>NC_079294.1:52407210-62407210 GCF_023638135.1 Falco biarmicus | reverse complement strand
CAAATTTGAGTATTTCCACTGGCCTCTTTGAAATACACATCACATACCTACATACTGATATTATTCCAAACAAAGACAGATAGGATACATCCTTAGGTGTACCAGGCATTTGGTGCAGAGGAGTGGTGTCCAGTCCGACACAGTGCCAGCCCGTGGCAGGTAATTCAAATTTCTATCACTGCCTCAGCTGACAGCTACCGCTGGGGCCCAAATATTTTTGCTTCTATTTAGGGATCTCTTGTCCTTGCTCCTGGACAACTTTGGAGAAAGTCCCCAGAGGTTCTTTGCTCTCTGGTTCCCCTCTGAAGTCCATAAGCTGCCTTCTGTGAAAATATCATTTGCTTCTTCCATGTTAATACCATTAATTCATTGTGTCTTACTTTGCATCTGTCTCAGTCTTTTTTCCAGCAGCTCTAAATAAGGGAAAGAGTTAAATCTGTCCATAAAACTGTGAAGCTGTTCATTAATTACTGCATATTTTATTCTGCCATTGAACCATACTGGCCCTGTCTGAAGGAAAATTATGAACTGCTGGGGTCTTTGCTCAGGGAACCAAAACCAGAGACATGGAAACTTTTCCCTCCCTCCTTTTCTGTCAGTTTGCTCTGCTTGCTTGCTTTTTCTTTTCTTTTCTTCTTTTTTTTTTTTTTTTTTTACCCCTCCTTTCCTCTCTTTCAGATGCTCCTGACATTTTAACAGACTCTCTGATCGCTTCCAGGTGACCTGACCATCTTTTGTACTGTTCTTGTCACAATTCATCTGGATGAGAAAAAGTAGGAAGAAAAAAAGCAAGAAGTTTTAGTTTTTACTGTTACTTCCTCTCTTGGCCCTGAGAGGTGTCACTCTCCATCTCATTCAGACTAGTGCCCTTGGTGGGGAGGACATCCCTCCCCATCACAGGCTTTCTAAGAGCTGAGGGTCATTGAGTCCTTCACACCTCTGTGAAGTGGGTAAATAGGATGTGAAACCTATTTAACCTGTTGTGCTGGGCCTTGTATTGCAGATGACAATAAATCACACAGAGCCAAATGGATCCCCCCCCCCTCCCGCTTTAATATTTATTTGGCAGTGAATTTTTAATAAGGAGGGACTTTCACTTGTCATCCTGAGAATGCCAAGTGGGCGAAAGAAGTGAACGGAGAAACTTAGAAGAATGAATGCAAAACGTTGGGGGAAGGAAAAGAGGAAAGATGGGAGAAGAAAAAGGGAATGGGAAAGGGAAAGGGGGAGGATAACAGGGAGGAAATAGTCAAGCTTAGTGCAGCTCCCTGCTCCCATAGTAGTGAGGGTTCATACACAGCAGGGAAACAAATAATCCTGGGAAAAAGTTTTTGACCCAAAAGTACTTATACCCTTCCAGAGCCCATTTCTCACATCTAGCCTTTCCAGCAAAGCAAATAAATTAATCGGTGATTTGTGAGACTGATTTGGCAAAAAACCAAAACTTTTTGTAGTCCAAAATCCATAATTACACTCTGGTGCTGTGTGTGACTGAGAGAAAGGGATAAAGTCACTGCAGAGACAGATACCATTGACTAAAGAGATGCTGTGGAGAGATACAGCAAGTGCTTCAGATAGATGACAAGCATTAGATGGAGTGGATATATAGTTAAAATTAAAGAGATGGATACTATGAGTACACGTGGGAAGATACCTGGTACAGACATACTGTGAATAAATGCTGCAAAGAGAGGGATATTGTTAAAGACAGACAGTGTCTAGGAAAAATGGGCAAGGCAACAAGTAATGCTGCAGCTAGGCACATAAAGATTGATTCTGTTGATAAATAAATTCTATAAATAAATACTACAGAAAGATATTTCACTAGCCTGCCATCTATGAATATTTGACACACACATCTAAGAAACTGCATAGCATCTCATCCAAAATAAACATAACCAAGCAGCTACTAGATATGTGTGTGATCGTACTGTTTAAAAATTTAAAAGATGTTAGCAGCTGCAAGACAAACAGCAATTTATCACCTGATTCAAAGCTCATTTCACCCTGATGGACACATCACTGATGGCCTGGCAGCAGCATGGCAGAAAAGGCCAGGCCAGCAGGTAGACAATTAAGTGCTGAAGCAACATTGGATGAGTAAATGGGAAAATAACAGTGTTTGGATTTCAGAATTGGAAATAGGCCACAATCTGGGTACAAGCTTCCAGTCTTGTATCCAGGCTTACCAGGGGATGTCATGTTTCAAAATAATTTCTGCCACTACGTTGTACTGTCCCATGCTGCTGCTATAACCCCACAAGCCCGTGCAGGGAGCTCCACTCCCAGCAATCCCCAGATACCTCATGGACTCAGCGAGCAGTCGGAGGTTCTGCTACTGAGTGCTCTGGCAGCAGTGCAGAACATCCCGTTCTCCTGTAATGGGCTTTGGGAAAGAGCTGTCGTCTGCAGGGATGCCTGTTCCTGCTGGGGCTGTCAGGCTTGTCCCTACACCTGGCAGATGCTGACCAAATTGAGAGACTTTCCAGGGAGGCAGATCATGTTGTGGTTCCTGTGGTCAGTGGTCCTGAGGACTGCCAGAGTACAGGGCATCTGAGGAGTGAATGTACTTCCATGGCTTACATCTTTCCACCCTCAGTGTCTGTCCTGTCTCTCTTCAGGCCTCTCCTGGCCTTGCAGAGGGCCCATTTCCTTGCTGTGCTCTAGACTGAGGTTGTCAGTATTGCCTGACTTCTGTACCAGCTACTGCTTTGTTCACATCTGTAGCCAACTTCATACTCTGCGCTTTGGCAGGATCTCTGCTTTCGTTGATTGCTCAGCCCCATGTCGGGGATGCTCGTTATGGGGCTATCAATCCCTGCTTAGCATGTGTTATTACACTGCCCTTGAAGCAGACAAGTTACTTCTCAGGGCGCTGGTAGGCATCCTCCAGGCTACTGCTACTGCTGCTTGTTCAGCACAGTCCCCCTGTGCTCTGAACTCTCTGAGAGTTTATGGTGCACCTCAGAGTCATTCTGGCATATGCCAGGGTTGGTTTTCTCTGTTCAGTTCCTCTTGACTTGAATGTGCAAGTCCACAGCGATGGAAAGAGGAGCGCATTAACCTCTGCTTTTCTTCGACAGCACATCCTCCCCACTACACTTATTATTTTAAAACACTCCCAAGCACAAACTGGTTTATTTCAGTCCCTGCTATTACAGGCATTATATTGGGTATATATTTTATATATCATTCAATCTAATGCACACTTATAAATTCTCACAGAAAGAAATCCACAAACCATCTTTTAGCTAGCTATGGATGCTGCCTTCAGGGTCCATATACTAGTTGGTGGGGAGAAGAGGAGATTATACATATTTTTATGGATTCAAACACCAAATTAAATCTGAAATTAACATTCATCCATTTCCATTAATGATGCTGAAAGTTATTGTGAGACACTCAAGTGCTTAAATGGTAGGTGTCAGCTGAATCTTGTTCAGAAAGTTGTCCAAGGACTCTTGGGTATGGCATGCTGGGAAAGGGACTAAAACCCTGTCAGGTTCAAGTGAGAGTAGTATTTTTGGTTTTCCCCTCTCCCCTTCATTTCACTCTTTCCTAGCAGCCAGTTCCTATCTCTAAGGATATATCTTGTAATAATAATTGCTTGTTATCAGTGGATATTTTCCAGTACAGCAAAGATATCTGAATTCAAAGTCTCCAGCAGAGGAAATTGATAGGTCTGAGTTTAAGGAGTGTTAGGTTAATCCATCTCAAAGGAGACCCTCTGTAAGAAGTGAAATGATAGGCATTTCCTGGCTATAAGGAGTAGCGTGGGAGAAGGGTATGCCAAGCTTCTGAGGGGGCAGACATTGAAAGGAGCAAGGGAATAGACAGCTCAGCAAATTTTTTTTCTTCCTTGATTGTTTCCCTGTGGATTTCTCTTGCATTGGAAATGTGTAAAACAGCACGAGAAGGTGGAAGGAAACATCTCTGAAGCTAGAGCTATTGGTTTGTGGTGACTGGTTTTGCTCCTCCACCATCAAAGATCTTTGGACATATGATTTAATGAATTCACCCTCAGCAGCTTAGGTTAATATGGCTCTAATTGTGTAAACGTGTTTAATTCTGGGCTTTTTGCTCCTAAATTCATAGGAGCCAGTTACATTAAATAGATGTGTGTCAGAGAAAGGCAACCGGCAGGGTCTGTGCGCTTTCACTGAGACTTGTTACTAAGCGCATGGCTGAAAAAGGTTGCCTAAGGGATGCTCTGCATCAGTGTATACAGCCCCTCAGACCTTGCTCTGCCACTTCCCAAATGCCATGCTTTCCCAGAACTACACAAGCAGGCACTGCTCTTCCAGGAGCGCCTGCCATTCGCACCGTGCCTTGCCATCGTGCCCATCTGTGGAGTAAGTGTGTAAGGCTGATGAGAAAAGTGGCACAGGCTCTCACTGCTGTTGTAATTATCATCAAATGATTGTCATTGCACAGCAATCCTTACTCACTAGCAAACTAAGAAATACTCTGAGTATTAAGAGTTAGGGATCTAGGCTTGGCACCTTTGCCAAGTTTTGACACAGGGCGTATTTCTTTCATTCCTTAATATTGTTGCACTGGCTGTTCACTGATTTTAGAATTCTTCACTTTCGGTTCTAAACCCAAGAAGATCTAAAGCAGTGTTGTTCCCTGCCTCAGAAATGTCTGCAAAATTAGGGGTGAATTATGCTGTTCAGGAGTTCAGCTGCTCAGATGGGACATGCCAGTGCAGCTCCATGCACATCAGCAGACCTTTCCCTGATAAATCATCAGACTGCTTCCCTTTCCAGAAAGCAGTACGGGGTGTTTCAGGCTGTAAAGCCTGTATGTAAAGTAAACGCATTGTTATTTGAAAGTGATTCATACTGCTGGGAAGCCCAGAAAGGTAAGCTGATGTGTGGGTAAGCAATGGAGTGTAATAGCTCTGAGAAAACTGCTGCGCAATAACAGCTTTTGATTCCTTGCAGGATAAAACTGTATAACGTTGCCATCCTTCCGGTACCTTTCATGTGTACAGCACTTCATATACGTTAAGTGTATTACTTTGTCATCTGGACTGATAGCTGGCTGGTCTGACCCTCCTGAGCTTTGCTAGTCTGCTTGTGAGAAGTATGAAGTTTTCAAACAAAGTTTTAGGCTTTAAGGTAACATCTAAATTATAGATTTCTAAAATCGTCGTGGCAGTGTTTCTTGATATGCTGCTTTTTGAGCTGAGCTGATAACCCATCTTGCCTCAGAGATGCTTTTTTTCCTCCTTGATTCTGAATTGCCTGTATCATGCACCATTACATCTGACACAGTTTATCTGCGGGTTGGCTGTGCAGAAAAGGAGAAAGTCCGGCGTAAGCCTGGCAAATGCAGGGTGAAGTCAGCAGCAGTCTGACTGGGCTGCACCTGCTCTACCACCGTTATCTCCAGAATTCTGAGAACCTGGGTTCTTCCACAGCATACAGCATTTTGTTTAAGGGGTTATGTGTTACTGACACTAGAGCTGTTATGGCAGGGGTACCTGTGTGAAGCTGATGCAGCCAAAATTTCTGTAGAGAAAATGATGCCACCACGATTTGATGGAGAAGGAACAAGGCAAGAGATTCTATCACAGCAAACAGCAGTCAGGAACCCTGTGTGCATTCCTGAATAAAACCTTCCTAAATGCACCCCTCTGTAAAATGTGTTTGTGTGTTCTAGCACCTGGATTTGTGCTGTTTGTACTGGCAAATCTCATTTTTGTGGGCTTTTTCAATGCCTTAGGGGACAATCCATGAGCCAGAAATCACGATCTGGTCTTTTCCTGGTGTTTCAGTTCCTGGAAGACAGACTCCACCATGGGAAAAGCAGATGTCACTTTATTTTGGTGCAATAAACAGCTTCCTGAAGCAAAGAGACAAAATGAGGGGCTAGGAAAACAGAAATATGAAGGCAAATGCCAGGAAATACAAGATTTCCTGACTAACGAGGTTTTCAGGTCTATTGGAACCAGCACTCACAAGTCCTCAGTCTTTGTTTCTTTGAGCTGGATGCCTGACTTCTTTCTGCTGGATAGGCGAGCTGGACAGCTTAAAATCAGAGGCCAGGCTGGGTACAGAAAATCTGGCAGCTCGTGACAGTTTCTTTCCCATCTGAATAATTTCTCCTTCACTTTTATGACCAGTTGTTTTCAGTACCGCAAGAATTACAACATTGGTCTTTGAAATACGATCTGGCAGCTAAGCCTTGATTTTACTGAGCACCTCTCTCTCCTCCTGATGTCAGCAGGAGTCCTACATCCTCATCATTCCTCCAGCTCAACTCTTCATTCCTGTCTGGCAGAATCACGAATACTCACTTCTTTCCCTAATGGATCTGGAAACTTGCTATTTTCTTTACTGAAGTCTTGGTTTGCTGAGAGAAGGTGTTGGACCAGGCCCACCAAATTTATTAAGCACCTATTTTCTTACTGCTTTCAGCGGAGAGAAAGGCACTTTCAGAGAAAAGGCAATTAAAGAGCTTTGCAACCTCATTCAGACTGGGCAGGTGATGGAGGGCCTCAGACACACCTTGGTGCTGCCACCGTGCCATAAGCTGGCTGGGCAGGTAGACTGGTGGAGCCATCTGCACCAGTGTTGTGGGGGGACTGGGGCACAGAGAGAAAAGCACTTTGCTCAAACTGACTGCAAGCCCACTGAGTGTTAAACCCGCATCTTTCAAACCCAAACATTTTAACCTCATGATTCAATTTTCCCGTGACGCACAGTCTGACATATCTTTTCAGTCACTTACTCTGCATACAAGAAACTGACCTTTTATCATTTTTGGTCGTAAATCAGAGTGTGACATTAAATGCTCGGGGTGCTTCTCTATGAAGTGATTGTTTCACTGCTCTGCAAGCTGTGCTCTAATTTGCTCCATCCATTCAAATACATGTCTTATTTTGATTAAATGAATACTTTTGTCAGTTTATGTTGCTTCGGCTTTCACTCAGAATACACTTGCTTCTGTGTTGCGTTAGAATTCTTTCAAGAATTTTAGTGGGCATTTATATATGCCTATATAAATATGCACACACATATCCACATACGGAAAAAGTAAGAAAATGGAATGCAACTTTCAGGTAAAAAACACAGACCATTTTGACAGGCATCTGAAAATTGATTTTTATAAAATATTTGGGAAATACTCCTGTGAACAGCGATTTTAAAAATTGCTCCCTGCTGGGAACTGATAAATGCTACAAGTTACAAATGAATTAATTTCAAAACAGCATCTCACTGTTATATAGATGAAACTTTATTAAATACCTACAACAGGAACACAGAAAAGTATTAGGAGATCTATTGTACAACAAATAGCAATGAAAACTTTTAGATGTGCTTTTACTATGTTCTTTTTGCCAGGCAATGCTGTCTCCTTAGATCAGAGGTAATGGTTGTTTTTCCTCTTTCCTGTTTACTGGGAATCATATGTTCCTGGCTGGAAGGTCCCTCTGGCGCAAAGAATCCCTTTAAACCCTGCTTGAGTTCTGAAGTAGGACGAAGGTGATGCCTCCTGTTTTTGTCAGCCACCCACGCCTACGGTTTTTCTTGTGTGCCAAACCACTAAAATTCATCCTTGCAACTCCTGACAGACAAATTTCAGGAGGCAGGGAGCGCAAAATGAAATATTTGCTATTCTTCATGAAACATCTGGTAGGGCTTTGGCAAGATCAAGGAATTAGCAAGAGTTGCCACTTATATGCTGTAGCTGATATTTTTTGTTGTCCTTAATGGAGTCCAAAGCATACGCAAATCAGCTGCATAATGAGTGAGGTTAAGCGAGGTTTTGGATTTGGTTCCATATGGTGTTAAAAACATAATTGATCAGAATGTTTTGAAATATATTGAACAAGAGTGTTGAGATTTGTTTTATCTGAATTTCATTAAGTCTGAGAAAAGATTTAGGATGAGGGCAGAGGCTGAAGTTTTAACCTGGAACTATTATCGGTTCTCTATGATCACACATACTTCATCAGACATTTCTGCTATAATCCCACTTTAATTTGCTTTAGAAGCAAGATAGATTTCTTTGACCTTGCCTTCTCTGCTTTTTATACTTATAGGTACACACACACAGAGAGATTCTCTGTCTTTCCTAATTATAATACTGACTAAACACGCTTGCTCTCCGCAGGAAAGGGTGAGAGAACAAAAGTTCCATATTAGTCTCAGAGCTTCTTACACTAAGAAAATTTCTCAGATCAGTTATGATGAACATTCCTAGAATGACAAGCACAACTTTTAGGGGGATTATGATTTTGCAGATTTGTGTTGGAATCCTTTCAATAAATTTGTGATAACATGGGACATTGTAGAGATGAAGTTGCTTTGGGAGATGGCCATATGGACTGATGTCCGTCAGCTGGAACTTCTTAGGCTTCGGTGCTTTGCCATCATATTGGCATAAATTAGTTGTTTTCAGTATGCTCCAGAAACTGTTTTCTCTGACTCTTACGCTGAGATTTTCCTGAATGTCTTTTTAGAAGCAGAATTCAATGGTAAACCAGCTGTTGAACACTCATATTGTGCCATATGCTCTCCTGTCTTTGGACACTCCAGAAACAAATCATTCTTTTTACCAGAGCTCAGTACTTTCATACCCAGTCATTGCTTACCTACTTGAAGAGATATGATTGTGAAAGAAAAAACAAGCTATACAGAAAGGTTTCTAAAACAGTCATTCCTTAATTTAAAGGGTACAAAAATGAATCAGGTTCACGTGGAGTAGGAATATGTCCATATTTCCTTACTGAGAATCCAAGATCTTAACTTTTGTCTCACAGTCTTGCTTTTAGCTTCTAATTTTAGCTCTTAAATAGCTGATTAACATAATTTATGTTTTAGACAACCATTTCTGCCTGCCTGTTGACAATCCTATTATATCTCAAGCCCTACCCAGATGGTCTAAGTCTCCTTTCAGGTGACCTGTTCCTTTGTCAACACTCACCTGAAGACAAGAGTCAAAGAACTGGTTTGCCCTGGTCAGTAGCCAGCTCTTTCACTGGGATTGCTTCCACTTAAATGCGATAACATCAAGGTTCAGTGACCATCTATTGTCAACTCTCAGCTAGTTGTAGGAGGGTCTCCTGACACCTCCTAGGTCTTGTAATGAAAATTGTGCTCTGAATACAGAACAAACCATGTAATTGTGTAGGTGTGCGGGTGTCTGAGTATATGCCTATATACGTATATGTGTATCTGTTATTTATCTACCCATAAGGAAAGTTAGCTAAGGGATAGTGATCTATATTGTGTGCTTATATAAACATATTTATATATTTTGTGATTTAATGTCAATTGATAATTAGGCACCATGCAGCTGTTCGATCATACCCATAGCCCCCTGCCGTGAGTTGGGGAGGAGATTCAGGAAAAAGGTAAAAATTGAGGGTTGAAGTAAGAACAATTTAATAATTGAAATAAAATATATTAATATTAATAATAACTATTATTGTTGTTGTGGTGGTGGTGGTGATGATGATGATGATGATGGAAGTGAGAGAGGCAGAGAGAGGAATAAAACCCAAACAATAAAAACACCCCAGTGATGCACAATACAGCTGCTCACCATCTGTTGGCCGATGCCTGGCCAGTCCCCGAGCAGTGATCAGCCAGCCCTGACCAACTCCCCCAGTCTGCACACTGAGCACGATGCTCTATGGCATGGAATATCCCTTTGGCTAGTTGGGGTCAGCTGTCCTGGCTCTGCTCCCTCCCAGCTCCTCGTGCAGCTCCTCACTGGCACAGCACGGGAAACCGGAAAGTCCTTGGTTTAGAGAAAGCACTGTTTAGCAACAACTGAAACGTCAGTGTGATATCAACGTCATTCTCCTACTAAATCCAAAACACAGCGCTGTACCAGCTACCAAGAAGAAAATTAACTGTCCCAGCTGAAACCAGGACACATACACACACATATACAAATTTATCGTTGATAGATTCTCTGAAACAGAGTGGTTTTCAGCTGAAAATAGACTTTCATGAAGAAAAGTTAGCAACCAAGAGGTTTCTTTCTTCTCCAAGGGGTATAGTGGTTAGAATTCAGTCATATACAGCAGTCATTAGTTCAGACAGGTAGTTACATGTCTGTCTGGTGTGCAAACAAATATTTGCATGCATAGTTATCTGACCCAAAACCCATGTACATAAAACAGTTATGTAACTAAAGTGCAGCCTAGATCTGTCTTGGCCATCTTAAAACACTTTGTTTTCAAAATCCCAAATGCCTTAAGTCACTCAGAGAGAACTAAGGGTATATACATCTGGAACACGGACTTTTGAAATTAGACATATAGAACCAATTACAAAATTCGGATGAAGTCAGTAGAATTATATGAAACAGCACCAAGGGAAAGAAGAACCCAGGAGAACCTGCATGTCTTTACATTATTTATCCTCAGCAGTACAATTTTTCAGCGTCTAAGCCAAAATCTTTCCACGTTTTTTTCCCCCCTACAGTGCCAATGTTTCCGTTACTGGAAGGATCCAAAAGCAATTGCAAGGATTCCAATAATCTTCCTGTATTACTGTGGCTGGACTGCTAAGTATCATCAATAACATGATTATCGTTTTAAGAAGAAATTGCTTGAGGTAGAGACACTGTGAGAAGAGCTCCCAAACACTTTCAAAAACATATTCAGCAACTCTTACATTATTCAGTGTCCTAATGAGTTCTGGTAGTCTTAGTAAATACCTTCCCATAGAGGGGGACTTGACTGCTCATGTTTCCACAGGAAGCTTAAGCCATAGAAAGCCAAAATGTTACCTGTTTTGGAAACATTTCTTCTGATTCTTAAAGTCAGACTAAATCCAAGTCACTGACAGTGCTGGCTGGTGGATGGATATAATCTATTTTATGCTACCTATCTTTTTCTTCCTGAATTTATCTCCCATTTTTAATGAATATAACAAGATCACAATGGACCAGATCTTAAACCATTTACTCTTAGGTGTTTCGCTGACCATGGATTTCTGCTCAGCATAAGACTGCAATGTCTAGTCAAAGGTAGCAAAACAAACCTGTAAAGGATTTCAACAGCAAACATGGGTTGAGCTGCCTTTGTGCTTGTCCAGAGCTGATGCTGTGTGATGTTGTTTTAAATAAACACCAAGTTTTAGTGTAATAAGTATCTAAAAAGCAAGATCAGGACTATGCTTTCTCAAGACACTCTAACCCAGGCTCAGTCTCCCAACAGTGCCTGAATATATCATATGTCTTCTTATAAAGGTCTTCAACTTGTTTAAAATTTGTGTTTCGGGGCTTCAGCTCTGGTGTCCAGGAATTTTGGCCCAAATCTCAAGAGCATGGTGCTGTGCAGATATAGGAAGTCAGGTCTCAAGTTTTCTTCAGGGATGTCTCATGTTGCCAAGGACTTCACACAAAAGCCAGTGCTGGGCACCAGTTTTAGGTGAATAAGTTGTTCCCCACTTGTGCAGAAGAGCTGAACCTGTCTGGTGTGACTGAAATTTCACAGGTCGCATAGTATGTCTGTGCAGATACAGCCAGTTTGCCATGCTTACGCCCCTGCTTTGGTTCGTCTCTCTCTTCTCACCATAGGTAAGTAGAAACTTCACTCGATACCCTTTAGCTTCTCAATGTTGATGGGGGTACAGCTGCTTTGCTCACACTTGCCTTTCCAAGCAGCATATTTATAAGGTTTTCAGTGTTTTCTCCAAGCCAGGTATTGCACTATGTGAAAGAGAGCATCATCACAAACCAAAGGTCACAAATGCCTCCTAAAGTACACACAGGGTGGTGCTTTCACGTGCTGAAAGGTAAATGTATTAAAGATAGAAAGAGAGAAAACCTAAGAACTGTTGAAGGGTGAGAGAAGGAAAAATAGTTAGCTGTGGTGTCTGCACCAACTGTCCTAGCTCCATTTCGTGGCTGACTCATCTTTGTTCAAATCAGTGGGTTTTATTAATGCTTACAAACCTACAGCTATAAGAATGCTAAAGATGCAATGTTAACCCTGCACTGCTATATAGATTGCTTCTCTATTAGGAAGAAATTAATGATCGTTCACAAGACTGAATCCACAGCCTCTGGCTTCTCACCATTTTTTCCATTCTGCAAGTCTAAAGACCATTTCATGTGAATTTTATTGGTTAGCATTAGAAATGCGCCTGTATTTGAACTGAGATAGCTGGAATCCAGGAATTTAGTGTAATGTCAAGCCTAGTACCCTTCAAATGGGACAAAAATGCCTCCTTGTCCTCTATACAAACTCATCTTTCACAGAAAGATCAAAGCTGTACCAATGACATGGTGCAATTCAATTAAATGCAGTTCTTCATATTCACACAAGGCTTTTCAGTTTCCCAACCATGTGTAACGAGAGGTGTGCGCTCATCATTCCCTCTGCTCTTACAGCAATCACCAGCCATCTTCTCACCAATAAGGAGAATGGAAACAGTCAGTCCTGAGATGTCTCAGAGAGCTTCTGCAAGCCGCAAGTAAAATTCTGTCCAGGGCTAAATTGTTGCAAGCCTGAATGAACATTAGGGGACAGTATTGGCCAGGAGTCAGCCGGTTTCTTGCTCTTCATTCTCTGTTTATTTACAAGTTGTCTTCCCTTCTCTCTAAACGATAAAGCCCAACTTGCTCCTTGCTTATCTGATGCACCAGACATCCATTTTTAATCTGGCAAAATAAATTATAAATATTACAGCCTACAATTACCCTGGGAACTCCTGAAAAACTGATTAGTACAAGTCTCAGCAATGAATTACACCTTTCTCCTGGTTATTTGCAGCAGGAGGGGAAAAAAAACAACCCTACGTTCAAAACAAGACCAAACATCTCTCAGCCATAGCAAACAGAATTCAAGGCAGTATTTAATTATGTTCGTATTGTTTGTGAAAGGATGTGCCGTGGTGGGCTGAAAGCCAGGGCACCTGGCATTGCCTTGGGCTTAGCACGCATTTTCTCAGGAGATGTTGTAAGATGCAAAAGTCCTTGGCAGAGTCTTGGGAAAGGGAAATCTCATGGGAGCCTACAAAGTTCGTATCATTATTGTTTACTGTGTAGCAACAGAGGAGGCAAATGCAATAATTCTTTAGAGCTGGAGCCATCTTGCATCAGTACCTAGCTGATTCCCTCCCTTGGCAAGGAACGGATACAGCGCTGTGTTTTGGATTTAGTAGGAGAATGACGTTGATATCACACTGACGTTTCAGTTGTTGCTAAACAGTGCTTTCTCTAAACCAAGGACTTTCCGGTTTCCCGTGCTGTGCCAGTGAGGAGCTGCATGAGGAGCTGGGAGGGAGCAGAGCCAGGACAGCTGACCCCAACTAGCCAAAGGGATATGCCATGCCATAGAGCATCGTGCTCAGTGTGCGAACTGGGGGAGTTGGTCAGGGCTGGCTGATCACTGCTCGGGGACTGGCTGGGCATCGAGCAGGTGGTGAGCAGCTGTATTGTGCATCACTTGTATTTCTTGGGTTTTATTCCTGTCTCTCTCTTTTTGTTGTCTCCCTTTACTACTACTACTACTACTATATTATTACTATTATTATTATTGTAATCATCATCATCATTAGCTTTATTTCAATTATTGAACTGTTCTGATCTCAAGCCACAGGTTTTACCTTTTTCCAGTTCCCCTCCCCATCCCATTGGGGATGGGGGTGTGGGGAGTGAGCAAGCTCCTGCTGGTACTTAGTTGCTGGCTGGGGTTAAACCATGGCACAAGGTCAGGGACTAAATAGAGCCTTGTCTGGCTTTTCTTAGGCAGGAGGGCAAGCCAGGCTGCTGTCTGGGGAGCTCCTGAATTGCAGAGATGAAATTAGAAAGTCATTACAAGGTGTGCACCAAACCTTGTAGCAAGCAAATCAAGACAAAAAGGGCAGACTAAAGTCCTTCTTTATTGGCATCTTGTTGCTGTAGTGTATTTCTTACAGGTGTAATTACCTGAAAGCATCATAGTTGTTTCACTTATGTCCTAAAATACTGCTTTATGAAGCTATTAAAGGGAGAATTGTACTCTGGGATAACAGCAAATGCAGCTGCTTAAGATTCATTTTAGATTCATTACAAGACTTCAGAAGCAGTATTCCTGTAAAATACTTTTAATAAAACATATGGATTCCTCAAAAGCAAAACCATGCAAGACCACACACCCTTTCAGATTTGGTTGTGTAGGTGGAATTTTAATGTTAAAAAAAAGAAGGGTGAGGCAATCCCAATTCACTGCAGAGAGGACAGCATATCTTTAAAAGCTGCAGGACACTTTACTTACCAGAACATAAGCACATGTTCATACAATTGGTAAAACTGTTGGAGAAGAATGAGAGATTCCCCTTCTGTGCGTATGATAACTGTGGCGAGGGAACGTGTTGGGGTCTCTGATCCCTGCTTGAGTGGAGAAAAAGTGCACCCTTCTTTCAGGTGTATGCTGTAATTGCTGAGAACTTGGCCTGTGTAGGTCAGACATGTGTCTTTTTTTCTGTTTTCTCACAGGGAAATGACTGATATTTTGAAAAAAAAAAATCTGCCTTATTTAGTTTATGAACTGTATCAGAGACGTCCTTGGCTCATTATATGCAGCCACATCCCTGCTTTGGGCAGCTTCGAAAGGATTGGGATGTCATGATAACGAGAAAGTTTAAGGAAAGGAGAAAATAGGGTTACAGACAGGGTGATTGTGCAGCTACCGGGGTGTTATTTTTCACTGCAGAGAGATGAAGACATGTTTACTTGTCTGTTGATGCATTCTTCCCAGGGAGTCTTTGGTACGTCCATAACCAGCACTGGTCTCCAGACTTAGAATTTTCCTCTTTTTTGTGTGAAGCCTTTAACCACTCACTTCCAGTTTTGCTCTGGCAAGACTGCAGCAAATTTCTTAAGAGTGAGAGGAGCAATGTGAAAAAGGAATAAATGCTTCATTTCCTTCTCTAACACACTGCACCTGCGAGGCTTGTCAAGTGAAGGTCAAGCAGCAACCCTGAACAATAGTCACAGATTCCCTAAGAGGGACAGTTGTCAGTGCCTGTTCTTTCCAGCAGAAAAAATAAAACACATTCTATTTTGAGCCAGTCAGTAGAATAGATAGAGAGTGGGTGACCTGCCACACAACCAAAATGTGAGTGAAAAATCTTGAGAAATTACTTAGGAAATCTCCAGGTTTTTCTCTATGCCCTGGAAGTGTATGCACAAGTGAAGGAGAATTATGTATGGAAGAGGGATCACCAGTCATCCCCATGTACAGCATGCAGCTCTAGTTCATCAACCACAACTATAGACTGTCTTACGTGCAGTTCAGCAAGACACCTGACTTGCAAGGTTTCTGTCCAGCTGCGACCCAACAGGTAAGCTGATATAGAATAAGGGGTTTTCAGGAAGCAACCAAAAGAAGTGGGTTTCAGTCATACCAGAAAGCTGCAGTTATGTTGACATGTAAGGAGGGACTGGGCTTCCTTCTCCTTCTCCTCATGTAAAGTCAGCAGAAAACCGGAATTATTTTATAGGGTACCAAAGCTTGCTTGCTTTCCAAAACCAAGCAAACAAACACCCACACCCACATGGAAAAAAAGAAAACTAATTAAGATCAAGTCATATCCCAATAAATAAGCAAATTACAAATCAAAACAAAGAAAATCTATTTATCACATCATAAAGTTGCAAATTGCTGTTGTGTTCCCATCGGCTGGAATAGACGAGGGCTACGAGACTGTAGGTTTTGAATTAGTAGATCAACCAACATGTGTACATGTTTTATTGTGTTAGCTGGGGGACTGTTGGCTGTAGAAATATTACCAGCCTTCCCTCCCCCTCTCCTGCACTGTGTTCACGTTCAGTGGTATTCATAGACCATATTTGTCTTGGAGTTCTCTAATGTAATGTCATTGGTTTTCCTCATTGTTTACCTTCTGTAAGACAACATCATTATTCTTCGGTAAATCTTTTTCATGTCCCCTGGAGGGCTTTTTTTTTCTTTTTTTTTTCTGGGGGGGGGTGTTGTGTGTGTGAGTGTGTGTAGGAATTCTTTTGCAGCTTTTAAAAAATTGGATCTAACAAACAAAAATGCCAAGAACCTACCCCTAACAAAACCCCCACAACTCTTTTTTGGAAAAAAAAAAAAAAAAGCAAGGCACTCCCTCTGCAATGTTATGCAATAGTCTAGTTGTTGGCATTTCTACTCATTACTATGTTTCATCATTTGCATTCTTTCCTAAAGGAGCTGGTCTTTGTGATGTGGAGAAGCAGCATGTAATGACTTTGGCAGCTTCATTAGCGGGGTCTAGCCCGCTTCCCAAATACCGCGTGCTGCCACCTCTCTTCTTTCAGAGAAACCTCTAACCTGCTGGTTTGAACTATCCCATTTGTTTTGCTTTGCTATGTGTTTTAAATCTTCCTGCAATAGAAAGTGAATTATTGGGTTGGAAAATTCCATATAGTAGAGACATGTAACTGGTGTGTAGAGTTTGGTAGTGTGATAAAGAGCCTTTCAACGTTTAAGTCACCGGTGTGATTACGGCCTGTGCTGGCAGCGAGAGGAAGCTGGTATCATCTATTTGCTGTTTGGTAGCTCATTATGTGATATGTGGTGGTGGCATTGATCCAGTGGGTATCAGTCCAAATTGGAGAAACTACTACTAAGGTCAGTGCTAATTGGCTTGCTCGTTCACTGTCACAGCGAAGGGACAAAGGGCAGAACAAACTAGTAAGAAACTCTTCTTTCCTGACCTCTAGTCATGGTCGAGGGACATCCTCATTTGCGGGCAGCCTCTCCCTGCATTATATCTGCCCAGGTATTCAGTTGCCACAGTCCTGGTGTCTTGAGTACTGTGTATGCAGGAAACAAGGGAGAGCTTTTGAAGTCCATTACAAGAGTTTTATGCATAAATACTTGCTTCCTAAAGACTATCCCTTAAGTCTTCAATATAAGGAAATGGCAGTTTTGTATGTTTTTCTCCTTCGTATTGTTTGTTGTCTTCCAGATTTCCCTTCCATAGTGAATTGGTTTTGTGCTAGGACTCATATTACCCTTCTTGTCAGAAATCCAGTCTCAAAATCATTTAAGCTATCAAAAAATTCAGAAGGTCCTCTGTTATTTGTTTTCCCAGCTTTAAGTAATAATAGGGAGTTTTTAAATAAAATTATCCTGTTAATGCAAATGTTTGACCTGCTGTTCCTAGGTTGAAAACTGAACCGTTCCATCTGTAAAATATCAGTGAGTTGGGTGGCAGCTCTGCTCTGTCCCAACAGCATTAGCAGCTCCTCCCAAACACCCAAGTGCAATATTGAATATAGTTATGGTTTGGTTCCTTTTGATTGCAGAGCCACAAAGGCAGAGCTTATAAAGGAAAAATCTAGTTCCCCTGAGTTTAGTCAGCTTTGAACATTATCATAGGTACTTGGTATCATGGTAATTCATGTCATACCTGTATCTGATAAAAAAAGAAGAAATCAAACCCACTGGTCAGACTCATTAGAGACCACTGCTTGTTGCCATTTGTGCTGGGAGGATTGTCCTGGCTGGTTTGTTTTGTTTCATGTCACATACTCAGTTTCAGTATGAATTCTTCCTGACCCAGATTTCTGAGCAGACTGAAGTGGAGCCAGAAACTGTAGAGTGCATAATTATTCTTTTATTTATTTTTAAGCTGTACAGCTCTATTAAGCTTTCATAGAATCCTTTATACCCAGCCTTTGAAGTAAACTAAGCCAGAGATCAGCCAGAGAAGTGGGTTGACATTACTTGTTTCTGCTTGCGGAGTAGTCTGTATACAGTTAAGACCTGGAGTCTCAAAGCTGAGAAAATCTCATACCTTTTTTGGAGTGCAGAAGAGAGGAGGGATCGATACATCCAAAAGCAATACTTCACACCTTTGGTATGTTCTGAAACCTCAGATGCTGGCACTGCTGTGAAACAGCTGAGAGCTGGAAGATTATTCCGGTTACTGACATGTAAATGAGCAGACCACACATTAAAGCTGTGTATGCTCCATCTGCCAAGCCATTCATTCTCCCCAGCTTGGGACAAATTAGAAACTCTGGCCCAGAGGTGGAAGATTATTATTCCTTTCCCAGTCCCCCAAAGCAATACATTCGCCTGCTTTGAGTCTCATCGAAAACATTGACCTGGAGGTGAAAAACACAGTATCTGTCCTCCTGATTGATCCAGGCTCTGACCCCGGCAGCATTAAAACCACAAGCTTCTTTCTGGTCTCAAAAACTACCCAGCTGCCCTCCTAGGCTCAGGGCCAAATGGGAACTAGGCAGCTAGGTAGGAGAGCGACCCTATCCCCCGGAGCCATCTAGTCTAGTGGCTCCGACTCTGCCATAAATACTGCATCGTGCTAACCTAATACAGTATGAATCAAAAGCGGACATGTAAAGAAAGCCTACGACTGTTCCTGTAAGTAAATGGCAGGAGGCTAAGCTGGTGTAACCTACCCTTCTGAGAGCCAGATGACGTAGCTGTGACATCCATTTAGAGTCTTTCCTCAGCTATTCAGACTTGCCTCTGAATTTGGCCCTTCCTCAGGAAGTCATGTTGTCAAAGCCTTTTCATTCTCCTTCCAAAACACAACCGCTCCTGGTATTTCTGCCCTTCTCGGAGCCAGTGCGCTTGAAGACCTGAAAGCCCCCACGTTTTGTTTGTACCACCTCTTGTTAGCAGTGCTCTGAGCTTGCACAGACCAGGAGGAAAAGATGCCAAAGCACTTCAACCACCTGGATTAATTAGGTCTTACACTAAATGTGGAACTACAATGAGGTGAATGATGATTAAACCAGCAACCTTCTGGAAATGGAATATCTCTTCCTCTACTATATTTCTGCTTCGATAACCTTGTAAGTGCCTCAAGGCGAGAATGGTGTTGTCTGTATATACAGCACTGTGTTTCTGTATAAGCAATAGCAATAATAATGATAACAATAATGATGCATTTCTCCTGTGAGGTAGGTAAGAATCACTCTTCATTTTACCAATGGTGAAACAGGCACAAAGACATACAGGATCTTGCTTAGTGCCATCTCATGCCTTATTAGCAGAGACAGGACCAAACCCAGGAAAGACATTTCCCTGTTGCTTGCTCTTACCCCTAGACCAACACACGCTCCTTTGATGATGTCCAGTTTTTCTTGTGATTTTTCTGCAGAAGTTGCAACAACAGCAGCCTGGAGACTGATGATGAGCCACCTTGTGTGGAAGAAGTCGATTATAATACTGACAGTTGCTCTGATAGTGAAGAGGACTTCTTGGAGCTGGACCAAGAGATCCAGGAGTGCCTCTCGTGGGTGGAAGGAGAGACAGAAGATGCAGGAGAAACCATGGGACAGACATGCAACTCCAAAGCTCTCAGGGGGCTCTACATTTCCAGCCAACCAGCATCCAACAGTACGGCTCTGCCTCTGCGTTCAACAGCACTTGGGGTGTACAGTGGGTTCAAGAGCAGTCCTGTGTGAGCAAGGCTTTGACTCGCAGAGCAGTAAGGAAGTGGGTTACTGCTCATGTTTGCCTGTTTGCCAGCTTCAGAATCCTTCCCAAATGTGTTGCTCCAGCTCTGAATAGAAAATTGGCTGTATGTTTGTGTTATTTGTATACATACTTATATTGATAATGACTCCTTATGCTTTGTACACAAGGCAGAGTGAGGGGCCACTGGCCCAGGTGATACGGTGTGAGAACATAGTTGATTCCTAAACATAATTCCCAGTTTTACAGCTGCCTCTGCTATGTGGTTTCATACAGGTTGACCTGAGGAATGGTATTCTGAGACCAAGGAACCAGAAATGATTCTCCTTTTCCTAGTTTAGGCTCTTACAGGAAGCAGCCTTTGCCTAGACAAGTGACAGTCACTGATGCCTTTGGCCAGAGCTCTCCACTGCCATTCTTTTCTCTTGAGCTGTAGAGCATGCATCCGATTTCTGTCTGACCACCATTCTTACAGCGTGTTCAACAGGTTGGGTCAGGCTGTGCATGCTTTTGAGCTGGTCATATCTCAGCAACAGTGTCAGAAATCCGGTGTGCCATAGTAAGGAAAGCACCAGTGACAGTACAGAGTGGTCTTCTGGAAACCTGGGCTAAATTCACCTCTTTGCTGAACTGGAATGATCTAGTCCAGTGTAATCTCAATTGAGTCACATCATGCTTGAACTAATGGGCCTAAGTGCAGAATTTGTTTCACAGATGCTGTGAAATTATATTTTCTCTATGAGACATCCTTCCAGCTAAGAGAATACAGATACAACAGTCCATCCTGGAGAGCTAGAGCTACTATTTAAAGTTATTGGGAGTGAGAGGGATTTGGTGCATTTTAAGGAGTAAAACATGTTCTTTTGTGGTAGCCAGGGTCCCCCAATATTCTGTCAATAGATGAGTGATGGTGGCAATGTCCAAGAGTGAATGTAGCTCAAGCATCAGTCCAGTGACTGATTATTCTTTGTTAGTTTTATTGTGGTACCATGAAGAAAACCTAGTTCGTGGAACAGGACTCCATTGTGCCAGACAGTAATATAGAATCACAGAATCATAGAATCGTTTAGGTTGGAAAAGACCCTTACGGTCATCAAGTCCAACTATAAATCTAACACTGCCAAGTCCACCTATAGTAGAAGACATTACTGGGAGGTTATATATGGGACATGTTCTACCAGTGACCTCATAAGGGAGTCAGAACAGCTTCTCTTTCAATCCCCAAATGAAAAACATAAAATTAAATTTCTTCTAAAATTACCTGCAAACAGATCCTGATTCCTGAGAACGCAACATGGGCTGAGGACCCATGCGTGTGCCTGACATCCCTAAAGCATGAAGCCCACGTCCCTGCATCTCACACCTCATATTCCCTGAACTTCTCATGTGTCTTAGACTCTGCTGCTGCAAATGGGGAATTGCCCTGAATCCAAATGGAATTAATTGCATGATGCAAGAGGCTCCTAACTCTGTCACTACTCTATGAGGCTCAAGGAGAAGGATGAATGTATATTGTGTTGTAGCATTACAGCCTATAAGGGCTCCATTACCAGTGATTTTTATTATTAATATTGATGTGTGAATAAAAGCACCATCCTGTCATCTTTATGCTGTTTGTGGAAAGAATTGCTGGTGCAGAATGAGGTTTTATCTGATGCATGTCTGAACGCCTTTTCCCAGACTACCTAGACATACGTTCCCACAGGAGCTTGCTCTTTGGAGAAATTGCCTCTTCCTGTCCTGCTGGGTTTCCAGTACCTGGGTGTTTTAAAGTCTTCACCAGCACATGAGAGTTCTCTGTGTCTCTCGCTCTCTTTTTATGATGCTGCTCAAAAGACAGGCAGCTTGGGTCTTTAGAAGCTGAGCTTCTTAGACCAAACTAATTCATTAGGTATGGTGTGTGTCTCTGTACAGATGTCCTGTTCTGCTTGCTTTAGTGTGCAGCTTGTTGTACACAATACCGAATTTTCATAAAAGGCTGGCTCACAGGAATGGACAGAGGTGAAACAGGTGTTCCTATTATAATAGTTTGTACAATGTTTCTTCAAAGTTCTTTAATAAGAAATGATATATGTGCATAGTTAATATCAAAATCCAACATCTATCATATGCATGACAAAAAACTCACACTGTGCTAGGTCCAGACTGCAGCGTACACAGGCTGTACTTTAAGACCTTCACCATTCAGCACATCCCCAGGGCACAAGGTAAAAATACCATTATACATATATGTCTGTAGATGTGTGTGTATGCATCCAGAGCTGCTTTTCTCTCCCACACTGCTTTCTGTACCAATGCCCTGCCACAACAGTAGCAGAACAATTCTTGCCAAGGCTTGCTGATGGTACACGCTATTGCAAAGGGACAAAAAAAATCTTAAATCAGCACTTTTCTTAATGAGACACCAATATTTTGGCTATAAATACTATAGACCAGTCTCATTGTGATTCATGGAATCAGTGGACTGTGTGGGAGTTGTTCTAATACAATAAAAGCAGAGCTGTAGCTTCCATATGTGTTTGGAGCTGAATGTATATGAGCAGTACCACTGTTTCATAGATCCCTGATCTAGGAGCTACAGGAGATGGAGAGATGGCAAAGGCCCTTAAGGTGCTTTCAGTGTCTGGGATCCAAGTGCAGCAGTCAAGCTGGGAGCAAAGCGTCCATGCACATCAACAACATCTGCATAAGTGCTGCTGTGCAACATGAAAAGCCTGACCAAGTCTTCTCCTTGGCAGCTTCCTATGTTGGTGCCAAACACCTTGTCAGCAAGCCGTGAGGATGCTGCAGAAAGGCAACAGCTGGCCAAAGCCCCCAGCCCAAGGATGCTCAGCCTGCTGCTGAGAAGGTGAGAGCAGAGAGTACAGCGAGAAGGCTGGGTGACCAACCTGTCAGGAATGGCACCTGGAAACCACCAGCAGAAGCAGTTATGTGGGCTGCCTCGTTTCTTCCAGGAACTTCTATGGGGAGCAGATGCTCTTCTTCTTTTGATAGACCTCTAGAGGTCAGGAGAGGGCCTCCACTGTGCAGGGCTCTCTCCATGTTATTAAAATTCTCCCTGAGTCATGGTAATTAAGCAGAACTAGGCTCTGCACAGAGGAACGGAAGTGCATTGACTTTAATAAAACAGAGTGTAAAACAACTTTAGATTAACTCCAGCCTTGTTTATTCTTGCACACTTGTAATTCTGGTTCGGTACTTCCCCAGTGAATGAAGCCATTGTCCCCTGTGCTGAGGCATGTCACCTCACTTCAGCCTGCTAAGTGCTGAGCAGTGAGGCCAGTGCCTTTTCTTGCTGTTGCTAGCTAATCCCAAAGAATTTGGAAACAGCCGATGGAGAAAGGGAGGGAGGAGAGGGAAGTTGCCCTGCTCCCCACCGTTGCCATTCCTCAAGAGTCAGCAGGGCTGTCAGGTTGAGATGCAAGCCAAATATTTCCATAATGGCCAGAAGAGACGGTGTCCCAGAGGCACTCACATAGTCCCCACTGCTAAAGCGGTTTTGGGCTCCTGCCAGGCACATTAACTTTTTTTACCGATACTTTTTGTCTCGCTGACTCTCTTAGCTGTGGTGAATGGCTCCGCTCTCTTTCCTCCCTCTCACGGTTTACATGACATGGGTAGAAGATGTAGTGCTGAGCAGCGCTCACACTGCACCCTCTGTCTCAGCCTCTTGCCAGCTCTCAGGCCTGCCTGCCCACAATAGCTCTTTCCTATCAGAGAGGATCCTAAGGATGCCTTGCCAGCGTCTAGTGAAACGCATGTGTGTGTAAACCTCTGGGCTAAATATAAATAATTAAACAATAAAAATAAAAAGAATCAAGTCAGCAAACTGAAGGAAGAAGAAAATCTAATTAGTTTTATCTGCTGTTTGTTATGAGGCTGTCAGAATGCTCTATCCCCTGGTTTTACAGCACTCTGGAAAATAACAGTGATAATAATAATAAACAGCCGTGCACTGGGTTGTTTCTGGAGCAAGCAGGAAGCGGGTTAGGGAGGGAGAAAGATGGCAGCCCCTCTCCGCTGCTGCTCTGCTCAGCCAAAAAGCAGAGGTGCAGGTGATAGCACTATCTCCTGTCTTATCTGTCCTTGGGCAAGGTCCACTGCCCCTGTCCAGCACCTGGTGACACACAGCGTGCGTGGGTGACAGTCTGGCAGCCAATTCAGGACACTTGGGTTGTATTTCTCGCCCTGCCACAGATCTCTTATGTGCTTTTGACCAAGTTGTTCCTCCGCAGCTCCCAGCCTTAGTTCTGATGTGAGGTACAGACATGGCTTTGATTCCTCACGGCCAATACGGTAAGGTGCGAGTGAAAGTGGGTGTGTGCTTCGGGGGGAAGGAGGGGAAGAAACAGGGATGTAAAACCACCCAAGTGTTTGCTCTAGACTGATTCCAGCTGTTCCCAGATGAGAAGGCAGCTGGAATTATTCCTTGCAGGAGTGCGGTGGTAGTTGCCATCACTGCTTTCCACTTTGACGACGTGCAGCAACGGTGATGCTTTGTTAGGCTGTTCCTCTTTAAGCTGTGCTGGATAATTTTAAGTCTCTCCTTGCAGGTTGTTATCTGCCTATTCTGTCCCATGGCCTGGTCCTCACAGCATGGAAGTTTCTACACCTGTTTTAGAGAGAGCAGGGTTTAACTCTGTGTTTGAAAACTCTTGTATGGTTTTATGGTTTTCCAGGCAGAGGGCTGAATGCAAGGCTCCACCTGGAGATAATATACAAAAGCTTGGAGAACTAAAAACTCTGTGCGCATAATAGCATCGGGAAAAGATGAAGAGGAAGGCTAAAGAAAAAGAAATAAGAGAAGAGGAAGGGGGAGACGGGAATAGGAGTAGGGGGCATTTGGGGGAAACACAGGCGGAGAAATGGGAGAATTGTTCCTATTTGTGCATCCTCTTCCGTCCCCAGATAATGTGTCAGTATTAGCACTACCAAGAAACAACCCTCTCTACTGTAGAATAAATCTGCCACTGTATTCCCCACTCCATAAACGGCAGCCAAGTCTGTATCCTCAGCACCGCATTGTGTGTTCTGTGAGTGCTTTTCATGATGGCTAAGCCTGTATCATTTCTGGCCTTAGGTTTCCTCTCCAGGGACTCACATCCTCAGACATGTTCTAGAAGATCCATGGCATATTATTGTCGATGCAGCAGTTTGTGGCTACTTTCCTCATCTTTGCTTTGCTCTGCTTGTTTTATTTCACTGTTTAGAAGGGGAGGGAAGAGAAAAAGGAGGTGAGCAGGAGGCAGTGAGAGAGAAAGGAGATGGCAGAAAGAATTGCCCTGCTATCAGTCCAGCAGGACCCCCAGCAAGATGGTGAGGCAGCTATTTTTGCATCAGGGGCTTTTTTAGCCTTTGATTAAGCTGCTTGTAGCTCATGCAGGGACTAGCAAGAGGGAAAGACAAATCTACCACTAAAAACAATCATTCGTTGGGTGCCCTGGCAATAGCTCCAGTCCCAGTAAACTATCATAGCCTTTGGCTAACCGAGTTCTGGGCATTGTGGGCTGGCTCCTCACCAGCTGATGTAATTGCAATCACTACCCTGTTTCTTGCCCCCTTGCTACTAAACGCCTGACTGAAGGCTTTTCCTGAATGGTTTCCAGTGTATGCTCTGGCAGCTCATGCACAGATCTGCAAGGATTTCTTGACTTTCCCTCAACATTTCCATAAAAAGTTATTTAGCTTTTCTGTGCTTGTTTCCCCATCTACGAAGTGGGGTTATTAACATTGATTTTCAGTGAAAGGGGTCACAATGGGGTTTAAATCACCAGTGTTTACAACACAATTTAATATCCTCAGAGAAGGCAAACAGGAGGGATTAATTGCTGCTTCCATCATATATCTGCCATCACTGAAATAAAAAATACTGCCCATCACTGTGATCATTGCTAATTCTTTTCCAGGGACAGTTGTGTTTCCTTTGGTCTCCATGGAAGGTGGCAAAGGTGGGCCAAGGCAAATCCTTAAGGTGAAAGCACGGACAGCGTTGACAAAAAGGCTTTGGATTTTTTGACAGCACAGTGGTCTTCCAAGGACCAGGCAGCATGCTGGTTAGTGAGTTGAGAAAATGGGAAATTTAATAGAGGTGAAAATGGGACACTTGGGAGAACGATGGAGCAGTCTGGTAAACAAATCTGAAATGTCTCTGCCCAAGCGTTAGGAGTATAAGGTCTAATCAGGAAGAATATAAAGCCTTAGTACATATACCAAGCTATGAGTTAATCAGCTTCCCAGACACATGGAAAAGAGAAAGTAGGAACAGCAGAACAAGGATTAATTGGCTGTGAACCATCAGGGAATCGGTAGGTTGGGCCAAGGAGAGAGGAGTACAGCCAGTAAGCACTGACTTAGAGCAAAGGTGCAACGACAAGATCTCCTAAGGCAGGGAGAAGAATAGAAGAAAAGCGAAACACTAAAGGTGTGTGAACACCTCATTAATGCCTTGAAATGTGAAAATAATTGTTTAAAAAAGTTGAAGCGGCAGCAGATGACTAGAAATGAGAACGATACCAAAGCATGTGGATGAAATCAAAAAGGTCCTAGCACAGAACGAGCTAGGGGTGACTAGGAACACACAAGGGAAGAAAAAGAAATCCTATAAATATGTTCGAAGGAGTGAAAGTGTGCACTGTGTACCACAGAAGGAGAGCACATGCAACAGATTGGAATCGACATTGCCTTTTTAACTCTGCTTATCACCTAAACAGTCACTACTATAGATATCTATATCACAGGAGTCATACTGATTTGGGATGGGAATAGGCCAGAGCAAAGGGGTGTAAATTAAAGAATCCTTACACTGAGTAAGTGAACTCAAACTGTTGGACCTAAGGGAATTCCCCTGCAAGTTTTCCAGGGAAAGCCGACTGTGAACAGTCAGGGATTTACTTCAGCATCTCCTCCTATATTGAGAGGGTCCTGCAGACTGGAAAAGGACAAACAGGGTATTTATTTGTGAAGATGGAAAAAAAGAATAACCAAGGAATTTAAATCAGCCAGCTAAGCTGAAAGACTAAAGAGAAACCTTGACAAATCATGAAACAAACAATTCATTAGCAGCTATAGGATAAGAAGGTGGTAAAAGACAATCATCGTGGATTTGCCAAGCTGATCTAATTCCCTTCTTTTATTTGCTAATTGGCTTAGAGGATAAGGTAGAAGTAACATATGTCTTCGCTTTAGGAAAGCTTTCAATACTTTCTGACATTATATTTTCATAAGGAACTTGAAGAAAATAGAGTTTATATTAAATCATTGTAAGTTGGCAGCACACTAGCTGAGAAATTACTCATGAAGGCTGGGTTTCATGTCGGTGAAGGTCAGCCTTCTAAAAGTTAGGCACCTAGGCTAAATTATTCTGTACAGAGTAAATGTAGAAACAGACACCTCCAGAGGGTCTACACTCTCTCCTAAGATATGTGGAAAGGATCCTTTGCTGAGATATTCCCTTGCCTCATTTACTTCTGAGTGAAGCTAAACAACCAGCTGAGACAGGACACCTAGCTTTAAACCCACCCCAAGACGATATCCCACAGCCACACTCGGCAGGGCATTATTTTGCTTAAATATCTGGGGCAACACTATGGAAAATCCTTTTTTTTAAAAAAAAATAAATCCAAAATCTTTTTGTTGAAACTCAGTTCCGTGTTCACACACCACTATTTATGTTGACGCACCCACCAGCCTCTCCTGCACGGGGCTGTGCTCCAGAGCTGCCCCCATCCAGCTCTGTAAGCCCATCCCTTGCTCTGCCGGTCTCAACCCTTCAGAGCCAAAATTCAGTAAATACTGGTGATCTGGGGAGCTACACCCCAGGTGAAACTGGGATGAGAGCACATGCTCACTGGTGGCTGGTGCCCAGGTAGATGCCAAAAGCCCGGAGCCGGGAGCGCACACTGAAGCTACTGTGCCAGATGGCCTGACTGCTCTCGGTTGTAAGAGCTGCTTTGTACTTTTTAGCTTTACTGATGCAGAGAGAACATTTTGAACTGTCTAAGCCTTATAACCTTGTATCATTGGCACACGAACAGCAGCAGCGGCACACTGTTGAACATAATAACAAGAGGGAAAGAGCTGTGGAATTAAATAAGAATTTAAATCTTAGGGTTCGCAGCTCAGAGCAAGAGGCTTTAGCTGTGTTATTTCCAGGAATTGGTTGAGTCATGTTTGAGAATAAAGGATGAGATTAATTCCTTTGTGACTATGGCTGAATGACTTATTTGCCAATAATTTTATCTATGATTTGACCAGTTCTAGCTGCTTTTTCGAATGTGTATGGTGGGGGAACCTTAGCTGTATTCTGGATACGTGTGCCTGGTATGCAGCTCCAGTCCTTGGCATCTAGCAGTGAATTTATTCCCCAAAGACAATTTTCAACGAGATTTACCCCAGAGCAATCGAATGCAGGATTTCATCTGTCATATTCAGAATGATTCATTTTTCACCTCATCAACTAGGAAGAGAGGAGAGAGAAAGAGAGAAGGAAAGTTATTTCTCTCTTCACAACAAACCCTTGTCTTCAAAGTCTGAGCTGCTACAGAGCGGTAAGCGCAGCCCACTGAGGGACGCGACAAATGTTGCTTGGCAACTTCACGCCAGTGATGGGAAGCACTCAGCAGGCTGAGCATCGCAGAGGGACTGAGACGGACAGTGAGACAGTGGCACACCAGGATGTTCGCTCCTGTCTGGCCCTGTTAGAAATGACACCACTCATGCCCTGGTAATTGTTGTACGCACCAACCAACAAAGTCTTTTCTGTTGGGTGGGAGAGTAATTGCAAGTCGTAAATGGTGAAGTGGCCCCTGCCCTCTCCCCAGGAACAAAGGGACTTCAGATCTATTAATATCCTGAAGGTCACTGAATTCTTCCCAGTGTGGCTAGCTGTGAGCAAACCCTAAATGGCTCAGAGCTGCTGCTGCTTGCTTAAGCAACTACAGGGATGCAGAAAAAGCCGGTTGTCCTTTGCAGCATAGCACAGCTACCACGCCACCTTGTCAGAAGCATCGAGCCTTGGGGTAGTGGTGCTGGAGCCCTGGCAACAGCCTAAGAATACCAGAGAAACCAAGTCTGCAACAAGAGGCCAGTTGTTAAAACTGGAATGTAGAGTTTTCAGGCACGGTATTCCTTCTTCAAGTTTTGTCACTTTTGGAGGACTATAAATTAATCTCACAGAGCAAATCCCATGTGGCTTGTATGCTAGCACACTTTGCCAAACTCCTAGGCATTTCCAGCAGGTAGCAACTCCGGAATACATTTCTCTCTGTGTGCTTACACACAGAGCGCTATTAGGACCATCAGACCCAATGCTGACATGAGGATCAAGAGACACTTAGCAAACTTCATAGAGATTTGAGCAGAAATGGTGTTTGAGGCGCAAAAAAATATTCTGTTTGAAGCTAGAAGTTCTGCTTCCCTCAGTATAATTCTGGGTGGAATGAAGAACCCATTTTTCTCTGACTTCATGCAGCATTAGGCTGGTCCTTTCTTCCCAGTGAGTCCTAACATTTCGGAGCAAGAAGGGAATATTTGCACAGAACGGAGTTTTCTTAACTACCTGCAATTGCAACAATCTAAGAGTTTAGTTTGTGGAAAGTGCCCACGCTGGAGTAATGCTGCAGGTGTTATAAAAAAAATCACGACAAGCCTTTGAAAGTCCTGAACAACCTGTGCAGACAATACGCGAGAAAGTTCTGCATTAGAGTTTTTGAGTGGCATACTGTCTTAGGTGTTTTTAAGTAAAATAGGCTAACAGTTTCTCACGTGTATTAGAAAATTGGATTTCATCTTTTTCAATCTGTTTTCTGCATCTTACCACCTGCAGGAATGTACCTGTTTTTTTGAAGGGCTGCTTAAATATTTTTTTTCTTCAGCTCTTCTATCCAAACATGATGTCTTAAAGCCTTGCCCACTAAACACAGGCCTTGGTAGGCTGAAAAGTTTAATCCAGGGCAACTGCTTCTGGACTACATACTTTTGTACCGCTATGGAAATTTTGCAGAATCACAGGCTTTTGTTGCTTGTGACTGCATGTGGCACTGCCTTAAAAAAAAACATGAAAAATTTCAGCTTCTGACTACAACTAAATACGCAACCTTTTGTCTTCCCTTAATGTAAATAAGTCAGTGTTTCATAAATTATTCTCCTATCTTTCTCTGCTGTTGATTTTTTTTAATTGGGGCTTTGCCTTTGTAAAGCCTTTTCCTTTTTTCACTGTGTCTTCTCTTACACTAATTGAAACAATTACATGTTGTTTCCTGAGGACAGTTTCTTCATCCTGTGACACACTCAGCTTTATTTTGATCTTCCTCCCTCAGGTTTTGTGCAGCTCAAATTCCTCTCCCTTTTTGCATTTCTCCTCTTCCTTTGCAGAGACATGCTGGGAACAAAGACCCCAACATCGCTATCCCAGTGAGAGCCTTGCTTTGGTCTCCTCCACCCAACCTCCTTGTGCGGACCACTTGCCCCGCTAGCTGCAGATGGGCATTTGGTCCTGCCTCAGCAGTGGAGACAAGGACTTCTTCACTGCATGGAGGGGAGGGGTTAGAGGCAAGCATCTTTGGCTTTTGAGGTCACTCTTACCTTCTCTAGCCTTGCTATCACTCACACTCACACTCACTCACACAGTCACACACACAGTCACACACACAGTCACACACACAGTCACACACACGCACACGCGCGCGCACACACACTCTCTCTCTCTCTCTCTCTCTCTCTCTCTCTCTGATATATCTGAGTCACCTCTATATATCTATACCTGAGATCTCTGCTTAAATCTACCCAGGTAGGTGCCACTCTGCCCCAGTGCCCTGTGGTTGCCTACCTGCTGGCTTCTGGTCTGATTCAGCTGCCTTGGGGTTTCAAGTTAACATCCTACATGCAGCATTCATATAGACACCACCCAGATTTATATTTCAGTCGGGATTTATATTTCAGTCATGTTTCTAGTGCCTTTGGCTTCCTATAGCTTTAAGCCTTCTCCCCGCAGAGGCATTTCTCCTGAAGCACCCACTCACTCTTGCTTTCCTTTCACTGATGTTCACAGGTAGTGCAGAGAGAAGGTGGCCAAGCAAACCTTTGCTTCTCTTTGCCAGCCAGCCATGCTGACACCTCTGGGACTTGGAGGCATGGCCAGGCCTGGTCCTGCATGGCAGAGTTATAACACCTTTAAAAAAAGTAATTGCCTTTGATTAAAATGTAAGGGTCTCATCTTATTTTTGTTGTTGTCATTAATGTAGGCTGCAGGCTGTGGACCTTTGAAGTTTCCTTTTGGCTCACCTCCCTGTTCTTTCCTTATTTTTTCCTCATTTCCCACTCCCCCACCCCCCCCTTTTTTTTTTTCCTCCTTCATTTTAATTCTCTCAACTATCTGCCCTTTCCAGCTCAGAGTGTGATTTGATAATTTTCACATGTATGCAAAAACCTGGCTGGCACATGCTCCAGCTCCCTGGCAGCCTCTAACCAGGCAGCCAGTCACAGGAGCAAGCAAACAGGCAGCGCATCTCCCTCATTAGATGCTTGCCCCCTGCCTGGCTGCTCCAGAGGGGAAGAGGAGGGAATTCTACACTCACCTCGCCAGAATGGCTCATCCCCTCTGCAGAAACACCACTCAGCAAGGCATGAACACTGCTGTGTTTAATTAAAGATATCCAGAACTATTTTATTTGTGATCTCAGACCCTTTATGTCACCTAACCTTGACGGTAGTATTTAGTTTCCCAGCCTATGAGCGGAATAACAGGACACCAGGCTGAACCTTAATGGCCCCTCAGGTATTCCCATCTGTATTACCCTCACAGCTGATTGATAGCTTGGGTTAGTCCAGAAAAGAAATAGTAAGCTTTGAAAATTATTTCTCTCTCCTCTGCCCAGAGCTGTGGTCTGGGCAATGGAAATGACTGGGATGGTCATCTCTTGGATGCAGAAGGCATCCCAAAAGTTGAGCAAATGGCTGAGTGACTTGAACAAGGTGATTCTATAAATCACTTGGAGACCTAGGACAAAATGCAGCTCCCCTGGATCAAAGCCCAGGGTCCGTTGGACAATACTGAGTCCTTCCCTGTAGGTTATCCTTCATAGATGTCATGCAGAGGCCAAAATTTCATTGCATCCATGGAACCATCTACCTTGACATTTGTCATCCTTAATGCCTACTTTCTTCTCCCATAAAAGCATGTGAAGCAGCTTCTCTTTATCTCTCTCATGAAAGGGTGCCTGCAAGAGGCTTCTGTCTGGTCTTTAAGGAGGAAAAGGTTGCTCTAGATATAGAAAACCTCTTAGCTAAGGTGCTTGCCCCAGTTACAGATATGAATCTGACTTGAGCACTGCAGTGCTGAGCCAGCTAAACTGCTCAGGGAGGGAAACTGAAACCAAATAAAAATAAAATTGAAGATTAAAACTAAGGATTAATAGCAGCTTCACTAGTGTTTTGGATTTCAGACTTCTTTAGCTATCCTCAGCCTCCAAGTCTCAAGGGATATTTCCCCTTGATCTGCATTGGCTTATGATACTAGATACTAGACCATCTAAATATTGCATCTTGCTGGAGTCATGCTTTGGTATGGGGATTTAGAGACAGTGGATTGTTAAAACCACCTATTCTGCCTTATCCGGGGACCCTTTGTATAACGCCACAATTCTCTTCCATGCTTCCCTTCCCCTTCTCCTTTCAAGCATAGGCACGACTTTCCTTTGCAGCCAGATACTTCCTCTGAAACATAATTTTAAGTCTCCCCTTTTTGTTCTTCAGGCTGGAAGTTCCTCTTACAATTAATTTTTTTTTCCATAGAAAAAACCTACTAATTGTGGGAACTGATTTTAAAGTGATTGAAATGAATCCACCAGTCTTAGATCTTGTCATGCCTCCAGCAAGAACATATCAGGGAACTCCAAGATTGTCCAGTGATGCATCTCCATCCTCCCTTTCGTAGCATGCTTGTCTTAGAACTGAAAGGTGAGCTTCACCGGGTACAAATCTGCATGGCAATACTTTAATTGCTGCTGTGTAGTCGCAGCAGAGAAGGTCATACTGGTTGTTCCTGCTGCAAATGTTAAAGCCCGGCTGGATCTGGTTTCTGGGACACAGATAGCAGCAGAGAAAAGTTTGGGACAATGAGACAGTGGCAGCTCACCAAGTCCAGGAGGGGACTTGATCCACACAAAAGTCTCTGCTGCCTTGGGCAAAGCAACTCCACCTCCAGAGATATTATTAAATTACTATGGTTTAAAAAATCACCATGTGCAACTGAGCAAGGGTAACTGATAGCAACCATCATACTCTGGTCGTGTCAAATGTAAGACAGGATGGGTGAAGCTGAAACCTCTTCTACTAACATCTAGTAACTTCTATAGCCGTGGTAATTTGATCATGCGTCCCTAGCTTCAAAGTGACACAAAGCAGATGAGACGCAAACTGTACGGATCCGACTGGATGCATGTGAATCCTGGAAAGCCCCCTGCTCAAACTGCTGTGCATTGCTGCGCTGGGTGCTGCGCCTTCCAGCAGCCCCGGGGGTGAACGCTGTGAGCAACGATGTTAAAAATCTGCCCAACCTTAGCAAAGCCCTTTGGGACTCCTGGATTTTTCTTCATCGGACCTATATCTTTTTCTTCCAGAAATGAGACGATGATGAACGTGACACTTTGGTTGCCATGGGAACACAGCATGAGGTTTGTGTTAGCCACGCTCCTTCCTGCAAGCAGGAGCTGCTGGCTCTAGGGACGGGTGTGATGCAGCACTGATGGCATCTGTCCAGGTCTTGCCCACATGCTCTCCCAGGGCATCTGGGTCAGGGAGTAGGGGGTCAGCCCCATTTATGTTATGAGAGGAAGATCCGAAGGGATAAGTCACTGTAAATAGGCAGATGTGCCTGATGGTTTGAAGGGGAATTGATAAGTTCTGGCTGAAACTTCTGCTGCAAAATCTCGCTGAAGATCATAATGGGAGAGGTCTGCATGGACCTAGAGACCAAGGGACTTCCCCCCCTCAAAGGGATTAGCTGAAAGATTCAAGGGACAAGGGGGAGTAGAGCCTTGAGTTCCCCTTGTACCTCTGGGGCTGCTGTAGCACCACAAGGAGAGTGTCAGGGACCACAGCATTTCTATCACACACCTTTTTCTTGCAACTTTTTATGTATTCCTTACTGCTCCATTCCTTTAGATGTGTTCATATCCAATTGCTGACATCCATGCTCTCCCCACTCCTGTCCACCCTCAGGGTTTTCCTGAGTCGCAGCTTGGAAATAATCAGGAAGCACTTTCGTGCTGTTACAAAGCCATTTGGAGCTTTCAGAAAGACAATTTGGGAGGGACTCCTCATTGTCACTGCTATTTTTCTCTTTTCACAGCTCTCCCTCTAAATCCCCACCTAATATCATTTTATCATGGGGAGAAATATATTTGTAAAGATCTTACAGAACTAGGTTTCATTGAAGCAAAGGAAGGGGGTGGGGGTGGGGGGTGGGCTGTAATCCCTTTTTAGGAGACAGGTGAAAGCTGTGGTCAGTCTGTCTCACTAATGTGATGATTTGAATGGGTATCAGAAAGGGTGGGAGCTCCCCAGGAGGAGATAAAAGGCATCCCAGTTAAGAGCAGCTGAGATCATGCTGGAGGGAAGAAAGGGGTAGCAAAGATGGAGGCTATGGCATAGGCAATATGGATACTCTTAGGGGGCTACAAGAAAGTGAAAAATACCATCTAGGGAATCTAGCCAGGTGGTTATAAACTATGATAAAATAGGATTTAGAGGAACAGCTTGCAGCATGGTAAGTGTTAGTCTCTAAGACCTGTCAGAAGTTTGGTGGAGAGTAGCAAGAACAGCAGAAATAGATTATGAATATGAAGCTTGTTGCTAGAAAAGAAGATTTCTTTTCTGTCTGTCATAAATCTTTGCCTCTTCACCACTGTAACTGCTTCCTGGATTTCCTAAGCAGGCTTAGCGTTCATATGTGGCCAGAGGGTTTCAATTTGAGCTCCAAATAATAAAAATAAATTCCATAAAGTGATTCCATGTGAAGAGTGGAGATGATGGTGCCTTATGTTTACACAGTAGGGTCCATGAAACTTTGGGTCAGGCAGACTGAAGAACGATTTCCCACCTGCTGCTGAAATGCAGCTTGCTCTGGGGTGATACACTGCACCTGCTCTGCAATAACTGCACCAGGAGTATGGCGGGGGGGGGGGGGGGGGGGGGGAAATTCTCTGGCTGAAGCTGTTGAGTGAAAGCTAGGTAAGAAATTCAATTCTCCACATTGGATTTTAGCCAGGATGATGAAGTTAAACATCTGGTTAATTAATAAAAAGAGCTGCAACAGCACTATACTTCCTACAGCCATGCTGGGGTGATGGAATCTGTGTTGTTTTCTGAAGACAAGCCTGGCTCTTCCATTACGACTGTATTGCCACAAGTTCCAAGACTTTGCCTGAAAGTGGCTCAGCTGAGCCTCAAACAGTAGCTGCTGCTTTCCCTGATGAGTCAAAAACCAGCCTGCCCCTACAGCGGATTCAACGCCTATCTCACTCTGTGCCGCACTCAGACCAAGGTATGTCGTTTTGTTTCATCCTACATAAGGTGAGCAGGAGCTGCGTAATAGCTCTGCTGAGATCTCTCATCCTTTCTGTTAGCAGCCGGATCATGTGTTTAGGAGGAGCAGAGAGAGGAGGGTGTCTGTTATCACCTCTTCCCCTGTGTTTGACTTGGGTTGTTTCGTGCTTGTTTCTGCATGTAAAGGTCATCACAGCTGTTCTGCCCTAGTACTGGCTTGTAAGCAGGGAGCCCTGGGGCTTGGTTCTTACAGCTGATAAGAATCTATTTGTTGAGCAGCCAACACGCTTGGGGTGGGAGGACCTTGTGATAGCTCTCCAGTGTAATTTCTGGTGGGAATGACGTTATTAAGTAATATATTTTGCTTAAAGGTTTTGGCTTACTGGAAACAAGGGCTGGCTTTGGTTTTGCCTACAGTCCTGGAAATGCTGGAAAACATCCCCTCTGTCTCTACCACCTGTCCCTCAAAGTTGCTTTCCCTTGCTGTCTGTGCTTTACCAGCTGAAATGGGGGTAGTCACTGTACTGAGGCTTTTAGTGCTGCTGTTCCAAGTGTGAAGGGCCATACTTGGCCATGTCTTAGTCTTCTGCAGGGACAGAGGAAGTATGTCTTTTCCCTTGTGGTACTGTTTTATAGTTGGGCTGATCCACCACACAAACTGCTGTGACCTCTGGCTGCCCCATGTGCATCCCTATTTCCATGGGTTATTAGAGGAATATGCAATCATCAGCTTGAAATGTCACTTTGGTCAAATATCTTCTCTCTTTTTGCTCCCCCCCTACAAAAGCCCAATGTCAAGTTATCTCTGTTTGCCAAGCAGAGGAGCATCACAAAGTTTACAGGGAGTTCCCTGTCACAGGCGTGGGACTTTATCCTGGCAGTTCTCTGCTAGGGATATATAGTATTCTGGAAAACACAAGCTGGGGCTTCCATCAAACTTTGAATCAAACCCGGTTTAAAGAGAAGGACCTTCACATGTTTCCCATATCCAGACTTGTGGGGACTCCTTTTGCCTGGTTTACACAAGATTGCACGAGGGAGAGGTTTAACACTGGAGATGCTTCTCAAGGAAGGGCTCAAAGCATTGGCTTGGACCCATGCCGCCTCCTCAGGCAGAACAGCTGAGTGCTGTGGACGTAGGGCTGAGCAACACAGTTCGAGGAAGGCAAAAATAAGAGGACTGCCCCTCCTGTACTGGCAGGAGGAAGCACTGTTCATCTGCGTCCCTAAAGCAGCTGAGCTCCATGTCCTGGCTGGAATCCTGCTGAACCCTGCTTAGAATATAACCTGCAGTTACATGCCTTTGGAGGTTCAGCCCTTGATGGCCTTGTCGTTCCGCTTGTTCACAGGTGGATGTTCTGATGTGGAGGGGGACAGGACTTGAAATTATGTACTGGAGGGATGTCTATGCTTAATGGTTGGGGTCCTCCATGTCTGAATGTGGGAATTTTGTTTTCCTGAATGAGGAGTTGGCTACATTTAGTTCCTGGCTTTTCAATGTACTAAAGGGAGCACTGGTGTGCTTTACATCAGAAACTCAGTGGGGGGGATGAACCACATTCTCCCCTTTCTCCTTTCACTCTGGTTAAGCTCTAGGGGATAGCTAACCTGGGTTAAGATGGAGGAATATGATGCTTTTGTCTTCCCTCTTGATCTTTCAGGCTATCCACCACCATCTTTTTGAATGCTTAACAGACCCAAAGCATTCTGCTTTCCAGGGACCATCTGGCTGGAGATATCTGGGTAGATAAAGTCCTGTAGCTCTACCAAGTTCAGGGTCATTAAAATAATCCAAACAAACCTTCCTCTTGTGATTTCAATTGGATGCAACCACTACCTTTGCTTCCTGTATGAAACTCTCTAATTGACAGTGTTGGTGGGATGCCTGCTGTCCACTGAGGCTACTTTTGGTTTCCCAGCATCAAGGCACAATTCTTTCCCTTAGTTCTGCATGTATCAAAGCACTCATGCAGCCCTCCCATATGTCTCGTATACTGCGTTTTCTACCTCTGAGAAAAACTGTTCCCAGTGTGGGGAATGTGGATATATATCACTTTCATGGAGGCTTTTGTTTGTCTAGCCCTCAGTTGAATTTTTGCTTTGTGAGGCTTTTTGGGTTTGTTTTCTTCCTTTTCTGATTCCATCCCTTTGCTCCTAATCCTACCACCTGGTATGGCTCACACTACAGAATCTTTCTGCCTCCTCAGTGTATACGCCCTTCAAATATTTGTAGACATTTATCACTCCCCCCCTCCCCTGCTTAGTCATCTCTCTGCCAAGCTAGACATATTTAGTTCTTCTAATCTTTCCTTGTGAGCGAGTCCCTCCAGCACTCATAATTCATTTCTCCTTGCTCTTTGAATACTTTCCAGTTTGTCAGCACTTAAAAAAAAATAATTTATTCAGGGTGTTTTAATATGAGCAGGCACAAAAAAAAAAGAGGAACTTCCTGAAAAGAGAAGGGATTTTTTGGCCCCAAGCCAGTGGGTAGATCTGGGAATTCCCACTGCAAATTCTAGGTAGGTGACTGGGACAGAAGAGAGTTTGTCCCGTCTTCTCTTCTTCCGAGTTGCTCTGTTCCCCACCCCTGAAATCTGTAACAAAGGATATCAGCTAATATTTTTCCTGTGTTTATTTCTGCAGTTCTCTTAACAAGACAGATTCATAAATGTCAGTGGCTCAGCTTCCCATTCCCTGTCTCCCTCTCAGGCTAAAGGCTTTGTCTGTGAGTGATTTTTCTAGTGGGCTGTTTGGTGCAAGTGCTTCAGAGATAGTGGCTACATCTTATCAGTGTTGAATCTCTGTTTCTCAGTTTTGTTCTTCTCAAATACTGGTAGGCATGGTGCCAAAGGATCAGCAGAGAGCAGCCAGCTCCTTTTTATCTTGGGAAGATTTTTCCCTTCTGGCCATTTGTTTCTGCTGTGTCCAAGCTGTATGAAAAGGAATATAATTTAAAATGGGCCCTGTTTCTAGGAGCCCAGACAGACTTTTTTCTTTCAAATAACCAACTCAAATTCTTTAGATAGAACCTTGTTAATTAAAGCTATACCCCAGAGGGATAGCCTAGAGATGCTGTTCAGTCTCCACCTCTTGCACTGAACTCCACAGTGGTTTTTGAGGCATTCCTGGTATCTCATACTGATGGTAATTTGTATTGTCTGAGATTACGTTTTGTAAATTGAATTGAAAGGAATGGTGGGGAGCAGCAAGTGTTCCTTCACTCATTAACTATAGCAAGGTTTGCAGCTTCACTGTCTGTGTTCAGAGCTTTTTTAAATATTCCCCGTCACCATCTAGTGACCTGCAAGGGGGCAGCAGTTTATCTAACCAAGAGAAGCTGTCAAATTTACTAGAACAAGATGGATATCAGTGTCCAAAATGCTTCCAAAACCAGAGCAAAACTGGTTGTACCTTTTCTTGGTGCAATCCAGATTTCAGCTGCAAATGTGAAAACAATGTGTTTTTCACCTAGGTGGAATGAAAGTGTTCTGTTTTCCTTCCTTGTATATTGCAGTCTTCCCACCTAGCCGAGACACTTACCAAACATCTGGCTTCTGTTTTGATTGTGTCCTGAGAACTTTGAGTTTAAGTAGAAATGTGAAACTATCTCTGCTGACCGGGAAGGAAATGTTTCTCTGTTGCGTAGGTATGAAAGCTGTTTGGATCTATTAAGCCAGGCTACAGAAAGGAAGGGCAAGAAGGGGCAAACACAGGCAGCGTTGGTTGGATAGGGGAATGCATTTCATTTTTTGCATCCAGCCCGTGTCAGTGTGTGCCACCAGCTGATGCCACTATATCATCATAAAACGTAGAAACAAGGAACCCAAAACTTGAGTGAAGAGCAAAAGCTGCTATTGCTTTGACAATGGATTGACTTTCTCAGCTGTCTGTTGAAGCAGCCTTGGAGAATCATGCTGAACAGTGCATTACGGATATACACACTGGATATTAAAAAAGAGAGAGAATGCATTTACTGTCACTTGCAGGTTGCCTTTCACCCTTCTAGCTGTCATAGCATTCAGAAGCATTAAACAATGGGTCTTTGTCTACAGAAAGAAAAATACTCCCTCTATCACAAGCTTAGGCAGGAGCAGCAAAATCATTCTGAAAAATGGCTAGAATGAGAAGCAGTAGGCATTTTCACCAGCCTATCCTCAGATGCCTGCTATGGGGCCTGATTCTTGAATCAGCACCGTGTCATCTACTTTAGCACCTTCAAACTGTTCATTAGCATCATCCCAGCAGCAGGCTGGGCTGGCCGTCTGCTGTCTTTGATGCTGTTGCAAACAAGCTTGTCTTTCCCAGAGGAATCGGCAGTCTAGCTGGCTTCAGTTTGTCATGTTTATCTACTGCCATTCACATTTGGAAAGGGGGTTGGGGGAGGGAATTCTGTTGGTGTTTCTGCTTTATAAGAATATGCAGTTGCTTAAGACCCATTTGGTTGACAAAGTGTTTTACAAACCGTACATGGGAATCACTTTGTTTGCTGCTGAAATGTAAAACAATAATTTTTATTGCAGAATCTCAAGAGACAGATGAGATATGGTTCAGCACAGCATGACTTCGAGTATTCAGATGAATAGAGGTGGGATTACTACCATATTTAAAGCAAAGCATATATTCAAATGCTTTGAACTGAGTTTTTTTCTGTGCAAATATTTGACAAGTGGCCTCTCGTTTAAGTACAGATAAAAGAATTGAAGCTTGCACCATTTCTAGCTATTGGCACAAGAAAATTGTTTCTAAACAAGTATCCATGAAGTTTAATAGTTAGTTCTTACTCTTTTGGATTCCCTCGCCTGCCCCATTGACTGTTATAAAAAAAGTCTGTGGGTATTTTATTTACCCAGTCCCTCTTTGAATGCTTTCTCAGCTTCTGATCTGTAGTGATTATTAATTTCTATGTCTGTTTGAAATCAACCCTGTATCAGTTAGTTCTCTGAACTTAAATAACTAATACAAGGGCAGATCAGGTTTTTCCCTACTCCTGTTCCCAAGGTGTTCTGAGCAGAGATGTTCAACCCCTGGCCTCATTTCCATTCCTTGTAATGGGGTGATAACAAAAAGCGTGGCCGACTTCTCTAATTAGTCTCGTGTTCCTCAAGGTCTTTTGCTGTTGTCTGTTATTCTGTCTTACAGCTTAGCTTTTTTGGCTTTGCTAGTATTTCCCTAAACATCCCTAATAGTTCTTCCCCTCTTCCCAATTATCTCTTTGGGCATGAACTGATATGTGGCAAACACAAAGCAATGCAATATTCATTGTTAATTGATAATGATCTTTCCTGGTTTTGTTGTTGCTGTTGGGTTTTATTTTAATTCCCAGTCTGTTTAGGGGAAATTGTTTTATTTTATTTAATACCCTAACTTTTAAATTTTTATTAAACTAAAATGCAGATGTATATTCAGCGTAGCTTTCCCGAGCTTGTTTACTTATGGATTGTTCATCTCACTTTAATTAAAATAGGACAAGCATAGAAAGGAAATTAGAATGAGAAAAAAGATGAGCAGTTGGTTGTCCCACAGTTCCTACCAGCAGGAAATGGTAGGGGAACAGGGATTTTCTCTTTCAGTGCAGTATATCGTTCTTCTGCTTTCCAATAAGCATTAATGAGAGGTGAAGAAGAAAAAGGACCAGTGTTTGTAGATGACGGAAGGCTGAAGCCCTTCTCCTTATGCCATGAATCAGCCTCCTAGGAGATACTGGCTCAGACCAGGTTTGTTCAAGGGAAGCTTATTGTGTGGAATTGTGTCAAAGGGTGAGGAGTGGTATAAAGAGATAATCAGAGTCTTCCAGCACTAATTACCTGTGCTCTATAGAAATCCCTAGCTCCAGTCAGATCCCTTTTAAAAGAACATCTCAGAGGAAACAAATGAAGTCTAGCTCTGCAACTGCCAGTTGAGATGGTAGAGAACAGGGAAGTCATGGATTAAAGCGATCAGTTTTCTGAGGCCTACCATACTATTTGACTCGATTCTTCCCTCCCTCTCTTCTTCTTTTTGCATTCATGCATTGAAACATAACAAGAAACCTCTGCGTTTCTCATGCCTCCTTTATCCTGAAGTCTCTAGGCACTATGCAAATATTAACTGATAAAATTTCACAGCTATCTACCCATATACCTAATCTTAAAGCATTTAAGATTTCTTATCATGATTCAGAGGGATGGTGATGAACAGAGTATAATAACAAAACAGTTTTCAGCAAAAGGAAATAATTCCATCTATTAGCAAATGACTGAAGGACTCATGACACAGCACGCAGACCTAAGGTTATACAGCTGTACCACAGACAAGCTGGCTTGGAGCACAAGCAGCCAAACCTCAGGGATGCACTTCAGGACATGGTTTAGTGGTGGACTTGGCAGGGTTTGGTTTACAGCTGGACTTGATGATCTTAAAGGTCTTTTCCAACCTAATTGGTTCCATGATTATATAACTTATCATTAGTGGGAAGTCAGGACAACAGCTATCAGAAGAAGGGTAATTGCTATTTGACCAATGTCCAGTGATAAGATTTAACATCAAGATTGTTAGCATTTTGCAGCCAAAGGCATTTAAGGTTGCAGCTACTCATGTTTGTAATTTATTCTTGCAACTTCAGAGGAAGAGAATGAGGAAATCTTGGGGGCAAAGTAGTGAGATCCTGAAAGAGAACATTCTGGAACAGTACATCTGAAGAATATTTTCCTACCCAGCATGGGGGAAGGATAAAAACCATCTGAATCAGAAATATCATTTGGTACATGTTTGTACTTGAGTCTCCTCTACCACTGATGCTGAGTATACTGCTCAACTGTATTAGAGATACACACACAAAGTACTCAATTTAAGTGAGCACAGATAAGAGGCAGGTCTTGCCACTTTGATTCATGCCACCAATAATTTCAACCAGGATACTCCAGGTGTACAGTACTACTAGCACAGTTAGGGTGGTACAGCTTGTCCCTGTATTTATGGTGAAGTTTTAATGCTCTGTAGAAAATCTCTGTCATGAAGGACTCCTGCATGGATCTGTCAGTGGTTTTGCCTCTCTGTAGCAGCAATATGAAAAGCAGCACAGGAGGCTGGCGGCCAGGTTTGTCTTATCTTCAATGTCACCCCTTGGTGTAAAGTGAATCAAAGCATTTCCCTCATGGAAAGAACTAGGAGGACAGCAGTTCTCTGTTCCAAGGCTTGACCAGCTCAATTTTCAATTATTGTCATTAAGTGTTGTTTACCACAGAACCTGAATTAGTGCAGTTTTACTATGCTCCGTACCTTTCACGACATTATCAGCCAGGGGACTGATCTAATCCACTGATGTTAGCACATTATTTTGCTTTTCAGTCTGCGACTTTTGTCTTAACTAACCCTGGAAGTTATATTTAAGCATATGACTCTCCCAAGAGGGCCTGATATAAACAGTATTAATATGTAGTCAGATCCAGCTGTTGAGAAATACATTTACAAAGCTTGATCCAGTAGCACTGGTGTAACACCACTGACTGCTAGCTTTGCGTCTTTGCTCCTTGTCCTTAATTCCCCTGCAACTTGAAAAGTACATTGCGTTCAACACTTGCCAGCCAAAATCCTCATCACCAAGGCAAGTTCAAGCATCTGCCAAAGGTCATGAGGTAAATAAGGAATTATCCCAACAATACCAAGACAAAGCATTAAAAAGGATCTAGAGTTCATTGAGAAAATCTGCAAAATAATTTGCCTTTCAAATCTCAGGCAAGCAGCTGTGCAATTTCTGTCTGTAGATGCACCACTGTGATGTTTATTATCTGATTATCACTACCTACAACCTTCCTAGTGCTAATGCACATTGTCTTCCTGACTCCTGAATTAGTGAGATGCCTGCCACTGAATTTGCAAGTAATTGCTATGGCTCCCCTCAATGAAGCATCTCTCAGGACGCTCTTGGAAATTAAATGTTCCTTCTCGAGCCGTGATTTGCTTACACCATCCCTATCTTACTAAATAATTAACAACTAAAAATGTGTAATTTGAAGTATGCATGTCGTGTTTAGGAAATAAAGAAACCAGGGATGACAAGATTCTCATTGGATTAATGCCCCAAAGTATTGCCCTACCTTCTCTCACATGGGCAATCTCCCAGGTTTCTGATAGGACCTAACCAGAACAGATCAACCATCTTTGCATATGAACCCATCCAATGGTGCTTTGAGATTTGTCTTGAACCTGTTCCAACTCCCACCGAAGAAACAAGGGGCTAAGTGAAACCCTTTGGGTCTTGACTGAAGGAATTGGATTTGCATTACACTAGGAAGTGTTCACAGCGGTAAAGTCCTGTGGATGGCATTTGCAAGTATAAAACCTACATTTCCAATATTTAAAATAGCTCTATAAAGCCTGATCATGCCACAACTCTCTAAATGTCTACAATGAACTATAAATATTTATAGCAATGTGATTATAGTGAAGTTACTTGAGATTTACGCAGCCATAAGCAGGATCGTACTCTACTCCATTGTCCCTTCGCTAAAGGTTTTTATAAGGTAGGGATCAAACCTAAAGATCTTTATTCAGTGGTAACTAAACCAGAAAAATTAGAAATCCTTCTACTGCAGTTAGATTTTGGCATAAGGTTAATATGAAATATATAAATTTTCTGCTTAAAATAAATGTCCTTGGTTTTTGTTCATAATGAGTGGTTTGCTTTAGCTTCAGCTCATTCTCTTTTCTCAGCTCAATGACACTTCGATGGCTCAGCCTTCATTTTAATAGTTATAGCATGAAAAAGTTGAATATGACTATGGAAGAAATAGGCGTGTCTTTCTCATGTAATCTCTGCTTGGGAAGGGCTATGCACGATGTTGAACATGTGCCTCTTAAAGTAGATTATTTTTTTATTCTCTGGCAAATGTACTTTGTTCTCTAGAAATAAACACTTATTTGTATAAGCCAAAACAAATCCTACTGGATAGTATCCTATCAGTGTTTGTAAATGCTAGAAAACATATTTCCAGCTGTCACTTCCATGTTTACTTTATTTTCCTTCAACCAAATCCTCCCTTTGGTTGCATATGGAAGTGCTTGTTTCTAGTAAAGAAGTTATTTTGTCTGCTTGGATTCTGTTATGTACAAAGGCAAAGGTTTTTGCAACTGTGAAAAGGAAATCCATTCATGTGGTGGCCATGGCATGCCTCCGTGGAAAGCACTCGGTCACATTCAACAAGAAAGCATGTTGCCTTCCATGTTTCGATCCTTTTTTGTTGGGGAAAAAAATAGCAAGCCATGGAAAGTGTAAATGGGAAACCTGATCTTTATTCCAACTGGCATTATTTGTTATAAGAGCAAAGGAAAGGCTTTTTTCTTAGTTTACTTTTGGCTGTTTCTTTAAAGTGGCTTTCTTTTCTTTTGCCTTTTTTTTTCACACTTACTCATGTTGTAAGAGTTGTTCCTCAGTGGCTGTACTGTTGTAGCATTAAAAGCACTTTTTTTTAGTCATGTCTTATATTTGTTTTTTTATGTGGTGTAGAAGGTTAGTAAACTGATGTTTCAACCAAATTATTTTGGAATTTCCACGTTTGTATGCAGGCATCTGTTATTAACACCAGTAAGGTAAAGTCCCTCTAGGTCATTAATAGCTTTTGTCAAGGAACCCAAAGGGTGGGCATTGCACTAGCAAAGCAAGTCCAAGATGTAAGACCATTGGTTAACACAGTGAAAGATTTGTCACTGTATGGTTTATGTTGGACAAGGTCTGCGTTTGCTGAAGCCTTTCTATCGTTTATGCACAAAGAAAACTGTAACAGGAATAAGTTACTTAAGAGATTACGAGCATACTCATACTTCATACTTCACTGTGGCTGTTTTACAAGTGAAAAGTTTGATTCACCTCTCTTCTAGGAGTATATATAAATACATATACTTACTCCGGGTGTGTGCATATATATAGAGAGTGGGAAAAATATAGAAATCAAGGCGTATAAACATTTGCCTTCTAAATCAAACTGTCACTCCCTCCAGGGGATATGAAGTATATTCATTTAGTGGAATAGTTTGTTTTGAAGTAGTCAGTGGGGAAATCCACTGTGAAAAAAAAACTAGTCCTCATTAGTGTGAAAGGGAAGGAGAATCCACAATGGAAAGAATGAAGATATTGACTCAAAACTCACATGGCGCTTCAGTGCCAGAGCTGGGACTGACGTCAGGCATCCCATTTCCACCCAGGTGACCTGTCCACTGCAGAACCAGATCTCTCCGTGGTCTGTAGTACGGCAGTAAATAAGGAAGCATTTGTCTGAGTTAATAAATGACAGCAGGAAAATTATTTGTTCTTGTACATCATGGAGTGATCTATTGTTTGTAAGCAGATTGTAACTGAAGAGCTGTAGAGCAGCATTTCTGGCTTTGCGCTTCACTTAATCATGGAACAGAGCAGACCCCAAGGCCCTGTGCAAATTTTAGGAGCTATGAAAACTAAACAGTAAGCGAATGTAAATTAACAGGTCCTCGCAGGGATTAAAAAGACAGGCTCATTTTTTTTTTTTTTTATTCTACTAAAAGGGCCAGTTTCCAGCAAGAATTATAATAAAAAAAAATATAGCTCTATCTGAGGCAATTTGCTACCAGTTGCAATACCTGATAGGCCTCCAAATGTTAGTTAGCATTGTCCAGTCTTGAGCACAATGAACGCCAGGGATCACACCATAAATCTATGGTCCTTGGGTCTTTTACTAAGAACATTAATCTAGCTGGTGTATCCCATAAAGAAGGTGGAGCACAGAAAGGGAGGGGAAGGTTTCCAATATGTTTGATATAGTATATACTTCAGAAAATGTATTGAACATCTGTGTACAATATATGTGGCAGTATAAAAACCTTCTTTTAAAAATATTTCCAAATTGGCCATTTTCAGTGTTACTTTAAATATATAGTATGTACTTGTATGTTTGACACAACATTCTGAATATGTGCTCCTATATTCAAAGTATAATGAGTAAGATTCATCACAGGGAAAACAACATTTTCCACGTTAGCAATGCTAATGAATAAAATATATGTCATTCCTGCATTCCTTGCTATTATTATTTGCTTTTTGCAGTTTAACTAGCAAGCAGAATTACTTTGTACTGAATCTTAGTGTTTGCAGCTAAGGTTCCTGGGCTACCTAATAGCTGTTTAGAGACCAGTCTTGAAAGAGCCAGAATATTGCTCTGGCTCACAATGGGCAGGTGTCCGTGCTAACAGCCCTGTAACAGCAATGCAATCAGCTTGGCTGCCTTGTACAATACCGTGCTCACTGGAGGTAGCTGCAGGTCAAAGGTGTAAGACAGTGGATTGCTCTGCGTTAGCAAACACTATGAACTATAGAACAGTTGCTGAGGATTCTGTGTCCATGCTGTATATGTTCCAAGGGGTTTCCCTTAGGTAGGTCTACTCTGGCCTTGCAGACTGAATACTCATTAGTGGTCAAAGCATTTATATGCTCCTGGAGCATATCTTCAAGTTGAGTGTTGTTCAGAAGGAATCTGGTTAGCACACCTGAAAGCAATCCAGCTGCAATCACTCCACAATGTGAGTGGGAATACAGTAAGTGGGAACAAGGTGGAGATGTTCTTTAAAGGCACAGTCCTGATGCAAAATAATACATGAACGCAGGTGGATCAAATGTCTAAAAGGAGAGTTGTTTTACTGGTTTGTTAAAGAGGAAAAAACTTACTACCACTACTTTAAAAGTAGTCAGCTGCATTGACTGATGGGCAGGGAAGTGGAGAGTGCTCACTGTAGGTCTATTCTGTTTGATTACTGGGAGCACTTCTGTTTTGACACATAGTATGCTTGTGTTTTCTTCTTTGTTTCTTGTGAGGACAAGGAGATGTTCCAAAAAGCAGGGCACTCAATTAAATATGCACCAGTTACAGTAAATGCAAACAGGTTCTTTGTTTAATTATTGCCAGCTCAATTTAAATAGTGCAAGCACTTTTTCAACTGGGTGGATGCAATAGGAGGTAATGTGTGTGTGTGTGTGGGGGGGGGGGGCGGGTTGCAACAGTTGTCCTAATGGATGCTGCGTTTCATTCAGGGTAGTGGAATTTGGTGTGGGCATTGGGGGTCTCTGCCAGCACATCCTATTACAGGATCAGGACCCTCGACAATAAATGGTTCACATTCTTGGAACTAATGTCTGTAATGAGAATAACAGAAGTGGAGATAATATATTACCTCGACCACAGGAGTGCATTGGAGGATTAATTGAATAATGTACAAAATTCATCTCTGATGCAACTGCGCTGATCTGACTTCTGCCTTCATGTTAATAAAACACATGAAAAAATAATCTTCATAATTCTCATTTTGCTATTATTATTAATGATTGTCTTACAAAACCAGAACGTGATTTGGAAGTCTGGTTTGCTTCAGATAAGTTTGAAGTCTTAGTGGGAAGCTTCCCCAAACTTTTGTCTAAAATGCTGATTAGCAACCTCAAGGGAATGAGCTTCTCTGCAAGATTTCAACACTGCTGCTTGTTTTTGGGCAAGGCAGAAAAAGTGTAAGAACAAGACTTTCCTAGGGATTTTCTCTGTATCTGGTTTCAGCTAAAATGTAACACAGGGAACTTAAAGTGTATTTCCTACAGCAATCATGTAAATGTCCTCTAAGCATATGCTATCATCTTTACCCCTATTGAATTGTGCTTGAACCATACAGTTTCTCATTTCACTCTGATTACCCATAGAAACACATTAAGTTTATACCTAATACTAAGATAAATTGGCTTTAGGAATAAGCTAGTCAAGTAATAGTGGATTTGCCATCTCTTTAATGTGTGCCAAAGTTAGGAATAACTGAGATCTGATGACTTGTCTAGGGATATGGAAAGCCAGGAAAAATTTGGCATTTTGAATTCACAAACTGTTATTTTGGAGCTGGAGAGCAGTTTAAGCTTGCTTGCCTAATTTCTTATTCTTGTTGAGGGTACTTTACTGCTTTCCCATGGATTTCTGCAGAATTGCTTTTCATCTTAGATTGTCATCATCCGAGCCCTACTGACACATTTTTAAATGCACAGGCCTGAGGTGTTAATGCACTGCAGTCTGTCCATTTGCAGAAAGAGGAGAATAAAAACACAGGCAGGAATTACAGGGTCTTGTTGCGGGGAATAGATGATGACTGCTGAGAGCCACAGAAAGTTACACTTGGAAGATTTTTGCAGCAAGGGCTGATAGGAGCTAGAAAAGTGAATGTTGCTGACACAGTCTCCCTATGGTTTCTTAAAACACTTACAGGTGAAAGTGCTGAGAAAATTATATAATATCTGTTCCTTAAACATCTTCTTAAATGAGAATAAAACCTTATTTCCTCAGCGATCCAGTGTCTTATTACTGGGGTTTGCTTTAATTGGATAGGTAAAAGAAAGCATGGGCCAGCATGCCTTGTGTGAAGCTGGTGAACTGGGAAGCGGTTGCCAGCATGCGTGTCTGACAGTGAGGATGGATATGCTCTGGAGGTGACAAGTTAAAGTGGTTTAATCCAATTTATCAGGAAACTATTTACTAAGCCAAGGTTGGCAGGGTCACATCTGTTTGCATTGTCTCCATCTTTACCTGACCTGGAGTTGACCTTCAAGTTTATAGGAGAAATGAAAGAGAGGAGAGGAGGAGCTGGGGCAGGAGAAAGGGGAATGGTTCTATGATTGGAAATGGTGAACACAGAGTGAAGGGAAGGTAAATTCTCTGTTTCCCCAGCTATGTCTGATCATTAAAGATCTGTAATGGGAACTTTATCAGCTGTCTGTTCAGAACAACTGCAGTAAATAGTCTTGAAGTCTCCACGGGATGTTCAAGGGAAACAAACAATAATAACCAACAGTTTTCTTTGAGCCTTTCCTATCACAAGGCAGGGGGTAGGAAGGTGCAGTTAAATTCTTATGATGACTGTCCAACAAATAAGGCCGCTAAGAAATACTGTGAAAATGACAATTACAAGCTGGGAAGATTGGGTTTGAAGCAGGCTCCTCCTGCAGAGACAACTCAATGTCAAAGCCAGGTCTTACACAGCCCTACACACCTTACCAATGGTCACACTTCTCAGCTTCTTGATTTTAAGGTACAGGAATACCTAAATTCAGGCATTATTAGCAAAGCCCTTCTCAAAACACTTGGACTGAAACTTGGCATGCAAATATCTGTGTGTTAGAGCAGTGATTATTTCTTTAACCAATTTCCATGACCACCGGGGATTTCCAATGCCTTTTTGCACTCTTCCCGCTGGAAACAGCGATATTCCTTAAATCACAGTATTGTAGGCTGTTAGTCCTGCTACATGGGCGAGATTCTTCAGCAATCAGTAAATTGGAAGGAACTGCTAGATTATTTAAGAGAAAAAGATTGCTCTGGACTAACTACAGGAAGGGGATCTCAACATGAATAAGCTGCAAGCTGACAGAGGGGTGGGATCCCCTGAGCATCCTGTTTTCAGTTTTGAAGGCATTGTTGAACCTAGTGAATATGAGCCTTGGCTAAATTGGTTCAGTTGAAGTCACGTTCCATGGGTTCTACCCCATTAACAAAGCTGGGATTGTTGCATGAAAGAGTAAATATACTGGTGTAGTCACACTTTCATTGTCCAGACTGAAACCCAAGGACACGGTGGAAGCTACTGTTGACTTGAGTGGCTCCCTAATGTAGCAGTAGCCCCTATTTGGTGTCTTGAGTAGGAATGCTTGAAATGCAAACTCAGCAACATATTTTGCCTAGTCCTCTGTATCTTTGTATTCCATATACTCACAGACTCAGTGACTCGCTCTAAACCCCAGTTTCATGAGCTCTGCCCATCTGCTGTGCCTTCAAGCTGAGAAAACGTGACTTCATGAGGCAGCTCTTCCAGCAGCAAGCTCACCCTGATAACCCAGGGATTCCTGCTGGAGCATTTCTGCTGGTCACTCTAGGAGGTGGTGGTGCCTGGAGGAAGGACACCTCTCTTAGGCTTATTAGAGCCTCAGGAATTTTAAACTGGGTCTTCATGAAAAAAAAAAAAAAAGATACAGATGCAAATTCAGAAACAACGTAAGTAATTTATCTACCTGTTACTACACAGCCTGAAAGTCACAGAGTTTCAGTGTATTTCAACCTGAAGCATGCTACAGTGATTTACTGCGTCCTTCTCCCCTGCCCCTCGAGTGAGCAGAATGGCTGTGCATGTGTCCTCCATGTGTGAGTCTGCTCTGTATAATGCTTAAATCAAATAGGAGCAAGCAGAAATTGTATGTATGTACTAATACTATATTAATATGATTTAAGCCATTATGCATGATCCATAAGCCCCTGGGCATGCCGTGCTCATTTAAAATTTCTTCTTACCTTTTACAAGGACTTCTGTAGGACATGAGCTCCTTAGTTTGCATTTTGTCAATCTGTACAGTGTGTATTTACAGAAAACACAGTATTAACAGTTTCTTTAAATACTTGGCTGCTCATTTTAGTGCCTAAGATCAGTCTACCAAGGCACTTTCTCTGCGCTTGCATATATATGTATGCACTTAACAAGTTGACTCAGAGAATTCTGAGCTATTTCAGGCTCAGCAGGTCAAGAAGCTGCCCTGAAAGACCAAATTCCTCTAACTTGGTTAGACATATGTAGCTTGGTTGCTGTACTTGGCTCAACAGCTGTTGCTTGTTGCTTTCAGCCTTGAGCAAAACCAGGCTGGGTTGCCCGGAGTCATTGCCCTGGACAGGAATGAGGTGAATCCCAGTGCCTGCTCACTGCCGGCAGGGGTCTGGGGACAGCAGGGTCTTGCCTAGTGGTCACCCAGTCCCAAAGCTGGAGAAGATGGAAACTTTGGCCATGGAGGTCATGATATTGCTCCTATGGTACATGGTGCTTAGAGCAGGCATGTTGCAAAAATCATACATTGTTCAGATTAAAGGTGAAGCTCATTAGTCTGTTTTTTCTGGAGGTGAAACTTTGGAAGGGGAGAATATCACCAGCAGAGAGCAGCAGAAATTGTTTTCTTGCATTATTACTTTAGCTTTCTAGTAGGTCCCGGCCAGAATTTTGCCATCTGTGGCTGAGCATTACATTCCCAGCTTGTTCTCCTTTTCAGCTCCTGCCAATATAACCAGTGAGTGAATTAACTAGAGTATTTAATTGCCATAGAAGGTGTGCTTTTATTCCTATGTATGCCACACACTTCCACTGTGACCTGTGGTAAATCACAGTGTTTCTCTAGTTTCTGTATTTAGGCTAGTAAGGTTTTTTGACTTATCAAGTGTCTGTTTAATTTGAACATGCCTGGGCCTTAATTTTAAGGGGAACTCATCTCAAAGAGGGCCTTCAGGCACAACTGTTACATAGCACAATAATAGATATGTATTTTTACAAGAAATCTGGCCATTAAAAGGTTTATTAGATGCCAACAATGTATCAATGACTATAACTAACTGTTTATAAGGCAGCAAAAAGCCCCAGGATATTTTGGATTTGGCTTTGAGCCCTAGTTTGCCTCCTACAAAATAAATAAAGATGGGGAAAACAAGGCAGGGAAGGAAATCAGCCTGCAAATATCTTCTGAGCAGCCTGAGCAAGATGAACCAGACAATTTAGTTTTATCCACTGACTGAGCATCAGAAGGTAGTGGTGTTGCTGGAGAGCTGTTGCTACCTCTGTGTTAGCAATTGTTTATGGTATACGGTGGTGTTATTAATTCATTGATGCATTCATGAGGGTTTTAACAGCACGGTAGTGCCAGTGTAGGATGCTATAAAAGATCTCCAGGGCCCTTTGAAAGAACAGGGGTAGGCAGCAGTATTAGTGTTGTTAGGAAGGATAAAACAATTGTTCTTCCTTGGGTCTCCCTAGAGAGCTCCAGCAGGGACACAGCCAGCCAGTAACAAATTTTACAAAGGCTTCTTTAAACACTTGATATATTCATAAGTCCACACACACTAATACAGTTAGGAAGTCTCGTATGATCAATGCAGTGTGTGTGCAGATGGTGACAGTAAATGTACAGGAGAGCTGTGGAATAAGATTAAATAAATGTTATCAATGTGATTCCAGTGGTGATAATGGGAAATGAGAAAAAAAAAAAATTACAGAGAACAGTGATGTGAAATCATTTGGGGAGGGGAGTGATTACAGTGGAAACAGCACTAATTTAGAGAACTAATTATCAAATAGGCTTCACACCATCCAAAAAGCAACCTGGAAGCCATTAGCAGCACACCCTGTGGTTTTGCTCAAGTAAGGGGATTAATGGCACTAGCTCCATAAAGGCAACAGTGGTAATGAATCTCCAGTTCTTAAATAGTAATGATCTCAATGACAGATTTCAGAGAACTGCATTGTCAATCCTCCTATGACCATCTTTTGCTTCATTTCTAAAATTGCCTTGGAGAAAAAATTGAGGTCTCCTTTGCAGCTCCATATGTAACTTTTCCCTGTCTGTGGCCAAATGAGGAAATGTTTTATGGATAGTTATGATGAATCCAAGACCTCTTGTCATGGGAATGAGGTAATGCTGCTTAAAAGTCCTTGCAGTTCTGCATGAAGCAATGTTTTGGAGCACAGAACAATCCTTTCCTGACAGGGACTGGGCACAAATGCCTTGTTCCCATTGTAGAATATTTCATAGATTCCAGGGTTTCCTCTTCTCACAATATCATAGAGGACTGCATAACAACCTGTTTTTAGCTTGTCCATGGCTTGCAAGGCACTGGGTGATCCACAGGGAGCATGTGGAGGTGTGCGTAGGAGGTTCTGCCTCAGGCGCTGCTCTGGCCTGGCCGTCCCTCCCCATGGGTTGAAACGAGCCTTCTGGACTGTCCATCTCCCACTTTCACCAGCACATAAATGCACTTAAAAGAAAACTTTACTAAATATACCCTGTGTGGGTGCCACTCACGATAAACAGTCTGCGATTGAATCTGCTTTGAATTATATTCGCTTATGATTACCTGAACAGACCTTGTTTATGCTGGCTTCCTCAGCCTGCTGTTGGCAGACATCTCTGAATGTGCAAGTTTCCTTTCCAGTTTAATCTGTGTTTAAATTTTACAAATAAACTTTTCAGAGATCTAGTTAGTTTCTGTTCTTGTTCCCGCTATCCGAGCGTGTGGCTCTTCCTTTTTAATGTCCTCCTCCTCCCTTTGATATCTTCTTCCTGCAGGTTTTAAACCAACCTTTTAAACCCAGGCTGACTTGTGTGGTTGGGAACAGGCTCGTGGGAGCCAAATAGAGTCAGTATACAGTCTAATCCATGATGAAACTTCCCGTCATATTTTTGGGTGATTTAGAGGAATACATTTTGGTTGAAAAAGGCTGTGTTGTTTGTAGCTGTAATAGTCAAAAGATCTAGATAAGACATGTATTAGACTGATACAGCTGAAGAACAGAGACACAAGTGTCAGACAGGAGAGCTAAGTATAATTTGAGAAATCATCAGAGTTTTGTTAGAGAGATGAGTAATACCATCTCTGTGGGAAAATGCAGTTGGCAGAGCAGAGAGTGTTAGCAGAGGAAGAGAAAGGTGAAGAGGTAATTATCTCCTAGGAGAATGGCAGGGAGAGACATGCTTGTCTTGGGCAGCCTGGAAAGGGAGAGAGAATATCAGGCACTGTGAAACCAATACAGCTGGTATTTTGGGATTCTGGAGGATACAAAGAACAGCTGTCTCTAAGGAAAATGTGATTTAGAAGAAAAAAAAAAAAAATGCCACACCAAAAAAAGTCCTGAACAGGGCTTTTACCTAAAGAGGATGCTCTTCTATTGAAGGGGATTGCATTTTTTTAGACACCTAAATGTTGTGAAAAGAATGGTTTGGATTGATGAAGAAAACCTCCTGTGACTGTCATGTACTGTGCTACTCTGCAACCCATGTGGAAATTCATTGAGAAATTGCAAGTGAAAGAGATCTTGTCTTGCTTTAAAAAAGCCATTCTTCTTGATCCCAAAATTGAATCAGTCGGAAAGAGGCCAGAAAACTATCTTATACACCCACAGACTGTCCTCAGCTCAGCAGTGCTACTTAATGACATTTTAAGCACTTCAAGCTCTGTTATCCTATGTGGAAGAACAGCTCTGTGCCTCAAATCTCAGTTTAGGACATGAGAACTAGATTTAAGTTTTTCTCTTTCCAGGCTTCCTGTCTGGCTTTCAGATGGGATTCGTTCTTCCCTCATTTTAGCTGTCAGATCTGAGCTCTGAGGTGGGTGGGATGAATCTCTCTCTGGAGACCCTGATCTCTGGCTGTTGACAACAGGAGGAGCTTGCTGAAAAACAATTCAGCCTGGATTTTGAGCTGTTATTTGGCTAGATAGATGAGAGCAATCCCAGCCTTCGTCAATTGCCTAATTTTTTTTTTCTTAATTCCTTTTTGTTCCTTAGAAAGGAAGTGCAATACAGAACTTCCTTATGGTAGAGAAATAAACGCATTGACGTTTACAGTGTAGCAAGATGCTATCCTAAACTGTGCACCATATGTAACGTAGGGTGATGGTTTTTTGTTTGTGGTGGTTCAGTTTCAGAATAATTTGTCTTTTCAATGCAATACCTTAAATCCCTTTTGCTGCTCTTGCTGCTAGTCACCAAGCACAAAATCTTACGCTGAAAATGATGCAGAAATAGCCCCCCCTTTCCCCCCTGCTCTCACTTTATGTTCACACTTTAAATGAAGTGTCTGAGTGGAGGGTTTAATTTAGATTTAATAGGATAATTATTGCATGACAAATTAATGCCAAACAATTATTAAGCACATCTCTACAGAGGCTTTTGGAGTTTGTAATAGATAGCTATCAACTACCTGGTGGTTCAACTACAAGAAGCCTGTGCCTAATAATCACAGAATTTATTTAATATACAAGTTAAATACTGATTTAGGTATAGTATGGTCAGAAAATTATTTCATTCTCCTAACACCTAAAAGCTCGTAGTGCCACATTTTTAGCTGGAAGCCCTGGGTTGGCCCTAAGGGAGGGAGATGCAAGTACTGCTGGTGTTATCACTGCTGCCTGCACCACATCTTTGGAAACAATGATTAAAACCCCAGGCCTTCACTTGTGTATGCCAGATCATCTGCAGTCAATAGCATTACCCCAGTGTAGAACTGATTGCACAGACTAAGGAATCAGGTCCTGGTTTGTTAATGTGGTCTTCATCTGACTGGGCATGCAATTAATTTGGGGTGCCGCAAGGTATTTTTTTAAAGCCAAATACTTGGAGGTGTAAGAAATTAATATAATGCTGAGGGTCAACTTCTGTCTGTCCTTTTATTTAAACTACTCCCTCCGAGCTTCCCAACAGAGGCAGGAACGGATGGGATGTCTATGCGTGTCCTGGGTGTTGATGGCTCAGTGCTCGGCTCTGGCAGGTTGTATTTCCTACAATTACTGCAATGAAATAGTAGTTGTTTCCTCTCCCTTCTGCTGGGGATGAGAAGACAAAGATTGTTGTCCTTCCTATGGGCACAGCCCACCTCCTTCCTGCCTGGAAAAAGAAACCCCTGTTCACTTGGAGTGAACCAAACGGGTTATCCTGGGAAGGTCATAGCTGCTCTGATGTACCTATTACAGGTGTTTATAGCAGATCAAACAGTAATGTCTTATAAAACCACTGTCAGAGGAGATGGGGCTGGTGGGGACTGCAGAAATCACAGGTATTGTCTGCTGGTCTCATGCTAAAAATTCCTTTAATGCTTGATCTAAACTGTGCCATAACTTCTTGAACTTCAAAACATGCTGCAAAGCTCTTGTTTTGGGGGTTGCAGTGGTTTTTTTGGCTTTTCCCAAAGGGTTGGAACAGGGTGAATGACAGGAAGATGATTTTGTTTATGGGTGTGATGCTAATTTTGTGGCTGGAAAGCGTAGCTGGTTATCAACAGTCTAGATAGTGAAGCTGGCTGCCAGCCTGTCATTACATGTTGATTAGTGTTTTTAAAGACAGCTTAAAAATAAAGTGCCCAGAGCTGCTATTTATTTATTTACATTGGGCTTACATTTGTAAAGGAGTAAATAACATGTCTTCCCATGAGCTGAGAAAGGCAGCTTATTGCAACACACCCAGAGTGAACACAAGTGCAAGACGTTTGGACCAAAAATTACCTCTCCCCCTGCAAAGTACAATGAATGTGTTGCTCTGTCTTTGTATGTGTATGCATGTAAGAGATTTGCAAGGAACCAAAACAAAAGGTTGCCGTGTGGCCTTGCTCCTTTGCCTGCCTGCTGCCGCTTCATTTAAAAATGGCAAGACAGCATGTCCTCTCCTGGTCACACAGGGCAGCTTGTCCCACCCTGCGAGGCAGCCAGCTTCTAATATGGTGCTTGAGACTGACCAGATATTTGGAATATATACCTTGATAGAAGTTTCTTATCTTGCTTTTGGGGTGGGGGCAGTGTTTGCCTTCCCCAGGGCTTCTTGGAGTACCCGTAGGATGTGAACTAGGTTTCAACTTGGCTCTTTGTAGATTAATCAGTGCCTATAAACATTCCTTTTCAGATCCCATTATTTATGAGAGAAGATTCCTCCCCCCCTCCTCCTTCCTCCCCACCCCTCTCTCAGGCTTCAAATCTTATTGCTGTGCCATCTAGTTTAATTTAACCCACAGCAATTAATGTCCTTGACTGGCAGTGTTTAAACAGCAAACAATTTCATCCTGTAAATGGTAGCTTGCTGTCTGGAATACGAACAGATCGTTAACAATTACATCAGACTATATTTCCCCATGGCAGCTGTAAATAAAACACTTGCTATATTTTGATGCTACATGTAGCAAAAGCCACCTGTGACATAAACATCATTCACACGGTCGTTTGAGGAATTGACAAAATTGGGTTCTCTACTGTCTGGTGCTTGGCTTTACATTCCTGTGCCTGGTATTGCTTCTTCAGCATAGTGTGGTGATGGAGCCTGACTCTGACCCCTTATTGCCAAGAAGGTGTGGGTCATGCCAAGGAAAAGCTGAGCTGCTGGGAAGGACACACATGTGACACGTGCATCCACACCACATGGAAACTATACATGGGCTGCTGCTTTGCTTGCTTCTTTGGGTCCCCAGCCTGAGAGATTGAGGAGAAAGGGTCAGTGTTAGCTCTCAGTCTCTGGTTTCTCAGCAGAGATCCCCAGTCAGGAGCTAAGAGCATTGCTGCTGCTCAGGGTTTTTGTTTTGAGTAGTTGTCTGGTGGTGTGCTTGCTAGCATCACTCAAGTCACAGCAGTAATTGTGCTGTAGCCACCTTCAGATATAATCAGCCGTGGCCTGGTTTGAACAAGCAATTCTATGTATCTTATTGTACCTGTAGCTCTCAAGCATTTTCCCTCCAGAAACTTCCAGGAATGAATCTTTAAAAATGCATCATACCTGGCTTTCAAATGTTAATCTTCCAGCTAAAGCAAAGATGGGGGAAAGGCTGATTTAGAAGAATGAGGCCTCAGCAGGCTGAGGGGACTGAGGCGCCCTTACGGAAGGTGCTATTCTGGGGACAACTGACAGAAGCACCAGTAGTGTCTCTCAAAGCATACCATCCAAGTCCCGAGATGGCAAATGCATTTGAGGAATGCTAATTACCAGCCCCGAGCAAATGAACCTATTTACTGTTGGGGCTGCGCTTTCCTCTGAGAAAGTCCTTGAGAAATGCTGATCCCTTCAGAAGCTTGATCCTCAGTGAGAAGTCAAGGCTGAAGCTATCGTGGAGAGGTTGCCTGAAGTTCACGGGTAGGGGATTTTAGGACATGGAGTTTCCATTATCCAGATTAACAGTTAACATTTTCCTACATCAGATTAAAAAATATAGGCTCATTTATTATTTATTATCTTACTCTTCTGATATTTCAGCTGCTGCCACATCTGATAAGCACCAGCGTAGCCTCCCAGGGGGCTTTTATCATAGAAGCAGATGATACCCATATTGCCTTAGATAGATGGGAAGGCGGATAAATAATCCTTCATAGTCTTTCAGGATGGTGAAACTATGACTGAAATCTCAGGGTAGACTCCTTCAACAGAAAAAGGTGCATTTTCTATCCTTTGATACCACCTTTTACTACTGCTTGAAACAAAGTAGACATAAAAGGAAAATGTTTTAACACTCTAAGGTCTTTAGCATAGTTCTGAACTAACCAGAAATCAGAAAGCAGTCACTTTTTTTTCAAGAAATGCACAGATGAAGTAAAGGTTCTGTTTTGAAGTCATACCATGTGTTTGTAGCATGTTCAAAATACAAAGCCATACTGCAGAATTAAAAAAAGAAAAATACCCATGTCTTATCAATAGAAGGTTGCTTAAAAAATATTTAGGATACCCTTTCTGTGACACATGGGCAAACATTTTTACACTCCTTTATTCACCCCTTTGTATACACATCTTCACAGAAACCCACGCTCACCCATGCCTAGCAATAAAAATGACTGGAAAGCTGTTTCACTTAGGACACTGAATAGCCAGTAAGTTACAGGGTCCTGTGTACTGCCACTTATTTCTTGACAAATTGTCATACTGAATCAGAAAATGGTTTGGGTCAGAAGTTGCCTTAAAGACCATCTAGTTCCAATCCCCCCTGCCATGGGCAGGGACACCTTCCACTGGACCAGGGTGCTCCAAGAACCATCCAGCTTGGCCTTGAAATTTCTAGGCTTTTTTTTTTTTTTTTTTTTAATGCACACATAGTGATGAAGGGCAGATAAAACACACATGAGAGTAGAGATGGGGCTTTGGCACATAAACCTCATGTACTTAGACTCATTTTTATATAGTTATAAATAATTAACGCTGCAGAGCAGTGACAACACTGCAAAAGCCAGTCAATAGAACTTTCTTTCTCAAAAGGTCAGGTGGATTAAAAAATAAAAAGGGAGAAAAGCAGCATTAAGACAACACTTCTTAGAAATATATTGTTGAGGAAGGGGCTGGTTTTGCATAGCATTTCCAGCAGCTCTGCCTAAATTGGGAGGTATGCTTGAATTCCAGTGAAACTACCACAGATCTGCATGTTGAACAGTGAAGCATCTAGCTGCAGGGTTTTCCTGGGTAGGGACAAGGTTTGGGCCATGCGTGTCTCCCTGGGTACGGATGGAGGGGCTGAGCACCAAGGCTGTGCTGCTCCAGCTGCGCTGCGGTTCTTGCTGTGCCTGCTCTTTTTTTTTCCATGGCACAGCCTAGCTCTGCAGAAATGCAATGTGCCTCCACTGCCGTGCCACAGCAGGAAGCCATGGTTTTGCCAGTCCTAAAAGCTGCTGAACTTTGAAACCTGGCAGCACATGCCTGGTCGTGGCGCCAGCAGCTCAACAGCTTAATGCCTCTCCACATCGCTGAACACCATCATTCCCGTCCTAATTATGACCTGGTCATTGTACAGAGAAAGAAAGCACAGTCAGACACAGTCCAGTTGTAATCCCTTAACTGCTGCTCAAATGAGCTGTCCTTGCACTGTTGCCAGATTATGGTAGGCAGGCAAAAAAATGGAAAATTATCAATCTTTATGCACCCTATAGAAAAATACTGCATATTTACATTACCCCCGCGGGATAACTCTGCTCTCTCAAAATGGTTCAGACCCATCACTTTTTGGAAAGTGGGCAGGTCAATCTTTTGATGTGCTCCTTTTCTGCTATAACCCACAGGTTTATAAACTCAAGCAATATGCATGGGATGGCACAGGGGGATGGCTGGTGCTCGGCTGTCTCGGAGCGTGCTAGCGCAGGAAGGATGCAGCCCAGTACCAGGGCTTTCAGGGACAGCTGCTGGCAGGTTGGCTCCTTAGCACCTGAGGTTTGGGTGTACTCACTGAGGGACAACTTAAATGGTGACCTTCCTAGCAGTGCTGACCTGACAGGCTTTTACAGCCTCCTCAGAGCAAGCAAAAGTAAAGCCTTTCTAAGAAAAGTGGAACAGGGCATGAATTTTATCCCCGAGAATATCACATCTTATATTTTCTTTGCAAGAGTGAACATTTCTGCCCTCCAGAAAGTACTTTCTCTCTCCCAAACTCCCTCAGCTCACATAATAGTTGGCAAAATGGGTTAAGGATCCTAAATTTCTCTGACAGTTAAAATACAAGAACCTGAATAATTTATGCAGCTCCACCCCAAGCTAAGAGGCAAACATCAGCCAGTGCGCAGCAGCCACCACGTTCCTTGAAATACGGGCGCAGCCTTGGGTGTTGGGTTTATTTTATTCAAGAAACACAAAAAGAGAAGAAGAGGCACATAAACAAGCATACCTGAAATCTCTTCTAATTGAAGCTGACATAAGCTGAAATAATCATGAATTCCAGCACCTCTGTTGGGTGCATTGTCCTGTTATGCCTCGGGTGTTCTGCACACCCCCCCAACTCCTGCTAAAGCACTTCAGTCCACGCTTCTATACCAGAAGAATCAAAACCTTGGTTGTACTGTGCAAATTACTCCCTAGTGTGATCTTAAATATTAATCTGCTTCAAGTTATTAATCATCTGGAAGGCAAGAAATCTGTTTAGGCCATGCAGTAGAATGGGGACTCTCTTTTGTCATCTGTGATGGAGGTGGTGGCCGTGGGCCCAAGGTGATCATCTCGCTCTGTATCTTCTTTGCACCTTTCTGCCTGCAGCCAGAGCTCTTCCGAAGGGGCTGTGCATGTTGCCTCAGATGGAATAGCTAGGGGCAGAAACTGGGCCGGGGCCAGCAGGTAAGGGCGTATTTCAGACTTTGCTTCTAGGGTACAAGTAAAAAACCCATCAGGCTCACAGCGAGGTGAGCCTCAGTAACCCTTGTGTGAGCCTGCTTTCCCCTTCCCCTGCTGCAGCAATTTACAAGCCACAGTCATGTCAGACATGGGATATGCTCACATCATATTCTATGCATAGCATCCCTGGAACTCTTAAAGATTAAAAATGTAGCAAACCATAAATATTTGAAATCCCCTGGAGCTGGCATATGTACTGTCTTTAAGCAGACCTTTTTGATCTGGTATCTGTTTTTTCTGTAAGAGCAACATGCTTTTCACAAGCTTCTTTCTTTTCTTTTCTTTTCTTTTTTTTTTTTTTTTTTTCCCTACCCCTCCCCTTTCCCTTCTCTGGCAGCAGAAAGTTTCACGATGCTCTGGCACAGCAGCAACAGCATCACGAATGCCACTGCCCAGCTGCACAGGCAGGAGCTGAGACTGCAGCCTCTTCTGGCCCCCCTGTCACCTCTTTCTGCTTTTCTTGTGTGATGATCTGATGGCATGAAGGACTGCTAAGCAGTGGGGTCACCTTCTGCATCTGAGCAGGAACAGGTCTAAAATGGGGAGACTTCTTTTTGCTAAGCACTCAGGAGATGTGGGACAGCATACATTACCTGCAGTGCAAGATAAGGACCAGATTCTGCCTGGCTGATCTGCTCTGAGCTGCAGGCTGTGACTCCTGGGCTAGTCTGCTCCTAGGTCCTACTGAAGGATATGGGAATCTCCTCCCCTGAACAGCATTTAATCTAAGGAATTCTGGTGGGGGTTGTGGTGGGAGAAGCACTGCTTAGATCTGCCATTCCTTCGATTACTGGAGACAAGCGGTATATGTTGCAGTGTTACTCGAAGCACTGTTTGAGCTTATGTTCTTGAACAGCCTGGGAAGATTGGCAAACGTTTCACTGCAGGGTGGACAGACATTTACTTGAATGTTCTCTGACTAACACTGGGAATGTGATCAGGCTATCTCTTATGTTCTCTGCATCTGCTCTAATAAGCACTCCCCTGTCTGTCGAAGAGAAGAGCCAGGAACAGCACCAAAAGAAATTCCCACTTGCGTCCAAATGAGTGTTGCCTGGGGGAAGAAAGAACATATTTCTTTTCTCGACTTATAACGAGAGGAAAGAAACAAATCAGAGTTTTGCAGTGAAGCAACACAATTTTTAGCAACACAGGATTCCTTCAGTTACCCTGTATGACTATATCTGACTTTACCCCAGGGTGTCCCAGCATTGTCCTCCCACGGTGATTCTCCCTCTGGAATTGAACTGCACACTTCGCTCTGGAGGTGTCTCTCTGGAGCCGGAGACTGGCAGCTGTACTAATCCTCATTAGTAGATTCATTAGCCTCGGATATGGATCACCCTGTAGGGGGAGATAGCGGTTCTCCCTGGTAAAACATCTTATGTGATCAAAGGCGAGGAGTATCTCACCCTCTTTTCCTTACAGTTAAGCTGAAATGCAATTATGTTCTTCCTGAGGCCAGGGAATAGATAGATAATAGCAAGCACTGACTTCCCCCTGATGAACTTCTTTTCTGAGCAGATTTTCAGAAGGATTTCCCCACCCACCTTTGCTTCCGTGATGCCACAGACAGACCTCTTCAGGGCATAACTCAGGGCATCTCATAGTTCGGTGCTTTCTTAGTCTATTGCTATTTTTAGCTTGGTTCCCCAAGAAACTAAGAATTCATAACTATATGCTCCCTCACCTTTGGTCTGTCAGCCCCTCAGTCTTCCTCTAATGGTCTGTGAATTAATTGACCAATTTCAGCCATTTTGGACAGGGGAAATTATGTCCCTTTGAGCAGAATAGGCAGCAAGATTTTACATGTTTCTGCTAAATGGGGACTGCCATGAGAGTTACCTGTGCTGGCTCAATCTAGATGGCTGGTCAGCACGTGTGCAGGACTGACACAGCTGCAACATGGGGGTCTTCTTGCCTTATACAAATGACATGGAAAAGAAATGGAAGTTGGGGGAGAACTTCAGGGATGAGATAGGATTATTATATGTGAGAGAGAATCATGAGTGAGAACTGGGCTTCTTAAGGACAGCAGAGATACAGGGCGCTGATCCACTGGAGCTTGCTTTCTTTCCTAGCTCAACTGCGCTGCTGATGGTGGTAGGAAGGATTTCTGTTGTTAAATGATGTCCTAAAGACATTGTTTGATGTCACACTGGGCACCAAAGACACCAGAGGCACTCCCCCTTTAACTCTCCCTTGGAAGAACCTAGCTAGGAGGCAGACCTCCACTTACCATCATCAGCTCAGCTCTCTCAGAGGCTTATCTAAATTTTATCTCCTGTAATTCCCAAACTTCTCTTGCAGACACCTATTGAGCAGGTCTTCAGATACCCTCCGTTGAGCCATGTACAGCTCTGCACTTTACTTGCATTGCTAACAGAGACAGCTCTCATCCACAGACTAGTAAATTGTGTTGAACCACACACCAATGAGAAATGAATTCTCTTTCTTGTCTCTCCTTAGAAAGCTAGGGATGTGCCTTCAACTATGTCCTCCGTTCAACTTGCACTTTTTTAACCTTCTAATAGCTTTTGTAATCAAGACCTAATTTTGGCTCAGGGCTTATTTGAAGTTGCAAACCTCTTTGAGTATGTTGAGAAGTTATGGTACTTCAAGGAGACAAGTGTTGCTGTTTCTTTGGCCTTTTGAAGTACTGCTAATAGAAGAGTTATCTGACTCCATCACACACAGCGAGTTAATTGAAAACCTGGCTGTCTGCTATTGGCCATGATGACAGGCTGAATAGCATGTCATTCAGTCAGAGCATCCTGAGCCCTCTCCTGCTGCTTCTTACCCCCATCAGTTTGGATTACCAAGATAGCAATTGGAGGGAAGACAAAATTTTCATGTCCTTGGGCAACAAATACAATATTCATTTTGCATGGTTTTATTATTTGTCTGGAAAACGTATCCCTCCCACATTCATTGTATAACAAAGCTGGCCAGTATTGATGGTGCCTCGCTGTACTATGCACTGGTGATAGTCACTGGGAGCAGTATCGCCAGATGTACTGGCAGAAAACCAACCACTCTCTCTAAGTGGCCAAATGCTCCGGCTTGCACGCTGCATTGCAGTGTGTTGATGTTTTTGAGTAACCACAAGATGTTCCACTGTAACAGCATCAGCAACCATTGTGTCCCAGGTGACCAGGAGCTGCTTAAATCAGGGCATTGAAATTCTATGTTGTGGTTCATAACAATGAACTTTATCGATCCTGTCTACACTGAGGACCCGATCCAGCAAGGCATCTGAGCGTGTACGTTGCTCTGAGGCAGCAAAGTGTGTACTTTCTCTTTGCTTTGCTCCGGTTTGAAATGAAAAGTACATTCTCAGTACAAATCTCAGTTATTTGTATAGAAGGGGAATGGCACTCCCCTCAGAGTGCCAACTGCAGCGACATCATGTCAGTGCGACACGGCATCGACGTATCCCAAGGGAAGGGACTCGAGCTGGGCAGACTGACTCTGGACTGAAACAACTGAGGAGTGCCTGCACAATCTGTTGCAACGTTTCAGTCAAAGGGAGGTGGGAGTGGGGATGAAGCCAGCCTCCCACTGGTGGGTGATGATATTCAGCTATGGGTGATCATTTCTGATCTTGCAGGGACATGCTGATTGTGCTGGAGGCAGCTCCATGGCTGTCCTGATTCAGGTTGTTAGTTGTATCCAACAGGCGTGATCTTTGCCAGGCTCTGAGCACGATACAGTTGAAAATGGGATTTGCAGCGTCCTGAACCTGCTCCCCACCTCCATATGCAGCAGTGTGGGTCATCAGAACCCCCTGTTAATTTAGTCTCATTTACAGCCCTCTGGGGGGTAGTTGTAAATGATTGTGGAGCACATGATAAGGCAGGAACCTTTTCTGCAAGTGTGAGGAAATACTCAATTTACAGCTGCGTGGGATATTTATAAGGTTGTGTGTAGCTTTTGAGTGTTACTCCAGTGGACATTCTAATTAGGCTAAATCTGTCTGGGAACCTTGTGCTGAGACACTCCTGTCACTGCAGGTTAGGGTCTCTGCCATTAACTGCAGCTGGGAAAGGAAGGAATACACTGTTAAGAAAACCTGTTCATTTTAGGAAAAGAGTATTTGACAATACCTGAGAGGTGAGGCAGTGGGCAGGCACATCCAGACCCTCCTGCATGTCTAGTGGCACAGCCCAACCTAATGCATTACTGGGCAAGCAGCTTTGTGCTGGCGTTAACTACAGAAGGGGATGTGCTTTGGTGATCTCTAATCTGAAGTGTCACACGACACAGCAACATCTGTAACATTGACAAGTGCGTTTTGCTCTGCTTTTATACCAGGCTGCACTTTGAATTGCAATTGTGTTTTATGGGGATCTGTGTGTTGTGTTGTGACCACTCCACATGTAGTTTTTGAGCTCTAATTTGAAGCTGTCTCTTTCCCTGGCTCCTATTCCACTCGTTGTCACACCTGCTTTGATGTATTAAGCCATCACTTGTTGTGTGCGTGCTTTTTAATCCTTTTAATTTCTTTGATTGCTGGATGTTTAAAGACAAAAGGAATAAATAACTGGAATAAAGACTGAAATGTGTGCTCGGAGTGAGTTTTCCTCCTCCTGAAGTTGAGGTTGGTTTGCTTTTCCTCACAGAATTATTCCAGTTCACTTAATCACCTTTTTTAAATGGGAGATGAGCAAAAGTTGGGATTGTCTTAAGTGAGGTTCAGCAGCTGAGGTGTTCAGGGAACTGGCTAGACTCTTGCCTGCCTTTAAGCTTCTTAATTTACTTGGTAATTAAAAAGATTTCAAAGCACTCCCCACAAAAATCAAGTCAGGGTTTTTCTTCTTTATATACAGGGGAAAACTGTTTTTTCCTTCGGTGAAAGAAACCTGTCTGGGCAGCTATTGCTTTGAATACTGACTAGAGACTCTGTCTCATCCAAATGTAAGACACATTCAAGAGGAAACATTATTTTAATCAGTCACCTCTGCTTCGCTTCCTCTTCCCTCTCAATCACAGCCCCAGCAGGACCCCGTGATCCCTTACCTTCCCTGGCTCCCTTTCTCCGTGCTCCTTCCCTTTCTCAATCCTTCATCGCCTGCCTCAGTGGCTCACCTCTCTCAGACCCTTGCTGCTGATCTGTTCATATCATCCTGCATCTTTTTCCCAGTCAGGCATACTGAACTCTATGGGGCATCATAAAGCAGAAGCCTAGGAGACACCTGAAACAAGACCATGAAGGTGTTTGGGATGTTCATGCAGAGTTCATTAGGTTTGTTGTCCCCTTAATCCTTTGTGCAAGGCTGTCACTGCTTTCCCTGGGCCCTTTTTGATAACTGCTCAGCCTAGGAAAGCAAAGCAGCCTCCTGTCCCTCCCAACGCTCTCCATACCTGTTCAGACTGATGGTACTGAGGGACTCCAGCTGGGGGGTGACCATGCTCTGCCACTTGCACTCAGACATGTACAGAGAGCTGCTGGCTAGCCCAGGCTGGAACAGCGTGGCGTAATTGAAGTGAATTTGTGATGTGCCATACAGACTGAGGGCTCTGGGACCAGAACAGGCTCAAAACTCAGAAGATGAGTGAAGAGGAGCTTTCTCATCCCAGGGGTCCTGTTGATCAGCAAGATTTACAGTTTGCTGTTAAGAATCTGAAGTCGACGATCATCAGATAATAACACATTGACAATTACTTATTGCCTGCATGTGGCTTGGGCTGGTTTTGCCCCTTTTCCCATCTGCAAAGCCCTGGGTCCCCTCAGCAGGGTGATGTACACTGCTGCAGCTCCCTGCATTTCTCTCCTGAAAATCGAAAGGGATTATTTTCCTATGCTTTCAAACGTTTCTAATTTTCTTGCCTGCTCCTGGGGCCTTAGCTTTGTTAACATTTTGGAAATGAAGCTGTGCCTCCTGAAAAAGCTTTTCATACAAAAAAAAAAAAAAAAAAAAAGCATTCAAGCAATCAGCTCTGAGAAACCAAAGTGCTGTAACTTCAGACTAACTGTGTTGCCTAGTTCATTTCTTCCATTTAATGACACTGCCTCCCCTGCTCACCTCACATGCTTACTTCAGGAGGAATAGTCAAGTGGGAGCTCCAAAACTCAGATTATGGATTTGTCCCTTTGTTCATTTTGGAGAGAAGTAGAAAAGGCTAGGCTGTGAAATTTTAAGACTACATTTTTGTCTTACTTAGGAATGTATTTTTTACCTCACGTCTCAATCTCTCAGTTGCTTTACTGAGTGCCAACCTATATCAAGGATCACAGCAATAAGACGAGGGTATCCATTTTCCATCCTGTATTTTGAAATGAGTGTCAGACCATCAATTGAAGAGGAACATTTGTGATCTAGGACCCAGAGGAGCTCAGGACTAGCATGGTCTAGGAGATGCTCCCAGCTTCCTGCTCCTTCCAGGAGCAGCAATGACATCCCACTTTTGCATGTGACTTGCCTGGATCACTGTTTGCAATGAATACTGGGCTGAGTGGCACCTTTGAGACACTGACAAGGCAGGACATTTCCTTCTTGTGGAACAAAGTCTGAGCTGTGCTGGGGTCAGACTTCAAATTTGGCCATGAGTCCGCGCCTCCTGCCACAAGGCATTTATGAACAACGGAAACATCAACTCCAGACATCTCCAAGGCAAACATCAGACCGGCTCCTGCGCATGTACCAACCTGAATCCTTCTGTCATCTTTTCCTGTCATAAAAAAGCCAAAGGGATGTCCAATGACTCTGTAGGTGTGCAACAGAAAGTGCTGCCATTCTATTTAGCCATTGAAGCTAGTTTACAGCCAGATACACACCAGCTGCAGCCTGGCTGTGGGGCAGTGCCTTCTGGGGTGCAGCAGAAAGAGCCTTGTACCTCAGCCTAGCAGCTTAACGCTGCCTTGAATCCTATAAGTGTGCTGGATGCAAGTGATGGCAGTCATGAAATGTCATAAACTTTAGACCTTTAGAGAAATAGAACATCAGATCTTTCAAAAAGAGGCATGTTGGGTCCAGCTAGGAGAAGGAATTTATCACCCAGGGAGGACAGGGAAAACCTCTTACTGGAATGTTGTATTAAAAGCAGCAAACATACATAAACCAGAAGTTCCCTTAATAAAAGATCATTTATTTCTCAACAGTTGAGTCAGCAATGCTTAACGTCTCCTGCGAGGGGAAGAGATGGCTGTCTGCTTCAGAAGTCAGAAGGAGCTGTTTTTATTTCTGCAGGGCTTGGCCATGGAACAAAGAACAGCATTAGGAATGATGTCTTTCTCACTTCTCTAACAGAGTAGTACTCCACCATTTTTTGATGTAAGCGCTTCCACAGCCTTTGGTCTAAATGTCACATGGGTTAGAAAGGGTTGTGTTTTGTGTGAGACAACTGAGAAACTTCCATTTCCCACAGGAAAGGTGACAGAGACGTTTCTGAAGAGCAAGTCATTAGGAGGAAAAGTCATAATTGTTGGTTCCATCCCCAAAGTCATTTCCATCAGTGCCACACACATCCTCTTACCCTATCTTGTCACAGCACCGCCACGTGGCTTTGCATAGCAAATATTGGGATTGTGTGCAGGAGGTTAAAATTGAAGTCCTTTCAGGTGCAACTGCAATCTAGTCTTCCAGCTGGTGTCTCAGTCCTGCTTCTACAGAAATACCCCAACCATCCCTCCAATCAAACCTGGTGCAAATAGTGAGAATCAATATTAGTTTTCTAAATTCACACACACACTCAAAAACTATTCTTGCAGTTTATTCTGAATGTGAGCTAGGAACCTTTTCAGGTACATGCTCAACCCCGAATGCTTGTTAGAATCTCCCTGATTCGTGTGGTATTTTTGCTTTTCTCATGTTGGTATTTTTTTTTCAGGCCAAAAGGTACAAGTTCTGCAAGGTATCAACCTTGTTTCTTCAAGCGAGTCAATAGCCTGGATGCCAGGCATGGAGAGCTGGTCCCTGTATGGTTCTGTAGGTTAAGTTTGACTCTAGGGGTAAATATTTAACATTTTGGGTTTGTTCAGTCATAATTTAATAGGCAAATGACAACACAAGAGGAATAACAACATCTTTGATATTAGAAAGAGTTGCTGCACTCTGTTCAGTAAAGACATAAACATTTTTAATTAATAAAGTGTTCTTCAAAAATGCATTATTTACTTGTTTGAATAGTAATGAGAAAACAATTTATCTTATTTAATGAACCATTTTAAAACATTTTTGACAGAAAGAGCAACAGCCTGTTCCCTTTGGCATTTTTTTTCTCCTCCTGTTGATACTCGATTACATATACAAACAAATACAATAGGATGATGAAACAGTGTAAGGATGATGAAACTGTAAAGCTCCTTTCAGAATTTAGGCCATGAAGTCAGGTTTAGCCCACCTCAGTATCAACGGCTGTTATGAGCTCTTTATTCCTGATGTGTCTGGGGAATGCATTAGTACATCCCAGACCAAGCTCTATCGAAGTGTATTACTGCAGAAATAAGAACAGTTGCCATTGTTGAAATGTCACCTCTTGGTCACCTCAGTTTATTCAGGGAACAAAATGATCTCTAAGTACAAATCTGGCCTGATAGTCTCTGGAGAAATCCCTCTGTAAGACTATTTAAAGGTTATCTGAAATTTGGCTGGAAAATAGACTCAAAGCTGTTAACATGACTCTGTCATTGTACAATTCCAGAAAGCTCAAGGTGTTTCTGAGTTGTCAAGTGCAGAGATTTTGGCCCGCTTAGAGCTACGCCAGAATTTAGAAATTTATTGATCAGGATGAGTAAGAGGAAAAGAATAAAAACACAACATGAAGCATCCTGAAACTGAAATGCAAAGATCAAGCACAAAAATATAATCAAAACTTATCTAACACCGTTTCTGACACTAAAATATATATTAATTAGTGTATGTTAATTCTGTCAAGTGTTTTTTCACTCTCAGGATGAAAATGTTAGATTGTTGCTGAATTTGGATTCATTATTGATCTTACATGTCTTTTTTTTTTTTTTTTTTTTTTTTTTTTTGATAAAATATGTGTATGTGAAGTGGAACAAAGCTGAGCCAGTGAAATGGGAAAAATGATGATTTTCTTGATGTTTGCAAAATAGTCAGCAGCCAGTCTGTCCCAAGTGAGTGTTCAGATGGGTATGAGGAAGCCACAGAGACTATTTCCCTTGTCTGGGCACCTGTGTTGATGTTTTGTTCAGATCTGTCTCATGCATCTTTCCTTCTCATCTTCTCCATGATAGACTTGCTCAGCCTGGTCATGCTGGGATGTGTGGGATGGGTCATCTCAGGCAAAGATAAAGGGAAAAAATGGGAAGAAAATGCGAGCAGGATGAGGTACCTGAGAAGGGGAGGGCAGAGCAGACCCACATATGTGAGGCTGGGAGATTCTTGCTTCAGCACAGTGACCAGCTAGTGAGTGAATCGAACTTTTAAAGGGAGACTACAGAAAAGACAGAGCCAAACTCTTCTCAGAGGTGCATAATAAATGGACAAGAGCTGGTGGATACAAGTTGTGGCAAAGGAATTTCTGACTGTATATAAGGAAAAAAAATGTGATATGAGTTTTTTGTAGAACAGAATCAGGGGGCCCAGAAAGGTGTGGCTCTTCATCCCTGGGGCTTTCAAGATGCGACTACAAAAGAGCTTCAGCAGCCTGAACTTGCTTTGAAGTTAGCTCTGCAGGCACTTGTACTAGGTGACCTCCAGAAGTCCCTCCCAACCTAGATTATTCTGTAATTCTAAGAAAATGAAGCTTATGTTTTATGAATAGGCACTGTATGGTACAGCAAACAAATACAACAAAGGAATGAAAAGTTTTTTGGTGGTGGTGGGGTTTTTTTGTTTGTTTGTTTTTGAGGGGGGTGGGTTGTTGGTTTGTTTTTGTGTTTTTTTGTTTAAATTAAGCATTTATTTTCCCTTGCCAAGATTTGGGTACAAGATTTCCTTAGCAACAGCAGAATGTGTTTTTTGGCAGGGAAGGGGTGATGCAAAAGTACTGTTCCGGCACAGTGTAGGTGATTGGACCATCAGCAGGTGCAGTGTGAAAAGACAGATCTCTGAACCCTAAGTTTGGCAGGTTTAAGTTTAGAAAAAAATAAGAAGAAGAAAAAGAAAAGGAAACCATCTGTACCTTGAGCTCTGCTGAAGCAGTATTTGGAGTTAAGCAATGAAAGAAAATTACCTTTGAAACAGTCACCTGAGGTTTTTCTTTTCATTTGAATGTTGCCAAGGACTAAGAATAATGTTATACCAAATGTTCTTGAGAAAATGGAGAAAATATCTGTGGTCGAGCACCATAAAGCACCTGACCAGCATTTCAAATGCACCTTCTTCCCCTTCCTCCTTTGGTCAGCAGCCTCTAGAAAATGAGATACAATCATTTTCGTGTTGGTTTCCCCAGTGGGCAGCCTTGCCTGTAAGCAATTTGTCATTCAGCGCAGTTAAATGAGAGATCATGTTTGGGTTTCTTCCCCCCCGCCCCCCCTTACCCAAGCTGTGATCCCGCTGCTCTTGCAGCAGTAAATGTTCGCCCCTCCCTCTCCCCTCTGTACCTGCCAAGCACGCACAGAAACACTAGATCTGTCTGGCTGTACGTAATGGTGTGGCATCCTGCTGTAGTTTACAGCATGAAATAGCCAGGGAATAATCGAGCCCTGGGAACGGCTCCAGCATTGGCTGAGCTGAAGAAAATAAGGGGAGACAAGGAAAATGGCGTGAAGCGAAGCCCAGCAGCACTGGTGCTCTGGAGTCCCATGCTGTCTGTGACTGTCACCTCGGAAATAGCCTCTTTCTCTCTTCCACAGGGTGGGGGTGAATGGCACCAGCCCTTCTCCCTCAGGAAGGGCTGCATAGTGCTGTGAGCTGGTTGCATAAGGAACAATTAGGCCAGACTTGCAATCGAGGGATGGCTTCTTTGAGCCTCTCAGGAGCAGTAAACAAGTCAAAACAGAGTGAGCAGATGCCCTAAATTTGGGGTTGTCCCTCCAGTGATGGCTGGGACTAAGAGATAACTGCCCGGCTCTAGCTGGTGGCTTCTGTCTGTGATGAGAGGGGAAGCTGACTGATAACTGTTCTCCCTTGATGTGTGGTCCAGGTGAAGTTCTGCATGTGGGGATAAGAGCTCATACCAGCGGCAGTTCCATTTAGCACAGGGGCCTGAATTAGTCTTGGAAAGCTGTACACATATCTCCAAACCTGTATGGTCTTACTTTCTTGTGCAAAAGGATTATTGTCACTGTGGAGGTCTACCTGAAGACAGATATTACAGCTCTTTACCAGCTACTTTAGACAAATCATAAACCTGTTCTACTTATTTTCCCTTTCTGTCACCATATGCCTGCATATGTACAATAAATAAACAAATAAAAAAAAAAGAATATGGCTGTTAGTCAAAAGAAAGCATCAAGGAGGTGAGAACATCTCTCTCTAGAATGACTAGTGCCTGGAAAATGAGCCTTGAGGGGAAAAAAATGAAGGGAAGCCATGGAAATGAACAACAGGAGAGTGCTACAAAACGTTGTTGCTTCTCAGTAGAATTTTACCCATCAGCTTTGACATAAGTACCATATTCCGGCTGTAAAACATAATTAGAGCAGTGAATCAGAAAGGAGCTGTCCATCGAATAGCACAGTGTGTTCTCAGCCAAGGAGAGGGATGTGAAACTCATGCAAATAAGACTGAGTTCCCCTGCCTCCTCCTTGGGAAACTGGGTGTGACACAATCAGCAAAAACGCTTGCAGTGAACTGCAAATTTCACATGCTCTTTGGAGCCAGAATTTGCTGTTGAGCTCTGCACTGAGTCGAGTGAGCTGCCTCCCTCCATCAGCTCCTGCTCTCAGAGCTCCCCTTGCAAAGTGCAAGTGTTCCACAGCGCTGCTCCTCGGCTCTTTTGTGGGAGAAAGCAATGCCCAAACCCAACAGATCTGTGTGTGATCAAAGCCCGGATGGTGTTCTAGGATGTGGCAAAGCAAGTCTTCCAGCTCGCTGGTCTGGGTTTTCCAGATGTTTGCCAGGCTTGATCCAATAATCCATCACTTTATCAACTATGTTGGCTCTGTGCACAGAGAACTCACAAGCTGGATCATTTAAAGGGCCCTTTCAGAAAATCAGACTCTCTCTGGTTTTATTCCTTTAGGGGTTTATTTGTGCATTTTTCATGCAAAGGTATGGGTTTACCCCTGGAGTCCCAGGGTATCCTCAGCCTGGGTGCAGCACACGATCAGCAGTTTCCCTATCCTTCCATCTGCTGCCTCTTACCATGGCAAGCCCTGAACAGTACCCTCAGATCAGGCTTCTGTTTTCCTACAAGTGCAAAATAAGAAAAGAACCATGACCAGACCGGCCAAGGGTGATCTGTTTGCCAGGAGCTGGTTGTTCAGTCACTCCTCTGAGGGAACTGTGCAACTGTTTTGCAGTGGTCCCAAACAATCGCAACTTATATGGATACTATACTTAATTGTCATATCTTCTTCCTTTGGGTGTCCTGTAGCCCCTTCAGATACCATTTGGCTTTTTCACTCCCTTTTGGGGCAGGGAGTACGAACATGTTCCTTCCTCAGGTAACTTCCCAATCCAAAAGCTGGTGATCACCTTGGAACCACAATGCCAGGACAGGTTGTAGTGTTATTCCTACTGCTTTTTCTCTTCTGGGAATGATTTCTTCTTCAGTCATAGTAGGGTTAGTATTAATTTTGCGTTTCACAATGCTATGTCTTAAAAGTTGCCCTGCTCTTCTACAGCCTTGTAGTCTGTGTCTATACTATTATGTGCTATAATGTTATTTAGTGCTATGCTCCTGATCCTTAGCACTGCCTTTGTATTGCATCACACTCTATTGTCTGGACCTACTGAATCTGTTCTCCAGGCTGGGAAGTTTCGACACTAGGATAGTCATGGCTTATACCCAAACACTGCCCCTACAGCCAACTTGCACACATGGTTCAAGTCATATTCTTCTGCAAGCTAAACTTTCATTTGATTCTAGTTATTTGGAACAGAGCAGACCTGACCATAAGTCCGAGTGCATTATGCATCCAGCTAAACAGATCGAGCCTTATAATGGCTTTTGACTGCTTAATGTTGCATTGATTTTGGAGGCACAACAGTAACACAAGTAACACAATCGGCTCTGTGTTGTTGCTGGAATTTCACTACTTGCACATTTCCTACAACAAGGACTTTCTCCCTGAGGAGTTCCGGAATCCAACAAAAAATGTTTATCCTGGTTAGTATTTAAAAATATTTAAAATGAAACACCCTCCCTGCCAGAATCTGTGATGAGAAACATCTCTTGCCCGGTTGCCAAGCTCACAGGGATGTTTGTCCCTGAGGAATCCAGCGTCCCTTTCATTCATGCAAGGGAAAATTAATTGCACACTAAATGCAGAATTCACCTTAGAGAAGTGCAGCTGGTAGCAGCGGCCTTTTCAAGTGCATCCAGCTCTCCAAAGACAGCTGATTCAGAGCTACACATGATGGTTGCTACCTTGTACTGTGAGGATCTGTACTGTAACTCAGCTGCAAAGTCTGGGTTTCTCTTGGGTACTTACAGAGTGTGTGGCCACCACTGAGCTGTGGTGTATAACAAGCGGGACTTGTCTATCAGCTTCATGTCATTTCGGCAGCCCAGAAAGGATCATTCTTTGATATGGAGCAGCCAAGGCTCTGCTGACTGGTGATAACCAAGTTGGACTGGGCACTTGCCAAAACTATTGCACACTTCAGCTGTACCTCATCAGACCCTTTGTCTTCAAGTTTCTTGGCTCAGGGATTAAATTTTCTTTTGAAAGTAAATGTCCCCCTTACATAACTGATAGAAAGCCACCGACATTTTGAGACAAAACCAGATATCTGAACATAGCTGTGGCATGCTAGGTGCCCAAGGGCAGCAGAGGCTGGCAGGTATATCCAGGACCCAGTGGACACCTTCAACTTTTTGAAACTGTTAGCCAAATGCCAGGCAGCACATCCTACAGGTGTCTTAAGGCGTTTTGGACATGATTTTTTTGCAGCTGGATCTTTCCCCTTTCAACCTCATGAGTCTTCCCATCAGGTATCGGGGTCCTTGTGAAAAAAACTTCTTGACTTTATCTTCACTAACTTGCTTCACCCAAGAAGGAGCAACAGCAAGGGCAAAATGACAGTAGAAGCAATAAATAGTATCGAATCTTTGTGAAGGACACAAATCTTTGAGCATCTGCAATTACTATTAACATCAAATGTCAACATGAGTTGGTAAACACCACAGAGACGCAAAAAGACCTCTGCCAGACCAAACAGATGTCTCAGAGATCCTACTGAAAGGAATGACCGCTGGGCTCCAAGTGCCCAGGAACACCTCCCAGAGCTTCTGTCTTTGCCTGAACTGAGATCATGGTAAAGAATGTATTTAAACAAGTAATCTTTCCTATGCTTTGATCAAGAATCTATCTTTTGCTTATGGTGGCTTCTTTCTTTCTGTGAAGTTAGAGATCCCACATTGCTCTGTCTTTCCCAAGTCACTTTTACTCTCTGCTCCCATTCTGTAACTCACAGTGGCTGACCAGTAGCGATACTGGATTGCTGTTGTGTTGCCCATTCAGGTTCATTTCATAGCATCAGACTCCTGGGCTCCAGTTAACACGCAGTTGTTTAGGAATGTAATGATGGGTTGTTCTTTCTGTCCTCCTCTTTCAATCTAACAAATGCAGGAATGTTGTCCTAACTAAGTGGAACATCCCTGAGCCTCACTGGGTGAATGAATTGAAGAAATGAGCACATTTCTAGGTTTTAACATCAAATGTATCATTTTCAGTGTAACGGCATCCCTGCTATTAACTTAGCAAGAAAAGAAGGACCTGCTGGGAATCACTTTTCCATTTTCATTTTAATCAAGAAATCAGTAAATTAATATTAGCTCTATGAAAGCAGCACAGCCTTTTTGTTTTCCCTGGTGAATATTTATTCAAGCTTTTAAACAAGTTCTCATCATCCACTTCTTATGTTTTCCACAAATTTTGAGTTTTACTGCCAGTAAGTTTCAACTAGAGCTTATAGCAGTGTTGCTTGAATGCCAGCTCCTGAAAATCTGGTACAGTAGTCAGAAATGTCCTGATCCGATTTATGTTGGGAAGCAAAGAAACCTCAACTGACTTATCAAAGCAGACTAATTTGAAATCAAGAGATGTAATAAAGCAAAATCCAGCCAAAAATAAAGGTGGAATTCATTCTTCAATTTGTTTTTCAGAAGCCAAACCAAAACCTTCAATCGATAGCAAGGCATCGAGCACTTTCGAAGAATTAATTCTTTTTTTTTCCCCTACCACAATAATTACAGAAAGTCCTTCTCATGCATGCAGCTGTGTTGTTCAAGAAACTTTTCCATTTATGTTAACAGAGTGTCAATATTCAAAGACACCAAGGGTTTATGCTGGCGGAAGTTAGAAAAGAGCAAGAGGGTAAAGCAGCTTTTCCAAGGCTGTGCAGTAAAGCCAAGAAGAATGTGTGAGTCTCCTGAAGTGTCAGTGGAGAGTTCCAGTCACTGGACGAGCGATGGTCTTTCATTGCAAACATAATTCTCATTGATAATATTGTTCTGCTTGCAGAGCAAAATACTGTCTCTTCTACTGTCTGTTTTGACTTCTGTAGCTCAGCAGCACTGTTGTACTGAAAAAAACCACATGGTTTTCTGAGAATAGCACTGACTTGGAGAAAAATGTCTGCTGAGGGACCTTCCCAGAAAAGTACCCCTTCCCCTGTGAAATCCAGTTGTTTAATGTTTTGGTTTGGGGTTGGTTTTTTTCTGGGTTGTTTTTTTTTGGTTGTTTGCTTGCATTTATTCTTTTTTTTTGGCTGTGAGTCCAGTAGTAATTATCTTTGCATCTGAAATACTCTTGCTGTGTGGCAGTGTCCATGCTGCTCACCACACAGAGCCTCAGTCAGCACGCTTTCTCTGCTCCCTCTGACACGTATCTCCATCCCAGTTTCTGGGATTAGTATTTCTTCCTGTTTGAGGATTAAACAACAAAAATAAAAATCTCCCTAGAACACAAATGCTTTGGTTGAAACCTGGAGCATGCATCTTCTCTGCTCACCTGCAAAGAGTAAAAAAGAGGAGGTAAAGAGAGAGAAGTGTTCTTAATGCTTGTGATATATGAATCACATATGGTTTACACTGCTCAGGATCAAGTCAGCACTACCAAAAACATCCCCCACCATGTCCCCCAGCCAGAAGTGCTAAACTCTTGGCTTAGATGAAGCAGTTTGTGTAGCAAAGGAGTGGCTGCAGTTCCCCTTCCAGCAAGGCAATGAGGATTCAGTGCCATGTTGCTGCTTCTTTATTTTCCTTTTTAATTATGACAGCATAAACTGACTGCTGTGATTGAGCTGAAAAATTGATCCTCCCATCCCTGTGCCCTCTTCCCACTCCCTGAGTGTCCTGCTTCTCTGTTCCAAGATACATAAGTAATAGGCAATGACCATTCCTAGGAGACCATCCATAAAGCCAAGTCCTTTCTGTGACATAATTTTGCAGGTGGCCGGCATCAGCCAACGAGTAGGTCATGCATGACATACATGCGAGGTCTGATCCATCTCCTCCTTCAAGATCTTACAGACCACATGCTTGAAGGTACATGGAGCGCAACACATGCTGAGAAACATGATTACATAGAACTGAGGCCAGAAAGACATTGCAGTTGAACGCAGACGTGATAAACTGAGCTCTCTGTCCCACCTTTTGTCCATTTGGGCATTCATTAATGTAGATGTACTCTGCTGAGATCTGTGGCGCTGATTAGGTTACCCAGCCAGCCCTTCCAATGCACCACGTCTGCATCAGTGATTTCTCCCCCTCAGAGCAGGAGCATCTCCACTTGCAGGATATTTATGTGTATGTCTGGGTGATTTTCTAGTCTGTCACAAAAATCTCTATTACTTGTACATATAATTAATAACTATAATGATCCAGCTGAAGAGCACCAGTCTAGCTCTATCATGGTGAAGGGAGGGGAAAGACAGACACCTGAGAGTGTGGTTAGGTCAGGCAGAATACTGCTGGGGGAAAAGGGCTCTCGCAGAAGCTTGAAGACAGGCAGAGTTTTGAATAGAGCAAGAAGATGGTTCAGATCTTTTGATTTCAGAATTAAAATTGGGAGCACGGGAATTGAACTGGGCTCTCAGCAGGCATTTCACAGTTTTCTGGCAATCTCTGCCTTTGCCTGTGATGTGAAAATGCAGATAGTGAGTGAATCTTGATAATTCCCAACTCACCTAATCAGATTACTTCATCACCTGAATGAGAAGTGACAAGTGAAAGGTAGAACAGGAAGGCTTGAACTGTCTCGACCATGACTCTTTACCTTTTCCAAAGCTGTGGGAGTGGTGATGGGGATATGCTGGATTTGTAGAGTTTGTGGTGTATCCCAATGGGCAGGGAATTCACCTGGGAGACAGGAAACAACTGTTTTTTTCCTAGTTTTTCCTCATCTGCTGGATGACTGTGTGGTGAGAGGTTAGGCTGCCTTGTCTCTATCCTTGAGGATCCTTTGTACAACATTAGAAGAAAAAGAGGAGCATAGATGAAACAAGCTTTACCACTGCAGATGCTGAGGCCACAGGTTCTTCTGGTCACTGTGATGAGCCAGGCTTTTGCCATCTTGCTTAGGGAGAAAAAAATCACTGCAATGAGCTCTAGAGATAGCACCAAGTAACAGTGCTGTCTCCGCAACCTCCGCCAAACAGCTGGCAATGCTGCCAGCAGAGCTGGGTTTGTTCTTTTCCCTTTTTCTTCTTTCCCCTTATTTCTTCTCCAACCTATCCCTATCTTTGCTTTGCCTTGTTAAAAAAAAAAAAAAAAGAAAAAAGAAAAAAAAAGAAAAAAGCTTAAAACAAGATTGCATCTGTGCGAGAACACCACAAAACAACAATGAATACAAAGGCAGCCAAAACCAGTATCTTAAAAATCCAGCAGTGGTAGGATTTTGCCCAGATTCTGAGAGGTTAAGGTGACCAAGATTTCAGCTGCCCTTTTCCAGCACTGGGGTCTCATTATTTGCTATCTTTCTTGCTCTTTTCTCTTGCATCACATTTCCTCATCTGGCTGATCTCGTTTTGTTTTTAAGGAAAAAATCTTGGCTCTAAAAACAGGGGCAAGAACACGAGTTTCACAATGCTTTATTCCTTTCCCCATAAATGCTACCTTTAAATCTATCTAAAAGATTGACTAAAGGGGTTATCTTACACAACTGAAGCTGTTGCTAAAGAAATAGGGAATCAGAGATCTTTTAAAATGTAAGTTTTGCATGATTTTCTACACTACAAAGACTCTTTGTGGAGATTTCTTCACTGTTTTGCATATTTAATAAAAGTATTAAATGATTTTTAATTGTGATTGCTTGCCACTAGAGCTTGTCATTGCTTACTAAACTCTAACAAACAAAAAAAGAAAGCTTCTGAAGTTCATTCAGGAATTTTTAGTGTTTTGCTTGCTTTGGATATGTTACTATCTTTGATCTTTTGTGCCCATTTATTCCATCAAAATTAGCATAGCCAATTCTTACCAATAAAGTAAAATAAAATAACGATTGTCCCTTTCTACTATTTTTGTTGCTGTAGAAGTGCAATACAGGGCTCTGTTTTCATCTTTTACTTTCCAGGGCTTTTGTAGTACAACTATAAAATTAGGGGTTTGTCCCACAAAATAATTCAAGTCCTTCAAAAGTACTTCTGTTCCACATTTTTGGAGGAAAAATCACACCTCAATGTGTTTTTTGAGACAAAATCTGAAAGAAATCTTTTGTTTGGATATTTTTTAAATTTTTTTGCAAGAGCCTGAAACATCTTGTCTTACACACAGTGATCTATTTTTTACCCTTACTAACCCACTAGCTAAGTAATGAAAACCAGGGCTTTTTGGCAAAAAATAATAAAAAACCACAAACAAATAAACCAAAGAGCCAACCCAAAAAACTCTCATGTGCAAAAGATCTTCTGAAATATTTTGAACAAAGAAATTCATCGAAACTAATCCTTTTCATGATGATTTCTTTTTTTTCCTTATATAGCTCATTTTTTTAAAGGACACGGTAAATGATCTTCAAAAAAAATATTTACCAGCTCTAAATCTAAGTCTAGAGCATACAAAAACTGGGATGAAGGATGAGCTCTCAGTCTGGTGCCTGCTATAACAGACTCATTTAAAAATAAAAACTAGAAAAAGATGCAAATATGAGCCTCAAATCCAACCTAATTCTTTGCCTGGCAGGGAAATGAACCAGGTGGCTTAATTGGTCTTTTCTGTTTTGACTGTATTTTCTAGCACTGCCTTAGAATTGCCAGGTTGTGGCGGGTGTTTTGTACTCATCTGGGGTGAGAAGTTGCAAGGATTTAATACACCATATGACTGCAGCCTGCAGCACTCCGAGGTGTGCCTTTTCTATGGCAACTGAGGGAGCAAATTTGCAGTGAAGCATGTTGTGCCAGTTGTGTGATACTGATGCCACATTTATGTATCACAGTAACTTGCCCAGAATGGTGAAGGATGCTCTGTGTGCTCCTTTGTGAAGAAGGATGGACACCCACCTGCAAAATTCAAAGCCTCTCAGTTAATATATGTGACTGAAAAACTGAAGAAGGCAGTCCTGCTTTTAGCTCTGGAAAAAATTCCTGGATGTATGATGATGTTTTTACAAAGTTCAGGTGCCCTCTCCAGTCTGAGGGTGGGCCCTGGGGGCCACCTGCTGATGTTCATGTGCCTGCTGTGCACATGCTTGACTTGTTTAACTTGCAAGAAGCAAATGGCTTGAGTACATACAGCAAATCCAGTACCCTGGGCAGAGTGTGCATGAGCACAGACCCTCTGACATCTGTGCAGTCAGCCCTGGGCTTGTCGCATGTGCTCTCCAGCGTTCCCCAGTGCAGGCTGGTCCCTGCTGCAGTAAGCTTCAGCAGCATGTACCAGACATTCAATCTCAGGCTCTCAGAAACAGACCCATCTTCAAAATCTATAATGCAATTCACAGAGCCAATTTTTCATCTGGTCTTCCATATCTGAGGTGAGCCAAGTTTTTTAAGAGTTGCAGTCTGGGTTGGGGTTTTTTATTTTGCCTTCCTGTTTTGTTTGGGTTTATTTTGGGGTTTTTTTTCCCCCGTTGCGCTCTCAGACAACTAATGTGAGTCATTGACTGGCTTTTCTGATTCTCTGCTGATTTGATTGGCTTTGTAAGGCCAAAATGAAGCCAGTCACTTGTGGAACTATTTGAAGGCCTTTGCTGATTCAATTAACTCTAAACTACTTTCTTTGTGGGAGGAAGAAATTCTGCCTGCTTAAGCTTCAGTTAGCTGTGGCACTGCACTGACCCATTTCACAAACATCCCTGAGAATGGGAGAGTCCAGGAGCGGTGCGGGGTTTAATTCTGAGACCAGTAAGGGACTATTTAGCTGTTTGAGGCATAGGACTAGGAAGGGACCAGTTCAAGTCAGCGAACCCTGTCCTTTCCATCAGAGGCAGCCATACAGGAGACACGTGTCTGAGAAATATTTGCAGAACAGCTGCTGTACCTGCCGTCAAATAACATGTCCCATCGCCCTCTGCCCCACGTCAGTGACCTGGAATGAAAAATGAAAAAAAAAAACCAAAAACAAACCCAAACCCATACCTAATCTTCACAAGAGAAGGCAGCAGGAGAGACAGAGGATGTCTCTCATGTCCTAGATTTACCAGTAGTGGTGTGGCTGTTACATCAAACTTCTAGGTGAGCTGATCAGGCAGACCATGCAGCATACCAGCAGGGACAGGAAAGCTTAGCTGACATCAGAGGAAAGTTCCACCTGATCTCACACAAAGAAAAATAACCACAACCCAAACTATGTGTCTGGCAAAATAACCAGTTTTTCTCCAGACCAGAGAAAGCCTCAGTCCTCCCCGTGGAGCTCTGTAGTTGCCTGCACAGAAATACGTGACTGGTCTAGTATGTTACTCGGTTTAGTGGTGGATGAAGAAGCTGAGCAGAGAGACCTGGATGTCATCATTTGGTCTGCAGAAGGAAAACCTGCATTTCGAAGTCTGCTCCCTCTCTGGCTGAGGGGAGATGAGGGGCTCCGCAGCAGCCCTGGCTGGGGCACTGCTTGCTATCTTCATGCTGTTTGCTGAACCGAGGAAATGGGCAGCACAGGGAAATGTTCCCAGATCAGATGACCCATTTTACTTGAGTTAAATTGAAACAATTTGCATTTCATTTTTTAGCTTTGGTTTAACCTTTAAAGGAAAAATCTGTTCATCTTCCAAAACGGGGCCTCAAAAGGTTTTGTTTAAAAGAAAAACAGAAATGAAGCACTGAGAATCTCCTAGATTTCTTCATACTACCTCTCCAGAAAAGCTGTTTGGGTGCTGACACACTGCTCACAGCATCCTTTTTTGCCCACCTTTGAGCAATATTATTATGAGCATCAAACGCTGAAGAGTCACCTGCCTAGCAATGTAGTGAGCTCCTGTCCCTCCTCTCCAGCTGAACCTGTCACATCTACCAACGCAGGGAGTTCAAAAAAGCGCCTCTGTGGTTTAAATAGCTCCCTTCAAGCTGATGCATCCTCTCCTAATCACTGGGAAGCCTTTGCTATCCAAGTTCATTGTCTATTTTCTTCCCACATGGTTCTTCCATCAGTCAATCCGGAGAGGTTTGAGTTTCAACCAGAATCATTCATGAAGGGACAGTAAAAGCACTAGTGGATTAGAAGATGCTGTGCTGTTGTTACTGTTTTAAATCTGATGTCTTTACTAAGGGAAAACATTTCCAGGTTTGCACAGTTAATGAAGATCTAAGACAAGTGAACAGAAGAAAGAAAGTGGGAGGAAGGTTTTGAAAAAACTTAGGGTGGGGGTGGGGGGGTGGAGCTGGGAGGGAAGTCAGCACGAAATGGAAGTTAAAATGAGAGCGCAATGATTTTAGAAAAGATGCTAGCTGCTTTCTTCTCTCCCTTGCCTTGCCTTTCTTCCCTGATAAACATATGGATGGTAGAGCTGAAAAAGATTTAGAGTAGAAATGCTAATGAGGTTTACATGAAGCAGCATCTTGTCTGTTCTTGCAGGGACCTGGATCCCTCCCAAGTTCCCAGGCAGCGGTTTGCTAAGGTACAGCAAGAGCAGCAGGTGCCTCCAGGCTTCACAGGCATGGACCATCCGCTCACGCAGCGAGGGTTTTGCTCTGCCAGGTGGAGTGGATTAGGAGGTAGAAAAACAGGCCTGATCCAAACTTGTGCTCGATGTGCTTTCAATTCTCAGTGACTTAGTGGCCCTTGAGGGTATCTGGTTGCTCACATGTTGTGCTCAGCATCTCATAGAAACAGGCTAAAGTTCACTAAAGCTTTGACATTGCTCCATTACTCTGTGCCTTGCCTTTACTTGGACTGTGTGCCATGCAAGCTAGGCATCCAAAATGTATGTCAAAGAGGCTTCTTGCTATGTTACCCACACCTAAAAACTTCTCCTGCATAAATTTCAGTAGAATGACTGTAGTGTCTGAGGTTTTTTAATAGTCCGAATGGCATCTTCCTCAAATCTGTGTGCAAGCTCAAATTGCCCTCACTTAGTGCTTAATGTCTAACTGGGGCAGATGGTAGCAAACTAAATCGCTCCCTGGAGGTCTTTTCACTGACTATAGAGGAGGTTACAGTTAGAGGCTAGAGTAATTTGATTGACTTGGATAAATCTGGGCTAATCTTCCCTCACAACCTGCTCTGGGCAACATCCTTTCCTTTCCAGGATGCCATACACCCCTTCCCAATGGTCCTGTGTCCATGCTTTTGAGTGAAGAGACCAAAACACGGGTGGGGAAGAAATAGGACTTGACGACAAACTTTTTGGTTTAGGGGCTTGAAAGTGGTCACATAAGCCTGACTTCATTCCCCAGGTTGGAAATGTTGTGAGCTGGTATTTAGCACAATGCTCTCTTCTCAGTGACTAAATCTCTCGTTGGTTTGGGGTGTGGGATGTGAGGGGGATGGCTGTTGTCAAAACGAAACGTTATGAAACAGGTAGATCTCAGGATTTAAAACTTCCATGTAACTTCTTGGCATTTCTTCTTAACTCTTAGAAGGACCAGATTTAATGATACACCTATCCATTGTGTGCTTGACCTCATGTCTGGTCTCCCCAGGGTGGCTCAAAAAAAATCAATGATAAGATTTTAATCAGCTGTAATAAGTTCATGGAAGAGAATCATTTACCAAGGCCCCTCTGTTGTATGCATTTGAGCCGTGGTTCCAATTGATTATTTGTGCCAATTACTAACTATGAATCAGGATTGGAAGGAAAATAATCTGTGCTTGGTCGACTTAATTCTGTCTGAGATTTTCAGATAAAATCAGCAGCCCCCTCTGCCCCTTACCCTTCTATTGCACCATTTAATTGCTGTGTTTCCCTCCTAAATAATCTGTGGTGAGTTTTTTTCTCTAGTTTTCGTAAAGTAAAGCAAAAACATGCAGTGGTTGGAGGAAACAAAAGGTCTTTTATTAATTGTGACTCCAAGGAACTTCAACCCAGACTTGGGGGCTAGAAAGTAGCTTGGATGATTTGTGCATAGATTAGAGGCAGCTTTCATACATTTCTGAAGTAAACAATTTAAAAATGAAAGTGAAAAAAACCATGGGGTATTTTTCCGGCTCCTGCAAATCTTTTGCTTGCAAGAACCTCTGGGACCTAGTAGCAGATTGTGTCCTGTGCAGGTCTCCTAAAAAGCCATAGTTTAAGGGAGAAGATAATAATAACAAATGATGCTAATAATTATCCTTAGCTCTGCTGCTCCTGGGAGTATTCGGGAGGCAGCAAAGTGTGCTCAGCCCATGGAAGAATTACTGATACTCTGTAAAGTGAAAGTCATACATTAATCTCAGTCCCCCTAAAGTTGTTATGGCAAATGTGAAAAAGGGGCTTTTGTGTGTTGCCACTCTGCAGAAGGAACTCATCTTTTGCTGAAATGAAAAAAAGTACTGCTTGGGCAAAGGATTAGGTCACTTCCAATTTTCCTAGGCTGATAGCACTGCTGAAACAAAGAAAAAAAACCCCACACTTCTCATACCCCTGCAGTTTCCTACTTCCTTGCAGTTTCCTGCAGTTTCTTGCTTTAGAGCTTTCTCTAGCAGTCCCACCACAGGCAAAGTTTCTCCTTCCCCTCGCTCCTCTGGTCACTTAGCTAAACACGCTTCACCAAATGACAAGCAGACTGTGAGAAACAGGCGGCTGGACCTTACAGTTTCTTAGTAAGCTGGGTATTTCCAGCTAGCTCAAAAATAGGAGCTACTGTGCCAGACTTCAGACCCTGATGATGCTTAGAAACACAGGTTGTACCTCTGAGAGCTTACAGGTACCAGCAGTGACATGACCATCTTGAGCCACAAGCTACGATGGTGATTCCAGATCAGCAGAGAAAGCTCTTGATGTCCGTGGACAGCCAACGACATTGTGAAAGCCCATCACAACCATTTCCATGGCAACTGGCTTTGATGGACTGCAGGGCAGTAGGAAACCAAAGAATAAGTTGGCTTAGGGCAGGGGAAATAAAACTCTGCTTATAAATACCATGTAAGTGCATGCGGGCCATATATCTGTGCTGCGGGTGTGTGTGGAGGTATTCACACATGTAAGGGTAGTAAGGTGGAACTTACCAAAGCCATTGCCCAGGGTATTTGTCTCAGTCAGGACCCAGCTTTTGCCTGCTGCCAAGCATGTGAGGCTTTATTTTCATTGGTGGCTGCTGCTTCACCGCTTCTATCACTTTAGGAAAACAAACGATAAAAATCCATAAAAAAAGACTGTATGCCAGGAGTTTCCCACCTTACCATGGCCTTGGAGTCTTCTGTGAATATTGGACCTTGGGAAGTCAACAGGACAATTCTCCATAGCTATGAGCTTTGGAGTGTACAGATCAGGGATGCACTGTCGATGGGCTTGCAAAAAAACAAGCCCCAAATAAAACATCTTTGTGAATCTGTGGCAAAACCTATATACCAGCAGTGCATACTCATGCAAAGTGAGCAGGTCAGGTGCTGGGAGAGGATTGTACTGATTTATTTTCCTGTGAACGTCACACTCAAGAGGGAGAAGCAGTGCTACATGGCACACAAGCATGGATTAAGCGCAGCTTCTATTCTGTTCCTGAAAACAGCTCTTGGTGTACTGGTGATTTAAGGCTAATTGGAGAGGGCTTGTAGTGGTCCCATTAGAGGCAGAAAAATGATTCAGTCACTCCTGCTGAGCGGAGTCAAATGCTTCCAGCTTTTGGGTTACGCTCCAAGAGACAGGATGCTTGGCCAGGATTAGTAGTTGTACTGTGAGCATCAGGGAGCAAAGACAAACAGGGAAGCTTATTCCTCAAAGAAAGTAAGTTTCTCACACGCGGCTTTTGAAGAACAGCTGCTCAGGATGGAGCAGAGCCCAGACAAGCTTTGTTCTTGCCTTGTCTTCTCCATCGAGATCAGCCTAAACCCCAAAGCTCAAGCATGAACACGCTGAGCCCTGTGCCTCAGTGAGCCAAATCTGGATGCATGCACTGACTTGGAGGCTTAGGCTTATTCTCTGATGAGAAGGAAAAGGTGCTCTTGTAACTAAGAATTCAGAAATGAAAAAGTGGGTCAGAGCCACAGAGCCTGTGAACCCATACAGCACCTCGAATACCTGATTTTCATCAGACAGGACCTGTGCTACCAACATGGACTTGTTGGAGGCTCTTTCTGTCGGGGCTCTTTAGCATCGCTAAATCAGTCACTGCCCTGCCACTCGCCTTCTCATGCAGTTGCCTCTGGCTCAGGGTTTATCATTCCCATCCCCACCCCTTTCTGTTTGGCATTCTGGAGTTATTTATTTATACCAGGAGAGACAATTGCAGTGTTTCACCGGTGGCCGCAGTGGAATGCTAAACAGGCAGGACCAGGTCCCGCAGGTACTGCGGGATATGGAGTTGATTTGGCCGTTTCTACGTGACTAATATTAAATATCACCATATGGAGCTGAAATCTTCCCCAGGAGTTTATCACTAATTCATCTAAGGGTGACTTTTGTTGTCAGTGTTAAAGTAACACTGGGGTTTTCTTTCTTTTTTCTGTGTTGCTACACTGCCTTCCCCCCCCCCCCCCCCCCCCCCCGCCTCCCAGTTTCTGTGAACTACTCAAGGCAAACAGAAATATTAATTAAACTCTTAAAAAAATAATGTCTGCAGAAAGGTTATTCTTGCACCTAGATGTGTGAATGGAAAGCATGTAATTTGGTCACAGGGGGAAAAAGAGCTCACTTCCCACCCTTCTCTTGCGAAATCAGTCGCTTAGCTATGAGCCCTTATTCTTAGCAGAGATGGAGAATTTATTCCATGTAAACAGTATCATCTATCAATGGATTTTTTTTTCTTGTTTGCAAAAGTGTTTCATGAGTTTATATTTGCCAGCTGGACTATTCAGCTGGCAGTTTTATGGGAATCAATTCAAGCCTTCAACACATGGTGAGAACTGTTCACCTTGACCCTTTGCTTCTTACAAACAATTACTGGATTCCTGAAGTTGTGTACACACACTTCAGCTCCCTGATCAAATGAATGGCATGCCTGACCAGTTATAATTAACCAGATCTCTTTCTCAAGTCAGGATCCCCAGGCGATCATGGAAATAAAGGCTACCTGCCCTGGTCTTCCCAATGAGCTCCTTATCTTGCTCCCTCCTCAAACCAATCACTTTTATTCCTATTTATTTCCACAATCCCATTGTGCTGGAGACTGTGAAAACACAGAAGCAGATCTGATCCTAGACTGCTTACAGCCAAAGCATGTCTCTAATGCATCAGATCAGCCTTCCAAATCAAGAGGTGCCTCCTGCCTGAAAACGTGCAGATCCCTCTGCTTTCTCTGTTGGCCCTCCCATAGACATTTTTGTTTTCTGTTGCCCAGCCCAGAATCCCTTCTTCCCTCTTGCCCAATCCCAAGGTTTTTCTCCACTGTGGGAAATGCTCTTGCGAAAATACCCTCCCTCTTTGAGAAAATCCCTCTCTGAGCACTGGAGAAGCAGCTCAGGGTCAGGAATTACAGCCAGGGCAAGTGGCTCTATTCGATGCTTGTTCCTCTCAATTGCTGCATAGCGTGAGAGTGATGAGGGGAAGATTGATGTAGTGGCAAGCACAGTTCAGGTTGCACGCCGCTTGCTCCCTGAGAGCCCATTAAAGAGAAGATTTAGATGCAGCAGTAGTAGTTGGGATGAGTGGAGAGTTAATTCCACGTGGAGGACAATTAACAGTTCCTAGTGAAGCAGAACCTTCTGCGTGGTGCACGCTGTCATGCACAGTGTTTCTTTCCCTGCCCTTCGGAGGCTTTTACTTCACCCGAACCACCTTCTCCCTCACTGCCTGATGCCGTGCAGCCGGTTAGATCCGAGTGCCTGCTCCAGCCCTGCATGCAAGGTTGCTAATGCTTTGCACTGAATAAAACCAGGTTATTTTTAGGTGGGGACTGCTTCTCCACTGTGTAGGCATACGTAGAGAAAAAGGTACGAGGGGAAATGGATTCAATAGGCCAAGGCAAAAAAAGAAAGAGAAAAAAAAAAAGGAAAATTAAAAATACAGCAGCCCAAAGCAGATCCTCCTTTAGCTGTATTCTTTTTGACCATCATGGACAAAGCTCTTTTGCTCCAGTGCTCAGATGTCACATGAAGAAGCACTGAGCCATCCTAGCCTGGCCACTGTCACGCCATGAAATAAGAAAGTGGTTACACTTAACAGATACTCAATATCATCACCTTCTAAGTGTTGGTCTTTAAAAACTCATTCAATTATGTTTCACACATTCTCACCCCAGTATAAGCACTGCAGACAGCGTTGAGATCTCTTATCACCTTTACTTTTCATACTTGAATGTAAAATTATTTTTTTTCTTTTCAGCGTAATAAATCTGAACCAGGTTTTGCAAGATTTGGTTTGGGGGCTAATTGCAGTCTCTTTCAAAAAGTTTTCACCTGTACATTACACACATGATGCAATTTAAACTCCACTTTAACTTCATTTTTGTCTAGCAAAGCTTTTCAATTTTATCTCTGTTTTCCCTTAACTATCAGAAATGTCATACAAGACTGGGAAAGAAACCCAAGGAGACTGTTATTAGATAATAGTGCTACAGATTAGCAGTTATATAGAATCTGCCTTAAATTGTATTTTTTAAAATTCATTTTAAGGGCAGATTTTCATATTGAATTTCAGTCTTTGTAAGTCTACACATATACTAGAGAAACTAAAAACCTCTTTTAATATATCACATTGTAAGAACTTGCTTGATTTGGTTTTCTTTCGTGGGCACAACTAGTCCATAGACTTTGCAGGTTGCAAACCACGGCTCTGAGATAGCTGCCGGCAAACACCGACAACTGGCACTTACTGCCTGATTTGCATTGGCAGAGCTGCCAAAACATACCAGTGTCCCAACATTCACACTTTCCCCATTTGCTCTGAACTAGATTTCCCTTGGTTGTCAACCAGAAGAATGTTGGTAACCTCCATAAAATTACACAAGCTCAGATACAGTCATTAACTTAATCTATTTAAATATAACTAGGCTGCAAGTTCTTGATTTACGTGAGTTTGTATTTCCAGTCTTCTCAAACCATTTGGAACAAAGAGGAAATCATCTTAGATGCTGCTCTTCTTTGAAGGGACTGAATTCATGATTTATTTTATTTCATAAACAAATTAATTTACTTGTACATCTTCAGAAACTTCACTGCATACTCAAAGGGTAAGAGTTATAATTTTAAGGATGGAAAGCTTTATCCTTTGTATATCTTTAAGAAATAAAATCCTGCTTAGGCACAGAAGAAAGTGATGGACTTTTGATTTTTGTCTGGGAATATGATAACGTGATTGAAAAAATCTGAACTTCCATGGCCTAATGATTTCTTCCCCTTAGTCAGCTGCTTGGCTACTACTTAACATCTGTGATAACCTATCTTGGGGTATGCAATCCCACTTTTTGTACTGATCAATGTTTTGGCCACGTCTAACTACACACTAGCTGGCCAAATAGCTACATAATCCTCCCATTGGTACTCTCATCTCTCAAAACCTAACTTCTATACCACTATTTTGCAATGTTCATCTCTTTTCAACTTGAAGAGACACTGTGGCTAGTCTATACTCATGGATGGTACACTCATGGGAGTATGTTTCTATAAAATTTGATGTTACAGGATTTATGTCTTTCCATTGCGATTTACCTCAGCTTCTAAGATGCTTTATTATAAACAGTCGTAATTATGAGTAATACTAAAGCAGCAAATGAATCCCAAAAAAGTCTGGAAATTAAACTGTCAGCCACCAGTTTGTTCAAACATTACCCAAACCACGCTTGCCGTAAGATGTCCAATAGCAGTTCTGCACAGAAGGGACATTGCCTTAATTCACTGACATTTAGGTTATTCTTGAGACCATTTTTTTCTCTCCTTGTGACTAGAGTTAATATTCAGCTGAAATGTTCTGTTGCTTAGGAACCATCTCGTAATGTTGAATTCATTAATGCTTTTTCCAGTTTGCTCCCAGGAACCTTGTTAGATAGCGTTTCCCACTTTCATCCTAATTAACAGGTACCTAGCAAAAAAAAATGAAAATAAAACGTACTTCAGTAGAGAGCATTTCTGCTTATCCTTTGCCAGTCTTTTTCCTTCAGCCTGTAAAGGAACTGTAGTATTTGTGACATCAAGCTTCTAATTCTTTCTCATTAAATTGCAACATGTTTTGAGCAAAGCAAATATAATTCTCCAACCGCTCCTGACTTTGCTGACTGCCAAGATGATTGGGTGGGCTCTTCCCCCAGGCACTGGTAAGTTCACCAGCTGATTTCAACCCAGGTTGGTGTTTCGCCCAGGTTTTTTGTCAGTGCTGCACAAAGTGAATGGGATGGCAGGCTGGGGCTTGTGCCACTGAGTGTGGCACAGAGATGCGCCAGTAAGGCTGAGCGGTGGCAGGCACAGAGCTCGCAGGCTGTAGAAACCCAGCACTTCCCCACGGTTCATACCCACGGGAGAAGAGACATGTCTGAAAGTTGGCCAAATGGTCCCATCTTTTCCTCTGCCTAGCAGAACTCCTCCTGAACACCTCTGAAGTTATCCCTAAGGGACTCATCTCCTGCCACATAGACATCTTTTAGCTGGTTCACACTGCGGTGTGCTTGCCACGCGGTTCCAGTTTTCCTCTGCTTACGGGTGCCAGAAAGCCAAAGGGGAGCACGGTCAGGTGCTTGTGTTAAGAAAATGGGTATTCCTGATCTGAGCAGCAATCTCATTTGCACCAGTAGGTAAAGCAGGACAAACCTGATACCATTAAACTGTCTGCATATTGTAAGCAAAGAATGAGAGCTCTGAAGTCTGTGATGATGTGGAGGCTCTGCTTTCAATAGGCTTATTTAAGTATTGCTCATCAAGATTTTTTTTTTTCCTGTGTTGACACTGCAGCAGTATTTGCCCCAGTGGTATACCGAAATTCAATGGCTGGGAAAGGACAAACTATGAATCTCCTTTATTTTTTTCCCCCAATCCTTTTACTTAACTTCTAAAGCAAGGCTCTTTTCTGATTCAAAAAGGGGGGGGCGGAGGGGAGTGTGGTTAACTTAAAATATACATGTTGATTGCTGCTGCTCCTCCCACTCCCATTCGGCATGCAGAGTGCAGAAATGCCAAGGCAAAGGTGTCTCCATGGTGTTTACCACTCAGACCTCTACAGTCAATATCCTGCCCCGGTAATAGCAAAGGGCATGTTAGCATGTGATTTTCAGCCAAGATCTGCAGACTAAGAAGTGCTGAGAATATTAGCCAAGGATCTGAATAAAGAACTGAATTCCTGGATGCTTGTGCAAGCCTCCCATGTTCCCAAGATACCAGTGTCTCCACTGCTGATAAAAAGCCTTGCTTTTTCCATGTTGAGTGTTCAGGCAGAACTGCTGATGTCACAAACATTTTATTTATTGCCAGCTCTGATTAGGTTTACCAATACTCAGCAGCCAGACAGGGAATTAAGTGGTCAGATCCTATTAAAAATTTGTCTTTGATGTTGCCCTATTAATTGCTTTATTCTGCTCTAAGAAGCTGATTCAAATTCTTCTAAAATTCTGTTAAATAAGGAAGATGGTATGCTGCCTGGTTTGTGAAAGCTGACAGCAATGTTCAGGCAACATAAAAAATTCAAAGAAGTTATTTATGTCCCAAACCAAACTAGAGCAAATTTTGGCAAATCATTCACCTTAGTTATTTTAATGACAATCTGAATAAAGCAGTAAGACTGTGATGGCGTCAGAAAGTTTTTTCTGATAGGGTTGGATCTCTGTATGAAAGGTGTTTTGGGTGTGTGTGTGTGTGTAGGTTTGTTTGTTTGTTTCTTAAACAGTAAATACAGCTTGGTCAATTTAGTCCAGACATTTCATTAATGTTGGTCAATTCAGTCAGTCATTTTAACTCAAGAAAGTGAAGGTTTTGGAAAAGAAAAAAAAAGGCATGAGTATTTTGGGATATATTTCCAAAAAAATATCAAAAGCTAAAAGAAACTTTGTTTTTAGTTCACCATAAATCTTTCAACTGAACCACTCCAATTTACAAGTTTACCTTTTGTTTGTTGAGAACATTTTTTAAAATGTGTATTTGGAAAATCAATGTCCTTTCTGATCATCCAGCACTGGAAAAAAAGAATCCCTTACACACGCACCTCTGCTAGTGAGGCAGTCTGTCTCTGACAGCACGCTTTCACAGATGCTAGAACTTCAGATGGCTCGATAAGATTCAGAGAGATGTCCAGGCAGATGAATCTTCACCGATACTTTTTGAGGTTCACTATCAGTAACATTTATCACTAGATATTATTTTCACTGTGTTAGCATGCTCAAAGCTATGATTAGTAAGATCACACACACACACACACAAAAAAAAAAACCTGACAGGTGACATATATGTCTAATATTTTGCTTCATGCCTCTTTCCATGTCCCCCAAACATGGTTTGCAAATGAGAGAGAGAGGAAAGACTGGAGGAAGTGGCAGGTGTATGAATTTGTATCTGCTCAAAAGACCACTTATATCCCCAGTTTCAAAAAATGGCCAGCTGGTAAGATGATGGGTGACCATGTTCTAATTTTGCTTGGATAGCAAGAGACAGCTCAGATCCATCAGGCACCACGCTTTAAAGACAATCTCCATCTCATTGCAACCAGAACATAAAACATGCTCTGTCCTTATGCTGCTTTTCTCGTCTAAAGGAAATGAGAAGATGGAAAAAGTGTGATGGTAAAGATGGACAGAAAGAATGAGAGCAAATCCACTCCTTGGCATGGCGGGAGGGGATATGAGCACGTCTGACAAAGCCGTCTCTAGTGGATGGAGGTTAGAAAACACTGGCACGGAGCTACTTCCATGTGTGACTTGTATTAAAAGTCATCATTAAATGAAGTGTGGCTGACTTGTGTGGTTCGTGTGGACAGTCACTATTTAGGTGAAGTGGAAGATGGAACCTGAGGGATTAATTGCCAGTTTTTCCAAGGGCCTTCTCTGATCCTCCAGCTTGCTGAAGGTATTTCCGAGTGAGCAGCACTGGGAGACTCATGAGAAAGGCTGGTCCTCTGAGTTGGCCAGCCCTGTTTTGCAGAACAGCTGAACACCGGTTGAGCATTTGTACAGGGAAGGAAGATAGTCTACAGGGAAAGAAACTGATTTTGTGGCTTAAGTGTTGCAATAGGCCCCGGGAGATGCAGATTTAAGACCAATTTCTGTTGCAGGCTCACTAAAGAGGTGTGATTTAGTTGCTTGCCTCAGCTGCCTATCTGTTACACTGGAAGAATAATACTTCCTATTACTCCTTTCCTGTCTTATTCAGATCATATTCCCTCCTGGGGAGGAAATATATCTCAGTTGGTAGTGACAGAATGCCGAAACCAAGGAGCCCCAGCCACAAGTGATGCCTCTACATGTTCATATTATTGCATTCCTCTATGTCAACCTCTACTTCATTCACATTACCCTTGCCAGTATGAGGGGCTCACAGTGCCTGGGGCAGAGCTAGCGAAGTCAGGACATGGCCCATTTTGCATCCCATCTCTCCTTCGTTTTTTCAGGATTGCCACCTGATTTACCTCTGGATCCTGGTGGGAACCTGTCTGGAAATAAGTCCCTAGGACACTCTGCTGGTCTAATGAAAGGTGCATAAAAGCCACTTATTGCCAGGTTGCTACCTTTGAGGTTCTGCTGCTTTTCCTGAGATTGTAATAAACAAGTCTGAATTATTTGTCATACAACATCGGGCTTCTTTTTTAACAGAATACGTCAGAAAAAAGAAAACAACACTTTTCTTCACTGTGGCAAGATCAGTGTTCCATTGCTCAGATGATTACCTATGATCATTCATACTTACTCTTGGTACACAACTTCATGCAGCCTCAGTGGCACCCCAAGATAATGGGCATCAATGCTGAAGGGTTCTGAGGTCCTGTGGAAAAGTTGGAGATGATCTCTCCTGATGAGGGGATGCTCACCATGCTCCCCAGGTGACTGAACTCCTCCACAGCCACCCCAAAGAGACAATTATGCTCTCCCCTGCACAGATAACTTAATATGTTCTTCCTGACTTTTATTTCATAAATAAAAACAAAAGCTCATATAAAGTCTCCTTGAAAAAGTGAGCGGTGCTTCATTTGACGTCGCTGGCAGGTATTTGGATTGCTGCAGCAGCACAGCTCCAGCCAAGAGACTATGGATTGATTCATGCCTGTCCCTCTACCTATGGCATTGGGGATCTGCTGACCCAGCTAATGTATGAGCTGCAGAGCTCAGGAAACAGCCTTACACCTTCTAAGCACAAGCTGTTGTTGGCAAGAGCAAAAAGGCAGTGGCAGAAGATCCGAGGAACCCCAGAGGTGCCGTGTTCGGATGGGCCCCTTTTCCCCTTATACAACCAATCTTCAGGTTCTTGCTTTGATTGATATCTGCACTAAGGAGGAACACACAGCTGGAAGAGAGACTACAGAGCCAGACCTGGGTCTGGGACAGAAGAAAGCCGCCTCCCTGCAATGCAAATGCTTGGTTTCTGGCAACATTGCACAGGGCACAGAGCTCATGGCCTCACTAATCCATAGCAAGCAAATCTTTCAGCGAATTCCCATCTTGGGCTCCTTCTCAATCCTGCTGCTCACTCACCTTCTCCCCCTCCAGCCCAGGTAGGTCTTGCCCTGGCTGGAGGGATGGTTTCTCCAGAGGTAGACATATGGCCAGGCAGATCCATAATTGATCAGAGACAGAAAGAAGGTGACTGACAACCTACCCTGAAAAACTAATTAGAGAAGCACAATCAACAAGTGTTTGCTGGAGCTGCTACGTAATGAGGGGACGGAATGCATGCAGCACACGCAATAACTGTCTGTGAGCTGCTACGCAGACCTGTCCAGCCATCTGCAGATGTGGCACTCACCAGATCAAAACGAAAGTGGTTTGCAGTGTTTTCACAACCCAGTGACGAGCCCTGTGCTAAACCTGCAGCTTGTTGCATTTCATATATTTTGAAACCTAGAGCCGATTCGACCAGAAAACTGATTTTCTTGTTTAAATCAGACATGCAGTTCATTGCTGTTACAGAAGAGTCATATTTTCATGTCCTGACAGAGCCCTTTACTTTGCCGTTGACTCTCTCTGCTAACAGTGACATTCAGGGAAGGGCTGTGGCTGTACTGGTGAGGGCTGGGGACCCAGGCAGAACAGGGTTAGGGAAATTGCTTTGGTTTTCCTAAGCCCTGCTCATTGCTGAGCCAGGCAGTGTGAATTGTCCCATGCCAGGCTCCAAGCTCCACCTCGGGATACCCCCACTCTGGCCATTCTCTAGTGAGGATGCCTGGTTTATGTCTGGTGTTTGTGGCCCTGTGGTGACAGGTGAAACAAGAGGAAGATGTAGTATGCACACTGTGCTTTGTACACACAAGTGACTAATTTGGCCACCCACAACTCAGAACAATAACCCTGTCCCAAACACAGCAAACAAAAAACGGGCTATCAAAAAAACAGGCAACCGGAATTGCACTGTGGGAGCAAATACTTCAATAAAGGGAGCATTTGGATTCAGAGCTTCTGTTCCATAATACAAATACTTATGGAAAGATTTACTTTTTTTTTCATAAATAGGCTGAGGATTTTTTTAATTACTGGTTGATTCATTTTTGTTCTTCTATTAGAGAAAAGGTAAAGGCACACTCACACACAGACCCACACACTGGGTCTGTCACGCATGCTTCCTTGCATGTCTATTAGCAGCTCCTAGCCAGTTCTCTTTGTGCCACTTGCACAGCACATTGCCTCACCCAGACCCATATGGTAAGTCCCCGTGATTAAATATTCCCCAGGCTTTCCATTTATACCTTGTGCTGTAGATCTGCTGGACATTAGTGTGTGTATACAGACATATATATTCGATTTATGGAAACTATAATGACCTTCAACGAGATAATCTCACCTGTCTCCAGAGTGTTAATCTTCATTTCCCACAGCCACTTTCTCTTAAATCTGCCTGAAGGCTATTGGGTCTGGCAGGAGAACAACAGTAGCCTTCTCCTGCTCTGAGATAAAAAGAGTGGAGCCCAGAAAGCGAGAACGATGCTGACAAGTTAAAGAACCCTGTATAAATTACACCGCCGTTGTCCAGGTTTCATGGAAGCTAATCCTATTTGTGTTTTGCTCTGTGTTTCTCACTAGCCGGGTTCCTGCTGTAATTACACCTGGACCCTTTTCTTTCTTCAGCTGCTTTTTTAGCATTCAGGTCCAAGGTCATGCTGCAGAGCTCCAGGTTAACCAAGCAGCGACTTGAGATTTTAAGTGCAACAGGTCTCATGTTTTTCTGTACGTGAGTGCACTGCAACTATTATTTGAACGGATTTGCAAGCAATTCAATGTCATGGCTGAGGGTTCTGATAAGACTGAAAGGAAACATTTTCAGAAGATTTTGGTTCATGAAAATAAAAATGCAATGTTTTAACTTGTTGTCCTGGTTCGTGATTAAAACAACCAGAGAAATCTTGTCCTTCCCCACAAGATGGAAATTCCATTTTCTGATGAGCCACGGGAATAATTCCCCATTCCCAGAATGCTGGTGGACAACAGCAGTATTCCTGGCACACTGCAGCCCTGTATCTCTCTGAGATGAACACACGCTCATTAAAGCACAGATGAGGGCACCCGTAGTCTGTTCCCAGATGCACTTCTGGCTTATTAAATCCCTTCTGCACCTTAGTGACACCAGATGGACAGTGTCTTGGCGAAAGCTTGTCTTAGGCTAATAACAGCCTTGACATATTAATGGAATAATGTGTGTAGCATGTTTTTAATTCCTGGCTGGAAAGGTGCTATTTAAGCACATTAATGTGTGCATATTTTTATATATGTTAAGTAGGGGGCCAGTAAAAGGGAATCCCATTGATCCCAGAAATAATTTATCATCATGAATAAGAGAACCCGAGAGGTTCTCATGTTAGAACTGTTGATTATAAAATAAACAGCACTTTTTATTGAGTAGCCTTGCCTATTCCCCAGTGTCTGAAGACACATTGCTTACACCGCTCCAAGCTCACCATGAAGCCAGTCAGTCAGCAGTGTAAATCTTTCTTCTCCTCAGGTCATCACAGAACACTTCAGCTGCATTTTTTTTCCTTCTGTTTCCTTTGCATTGTTTATAAACCTGCCAACATCTGAAGAAGGTACTTATGTTTGTCCCAGAGGTCACGTATTATACAACTCATTTGCTGGTTCAGTTACAGACACCATAAGCTGTCTTGCCTTCAGTTTGCAGGCTGGAATCACTTTCCTTTCGTAATTGAACCCGGCTGGTTCCCACATGTGCGGTGAGACTTGTTAGGCACTGTATCTTTGTCTGATCATGCTCAAGTGTTACAGAAACAAATTGAGATATCTGGAAAAGAAGTTTGGGTCGTAAGGAACTGGATAGATCCCAGGATGCCGTTTTGTTCTGGGATTTCCACACCCAGCAAGTGTTCCAGGGGTGATGTTCAGTAGAAAAAAGGGAGCTTGGGAACACCTTTGTCTTTCACAAAAATTGTTGTGGGCAAGATGAGATAATGGACCATACCGAGTTTCCTAAAGAGGAAAGAGCTGATTAAAAAAAAAAAAAAAAAAGAAATATCAAAAAAAGAAAGAAAGAAAATCCCCCATGGAGCTTCTGAATCAGAGCAAGGTGCACAGCCATTGAAGCATTTAGTTGTGGTTAGTCTCTTCAGCCTGGTGCACAGCAATGCACATGGGGACGACTGTCATGAAACACCAGAATGAGTTGCTGATGGATACAGGATGAAAACCCCGGAGTGGATAAGGAGCTTAACACAAACGTGGGAAGGGTTTCTGGCCTTTATGCTACCTCAGGGACAAGTGTTAAACCTAAGGAGGACTGAGAAAAGAAAAGAGAAAAGAGGGAAGGTGGTGTACAACAGCTTCAAAGTGCAAGAAAAGATGAGACTGGCCCTTTCTCAAGAGCTTAGAAGCAAAATTGGCATCCTGGAGAGAGAACATAAGAAATCTGGCAACCTAAATATATTTAAAGGGCTTACAGCTCCCCAGGGAAAATTTTGAGGCTATTGAAGTGGAAAAAAACCATTTGCTAAGATTAAACAGGCTTTTTTCCCCAGAAAAAAAACAAAACAAAACACCAACAAAAAACAAAACGGGAAAAAAACCTGACAAAGCAGACAAATGTTTGGCAGGAGACCCAGAAAAGAAAAAAAGAAAAAAAAAATAACAAACCACAACCTGGCAATAACAACAACATGATGTGGGAAATCTGGGCAGGGGAGAGGTCCAGCCCACTTCTCCTTTGTCTTCCACAAAGGCTGTAATGGGAAAGTGAGATATTAGTCCATGTAGAATTTCCTAAAGAGCCAAATTTGCAAAAAAGAAAAAAAAATCTTGAAAAGCCAGAAGAGAGCCTTTCCAAGCAGAAATTTAAAAATTTAAGGTCAATGAGAACCCTTGCAGTGTTAATGTTGAACAGGCCTTAATACCTGGTGCGTGATAAGGAATGACGATTGCTGCTTGACCTTGGGCTTGAGCCTAATGTCGAGAACAGGCATGGTCACAGTGAGCGGCTCATGTGATGAAATGTCAGGTGCTGAATGATTTTGGCTAATTTGATTGCTCATTTTGAAGAAATTAGATGTGACAATATTAGTGTGAAACAGTGCCTGTTCAGGGCCTCTATCCCTCTGTCCTTGAAGCAAGGGACATGCCGTTGAGATGTATCTATTCTTCTTGGTTTCTCATGATCTCCAACCTTGCAGCCCATGGAAAGCTGGACAGCACATGTGTGGCACCTCAGCTCTTACCGTGGCAGCAAGTTGTTGACCTGGGATTGAAGCTTTGCCCCAGGGAGAAGCAGAATCAGGGAGGGAGTAAAGTCCCTATTGAAACTGTCCATAAACCTTGGCAATATTTGTGAAGTGGATGGCAGGTCATGCAGAACACGCATACACTTAAAGTGGGTAAAGGTGAAAACCCTCCAATCATGTCAGTACAATTATACTCCAGAATCCAAAGGAATAATCAGGCTTATGGGAGAAATACCTTTCCATTTCCACGGCCAGCTAGGTGTGAAGGACCCTAGAAGAAGGGCGGCATTAACCTGCCTTGTTAATACTGTGAGCTGAGATGTCAAGCTTATCAGCCCTTCCCTCCCACAAGTATGCAAGATGGATGTAGGTTCTCAGCGAGTATATTCCCCTAAGATCAATGACCTGGTTAAGGCTAATTATCACACACTCTCACTCTAAATTAAAAAGGACCTTAGTAACTGAAAGCCCTTGTATGATTAAGTGGCTCCAAAGATTAACTGTGATAAGAGTGGTATGGTGCTTCCAGGTTTCCTCAGTGCTACATATTTGTCACTCTCTGGACCCACCACACGGACCTTGGAGCTCTGTTTCAAAAGGTCTGCAAAGTGAATTAGTGGTCATTTATCAGTTGGGAGTGGACAAACCAAAGAATGCTTTTGAGCACCAGCTTTGTCTATGCAACAGAAGTTTGATGCCTGGAGTGTTAGCTGAGCTAGTCAGCCTGGCGCACTTCCATCAGCACCCACCTTGTGCCTATTGCCCGGGCTGTCACCCATGAGCTGATCCCCGGGCAGCCTTTAGGAGATTTCCGCCCAGACCCTGACTTTGCGTGAATGCTGAAGGCACAAACGGCTCCAGGTTTATACAGTGGGCAGGTGCAGAATGCAGCACCAGCGAGACCCCCCACTGCCTACCTTTGGTCCTGGCTTACACAGGAGGTTCCCTGTAGAGGCAGCAGCTTTGCACCCCTACAGCTGCTCCTACGCAACGGGTGAAAGGAAGTGGCCTTGGAGAAACAAGGCTGGCAGCTATTGGAAATTATTTCTGCACAGTCCTACAACAGGGAAGATAATAGCCTAAGAACAACCCGCTAGTCTCAGAGCGAACGTCCAGCTGGAGCAGAATAGTCTTTCTGTCCATGGCTAGTAGTGGGTGCTTAGAAATTAATATAAGAAAGAGAAAAAGCAAAGAAAGCAAATTCCCTGCCAATGCCCCTCCTCATTTTTCAGTAATCTGCAGTTTAAAGAGTCCCAGATTGGAGCTTGGATCCACTTCACTGTGCTTAATAAGCCCTTGATGTACTTTTCTTCCATGAATTTGTCTAATTGCTTTTTGAACCCATTTATACTTTGGGCAATGAGCTCTACGGTTTGATTATGCTTTGTGTGTAGAAAAGGACTTCCTTTTGTTTGTTTAAGTCTATGGCCTGATCGGTTTATTTCGTGCCACTTATTTCTGCCTTACAAGAAACAGTGAATAATTGTTTGCAGTCGCTTCCTCCACGCTATTTATGATTTTATATAACCATACATACACCCCTCGCTCATTTTTTTTCCATTTCGATGAACCCTAGCCTTTTGATTTCTGTGCGCAGGACCTGCTCCATACCCATCCAGTTGTACTTGCCAGCCATCTCTGGGCTCCTTCTATTTCTACAGCAATGTTGTCTGAGATGGCACACCCAGAACAACCGGGATGTAAGCCATTTGAAGCATAATGACTTTTTTTCTTTTGCAGTCTAGATCTTTCCTAATTACTACTAACATACTCTGTGTGCCTCTTTGACCTCTGCTGAACATTGAACTGAAAATTTATGATTCCAAGGTAACTCCAGAGAGACACTAGCTAATTTGGAACCCGTTTCTATGTATTTACAATTGAAATTGATTTTCCTCATGTGCATCACTTTACATTTATCAGCACAGAATATCTTCTGGTCTGGAAGGGCTGTTACCATTTACTTTGTAAAAAACTGTTCTGGAAGTTTTTCTACTAGCATTTCAAATAAAGAATGCTTCAGATTCATTTCTCTTAAAGTACTGACCTCCTCCCTGGTGAACTCCGATAAAAGAATTTATTAGGCTTTTCCACTGTAGCCTTTTCTTCCTTGAGCACCCATTACACCCTAATCATGAACTGCCAGTGTAAAATATCTGACAAGTTTCTTATTTCTGATGCGCTTGAGTTGTTACTTCAATTGCCTCTTAAGAGTTGTTTCTGAAAATCTTTTTTGCCCTGCCATATGACAAATTTTATATTGAACTTGGCCAAGTTTTCTCTTTTTTGTTTTCCTCTTTTTGGTCCATCCACTGCTCTTCAGTGGATGTCTTCTACTTGAAGTATCTTTTTTTAAATCTGCAGCTGAAGCAAACAGCCCTTTTCCTTGTACTCGTTCCTTCTGCAATTTTTGATGCTATAAATTTTAGTGAGCATCTAATGTGAACTTTTAAATAATTTTCATGCCACAGAAAAAGTTTTTACCCTCTTAGCTGTTGATATTCTGCCTCATTTTTTATGAAGTTGGCTTTCCTCAAGATAAATGCTAATGCCACTGAAGTGAAGGTTTAGTTTGTTTCTCAGTCCTACAAAGACTGTTGAATTGAATTAGATTGTGCTTATTATTACGGACTGTTTCTTGAATAGCTGTCTCTCAAATCCAGAACTGAATGAGGAGTTGTTTCTCCTCCTGCAGGATCTCAGAACTCTGTATCCAGACTTTCCATGTTCATTGGGTTCCTGCATTAACAGGACTGCAGAGCTATGCCTAGCTGGGACATGGTTTCTTTTCAGGATAAAACAGCTCAAATGCTGAATAACTGCGTTAGCATATAGGCAGTCTGAGATCTTCCTTGGGGTGTTTTGGGTTGATTTTTTTGTTCCGCAATTTTGTTTTTTTCTTTATTAGTAATTCACAGGACTAGGTTTCCAGAAGAAGATGCATATATTGCATATCTCCATGCTGTGTTCTTGCCACAGCTTACATAGAAGAAATGGATTCTCAGTGTACTGATGCCCATTTTTTTTCTAAAATTAGATGTAGCAGCATTTCTTAAGACACTCAGAAAATCACCGACCGCTTCTGAGTGTCTGTAGTTACATTGTCCATGTCTTTTCTTTCTGATTTCCTTAAGAACTTCCCACAATTCTGCCACTCTATAGATGGTATTTTTTAAATCCCCAAATGTACGAGGCTTGTGTCGTCTATACCAGTGTTCCCTTAAAGTTGGCTCTACTATCTGATGCAACAAATATTGCTCAGAACTACCAAGACTATAAATCACTAGGAGAATGGCCTGAACCCAGTAGCAAATTATCACAGGCAAACTTATAAATCTGTAAAGACTTACATGTTGTACTTGAGCTCAAATTCAAACCTTTAATATGTGGGCCCCTGTACATGGCATCAGCTGGAAAGCAGAACCTTTCTCTGTAACCCTTTAATAAATCAATTCCTTTATTTTTAGTAGCAGCTTTAACTGCCAACAGTTATCTGTCATGCATGGCCTGTCTGGTCTTCTTCGCTGTCATACCAGAGCACTCATATTAAATAATATACTGGCATCATGTTTTTGTAAGAGGATTTTGATAAGAAATAAGGGGAGAGTGATAGCACTGCCATGAAACTCCTTTAAGAAGAGCTGCATTTACCCATTATGTACCAGAATTAGCTTTGCCAGCGTGTTTCCAAGAACAGCTGCTATTTGTGGCTATGGCAGCCCTACATCCCTGGAGCATTCAGCAACTGCCCCTTCTCTCTGCACTGTAGCACTACCTGCTATTCAGGTGGTGAGTCCTCACACAGGCATCCAGCAGCACTGTCCGCTGTTGTATTCCTGCTATCTCCTTCTTTGCGCAGTGCTGGGCAAGAAAAATGGTGGGATATTTCATGCCATTGACAAATGGTGCCAGGATTCAGCTGGCTGAGCTCATTTCCACTCTAGCCTTGAGCTGGTTTGAACCTCCGTCTCCGGTATGGAGAGTTTTAGCATATCTGCTGCCCTTTGCTACCTGCTCCAAGGTCAGACCTACTAAAGAAAGGATCTGCATTAATTGTCATGGGAAAAAAGGGGATTTCAAAGTAACTGTCAAGAAATGAAAAGGCTGGAAACACAAAGCAAATAAATTAGACTACTTTCAACTACCCACTTAATGTTTCTATACTGCCCGTGTGCCGGGGAAGGGCTCCTGGGCTGTGCCTTGCCAGTCCCCGGACTCTGAAAGGCCAGAGGGAGTGGCACACAGAAGCACATAAAAAACATAATTGTTTTCAATTTTCTCTTTTCAAGTGGAATTTTATGATCAGGGTGCAGGGTGATCTGCAAGGCAAGTTGGCAGTGGTTCTGGGCCAAACATAATTTGGGATGGCTGCCCCAGAAATACTGGAAGCAGACGGAGACATAAAAACACTCTGCATGCAGGTCGAAAACTAAGCACAACGTTTGTTATTCTGTCTGTCGTAGTCTGGCGAGATGCTGGGATAATAAGAGGTGGGAAAGCATTGTTTCTGCTATTGATACAGCACGATTACTTTTTCTTAGAATGTTTCTCTTTAGAAAAGATGTATAAAATTGACAAAGGCAATCTATGCATTCTCAGCTAAGGTCTGCAAAATTACGGGCTGCAACCTAAAAGGTGGCGTAGCAGAAATGCAGTGGGATTGGCTCTAGCAGTGACATATGATATCCCACCAGCAGAATTCTGATGGTAGCGAGTGAGAAGGACAGGAGGAGGGATGCACTGCCTAGGATGAGAGAGCTGCTATTTATGCACAAAATACATTAATAATCAACAATGATGAGAAATGAAACAGAAAACTCACATGGCAGTTTAATAGGATTTTGGTAACATCTGATGTACTTATGAAGTTTTGCACGAATCCGACAAGGACTCCAACAAATTCCTTTTCTTGTTTTAATGGAGGTTAAACAGATTTAAGCAAATCTTAGGGCAGATTTATTAAATATTATGTAGATTTTTACAAACCCACTGGAGATTCAATAACAGTTATTTTTGAGTTAGCAAATCTTTCCTTGTGCTTGTTAGAGATCTTGGTAGATTAAACAAGGAGCCAGGTCTAGCAAATGTTGAAATTTAATATTTAGAGTCAGACTGAATAAACCATGGGTGGATTTTGCAATGACGTGTTCAAGATTTAACAAATATTGTCTCATCTCAAGAAAATAAATGTTAAATAAGGATGAAGCTAATAAGGTTCAGCAAGACAAGAGCTCCATTTACAAATCTTTTATGTATTTAATAAATACATTTATTAAATGAAGTGCAGTGCTCATTGGAGATCGTATCGATGTAAGAAATTCATCCCCAGTACAACTTAGTCAGACTAATTCCCTATTTATTAAATGTTCTTGAGATTTAGAGAGTCCACATCAAGCTTAATGTGCATCTGGGAGGCTTGGTAAAGCATTTGTAAGAAATGGCAGACAGTGGCAGCCTTCAGGTTAGGAAGCATCTTTATCTTTTTTACTTACGCAGCATCCCAGGAAAGGGACATCTGAAGGAAGGAAGGAAGAGTCATTTTGAAATGAAAGGGGTTCTAATATTAATTTTGTGTGGAAGAGAAGCTTCTGAAGAAGCTTCATGGGAGAAAGGGAAGCTCATATCCAAAAGCAGGAGCACAATGAAGTAACTGGAGGTGTGGTAGCTGTGAGATTATATGAACTTGGCACACTGGGACAGACACCAGCAAGTATCTGGGACACTGAATATTCAGCATTTTTACCATCAGGGAAAAGATATATCCTGTAGATTGCAGTGGACTGACCCCTTAGCCGTAGTGCAGGTGGAACAGCAGGGCAAACATCTGTTAGTCATTTGTCTTCCTCTTGCTTTAACTGCGATTTCTGTTCCTGGCCCACTCAGCTCTTGGCCGCCTTGCTGAGGCCAACAGAGAGGTGGTGAACTCTTCTGGCCATTTTACTTGTGGACATCTATCCCCTGGGAGCTGGAGTGAAGCTCTCAGGTCATGTTTGGGGTCCCTGGAGAGCCGATAGATGGTGCCAGGGCTCAGCTGCTGCCGCTCTGCTGTGTACTGCTCCTTGAAGGACATGCATAAATTAGAGCTACATTCCCACTGATGACCCCAGGCATGGTTTGGTGTCTCAAAATTCACACTGCCCGATGTCACCATGCTCTTCTCTATGGCATTGCAGCAGCACACGCACTGTTCCCAGAGCACTAACACTTTCATGGTGCTTTCAAAGCTTGCCTACATGAACACATATATTTGTGGTGTGATTTGATAGGCCTGGGACAAATGTATTTGACCTATTTTCACATCTAGCAAATGTCCTTTGGAATAAAAATTTTAGCGGTGATGTTTGTGAAGTGGAAATCTTGAATTCTGCTTGGCATAGGTAGTTCAAAAGATAGTGTAAATTAACGGAACAGAACAAAACCACATCATTTGCAGTCAGCAACCTGCACTGGGACATTCCAGGTTTCTTGGAGACTAGAGGGCATCACTTCATGGCTTGACAGCGGCATCATCCTTTTTACAAATGACTTAAATGGAGCAGCAATGCATAGTCCATTTCGCCTGGGTTCCCCTTGCCTGTGCCGGTACCAGGTCTCAGCACACACACAACTGGTCCCACCACTTCCCAGCCTTGCAGTGCCCATCTCACAGAGGAGGTGCTGTTCCTGACTGTTTCACAAGAGAGTGTTTTTGGCAGAGCGTGTGGAGTGTGGAATCCTTGCTGCCTGCAGCCCATCTTGAGAGAGTCTCCACCATCTCTCATAGAGGGGGGCAAAGCCAGGAGACCTCAGTAAAACGGGGAGTCCAGCCGGAATGCACACTTAATACAAACAGGACTTCTGTTTCAGAGCAGATCAGCGAAAGAGATTTCCCAACAGCAGAAAATATATCTCTCAGAGGAGATAATCATTATAATTGAAATCAGAAAACCCTCAAGTATCTTTGTGCATACAGTAATAACACAACATTTAGAATCACAGTGGGATTAATAATGGGGGAGCACCGTTCCGCCACTTGTGGTCTGTTTTGTTCGGGGGGGACCGGGGGGGTGAGTTGCACTGCCATTGCAGCAGTCCCAGACCCTTTGCTGGGGGTGAAGGTGGGGTGGCAACTGGTTTCCCATTCAGTGGAAGAATGACTAGAGAACATGCTGCAACCCCTGGCATGATGGAAACAAAGCTATTTAGCATTCTGTCACTCCACGTGGGAAGAAAAGAAAAAGCACAAGAAATCTGGGCTGGGATTCAGCTCACACTAACCTTTGCAGGGACAATTATAAAATGCAAATACTATGGACACTTTCTTAACTCAGCAAATCTATGTATTACCTGCCTCTTGTTCTTTTATCAAGCATCTATTTAAAGAGAAAATTCATCTCCATTTCTTTTTTCTTTCGCCTCCCACACTCCATGATGTTAATACAAGTTGTCCATCAGGTTCCTCATCAGGTTCCACCATGGCAAAGCAATATGACTCCTAAACGCTTACTGTGTCACGTCTGATAACTACAATGACACTGCTGGGCAAATCCTTGTTTTGAGCAGCTTTTTACAACATGAGGGTTTGTGGCAGGTGAGGACTCCTCATTTTACAGCAGGAACAGAGAGAAATCCACACATTTTGCCAGAGCAACTCCCACGTGTTGGCAGGGAGCCACCAACTAGATTATCCCATACCCATTCAACAAGCAAGCAAGATGTCCTAAAGAAGCAAATGTCTCTTGAGACGGTCACTTTTATTTCTAAACCAACCTTGCCCTGGGTTTACATCAGCTCTGACTACAGCATCACCTGCTGCTGATCCCTTCGTTCTTGGCCAGAGTCTGAGGGAAGCTCAGTCCTGTCCAGTTCAGAGCCTGCAATAGTGAAAAAAAGCTCAGGTTACCAAGATGCTAAACAAATATTAAAAACCAGGCAAAAAGCCCTGAATACCAGGGGAAAAAAGGTATACAGCTGGAAAAAGCCTCTCCTCCCAAACCCAGACAAGATGGGGTCTTTGCTTGCTGTTAAACCTGTTTCATTCGTCACAGTGCGGACAAACTTGACATGACGACCCTCCTGCTAGAAAAGCTGGGACTCCCTTTACCAAGCCGGAGGAGCCAGTTCTTCCAGGTTTTTCAGGAAGATGGCTATGCCAGGCAGTTACGCAGCAGGTGTCAGCAGTGACGCATAAAAGCAGACAAGCGTGTCTCAGTATTCCCTGCCTGCCCGCCCCTCTTCCTCTGCCATTTACATCATGTGTGAATTAGCAGAGTATTTTGCTGCCTTCAACAGCATTTTGAAAATAGATCACCCAAAATTAAGGTCACTTTTCTCTCTTTCTGATTAGCCTTGGGCTGCTACCATATCTCAGGGGTGGAAATAAAATTTAAATGAGGTTCAACAATTAATAGGAAATTTTCTTTAAGATGCTCTTACGTTCTTGCTTCTAAGATCTATTTCCTTGCAGCAATCACCTTTAAGAGTCTCTATTTAATTCAGGTGACAGGTCCAGTGGAGTGAGACATGGGTAAATCTGAAGCTTAAAGTTAGAATAAAACAGAAATCGAATGAAATTGGGTTTTACACTCCGCCTTTCACACTGGGCGCATTGTTATTCACATTTATCACCGTCTATAAAAGATGCAAGAAGAAGAGTAAAAAAGCAGGAAATGAAATGCCAAAAAAATAACTGTCTTTAAATGATGAGCAGCTGAAGAAAACCAGAGAATTCAGACTAAAAAGGACACCCTGAGATAAGGCCCTGAATGCTGGATTTGTTAAAGGGAGAGAGGAGCTGGAAGACATAGTGGGATGTGGGAATTTACAAAATTATACACAGTGAGAATTCAGCTAATTCCTAACTCACTTAATCTGCAGACCCAATTATCTTCGCCCCATCAAAAAGCCCTCCACAACAAGCAAAATAAACCCAGAAAACAACCCACCGTAACATTTCCTTCCCATTTTTTTGCCAGTGTTTAATAGCAGAGTGCTCTGCTGAGATTTCCCAGCACTAAGAATCTATTACTTTTAACTCAATATGCCACAGTACTTTTATGAGTATGCTAACTAGCACTGTAAATAATTGAAAATAAGTGATACTTGTTAAAATAAATGAACAAAGTGTATTATATAATGCAGTATCTTTGATTTTTTTATTGTGTTTGATTGCTAATTTGCAAAATTCTGCACTTCCAAATACATCTCTTAGTCATTAGTGGAACTTGTTCTGACCTGCTTCATGAATAGAAATGACTGTACGGTTTCAATATCAATAAAATAGGGGATTGCATGGCTATGGAATATGTCAGTTAAAGAAGAGGAAAGGACAGGAGTTGCTGTTGTTATGTAGTTTAGAAATATATCACTTTTTCCTCATCCTCCTGAAACAGGAATGCTTTGCAAGTGAGGGCAATGGGAGAAAGAGGGGTTTGCAAAATTCTAGTCAGAGATATTTCTTCTGCATGGGGCACAAATTTGGTTTAAACTCTAACCTCTCTGCTTTTATTTTTGTTGGTGGGGATGGAATGGAAGAACAATGTCATGAGTTATTTTTTTCTGAAGAAAGATTTTTGAAAGAAGTAGCAGGCTGAGCTGTTCCTTCCCTGTGTCAGCAAACACCATCACTGTAACAGAGACACCAGGGCGAATGCCTTCAGCCTGGTCTTGTGATCCATGCTGGCCAAGAGATAATATATAATATCAAGTCAAGTGTACCAGAAACCAGTTTATGGCTGCGCCAGCAGCCACCCCTCAGCCTGAGGAACTGCTGGGACCCTGCCCCAGCAGTGCGCTGCACAAGCAGGCACCACGCTGCAAGCAGCAGCTCCTGCCTGGGGTAAAGGATCTGTATGTACTGACTCAGTTCCTTAACCAGGGTCCTTTTTTGTGTGCCTGCATTTACATCCAATGTCCATCGCTACTCACGTTGCATATGCTCATGTCTTCCGTTTCAAAACCTGCTTGTTATTTTAGAGCCTTACTGCTGATATCAAACAGGAAGGTTTTGTCTCCTGTGCAATTACGGACATCACATTTGGAACAGACTTCAGCAGAGCAGCAGAACCATCCCATTGCCCCAGAGCAAGATGAACTCTCCTTATGTCATCCCTGACAGATGTCTGTCCCATTTAAAGACTACCAGGGACAGGAACTCTACTGTATTCCTGGTGCTCTGCTCTCTTCATCACTTGAAAGCTTTTCCTGATATCTGTTCTGAGTCTTTCCTGTTGCAATTGATTCCTATTTCTACTTACCCTACTAACTCTGAAAGCGGAGAACAGATTATAGCCTTCCTAAGTGCCTTTTTAATGTTATTCAAAACTTAAGTTCCCCACTGAATTTTCTCTTCTTTCCACTGAACCATCCCAGGCTGTTCAGTCTTTGCTTGCAGGTCATGTTCCGGAGACTTTTGATCTTCCTGCTTTCCTTTGGTCTCTCCCCAGTCACTCTGCCTGTCCCTTGAAGTGTGCATTAAAACCTTACGCCAATTGCCTAGGAAAGCCTCCGATACACCAGGTTTTTTTGCTGCTTAAAAGAGAGCAAAGTCATATCTCGTAGCCTAAGATTTCTATTCCAGGCTTCCACATTTTGAGCAAGCAGGTACAATGAAACCATCTCTATAGCATCCAGCCTGGCCACCTTCAGTTGCTCACTTTAGTCAGAATAAAAGTTGGCTACACTCAGTCAAGCCCAACCAGTTTGAGCAGACCATGTTATTAAGGACTCCAAGATTTGACCCTGTGTCCTAGATCATGTGAGCGACCTCAAGATGTACCAGAAAACAGCCTATTAGCTAAACTGCCTCATCTGCGTTTTTTAATAAAGGAGCGTTTCACGGTGAAAGAACTCCAGCAGTGTGTCAAATATTTTTTCCCTATATATGAATTTCTATGAGCCGTATGGAAAGGAAGAGGGGGAGTGCACCAAATCTCCATATAAAGCCTCTTTGCTGTGATAACAAGGATTCAAAATTCCCTTTGCAGACAGAATCTAAAAGGTTAAATGTGCCAGTGGAGCTGCCACTGTCACCCCCCCCCAGTTTCCCCCCAAAACAGCTCATTTTTTCGACAAAGCCAATTATCTGAAAATGACAGGAAATGATTAGTCATGTTAATTAAAAATAATTTTCTTTCCCACTCCTAAAAAGGTCAGATCGTCAGCTGTATGGAAAATTGAGCCTTCATGCAGTTTCATTTGATTTCCCATTCAAAGTCTAATTAGTTACAATTTGTTGTTAAAAGAGATTTTTATTTTTTTTTTGATAAAGACCACAATTTTTGTCCTCTCCCTAGTCATTATGAGGCTGATATTATTGTACTGGATGTCTATATGATTTCATTGTGGCTAGCCCAGAAAATAATGAACAAAAGCTCACCCAGAGAGGTGTATTTGAGACCGTTTCTGTGCCTCTGTGATGTCCTCCAGCCTGAGAGGGTTCTCCAGCTGGATCTGTGACTGGGAGAAACCAGGCAGGCCCCCTGGGACACTCGGCAGCTTGTCCCTGTTTTGAACTTCTGGAGAAGTTAAAAGATAAAGATGATACTACAAAACAGAGGCCATCCTGCAGGAAACCGAATGGGGAGAGCAACATCTGGGTGGGGGAAATATGGTTCTTGTCCTAGTCCTGACTTGGTTTTCCATGTGTCACCGTTGGTGAAGAATAAGCAGTATTGGGTAGAGTTCAGCCAGTTTTTGAGGTTATTGCCCGGCAGCTGCCTGCTGCCTTGAGTCGATGCTTCCAGCCCCTCCTGTTATTTTTCAGTGTCTTGTCTGGGTGACAAGAGCCACGTGGCTCCGACAGGCTTTTGCTAGCACATTTGCTCAGTCAGGAGGAGTCAAAGTGCATCATCCACAGGCAGTTTCCTCATCATTAGATTTTCTTATTCCTCCAGCACTAACGATCTCACTGGCAAACACCAGTGCTGGTTATTTTAACTAAGTGATGCAGAGGAGGCAGCCCTCAGGCGAGGCAAATTGGCAGTCCCATCCCCATCCCAATCATTACTGGCCACTGTTGCTGTGCCTGAGGACACTAGACCAGGAGCCCCATGCCTCATCATGCTATCGCTGTACAGGCGTATAAAAACAGCTTTTTATTATGGGCACAGAGGGAAAAGACAGGGTGGAACTGGTGAATGAGTAGGGGAGGAGAGAAAGTGCAAAGGCTTGTGGTCATCTCCAACCAACAAGAACTGGAACACGAGGCACTTGCACCAAAAGCCTCACAGTCAGAGGGTTTCCTGACTGTGCTTACTTCCAAAAAAAAAGGTTTGGAAATACCATTAGGGCTACACCTCCTGTTGTTCTTCAAGACCGCTGAATACAGAGCTGAGGCAAGAGACCAACTGGATAAAGCAGCAGCAGAGAATGGTGGAGAAAGTTCATTTTAATTTCTCTGGTAGAGGGGACAGGGAAATTCCTGGGCTGACTGACTGGCTCTGCCCTTTGCTCATTCAGCCTGTAACTGCACTCCCCCCACAGCGGGTGAGCTAACTGGTGCCTCTGGCTCCTGTGTGCCAGGCACACCGCTGGCTGCTCCCAACCTTTCTGGGATAGAGATGCGTCCAGTGAAAAATGCATGTTCTTCTGTCTTCCATGGACAGTTTTCTTCAGATCATTCTTGCTTTTTTTCCCCCTCCCCATTCCTTTCAAGAAAATAAATCACATGACTGGTGACATATATGGAAAATAACACTGAAAAATAAGCACTCAAGTGTTTGGTTTTGTACAAACTCTACACAGACAACGCTGATAGAAGTGAACATTTACAACACTCAGCTGTAAAACACTGAGGCACTCTCTAGTCTCATAGGGACTACCCGACAGGCTGTGAGTGATAAATACCATTTTGGGAAACTCGTCAACAGGAGAATTGATTTATTTAAAGATTTCCAGTCTCAGCTTGTCTTATACTGGAACCAGTGCTCTGTCCCTTTCCAGTCGCCTTGAAGTAGCTTACTTCCAAAGAAAATTGCTTTTCCTTTTAATGAGAATTTGTGCCTCTACATCTCCTCCCCCCTCCTGTGGGTGCGGCGAACCTGGGGAACAAATAGGAGTGTTATTACTGAAAATAACAGCTTAGAAGAGTTTCAGACTAACTCCCAGTGTCTTAATAGAGCCCGTCAACATGGAAAGACCATTGAGTAGCACAAGTCAAATGCGAAACCACTTAGCAGCGCAGCAGTGTGGGAGATTAAAATGCCTCTTTGCAGAATATAAAGGTCAGTGAGGCAGTAAACTCCTTAAAGGGGAAGACAATACATTTCATGCATGAAGGACCAAGCCTGGAAAGATATGTGTCAGCCACGTGTGTCAATAATCCATTCTAAAGGAAAATATATTTATAGATACTATTTAGGGACTTAATGGCATGCAAAGGCAACGGCAGTCCTATGGCCAGCCACGGGCTCCCCAGCTGGGAAGAAAATGCTCAGAGGCAGAGAGCTATACCTGTTTTTCTGTGCCCTGCTATAAACCTACTGCTGACACCTGAGAGAGCAGCTCCTGCCGTGAGACACCAACCCATCCTGCCCCACTCCCATCTCCACTGCCCTCAGTCATCCAGGCTTAGCCACCTAATGGGATTGCTCATCGAACGGGCACATAAGCATGCGTGTATGTGCTAACATCCATCCTAAAGACTTTTAAATTGCACTTGTCCACCAGATATTTGAATAAATCTGTGCAGCCAGCAAGTGGCGATGGCCTCGTCACACTGTGTGAGTCCACCTTGCTTAGCTAATTGGAGTGCTGTCGAGCTCGCCTCAGTCCAGACACCTCCCTCTCCCGCACATTGGTGCTACCTTTATATCCTATCCAACTGGGAAAAAGCAAAACAGGAGCATTAAGGAGTTAGTTTTGATGTCACACCAAGCAGTGGTAGCATGTGAGCAAGTTCACCAAGGAGCTGAGGAATGCGCTGAGCACACCTAGTGTACTCACAAACAGAAACACGGAGGCAAAGAAAGGTGGAGAGTAGTTTGTAGAGGTGAATTCTCCTCTCGTTTGTGACCCTGTGAATCCAAAATGACATTACTAGTAAACATAGAAAGTTGTAGCAGAATTTATCCTTCTGCCTCTGTTTTCCAGCTCCATTTCCTCTGCATATTATTGATGATAATAATAACAATAATAATACCCAGCTCTTAAAGCTTTTCCAGAAAAAGCTGATGCCTCTAAGCCTGCTGCCAGCAGGGGATATGGAACAGCTTACTATGAGAAAATGCTGATTCTGAAAATCTGAATGTTTCAAGGGACAGTATCAATTTCATCTGACTTTTATTTAACATTCTGCTTGGGTAAGGTTGAAGTAGTTTGTTTCAGCCTCATCATGTTGGCTCTCATATGAATTATATTATACACCAACAAACGTTGCAATGAGGCAATTTTCAAAAGCAGTTTGGGGAAGGGAAACTTCATTTCATGAGAAATTTAAAAATGCCAGGGTCCTTTTTCAGAATTTGCTCAGTCTTTTCTGAAATTTCTCTGGGATGGAAAGAACAGAAACTGCAATATTTGGGGAGCACTAGGTGGAAGCCAGCAGCTTGATAAAGACAGTGATTTTGAGAGTGAACTAGCCTATTCTAAAAGCCACAAGGGGGGGAAAAAAAAAAAAAGGCGGCTGAGGCTCCTGTGAAATACAGGTATCAGCTTTCCTGAGGACAGCTATGTCTATGACTGTGTTTTTCACCGTCTTTTTCAAGAACAAAACAGCCTTTTAGAAGTGGCTCGACATCTCTCAGCAGATTGGGCAGGACTGAGCACTGCCATCCCATGGACAGAGCACTGGACTAGCAGAAGGATCACAGAGGAGGCAGCGTGCTTGGAAAGGATGCCCAGAGCAGGGCTCAGGATCTCTCCCAGCATGGGAGGCACAGTCATCCAAGCTTCCTGGACCTGTGCAGCTGGGAAATGCACTTTGCTGCCTGAAAAACGCTATGTCAACACCTAGCATCACCCCTGAAGGTACTGCCGTCAGGACACTATTACCAGCTCAATGCATGCAGGCTGACATCTATACCACTGGCCTGCTCTGCATCCCTTAACAAATCGTTTCATCTCTGCCTTCTAACCACCTTCCTCTGGTTTTGTCCAATTTAGTTCTCCCTGAGGGCAAGAACTCCAGGTGGCTTTTTAGTGTCTAACACAACCTTGGTTAGCACTTCTAGGCAGGAATGCGTTACAGATAATAAACTTTAGCGCTTGGATGATGAAAATAGCCTGGAGTCTTCATTCAACATTGCACTCAACATGAGCGTATACGAGATCAGATCTTGCATTAGCTTGATCTTTGAAGTGGGTTTTGTGGCACTAAGAACTCAATGAAAACCATAAAACTAAGACATGAAATGCGCTGCCTGCCTCCATCCAGTCTTTGATTTGGATGTGAAACCACATGGAGACTGCACACTCGTCGTAAATACATTAGAGAGGCAAAGCAGAAAACATCTCGAGGAAATGGTAAATGGGAAAAGGCTTCTGAATTTTTTTAATAACGCATGCTCTGTTTGAAGGATTTGCTGAGGATCTTGTTTATAACCCTGCTGCAAATAAAGTACTCCAAAATAAAAGCTGTTTGGTCCTTTCAAGCTAACAGCCCTTTGTTCGCAACACATTAGTGGAACAATTTTAAAATAATGACTTAATTTCTTTTTTCTCTTGAAAGATGCTTTTTTGCAGTCAGAGGCTGGTTCTTTATTTTCTCAGTCTGCACTCTGATTCATTAGTACTAGTTGCATCTAACTTGTAGAGGTTTATTTGTTCAGCTAGAAATGGGACATTAACATTTTAAGAGAATGATGCATAGCTTTTAGAGATAATATTCTCTCTTCCTATTCTGCTGATGCTCTCCTAGAAAGTGCAGAATGCCACATTCTCTCCCTCCAAAATGATGAGTTTATTATAAACAGTTTAGCACTTGGGGCATAATTTTCTATTTTTTCCGTTTTTCCCCCCACTTTTTTTCTAATAAAAACACTTAACATTTTCTGCATGCATTTACTGGGCTGAAAAGCTGGAGACTGACAGTATTATTCAGACTCCAGAAAAAGGCACGCAGATCATGAGCTTTATCATCCATCCTACCCCTGGAGCCTTTCTAAAGGCAAGCCAGGGTCCCTTGCCACTCCTGCCTGTGCACGTTGACCGTGGTCGGGAGCAGTCACTTATGAGCACATCTGATATCCCATACCTGTGTCAGCAGCCACTGTGGCTCCAGAACACCTGAGTAGGAGTTCAGCATCTAAATCACTCTAAGATACTGTCCCACTGAGGGACGAGTGGAGTCCTGCAGTATGTGCAAAACACTGCACTGAAAGGGTGTTAAGGCTGTAGAAGCAAGTGTTTGCAAATTAAGCCATGCCATAATTACAAGCTCTACAGTCTGGAACTACAAGTGCTGCGACAGTCCATGTGCTTCTTGTTGTCTCTTTTACAGTTTGTGACTTGGCTGAAAGAAGGTAGGTGAGATACAGGCAAAACCTTATGCTTCTGATACAGGATGATCTCCTCACCATCCGATTACATTCCTGCCTCTGTTGCAGAGTATGTGGACTGTAGAATTTTCCCATAAAATTACTGCTAGAATTTCTTAACATCAGTAAAGCAAAAAGATTCTACCACTTCAGATACTAATAAATGACTGAACATTGTGAAAAGTAAAAGTTAAAAAACAGACAAACAAACAACCCAGAATCCAAAACGAAAAAGGCAAGATCATCTGGCATACAATCAGGCACCTAAACAGTTTGCATTAAGCTATGCCATAAGCCTGTAGCTTATGCAACTATAGCACAACCTACCTGTGCCTTTTTAACTTAAATATTTACCAAAATACAAGTATTTCTAGCTCCTGTAGGCCTCTTGCAGAAATACATTTTCTTTTTGCCTCTGGCTGCAGCCCAGACAGCACTCAAACCTCGGAAATCTGCCGGCAGTGGCAAATGCACAGCTCCTTGCCCCGACCTGTGCTGCATCGTGTGCTCCCAAGGCAAGCTGCACCGTCCAGGCTGCTTGCTTCCATCTCCCAGGCACTGGCTTTCCACCCTCCAGCTTCCTAATCTCAAATACACAGTTGCATCTGCCAGGGTTAATTTTTGCAGCACCTTGAACCATCTGATTTCAAGAGGGGAAGCAGGGGCCTGTGACCAAATTGTCAGAGCTGGTAAAACATGGGGTGATTTAGGTCTGAGAATTGATCCTATGGTCGGGGTCGAGAGACATCAGCTCCACTCCCTGAGCTGCCGGCATGAGCTTGCATGTCCTGGGTAAACCACATTTTTCTGTAGAATCTTTCTCTTAGCACTTTGGTCATGGGGTAGTGTCCACCTGGCTTTGAAATCCACTGGAAAAAATGTTGCTGTATTTCCTACCGCAATGGCCACAGGCACATATCGACTATTCTGTGACTGCGCTTCACGTCCAGAAGTCACAGCTGGCCATTTCTTAAAACAAAAGGACATGAGACTTGTACTCTAGGTTTGAGAATGATCTGGCAGAGAACGAGGAGCACAGCATTATTGCTGTGAGTAAATGTAGTATTTAAATGCATGTTTATTCAGAGTGGTTCAACGGCAAATAAACCTGAACACACTGGCTCCCTGGCAGCAAAGGGACATTGGAGGTGCACAGAGACTGGATTTGTCAGACTGGACAGATTCAGGCAGAGTAACAAGAATAAAAATGTGATTCTCATGAATTTCCTGGCTTTTATCAGTTTGTGTCATGCATAGTGCTGGTATTAACTGAATCTACATTTGTATCTGTTATTATCTATTTGGATGACCGAGACTAGCAATTAATAATAACAGCAACAGGAATAACACTGCTTTCTGAGATGAAAAATATCTGACACTGATTAAACTGCAAATCTAAATAATTGATATTAATTACATGAAGTTTTTAGCAATAATCTGCACAAAAGAACTCTGAAATTAGAGGATTAGAAACCAGAGATAATTCTCAGCAGCTGGTCCAGCAGCATTATGCAGACATGTAGGTGACATAAAACCAAGGACTGTTATTCAGAGAGCTCTTCATCTTCCTTTACCCATGTTAAACTGGCATTTTCTGAAGTAAGATGTCCAGGCTGGCAGAGAAGGGATTACTTGGTCCCTGACAAATTAAAAATAAAATAATTTTAACTTTCTGTCTTTGAACAAGCCAGCATTCCCAGAAGATTTGCAGTAAAAAGGTCTTATTTTACTATTTTGGACCCTTCTTTCCACTCCCAATTTGCAATCTCAGGACAATGTATACACAATCAAAAAACACATCCACAGAGATGTGACAGGGCAGTGAATCCAGATGTCATGGACAGAGCTCAGATCTCAAAATCCACAACAATTTTTTTTAATATTTATCTTCCCTGGAAATACAGTGATTTATGCTAAAGCTGCAGCAGTGGGAACCTGGTGGATAGATGTCAGACACCATCTGAGCATCTGGCCCCTTATTGTATTTTAAATGATACACATTTATAACTGTAAGGCAGACCGACAAGCGATACTGTCTAACATCACCATCACTAATAGCTCTAATAGCTCATGTATCCGCAGGCTGCTTCATCCTGTCCCATCTCAAAGCAATTTTGAGACAATGGGCCCAGCTCTTCCCAGATAGATATAAATGAGATGTATAGAAAAGGCACAATCCCCTCCATAACAATTAAATGATGCCGATCCCCTTTCCAGTCTGAGCCACCAGTCACCTAGTTGTACCCCAGAGAGGCAAATGACATGTAGAGATCCAGGGGAATTTTTCCATTTCTTTAAAACTCATTACTCTCGCCTTAGCAAATGGTTTAACACTTTAATTTTTTTTAGGGGTGCAGTCTTTTTAAGGAAAAAATGCTGAAATGTGCAAATGTGGAGAACAAGCCTATGCAGATCCATCATCTGCTGAGCCTTCCTGGTGAGGGTGCAATTCCCCTTGAAGTCAGCATCAAGAACCACCTTTCTCATAGGGAAAAATCCCGGGGTGCAGGCAGTATTAGCACGTCTTTACCAAATACCTGCTAAGGCAGCCTTAGCACTTACAATTTTGAAAGCCACATTATAGCTTATAAAGGGAGCTATGCAGACTTTGGATTTGATAGCTCCTAAAAAGCCTGTGCTCTGCCAGCATCCAGCTTCGTACCTATATGTGCTCCAGAAAGGGATGTACCAGTGCATCCCTTTCTTCTTGGGCTGTGAGTGATGGGACACTGGAATTGGCCTCCTCCCAACAAAGCAGAGGCCTAGAAATGCTCCTCTGGAAGGGAAAGGGAGGAAAAAGAAATGGGGCCAAACTAATAAGCACTGGGAACCCATGATATGACATGTTTTGGCTCTTTCCAAACTTAATGCAGTTTTTATATGTAGACATAAAAGCAAACATTTTCTGACTCCCCCCAAATAATCACCTGATAAACCCCCACTTTTGGAATTGGTCCGAGCCATCCATTACACCACTGCCATGAACTTTATTTCATACCACACCAGGGAGGAGACAGAGCAGTTGGAGTGCTCAGACATTACATGTAATAACTGGTCATAAAAATCAATGTAAAATTTAATGCAAAAGGTCTGTGGGCACCCAACCATTGGAATCCAGTGATAAGGCAGATGGAGAGCAGCACTGTGCTTCCCAGCAAGTAGTATATTTTCTTTAATGTTCCTGAATTATATGTATTACCGTTGCTGTTTTGTTCATCTACATACTAGTTAAATGTGTTGCAGCCACGATATTTATGTCTCTGGGTGGTTTTCGGTTGCAGTTTCCCGGACACAGGGTGTGTTTTGTATTCTGGATGGATCACATGGCAGGACCTGGGAGGGAGAGGAGAAATGTCTTTCTGCTGTTTTCTCTGGTGCTCCCTGATTGATATGCAGCTAATAGTCCTCTGTGTCCTACTCTTCATGGAGGGGCTGGGAACAAAGTTGTCGTCAACCGTGTGTGCCTGACCTAGACTGTCCTAAAGAGCAAAGGTTGCATTTACATGCAAGCTCAGTGTCACGTGTATCACTCAGATGGTCTTCAATGAAGTTTTGGTGCTCAGATGAATAATTTTATTTGAAATAATGTTTCTTGTCAGCCAGAGGATACTTCCTAACACACTGGCTGCTTCACAATGTGCAGGGGAGAAAGGAGGGAAACGGAGCCTTGAACCCATCTGAAATAAATATTAGAAAAGAAAATATAATAGAAAAGACTAGCGGGTCATTGACCTTTGCTTCCAGCCTCACATGAACAGGCAATGGGCTGCTGAAGTCGAAGCAAAGGGCCATGTCTCTTCAGTTCCTCTCTGTCCTTGCCACTCAACATACAACTTTTCACATGCATTCCCACAGGAATGAAGAAAAGAAGAAAGAGATTGTTTGGTTATATCTATTTTAGCATGCACAGGTGTTCAGATATTAAGAACTGAGACCAGAGAGATAGTTGATGCTCAGATGTATCCATAAAGTCAAAGAAATGGGAGTCCTATTTAATTGTAATGCTAGAGAATTACATTGTTCCTAAGCATTTGAGCAACAGGCTCATTTCAAATGACAGTAACCTGTAGAATGAGTCATTCTATTACATTCCTTTTAGATATACAGCTGCAGTGGCTGTGCATGAAGTGTAAGTCTGGGGCATTTTCTCTTAGTTCTGGGAGCTGCTATTGATTTTACCCTGATAGATACTTGGCTCCAACATATGATGAAAAATCATTTAAAAGAGAAAGAGAAAAGAATTTGCAACTCCTCACATTTGTGATTCAAAATGCTCCTGTTTGGATGTCACAGCAAAATTCCAAGGGGGGGAAAAAAAAAAAAAAAAAGGTGGCCAAAAGGGTGGGGGTCATTGCAGACAGACAGACTGGGAGAAGCTGAAACAAAATTTTGTGAAGCCATTTTACAGTGCAGCTAAAGTGCTCTGAAGTATTTATTAAAGCAAACAATTATGCTATCCTGTACTGTTTAAGGTTATTATAAAACTTGTATTAGAAGAGTAATTGCCTCTGGATGAGCACATGGCTTCATCTGCTGGTAAAAAAGAGAGTATTTTCATAGGCTAATGATTTCTGTGTAAGAACTGGACTGCAGTGATTCAGTGAATGCAATAGCTGAATTTTCAGGCATAATCAGAAAGTCGTTAGATAAAAGTCTGCCTCATACGGAAATATGAATGTGAGGTATACAACATTTGCTTTTGGATACAGCACATGAGGGTGTGTCACACATATTAATACATATATATGTCAATGCCACCTGTGCATATATGCATTAATGGAGAGGGCCTGTCCTGCAGGTGCAGATGCCTTACCAGGCTTTTCCCACAGTACCCAAGCAAAATGTTAAGTTCTGCATCTTGGAAAACGTGCCCCCCTCAGCATATCCTGCTGGTGCTGCTTGTAAAAAAGAGCAGTTCAGCAAGTTCCACCCTGCCATAATAACGCTTTGCACTCTAAGATGAATTGAGGCCTCTTTGAAGGTACCCCTGAAATCATGAGATCAGTTCAGACCACCTCATCTGACTAACGCAGGGCTCAGCAGAGATATTGAATACTCTCACAAACACTCATTCCATCACCTGGATGTGTTTGGGACTTTGGGGTGCCAGGAGGGTTGTTTATAGTGGATCAAGCTGCCATGGTTCTGTATAAAGGACTCCATGGTTCTGTTCCATTGCTTCACAATCCACAACAGGCAAGGAATCAGTGAAGCTGGTGGGAAAGCAGCAGAGTGGTGAGTGGTAGTGGAGAGGTGGATAAAGACAAGCATCTGGTGCAAGTGGTATTGAAACTCCCTTCTGAGGTGTTTTAAACATGACTTAACAACTGGAGACATTAAGCCTGGAGCTGTCTAGCACGATAAGCAAATGATATCCCCATTTCACAGCAAGGTAAACTCACACTCGAAGGAGCTGACTGGGCTGCTGGTTATTGCACAGCAAGATAGCAGTAGAACTAGAAAAGTATGTGGAGAGCAACCTACAAACTCCCCCAAGACCTCCCTGGCTGGGGCAGCAGAGAGGGAGGAAGCGAGCAGTGAGGAGGAGAGCAGAAGGATAGTAAAGAAAGCAAAGCACCATCTAACTTCCTAAATTGTGTTTGGCACTCAGGCATGTCGCTAAATGTCATGGCTACCTCAAGAACACTGTGTGACCAGTACGTCGGGGTCACTGCCTCGGAAGAGGCTGAAGTGTTGAAAACTCACTGGAGGGCTGCAGATAGAGGGAAGCGTTGGGACAGAAGCCAGCACCTCAGGCGCTGGAAAGCTGGAGGCTGTCCAAGTGACGTGTACGGGTAGAGCCAGCGGGTGTCCTGTTCATGGGGCTATTTGTCACACTAAAGTAGATTATGAGAAAATAAAAGTCCAGCCTACATGTTTATAAATCCTTCCACATCCCAGCCACAGTGCTCTGGATGTGATGTGCAGGTAGCTGGCAATGAGGTTTCTGATTCATGACAGAGGACTCTAGTCTTTCCCCATCCAGAGAAGGGAAAGTATTTTGGGGGCTGAAGGCTCCTCGTGGCTGAGCTCGCCTTTACACATCCATGCCCTTCTCTTCTCAGCCAAGCAGTGTTCGTCTTGTTGGCTGCAGTGTTTCGCATACATGAGCTGTGAACCTGCAGAAGTCAGGGCTGTTCATCTCTGCCATTGAGCCTCCCTCCCACTGCAGGCACTGCCACACACACAGGCAAATAATCATCACTATTATCGGCTACCATTATTAGTGTTAAGGACAGTTAAACAGGCTGCACAGCATATAATCATTTCAATTGATGCTGAATTTGAAGTTTCCAATGTTAAATCAGCATAGAATCATTTGATTCTGGTTTAGATTCTGTTTTCATTCGCACAGCAAAGAACCAAAGTTGATATGGAAAGAGCCAGGTAATTCTGGAGTGCATGTTCTGGAGTTATTTCTGTGAGCCTAAGACCCTCAGCTGAGGGTGTCCTTCCACGGATATCTCTGGGGAGCACTCTAAGGACCCAAAGCAGAGATAACAGTGCAAAGCCAAGACATCTTTGTGGCTGGGGCTCTGCTTCTCAGATAAAACCAAAACCGGGAGAAAAAAATAGAGTAATGGCCAGGAAACAGTAGAAAAATTATCGTAAGTCAGGGCAAACCACTGGTTGCTACTGGGTGGTGGCTCCGCTCTTGTTCCTGTGTTCCACCAACTGCCTTCTGCACCCACTAAAAACTAACTAAAACTTAGATTTTGCATAACATCCAACCTACTTCCGCCAGATCTCTCTGAATGGGAAGTGACGGGCTGGTGTGAGCAGAGGGACCGCGCATCTTGCGTACTGAACTCAATTCATTACTCTGCAATACAGCCAGCGGAGTCACACGGGGATAGAAAACACGGCGATGAATCAGGCCCAGCGTTTGCTGCAAATTTAAACTGCTGTCTGGTTGGCAAATAGCTCTGAAACCAGTCCCAGTGCTGTGTAAGTAGCTTCATTACTCTTAAGTGCTATATTTACTCAATAATTTGGACTGATCATTTTCAGGTTCGTTAGTCCCAATTGTTCACTTTTCACGTGGCTTGATTGGTTTTTCAAACCACGTGGTTTTGGTTTTTCTCCAAAACTGAGAGTAATGGGTAGAAAAATGCTAATAACAAAAAATACACCTTCTGGAAAGTTGGGGGTTTTGTTCTTTTTTAACTGAATAATGACCCGAACAAAAGCTCATTAAGCTCTAGGGGTTTGAGAACACTGTCTGGATACACTGGAGCTCTCTGGGTATTTGGGGAAAGCAAAACTAGAAACCCAAGTTAAACTGAAGATAATTAATTCTTTCAGGACCACTTCAGATCATATTTAGCAGTCTTGAACCTCAACCATCAGCTGCGCTTGAAGAACACGGATGCAAATGACTCTGGAGGATGCAAATGCTCTTGTTCTGAAGAAGTGTGGCCCTCTTCTGTGGATAGCCTGAAGAAGAGTTCTGAAGAAGAGTGGCCCTCTTCTGTGGATAGCCTGATTCCAGGATAGCTGCACCTACACAGATATCGTAAATGGCTGGGGTTGTCCTGGCCATCAGAATCAGTTGCTGATCTCCCTGTTACACACCCTTGTACTTCAAATCTAGCCAAGAACAAAACCATGCCAAGACTTGCTATTTTACAATATGAGGTTAAAACCTCCATTCTCAACCGCAGTTTCTCCAACTGGCTCCTTAATCAGTCACCCAATCTGCTTCTTCATTTACTCGTCTGTCTGTTCTCCTCCTCACCCCTTTGCCTCATTCATTTGCTTCTCTCCACTGGGACAGTTCTTCCATTCTATTTTTGCTTTAGGTCTAGCAGCTAAATGATAAAAAATGGCACACAGCAAATAAGTGCTTTATCCAGAGGCTGGAGGATGGTTAAAGACTAAATGAAAACAATCTGTAATAAAAGCTCCAAATCTACTGCCATTTAACAAGAAGTTGAAACAAATGATCTCCATAAATCATGCTAAGATTTATTAAGGATTTTCAAGCTACATGTATTGCTTAATTACAGAACCATAATATGCAAGGAAAATGCTGATGATAACTTTTCAAAATATATCCTTGAATGTCACACTAGGCTTCTTGGGGGTAGTTTCAATCACCTGTGTGTTTTTGTACAATGAAGAGGAGATAAAAATCAGCCATGTGGTTAAGGGAAATAGTTCTCAGCACAAACTGCAGGTTAAAATAATGTATTGAACCAATAACACGATATCACGAGCGTACCAATATCAGAACCATTAGCTTTGCAGACTAAGCACTGGCAAGTCAGGGATTTTGACTTTGAAAGGGGCTACAGAGCTGATTGCCCGTATAACCCTGACCAGAGATCCTACACAGACATCTGTGTATGAAGTCCATCTAACTCATACCCTGCAGCAGATGTCTAACGGTCTCTGAGGAGGGCAAGTGGCTCAGAGTAAAGGAAGCAGAGGGGGGACTCAAAGTGAGCTCCCAATGAAGGTACAAAATGTTTAGGGCCTTCTATTTTAAAAGCCAGAGCCTGGTTTGTAAAGGATGGCAAAGTCCACCAGTAATGAGGAAGCCCTCATATCCCTACCACGAGCAGCAATGACTGAGGATGCTGTGGCATCTTGTATGAGTTTTATCTGAGCAGAGGTTGCGTATTCATACCGAGCCCCACAGAGGGGAGTCAAGCAGACTGTTCTCACAAAGCAACAGTACACCTTTGTCCTCAGTGCGGATGGATTTCAATGGAAAGTTTCATTGCTTGGACTGCAGATTTCTTTAGGGTTTGTTTGGGGTGTTTTCTCTTAGGTTGCTCTTCTTTCCATCTGCTTTATCTGGGTTTGGAGCTTGGGAAAGGCTCCTAGTAAAACCAGACTTATTTTCTTTAGGACAGCAACACAAGATTTTTACCCAACATTAGGGTGAGTGGTAGTATTGGACAAAGATGGTTGAAAGCTTGCATCGTAAGGGACTGTATTATGCCTGAGCCAGCAAAAGGATTTCCATTTTCAGGAGTGCTAGACTAAACCAAACTTCTCCCAACCCCAAGTCCTCCTGAAATGAGTAAAGAAATAAACAAATTAGCTAATGTGATGATTTATCTTGTACCATTTGGAATTTTCCCCCTTGAGTAAGCAAATTCATCAGCCAAACTTCAGCAGTAAGTAGTAAGGCTTAAGGGCTGCTACAAACCTTGTGCTCCAGCACACCCAGAATGAAACTTCAGGCTTCCAGCTCTCTGAGAAATAATCCCAGAAAAGCCAGTTGACCTGTCAGAGGCTGTGCACGTAACACTGAAATTCATGATATTAATGAAGCAGTGGAACTGTCACAAATAGTAGGAACCACTGTAAAATAAGCAGGGAGGAACTGATCCATTGCATTACAGTTGCTGTGAAAGTAGCTGGATTTCACTCCTACCCTTTAATTCCTCCATCTTAATCAGACCTTGTCAAGGTTTCCATCCGAGATATAAAGCAGAGGAAGTCTGGAGAGCCACATCCACTACCTGATGTAATGGTGTAACACAGCCCTGAAGTGGCAGCTGTGAAAACCAGAACAGCCAGACAAATACGGTAATGCAAGTTTGTACGGCCAGGAGTGTCTGGAGGAACCGGCTTCAAAGATCGGACAAAAAGGCAGAGAAGGCAAGTTTTAGGTTCTCACTTTGGCTTGCAACGTTGCAAAGCAAACTGTCCTCAAGTCCTCTGGAAGGACTTTCTGTGCTACAATTATCCAGCTCTTTGTGTCTGAATCGGGATTAGTGCATGTGAGCTTGGAAAGGTTCAGAGAAATATCCAAAAGTTCTGTCATTCAAGACTTCAGAATATGATCTCACAATTAGCAGAGTCCACCTAACACCTTCCTCCAGAAGCAGGGCAAACTAGCCTCCGTATCCTGCTTAACTCGTGTGTTCGGTGAATTTGCTCCATCCAGCATCCCTTCCCATTCCCTTTCCAGCTGCAGAAAACATGCTTAATAATTCCACTCCAGTCCCAGGGACCTGGAATCCATTGCACTGGTTCACCTCAGAAGACAGCCTAATTCAGGTGTATTTCATTGTCACAGAGGTATGCCAAGGCACTTAATCTCAATTAGTCATTAGCACAAACAAGTTTTCACAGAAAACATTGGCTAGTGGCACCTGCTGCGCTCAAGGCAGCCCTGAAAATGACCTCTCTCGTATGCCCTTCAAAATAATACTGAGCTGACAGAAAACCCCCATTCCTCCTCCCACTTCCAGACCACCATAAGCCCATGAAGAACTCTCAAGTGGCCGGTGGTCCCTGGGCAATCAGAGGACACTGCTCTCCCAGGTGGGCACACCTGAGGCGGTACCCGGTGCCACCGGAGCGATGCACTCACAGCACAGTCCTTGCAGAGGCTGGGGTGGCTCCTGACAACACTAGCCCAGTAAAAGGCACTCTGTCCCACACCTTGAGGTCTTCTGCTTGGCCTTTGAGCCAAAAGGCAAGCAGCTCCTCTCGTGACCTCCACAAAACTGCCTCCCAGTGCAACCCTGACACTGTTTCCCCATGTTTCATTCCACTAAGTTCACTTCCAAACCCTGACTCCCGGCTCATGGCATCACGGATAGTTTGATGAAGGTAAGGGAGAGCCAAGATGGGATGGTACCTGTTCAGAGTGGTAAAATGGGTAGAAAATGATCAGAAGGAAGAAAAGATTAAAATGAAGCTTCCAATGATGCAGTTCCCATGGCAACTACCCTTCCACCTACAGTTTTAATCCACTTTTTCAGGCAGCCATGCCAGGAAGTGCAGGGAACCACAGAACAGCTGCACATACCCTATTTCTAACACAACTCCTAATTGAAGTAATTATTCCATATATAGCAATTGTCCTGAGTGGCAGTGGCTGAAGGTTTTGGGTAGCCTGGGGGATGTGTTTTCTCACAGCACTAGATGCTTTCTGAAATAGCACATGTGGATGCAAATCCTCACATTTGCTGGAGACAAGAGTGAAGGAAGCACATCTCAAATGTATTGAAATGGAATAAGTCCCATTGTCCCTACAGGGCATGTGCCACTATGTCCTGTGTATGGCAACCTGTTGTGGATGTATTCAAAACTAGTCTTGTCTGTGCCACAGCCTCTTGCTGAGACCTTATTTTATCAGAAGTAGCAGGGACCAAGTTTAAAACCAGGACGCATGACTTGCTGTCACACATCACGTTCAGCCTTCATAAAGATCTATGACATCCCCAGAGCCACCCTTACATTCAAATTGTCATTTTAAGAGTGCTAACTGATGAAGTATTTTGTAGGTGAATCGTTTCTGTAAACCTAACGGGACTACATGATGATTGCAACACTGTGATCCTCTGTGGGAATTATGTGGACTGAAATCAGAGGACTGGGAATCACCTTTGTAGTCCTGAGGATGTTATTTCCCATTGTCATTGTTATTGTTACCTCTTCTCTAGTTGCTAAAGGCTCCTGCAAAGATTCATGTTCCCTTCTGCTAAATAACACGACAGGATGAGATGGAGGCTATATCTAAGAGCTTGTAACTTACACCAACATGGTAGAAAAAGAGTTGAAAGAAAGCAAATTTCTTGACAGGTAGAGAGTTAAGGAATAGGGAGATTAAATGGTTTTCTTAAGGTCACACACTGAGTTTGTGGCCAGAGCTGAGTGCAGATCCCTGGATTGCCACCCAGCTCTTTTATCAGTGTGATGGCTCTTCCCTTCCTGCTCCCCCAGGCTGTCAGTCTCATTTGTCCCACAGAAATATCAAGATAGTTCTGGCAGATGCATTACCTAAAGAAGAAAATGTCTGAAATTACCCTTTCTTCACTCCAAGGAGTGCCAGGGGAAATCTGCATTTCTGCAGAGTAACGATGTTAACCACTTAATTCCAAAGGAAGCAGATAGCAGGAAGATATTATTGTGGGAATGAGCAAGTAAACAAAAGAATATTTCTCCCCAATAAACCTCGATACTCTGGGAATTATTTTTAAAGTCTACAACGTTAGATTACGACAGAGTCTGCCAGAACAGGTAATGAATATACTTAAGAGAGAGGCAATTCTCCTAGAAAACTTATATACTATGGTTACAGTGCTGGAAACAAGAATTTAGCCCGTATGGGGGGATTTCTGGGTAACAGCATCTCCACTAAGGGCTTCAGAACAAACTTCAGTACTTCTTAGCATTTAATATTTAAACAGTAAGGGCTAATTTATGAGTTCTTGACTTTTTTGGCTTAGCACCTACTCACACAAGTAGTTCCTGTGCCTTGAAGAGGCCAGGAAAGGCTGAAAAAGTCGCTCTAAAATCCAGTGGAATGATGTTAAAATTTAATGTTAAGAGATAAGGCGTCTCCCTTTCTCCAAAACCACTTAGGTTGATGCCGAGTATTTAGCAATAGTGAAAATTAGAACAACACCATGTTTTCAGCAGAGCTGGTCCATGTTTATGAGACTTCCTGGCTTCACAGGGATGGGCAAGGCTGTAGTATCATATTTGAATGAGATGGGCAATGACCAAGAAGATGCTTGTGGGTAGGGAATACCAGAGGTGGGATGGTAGCTATTGTAGGGTGATAAATAAAGGAAATTTGGGTGCATTTTTGTCTAGCAGCAGTTCAGCTGTGTGTGAGACAGAGGTGTGGAGGATGGCTGCTGGCTGAACGTGACTCCACAGAGTTATTTGTCAAATACAACGCATAGAGAAGGAAAACTTATCTTGTGCTTTCCAGTGTCCCTATTTTATAAATATAACACATTAATATTCATTATACCACATGCATTATCATTTTGGAAGGAGATTACTGGGGATTCACTGTTTTCTTTCCATCATATTTTCCAATTAGGATCTCCTCTTTTGCAAATAATAAGCTTTTTGTTGCCAGAGGCTTTGCAGCAAAGTTCCAGTCAGGGCTTCGGAGCTCTGCTTAGGCTCCATTTAAGAAAGAAGTGCAAACTGAAGAACAATTATATTTTTAATGACAGGTTAATCTTGCTGTATTAAATATGATTAGAGAATCGTCTGGCTAGTGTCAGGGAATACAAGAGTGTTAGGAGTTGTTTTCAAAAAAATCCAGGGGGATGGCTAAGGATGATTCCTTACAAATGCACTGCTGAGTCAACAGGGGCTGATGAGACAAACTTGACAGACTTTGGGGTTCTTGGAGGACAAACAAGAGGATAAGAGTGGAGCAGCAAAGAAAAAGGGGTAACCCAAGTCCTTGTTCCCCACAACACGAACAACCTGAACAAGTCTTTTTGCTCTGTGGTTTTGCACACATGAGCAAAAGCATTCAAGGACTAGCAAGAAAAGTGTTTGGGGATGGGTTTGATGTACACTGCTGAACTGTGCCAGTCAGGGGAAGACCAGGACATCATTTTTTGGCAATGGCCCCAGGTTCCTCTGTACCCAAGTCCTTCCCCTTAGTCTCCTTTGTGTAGAAAAGGCTGACCCAAACACTATCATTCTTCAACGGGGGAAGAAACGGTGAGGAAAGATACAATAAAGACTCTTGGATGCCTAAATGCCAGAAGCCTGGACACCAAACAACGCTTGAGATAAACACTGAGATCCCACCTAAGGCCACTGTGTGGCTACCTATGCAGCCAGAAGTGCATCACGCTTCTGGAGAGTGCATTACAAGCAAAGGGAAAGAGGAAAGAATGGAAACGCTACTTAAAGTGTACTGGAATGCCAGCAAACCCTTTCCCTTCCTGGTGCTCCACTGCCTCACCTCTCTGTTCAGTCATTGCAAGATTTTCTGCCTCATTCATGTGCGGTAGAATGAGGTGTCTCCATGTGAACCTGCCCTAAAGCTTTGAGGGTAAGCAAGCATGTAATGCCTACAGTCCTTCATGCCCATGCGGACCAGGATCAAAGTTCTCCAACCTCATTGACTCTGATTAGCTGGGCTCTAGATTTCACCTTCAATTATCACAAATTTTTAAAGGAGGGAAAAAACCCCACAACAAAACCACAACAAATCCTACAAAGAAACCCCAATCGAAACCACAAGAAATACAAATTTACAGTCAGCTTTGAGAAGCTAACTATTCCCCACACACACATACACATGCTAGTAAAACAGCCCTTTAAAGTTGTTGGTGTTGTCAGTTACAAGAGCAGCATTTAACATTTAATGGTTGTTTTTGGTCAGAGCTGTTACTTTTCATTGTTTGCTAGATTTGTTCCTTAAATTTGCTTGGCTCTGTGCCATACACTTCCTCTAGTTTTGCTTTATATTGTACTTGGGGTTGAAGGTTTTGGGGTTTTTTTTCCCTTTGAAGGCACATTATGAAATTATTTTCACTTTTCTTGCCCAGTGCATTGTCTTGTCACGTCTGATATTTATCCAGAGGGCACAGATGTCCCCTTACAAGCCCTCTAAAAGTGCCAGCTTGTTTTCAGTCTCCTCCTAGAATAAAGTCACCAATTGTAGCAGTCACAAGGATCCCTAAGAAAACTGTTGTGTTAATTAGATTGGGCAGAAGACTTCAGAAAAAATGGTACCTGGTCTGTCAATGCTGTAGCTCTTATAAAGGTCTGGGGAAAAAGCAAGGTAAAGAGATACAAAGAAGATGACTGGAATAAGTGTTTTGCCTCTACTTATTTTCCATGATAATAGGCTGGATTAGCTGTTCAATTACAACAAAAGCAAAGCAAGGAAATCTTGCTGTGCATCTTGACCTTTTTTATAAACTGGTATTCATTTCTGTGAATCGACCCATTGTTTGCCAGGTCCGTATTAACCAAAAATTCAGGCAGTGAGGAGAGGTTTACACACCTATTTTCCAAAGACCCTTCTGCACTTCGGAAATTGGGACCAGTCATCAAAGCCGCATGGTCCTGTTGTCCCCTGATGTGGGTGATTGAAATCTTTACAGCAAGATTTTAAAGTCATGGCAAGAGGGTCTAGTCATTAGGGTTCATTTCCAGCCGAGAAGGTGCACAATATCTTTTCACAACCCCCAGCAGATTGCACCCAGCAAACTGACCCTGCAGACACCGAGGCCACAATCTTTACCTTCCTGTACATTGAGTGTCTTTCCTCTACCTAGCCAGATATTTCCTCAGCTAAACAATATTGATCTATAGGTTTTTGAGTTCAATTTCCACTCCTATTACTTGTTTCCTGGCATGTTTATAGGGTTTCTAATTAATTATTTGTAATTGCCTGTGTTTTTTGCCCCTTTCTTGTGTGTTTGTTTCTCGTTTCCCTCCCAGCCTTTGGAACAAGATGTTGCATCTCTTGAGGCTACAAGGGTAAAAGCCTATTAATAAATAATTAAGTGGTTAGGCTCCAGCTTTGTGGAGTCACGTCTTGCCATCACATGGCTGTAGTCACCATGGCGACTCGCCAGCGCGTGGACTGAAATAATCTCTATGGCAAGAGGAGGTTATACAGGGCAAAAATGTGTAAGGTTTAATTATATTTGAAAAAAAAATAATAAAGGCACCATTACACTGGTTAGTTCCCTAAATAATCTGGAAAGAGGGAAACCTCATATTAGCTCCATTCCATCAGCATCCCTCACTTCTGACTGCCACTGTCCTGTGTTTTTGTTCTGGTTCAGAGCCTCCAGCACTGAGGCTTTTCCATCCTGTGGAGGCTCCTCTCTGCCAAGCAGCATTTTCCCTGTACCCAGTGCCCCTCTGACCTTCCCGACCTGCAGCAATCCTGCCACCAAACTCCACAGCCTCAATCCTGATGATGAGAGTGACTGATGTCCAAGAACAGTGAGCATTGGATAGTTAGTCATGTGTCACCAAACTGAATCTTAAGGCCTGGATTCCAGAGGTTCCTGCTTCTCTGCTCCTCTGTGTTCTCATTCCGTACCACAATAATATGTTGCCTTTCCCCTGGAGCCACCCTGCAACCTACATTTGCGCAAAATTCACACCTGCTCCTCATTACAGCCAGATTTTGAGAAGCTTTTGCTGTGCTTTTCTCCTTTTCTGGCAATACTCGAGGCAGTTTCATGTGCTGGCACATGAAGTAGCCCTTCTATTTTTTCCCATCGCATAATCCACCTCTAAGTATAGCAAAGACATTTCTTGCCCATTCAAAGCAGTAGTTTTCAAATGAAAAGCACTTAAGTCAGCAGTGCCAGCATCTGTAAAAGCATGTCCTTGTGCGGCAGCGTGATCTGAAACCCCCTTAGCCTGTTATCAGCTTTCCATCTGTGTTACCAGCTACACTATTCACAAGCATCCTGATCCATGTATTTCAGCCAATACAACTTTCCCAAACCCCCACCTCTCCAATAACGTTTCATGGGAACACGAGAAATTTTAAGCTCCTTGTAATGCCAAGGATGTAAATCACACTAATTGTCTCCCAGATTTCAGAAACATCCTGGGCTTTCATTTCCTCTGCAAACTTCTGGAGCATTTACATTAACTTTTGGCAGGTGAATGGTAGGGGGCCCAAACCGTCCATCATGTAAAACTGCATTGAAAACACATCAAGTTAGGAGTCATGACAGGTAGGTAGGTCTCCGCTCTGAGGGAAGGAAGGTTTTGATATCACAGCTCCCTTCTTGCAGCAGGACGTGATGCACAAGCTCAGGAGCCTCGCTTTTCCCACACACTGCCAGGGACCACCGTTTGCTGGCTGCCTGGCGTTCACAGCCCCACATGGAAGCAGCACCCAGTGGCAAGACCACCAGCCTCACATTACTGACAGTTCTCTTTAAGCTTCTAGGACAGGATCTGCTCGGCAAAGGGTGGTTCTGGCCTTGCAGAGCTGAAATCTGCTGCAAACTGGGTCTTCATTAAGTGTACAGCCTAAAGCTCAGCCTGCAAATGGGTCCGTTCCTTTTTGATACCACCAAATTTCTGGGAAAGACTGAAACAGAAAAATCTCTTGCCATCCCTCTTCATTGGCCTGTTTTTCCCCTTTTCTTTTGTGGCAGAATCTAATAAGGAGGTGAAAGATGGTTTGAGTGAGGTTATCACAGGGATAAAACAATACTTCAAGGAGTTTCAGAACTGTTTTCATGCTGTTCTCCTGCAGCCACCGCACAGGTTTTCAGAAATTGTCTCCCTGCCCTTTTCACCTTCACACTCCTCTCCTCCCAACAGACTGAAGCCAGAGGATAAGAGGAAAATGGATTAATAATTTTTTTCTTCAGGAATCTGGCATTCTGTCTTTGCTTGCACACTTTTGATATTCACCAGCACCAGTGGAAAAAAAAATGCAAGCAATATGAAATTCAGAGCTTGTTAGGCAAAACAAAGAACAACTATGTCAATTATGTGATTCTAAGGATAAATATTTCCTTTTTTTTTTTTTTTGAAGACTGCCTATGGATTCTAACACTGACGGGGGATTTAAAATAGTTCATCTATTTTTAAATGGTGTTGGCAACCTAATTTTGACTCAATAGTTCCATGATGCTGAAGGAAAAAGAGAAAAAGAATAATTGCAAAACACAAAATAAGCAGAAATGGTTGCAGTGAGGTGTTTTGATCACCCCCGTGAGCTGTTTTCTTGCTGTGTTGTGCGTGACTGAAAATCAAAAAGTGAATCTGCCTATTAACAAATGGGAAGCTGACCAAACCAGTTTCATCAGACTGCAGTAAAAATAGAGAGCAAGGGGAAAATAAACTTAGGTGATTAGAATTATTTCCATACTGACAAAAAGACTTCATGAATGATACAGGAAAGGCTTCCTGATAAAGAAATCCACAATTCAAATTCGAATCCTCCAAATGGGGGAAAGTTAAACAGATTCCTACAGGGGTGTGATGGACCGTCAGTGAAGGAATGGCCTTTGGGTCTGTTCCCAGGGCACTCCCCGAGAAGGGACCCCATCTCTACTCTGAACCATAATCTGGTCTCTCTGTATGCCACTGCTTGCTTTTGAAGTAAATTGCAAACCTGCACAAGGAGTTGAATAAACAAATTACTGCCTGCGCATGTGTGTTCATTAGAAAAAAAAACATGCTGATTACTTGGCCGCCTGGTATTTCATAATATCACAAAGGGTTCTGAGATATGAACAGCTACAGCAAAGCCTCTGTGGAAACCAGTATCTCCACCTGTGGGAAATGCAAAGATAACAGGCAATTGTGACTAAAAATGCAATTACTACAAGAGAAAAAGATTCACTTTCCTCCATGTGCATAGAAATCATGAAAAGATGTTTTCATCCTAAGCCAAGAAGGCCTGAAGCTGGGTTTTATTCTGCACTTAGAACCAGTAATCATCGCTTTCACCTATTATGCATCTTACTGAAAAAAAATTATTATTCTCCATCTCACCTAGAACAGTCTCCACTTCTAGGCAATTATTTTATCAGATGCAGAGAAATAAGATAGAGAAAGTAAATAGTTGACTTTGAGCTTTTAAAATTCCTGTTCTCTGTTTTTTTTCTTTCTTTCTTTCCAGATCAGATTTCTATTGCAATGTGAATGTGGACAAGACAGAGCTTTCCAAGTTTTAAACCAAATCATCATACATTTTAACGACAAGCAAAATTTAAGAGAAGCACAGGACCGCGCAGTGCAGGAAACAAGGCACGTTCATCCTGTGCATCGTGGGATGGTTGGAGCTGGCAAAACCCTACAAGAACAGCAGCAAAATGTCGTCTCTGTCACACTGCATTTGCTGTTGCATCCCTTGACCTGGCAGCTGATTGCTCTTGCTTTAGGTAAAGAAGCTCAACCTCCTCTAAGAGTGTAAATTTTCTGTCTTTCCCAACCAGAGACCAAAATATTCACACTCAGGACCCACACACACTGGGTAAGCTGGATGCAGGGGAGCTTCAGGAGTGGTGTGTGATGGTTGGTGCTCTGCTGGGCAAGTCCGCTGCAGGACAAGGAACTGTCTTTCAAAAAGCAGCCACGGAAGACAGACCTGCTCATGATCCACATGCAACTGAAGAGCCACAGCGTGGCCAATTGTCACTCTTGCCAGCCATTTACTCCTGTGTGTTACCCATTCAACTTCAGCTTTTCACTAGTATCTCCAAACCCATAGACTGCATTTAGGTTTATTTGCAGCAAATGTAAATTAACTTCTGCTTCACCCAGCTTCCATTTGCACCCAGCAATTGGAATTGCAAAGGTGTACTTTGGAAACAAGCCCAGACCATAAAGATGACTCAAAGAAGCAAGGGGAAGAGGAATCAAATTTCTATTCCCTAATTTTGGATTTGTGACCATGCAAAGCATGAATATATATCCCAGAGTTTTGCAGTCAGACCTTTGTAGATAGATCCTCTGCACCATGCACATTTCCAATGGCTTAGGGGGGAATTGCCCAGGAATGAGGAGCTATGTTCATGGCCCTAGGTTTAGCACAGAAGCCTGAGGGCTCTCTTGCATTATCTTTTTGCTGCAATTCCTTCGAATTCAACATGCTGGCCTCCAAACACAGCACGGCCTTCTGTTTGCAAGCCAAAGTACAATGTTAACCACCTATGGCTGTCCTGTGAGCGGGGTCAGCTAAGGAACACCTCCTTAAGGTTAAGTTGATAGAGGCCCACATGTGGCAGAAGGGACAAGGACTCCATGCAGCACACACATTCTTGTCACACAGAGCGTTGCTCCTGCACAAGAGAGATAGAGAGTGCTTCAGGGTTCCTGAAAAGCCTTTTTGTTAAGAAGAAAATGGCTTAAGAATTGAAACTGTTGCCCAAATCCATCGCTGAATCAAATACAGAGAATTAAGCTATTGAAAAATGGGCTATTTCTGTCACCTGAGTCTTTTAGCGTGAAGCTGAGCTCCACCAGAGGTGAGGAGCATCGCCAGTGTGTGAATCAGCTGGCAGCTGGGATCGGCTCCCTAAGGTTTCCTTGGATGCTTTCAGGGTCAGCAATGGGCCAAGCAGAGAGGACAGAGCGATCGGGGCATGGCAGGTGGATTAAAAGAACCAATCTTCCAATCTATTTTTAAGGTATTATATTAGCTGGAGTAGCAGGTACAGCTCAGCAAAACCCCATGACCACACCTCTGGTGGGTTGTGAATAACAGATTATCATCATTTTACAACAGCTACAAATCATGGCTGTGCCATTACATTTAGTGGGAAAACACAGCTGCTTTCTGAGCAAATAACGACCCATTGATAGGCAACGCTCTGACTTTGGAGAGGTTTGACAGTGTATAAAGCCTTTCAGCAAGGAAACTGCTGTAAATCTTGCCCAGGCAGGCTGAAGTATCCGAAAAAATACTTATACCTCACTGATCATCAAGCCTTAGATTTGTAATAAGACAGAAATCATTGCCATCTGACCTGCTAGCCTGTGAGATATGAATCGGAGAGTCTATGCCCTGTCCAGAAATGACAAGATGTTTCAACATTACAAAAAAATCATCGGTCTGACACCTCTGTTGGCAGCCTCAGAGGAAAAAATGAAAGGGTGACAAAGTCTGGGCTGCCCTCTGGTTCCTCCAGGGCAAAGCTGAACCTGGCTGGCAAGGTGAGGAAACCCCTGCTACTGATACCCTGCTGAACCAGATGTCTTTAATTCCAATGAAAAAAAAATTAAAAAAATACACCTATCTGAATTCAGTAGCATCATCCCCATCAGGTAAGTGCTTTGCACAAAAATCAGGCAGACTGCTTCTGCCTTTGACACCATCAGCCCCAGCTAGTGGGGTTGTAAAGTCTGAGTAAAGAAACCCCAATTTTATGCTCTCGATAAAAATTACAAAACAACCTTCCCAGGATAAGATCTTTGAGTACACAGTAACTTTCGGTTCACCTTTCACACCAAAACCAGTGCATGCAACTATACAAAGCAAACACAGCCCTTTCTGGTGTGTTTTGAAGTAAGTTTTCATCCACACTTAAACATATTGCACCATACTACATGTCCCCAGGGCCCCTGATGTTGTTACTATCCTGACAGAAACAGCCGCCTCCCAAATTACACTTATTCTGACCTTACACACACTGACACAGAAATGCCTTTAAGACAATGTTTTATCTGAGAGGTGCTGCGCATTCACACATACGCACAAAATTATGTCAGCCATTTAAGTAATCCTTGCTCCGCTGTCTCTTAAAATGCCTCTTTCGTCTTTCTGTAACCAAGGGCTTTAATATTCAAATGTTCATGAGCACCAGCTTTATTAAAATTAGAGCTTGGGGAAATGGTTTCAAAAAGGAGAAACGAATATTACCCAACCACTTAAAAGATGCTAATTAATGGAGTTCTAAAGCCCAGGGAGGCCATTTGACGAAGCAGAGATTCTTCTACTAGACAGATTTGTAACTTAGCGATTCGAGTGGCAGAGGTGGAAATAAGAGATGAATAAAATAAAATGCAAGTAGGTTAAGAAGAACAATCCTCCAGGTATTATGAAGGCTCCAGAGTTTAGTTCTGTGCCAGAGTTTTGAGTTGTCTGCCTACAAGCTATATGCATGAAGATTTTTCTTTTCCCGGCCCTGACACAAAACGGAGTGTGTGTCTCTTCCCTGCTGGAGCTGCCCCGTGCTGGGAAGAAGGATGCACAATCCAGGCACATCCAGCCCTGGCCAGCCGGGAGTGGCAGCTGCCAGCGAGCTGCAGGACTCACTGGGGGATTCATTCGAAGACAAACCTGATCTCCAGGGTACGTAGGCATATTCATACACGAGTGCACAAGGAAAGAACTTTGCACTGGGAGTAGCAGAGACACGCCAGAACGGTCAGAGACTTCCATGTAGGCTTTTTTATGGCTATTTCACCTGCTTGTGTAAAATCAGGGGAACCTCAGCAGCCCCCACTGTCATACTGCCCTAAATCAATTAATTCATATTTATAATCATATTTATAACTGTACCACTGAGCATAGATACTACTGTCCTATTTTTTTTTCTCTCTGTCTCCTGCTCCGCACTCCTCTCCTCTTCTTCTGTACGCAGATGTAACCCTGGGTCAAGAACTGAAAATACTCCACGGACTAGATGAATAGATTCTTTTGGTGAGACACACACACACGCGTCTACTCCAGCTCCATAGTAGAAAAGACATCTCTGAAGTGTGACAGTGATTTGTAGCTGGAATTTCAGTCAAAGGATCTTTTTTACTGATGCAATTCTTGCCAGGTCACTTGTAGTATAAAAGCAAGGGTGGACTGGTGATTCAAAACTCATGATCCAAGAAGGAAACCGTGAAAGGAAAGGTAGCAAGAGGCACAGATGCTGGGCAAAACTTCCTCTCCAGCCTACTCCAGCATGCAGGTGTCATGGGAGGAAGGAACACTGCATCCCAGAAGCACAACTGCCCTCCACAGCTGTTGCTGATCTGAGCGATGACTTTTACAGGAAGAGTTTGCTGACCCTGTTCTGCTGTATTTAATCCATCATTAGGACCTCAGGGCTCCAAGATATGCCAATTCAGCAAGTAGATGAAAGAAGATACCTGCATTCTTCCAGGTGGGAGCTCTATCCTTGTCCTCCTTACCTACTTTTTTTCTCCCATGAACTCACTTGCGGAGCCAGGCAGGTTACGTTGAATGTGGCTGTCTCCCACATCCAGGTAATTGTGTTACAGTAGTGCCAGGAGGTGCTGCAGAGAGCAAAACATTTGTATGCTGTTCACCAGGCAACTTTAGAGGAAAAAGGACAATTTCTTAAACAGATATAATCCCAGCCAGGAGAAAATAATAGGAAGGAACGGGACAAATGAGAGAATCAATAGGCAGCTAACCATAATCTCAACCAACTAGACATTTACTTGCCTTTTTCTTTCATTTGCTATTCTATAAATAATACAGAGAGCAAATATCAGCCCTCGCACTTCCAGTTCCATCATCTTCTCATAGATGGAAGTTAACGTGGTCTTCCCCATTTCCCCAACCTGTTTTCAAGGCCTGGGGCTGAAGCTAGACAACTTCACCCTGGCTGGCCCCAGATTTCAGCAGGGACAAGAAAGGGAAGCTTTGAAAAGAGTCCTGGAGGTTACAGCTTCCAGAAGGCTGGTTGGGATATAACTCTCAGAAACATTCCCATCATTAATTCCATCCCTGGCAACTGCTGAGAGCTGTTGGCATGATGCCAAAGCAGAAGGAGCAGAAGGCAATCTGAAGTGGGAGCACAGAGATAGGCAGCTTTCCAGATATACAATAAATTAAGCCCTCCTTGTCTCTCTCTACTCAACCAATGCTCAGGTTCTCTTCTCACATAGTTTAGCTCTCCAAGGTAAGCACTAATCCCACCATCCTGCCCCATCTACAGGAAGACTCCAGCCTCTGAGGTCCAACCTGGCTTTCTGGAGGAAATTAGGGCAACCACCACCACAGTGCAGCAATCTATAGCAGTGTACAACTGGAGCTCAGAGGGGCTCAACCCTCTCAGGTGAGACTGTTGCTGCCTAATGAACTCATTCATGATTGATTTTCCACTTTCAAGCTCTCCTTTTCTCTTTCTGTTTAATTCTCAAACTAAATACACCAGGTTCAAAGTAAATTCCCTACATTTTCCTGGTTCTTTAAAAGCCTCCAGAGTGCCATTCGCTGAAGAGGGCACCCTGAACAAGTACAGAGCAAAGGCCATTTAAGTCCGTAAAAATCCCTTGATGTTTGGGAGGAGGCTGAAATCCAGGCTTTTCAATTGTGCAGCTGAGGCCTCTTTTTGACCCAGCTGTGAATTAAGGTTTAGGTGTTTGGCCTCTGCTTGAAGATTTGAGTCTGTCCTGTGGCACATTGTCTCCTTGTGTTGGTGGTATTGAGCTGCAGACCCCATATTAGCTCAGTGCAATCTGTTTTCATTACGTTAATCCGCACTGGGGGTGGTGTGCCACTGCTGCCTTTCCCTGATGAACATTGGCTGAAGAATCTCTTTTGGCTGATGTGGTAAAAGCTTAAGATATTTGAAGCAAGAAGATCTGAGGGCTTGGATAAAGCATCGGGTCATGGAGACTTAATGTGTTATTGCACATCAGCAGACCAAACGTACCTGTCCATACATATGCCTTTTGCCTGGAGCTAATGCAAAATAATATGATGTAGCTTCACTTTGTTTCACTGTCAGCTAAGTTAAATTGCATTATTACATCCTCGTCACAAGCCAAGAATGTATGCCCAGACTGCTACCTCAGCTCTTCTGATGTTTGGTAACTTGTTAAGTTGCTCTCACTTGATCATATGTCAGAGCCTGAAGTCCTTCACAGCTGTCATGAAGTCCTTGGGAGTCCTGGTTTTGTTACCCTGGGATGTATTCTTATTTGCAAGGGCTTGTGGCTGCACGTAGTACAGATTTTTTATCTAGATTTTTTTTACATGGACTATGACAGATTGCTTTTTATTGATCAGGAAAACAAGTGTACACCTCCCAAGAGACCAGCACTTTCTGATTCAAGCCCCTTCAAGTCCTTTTACAAAAATTAAAAATAAAAAAAAAATGAAAACTGAAAAGGGATTTTAAAGAAGAAAAAGGTTCTGTCAAATCTCTGATATCTGCAAAGCTATAAATAGATACTTATTAAGTTCATAGAACTTCATAGCTTTCAGAAAGCTATTGGGAGGAACAGCATGAAAAAATGGTGTTTGTTTCTCTAGTAGACTATAGATTGACCCTCCTAAATGAAGACAGTTGGCAAGAATGATATGATCTGAGACAGAAAAACAGCAAAAATTCAGGGTTTATATAAATTTATCTTTTTAACTTATGTCTCAACTCCAGCAGCCTGCCATAAAGAAAATGAAATGCAAACTGGAAATACAGGCTTGTTCTAATAAATGCAGGGGGGTAGAATAAAACTAACAAATATATTTGTTTCCCTACTAATCCCTCTTCATTATAGGACATAGCTGTTTTGCTTAATGGTCACAAATGAATCCAATATGAACTCAAACAAAAGGAGGTTTCTTTTCTGTTTGTAGATTAAATCATTTGTAAAAATATTTCAAGTGGAGTCATCATCGACAAAGTCAAATAAAAACTGTCTCACAGAGGCAAAAATTTACCATAGCGGGTATCTTTCTATGGCAACTGGTAAGAGGTAATTTTTCCCTGGAGCCTACTTCCATTGGATCAGTAATGCTCCGGTCTATAGCAGAGTTTGCGTTAGGATCCATGTACCAGCACGCATAATAATGAATCGCACCCTACATTGATTTAGTAAACCAATAGGTTTTATTAACTCAACAATGAGATTAAAATGGATTAAAACAGGAGAGGGGCTCTATCATTGCACTGGTAATTTACCCCTGATTCTACAGCAATTGCAATTCACTTTGGTTTTAATACCTGATTAGACTCCTCTCAGCACTGCTGAGATGTTTTCTCCGGTGGGGAAAGCGCAGCAGATACAGGCAAACCTCGTACCCGCAAGTAACTGCAGAGAGGGCAAGCAAACAAGCCACCTTTAATCAGAGTTGGGACTTCTCAGCGTTATCCCAGACAAAGTCATCAATGATTTTTCTTGGCAGGGACTTCTGAAGCCTCCTGAGCTAAAGCACATGGAAAAGGCCCCCGGGACTGCCAGGGAAACAGCGGCTCAGCCCTGATGCTCACTGCACCTTCTCTGCCCTCCCTGCCGGGACAGGCAGCGCCCGCAGTGCCCGCCAGTGGCTGGGTCGCAAACCGGCTTTAAACCGTGTGGTTCTGGCAGCGCCACGGTACCGAGCAGCACCACTGAGCTGTAAGATCTGCCTGAGAATAAAGCAAATTCTGCCAAGCAGAGCTGCATTGTAACCAGTACCCAAGCAGGCAGTTTTAAAGCCATGAATCCTTCTCCACTCTGTTACCTCCAGCGCAGATCTGTGCCTGTCCCTTCAGTTCCAGCCCGCTCAGGGTGCTACACCACCCTTCTGCAGGTCTTCTTTGGGAGTCCTTTGGTGCAAAGCAGTGGGTTTTGACCCGCTGACCCAAGGATGCCTGAGGATCTCTGGCCTAAAGGACCTGCAGTGGGCAGCTATAATCTTGCAGAGCTGTAAAGCTACTGGCAGTAGGTTGAGAATTGCTGGACGGGGCTTACACATAGAAAGCAAGTAGGTTTTAGAGGCCAGCAAACTGGAAAAGGTTGAGAAACACTCGCATATAACTTCTTCTAGAGCCTAGGGAGAGTGTACAAGAGCCTCCCATTTTTCCTGGCCAAGCCACCTACCCAAATGCTCTTTGGACTTAAAATGGATCTTAATGGAAATTCCTGTTGCTGCCCAGGTGGCTCTGAGCCCAGCCCAGTAAAGGTCCATTTTGTATGGGCTGGCCTGTGGGTATAGAAGCACAGAAGTCAGGGCTGGAGGAGACCCTGAGGAAGTATCTAGTCCTCCTCCTGAGCCAGGAAAACTAACACAATGAGTATTTAATTGGTTTCGTATGTTGGGGTTTAAGTGGGTTTTTTTATAAATTGTGTGTAATCATCAAGTTATGCCATACATATGCAATAAAATTAAGAAAATATTCAGTGTCTCCTCACAGAAAAAGCTAAAATAAACCTAACTCTCCCTTCCTGAGTTAATCCACCATGAACAACTCAATCAATAACCATCCTTCTAAGCTATCATCCACCCACCTCACTCCTTCCCACCTCCCCCTGTTTTCTGGGAGAGGTTTGAATCAAATTGCCAATAACTATTCTCACGATCACTGTAATTATGACATTCAATATTATTGCTATTTGTTATTAGATCAGTGAAGTAAATGCTTTTTCTATCTGTGGGAATTTGCAAGATTTTGAAATGGTTTTCCCTGTTCTGGATTCATCAGCATGAATCTGAAAAAGAAGTACAGATCAGATCAATGCACAATTCATTTAGATACCTTGAAAATATTTCATTTAGATGGTGTTGAGCTTTCTGAAATAAAAACATAATTAACTTAGCTGTTGAAAATGAGGAAATAGGATGTTTTTGCCGTTTAAAAAAATTATGGTTTCTTCAAATGGGGAAATTAATTTAAACTGAACTTCTCTACAAACAGTTTGTATTGACCTACTGACACTACCAACCGGAAAAAAAAAATTAATCTGAAAATTGTCAGCTTGCCATTTACTATTAAAAGTTTATATAATACATACAAAGTTTCATAAAAAGTTATTACTGGTGTTCTCAAAAAGGAAAAAATAACGGCCTACAGGAGTTAGGCACAATCAGGGATTTAGAGTCTGAAACTTCTCAGATATTTTTGATACCATCTCAGCCTTCAGGTCACATGGAAATAACCTTTAATTCTGCAGCTTTAGAAGAGCTTCCCAGGGCTCTCAGAATTTTATTCCAGGTTATATAAGTTTATTTTTGTACAATTATAAAATAATCGCCAAACCGTTATCCATCCTTTTAACTTCTTGAAGGTGCTTATTTAGAATAAATCTGATCTTATTACATCTAACCTAGTTTCACCAGTTTTAGGTAAGTGCTGTTCATCTCAGATATTTCACACCCAGCCTCTCTCAAGCATGGGCAGCTGATACAGGCTTGACTTGTCACCGAGTTCAGCCTGGGAACTTGGCAACTGCCTGAGCAAGTGACTCATGCCCCAGTTCGTGCTTCTCTCTTAGCTCAGACACATTTGTCTTGAGAAGAGCTGTAGAAATAATTGTTTTTTGGGGGTTGGTGGCAATTCTGATTTTATAAGTATACTATAAATCACAGTCAAAACCTGATGCCAGCTTGCTTTACCATCGTGCTTTAAAAAGGTTACATCTAAAGAGGTTTTCTGCTCATTTCCAGCATCTTGAACTTCTCTGACCCTTTGTCTTTGTCTTTTCACCCTAAAACCTTTGGGCATGTAAAGCTTTTATGGCATTAGCTGTCATTCCTCCACGAATGCCCCAACTGCGTTACCTGTGCCTGGTCTAGCTCCAGCCAGATGATTTTGTCTGTACAAAGTAGTGATGCTGAGGCTCAGCAGGTCCTTACTATGAGCCTCAGAAACAGTAGCAGCTCTGGGAGGAGAGCCTACAGACCAAGTCACTTGTTTAACCACCCACACAGGTATGTAGTGATGGCTGCACCAGCAGCTCCAAGCAGCAGCAAAAACTCCCTTGTCTTGAAGAATATTTATGAGCCCTGGAGATTTAAGGATGCCTGTGGCAAATTGCCTCAGTTCCTGCCTTTGTAAAAAGCAGGGGACCCACTAAAGAAAGAGGGTGGCAATCACCTCTAGTGATTTCTCTAGTGGGTGACCACTAGAGAAAGAGGGTGGCAATCAGCAGATATCTTCTTCTGGAGGCACTGGGGACAGTCTCTATGACATTACTGGCTCTAGCCTGTCATGGAGTTGGGCACGGGTGAGCAAGCTCCTTGTGACTGTGTGAGAAAGTCAGTAGCACATAAGACATCTCCCTGACTCAAAGGAAGGACTGTGGCTGAAAAATAATATATTGCAAGGAAAAGCCATATAACTTAAACTGAGACATAAAGAAGCTCATAAAATACGGTTCCCAAAGAAATTATGTAAGTCAAGAAAAAAAATTATATAAAACTCCAGCCTGACCATTTCCTTATCCTGGTACCCTGCTATAATGTTAACATGGCATTCAACATAGCACTCTGTGGAAGCATTTGCCCCAGGTGAAGAACAGCAATTAGAGTATTTCCGACATGCCATCTATTTCTCCTTAAGCTATCTGAATTGTCCTCTGTTGAATAAAAAAAGACCAGTCACATAAAAAGGTCTTTCACCCTGCCCCAAGCGAGAAGAGGGAAGGGGAACATTTCTGAACATACCCACAAAGTTAGTGGGAACAGCCTGGGGAAAATCGTTCCAACAAATATCTGGTTCATAGCTAGGTTCTCCAGATGGCATCAATATATCATAAAGAGTCAAAGAGAGCCTTTCTGAATGCAAATTGCTATTCACATTTTACCTAATTTATGCAAATTAGCTCATTCAGTCTTCCACCTAATCCTCTCTGGAGTTACTCCAAGGTTTGAAAGGAAAGATATTCTTCTCGCAAAATATATATATAATCCATATTAATTGCTTTTGATTGAGATGAGTGGGATGGACAGCTATTCCAGCAGTTAATACTTTATTCACTTCACCTCAGCAGCAGCCCTGCCTCAAGTGAGCAGACCCTGACTATCTGTCCCCATTGCTAACATAAACCATAGATGGTTGTGTACTGAGATGCTCCTGGGGGGAAACTGTCATGCAGGCAGACTTTGAGAAGAAACCGAGCATCACTGAGCAGGGTTGAGGAGAGCGCTGGTGTGGGGGCAGATCCAATAGGCAGCAGCCCAAACCAGCTTGGCTACTCAAGCTGTGAAGAGGGCTGCAGGAGCTGAGTGAGGCTCAGTGATGGACCTGCACAGAATGCCCCAGGGGTAGAATCCTATAATTATTTATGCATCGCCCAGCATCTATAGTCCTGGGTTAACAGCTGGACTTGATGATCTCAAAGGTCTTTTCCATCATCAAGTCCAACTGTTAACCCAGGACTACAGATGCTGGGCATTGCACAGGGAGGCAGTGGCAGAGCTGGAGGCAAGACCAGGTGGAACCATGATGAGAAGTGCAGAAACGCACCTTTTCAACCCTCTGAGGAAGGTGGAGAGGCAACGATGGCAGAGGAGAAAGGAAGGGGTCAGCATCTCTACTGGGCTATGCCAGAGGCATGGGAATACACTGGGACCCATCTTGTCAATGGACTCCAATGCATCCCCAATCCAGCCAGCATAAGCAAGAGGCACTAGTGTGCTCCAGCAACTTTTCCCACCCTGTCCTGAACTAGGAACAGAGGATTTTTAGAAGAACGGATGGAAAAAGTAGAAGATAATTGAGTTATGAAGTCTTTCAAAAATTTCCACTTATTAAGAAGTGATTAAAATATGCTTGGGCATATTGACTCCACTCTGTCCTTGTTTAAATGGTGTGTGTTATCTTGAATAGCTGTTCCTTTAACCACACACTGATACTTATGGATTTCTTATACCTGTCACTTGTGTCTGGATGGCTGTGATCAGTACAGAGATAAAATAGAAGACTAATTCTGAAACCAATGAATTAGAGATTTAATACATTGATATTTCATCACTTTTCTCTGTAGAGAGAAGAGATTAATATGCAAGCAGTAAAATGTACTGTGCCTCTTTGTTGTACCTGACAGATCTCAGATTAACTCACAGATTGGGATTTTTCAGGATCATCTGAGAGCTCATGGCAACCTCTTACAGCTGTACCAAAACCCACCCAAATCTGAGTGCCAGAAGTATATGTTAGGTTCAACAGGGAAAATTGGGCCTCGCTTAGATGTACTTTACTGATATTGGCCAAACCTGTAATTCACTTGGCCCAACAGTGGACCTATATCAAATCACACAATCCTTTTGCATTATCTGCTTCCCAGACCAAGGCAAAGGCTTTGGCCAATGTTTTTCAGCAGATATTTTTTTTTCTTATAGCACTGTCAGTAAGGAGTCTGCTTTTGCCAGTCAGGAAAACTTGTCTCTGAATCATTTTGAACTGACATTTCAAATACATATTTTTTTTTATGTAAGGTCTGGAGGAAAACACTGAAGCAATTGATTGGTGACTTTCAAGAAATGTATTTTTTTTTTCCTCCTCTGTAGGAAAGACATGGTATTTTCTGACAAGCCCTAGGGACAGGGATATCACTGCACTGCACTGCACAGCTGTATTTATACAACCTGAGTGATGTTGCCTGCTACATTTCAGAGGGATCCATAAGATTACAAAGTGCAAGAAGATGGGAAGAACCTTCTTTTGCCTCCAACTACATGTAATGGTGGTTGTTTGGTTGTTTTGGTGTTTGGTTTTTTTAATGTAACTAATAGTAGCACATACATTACAGTAATGTAATTTCCAGGTTATATCACCTGAAATGGAGGTTTGACCACAATAGGTTGATCACTTTGATGTAAAAAATGGCTATAAAGTATGTAATTTGTATAAAACCTCAGCAAGCTGACTTTACTTGTTCAGACCTCCTCTTCAGCAAAGTGATTACTGATGTGTGTCCAGGGACAAATCTCACATTTTTCAGCACAATCCGTTACTCATTGCAGATGCCTACAGGAGCTCAGCAAATCATTCACTAACTGATCTCGGTCAGTCAGAGCAAGCCCCACGTTTAAACTGCTTGGAGAGCACCTCTCATCAAATTAGCTTTAAGGAGACTTAGAAAGGAGCCTTGAAAGTAAGATGCTTAAGTGGATCTTCATCAATTTCTAAACTGATTTACTTGAATCAATACAATTTTTGACTGCCGCCAAACCACACTGCTTTAGAAGCTGTGGACACTTGCACAAAACAGACCTCAGCACCTCCCCTTTCCAGGGCTTAGGGCTCTGTCCAACAAATCACTTAAGCTTGGACTTAACTTTAAGTACATGAATATCTCATTAACATCAAGGAAACTATGTTAACTAAAGAATATGTGTAAAGTGCTTTGCTGGACTGGCGATGTAGACAATGCAGTCATCGTTGTTGGGTAAAAATATAAGCCAGACAAAGTGTTACAGCGAGAGGATAGTATGATCTTGAGAATTACTCAACAACAGTAAACTGAGAGCAGGAAGATGATTGACTGATTATTTTTCCAATTCATGGCAACCCACAGGAGAATCTAAATCAACTCCTGAATGCTGCAGGGTGACTTCAGACCAGCGATTAGAGTTGAGTGAAGTGTTTTGATTGAGAATAAATTAATTCAAAAGTACTGTTTTGGCTAAATGGAAATCTTTTCCTGACCTATTTTGATTTCATCTAATTTTCCATTTCCAAAGAAAAATCCCAAATGGAATTTTTTTAGACTAAAAACATCCATAAAGCTTAATGTGTACTTTTTTTTTTTTTTTTTTTTTTGGGGGGGGGGCAGTGGGGATAATCTTACTTAAACGAAAACACTGTGGAAAAAAATCCAAACAAAAGAACACATGCTTTCAATTTGAGTAATATCCCATCAGGAAAAAAAGATTTTAAAAATTGTGGGTTTTAACTGAAAGATTGTGTATTACTTCTTTTCTTTTAGGAAATACAATGAATAATATTTTTTTTTAATAAACAAAGACTGGTTTAGATCTGGCAAGTTTTCATCAAGAAAAGAAAAAGAAATTGAGTCAAATGAAGGACAAAGTGCCTCTGTTCTACATCTACACAAAATAAACTGTTTTATTCTCTACTAGCTCTTGCAGTTATGTAAAGCTACTGAACTGGGAACTCTCACCTTCAAAGAACTGCAAGGAGACAACAATTTGCAAATGAAGGGTTTCTTCCTGTCCCATATTAAAAGGGAGGGGGTTTTTCATAGATTCAAATAGCTTTATGATCAAACTTTTTTTTTTTTTCAAAATCACAGAATAACCAGTTTCTGTTATCAGAGCATGATTATATTTTATGCCTCAAAGAGATAAGGAAATAACATCTAGACTGACATCACTACAAGCATATCTTGGAGAGACTTTTTCCTTTCAAGCACTATTTCCCCAGAAAGTCAATGAACCAAAGAACAGTCTTACCCCACAGTATTCCTGTCTGAAGATGGACCACAGCAATATTCCCCTCGCTTGCCTTATGTTCACATTCACGTAAGAAGTCGCTGCTCATGGTGACACCTTCATTTCCTAAAGACAGAACTCATCCTCACCTCTGCTCAGCTCCAACTACCCCAGCACTATTCGAACAACCAGCATTGCATCTTGTTGCTTCTAATTGAATTATATTGAATTTTAATGAGTTTAATTGATTGTGATTGTCTCAGGGGCTGCACTGACAGCTTTTTGTCAGGGGCTTGATTGTGTTGTAGAGTTGGAGGGCACACAAGTGGTTAATGAAAGGCCACACAAGTTAATGGGGAACTGGAAAACCAAAGGGAGACCTAAAATGAATACCTATGGAAGGAGCCAATGATGAATAAAAGCAAACAATTTATTTGACTTGAAACAGGTTATAAAGGACAATAATTGTTTTAAATAGAAAGCTGTTGAATTATAATTGGAAGTAATTGAAACTCACTGAAATATTGAATAAAACATTAGATATTTTAAATGGTATTATCTTTACAGTTATCATTGGAAATAATTGCAGTGAAGCCCATGAACTGTTGTGAGAGGAAGGGAGTCACCCAGGGCCCATTGTTTTTCACAGTCATTACCCAGAGTGTTTAATCGGGAGGTATTTATTAATAAGTGGCAGCATTTGTTTCCAATCTGGCATTTCACAAGTGAATGCCAGTCCTACTAAGGGTGAAAAGGGAGGGAAGTAAGGAGAAAGAAGGAAGTACCTGCTCTGTTTCAGAGCCATTGTTTCAGAAATTAGCCAAGAAGATGCACCTCCCTGGAAGCCTTCCTGCCTTGTTTCTTGGATTTGGAGGTTTAAAGACACACTTTCATGGCTGTGCATTGTCATCCTGAAATGCTTTTCCTGAACACTTTCAGGACAACATGTACACGTTGTCCTTTTTCAGCTAGCAGAACTGCTTAAAAACAAGGAACAGTTTTCAGGGGAGAAAAAAAAAAAAAAAGCATTCATTTGTCACAGCATTCAAAGGTTGTCACATCAACATATCTATTTTTGGTTCCATGTCAAAAGTTTTAACTGCCTTAACTTGCTGGCTTCAAATACAGTTGTTTCACAGCAGAATTCATCGCAGATGCATTACACAGCACCTCAGCTCTGACCTGGGTGTCTGCCTAGGGATGGCCATGCACTGCTCTCTCCCGAGGGGGAAGGTTTGAATAACCACTTTGTAGCAGACTACGGTTTCATGATGCATGACATCCTGACAGAGTTGCAGGGTGATTAATATAATTATTACACTGGGCTTGATGAATTTCGAGACAGCAATCATGGTAGGAGCAAAGGAGCATTTCATCCACAGAAACATCTCCACAGATTCTGATCAATTCATGCACAAAAATTACCTTCCTAATTGTCATGGGCCAAATTTTCCAAAGCAGGCACACAGCAGGCAAGGAATTGAATTACAATGTTTTCAGGTTATTTTTGGTCCCATGGAAGTTAACTATTTTCCATCCCCTTGGTATAGAACTAGATGTTAGATATTAGCCTATTAATGCTACATTTACTATGGACTGTAACTGAGAAAAGTGAAGGAATATCATTGAAAGGTCAGTTGGGGAAAATTGCTGGAGTGGCAGATGAAGATGATGGCTTTATCTATAAGGAGGGAAAGAGAAGGGTGAATATGGAACATGCACAGAGGAAAAAGCAGCTGAGCTTCAAGAGACTAACATAAGCTACAGCAATCTGCTGATATTCCTGAAGGATCTATTAACAACGGGATGATTTCTTCCCAGATGATCATCTGTTCTGTCTTAGACCAATATCTAACAAAGTCATATGCTGGGCATCTGGCTTGTTTGTGCTTCTTCTCTTGAAGGACAGAGTAGAAGGGAGATTTTGCTTTCTAATACAGCTTACAAAACCTTTCATGTTCCAGACACACAGAGGGAGCAAATGAGATGCAGCTGAAGGGAGAAGGACTGATTCTGCAATACCCTGGGCCATGCCTACGCTCCACTGCATGGTGTAAGGACCTGAGCAGACTACTGAGGAAGGTTCAGCATAGATGGACAACTCCTGGTGTTCTTTCAGGATACAGTGACACATCAGCGTTATTGGTCATAAGCTTGAACCCTGTGCTCTGTGTAACACCCAAATGTAATACATCTGAGGGGGGACAAATGCTGAGGTGAGGCCAACAGATCCCCTTTTTGCCACAAGCTTTTCCACTGATGTGCCTGTGCAATTTCACAGCTCTATGTCTAGAGGTGTATCTCTTCCCACAATCCCACCTTGACTATTTAGTCTAGGGTAGATGGCCCTCTCATTACTAGTAACACACACCTACATTCACATGATGTGATGGCTTCTCTAAAAGATGACATATACTTTCCTCATCATTGGAGCTCTTTCACTGTGACAGAAAAATAACAGCAAGCGGGTGAGGAGCTGATACCATTTATTTGGATCTGCAATGGTTCTGCAGTGAAAGATCTGATTTATCTTCCTTGGGAGACTGGGAGGCGAGGACCAGAATCTGATGCAAGAAGCCCTCGCTGATGCAAGTGATGCAAAACTGATGCAAGGATCCATCAGCAAGTGAAGAATCTGGGACATCATGGCTGATTGTCATGGTGCAATTTCCAGGCTCCTCTGAGCTTGTCTTCATTCTTTTTTTGATTGTAAAGTGCTGTGTGACGTATCTGTCTGGAGATTGTGCAAGGCAAAGGGGGTGGAGCATGCAAATATAAATTATAAGAACTAGTAGGAAAGGAAAGAGGCACTTGCTAAAGATGTCTAGACACCATAAAGAGCAATTAGCCAGGTCTAAAATTCTGCCAACAAGTATACACGGCAGGAAACACAAACATAAGGAGAGCAAGAGCCACCAGGCTTTACTTGGCTTCTACCACTTCATCAGGGCTAATTAGTGTGTTCTTCCGTGAGTCCTTAAAGAAATCGACTATGACAGCAACCAATTTCAAGTGAGATGCACTAGTCTAAAGTGAGGGGGGGGGAAGGAACAGGAACGTAGAAAACTGCATTGTCAACTCCCGTCCTGATAGGCTCAGCAGAGAACATTCAAAGCCGAGCGAAGCAAGGCCGAAGACAAGGCAAATGGATGCTCCCAAGTTAATTTGTGATGCCATACTCCTTGCCACAGCTGGGGTGGAAAAGTCTCAACTGTCTGCAAGATCCTAGCCGTGCTCATGTCACTGCCTACACGCTGGTGTTTTACAGCCGCATGATGCAATCACGAATCATATTTGCCACATGTTCCTCAGCACATCTGGATGTAAGAAGATGCATGTACGCATGCATTGTGGCCAGGCAAGCAGCGTGGTAGTAATGCTTTTAAGCAAGTGCATGCACATCTGTACAGGTACTGAAGGTGGAGGCTTCTTCTCCAGTCATTTTCATTGCCCTGTCCATCTTTCCATTGTTTCCATAATGACATTACCCTGTCTTCTAGCACTCTGGGAGAAGGATCACAGGGCATTGGTGATTTGAAAGCTACAGTCACACTCATGTCATGAAATATGATATGCAATTCCAGGTGCATGAAAGAGGCAAATGAAGTTTGAACAGACTGTCCTACACTTTCTGAAGTTTCCACTTTGTAGCCAAAAAATGCAAATATGCATGTGTATAATATAGATACATCAAAACTAAAGTCACATCTTGGGCCAAAATCAGGTTGGCAGCTTCCCTTTAAACAGTTTTATGGATCATTAAGTACCCCATAGGAGGATGACTACACCAACTACATTTTATTGATAGTCAAGAGTTTCAGGCCTGAGACAAAACAATTATTCATGTTAACTAGAGGCTGGAATAACCTGCCCCAGACCAATGTCCCCTCAGAACACACGCGCGCTCAAAATCCAGTGTCAGATTTGTTTCTTGATGTATTTTTTCTGTTCACCCAGGATTAAAATATGCTGGTGGATGCTTTCTTTAAACAGATTAGCACAACTGTTTTCCTGAGAAGGTCTTTGGCAGGCAAATAGACAGAATTTTTTACGTGTGCTCCAACAAAATGTCAGCATCTTCATGTAAGTACTACATACTCCTCTAATAAAATCAATGAAAATGAATTTATCTTACCAGCAGAGCCAGCCTTCACAGTCCTGTGTGTCACACTTTCACATGAAGTTCTATGTTCAGGGGCAAGGGGAATCATGTGCGGTATTTCTGTTTACTGCCTTCCATCTCAGATAACTAATACATCAGTGAAATTTTGGTTATTCAGTGTTACAAATTCCGAAGAAGCCCTTTAACTATGGTAAATGCAAATATGAGCTAATGCACATAAAAAGTGTTAATTCACTCAGTACTTAGCTCATCACTGAACACTTCATCGTCTCCCATAAGACCCACCTCCCTCAGGCTGCTGGGCAATCCTATTCATCCCTAGTCCACAGGTGATGTACAATATGATGAAGGATCCACGGCTTTCCAAAGACCCCAATATCCTCAGTCAGTAGATGGTGAAACAAACTGGAATATCTGCCTTTAAGTGCTGCAGTGGGAGCTTAAGCAACTCTGAATGCGGTTCTCATATGCAGGACCTCTCACAGTCCTGCAAGACTTGACCAGTATTGCAGAGGAAAGCGAGGTAGCTGCACAGCGGAGGAGACAGCTGAACCTGGGTCTGCCAAAATCATGACCTGATCATTAGACCAGCAGATGACCAAACAATTTTAATGCTCACTGCAGTAGCAGCTCATTTTAAAAACCTGGTCTTGTCATTCGGCCAATGCTAATCTGCTACCACCAAAACATAAAATAGTCATCCAGCCCCCAAAATTCTCATATTACTTGCAGTTTGTTGTTCCAGTGGAATATATGTGGGATTTATTACACCACTACCACATTCCTCACTAACCAAGGGCAAAATCAGAAAAAATCCTGGACAGGTAAGTTAAACGTACACAAAGCTCCCTTCAACTCAGCCAGATCTTCATATTTTTCTCTTGGTATGGAAGTCTTCATGTAAAGAAGCTAAATCTGGGAACCTTGTGAAGTGATAAATCAGTTATGAAATGGGAACCTCCATTACAGGCTGTCTACTTAATTATTTGACAAGTTAATTAATCTCCTAAGCAACTGTAGAACTGCTGTTTCCTTGGTAAGAGATGGAAACAAACTTTGGCAGATCCCATAGGTCTTGGCACAATAGTGTCAATAAGACTCTAGAAAGTTATGTATAACAGACACTAAGTGAGGTCAAACTGCCTCCGTAGGGGTAAGTGGAGTTGCTTATTGCCTGAAGGTGTTTATGTTGCTAATTATTTTGCTGCAGCTAATTATGGTTTACCTGTTCAGTTACAGCTAAGTTTTCAAAAGATGCCTTTATAACCTTCAGGAAGATATCGGATCATGATAAGAAAAGACAGAGCCTCCTGCCTCGTTAGAACAATGGCATCGTCTGCCTCTCCTCAACAGACAACACAATTACAGATGACACACTAATTGATGCTGAAGTTTTCCAGTGAGAAAGATGGACACACATTATTATCCCATCAATCTTGTTCCACATGGTGTCTTGTATCTCTGTTTTTTCCTACTGTGGCGGCAAATTGACTGAGGCACACTGAACAGTCTGTCTGTGTTCCCAAGGGTACCCCGTGATGGAGTGAGGGCATCTTGCAGGGCACGAGGAAAAAGGTGAGCCCAGAGAAAAGATCACTCAGTGTGCACTGAAGCCAAATTTACTTCCACCACCTTCTTTACCTGCTTATTTCTCCATTACATAGTATTCATTTCAAAGGAAACATAGGAAGGTCCAATGCCTACTTACTACATGTGCATTGCGTTACACTGAGCAACTGTTTGACCATTAAGAGCAACTGTCCCTCGTTCACACGCAGTTCTATCTGAGTTTAAACACAGACACCGATAGGATATCTGCCAGGTCTGTAAGTACATGTAAACCCCAATGTGAATGAGTTATGTATCTATTTGACAACTTTCCAGTCATCTAATCTAAGTTACAGTTTTGCCCAATTTATAATAGCATTTGGCACTTATGTGTATTTACTACCTTTCATGTGCTTCATAATCTCTACATCCAAATCATGGAGTTGAGCTTAGTCCAAACCCCATATGTTTTCCATCTCTTGTTGAAAACAATTTCTGTTCATATCTGACAGATGCCTGACTTCTACCTGTCCACTATTTTTCCCAATAGCTGAGCAGAAAATTATTTATTCAGCTAATGATAATAATACCATTAGTCTAGAAATATAATTGCATATTCTGTTTAAAAAAAAAAAAAAAACCACTAAAATATAGTGTTTGGCACAGCAGTATTATTCCTGTAATGAATAATCACTAAAGATATTATTGTGGATGCAGTTACCATGCAGCAATGTGAATAAAATGCTTTTGATGGAAAATTGTACTTCAAGAAAATGTATGCAATAGTACAAATGTATTACTGCCCATTAATATGTATTAATTCAATGAAAAATGCCTGACTGAGCTGGTTTACATAGATTAGGATGGCAGGCAGTGAAAGGAAACACTTGGACTTGGTTAAATGGGCTGTGAAGATAGGAGGAACTCTAATCCAAAGCACAGAAGCGAACCACCAGGATAGGCTGTCCAGTTATGCTGGTATGGTTTGTTCCTTCTCTTATTCATATCAGTGGTTTTATTATGGTGAAGAATCAGCATTCAGCATTCCTGGTGCATTAGGTCTACTCAGTCCTCTGGAATCTCTAAAAGCTTTTCATTTAAAAATAATAAAAACAAGACAATTCTTCCCAAGGTAGCTACTTAGCAGGAATCATCTCATTTGCTTTAGTGTCTCCAGGACGCAGAATCTGAACTCTTGACATGCTTGTCATTGTCAAGACAAGCTTATCTGTGCCTAAAATACTCAAGTAATTCAGTCATTACTTTCACTTTGTGCACATCATGCAGGGTTTGTTCCAACTCCCCAGACTGCACCCAGTAGGGTATTCCCATAGCCTTGAGGGGGAACTTTCACGGAGACACATCACTGTTTCGAATTATTCCAAAAGCATCCTTCTGTCCGGGCATGGTTAGTTACACACAGAAAAACCAACAATTTCACTCTCCCTTCTGGCTAACAATCTTGTTATGAGACAAACTGTTATGGTAGTCATATGCTCAGAGTAAGATGTAGCTTTTCCCGAGTTTATTTAAAAAACACACAGTACAAGTCGTAAAATAATCCATCACTTGGTGGTTCTCTCAGCCCTACAGCCTGCACAAAGCCCTGCTTTTGGTGTGGGGCTGGTTGACACCCTCACTCCCCTCTGCCTGTGCAAGAGGGAAGGTAATGTTGGAGAAGGTTTAAGTGAGGAAAGATGGAATACTGACTCCAGAGTAGCCTTTTTGGAAGGACAAGGTGGCCTAGTGTGGATCAAGTCACCAGGGATGCTGTATGAGGAAGGAAGAAGAACCAGAAGAATCTGGGGGTCTCTAGACTCAGGATTATGGGAATATCAACAAACAGCAGATGTCTGGAGGCAAAATATGCACATGATGGGGTTTGAGGACACACAGATGTATCCTGCAGTGTACATGGATTTTTTTCATACTTCTCAGTGTCAGGGTACAGGTTAGTTACTACCAGGAATGACCCTTGGAGATTTTTACTAGCAAAGTAAGAAACATCCCAAGCAAAATCAAAACTCTTCTGTGAAACACCCATGCTCAAAGCAAGATCAGATCAGGATGGGGCAAGAACCTAGAAGCAAAACTCTAGTGCACCTTAAGGGACAAAGTTACAGCAGCTCTAGGCTTAGTTTAGAGATCCCTGTTTACAGTGATAATAATATTTGTCCCAAGAGACACCTATTGCTCTTCCATGCACTGGGTAAAGCTTTAGGATGGGAGACAACTGTTGACCTACAGACTGGAGCTAAGCACATTGAACCTGGCCTGCTATTCTCATGTAATACTTGTGAGGTTCCAGCAACTTTAGTGAGTCCCTTCCTCCAAAAGAAGAGGATTTATATCAGTTTGAGGCCAGCGCCAGCCTTTGTGAAAGCAGGAAGAAGAGGTCTATCTCTTGTAGACATGATAGCTACTAATTCTGCACAGACAAGGCGGATGAAGCTAAAAAATATGAAACAGCTCTGCCTTGGAACAGCACCATGTGTGACCTTCATTTAATCCATTTTGTATGTGAAGTCCCCCAGATATGACCAGTAAAAGAACTGATATTTCAGCAGTTTTTATTTGCATAAACCAACTTAATTTTGACACTCAGAACTTGTTCCACAGCACTTTCATATTGGGGCACCAGGATATAAGCATGCCTGAAAGACAGAAAGACAAAAAAGGAGGAACTTATGTTCAGAAAAAGATCTTTATATATGACCTTGCTAGGACACAAAGGTTACCCAAACCAGTGAAAAATTAGATTATAAATTACTACAAAAGATGTACTATCTTCTTAGCCCAAACAGCCTGATAAATTGTATGTCTAATCCCCAGTCTTACCCACATCCTCATCCAATTTCATCTGCCTTGCGTAAAACCTAGTAACCTCTCAATAAACACAGCTGACCAACATGAGAGCAAAGAGTAGGGTCCCTGTAATACCTTAAATCCCTTCCCTCCAATAAAATCTGATGGGATCTTTAATGACCACTTCTTATCTAAGAATTTTTGAAATGATGGAACTTGGATCATTCTTTCCACCTCTGTTTTTATGCACATTGTTCCCAGGGCTCTAGTGACATTCTAATAAGTGTATTGAATTTTGAGCTATTAAAGGGATTTTGTATATTATTTATGAGAATGGATTGATTTGTCTCTTATGTGAGGGAATATACGTAAAATTGAGTTTTGTTGTGGTTGTTTCTTTGCTCAATGTCTCTGATATGATCATGGCTTCATAACAATTTCAATATATTATTGCCAGAGGTACTATAAAATAGGGAGACATTATCCTTCATGCCATAATTCTTTCTCTGCTGAATAAACTCAAAAGCTTTCTTTTGTTTGTTTATTGACCCTTTCTTTGGAACATAGTAAATTAAGTGAATGCTGTTAAACAAGAGGCCAAATTACCTTGTAGTTTCACCAAAATGGACTTCAATTAGCTATGTTTCTATGACTGTGCTATTATGCTATTCATAGGCAGGTTATGACATTGACAACAAATCAGTGAAACTTAAGTCCTGTTATTATTGTCTCGAGCTAAAAAATACCTATTTATTGTGCATATGCCTTGTTCCCTGTATAATGGGAGCTTCAGCCAATATGGTCAGAAATAAAACTGACATGAAACACCTGCAAGTTACATTGGCTTTGTAAAGCAGATCATTCTCAAAATAAGTGTAGGAAATGGAAGGAAGGAAAAAAAAAAAAAGCAGCAAACACAGGGTCTTTGGGATGTCCTAATTTCTGCCATCTCACTGTTCCAGCTGTGCAGAAAGGGATATTTGTGATCCAGGTCTGACATGCCCTCAAAGTCTGACATGCCAGAGGATGTTGTGGTCGAAATTAGATACTTGGACACACCAGAAGATTGTTTCCTTCTGCTGTTACTTCACTGTAGAAAATATAAACAGGAAATTGTCATGCACTGGCTCTTTCAATAAGAGAATGACAGGTTATCAAATAAATTTAGTTGATGGCAAGTTCAAAAAATACATCAGGAGATTGCTCTGCACACAATGCGGTTTTGAACCCCTTGTCATGGGATGTTTGGGATGCTAAATTTCTTGTATGGGTTTAAAAAGTGGTTGGATAAATATGGAGAGAAAATTATGTAAGGGATTATTAAATAGAAGGATATCACCTCTAGTGCAGGAAGTCCCTCATCTGTAAGCTGTCTTTCAGAATGAAAGGTCCTCTGACACTGTTCACAGCCAATTTGCTGCTAATGGTCAAGCTTAAAGAGCTCTTGATAGAAATAACATCTCAGCTAATCTTTAAATAACTTCTAAAACCCTAATAGCAGGGACTGCGAGTAGAGAAGTTTACACCTTCCTGATGAAAGGCTGAAGTTGCTCCAGAATGCAGCTGTGTTGACATTACCGTGATGTCTTGATCTGTTCATGCATGCAGCAGGGACAGAGCCCCACAGGGCTGTGCAGTGTGTAATCCCTGTCACAGCCGTGCTGTTTGCAAACTCCCAGCGAAACATGCTGCTTTAACTCTACTTGGTTTTACTCTGTTTTTGCATTTACACTGCTTGCTTTGCATTATCCTCATGTCTACTAAATGGATTCCCAGTCCAGGGTGTTGAATTGGTGTTTTATGGATAGTACAGAGCATGAATTCTCAAGTTTACTCTATATAGTCATCCCTATTTATCTTGCTGATGCCAACCTCACCTCTTGTCCCCTACCACTCAAAAAAGATGCCCTTTAAAGTTTTACCCTACTCCGAAATATTTTGTTGCAATTCAAAGATTATTCCCTTGTCTTGCCTTTTTTTAATTTTCTTCAACTAATAGCTAAACAGCTGCAGCAGCATGCAACTTCAGAGCACCCTGCTGCTGTTCTCAAAAACGAAACAATCTGTACTTAAACCAATTTGCTTGTAAACCCCTGCTTTCCTGCCTCCAGACTGCTAAACTGTTCATGCCCATCATGTCAATCTGTTTTTCCAATGCAGAGATCACTCTATCAGTGCCAACTAACCCAGTACAAACTAAGCCTGCAGGCTTTGCCTAGGGAAGAAAAAATAATGTCTCTGACCTCATCACCTAACTACATTTTATAGGAGCAATACAATTTAGATTGACCACTGAGGTCTGGATGAAAGGCAAGGTCATTTTAAAAGGTGAATAATATGTCCCTGTCGTTGGGGTGCAGGATTTACCTCTCGAATCCATATTAAAGGGAATCTCACAGCTATCAGGGAGTTGTGAATATTGTATTTCAGTCTGAGCTCAATGCACCTAACTGCAATGCAAAAATATGTGCTAGAAATCAACTTGAACTGTTAAGATATGAGACACTGAGAATGAACACAAATAATTCTAAGCCAAGGCACCAGCAGGGGACTGATAGAACATATAACCAGGAGACTGGCTGTTTGTTTCTTTATTCATACTGTTTTATGATTTCATTTCTCTGTGCTGATTAAAAAGGGACTGAAAAACAGTGTTGGAGACTGAATATTTTGGGCATATGCTGTTCAAGTCTCCCCAAAACAGCTCTGCCACAATCAATCCCTTTCCATCTTTAAATTAGCAGGCTTTCTTAAAAAGCATTTCTCCTAACTGGTGTTCAGTATTCTGGTGGAAGGAGATCGTCTTCTGAAATCTAAGCTAATCATGCTTGTTAATACCTTTTACCAACAGGTATCTTCTTGTCCTTTAGGTTAAAGTGGTTTTGCCCTCTCCTGGTGTTTACAGCACTACGTAGTTATCTCAGTCTTCAAAATTTTAGGCTGTACAAGCCAAGTCTTCCTAGCTTTTCTGGTAGGACTACTTCTCCATTCTCTCGGTCACATTGTCCTGTTCCACAACTGCTCCATTTCAAATCCATCCTTCTGGACTGTCAAATCTCAGGTCAGGAGGTCTGATCTTGCACAACAGCATCAACACTTTTCTATTTCAAGAACAATACCAACTGCTATACTTAAACCCCACAATGACTTTTTAATGGTGACATCATATTGGTGGCTCACAGATACCTTGTTATCAACCGTTACACCTGTGTTTTTCTCCTTTTATGTCATTGCCAATTGACAGATCCACAGATCATAGTAAAAAATATTGCTACTGTAACCTAAATACATGATCTAGTGGTCTACACTAGTAGATCCCATCCTGTTTCTGTTACTGGAACTCTAAGAATCTTCTAACTCTTCTTACAATATTCCAGCACTTCCCATTTACCATGTTTTCCAGGTTGATATCTACAGGTACAAATGTAATATGGACTTTTTATACACCAAGTATTCATGGATGAGACTCCAGGAAGCCCCTTTAGTTCTGCCATTTCTACCCTTCTTTCCACCTGATGCTTCTTCCTTTAAAAAAAAAAAAAAAAAACAAAACTATTGCTCTTTCCCCTTCAGCTGCTTCCTTGTTTGCCTTATAGTCCCTGTGTTAAACCCCATATTCACCAACAAAACTAATAATTTCTCATGCAGCACCATATCGAATGCTTTACTGAAATCCAGATAGATTAGATCTACTGCATTTCCTTTGTCTAGAAAATCAATTATTTTATCAAAGAAGGATATCGAGTTAGTCTGGCACTCTCTGTGTCTTTGGTAAATCTATCTAAATTTTATCCTGGTTTACATTTAATTCCATGTCTCCAATTATTCTTTCCTTAAGAATTTAGTCTAAAGCCTTTGTGTAGTCATCTCTATTTGTGATCCAAGTGGCTTTGACCTTAGTTTGCAGGGACCCTACACAATGAGGTTCATTGTTCGGATTCAAGATTTAGATGCAAATGCCTGTACAGTATCATGATGTGCACTCAGAAGTATCTGTGCACAGGGAGTGCAACAGGAGAACTAGAGCAATGAAGAGCTAAGACCATCAGACATTCAGGAAGATGTAAGGAAAGGATCATAAATTCTTGCCCTATTTTTAAGCTCTTTTTTAGACCCCTGCCAAGACAGCTGCCCCTGTGCAGCTATTTTTTTCTGATGAGGATGTTCTGAGTCTACTGCTTCCACGAGTGTACATTGCACTAACAGAAAAGAGTCTCAGAGGGTGAAGGTTCCGGCACGAATCAGCATCTGCAAATCTACTGAGACAGACTGAATTACGTCCTTTCATCTGTTCTGGTTTTGGTGTCCTATCCAAGTCTCAAAGGGAAATCCAGGTGTTACAAAAGCATCTTCTGCACCATTATTTGATATTTTGCTCACCATTTCACATCCTTCAGAAGAACAGAACCAGTAATTGGTTTTTCTGGGGGAACCCTCAGAGATAAATATTGTTCTTTTCTTTTTCTCTTTTCTCTTCTTGCTCTCTCCTGTCCTATGAAATATACTATCCTCGTCCTGCTGAAGCTGCTATAAATGAAAGACTGTCAGTGCTGCCATTATAAGCCTCATTTTTAAACACTTCATCATTCAAAGGCAAAGATTCCTTTTCTCTCCTTGCCACATCTGATGCTGGGTGAAAAAGGTCAGGCACAGGCTACTGCCTAAAATACAGTTCCTCCGGATTTTTAAACACAACCATAAGCGTTGTTGAGCAGAGATGGGCTAGCAAGACTCCAATATAAAGAGACACCAGCATTTTGCCCTATGAAGCCAGGTGCAACGCTGGAGTGGAAACCTGAGTCTAAAATAATGAATATTGTAATTATCCTTTATCCTGCAAACAGTCTTAACTGGATTCCCACAGTCAGGCTCCTTCAAAGTTTGGGAGATATGTGAACCAGATCTGGTTTTGTAATCTGTACTTACAATAAAAAAAAAAAAAAACCCAAACAAATCCCAGCTCTTTCTAAAGCAGGCAGAAATAGCAGAATTTCCAGGAACCACAGGAAGACAAAAAGCAGAACAGAGTGTCAATAACTCCACATAAATTTAAACCTCTGCATAAGCTTTGGGATTCTATTGGGATGTACAGGCAAGAGAGAACGATCCAGGAATGAAAGAGAGAAATTTGACCTGCATCGTAGATGAATGGTCTGTTGGTAGAAGAGTAAATGTAGGATAGTCCAATGGCATTTAACCTCCCTGTGTCCGGATTTCTCATCCGTAAAATGATAATAATGATACTTGCCTTTGCGAAGTACTTTGATATCTGTGGTTGAAAAGTGAGGTATAAAAGCAGACATTGTTATTTCAAAGGGACTGAGAATAGCAGGTGTCATAGATCTGGAATTACTCAATAGACAATATTGCAGGGAGAACAGTGAGAGTTAGCAATACCCTGTAGTTTGTTGTAGCTTTAATAATGGTGACTTCCCTGTTCAAGTGCAGTATTTCAGGTAATTCTTCCATTGCTCGCTTATCAGGTAGGGGATAAGGAACAATTTATTTTGCTGGGAGGACATAACTGGAGCCAAAATGATCTGGTGTGGAACAATTAGCAAATTCACTTTTTGTATGCAGTTTTCCTAGAGAAATTCCCAAACACTCCTGTTCATGTGGAGGATTTACTTATTTTCTCAGCCATCAATGACTTTCTGTAACATGAACACAAGTTGCCCTTTGGGGGAACCACTTTTCCTTCTTTTCCTTCCTCAAAAAATCTACATATTTTCTGTTGAGGATGGCAACTTTCATGTGTTTCCTGATTAGGCTGGATGTTTGCACCAGTATCTCCATCTCACATGTCACTCCCAGGCTGTCCCAGCACACAGTCTTGGGGGAGCCACAGCCCTGTCCTTGCTGAACCCCTGCTGCTGCCAGGGGTCATGCCTGACCTTGCACGATGCCTCCTTTCAGCTTCTCCTGTACTCCAGCCCAGCGCTTACTGAAGGATATCAGCGTGAAATAAAGCTGAGCAGATTAATACCCATCATGAAGGGATGTGGGGAATATGCAGTCATACAACCTGGATGCTTGGCAGCTCCATGTGCAACAGGAGAGGAAAATCAAAGTGAGAAATGCATTCATCGGAGGGACAGCAGCTCTGGACCTTTGATTTGTCTATACGGAGTATGTCTGGAAAAAATCAGGGGCAATTCTTGTCCAAACAGTGGCCACAGCTCACACCAGCACCAACCCCAAGCAAAAGTCATGAGCTGAGCAAAGCTCATGGAAGCTGCCAGGCTGATGGCTCCATGTACAAACACACCTCCCTGCAGACTGCATGGGGGAGGAAAAGTCACTGCAATGTATTCAGTGCAGCGATCTAAGTCCAGAATAACTTCACCAGTGGTAACACGCAGTCTTCTTTATATCCCTGACCTCATGGCTCGAAAAATATTTCAGATGTTTAGGCAACTAAAACTAGGCAGATTTCAACCTCTGAAGTGAAGCTCATGAGTTCATCCACAAGGAGATTAATCATCTTCTCTGTCAAATGCATTCAGAGAGGCCTAGAGGAAAGAGTTTAGCAACGCTGCTTTGCCACAGGTTGCTCTCCAGAGCAGAAAGGAGGAACCCAGGGAACAACAGTGGGAAGGCAAAGAAGGAGCATGCACACAGGCCCACCCCTCGCCTGCCCGAGGGGAGCTGGCATCTCCGCCAGTCGCCTGCTGTCCTGCCGACCGCAATGCAGGGCCCCAGCTGGCAAATTGCCACCTAATGCGTGCACAATCATGGGTATTTCAAGTAACTTTCGAAATCCCCATCTAGATAATGATGGAGCAGGTGCGTCAGGCCAGGCAGTCCAGCTGAGCTAAGTACACGTCTGAAGAATGGTGTTGGGGGTGATGAGGCATCTGAGAAAAGCAGTTCTGCTGGCGTTGTTCAATCGCCTGCAGATAGACCAGCTCATATCAGGTAGTGGCTTCCTCCCTCTATGTGCTCTCAAATCCTAACCCAGGAAAGGCAACATGAGGTGTCCATGATATTGCATGTGTTAGAGAATACTGAGAGCTTGGCTTCTTTCTGTGTATGCCCATAGGTCAGTTGAAGTCTCCATCTCCAGTCTTTTCTTGGCCGTACCCACTGCCAGTATGTTACACACCCAGAAAAGGGCTGGCTGCTGACTGATGACCAGTGGTACTCCCTCTACCCTGCAGACTGGGAGATCAACATCTGCCAATCCTTTCTAACTCATTCCCTGTCCTCCTTTGCAAAACCCGTGTGGCTCTTCCATTCACACAATTGCACTAGTCTGGGAAACTTCTTTAGTCACCCCCTTCTTTCCCTTATGTTTTGCGTAAGAAAGAAAGAAATGCTTGGGATAAAATACAAAACATTCCTGTAAAATTTGTTTCACTCCCTTCAGCCCTTCTCCCCAGAATGAAACTAAACACAGCAAAAGCCAGTCTGCTGGTTGGAACAAACACAAATAAAGGAAGGTATGATAAATCAAGCCCAGGTTGCTCTCATACTATGGTCTGAATGAGGTGACTGTCTTCTGTCTATGATAGCAGTAGCAGGGCATTTTTATGTTCCAAATTACAAGGGATTCGTGATCACTGAACAGAGACATTATTGTAAAGCCTAGGGGTGACTTGCTGAAACTTTAGCTAAAGCAGCTCTGCACTGTGTCCAAGAAACAGCTGCCTGATCTCTTGCATTTGTAGAATCATTTTTAGATCAGCAAGACATTCTGGGATTATTTTCTTCCAGTGGGCAATGCAGATTTGGTAACAGCAACCTTTCGTGATTTTATATTTGCTTCACTGAATCCTTCTCAGAAGCTGGAGGGGGAATTTAGAAACTTCATTTTGACATTGAATTTGTTATTCAAATCTAAATGTTTCATTTTGCCACTTTCAAACAAAATATTTTTCTTTCCTTTGTGAATTTAGTTTGGTTAGAAATTGCCTTCCCTTTTATTTTGAAAGGTGTGCTCAAACCCCAGCTGTTACCTCTTATAAAGGCACAAAAGGAATGTTTTTGCTCAAACTGAGATTTTTTTTCCTTTTACTTTTAGCTTGAAAATAACTGGTCAAAAACAACACAGAAAAGAAGCATTCTTGCTAGTGAACCGAAAATTCAATTACCTGAAAAGCTCTTATTCTCATTTCAGTGCAAGGTCTTGTCTGCAGAGGGAGGTGAGTGTGCAGCACACTCCAGCACACATTTATAACCCGACCTGTTGCATAATACCTCCCCCGTATGGATGCCCTCCATTGAGGACAAACTTAGACCATTAGAATATAAGTTTTCCTGATCAAAGGAAGAATGAAGCTTAAATTCAACCCACTTTCCTTAGCTTACCTAAGGCCTGAATTGCCATCTGGACATGAATGTTTCTCTTCAGTGGGTACCTGGGGATTCTGGGCTGACCTTATACCAATTTAGACACCTTGGTGAAGAAGCTAGAAAGGAAGAATCCCTTCCTTTGGTGCCCATGAAAAATGTCTTCCCAGGACTGGCTGACTACATAAATACACCTTGGCCTAATTCTTCAAGCATCAGTGACCCTAAACCCCCCCCCCCCCCCCCCCCCCCCCAAATCAGCAGATTTTTGCACAACACCCTTCCTATGGGGTAGGCTGCCTCAGGAAGTATATGGAATAGTTTCTCATGAGCTTCTCCAAAGGCTCAAATAATGTTCCTAGACTTGCCATTGGGGTCTTCTGCTGTAGGAAAACGTAATATTGCACTTCAGAATTAACGAGTCCCAGAAAACAAGGGGGTTTAAAATTTCTTAATCCATTTCATGGCCCAAACAATTCCTGTTTGTGTCTGAAATCTTCCTGCCTCTGACTCATCTCCTTTCATGTTCCACCTTGTCCATGGGAGGAAACCTTAGATCCATCAACTCCTGTCATCCAGAATGCAGTCTGACAGTGACGACAAAACCTCCCTGGGGAGGCTGTGAGTGCAAGCAGCTGCTAAAGCCACACAAATGGGACTGTGTGGCAGTCCACAGATCTGGCTTGCATACTGTCAACATTATCACCCTTTAAAACGCACAAGCGATGTGCTTTTGCTGCCCCGATTGATGCACCACTACTGCCTCCCTCTAGCAGAGCTCAGTGCGCAGGGGAATGCAGGGAGGCAAATGTAAAGCTGCTTTCCTCCTTGTTCCCCACCCTATCCAGATCCTGTTTTCCCATCAACAGCAGAGTATGCAGGAGGTGAGGCTGGAGGCTCTCTTCTGTGGGGTGTTATGCTGCTGCATCATCCCCATCAGGCTCAGATGTCAGCAAGGCACAAGGGATTGGCATTTTTGCTGCTGTGATGGGAGTGTGACTTTTGTTTCTCCAGTAGCTCGATCTGCTTTATCCAGGGAAATCACAGCAAGTGCATTGTGCCAAGTCCTGATCCCACTGAAGTCAGTGACACAGCTCCAGCCGACCTCAGTGGGACCAGGATTTAAGTAGCACCATGTAATTCCTATAGGCTTCTTGTGTAGTTTATGAAACATATGTGCTCTCTCTCTCTGCATGCTTATTTGACTTTCACACTCTTGATGGAAATGTGTCTTTATAAATTTACAAATAGCGCAGCAGCTGTGTGTTTATATAACCTCATTTGAGGGCCACATGTATTCTCACCCTTGCGCTATTAATATTTATACTGTCACAACCACATACACACAAATACCTCACACAAATACACACACATGCTGTGGAACAATAAGGAAAACAGATCCAAAATCCTTCTGAGCTGGTCATGCCTTTAAAAAAAAATCCAAAGGCAGATTTCTTGAAAGACATTATGAAGGAACTTTTCACTAGATCTTGGTATCTTTGTGGAAACTTCTATGCTTTTGCACCCTTAGTTTCTGCACAGCAACACCTTTCCCTGAAGTGAAGTGACCTGAGTCTAAAATGCTTTGCAGAGCAAAGTCAGATATTTCAGCCAGTCAGGAGACAATTTATAGGGCAACCAGGGCTTCAAGCACTGCAAACTATTGATGGCAGGGCAAGCAACTCCAGCTGCTGCTGCAGCTTCCCAGCCGATGTAATGACCATTGTTCAGAAGGCCACAATGCAGCTGGGTAACAGCTCTTGATGAAAATTACTTTTTTTTTAGGCAAAAATGCAGAATCAGGCTGCTTTAGTCAATCTGCAAATTACTCAATCTGCTTCAAATGCAAACAGGAAAAAAAAACCTGCAAAACATACAGCTTAGATGTTTTATTTTGACAACTGGGATGAAACATTTTGATTTCCTCATGCTGAAAAGCTTAGCATTCTTGAATTTCCCTCCATTTAATTCTGTCTGTTCCAAAAGATGAAAACTATTTGTCCTATCCTAAATATTAATTATTTTTTAACTTTCTGCTTTGCTAGAAAAATTGGTTTAAATGATGATTTAAGGTTGGCCAAGTGCAATTTCTTCTTTTCCTTCCCTCCACATCGATTTTCCAGCTTAGTCAGTGAACCAGCTCCCTGTAAGGAGCCCGGTCCAGCCTTTCTTCCAAGGTCCTGAGACCAAAGAGCAAATATGTGGAGGTGTGAGTAGGACAGATTTTGTGTACCCATTTGCACAGCATGCACAAGGCAGAGACCAAGCAGCCTTGCTAAGTCTCCTCCTTCCCTTTTACAAGGAAACTTTGCTGTGAGACCACATGGCTGTTCTGATGCCAGCAAGTTCCCTGCAGATGGAGAGAGCAAATAAAAATGTGCATATTTACATTATACATGCAGATTAGATAGTGTGCATTCCTCACAGCCTGTCCCTGAAACACCCTCCAAAAGGAGCGTGGGGGAGAATGCAAAGAAGTTTAGTCCAACTCTGTTCTCTTATTGTCTCACTCCCACACTCCTGCTCTTAAATATGTCCCCCTGGCTGATTAACCCTTTCTAGTGACCTGCATCATGGATAAAACTCTTAGTGCCTGGCAATCTCTACCTTAGTGAAAAAGTGGAAATATCTGCTTTCAGAGTACTCTAAATTCAAAAGCCAGCAGAAGTACCTTCTGGATGGCAGCGGTAATGATGGGGACATAAATTACTGCATTTCTTCACCTTTGCATTACCTGGTGAAAGAAGAGAGCCAGGGGGTGTTTACTTATGTGTGAACATAAGGAGTTACCCTGACATGGAGCCAAAGCATCAAAATGGTGAACTTAAGCCCTGTTGTATTTGCAAAGAGCTTTTGCAACCAGGCTAACTTTCACAGACCATCTCATTTCTGAAGCTCTCTCTCCAAACATCCCTCCTCAGCACCCACAAGCCTGCTCCCTCTCAAAGCCAGTTTCAGCCTCTCCTTGTTCACCTCTCCCCACCTCTCCCCATCCCTCTTTCAGCCTCATCTCCCTGCGCCATTGTGGGGAGCTCCTAATGCCCTCCTGAGCATGAGCATCCCTTCCCCTGGAAGTCCTCCTGTGAGCTCTGTTTTGGGAGAAGTGGATTCATGGTGGCATTAAAGAGCAAGCCTGTGATGGGCCATACAAAGTCTGCTCCTGGAGGAAGTCAAATATAGCTTCTTTGAAAGCAGTACGAGAGCAGTATCAGATCCATCTCTTTCCATACTACACTGAATGATCTTTAGACTCAAAGCTCTTGCCTTCTGGTGAGCTAGGTCCTGGATACCTGCCTGTGGACTGGGCTGCTCAGCTCCATCTGCAATAAGACCACCAAGACAAGAGCTTTGACTCGTGGTGAAACCATCAGCTTGCTTCAGGTGTCCCCTTCTTAAAAGGCCTGGAGCTAGACCCCTGCACATACAAAAAAAAATCTGCCAGGAAAGAAGTCTGGGATCATGCTTCACTGACAGAGCCAGGGTAGCCTGAGAACCTGTGGGCAGTCAGAGACCATTCCCTGGGCTATGAGGAACCACCCCGCTGAGCACACATACCCCCACAACCACCCCTATCTCATCTCTCACACTGCAGCACTCAGGTCTGCCCTCCCAAATGAGGTTCCTCAGGGTGCTTCTTCTTCTGGCTCTTCTTGGAGCAACACACTCATTCACACATGCTCCCCTCGCCCTCCCACGCAGCTCAGCACCGCAGCTCAATTACGAAGCTATGACCCGTTTCTCTCCAGAAAATCCTTGCCAGGCTCTGCCAGCTGCCACCTCACTGACAGATGTTCTGCTTAGGCACACTCTATCTTTTTTACATAGTCGTAGTCTGGTTAAGTATTTCATGCCTCGTGCTAAACCTCTAGTACTCCCAGTCAGAGGGAATGGCATAGCCAAGTCCAGCCTGGCCCATGCATGACTTTGGAGCACTGATCCCTGCACTCTCTGTGGTCTTCTCTGCAAGTGGGTCACAATGCTGCACTTGGGAAGAAGCTTTCCTTTGAAGTGAGGTTGATCCCAGCCTTTTGAGCTGCAAGGAGAACTGCATGCATAGTACCTGCAGCAGGAAAGAGCCTGGCTAAACGTAAGGTATGGAAGAATTCATGGCATGTCCCAGGCAGACAAAGAAATCATACTTTTGGATGTATTTTTAAAGGTGCACTTTCCAATTTATATCCATAATGTATCAGTGCCTTTGACTTCTTTCACATAGAGAAATCAACAAGAAAGCAAGAGGTTATTAGGCATTGCAGAGTGGGATAGGCAAGGTGAATGGCAAAACCCTGAGTGGTGGATTCTGGGGTGGAGTACAAAGCGTGGTCGGATTTCTTGGGGTACTGTGAGTTTCAAGGGATTACGAAAAGTAAGTCTTCTGGTGTTGTGGTGTAAGAAGCCTTCTCAACTCCTTCTCACAGGTTTTATAATATCCTCACTGCTGCGATAGCAATGATCGCAGAGCAAATGAAATATGGCTTAAAATCATAAGAAAGCTAAAACAATTTCCCTGTTTCATGTTGCACATTTTCAGTTTCTTCTTCAAAGACCTCGCACATAGCTATTTTTTTCTGTTCTAAATTGGCTTTCACACCACTTTCACCAGCATTATATCTGGGTGCTTCCAGTATTACACCAAGGAATGTGATTAATATCTCTTACAGGTAGTTTGTGATGGTTCTTCTTTCTCATGAAGGATATTACAGACTGGACCAATGCAGCTGTTTCTGACACTGATTAGCTCATATGGTTGTGTGAGATTAAAACTGTAGCTAAAAAAAAAAAAAAAAAAAAAGAAAAAAGAAAAGGTGCCTGTTTAAGGTCCCAAATCAACCCCTAAATATATATGGAGACTTAGACTTAGGAAATTGCTTTTGCATTTTTAAAGCAGCTGTTTGAACATCTAGCCCTCATTCACTTAACATATACAATATTGCCCATTCAAAGCCTCGGAGTCCAGTTTATTTTAGTGTTACATCAATTTTACTTTCAGGTGCTGTAATTCTCTGATAGGTCAATGCCGATGCTGTTGTGTTCCTTTAAGGTGCAGTGTGTCGGTTCACAGAATGGCAGGTGAAGACTTTAACAATTAGTCCATTGCATATCCTAGAGCATAGGAAAACGTAATGGTGACCCAAGATTTTACTGCAGACAGGGGGCCCCTGATGCACTGCATGAACGGGGCTGACCAGTCACCACATTTACAGCATCTTCAGTGCAGGTCTGGAGTCATTTTGTTTAAAACTGTAGGAAAATAGTAAAGTCAATGTGGCACAAAGTACCACACAAGTGTTATGAATAAAAGCTTCAAAGGGTACTAAAGTGCCATTGATTACCTTTGAGAGGATCTTTAAAATCTCAAGTCCAAGATAAAGAACTTACACTTACACTGTAATGTTAAACCATCATCTCTACGTTTCTAGTAATCACCTTTTCTCCAGTAGATGAATCCAGCCATTAGCATCCTGTCAGGGGGTTCTCATTAAACAAAAGGAAATCACAGCAAGTTACTTTACTGCTGAGTTCAACGGTATTATGCCCTTCAAAAGCCACCAGTGGTCACCTCTGCTCTGGCAGCTAAGATTTTAGGAGGGATTAACATGCTTATTCTTGATGATGGCTTAATATCTTGCATATCTGGAAAGCCAGTCAGAATTCAGAAGTGGCAACACGACAACAAGATGCCTCACTGCATTTCTTTATATTTTTGTTGTACCTCATACCATGGCTTATTTTATAGAAATAGAATCTAATAAACTAAGATCATATATTTTTGAGGAATGGACAGGAGGAGGAAATTAGATGTTTGGTTGATAATTATAAGATTGCCGTATGAAGCGTTTGAATAGATACTGACTGTTATTTTGAGGAGGCATTTACAACAATGCAGGATGACATGACACAGGTGAAGTGGATTTAAAACTGACAGAGTGCAAAATGGAGGTGGGGAATGAAAAGGGAAATAGCTTAGAGTGATTTCCATGTGTAACCTCCAAGACTGGTATTTCTCTTTCTTTCGGGAAGCCATGATCCCCAGAAACACATATCCATGAGTGATTTCAGGTTGGAACATGTGTTCAGTGTCCTCTAAGAATATGGGCTGAAGACAAAGAGAAAGGAGAGTAGGAAAAGCAAGCTGGTATTAACTACAGGCAGGTGTCCACACTGGAAAGCTATGCCATGTGCTGGTTTTCGCAGTTCAAGCAAGCTGTTGGCAAATGAAAGGTGCTTTCAGAAAAAAAAGTATCAGTAATTGTTTCAAAGACAAGAAATCTCCTAAGTCCAAAGACTCAAATCTCTTCCCAAGTACCAAAGACCAGCTGATGGACTTACTTTGGAAACTCTGACACGAGGAACATTGTGGCAATAAGCTCAGCCTGGAAGACAGAAACAGCTAATTAAGTGACTTGAAGTAAGAGCTAGACACTGTGTTTTGGTGCATGTAGCATAAAGAATCTTTCCATTATTACTGCCTATGTCATCCTTCTTCACTAGTACCTTTGTTGCTGTTTCAATCCTTCAACGGTTTCTCTCATTTGCTTTTGACACTTCGGGCTTGTCTTAAGCCAGCTGAGTGATGACTTTCCCTGAGCTGCTTTTCAGGGAGGCGGAGTGAGAGGGAATGACAGCAAGGCATGTTCGGGGAGCACCATCCTCCGACTACAAGACACATGAGCATTTTTAGGGTCAGACTACCCTCCAAGGAAGGAAGCCAGCACCAGAGCCTCACTCTCTCCGCCTGTGTGGCCAGTACCTCTCTGCTGTTAACACATAGGCTGCATGCACTGGGACAGGGAGCAGCTTGTATTTGCAGGGACCTCCAAGGAGAACAGCCTGAAAATGTCAGAACTCCTTTCCTTTACAGGCCCGCTCTTGGGAAGCACGGGAAGACACTCAGTCCGGCCAACAGACTGCGGTAAGGAGGGTGCTGTCATGCAGAAAATCTTGGCAGGAGCCTTAGACTGCTGAACCCTCTCCCAGCACCACACAACCAACCCAGCCAAGCGAGCGACAGCTACTAACAGGCCATCTCCCAGCCTGGCCCAGATCCGACTCACTGTCTGAGCCAATGCTTGCTATTGCTGGGTTGCTTTACCTAGACGGAGCCGGACAGGTGGCATTGGCAAGAAACCAAAAAAAAGCAGTTCATTCCTGGGGAGTAGTCTTCCATCCAAGACGGCACGTGATAGGAGATGTGCTGTGTATTGGCAGCAAGATCAGATGTGCCTTACAACAGTTTCTGAAGCTTTGGAACTAGTTCAGGCTTGAAATTCAGAGGAATTTGGTTAACTTGTTCTGTTTTGTCTGAATAGCACCTTTTTTTTTTCCATGTGGCTTCTGGCTTCAGCTCCTGTTGGGAGTGCTGAAATTCCATCACAAAAGCTGCATCATCACTTAGCTTTTTATTATAGACTTTCAGCACTACATGACTGCTAGTGAATCTACAGCCATGCTGGAAATGAGAAGGAACAACCAACAGCTCTTTAGATAATGCAAAAAGACCGCGTCTTTCTGCCAACGGCCACCTCCATTTGCATTTCCCTTCTCCTCCAGCAACTGATGCTACCACAAGATGGGATTAACTGGAGGTACCCTTTTACCTTCAGGAAGATTATTTGCAGTGGGAGGCATTTTTCAGACTGAGTGACAGTGACAGCACTGTGGTGGGAGGGAGAGAGATCCCTTGAGGGGTCTCTAATACCCCTCCTTGCATTTCCCGTTCCTTAGTAATCTCTTCTCTGCAGGCTTGTCCTACCCAACCTCGCTTGGCTAGTAATTGCTAAAGGAATCAAAACACAAGGTATGGCAGCTGCAGGCATCCAGTGGAAAAAAAATACCCACATGCACACGCACAAGTCTAAAAGAGAGAGAGAAGGAGAGAAAGCACATTAAAGAAAAGACAACATTTGCAGCAGGCTGGTGTGTCCTTGACCGAAGGAGACATCAAAGACAGCTTCAGTGATTTACTCTTTGACAGGCTGGCATCTCAGTGATTCACGGAGCTAATCAATTAGGTGATACATTCCCCCTCCCTGCCACCCCTTTAGTTTTAACAGCTTCTTGCCAAGAGTGAAAATGTTCCAGAACTGAATGGGTACTAACATCCAGCAGGTTGCAAAAGCCAACAAATGCCATCCCAGTGGGTCTGAAAGGGGGTCACGACACTGCTAAAGGGGATTTGCCACAGAGGCAAGGGCAGTTTAGCCCCATCAACAGTGGATGCCACATATTCCTGGGTCATGCAACACAGCTGATGTCACACAGTTGCACAGCCCCTCCATTTAACTGGGCGTAGGCCTATCCCTGCCTCACCCCTTCTATGCCACGTGCCAGCTTTACAAGCTGCCCAGCACCTCAGTCCTTCAGCCATGCACACAGAGCCTTGGCCTACAGAAGCGCACTTCCCTCCGAACATAGATCTGTACTCCTACAAGCAGCAATAGTTACCCTTTCTTAGACCCAAAGCGGATCTTCATAATTCCTCCCTGCTACATTTAGGTGCACAGACATATACATGCACATATAGAGGCACTTCAGGCACCCACATGCATACAGATGCGTCCCTTGATTATGTATATATTGGTGTTCAGTTGCCTGATCCACGCTTTATGCATTTCACACATGCAAGCACTCACCCTTATTTCACACTCTTTGTGGCACATATATATGCACCAACTTTCTGCCAGTGGCTGCTCTGATGACTGTTAATGGGGAAGAAATTAGTAAAAAGCAGCATTCTCATTGTCTGCTTCCTCTAACTCATTCCAGGTGGGATGCAGGAAAACAGAGCATGGTTTTACAACCCAAACCAACAGCATCTGCAATAACAAAACCCTTCAGAACTGCTCAGTTTTGAATCCTTGACATCTAATAGCAATCCTGCATTTTCCAAAGGCTGCATCAGGGGACAGCACACTCCTCTTCATGTGAAAACATCATGTTGGCTGTCCTATTGCAAAATGAGAGACACCGTCACAGCAGAGCAATTCTTAGTGAGGAGCAAGTCCCGGGAGGCACAGAGGCTGGGAAATACACCACAACAGGCTTCTGGGACTGAGAGCTGCAGCTGGCCAAGCACTGCAGAAAGCAGCCTGCATTTAATGTTCGTGCTTCCTCTCCCCTAATGAGAAGCCACAGAAATCTGGTCACAGTTTAGTACAGTCAGGGAGATGAGAGCAGTTTTGGGGGTTCAGGGAGTAAACCCCTCCATGCATGGGATTTTCTGAAGCCCACCATCATCCCAGAACAGAAATCTTCTCAGGGACACACATGGGGGCTAAATAATTTTGACTCATAGCCAGAGTCTGAACGAGCCAGTCAGCACTGGGATGCTGAGCCAGCCATATCATTATTTGCAGTGTTTAAAATTTCATTGAAGATAATATCAGAAGTCTCTAGTCTTTATGGCTGCAAGACTTATCTTCTGAATGTGGCCATTATAGTACTCCGCATATGAATATGCTTATGCACAGCTCAAAGAAGCAGGCATGAGTCTGAGCAGGTACAAAGCACAAGCAGAAAGTAATGGTGCTGCCCTGGTGTAAATCAGGTTCAGAAAAGAGCCCTCAGTTACCCCTGAAAGAAAGGGGGTTTTCCCCTACTTGTCTCAAGACCCATGACCTGTCCTGGTGCTTGACAGGAATGATTTCAGGGTAATCTTCACTACTGATCTTTCTAGGAGAAACAGGATGCTACCAAAGATGAGAGGGCAGTGTTGTGCACCTGCACAGCACCATCAGACAGAGATTTGTTGAGAAGGTGGGAACTCACACAAGTTTTATCCCTGCTTTTTAGCATTGTGAGACATAATGTAGCTGCATGGTGAGGAAATCCTCCCCTCTGGGTTCAGACTGGAGATCTCTCACTCTGGCACATTGGGTTCAGAGAATGCAGACAAAAAAAATGACAGTCTTACCCCATTCTCTCCCTGTCATAGCACAGACTGTCTTGAGCATCCTGGGGCGCACCCAGCTGAGCTCTGGCTCCTGGCTCCCTCTTACTGCTCGGAAGAGTCTCCTGCGAAAACAGAGATGTTGTTGAATATTCTCTGATTTGATCTGGATGAAATCTCTCATCAGATCCTGCTGCTCTTCATGGCAAAATACCCACAGGCAACAGAGTCCAATTTTTACCCGTTCAGCTTCAGGCATAAATTTGCTGTTTTCAAAGTGGAGACAGCATCAGATGGCAGAGCGAAGGGAAAAAAAAAAAGTCCTTCACCAGCTGTGAAAACTGCCCTTTTAATTTTCATGAAAAGATATGAAACAAGAACAAAAGAAATGTTCTGCTGGCTGTTTCATTCCTCACTGGTGTTGTCGACAGCGAGCATTTCCTCTCACCATTCAACTCTTAGATGTCATTAGCTGCTGGATCTCTTTTTAGCTTCCCTCCTTTCCTCTTGGTGAATTAAGTCCTTTTAGATATCGCCTCTTGAATTCACATTCAATTTTGAGGCCAAGTTTTATCTGTTCTGCCTGTGACATAAAAATGGTTGTTTCCTCTTCTCCTACCCAGGTTTCTCTGTTGAGGTAATTCCTCTACCTGTTTCTGTTACTCCACTTTGAGGTCTTGCTTCAGATGTTAGTCTTTCTGCTTTATGTCTACACTGTATCTCATTAAAACTGTGCACCAGTCCAGACTTCTCCTCATTACAACAGGCAGAGCGTATGGGAACACAGTTATAATGAGGGCAAAGAGTATGGCTCAAAACCAACTTCTAATAGCTCATTAGCAAAAAAAAAACAAAAAAAAAAAACCAACACCACACATCAGGCACTGTTGTGGTTTCCTCATTTCTTTTAAAGATCTGAAAGCCATCCCCTTCCCCAGCCCATGGAGGTCAGCAATGTTTCATCTTCAAACTCAAGGCAAAGCTGTTGTCTTCACCGAGGATTGTCTCACAGCCTTAGGAATGTCCTGGACTCCATGTCCTGTGATAATGTCTGCAGATGTTCATGAAGTCACTTAATGTGTTTGTGCAGTGCTCATTTATCACCTTCTCAGTGCTCCTGCTACACCTGGGAAACAGCATGGGGAGCAGCACTACGTACTGGCAACCCAACTGCTGACGCTGTTTCCTCCTTTACATCAAGGTGGATCCAGTCCTGTCTGGTGGTGGCTTTCTGCTATTTTGCTTCTGCTCACTCATAGTTGCTTAGGTTTGCATATTAGCCTGACCCAGATTGGGAGTACAGGTACAATTCCAAATATTTCCCAGAATTTGAAGATCCTAGTCTGGACTGGTGCTGTATTGTACACATGGAGAATGTCAGAGTTCTCCTTTTTTTATGCAAATAGGCAAAATCAGAGGAAGGTGTTCAAGCTTGCAAATAAGCTTTAAAAGACCCCACCATGTATTTTGTCTTCTTCCCCTTCTCGGTAACATCCAGCAGGAGCTGCTATGTACTTGGAAGTGTTACCAAGAGCTAGCAGTTCTTTCAACTGTAAAGGAGCAGAGCTAAAGTCTAGGCTTTACCCTGGCCTTGCTCAGCACGGTGGCTAAACACTATGTAAAAGCTGTGACAACCAAGCAAGGGCCTTAGAATTTATGTGCTCATATTGTTACATTGCCGGGACATCTCTCGGGATGAAGCAATTTACGTTGTAAAATATCAGTGCACTAAAGAGCTGAGGAGGAGCTTCGTTGCATTGACAGCCTGGCTCACGTATTCTTATTAGCTAATCACGGTACCTGTCAGAGAAAAAGACTATCATTGGTGATATTTAATGCTGTACCTTTGGCTCCATTCAGTGCAGGCTCAAAACGCAACATTTTGATAGTCTTACAAGATGCTCTGTCTCCTTTTAAGGGACAGCTGACAAGAAGATGCCTCTTCTGAATGGGTGATGTCTGGCCTTCAGAGCAGTGAAGAGTGATGATGCCACAACTAGAGAGTGTCCCATCTTCTGTAAGAGTGTGGCTGGCATCATCTAGCAGGCTCAAATCCCTGCACTGCAGCTGCAGGGCAGTTAGGGATCTGCTTGTTTTGGGGTTCTGCCTGTGGCTGACAGTGCTGCCCAGCTGAGATAGGAAGGTATCATCTGCCCTGGAGGAATGTGCTCCTCAGAAGTAGGAACACAACTATATTTGAAAGCATTTTATTTTTAGCTTATCATTCATAATTTCACTTGTGTACGTCACAGTGACTCATGCTTTGCTCCCCCTTCCTCAAGCAGGTGCTGGCAGAGGCATGATTCTTTGTTTAATGCATGGTCTCTCTGTTTGAGGGCTTGTTGCAGTGTGGCTTGGCAGTAATAAGGGCTTCTTCTCAACCAAACACTACTAGCTGTGAAATTTTGGATATATGTCTTTTTCTTCCCCCTAAGAAATATGTTTTTGGTAAAACGCAGATGCGGTAAATGCATATGCATTGGCCATATCCGTCTGAAACAGAAAAGGCCTCCAAACGGAAAAGGAGCTATTAACACAATGGAGAAGAGACTGTCCCATGCATCAAATCATGTTCCTCACATCACTGCCAACCCCTTAGCAGATGTTCAGTCCAGATGATTCCCCAGAACATCTGTGCCATATCCTCTACCTGCCGCAAGCCGCAAAACACCTCCCTGCAAGACCTCGCAATAAACTTCAGACCCTGTGTAGAAAAGACAAAACCTGCAAAACTGCAGTGTATTACAGAGAAAAATGGGAGACATCAAAGGCAAAGAAAGGAGCAAACAGTTCCTAATAGTTACCTCATGCTTTCCACATGCACTGGTACTGACTTTTCCTAATGTAAAGCCATGGCACTGTGCTAACAACTAGCATTTTTTGTTACCCTGCAGTTCACAGCTCACCTAAGCTTTCTCTGATCCCTCCAGTGAGCCATTAGTGCACCAACTGTTGTGAGGTTGTTTTAGCAACAGTTTGAAAAGTGATTTTTTATGAGCTGTTTATTACCTTCTCAGATTTATTATGTTCCATTCAGACCGATTATGTGAAATAAAAAAAAAAGAAAACAACACCAACTCTAACAAGAACATGAACTAAAACAAAACAAAACAAAACAAAACAAAAAAGTTATTTATCCTTTATTCCTTTTTTTATCCCCCAACACTTTTGGGATAAATGTCAGGATGAATTTAAGTCAACACTGTCAAAGGCAATCATTGGTTTTGAGATTTTAAAACCTTGAGTATCTAAATGAGGGTTCTTATGAGTGAATTTAGTTGCAGAAGGAGATTTGTGGATCCATTCCCAGTGATTGCAAGGTGATTATCTGCCTCTTCCCCTCTTAGGAAGCTGGGTGTCTTTGGCTGGACATGTACAAGAGGATATACCTTACAGAGCAAAACATATTCAAACTTCCAAACATTTTCAGAGCTTGATGGTGCTGATAGGAACGTCTTCACAGTCCAGACCTGAAGGACCACCGGGTGTTACACCAAGCAGAGGTTGTGGGAAGGATTTCCCCTCCAAGAATATGGGGCTACACAAAATAACGTCAAACCAGTCAGAAGAATCTCAGCTAGATAGCAAAGGGGAGTTCTTCTGCCAACAGCACTAACCTCTGTGGTTGCACTTTGGTTAAAAGCTGGTCTATTGACAAATTAGGGCTTTCTCCCCATTTACCCTGTGTTTTCCTTTAATGGTCCCAGCTGGAGAGCAAAGCCACAAATTTCAGTTTTTCCACAATTTCCAGTTTTGTCATACTTTGGAAGTGATTGTTCAAGCAACTACATGTGCAAAGTAGGTACCTGGCCAGCCAGTCCCCCAGCATGGCTGCAACAAGTCCAGCACTCCTCCATCCCATCCTCAGGGAGTTCCCTACTCAGGGAGTAACCAGGGAGTTACGTTATTCCCCTTGATGCCAGTGGGAGCCGGTCTACTGATTGTAAAAAAAGCTCTGGGAATTGCAAGATGAGGCCCTAGAAAATCCAGTGAGACTGAAAGTTGGACACCTGGCTGAACATTTTCGCTTTCCCCTGACAGTTAATGAGATGAAAGCCCAGGAGGATTCTCTGACAATTACAGCTTATGATGAGAATGTGGCTCCTGTGCAGTGATGAACAGAGCTCAGACAAGCAGCCTCCTGCAATGAGGAGTTAGTGAGTCCTCATAGGAGTAAACATATCCCCTGGTTCTCTGTGAGGCACCAACGTGTCCCTGACACACCACTCCTTGTGGGTTTTGGTTTTTTCTTTTTTTCTGGTCTGTCCATTAACTGAAGAGGCCACAGAGAATGAACTCTCTTTCAGCCCTAAAAAATGGATTATCTCAGGTCTAGCTGAGGCATCAAGATATAAATAAAGATCTTCAGCTTCCACAGCAATTAATACCCATCCATCAGCTTTAAAATCACCTGTGTATAATAAATGCAAGAAGCTAAACATCTTGCTGCTGAGCTTCCGCTAGTTGTCATCCAGGCAAGACAATTTATGACACCTTTGCTGAGCATCCTGTCGAGGGCTCATTCATGTAGTTCCTCTGAAGGCCAGATGCAGCCTTGAGAACATGAGAATTCAGAGATTTGCCCTGCTGCCTTGTTACCCTGCATGATCGTTTCTGGTAAGTGTTCTTCTTTAATCATTTCCCTGCACAAAGCTCAGGGTTCTCTTGTGTTTGTCTATGTCATATTAATAAGGGTCCATTTGGGAGGACGCTGGGGGTGGAAATGATTTGACTGAGGTTAAGTAACAATTGTACAAAATTGTTTTGACATTATGTTAATATCTGCTCTTGTATTATCCCCAATTTAAAGTTAATCACCAAAATTACCATTGCAGTTCCCAAAATCTAATGAAATAAGATTTGTTGAGGTGTGAATAATACAGAAATTGAGAAGTGCACAGTCACTATAAAAAAAATATGGAATAAACTGCTAGTTTTAACTCTCTGAGTGCTCATATAAACTGAGGTGGGTTCACAAACTATATCAGAACTTTAACACTTTGAAATCCTGCCAGTGACTGAGCGAGGTCTGGAACAAAGTGTCCTGCTCATGTGCCTGCATGTGCACACAGGGCTCAGCGCAGCAGGGTCCTGGTCCATGTCCCAGCTGCCAGGGCATGGCCAGACATCTCAAGATAATAAATATGAATTGGTGCTTTAATGTGGGTTCGATCATGACTTGGCTGTGCCAGGATAGACATATATAATTTGGGAAAATAAAGACAGACCATTGCTATCATGAGAAATAATTTGAAAAGACTGATTACCATAAATAAAAATCAAAAAGCTGTGGGGAAATGCTAGCACAAGGAACAAAAAGAGATGGAGGAACCTGCTTGCCTCTTGTATTACCCCAGAATGAATATGAAGAAAATGGAGGAGGAAACATCAGTGTTACATTCAACCCAACAGCCTGGTCCACATCTAGCTGATTAAAAAAATATTTTTTTTTTCCCAAAAAAATCACCTAAATCCTTTCCCACATGGAAGCTTGGTGCAGGAAGAATTCAAAGCAAATGATGTGCTTCTGGGAAGAGGATTTTAATAGCTGTTTCTGTAAAAAAATGGGAAATGGGAAATGATGGTGGATTTGAACCATTACTTCAACCACAACAAGAAAACATGTAGTAGTTAGGCCTGGGAAAGGCCATCCAAACAGCACAGCTACAGGCTTGTTGCCTTGGATATGTGAGTGGAGTATAACCAGAAGGGTGGGAGAGCTGCTGGGCTGTAGGCTTGGCTGAGAAGGAAGTCAGAGACACAGCTGTGATGAGTGTTGGGTGGCTCAGGGTAAGTTTGCAGGGAGAGTGATGCTCTCTGCTTCATCTGTGCCATTTCAGGTCTGGGAAGCACACACAGAAAGTAGGAAACAAGCAACACGTGGCTGTGGCAATGCTGCACAGAGCAAAACACATGGAGCCAGCTGCCCCCAGAAAAAAAGAAGAGAAAGAGAAATGAAAAGGACAAAAGAAAGAAGGAGAAATCAAACTCAAACTTGCAGCAGCTTTCCTTCAGAGTTGCCCTAGGCATAACTAGAGGTTCCCATGAATTACAGAGCTAATAACGTATTCCTATGTCCAGACTGAAGTACAAAAATGACAAAGAATGACTCACTTAAGGTGCTTATACAATCAATACTACAAAGCAGCCATAGATGATCCATTTTTTGATCCTCACTTCACACCTCAAACTGGCTGATTTACTAGGTGAGGCAGTAAGGATCGCAGTTTTTGATAGAAAATTCCAATTTTCACGTGCAAAATGAAACACTCTGCATTTGCATCTAGTTTTCCTGAGGCTGGGTGTGCAGAGATACAGTCCATCACAACCTAACTTGTTCCAGCACAGTAATTGCAGCCAGTTTTGTGGATAACAATTGCAATTTCAAGTGTGGAAACAAGCTTGAAAGAGGCTGAATACCTGATCCTCTGTATGCCTCAAAAAGCTACAGAATAGCTGCATTGTTGGCTTTAATAAATTCCCCATGGAGATTTCATATCCCCTCTAAAGTGGTTCCTCAAAATCTTGTTTTCAGCTACTTCACCTAGCAATATCTGTAAAATGACCCTTGTTCTTCTGGCCACTTCAGTGTTGAGTCTTCTGGTGTGACATCGAAATGAGGATGTTTTGATTCACAAAGGTGAAGAATTAAAGATGCTTGAATTTTTCAGTGATTTTTTTATAGTACAATGGAGCCAAATATCTATCAGGACAAAACTGATAGCAGCTCACAGAAATAAGAGAAAATGTCCCAGGCATAACATACTTTGTGTGTGGACTCTAGCTGTATTTCAGAAACAAAACTAATAGACTGAATTATTCCATAAATTATTGGAGTTTGAAATAAACCCATTGTTACAATGGTTAGGAAGGAGGTAAGTTTTAGAAGTAAAACAGGGATCCTTCCTCCCTGAACTTTCAAGCTCAGGCTCAAAACTCTGTAGCCTTTGTAGACTTCGTCTAATCTCTCTTGCCTTAGAAGTACCACGAGAAAATTGAGATAGGGAACATGACTTCTTCTGATTAAAATGGCATTAATGCCAAGCTATGTGTGACAATGTCACCCTCTTGTAGCCAGGAAAATAACTGCAAGTGTAAGCTTTGTAGTAGCACAACCACCTGTGGTCACATCAGACTGCCAGCAGTCAGTCCAGATCTTGGAAGCCAATTAATCCCAGGCTGGGCTAATACTGGACTGGGAGTGCAAGATGGGATTGCAGGCTCCGAAGGCACAAGCTGCAGACACGAATACAAAGTAAATATTAAACCACAAACCAATTTAAAAATAAAAATAAAACTCTTTGGATCCCATTGCTGTCACTGCTCTGGCAATAGGCAGGGATCAGAAGGAAAGAACCCCACAGTGCTTAGTAAATATTGTGAATTAGCTAAAGGACTGGGTATGTTAGAGGGAGCAGCTTCAGCATAATAAAGGTCAAAACTGTTCTTGTGACCTTAATCCAAAGACCACAAACAGACATCAGGAATAGTCTAGTAGATTTATTATTTAAACTGCCCTCATTTTCTGTGTCACACCAGAACTATCCCAATGCAGCCAAATATATTTCATGGGCTGACACCTAAGTTCACTGGGGAAGAGCTAGGCTCTTCCAAAATGAACTACTAGTCTAGTTAAATCTTTCTGTTGCATGATCTCTTGGAATAGTTTCCATTTCTAATATGGTTTTGTTAACATAGAGTTTTCCAAACTTATCCAAATCCAAATGCTCACTGGTTCTTAGCAATTGCTAATTAGACAAAATTTAGTATCTTGGGAACCCTTTGCTTTACCCTTACCATGACAACTTTGCTTTTAATTGGAGAAGTCTTTGTAGACAGACTGGTACCTGCTCAGCCATAATTTTTTTGTCCTCTGATTAACAATCTCAGCACCATCTGCATGAACAAGAGCTCAAAGTTCATTGACACTTTTACTTTCTTGCAGAGGCTTCTGGAAGGTTACTGAGAAGCAGCATTTCTGTAAGGCTGTGTTATGATAGTATCCAACATACACAAGATGATTTAATTAATTAAATTTATTTAGTATGTTTATAACTAAAATTAAAAGCTCTACCTTCTATATACAGCTGATTGCTCTTAAAGTTTGTCAACAGGCAGTTACAGCATTTGCCTGAGCAATGCCGAACTTCTCACAACTTGGAAATTATAAGCAAGTGCTGAGGCTTGTTTCAGACCCATTTTTCAGAGATGCAGACTTAGCAAAGTGGGAGCCTGAAATTCTCATGTAGACCCCTAAGAACTGAAATTACAGCTCACACTGCTCTTTCCTCTGGGAGCTGGCTGTTAGCTGGGGCCCATTTGCACATAACCTCGGTCTGCAGATACCTCCTATACTTCTGAGACACAAGTAATTTCATTTCAGCTTGTGATGATGATCCTTTAGAAACCACAAGGAGAAACTTCTGCTCACAGGTCTTAGCCATCTCTCCAAGTTACTTCCCAAGCTTTATGGCTTCTTCAGAGACACTGAGCTGCTTTACTAATAGTTTCCATCAGCAGCCAGCCTGAGAGCTGCCCAAATCACTGTCCAGTCCCCTGCATACAAGGATTAAATAGTGCATTTGCTCTGCCCTAGTACTGCGATGCTCTCTTGGGCTCTGTGCTCTCTTTTTCACCCTGTCCGGGGCCCCCCTTGAAACTGTTTGTGTTTTGTCTGCAGGACCAAGGTCCTTCTGAATCTGCAATCATAAGGCACTGAGCACCTTAAAACCACGGGAACGCACCAGCCAGGAGAATGTACAGGTTCAGCCCCTACACAATGAGCCAGAGATGTGGCAGAGACGGGCAAGTTGGACGGAAGAAGGGAACTTGGAAACATCATTAGGTTTTAAGGTGAGTCCTGCTTTGTGTTGTTGGCCTAGTACTCTGCTCAGGGACAAAACCAAATTATTCCTGATATAAATCTACAATCAACAGTGAAAGACTCTTCATGTTTGATTTATGAATCCATTTTCCCTTGGTCATTCTACTCCAGGCTTTCTAAACAAGAGAGCTGTGTTGCTTGGCTGGCTGTGAGGAAGAGTCTTCAGGAAACTGGACTACACAAGGTTCTGCAATTAGACAATTTCTTTGTAGCATAACGTAGGCGCCAAGATGACCTCAGAGGACTTTTTTGCTGTTGTAGAAACATATTGGACAAGTTTTCTGAGCAGCTGTGCATTAGTGTTCTGTATTAAATGGGCTGATTATAAATTACAACAGCTATCCTAAGAACTTCCCATCACTTTGGAGTTCTTCATGGCAACTTTCTTTCGTTCCTTCTTTTCCCTTGCCTCCAAGGGCTGCTTTGCAAATACATGCCATCTGGTGGGAAAGCAGATGGGGGGATAAGAAAAGTTATGGTTTATGGATTCATACAAAGATTGCTCTGTCCTTTCTCCCCCCAAAAAAGTACTTGCCTCATACTTCTTTTCAGGAAAAGAAGTTTCAGGCTAGCAGTGCAGGACTCATAGCCATAGAAAAGATGGAGGTGTGTGTACACCACAGTGTCTGAAGAAAGATTTATTTTTTTTCTCCAGAGCTCATGATAAAGGTGGATTTTTATTGACATTGTTTTGCTGCACCTTAGGCTTTTTATTTATATTCCGGTTAATCCCTCCCACCTGTACTATCTGCCTTTACACAGAAGCAAGTTCAATATATGATATATTTCTGCTTGCTGGAGTGAAGAGCTCATGGAAGAAATTTGGGGGGAAAGGGCTAATCATAGCCCTCTTGGCTGCCTGGGAGAGGGCACACAGCTGCTCAACTGAGTGCAGGCACTTCCAGGCTAGCAAAGCGGCCCAGCTGCTGGGCATCAGTTTGTCACCCACCTCAATTTCCTCTGCACACTGAAAAGACCCATGAAGGAGGACCTGTGTTTTAGAGTTAGTGGGGTCAGGAGAAGGGGCTTTGTTAACTGGAGAATTTTGGTATCTTGCCTGCCCCGCCTCCCCTCCAACTTTAGCTGGAAGATTGTTGCTAGCTCTGATCTTTTTTAAAAAACTTTCTTCTGTGTTGTCTGTGATGTTTTCCTTTCTCTCTAGTGTTGTTTTGGGGGGAAGTTATGCTAGAGAGCTGCTGGTCTGCTGTGGGCAACTAGCAAAAACTATGTTCTGTTTAGACATGTTTATTTTTCCAGTTGCTTTCTGGAGATAGTTGGAATGCCCATGCTTTCTTAATTGAGGTGTGATTTTTTTTTTATTTTTTCTTCCCCTCACTGAGAAGCAGATGCTCTTTGATATGGAGGAAAAGGACCACAAGCTGCTTTTCAGCTGTGGTGTTGTACCCATGTCCTGTAGTCAATGTGTCTTATCCCCACTTACAATGTGGCTCCCAAAACTTTTTGAGTGGCATGATGGATTTTCTTGTAAGGATTTATGACGGTTTGCTCTCTTAACTACCTGTTATGAACTCTTAGAAGTTGTCTGTGGATCCCAGGTGTCCTTAAGCAGCATATTGAAAACATGGTTTGCAACTGTTTGTGAGCTAAGCTCAGAACTGAAGTATTTTGGCTGACTTCTGAGCTTTGTCTCTTTCTCTTTTCTTCCATTCTCCCCAATGTGCGTATCCATCTCAAGGGACCTCGAGACTCCCAGTCTAATTTCAAGCAGCTAAACTGAACTGAATGTTTTTACAATGGTGTCACAAGCTTTTTGGAGCCTGAAACACAGCAGGAGGTTTAAGCTAATACAAACCAAAAGCACATTTCCTAACCTGGCCTTCATGCTTAATGCATGTAAAAGAGCTGTCAGGATGAGGTCAGTGGCACATAGCACCTCTGAGTTGGCTGAGATGCAAGGGCTTGAAAGCAGCCACTAGGGACAGGCATGGAGTGGGGCTCTTCAAGCAGAAAAACATCAAAAAGCCCAGTTCCTCAAGCTGGGACTGATGATGAACCAGTATATTTTAGAGTTGCTGTATATCTGTTATGTGTGTTCTGCTCTAAAACTGGCATACTGCATAGATGGTAGGAGTAGCTTGTTCACAGTTCAGGGGAAAATACACAACAATACCAAATGTTAAGAGGCTTTTTAGACAAGTGGAGAAAGGAATGTAACAAGATCCAATATCTGTGTTTGTCTAACATTGATTTCCAATTGTGAAATGAGGTGGATGTTTTTAACAACGGGATGATGAACCCCTGGAGCGGTTGCCTAAGGGATGCAGTACGCTCTCTGTTACTTAAATCCAATATATCAAGTTCAGATCACTTTTCTGAAGGAGGCAATCCAGCTCAACCAGAAGTTCCTCAGCTCAGTAAAGGACCACCGGGTGAATTTATACATCCACAGGTAAGTGGGAGGTCAGATTAGATGACCATAATAGTCTTTTTTTACCTTCAGAGTTGAAATTCTTTATAAAAGTGAAATCAAAAAGATGAGAAAGGTCTTAAAGCCAAATATTGCCTGCCAAACCCAATTATCAGGACTGCAGTTCAAAGTGATCTGTGCCCTTGCTGGGCCAGAAGCATTTGACCACTGATTTTTATAGCAAAGGATGTAAGTGCTTGGAGAAGCAAGAGGGATGCAAGAAAAGGGTTTCCAACATCAGGAAACCTGCTCTTTCCCCACATAGATAAAAACTGGAGAGAAATGTGAATTGCCTTTAGGCTAAGCTAATGTCTACATTTCAGAAGAGGACCTCCCAGAAGGGTGCAGGACCCAATGTGTTCAGTGTGGCTGCAGGGAACAGAAGAAGCAGGAGCTGTGAGAAAGCCACAAGGATGGCTCTGAGCATGAGCGAGGATGAAATGAGAGTTGGGCAGCTAGTGCCAAAATTATGATGTGCCTCAAAGCCCCTGCTTCCTATCCTACCACAGCAGCCATTGTGCAGGTGGGCAGAAAATAGGTATCCTCACACCTTCAGTGTTTCCCTGCAATCCCTTGTAAGACAGCGAGAAGAGCCCTTGTTTTGCAGTGCAGCAAGGAGGGAGCTGCCAGCTCCATCAACGAACGTTTGCAGCCAAGCCTCTTGTATCCGATGCACTGCATGCGTACAGGTTATGAATAATTTCTTTCCTAAGAAATGAGCCCAGGTTAAAAATAGCCTCTACATTTAGCTGCCTCCTTCCTGCTTGCTGGGGCCGGAGATCTGTTGGAAATGCTGGTAGTCATATTTAATGTGGAAATGTTTAGAAGCCAAAACTGTCTGGCACCTCTTGCCAATATGGGGAGCCCCGAGAACGGTTGTAGGGCAGACAGTGGAGTTTGGTTTTTCTCCTTACCCTGGCCTGGAAGGGGATGGTAAGAAGTTCACTCTGGAGACAGCTTCTCCATTGTCCCGTTCCAGCCAGCCTTGACCCTCTGTGGAGGTTGCTAAGAAAGGGCTAGTTAACACTAAGTGGTTTTGCAATGTGGTACCTGGGGCTGGATTAAGATATATTTTAAAGCTGCTACACAGACAAATTGAGCTTGATAGTCTGCCTAGTATAGGGGACAGCCCTCTGTGTGTAACACCAGCTCCCTGTTACTGTCTATGGTGAACTTGTAAAACAAGGCATGTGTTTGGAGGGCATATGGTAACACTTTCACTTGTATATCCCTGTTCCTCTTCTGTGGGATTATATCTGCAAGGAGTGTACAAAGCTGGAAGGGTTGCAAGTTTAGGACCTAAATTATGCTGATGCTTTCTCATTAATCCTCAGCTCTAGGCTTGCAGGAGTTTGTCATCACATGAGAAGTAAGGGCATAGAAAGCTGGTAACACATGAGGATTCCCTTTATCACCTGCTGACCTGAAGGACTGAGTAATAGCCTAGAATGGCACTGTAAATAATGATAGGTTCTTGCAGTTTGCAATGAAATAATCAGGATTAAGCCTAAAGACATGATTAAAACTACGCAGCTCACACTGTGGTGAAGAGGATAAAAACAGTCAGGTATTTACTTACTGAACAGTTAATGCAGTGGGTTTTACTCTGACTAATCAAAGCTCTTGGGGTGGGCAGGGTTTAGCAGATCTTGCCTGAAGAAGAGGTAGAGACTTCTGGTCTCTGTGCTTAGGAGAGAAGGATGTGGGAATGCAGGAATATAAAGTGTCTCCTGGCACCTCAGATATCAGAAACTCTGTAAGAGATGTCCTGTTTGAGTTTCCAGCACACAGATCCTAACATAGACAAGATCAGTCATTGACGGATGGTGCTAGGAGAGTGAGAAATTTTGATTTATGCTGTCTACAGAAAGGTCTACTCTAGGTACCAGTTACTGAGACTGCGTAATTGGAGCCTGAAGGGAACTGAGAAGCTGTGACTCTCCATCCATATTACCAAGGCCACAGCCACATGATAGTGCAGGAGCTGTCACCAAGTAAACCCCTTCCCCCAGCACTCTGAAAGGATGCCATGGTTGTCTTGATTTTGGACCCTTTCAGCCTGAAGTTTGGCCCACCAGTGCAAACTTGAATAGTTCCCTGATCATCAAATGCAGCTATGTCTTTTCTGTGGTGGCATCCCAGAGCATCCTTTCTATGGACGTCACTTCTTCCTTTCCTCAGCTGCCAGAGCAGTGTGTGCCCTTAAGTCTCACTCAGCTCTTCTCCCTTGTTTTGTGGCTACACCTTGTCTGCTCCCCGCCTCAGAGATTCATTATAAAAAATGATCCAGTTTTCTGAAATCACAAGGTTCTGTGTCTTCCACTTATTGTTTTATTTTAATAAGCAATTATGTTTTGAAGGCACCTCAGGGCTCCAGGCATTAACCACTTATCACCTGCTGAGTGATTTAAAACTAGTGAAGCACATCCCATTTGCAGGTTGGAATAAGGCCTGAATCCTATCAGCAGACAAATGAGTTCAGAAATACTCCATGTTTGTAAGTCATTGCTTATGGTTTCATCTCCTGGTCCTCAGAGAGGGGCCAGTTATGTGCTGGAGGGATGTCTGTTCCCTTCCTGTTCTGATAAGAAGCAAAGGGCTCGTTAGAGGCTGTGAAAGGGAGACTGTCTGTTGGCTGTTCTGTACTATTTATTTGCCAAGTATCTTCCACAAGTGTCTCTCCACTACAAAACCCTAGCTGCTAAATCAATCCACAGTTCAGGTACCCCTCGTGTGAGAGATGCAAATCTCCTCCAAGATGATACTGTTGTAAAGGCAGGAAGCCAATGACTCAGCTCTAGAACTAATATGGAAAATAAATGTTGTCTCACAGTGCTGAGATATTAGGTACAGTTATTGGTTAGTCTTCAGGACTTGTTATTCCCTACCAAGAGGCAATTTCTTGAGCCCACTCCAAGAGCATGAAACTCCCTGGCTGTAGCAATTTGCAGGAATAAACTGTGAGCATTTCCATAGATTGCAGGGTGCTCTGAGCACCGGCACCTTGGAGAGCAAGAGACCTGGGTTAGCATATGCTAGCTGGCTTTCTACTGGAGCTTTTATGACCTACTGGTTTGGGTTTTGTCCTACCACATCTCCTTGACTGCCAGGTGGCACAGTTGGAAGCCTATTTGAAAACAGAAACCCATTACGTCATCTCTATTTTTGTCACACATTGAAAATATGACACAGCAGCCGGGCCTGCATTGAACTCCTCGGTTGGAAGGCTGAGCAGCGCAGGTCATGTGTGCTGTGGAGCGTTATTATTGACATTATCTACAGTGTTAGTCAGCAGATATGCCATATGCTCCAAGGTGTATGTCCTCCACATATTGACTGAGTCATTTAAAGACTCAGGGGAATCTTTAAACGCATTTAAATCTCAGGGGAGATTTAAAGGTGGTATAACTAATGCTACTCCCCAGCCACTGAGGCGAGCAGCTCCGGTGCTGGCATGATTCATGGTGGTGCGCTCCAGCACCGTGAATGGGGGATTCCCGGTCTGGGGAACCTCAGGGGAGCCAAGAGACCTTCCAGGAGTCAGCAGCTCGCATGACAGCAGCTGAGGAGAGGGCCAGGAGCGATGGCGGCCAAGCCCCCCACACCTATAAAAGCCCTTGGGGAGCACTGGCAGACGGGGCCTGGCGGGGCGGCTGGCATGGGAGGGTGTGCAGGAAGGGCTGGGGCTCTGCCAGCTCCACCAGGGAGCAATGGCATCCACCCAGCAGAAAGCCACGGCCCCTGTAAACTCTGCACCCGCAGCAACTGAGGTGGCCGCCCAGGCAGGGCTGCGGTGGGAGCAGGCGGCCGCCCCGGTGCGGGCTGCAGGCCGTGCCCGGTGCTCCCAGCGGTGCCAGCGGCAGCAGCCCGTGCTCCTGGGGGTGCGCTGGGGAGAGCTAGAGCACCAGGGAGGTGTGTAGGTTGAGGAGGATCAGGGAGAGCAAAAACCAGACTACTGGGCTCACACCCTACTTACCCTGAGACAGGCCCAACAGGCAGACAGGCCCATGATCCAGAGGATTCCCTATCCTGTTTCCACATGGCTGAACACAGCGACTGAAGGGACAAGGAGGAATGGTGACAGGTTCCTGCCTGGCATGGTAGGCATGTCTCTCCATGACTGCCCCACCTGCCCACGTGAGGCTCTGCAAGTGGAACCAAATGATAACGAGGACAATGGTTCATCTGTTGTGGGGCGATTGCCAAGGTGAAGCTGGCCTATGGGCTGCATCAAAACTGCTCCGTAAAGGAAAAAAAGATGGGTCGTCATAGAACACCCCTGTCTGAAGGAACAGAAGGGCCAATATGCAGGCCAGACCTGCATCTTAGGGAAGTCTGCTGTCTCCCTGGGGTCCAGGTTAAAGACATGAAGAGAAAGCTTCCTGCCCTGGTCCAGCCACCGGATTATTATCCATTATTGATTTTTCAGGTAGGCAGCAATGAAGTTGCAACAAGAAGCCCAAAGAAAATGAAGAGAGACTTCAGGGCCTTGGGACAACTTGTGATCAGGAGCACAAGTAGTGTTCTCCTTTGTCCTTCCAGTTGCAGACAATGATAAGAGAAGAAATAGGAAGAGCCAGCAGATCAATATCTGACTCCAAATCTGGTGTCACTGGCAGAATTTTGGATTTTTTAATCATAGGTCTGTTTATATGACAGCAGGCCTGCTGCCAGCAGACAGGGCACACCTGTCTCAAAGGGTGAAAAGGTTCTTTGCACAGGAGTTAGCAGGGCTCATTGAAAGTGCTTTAAACTAAATTTGAAGGGGTAAAGGGATAAAACCAGGCCCACTAGAGATAAGCTTGGGGGCAGCATGCCAGTATTTAAGGGATAGTGTGCTAGCGAGGTCCTTTGGTCCACTGTCTCAATGGAGGTAGGGGATGGAGATCCATGCTGAAGATGCTTATTTAAAACTGCAGTTGCTCTGAATTAAGTAGGGGGCAGATGTCCCTGGTGAAGGGTGCTGTTGCTCATAAATACGTCCCCTGAGGTGACCTGAGCTGTTTTGGTGTTGTTCCAAAGCTCCAAGCTCTTGGCCTATGTAGGTAGGTAGTGCCTCCTGACCACTCTCTTCTCCACACTGTCCATTTTTCCAGACATACAGAAATGAGGATATCAGCCGCCTTTCTGGTGAAACACAGCCATTTCTCAGCAACAGCCAGTCTGAATTACATGTCAGAGGAGCCCTTGTCATGTTCCCACCTGTGCATCATCAGAATGGGCCCAATAAAAAGCCTCGTTTCTCTTTATTTCCTTGTGATTTTACCTCCCCTGTCTGTTTGACCTTCTATTGTCATCCTCTATTTCTTTCTGGCCCTATGTCTGCTCTTAGACTGATGGTTCCAGCATAGCTCTCAACATAGAGAGCAGGATTTCCAGAAGAGTCTCTGTGTCAGTGTCCAGAAATGTGGAGCTTGCAGGGGCTGTTCCAGCCCTCCTTTCCCATGCGAGGTATGCGCAGTACTTGCTCTGTGTCTGTCTCATCCCCTTCCAGTCTCAGGCTCCCTGGACCTGGGCCAGGATGCCTTAGTTTTCTTCTGCGGCCCTTTTGGTGTTCTCAGCTTGGATTTGGGGCACAGCTCAGCAATGTTTACTTGTCACATCCCCACCAGGCTAGGGACAGCAATGCTAATATTGCAACAAATTTAGCAGAGCTCAGTGGTAGGATTTGACCCAAATTGCAGAGGGGAAAAAGAAGCAGCTCTGTAAAAACTGAAATTCCTCTGGATGATAAATTCTATTAGAAGCAAATAAATAAAAAAGCCAGGTATGAAAGGGGCACATTCTGGTTTTTCTCTCGTCTTAGTGTGATTTGAACATAATTTGTTTGGGCTCAGCTAAGCAAGCAATGCAGAGACCCTGAGGAATGGGGCTATATTTGCTGAGAAGTCAACACCATGCTTCCACAGCAGTAGGAGAAGAGGTGTGAATGAGATTGCATAGAATCAGATCCTTCTCTCCCTGTTGGAAGCTTAAAGTGATTAGAAATGCACTTGAAACCAAATAGACATAGCTGGACTTGCAGATTGAGTCAGAATTTTGATTTTCCTTGCCCTTCCCCAGGGCAGAGCTCAATAAAGAGAGCAATAAAGATGCCCTGGGACAGACTTTTGAAGATAGGACTGGGCTCTAAATCAGTGTACAGACCTGCCAGAAGGAGATGATTTGGGGCAAAAAGAAGGTAAGAAAATAATGGACGAACTCAGTTAAAGTTGAGAAGTACCAAGAGTTTCTTGGGTGAAGATATGCAGCTGCTCATTATCAATACTTGGCATATAATCTATCAATATTTATAGACACATGCCTGCTTGATGTAGGGTCTGTGCATTCCCTCCAGTCTAGTTATTTTGTTTCCTTGCAACTAGAAAGCAAGGTTTCTTTGAAACGACGTTTTTCAGACAGCTGAGGGGACTCCCTTGCTGCCCAGCCCTCAGGGTGAGAGTGAAATATTTAAAATTCAACCGGACATGCTTTTAGGGCTGCATTAAGAAGCAGCAACCACTTCCTAAGTGTGGAACAATTATACAGATATCAGTTTATGCTTGAAGAGCCTGAACTTGCATTTGTAAGCTAGATAGAGATATAGGTCTTGGCCTGAGCAGTGATGGCAAAAGATGCATTTCTGAGTTGCACCAGAGCATGGTTCAAAGGACATTGAAGGATGTGACCCTTTAGAATTGTAAAATGAGAATATTAGAACTGGAGGTGAACTGCCTTGAGGTCTTATGATGGTGACGACTCCTTGCACTTGTTCTGCGGAGGCAATACAAATATATTTCCTAGAATATTTCCTCAAGTGTTTGTGTGGGTTTTTTTCCTGTTGCTGTTGAAGTGAGGTGACAGTCTTCATACATAGTCTTGGTGGATATGCCTGAGGCAATGCTGAAACATAAGTTCTCCAGCTCATCTGTCTCCATTGCTTCTATACAAGGCTTGGGCTGGGGGATGAGCAGCTACCAGTAGTGTATCCAAGCCACAGGAGAATGGCTGGTGAAACAGGAGGGACACCTTTATAGAAGAGCCATTTGCAGGAATATTAATTACCAGGCAGCTAGTTCTGGACAATTGAATCTCAACTCCAGATGTTCCCACTCTGACTAAGTGCTTTAGCAAAATGCTTAATTGATTACTATCTTGTGAGCTCTGTGTGTATGATAAAATCCAAGACTGTTGAGCTAGAGGGATTGTCTATTGATAGCAGTACAGTGCAGTGAGTGTTTTTTCACCTTTTTCAACTTATCCTTTTTTATCACAGGGAAACCAGGCCAGGTTTCAAAAATGTTCTTTAATTTATAATCTTTATTGTAGTGTCATGGTGTTGATTAAAGTCACTGAAGACCCCACTATATAAGAATGAATTGAAATAATCACATCTGTGTTTGGTCTGAAAGGCTTCTGAGCCTTGTTTAATGAGGGAGTGCTGATTTAAGGCTTTCTTTATTTCTATATGTTTATATGACAGGTGCAAGGATAGGGGTCAGATTAAAGAAGAAATAGGCCATTGGGATAAAATTAAATCAAACAGAGGTTTTACTCCAGGCTGTAATTGAACCAGAGCTTAAGTTCAAATAAGAAATTATTTTCCTTTTTTTTTTTTTTTTTTTCCCCTGGTCTTTGAGCTCTAACCAAGCTCAGGAATGTCAAACAAGTGCAAGGCTGTGCTAGCTGATATCTTTGGCAGGGGTGGACTCATAAGCACCATGAGGTAGGGGAAGATGTATAACAGGTAAAGTGGTACTTTGCAATGAGATTGTAAGGTCCCAGAGATTTGACTTGTATTCCTGTAGCTGGATGGAAAGAAGTTTTTGTTGCAGAACAGATCCAGCTTCTGGTGAAATCCCAGATACTTTTCATTTATGTTCAGTGGAAGCTGGCATGACCCTAATGGAGGTGGTTGCCACAAAAAGGTTCTTTCCATGGTGATTAGTAGACTATGTGATTCCTCACTGCGGGTAAACCCACAGATTTCAATGGAAACTTCCCTGGCTTTTAGGTCTCATTCCTTTTCCATACTACAAAAGCAAAACTGAAAGTAGTAGAAGAACAAAATTAGTTTCATGCTTCTGAAAATATGAATGCTTTTGCTAAAAGTATGAAATATACTTAATGGACAAGACTTCTGTACAAAACAGCCATATTGCTACACAACACTAACGTGTTGTGCTGACAGAGCAATTTTATATTTTATTTTTGCCTTTTCTTTCCAGAGTTCCAGGGCATGAAATTCTTCTGTGTTAAAAACTGCTATGAAGACCTCAGTGCTGCCCATGACCATTAAAAAGGATAGATTTAACAAGGGGAAGTGATCTGAATTTGATTTGCTGAAATACCGAACTACTAATTCCTTGGCGTTTGGTTATGCTGAATGCTTTTGTTCCAGTCGGGGTTGCTCATCTGTGAGCAATAAACTGATGGCACAAGTCTCTGCACACAAACTTCATGCCTCTCCATCTGTGGCTTAAGAAGGTTCACAGACCACTTAATTTGCAGGCACTGTCTGGATATGCCAGTTTCTGTCATCATTGATGTGTGTGGAAACAGGTAAATGAAGGTGAAAAGCCAATTTGGGGGCAGCTGTAAAGTAGAGACTTAATAGTTCTAGTACGCAGAATTTTAGGAATTATTAGTTTGTTCTTTCAAAAAAATAGCCTCTATTTTTAGCTCACAAAGGGGGTTGTTTTCTAGGGATTAGTGACAGGCTGTGCTGCCAAGGTGTGTAGGCTGATTTTGGAGAAGCATCCAGCCAGCTTGCATGGAGGCTGATGTCTTGCAGACTCCTGAGAGCACACTGGCAACAGGAGACTTCCTATTAGACTTGGGCTATAAAAATTATAGCTGAACTGTTTCTTTTTACATACAGTCCTAATCCAGCCAGCTCAAAGGGAACAGCAAATCTGAAGGAATCCAAGATGCCTTGGCTTCCCTTCTCAATGACAAACCGAGTATGTGTCCTTCCGAGAATTCTGCTGCAGGCAAGGCAGGGCATCCTGGCAGCAGGACTTATGGAACAGTGGCTGTTTTATGTACAAAACATAAGAAAGGAATGTGAGTTTGCTTTTTGTCTGCATACAGTTACCTGATCCCATTTCAGATGCCTTGTATCCTCAGCAGAAATTGTAACCTTCTAGGACATGAACCAACTGGCAAGAGCCACAGTCTGTCATGGCTCACATGGGGATAGAATTCAAATACCCAGAATGCACATACTGAGATGCAGGCATCAAATTCAAGCCTCTGGCAAGGAGATAACAAATCCTGGGCTGAACCTCTTCTAGTCTGATAGTTCCCAAGCTCAAAATTACAGACGGTTCCTACAGCTAACAAACTGCTGCTCCAAGAGAAGAGATCAGTGGGAGCAGTTGAACTTTGATAAGCAAAGGCTAAGAGTCTGCTCCACGATGTTTAGAGCTTTGTGATAATAATTAGATCTTAAAATGTGTCAGTTCTGCATGAGACAAATCATTAGCATAGGCCATGAGCATGTTTCCATGGGAGTGTGAGCGTATGTGTGTCTGTGTGATTTGCGCAAAAGCTAGCTAATGCAGCTGTGACCCTGCATATCCATATCCCAGTTTGTAGACTATAGGAGTGGGATGGAAATGATGAGACAGGCAGAGACTCTTGCTACCCTAATTTCCACTGCATTCATGACTACTGAGTTTCATAAAATCTTCCCCCACAGAGCTGCAGCCAGCATTGCTGCTGTAAAGGCAGTAAGGAGCACAGACAGGGTAAAGGTTATTTAAATAACAGCTTTCCTTTCCCATCAGAAAAGCTGTTGGCTATAAATTGCCATTTGAGTGTTTTGAGAGAACAAAAGTGTTATGTCTGTATTGTTTCAGTTTCTGCTTCTTCTCTTATCTCAAAGGTTTTCACGCTCTGAGAATGGAGGATGTTCCTCCTAGGGAAGAGGAGGTGAAAAGAGATGACTGCAGAAGCAGGGAAAGAAGGGATGGTCACATGAAGTGGATTCGCTGTTCTGAACCATTGCAGTGTTCTGAAGTCATGCTGTCCCCCTATATCCGTGACATGTATCCGAGTCATTCAGGAGCACCATGGACAGCAACCTCACCTGGTCACCTCTGGCTTCTGCAGACCAGTAATGACCGGAGAAATTCCTTCTGCCCATCATCTCCACCTTCTCAGGACCGAATCAATCTTCTATATTCAATAGGCTGAAAAGGATTTGCCGATACCTTTGGGTCTTTCGAGGGTCTATGACACAAAATTGCATCTTGTTTTCAAGACAACTGTAATTTTTTACCTTCTAGACCCTTTTCTCCCCTCTGGTCTTCCCAATGTTGCCTACATGGAGTATCCACAAACCTTTCTTTTCATTTATGCTTGGTGAGAACTGGCTCAGGATCCATTTCCTGTCCCCTTGGGTTTAGATCTTGGGCAGGTGCAAGATGCAACTCACTCATCCCATTTGGAAACGTTCTCCTTTAGGATCTGGTATAGCAGCTTTATAGATCTGGGCATGAATTCTGCACTCTGCTTTTCTGAACATGACCACTGCCATCTGCCAAATGGGTAGGCTCATGCAGAGTCTATTGCTGTTGGTTGTGAGACCAACATTGCCATGCTTGGACCTGTCTCTTTTGAAGGGGTTGGTGTGACTACAAATCTTTACCTCTCTTTTCTAAGCCCTTAACTTCAGGCTAACCTTTCAAATGGAAGGCAGTATAGCTGCTCTTGCACAACCCTTGATGCACCAGCATGACCTCACTGAGAATTAGGTCAAAGCTAATGCAAAATAGGTGAAACCCTGCAGAGCAGAGAATAGCCAGGGGGGCTCCAGGCTCAATGTGCTTTGTCATCATATTAAATCAAATCCACAACACAGCTAGTTTATGGAAGCATGCAGGCTGCAGAGGCTTTGGAAGATGGGAGAGCAAGGTGAGAAGGGACCTGAGGAGATACTCATTTTATTTGTGTGCAGTAAGTATTTTTTTCCCACACCTGTAGAGAAAGACGAAATGCTTACAGCTTATGGAGCCAGAGGTTGCTGAATTTCACATGGATTTGAATGCCAGCCTTATAACTTTGTCTTGGGAACTCATTAGGTCTCATAACACAAGAAAATATGTTGATTCTCAGTGCTGGAAAAGTGAACTGAACAAATGAGCATCCCACAGAAACAATAGTTATATCTTACCTGACCCCTGCCACAGCAGTGCCAGAACCACTACTTCCACTTTGGAGTCAATGATGTGTGGAGGGAACCTACCAAGCCAGAGAGGGGAAGATGCATTTTCTTTCAGTATCTTGGCTGGATTGCAAAGCAGAAAATCTTGTTCGGTCATGCAAAATTCCCTCTTTGTTTCTTTTATCTGTGAGAGCTACTGTCTTCTCTTCTGGCATGCCAACTGCTTTGGGGGCTGTACTGGTCTCTACTGACCACCAATTTCTAATATTGGAGAGGGATGTGTTTCAAGGATGAAATCAAGTAATTCCTCTGTCAGCTCATTGTGAGATGTCTCTGGCTAAAAGCCTGGGAAACAATTTTCTTATGACCTACTGTCTGATGATAGTGGACTGTATTATGCTGCTGTGGTCTCCCCCACATGCTTGGCGTTGAGTAATAAAACTCAGCTGAGAGAGAAAAAAACTGACAATCTACATTGCTGCTGCTGGCAAAGGCCAGAGCACTGCATGGGGCCCCTGAAGAGGGACGAGAATCTATCTGTTGATTGAGCCTGATTTAATTCATCTTATAAAGCATCTTGGCAGCTGACTAGATCTGACAGGTTGATAATAAGACTTTCCCTCAATGCAAAAAGGAAAGTAATTTACATTGGCTTCACACCTCTGGCAAGCAGGAAGATCCTGCCCTACCTTAGCGTGAATGGAGAGCAGACGTGAGAATGAGAGCAGGCAGCATCAGGGGGAAAAGGCTTGCTCTGTGCTTGAGCACGCACAAGAAAATGCCATTTGGAAAATGCCAATGGGTGAGAGAGCTGTGCTTGGAATCAGAATTCTGTCCATGACAGCAGTTTGGAGCAGCTTTCCAGACAAATCCTGAAGGATCACTTTCTTACAAGGAACAGCAGCACCACCTGATTTCATTTTGCTCCATTTAGCCCAGCACTTCTGCTGATACGCTGCTTACTTTCCCTTATAACAGGAACACGAGCACCAGCACCAAGCTGCCCTAAGATTTTTTTGTTTTGTTTATCATTTGCTGATTTCAAGCATTGGAACAGGCTGCCCAGCTATGTGGTGGGATCACCACCCCTGGAACTGTTTAAAAATCATGTAGATGTGGTTCTTAGGGATATGGTTTAGTGGTGGACTTGTCAGTCTTGGGTTAATGGTTGGACTTGATGGTCTTAAAGGTCTTTTCCAACCTAAAGGGTTCTATGATTCTATAAGCAGCTGATAGCCTCTAGGGATAGACCATGGCACTCACTGTGCAGAGAAGGTCTCTCCAAGTGGTGCAAGAATGCAATTACCCAGCCTCTAACTCCCCTACTACCAATACAGCCATCCCCAAGAGGACTGACAAGACAACTCTTAACCTGTATTATGCTCCGCTTTAAAACTGCTGTCACACCAGTTCTGGTTCTAAGTTTAGTGCCCCTTGTAAGCTGGGCTCTCAGCAGCTTTCTTCTGGTGTCATCACTTCCAAAAGGAACAACCTGAGGCAACCCCTCCATGCTTAACACACAGGCTGTACTGTCCTCACACCTCAGTGCACTGCCAAGGGAGGTAACAGTCCTGGGATGTGCTTTGAAATCCTCAGGTGAAAGCATGCCAGGACAGTGTCATGTCCTTCAGGGAAAGGTAATTTAGAAAGCTTTGCTCTTCACAACACACCAGCTTTAAAGACCCCTTCCCTTACTGCCAAAATTGAGCTGTGAGGAGGGGAGAGAAGTGGAATTATGTCAAAACAAACAAAAGTGAGTGGGTGGTGAAAGCATTTAATTTGCTTGTTCCCCACACACTGGGATCATGCTCTGTTAAAAGGCATTGGCTGAGCTCTAGGGCTCTTTCTCCTGGAGAACCCTCTGTTGCAGAGATGGTTTTTTGAGACCTTGATCTTGAACGTACTCAGACTGGGGCAGTGCCAGCTGGGAGACTCCTGAGAACTTTTCAATGCCCCTGGCCAACCTTTATGGAGCTGTGAAGGAGGACACCCAGATGCAGAGAACTACTGAAGTCTGCTAGGAAGCAGAGCAGAAGAGGACTTTGTGCTGTAGGGACACAATAACCAGAAGGTAAGTTTGTTTTCTGACTCCTTATTTAACCTGTCCTTAGAGAAACCTGTGCTAAAGTTTGCATTAGTGTATTCCAGCTTTGGACAGTGTCATGTGGCTGCCTCAAGGAAAGTGGAGGTCCTGCCTCAAGGCTGCGCCTGATTTAGAGTGTTGGCAGGAATGAGTAAGGCCATAGAGTAGGGAAAAGCGTCATGTGGTAGATGGCAAGGTTTAGGTGGTTGGAGAAGAGGTCTGAAAGGCAGATCTTGTGGAATATCATTGGATGATGTTGTGGTAGAAGGTTGCTCAAGAGAAGTTACGTGATCTCTTTTGGGGGAAGTAGTCTTTAAAATCAGGGCTATGAGAACTTTACCTGAATAGTAGTTGGAAGAGAAATGTAACTAGTTGTAGAGATTGCATCCATTTCCTGGCTAAGGTGTGCTGGAGGGCAGTGTGCTTATGCAGTGGGTACGTCGTAGTCTTGTTGTCTGGAGGTCTTAAATACTGCCTGTCATTGTGGCAGGTAAATATGGGACCCTGTTAGGAAAGCTCAGCACTTACAACAATCTTTACAAATGAGAGATCTTGCCTGAAAGCAAAAAAGATGAAATTAAGACAAGTGCAAAGCACTCCTCTTAGGCACGAAAAGCAGAATACACAAACACAAAACCGGGAATGCACAATGAGGCAGCAGCACGGCAGGAGAGGACTGGGGTTGCACTGGTTCACAAGTAGAATATGAATCAACCCTGCCCTGCTGCTGCAAAACAACTCATTGTATCCAATAGTCCATTGACAAGAATGCTCTTTGTCAGATATGCAAGGCAATTATTACAACCTGCTTGGGGCTGGCAGAGCTTCAGCCAAGTGTGGGTGTCTAGAACTGATGTGAAATTTTGTCTACACCCATTAAGAAATTTGGAGAGAGAGTCCAGGATGAAAAAAACAAACAACAAAAGTGAATGATAAGAAGTTAGGCAAACAAGTCCTACAAACAAAGATTGAAGGCATTGCATTTGTTCATTTTAGAAGAGAAATGATGGAAATGAGATACAGTCTTCCTGCACATAAATAGTACTTATAAAAATGCTGATGATTAACTGTTTTCCATGGTCACTGGTGTAAGAAAGTGCTTGAATTCTAGTGAAGATGATTTAAGATGTTTATTAGGAAAACCCTTCTAAAACCTAGAAGGGTAAACCACTGAAGTGTGCTGTCTAGGAAAGATGTGGTATCCCCTTTCTTAGTGCATTTTGGGAACGGGCTAGACAAACAACTTAGGAAAAATAGTTATTTGAGTATATTTGATCCTGCCTCTGATGATCCCATGAAATGCCCTTCTGCCATACGTACTCATAATTAAGCACAGTATAAAAACACAGCCTCTTCCTCTAGGAGTTAAAAACCCATCTATAATTAGATAAAGTCTTTATCTTTCAATGATAAAACTAGGTAAAATATGCCTTATGTGATAGTTCTGTTAATACATTATTGTAGAGCAGACACCAGGAGGAAAGCGAGCTCTTTAAACCGAAGAACATCACTGTTGTAACAACATGAGTGTAAGGCTGGCCAGGCATAAATTAGGCAGGAAATTGAAATAAAGTTTCAAACTGTCAGAACAGCAATATTCTGAAACAGTCTTTCATAATGGGAATGCTGGGGGCAAAAGTCAGAACTTGTTTTTAAAATAGTGCTTGCTAAACTAATTTAAAGCATTATAGAGAACTACTGCCTGTCGTGGCAGAGTCCAGGACTAGAAGATCCCTTTTGTTGCTGGAGTTTAGGAGCTGAGAAGAAGAGAAGTATTTTTATGCCAGTGGGACTGTTTTCTGCTCTTTATTAACACAAACGTACTTCTTTCATCCCTGTGTTTTTTCATGTGTGAGGCAGTTACTGATATTCCTTTGAAGATCCAAAGGTCAGATCTCTGTTTAAAATTGCATAATGGCACAGAGGTGAAGCAGGGAACTCCAAATCTGGGAAGAACTTCTTGAAGGAGACTGCAAATCCTCAGGTGCTGGGTGTCCTCTTGACTTTTTGTAAGGCTGCAAACACTTTGTGCTGATTGGAGTGAGTGTCATTTGGGGTTAACTTGAGCAGCTGGGAGAACTGCTTTGAGGAAGAGCTGAGCCACTGTAGTCGCCTAAACTGGAGCTGAACCTCATGTCCCAGGTGGTCACTACTTGGCAGTTCTGGTGGGGCAGGTGAGGTGTCAAAGTGCGGCAAGAAACTGCTGCAATGCAACGCAGTGTGCCAAATGTAGCTAATAGGATAGCACAGGCTCTGTGCCAGGAGAAATTTCTTTGCTGACAAATGAAACAAAGATGTGATTGGAAGTGCCACGCTTTGGAGGTATGAGCAATTTCCCTATAATCAATCATCCAAACCAAATTGTTTTCATTTCTTTGCATTATTTAGCAGCCATTTGGTGGCAGACAGTATGAGCTGGATATTTTTTTTTTCCACCTGTTCCTTACATTGATGTGATTTGTGGGCTTTGGCAGCGGGATGCTTGGGTAAAGGAAGGCTGAACTGGGCTTCTGTGTTCAAAAAACTTGGCAAAGACCATGTCTGTGCTTATCAGCTAATCATTCAGACATAGACATTGTTTGCCTACTCTTATTAGGTCTGCAAACTATCTGGCTGTGCAAAGCCAGCAGTGAAACACCTACAGGAGAGTATGTCAGAAGCAAGAGGGAAGAAGTGAGAAGGTGATAAGGTAGAGCTGAGTTTGATAAGAGCCCCTGGTTCCTCCAGTAATTGCAAGAAAGGTGAGACTGATTATTAGACTTATCAGCTCTCCCGGGTATTCCTAGTTACATAAAGCTATTGATGTGGTTAGAGATCATGGAAAGAAGGCTAGGTAGAACAGGAGGACTCGTTTCTATATCCTGGGCTGAACTGCATGTAACAATTCCCTTTCTTTTCCTAGTGGGAAGTGTATTTCTGAGTTTAAGGGATCCATTTTACTTTCCCTTGCACAATGTGTGTGGTGTGATATGAGAGAAAGGAGGAATTAGCAGGAAGCATATGTTAAGATGACTTCAGTGACTGGTTTGTTTTCTAACATAGATTTTGCAGCTACGACTTTTTTTCCAGCATTCGCTGGTACTGGGTCAGGCTGAGGGAGAACTGCTTGGTGTAAATATAATAAAAGGGAAGTTTGTGGGGACATACAGTGAGAATGTCTACTACCGAGGATATGCTTTTCATCCCTTTTAAGTCTGATGACTTTGGCCCCTTTTCAAGTCATGGCCAAAGAGCCTGTTTGCATCACACAACTCAACTAGAGCCTGATTTATAGAAGGGCATCATATAACTACCAAATAACACCCTGTGTCCTTAGATGAGGCAGGAGGGGCTTTTCTTTCAGGCAGATTGAGCAGGACATTATCATGTATTCAATTCAAAACTGCCCTGAAGCTGCTTTGTACCAGGGTATAGCTCTGCAGGCACTACCCCACTTCATAGATAAGGTTCAGATCTCCATGTGTGAGACCTCTGATGCAGCAAATGTCCTGAAACCTCCCACTAATGGAGCTTTCCCCACTCTGTGGTGCTCCCCAAGGGATGTTTAGACTGGGATCATGTGACCCTGTGGCAGGGATATGGTAGGTGGCACTTGCTGGAAAATCCCCTCTCAATATATCCCAGAACAATTTGGTTGCTCATCAGGGCAGGATGCAAGAGTTGTCTTTCAGGGAGAGCTTTAGGATGGACAGAATTGAAGATCAATTTAAGGATTCATTTCTGCTCTGACTACAAGGGCTTCAGTATCTGTTTAAATATCATAGATGTGTTTCAGTTTTCATTTAGCTGGCTTTCTAACAGTTACCAGTGGCGTGGGAGTGGAGGGCTTGTGTTTGCTGCTTGTTATCAAATCTGAACAAATACAGGCCTGGGAGCCTATGCAGTTAACACTGGGACTCACAAAGGCATCAGGACCTCCTAGCATGTACAGGTAAACAAGAAAGGCATGTTGATTATATCACTGGCACAGCAGATGAGCTCTAAGTACACACTCACCTCTCTATGGCTCAGCTTCTTGTACAAAAAATAGGGATCATGATACTTTTCCTCCTGCCTTTGTCAGTCTTGCCTGTTTGGCTGGTTGCTTGTGGAACAAGGAGTATTTCTTGTTGAGTATTTGTACAGTGCTTTGTACGACAGAGCCCTGATCACAGCAGGGGGCTTTCAAGTGCCTCTGTGTTAGAGCAAGCGCAGAGATGTCTGAACCCTGGTGGAAGCAGCGGCTTGTATAGCGCTAACGAAGGTTATAGATGAGGCATGTGCTTTTCAGACTGTAATGTAGTTGAATTTCACAGAAGCAAATGCTGCTTCTAACAAACCACTGTTTATAGACATCCTAATAGTAAGAAACATTATCTTTCCATTGCTAATTAGCTCTTGATAGGGCAAATGCTTAAAAAGATCTTTGTTTTCCTGCTTTTCCCAAGGCCTGCTGTATTTACCCCTAAGGGTACCATCTTCCCTTCTCCTTCATGTCATTTTCTTTTTAAAGTGCCATTTAAATGTTCAGCAGTGCAAAGCCTCTAAGTACAGGGTATTTATGGACAATTCAAATTGAGTGTTTTCCCTCGTTATTCTGAGGTGGTGAATTGACCTCTCCTTTTATACTGACTATCAGGAAATAATGAAAATTTAGTTGGGCCTCTTGATGGCCACTTTATGCAATACCAAAGGCCTTTATCTCTTTTTTTCACTTCCTCCATCCTCTTTCTCCTGATCTTTTAGAAATGAATAAATCCACTTCCTGATCATGATGGTTGATATTTTAAGTTAATTTAATTAAGCATGTTTTCCCTCCCTTCTCCTCAACCCCAACTTACCACTTATCTCTGAGGTCAGATTTGGTGGAAGCAGAAGAAGCTTCAAACTTCAGAATTTATTCAGGTGAAACCAAGAGAATATATTGGCTCTTCAGAAAACAGCTTGTTTGCTTGGCTGGGAGTTGGAGGGCAGGAGAAAGAGCAAAAGGCCTTTAATTCAGCTAAGTAGAAGAAAAAGTCAATCTTCCAGAGGCAGACAAGGGATGAAACTAGCTAAATACTTAAATAATGGTCGAGATAAGACAATGTGTTTGCCCACTGTTTAAACGCTGAGTACTACTCTATTTGAAGAGTTAAATAAAATATAATGTTTCCCTTGAACACTGTCCTTTTCCTCAAACTGTACTCCGTGTTTTGTTACTTAATGGCTCCAACCCAGAATCTGTCTCAGCTAGAATCACAGAATCATAGAATTGTTTAAGTTGGAAAGACCTTCAAGATCAAGTCCAACTGTTAACCCAGCACTGCCAAGTCCGCCACTGAACCATGTCCCTAAGCACCACATCTAGAGTTTTTTAAACACGGCCAGGGATGGCAATTGCAGCACCTTCCTGGGCAGCCTGTTCCTGTGCTTGACCACCCTTTCAATGAAGAATTTTTTTCCTAATACCCAACCTAAACCTCCCCTGGTGCAACTTGAAGCCATTTCCTCTTGTGCTATCACTTGTTACTTGGGAGAAGAGAGAGACCCTCACCTGGTTACAGCCTCCTTGCAGGCAGCTGTAGGGAGCAATAAGGTCCCCCCTGAGCCCCCTCCTCTCCAGGCTGAATCCCCCCAGGTCCCTCAGACGTTCCTCATGGTACTTGTGCTCCAGACCTTTCACCAGCTCCGTTGCCCATCTCTGGACATGCTCCAGCCCCTCAATGTCCCTCCAGAAGTGACAGGCTGAAAACTGAACCCAGGATTCAAGATGCAACCGCATCAGTGCCAAGTGCAGGGGGACGATCACTGCCTTATTCCTGCTGGCCACACCCTGTCTGATGCGAGCCGGGATGCTGTTGGCCTCCTTGGCCACCTGGGCGCACTGCTGGCTCATGTCCAGCCAGCTGTCAACCAGCACCCTCAGGTCCTTTTCTCCAGGCATCTTTCCAACCACTTTACCCCAAGCTTGTACCATTGTGTGGGGTTGTTGTGACCCAAGTGACCCAGTACTTCTCCTTCTTGAACCAGTTCCTGCCCTCAAATCCATGGCTGCCTTAGTGATGAGGGCCAGCTTGGGGGATGCTCTGCAACAATCATGAAAGAAGCCTTTCACTTGTGCCTGAGCTATTGATAAAGGTTGGCATTTGGGTGGAGGTAACAAACCAAGAAACAGCTTGTTTTGCTTTGCTGGGCTGGTAGAACAAGTAGTGTTTGTTGAAAGTTTGGCTATCAAACTTTATGTAGTATTACACAGTCAACAGGTCTTTAGCGTCACTGGGATGTGGAGAGGTTCTTTACCTCAGATTTCACTGATGTCTTGTTGTCTCAGTTCAGTTTACTTTCTTTTATTGGGAAGCATGTGCTAGGGACTAGGAATGGGATGGTTTTTTGCTGTGTCTCATTACTGTTGGTAATACATACCAGCAGCTTCATGAGGATTATTAACATCCAGAATGAAACCCTCCATGCTGCAGTAACTGTTGAACCAGAAGAAGAAATGTGGTAGCAAAATAGTCTGTATTGTGTCTTTTGCTCTCTCTTCTCCCATATTGTCCCCCATGCTTGGTTGCTTTTTGCTGGCAAAGGTACAGCAGTACTTAAACACTGTACTCAGGTCATCCTAATGGCCTCAGACTTCACTTGAATAGGGATAGACTGGCAAGAAGCAGAATCGGCATGTGCCATACACTTATCTCCATGTTCGTGTCTGCTCAGAGAGGCTTGGTGTGCATGTGAGCAGACTGAAATAACCAGCTGTGCTCTTTTCCATCTCCTCTGCTTTTCCAGTGATCAAACGTTAGTAACCACTAGAGCCAACACACAAATACAGGTCCTTGAGATTCACCTCCCTTAGATAAAGGGGCAAAAAATTCCACCAGCTCCTGCTGGCAGAGTCATTAAAAGCTGCTTTCCTGAGCTTTCAGCAGCTAGAGAAACTCATCCTAAGACGCTCTGTGAGGAAAGTTCAAGTTACAATGGCTGCCACAGTCTGAGCAGCTTTACCTCCTAGTGTGAGCTCGTGATTACACAGCAGTAATGGAAAGCTTAGTCATAGCAGCAGGTCTCCAGGAAACCTTGTGTGGGGGAATGTTGCCTTGAGGCAGCAGACAGCGTTATCAAAAGCCTACCAGGGACATATGCAAAAAAATGGGAGTTTAATTGCCAGATTTCCTCTTTATCTTAGTATAATTAACAAGCTGGTGTCTCTGCAGCTCTGGTTGAAGAGAATGCTCAGAAATCTGTTATGGATGTGTTAAGGAGCATGGGAGTTGTGTTACTGTGGGAGTGTTTATGGAGTCCTAGTGGCTCCTTTCATAAAATCATCAGATATCTAAATTATTATTGAAGAACGATCCTTTCTTATAAAGCTTGCCAACAAAATATGAGCTTTGCTATCAACATTCATGGGTTATACTTCTGTCTCCTCCAATCCTTGGCATGCAAAGGGGCTTAGTTGACCACTCGTTCACTTGTGGCAAGAAGTAGGCACTAACTTTTCAGATGGGAGGTGGACCAATATTCCTTTGTAGTTGAAGCTAGCAGCTATATGCCAATGGTGACTCACAAACTAATCGAACATACATCAACACAAGTAATTTCAGGAGACTGGTCACAGTGTGATACACAATGAATAAGGATGACTCAACACTGCTGTCTTGCAGTGTTGCATGCAAACTACCCAGGAGGTGACACCTGGCAGTACCAAAAGGTGAAGACTTGAGTTAAAATTTCCTTTATGACTCAGCTAAGTATCATGTAAAAACCTACTGGGTCTGACAACTTGTGCCTTGCATCTGGTAATCCAAAAGTCTGCTCGGTTTGTGACTAAGGAGGCATTTTACTGTGAGAGCTGGGTTCAACCTCTTTCCTGTTCATACATCCTTGCTTTGCAGACAAGATGACGTATTTAGTCACAGCAATGAGAAGCAGAGCTCTGGAGTGTGAAAGTGAGCTTGACTGAGCTTGGGTGCAAGTCAAGTTTGAGTGGGACTTATCTCAGAAAGGGACTGGCAATGTTCTTGAAGGCCTTTTGAAGCCTTATCAGGGATCTGGCTGTTTTATCTATAATGGCTTTTCATAAGGGATGCAGAACGCTCCAGTATGTTACTCATGCATTGAGTATGCACAAATCATCCTGGTTCATGGAGCGATAGGTGGAATTGCAAAACTGCACTTAATGACTGAGTGACAGCCATCTGCAGTACGTGCTTTCAATGTGATATTATGAAGGATAATTTTTCTCTTGCCTGTGAAGCTGAAAGAAACCCAGGGGAGAGAATCTCTTGGGTTTATTTGCTTTGCTTTTAATTGATTTTGGAGATTAAAGCCTGAGTGAAATATCGGCTTGAAAGCCCTGGGTACTGAGAGCGTCTGTTTTTGTCAGAGGATGTGCATGGGAAGCGTATTGTCAGCCTGTCTGGGCCCTGACCAGAGGCTGTCAGGATGGTGTTGGTTACTCCAAGTGATGTTATGGGGGATGTGACGTTGTTTTTACAAGCTCAATGGACTATAGAAGCTAAGTGCTTGAGCTGTAAAGCACTGAAGACCAGAAAGACTTCATAGGTTTATAATTTGTCCTTCACAGGCAGATGCAGACAGAAGGGGGACCCTGCTGTCCTAGAGCTAGGTGTAACTTAGGCTGCAACCTGGTCTCTGCTGTGTTAGAGAGGATCTGGTTTTGGAGGGAAGCAGAAACCATTCTGTCAGGTGCACCCCTGGTGTGTCTGTCCCTTTAGTGTTCACCCATCTGAATGCTAGGGTGAACGCACTGATGGCTTTAAAAAACACATGTGGTGGCTGGGTAAGCCAGCTTTCCTCTTGCTTTTCAAAAAAACTGAAGAATTTGCTCTCCCCTCTGCCCCAGCAAGCAGTACCTGCCCAGTTATCTAACAGCCCTGTTCTGGAGGTGATGGGACCTTAGGAACACTGGCGTACGTTTGACTGTGAAATACAGGCACAGAGATAAAGCCCCATCCTGACACCAGCCCTTATTCTGGCTGTCAGGGCACAATGAGATTTCAGAAGGGCTTCAGCCCTAACCTGAATCCCAGCCACAGCTGCAGCAGCAGTCTGCTGATGGAGGCAGGGAGGAATTACCCACACCATATCTCAAGATATTTTGGGGCAGGGTATCATGACTGACGCTTACTTCCTAGCAAATTGGTCTCTCATCTGTATTTTATTGTTATTACGGATGTTTTTTCTTAAATCACTTTGAAAGCTGGCTAGTTGTTAATACTTTCAACTTACTTGACAACTTGTGTCATAAATCCTACCTCAGCTACCAGGTATTTAATAAATAAATAATACAGCTATCGTGTTAGACAGCCGACTTCTTAGACCCCCTGCTTGCAAACACACATATGCAAAATGTTTTTTTTCCTGCTCTGTTGATGATTTTTAAAACAGGAGGTTGGACAATAACAAAACCAAAGTGTTTGCCCTTTGCAAATTGTTCCTAAAACTTCCCTCTCACCTGTCTTGACCCCATTCCTAATCTGCCTGTTTTTCTACCAGCTTCTTTGGGCACTTAAAAGTTATTGCCTTTTAGTATAGCACCTTTGAAGGACTTTATCATAACCACTAAAGTGTTGCCTGGAATAGCATGCATGAAGACTTCCCGGTGAGAAGATGAATGGGCTGTTGGGCTCTTTTCCTGGGCAGACTGGACCCTGGCTCTGTTTTTGGTTTAATGACATTCCTGCTTGTGCCTGAACTCCATGTTTCTGTGCCTTCCTCCAGCTGCAGCTTGCAAAGGCCAGTGTCTGCATCTGCACACCCTGAGCTCTGTTTAGGCACTGAAATAAAGCACCTTGAAGATCAGAGGGGCTGTGTCTTTGTAGCTCTGATTACGATGTATCACACAGCAGGCAGATTTCCTGCGCATTGAGGAAGGGAGGGGGTGGGAATCCTTGGTGGATCCGCATTTAGAGACACCATGGAAATATCAAGCCAGAGGGCTATGAGTGAACCAGTCTGTCACAATAGGACAATTTTCCCAGCAATGGTGTTTCCTCTGTATTGTGCTATGGCCTGGAGCTGGGCTGGAAAGGATCCGGGATCACAGCAGCCAGCAGGTGAGACTGGAGTCTGCTAACTGGTGTGTGCTGTTCAGAGTTGCTTAGAAGAGTAAGATCAGGGTCTGGCATGGGAGAGAGAGGAGAATCCTTTATTACTGGGGTGATGATTTGTGGTAGGCTTTATGGCAATTTTATCCAGGCCCGAGAAAAGCCAACAGCCTGTTTCACTCAGGTCTTTATTCTGTGCTCTCCTGTGCAAGGAAGGTGAGGACACAGCTGCAGAGCATGCCCTGCAAATGATTGTCAAACTCATGACCTATATGAAGGTCACTCCTTGTGAGGACAATGATTCATGCTCTCTCATTCTGTTCTTGCTCGGTTGTGCTTGGTGACCTCCTAAGACACACCAGAGCTAGGTCTCAGTGAAAGTGGCAAGGAAGTATCCAGGTTTGTCAAGCACTTTGCAGCATGCAGCAGTTTTGCAGAGCTGGACTTTGCCAAGTAGAAAGCCTTAGTGCCTGCATCAGCCTGCAGCAAGCTGTGCTGCCTCGATTGTTCCTTCTGTATTCCCTGCTTTACATCTCCTTTGGGTAATCGTGATCCATGTGGCTTTCCCTCCTAGCCATTCACTCCAAATCTCTCTCCCACATATACCTCCTTGAGCACATGCCTAGTGGGTCACACACAAAGTGAGCAGGGTAATTTTCTGGGATAAGCAAGACACCAGGGTGACCCAAGGGCAGAGGAAATGCCTTAAATTATATTGCTGCTGGGAGCTTACCACTGGCTTGGCTGTAATGACCTTCATTTTATCTCAGAAGGGTTGTGTGATGCTCCCCCTCAAGAATTTGCTGAGTCAAAGAGGAAAAAAAAAAAGAAAAAAAAACCTTTGTTTCAGTGACATGCAACCCTTGTTCTACAGGCAAGAAAGCATGTCGTCTCACTGTTGTGTACACCTGCCATACTAGGTACAGGCTTAATACAAGATCCCAGTTTAGCATCCTCTGTGTGCTTCCACAAGGCTTTAAAAAAAACAGAGGTCCCTTCCCTGAGCTGCTGACAGGTCAAGCATTCAGTCTGATGGTTGTGCTGTTCATCTGAGATGTCAAGGGGCATGAAAGCACAATCCCTTCTTGATGCATGACAGCTCCAGCCTGTGTAGCTGTCAGGGATTTTGATTAAGCTAATTTCTTCAGGAATCTGGAAAAATCTTTGTGTGCTTCTGTGTTTTTCTGAAGGCTCTCTGGAAAGCCATTTGCATAATTAGCAAAAGTGCACATGTGGATGAAAATGGAAATCTTGTGCTTGCAGAACCATGGATTGTGTGCTTGTAAGCCGACATGCTCACCAGTGCTGTAAACAATCCAGCAACATGTAGCCTTTTCCACACTGAACTCATTCTCAACTGCTCCCATGTAATGCATTTCTCTTCTCTGCATATCTCTCAGCTGTGACACTGCTGCTGTTCTGGTGGATTGCTTCTTGTAATCTTTCTTCTTTTTTCAAACAGTAAACTTGTTCCTGATGTAACTACTGTGATAAAGTTCTGTGGCATGACAGATCATCCTTAACAGCCCTGTTGCTCTTGACTTCCGACAAGAGGATATTTTATTTCAGACTTTTTTGGAAAGAGTCGTAAACAGTAAACAGGTTTGTTTTCCCCAACACCCTCTTCCTCTGCATTATGTCTGGTGGAGAAGATGGTGCCTGCATCCATCTTCCACAGCACTGAGGTTCCCTTGGGACTTCTCTGCAACCTAGAATAATACTAATGAAGTACTGAAAGGTGGACAGCATCTTCTGTAGGAGATGAGTTAGGTCCTCTGAGGCATGTGCCCGCCATGCTAAAGACTGTCCCCCCCATCAGTGCTCCTGCTGAGGGTGTCTGTGTGTTGTGCTCTGCAGGGCAGCCACCACCCAGCCTGAAAAGCAGTGGTTCTGGGGTGAAGGGGGCAATACTGTTGTGAGGTTTTTTCCCTACTATAAGCAGAGGACAACAAATTGCAATCAAAACACACTTGTTGATCAGAATGCAGGAGAGTCTCGGATGTACTCATCAGAATCCTGTTTGTCCAAGTGTGGAAAGGCCCAGTAACTGTACGATTCAATGAATTTTTGAATAAGGGGGTAGTAGAAAAACAGGTTTTGGGCCATTCTGGCATCTTCTCCCTTTTTACAATAGTCCGTGACCTAGCTTGTCTTTTGCTATTCAAAAAACCCTCAAACAACTACTTACCCTCTGAAACTCATTTTTTGTTTTCACATTCTCACTCGACAACTAAAAGCTGCAGCAATTGCAGCTTTCCAGGCTCCGCTGTAAGCGTGTTGCGTGTCGTGGTGCCTCAGAACAATTTACAATAAGTAGAGGGATCCATGGGAAAGAGGGTCAAAGAGATGAGTTGTCAGCAGGATATAGGAGTAGGGAATTTGCTAGGTTTCTGAAGGAACTTCATTGCAGTGTATTCCCAAGCAAAGGGGAAAGACAGGGTAAATAAACAGCAAATAGTGACAACCTCATGATACATTAGGAATTTGCCCACCTGAAGGAAGCACTTGGAGGATGTCAGGTTGTTTGGGGAGGAAGTGGGGTCTGCAGGGATTATGCCACTTTGCATCTGCCTGGCATGGTGTAAGACAGGTTTGGGTACACGTGTGTGAGATATAGGACTGCAGATCGTTTCAGGGTCAGGAGAAGAATTTTCGGTGCCTTTCCCTGTGACTCTGCAAGCTGCACAAATTGCTTTTCTTTTTCATGCCATGTCCTTTCCTGGCCTACAAAATGGGTTTTTCTCAGGTGTATATATATATCTATCTATCTTGTGCCTGGGGAGAGGTCGATTCCTGCTCAGCAAATGCGGCTATACGCCCTCCTCCGCCACTTTGCGGGAGTGTTCATGCCACCCTACGGTGGATATTTAGGAGCCTGGGCTGCCTGTGAAGCCCAGGGAGACTCCAGAGGACAATTTCCATTAATTTGGTCCTTTGTGGTCCTAAGGACTGACCTTGATAACTCCTACAAACCCACCTGCAGCAGGAGGAGTCAGGGGAGCCTTCTGGTTGTATTTCTTCAGTGACATGGCTCTTCAGTGCTCAAGGGCAGTAATTGAATGTAATGTCCAAACCCCAAACGAGTCTACTAATCCCAGTGCTGTGAACAGGAAGCTTCAGGAGAGCTGCTTCCCTCATCTTATCTCTCGCAGACAGTTACTGTGTTCTTGATGTAATTATAGTGATAAAACAATGTGACATAACTGCTGGCTTCTATCATGGTATCGCTGCTGTTGACTTAAGTGACAGGGTAATAAATTTATAAGAGACCTCTTATTTTTCTTTCCCTGGCAGCCACTAGCAGTGTTTAAGCACAGGAGCTGATATCTCTGATAAAGCACATTATGCACGTTCCATGAGTCCCAAAACTTTTTATCGGTTTTACTTATGCACTTCTCTTCCAGGTGAAATGTCCATTTGTTCCTGCAGCATCCAGGCAGTGGTTCTCCCCAGCTAGCACAGGGACTGGTATTTGCATAGCTGGACTGGAGCTGCAGTGGCAGCAGCCAGTCACGCTCAATATTTGGGACAGGAGAAAAGAAAAAGATCTTTTTCTGCAGAATACCCTCACTTTTCAGTCATTGGTGCATTGCAGATGTGCCAGTCCCACTACTCAGTTGGAGGAGGTGTCCTTGGGATGGCTCCTATGAGAAAGCCTGGTTAAAAATGAGCCACATGAAAAGGATTACAGTGGACTCAGAGACCTCCCTTTTTTAATATATCAAAGCCCTGATGGAGTATATATCTGTTGCTTCAACTTAGCTGGCAAGATGCAGCCCAGAGGCAGACTGTGTGAGGAAACATTCAAGCCAATGGGAATCTAATCATATATATTTATGTCCCTGCAATCCCTTGTCTTGGCTGTACATTTATTGATGTAGTTTCACAGGAGTGTAGAGTCTTGCTGATCTATGCCATTGTCTAGCCCTGTCAACCAAATCCCACTGTGAAGCATGGGCCATTGGGTAAGGAGGGACATGTGGTACTTCTGGCCCATCTTGCAGCCATCCACAATGCCTAAAAATACTCACAAGTACAAAGCATAGATCTTCACGGTGCCTCACAGCATATGGAAAAAAGTGCAGTTCTTACCCATAACTATTTCCAGGTGATATAACAGGGGTGTGCACAAAGTGGGGCCCATAGGGTCCTTCCAGGAGCGTTCGTGGGATCAGATTAGCTGGTAGGACTTCCTGGATGTTGCTGATATTTCCTTACCCAGCCAGCCTGGGTGTGAAGATCCCTGGGGGGGATCCTTGCTACTATGCTACAGAGATATTAGTTCCCTGTCCATTTTGGTTGGACAAGCCTAGGTGTGTAACACTGGAAGCTGGAGAGGGAGATGCCCTCATAAGCTCTGTTTCACTGTGTGAAAAATTGGTTGTGCAAAACAGAGTAAAAATACATTTTGTTTACCTGTACAGAGTTGCCAAGAAGGATGATGAACTCAGGCAATCTAGTTATAGGTAGACTGAGTGCTCGTTTGCAAGATCTTGGATATTCAGATTATTTTCTGACTTGCTTACTTTTTTGTTCATTGCAAGACATGAGAATGTCTGGAAGAACTGATGTTTGCATTTGGTGACAATCAAATAGAGGAAGGAATCATCTGAGAACATTAATGGGCAGCGAACCTTACAGGGTTTATAGTTTGAGCTTGTCAAAATGTGAGGAGTTTTGACAATCTGCAGGTTTTGAACAGGAAGAATTTTTCATTGCTTTAAACCATCCCAGAGTGTTCGTGAGTAATATGTTTTTTATTTGGATGGTTCAGAATTTTCTGGGGCTTGCCTCTCAATCCAAGCCGTAGAGGAGGAGGGAAAAACCTCAAACTTAGTACAAAATAATTTTTCTGTCTTTGGTTTCTCTTGGAAAATAATACTGACAAGTTGGGGTAGGGTGGGTGGACAGCTCTCTAGAGAGGCAGGATGGCCTTTAAAAATTCTACCAGCTTTAAAAGCTGTAGTTGGAAGCAAGCCCATAGAAGGTGAGACCATCATGATGTCTTTCCCAGCATGAACAACTGGGAACTGATGCATTTGCAGAACTGCATGAGAAATCCAAAAGCAAATTTACAATGCTGCTTATCCTCTCTTGCACTGAGAAACCATCTTCCCCATGTTTTATCATCACCTTTAGGGAAAAAGGGAGGTCTGTAGCTGATACTGGCATACCAGTAGCTGTACCCCATTGCTCTTTGTTGCTGTGGAGGCTTTACTTGCTGGCAGTGTGCCGAGGGAGCAGGAGCTGCTCTCTGTCTGTGTTTGTTCGCCCTGCTTGTTTGTGATACAGTCCCCTATGGCAGCCCCTAATGACAGGCTGGGAAGCTGAAACAGGCACCAGGGGTAAGAGAGGGATGTAACTGCTCTTTTAATGCCTCTTTTGTAGTCTTTTCCATCTGTATTGAAGGTGTCTGTTTAATATCAACTGATGACTGCCCTGACTGTCACTCTCTGGGAGATATTGTGTTTAGGTGCCCTCCTGGGCTTTTCAGGCGATCAAATGGTGGCACATGGCCGCGATAAACAAATGCCTTTAAAAATTCTCTGCGCTGCTATTGAAGTGCCGATCCTGCTGGATGCACAACCCATCACACAGCAAAGCGGGGAGAGCTTTTCACCAAGCGCTGTCATTCTTGTAGCCATCAGCTCTTGTGTGGCTCAGAGCTGTGGTAGAGACCCAGACAATGGAGAAAAGGATGTTTTAATAATATCCCTTTCTGCAATTGACCTGCTGCTGCTGGAGCCGCCAGGAAGGGCCCTGGGGCTTAGGGCTGGAAAAAGACAAGGTTTGTCCTCGATCTTGGTTGCACAGCAAGTGCTGCTTATTGGAAATGATGCTTGGCTGGGGTTGGAAGAAGCTGGTGGAAGAGGGGCAAATCTGAGCTTGGAATAAATTGATATTGACTGTGTGGCTAAGAGGGTGTCAGACTTCTTCCCCAATTACCCAAATGAGCAAAGAAATGAGATCGGGCTTTTCCTCATGCTGAGTTTAGCCATTGCCCTTGGTGAGGAGATGGTGGGATCATTCCCAAACTTTGGGCCTGTTAACAAGCATAGTCTAAGTCTTTCTTTAGCTTAGAGCAGTGGCTCATGATGCCAAGAGTTGGTGGGATAAGTCAGAGCTTTAGCACTTGCCACAGCTGTTACCACCATGCAGGTGATGGACACAGGCACTTCATGTATTAGACCCCGGGGAATTACTCTTGTTGTTTTGTCCCTGGCCCATAAGCAAAAATATCCCCCATTTCCCTACCCTGCCACAGCTGTTAGGCAACTGGTGAAGAAATTGGCTGCAGTTTTGCATGTCTAAAGGGTGAAAACCATCTCTTGAGAAGTGAGAAGGCTTTAAGGTGACAGATGACGTCTTGCCAGGGTTCAAACGCACTAGCGAAGAGAGAACTGGAAGCCTTGTCCAGCCTGGACAATGTTCCATGCATGCACAACATAAGGCAGCCCACAGCTGTGCTGGGGAGAGCAGGGTAGCAGGAAGGAGATGGATGTGATTTCTTTTTCATTATTAATATAATCATAAAATACCTTACAAATAATATAATATGTATAAATTTTCATAACTAGTGCTAAGACCTAAAGGAAACATGGCTTGTGTGATCAAGTAGGTGCTATTAAGCATGGGGATGCCTGGCTTTGGACGGGGGATAGATGGATGGAAACTTCATGTCTGTTGTACAAAGGAGGCACATTAGGTGGGGACCAGCTCAGGGACATGTGGGTTCAGATGCTGGACCACACCAAGTACACATGTGAAGGCTCTTGCTCCTGCCTGGATTTTCTTCATTCAGCACCTCACCCATTCTATTCTGTTTTCATTTCCTCTCTCCTCATTTCCTCCTCCTCCTTGGATTAGTTATCGCTGCATCTCCCCTAGCCTCTCCCCTCCCATCTTCTCCCATCCGTACAAGAAAGACCTAGAGCCCTGCAGGGATTTCTGTGCTGTTTTAATCTTTGTTAGGGCCCTCAGTTCACCTAGGAGACGGGCTGCGTAAAGGACAGGTCTCCAACAGCGCTTTCTTCTCTTGGCAGCAATAGATCTCCTCTTGCTCCGTTTCCCCTTCCCAAAGCATGGATCAGCTTCAGGGACAAGTTTTCCACTGCTGTGTGTGTGATAGTTTTTAGAGTAAAGCTCAACCATGTGAGTGTGTTTAATGGCTTATTACAGCATCTGAAAAGGAATCCTATGCCTTCATCTTGTCTTCCCCTTCAAAAGTAATTCTGTTCATACAGTCCTGCTGCTGGGAGGAGTGTATGGTTCCATGGGGGAGCTGAGGGGTGCTAGCCCTGATATTATTTATACATTGCATGCACACCTATGGGGCTATGCAGCCTGCAGGGATTACATACTTCCAAAAAGTGAGATTTCAAAGTAACATTTTGTTACGGTGGAAATGGAAAAGTTTTATTTCCTTCTTCTGAGGCAGCTTTCATATTTTGGGGGGAAGAGAGGAGAGAGGAGGGAGTGATGGGGTCAATTCTCCGTTTCAGCTAGTCCAAAGTTATACCTCATTCTTTATAAACATTTCAGCAGTTCTCAGTCACTTTGAAAGCATTATGCTTTGGCCAGGTAGTCTAGATTTATAAGGGATGTAACATCAATTAATTTTCAGCCACAGTAATCTGTATTATGTCACCTACTTGATCACAGTCCCAGGAGAGCTGCTGACCCAAGGCTCCAGCATCTTCTTTCCAGGTCAAGCAATAAGTTACTTCTAAATCTTTCAAACCTCCTTCCCTTTCCTGTTGGTTTGGGGATTAACTTCTCATCTGACAGCCCTTCGCTGTGCTGTGAGCTCTCATTTTGGTTCCTGGTAAGTGAAGCCCATAATGCCAAAAGAAATGCAGTGTCTGTTCTGGTGCTTTTCATTAATTCTCTTTATAAAAATAAATAAATTAAATAAAAATCAGCATCTCTGTAGAATCAATTTTGGTAGGTAGGTAACGGGGGAGGAGCTCAGCTCCTCTGTCCTTGGGTGAGGTGATGGTGCCAGGCTGGCAGAGCTGGGCAGAGGGTCCTTTGGAGATAACATGGTTAATGAGCAGGTGTTCTTGGAAGGCTGGCATGTGTCCTGCCAGAAAAAGCTCAAACCAAGGAGCACTATGTTGTGAACTGACCCGGTCTTCAAGTGAGTCTTCAGTACTGTGAATGTTGTCGCTTCCATGCTCCTTCAGGACCAGGAGCAGACCTGGGACACTTGCTCTAAGCCATAACATGAGAGCTAGTGTGTGCTGAGGGGAGTGTTCTCAGATGCAGATTGTACATGTTCAAAAGAGATGGACTTCTCAAAGAGGCTGGACTGTTCTGTGTCTGTCCATGCATGAACACAAGAGAAGACATTTGTGTTAGCAGGGTGTTTTGTTGGGGCTTTCTTGGCTGATGGAATCAGCTATTCCCAGTATCCCCAGGGAAAGGCAGGCAGGATGGAGTCATCCTGCAGCAGAGACCTGTCTGCAGACCACCACCTGATCTAGGCTGCACACTAAAATGCTGCAAGGCAGGGCGTTTTTTTGCTTTCTTCTGCACCGAATGCAGGAATGTGTTTGGCTGAAGGATGCCTTCCAGGGATTTTTCCAAGTGTCTTCCAAGTTTTAATCTGAAGGCATAAAGAAAAAGAAAGAGAACCTGTCCTTTCCTCCTATTCCTCATCATTACAAATGTATACTTGATTTCACATTTGGGCTCATCTGGCTTTTTGAATGAACCATCAAGCAGCTGCTGGTGGTTCTTACTATGCCTTTCTGTGTGTGAGCAGAAACCTCTCTAACGTTTGAGATCTTTGCTGCTGAAAGTTCTTAAGTTCCTATCCCCCACAACTATCTTTTTTGATGAAGCAATTTGAGCTACTCTCAGTCCCTCACAGCAAGGCATTTTCCCCACTACATCTGGTGGTTTTTGTAATTCTCCCCAGCACCATCTCTAAGTGCTTCTTAGCAACCTTTGAAAAAGGTATTTGTGAAAGCTGTTATCTACTCACTAATATCAGTCTCGGCTCATGCAGTCTGAAGTTACACGCCACCCTCTCCATCCCTTTGCATGTGACTAAAGACTGTATTAGACACTACTGACTGTATTCTTCTCTGGGAGCTCACAGTCAGTTACTTCTTTATTGGGAAATAACTCTGCTTTTTGTGTGTGCGTGTGTGCATTGCTTTCTTTTCTTGTTCTCAGTGTACAGAGACTCCCTTAGACTTCCCTGCAGCTTTCCATCCACAGCTAGTAGGTAGATCTGTCCTGCTTTGTTTGTTCCCTGATGCATACCTCTGTGTTTGCCTCTATTAAGGTGTTTGGTTTGCACAGGTCCAGCATACCAGGGGGTCTGCAAAGCTCTGTGGGGCCTCCTGCTGAACTGCTATATGCTGGTCTGCCAGTTTTTGTACTGCCTGCAACTCTTAGTGGCAGGGATTTTATGCTGCTTTGCTGAACAGCATTGGAAAGGCTGACTGGCATCAGGCAATACCAGTTCCCCTGGAACCCTACTGAAACTAACCTTTTCAGATGATAATTTCCTCACACTTGCATCCGTCCAGTTTTATGATTTCAGCTCTTTGATTTATTTCCTCTTCCTTTCTCAATCCAAGATTGGCAGCTACTTTATAGCAATTGTGGAGAAAACAAGAAGTGGGGTGAGAATGGCTCAGTAATGAGGGGGATAAATAGGGAATGGGAAAAATGCTAGGTTTGCAGGTACCAGGCACAACATCTGTGTGTGCGTATGTGTACATATTACAATGCAGAGCAGAAAAGCCTGAAGTCTCCTTTAGCACAGCCTGTAATCCTATTAGAAGGATTACTCTGTTGTCCTAGGCTATCTGATCGTGGTAAGAACTCGTTTAGGTCAGCTGTTTAGGAAATTTACACACACAAGAAAAAAAAAATTAAATAAGCCTCTTGCTCTATTTCATAGGGGTCGACAAGCTCCTTTCAGATTTTTCTCTGTGCTACTGATTACATCCCTGCTCTTGTAGTTTCTCTGCATCCTTCTTAAAACCTCATGTAAATGACTTGCTTTCAGGTTTTTACTTCTAACGGCAGATGTTGGATAGACGACATGGTAGCTAGACTCCAGGTATTTCCAGACCTTGAAAGGATTAGAATTCTAAACAGTAAAGTACTTTGGTTTTTACTCTCCCTCTGTGCGTTTGTGCACATTATAACTTTGAGAGCAAGGGTATGGGCAAGTCTGATTTGTGGGCAGAACTTAATGAAAGCTAAATCTGGTCTGGCAGGGCCCCAATCAGTTAAATCCCTGGTCTGCTGATTATCAGCAATGTTATAATTTAATTTGAAGCCTCTGTATTTAGAAGGTCAGTGAAGCACTGCCATGCTTTCGTTTATGGAGAGAGAGAGCAGGGTGACAGCCGATTCAAGCATGTGTCTCAGTGTTCCAGAAAAGCCAGGTATTAAACAGAGGAGAGCTTAAAACAGGCAACCGAACAAAGCAGCTGGGCACAGAAACATAATTATGCAGCCAGGTAGGAGGCCCTTCATGTTAGGAAAAATGTGGTGGGAACCTTCACCTCCCAAACTGGAATAAAGCCATGGCTGTCCAGAGCTTTGTGTTGTATTTCACAGCCCCCATCCAGATTTTTGCTGCAGAACTGGGAGGAAGGTGTGTTTCAAAATCTCACCTTTTGCTGCCCAAACACAGCCCACTCACAAGGGACTCTGCTCTGGTTGTTGGCAGGACTGAGCCTATGACAGGCAGTCGAGCTGTTTCTTTCCATCCAGAAGGAAATGTTGTCAATGCACACCCGAAGGTGTGAATCCCTGTTTTCACACAGCATTTTGGGACATTAAGCTCTCTCAGAGGAGTCTGCCTATAGTCTAACAGGGCTTTGAGGAGATCCATGGTTTTGTATCTGTCCAGGAGCTCCACGTCTGGCAGCCCAGTGTGGATCACATCTACCTAAGCTGCTGCACACACTGTAATCCCATCTCTGAAGGAGGCAACCAGATCCACTGTGCAACATGTGTTTGTGAGGTTGGGACCCTTCCCAAAAGCATCAGACACAGTGTGATTGTGCTACTGTGGATTGAACAGCTGGTCTGGTATATACAGGCCACGTGTGTAACAACCCCTCTCCTCAAGGACCTTGCCTTTCTGTGTCCCTCCGTGCGCAGATCTCACTTTTGAGAGCAAGCTACAGCTCTGCCAAAGGTTTCTCCTCCTCTTCTCCCATGTTGGGATCTGAGCAGCAGCCAAGCTGAGATCTTGTCAAGGTTGTTCTTCTCTTATACCAGCACAGGGCCTTGGGGGAGAACACTGCTTGGTAAGGTGAAGTGAAAGGCTTCTGTGAGCATGGAAGTCGAGGTGCTGATGTGTATCAATGGGCTTTCTTCACTGGGAGATGTCAGATTATGGTGGCGGGTATTTCTCATTTGTGCTGATAAGCAGGGCCCTTCTGGAGAGCCCTCAAAGCACGTTGGCGTGCAGGATTTGCAGTAGGAGAGGTAGCCTTCTCCATCCCACCACCTATTTTCTTTAGCAGTTGTTAAGGCTTGTGGACTGTTGGCTATTTGGGAGATTCTTATACCATCCTTGGTCTTGCTTTTCCCTCCAAGATAGGATAGCAATCTCCTTTCATCTTTTCTCCTCACCTAGGTCTCTTTTGCTGGATTTATTCTGGTTCTAGGGTACATTAGATGATCCTTCTTAATTTATGACCAGCCAACACTTCTTTTAGCTAGTGTTGCTGCTTGCTTTAAGAGTGGAGGTTTTTACTGCCAGATACCTGCTCCCTCCTCCGTGTTTCCAGTGGAGTGCTGGTGACATCCAGTGTCTAGTCTGGCTTATCACTGGCATGCTTATGTGTCCTATACTGATATCCCCAGGGGATGCTATAGATCTAAAGACTTGTTTTCCCCCTCAGCTAGTCTGCATTTGAATGAGAAATCATGCACCATGTCAGAGGTGTTTGTGACATCTGTAATTCACACATGAAGAAAAAAGAACTTTTGAGGCCAGAGCTGCTAGGAAAAGCTGCCTTTAAAAAGAGAGGCAACTGTGTACAAAGAGAAACAAGAACTGAGAAACAAATCACAGCTTCCATTGGAGATAATGAGAATCTCGGATAGTGACATAACATGCAACTTACTGAGGACAGAGCAGTCCTGTCTCTCTGTTCCCCGGAGAGAGGCTTAGCGGTTTGTAACACTCACAGGGTCGCTGCTTTCTTTCCCTCTCTGAAAGCAACACTGGCCCTGCAGGAAAAAGGCTGGGAAAAGGTGCAGAAGAAATGCCAAGGGCCAGCGGCACAGGCAGCTCTCTACTTGTTGCTTTGTTGCTGCCTGGAGTGTACGCAGAGGGACTTTATTTTGCCAGGCTGGCAGGGAAGGAGGCAGGTCCCCATAGCCCAGATGCTGAGCTCTCAGCTGGGACTCACACGAGCAAGAAGGACTTTGCTGAAGCACTGATGGTGGGAGGTCTGATACAAGCCTGCCCCAAGTACTCCAGAGGCACAGCACAGGCTAAACGCATTATTTATCCTCATCCCCACTTTCCACCCCATTGAGTTAACTGGGGCAAATACAGGCTGTGCCTCTAAGATTTCTTCCCATGGAGATTCCGGAAGCTGTAGAGTCATTCCCTGAGAGAGTAAATAGTAGCCCTGGTTGCTTGGGTCATTAAACACAGGACAAAGCACAGGGGAGCGATCTGTCACTGGTGGGCTAGGAGAGACAGTAAATGAACCCTTCCATCCCTCAACGCTGTGATTTTCTTCACTCCTCATTTCCTTTATGAGATCCAGCACCGAATGTAGTTGCTGCTCCTGCAGCTGTGTGCCCAGCCCTGGGGGCAGAACATGCTGCTGCTCTCATTCCCGGCATCCTCTCTCCCATTTCATGCATCCTATTAGAAAATAATCCTTCCTCAACAGGGCTTGAGAGTCCCAGTTTGGTGTGGGTGCAAGAGAAGCTTCTGAAAGTCAGCTTTATACTTGAGTTTACAGATGTCTGAAGTGCAAATGGTGGGACTAGGTTTTAAAGAAATAGAACTCTGCTGCACATTAATGAACTTGGGATGGACTACGCCTCTCCTTGCTTTGAAGAAAACTTGATGAAAGCAGGTGTTTTGATCTCTGACGGGGTGAAGGAGCACCAGACTGAGCTGCCAAAACCACTTGCTGCAGGACCTACTCTGTAACTTCACCTCCCAGGTGGTCCTGTTCTCCCTGACAGCTTCTGGTGCAAGAAGTGCAGAGTAGTATGTTAGCCTGCCCGAGGCCAGAGCCAGCTGACTCCCAGCAGGATGGTTTTCCCATCATCTAGCTCTGATGATCTTAGTTTATACTGTTTGTTTTCTTTAATTGAATATTTTATAAATTAACATGATTTCTGCATACTGTTTAGCTTTCTCTCTGTGAGCCTTTATGACCAAGATAGCCTGGAGTAGGCTAATTAAAACAGTGAACCATGACTGTGTCCCTAGCCAAGCAGTAAGACAACCATATAATGTATGTGATGCTGATACAGATCTGGGAGCTGGTAAAGCAGAGCACCAGAGGATCTGTCTGTGCCCATCAGTCTTACTTAAGAAGCCTTTTCTATTCATTGATGTTGAGGCCTGTCTCTTCTCTGCCTTAAGTGGATGCTAAGATTAGGAGCCTCTGGGTGAACATCATCCTTCCAGATACCCGTGCTGCCAACGATGCAGTTAGGTACTTCTGCAGCCGTTAGTGGAAAGCTCCTAGAATGCAGAGGCAAAGCTGTGCACCGTTACCGCCTGGAAGGACTTTTCCTCCACACTTTATTAGTGAGCACTGCCTTGAGAAGCAGCTGAAGTTGTCTCTCTGTCCCTTAAGATGAGTAGCTGTAAATGGCGTGTTGGTGCTTATCTCACTAACCAGAGACAAGGCTGAACTGTAGCTTTTCTAACCCTAGGTGCATGGAGGAGCCAGGGAGACAGCTGTCACCGCGGGGGCTGGAGGCGTAGGAGTTAAGTCTCCTGTGTTCAGCTCTGAGGCGGTCTTAAGGGGACTTTTCAGAAGGCTGCCTCCTTCCTTTACAGGCTTTTTTTCACTGTTGTTCTTTCAAGATAAAGAACTTGGCTCTGTAAAGGACTAAGCCAAGCACTGTTTTATTGCTACCAGCTGAATAGTAAAAAGCCAAGCATAACCCATTTGCTGTTGTGCAGTGGTTAAAATCCAGCTCAGTACTTTGCATTCCAAGACATTCTGCCTCATCCTTTTTCATAGATTCCCCGCAAGCAGTAAAAATATCTTGCAAATGACTTACACCCAACCACAAAAGCCCCCATGAAAATATGCTGGTGCTCAATTACAGAGGGGAAGCGATTGCACAACAGCAGCTATAGGAATCTTTGTTTAATTTAAATGAGGTAATCGCTTTCTGCCATCTGTAAAGGCACTCTAATGTTAACCTCAGACTGCAGGCTGGTTACCTGCTCAAACAAAATTCAGATCATAGCCAGGCTGGTGCTAATGCTTTAGGTCTTGCCTGAACAAAAGCCTCCTCTGGGCACGGTCTTTTTAAATGTTACAGCCAGTGCTTATACATATATCTGCACTTATCTGCCCACTCGACTGTATAACCAGACTCAGGGTCCAGAGTAGGTGGGTATCAAAGCTTATTTGATGGATTAGTTCTCTTCCTTCCTATCTGTGGTCATCTTTACCTCTGTAACCTGTGTTTCTGTGCTGAACCTTGTCATTTTGACAGCAAGCACCTTCCTTTACAGGACGGCAAGGCATGTTCTGTATTTACACTTGCACTGAGAGGATGGACAAACTGGGAGCCTGGACGAGACTAGAGGCAGAAGCTCTGCAGGAAAGCAAGGAGACACTGCTGGGACAGATGCCCTGAGCCTAATTCCTGCATAGCTGTAGGCTCAGAACGAGAGGCCAGCCAGAGCTGTGATAGATGAAAGGTTCCCACCGAATTAGGGCAGTGGGAACTGCTGTTTAAACTTTTTCTCTCCCCTCCACAGTGTCCTTAAAGTCTGCACTGAAGACCCTTAAACACAGATTGATGGGTATAAATCCTTTCTCTTAGATTTCCTTCTTTTCGTTTGGCATAATTTCTAGCACAGATCTGGCTCCCCATTCTATTTTCCATTTACCAGGAGTGACTATAAGTGAATCTCCTTGCAAGATCAGCAAATCCTGTCCACTTTCCTGCTTATCCTTTCCCTCAACCGTTTCTGTATCACGGTCTGAGCTGAGCTTTTATTACTTCTGACAGCTAGGGTTGTGGTCTCTGCAGGATGGCTTCCCCAACCCCTGTAAGCTCCCTGCCAAAATTAGTTAGCTGTTCTCAGATTTAACAGCCTGCAGTTCTAGACACATATTTTCAGTATCCCTGACTCAAGACTCATTCCTGCTGTGGCTCACCTTGTCAGCACCAGAAGCAATCTAAACTTCATCTCATTGTCTTAATCTGACTCCCCACTTTGCCTTTAAAAAACAAAAAAGCAGTAGCCTTCTAAGTGCTGCCACCCATGAGTGAGGCTAATGGTAGGAAAATAAGAGAGAAACCAGGCTGTTTCTGTCATTTTTTCCATGTGAGGGATTTGAAGTGCATTTGCAGTTTTATAATTTATGTAAAACGAAGAGGAAGAGTTGGAAGTGCGGCTCTAAACATGGGAACGGCAGTTCTGCTACTCACAGTCTGAACCCAGCAAAATGCATTTCTGATTGTCATTCTTTTTTGCAGGGACTCTGAGAGCCAGCAGGAGAGGGCATATAGGGCTAGCTCCCTTCTCTGCTTGGAGCAGTCAGGATGTGTCCATGGGGTGTACGGAGGTGACAACTCTGAACCCTTCAGACCTTACTCCATGCCAAGGTTTTGGCTGTAGTTGCAGCAAGTAGGGGTTAAAGGGGTTGGTGAGTTCCCAAGCTCTTTGGTGTTCACCATTTCTTTATTCAGACGGGGAAAGTTTTGGCAATCTTGCTGTCATTAGCATACATTCGTTTCAAATTAATTAAAAGCAAAGATGAGATTCCCAAACTAATTTAAATTCCTAAGCTTTGCTCTCCAGGGATTGATAGTGGAAAAACAGCTGGGGACCCACTGTGTCCTTTAGAAGGGGATGAAATGCAGTTAATCCTGGTTATATCAAAGGGAGCGGAAATGAAAAGTAAATTCCCATTTGAAAAGAGTTTTTTTTCCCCTGTGCATTTTCTTCACTCTGTTTTTCTATACAAGAACTTTCTTGCCAGGGTTGGAAGATATTTGTAACCCTGATTGTTTAAATATTAATCTGAACTTTAAGATTTGTTTGTGTGCGTGAAAGAGAGAGGCAAGTGCAATGGAAATCTTACAAATGTACTTTCTATCTGCTGGATAGACCTGCTTCGGAGTGTGTGGTGGTGTTAGTCAAAGCCAGAGATGATATATGCTTTGACAGGACTAGTTTATTGCAGGTTTCAGAAGTACTAACGCTCAGCAGCCCCACAATATTAGATGGGGTGTGTGGGACTTGAGTTTGCCTGAAATCCATTCATTACTGTTCCTAACCTGGAAAATTTCCCGTTCAGAGTCCAAAGTCTTTGCAGAAGTGGTATCTGTGATACATAAGGGGGGATGTTTCACCTGTAAAGAGAGGAAGCAGAGGTCAAACTGAGAGGGTGGGCTCCTGAGGCACTGGCTCTGAAGAAAGAGGTGTAAGCACACTTGACTTTGCAAGTGAAACGTGTGAGTGGAGAGTTACATAAATCTAGAATAAAACTCTTCCCTTCCCATCTCCAAATAACTCTCCACGTAGCTGGTTATTATTTTGAAGCAATTTTGCTCTCTGATGATTCAGTGAGGGAGGCTGCCGAAACAAAACAGAAGTGAATTGCAGAATAGTTAATATTGCAGAACGGCATGGGGGGCACACATCATCTTTGGGGTTTGGACCTCAGTCCTCGCTCAAGGCAGTTGACCCTCATCACAGCAGTGTCTGTGAGCTAGCTCTTCACTCATGCTCTGGCACTGAATAGGGAGGGCACGTATTTAACTACTTGCAAACAAGCTCCAGTCCAAGAAGGGAAAAATTCATAAACAGGCTGGCAAAAACATTTGAATAATGAATAAATTGGAGAGAGACAACAATTTATGTCAAGGAGGAACAGGCAAATGTTTTCACTACGCTTTTTTTCATCTTCCATTAATTGGTATTTTCCGCTAAGGTGGAATGTGAGGCTGGAGAGTCAAAGGTCATGGAACTGAGGTTTGGGATGTCCTGGTGGCAGTGGTTTTTGGGGGTAGGCGGTTGAACTAAGTGCAGCAGAGTGAGAGAGTGTTGCTCTGGCAGCATTGGTCTGGTGCCATAGGACGCGATGGAGCTGCGCTGAAGTGCTGTATGAGGAAGTTTTCATAGCACCTGCCCACGGTCTGCTCGGCTACATCCCACAGATAGCTCAGGCTTTCACACATGGCTTTTGTGGGTCTGCAGTTCTAAGCAGACATGAATGATGAAGGGAATGAGCATTTCCTCAGAGGGCAGTGAGTTAATTAATGGCTCCAAAGCACATTACTATAGCAATGAGTTGATGGATTAGAAATCACTTCCAACCAGTGAATGAAGGTGATATCCATGTGCCGTGGACTTTGCATGTATGCACAGTTTTCCCCATCTTCAGTGAACATGGTACATTCTCAGCTGAAATTGCAATTCAGACCTTTAAAATGAGTGGGCATAGAAACCGCAGTCCTTAGAAGTGTTTGAAATAAACCTGCAGCTACTGTATGTCTGAGCTCTGCCTCTAAATAGGTTCTGGTGAGGTCTCTAGGGCTTTGGAGAAGCCTTTCCAAATGGATATGAGTCATATACCACTTAATCATTTAGATACTAATGTAGATTGTTTGTTTGTGAGTTCTCCTTTTTCTGTAAATTGAGTTGGCTTTTTTGGGAAAGGCAAGTGTTGGCTTTGCTGTGAGATGTAACTGGTCTGCAGCTGCTTGTTAAAACCAAGCTGTTCTTCCTTGTATCTGTATCACTGAGAATCACCAGTAAGCATCGCTTCCTGCAATGGAAGTACCTTCCATTTAAGACCAAAAGTCATGAGATGTAGGGGGACTGCAAGGGGAGAGGAAAAGGAGCACTATAGAGGAAGTGTGTCCTAATTTTGACTGGCAAATGGATTTATGCATCTGTTTGAATGAGAGCATAAATTTGCTGATCAGACTCACTGGTTTAACTGCATCATCCTCCTGCTTAGCTGTTGTGTGTTGCTGAGGGAGTTGGGGAAATTTACAGGCATTACATCTCCTTTCAATATTTGTGTTTCATTCTGCCCCATTTATGATTTTTTTCCTTGGAAATAAAGTTATTTCCATTGCGTAGGCTTTGGCTTTTGCCTTCTCTGTTTAACAAATATTAATCTTATACTCCCTCTGAATCCTGTGGAGAATGGCGCTCCACCTAATGTCTGAGGTGACTTGAAAATTGTGTTAATGAGCAGTTGCCTTCTTTTTACGTATGCAGCTAGAACTTCCAAACAATTTCTTGAGACCAAATACATCATGATGCCAGATTCTACTTGACTTAACAAAAGTAGACTTCTTTTACAAAGCTAAGGGGGGGCTGTAAGTATTCCTGAAATGTAAGAAGGAGTACATCCAACTGAAATCTACATTTCTGGGTGGGATAAGCTGATCTGAGAACATGCTGGAGAAGGGGAGGGCAAAGCAGTAGTGTCAAAAGGTGGTGGGGTCAGCTCAAAAACTGGCAGATGGTCTCCTTTCAGAGGCTTCTCCAGAAGGCAGAGCTTCAGGGGAATAGGAAATACAGCAACCACACTGTAGTTAGAAGGAACCCTGTAAACTTGCTCAAGGCTCTAATGGGTGACATGCATCACATGTCTTGGTTTTCATCTCTTGTGACTAAGGTTTGCCACACTGAGATTTTCATCTCCTGGGATGAAGCCATCTGCACTTTTAGACCTTCAGGACCTTCTGTACCTTTTATCATTGATTTGATTCCATCTCTTCTTTCTAGCAGCCTTTGATTTCCCAAGTGAATTAAAGTTCCAAATGTCATATATCTGACGATTGGCGTAAAAGGGGGTTTAAAAGGACTTATTTTGGAGTGGTAGGAACCACATGCATCCAGCATTGAACAGCTCCCAGATGTTGTAGCTTCATTTAATTGCTGAAATCAGAGATGTTGGGAATGGATTTCATCTGAAAGTCTGATCTCCTAAACTAAAAGGCATAGGACAACATTTGCTCATCCCCTGGAGATGCTGCCAGAAGTCTGTCTCAGATTAGCAATGTTAATGGAGTATTAACATAAGCCACGCCAGCAAGGGAAACTGTAGAACACATTATCATCAGGAGAGCCAGCTGTGTAAAGGCGTGTAAAGATGATGATAAATGTAGTTTGTGGCTTGGGGAGCTGGCTGCTGAACTGCTCCATCCCCTAATCCAGAAGGAGCAAAGCAGGGATGGACACGCCAACCTGCTGTTCTCTGTGCCATCATACCAGAGGGATGGAGCAGGGAGAGAGTAGAACAGATGTTAACTTCATAGGAACAGGGAGATGAAGCGGACTTCCCAGCTGAGTCAAGACTTTTGCTGTCACAGGCTGAATACTTTTGGCTCAACTCCATCTTTCAGCTGTTTAGGATCTTGCCTTTTGCAACCTCTGTGGAAGATTGATCTGGAGTCTAAATATCGTGATGGTTCTGATTTCCTCTCTAATCATCTCCAGAGATACTATGTACTATTTGTTCTTGTTTTGTAGGGTTTTTTTCCCCTTGACTCAGAGTCTGTGAATAATCTGGTCTGAGAGTGAGGCTCAGAGATATCGTGAAGCTCATTTCCTTCGTTGCCTTGGATCCTTCATAGTCAAACACTGGCCGTACAAGTCCTAGAAAACCTCACACACTTGCCCCACCACATCCCTCGTGGCATCAATATTGCCTGCTGAAAGACGTTTGTTTCTCTGAGTTTGTGCTTGAAATCCAAAAACTTCAAGTGGGCAAACTCAGTGCATCAGCTCCTTCCTCTATGAATTGTGGTGTTTTCTGCTTTGCCATGTGAAGAGAACAGTGAGCTCTAGATCAGTAATACGGAGAGCTCTGGAGTAAAATGCTTGTACTTTAATGTGACAAGACCAAAAAACACCTTGCAAGACAGTGCTAAATTCTACTGACATGAGCTTGTTTGCATAGTTTCCTGATGGAGCTACGGATTTCACCCATTGACCCTTTTGACATTTTCCTCGTTTTCCTCCTGCAGGAGCACTTCAGCAGTAAAGTGCCATACTCTGCTGAACAAACTTGGCATCTCATCAAGCTGACTTATTTGGTATGTATTTACACTTGTAGACTTTAGTACTCTCCTGGCAATTGAGCTTCCTTCCTGCCTACATAAATATGATTTCATTATTAGCTTTGTTTAGTTGTTGTTCTGCATCTGCATGCTTTCCTTTCCAAAGCTGCCAAAGAGAATTGCAGGTGTTGATCTCAATTTGCGCCCAAAGCATCCTGAACTCTCTACCCCACTTGCCAACTCTAATAACGAGCAGCACTCTTGACCTCCTACCTAAAACAAACCGTAAAAATCTTGCCCCACTGATTTTTTACATTGAGGTGCCCATAACTTCTATTAGAGCTGCAGCTTGTGTTTTGTTTGTTTATACTCAGAAAAAAGTATTCAGTTTCTTTCAAAGGTACTTTTCTGCCTTTTCCCTCTTGTCCTCAGACCTATAATACTTAGTCAATACACAACCTAAGCCAGAGAAGTTGCCTTTGCACAAATGGTCTCAAAGTACATGGGATTCATCTTGTTTAAGTTCTTGTGAAGTGCAGGGGAAGGTGATATGAGCATGATCTGGACAAGAAATAAAGATCTTATTCGCACTATAAATGCTGTCTATTTGAGCAGGTCAGATGAAAGATCTCGTACAATTGCTTGTAACGTTGTATTAGCCCTCCAAGTGTGTTAGCAGTCTCAGCTCCTGTTGATAGTAGTAGGTGTCCATGTTGATCAGGCTTTGTGGGTACAGGTGATGATTTCGAAAATGCCTCCTAGGATGACAGGCTAACTTCCACTTAGGGGAAAATGAAGAGCCAGTGGCTGGTTCTCCACTTTCTTTTGCACTCTAGGCACTGCTTGGCCGTTTCTGGTCCAGGCACTGCCAAGGTCTGACAGCAGCTGGCTTTGGCACTTCAACAAAGAGGCAGATGAGCTGCAAGCACACAGCTTTCCACAATTCTGGGTCAAACCAGAAGTTGTGCCTTTAGAAAGGAAGGAGGAAGTTTCTGCACAACTTCTGGACAATTCCTGTTTACTGGACACTAACCATAAGGCTTCTTTAAGCCCCTACATCACTTTCATTTGTGAAACCTTTTCTCGTTGGAAAAAGATGTATTTGCATGTACCGGACTTGAGGATGCACCAGAGATGCTAGTGCAAGTGATCTGTACATGTATTATCTTCTGTGCAGCCTCACAGCCCATGTACCTGAAGTTCTCTCCAGGGAATCTCAGAGCCAAAGGAGAGCTGTAGGGAGGGTGGCATTCACTGTGTGTTCAGCCTTTCAGGGGCAGAAATACTGCAGGTGACTGTCACTTTGAATGAGTATTCTAGATTTCCTTCAAGCTTTTGCAATTTTCCTGCAGAGGAAAAACTTTCCTGTATATTTCTTGGAATTAATTTCTACTTAAGAGTCCCAGCACTATGTTTAAATCAAAGCATTTCTGCTAGAAAAAAAACCCCACAAATCTCACTTTACCAGGCTGGGATCTGGCTCTGTAGTGGATGGAGAAGCTGCTGGAATAAGGGTAGATTTATTTTTTCTTATTTTTTCTCCTGGGTGGGGGCTGACAGGAAAGGTTTCATGAGATGGAGGAGAGCCAAAGAAAGAAAGCGAAACCAAGCAGTCAATTTGCTAGCTGCAATCTTTGATCTGTGGCTGTCTGCAAACAGAATCTCAGCTCTGTGATTAGATGTACATGCTCATTATGTGTTGTACTCTCCAAGCAGGCATTGTACCTACAGCACAATGTATTCCACTTCCTTCTGCCCAAATATCTTTTTTCATCTATATTGCATTAAGACCTTGAGGCTTATCATCGGGGAGAGAAAAAAATACAATTTTCTTATTGTACAATGCATTTCATTCCCAGCTGCTGTATTAAATTTATTCCTATTTGAAGTGGTGTCTGCGAGTATAAATCATTTAAGTTTATATGTTTTTGTTGCTGTGGCAACTGTTTGACTAATTGAATTCCAAAGTGTCTCTCTCTATTTCAAAGCTATGATAAAGGGCACACATATTCTTAGCAGAAGGAGTCTGAAATGAGAGGGGGGGGACAGGCAGCCCTGTCAAAATGGCATGTCCTCAATCTCCTGTGCACAGGCTTAGCAGCAGCACCTTTGGCAACTGGTGGGGAGGAGGGCAAGGGCTGTGGAAGAGACATAGCTACCTGTAAGCTCCCCCTGTGAGTACCACACTCAGAAATGTTGTTCATGCCCTTAGCAGGATGGAGAAGACATGGAAAGCCTGTGACTGAGGCATTGGGAGGGTCATGTTTTATCTCTGCGTCTGTTTTCCCCATCATTCATCAGTTCTCAGTGGACCTGAAGTGTTAGAGTACTTCATGGTTATAAACAAGCCCGAGATATAATAAGCACCCTCTTCTTTCCATGGGGACTTTGTATGAGCTCCTGGGGCTTGTCTGCTAGTTGGGATCATGCATGTGTTCCCAAGGGATTTCTTTCCTTGTCATTTTTTAGCAGGAAAAGGCTCCTCAGAGCTATGACGGAGGGCCAGGGAATACTGGGGTGTCCTGAGTCTCCCCCAGGGGACCTGCAGGGACCATTTCTGCCCTGCTCTGTAACATTTTTCCCCAGCTGTAGAGGTAGATGTCCTCCTAGACTGAGCCAGGCAGACAGAAACATTAAAACTTAACTCTTTGCAAGGGAATTTGTCCCAGGAGGATGAAAGGAGCAATTCCTTTTCAGGTAGAAATTTCCAGACAGGAACCGGCCTGCCTGTGCTATTCCCAGCTTGTTCTGGCTACTTCTGTTAGCCTAGAAAGGGCTCCTTTTTTTTGTGTTAATTATGTAGGTGTTTATTACGGCCACAAAATGTTAATAGACAGCCTAATGGAAATCATGCTGGCTAATGAGAAGCTCCTGAATACCTGCTGCTTTTCTCTGGGAATAACAGAAGTCACAATTCAACAGGAAATAATTTCCCCCACTCCCGCCCTGTACTTTTACCTTGTGATTACATTGTGCCGTTAACCTTTCGTCTGGTGCACTCTGCAACCTGGGGGAAGGCCAGGTCCTCTCCCTCCCCTCCACCCAGAGGGGATGGCAGGGGTCTGCTTGCCTTTCCTGCTTTCTAAAGGGTAATCTGTGAAAGGTTTTATGGAGCTTGAAAAGGTTACTGGGGTGATTCAGGGTGGCTGTGGCAGGAATGAAGTACAGGGAGCCCCAAGCGGATCCGGTCTTTCCTTCACCCACTTTCCCACAAGGGATGCTGTCCGGTCCGGGGCACGTGCCTCCAAACTGACAGCCCAGTTGCAGGCAGCCTCAGCTGCTGTTTATTTTGGTGTGGTTTTATTCCCAGTCCATTAGATGCTCCACCAGCTGCTGCATGCTCATGTAACCAACCTCGTCTTGGATAGGCAAAGACAAATTGCAACAGGTACAGGGAGGGGGAAGAACAAGGCGACTCCTAGGGAACATGGTCAAATTGTGAGGATTTTTTTCTTCTTTATTGTATTTTTAGTGAATCTCCAAAGGTCTCCATCACATATATGCCTTAATTCAGTAATAAAAGGGAACCTTGTCCACCAGGCTAAAATTGCAAATCATTAGCTTCTGGTTTATTATTCTGATGTACAGAGAAAAAAAAGGGAGCTGTGTTTGATGACGGGTGAGGGTGCAGCCTGGTTTTGGAGGGCTCAGAAAGCAGCAGGAATGAATAACTAGTGCAGCATTTATGGGGAGAAGAGCAGGCTCCTGTTGAACAAGAGCAGGAGTAGGCAGAAGAGGGGTGTATGCACTGGGTTTGGAGGGCTGTCACACTGGGAGGCTGTTGGTGAGAAGACAGGTGTGTGCTGGATTGGGGGTGGGATGAGTAAACTTGTGGAGGAAAAGGTGGGTTAGGCTGTGACCGAGGTATGCCTGTGTGTGCACCTGCTGGAGGAGAGTGCACACCTCTGGTTTCCAGAGGGGAGCAAAGGTCTCCTTTAGCAAAAAAAAAAAACCACCAAAAAACACAAACACAACCAAACAACCAAAACAAAACAAAAAAACAGAAAGCAAAACAAACAAGCAAAAACAAAAACAAACAAACAAAACAAAAACCAAAACAAATAAAAAGCCCAAAGTCAGAAGGCAAAATACATTGGAGATATTGGAAAGCTGCATAACTAAAGCTGTGAACGAAATAAAAAGACTCTTCACTGGGCAATATGGAAACTCCCAGCTGGGACCAAGTTTCACAATAATTCCCCTGTGGGAAGAAATTTTATGCTTCTATCATTGCCTGCCAAAAATAATAATTAAAAAGAGAAAGTGGTCTTACTGCTCCAGAAAGAGCCAAACATTTCCCTCATGGGCTGTCTTAGTGAATAGTTGTGGAAACACCAGATTTCATTGTAAAGGTGGGATTTCTCAGTGGTGAGGAGCTGCAAATGAGGCATGTTGCAGGGTGCATGTCGAGTTGCTGGTAGGAACTCAACACCAGGCTCTTGGAAGCTTTTCAGAAGAGACTTTCGGGAAACAGCAGCAAAGCAGTTCAAAAGGTTGGCTCTCAGTAATACATAATGCTGTAAAAATAGCATCTGAGCATCTTCTGTTACCTGGGCACTGGTACCCGGATCCTGTCGAGTGATTTCTCTGGCACCCGTTCCCCCTGCCTTGACTTTAACAGGTTGTGCAGATTATTTTATGATCAATAAATATCCAGGCAGACACTGTGAAATTCTAATCAGAAAAATTTACAACATTAAGGCAGATATTGTATAGCAGGATATAAATAAATAGAAATTGTCAGTCAAATTCCTGGCAGCTAGAGTCTGGTGTCAGTTGCAGTAAATTAAGTGTTACTTCACAAATCACCTTTATGGTTTTGCCCAGTAAGTGTATCTGTGCAAAGGCTTTTTTTCCAACTTGCAATGGTAAATATCCTCTGGTCCCTGAGATTTCAGAATGAAGCCAGTGTCAAGAGTCAAGGGGAAGCAAACGGCAGCAGTGGATTTTGCTGTAATCCTGAATCTTGTTCCCACCTCCAAGATTTACTCAGGGGAGTTGAGTTTAGGTGCCGAGTAATCCAGGCAACAACAAACCACCACCACTGCAGGGAGGTGACTGGATCCTTTAAGTCAAGGAGAGCTTTCTGCACTGTGGGAGGGTTGCCTGATGTAAAGATGTGGAGACCCACTGACAGAGGGGAGGAGCAGCATGGACTCCTGTTCTCTCTAACAAGATGAAGTGAGCTACAGTTGGTGTTGGCTGCACCTGGGGATAGGTGGGAAGAATTAATCAGGTCAGTAACAAGACCCTCGTTTACTACAGCTGAGGCAACATTTTACCTACAGATTATTACCTTCCATTAACTACTGTTACACTTGCTGGCCTGACCAGCGATACACAGGTCCTAAAGCATCATCTGGAGGTTCCTGCGCTGTTGAGATAGCTGGAAACTGCATTAATTTTCAGCATAGGCTTTTATGAATTAAAGCTGAATGTTCATCATGGAATAAAAAAAAAAAAGGAGGACCTGCTAGTGGTAGTTTTGTACTTTATTTGAGAAGAGAGAGCTACATAAACTATGTCAGGAGGGTACAGGTCTACACACAGTTTCATCAATCAATAAATGGAGCTGTTAACATAACACTGAGGATATGATACTTTGAAGAAGACATAGACACATGACCAAGGAATATTTACAGCTCTAACATACAATATATTTATATTTGAGAGAGATATTCGTGTGCCTTTGTGCACACAGATACCACTGCGTACACGTGGTGCACGCACGCGTACACGTAAATAGGTATAAAAGGCTTTAAAAAAAAACCTTACGTAATTCAAGAAATGAGTCTGCCTGCCATTTGCAGCAACTGACTATCTTCAAGGCGGAAATGGTTCCAGTTTGTGGTGGTCTGGAGTGGAGGTTTCAGTTTGAAATCTCTGTTCTCCAATGGTCATTGGCTGAACCTGAAGCAGGTTTCTGGTGTGTGGTACGCTGTGGTGGGGTGGTGACGGGGGATGTGTGAGGTGAATGAAAGGGAGGGCAGTGGAATTATGGGGAAGAGGGGACGCACAGCCTCTGGGGCTGGGGCAGTAACACGGAGATGAAAAAAATGACCTTTGGTGATGCCATTAAACCATCCTTTATACTAAACATAAATTATCGACACAGTTTTAAAAAAATAATTTTCTGTTTCATTTCAAGGCTGGGGAGAGAAGAAGGGACAAAGCAGAGCAGGAGGGGAAGGGAAGGTCTGGGGAGGGTAAATACCTCAGCACTTTAAAAGGTCCCTTGACCTCACTGCAAATCCTTAATTTAAAATGTCTCCTTGTAAGTCTGACTAACACTGTATCAGTCGTCCCCTTCCAGGGTAGCAGCGTGCTTGATGCACATGAAGTGGAAGGTAGGGGAGAAGCAGGGATCCTACCTTGGTCAATACTCAGATCAGGGGTCCTCATCCTCTGAATTTGAGCCAGTGGGGGTCAGATGGGCAGGCAGAGATCACAACCACCTTGCTCTCACCACGTAACCTGGGTTGCTCCCAGCAGGGGAAAATGGTGAGTTTTGATTTGGAGAAGGGGAGACTGCAGGATGGAAAAGGTTAAGAACCAGCAATTCAGTTGCAAAATGGCAAATAGGATTCAGAAGATGTGAAATAAGCCCTAAATTAAGAAAATATGTAGACTGGTGCATGGGTAAAAAAAGTCTGCCAAAAAAAATCAATTCAGCAAACATCACCAAAGGATTTGTTTTCTGCTCATGCAAACTTTCAGTGACATTAACTGAGATTAAAATAAGCTGGTTTGAATAATAGTAACAACAAAAATGCCATCAAAATGTCTTTCCTCTGAGATGTAGCCCCATCCTCCTTTCACTACCAGCTCGCCTGCCAGAGTGAGCTGTGGAGCAGCACCTTCTGGGGGGCAAGCCTGTCTGCATCATTGAAGGGCATTTCAGCTGGAAGTAGGAGTAGTTTCCTGGAAGTTAAGTCTACCCTTGCCGTTTTCTGGAGGCTGGGTGTTTCTCCTCATGGCAGAAGTGCCAGTGGTTTCTCTGCCTAGGTCATCACACTGCCACACCGAGCCACTGATGGACAACACTGCTTCAGCACAGGTGTCTTATAGAAATTACCAGAGGCAAGTGTGCAATGCAACCCCTAAATGCCATCCCAAACACAGACTGAAGGTCCCAAGACAGCCTTCACCCAAGAAGGTTGTGTATCCTCAACCTTTACCTGGAGAAATCTTGCCCTCTTGCCTGATCCAGAAGAGGCAGAGGGAGCTGTAACACACCAAAAGCTAAATCAATGTCAATCATTTGCCTGCACAAAACCCCTTCATTTCTATTGAAATAACTTTAGTAAAATAGCACTTCATTAAGGCAAGGTGGGGGAGAAGGAGGTAATTGAGTGTATTTATTTATTTATTTATTTTTGTTCTGCTTTAAGCCTATCTATACGAAGCTGTCATGCAAGAAATTGCCTCCCAGTTTAGCTGAAAATTTAAAGGACACTTCTAGAAAAAAAGGGGAAAAAAAAAACCCACAAAAAAAAAACCCCAAAAACCAAAACACCAAAGAGCAACCAAAAAACAGGAAAAAAATTATGCAATTCTCTTTCACACAGGGAATTGGCTGGGTGTGGGAGTTCTGAGCAGGGGGAGTGAGAAGAACTAAAACAAGCTGCCCTGCTTTTTCTGAAACCAGAGTCTCATCGGAGAGTAAAATAAATGCAGAGAAAATTATGGTAGTTGTAAGAGTTTGAAGCAGAGAAGGTGAGCCTGGGAGAAGCCCAGCAAGGCTGAAGGTTTGGAGAAACCTTCAGGACTCATTTAGATGAGCACACATAATTTTGTGGTGACTGCTTCCTCACATCCATAGTTCTTCTCCAAGCAGGGCTGTCTTCTGCTTTGCCACAGCTCACATCTGACACGCTACACTCACTATCGCTGACCCCTCACAGGGAATTAAGCCCTCACACATTTCCTTCCCCTCCCTATGTCACAGTAGGCTTCCTTGCTCCCTTCCCTTAGCACTGTTTGTTCTCTGAGCTCCTAGTTAAATCATCTTTGCCATCCCCTGCAAGCTCATCCTTTCTGACTTCCAAGTGGCCCTAAACATCAGAAGTCTGGCCTCAATTACTCATTTTCAGTATTGTTACTTACAAGTTTTGAGGGCTTATGTCTCTAGGTACTTCCTAGTCCTCACTGTCTCTGAGTGTCCATCCAGATGTCCCATTGTACTAACTACTAGTCACAGCTGGGGAGTATGTGGGAGGTGGGATGCAGAGGAAACTGCCTCTAGGAAGCAGTATGTGTTGGGCCAGGGGTAAACAGCCCAGATTTCTGCCCTGCTTATGTGTCTTTTCTTCCTCACACTAGATTTTTCAGGGTTGGAATGAGCCTGCATGTTCCTGCCCAATAGCTTCTCACCATGATGATGAAGTTCAGGAGATGCTCAATTCTAATTTGTGGGTCTATCTTCCTTAGTGGGATCCAGGAAAACAAGTGGGATGAAATTCCAAGTATGCAGGCTGAGCAAGCTGGATTCTGAAGTACCTGCACATTTTTGTATATGAGATATGACTGCCTCACCATTTGGAGCCTTGCCTGTAGATGCCTGCTCTTTCCTGCATGGCTCTTCATCTTTGGCTGACTCTTCTGACAACTCTCCCTACACAGTAATGTGGCTTTTTTTATGGATTGATGTAAAAATAACTTTCAGGGGCCACAGTGTCATTTATATGCCACTTACTTTGAATTTTCCAAGAGATTTGTCTGTTTACCCTTTACCAACAGTAAATTTACTTGATGGCTAAAGCTGAATCACATGATGCTCTCTTTCTAAAGGGCTAGCAGTATAGTACCTCTCCATTTGTCAAACTGTCCCAGTAGATGAGATGATAGGAACCCTTTGCAGTCCACATTAGAGATGCATCCTTCATAGGTGGAACACCAGTGCAGGAAGAAGTGGGACAGAGGGTTTAATTCTGAAGGAAAAATGGTTCTTTCCCACATTAGATCGATTGTTTTGCATTTAAAACCATTCCGCCTCCATCACTTGAAAAAAAGATACCAGCTAACAATTTCACGCTGGAAAAAAGAATGGGAGAAAAGAAGGAAGGGCGAGACAGTCGTGCCCTGGCCGATGTAGGAATGAGGTCCCCTGTTCCTTCAGAAGCGGAGTTCCTCCTTTCCAAGCCAAGCGGAGCTCCTGCGGGAGCGGGCGGCGCGCAGCGGGGCAGCGGGCGGCGGCTCCCAGGGGCGGTGGGAGGCGCCGCTGTCCGCGGTGCTGATCCGCAGGGGGAGGCTCCCGGCGGCTCCCGGCCGGCTAGAAACCGCTGCTGGGACCTTTTTTGTTATTGTTTTGTCGCTATTCTTAGGGACTGAACTGGTTTCTCCTCATGGTAAGAACTACTTGCACCAGTAGGGGTTGTATTAGGAAAAAAAAAAAAAAAAAAAGACGACGAAGCGGCACACCAGAAACCCGCCACTGAAAGGGGGCTAGGCTACAAAGCTGTTGTATCATCCAGCAGCATCTGATCTCTGTTTTTCTCTCCCAAATCTGCCTCTTACCTTAATTTCAGTTTTCAAGAAAGCCATAAGATACGATTTGTTCTATATTAGGAGAAGAAGGAGAAAAAGGAAATTAAAAGTGAGAGGAGGTTTGTAGGATAGAGAGCTACTCCTGTCCTGATGGCCAATGTTCTTGGTTGCCAGGCTGAATATTCTGAGTTTTTTCTCATGTACAGCAGTGGATTTTCTTGTACTATAAACCAAGCAATATATTTTCTCATATAATATTTGTGTTTTTTTCTTGTATAATTCCTTTTCCTCTCTCCTGTCATTCTGTTCCTGATATCATAGTGATCTTCAGTGCCTCTCAGTATCTACAGCCTCTACCGACTTCAAAGTTGTGGGTGTTCAGCCCCTTCAGGGTTTAACCTGGTGTTGCACTAGAAAGTTTCATTGCATAGGAACAACAACTCAGTCCCTTGTTGATTTCTATTGTTTCAATCTAGCTATATAAGAATGAGGCTGGACTCGAACAGATCACAGCCGGAATCAATCCCAACCATCTCCAGCAATCAGAACAACCTGCTGGGAGCTGAGTAACAGCTGAATTCTTGGTGAGAGAAATTACAGGCATAAAAACAAAATCAAATAGACTCCTTGTGCTCATTCAACATTTCAAGGCATATTTATAGGCACTGCTGCACGACATCTTAAATATCTGAGTTTAAAAAGAAACTGGATCATTCCTGTTGGGGGAAAGAATTTTTCTGTTCTGTCACTTTCACTGTCTTCACTCGTGATGAAAAAGGGGGAGAAAGACACTGAATTACACACCCATTCAGATCCTTTCATCTCTTCTTTTGGCTGTTTGGTTACCCCTGAGATGGAGCTATGAAGATAAGGAGATCTGAAGGTCATCTGAAGGTCATTCCTCAGAACTGGAGTAGGAACAAGAAAGCTGGGCAGGAAACTGCTCATTAAAAGCTGTGGGTCTCTTGCTGTGTGAACCTGGCAAGGGCCTAGTATGTGAACAGATGACCTTGCAGTCTAGGTCCTAGCTGAGTCCCTTCCTTAGATTGCTCCACTGTATCCTTCTGCCTCTGCTCCCAAGTCTTGCTGTCACTGGAAAGAAAAGCTGAAAAGAAATCTTACCACTGATGAAAATCCCTACATAAAGGAGATAATTTCACCCTGGTTTTTTTCACTTTCAAAAAACCAGAAGACTTGGGAAAAGAATTTTTTAGATTTTAAGAGGGAGAATACTTTTCCAAAAGGTTCACATAAAAATTGAACAATGGATCAGCATTCATTATGGAGAGGTGAGGCAGAAAACATATGGCTGCCAAGGACAGTGCTCTTTAATGGTCTGGAAGAAAAAGTGCTGATCAGCTAATAGTATTTGCTTTGGGAACAATAGTCAGTGAGGATTACGTGGGGAGGAGTGTAGGAACCAACCTAAATCAGCAAACTCACCCTTGACGCAGGACCAGAATGAGCTAAAACTCCGTTATCACATGGCTGAGACTCAAGTGCTGTGTAATCTCTGTGGCATAGACATCTAGGAACCATTGTGGATAGCAGATGGCTGCTGAATGGTGAAAGCAGGTGGCAGATTCTGGGCAGTGCAAAACCAGAAGACCTCAAACCCTGATCACAAACCTCAGTTCTTCAGATTAAATCAAACCAGCCAAAGGGAGTCACACAGCATTGCACAAAGCCAACGTACTATTGAACATGGGGAGGGCTCTTGTAAAAAGCTCCACCTCCCTTTCCCCCCCCAACACATATACAAGCACACAGCCGCATACAGAAAAAAAATATCAAGGTTATGTGTTTCCTGAAATACGGTTGGCTGAATAAATACACTTATAGACAACTCTTTGTAAAGCAATAGCAGAATGAGTAACAGTGCATCGCTATCATGGGAAATAAAAAGCAAAGTAACCCAACTGCAATTCAGCCAGAATCATTCCAAACCCCAAAGGTTGGCCTCTTTTTTTTTTTTTTTTTCTTTAATGTGTCTGACATTTTATGGCATCAATAATGCAAACAAAGAGGAAATCATATTTGCAGAACACTAATGCACGGATGTCTAAAGCGAAATACAATACTGATTACTTTTTAAATGAGGCCACCAGGTTTTGATGTGCTGTGGTGCTTAAATTGGTCCATCAAATTCCTTCTAAAGCAAATTCCAGTCCAAAGCAACAGCTTGACCTTCTCTATAACCTTGGGTAGCCTTTTCAGCTGTATTCTGATTGGGGGTAGCAAACGTTAGTTTGAAGCAATTTTCCTGATGGGCCCGATTACTGAAATACCAGGGGCACACAACTCCATCTGAAGATGAGGGGAAACCATGGGCAGGTCCCCTCTTCATAGGCTATCCCAAGCCTTTGACAAATATGATGGTAAGCCTACTATGAAGAGCTGTGGGTGAGAGGATGGGTTCTAGATTTCTAGAAGTACTATTGAGCTTTTTCCCTTAGGGTTAGTGATTAATCTGTTTGGCACCTGATCGCTTGTTTCTTGCCTAGAACCTCCTGCAGATGACTGCAGAGCAATGGTTGAATATGAAAATAATTGCATGAATAAGAAGGTGTGGCAAAAGCACACAAACAAAAAAACCCCTTACCTTCCTCTTCCGTTTTTTTTAGACGTTAGTGTTTTTTTCACAAAGAAGTGCATCTCAGCAATGCACCTTGAGAACCACAGACAGGATTGTCTCTACCCACACAAGACTGAAGAAGCTGTTGTGCTCCTGCCTAGGAAATCTTGCTGCTCAACCTACACTTACAGCAAGAGACAAAAGGGCTTGGGGTCTGGCCTACGCTCCCAACTTAACAGTGGAAGCATTCAGTTCAGGAGTCAAGAGACTTCTTTTGCAGTGTCTCCTGACTTACACTGAATAAACTGTGTGAACTTCTTTTATTTTTGCAGTTTCGGTTTGGTAGACAAGAGTTGAGAGTGTGCCGGTGGGCTGGTGGGTAGGATTGGATACCATTGTCTCACATCAGCTGGGAGTTTGTCTGCCATTTAGTCCTGGATCACGTCTGATCAGAGCATTGTGTGTGGGGATTGTTATGTGTTGCAGTTAATCTGTGCAAGCAGCTAATTGCCTTTGGTTAACTAGTGCCTTTTAATTAGGACTGTGTTTCTGGGTGGATACATGAAGGGAGCTGTTTGTCACTGGCAAAAAATGTCAGCCTTGTGATGTAAACCTCTTTGGGGAATTAAAAAAAAAATACAGGCTGGAGCTACTGTCACTTTAGCATGGTAGAAAATCAGTTTCAGCAGAACTGGCCTGGATAAGGGTACAGTCACGCTTTGCTGGGGTCAAGAATGATAGTGGTCGCTCCCCGACCCTTTCTCCTGTGCAGAAGGGTGGGACACTATGGGCTTCAGCTGGGATTTACAGGAGATACCCCACATGCATTACAATGAGCTTTGCTGTAAAATTCACTGCACAGAGGTTAATCTAGATGTCAACACTGCCTGACAGCAGTGAAATTACTCCGGGGCAGTGCTCCTTCTGAAGTCTTAATATAACAGTCAATTCCATCCTGCCTGCAGGAAATGAAAGTTTTCTGCTTTGTGTGCGGAATTATTCGGCGCCAATTTTCTCACTGTTTGAAGTCCAAACTGTTTGTGGTCTTGGGATTCACCTCACATTAAGACTTTCACTTCATTTAAAAACTCTGCTAGTCAAGTCCTGAGAACTGCAAGGACAGGAGCTGCACAGTGAGGAAAAGAAGAGGGCAGGGGGGAGAAATCTCACTTACCACATCGAAATCAAACAGCTTCTCCAGCTCTCCGTGCTCTGAAAAGGGAGTGAATGCAGAACTCGGCTATCTAAGTATCAAGCAGCAAAGACTGAGGAGGCTGGAAGCCAGCAGAGAGCAAGAGAAAGCATGCAATGAAGACATCTGGACCGCCCAGAGCTATGATTTTCTTTAGAGGTATTTCAGGCCTTCCCTGCTGGGACCTTGTCCTAAGCAGCCAGTCGTTCAGTAGTTAAACACCCCCTCAGAACAACTGCTCAAGTTTTCAGCTGCAGGATCAGTCACTTGTGCTGGGCAGGAGATCAGTTCCTCCAGCAGACTCCTGACAGCGTGGGGAAGTGATGGTGAGATTTCTTGTGCCTCTTTTCCCTTTGGAGAGATGCCGAAACTGTGCGACTAGCAGAAGGGAGGAGGAACCAGTGGTCATTCCTTTAGTCTGAAAAGACCTGTCAGATTTGGTCTAGTGAGAAACTCAAGCCATAGAGATGGAACTGACCTATCAGTTAGCTTAGGTCAGGCCCTTGAAGAAAGCTGTAAGACTGTCCTTTCTCTTTGGTCTCTTATCTCTTCCCTCAGTTTAGTTTTTCAAAGTTGCAAGCTATGGGACTCCTATCACTTTTCTCAGGGAGCCGTTTCATGGCTGAGTAGTGTACTGGAAAGGAATAAGAGGCATAGGAGACATGGAATGCTCCTGCATTCCTCTTGGAGCATTGACTGATGTCTCTGCCTGTGTCATTTATGACACTGCCAGCCAGAACGGATGTTTTGAAAACTCCCGCTTCAGGCTAGAAACTCAATATTCCTGTTTGCAAGGAGAGCAGCAAAGGGAAAAGATTTTTTAGGACGACACAGCTACTTAAAGAAACATTAAGTGTGTGCCGATGTAAGAAACACCTCAGGGCAGGGGTGGGGAAAGCGCCTTAGAGTTAAGCAACTCTGTCCACTCCTGGAAAGCAGTGCTGAGAGGGGAATTTTATCTTTTTCTGGTTTTGGTACTCATTTAGAGGCAGCACTATTATGCAGAGGCTTCATGGCCCTACCATCCATCGGAAAGCCACTGTGTCTGAATGGAGGACAAGCCTTTTGGGTTGTGCCAAAGCATGCCTGTGCCTGCTGGGTCTCACAGCAGAGGAACCCTGTTGATGCCCATAGCCTTCCAGCTATCAGAGGACCACTACAGCATGGTATCACAGCCAGCATCCCATTTATTCAGCTTGCTTATCCTCACCATTGCCTTATGACCGGAGAACACACCTACAGCTGTTACGAAAACATCGGGCATGAGCCATGGCTGTAGTGGTTCAGCTGATTCCTGGTCAGATCAGGAAGCAAAGACAGACATAAATTCAGCTACTTGCTTTTCATTTTCATTAATCATTGGGAGTCACAGCTAGGCAAAGCGTGTAGATACTCCCTGGGAGGGTGGGGAAATGAGAAGTATTTAAAACAGCATAAGATGAAATGCTGAACAAAACAGTCTCCACACAGACTGGCATGTGAATGCCTGCTGATTAAGTGCTCAGAACTGCTTCTGGTTTCATGGGCTTGCAGTGATCCGGGTCTGCATTCTTCAACCCATATCCTGAACTCAAGGAAATTCATGCATTTGAGTTTTGGGAAATAAAAGCCTTTCACATGAAAGGGAACAGCTCATGTAGTAGTATATTTCTGTCCGTGGCTCTGAAAAATTGTAACTGGTTCAGGCCTTCTTTTGGTTGTATTTTCTTATAGAAAAAAAAAAATAATCACAAAAAAGCACAAACCGTAGCAATTTTGTTTTCTGCCTGCATAAATGGTCCCTTGCTTTTATTGGTTTCTATCTCCTTTTTACACCAGTATTTGTCCAGCATTATAGCTAACTTTTCCTGGAGCTCCAGTATGTTGCTGTTTTCTTTTGGCTTTGCCTGTGTCCACTGTTACTTAAAATTCTACTCCACACTCCTGAAACCAGTCTCGATTTCCCAACCCAAGATACTCACTTGCCTTCTACGACCAGCCTTCCCATTTCCTTGCCTTTTTTATTTCCCCACATATTTTCTCACCTTGTTCCACCCACTCCTGGGGACGAGCAGACCTCTCAAAGCTAACAATGTCTCTCAAGCAAGCAGCCTCTCTTAAAGGCATTCCGTATTTTTCACATTTGTCTGTGCAGCACATGTTCCCAGAGTCACCTGTTTGCAATTCAGCACCCTGCGGACCCAAGGACAGGACTGAAATGAGGCAGCCCAGGCTTTTTTTGACCCCCAAAATACATACATTGAGGGACTTTTTAAAAGACCAGATGGGCAAGCTTGGTGGGAGACAGGATGGACTTTCAGCCTGGCAGAGCATTGCATGTCTTCCCTTTGCTACCTTTCAGCTTTCATCTTGCAGCCTGACAGACTGGGGTGCAAGGAAAAGTAACAGCTGGAGAAGACAAGACGGACCACTGATAAGACCCAAAGGTTGGAGCCACATTTTCCACCCACAGTTTGTAGGTCTGGCATACAATTGCCATCTGTACCATGCACCAAAATAGCACCTGCACCTCCAAGAAAGCATCATTTCAGTGACACCCTTGGGTGACTGAGTTGGTGCTAATAATTTTAATTTTTAGAGAGCAAGATGCAACTGGGACAGGGAAGACCCCATGGCCCCTTCTCAGCAGTGCTCAGATCTGCGTTCCTCCCAGCTCCCTTTCACAAGCCCCTTGAGAAAACTGCAGATGGAAGAGGCTGGGTGGTGGGAATCTCAGCCTGGGCGTGCTGGGAATTAGGCCTGGCTTGCTCCAGAGCTGGCTGAGACCTGTCGGTGTTCCCAGGCAGCAGGGATAGCTCTCTGCTCTTTCTGGAGGCAGCGCAACGGGAAGTCTCTCTCCTGGAAATGGAGAAGAAACATGAACTCATTTCCCTTTGCCTCCGAACAGTCCCCACACTCAGACTTATGGTGTTCTGAGAGAGTTTTCCCCCAAATCTGCTCTTCTTTCTCCCCTCACACGCAGGAGGACCACCCCAGAGCCCATCTTCCTACAGGGAAGAGCACCGTCACCCGTGCAGATGGGCAGCTCCACTTCTGGTCCAGGGAAGGTGCTTCTGGAAATGAGGTCTCAGGGTGTTCACCAGGAACTCAGCACAGCTGTTTTCCTTCTTCCCCTCCAAAACTGTCATGCCAAAAAGGGATGCAGCAGTTTCCATCATGTCTTCAAGCGAAAAACAACCTCCCTCATCCCCACAACAAACCTCCATCCAGCATCAACAGGCCAAGGGGCATAAAGCAGCAGCAGCAGCCAGGGAGACATCACACCGCAGGACTGCAGCTTATCCTGCTCTTCTGAGCAATTGTTCACAATTACCTTTGACAAAAGGACATTTTTCTGAGTCAGTCACTGCACTTGGTGGGGCTAACAGTAAAGCAGTCAGACAGCCTGAACCTTGGTCTCAGCCACTTCACATGTTCTGGAGACCCATCTCCTTGCCTCTCACAGACTACTTATTCCTAACCATGTAGCACCAAGGCTCGGTGTCGTGCTCGGCTCCTGAGCTTGCCTTGCTGTTGTGACTCTACAAAGAGGTGGCAAAAGGGACAGGGTGGTGGTGCTGGGGAGGAGGGGAAGGGGGAAAGAAGGAAGGAAAGCAGGATGTAGCTGCTGTGCAGAATGGTGACAGGGAAATCTCATTGACTGTAGGAATGCAGTGTCTGTACGTGATTTGATAGTGTAAAGGCCCATGACACTGGCCAAAAAAGAAATGAGAGCATGAAAGTGAGAGAGAGGGGTGGACAAAATGGCCTTGCACAATCTGGCACAGACCCTGGAAGTCACAAGAGCAAGAAGCCATTAGAGGTAAGAGACAGGCAGCCCCAGGGAAGGGTTTTCTTGTGGAGACACTGGGCACTTAATAGACATTGCTTGTTCTCCCCTTGTATAGAATCTCCAGCCCTTTTAGCCAAAGCAGCCTGCATACAAAGGGAGCCAGGCCAGGGCTAACAACCTTTAAACCAATCTTTTTCACTTTCATAGCTGGACTCAAGTAGGCACATGAGGAAAACTGGATGTCTTCTCCCAAAGCAGTAAGAACCTACTATTGAGGGGTGACATGGTATGCTGTTCCTGTGTGTGGGCTCCCAGCAACGGTCCACACCCTTGTCCCTGACCATGCCATCTTTGGTGTCCGTGCTGAGAGCTGCTTGTGCCTGTTCAGTGGCAGTCTGCCCAGTCTCCAGTGGCACCAGTCTGTCCCACTAGCCCAGATCTCTCTAACGCGCAGAGGAAGGTTACCATCCTTAGTCTCACATGGTTACTGCCACCCATCATCCCTCACCCCAGGCTTGCACTGCTCTTTACACAAGCACAGAATAAACCCACAGCCACTGCTGCCCACCACAGACCTCCTTCTAGCAGTGTCCCCAGCCTCTGTCTGAAACCATAAGCCAGGTCATGCCAGGGCCATGGGTGGGAGGTATAGATTGGCAAAGGAACAAGGAAGATGAGAAGATGCAAAATCTTCCCTTTCACTGTCGCCTCCTGGCCATGAACACTACTCTGACCACCAAGATCCTTTCTCTGTCTCTTCTTCCTCCATCTGCATTCCCTTCCAGGCTAACGCCACATCCAAGCAGGCTATTTTTGTGCTGGCTGTTGTTGCCTTCTCAAAATTGCCTTGACAATGCCTGTGCCGCCCGCTCCCTGCCTCCTGAGAGCAGCTGCCAAGCTGAGGTTCCCGCTCATCCTCCATTAGCCACGTGAAAAAAAGACCCAGAAAGGTTTTGTATTCTCAGCCTGGTCTGGACAGACTGGATTCAGCATCTGACTCAGCCTTTCCCCAGGTCCAGATTATTTCCTGCTAGAGGGAGATAGGCTACAGGGAGAATGTTTCTGTCTCTCCCTCGCTGTCCCCACCACCCCCTGTCGCTGCCTGTCAGGCCTTTATCCTCATTGAGATGCAAGGCTGGCCACTGCGGCCATCCGCTGAGCCGTCTGCTCCTGAAGGCACCTTCCCCTCCTTCCCCCCCTCCTCCCGGGGCTGCCTGTGGAGCTATTCTTCAGCCTCTGCATTTCACAACAGCTCAAAGGCAGATGCATCAATCCTTTCAGGGGATGGGGACGTGAGGAGAATGGCAAGGGGTCTGCAGGCAGGTGTTGGTAGGTTCCCAGCCATTTCACGAGCTTTGTCCCGCTCCCTGTCCCCCACTGGCTTGTGCCTGAGGCTTGGAGTGGGGCATGGGGCAGAAATGGGGAAGAGAAGAGGATGGGGAGGAAGAGCGCTGGGATACGCTGACCCCATAGGCACGCCCAGCCAGGACGCAGGCACGCTCCCTCCCAGCTGTCTGCACGCTGCCACCTTTCCCCCGTCAGGGGAGCAGGGATCCAACCCTGTCCGCTCAAGGTTTACACCAGGGACTAATTTGGCCCTGGTGCAGACAACTGAGGGAGGGGGAACAACCCCATGGATGCTAGCAAGCGTGAAGGGTGGGGAGAAAAAGGAGGGGAGGGGATGGGGGGTTGTCGCCACCTGCGCCGGGCACCCTGGGCAGACAGCGCTCCCGTCTCGTACCCTGGAATGGGTTGGGGCTGGTTCAGGACCGGGTCCCCAGGACCCCTCCTTGGCTCCCTCGCGCAGCAGCTCTGGTCCCGCTGCTCCCCCCGCCCTGGCAGCAGCCGGCGTGGGGCAGGAGGGAGGGCTGGGTCGGGCCAGCTCGAGGTCTGCAGGAGGGCAGCTGGTTCCCGGTGTGTGTTTTACCCGTAGGTGCCACAATCCTGTGACTGTGTGTTCGAAAGCCTTGAGTCTATACATTTAAGAATCAGCAAATTAGAAAAATTGTCCTGAAATGTTGGGGGGAGGAAAAAGGCAGGAAGGCAGAGAGGGGCAGGGAAGCACTGAGAGGGAGGGAGGGACGGGGTTGGTAAAAGAGAGCTCCTCCAGGGGCACTGCCCTGGCTTTGTGCCCATCACCTGTGGGCTGGGAAGGCAGGAGGGAGGCAAGGATGAGAAAGGAGGACTGATTTCACACATTCAGTGCATATCATACAACCAGGGCAAGGCTTTCCTCCCGGGGCTCCTACCCAGGATGGCATCACTGCCGTAAGCCAGTCTAGAGCCCTGCCCAGCAGCCCGAACCATACTCACAGCAGGGTTACAATTCACTGCTTCATTGCTCGGGGGAAAGATATCTTCTCCTTTCTTTCTTTCTTTTTTTTTTTTTTTTTTTTTAATTATATATATCTCTTTAAGCACTTTTTTCTCCCTTTTTTGTTTCTTTTTTTTTTAAAGTCTTACAATTTTCTGTAACAGCAGCTTCTTTCTGTATTGGTGTGGAAGTTATATATAGAGAGATATCTATAAATATATATAAGCCAAACTGCCTTACAGGTTGTTGTTTTGTGGGATTTTTGTCGGTTTGCTTTTTGTTTTTGTTTTTTTCAGTGTTGTATGTGTAGCAGGCACTTGAGTTTATATGAAGATGTTTGCTTGGGAGCTGAGGGGCAAAGGACTTGGGAGGGGGAGAGGGAAGGAAGGACGGAAGGAAGGAGCAGGGACTTTCGACAAGTGGCCACTGCTAGCCAAGGATGTCCAGGTAGATTGGTGTGGCCTTGCCCAGAGCATGAAGGATCTTGTAGATCTCCTTGATGTTGAGCCTTTGCTGAGGTTCTCTCTGCCAGCAGCCCAACATGATGTCATAAACCTCCTTGGGGCAGACTCGAGGCCTTTCCAAAACTCGGCCCTGGGTAATGCACTCAATGACCTGAAAGAATGAAAGAAAAGAGACGTTGAACACCAGCTGGGCAGCGCTTGGAGGGTGTCCTGTCCCAGCTACTTCTTGGGTGATGTGGTACCGTTTGGTGAATGGGAGTGCTAAGAAGCCAAGAGGTCTGCAGATCCTTAGCACTCACCTGTTTGTGTATTCTTAATGATAATTTTACAGTGAAAAGTTCGTCTCCAGCTACAGCCTTGCAGTTCCCAAAAACCTTCCCCATTTGACACCTATCTACCTCAATGCACTTTCCAAACAGGTCATAGGAAAATGAAACAAAGTTTTAATTTATGATGTCAGGTTTTCCTGCTAGCTGAAGAAGGAAAATAAGCCTTAAAATCCCCAAACTAAAGTAATACGTTGCACAACTGAAATGGTATTATTCTTCCCTGAAAATCAGAGTCCTTTCCATTACAAAGCCCAGGAATGTTCTGCAAGGGAGGGTACAGAGCATCTTTTCCTACCTCCATCTCCAAGGGCAGCTTTGCCTCATTTTGACAGAGGCAAGCAGCTGAAAGAATGAAATTTCATCTCAAATCACATCTGTGATGGAGAAAAAAAAATCGCAGTGCTAACACTCTGCTTTGGGTCAGGTTGATGCTGCTAATGAATGAGCAAAATGTGAGCTTTTGGGTAGCATTGAAGTCTCTTCAGAGGGATGCCATTGGAAAGGACTCCCCTAAGTGTCTGTTCATGTTTTCTTCACCGGAGGAGCAGATGCAAAAGGAAGGGAGGTATGATTTGTGAGAGCTGCTATTACTGTCTGGCCTCCTTGGTTGGAGTTGCTGAGTCCCAGCATTGCAGTGTTTGAGTGACCTGCCACACTCTGCAGATAAACACAGATCCCAAGCAGTGTGTTGAGGGAAGCCACCCAGCAAGGGATGTTTGGAATTTATGATTTATGAATAGTAATGGGCCTGCCACACAGCTCAACAGATACTTATCGCTTTGCTGTTTGCATATAAATACAGAGGGGAGATATTTGGACCTGCTGAAAGCGGCTGAGGAAGACACAGCATGCAGAGAAGCCTGCACTGCCATAAAGCTGCTGGCAGCGGTGACTTGTGGGAGGAGGTGAGTTATGGTTTCTGACAGGACATCCTGGACATGCACAGGAGCACTGTGATGGGCCCCTTCTCTCCAGGACAAAGGAAGGGCATAAACAGAAATTAATGGACTGGCTGAGGCTTTCAGGTGAGGTGGTGCTCTGCTTCATTCCTCTGCTCAGGCAGGGTCTTTTCCAGCCTCGAAAAAAACTGCTAAAAATACTCTGGAGGTATGAGGCCATGTGGATGCCACAGGAGGGAGCAGGCATCCCAGCCTTGCTACTGCCAACCCCCAGCAGCAACAACGCTCGACCAGCCTGGTGATTGCTCATGGTCCAGTCCTGGCAGCCTGGAGCTGGGCACAGACTCCATTAAGCTGCCTCTCCATGGGGCTCTGCAGCTGCGGCCAGGCTGCCGCTGGGTTGCTTTGATGCCTCCCCATCCAGGAGCTGGTGGAGGTGTCAGTCCTCTGCAACCACCCAGGTTCAGTCAGCCCACCTCTTCACAAATTGTGAAAAACTAGCCAGATGAGAGCTAACGTGGCTTCCTCCCACCAGGATAGTGTGTTCTGGGGCGGGAGTCCTCAGCTCTCAGAATGAAGTGGATACAGCAACAGGAAAGGGAAGGATGAGATTTTTTGCAGGGATAGTAGCAAAGCCAACAGAGCTGCACTCGTGCAGAGTTTAACCAGCCCTCCTCCCTCAAGGTTAAGGTTGACTATTCTCAGTCCTATTGCCCTGCAAAGGAAACTGAGGCAGAAAGCATGGGGGTAGCCAAGCTGTCATATTGCAGCATGCCTATCATCCATGTACAAGCTACATGTGCTCATTTGTGTCTGTTTGTATTTACCCTCCCAGGGAAATGCAAGAGCAGCTCATTAAATAGCGTGACAAATAACTTCTGTCGCTGTCGATTCCATTGTTTGCGTCTCTAAAATGTTTACGTGTGCTACTTTGGGATATATAGTCAGGCCCCATTGAGCACATGAATGGGCAAGTATTAGAGCTGTAAAGCAACACCTTGGATTTGCCATCTCTGCAACTCACTTAATTAAGGGATCTGTATCCAGAAAGCAGAAAATGCACATTTCTCATTACAAAAGGTGAAATTTCTGAAATCCATTAGATACACAGTAGGATAAAAATGTGCAAGGTTCCCACACACTGCTATGTCAATGCATCTTGTTCCTCTTCTATAATGCCCCCTGCTATTCTGAGCAAAAATCTTCCAGTGCATTTCTGCTGATGTGCCTCAAACCTCAGGTCTGACACTCCGCTAATCCCAGCCAGTCTTCCCTCAACATTTTTACAGCGCAGCCTTATACTGATGGGCTTCAACTTTTGCTATTCAAAGAAATAACAAGCAGAAACCAGCTCCTTGGGTTCCACCTCCAATGAACTGGGGCAAACAACATAGTAGATATCCCTACGGCAAAAAGCCCCCCAGAAATGCGCCACGTGCTATATAACAAGCTTCAAACTGTTTCTCCCAAACTGGAGATGGCAGCCAGAGCCTCAGCTATAAAGGAGAAAGAGAGCACAGGAAACTCTGGGCATGACAATGACTTAGGTCCTGACAGTAATTTGGGTATCCCCAGTTCTGACAGCACCCCGAGAGTTTACCAGATGTGGCTGTTATGGAAGTCTGCCAGGGACTTAGAAGGGAGAGACTGAGGTTGAACCAGCACATGGCTTTGGCAGAACCCTTTGGTTCCTGCATGCCTCAGTTCCCCTAGGCCTTAGGCAGAGATAACGACACTTCTCCCACGGTGAGGGCACCTGTGGGAGGGGACCATCTATGTATGAATTGCTTTGCAAGCAACCTGGAAAGGAGAGATGGTAGAAAGTACAGTTTCCAGCTGAGGTGTCTCAGCACTGTTGTACCTCTGTGTTTGAGAGCTGAAACCAGGGCTGCTTCCCATACGTGAAGATCTCCCAGAGGATCACCCCGAAGCTCCAGACATCACTCTCTGTTGTGAACTTCCTGTACATGATGCTCTCCGGAGGCATCCAGCGGATAGGCAGCATGGTGTGTCCTCCGACCTGGGTGAGGGCAAAGGCACAAGGAAAGCTGAGTGATGAGAACCCCGAGGAAGGGATCATGTCCACATGATGTGGACAAACACAGGGCATCCCTGTAAGCTACATCAACAAGAGCTGTTCAAAAAAGCTGGGCTGGCTACTGCCTCCCCGACCGCCCATGGGCTTACCTACCAATCCCACCTGGTTAACATGATGGATAGGGAGTGAAATGTTTCAAGATAAATGATGGCCTCTCCTCCCAAAATGGGCTTGAAAAGAAATCAAACGACAAAATGCCAAGAGCATACTCCAACCCTATAGTCTGATGAACCAGGAGGCAAGGCAAGAAACAGTGTTCAGCAAAGTATTGCACTGAGTTTTGCAGGGCCTCAGTGCTCTGGGGCACCCACCAGAAATATAGGGTGAGGTTTGTCCCTCCTCGGTAAGGTTTTCTAAAAGTCATGCACAGGCATCTGCACATCACCTAGTGCCATGAAAGATTTTGTGCTCATAAAACTGTGCTACAGGCTTTTTTTCAAAGAGTGCTTTGAATATGTAAATGACTGCAGGACCACACTGCAAAAAGGCGGTCTGTTTGTAAAGAACAGGCTCTTACAGGCAGGGATATGCCCAGCATTTAATGGAGGCAAGAAAGCCAGCCCCTTTGGAGAGTTTGGCAATGGAAGAGCCCATGGGTGAAGTCCCATTGGGGTATGCCAAGCCAGGGAAAGGCTCTTTCTCTGTCAGGGTCTGCTCTTCTCCAGGGCACATGAATCCAGCAGGTACACAGCAGGTTTGCAGGATACATGCGAACAGTTTGAAAGCAGATGGATTTACCTTCAGATTCACTAGAGATTTCTAAATAAGTGTCTCTGAGCAGGACAAGTTTTTCTCTGTTCTGTCCTACATAAGAAGCACCATCTGTGGGGAAACAGCTAATTGATAAGGCCAGGCAGTGCTGGAAGCAGTACTGCTGCAAGTCTCCAGCACTCATTTCTACTGAGGATAAAGCGTCCAAGGTTTTAGCGGTGATGAAAAAGAGTGCTTTTGTGGTGCTGCTTGGAAGACTGCTTGTCTCATTACAGGCACCAAAAAAGCAAGTGCTAATAACTTTGTAGCACTCTATGTGAATCAGGCAGAAATCTCTCTGGTCCTGCGAAGCATCACAGGGAGGAGGTATCTGGTATCTAGGTTTCCAGCATATGTGTGGCTATTCAAAATAATGAGATTGTTGTGTTTACTTGGATGAAAACTTTCCTTCTACAAACAAAAGCTCTTGGTTGAGCTGCCAGTTTTCCAAAGCTGCTACAGTTTTGCCTGATTAAAGCAGAACTAGTGTGGGGAGGGGTCAGCACAGAGACACACTGCAGTGCTTGGAAGCAAGAGGGATAGTGCTGGGGAGGTGTGTTGGAACAGGGTGTGAAATGGGTATGATGCTTAGCAGGCTCTCTGCACGAAGGGTGTGAGTCAGACTTCTCTGGGGTTTGGCAGAATTTGGACTTTGGGTTTGCAATGTTGTACTCAGAGGTCTGCAGACCAGCTTTTTTTTCTAATTTTGAAACAGACCTTCCTTCAACAAAGAGGAGGAGTTTTGAAAGTCTCAGGAACATCACTGTTTCCTAAGTGCAGAGGTGCTCAGAACTGCAACACATGAAGATAAAAAGCTCATTGCAGCTGTACACCTCCTGTTTAGAGATGGCTTGGCTGGTGTGTTCTCAGCTCGCTTCTCTGAACTCTCTTCCATAATGGAAATTGAAATATGCTTTTCTTTGTTTGTTCCTTTGAAACCTTGGCTGCAATTCTAGCTCTTTCCTGCATTCCCAGCTTTTACAAGTTGCTTTCTTTTCTTGTGAAGGGCTCTGAGGAAATGTTATCAACAGAACAGGACATATATCGAACTTGATTGTTGTAAAAAATGTTTTGTGCTAATGTTTATTTTATTATCCTTTAAGTAGCCCTAAGTTTTCAGTTTTCCAACAACCTCCAACAAAATGATCACTTATTGCAAAGCTCTCTGTGTTTGCAGTATCCTGAATCTTGCAGGATCACTTGCAATTACAAGTCGTACGATGTGTTGAGCACAGTCAACTCCCTTTTGAACAGGTCTTACAGCAGTTCAGAATCTATGAACCAGCTTCTCAGCTTACACAAAGAATATTAGCGCAGTATTGCTTGAATGGGGGGCCCCTCATTTACACCACTTGCGTATCTGGCCCTGAAAGCAGAGCAGACAAGCCATCCCAGTTCTAATAAGCTAAAATAAAGTTGAGGTCTTTCATCTGCTCTAGAGACATCCTGGGGAAGAACTGCCAGTAAAGTGACATACACAGTCAACCGTTGTACCAAGGATGCGACGACACAGTCTTGGCTTAGCTCATACGGTGGAGTCCAGGGACGGCCAAAGCATTCCTCCCAGCCCTGTATGTCATGTGAGACATATCTTTTACTAAAAATTAATCTGGTAATAATTACTAATCAAATTAATTTGGGGAGGAAAAGTCCCAAGCAATGCCCAGAAAACATGTGGATCCAGAAAAATATGGCTCAGCTGTGCTCATAAAAAGGAAGGTATTCTTTGCAGAGGTATTCTTTGCATCCCAAACAGGGTGCCACATTTTTGAGAGTGAATGTTAAGTCTTGCACTTACTAGCTGGCTATAAGCAGAACAGGCATCAATTAAACTATACCATAAAAGCACTCCAATGCCTAGCCTGACACATAAGGCTGACTATTACGTTTTAAAGCATTGCTTTTGACTATCCCTTACTGCTTCCCTCACAAACTGATTAGGATTAAAATTCCCATTTCACAGATGAGAAAACAGATGCAGGAAGGCTGGGGAAGGCCCTGCGCTGAAGCTGTGTAGTAAGTCAACACTAAGTTGAGTCTCCCTGGTCTGTGGTCAGCCATACCCTGTTACTTGCTGATGTAGCAAAATGATTTAGAGCTGAGCACAGAGGGCTTGTGCTACTGATGCCATAGGAAGCAGAGTGTGTTCAGAGTGACAGAAATCCTTTGCATAACATGTAGTGGCTGCGAGTTGTATTATGCCACTGTAGACTTGCATGTGACTCCCATGGCTACACACTTCTTTTACAGGACCAGCCATTGCCAGAAGCATAAAAGTAAAATGATGCTATTAAATCAGGCTAAAAAAAAAGGATGCTGGTTTTTTTCTTTTGCAAAGCCAGTTTACATGGCATGTCCTTGGCTTTGCAAAGAATCGTTACCATGTCTTCAGAGAGATGCTGAAAGTTTATTTCAGGCAAACATCTGTTTGCTCAGAGCTGGGCCTGGCAGGTTTTGGTCCATGTAAGACTGATGCTTGTCAGAAGCATGCTGCTTCTGAGTCTTTTCTAAACCCGTCACGTCATCTTCCTACCCCATCTTCCTCCATTTCCCTTGGGAGCCAGGGATGGGGGAGCCCAGCGATCATGCAGGTTCATCTTCTAAAGGCCTCTAAGGGTAAAATATCCTCAAACAGTGGCATTGTAACATCTCCCCTGGAGACACTCCACAACCTGGAAGAGGGATTTGCTTTCAAGCAAATAAAGCAAGTAAATCCTCCTCTGTTCCTCTCTTTAAATCCTAAGACGCTGCCAAGCTCACCCTTTCTCCTTGTTATTTTAATGCTTCATAGACCTGCAGACTGGCCTCTTTATCCCATTGTCATGGCTGTCTAGCTTTGCTTGACATTTTTAGCTCTCTGACTTTCTCCCCCTAGATAAACTCTCCATGCCCACATTGACATGTTACTCCCACTGCTTTGCTTTTTCAGTTTGAAGTACTATCCTGGTAATAAACAGAACAATAAGTGCACATCCTTTGAGTGGCCAAAGTTTCCTTCTTCTGTATCCATTTTAAGATCACAGTATCACCTACTCGTTTCCACCCCTTTCTAATGGATACTCCCAAGTGCATGACCTGGTCTACAGCCACGTTTCTGATACTCCAGGGCACCTGGCCTCTGCTCTGAAGCCTCATTACACATCCAAGCCTGTAGACTTGCAAGATAACCAGCCACTCCCTTGGAGTAGCTTATTGCTGTATTAGATATGAACCTCGGGGAGCTGGGGGAGGTTCGTGAAAGGCCAGCATTAATGGCCATTAGGGAGAGAGATAATTACTTAATGCTAGTACAGCACTTTGACGATGTAAAGCTATATAAGTGCTATGTACAAGTAGGAGGCTTATAAGGCTTGGGGTTTGTCTGCTACCAAGGAAAGCTGGTGTCTGGGGAAAAGATTCTCCTTGTCCCACCTTTCTGAATGACATCCAGCTGATTAGGAAAGGAAAAGATGGCTTGTTATCCCCAGTGAGTTCGACAGTACAGCAGCAGGTAGTGGAGCAGCACCGTTCAGCAAAGACTGTGCACTATGCCTGCAGTTTGGGCCGCTGACAGAGATACCATGGAAATCAAAACCAAAGTATGGCTGAAAAGCCCTCATGAGAACTCTGGACTGGTGGGAATCCAGAGACTAACACATTAAAGGCAGCTGTTTGTGAGCAGTGCTGTTTTCCCCCTCCCGGCTCACATACCAGCTCCTGGGCTGTAGCCCAGGGTGGCATTCAGAGGGGAGGTACCGAGCCATCCACTCCATGCTCACAGTTGAAGGTTGCTTCATGGATCTGTTAAGAACAGAGTTTGGTCTCTGCCATACTCTAAGGCAGTATTTTATTTTCCTTTTTGTGCAGTTTCCTTCCCAACTTTGAAATAAAAAGAAAAATAAGCCCGTGCTTTTGTTTTCCTTAGTCATTTGACATTCACTTTCCAAGGTCATTTGACAGCTTTCTTCCTGTTCCTGGCATACTTCAGGAAGGCCCTGCTCCTGCTCCTGCCTTGGGAAAGTCACAAGAACTACTCACTGTAGGTGTCTTCATATGGTGCAGCATTATTTGAACTTCCCTTTCATGTGCAGGAAGTTGAGACATTTGAGTTTGAACAGAATCATGTAGCAGTAGTGGAGACCTTGGCACCATTTTTCTCCAGGAAAATCCAACACTCAGTCCCCTCGATGTAATGATAACACACGCATTCCCCAAATGCTGTCTCTGTTCCTGCTGCTGTAGGTAGGGATGACCTGGGATCTTATTTAATTGCAGACTTGGCTGTCATCCCAGGCTGGGCTGCACCAGAACACATGTCCTTTAGCCCTCAGTTCTAGGAGCTGGGTGATCCCTGGAAGATACTTAGCTCTGAACCTTCCCCCAGCAGCCAGATGTACGTCCCCATCAGGACACGCTGATTCCTGCTGCGGGCAGGATGTGTTATTCAGCAGTTCTGGACAGCCTTGTATGAATAAGAGCCGCAGGTGGCTCGGTGACCCAAGAGGACACAAGGGCAAAAAAAAGCAATGCAAGCAAGAAGCAGGAAAACCACCCCTGTTTGGCTAAGTTGAGCTCTTGGAGAAAAACAAACAGCAAACAAAACTGCTGTAGATCATGCCTTTGTTAGTCGAAGTCTGTCAGATCAGGCTGGGGCAGGAGAAGGTGGCTTCTCAGGGACAAGGCAAAGGGCAGTACGTGCTTATGGCTGGGGATGCAGGAGACACTCCTTTCTCGCCTCCAGTGCTGCATCCAGCAGCACTGAGAGATTCTTCCCGATCACATGTGCCTGTATTTTGCCTGCGTGGGTCCTGACAAATTCCTGGGCACCTTTTGCAAAGCAGAGAGATTAACTGCCATGCCAGACAGAGCTGAGCTTTGCTGAACCTTAGCTGTCCTCTACTCCATAGTTTTAACTGTCACCTTACTGGGCTCTTAAGTACCCAAGTGGTTTAAATCAGAGGTAGCTGAATGTAACTGCAAGTTGTGACTGGGTGTGATTCCGAGTACTTTATCTGTCATTTTCCTTCAGCTTATCCAGAAAGAAAGGCTCTAGCTATAGCTGAGATTACACCATTGCCAGAATTACTCTGCCCACAAAATATCCCCAAGGTGTTCTCCTGACTGAGAGGCGTCACGCGTTACGGCTGTACCAGCCCTCGGGCTGAGCCTCTTCTAAGCGACTCAAAAGCCATCACTGCAAACTCTGCATAGCCCTGTCCTTGCGTTCAGGTCCTGTGTCTTTGCTGCCGCGCTGTCATAGCCAGTGCTGAACATGAGCTGAAGAACACTCAGCAAATAAGAAAAAGCTTCCTCCAAAGATTTTGACTTGACTTATTGTGTCCTCACCATGCAGCACTCTGCATGTGTACGCTCTGCTTTCTGGGAATGGCAGATGTGATCCTCTCCTAATCCTCACTTTCTATGCCAACCACCTCTTCCATTGCAGGCTCTGGCAGTGCCGCAGCGTGGGGCTTGCTGCCTGCTCCCCTGCATGCCAGTGACTGAAGACATCTCACAGCAATTTGCAAGCGATCACAGAGGGGTTTTGGAAAATTACAGAACGCCCAAAGCAACCTGCAGCTGCCTCTCCTACTTGCCTGCAGCTGCACTGGGTGTCCCAGCCGTGGCCGAAGCAGGGAAGATGCAGGTCACTTGCTGCCAGAGGGGAGTGCTGGACTTAACCAGGGAGAGCATGAGGAAAAGAACCAAATGTCCGCATCATGAGGTGATGTAAGGAGCCAGATGGACTTGCTCAGGAGCAGGAAAGACTGACCAGGCAGGGTTAATGTGAAAACGAGAAAGGGGTGAGACCTTCCTGCTGTCAGTAGGACTGTTTGGCAGGGGACTGTTTGTTCCCCCCAGATGCACACACTGTGTTTAAACATGAGTCTAAAAATAAAGCCTGCCGTTGACATTGTTTTTCCTTACTTCATTTAACAATCTAGTTGCTTTATGACCTGTAATTCTGAATCACGTTGAATCAAGCGGTATAATTTGCAAGCAGGGACAGCGGCCTTTCTCCCCCTTCCCCTCATCTCTGCTCCACTGACTGTGTTTTAATCCCACGGTTTTCAGCATTCCTAATGAGCCATTAACAAGCTGCCAATTACTTATGCAAATGAGGGGGGGCAGACATGGAGGGGTGGCTGTAGCTAGAGGTAAATTCTGCTACCTCAAAACGGCCTGAGATAAATCACTGCTGCTCTAAGAGCTGCCTGTACCCAAGAGTCCTCTCAGTTATATTATCTGCCATCTAAAAATGCCAGAGGTAATGCAGAGGATGGTTAGAAAAGGGAAACAGAGGAGTAATCGCACATATATTTTTAATTATGTTTGCCAATAATCTATTTGGTGTGCTCCTTACCACAGCTCACCCCTCCTATTTACTTCCCAGGACTCAAAGCAGCAGCACCCACTGCTAGAAAAGGGCTGCACAACCAGCCTGCAGAGGATCAAAGGCCAGTTTCTTATCTTTGTAGAAGTAAATGCTCCAAAAGCCATGATCTCCAACACAGGGACATAAACTGTAAGAAACCCCACCCTTGCCTCATTCAGCTGGGGAGAGGTGAGCGCACCTAGTAACGAAGTCAGCAAGGCCACCACCACGTCCCAGCAGGTCCTACACCACCACCCTGACAGTTGCTGCTAGAGCCTGCCAGGTGAAGAAGAGGTGACCAGCCTCCTGAGCCCCTGGACCACCTACTGAAAGTTTCTTTTGGTCCAGAGTAACAAAACCCCACGCTAGGATCTCGGACAGTGGAGGAAAGTGGTAGCATGAGGGAAAGATTCACCGGTAGAAGACCCAGTGGCTTCCCAGGAGTCCCACTGCTGGGATGTGGGTTGGCACTGGGCAGCTGTGCAGAGGGGTGCATGCAGATGGTGGCCTCTGCGGTCTTCTGCACCACAGCCACAACACGGGCACCACATCTAGGCTGTTCAAAAGCTACCAACTAAGCCACCTTTCCCTGGCCACTGCCCAGACAACAGCAGGTGCTGAGAAGGCCACTAAACCTAGTCAAACTACAGCCATCACATAGTTTGTCAGGCACCGTATGGATTTACCATTTTGTCTCCACCAGGCTGGAGATCCTTGTACCACGCCACACTCTTCCAGGACAGGCCTGCTCAGAGACATGCAATATCCGTGAAACAGCACAGCTGTCGGCTAGATACAGCTTCAAAGGGGATCTGTAGTCTGCAAAGACTGCATGTGCCAACAGAAATTGTCCATGACTGATCTGCATTATCATTTTGCAGTGAGCTGGTAATGCTACAAGAAGTGTTTAATAGCTCAAAAGCTAATCAGATAGAGACTAAGTTAAACCATCATGATGCAAGAAACGCGTCCATCAGGATTCTGCTCTTTGGCGGACGCAGAGAATGAAAATCAGCTCAGTTTCTGGCTTCAGAAAGTAGGAAGATTTTCCCAATAAATCTCAACCTGGCTACATAAAAGTGAAGTCTCAAAATGGCCTGAGAAATGCAGTTTAGGAAATAGGACCAATAAAACACTTGCATGTATGATCACCCTACACTAAAATGCTTCCAGATTAGTATCTCATAATCTCCCCTACCACCGTCCCTCTCTCTCTGTCCTGACAGTGACTCCCCTCTGGGTAACCCATAATGCTCTGTCTTTGTCTGCAGCCAGAGCCATTCCAGGCTGAAGACTATACGTGACTTAGATAAGGCTCCATTACTTAACTTGTAGATGCTGGACAATCAGTTCAACTGCCTTAGCATTAATCATAATCATATTCAAAATTCATTAAGCTAGATTGTTTGGAAATCTATTTCTTGTTAATGTCAGAATCACTGAGCATAGCCCCGGCAGTGTACAGAGAGAAATTTAATACATTGGGAACTCCCGTATAATAAATGGGAACTCCCTATAGAAGCAGAACCTTTCTTTACGTGCAGCTGGACTCTGGCAGCTCCTGCCTGGTTTGTCATTTGTGAATTTTGTTAAGTAGCAGTGAAACACTCTGAGCATGCTGGCTGTCGGCTGATCAAGAGGCATCTATAGAAATATGTAGCTGAGTATGGAGTTTTTAAGGGGGAAGCTTAGATGCTCAGATCCATGCCCACAAATCTTAATAATACCTTTTGTATCTAAAAACTGGCCAGGCAACCCAGAGACTTTCATGCACAATCATGGTGTAGAGGTACAAAAATCTAAAGTCCTTTAAAAATAGCAACCTGTTCCTTGCTTTCCTGAAAACTTTCATTAGATTAGAGGATGGGGCTTTAGTACTTCACCAAGATGAAAAACTTTGAGCAATAAAATAGCTGGATCACTCCTTCCAGCCAGTTTCCTGTAGGCCAATTGAGGACGGTTCCCAATGGTGCGCTCCCTAATGGTTTATTTGGCCTGTTTAAGCATTTTGGATGATGGTGCTTTCCTTCAGGTACGAGTTCTCACCCTCTAGTCGCACAGTGGTTTCTCAGCAGGGTAACATCACAGAAATACAGAACAACTTCAGAAGATGCATACTCTTTGTCTCCTAATGAAGGCAGTGCAGGCACAGATGGCATCTCAGACAAACACGTTGCAAGCGGTTTTAAAATAAAGAGCTCATCATCAGAGGCTGCAGTGTCACACCTACTAATGATGCAATTAAACTCATCAGTGCCGGTGGGAAAGCTGTGCCAGCTCTGGCACTGCTGAATGGAGAGCTGCATTTCACGGCAAAGGCAAACCCCAGCCTGCCACCTCCTCCCCCTGCCATGATTTAGGTCCCTGTAGAGACACACTGAATATATGAAGCCAGTGGATGAACCTCCGGACACCTAAAATACAGGGGGTTGCCCTGGACATGCCCTTCCCATGCCTGCCTGAAGCATCCCCGTCAAAATGTGATGTGGCTTACAGAGGGGAGGCTGCAGATGGTGACAACAGCCAAAGATGGACAGGCGCAGGAGAGCGACTGCACCCACCAGCACGGCTGCAGTGGGGGAGCAGCAGCAGCACTGGGAAGTGGCAGAACTAAAACCATCAACAGCCCAAATGGTGGCATGTGCAGAAAGTGGGGCTGGGGTTTGGCCATAGGATTGTGATAGGAAACAAGCTAAATTTGAAAATCTGAAGACATAAAGCATTGCAGCCTCTCCTACTCTGTTTGTCCACCCAAGACTTTCTGTGCATTGAAATTTCCTCCATTCTTTATCAAGTTTTCCAGATGCCCTTGAGTAGGAGAGAACTGCTGGAGTCCCATGCATTTTAAACCACTGTGTTAAAATTCTTCCTCCCTACTTCATTTAGCCAGGAGTGTAAATAAATAAGCAAACCCACAAACACAGGAACCTGGTTCCCAGATGCCATTAGAGCCCTCAAGCACTAAGTGGCCATCGTAGATATCGCTAGTTGCCTTCTGCTCCCCTTCCTGCAGCCAGTCAGACACTCCACCCCAGGGAGCCCCACCGGGACCATTCAACAAACCCAACACCCGGCAGGACACATCTGACTGTTTCTGCCGTAATAGAGGACTTCTTCTAGATGGTCAGCTCTCCGAACTAGGCGAGTTTTCCTAGAGGAGTCTCCAGCCACCAGCTCTCCATTAGGGTTAGCCACAAGAGGAAGGGCAGAAGGAGAAAGTGAGTCTAAAGAAACCGCTAATGTTCTGCAGTGTCTGATAGGATGAATGACCCCTGCAGACATATGCTGAGCAGACAGGACAGTCCTCAATTATGTCATTGCTGGAGCGTTTACTTCAAGGAGAAACGTGACTACAAATGCTGGGCTTAAAGCCTTGGCTGTTTTTACCGCCTCTGGAGAAGCTGCTCTGGTCCAAGAGTGTTAGGTATGTGTGTGCATCATGCACAGGCAGTGACACACATGTCTGCGTATGAAACAGCTTTACAGCCCGAAGAGTAAAGCTGAAAAAAACCTGTTAAATTTCATTCTGCCCTCTTTCCTTTGTGAGAGAGGCCCTAAAGGATTTGCTAAGGTATTGATGGGTGCCAATCCATATAGCCCGGCGGGTAACCCACAGCCTCTGTCAGGAAATCACAAGCAAATCTTGCCTACATGATGGAAATTTCCTGCTCGCCACAGATTTTCCCCAGCCTCATCCTCACCGCATTATCCCTGTGCTGACTTCTATATACTTCTCTCAATGTTTTCTAACCTTCAGGCTCACAACTTTGTAAATATTTGCAGTCAGGTAGCACATTTCCCCACTCTGGTCATTCTTTAGACAAACTATTTTCATACAGCTCTTTCTATCCTCAGCAATCAATTGTTTCACACTGTCTTTGCTTCTGCTGCGCCTCTGCAGAAACTGTTGACCTTACGGATACTCTTTGTGGGGCTGAATCAGGGACACATGGCTATGTAATAAGAGGGTATTTAAAATAATGACTGCTGTAGAGGCACACACTTTGCTTTTTGACTTGGGCTCTTTACATGGATGGCTTCAGAAAGGCATTTGTTTCACTGGCACACTGAAAGGCATAGGCTTGCTAGGGAGCTGCCACCCCACGAGGGACTGTGCTTGGTTCAAGGAGGACAGGGTTTATAAAGACAAAATGTAATTTGCCCTGGGGCAGCCACAATCTCACTTTTACAGCAATACTTGCTGTATATTGATCATAACCTGTTCGGTGCTTTATTAGCCACCCGAGGTGCGATGAGCTGCTACTGGCATTTGTGCTTGATAATCAAAGGCATTTGTCATTCTTTGAAATGTTCTGTGAGTAGGTGTTTGATTTGGGTGCATGTAAAAGAGGGCAGCAGTCTGGAGCAAGAGGCAGGGAGGCAACGGGCATAGGTAGGGTGTCCTGCTGCCCACCCCTGTCCTGACCCACAGGGCATCCCCACTGCAGCATCCCACGTGACCCCATGGACACCATCCCACAGGGCAGGATCCCGTGGCTGTGCAGCTCTGTGGCTCAGCAGCATCCTCCACCACTGGCAAAGCTCTGCCTGAGGAAGCTTGAAGAGCAGCAGCCATTGCTGCCGTTCAGCCCGCAGCCGCCCAGCACCCATAGCTCCCTTGAAGCCCTCCTTTCTCTTTTGCCTTTCCCTCATTTCCTAGACAAACTGCTCTGGGTTTTTTTCCTCCCTCTCACTGGCAGGTACAGGTGGCTTGACGCCTCCCCCAGATTGAATTTTAAACTATTTAACAGCTTTAAATGCACCTAACGAGGTTTCAGTCTGCACTTTGCTGCCATCCCTCTGCTTCTCTGACACTGGGAAGGAGAGTGGTTTGGAAACCCAACCCAGACTTCACTGCACTGGAAGTCTAATTACATGGTAACTGGTGACCTTGTAAGTACGGGGTAATCTGCTGCGTAATACCAGGGTAAATTATCCCAGTACTTCTGTCTTTTCCACTGCAGCCTTCCGCAGAGACAAAAATACAGCCAGTTAAATGGTAATTAATCTTTAAATCATTTGGCACTTACCCAGGCCAATGAGGAGTGACCAGCAGAAGCCCACTGGCTCTCGCAGGGCAAGGGACCAGTTCAGGAGCCACCGCTCTGGGACTGTCTGGTGTCACTTGGCCAGAGCAGGGGCTACTTTGTCACCCAGCCTCTCCGGGTGCCAGATGCCTAAGGCAGCAGGTATGGGCTGCTTTCTTGGAGCTGGATGTAGCTCTCTTGCCTGCCCTGTGTCAGGCATCGCTTATTCGGAGGGACACATCCAAAGCCATCTGCAGGAGGAAGGGGGCACCAGGAGCATGTGGATGCCCAAGGGGAACAGGCAGCCACCCTGTCTGTGTTAGCAGGATGGGGCCAGAGGTTCAGAGTGGCTCACCCGTGATGGGGGTGAACCATCTGGAGCACTTCCTTACCCTCACCACGAGGGAGGTGCATGGGAACGCACCAACACTTTCCTCTGAAACCACCCAAACCATCCAGGCACAGCCTCAGGCATTCACCCTGCAAAACTCCAGGAAAACCGGCTGAGAGATGCGCTTCATTCCCTCCCACACTAACAGCCTGTCGCCCTGGGGCTGGGGGCTGCCTGTCTGACCCCTGGTACCTCTATGGCACCAAAATATATTTGCATACATTTTAGACCCGCTGACATCATTCTTTCTGGAGACCTTCAGGTTCTTACAGTAACTACGGTAATGATTTTCAGATTATAGACTAATAAAATATTTTAATTTGTTAGGAACATTAAGGTGGGCACTGTACGATTCTTATGACATTTAAATACTGCTTAAAAAAAAAAAAAAAAAGAAGGGGGGGAGTTCTGAGTGCATTTCTTTTCCAGACAAGAGCACTGAAATAGAAAGTCAAAATCCTACACACTGGTACCCAGATCAGCTCTGACACCTCCCCTCCATGCCTGTTTCACTTGAATACCTGCCAAGTTAAACAAGAAAACATGAGATTGCAGTGTCCTAGTTGCGGCCCTGGTTTTGGCAAGCGAGCCCTCCTCCTTAGTCACTGTGCGGCAGCGACCTGATCTAAGCATGTACGACTCCGTGTGCCATTGCCCTCTATGGGCTGGGTCACAACTAATGGGTAACACAGAGGTTTTGCACCTCAGCCTATACTCACCCTTTTCTCCCCCCTGCCCATTCGTTGTGGGCTCTGATTAACTAACCAGACAAGACTAAAGCAAGCAAGCCATGGCTTTAGAGCATCCCGTCATTTCCGTGGCATGCAACGTACACCGTGTGCCATAAGGCAGACTGCTGCATCAGCCCCTTTCCTCTGGCTGGGTAGAAATTGCACAGTTTGGAGTGCATAAGACTGCTGAATAAAGCAGGAGCATTTTGGAGGAGGAAAATTGCCCTTGCAGCTCCATGGGTTGATATGGCTGATAGCTCTGTCCTTCGCCTCCTAACCTGTAAAATGGGGCAATGCAACTCACTGCCTTCTCAAAGATGCTGTGCAGGTAGTGGCTTGTACAGTAAAGCAATAAATGGCATGGGAAAGCCTGCCAAGAAAGGGAAAAACAGTCAAATGTTTAGCCTAGCGTTAGTTATACCAGGCAAAAGAGACAGAGGGTTACACAATGAATATTATGGAGAAGAATAGCAAAGAAGTTCCTTTGTTCTGTGAGTACTTTTGCCTGTACCTCAACTGGATCATACAAGATTAACGGCAGGTGATTATGTAAAGTCTGTACTACAAGGCAGAGGCAAGTGTGAGCTTGGGCCTCCCCATTATCATTACCTGACCTTGCACGCTCCCTTTTGCAACCTCAGCATTTTTTTGCAGATAGGATTTTTGGGTGGTTATTTTAAGAAAACTGTGTTAAATTTCTTGCTTCTCTGCCAGATACCTGCTGTTTAACAAACGGGCCATGACTAAGCATAGACTGGAAATTAGAAGCATCTATGAGTGAAAGCAATGAGATTCTGGGACTGTCTTCCCTTAGGAGCACATTTAATAGTGGTGCTTGATTATGAAAAGGATAAATCTGATGTGATTGATGCAACAGGGGATTGGATTTGATGATCCAGGGAATCCCTTCCAGCCTTCTCTACTCCTAATGAATTTATTTTCTAAGGACGGGGGGGATGCAGTGCTCTACTGATGGCAAACAACAGAGAAAAGTGGGTACCTGCTGATGGTTAATGGGTCTCCAACCCTAGACTTAACCACTTCCCATCACCAAGAAGGTGGAGCAAGTGTCTCTCCTGGTTCTGCCCATCCTGAAAACACCAAGCAGAGGTGGGAGCAAGGATCCTACCTGCTTCCCTCTTTGCATTTTCCAACTACCAAGGACTTGGAAAATGCACTTTCCTTGAACCAGTACTGCAAATGTCTCAGGTCACAGGTTCCCTGTGCATTTCTAAGGTACTTACCTGTCTCCCAAAACCATAATGCCTGTATCCCCTGCAATCTTTTTTTCATGTGAATCTCCTCAGTGAAGATGATCAGGGATCATCTTTTAACAATGGGAAACTGAGGCACAGAAGGACTAACTGATCTGCTATGACGGCAGAGGACATCGGTAACATGGAAGGGACCCACAGCCCAGTCCAAAGCTGGGATCTCACTGCTGGACTCTCCTCTGTGCACTTAACTGTGCTTTCCCTTTCACAACAGGAATAGCGGAGCAGAAAGTATCTTTCAGCCCAAGCATTCACTGGTCTGGGATTCCCATCCTCTGCCAAGCCAAGGGGGCTGAGTCTGGGGTTCCTGAGGGGAAAGTGCAAGGCTGTTTCCGAAGGAACGCACAGGGAAAGTGGTTATGTTTCTTTTCCCCCTGAGTAGTTTAAATTCTTTAATTCCTACTTGCTAATAAGATAAAATGCTGTGATTTCTGCAGGATCAAATGGTGCAGGATAAGCTAAGGCTGTTTATTAATTAACATGCTTTCAGGGCTGGGAAAAAAATAACAAAAAGATGCAACAGGGTTGTAGATGATAGCTATAAATATGACCCAGACATTACCTGCCACGACATTTTAGCCAAGGGGAAGCTGTCATGTTAGTGCTGGGCATGGCACTCTGATAGTGAATAAAACCCATAAATGAGAGGGCAATGCTTTCCGTCTAGAAAATGTGGCTGTTCACAGACACGGGCTACAATTTTCCAGGGCCTGATCCTGCAAATAATACCAGGTATAGCACTTCAGTGTGTCAGTGCTCCGCTGGCCTCCCCAGGGACTGCTTGGAGCAGGGAGTGCTAAGCTCAGTGGTAAACGGTTGCAGGATCAGATTCATAGTGCGCCAAGCATTTTGGATGAAAAGAGCTATAAAGAAGTCACATATTATTATGTCACATTGCAAAGGTCAACCCCAGTATTTGTTCTGTCATAAGGACATGATTGAAAGGCAAAAAACAGTGTCAGGGCACAGGGGAAAATAATTTTTTAAAAACTGCCCTCAGGGCTGAGGATACAGAATTACATCAGTGCTTAGAACTAAATTCCCATCCACACCCTGCAATTCAATTTTGGCTCAGAAAGGCATAAATGTAACAAAATAATCTTTCAGCAGCACATCTTATCCGCTGACATATCCTCTGTAAAATCAGCAATACCTGAACTCACACTCCTGTGTGATCCTTGCAACAGTCGGGAACTGCCAGAGCCCTGTTCTGTCACGGATCCCAGCAGCACTTCGCAGGATCCACTCAGGTCCTTAACATCGTGTAGGCGTTCACTTAACCCCCATCGCTGATTGGGCAGGAGAAGTGTTGGGATGCTGGGAGGAGGCTGGGCAGGGGGACAGCTAGTCCTCCATCACCTGGCCAGGAGCATACACCTCCCCTAGCAATGTCACAGGGAGGTTTGGGGCATGGGACCCTGGTAGCTTGTCCCAGTCATGGCTACTTTGGAAATATTTATGACCATCTCTCTGGGCTTGCTGGCACGGGGGAGCTATTAAGAAATAAAGTAAGGAAGCCATCACTTTCCTGCCTTAATTTAAGAGGGGTCATGACTGCTCCACACAGACAGTGTCTTTGGGTGGATTCGCTCAATCCATTTCCAAAACCAACTCAAGACAAGGCTCCCCAACTTTCTGGATCAGCAGAGCACTTCCTTGTGTGCCAGCAGCAAAACCTTATAGAACAATCCAGTTCAATGTTTGCCCCTCTCACAGGCTTCTGCAGTTCACCTCTAGAAGCCTTGCAGCTTGCTAGCGGTGGCTTCTGCAGTGCTGCAACACCTGGGGACCCACCGAGCCGAGCATCACTACACAGAGGCTCCAGCACAACAGTATGGTGGCCCACCTCTGTGGGAGAGAAAGCAGGGCCAACAGAGGTGTTACCAGCCCTCAGCTGGCTCACATGGCTCCCATCAGCCACCACCTTGGCAAACCAAAACGCCTTTGCACTGCTAGAGCACCTCCAGGCAAGGGGTGGGAGCAGCAGCGGAGCAGCGATGGTTAACATCCACTAATCGCAGCTGCAAGCACCCAACCGGGCACCGGGCAGACACCTAGGCTGCATCTAGACCAGCAGACAGAAGGCGTCAGGGCTGTCATCTGACAGTCCAACTGGTCCAATGGTCTGGTTTTAGTCTGCGCCAATTTGACGGTATCTGAAGGACTGTTGAGAGGACAATGCAAGTCAGGGGCAGTCCCCAGGGAGCAGTGCACATGCCACCCTGCTTGGAGGTGCGGAGTGGTTGAGCTGCACAGAGGCAAACCATGCTGCACTCAGTGCCATCAGAGCCAGAGGACGGCACACACCGTCCACTAGTGCAGAGACAGCTGGACACCCACGGGGGAAGACTGCACTGAAGACTATTGCATTCATCCCATATTATCTCACCATACAGACAGGCCCCAGAGAGTTACTACAGTAGAAACACGTGCAGTTCCCATCACACACAAGAGCCCCTTTGCTGCCAAACGCACTAGACCCGACCAAGTCCCAAAGCTGCTCAACCCCACGTGTCATGTCATGCTCAAGCGGTACCAGTCCCCCGCTTCCAGCTGCCCCAGGGGTCGAGATCCACTCACTGTTGCAGCTGCCGGCGGTGCCAGTCTCTGTCGCTGCCACGCTGCGCTGAACTGGCCCTTCGGACGCGGCCCTTCCTGACAGTGAATGGGTGAAAACAAGGGAAGGAGACAAACAAAAGAGAAGGGAAGGGTGAGAGAGGGAGGGAGGGATGGAGGGAATGAAGCAAGGGGACAAGAAGGGAAAGGGTATGTCTTTAACCGAACCATACGTCTTTCGCTGGCTGCAACATCCCAACACTGCACAACCCTTGCTGCGAGGGCACGGGGCAGGTGAGACCCTCTGGCCCTGGTCACCACCACCTCGCACCCCACACCATCACCTGCCCTCGTGCAGAGGGAGGGTGACCTGGGTGAGAGTCAAGGGGTGGGGGGGTGGCCTCCTGAAGCTTCTTCTTGGACTGTGAAGCCACATTCCTTGGGGGTTCCAGAGTCCCTGTCCAGACAGGAGAAGTTTTAGGGGGCTTGAGCGGCTCCTCTGTATCGGGTACATAAGCATCCTGCTCCTTGCCCATTGCCAGCCCTCCTGGGCACAGTGCAGGGACTCATCTGCCTCTTCCAGCAGAACAAGACCCAGACCTGATGTCTTTACTCAGGCTTAAGCTCGGGGTAGCCTGAGTTAAGGGCATCGTTGGCCAAATGTCCCAGTGAAGCACCTCGTACATCACCCTATGCTTCCCCAAAAGTCTTCGTCCCGTTGGTACTGTCACAGGTTGGGGGAGGAAGGAAAAAATTCATCCCACAGCTTCTGATCACCCATAAACCTGCCAGCGCTCACAAAACTGAACCTTCAGAGGGGACAAGGGAAGAAGCAGAAAATACAGCGCTACATTTTCCAGCATATCAAAGTAGGAAAGATTTGGGGAATGGGAGGGACGAGAAGGGGCAGGGATCTCAGTGTGCAAATTAGGAGTAAATGAGGAGCATAAGGGCTGCTGACTTCCTAGTAAGGTGTTCATGTTCCCACGGGGACAAAAAAGGAGACAAATTCCCAAGACAAAAGGGCAGTTGATGAGCACGGTGATTTGGGGGGACACTCCTGGCTGTGCTACTTAGGAGCTCAGGCTGACATCTGCCTGGGGAATATCAAAAATACGGCCTCAGGGTGTGTCCAGCTAGTCATCACCCTGGGCAGCTTCCTACTCCGCACCAGAGGTGAAAATTGAGCTGCTAAATGTAGCCGACAGCTCATTCCGCTTGGGGAATTGCCCCGTGAATGACTGACTCACCTCCCTTCCCAAAAGGTTGAGGTGGGAAATGGGTGGGGGAAAAGCATAGGAAATGGTTTCATGATGGTTGTTTAAATTGCCTCTGCATTAGTGTTACAGTTAGAGAAAAAGAAAAGAGAGATCTATCGCATAAAGCCACATCCTAAAGACAGCTGTGGCAGAGCTATGGACATTGGAAAGAAGTAGAGTAAATGAAGTCATCCAGCAGTGGAAAAAAAACAACCCATCAATATAACATAGTGCAGAACAAAGCAAATTCTACCTCAAACACAGAGCTGAAAGAGAAACATCTTCCTCTGTCAGATCTATTACCATGCATTTATTCCAATAACAAATAACTAACCCAGAGAGTTACCCAAACCTGATTTATTCCTCCATCTAAGTAAATATGAAGAGGCAGCCGAATCTGACTGTAAAAACCACTGATCTCATATGTTTTCCTTGTATGTATTGGAAAAAATAGGAGTGGAGTTTCTGCCTTGCTGCCAGGGGATGCTGGCAAAGCATTTGAGCTATAGATATTGTATCTTGTCACTAATGACTGCAGGGAACTAAAAAGGATTTGGATTTTTTAATGCTTCACATTAATTGATAATTTGGTCTCAGAATCCACAGCGGAACACAGGATTTGCTATATTGGATCAGTCTAGTGGCCCATAAAATCTGGCATCTTGCCTCAGTGATGCTCAGAAAAATTATCATCCCATGTCTTTGCTTATAAGATTGCTGGCCATTTCTGTAAGGCCATACAACTGAGGAAGACAAAAGGTCTTTCTGGCCTGCACAGCAAGGCTCTTTAAAACCCTGACACGTGGTTTTGGCAGGGCTGTATTACATCTGTTTGGGTTTTTTTTAATGCAAGGAAGAAACTCTGTTAATGACAAACATTTTCAGCAGACATGCTGCTGGTTTTCCTCTTGGTCACCACCACCGACATAGTGAGAACTTGTGTCTTCAGAGGGCAAATGAGAACATGACTGAGGCCAGAGGGGGGAAGATGCCTTGTACTGAGCAGAATAATATTGATTAGGCAGCATAAAGCTTTCCCTCACTAATTCCTTTAGCAATCTTCTGTGTTGCTGGAGTAATTGCATGGGGAAGAGAGAGGTGGAATCATTTAAGCGTTCAAAGCTTGACACACACCAAGAAAAGATTCCTATTTTGTGTGTGTGTGCAATTTTGTGCATCGTTGCCCCTTGATTGGGCAGTGAACATGCTCTCTTTGACAGCCTAGCCCTAAACAGCCTGTGCATTAAAGACAGCTGCTTGCAAACAGGGGCTTTCTCCATCCAGCTGCTGTGGTGGAGCTCTCTGTGGCTGTGACTATGAAACAGGGGGGGACCAGGCGGGGAAAGCCTGTGGAAACTCTGACCATGCAGGAATCAGGAGGAAAAAAGAAAGGCAATGCTTTTTCCATGCAAACATCTTAATTAAGGAGTATGATGAAGCTATTTACATCTTAATTTTTCTAGGAAGGTCTTCCGTTTGCCTTGAAGCAAGGCATAATTTATACGTGCTCCCACTAAACTGCCTTATAACTTCTTTGCTTCGAGTTCCTTCTGCTGACCATACTGAGATCTGGGGATGCTCCCCACCTTTCCCGACTGATGTGTGATCTCATGGCTCTCCCGATGGTAAAGGAGAGCTGAGATCATGGTCCTGCAGATGGGAAGGCAAGAGGTGGTCACTGGCCAGCTGGGAAGCAGTGAGGAAATGGGTCCAACAACATAGGTAAGTTGAGAGGAGAGAGTTTTACTCATCCAAGTCTCCCTTGATTGTAAGTGGCTGTGCCTTCCAAAGTAGGAACAGTTAATTTCTGTGTGCACAGGAGCACACACACTCTTTCTGGTCTACCTGGGGCTGGAATAATGAAGCTTGCTGGCATATGGTTCTCCACCTTCTGCTCTAGCTACAGTTTAAATCAAACCACCTTGGTAAAACCCAGGAACCACCAGTTTCTCTGTCCTGCCCTGTACAAAATCCTTCCTTGTGTCTGGTGACACCACGAAGGAACACGTTTTGGATGGATGTCCACTGTGGGAGAGGCTCTCTGGCTCAAACTAGGCTCTGTGCTCTTTTCCATGTATCTCGCAGCTTTCAGGTTAATGGGATGTGCAGAGTGGGGACAGCGGGAGGAAGGGAGCACATTGCATGCAGGCAGCCTCCAGCAAGCGCTTGGGAACCACACTTGAACAATACAAATTAGAGAGCAGGGGAAAAAGACAGTTTCACAGTCAAGGCGGGGAGAAGGGGAACTACTCAAGGATGGGTGGGGAGCACAAGTAGCTTCTCTTGCCTCTCTGGATCTGTTGGCTGCACCCAGGGGACACTGAAACAGGAAAGAGTCCTGCCCTCCCTAGTTAAGTTTTATGGGAAGGAAAAGGCTCCTGAAATCCCTGCAGGGAACTTGCTGTCTCAAGTTTTCACAGCAGAGCTGAACAGGCTTGGGTAGTCTGGCTACGCTGAGAAACAATCCCAGCTTTCTGAATGGAACTGGATCTCCCAGTTCCTGGTAGTTAAGCACTACCCCTCACCTGGGTCCAGCATTTCACTGGTTACTCCCAGTACTCTCCTCACCTCCCAGAGATCAGTTCGGACAGCTTTTAAGAGCAGCCAAAGTCCTGCCAGCTGGGACCCTGACCTCAGTCAGAGATGCATAGGGGAGAGTATGGAAACAGAAGAGGCCACAGCCTATGTCCCACAATATCCTCCAGTCCTTAATAATCAGTGGCCCAGAGATTTCTTGAAAACATGGGAAGTATTTTGTGTTTGATAGCCTCTGATACATTACTTTGCTTTTACAGTTCTGTTCAAACACTTTTTTCAAGCCATCTATCATCTCCTGAGACGAGGAGTCCCACCACTTTACTACCCAGCGCTGCATCACCGTTGAATCCAAACCTCCCATGTACATCACCAGGTGTTTTAGGCCAGGAAATACCAAACAACAAACAATTCTTCCCCATCCAGCTACATCTAGGACCTCCACAAATGGAAAGCCAGCAGTTAAAATCCATCAAGAAGCTAAATCCAATGATTGAGAGAAAGCAAAAGCCTCAATTCAAATGCTTGGGAGTGGGGCTGAGCTTTGATTGAAAGTTTGTAAGTTTGATTAGCTCTCAGTAAGTGTGTGAAGGTTTGGGTGGTTTGAGGGGAACACAGAAGGGTTAAGCATTGAGGTCAGTGTTTGCATGAATATGGAGACGATATTAAACAACAAATCTGAGCCAAATGACTTGCAATGCAGCAGCGACATATCCCAGGCGTGAGAAGAGATGAGCGTGGAGGTCAAGTACCATAGCAGGGAGGTTTTATTTCCCCAAAACAAACTGCTCTTTTGTGCCTGTGCTTCAAAGAAGATGTCATGAGATTATGAGAGCTCTTCACCTGCCACATCCCTCTCATTACTGAAATGAAATAAATGGCAGCAGCATGAAAACAGCAACTCAAGCAGGAGAAAGACAGGTATACAGTGAGGAAAAGGGGAGGGGGGAAACAGGGTGCAGGTGGAGGTCTTGGCAGGGTAGAGAATTAGGGTAGTTACCATTTCTGAGAAAATGCCAGAAGTACAACACAACCTAATTTCCCCAATTAATTCTTCTGTACTTGAGCTGCTTTGTGTGAAGGGCTCTTAATGTTTTGAACAGGAGGAAAGGGAAAAAAACAGAAAGACTCAACATTTGTTCTTTCCTCAGTGCAGAAATGGGGAAGTGTTGAGGAAAAATGTCTGGCTAAAACACAAGATGATGCTGTTACATCTTCCTTCCAGGAGATAAGCTACTGTGCCGCAAATTCAATTTGCAGAGATTTTTATGAGCCACAGAGATATCAAAGACCAGGACATTCAATATCACACTGACTTTTCCTGCACGCAAAACATATCAGGACAGGCACAGAGACACTTAACCCATGCACCCACATTGAGTGGTTCCCTCACATCCCCTGTTTCCCCCCCAACTGCAACGTAGGGAGAAATTGCTTCTTTTGCCCCTAAACCACCAGTCAGGGCAGCTGTGAGGCACCACGGCACGAGCCACCTGCACCTCATGGGGAAACAGGTTTCATCTAGAGGGAATGATGGCAATGACAACAAGGAAAGAAACAACAAATCAGGGGGTGGGGTGATGGGACCCATGGGGTAAACAGATGCTGAGACGGGCATGCAATACTTTCAGCAGCAGGTACAGGGTCCTGCACATAGCAAGACTGTGGCTCTGCCTGGCTGGCCCATCTGTATCAGTACTAGGGGACCCCAGGTCACATCTCCAGGTCACTACGAGACTTCTTTGCACTCACTTATGTAGGTAGACAAATCAAGACATGGTCTCCAGGATCCCAATTGGTACAGGAGAAAATTAAAGTACTTTTCACTTCTAAGTCCTTTCCTCAGCGGAACATATTTACAGAGACAAACCCTTCCCAATGCCCAAGCAGAAAGGATAGAGAAAGAGTACTGTGTTATGTTTTTCACCTCAGGGAAGGGGTAGAAGAGACAAAAGGCAATGCTCAGCTTTGGTGCTAGAAATGGTACTGATGTCGGAAGCTGAATGCGGCACACGCATTGTACCAGTTACACAAGATCCCACACAACAGCCAGCACGGCCGGGGACGGAGCTTTCCTTCCCCCACCCATCGGCACTGAAGCAGAGCCTGAGCACAAGGTCTGGGTGCACCAAACCCGGCTCACTCTATCTCTGGAGATGACTACCCCTGCTAGTGTACACCAGGTCTACTGTAAAACCTGAGGGTGGCAGCTTTTTTATTCCCACAAAGTGAGTCAGTAACATATCCCAGACAGAAATTCAGAGGGAGTTTTCCTCCCCTCTGCCTGTCGCGTTCCCCTTTGTAAGCGATGCTGCAGAGCCCTAGCACGCTCATTGCAGGGCTCCATCCTGGTGCTAACAGGGCTGGGCAGCAGTTTCCCTCTCCTAGGACTGATCTCCCACGCTGCAAACGTGCTCCACGAGATGGACAGCAAAGCAACGAAGAGAGCATCAGGGGACTTGGAAGTAGGTGGTGTACAACTGAAGGATACACACAGGCATTAAGGGGCCCTAGCAAGGATGCACAAAAAATGCTGGTGGGAGAGTACAGCCAAATCTCTCCAGAGAGTTCAAAGCTGCTGTGAACAGAGAGCACTGTTCAATGATGGTGTGATTGTTTAAGGACCCTCTATCTAGGAGAGCAAGGGTCAGAGCAAATCTACTTTCAATATGAGGTTGGTGTATTAGTCTTAATACCATGCTGAATGAGCTTCAAAAGGAGTACAACTCAGGCAGCTGCTAAACCCCAATGATCTATTACTTGCATGGAAACTTCACTGGAAAAATAACAGACTGTACCCAGGAAAAAGAAAACAATTCTGAACTCCAGAGCAGACAAACTAAAATAAGAGATGGTCTAGATGGGAGATGGTCATCAGAAAGCAACCTGACAATGGGTACTGAAAATTACCAAGAATGCAGGGGTTTTGCTAGACATTTTAAAGAAAGAGAAAAAAAAATGTTTACACAGTAAACCTTCATACTTTGCAGCAGGAGGCATCAGCCAGAGGGATCCTAGACTTTTTAAAGAACACTGACCTAAGGCCAAAGTTATAGCAGAAATGTTTTGGTTCTGATGTGAGAGCCAAGGTTCATAGGAAGAAATATTAATCTTTTATTAAACCAACTGATACTACTGGGAAAAAAAAAAAAAACCAAACCAAAAAAACCCAAACAAACAAAAAAGAGCTCAGAGAGGGTTTACGTGTCTAAAATTCATTCTTCTTCCCCCTCCAACAATATCGTATGTTCTATTAAAAGATATTACTTCTTCCTGCAAACCTTGTCTCTCCCAAACCCAAACAATGCTCCAGAGTGGTAAGGACACAGAAACAGGGAGCATTTTTTGTTATTATGTTTAGCTCTCTGTTGCTAGAAATAGAAACGTATTTTCGGAGCCCTTTGCAAATCCTGCATGTGCCTTTTTTTTGACAAGCAGGTGTCCTCTGCACGATGAACTGTGACCAGGAGAACACTCAGGACAAACCTCCAGGAAAGGATGGAGCTAAGTCCCCAAGTGATTTTAAGCCCAGCCCAGGATTTGGGGCAGGATGCCAGAAGGGTAGGACACATGAGGTCTGGCCACAGGGTTGTCTTAATGAGGTTTAATGCCTACATAAATCCTTCCCCTATGCAACATGTGTCTTCACTGCTGATGTCCCACCCACATCAGGATGTTACCTTGGAAGTTATTAAGGACCATTGACTACGATTTAAGACTGTGTTCTCTTCTAAAGATGAAGAAGTAGTGCCCTTTCCCTGGACAGCTGCCACACGATTTTGTTTTGGAATTGAATTACACATTTTGGGGGACAAAAGGAAAATGATCTGGGTTTTATTGGAGCTCAGGTGAGTTCAGAGCCACAGAAGGGCTCTGGGAGCAACCAACCCCCAGTCTGCTGGGTGAAAGAGCAGCTGGGGGTCCTAAGCCCAGCTCTGGTGATGCCCTCTGCTCTGGACAGCCCCCACCCCAGCCGCCGTGACAGCCTCCAGCTCCCTGGGCAGCACTGGGCAGGCACCATGTGCTGACTTGCTGTAGTCTCCATGACACATTCAACTTGGCTGAGGCACAATGTCCCTGACCTGCAGCGTCCCACCACCTGCTGTCACAGTCCTGAGTCATACCTAAAAAAATCGCCTACTCACACATTTTTTTAAAGAAAACAACAAGGAAAACTAAATCCGCCCAAATCTTTTCTCTCCGATATGGATATATTTCATCCTGCCTTCCCACAGAGACCCACACCAAAGATTGCACAGCACATTACACAACACATCACAGAAATGCTTCTTCAGCATCCCCGCCTTTACTCTTCACACAGAAGCTGGGCTACTTCTCCATCTCCCCAGTCCCTCCACTTTCCTCCGCTTTCTAATCAGATGCTGCTCCACCTCTCCCCACCACCTCCACAACCATCGTCTCTCCATCCTGTCTTGTTGAAAGAAGGTTTAAAGGCAACAGCTGACAGGATCCCTCTGTGATGTACAAGGAAAAGGACGCATCTGTCTTCAGGCAGAACATGGAGAGCCTCGTGGAGAGGGGAAACAAGCCTTTCTGCTGCTTTTGTTACACAAATGTTTGGTTTCTGTATCCAAATGTGTAACAGGAAATTAAGCAGTTCACCTTTGTTAAAGCACTTTAGCATCCCACAAATGCAGGAGCCAGATGGTGTTCTTTCTTTGTTTTAAAAGATTAAAAATGGGAAAGAAAGGAAATGGCTAGGAGCTAATCCTCAGCCTGGAACATGCTTACATATCCACGTGCCCAGTTATCCATGCTCATGGGGCCTGGGCAAGAGCAAACACGGGGACCCAGTGGACTGAAGTGAGTCTGCTTGCAGAGAGCTCCAGACCTGTCACTTTGTCTCAGCTTTGAGGTGGAATCCTTCACTGTGTTCCCAGAAAATGACAAATTATAGTATTTTCCCTAGGCTGCAGCTTAGATACACCACGCAGTATTCTCTAGAAATCACCTGAAGCAGAACTTTGCTCCAGGTCCTACTGGTGGGAATGGCAGGCTGTCAGCAGGGGAAAGCTGCTGTGCACAAACACTGAGAATCGGACTTGGGAATTTCACCGGGCAGGCTGCAGATATAACCATGGACAACACCAAAGAGTTCCAAAGTTCAACTCTTCAGCCACATCTCCATCTTACATAGGTGAGACCCAGGAGCAGTTTGGTTCTTGCACTTGGGCTCCTTTTCTCTCTGTCTATATCCATTCAAAAGCCCTCACTTAGGATACCTTGGTGAATTTTATGATAGGCCTGTGCACTTAAAGGGATTGTCTCAGGAGCCTTGAAGAGCCAGTTTTCATGCAAGGAATGGGGATGTTAGGAATTAAGACTGTGAGGAAGACAGAGCACAAATGCACAACTGTTGCGAAGCTATATAGTTTTTCTCACCTACATTTGCAGGAGAAAGCAAATGCTGCTTCTAGATACCAGAGTTACAAGTCTAACACAGTCAATTCACATGAGCCCCATGTGGCTTCATTAGTGTCACAAGCAGGTTTCTGCTCAAAGGCTTGATTGCTCTTGTTCATAGGGAACTTAGAAGTGCAGGTTGCCACACAGAAACCAAATAGATTTCCCAGTCCAGAGACACCAAATTTTACAGCAGTTCTTGCAGAGAATGAATGCAGCAGTTCCGTGCAAAGGCACAGGGAGAGAAGAGGACAGGTACGAGACAGGGGTGCATGGGGAAGGACAGAGACTGTCACATAGCCATGAGGCTGAATAACGCGATCAGCTCTGTGTGCTCTCCTGGTAAACATGTCCCACAAGGTCGTGATTAGAGAAGGAGATTGAGAAATGAACCTATTTGGGTTCTTCTCATGTGCTGGGAGGAGTGTGGTTGGGCTGTGGCTGGAGAAGGGATGAAGAGCACTTGGCCCCTGCTTTTTGCTGGGGGGGATATACAGCCTGGGTGGGCTGCCCAGCTCCGCCACCGAATTCTGCTTTGGCCTTGGGCAAGTCATATAAACCCTCTGCCCCTCCTGCCACCAATGTAAATTTGGGCAATCAGAACCTTATTATGCTAGGACCCTTTTTTGGACTTTTGGAGAAAAAGCCTCCATGCATGCAGACCACAGTCTAACTGATCAAGGGTTTCAGAAGTACAAAAAGTCAGTGAAAACAGACAAAGGAAAATCAACTAAGAACAACAGGCTGTGCTGGTCTGCAGCTCAGCTCTTGCTCTGGTAAACAGGTGACAACCAGTTACTACTTTGGTCACACATGGCAATTTGTGTTAGCAGAGAAAAAATCACTAAAAAGCCTTACAACACTGCACGAGATACCATGGAGCAATCCTCAGCAAAGTGTTTTGCACACACAGGATGAGGTCTACAACACACCACTACAGAGAGGACAAGAACGCCCACAACAAAAAACTAGACTGTAGAGATCATATCAGTTCTCAGGTTTTGGGGCCCCCTCCCAGCCTTCACATGTTAGCAGCAGCAAATTCTCCCATTGCACAGAGAGCTCTCAGTGCTGCAGGAGAACAAGCTTGGCTGGGATTGTCTCAAGCGGTCTGACACTGACTGTGGCTGGGGTAGATCTAACACAGCTGAAGGAAAGGAGGCAGGCAAGAGCATGGGTGATGGTGTGGGCCGCTTCTCATCCTCCCCTGGGCTCTTTCTTACTCTTTCCTTCCTGAAGTTTCATCAGTGATGGGGTCATAGCCACCTCTCTTCCCTCATCACTGCCCAGTAACTGCACCGAGATCTTTTCCCAACATGGGCTCTTGTGCTGCAAGGTGAAGATTGGCTCCCTCACTAGTAATTAAACTTAGTGATAAGCCAGTGTCCTGGGCTGGGAGATGTGATATGTCTCAGCAGAAATCTGGTCACATTTTTCCTCCTCCCCAACACAGTAACTCCACTTGACAGCTGCCTATCTTATAAAGAAAACCTTCTGAATCAGATCAAGACCTCAGGTCAACCCTTTCTAGGGTAGCTGATAGAAATCATCCTCAAAGCCAAACATCCATGTTGCAACAAGAAGTAAACCCGCCTTAGTCCAAGCATCAAGCTAGAAACCACTGCTCCTTTGCCTGAAAAGCCCTTCCCTGCTGGTGGATGGCCCAGCAACAAATGCCTGCTCCAGTGTGCTTCAAACGCTCTGCACATCACAGATGCTCCTGTAGATGAGGAAGGGTGAGAAACAGGCTGTCCCCCCCAGGGAGGCTGCCATCCCAGGCACATAGGGCCGTGCAGACAGGTACAAAGGGAGTGTGCAAGACAAGGGGACAGTGCGAGCACAAATCACAGCAGAAAAGGCTGGAAAGGCATTTCTGAGTCATTGAGTCTGTCCCCAGAGACGAGTGCAGGATTAGCCTCTGCACTAAACCCAGGCATTTTTATCTAGTTGCTTCCTGAACTTCTTTAATGACAGACCCTCAGCAACCTACCTCTGACAAATTATTCCTTTGTCTAAATGATGACCCTGCTGGAAAAAAATGTATTGAGGTTGAACCCAAATTGCCTATTATTTCCTCTTCCACATCTTAGGCACTTATCAGTCAGTCTTTCAGTTGCCTTTTCTCTAGGTCCCTGTATTAAGTTTCTTTAATCTAACACCAGAGGTCACGGTCTGTAGTCTTTGTCATCTCTTTGGATTACTTTTAATTTATCAAGGTCTTCAAATAAGAGGGAGAAAAAATAGGAGGAAAGAATGGGATGACTTCAGAGCCATCCCAAAGCGTGTGACTGTGTGCTGGGGTATCACAGAGAGCTCTGTGTGTAGGCATCTGTATGGATGTCTGAGCTACAAGCATGCCCAGGACTGAAAAGGAATAAGGACTCAGGGATGCCTGATCAACACCTGTGTGCGTGTTTCAGTGAGGGAATAACCAAGTGAGTGAGCCCAAGAGCTCCAAAAACTGATTTACTGTAACATTTCCTAGTCTCCCTTTGCTCTGAGCATCAGACTGTGCTGGAGCTGCCTTACCCTGTAGTAATCAGTGCTGTAGACATCTCTTGACATCCCAAAGTCTCCAATCTTCACCAGCAGGTTGGCTCCGACCAAGCAGTTCCTGGTGGCCAGGTCTCTATGGACAAAGTGCTGGGAGGCAAGGTACACCATTCCAGAGGCGATCTGGCTAGCGATGTGGAGCATCTGAGATAGCCCTAGCTCCCCTTTGGCTTGTCGCGGCTGCCCATCCACGAGGATCATAGCATCTGGGCCATGTGCCCTATAGGGAGGAAGAAGCAAAAAGCATAGAGTTGGGTCTCAAAAGTGAGCAGGAGACAGGAATCCCACACTGTCGCTGTTCCTGCTGGGGTGGGGACTAGCTCCCAGCTGCACTGTGAGGATGTACACACAGCTCCAGTGGAAAGAAAAAAAGAAAAGCTTAAGAGAGCAGGAGGTTGGGGGAACATTCGGGGTGTGAGTGGGTACCATATATCCTTATCCTATCCTTACTCTGCTGCAAACAACTTCTTACAGCTACAGGTAGAGACAGACTGCCAAGACAGAGGGAACATTGGCTTGATGCAACTTGGACATTCTTCTCTGGCAAGACCTATGCAAAACTAATGAGGCTCCAGATATTTACATTTGCTCCAGTTAATTCTTACACCTTGGAAACCTTCCCAAAGGAAGAGATATCACCCCCTTTTCCTCCACAGCCATCATACTCTTGCTACTTAGTATCTTTATTAGTTCCAACCAACCTCCTCTATTTCCTCCAAACACTGTATGACCAACCAGCCACCCCCTGATTGATATCAATACAGCCAGAGATCATAGAAAAGGTTTCAGAGGAACACCAGCAGCTTCATGGCTGGAGAATACCTTTTGTACCATAAGCTATCCCAGATGTAACACAGGTACCGTGAACTGTGAAGGCACGAGCACAGGTGCAAAGGTTAGACCTGGATGTCAGCAGATGCAGAGAACATCCTGAGCAACAAAAGGAAATAGTTTGCTGAACCAAGTGCATTGTAAATGCAGGACTTAAGGTCAGTCCCATTCCTGTCCTGTCCCCTTTTTAGTACCCTTCCTGGCTGTGTACCCAGCCTGTCTTTGCCGTACTCCCTCTGTGATGTCTCTTCCCCTGGTAGAGCTCACCCTGTGGTAGCCTGTGTGAAGGTGGAATAACAAAAGCCCTCATATTTAGGGAAAAGCAAGAGATTTTGCTGTGACCTTCCTCCTTGTGACTAAGACTGCAGCACAGTATTTCCTTTGAGGCTTTCATACTGTTCTCTTTGAAACGATTCTTGGCATTTCACCCCTGTCATCAGCAATAACCCCAGAGAGAGGCAGCAAATTGAAACTGCACATACAGAGATTTCCCTCCTTCTTGACATGGGACCGAACAGTGCACAGCAAGATCCAAACTGTTTCCCTCCTTCATCTCTGTTCCCTGACTGCTCTGTTGGACTTGAGGATGCCCCAAAGGGATTAGCACCCAGGTGTTTGGGGTTCAACTGATAGTTTTTCAAATGCCCCCCCTCTTCAGCTACCTCCTGCTGCCCTACCACTGGGAACATGGCTCTGAAGGTCCCTGCTGGTAGAAGGGACAGCTGGAAGAGGAGAGGAACTCCAGAAATGAGCGCTTGGGAGCCAGGAGTGTTTTTTTGTGAGCCATGAGTGGGTGATGCTGCGGTGAATGCGGGATGAGCTGGCTGGGAGCAGCACTGTGGGCAGCAGGGCTGGGGCTGCCGGAGGCATCTTGGACATGGTGGGAGCAGCATCACGCTGGTAGAACTGCTGAGGGCAAGGAGAAGCTGTAGAAGAGTGTATGCAGAAATGACTGCTCGATGTCTTATTTAAACAGCCCACAGATGGGTTTACCCCAGGAAATTACCTGGTGGTGACAACAGACGTTGACAGCAGGTGAAGCTGAGCCAGGACTGAGCAGGGTAGCTAAAAACAGCAAAGCAGGACAAACAATAGCTTCTAAAACTGTGGCGAACAGTTTGTACCAGTCATGCCTTGCAGTTACACCATATTTAGCTGCAGTTGATACCTGTTGTCATCAAAGGTAAACATTCCTAGGTGAGAAATGAAGGATATATTACTATCTCATTACTGCCAGCTTTTCCAAATACAGTAATGGGCTCCAAAGAAATGTGTGTCTGAAAAGAACAGGCGATGTTTAAAAAATAGCCAGCCGACGCCTTTATTTCACTGGCTCTTTGTACATCCTACTATATAGGATACATCTCGGTATGTCCTATATAGTACATACACTTCTTTCCCCCCCCCTTTCTCCATCCTACATGATTATAGTCCAGAAGAACGAAGTATCAACACATTTATGAGATTAACAGGAAGGATATTATTACATTTAGTTGTGTCAAGAAGCCTACAGAGAATATGAGAAGGACCTGCCCATCTTTTCTTGGGGGAAGGGGTTTATTCGGTTTTATAGAGAGGCTATAAAATTGGGTGGATCTCCTGTTAAAGAACTCTTGGGGTTTTTTTCCATTATGGAGTCATGGAGGCTTTTGTCAATGTGGGGAAGAAAATCACCCCTCTGGCTTCCTCTGCTGACATTCCTCTTTCTGTCCCAAGACAGTCTGACTGTGGGGCTGCTTCACTGGAAGGGCTGACACAGAAACATCAGAACTTTGCAACTTTTCTAACAACATCTATTGCCTGTCTGAGTTAACAGCAAATGACAACAACTTACTATAGACTGCAAAGATGGTCTGTAATGGCAATGTTCAAATATCCCTACTTCAAACCTGCTACTGTCACAGACAGAAAACAAACACTAAAAAGCCAGTGATGGAAGGAAAAGGAGGAAGCAATGAACATAGGTGGTGAGCAGAGGGAGAAGGCAGTTGCTGCAGACTCCCGAGCAGCGGGTCTGTGTGCCAAGGAGCACCCAGCCTTGCCACACACACAACCTACAGGCAGCCTTCAGCCCCTGTGTGCACCAGCCCTAGGGACACCACGCTCCCTGGAGAGCATGCCCCTGTTTCTCCACGGCAGGATCTCTTCACTATCCCGTTTCTATTAGCGCGGACACCATGATTGCAGACTCCCCCGGTGCAGACAGCAGAGTAAGTTGTTGCACCACTAGCAATGATCTTACACGCCAGGGCCCTGGAAGGCATGTGGAGCCATCCCAATACATGCCACCTCTAATCCAGCTGGTAGGTCTTGATCCTAGTGCTTCCCCTTGCCACACCAGTTCATTTTACAAACCAGTAAAATTCCCTTCTCTGGGAAGCACACAAAGATCTAACAACACTTAGGGGGATTTATTTATTGTGCTTTTCTCAAGGAAACTGGGTCTAAAGCAAACCTCTTCTGTTTTACCACTTCTCCGATTTCTGCAGTTACAATTGGGAAAAGTCCGTCTGAGTGTCTCCTACAGACTCCCAGTGTCCCTGGCCTCCAGAGCCTGCGAGCTCCCCTCTCCTGCTGTGGGCTGGTGAACCATGCCACAATAAAAGCTGCTTGCTGAAGGATGCCAGGCACTCCTGCACCACCAACCCTCTCTGGCCCCCTGGCAGCCCCTGTCCCCCAGAGTTTCCCACGAGCAGATATCTGACCTGACAAACAAAGCCCAAGGCTTTTTTTTATACGCTCTCTTAGGCGTTTTGAGTACCCGTTTGCTGGCTATATGCACCCTTGTCCCAAAAGCCAGCTTCCTTTGGGACACAAAGGGATTTCACCGCCTATCACACACCAACATGCAGAGAAGGGAGCTCATAGCTGCATGCAAAGGAGAAGCTGGCAGCTAAATGCAGCTGGAAGATGAGAGGCTGCAATCCCAGGGACCACACATCTGGAAAATATCTTTTCCGTCATAACGGCCAAAGATAATACAACAAGGATCTTTCTTCTCCAGTGACACCAGGACAGGCTCTGGGAGGCCAGACTGTTTCTCAGATAAGTCCCAAGGCAGTGTTGGGACATGGGGGTGAGGGGGTCCATGGCTCCAGCATGATATCAGCCTTAGGAGCACACTGTTGCGTGAAACAATTCCACAAGGCATTGGCAGTGGGCACAAGAGATCTCTCTGAGACAGCAAGACAGCGTGGTTTGGACGGTGAACTAGAGCAGTGAAGGAGGCTATGCCTCAGCTGTAATGTCTATCTCCTCCAAGGAGAAGAAAGTTGCTGATTCTGCCAGGAAAAAAGATGGGTCAATTTTCTGCTTTTCTTTGTGAAGCACTTCAGGAACACAGCTTCTCACGCTCCAGTCACGAGGCCAAGGCTCTGTCCTTAATGCTGCATCTCCAGCCTGCACTAAACACCATTTCAGGCCAATGCACGGCTTTCGTGCCTGTAGGCAGAGCTTAATCCACTGCTGCTAGGGGGGCACTGAGTCCCTGCAAGACAGCGTGCCAGGAGAGAGGCTCTTAGAGTAAGCAAGGTTGCTCCCCCTTGAATGTGGGTCTGAGGAGCTCTGCAAAGCTAGCATAGCATCAGCCTTCACTTGTCCTACCTTGCCAAGGGTGACAACTACCCAGAGCCTGAGACAGGGTCTGAGCTATAAAATCGTATTCAATCTACCTACAACTATGACAAAATAAGGAGGGAAACCAGTGCAGGGATGTTCCCAGCCCAGCCACTGCCCTGCGAATGCCCCACGGGAGCTGCAGGCAGGCTGGCACTGCTTGGCAGAGGAAAGAAGAAACCTCTGGAGTTCTTCCCCATAGCTCTTGTGGTAGAGCTGATCGCTCAGAAATAAAGACCTCAGGGAAGGACCTGTATTACCTGGTCAGAAACAGACTGTGATGGTGGGAAAAAAATCGAGTGTATCCCAACGCCAGGTCTAGACCTGCTGTGCTCAAGCGTCTTGTTCCTGCTGCAAACTTGTTCACACTTAGCAGTCAAAACAGGAAAATACCAAGGGTCCAATTTTCTAAATACTGGGAAATAAAACTACTAATTATTTCAAGAGGTAAGTACCACTCCACTTGCACGCATGTTTCGGAGCGTAATTTCTGTATCGTGGGAGAACAGCACCACAAACATCCTCCCACGGTTGCTCCCTGCCCCTCAGCGCTGGCGGATTCAGGGCACACAAATGATCTGTGTCGCACTGATGAAATGGCTGAGTGATGATTGGGGAGGGGGGAGACACTCCGGCAATTTGCATCTCTCTAGAGGCAGGGAAGGCAATTACAGCACTTTGTCAGGCCTCGCCTGGCTTCTTGAGTAGCGTGGTGCCACAGGTTAGGCTATTCTGTATCTCAGTCAGAAACTCTGTCTGATGAGGCTTAGGGAGCAAGGACCAGGGATGGACTCCGCAGGCACCACCCGAGACCCTTCCAATGTTTCTCAGGTCTTTTCTGAATATAGGAATGAGAACTAGAGATCAGTAAATGCCCAGAATACCAATTATACCAAGGGCTCCAGCAAATTTCTCAGAAGAGTACTTTGATTCCTGTGCTGTTGAACCAGGCACTGGGTGACATGGGGAGTGGTGACAAGCGGCCTTCCTGCTTCAGCAGGGCATGGCTTTGCTGGGTGTATGGGACTTGGAGCTGCTGACAGCCATGGCTTCATGTCCTTCTACCCACCCAGGGCAAGGAGGGATTGCAGTCACCCTTCCTGCAGCTTCAGACTTGCTGGAGTGGGAGAAGTCTGGTTTCGATAGCTCACAGGGACTGTCCCTGGGACTATCTAAGAGGAAATGCTGGGACAGGGCTAATAAAGCACCAAATCTGGTGAGGACCATCATCTCCTAGCAGCTGTCCTTGGAACAGCTGGCCATCATTACTCAGCTCACCAGCATCCATGCAGTAATGGTGTCGCCGGTGCACCGCAAGTGCACCATATATAACAAGCCACATGCATAACAAGCCACACTGAGGCTGCAGAGCAGCTGTACAGTATCTCCTGTGCCCTCCTTCGCACATACCTCAGGAATTTGTTCAGGTCACCATGCTTCATGTACTCAAAGACCATGATGAGCGGGTCACCATCACCACACACGCCATAAAACTTGACGATGTGCTCATGCTGCAGGTTGGTGAGCAGCTCTGCCTCCCTCTGGAAATCCTTGCGGGCTGCCAAGGTGGGGTCCTTCAGCGCCTGAAAGAAGGGACACATACGGACAGGGTGGGCTCAGGTCAGGGCAAAGCAGGAACAAATAGGCCACAGCATTGCAGAAGAACCGGTGAGGAAAAGAGGGGAGACAAACCACTGCCACCACTTGCACCAGTTGCACTGGGAAGGCTGGTGGTAGGTGCTGGTGGCACCACCTCAGCGTTTCGTTCGTGTTGTTACCAGCCCAGCAGATTCCCCAACTCATTTCCAAGGCAGCAGCAAACATGCCTCAGAGGGTAATAGCTTCCAATTATTCCCAGCTTGGGCAGGATTTGTACTGGTGACCTAGGGGTGAATGGCTTCATATCTTATTATTATTAAATTCCTGAGCCAGCCAGTCCTTGCTATCTGTCTTTTATTTTGAAATAGCTGACTACACTGCCTTTATTCAGAAGATGGATTTGCCTGGCTGTGCAGTTATTGTGTGGATTTTTCAAACTGCCTCTGAAGAAGGACACTGTCAAGTCTTTTCTCATAATTTTTAAAATCATGTTTTTATTCCCTGCTGTTTATAACAGCTCCCCTGGCAGACTGATGCTGAAATCGGTATCCTTACTGAGAATATCTCATCTTCCACATTTGAGCACACCACTTTGCCGTTGCAGGGGAGCTTGCAGGCTCCAGGCTGTGTGGACCGGCCCGACGTCACAGGGTTGCTATGAAGATGTTGCTGTGGGTGCAGCCGGTGACTGGGGAGAGTTCCGCAGGGTTGGACTCTGGCTCGTCCGTGCACTATTGTGCAGTTGCATCGCAGAGCTAGTTTGAGAGCAGCATGTTGTCATCCCAGGGTACCGAGGGATGGCACTTAGTAAAATAGTTGAAGTCCAGAACATTTGATGAGATGGGATGGCCAGGAGAATCAGCACGGTCTTTGAAAACATTTAAGGAAATGAAGAAGCAATTCTGGTTTTGAGTTGCTGCATGTTGGTTTCATTCTCCCCATCCTCCACATGCCGGGACTGTTTAGTACCAGTTCTGGCTTTAACTGTGCAGCCTAACAGGAGTCGAAAAGGATTCAAGACAACTTGTTCCAGTTATGTCCAGATTCAATCTGATGCGCACCGGTTCCCCCTCAGTGGTGGGGGACGCTAGGTGTCTCTCCCCTTACCTACACACAAATACACCTGCCCCTTCTTCCCCATGCCTTCAATCTCCCCGTGAGGACGGGAGAGGTGGCGTCAGCATGTGCAGGCTCCAATTTATGTGCAAAAAGGGACGTTCAGCATCAGAAAGCTGTGCAGAAGGGAAGGGGCCGAGCAGGCTGGTAGCACACCCGCGGCGGGTCCCCGGCACTGCTGGATGCAACGCCAGGCACAGCGCAGCAGGGCATCCTCCAGAGCAGGTGCTTTTCCCCCTCGGAGCAGATCTGCTCTGAGGCTTTCACCCAAGCCTTAGGACACAGACTCATCTCCTTCTTCTGCCCCCAAACTGCCAGTCACATGGCATAATTTTATTTTAATGCTATGTCCTCTGGGATAGCTTGGCTAGAGGTATTTAGATGGATGTTAGCTACACGGTGCAGATGGCAAAGCATCCATCCTTATCTCAGGCACACTATTACTTTTAGTCATTTAATATCTTCATAATGTAGATGCTACCCTATTTTTCCCCCGGAAAAGAATCCCCTCCCCCATCACTCTTTCTCCCTGTTTTTCCTGCATGTAATATTTCAAGCTGCAGCGAGTTTAGGTTTCCTCTCCTTCACACACAATCATTTCTACAAGGTGTTAGGACTGTAAGTTTGTAAATATCACACACACACACACACACAAAATATTAAAAACCTAACATTATTAAGGTTGCAACAGCCAAGCATTTAGAAATGAGGGAAAGGGGAGCTGGAAGTGGTAGAACAAGGAAAGAAAACCAGGACCGGAGGAAGAAAAGGGATACTTCAGCAAAACCACTGAACTGCCTCTCTAGGAAGGTTTGGGGTGCATTGTATCTGTGCCTCCATCACACAATTCCTGCGTGACATCTGGCAAGACACTCGGCATCTGCAGGTTGCAGCTGTTGTCACGAGGTGTCAGTTGTTCCAACATTACCTGGGAAATGCCCTCTCACACGGCATCAGCGCCAGGTCTGCCCAAGCACCACGTGTTTATTGCTGCAGCAGGGTTCAATGTGGGTCTGGTACCTGTTGCCCGTAGGGCTGGAAAGGCAGGTCAGTAACTCCATCCTCCACCTAAGTGGATCCTTTCAGTTTCCCTGCTTCTCCATCTGCCCTCTGCAAAACGGGGATGATGCAACCCCAGCACCTTGCTGGGAGGCTGTGAAAAACAGCACGCTCACATCTCGGGAGCTCTCACACACAGGAGTGATCATCACAATGGAGCAGCCCATAGAGAAATGAAAAATCTGCGTTTAGAGGACATGCCCTGAACAGCAGCTCCTCCAGCATTTCTAGTACTTGACTTTGTAACCTCAACACTCTTTGCTGAACATAGTTTTCATGCATTTCTTAGGATGTTTTTAGAAGCAAGCTGAATAAAACAGGAAGCTTGTCCATGCCATCACATCAAAACTCGGGCTGCAACCTTTAGATCTGCTGAAAATCTGAGTCCCATTTAACCGAGTAACACAGCCACTTTCTTTGGCCCTGGGAGGGAGTCCCTGAGAGCAGAGCAGAGGCAGACTTTGGGCTGCGGACTCAGCTGCCTTCACCAGCGTGTCCTGCTGCTGCCCTGAGCTGCAGAGACTGGGGAGGTAGTTCTCAGCCTCCATAGGGAGCATGAGATCTTCAGGAAATACAGCCAAATCTCAACTTAATATGTAAAGCCTTTACTTTTTTCCTCCCACCCCCCCCCCCCCACCCCCCACCCCACCCACCCCCTGCCTCCCCAAGATTTATAATGTGGCCCAAATTAGAGGGATTTTTGCCCTGCCCCTTTCTCGGAGCTGGCAAGAAGCCAGATTTCAAGGCCCTGCTCCAAAGCTGGATCTGTATGATCTTGCAGGATGAAAGGCACTCTGGAGACATAAGCTCATAGTAGCAATTAACAGAAACAAGTTTGGATGCTGTTTCTGCCTACATGCAAATGAAACTCAGAAGAGACTTGAGAGACAGGATCACATAAGGGATGGCTGACACTGATAGGCAAGTACCAGCCATGTAATCAGGCAATTAATCATATGGGTAGCTGTGCTAGCTCGGCTTTAACCAGTCTCAAGGTGAAAGGTGCAATCCTGCAGTTCATGGCCAGAGCATAAGGGGGCAAATGAGCTAAAAAAAGGCTTGAACTGTCAATGATTAAAACAACTCTCAAGTAACTGGCTGTCTCCAGCATCCTGGAGAGAGTGCTGGAACCTTTCTCCTTGTAAAGCACCAGTTCAAATGTAGATCTTCTTCCAAGAATTTAGGAGGCATCGATTAACTCCCAGGGATTAGACTACGTGTGTCTGCCAACTGGTGCCACTTGAGAGGACAGCCCATTTCTGCACTGAGTGGTGTCCTCTACCCAGAGCCACACTGATGTGGCACAGCTCACGTGAGGACTCTCAAAGGGATGCAAACAGCACAGCACAAGCCAAGCTGATTTTTTGTTGGCTCACAATCACCAAAACAGGAGGAATTTGTGGCTAAGCAAGCAGGAGCTGAGTGCAGCCGAGCTGAGTTGCTTTGCCCATCTTGCAGCAAATTGATCCCAGCAAATTGGTTAGTTGTGCTTAGCTTTTGAGTGCTCATTTTTGCTGAGGCCCTTGTTTCAGCTTCTGCATTTTCCACAAAGGAATAAAATCCAGAAAGAGAAGGGCCCTGGTCCCTCATGGAGGAAAGTGGACTCCACGCTGTGCTGCTGTAGCTGCACGGGAGCTTACAGCTTCCAGACCAGCTTCTCCTCCCTGTCTGTCTCCTGGTTGTGTCAGCAGGAAAAGAGGCTTTGGCATTGGTGAGAATAGACAACCTTGAAGCGAAACACTGAAACTTTGCGTGACTAAGTGGATTTACCACAATCTCCGGCGTCAGATAAATTTCCACCCCTGGCCCCCAGCCCTCCCCTGCTTCCCTTTCCCACGCAGGCTCATCCAGCCTCGCTCCGCCGGCCAGCCCCTGCCCTACTCTCTGGAATTTGCCCTTGGGATTTACCTTCACTGCCACCAGCATTTTGTCGTTGGTGGGGCTGAGGTTGTAACACTCGGCCAAGAACACCTTCCCAAAGGCACCTTCTCCCAGTTCCCTCTTCAAAACGATGTCTCTCCTCTTAATATGCTGGACATCTGTTGGAGGGAGGGGAGGAAGAGGGAGAGAGTTGAGGGAAGAATGAATCAGGGTTAATTCAGGGAATGGAAAACAACTAATTCAATTTTCTAGCAAGCTGCAAAGGATCTGAAATTGCTTTGCAAAAATATCTACAGGGATCTTTTTACCCACCCACGGAATGCAGCCATCTCTGGGATGGAGCTAGTCTCATGCAAAACATCTGGGAGGAAAGTATTTGAGGTTTATCCCGTTCTCACTACAAGCTCGCGGCAAGCTTGTCCTCAGGGAGAGGAACCTTTGGGGCAAAATCTGCTACAAAGACCTGAATCTCTTTGGAATGATCCTGGAAATAATTCATCTCCTGTGAGGCATAGCAAAGGTCACATACTTCCGATGCCAGGCCAGGCAAGATTAGAAGGTCCTGTTGAGTTTTGCATTTCAGTCGGGATCACTCTAAACTGAAACTCAGGCAGATTTTTGAGGCTGAACTTTGGCAAGTCAAAGCATTCCCAAGGCGGGGAGGACCACTGACCCCCATGCACCTTAGGGCACAGGCAGGATCCAGTTGGAATCACCGAGTGCTGCCTCTCGCAAAGCCCTGACCCTGTAGCCATCTCCTACACCACTGTTCCCTCAGAAACAAGGTCATCCCAGGATAAAGTCACTGGCACAACAGACAAACTGAACTCATTAGTTTCAATGATCCTTTCCACTGACATTTAGGATAGCGAGGACTGACAGAGAATAGCAACTGAGGTTTCAGGAAGAAACAAAAGAGCAATAGCTATTAATTTAATAAAGGTACAGAGGCCTATGAAGATTGGCCTGCTCAGCTAAGAGGGTCATTCATAAGGGCTAGATCTGCCCAGGTACTGGGCATCTACAGTAGATGAGCGACTAGCAGGATATCCACAAATGCTGCACCAAGATTAAATGCCACTGGTCACTGGGAGAGCTTAGGGGTCTCCATATTCTCTTTTGGGCACACTAGAGCACAGCTACTTGCTGCCAGATCTCCAAGAACATTTCTGGTGTCACAGCACCCATGCAGCTCCTCTGGCAATACAAAGGGGCTTTTTTTAATGCCCAAAATTAACTGTGGAAGCAGCCAGAGATGCACAGCCACCATAGCATTTTTGGGAGGCACAGTGCCCAAAACTTCATCTAAACTGCCCTTCACTAGAGTTTACTGTCTCCCTTGAGAACTGTGGTAGCACAGACCACCCCCAGCTTCAACCTGATGGTCATGGCAGGGCAGTGAGAGCTACACACTCTTCTCCAGTGCTTGGTGAGCAAAAGCTGATGCATCAGAAGTCTCTTCAAGAGGCATTAGATGGGACAGTGCCCTCTTTCCACTCCTATTCTGGGGCAATTATAACTTGGCCTTGCATCTGTTTGCTCACAAACTGGACAGCCTTTGAGTCTTGCCCATCTCTTCCATGTGCCTCAGGAGCTGTACAGGTATGCACCCCTTAGCTCAGACTCATTTCCCTTGGGGCACTGCAGATGGAGTGCTGGACAGAGTGATGGAGTACAGGTGGACGGACTAACACCAGGTTCCCAGCTGGCTGCAGGAAAGCATCACTGACAGCAATCGCAGCCTGCCACCAGCTCCTGCCACCCAGGTGCCTGAGTAGGCACCTGTATGGACCCAAGGGAGCGTATGCTCCACAGCAACATAGGTACCACTTAATGCATCAAAAAGCCAATGGATTGGAAGGCTATCATACAATTAAGCTTTTTAATCAGCAGCTCACAGGCAGGTTTCAGAAGCTGCCATCTCTGGCCCTTTTGCTTGTTTGGGAAGATGGATGCTGCGAGATTGCATAAGCAATGGGCCTTGTAATGAGTGATGCCTCTACAGAGAATTCCTGTTGACCTTTTCATTAATTGTTCAATAGACTGAAAACTGTTAGTTACCGATATTAATATTAGTAACATTAAGGCACAGGATGGTAGGCACGTCCAAAATTACTTTGGTTTAAAATCTGCAGTGACAGCCAGGGAGAACAAATCACATGCAGACTTTGTCTTCTCTACCTGGTTTAGTTGAGTGTTTAAGGAGTACCTTGAGAAATCTGAAACATTACGTGTTGAAATGTTAAGTGATGCACTTGGGTGAGGAAAGTCCTAATCTAAGAAAAGCTCAAATGGCACCAATTTACTTAATAGAGTAGAGGAAAAGGGTTTTTTCCTCTTTCTCTTGGCAAGCACTTCTGTAGCACTCATCACTACAGTACCTAGGATTTACTGTATTGACAAACCATGTATTTGCATTCTTGGTCTCCTGAACAGCAGCAGTCGAGAAAGCTGTGGGGAAATGATCTAGTATTAAATGGAGCCCAAGGACACTTTAAAAAAACTCAGAATCCCAACAGAAATGTAAGCTGATTGCTCCATTTGGTGTGAGACAAAGTTAAAAAAGAAATGAGCTCAGAATAACCAGCAATACTGTTTGACATTATTTACGCTTCTGGTGAGTTAAGAGGTAACACTCTTACGAGAACTGAAGCAAACCTCTCTTTCTGAACTCCCCAGGCTCTTGCCCAAAATTTTCAGCTCACAATTTTTCCTCCCAACATCTTAATAACTGGTCAGACGTTTCTGAGAGCTGGCATCCAGACTGTGTAATTATGTCTACATTATTAAAGTAATATCCCATCTGTCTTCAAGACCAGATTTTGCAGCAAGTTGTTAGGGTCACCTGAGAAGCTTCAGGGAAAATTTATATGAAGAACTAAAGGAGACACTGTAGCAGACAGAGTTGAACCGAGGGAGGAGCAATCCTTTTGAGGTAGTGGACTCACATAGCACTGCTGGATTTAAAGTAAACATGGATGTTTATAAAAAGAAAAGGTTCATGAAGTTAAGCAGTTTGACAGCAACTGGACAATCTTACTGTAGAGTCAGAAAAGTACTTTTGCTGATCACAATTTCTCTCAACCTCGAATGGCCATAAATTTTGCTTCACAGTATTTTAGGCACAAATGGAATAATAAGTGAGTTATAATAAATTGCTTTTTCACATGCTATAGGCCTAAAATACTGAAGTTTACGTCAAGTTCTTCCATTCACAGTGAGATCAGCACTATGATTAATTCTACATTCCTATTAAATATGGGTTTTAAACATAAAGCAATGACAAACCGCCACGGCACTGTGCGGATGGCTGTGTTATTGTGCTAACCTTGCATCTCTTCCCTCATCTGTCCTGGCTGTAACTCATAAGGAAGGCCGAGTAGCCATGAAAGATGCTGCGCTGCAAGGGCACTTGGGAGGTTCATCTGCATAAATCTGTTTACCTCCTCCTGGAGAAAGCTGAGCCCTGTCTGATAAACAGCTGGTGTTTATTTGTTTTAGGCAGGCGGTGGTGTGCTAATCTGTCTCGGCTGTGTTGCAGTCAGCCCTGCCGACAAGGTGTATGCAAAATGTCTTCCCATAAGGACCACACTTTTTTTTTTTTTTTTCCCCCTCCTCCCTGTACCATTAACTTATAAAAACAAGCCAACAAGATAATTCAAAAGAAGAACCCATGCAGGAGCCACAGCAAGACCTGACAAGAAAATAACCAGACTTGACTGCATGATGGGAACTCGTTCAAGGCCACGCTGTATCTACGGGAAGGATGTGAACACACAACACTGAAGTAATTCCAGTTTTCAATTAAGCATCTTGCACCCTCATTTGGGGATTACTATATTGCTGCATGATGCAGAAGGAGAGTTGGGCAGATCCCCCACCTTCCTTCCTGTCCATCAAGGTTTAACACATGGAGAACATGTTTCAAGCTCTTGCTTTCACTGCTGTTCTGAACAACACATGAACCACATCAGAAAACACCTGACCTGCAGCTGGCTGGAAATGGCCCGGGACTTCAGTTCAACGATGGCAGCACGTGGATAAGCTAGAGCATTAACCAGAGGGTAGGCTGGGACACTGCACTCACCTTTACAAATCGTCTCCAGAGCAGAAAGCTTTCCTTTTCTCTAGAAGAGCCAAGGCAGAGGGATTGTAGCTCTGGATCCGCAATGGGATCTTAACTAACCTCCTCTGAACATTTTGCATGATGGCTGACTGTATCTGTGCTTAAAGTGCACGTAGAAAAGTGGCTGTCTACAAACGGCAACTTCTTCCTCCCCATGTTCACTCCCATGTGTCCCTTAGTCTTGTCTGCTCCTCTCCTTGACACAAACATATTCTGGTTTGCTAACCTTGCGAACTCAGCACAGCTATCGGATACAGGGGAAGTAGAATAGGGAACAAGATTAATTCTGCTTTTCTCGTACATCAATCTACCATGTCCTGATGGGTCACTTCTGCACTGGCCCACGGGACAGAGCCTGGAAAAGCCACAACTGTTTTTTCTTAAATCACTGATTCAATGACTCTTCACCCATCTTTTACACTCATCTTGCAGAATCTCTCTTGCTTGTGACAAGGTCAAGGCAAAAAAAGAACCTCGCTCAACTGCCAAATCCCAAGTAGAGCATATAGGGGTGCTAACAGACTGTGTGCAATGAAAACATCCTTTTTCTAATAACCACCACATTTCCATCACATGAGCAGAAATCAGGAAGCTGCATGGGTACATCTCATGAATCTAATTTTCCAATTATTATCTCATTTCCAAATCAGTCCTTGGGGGTCAGATGAAGAAGAGGTGGGTTCAGTGACACTGCAGATTCTGCATTGCAGATTCCCATCACAGCCAGCATCCTAAAAAACATGGTTTGATAATACTTTTGAAATCTGGATGCACATGATTGAGTTTGGACACAGATGACTACAGTGGGAGGTAAATGGACAAATCAAACTCCAAACAGAGTAAACCGTCAGCAGCGCCAGTACTTAAGTTATAGCAAAATGCAAAACTACTTCTTAAGCGAAACCATTTACACCAGGTCTGAAATTAATTCTTCACATCTCCTTCTTTCCAACTCCCGAGCAGCGGTCTGTCTGATTGCTGTATTTCTAGTGGGTTTCCTGCCCTAAGACTCTTAATTCACAAACAACATGTAGCTCACTGGGGAAACAGCACAATTTTAGAAATTTCTCCATTTACTTTTGCCATCCTCTTTATCGGCAGCTTTCTCTTCTAGCCTAGAAAAGACCAATATCAATTTTCTGTCAGTTTTCTTCTTTTCTTCCACACACGTGGCCCTGTTTTCCCTAGCGGGAGGTTCCTTCCTGCACCTCTCCATCACCAGCTCCTCCCTCCCTTAGCTTTGTCACATCATCGCATTTCTTCTCTCTTTTTCTTTTCTATTTCTTACCTTTCTTGTTGCTCAATCCCTGTTTTAAAAATGACTTATTTTAGATGTGTTTCTAGGGTATCCTGATTTGAGTCTGATCCTGGGCTCTTTGTGATAATGGCCTTGATTTTCATAAGCTTCTAAAGCCTCATTTGCATCAACAGCACTATATAAATGATAACAACAATGACATTTTTCAGTAGTGGCTGAGTCATTTGCTGTAACAACTAATCTATGCCAAAGAATTGTCTCTTCTCTATATACATAAGCTGTCCACAAAAAGGTAGCAAAGTTCTCAGTTAGTCAATATGATTCATTCACTTCTTTCTTGACTCACTGCTAAAATAATTCTTAAGAAGAAACCCTGCATAGCTTCCCTGCTCCATGACAATTAAAATCAAATAAACAAAGCTTACAATTTACACTGGAAATCTTGTCATTTAGACATGTAACTACCAAACACAGTGCTGTTCATGTCAGGCAGTCAATTGCAACTTGGATGTCAACCAAACGTATCGATGAGTTACCCAATGTACCTGATCAGAGAAAAGTGTGCAGATCAGGTAGGACCAGATCAAAAAGCTTTGCTACTGGAGGGCTGATAAGTCATTCTCTCACAGACTTGTCTCATATTGAGAGAAGATAATGCATAGGCTAGCTGCACAGAGTCTAAGTCTCCCTCCTGGCCTGGTGCAAATCCATCAAAGTCAATGAAGGATATTGATTTCAATCATGGACTGCTGAGAAGCACACATAAACAAAGGGAGAATCAGTCCCACATCATTTTAAAAAATGAAGACACAAACACGCTGTTTCTTATCTCCATGTGGACTCCGAGTCGGTAGCCCTCCACTTTGTATGGCTTCTCTCCCACCTCTGACATGAGCCGCCTCCGGGAAAAGGCATGGATACACACTTTGGCAGCTCGGCACTGTGCCCAGCTGCTGGTTCTTTGCCAAGTTCCTCAGTTAAGGCACCCTTCAAGGACTCAGATTCAAAAAAGTCATGATTATAAGCACCAAGAAGTTCTGACAGTCCTTTCAAAAAAGGCCCCAAATCATGGAGGTTTGTGTAAAGCATATCTGAATCTCTGGGAATGTGGTGGAGCAGGCACAGTCCTTGGATGAGCCACCCGGGCTCCAACACGTGAGTGCACCAAGGTCCTTCCCACCCTTTCTCTGCAGGCCCTGTGGACAAGACTACCTTGCTCAGACCTTTCTCTTCACTTTGGGGCCGTATTTCAGTCTCACTAATTCTGTATGACAGCTCTCATAGCCATTTGTTTGTGTCCGCACAGCAAAAATATAGAGAGACTTTCTCACATCTTCCATCCATCTCTCCTTTGGCCTTGACGGAAACAACCTGAAATGCAAACGATACTCTCTCCCTTTTACTGTGTTACCTCTCTCTTTGCATCCCTTCTGAGGCTTTTCAATCTGCAACAAACCAATATATGTCATTGGCTTCACAGCCTCTGTTCAGACTTCTTCCCACCTCTTGTACCTTACCAAGATGCTGGCAACTCGCTTCCAGGCAGCCCCTGGTGCCTGACTGTATATTACATTATCAAACAGTCATGATCATACTCCTTCATAAAGACCTTAAAAGACAACTATTTTGTGTTTTTGCAGTTCTTTGCGTTTTCCTACCATCCCTTTCATTCCTTGGGAGCAGGCATGAGTGCAGCTCCCAGATGTGAAGGAGGCATTATTGCCCAGTTGACCCAGCAGACCTGGAGCTAACGCACTACATGCTGCTAAATGGACCTTGGTAAAAAATAGCAGGACTTGGCTTATTTGGCTGGACAATCTGGGCTAAAAAAAAATTATCCAAGAATACCAGTCTGCACCAGGAGCTGACATTCAGTGTAATCAAGCTCAAGAAAACAGGAAAACAGAAAAGCAACCTCTGCAAGCCAGATCTCCAATGCTTTGAAAATACCTTACAACCACCACTTCCAGGCATACATCTAGCAATCAGGACATCATCAGCTCCTCTGGTTTTTGTTGTTGCAATAGCAGGGGGGGAGAAAGCTCTGACCCAAAGGCTGCCTTTCAGTTGTCAGCTAGCTCCAGCCAGCCTCTGTTCGAGCGAGAGCCACGTTTCTGCCAAACAACCCTCAAACTCCACAGAGTGCTTTGATTAGCAGCATGGAGCGACGGGATTAGCACCCGCTGAGCCGCCGTAAACTTGAGCTGCTGCATCTCCACTGCAGCACCAGCTCTGATATCAGCCACACAGCAATCACCAACAACGACACGTACAGTGCTCTCGGAGCTAAAGGGAAGTGTAAAGGGAGTGCGTGTGTGTGCGTGCGTAAAGGAGCTGACAGAAAGGCAAAGCGCAATCACCCCTTAAACCAACAGCTTGTCAGACGCGAGCCCAGAGCTTGCCGCACTCCCCCACCGCACCACACTGAAAGCCATTTGGAAGCAGATGACACACCTGCAAAGTGTAAACCCAAACCAAAGCAAACTCTCATTTTCTTCATGAAAGAATTCTGAAAAACAATAATGTTAGAACATGCTTGGCAACACCCCACAAACACTTTCTAAGCAAAAAACTTCTGTCCCAGCTTAAACTGCCCAATAGTCCTATAAAGACAAAACATGATTTCAAGCTTTTCTGATCCATTTCAGTCCCATAAATCTGAGTGCTAACCGCTTAGCAATTATTTTATGAAAAGAGCAATATAAAGTGTCCCATGGCTACTGGGTGCTGAGGAGTCTCAGCTGGGATGCACAAAACCACGCAGTTCTGCAGAATGAACAGCAACCTGGGGAGATCCCAAAGCAAAGGAGCTACAGCAAGAGGAAGGCTCCTGAGCATCACCTCCAGCAAATGTTCAACAATGATTACAGCCACAAAGAAAGAAAGGCTCCAGAACATGTGGGCCTCGCACAGCAGCAGGCTCTTGCCTTTAAGACAGCATCCACCTCCTCTTTCTGCAGATTTGTGACTTACTGAAATTACTCAAGCAAGACCTCACTGTATCAACAGCACCCTTCGCTCATCCAACAAGGGAAATCCCTTCACCTATGTTGTTGTCAATGGTTAAAATGTCCTTTAGTATGGAGAACTAGAAGACTGCCCCCCAAAAATGTGATGTTTGCAAGGCTCCCTGCAGCTGCTGGGGTCAGGGTTAGGGAGCAGGCAGGCAGCTGCCATTGGGTTCCCAGCTGTGCCCCAACCCAGCGTCTGCCTCTGCCCAACCTCCTTGTGCCCAAGGCACATGTCACGATCCCCTCAGGTTAGGACAGACACCCTGGTCCCCCTTGCTGCTGTCACCTCTACAAAGCCCACGTGCAGGTTTGACCCCATGCCTGCCCATGCCTCTGTATGCACCAACTCCTCCTCAGCTGCCTCCCAGAGGAACGCAAAACACTGCTGATGGGACCAAAACCTTATTAACATTCCAGACAAAAGACGTGAAAACCAACAAATGATTCCCATTATCTCCTGCACCGTCTCAAATAATTCCTGGTTGACACTAGGCTGCAAAGCCAAACCACCTCTCTATCTTCAGCAGTCTGTCTCCTTAGATATCCAGCACCAACCTCACATCCCGAGAGGAGAGTCGGGCTCTGCCTTTCATATACAAAGTTTAACTACACAGCTGGGCTGTTCTGAGGAGGAAGACTAAGCCCACCAGGAGACAGGTAGAGGGGGGACCAGAGTGGGCTGCAGATGTCTTTGCATTGCATGAAATGCCCAAGAGCCCCACGGCAATGTATCATAAAAAGGACCTTACGCAAAGCATCGTCCTCACCAACTCACGAGTACACTCCAGCAGCTCTTGGAAACAGGGTCCAGGATTCTTGGCAGGGTGGGAGGAAAAGGGAAAGGGAGAGGGAAAGGGAGTCTTTCTGGTGGACGGGGTTTTTTTTCCACCAGCCAGGCCCCTAGGTCCCCTGCTGCCAAAGCACTCAGAATAAAACATTAATTCAATACCACACATTTAATTACACATTATTTGAAAGTGAATTTATTTAACAGAGGAAAATAGTCTTCAGAGAGCATCTGCCTCCCTCAGACTCATGCGTCTGCAGGGAGGGGGCTTGGAAAGGAGATAGGAGGAATAATGGTTTGTTTTACATCAGCAGCTACTGCCGTTCAGTTCATCCCTTCAAAAGGGGAGATTTTAAAGAGATAGAGTTGTGTTTTGCAGGAACTTACCGGCTGATTTGATTTTCCAGCTAGTTTTCACTTGATTGGAAAGCGCTGCTGCAGACAGATATCACTTGTCTTTCTTTTTTATTATTTTTCCAAGGGAAGGAAGGGATTACTGGTGGAGGGATGGAGGAGGATTGGCTGCCCCTCAAGGGACCACGCAATAGTCAGATTTCAGGCTTAAGGCTTTAACAACACAGTAATCAGACACTTAGCAGCATCCTATAGCTGAGATGGATAACCACAAGAAAGCTGGAAGCGACCAAGTCTCAGCAGCAGCCTCACAGCTTTGAGACTGTCTCCCAGCAGGAACGCAGAGGCTTACCTTCTGCCCCTGAGGTCCCGGAGCCTCTCGGCTATCACCTCCCCCAGCCTGCGAGTTCACTGCCATGGCCCTGCCTGCTCCAGCGGGCCCAGAAGCCCGGCAGTGCCTGCTTTCAGGCAGCATCGAGCCTCCTATTTCCCCAGTCAAAGCTCCACTGCAAAGAGATGGGGACCAACTCCAGCACCTGGCACAGGCAGCAGCCCCTCCTCGGCTGCGTGTGAATCATGCTGAGCCGCCGCAAGGCCAGAAAAGAGCTGCCGGGTCCTTTGTAGGAAGCAGTTTCCTCTCAGTAAACTCAGCCTGAGCTTTCGCCTTTGCTGTCCTCCGGGTTTTGGCACCCCTGCAATGTCCCAGCAGGAAGATGTCACTCAGGACTGAGTTAATTGGCTCACGCCAGGACATGAGCCTTTCTCCCAACCCTCATCCCTGTGCTGGGTCTTCCTCCCACCGCTTAAGTTGGAAGCAGCACCAAAAAACACTTTCATCTTTGCAACAGCCTTGATTAGGCTGCATCCCCCACCTCGAGTGACAGGCAGACATGAAAGTGCTGCTAGCACCCAGCACTCCCTCCCACAGGTAACAGGAGAGCTCAGCCCAGCTAGTACTTACCCCCACAGCAGCTCCCACGTCCATGTCCCCATGTCCCCTGGTCAATCTATTACCCTTTTTTGGCCTCACCAGCCAGATCCTGCGGGTGCCATCGCGGTCCAAGTAGTCAACCTCAGAGCCATGCTGCAGTTTGGTTGCACACCCAGGCAGATATTGCAGCACTGGGTTCAGGTCACAGTATTAAGCTTTTCCTCGAAGTTTTGAGGATTCAGGAGGTTTTGATGCTACTGTTTCAATGTTGGTCAGTCTCTGGCCTGATCCATGGTTTGAAGGATCTAGCCACAAGTGTATGCTGCTTCTGCCTAGTCCGGCTTTCCTGTCAGCATCTTCCTAATGGCTTCTGATCTTACTGTGCCCCCACCACAAATGCTAAAAAATTCCATATATATTGAATATGTTCTGGGGACTATGTGACTATCAGAAGGATGCTATTAAAGTAAAAGGTATGTTTTGGAAGTGGTTTGAGTGCCAAACTACAGTTGTGGTCCCTAGTGCAGAACCCACTCTGAACAGAGTAAGAACTCAGCCTGACGTTGGGTGCAAAATGAAGTATTTTTAGAAGAAGTGCAGTTCCCTCCAGATGTGAAAGTGTGAAAAGACTTACAGAAAAATCTGTTGTGACAGCATTTCTGGACCATCTCAAAGCAGTAAATTTGGTGAGAGGGCCTGGTCTTCTGCATTTTCCAGCTAGAGCTCCAGGCAGGTTGGAAATGGTTCTGATCACTGCCAGCCTTACCATCATCTCAAACACAAAGGACAATTTTGGACAAAATATAGCATCTTCTGCTTCCCCCCGCACCCCCCTTTCTTTTTTCCCTTCTGTTATTTTTGAGTACCTATGTCTTTTCTCGTCCATGCCCAGTCATTCTCCCACCAGCTTCCTTCGGTGGTCATTAAATGAGTGGCTACTGCAGTCAAAGTCACGGAACAAGAAAATTCCAGAAGTAAGGCCATATGGAGTAAAAACATGAGGTGTTGAAAGACAAATCTCAGGCTCAAGTTATGATTTCATTAGAAAGCCTCTCTCCAATTTGCCCAATTTCCATCCCTCCCTTTCCTTCCCACCTCCTCCAACTCTGTTTCTCACAGGACCAACACAGGAGGTGTACTTATTCTACGGCTTGATGAGGTGTTCCCTCAGACTCATGTTTTCCTAACACCCTGAATGGACCTTGCTCCCTCTTTGTTTCTGCCTGAGGTTTCCTTGGCTTTCTCCCTGCTTGTTCTGTCTGCACAACCCCATCCCTTTTTTCATCTTGCCAACTTCTGCAGAAGGAAACCCCTGCAGGAGGAGTAATCTGAAACAGCTCTGCCTGCTGGGCTCTAAAATTACTGTGGTTTGGGTGACTTCGGCAACTGTTATGAGGTAGCAAATTATGCAGAGAGGAATAAAGAGAAAGATGGATCATACAAAGGAATTAGCTAATCTGATGGGGATAGCAGCTGGTCCTCCTTTAGCTCTCCAGGTCTGTACATAGTTGGAGCTTCCTGGACTGCTTTGGTCTATGTCCGAGTCACAAGTAGGATGCGATGAATATTGGGCTGGTGTTCCTGTGATACATCACACAAAGAGAAGTCCACCTTTCCTCTCAGGTCCCCCTCACTGCTGAAAAATGAGCAGGGTGGTGGCAGGGCAGGTCTAGATGAGAGAAAGGAGCCCATCAGTACTGTGGGCCCATCCTGCAGAAGAGGACCTCTGAAAGGTGCCGGCTTGGCCGTGTGTTGGCTCTGGAGCTTCTGCACAGTGGGATTGGATTCGTTTCACAGACACTGGCCAAGCGGAGGCACTGTCGTCCCAACACCACCTTCCTCTCCTTGGCAGAAAGAGTGCTTTGGGGAGCAAGAAGTGAGCCATACACAGTTCTCCTTGGACAAGCCTTTGGAAATCCCTCAGCACCAGGAGTTCAGGACTATTTAAGGAAACACATACTCTTGGACACTGCCTTTCCTTCCCTGATGGTACTGCTTTATCATACCCCTGCTGTGCCCTGCCTTTATTACGATTATAAATGTGAATCCATCTTGGTTTATTGTCTCTGACACTCCCAGCAAGGAGAGAACATGGGGTAATAAAACACTATATATATGTCCATTTGTCTGTCTGTCATCTTTCAGCAATGTCTCAAGCTGTTATGAGCCAGATGGTTGGGGTGAATTTTCACAGGAAAACATCACAAACTTCACTGCATGCAAGAGGGCGGTAGAAAATCCCACAGTTTTCTCCTGTGGCAAAACATCAGTGTCTGCACCAGGGGAAAAATACCCAGTTAATTCTTCTTAAGGGCCCTGGTGAGACTTGAGAAAACATTCTGCAGCGCTGGTAGCCTCAGAAGACATGATTAATTGCAGATGGTGAAAAGGTGCATGTTCAGCTTTAACTGAACTATGTGTGAGGACCGGATGATTGCTAAGTTGGTATTCAAGACACATTGGGAAGGCAAACTACTAGATCTTCAGCTACAAACCCAAGATTATATATATATAATTTTATATATATATCATATATGGCTTAACAGCTTAAATTTAAATGTGTATACTGAAGTTTTACAGCAAGAACATACTGCCAGTGGAAAGTACCAAAATGAGCAAGATTGCTAAGAAAGGAGGGAAAGGGAAATAATGTTTTGCAGTTAGCTGAGGATGCAAAGGCATAAAAAGGACCTCCCAAAGCTGGCAATCACTATTTGTAGATGAATATATGTGAGTGATGCTGCAGAGCACAGAGTGGGGTATAATGGTGGAAAGATGTCTGATATGCCATTATCTGTTTCTCCTCACTAGCTTAGGACAGGTCTCATTTAATTGGAAAATGTCTTGAACAAGAGTATATAAGTTGCTTTCCTGAACTGTCTTTTATTGGAGAGCCTGCATCAGATACTGGGATGGTAACATGGAAGAATCAGAAGCCAGTTTCCATTAATCTAATCCATCAGCCTGCCTGCAAATCCTGCTCCATTATTGCAATCTGAGCTTGGAAAGTGACCCCAAATTCAGCTTGTATTATAAAGGTCACCTTGATGTCTTTTCTTTATCAATCAGAGTTTAAATCAAGTCCCTTAACCTTTTTCCAGGGCAGAATTTTCAAGCAGGTAATAGGCCAACCTACCCAGATCAATATCTGAGTGCAGATGAGCACCCAAAGTTTAAAACTTCACTCAGACTTCTTGCATTTACACAGCCAGGGCGCAATTCTCCTGTAAACAGAGCTCACATTGAGTCATCTGAGGTTTCCAGACTAGAATCTGGAATTGTAGAGAAAGCAGACAAAATAAAAAAATAATGAAGGAAAAAATAATTACCAGGCTGTTCAAAATCACATCTTCATTTCTGGAAGGAGTTCAATGAAGGAAAAGATTCCTATGGTGTCCAGCCCGCTGCATTTATCCTTTCTTGATAGATAGTGCTGTGTCTCCACGCCATAAATTGCTGTCTCCCCAAGCCATGTCTCCTCCGGCATGGGTATATTCCCAGTGCTGCTCACAGTATTGCAGGACGATCAAAGAGCTCCCCTCTCCCTCTCTCTGCATCTCTCCTCTTGCTTGGGATTCCTCTCTCAAACACACCCCAAATCAGGAGAGGCACTGGGCACATGTGGGACCTTGGCCACAGTCAGCACTGGTGAAAAATCACTCGCATCCATGGTGTCACAGCAGGGATGACTCCGGCTTCTGCTTTCAGCGTCTCCTTGCAGATCGTTAGCAGACATCATGAAAAACACAGATGATTAAGACTGACCTCCAAGACACATCACTTTCAGCCTCTTTCCAACTGGAAACACTTTCAGCAATAACTCCTTTCTGTCTCTTGCTTTTAGGGCAGATTCCTATGTAGGCTTTCATTTTAAATTCTACACCAATGCTTCTACCCCCAGTCATTAATCTCTGATGCTGGTCCTTGTCAAATACTTGCTGAAAATCTCACTGTACTATATCCACTGAATTTCCCTTATATATAGTGGCAGTTAGCTCCTCAGGGAATGCCAGCAGATTACTTTAGTGCGACCTCTCACTACTTCAAGCCACGTAACTTCGGTCTTCACAGAGTGTTGCTTTTCCAGGTGTTCTCCCATAACATCCCTTAAAGTGTAAGAAGATTTCCAAGATTTTCCCAGAGCAAACATTAAACTTCCTGGTCTGTCTCTTGTCCCCATTATGTCCACCACCTTCCAACTCTCATCCATCTGCCCCATTTTAGATGGGCAATTTAAAACGTCAGTGAAGAGCTTGGTGAGTCTTCTGCATGTCTACAGGTGTGTACGTTACAGGACGTCCTCTCCATCTGCAGAGGATGTTTACCTTGTCCCATGCCCTTGAACAGCTGGTCACTGATATGGGGAGATATTTCCCTTCATCTTCTATAAAGTAGGATGTGATTTTAGCAGATGAAAAATATTTAATATTGCTTCTCTCCTCGTATCGCTGATACAAGCTGGCTTTTGTTCTCTGTCATCAGTCTAAGTTCTGCATATATATCACTCTCAAGATAAGCACTTTCTCCTCTCTATCAGCCGTACGAGCTCACTGTTCTCAAAACTCCAAGCACCTCTTTGCTGTGAGGCCAGTTTCTTTGTCACTCGGAGATACTTACATGCAAAAGGACCTTGCTGTCTGAAACACACCCTCAGCATCCTCTATGGCTGCTGCTTTCCATCCCTCTGTTTTCTTCTGCTTTCTTCTTCCTGTCCTCTCCTTTCACTGTGATACTTCAGCATTGCCCCATCACAGTCTATCTCTTGCTTAGCCAGCCTGGCACACATCAGTCCTTTCATTCTGTCTTTTATTGCCTATTTTTACTAGACTGAATGTTTAGGGCAGCCTTCCCAACTGTACCTCTCAGACTTGCATTAAAGCCCAGCCAGCTTTCTTCAACTCATTTTGCATTCCCTGTAAGCCTGCCCGCCGAAAGGCCAGTGGTTTTGTACGGCTGCCCTTTCTGCAGACCCTCCTCAGCACTTCAGCTCTGCAGGGAATATAATCACTGCATCCTAGATGCTCTTCAGTTTCGAGTGTATTTATTACAGCTGCTCAGTTTCCTTTAATCTGTCATTTCGAAAGGCTTCTCCTCCCCCCACGACTGCCTTCTTTTCACTGAACCGTAAGTGCACTGAAGGAGGCTTTTACCTCTGACCCTCACCGCCTGCTCCAGTCCCATCCCTGCACTGACTCATGCTGGGTGCCTTGTGCACTGATTATTGCTCGTTACCCATGTGGCTTAACGAATGCACCCGGCCCTTTACAAACAAGTGCAAATGTTGCAGACAGCACGCTCCCACTGGTGACCCCTCGGGACTAATTGAGGGAGAGAAGACAACACTTTCATGCACAAATTGCCTGTATCATCAGCACCGAGATGGAAATAAACACCGAGAAACTCTCCCAGGCTTGTCTGAGAGAAGGAAACCTTAATGACAGAGAGTGCCCATGTCTGCCAGAGTCTTGTAAAACAATGCACTTCTGGGGGAACAGAACTATGTTTTTATGTAGGGGATGTGTGTCCCCTCGGCGACAAGGTTGAGCGTAAAACCACAAGCATCCCTTCAGAGCTGGGGCTGAAACAGCCAGAGAAACCCCAGTTGATATGAAAGACATCAACATGCCTTCCTATATGTTAAGCTGTGTGGGCATGCACACACCCCGAGGTTTAATTGGTGTATTAATGTATTAAAGCACTGACACAAACAAACAGGGACTGCTTTCATAAGCTACAAAATCCTTGAGTACATTGTAATTAGCTGGGCTTGTTAAACCACTTAATAAGCAATAGATAGCATGTGTCTGATGCCCCTGCACTTTGGCTCAGTGGGAAAGACAGGCAAGTGCTTAAATATGGAATGAATTCAGTTCTTAGGTGAACTGTTAAGAAATATCATTTCATTCCCTGTCATAGGGAACTTCTGCCCAGGGCAGACACAGCTGAGACCAGGGCTAAGGCCAGAGGTTTCTCTGGTCACCATCACCATTCTCCCCCTGGCATCCTGTTCCCTGCCTGGCCATGCACTCCCTGTGCTTCTGTATGAACAGCAATAGCCTGGGGAAGGCAGCACACTTGCCTCAGTTTCCCTTCCTGAAAATGGCCTCTGAATTACGCCCTTAGCGACTCTTGTTGACTACCAGTTGTAAAAGTGCTCTAAAAACCTTCAAATAGGACAGATACAGAAAAAGGGAAAGAACACAGCAAGACAAAACACGCAGACAGCATTTCCCAGTAGATCCCAAAGCTTTACAAACTAACTGCAGATGCATCGGAGTCCTTTCTCCTTTGCAATCCTGCTCTCTCAACTCATTACACAATTTCACAGGAGCAATCTCACCCTTCAGCCTTGACTGCAAGGGGCTGGGGGGAAACGGGGGCTGGCACAAATTTTCCTGTGCTTACCCAGGCTCTTTATCTGGGGACTAAACCTGGAACCTGTTGGACTAGAGGCTGTATGATCCAGTTAGAGAAGAGGAAAGAGCTGCCACGTGCTCGCTCCGTGACCAGGCAGCTCCCAGGCTGCATCTGGTGGTTTCCAAGGAAAGGTGGGAAGGGCTGGCACTAGGAGCATGGGGGAGAAAGCCCTGTGTTGAACAGGGGAAGGGGGTTATCTTTTCAAATGTTGGGCTTCTTTCCTTGTGATACCTCGTCGTTTGGGTATTCAAGGGAGGAAATACCTGCTTTCTGAACCAGGTGGCTAAGGAGCGTGAAGTATATGGCTGTATCTTAGCATCCAGTATATTGATTTGGATGGGGTAGGGAGAAGGGAATATATTCACATAATTCCATATGACACAGTGGCACTACCATGACTTTCACCAGCTCACAAAGCAGACCAAAGTAGCGAGAGCTAGGAAACCATCCCAAACACAGCCCGAAAGCTTTTCGACCAGCGAGTCATTACCAGGACTCATGCTGTGATCTCTCTTCTCCCGCTCCCTGACACATCCCAGGAAAGGAGAAAAATCAGCACAAACACAACCAGAGCAGGCAAGACACCTCTAGGGTTACTCAGCATCCCCGAATGCAGAATGGGCAGGCAATGCCTTAATTTTATCCCAAATTCTAGCTTACACCCACAACAATACCACCAACCCATGTGCTCCCGCACAGTCCAGCTGGCTATCCAGCACCTGACTTCACTTCCCCCAGCACATCACCACGCACAACAGCAGCTTTCAGAGAGCGGGCAGAGAAGCTCCCTGAAATACCGCCTCCACCCAAGCCCATCACGGAGACTTGCAGCTCTGCAGCTATTCCTAGATCCCAACTGGATTCTTCTTTTCATCTTTATTCTGCCTCCTATTCTAGTGCTGAACCCCAGGCCTGCTGCCTTGGAGCTTCCTCCAAACGTTGCATTCATCCATTTTTAAAGGTGACCTTCCAACTTTAAAGGAAGTTAGCAAGCCTTACTGTCTTCATTTGCCCTCTCCTTCTTTTCAACCTGCTCTTTATTATGAATTAAAAAGGGGTCTGAAAGGTTTCTTTATTAAAAAATAAAATCTTTAGAAAGACCACGTTTCCAAATCATTTCTCTCTCAGTTTTTGCAGCAGCCTTCTTGGATGCCAAAGTGCTTGCTTGCTGCAAGCAATCAGCTGCCAGCTCTGACGGTGAAACCTCCTCCCATCCCCACAAGTGCCTGCCACCCTCACCCCACCACTGGCCTCCTCCTCCCTCGTGCTGTTGCTGCTGTTTGGCAAAGAAGCACCCTGAAATGTTCTGGGTGAAAAAGAACCTTTGAGGGAGCGGGGTGGAAGTGGAGTTATTTTTAACTTGGATCGTACTAGACACGGGTTAGCCTGTGGCCTCATAAGCTCTTGTGCTGGCAGAAATGAAGAGCGGCAAATAAATGAAGTTCTCTTTCTCTCACCTTACTGCCAAAGTTGCATCTTGCAAGCCCTGGGGCCATATAGCAATGGAAAGGGAAGGTGTTTCCAGCCCTTAGCAATAATATTACTCTTGCCAATGAATTGGTCACAGTAATTAAAAAGGCAATAACAAAGCAACATGATAGTTTCCTGCTGTTGTGGTACAACATTTTGCCATTTAATCAGGACAAGCAATACCTGAATTTTTACTGCAATACAACTGAAATAAGAAAGAAAATTATGATCTTATAAAATGAAAGCTCAACTTCTTAGCCCTTCTCTTTGATTACAGAATCAAACTAACAAACAAACAAAAAAACACAAAGAAAAAGTGACCGACAAACCCCTCTCTCTTCCACCCTTGTCACTTTTATGGCTACGAGTTCTGGTCCCATTCAGATGGGTTGTGTCAACTATTTTTTTCTTCCAAGAGGTCAGGATACCACAAACCAGCGCCGTGCAGCCACACACTGAATTTAGTCATCATCATCTGCCTCCATCCAAGAAACCATAGGCATGTTCTGTGCTATGGATATCTGGCTGCCAGGAATGTGGCTGACACCCACAAACTCATTTCATGCTGACCGCCAAGTGACCACAAATGAGCAGGAGCCCTTATTCACATCTGGCCTGTGCCACACCGAGCCTGGAAGTGCCTGGCTGAGCAAGAAAGCAGCCAGCCTTTCCTTCGAAACCACTCAATTACATTTGCCCCTGCTCCTGTTTGCCAGACCCAGATGGTTAAGCCTTCACCCCTGCTTGATCCCAGAGCATACCAAGGACTTCTTCATTCTCCATCCGACCTAACGTGTCCCTGCTTTTCCTGGCAGCCCCACTGTGCCCTCACAGGCTCACTAGGACATACCCTTTACTCCTTTAAAGGCCAATCATCAAGCTGCACAACAAGGGAAGCAGTTGATTAGGTTATCGCTACAATTACCTACAGAAAGTAGCAGAGTACGTCAGATTTTTAGGAGAAAAGAGTGCTTCCCAAAGCAAAGGCAGGATTGCAAAGAGAAGGTGCAACCAGGTCAAGATTTAGTACAATAAATAATGGAAGGTTCCTCGCCTCACGCCCTCAGCCTTTCCTTAGCTCTGATGCTCAGTTTCATCTTTGGGTGATGAATAATTCACGGAGCCTTAAAATATATATAATCTATATCTCCTAGAACAAAGAGTCTTTATTCAGGGAGTTGTGAGGGTGCAGAGAGCAGCATGTGTGATGCCTGCACTTGGGCTGGGATGTCCCTTGGGGAAGAACCCTTGTAGCTCCCCACTTCTTTCCCAACCCAGAAGCTGCTCTGAGCTTGAAGCTGAGCTCTGTGGGAGATCCCAGCTCAGTCTCTGTGACACAGGGACGTGCTTGCTGCTGAGTGTCTCAAGAATTGTTTTCTTGAATCATACCCAGGACCAGCTCAGAGCCAGGCTCTTCTCTTCCATCCCTGGCAGCCGGAGTGTACGGATACCATCAGTGTGCTGTGGGGGACTTAAATCATTTATGCAGGGTTACAGATGGGGAAGTACAGCAAAAACTTACCTCTATGTCACAGCCTAATCCACTGAAGACTTTACCATCCCAGCTTCCAGCTCTCTGCCTTGGACAGTAGATCACATTTAATGATCATGTCTCTTCCCTTGAAAATCCAACACCACCTTCCCACCATCAGTATTTGATTGCTACTATGCATACAAACAGAAACATACATACATACATCCCTGCACCATGACCGGTGAACACGTACTTACTTCTCCAGACAAGAGCATCACTTCAGGCAATTCCAAGGATGTTATGTCAAAGTTACCTCCTTTCCAACCGAAGAGATGGCCATCCTCTGGTTTCTTGTTGGGGAACCTAGGGATGGGCCTGGGTAAGATCTGGTGAAAGCTCCAAGCCCATGAGGATTTGTCCTTACTCAGAAGGAAGCACAGGCAAAAACACAGGCAAAAGATGGAGGGTCTCAGGCAGAACAGGCTTGGCAGCAAAGTCCTCCGTGGCTCGTGTGCAGCAAGCTATGGGACGCCGCCCTCCCTGTGCTGGCAGGCCAACAGCTCAGGTAGCTGGCAAACATAAGCTTCACAGTGCTATAAACTAATGGCACAGACATGCCCCCAAAAGTTGAACCATCCCTTCAAGAGATCACTCATCAAGGGATTCCTGTGCAGCCCATTTGCTTTCAGTGGCCCTTTCAGGATCAGAGAGCCAGGTTTCATTCTATGCTGTATCTACAGCTCATGGTCGCCACGTTTCCTTGCTTTTTGGAGTCTTAGAGATCTTCTAGAAGGGACATAGTCGATCCTTACCCATTTGGGTGTACCTGACGATACCTTTTACGCTCAGGAGTCTTTATCTCCTAAGGGCAATTCTGGGGATTTTTGGCAAGAGGAATTCTTCTTCCCTTGTAAGACTGCTATTGATATCAATCGGCTCATTTTCTTTGAGGCTCAGGCCACCACCCTGAATCCAGGGAACGAAATTTGGCACAACATTAGATGCTTCACACATTACAGTCATGCAGAGGAGCTTAAGGACCTACACAGAACAGTACCCAACTCCCAGGAGTCCCCTCTGAGGTTAACAGGATTAAACTGAACTTTCAGTCTAGTCACAGGACAGTATTTTCATCCAACATGCACTGTCAGGGACTTTGCTGCCTTCTTCTGAAGCTGTGTCTATACAGATCCTCTGTTGGGATTGCGTGGCAAGTGTTTCATATGGCTGCAAAAGAGGTGATCCGTCTGTAATGCACTCTCTGCTGGCACCAGCCAGAAGGGTTAAGGCACATCAGAGCCTTTTTTGCTTACTGTTGATGAAAATGAGAGACTGGCATTATCATCAAGTAGTCACCCTTGCAGTTCTGTGCTCCCAAGCTTTCTAAAGAAGCAAAGAGCCATGCCGAACACCTCTCACAGCTCTGCCATGCCTGCTGGCACCCCAGCTGCATCCTCCAGCCGTCAGCCCTGACCCAGGCGGTCAAACAGGAGTAACGGTGGGTGTTAACCCCAGTCTCCAGCAGCACTGTTTCTTCTGGTGTTCCACTCACACAGTGCCAGATCTGCAGCATTTCCAGCCAGAAGAGCCCCTGCTAGCTCCTGAGCAGGGACTGACAGTTTCTCACTGATACTGTCTAATGCAGTCAGTTATCCTTTATGCATTTAGAACAGATCCATCAAAGTAATTCCGGCTAGAGGTCTGAATTCAGCATATTACACACATTAGCTCCCCGGAAGGAGAAAAATGGCACTTACCTGCCTTTAAGTGAGTCCCTTCTCAGTCACCTGCAATGTCTGTGCATTGTGAGATGTGATGGCTTTGGGGGATGTGTACCTCTGGAGTTGCTCTAGCAGTGCTGGGTGTATGACTGGAGCTTAAACACCCTTAAACTTGCAGCCCCCTCTGGCACCAGCTGATGAACAAATGTGTCTCAGGAGACACAAAGCAAACCTGCAGCCACCTCCAGCAGTCCATGGGGGACTGGGCCAGGCACTACCAAGGAAGGAGCGACTGTGCACAGCTGCTCCTGTTGTCCCAAAATATTGCTTGGCACTGATGCAGCAAAATACAAGATCCAGAATATCTCTAAAATTACCAGGCAAAAAGGCCTCATGAGGAAATCTGAGCAGAGGTACAACTCTTTAGCCTAGCAAGATGAGCTCACATTGGTGGTGTTTGAAATGTGCATACAGCATTATCATGATGCCACCCTACATCCCCGTTACTGGCACCAGGACTGAATCCCAGCAGGACCAGCCCCTGGACATGTGTAGAACATCAACTTTCCAAACCATGAGTGCCTTCTCTCTCGTATAAGATGTTGCAATACACTCCACCACCTCACCAGCCTAGTCCACAGACTGCAAACATTCCTCCATCCCTCTCCCAATTATCTTAATAAACAGCCTGGACACATCTTTGACTCACTTAAGATAATGATGACCTGGCCACGATTAGCTTATTCAGACATCCTGGCAGTTTACCGAGCCTAATGTGACTCCAGTCTGGCTCTTTCTGACTTCTCATGAAAGAGGCTGACCTCCAGCAGCGGCTGCGCTTCATCAGCGAGTGGAGACCAACATACAGATCAGACATGGGCTGCTCCCAAAATTCAGGCTGGAGCCATGAAGGCTACTTGCTCTGAAAACAAGCTCTTAACTACCCCAAAAGCCTGGGGAACAGCAGTTTTTCTTGCCTGCAAACAGACCTGGTGGGGTGGTACCAGTCCCAGGATAAGAAACAGAAACATGGGGTTAAGGACAACCCCAAATACCAGATTACCAAAGAACGTCTCTGTATATTACATTTCTGGCTGCCTGTCTGAAACATTCATTCACCCATCGTGAGAGCAAATGCAGCACCAATCAGCGCGTCACACAACGTGAATATCTGAAGCAAACCCTTGGAGGAAAAAAGCCTAATAGTCTGAAATCATAGGCAAATCCTTACAAAAAGTCAACTCATCTGCAGGAATTGGGCACAAGTCACAAATGACTCACTAACAGCAGAGCAAATAATTTAACCAGCACTTGGAATGAATCCCTCTGCTTTGTAGAGAACAACCAAAATTTATTCCTGCTGATTAGTCAGCAGCTGCACTCAAAAGTTCAAAATTAGTATCAAAGTTCAAATGTAGTTGTCTTGTACTTGCACTCTGCTTCACTGCTGGAGAGACCATCATCTTTTCTTCGGAAAGGAATCATCCCACATTTATTTACCGGGGCTGTGAGTGTGGGTTGGGATTTATTCTAGCTCTTAACTTGACAAACTGAGCCTGGACTCCACCTCACAGTGCTGTTTGGCAAAAGTCAGTTAACACTCTCTTGAATTGCTGTACTGGTTTCAGTAAGAACAGGCAACTTACCACTTCTCCGGGAACCAATTACCAAATCCCAACAAGGAAAACAGACAACCCCCAAAACTCCAGTGGTGTCTCCAAGAAGGTGAAATTCAGAACTGAAGAACGACATCAGGAACTGACACAACCAAACTGAGTCCAAGCAGAAGCAGAAAGGCATTTATCTGCACCCCTAGCCCCTCTGTGTCTTCCCCACGTGCCAGTTTATGAGAAAAACAAAGGAAGCTACACTGGGCAAATTAACATATATTTACCATTGGGTTTCCTATGTTGTTTTTTAGGGGTCAAGACAAAGCGGTACCTGTGTGGTCCCCGACAGCGTGGACCCAAGCTGGTACCACCAAGGAGCCTGCCTGTTATGAGAAGAGTTGGGGAGGACATCAAAGAAACCACAAATGATACAGGCAAAGCAAAATATATCACAACAGCAAAGGAAGATATGTTGTTGCTTCAACAGGTAAAGCACCTTTTCCAGCTCTGTGTGTGCCCGTCTCCTGTCATACTCTTTCCCCTTCAAAGAGACCGTATGCACTTCCCTGCAGCTCGATAAACTTTTCTGCCATCTGTTCAGGCTCTGCAGGCACTGGTAAATACACAGTTAATAAGGACTCTTTGACTTACTGCATAAACCACACCAGTTTAAGCATTAAGCAAAAATGAAGTCACCCAGCATTGATTTCTTGCATGCTCTCTTCCTGTCGCTCCTCCAGACCTGTGGTTTTTAGCTTTACTACTGTACCTAGGCCTCTTTATCCTCTGCTAATGCCAGGGCTTAACCCTGAGGATCTGCAGCTTTTTCTGGGTACAAATCAGAGCAGAGTGGTGATGCAGTTTGCTGAAACAGCAGAAGCACCCTCCTCTGACTGTCCACAGCTCCTGGGACTTCTGCCCCTGCCTTCCTGGACAGCGGAGCACAGACACACGCTGCAAAGGCCAAAAACCTGGTGGTACAGAAAACCACTACCTTCAAAAGAAGTTCCAGCTTCTTTCTCGGGAAAGAAGGGCTGACCCCTTAAAAGCACATCTAAGTAAACAAAAGAGCAGCAAAGGACATGGAGACTCAGCCAGTGCAACTTGAATAAGCAGCTATGGAGACTCAATATACCCTGGTCATGACCTACAGCATCACATACATCAAACACTCGCCTGCAGCAAGTCCAAGGTCCCACTGGGCCATGCATTATTTCCATCATGCAGAGACATATTGTGCCAGAATCATACAATGTCCATCACGCTCATTCCAGGCATGAACTAAAATAAATATGAGTCCATCTTTTTAGAGTCAAACCACAAGAAAAGAAAACTTAGCTTGTCTACTTGTTCACATGTAGGCTCCACAGTCTACAAGAACCGAGAAGGCAGGGTTGTGATTTTCAGGAGGAGTTGATACATACCAGTGCCTGCACCCTACCAAACCAGTATCCCAAGCTCCTTCAGTAATAAGCTTCATAAACAGCTCAAGAGTCATTTGAAGCCAGTGTGGGGAGGGAGAGCACGACAACAGTATCAACTCACCGTCCAGCTGTCCCGAAGAGCATGAAGCCTTCACATGGGTACATCAGGTAACAGAGGCAACCAAGCAAGCACAAGGAGAAACAAGTGCCCTACCCCTCTGCAATGCATGTCAGAGCCCATGGGCACAGTTAAGCTAGCTCCTTGGGAACTGGCAGCAGCACAAACATTGTGGGAACTTTTGTGTGAGCAATCAGTTGCCCTGAAATACAAAGCAAAATGAACTAAGGCTGGCCATACCAGCAGCCTGAGCAACTGGCTAATCAACTCCATTTGCAATGCTTCTGTGCTGTGAAACCTGGGAACAGACCCTGGATTAGTGTGGAGGAAAAGGCAGAGCTTCCACCACCCATGTTTCCCGCACCTCAGAAAGGAAAGGGAAGTAGGAATGAAATCTGGTGTAGCTCAGCTGTCCATCCCGTACATAAGGTTGTATGTCAGGAGACAACCATTTGTCTCGGGCATCACAGACATCCTTGGAAAGGTAAAGATCTCAGCCATCACCTGAAACTGTGAACCACAGCACCCGATCACTTCTAGAGGCACACTCATTAGAAGGGAATAGCATGCAGAAATTCAATCATAGCATGATTTTGAGACATTTGCTTGAAAGTCATGCCAGGAAGTTACAGGAACAGAAGGATGCTGGAAAACATGTTTCTATTTTGCTCATCAAAACTCTCACCAGGTTTTCTAAGAGGGTTCCAGCACCATCCACCAATATCAGCTCAAACACACCCCCAGCCTCATGCTCAGTCATCTGCAGGTTGGCACAGCAGCTTTAAGTCACATAAATGACATCTCCTGTTAACAATACTAAGCCACAGCCTCTAAGACACATCCTCATGCTGAGCCCTGCATGCTGAAGTCGTTCCTCTCTCTTCCTGGAGCAACCAGCCTTACATCAACTTCTGATGAGGAACTCGACTGCGGCACTCACCTGTACCCCACTGCCTTTACATCGAACGCATCCTTGCTAGCTTAGTAGGAAGCTAATTGTCCCTGATGAAGGGACAACAGTCCAACACCCAACAGGAGAGCAATTTGCACAGCTGAGCAGGGAGACCTGCAGCAACAGCATGTCCTGAAACAAAAGCACTGCAGCCAGAACAATTGTTTAGTGTCAAGGTCCCTGAGAGATAAGACTCCTGATAAAACTCCTTCCACCAAGTGTAGAAACATGTCTTGGCAAATCATGACACCATCTCCCAGCAGTACCGCCTTGTTCCTGAGAACATGACCGTTTTGAGTTACAAGAAACAACAGGTTATCAACTGAGTTAGTCATCAGCTAAGCTCTCAGGCAAGAAAACATCTTTGTGCCTGATGAGAACTACAGAAGCAAGAGCTACACCTCAGCAGCGTTCACATCACAGCTGTAAACCCCACCCTCCGCACACCCCGAAGAACCAAACCAAACAGACTCCCCACACATGGACCATCTCATGAAGAAGTAGACTATAGGACGTGTCATTCTGAACCTTTATTTATTTTGTCTTCAAAGAAGAGGCCTGATGCAGCTGTTTCGTTAGAAAATAAAGTGTTTATTAAGAAACTAGACATTGAACACCCCTATAGTCTCTGTGAAAAGGGACCATCCCATTTCCCATTAGCACAGGATGATAGTTATGGCAAGATAAGAATGCTCAAAGATGGAGGAGTCTCATTGACAGAAAATGAGGTAATGATTTACAATAATTAAAAATAAAATAAATTTTTTTTAAAAAAACATCCTTAGACTTGCTACTTAAAGCCACCAATCGCAAACGGCCATGACTGGCTTTTGTTTTCAGCAGTGAGGAACCAGAGACTTTAATTGGTGTTAAATTGAGACATCGATCACAGTGGGGAGAACTGCTTTAAATTATGCTGTACGGTCCGGAGGATTTCTTCTAAGCAGAGATGGACCTGAGCTGCAAAATTCAACCCTTCCTCTGCTAGGGTGTTTGGATATAGGCTTCTGGTCCAGGCCCACGGACGTATCTCTACGACTGATACACACAGTTGAGAGCAGAGTCCCCTGAACAGTGCTAGGGAGAGGAGACAGTTCAGACAGACAAGACATCCCCAGATCAGGTGGGCGACTTCCAGGAGATGGGGAAATTCAGTTCAGACAAGCACCCAGTGATTCACACGCTTTCTGGAGCTCCTCCACACTCTGTGAATCTGCAGAATTGAGGCGTCAATAACACATGGCCGCAGGTCCTCTCTGGCGGTGCACCTCTTGCATTTCCAGCTCCGATGCGGGCAGGAAACATTGTTGGGAGTTTTGGTCATGGTTTCTAAAACCATCCAACCTGAGCCAGGCCTCCTTGTCCTAATGCAGATGCCCCCCTAAGGCATGTCCGTTAACTTAAAGCAATCTGCTACCATTTCTCCTGTACTCTTCTATTGCACTTTACCTTTTTATGCGAGCGAACCAGGAGAAGAAGCAAGAGAATGGAACATTCCCAGGGACATCCCTATGGGAAAGCTGGTAACAAAACCTCCTGGCAATCTCCAGGGTGGTTCACGCCGGTCACCTGTAAAGGCAGGATGAAGCAGAACATCCCATTCTGAGGCTTCTGCCCAGTTCTGGCGGTGGGGGACCGTGACACTTTCCAGTGGCAGCAACCTTTCAGGGCTGGTGATTTACAGATATCCCTGATGTGATAAGGTCGTCTCGGGCCACCAAGAAGGCAAGCAAAGCTGAGTGGCTGGTGAGCAAGCTCCTGGTTCAGTACTCCTCTCAGAAAAGGATCTGGCCACACCTGAAGCTTTTGGAAGGTTTTTTTTTTTTTTTTCCTCTAGAGAAAATCTGCCTTGCTTATAGGTTATCACTGATACGTGTGAGCAAATCTGTATTTCCCATACACGTGATGCCCAGAGAGTCCAAGGAAAGCCCTGCAAGTTGCCGCAAGGGCAGCAGGCTTCTCTTGAGGACAGGATCAAAGGGTTTACTTTTCCATCTGAGAGGCTTTGGATGAAGTAAGACAAAAGTGGGATGGGAGGGTGGCGAGAGAATATAAATATCGGCCGGAGAACAGGATCGATATTCCTGTTTATGCCAGAGAAGAAGCAACAGAATACTTATTTTTCCTCTCCTTCACTCAGTCAGCCTCAAGCTGATGGTTCTGGGTATGTGACTGGGTTACAATCAACCTCTAGCTGGGTGGGAATACAGGGGAGAGCTAAAGGGGGCTGGAAAAGGCCCAGCAACTGGGACCTGCGTGCGTCTGATAGGCTTTTCCACTTTGCTTACTGCCCTAGTCCTGGCAAGGACACAGACCCTCCTGCGCGATGGATTCTCCATCCATGCGGGAAGTCCAGGCAACTCCTCAGATAAAGCTCATCATTCAAGCAGCAGGGAGAGACCAGAGTACGACAACAATATAGTCAGATCCAACGAGCCGCTCTAACACACACAGACAGACAAACAAAAAAAGCCTCCTAGAATATGTGCACTTCAAAGATAACCACATTCTCTTCCTGTCAGAGAAGTAAGATGGTTTTGTTTTGTTTTTCTTTCCATTATTCCTTCCAACATTATTTTCTGTGCAAGAACTGGGAGCGGGGCTGCCTTTGTTCTTACCAAAAGTCTTCGTTCTGCTTTAGTTGCTTCCAGGCTCCCTGCCTCGGCTCGCTCTGGGAGACCTCCCATGGCGGCGCCACGTAAGAGGTGATGGCGGCATTCACTGGGTGTTGCGAAGACACAAGCTTACAAGGAAAACTCCAAGCAGGGAGGACACGACTAAAGATGTCAGTTTGGTTGGCTTGGTTGGTTTTGTTTTGTGTTTTATTTTAAAGCAAAAGTACAATTATTTACTGTGTTATTAGGATGACTCCTTTCAATTGGGTTTTAATTCTCTTTATTTGCTCTCATTGCTGCTGTTGTGCCTTGCAGGAATATTTAACGAACACAGCGACCATTGGAGGAAAAGAACAACCCTGTTATCTGGTGACAGAAAACCACAGTTTCAGTTGGCTTTAACGTGTGTACAGGCAGGGCTGTAGAGTCCTATTAGGAGGAGACCTCAATCCATACAGACCACGCTTACTGCTTCCCACCATTTTGAGGGCACAGCCTATAAACTTGACATCAGAACAGGGACTTTTAAGGAGTTTTAAAAGCCATGACGTCCTTTGCTGAAATAAACACTGACATCCTCAACATAAATGCCTTGGTTAAGAGGTTTGGAATGTCCAGGGAGGCTTATTGGATTCAACATAATTTCTCTGAAACCTAAAGGGGAAAAAAAAACAGAAAAAAGAAAAAAGCAAAATAAAGTAAACGAAAAAACAAAAAAGAGCAAAACTAGAAAAAAAGAGAGAGATATCGACACACATGTAATTATTAAAAAAGAACCAAATGAATAACCAGCAAATGGCTGCCATTAAATTAAAGCCAAAACGCCCTTTCTGGGCCGGGCTACCTCACTCTGTCTTTCCATAAGAACAGGCAATTATTTCACGTGGCGTGTGCAGGCACAAGTGCTCCGAGGACAAGTGGCATGCAAACGGTCTGGACAGAGAACTGAGAACAACTCTTTTCTAGAGGTTCCCACTAACCAGGGGTGGAAAAGTCCTAATTCCTACCTAGTCCATCTTTCCCCTAGTCAGGGAGTGAGGAAAACTGAGAATCCTTCCTACACCTACTTTTCTCTCACGATTTATTTAGCCTGACTCAACATGTCTGAAGCCAGGAGTACTGCTGCAAGGCTGGGGAGACCTGGCTCTCATAGCCCCGTAGACGTCCTTTGCCCCAGCTGTCCCGTCTGCACCGAAACTTGCATACTGGAGCCATCTTCTCCTTATGCAACCCCACCTCTTTAAGGTTTCTGAAGGTTTAGGATTTGCCAGAAATACTGGCCAGATGAAAAGGAAAAATAAGTGGAACAGAGAACACAGGCATGTTCCTTCCTTCAGTCCCAACGAAATTACTGGGCAAATACAACATTTTCAAGGGCTGTATTAACCATCTCATCATAATGCTCCTGCCTTGGGATGCCTCAGGCAGGGAAACCTACTATTAGCATATTTCTAGTACAGAAATTATTAGATGTTAATTACTATTAAAGATGAACATTAGTCTCTGAAGCTAAATAAATGCAAATATTCAGGACTTACCAGAGAACACGTCTCTGGACTGGAGGGAGCAAACCTGCTGCGGAGAGCTGGATGTCAGCTCCAGGAGGGAATCCTTCTGCTGAGACATCCAGTCCCACAGCGCTCTCCTCAAGGTCTGACTGAAGGAGGGCACATTCTGGTTCACTGTTAGGACACAACCTGACTACGTTTAGCCTACGTTTCCCTTCTTCTTGACTTAAACCCCTGTTTTCTATCATCTTTTGTGCTAAATCCTGCAAGTTCTTGCAGAAAAGACCCATGCATTTATCTTCAGGTGTCAGCTCATCATTTTCATATTACTTTCTGAGACACCCATTTATAACAGTATTTCTACAACTGAGGTCATCTCAATGGACTGGAGACATGGCAGGAGTAGGCATAGTTCATTGAAGGTACCTGCTAAGACTGAAGTTGCTCTTAGCTCAGTTATAGTATGTGGACATAAGAGGCTTCTACACCAGCTCACCAAAATCCCAAGTAACAGATCCACCAAGTTGTCAGGACCAAGACATGCATGGCAGGATCCTAGGGATTGTTCTAATCTGTCTAAGCTTCTCATGGCCCAAAGGGTTTTTCCAGAAAAATTAATGGGATGCCTTGGCTACACAATTGCTCTAAGTTCTGGAGAATGCTCCTGCTCCTCATACAGTCACAGGATCCTGAAAAAAATCGGGTAAGTTAGCCTAAATCTGGCATCACTAGAACAGCAAGGAGCAGCTTGGATGCCCTTGAATTGATCTCGATAGGAAAGGTGCCTTCCACTAGACAACAGAAACTTTCTCACACTGAATCCACACTAGCCAGAAGACTATTTTTTTACCCCTATTTCTTCTTTCTATTTTTTCTTTTATCTCTATTCCCTGCACTATCTTATTCCATGCTTCTTTTGATGAACCTGAGGATGCAGACAAAATCTGTTTGTTTGGTTTGGAACTGTTTGAACTTTTTTGGGGGAAAATAATCTGTTATTCTCAGTAGCCCTGAAGGACTGATCCACATGGGAGAGTAAGCCAGGCTCAGCTTCAGTTCATGTGTCATAAACAAAATTCATAGGCAAATTCCAAGTATTGAAATATCATTAGTACTGAGAAAGAGCCTAGCTCAACTCTCAGAGTTTAAAGTGCTGATACTTGGAAACGCGTATGTAAACTAAGTCTATTTCTTACCAGAGTCACTGGGAGACAAGTAAACATGGCATCCCTGAATGTCACTATTTATCGTGTTTTGATTTTCATAATATAAATATATTTTATGGCCACCAAAGGACAACTGGGAAAGTCTATACTCAACATACCAAGTATCTCCAAGGAGCACTCCTGTCTGCTTTATTTTCTTTGCATTTCGAAGCTTTGCTAAATTAAGGCAATTCTACTTCTGCCAGACCACATCCAACAGACCTAAAAACCCACCGGGGACACACTGCCTCAGCAAAGGGACATGCGAAAGACTAGCAAGACAAAAGGCTGGGGATGCCAAGGGCTTTGCTCTTTGTTGACAGCACTATGCTGTGAATCCCAGCTGCAGGGCTCTCCTGTGACAGCAGGGTCTTTGCAGAATGGGACTGCAGCAAGGGTTACCCCATAACTGACACGCAGTCGTGACTGAGGGACGATGAGGAATGTGGCAGGAGGACAGCCTATGTTTCTGAAGCTTAGGGGCTGAACACACATACCACTGGACTTGGAAAAGCAATGCAGCATCGGTCATTTTGGCATCCTCTCCTCCTGATTTATTAAAGTTCCCAAAGAATCTGAAAAAAACACATCCTTCTCTCCTGACTGGTTTTCTCTCTTCCCTCACTGTTGTCTCCCACATTGTTCTGCTACCTTCAACCCCATTCTCTTGTATGGAGCAGAAACCAACAAGGCTCTTGCTAGGTTTATGTCTTCACTGTCAGATGTGAGATGGATGAAGTTCACTGAGATGTCCAGGGTTAAAATGGGTGAATCTCAACAGGTTCAGAGTTCAGATGCTGCTATGACAAATCTCATCTTGCTACCATCAAAGCTATTAGCTGCTGAAAAACTAGCTTGGAAATTCCTTAAAGAATGGGAGGGTTTTGTTTTACTTTTTCATTTTCCCCAGAAAGAAAAAATAAAAAAATAAAAAAATAAAAAAAAAGAGGAAAAAAAGTGTTCACCACCTTTGGAGGAGTTGGAGAAATTTAAAAAAAATCCCTTTTGTGGAGTTTCACATTTGTCAGTGCTAGCTGGAAATTGGGAGGAGAAATACTATCTTTGACATTGGTTGTAGATTTGGAGGGAAACCGCAGTATACAAGCCTGAAAACACTAAGGAGGTAAAAACCCCACCGTGCAGATTGAAATCACAAGCATCTCCAAAGACCTACAAAATTGGGAAGGGTCTGACAGATTAAAGTTTGTGCTTCTCCTTGTTCTAGTGAGACCACTTTTTAAATTAAAACATTCTACTTTCTCTACTAATAGCCATGGTATGGTAGTGGAATAAATGTATGGAGAGTGTTGGAGAATAGGGAAGGAGGAATGAGCTCGGATTTGCTGTGCAGCTTTAATAGCCTGAGATGGAGGGGGCAGATGGGGCATTTCTCTAAGCAGGCTGGAAGGATGTGGCAATGAAAGGACAAGAAAATTAAAGGCAACCAAACCATGCAATCGGGTTTTGTTCTCAACCCTGGCCATCCACTTAGTCCTCCAGAGCTGTCTTGCGTTTCCCAACACCCTGGCTAGCAGACCTCAGCCATGCTGCCCCATGCACATACCCAACCAGCCTACAGACAGTGCCCTGCAAGGAACACCCCTCCTCCACTGACTGAAAGCAAGACTAAGGAGAAAAACTGTATCATTTCACCTCGCCTTCATTGTTTGCCTTCTGGTAAAATTGCAGCCATTCAAATATACCATGCTTCTAGGGTTTTTGAGATCTGAGGCTGCACCAGGTCACCTGAGAAAAGCAGCAGGGTGGGTGACAACCGGGAGGTGAGGGAACGACGCAGAAAGCAATGCAGAACTCCTCACAGCAGCCCCATCCACTACAGCAAGAGCGGAAACTGCTTCTAAAACATCAGCAGAAATTGCTGTGGGAATGGATGAGAAAAGCAACAGGGTGCCACACAACACCTGGCAAAAATGGGTTAAATAAAAATAGCAAATTAGGGGCAATGAGCTGGCCAAACATAACACTGCTATCCACACAGCCCACATCAGGCAACGAAGCTTTGATCTCTCTTCTGTGTTACAGCAGAATTTATGATATAAAGGAAAAGCAATAGGAGACTCCAACAACAGTGTACATTTTATCTTTCTCTATGCACAGATATGAAGTATGAATAGCATCAAAGAAGGCATGAAAACCATCAAGCCTGGCCCGCATCCAGAGTGAAGGAAACAGCCATCCGTCTAGTCAAAGCCAGGACTGATATGTCTATATCTGAGGGGAAAGCAACACAGCAATCCAGGTTTTCTGTCATGGATGGGTTCATCTGCAGGGCTATGATACAAAGCCCTCTTTTTTTTTTTTTTTCCCCTCCCCCCTCCAACATATAGCACTGTGAGATGCAACCCAGCCTGAGGTCTCACTTGCCACGACAAAGCAAGTCACAGAAGCTCAGCAGAAGCACACCATGAGGCTCTTCCTGGTGCTCTCAGCTGCAGATAGGCACGTCATCTCCTGCACCATCCAAGGTAAAGTACAAAGAGTATAGACCTCCTAACTTACACCAGCCCAACACTACTGACCACAATGGAGAACCACAAGAAAATTCATCCCACAGATGAATTTCACACCAATACACAGACCTCAAGCAGGTCTTCAAGTAGATAACTTCTTTTAAGACTCACAGAAAGGCTCCATGTAAACAGGGTCTTTATTCCCCTCCACAGCAGCTCACCTTGTATCTTTGTTCATTTTCCATGGTTTAACCTCAGGCATGAGTCTCCCACTTTAGTCAATGAGACTTGACATCACTGGAAACATTCTGGGAACGTGCTAGATGGAGTTCTAGCTACAGTTTGTGGCACCTTCGTCTTCTCCACAAACCAAAATCATGAGCAGGGGATCACAACACTGCATGTGTTTTTGAGGGCAAGAAAGGGAAAAGACGGGCTGAGAGCAAGAGAAACAGCAGAAGAAAATGGGCCCAGAAGATCCCATTTCCATACAAATTTCCCTCGTGTTTAACTGGAGCAGAGGAAGGGTAGGAGAATACTGCAGGCACTCAATAGCTGAACAGTGTTCCTTGAGAAAAGGGCAGCATTCACAGCTTTCCATGCAGTGAACTCTAAGAATATGTAAGAGTCATTAAACCTCTGGTCGGAGGAATTCCAGTATCCATTGCATTTCTACTGTTGCCGCCGTTAATGTGGGTCATGTCCATATTAGCCAGGATGACAAGTTTGTTTTCTCTGGAACTCTTTTGTGGATGGAGTAGTTCCAAGATACTAAATGATGTAGCCTGATAGCTCAGGAGGCAGAGCTCCAAGATTCCCCACTGATCCCCCTCAGGAAAAGCCCCAAAGAAAGAAAGCTCTTACCAGGGTATAAAATTAAAAAAAAAAAAAAAAAAAAAAAAAAAAAGGAGGAAAAAAAGAAATATCTATTTAAGACCAAGGACAAAATAAAAAGGCTATTTTCAGGTCTGAGATGCCCTGTGACTTGAGTCAAAGCTACCCTCCCTGTCCAGAGGCACAGCCAATGCTTCTCTCCAGCCTACACAGAGGTGTGGCTATTTAAAGCCACTCAGAGGCCCACTGCATGATGGAAAGCAGCCAGATCAGTTGGGCCTCATCGGTTTTGTTTTCATTAGATTGAAGCCAGAGTATGTGAAATTACTTGTAAGAGGACCAGGGAAGGGGAAAGGACTGGGCACCCAGCAGTTTCACCCACAGCACACCGAGCTTAGTCTCTGCCTCATTCAAATCATACTGGGTCAGAGAGAAGGTACCTGAGCAAAGAGGATGGCCGTTTTGTCCCTTCCAACACCCAAGGCCGTGAAAAGGTGCGTAGCAAAACTCTCAGGGTTTGTACATCAGCCATGAGAACAAGATGCAGGGAAAGTGTCTGCAAAATGCCCGGGAGTGTGGTGGTAGCTGACATCCTGGGCATTGCAAAGCTGTTGCCCTGCCTCAGCCCCTCTGTGTGCTTGTACCACTGCATCCAGGAACCTTCTCTGCAATTCTCACCGCCTGGAGGAACAGCCGCATGTCACTGCCTCCACAAGTCCCCATTTCTCACCACCGTGCACTCCCTCTGCCTCTGCACTCCACAAAGCCCGCGGGACCTGGCATGAAAAATCCCATCCCAACAAGTAATACATCATTTTCATCACTTTGGTTTTCAAATATATTCTTTTGTCAATTTTTAATTTATTTTCTTTTTTTTTTTTTTTTTTTTCCAAGTCAGCCCTCAGAGTGCTGTCAATTTAAACACTGTGCACACAGCGTTACAAGAGCTTCTCATTTCTACTTTGCCTGACAGGTATCCGTGTCCCTCTGACACCGCCTCTGTTCCCCAGCTGCTTTAGATAGCGATAGTACCCTAAGCATTTTACACAGAGTTATTGAAGCCACTCACTAATCTGCCCAGCAATGAATATCAACTGGGAAAGAATCTGTTTGGGCTCGTGTTCCTTAATTGCTGATTAATTCAAATCATGGTACAGCTGATCCACCAGTACCACAGATCGCCACATCAAAGAGCCAACCAGCAAAGGAAGCCCCTGAGTTAGGACAGCAAAAGCCCTGTTGCAAACTTCTTTTTCAGCCAGAGAGCGCCTCATAAACATTAATTTGTTACGCCTCGCTCATTCCCTGGGGAGGCAGGAGCTGTTATATTCATTACACAGATGGCAAAACAGTGGCACGGAGCAGGACCACAGTTTCTCCAAGGTCTCCAAAGGAACTGATGCCAGTCATGGGGACTCAAGTGGGAATAGCCCCAGCTCCCAGACTCCTGTCCTCTCCAGGGGCTCTGGGGTCTAGAAGGGGACAGAGTGCTTGGTAAAGCCAGATGGCTGGGATATGAAAGCAGGCAGCAAAAGGAGACACACACAGCGGGTAGGAAAGCACACAAGTGCCGCAGTCCACAGCTGGGACCTTCCCTGCCGAGATAGTGCCAGCGATGATCTCCTGCTCTTCAGAAGAAAGGAGAAGGTTGGTGGCGGAGCTGATCAAGGCCCAGAACAAATCCTTGCTTGCGCATCTCTTTACTCTGCCATCTCCTCCAGCAATGCCTTATGTTGTTGAGAAAGGCCAGAGCTCCCCTCCAGGAAGTCCAGGAGCGGTAAAAGGCCGAGAGCCTGAAGTCTCAAGAGGAGCATCCTGTGGGAAAAGGTGATTTCATGGAGTTTTACAAGCTGAGGATGGAAACTGAGGAGTGCAGGAGGTCTCAGCAGGCAAGGAGGCACCAAGCGCTACAGAGGATTTGTAAATGGGAACAGGAAGAGCTGAGGGCAAAAACACAGCAAGAGCAGCAGAGAGCCTCGAGGAATGGGGTTTTGTTGATTTTTTTAGGCTGTTTGGATGCTGCGTTGTCTGGAATTATTGTCCTTCATCAGTGCCTTTCCAGTGCTCCTGCTCTGCTGATTGTTTTGGAAATGAAGGCTGCCACCACAGCTGCTCTTCTCTTGATAATGCCCTACTAGATGGTTCTCAAAATCAGTTGCCTTCTGCACCAAAAGGCATCAGAAGAGTGTCAGTAATCTTCCCAGGGGAGAGCTGCTGGTTCCAGTTTTTCTTTCAAGACCATGTTTTGGTACCTGCTAGTATGTGGCAAGCTCTAAAACACATGCGCCAGAGCACAGGGAGGGCCGTGCTGTCCCCAGGGGAAGAGGGGACAGCAAGCAGAGGAACACAGGCTTGCGCTGAGATTCTGTTGCTCCGAGAGGACAATTTGTGTAGTGCCAGCCAAATGAGGCAGCTGTTTGTGGTGGCCTTCGTTCTGCAGGAGGGGAGGAAGGGCTTTGCTCCCACAAAACGCACATGAAACACAGTATGTTTTTGCAAGAGAAGGTACAAAGTGCCCAGAGCAAAGCAGAGATGAGGTGAGTGGTGAGCCCCCCAGGCAGTGCACCAGGGGGGCTGCTACTGTGCTAGGAGACCCTCACTCTACCCGCCAGCCAAGCATGAGCTTTGCAGAGCAGGGAAGGTCTGGCCAGCACATCACAGCAGAGCAGCAAATGAAGACCTAAGCCCAAAACGCGTGGCTGCTGTCAATTAGGAGTGTTCATTCAAAGGCGGAAGGAAGGATCAGGGTTTCTTTCCTACAAGCTTTTTCCAGCAAGTGGTTTAGCCGGGAATTTTTGCTTCAGCAAGCTTAATGCACTACATGACTGCCAGACCCTTCTCTGACCCAGTTTCATTTTGGGTCTGAAAATAAGTCTCCCTCTCCCATCAAGTCACCTAAACGCACAAGGCATTTAAAGCACTTCAACCCAATCTTATTTCACACCATATAATTCTGTGCAAGCCTTTGTGTGTCTGCCCCACTTGTGTCACTGGCATGTGCTGATCAAATACCAGTAGAGATGAGGGACAGGGAAGCGGCTGAGCTCCCAGGCCTCTGGCTGGGGAGGCACTGCGACATGGAAACTCCCGGGAACACAACTGTCCAAAACCCATTTGCCCCTCCTGAGGCTTTCACATTTGAGAAAAATGGAAACAAGTTTACTTAAAAATAAGTTATTTCCTTTTCTCCATCACCTATTGTCAGAAGCCCTGCCTCCCACCACAGCCAGGACACGTCCTCCTCTATGTATACTGCTCTTCAAAGCAAGAGCTACCCACATTGGGACAAAAGCATGCAAACCCACACACTTCTAACGGCATTTTCATATCTGCATGTACAACTGAATGTAAGAGATCACAGTTCACAGCCTTGACTTCAATCTCAGTGTCAAAACCAGCCTATGCACAGAGAAACCGAGCTGAACGAGACCAAGAGTGCCAGCAGAAAGCAGGGAGAGCGCGCACACAACCTGCTGCATGTGAGACACGTGGGATGGCTAGTGGGGAAGCGTGTGAGAGAGCAATACTGCAGCGCAGAGCACGTGGCAGGGAGCAGAGGAGTGCTGGAGAGGGGCCTGAGAGCGCGCGAGTGCACACGTGTGGGCCTGAGAGCATAACACTGCTGAACATTTACTCTCACTTTACATTACGGATTTAATGGCTTTTAACAGGGGACTTTGTAAGCGATCAGGAATTGGAACAAAAGGAGCTGGGGGAATAATTATTCTAACCAGGGGAGCTAAAGAACATGGCAAAATCGCGTGCTGAGCAATCATACTAATTAAAGGCACCCAGAAGAATCAGGATAGAAACGCCAAATGATTTTCACTCTGCTGCCCTAATCCACTAACTGCCTACTGCCTCGTCACTTTGACTCCCACCAGCTGTGGGAAGGACAGCTCTGAGTTGGTTTGTAGCAATAAACGATGGAGCTAAACAAGTGACACAGGGGGGATGGTCCCCTCTGCAGTGGGCTGAAGTGATGCTTGGCTTGCCAGACTGAACAGTGGCTGCTTTGCACCAGCAGCCTCGGCGAGGGGGGATGACCAAATGCCCCCACAGCCCCCAGCGGAGCAGCAAGGATCCAAACACACTTCCCAGAAAGTAGAAGAGCTGCTGGCAACTACCAGCATGAGGCTAAACACAACCCACAGTCACAAGCCTAATCCTTTCAGGCCAGCCAGCCCCGCTGCATGACGGCCTCTGCAATTAGCTGTGTTATGTGGCTCAGCATGGTGGCTTGTCCTGGGCTGTGTCTGGGGAGCACATTTTCAGTGCCACAACAGAGCTCTGGCAGCATGGAACATGCTGCTTCCTTGTCTACACAGCTTTGGTCATCACCAGGTTGGGTCCATTCAGGTTGATGCAGGGGTTTTCAAAGGCAGGGACATCTTTTATGCAGCAGGCATCATCCTGATCTTCTGCTTAAAATGCCAGCTAGGATTCATGCCACACTAGCATCAGAAAAGCAGGCATTAACACTGCAATGTGGGCAAATTTTCACCCAGAGTAAGTGGAGACTAGGAAAATGTCCATGTTGCAGGGAAAGGAAATGAACACAATATTGCTCCAGCAGACTAGAGGCTTGGGTCTGTAGACCCCAAACCAAACTGCCATGCACTCAGCCAGGTGTAAAACCCAAGGCAGACTTCACAAGGAGCTGCTGAGCCATGACCTGGTGAGGATGTCAGGGGAAGATCTTCCCTGGACATTGCTGGAGTCCAACAGGGTATTATAAACCAAGGCAGATGGGTGCAGAAAATACAATTAACAGAACAAGATACACAGTAGTGAAACCACATGCTGAGTACAAAGAAGTCTCTCTCTGTCCTTTCCAATCTCTGCGAGAAGGTCCACCTTCACTAACTGCTTGGGCGAGATGCAAGTGCTTTTCTCTCCCGCAGTGCAGATCTGGGTTTTGTTGCAGCAGTCACCTGCATTGGCATAGGGTGGGAGCTGTACGTAGGGGAAGTGGGGCAGCAGAAAACCAAATGCTGACAACTGCCATCAAGTAACGGCTTTCTATTTAAAAAGCAATGGTTTGTTTGTTAATCAACAGGTCCATTAACACAGAGCAAATGCCTCTCTAATGGACACCCACAGGATCACAGGCTGAACTATTTGTGTGTGGCATCTTTTGATTGATTCACCCTAAAGATCATCAAGTAAATGAGAGAGGATGTAATATTTCTGCAGGAAACATTCCACAGCGGATACATTGATTGCAACATTCAGCCAGCTGCTGTGTGCCGGTCTCTTCTTAAAGAGACTTCATATTTGATTCTCTGATTAAATATTTCAAAACCAAGAACAATTCAGGGACACTGGCTCAACCATGCCAGACGCTTGGCCTGTGGAGATCTGGTACCCTGCCAAGGAGGATCACATGGGTGGCCAACATCCAACCCGCTCCCTCTCTTCCTGCCCTCAAGGCTCAGGATCCCATTCCCTTGGTCCTTGCCCAGCCACAGAGATCACTGCCAGCCCACTGCCTGGCCTCTTCCTGCCACCGCTAAATCCTTGACCCCAGCCAAGGGAGTCTGCTTGGTGGCACGCCGGGGACACAGATCTGTTTACTCATTTATTCAACTCCCACCTGCAGCTAAAGCTGCAAAGTCACAGTCCATTTTGCTTGCCAGCGCCTCTCTGACTCCTGCTCTGTCACCATAACGACTCCGTTTTTAATCAAAAGCCCACTGAACACCCGACAGGGCAGGAGGAGGCAGGGCTGAAAATGAGGAATACCCTGAGAACAAAGGAAGAAAGTCCAGGACCCATAAGGAAAATAGCAATGAAACCATCACCTGCATAATTTGCCACACCAGTAATCCCAGGTGGCAGAGATGGCCCATGAGCTAAAACTAAGCACTTGCTGCAATCTTCAGTTTGCAAAAGCAGGTTCTTTTTCCCACAGACCAAACATGGACTGACACCTCCTTTATGAGCTGCTGAAAAAACACCGTCTTCTGAACGAGCTCTGCAAAAACACAGTGACACTTCCAGATTACAAGCAAACCCTGCCACCACTCACCAAGCCACAGCCTTGGAGCTGTCAAAGCTGCCCTGAACAAGACCAGTGGGACCAGGAGACCCTGGTTGCTGCCACCACTTCTGAAACAACATGCTTATTTCACATGCAAATGAGCCACACAAATTGAGACCAGACCCGCCTTTTCCCCTCTGAGCTACTCATAAATAACAGAGGTGTAAGGCAGGTGAAGGGTCTTTGAGGCAGGTGAAACACAGATGTACAAAGGACCAAACATCTAATTGGAGACAAAAGGAGCAAGCTAAACACTCACCCAGCTCCCACCCGGAGACACAGCTAACCCTCCCCTCCAGAGATAAGCTCCATCAAGAGTATGTCCAGCCTGTTGGAATAATGACTCCTTGAGGCAAATCAGAGGTGCCAGCAGCTACAAATGAGGGCCCTTCTCTGCTGTAGCTTCCATACTTTCTCCCCTTCGGTACCAGCAGGAAAACAAAAACAAATAGAAAGAGCCTACACATCCCATTCAGGCTGAACTATATGTGCCATTGCAGCCTCACAGCCAGGCAACCAGGCAAGATCTGCAGGTATAAGCTTGGCCATGGATGCTGGGCTCCTGCCCCTACTTCCTTTCTTTTCAAAGAAAATAAAATTGAGTTTGTATCGACTACTGAGAAAATGAGACAACATCGTACAGGACACGACTCTCTGCAATCAAATTAGGTCATTGCAACACCATAACCAACATGGAATGTGTAGGTCTGATAGTGTATAGGATCAAACAGAATTATTTTATACAACAAACGTTAAAAGACAAAAGGAAAATTAATCATATCAGGAGATCAAGCACAACTAGAATGTGAGATAAGTTTGGAGCGGCAGGAACAAGCATCACTTCTGTCTCGGGGCTTCCCTCTCAAGCCCTTCCTGTGTCCGAAACCAACCTGCTGCTCCTCAGAGCTGATCAGTAAAACCATGGCAGATGCTGGGATATACCTTTGCCACTTCCTGCAGAGCTTCCTCACACCCCCTCCCTGGAGCTCTGATGGTTTCCAAAAGAGTAAAACCACCATAGAGCAGGTTTCCAGCCATGGCCCTCACTGTGTCAGCAAAATGCCTAGCAGCAACACACTCAGTGTGCAGACTTCAGGCATGCTGATATCTGTCTAGAAAGAGGACTTAACGTCCTACTTCTGCTGTAAGTCACCACTTCTTTGTCTATATATACATTGCACACAGATTATCAGAAAAGAAAAACTAGACGCATGGTCCAGCTGTGTAGACTTTCACCATCGCGGTTTGGCATCTCCCATCTCCCTCCCCCAGCTCACATCTCTCAAACATCTCATGCCCTCTTCCTCAGCATATCCCTACACAGGTCACCCCCACCCCATCTCTCCTACCCTGAGCACTTGGTCTCCCAATGGAAAGCCTTCATCACCCAGCTGCTGAGCAATCACCAGCAGAGACAACTTCATAAAGCTGCTTCAACCCAAACACCCCTCTACAAGAGAGGAGGGACTTCTCCAGGTGTACATGTTGGTAGGTATTTATGGTGATGTGCAGGCCACCACATGTCTCTGAAAGACGAGGGTAGGTTAGCACTAGGCATAGCAGCAGTGCTGTTCATCACCATACCAGGACTGTGAGGATCTAGATGTGGAACCTTGGCCCTGTGTGACCTGGGAGGCAAGTACTGCCATGCCAGGCAGGTCAAAACCCAGCTCAGCACAAGTCCCTCAGCACCTGTTTCACCCCATCAAGCGAAGGAATATGCACCCATTATACTCATCCCGCTACACGCAGGAAGGAGGACACAAACCTTCCTAAACCCTACGGTTTACATAGCAGTCTGTGGCAGTGGTTTCCCAACTGCATAATGAGTACATTAACTTTGGCTAAGCTGATTCTCCAGAGATGAAGAGATGGAAAAGGATAATCGAAGCAAACTGTGATAGAGTTTTTGATTAAACAGCTGATGATCAATAGAAGTTATCTGCAGGGCACAGAGTGTTAATGAGCTACCATTCCTGTGGCAAAGAAACACCTGAGCCCACACTCCCCACCCTACTTAGCCCACAGAGGTCAGGAAGACCTGCTCCTCCAGGACTGACAATGTGAGAACATGGGCTACTGCCACAGGTCTCCCCTGCCCTCATTCCTGTTAAAGGGTGATGGTGGAAGAAGGAAAAGAAATAACCTTAAAGAGGAACATGGCTAGAAAGAAAGGAATGAAAAATGTTAACAGCTTGATTCAAGGCTTGAGATGCTATGTTTAGGGGGAAAAAAAATAATTGAAAAGGTATTCATAACCTTCTCAGATAGCTCCATTAATTTAAAGAGGCCTTAGAGCTCTGCAGCTGTAACACCGGCACCTAGCACACCTACAAGCGGGAGGAAGAAGCGCCAGCCCAGCTACCAGCTTTCTGTAACCAGTGATGCTAGGCACCAAATGACCCACAGCACATCCTGCAATTACTATCCTGTCCCCACAATGATGTCACTGCAAAGTATTAGGTGCTAAATCTCAATACTTACTAATATCTTAAATTCATCCCCAAAGACTCTACGGCATTAAAGAGTGGACTTTATAGAGAATTTCTCATAATAACGTAGCCACCTGTTTAATAGCATGCAGCAGCAGCAAGGCTGTACAAGGGTTTCAGGGAACAAGTGGAAAGGAATGCTTCGTATTAAAGCTACAGAGAAGAGAAAAGGCTCGGAATGGCAGAGACACAGAATATCATTACCTCTGCCTGAATTTAGCTATTTCACTGTAACTAATCATTTTACTCTTCCAGAAATGTCTGGAGAACTGCTAGTGACCACAGGGAGCTGCTAGGATCTTTGTATTACATTTCCTCCCAAAGTTGCCTCCTCTGACAGCTCAGCCCAGCCTGCCTACAAAAGGGATTTGTTTTCCCAAAACTCACTTAGCCTTACCGTCCTTGGAGGGTCTAGGGAAAGCTGAGAAAAAAATCAGCAGACAGGATACTCTTTCTGGAGTGTCCCAAAGGGAACAGAGGGGATGAACAGCACATTAGGATTTCTCCCCCCATCTCTCAAATTCTCACGGAACTGGGGTTTGCAATTGCCCTCTGCAGAGACCACGTCAAGACAGATCATTAATACTACTCGACGCTGAGGATCTCTTGTATTAAAAAAGCACTGCAATTACTTAGTTCAAATCTCTATATTATTCAAAAGATCCGTATCTATCACGGATATAGTATTTACACTGCTGTGGGGAAATGTAATAAATAAGGCAATAAGCGCTTCCTTCCTCCAGGCTGGGATGAAACTCTGCATCTTGGAGAGCGGCACTTTCCTTGGGCAGCAAGGCTCGCATCCCAGGCTCCCTGCTTGATTCCTTCAGCCAGGAACTACAGCCAAGGTAAAACACAACTGTTCCTCCTCCGAGCCCAGCACTCGGGCTCCAACCAACTCCAACTCCAATCAAGAGGGCCAGGAGGCAGTGCCTGGGTGGAATGAGGTCAACAGAGCTCCTAGGAGGTCAGGAAGGAAAGGTCTCTTCAGAATTAGTTGAGAGAGCAAAGCAGAAACATGTTAGACTGTAGCACGGTCCCTGTGAAGGTGGAAAGGGAGGATTTGGATTTAACCTATCTAAGAAAGGAGCCGGAAAAGCTCAGAACTGTCATTTTGTGGGATCATAATATATGGCTGACAGCTCCAAGAACTTGTGTGTCCGTCTAAACTCCTGACTCCAAAAGACTGGCTGTGAAAGGACTTCAGGTGGCGACTCATAAACACACAACACGGTCCAGCGGGCTGAACGTGGGCCAGCCTGCTAGCTGTCAGCAACCTGGTGTGACCTTGAGCAAATGGATGTCTTTCCAGCTGTCTCTCCTCATTCATAAAACAGCGATGAAGATGCTTGGCAGCCCCTTGATGGGCTGGAAGGAGAAATGCCTCTTTCCAGGAAATAGCGGAGGTGCAAGATGCCAGGTTACATCTCCTTGTTAAGGAGAGGATAAAACAGCCTCCATCCCTCAAATACTCAGCTGCCTGCTGTGCCCTCAGTAAGGATCCCCTGACATATGGACTCTGCTGTGATCTGTCATGAAAACAGGACCGTCCCACGCCACCCCATCTCTGGAATTTGCCCAGTATTTATTTTCAACACAGCCCTCAGTGTGAATATTTGTGGTGGGATTCATATGAATCCATGCTGATCTCCAGCTCCGAGCTAGCCTCACCCTGGCTGTGCCAATAGCCAGGGCTGTCAAGAGAACAGATGGCACAATCTCCTCCATCCTCAACAAGGTGTCTAACACAGGGCAGACCCCAAGCATCCCACCTCCTTCCACATGTAAGAAGGAAGATTTGGGCAGCCACCTCAGATGGAGTTTCTCCTACTCTCCAGAGGTAACTAACTTGTCCTAGAACATTAGACACATCAAACAGGGAGGGCCCTAAGCTTAAAACGGCCTTTCAGAATCATGGAGCCCTTTGCCAAGCTATTTATTTCTTTTGGGGTTTGGACTGTGAGTAATGGGATAGAGTAGGAGCTGTGGCCTTTCTGAGAGAAGGCTTGAAGATTGGGCTGCAACTTTCTGATATATCAAGACCTCAAGTACAGCTTGAAGCATGAGGTCCTTTTCTTCGGTGTACACCTGATGGCCATCATCTCCCCTTGCTCAATGCTCCACATCAATTACAGTGCAGAGATGTAAAATGACTGATACTTTTAATACAAAAGGCCTGTCATTTATTTATTAGCTGGCGACAGGCCCTGCAGTCCAGGATGGATGCATTATAAATCAACTGCATTTCTAACCATTAAAAATTCATCCAATTCATAATGTAGGACGTCCGTAATTTCCTTATTAGTGTTGAGTGTGAAGGATTTTTCTTTCTCCTCCCTTGGTTTTATTTTGCCTCTTTGCTTTCTCAAAGATCTTGCTCATCTGAGGATTAGCTTAGCTTAATCCTTGCAAGAAGGAGGTGGAAGGGTGGGAAGGGAGACAAGGGCTGAAGTAATTTTTTTTCAGTGTTTTCTTCTAATTGCAAATTTGCCATATATACTCAGGAGACTTAGCTGCCTTGTCTCCTAGTCACACTTATGGGAGCCAGAGAAACTGTTCATCCTGAATTTAAGAGATGCTTGTATAGAAAAAAAAATTAAAAAAAACCCTTTTTGCAAAGGGAAAAAAAGGAGGTATGGTGGTAGGACAGGGAAGGATGATGTAAAATCTATTAAAATGTATTAGCAAGATAGGAACAGGTGTCCAAACATTGTAAACCAACACATTTCAAATGATCAAACATGCATAAATGAGATAGATATATAAATCAAAACAGGTATGTATCATAACTTTCAGACTCTGCTCCAATCCATTGAGGAAAAAAAGGTTAGTAGGGCTGAAAGAGAGGCGTGACTCTTTGCAGACCCACAACTGTGATAGACAACTGCAGGTATTACTGCAACATCAGAATAAAAAGCCACCTGGAACTAACATAAGGAAAAGCTGAGTCTACATGAGGCTGTAAGTTGTTGGGGCTCTTGCTGTATTGAATGATTATACTGAACTCTGAAGCAAGTGGAAAAATACTGAAGAAATAAGACGAGGTTACGGCCAGAACAGTGGGATGAAGAAAAAGGAGCAAATTGCAGATGTTTGCTCAAAAGCAAGGCCAACGGGACGTGATAAGAGGAGCTGGGAAACCGCAGAAAGGAGCCTACGTGCCAGAGAAAGCAGAAACAGAAATCTTCCCAGTAAACAATTGTTAACCAATCATATTATTATACGCTTGTAAAATAGCCAACCACATTATTGCACGCTTATAGAATGCCTTATAAAAGTCTACCTGGTTTGTACAATAAACGGATCAGATCTTGAACTCTGTGAGTATTTGAATCTGACTCCCGCTCGCCCGAAATGCCCGCAGCATCTGGTGACCCCGACGATCCGATGAGGGTCGACAGGATCGGTTAAAAGTCAGGAAGATTCATTAAGGATCGTGTTACAAGCTGCGGAGCCGGCGAGGATCCTGCTGCCAGCGGAGAGAGAGCTGGGCGCCCGAAGAAAGGCGGAACGTGCACGGCTGACCGGTGAGTCAGGAAATTTAAGCAGGATGGGAATCACTGCATCAGTGGTGGAAAAAGCAATCGTAGACAGTTTGATGAAACTGGCAGAAAAAACTGAAACGCCAGTCTCACGGCAGGCAGTAGTTGATCTGCTATGTTGGAGTTGCCGCCGTGGTTACCTTGCTTCTACGCAAGATATATATAATAATGAAACATGGAAGAAAGTAGGAGAGGACTTATGGGAATCTGTGCAAGTTGGGACTAAGGGGGTAAAGACTTTGGCTCGCACGTATCGAGCTGTACGGGGTATGGTCGCGCAATTACCACCCTGGTGTCCTGAAAAGGAACAAGCGGCGAGCGGTGGCGTGCGGCCCGGCAGGCCCCGTCCCGGCCGCGGTTTCTCTCCAAGGCGGCACCCCCCCTCCACCCCCCCCCCCCCCCCGCTCCGATCGGCGCCATGGCAGTGCAAGCGGCCAAGCGAGCTAACATCTGGCTGCCCCCAGAGGTCAATCGGATCCTTTATATTCGGAACCTGCCGTATAAAATCACAGCGGAGGAAATGTATGATTTATTTGGGAAATACGGACCTATTCGACAAATCAGAGTTGGAAACTCTCCTAAAACAAGAGGAACAGCTTAAGCTTCTCAAGGAAAAATACGGACTTGATTACAAACCCCTTCCCCCCCCCCAAAAAAAAAAAAAAAAAAAAAAAAAAAAAAAAAAAAAAAAAAGAAAAAAAAAAAAAGAAAGAAAAAAAGAGAAAAAAAAAAAAGAAAAAAGAAAAAAAAAGAAAGAAAAAAGAAAAAAAAAGAAAGGAAAAAAAAGAAAAAAAAAGAAAGAAAAAAGAAAAAAAAAGAAAGGAAAAAAAAGAAAAAAAAAGAAAAAAAGAAAAAAAAAAGAAAGAAAAAAAAGAGAAAAAAAAGAAAGAAAAAAGAAAAAAAAAGAAAGAAAAAAAAAAGAAAGAAAAAAGAAAAAAAAAAGAAAAAAAAAAAGAAAAAAAAAGAAAAAAAAAGGAAAAAAAAAAGAAAAAAAAAAAAAAAAAAAAAAGGAAAAAAAGTGCTTCAGATGTCACCTACAAGAAATGCGTTTCTGCTTTGAACTAGCTTTTGAGCCTTTGGGAGTAAACTATACGGCTATAAATCAATCATATTGGGGTTGGTTAGATAAGAAGTATAATGACACGAATTTTGGCTTTAGTGATAACTGTACCTGGTGGAATACTACACTTGTTAAAAATATGTATTTTTTGCAACAGTTGATTTACCGTTTAAATGTATCAATTTATTTACCTCAACAAGAATTGAGGGTGGTTGAGGGATTTATTGAAACAAGGTCTGTCTATATTGTTGTTTGTTATTCTTTTGTTACTTTTAGTGCCTTGCCTTTTACAATGTTTTCAGAGCTGTGTGGAACGCAGTATTAATGCTGTATTTAAAAAGAAAGGGGGAGGTGTTGGGGCTCTTGCTGTATTGAATGATTATACTGAACTCTGAAGCAAGTGGAAAAATACTGAAGAAATAAGACGAGGTTACGGCCAGAACAGTGGGATGAAGAAAAAGGAGCAAATTGCAGATGTTTGCTCAAAAGCAAGGCCAACGGGACGTGATAAGAGGAGCTGGGAAACCGCAGAAAGGAGCCTACGTGCCAGAGAAAGCAGAAACAGAAATCTTCCCAGTAAACAATTGTTAACCAATCATATTATTATACGCTTGTAAAATAGCCAACCACATTATTGCACGCTTATAGAATGCCTTATAAAAGTCTACCTGGTTTGTACAATAAACGGATCAGATCTTGAACTCTGTGAGTATTTGAATCTGACTCCCGCTCGCCCGAAATGCCCGCAGCAGTAAGTCATCACTTAGTTTGAGCACTGAATCCCATACCGACCATGCCTAGCTGCAGACAGGACAGCCCAATCGTTCATGTGATGCATACAGAAATTTTCACGCTTTCACCAAGTCTCAGTTTATTCCTGTCTTAAATGGACCTATCCAGGTAGGGGAAGGGAGAGGGGGCCTGAAAAACAGATTCAGGCAGGACTCAGCATTAGGTAACTTGCCGTCTGTTTAGAAATGAGCATGCAGGAATCTAAAAATGGATTATGCAATAAACCCTGCCTTAATGGGAGGCAAGCCCAGGCACTGAGAGCAATCCTTACATGCTGTGAATTCAATGTACTTTTCACCTCAAGACACTTGCATACAAATCTTACATCAGCTACACATGGAAAAGGGTTTGCCCAGTTTTCCACTGGGTCTGTTCACTTCAATAAATCACTCTGAGTTCAACAAGGCTACTGCTTTATGCTTAACCGTGGTGTAAGACAGCTGCTTTAGGTCAGGGCTTCAGAGGCACACCACCAGAAGTGGTGCTTCCACTAACAGCAGCATCTTCCTCCATCCCATCAACCCCACCAGCAGCAAACCAACTCCATCCGCACGCATGACCAACAAGAGCAAGACAGCCAGAAGGATGCTGAGGTGGACTGGAAATGTTCAGCAACCAAGAATGACAATTTCTTCATTTTTGTTATATTACATATGAAGCAAACGAGCTCCACTCTACAAAAGTGATGCTGCTCCGCCTGCCCCATGCTGCTGGGAGGCATGAGCCATCACTGCCTGTGCACACCAGTTCTCCAGAGCCAGCCACCACCCTAGGCTGGGAAACAAAAGCCCCCTTTAACATGAGAAGCTCTTTAGGCAGAATATCTCTTTACATGGGTCATTCCCCAGCTTTTAGAAGGGGGTATTATGGGCTGTCTAGCCCAGAAGCAGCACTCAGAGTAGTTTTTTATGCTTTTTAAGCTCTACTGACATACAGCTTCTCTGCTACATCCTGGGCTGTACTTCTTGTCCCACAGGGCAGTGCTACTAATAATGTTCCTGCTCTGTGTGTGGTCTTGCAAAACTGCTCCAACTCCTAAACAATAGTAGCTATTTCTAATTAGGAATTGTAATTTAACTGTCAATGAACAAACAACAAGGGCCTGCAATCTTCTAACCAGAGAGACAGCTCCTGTCTGACCATGATGAGTCCCCATGCACTTCTAAGAGTTCACCTTAGAGGTTCTAAACCTGAAGAACAGTCCAGTTAGACCAAAAAGTCACAACACAATGTCCTTGCAAACTCTGGGAGGTCCCAGTGCCTTCAGGGGTATCCCACAGCCAGGTACCATGGTCACATCCCCCTTGTCAGAGGAGCGCAGAGGTACCCTAGCCTCCAGATACTTTCCCAACAGTCAAGCATTAAAAGCCACAGTAAACTCATCACAAAGCAAGACAAATGTTTAACTGATGGCCAAAAGAAATCAGTACCACAGCTCTTCTACCCACACGCAAATACATACACCGGCTATTTTTAAAGGAATCCACAGCAAAATTCGCACAATCAACAAGCCATGAGGAGAATACTCTTGAGCCCCCCTTGTTACACCTGATACCAGGGCTGCCTGAGTTTGCAATAGCCTCCAGTCTTGCACTGTGTCACTACCTCTTATCCTGCAGGGATGAAGCCATGGGCATGAGGAGCGTTGGCTGATGAACAGAGCCCTCCTTTCTCTGGCACGGACACTTCCTTCAGGTTTGAGTGCTGTGGGGTCAAGAGCACTACAAGCCCAACTGCACAGGGAGAAGCACCAATACCTGGGCACACATCCAATAACGTGGGGAATGTAAACCTACTTTATCCCCATTTCATCCCATTTGTCTTCTCTCACCCTTCTACGAGTCTTGACTCATGCCAGACCACAGGTGAAAAGCACTCCTGTGCTGCCAGGCTTTGAACACCCACCACAAATTGGAGATGCAACCATCTTTGATAACTTCTGGTAATCCCTGGCAGGAGAACTGCTTGGTCAGGAGCATCGTGGTGTCCCTGGCTTTGCCAAGAAAAGGCAGAGCTGCTGTTCAGCAGAAATCCACGTGTGCTTCGGCAGCATCAGTTGTGAGGCAGAGGTGATCGGTGTGTAGGTGTCATCGTGCAGGAATCTGAGCCATGGGGAATGAAGAAGAGCTGATTCAGCAACTGTTTTATGCCATGCCCAACACAGTGCATGTGTGAGCGGGTGGAGAGCACATGCCCACCTACGCAGGGATGGTGGTGTCTACGTGGGGGCCAGAGGATGCTGCAAGAGCAGTGGGAGGGTGCGTGAGCCCCTGTATGAGATGAGCAGGGGGCTGGATACAAGACAAAGCATTATGAGTGCACATACACATCCTCCATGAAACGGCGCATGGCTTGGGCCAGCCAGTCCAACTCATTTGACGCAGGAACAAGGCTGCCAGGCAGATCGAGCAGCCTGCTGTTCTAGAGCTGCTTCAAATCCAGGAGGAAACCAGCTCAGGGTCTCCCCTCATCTGGCTTGTTAAGTGCTTGACAGTTCACTCCTCATGGGCTCACTTTCCAAAATGACCCCAGGCAAGCCAACCCTGCTTGCTGGCCCCACAGACACCAGGATTAAAAGGTCCAGAGGAGAGGCTTTTAGGCCAGAAAAGGAGGCAGAGTTTTGTACGAGAAAATACTTCCCTGTCCACTCCTTGATGTCTGTATCCAGAAGTATTTCCATCACCAGTGCAGTCTCTCTGCAGGTACGTCAACATTAGCAGCCCAAAGCCACATTCTGCTTGATTTAAGGGTTTCTCTTCCTACTGGATCCCCATCACCAGGAATGTGTCTGCTCAATGTCACACACCACAGCTGTGCTGCCAGCATCGCTTCCCCACACCAGGGCTGGAGCCTGCTCAGCCCCTTTGATCTCAGGTATTGCTACAAATATCTTCAATAAACACACGTTGAAGTAACAGAGAGGGAATCTACAACCCAAACAGCTGCAGGAGGTAATCGGCTTCTGTACAAAGTCAGGTGCACATCGCATCTGCAGCAAGGCAGGGCTGCACTGCTGGCTACAGTGGCTCCTTCTACAGCAGGCAGGAGCCAGACAGAGCCATGTTTCCCACCCTCCCACCCCGCTTTTCTTTCCTCTGATACAATCACACAGACAATATCTGCAGAGCTGGCTGCGAGGGAAGGTATACACAAAGGAACTTGCCCACCTTCCCGAGACAGCCTGGAAAACTCTGATTTCTGTAGCACCATCATGGCAGGAAGGTCCAAAGGCTGACTTACTGAGCCAGAGGTTGCAACTCAATGTATAGATGCAATAGGAGGGATGGGCATTCCACCTCTGCAAAATGCAGCTTAGACTCCTGAGTTGTGGAAAACGCAGATATTTCTTCCACTTGCTTTTTCAGAGCTGGATGAAACGATGCAGAGCATAAAATTGCCACAGGTAAGAAAAACCATCTGAGAGGGCTGGTAAGAGCTGAGCAGGTTGGATCAAGTTGCACTGGCCATGCAATCGCTCCTGTTAGTCAGGTTTCACAGCCTGGGCAAGGGGATGAGAGGGCAATGCTGGGCACAAGGGAAGTTCAGTTCTGCTCTGGCAGGGGACAGAAGCAGTAATCTTGGTTGCTCACACTTTTCCTCAGGCACCTGCAACATCTGCTCTGGAAGCAGCTAGCCAGAGCCTATGGAGTTTCTGTAACATCCAAATCTTTTGCAGGACAATCATATCAGCACTTGGAGCTCAGAGCAGTTTCTGAGAGGCAACCGCAAACCAGAAGGAAAGGAAATTTGGAGGCAGAAGGTCATTGCAGGGACATCCAATGCCTTCCACCTGCTAGCAGCTGAGAGTTGAGGTTGGGGTTTTTCCACAGACCCAAGCCACAAACTCAGGCTTTGTTAGGACAAACGAGGAAACACAGAACAGAGTAGCAAAAAACATATCAATGAGTATACAGCTGCTTATAGGTCTTCATTAAATCCCCTAAAGACATCTCATATGGGTTGACAAGAAGGACAAGACAGTGAGGAGCCTCAGTGCAGAAGAGTGCCTACTTCAGAGAGGTAGTGGGCATTGGGTCCTGCTGGAGAAGAGCATGGGGATTTCACGTTAGAGGAGAGAAAAGGAAAAGAGAAGTTTGGAGAAACTGGAGAAACATCAGAGACCTGTGGGAGGGACTGGGACCTGTACAGCCTGGCCCCAGGCTGGGCGCTGGGCAGCAGAGTGCTGCTGGCACTTCACACTGGGTTCTACATTGTATTGCATGAAAATAACATTTGACAAATCCTCTCATCCCTGGAAGAAAAAAAAAAAAAAGAAAAAAAAAAAGGAAAAGTTTCTCTTTTCCACTACCAACAGTGCTCCTTCTCAGCCAAATAAAACTGCAAGCATTTATAGCTTTATTTTTACGTTGTTGTTTTTGGTAAAAAACGGGAACATGAACTGACCAAAAATAGAAACGCTGCATACTTTTTAGCTTCCCATGCCCAGGATGAACAAAGCACACTAGACAAACAAAAAGAATTTACAGCAGTAAGGGTAAATATCCTTATATCCCTCCCATTTTTGTTTTCAAGACCTATTTAGAAGCAGAGGTAAGACAAACTATTTGTTTAAAAAAAAAATATGATTTTTTAAATGACCACAATGTTCCTTTTAAACTGCACTGAAATACAAGATAAAGACAGGGTACTGAGTGAAAGAGTGCTGATGGCGCTTTTATTGTGTGATTTGCCTTGTTTTTTTCTGAAGTACTTCTTTTTAGCAGATTACCATGTATTTACAGTTAGTGTAATTATATCTAATTACTTAATTAGCATGAATACGTGTAATTACTAACTTCGAATATGTAATTATGTCAGGGCAGCCTGTAATAAATGAGGTTGAAAAAAGCCCTCATTAGGACTCTACGGAAGGACGGCTGCTCCACCCGTGTGGAGAATGCATCCCAGTCCCCTGACTGTGCCAGTCCTGGAAAACACAGAAAGCTCTGGTTGTGTCTGGCAAAAACTTCCACCAAAATCAAACCACTTGCCCCAAAAGTCTTCACAGCACTGGTGGGAACCAAGCATCCACTACTGGGAGGCAGAGAAGGATCTGCAAAGGATCTGCCCCCCAGACTAACCTTCTCCATCAAGGAGGATTCTTTCCTCTCATTTGCGTCTTGCTCAAGACAACCTATTTTGTTGGACAAGAAATATGAGGGAACAGAACTCCAGAACACAGGCATTCGAGTAAAGCTTGGGAGACCAGATCCAAGAACTAATCTGTATCTGATGCGCTGTGCTTATAATTAATTACTACTTAATTACTACTATTAAAGTAAAATAATCATCCAAAATGTTTCTTCTGAAACATTACCAATCTTTCACCACAGAAATCTCCAGCTGCTCATAAATACAAAACTTGAATTTTGCAAATTCACATCCTGAATATCAGAGGATGGATGGTAAGAAGTTGCTGTTACTGCCAAGCCTGCCCGAAAGGACTAATAGCCATCTTCTGGACAGAAATGAAGGTAGACTGGATCACATTTTACATTATCAAAACCTTGACCATAGGTTGAAGCCATGTGGTCCTACACCGTATTTCCTCATCACGTATTCTGTCCACAGCGCTTGCCACAACAAATACCATTCTTCTCTCATCTGCTTATTTCCAAGTACAGAGAGGTGAAAACTCACCACAACCTGTCGCTCCTCCTGCTGACACCCACCAAGCAGATATGCCACTTGGTTTCTCATCCATGTGCAAAAGATGAGGAGGAAGAGACTGTTTCAGCTTAGTCTTCTGAAATCAGTTTGTGGTTGGACTGTCCCCCCTGCCAAGCTCTTTCTTTAACCCTCCATGTAGAGCTGAGGATGGCTGAAACCACTGGCTGCAAACCCTAGTGCTGCCCAGCCTGCCATGGAGTTACAGCATAAAGATGGGGGGAGCATCTTCTCAGAGACTCAGTGCTTCATCATGAGAAAAGAGGGTGGTAGTTTCTTCCGTGGCTCTTTCAGAAGCCCTCAGCCAGGAAGGGAAAGAGGACCCTGAGCCAAGGTTGTCCCTCCTGCTCCTCTAAATCAGGTAGTAGCAGAAAGAGAGTGAGAGACAACCGCAAAAATCCCAGAAAGTCAGAGGTGAGAGCTGGCTCCTGTGCCCTTCATCCCATCGATGAGAAGACAGCACATCCCCAGTGAGGAACAGGTCTCTCTCTCCCTGAGGACACGTTAAGAAGAAGAGCGCACAGGACAGCATCGCACAGCGGGAGCGAGAGGGGCTGCAGCTCCGCGGGCAAGGAGCTGCTCTCCATATTTCAGCTGCAATTCCATTATGCAGAGCTAAGTGGCTGGGAATAAACATCCGTCATCCCTGCGTGATAAGCGATGTTTGCTAGTATAGAGGGTGACAGAAATCTATATCACATCAATGTACTATTAATACTGCATTAAGCATATAGAGTTTGCTCTCCTCATTGCAGCGCGGCAATGGGTATCGGCATGTCCTCAGCCCAGACAACATCCAAGAGCACAGGGATGCTTTCAGGAGGAAGGAAGGAAGGAGAAAAGTTTCATAGTGGAGAGGGAAATTGCTGTAGCAACACCTCAGTGCAAAGGAGAGATGCTGGGTGCCATGGAGCACCTTTGCTCATGGCTGGACAGCAGCTCTGTGGGAGGTGGGTGGCAGGAGAGAGATGAACGCCTGCATCAATACAGGCTCAGCTGGGCATCGAGGCACTCCCCAGCCCAGAGGATTTCTTTCTACAAGTGACAGCAAATGAAGAAATGTTTGTGTCCAAGCCCTGCACAGGAGGAAAGAAAAACCCTCCAGCATGAAAACCATGGGGAGAACATGAGCAACAAATATTCTCCAGCTCAGGTTTAAGCTGAACAGAACACATCAGATCAAACGACCCCCTTACAACAAAAGCTCCCCAAAGCACAGTTAATTTAAAAGGTGAATTATGAAACTCTCCAGCCTCAAGCAAAGCCACCAGTGAAGTCAAAAGTGTTGTCCAAGTCAAGTCTTGGGGACTAAAATACAAAACACACACCAAATCCAACTCTGCCTGAGGTCTCAAAGCCTGGATTTTGTCCTGTGAATGACAAGCAAATCTAAAAAATAAAAGGGCTTTCAGCTTGCCAGCATCCAGCTATGGTTTACCTCTTGCTAGCACCCAAAGGGAGTGCCTGTGTGTGGGGTTTGATTTCAGTCCCACTGCCTTGCAGCCCCAGGAAACCTAGAGCTCAGAGGTGGCAATTTGTCGTGGATTTTCAAGGGTGCAGAGTTGTCAATAGCACTACACCTCCACACTGTGGCACCTTCCACAAGAGAAGTGGCTCCAGATACCACCCTCATGCATCTATGTGAACCCTTCAGACCATAATCAAGTAGCCCTGTGAAACTCTGAGGCCAAATCCTGCTGCAAGCAACTTCCCCTGCAACCCACCCAGCTCTGACAAGCCCCACAGGGCAAATATTCAGAGAAAAACTCAATCCTCTGAGGTTTAATCTCTGGCACCACACAGCTACAACATCAGCCGTGTCTTGCAATGGTCGGCGCATAGATTCAAGAGATTCGAGAAAGCACAGGAGAGGAAGGAAAAAATAAAGCAGCAGAGCCCCCCCCCCCAAGCCATCAGAGTTTGCAAATCATTTTGAGATGAGGTGCTATAGGAAATGTAAAATACATAATTAACGGCACAGAAAAAACCCACTACGTTCAGGTTCTCTGCTCCTGCCTAATCACCGCACTCTTCCTCCCCTCTCTACAAACAGACCAAATTTAGCACACCAAAATGAAAATCAAAGGGAAAGCAGGGTGCATTCACTGGGTACACCCCACTGCTCTGCAAGCAAAGCACGGCGATAACGGCTTGGGCATGGGCTCACAGCACCCGGGAGGGTGCACGGCAGGGGCTGCCCCAGGGACACCTCCACCAGAGCAGCGGCTGTGGCTCCCCGTTCCCTGATGGGAGAAGCGGTGGCCAGGGAGCAGCGTGCTCCTGCTGAGCACTTCACTTAAACGCTGAATGAGTTCCTGCAGGTTGGGAGATCGGCCTCCTCCCTCTTTCCAGGGGCTGTAACGTCTCCTGCACTCATGAGTCAGCAGCAGCCAAGGGGAGAACAGAGGCGACTTTAATGCAGCACTCCCTGCTTCCAGCTGGGCCACAGAGATAGCACAAGTTGGGGGTGGGGGGGGTGGGGTGTCCCCCCCTTTTTTTTTTTTTTGTAAGTTTTTTATATTTTTAGAGTTCTACCTGGAACCCAGACACACCAAAAGGATGAGCAATAGCAGGAGAGGAATGTTATCCAAACCTCCTGCATCACTCGACTTGCATCTCAGAGCTGGTAAGAGGCTGGGAGAAAACTACTGGCTGGCTGCGAGCTGCGTGTTGCGGAGGGCTATATTCGCCACTCGCATGGGAAGCAGTGCAGGACTCCCAGAAAAGCATCCTTTTACCCAGCACTTCCCTTTTACACTCAGAATTCAGAAACACGAAATAGAGAGGACCACCTGATCACCACCTGCTAGTCTAATGAGCCCGGTTCACAACCCAGATTTACATGGGCAAGGTGCAAAAGCTTTACAGAAGCCCATCAAACAAGACATCCAGCACCTAAGCCTCCTGTTCTTTATCTCCACGCATCTGCCCCACCTATGGCCACATGTTCTGAGCTTCTCCCTGGCCTGGCGGGGAGCCAGGGAGACAGCCCCATGGCTGGGAAACTGCTGGAGGAGGAAGGGAAGGCAGGTCCTTTCCCCAGTCAAGCAGGGGTCCCACGCTCCCAGGTGGCTCTCACTCACCCCTGGGACTTCATGCTTGGAGCCAACAAGGCAGAGCCTGGCTTTGAATGGCACTTTCAGGCAAGGGGGGGAAGGTGACTGGCGGGTGGCGGCGGGAGGGTGAAGGGAGGTGAAGGTGAGAGTGGAAAGTCTTCTCTGGAAGCACCTACATGTATGTTGTGATTTCTGAGGCCTGAGATTCACTTTGGTTTCTGGACCATACCAAGACCCACTCCCTTCAAAAACCTCTTTTTCCTCTTTCTCATCCCCTTAACCTCTTGCTCCTCGTCCTCCTTTGCCCACCCCCCAAGCCCATCCCCTGATCCTCGCAGGGGGCTCCGACCGGATCGGGCACTCACACGTGTCTGGCTTGTGGCAGTTGTGACCTTGTCGGAAGTACTGAGGGTTCTCAATGACGGGAATGCGGGTCATGCCGATCACCACCGTGTCCGGGCCAGCATCCAGGGACGAGGGTGTTGTGATACCATGGTTGATGTGGTGGAGGGGACTGGCTGAATCCTCCTCTCCGCTGATCACTGCCACAGGACCTGCAAACACCATGCACATCTGTCAGGCACAACAGGAGAAAGGGGACCCGCGAGACCTGCTGACCGTGCGAATACAGATCACTGCAGGTCAGCAGTGGATCACCACCAGCCCTTGGACAGGACACCTGTCCTAGCACTCCTGGCAGCTGTCCCATCCCCAGGGCTAGTTTCTCCAGGCACTGGAGGCAGGGCAGGGAAAACACCTGAAATTTTCCTTACTGGGTTTGGGCTACCAGGCTAACAATCCTGCCGGGGTTAAGGTAGCTACAGGTGAGACCACGTTACAAGTGAATCCTACACAAAGTCCTCTCTTAGAGCTGTCACAAGATAGATCAGTCACTGTGGTGCCTGTATACCCTGGCGTCACGAGCTTGGCAGAATACATAACTGTGCTTAGACTGGAGAAACATCACCTGTAAAGAAGATCTATTTCACCCAAACCCACTTTCACACCATTTCTCTCGCCCAGTATGTTTCCCATCTTGTTCTCCCTCCTCCAGATTCACCTACGCAGAACCCTTCAGTCAGACCGATACCTACAGGGACCTACAATAGACTGGAGTAGATAGTGCTCAGGTCATGCTGCCCCCCATTACCACAACAAAAGGCAACATCTCCCCCTTAACCTCCTGACCCCAAAAAAGGTCACAGTACCATTAGACAGACAAGGAAATGAGGCAAAGTAATCAGACCCCCAAGATGGGAGCGAAGGAAACCTCCTATCCCTCCACAGACTCTCTAGTGTTCATTAACTGAGTTCACTAGAGCAAGAGCACAGAGGCGGTTTCCCATGGGAGGACCCCTCTGCCACGCTGGCACACCTTAGAGGTCACAGGCACCCAAGGATGGCAGAGAGGAGACACTCCAACAAGATATGGAGAAGGCGGTGCCACAACCTTTAGGCTGAGCTGCAACAAACCCAGAAGATTCCTTCTTCCTTGTCTCCTCTAATTCATCTGCCACCATCTCAACTACTTCTTAACTCCCAACTCCCCATCTGCTGCTTGCTCACAGGACCTGTCACCATTCCCCAGTAGACTGAGAGCTGAAAGTGGTCCCTCTGCGCTGACCCCCATGCAAAGTCCTGAAGTTGCTGCTCCATGAGTAAGGAGCCTCAGCACAGTCCACATGCCTTCCCAAGTCCCGCAGCACCCATTTACGCATTCTGGTCTACCTCCATGGAGAAGGTCCCCAAAACACCAGCACGTTCAAATGCACCCACATCATTCTCCCTTCTGCAGATGACCAGCCAGCAGCCACACTCCGGCTTCTTCAGCCTCCTGCTCCAGCTACGGCTCCTTAACACTCAAGTGCCTGCACGCAAAGGCATCAATGCTCTTATCTTGCCCTAACCAATGGCAGGCAACCATTGTTACCCATAGGTAACGAGAAGTGATGAAGGAAAGAGCATCCATACCTGAGAGCCAAGGCCTGCTTCCCACACATACTTCACAATACTCAGCTGTACCCCAATTTTCAGCTTATGCTTAATTTTATTTTTAGACCTTCTAACTTCAGCCTTTGCTTTCCAGCCAAGGCTGGAAACCTCAGGGGACATCAGGCCTTAATACATTATTCCCCACTTCCATGTATTCTCTACCATCCCGAGGCCCAACCAGCAAACCAACATCACAAACACCTCCATCATGAAGTGAAACCCTCTAATCCATGCTGCAGCCATTCGTGCTATGTAAACACAGAATCCTGAGGAGCTGGGCAATGTGGGGACAGCACTGCAACCTTCCACGAGAACCTCCCTTGCATATTCACATGGGGACAAAAAAATCCACACTCAACTAGAGATGCTGCTTTTCTCCTGTCTGGATGCTACCAGGGGCTACCAGAAGCTCAAGCAAAAATGAGCGGAGACGCTGCACTGAGGCTTCAAACCTATTCAGAGGCACCAGCCTTTTACCTGCATCACATAGAAAATTCCTCTCTCCCATCAGTAATCTGCTTCTAATTGCACAATTACTTTATTATGTAGCACTAGCAACAAAGAGGGGAGTCTTCGAACCATTTTACTCTCCCGAGCTTCTGGGAGGACAGGGTGAACATCAGCTCCATGCAGTCATTCTGCCTGCATTATAAAGGCTGCTCGTTTTTGGAGCTTTGAGTATTGTTTGTTCTTCCAAGTGGGATATAATAAAGTTATTGTGTAATTAGCAGAGTCCTGGCAGCCACGACAGGTGTTTTAGTCACAAGGAAAAAAAAGTCTCCTTTCATTGTGAATTCCTTCTGGCAGGTTCTGGCCTTTTTTTCCTTTGCTCCCCAGGCCCACATGACTTCCAGCTTTTGAGATGCAGAGGCAAAATGCAGCTCTTGCCGCAAGATGCCTCTGTTGGGACTATGCACGCTGTATTTCTCCAAACACAAAAAGCAAACAGGCAATTTTGGTTTGAATGACTTTTGTTCTTTTGTGTTGTCAATTCTTTGCATGCGAACCAGGAGGATTGTGTTATGCATGGCGTGCACATTCCCTCAGCCATACCGTGCACCGCTGGCCAGCCCAGCTGCAGTGGGAAGGGGAGAACTCTGCATTTCAAGGTGCAGTTCACAAAACAAGTCATAAAAATATCAGCTGGTATAGACTGGTGCAGATAATGTGAGGAGATACCAGGAAGATCTCCCTTGCAGTGGAGCAGTGGGAGAGGCTGTTGAAGGCTTATCACTTTCCCTAAGTGGCTGAGGTGTTGCTTCAAAGGAAGGTACCTAATCAGGCAGTGGCATGTGAAAGGCCTCTCTAGTGAATTATATGAAGGTAAGTCTTAATTCTCCCCTGCTTTGAGAGCAGAAATCGCACCTTTGTGACAGGGAGCAAAGAGGACATCTCCTACAGCATTAGTACTGGAGGGAGATAGTTGGTTTCAGAATGAGCTATGGGACAGAGGTCAGGTTGGCACAGACCCTGCTAGGGACATACCCCTCGGGGGCTCACAGAGCCCTGCTAGCACTTAACCCTTGCTGTTCCTGCTTGCACAGCACTTCCTCATGCTTAAGGAACACAGATCAGGGCAGTGTCCTGCTGGCACAGGCAGGTTAGGACATGGCTACATCTAAAACAGTAGGGCATGCTCAAGGAGGTCAGATACTTGTGAAACTAAGTACAGCCAGCATCTACTACCCAATGGTCTGATGGCAATTTCCTTGCCAATGAACAGATCCAGTGTCACCTTCTTTACACACCACAGGTTTTTTTCTGCAGCTCACTTCTTAGGAGGACTTTCTACATGCATTATCCCCAGTTTCATAATCCAAACCTGTCCAAGACCTATAGGGTAAGAAGTAACCATATCTCAGCTGATCCACAGTTGCAATCTCGTTCGCCAACAGAGTCCTGTGAATGAACTTTACCTCTTACTCATCCAGCTGAAGTCAATGCTACCAAGATGAGCCATTTACAATATACACCAACTCTCAGAAGCTTCAGAGCCAAACTGATGCTCCATGATAATCTCTACCCCTACCCATTTCTGCAAAAGTGGGAAACCTCAAGAACTGCCAAGACAGTTACAGTCCTGCCACCACAGGGAGAGTACAGCACATGAAGTAGATTCTACCCTTGCAATAATCTAGGGACAGTTTACTGCCTGACTTGGGTCACACCAGCCCCACACAGCGCTGCAGCCTGGGCCGGCTGGGCATGAGCCGCCCGGGTGGCCAAGGAGGCCAGCAGCGCCCGGCTTGTGTCAGACACAGCGTGGCCAGCGGGGCCGGGGCAGTGACCGTCCCCCTGCGCTGGGCACTGGTGCGGCCGCCCCTCGAATCCTGGGGTCAGCGCTGGGCCCTCACTGCAGGGGGGACACTGAGGGGCTGCAGCGTGTCCAGAGCCGGGCAGGGGCTGGGGAAGGGGCTGGGGCACAAGAACCATGGGGAGCGGCTGGGGGGGCTGGGGGGGGTCAGCCTGGAGAGGAGGGGGCTCAGGGGGGACCTTATCGCTCCCCACAGCTGCTACAAGGGGCTGCAGCGAGGGGGGTCGGTCTCTTCTCCCAGGTCACAAGTGATAAGACAAGAAGAAATGGCCTCAAATTGTGCCGGGGGAGGCTTAGATTGGGGATTAGGAAAAATTTCTTCACTGAAGGGGTTGTCAAGCACTGGGACAGGCTGCCCAGGGAGGTGGATGAGTCACCATCCCTGGAGGTGTTTAAAAAAGTGTAGGTGTGGCACTTAGGGACATGGTTTAGTGATGGACTTGGCAGTGCTGGGTTAACAGTTGGACTCTATGATCTTAAAGGTCTTTTCCAACCTAAATCATTCTGTGATTCTACGACTGTATTTCCAGGTCCTGAAAAAAAATCAAAATAAATCACATTCTCAAGAGTCCTAAGGAACACATCTGATGGACGCAATGCACTAGCTTTCAAGTTTTCAGAAATGTTTCTGAAGATGATAGGCACTCAGCTGGCACTGACTATAACACACCATTTAGCAGACTCATCCCAATGTCCTCCACAGGATATAATTGGATTACAGATACTTTACAGCTGAGGACTTCTCCAAATTTCTGCTCTTAACTCTTTTTTTTTATGAGGGGAGAAGTGTAGAAATCTGGACAACATTATCTCCTACAACACAGTCATGGCTCTTTATCACTTTCATTCTTTCGTTCCTATCTCTTCTGGCTGGTCACAGCTGAGATCCAGTTCCCTCTAAGCACATGGCCACGCTGTTGCCCCTCAGAGACTCAGACAAGTGCTGGACTCACTGCACAAGCCTGACACAAACTTCAAAAACATTATCGATATGAAGCAGTCACTGATCACTTTTATAGCTCTGACACTCAAAATACATACTGCCATTAGTAACTCCTGGAAATAAAGCAGCTACCGCAGCTTCAACTTTTTAAATCTATCTTGGCAATAGCATATTTTTTTTGCTGTTAAGTAGGTAAAGAGGTTGAGTTTTCTGATGTATAATGCTGATGAATGGCTTTATTTGGAAGAACTCTCACCGGCTTCAGCAGAACATTTTCCTGGTAAGGTTAAAGGGAAAAATGGAGTAAAATGAAAAAGAGAGTACAGATTTTAAGATTTAGGTTTACCTTCCACTTGACAGAGAAAAAGGCAGAGGGACACAGAGAAGGAGCCAGTTTTGTACTGCAAAAATGCAGAGTAATAGTCAAGGGTAGCCTGGGGTAATTCCTGATATATCATCCTATGATCTTAAAACACAATCTAAAACATTTTGGAGCTCCCCTGATACTTAAAACCTGAACAGTGATGCACTAGCTGTTTCTGTGAATAGCTCAGTCTGTGTTACGGACAAGTGGATATTAACTAGAAAAGGAGTCTATTTGTTGATACTTCAAGAAGCCTTCATACGTTCTGAACATCAGACATGTTACATCTATATTCTGAAAGGCTTTTGATGGCTCTCCTCCCACCCAAGCAGGAGCCTCATCGGCCAGCAGCATGCACACTGTCTGCAAGGACAGAGTTCAGCTGTTCTCCATGCTAAGCCCATGCAGTGTTCCTGCCAGGGAAGCAACGTCAGCAGCAGTGGAGCCACAGAGCTGTGGGGAAAGGCTGGGGAGATACTAGGGCTGCCCAGGACTACTACCCCTTGGTGAAGAGGCGGTCAGCCCCTGCTCCAGCCCAGCATTACAGCCACTGCCAACCTGCCCCTTTGCAACAACCATGGGAGAGTCAGCCACCACAACCAGAAAATGAGGATCAACATGAATCTGATGTTAACCAAAGAGCAGCGAGGCAGCTTGAAAACGTTGCTTTGGGAAACATCACAAGGAGAATGCTGTTCTCCCTTCCCTCCCACAGCTCCTTTACAGCCAACTCCTCTTTCCCAAGACGCACGCCTCGTTCAAACACCACTGTTCCTGGCCTCACCTCCACCCTCTTTTTCTTCCCCAGCCTCCCAGTTAGGCTATGTTCCACCCATCCCAGCAATATTCCAACTCTTCTTGCCTTGCATTCATCCCGATATTATCATCTCTGCAAATATTGAGCAAATACTCTTCCAGATTGCCCCGAAGTCTCTGCTTTTCAGAAAATCTGCTATCGTTCTCTACTTGGCACTCTTTCCTGTGGCTAAACTGGAGTTTGTCTTGGTGTTTTCCTTCACCTCCTTGTTCTTCTGGAAGCTCTGTGAACTAGGACATACCTTTTAGTCCATGTCTTGAATCGCCTGGTTCATTCACAGTGTTATATGGACAACTTGTAACTTAAGAAAAATAAAGCAAATAATAACAAATAGCTTAGGGAGCCCCTGTTTGCATGATCATATCATAATGGTAAATTATTTATCAAGGCTAAGAGCTATACTTTCTGATAAAATGTAGGCTCAGGAATATAGGGTACTTCATAAATAACCACAGATTAGAGAAGGTAATGGTCACTTCACAGACATCCATAACATAATGAATGCCCCAAAGCAGACAGGTGAAGAAACAACAAAAATTCCAGCTTGCTATCACAGTAACCTCTCCAAAGCAACAAAAATGATTGAAGGTGTAGGAAACATGACCTCCAAGGGAAAACTGAAAGAATTATGCTTTGTGTGGAGAGGAGAAGACTGAAAAGACACGTGATAACAGCCTTCAAATATGTAAAAGGTTGCAGCAAAGAGAAATGTAATAGCTGTTCTCCATGTCCACTGGGGATAAAACAAGAAATAATAGGTTTAAATTGCACTGAGGGAGATTAGGGTTTGAATGTTTCCCCTAATGCCTAGCAGTATGGATGGCTGAGCACTGGAACAGATAACCCAGGGATGCTGCAGGGGCTCAGCCACTGCTGAGCTGGGAAGGGAAAGGTTAAAGAAACTTCTTTCAAGGACAGCTTAGCTACAGGGCCTGACGCTGCTCAGAGCCCTCCCAGGCTGCAGCACTTTTCACATGCATCCAAACAGCCCTCTGCAAGGAGCACTCTTCTCTTTTTGATGCTTCCAAAGAAACTCCAAGCAGGGACATCACCAGCGCTGCTGACCGCATTGGGGCAGCATCTGAGGCACTGTGGGTGCAGCACTGGACAGGGATGGGGTTATGGTCTCTCCAACATGGTTTCGGAAAGGACAGCGCCGTCCACATCCCAGGCCACATGCTGAGGACAGAACCCGAGTCTGCTGAAGCAGAGTGTGATGTGACGAGTGCTGCAGGGCAATCCTTCCCTCACCACCCATGGCTCTGGGAGCTGTTGCTCAGAACACCATTTTTTCATCAAGAACAATCACTGCAAGAGCTAATTGTACCATCCACGTTTGTCTGTGTAATAAAAAGGAGCCATATAATTAACCTACTTAATTAAGAACTGTATATGACCCATAACTAGAAAAAAAAAATGCTCTCCTAGTAAAGTGGGTCACCATACATTGTATAGCAAGCACTGAAGCAGACCTCATTAAACTCCAATATATATTATATATAAAATCCCCTCTTCCTCTGACTTTAAACCTCTGTTGACGCTTCCATTATTTCCCTGATCTTAATCTTAAATGCTGTTCTTCAAAGGGCCACATCACCGACTGGCAAGTAGATAATTCCAAGGCCAGATCTCTCAGCCTAGCTTTACAACTCTGAGCTATACGTACACACATACCTGCTTATTTTTAATGCAGATAGAAAACTAACCCCCAAACTTCAGCTTATCAGGAAAACAAACAAATAAAAAAAGTTTACAAAAATCCAAACCTTTTGCTGGAGCTGAAATCAAACCATCCCTCCGGGCTGATCTCTGCACCAGCAAGGAAGGGAACTGAAACTCATAAAACAGTAAGCGAAAGCACAACAAATACAATTAAAAATCTAGCCATGCTCAGAGCGAGATTGCATTTACTGTCTCATAAAGAGAGCCTCGTCCTGTCAGGCAAACAAAAGGAAATCAATTTGTTAATTTTTATTGGCAGATGTGGGCACGCGGCCAAGTCAGTGCTCGGTGCCTACACAGGACCTGCTTGGAGCCAGACTGCCGTGGGCTCCAGCCCATCCCCGGCCCTCCTGCAATGGGAAGCAGCCACTTCTCCTCATCCTCAGGGTCCCCAATCCAAACCAGAGGACGGCCCATCACATGGCGCCTCTTCCCCTGAGCCACAGCAGACCCCTCACTCACACAAAACACTGGGCTTTAACTGGAGAGCTCCTAATTCCAGCTTTGTCCAGTACGTTTGCTTTGTCACCACCACTTCAACCAGGTCCAAGCAGCTTTTCCCACAGCAGGTTATCCCTGCATCCTTGTACAAATCCTACAACACACCATGGGAGCTGGAGGGTATCACTGCAGAGGCCAGCCCATACAGCACAGCTCTGGCCCAAACCATGCCGTGGCCAGCTGCGGAGCCTGCAAAGGTGCCCACCCCTCCTGTGCCATGCCCCATGGGGCACAGTCTCCCCCATCAACTTTTTGAGGAAACAGAACATATAAGTCGTCACATCTTTCAGCTATGCAGGCAGATGAAGACTCTGAGAATGTAAATTTGAGCTCTCAAAGGGGTCTACTCCAAATCCTCAGCTTCCAGCCCCTCCAGCAGCAAAGGCAGGAAAAAATGGCCAAGCAACAATCCATTTTCCCCTCTCCTGAATGAGATGGTGTGTTTGGGGCCCTAACTATCTCAAGGAGGTGAAGATCCAGGTGAACTTTGGGGTGAAAGGGAGTGAGGGACAGGCCTGAGGGCCTTGCACCCACCACCACTCGGGTCAGACACATGGCTGCCCACCCTGCTGCCACCTTCCACCCTCTATAAATTGCAGATACATTATTGTATAAAGAAGGACTGGCAGATCCACATTCAGTGGGCAATCCCTACACAGGTGATCCTCACAGCACCTTCCCTTCCCAATGAAACAGTCTGCTGAAATACTGCCATTTACAAAAGCCGCTTTCCCTTTTTAATATTGACATTTCATTCTCTCTCCTGATTTTTTCAGGTGTTCACAGGGCAAGAAGGTAGCTCTTGCTGCAAAAAGGGATGTGTCAGGGCAGAGGGGCTTTGGCAGCCCTGTGCATCTTCCCTTTGCCTATTCCAGCCTCCAGTCATCCTGGTAGTGCCAGTATGGAGCATCATTCCAATCTCATTGTGGGCAGAGGATCCCCAAACCTCCCTCGCTCCTCCCATGTCCTTTCCTTCCCCCACTTTCCAAGTTTATTTATTGAGATCAGACACCAATCCTATAAGCACTCACACTCAGGAATGGAAACATTAAGATCAAATCATATAAAATATAAAGTCAATGCATATGATGGCACAATTGCATAAATCCAGCAGAACAAGCAACAGAAAATGCTTACAGTAAAAATGACGAGACAATCTCATAATTAAAAAGGGAGGAATCTGACAAGCCAGGGCCATGTGTGACAGCAAAGCCAGCCAGCACCCACAGGAAGGCAAAGCAGGAATTTTTATATCTGGGCTTAAAGCTCCTGGCCCAGCAGTACCAAACCTCTTCAACTCAGAAAGCGTATAACCAGGAAAAGGACAGCAAACGGGGCACAGGGGTAATCAGAATGTTTTAGATTCAGCAACACAAGGATCTGCTGACTCTTTAAGTATCAACAAGTTAACACTTTCTCCTGTATAACAGAGGATGAATACTGTGAAGCCACTGTGTTTGCCAATAGGAAAAGGTTTTCACCACTAAGGTCAGGTGAAACAACTACCTAGTAGCACAGAGAACAGGAAAGGAAGAAAAGTATTTTATTCAATTGTTGCTGCACAGAGAAAGATAGCATTTCATCTGGTGATGCTGGTGCTGGCATTCAGACCATCCCCAGTCACCTTCCGCCATTCCCACCACCTGGCTTCCCCCATTTGGTGGTCACAAGCCAGTTTTTCCCATTGCTAGGCATGCATTCTCCCCATGGAACGTGAGGAGCCAGCTGAGTTCCAACACATCCAACCTTGCAGACAAACCTCCTGAGATGGCATCTTAGCATGGCAGAGCCAGCACCAGCAGCTCCCAGAGCAGAGAAACGCACACCTGGATGAGGCAGAAGTGAGCAGAGGCACCCAGGGAGGCAGCATCTCTGTGCGGCCAAACTCCCTGCATGGTCCCCCTGCAGCCCTCCTGCTCCAGCCCTAAAGTCAAGTCTCAGAAATGGCTGGTGGGGCAGGATGGGGGTGTTGGTGGGTACTGGATATTCAATGAGACATCAAAACAAAGTCCCTGTTGCCTTATCTCCCCTGCACAAGGCCATCATTTCCATCCCTCTTTATGGGATCGTCTCCATTTGAAGCCAAAACCTCATTTTCTTCCCCCAGGTCTCCATCATCTCACTGCACTCAGTGCCAGAGCTGGGCACCATCCTACCTGTCCCAGATCCTCTGCTTATTACTGTTGACCATTTTGGCCCCATTCTTCCTGTTGACTAGAGATTTGCCTCTTAGTTTTTTCCAAAGTCACCAAGCTGTCACCTCGGGGGCACCTTGAACTCTGGAGCGGCACAGGCTTTACGAGGCGAGAGCTGGGCAGCGGCTGGGTAAAGGCCTCAGCAGCACCTATTAATCTCTTGGCTCACTCATCCCTATCACAGACACACCGTAAAAATGATATAAGCATTTCATTCAAACGGCACTGCAGAGGGAGTGGGGAAGAGCACAGGGCCGATTGATTTCCAGTATGTCTGCTCTTTACCTTCAGGTATAAATACAACAGCAAAATCAATCGGAATAACATCATATCAGCTTTCTAATCTCTTCTGTTTGCAAGACGCGCTTTATATACTGCGGCGTTTCCTACAGCTTGTCTACAGGAGGCCCCAGCACCTCCACACCCCCCACCCTGCCCGTGCGCAGCCGCTTCCTCACTCTCAGCCCCTCCAGGGCGAAGCTTCAGGATCTGCAGTTCCAAACCACAGCTCTTCCCCTGCTCTGTGCGGGAGGTGCCAAGAGGTCTCCCAAAGCAACGCACCTCATCCGCATAACAGCATCGCTAACATGCACTCGCAACCCCCTGGGTCACGTTAACACCTGCTAAAAGGGAGATGCTCGCTCACTCACATCCCTTCCCAAGCGGATGGCGGCTTGCTCAGGGTCAGTGGGTACCCGGGCATGCTCAGGTCTGCTGTCAAGCATGCCGACGGGGACAGTCCCATCAACACAGGGATACAGGCAAGGCAGTAGCAGCCTCTGCTTTCCCCACATCCTCAGGACCCCATGGCTCTATTCACCCATGGGCTCATATGTGGCCCTGGTGGCATTTCTCCTCCTTGTGAGCATCCAGCACCCAGAAGCCAAGTGACCCTGCACAAAAACCCAAGCCCAGAGCAGGGCTGCCTGCTCAGCACTGAGCAGATGCATTTCCTTTCTGCTTTTCCAATTTACCTTCAGCCCAAGGCTTTTATCCTTTCTCCTGGCCACCTGCCACCCCACCGCAGAGCGAGACTGTGACAAACTGATAAACATTTTCCCTGAGGCCTTGCTGGAGTGAACGTGTGAATGTGAATGCAGCGTGAGGCTGGGGAAAGGGCTGCCTGGCAAGGCGTCAAAGGGCTGTCTCCTGCAAACTCCAGCTCAGCACCGAGGCGATGCTCTTCCCCACCTCAAACCCAACCTTGGCTGAACAGCTGTAAGATGGAGGGGAAAGCAGAAGTGGTTTAAGCTACGTCTCAGTTTTATCCTGCGATTCAGCCAATGAAGAACATGCACACAGTGTGCATTAAGCCCGTGGCAACTGCATCGCCTTCAACACTGTGGCCAGCGTTGGGTGAAAGCTTTAGGATGTGGTATCCAACCCACTCAGCATGGAGCTCCCATAGCACAAGGGGGCCACCAGTGATGTCTCTGTGCAGGGCTCCATTGGCAGCTCCACCACCAGCATGTCCAACCCACTGCTGGATCACTGATCTGAACCATGAATGTGATGCTGCAGTAACCTGCATCTGTGCCAGAAAATACTAAAAAACAGCAAGAACCACCGAAGGTCTCAGAGACAACAGCTAGGACCACTACGGCCCTTCTGCCCAAGAGTTTTCCTGCCTTTTGCCAAGACTGGCACCCAACTGTGCTTAATAAACACCACCCATGGAGAGAAAGCCCTGCCAGCAGCAGCTCAGCAGCACAAGCCAGGGCAGCAGCACACACTCTCCACCAGCCAGGACCATCACACACTGAGGGCAAGCATTGGGCATGTTTCTCATTAGCTCCTTGCCCGGGTCCACCAGCTGCCTCCATTCCCCTCCCACTGTTCCCCTTCCCATGCCTTGGCCACTGCAAGATCAGTCTTGGGTCATCTTGATCTACCTGGAAAGCTTAACCACCATGAAAACAAACTGCTTGTCCTCTGGCTCCAATCTCTCACAGAAACCAGCGCCAATGGAAGTGTCACTATCAATTTCATAATGTTATTAGATAGATGTAAAACTGGGCCAAGTCCCATATTCCTGACGGGCCATCAAAGGGGTGGGGATTATGGGTAAGGAGACAGGCAGCCCTGGCAGGAAAGGCAAAGGCTCCGGATCAATTAGCCTGATGAGGCTACCTTCCAGCCACATCACTTTGTGCTGACACCAGTGCCTTCTCCCCAGAGCCCAGCCGCCCACCCTTGCACCAAGAAGGTTTATTTTTTCCAGTGGTAACCGGAGCTCCTTCAAGCCCAGGGAGCTGTGCGTCCCCCTCCAAATATCCAATTTATGAGACTCCCAAGACAGAAGGATTTTGATATCATTACAGGACATCAATTTTCAAGCTTCCTTATTTTGGTTTAATATTCTGTCAAGATTAAAATGAAATATCATGCATTAAAAAATATAAATAAATGTCCCTCTCTTCATTGCTCAGCAGTTTCAACTGGAAGGAGCACACAAAATGTAAAGTACCTGGTACAACACATGGTTTGTCATTGCTCTGTGTCTTTCCTCTTGGTTTTCTTTCAAGATCCTACTTGGACCATGAAACTAAACTGGTCAGTACCACCATCTGATTCTCATGCAGTAATTAATAATGCTTGTAATTTTTCAAACTAAAATAGTTTTCAGTTGTTGCTTTTTTGGTCAACTTCTGACCTTTTTGCTTTAAATGGAATTTTTGTGAAAACATCAAGCATTGAGGTGACAGATGTCACTGGACTAGGTTCACTTCCAGCAGACACCCCACGTGCCCAGTCCCTGCCAGCAAGCAAGCGACTGCATTCACTCAGGGTGAGAATTTGTAGACCCAAACTTAAAGTCAGACCTTTGATGCTTACTTTCAGCCCAAAACATAAATCCTTACATGGATAAAAAATAATAAAAAAGTCCTTGCAACCATAGTTTGGTTTAGTCCATGCACAAAGGCAACGGAAATTTAAAACTTGTGCCTCTCAGAAAGACAATTCTTTTGTTTTTTCCCCTCCACAGCCCTCCTTGAGATGATCTCCAGCAGCGATATCAGTCTCAGATTTATTCTATCCCAAGATAAATAGTGTGTTGCTCACAGAATCAAAACATATTTAACTTGTATAATGGTTTAAATCCTGAATCTGTTCCCACAATATTATGAGACTCTTCTCGAATATCAATTCCATGTCAGAAATATCCACAAACAAACAAACATTTTTTCTTTCACACTGAGAATTTGGGAGAGGAAGGGATGCTGGGCTTTGGGCAGCTCTGGTGCTCCCCAGCCCATGATGCTCACACCAATAACGGTACTGCAGGTGTGGAGCTTTGCTGCAAGTCCTGGGATCAACATTTGTTAAAGTGAACATCACTAAAGAAATGAGGTTTTGCAGGTTTTCAAGAAACCTTTGTAGACTTCACAGGGTAGGGGGGAAGCCCTTGATGTTCTCTAGACAGAACTGATTGGAAAGGGACTGATGCCTTTTGGCTCAACTAATACCCGCTGCAACATCAATACGCTGGTGTTTTCCAGGATGTCATGCCTGAGTCAAATTTTATAGTCTTTGGTCATAAAGGTGATGGCTTTGTTTAAAAGTCACAGAAGTGGCTCCTATATAAAGGCTCTGAAATTAAAGCTTTCTGGGAGCTGACAGCTCATCTGCAAAGGGCATCACTGGTTTGGGGTTTCCACCTCCTTGCTAGGACCCTCATCAAGTCTGAGACGGGTTTTGTGAACGGGGGGATGAAATAAGCAGGGGATAAAAGGCTGGGAGATGAGGAAGGGGACAGATAACAACTCCCTGCTCAGACAACTTGCTGCATTGCTGATCCACCAGCTCAAACAACCCCTTTAATAAATTAGAGAGCTATTCATTGAAATGGCTTCCTCTGTCCCCATGCTGCCAGTTAATCTGTAATTCAGATAGATCAGTCAGAAGGCAAGAGTCCAACACATAAAATGATTAATTCCTCCAAGGCTTGGGGAAATTTCCTTTTCTAAACAGCGTAGCACGCTCCCCTCCTCACCGGTGAGCTACAGGCGTAGACGTGGCTCCCATCAGAGGTCAGCAAGGAACGCCACTTGCATTTCAATACAGGTGCTAGCAAACGCATCGCCTGTCACCGCCGTCGCTGGGCTGGCAGTCTCAGGGTGGGAGCTCTGCCACAGCCCTTGCCAGGAGCTTGTCTTGCACCTCCCAGCACCTTCCCGCTCCACAAGTCCTCCAGCACTTAGCTAGAAATGCTCGACCTCCTGCCACCCTGTCAGCCTGACACCAACACTTTTCAAGATGAGAGTTTCTATGCAGCAAGAGTGTAAATTGTCAATTAAAGGAAGCAGGCTGGCCTGCAGAAATACAGCATCTACTGATTCCAGGTGAGAAACAAGCAGCTGGTGCCCAGCATGAGTGTGGAGGCTGGGGCAGAGCCTCATCTCCCAGCTCCCCCAAGGGGAATCATCCCCCAGATCCACCTCCGTCCGTTCTTTACAACCAGGACGCTGGCCTTTGGCTGGAAGACACCAGTGAAACAGAGCAGCTTCAGAAAATAAATGAAAGGTGGGAGTTAACCAGATGGACACACTGCAGCGGGTGGTTGTGGAATGGGGACAAGTCATATGAAGCTCCACGTGAGACCAGAGGCACCTGAACATGGTGCCAGCCCTGCAAGCAGCAGAATCAAAACAACTACATTCCTATAGCAAGGAGAGAGGCATGAAGAAGGGGAAAACCCTGCTAAAAAGGACTTGTGAAATAATGCAAGAGATTGGGCATCACAACAGTCACCCTGGGCATGGCCTGACAATACGAAGGGACATTAAAGCAGGACCTTTAGACTCCCTCTTTGATTCTGCTGGTTCTTGTAACCTCAGCCACCGGTTTTTAAAGTATGAGCAGAAAAGCCATCACCAGCCAAACCTCTGTCTCCCTACGTGTATTCCACATCCTACCCCCAAGATACTTCATCAACATCCCAAAGGCAGGTGGGAGGGAAGCTGCCTCGCATTAGCCTCCGAGCCACAAGGGCAGAGAAAGACAGGGCGTTCTGCATTTACCTCGGAGACTAAGCACTGCCTCCCTGCTCTACACCCCATGCCCCAGAACACATCCCTTGCTTGATGGCTTTGTAGCTCACAAGAGACACAACAACACATCCACACTGGGAAACCAGACCTGAAGGCACGTGGAGGTCAAGCGACTTCTCCATCTGCACTGCCAAGGGAGCAGGAAGGAGAGAGTGGGATAAACAGCATCCTCACCCACAGCAGGATGATGAGGGGAAAAATAAAGAAAAAAAAGAAGTGAGCTTGCACAAGGCTGGTAGCTTTCTAGTTGGCAGTAGCATGGACCTGCTGAGCATGAACAAGCCATGTACCCCTTGCACCAAGCCTGCTGCAACCTGCCCACCCTACAGCAGACCCTGTCAAACCCATTCCCAAACTGACCTGCCTGAAGGCACCCATCGGGCTGGTAGCACCCTATGGACCATGGTTTGAGTGTGCAGGCAGCACAAGCATGCAACCAGAAAGCAGCATGAGGCAGTGAGAGCTGTGGTGGCAGAGGCACCTGGACCACAACGAAGACCCTTTCTAGAAGCAGCTATCAAGTCTCTGCAGAAGCAGTGAATGGAACCACTTCTCGTGCTACCTCCCAAGGAAATCATCGCTGCCGTTACACAGACACAATTATGTCTCCAGAACCTTTTAACCACAGCTCTTTAGGGCTGAGGGAGTTGATAGAAATTTAGTTACAGGGCTGACATCACTTAGCTGGGTAGAGACACTGGCACTGAGTCAGTGGCTGTGGAGGGATCACAAAACAAAACTAGTGATGGGGGAAGTCCTAGGTGATGCCAAGGCAGCATCTCCTGGGGGACCCACCCTTACTCCCTTGACAGTATACCACAAAGGCCAGGCCATTTTCTCATCTTATTCTTTTAGAACTTCCTTTTAAAGAAAACGAAAATAGTAATATATGTGGACTGCCTGTTTTCCTTTGGCTGTGTGCTCTCCTCTAGAGGGGACCACCACTCAGAGATGGATGGCTGCACGTGCATGTCAGCCACGGCAGGGCAACGCAGAGCAACATAAGGGTGTCTCGTACCCAACACCCTCAACTCTCTAGGTAGCCCTAAGCAATGCCAGGATTTGAGCACTGGGCAAACGAGAGCACAGGAACACAGCTTGGCCCTCAGTCTCTCAGACACCTTGCCAAATCCATGTCCGGAGCAGAGGGATGCAGGAAGCTCTTACTGCGGGACCCTTGAACTGTATCACAGAGCCCTCTCTGAGCTTGGCAGAGCCAGCCGGGGGCTGCTTTATCATATCTGCCATCTGCTTGTTTGCTTTGCCATCCTCTGCTCCTCCTGGCTATGCTCAAAGACTCCTACCTGTTCTCAGAAAGCTTTGCTGGGTCTCAGTAAACAAACTACAGGCAGGGACAAGAATGGGGAGGGTGAAGGCAGGGGAAGGGGGTAGAGAAGAGAGAATCAAAATTTAATTAAAGACACTTTTGCTTCAGGGCCTCTGAAAATTACAAATTCATGAATCTCTCACTAAATGCCCTGAGCGGTTGTTATGCCAGGCTGCCTACCAGTCCCACCACAAGGGCCATAAAGTGCAAGTACACAGCTCGTCAGCTCCCTCCCTCCACCCTGCAACATCAGGCAACCTTGAGCAGCCTATCAAGCCCCTGACAAGTGTTTCTACAAACAGGAGCTATCAATCTGCAGCCCATTAGTGACACAGTGCAGGGACATGCTTGTTTTGTTTGGAGCCATGGCACAATGAGAGGTGGAAGAAGGATGGGATGTAGAGTAGAAGCACCGAGTTCTCCAAAAACATATTCTCTAATGAGACTGGCCAAAGAACTGGCATAAACCAAGAGGTAGATCCAGAGGGACTTCTGCTAGCCAGTGTCCATCTGAGGGCACTATAAAGAAAACCCATCTTCTGGTAATTCCCTAATGAACCAGCCCAGTATTTTCTTCTGTGGCTGAGAGGAATCTTCACCAGGGGATGCATGTGTGCTGTCCAGCCCAGGCATACTTTTTACAAGGATGACAAAGATAGCGAGCATCTTCCGCCAAACAGCAGCAAGAACAAGCTGTTTCACCGTGTTCCTCATTCGGCACGCAGCAAGGAACAGACTGAACGTCCAGCACGTGGGGGCGTCGCACAGCTCTGCTATATTTAACAGAGCTCTCAGTACAGTCTCTGGTAGTGCTATGAACCAACACATCGTTACCAGTAGCCTGTCATAGGAAGGCTTAGAAAGGAGGAACCTGGGGTATTTTTCACCCTTTACTCACAATCGGTCATAACCTGGAACGTGGGAGTCTGTTCCCAGTAGCACGGTCAAGTCTTGGCCTTTCTCTGCTAACAAGCAGGTGGTTGGTAAAGTGGTAACGAAATCTTGCTAGCTTGTCTTTAAAGTGGGCATCAGTGGGTGAGAATGGAAAGTTTCTTGTACAAGAAGAGACCCGGTACATAATGAATTCATTTGCTGAGCTATATCCTTGGCTAAATCGCAACCAGAAAAATAATAAAGATGTTAAGAAAAGCTTTCAGAATCACTCAACCCACCATGGGCTACCCTTTAAACCGTATCAGCTACTGACCCATCTAGTTACACCAATTTTCCAAAAGATTGAGTCAAGTGGGACAGACTAGTGTTGGTTATACCAGGAAGCCAGGGCAGATAAAGTAAAAAGCCCTGCACCAGAAAGGAGAAGATAGAATCACTCTGAAGAAGCATCACCCACACCAACTTTTGGCATTTCTAGAGCCAAGCTGAACACCCAAGCCTTTCTAAGAAACTACAAGAATTTCACATCCCTCCATTTAAGCAACTACTGCGCTTTCTGCTTCAGGTCACAAGTAGAAGCACAAGAGCCAAAAACTGAGGCAGGAGCATCTGTAACAGGAAAGCTTTGGGAGCCAGCCAGTTCTCCAGATTTTCCCAGCCAAATTCTCCAAAGCTTGGTTTGAAACACCCAAAATACAGACTATTTGAATCAAATTCCGAACAGCCTACAAAGGATGTCAACAGTCCACTCTGAGACTTTGTTTTGCATTTCTAGACCATCTGCTAAAGGATGAAACCCTGCTAGGGAGAGGAGGCAGCACAACAGATGCCATTGCTTCCAGCGGGTACCTGAGCACTGGAGGGGCGCAGGCAATCACGGAGGCTGCTTTCCCATAGCTCAGCTCCCCTCATCCTGCTGGATCAGTAACCCACAGGAGCAAAAGTGGAGGCAGGTCCAAGTCAGGCTGTTTTCATAAATAGATTTTCCTGGCTTTATTAAGCTCTCTCTTCCAAGGCTGCTCTCCAAATTGCAGATGCAATGCTTGGAAAGCTACAGAGTATGGAGACTAGAAATCAAGCCTTCTCGAGAAAAAGCAACAGCTCACCATGCAAATGACTGCTCTGGCAGGAGCATCAGTGAAAGGGGCAAACAGTTCAGTGCAGGATCAGAGCAATATAATTAGTGTGTCTCCACTTCCACAAGAGCATCCTGATACCATCTATGTCTATGGACTGGTTGTGCACTTGTCTGTCTACATAATTATTTAGAGTATTGAAGTATTTATCCACTTATTTATCTAAGCAGTGTCTCCTTATTCTATTTATCTTTCCATAAACCTAAAATACTTGTTTCTATTTTAAGACAATAGCACTGCTTTTTTCCCCAAAATTCCCGAAGTAGGACAGTTCCCAGGGGACATGGCTCCCCCCTCCCGTGTCCTCACTGCAATTCAGGGAGGATCGCGTGGAGGTGGTGGGGTGGGATGGAGATAGGACGTGTGCCCACAGGGCAGAGCAGCTGGGGGAAAGTGAGCAGGCAGGCAGGAAGATGCATCCCTGCGTGTGTGGGGGGGCACGTGACAGCAGGCATGCAGACAGGGTTCAAGCTTAGAAGTGTGGAATATGCTGCCACAGGGTATTTCTTCTTCAGTGTAAGCCAGGATGGCAGCTGACCCAGCTTTCTCCTCCTACCTGCCTAGTCGAATTTCCCTCTTTCCACAGCACTCCGTACATGCAGAAATGCACAAACCTGGCAATGCTCTGCTCTCGCTCACACTCAGATACCTTTGCTGGGGGTGACCATGCCTGGTACCTTTCAAGGCTGAGCCTCTGATTTTTTCCTACAGGCAGGCTCACACCTCATATCATTAATCCTTGAGCAGGCAGCAAGGGCAGACCCTTAAGGAGTCAGCAACAGAGACCGACCCCCTCACCGGCACGAGCAATGAGCATCCTCACACCCCACAGAAAAGGGAGGTGGTGCTCAGTTCTGCATCCCTCATGCTCCTTTACTTGTGACATTGCCTTCTGGTTTATCCTTCTCTTTTTTTCCCCTTGAAGAGTGAAAAATGCAAACAAGAGCTTATAAATTATCAATTCTTGATTGATTTTGCTGAGAAAAGCACATAAAACAATCACACAACAGAGAAGAAGAATAATTTAGCATTACAAGTGGGGAACGGTGATGCTGCTGAGACAGCTCTATGTAGGCAGAGCACTCCTGAGCCGCCCAGCAGGATCTCCCCAGTCCAGCCTCTTCCTCCTGCCCTTTGAAAACACACAAGCAAAACCATAACCTTTTCTAGCAGCTGCCTTAAAACAGAGAAACCCTTATTTCCATTAGCAGGACAGACCCCTTCCAACACAGTTATCTGATAGCACACAGACATGAATGCAGCTGCATACGCACAGGCAGCCACCGAGAAGATCCTGTGGTATGACAGTCCAGGACTGACCCACAGCCTGGGAGCTTACCTACAGCAGAGCAAGGCTTCTGCATAAAAGACTACAATTTCAGCCCCAAAAGCTGTATCACAAGTCAGACAAGGCTATTATGGGCAGGTTTGTTGAATGAGTCTGTATGAACAACTTGCCACTGCAGATGGTTCATGCAACCGCAGTCCTCCTGCTCACACTTAGCTGCATACTAGCAGGTAGATTGGACTTCTCTTCCACCTGGGGACTCCTAAAAGAAATAGTTCTGCCAAGTGTTCACAGCTCTAGAGTTTCTCCAGCATCACATGCAAAATTTCTGTTCTGAGTCTATGTGGGAAGTGAGTCTTTCCCCAAAAACGAATGACAGCAGCACACCACTGTCTGCTAAAAGGCTGCATGTGTCACGGTTCAACCATTTCATCAAGACTACAAATGACACCATACAATGTTACTTGGCCATACATGCAGCTTTTAGCTCCTGTTTATGGAATTAGTACATTATTGCAGCTAAAATGCTTTCCAGGTTAGCTAATGAAGCCACCCAGGGATTGCGTGCAAGGACAGAGACAGGAGAAAGCAAAACAAACCACCCCACACTCCTCAAAGAGCTGATATCTGAGGACTGAGACTCTCCTGTGCCAGTGTGTCTCTGCCGGGGCAGACTTAAGACAAAGTTAACCTTGTCTGAAAGCAGTGATTTAAAGGAGATAAAGAACAGGAGACCAACACACTTACCAAAGGCTGTGCTCTCTGGCATAAGTAAAGGAGCTCTACAAGAGCTCAAGGTTCCTGTTGTGCTTTCTGCTCATAAACCATCACCTTTCCCGAGTCCCTCTCTTAAGTATCTCACCAACATCCAGAGTGCTGCAGACCACTGGCTGAAACCCAGCACTAGACCAGATGCTAAATGTGCAATCAGAAAGCAAAGCTACTCCCTGGGTCTCAGAGCCAGCTTCCACATACTGTTACAGCAGCAACAGAGTTGGGGTTTGATACATGTGAGGGTTTTTTTAGACACATTCACTTCTTCCCATCCCTTCTGCTCTGTAGCCTTTGGCCACAAGAACCCACTGTGCTAAACTGACAAGTCCAGTAGCTGGATTCTGGACATAGGGGAATATTTGATTGGCAGCAAAGACATTTGTGTGTGTCTATCTCAGCACTGGATTTCAAACCATCTGGGGTCTTTGCTTGGGTTTAATTCTGAAGAAAAAAAGCATTCACCATGCTTTCTAAACCTGACTTGCTTCTCTTCTTGCCTTTTACACAAAGTGTTTTCATTTTGACCACACAGGAGAAAAAAAAATAAAAAAAGTTTTATTTAGAAATAAATAAAGAAGATGCTGAAAGAGGTGGTGGCTTGTGGATGGGAAATTATATTCCTTCACTGCTGCAGTAATGATCTGATTAGGATCCAATCCTACCACATCCTTCATGCACTAAGTCATCTTTAAAGAGCTGAAGTTGCCTGAGGGCGAGGGATGGCAGGGGGGACACAGCGCGGGAGGCTCTGATACAATATGTAGGGTACCAAAGGGATTGTGCATTCGCCCTCTGGTCACCTTACAAAATGAAAAATTTCCTTGGGCACTGAAGCACCTTTTCTGGGGATTTTGACAGCAATGTCTTTTTAAAACTACAGTTTCATCCCTTCAAAATAATTTATGTGCATATCTGGATCCTCTGCATGAGCTGAAAATCCATCCATCCTTTTTGGTCTATTATTTCCCCCTTCTCCCCCAGACTTACCACCTTCCTCGCAAATCTGCCTTTCATCTCCCTCTTTTGCTCCAGTTTCCAAGCTGCGTAGGAAGCCATAAAAACGTGCCAGCACTGCTCCAGCAAGCCCTGTTCTGGCTGCTTCTGGCTAGATTTTCAGGATATAGTCAGAATATCTAAATTTTTTCCCTTTTCAGAAGTTAATTTCCTCTGATGCAGACAATGTTCTCTGCCCAGAGAAACTGCTGGGGAACATCCCGCTGTTAGCTGCCTTCCTCCAGGCTTCACGCTTGCTATGATTGAGGACAGGCTCCCTCTCGAGCAGCCTGAAACCCAGCTAAGCTCCTTACACAGTAACACCTGTACAGGTGTGCCAAGCCTGGATTGAACCATGGGATGAGGTCCACAGATGTGACCCCAAAGCTACTCCATCACCCTCCAGGAACGACAGATGGAGAGAGCATTAGTTCCCCGCCAGCCTTGGGGAACTCACCCCATTCTGGGAGGTTTTGGCCACAACAGAGGTGCTGCACCCCCAAAGAGCTCAGCAACCTGCTCTGGACTCAGGATGCGACCCATCATGTCTGCCAGGGTGATGCCAAGGTGCCAAACAGGCTCAGAAGAGGTTCTGCATATTTTTGACAGTGACATGTCTACAGGCACAACCTGCAATCCTACCTCAACCTGTACCCGATACAGCAGCCCCACAAATATGTCCCCTCGCGGTCTGGCACACAGCAGACACCACAGGCATTGGGAGAAAACTGTCCCTGCTCCTCATGAAATTGGGAACATCTCTCATCCACAGACATTGTACATGACTCTTTGATGCAATGCTGTTACAGCTGCTGGTATGTACCTTCACCACCACAAAAAATAAATCCTGATATTTTTCCCCTGCCCTCTTACTTTCATTTTGACTTTCTTGTGGCCAGGAAAATGCAGTGCTAAAGATGATGCAAGGACGGGGAGGTGGAGCAAAAGAGATCAAGGATTCCAATTTACTCTCCCCCATTCCTTATAAGAATTGGAGATTGGTTGGCAGTAAAGCTTTAATAGTAGAGATTAATAGGTGAATAAAGGGATTTTTTTTTTTCCCCCTGCAGGTTTCTGCAGATCTCAGATGCAAGAACAAATCACTTGCCATGCCACGGTAGCACCTCTGGTACCCGGAAACTGGGGAGCTTTGAGGGGCTGTAGGTACCCTTTGCTTCCACTACAAATGGGTGACAAGGGGGACAGGAAGGCTTGAAGCCTGGGTCAGCTGAGGAGCCAGGGGCCCAGCTCAGGTTTCCTAGTCCCCACCACCCCCATTTGCTTGGACATGGGACCTTCCTGGCCAGGAAACTTAGCCATGCATGTCTCCAGTGCTGCCCATTCCCATGGATGTGGGCTACCAGGACTCCATCCCTTCCTCACCCCACCCTAGCAGGACAGGAATACCATCATACAATTTCAGAAATAGCCAAAATGGACCATTAATCTGTTCCTGCAATTCAGGAGGTGGGATATTGGACCAAAGGGAACTCTAGGCTGGAGTGCAGCCTTGTGTGTGTGCAAGCTAACACAGCAGAGCACGGCTGTAATTTGTCATATGCCACCTAGAACACAGCTCGCACAGCCAACATGAGTATTTTTAGAGGCAGTGACACAGAGGAAAACAAGCTCTGGCCCAAGTGACTTCATGGCCAAAGACTACCAGCTGCAGCCTGCCCCAGGCTGTGCGCTGTACCTTGGCGATCTCGGAGGGTTGCGCTTAATGCCGTGTATACAAGAACAGTATAATTTCTGTATGCAAATCTCCTTATCAGAGTCGTTTGGTTCCAACAGAACTAAAGATCGATTCAAATATCATGACTGTAGCATTACACCAGGGGAGCACAGAGCAGGGCTGCACAAGGCTATCCCAGCAAAGGCTGCATGCTGGGAATGCTGCTCGCGTTGTCCGTCAACACAGAAATAAATCATTGCCTGTGGCTCTATCCACACACCATCTTTCTTATTTTTTGTCCACTTGGTAGTTCAAAATCAGCCAAATGCATTAGTTTAGGTCACGTTCATGGATGACACACACTGTACAGACACGAAACAAAAAGCAAGCTTGGCTCTTGGGTGCAAAACATCCTTGCTGTGTCCGCTGCAGCTGAATTCACAAGAAAAACAAATTTACTAGGACTTAGCTGGTGCATACTACAGCTTTGTTTCCAACCACAAAACATTCCTCAAAAACAATGGCCAAGAAAGTGCTGTTGCTCTTTAAACGTTACATTTCCCAGGGGTACACATTGGGTTATTGAGTGCAAGTAAGATAGGGGGAAAGCTTTCGTTCCTGTTTGGGGATTCATTTGGCTGCATTTCTTTTCTCATCATAAGTTATGTTTTTACTTCTATTTCATTAAAGCTTCTAGAGGCCTTTGGGAATGGATGCCCAGGAATAAAAAAAAACAATTATGATGAAGTTAAAAAAAACCAACAAATCAGCAAGATCAGGACTGCTGTCTTCTGCATGCAGGTTTTGTCCAGACTCAAGACAAGGCTCAGCCTGATGACCCTGCTCACTCAGACCTCATTGCCTTCACCTGTGCTGCCATCCATCAGCACACCGGTGTCCCCACTCACCTCTCCTCCAAGCTGGTGGCTCTTGCCATCCCCACACCACGGTCTGAGTGGTGAGACAGCATGAGCCCAGATGCCTGGCTCAACCTACCATACCAGCAGTATCTTGTGCTCTTGCATACATCAAAAGCTGCTTTATGAGTTCAGATGCTCCTTTTAATGAAGCAGTGAGGAAAAAAACCAACCTCCTCTCATGCTGCTAAAACACAGCTGAACGCAGCTCCCTCCTCCTGCCCCCTTTGCAAATTACTGGGATATTGTCACTAATTATCAAACTCAACAAGTGAAATTGTGCAATTTACTACAAACACACTGGAGAACAGATGTGAAAAGCAGGGCTTGGTGCAAGGAGGGGAGCATGCAGGAACCTGTAGGGCAGGGTGCCATGGGGCAGCCCCACAGGTGCTAGGTCCTGGTGTGGGAGGGGGTCCCTCCAGAAGTGTTGTGTTTGCATTTTGCAAAGTGTTTGCTTTTTTTTTTTTTTCCTTTGCCTGATGTTTACTTCAAGCATCACACTCTGAGGGCTTATAAAGAGGATTAAGTGGTGAGGAGGTCTCGCAGAGTTAGAAGAAATTAATCAAGCGGTAATCAGAAAGGAAATTAATCTGAAGAGTTAATTAATCAGCCAAGGCAGGGAGACTGCAGCCAGTCGTCCCTATCATGCCTTCCAGGTTGCTATTTCATGCACCATCACGGCAGCAGGGATGGAAGAAGGCAGTCGGGGCGGGGGGGGGGGGGGGGCGGGCGCGGAATGCCCAGCCACCCCTCTGCACTTTCTAAGGAGAAAGCAGAAGCCCAGCAAGGCCAGGAGTTTCCCATACCCCCACCCCACCCCACGGGGACCTCAGCAAGGACATCTCCACCCATGTGCTGTGAAGTGAGCACTCGTCATCTGCCCCCCTCAGTCCAGTTCAAAAGTTTCCAAAGACCAAGGCATTCATTTCAGAGACTCTTCCGTGCTTCTTTAACCTCTTTCCTTTAGAAAAGGGATCTAGGTATGAAGCCCACAGGTTTTTGAATGCTTAATTGATTCTATACACCACATGTTCTCCTTCCAGCATCCTAACCAGCCATTTTACTTCTCCATTGTTCAACACTTCTAAATATGTACCACTGGAGATCACTTCCCCTTTACTCTGCTCTAGATGCATTTTATATATTTAGCTTTTCTTTTTCTTAATCTTTTTTTACAATGCATTCCCTGCAGAACGTTAATCATTTTAGTTGCTCTTCTCTGAATGCCTTCCAAAAGGCGTCAGGCAGAATGTTTTGCAAATTTGCTCTTGTTCTTTCTGGACTGCATTTTGACTAATGCCTATTTCCCTTGGGATGAGACATACTCTGCACAGGCTGCCTGATGGGGGATGCTCCACCTCCACTCCAGCCTGAAGTACTCGGGGGGGGGGGGGGGGGGGGGGGAACTCCTCAGTTCACAGGGGCTGCAACACAATGCATCTCTGGACTTAAAGCTACGCCAGTTTGCAAAACATCTGAAATCTCATTAAATTCACCATTATTATTATTATTAGACTTTTTTAATGCACAGAGTAGACATTTTAATTGCCGGGATGTGGAGAGCAGCTTCTATCGTGTGTTTTACAGACCACAAGCAAGGATTCACCTATCTCTACATGCTGCCCACAACCTGCCTCCAGGGAGGTACAGCCAGTTCAGAGCCCAGCCCAGGGTGGCAAGGGGTTACCCAGCAGCCCCAAACCAGCTCCTTCAAAGCCCCTTCTTCAGAGGGCAACAGGGCCCACCCCTCCACATGATCACCCCATGATCATGGAGAAGTGCTTGCTGGGGCTGCTGCCTTCTGTGAGACGACAGCTCGAACCCAAGCCAGCTCAGCTGGGGGAGGCTGCGCTATGCCGCAAAGCGATGGTGTCTTCTCCCAGCGTCAGCAGCCCAGGTACACACCGTGGTGATTAGGAAAACAGCAGGCAGAGCAAGGTTCCTCTCACTGACCCAGGGCCACCTCTGTGGTTAAGGGACAGGAAGACATCTCCACCTGCCATGTCTGGGTAGCACAGGCAAAATGACCTGCCTGGGGCAGGTGGTACCATTGCCAGAGGATCCAAGACAGAAGCATACCTTGAAAGAGACCATCAGCACTAAACATGTCGAAGTGAAATGAAAAAAAAAAAAGCTGCATTTCACAGAAAAGAACTTGAGGGGCTGAGAGCTGACCAGGGGGGCTGTAGTGTTCAAAGGTGATGAGGGACTGGAGAGAAACCAGCTGCAGTGAGGATGCTGGGTGGGGGCTAGCTGGATGCTCTCAAGCGATGTTCTGTATCAGCAGAAGGCCCTATAAAGTAGCTAGAGCAGCCTCAAAGGAAACCACATCCATTCCCCAGCTTCAATAGCCACGTAAACCATTAAAGCATTCAATCTTCTTGTCATCCCATTCCCTTCCCACCAGTTTTATTTCCAAGGAAGACTGGGAAGTGTTACCTTGAGCCAATGCCACCCTCACACAGAAAGCTTCCACATCACCCAGGGCTGTTCCTCCCCCTAAACCATGAACTTGTTCTCTTTTTCCTTTTGATACATAAAGGCTATTTGCACACATCCTCTAGAAAGAAAAATAACCTCGAAAAAAAGGGGAGAAAGGCAAAAAACGACTGCTATCGCCTAAAACAAAGCTAAACTCTGCAGAGTCCAGAGGGAATGGTGAGTTCCCCTTGTCACACACATCTCCCGACGTCCTGACCCAGAGAAGCAGCTCCCCACAGATGCTTTTGTACAGAGAAAACCCTGCTCCCTTCCCATCCCCCCTACACTGCCTGTCCATAAATTGCTGGATCCATTTCATTATAACTCACTTCTGCTGTGACTGCTGATTATAAAAAATTGATTTTAATAATTTATAGCCTGCCCAGCACCACAGCACCCTGACTACTGACAAGTATCCAAAATGCTGGTCCTGGTCTCGAAATCTCTCCATTCAGAGCCAGGGCCTCAGATACCTCAGCAATCAATGCATCTCAGTGTGGTACCCCAAGAGCTGAAATAAGAGATGATGCTGCTCTTCTCCCCATTAGTAATGCCACAAAGAGGGCACATTAGCAGACAGCAGCTCCTTCCTTTGAAATCTCCCTCCCCTACTGGCTCCAACAGAGACTAAAGAGTGAAGGATCTAGTCCCTGGGGTGGGGGGTCACCACTGTGTACTGACTTTGAGGGGTGCAATGCTTTTTATGTTGGTTTTTCAGGTGGAAGTTCAAAGGAGAAGGCATTAACCGCTTGCACAGCATCTGACCCCACACCATTGCCTGCAACACATCCCTGGGTCACACAAAGCTGGAGATGTATAGGTAAAACACTCCAGGAGAAGCTAAAAGAATAAACACCGTGCATATACACAAAAATGAGAGCTTAGATATAAATATGCATAGATAAACATACACCCTCTCAGATGATGCTATCAAATGCATTACTCCCCAAATCCCTGCAGAGCAGTAGACCATCTCCAAGGTCATATTAGCATGGAAGTAATGTAATCCCATTACCCAGACTCCTTCTCCTTCTCTTAGTTTCTATGTTGATGTTTGCTCTCTTAATTTTAAACACCAGCCGTGTATCTTGTGGCCCAGCCTGGGACCGCTTTGCTCAAGTGGTAGTAAACACACAGCTTAATTCACTCATTCTCCAGGAAAAAAAAAAAAAAAAAAAATGAAATACATGCACCCGCCAGCATGATGATCGACGCAGGGTGTGCTGAAAGCTGCTGTAACTAACTCAGGCTCGGGGAACAACCAGAGCACGCAGGGCGGTAAGCGGAAAATCTGTACATGCTGCTCTTGTCGGGAGAAAAATATCCAAGCGGCACATAACTGAGCTGCCAACCACACACCGCACGAGCCTCCCCGGTGCCAGGGATGCAGCTCAGTGCTTGTGCTAAAGGGTATCTGCTAATTCCTCAAGCAAGGGACAGGGTCATTAAGAGGAAAGCTGGACCCAGTGCTTAAGACCAGGGGAAGCAGGGAGGGAGTGTGGAACAGCCAGCAAGACGAGCTCCCCAGAGAGAGGATGAAGGATGGTGCAGGCAGGGGCCACCACGGCCACTCTGCCCCATGGCCAGCAATAGTGGCCACCATGGCCACACAAGCCCTCTGCCAGCTTCTCCAAGGAGTTCATCCTTGGGAGAAAAGAAATCTTTAGAGTTGGGCCTTTGGTGTCACAGCATGCAAAACCTCTTGGAAATACGGCTCCCCTTCTCAGGTCCAAGCCCTGAATACCTCCCATGCTGCACACCATCTTCCTCTACGCTCCCAAAACTTCTCTAAGCCCTCTACAAATCTTCCTGAAGTTCAGGCCATTCCTCTTTGTCTATTCACCTTCTGAAAACATCTCTAATCTCCCTTTTTTTCCTTTTGTTGCCTGCAGGAGACTGTGATAACGTAACCTCCTTCACACCTCATCTCTGCTAGCTGACACGATAACAAAAAAGTTTAATAATAACAATCTCCAACAAAGAACACAGTGAAAGAGCGTGGGAAGCACTTCTCATCGGCAGATGCCAGAGAGATCTGCCAGAAACATGCATCTCAGAAGACACTGAGCATACGTTTAGACTTCTCCCAAAACCCACACGTGCCGCTTGGTGGCAAGCCCATGCTGGATGAAGGCCACAAGGGTGGCCAACACACGTGCCTGCTCTTCAAGGAAGATGCTCAGAACAGCATTTCAGAATGCTTTTACCCTCAGCATGCTTTCATTTTTGGGTCTCCCAGCCTTTAACCAAGTCTGATGAACATCCCCAAGGCTCACTCTGCAGTCCATGGTGAGAGACACACAGCTCCAAATGCTTCTGCATCTGCCTAATGAGGAACCTACCCCTCCTGGATGACTGCGGAGGGAGTCTGCAGTGATTAGTCTTATTAAGCCTCTGTGAAAGCTACTCCAACATCAAACTGATGAACTATCCAAGACAGACTTGTTAGCAGAGGATAAATTAAAATCCAGTCTTGGTATTTTAACAGTCTACAAGGCATCATTTCTGCATGGATGGCCCTTAACCCTTGCACACTCTGGATGATTCGTTCAGCTGCTGGTCACAGCAAGAAGCCCATCTCAGTCCCCAAGTCTATTTCTGTGTCTGTCTTCTGATCAAGACCATGCAAATTTACCTGCTCTGAGTTACCGTAAAGTCCTTTTTCTATAGTTAATGAAACATTTTATTAAGTACCATCCCCTGCTCCCATCATACACACGTCAGCACTTGTTAGACAGTAATCCCAGGATTGACAAAGGATGTTAGAGGAATTTCAGTAGGATTTGTCTATTAATTCCCTTTGCTACTTTTTAAATTCCTGTGCTTAGAAAAATGCTGGCATATGTGTCCTTCCCAACAGGTAGCCACTAATGAAATTATCCACCACCCGCTTTTTCAGTAAAGTTCAGCTGATCTGGCAAGAGAACCCCACAAAAAAAAAAGTATCGCTGAGATAGTGGGGCTTGGAGCTGGTGTCACAGCTGACAAAGTGCATCACTGGGTCTTCACCCCTTCAGAACTGTGCAGACGGTGTCTCCCCACCTCCCACTCCACATCTCCCATGTCTGCAACAGAAGGAAAGGCACAACCACAGCAAAAGCCTAATCTGTGCATTTGTGATACTATCCAGAAACAGGAATAAATGACCTCAAACAGATGAGGGGTGCTCATTTCTTTATCCTCTAGAAGCCAATATTTACTAGAAACATTTCCCTCAGCCTACAATTTCTAGGATATTACGACTTGATACCCTGAAGACTTTCTTTGGTGCCACAATGCATTTAACCCCCTGCATCTCAACAGCAGCAGCATAGGGCATGAACGCAGGCAACGCTGCCGGCGGTGCTCCTGCTTGCAGAAAACACACACAGGAGTGCACAGCTGCCAGGTGGTTCCCCCTGCTCTGCACTAGCATAGGACAGTCTTTGGCTCCAGGAAGATGAGTTTGTGGATTTTGCTTTGGTTTTATTGCTACCTGACCAAGACAGTTGTATGTACCTTCTCAATAATTTAAACTAACAAATTCTGCGTCAACCAAACCTCTTTATCAAGACAATATAGGACTGCAACATGTTCAATAGAAGCACATTTATGGGTCACGCATCTCCCATAGCCACTGTGCTTACTAGACCAATAAAAGAAATCAAGATTCAACCACCAACTTTCCATCTCCCACACTGCTAACCAAAATGGGAAACACTTGCTGCTCCCTCCTCCCTCCAGCCTCCTCCTGCCTTCCCCATTCACACCCCAAAAAAAGACTCAAGCACTGCCTTCCCTCCTTCTCCACCGCTCAAGACACGCCAGCACACTTAGGAAATCATTAGTGCAAATTCGAGCCAAGATTATTTATCCTTAAAAAGCCTGCCCAACAGCAAATCTCCCTCCAGCCGCTCCCAGGCTCTGCAGCTCAGTGCAGATAAATAGGCACTTACCGCCAGCTACTAACTACTTCATAAAGCATCTCCTTACTTTTATTCCCCTGCGATGTATACACATGTGCACACACACGCTCGTGCTCCGTGCACACATAGCACCAGGAGAGAGGAGTTTCCTCCTTCCCTACCTGCTTCGGTAAGGGTGACACGAAGCGTTAGGCTGTCAAATAAGTGCCTGGGCTGCTGCATCACCTCTCCCTCATCCTTCCACATCCTAAAACCACCAACTTCATAATGCTTTTGCATGTTGTAAAGCACCACACGGTCCAAAACGTGACGATGCAAGGGCTGTAAAGTTTTCAGAAGACACGTGCCATAGAAGAGAGCTTAGAAGTCCCAAAGCACACGGGGCTTTGTATGTACATGCCAGCTTAGCACTAACATCTGAAAGTAAAATGCTTGGAAATGGCTCCTGGGAAAAGCTCTCAAGTGCTGGGTTCAAGACTGAAGGTTCTCCTTTAAGAACGGAGGAAGTTACAGGACCCTTAAGTTATCATGAATTTTCACAAAAGCATGATGCTTTTGACAAGCACATACAGGTTAAAAAAAAAAAGTACAGATTTTTGCCACTGGTTGGAAATCAAGATTTATCCTCAATGCAGTTTCAGGCAGCACCCTGCCTGCATCTAGGAGGGTCTCAAAAGGCAGGTATCAAAGCAGGTTATTCCACCATGGGTCAAGCAGAGCAACCAGGATTTTGAACTCTGGTACCTTTTGCAAAAAGAGAGCTTACACAGCTTTCTGCAAGCTGTCCAGTAGCAGGTGAATAAATGCCAGTTTTTTGTCTCAATCAATTAATAAAATAAAATCAGGGGAAAAAAAAAAAGGCATCTGGCAAGCAGTCAAAGGCCCAGTAGCATGTGCTAGTAAAAGACTCAATCAACAAAATTTAATAGTACTTATTTTTTTAACAAAAAAGCAGAACCTCATTCCTTTTTGGCAAATTAACAAAAAGCCCGCCCGTATGACTGGTCCCAAAACCACCAGCTGAAACGCTAACAAAGTTCCAGCAGGAGCAAACCCAAGTGAGACGCCCTTTGTTGAAGCATCCCTGAACCCAATACAGATTTTAGCTTCTCTATTGGGATGCACTTAAGAGGAAGCAACTTTTTTTGGTGTGACCTGATCACAGCGAGTTCAGCAGAACTTAAATCAATGCCTTTACCTATACATATCAAAAGGTAGGAAGGTGCCCTGCTTTACCCTTATGACTTCAGTTTTAATATGCCAGGGTAGAACACATGTGCTTTGCTGATGAGGGGTTTTGGCACATGCTGACATCCCATTAACTCCAATATCTTGTTAACAGACAGTAGCAGCCAAGAAGCATTACTTGAAATCTTTAAGCAGAGAAAATAAGCCCAAATCACTTCTAATACACCAGCAGCATAATAAACTTAGACAGAAAAGAAACACAGTGAAGGCCATATGTTTTGTTATTAAGAACTAAATAACAAAAGGGGAGAAAAAGTCTAAAATCCAGCTGCCCTGAAGAAGCAGTGTGGAAGGGATTTCTGCAGACACCCAGAAGTGAAATCGGGCTGTATCTAATTACCAATCCCTACCACCACATTTTAGATCAAGGGAGATTGAGAGCAAACAGAAGACAGAAGAATTTAATAGTCTTTAAATAATAACAAAAAATTAGAGAAAAAGAAAATTAATTAATGGTCAATACAGCTAAGCAAAGTCTTACTGGAAAATTCATCACTATGTCCTCTTGGTCCCACGTGCCATGGGGACAGACCTGCACCAGTCTATAGCAGGATACGCAGCAAAAATACTCAGCAGCCCAAAAGGTATGAAGCCTCATTACCAGATGTTGTTACCAATTAATTCTGGGCTAAGAAACTTGTCAAGAAGGCAGACGTTCTGTAAATCTGTAAAGACATTTCCCTTTATATACACATATATGCACACAACTTGCATTTGCTCACCTGGCTGACATACAGAATAAATTAATAAGCCTAACTTTAAATTTATAGTAAAAAATCAAAAGAAAATTAAGAAAAAAGTATTTAGGAGTCTAAATTATAGTGAAATCAAGAGGATGAAGCAGTTGGTCTATAAAAACAAATCACGCTGAACTACCTTCAATGCCTTATTTTCCCCTGATTGAATCACAAAATTAGTCAATGAAGACTGCAATATATTCAGGCTTAGTAAAATATTTGATAGTGCCTCAGAAAAAACTTCTTTGAAATATTAATTGAAACTGGCTTGAATATGAGCACTGTCATACAACAGTATTAATAATAACAGTAAATTTGATTTATGTGGCTCTTCCCTCCTAGTGCCAGTCTGGGTGGCACAAATAAGCTTTAAGCTGGAGAGGCTCACCATGGGGACTGGTGTTAAGGGTGGGTTTCTCCAACATCTTTATTAATCATTTGAAAATGAAAGAAACCCACTGAATTAGCCAAGCTGTTGATATGTGTCTGTTTAGGGGGTCAGGTGGGATAGTAATAATTTCTGAAAGCCACCTCTGATTGATATGGTGGGTGATTGATGGAGCAGAGCTGGCTCCTTCTCACCAGCTCTCCTACCTTCTCGTGTAAGTCAAGTGGCACTGAAGGCACAACATCACACAGGCAGCATGTTCCTTAGCCAGCAAAAACGGGCAAAAGTAAGAAAACCAAGAAGCAAACTTCGAAAACATTAAAGAAAAACAAGATTTGGAGATAAATCACCAATTTCTGAGAGGCAGAGACCTGGAAAATCGTTAACATCCAAATAGGCTGGTGAGGACAGCAGGCTGTGAACAGGTTATGAGCCTGTGAGGGAGCAGGACAGCAGGACCATGCTCTGCACAGAGACAAGATGTCCCCATTACGCACAGGGGCCCAAATGTGGGGTATAGCCCACAACCCTGCTGGGTATGGGGCCAGGAGCCTCCCCCATGCTGAGGAGAATCGGCAAAGAGCAACAACAAGAATACAATGATGGTTCTGGAAGGACTGAGCTGGGATGAAAGATGGTTTGCATCTGCACCCTTGCTTAGTGCTGCAGGAAGACCCAGCTGTAAAGACCCCAGGGACAACCACAAGGCTGAAGCCAGGGGGACAAGGTGTAAAAGCATGTGATAGATTAACTGAAACAAACAGAGACTGATTAGCTCTCTGGCAGCAAACTGCCATGCCCCTGGGTCCAGCCCCAAGAGCACTTTTGGTGACCAGCACAGAGCAGCAGTGGGACCCCGCACGTTACACACCCTCCTTACAGCTCCCACTAGCCAGTTCCCCAGCATCACACTGCACCAGTGCAAGGGCTGCCAGCCCTGCCCCTCACCAGCTACCCAGGTCTGCCACAGCATCCCACTGCTGTGCGCGCAGGCATGAGCATGGGAATTTACCCAAAACCCAGATGAAAAAAAGTCAGAAAATCAATTAAGAAATCAATACGAATAAATATTGATTCTAGACTACTGTTACCTCAAAATTATTGGGGTTTTCTTTCCTTTTTATAATACCAGACATCTCTCCTTCAAAAAAAAATATATCATAGCTTAATAGGTAAGACCCTACTAATTATTACCCCCAACATAGATTGGAAAAAGAGCGCTTTGGATGAAGACATGCTTTGCAACTGTGCACCTGCTGATTGTGGAAAACTGCCTCTGTTTCCCTCTTGCCAAGGCAGGACTGAAGCTGTAGCCCAGTGAAAGCACTGCAGACCCTGGGTCAGACCCAGGAGCAACCCTGGATACCAGGAGACGGTGCCAAGGGGGTCCTGAGCAAGAGGCAAGCAGACCCGGCCAGCAGCTCCCGCAGAACTCCGCAGCCTGGGAGCAGAAGAGGCAGAAATCAGCCTCTCAGGACAGGGATCCACAGCTGGGATCCACAGCTCTGTGCTGCATGGTGAGAAACATGCCTCAGCCCAAGGGCAGCAGCAGCTTTACCTGCCTCCCTGAGTGCCGGCTCCACTTAGCGTAATGATTATTAAGCCCTGTCAGCAGTTATAAAAACCAACGGACGCAGCTCCACAGGCAAGTGCTTCAAAAGCCGCCGAGACGCCCCTGCTCACAGGTTTTCATTACCCATCTGGAAAATTGCGGATGTCACAAGAGCTTTTAGAGCATCAAGATGAAATCGTCTTGTCAGCAACAAAAGGGCCAGTTCTCCCCTGCCCCAACCCCAGCAGCTGTCTCAGCACCACTGCCGGCTGCTGCGCAAGCAGCCAGCATTGCACCAGGACACCAGCGCTGCCTGCCCCGGAGCTGCTGTGGCACCGGTGTCTCAGCCCGTGCCACGTGAACCTTACTGTGAAGGAACACAATGTTTTTCCTCTCACGGTAATTCACAGCCTCTTGACTGTGTTAGGCTGGGAAGAACTTGCTGTTTGCCAAGGAGGATGAAGCACACCCTGGGACACAGAGAAGATGGAGATGCAGGTTCATCAATACCAGCTCCGCCTATAGCTGGTTCAGGTGGAATGAGAAGCAAGCCAAAGAGTTTATAATCCAAAACCCAAGCAGACCCATCTCTTTTTTTTTTGGCCATAATTGTATGGGGTTTTACCCTCTGCAGCTTTTGAAGTGCTACACTGCTTTGACTTGAGTAGCATCAAAGACAGATGTGGCAAAACCACCTTGACAGAGACCATGCTTCCCAACGGGGTTCTGATCAAAAATGGCTTTTTCCTTTTCTGCAGGGAAAACTCCTCACTGGTCACAAAGCGAGGTCTGCCAGCAGAGCCACAAACCCACCCCAACAGCAGGGCACGTAAGATGCTGAGCTACAGCCTGTGTGTCTTGATTTGAAACAGTCTCTTCCAAAAGGAGTTGGTAACTCCTGCAGATGCTGCACTGAGGTGAAGTAAAACAACAACAATAACAAAAAAAGTCTTTCTGCAGCTAACAGGTTCCAGCAGACACAGGGAGCAAAGAGGCTGTGAGACACAGAAGATGGCCATGAGCACCAGCTCCAGGCTATCCTCGTGCCACAAACCTGAGCAGAGGGGAGATCCTGCAACAGGGCCCAAGCGTGGAGCAGAGCATGCTGAAGGCTGACTGGGGGAGGGGGGGATACATGGGTGCACCTGGCATCCTTTCCCACACGGTGCCCCTCAACGGCCCCGATGGCTGCAGCCCAAAGGGAGACCTGTGGCCAGTTTATATGGCCACAGACAACAAGATCTCCCGAGCCCCCTTCCTGAACCACAAACCAGGTTCAGGGTAACAGAGCATCCCATCCTCTATCTTCCTTCGTTATCCAGGGCCACAGCACCAACTGAAGACCACTCTTCCAAACAGAAACTGGATTATAACCCTGCCCCTCAGATACAAAATATGGGAATCCAAGTGTGATTTATTCCTCCTGTGCACAAAATACTACCCCAGCTGCCTTTGTGTACAGCCATTATCTTCTGGTCCATTGATTTTTAATAGCATAGCTGTAGATCGAAATGAGATGCCTGAGCATCACATAGGGTTTTGCGCTGCTCCCGCCTTCATCAAGAGACACTTAAACACTGGTGCTGATGACAGAGCTTTTGGGGCTGTCCGAGACACAGGCAGGCTCATTATTGCACCACAAGAAATAGAAGTTGGAGATAGAACAAACCCATTAGATCATCAAATGCTCCGGTGCTCTCTACAATTTGCTTCCTCAGTGCTTTTGCCAATTGAAGCTTGAACAGCCCAAGTGACAGCCCCTATCCTTCCCTTGTGAGGTTACTCCACTGCCTCCAAATTTCTAGGCGCTCCAAGCAGATTCAGCCTAGGTTCAAAGACCAAGCAGCATCATTCTCTTTCTTCTCTCCATTTGCTTTCACAGCTCCCAAATGCTTCCCTTGCCAATCCTGCCATTTATATCGCAGTCACCTGTCCCTCAACCAAGAGCAAAGCTCTCCTGCTCCAGGGTTTAAGGATGGAGTGCCAAATCTCAGCATCCCTGGCTGAACATCACAAAAATGAACAACAATCTTACAGCAAGTCATGATGAGGAAGAGGTGATAAACTTACCAGGGACATCCTCCCAGAGGACCGTTTATCAGCATTAACAGTAGCAAAGTCTTTTTCAGAGAATAATTGGACAACCGTAGTGCAGACAAACTACAATTAAGATATTAATTAAAGCCCTTTGCTTCTTCCCACACTGCCCTGCACCTTATTAAAGCCACATCAAATCTGACATTTAGTTGTCTGGTTGTTGGCTGCCTTCAGAGAGGCACAAGAGCTCACACAGTATACAAGGCTTGTAAAAATGACGTCTCTTTATCACATCACTTACACTGGCTGAAAAAATAGCCTAACCTGCTGCTGTCTGTGATATCTGTTCTGAGATTAACAGAATTATTCTGGCCTTGTGCTGTCATTCCAGCACTTTTGCTAAAGCAGAGCCATGGGAAGACAGACAGACATCATCAGACCAAGCAACAAACACTGATCGGAATCAAGGAGACAAGGAGCAGGCATGCAGAGGCATCACTGCCTTGGAGAGAAGCCCCCTGAGGACTAGCATCTTTTGCATGGTCCTTGGGGTAGGCTGCTCAGGTGACTGAGGCTAGGTGATTTCACGACTAGAAAAGATTCAGGCAAGCAGTTGGATGAGGAACTGGAGGGGTAATTTAGTTGTTCCTGAATGGTGAGTGGATGAAGAGCATCTTCTCAGCCTTGCAGTGCAAGAGAAGCAGCCGTGGCTCACTCTCACCCTCTCTCTCCTCAGCATTGTGCCTACCACATACGCAAAAGCAGAAAGAAGCAACCACAGTGCCACGAGCAGCAGTGTTCCCAGTGCTGACATTTGTTAATGCTTTGTTGGTGGAAAATCTGGTGTGCTGAGTCGGGAACAGGGACCGCTCCAAATAAAAACCCTATTAAATAAATAAATACATTTCAACATCTTTCCATCACCCTGGCTGGGAGTTCACATCATGTCGGATCACAGGTAACGTGAGGGTCACTTGCACAGCTTTGGACACCACAACATGAGAACTGCGTGTAACAGTCAGCAGTGAGACATCTGCTCATGCAGAACTGCCCCAGGCAAACACCGACCGTGCCATGGGGCTCCTTTAGGTCCTTTAGGGTGGTGGTGCACCCAGGGTCCAGCGCCCAGCTGGTGACCAGACCAAACGCATGCATCGGCCAGCAAGGGAGACCCATGCGTGTGGAGGAAGAGCCTGCAAGAATGTGGCATGAAGGAGGCTTGGGGCCTCTCGGGTCACCTGAAAACTACTGATCTGACTTTTTTTAACTGCTTTTAGTAGTTGCCTAAAATAGACACCTTGGTTTTGTAAAAGCAACTGAAATAGATAATGGCTGGTCAGTGCACTTTATGTTTCCTTTATAAATAACCTAGTAATGCTTCTGGGAGTGGGAAAATGGTTTATTTCTAGATCTAAATAAATCCTGATCATCTGCTAACCATTTCTCCTTCAGGGTCATTTGATGTGTCTCTCCAGCCAAGGGTGGCTCCTTGCTCCTTCAGACAGCAACAAGGACATCACCACCCCATCTTTCCAAGCCTTCACCAGACTAACACCACCTGGGACCGAAGAACAAGGGATGTGAGCATTAACTCCCAGCATGAGAGCAGATCTGCCTTTGCAGAGATGCAGAAGCAGGTGCCTTGTCACAGCATCTCAAGGGAGAGGTGAGATCTCTGGAAGGTTTGCCAAGGAGCCCAGGGCTGCACAGCAGCTTTCCCTTGCTGTCACCGTACCATTTATGGACTGCACGGCTTAGCAGAGGGTGAGGAACTTAGCAGTTCAAGGAGCTTTATGCTTTATCACCTTGAAGGCACTAAATAAATAAATAAATAGCACAACTTGCACTTCAGCAGAGTATAAACAGGCATTTATAGAAAGAAGCCCCAGTGAAACCACATGCCCTTTCAATCCACTTCCCAGGCAAATAAAACCAGGTAGTATCGAGAGTCAGAAGTACATCAAGGGGCTTTTCAAACAAACAGAAGGATACCAGCAAGGAAAAGCTCCGACCTCCAACAGCCCCCTCACAGTTGCTCTGTCCATGGCCCTTTGGGAGGCTTAGCCCGTCGGCACGGCTGGGCTCTGTGCTTCACACACCCGAGCTCAACGAAAACAACAGCAATCAGTTCCCATTTCCAGCTCGTTAGTATGGCTCACCATACATCCCTGAGCCCCCATGGTTAGCCATGGCTTTTAATGTATGGCTGTTTCTCTCCTGTAGCCGTGCCAGGCTGGCTGATGTTACTTTGCTCTCTCTTTCTTCCTTCTCCCTCTACATGGCAGGCTCCCAGGAGGATGAAATGAAAGGGCCCTGATCACAGATTTTTCCTGAGCAACTAACCCTTAAGGTGCAGGCTCTCCAAGCTGCAGAGTGCTTGCTCATGCCTATACAACTGCAAACAAATCATCAGGGAAAAACAACCAGTGCATGACTGTAACCACTCTTGGCCAAGGCAACGTGGGTCAGAATGAAGCCTCACCTGAAAAGTAGGTGATGGCTCTTGTATATTATTTTTTTTCCACCCCTTTAAAACTGCAGCGATAATTGCACGATGAAAGAGGGAAGGAAAAAAAAAAAAAGAGAGAGAAACAAAAAAACAAATCAACAAAAGCAAAAAGCCAGGCACACATGATATCTTTGCAGGAGCTGGTCCTCTTGAATCAGAAACCCTGGAATTGTTCTGCAATCGACTCAGTGGACAGTTACCATCTGTTTATGGAAAAAAATGTTAATAACCCCCAATCATAATCAAATAGGCAACCACTTTACTTTAAGTACCTATTAACTAATGTTGAATTACAATGGAACAGCTCTGCAAGTACTTCTGACATCCACAGGCACATCAGCAGTGCCAGCACTTTGATCAGGGCTAATAGAAAAAGTACCAAATGAACCGATAGCAATGCGATTCCTCAAACTACAGAAAGCGTGGGCAGTATTTATTTACTGTTCTTTCGTCTCTCCCCAACCTCCTTGTTGTTTCTGCCTATTCAGAGAGAAAATATACATACGCCTGTATACAGATATACACATCACCCACCACAGCACACCCCGTGAAAGCCTGCTCCCCTGTGTTTTGTTATTCTATCTGAGGCTTCACTTCCATACGGGTTCTCCAATGCCCAGAAAGGCTCAAAGCATTTCCATCAGTGGGGCATCACCCAAGCTGTCATCCTGTTTAGCCTCCCTATTTACATGATGCCTGTAAAGGCATCTTGAAGTCCTTCCCCCATCTCCTCTGGGTGGAACTGGCCAGCAGATCCAAAAGCCGCAGCAGAGAAAGGGAAAAAATGAGCAGGCAGAGCTGCACATACACGCTTGCATGTGTGCAGACAGGCAGCATGATCACACACCTTATTTGTTTAGGAAATCAGATTAAAAAGCAATCTACTCTTTGCCAACTGCAACCAAGTCTGAACCATTAGCTGGCACTGTCTCCACCCAAGGAAGAAAACCTTGTTTGGAGAATGCAAGTAGTTTTTAATCTCAGAGCCTGGGAAACAGCTCATCTCAGCAAAATGACAAGTGCTCTTGTCTGGATTTTCTCTAGCATCTTTCTCCCCATATCTCAGCAAACTCAATTTGTTTCTTTTGGGGTTTTTTTTGGTGGTTTTTGTTTGGTATTGTTTTGTTTTTTAAGCTGTGCGGCACCAGGAATACATCACACAAATATGCACAAGCACACATTCTTTATCCCTAGGCACTTGCAAACGTAACAGAAAACAAAGAAAAGGAGCATATATTTCAGCCCATCAACCTAAGCATTTACACGGCCTCCATCACTGTGCCATCCAAACATTTTGTTAGTCCCAGGACTTTTCTGTGCCGTTATTATTGTTTTATGAAATTTCATTTTTGTTAGTCCCGGGAGTTATGTGTGGGTTTTTTATTATCTTATGAAATTTCATTTCCTGTCATCTTCTGGGATTAAACTTTGATCGGAATACGTGGGTTTACAAGGCTTGCGGTGACAAGCCTGACCCCAGAAGGTGAGGTGTAAACCCTCCACCTCCGGCGGGCAGCCAGGGAATGTGGGACACCGAGCCCAGAGCAAGCAACGACTGGGAGCGGGATGCCGGGCTCCTTACTCCCATGCAGTCTATCCCACCTGTAAAACCCACTCCCCTGAGCCATGGCAGTAAACCAAAGAGCCCCAACTTCCAATTACTTGCACTGCAAGATCCTATTATTGTTCCCACACTAATACAAGGCTTTAAAAAGCCTCTCAGCTACCCCTCTGGATACATCACCCTTCAGCAAGCAGTCGCAGCCCATTGCTGCGACTTCAGCGCGTCTCGGTTTTCACATTCCCTTTTCCCAGCGGTTTCCTCGCCACTGCCTCCATGTCACCCACACAACGCCACGTTTCACAAAGAGGCGCTTTGTCTGCCATTCTCCTGCCGCCTCCGCCACCCCAGCTCCAGTGATCCCCCAGCCCCCCCACCAGCTGCTGCAGCCCCCACCCCCTACCCCAGCTACAGGAGCCAAAGCCGACAGGCGGCCAAGAAAGGGGAGCTGACCTCTGCCACCCCGTGTTAATGAATGCCCTCTCCAGAGGGAGCAGGGGAAGGCGAGGGGGATGGCACATGGCCAGCCCCTGTGAGCTCAACCGAGGGATGCCACAGAGCCGGGAGCACAGCACATCGGAGCCCCCTTCACAAAGAGCTTTTGTGGATGCCACCGCTCCAGCCCGTCGACAGCACGCTGGGCAGCACAGGCTTTTCTACAGCTTCACCGTCAGCTGTATCAGTAGCCGGGTCGTTACCAGAGCTGCAGATCTGCCAGGACTCTTGTGCAACGCTCTGAGGGTCTGATATCAGCCAGAAGAGGAAAAATGTAGACAAACCATAAATGTGGACACACCATCCTCTCGTAGTCATCCCCCAGCACATGTACGCCAAGACACAGTGACTTTCTTTTCAGCAAAGGCAGCTGGAATATCGGACACTTGGTAGCCCATTAGTCTGCTTTTAAGACTGGAGGGCAACACAGCAGGCTGGCCCAGAGGGTTTTTCCAGCCTAATGTCACATTCAACCTTGTCAGTCCAAGTTCACCTCTCTCTCTCTCTAGGAGATAAACCATCTGCTTAACACTAGGAGACGCAGAAGGAAAAAAGATGTGCTCAGATTGACTCGAGAGGTGCTTCGGGTAACGTGTCCAACATGAGCACACAGTGTTCTGCGTCCATGACAAAAACAACAGGAAAAACCTGCTCCTGCAGGCCTGCCAAGCTGGGTTTTCAACAAGTGGCAACATATCAAGCGGTGATGAACAGCTCCTGATTCAGGGAATGATGCACTTTCCCAAAAAGCCTCAGGGTTTGGATTTTTTTTCCTCAGTAAATGGTAGCATGCTGGGTGCCATACAGGATGGCTCCTGCCCAAGAATTAACTGATGAGGGACCCAGAGGACAGTGCCAGCTAAAGGACATCTGGAGGTGGTTGTCAGCTGTGCTGTCCCATACAAGGTGTCAGAATAAGGCAGAACCTGTATATGCGCCCCTGGACAAGCAGCTCAGGACCACTCAGTAAAGTGATTTGATGATTTGTACAAGGGCATCACCCCATGCACAGGCAGCCCCCAGGGAGAAGGAAAGGAACAGTAGCCCATTAGCGAACTCAAAGAGGAGGCACCACGGAAAGAGACATCCAGCACACACAGAACAAACACAGGCTTCAAGGTACCACTGCCAGACTGGGACCATCTGCAACAGCTCAGCTGAGACCCCAAAGCAACTTAAGGAGAGAGCAAGTCCTCTGGACTCATTGGCCTGCTGAGCAGCAAGGAAAGAAAGCTTAGAAACCACATTTTGGAAAGTGTGGAAGGAACTGTGACATATCTTGTGGGGGTGAGAAATAAGTCAGCTGCAGCTGCCCGGGCAGACCGTAGCCAGGGTACCAAACAACATCCCAGCTGGTGCAGGTGAATGTAAGAATTGCGTTTGTGTTGTGGAAGAAAATGTGGTGAGGTTTGGTAACGAGCTGGATGCAAAGAAGGGAGATACCGGCTAAAGATGCAAAGCATGGTGGCGTGCCAGTTGACAATGGCACTACGGCTAAAGAAAAAAGTGTTGGCAGAAGAGATGCTGGGGGAAAGCAAAGGGGTCAGAGTGGGGACAGCCACATGCCAGGGAGACTGTCCACAGGGCAGGAGGCTCTGCAGCCTCTGACGGGGAGCAGAGCTTAGGCAGTATGGGTCAGCTGCCCACGGTGCTGCCTGTGACGCTTGTCACTCATTCAAGAACTGTGTCCCTGGTTTTAAAGATCCATTTAATTTCTGACAACTTCATCTCTCCAAGAAATATCAATAAAAGTTTTAGAAACTTTTTGAGGTTGTGGTTCCATACCAGAACTGGAACAAATACAGCACAAGGAGGAGGAGGAAAGCAGGCTTTTCTGGTTAAATGTTTTTGCCTCCCAAAAACTGCACACACAAGGGTCCATCAGAGCACCCCTCTGGTTTCTGGGAATGCAGAATATCCACTAACACACTTACCCAAACACCTCTGAACACACACACGTCTGTTCACAGAGACTGGTTACCCACATGAGGTTAACTCTTCTTTGATTCTTCCACTACAATCAGAAGTTACTTTTCCTTTTCATATTTGTATCTCTAAGCCCCATCAGTGGCAAGTGCCCAAGCACTTCCAAAGTGTTCTAACAAATCCCTCCAGAAGGCACGTAACATCCCAATTTTACAGATGGGGAAATTAAAGCAGAGACAGAGGTTAAGACAGCTAATTGCCTACGGACATCAAGTGAGTCAGTAGAAGAGCTGGGAATTGATCCCAGGAACCGTGTCTTCCATTCCTCTACTCCACCCACCAGTCAGTACACCCTACCAGATGGTTCTTATCATTGGACATATGGACTAAATATTGCTAAGCTGGTGTAGAAGATTCACTATTTAATTAAACGTCCTGTCTTCTATCTCCATAGGATGCACAGGGGAAACTCCAGCCAGAATCCCATCTGGACCCACTCAGGAAACATCTCCGTGAAGCAAACAAAGCCTGGAGGCAACCACAAGAAGTGTTCCCAAACCTATCAACCTGCCCTGCAACACAGAACCCTGCAAGGCCAGGAAATAGGCTGCAACTCAGGAGCCTCAGAAGAAGCTCGTGTTGGCAAAGCCTGGCTTCGACCAGTGTGTGCATGAGCCAGCAATTAGACTGGGAACTACTTTGTCATGTGAAGGCTCTTCCTCCAGACTTCACTGGGCACCACCAACGCTGCCCAACTGGAGATACCAGCCGAGTCACAAAAAGCAGATGGCACAATGTCATCTACTTTCTTCTTGCATTAGCTTTATCACATCACAGCACTGGTGTTGGTAGGACAGAGACACCAGTTCTGCCTGGCAAACATCAGATGCTTTCTTGCTTTCCAATCACTACCAAGGACACTTGAAATATCTCCTAAAGTGGTTATTCATGATGCAGAGGGAGAAACTTTCCAACAGAGAGGCAACAGAAAGAGACCTTCCACATCACTGACAGACAGATCAGCAATTGCTTTCCCGGCATGGACCTTAGAAAGTTACAGCAGCATCTCAGTCTTACAGACAGGCACAAGATGGGTACATCTGCCTTTCCAGCAGAACCCAAAGCAATTTCACATCCTTCTGTTCCCCCTTCACACCCCGCACTCTGCACCCAGTGCGACGCAAGGGGAAAGCCATGCATCATCAAGTCCGCAGACAAGACTTCATCCCAGAACATGCTCTCCTGAGTACAACTCCCTCAACACGTGGCTGGAAGAAGCAGGCTCAAAGCTCTTCTGAGCAACCTGTAGATGCAGTTACGTGCTGATCAGGAAAACACATGCATACTTCTGCCCAGCAGGACATACAGGTGAGAACCACCTGCCTGGATGTCTCCATTACTCTCTCAACAAACAGAAGAGGGCTGGACACCATTCCCTTTAGAAGGTTTTGCACCAATACAGATAATGTAGGAATAAAACCACAACACCTTTCCACGTGTGCTATAAGAGCCGGGCAATCCTGGAAGGTGCCTCCTGCTAGAGGAAAGCAACTGCACGTACCTTTCATCCCAAACTTGGACCGCCGGCCATACTTGTTGATCATAATAAAGAGGACGACCAAGAGGACACAAGCAAAAGCTGCCAGCCCAACCGCTATGGAAACCTGAAAGGAAAAAGCCTTAGTCAAGACAAAGGAATTTAGGAGTCTAGACTGGAAATGCAGCACCTCCTTGCACAGTTAACCTTTCTGTAGGCTCACACCATCTGCTGCAGCCCCGTGGATATCAGCTGTGGAGGAAAATACAAGCTAAAGCAAAGGGCTCTAGCACAGCTTGGAAGCATCACAGGCTGTTTTTGCAGGACTGGGAAGTCTGGGATTTCCCTGTCAGCAATGCTGTTCTGGGACCAGCTCCTCCCAGGCTCTCACTCCGTGTATCTGCAGGGAAGGACCACCTCTGCTCCAGTGTCTGGGCTCTCCCTTCGCTGCACCGCATCACGAGCCTCCGTTTCTGGCACAGTGGTGATGCCACAATGTCACAACACTAAAGCTATACTAACCTGAGCTGGGAACACACAGGAGCAGCAGAAAATTCTTTAGAAAGACCAACTCTGTCTCCATCCAAACATCCCTCAGGACAAAGAATGAGGGAAAATAACACACCACAAAAAGAAAACAGAAGAAAATAAGCAGAACTGAGGGGTTTTTTTCCCCCCTAAAACATTTGGTTTTCCAAAAGCCTCTAGTGGTTCCCTATTTATTGTGATTTTTCATAGTAAATATTTATACTACAACAGTGTCCAAAGTCCTTCACTGGATCCATGGTTCCACTGTGTAAGTGTACAAGCAGAGGAAAGAAAAACTTCTTCCCCTAAAGGGTTTACAATCCCAGGCTTATTTTAATATTTATGAATATTTATTCCTTCAAGCCTTTGCTTGAGATACTTTTATTGCATTGATGTAAACAACAATTTCTTTGGCATTTGTCCAATTGTTCTCCTGTACTGGGTCTTGTGATGCATTTAGACTTCACTTCCTTTTACAAAACTGTATTCTGCTATAATAGAAAATACATCATTTAACCAAGAAAAAGTAATTTCATTTTGCAACCCTTTTCCTGCCCTCAATACATTAGCTATGAAATTTTTACATTTTTTATTTGATCCTTCAGCTTGTTTTTTGTGCTTTATATTTAATAATCAGTGCACGTTATTACTCCAGTCTCACTGTTCAAAGCTTTCACTTCAGTTACAGGAGATTTTCAGCTGGATGAGAACTGAAACCAAGGTGGATTGGGTTTTGTTCATTCCGTTAACACCTGGCATGTTTCAAGATCTTAAAACTTTCAGAGAATCAGAGCAATTGTGTAACATGCTAATTTTTTCCCCCAATACTTATACACACATTCATTTTTTTTTCATTTTTCTACCTGGATTCTGCAGAAGACAGACAATGTTGAGATCTGATAAGCTGTAGGCTTTCTTTTCTTTTTCATTTTTGGCATGCCCTGCAGAGCAGGAGAGAGGGCGAACTGGCACTGACAGAACTGAACCAAGCTAAATCCGAGTCCCTCACAGGGCTAAACTTAACAGATCAATAATGGTCTGAAACACACAGTTGCCTGTTTGTTTGTTCTCTGGGTGCTACTTCTTCAGAGCGAGAATTTCTGACCCTGCAAGCAGCAACTTCACAGGATCCCTTATTTTCAAAGAGCTCCCTAGTTCCACTGCAGACCCAAGAGGATCAGATGGTTCATGTCAGTATTTTACCTGCCTGACACAAGCCACAAAATCCTTCTGATTGTTGACTTGAGTCATAAAGGAAGATTTTTTCCTTGCGAACATCTCAGAACAGCACAGGAGTGTAAATACTGAGTCATCAATAACAAGTAGTGCATGCAAAACAGTTCTGTAGAGAAGAGGACAGGACTCACCCCAAAAGTGTCCTCCTCTGGTTTGTGGGTCACAGTGATCGGCGGGGTGGGACTCACTTCATAATCACCAACTGAAACCAAAACAAAGACAGAAGATTCAACGTGGCTCCCACGGGACTCCCAAGGCACTAGCATATCCCCGATGCCTGACCTAACGCGAGGCAGCTCACCCCTAACAGAGGTTCTCACTTTCTATTTCAGAAGGCTCCAAAATCAACCATCAGAGAGTTCCCCGTGCACATCGGCAGAGAAAATACAGATCAGGAAAACACTGATGTCACTCCAACTTTACAAATGAGAAACACTTGGGTGCCTGGATGGCCTCCATCCATCCATCTCCTGGAGTTTTCAGAAATCTGCTGGGCTAGGTAGGGTCAAAACACAAGACTGACTCCAGCAGAACTTGATCCAAAGAACCAGTTACTGGGGGGGGGGGGGGTGGTGAGAATCTGTTGGGGAAACGTCACAGAAATCAAGCCCTGCTTCTCATCTCAATCCACACTAGAGAGCATGTTGTCAATGGGCCATGACACACAACTGCTTTGGGGACTGGCCAGCCTGCATCTAGTTAAGACCCCTTCTGCTGCACCACAACCAACCATCATTTCCACTAGGACCTTCTTCAGGACATCACTACAGGGAAATGAGCATCTCCTGAGCTCTAGAAATTGACTACCCAGCTGATCAAAAGCTCCCCAGCCATCTTGCTCACGTATGGGTAAGCCAGGACTTTGTGCAGTCTCTGCCAATTTGCTTTTGGCTTTCTGATTTTCCCTCCAGGAGCCCATAAGTCAGAAGAGCACAGGAAACCACAGAAACAAAACACCCACCATACACAAAGGAGGAGGAGGCACTTACTTGAGACAAAGTTGTCTGTACTCTCTGTGGAAAGGACAAAGAGAAGCAAAACAGTTAACAGCACAGCAACCACAGAAGTGGTCTCATTCCCAACCCACCTTAGAGACAACCCACCACCCCAAAGAGCCCAGGAAACCAACTCTTCCTAGTTTGTCCTGTCTGGCAACTGTAACTTGAAACTGCAGCACATGTGTCAGCAGGATATGCTGGAGGTCAGGATAGAGAACACAGGGGTAAGCAACTGTGCAGGGCCATGGGCTGCAACAGGAGGGGAGGGATGCTACTGCAAGTGAAAATGGAGAACAATTAGCAGCATGCTAACCACACCTTTGAATGGTAGTTAAACGATCCTGCTTTCAGCAGGCGAGCTTGCTCGACAGACGCACAGGGCTCAGCAGGACCGAGGTGGAGGGGAAAGGAGCAGATTTTGCCTTACATGGCAGTGTTCACCCAAGGACAAAGTCCTTCGAGGATGAGGACCAGCTCCCAGGGACGAGAGCCCAGCTTGGGGCCAGGGGACAGAGGAGACATCCTCTGACCTCTGTTTGAGCCACGCATAAAAGCTAATAACATCTGAACTGGACATGGAGGTTGCGGCTGTCCTAGAGCTGCCTCTTGCCAAGGCAACACCACCAGTCCCTGCTGTCAGCCTCTCGACTGCTCCAGTAAAGCTCCTTCGGCGCCAGAGGCGGCCAAGGCCCCAGACAATGAAGTCTAAAGCTCTCGGTGACACTCAGTTTACATAGCATGAGAATAACGTCAGCTTTCCATTCACTTGCCCATGTAAGAAATTGAGCCTGATATTAACTGGAGTTTACACAGCTTTGCTGGCAGAGGGCTCCTGGAAGGATGCTGAAACGTTCACACTGAAGTATGGGTAAGGTTTGGAAGGGAAGTGTAAAACAACCCCCGGGTGACAAACACAGCTTTCCAAATCAGGGGAAAAAAACCTGAAAAAATATTTTTGTTTCAAGTCAAGCAGAAAAGTAACTTTCCTTGGCTTTTTCTAGCAAGGCCGGGGGGTGTGGAGGGATAAAAGAGGAAGAAATATTTCATTTGGAGACTATTTTTTCGCTATTAAAGCAGACAGAGTCCAGTTGTAAAACTCTTGCTGCTTCTACATTTTCCCTTTCTATTTTTCTCCACTGGACTAAGGAAATTCAGCAGAAACCAACAAAACGTTTTTCCCATTAAACCCTATTTTTAAAAGTATAAAACACAGACAAGAAATTTCAGCCAATTTGAGTTCTCTGAGAAGTTCTCAAAGAGTTGAACACTCATCACAAGGGAGGTAGGTACATTAACCTTTGTGTATTAAGTAAGGAGGTGGTAGCTTATGATAGAGATGCCAATGACAACATGCAATGAGATTTTTATCAGGATATGACAAATCTGCCCTGAGAGCCACTGCCCTGGCTTCTGGAGCCACATCATCACAGAACAGCAGGATATGGCATGGGGCACAGCTCCCACCCAGCTTCTAGCAGCACCTTTTGCCTCTCATCCTGGAAAGCACAATCTGGCACAGTACCAACGAGAGGTTGCAGACCAGGGGTTTCTAAAAAAACATGGTCACGGGTTCTTTTCTATGCTGATAGGAAGCCTTCCAGGCACTGCATTTTCATTAAAGACTAATAATCTCATCCTGGGCAGTGACAGCAAAACCCTTGCATGTGTGAATAGCTATAGGCAATAAGCTTCTTGAATGAACCACCCTGGGGAACCGTCAATTTGTGGCATTTTCTGGAGGAATCCACCTTCAAATGGGAAATTATAAATGTCAGCTGTGGTACTGGACGGAGCAACGAACTTCAAGGAAAGTAAATTACATCCTGCATTGGGCTGACAGGGTCTGCCAGGGTGAGCAATGGCTTGGGACTTTGGATCAGAAGAAATAAAAGAAACTAGTCAGTTCCTGCTGAGAGATGGTTCAGGGTCAGAAAGTACTCCACACCAACACCGCACACAAGGCGTGGGTGAAGATGCACTCACAAGGGCAATATTTTACATATTTCACACCATCCCATTCTCCCAGAGCCTCTGACACAAAAGGATCTTCAAACATCAACGTGCCTTCCCACGTCACACCACAGCACAGATCCACTTCCAAAATCAGCTCTCTAGAACAGCAGATCTGCCCCCTTTTCTGGAGGTCCAGCACCTACTTAAAGAGCTGCCCCCGTTGCACAGATGGGGAAATTGAGTCACAAAGGTGGAACCTGACAGAGGTGAGACTGCAGACCTGCACGCCTCTCCTCACCCACCTACATTTGATAAGCTGCTCTTCTGCCCTGACAGAAGGAAACATAAATAGGTCAGATAGCCAAACAGGGCATCATCCTTGAAGCCAGAATGCAAATTTTCCACTCCTTTCCATATCGGCTCATTTGTTCAATTGTCAGATCTTCAAGGCAGAGATTTGGGTTTGCATTTATGATATCTGACCTGCGGGAAAACTCTGTGTACATATATGGTGTGATATAAATAATAAATGAGAGTACCGTTGGTATTTTTCTATATTTAGCAAACGCCCTATTTTGCTGGATTTTCTTGGGCTGCAGGGGCCAATTTAGAGCTGCCACTTTCTCATGGCATCATTCCTGAAGGCAAAGGCAGCAGCTTGCACAGACCTTAACTCCGTGATGGCCAGCATGGTGTTGCAATGCCGGAGAGCAGACCAAGACCCTCCATGCTCCTATACAGCAGGCAGATCACCACAAAAGTCTCCACTGTAGTCCCCAGAGCTGGATCTTCATGTCCTCAAATGCTTTTTTTTTTTTTCCCCCCCTTCTTTTTTATTCCCCTTCAGTTAAGCCCTGAATCACTAGGGAATACAACAGGGAATTCCAAACAATCGGGTAAGAAATCCCAGCAAACTGATGCAAAGCAACTAATTGAGCCATTGCATCTTTTGTAGACCTGTCATTCTGGGATTGCACATGTTATATTCAGAAAGAAAACAATCCTGACACTGCTGCATCCAGCTTTAATCATTTCACAAATGCAAGCTAGAAGAAAAACAGGGAAGAGCTGCATCACTTCAAAGGGCTTTATTTAGCTTATAACTGGCAACCACATAGAAGAACACTTTCGCTCAAAAAAAATTGGGCAACCTTTTTGGGGCACACCAGAGCAGATCCAATATAACTGACCAAATGTACATCCTATTCCCACTGAAATTCCTGAAGATCTAAAAAAAAACCCCAAAAACTGCAGAATACATTACACAACAAAAATAACTAAATCAGTCTCTCTCTGCATTACGACACCAAAGCACAATTGAGTAGGAGAATCACACTGGTCAGAAGAGGCCTCTGGAGGTCACTTCTTCCAACCTGCTGCTCAGACAAAGGCCAACTTGAGTTGTCAAAGCCTTGTCTAGGTGCAAGGATTACCGATGGGACCATAGTAAGACCTTTGATTTGCAAGCAACCCTATCGAAATAAACTGAATATCCTACCTGGAAAGGGTTTTTCAAGGAAGTGTCCTTTGATGGTTTGGTTGGCTGAGCCCAGCTGGTTGGTGGCCACAATCGTGTAGTTGCCATTGTTGTAGTGAGTGGGTTTGTTGAAGAGCAGGCAACCCTCGGACACTTCCCCTTGTTGGTAAAACTCCATGTGGATGATCTCTGTCTCCCGGAGGACCTGGCCATTGTGCAGCCAGTGAAGGGTGGGAGCTGGGTTCCCATGCACTGCAAATGCAATGCAGTGCTCCAAGTGTAGCACCGGCTCCTCCAGAGTTAGGATGCGAGGGGGATCTAGCGGAGAGAAACATGGCAGGCTCACAGCACACCTCCACCCACATGATGTCTCTGTGCACCATGGAAGTTAAGGTTATTGAAAACACAACCTCCAAAACCACTTGTTCCTTCTATTCTTCCCATGGATGCCTGCAATGAAGCAGGGCTAAATCACAGTAATGCTCCCTGGAAAGGAGATCTGAACCGTAGCCAGCTCTTTTGGGCTTCTGAACAAGGGTACAAATTAACAACATGGATGCTTCCTTCACCAGTCCAGAAACAGTTAAGCTTGGAGTTGCCCAGTCCACACGCCTACCGCTGCTCTCCTTCCCCCACAGGATCATGGGGAGGCCGCCTGGCCCCATTAAGGGCACCAAGACATAGCACTGTTATATTACACATGTGCAAGGTGCCCATGGGAGCTCTCCAGTCGCACTGAGCAACTTCGGATTGCATAGCTGTGGAAGCAAACATCCCTCAGTGACTGCCTGTCCTTGGGGGTTTTTGACTGCCTGAATATCCCAAAGGAGTTCTTGCTCGCCGAACACCCTCCAGGGGTGTTTTAATTAAAGGGAGTAGAGTGGGAGAGGGAAAAGAAAAGCAGAGACTCCACCTGCAATTTATTGCATATGCATCGTCTTCCCACTGGGACACCCCAATAATTCAAATGTTGCTCTGCCATTGCTTCTGAAACCCCATTTACAACGCCTACATGTAAAGTCCCAAACCCCAAGGCTAGCGAGGTCTGAACTGGAAGAACAGAGTTTTATGCAAAGACAAAGGACACAAAAACATGTAGGTCTTCCCTAGAGCTCTCCTTTGCCTGGTACCATCCAGCTGCAAAGACAATCCATGGGACATCCACAAGGAACAAAAACAATGCACCAGCTTTGAACCATCATTTGGAAAAAAAAAAGAAAAAAAAAAGAAGACAGTGAGTTTTTTCAGGCAGCGAAGGTGATAGAAGAGAAAAAAGGTGCAGAGCTGGTTGAAGCTAGGCAAATTCTCCCACCAGCACCCAGCTACCCTGAACCACCCAGCCATGTCCCAGCCACATCCTTTCACTCACAAGCCTAGATGTGCATGGGGCTTATTCACATCTATCTGGCAAGGAGGATTCAAAACAGGCAGCCACCTACACGCACAAATCCAGATCTTTTCAGCATGAAATTACAGCCTGAGTGATGGGTCTGGGCAACAAGAGCAGGGGTAGCAGAAACTGTCAGCAGCTTATAGGATTACACAGGGGAAAACAGGCATTGGCATGGTGCTGTTTAAGGCGTGGAGGAAAAGATGCTAAAACACAGCACAAAAACCACCCACCTGCTGACCAATCATCTCTGAGCTGATCTAAACTTTAATTACCTCCATTCTTCAATCCATCAATAAGTACTTATAGGGAGGAAGATGAAAGCAGTAAAGCATCTGCTCTCCTTTTTCTTATCCCTTGTGACTGCCTTGTCTACAGGACCCCGTGGCTCCTGCACTGCACTGGACAGACGATATGCGTAGGTTCACCAAGACTAGCCAGAATCCTGCACGGGTTTCTGCTCTATCTGACAACATTGGAGGTGGGGGTCAGATTTTCAAACTACAGAGTAAGGGCAAATATTACAGACACAGCAACATATAGTAAATCTCAGCTGCCTGAGAACACAAAGCTGTGCAAACTTCCTCTTAAGGTCAGGTTTGTGTTAAGTTATATTAGAAAGCACAAAGAAAGTTTAGCTACTTGCAGCTAAAAGTGAACAGTTGAAATGTGAGACACGCATGTTTACGTGGCATTTGCAGTTTAACTTTGTAGGAACAGATCTGGGAGGAAGCACTAGCATCCCTGAAATCAGAGGCAAGATTTACACTAGCTTTAGCAAGGGTGACATTTAACCTCTCACGTAGCATCAGGGCAAGCAATTCTCTGTTTGTAAACAGAGTTTTAGTCCCTCTGCGGCTCTTCCTTATTCTGCTGGATCTTCCAAGAGATGGGCGGAGAGATGTCCACCACCACTGTGGCACTGCTGCTCCTCCCCTGGTCTAGTGCTCATTTCTGCATTCATGGAAGCAGCAGGAAAACAAAAACACTGACACTTGAGAGAGCTATATGAAGATCCACTTCCTCTTCACTGCACTCAGCTCCTAATCCTCACCCACAAAACCAGAATATCACGAGTAGCAAATGGCCACGCATTTCAACAGTTCCCAGGGCAGCCCTCCAGCCTCTATATGGTCAAGGTCTCTCCATAGCTACTTACAGTAGACTGTGAGCAGCACACTGGCATTGCTCATCCCCACCACATTCTCAGCAATGCAGGTAAGTAGGAATCCGTTGTCTTCACTGGTGACATTCACCAAGGTCAAATTGATGGCATGAACGTTGGTCCAGTTGAGGTTGGTCTAAAAACCCCAGAGAGAAATACAGATAGAAATCAATGTCTGGTGGGCTCCTCTCCTCCCCACTACTGACTGCCCCCAGAAGATGAGGATCACAGTTTCCACATAAGATGTCAGATCTCCAAAATCCAAGGACAACTAGGATCTGGGTGAAGGGAGATGTTTCCTCACCTCATTAAATGCACCACATCTTATAAGAGAAACTACTGGGAGAGGGGAGAGCCACAGAGTTGTAGCGCTGATAAACATGGCTTGCCTCTAGAAAGCTTGCTTAGCTGCCTATTTCAGCTACAGCTATTGCAGACACCTTTGTAAACAGGTGGTCTCATTAGAGGAGACATGAGTTAATTCAATTAGGGAGCACTGAGATATGAAGCTATCTCCTCCTCACTTTCCAGCCATACAGAGGGAAGGCTTTGCTGCCCTCACATAGTTCCCATGTGGTTCTCATGTGGACAGGGCACAGCCTCCGTTTTACTTTGGATACAACCATCTCACTTTTCTCATAGCAACTTCCACCATCTACCTGACCCTCCCCTCTGCATGCACAGACCTGGGAGACCCATGGCAGCTCTCTCGCCCTTGCCACATCAGGCACAGGCAGCACTAAGGTCCTCTGCCCCCTACCTGGTGCGTGTTGATGGAGTGGAGATCAGCCACGGTCCAGTCGACGTCAGGCAGTGGTGATCCTGAGCCGTTGCAGGTGATGACAGCGTTCTCCCCTTCCCGCACCGTCAGATTCACATGGCTCACACTGATCTCGGGGAGGTCTAGGAGAGCCAGACACCAAAAAGCGCTCAGGTGTGGAGCAGCATTTACTACAGCCAGTCACAGGACATGTGTGTGGACACAGATCCCACCAAGCTGTTTCCCAAATCAGCCTCCACCACCCTGGGATAAGCAGCAGGAGGTAACAGCGTGTCCTTGCCCTACCAAGGAAAGGAGGTGTCTTGGAGATAGGGGAAAAATGTAGGCACTGTAGATGTGCCAGCTGAACAGACCCTCCCGTCACATTTAAATCCGAAAGTTGCTGTCCAGTTCTAGCCGCCCTTCCCTTCACAGAACCCTCATCCTCATCTCTTCTACTCCCACAGAAGCTGCTCTTGAGGCCAGTCACCTGGAAAGGGAAAGCTGTGTGTGACTGGGAGAGGATCCAAAGCATTCCCACCTCCTGGGACAAGGTACAGAGCACCCAGAACTCCAGGTGATAGAAGCATCCCCCTAATTTACAACAATCCAGAGAAGATGACCAAGGATGTATCCTCATAATAACTGCAGCTCTCCTAATACAAGGTGCCCTTGTTGTTCCTTGGCAAAGACAGAGAGAGTCAGTGATTTATGACAGTTCTGATTTACGCCACTTCCTTACTCGCCACCACAGGCACCAAATATCCTTGCAACATGTAACAAGACAGCACTGGTTGCAAGAAGAAGAGCAACCAGCCTTCTTGCACAAGTTGGGCTTTCTGGGCTGTTCGTAGAGGCAAAGTGGGTAGGCAGGGCATGGGGGAACTGAGCAGTGGTGCCTTCCCATCATAGGGCAGCAGCATCCATCACGCCAGCCTAAAGCCATGGGATGAGGATACACACCCTTTCACTGCTATCAGGGAGTGACGCCAGGAGGGAAGCAACATTGTACTGACTTTGAAGGATGCCAGAACAAAGAAGGCAGCAGTCAAGGCCTGGTAAAGCTGCATAGGCGGCAGGAATCAGTGGAGAGGGAGGTGGGAGGGACACGTATGGTCACTGGTGGTTGAAATGGTATCAAACGTGGCCACACCAAGCAACACCAGCACCAAAGGACAAAGATAAATGAGGTCTTTTTACAACATCCTTTGAGTGGTCTTAAAGCTTGAACAGAAGGACTTTCCTTTGGAGGAAAGCAGATCAGTGTGGCTCCCTGTGCTTCCAGGAGACTGCAAGGTCAGAGAAGGTGCTCACTCTGCACCCCAGCACGTTGTTCCCAAATCAGCACCCTGCTGTCCCCTAGAGTCTAGTACCACCACTGATGGAGCTACCTCTCCTCCAGTCCCTGATCCCTCAGGATTTTTTTTTTTCCTCTAATCGTTGCAGATTATTCTTCCCATGTGCGGAGGAAATTACAGCACACAAATCTTTTTAGTTCATCCACATGCAGGCACACTTTGGCCAATTTCCAAAGATGAACAAAGGGACATCGTGAACTTCGGGTGGGTGTGTTGCAGGGGAGGGGGAATCGTGCATGCTGTTTGTCTACGGCTGCTACAAGAAACATACCCAAACTCCCAGAACAAAGGACAATCATCAGAAAAAGAAAACCTCTGGTTTTCCTCCTCCTTTCAGCCTGTCAGTTTGACAGCTGCTTGTGTATAGACAGTTTAATTGTTCTGCTGAAGGTACACCTCCTTCCCCTTACTCTGCAAAGGATGCTTTCCAGTAATGGCAATAGCAGAACAAAAACTGACACCAAACAGGCAGCTGATGCGTGAACAAGGTGAAGGAAAAAGGGATAACTATTGAACGTGCCTCATGTTGCCCCTGGGGCCACTGGACTCTTTTAAACATCAGCAGGAAAGAGAAAGAGATACAAAGTCACTCTGCCTCTTCCCTACAGATAACTGGCTTTCAAATGAAAAAAAGAGAACAGAAGAAAATTAACAGAGGCTTGTATTTCCTAAGAGTAATTATGAAAGATACAGTGGCAGTCTTTGAACAACATACTGTTCCCAGGATTTGTTAAGACAGCCGAAGAGCAACATGAAACATATCCCTTTTCAAGGCATCACGCAGACTCATTGCAGACACTTCACCAAGCAACATCATTACAGTGAAGGAAATGCCCCGAATCACTCAATACCTTCACACATCCAGAAACAACAGCCCCACCTTTACCCAGATACTCTATTCTTAATCCACAAACTACCCTAATCAGCTTCTATCATTTTATTCTTGACCACATGGTGGGATTCTGCTACACCAAGTTCCCCAAGAAAATGGTTAAGAAGATAGGACAGGGCTCCTTCCCGGCACCCTCCTGGCCTCCCTCATACCCGCCCGCAGGAGTTCTTACCGCACTGGGTGATGTTCATCTCCTGCAAAGGGATGATGGCTGCATCCATGTTCATGCAGTAGAGCTCCTGGTACTGCAGGTTTGCCTCGCCCTTCTCCTGCCAGAGCTGGATCCAGCGGATGTCACAGCTGCAGTTAAAAAGGTTCCTCTCTAGTCTCCTATGGGCAGAGAGAGCGTGAGAAAGGACGGTGGGGTGGGGAAGGATGAGCAGGGCCATCACCTGGCTCCAGGCTCCCTGAAGAGGATAGCCACCACGCAGGTGCAAGGGGCCCTTCAGAGCTAAAGAAGAATCTCCTCCATGTTATTTGCCTGGGGTCTTCTGGTACTTGTTATTTATGTCTCTTCCGCCTTCAGAGAGACAGAGGTTACACATCCATGCATTCACACCGTCTCCTTCATGCATGCACACAAGGTTTTACATCTCCCAGAGCCGCACACAGGCACATGCAACGTCTTTCACCGCAAGATCTGCACATCTGCAGCTCAGTCCCGCAGCTACCCAGACACCCAAAACATTCATCCCTCAGCAAAAGAGCAGGCGGCTCCCCACTGCCCTAAAACATTGATTCACATCTTCAAATCCTACTTCAGTGGGGGTCCAAGATCCTGCTGGGTAAAGCACACCTGCAGCCCCCACTAGCACTCAGCAAAGCTGGCAGCTCTTCTCCCAAGTACCTTGGACAAACACAGCCTCCTGGTGACCCAGGACATGAGCTAATGCACAGGGTATCATGCATTTTAATCAAATCAGAGAGCACTGCACTGAGACCCTGCTGACCTGGCCAAGAAAAGAAGCACTGTCTTTAATGTACTTCATTTAAACCACACTTATATATGGTTTATATACCAGGGATGTTTATTATAATTGATTTTCCAACCTATTAACCATTTCATTTACATTTTTAAAGCCCTGAAGCTTGCTCTCTGTGGAGATGCAAGGAGGCCAAACCCCAGCAGGGAGGAGAGCCCAGTGCTCAGCCAGGCCAGACTGAGTTACCAACGTGGGTTGCAATGGTAACTTGAGCAAAAGAGGAGATACAGCCTGAACAAACAAATTATCTCCCCACATCACTGTGTAAGCGAAAGAAAGTAGGAAGCAGAGAAGCCAGCACTGCAAAAGGTGAGCTCAGTCACCCCAAAGCAGAAAGGTACATTCCAATGTCAGACCGTTGCTTCACATGATATCTAGATCCCCCTGTCATACAGCAGGGAAGCTGTTTTTCTAGTCTGTTCTGTATATTACTGCAAAATCCATGCTTGCTTTTACAAAATTAATTCCACCAGCTAACAGGATTTGGAAACGACCTTCCAAACACATGCAGCTGATGTTTTGTCAATACAGTACGGCAAAAGGAGCAAGAGGAGGAGAAAGGATCTGCTGATAGCACCCAAGGGTGTTAAACCTGAACCCTAATGATGCCATTTTGAATCTTCTTATAGAACTAGATGCCATCTGACCTTTTTTGTGTGCATGTTTTAGAATAAACACTGTGTTAAACTTCACTCTGTGGCTTTTCATTAGTTCATTCTTTTCCCTTGAAAAGCACCTAAACCTTTGCAACACAGGTTGACAAGCGACTCAAAAGGCCAAAGCACTAAATTTAAACAGACCAGAGCAGATCAGTACTGTGATTTGGTGGAATTCGAATGACAAGGAATTCCCTGCATGCTATGGTGGATACTGCCAGGGCCTCATACAGGCTTTGCATTCTCTCCAGCATATCCATGAATCCATGTTCTCCTCAGGACTCTCCCAAGGTCGTTGCTACCAGCAGGACATGGAATGGCGCGTGGGTAAGAGCCGTGGACTCTGCTAACAGCAGATCAGGTAACCAGAGTTGTACCCTGGGACCAGGCAGGGAGCCAGGAGAGCTCAGAGGCAATGGGGGAGAAATTCTGCTCAGTTGCAAATATCCTCACGAAATGAGGCTGCTGGGGACAGCCACTGCCGTAGCAGGTAAGGGCAACTGTGTAAGTAATAGACAGCAGCCTTCCTGGCCCATTGCTAATTCATGAAGGCCCGTGAATAATGCAGGAGCAGCGGGCTTCAGGGCAGAACTTACCCACGACCTGCCCCAACATCAGCCCTGCCCCAACATCAGCCCTGCCCCAACATCAGCGCTGTAACTCTCTCTAATCAAGACCCCCACAGGGGCTTTTGCACAAATTAACTCCATCACCAGCTGGATGCGCTGAGTGCCACTGGCAGCTGATGTGGCACCACAGGTAGAAGAGGGACAGATGTTGTGCAACTGTTTTCCCTAACATGCATCGCAAAAGCACTCTTGACATGCAGGAGACATCCTCATTCCTTGCTTGGTGCCTGATCTGCCATGCCAGCCAGCTCTCCAGAAAGGTGCGTAGGGATTTCCACACTCACACTGTCCTTTGCCTGCCCAAAATCCTGGACCTCCATTGTTCTCCTCAAGACCCCACCCCCTGGCAGGGATCATTGGGAGCTGCAGCTCCTTCCAGCTCTTCCACCCACAACCTCTGTGACACATCTCCGTTACCTACAACCCTCTGCTTGCCGAGATAAATGCACCTTCTTTTCTCCGCAAGGAGGAGAAGCACCTCTGAGAACACAAGGTGCCCTTTAGCCAAAACCCACTGTTGGGCCAGAAGACATCACCATGTGCTGCAGAGACATCTCCCATCACAGTGAGAAGGACAAAAACTGGTGCTGAAAGGCACAGTGGAGCAGCCAAGAGGTCTTCATTGCTGCTGTATGCTTAAAGGATGCAGCAGCAAGAAATAAGGCAAGGGGCTCCTTCTCATGAGACTTATCTGACACAGCTTTCTCCCAGAGAGGATGAGTAAACCCAAAGGACATTTTTCACATGTAACCTTAGCTTAGAAATGTTGCCAAAGCATCGCTTGGTTACAGGCTCTCAGGAGCTGCACATACTCCCGCACCTTTTGAAGGCCTTGTTAAAACTGAAAATGCCTGTGAGAAAGAGCAAGTATCACAGCCGCAAGCAAGCTGGCGTCTCTGCACAAGCAGAGCTGCTCCCTGCACAGAGGAGCTGGCCCAAAAAGGGACCAAACCCACACATGAGCCAGAGCCATCCAGCAGCCCCAGGCAAAGCACAGGCTTGTAGCAGGGTGTGCTCTGGGCAGAGCCCCTCCATGAGGCAGGCACACTTGCAGGGCTTGTGTTTGGGACAGAAGAAAACTGCAATGATCACGCTCTTCACTGTCATTCGAGGGGACAGCGACAGAGCTGAAACCCTAGAGCTATGCAGGCACCAAGTCAATTCTTCAGAGACAGCGATGCTGCAAGCATCTGGCTGAGCCCAGCTTTGCTCCCCGCCGAAAGCTGTACCCACTGCCTCCCACAACAGACCGAGGGCTCCCTGAACAGCCCGCACCAGGGTGGACCAGTGCAAGAAGGAGATGCCATCAGCATCGCAGTACGTACTGGGACAGACAGGACTTCACACACACACCCCGAGCAGGTTTTTTTCAGGCTATGTAACTATATGAGACGCACACGCTGTCCCACACCTCCCCTCTCAGCTAAAACAAAGCTGTCCACAGCTAAAGCCCCTCAGAGGGCAGTGGAGGTCCTCGCCATGCTTCTCCTGTCTTAGTTCACATAAAACTGCTGCCAAGGTTTCATTCATTTGCAATTCAAAACTCTCCTACCTCAGTGTTGCAGCACAATCCAACTAGTAGACTGCAACAAGGCTTTGCCGTTGGTCAGATTCTACTGTCCATGCTGTATCTGCTTCCTCCAGAGGTCAGACCACACTGCTCCTCCTCTATCTGACCCCCTCTACCCCAATCCTCAGGGCTATTTAACCACTTAGCAGGAACGAGCTACACCTGCACATCATCCATGTCAATCAACCCACTGCCTCTGAGGCAAGGCCACAGCTGCATGTTATCAACACTAACAAACCCACTGCCTCCATTCCTTTACACCTCAGGACTGAGACCACTTCCCTAAGCTTGAGAACCCAAGAGCACCCCAGAAGACAGAAAACAAAACCTACTTTTGTTTTTCATTTCTATTTATTTCCCTGAACCAGGGCTTCTTTTGGCAGTCCAGCCAGAACTCTTATTTCCAAACCCCTGCCAGAAAGGGATGGAACAGAAAGGGAAGAACTCAGACAGGAGTGATGCGTGGCGTCTGACGGCTGGATTAGCTAATGCAGAGAGCAGGCAAGTACCCACTGTCTAGCTACAACTCTATTAAGAGTGACTGTTGGCGGCAATAAGTTCTTAAGCTGGAGGCACAGACGACTTTAAGTTAGACTCATAACATTAAGTGATGCTGCTGTGCCCCGTTCCCACCAAAGCCTCTTGCTGTAGCATTGCAGAAATCTACCGCAGGGCAAGCTGGCAGGGACTGCTGGTATTAGAAATGCTGATGGGCTGGGCAGAACAGCAAGATGTTCAGGACTACAAGGTTTTATACAACCAAAGATGTAATTGGATCCAGAGTCTTAAGTCTTTCCGGGAAGGAATTTCTTGAAATGTCAGCCCTGAGCTCTCTGAGGACATGACAAAGGAAGCCAAGGACATGACAGAGGAAACCAGCTGTGACTTCTGGATAAGAAAGGCTCTAAGTCCAATGTTTATGAGCTGTTGCATGTGTCAGATTCTTCCCTGTACACACTCAACTTCAGACTTAGGAGAGTTGCGCACACATTAACCCAAGCCCTGCTGGTAAAGATCGGCCCATGCTGTGGGAATTAGAACTGGATTTACTGGAAACAATTCCAAGCCTTGCTTCTGGCCAGGAGGAGAAAGATAATATTCTTTGGAATTGTGCCTCATTTTTGCCATCCTTTCTTCAGTGAGTCAGCAGAGGAAAGTCTCAGCTCTGTTGAACAAGAAAAGAAATTCTGCTTTAAAGCAGTACCATCTTCCCGAGCTTGTGATGCCTTGAATGCAGCCAGGCAGCTGTTTCAAGCCCCAAGTTCCCATCCACCTGCCTGCTTTCATAGCATGGCATGATCTTCCCATTAATCTTCTGCTCCTTCCTGCTCTGTGTTCACTGAGTGGCTTTGTCAGGTCTCACGTTCCCTGGCAATCTCCGAGTCGCATCAGTTGTAGTTCTTCTCCTCCCAACACCCTGCTGGAGATGATCCTCCCATAGCTTCCCTTCCCACATGCTCTGCTGCTCTGAGCTGCCTCGTTGTAAGTCACAGTTTTGCCTTCAGTAACTACCGTCCCTCCAGATCCCCAACTGCCTGGCAGCACTAGTACTCAATATCAGGTGCCTCTGGCAAACTGCTGCATGCCTACACCCACTTGTCCCACCAAGCCTCCCTGTAGACGTAACCTTCTTGAGAAGAGCAGACTCTTGCCAGCATCTATGTGTCCCTAGGGTCTTCTGGCCTCTCCATGGCCATGCACAAGTACTGCTGCTCAGTCTGCCTGCCTTGGTCTCTGCTGCTCACCACCTTCTTCCCTTCCAGAGAGTTTTGGCTCAACTTCAAGTCCTTGGCTGATGTCAGTCTGCAACTCCCTTTCTAGCTTTCACCAGTGCTTCACACTCACTTTATGTGGGCCATGTATTCTGTCTCTTTCCCAGATTCTGGAAGCCTCCTTGGAGCTCAGTGTGCCAAAAAACTGTCTTCTACTCACCCATCCTCTGCATGTCTAAAAAAAATAAAATATTTCCCACTTTGGCACATCCATTACTAATCTTCCCCCATCTTGGGATTTGCTTTTCCTCAACAGGTTCCTTTCCTTTTAGCACTCAGGACCATGACCACCCCACAGTAGATAATGTATGTCTTTTCCCTAACTACCAGCATCTTTACGTGAACAATGATTCAGACCCCATGGCTCAGGCTACACCTCCACACTGTCTAGTCTCAAAAAAATCCAAAGTTCATCTGGACAGTTTCATGGCCCCAAGGAGGACACTGCAGACTTATCCTCCTGCCCTATTAACACCGACATCCCAGCAGGCATCAGCTAAAACATCCCTCTCCCATCACACTTTTGGGGAACACCACCATCATGTTATTCTGGTACTGACCATCCTACTTGTGCTCACATGGGTGGAGGGACCTTAGTGACAAGGAGCCCAGAGAGGAACATTTGTCAGGAAGCACCAATGACAAAGCAATTCTTCAGAAAAAAAAAACCCAAAAAAACCAAAGTTGACCAAGCTGTTACTCCAGCCCAGCCAACAGCAAAAGCCAGACCCTGCAGGCATGTGCATCTGTAGGTATAAGTTGATCACTGGAGCTGGTTCCAGCGGATGGTTTGCCAAGATCCCTTTTGCAACATGGTGGCAAGAGAGGTCTAGCCGAGGCTCCAGCCCCACATGGTGCTGAGCCTCCCCACGGGACACTGAGGACACCGTGCGTCACATCAGGGCTGCTTTCCCACCCCGTCATCTCCTCTTACCAATCAGCCCTGTGATCTCCTACATTTCCATCTGCATTACTTCTTTCATTAATTGGGGCTTATTATTTCTGAGAAAACCGCTCTGAGCACAGCTCCGACCGCAGCCAAGCAATTCGGTTCCTTCCCATTTGCCAGGCTGCAGAGTGCTGGCCCCAAGTGACTCTGCTGACACCAACCAAAGCCACCCCAAGCACACCTGCTTCCCTGGCAGGATCACCATATCAGGACAACACAGATGTATTCTTCATCAGGTGGGAACAAGTACACTCTGCTGCCCAAACAGCAGTATCTCAATTCCCTTTGTGCTTGGCATTGGTCTTTTGAGTCTGACTTGGGCTGGCAGACCAGGGACACGCCTGAAGAAACAAAATATGACCAAATGAAACCACATAAAAACGAGCCCCGCTGGAAGTATTCCCATTAATCTGCAGGCTCACCGTTACCCCAGACCCTGCCAGTGCCTCTAGCTCAGGACTGCAGCCCCATTTGCTCCTCCACTCTTGGGTCTCTCTTGGATAACAACCATCAATCTGAGTTTTGCCAGACGGTGCAATGACAATAAGTAAAGGTCTAAGAATACAAATGACTCATGCTATTAAACTTGAAACCTGAGCCAGGATTGAAAAATATTTAGAGCTGTAATCAGCAAGGAGACAAATTCCAAATTCAGCATTTTAACTCTGCAAGCCAGATTCCCCATCAGAAGGGCGTTTCTCTATTTTCTAATATCACTATTAGTATTTTTCATTTAACAATTTGACAGAAATAAAATACACTACAGTAACACCAGTGATAACACACTTACTCCCACTTGAAAGACTGTCTTTATTCTTTCATAAGTCACTTCTAGCTTACAGCTCTATTGATCATCAGTGAGGATGAATGGAGCTTCCCAGGTTCCTCTGGGACAAATCCTACATATATATATATTTATTTTTTTTATACCCACCAAACAAGAATTTCTAAAATTCAACAAAACAGGTCATCAGGGCAACGCTCCATTGATTTCATGTCCACTTATTCTCCAAGCACAGTGCTGAATGCTCTATCAATAATTCAGCAGGCTGAAGGCCACTGGTGCCCCAGGAGAAACACTACCTCATCTCCCACATAGGAGCTGGGAGGTGCCTTGACTGCTAGAGAGCAACGGTGTCATTCACCTAAAAAGAAGGGGTGTCTTATAAAGCCTGACCATCAGCTAAAGCAAAATGGTTAGCCCTACGCTGCAACAGATGAGGAGAAAGTGTTTGAGAAGGTCTGCTCAAAATCTAGTAAGTATTTCTAATGTGTTCCCAGAATTAGTGAACCATTTACTACCCCAAGCATGACTTGTTCATCATCCCGACGTTAATTAGCCAGCTGCTGTGAAGTTAAAAGAGAAGCAGTTCTGCTCTGGTGCTCCCGTACCTGGGAAACCCTCCCAAGGATGGTGCTGCCCACTGGAGTATTAGGTAATTATTCACAGGCTTCAAAATAGCTCTATTTGGAAATCGTTCCTCCTCTCAGCCTCCCCTCTTCTCCCAGGAGATACCTCCAGGGTGGGACTTACAGTTCAAAGAGTCGCAGGGTCTGGAAGAGTTGCCATGACAAAGTGGTGAGCCGGTTCCCAGAGAGGTCTCTGAAAATTAACGAGAAAAAAAAAAAGTCACGGTAAATAATTCCTCCTGCACGTGGCCCTACCGCCTCCGCAGGGCTCATCATCCTCCTCGATGGGGAGGCTGTCAAGCAGTTTAGGACCCAACTTTAGATCTTATAATGAGAGGTTTTAATGAGGACAAGCCCAAATGGAAGTTTTTCATTTTACTTTTTTTTCCCCAAGGGAGCAAACTGTCTATATCCTACTGCAACATTAAGGAAAAAAAAAATACAAACAGAGCAAGATATATCTGATACTTGCCCATGAATCCAGAGCTCAATCAACCACAAGCAGAAAGAACAAGTCTAATTTTGTAACTTGAACAATAAATTAAGCACAAACCTCATGTTAAAAATAGTAACAGCCAGGTTCAAATGACAGCGTGATGATTACCCAAGGTGTTATCATATGATCTGCAGTAGCTGTGCACTCAAAGCGTCCTGGTACGGCTGTGGTGTTGCACCCAAGGGTTCCGCCACTACAACAGCCAGCAGCTCCCCATCCCTCTCTCCATCTGCCCAGTTGTGCAAAATCATAAATCTCATCTACCTGAGAAAGCTCTCATCTACCTGAAAGCCAAAGAGGATGAAGGAGTGTAAAAGCAACCAAAACACTAAAAACAAGAGGAACAAATGTGTTTGGGGCAGACCAAGTGGAAAGAGAAAAGTCCCAGATTTCTAACAGCATGAGAAGACGGCAACGAAACGCTTACTGCAGCAGGCAGCCTTCCTGGGGGTGCCTGGCCAGCCTGAGAGTCACAGAGGGACCAGCCCATGGGGTGAGCAGATAGATGCGTGGTCACAGGGTCTGGCAGAAACTCAAATCCTCCCAGGCCTATGCTGGCCTCCAGAAAACCCAGGAGGTGCTGCCTCACATGCTTAGCTGAATCCCTCCCTGTCATCACCAGCTCCTGCCCCGCTGCGAGACACGCAGGCAGGCTGTGGGCAGGCAGGACAGCTCGGCACGAGGCTGCAGATGCCCTCCTGCCTCAGCCCTGCTTGCTGGGAACAGTGGTGAAGCACCAGAGGCACAAATGACCTGGAGGTTCATTAAACTCTCAGCTGGCCAGAAAGGAGGTACGGGACGAGGTGACAACCTGTGGGCAGCCTACCCATGCTAGCCTCAGCCCACAACCCGTTTGATTTGCAGAAACATGGTAAAACCAAGAGAACAAATCCTGGAATGGCTCTTGCCACTGCAGGTCTCGGACACAAGAATTTAGGATGAAAGATTCATCCATCACCTTACACAAGGCTGCAGCAAGGGCAGGTACACTGGGCAGATGCAGAGGGCACAGCCCAGGGACTGACAAGGCAAAAGCAACTCTGGTCCTGTCCCACCTGCTACCAAGCGATGCTGTGAAGCCCAGAATTCTGTAGTTAGGAACGGGGAAGCCGCTGCAGTTCACACAGCAAACCACGATCCCAAAGGCTCTCCACAAGGCTGGCAGAAGAATAAGCCCAAACACCATGATGGCCCAGTGCTGCATCATTAAATTCTGGCTCTGCTTCACATCAGACTATCCCGCTGTGGAAACCACGGCAAACCACAGGTACCTCATTTCACATGACTAAGATCCCACCGTTCCTACGGCTGTAGACAAACTGCTTCCAGACTCCAATAAACTTCAGAAAGGTGGCAAAAATAGCAGGTGAAGTTAAGTGGGGGGGTATGGGGGTGGGGGGTGGAATATTGCAAACCTCCCTCTTTTATCCACCCCGGAGCACTGAGCACCTGGAAACTTTGCAAAGACAGATGAAAAGTAGGAGGGGAAGGAGCAGCTCGCTGCTACTGAAAAGCGAGACAGTAAACTCCCTCCCCCAACCAGAGAAAAGAAGGAAGCGTAAAGGGGGATGCATGAGAGACAGCAAGATGTAGGAGAGAGGCAGAGATGCAGAGGAGGGAGTGAATCTTACTGGAATGTCCTTTCTCAAAGGTCATGTTTTGCTACATTAGGCAGAAATGTCAAGAGAAAATTGGATTCTGAAAGAGAAAAAACAACAGGCTTTCCACGCAAATAAGGGAATCAAAAATAGCATGATCGTGTTATTACAATTTAGGACACAGAGACGGAGAAAGGAAACATCCTCACTAATGCAAGAAGCTTTGCCAGGCAGATGTGCTGTGCTTCTCCTGCAGCCCCTGGAAACCAACTCCTACCACCTCCTCCTTCCCCCAGACAACAAACCAGAGCAAGTATCAGGCAAAGAGGAGACGGGTCTGCGCTTGCACACATCTGGCAGGAGATGCTGCTCTCGGAGGGCAAAGACTGTGTCCAATCCAACTTGACTTCTGCAGGGCCAGTCAGGGGAACACACACCAACGGCTCTGCTTCAGATCAGCCAGGACACACACGGGGAGGAGCAGGTTTGCCATTGGAAACAGACACCTTGAACGGACACTTTAAAACATCAGAAAGTTCCTTGCAATGGACCCTTGTAAAGATCCGTGATCTCAGCACAGAGACAGGCTGCACACACAAACATACATTAAAAACATGCCATTGCAGTCACAAAACCTCCAAAGGTCAAAGAAGCCAGGACTGGGTTTCCACATGCAAAGGGTACATCTAATGACTTCTGCCACAAAAGATAGAGCGCTCCCATGGAGAAACCTCACTGCACAGCATTCATTTCTCCCAGAACAGATCCATCCCGCGCCCTGGATGGGGCAGGTTTCCCAGGGAAAATAGCATGTGATTGTGTAATTAAAGACGGTATCGCAGTAGATGCACACAAGGAGATTAAATTATGGCTCCACAGGTGAAGCTCTGAGCTCTGGCAATTTGTAACTCCTGTTCAGTGCTTTGCAAGGCTCCCCCTGTGCTCAATCCTTGGCTGCACACACCGAGTTTCCCAGTATTTTGTAAAGCATAGATAGGCAGGATTAGGGGAAATCAAGGCACTCCCACACAAGAATAGTCCTCTCCCAGTTTCAGCTGCCTGTTTTGCCTTTCTGTCACTGTTTCCAAGGCTGAGTCTGTTGTCACCTCCAAATGCCCATCGCTTGCACTGACCAGAACCTCTATCCTCCTGTGCCAGTTCTCCCCAACCTGTTTGCTTCCCACCTCACCCAGCCACTTCTCCCCAAATACTTCTCCACCCCAAATTTCCTTATTCCCAACCAAATTTCCTATGATCTTCCCCACTTTTATATCCTCCAATCCCAACCCCAGTGTCCCAACAAGAGCGGCCCGTCGTCATCTCCCCTATCCACGCCCAAACATCCTTTGCAAAACTTCTCCTCTCCAACTGGATCAAGAGCCATTCTGCCTGTGTAAGGAAACATCTCAAAGCAAAATCAAGTCTTCCAAGGAAAATCTGTCCTTTCACAATGTTTCTTTCCTTCCAGAAAAGGAGGGTGCAGGTGCTCTGCAACAGGAGCATCACCAGTATTTTCTAGCTTGAACAAAACAGACTGTTTCCCCTGCTCCCTTCCACTGCCTCAAACATTTGAGCAGGTTTTTATTTGAAACTAGAAAGAAATAATTCCCCCCACCCCAAAAAAATGCAGGCAGAAGCAGACACCCAACACAGAAAACTTCAGCCTGAGCAATTAAAATCTGGCAGAGTTATAGGAAAGTGGAAGCAGTCCTGTAGCGGAGCTTGCCAGAGAACCTTTATAACAGCCTATGCATCAGCTCTACCTGTAATAAAATACGGCACATCACACATCGAGGAAACACGGGGGAAGGGAATAAAATACCTTCCCTGCGTATTTCTCAGCAGTGAACAGGACAGACTTGCCATCAGTGCTCCTGGAACATACTCAAACTGCTTCTCCACCATGGGACATTTTCTCCATCACTCACAGGATGCTCTTTTCCACAGAGACGTTCTTTAGAAATAGCTGCCAGGGTCCTTTTTGCCTCTGGAGTAGGTTTCAAAGGAGTTGAGTAGGGAGAAGGAGTTGGATGGAGCACACCTGGACCAGGTCCAGGGCAGCAGGCATCCAATCCACTCGTGACTCGGGCTCAACACCACTCTCCTCTCCTCCCGCTGCAGCAGCCATGGTCCTAAGCCTCCTGCTTTGCAGGTGGCTCATCACACCATACCCCCACCAGCAGCCCCCCACACCCCTCAAAGGCAGGATGTTATCACTGAGTGACAGCATAGTCCCACTTCTTGCCATCTCCTTCCATCCATCCTCCTACTATGTTTCAGGAGGGAACACGCTGTGTCCTGCACTCCCCCACAGGCACTGCCGAGACCTTGCTGGTGACTGGAAGGGGAGGGGAGGTGACTACTGCCATTTTGTCCCAGTACATGACAGAGATGGAGTCGCTGAGGTTCACCTTCTGAACAAACTCCTGCATTTAATAAGGAATGGGCGGGTGCGGGACAAAAAGAGGAGTCTGAATCCATGCAGCCCAGAATAAGTGGACTTCAGTGCAAGAGGAGACAGCATGTCTTCTCTCTCAATTACCCAGCAGCCAAATTTTTTTCCATTATTAAAGCCATTTTTATTCAGCTAAATTAAGCCAGTTGCCTCATTAATGACACCAAGAAGCAGGAGCCCCTGTAATTAAACTGTAGGCTATATTATGCAGTTCAGTCTGATGCAACAGCAGAAACACTGCTGCTGGGGAGGGACCCTCCACGCCTGTCCCTTCTCCACACATCTCCATCCTCCACTTGCCCTTGTTGCCAATCTGACACATTTACTTCTACACGAGAGAAGTTTTTCACACATTTTAATAACATGGTGCCACTCTGAAAATTGTGATTGGAGCGGGATTAACTGTGCAGAGCAGCTGGGGCTGAGGGAGCACGAGCGACTGCCTGGCAGAAATGACAGGCAAGATGCACATCCTCACCTGCGGTTCCCCAGTGCCGTGGGACTCCCTTGATATCCCCCATGCTTTAGGCACAACAGGTGCTTCCCATCATCTCACAGCTCGCTGCAGCCTTGGCCGGGTACTGGTGGCCACAGGAGAGGAAAGTGTCAGCAGCCTCACACGCTGCTGTAGGTGTAGGGGTAGCTCCATCCAGACGTCATTTCTGCAGCAAGTAAGCCGCTAAAGCTTTGGGTTTGAACCAGAAAAACACTGGAAAGTCACTCTGGGGATTGTTTGTCCCTGCCAGATAACTCCAGTGACCTCTAAATGCAATGTTACACTCCCCATCGCCCGCCCTACCCTCCCTTCCCCCTCCCTCCTTTTCCTGTTTAGTAAGCAGCTTTGCTCATTAAGGGAAAAAATGTACTGTCCTCCCTTAATGAATGTGCTAAAATTACCCCAGCAAGTCCCAGAAGCTGTGGCAGTACAGGCCTCCCCACAAATCAGGCTCTGCAAATATTAGACTCAATTGAAAACTCCAATAGCTCAGCACAAAGCCCCAGCAGGACGTGCTTGAGATAGAGCCTGCAAAAGCACTGGGCAATGCCAAGTGCATGCAAACCTCGCATGCCCGGGAAGCAGACTTAGCAGAACAGGACACTGTGTTAAATTGGTCAGCCTGAGATTTCATAGCTGCCAGCAGTTCTCCCGCTTGTGCTCCCTGCCCAGACTCAGCACCAGAACATGTGTATTGATGCTGTGGAGGAATAAGACAGTTTACAGAAGTCCTCCAGCCATGATTTGGCATTACCTCCAGTTCAGCTCATCAAGCAACCCCTTAGCAACACCCAGGTCTTTACTAACCCTGAACACTGCAGAATCAAAAAGCCTCTGAGACTCAATCTTCCTTTGTAAGTTTGGATAGCATAACTAATTCCTTTCTCACATCCACAGGTACCATCCTGTGCCTTGTAAGGCATGCATCACACAGCATATCCCATCACATAATCATCTCATTTCACCCCAAAATATTCCTTGTTCTAGGGCTACAACCAGAATTGGCAATAATTTTCCAAACTCAAAGCATCCTGCACCAAAGGAGAGCAAGAGAACATCACTGGTGACACACAAGAGACCCTGCCACTCCACGTGCACACCCACTAGCCCTAGAGGTGCAGTGCCCAAGGAGGAACTGCCCAACCCTTCGGTATTTCCCAGCTGCACGACCTTGATTTGTAAAGAATCCCTACTGTCACTGAAACAGGGCTGAAGGAGGTGGAAGAGGCTGGTCCTCTGCATTGTTCTTTAAACAATAGCATTACAAAACAGAAGTTGCAGAGCAAGTGGGAAAGCGTAAGGCACCACGCCTCCATCACAGGGCTCCCACACCCCGTGCCAGCAGCACATCTGCCCCACGCCTCTCCTCCCACAGCCTTTGCCAATGCAGCAAGCCATCTCCTGCTGCTGCCTTCATCCCAGCCCATCCCAAAACATTTTAAAGGCCACCCAACCCCGTGACGCTCCCACACCCTCTAAGTCATCTCTTCTGAGGCATCTCCCAGCTGCATGAAGCTTTGTTTGGAGGCAAATCACCCCTCAGAGTTTATTGTTGCTCACAGTTTTTGTTCAGCGGACGGTACAGATGGGAAGCTGTCACCAGATGTGGGTAATGCTGTCCCCTATGCTTCGAGGTGGAACAGATGCAGGGATCTGGCCCTCTGGACTCTGATCATCTCTCCCCCTGTTGTGTACATTTTCCACTGCTCTTCTCCAAAGACATCTGGGCTCTCAGAGGACTTGAGGAAAGGTTAAAAGCTGGGTCAGCCTGCAGTTGCTTTTGCTTTGCCTGCCAGCTTCCCTGCAGGGCAGAGTCCAGCAGCATCCACAGAACATGTCAGTCTTCTGCTAAAGGAAAACCAACCTGCAACGGGCAAGAGCCCTTCCCCACGGCTGCCCTCCTGCAGCTGAGACATCCTCAAGCCTGTCCTGCCCCCACCCCATCTCTTCTCTCCCAAACTGTAGTAATTTTGGATCTATTAGGCCCAAAATATAACTATATGTTGGGCTTTTCTCCTGCTTCGGCATACAGAAATAATACTGGAGATGTGTGCCGACTGAGAACAAGGGTTGCCAGCTGACAGCTCCAGTGAGGGGTTGGGTTTATCCTGCCTGTTTGCTTCAAATTGCATGTTTCTTTGAGCTGGGAACAGAGGAATGGGAGCTGGGAACTGGGGAATGCCTCCTACTCACAGGTTTCCAGTGGACCCAAAGCAAACCAAATCGCTCTGTACTGCAGCGAAGCACAGCTCTAGGAGACAGCATGGGAAGGAGAGCTGTGCCTAAGGGGCACTTCCCTGCATCTCTGAGTACACAGTGACAACAGACCCCAAACATGTGCCCTCCCAGGCTCACATGTGTCTCCCACCACCTCCCCCTTGCTTGCACTGGAGTAAGCAAGGGCAAGTGCTCAGGAGATACCACTGCCACTGGGAGGTCACCCCAGATCCCCAGGCAGGCACTGGGAGAGCTGGACAAGGACCACACAAGAGCCTCAACTTCAACACATCAAGCACAGATGCACTGGGACAGTGCCTGGTCCTCCCTCTCCCTCCTGAACCAGGGCTGTGCTCTCAGCCATTAGAGGGCTCTTGCATCAAATTTATCTTAAGGAAAAAAACCCAGACACCTACTTGGATGCCTGGACGTCAGCAAGCCCTAAGTAATCTCAAACGCTACCCTTGCAGGGCGGTTGGAATGTAACAGCTAGGCCTGAATCCCAATTTGCCTGCCTCAGGGAGGGGTGTCAGAGGCTGTGATGGGCTGGGACAGTGCCAAGCACGCTGCAGAGCCTCTGAAGAAAGGAAGGGGTACAATAATGAAAATATATACATATATACACACACACACACATATATATATCTCCCAGCAATAGCAAAACAACAGGGCATAAGGCAGGCTAAGCTCTCAGCAGACACTGCTAAATGGTTTCCAATTAATTAACTGATTACATGATAGAACAGAAGGGGATTCAAGTGAGTGCTGTTGACCTTTAAGAATAATTAATATCATCAGGATCGTAAAACTCGTCCAAGAAAAATAATTAGGAAGATTCTAATATTGCCTACAAAGCCTCATCGAAGGGGGAGAGGAAGGTTCTGGTTAATTCAAGGCACGGTTCTCAAGCATTTTCTAGCAAACCCATTTCTCCCTTACACTTGCTTCCCCCTGCAGAGCTTACACACATAAGCTTCTTCCCTACCTCAAGGCACGTCCCCCCCCTCCAGATCAGTTTTCCCCATCACCTTTTCTACAGCCCATCACCCTTCTGCTCCATTTCAACCTTCTTTCCTAATGAATCCTTGCTCCAATCCTTTCTTGCAGTCCTCTCTTCAGACTGGTCCCTGTCCCTTTCACAGCTGCATCCCATCCCCTGCTCATCTTTGACCTGCTCTGAGATCTGCTCTCTGCCTTTCTGCACCTCAGGAAGGAGCCCTGGTCCTTCCATATGCCATGGATCCACTTTTTATTTCCAGTCACCACTGGCAGCTTCATAGGCTGACAGAAGGCAAGCGCTACATGTAATCCCAAAAAGCTCTTCCCTGCTTTTCCTCAGCAGTCAAATCCATCACAGAGGCTGGTCTGGGAAGCAGATGTAAGCAATGCACAGCAACAGGAGAAAGCAAGAGACTGAGAACTCATGACTCCCTTTTGTTCCATTGCACCTCACCAAGCACATGAATACACCCACCCCACTATATTTTCCTTGCTTCTCCTTTCCCAGTTCACTTGGCCCACAGGTCCTGCATGGGACAGGGTCTGGAAAGCCACTGAGCCAAGCAGGAACTGCAGTGGTGAGCTTCGCAGGGAAGGTCACTTGAGCACACTGGAAGGCAGGTTGCATGAGCAGCCAACATTTCTTGCGAGGGAAGCATTAAAAAAAACAACCTACAGCCCTGGAATGACACCCACCTTTACAATGAATAAATAAGTTTCCTCTGCTGCTTATTATCATTAAAAATTCTGTGGCCTGACACTTCACAAAATTATAAATAAAAGGAAAAATGGTCTTCCTGGGCTCAGAAAAGCAGGCTGCTGCCAAAGAGCTGTGTTTACACCAGCTAATGAAAAGAAAGCCTGCCATTAGCCTACAGCACTCACCCCACCTTGGCAGGGAGTGGAGCCACCTACACCCACAGCACAGGGGGCTGGGAGGCTCCCATGAGGGACCAGAGCTGGGGGGCACACGGGACACTGGGCTGCTATGGGGAGGTACACACATGGGGAACAGGGGACTGAAGGGACCAGGCTGTCAGCCAGCGGAGATGGCAGCTGCCACCTCCCATGCTGTGCGGAGGCTCCTGGCTGCAGCGGGAGGTGAGGCTGACGTGCTCCCGCTACACCTCATCAAACAGCAAGAAAAACACGCAGCCTTAGAGACAGACAGCATCAAGCAGGGAGCTGCCTCGCACCAGGCTGCTGCTTCCCTCCAGGGGCCTGTGGGGTGGGGATGAGGAGCAGGGAGGCAGCAGATGCCTGGAGCACACCCGAGCACAGGCATAGTCCCTGTTTGCAGCAGCTGAGCACACAGGGAGGAGCAACACCCTGAGCAGACACCTGCCTCCAGCTACACCTGAGCCATGGTACAACATGCCTCATCACAGCTCCAGGCACGATTAGATGAGGGGGACAGGGAACTATTGGTGACTTAATGCAGTCAGAGTCCAGAAAAGCCTGCTTGATACACTTCTTGCTTATAACCACCCCAAAAGCAGAAACATGTTTTGTCTTTGACAATTAGCTCCGTCAAAAAACACAAGAACATCTGGACAAGGCAGTTACACTTTTCCTGCTCTTCTCAACACATGATGTACTTGGAAAGGAGAAATATCTTTCACCCACCCTTTATCTTCAAATATTGGTCACCATAAGGAACATTTTCAAATGAAAAGACTAATCATCATGAAGCACCGAGTACTTCAGACTGCAGCAGGCATTCTTTCATTATTCTGAGACAGCAAATTACCCACAATTATCAACACACACAACTGGATACAACAAACATTTAGCCAAAGCCCATGGGTTGTGGTTGCAGTAAGGTTGAATGGCAGATCTCCTAAAGAGCTACTCATATGAGAAACCCACAAACAGCAGCTGGGTAGCAGTGCTGCAAGACAACTCCATTCGCGCTGCAGAACAAATCCAGCGCCAGAAACCACTGCAGCTCAGGAGGTTTGTATTGCATCTATCAAACAGGCATCTCAACAGATTGGCTCCATAGTGGGAGAGTTGGAAGAATAAAGGCACGGCTGTAGTGAAACCAGGCTGGCCACCCCTCCGGTGGGCTCACACTGGATGGCTCCATCCAACTTGCCCCTGCAGTCAGGTGTGCACAGCCACAGCTCCACTCCCTGCCCTGGGGTGCTTGGCTAGGCCTGGAAGGGGAAGGAGTTTGTTCCAAGAGAAGGCGAAAGGCGGCAGGGCTGCATGCAGGGAGGCCAAGCTGCAGGCTGGGGCCAAGGAAGAGGCAGAGAAGCCAGGAGGCTTAGGTGCATGCAGGGAGGCTGCATCAGAGGCCAGGCGGCAAGCAGAGAGGCAGGGAGGGCCAAGAGGCCTGGACAAGGCTAGAGGCCAGGGTCCATGCTACAGGCAAGGTGGCCAGGGCTGGCTCTAGGCTGCAGGCAGAGACATCAGAGCTGATGTGGCAGCAAGGAAGCCCAGCTGCAGGCAGGGAAGACAGGAGGCTGAACTGGGACAGAGGCAGGAAGGCCTGGAAATCTGGAGGGTGGGAGGCAGAGAAGCCCAGGCCCAGGCAGAGGGCCAGGCCCAGGCTGGAGGGCGGGATGTGGCGGGACGCAGCGGGAACCGGGGATCGCGGCTCCGGGACGGTGGGACGCAGCGGGAACCGGGGATCGCGGCTCCGGGACGGTGGGACGCAGCGGGAACCGGGGATCGCGGCTCCGGGACGGTGGGACGCAGCGGGAACCGGGGATCGCGGCTCCGGGCAGGGAGACCCGCGCTGGGGTGGGCCGGGCGCTGTCGGCCCTGTCCGTGGTGCTGAAGCGCGGCCCCGCGGGCGCACGGTGCGGGCACGGCCCCACCGGAGGAGCAACCGGGGGGAAGCCAGGCCTGGCCCCACGGCAGGCTGGAGGCAGCAGGCGTGAAACCTCAGTCACTCATCCTCAGTCACCAGCCAGTCTACTGATACAGCTAACCCACAGCTCCTGGGGAAGGCAAACTTCTGGCCCCCACTGGCAGCCTTGGAACTATCCCACAGTCTCTTGCATCTGACATAATTCACAGCTCACCCCTTCACAAATACAAACGACGGGAGGGGGTTAGTCGGAAACTCCACCCCCTCGCCTAGTTTTCCAATAATATTTTATCATTCCAATAAAACACACAACTGCCTAACTTATGACATTTAAATTCTTGCCTAGTCACACACCATCATGAATTAATGTCCCATCATTCATGCCATGTCGTATCTAATTGCTCAAATAATATACGATTTTACTGTTTCTATTTTTCTGCCCTGGTGCTTATTGCCCGGACATCAAAAACTGAAAAACAGTCCTGCAATCATACTGTTAGTAAACCAGTATCATGGAAAGAAAAATCCCAGCTGACATAACTTGTGCAGTCACTTAACTTTCACTCATCCTACCGTGATTGTTCACTCTCTCCCCCAGCAACTTTCAAGCAGGTTTGCATGTCCTCAGGTCCCTCTTGGGGAAGGTCCTCCTCCTAGTGCAGCAGCTCTGATACTGGCACAAGCGGGTAAGATGTGCCATGTACCACATGTAATCAGCTGAGCCACAAGTTCTGGGGAACAAGCAAAAGGGACAGCCAGAAGCTGTTTCTGGAGTACCTCCATGCCACAGTGACCTCAGAAGCCTAGGAACAAGATCCGGTCCTTCTTATGCCCAAATCTCCAGAAATCAGCTCATTCTGTACTGCTGATCTCAAGAGATGCAGTGACGTTTAACCAAGACAAAATTACACCTCATCTTTAGGATCACATCCAAGAGGAACGTTTGGCCTCTCCTTGAAGGGAAGCTCACAACAAGATATCCATCAGGCCATTGCTGAACAGCAAGGACTGTGTCACAGAGGATGAGTCCCCACAAAACCTCAACTTATCTCAGGTTCACATTTTACCCCAATCCTGAAACAAGCCTTATAAAAAGACCCACATACACATAGCCCCACGTAGGAACAGACTCATTCAAAACATCCCCAGCATTGTCTGCAATCTTTTTTAAAGAGTGGATGGGAAAAAAACAGGACCTTTGTAAAACCACCATTGCCCATTTCACACATCTGCCAAAAGACAATTGATCAAACTTCAGAATGGGAAGTAACTCTAATAGACACACAGCGCAGCTAGATAGAACATCTCAACATTTCAAAGAAAGAAAGGAGAGACAAAGCAAAATCCTGAGAGCCAGGTACCAGAGTGATAGTTATAACCTAAGAATCCAACCCGGCAACGAACATTTATGATAGCATTATTATAACTCATCTTACATTGCAACAGCATCCCACAATTCAAGGCCAGGTTTCACTAGAAACCATACAAAGTGTTACGCTGCAAATAGATCAAATAAGAGCAGAGAAAATATATGTTATTATTCCAGGTTTTCCAATGAGGAACTGAGGCAGGACAAGTCTTGCCATAAGGTGCACAGTGCTTGAGTTAAAAACTTTCCTTCTCACGCCCCACTAGAGTACATCAGTCACAAACTCGCCACTCCGCCTCCTACTACAACACATTAAACCTTCTTCACAGCAGAGCAAAGCAGCCTGAAGCCAGGAATTAGTTACCCAGCCCTCTGAATGCAGGTCAAATGATTTCAACCCAGCCTGAAGGAAAGCCACAGTCCTGCAGGGAAATGGTCTCTCCTCTGGCCTTGCGCACAATGCCTGGTAAAACGCAGGACCTACCTCTGCCGGCTACAGAAAAAGGAAATGCTGCAGTTAACTGCTTATCAGTCACCTGCGGTAACAACTGGGAATAAACATGCCATCACACCACTACTACTGATTAGCATATCAGCAAGGACCTGCCCTACACTGGCATCCAAGGGAACAAAGCAGATGGGGGGCAGGACAGGAAAGTTAAGGGAAACAGAGGAGATGTTACTGCTGTTTATTTTAGTGACTGCTCTATAAGCATGCCCAGCATTTTATATAATAACTAGAGACACATGGCAGAGAAATGCTTCCCCAAGTAAATCACAGCACAGAAGTTTGCCCCTAGAAGAGGCTGCAGCAGGAACATCCTTAGAGTACAAATGGAAGTCAAAGGGTACCCAAGCTGCCTGCCTGATTAGGGATAGTAAAGGAACATTCACCCAGTGGAAATTAAAGTGCCCTTTAAATTCTTCTCATAGCTATTTTGCCTATATTCATGGAGAAATTCAGTTCCTATTTAGCCCTTTACAAATGCAAAATAAACCAAGTTAAATTATCAAGGAGGGGGCTTAGGTAGATGCATTTTACTTCACCCTCCCAGTGAGCTAAGAACTTACATATAGTCATCTATTGTGTCCTGTCTCACATGCAGACTTATTAGGCTGCACTGACTCGAGAGTATGGACAGGAAATCAGAAGCAATTAACACATGACAGTTTGGGTTAGGAGAAGACTGCTGGGATAGGTATGACAGCAGCACAGTGACGAAAGGACAAAGCAGGGAGAAATAATCAGGGAGGGGGAGGAAGGGTAACAGGACATCCAGAATCAAGTGGAGGACTGCAGACAGCCACAGGGCCTGGAGCTGGTTATGGGAAGAGAGCAAGAGTTTAACCCTGCTGCGTATATAAGAATGACTCTTTCAGAGCAAGGCAATAGATCATTAACTACAAAGCAGGGGAAAATGACCCTCAAGACATGACTTAGAGGGAACAGTGTTATACTTGCAATAATTCAGCATCTGATATTTTGTTTATTTCTTTATTTAGTGTAAGGTCTCGATCAAGCTCCCAGACACACAGAGCAAAGGAGGTGAACCTTGCCAGCCTTGCACGACAGTTGCCTGCAGCCCTTTGAAAGTGCATGGGTCTCAGTTGCTGGAGGGCTTCAAGTGCTGTCCTGAAACAGCACTGAAGAGGGCAGAGAGCAACTCACCAACCTTGTGCTGCCTCAGCTACCTCAGTTCTCAGGGGATGCAGCCCAGCTTCTTTCCTATCAAAGCCTAAAACCATAACACATCTCTGGGAATTCCCACATCAAAGCTACAAACCACATCCAATACCAGGGCAACAGTTCATATGACACTGCACAACTGCTGTGAACCCAGCCAGGACACTGAAGCTAACTCCATGCTCAGTAAACAACACAACCTACAGAGGAGGTTCTGGGAAGCTCTGATTAATCACAGCTCAAGTTTGCCTGTGACAACAAGCCCATAGATCAGCCAGCTCAGTCTTTCACCAGGCAAAGCAGATCCCTGCACATTCCTGCCAGCACCTTCTAGACCTTCCCCAACCCTCAACTTTGGGAGAAAAAGACTGGCAGGATCACACAAAAATGCCTATGGAGCAGAAGGTGATCTGACCATACCATATTCAAAAAGCTGTTACACTCCGCACAAACCACTCCAGGGTCTCCATCTTTAAGACCCCTGGAAGAGACAGCTTGATCGCCCATGCCATCCTTACTCTGGCGGGCAGGGCTGAGAGTGAGCTCATTGACAGGAGCTGTGTCTTGACCAGCCCACAAACCAATTTAAAGCATGTATAAACCTCCAGAAGACAGTTTAAGAAGAGCCTATGAATGCAGACAGAAATGGCAATTATTAATTTTCTAAATAGAAATCTGACTACTTAAGCCTTATTTAAAAGTGTGCCTGTCTGTATAATTACACAGCCTTAATTTGTTTTCTTTACTACACAGTAAATAAGGTGTGCACAATTACCCTCTGCAAATAAAAGGCAGTGCCTCCTGACTGGCTGGCTGAGTACACAGCCGCCCAAGAAATCATTTAGAGGGAATCAGTCTCCTAAGCACCCGCTTCCCAGTAAAGGGGAGACTCATGTACTGCAAATGTCAGCTTGTCTAGCTCTAGGCACAACCTGGTGGGAGTCTGTTCTCCCACATGCACAGCTCTACTGTCCCACAGCCAGCAAAAGCTGGATGCTTTGGCCAGCAGCAAACAGGTCCTGTCCTCTCTCCCATGCACGGATTCCTGGTGCGCTGTGAAGCTGAGCTCGCCTGTGGACTTCCCAGTACCTAATGAGGAATGTGATAATGTTGTATTCTTCCCCACAAGGCACTCAAACAACCTCGCTTTACTGTTCCTCTGCCTGTTTTATGATATGAGCGGGAACTTGATATCCCCATGACTTGCAATCCTTTATCAAGTTCAAATAAACTGGCCAAAGCATTCCAGTGTTATTAGGAAAATGATAGAGAGTGAGAGCGTGCAAGACTTTCCTCAACAAGCTGTGCTAAACACAGCGACATAGTGAATATGTATTCAGAGGGTTTACATGTCTCAAATGTAGGGACCATATCACCCCACAGTTTTCTTGTACAGCCTCAAGCCAAAGACTGAGGTTTTCTGTCAACACCAAACATTTCCTGCGTTCACCTGCTAACACTGACTTCCACAAATCTTGGCTACAAAGGCTCAGTTTTCCACAGCCTAGACCTGCTGGTCCTTGCATCCAATGCATGGTGCTCTCTAGGACCATCCCTACATTAGCCAAAGGGCTGTCAAAGCTGCACAGACACAGGACCAGGAACACACCAGTGCAACTTTGCCCAGCAAGACGACCTCAGTGAGGGCATAAAATGACACTGGATGCTAACCAGCTTCGACCAGACCCACAACCATCCCCATTCAACATCTAGCCAGTACTTGTTCTGGAAAGAGTTAACTGCCTCAGCCTAACTGCCAGCAGAAGAGGTAGTTCCACATTACAAAACCTACTGTTATATTTTGGATTAATTGCCTGCATAGCAGTGATAGGCTTCACAACACCGGCGATCAGAGAAGACATGGAGCCCTAACTCTCCTCATTCAAGAAGAATACACAAAGTTATTGCTAGATGTACACCTCTGCCTTCCAGTCACTCACTGCTCCTCCACTGATTAGGTTGGCCTTAACCCCCTTATACAGCTAATTTCAAAACTTAAAGGACAGGCATGACCCTGCCAGGCAGCACTTTGAAGCCTACCACTCAGGCAGCTGAATGCTGAAAAGCCCCTTCATAAGTCTCTCGCTTTTCCTCCCTGATTCTGTGATGGGGAAGGGGGGTGGGGGGGGGGGGGGGGGGGGGGGGGGGGCGGGAGGAAGGGGAACAAGCCAAACTTCATCCAGAACCACTATCTTAAACCCCCACAAACCTGAGCTCCTGCAATTAGAGCTGTGATAAGTTATCTGCTTGTGATTGCACAGCTGGGGTCTGAAGACAAACATGTGCACAGAGGAAGGGCCAGAAATAGAAGTTGCTGGGAGAAGACAGAGCTATCTGGCCCATCTGAGAGGAGGAAACCTTGATGAAAGGCACTGGGGAAAAAAACTCACTTCAGCAGGAGGCTGAGATTTAACCCAGGATGGGGAGCAGGGAACAGCTTCTGAGTCTTTACAATTTGTACATGAGCTTCACGTGGAAAAATGCCTGCTGCTGCTCAGACCTAGCTTGTAACACCCTGCAAAGGTCCAGCTCACCATCCCCACCATCTTGTGCCAACCCCTCCTGGCAGTGAAACCCCTCCGTCATTTATGAGACACATTTTGCCATCTTATAGACTCAAGTCCACCTGCAACTGTCCAAACAGCCAGCAAAGGAGAAGAAAAACCAGAGCAGCAGCAATAACACATAGCAGGAACTCAACAAGCTTAAGCACACCATCCGATGGTCCCCAGCCCCGTACCCAGCTGCAGCCAGCCCTACTGCAAGGGGATTGGGACAGTATCCCTTGCTCCTGTCAGCTACTGTACCTGGTTACAGCAGGCCAAGACTTACAGCAGAGTGACATTTCCATTAATCCTTTTATCCCTGGCTCCTACGTGCAGCGGCTGCAGAAAATGTCAGGCCTTTGGCGAGCCAAGCTTCCCAGGAGGCAGCAGCTGTAGAGGAGCCGAGGAGGCACCCCGGTGCACTTGCACAGTGCCACAGCCATGGAGGGGCCCCGGGTGGCACCAGGTACCTGCCAGGCTATGCAAAGCCTCCAGAGCCACTCCAGAAAAAGCAGCCTGGCTGCAAGGGAGCAGCAGCACCATGGCCCAGGAGCCTCTGGGGAACAGGAGGGAACCACCATCCCTGCAAGCACCAGGTCTCCATCCCTGGGTGCCCAGTATCCACCAAGGGGGACATCAACCCTGCAAACATCCACGTTGCCAGCTCCCAGGAACAGCATCAAAACCCACTAGAAAACACTAACCAAATAATATACTTACTGCCTCAAGCTTCAAAAAGCAAGGAAAGAAAGATGTTAAGAACATGATCAATCTTACATGACCCAAGCAGTAAACAAACACATATTTCATCACCACATACCAACCTTAACTCTTGACACAAGATGGATGTGGGTTTTTTTCCAATCTCAAAAGTAATCTCAAAAGACAAAACCAAACACTTTTGGAAAAAGCAGCAACAATCGCATGTGTACATATTAACACCACATTCAGCCTCAAAACAAGCATACATGGCCTTCTAAACTACAACATCCAAACTAATTTAATCAGGAATCAAATGTTATACATTTTATCTGCTGGATACATAAACAGCAACTGCACAATTGACAAACACCCCACCACCACCCCCAAAAAAAAATAATCAAGTGGGAGAGGTCTTCAGAGAGACATTTCTCAGTAAAAAAACTACAAAAACACACAAAACAAACACTACAAATCAAAATAACAAAGCACAGAAATCAGGAAATTCCCAGTGGTCAGCATTAAGGAAGGTTTATTATGACAAAACACACAAGCTCAGTGCTTCTTCACAACTATTCATGCCCTTTGGTACGGCAGATCTCCTATTTAGCAAGTACTTTACCGTCACTTAGCAACTGTAACTGGTTTTCCAAAAAGGAAGCTTTTGGGGTTTTTCAGTTCACATCATCTCTGAGCAGACATCAAAAGACAAATCTATCCTGCTCTGCAGGTCACATCTATCTCCCTCCGCCAGCAGCACGCCCATATCGATGGCCACACGCATCTGCAGACTCAAACAGATGTGCACTACGACTGTTTTTCATGGAAGAAGCCACTAACGCTGGTTTCCAAAAAGCAGGGATACACACACTCTCCACCCAGCCCATCAACTCATGCCCACGGCCAAGGCCTCTCACCAGCCCCTTTACTCCTTTTATAGCTATACCAGAGCAGAGAGGGGTTTGATCTCAGACACAGTCACTTTGATGAGCTATTTCAAGCCCATGGAGGGCCTGGCACACCAGCCTGAAATCCAGGCTTTTCTTTATTGCCTTGGGAAAGGTAAATGCATATCTAGAAGAGAAATCAGTGCCCTTAGCCTCAAGGATGTGGAACGTCCCCAAGACAACACCATACCCACTGGCTAATGATGCCCCAGCAGCTGGACACTTGTGCAATGTCCCATGATAACAGGACTCCAGCCTCTCCAGCACAAAACAGCCCTACCCCAGGCCTGCTGCAGACACCAGTTTAAGAAGTTAATAATTAGGCCCAAAGCTGACAGCCCCGTGCCCCAGGATTTGTGCCAGAAAAGCATCCTTTGGTTAAAAGCTAATGAGCAGGGCAGGCTCCAGCTGTGTGGTGAGGCGTGTGGCTGCCCCCCGAACTCTGCAGAAAGGGAAATGTGCACCAGCCACCGCAAGGCTGCTAATGATGCAAGCGATGGTTAGAGCAGCGATCAAAGCCAGGGCAGGACTAGAAACCAAACCCCATCAGCTGCCCAGTGGGAGCTCACCCCATCCTGTGTCACATCATGCTTCCCTGCATATCCGCTGTTCCTTTTCCTGTCCTTTACCACCTCTCCCTCCCTTTCCCCATTGCTCTGCCCGACAGGCACTTTGGAGATCCATTCCAGGGATCACCTTCCCACAGGGAGCAGAGGGAAAAGGAGAGAAGCCATTGGCACTCACATGTAGCGCAGGTGAGGGTTCTTGGCAAAGGCGCGTGGCTGGATGTTTCGTAGTCCTGAGTTCCTGATTGTCCTGTAAAGAGATGCAGAAGGGCAGCAATGGAGTCAAGGCAGACAACTGCTCTAAAACCCTGCACTCAGCATCTGAAGTGCACTGGGAGCCCTCGATTCCCCGCCCCAGGAGGCACATCTCTCCCTAGACAGCCTCTATGAGCTACAAGCAAAGAGGAAATTGGGCTTTTCAGCTTCATCTGATACGGTGACAGCACAGGCTCAGCACAGAGCAGCTGCTGGACAAGAATCTCCCCCCACATTCACCAAGGCTTGCTGGGGTGGCCCAGAGCATCTCCTGCTCCTCTCCTCTCCCTCCATCTCCACAAGCAGCACTGCCTGCTCCCACAGCAAACTTAACACCCAGCACCGCCATCTCCCCTCCCTCAAACCCAAGAAAAACCTTTCTGCTTGCAGCTCTGTTAAGGAGGGGTGAGTATTTTGCCTAGGGAATTATGGACGTTGAGGGGGAAGCCTCTTCCCACCCTGTTTTGGAGAAGTTCTGTCAGCACTATGACCAGGATTTATCAATATCTGCTGCGAACAAGTGTATGCCTGACTCCACTGATGCTTTTTTAGGTGAGATGAGAACAGCAGCCAGCCTGCTTACAAGGGTTATGTGTGTTAGAAGTACAGCTTTCTGGGGTTTAGATATTGAGTGCTCAGCAACGTACACCTCTCCTCCAACCCACACACAAGCTGTACCTAATGCAAAGCTCCCAGGGAAACAGATTAGCAAAGTCTCCGATTAAGTCTGAACAACACTGCATCTCACACAAGCAGCACTCAGGGCACTCCCAGCTCCAGGAGGATGCAGGAGGGGGAATTGAGTGGTATTCTTGCTTGGCCAGGCTTCCCAAGCACCTAGCAAGAGCTGTCAATCTCATGGACCTCAGTTTCCCCTCCATGACGCACACAGTTGACCTCTCCTGGTGCTCAGAGTGCTGTGCAGGAAGACGCGATTACCTTACTGTGCAGCACCACCATGATGGCAATTGCACTAAATGAGGACCAACAGCCCAGCAATGAAGGATCAGTGGAGACAGCTGGAATTTTGCATTGTGGGGCTGAAATGAGTCAGAACAACACACAAGCCCAGAACCAGAACAGCAGGGGAGAGGTCAGGGTTGATGTGTGCTGGCAGAACTGTCAGGAGCTAGCAATCTTCCTTCTCACAGACCCAGCAAGGACCAAAAAGCACTCTGCAGAGTCTCATAGCAAAACACAGTAGAGCCAGTAGCTTAAACAGGCTCCGAACACTGCGGCATGGAGACTGCAGATGGAGGGAAGCACAGCTCTCTGCTGGAAGGAAGGGGCTGCCCATTGCTCTTCTCCTCCCCGACACACAGGACATACTCACAGCCTCTGGAGTCCCGTGTACAGCTCCATGTCAACAGCATTCAGCGTCTGCAAATTCTTCCAGTTCTCTATGTGTCTGCGGAGAAGAAGGAAAGGCTCAGCTGCTGCACGAGATGGTCACTCTGCCCATGCAGGGGACAGCACACCGAGAGAGTGTGTCATGCCATACCACCCTGCCCCATTCCGTTTTCCCAACATTTTGGAAAAGCCAAACAACAGTGTTTTACCCACAGCTTCAGGCACAGAACGTGCAACCAAGCCATTAACATCTTTGCTCTCTGTACCTCACCGCACACATTTATGAAACAAAGACACAGTTGATACAGCTCACACAAAAGGAGTGAATACAGAAACACAAAACCTCTCAACAAAAAATTAGGGCCTAAATAGGAAAAAAAAGAAAAGTCATATTTATCCAGTCTTACTGGGGTGGATACACAGGGTCCTAGCCTTTGTTGGCAGGAGAGCAACAAACTTAGTTTGGAAACCATGCCTTTATTATAAATTCCTGAGTCGCCTGGGGGCACTCTGGCAGGTATGTTATAGAGAACAAGCCCAGAAATAGATCTGTCACTGCAGGATCGTTATTCGATAAATATTAGAGCCAGGGGAAAGTGACAGAACAACAGCCCCAGAGAACAGGGTCCCCTGTTACAGGCAGCACAGGAGCAATGCTGGCAGCAGTGTGGCCAGCTGGCTGTGGCCGTGGGCTTCTGCTAACAAGCTGCAATGCTGCGTCGTGGGGAGGAAGCTCAGTCCTCGGCCAGTTCAGTCTTTCTCCCAGATTAAACTCAGACATACTCCCACCAGAAAGCACAAACATTTTCAAGAGGTTCTTTGCTGGGGAGCAGGTGGAGGTGGTCCTCTTTCAAAGGTGAACTGAGAGGGGGAAAACACTTCTGGCTGATCCTCTTAGACAACATGTGAAAGAAGCCCAACTTTTAAGTTTATGAACATGTGCACCCAAGCTCACAATCTGCCTTGATGCAATAGTTGGCTTTGAACTTGGCCCTGGAGAGGGGAAACAGTTCCAAGTGATGCAGGGTTGGGGTGATAAGCCAGCACTGAGAACCATCCTATGATTCTAGGCAAGAACATTGCAGGACCCCACGTGGTGGTCCAGGGGGCAAGTAAGCAGGAGAGGGAACTTTGACCACTTCTAGAACAGTCACAGGGGCCACAAGTTCCTCCTCCAGCATTCATTACACCTTGTGCTTGCACAAGAACAAATGAATCAGTGTGACAGAGCTATATGGACCTATTTAAGCCATATCCCAGACACCACCAAGAAAGGAAAATACAAAGCCTGGACTAAATCTAAACGTATTTCTGCAGTCTCACCATGCAGATCCAAGAAAAGCAGAGACCTGCAAGAGTCACCTCTGCTTCCCACATGTCTCATAATTATCTACACACCCAAAGGGGTTAATGTAAGGATGCAGCATAAGCTCCCAACTGGTTGCTACACGACAGTGAAAGTTACAGTTCATCCTCAATGACCTGCTCATTGGCTTGAATCACCTGCGTCCCAGACAGAATGAGAAAAAGGACATTATTATAGCTATTTCATATTCCCTGCCAACATCTAAGGCCCCCGCGAACACTTGCAGAACAAAACACAGACTGGGAGGAGTCAGTCAAGAGATCCCACAGCTCGCTGAAACCCTTCTGAGACAGGGCAGGACTGTGAGTTTAGGTCCTGGGCCACAAGACTGCAGGACTGAGCAAGGCTAGAAACACATTGAAGACATTTCCCATCTTCAACTCATACACACACACAAAAGAGGTCCTCCAATAGGAAGAATGTGGAAAGAAGCAAAAACGGGATAATGTGCATTTACCACCAGGTCATGCTGAAGTTACAGCATCCAAGCAATGACCTTCAGGGAGGGATGGAGCAGCCCAGAGCTATGGAGCAACCACAGCTGGGAAAGAGGTGGCAGCCAGATTGGCTCTTGTTTTATTGATTGTGTTTGCTAAAAAAAGTCAAGGTTATTTTTGACCTGACACTCAAAGCCATGTGGGCAGCATTTTAGAAGAGGCAGAAAAAAGACCCTAGCTTGTTCCCAGTGACATGCACAGGCATGACTTTCTGATGACTCAGCACTGAGGTACAGGGGTCCTGGGGGGGCCCTACAGCCAAGCCCCCTCAGAAGTCACATTACACTAGACTGTAAATACAACTCCACGACCTGTGTTCTACCATCCCAAATGAAGCCCATGAGGTTCCTGAGCCAGATATGTTTTGGCATGTTATTTAACAGACACACAACACCTACAAAGTGATAGACAAGAGAAACAACAGTGGAAATAAATACATACATACACAGACATTTACATACAGGATAATCCCCCATCCCAGCAGCTGCTTTTATGTAGAGTGCCATACAGGGAAACAGCTTAATCTTGAATTAGGTGCACAGGTCAGCAAGGGACTTTAAGTCCTTTAAGCTACACAGACATTTCCCTTCTCAGGGACTTCAGGAAATGGCTTTCTTTTTTTCTGTGATTTTTCAACGTAGCTGGAGTTGCACCCTTGCTCCTAGAAGCAACAAATCAGTCTTGGTTCACAGGCACCTCAAAAATACACCAGGAAAACCATTTTCTTTGTTTCCCTACTTCTTTGGAAAGAATATGTAACTGTGCTGGCTGGGTTCATCTGAATCCACTTTAAAAACGAAACAGAAACACATCTTACTCTGAAAGCTCAAGGAGTCAAGCTGTGATTTTAAAATTGGCAGTGGTTGCACAGGAAAGCAAACCAAACAAGCAAAGAAACTTCACCCCTAAAACTTAAGTCCCTCTTCATGTCGTTCAGCATCTCAACTAGCTGCTCCTCTTTTCCTTCCAGGATTCTGTTTACCCTAGAAATCTTACGTCCTCCCAAAGGCTGTTGAAGACTGAGCCCTTCCCTTCTCCTCTGCCTCGGTTCATTAACCCAGCAGGAACACGGGTGCTGGGTTCACACCAAATACAGACGTGACAGCTCCCTGCCCTGCCCTGGTCTGTGCAATCAGGCATTGAGGTATGAATTAGTCAGTGGGTTACTCCCTCCTCCCTGCAAGCATCTCTATATATTCCTGTGGCATTCCTCAGTTATTACTAAGGTAAGCTGCTCTTCTGCAAGATGCAACAGTTTCAAGCCCAAAACCATACTTAAATCCTGAAGTGCTCACCATGCACATCCACCTAGACTCATTTCCAACTTCTAATTGAGACCATACGAGATGCATCGCAGACACAGATGAGACTGCTCGCTTCGGGGGGGGGGGGTGGGGGGGTGGGGGGTGGTGTGGAGTGAAGGGGCCGTTTGCCTAAATACTCACTTCCTTCTCATACTTCTTGCCTGTTTGGGGAGTACTGCTGGTCCAGGTCTCCTTGCGCTGCAGAGCTGCCATTATACCATGCCTCCTACAGACCGATCAAAGTCTACCTTAGGTGTAGCTAGGGCTTTGCCCTCCCAGCTGAGACTGAAACACTGCCCCAGAACTCCCCTCCTCTTCTCATTTCTGACCCAAATATACTCCAAGCATTTTACATCCATTTCCTCTTGTGTCGAAATTATCTTTGCTTAAGCAGCTCTTTTTCTTTCCTGGCATTTCTTCCTCCCTCCTTTACAAGCAAGAGCCAGACCCACCCAGCTATCATTTGTAGGTTACGTGAGGCCAGCTCTAAGGCAGCATGTCTGTACCAAGCAGCGAAGTGCAAAGCTAATTGTCTCAAGTGCCTTGAAGAGATACTAACTCAAATCCCAGAAGTGATGCAGATATACTGCTCAGAGTCCTGGTAGCGAAATTATTTTGCTTCTGGTTTCAGACCCAGCACAACTGATGCTCGCACTTGGTGACCTATGCAAGAAGGACCACTGGGATAGATACCATAATAGAAAATGGCTTTCTATTTTCTTCATCAGCTTTTAAGTCCCTTTTTCTTGAATAAGGGTGACCAAAAACACAGAGCAGTCTCCAGGTCTCACTTGTATAACAGCATGAACAACTCCCCAGCTACACTGGAAACACCATGACGTGCTGCCTGAGATCACACTGACCTTTCCAACAACCCCATCAGCCTGGAGGCTTGTTTTCACTCTGTAATCAAAGCACTGCACCAAGCATTTCTATCCACCAGCTTGTTACCAACTGACATGATTTCTTAGCTGGCAGCAAAAGCCCCATTACACCCACATTTGCAATCACCCCACTTTGCATTACAGACTCACTCTTGGTTTTGCTACTGCAGCTCTTCCCCTTGGCCATCCTCACCCCATTTTGTGTTCCCACAGCCCCAGCACTGTGCCAGCAGGGAAGCCTCTGAGCACACTCCTGCCTTTAGTGCCATTATACTCAACAAAAGCAGAAGCCAACACCTCCAAGAAAGCTCAGCGGTTATCTCCTCTTTCAACACTTCCCACCACCACTCCTCCATTATCCAGCTCTTCACCTACAATAGCTGGGCTATACTGTGTCTTCTCCAGGAAAAACAGACCACTTCTGATGTAATGCAGCATCATATTAACCTCTCACCACAAAGTCATCTCTTTGCTGAGGAAATTGGTTACCTTTCCAAAGGAAGAAATGGGGTTTATCCTGACAAAAGCTAACTTTAGGAGGCCAGCCCTGCACCATATCTCAGCCTCCACGTACTCACAGACACACCTTTACAACTTGTTGAAAGCCTTATAAACTGCTGCAGTTAAACCAATGGTCAGTCCACAGCACGCATGCTGTGTCCCAGTTGCTAGCAACCTTGTGAAGCATGAAGCCCTGTTTATCAGCTCTGCAGCTCGTGAGCATCACTTCTCACTTCAAATCCCTAGGCACCGTGTGAAGCCAGTAAGGTGGCAGGTATCTTGCCCCTGCGTCACACAGACATCAGCAGTCTTGTTGACCAAATTGTCAGCTGGTCTCCAGAAGTGCCAGGAGCTTGCCCCACTTGCTGGAAGGGGACTGGTAACCACCAACCCTGTGGAAATGATGGCTCCTTTCACTCCCAGAAATGCATCGTGCAAGGAGCTGTTCGACAGCACAGGCTGGCATCACCTTCTTGATAGCACGCAGCAAGCCTGCACAGTAATGCGTGCTCCCCTTCAGGGCCAATGCAGCAAGGAGACTAGAATATCCACTGGGATTAAACACAGCCAGGTTTATTGTGTCCCACATGCCTGAGGCAGAGGTGAAAAACAGCCTCTTATTCCAATTTACCAAGTGATGAGCTTGAGGCTACTTAATGTGTCTGGCCTTCCTTCACCCTCCTCATACAACAATGATAATATTTATCGAATCTCTCTCAGCTTTTCAAGCACTGTGGTCAATAACTAAAAAAGGCACTCAATAAGCAACAAGTATTATATAGCATGTGTACACACATGCTACCCAAATGTGTATCTAGCCCAGACTTGGAGGGGAGCAACTTTTCACCAGGATGCCATCAGCTCCATTCGCTGTGAGAACAGATGACACATCCCTGTCAGAGCCATGCCGTGCAAGTACCACCACTCAGGTTTGGGTGCTGGGCAGTGAATAAATCGTACACCAGCAAGCAGGCAGCACCCAACACCCGCACACACAATTATTTTATTTATATATGTTTTGATACATATATATATATATATATGAAAGGCAAGCAGAGCATTTGACTCCTCTTGTAGGACAACAGGAAAATTGATTTGTCATCCAGGCATATTATACCTGGCGATCCAGACAGAAGCATTAGCTTCCAATTACCCAATATGTTTAACATTATAAACAAACCTCCTGGCACACCAGCTCCAGACCATACAATTATTAATTTGATTGCAAGCAGGGAATAGAGGGAAGACATCTTCTAAAACCCTTGACCGGTAAGATCTGCTTCCTCCAAGCAGAGGTGCTGCAGATGTTGACAGGAAGCCCTGGAGGCTGGGAAACCTGTGGCACTGGTGCAGGTCCCGCACCCCCGGGCAAAGCACAGCCATGGTGGGGACTGCCAGCTCCTTTTATCCATCTTTTTGCACCCCACATAGGGCTGAGGAAGCCATAAAGGAATCCGCTGTCTTTCACAGTATTATAAGGCACTTATTGCATACATTTAATATCCAGAGGCGTGAAGGACTTGTTTCTCTCAATATGGAAGTTATAAAAGTGAATTGGTAACTGAGCATTAAAGGCAAGTGCAACTGCATAAAGACTTATGAGGGAAATATTTTCCTCATCTAAAGCATGGGCTTCCCCTTCCCAAAAATGCATGGAAAAGTCACCCAGCAGTGGATAACTTTGCATCCTTGAGGATAATTTGAGGTCAGTGGGAAAAGGGGAGGGGGGAGGCAGAAAGCAAACTCAGCTTTATAGAAACAATTATGAGCATAACCCCACAGTGTAATTGTGATTCGTCAAGGTAACGATCATAAAACACACCACTGTGACACAGCTTCCACTGCACCAGCAGATCGCCTCTTGCCAAGGCCGTGCACAGGTACGTGGGTGCTGCAGAGGATACACGGGGGGTGTCCCCAGTCCCCACCCCATGGGCTCAGCAACATCCAACCCAATGATCCAGGCCCTTCCAGAAAGGCTGGACATAGGAAAAAGCCCCCAGTCCCCCGAGGTGGGAAGGGCATGGGAACAATACAGCCATGCATGAGCCACCGCAGTGGGGTGTCTCAATAGTCTTCCTGGAGAAACCAAACTGCCACACACAAGCAACTCAAGGACACGAGGCATTCACAGGAGGGGACTCCCTGCAGTCACCTTTCAGATGAGCATAAATGAGCTCCACACTCACCCCAACACCATCTGCCCGGCCCCAGACCAGCTAGGAGCAACGACTAGGTGCAGAAGAGCTGCTACAGCTGCGCTGTCTAACAAGACTGACATATAGAGACACCCTGCTGTGGAAGACGGCCTGAGAAACAGCTTTAAGCTTTGCTAAACAATTTTCTAGACACTACAACGAAGCCATACACCCCGGCACCCATAAGGACACACAGGAGCAGTACCTAAAGGAGAGGAAAAGTGCATGCATTTAAAAAACAGCAGTGCCAACATGACCAGGACTCCATCCTTTACTTTTGCCTTCAAGGACACGAGAACCTCTCAGACACAGGGTGCACTGTGCCCTCTGTTTGTGCACTCACCCATTTTCCTTGTATGATCTCCGCAAGCCTCCAGGGCAGTCTCCACATCCCACACCAGCTCTGGCTGGCAACTTATGGAGCTGAAAGCATCCCTTCCAGGGACAATGTGTCATTTATTACTAGAGGACAGCAGGCTGCCTGGACTCAGCATGGACAGATTGCCGCAGCACACTGGAAGCAGTATGTTCCCGTTATCACACACTACAACCAAAGTTTTTCAGTGTGGGAAGAGTTATGCCTAGTCACTCACTTTCAGAAAGGAAGAAATAGGTGCAGGTGGGATGGCAGAGCTGAAGTGCTCTGGGCAGCAGTGCAACTGCCATCAAAACAAGTACCCTCCTTTGATATCCATTACTATTACTCAGCTAGTGCTGGCAGAAGACAGCCCTGGGGTCCCGAGCAAGAACTGAGGTGTCCAAAATCATCCCAGTGCTGAAGAAATCTCATTTACCAGAGATGAGCAACAGTGCAAAAGCTTCAGGAGGAAACTTCCAAGTGCCACAGCATCTCCTGCATGGGGAGCAGGATTGGGCGGAGCAGTGCCCCTAAACCCCTCTGTGTACAGGTTGTGCTCCTGGCTCAGCCCCAGCTCCCTGCCCACCACCTCAGCACCTCTCAGCTGGATCTCTCTCCACCTTTCTCATTTATTGCATATCACTCTCTGACCCCTGCACAGTCTCAGACACCACCTGAAGCGACAGCTCAGGATGGGATGAGCAGTTTAGTCCTGCAGACATGGACAGAAGTACACAAATCCAACTGCCTTGAGATAAAGCATCAGCAAGAGCCCACAACCCCCACCTGCAGCATCAGCTGTATGCTCCCCTTTTCCTCTGGAAAGCAGGCTCAAAAATTATGGTATTTGCCCAAAAGGGAATTTCTTTCATTACTGTCCAGCAGGAGAGCCCACAGAGCCAGTCCTCTGTGCCCAGAGAGGTGCTTCCAGAGAGGTGGATCTGGGGCATGTAGAGCAGGGGCTCCTGTTCAGAACTGCTAACATCAACCCGTGCGTATCTAATGACACCGCATCTCAGAAACAAGAGGGCAATTCAAGGGCAGAAAAAACAATTCCCCTGGGAGTTTTACACCAAACAAACCTCAAGGTGAGGCATCCCCCTCTGCTTTATGGGGCACAGCAGACCAAAAGAGCTCCAATTTTTAGGCAGCTCCCCAGGCACCTGCCATGCTAAAGGAAAGGATGCTTTTATCCATAGGATTTCATATGCAGTGAGAGCCAGCAGTGTGCACCATTTTGTGGTCTTTAAAGATCAAACAGCATTTTATAGAGGAAGCAGCACCCTGGTCACAATCAGCTTCAGTAATCACATTCTGATTTATTAAACTCCCCCTGCAACTTCAAACTGGAAGTCCGATTCCCTCACGCTCCCGTCTCCGAACAGGTCTGGGGTTTTTCAGAAATTAACATATATATCTCTCTAAATTAGAGACAGAGCTGCCAAGCTCTGCTCCAAAGGCAGTTGTGTTTCTCTCCTGAAGAACACAGTGCCTACACACATTAGCAAGATAAGGAGACATTCTAAAGGTATGGGATCACTAGAGTTCAGCTTGGCAGGAATAACTCTTGGTACAGAGTACTGCCAAGGAGCATGTGGTGGAAAAGAGCCCTGCAAAAAGGCACAAAGCCTTGACGATGGTCAATACGATATCCTGACAGAGCATATTAGCTCAGCTAGGACCCAAAGGGGAGTGCTGCCAGCCACGCGCATTGTACTTCATGCTGTGCTTGAAGACAGGAAAATGGATGGAGGAGGAAAAGGAGAAAATAAAGTCTCCCACGAACTGGCTGTTACTGTGATATACAGTGCTGGGAATGAGAAAGCAGGAACGAGAGTCCAGTAAGAGCAGACATGAGAGCCAGGGATGGGGCTGCACAAACACCACAGTGGGAGGGGGCTGCAGTCCTTAATCCAGACCCGCTGCCTTTCCTGGCCCTGCCCGCTGCCACCCACCCACACAAACCCACAAGCACGCTTTCTAAAACCACAGCCTCCACAGGAGTCTAAATTCAGGAGGTTTTTTACATCCGTATCAGCTTCATCTCAAATCCTGTTTCAATGTAGCTGCACATTTTTGGGCAGATCCTGCCACTGCTCCCATGCCTAGATCCCAAAAGCAGCATAGAAACCAGAGCTTGGAGCTGCAAACTGCGGGTGCCAAAGGATCCCTCTGCTTCTGCAGTTATGGCTATTTAGCAGCCAGATCCAGCGCCCTCCCTCAGTCCCACATCCCACTTTATCCCCCTCCACTCCACCACCCCCATAGCATTGCTCATCCCGTCTCCAGCTTTCCCACACACCCCAAACACCAGGAAAGCCGCTGCCTGAGCGAAGCGAGGGGAGAGCCAATCTTTCTTGGACTCAAATCCCGCTCCCACGAAGCATTTGTTTTCCCAAACAGCTCCCAAGGAGCCTGAACTTTGATCCTCCAGTATTTTGGCTCCTCAGATGTTTATGAAGTTCGAACAAGTGGGCAGCAATGCCCAGCTGGGCTGGCCGCAGGCCAGGCTCCCAGCCGCTCCGCTCAGGACGGCCACGGGCAGAGCAACTCCAACCTGCAAGAAGAATTGCCAGGATCCCCATTACCTCCATGGCATGGCAAATCTGCCTGCCCAGCCCACCGGCTGCTCCCCATAAAGCCAAAGGACTGGGCAAGCTCACCATGGAGTTTGTTTTGAGCCAAACTGCCAGGACCCCTCCCTGCCCAGCTTGTATCTGCCTTGCAAATAAATCACAGCCAGCTCTGTCCGCCCTCCCCACCAGTGATGGGGCTCCTCCATCACCCATGAGGACTCAATCCCCTTTTCCCCAGCCAGGAGAAAATCCTTCCCCCTCCCCTTAAGCTTTTCCTATGAGGAGACACACACTAGCTTGCTCTTACTACAGAGGTGTAAGAACAGAAGCATCACCCACGAGCAGGGGGATGTACCCATTAAGACATCCTGACTCGGAGCTCTAGGCTTCCCAGGACAGCAGATATTTTGTGGGAAGTCAGCTGGCTCCAAAAAGGAAAAGCTAACCAGCACACCTATAAACACAACACAGGCAGGAGGAGGCAGGGAAGAAAGGAGAGCAGGGAGGGAACAGACACTTTAAAAGCTCCTCTCCCAGCGCTCTACTTTGTTCCAATAAATGTGAAAAAAGCACCTTGCAAAATGTTATAGGAGAAGACACCCTGACAGCCAGAGATACTGCTAACTGGGCTGTTGTGTTTGAGCTGATCCAGTTATGCAAACAGCAAATCTGGGGACTGTTTCTATCTCGTATCACAGTTCACTCTGCCGTTCCTCCAGATAAAGGTGTAACTGAATTGCAGAGAACCCTCTGCTCACCCAGCACCTCGACGGAGCGGCAGCCACAGCCTGGGCTTGCCAGCTCTCCAACACCAGCTGCCCTGACCAAGCCCCTGCCCTAAACACACTGCTGTGCCCTTCGCCAACAGGCTCTCCTCACGCTGTTTGAAAATGTTCTTCATCACGGGGGCTTAGGGGGTTGCACAGAGGGTTTAAGGCCACAGAGGTGAGAAGCGATGACATCCAGTCCCAGGTGGACCATGGCAGCCCACGTGTCCCTCTCCACAGCCCCAGGCCACATCCCCTACTGTGAGACATGTGAGACATGATGAGCCTGATAGATTGGTGCTCCTGAAAAAAAAAAAAAAAAAAGTCTCCTATTTCTGAAGCGCTACCAGAAGGCTGGCATTAAACTGACAGGTATAAAATCTCACAGGAGCATCTGAGGAATCCAGAGGTCCTGCTCGGTTGGAGCTGTAGAGAGGCAGCTAGCAAGGAAGCTGGGCTGCACCTCCTGACAGCATCTGCCCTTTCACCATTTGGGCTGAAGATACATTTAACAGGACACATGTCTTTTTGGCACCGTTTTCAGTCACGCAAGAATTTCAAAGCCAGAAGGCAGATCATCAGACCAAGTCCATCCAGGGAGATTTTGTTGTTGCTGTTGTTGGTTTACATACATATATATGTATATATATATATATATGGGGGGGTTGTTTGTTTTTTTTTTTTTTTCCAAAGAATCACTCAAACTTTGTTTCTGCTCCTGGGCAGCTGGAGAGCTAGGAGGGTCCCAGCACCAGCCCAACCTCAGAGGAAACTACCTGAGCCCAGAGGGTTATCAGCAAAGGGAAGCTCATTCTGCATAAAGAATACAGACATTGTCTGCCACCAGCCCCGGGCAGCCCCCCGGGGAGCAGGCTGGCTCACTTGCAGCCTGCAGCAGCTGGGGCCCAAGAGCCCACGCTGTGTGCCAGGCTGGGGCTTACCAGGGACAGCAGCTGGCGGGGGACAGCCCTCTCACATGCCGGCTCCTTCCCCTTCTGTGGATATTGCAACGGGACAGAGAAGGGCTGCCTTCATGCTCCCTCCGCCTGGCTGGGACCAGGTATCACCAGCTTACACAGCTGGCATCAACCCAGCAATATGCCCTCACCCACAGCCCCCCTGCACCAGCCTTGCACTGGGCATGTGAGATGCCCACCAACCCCCAAGCCACCTTCGAGCTCACCAGGCAGCCAGAAGACCTGCCCAAAGCCCCAGTGGTGGCCCCCAAACCCAAGCCACCACCAAACCACAGATAAGACCCAACAGCACCGGGTCAAGCCACTCTCTGATCTCTGCTGCTGCAATGCCAAGGCTCAGATTCAGCCCCTGGGATGGGACACACAGTGTCACGGTGACAGTCTTGTGCCCATCACTGCATTCCCAAAGTTTTCTGCACCAAAAGCATTATTTACACCCATTCTAGCTGTTTCTCTGGCTCCTAGTGAGGGCAGGAGGCATAGGAGAATGAAGCAGGATGAGGACAGAGACCAGAGCATCACTGAGATGCTCCAAGGCCAGAAGATGCAGCTCCCTCCACTGGGGCTCTGAGCCCTGAGGGGAAGCAGAGGCAGGTGAAGGGCATCCCCAGCTCCCACCTGAACTGACACAGCTCCCAGCACCACTGGAATCACATCAGCAGCAACAAGCTCAGCAGTGCCACCAGCTTGGGCAATCACCCTGTGCATAGGCAGCTGCAGCATCCTGCACAGCTCCCTCAAGAGCCACCAGCACACACTGCCGTCACACCGCACAGCCCTGCAAGCTCCTGTCCCTTTCCCCAGACCCAAAGCCCTGACACGGCTGTCCCACGAGGGTATCCCAGCCCTCCCAAGCGGCACAGTGCAAGCACCAGCTCCAGTTTCCATATTTTAGGTGGCAAGAGCATCAGGGCTGCTTGTAGGCTGCCTGGCCATGAGGTCCCACACAAACACACTGAGCCAGAGACCTTCTGAGCAAGAGGCAATACATGATCTCCTGAAACCCCTGCACACTGACCAACAGCTTCTGCCCATGACAGTGTTCAGCTGGGTTGGTTTTGGTTTTTCACATCTTTCCCCTATCTCCCCTTTGAAAAATCCTGTAGTTGCTATGGAAATAGTCTCATCAGTATGACTGGAGCATAGCAGTGCCAGCCAAAACTCCCTGTGGCTCCCAGTTGACACCAGTGCCTAGAAACTGGCAGCACTGGAGGTTATCCCAAGCTGCACAGGGGATACCCTGAGCTTAAAGCACCACTTGGCACTAATGGGTGAGTGAGACCCATCTGGGACTCAAAAAAAGCCTGCAATTCACCCAGGGATAAACCAGGAAGAAAAAAAAAAAAAATAACTGAGACATCCTCACATTGGCTAAGGGATGAGAGGGTAATAAACAACAAAAAGCTGCAATCTGCCCCAGCAATACCCTCACCACAAGCAGGAGGTGGCCACAAATAAGGGTAGTAGGAGCCAAGCTGAACTTTGTCACTGGCCCTGCCACCAGTTTGATGCACATCTCCAGGCAGGCTTCTGCCACCCTCTTCATACTCCCACCTTCCCACCTCCAATATGCAGCAATAAGCAAGCAGGGTGCAAACAGCAACCATCAAGTGTTGTGAAGAGGCTTGGAGAGCAGAGCAAGAATCTCTCCCATCCAGCAGAGACCAGCATGTTGGACAATTGCTATGTGCCACAAGGGTGCTTTGCTCTGAGTCACCCCCTCCCCTCCCAGGGCCGTGGCTGCAGACCATTCAGATTTTACACTGTGAGCCAATTCCTTGCTGAAAACACTGGCAGGGTCTTTGCAGGTGAAGGATCATCCTTTACCACTACAGCTTGGAGTAAGGCCCCCAGGTTCCAGAGACCATCTGAGTGGGAAATGCATCTTCTCCACAGGATGGACAGCAGGCCAGCAGCGCTTAGTGCACATGGAGATGCTCCTGCCGTGCTGGCAGATGTAATGCATCTGTCATTAACCCTGGATTTAGAGTAAGTGCTAGGGAATGCCATCTCCATCACCCTATCCAGCTGGGAGACAGGGAAGATGTGACACCCCTGCCAACAGCATGGACATCTCCTGCCTCCAGCCACGCTGAATAGCTGTATTCAACCTGTTAGTGCCCATCACCTTGTCACCAGCTGTAGCTCGTGACAAACAGCAGCTCCGCTAGAAATGACAGCAGGAGGCTCTCACAGCTGCAGGATACAAATGCAGGCCTGTGCCACTACAGAGGGCTGTCCCCAGCCATCCCTAACCTGACATCACTTCACAAATGGCAGTTTAACCTTGCTGCAACCTGGTGCCACAGTAATGAGCTTCTGAGCTGTGTGGTGGACAGTCACATCACCAAACCCTTGACAGCACTCATTGTGGACCACCACGCATGAAACTCCTTTCACAGCATCGTTGCATGCTTGGCAATACAGATGTTTCCCCAAGCATTCTCTCCTGGGGCAGGGATTTTCCTACATTCAATACTGACGTCACCATGCAGATCCCACTAAGCTTCAGTATATTCCCCCACCAGCCCTACAGGAAGCTCCTGGAGCTGTGACACAACATATCCCACCCGCTGCTCTCAGTCCTGTCTGCAAAGGGGGAAACACTATAGGCAGCAGCACCATGAGGCACTATGGCATGTCCATTGGGCTGACACATCAATTGGTGCCAGGGTGGATCTGAGTGCAGCACAGAACATTGCTGGACCCTGCCAGTCTTTACAGGTGCACAACCCTAATTAATGGTCTAAACAACAATTTGCATCATCAAACTGCAAGGGGCACATCTACTTCAGGAACCATGCACATCATCAGTCTTGCCAGATCCTGAATGCTTTCCCAAAAGGATGCACTTGAGAGAGGAGGACAGGCTTGAGCTGTTAGTGAGTCATCCAGGCTTGGTCAGAGATGCCGAAAACAGGAGCATGTGCTCCAGCAACTGTCCTTTCCCATCCAGATTTAACCAGTTCGAGACCTAAAGCATAAACTAGCAGCTGTAATGCTTCCCACTCCACGGTTTTGTCCCATGCCTGGGGAACACACAGTCTCTCTTGCTCTCTGCTGGCAGAAATATCATTGCACCAGCCCAAAACATTTTGCTCCACAGTTTTGTGGAGCTGTTATTGGAAGAATTTGCATGCAAAGATGCCTGCAAAGCAAAGGGATTCTCTACAAAAGCAAGAGAGAGGCCCGGATTGGCCCCACTTGGACCAGGAACAGCAAATCCACGCTCAAGCCAGGGAGCAATCAGCCACCCGTGACACTGCTCCCTCCATCTCGTGATGCTGTCTATGCCAGAACACATCACTGTCCCACAAGCAGCACTTCCAAAGGCCTGGGTGACAGGCTGTCCAGTCCAAGCTCCCACAGTCCCTTTACCCCCTGTGACCAAAAGGTGACCTCAGCGATGGAACAGGACCATCCCATACCACCTACCGTCCAAGAAAACAACTTCTCTCTCATCATTTGGCAAACCTTTCATGACACCTTAAGAAGCAAATCTCCCAGCATCCACCTTTATCACTTTTATCACCTTTGCCCCAACACAGGGGTCCCTATCAAAACCACAGCAGCAGGGATGCTTTGATGAGGCCAGGTCAGCCCTGGGGATGCTGCTACCAGGCAGCAGAGCAGAGCTTCGTTGCTGGCTCCGGGGGAGGCCACCCATGTGGGTGCCTGGGTGTACTGCTGGCACCCCACAGCACCCCGAGACACCCAGCCGAGAACCACTGGCTGTGTCCATTGCCTGTGTATTGCATTGCACAGCACCTCAAATAAACGCTCCCCACAGCCAACACAGCGAATAAGATTACAACAAATATAAACTAATGATACAGCTGTCAAGACAGATTAGACTGCACAGTGTAAAAAATTGCAGGGCTGTTTAGTCACAACAATATAAGATTAATTTATCAATACAGCTTATGTGGCACTGGAGAGATAGTAAATTGAATAAGTGAATCTTTTCTACACCTTGCACAAGGAGGGAGTCTCAGACCCAACGGGCGCACGGGTCTGGATACCAGTGAGGATTCACAGACTGGGATCAACCCGACAGGGCTGATTTGATAAAGCCTGGGGGGTCTGCACCCCCATCCCAGGCTTAGGGGATGGGCATGCATGCCATCCACATGCACGGCAATGCACCCACGCACTCCAAAAGGTGCCCACCCTTCCGCAGCCCCAGGCTGGAGAGGGATACTGCTAAATCAAGACCCCCAGAAGGTGTTGCTGCAGGCAGGAGCTTCCCAGACCCCTTTCCACAAGCTCCTCAAAGTCCAGCATTACAGGACTTGAGACGTTTGCGTTGCCTCATCTTTAAGCTCTGTGCCAGTTACAGCATGTGCATGTTTTGGTGCACACAGCAATCAGAGGCAACGATGTGCCTTGCTAACACATGCAAAAATATGCACAGCCACCTCCACCCTTTGGGGGCTAAGCTCTGGCAGATAGAGGCAAGCTTGCAAACCTGACAACATCTCTCAAGGGTTCCCAAAAAGCAAGAATCCAACTCGCAGGTCCTTAGGAGATGCTTCCCTATTCATCCTGCAGCTTCTGGTCAAAGACTACAATGTCCCCATCGGGCCTGTATAATTTCAGATCTCTCATATGTTGCCATCTGTGGGTTAAAAATGTGCAAGTAAATAAATAGCTGCAGCGATAATGAGCCAAGGTTTCGATCTGTGAAGGTGAGAGCACAGCGGCATCCGCCGATATGAAGGAAGCACCCGTTTCTATAAATATTGAAATCCGGTAATTATCATCATTAGAACTAGTTGTGATTTAGCCGTAGCTCAATCCCAACAAGTAAGAATGGCATTTATTTGCCACAATTAGAACAGCTAAAAATACCTCCCAACTTTGCCTGGTTCAGCCCCATCCCACTACCCCCCCAGCAGGCTCAGCCTTCAGCAGGGAGCAATGCAAAGCGGGGGGACCACTTGAAGGGCCATGGAGGGGGTAAAGAAACCCTGTTCTCCCCCAGGGAGACCAGGACACCCACACAAGGTCACTCCATCTTCTAGAAGCCCTTCCCAGCTCTGCTCCACGGCTTTCTCCCTAACTCTGATTCAGCCCAGATAACTCCCACCCTGCCACACTGGCTCACCGGTGCAATGAGGCGGCTCCCTATGAAAAATAACATCCCCCCTAGCAAGGTGCCTTTTCCATACTGAAAGTTTATTTGTGTTTGTACCAGAAGGCACAGATTTGCTTTAAAAACATTATATTTAAACAGATAAAAATGCAAATGAAAAGGCCTGGCTTGCCCAAGCCATCCCACTGGCAGTGGGGGGCAACAGCCCTGGCAGCACCCAAGTGATCTGAAACAGCCATCACTGACACACAGGTCTTCTCACCTCAGGGGAACAATATAGTTACGCCAAGATCCTCCACACGTTCAGCATCTCTTCCAGGCCCCAAACAAGTGCTGAAGGACTACAAGAGCTCAGCGTGCCAGACACACACCTTCATGGATGAACCTGCTGGAAGATCTCATCATTCCAGACCCCCCAGTATAAAATCCTGCAAGGAGCATCAAGCTATCCTGTTCTACCTCTGCCAGGTGACCAGGGGGCCACCACCTCTTTGTGAGCCTGTAAGTGTGAAGGGACTTGGCCATCCTCCCTTGGGGACACATCTGCACTCCAGCTGTCACTAGCATTTTCCCGGCTTTCTCCCTGATGATAAATAAATGCCCGCAGGGTGCAGACAGATATTGCAGGAGGCAGCATCTCAAGGCAGCTACAGCCACCTCTCAGCTTCTCACCCAAGCCCACAACCCAGGAAAATCCCCACCTACTGACCCACATCACCCAGGGCCATCTCCTCATGTTTGCTCCAAGACTCGAGATTATCCCTGTGGAAACGTGCCCAACTTCCCCAGTCAAGGATGTTCTTTCTGACAGTCACGGTGAATATTTTCCCCTGCTTACTCGATAATATCTGGAAAGGGCCGTGAAATGGGCAGCTTAGCGATTCTCCGCTGCGCGGGGGCGAAGGCACTGAGGTGCTCGCTGCCAGGTTCCAACAACAGCCCAAATATTCATGCCTGCCCCATGGGCCACCACCTGCTCCTCCCCAAAATGCCTCCAGCCCTGGGACTTTCTCAGACCCCAGCCTCCCTCCACGGGTAATCTGACCCCTGCGAGGGCTTTTCTCCCCCCTTGCCTCTGAACTCCCTCCAGTTTGTCAATATTACTGTAATAAGGTGCCTCAAACTGAGGCCACATTCCTGTCGGTTTTGGGTTTTTTTAATAAGAAAAGCCAGTTCATAGCTCGGCTCCCACAGCTCCCCCTCTCCCCAAACACAGCCCATCGCTATTTGTTTAGGGCCCTAAGCCAGTTTTCAGTCCATTTGGCAGCATCATATCCAAGGCAAACTGAACTAATTTTAAGAGTAAGATTTGGCGAGACACTATATCAAATGCTTTGCTAAATCCAAATATATTAGGATTTCCACGTTCTGCTCAGCCACTAATTTTGCGATTCCATCAAAAAGAAAAAGCAATCAGGTTTGTCTGGCAAGATTTATTCTTTCTAAATCCCTGCTGTTATTGCTCGCGCTTCCCTTATCCTCTAGTGCTTCACTTTCTTAATACTGCAGGACTGGAAGCATTTGCTGGAAATTTATTTTTGCTATTTATATGGATTTGGAAAATCTGCCTCTGCTCTCCTCCGCTGCCCCCTGCCTTCCCCAGTGCTGTTAGCATCCCTGTGCTGCCACCGTGCACATCGCCTTCTTCATCCTCCTCCCAAAGTCAGAGCAGAGCAGTATCATAAGCCCAGTGTTAATACACAACTGGCCTCAGACGCAAGATAAACTAATCCAAAAAAAGGATGTTTGGCAGCAGGAGAAAAGTTTAAAGGAAACACGCAGCTGGGTCAAGCCCAGGTCCACTGCAGAGCACCGCCAGCAGTGTGAGCAGTTAATATTAATGACTGATTCGGTTCTCCCGGAGCATCACCTCGTTCTTCTCACAAGTCTTTTGGCAACCACCCTCCAGGCGATCAGGCAGAGTCGAGCCACAAATGACACCAGCTGGTGCCTTTCCAGAGGACATGCACAGTCCATGGTGGGTCAGGACCAGCATGTCTGTGAACCAAACCCTAAACCACTTCGGGCTGTTGAGGAGCTCTTCCAGACTTGAAACTTGCAGAGGGGTCAGGGAGGGCTGCGTTCCCCTGTCCTGGACTGGTAACCCAGCTTCCCACTCGTACCCTGGGAATCTGGGGCACCTGGAAAGCCACATCATAAGGCACTCTGATCTCCTGCAGCATTTTCCTCCCCAGGTAGCCAAGCAGGAGTCTCTAAACCCTGTGTGCACACAGCAGCTTTGCAGACCATCCCAAAACACTCTGGCGACCCCATCCTGACTCTGACTGTGCATCTTCTGTGGTGTGCTCCACTGACCTCCGTGGGAGTAGGGCAGAGCTGCTCATGCATTTCAGGGTAATGCTCACTCCTGCTCATTAGGAGGAAAAAGGCAGCTGTGCTGGAGCATAATCTGTTTCTGCTCACTAAGTCCTTGGACATAGAAAGGCTCAATATTTTGCACACCAAGTAACACCCTGTCTGGGTGCCAGGTGCATGCGCACCCTCAGGATGCCCCATCCAGCCACAGCATAGCAGAAGCACTACCAGCCTGGACTGAAGCCGAGCCACCCACACGGGCCAAGCTATCGGCTCCAGCCACTGCCTTTCCCATGAAGACAAACACCTCCTCTTGCACACCCTGGCGCAACCCAGTGCGCTCAGGCTGAGCAGCGAGGCTGGGGTTACAGACCGCACAGCTCACAGCACCAAGCTGATGCCCCGTGCTTGGCGTCCTACACCTCCCTCGGGTCAAGTCCCTGCCAGACCCCTTGCCTCAGCTCCTACACACTGTCCCAGCATCATCATAAGGGGGAAAAAAACACAGCACAGTCATCCCAGCAACTCAGGGCTCAGAAACAGAGCACCAGCACCCAGCAGAAGCTGAGGTGATGGTTCTCTGTTACCATGAAGGGACCGCTGCTGCCCACAGCTCCTTCAGTGCTCACTGAAGGGAGCTCAGATGGGGGCCCAGCAAAGCTAAACTACAGCATGACCCTGAGGACTCGAGGGTTAAATGAACATTCTCTTTACTCTGGCCGTTTTTACATCTCAGAAACATGTCCTACAGGAGCAACCCTCTCCAGGAGCCCTCCTGAAGTCTGGGATGCCTGCAGCACAGACTCCACCAACACCTTCCAGTTTGCACCCAGCTGGCTGCAGCTGAGGGGCTGAAGGTAACAGCCCAGCCCTGTCCTGCTTCCAGCGCAAGGACAACCTTCCCTGCAGGCAGCTGGGCAGAACATCCTCCACCAGCTCCTGCTGGTGAGTGAGTCCAGGGGGAAGCTGTCAGGAGGGATTAACAAGTCCTGGGGCAGCTGCCCTCCATCACCCCATCACTGCACCCTCCCTCCCTACAGCCCCCCCCCCCCCCCAGCCTCACCAGGGTTCAGGATTTACAGCACAGGCAGAGCAAGGGGGCTGGCAGTGGAAAACTGACAGGGACAGAGGATTTACAGGGAGAGGCCAGTTTCAGAGGAGGTAGAGCAAAGCAGAGGGTGATTTACAGGGTCAGCAGCAATTTACACAGCAGGTAGCACCAAGGAGGCAAGGATTTACAGGGGCGGGGGAGAAGTACTTTTAATGGGTGTTTATGAGGAAACAAGCAGCTCCTTCCCCTGACCACCGAGACCCAGGAAGGGGTGCGGGAGCAGATGGATTTGCAACCAACCTCCCCCTCTTGCTCTGGAGGTCACAGACAGGCCAGCATCAGGGACCCTTGCCATCCCAGCGTGGCTGCAGCTGGTTTCTGTTTGGCCACAGCACCCTCAGGGTCATTTCAGCATGTCCCTGTGCTGCCACCATCCCAAGGCAGCATTCCAAGGCCAGGCTCAGTGGCCAGTCCCTCCAGGGAGGCTACAAATAGCAAACACTCAGACATCTCCTCCAGGAGCTGGAGGCCCTCCCTCCTGGCAAACCCCACAGCCCCTCCCTGCCAGGGTCTGATCCAGCCCATCTGCTGGCAATGAGGCAGCATTTCTCCCACTGCCAAGGCTCCTCGCTGTCGCCGGGATGGGGCTGCCAGGCTGGCAACTGGTGGGCAGAGGTCACCGTCTTCCATCCCTCAATCCCACAGCAGTGCAGGCGAGCCAGCCCTGGGGCCAGCAGCGCAGACGCTCACAAGTCACATCACCCAGTCTCCAGTCCCATTTTTCAGCTGCTTCTGGCACCCAGCAGGAGCCAGGGTCTGGGGTCAGCCTCACACATGCAACCCTGAGCACTTCAGTTTGGGCAAGCAGGTCCTTTCCCTCTCCCGCCACATCTCCCTCCTACTCCCAAACGACAACGGGGCTGGCAGGGGACGCACAACCCAAGCACACAGTGTAAACATGAGGGGTGGCAGCATGTTTGGGTCTCCAGCTGTCACAAGCCTCCCAGCCCAGGCTCGTACCAGCAGCATCCCTGAGCTGGCAGGTGCCAGGCTGGGCATGGAGACCCACGGGTTACGACTGGCTCACTCTGCCAGGGGTTAGCCTCAAGGGTTGCACGGAGTAAGTAAAGAAATATATAAGAAAAGTTGTCCCATCACCGAGACTGGTTGCCGCTCTGCCATGTTGTGACATCCTCCCATCAGAGCATGCTGTACTGTGTAGGGCCCTCATGGAAGTGTGACAGGTGCCACGCAAGCCTCTGCCACCCCCAAGAGGTGCCAGGACCAGCTCGACTTAAGGAGCAGGCTAGGACATCTTACTGCCCCCAGCCCTTCCCTGCCACTGCTCCCCGACAGTGGTACAAGCTGAGGGCTACCTATGCAGAAGTGATGTTTGCAATACATCATGGCCTGGGGGCCACAAATTCAACCATGCCAACAGAGGGGTGTCCCTAGATGACATGCCAACCCACATCTTACATGCTTCTACACTCACTCCCAAAAAAACCCACCAGTCTGGTTTTCAAGAGAAAAGGTGGAAAGGCTGATCCTCAAAGAGCCCAAGAGGGAATTTACTCAGACATTTCGTCTCAGTCTTGTTGTCCCATCGTTATCCCCAGATAGCAGGAGACCACATGCCCAACGAGGGCAATCCCTGCAGGGAACACTCAGTTTCTCCTAGCGTTGGGCTGCTCAGCATAGGGATGCAATAGGACCAGGAGCCACTGGCAGCAGGAGGGAAAGGAAGAGCTCCAAGCGTTGACCACAGACACCCATGAAAGCACTGAGCACTGCCCAGCCCTGGCATGGCATAAACAAGATGAAAACAAAGTTGTGAGCAGCCTACACAAAGAGAAGAAATTTCACTCTTTCAGCCCAGAGAGACAGCAGCTCCGTAGCACAGAGGGGGGGTTACAGGTCACACTGGGCAATATCCCAACACCTAAGAGCTCAGATAATGTCCCATCACTCACAGACAAGCGCTTGCTCCCAGCACAGCCCAGTGGATCCCACAGCTCCTCAGGGTCATCTCCCCAGCAGAGAAACATGTGCAGCACCAGAGCAGCATCCCAAGCAACCTGGTTCTCTTCTCCATGTAAAACCTCCAGAAAGGCACAATAGCAGCATCCAGCCCTCACTATATCCCTGAACAAAAACCCGTACGTCTTCACCCAAACCACAAGCAGCAGCAACACCATTGCCCCCACCCCGCTACCCCGAAGTTTGACTAAAGCTCAGGAGTATCTTTGCTTTTATAAATCTCTGCCTTTTAATGATGGCTTCAAGGCTCAGAGAAAAAAAAGGCCCATTAAACTCACTGAATAAGTTAATGGGGCAGAGAGAATCCATTTCAAAGCCACCCCAGGCTATTTTCCTCTGGAGCTAAAGCCTGAATAAGCAAAAAGGAAAAATTAAAACTGTACAGCGCTTTGCCAATAAATAACCCCCAGTGTAATCCGCTACCAGGCAGGCCTCCATTTGCAGAGATAATAGGACGTAGATCAGCCGCAAACCACCTCCCCTCACAGGGACCACCACCTTTTGATTGCAATTAGCTGTGCCATGGCAGGAACCTCCATCTCCTGTCTGTCCCCTTCCACCTGCATGAGCAGGAGGGAATGGCACATCCTCCAGGGAAGTACCGAAATCCAGCACTTGGCTCTGCAATTCCCCAACATCCATGCTCCAAGTACACACCTCTGTTCCTCTGCCGCTGTTTTTTCCCCAGCCTATTGCCTGTTCATGCCCCTTCACCCATCTTCTGCCCCTCCTTCAACAGCAGCACTGTGGGTCCGTCCCTCACCTGTGCGCCAGCACCCACACACAGCCGCTTCTCTCCAAACACTTAAAAACCAAGTGCATGTCCCAGAGAGTGGGAATAAATAAATAAATAAACCCTGTTTGTAAATGTTGATCCCGCTAGACGCAGTTTGTTTACTATTTAATATTTAAAGATGCTAATTAAGTCTCTGAATAAATAAATCTATGTTACCCGTGCCTTTTGGAAGGCAGGCATCCTTCCCCCAGGGCCAGGGCAGCTCAGAGCAGGGCGGGTGCTGGGCAGCCTGTCTGGGGCTGAGGACTAGCCTGGGGCAAAGCCTGAGGTTCCCACCACCATCCCTGCTGGAAGGGAGAATTTATCTGCAACGCAAAGCAACACCAGGCACAGCTCAGGCTGGGGATATCAGGGACTTCAGCCATTTAGACCCAGAGGAGAGCACAGGCAGTGCAAGGCACAGGGAGGAGCATTTCCAGGCAGCTGCCCAAAGCAATGCCTCTCGGCCCCGAGACGGAATCTCAACTACAACCAACGAGCCAAAGGCTTGTGCTCCTGAGAGCCAGAGGATCAACCCACAAAGCGCTGGGGGGACCCAAAGACGGGCACCAACACACATCACTGCAGCCCACCACCAAGCAGGCAGCCAGGGTCACTCCAGCGACCAGCTACAGGCACCCACATCCCTCCCAGCTGCCCCGCTGCCCAGAGCCAGGGTAGGCAACCCACACAGCTTCATACCTGAGAGCATCCCCACTTCAGCTCCTCTTCCCAAAACCGCTACCACAGCATCTTGCAAGGCACACTGCAACTGCCTGCCTTCCTTGCCCACAAACCGTAACATCTCTCAGTGCCCACACCTCAGCTCTCCCACCAGACACCTCTTCAGCCTCATTAGGCTCTGCCTCTCCCAAATCAGCTCCAGCTGTACCATGCACTTTGCCATTAACCCCCAGGGTGCCAGGCCCCGCACAGCTCCCTGCTGTAGAGGCTCCCTCCCTGCCCAGCCAGCACCCCTGTGCAACATTGGTGCCCTTTATGCACTCCTCGAGCTCAGGCTTGGCTCTGATGCTCCCAAGGAGCATCTTCAGCACCTGCCCCAACCTGAAATGAGGGGCATAGCACTTGCCAAGGGAGCACCAGGCTGCTGCTCTGATGCTGACCCAGTTCTGTGCTGCTCTGCCCTTCCCCGCTGCAGAACCTGGGGCATCCCATCAGACATCTGGCAGTACAGATGTGGCCAGAGCCCACATGAGGCTCAAACTAGGAAACACCCCCAGTAACACTCAGCTCCTCTGAACAGGCACAGGGTGAACCCCAGGAGGACAGGGGTGCCCTCATCGGGCTGGGGAGCTGAGAACACACAGCATCCATGACCCTGTGCCCCACTGAACTTTGCTTGCTCCCCAGGCTGCTCAGCAGCAGTCACCAAGTGACTTGGCTTTCAGTTCACTTTTCCTGGGATATAATTTGGCTGGGAGAGCACAAGCAAGACAGGAGACAGACAAAACCAAGGCCCACATCGATGCCCCAGGAGCACCCAGCCACATCCCAAGAGGTTTGGGGGACAAGAAAACTTCCCAGCCACACAAGTCACAGAGCTCCCCAGAGGCAATCCCATCTGTACCAGGATGGAGACAAGGGATGCCCAAGCTGGTCTTGCCTGCCTGGATTAGAAGCAGGCAGGAGGAGGGCTGTGATCCAGGACAAGGGCAGGCAGCCCAAGGGAACAGTTGCACAGCTGCATCACAGACTGCAGAGCCAGAGCTCCTGGTTCCCAACCCAGGTCACTGCACAGCATTTCCATGGAGAGCATGGGATGGGGGATGAGGGAAGAGCTGCTCCCAGAGCAGAAGGAAGGTCAGCAGCTGGAAGCACCCAGGCTCTCCCTCATGTGGCTTCATGTCCCAGCAGGGTCAGGAGTTAGAACCTGGCATCACTGCAGCTCAGCTGAGCACTCATGTTCCTAATTTATCCTGGCAAGACCCTGAGCATGCAGGGTCCTCAGCAGCACTCAGATTCCCAGCATCTGTTTGAGCATTTCCACATTAACATTTCCTAGTGGGAACCACCTGGGGATTGCTCAGGGAGAGCTAGTTAAGGGACAGCCTTGCACAGCCCAGGAGGATGGGGACTTCAGCCCTCTCACACCTGCTCCCACCCACTTCTTCATCCCCCAGGGAGAGCACGCAGCAGCCAGAAGAGGCACCAGTGTCCTGGGCCCTCCACGGCACAAGTGAGCCCAGCATGGAGCCACAGAAGGGCTTCAGGGAAGGGGCTGCACGGGGGACAGCACCTGGGCTCAGCACCTCCCTGCACCCTTCCCTGGAGCCCTGGCATCCCAAGTCATCACCACAACAAGGACCAAGGTCAAGGAGAAGCATCCCAAGCTACCCATCTGTGCTATCACACCATCACATTCACCTGGGAATCCTTCCTGACCTTTCCGCTCCACTGCTGGGACTTCAGCTTTTAATTAAAAAAAGCAGTTTTCCTTTCCATTTAGGCAGATCAGAACTTGGAGAAGGGGAAAGTGGGGGTGATGGCACGTACCGGAGGGAGGTACAGGATGGGGACAGTCACTAATAGGCTCCATTATCTCCTACACCAGAGCACTGGGTGGCAGCTGGAGGAAAGCTGGCTGCACACGCAGTTCTGGCTTCTCCTTTGGCTCCCCAACTGCTACATCACATGAAAACAAGCTAAAAATACAGCACACAATTTCCCGGTGCTATTCTTCCAGGCAATCAGGTGTCAGGTCTCACACAGAGGGGGATAGGGCAGGACCCCCAGCCCTATGGGATCCGGAAACACTGTACTGGGTGGTTACACGGAGGATGGAGATGCACAGGGGGACATGCAGCAGGGCTAGCGGAGAAGCCCTGCTAGCTGGGCACGGAGTCCAGTGCAGCCTTCCAAGGGGAGTCCAGAGAGAGTTTAATCTCCCTTCCTTCAAATGAAGTCCAGGCCCTGAGCAGTATCACAGCTCTAACCTAGGTCCAGCAGCCACGCCCCAACACACACCTAGCTAAACGTCACCCCTGCCATGATGCTGGGGACCCATTTGCTGTTGCATTGCAGGACCGCTGGGTGTCACAGCCCTCTCACCATGCTGGCAACACATGGCAATAGCCAGCAGGGAGATAACCAGCCTATCTTTGGCCCGGCTGCCAGGGAGGATGACACACCTCCCAGGAGCCACGCATGGAGGATGCTACAGGGTCACAACCAGCTTCCTACCATCGCTCGCCCTTGCCCTGTCTCACATTAGGCTCTTCTCAGCCTCTCCCTCTTGGGGAAGGACACATGGCCTCTTTAGCCCTCCAACCTCCATCCAACCCATGCAGCACAGAGTTAATCAAAGAAGCAAAAAGCATTGCACCTACCCTGGAGCCCTCCAGAGACAGTTCTTAGCTTGTGCCCTTTTGCCCGGGGATTTCTCTGGGGACATTTCTTATGGCTACTAGATAAAACAGGACCAATATAACAGCCTTGTTCATGTCCCCCTTCACGCTTGGCCTCTCCTTAAACCCTGGCTGATGCTGGGCTGAAGGGTCTCCAGCCCCTCCGGGCTGCTTGCGGGCCAGTTGCACCACTTTCCGTGCCTCAGTTTCCCCATCCGTAAAATGGGCAGAGCTGAGAGAGGCTTCCTTGCAGATCATGCACAGCCAGCAGCCGGGTGCAGATGGCAGCACACTGCCCTGGCCCTCATCAGGCACCTCTTGCCCAGAAACACCTTCCCACAGCACCAGCTCTGGCTGAATCAACACCTTCCAAAAAGCTGCAAATCACCTCAGTTCACAGACGGGTTGTGGCTGTCTCACTCACAGCGCTGTGCCAGAGCTATCGGTAAGTGGGGGTGCACAGACCGCATCCCCCCGCAGCAGCAGAGAGGAGAAACCCGTGACCTAGCAACCCACTCCGATCCCAGGGGACCACCCGACAGGACGGGGTGCCCACCCAGGATGCTGAGCTAGGGAGCAGGTGGGTGCCCCCGAGGGGTCCAGCAGCACGGGCACCCCAAAGCAAAGGCTCTTCCCCGGCACAGCACCCAGCGGCACGCCAGCAACGCAAGCGGCGACGTGACCCCTCAAGCCCCCGGCCGGCCCCGCACCCCGCGCTGCCGCCGGTGCCCCCGGCCGGGGCTGGCGGGCGGCTCGGTCCCGGTCCCGGTCCCCATCCCCGGCGGCGCGGCGCTCTCACGCTGCCGCTTGCCCTCTAGCGGCACAGCCGCCCGCCGGCGGGACACCGGTGGAGAGGGCAGCCGGGCCCGGGCTGCCCCAGCGGGGCACACGGCAGGGGCTCGGCCGGGGGCTGTGGCACACGCATGGAGCTGCTCATTCGCAAGCGCTCCCGCAAAACCAGCCTCTACCCGCAGCAGCCTGGCAGCGCTGGGCGACGAAGAGGAGGAACAGCCCGCTGCAGCCGTAGTCCCGGTGATGTGTGCGTGGCCCCCACAGGGACCTGGAGCACCTCGCCAGGGTGGGGTGGGGCTGCTGGTCCTCATCCCTTCGTGCGGGGCACAAAATGCCTGCAACACCCAGCACCGCACACAAACTGCGGCCTCCGAACAGGCAATTCACCCCGCGGTGGGTTTGCTGCACACCCCTCGGTGCCGAGGGGAGATCAGAGCCCGCAGGCTGCTCCCAGACACCTGCCGACCCCCCCAACTGCAGGAAACCCAAAGCTGAAAATTGCACAGTACCCAGTAAATAATACACTGAGTCACAAGCGTTATCAACACCCGCTTTTGGAAGCCTGGCAGGCTCCAGGGTTGGTTCACTGCCCGCTTGACCGCAGCCCCCCTTGAATGGGATGCACCAAATCCAAGCACAAACTCTTGGGCAACACCTGGCATGGGCACTGCATTGAGCAGGACAAGCCAGCGGGCCAGGGTGGCACTGGGCAACATCACCGAGCACAACCTACCTGCAGGGCTCACCAGGTGTGACCCCATGGGACACCCCATGGCCTGTTTGGGGGGTTCACTGAAAGAGCCCAGTAGTGCTGGGTGCATGGATGGTCACAGGCCTTTGGGAGACCATGAGCAGCCTCGTGACAAAGCACATGAAGGTGTCACCCCCACAGGGGTGAGTTGATGGGGTAGAGCTTTCCTTAACCAAGATCTACAAAAGCCCCTAGCCCAAGGCAACCATCTCTGAGCCTCCAAGGCAGCAAGGCAGGTCCTTCCTCAATCTCTTACCCTCCATCTCCACTTCTTCCCTCCATGAAACACCTGTCCTAGACCCAAAGCATCCTCATCTCACCTCTGCAAGCCCAAGGAGACAAGCCAGCAGGCAGAGCTGACTTAGACCTCCCCAAACCCTGCAGGACACGAGGGCTGGGAAGATGTCACATGCACCCTCAAACCATCCAGGTCAGCAGTTTCTCCGGTCTGGGAAGCAGCTCAGACCCTACATTCAGCTCAGAAAAAAACTGGGAACTTCTGGCAGACACCAAAATTGTTTTGTCCCCACAGAAATAGCTGGAGTGGCCCATCAGCAGAGCCCGGCAATGCAGACATGGCTGCAGATCCCAGTGGGATCAGGCACAAGAAGGGCAGACACCAGCAGACCCTGGCATGAAAAGGCAGGTGACAACCCAGTAGGAATCTTGTGTCCCAGGCAGAGTAGGGCTGTAACTCTTAGGTGCTTTGTGTCTTCCGCCCAGTGTTAGCCCAGTCACTGCTGGGAAAGCCAAGCTGAGACCTGGCCTTGATGGCCAGCACCTCCAAAAAACACCTTCTATAGTCCATCTACCCCAGATCCTTCTGCTCTGTCCCTGAGCATAGCCTGAAGGGCTGCAAAAGCACTGAAGGTCCCAGACATCACCTGTTCCAGGAAAGTGCCTCCCTGCAGGACTGGTCAGCAGGGAGAAAGGCCATAAGAGCAGGGCAAGGAGCCAGCAGCCAGCCCAGGGTGCTCCTGGTGCAAGTTCAGCTACTTTGGTGCACAAGGCAGCACCCGCCACGGACCCGATCCCCTGATGCATGTGGGGCAATATGGGAACACAGTCAGGACCAGTGCTCCTGGCTTAAAGTACCTCTAGAGCATCAAGACCATACCTCAGCCTACCCTCTTGTCCCAGATATCTCTGCACCCTCTTCTGTCCTCACAGCCTCATGCTGCACCAGCCTCCCCCATCCCAACAACCTTCGGGACAGCTGCTTTGCGTAAACAAGAGCCTTGCAAAACAATGCTGGATTGAATTGGGGACCTTTTGAATGGTCTCTGCAACAGCCAAAGCCTCTGGGACCAGGAGATGGGAGGAACGATGGGATGAGAAGCTTTGGGAACACAGAGCCCTTCATCTCTGGAGAGCAGTAGTACACAAGGCACACTGGGCATGCTGTGGCTAATTCAGAGAGGGGAAAAGTTTGTGCCCTGTTGTCTGAAGCAGAGCAATCACCAGCTTGAACATCACGGGAGCCCTCTTCCTGGCTGTTTGTGTCACCAAAGCAAGTTCTGCTTCACCCAGCCCTTCCAGGAAGATGCTCGCCTTTTCTTTCTTTCCCTCCTTCCCAGATGCAGGCATACATGGGCATCACCAGTGCCTCAGCTCTCCCTGCACTGGCAGTGAAGGGGTGCTACCATTCTGAGCACCCCACGCTCTCCCCCATGCCACGTGCTCCCAGCTCCTACTGCAGTGAGTGGGGGCTGCCTGCTGCTCACCCCCCACGGTGCCTGGCTCTGACGTGGCTCTCCCGCCCCCAGCCAGGCCCACGGGATGGGGATGGAGCGGATGCTGCCATGGGCTGGTAGGACAGCCCAGTAGGAAAGGACGGGGCTTCTCCTCTTGTCCATGGAGGGGGCAAGATGCTTCCCCTTGACCTACAAGTGACACTGCAAAATCCCACATCCCGCATGTGTGCTCCCCAGTGACCCACCTCCTCCTGGGTTTCTCTGAGTTCATCTCACCTTGTTGAAGGCAGCTACTACCTACACAGATAAATCCTGCAAATGTAACCACCAAGGGTATTTTACCACGAGAACCCCCGTCCTCTCCTGGTGAGGCTGGGTAAGAAAGCAAGTCTTTATATACCAGGGACACATCCCTACCTCGAGGGAGCCCAGAGGTGACAAACGAAGGCCACCGCCGCCTGCCTGGCAGCATCTCTGCAGTGCCATAGCAACAGCTGAGAAGTAGGGAGGCCCAGATGGCAAACTCCTCCGTCTGTCCTTCCCCACGCGCCATGCCAGCGCACGCAGGCGCTGCCCACGCTGCCAGAAGGGTAACTCCCCGGCCCGCCCCTGGCACGCGGCGCCCGCCGTCATCCCAACACGCGGCGGCACAGGCGAGCCCGGCTGCCAGCCAGACCCCTGCGGTGCCATGGATGGAGACCCAGAGTGGAAAACACCCTGGTTGCTCGGGACATGAGGGCAGAAGGGGTTTTGCACTGCAGACCCCCAGAACCAAAGTTCTCCCTGCGCATCTGGTCTTTTTAGGGAGGTCTTGCAAGGGATGGAGCCCTGCACCACAGGGGTGAGGCTGGGTTAGGGGAAGCTTGAGCATCTCTACAGGTCACACCTGGCTGGGGGCACAGCTAAGGCTACCCAGCTGCCTGAGGAAAAGCAGTGCCATGAACCAGCCCCATGGTGGGTCCTCTCCCCAAATCGGGGGGGGGAAGTCCAGCAACATGACTCCAAACTGGAACCAACTCAGCCAGGGTCCAAGCTGGCCCCAGCGCTAGACAGAACCCTTGGCAGGCCTCACAGGGATGTCTGTGTGCAGAGCTGCATCCCCAGGGATGCGATCTGAAATTGGATATGTTTCTGGGCAGGCTGGGAAAGGGCAGAGGAACATCAGCCAACCCAGCCTCCTCCATGTCAGGGTAGGAACCTCCTGCCCTTCCTCTGCTTCACTATTAACCTGGCACTGCCTGGATTTGTATGAAGGTTGTGTGCCAACATCCCCCCCCCAGCCCAGCCAGGGCAGAAGCCACCCAATCCTGACTGCAGCTGCTCTGCTCTCACCAAAAGGAGGATGGGTGGGAAACCAGAAGCAGCAGCAATTGGAGTGAAGGCTATTCATTTGAGAGCTACAATGGGAGGCTTGATGATGGGGTATCACACTATGGGCACCCACAGGGCTGGCCTGCCCTGCCTCCCTCTGTGGGCAGTGCCACAGGCTGGGTGTCCCCCTCCTGCCATCCTTGCCTCAGGGGTCTCATCAGCCACTGAGGTGTGAAATAACGCAAAGCTCTTGCTGGCTTGGCCCCCAATGCTGGGGGGACTGGCCTGGCTGGGCTGCAATGGAGGGGGGCCTCTGCCCTGGCTCAAGGGCGTAAGGTGGATAAGCCCTCCAATCTGGCTGACACTGCTTTCCTTCCTCCAAGGCCTCCAAATGGGCCCTGGCAGCCTTTCATCAGCACCACCCAAGCTCTGATTGCAAAACTGAGCTTGTCTTTCAGACGCGAATAAGGCCCTGCTTCGCCCCAGGGTGGCTTCACCACACCACATCCCATCTACCTTTTCACCAGCAGCAGGATGGAGCAGAGACCACCACTTTCCCCAGGGCCTGCAGGGAGGACCTGGCTGGAGCATCGCACCCCCCAGCCACAGGGACAGAGCTAAGCCTCCCTTATTGACCCCCAAGCCCAGTGGGAGAAGGTGTTTTTGCCCACTCACTGCCCACAAACGAGGCAAGCTGCCTAATGAAACCAGGCCCCCAGTGAGCGTGTCGAGCAGAGGGAAGCACCGTTCGGTGCCCAGCTGAATCAGACCTGCACTCCAAGGGTGATTCAGTGATGACCAGGCTGGGCTTCGATGCGCCCCTCGCCCCAGCACCCATGATGCAGGGGCTGGCAAGGAGGGGCCTGAAATCAGCCTGGAAGGGTGCAGGACCTGACGCCTCCCATGCAAAAACGTGAATGTGGGTTCAACCCTGGCTCCCAGCAGTGGCTCCTTTTCCCAGGAAATGGCCCCACCACACAAACTATTCCTCTGCTCCCGTAAGTATCCCCTATGAACCACTGCTGCCTTCCCAGTAAGCACAAAGCCCTGGGGAAAGTTTTCACCCATGCTCAGCCTCAGCCCCTTCCAGCATTTTGGGGTTCACCCCAGTCCTGTGCCTCAGCCCCCCAAACCCAAGGAGGGAGGCACAGGGCCAGCAGCGATGCAGAGGGTGAGGGAACGTGCTTTGCTCAGTGTGGAGCAGAGATGCATACAAATTCCAGCCAAAACTGGCACCTTCTCCTCCTTCCCCAAGTTAAGAAAAGCTCCTCTCCAAAAAAATACCCAACATCTCTGTTTCTAGAGTTGTCCGTTTCTGGGTTTTTTTACCCTCTCCTTTTTACAGACTGCTTATCAGCATTTTTCAATTTCAAAGCAGTAAAGACGTTTTCTGGGCACAAAGGGCTCACATAATACTACCTCTCACAGCAGTTCAGATGTATGTGCATCTGACAACGCACGCTCGCTCACGCTGGTGGGCTTCCAAATCCTTCGCAGCCTTTACTGCTGCTCCCCACCCCGCAAAGGGTTAAAACCAAACCACAACAAACAGCAAGCACAGGGAAAAAACACGAGTTTCTCTGACTTCCCAAGCATCATCCATATCCCTCTGGCATTGCACAGAAAACACTCCAGTACCGAGATGCAGGATAAATATAGGGCAATTGGGAAGGGAGCACTGCATGAGTTTCCCCGTTTACTTTCCCCATTCCGGCTGGGTTTGCAGAGGTTTGCTAGCAAGGTGAAGGGAGAGCTGGGAGTTCAGGGTCAGTGGTACCTGCTGAAAACCTGCCTGGGCGTCGCATAAACCTGTAAGCAAGTGGGGAAAGCGGCTCCCGTCATCTTTACCCAGCAAAGGTGACAAGCAGAGCTGCGAAAAAGGCACCGCAATTACTCCATGGCTCTGCTGCAACTGCACTGTGACCAAATAAAACAGCCTCAGGAAGAGACCCAGCAAAGCCCTCTCCCTCTATGCAACTGTGCCATCGAGGTGGAAAATAAATAAATAAATAAATAACCCTCCATTACTCATTTCAAACCTTGCTGCATTTAACTGCCAGAATAAAGGATTCCACCTCTTCCCTGCTCAACTCCCACTGGCAACTTGCTCTGGGGGCTACATTTCCCTAAATGCTCACATTTCAATTAGCATTAGAATAATGAAATGGCTCAGAGTTCATCTCGCTCAAAAATGTACTGGAAAATAAAGAGCAGAGATTGGAAGCGATGAGGATTATTTTTTTTTCCACACACACACACAGCATGATGGATTCAGGAGAAGGAAATATATTCCTTTCTCGACTCCACGTTGATGAGATTAACATAGGCTTTGCTAACTGCCTCTCCAAACAAGGATAATGCAACTTCAAGTTGATTTTCCAGATAAACAAGCATGCAAACAAACGCAAAGTGCTCAACTAAAAATATCTCCTTGCTCCGATGCTTCTCCCCACCGTCACCACCCCGAGACGAAAACATGCAAATCCTATCGCAGCACCACGGCGAGTTACAAAATTATAACAATGCGAGTTAAATAAACTACTTAAGGGACATCTCACTGTCCTGTTTATTTTTTTTTTCCCTCCCCTTAAAAAGGCGAAACCGCAGATGCCCAGATACACTCAGCCAGGGCAGGGCAGGCAGCATTTTCTGTTGTGGGGATGCAAAAAAAATACGATATTCTAACCGGATCCAAAGTCTCGAAAAAGAACAAGCGGCTCAGAACTTGCTTTTCTTGCCCAATTTGGGTAAATATGTGGTTGTATGTGGCTGTGGCGTCCCCCCTCCCCTTGCAAGAGCAGTTAAAGGAAGCAGCAGCTTTAGCATCTTCGCCTGCTGCTCTCTCTCCTGCTAAGGAATCGGATCTCATTGACTTTACTCCTCTTAAGCCTCGGCCAAACTGTTGCTGGGCTTTTTAATTTTTGTGAGGGGGGATGGGGTAAGGGGGAAAGGCGGATCTGCGTCCTCCGCACGGGCAGCCGGGCTGAGCTCCGCCAGGCAGCGCGGCAGTGCCGAGGGCACCTGAGCCCTGCACAGCCCGGCCAGCCCGCACCGGGAGGGGACGGCGCCCCGGGGGCACCCCACTTACATGGAAGTGATGTTCCTTGAGATGTCCGTGATATTGATGCTCGTGTTGCCATTGCTGCTGCCTGAATCCTGCCCTTCCAAGAGAGGGAAGAGGTTCCCATCATCCGGCTTCTTGCAATTGATGTCTGTCTTGCTGCAAAGACAATTAGCAGGGCAAGCCAGCACCGAAAGCAGATAGTCTCCCCAAATGCTCCAGAGCAAAAATACCCTCCAGAAAGTGCACTTGGTAGGGCAAAGAGAGACATCCATCTCCGATTGCTGCTTCTAAAAAAGAGGAGGAGGAGGAAAGGGGGGATGGAGGGAGGGGAAGGGGGGGAAAGGGGGGAAGGAAACAAAGACAGAGGGAGAAAAGAAAAAAAAAAAAAAAACCACACACAACAAAACCTCAAGCGATCAGATGCAAAAATCCTCCAGCAGATGAAATCATGCTGGCAGCTGGCTCGGAGAGGCTGTAATTCCCGCTAGGGCAGCGGCAGCGGGCGGGGATGCATGCTGGCCCGGCCGCCCTGCGCCCGCCGCCCGCCGCTCCCCGCCAGCCGCTCCGGAGGATTGCAACGGGAGGCTGGGGAGGCAGCCGAGGAAATAAATAAATAACGAAAACGGTGCGAAAGTCACCAAGTCCCACCTACTGGGCAGAATTAAAATTGACACACCTGCAAAAAAAACACACAGAGGGAGAGGAGGGGGCGACCTCCCCTTCCCATCGCTTCCCTCCCCCGGCCTGGCCAGCCCTGCTGCGGCGGGCACAAAAAGCAGGGGAGGAGAAGAAGGAAGGCTTGCAAAGCTAGCCGGGCTCTGCAATAAAAAGGATTCCCCACCCCCCTCCCTCGCCGCTAAAATCAACCTAGGGGAGGGGGGAGAGAGAGGGGAAAAACCCACCCCGGCGCTGCTGGAGCCCCAGCTCAGCCCCGCCAGCAGAGGAAAAGTTGCAGCTGGGGTTAAATTTGTGCTGGGGAGGGAGAGCAGAGGGGCTCTGGCTCGGCTCCTGCTTTCTCAGGCTCTTTCGTCTTTGGGAGGAGGACGATGCTGTCTTTCGCTTGGTTGTGGGGTGGGTTCACAGCCCCCACCCCCCGCCTGCAATCCGGACACAAGGGTGGAGAGGAAAGAAAGATTAAACTGAAGTGGAAGAGAATGAAAGCCAGTGTGGATTACAGCAATTTAATTTTTTTTTTTCTTTAGACGATCCTAACGAGAGGCAGATCAGACGGCTGGGTGGGAGAAGAGACTGGAGAGCACCCAGGAAGGACTTTCTAGAAAAGACACACACGCACCCCCCACCACTCCCCCCCCCCCACCAAAATGCAACGGAGACTGCCAGGAAGTGCAAGCAGGAGCACCCAGGGTCGCGGCTCCCGTCCTCCTTCCCCTGGCTTCCCCCTTCCCTCCTGCAGCAGATTCTGCAATCAGACATGCAAAAAAAAAAAAAAAAAAATCCTGAAAGAGGAAGACTGAAGTGTTGAAAAGGCTGAGCTCAGAGCGCCGAAATGGCATCAGGAGAGCAGTGAGTGCGAGCTGAACAGCAGAGCGAATTAAGATGCATGGTGCATTTTTGGCAAGCACAAACCCAAGCAGATCAGAGCTCTGCTTAATTTGCTCTGCTTTTCTACAGCGCTTTTCTGCATGCTTCCCCCCCACCCCCCCACCCCACCCCCAATAGTTTCATCTCTGCTCCTCCACACGGAGACACTGTGATAAAGGGATGGTGCTGCAGGCAGGATCATGGGTGAAGGGAGGAGTTACAGGTGTAGGACTCCAAATATTTCAAGGGTCTACTTCTGCCAGGCACAGGGCTTTGCATAGGGAGAAGGGACAGAGGGATCTCTGCACAGGCTGAACCAACACCTCCAGGCTCTGCTGTGCGCTCCAAATCATCCTAGTCCAGAAGGGGCAACAGGATTTGGGGGTAAAAAGGGGGGGGGGGGGGGGCGGCACAGGAAAAAAAGAAAAGCAGCTGCAGGGAGGATTTGCAAGCACAGTTCATGCACCCATACACCTCAGTGGGGAGCAGGCTGCCCACGGCCAATGCTCGCAAGAGCCCATCCCAGCAGAGCACAAGCAGGGCTCACGCTTGGGTAACTCCTCACCCATTGCCGCACAGCCTCGGCACAGGGCCTGGGGACAGCAGTGATGTGCAAGGGGCTGCACATACCAGGGCATCAGTCCTGATCCCGTGGGCAGCTTCCAGGGCACAAGGTAGTTTTGCTAGGGCTCCTCCTGCCAGGACTCCCTAGGGGAAGCAGGGGTACTTGCCTGGTGAATAAATACCGAGGTGGGAGGACTGGCTTCTCCCTGAGCCCCACCTGCTTGCAAATTACTGAAGTGGAACACCTGGATCTAAAGAGGTCACAAGTGCCTGGCACTGCAAGGAAGAGGAGCATGGCAGGGAAGGGGGGGTCCCCACCCCCATAAGAAGTAGGTTCTGTCTTCAGGCATCTGTATGGAGACTGTGTCTGGGAAGGCACCACAAAGGAAAACACCCAGGCATATATTTATTCCCTGCCTCAGCTTCCCCAAAGACATCAGAGCGATGCCATTCCTGTGGCTCAGCACTGCAACCAGACTGGAGAAGACAGTGATGGAGTGCACCATGTCACATGCCCCTGCCAGTGGGGGACGCTGGGCACCCCACAATGCCCAGCCAGCATGTGGGTTCATCCCTCAGCAGTGCAGGGGACATCACACTACCTGCAAAACCAGTGCATGGGCAAGACCAGGGCTTCCTTATGCTGGAACTGGTGCAAGATCACAGCCTCCTCATGGCACTTGACATCAATCACATCATTGCCTGCAAAACTGGTGTGAGGCCTTCAGCCTGCCCTGGCATGTCACCACGGGGCTGGTCACAGAGTGGGGACACGTTCAGGGGGCACACACCTGCATTGTGGACCCACCACAGTCCCACAGCAAGGCAAGGCTCTCCTCTGGGGAGATCGGTGTCGGGACCTGGGGAAGCCACTGTCACCTGGAGGTGCCAGGGCAGCACCGCTTGGCATGGGCATGAGCACTCTCATGACTACTCACCAGGTGGCAGCCTGCCCTGTGTCCCTCTGTGTCCCAGGGCACGGGTCCACCCCTGGCCTGGAGCAAAGCACAACTGCTAAGGAAGCATGAACCCATCCAGAGAGGCTTTTGGGTCCTCCTCTGCAAGCTGAGCCACTCCCATGCTTTGCAGCCCCCTTGCAAGGACGAGATTTAACCTGCAGAAAGTTGGGGAGATCTCAGGTCGGCTGTCCTGGGTGTGAGGGGTGCAGGAGCCCACTTGCCTCACAACATGCACATCCCACTCTGCCACCCGGTGCCAGGCTGGCCCCACTTCAGCAGCTGATGAGGAGGTTTTATGCCAAGCCACGGCTTCCTCTGCCGCTAAGAGATAAAGCTGCCACTCGCAGAGGAAACGTGGCCAGGCAAAGCGGGGGAATGGGAGGAGCGGGAGCATCCAGCTGGGTGCCCAGAGGGCAGGCGGAAGGTAGGCAGGAAGAGAAAGAAACGAGGGCGCTGTTCATCCTCCCCAGTGCAGGCTGCCAGGGGGATTGGCGAGTTCGCTGGCAGAAGAGACTGCAGCGACAGCAAAGTCCCTGCCACAGAGAGCGGACGGGCCACCAGCCTTCACCCAGCACCACACCTGCGCGGCTCCTGGTCCTCCTTCCCCCGCTGGCACCCGCCACCCCTCACCGGTCCACAGACAAACAGAAGATGATGCTCAGCGAGAGCACGTCCAGACCCAAAAGGGAATGGGAGTATTTGGGAGTTGCAGATGGTGGGAATGCACCCTCCCTGCCTCCATCCCTGCCTCCATCCCTCACTCCTGTCCCCGTGGAAGAGGGAGGCAGGAGCAGGGCATGAGTGATGGGGCTGTCAGAGTGCAGAGATGGTATCTCAAGCAGAGGCCTTGCCGTTATTGCTCTGAGGGATGCTGGCAAATTGCTCTTTCAAGAAGCATCTCCATGAAGGATGAAATCAGTGCCTCCTGCGAGAACTCTGCCCCACAGGGGTTCAGGGGCTGGCTTCTCTCTGGCCTTCAAGAGCCTCCAGAAATTCCATGGAATGCACTTGGCTGAGATCAAACACCAGTTCCCCTGCAGAGAGGTCTCCATCTCCCCTATCCCAGCTGCCCTTTGCATGGGCACACAGGTTGCTACCGAAACACCCAGCCCAGAAGAAGGAGCAGGCCTGGGAGGTGCCCGTGAGGCTCCTGGCCATGAACAGAGGTGAAGGCAGCTGTTCTGTTGGCATTTCTGCTCTTCCCACCCACACGGCTGCCTTTAGTATCATGCTCTAGGGCTGCCTATCCCTTGGGGACAATCTTCCCTGCTGCCGCTCTGCTTCCCAGGTAAAGGCTCCCCAAAGCACTGCTTGTCTCCTGGGGCCAGCAAACATCATAGCCCTTCGGAGCCTGACCAGAAAGAGATCTGTGGTCCGATATCTGCTCAGTCATCATAAGCTCCTACGTCCACTCCTGCCTCTGATCTTCGTATCGATCTGGCAGGCCCGCGTTAAGGCATGCACCGCCCTGCTCCCTATTACCAGAACAGCACTCGCTGTTCGCTGAAAATGATGAGCTGACATTTTTCTAGCCCCCCTCTTGTCCAGAAGGATCTGAAAATCTGCCTACAGCAGGGCCACTTTGCGCACCTCTGAAACACAGCCAGCCCCAGGGTGGGCAGAGCTGCTGCTTGGCAGCATGCAGCAGTGCCAGACAGCAGCGCAGGGCATGAGTTCTGACGGGAGAGGCACAGAGAAAGGTTTCATCCCTTGTGTTGGGAATTTGGCTGTAGGTTCGCATGCCCCTTCGCAGAGATACCCCAAGAAGGGGAATTTTGGAGAGGATTCAGCTTGCAGGGTCAGTGCTCGGGAGCTGCTGCCAGCTTTTGGGGCGAGGGATGGTCACGGATGGTTTGGGGGCACAGTATCCCCCACAGCATCACTGGCACAGGCTGCAGGAGGAAACTATCAGCCCCTGCAGAGCCAAAAGGCATTTGCCTCTTGCCTGAGCCATGCAGACACACGAGCATCAGAAGTGTTGCTCCCTGAAGCAGAGCTCCTTGTTCCTGTCACCCTGGGAAGAGCTTGGAAGCAGCTTTTGATCTGATGTCCATATCGCTTCTCAAGTGCTTGGCAGGAAGAGCCCCTGTGCAGCAGGGAAGGTCACATCCTGCACACAGGTCAGCCTGGCCCCGGGAACCTGCAGTGAGAGGGGCAGGGGGAGGTGCGTGGGGCAATCATATTTGGGCAGCAGTAGCTGCGTGATGAAGGGTGAAGGTCTCAGCTGGGGGAGGTGGCTGGAGAGCAGCTGGTGGGAGGAGACTCTAACCTCGGCTTTTTTTCCCCATGCTGTGGGCATGTGGGGACAAGGGCAGGATGACGCTGTTCCAGCAGATGCCCTGTTCATAAACTCTCCGAGGCTGTTAAGAAAATGTAACGAAGAGCATCTAATCAGGAACTGTTTGCTCAAATAAACAGGAGCAAAAAATTCAGGAGAAAGCATATTCAAGTGAGGTCTAAAGAAACATCCCTATCACAAAGATAACAAATAATGCTGTGCTTGCATTCATCGCTAGGACCTGAAGCAGTCTCCCACCTAGGCAGCTCCTGAATTAATGTGTCTAGCCAGGGAAAAGGTCTGGTCATGGCTGTAATATCCAAGAGATCCAAGAGATGGTCTAGGGAGGATGCCTGCAATAATAATAGTATAGAAAGACTGCAAGGAAGGTCTTGGAAATCCCAAGGAATAGGAAGGAGGAAAATGTGGAGCAGATTATAGCCGCTGTCAAGAAATCAAGGCAGCTCTTTGATCTGCCAGCGATGCTCTGTGCAGAGCTGGTCCGTCTCTCACTGAGAAGAAAAAGGCGCAATTCTGAGACCTGGGTGGGGAAGCTCTAACAGGGGTGAGACTGCAAAGTCTGAGGGCAGCTGCTGGGAAAGGAGCTGGGGAGGGGGCTGCCAAGGAGTCCCAGGAGGCACTCAAGATGGCCATGCTGCAGGCAGATAACAGGAATTATAGTCCCAGCATTGTTCCTCTGATGCCCTGCCATCTGCACGTCTCTCAGGGCATTTTACATGCACAAAGCTGCTTGGCTGTGGGCACAAGTCAGGAAATTCCCAAAGTGAATGGTCAGGCTGCAGAGTCACGGACACAACCTTTACCAGGGCAAAGGAGTGGAAGTCTCCATCATGTTCTCCCATGATTTTCCCTAAACCAAGCCTGTGCTTTCAAAAAGCTCACATTCCTAATTCAGTCTCTGAATGTGCAGGTGGAGCATATAGGACTTCAGAGGGGTCAGAGAGGGCCTGGAATGTCCCACAATGCAGGACCTCAGCGTAAGAAAAATTCACAATGAACCAACACCCCCACACACACACCCAAAAAAAACTTAGCTTATTTTCAACCATGCTTTTAAGAACAAAAGCAAGAGTGACGTCCATGCCAAGCCCTGTTTTCCTGCATTGCAGTGCACCATCCAAGTGTCCCTGTGCTCCAGCTGGGCACCTGCACCCATGGCAGCATCCCTCCCCGCTGTGTGGCTCGCAGAAGCTCAGACTGCCGCTGGGATGCTGGGGAGGAAATTGTGCAAAAGGAAAAGTGGCTATGACACACACCTCATCAGAGAGGTAACAACACTTACCTTGGGCCCCTACCAAGGCTCCAGGTTGATTCACAACTCACTGGTGAATTAATTCCTCTTCGCCCTGAGCTCTTCCCTGCACACGTGCACAGAAACATGCTCCACAAACCCTGGTCACCCTGTTGAGGAAATTAAATTGCTTTAGAAAAAGTTCCCCAGCCTGTTTATGCCTCCAAATCTTTCACTGATCTTCCTTCCAGGGGCGGGGGGCTCTGTTGACTTTGGAGAGAGGTGCCAAAGCAGGGTTAAGCAGGGAAGAAACTAATATAACCAACTCCTTGTAAAATGATTTACCAAAATCTTTTTGTAGGGTGTTGCTCTCCCAAATAAATCCGATGAAGTTGCTATTACCTACAGCAGGGTAGGGAAGGCAGCTCCTACCTGGGTGTCGGGGCTCTGATGTTGGAAGGACATATAGCCCCATTTCAGCATCATCTGCAACTAATGTGCTTCCCAAGTGCCAGGGGGATGAGGGACTTGCATCCCCCACAGCTGACTGGGGAGATCGCTGTGGCCCCAAAAGGACATAGTTTCAAAAATCTCTGCTACCTCTTTCGTCCCAAGGCTGAGTTGAGTCAGCAGCTGTTTGAAAGGGTTTCCTGGTCCATCAGGGGAATTACTTAAGACATCTCCCCACCCCATGATGGGTGTGAGACAGCTGGTCCCACCCTCAACCCACCATGCGTGGAGAAGTGGCCATACCAAATGCAAAGGGACCATGACCTACGAAGCCTGGCTTAGCCAGGAGCCCCAGGCTGAGTAAGCAGGACCCCAAAATGCTCTGTGCCAGCCACCTCACCCCACTCTGTAGAAAAGCAAGCGAATGCAGGACGCTCCCCCTCTGCAGCTGGTGGCATCTGTGTTTTCCTGCTTTCATGCTTCTTCGGCATAACCTGAAAGCTGGAGCTCCCAGAGCACAGGGTGACAGGCTGACAGCAGCCCCAGTAGCAGGACCGTGCCCCTGAGCCCTCCTCTCCAGGTGCTGCCATGCTTGTTTCTCAACATGGGTTTTGCAGACTCGTTAACAATCCCACTAATGCGCAGCATCTAATCTCTCCCCACCCGGGGATGGCAGCAGCTGGGGCTCAATAGCATAATTGTATTTTGATCCCTCATGCCAGACTTCCTAGACACATGCTGGGAGTTGATACCACCTTACAGGAGGGGGCCTTGCTATGGGAAACAGCTACCATGATCTCTGCTCACCTGGGGAGAAAAGCAGGGCTAGTAGGGGAGCTCTGGTTTTGGCTCTGCAGGGAAGCCCTTCACCATTCCCACCTGGCTGGGCTAATGGGGAATAACCTGGGAGACTCTGGGGCACATGTGTGGTCTGGTGGGGATGGAGGGATGTTGCCCTCAAGCTAGGGCATGTGGTCCCCAGGTCAGCCCTTTAACACTACCCTCAGCCCCCATTGTGCTGCAAGGAGAACTGGAGGCAGCAGCCTGGTGTGTGAGCTGTGGCAAACACCCTGCCAAAGTGTCTGCAGTAAACAAATCAATAACTATGGGAGGATGTACATTAGCCTTTGAACACACTCCAGGTAGAGCTTATTTTAGCCCTTCCAAGGAAAGCATGTAGGGTGAGCAAAGGTGGGGGGACAAAAGGGCCAAGGGGCTGCAGGAAGATGAGGTGGGGGTTAGGAATGAAGATGGAGAATTAGGAGGAGGAGGGTGAGATTTATCAAGCAGGCAAATTGAAGGATTAGGGATGTGTGTGGGAAGCAGCCAGCTGAGGGAACCACTGGGGGGCTAAGGAGAAGGGGGATTCGAGTATTTGCAGGGGCTGGAGCTGGTGCACATGAGCATGCCTGCAAGTGTGATGGGCACAACGTCCACATGCTAGAGCTGAGAAGTGGGGATGTGCCGTGAAAGATCATTATGGAGGAGCCATGCGGAGAGAGTACATCACCAATGGCTCAGTCCCCCACCCCTTCCCATGCCTGGCAGGTGAAATCCCACCATAATTGTCTTCTGCTCCTCCAGCAATGGTGGTGTTCAGGGCCTGCTCCAGCTCCTTATGGGCTGGCTAGGGGCCAGGTGCTGGATGGAAGAAGTGCTCACCTCAGTCCCAGCCCTTACACACCATCTCAGGATCACCAAAGGAAGACTGTGCATCATGGATCCATTCAGCTGTGGCTGTTGATGATCCACAGATCATCAGGTGAACAAAAGGTCTAGACACCTGCACATAAAACAGCTGGGAGATTTTCTTCTCCTTGAACATGCGGCGTTTTTTGCTTGCCTACTCCTTCTCCAGTCGTGTCCCTTGCTAAAGATCACTACCTTCCAAAAGCAGCCTTACCAATCTCACACCCACCTGTCCAACACTCAAGTTGCCAAATCACTTGCCAACCTCCTGTCCAGCAAACTCCAGACCTACAGTCCAAGAAAGCATCCTACAAAGTGGCAAATGATCTCTCAGGTCATTTTGGTTGGTGGCAGGCACCAGCAGGTCAAACTCTGAGGTCTCCATGCTCATCTGGGACACACTGCCAGGGTAGGAAGGCAGATGAGAACACCAGCAAGCCCTGAAGATGTCTGGGTAGCAGTGCCATATTCCTCCCTACATTGGCACCTGTATCATCTCTGCTCTGCCACTTTTAATATCAAGCAGGAAAAGCCAAAGCCCAAAACCTCGCACTGCAGCTACATGTCCGTTCTGCTAAAAGGGCGAAGCCCCCCACATCTTTTAGCCCATTGCTGAGCAATTCTCAGCACTGAGCAATTCCCCCTATGACTCCACCAGCCTGAAAAGTGGTTCTTCCCATCCTTACAGAGAAAGATCTGGCTGACGTGATTTATGCCTACTGTATATCTGAGCTGGCTTGCCACAAGCCGTTGCATTTGGGCGAGTGCTGTAAACCACAGAGGAGCATCGACTAATGTGAAACACAACCCACCTCAGCGGGATGGGGTCCCTAGAGCCCATCTTCCCATTCCCCCCTCCCCTGGCTTCGCACCCGCTCCCCCTGCCAGGCAAGGCTGTGGTTTGTGATAGCCAAACGCATCAACAGCTGAGTGCGGCAGCATTAACCAGAGCCCTGCCAGCCCTGCTCCACCCGGGGAGCTGGGGAGGCTCTGGGAGAGCCCTGGGGAGGGATGCAGACAGACTTCTGCCAGCCGGAGGTGCTCAGCCACCCACTGCAGAGCTTCCAGGGGAGCCTGAGTTGGTCCAAAATAGCAAACACTGGAGAGTTTTCCTCCAGCAAAGAGCTTCCACTATGAAGAGCTATCAGTGAAACACTTGTGATGCAGTTCAGCTGAGTAAAATAAATAAAAGTGACTAATGACTGATTAAATATTAAAGGATCACTTTATTTTTGCAAATACACAGAACATTGCACACAGCTGAAATCTGGAGATGGCCCCTACAGCTGAAATGACCAAGGATAGCTAAAATGACACCAGGTTCTTCCTTGTGCTGTAAGGAGGATTATCTGGATAGAGACCTCTGCTTCCCACCAGCACAGAGGAGGGTCCAGCAACCATCTCTGTTGGCTGCTCGTGTGCAGATTATCCAAACAGCACTTCTATAGCCAAGACAGATAAGCTGAGCTTCCAGACCATACTGTGCCAGTCTGACCTGCCTCTGAGTACAGACATTGCTGCGCGAAGCAGGCAGATTCAATAGCAGTTGCTTCATCATGCGACAGGGCTCCCCTCGCCCCTTCACCTCCCTTAGTGATATGCCAGAGCCATCTAACGAAGTTAAGATAAATATTTCCTTCTACTGCCTATCAACAGTGGCTGGAGGGGAGCTCCTTCTCTCACCAGTCCTGCCACAAGCCCACACCATTTCAATGGCCCCAGCAGCCCATCCCCATTCATTCCCCTTGGGGAACTTCTCGGCCTCGCGGAGGTCTCCACTCTGCTCGTGGTGCTATTTATCTCCTCACCTGCAGCACAGAGGGATGCTGTGGTTTTGGTGGGTGAGCTCTGCTGGAGAGGATGGAGCAAGCTGTTCTGGGGGTCTGGCAGCTCTGGGTGCTCTGGACCCAGATCCACCACTCCAAACCTGCAGGGAGAGCAGGTGGAACACACCACCATGGACCAACCCCAGCAGCCCTGCTGCAGGACCCGGGGGTTTGCAAGGATGAGCCAGAGGAAAACAAGGGATTTTGTGGTCCAATGCCCAAGTCCCATGGCTCAGACATGGGAGCCCCGGGCTGAGCAGCCAGCACACCTCCATGTGGGGGATACACGTGAAGAGCACGTGGTCACTTCACAGGCAGTTTGCACTGGGAAGAAAAGACTCATTTTTTTATGAAATAATTCCCTTAGCACCAGCTGGTTGGTTGCTCCATCCCCAAAAGCCTGCCAGAGAGGGACATCCTGATCCGAAACACAACTTCCTTCAGAGTTATTACAACTGAGGGAGAACATTTGCCTTGGTGCTAATTTTATTTTTTTGGTAAAGAGGAGTCCAAGAGGCACTGCAGCATCACATGTGTACCAGCCCCATCTCTGGAGGACCCCAATAAAACTACTGTGCCCATCTCTTCCCCTGCCATCTCCAGCTGGCCACAGTCACTGCCCAGGCACGCAGAGGGATGCTGCTCAGTTAAAATCCTGGTTATTAGGAACTCAAAGGGAAAGGAATGAACGAGTGCCAAATGGCGAAGGATAAAATCAATATGGGGAGAGCTGTTATTTAAGCTTCTGAGCTCCGGGGTATTACAAACGTTGGAGAGCAATGAAATAAAAATGATACATAAAGTGACAACATCATCATGTCTGTATAACTGACGCCCTTAGCAGCTGTTTGGTCTGAACAACAGAAGTAAATCCAAATCTGTGCCTGCTGCCCAGGGCTGTCTGGCACTCCTAAGGGGGCACTTTGCGATCAGACAGAGAGGAAATTACAGGGTATTTTTGCCAACCAGATCATTTTTAACCTCCTTTGGTCACTGTGCCCTGGAAGCCTGGAGGATTGCATAGTCAGCAACTCACTCCACGGACCAGCACACCAGCTCTTCTAGAAGAGGCTGGGTCTTTGCTGCAGGTGGAGGAGACCCCATGGGGCATCGCAGCAGCTTCAGGGATACAGGGTGGCAGTGGGGCTCCCTGGGCACAGGAGCCAGCCTGCTGCCATGGCCAGGAGTTGCTTTCACAGGACATCAGTCCTTTGGCCAGCCATGAGCCAAACTGCACCAGACAGGGAACACTGGGAAACGATCCTGCAAACCAGGAGTGAAAAAACTAGGCTGGCATGTGAAGTGTCCTTTCCTTGCCTCCTAGGCTTTCTGACACCCTCTTATCACCCTTTAAAGCTTCCCCACGCCAACACAAAGCAATAACATTTTTATGTCTATGTGGAAAATCAAGATAATTTTTTTCCAGCTTTCTCTGCCTCTCTGTCATCTCTCCTCCTATTGACAAGACCCTGGAAGCTTGTAAGCCCTCCCAGCTTTGCCTGCAAGCAGCCCCTCACTGCCAGCCCCCCAGCGCATCCTCCTGCCTGGGCCTGTGTGCGTACCACTGTTGCTGCCAGCAGCGGTGGGTGTTGCGGTGCCCTGGGTCCCCCAGCAGCCACTCGGGGCCAAACTGGGCTGCTGGACAGCACGGATGGGGAGCGAGCCACGAAACACAGTGCTGGGTGCTTTGGGAGGCTGAGGGACACCTTGGAGGATGCAGAGCTTAAATACTGGGTTGTGGGAGGATGCTGCAGCAAGGGGATTCGTACTGCCACCTTAGGGAAAGCAAAAGAAATGCTTAACCTGCGAGCGGGAAGCGATGTCCCTCTCGCCTTGGGTTGAAAACCAGCTCTTGCAAGGCCGAGGCAGGAGTTTAACCTCCGCAGCAGCGTGGGGAGCCGGGGGAGAGCGAGTGTATTAACCCTGCTTGGGGCTGTGCCTGCAGCTGCCCCCGCATTAACCCGGCTCCGGGGCAGCACCCGGCCCCGTTCCCGTGCTTTTGCGGAGGCAGCGGAGCAGCCGCTGGCTCCCCGAGCACTCTTTAACCTCCCGAAGATGCTTGGGGATGCGCTGGCGGGACGTGCTGGCAAAAAGCAAAACGGCCTCCGAGCCGCACAGAGCAGCGAGGCCGCGTCTGCCGGCAGCGGGGCACTGGGGACCAGCCCAGCGGTGGGCCGAGGGGGCCACGCTGAGCAGGGACAGGGAGGGGACAAATGCTCTTTTCTCCTTGCTCACCTTAGCATGCTGCTCCTGAGCCTGGGGAAACCTGGCAAGACCTCCAGTCCTCTGCCCAAATTGCTTTCCCTGAGCGTGTTCCCATGGGCTTTCCCCACCTTCTCCCACCCCTGCAGCCCACCCTGCAGTCTCAACATGAGCTCACGGCTGCTCAGATCCACCCTGTGGGGTTATGGTACTCTCCTACTCTCCCGCCTGCACCCAGCTCCCAAGCAGCAGAAGAAATCGGAAAAGAAAAGGGAAATTTTTGGACTGTGGGTTTTCTGAAGGAGAACTGAGACCAGTGCTGCTTCAAGAGAGGAGGTGGGACAGCAAGGACAGACGGGGGGAGGGGCAGGGATGCAGGATGGGGTATGCTGACAGTGTCACATGGGATGGGATGGGATGGGATGGGATGGGATGGGATGGGATGGGATGGGATGGGATGGGATGGGATGGGATGGGATGGGATGGGGTGGGATGGGATGGAACGGGATGGGATGGGATGGGAGGGGATGGGAGGGGAGGGGAGGGGAGGGGAGAGGATGGGGTGGGTTCAGATGCTGCAGGGCAGGGCAGAGAGCTGCACCCTGGCGTCTGGGAAGGGTTAGGGCTGAAATAGCAGCTTGGCAGGGCAAGGAGTTGCTGGCAGACACATCCAGAGGGTAAACATGGACCAGTGGAACAAAAAGTATCTAGAGAAACCTGAGAGTGTTGCCTGCTCTCTGCTGTTCCTGACGCTTGCAGTCTTTCCTTCTTTGGGGGACAGACAAAAGGTCCCAGCTGCAGCCACAGACACTGCCTAACCCCCAGGTTTCTCCATGCCTCTTCAGCATTCCTGGATTTTGATCTTTCCAGCTCTTCCCAAGCCTGCATCCATATCTCTCCTGGTGGTGCTCAGCTCCTGCACATAACCGCAGTCAAATATGCAGCACAGAGCATCTCTGCGGTGGGTGGTTACACTGCACTTCACCTACTGGAAATGGAAGTAGGGGAGAAGAAGAAGAAAGGAAAAAGAAATAGAAGCAGAAAAACAGTTTCCAGGCTCTGCCTCCATTTTTGTGAAACTGCAGCTAAGTGCCAACAGAATCTGGGGTTTTCCCGTTCTGCTTTACAGCGACGACGCAGTTCCCCAAGCAGGGGGAGCATGACAGGTTGAAACTGCAGGAACAAGGCAGGTGCATCTCCCCTTACAGACCTCTCAAAATCTTAACCCAGGAGCACCGAAGTTAGCCGAGAGAAACTTGCCAAACGGAAGCCTCCCTGTAAGCAGCAGGTTAAGGCAGGTTTCCTTGGATACAGGGAGCACTCCAGCTGTTTAGCAAATGGCCAAGAGAAAACTCCAGCCTTGCTTTACAAAACAGGCAGGGATTGATGCCACCCTCTTCTGGCTGCCGGGGAGCTGGGAAGGGGACAGCCCAGGGCTGGCAGTGGAGCTGAGTGCCAATCACAGGCTGAGGGGACACCAGCTGTGGGGAGGGTGCTGATGCCTTCTGGGCGGGGGGTGCAGGCAGTGTGGGGTTGGCATCTTGTTCTGCATTGATTTTCAGGCTGGTCCTTTGCAAAGTGCTCACCCTTGGTGAGTGGATGAGGAAGATCCGGCTTTAGTCCAGTGGATAATCCATCTATGCTGATGAACAAGGTTCCTTATGGATAATTTAGTGCCAAGGAGGGCACACCTAAAGGGCCTGAGAGATGCTCTTGGGTCTGCATTCACATCCCAAGCTGTGTCCCGTGAGAAGGCATGCAGCATCTTGCAGCCTGCCTAGCTGCCCAGCCAGGAGCTGTAACAGGCAGATGCGTGAAAAGGAGACTCGTTAGAGGTGTCCCTGTCCAGAGAGGTGGAAGGGTTTTTCCAAGTAATTAAGCAAGCAGCGGGGGTTGGGAGAAGCCTTGCGAGGAGACATGACATGCAGCTCTGCTCATCACTGAAAACATGGGTTGCAAACAGCTCCCACAGGAACCACAAGATGATAGAAAGAAGCTCATGCATAAGAGAAGGGAGCAGGTCTTCTGTCCTTCAAATTCACCCCACAAGCCTGGCCTCCAAGTTCAGAAGATGTCAAGAGACACAAGCCCATCAGGGAGGTGTGGAGACAGTGATGGAAATCTTGGGAAAGGTCCTTCACGTCCCTGTGTACCCGTGGCAGCACAGCAGACCAAAGGGGTCTGGCAGGAAAAAGGGAGGAGTGCAAGGAGTGTCCTGTTTATGTGGTGTGGCACTTTCTTCTGTTTTAAGCTGATTATTTTTTGGATGGAGCTAAGCTGAGGGAATGACCATCTGCATGAGAGATGAGAATGCCACTAGGACAACTGTCCTAGAAATCAGTGGAGTGAAATTTGGCTGGCCTTCAAAACAAAGTTAACGTGGCTACTTTAATTGGAGGAGGAAGGCATACTACTGTGCATGTCCCTGCTAGATGCTCAGTTAACACAGTCCAGCAATTCCTGGGATGGTGACAGGAGCCCTGGTTGGGCTCCCCCAGCCATTTTTCAATTCTGCTGCATCTTTCCCCTCGCTTCATCAAGTCATCATTAGGCAAACGCTCAAAGATGACACCAGCAGCAACACAAGGGAAAGCAAAGCTTCCACGTCAATGCACATGACTTGACAATGCAAATAGCTTGGGATACACAGTGCATAAGTATATATTATTAAGCAGCAATAAATGAATGAATTTCCCGTACTCGCTTGGTGGGTAGGGGAGGGAGGATTCAGGAAAGACCCGGTGAACTGACAGCCTGAATCTCTCCCTTCTCAGCTTGTCTCTATCGAGTGGCTTGTTTGCCCTGGGTGTTTGAGATCGAATCAATTAGGATTCTTTGTGCATTCAGGTATAATAAAACAGGGACAATTAAACCTAATAAAATTCAGGTAGTTGTGTCCTACCCTCCTTATGGTTTCTTGTTCTTTTGACAACCTCCCATGAGAGGTCAGGGCATGCCTGACGGATTCAAAGAGGGCAGGGTGAGGGGTCAGCCAACACAGCCCTGCTCTGGATAGTCCCTGATGTCCAAAACCCCACAGAGGAGAAGAGATACACCAGCTCTCATTCCTGTATTGGCCCAGAGATCAGTCCAGGTGCAGAGGTGGCCTGGGATGGATGGTTTGGGACAGCTGTAAGACTAATAATAGGAAGCATGGGAAAAGTATTAAATAGGGGTCTCCCCAGTTACAGATGGCCCCAAGCTGAACTGACAAAGTTAGATGGAAAGTAAACAGTTGGCTCCATTGAAGAAACCTGGGAATTCACCATGCCTCTGAGGACTGGATGACACAGGGAAATCCCATAGTGTCCTCTTGAAGACTGGCCCTGATGTGAGTTGGCTCCCAGTACTGGACTAAAGTGGGAGAGACAGATGTACTCAGCAGGCAGTGCCACAGAGAGACCCCGTAAGGGTCTGAGTCCAGTGCCACAGGTGCAAGTCCAGGCTTGTAGCAGCTGCAGTGGTGGGAGGAAGGAACAGACAATCTTCTTGCAGGGTCCAGCCACCACCCTGGAGCATCTTTCACCAACAGGGTCTCTTACACAACCCAGTGAAGGGACCGAGGCCACATCATGTCGAAGGCAGGGCTTAGGACCTGAGAAGTTAGATGGAGAGCGCTGGATTTCTTCCCCAGGACTGGATGAAGAGTGTGTGGTTATGAGCATGGCCATCAATGAACCACAAAGCCTTTTAGCATCCATTATTTGCAACTGCTGCTGAGCAAACAAATGTGACCACATCAGTCACTGGGCCCATCCCCAGATGAAAGCTGCACACATCAGCTGATGCTTCCCTCCCAGGAAAGAAGAGCTGACCCTGAGGGAGCGTGGTACAAACCCATCCCCTTTCCCTTCTGTAGGCTTGTCAGGAAGAGACAAAATGGTGTATCTCACCTCTCCCTTCTTCTATCATACCCCCTGCAAGGGGTTCACCATGGTCTTTGAATAATCACTTTGGGCTACATCTTCCTCTCCATGTCAGCTGAGTAAGTCCCACTCATGGGTAGGTTTGGGAGATGTGCGCCCATCCCCACCAAACACCCATTTGCAGCCAGCAGCATGGAACAATGGAGGCCCCCAGCGTGGGCACCAACACTTGGAGGTCAGATCCATGTGAAGACCTTCATTCAGCTCCACCTCACCTGCCCTGACATAGAGAAGGGCCAAGGCTGGGTGTCAGCCCAACAGAGGTCAAAAAGAGGAGGCTCTCCTGGGCGGCCAGGGGGATTTGGCTGGCATCCCAAGGGCTGGTTTAACGGAGCAGATGCTGGGCTCCCTTGGCAGAGCAGGCAGCGAAGAGCCCAGCAAATGCCTCTTCCCAACCACAGACCTGCCCTGGCTTTGGAGCAAAGGCTCGTGCTTTGCCAGCACACTGGGGTCCTTGCACCCCTCCGCCTGCTTGCCTGTTTATCTTCAGGCTGCCAGCTTAACAGGATGGTTTATTTATTTATTTTATTCGTAGATCTTTCTTTGCCCCACTGCTTCTATCCCTCTCTGTTTTCCCTTTTGTCTTTTTTTTTTTTTTTTTTTTATGAGTTGTGCCGCACTTCTTGGTAAAGCACTTTAATCCATTTTAATGCCCCAGTTCTGCTCCTCAGTGACAGCCTGGTGGTTAGTCTAATGCGTCCCACTCACCTCAGGGTTACTAATGAGGTCACGGCGAAGGCAATCTCCAAACTGAATAATTCACTAATCAGATGCTGCAGACTCCAGTGGTAAAATTTATTTCTGACACCTAAACAGCAAATGGGTTTGTGGACACACACACGTGCGCACGTGCCTGCACACACGCTTCTTTTTCTTTCTTTGGAGCTATTTTTGGTGAATTGGTGCCGTGCCATACACGGGTCTCACCACAAGGAAGACTGGCTCGTCCCCAGCTCAGGCTAAGGAGGAACTAATGTGAAGGGCAGGTGCCTTGCACAGCGCCATGGGATGGCTGATTGAGTGTGGTGAGACAAAGATTTGGGGACAAAGGCACTCTCATGCCATGTATAGGGACTATCTGCTGCCAGTTTTCTCCTGGCCTTAGCCCTGGGGGAACTGCCTGGCCAACCACCTGGAGGAACTCACTGCTGATTCAGACACAGATGGGACTAAGGACTAGTTTTAGTCTTTTATATCTTTTATATATCTGGAAAACAGAAAAAACATGCATCAAATTGAAGCATCCAGCCTGTAGAGGGTTTGATGCTGTCATTGCTAATCTCATACTCTATCCCCTCTAGGACAAGTCTCCCAGATCTCTGCTCACCTCTGCCACTTTGTATTATCCATATAACATTGCATGAGTTCCCTCTTGCCCCTTTTCTGTATTGAAAGCAATGTCCATTACTTCTACGTGCCACCCCCAAGCATCTCCAAGAGAGGAAATAGTAATAATCCAATTAATTAGTATTGTTAATAATAAAAGTCACAGGGAGTCATTAATAATAGTTAATGCTCCATATTCCTGGAGGAGGCAGCAGTCTGAGAAATTTTGCTTCTTTGTTGCTAAGCCAGAAAACACGTAGCTGTTGACATGCCTGGTAGGTCCTCAGCATGGGGTGCATGTTGGCAAAACCTCCCCCTTGCCTTGGACCCGAATATATGCTGCCTCAGCAGACAGCCGGAGCTGAAAAGCTCCATTAGTGCCACCCGTATCTGTCCTCTGCCACAGAGGGGCTGTGATTCTCCTGAAATTGCCAGTCCTCCTGATGGTTCTTCTGCAAGAGAGGGAAGGAAGGTCTGGAGCTGTTCGGGCAGCAAACGGCTCTGTGGATGGGAATTGCAAGGAGGTGGCTAAGCTCTGTTTGAGAAGGATTTCATCAGGCACAGGAGGGCTGTGACACCTCTTCCAGCTGGATTTGGGCCGTGCTGGGGGGAAGAGAGCTCTTTCAGAGAAGAGCAGCTTCCTGTCAAAAGCATAAGCTGAAGCTGCTCTGAAATGCGATGGTAAGGACATGGTTATGGAGCTGGACACATGGAGGAGCCCATCCAGGAGCCTGGCTGAAGGAGGAATAACTGCTGGACCTGTCTGCAACATTGATGAAAGCTTTGTCCCAGACAAAATGTTTCGTGGAAACGAACTGGTTTCCACTGCCAGGAAAGGTGAGAGGGTACAAGGGAGTGGGTCTGCAGGCGGAGCATTAGGGATATGGGAAGCTGAAGCATCCAGGGGGGAAAAGAATTCAAGCGGAGAGAGGATTCAAATCTGTGCTCCCCAGCCCTGAGCCAGTGCCCTGCACACCAGCCCAGCCCAGCCCACATCTCTCAGTGCCTGAAGGCTTGGTTTTCTTCAGAAAAGAAGCAAACAACAAAATCTGAAGAGGTGATGAAGCCAACTTTCTGGTCCTGTGGCCAGCTCTAGCAATTATTACACAGCTAACTGCTCATCTGTGACAGTGCCGGTACAAATTAGCTATACCATTTGGCACATCACCATTTTCCTGGAGATCCAGAAGATGATGTTAATCACCAAGCCCATGCACATCGGCTGCAGAGACAAGTTCCGCAGAGGTGGCTCAGTGGGCATCCAGGTCCCACAGCCTGGCACTGAAACTCCGCATGAAAACTTTTTTGATAACCCATCCCTGGCGTGAGATGCTGCTGTGCTGAATGGTGCTGAGTGCCATCCTAGCAGCACGGGGGGATTCATGGGTCTAAAGAGAAGCATAGGTGTCCCTCCGATGTACAGGCTCAAAGAGGAGGAAGAGCGGATCCTGACGGAGCCAAGAGCAGCTGCAGCCAGTGGGGGTCCCTGCCCCAGACACTCACAGCCCTAGCTGGGGAAGAGCTGCCGGGTGGTCACAGAGCTCCCACCCCCCTGCCTTGCAGGAAGGGTCGGGCAGGGGCAAATGAGCTCATCCTCATCAGAAGCCACCCTTTGATGTCCGGCCATTCCCCTGGGGTGCGGATCACATATGGCCCAAACACAGAGCAAACCTTAAGATGCAACATGAGCAGGGAGTGAAATTCCCTTGCTGCTTCCTTTTGGTAACGCTTTCATGCTGACCCCTTTTTGCAGTCGTGTTTCAGCAATGCCTCTTTTTATGGCCGGGGATGAGGAAGCAGTAAATCCAGGTTCCAGGCGAGTGGCTAACACAGCGTGGAGCCAAAACGGCCCAGTGATGAAATGTCTCAGCACAAGCAATGACCTGACAAGGTGCCATCTTTTCTGAAAAAGGGTCTGCAGCGAAGCAGCATAAGCCCCAGCCCGGCTCTGGGGAGGAGGGAAGCATGCAGGGGGCAACGGTGAGAGCACAAATGAGGAAGGTACCACAAGCAGAACAAGGTGGTGAAAGGGAAACCTCAAACCCTGCAGAATCCAGGAGAAACAACCCTCACCAACTGGAGCAGGGTACCAGGGGCCAAGAGAGCCTCCTCTGAGTGCCAGGCACTGCCAGGCTCCCCGCCCAACTGCTGAGCAAGATTATGTGATAAATGATTGCATTAGTCCGGACAGCTTCTCATTTTCCTCCAATCTGGCCTGTCTGCCCTCTTAGCACGGGGCTTCTGATAGCATTTCTCCCTTCACTGACTTCATTTTTACTGTTAGGTTGTCAAGCTGTCAGTGGGAAGAAAGGAGAAGCATGGACAAGGCTGTTACTGTCTGTGCTCCACAAAGGTCCTGTGCCTCTGCTGTCCCTGCCCTCCCTGGCCCATCCCTCTGCTCATCTTCCTTGGAGACCTCCCTGGGCATCACATGTATCCCCACTTCAGCTCAGGAGACAGCAGCTGCCTCTGCCTCTTACTTGCAAGGATATAGTGGGGTTTTGTAGAAATTATGGGTAGAAGGGGTTTTGCAGACACCGTCTGGCTTGAATTATGCATTGATAACAGTTTTGGGGGGAAAGGCTCATGGATGCCATGTTGGGGTGCACAGATGATGCTTGTGAGCCCTTCTGAGTGAAGCAGATGCTCCTGTCCTGGTTGATTGTTGATGGAAGGAACCAAACTGACAGTGGGAACCAAGCCAAGCTTGTTCTGGTATAGCTTTCTTCTTTACTGTACAGCCTGCTTGATGTTTATGCTATGAAGACAAAATGGAGAGGTTGGGGGAAAATTAGTTTTCATCAGAGCTCTGTGTGATGTCCAGCTTGGCATCCAGGCAGCCATCCCTCCTGGCACCAAGTAGCACATGGAGAGGAGGTGGTGGCTCCAACAAAGTTGTAGCTCCAGGGTCCTCTGGTCCAGAACAGGGACACGGTTAGGGTGAAACAGTCCTGTCACCCAGCACATCTCCAGTTCCTACTAAGGATTAGGGGGATGCTGGAGGAGGAGGTGGGTGAGCTTGAGGTTTGGCCTGATTTGAGGGAGAGGCACATAGCCAGAGCTGAGCACTTGGATGTCTCCTGGGTCCTTCAGGCTGAAAAGGCAATAGTCCAGACAATATTTTAGCTACCCTGCTCCCACACACGGAGTATTGTGAAAAACTCGAGTCTTGATTTCCAGAAAGAACATCATGCCTCTATGGCAGCATTGTCAGTCAGTACATGCTTCCTAAACACCAAAGTCTTCAAGTCCAAGTATCCCCTAAGTGGAAATCACAACAGCATGCAGAATAGGACTTTTCCCTCCTAATCCCAGCTCTGTGAGGGACATTCAACAGCTCCCCTGTGCTCTGTACCCCTCTTTCTCCATTTGCTAAAATGGCATGATAATATTTGCACCTTCTGCACATGCCCAGCACAAGTGACATGCTGTGGAATCGTTGGGTGGAAGATGTCCCATAGCTGCAATCCTCTCACCTGAGTGAGAGCAGCACTGGGAGCAATAGTGCTGGTACCTGCAGCATTTCTAGGATGTTTCCTTTTTCCAAAGCACTTTGCAAACATAAAATAACTCTTCTAACCCCCTGTGAGGGAGCTGGGGAAGCCTAATTATTCCTACTAACAGAGTACCCCTCCTTTTCATTTAGCACAGAGCAAGGAGGAACTTTTATGTCTTGCTCCCCACCAACGCCCCTAGATAGCACTCCTTCATGTTGATACGAGGGTTAACAACCATTTGTAATCGCGTTAGAGAGGTGGTTTAATTCCAAGGAGGCCCATTCCCTGGACTTGCTTCCCTCCACTGCATCGCAATGAGCGGATCAAACAGCACCAGTTCCAACGTGGAGATCGATCCGGGACAAGGGGAGCACATCTGTGGGCTGGGAGCACAGTGGAGATCGCAGCCGGCATCCTGCTCCACCAGTGGAAATCTTTGCAAATGTCGTTAAGCAAGGGCTGAGTTAGGATATCAGGTACCAGGGAGCAGGGGATGGCGGCAGGCAGGGCCACGCAGCCAAGTGATGCGGGAGTCGGGTGACCTGGGATGTCATCACTTTGCTGCTGCCCTGTGGAAAGCGCTGAGCTCAGTAAACACGGGGGATTTTGGCTTTTGAACACCAAGGAGAAAGCCACCTTCCCCGCGTGGGGTAGGAGCAGCTGCTGGGAAGGGCTGAGGCAGGACAACAGCTCCATGTGCCCATTTTTCAGGATTATTTAGGGTCTAGGCAAGAGGCCAGCATGTAGAAATTGGTGAAATATGCTGATTTTATCATCAAAGACCTCCCCTGCACCCCCTCATTAGACAGCCTGTTTAGCCATTTACCTGCTAGGTGGGTCTTTTTATTGAACTTGTCAATATTTGCATTTACACCCTTTGAAGCGGGTGAAGCTTGGATAAAGCAGCAGAAATCGGGTAGATCTGCAAAATTTCCACACACCTCATCTCTCCAGCCTCGACAGATGAAATATAATTCAGGAGGAGAAAAATCTTAGATGGAGTGAAGGGGTCAGCTCAGAAGGAAGATATAGACATGGAAGATGTCTGGGAGATTAACTGCTAGACATGGGCTTCCCAAGGAGCCAGTGCTTCAGCGAGGCCCTGGCAGGAGATGGAGAGGCAGCTGTGGGGTGCCCCACTCCTGCCACAGAGGGGTGGGACCCCCAAGATGGAGCTTATAAACTGATGCAACCACAAGAAGGTGCAGCTTGAGAGGCTGCACAGCCTCCCAGCCCCTCTAAACCAAATGTCTGCCCCTTAGCTCTCCTAGCTGTCACCACCACCTTGCCCCAACCATGCTGTTCCCTGTGCTGCCCCTTTGGGGACTGCTTTTGGGGTTTGGCTGGGCTTGGTGCCTGCAGAAAACACCAGGCTGGTAGCTGGGGAGTTTGGAGCACCACAAAGGGGTCCCCTAATCACCTGCCAAGGGGTCCCCACTCCAGCATGCTGCTGGGAGGGGAGAGGGAGAGGACTCCTCTGCAAAGACAAGATCTTGTAGTTCCTGGTGTACAGCTATTTTCAGATAATTAATCTCTCAGAAGAAGGAGATATCAGTCACTGCAGGCACTGACGAGGTGTCAGCCTACTGTTCACTGACAGTAATTGCTTTTTCTCTCCCCCTCGCTGGAGGGAAACTGAGACTCCCCCTTGCTGCCAGCCCCTACCCCACACAGTCTCTTCTGCCTCTCTGGGGCCAGCGTGGCAGGGCCAGGGCTAGGCTGGGAGCAGGAGACACCCCCAGCCTCCTTTGCTACCTCCTGGCAAAGGTGGGCTGCCTTTCCATGGGACCCACTCCCTTCCCTTGCAGCAGCGCTGGGACTTGCCCTGCTCAGCCCATATAGAGATGTGGCTCTGGAAGGGACCTTGTGGGTCACAAAGGCCAGCTCTGCTATGGATGAACTGCATCAGCCCCTAACCCGTACCAGCCTCCTCTGCTAATTCTTTCAGGCACAAAAGCTCCTGTGCTTTCCCCAGTTTTGTCTCCTTTTCTGGCTGAAGAGAGGAAGAGACGAAGTGGAGGAGGGACCCCAGAACTGGGGTCTGGGGTCTGCAGAAACCATGCTAGGTTAGAGGAACCGGCAGATTTAGTAAGGACACAACTAGTTCTCTGTAGTGTTAGTTTCTTCTCCTGAGCTTGCCAGCCCAAATGCTGGTGATTCCCCTTGTCCATCCACATTGTCTCCATCCTTCTTCCAACTTTCTCAGCCCTGGACACCCACAGCAGGACTCAACACCACTGAGAACTGTACCCCCCCTGGGCACATCTGAGCTCCTCAGTGGCTTCTAAGTCCACCCCAAAGGCTTTCAAACAGGGGCACATCCCAGCCAGACACTCGAGGAACCCACTGTATTTCCCACCGCTTGCCACCAGAGTCCCTCTGGGACCCCATGGAGTCTGAGTTAAGGAGAGACAAGCTATCATTGATGAAAAAAATGTTCCCATCCATTTTCTTTTTATGCTCTGTCCTGCAGGGAATGGCTGACCTGCATTTTGACAGGGACGCAGGGCCCAGTGGACAATTAAGTATCCATTTTCCAGAGTGGGCAGATCATGTGTAATTATAGACCGTGCCAGGGTTTATGGCCATGGAGAATCTCTCTGACTGGCACTTAAATGCTTATGAAGTTGTTTTGAACTTTTTCCAGGAGGAAGGGATCCAGTGTGGGTCATCCAGCCCTCCCAGCCCCTCTTTCTGCCCCTCCAAATACCAGATCACCCCATGCTCAGGGCTAAGCCTTGAGGGAAGAGTAACCAAGCAGTAAAGGGCTGTAAATGCCAGAAAAGCAGTATAGGATCTTTCCTCCCTTCTCCAAAATAATGCGCCAAGACCAAGAGATTGGGCTGAGACTCTGAGACTCTTGAGAGCTTCTAAGAGTAGACTGAAGCTGAGAGGTTGCTCTAGGCTGGGCCATACCTATCAAGCCCTGAATATAAGCAGGTTATAAAACACCTCCAGGATCCTGGATTGAATGGACATGGACCCTAGGATCTTCTCTGTTATTTCTCTTGTCTCCTCAGCACCAATATTTTGCTAGGACCAACTTAAAGAGCAACTAGACAAGCGCCAAGTACAGTTGCTCCATGAGACATGGTGGAGGAGACGTAGGTCCTCGCACTGGTTGCTACTGGGAGACATGTTCCCTGGTGTAAGCTGAGTCAACCTCCACTGAGCCTGGTGCCAGCAGCAAGAAGGTCAGAACCATCTCCAGGAACTCCAAGCCAGTCCAATGCTTCGACACCAAACCTAGCTAAATGGTCACACCTTCAGGCACAGCTGCCTCCTCACAGAAGTCCTCACCTTTCATAAAAAGAACTTCTCTGCAAATTATGGGGAACAAGCCACGTGAGACACCAGGCAGTCTCCTGAGAAACATTTAGACTAAATCTAGGCTCTCCAGTGAGTCAGTAGCAAAGTAGGTGAGAAAAAAAAAAATGCTTTTAGAAAAAAAGCGAGACATTCTGAAAGAAGGAAAAAATCTCTTAGTGCAAACATTTAATAGCATGGTCATAAAACAGTGGAATAAAAAAAAGGACATGAAATAACAGGATTGGTGCAATCTTTTCTAATTTCTGAATCACCGCCTCTTCTGAGGCCTATAAGCATGCGCTGGGGGAGTCCACCTGAGCCCACCTCACCTGGGTAACCAGCCAGATACAGCCACGCTGCTGTCTCCTTCCCCATCCCTCCTCTGTGATGCTGTGACTTCTCCAAGCTCAGGATGTCTCAACAAGGGGATGCCGGTCAGTGCAGCAGCAGCGGTTTCAGATGGCCCGCTTGTGCCGTTCCCAAATACCTACTTCCATGTAGACACTTTTTGTGGAAGAAGAGAGATTTCCCTTCCAGAATAATTACTCCGCTTGGAAGCACACTAATTAGCCTGGAACAAAGTGGCTCGAGTGTCCACATGGGGAGCTATTGTGGAATAGCTTATTCTGTCAGAGCTATTCTGGGCAATTTCCTCTCACAAACAGGCCATGCGATTTAATTTTCCTTCTTTCTACAAACAGTTGAAAGGTCTTGCTTACCAACCCCAAATCATCACAGCCTTCCCTGCCAGGAGCAAGCGATGGGTGCAAATTGTCCTGAATCCTCCTCTCTTTGGGACTCCCTCCTTTTTTTTCTTTTTTTTTTTTTTTTTTTTTTTGAGGGGAGACATAAATCAGAAAGATTTACACCAGGACTCTGGACTCTTTCCAAAGGGTGAGGTCTAACCCAGCATAAATTAACCCGAACAATGGCAAGTGAGGACAATGTTCTGAGCATCCCATGAACATGCCGAGGACTTACGCAATACATGTTTACCAGACAAGGGAAAAGACAGAGAGAGAAGAAGAAAAAAAAAGGCAACACCAAGTGGCTCTGTAAACCTTTTACAGAGGTTTTACTTTTACTTTAAAAAGTACCCTCTTTTAACTCAGATTGCAGTGTTTCAAGAAATGCATTATACATTTCATTAGCCTGTAATTAAATTCACCTTTTCCCAGCATGTGAGAAGGCAATGAAAAAGGGAAGGAAGATACTGGGGCAGAAGAGAAGAAAAGCCCATGGTGCTGGTGGGGTTGGAAGGTGGGAGGACACTGGGGGTTGCTTTGTGGAGCCTTGAATCACCCCAGTGATGGGAAAACTGGTAAACACCAAGAAAGACCCACCTCTAAGCAATTGTAGCCTTCTCACCTGGTTCTCTTGGCATCTTCTTGGCCCAATTCATTTTCTTCATCTCCCTCTACCCACAGTGGGTCTTGCAGATAAGGAGAGGGAGAGCAGACTAGAAGCACAAAAGCAGCTTCACAGCAAAGCAAGAGAGACGTGGGAAGGACCAAGACCAGCTGCTCCAGGAGACGAAGCAGAGAGTGGTTTCAGCTGTGGGTCTGAAAAGGCTCAGAGATGCGCTGCCAGCCTGGGATGGCTGGGGACACCTGGGACGGTGCATCGGAGCACTGCAGGGACAGCGGGGAAGAGCCAGGGAGGCGAAGGGCTTTGGAGAGCAGAGGACAAACTGTCCACTTTCTGCTTGGTAAAAGTACTACCAGTCTGGTTTCACTTGTACCTGATCTTCTCAACATCTGTCCCACTTTATGACAGCTCCCTTATTTAAAAATAAATCCTTGGGGGGAAAAAAAAAAGAAGAAAAAAACCCAACTCTGCAATTTGTTCCTCCAAGCTGGGCTGCCTTTCTGGCCCTGATTTTATCAGAGTGGAGACAGGCTGTCCTTGCAGAATGATTTTACCATCTTGAAAATGATTACAGGGCTGCACAATGCCTTCAGCTCACCATGTAACGATATTTTTATACGCTGTCTCGTTAGATCGCCACCCGGGTTGAGGATGTTTTCAAACATTGTCTCTTCATGGTCGGCGTACCGCAGTACCAGGAATAGAGTGACGGATGGGAGGGAGTTCAGAGGGCAGTGGCAATAATCAGAAATCTGATTTACAAGGGAATGTTAAGAAAGCTGAATCCATTTTGCTTGGCTAGAGCAGAGAACTGAACATCCATCCACAAAGATCTGGAAGGGCAGGAGGCAGGCACTGGGGAAGGTGGTACCTGGTGTGTAAGCAGAGGAAAAATGCATAAACTAAAAAGCACAGGTGCTTTCGCCATAATATTTTGTTTTCAGCAGATCTGGTATGGATTTCTGGAGGGACAGGAAAACTCAACTGGAAACAGGAGTAAATGACACCCTCGTGAATAGTTCTGCTTAGGCAGAGACGTAGGTTACAAGACTTAGTGGGTCTGCTTCTCCTCCAACCTCCCTGCTTCTTAAACCACCATTGACCAGCAGTGACAGCCAGCTATTAGTGACCTGAGCTGCCACCAAACCTGTGCTCAGAAGGTGATGGGCTCCAGAGCTCACTGTCACCCCTTGGAGTCCCCTGAGCCCCTGGTCACACCACGTGCCTGAACGAACTGACATTATCCCTGCAAACAGAGTTCATGGCGTGTTGCACACTCGGGTTTTTTCCCCTTTATAAATACATGTGCTATAGCACGGCTGCACTCTGTGAACCAAGGGTGTGAGCAGCCTGTCATTAGAGGAGAACGAAATGCTGATTATGGGTCAATTAGGTAGGCTAATAAACTGCCTGTAGCTTTGTTTAGGAGAGAAACTGTATTTCATTGCACAGAAAACAGTGAAGAACATGGAGGGGGAGTGTGTTTTTCTTAGAAAGGTTGAAACTTGACCCCTAGGAAGGAGGGAGGGAAGGAAAGGGATGCCCTGCATGGATGTGGAGGGACACCAGTGGACAATGGCCCGTGGTGGGTCTGAGTTCATCCCTGCTCCTGTCCTACGGTCAGGCTGGAAGAGCAAGCTGGGGCTGCTGGAGGGACTGGGGGAGCCGCAGAGGGAGGAAAGCCAAAATCATGCTGATGAGAAACATTATCTCCAGGCATGGTCCTCACCCATGGCCAAAGCTGGGCTGGGACCTGGCAAGGAGAGCATCTCAATGAGATGAGGCTGGAGGGAGCCCCAGCATGAGCCAGGGCAAAGGGCAGGAGCTGGGCTGAGAACACTTCTGGTACTGGCGGGATGAAGGCAGCCCAGCCAAACTTAGCCAGGGCAGCAGCATGTGTGTGAGACCACAGGAAAGGGACAATCCTGCCTGGGGGAAGGATTAAATGATCTACAGTGCTTACATGAAACAGTTGTTTCCATTGCTCATTTCACTCTGAATCAGATATTTAGAGGTTTTTCTGAAGTGGCTTTTCTTTCTTACTTTTTTTGGTGGAGGAGATGGAAACCCCAGCACCAGCCCTTGCCTTCCTGGTGGTGTTTCTGCTCCCAGCTCTCACCATGACAGCCAGGTGCCCTGGAAAAAGCCAAGCTGGTTTCACCAGGCCCTTCGCACAGACCTGGCACCCAACCAGCCTGCCACCGCATCGGCCACAGCTCCATGGGGGCTGGTTATCTCGAGCTCAGCATCTTGGTCCACGGCTTAGCTGTGGGCAATACCCCTTTCGCCTTTCACCCTGCCACGATGGGAGCATATGTGCAAGGCTGTCATAAAAATAAATCCCCTTCCATCACATTTCCTTGTATTAATAATGACACTTAGTAACTTCTGCTTAATAGCCTCCATATTTGTGTGTGAATCTGTGACACACGGAGGACTGGATTTGCTTTCTCAGCACAGGCAGCATGGTTGCCCCATATGTCATGCAGCTTGCAAAAAAAGGAGAGGGACAAACAAATGTCACTCTTGAAAAAAAAATTTAAAAAAAAATGCAGATTTTTATTTTCTTCTTGCTGATAAAAATAGGGCTGACAGCTCAGTCTTCTCATTCTACAGTGGATATAAGCACCAGACGCTCATGGGTATGGCCAAATCCCGTCCTGGAGGGTTTGAGAGGATTTCTCTTAGTGTGCATTGCATCTTCATCCCTCAGTCACCACAGGTACCAGGAACAGGCTGAGGTTACCTGAGGATGCTCAGCTCTCAGGGGCTGTGCCTTAGCCGTGCCCAAGCCACGCCTGTGGTTTGCTCCATGTACGGACAACAAATCTAGTTGTGAGGGCAGCCAAAGTACATCCCTGAAGGGACAGCCTAAACATACCATGTGAGTCTAACGAGCCCATTAACAAGCTGGATGGCCACCAAATAACATCCTGTGTTTAGGATCAAGCAGAGAGGAGGGGAATCCGGGGGCAGCTCCAGAGGGGTTTCTTTCTACAAGGATGGAAGGCTTCGATGTCTCCCAAGGGGAGCGTGTGGGCCACTGGGAGGGGATGTCTCTGCCAGCTGCCCAAGCTGGGTGAGGAAGAGGTCTCCTGTGAGGATCTCAGGTGGAGACGGTGTGGGGGGAAGCTGCTGGAAAGGTTCCCCCACATCGGAGGCATGGTTTCACTTCCCCAGGCTCTCCCCCATTTGCAGCCTTGCTCCTCTCGGCTGGATTTCCAGCACGGGTTATATTTCTGGCTCTGCTCACCAAGTAATTAAAAACACTCATTTAAAAAACAGCAAAAACAAACAAACTAGAAATCAGTCAAACCTCATCAGTCAAGACTGCTCTGAAGCAACCAGCAGCTACAACCACAAAAAGGCTTTGATTCCCAACCCATCGTCCTAGGTTTAGTGTGAGGGAAAATAGTCTTCCCCATGGAGAAGAGGCTGCTATTACAATTTTTTGCAGTCAGAAAACCTGCATAAATCCCAGAGCACCTTTCCTTATTGAGAGGAAGGAGCCACCACCTGAGGGACTCCCAGGGTCTGGAGGAAGGCCACCTCTCCTAACCACACTGCTGTTGTCCACCCAGCCCTAATGGTGCCAGGGATAATTTTGTCACCTAAACTCCACACATGGGGTGTCAACCACTTAAGGCTCCTTCCTGTACCGTCAGTAGGTGAGGCCAGAAATAATGGTGATGGAAATGGGGGGGGGGGGGGGGGGGGGGGGGAGAGAGGTTTGGACGTGGTGATTCAAAGGTCTTCCTACAAAATCTTTCTAATCGGGCATTTACCTAAGCTGCATTCCCTGCCACACAAAGTTGTTGCTTAAAGGAGTGCATACAGCGAGGAAATTGCCTTTTTATTTTGATGGTTATTATTCCTCACTGGAAAAGGGGGAAAAAAGCTATCGCTCTGGATTTTTTATCAGGTTTCAGCCACTCTGCCTGATGTTCAATGAAAGAAAACCTATCTCTGTTAGAGATGAGTAGCCCTTTACAGAACAGTCATTGCCTGCAAAGTAACCTTTAAGCACCTGGCTGTCTCTTAAGTTAATGCAGGTAGAGAATGGAGAGGAAGGTACAGTCACTTCTGTATGTTTGAAAAATGCAGCTATTTCTCTTAAAATTCAGCAGCCAGCCACACACACTTTGATTGGTTTTGTTGATGATGTTGTTTTCAGTTTTCCTGAAATCACTATCCTTCACCTTCTCCCTGCCTGGCTCAGTCATCCAAGTCCTCACGCAGGCAGGAGGGAAGCAGAGTCAGCCCATGCTTCGGGGACAAGCATCAGGTCCCCTTCCCACCGCTGATGTTCGAAGCTGGAAACCCCTAAACCTAAAAGGCAGCTCCCTCAGGAGAATGAATGCAGGAGACCACAGGTCCCACGCGAGGGTCTGGGCAGCAAAACAGGGGTTGTTAGAAGGGCTGGTGTTGCACCCCAAGCCCGCACCATCACAGTGCCAGTCCTCACCATCACAGCAGCTCGTGCTGGGACATTCATGTGCCTGATGTGCTCTCTCTGCATATCTCTGGTTGTGACTGTGGCAGCCAGGAGTGGTCTCGAGGTGACAAACCTTCCTCTGGTGCAACACATGCCACTAGGCAGGCAATCCCATCCCAGCAGGAGACTGAGATGTCTGTGTGGCTGTCGCTGCAAACGCATCATGCACTTCTAGGGCTTGCCATGACCATAAGCTCTCCCACTAACAATGACCCCAGCAAGGTAAGTTTGCAGCCAGGCTGCGAAGGTGGGCATGATTCGACTAAGTCTTTATGGCAATGCCATGTCAGAGACTTTGGAGGATGCCTTTGGTGTGGCAGCTTAAGATGCCCCCAGCCTTGCATGACGAAGCCCAACCCTTTTGCAATACAGATGGTCCTTGCAGTGCTATCGCCCTTCAGGGACCACCACCAGGCTCAGAAAGGACAGCACTGAGGATACGGGGCTGCAGGTCCGCCAAGAAAGAAGGACACACAAAGGTCACCCACTGCGTCCCTCCACCCACATCCATCCCCATATGCTCTGAGCCACATCAGCAGGGAAGAAACCCCTGCAGCCTTTCTGCTCTGGCTGTACAGAGAGGGGTGGCAGACCCCAGCCGGTGAATACACACGTGCCAAGGGAAACCTGAGCCCTCCCCACGCGACTCGCGCCACAGCTGCATCCCGTGTTAGAAGGTTCAGGATTTAGGGTACCCCCGGCACCTACTGCATAAGTGACAAGCAGCTGTCAGCAGCTTACGGGGGTCTCCGGCTGCCTGCAAATTTCCGCATTAAAGCTGTAAGCTCTCATGCCTCACTTGGGACCAATAAAACAGGATAGGGTAGAGGCTGTCGTGATAAATGGGGCATAAATCACACCTCCCCCTCCTCCTTCCCCTTCCTTGGGGGGAGGTGGTGCTGCCAGAGCCTCAGCGAGCCCTGCTTCAACATGCTCAGACAGGTCCTCTTCTGCCTGTGCAGTCAATTAGAACTTCATCAGAAATCAATTTGCGAGGCCCAGCTGAGATGTACCTATAGATCAGGCGATGCCAAGTGATTATTACACTAATGGAATATTCCATTGATTAATTGAATATTTAAGTCCTGAAATGTAAGCCCCACTGTCTTATCCATGGCTTGTTATGGAGCTGAGAATCAGAGACAGTGCACCAGCATGAGAAGCTAACCTTGAGTCTCGCTCTTCTGGGGTGAGAAGCAGAGGGTCTGGTCCTGGTCACATGGGAAACATTTTTACCTCTTTGGTAGATGCCTCAGTCATCCTGAGACACTCCTCTTTCCTGTGGCAGCAAAAATAACGTCCTGCCTTTTCTAATAGGTTGGGTCTGGACACTTGTCCTGACTTGGAAGTCATGCAGAAATGGTGTATTCTGGGTGACGGGTGAGAAGTCTATGCAAAATAAGTAACGCGCCTACAAAAAGCACATAGGATAGTTAATGAAGTGGAGCAGATGCTGTTGGGTCCATTGCCTGGACTCCTTCCCAGGGTTCTCCAGCTGCCCTCTGTGGCCGGGCAGCACCCTTCACATCCACCTCTTCCTCCTACACAGAGCTCCAAAAAGCTCAGCCTTTCTCTGCCTCTTGTGCAGCACTAGCTTGGATGGCCCAGCCCTGTCCCAGGGTCAGTGCTGCTCCTGTTCTCCAAGCCCAGGGAGGAAATTCTTGGTGATTTATTTTCTTTTTTACACACAAGCAGATGTCAGGACTACGGATCATAGCCAGCAGGTCAGGAGAGCCATCCGAAGGCTTTCCAAGCTCCTCTACCCACAGCCTGACAGCTTCTCCACACCATGAAAGCCCCAGGTGTCCAGAGGGCAAAGGTGGCCAGATGCCTCCTGCATCAGGCTTCCAGATTCGCTGCACAGAGAGGGCCAGGTTACTTGTTTAGTGAACACCTGGTTAAGTGCTTTGTTGGATGAAGGCCATAATGACCATGAGAGAGAGTAACAAGACAGAGATGGGGGAGAAAGGAGGGATGGAAGCAGCAAGTGGAAGAAAGGTGGGCTGTGCAGCTGCGGTAATCATCACCAAAGGGTCCAGCGGTGTGTTAAGGAATATTATCCCTCAATGATATTGCATGATTAACTCAGCAGAGAGCCATTAACTAGATGAGCAAGAGAGGACTCCAGTCCTCTGCACGGAGCTCCTGCTCCCATGCCAGACGGTGAGGTCTCCTTCCCAGACTTGAAGAGCACTGGCTGCCTGGAAGAAGGAGCCATCCAACCCAGAAAGGTGGCCTCCACGGCAGATGTCCAAAGAACTGGAGAGCCATTTGCTTTCCTCCCAGCAGGGCTGTAAGCAACCCCTTGAAGACTTCTTCCAAGGAGGTGGTAGAAGCTACAACAGCGGTCACTATCTTCAGAGAAATTATTGCAAGGGTAAAACTGGATCCTTGTTCCCACTTGCTGCCTATCTGTGAGGCCTAAAGCGATGGCTGTCATACAACCACAGGTGGCAAGATACACGTAGGGTCCCCATTGTCCCCATCTTCCTCTCTCCCTGCGCACAGCATCTGCGCTTCTTCCTGCCCTAGGTATTGGAAAGGACCCTGCAGCCAGCCAGGATGAAGGGAGCACATGGAGAACAAGTACCATGCCTTCATTCTGGCAGGAGAAGGTCAGGTGTCCCCTCTGCACCTCAGCTTCACACCCGTCTTTGCACTGCCCTGACCATCACTGGGGACTCCTGGTCTCTGCTGTTGCCCCCAAGGTGTACTGGGGTCTTTGGCCTGAGCTCTGGTAGTAGAAGGTGCTTAGCTGCTTCATGGAAAGCAGTGTTTTTCCCCCCTCTTTATGTATGTTTTTCTGAACAGGAAGGTAAAAGTAAATGGAGAGGAAAAATAAGTATTGATGGAACAGCTAGAAGGGAGAAGAGAGCCTTTCATCTCACTGAGAGACCTGACCTTTCAGTGGTAGCTTCAAGAAACCTCAAGCAAATGTGCTTTGCTGGCATTTGCTGCAGGTGAATCACTGGGAGTTTTCATCCCCTCTCTCAGGAGATAACATCTAGACGTTTATTAACTTGCAGGCTCTGGGTGTCTTGGAGACCTGAGGAGTCTAGAAACCTCCAGCTAGTGAGATCAGGCTCTGAAAAGATGCCTGAAGTTACGTCCCTCTGTCTTTTCTCAAGCAGCAGATCCCTATGAAACCCAGCATTTCTCCTGCTCATCAGACCCTATTGCCCTCATCCATGGACCTGCTAACAGGGCTGCAGTGGGACGCAGCGCTGCGGTGGCCTCAAGCACTACCTGTGGTCTTCAAACTATGCTTCAGTCGCAAAACACAATAGACTCATAAATGCAGCGCAGAAAGATGGGCCAGAAATGAAACACATTCCACTAGGTTGGGTTTGCAAAGAGAAGAGGAAAGTTCATCTGTGCTCGCGTAAAACCATACAGCCCCTCCTCTCCCATAGCAATGGGGAGCAACGTGTCCAGGCTGCCTTCCTCGTAGGAGGGGGCTGGTAGTCCCAGGCATACTGGTGACACCAGGAACCAAGGGGGGGACTGGAGGTTGGGAAGCAAATAGGGTTGTGCTATTGATCAGGGAGAAATGAGACACAGCATGATGGAGAGCCCATCTTACCCGTCTCGTCTTGAGTTCCCTTAGCTTCTCCTCAGCCAGAGGGATGCGGGAGGCCCACAGCAAAGGTATTACAACAGTAGCATCCGGACACACGCTGGGAGAGGCATGCAGTCCGTTCAGACACAGGCCTCCATCTCCTGCTGTGGCTGTGTGCAGAGCATGAATCTCTTTGGCAAGCCCTGAAACACGGCCCCCAGGCCAGAGGGCAGCAGAAGCAGCCCAGGAGCCAGCAGCACAGCAGGCTGGCTAGTGCAGGGTACCACAGCCGGTTCAAACAGCGGTCGCTGACGATGTGGGGAAAAGAGATAACATCACCGGAGCGGGGTTTGCTGGCCGCCGGGCAGTGCAGAGAGGTCAAATGCTGTGTCCCCATGGCCCCTGCCTCCCCTGCAGCCTTCTGCCACAGGGCTGCTACAACCTCTGAGCGCCCATAAACACACACCCCATCTTCCTTCCCTCTGCAAAGAGCGCAAACATCATTGATTTCAGAAGAATCCGCAGGTCTCCCCGCAGAGGTGTTTTGCACAAAGGCAGAAAGCCTGGGGTGGTTTTTCTATCCTGGTAGCCCTGCAAGCAAAGCAGCAGGCAGCTCTCCCTTCTCTGCCCTCCCCTGGCTGCTCAGCCTGCCGAGAACTGATCCTCAAGCTGTAGGAAGGATCCTCCAGGGTCACGCCAACCCCCTCCATCCTAGCCTTGCTAGATGAGGCAAGGCAGGGGGAGAGGGGGCAGAGATGCAGTCCTGCCCACCGCAGCCCCACAGCAGAGACCCAGAGACCCTCCTTCTGCCCAGGGAAGCTCCGTTGCAAACCTGGAGGACAGGGAGAAAAAATGGAGGTATCAGAACCATGGTATGAATCGCAGGGAGATTTCAGACTGATAAATATTTCAGACTGACAACTATTCCTGTCCTTGAAAGTTCATTCATCAAACTCTCAGCAAGGCCTCCACACCCCAGGACCATAAATACTAAGGCCTATTTTAACAACTGATTTCAGCATGGCCAATAGCAAAAGTATGGAAACCTGTTACAGATCAACCTATACCCCTGCATATTGCAGGGTAATTTATTGCACCTATAAAGGCTATATTCAAATATACTTATGTTGTAATTACAGTCCCTGGCTGTGCGGGATCCATTTGCCAGCTGATTGTACCTTGTTTAGATACAACTCTGCACGATGATGAAGATTTAGAAACAATGGCAGCTATTAGTATGGCAGCAATATAAGCAGCCTCATCCTTAAGTGCAGGGATAGTTTTACTGTCTGTCTGTGGACGGAAAATTTGATCCAAAACCGGGAAAACCTGCTGGCTGTCAGGAGAATAAAAATGTTGGGAACCAGGGGCTGTGATGCTCTCACTTCCTCGGCACTGATGCAGTTTCTGAACAGTGCTACGCCAGCTCATCCCTGACCCCTGCAATGGGTATCACGAACTCCAGCAGGCAGGCACGGGTCCTGCGAGCCTCAGACCCCTGGAGGACTTGAGGGATTGTTTTTTGTGGGGAGTATTTGTCTGTTTTCTCCTTAAATTAGGTCCAAATTTTTGGGTTGCCCAGATAATCCCCACATGATGGAGCAGCACCAGGAGCCTCTGGCTAAATGCCACAGCAGGAGTGAAGCACAGAGCCGTTCATTGCACCACATTCCTGTTAGCGATGGCCTACAATAATAAAGGGGAAATTTGCTCTGCTTCTGTGTTCCATGAATAAATTTCATCCCCAGATCCTTGCACCAGACCCAGACTGTGATATCTAGTGCTGAGCAGCCGCCAGGCTTCTTGGTTCCTACCTCCAAGCACCATCTTGGCTATGAGCTCTTTAAGCAGAGCTTTTGCCTACCAGGCACTCTTAAGCACATTTCATTCATGAATTAAGTCCCTGACAGCCCATATCTCTATGATCAATATGTTTGTTTATTAGCAGCAGCTGCTGTGTTTTAGCAAAACTGGAGGGCTTCAGCAGGAGCAGTTTGCTCTAACCACAGAGCAGGGCTTGGGATGGGGAGGAGAAGGACCTCCTGCTGGCAAATGGGAGCTGGGCTGGATAAGATTTCACGCTAATGACCCTTTAATTGAAATCACTGCTTGGGACAGATTGCTCAGCTCGGGGATATCTGCACTGATGGCTCCCGGTTTGGCCACTCCTGAGATGAGTCCATTAACTCAGCAGCAGAGAACAAAAGCAAGTGAGAGGGACAGCGAGGGTCGTCCATCCCCAGCAGAGCTGATCTGCACATCCAGGGAAGCCCAAGCCACCAGCTGGTTGTAAATGGAGACCCGCACAAAGGGAGGAGAGGGTGTGCAGCTTGTTGGACCTTACGCTCCTGCTTCACTGTGTCTGCTGACACAGGCTGGATGTGACCCCTACTGTCTCATTGTCTGGGCAGGGTTGTCCTCATGTGCTGGTCCTGTGTGCCCAGGAAGGGGAATCAGGACACCTGGGCCTCATCCCCAGCTCATGGTCTGACCTTAGCCTTCACTTTTCATTTGCTCCACCTTCCTCTCTCTCAGTCTCACTGCATGGATGTTGCAAGGCAGTAATATCTGTCTACCCTAATCCATGCTAGGCAGGAAGACGGACACAGCAGAGAAGAACAGTAGCTGGAGAGAAGGGAAAATCCTGCTTTCTTGTCTTCTTGTGCAAGTGGCAAGGCAAACTCCTTCCGTGAGGTCCTTGTTTGCTTTGCCTTCCCCTCCCGTAGCAGCAAAGGCAGCACCGCACAGCACAGGCATAGGCAAGGCTGCTCCTGTCTGGACTGGCAGCACAAGCCAGCAGCTCAGGATGAGGGTGAGCCGTACCCACATTCGCCCCATCCACCAGAGCAGGGCATGTGTGTGGGTCTGTGCCATGTAAAACTGGAGACCCTTCTGCACTGGGTAGGCTCCAGGTGAAGGGCAGAACATGGGCTTTCCTCCCTGCAGAGACTGGGGAGCTCTGATACGAAATGCAGGATTGGCACTAAGTCCTTGACAGCCAGAGATGCTCCAAGTTACGGTTCCTGCTCCGTGCACCTGCCTCATTCCCAGTAAAGAGGGAACCTCCCAGTCCCTGAGGACCCTTTGTATCACAAGGTTTATTAAGGGACAGAGAGTGCTAATGAAACCCGGGCTTGTTAGACGTAGGCAGCTCTTTGGGGCCTGTTTTGTAAGTGGAAATGTTGATGTGTGTCTCTTGCAATGCAAAGAGATGTCTGAGTGCACAGAAAGGAGGGTTACGAACCTGCTTTGAATGCATTTATTATTCCCATTAATTACTATGCCTGCTAAAGAGGACCAGCTGTTCTAGGAGGCTGTGGTACCAATTTATCAGGAGAAGATTCCAACAGAAGTCGCAGAGAGTTTTCCTCTGAACTTGGGAGGAGGAAGATGGAGGTTTTTTAATTAGAACTTGTTATTAATGGGAACGTAGCAAATTAAAAATAGTCTCCCTTCCCCCCTCCCTATTATATGAATCTCTGATCTCAATTAGAAAGATCAGGGACTAACCATTGAATAGGAATTACTGAGATGAAAACTGATTGAAAGACAAAAAACCAAAGACAGAAGCATCACAGGGAGAGAATAGGAGACGAGGAGCGGCAGGACCGGGAAACAATGAGCGGAGGCTGGCGGAGGCTGCCTACAGCTGCTGGGTGTCAGAAACACAGGCGAGAACTGGTGGCTTTCTGCTTTCCCCTGCAGTGAGGACACCCTGCCAGGGCTGCTGCTAGCAGGGACTGTCCCATCTAGAGCCATGGCAGCTCATCTCTGCTTGGTCTGGGACTTAAGACTTGCTGCTGGGCGTCGTTTGTACCCCAGCTTTGCAAGCTCAGCAGAGTGGGACCATAGGGTCTGGCCTATATGGGCATTTCTATAGGAAGGGCAAGTCCCCGTTTTCAGGCTCAGGGCTACCTGAGGTGTTTCTGTGCGAGCCCACTGGTAGGTTCAGGCTCCTGTCTGCTCATCCTTGCACCTGCAAAAATGTCCCATCTCATCTTGCCTCCTTTCTTCAACCATCCTCCCATCTCACCCCACCATCGTTGCACGGCCCCAGAGCAAGAGTCTTTGCCCCAGGCTCTGCCCTCATGCAGGCTATGAACAGGCTACATCATGCCCCCACCTCTATGGTCTTGTCCTGCTGGTTCTCCAAACCAGCAGCACTGAGGATGCCCTGAACCTGCTGAGTTCTCAGCAAGAGATTATCATGCTGGTCCCCAGGCCCTCCACCCCCAGAGCTTTAGCTCTGCCACCCGGGCGTGGAGCGGAGCTGGCTGCAGGATCAGTCCCTGCCATGTCTGTGTGGGCAAGGAGGGGGTAAAACAGCCTGGTGTGGGTTGGGACAGGGCTTTGTGTTTCGTTCGGGTTTTGCCAGTCTGAGTCACACCAGGCTGGGGAATGGGCGGTCAGCAGTGAAACCTGGGGTGATGCAGAGGGACGGCTGGGTCTGACCAAACTCATCTGCTGCTTCCTGCTGTTTGAAAAACTTGGTTAATGACTTCTTAATGAGAATCTCATCTGCTCCTTTCTCTGGTCACCTGTGGATCAGAGCCCCTGTCTTCCTTCCAGCAGATAATCCATGCCATATTCTAGGGCAGGCAGGGACCTTAGGCTGAAATTACAGCCTTGCTTACTAATTGCTGCATGTTCTCTCTCTGTAGGTATATCATTGCCAGCAATTAGCACAAAATCCTTTCCCACTCTTGTTAAGTTCCTGTGCTGCAGTTAAATACTCCCAGATCCCATTTAAATGATTTCAAATGCAATTCATTCTGGCTCGTTAAATAATTCCACAGCAGTGTTTGTCGTCTTCTCTCTCTGTTTTCCAACAGCCACTTTCTCCCAGAAAGAATACGATGACTGAAGAACAGATAAGAAGGGGGAAGGGGAAGCAATACAAAACCTGAGAAATTCAGGGTCCATCCTCTTCACCCATATTTTCACTTCTTTTTTTCCCTTTTAATCAGGCTGACACTTCTCCTGGTAATTGGATTTTGAGATCTTATGGCCCAAGGAGAACAGGTCATGCCAGGGTTCTGCCCACGGCATGATGCAGCACGTAAGCAACTGGAGGGAGCTGCCTTGTGCTTCCCACTGTGTTTTCCTGAGTCCAGAGCTGTGGATGGGCAAGGTTGAGAGTCAGTGAGACAGCAAGTAGCTGCTCAGGTCCAACTCAGGTTGCCCTGGGGACAACCTGATGTGTTTCTTCCGCTTACAAGCCTTATCCCTCCTTTCCCTATCATCTCCTCTTTTTCTTCCTGCATCACCCAGCTTCTGTCCCCATGTCTCCATGCTGCTGGTCCAGTGCCCCATGGCATTGCCCACCTCTCCTAGAAAACACGATCTTTACCTTGACTCACACATTACGTGCAGAGCTATTGGCAGGGGGGCAGGACGGGCTGAGATTGATGCCTGCCTGTCATCACCATCTACATGGCATCCCACAGCATTTGTCTGTGACAAGTGACAGGACACAGTCACAGTCACAGAGTCCTGCCCTTTGACCTGGGTTGTGTATGCCCCCAAACACAATCCTCATGTTGTCCTTCCTAACGCGGCCGTATTACATCATCTTTTGGTTTCAACTCCTGGTGGTGCTGCCGAGTCTCATGCATACCCTGCACACTTCCCAATATAGGATATTTTCCTTAAAGCCCCAGTTCCTGGAGACAAGTGATTCAGCAAGACTCTCAGCTTTTGTTTTATACTGAGGGGAAAAAAAAAGAAAATAAAAAAAAAAAAAAAAAAAAAGGAAAAGTTCTAGTTCTTGTGGCTGGGGAAAAAATAAATAAAAGCTGTGTTATTTGAGTGCAGCCTACTGGTTCCAGAGCCAGAAGGCAAGTGGAAAGAAAACAGCATTTAATATCTATCTTTGAATTTGGAGACCAGGTTGGCGAACTCTGAATGTCTGGGGTCAGCGGCACAGCATCTGTTGTGCCTCTGCAATGGAGAGGAGATGAAGGAGCCCTGCTTATCTCTTTAGGTAGATCTTCATGGCTCCACAGCCAGGGCTCTGTTCACTATGAGGGACATTATGGCAGGGAAGAGCTCTCCACCTCCATCAGGAATAGCCAAACTCCTACTGTGATTTCAGTAGCTTCTTATTCCCCCCGTATCTGCATGAAATGCTGCCACTTGCTAAATTTAATGGCTAACCCTTCTCCACCTAGAGATGTTACCTGAAGTGATCTCCGTATCCAGCTTGGTAAGTCAATGGTTTTCAATCTGCAGCTCTTGAGGTCTGGGGATCCAGCAACTACTTGCAGGGAGTCATGTAAAAGTTGCAAAGAAAAGCAATTTCGTTTCTGCCATTCAAGAGTCCACGGCTGTGTTACTGTCAGAAAATTTGTAGTGGTCCTTAAGTTGACAAAGCTGAAAGCCACTGTGCTAAATGCATTAAAGATCCTGCGGGATGAAAGGTGGAAGAAAAAGAGAGCGCTATCAACAGAAGGGGAGCTGCCAGACTGCCGGTTGGGGAAGGAGGAGAAGGACACGTGGGTGGAGGGATTCCAGGGTTCAAAACCAGACTTTGTGTTTATTCCCGTGTGCTTTTGTTTGTTTATGCCAGAATGAGTTTCGAGTGAGGTGCATGGATGAACTCCTCAAGCCACTTAGTTTCCAGGGTGAGAGCAGGCAACATCAAGTGCTCACAGCTAAAGTCCTCCTGAAAGGCTTGGATGAGAAATGTAAGTCTGGTTGGAAGGGAATGAGCACTGAAAGGGGTGAAAACTAACCAGAAATATCACAACAGTGTTCACACAGTAAAGTTTGCTACCAGAAAACAACTTGGCCAGCCACAAGCCTCAGACTGGGATGCCATCTTATTCCCAGGCAGCCATGGCATTGCAAGGATGGTCCTGAAAAACACCATTTAAAATAAATGGGGCAATGTAAGGGAAATCTCTGCCTGAAAAATGTGTGTCCCCATCTGTTAAACAATATTCAGGTGCTCCTGCATTTACGCTTCCTCCAGATTTATGCAGCGATTGCTTTCGAAGGCAGATTGTCTATGAGAAGAACAGATGGAGGAAACAATCCTCCCATCCAAGCTTTGCACCAGAACTGAAGAAGTTTGTAATCTGGTTCTTGTTTATGGAGCCAAGGCTTCAAATTAAGCCCCCTCTGGTCTGACTCGCTGGGTAGCTCAGGAACCCACGGCAGAACTGAGATACTCCTGGTTTTACTTATTCGTTTCTGCTGGTTTCCCATCAAGGGCTATTTTCTGAATGCAACAACAGTGTCAGGGATATTTTCTGCATGGGCACCTGCTGGGGTCAAGAATGTGGGCCAAAGATAACAGGACAGCTGAGCCAAAATTTCCTTCTTCCCCACAGGTACAGGAGAGAATTTTTTCAGGTGTCTGAGCCAGCTTCCCAAGCTTCAGGACCAACTGGTGAGCAAAGTCTCTCCACTAACCTGAAACTTCCATCAGCACAAAATTTGCTGTAAAATGAAAAGTCATTTTCTGGAAGCAAAATAATACTCAGTCATATCGGCATCTTAGCTCCCAATCTCTCTGTCTTCTGTATCTCCGTCAATATTCAAAGGAAAACAATGTGATTGTTAATTACAAACGGTTTTGAATGCATGAAATAAACTGTTTCAGAGCCAGAGCCAGCCAGAGGCAGGAAAGCTGAGACTACGTGTGTCGAACTGCTTTAAAGGGCTGAAAGTCCCATTATAATTAAAGCTGATGCAATCGTCGTAACAGACACAAGGTGGAAACGTTACCTTGCTTAGCTTCCCACTTGTCTCTCCTCTGTCTGTTCTGTTTTGCATTGGACTAGGTGGAAGATGCTGAAATATCAAGGGAGTGCTTTGCATTTCAAAGAAGTTAATGCATAAGTGATATTGTGATTCATTAGTCATCTATTGGTGCATTGGTGTTCCAGGGCCCACAGATAAACTGGCAGCCCTTATTGAAAGCCAGCGCTCCCCTTTGCTCACCTGCTGCGAGTCAGAGGTGCACAGGAAGGAAGAGGCCAGCCAAAGCCCGGCAACTCCACCTTGGTGGGAAATAAAACAGAGCTGGACGTTGGTGCAGCAGTTAATGCTGAAAACACAGTTGCTTTCCCCGGCTCTAGATGATCTTTTTAATCCCATCATGATGTAGCTCACCATGGTGAAAGCTATCACAACCACCTGATGATGTGCAGGATGAAAGAGAAGCACACAGCTGTAAACAGAGGAGGAGTCTGGATGCAGTACATGTACAAGGTAATATATATATGGGCATGGAGTGAGGCACGCACAGTATCCCTGTGTGTACTGGGCAAGGTGGAACAGGCTCATATGCAGACACAGACATGCACCACACACATATGTAGACACAAAACTGCCAGAGAAGGTCCAGGCATGTGGCACGTGGACAGCCGTGAAGCAGCAGCTCACAGGGGAGGGATGCTCAGAAGGTCCTGGAACCAGCCCTGGGCACGGCATGTTCCCAGGTTGTACACTCACAGCTCCCTTCCTAGCAGAAGGTCCCACCTGAGCAGGACCACCCTTCTCCAAACCCACCTGGGGCTGGAGAAGATGTGGAGGATGGCAGTTCACAGCAGAGTGCCTGTGGGGCAGGAAAGGGGGTACCATGGCTGGAGTGTATGTAGGGGAGCAGGGAGGAGAGAAATAAAGGATGTGAAAGACAGGCTGGATTAAACACCCAAACCCGAGGAGGCCTTTGGATAGAGCCATGTGGAGGGACTGTAGGAAGGTCCCAGGAGCCCAGGACAGCTTGCAGCACCAGTTCACCTGTTTATCGCCCTAGAGGGACTGCAGAGCCTAGTGTGTTTGCACCTGCCCAGCCAAGGACGACCATGCCACTGCCACTGCCACCTCTGACTCCCCTGGCCTCTTCTCTGCCAGCACCATTGCCAGAAGTCACCAGCATGCCGTGGCCAGAGCTTTACACCTGCTGGCTTACACTTCCACCCACCCTGAAAATAGGACAGCTGCCTGCTTTGCAGTTCAAAGGCAGCCTGCCTTCGCTTACCAGCTGGGCTGAGGCTGATTTGTAGGGAAGGAGATAGTGCAAGAAAGTGTTTGTGGTTATTCTGTCCTCCGATCTGCTGCCCACATGCTCTGGGGGGCTTGGAAGCTGCAGGTCGAAGTGGCTGGCAGGCAGAGCTCCGCTCCCAGCTGAGCAGCTGCTCCACACTTCTCAGCCAAGGCTGTTGCTGTTGGGACACCTCTACAGGACAGCCAGCTAGGCTATGTTCTTGTCACCTCTTGGAAACTACTCAAAGGGGAACGTCCCTTTGCTCAGCCTGGCTCTGCTCCCTTTGGAGCCCCCCAGAATGCTCTCAGTCCCCCATGACTGCCTTTCTCTGCCCCTGCCCTGGTTTCTCACCCACATCCGTAAGCCAAACCACCTGGGGTGCTTTGCTCTCCCCTCTCCAGTCCATCTTCTTCAGCTTCATCCACCTGCCCTCACACTCCTGCACACCCAGTACCTCCTCCCCAGAAAGGGATGTTCGGAAACATGTTGGCTCCACCACAGGGAAACACTCCTGTGGCTCTGCCCCTCTCTCAACCTAATCCCAGCCACATGTCCCCATATCATCGGCTCCATATGTGGCCCGGCACCTTCCCTCCCAGTGGGTTGCGATACCTCCAGGGTGTTTTTTCTGCACCCAAACCCAGCCATGCAATTATTTTATCCTCCCCAGCTCCAACTGCAAGGAGCAAGATGGTGAGTGGTGAGACCACATCCAACCCAGTGGCTGTCCCTAAGCCTGTGGTCTTGCTCCACACTGTGGCTCTGTTCCTCCTCCTCTGCTCACAACCTTCCTCCTACAGGAACCGGTGACTAATGCTGATGGCACACGCTCCTCTCCATCGTGCATCATCTCAGCGCGTGGGCGTGCGAGGGTGAGAGAGCGAGCACACGGAGGAGGGGGTAGCGCTTGCAAGAGTGTGAGACGGGCTGTGGAAGCCTGCATGTGGCAGTGGGAGGGGGGGAACAATCCGGGGACCACAGTCCAGGGACATGAGGGCAGCGAGGCTCCCTGGCTCGGCACAGCAAGAGCCAAGGACGCAAAGGGGCATACAAGTGGCACTCTCTAGCCATTCTAGACATTGCTCCCAGGGTCTTGCTCACCCAGAGCAAGTGGGGACATGGACTTGAAGGAGTTGGAAGCACTGGGCACACTGGGAAGATCAGAACTCCCAGATTTCTCTTACATGAGAAACAGAGCAGGAGGCCAGGCAGAATGGCTGAGACCCTTAGGCCCCAGCCCCCTGCGAAACACTTCATATTGCCACAGTCATCATTTTTAAGCAGTCTCCTACACCAGCATTCTCTCACCAGCATGGTGCAGCTCCAGGACATGACACAACACAGCTCATGGTGCACCAAGCCATCAGCAGTGACCACAAAGGTTGATGTGTGGGGATAAGGAGACAATGGGGTGGCCCAGCATTGCCCAGCATCCCTTTTGTGAGCTGCTCCATCATCCATGGGGTGTCAGACCCTCAAGATAAGGAAACACTCTGGGTCAGACACTTAGGGGACCCTTCCCTCCCGCAACAGTCCCACCAGTCTCCATTTAGCCCCATTGCCTACACAGGGCACTGGTTGGTGGCCTCTGCGGGGCACAGTGTGCTGAGGGATGCATGATGCTGAGGGAGGCAGTCCCAGGAAGCCAGATCCATGCAAACTCTCAACCCAGTCACGGAAAAGTGCATTGCATTGAGGTCATCTTGCCTGCTTCATCCTGGCCAGCCTTGGGTGCCCACATGCAATTTATCTGTGCATGGGTGCACTTATGGAAGCCGCAGATATTGCTCCTAAAGGCTGCAAGACCCCAGCCAGGGCTGCCCTTGCTCTGTAGGACACACATGGTGTCTGTGGCCAGGATGCTGCTGGGATTTCAGGCTTTGGCTGCAGGGTAAGTACCAGCATCCTGTCCACCAGGTATGGAAAAACCCCTCTCTCCAGGGTCTGCTGCCCCTCAGGCTGGTATGTTCTATCATTTCTGGCAGTCATGAACTGGTAGTGAGGGCTCATGCCACATCTGTCCACCTTTGATCACCCCACCACATGCCTGCTACCCATGCACAGCCAGGGCAGCCAGGCATGAGACCCTTTGTCCTCGTCACCCCAGGTGCACCCCCCATCACCCTGCCGCGGGGAGGCTCTTTGGTGGGAGGCCAGGCAGCGCTCTTAAACAAGACGGTTAACCATGCCTTTGTTTTCCTGGCACGCGGGCATGTGGTTTTTCTTTTTTACAAGCCCACTTAAGAGCAGAGGAAGGGGCGAGCTGCCGGCTGCCGTGCCGGCATCCCAGCGGGCTCCGGCGCCCTGTGCTGCCAACCGCAGCCCTGCGAGCCTGGCGTAATGGCCTAAAGAGCAGCGGAGAAAGCCAGAGCAGCCTGCTAATGTGAGCAGAGCAGACAGCACAGCCCGCGGGCTCCTCGCCCCCCTCCTCCTCCTCCTCCCTTTGCCAAAGCCCTGCCCAGACAGGGAGCCCGGAGAGTCTGGTTTTCTCCCTCCCTCGAGAAGACTCTGCACCCTGGGACCCCCCCAGTGGGGCTGGGTGGGGAGACAGGATCGGGCTGAGGCGCGGGGAAGCCTCCCCTCCCACCCTGCACTCCCCAGGGGTTGCTTCGACTTGGCTGCTCACACCCCTGCCATTGCCCTGCCAGCTCTGTGCCAGCTGCGCGGAGGGACACGCTGTGCTGGGGCAGCGAGGAGGACAGCAGGACCAGGTCCCTGCAGCCGGCTTGGAGGCTGGGAGCCATCTAATTGATAGAGGGTCTTAATTACCTGTGCCCTGGATAGAGCCCACACGGGGAAGAATGATGGACAGTCATCTGGGCCAGCAGGTCTAAAACAGGGAAGGTCATCACTGAAGGGTTGGGTAGCAGTATTATGGAGCGAGTGCCACTGGAACTGCACCTAACAGGCACCGTTCTGCATGCTGTGTGCCAACAGGCAGGTATGAGCCATCGTATGGGACCCACTCACACCTTACCTTCCATAAAGGTCCCCAGACAAACCCTACGAGGGGCTGGAAATGCCGCTTTATCCTGGCAGATGTTCTGAGTCTTTGAAGACAGAATGGGGATGCTGGAAGGAGCAGCGCACCGGCAGGTAACCCCAGCTGGAGAGGAGAAACCATTTCTGCTTCTTTGGAAGAAAGCAGAGTGGCAGCTGAGGGCAGGCTGAGGCGTTCGAGCCTCTGTCTGCAAAGTTTCAAGGTGCAACAGTCAGCAAATATCAAAGCAGCAGGTCAGAATCAGCGTTGACTTCAAGGATTCCTCAAGAACTAAAGAATCCCCTCAAAAGCCCCCAGACCTCAAATCCCATCATCAACCCCGTGACCACTGGCAGCGGGTTTCACTACCTAGCAGCGGTAGCAATTTATCACATAAACCTTGTCCATTAGGAGCAGAATGGAGCCCCAGCCAGGAGGTTTCATGGCAGGTCCTGAACAGGTTTTGGCACCTACTGTTTGGATCAGAAACACTGACCTCGGAGGCACCTCCAACCATAAAAATGGATGGCAAAAGCAACATGTACTCCTCAGTCTTTGGCATAAAAACACTCATAAAGAAGGAAGAGCAGCACCTTAGCCCAGGTGGCAAGGACAGAGCATCTGCCAGCCCAGCCCCATGTCACCAGAGTCCTCCAGTGCAGGTCCTCGTGCCCCCAGGCTCACCACAACCTGTCCCCCTGGCACGTCCCATCGCACCAGAGACATCTTTCCCAAGCAGCCCTCATCCAGAAGGACCTCAAGGCTTTTGGCAGCTGCTGCACCACAAAGCATTTTCCCCGGCTTCTACGTGAACATCTCCGCTCCAGGAGAGCCCATAAACACCCAGCAGCAGCTTCGGCATTGGGGTAGACACAGGCTGGAGGATGCTGCCTGCCAGTTCAGCAGTGCTCTGTACGAACGCCTCAGAGGGGTCTGTTGCAAGCAGAAAGCTAGCCAAATCCTGCTTATCAGATGGGATCTACCAATATCCCTGCTCACAGCAGTATGACTGCAGGGGTGTTTTTGTCAGCCGATGACACGAGGCTGAAATGAAGATAAATGAGAGCAGAAAAAGAGAGAAATCCCTCATCAAAACACATCTGAGCTCAGGATAAAAAGCAACTCTGCAACAAGGGTTTCTTTTTTTCTTCTCCCCAAACTTTGGGAACTCGGATGTGGGTGTGAATATCACTTTAAGGATTTATAAAATGACACATGGCCTCACCTGTCAGTATGCCAAAATCTGAATGTCGGTTTTAATTACACCGAATATTTTACTTTCTTATGCAGAGGCATAATCAATTATCTTATTTAAAGGCATTACGATAATGTGTGTGTAAAATGGAGCCATTCCCTGTATTGCATTAGATTCTCTAATTATAGGAGAATGTTTGGAGCTAAAATGTCAGCCTGTCATCTGGCGGGTGTGTAATTCATGATCTGCATTCGCCAGCACGGATGGAGCTGACAAAAATTGCATTCGTTCCCTTCCACTGCTTTGGCCTCAAATTTGCCTGGTCTGGAGGTGACAAATCCCACCCCATCTTCCTTCCTGAAGCACAGTGAGTCCATTCAGTCTTGTCTTGGGTGGACGGTGCCGAGTTTGACAAAGTGCTTTCTGTTGGTGTGTGTTCCTTAGTTAACCCACCGGGTGCCCAGAGATCAAGTGTGAGGTTATATATCAAGCTCTTGGGCAGCGCGGAGCTGCTAAGGTGTAATCAGGGGCTCAGCAAACGGCTTCCTCGTGGTCCCACCAGGCAGGAGGAGACACAAACATGAACAGAGCCAGAGGCTGAAGACAAAACCCACCAGGGACTTTTCAACACACCCTCATCTGAATTACGAATAATGAAAGCCCTCCAACTCTCAGTTATTAAAGCAGAGGGATTAGATAAAAATAGTGTGCTTGTTTCTTGGAAGCTTAGTCCTTTCTTTAAGCATTACCCAATTGAAAGCAGCCTGGATGGCTTTGCTGCCTGTATTTTGCAGGACAGTTTATGATCGCATCCACATTGCCTCTTCTAGATGGGCAACCACACAGAGCAGTGGGAGGAGAGAAACCCCTTTGACTTGGGGCAGAGGGAAGGAGGAGCTTGGTTTTTTTGGAAGTTATACTAAACTTTCTCAGTGAATGAGAAACACTGCTGGGGGGTGGGGGGGGTGGCAGGTGGGGGAGGTGTTGCTGTGAGAGCACCAAAACAGTGGTTGTGACCCCCGCAGGGTGAGAGGCAGCAAGAAGCATCACCCTGGAGGTGACACCTCAGCAACACCATCACAAAGGGGAAGGTCCTGATGAGGGAAACTCCACTGCTGGCTTTGCCATTGACAAAGGGACAAAACACACCACCGTTGCTTTGTCCAGCACCAGGTGATGCCGTTTCCCAGGCAGTAGCTACCCACTCACCTTGGAAACAGGTACTGCAGGACCAGATGCGCCACACTGCACAACGCTGCCAGCTGTGGGCAGTGCAAACTCCCGGTCTGCCCCTGTGCCTGTGTCCCAGCTTTCAGACCAGGCCACCTTCTTGATTTTCTGCAGTGACTTGGATCTGTGCAGCAGAGCAGGACCTGGGTCTCCCATGGGTTTCCCGCAACACCCCTGCCTCCCTAACCCTCCAGTTCCCAGCACCACCTTCCCCACATATGGGTATCCTAATGCAGGCATCATCCCAAAGCTGCCAAGGATCCACATGATGCCATTAAGAGGCTTATTAAAAAGTGATGCTCCAATTTAACACCTATTATCCAGCACGGTGCCCTTTAGCAGCGCAGGGGAACCTGCAAATGGAAGCCCCAGCTCCCAGCAGAACCCTAAGTGGCTGAGTTTAACTTTATGGCTCCAATTAGAGGAACACTAAAGCAGCACTGGCGCTACGGATTTATTAACACTCATCCCATCCCCAGCCCACTGCTGGTCAATGCTAGCAGCAGGCACGAGCGGGTGCTCTGCCACAGCAATGCTCCATCCACCTCCAGGGGAGGTTCTGGGAAGCTTCTAGGGAAGGGATGGCATCAAACAAAGGGGTATCAAGGGAGAAGAGGCTGAACCCGTCCCCGGTGGCTGCTGCAACAGGATGCTAAGGCAAAGGGGGGAAAAGTCTTTCTGGGTCCCAGTTCTTCCTTCAGTCTGGATGAGCAGGGCGAGGTGTGCTGCAGGAGCGGGAGGGAGAGCAGCCGCCTTCACGCACAATCTGGAGTTGTTTAAAAAGTCCGTTTGTTCCAGGAGGTTTATAGGCCGCCTTTGCCTAATAAAGTAATTTTTTAGCATCTCGCGTCACCCTAATTACTTGTCACAATAACAAGAGACAGCTCTCGCGTGCTGTGCTCCCTGGCCCTGCCAGTGACAGGCATGGCCGGCAGGAGGGACAGCGGGATGCATGGGTCTGTGGGGAGCACGGAGACTTGGCGTCATGTGTTCCCACCACTCAGCCCCAGCATTTGAGGTCACTTCCCCACGCACCTGCTGTTTCCCATTTCCTCATCACAGCTCCCCAAAGCAATAGCACAAACACCTTGTGAGGGGCCCCCCCTCACCCAGGTCGTGTTGCCGGTGGGACCCTTTGCCAGCTGCAGGGATGGGAGCAGTATTTCAGCACCGTGCTGCTGCTCAGGGACTGCAAACATCCCCTCCCTCAGGCAGAGGGATGTCCCCAGCCCTGAGCCACTAAGGCCTGCTAAGGAAAGCCAGGAGCAAGGCAGGACAGCAAAACCAAGCAGGTCCCATTCTGGACCCTCCAGTAGCACATCATCCCCCTTGCAAACCACTCATGGGGCTACAGTCACCCCACAGTGCTGCTGCCCCAAAGGCTCAGCCCCCCACCAGCTCCTACATGCGCCACTGCCCACATCACTGCCTGCACCAGCAGGGCAGCTCCCACCCTTCCAAGCTTCTGTGAAAGCCCAGGTGGGATTTCATTGCAGCAATTTTCTCCCCATCCCCACTGCTGGCTCGTTACCCAGCGTGCCCCTGCCAGCGTGTGCTGTCATTTCCTCACCATGAACAATGTCTAACAGCTCTTTTTCCCCCCTTCATTCAGACAAACAAACAAACAAAGCTTTCCAGGCCTTTGTAACCAGAGGAAAATTAGTAGCAGGTGAAAACAGATTTTAATGAGACCAAACTGTTCCTAACATAGCCCAGAAACAGCGTTTCTTTCCCCTCCCTTTTGCTGTTCTGTGGTTTGAGTGGGTAAAAAGCAAATTAGGATAGGGAACACTTAAGCTTTTCTTGAGCAAAGTACAGGTCTAACAGAGAGATTGTCCCAGGCATCTGTGTTCCCACTTGCTCCCTGCATGGAGCCCCCATAACCCATCATCTGCCTGTGCTCCCCAGGTCGAATCCAGCCCTTACTCATATGCGATGGTCCACGAAGTGGGAACTTTTCAGGCTGCAAACGAAAAAAAAACTCATTCCAGTTCAGCATGAAATGTTTCATTTCACTCCCATATTAGTTAACGTGGTTTGTTAAGCTTTTTTTTGAAAAAAAAAAAAAAGGGAAGATCAACAGTAAACCACAAAATGCCAACATACGGGAACAAAAGGTCCCAAGTTTGGGTTCTGGAGAGGTTAAACTGCCTGGATGAGGTCACATGCTCCTCAAGAAACGTCACATCTTTGAGCCAAACCAGGGTATTTGACTTGAATTCATTACTACCTTTTGTTCCTCCCGCCACTATTTTCTCTGCATTTGTTTACATGAAGAAAATCTCCCCCTTCCCATTCCCCAGCTCTCCTCACATATTAGAGGAACATTATGGGTTATTTATAACTCAGCTGAGCTTGCTAAATGCCTTCTTCTAGGAAACTAGTTCATCTGTCTATTTTGACTCTTTGTTTAATCTCTCTTGCCCATCTGTTCCCACTGTCATTGCTGGAAGCCTGGCACTGCCTGAGTGCGAGTGGGCACTGACGGACACGGGCACACAGCTCAGGTTGGGGAATGTTACCTGGGTTTAGCAAGAAGCAGCAAGCACGAACCCCAGCCCTGTCACTGCCTTTGTGGACATCTCTCCAGTGCCACTGTACAGCAAAATGTCCTCAGTTCCACAGCACTGCAAAACACCTTTGCTCTGCCACTGCACTGCAAAGCGCCCTCAGTGCCGTTGCACACCCGCAGCCAGGCTGGGCACGGCGGGGGGACTAAACCAGCCCCCAGCAGAGCTGGGGCTAGCGGAGCTGAACACCCCATTGATGGGGCAGCCAAGGCTTCGAGTGTCTGTGGGGCAGCTCAGATGGGAATAAAGGGACTTGCAGAGAGGCTTGCCTTGCTCCAAGGGAAATCCCAGTCACTTGGAGCAGTTCTGGCTGGAGGAAATACAATGTACTATGTCTGGGCGGGGGGTTGTGGGGAAAGCAACTTCTTAGATGGTTGCACCCATTTATCACATGCTGGGCAGTGCAGAAATGGACCCCTGAGGGGCTGCAGACCAACATGCTGCCTGCCACCCCGGCTGGGAAAGAACATCCCCCAGGACAAGACACCTCACTGCATGGCTCCGCTTTCACTGAAAATCTGGCAAACTTGACAAATTTTGAGGAAAAACCCTCGTGCCCACAGGCTACCAGAGCCAGCTGTAAGAATGTTTGCAAAGCAAGGAAGGGGATGCCTTCAAGAATCCCACAGCAACACGGGAGGAACAGCCCAATGTGGGAAGCCTCTGCTTTTTTCCATGAGAGAAGATTTGGATAATTTCAGAAAGGTGACAGGAGTGTCAGCCTCTTCCCTGTTCCCTTACTGTCCCCAGGGGAGCTCTGAAACCACATCTGTACCAGCACATCTGGCTGGTGCCCCTCAGAGCAAAGGCTTTGCTCACTACCTGAGGACACAGCTTTGAGGCATCTCACTAATCCCCCCGCATCCCCACTTACAACCACATGGCCAAAAGCTCCTTCACTCCCCTTTCTCTTAATATATAGGAGGGAAACATCTGAGATCACTGCAGTTTTATTGTCAGATTTGGCAGCCTTTTCATATTTGCTTGGATTGAGATATAAATTGAGTTTGGTTTTCTCCCACCGACTCAGTTATTTGTTATAGGAATAAGCATGTGGTAATGGATTAGACAGGGGAAAGAGATTTCTTTCAGGCGTGTGCACGAGGTGGGATTTGCCATGCCCTGTCCCATGTTCTCCTGATGTAGCTTTGCATCACCAATGACTTTGCAAGCTCCTTCCCCTCACTATCCAGCCACAGCTGGACATGGGATTTTTTTTCATGGCAGACTTGTGCTTCTTTCCCCAGATCCTGCAGTGTTTTATTGCAGAGGAAATTTAACCAATGGTGAAGTAATTTTCTAAATCTGCTCCCCACCCTTCTCCTTCCCTCAGTCACTTCGCTAGAAACTGTGAAACATTTGTGGGGCTCCTCAGCTGTCCCTGCAGTGATCTCCCTACCCAAGGAGCTGTCAAGATCCCTTCGCCCTTCCATCTTCCATTTGTGCAGACCAGGATCTCTGCATGAGACACTATGCTCTCTGCATCCCAGCCACATCCTTCCACCCTGCCTGCAGCAGGGCCGGGCTGCACCACCACCAGCCCCACAGGGTCTGTGACCAGAGAGAAGGGCACCACATGTGGCATTAACCCTTAGAGCTGCCTACCAGCTCTGGCATTCCAACACTCCCCACTCCAGCACTGCTGCTTCATCTGGGGTCTGGCACTGCTGGGCTTTCTCCCGTGCCCCCAGCCCACCTGGGGGCAAACAAATCCTCACAAATCCCCAGGCATACTGCAGGCAGCAGGGCCCAGCTCAGTCTCCCCAGCATCCCCCCTTCATGGCACCTGTGGGGAGTTTTCATGGAAAAGCCATAAAAGTCCTCCTGTCCCCTCCATTTGATGGGGTCTGCGGGTCCTCACAGCATCCCTGAGGCCACAGCACACTCTGCAGGTGCTTGCACCACAGCACCGACACCAAACCCTCTGCTGGGCCCATCCCAAGCGCCACAGCCCCGAGCCTTGGCCACGCCGTGCACCCCCAGGGATGGCAGCACTGGGATGCAGAGGGGCCCACGCCTGCAGCCCTGGGGTGCTGGGAGCTGGGGCCATGCAGAGGCCATGTCCACAGACAGCAGCAGGCAAGCAGAGACATCAAATAGAGCCTATGGCATCAACATCCCACCTGCCCCCACAGCTCTACCTCCCCACTGCACCCCCAGTTTGCAAACCACCAGGCACTCACTGCCTACAGCTGCTCTGCAGTGGGGTTTGGCAGCTGAGGGGCTTTGCCCCTTCCAATGCTCACCCCTGCTGCAGGGCTCTGGCACAGCAATAGCTCTGCTAATTGCATCATCATAAACATGGTTTACACTGCTACTGCTGCTGTGTATCAGCTCTTCTAGATCACCCTGTGCAGCAGTCTCCATACTCACCAGAGCACCAGCCTCTCTACCGAGGTCAGAGGAGCTGGGAGATCCCCCTCAGCAGCACGCAGTGTTGAAGCTTGCGAAGGGCTGTCTGGCAGGGATGGAGCAGGCTAGGGGTACCAAAAGCAGTCTCCAGCAAGGAAACCTCCACAGCCCTGAAGCACATCCTGCAGAAAGCCACTTAGGAAAGGGAAAAAAAAAAAATTTAAAATCCACACACCACTACAAAATACCTGGGAGAAAAGAAAAGCCACACAGCTCTATCAAGGGAGGAGATTTAAAAAAAAAAAAAAAAAAAACCAAAAAAAAACCCCCACACCAACCACACCAGAGGAACCACAACTCAAATCCCCTTCCAACCCAACTTCTCCCACCCCCTAGAGCTCTTTATACTCTGCCCAGCTCTCCCAGGACCCTACCCAGTGCCTGCTCCCAGCTCCTTAGGGCAAGCACCCTATTCAATGAGTCTACATCAAGCTGAATATGAAGCAGCTGTGACCCCCTCACCAAACTCAAAAAGCCCTCACATCAGTGATTTCACCTGCAGAAACCAACTGGCTCTAGCTGCTGTGTATCTCCCTGTCCCAGTACCACATGCCCTGGTGCAGGGAAGGAGGCCAGGGCTTGCCAGAAAGCAGCAGCATTTCTGAGCAGAGCTCTTGCAAAATCCCCATCCTTTCCCGCACGATGTACAGCAGAAACAGCCGCAGCATTCCCACCTCAGAGGAAAGGAGCCGCGAGGCAGTCAGAGTCCCTTGGTGATGAAGCATTGCAGCACAGGCTGCCAGGAGCTGGCCGGGATGCTCCTAAAGAGCATTCAGCAAGCCTCAATAACGTGAATCTGCTGCCGAAGCCCCATGCAGTGGCAAAGTCCTTGGCTGAAGTTCCTATTGAGGAGGCTGACGGCCAGGAAAGCCACTGTAGGGCGTCCCAGGGCTGCACTGGACCCACTGATGACTGCTGTGGAGCCCTGAGGAGCCCCCTGCCCCCACAAAAAAAAAGTGTGTGTGTGGTCCCTGAAGACAACAAGGATGATGGGGGCTCTAGGGATTCAGGCACTGGGGAAATCTGGCTCCAACAAGTCCACACACAGCCAGGGGGGATGTGTGGGACACCAGCTCACTGCCTGCAGAGCCCGAGTCTTCAGAGATGTGTGCGTGGGGGTTAAAACCTGCCGCTCAGTTTGCACTGGTTGTGGGAGGTCCCCTGGGTTGCTGCATCCTCCCTGCTGGAGTTGCACAGCGCACCAGGAGGGGACCTCAGCATCCCTCCCCAGGGGTACCCCAGCGCTGCCCCCCGCCACAGCCTGCATCACCCAGAGGCTGGCATCTTCAAGGCACTTCACCCAAAATCAGTCCCAGACGTTGAAAACTAAATAGCTAAAGCAGCACGTTTCAGATCCTCAGGGATTTTGTAGCTAAAGCTGCCAGGCTGCAGCAGGGCTTCTCAGCTGGCCCTGTCCACCACTCATGTCTCAGCTGGGCTGAGCCTCTGTTCAAGCACGTGTGCCTCTCACAGGTATTTAAAAATAGAAATAATAACAACCTCTTCTCTCTTTCCTGCCTGGTTGGAGAAATAGCTTAATTAGTTAATAAGGGGTTTAATTTGTTGTGTAGCTGTGTGAAGAACTTGCAGAGGGCAAGCTAAGTCAGTAAGTCAAAGCAATAAACCTTAGAGGTAGGCTGGGAAGGGGAGGGTGATCCCACTGTGACTGGCCATGTCCTGCAGGGAGACCCGGCTCTGCCTCCGGCTTCAACAAGGATTTCCAGGCCAGGCCTGAGGAGCTTCTCTTGGTGGTGAAATGATTGCATCCCAGTGGAAAAGTTGGAGCAAATCAACATTTTCTGTTTTGCTGAATGATTTCTGCCCACTTTAGCAGGGCAGCTGGATCTCAAGCAAGATGCTGCTGGCCCCAGACACACAAGTCACCCCTCCTCTGCACTGAGATGTGGGGCTCCCAGTATCCCTCCAGCACTGGGGAAAGGCAGGGAGGTGACCAGAGGATGGCTATTTATTTCTATACACTCAAACCCGGTGGCAATGAAGATGTCGACTCCTGAATATGGATTTCAAAGTCTTTATCTCCAAGTGCACTGAGCTTGTACAGCTGGGGGAAAACTGCCAGGATCTCCTGCACCCCTGTCCCAGCTGTCACAGCAGGGCCAAGTCGCTCAACACCCAGCCCCTTTGGCCAGTGGCCAACTAACCAGGGCATGTACTGTCCCAGAAAGCTCCTGCCTGATCCAAAATGACATGGCAATTAGTGTTTATCCACAGCAAAATTTTAAAAGGCATAAAGTGGGCCTTTATATGGAGTCACTGCCACACTGCAGATGAGGCTTCAGCGCTCCTTGTCCCCCAGAGCAGTGCAGGGGACGAGGACCAGGGTGCTCACCAGCAGTTACAGCCCTCAGAAGTGTTCTTACAACCCTGGTTTCTGCTGGACCTTGTTAAGGGTGAGCTCTGAGACGGAGATGAGCGAGGTAGAAGAGGAAGACAGAGACCTGACCTTGCCTTTGCCACAAGCTGTTGCAGCCTGTCAAAGCACGAAGGGCTGATGGAAAAAGCTGCGCACACACGTACAAGCACACAGACATCACACCTCTCTCCACTCCTCTTCCCCATCACACTGCTCTTCCCCATCAGGCACCGTCGTGCAGCCCTGTTGATGACTCTGGACCACACTGCACAGCACTGCTCAATTTAATGCATGCCTTTATCAAGCCCGTGGTGTCCCGGCTGGGCTTCCCAGATACGGCTGCTTGACCTCACTGAGCATCGGCTGATTTCCCGGCCAGGGGAAGGGTTGGTGCTGGGCTGCTGATGGAGCTGGAGCCAGGGAAGGTTGCTGGGCTCCACCAAGAGCCACAGCAGGAGATGCCAGAAGAGCCAAAGGCTTCTCCCCAGCAAGTCAAGGCAAAGCCACGGAAAACTTGTCCGTGTTCCCACATGGCTGCTCTACACGTCCTGTTTGGGTGTCATTACAGGTAATTCCCTGCTTGACGTCTAGTCAGAGGTGGGGGAGGGAGCCACCATTTCAAGAAAAGACAAAAGGGCTCTTTCTTCATCAGCATTAACCTCAGGCAGCTCTTGAGAAAAATTCTGGGCAATTAGTGAAGCATAAGAAGATTTATAATTGAAATCTAGTTTGTAGCACTACAGGCGGCTCCCTCGAAAGACATTTCTCAGAGACCAAAAAAAAGGCGGGGGGGTGGGGGTGGGGGTGGAGAGGAGAAAAAAGAATAGAGAGAGACAGAGAGAGAGAGAGGGAACTAGTTAAAGAGTTTTAAAATCTTGCCGAAAACTCCATTTAGTTTAACATTGCATGATAGCTTTCATAATTCAGAACAAAGTGCAAAGCTCTTTAATGAGGCCATTAATGACCCTTTAATTTACTCCACCAGGGCTGAATTCATAAAACATTTATGTTCCATTTACACAGGATTTTCCTGAGACTCTTCGGGGCAAGTCAGCATCACAGAGTAGGTGGGATGAAACAGAGGGCTCTTCTCTTCTGTTCCCTCTCTTCTTCACCCTGGTGCTGAGGCTCCACGTGTGTCTTTTAAATCTGTTAGAGAAGCCGCAGGGACCCAGGAGGAAGAAGAGCCATTTTTGACCTTTCTGCATGGTAAATAGATGCAAGAGCGCTCTCTTGTATTTCTGCTTTAGGAACAATGAAACCCTTTTAAGATCTAGCTGGGGCATGAACAGCCAGCCTTAAACACCATTTTTTTAAAAAATCATTACAGCCCAGCTCCAGTTCATTACTTGCTTGCAAGATCAGATCTGCTCTTGGGGTAGCACTGTTGCTGTTGGAGCATATGGGGGAGAGATGTCCCACCAGCTTTCCAGGCTGCTTCCCACTGCTTCGGGTGATGGTGAAGGGTTGGGGGGAAGCTTGAAGGATGCGGATATATAGTGGGTGCTGAGGCTGCTGCTGCTGAGTGAGGGAAGGCTGGACTGGGACCTGCTGCCAGGCTGAGCAGAGGTGCCTGCCAGGCGGCTGCTAGATGTGGTAGCTGAGATTGTCTCTTGGCATCTCAATATCTCCCGTCCCTGCAACTGTGGGAAGCTAAGAGAGCTGGCAAAGCACACGTGGGGCAGCACCCTGCGTGAGAATGGGGCTGGTTCATCAGGAAGACCACACCTGAGCTGCAGGTGATGGTCCAGTCTGGTTGCCCCTTTACCCAGACTAAGCTATTTGTCTCTCAACAGTTTTTCTTCTGTGACAGACTGCAAGCAGGGAGAGACACCTAGCAACGTGTAATTGCTTGTATGGGCTGAAACATCTTTCTATTAAAAAAAACACAAAAACAAAACCCAAACTTACTCTTCCTGGTTTATTCCAAAGACCTCACTCATTTCTTCAGAAGATGACTGTTTCTAAGCATCTTCAGATAAAAAGAGCCATTAATCATCACAACTGGGTTCACAGCATCTTAAGTTTGCTTTTACCAGCCTTCTCATCTGCTTTGTCAGCTTCAGAACTGTTAAGCACTTCTGGTCTGCTTGTGGCTTTCACCCAAGAAGGGTTTCCTGCACCAGCCAACACAATATTCATGACAAGCCCAAGAGGACAGAGGTGCCAGCCCACAAGAATCAGTTCCCCAAAAGTCCCTGCAGGGAGGGGCAAGGAAGATGCTCTCAGGCTATCGGCAGAGGAAAAAGGTGAAGTCTGTTGGAGAGCATGTCAAGAGTCAATGTTTCTAATATCTATAAATGACAGTAACATTCCATGCCCGAAGGTCTGCGGAGCTAGGTCTCCCTGCAACATGTGTCTGGTAAGGCGTGGGGGGGGCCAGGCCCAGAGGGAGTTTTATTTTCCCTATCACTTGCCCTCTCCCCCTCAAATTCAGGTTGGGTTGTCATTCTCATTTCCTTCCTCACCTGTGCTTTTGCTGACGCAGGTCAGAAATCCGATGGACCATCGAGGTACTGACACTGCTTGCGTCTGTACGGTTCATGAGTCATCCTCCTCGTTTCACAGTTAAAAGGACTGCTGACGCTGATGCCCTCAGAAAGGACATATCATCAGGAGCACCAATACATTTGAAACTATGTCAGCGCTCAGCAGCAGCAGGCTGCACGCACACCAGTTTGTTATTGTAGGGTCTTTTGCGTGCATTGCATTCTATGCACCAGGTTTGTGGTTGTAGGGTTATTTTTTTTTACTTCAGGGGAAGGAACCAGAGAGAAGGATTGCTTGACCTGCCTGGTTCATTCGTGCAGAATTGCTTTGCAGAGTAGGGCCAAGTTTGTCAGAACACTTACATCACAAAAAGAAATTATGGCCAAAAGAAATTTTAAACATGGACAAGAACAAAATAACAAAAACCCCACAGACAGACACTCCAATGAAGAGAAAAAATAGACATCATTTTTCAAAAATTGCAAGTGATTTTGGAATCTCACACTCAAAAGTGATCTAAGCACTAAAAGCACCAGGACCCTGACAGGATAAATAGGGAACTGGTCCCAGTTCAAGCCCAAAGTGCCCAGTGTCAGCATTGCAAGTGGTGTTGCAGGCGATCAGTGAACGGGACGGAAGGGAACCTGCAGTGAGAAGAGGAGGCGAAATGGAACTGGCTGCCCGAGGCACCAGGACAGCCACAGCAGCGGGTCACCCACTCTGCCTACCACGTGAAGGGATGCTCTCTATCCTGGTGTGAAGGTGGGATGCGCCTAGGTGGACACATCTAGCTTTTGTGGACAATAGAGACAGGAAAAGCCAAATTTCCATGCTGAAATCACCCCCAAAGGAGAACAGAGGCAGGAGGTACAAGATCAGCAGGCTAAGGGGAGCCCACGGACAGAGCTGGCTGCCCCCAGGACTGAGATCATTCCTGGGATGCTGTCCTGCATAGTGACTGCTGACTGACAGCGAGCAGGGAAAGGAGCCAGGTCTGAGCAGCACAGGGATCTCCTGCTGTCACACAGAGCTGCCTGCAGACCCAGGTGCTCTGGGGACTCTCACTCCCTTTGGCTCCAGCAGCAAACACTTCTGGGCAGCTCCAGGAACAAGTTGCCTTAGCTCGATTGTTATTTGATTTCCAAAAAACATCAATGCAGGGATCCCATCCAACCTGGACCCTGGACTGTTTACTAAGCACAAGCTGCCATTTAGTTAGAAACACATGGGCTCTTATTATTACATTTCCCTGGAAAAAAACACAATGGTTTAAATGAAAAGGGAAAATATTTAGTAAAAATCAAAACTTGCACTCACACACATAGACGCTCTGAGGTTTCACAACCACTTAATTCCCTGCTCCTCCATCCCAGTTTCCAGCTCAGCACATCTCTACCTACAAAGAACATCTCCAGGGAAGCCTACAGCCAAGGGCTTCGGTTTGCTTAGGTTACCCACGTGGCCAGCCACACGGCGTCAAGACTCCAAACTATGAAGTACAGGTAGGTTTTTGAAGCTGCCTAATTTTGCACTGATTTCTTAACATTATCAGGTAGCTTACATACCTCCAGGGCTCCAAGAGTCGATTTGCAGCTATTGCCCTTGAGGGCATGTAGTACTTGAAGCCAACAGACACACCGCCTTTATGAGGATGTCTTTGTGCTTTAGCCATAATCAGAAATGCATAGTTTGAGCTACACTGAAAGAGCCCTGCGCATATATCCATGACTCACCTGAGCAACTCTGAGCAGTCCAAGATGTCTCTCCACCACTGTAACTGAGCGCACCTGAGGATCTTCACACATCCACTTTCCTTCTGCTGCTGTAAAAACCCCAAGAGAGGGCAGCCGAAACATTTAAAGCCTCAGTTTGGTCACTTTGATGGGCCACAGGAGGTGGCCGATGCTCACAAGGTGCCTGTCCTACTGGTAGTGTCGATGCTGTCTTGAAAATCAAGGTGATTTCATGGCTAAACTACAAGCTGCAAACAGGAGAAAATCAGCAGGCCAGTGAGAAAGCCCTGTTTTCCTTAGTACTGCTGCTGGGTCTCATAATCAAGACTATCGGATACACAGATGTCATGCTAGTAATGGTATAACTCTATATCAGCCTGACGGCACAATGGGTTTACAAAAGGAGCAGTATATGCAGAAATACACACTCATGCTTACTAATCCCTCGTAAGCCTGTAATCCTGATTCTTTCTTTTCCAAATAATAAGTGCAGATCTATTAAGACCCTATCACTAGCAGCATGTTAAATTCCCCTCTTCCTGCCTGGAATCTGCTGCGTACCCTATGCATTGTAGGGCAAGGAGTAGACGTGCCGTCCCTCAGCCCCCTATAATAAAGACGGTGATGGTGCATGCTTGAAAAATCCCACCCTGGTGTTTCTCCCTTAGCCCTACCAGGGGGAGCACATGGAAGCAGCCACAGCCTTGCTCTTATTTCCTTTCTGGAGGGTCTGAGGATGTCTTCTAGAGGGCATTTCTGCATCAAAATGAAACACACTTACTCACAGCCATGCAAGTAAGCAAGGGGATACCCACCAGTGTTTGACAGCCTCCTCCAGCCAGCCCTGGTGGAGATTTTCCACCCCCTTCTTGCCAGCTGTGTCCTAGTGCTGCCAAATCCCCACCTCCACCAGCATCCCCAGCCACAAACAGCTACTTCCAGGGAGACCTGGTATCAAACAACGTTTCATAACCATTCCCCAGCCACCGCATACAAATAACCTGGAAATAACCCTTCCAGGAGTGACAAAGTAGCAGTCACTAATTACACAATTAATTTATTCTTTGGCACTAATAAAAAAATGAATTTGTGTTACAAAGGAGGAGATTAAAAAAAATCGAAGGATTTGTTTAATTAAAACAACAATGTATTGAAAAACCAAGTAATTTTAATGATACAGACAATGCTGAGATTGTATAATTAGTAATTAATTACCTATACAATGACACTTTCTTTTCTTTAAAGCTATTCCTTTTTCTCCTTGTTTGTTTTGCTTTTTTCTTCTTGCCCGCGACTGTCTTCAGGGCACACAAATCATGGGAGCGAATTACTGTGCGGCACATTAGCTAACAACCTGGCTCTGTGTGCAATTCTTTACCTGCAGGCGGAGGTGCCACATTCTCGCCTCTCGCATCCTGGTCCCCACCGAGGAGCAATCGCAGACCTCCCTCCCCACCCACCCCCTGCCTGTCAGGGCTGCTTTCTGTACCAAGAGCCCAGGCAAAGCGGTGAGCGGTGCAAATTGTGACTCCAGCCACCAAGAGCCACTGGGACAGTTGACAGGCAGAACAGCTACAGCCTTCTGTAGAGGGAGTCAAGGAACAGACTGTTAGCCCAGTGCTAGATACATATTATGCTTATAAGTCCTGATGTTAACCAATGTTATATATATATTTTAAGTATTCATGTATTCATAGCTATAAAGGCCTTTTCTCTACTTGAGCTAAATTGTATAACCGTGACCTATTGTCCCAGAAGGCTTTTTATTCATGTTAAATGGGTACTGAGATTATAGCACTCCTTGGTAGTAGGTGCAGAAGTGTTCTGGAGGAGACAGGAGAAGACGGATGATCTTATTGAGGCTCAGCACAGAAACCAAAAACACAAGAACCAAGCAGCCCTGCAGCACAGCTGGCTTTCGCATCTGAAAAGTCAGCTGGGAGGTTGGCTCACTCAGGAGGACAGGACATCACCCAACCTTGTCCCCTCCCTAAGGAAGTGCTAACTGCATCCACGGATTGGAGACAACATGCCCAGCGTGCACTCTTCACACGCTCACATGCCCCATTCTGGTGGCTCCAGCTTGCCATGTTGGTCCCCGATCGCTCACTGGTCCCATCTGTTCCCTGACCCTTAAGCCAGCGAGAGTGAGCCAGGCTGGCCTCTGTGGCGCTGCTGCTAGCAGTGCTTCACATGGTGCATCTCTCATGTGTTCTTCCACCCTGCCTTGTTCTTTGGGGGCAGCGTGCTCACTTGCATTTCCCCACCCACCCCCCCAAACAGTAAAATTTGTCACTGGCTCCCTGGTACCCATGGGAGCCTCCAGTCCCATCACAGAGCCCAGATGCACCCTAGCAGCTACCAATTAGTACTCAAGATAAAACACAACCTCCTTGAAAAAAGCTCTGCATCAGCATCCTGCAAGTAGCTCCTGCAGCCTCGTCCCTCCCTGCCCAGCCATGAGATCACTGCAACTCATGTTAGTGAGACTGGCAGGTCCCCTGCTTGGATCTTAACCATTATCCAAGGCCCAGGGGCCCCTCTGGCTGCTGGTTTTGAATCTCATCATCACACAGGCACAAGCAGTGAGATGTTCCCAGATCATCTGTTCGTTCCCAGTGCACACCAAGGAGAGCCCCCAGTTCCTCAGAGACGTGTTTACCTCCACACTGTCTCGGGAAGAAGTCAAGACAAGGCCAGCCCAGGTGCTGGTGCCAGGATGCACAGTGGTGGCCAGGGATGCTGCTGTCCCCTTGCAGTCTCCAATACTCCAGTCACTCCGACGCAGTCGGGGTAGAAGCGGCAGCGAGCTGGCTGCTGGCTGTTACACTGGTGCCAGATGGTGGATGAGATTAAAAGAATTTGATTTTCAAATAATCCATAAACCTGGCTGAGCTAATGTCGTTTCATATGCATTATCTTGTAATCCCAGGGAAGAGAACGTTTCAAAGCAAAGAGCCTTATTCTCCCTCCCTGCAAGGACTCTAACAAGCTATAGATAATCCCCTTTTTGTTGGAAGGTGCTTACAGGAGACCTACAACACCCGGAGCGTGGCACAGGGGTTGCAGCTCTGTGCTGGTGCCTGGGCAGAGGACAGCCAGGCACCCAGCACCACAGAGGCTATCTTGTCCTGAGCTTTGTAGGGGCAGGAGCAGCACATAGCAGGGCCCAGGGACACCTTGAACTCAGGCCCCTGGCCAATAAGGGAGAAATAAAGGAGGACTTTTGCCACTGCTGTCCCCTAACACTCCATGGAAGCCAATGCTGCATGACCGGGGTAGGGGGGGAGATACATTCCCTCTTCTAGGTAAACACACTTTTATGCCCACTTTTGGGAATAAACCCCAAAGCCCAACCCAAGTAAATCAAAGGCATGCTACGCCATCCTGGGAAGAGGATCAGGTCCTCCCTGGTGACCGAACCCCACAGCCAGGGTCTGGTGACCACATTCCCACTCACAAGGTGAGGGACAGCACGAGGCTCAAACCTGAACACTGCTGGAAATCCCTTCACTACCCTCTCCAAAGCAACCACTGCACAACCAGGCCGTAGGAAATTAATCCTCAGGGATTTCTTGACTTCTCCTTGCCCGTTTCAAACGCCTACAATCATTTTTTGCCCCTATCTCTACCCTATATATGGATGTACCCCTTCTGCACCTCTATCCCTTCCTAACTCCAGCACAGTGCCCTGGGCAGCCCTCAGCACCCACCTGCCATCCACCCTTCATCCTCAGATGCTGCCTGCCTGCTCCCTGCTCTTTTCTTTGCCCTAGAGACTCCCTTGAGCATCCAGTTACTCGACAAGCCTCCACGGAGCAAAGCTGGCCTTCTGCCGGTCTCCGAGACCCTTGCAAGGCACCAGGCTTAGGCACAACAGTTAAAAATCGGTGATCGTTACTCCATGCTCCAGGTTCCCCCACTGGAGCAAGCAAGAGCTAGAGCAGGAGGTGATATTAAGGGGAAAGGGAAGGAAAGCTCCACGATGGGATTTCCCAGTCACTGCCTGCCACCTAGTGCCTAGCAACTGAGCTGTTTCACAGGCAGCAAGTGACATCCACATCCATCCTCGAGGGAATTTAGCGCTTAAATTAGAGCCCTCGACATTTGTGCATCAGGCTTCTAGCGCTAGGGAGTTCCCCACTGTGCCCCTCACTCTGGGCCAGGGCGAGGGTTTTGGACTCAAATAGCCCAAATCCTGGTGGGACCTGGCCAGGGAAAACAGCCTAGAAGCAAGGGGAGGTGATGCTGTGTGCCTGTCTGGGTTGCAAACGCGATGCCCAGCTACAGCAAGCTAACTAAATACAACACATCTTGCTTTGCTGCATGCTGTTACCTTCAAGGTCGCATTCTCATCAGCAGCGGGTCTGATCAAAGCAGTGCACACAGGCATTGCGTGAAGAATGCCACAGACAGGCTAAAAATAGGGAGACAAATGGAAACATGAGAGAAAGGGGCGAAGCATGAGGCTTGTCAGCTGTGCAGGAGACTGAAAACCTATAGAAAAACAAGAAACAAACAAAAATAATCAAGAAATACTGACTTTATGACTTGGATATGCTGGCGCTTGGAGATACTACTGTAGTTTCTCACCCAGTTCAATCCATGGGCAACCATTGCAGCAGGAACCCAGGCCCTACGAGCCACTTGCAGCCTTTGGGTTGGTACCAACAGCAGGCGGTTTGGAATATTTTACGGGTCTTCAAGTAATTTGGAGGGCTGATGCTCTCCCTTCCCTCCCTTCATATACCTGTGCTCACCTTATTGGCTGGTCATCTGGCAGCTTCTTGTCCCTCTGAAAGGACTTTGATACCCACCTACCCACAAATGCAGGAGACAACAGGCAAGACAGCTACAGCTCACCACAGTCCTGTCTCCAGGCAGAGAAAATTAAGGGATACGAAATCCAGAAGGGTTTGGGACAGGCAACATCCATCCAGCCCACTACCTCCAGCCCGTGCTAGATCATGAGCCTTTAGCACGCTGCTAGCAAGGGGCACCTTCTGCTGTGCCACATCCCTTACTTCTGCACAGGGGGCAAGGCTGGGCGTTGAGCTGTGAGCGCTGGTAGAGCAGGAGCAAAAAAGTGGGTCCCCATGGGTGCCACTTCCAGCAGTCACCCATCCCGCACCCTGAAATGGGGAACTCACTGCCCCTTTACACAGGGCACTGGTGGGATCAGACACCCCAAATGCCCAGCCTCCCTCCCCAGCAAGCCCCTTATCACTTGGCTGCCCATGCCCTGTCACACCCCGGTACTTTCCTCAAGCTCATCCAACATTTACAGGCTGTGCTATTTGCTAGTGCCACAGCTTGGGAAACAATTGCTGTTTTGCAGAGGGGAGCGTTGGGTCTGACACAAATGGGCTGCACTGATCATTTGGAAAAGGCAGGCAGGGCAGGGCACCAGCTTACAAACACGAGGAACCAGATTTACTGATTAGCACATGGCTCTGATTTCCTCCAATGCTTCCAGAAAAGCAATAGGCGACATTAACAAAAGGATTACTCAGAATTCAAAAGCAAATGGGATTTGTGACCCATTATATTAACTGGGGACTGAGGAAAGCTCTACAGAGAGAGAACACTGCCGGCAGGTCACCAAACCAATTATTAAGAGCTCACAGATCACGAAGCTAGATATATACACACATCATGATAAATTTCTATTTGCCTGCAGAAGCAGGACGCTGGCTGAGCCACCCTCCCAACCCAGTGTGCTTTTTCTATGTGCCCATTAAACCTGGATTATATCTAGTTACTTTCCCCAATAATTCACTTCCCCCACAGGTTTAATGCTGTGGAATAACATTTGGGAGGGTAAAACCTGAAAGGAGAAATGTAATGGGCATAATTACTTTGATAGATGAGAGTGAGCAGAAAGCAGGCAAGCAGCACACGGTGGGAGCAGGCCAGCAGCACACATACTCACCCCTGACATCACTCACCGTCCTCCCAGCAGCAGCACTGGCCCGTGCCTCGTGCCTGACATCCCCAGCTTCCCTCTGCACAGAGCAGCCCTTCGACACAAGGTCACCTGCCTCTGACATCCGCCTTCACCTTCATCTCCAGCAGAGAACAGCTTAAGCCGCAAATTGTTAGCTGTAAAATCTTTTCCTAAACTTTCGCCTCAGTTAATTATGAGATTGGATGTTCATGGTAGCCAGGTAACGGGCCGGCTCCTGCTCACATGCTGTCCTGCTTCTGGACTAGGCCGTGGTGGTGAGTCCTAAAACCTTGTATATGCTGCATAAAGGTTTATTGCCTTGCCTAGGTTTTGAAGAAGCTTCATTTTAACGTTGCTGAATAACCCTTTGTATTTCAATTAAGAAATGCCACTGGGTCTCCAAGCATTGCCTGTGAAGTCCTGCCAAAGGATTTTATAGCCCCAGCAAGATCTGTTAGGGAAACGTAGCCTTCACAGCAAAGCTGTACCTAGAACTACCCGAAGAATCTTCCTGCTGTCAGCATTTTGTACTCGCCTCACAAATTCCTGGCTTTGCTTTTTGAGGGCCTGGTGTTGTTTGAGGATTGGGTATTATCAGCAAAGCTTCTGGAGCAATTTTACCCTGAGTCCAAGTTCCCAGTAGCTCTCTTTCGTCTATATCCATTCTTACCTTCGCAGAGATTCACTCAAACGTTGCCTTCTGCGTGATGTATTCTGCATTCTTCCAATGCTCTGGTTATGTCAAAACACAGGGGCGATTTCACAAGAAAAGGGAGGAAAAAGGTGTCCTCGAAACAAAAGGATGGGACCTCATCCACTCATATCACCGCTGACCTCAATCCTGATTTTCCATGTCATTTTCTGCTGGGTCTCTGGGCTGCTGTGAGCAGATCACCCCACACTGCATCCCCTGCAGGCAGCTGAGCACAGCAGGAACAGGCCGCACTTGCAGAAACCCCAGGTGCTACTAGAAAAACTCCCTCCAAAGAGACAGATCCTTTCCAATACAAACACAAGAGCTTGAACAGAACAGAAGGAAAGTGACTGATGCTCCTGGAGACGCCTTATCCTCCAGGACAAGGAGTGACTCCACAGGCTGCCCCAGCCGAGATAGCTGAACTCCTACCCTCCCTGAGCCAGCTCACCCCTTGGCCCAGCAGGAGGGAAGCTGCAGGGTGGCTCCCAGCACTCGAGCAGCTCTCCGTATTTAGGAGCAATAGCATCTCTCCTCCTACAGGTTTTCAGAGAGCAGAAAGTGGTGGCCTCTCCTGGCTCTGTGTGTATTTACCTTCCAAATGCTTAAGCCTTTGGTTGCTTGGAGCCAGCCAGGATGAGCAACAAACAGCAGCTTCCTATTATGTGAGAAAGCACATGGGTCTGAACAGTTCACAGCGTATCACAAAGCGCACGAGCAGGGCTCTGCTTAGAGAGCACCAATCCCCAAAAAGCCCGCAGACAGGGAGGGATATCAGCTAGGGAAGATACTTCTTAGGGAAAGTAGAGGAAAGCTGTATCTGTGAAGCTGAAAAGTGGTTTTATTAGGACTTGTTATCTCCCCTTCACTGGAGGGAAGTGGTAGCATCAATTTGTCACAAAGAAAACCTTCATCTCTCTTTTTAACATGGTAGCTTAAGCAACGGCTTAGACACTGGTGGTTTAGACTGCAACTGATCCTTAACATTTGCTTCTGCTGCTGGAGGCTTTATAGCAACACCCGCTGGACTGCATTGCACCAAGTAAAGATCATCTTAATACACCTACTTCCCTGCTGGAGGGGGGGGAAGATCTGGCTTTTGTGTATCATCCTCAGGAATGGAAGTGCCCTGTGCAGAAAGCAGCTTTGAGGAGCAGAAAGTCTCCACAGTCTGACTGCTCTCCAGCTTCCTCCCCGAAGTGCGCAGTCAGATAATGCTCAGACACCAGCCCCGGCAGCCGCAGCACTGCTCTTACGTTGGACTTCTTAGATGAGCCCCACGTTGCTGCTCTCAAAGCGAGGACTCACAGGTCCTTTCCAAAACACCTCTCTCCTGTGCACACTTCACAGGAAAGCTCTTCGATTGATCTGACTGTGCCTTGCACTTAAGAGCCACAGCAAACTCAGTGCTTTCCCAGGTACTTGCTGCAGCTTCAGGTTCTGGTAGAGAGATCTCACATGAGGTGGCCTTTGCCAAGATGAGAAAAGCCCTCCAGGCTCTGGGTGCAAACAAGCTGCAGACTCCCTCAACATCCAGGCAAAAGCTCATGCAGCTCGTCTCCATCTGCAAGGGGAGTTTTGTGTTTCATGCTCAACACAAGTGAAAGGCTTCCCCTGCTCTTTGTGCTGGACCACAGGAGGCACGCTGCAGCTGCAGCAGCTCTCTCCCAGCCACAACTCAACAGCTTCTTCTGTTCCAGGAGAGAGAAAAGCTCTCTCAGAAAAGGTTTTAAGGCTTTGTACTATCTGCCAGTAGTTACTAGCAAAATATATCCCACCAGCCCACCTGATCAGACCTCTGCAACTCTGCAAGTATGGGCCTAAGTTTGCACCAAGTGGAAAGACAGCCGGCAGCCACCAAGCCCTCAACGGAAAAGAACAGCCTCAGTCATGTACTGTGGTACCTCTTGGAGTAGGGAGGAAATGAGAAGATACAAACCATCCTCTCTGCTAGGAAACCTGCATATCTTTCTGCCTTCCCTCTCACCAAGGCCAGAGAAGAGGAGAACAGGCCACACAGCAGAACTGAGCAAAAGCACCCGAGCTGCAGGATCTGGGATTGTTTGCAGCAGCTGGCTGAGAGTTTTTAAATAAAATCAGCTGCAGGAAAAGTAACAGAAAACAAGAAAAGTGCTGTTCCTATGTAGGCTGTGAGCAGCAATTTGTTTTAGGTGATCAGAAAGCAACGATTTCAGCTTCCAGAAAAGATCAAGCTTCTCACACATCTGCTACTTGTAAGAACAAAGGCCTGAGCCCAAGGAAAAAAAAAAAATTAAGGAGGCTCTTGATTCTGATCTTTCCACTGCTGAAGGGAGCTATACCTCTCTTAGCAAAGAATGCCCAAAGACTTGGAGCTTGAGTAAGCCAGAGGGCAAAAACTGCCTGGGTCTGAAGATCAGCAAGCTTTCAGTAAAGCCTTTTCCCTCTTTTGTGCTCCTGGTTTTAAGAATAAGCAAACACTGATTAAACAGCATTTTGTATGCTTTGAAAAGTTTTGTTCCAGCAACACAAAACCTACCTTCAGCACTGGAAACTGGGCAGAGACCTTGGCAAAGGGCACACCCTAAGCTTGTACCCACAGAGCCAGGGACAGCCTGAAACAATGCAGCAGAGAAAAGCCTAATCCTGAGCTGACTGCACCCATGACCCCCCAGGCTGGTGGGGCACAGCTGAGGGAAGGACTCACCTCTCCCCTCTGCAGGAGCTTTCAGTGCTGGAGAAGGCAAGAGTCTCCCATTCAGCAGTGCTGACCTCAGACAGCAGCCAAAAAAATCTGCAATTTTTCAGCCATGTATTCTGCTCCACCTTTATTTCCTCTTTGCAAGTGCTCCCTGCGGCAGACACAGCCCCCTTGCCAGGCCTGCGAGGATGCTTCAAGAACCCAAGTTTTGTTTTGCTGGTAATTTATGGCAAGCCTGCAGCTCCCAAACTGCCCAGCATTAGAAAATGGAAGGCTGCTGTGCTACCCCCCACCCCAATGGCTTGTGGAGTGATTAAGGATAGCTTTAATTTGAGGCCTGCAGCTCAACAGCTCCCAAAGGATTGATAAAATACATATAGCAATCTCCAGTTCCACCTCTGGAGGCCGAACTCTCTCCCGATGATTAACGACAGCTATTTCCTCCCTCTCCCCCTGCCACTAAAGGCGGCTGCTGATTCTCTGCAAGGTCCAGCCAGCACCGTGCCCACACTCTGACTACCAGCTACATTTACAACCAGAAAAAAAAAACCCCAAAGAAATAGAATTTGCCCCAGAGAGGTGAGACAGCACCGTATAAGCCCAGGATAGATCTAATAAAGAAATCGCACTACTAGGGCCAGGCTACCTGCGGCAGACCCGGCTGGGCTGGGTTTGCAGTGCTGACCTAATGCACCAGGAATAGGAGCTGAGAACTGCCCAGAGCCACTTTTGAGGCTGCTCCCAGGAGGCCGCAATGCTAGAGCAGCCTTCCCCCACCAGGAAATATTAGCCTGCCAGCCCAGACAGAGAGCTGCTGCTCAAGCGTCACCCTCCCTCAGTATCTGTTGCTATAGCTTGAGGCTCAAGAGGAAGGCAGTGCAGGCAGAAAAGCAGCACCCATCTAAAGAGAGAGCTGCTCCACAGCCACCATGTATCACAGACTCTAGGCCAGAGGCAGCTCCACCACAAATTAAACATTAAGCTGTGAATATCCCAGCTTCCATGTCCCCAGAAGCCCACCTTGCCCAGCCTTGTGTCCAGGATGGTTTGTTCCCACCTGGACACACAGATAACCCTTCAGTGCTGTTCTTATTAAAGAGCAGGTACCAGCGACAAGCATTAGCCATTGCACAGAAGAAACCATTTGAGCTTAAAACTATGACAGGAGTCTGGTGGGGAAAGCGAGCCTCCTGGGTACCACAGCCCCAGGGAATCACACACTTGGGAGAGGAAAAGATCACAACATGCATTTCCAGAAGAGGTGGAGGAGGAGGATTCAAGAAGAGCAAAGAACTCTCTCAGGAGAGCTTCACTTCCAAGTATAAGTTTTAATATTTATTCAGTGCAGGCCTGGTGAAGAGAAGTGGGAAATAAGGCAAAGGCAAATTATCCTCCAGAGCCCAAGTCACCATCCCATACACACAGACCATGCAATGCAGCAGCTGTGCTCCTCCCTGGAGTCACGTCCCACATCTTCCCCATCTGCTGGAGCACAGCCTATCGCTTAGAAGTCCAGAACGAATCGATTGACTTTTTTCAGGTATTCTGACTTCAAGTAATCTCCCAGCTCATCCTTTGTGACCCACAGGTAATCTCCCTTCAGCTCTGCCTGGGACAGATCAGTGCTTTGGAGGAAGGCTTTGAAGAAGAATACTTTGGCTCCCACATTATTCTCAGTCCTGATGGCCTTGGGGAATTTATACTTGTAAATCCCATATGGTGCATTCCCCAGGACTTTGGCTTCAATGTGATCTCCTGCAAGAGGCAGCAATGCAAAAGAAAAAACAAGACATAAGAACACAGAACAACAGTGACTGCTCTCCTGTAGTAACAAAAACCACTCTATATATCTGGTTCAGACTGACTTCCCTCCTCTTCGCAGAAATACTGCCAACTGTAAGCCTTTTCTCATGAAAAAAGAACTTGTCTGGAGTCCAGCTAGTCCTCTCAGAGTGAGGGAGGAAGGCAGAGGATATCAAGTTTTGCCAACCCACAGTGAAAAGCAAGGACACACTGGTTTGCCATGACCCATCTGCCACAAAAGAGAAGCCATGCACCTGGAGCAAGCCAAGACGATTCATGGGGCATCTGGCAATGCTCCAGCAGCAGACCATGAGGGCCAGACCCAGCGCTGCAGCTGCTGTCAGCCAGAGATCCCAACTCACAGCCTGCCAGCCCCGTCAGCCTTCTGCATGCTGCAGTCACTCTGCAACAGTACACAGTTACAGAACCGATCACCCAGGACCACAACTCTTGCTGGAAAGCCCACTTCATTGAGCTCTGTCCCTTTGCCATGAAATGCCTTTTCCCAGAAAATGGGAGGCGATTTCACTACAGCAGATGGCAGGTATCCCTCAGATAGGGCACAGGAAGAAAACCCTGGGACAAAGAGGGGGGAGGGCCAGGCACAGGATAAACTACACACCCAAAAATGTAGCCATGGCTCGCTCAGCTGTGCTTCGCAGGGTCTCTCCAGGTTGCCATTCCACTTGAGGCAGGAGCCACAGTTCCTGGTTACCAATTTTCTGTTTCACCAGAAGCATCAGGTTACTGTCCAGCTTCCTGTTCAACGACTTTCGATTGTTGTTTTTATCAGCATCTGCCAAAAACCAACACATGTTGGAAACAGCCTCCTGGCAGCACTGCTCTAATCCCCCTGATTCATCAACCCTCTGTATCTCACACTCTTCCAGCAATAATACACAAACACAGACAATGTCAAAAAAGTCTGGACAGTGCTCTCAGTCACTCTATAAACCACTGCTAGACTGTACTCTGTTTCATTTCCAGAAGGAATTTATAGCAAGCAGCCTGGATCTCTACCTTGACAAAAATCAACAAAAGCACTAGGTGGAGCATGGGAACAAAGCAACCAAACATTTCTCTTTCCTGGAAACAACATCCATTTTCACCATGTTACTCTGGTAAGGTTGAAAACACACCACTTTGCAGTACAGGAACACTGATTTCCTTGTCAACCAGTTAATTTCTCATGTGCTAACAGTACTGCCACAGAGTGAAGACTCTTTAAAACAAGAAAAGACTCAGCAAATGTTTTTCCTCTACTGAATTCCACTCAGCTGTGTTTGGCCAATAATCAGGGTATTCACCACAAACACACAAACCACAGCCTGTACCTGTTATCCGTGAAGCAGCTTTAAATTGCAGTAACTTCTGTTCCCACTTGTCCTCCAAGTCTTGAGCCATAATAATTGTTTTGCCAGGTGCTTCATCATCATCATCATCATACGTACTTTCCTTTCTTCTCCTAAGCAGCTCCTCCTCTTTCAGCTTGCGAATTTCATGATCTGAATAGTGGCTTTTCTCCAGCTCTATCTACAAGGGCAGCACAGAGAATTCTTAAACCACCAGCAATATGGGCTGGACTTGACAAACAGAATTAAATTACTTCTACCTCTGCAAACGCAAGATGATGCAAGTTTCCCTGAGACTGAGCAGGGCCTCCCTGCTCGCAGCAGGAGCCTCTAACAGGGACATCAACAGCATCGAGGAAGACCACGGGAGCACTACCACGACCCATGATACCTGGTGCAGGCAGCAAATTACACACAGAGCACTCAGTAACGCTTCACGGCGGGGAGCGACATGACCCATGGTGCCCCCAGACTGGCTGTGCAGGGCCATCATCTCCTTCCACCCCGTGGCCTGTCACTCCAGAGCCTCAGGCACCACCAGGGACAGGCCGCGGCTGCCAGCCCTGCGGGGTGCTCTCCCCTCCAGGCCCGAGGCGGCCATTTTCCCCTCTGCAGACCCCCAGCACCCCCCCTCTACCTGTTCCATGAGAGCCGCCATCTCTTCCTCCTCCTTCTCGAGAGGCTGCGTGATGCGGGGCAGCCGCAGCAGACACATCGCCCCGAAGAGGCGCCACGGCCGCGGCGCCGCAGCGGTACAAAGCCACCGACCCCAACCGGCCGCTCGCTGAGCGGGCGCCGCCATCACGCTGCGGCGCGACCCACAATGCACCGCGGTGCGCGCCGCCACCTTTGCTCCCCGCTCCCGCCGTGCCTTGCGGCGCCTCGGCGGGCAGGCTACGGGAGCCGCCATGAGCGCGGCGATGGCAGTCGCCTGGCAACGGCTGCTGGGGGCGGCCTGGGGGTGAGCGGCGGGAGCGGGCCGCGGTGTGGCGGGGATCCCCTCGCTCGGGGCTGACCGTTGGGGCTTTCCCGTTCCGCCGTAGCGGCCGGCAGAGGAGGCCCCGCTGGGCCTAACCCCTTTCCCCCCTCCCCGGAGCCCGCGGCTCGTCCTCCCCCACAGCCGGCGCCTGGGGCAGGCCCCGATGCCCTCATGCTCGGATACGGTTTCTTTCCCGCAGGGGCCGTACTGCCACGCTGTGCCGCGGCCTGCGTACCGGCCCCCAGCACCTGCAGGACCTTGCGGAGGCGGCGGCCGCGAAGGGGGCGGAGAACCAGAGCGTGACCGACCCGAGGTGAGACGGCCAGGCCGAGCCCGGAGGGCCCTGCTGGTTTTCTCTCGCTGGCAGGTTTTGTCGCGTTCAGTAGTTTTTCAGCCGAGGATGGACGGGAAATGTGTCAATCACAAGCACAGCTTTTTGGAGACTCGATCCCTTCTTTCTTTCCCAGTATGAAATAAAACTGCAAAAATTAAACAGTGCTTGATATCTCTTGTTTTGCTTCTCAGCCCTTTAATCCTGCAGAGGAGCTCCATGAGATGGGATGGAAAGATCTATGAAGAGATCCCAATAGCTCACATCAAAGCTACGTACAACAAGTAAGCAAATAAGCTGTTCTATTCCTGCTCTCATGCAAAATAAAACCTTGTAACATACCCAGGCTTTGGCCAGTCATCATTTTGATCAAAAGGCTCGAAGGAGAAAAAAAAGCCAGGGGAGTGGTGGTCATGACTGGGAAGATAATAATACTGAATTCAAACCTTAGTGCTGTTCAGGAAGCATAACTGTCCTTATAGCATCTTCAACAGCAGTAAGATTGTTATTACAGTTCTTGACTACATTCTGGTATGAATCACTAGATGCCAACAGCTCTAATGGCAGGTTACTTCTAGCCCTCCATTCTAATGCTATTGCTGTACAGCTGTTGAAAAAAACTGTCGTATTCTCTGTGAGACATGGTTGTGTTTCATTAGTGATCCCCAGTGTGTTATTTTACTGTTTATTAAAAGCTCTTCCAAGTTCTAGAAATGCTTTGTGCAATTTTTTTAAAAAACAGAAAAGGTGAAATGCTCACAGTGAGAGGTGGGTCTAAAAGGGTTAAGCAGTATCTGAGGTGTACCTGGATTAAGTAAACCTTATCCAGAAAGGTTTTGCCACCTTGCTCAGATTCTGTAGGGTGACTGGAAGGTCACTGCTGGGAGGTCTCTGCAGCAGGTTTGTGTAAGTGGGATACCTCAAAAGGGAGTGCTGAGTTAGGGTGGCTTGGAGACAGGAGTCCTGTGGCAAGCCATGCCAGTAAGGTGAGCAAGAAGATACTGGAGAATAAAGCTTTGTTCTAGCTTGCTTCTTTCTTTTGCCTCTGTCTTTCTGTAGCACCCACATCCAAGTGGTCAGCTTTGACAACAGGCCGTTTGCCCGTACATCCTGTGGCACAGAAGGCTTCCAGAATGCCAAGAAGGGAACTGCCATCGCAGCACAGACCGCAGCCATGGCAGCAGCGGTGGTGAGTCTGCGCTGATGATTCTCACCCTTGCAGAGGGGAGCACTGACTGCCTCCCCTCACTACCTGGGTACATGCCTTACTCGCAGGCAGAATTCTGTTCCTTAGCACTCAAGACAGCACACCGCTGTTTGCTGACAGTTTCCTTAGCTTCATCTGACGCGCTGCCGTCGTGGTTTATCCCCAGCCGGCAACTAAGCACCACACAGCTGCTTATTCACGCCCCACCAGCAGGATGGGGGTGGGAATCAAAAGAGTGACAGTGAGAAAAGTTGTGGGTTGAGATAAAGACAGTTTAACAAGTGAAGCAAAAGCCACATATGCAAGCAAAGCAAAACAAGGAATTCATTCATCACTTCCCATCAGCAAGCAGGTGTTCAGCCATCTCCAGGAAAGCAGGGCCCCATCATGCATCATGGTTACTTTGGAAGACAAATGCCATCACTCCCAAGTGTCCCCCTCCTTGTCCCCCAGCGTTATGTGCTGTGCATGATGTCGTATGGCATGGGATGTCCCTTTGGCCAGCTGGGGTCAGCTGTCCTGGCTGTGTCCCCTCCCATCTCCTTGTGCCCCTCAGCCTACTCACTGGTGGGTGAGGAGCAGAAAAGGCCTTGACTCTGTGCAGGCACTGCTCAGCAGTAACTAGAACAGCCCTGTGTTATCAACACTGTTGCCAGCACAAATCTAAAACCATCCCATACCAGGTACTGTGAAGAAAATTAACTACCCCAGCCAAAACCAGCACAACTGCACATCTTCATACAGACAAAGCATGTTTGAAACAGCAGTTGGAAATGCCCAGAGGGTGAGCTTAGCTGTGTGTGGGGTGATTGGGGAATGTAACTTGGAACCTGTCCTTTTCGAGCACCAGCTTGCATAGCTTCTTTTTTCCAAGTGAGCATCTTAGCCGTTTTGGAAATGTGGCCCCTGAATCAGCAGTGGTTCAATTTTTGCACTGTAGGGGCCTGAGAAGCAGATGTAATTATTGGCTGAATGTTTTATATTTGCTCTCTGTTACAGAACTGAGCTGCTGCCAGCAGTTCCTGTCAGAGAAGGTGATGTCCTTGCACAAGTAGTTTCTAGCTGCATAGTTTACTGTAATTGTTTCTAAAAAAACATGCGGGTGTCCAGGTGGCAGGAGAATATGAGGCTGGCTGCGTCACAGTCCTCATTACAGCAGAATGAGGCAAGTTTAAACTGCAAATCCTTATCCTGAATTAGGTGGAACTCGCTCCAGCCTTTCACGTCAGAGGTGTTTTGGTGCTGCTACCAGCCAACAGGTTATTACGGTTGACTCAGAGGAATAGAAGAACATCTTCACTATTAATCTGTGCTCATCGGAGCCTCGTAATAGCTGCATAGCTGTGCTTGGCCAGATTTATTCTGTCACTGTTAAAGTTGTTAGTACATTAATTGCACCAGAACACAGAAATCAAGAGACCCAGAGGAGCTCCATCCACATGGTGGCAGCACGGCTATGCTTTACAGCAGGTGTTTTTCATTTTCAATTTGCAAGCCGCTAGAATTTTTGCACTGAAGGTGTGGACTCCTGCACCGCAAATACAAAGCTTGCCTGCTTTTCTCATTTACCCTCTAGAAGGAGTCCACTGATCACAGGAGAGAAGTTGCTGCATTAAAGAAGGGAAAACAGCTTTGAGTTAGTCCTTGTTAGTCCCTTGCCAGTTCAGTCACGTATCCATGGATATGTCATTTTCTGCTGTGGCTTTAGGTCGCAGATAGTTTGATCTTAAAGCCTTGCATGCAGAGCTGACAGCTTAGCACAGAAGTTGTCTTGAAACTGCCATGGCTATATCCAGGCCTCCTTCTCCCCTCGTGTCTTTGTGCAATAATCCCCGTACTTGTCTTCTGTATCCATCACTACCTACCCTTTATTTTTACTTAAAGAATACTATGATAGTGGCTTAAAAGGGAGTGAAAGACTCCAGAGGAGTATGAGCAGCAGTAATATCGAAGAGAACACTAACCAGTTGTTCTTTCTGCAGAAAGCACGTGGGAAGGGTGTATTGCACGTACGAGTCATGGTGAAAGGACTTGGACCAGGACGCAAAGTAGGTGTCAGAGTTTCTTTTCATATTTTTCTTTCTCAAGCATCACCCACATTTTTTTTTAAATTCAGGTTAATCACGTGACTACATCTATTAACTTCGTTATTCTGAAGGTGATTTAAAGAATTCATCACTCAAGTGCCTAGTAATGAAATTTTAGAATCATTAGAATTTTAGAGTACTATCACTTTAGGAGCAGAATAAAAGCTGTATTTATGACTTCTTCCAACTAAAGTAGGAAAATTGATGGGAATGCTGCCAGAAGGACTGGAACAGATCGGTTTAAACTGGGTTATCTGGTACAGACTAATTTTTAAGAAAATTACAAAGTAGAATCGTTGGAAGAAGTTGGTTTTTGGATGGGGAGCCAAACTATTTTCCCCTGAGATTTTTTTCCTTCTGTGCTATTTGTTGTGTTGATAACAGCATGTCATCTGCCGTCTTGTTCTTCCAGGCTGCCATCAGGGGTTTGACTATGGGAGGTTTGGAGGTCATCTCCATCACTGACAACACCCCGGTTCCACACAATGGCTGCCGCCCACGGAAAGCCAGGCGAATGTGAGAGGGGAGCGGAGGAGACACAGAGCTTTCAACATCAGTGTGTGCAGCAGGGACTGTTGCTCCTGTCTGTGACAAATTCTGGAAAGCCACCCTCCCTGGATATACTTGCAGAGGGAAGCTTGAAAAAGAGAGGCTGTCCTGGGCCTTAAAAGCCCAGGTGGTAGAAGCTGTGGTAAAAGCAAGAATACATGTACTCCCTTAGTGGGAATCCTCTTGTGTACAAGGTTTGTTGATTAAAATGTTGATCTTTTGACAGCTGTTCCTGCTGTGTTCCCAGAAGCATTTTGGATTATTATTGCCTCTCAGCTGCTCTCTTCCTCTTACCACCGTATGTGGCTCTTGTCTAGCCCTCCACGCTATTATTGCCCTTATTAGGCGGAAGGGGAACTTGAGGTCTAGATCTCCTCCTAGTCATCTGTAGTAAACAACTGCATGGGGTCACATCATCTTCCTTCCCTCTTTCTCTCGCTACACACATTTGGAAACAAGGCATGGCGTAACTCTTCCGCTTCCCCCTGGCTTGCAGAGCTCAGTGTGCTGCGCGAGAGGCAACTCCCCCTGTTCGCACAGCATGGAGCACTGTAGTCTGGATCCATTACTGGCAAAGATCTGTTGCAGTGCTTTGTTTTGCCCAAGCTGTAGCTGGCCTGCCAGTGCTATTGGCCAATTGAACGTGCCAGCCCTTCTAAAGGGGCTGGGATCTTGCCAGTTTTGATGCTTCCATCTCTTTGGTCCTGCCTTGTGCACCATGAACTGGATTTTCTGGGGTCCTGGGGAAAGCAAGCAGGGGGTTAGTAGGCCTGAGGAACAATGGAATGCTGCCAAGGAGATTTAAAACACTTAAGTCTTGAACTGTACCTCTGTATGTCCACAGGCAGCATGAGCTTGTCATGGGTCTGTGATGTATTATTGCTGTCCCAGCTCCATCCAGAGAATTTCTGCCAAGGAAATATGTCTGAGGCTCTCTGGAGCATCAAGCAGGGAAGGTAACAGCAGTAACTGACTACAGGATTGATTTCCTGGATGGCAGAGGCACACTGCCTAGCAAAGGGCATGTCCTTGAAATCCATGCTGCCAGAGAAGCCTTGCCTGTATACAGCATATTTTACCTGTAAACAGAGTGTATTTTGGTGCAGCCAGCAGTCCTACTGCAAACCCAGAATCTTCCTTTCTATTATTTCTCTTTCTGTCATTCCTCCTTAGTTTCTTAAATTGCATAATTAACTATTCTGTTCCTCTTTAGAGAAAGGGTACCATGGCAACAAGGCAGTGAACCTCCTTCATGGGGCTGAATGGCATACAGCAGGTTTTGAAAGAAATCGGTCTGCTTAGAAGAGCCTCTTGAGTTGCATTTGACAGAAGAGAAGAAAACAAGATTCAGATGAATCCCCTACCTTACTCAACTGTCTGAATTTGAATAGAGGGTAGGTTATCTTAAAGGGAAGTTCCTTGAGCTGTCACAGATTTGACAGTGAGGAAGAGAGGTTTTTCCATAGGTGTTTGACACACTAGAAGAGCTTCCCCCTCGCTCCAGAAATATAGCTGAGCTTCTAGTGACTTCATATTCCTCTTTTTAAGGAGAAGATACCAGGTCTGCTATAAACTACAAAGATTAACTCTCCCAAGTATCTGGGCAGCTAGCTGGGGAAGGCATGCGTGAACACTGAGGTGCCTTACAGCAAGGCTGGACTCATTTCTGTGCTGAGCACAGCGACGAGCCCTGAGAAAGGAGGAGCACCAGCCCGCGCTGGCAGGCTTCTCGGCGATGTACTGTCTAACACGCAGAAAACCAAACACTACCCTTCTCTACCACAAGCTGCTCATTGCATCAATGCAGAACTGCCCACATCAGATAAAAATGATAGAACAAATTAAAAAATAAGATTGCAAAGAGATCTGCCGTCCTTCTGAAATTTAGGGAAGAACAGATGGGTGATTCGAGAGTTAGAAAACAAGAATAAACTTTTGTCTTATCCAGACGTAGAATCAAGGCTGTGCCCTTTGTAAAGGCCACTCCTTAACACTTGGTTTCTGAGCATTTGTGAACATTTTATGAAGTCCACTAACGCATTGCCACTGGTTGTACAGCGGGAAGTTTTACCTCCCTGTCTGCCCTGCCTAGCTCTAGTAGTCACCCCTACTTCCTCCAACCGACATCTAATATAGCACTCTCTGAGCTGGACAGAAGAGGCTGACGCTATTCTCCGTGGTTCAGCAGCTGGCTCTGTACAGTATGGTGTGGCATTTGTCTTCCAAACCCCCAGCTCCATGTACCCGCCCTGAGCTCTCCAGCACAGTGCTTCAGTTGTGCAGCTCTTCACTGAAGTCCTATTTTCCACCCACCTTTCCTCCTGCCCTGATGGAGCACCCCTAAAGTTATGTCCTAATGATGCTCGGTCTGAGCTGTTTATCCTGCAGCACATCCTGGTCCTCTGGGGCAGCTGTTAGTGAAGTGAGGAAGCACAGCTGCACACAGCAAGCTCTTCCACCTTGTGCAAGGGCTCAGTTGCTCCTTCCTGCACACACTGTACAGTGAAAGAAGTCTAAAAACTCTCTATTGTTGTTCATCTTGCAGGGAATTAACAGACACCAATAGCACTTAATGATTTCCTCACCCTTCAGATGAAACTATTAATTAAGAGCCTGGTTTTAGTCAGTCACTGGTGTTTACCAGTTCTAATTGCTTTTCTTGGCACCTGGGTGGAATGCTGTTTTCTACTGGCTCACATTACTCCTGAGCAGCAATTCGTTTATTTGTCAGTAGCATGGCCACAGCATTAGTGCCCTCACTAGAATCACAGAATGGTTTGGGTTGGAAGGAACCTTAAAGACCATCTAGTTCCAACCCCCCCACCACAGGCAGGGACCCCTCCCACCAGCCCAGGTTGCTCCCAGCCCCATCCAGCCTGGCCTTGGGCACTGCCGGGGATGGGGCATCCACAGCTGCTGTAGGCAACCTGTGCCAGCGCCTCACCACCCTCACAGTGAAGAATTTCTTCCCAATATCTAATCTAAATCTTCCCTCTTTCAGCTTAAAACCATTACTCCTTGTCCTATCACTACATGCCCTTGTACAAAGTCCCTCTTTAGGTACACATCCTCTCCCTTTGGGTTTCCCATTGCTTTGGAACATTTTCCTGTCCACTTCCTCCTAACTTTTGATTCCCTGCTTTCAAAGAAGCCACCTTCCATGAACCAAGCTCAGAGAGAGCAAAGCCTCATCCTGGTTCAACCCTGGCCTTTCCGGGGTTTTGCCCTCCATTTTAAAACACCACGTGGACCTTTCTCCATCACACAAGGGGTGAAACACAGTCTTCTGACTTAGAGATAAGATGCTGCCTCAGGTCTGTTTACCCCATAACAAGTGCCACACCACCTTGGGGAGTCAGTCTAACTCAGTTACCCTTCCCTTGGACAGGGACCTGGTGACTTAGAAAAATAGCCCCAGGCTTCTCCCTAATAGTACATTATTCTGCAAAGAGGAATTATTTCCCTATCCCCAGCAACAAGGACTTTCTACCTAGAGCTGCGGCTTTATCTGCTGAATTGGTGATTTACTATTTCTTCTGTGAGCATCTCAGTGACGAGTCAGGCAGCCAATTTTGATCCCTTTGTGAGATTCAATTAAACCGTTAATTAAGTGATGTCAGTGTCCTTTAACAGCTGACTGCATGCACAAGCAAGCAAGAAGGGGACAGACCCTGCAGTGCTAATAAACTGTAGCAGCAGGGGTGGTTTACCGCAGCCCAGCTGCAGCTGTTGGGAACATCTGCCCAGGTTTTGCTGGCTTTCGCTCTGGTGCGGGAATACCTGGCTCAAGATGCGCTCAAAGTGGGTCAGTGAGTAGGTGTTTATAACCCTAAAGCACCCCTCGGGAGCCTTTGAGAAGTAATGGTTTAAGTCAGGTTATGTTTTTGCACTCAGACTTTGGCAGATAATCAGTGTTGCTTTCATGCCTGGCGTCCCTGCCTGGCCCCTCTTCTCCCAGCTGCCCCTCCAACCTCAGCCCATGACCTCTCAAACCAAAAAGAGATCAAGGACCCTCAGATCGTTTTTGTGCTTTTCCAATGCTCTCCTCTCTCTAATAGGTACTCAACAGCAGCGGGAACTGCTCAGAAATTTTACTAATGAACTGCCTAATAGCATTCCAAGTTCCTGTGCTGATGGTGAAGCTGGGCTGTGGGGTCCCCTTGGGGAGGTGCAGAGGGGAGCCCGGCCTCAATGCTACTCCCTTTTCTTGACACGACTTGCACCTCCTCTGCTGCACCCTCCAAGCTCCCCCTGCACCAGTGCCACTCCGAAGGGCAGGGTCCTCTCATTCCCCTGCAGTTCATAACTCTCTTCCTACGACCGCATCTACTGAGAGTCGGAGGCTGCGCCCCTGGACCCAAACCTCTCGGCAGCTACAGAGCCCCAACAGCCATCGCTTGGGACAGCTGCTCCCGGCAGCAGCTTCACAGATTGTTTTCCAAAGAAAGTAGGCAGAAGGGAGAAAGCACTGGGTGCTAGGGGCTGAATGCTAACTAAGGATGCAGGCAACAAAAAGGTGGGTCAGGAAAGAGAGAGAACATGGGGGAGAAAATGCAGGAAGAGAAAATACAACATCAAAAAACCCATAAAACTTTCCTAAGGCTAAAACTGCGCAGCTGGTGGTCCAGAGTCAGCACAGATTAGGAAAGGATGTAGGGAAGGGCTCTCCAGAATCAGGCTAGATGTAGTCTCCTTTGTTGTTCTCCCAGCCGGACCATATCAGAAGCACGGAGTGGCCTTGCTTGGGAGCCCTCCCCACCAGCATGACCAGCTCTTTGGGGCTTTCCCTTCACCATTGTAAAGAAGGCATGAAGACCATCCCAAAGTTGTATTTAGAAACTGTTCCAAAGCCTCTCCAAGCAGCAATGACAGTGCTCAAAAACCTTTCTTCCCTTTCACAGCTGGCTCCAAAATCCCTCCTCTGTGCCTTGCCACTTAATAATTCATTTTGCAAAGCCAAACTAAGCGGGCGTGGCTGGGATTGATGTCCACCGTACCTCCTGGCCACATCACTAAGACTCCAACTTTGGGCCCTTTCTCCCTCTGCTTGCCCCTCTGTGCAGGAGCAGGTCAGGCTTCCCAGCACACACAGGACTCCAGGTAGCAAGCAAAACCTGGGGCCACAGCCAGGAGAAAGACACATATTTCAACCCCCAGCCCCTTGGCAGGTCCCTAGATAAGGTGGTGAAATAGGACTCTTATCTCTTCATGCACCAGCCTGCAGGCAAACATCTCGCTCTCCTAATTGCCAGCCACGGCTCTCACACAGCCCCTTGCCAAGAGCTGGATGCTGCCTTTCATTTTGCTCCTGCCAAATCCACAGAAGTAATTTATCAATTTACTGACCAAGTAATCACACTGACCAAGGAATGCAAATGACTGTAGACAGGCCAGCCCTCTGGGCTTCTCTGTAATGCCAACAGCCAGGAAGCAGCCTGCTCCAGTGCTGGGAGAAGCTCTGAACGGATCACATCTCGGTCCTGATCGTAAAATCAGCCCTGTTTACAGAAATCCCTGCAAAAGAAGCAGTACAGCCATCTGGGGAGATCCCCTTCCTAGTGATCCTGCAGCCAAGAGTGCTGTCACCAAGGTGCCAGTGTAAAACTGGGACAAACTCTGCTGGGTCTCAAGAAACCACAGGGCAGAGCTGCTTTCCCCCACCCTTATCAGAGCCAGCAGGTCGGCATCTTCAAATCTGAGCCCTCTCTGGGCAAGAAGCTGGCATGGGCAGAGCCACTCTCGGTGTTTAAGGGGCAAGAGGCAGGACAAGGAGAAACGAACTTGGACTTTGCTGCCTGAAGCCAGATGGGCTGCACTGCACAATCGCGCTGCCAACATAACGTTCGTCTGCCCTGCTACAGGGGGCCTGGTTTGGCTGCCAGCTGCCCTTTCTCCCTGACAAAGAAGGGTTTTACCAGCATTAAGGACTCACCTGTCAGAGCTGAGCCAGTGACCTACCTACACTGCTGCAGGTATCAGCACAGCTAATCTGGACCTTACTCCAACCTCAGGATCAGCCCCTAAAAACCAGGGCAGCAGCAATGAAAACCATCCTTCATGGCCGAAGACGCAAGAGCACACGCTGGCTTGGTGACGGGGGCGATGCCAGTGTTTCAGGAGGGATGTCCCACCCGCGGGGACTCTGCCGTTGCTGCAGTATCCCACAGGATGCAGGTTCAGCCCAGAAGCATTGGTCTGGGCTCCCTGCTGCTTGCTGCAGGAATGCCAGCACCCCTCACCTCTCCAAACTCACCATTTGAACCGTTTTCTCCCCAGAACCGGTTGCTGGCTGCAGCAAGGCCGTTTCCATGCAGGTGGCTGTTTCTCCCCATTGCCGTGGTGACAGTGCTAGGTGCCAGCAGGCCGGAGGCGGCAGGGCTAGGGCCATATCTCCCTGGTGCTCACCAAGGACAGTGGGTACATCTAATCCGACGTTGCTCCATTTTACGCCTTTGAGGAGCACCAAGCAGCTATCGAATGACCAGCTCAGCGGCAGCGAGCAGGCACTCGGAGGGATGCAACACTGCCCGCTGCTCTTATTAACGCCCTAAAAATCATGTCAAACAGCGTCCAGCTGGCTCTGGCAGGGCTCCTCTGCCACCTGCCTGGCTCTCAGCCCTCTGAGCCCCCTCGCGCAGCCAGTCTCAGGCATCCCCTGGCTCCAGCAGCCCCAGGGCTGGGCTGTCCTCCAGCAGGGCTCAGGGTCGGATGTGGATGTCAGCGCTGCCAGCACATCCTCACCAGCCCCATTCAAGGCAGCTGCTGCCCAGTTCACCAGGCACTGGGATGGAGACAGTGTGCTGGGCCACACAAGTTTCTCTTGTACCACTCTGACTCCTTACCCGAGCCTGTCACAACATACCTGAATGGAGGAAGGACACTGGTAGATGAGAGGACGAACCTGTGCAAGAGCAGCTTTCAGGGGTCACGGTGCACTGCCAGGAGCAGGGGCTCAGTGAGTCCTCCAGGCAAAGCCAGGGCTGCTTCGGCCCATGCTTGGCATGTTGTAAAGCTATTGGGGAGAAAGAGAGAGGAGGACAGCCATGGAGAGTGAAAGTAATGTGCTCCTGACTATAAAAGGGCTGAATTCAAACTAGTTCTGTCACCCACAGAAAATAAACTCCTCCAAAGGCTCCAGTTCATTCCTGGACAAAGCAGAATGCAGAAAATGTTGAGGGCTTTGTAGTGTTACCCACAACTTTCTACTGCCTTGTTGCAGTTTCTATAGGATTTTCTTTCACAGTGGCCAAATGTGTTGCTCCTCCTCTAGCAAAGCTCCCCTGGGGGGCACCTCTCCCTGTGGTCCTCCCCCCTTTGGCCTGCCAAGGGCCCTGGGCACCCACCAAGCTTCTCCCTGCCACAGTCTAAAAATTTCTTCAAATTTTCAGGTGCACTTGGCACCCTCACACAACCAAGAACTGACAGCAATCACCCCACTAGCAAACTGAAACTGCACCAGCCAGAAGGTACCCTAGGAAAAGGATTTGACTTCCAGGAGGAAAGAAACAAGAGACACTATAAAAAATTACCTCTGTAGAAACGCAGCAAAGCCGGTAGGCTCTTACAGTGTCCTCCACTCCTCGTTAACCAAGCAAGGGACAACATGTTACCCAGGTGCTGCAGCACAGCCCTAAGCAGTTGGGACTAGGGGCACTGTGCCCCTTTTCGGTTCTCCTCCCATGTAGGACCACGGTAGTCACTCGTGAGTTACTGGTTTCCAGGCTGCTAGTCTAAAACCGGTGCGGTATTTTTATGTCAAAACATCAGGAAAAGAATGTGCAATTCAGGGTTTTTCCCACATCAGTATTTTTCTGAGAATTCATTTTCTTACACAGTAAGTACAGCTCTTCCCTGAGAGAAACAAAGGCAAATCAGACCTTAGCCAGCAAACGGCTCTAGCAGGGGATACTGCTGCCTGATGAGCAGTCAGCCTGGTGGGCAGGTAGTGCCAGGCTGTTACTGCTACAGTGACTGACTTTGCACAGCTCAGCCCACGTCCCCTGCAGCAAGGAAAAAAATAAAAATAAAATAAAAGCCCTTTCACCATTCCCTCCTCCTGAGGAGTATTTGGCCAGAAAAGCTTTTACAACCACATGACAAGACAGGGAAGCACAAGGACTCAGACACATCAATGACCTGAAACTCAGAACGCGAGGCAAAAGCAAAACCACAAAATCTTGTCCCGTTGCTTGCACACAGGACCATCTATTTGCTCTGCAGCATGCACCTATCTGATAACAGGTTCCCACAAGGAGGAAAGCTGATGGAGGGCCACACATCCCATCGCCATCCAGCCTTTAACATCTCCAGCTTCACCACAGCCCTGAGAGATGCTGCAGGAAAGCAGCAAGACATAGGACATAAACAAGGCAAGCGATTTCTTAAAGCATCAGAAATCTGATTCTTCTGGCTGGATCAAAAGGACCAAGAGAAGCATAACAGACACAAGCACCTGAGCAAAAGAAAGGTCCTATAAGTACACAGAGAACATCAGGGAGCTAAATCAGGGCGAGCCACTCAGGGCTGGAAGGATAATTGAAAGGAGTCTTTAGTAGATACACCATTAATGGATACACAGGTTTGAATCTAATGGGATTTCTGTGGCTCGCTGTCTAATGTGGTTTAGATAAGAAATACCACAAGTGTCCTGCTTTTAGTACCACAAGTGTCCTGCTTTTAGTATTTTTTTTTAAAAAAAAAAAAAAAAAAAAGAAAAAGGAAAGGCAGCACAAGAAGTAACAAAAGATGGGATTCTGCTGCCAGCCAAACATAGTTTCCGAGTCAAGCACCTCGTCGCTTAGTGCCTATCTGAAAAGCCACGGGCTCAAGAGCTTTCCCATACACTCAAGGTCTCCAAAGGAAAGTACCATAGAACTGCACACACGAAAACAGAGGAAGTGTTCAAAGTGGTTTTCACACCCAAGATGCGGACGCTTAGAGGAACTAACACAAACAGGGATGCTGCTAGGTTGACAGAGCAGCAGTGGATTACAAGTGGACCCCAGACTTTGGGAAGGTCCCGTCCACATGTTCTTAGCCACAATGTTTTGCAAAGCTGCGTTATGGTTGGGAACGGCATGCACTGGAAAAATCCGAGTGCCTCAGCCCAACCTAAAAGCAGTGTACAGGCAATGGCTCTTCTGCCAAGCAAGGTGTGTTCAGTTTTTGCCTCTTGATCATGGGCCACCAGCAGAAAATGGCCACAAGTTTATACAAATGTTATAAACAGAATAAAAGAAGAGTCTCTGAATACAAGTTGGGCTAGTAATAATGTACAAAGGGGAAAACGTAACTGAAGGCCAAGAATCCCTCCCCCAGCATTAGCTCATGTAGACAAGAATTTGAGAAATCTGCAGTAACTACGGAAATGTCTCAGGTAGGAACATCCTGGTCCTCCAAGTGTCAGGAAGAGGCAGTAAACCCACACACAATATGCCTACGTAGTCCAAGGCACACCGCTGCCGGCTCTTAGCAAAGGGAATCTCATCTGCACCACTAAGAATTTTGGAAGACAAAGAAAATAAATCAGGCTCTTAAAAGCAAATTCTGTTTATTCATTTTCATCTTGTGTTGCTAACAAATCTTCATCCTAACCTAGGAAAAATATCAGGTAGAAAATATCTCCCCTTTCCTCCCACCCTCCCCACCACACACACACTTTTTGTTTCTTAAATAAAAGAATCAAAATTTCAAGCATGAGAGATTTTTCTTTCAATATATTTCTGTAATAAAATTAACTCTGTCGTAGATACAAAATGCAGCAGCCAAGACCAGAGGATCTGCTATGCTACTCCAAGGCAATTAGTACCCAGAATGATCAGTTTGTCTGCAAACAGAATAAGAAAATACTTAGCACTTATCCAGCACTTTTTATCCATGAATCTCAAATTGTTTTACAAAAGCTGAAAATATGTTTTTGGCCTCATTTACAGAGAAGAAAACACCAGCTGGAACAGGAAGAGATTTGCCCCCAGTCACAGAACAATTCAACAGCAGAGCGAAGAACAGATCTCTGGTCTCTCAGCCCCAAGTCCAACAATCCGTGCCACGCTCTCTGCTTCACACAGGACAGCCTGAATCTGGCAAAAGCCCCCAACTGCAGAAATGCTGAAGTAGTTGATATTTTTGCCAATGAAAAAAAGCCTAAACGGAGATCTGACAGCTATTTTAGTAAGCACTGACCTCCCAAGGCTGTGATGCCAAGGAGTAAACCCAGCCTTGAATGGAGCTGCTGAGAGCTTTGGAAAAGAATGAGAAAAAAAAAAAAAAAAAGAAAAAAAAAAGTCTCATACTGGAAGCGTGAACAAATGTGAGTGGTGCAGAAGGAGGTAAATCCATGATCTACAATGTGCAAATGATTCTCCACTCGGAGCTCTAGTTGAATGTTTGAGGAACAGATCACAGGATAAAAACCTAAACCCTTGACAAATAGTGTTATTAGTTGGAGAGGAACCTGGAGCTAAAGCACACACAGCCTGACATCTCCTTTATTAGCAGTCTTCTGACCTGACACTGCTCCTGACAGACCTGAGAAACCAACAGTGCAGTCACCAGGAAAAAAAGGGTGGGGAAATACAATGTCTTACCCTAGAAATATGCTTAGCAAGGCCAGGAGAGAAGTACCACAAGACAGAGAGTAAAGGCTGATTCAAGGACCTCAGAGCACCCTCCACTACGAGGTGCACCATTCATGCTGTAAGCAGGCACCAGCACCTCACACAGTTATTTTCCTATGCATTACCATGCAAAATGAATGCACGACTTCAACACTCTTCTTCACAGGCATGAGGCCACAACAACACATCAGCCACAGCTCATTTTGGTCCAAACAAGACACCCACAGGGTCCTTTAAAGTAGAGGGTCTCCCATGTGTAAGCACCAATTTTCTAATGCCCCCCTCCGTGTCTTCTACAGGAATGGGACAGCAGCAAGCTCCAGCTTCCGACAGATCACCTCGCAATGCTGGGATGGTTGCGCTGCCCGGCAGCACACAGTCATAAACCAGCCTGTGTGCAGAAAAACCCAAATATTGGCCTACAACCAAAACCTCCATCTTCAAGAGAAAAGAGCAGGCCAGCCTCCTCACTAGCCCACACTGGCAGGTAATATTACACCCAGGAGCTTATTTTATCAGCAGCATAAACACCGCAGTGGTCCAGTCAGCATCGACACACCAGCCAGCCGGGCTTTGAAGCCCAGGAATATCGAATCGGGTTCTCACAGAGAACAGCACATCAAACGGGGATAGGTAAGCAACCTAAGTCAACCAGCTCATCTCCCAACTGCAAATCTGCAGCAACGCACATAAATTCAGGCCTCCTCCCCCCTTTCTGGGCAAACCCAAATGCTACTAATTCTCCGTGCTTGTACTCCAACCTGCAGGAAGGTGCCAGCAGCTGGGTCTCCCTTCCCCTCAGCAGCAGAACCTACAGAAGGCCGTGAGGATTCACCCCCATGCTGCAGAAAAGTCCTTCCAATGTGAGCAAGGAGCCAGTGTGTGCTCCCCACTCCCCTCCCAGCCATCCATCTTCCTTCTGTGCCCACCTCCTCGTGCATTAAAGACACAACCAGCTGCCCCGGCTCTCTGGTGTTAACACAGCACTTTTCACTTAGGAGCTTTTACAGATATTAAGGCACAAAGATTAAGTGACTTGCATAAGAGTCAGGAACACACCTCACGTCTCCCAATTGCAGTGATTTCTCACACCTTTTTTCCCTGACCTCTTGCATATTAAAATCACATGAGTAGATTGCATGGATGAGAACAGGATTTCATTTCCCTAGTAATACCGAAGATACAAACACAGGTAGCTGTATTTCTAAGCCCTCCCCTTGGCTACTACACATTCCCTCTATGACAGGCTGTTTGTCTCAACAAGGTAGGAGAGCACCAGTGCAGAAGGGAACACTCCACAATGTGTTGCAATGCTCCATCTTTGCCATCCTAAGACCTACAACAGGAGAGAAAACAGACATGTCTCTGGGAAACCAGGAAAGGAACCTCAGCTACACTTTGTTCATCAACTGGAACAGGGAACAGCAGCAGCGCTTAATGCAGCAGGACCTCTGCAGTAGACACAGGGTCAGAAGAAATATTCACATGCCTAACTTGAGCGGTTCGGCTTTCCACAGCTGGGGGCCGTGTGAGATGCCAACTGGTAGGAGCTCCCAGGTCAGGTTTCTTGACGTGACTGATGGTTTGGTTTCCTAGAAGGCGTGAGTGTTTGGCTTTGGTGTGTCTGTGGCAGAGGCCCAGACCCAAGGAGAGCAGCCGCTCCAGCTATGCGTCGTACTACGTGCAGCTGTGCCTCATGTGGAAGTTAACCACGTACTCTGCGTTAGTGCGCTGCACCGAGATGGCAAAGGGCTCAAAGGGGTGGAAGGTGAACGCAACCAGGCGTCGCACTGTGTGGTTGATGGGTCGCCCCAGGAGTCCCGCCTGGATCTCAAACTTCAGGAGGCCAGAATCACGAGCGTAAAATCTGAAAGGAAGAGAAAGTCAATTATGGCTGTTCCCGACTATGACTTTGCCGTCTGGGCTCTTCACACACAGAGACAAGTGCCCTTCTCAATCCCTGGTACTCCCTCAGGGGCATGAGGTCCTCAGCTGGCTGTCTGGCTCTTGGTCATACAGGAAAGTCCCTCCTGGGGCAGCTAGTTTTCCACTGTCTAGAAAAGCTTGACTTCATTTTAGTATCATCAGCGAGAGAACTCTGCCTGTCATTTTGGTGGATGTAGCTGACTTTGCAAGAGGGAATAAGTTTCGTCCAGACTCCACCTGTGCTGGCTCTCCATCCTCTCTTAATGCAAGCTGCTCCCCTTGATCCCTAAGGCTGATATACTGTACAGAACTGAGCTCACTTCCCTCGGCAATGGCCATCACTCCAAGCATAAGGCCACTCCTTCCCACTCCTGGTGCTGCCAGGTAGGCTTTACACTGCTGCTGTTGCGCCTCACTACAGCCCCATTCAGTCAGGGAAGGTGAACAGTTCAACCCAATTCTGCTCAAGGGTGCCAAGTTGTGCTTTAAACCTCAAGCAAGGCTTTGCAGTTCCTTTTAGATTTGCATCAAAAAAGCATTAACAAGACAGGCTGGGCTGGAAGTACCTGGTGGATTGTGTTCAACAATTACAGCAAGGGCAGAGCTCAAGGGAAACCTTGCGTCTTTCTGCCGTCACCCACAAACCTGCCTGTGGGTCAAGCTCATTTGTGTCTCCAAACAGGTGAGCTCTGGAACACAGCTTCAGCACAAAGCAAACATTGCCAAGGGGATGAGGCCAACAGCACTGAAGAGACAGGCAAGTCTAGAAAGCCTTTTGCTTCCTGAACCTTCTCTGCGTACCCTGTGTACCACAGCCCAGGTAACACCGCCCAGGACATAAGCCCAGGTAATGCCACTGCCCTGTGCTGCTGTGGGAACAGAGGACCCTGTGATGACCCCACCCTCCCCAAGACTTCGATGGTGGAGGTTTCTGGATGTGGTACCTTCACAAAGCAGCTGGGCTCTAACTCAAGTCCTCATCCTCAGGTTGTCTCAGTTCGTGAAGACCATTTTCTCTGCTCTTTCAGTTTCGGGCACAGAATTGCCATTTTGCCTCCCAGCTGTTTCCTTTTCCACCATTACTTAGTACATATGTGTATTTTGCATTTTCCTCTGGTTTTAACTCAGCGAATGCTTTTAATCTCAAAGCACATTTCCCCCCGCCAGCAATACAATGCACTCAGCTCTCAGCCTGGAAGAACGGGTGATGACAGACACAGGCGATGCTGTTTCAGGAGCAGACACACTCCACATTTTAACAACACAGCCTATTGAGAACCTCATGTTCTTCCTGGAGGGCCACTCTCCTCTCCCTTCCCCTGAATAAAAGTGCTAGCAAGCCCTGCCTGAAAATTGCACACAAGAACCCAGGAAGAGAATCACAATCTTGGTATTTGGTTTTTCAAAAAGCCCTTTTCCTCCTACACAAGGCTGGGTATGCAGAGGGTCATTCTTTAAGTAAAGCACAGTCCCCCGTCTGCTCCTCTCTCTCCCCAATTCACAATAATTTACTACTCAAGATGAAGCTCCCTGTAATCTCAAAGATGTGCTCAGTTTGGTATTTTAAAATGTATTTTTAAAAGTGCTCTGCAATCAGAAGCCATTTCCATGGGCTCTCACTCTGGGGATAAATTAGGCGCTGCAATATAAAATTGTATGTCAACAGAAACAGCAAGACCAGCCTTTTCAAACCGTACAAAAATGGAAGATTTATCTGCAGACCAATTTTTTGGTTAAATGGCTCCTTATTAGCCATCTAGATGGATTTTACAGACCTCCCACTATAGGGAAGGCTGTGTTAGAGCCTCTTCCTCACAAGTGCCATCATTTCACCTAGTAAATACCTCTTCAAGCCTCCTCAAAAGATACTGGAAGACGGCAGTGATAGGGAAACTAAAATACTTCCCGCCCGAGAGCAACCAACCACTAGTCTCTCAAGTGGAGTTGAAAGTTGAACCTTCTGGGATGCAGAAAGGCACTAAGGGTTAAAAGGACACAGTGCACAGAGGCACTGAAACCAATGTGTCAAAGGTATGGAGGCCTTCCTATCTCCCACGTCAGGCCAGGAAATTGCACACAGATTATAACACCCTTAGCTGCTGAAGGGTTTTGCACTCCAAACAATTATAGGACTTACATTACAAATCCTGTGGCCCCTTATTTCCAAGCCCTCTAACCACAACAGGCAGCGGCATTATTTTATTAATCCCTTTGTTTTGCATATGAGAAACACAGCAGTACTATTTCAGCTACTGAATGGTTAAGGTCAGTGCCTTGCCTTCTGCTTACTTTCCAAAATCCAGGAGCCCCACTGCTCTGAGGCCCTATTCAAGTCCTAATTGACTCTGCACAGCTTTGAGCTTTTAAAGCTCTGGCTCTGAAATGCCGGTTTGCTCAGGGGAGGGAGGGAAGGTGGCACTTCGCTTTGTTTACTACAAAGACTTAACCTCAGCAAATGACTGCGGTTTTGCTCCCTTTTGTCTGCAGGATCCATACGCAGGTTGGCGCTGGCAAACAACTGCCGCCCTGCGAGCTTTCCCAACGTCAGGCATGACAAGGGGGAAAGGGCAGGCTATTCTCTGCAGATAACATGGGAGCTGGAGATCAAACCAAATCATACAGGCAGAAAAATCAATTAAATATACATAATTTGGGAACCGAGAGCGCAGGAATAATCAGAGGTTCCCCACCACCTGAGTCAGGGCCAGGAAAGGCATGAAACCATTTTCCAAGAATGCAGATGAAAATAAAGTTGGGAAACCAGCCAGAACGGTCTCCCTAGGCTGCCTGAGCCCCCAACAAGTGTGGAGCCACTAAACAAAACACTTAGGCATTGAAGGCTCTCTTTGTTTTCAGAGCATAGGTTTGCTTTTGCAGTACTGTAAGTGGAAAGCCTATTCTGCCTGGAGAACTCAGCCTCTCTGAGTCTTTCAGGATGGAGATGTTGGATTCTTAACTGCTACTACTTGCAGCCATGGCTGCGGCTAACAAAAAGAAAGAAACAGACCTGGTGTTTCCGCAAGAAGCATTGCAAACCTCCTTATTCCCAAGCTTGGACTTACTCCTTCTGGCAACACTGAGGACTCAGACAGAGTCTCAGAAGAGGCACAGAATGGCCCTTACACATGACTAAAACTCCTACTACAGAAACAAATTCCCTACAGGTCACAGAAAGAAGGGGGCTATGAAGAGAAGTACAGCTCCCAGGGTAAGAACTGTAAACAATGAAAGTCTGAAAACAGCTAAATCGATACCACAAGCATTCTGAATACCACCCAACCCAGCTGCTATTTTATTCATGGGACAAACCAGATCACCCTCGCCAGCTAAACCCACATGCTCAAAAGGGATCCTCCCAGCACAGGGAAACAGGCATCCAGAACCATATCACTCTGCAGCCCAAACAGGATGACAGGACTGCAAGAAGAGGAAGAGGAACAACAGCATTCATGTGGAAAAGGCTCAGGCTTCACTTCCCCAGGGCAGCTCAGCGAGAAGACCTGAAGAGCCCTCCCACACATACAAGATAAAACAGTTACTGCAAGAAGAGAGGCCAAGCTTTGTGGGACTGCTGAAACAGACTGTCTGGTGAAAGGATGTTATAAAAGAAAGGCCTTAATCTACTCCCTTTCCTGCACATTTGATGCCACATGGGAGAGTGGATTTAGAGCTACTCTCGCACTGCTCTCCTCACATACAGCTCCTTGGCCTGTTTCATACCTTATAGGGTGATCACCGCAGGTCTTGGGCCGCTCCATGACTGACACCCACTTGTCATCATAGCTGAAAAGGGAGAGGTCGAGGTACGGGCTGCCACTGTACGACTGGGCGCTGATCGGGAGCTGGCCCAGCAGCCTCCGCACAGCCTCCGTGTGCCCTCCATACTTGGCATTCACAATAGTGTCTTTGAACCTGCAGCAAGCCAAGAAACAGGTTTTACTCACAAAGGCCACAGGTGAACAGCACAGCTTGAATAAAGTAAGGAGTAAAACAGATAGGGAAAGAAAAACAGCAGCAGTGTAAGAACTAAACCAGCTCATTTCCAAAGATGTATCACAGTGATTCAAGCACCAGCCAGTTCTGGTGACCTTTTTATCCTCCCTCGTCATTACAGTTTCTGCTCTGAAAGTCCAAACTGACAGAAGGACAAGACCGTGCCTACCCACAAGGTCTGGCCCCAGCTGCTCTGCAGTACAGGAAATGAACAGGATCAGAAACAGGGAGAGGTGGATTAGCAGTTTATCAATCAATCCAAGTTCTACCATGAAGCCTGGAAACAACACACGCAAAAGCCAGAGGGTTTCACAATTAACAACTGAGCCCTTAATGCTGACTTGAGAATCCCCTGCTCTCTGGCTGCTATGTTTTAAATGCATACAGGGAGAAACCTTAGATGAGGAAGAACCTTGATGAGAAGCCTAAAGCTCTTCAGAAACTACAGTGAGCTGAAAGTTTTTCCTGGTGGAGAGATTAACACAGGCTAGATTTCCCTTTCCAAGTAAAATTTGAGCTTTCCATGCACAAGAACAGTCAGATCAGCTGCATGGATCATACATCACGGAGGGTAAAACATTTCCATTTGGCCAGAAACACTCAGTCAGCTCACTGGAATTATGCATTGTTAGTTTGCTACGGAAGTTAAACACTCCTGTTGCAGGCCCTTATAGCCAAGGGGATGAAAAGATTCTCCTCCCTAAGACAAGGCAGGAGTTCTTCAGGTGTCCGTGGTGAGCTCTCATTCTCTCTCACACTAAGCATTATGGATTTCCTGACAGGCAGTTCTAGAAAGCTACAGTCAAGCTTCCTCTTACTTATGGGATGTCAACCTAAAATCAACAGCGCTTCATGCCCATAAGTGATTGCCAAGTACTTTGGATGATGGGAAACAAGTCACTGGAAGAATAAAAACACCCAGAGTCACATAAAAATATATTCCAAGAGAAATAACACACTCTGCATCATTAAAACCACATTCTACTGTTAAAGCACATTCTAGAAACCCAGGTTATTTTGCTATTTTGCCCAGATTTCACAATACGTCTACAGATGAGCTTCCTTTCTCCTAGGCAGTTTGATGAGAACCACAAGCTTGTGACTGATGTTGGAGATAATGCTACAGAACACAGCTTGAGACACGCTAAATTCAGAGAACACCACTTGGCAAAATATGTCCAATTAGATGGCTAATCTTATCTTCAGGGACCTAAGCTACTGGGCAGTAACACTCCAATAACCTCCAGAAGAGTTACTGCTCAAGGACAGCCAGAAACATCTTTCCCTCAAAATTTCTCTTCCTTCTTCTAAGCACTGGATTGCCACTGCTTTGTTCCTTCCTGTAACAAGACAGATGCCACAGAATATAAAATCAGATGCATGGGGCTGCAAGATGAACTATGTACAAGCCAGACCCTTGCATCACCCAGCAACTAAAGGAACTGTTTTTTTCAGGATTGCCATTGTTATTTGATACTAGCCTTCAGCTGATGGGGGTGAGCGTGTGTCTATACGGTATAAAGCATGCTCCGAATGGCTCACCGGCGCTGGATCTGCCTGGCAAAGTTGTTGCTGGAAGCTGAGCAGGGGAACTGGACCGCCTCACTGTGCAGGGTGGCATTCCTGAAGAGGTCACAGAAGTTCTCAAACAGTTCCAGCAGCTCATCAGATGTATTCTCGAATACAGCAATAACCTCTGTGGTCACCATGTTGTACACAACAAAAAATGAAGGCTGGGGAGAGAGACAGAGGCAGCGGTTACCCAGGAGAGTACAGGTGGAGAAGCTGTCCCTTCCTTCTCCTCACATGACACTGCAGACCCTATCCAAATTTCCCTGCAGTGCAGGAGAATCGCACATGCTCACACTAATCCATTCTGCTATTCAAATGCTTCAACAGGTACCAAATTATCCACCTCTATACTGTTATTATTTATGAAAAATAACGGGCTTCCAATTTTTCAGCTCAAACTCTGTGTCAGTATTTCTGTTTTCCTCTCTGCCCTCCACCAAATCCAAAACGCTTTCTAAAATGCCAAATTTAATTTTCATTCCTGCTGACAAAATCATTTTAAATCCAGTGCTAGCTGGCCACAAATTATTTTTCCCTTTGCATAGAGATATTTTTTCCCCCCTTCTTAATATTTCCATCACACAGAGATGAGTCTTTTTACTGTACTGTGCATATACCACTGCCCACAAAAAGTTGTGCCCTCCAGGCACCCTGCCAGCACAGAAATGAAAATATGAAAGACATTAATGATTTCTTTTTAATGCCAACATTCTTGTGCACGAAGGCCCAGGTACCATGCTGTGGATTGGCAATGGCAGTGTTTCATGGCATGAACAAGCAAGAAATCAGGAAAAAGGTGACATTGTGTCAGTGCAGCCACACCAAAGGGAGATGATGCTCCCATCCCATTGGGAAAGGACCGGCTTAATCCTTGGTCATCAAAGGTAGCTTTTGTTAGACAGGAGTGCTAACAATCCCAGCACCCCAAAGTAAGAACCCGTCCTTACTTCAAAGGTAACTAATTCCCATGGTATATGTACATATCTGGTTAAATCTTCTGTCATAAAGATAATTTCTAAATGCTTCACCTCCCGCTCCCAAACGATGCTCAGGGATCACAGCAGGCACTCTGCCCAACCCACCCGCCTGCAAATATCACAAGGCTTGTTTGTTTTACAGCCCCAAAATAAATGTGATAATACGATCCAGCCCCCACATGTCAAAATGAAGCGCGCTAGATGAGGTTACTCACTAGACTACCGCCTAAGGAAAGGGAAGCCCTTCTGAAACACAGGGTGGGAGCAGAGAGAAAATAAGAGGAGACAGCAGAAGGAAAAGCTATTTACATCACTGAAGATTGCAGGGAGTATCCTCCAACCTTAAATATAAAAGTTCCACTGCCAGTTTAACACACAGACACATCTACAGGATGCCCCTGACCAGAGAAACTACCCTCACTGCTTTTTAGCAGCACCTGCAACACAGGCAAAACATCCCAGCATGGGTGGCAGAAGTCGAGTGTCACAGAAATCACGCAGCAAAGCTGTCAAGTCTATCAACACAAGCCTAGAACAAGAACAAACCCCAAGCTACATATACACCACAGAAAATTGTGAAGGATTCAGTGCAGACCATGACAATACACAAGCAACCCACAAGCATGAACATCCTCAACTCTCTTGGCAGAGAAGCCAGAGAGAAGAGAGGAGCCTGAAATTGGATGAAATCTCACATCTCTCTCTGATAGATGAAAAAAAATGGGACCTTTAGGTATTTTGTGAAACAAGGTTTCTTCAGGAAGCCCTAACACAAAGCCTACATTCAGGCAGGTGTGTGGAGACTGCTCTACATCTGGAATTATCTCCTGAAAGAACTGGGAAATTAGATGCTTTTTCTCCAGCATAAAACACACTGCCTGAGGAACACCGCAAACAACCACAACCTACATCTTACAGTAACCCTGGGGCGAAGAGAGTCAAGAGCGCGCTGCAGCAAAGCAGGCACAAAAGCCTTGGTAACCACAGCAGAGAGGGAGCCGAGCCTAACACAAACACTTACATCGAGGTCAGAAGCACCATTCCAGATACCAGCCAACAAGCAAAATGCTGCAGGCCATTTCCACAAAGCTTTAATATTTTTGAGACAGCCACTCAGTTTTACACAAATAGATAAAATGCATTAGATTAAGCCTTACCTACTCCCTCCCAAAGCAACTCCACCAAACAACCACAACGTAAGAGAACAATAAAATCAACAAGTCATCTTCCAGAAAGAATTAAGACTAAGGCAACATGCAAAGAACTACTGTCTATTTCTTCTACGATCTAAGTCCTGGATCTGGCAAACACAGGGAGGAAGAAAAAGAAAAGCAAACATCTGGAGAATAATCAGATCCGGAGATTTATTACAAATTCTTGCTAAATACTTTCAACAGAAAAAAAAACCCACAAGTGGGTTAAAGGAACAGAACAGGTTAAAAAAAAAATCCTTCTCAGTTTCACAGAGCTCAAAACCTGACCACCACCCTAACAGTAGTGAAAAGATATGATCAACCTGCAGAATGGTGAAATGTCTGGAGGGACCCAGCACTGACTAGGCTACATTTGCTCTGATTCAACTTCTTTAGTACTATAACGAAAGCAGAAGCAATTGGCACATTAGCTAGATCTAGGAGCTGCTACTCTAATTTGGAGAGATCATAAATAGTATCTCTCATTGCACCTTGAAAGAGTAAGTACGTAGGTAGAACAGAAAAGGTAATTCTACCAGGGACAAATGAAGGCTATTATATATGAAAAATATGCTTGATGATACATGAGAAATGGGAGAGACTACCTAAGTGTACTATATGAAATACCAGCAAAAAAGAAAAACCAAAAAAAAAAACCAGCTGGGAATTTGAGTGGGGAAGAGGGTTGTACAACATCTATGAGCATGGGCAACAACCTCGGGAGAAAGGGGACTCAGAACCATGTCAGATCTTTTCTCTCTTATTTTCAGTTGAGATGGAAGTGATGAAATTATGAGAGCAAAAGACACAGTTATTCAGTTATTCAGTATCAGAGGCATCAAATATTCACACAAGAATGAAGTACCAGGGTTCCTAAACATCATTCACAGGGTCAGCTAAGAATCGCAGCTCACAGCATTGCACCTGCTTCAGCACTTGACCCAAAGCAATGAGCAGCCTGAGGAGGCAGGCAGTACCTGGGAAGGATCCGTCACCCGCAGCGTGACCACATCTTCGCTAGTGTATTTGATAAACAGATGGTTTTCATCCAGAAGCTGCATCTTCCACATGCGGAGCTGCCTTAACTGATCAAAGTACTGGAAGAACCTTCTTTTTGCTATAGCGCTTCCATCCTGCTCGGCCCTTCTCCACAGGTACACCAGCAGCCTGTGCTTCAAAGAGTTTATGAAGGGCTCTTTGTAGGGGTTGGCCATCCCTGTCTGAGTATCCCGCTGCACCTCGGGATACACCGCAGACAGAGTCAGGAGATCGTCCTCATAGCAGAAGCGGCCGATAGTCCGTACATCAATGAATGTACCCTCAGGTGTTACCTGAAAGACGTGAATAGTCTGCTGCTGCACAGAGAGAATGGCCAAGATATTCTTATAGAGGTACAGCCCCTGGTTGTGAGACAGAATGACTTTGTCACATTTGAAAGTCCGTGTGTCACAAAGTCTACCTGTGTGGAGGTCTATGATATGCAAGGAATAATCCTCCAAGGGGGACCGGGGATTAGGCGTTACCGACTCACTGTTGCGGTAAACCTCGAAGAAGGGAGGATGAGGCTCCTCGGGCAGGTACGCGGCAGAGCCAACAATCACGTATCGACAGTCATCAGTGAACAAGCTGCACTCCCGGTTCAAGTGCTCCCCATTGGAGGCCACATTGGTGATATGGAGCAGGACAAAGAAGCGTTCAAAGAGCCGCCCCCGGATGTTGACAGATCTTTGGTCATTGCCGTTGGCCAGGATCTCTCCCTCATAGCCTTGCAGGAGGTCTTCCGCCGCCTGGCAGCCTTGATACTCGTAGATCTCCAGAGAGGTCTGGTCAGAGGAGAAGGCAATGAAGTAGCGACCGTCAGGGGAGAACTTGCGCAAGAAGCAGGGTGGCTTCTCCACGTTGACCACAGTGAAGTTGGGGAAGACATTCTGGTGGAAGACGCGGACTTGGTGCCAGTGGGTGCCGGCTTTGCCTGAGCTGATCCGGCGGCACTCCAGGCGGTGGATGACATTCTGGTTCTGGATGCGGCGAGGCCTGATTGTGGGGGCGTCATGGTCCATGGTCAGAACTCTACTTCATCTTCACCCTGCTAGGGAGAGAGCGTACATGTGCCCTGGAACTACTCCAAGGTGGGGGTAGAACTCAAGAGTACTGGGGAACCTGCTTGCATGGATGGTCTGAGAGAAAGCCCCACAGCACCCAGGGTGGGGGGTGGCTGAAAGGTGCGGACTTGCTTTTGGAATGGGGAAGGTGCCACTGGACACTGGGAGGTGGTGGTGAAACTAGGAAAGAGACCTCAGTGGGAGATACCAGAGGAAATGGAGGGAGCCCAGAGATAACCCCAGTGCACTGAGGGGTTATAGTATCTGCAGGTCTGTCTGATGAACAGGGAGACACAGAAGGTTCTGGGAGGGGACGGAGGGAGCCAGGAGGGCAGACACAGGTGGCCACCAAGGGAGTGGAGGGAGGCCGGGGAGCCGAGGATAAGCCGCAGACCTGCTCGCTGACAGGTACAGGGGGGCAGCCTGGAGAGAACGGAGGGAGCTGGGGGCGGGGGGGCACAGGAGGGGTCACCGGGAGGCGTACGGGCCTGCCTGCCGAGGGAGGCACAGGGAGCCCCGGTTCCCCGGGAGCTGTGAAAGGGCTCGGAGCTCCAGGGGAAGCCATGGGGAAGCTGTGGGCCCGCCTGCCGATGGGAACGGGCTCCCAGCTGCTCTCCCGCTGGTCTGGGGGGTGAGGGGGGGCACGGGGGAACCAGGGATCGCGGTGACCCCCTGACAGGGCAAGGACCCGGGGAGGCCGCGCGGCGGGGCCGGGAGCGGGGCGGGAGGAGGCCACAGCTTCGCTCACCGCCCGGGCCCGCCGCTGGGTCCCGCCACCGCCGATCACTCTATGGCCGCCGCCATCTTTCCGCCACCGCACGACGACGCACCGCGACGGCAGCGGCGAGAGGGCGTTACCGCCACACTTCCGCTTCCGGCCGCCGGGCCAGGGAGGCGGCCCGGGCCGGGCCAGACTGTCAGCAGGCTCGGAGCGCCCGCGCCCCCTGCCGGCAGGAGGGAGCGCTGCGGGGCGCGCCCGGGCACCCTCTGCACCCCCGCACCTACACCGCACTCACCCGGCACCCACTGGACCCATCCTGCACCGCCCGCTACCCCGCACCCACCCCGCGCGCACCAGGTACCCACTCTGGACCCACCCTCCAGGCCCAGCCCTACACCCCGTGCACTCCCAGCACCCCCTGCACCCATCCTCCAGCCCCAGCCCTGGGCACTCGCTGCACCCTTACATCCCCATCACCCATCCGGCACCCTGTGCCAGCACCCCCTGCACCCCGGCCACCCCATCCCAGCACCCACCTGCACCCTCACTCATCCACCCCAAAGCCCCCTGCATCATCCTGCGCCCCAGCACCTCCTGAGCCCCGCCATGCCTTGGACATCCCAGAGCCCTCCACCCCCAGGTACCCCCTGCACTCCCAGTCCCCACGCAGGGACATCCCAGGGGACATCCCACCTGCTGCCAGTTGGCGTGCACCCTGACACCCCAACCCCAGCACTGGCAGCAGGGACTGGGGGCACCCCTTTGACCTTTCCGAGGGGCTCGAAAGCTTTTTGCTCATGCAGGGCTCCCCGCAGCCTCCCCCATCCCACCCCACGCAGCAGCTGCTGGGGCACCTGGCCTTCGAAGGGAGGGAAGGAGGAATGTCGGGGGGGCCTTGAGAATTATTTGCCAGCCTCTTGCCAAGGCCGAGCCACCGTGCTGGTGCTTGGAGCCCTCCCACCGGCAGGCGCGAGAGCCAGGAGCGGGGCAGGATGCTGAACCCGGGGTGCTGGAGAGCCCGTGGGGTGGGTGCACCCCCTTTCCGTGGGGTGGGTGCCCCAAAGGGATGGAGCAGTGGTACCCAACCGAGCCAGCCTCGCCCCAGGGTGGAGGGGGCATGCTCCTGCTGCACCAAAGCTCCTGCCACTGAAATTCCCAGGGATCTTCCCTGTGGATGATGGGGTGCTTTAGGGTTGCATCAGCGGCGGGGCAGAGTGGGACCCCACCGCTCCAGCGGATAGGACCTGGGTGGCTCCAGCTGCCTTCCCGCAGGAATGGGGGAAGGCAGCCTGCCTGGTGCTCCTGGGCAGCGAGCAGGGCACCCTGAGGGACTGGGGAGACCCTGCCGCCACCCCACCTGCCTGCCACACTCCCATCTCCCAGCAGGTTCGTTCCCAGCAGCCGTATCCCATGTCCCTCCCCACTCTCCCCATTGCCTCCTGGTTGCAGAAGGCATGATGACAAGACTAAAATGAATGGCCCCAGCGTCTCTCTTTGTCTCTCTGCCTCCTGCCTAATTAATTGAGATCCACCTTAATAGGATCAAACTAAATACCAAAGAGCATCCAACCACACAGCAGCTGGCAGAAAAACAACCGCCCAGTACACACACACCGAAAGACAGCTCGCCATACAAAAGAGCCATTAATACAGTGGCAATTAGTGCTTCCGGAGCTAATAACTTCATCACCGCAATCAACCCATGGCCACAGCCCCCCCCGGGGCTGGGGAGGGGGTCAAAGGACCCTCACTGGAGCAGTTTCATCCATCAGCAGGGATTTGCATTGCATGCAATAAATCTCATGTCCAGCAAACTTAGTCCCTGCTTATTTTGGCCTGGGGGTAGGCAGGAGGTGGGGGGGTCCTGGGGCTGGATCTGCCCCCACCCCAGGTGGCTGCTGAAGGCTCAGGGCTCCTGGCATGTTTTGCTGGCTGAAATTTCCCATGCCCTACAGCATTTTGTGCTGCCTCTTGGGGGTCCAGCACTGGGGGACACGTGGCTGTCTCTGTCCTTGTCTGCTGGGGACAGTGGGGAGGTGGGGTGCCCCTTCACATGTCCCTGGGCCTGGGGGAAATGGCAAGCTCCAGTCCAGAGCCTGGGGTGCTGGTACGGAGGTTACTGGAGACTGGTACACAGGGTACTGGGAGCTGTTATAGGGGTTGCTGGGGACTGGTATAAAGTTACTGGGAATGGGGATGGAAGTTACTGGGAGCTGGTCCAGGGAGTTGCTGGGCATCTCCAGCTTCACAGAGCAGCTGCGGGCCTGTGGCTTTTGAGTATCATTAGGCTGGTTTGGGTGGAAGAAGCAGTGTCTGGAAGACAATCCCTGCTCTCCCCAGCCCAGAAACAGGCAGCTGGGGTGGTCAGGGGTGTCCCTCGCCCAAGTCATCCCTTGTCCAGATTTCGGCTCCCAGCTCCACTTGCTCCCCTGTGCAAAACCCCTTTATCATCACAAATGGCCTCAAGCATGTCCCTTCCTACAGAAATGAGTGATTCCTGCCCAGGGGGGACAGTCCCTTGCCTAGGCTTTGGCAGTGTGCCGAGAAGTGGGATGCTCCATGACTTCCCAGTGAGCCTCAGTGCCGGGGTAGTAACACCAACTCCACCACTGCCCTGCCATTGTGGCATCCACCTCCAGCCTGTTTCTCCAGAGCCAGCAGGTGTGTTAAAAAAGAAAATAATAAATTGCAGCCCATTTGGGCTGGTTTGGATGATTTCTCCTGTTCCTGAAGCAAGGACCCTTCTGCTGTTCTTGCTTTGCCTGTTTACCAAGAGACTCCCTGCTCTGCCTCCCGTGGCTGTTTTCCCAGGATTAGAGAGGCTGTGTAAGGAGAACAGTACTGGGGAGATGCAGGGATGCGCTGCTCCCATCCTGGCTGTGCCACCAGGCAGATACAACCCCCAGCATGAAATCGCTGTGGGGAAAAGCTGGACCATCTCCTTGCAGGGATGCTTATAGAGGAAGAAAACCTTCCAGGTCCTGAGCACTACTGTCCCCCTCTCATGGCTGCTGAGCTCAGGCACTGTCAACTTCCCTATTGTGCTGGGGGGTGGGTGGGGGGTGGGGAGCAGAATTTAATATGAAAAAAGGAGGGTGAAGTTTGTACAAGACCCTGGTGTGGGAAGGAATGCTTCAGCCCTGAGCAGTGCCTTGGTCCTTCCCAAGCCCCAGAGCGCGGCCACTCTGTGGGAACTGGCTGCCTCCATGGGTTTTTTAGGTTGAAGCATCCTGGCAATGGCAGCAACAAACTTCAGCTGAGGGAAACTCTTGTTGGCCTAAGAAAAGACCAAAGGGAGCAGAGGGAGACCTTGGATGTTTCTAATTTTTCCAAAAAAACCAAGGATGTCATTCAATATTTTAGTTCTTCCCCAAGCCTGGAGAGTGACTTGTGTTTGCGGAGTTTTGGGCTCCCCTTGCGTGGGGATCCACGTACACATTCACACATGGCTTTATAAAGGGGGTGAAAAGGTCCCGTCCATGTCCACTGTGGCCAGTACTCACAGCTCCCCAGCCCCAGCAATACTCCATGGGAGCTGTGGCCCCTCTCCCCATGCTGGGCAGGTCTCAGCAGGATTGGGCTCCATCAAAGCCAAGTTTGCAGGTTGCAACACCTGTGGACCTTCGCAGCACTAGGGAAACCTTTGCCATCAAAGCGTCCCTTGCTTTAACCAGTTTTAACTGGTACCAGAGGCTCCTTTTGAAGTGGAACTGGGCGAGTTTTGGAGACTGTTGATGGGTTCATCACCACTGGGATGTGGTCTGCCAGAGTGGGGTCTGTGGGCATAGGACTGGGCCCCTCTTTTCTTGCTCCCAAGGCTGTCTTGTCTCTGCTTGAAGGCAAGACCTGCTTTAAACACCTTCCAAAACTCTCCTGGCATTTGCGAAACACCCTGCTGCAGGGGCAGAGCAGAGACAGGACCGCAGGAGCAGGGGCTGGGGGTTGCTGGGTGCCTGGTCCTCCCAGGGTGCCCACGGGGATGGCTGGGGCTGTGTGCCACCGCTGGGTAATGGGGATCCCCTGAGCACAGGGGACAGGCAGGGACCAGCACCCTCCTGGGTAGGGGGACAGCAGCACCCACCCCTGCAGTGGGGTATTGGGGCTGGGGGGGCACCCAGCTACCCACGGTGAGAGCTGGACCTGCCTACCTGCTTAGCCCACAGCCAGCTCCCTGCGTGGGGTGACAGCCCTGTCCCCTCCTATGAACCCACCACAGGATACAGCCCTGTCCCCCCCGTGCCATCTGTGGGATGACAGCCCTACACCCTACCATACACCCATCACAGGGTGACAACCCTGCCCCTCCGTGCCATCCGTGGGGGTGACAGCCCTATGTCCCCCGTGCCACCCGTGGCGTGACAGCCCCGTCCCCCCCGTGTCACCCCGGGGGGGCGCAGCCCGGCAGCCTCCTCCCGGCTGATGCGCAGTGACATTTGCAATCTGTTGCCATGGGCGCTCGGGGACTTTTGCTGTGGAGGGGGATCGCTTTTCTCCCCCCTCCTCCTCCTCCTCCCCTTCCCTCCCTCCCGATGACGTCATGGATGACCACGGTGGTGACAGGGCCACCTGTGGGCTGGTGAGGGGTTTAAAGAGACAGTCTGCAGCTGCAACAGGAGCCCTGGCTATTGTCTCCGCACCTGAGAGTGGGGGGACCTGCAGTCCCCAGACCACCCCCCCCCACCCCACCATCCATCCTACCCACGCCATCCCATCCGTCCCACCCAATCCCATCCCATCTCATCTCATCCCATCCATCCCACCCCATCCGCACATCCCCTGCCTCCACCACTGCAGCTCTCCCGGGAGCGGGGCATCCCAAGCTGGGTCCTGTATCCCTTCCCTGTAGAGGCTCCTCCAAGGTAAGGCTGCGCTCCGTGACCCCCCGTCCCACCGGGGACCCGGCGGGCTGCAGCCCCCAATGCCGCCAGCGGTGTTTGGGGCTGCAGCTTGTCACGGTCCCCTGGGAATCTGAACCCCGGATGGGGTACCCCCAGCTGGGACCGGTCACTTCTGTCCTCCACCGGGACCCTGCCACCTTCCCCACACCTCCAGGCAGGACACGGGGATGATTCCAGAATACAGGACAACCCGTAGGACAACAAAACCCCTGAGGTGGCAGGTCTTTGCTCACATAAAGGGGCTGGGATGCTCCTGCCCAGGGTAGCACAGGGTACAAGGTCTTCATCCCTTGCCAGCCAGCATTCCTAGACCACCTCAGAAGATGCTGACCACTGGGCATCTGCATGCCTTCTGTGCCACCCCAGGCAAGAGCCTTGGGCACCTCCTTGTCCCCACTGTAGTCCTCATCAAGGGGACCATCAGAGCTGGTACCATGCCAGGCACCTGAAACCCACCACGGCCAAACCCTGAGGGGCCATGGGTGATGCCAGGAGCTGCAGTGCACACTGTAGGAGCAGGCAGGGGCAGGGGGAGAGGAGCTGCCCGCCTCATCTTGGAGGTGGGGGGAGGACCATCTCTGCCTAGTCCCCAGGGCTTTGTCCCACTGTCTTTGTAGCTCCGATGGGGCCAGTAGCAGGTAAGTGCCTCCATTTAGTGTCACTTGGATATGTAGGCAGGGAGCGGGGTAGAACAAGGGTCGGGGACCTGACAGAGGCTCAGAGAAGAGCAGGGTGGAGATGTGTGTGTAGGGATTGGTGTGTGCATTCCCGGCGAGAGGAAGGCTATGTCCCTTCCCACAGGACATACCCCAACAGTGACCGTGCAAGTCATCAAACTCCTTGTTGGCTGCCGCTGGGCAGCCCTTGAGGGTCTTCCAGAGCCCACAGCTGCCTGCAGATCCAGATCCAGTGGAGTCCATGTGGACACCCAGCAGCTACAGAGTCGCTGGTCCCACGGGGGTGGCTGCGATGGGAGCAAGGCAACTGCAGCAAAACCCATGGCTAGTAGCCTGGGCTGCCTTTGCAGCCTTCCTAGGGGCAAACTGCATGGGGTCATGGGGTAGGCGAGGAAGGGGACCATGCTTCAGTGAGTCTGTGCTCCATCCTTGAGGACCTGGACAAACCCAAGGATGCAACTGCCTTTGGCACCCTGGGGGAGAGGAGCCTGCTGGAGCCAGGCTCTCCACGTCCTGCTCCTGCAGTGCTGGGAGCGGAAGGAATAAGCAGTGGCACGTTTCTGCCATCCATCCCTCAAAAGATGCAGAGAGCTTGAGCTGGGCCTGGTTTTTGGGAAGAGGCAAAATGCAGATTGTCTGATAACTGGAAATCTCTGTCTGAGTGGCCTTGGTGTTTGTCCACCCAGCAGCAGCTGAAGCACAGGGACACAGCCTGCACCTCCCGGCACATGGCACAGGAGATTTGGGGGGAGCACCCACTGTCCCCTGTGACGCTCTGCCACCTTTTCCCCCTTGCTGCTGTGGGTGCAGCCCATGGGTGCAGCTGGTAAATTGGGGAGCTCTGGCAGCGCTCACCACCCCAGCATGGCACGGGGCAGCCCTGGCTGGACCCATCTTGCTTTGGGGGGCTTTGGGGAGGCTGAGGCTGCTGGTCCATGGGCATCCATGGGAGAGGTTGTGGGATCCATGGCAGAGAGCTGCTGGGGGGATTGGGTCCCAGGCCCGCAGCTGAATCCATCCCCTCCCTGTACTGTGTGTGGGGCAGGGGTTACTTGAGCAGCAGCCGTGGAAAGCAGGAGTTAATTTAATACTAGATGCACACAGTCAGGGGCTGCCTGTTGTTCCAGTGAGGCTAAAAGATGCAAGTTGAGCTGAACAGACCCAGGGTGTGAGGTCTGGCTCTGGTTTGTGCAGACGGATAGAGAGCAGGCAAGGGTTGTACAACACGTGGGAGGAGTTGTGGAGTAACGGCTGGCCGTGTCCAACGGTCCAGGGATGCACTATCTAGCCGATTTTCTTTTACTGCTTCAAAATCCTGCGAGAGCTTGTTAACCAGGAGAGAATTCATGCCTGTGTGTGAGGGCACCCAAATATACATACATACACACGTGTCATACCCAAATACGTCGCAGCGCTGGGGAACGCCAGCGCGTGAGCTGGTTACGCTCCCAGCTCCCCTGGCAGGCGCTTCCACCTCCCCCCATTCCCACGGGGGAAACTCTTCCAATGCTGGTGACAGATAATGCTGCCGGAGTGTGGGCTTCTCTCTTGACCTTCCTTCTGGCGGTATCCGAATTCCCTTTGCTGGCTCTGTAGGCTTCAATTCAAGACAGCACCCGAGCATGAGGGTAAGCGCCTGCTTGCCACTGTCTTAAGCAGGATGGGGTCTCCAACAGGGATTTCTCCGGGTTGGTGAATGAGTTTGGGACCTTAACTCTGGTGGCAAAAAGCCAAACCCTTTGTCCGTGAGAAGCAGAGTTAAGGTGAAGTGACCAATTCCACCTTCAAGGCTCCTCCCTGGTCTGTTTTTTTTCACTGGGGTCTGTTGCCATGTGCCAGAGCAATGTCTCCCTCTGGTCAAACACTGAGAGGGGATGAAGGTGCAGGTTTTCACACTGCCCTCAGCATGCTTTGAGCTGGACTGTGCCCAGGCCGGGGGGGGGGTAAGGCAGGGAACCAATGCCAGCAAGCAGGATCCAGCATCCCTTGCCTCCCAGCCCAGCTCAGCGTGTGCACACAGCAGGCGCCAGCTCCTCGGCAGTGACACACGCAGGCTTTTCAAGCGCAGCCTCTTAACCCCACTAATTCCCTTGTTTTCTGCTGCCAGGCCCGCTGCATCCCTGCCAGGGGGTGGCCCAGAGCCTGCTAATTGCGCTAGCGAGCTGCTCTGTGTCTCTCCATCGCCGGGGCTGTTATTCTCTGGGGTTGTTTGGGGGGCTGCTGGCCCTTGCCTGGCGGTGCAGTGAGCAGCAGCACCCCTTGTCCCTTCTCCTTTACCATCTCCAACCAAATTATCCAGATTCTGGATTGACTCCCTTCCTTTCAGCTCATGGGGGTCTCACCAGGGATCAAGGCAATCCTCAGCACAGCACAGCGCTTCTCCCATCCCTTCCTCCAGGTCAGAAAGGCACCGAAGGCACAGTGCAAGAAAGGGCTGCCTGAGCTCACCTAACCCACTCTCAGCCCAAAAGCCCACATCTCCAAGGCTGATTTGGAGGTGCCAGAGTTCATCTGGAGGTGCCAGAGCTCATCCCCACACTGGTCGCCTGTTCTCCTCCCCTCCTCATCCAGAGAGGCTCAGGGTGCCAGGAGCACCCCAGAGCATCCCTCACCTTCCATCTCCCCATCCCCACCTCCCGTCCCCAGGCCATCTGGCCACACTCATCCATGTTAAACAAATGCTGGAGTCTATTATCAGGCCCTGCCTCCCCCTTCCCCCCCGGACAGATGGAGGCTGAGCACACCCGGAGCCCCGGCCCGCAGCATTCATGTGTGTGAATGAGAAAATTGAATTATTTATGGCCATGCGAATAAGGCTGGCGGCTGCGGAGGCCGAGTGGAAAGGACTCCATTACGTGGCAGATACCTGTTGCTATGGAGCTGGAGCTTCTTCCCCGTGCCCCCCCAGTGCCCCCATGCACAGCTGCATCCCTGCCTGCCCCCCATCCTGCCCTCGTCCTCGTGGGGCTGGGATGGAAAGCACAGCCAAGTGCTGGGCTGGCCACAGTGTGCCTAACTATGGGCGTTTTGCTTCCTGCACTGTGCTGCTGTTCCCCCAGACTGCTTTGGAGGCCACCCCAAATCTCCCCGCATTTCCCAGCAGCACCCTCAGTGCAATGTGGGGATAGTGTGATGCTGGTGGCCAGTGGCTGCCCAGCCACTGTGGTCTGTGGCACACGTTGAAACCAGCAGGAAGCGTTGGGGCAGGCAGCAGCAGCGTCTCATGGCTGGGGCTGGGCAAAGCAGGTCCAGTCCCCACACAGCATGGGGCCAGCAATGACTCTCGGCTTGGACCTCTTAACTCCCCTCCAACCTCCCATCCCTAGATACAATGGGAGCTGTGACTTGAGGTCCCCCCAACTCCCCTCCATGCCCAGGCAGAAAAGCAGCTTTGTGAGAGCAGGGACTCCTTCCAAAGCCACCTGCATTGCAGCTGCTTTCCAGGGATGCCGAATCCTGCAGCGATGCTGAGAGAGATACTTAGACATCCCTCCCTCCCGCTGTCTTCCCAGCTGCTCCTTGCCCCCAAAGTAAGACTTTGTTCCTATTGGGGTGCAGTCCCTCCTGTCTTGATGCCCCATTGGGATCAGGCCAAGCTCCGGGGGACCGTGACGGGATGGGACCCCGTAGCCTCCATCCTGTGCAGTGGCAGCACAGGGACTCCCACTCCCTTCCCTGCAGAGCTAAGAATAGACTCCAGCTCTGCTCCTCACGCTGAGTGGGCTCTGCTGGGCTTGGAGGAATAAAAAGCAGGCAAACGCTTATTTTAGTCGCTGCAGTCAGCAGCTGTGACTCTGATGTACCCAGGAGTGGCTTTGCACCGTGTTTACCTGCCCACTGCTGGGAGCAGAGGCACCACTGCAGACTGTTCGGCCACGCTACAGATGTCCCCATCATGCTCCCAGCCCCAGCATTGAAATCCTGGCTGGCTCCCAGACCGTCACTGGTACACCTGTCTCCTTCCCCCTTTCCTTTCCCCGTGCTTCTGTGGTGATGTTGGGGATGCAGATGCTCCCACCCTTCTCCATGCACTGGGGGATGCTCCTGCCCTGCTCCCTATATGTCCACTGCTGGAGGCCAGCAGAGCCTTGCTGAGACACTTAGGGCTTGTGTAAGGTCCCAGGGCACATCCTGCTATACAGGACACGGTGGGGCTTGTTACTGCTGCCTGAGATAAAGGGGGATTGAAGACATCCCTATGTCTGAGTGAGGCATCTGCCCAGGATGCTGCAGGGGCGAGCTGGCGCATGGCAGCCGTCGCTCTGGGCGCAAGGCCGGGGGAAGCACCCACCCTGGGAGAGCAGCTCTGGGTCCCTCTCCCTAGCATCAACCCTGAGGTAAAATCAAGAGAAAGCTAATTGTTACCATAGTTACATGAAGTGGCCTTTCTCAGGGAGCCGCGTCATCATTGCTGTCACAAGGTTAAGGCGGTGGGGAGTGGTGGTGGTGGGGAAGGGAGGGGAGAGATGTGTTTTCTTTGGAAAAACCATGGCAACAGCTATTTCTAAGGGAACAGCTGTGCACAGCAAGGCCATGGGGAAGGGGAAGGGGCTGGGGCGTCTCAATGCCAGCCATGCTCTGAAGACAGCAGTGCCAGGTCCAGCAGCTTTCCATGGCAGCCTGTATCCTCAGAGTCCCCTTCCCACTGGTGCCAGGGCTTGCTGGGTGTCTCCCACAGTGCTGGCACAGTGCTGTGGGCTCCAGCACACCCAGCAAAACAACATGAGGCCACTCCAGTCTGCTTGCCATGTGCAACCCTCCTGGCATGTTCCCGTCAGTCAGGGCAGCAAGGGGTTCTAGATGTGTGGGATGGCCAGGACCACCCATCGCAGGGAGCAGGGATGCAATTGCTTGTTAAGAGCAAATACAACAGGGAAAAGCCCTAACGAAGAAGCCAAGGTTAAGCAATGAGTGACATGAAGTTTGAACACCCATAATGCAAATACTGGTGGAGATCGTAGGCATGGAGTTGGTGCCACTGGAGCCAGTACAGCCTAGGCTGGCAAAATGGCTCCCTGCAACTGGTGTGACCACTTCTGACGGCAGCTGCTGCTGGTGGGGCCCAATGTGTGGAAAAAATAGGAAGGTGCTCTTGGGGGAGGAACACTAGAGGAGGCGCAAGCACCATGGAGATGTCCTGTAGGTCTAGGCAGGGCTGGGTAAGACCTGGAGATGCAGAAGTCTGAGGCACTTACACCCCAGATCTGTTTTGCAACGGCCAAGTGGACGCAGCAAAAAGAAGATGCTGGTCTCAGCCACAACCTCCAGCTTGGCTCCTGTTTCAACACATAGCTGGAAATTATCTCTCTTTGCAAGACAGACTCTTAATTAAGACCATTTCCCTGAAGGAAGCCAAGATGGAGAGCTTCACTTCTCGGTATTCCAGCGCTTTCTGGCATTCGTTTCCACACCAATTAGGGTGCAAATTAGTCATCCAGAGTGCAATTCAGTGGCTGTGCTCAAGGGAGGCTCTTCAGCACACGTGCCATCTTCTTCCAGGAAGGCAGGTGGCGGGCACAGGCGGGGTAGCCATGGCAGGGACAGGGAAGGGGCAAACGTGGTCCTTGGGGTGCCGAGATCTGTGGCTGGTGGTAACGGCCCAGAACTGGACATGGAGAAGAGTCACCGAGAGGGTTTAGGGTGTCTGCATGAGCTGTGAGGGCTTCTCCTTGGCCGCTGGACCTTAGCATGACCCATTGGACCACTGGACTCTGAGACTAAGCATTGGGACTAAATGCTGGATAATCTACAAGTGGCAGCACAATGGCAATGGAAAAGGTGGGAGGAAGAGCAAGGAGCCAGCTGCTCCCCAAGCCTTTATGCAGGGTCCTCACCACCCACCTCTGCTCTCTGGCAGGAAGGCTGGGAGAGGATAGAATGTTCCTCCAGCCTTGGAGTGTTACTGTGCCCAGCCATCCTGAGCCCACATGCCAAGGAGGAAAGTCAGGAGTTCTTTGATGGCACTGGTAGGGGTGGAAGAGGGATCTGAGGATAACATGTTTGGTCTGTGCCTGGCTGTGACACCGTCTGACCCGAAGGTGCATCAAAGGGCTGGCACAGAAATGTGGTTTAAGGGTGGCTGACATCTCAATCTTGAGGTTGTTGGGTCTGGACAGTCTCCTGCTCAGGTCTTAAGATGGATACACGGCAGCACCTCTGACACAGTTGTGGCTGTGCATCTGTTCATCTGTGGTGAACCTGTCCTGATTAGCTTTAGCCAAGAGGTTCTTGCAGAAGATGTAGGCGAAACATAGGATATTATTTCAGGAGGAGAAGGTTCCAAAGGGGAATAAGCAAAGCCCCTCTGGGCAGCAGCACGGCCATGCTGGCTGCTTTCCCGGCAGAGCTGCATAGGATGCTGCAGTTGTAGGAATTCCTTGAACTTGGCTTAGGGTGCCTGTGGGAAGCACCGGTGCAGCCGTCCAGTGCACAAGGAGAGTCTGGGCAGCTGATCAGTGGGTGAGCTGGTGCCTGGTGGAGCGGGGCAGCCAGAGAGCTGGTGGAGAGGCAGCCAGGAGGAGGCATCCAAAGTCCAAAGCTGTCTGTTCACATTTCCCCGGGTGACCCGGGGAGTGGGGTCTCTCTGCAGCACCAGGCATTCTCCCTGGTTTTCTTCCTCACCCTCGTCAGAGGGGTGGGAGACAGCCACAGCCCTGCAAAAATGCTGCACAAAGCTCTGGGCCAGCTGTAAGAGAGTAGGGACTGGAAGGCTTCAGCTAAAATACCAGTTTCTCAGTGATCTCAGTTACGAGGCTCGGTTCCCTGGCTGCTTTTGAAGCTGTTTTGCTGAGCCCCAAGGGGCTGTTGGGGCTGGTGCCTCCTGCTCCATTGGAGGAGCCATGTCTGTTTCTGCCTCCACGGGCCATTTCAGTGTCACACGCTCAGTGCAGCTTTCCCTAAATATTCCTAATTACCAACAAACTTTCTCATCTCCCACGGGCACAGCTGCCAGGCAGGGACCAGAAGTCTCCCTTGCCTTCTGGCCAGCTTGCCTGCTGCCCAGTGCCTGCTCCAGCTCCTTCCGAACAGCACCAGGAGCCCTGCCAGGAGCTGCCAGCCCCTGGGGCATGCCCTCCGAGCCCCCATTAGTTGGTGGTTGTCTTAAGCACTGCAACATTTGTAGCCTTATTCTTCCTAATCCCGCCTGATGTAACCGTGGCTGTCCTCATTAGCCACATAATTGTCTAGCAAACACAAAACAGGCCCTGACACGGTCGAAGGAAATTGGTTTAAAAATACGAAGCTGCATTCTCAGATGTTGTCGAAGGGAGCTTTTTTGTTTATTTGCATTTACACAGCACCCCATGGAGTAACGAGAGAGAGATTCTGTGGTGAAAATACCTATTTTTCTTAAAGATCATCTTAGGAGAAGGTGGGTTTGACATGCCAGCTGGGGAAATCCAGCCCAGCCCCAGAGCGGGTGGAGGATGGCTACATCTCCACTTGGAATCACCTGCTGCATCAAGGGGTTTCCAAGCAAGGAAGGTGGCATCTCCTACTCATGCCCAGACTGGTATGGTTGCTCAGGCAGAGGTTTAGCCATCCACATCTCCCAGTGATAATACCTGCAAATTTCAAAGGGGCTCCATCCACTTCTGACAGCAGATGACAGGGTTAAGTTAATGGAGGCAGCGGTAAAGAAATCTAATTAACCTGCAGTATGTTGTTTAATTTGTGCAAAGTTGTTGTGGTTACTCAGCTATAAACTCCATCCCCAGCTCTAATGACAGTGACTTGCATGGCAGCAGCAGAGAGCTTCCGGGAGGTGGGCAGCCACCTTGTGCTCACCCTTGAAGGTGCCCTCAATTATGCGCAGAGCGTTCCAGTGGTTGCCTCCATCTGGTTCTTCCATGGCATTTGAGACATTTCTCTAGCTCCAACCTTTGCAACAGGCATCTGTGCTGGTTTTCTGTCTGCTCTGGCAATCAACTCTATTGCACAGCTTCCAAAAACCAGCTTTCAGGACCCAGCAGTGTCAATCTGTTGATTGCCCTAAAGTCCAGGAGATGGTTTCAGGTCGCCAAGTTTCCACCGCAGCTCTTAGGCCGTAATTATGTTCAAGGCTCTTTGCTTTGGTTATTTCTTTTTGCTAATGCTTGGAGCCACTGTACTGATCTTTCCTTCAAGGCTGACCTCCATGTAGCTTCCTAGGAGAGAGACAGGCCTGTTATTTAAACCAATTCACAAACCGGCTGCCAAAGGCCAGTTGTCCATTATATGATTTTTTGAACAGCAGGAATCAGCAGGGCTGATGGTGGCTGAGCTCTTTCTGCCAGTTCTAGGAGAGGCATAGGAAAAGAGATGGATGTTGTGTATTAGCATCTCTTCCCAGGTTAACCTTCCCTCAAGATCCTGGACCACCCAATAACTTCCCTGCAGCGCTGAGCAGAGGGGCTCTGGAGCCTGTAGTGCCCAGAGGTTGATGCTGAGCCTCAGCACCTCTTTCATCTCACACCAAAGCTCCGCGGTCCCCCTATGGCTACTACAAGAGATGCAGATACATTCATACCCTGCAGGGACATCCTTCCCATGGAGGGAAAAACTTTTAACCAGGTCCCAGAAGACTCCTGGTTGCCTGATGAGGTTTGCCAAGAAAGGAGTTGGGAGGGAAGATGATCCACCTCTGGGGTCCATCAGACCCAAGCAGGCTGGGGTCATGCTGCCGTGGGGTTTGTAGCAGCAGAGACCTCCAGCACCAAGGGCCCTGAGGTCCCACTCAACACTGGTGCTCCAAACATGTCGGGGATGTGAAATACAAGTACACTCTTAGCAGCAATACAGTTATACCAAGCTCTGCTAGATCCACAGCCTCCTCCCTGCAGCCCACGGCAGCTTGCACTTTAGCATCTCGGTCTGGTGGGAAGCCTGGAAACCTTGGCTGACTCCTCAATGGACACAGGCTCTTCTTCCAAACCAGCCAGGCAGTGCCCAGTGGTGATGCCCAGGGGCTGCAAGCCAGCCAGGATGGGATTCCCAGTAAATGGGACTCCCAGCAAGCCAACCTGCATCTGCAAACGGGGTTCCTGCCAGAGTCCTATGTACACGGACAAAGCACCACCCTCGGAGCAGGGGCAGTTGTGCCACCACCAGTTTGAAGGACAGACCAAGAGCATGACCCCATGCAAAGATCTTGGCATCCTGTCCCCACATTGCTGAGCTCCACAGCTCTTTCCCTTCAACTCGGGGACAAAACCAGGTCCCTGGGCAGCTGAGGGGAGAGGCAGCAGCTGCTGAGAGGAAGAGGAGCTCAATTTGGGTTTTTCTTTCTCTCTTTTTTTTTTTTTAATTTTTAAAAAAGAATTAAAAAGTGGCAGCACTAGCAAAGGGTAATTATCCCTCTGTTCCAGCTGAAATACAATTAAGGCAGCTCTCAACGAGCCCCCGGGATATTGTGGTTTACTAATTAACAAGCGGATATGCTGTGGCCCCTGTCATGGCAATTACAGCATGAGACAGGCTTCAGGAGCTCTAATTACACGTCAGCCTGCGACACACGCAGCAATACAAATTAACGAGTGCCCGGGCTGGCGACGGAGGGAGTTACCCAGCAAGAGGCTGAGCTGGGCAGCAGGGATGGGCATGGGGGGGGAAGACAGGGATGGGGGGACCTGCTGTGGTTCCAAGCCTGAGGATAGCAGCACAGGCTGCAGGCTAAGGAGGATGAAGGGAGCAGACTGGGGATAAAATATCCCACAGTTGGCAAAAACCGGTGCATCAGAGGAAAGAGAGGGGCTTTCGCTTTGCGGAGCTGTGGCCTGATGAATGGCATTTGGGATGACTGCAATGAATAGCAAGCATCACATCTTCTGCTGTTAATTCCCAGACCAATAAAGCTGCTGTTAAGAAAAGAAGTCAGATGGGAAACACCCAACAGGGCTTTGACTGCTGACAAATAACTAACAGGTCTCCCAGAGCCAAGAGGAATTTTTCTGAAAAATTGTTTATTGGGGAAGTTATGCAGTTTCAGCTTGAGTTCAACCAATAGCTTTGGCCAGGTGTGGGGGAAAAAAAAGCAATTAGGATTTTTGTAAACCCAGTTTTGACACGTTGCATTTAAAAAAGCTGTTTCCTTTCAAAACATATCAAAAAAGATACAATTAAACCAAAATACAGACTGCACACCTAATGAGGACATTTTGTTTCTGACAAAATCAGATGATATTTATCAGCTTTGCTGATACTTATTGCATTTTTACCGGTCCCAGCCCAGCAGCAACAGGTTTTCTGTGACACTAGTGTACCTTTTGAATTTATTGCTCTCGCCTTTCCTTGCTCTCCTTTCCAGCACTCGCCTGCTGCAGGCACCCAAGGAAGGATGGTGGGAAGGTGAAGCACTGGATGCCCTGGGCTTTGGCTGCTGGCATCGCCTGCAAATGCCACTGCAGATCGGGTAGTTCTCAGGCAGACAGCAGGATTCAGGGGGGGTGAAGTGAAGCCCTGGGATTTTGGGGCTCCCTCCAGCATCACACAGGGGTGGGAGCAGTGGAGCTCGGGGAGGAAGTCTCACACTGTAGGGGTGCACAGCAGGTCCCTTGTTTGCTCCCAGCTGTGACAAAGGGCTGAGACAAGGCAGGAGAGGGGGTTTTGGACTAATCCTGCTCCAGGTGTGCTGTCCCCATGTGCTGCAGGGAGAAGACCCTGCACAGTCCCCGCTGCCAGCACCCAAGGCATGAAGCCACCAGAGGCCACCTCTGCTGCAGAGCCATGGCAAAGGGAGGGCACGCACCTCCTCACACATCACTCCCAAAATAGATCTCATTAACCATCGCAATTAACACAAGCCAAGCCCTCTCATCTCCTCATTGCCCCAGCCAAAGCCATATATAAAAATAACTGTTTATTACACAGCAGGCAGGGCCCGGCTTATCGCTGCAGACAGGAAATTGCTGCGCAGAAACCGCACGTTTCACTTTTAATAAGTTTGGCAATAAAACATCTTGTCAAATGAGGCCACGACAGGGTGATAATGAAGCTTCCGTGTGGCCCATAATTGCTTACTGCTTTCCTGGGGGGAAGCCAGAAAAAGGGGAGCAAGAGGGGAGCCGTACGGCAGCATCATCTGTCCTCATCTGCTGCTTTGGGAGCATCCCTTCTTACCCCTGGCAGCATCCTCCAAGCACCGGCACCCACTGAGACATGGTTGAGGGGGAGGTCTGTCCATGTTGGAGAGATACAGGTAATTCCCACAGCATGGTGGAGGTGTCAGAGGAAGAGAGAGGCTGCTGGTGCTCCAAGGGAAAGGAAAAGGTTTTCTGCCTCCCAAGTAGGACTTTTCAGCACTGAGTAGTCTTTAAGGCTGGGCAGATGCTGTCACACCCAGTCCATCCCCATCCTTAGCCAGGACGGGTACAGACTCCTGGAGGTTTTGCACAAGTGGGCTCGGGATGGGGAACTGGAAGACCAGCTATGGCTGAAGTATCAAGGGCTGTAAAGCAGGTATGAGGAAAGCACTCATTGACCAAGATCCTACGGACACTCCTCACTTCTTCACAAAGGTCCTGGCTGATGGGAGCTGCAGAAACCCTTGGCTTCTGCAGCCAGTGTTAGAAGCCACATACTCGTTGCCTTCCTGCCCTTCAGGTTTAAGGTGGCTGAGCTAGAGTCTGAACACGTGCCCAGTCCCAACCCAGCTCTGCTAAACAGAGAAGCAAAGGACTGGCCAGGGGCTGAGGGATGAACCACTTTGCCTTCTTCAGAGGGAGCTGAAGCATGGCAAAGGACAGGTTCCACAGGGACCCCTGTGCTGGACCTCTGCTACAGAGCAAGAGGGCTGCAACACCCTGAGACCCATCATGGCAAAGGCCAGGGAATGACATGGTCCTTGTCTGTTCTGATGTCCTCACACTGGTGACCTCAGACCAGCAGCTGGTGACACCTGCAGCCTGGCAGCACTGGCTACCCAAGCCAGTCCCTTGCACCAAAGGACAGTGGTGGTGTTTCCAGGTTCCCACTTCATGATGGGACTGACTTTCTTTAAAGGAAACCAGGTCCAGCAAGGGACCAGTCAGTGCCCTGACCCATTTCTTGGGCTTCCCAGCTTCTGTTTGATATTTTAGATGCTGCTGGACACAAACCAACCCTGTCACAACCTATCTGAAGTGATGGGAGCAGCTGGAGGGAGCCCTGGTGGGATGCCCCCATGGGTGGGTGACAGGGAGTCACCACGCAGCCTGCAGAGCCCAGAATGGTGAAGCAGTCCCTCATCACCCATGGAGGCAAAGCTGGGTCCTTGCTGCCTTCTCCAATTTAACTTATCCCTGAGCTCCTCATTCCTACCAGCCATCCCCCATGGCAGGGAGTAGACAGAGAGGTCCAGGGGAACACAGGTGCAAGCAGTCTTGCAAAGATGAGCACAAGCTCTGGCATCGCAGTAATAGGAGACAAAATGAGCTGTATCCAGGCTGGGACTGCAAAATGAGGTGGTTTAGAGTCACAGCAGGAACATGCTGGCACTGTTGGGGACCGCTGGCTGGCTCCTGGCCGGGTGGGAGGATTTGTTCGCCCGCAGCACTGCTCTTGGGGAGTTTACCTGGAATTACTGATCCACATTCATAAACATGATCACATTAATTGGCTGCCTCAGCCACAGCCGCCATCTCCTCCCAGCACTGGGACTTCATCTCCTTTCCTATCCCAAATGTCAAGAGGTGTCTGGTTCTCCAGCTGCTCAGCACCATGGCCGAGGATGGAGAAGCAGCTGGAGAAGGGAAAGAGGCAGAGGACAGGTGAGTCCACAAGCCTGGAGCTGGTGACAGACACTCACTGCTACCACCTAGACTCTGCAAAGCAGAGCCTTGAAAATAAACAGCAGGCACCTTCTTGATGGGACCAGGAGCTCTGCAGGAAGCCCTGTATCCCTGAGCAGTGATGACCTGGGGGCAGGCACCTCCGCTGGAGACCAGCTTTTATTGCAAGAGCAATGACCAGGTGGCAGGAGGGGGACCAGCTCCCAGCCGAGGACAGAGCTACCCGGGCTGCTCAGCCTGAGATCAGGCTGCTGCTCATCTCGCTTGGAGTGGGGCCAATCACTTCTAGTAAATTATTCATCTGACAAATTTAGCCTGTTATTCTAGTCGTGCTCTACCCAGAGTTTTACAGATTTCGTTATTATTTCAAATTGTGCAAACATCGCAGAAACCTCTCCTGGGCTCTGGCACACTCTGCCTTCATCTCAGCTCCCGGCTCATCTGTCGCATCTGAAATGGGATTTCTACCATCTGGTACCAAACCTGCCATCCCCAGCAAAGCCACAGGACCTTGTGCAGGTGAGTGGCATCCCTGTTTGGCACAAGGCTCCTACCAAAGGGACAACTATCTACCATGTGAGAACCATCTACTGATGACCCAGAGGTCAGTGGGATCAGAGGAGGCCACATTATACCAATGTACCCATTCAAAGCTAGTCTGACTTTTTTCCACCTCCATCCTTGCATCTGGGGTAGGGGAGAAAAATGACACCACTGTTCCCTGGCAGCCTGGGCTATCTGCCTTTGGAAAACCAGAAAAATCTTTTCCCTTCCTCCCCACGTGCCCATCATTTCACCTGTTGATGTTTCTTTGTAACCACAAGGGTACAGCTAAAACTTTGCACTGCCAAAGAGAATCGTGTGCCTCTAGCAAAGTGCCCAGCCTCGTAAGGAAGGGTCACTGAGCAAAGACGAGAGAAGATGGATGGGCTTCTTGTGGACAAGCCAAGAGTGATCAGATCTATGAGTACAACAGCAATGTGTCCACGCAAAAGCTATCAACCAAGCAGCACTGAATAGTCGAGGTGCTTGAATCTCGCATCCCACCGCAGGCATTAGGGAGAAGAGCAGCCAGGGGTGCCAATTCCTCACCTGCCTGGAGCTGGTGGAGAAATTCCACCGGCAATGCAAGCCCACTCACACTAGGGCTTGAGTTTGCTCCCACTCACGTGGGGCTGGCCAGCTCACACCTTGGTTAGAGGGAGCAAAATGGGGCCTAAAGACCCAGGAACCCCAAATGAACCATCCCCAAGAGCTGTGATGCACAGTTTCACCAAAACCACCAGAAAAGAGTATAAGTTTCTACATAGAGACCTGACAGGGTATTGCAAAACACTTGAACTACTCTCATTAGGGGAGATTAATTAGCTGAACAGCAGGGACAGATGCAATAGATGCAAAACACAGGGCAACAGATTCAAGGAAGAGGTTTACCAGCCAGAAGAAAACCAGAAAAGAAATAGAAAAAAAATAAATCATAAGGGGAATCTAAATCGTTTCTGTCTGACCAGGCTGAAGGAGCTAACAGTTGGTGAAACAGGGGAATGATGGAACATGAAGACACTTGTCCTGCATCCCCATCAGCCCCCTTGGTGGCAGGGAGAGAGGATGCTCAGCACAGGGCCCCATGGAACAAGGACAAACACGGTGCCTGGCTCCCTCTGGAAGACTAGTGATTTTGTTGTTGTATGGCTCATCCCACCACAACAAGTCACAGTCTGCCCTAGGGCGCATGGCCTCTCAGCAGTGCTAAAGGCATGGGGACACGCTGGTGGCTGGGGCTGCACGTGGCCCTTCTCTGCTTCTGACCACCTTGGCCGTGGCTTTTGTGAGCTTTGAGAGTGAAGCAACGAGAGGCTGGTCTGAAACCCCCCCTGCAACCATGCCCCAGCCAGAGGTGCCCCCCTGCTACCCAGGGGAACCCCATGGGAGAACCTGGAGCACACAGACTCCACACTGCTGTGCCTCAGCCCACCCAGGAAGAGTACCCCTAAGCCAGCCAGCAGCGGCAGGAAAAGGGATGCCCACAGGCTCAGCACTGCACCCCAGCACACACACACAGAACAACTGCACCATCCTGGTACCAGCCTGAGTTTGAGTATGGGGCTCAGTATCCCAGCACGTACCACCCAAGAGGGTTCTTCCCACCAGGACGAGCGGGAGAACCAGCTGGAAGCGCCGAGCAGCCCCCACGCCCCGTGCGCTGCCGCCGGGGCGCCTTATAGCGAACCGCGGGCTGCCCCGCCCTGCCCTGCTGCGGCTGTGAGCACCGCCCCCCTGCATGCAAATCATCCCTCCGGGACAGCCAATGGGAAGGCAGGGGGCGTGGCTACGACGGGACTTGCCCGGGCATGTGAGCGCGGCCGCTTCCGGACCGGACACGTGGGAGCCGCGCCGGGTCGGGGCAGGCGGCGGTGGGTCTGGGGGCGGCCGAGGGGGCGTATGGGGCGGCTGGGGGCAATGGGGCCGGGTAACGGGGCGGGTCGGGGTCTGAGACTGGGTAACTGGGGGGGGGAGGGGCTTGGGCCGGGAGAGAGGCAGAGAAGGCCTGGGTAATGGGCAGGCAGGGCCCTAGGGGACGTGTATTGCGGCGGGCAGAGGGGTAACGGGGCAGGGGGCTACGGATCGGTACGGCGAGCACGGCCGTGGCACTGGGAATAGGGCAGGCGAGGCCGGGCAATGAGGGGGCGAGGGGGTGCGGCTGGGATAATGTGTCCGTGTCCCTCGTTCCTCAGTCCCATAGGCCCTGCCCGGGCTGCCTGTGCCTGCCCACACCGCGGGAGGGGGGGGGGTCGTTGCTGTGGGATCTGTGGGCCCTTTTTGACAGGGGGCATGGGGGCTGCATGGCACTCATGCCCCCCTGCACACGCCGGCAGGGATGCCTCCCGGCAAAGGGCAGATGACCTCGCTGCTGCCTGCCCCGAAGGTCTCAGCGCCCACCCCTGGCCCCGCCGCGGGGGGCTGTGCTCGGCCCCCCGAGGGACCCAGCTCGCCGCAGGGTCGCAGCAAGAAGAAGAGCCGTAAGCACCAGCGGTTCATGGAGCGCCGGGCGCTGCTGGAGCAGAAGGGGCTGCTGAGCCCCCGCAGGCGCCAGAGCAGCCAGGCCCCTGCACGCAGCGCGCTCCCCAAGGCAGACGGCACCAGGGCACCGCGCTGCGGGAAGGTCCCCAAGCCCAAACAGGTCATCTCCACATCCCTGTCCCCATCCGCCTCTCCGGACAGCATAGCCAGGCACCACTCCATGCTCCTGTCCCAGGGGAATGGCAGCTGCAAGGGGGTGCGAATGTCCTCCCCGCTCCTGCGCCCGGGCAAGTACGTGGCCATCGACTGTGAGATGGTGGGCACTGGTCCTCAGGGCAGGCTGAGCGAGCTGGCACGGTGCTCTGTGGTGAACTATGAGGGCGACGTCATCTATGACAAGTATGTCCGGCCCGAGCTCCCCATTGTGGACTACCGGACACGCTGGAGTGGCATCACCAAGCAGCACATGAAGAGTGCGATTCCCTTCAAGACTGCCCAGGCAGAGGTGAGGAAAGAGAGACATGTAAAAAAAACACAAAACAAAAAACAAAACAAAACCAAAAAAACCCCTGTGTGTTATCTGCCAAATACCAGTTGGGATATTTGGTGGCCTGTGTTGAGCTTCTCTGAGGCAGAGACGCAAGTACAGGACAGGGAGCCTCTGAAGCTGTGCAGTGGAGCTCTGGAGTTCTGGGAACCTAAAAACTAGAACTGAGGGAACTGAATTTAACACTGAATGGTTTATTTTATGCTTAACCGGTGTTTCTTTTGCTGTACCACCTGTCTAACCCTTTCTGACGCTTCCAGATCCTGAAAATCTTGAAAGACAAGATTGTGGTAGGACACGCCATCCACAATGACTTCCAAGCCCTGAAGTACTTCCACCCGAAAGACAGGACCCGAGACACCAGCCAGAGCCCTGTGCTGAACCAGAGGGCAGGGCTGCCCGGCAGGGCCAGCATCTCACTGAAGAGCCTGGCCAGGCAACTGCTACAGAAAAAGATCCAGGTTAGCAGCAGGAACCTTGAAGTGGGGAGCAGTTCCTGGGTTTGCTACGAGCCTGTGTGGTCAGCTTGGTCCCCCCCATCTCCATGGGTGCTCTCTGCGAGATGGAGGTGAGCCTTGTTTATCCTGTGTTCCTGGCTATGATCAAGCTGGGGGAGCCCAGGACCTCCCAAGCTGACCACTAAGTATTTCAGTAAAGCAGGGACAGGACCTGTGCCCTCCAGAAAGTGCTCAAGAGATTCCTGCATCTCTTCAGCTGCATCAAACCTTTGCCATCTCCAAACACCCAGCACCTGAGTCCTTCCGAGCAAGCAGACAAAATGACGCTTGTGGGATTTTTGTCACCCACTTTATCTAACATGGCTTTTCCCCTTTTGTTCAGGTCAGCTGCAAAGGGCACTCATCGGTGGAGGATGCTCGGACGGCCATGGAGCTGTACAGACTGGTAGAGGTGCAGTGGGAGACAGAGCTGGCCCGCAGCCTGCCCCCTCGGCCCCCCAGCCCCATCGAAGATCCCACCGCTGACAGCATCCAGTACATGGATGACCAGTACTGGCCCACAGACCTGATGACAAGCAGTCTGTGATGGGGGACAGCATCTTCTCCATGTGTTTCAGGCCATCCTGTAGCCCTCAGGTATTAAAGGTGGAGGTGGCTGCTGACCTTCATCCGCAGGGCTTGTGCCCCATAGGCTCTGCCTGGCACCCAACCCTACTGTAGGCAACAGCACAGGGGAGTTGGACACCCCCAGCCCTGTTCAGGGACAGAGAAGTGGCGACACTTGGGCACCAGCAGTCTCCTGAAAACGCTGTATGCAGCCTCTTGCTGTCACACAGCTATCGGTGCTGGGGCTGCCCTCTGTCACTTAGTGCTCAGGGGCGAGCAGGGTCCTGGTGTCAGCCTTGGGGAGCCTCTGTGGGTGTGCGATGGCTGCAGCAGTGGGTGGGGGCTGCCAGGGTACCCCCCCTGCCCTCTGGGGAGGGGTTACCCCCATGGTGGGCAAGTGGCAAGTCCTCCTGTGGGAGGACTGTGGCGTCCTCCTGATGCCCAAAGGCTGCAAACTGTCCAGGGCCAGTCTCCTCCTCACTTCATTTGCACAGTGAAGCCTGAAAAGAAAGTCTGGGTCTAACCAGTGTCTAGCCAGCCTGGACAACAGATAGGATGCATTTAATTTAAAATACACTATTCACACAATTGTCCAATTCTGAATTAAAAATTGTTCTTGCTAGACTGTTGTGTACATGTTGCATGATCTTGATCTGGCAGCTCTCCAGGAGGGTGAGGGCAGGGACGAGGTTGGCAAACAGCTGCCTGTGTACCATGCCATTCCCCAGGGCTTAAAGCCCACCTGCAACCTGAAAAGGTGCTTTGAGTGGCCTGATGGTGGCTGGACGCAGCGGTTCCTTGGGCTATGGAGTGGCCCCCTCCCTCTAGGGCTATCCCTGTGAAGGCAAGAGAACCAAGGGATGGGCTCAGCCACAGCCCTGCAGTCCAGCACTGCCAGCTGCTTGGAGAAAGCCCCCTGCAAGAGAAAGCATCCCGCTGTGTCACCCTCCAGCAGCTGGGCTGTCCCAGCTTGGGGAGCTTCCCCGTGTTAAGGAGATTCACTGTTGGGATTTGTCTGCCCTGCAAGGCTGCATCCCTGTGCACAGGGTCTGGGGCCGAGAGCTGTGCCTGCTCTGCGGGGTGGCAGTGATGCTGAGCTGCGGCGTGGGCTGCTGTGACAGCGTGGGGATGGGGTGATGCCCACCTGCAGGGGCTCTGCCTGCAGGTTGCTGCTTCGTGGCTGATGCATGTAGGTAACTTGGTGCAGATGTCCCCCAGCTGGGGGTTCGAGCACCAGAGCAGGGTTTGGGGCTGGACTGGGGGAGTCGCACGCTTCCCTGGGGAACTGAACAGCCATGGTTATAGAAAATCTGTATTTACTATAGAAACCCGCTGCCTGGACTGTGAGACAGGAGGGGGCTGGAGGGCTGCCAGCACCCCTGGGGCTTTTGGGAGCCTGGCCACAGCACAGTGGGTACAGCAGCCAGCACTGAAATGGAGATCATGTTCCCGGTGGCCAGGCTAGATGTGTCCCAGGCTTTTCCCAGCGGCCGGGGGGAGGGAAGGGGAGCTCAGCCCCAGCCTTGGGAAGCAGCCAAGGGAGCCAGTTGACGCAGGCACACCTGACGCACACATCAATGCCATTACAAGATGCATCTTGTACTTCCCATCTTAACTCCTCCCTGCCTGGCAGAGGAAGCTGGGGACAGCTCAAAAACACTTCAGAACACGTTGGATGTGTCTAAAAAGCTCTGCCTTCCTAGTTGCCCAAGCGCAACTATCCTTCAACAGAAATAATAATAACCTGGGCTGTGTTGTGGGCTCGCGGTCCAGACACTCTCCACCAGACCTGGTAGGAAACATAGCTCCACAGCAGGTCTTTAAACCCAGCTCGTGTCGGTTTGTCCCAGGCGTGTTCCTCATGCAGCAAGCTGTAAAACACTGCTGGCATCACCCTCTGTGTGAGCCTCGGGGTGCAGCTCAGCTGAGCCCCATCATGATGCTGTGCAACTACAGCAAGACCCGGCAGGGTATGGGAGGGACCCAAACCCCATGGGGACACCTAGGGGGGTGCAGGAGGAGCACAGTGGGCATAGATTTGAGGAAGAACTTCTTTACTTTGAGGGTGACACAGCACTGGAACAGGCTGCCCAGGGGGGTTGTGGAGTCTCCTCTGGAGATATTCAAAACCCGCCTGGACACAACTCGGTGCAACCTGCTCTGGGTGAGCCTGCTTTAGCAGGGGGTTGGACTAGATGATCTCCCTGACCATCCTGTGATAGTGTGGTTCTGTTTTTCTCTGTTTCCTCTTGTGCTGTTTTCACCTCTCCCGGAGTGGCAAGAGGGAAGCAAAGCTGTAGGAAAGGTGAAAGCTCGGCAGGTCAGCAGACCCACTGTCAGAAGATGGTGGCATCGCAAAGCCAATGCAGCAGCACTGTCTTCTGCTCCTGGGAAAGGAGACATGAAGGAAGGGCACAGCGGAGGGATGCTTTGCTCATGGCCATATAACCTAGCTCATATAACTGCACCCCCTCACAGGGTACACAAGTTAGTGGGGAGCTCGCATGGGGTGCCCCACAGCTCCCGGCTCACTTGCCCACCTGAGTCCCCCACTTGCTGTCCCCCCAGCCCACCCTGTCTTGCCACCCCATAGCACTGACTTGCCCTGAGCCACGTGATGGCTGGATGCGAGACATGGCGTGTTGGGGTGAGGCTGGAGAAAGCTGCAAAAGGAGGTGGAAGGCCACGAGGCTTTATCAGCCTGTGACTCAGCCTGCCTTGCCATCAGCCAGCGTTGAGGGAAAAGTGTAATTAAGGGGGAAAAGAAACCCACATTTCTGTAGTCTTTATCCAAACACTTTAGCAAGACCCACTTCCAAAAGTAAGCTTGGGCTGAGCTCCAGGCAAGGGGGAGATTTCTCTAAGCATTCATCCCCTGTGATTCAGGACAGCTTTTTCCCTGCCCGCCCACAGTGGAGTTCCCCAGCCTACCTGTGGGACTGCTTGGCGTGAGGTGCTGGAAAAGTCTCAGGCTGCCTCTGTGACCTTGTCCCCATCGCCACCACATTGACTTAACAACCCTGCTGAAATACGTCCCCTGCTTTGGGGCAAATTTGAAGGTAGCAAGGCAGCCGAAGGCCAGCTGCTCTTTGGTGCTCACATGCCCTGCAAGCTTTGCCTCTATGCTGTCATCTCCAGCTCTTGGGGAAGTCGAGAAATAAATCCGGGGGAGTCAACCCCTATTTACCTCAGATTTGAAGGGCTGGAAAAACCCCAACATTGTGCACTGCAGCACCCCAGCCCCCTGAGAAGGGGTTGCTGATAAGCAGACCCCACCATGGATGATGAGGGGTGGTGGCAATCCACTCCCTGCCAATGAAGCAGTGTTTGTTTGCTCTGAGTAATCTGAATGGCAACAGGAGCCCTGTTTGCACCAGGTGAATCCTTCAAGAGCTAATCAGGATTTTCACAGGTGTTTGTGAATATTCACCTACATGCCAGGGAGTTGCTACGGCTGAAAGCAGCCAATCTTTGCTCTGTTCTTCCCTTGAGTGGCCTGCTGGTGCTCATGCTGGGAAGCTGAGCATCTTTAGGCAGGCTGAGATCTTTAGGCGGGTAAAGGAGAGCTGGGCTGGCTCACCATTTCGCTAAATTTCATGATAATTGAAGAATCTGCAAAAAACTCGGCCGTTATCTCAGCGACCCTGAATAATGATTAACCCAAACCCACAAATCCAGCAATGGGCTTTTTTATCAGAGGGAAAACATTGTCAAATGAGTTTTTTCCAGCCAACTGCGAGGGCAGGTAACTGATAAGCTCATCATTGGAGTGGGGCTGAGCCAATGGGAGCCGATGGTGACAGCTTTTACTTCTGTCTAGCAACAGCTTCTCCTTGAGCAGCAGACAGCAATTCAATGCTTTCCCTTGCTTTTATTGCACTACTCTCCTGCAACATGGGGGTTTTCGTGGGGGACACTCAGAAACTGAGTTTTGCATAGATTGTCCATGGTTTTCTGCATGTTTTGGTGTCTATTCCTATCCCACAGGGCAAGAGCTTTGCAGCTGTAACAGTGGATGCACACCCCCATCCCGCTCAGGTCCTGGGCTCTGCTTGCACCCTGCCTTGCTCATGCACCTGGAGCTCTGCTTCTGCTGGGTGGCTGTCAGACACCCATAGGGTACTTGAAATAGGACCATAGCAGCACAGCAGCTGTACCAGGAGACCCTGCACCAGTGTTGGGTCTGACTCTCCTGCCCTTCATTGCCAGCACCTGGCCATGGTCCAGCACCTCTCCCGGCTGCCAGGGGCTGTTTGTGTGGGGACCATGGCTGGGAGCAACATTTCCTGATCAAACACCTGGCTTGTTTTGGATGCTGGCTCTGGTTATCACAGTACGTGCGGTTAAAGAGCCACGTAAGCCCCAAACGTCTTGGGGTGGAGCAATGCTGGTACCTAATAACAACCTGGAGCAAGCCCCTAATCTGGGGCAGGCTGTCCCCTCGCTGTGGGGACACAGAGGGTTGGGTCACCCCCTTTGCAGGCAGAGAGACGAGGCTTTGCTCAGGCAACTTGCCAGAGACCAAACCAGCTGCAGTAGAGGGAAGAACTGGCTTCCCTGCACCCCTGCCCCATCAATACCTTTACCCACCATCACCCCTCTTCTCTACACCCCAAGTGTAAATTAGAAGGCAGAAAACTCGCAGCTGGACATAAATTAAAATCTCAGGAGCCTTAATAACTTGCTTGGCCGGAAGAAGCGAATAGGTGTGATGTGGAAATGAATAGGCACATCTGGCAGCCGCTTAGCACTTTGGCTGCAGGAGGGGTGTGTGTGCGTGTGCATGTGTGCATGTGTGCGTGTGCATGTGTGCGTGTCCATGTGTGCGTGCATGCCAACCGCCAGCACAGCCTCCCGGATTGGCTGCAAAACCCCTTCCCGACCAATGCCAGGGACCAGGGTGGCCTAGCAACAGCCTTTTCCTAATGAAAAACAAGCCACTTTTAACCATCGTGACTGTCTGCAGGTGAGAGGAAAAGGCACAATTCCCTGCATGCTCCATCCTCCCCAGGGAGCTGGCCCCAAAAGGGGCTGCAAAGGCTGGGCCGGGTGGGCTGGGGTGCTCCAACCCAAGCACCCATGTACCCCTCAGTCCCTGCTCTGTGGATGCATTGGGTGCATGGGAAAGTTTTACTGCAGGCACAACTGCAGGAGAAACGTCCTCCTGATCAGCTGTGGCTCCATCCCCCTGTGCAGGTAGCCTGGGTGCTGGGCTTACGCCTGGCATGGCAAGGGGATCCCTGCCACAGGCACCCCACAGCTCTGCGCCCACAGGGCAGGCTGGGGGCTGGATGCCAAGAAGCCACAGGGGCTGTGAGCTGCTGAAGATGCCACCTCTAGGGCAGGAGGCATTGGTGGGGTGCAGTGCTAGGGGCATGCAGGGTGTGCCCCAGCACCACCAGATAAAGGAGTAGCCGAGGAGCTGGTCACCATGGTGGTCTTGCTTGGAGATGTCACCTTCCCTTGTTCCTGCCCTGGGATTCTCTCCTCCAACAGCTGTCCAGGGAAAGAGCTCTGAGGACAACGTGGCTGGACACCTGAGCATAAGCCCATGCCTTAGCAATAGCCTCTCTACAAACCAGGTTACAAAATAACTTCTGATCTTATGGCTGGGGGGACCAGGAGTTGGTCCTGAGGTCGGTGGGCATGGGGACACGTTGCAGGAGGCAGGCTGGAAGCTGGGGACAATGACAGAGGTTACTGAGGCACAGCATCAATTTTGGGCTGCAGAAATGCCTCTTCCTTGGAAATAGCAAGCAGCATGTCAGCTTACTCCTGGTAAGGTGTGCAGTTCCCAGTAAGGCAATGTGGGGAGAGGACCCAGCTCAGCCAAGCCAGCGCTGGGAGCAGCAGCAGTGTGACATGGTATTTCCTTCATCGCTGGTTGCTGCATCATTTCAGGGAACTTTAAGCTCTGCACCAAACCTATGGTCTTTCAGCCTGCTTTTCTCCTGTCAGCTCACCCCGGGGGTGATGGGGAGATGTCAGAGCACCTATGGTGATTTTCAAATTTTCTAATTCAAAAGGGAGGCTTCAGCTCAGCTGAAAGCACAGCCTATGCCTCCAGCTCAGACCTGCCCCACTGCAGAGCTGCGTGCACCATTCCACTCCCACACACCCTGCCCCCCTTGTAAAGCGTTAGAAATAACCCTTTAGTTTGGTTTTAGCGTTATTTTTTTCGAAAGAAGAAAAAATAACATCATCTTTCCAATGCCACCTGACTGGGGCAATGCAGCAAGTGCGCTACGCCCCAGGCCAACAACTCTGTCGTGGCAGATGGAGCACGGCAAAGGCTCTCCTCTGGGGGAACCTGATGGACAAAATTAAAACATAACTGGAGGGGTGGGGAAAGCAAAAAACATGACTCTCCACTCCTCTGGGCTGACCCCCTGGGGAGGCCCCCCCCGGTTTTCACTCCGTTTCTGCCCGTTCCAGGTTTGTGCGGTCCTGGCTGTTCACTAGATGGTGCCCTCGGGCTGCCGGTTCCTGAGCTGTCCCCTCGCAGGCTGGGGATGGGACAGGGCTCTGCCCCGGGTTCCCAGGGTGCGTTTTAAGCAGGTCACAAGCACAAAAGGGGCATGAAAGTCATTTGCATCACTCATTTAAATCCCTGTGCGTTTTGGGGGCTTCGGGGTCTGGGTCCAGTAATATGCTGCAAACACTGGTCTCTCTCCCATACCTCAGGTTTATCTGAATCCCTCAGTATTTTATATTTCTGCCACTGGCAAGGTGATTTACATTGCCAAGACAGGAAAAGAAGATGGGATGGGCAAAGAGGGAGTTCCATGGTGAATGCATTTGAGTAAAATAGCAACTAGCCATCCACAACTGTCACCAAAAAAACACCTACAGCCATAGTTCTGCAGCCCTGGTGCAGGGGGGGAAGAGGAGGAAGACAAGCTAACACACATTAGTGTTACTAGGAGGATATTTATTCATTTAGAAATGTAAGTCAATGGGCATAAAGCAGCATTATCTGTCCGTTAGGGAGGAGCCCTGTCACAGGGCAGAAGGATGCAGTGGGACAGGAATGCAGGGCACCCGTGGGGCTGCCCATGGACCCAGGGCAGGAGCAGCTGGGGCTGCTGCAGGTCAGCACCGGGGTCTGTTTCCCATCCTGGGAGGTCACGGTTTGCATTTGGCCTTCACCTGGCCTGGTTGGAGACTCTCTCTGTTTATTTAGACCACTCCTGCCTTTGTAAGACGGGGATCCCAGCCATGAGTGGCAATTTGCAGGGGCCAATTCACACAAGGCCACTCCGTGGTGGCACTGTAGGATGTGCCAGCATCCCTCTTAGTCTCCTGGTCTCTTAAAACCGCAGAATGATGGAAAAGATCAAAGCCAGATCTACACAAAGTAGTATTAGTTGTCATTTTAAGATGGCACTAATATGCAGTTCTGGGTGAAAAAGTTGCTCCCAAACCAATTTCTTGTTTCTGCTCATCTCTGCCCTGCCCCAGGCAAACCCTGAGTCCTGCCCGTGTGCGGGGGACTCACATTGCTCCAGGTTCTGTAGAGCCAGCCGGACAGTAGGGTCTGAGCCACAAAGGCTAAGGACTTCTCCTAATTTTTATTGTTATTTTTATGTTTTCATTCTTTTAAAATCTTTATTTTTATTTTTGGGGGATACTGGACAGATCGAGCTGGAAATAATGTGGAAGAAATTATGTTTGCCTTTAGCATCAGTAGCCCAAATGTCCCAGAGGGAGACACCTCACCAATGAGCCTTGAGGAGCTAATGTCAGCAGGAGGCAGGAATGGTCCTCTTGGCCTCTGGCATCATCAACTCCAATAAAAAGATGTAAAAGAGGACAAAATAGCACTCAGAGGCCTCCACAGTGTCTCTCATTTGGGGGTCAAATGTGAAGAAAGAGTGCATGAACACAACAACTGCCCACAGAGCCTGCTTTTGACCTTCCAGGTCTCCCTGGAGGAGGGAAGTTTGGCAAAGCCAACCCATTAAATTGGGAATTCAGTCCCAGGTACCTCTGTGAGGGCTGCTCTTCAATGATCAAATGATGCTCCTGCCTTGGACAGACACAAGTTCATCCCACCTCTAGGAATGGCACCTTCCTCCCAGCTGAATCCCACCTTCAGGAACCTTCACCTGTGGGCAGGAGGCAGACCTGTCCCTTCATGCCTGGGGGCCTGACAATCCACTGCCTTCAGCCCTGCAAATAAACCCCATGTTTAGCACCTAAGTCCAGCGTCAGGAAAAACTGCAGTAAAGCTACACACCCCTGTCATGTCTATAATTTACCTTTGTGTAAGCTCAGAATATCCCCTTATGAAGGAGTTTTTGTAGCCCACGCTACATTGAACATGAATGTGTTTTCCATATTTACTTGCAGCTCAGGAGAGAAAACTTGCAGCAGGGAACCAAGTCTTTACCTGCCTGCTCAGACAGGTGAATATTTCATTAGGAGACCACAAAAGTTGTTACAGATGTCTGGGTTTGACCCATTTCAGCAGATTTCTCAAATTCACAAAGAATTTAACAGAGAATAAATCCATTAATTCACACTCTGATGAAACAACACGGGCACAAAGAGGGAAGCATGCAGAAAGCTATCCCCTCCTCCCTTCCCGAGCCTCCCCTGCTTCGGGCTGGCCCACACAGATGCTAGCCAGGATGGCCACACAGGTGCTAGCCAGGATGGCCACACAGGTGCTAGCCAGGATGAAGCAGGCTAAACCTGAACCCCAGTTTGCATCCCTGGGGCGGCACGGTCCCTTCTGCAGCTCTCAGAGCTGTGCTGCAGCACCGATGCCCTCACCAAGAGGCTGAGCAGGGACTGCAGCCTGGCCCAGCGGGGGCTGACCACTGCTGCTTGCCCTGGGCAGTGGGAAATGCTCGGCACAGGCGGGCTCTGTCTCCTTTCAAAGCTCCTTTGGCAAGCGCCGAGCCCTCCGGGAGGGGACGGGGGCAGTAGGGGTGGGGAGAGAGGAAGACGAAGCAGCTGATGGGGAACCGGTTTAAGGGGAGGGAGTACTCCCTAGGACTTGCCTCTAAATGTGTCCCCTATCTCAGGCTACCGCTGCCTCCCCCAAGGGACCCATTTCACCTCCTGACAGCTCCGCACATAGGAATTGCTGCAGCGGGAACCCACGGAGCTTTGCCGGGCTCCACCAAAGGCTTTGGGCACACGCTCATACCCTCGCAGGGGGACAGCCATCCATCCCCCAGTCCCCGATAGCCTTCATAGGCAGGATCAGGATCAGTCCTGGCCGCCTGCATCCCCCGAGGCTGACAAACACTCGTGCCAGGACCAAGACACTACGCATGTGTGCACCTATTTGGCCTGTCTCTCCATCCCCGGGAGCAGGGCTGACCTGCTCGGCATATCCTGATAACGGGCCATTTTCAGCAAGAGCCTTATGAAACTGCCTTTCACAGGCAGCACAGAGGATGGTTGTTCCCAGGGCCAAAACCTCCCTCTCCCCCGCTCCTGCCATGGGATGCTCGGCTGCTCAAAACCTGCGGGAACCCGTGGTGAAGGAGGAGATGTGGGAAGGGGGATTTACGGCTTGCTGCAAGGCAAGCGGGGGTAGCGGGAGGAACCGTGCCGAGGCAGGGGTTTTGGGGGAGAGGGCGGCATCAAGGCAGGGCTGTAGCCGGCTGACGCCAGCCCCACTCTGTGGCCTGAGACCCTTCCAAGGCGCCGGCCGAGGTACAGATGTTCCCATTGTGCATCTTGGGAGCCTTCTCGGAAAACTCCAGCAGCTTCGTTCCTCAAGCTGCCTTTTTAGCTCCAGCTTTTGGGTTTGTGTTTCTTTTTTTTTTTTTTAAATCATATATATGTTTGGAAGAGAGCCTTCTTGCTGCTGCATTTCTTTGCCTTGTGCCAACCCCCCCAGTGTTTTAAGAGCTCCCTCCCTGCTTCATGTCCCCCCCCTGCCTGAATGATCGTCACCATCTCGGGGGTTGGCATATTAGGCTCCGGTGCAAAGCAACCGCTGCCAACCACAGCCTGTTTTGTACTGCAGGGGCTGGTTAGTGGGGTAAAGCAGATGGGTGGAAAGGCAGGCTGTGCACCAGGGATCCTGCAAACCGGTTCTGCCTCAGCATTGTCAGGCATTTGATGCTAGACATGCACATGACCCTGTCACTGCTCCCTAACTCAATTTTCCCACCACCAGAACAGGCAGCGTTACAGTGGGGAGAAGAGAGGTTTGCAAATCACTTTGAGATTCTCAGTGATAGGGTTTTTGTTTCCCTCCCAGCTTCCTATGGGCAAAAGCAGCTAAGCAGGGATAAGAAGTGAGATGCGTGACCTGCGAGAGGGATGTTAGATCAGCCTTCAAATGCAGTGGAAGAAGCAGCTTTGAAAAACTGAGCTGAGAATGAAGCTGAAAAACGATTGAAGGATTTTAGGAAGAAGCAGCTTCTTAGAGCAGGATCAGGGACAGGAACCAGAGCTGCAAGGTGCCTGCCCCTGCCTCTAGCTCCATCATTGGCCAACTTTGTTGTGTGCTCAGTCCCTGCTTGGAGAGGGACTGACCAAACCCTTGGATTAAACCCAGGTGTGATCAGAGAGGCTGATAAAACCCTGTTTTGGGACCTGCTTGTCTCCTGCATGTCACCCTGCCCTTGCTTATAAATCATTTTGGCAGTGTCGCACAGCACTGCTGGCTCCCCATGGCTGAGGTTCCCAGTTAGCCTCCAGGTCCAAATGCAAAGGAAGGGGGCAAGGAGAAAGCCCTGCAACACTCTCAAACCCTTATCCTGGCCTGAATCCTCTCTCAAGTACAGCATCTTTAAGGTTAGCAGTGAATCCAGGTGTAATTTAGTTAGGAAGTATAGCTTAGGAGAGAGGAAATTACCCCACCTCCCCCGGCCAGCACTAGCAGCTTAGGGAGAAGTCGGCAATAAATGAGAATCAACTCCCAAAGAGAAATAAAAAAGCAACACTGCTAAGAGCCAGAAAGCAACTGAAAGGGCACATTTGTAACAGGAAAGATGTTTACAGCCTGCTAGCAGCAAGAAAAGCCATGGCTTTTAAAGGTAGCAGGGGCAGAGGGCATCTGTCTTTCAAAACAATCAGGAAAGGGAATCTGAAAAGCAAACACAGCTCTCTGAGACATTAAAGAAAAGGCAGCAGCTGGTGGAAGTCACCCTTGGATCACAAGGGCATCTGGAGCAGGGATCACATCAGGAGGCACGCCAGCAGCAGGGTGACAGGCAGGGCTGGCAGCGGGCAGGAGGACAGAGCTCCCACGAGCCCTTTACTGGCGACAGACTGCCTTGGGAAACTCCAGGCCAGAGGGTTTTAATCTGCTCCTGGAGATAGGCTCTTCCTTATCAGCTTCCTTCTCCAGGCACAAGGCTCTCAGGGCTAGTGAGCCAGCACATCCCCCCACTCTACTGGTGGCAGGAGGAAGAGGGCAGCTCAGAGCTGGTGTCGACATGGTGCTGATTTCATACTGCTTTGCTTCCCATGTTCCCTAAAAAACATCCAGCAAAAACGTGGGCAGCCCCAGCACCAAGCCATAAACACAAGCCAGACCAGTGTCCACTGCTCCCCAGCATAGGAACTGGGGTCTTACAGAGGCTGTTTCATATCCTGCAAGTTGCATTTAAGCTACTAAAAGCATAACCTCTACCCTACCGTGTCCATCTTTGAGGTCTCTGTGCCTGCCAGGAACCATGGCCCCATCCACCTTCCCCTTCTGATGTGCACCCCAGACACAGAACGTGGGCATGGCAAGGTGCCGAGGAAAGGGCTTTCGAAGGCTGCCTTGCTAAATAGGGAGTCAAGACAGCAAAGCAGGGAGAGCCCCACACAACAGCTTTGAGATGTCTGGTCTGAGAAACTGAGAAGCACCTGTAGGATTAAGGAGCCAGGCAGAAGCTTTCAGAGCACCCTCAGTCCCTAAGTGATGAATAGGAGCCACCTCCCTCCCTCTGACACCTCATGCCTTTTTGAAGTCTTGGCTCATACCCTGAAAAACTAATAGCTTTAAAGAGAAACATAAAGAGGATGCATCTTCCAGCAAAAGGTATGTAAGCATGCACATCCTACTGCTGTTCATTAAAAGTAGCTAATAATTGCTACTTTTTTTTTTTCCAGCTCAGATGAAGCACTGTGTATAAGTAGATAAGAGGCTTACATACCCAGGAGGCTCAATTAATGTTCTTAGTTCACACGGCCTCAGGTAGAAGGCATTGCTGACCCTGGGCTGCAGCTTCCAACTGTTGAAAGAATAGCTTTAAGTCCTTATAATCCAAAGGCTTTTATTTTTAGGTATTCCTAGTACTTCTCATCTCCACAGCACTTCAGCACAATTTTCCCTGGCTCTATAGGTACTGCTGGCCATACACCAGCAGCCTAACAAAAATTATTTCTTTGTCCTCCCGCACCACCTAAATCCTTACAGGAAAGGAGACACCTGATGAACCTGATCTTATATAGCCCGGCCGGTGAGCGGGCAGGCTCAGCTGGACTGGCATGAAGGGCTGCACTGGCCCACCTGTAGCCTCTGTCCTACATCAAGCAGGATCTGCCTCTGGTGCTGTTTTAAGTGAGTCTGTGGGAGCCCAGGATACCTGGAGGAGGGATTGGTTGTTTTCCTCATCTGAGCCTGCTAGGCAGGCTTGTTCACTCTGAGTTAGTTTTTGCTATTTACTCTCCTGTAGTCTTTATCAGAGAAGAAGCTCTGGGGGTTCTATTTTTTCCTAGAAAAATAGTGAATATTTGAGCTGGGTATGTGTTTTCTAAGGAATGTTCTGGGGTGTAACTCCCAAGTTTTGCTGACTTTCAGAGGTGGCTTTTAGGCTACTCCCTGGGTAAACACCCTACGCTGGGCTGTCAGCTGGTCCCTGCAGCTACTTGATGCTTTCTTCATCACTTGCTGATGGCAGCAGCAGGGTTCGGGTCTGTCTGTTTTCTAGGGCTGATCAAAGGAGCAAGGTGTCCTTCACTGATGAAGTCAGAAGGATGGTTGAAGCAATAAAAAAGATGCTTTAGAGTTGCTGGGGTATAGTCACGGGAGACAGCAGTGCTATAGAAGCACTGGTGATAATATGGGTGCAGCACTAGTGCTGAGAGCTATAGATGTTCTGGGGCACAGGTGCTATGAGCAGGTTAACCATGGATCAAGGGTCAGCAGAGCTGGGCAGGGCTGTAGTCATGGCTGAAGCCTGCAGTGTGTCAGCCTGTGCTCCTGGGCTCTTCCTCCTGCTCTTATGTCGCATCAGTGGGTGCCAGAGCATCCTGAATATTTACAGGGTGAGGTGAGTGGTCTAAGTGAAGGATGCTGTGCAGATGCAGTCAGGAAGCATAGCAGCAGTGAGCAGGGGGTTCTTCTGCCTCTGTGGGACACTGCCCTACTGGCATTGCCCAGAGCACTGCCTGTGCCCTGGCCATGGAACACAAGTGTTTGCATGTTTCTTCCCTCTGCTTGGCTTGGGGCTGTACCCTGACCCAGCCTTCCAGGCTTTGGTCCCTTCTGGCATCATTGGTGACCACATGTGAAGGTGACGTTCAGGTACGAATGGTTCCAGTTCCCAGCTGTATGCTTCCCCACCAGCCCACTCCACCTTGTAGCTGATCTTCCTCATGGCTGGGTGAACCTGGCATAGAAGTATGCAAGTGCTGAGATGAACACTGTGTTTTATTCCAAGAGCACAGCGTCCCTACGCTGCTGGACACACCGTGCTCCCACATTCATCCTGTGCGTTGAAGCTGATGATCACTGTTTCTCAAGCTGGCACACACCCTACCCCTCCTGCCCAGCTCTTCTTTGCCAGCCCAGCCATCCTCTGGGACTGCACGGTGTCTGCAAAAGACAATGTGGGCTATCTGTTGGCGATCCTGGCCGGGAGGCTTCACCAGCATCTGCACTAAACAGGGAAGAGAAGATTAAGTGCTCTCTCTGCTCCTGAAAGGACCATTTAATTCACTTTCACCCTCTCTTCCCCCTCCCCTGGACCTCCCTGGCATCCAGGACACAGGGACTTTTATTACACCACTGAAAACCTTGAAGGGGACGGATCCTTTTTTTTTTTTTTTTTTTTGCCTGTTCCACCCCTTAGAGAAATGTCTCCTCTGACAGGCCACCAAGCTTACGTGCCTGCTGTCACGACCAGACAGCTCGTGCCCCAGGACAGCCTGCCAGTGGCTTTGCTCAGCCAGCATCTGCTTTGGGCTCAGATGGCCCCAAGAGCAAGATTTAAAGCTTGGCAGTGGGGAGGGCTCTGAGAAAGAATGTGTTATCAGCCAGGGACAAAGATTGTCTCTTGCTGTTGGTCCCCTTCAGTGCTTTGTAGGGACCTGGCACAAGCCCTGAGGTGCTGGCAGGGTGGCAATAAGATGGGCAGGAGGCTGCAGCTGGCACCAGGATGGGGACAGCCTGGCCTTGACTTTTCCTCTTCTGTTTTTTTTTCTGTGCTGGGCTATCAGTTTGCCTCTTGCTAGCCCTTAGCACTGACCAACTGTGGCAGGGAACAGCTGCCTGATGAAACAGTTGAAATTCCAGAAATGTCTGAAATTAATTTAGCTTCCTTGGTTTTTGCTGGGGATGCTGAAACCCACTTCACTCCGGGTTTGTCCTACTGGAAGTGAGTTTTTCTCTGCATTGCACAGGGGCCAGCCATGCAGCTGGGCTGGTTTTCTTCTTTGGGGGGGAAAGCAGGCTGTGGGGAATGCAAGGTATTATGGGCTTTGCATATTTGTGTTCTCTGGCTCAGCTCAGGAGCGAGTTTGCTGTCTACGTGGGGCCAAGTTCTCCCTGGTGTAACAGCCCTAGAGGCATCAGGAACACAGGTGGGACTACTCTGGCCCGCAGAGCAGCTTTCACAGCTCAGCACCAGGTGACTCGCCAGATGCAAGCATCTGAGTTTAACTGGAAAGGGGCTAGATTCCCCACTGGAGCAGACAACTGCAAAATGTGCTGGCTGTTAGATACTTAATTGAAACCCCTTTGGACCTGCCTCATTAAAACAAACTGGAAATCAAAAGGTTTCTCTCAAGAGATGCATAAGCAGGAAAGGTATATCTGCCTGTTTGGTGAGCCCCCCAGCCCAGAGAGGTTTCCCTTTATTTGCCGCCCTTTACCAGGAGGGGTTTGGATGAATCCTGCACCCTGTGTCTGACTTTGAAATACTGCTTTGTGTGCAGAACCCCTCCAGCCTTCTGATGAGAGTTACAAATGCACTGATGTAACTGTGACAGCAACCCTGCACTGCAGCTTCAGCAGTGTAGGAGGGCACCTGTAGAGACACACCGCTGTCACTGCCTTCCAGCCCTATTCTCAGCTCTTTGGGTTAACCAAGATTGTGTCCTTGCAGAAGTCCATGGCAAAACTCCAGCTGAGCTGAAAAGTCTCAAGTTTCTTATTAGGAAATCTTGCTAAAGGTACAGTAATAAAACCAGTATTTCTAAAAGAAAATCAAATGCCAAGCAAGAATAGTATGTTCTCCTAAAGATGTGCCAATAATGAGAAAATCCTCAGTCAATAAACAGCAAGAGAAATTCTAAGCTGCTAGAAATCAGGTGCGGCTGTCTCCAATTAGCCTCTTACCATGTGAATACAGCACATCTGGATTTTCTTTTGTTGCTCTGACATTTCTTTTCCAACAGACATAAATGTCCAACATGTCTTTTCTTTTTTTTTTTCTGGGAGACAGTCCCGCCTTTCCCAGCACTCAGTCCTCTGGCAGTTGTGCTTCCTTACTGTAAGTGGGTGAGGTGCCAGCCTGCACCGCCGGGCTCTGGAGAGACAGTCATTTACCCCAGGGAAGGTCTGGCAGGTGAATTTGAGCTGCATGAGAAGAGCAGTAGGCTTTGAAAATTGAAACCTGAAAGGAACATATGCACATGCTACTGCAAACCACCACCTTGCCAAAGTGTAGCTGTTGTAGACAACGGAGATCAGAAGACATGCCATATGCCCCCAGCACCAGCTTGCTGCAAGGCTTGCTTTGGGGCGATGCGCTGGCATTGCTGTGCCACAGCACCAGCGTGCCTGGGCTGCTCTCATCCCACAGCAATGCTAGCGCATCGCCCCAAAGCAAGCCTTGCAGCAAGCTGGTGGTGGGGACATATGGCATGTGTTCTGACTTCTGTTGTATGGGGAAAGCAAAGATGTGAGTAAGGCAGAGTGAAATGAGGCTTTCTGTTTCAAGGAAACTGCAGGCTTTGAAGGTCAAGAACTCTTCCATAAGGTCCATGCCATGGGCTTGCCCAAAGGCTCCTGGAGACTCCTGGCTCTGCCATGGAGGTTGCGAAGGGGGCACTTTCCATCCACGACTCAACAAGCTCTTGGGGGAAGATTCAGCCTATGAATAAGGGTGAAACTTCAGAACAGCCTGGCACAGCCACTGTTTGGGTAAGGCGTGTTGGCAAATGTCTTCCCTTCACTCAGCAGAAATGGGGAGAAACCTGTCAGCCAGTGGTTACTAAAGACTTTTGCCTTTTTCCCTTGTCCATTGCTTGAAAAGAAAACACAGCTTTCTGCAAAGTGTGTGTTTATTTGAAATGAGTTCTTGAACTCCTTCCCTCCCTAGGTGTCAGACTGTAGGACATCTGTGGTGTCAAAGCGGCATTGCTTGCTCTGATGGGACACAGGTCAAATTTCTTCCTCAATCTCTCACTCCAAACACCCTCTCCAATATTTGCTTTAAAAAAAAATCACTCTTTCCATGTCCATTCTGCCAGAAATTTCTCTTACTAGAATCTCTTGTAGTTCAAGTGCTGTCAAAAGAAGAAAAATAGCCCAAATAATCTTATTCCCTAGTGTTATCACACACTGGCTGCTCCATCCAGGATGTGCTCCCAGTAAAGCAGAACTAGAGTCGCCAGTAATAATTACTATTATGGCGCTGCTAAAAGCCTTAAAAGTCATGGTGGTTACGGGCAGGAAAACCTGCAGCTAGCAACCAGGTCCAGTTTATGCAAACACAACCTGACTCACAAAAGCCGTAGTCAGACGAAGAGTTGAGAGCTCCTTCTGTCATCCCAGGACTCTTTCCGGCTTTTGCTGGGCTGGCCGAGCTCTGGGATGAGCTGTAGCCCAGGCTGTGCGCTGTAGCAAAGCGGGCTGTGTGCGCCCCAGCAATGCAAGCCCCTCTGTTTCCTTCCCTGAGGCCAACCCGAGCTTGTGTGCACACCACAGACTCCTCTCACCACTTAACCAGCTGTAGGACAACAAGCAGGGCTGAAACCTGAGCAGTGCTGACCACTGTTAGGAGAGCAGGAGAAGGAGAGCACTGAAAGATTGCTTTTCAAGTAGCATGCTCGTTTTCCAAGCCTTAGTACACATGGAGAGGACGTTTCTGTTTCTAGATCTGTCCCCTCATGCCAGGGCTGGGGAAAGCAAGGGTATCTATGACTTTCCCTGGGCACAGTCCCCAAGCCCACATCTCACCCGTTCACGCTGCTTGTAGCAACAGCAGCCCTCCCAGTGCTCTGGCCATTCAGAAGCGGGCTGTGTCTAACCATGCTTTACAAAGAGATAAAACCTGGAGACTGCTGGAGAAGAGAAACCTCACCTTCCTTTAACAGCGTATTACATGCATCATCTCCTGAGCAGCACCCCTACCTCGAGACACTGGACAACATAACCAGAAGTCATTATGTGATGGACAGTTAATGCAGAATATGTGTTTGTGTCCTGGCAAGGCTGTTCTTCCTGCCCAAGATCAAGTACAGTCTCCTTCTGCTCCTGTCTTTCTGGGGAAGCAGAGGGAAGGCAGGTCTCCAAGACCAAGACTTCAGAAGAGTGTGTTCAGTTCACACAGCAGAGGTACGACTGCCTGGTGCCTGCAGCCTGTGTCTGCAGAAGGGGTGATCTTGCTGGGCTCCCTTCCTCCAGAGATCCCTGGTGCCTTGCATATTATCCTGGCAGTACCTCGTTCCTACCTCTTTTGCACATCTCTACCTTCCTCTTGTCCAGGGGCAGAGCTCTTGGCTGGGACACCAGGAAAGGCAGCTGCCAACGTTGGCAGCTAGACTTCTGCATCATGTACAGAAAGCTGGAAGTCTGGGGGTGGGATATTTAGGTGAGTATTTGGTGGATAAATGTTTCAGAGTCATTAACTGAGCAGGAAAGGAGTTGAGTTTTGATACCCTAAAGCACATATCTCTGCTCTTTGTCCTGCTGCTTTGCTGCCCATCTGCCCCATCCCAGGTAGCCAGGAGAGGCATGACGTGCCAGCCTGTGTGTGTGTGTGTGTGTGTGTGTGTGCAGCCATCAGAAGCTGTCAGCTGGTCACAGGGGTGTGTGTTTTTTTCTGGTGAACTCCACGAGCAGAGGAAAGAGGCGATCCTGAAGGCAGTGTTGCACCCAGGGCAGAGGCTCACACGTGCCACTGTCCACTGTCCCAGGGACAGGCGACCTTGCCAGGGTCTGTGGTGCTTCCCCACATGCTGCGTCATGCCAGAGGCTTCAGGTTCACATATGTGAGGGGACAGCTACTAGGACTCTAAAACATAAGGCTGCCATCTTTCTCCCCAGACATGCTGGCTCCGTCCTCTGCAGGTTACCATGGGAGCCACAAAGCTCTGCCAAAATTCACACCTTATAAGAACTTCTGAGTGGAAACTCCAAATCTGTGCAATTTCCACATTCTCAGCAGCAACTTCTCCATCCTTCCCCCCTTTTCCCAGTCCTTCATTATCCTATAGATCCATGGATCGGACAGGGCTCCCCATTTCAATGTCCGTGCCCTGCAGCTCTGTGCTGTGCCTGCCCTGGCACTCAATGGAGCCATTGATAGCAATCCCTGGTTTGCTTTGGCCTCTGGTTCAGCTCCTTAGAAATCCTGAAAAAGACACCAGCATTTCCCCAATGTACACCTAGGAATAAAGCATTTCAGGGAGGCCACACAGCCCTGGCCCTGCCTGAGTGGCGCAGCAGGACTCAAGGGAGGATTTGACTCCATCTCCTCCCTGCTCCTCTTTAGCTCTCCCTGGGGATGTAGAGCAATGGCTTTCCCAAAGCAGACATTGCTTTCTCCAAGCTGTGGGTACAGGGACCTCACAGCTACTTAGCTCCAGCCCAGGCCCTCCACCACTCGTTGGCTACTGATCTAATTTAGGGACTTTCTACATGTGTTCTGGGGCACCCCCTTGTCCCCTCCTTCTTGCCCCTTCTCTGCCCTGGAGTAAAGGCACGTCCAGCTGGTTCACAAGCTGATGCTTTTGGCTTTATGCTAATGGAAAGTTTTCCTCCACAAGGCAAATTTATTTCCTCCGGCCAGTCACAACTAAAATCCAGTCCTCAACTTAGCAAGGACAGAGCAAAAGTCTCTGTATATGACTTGTGGGTTCTGGCTGGCAAATCTTAACATCATATATGGTTGTTGACTTTTCAGGTTTACAAATGTACAAGTCACACATTTTGTAGACCAGCTGGTGGGAGGTATTTTCTTTAAGCTCTTTGAAAGCCCCAGTGAAGAACAGTGAACATTTCTTATCCCCAGGCTACATACTTATTTTATCCTTAGATGTTCTTAGTAACTATTCACAGATTAAGTCTCTAATTTTCTTCAGGTGTAAAGGTCAAGACAGATTTTAGATAGCAAGGGCTATCAGCAGAAATGGAAGAGCACGGCTGAGATCCTTTTTTGATCACTACAGCGTGATGCAGAGAATTTAACAAGCTGCATGTTGCAAGGTGAAAACTATATAGACCAACATTTTGATGAATTACATAAAGATTTATATATACATATTATACATGTATAAAAATGCATATACAAACACACACAACTGGAGAAAATTAGTTTAGCTAAGGGTTGTGCCTGGCACTTACATTGCTTTCGTCATATAAGGAGCTCAGCATGGTTTACCAAGCTATATGAGAGCACTTTTCCCTTGCTGCTGAAAAATGGGAATAGTTGTTTTAATGTTTCATAGCAACAACTTGAAAGAGAAAGCAGTGTCCAAGTGAAGCTGTTGGCTAGCTGGGGGAGGCAGGTTTATTGGGGGCTGGCTAGTGCAGCGGAGTTAATGCACTTCTTTCATCAGGTGCCAGGGGCACTCTGGTGACCACAGGCTCACAGGGACACAGGCTGCCAGAGACCCCGTCTTCTCTGTCAACCAAAAGGCAGCCTTTCGTGGTGTGGCTGGGCTTTCCATAAGACTTAGCTTGTGCTGATAAGCTTCTTACTGAACTTGCAATAGAGATTGACAGCATCTGTCCATCGTGGTGAATGCTCCTTGGACCTGCCTGCCTGCTGGCGTGGTAGGCAGTCCAGTGCTTGGACAGGCAGGGCAGCCTGGCTTCCAGTGTGACCAGCAGGTAAAGGTGACCTCCACACTCTCTCAGAAACCAAGAAAGTTCTTGCCTTGTGGACAAACATCCCACAAATCAGTTTCAACTGGGTCGTGCTTGGGTTCTCTGGAAATGTCTTATGGACCCATCTGTGAGCTTGAAAGGTATTCATCCCCTGTATCTACAGTGTGGTGGAGTCCAGTCATCCCAGTCCTGCCCAGTGTGCCATTGTGCTTGGTTCTTAAACAATCAGCAAAAACTAGATTTTGCTCCAAATTGTGCCATTTGTGATGAAGCATGTTGGCTGATGGAGTTTTGGTGCCTGGAGGTTCAGTATAAACGGCTTTCATCTTGGCACACCATGAAGGGGACCAGTGTTGGATTTCCATGACTGCTCATGGCCCAGCAGAAGGTCTTCCAGTAAACAAGCAGATGAGAGGCAACATCTAGCAGAGCCAGCTGGGAGAGAAGGGGAGAGGCAAAGGAAGGGTCAAGCACCACCATGCATGGGCCAGGGTTCCCCTAACCTTGGGAGTACTCCATCCCAGAAAGCACTCTCCCATCAGCCAGTGAATTGTATGGTGCCAACAGAACGAGAAGATACCCTTGGTTCTAGCTTAATCCTTACTGTTTCCTTCTTCTCAATTCTAACAGTTGTTCTTTTTTTCTTGGTTGCTCTTTTCCTTCCCTCCCTGTCTCTTCTCCCTGTGCCTGCTCCAAGCCATCTTTTCTTAATTGCCTGCATGTATTTTTTAAAATGAAAGGGCTATACAAACAGAACCCCATGAGTGCCAGGCTAAATTCCTAAAACAAGCTTTCTCTTCCGCGAGGAGACCCAAACACATTCACTCATTGATTGGGCCGCTAGCTGATACTCGGCTCACCCCCCTCCTCCTGTATTTCAGATAGGTTTTCTTTTTTATTAAACGTCTCTAAAAAGACCAACAGATTGCCTGTGAATGACCACACAGTAGAATCCTACAAAGCTCCCATTCATGGCCAAGAAACTTGTACAATCCCAGTGGTGCAACAGAAAGACAGCTCTTTATAAACCAACCTGAGTTAAAAGGTCAATGGCCATAAACTCCCCCTCCCTGCTTTCCTGCAGGGTTTGGGTTTTTAATAGTAATCAGTACTTTTTTACTATCATAAGGAATAGGTCTTTTGAAGGGTCGGGGGAAGGGTTATTTTTTTGCTTGAGGACTGCAGGGAAAGAGCTGTATCATGCTGAGAGATGTGCCCCAGGGCTCCTCCACTGCAGTTCCCTTTATTCAGTGGAGTTCTTGGCTGGATGGATTAACGCTGGCCTTGTTTGTTTCATTCTGCTGGCCTTGGAAAGCAGAAGCATGCTTTGGCTTGAACATGGTCTGAAGGTGAAAGAATGTCCTACAGATGACCATGGAATCTCCTACAGAAGATGACCATGGACGTAACCTCTGAGAGAAGACAGGCAATGGAGTTATCTGGTCAAGAGTCTTAAAATCAGGCCAGCTGTTATGGCCAAGGACAGGCAAGTTTCCACAGTGTCAACAGTCTCTGTACATATAGCAGCATCCTCTCCACTTGATCATTTGACCTTCCTGCCATGAAGAAGCTGCTCTGGCTGCCTGACCCACTTTTCACCTTCTGTTGCTTAACTATAGTGTACAGACAATACACAGGTCTCTTCAAGGTTCTTTCACTTGCACTAACAAGAAGCCATACAAGAACGCTTACAAAAGGACAAAACTAAAAGGAAACAGGTCATCATGGACAGAACATCCAGGTGGTCTGTGCCTGTGTGGCCGGCTAACATCTATATGTCTCTCCCCAATGGCAGAGCTATGACAGTAATCAGATGTGTCCTAGAGACCGAAGTGGAGAAGCAGAGAGAGAAATTTAGCTTTGCTACATCTATGTGAACACAATCAATACCTTCTCCAAGCAGGTTCCTCAGCCAGAAGGTTAGGAAGAGCCTAAGGACATCACTCATTAAAGTGTGCGGTGGATTCCCAGAGAAGAAAGCACACAAGTAGGCTGTGCTAAGGCAGGACCAGTGAGCCCTGTTAGCAGATGACCCTCAAGGGTTTGTCCAAGGAGGAACAACTTCTGCCACCCTTTTGGACTTTTAGGAATTGACCTGGATACTTTCATATCTCTGATAGCTGTAAAGTGAAACTGATTTTGAAAATGTTAAGTAAATTTTATAGAAGACGATAAAATTCCTTTCTTAAAAAACGCTGTAGCCAAAGGAGACGGAGTCCTCCACTGCAATAAAAAAGCATTAATGGGACCACAAATAGGAGGACTTGTAGCTTTTTCATGAATTGAGCATGTATTTCCTGTCTGAGAGACACGTCTTTACTTAGGAATTATTGGGAAACGACTACAATTCCCCGTGGCAGTAGGGATGAATGGGTGGGCCTGGGTAAAGGCAAGCATGTTCCCATGGAAGTGTATGTTCAAGTGAACTTCAAAGGCATCAGTACACAAACATACACGCTCAACGTGGTGGGAATAAAAGGTTATTTAAGTTCTTTCATTAAAAAATATTATTCTTCAATTATTTTAGCATGTTTAAGGTGTTTAAGCCCTCATTAATATCCTTTAAATCTGCCTTTCACATACACTGCAAGGCTTTTCAATGAAGGACTCATTTTAATGGATTTAGAGGTAATCTTGTTTTTTAGCAAATAAAATAAAGATTTCACTAATTAAAAACGTTACAACATTTAGACTGGTCTTTTCTTTCCACTGCTTTAATTAAAAAGCATCTTGGGGGAAGGTTTCAAGAGCTGGATTCAAGTTTTATTTAATAATCCTAATACCAAGGACAAAAAGGAACAAACTGTTCTTGAAAGAGTTTCATCCAGGAGATGTAGGGAGTGGGAAAGGCTTGGCTTAGCTATGAGTGACTACTTCAGGTGGTCAGATCTGAGCAAACCCTTCATGAGAACAAATAGTGGGTATGTGAAGCAGACGACACTGCTCCGTCTCTTACCATGGAGAGCGGGGTTAAAATAGTCATGCTTTTGGGTCAAGGATGAGGAATACACTTCTTAGGTCCCTGGAGAGCAATCACAGCTGTGGCAGCTCTAGCCCCATGTGGTCAGCTGCACATCCTATCAGCTATCCATCCCCTCTGCAGAATATACGTCCCACAAGAGCTGCAGCCCGGCCAGCTGGCCTCACAGCCTGCCAACGGAGGGATGCAAGTGCTTGCTCTGTGCACTCATTTAACAACCCACACCACCTTTGGTAGGTGGTTGAGGTACAAGCTACAGCAGAGTTGAGATCTGGTGATCCCTGTGTATTTGCTGGGAAAAGGCAGGTTATCTGTTCCTCAGGCTAGCTGTCTGCAGGAGATGGTGTGAGCGCTCCCTCCAGAGCCCATGCTGACTGCCACGTGTGCTGGGTTTGAATCAACATCTTGGTGGAAAACAGGTTTCTTTGGTGGAAAACCAGATAGGAGAGGTTCTGCTCCCTCCTCTTTTTCCTTCCCTCACCCAAACTCCTGTTGGTGAGCACCTCTTTTGTGCTTAAAATCAGTGAAATTATCGAGGTTTGTAAGACAGCTTATGTTTATTCTTGATGGCTTTTTTATAACACAGATCCCTGACCCAGTTAGACATAAGCTGGCACAACAGCGTGGGGTGGCCAGCTGCCTCACAGCACAGAGGAACAAGTGGCTGGAGGTTGGCAAGATGTGAACTCGAACTGGCTTTGCCACTAGGAAAATTGCAGTGGCACCACACCCTGCCCCTCTTCTCCCTTCTCCTCCTCCTAACAGTGCTTGAACAAAAGACCGAACCCCAGCCTGCTTTGCAACAGGCACCCTATTACACAGTGCTGCTCTCTGCTTGATCCCAAATCCTGCCACCTCGACTCTGAGGTGCTGGAAGACATTGAGTTGGTGCTAAATGGCAAGGAGGCAGAGAGGTCCTGGTATCCACATAGCGCACAAGCGGATGAAGAACAGCATCCTAAGGATTGCTGCTGTTGTCCCTTTTCAGGGAATGGGAAAGGGCCAGAGGCTTCCTTTTCCCCATGGAAGGAAGGAAGCTGGACTAGATGACCATTTTAAGTTCCTTCCAATTGAAGTATTCTATTATATTCTATTCTATTTGATTCGATTCTATTCTGTTCTATTCTATTCCATATCATCTAAGCCTGTTTCCTTTGGCTAGTGCAGGAATAGCTGGAGCTCTGGCTCCCACTTCATTCTGGTGAGCAGGTATGAGTGAAGACACATGGTGAAGATGAAGGCTTCTCTGGCACTGACCTAAACAGATACCCACGGCTTTGACCATGGGAGAGGGACTGCCCTTCCACCTTTCAGCACCGAATGCCTCTTCCACCCCTTGATGGAGAAGCCCTGAAGGACTCTGTTGATCTTGGATGTGTTTTACAGCCTTCACCTTGCTCAGCATCTAGGCTGTGAAAACATACAGGATGAGATGGTGAGAGTCTGAACATCAGATTCAGCAGGGCACCTTGTTGCTAACTAGCATAGAGGGTCTTTAGGTTCACTCACTTGTCCTTCATAGACTATAAAAGCTATTTTCAAAGCCTGGCCTCACGTGTCTTTATTGGTGTTGAGCAATACACCACTTCGCAGCTCAGTTGCTTGCATTCTTCCCACACATCTGTTAAAGGACCAGCAGCAACTGTTAAAGAGTGCATGAGACATCAGCCACTTCTGGAAAATGTTAACATTTTCCTGCCTGATATGCTCAACTACCCTGGAATTATTTAAAAAAAAAAAAAGGACTTTTCCACAAGATTTCTGGGAGGGGTCTGCAAAGAGGAACTTGTTGTCAGCCACAACTCATGACTAATGTAATATAAAAAGCGTCTGTTTGGCAGGATTTTAGGTAAGTGTTTCAGGCATGAGGGTATTATTTTATGTGCAAGGTTATATTTAGAATTTGTAGACTGCAGAGTCGCAAGAAAATAATTGCATCAAGGAAATCTGGTGAAATCATAAACCATGAGAATGCAAAGTCTGAATCATCCGAGCCCGCAGGAGCCTGGGATTTATTCCACCAGAGCTCGCAGCAGCTCATCCATTTGTTGGTGGCTAGGGTATTTCCTTAGCTTTAAAGAAGTTTATGCTTCCGTGTTGATATATTTACTAAGGCAATAAGTGCAGCATGTGAGAATGACTGAAGCTGTAAATGGTTTCTAGACCCTTAGAAATCAGACTTCAAACTGTCTTGTTTTGAACTGTACCTCCTCCTTCTGGCACGGGTGCATCTGGAAGCTCCAAAGATATGAATCCTCAGGAATCTGACTGTTGTTCAGATGTGGCTTTCCACATGATGATTCACACCCTCCTCATTTTGGGCATCCTGGTGTTCAAGAGATGATGTGTCCTTCCTCCTAAGGATCAGTCTAGAATATAAAATGCACTAGGACGTGATGACAAAGCATTGGCCTGTGACACCCTCACCCCCCTGCCCCCACAAGATCCTCTTGTGTGAGATAAAAGACCCTCAGAGGGCTGTGGAGGTGTTTATAGCCCACAGATAATGCACTGTTTGCCTGTATGAGGTTGGAGGTGGGAGGGTTGCGTATAGTGGCTCTTGCATTCCTGTATGGCAGGACTGTAGATATGCAAGCTGGATGCTTTTAAAAGAGGGGAGAGTTTTCAGCTCAGCTGGGACAGGAACATGCAACAAACCCTCTGACCCTGATCTCCCTCTGTCAGCTCCAGACCCCTTCTCCTCGCCTCTCTCCATACAGGTGCACAGTGCTTCCCCTCTGCCTCCTGGGGCGGGCAGCCCACGACTCCTTCTCGTCCCAATTCAGAAGATCTCGCCATGTCTCCCTTCAGCCAGGTTGGCATCCCCATCCCGGCTCAGCCGTCCCCAGCAGCAACAAACACTCAGCTTTATGACTCTTGTGAGTAGGCTGCAGTGACATCTTTGCATACGTACAAAATCTGACTATGTCTGCAAAGCAGTGCTGACAGTAGAGGCTGCAAGGAAAGCTGAGAGAGAATTCCTTCCAAATTCTTGTGCTGTATCTCAGAAATGGTCTGATCTAATGATTTCACGTGTAGCCTTTAAGACTCCTCAACATGTTGCAGTTGGCTAAGCAGAAGTCTGTCTGTTTTTAAATTAAATAGATACTTTATTGAGTCTTCACTCTGGTTGCACAGTGCGATGGGTCAGAGATGATCCTGGCGGTCACTGCTCTTGCCTTTTCTATCAATAAAGGCACATGTTTATCCCAGGGCAAGCAGGACGTGTGAATGGTGCCAAGGGTTGGCTCAGGTAAATTTTCCTTGCAGTAAAATCATAACACCTCCTCTTCACTTCTGCATCTGAGCTGAAGAGCATAATGGGTTTCAGTTACTTTTATTTGGGCAGTGAAGACAAGAGCCTTGTCACAGCATCTCAAGGGACAGTCAAACACAAACCGTCCATGGTTCCCAACCTCCCTCCAACTGAAGGGCACATATGATACCTAAGAAGAGTCTCTTTCTTCACAAGTCAATACACTGCCATAGTGTCCTCAGTGAGCAGGAAGGAGGGATGGGGCAAAAGAGGGTTTCGGAGAAAGAGATGAGAGCGGTGGTGACATTTATTTCAAGACCTTCATGATGAAAGGTTCCTCATGCTGTGAGGACTCATTCATGCCATTTCAGAGCTGGCATTCAACCAGGGCTTAATCCGGTGCAGAATGAAATCAGGCATTATGAAGAGATGGATGGTTGTAATTGAAATAATAACATAAATATAATTGAAATATAAATATATGTATGCGCGCACACACACACACTGTATAAAACCTCCGAGGAAACAACAATAACCTTTTAGCTCTGCAAGCCAACTAACCTATTCCTGTAACCGCCTCTAATCTGTATGTTTGCACCTGGGGTTCTTTAAGGAAACACAGAGTTGTAATTAACTGGGGGTGTGGAGAAGTCAGATGAGTGGGATATTCACACTGCAAGACCAGAGCGTGAATTTGCACCAGGTCACAAGCATAAAGAGAGCAGGCGGGCCAGCTTCGTCCCAAGAGATTGTTTTACGTGCTCTCCATCATCAAATAGCCACACATTGCAACTCACAAATTTCCTCCAGTGACCGTAAAGCTTCTCAGAAAGCTTTACTTCTGAGTTAGTCATTCAAAAAGTTACTCTGTGACATTAATAAAGACCCTTGGATTTCGTTAGACTTCTGCACAGCTTTAGCAGCCGTGAAGCTGGTACCGAGCTGCCATGAGACATTACAGTACCTACATTGTTGGTGGGAACCTCAGGGAAAGAGTTTTCTGGACATGCCCTAGCGTCCACTTTCAGGTGATAACTTCTTGGCTAATAAACACATTTAAAACACAAAATATGAATTTCCCTTATTGCTTATGATGGAGTGGCTGCCAAGCATCGGCAATTAGGATTATGTCTGGAGAGGGAAGGGGCTTAGCCAGCGCCTTCGGATGCTCAGCACAGGAGTCCTGGCTCACAGCTGAGACTGCTTTCACATCTGGCTGGAAAGGCTGGCTGGTTGTGATGCTTAGGTGAAGCTTTAAACTGGGTCTAGGTCTGGCTAGATGAAGCACAGCTTACCCCAAGATCCCATGGTCCAGTTCTTGGGCAAGCAGTTCATTCTTTTTCCCTGACGACAATACTGTTCCTGGCCTGGTTTTAACTTGGGGCTGAAAGCTGTCTGCAGAGCCTCCACATCCAAACCAGTAGTGTCAAAGGTGTTCAGGAGGCTCCAGGAACAAAACTGAGGAGTCTATAAATCTAAATCTCCAATCAGTCTAACACAGCCCACAAACAGGCTCTTGTCTGTTCCTCTCTTGTCGCAGCACTCTCCAAGCTAGCCAGCTGCAACAAGGTCTTCTACCACCACACTCGTCATGCCAGTCCCTCTGCTGCCTTCTCCTCCTCTCACCTCATCCAGGGCCCACTCTCTCATCTCTTGCTTCTTCTTCTCTTGCTTCTTCCTCTCTCTGCTCTCTCTTCATTGACTATCAACCATTTAACCAGCCACAGCTGCACCTTATCTACATTGGCCAACCCGCCACCCCTGAAGCCAGCCCACAGTTGTATATTATCAATGCTAATTAACCTAGCTTCATTCCTCTACACTCTCTCAGATGCTGCAGCCCACAAAGTGGCTTTTGAAAGGAGATGATGATTGCACTGTTTGCTGAAGAATGCTCTGAAATGATTGAGACATCCATAGCTACCTTAAGGTAACACCGTGGTGCGGCTAGCAGGGCAAATGTAGAGAAATTGACAGTGAGTGATGGAGCTGAGAATAATATGGAGGTTTCATTCTGTCAATGCGGATGTTGCTGATGGGTGGAGGTGTCTGGTGTGTGTTCTTGTCAGTGACAACTCTGAAAAATGCCAAAAAATTGTCATCGGTGATTAAGCTCCCTCACGCAGGGAGGCTTTGGGAATAGCAGTCAATGGCTTTATAATTAGCAAAAATTACTGAGAAAAGAGTCATTTGGATGCTTCTTTTTTCTCATCAAAGACTGTCTGTCTCTAAGTCCCCTTCTGAGCTGGTCTCTCTCCCAGCCCAGCCTTCTTGTGATGACAAGGGACAACAGACCGCCTCAGATCACACAAGACAGGGTGGATTCACACTTGCCAATGTGTGAATCATATAATGACTAAAGAAGCTCCACGGGAGTCTGCTCCTCTGGATACCAGTCAGCATTTGCATCGCACCTGATCCTGGCTGTGTGGTCAGTCCCATGCATGGTGTTCCCTGCTGGGGCTCATCCCTGCCAGCTAAAGCAGTTGATCATTCAATAGACCTGCAGCTGGCTAACAGACCTGTAAGCCTGTGCTCTAGAAACATTCTGTGATCCTCCCGGCCTGCAGCCCAAAGATCCAAATGTAAAAACTAGGACCACATCAGGACCTTCAGCTCTGAGCTGGTCCTCCTGGACCAAGCTCATCTTTTGCTCCTGGTACCATTAAATCCTCTTTTCTAGCTGGATCATGTGTGCAGCCAGAGGAACAGGAGCCTGTCAATGTTTAGAAGTGGGTTGCTGGTGTTTTAGGCACAAATTATACTCGGGAAATACTGCTAGTGTGGCTTGCATGCTCAGCTATTCACCATATGTGTATGAAGGCCTGGCCGGCACGTCCATGCTGATACGCAGAGTGTGCAGAAGCCCGAACCTTTCCTTCTGGAGCTGATGAGCCTGGCTGAGCCCCACGGAACTGTGATGGATTCACATCCCTGCTGGATGAGGCTCCAAGAGGATGCATAACATGCCTTCCACAGGCAGATTGCATACATTAGTGCAGCAGTTTCTCAGGAAAACCCATTCTTAGAGAGAGCTGGCTTCTATTTAGCAAACACCACATGAAACAAGCTGTCATAAGACTGCTGTCTCCTATAGCAGGATATCTTTTCTTTCTTGAAGGAGTCTTCTTGGATGTACAGATTTTATCTGCCCACGCCCCCAGCCACCCCAATTTCACCATCTTTGTATCTGCAGCTGTATTTTTCTTTCCAGGGGGCTGGACATGCCTGCCAGTGAGCCTTCTTCCACTGGTATGAACCCAGGGACTGTCACCAAAACACAGTGTGATGAGGGTTAGAGTTACTGGGTGCAAGGGAGCTGGTGGCACAGTGGTCATACGCTGACCCTGGATGATACAGTGACATCCAGCAGTGGGATGCTCAAGTCACTTGTCAGTGTATAAAGCATGTGCTCAAACACCCATGAGTTGCCCTTGGTTACTTGGATGTGACTCTGTTGGCTGCAGGGGAAGCGGCAATGGATGGGGGAGCAAAGCAGATCCCTGGGAGAGGGACACGGTGTCCCCGTTGTCATCTGCCATGTGGAAGCGGCAGGGATTGCTTCTGCTGCGTTCAGCAGCTGGTCCTGTAAAACATACCACGGAAAACGGCAAACATCTTGACAGCAGAGGCCCCTTAGCAGAGAGCGCTGCCTGCTCGCTGCTTCAGGGTGACACTCGGGAGAGGTCCCCGGAGGCATCGGTGGAGCCTGGGGCTCCCACCGGAGCCAGCCCTCAGCTTCCCTGAGTCCTGCAGCCTCCGGCGAGCCCTGGGCAGCGTCCTGCCAGCAGACTGGAGCTCCTCAAGTCTCAAAGACTGGAAGTGTTGTTCCAGGCATAAGGCAGCAGTGTTTTAAGCCGCCGGTCCCCCGGGCTTTCTCTCGCAAGCTCTGTGATTACGTCATGTCTCCAGTGAGGTCAGTGCTCAGCTATCGGGATGGAGTTTCAATTACTCCTGGGCTTGCAGGCACGCTCCCGCCTGCGCAGGATGCGGCCAAGCCATCAGCAGGAGGGTGCAATGGGACTGTCCCTCCTCAGTAGTCCTTTCTTCAGGGACCGGCTTCCCCTCCCACAACCGTGCAAGTCCCGTGGCGGGAAGAAAGGGGTGCTTGTTTCTTGCCTACCGTTAATAGAAAGGGCTGGAAGTGTAACCAGAAATGACAACTTGAGTGAAATGCGATGCCTCCAGAGGGGCCCAGAAGGCAGCAAAGTGGTGCCTTCCAGCCATGCTAGAGACCCCTTTCTCCCCCTTACCGAAGAAGCAGTCAGCTTGGGAAATCTTGCTTTTGCAAATGTATATTTTTCCTTCTAAAAACAATAAATGGTGTTATTGATGGACAAAGCTGAGGTCCAGTGTGGCCACACACCGGGGTTTGGCTGGCTTCCTCTGCTGTCGCTATACTCTACATTTCCCAGGGAGACTTTGGATGCTTCCTTCTGCTGCAAGGGCCACACAGGCAGACAGAACAACCCATTGGAGGATCCTCTGCATCCCATCCAGTCTCATTGAGGACCTGGGAGGTGCAGAGGGGTCCAGGAGAATGAGGCACTGGCCCCTGACTGTAATCTGTGTCTCCAGCTCCTTCTGTCACTGCTGCCCTGCAAGAACAGAGCCTGCCTGAAGCCTTAAGGTCCAGTCCAAGCTGACCAACCCATTTCTCAATACTAAGTTTCAATTCACAAGCCTATAAATTCGTGTGCACACAGAAATGACCATCCTCAGATGGAGAAACAGCTCTGAGCAACGGCTGCTCTTTCAGTCCCACCTACTGCATGGGCTGGGCTCATTTGAAGCCATCCTTATCTCTCAGGTACAAGTGATTCGGGAGCTCTGTTGAGCACAGATGCTCAGGCACGGGTCCAATGTCACCTGGACAAGGTCTAAGCAAGGAAGGAAACATGGCTTAGTGTCTGGCTTGGACAATGTTTAGTTCTCAGGAGCTGTCCTCACAATTTCCCCCCAACACTGCCTCTAACCAGTAGTTGCCAAAAAAAAATAATAAAGGTCAGACCCTAGACAGATGTTAGAAAAGAAAAATTAGAGCAAATAAATAGTATCTGGCTTCATATCAGGAATCCAAACTACGAACAAAACCCAACAGCCGGTCACCATTAAAGCAAACATAGGAGAAGCAAGCGGAAACTGGCCAAGCCCTTGATCTCTCCCACACATCTGCAACACCGTTACTTCACTGATTTACATCCCCTCCTGTCTCACCCAGCTCCCATGCATCACATCCCCCTTCACGTGTTGACTTCCATGTGTGCACAGGCACACTCACACATGCTCACGCTCACACGCACCCATTCCTCCCATCCCCTCCAGCCCACTCTGCTCATTTTGGTCAGTGCCCTGGCTGCCATGGCATGGCTGCTGCTGATTCACATGTCGTCACCGGCGGCTGCCCTCCCACAGTGCCCCCATCCCTTGGATCTGCGGCGCTGCACGTCGCTGGCACGTAACAGGGCCAGGAGCATTTACTGCCATGAAGTAGGGTACTGGGGCAAATGCCCACTGCATACCAATGAGTGGAAAGCAGCCCGTGAGCAGACGCAGAGCAAAGGTTCCCTATTCTCTTTTCTTGGCTGCCGGCACATGTGGGGCAGCGGGGATGTGGGAGAGGAGGGAAGGAGTGGCGTGAGCCAGAGACAGCAGTAGGAGCTCTGTCGCACTTTGGGATGAATGCTAAGCAGACCCCACCGGGCGGGAGTGCCCAGATGAATGGGATCCTTTCACATCAGCCTGACAGAGGAGGGATTTCATAGTTCTCTGAGCAGCACAGAGCTGCCTTAATCCAGCAGATACAATGCCCTGCTCATACGGCTCAGGAAACAAAATAAATATGTTCTTGCAAAGACATCACAATGAAGCTTTTAAGAACTCAACACAAGAAGGCTCTACCTGGTCCTCGGGTCTCCTTGCATGTGTGGGAGCTAAGAGCCAGGCTTTTTATTTTCTCACTCTCTTTACTTTTCTCAACATTTTCCTCCACCGCTGAACCTGGCCCTGGGGTGGAGGAGAAGAACATTTCCATATAGGCTCTCCTCTAAAAATAAAAAGAAACAGTCACCCCCAGGTTCATTCTAAAGAAAACGATCACAGAGACACCTGGCGAAAAAAGTAGAAATACAACTGACTTTGCAGATCAAGTAAAAATAACCAAAAAAGACTAGAAGACCTGAGGGGACCATGCCTGGACAGGACAGAGAAGATGTCTGCTCCCCATATCTAACACCTCTGGTGTCTCTACCAAACAGCCATGACAGCAGCAGCATGTAGTAGTGACTGCAGAAGAACCATGGAGGGAAGCCCACCGTTGAGGAACAGGGGCTGTTCATTCCACCTTTCCACTAATCCCACATGCAGGCAGGGATGCAGCAAAACAGCCCAACAGGGTGCAGTGTAGCAATGCCCAAAGTGGAGCCTGAGATGAGCCGTTTGTACTGTGGCTTAGTCCTTCAGCAGGTATGCCAGCCTGCAGGACTACACACTGCCACAGCTTGGCAGAGTCTGGTACCCGCCGAGCTCTGAACAGCTTCGAGACACTTTCTCCACTTGCATCCAACCATGGGTGGAAAGGAGTCTTTAGCATTAGTGGCTAACCCAGCTGCCCTGCTCTGGCATCACCTGGCTCCTCATATTCTCCTTTTGTTCTGTGCTGCTGCTGCAGCAAAGAGCATTAACTCTGCTGTACAGGTGTGATGCTATAAGGGATCTGTGGCATACTTGCTGCGCTGTGTGGGGTGGTCATGGTGCTGCAGTCAGGGCCGTTTGAGTCCACCCCTCCCTCCCAAGACTGCTCTTTCCCAAGTAGCATGCAGCCTTGAGAACAGGCTGGGTGACTCCAGCCCACTTAAGGCATATATGGTTCATTTCTTATTTCCTTGATGGTTTAGGTTCCCAGCTGAAGGGAAACCCTGTTGTGCTGGGAAGGGATACATTAATATCTCTGCTCAGAGGTCACAAAGGCTCTTTCAAACACTGCAGCTGAAATCTCCCCTGGGTATGGCTCCCAGGAGATGGGCTCATAATACCCAGAGGTTATGACAGAATTATACCATGTATACGGGAGGGGTGACTGCCTTGTTCGGCCATCTGTGCTGTCCTTGTGGTTGAGGGTCATGTACGCAGTGCTACTTGGGCAGCCTTTGGCACCTATCTGGAAAAAATGTCAGAGTGCAGGACTCTCTGCTCCCACACATCAGCTTGGGAAGCTGCCTGCATCTTCTGCACCTGGCAGGTGCCGAACAGCAGTATAAAACTGTCAAATCCATTCCCGAGATAAAGAGCTTGTGTCAAGCTGATCAAAGCATGAAGACATGAGAAACACACAGAGGCAAAGCTTTTAGGACCAGAACTGGTGGCTTTTCCGCCAGAACCCCCTGCATCACCCAGGCCATGTCAACTGGCAAATCCTGCAATGGCAGAGATTGTTCCTCCTATCAATGAGAAGAGATGTACCTTCTGGAGAAAAAGCTCTGCTTTCCAAAATGCCAGCAGCCTGCTGTCCCACCACAAGACTTCTGGCCACATTTTGCTTTCCCGAAGTATCAAGCTCTGTCAAAAACCCAGTGCCAGTGCCCACCGCTGAAACGGAAACATGCTCTTCCAAAAATTAACCGAACCGTGGCCCTTGCTGTTAGATGTGTGTTAGCTCCCATGCTCTGCAGCCTGTCTGGATGTGGAGTAAAATTCCCATTTTTCTGCCAGCTTCCCCTGCCCCTCTGTGTGCGAGCGCTGCCGTTCCCGTGCCAGAGCTGCCGAGACGAGGCGGTGGGTTGGCTGGGATAACGGCAGCTCCGTGATTCCCCCGGCCGATGATCTACCAGAAGTGCCAAACTGTGTCAAGCGACGTGTGAGTCACCACTCACAGCTTCTGCTCAGCAATTCTGGCAAAATTTAGGTCTTTTTATTATTCTTTCTAGCAGCCTTACCAAGCTGGCATTTTTAGCGTCCCAAACCGAAGTTGAATAGAGCTGCCAAGGGCTGTCATCCCAAATTTCTGCTTCTAATTTCCTTGCAGTGGAGATGCTGAGATGGCTGAGAATATTTCATTTTACCACCTGGCCGCCAAAAAGCTGGGTCTGCATTTTGGGTGATGTCACATTTCCTGAGCTTTGGAGAATGGTTGTCTCTCCTTTCTCTTTTGGCGCAAAACAAGCTCGATCATTCAAAAAAAGAAACCCCTCATGAGCTGCCAAGGAAATACCAATGAGAGAGACAGGAACAAAAGCACAACTGTAAAATCAGAGGAGACAAAAGGATTCAATAAATTTGATTTTTTTTTTTCCCACCCAGACTGTACCATTCATGTCAACTGATGACAAGAATTATTTGGTGACGTTGGAAGAAGTCAGAACAAATCTGCTCTTCCTTAACAGCCCTGTGTCTAAGCCACCCATCCCAGTGGGTTTGTGGTTAATCTGGCTAAGGTCTATGCCCTCTTTGACAGAAGCTGTAGCTTCCATACAGCCCTCCCTAGCAGGATTCATCTTAGACATGTCAAGGAGATGACTAATAACCAAATGTGCTCTCAGGCTCGGTGATTGAATTCATTTGTGTGGCCAAAACCCCCATTAATAGTCTGTACACACAGTATATATAGTTACTTTTTAAATATAGAGGCATTGTCCAGAGGTATTTCTATTGCCCTGTTTACTCCCAAACCACTTGGGCTCAGACATCTCGACGTCCTGAACCTAAATGTGGATAAAGTGTGAGGCAGCGCTCCAAAGGGTGAGACAGAAGGGAAATCACTGTGCCCAGCAGCATTAATGGAAAAAACATTTGAAGCTGCCACAGTTCAGCATTTCTTTTTTTTTTAACCTGGGTAACCCAGGTTAAGTGCTATGGCTGGGTGACATTAGAGGTGGGGATTACGTGCTCAGGGTCACACCAGAGGTGGGAGTTAGATGCTCACGGAGAAGGAAAGGATGTCAGTCACAAGGGGAATGCCAGATTTGGTCATTGGAGTATCTCGCTACTGGAAAAAAGTGGAGGTTGATTTGCTGGGAATTCCCATAGGGGCAGCTATCTCCTTTTTGAGTTGTTATTTGTCAGGGCGCAGCCTTTTCTTCAGTTTGCTAGTGGAATGACCCCAGCTTCCAGAACATTTGCTACTCCGAAGCACCTATGAATGAACCTCTCTGCAGCGATTCTTAGGGAAAGAAGCATCTGATGGCTATTTCCAGTTCACTCCTTACACTCTGTCACTCAGGAGCTGAACTGCACCAGGTTTTGATTTTGGTTTGCACTTGGTTGTGTTCCTGAGGGCCTTGTGTTTTTTTTTCCATTCTGAATGAAGAACAGAAAATCATTTAAAAAGAGCAATGGAAAAAAATAGCATCTGTATGGCAAGGCCATGTGAGCAGATGACCAGTAAGGCTTAAAGAATATGGGGGTTTGCAAATATTTTCACCCAGAAACAACATTCCACCACCTGTAAATAGCAGCAATACAAACAGAGAGCTTGAGCTCAGAAATAAATGCATGAATCACTGTTTTTATTCTTTAGTCACATTAGTTACTAAGTACTTGGGAACTCCAGTTCTTGCACTCTTCTAGCTGGGCTGGGAAAAGCAAAAGTGTAGGGCCAAATTCTGACTCAGAACAGTGAATAAAAGTATATAGGTGACTGAAGAGCTTATGAGAGCCATTCTCCTTTCAGTCTGCCTTGTTCTGCTAGAGCTCTTCTGCGCCTTTCGCTGAGGACTCAGCATCTTTAGAAATGTGCTTTGGTTTGATCAAAAACAAAACAAAACTTTCCAGCTAAAGGAAAGCCTGAGGGTCTGTGGCTCCGGGGTGATTCTGCTGGCTGGTATGAAAAAGGATGCAGTGGGGATCTGATCCCAGCCGCAGGCAGCCGTGGGACTAGACTCCTCTGCTGTTCCCGTCCCTACCTGCAGATCCTGGGAGCTGTGCTGTGCAGGAGTCAGGGACCACCATTTTGGCTGACTGCAAAGGCAGCTGGTGAGATTAGTACAGGTCCCGGTGCACCAAGCAAGCTTCTGGAGCATCTCCTGACATGCCAGGGGTGGCAGCCATTACACAAGCTTTTTTTCCCACATTTAGCCCCCGTAGAGAAACCCTGTTGGTGGTTTTGGCAACACTGAAAGCACATCAAAAAAGAAAGGGTTCTTGGGAGAGGAAATGGGGAAAAATGAAAGGGAAGAGCCTGAGACTGCATCTCTGTCACCTAAGGGACAAAGAGAAACGGGCATTGCTAATTAATGGGTGGTTTTCAACATTATGTAACATGTTTTAAAAAGTCTCATTTGAACAAGAGCTGCCCTGATGTGCCGGGGCATGTTTGAGCTCTTTCAGGTCTCAGCTGGTTTGCTCGCACCTCAGCCCTGCCGAGCCCGCCCAGCTGCTCCCGCAGAAGCAGGGCATTCATGCTCCCGGAGTGTTAATGATTTCACCCTCCATAAACCCGGCCACTCAACCACACGCTCAGCGGGACACACACTGAGATGAAATGCTCTCTTTGAAGGCCAGGAGGAGGTGACAGGACTGAAGTTTCTTCCTGGGACAGTTTCACCTCCATCCGAGGGAAGTTCCCCATGGGAAAGATTGTCTGATTCTCATCACCCATGGAGGCATCTAGCTCTCTTAGCCTCACTGGTATTGGTGTATTTTAACAGAGTCAGCCAGCCCTGGGCTTGTGCAGGCTGTTAATGCCTGTCCTAGAGCATTTCTCAAAGCCAGTCCTCCTCTTGGCTCCTGCTTTGACAAAGGGGCATAGGCAGAAGACCTTCTCGTGGCAGAGCTCTCCACCCCAGGCACACACGGTTAATTTGTTCCCCAAGCACTCTGTTGACAAATTTTACAGGAGGCTGGGAAAGTAATGAAAATAGTCTGCACTGCATGTTTATTTGAAAAATGCTATAAACCCCCCCGAAAAATTTTCACACTGAGGTGATCTGACCAGCCCAACGTGGAATACTTAAGTGGGTAACAGCCCCGGACCTGCCTGCATAACCCAGCTGGGCACGATGCTCTTTGTTGCCGTTGCGTGCTCTAGCCATGCCTGGGGGTTGGTGAGACTCTGCTGCTGGCTCTGGGCTGCTCCCACTTGCATCCAGCTGTGGGATCCACCATGCCACTGCCAGGACTGCCAGTGCACCAGGGTGCTCTGTGATCCACCCTCCCCGAGCCAGGAGCATGGGACACATGGAAGGAACCTGAACCAGGGATGCTCCTGCATTGGGAGGTTCTCAAGTGGTGACACAGGGTAGCACAGCATCTTCCCAAGGCAAAGGCAAGGGAGGAGGAGACAGCAAGGAAAACCCAGGATTTCCCTTCTGTTTTCAAGGGGAAAAAATGATGCAACCATTCAGATGCAGTGAATTAAACATGATTCTGTCTCATAACTAAAGCATCATGGGGAACCACCTCTTCAGATGAAACTTCACAGGTTCCTCTCCCTGCAGTTTGGACATTTGCAGCTGAAAGGAACGACAGATCCCAGTATGCAATGGTCCCTCTCCTTCTAAAAAGCCTGAGGGAAATGTGGGTACTATTGGGTTAAAGCATTTTCACTGGTAAGACTCCTCCACACCAGTACAGATGTTTCTATAGCTTTTATCCTCACTCCATCTTCTTGGCTGCAGGAGGGAGTATTTCCCTCTGTGACACACTAATGCTTTTTGCATAGGTGTTAATGGCAGTAAGATCCAAACCCGCCAGCTCTGTTGGGTGAAGCGGCTTTACATGCTCTCACACGGTGGTAACATCCACTGAGAAAAGCCAAAGGAAAACAACTGAGCCTCCTGCTGCCCTGTCCTGCCGTCCTGGGTGGGGAAATTCCTGTTAACCAGCCCAAGTGATCACACGAGAGGGTGAGGGGGCAGAAGAAAATGCAAGTGAATGGTTTTACTTCAGATACAGCTCTTAAAGCTTGTTTTGATGAGCGGTCATCTGATTTTTTCACTGTGCAAGTTCAGCCATCCATCTCAGGAGGAGGTGGGGTGGTCCTTTGCCAGCAAGTCCATTATGGATGCTCTGGGTCAGTGAGGGGTAGGACTGAGAACTGGAGGAAGGCAAGAGCCTTCTCAAAATAGGGGACGGAGGAGCACAACATGTCTTCATCTTCTGGAAGATCCATGGTCCACAGCAGATAGAAAAGCAGGAGAGGAGCAACACAGTCTCCATGAAACTGCATGGTGCTTTTGGAAGGAGGAAGGGATAGCTGAGGTATTTCATGGGGTAGCTGAGGTCAGAGTTTGGACCAGTGTGTGACTGAGACAGCAGCTCACATTTTGCTTCAGGATCACCCAGACGCGCTTCTCCCAGTGACCAGAGCTCCTTCTCCCTCTTCTGTAGCAAGAAATGCCAGTGCTCCACCTTCCCATTTCAGAACCTCTGGCCTCCAGTGAGGTGCAAGGCAGCTTCAGAAGGATGAGTGAAATCCCTTAGCTGCTGGCATCACGAACAGGACATGTCACTAAAGTGTGGGAAGATGGAAAGAGGACACAAACTGCAGACTTCCTGAGCAAAGAGGGAACTCCATCCTGTGCCTGACACAGCCCCTCCAGCCACTTTTGCACAAGCCACCCGGTCCCCACCATGAGACTGACCACACGCCAGCCTTCTTGCCTGCCTCTCCCGCCCCCTCCTGCCTGCCTGCCTAGCCTCTCCTAGAGAGGGAAAGCAAACAGCTTCTGTTTATTCCCTTTCCTCCATCTGCTGGTGCATAATATGAGCCCACTCTGCCGTTTTTCCCCTTCTTTTCCCCCTTTCGCCTTCATGAAGGAGCCAGTCTCCACTGAGCCGAGGGACAGCCACCCACACTGCCCCACGCTGAGACATGGTCCTTGGTCTAAATGAGAAAATTTAGAAACAAACAAAATCTTTCATTTGCCTTCACCAGTTTCAGATATTTGTCACAGGAAGACAAGTCCAAAATATCGACTTCACGTGCAAAATGTTTCTTCTATTCTTAACCTTCTAAGCTTTTTTTAAAATAATACCTGTCATCCCCAATAAATGAAGAAAGGACCTTTCCACGGGGGGAAAGTTAAAAAAACAACCTTAATTCTTGTGAATACACCTGCTGTGCTGTCTTTTCCCATTCCCTTCCTATCCTACTCTGCTGTGTGGGACAACTGCATGGTTGCCTGCAGAGCAGCCCCCACCGGACACTGCGAAGCTCTGTGGGATTTGGGGGCTGGGAGGCAGCAGGGGAACATCACAGCTGGCTTTCGCAGCTCCTCTGCCACACAATGCCACTGTCATGAGGTAGCTACAGCTGAGCACGGGACACTCTCAGTGTTTGCCCTGCTCCTGCACACTTCCCTGTAATTTTTTGTGGAGCACTTAGCTTGAGCGTGAAAATCCTGTATCAATACATAAAGCAGAATCTTTTCTAATTAAGCACTCTGCTCTTAATTTTTCTGGGGAGAAATGGCTAGAAAATAGCCAGAGGTGCACTGGGGGTTGAAGGTCCATCCTTTTTTCTTTCTGTCTGCCCGACTCATATTCTCTGCATGCGACATCAGATTAAACTGTCCCCCTTGCAAGACTAGAGCTGGTCCCCCACAAGGACTCTCTGCAGAGCCACACTCAGCATGACAGTATCTCTGTGATGGTGTGTCAGCTCCCTGGCTGGATGCTCTTGCTGCCCTGCATGAGTCCCACATCATATATTTCATTAATACTCCCTGGAAGCTTCACCCATGGGAAGTCAGGAGTGTGTTTGTCACATCTAGGCATAGCAAAACACGCCCCAGCACCTGGGAGCACTGGGACCTGCTGGCAGCATTTCTGAGTTATACGCCTTCACGGCACAGGCAGCTCCCAAAGCTCAGCAAATAGCCAAAACCTCCCTAAAACTCACTTTTCGGTAATGGGTGGAGATGGGAGGAGCTCTCCCACCCCCGCTGCGAGTTATCCAAGGTGAGTCTCCACTATATGGGTCTGCTTCCAAATAAAAACCATCATTGCTTACACATAGTATTTATATGTTCCTCCGCCCTGGTTTTGGCTCCTTCCCACTTTTCTTCACAAACTGCAGGCTGAAAAGGGCCATTCAGGGAGGCTGGCCGATGTGAACGTGGCTCCAGCCCCTCTGCCAGTTCCCTGCTCCAGAGTGAGCACAACAGATTTTCAGCAGGAGAAATATCTTTCTTGGCCTCTGTTAACACTTTCACTTCTTACACTTAGACTATGTTCCCCTGGGCTTTTCTTTTTTCTTCTTTCTTCTTTTGATGCTAATTGTTTTGATAGAGACCATAGCAGCAACTGGGCAGCAGAGCTGCAGCCCATGTAAACTCCAGGTGAACTCTGCGTATCCACATAAGCCTGGGGAAACGGCGCCTTCTTCCCATGACCCCACTTCTGAGAAAACTCTAAACCAACATAGACAGCCCTTGATTTCTGCTCCTGAAACACATTTGCACCTGGTTTGCTATCAACAAGTGCAAAATGGAAAATAAGCACAAATGTGGGTTCCCCTATAGTGGATCAAACAGGTCTTTATTTCCTTTAGTGATTAGATGGGAAAACGTATATTCACCAGCAGTTTTGAATGGCAGGAGCTGTGGGCATCAGCAAAACACTCCTGCTCGCAGGACATGGAACCATTTAAATCTCTTACCACGTGACAAACTGCACGCAAGTTAAGGGGGGAATATGCCAACAGTAAAACTGTCTTTCCTTTTTCTCTTTTTCCTAAATCATGAAATCGAGATGCAAACAGCTGTTTGCTGTGCTGCAGATTTCCGAAGTTGCAGGGTGTTCCCGGGAGTACCTGACAGCCCCACAACAACAGCCAGGGCTGGAAGGAAGGGGCAGCTTCCTCTCAAAGCTTGAAGAAAGCTCAGTACTAATCAACCCTACTGCCGTCCCAGATTTTATTGTTATGCCTATCAAATCTCAACCAAAACCAACATCCTTTCTGCTTAAACTCATCACTGTCTTTCTGATTAGATATATTCCCTCTGTCTATATAAATAGGACAAGCTGAGCCAGGAGTACTGTAAGAGAGGAGACAGCCACAAGTAAAGAAATAGTATCTTCAGGTTTTATTAAGAGTAATAATGTTGGGAGCTAAAAACAAACCAAAAAAATGTATTTTACCCTCTTTTGAAGACACAATCTTTATCTTTAAGGATAAGGATTTCCATCTGTTAAAGAAATTCCCCAGGGGAGCCAGCGTGTTTCCTTTCAAGGAGAGACTTGAATCCCATGCTGATCTTTTATTCAACAATTTCATTTCTTCCCAAGTGATGCTGGAGTCTACATTACTTTACCTGATGGAAATTTATGCAGAAGGGTGCATCTTTCGCATTACAGCTCAAAAAAGACATCACCTTCTTCCTAGAATAGGCCCAAGACAGCACCAGCTCCAACTTCTTCCAGTCGTGGATGCAGAACAACCTCAGATTTGGGCATACAATTTCTTTGGTGGTTTTTTTTCTTGTTGGAAGCTGAATTCCTTGCTTTCTGTAATATATTAAATGTATCCTAGCAATCAGATCTGCAGCTGGGACAACCAGTGTGGCTCCACTTAGTCATTGGAGTTTGGCTGATTTGCATTTCACAACCATTTCACACCTCACTTCCAGTCACTTATAAGCATACATGAACACACTTGCAGTGTCTCCATAATTGCTATGAAGCTGATTTTTAGAGGAAATTTGAAATCTCTCCACTGTATATTAAGTCACTGAAGACATTCTTAGCTCCAACAGGACAGCTGGATTGGTAAACATGGATCAGATATCCTCTGGTCATCAGTGCAAGGACAGACTGGGCAGAAATGGGACAGAAGCTTCTCATTGATCAATATGCTTGAAGGTAAGCTGAACCTGGTGGTGGAAGCACATGGAAAACTCTGGAGCACATAGAATGACCTTGATCCTTTTTTCCAAATCACCAAGCCAAGCAATGCCAAACTCCACAGCTGCTGGGTTTTGCAGAACACTGTCATTGGGGTCAAAAAGGGGATTCCCCAACTCAAGCGATGAAAAATACTGCCAAATTGTAATGGCTTTTGTACATAGCCGTGTCAAAAGAGAGGGCCAATTATCTAAAGAAAAGCTGTTTTCCCCCTCTCAGTACTTATGCTAGCTGTGCAGCAGACAATTATTCCCCCCAGAGGCACCAAGGTCCATTTGCTGTGAGTTAGGGTCATGTTTGTTGTACACAAACACTCCTTTAGCCATTGGGAGCTTGCAAAAATATTTGTGAGTCCAATGACAATATACCTGGTAGCACAAAGATCTACCTGTGAAGGAATCGTCTAAGGAGAAGAGCATTATTATTGTCCTGTTTTTAAAAAGATGCCTTATACAATCAGGAGGCTGGAGTCTGGTAGCCAATCACCAAATGTAGATGGCAAGTAAACAAAGGACGAAGTACACAAATGACCTGTGGTTCTGGCTGGGATGACTCAAAAGCTCCTTACAAACACGTAAGAGAACATGCTGGGGACCTGCTCCCATGCCAGTGTTTGCGGTGGGGGTGGCAGGGTGCCGAACAGGTGCTCCCATCAACTCCATCCCAAGCAGCATCTCCTTTCCAGGTGGACTGAGTCAAAGAATCTGGGGAGAAGCTGGGGGCTGAAGCTGGGGATGTGAAAGATTTTGTCTGGAAGACATGGAGTAATGGCAAGCTGAGAGGAGGCCCTGCAATAAACCAAACTGTGGGGAGGGCACGGTGCTCTTTGCTCCCACAACACCACCCAGAGCTAAACCATCTCTTGAAGGCTGCTGATAAAACCCACCCCAGCCCAGCTTCGCTTTTCAAAACATCTCTGGAGCAAAGAGCCCTGCTGCCCACCATGCTGTAACCAGACCTTGTCCCGGTGAACTTGGCAGAACAGCCCCCACCCCCACCCCCCCAGCGCAAAACCAGACCACATTTCTCTCCTGGTGTCCATCACAACACTCCGAGAGCTGCCCAATTTAGGGACCTTACAAGGCTTTCTTCTCCCCCTGCATTTGCTACATGTGTTTGCTTTGGCTGTCTCACCCCAACCTCCTTTTCATTTCTAATTTTTTTATTCAATCACTTTACACACAGCAATTGGCTCTGGTCAGAGCACACACAGGTCCTCACTTGTTCCTCAGCTGGAGCCATAGACCATGCAGTGTTCGAAATCACAAAGGGGAGGAAAATGTAGACAGAGAAGAAGTGACTTAAAGACCCAGGTAGCTGCAGCATATGGCGAGTGGACGGGACTAGTTCACAGTGGTCCTGGCTCGAGGGGTTCGTGGAGCTGGGCTGAGCTTTGCTTTTCTCAAATGGCTTTCTGTTGTCCACGTGAAGGGACATCATATTTTTTAAAAAACTGCCAGTCAGAATACAAAATGCCATGTTGTTCATGGTGGGGGTTTTCATCCGTGACTGGTTTTGACTGTTTTTTTTCCTGTTATTACCGCTTGCAGTGTGTGTGTAAGCTGGTGTCGGCATGCTCTGGTGAAATAAGACATCGATGGTTTGGTTTGTTTGCTTTGCTCCAGCAGGTGCGGCTCCCTTGTGGCAGCATGGTCCTGGCTCTTTCACCTGCCTCATCATGTAAATGCAGAGGTTGTGATGGTGTCTGTGCTAAAAGCCATTACAAAACTGGGCATAAGGGATGTGCTCAAGCCACTACAGAGGACTGGGGAGAAAGTGGGCACAGGGTCCAGCTCTTTGGCTCAGGCACAGCCTCTGTCCTCACAGAAGGACAAGAAACTGTCTCATTGCCATGTGAGTCAATGAGGGAACCTCAAAGGGGTAAAGCCTTGAAGTGGTGGCCATCCATACACCATGCTCTGCGCCACACACCACAGCTGGGCTGGGCGAAGCCTCATAGCTCAATGACAACTAACAGGTGCACTGAAGTTAGCTAAAGAGTTAGATGACATCTCTCCCTCTCTCCTCCTCAGGGCGCTTACTGCTTTGTAAAACATCTACTACATGATGCTGCCAACTTTGTCACGCAGGATTTTATACCAGTCTTCATAAACGCTGTTACACCCGCCTATAACATCACCAATGTCCTTAGGACTTGACTAAAAATCTTCAGGTCTCATGGCTGAAGCGGTTTCTCAGGATCTCTTTTCAGTTCTGTTTTGACAGGTAATTTATAATCCACCTCTATTATTTTTACAGCACTGAAGAGCCCCATTATGAAATAAAACATGGCCAACCAAAGACACACATTGCTTCCAGATGCTGACCAAACGCAGACCAAAAACTATCTTAGATCATTCAGGAAAGGCTCAGAAATGAGACACAGAGCTTGTCCTTGCTCTTAGGGAACTTCCCCACCTTCTCTTTTGCCCACTGTCTTTCTAAATCTTGCGTCACAAACAAAAGCTTGTGTCACAAGCATCCAGAAAGCGGATGCATTTTGAGAGGGAGAAAACCACAGTCACCTGTGGCTGTGGTAGCCTGGCACTGGAGGAGTTAAACCCTGGTAGCACCTCTGAAGGGCTGGAATCCACAAAGGTGTGCAAAAGACAGCCAGCCCCTCTGAAGTGCTGAGTTTGCCCAGGGGCTGCTAAATTCCTGCCTCTCCCCAAGCAGTTGACATCTCCATCCCCACCAGCTTGCTGGCTGCCTTCCCTCCCCTGCCTAGCTGGGAGAGGGAAAGGAAAATAAAGATGACTATGAGGCTGGAGAAAACGCTGCTGCTCCTGCTGCAAAGGTGGTTCCTGGCAAAGGAGGATTTGCCATGTCATGGGACATTTCTTGGCTTCAGCCCTACAAACAGCTCCCACCGAGGCAGCCAGCAGCCTGCGAGGAGGAGGATGATGGAAAAGTACCAGTGAGTGCTCGCTCCCAGCCCTCCTCCTCCTGGAGGGAGCTTTACAGATACCCCACACGCTCCTATGCTGCGGTATTTAACACGGGCCTGCGGGGACCGTGATGCTTTTGGAGGGCAGGGGCCTCGGGGGGTCGCAGACACTGCGGTGGGAGCATGGAGAGTGCAGGAGAGACAAGACCAAGTGGCCTGGTCCTTTCAAAGGTGATTGGAAAAGAGTCTCCGGTCTCCGGCTGGCCCTATTCCCACAGCTGATCTGGCACCCAAGGAGGACAACAGAGGGGTTGCTTGGACAGTCCCAGGATTTCCAAGCCTGTCTCCATGCAAAGGAGTTAAATCTATAGGCAACTGACCAAACTCCAAGCCCAGGAGCCAACAGATGCCCCAGAGATGACAGACTAGCTGATCTGAGAGCTGTCTGAATATTTTGCAGTTAAGACTTAAAAACGGGAGGTGAGCAATTTATAATGAAGCAGTGTCACCAGCTGGCATGAGAAAAGCATTTCCTCTCTGTCAACGAGCAGGAGAAAAACTGGAGGAAATTATGTGAAAACAAATTTCATTTGCTTTTATTCATAAAACATTTCCCCAGCTCAGCAGCTGAGCAGCTTCAGGACGGTTTTCGGGATCAGGGATCAGAGTGTGTCCCCTGAGCCAGCAGCAGCAACTGCCTTAAGCTGTGTTTGCAGTGTGGCATGGATCAACACTTGAGTTAAGCCTCATCCCGATGTCAAAAAGCATGCCAAGATAGCACATGTGTATGAATATTGGCAGTGGAGGCATGACTGTATTTTCTTAAGCTGATGCTATGTAAAAGATAAGAACACTCAGATCCCATGTTTGTGGGCTTCATGCAGCCATGCAGAGGAAGAGAAACAGCTCTTCTCCGCCTCTGAATCTCATTTGCCCATTATCTCCCAGCTCCTGCTCTCCAGCCTGGGGAGTAATTGGGAATACAGATCTCTTTGTAATTCTCCTCCATAAGCACATGAGTCAGAGCTGCTGCCTTCATTTGCAGGTAATCACACTAGTGAATGCAGCCACACTAGCTCCTTGCCTTCCAACGTCCTTAGAGGGGGTCTTCAGAGTTTTAATGCTCTGAATCTGGATCAGCTCTCTCAGCCCATTATTTATGGCCATTTCTCCCAACCTGAAACAGGTCCTACAAGCTCTTTGGTAAATGGGATGAGAGATCATCTAATTCCAAAGGAGTTTCTGAAAGTGCCACCGTCTTCTACTCAAAATGGCATCATCCTAACCATTTAGCTTCATGATTTTCCTGTGAGTTAATGTCATAACCATCCCTTCCTTGCCTCCGCAGATACCCGGGAGTCCTAGGGCCTCTGCAAGTCACCCCATGCTGATGCAGGAAGACACTGTCCAGAGTGTGTCATAGAATTATTTAGCTTGGAAAAGACCTTTAAGATCATCGAGTCCAACATGGTTAGAGGAGTACGGTCATTCAGGGCCAAGCTGGGGAGGGTACTAAGAATGGTCAGGAGCCACAGCATCTCCTGATCCCCTCAGCAAGCCTGCCCTTGTCACGGCAGATCCCAGCGTGTGTACTGTGGCTTGGTAACATGGGAGAAGAGGGAATTAGAAAGCAGCTCTCCTCACACCTCCAACCACCTCTCAGAGCTTTCAGCTTTGCTAACTTAGAAGGACCAGTGGTGTCTTCTTGAAATGTGGTGGGTGGGTGTAGCCCGATTCTCTGAGCTGGCCAAGCGCAAGGCTGCACTCAGACCACACAGATAACAGTCTAACCCCAGACAACAGTTTAACTCCTGCTTAATTCAGTTGAAGGATTCAGCAGCAGATATCTGTTGAGTTCTTCTGGGAAAAATACAAAAGCAGCAGGCACAGGAGCCTGTTGATTGAGGAAAGGTGATAGGGAGAAAACAACTGTCCAACCAAGCTGGGCGGCGTGCAGCAAAGTGCAGGGCCCTCTCTGAGCATAAACAGGGGTGCTCTGTGTGCAGAGAGCTGCAGGACTTCTAAAAGTCCAGGTCTTGAGTCACTGTTCCCTGCCAGATACCTGTGGTCATCAGCTCCAGGGCACTGGCAGGCAGGACAAAATGACCAGAGCTACCTCTGCCCTCCTCAAATCACAGTTATGCAAATTGCTCACTGGATTAACAAACTGATTTAGATTAAACACAGGTTTCTTTTTTACCCAAAGGTTGCAATGCCAGCCATGCTACCACTAAGACCAAGAGTGGATGTTAAATTCCTGCCCTCTGTTCATGTGCTGAAAGAAAATCATGGCCAACAGGCAAAGCATCCTCGCTAATCCAGCTTGGACCCAATGCCCACACAGTCCCCAACGTTTATGTTTAGCGTCCAGAAACCCAGCTCCATACGCTCCCATGCTCTTTTGCTGATGAATCTTAACCTTCTCCCAAAGGACTTCCTCCTGCTGTCCCTGGCAGGTGCCCTGGGTTTATATCCTCTTTGGTACCTTCAAAGCCTAAGCATGAGTACCATGTTAGGGCCACTTCTTGCATTCCCGTAATATCTCTGCTGCCTTCCCCACACAGACACTGTTTCAGGAAACTCCCCTAAGACCCCTGTAGAGTTCTGGTAAAGAGCATCAAAAGCTTTGGCCATTTTCATGCACAAGCCTTGAACTGTACCCTATTGCTTTCACTTCTGCTGCTGCCTTTTCTGAAGATGGGGGGTTTACCCTCTCCCCAGCCAGAATAGCTCAAGATACCTATCATATCAGGCCTACTGATGTTTTTAGGAAGATTCACCACCAGCTGCTGAAACAAATGCCTAGCAGCTGGAGCAGGGCCCAGAGAAAAGACATCCTCTGTAAAATCCCTCTCTACACCTGATTAAAGCTCAGCAGGCTTTTCTGCTGAGACACAGATGCAATCCTTGGCCTTGAAGAGGGGCATTTCAATAGCCTGAAGTGGCTTGTTCGTGAATTAAGCACTGGACTGGGAACAAGATTCCTGCTTTTCAGCCCAGAGGCTGTGTGCAGCTTTGGTCCCATCCTTTAAAGCCGTTGATCCAGTGTTTCATGAGTTTCTATAAAGGGGCTGCTCTTGCGCGTGCCTGCGCTGCCAGCAGCACAGCAAAGTGCAGTTATCCCAGGTAGCTTTAAATGAGTTAGCACAAGCGCTGGAAGGAGCCTAGCCCTAGGCATCTGGTTTGCTGCGCTGCAGATTCCACCCACTCCTCCACAGCAAGGAGCCAGATGCCAGGCTCACCCCAGGGAGCTGGGGCTGGGGGTAGCAGCAGGCTCCCAGCACACCAGGGTGTCACCAGGAGAGACGTCCCACCACACCGCTCAGCCCATGGGTTCGCACCACTGCAGCCTGGGTTTTTGCCCTGCTCTGTGCTCTCCGGTCAGATGAGAGCCACTTTAATTTGATGTGAGTGTGGTAATACAGACATGCCCAAACGCTGCACCTCCAGTCCCTCATCGCAGACATACACCTGGCCAGGCAGGCACTTCTCCAGCCAACACAAGAGGGGAAATAGATCTCTGGTGGAACCTGAAAATCTGCTTTTTCCCTCACTCCTGCTCTCTCTCAACTGGAGTTTTCTGGTCCCACTGGCTGCCGTTGCTTATGCAGAGGTCTCTGACATGTGAAATGAAATACAGAGGCAGCCACAGGCCCTGCAGTTAGGTTCTGTGAGTCTCCAACGGCAGCAGGTTGGCAGCTTCTCAGAAGACAGCACCAGCACTCACCCCAGGACAGAAATTTATATCTGAGTGTGTTTGAGGTCAGTCTGCTCTGAGCTGTGTCAAGCATCCCGTTGAGGTCTCAGCTCTTATTAACCAGTTCCTTCATTCCGCTGCGGCTCACGGCCGTGCCTAGAAAGGAAACCTCTTTCTGTATCTTTACATACTGAAGTTCCCTCAGCAGGAGTTCACTGCAGCACAGACCAAGGCTCCATGGGGAGGTTGGATCCATGTGAGGGAGGCAAATGTATTGCTGTCCAGAGAGCCAGAAGCTGTTATACCAGACCAGTTGCTTCTTCATCCAACCTCATAAATCTCTCGTGTCATCTCTCTTTTGCGGAATTGAAAAGTGACCATTTATTCTCAATCTACCCCATCTCTCCCAGCTGGTTTCTAATCCTGGCTCTCTGATGTTGATCTTGGGGCAGAAGTTTCCCATCAGCTCTCCCCAGGCTTGCTGCTTTGAGGGAATTTAAAATAATTGACTTGTTATATCACATTGTATGCTTATATTCACTTGACAAGTGTTTTTTGAATGAGTTTCCTGCTCAGAGCTGGGTTTCTGAAGGTGTCATTGAGTAACTCCTTGTCACACAGCAAGGGGGTAGTTTTCCTCCTGTGTTCAAGCTGCCTTTCTGGTTCAAGTTATGCAGGCAAGATAAAATTAAGGTGCCTTTGTTTGGGGACTGTCAGAGAGGACAAAAGTGACAGAACTTGGCAGGGCCAGCAGCAGGGAGGCGATGCTCTTATCATTCACTCAAATAAATGGCAGGGAGTGCGATGGACTCTTACTCTGAGTGTGCTTGTAGCTAGGGACTACCAACCTTTTGCTGGTGCAGTGGTCACGTACCTGGCCCAGGTACTTGTGGAGACAGGGATGCCACCTGAGACCAGTACTGTAATTTGTGGGGTCTGTGGGGAGGAGTCCCAGTTGTGGAGCAATACCAAGCCCAGGCAGTGGGAACGGAGCATGCTCTGGGACACTTTGTTTCTAGATCTTCCTTTCCCACCACTTGTGCTGCCTTGTTTTGCTGTGGTGCATGCATGGCTGTGGCAAAGGCACTGGACCACTGGCTTTCTTAAACCAGAGACATGCCAGTAGCTTATTTGCCCACCTCAGCAGAGAAAGAATAAATGTCATGAACCAACCTCAGCACTAACGGACATGGAAAATTGGCAGGGAAGAGAGCAGCATAATTGTAGTGGCCAAGGGAGCATGGAACAACGCTGCCCAGAGACACACATCAAAGGAAAATCCCTGCCAACCTGGCTGGCTCTGCCACCAGCCCTGCTTCCCTCCTCCATCTTTTGTCTCCTGCCCCGAGGGTACCATGAGGCAGAGCCTGCCTGCCAGCCCTCCACCTCTGCATCCAGACTGGAAGGTAAACAGTGTGGCTTTAAATGAGGCAAGAGTGGCAACAAAGAGACCGCTGCCACCTACGTGTCTTATGGGCTGCTGGGGATGCATGCTGTCCTTCCTCGCACCCCAGCCTCCTCCCCACAGGCTAAGCAGTGTTGAATAGAGAAGCTTGTTTGGGGACAACCGGGGCAGTGGCTTTTCCAGGGCTGGCACGCGCCAAGGGACAGAGATGAGAGCCACACACAGGGCAAATGGAAAAATCCAGCCAGTTCACCTTGCTAATGGCTAATGGAGGGTTATTCTTGGCCACCCTCCCCCGGTACCAAGGAGGAGTGCTGTAAACACTGTCCCAGATCCTTCCCTGCCTCCTGGTACTGCTTCCCAATTAATCCGCATCCTGAGTTTCAGGCAATAGCTTAGGAATGGGCAGAAATACTCACTTACTTAATCTAATTCCCAATGCCCAGGTTCTCCTTGGCCAGCAGAGGCTAGATGCATGCCATGTTACTCAGGACCATTCTCAGACCCAGCAGTACTAGTGCATCACTTTCACCTGTGACATACAGGGTTCACCAGGCAGATCCTGGCAGGGAAAGGTACAAAGTCCAAAAGGGAGAAGAAGAAAGGTGATGAGCTCCCAAGAAAAAGAGTGGGCACAGCTTGAATTTAGTGCTGAGTGACTTGTGTGCTCTGCTTTACCTCCATTGTCCTCCATGCTCAACACCCCTAACTTTGTGTTCTCTAGCCAAGCACCACCATCCAGCCAGAACAACACAGCGTGGCAGCTGAGGTGACATATCAAGAATTGAGCAGCTGTTGAATTACTGAATAATCCGGGTGTTGCCAGCTTATTTGTGGAGTAGCTAAATATCCTGATGCCCCTGTCAAGGATGAGGAGACCGGGTCATGTCACTTTATCTTCAAAGTCAGTGGCATTACTGCGCAAACAGCCCAGAAGTCCTGACTGCTGGTCCCTGCACTGACCACCAGGCAATGCTCCTCCCTAAGGTCTAACAGCAATCACCACAAATATGCTTCACTCATCTCCTAAGCACAGCAGGAAATAAATGGCCGCAGTATATTCGTGCCTTCTGTAGAGCTGCTGTTCAGTTCTGGCGTTGCCCTCAGGTAACCTGGGAGAGAGTGGCTCTTGTAAGGTACCCACGACATTGCTGGCCACAGAATGATGTAAGCTTTAAAAATGAAGTGAGCAACAATAAAGAAGACAAACCAGACAGCAGCGAGCACTTGGTTTTCATAGAAGTTTCATTTTCGTAGGGAAGAGCAGGATTTGCAAACAGGGGAGTCTAAATGCTGCTTCCCCTGCCTGGGAATAACCATAGCGAGCCACTGCAGGGCTATTTGTAGGCAGCTAAATATATGTAAAGCAGAGGTTTTTAACACAGCCCTGGGCAAGGCTATGCACTTCTTTTAAAGCAGGAATAATGGTATTTCTGTGTCACAAGTTAAAGTGACACATCAGCATGGGTGGAGAGCTCAGAGAGATCAGCAACAGATGCCGTGCAATAAAGTAGTAACATGAGTCTCATGGATGGGTCAGTCCTTCGCTCCCCATATCAGTTTCCCTCAAACTAGAGTAAACAAGAAACTCAAGATCTTTATTTTCAGGGATCTCACTGAGCCCAAGGGGCCCAAAATTCCCAACAATGGCAAACACCTCAGCCAGATAAGGTCATGCCTCACTCACACAAATCACTTTTTAGAGGGAAACACACACAGATACAGCAAGGTCCACCAGGGAACTTAGAGCTCTAGAGGTTGCAAAGCCCTTGATGATGGGTTTCATGGAAACACCTGGAAAGAAAGAGGTCTGTGATGGTCTTGTCACTAGAGTATGGACGAGGTTGAGCAGCTTGAATCTGTCTTGGGAGTTTTTGCATTCAAAGAACTGCTGTTTTGTGTGGAGTGGGGTCAGTAGATGGAAGAAGGGGGCAAGAACTCTTACCGCATGTTGGAGAGGTCTTCAAGACAGAAAGACCAGCTGGTTTTACCTGCTGACACAGGGCTGAAAATGGGTGGATTTAGCTGAAGGAGACACCAGGGTTTCTGAGTAAGTCAGGCGCTTGGTCCTTGCTCTCCTCCCTCCATAGGAGTGGTGTCTTACCCGTGCACTCCACACCTGACCACCCAGGTTGGCAGTCTGCAGCACTCACAGGATCTGGGGGAGGGAAGCAGGAGCATCACAGCCCACAGTAGCTTAGTTTAATCACAGGCCCTGATGCACATGCTGCCCTCCTGAACAGTTTCTTTCTTGCAGCTTGAACACTCCACATTGTCCTTCCCCACCATTTTGCAGGCAAGGTCCTTCTCCTGGTTGCTAGTGTTAACACAGGTTTCCCTTGTTCTGTCCCTTGAAATTTCCAGTAAAGCGCCTTTAATACAATCTCTCTGTGGCTGCTCTAATTATGTGTGAAATATTTTTTCCCCCCATAAACCAAAGAAAACAAATCAACACAGTAAGATCCTTTCTCTCTGGCTGGTTGGCAGGTCTCACGGTCTTCAAAAAAGTTACCCAAGGTCCACACAGTCTCTGCTGTCTTTTCACAACAGCTACTTTTGGGTTCCTGTAAAAGGACCCAACAAAGGAAAGGGTGAAACAAATCACAAAGCTCTGAAAGGCTGTTTTCCCACCTGAATAGTCCCAGGCCAAAGAACAGGCTGCCTGCTGAATGGCAGAATATGTGTGGCCTGTGTCAGGGCTGTTTCTGAAGGAAGGAGGGATATGAGGCAGGGTGGCAGCTGACCAGGATCCTTTAAAGGCAGGGATGGGTCAGTCAGTCTTTTATTCTCACAAAGGCCAAGATGCATTCACAGCATCCAGGAAGAGAAAGGGAATTTATTCTGTTTCTGGAAGTGAGGGACTGTTTAACCTCCTCCCCACACCTGTGCATCTCGACACCTCGCTGCCCCATCCCTGGGTAGCACCCAGGTGCGCACACAGCCCTGTCAACACACCTCGGTCATAACCTACGGACCCTGCACCCTTCCCGGTGCTCCTCCGCCTGCAGCCTAGGCTCTCTGCTTGCACCTCCGTCCCTCCCCACAGCAGCCCTGCTCCAGCCCAGCTCTCCTCAGGGCCACACCACCAGCGCTCTGGAGCCCCCCCAGCCCTCACTGCCTAGTGGAGGGATTTCCTTGGTCTGCTTAATTCTGCTGTGGTTTATCGCTTCCCTCTTCATAACTGTCAGCTGCTGCTCAGTTCCAGTCTCTCTTGCAGTGGCTTTTGCTTTTGCTTGCCACCTGGGCCACGTAGGTGGCCTTTTCTAACAATGCTTGGGAAAAGAGGGTCCAGAAAGTGAACGACTTTCAAAAGTGAGCATAGCTGTCACTCCTTTCACACAAGGAAGTATTCTTACATCTTTTTTTCCAAAACCAATACCAAGCACTTACCACTTAGGGGAACATTATCCCCATATTTGGGACTTACTTGAAACACCACAAAGAAGAAAGAAAGAAGGGAAGGAGGTCAAGTTTATATGCTATGGGAGCAGCCAGTCTTTATCTGGTAACCGTGCCAGGTCTGTTACTCACTCATCTGAAGGGTCCTGGCATTATGTCAGGTTCAGGCTCCTAGCCCATTCTTTCTGAGGTGGCTGGTCCCCTCCTGGGGACAGTGACGTTACTGTTGCAGCCTGCCATCAGCATCATTACATCAAGGCTCAGCTTCTTGCCTGCACACACCCATTTCAGGGCTGTGAGATTCACGTCACTGTTAACTCGCCCCCCCAAGGAAGCAGCGTTTTGATGGGGTGACTGCACCAGAGCAATATTATCCCTTTGCAGACATCAAGACTCTTCCCCCATGCCCTCAGGCAACTCTGACGCCGTATCAAAACCAGTTCACTTCTGCATTTTGCCAAAGCAGAAACACCACAGCATCAAAGCAACGCTTGCTGTCTGCTTCTCTGAAGAACCGTATAAATCTCACACAAACCTCAAAGGGGCAGCTTAGGGCTGTGAATAGAGCCATCCCACCTTCACCTCACCAGCTTCATGGGGCAGATCCAGGTGGGGGATCCTGCAGCAGCCCCAGTCCCAGGTGTCCCAGGCTGAGCCCCAAGCAGCTGCCCCAGCTCTGAGCACAGAGACTTGTTTCTGGAAATGCTGCAGCTGGCAGGGCCCTTCCTACTTCACAAATATTGACACTGAGATCTTTGCATCCCAGCCGAGGAATAATATTTTCAGCGAGCCCTTGATCTGCAGAGCTTCTCTGTTGAATGGGGGGGGATTTGGACTTTAGTCCTTTGTTTTCCACTGTAGCATCCCCTTAGGTGGACCTGTCCAACCCTGACTCAGCTTCAGGCACCAGGAACCTCTGGAGAGCCCACAGAAATGCCTCCTGGAGGTGCAGCCACCATTTTGCAGACCAGTGAGGGATGCACATAAAAGTACAGATGCCAGGAAGCACCAGTTATCAAAGACAGACCTGTTAAGAGCTCTGAGCGCATTCGCATCTGGGTTTTTAAGAAAGCAACAGCAATCAGTAAAGTAGAAGCACACAGACTGCTGGGAAGGTGTCCTGAGGACTTCTCCCCTGCATCCTAGCTTGGTTCAGTATTTGGCAGTGAGTGTGGATCTATATCCCAGCACAGATGCAAAAATGTAGGGCAGTTCAAGATGTTCTCTCCTAACACAAGCATAAGCCAAGACAAGCTTTTCTTACCAGCCACACCACATATGCCTCAGCCCAGGTTCAAACATCTACCATTCATATCATCAGACTAGAAACTCAGCAGAGGGCACAGACAGACATCAACATGTGGTGAAGGGCTCAGCTGCAAGGAGCTAAGGAAAAGGAGGAGGCCGTATGGAGGTGTCTTTGGTGATGGAGAACCATATGAGCATCTCTCATAACTCTGGATGCTCCTCAGAGAGCTGCTCCAGTGCCGAGGGAAGGATGGGAGGGTCACAACCTGTTCTCCAACCATGGGGTTTTTTAGTGCAAAGTTTGATCTCCCCCTGTCAGAGCTAAAAAATGAGGCAGATTACATCTTGCACTGGCAGAAAAAGATGAGGTGTGCTATTAGGAGTAACCCTGAGGATATTTCTTGGCCTTCTGAATTAAAACTCCAGCTCCACCTACCCACCCTACAACCCAGACAGAGAAACATGCTCTCTTCTGCGGCAAACAAAAAGATACGTTTGCTGAAGACTGAAAAACAAGGATTGAAAGGCTGAAACCAGAGGCTGAGGTCTTGTGGGTAAATAAACCAAGAAAGAGAAAGACTAATAATAAATGTAAAATAAGTGGAAGGAACAAGTTGCCAACTCACTGTCAACCCTGGGGCTGGATAATTTATCAAGGTCTCCATGTGTCGTGCCTGGAGAAGCCCCTGACACTCTTCTCCTTCCATATAAGTCTGCTACTGAGCTCTGACTGCTCCCATGGGAAAAGGGCTGATGGCAGATGGCGTCTAGTGGTGATCTTAAATCCACATCTGTCATATGCAGGTCCGTATAAATATTACTGTCAAAGTGTGAAGCTTTGAGTGGGATTTTGGTTTTGAGATTGACTTTTTAACAATATTTTCTTGTCTACCAGCATGAAACCTATTTCACTTGCAAATTAGGAACTGAGATGTACACGGGGAAGGGAAAATGAATACTCCAGGGCAAGACTGAGACGGTTAAAAGGCTCAAGGGGCTTCTTGTGTTAATGGAGGACAGAAAAGGCTGACCTCCAAAAGATGAGTGTACACCTCTTACTGAAGGACTGAAAACCCATTTAACTACAGTAAGAAAAGCCCACTGCCTGCTGTGAATGTTCTTGGACTTTCTGCTTAAAAAATGACCTCTGGGCTGTTTCATGCCAGCAGAGCCGAGTATGTCTGAGATCCCCTCATTTGTCAGCTGAAGCTGCTCAGCCTGGAGGATTCCTGGAAAGTGGAAAGCTCCTTGCAGCTGAGTGTCTTGGCCTAGTCCTCTGCAGGGATTTTAAAGCAGCCAGCACAATATCCATGACCTTCTGAGTGGGAGATACATAAGATGTTCCTTCTAGTGCCTAGGAGGAAGCCTTTCCCCTCCTAGAAATAAGTGACTCTGGGTGAGGAGCACCTCATGCACCTCTCAGCACTGAGATGCACAGGTTCATTCCTCCTGTTTCTCAGCAACACTGGCCAGAGGACAAGTCATACCCAGCGCTGCCGAGCAGCCCCTTCCACAGTGGCAGGCCATCGCTGGTTTTGCTGAGCTTACTTTTCACTACTGACAAATCAGCTAAAATATTTCTTTGTGGAGGAGCATTGGTATGCTCATGTCAAAAGCCTTTCCAGCAATCTCTCCCAGCTCCAAAGCAGCTGAAGAGCCTGACACAGGCCACCAGTGCTTCTTTTGCAGAGAAGCTTTTTGAAGAAGGCAGAAGGAGCTACACCTGCTGCCGGACAATATTTGCTGCCTGTTCTTTGCACTCCTGCATCCTCTCACCTCCTCTTCCTCACCAAGCTCAGACAAGCAAACACATTTCATTGAAATAAAACGAACACCACAAAAACCTTGTTTGACAAAAAACCCCAAACAAAGCAAAAGGAGAAACTCTCTGCAGAATTTACCCTGCGCAGCCAGTTTCACTGGGGGTCAGGGAGACCCCCAGGCTTCCCCGCTGCCCTGTCGGCATGCAGGGAGAGGCAGCCAACCCTGCTTCGGAGCCCAGCACATGGCTGAGTGTGCGCAGTGTACGTCACCTCTGTAGCCAAAGTAAAAGAGTGCGAGACCATAAATATCCAGCCCAGCAAACCTGACAGGCTTGACGTAATCTCTCCGCCAGCTTCCAAGGTCAACAGCAATATGTTTATACTGCGCAGGGCGAGAAGAGGCATTCTGGGGGAAAAGCAAACAGAGGAGATGTCCTATGACTGTACAAAAGGTGCTGTATTCCTGTGTTGCTCCATCCCAGGCTGGGAGGAACATAAAATTAGCACTGTTTTCATTCATTCATTGTATAAATATTCTGCGTGGTGCCCACCCCCATGTTTCCTTGCTGAGCCTGCAAGGCTTCATCAGGGACGCTGGGAGGGGGGGAAGTTAGGTTCAGTCCAAGCAGCTGGTTATAAGGTGAGATGAGGGCATGCATGTGTGCAAAAGGGTAAAAAAGGAGGAAGCGAGAACTGAGATTTGTGTTCGAAGGCAAGCAGGGTGCAAGGGGAGTGTGCATGGGCAGGGAGGTGCACACAGCACTGCCCTGGCCAAGGGAGCATCCACACCATACCTCCTGGACAAAAGCTGTTTCACCATCACCTGGGAATGGCTGGGAAGGCTGGACACGTACCGTACACTCTGAACATGGAGCTGCACAGCAAGAAGGACAGCAGGTCCCTTGTGCAGCGGAGGCACTGTGGATGGAGCTTGACGGGCCGAGCAGTCACATCTCAGCCAAAGAAGGGGCAGGGAACTCAGGAGGACTACAAGGATGTTGTGAGCTTATGCAGGGGGAAAATTAGAAGGGCCAAAGCCCAACTAGAACTTAATCTGGCTGCTGCCATAAAAAAAAAAAGTAAAAAATGTTTCTATAAATACATTAACAACAAAAGGAGGGCTAAGGAGAACTTCCATCCTTTACTAGATGTGGGAGGAAACATTGTGACAAGGGGTGAAGAAAAGGCTGAGGTACTGAATGCCTTCTTCCCTTCAGTTTTTAATAGCAAGACCAGTTGTCTTCTGGGTACGCAGCCCCCCTGAGCTGGAAGACAGGGACGGGGAGCGGAATGAAGCCCCCATAACCCAAGGGGAAATGGTCAGCAACTGCTGCAGCACTCAGACACACACAGGTCTATGGGGCCAGACGGGATCCACCCCAGGGTGCTGAGGGATCTGGGCGAAGCGCTCCCCGAGCCGCTCTCCATCACTGACCAGCAGCCCTGGCCGCCTGGGGAGGTCCCAGCAGAGTTACCAGATGTGACGCCCATCCACAAGGAGGGACAGAAGGAAGATGGGGCCAAGGGGACAGAGCGCACCCTCAGGGAGCACTGCCCTGCTGGGGGGCAGGGGGCTCTGCAGAGGGGCCGGGCAGCCGGGCCCAGGGGCCGGGGCCGGTTGTGTCAGGTTCAGCCGGGCCCTGCCCGTGGGTCACACCAGCCCCACACAGCGCTGCAGCCTGGGCCGGCTGGGCATGAGCCCCCCGTGTGCCCGGGTGGCCAAGGAGGCCAGCAGCGCCCGGCTTGTGTCAGACACAGCGTGGCCAGCGGGGCCGGGGCAGTGACCGTCCCCCTGCGCTGGGCACTGGTGCGGCCGCCCCTCGAATCCTGGGGTCAGCGCTGGGCCCTCACTGCAGGGGGGACACTGAGGGGCTGCAGCGTGACCAGAGCCGGGCAGGGGCTGGGGAAGGGGCTGGGGCACAAGAACCATGGGGAGCGGCTGGGGGGGCTGGGGGGGGTCAGCCTGGAGAGGAGGGGGCTCAGGGGGGACCTTATCGCTCCCCACAGCTGCTGCAAGGGGCTGCAGCGAGGGGGGTCGGTCTCTTCTCCCAGGTCACAAGTGATAAGACAAGAAGAAATGGCCTCAGGTTGTGCCGGGGGAGGCTTAGATTGGGGATTAGGAAAAATTTCTTCACTGAAGGGGTGGTCAAGCACTGGGACAGGCTGCCCAGGGAGGTGGATGAGTCACCATCCCTGGAGGTGTTTAAAAGACGCATAGATGTGGTGCTTAGGGACATGGATTAGTGGTGGACTTGGCAGTGCTGGGTTAATGATTGGACTCAATGATCTTAAAGGTCTTTTCCAACCTAAACGATTTTGTGATTCTATGATTAACAGCCCTGTGCAGCCCTGCCACTCCGGGCTGCATCCTCACCACTCCCCTCACCAAGGAGGTGTCAGCCCTTCCCTGCACCCCAAAAGCTCCAGCCAGCTGCAAGAGGCAGTTTCCCTGGGGTGCCCTCCATGAGCTCAGAGGGATGAGCATCCCCAGGGCACCAGCCACCCCCTCTGTTGCCAAGCCCCAGCCCAAATGGCAGCATAAACCCTGGCACTGCACATGTTTAAGCTAGTGAAGCCCATTCCCCCAGACACTCCCTTCACACCCTGCCTGTGGCCATCCCAGGTTGGAGATGAGATGCTGGGCAGCCAGGACAAGCACAAGGGCCCTCACCCAGGCGAGCCTGTGCTGCCCAACACTGAACGTCTGACTGGAGGTATCTGTCCCCACTCCCTCCGTACAGCCTTGTTGTGCAATCGGAAAGACACCAAGAGGACAGGAGAAGCAAAAAGAAAATATTTCCTACAAAATCCACTGCCAAACAAATGTCGTTCTGTGCGCACCATCCCAGCCGCTGGCCTGGGCTTCTATTTTTATCGGGTGATGAACAAGCCACAATACTGGGGTGGGGGCGAGCCCCAGTGTTTACGTCTGCCGGCGCAGGGACAGCCACTGCGAGCAGAAGGCAGCTCATTCAGCAGGAGCTGGAGCGTCCTGGTTGCTGCAGGTTGAATAAGTACATTGTCCAGTGCAGGAGGTTCAGGAAGGGCACCGTTTCCAATCTGGGATGCAAACAGGACTGGGAGAAGTTTTGTGTGTGTATGGAGTTTGCTTTTTAAATATGGAGTGAGTTTTCCACCTATACCAACAAGGCTGATATTCACTCTGAAATAAAGGGTCACAGGTGCTGTGTTTGGGGGGGGGAGATTCCTCCATGTCCTTTTTACCCCCAGATGTTGACACATTTCTTTTCAGTCCTCTCCAATGGATAACATCTCAGTGGGTAAAGCCTCTCCTGGGAGGTTTCAGACCCCTCCTAGCTTTTAGTTAGAGGGATTTCAGCACTGTCTCTTCCCATCCCTCCAGTGGGACCCCAAAGTAAGACCATACAACCCCCACCCAGGACCCAGCAACAGGGGTTCTGCAGGGACATAGACACTTCAGCATCACACCATACTTTCCCCATCCTGGGATCTTGGCTTGGAGAAGTGCAAGCCCCAAACGTGAGGTTCAAAGCTGACGTTGAGGCACCCTGACAGCAGCACTTGGGCAACAGCTGTTCAGGCTTTGCCCATGAAATACTGAGGATAATCCTTGCTGATGCAGCCTCAGCACCAGCTTTGGAGGGTTTCCTCCCGGTGCAGGAGTTTCACCACCAGAACACCCAAGCCAGTCCCCAAGTAAGCAAGAGGAAGCTGCAGTACCCATACAGTGAGGGCTGTGTGCATAGTCTGGGCTGTAAGCAGTAATGAGCCGTCCAAATGGATGTATGTACATGTGTGAGTGCACATGTCAGTGCCTAAACCCTCAGCCTTTCTCTCCCATCCACACCCGCACACTCAAGCCGAAAGCTAGAAAGGATGTGAAGTGTCAAGCACCTGAGCAGAAACACAGAAAACGGGCCATCTCAGCACTCTCCCCACCCTCTCAATTAGTCTCTCGTTTCTCTCATCAGTCAGCTCGCTTTGGTGGTGCTTGTCTCGCTCCTGCTGTGGGAGGTATGGAGGCTGTCAGCCTGCTTCCTCCACTCCCTGCTTCCCAGCCACTGCTGCTGGGAGGTGAGCTCTGGGCTGGCAGGTAGGTTGGGAGCTGCATCCCATTTCCCACCTGCATCAAAGCACAGCAGAGGCTTCTAAGGGGCAGCCTCACCCTTGCAGAGCATGGCTGCCCATCACTGCCTCAGAAAAGAAAGGTTAGCAGTGCAGGCAAACCCACTCCTGAGTTGCCGCGGCTGGTCAGGGCCTTTGCTGGCTCTGCCTTTGAAAGAGGGAATAGGGCTGGGAGCAGGGATGCTCTAGCTCTGACACTGGCTTCACCCATAGCCTTGAGCAAGTCATCTTGCCTCTGCCTGCCTCAGTTCCACGTGGTGTCAGGGCTTTAGGAGCACCACATGGCAGTGGGACCTCAAGTACTGTTACCTAAAGGAACCTGTGACGGAAAAAATGTCTGTTGTAATGTGTTTTGAACTCCTCAGACACTGACTGTAAAAGCATGACAGTACTTTCTGGGCACAAGCCCAAAGCTCCTGGGGTGCCCCTCGATTTCCAGTGCCTTTTCCTGAACACAGGTCACAGACTTAAATTACGCACCAGCCCACTCAGCTACCTTTGCACAGAGTAGCTGGGATCTCGTACCCCCTTCTCATGTCTCTGTTGTTCTTTTCTTGAATGCCTAATTAACTTTTAATAGGACACAAGTGTTCTAGGGACACAAAATCTTCCTTTTCATCCTGACAGTAAGACAAGGGTTTGAGCTGAGAGCTGTGAGATGGCTGCACTGGTAGCTGCAGCAAAGGAGCAACAGTGAGTGGTTTGATTTGCACAATTTTAAAAGCAGTTTGACATTTTATTCTTTATTCTACTATTTGTTCTATTTTTTTTTTTCCCTCTCTCTCTTGGCTGGAAAGCCACCCAAGCCTGCCTTTCATTGCTTCTGGAAAACAGCAAGCAACTATCACCTTAACTGATATAATCTTCTTCTGTCTGGTATTTTTCTCCTTTTCTGCCTACCTACGTCCAGTGACTGCTTCCACCATACAAATTCTGGATATTCAATAGTTTTCATGGCAAAAGTGTTACCCACTCTTCTTTGGCCAAAAGGTTTGTCCTCTGTTCAAATATTTGCACTCCCTGAAGGCTGAACTTCACTGGGAATAGACATAAGCCTCCTTGGAACTTTATAATGACATGTAAAAATCTTACCTCACTGTAAGCACTTTTGCAATGTGTTACCTGTATTTCAAAGAGCTCTGAATCGTTGCTCCCCTACTCTGAACAAAAAACAAAATCCATATATGTGACTTTTTTTTTTACCTGGCTTCTCCTCAGCTTAAAAAAACAAACACACACAAGAGCAGTTTATGAATCACAATTTCTCTGAACGTATTTAGCTGTTTTTCCAATCATTCCTGATGCAGACAAAAAACTGGGACAGCCAGCAGGTACTGAGCAGTTTCTACCCTTTTCCTGAAGTTGCTAAGAAACTACGTTGTGTGGAGCATCACATTTTCCTAACTAGTCATCTCTGAAATGGAATTTTCTCTGTTCCCTGGTTTAAGCTAACCAAAGGTTTAGATGGGGTTTTCTTCACCAAACCACAGTAGCAGCAGAGGGTACACAGGGCTCACAGTTATTCCACAGCAAAACAACTAAACATATACATTACCCAAAAGGTCTTTATGTTACGGGGAGAAAGGGCTGTGGTTGGGCGTGAGGTGTTTCAGAGTCTCACATACATGAGTCTGAACAAAATCAGTCAGGTCACATTTTATAGCTCCTGCCTATGTGCTTTTTATCCCCAGCTGGAAATGCTGAGTCCTGCCTAAAGCATGAGCTGTCGTGCCGCATCTGGAGTGTGTACTGCCTGTCCCCTCTCATTGCTACTGCTACACCGTGCTGCCTGGTGCAGAGACACCCCAGCTAGCAAGGTGGGGTGGCAGGTGGTGCTCCACTGCAGCCTGCGTGGTTCTGTCTGTCCCAGCCCACCCAGCAGCTGGGGGTGGTGGCAGCCCTGGGATGGATGTGATGCCCTTCAAGTAGGTGGGAAGGCCCTGCCTGACCTCAGCAGATGGAGAATTAAAGTTGTTACAGACCAGCAGTACTCTTACACACTAAAAGGTGTGTGAGGTGGGCAAATAAAGTCCAGCGGTTTCAGATGGGGCTGTAAATGTACTGTCCTCTCTAATGGCTGCAAAGCTTTCCCTCACTGCCCTTTGACTTTTGACATAAGGGCACCTGGAAAGTTTTACTGTTAGTATCTAGTGCTTCACTGCTGAAAAAAAAGGGATGATATGAGGGGAAGACTGACAATCCAGATCTGGTCTTGAATCTCTAAGGCAGAATAAGGTACTTATGGGAAGAAGCAAGTCTTTGATCTGGGAGCATTACCTGTTAGGACGGTGGATGCACGGCTCTCACGAGAGGACATGAACATTGCAAAAACATTATAAGCTTCAGGTGTAAAAGCGAGAGAGTCAAGGAAGCATGCTTTGAAATGAGACATGGGGTCCAAACAATTCACGGAGAAAGGAGAAACTATTATGTCATAAACCAGAAAGCAAAGGAAAGTGCTGGGAACAGAAAGAGAAGTGCAGATGTTAAAGACTGTATCAAAAAAGAGCTGGAAAGAAAGAGGCTGAGGACAGGTGTGTGGTTTGGGATGACCAAGGAGGACTTCTCTGCACTCAGTTTTGAATTTTACATTTACTCCAGGCTGGCGATGCTCTCTTCCATGTTAGGGAAAACAGCTTTTTCTTTCTTAAATCCAGAGGGCTTCCCACCTTTTAAAACCTCTTTAAGAACTAAGGGCTTTTAAAACTTTTCCTTCTTTCCCACAGGAACAGCAATGCAGAAAGTAGGCTGTTAAGACCTGATATAATTTGACCTACAAAATTATTCATCTCTTCGTCTCCTGCTCTTCTCTGTGGTAATCCGCATCACAACCTGCAAAAAGACTTTCTCTTAGGCTGGAGATACTGACTCTCCTGCAGCAGAGGCACCTTCACCAAAGAGCTGTAAGGAGTTGTTACTACCCAGCCTGCATCATACCATTGCATTTCTGCACTCAGGATCACCACACCGTGATCTCTTGGAGATCTCTTAGCAGCCAAAATAGCAATGAACAGGGAAGCAAAGAGACCAAGTCACAGTGTGGACAGTCTCAGCCTAAGCTACGGTCTTCTTGCAAGCCTGAGCAACTTCAAACCCAAGATCTTTGTCCACCCTCAGGTTTCCCTGCTGAGGTACAACAGGTTTTTCAGCCAGAAGAGGTTTTCTCACCTGTGAGAGTCTCTGCAGCTTCCCACCTCCTCCCAGCCGTCATCCTAGCCTTTCACAAGCTTAGGTGTGGGCCTGCAGCAAGACACCCATTCCCTCCTCCCCAAACACAGCCTTTCCTCCCACTCAAAGGTACCAGCATCCCCCACAGTAGGAATAAAAAATAATCAAAATACATTACAGCACCAGAACTACCAAGAATTCAGTTACGGGATCATCCTCCAAATTTTGGAGAGGTTACTTCAGTGTCCATCATCACTAGGTGCTTACAGGCTCCATGTTTCTTCCTATTTCACCCCAAACAGCTTTTTTAGACACATCTACTCTCAACAACTTTCTTTCTCTGCCTTTATAGCACTTATCAGTTACTGATGCTCCAGGTGCTTTCCATTTCCTAATACTGAACATCCCTACCCAGCTCCACTGCTATCACCTGCCTCTTCCTCTGCAGCAGCTAGTGGAGCCCTGTAAGAGAGTTTCCTAAACTTTCTTGTTTGCTCCTCTCTTTGGATTTCCTAGATTTGGTTGTTTCTACTCAGACTGCAGTGATGTTGACTGCATCGCAGACGCACATACTTTGCTCAGGTTCCTTAATTAGCTTCATCTTATTTTAGTTTGCATAAACCATGTTCTCTTTTCATTACACAAACTATTTCTTCTCTCTCAACCACTTGTGGTGCTCCAGCCAGTTTGCTTCCAAACCAGAGGGCTAAATTTAATCCCCCCCTCCCCATTCAGCTTTCTCCATTTACAGTATTTTATTTTTTTTGGTAATGCTTTTTTTCCCCCCTTTCTTTTCTTTTCTGGGTTGGGTGGTTGGTTTTTTTTTTGCTTCTTTCCAAGAGGCTGGGCTTCCTTTTCTGTCCATAAGCCCTCCTATTTCCCCCTGCCCCCTGGATGCCTGCCTACCTTTACTCTAAAATCCAGAGGAGGATCCAATACACTTAGTTTGCCAGCTCTTCAAGAGGTATCTAAGGAGGCTGACAGGAGTTTGATGGTCTCTCTTGCAGCCAGTGGCAGCTAATGTGGTCTGAAACCCTCTCTTTCTTTTTTGCCATTCACACACAGTACTTACTCTTCAAGCCTGCTGCTGCTGCCACTGCCTGAAAGGACCTGAAATACCACACAGGGAATTTTGATTTCTTCTGGGGAACCAGGGAAGGAAAAAAAAAAAAGGAAAGGCAGGAAAACTCATCTGGAGATTGTGAAGAAGACATACAGTAATAGCAAGAAGTGGCAAGCTCTTTCCTTCTTGAACACCGAAAAACACCTCATTTGTCTGCCAGGTGTATGGGACTTAGCTTCTGGAAGCACTGCACTGAACTGTTAAAGGTAACATACTGCACTTTCCTCCCTCCTCTCTCTTTGGTATCTTTTCCTTAACTTTTCTACTTCTTTCCTCAGTGCTCTAAAGATGCAGGCTCTCAGTCAGTGGATTGGTTGTTTCCCTGGTGAGCAACCAGCAGAGAAATGTGAGAAAAGTTGTAAACTGAGCCCAAGCTTCTCCACAGTTTCCCTTCTGCCAGCAGCACTGCTGTGAGAGGGGAGCCTGTGCCCCGAGTGCCTCTCAGGGCGACGGTCCCCAGCGACAACCCACCCGTTATGGGGAGAGAACCTATATCCAGAGGCAACAACTATGTGTCAACTTTATCAGTTGGCTGGGGAAGGGAGGGAAAGCAAACCCCTGGCTTAAGAGATCCTATAGTCAAAACCACGAAGCGGGAGAGCAGAGACAGGGTTACCCCCATTCTCCCTCCCCAAAAGACCCTCTGACCCATCGGTGTTTCTTTGTGATGGATTTCAGCTACTGATCAAGCACTGGAGATGTGTCTGATCCTGCTTCTGAGCACTGGGGAAGGAGGCTGCTGTCGTGCTGATTTGTTGCAAGCGTCCCAAACGGCTGCAGTGTCTCTCACGATTATTGCTTTGATTGGTGTCATTGCTTTGCTACAGGGAAGGCAAAGGGCGATCTCTGAGCTAGAGGGGCGTTAAGCTCTGTAGGGGCTGACAAGTTCAGAAAGAGAGTGAAGAGAGCCTGGATGCCGGAGGGTTTGACAGCACGCTCCCTTTGCGTGAAGATGGCAGGGACTGGTGGTTGGCAGCGTCTCCTGCATTATTTCCATTTAGCTGCTTCGGGCGTTACTCAGTACCTGCCCTCTTTCCGAATCCGTTCACAGATGAAGCATATTTTTAGCAATAGTTTTCAGAGAGCTGAGCTCTTCTCCAGAAATGGGCAGAGCAAAAAATAAGATTTTATTTTTCAGAATCTATCAGAAATTTCTTCTTTTCGTTCATTTGCTACTTTTTAAGGCTCTTGATTTAAACCTTGTGCTAAGTAATCCTCTGCAGAAAGCATAAATTTTAACCTTTCCCTTTTGAGTCGTTTAGCCAAAAAACTTCAGTTTGAAAAGCTTTCCTAGCTTTCTAAAATAAGTTTGCCAGATGTGGAAAGGGGATAACATCCCACAACGAAATAGTTGGGAGAGAGGAATCTCTTAGCATTCCTCACTACTTTGGGTTTTGTCTATAAGCTCCCGATAAATGACGTTGGCTGGGCAGAGGGGCCGGTGGTTTGGGGACTGAGTTTGGTGGGTTTTCTGATCTTGCAAAGGAGGGCAATTCCATGTGCTTTTGGAAGCTATTTGTTTCTTTGCTTTGGTTGTTTGACGTTATATTTTCCTTCTGGCTTCAAGAGACTGTATCTGCCTGACAGGTCAAAGGGGAGATGCTGCCCCTTTCTGAGATGTTTTGAGTTGCTGTCGGAGTGAAGAAAGGGGAGGCATCGCCTCCCACCATCGCTGGATGGGGCAGAGGGTGTGGGCTGGAGATGTACCTGTGCTGGCTGAGCGCTCTCAGCAGCCTGAACGGTCTTTGGGGGAAGACTCCATCTGTTCCACTTGAGCTGCTGTTTAATGTTTCCTATAATCACCTCCGTGTACAGTAGCAGGGTTTGACAGCATCACAAGGACTGGAGGATGGATGGGTGAAGAGAGCTGATGAGATAGGAAATTGAGGGAGTGAAAGAGATGGAGGGAAAAACTTGCTAAGGAAAAGGGGTTATTAATAAAGTTCAGTGGACTTAGCACTGTCAGAGCAAACAGCAGCTCATCACAGTAAAATACTATCTAATTAGTGAGGAACATTAAGGGTTTTAGAGAAGAAGAGGATGGATGGTATCACTTCAAAGACAGAAATGAATGAATGAATGTGTAAATGAAAAGAGAGACCAGCTTGTTATTCAGTGCTCTGGTATCACCCAGGGATGTGCATAATGGTCAGAAACCCTGAGGACTCTAAAATCCACTTCATTATCGATCTCTTCTTTCCTCTTCCCTCTCTGAGGCAGATCCTCTGCAAACTCTGTAAGTTGCATGGATCCAGTGACTTTGTTGCCTTTCCATGCTGGCTTACACTGGGCAGAAACGCTGGCTGGTTGGGGGGCCAACTGATCCCATTGTAAAAATCAACGGGACCTTTCTTAGCTGCCTGAGACATCTTTTCCACCACCACCCTCCTCCGCCCCCTTGCTTCCCCCTTTCCCCCACCAGTGGTGGGACAACTGCTCTACCACAAGACAACCTTCCCCAAACTGCTGTCTTCCTCCTCCTCCTTTATGCCCCCCTCCCCGAACCCACTGCAGCCTCCACGTGTGAAACAAGCTGGGCTGTGTGTGCCGCTCTCAGGCAGCTTCCCAGCAGCAGCAACAAAAGCAGTGTTCATAGCGGGGCTGGACCACATACGGAGCCAGCGCGCGACGGCTGCTGAGCAGCCCAGAGCAGCCGGGGCTGTTTAAAGAGTGAGAGAGAGAGAGAGACGGCAAAGAGAGGGAGCTGTTATATATTTAAAAAAAAATACTTGAGCCCAGTGCAACAACGGAAACCTTACAGTTTACTTTTAAAAACTCAGTGCTTCCTTGTGAGAGGGCCGAACAGCTCAGCCTGTGTGTGCGGGGCAGGTCTGCGGGCTCTGCCTGTGTGCACAAGGGTGGGTGTGTGAGCGCTGCCTCCCCTCCCCTCCCTCTCAATGGACTCACAGTATAAATCTAAAGAAGCTTTTTGTTGGCCTGATGAATAGGCAGGGGGTTTTGTCGTGCTGCCCGCGCAGCCTTTTTTGAGACGCTTCACACGAGATTTTTTTCCTCCATGAGCTTTGCGTTGGGCTTTCCCTTTTTAAGAAAAATTTCCATTTCTCCCTTGCATGATATTCCCCCTCCTCAGTGATTGCTCTGTACATTCCAGAGAGCAGAAAGGTGGGGGGAAGGATGAGAAATACCAGAATCGTTCAGCTTGGGTACCCCAAGAGCCTCTGTGTGCTTTAGCTGTTGAAATGCCCTGAGGTGTTAAGTAGCAGCCCTGTGGACCACCATGCTCCAATTTCCTTCCCCTGCTTTACAAGCCCAGCCGCTGTGCAGTCGGCTTTAGTGATCTAATGCTCCCAATAGCTTCAGCCCATTGACAGAGGCAGCTGGAGCTGTGTCACTGCCCCGACAACCAAGTAAGGATAAGGGAGATGATGGGACTTGAGCACGCTGGCCATGCAGCCAAGTCCAGAAGCCACTAGGTCCCTGTTCCTGCTGTGTAAGCTGCATGGAAGCAACCTGGGAGCCGGCTTTGCCTGCGGGTTTCCATGGCTCTGCCTTTCCCTGATGCTGGCTGAGGATGTAACCTCACTGGGCTTGGGAGCCACGGGAAAGAACAGAGCTGAGGCCACAGAAAGGACTCTGCTGAGAGAAGGGAGCAAGAGATGAAAGCAGGGAAACAGAAGACCTCTGACAAGTGTAATCATCCGGGTTTCACCTTTGTAGTTACTCTTTATGTCAACCAAGGCATGGCAATGCACGGCTTTTCTGCAAACCCCAGTGTGAGCCAGAGACAGTGGATCAGCTGAAGTAGGGGAAACTTTGGGAGAGACCCAAAATTAACTCAGATGAAGAGTCCTACCTCACGGCTCCGTTCCCCCAGGTTGTCACTGTGTCCTGAGAATGTGGAGGCTTATGATGGAAAGGAGCAGTGATTGCTGTGAAGAACCTGGGTGACGGGTTGTCCCAGGAAAGACAGGTCTGTGCTGTTTGACCTGGCAGCAGTACTTGCTGCGACAGCTAGTGAGGTACTGCGTGAACCTTGAACACGGAGACAGTCCTGGTTTCCACCATGTTACCAGGGAACTACCTGGGAGCCAAGGACCTTCTGACACACATTGGTGCTGCACAAGGGTGGAAAGAGCTGAACCCAGCCTTCCCCCATGCCCAGCAACGGGTAGGGCAGGTCCCAGAGGAAAGGCACTCGCTTCAACAGAGGCCACATCAGGCAACGCAAGAAAAAGGGCATTTGCAAGAGCGACCATGTTGTATTGTAGGGACAAAGTGATCAGAAAAGGAAATATCTTCTGGCAGGAGAGTGCTCACGGGTTAGGCCTGACAGGAGTAAAACTGTCTATTAAGCCATGCCAAATAAACCTAGCTTACATTAGTGGGAGAATACGGAATGTAAATACTTATGCTTCAGGGCATAAGGTAACCACTAAATGTCTAGTGTTAAAAAGAAACTTCCTCCTCAGCAACTTATTCCCTATTTTTTGATGATGGGAACTTTTCTCTGAAGCTGGTGATATAGGTCTTGTCCAAGACAGGATACTGGCCTGAACACACCATTGGTTTCATCTGGTCTGGCAATTTCCATGTGCCTTTGGCTTCTCCAATGCCCTTGGTTAGCACTGGGCAGAGAACTGGGACACTTTATTAGCAGTACTGTAGAAAACCACTGAAGGACAGAAGGAATCTTCTGTGATGGCTGCAGGAGTTACAGATTTGACTTAATAGGCGAGAAATTTAAATAGGAGTAATTTGGCAGGGAAAAAAAAAATCCATAGGGGAAACTAGTAAGAAATAACCAAGGAACATCTCCTGACTGAGGTTAGATCAAAGACTGGAGGAAAAAGGTGTGTAAAGAAGATGCAGAGGCCAGCAGCTGATAAACAGCTGAAAATGATGGTGCTGATCCCTTCCAGCTGGAGTTCCCATCCATCATTCACACCTCCGTAGGGAGAGCAGCCGCTCTCCTGGTGATTGAATAACCTATAATCCACAGCAAAACCCGCTGCTCCTGCTGGGATCCTGCACAGGGTCAGGGATAAACACCCCGCCACAACCTTGGAAATCCCCGGGCACCACAGGCTTTGCACAGGGCAGGGCAGATTCAGTAGTTTTGCTGGCACAAATCTATTGACTTCATAAGGTTACTCCAGCTTAGCAGTCCTGTGGTACAGCAGCCGTAGATCTAAGTGTAATTAACATTACATCATCTCTACCACAGTTTCAAGGTTGAAATAATCACGTAGTTCACATATTGGAAATTACAGGATGGCTTTCATATAAATGATTAACTGTCACTATTACTTACCCCAGAAAAATAGTTTCTATGGTGTTTGGTGTATAAATAATACCCTGTACCTCTATAGCACTTGGCTTCAAAGTAATACTTCAGTGCTATACCATAACGAATACCCTCCCATTCTGTAATAACCGGTCTGCAAATGATGTCTTTTCCTCTGTTGTAAATTATACCATGCAGCTACTGCCACTGCTGCTGTAGCATTCAGTCTGGTTAGTAAATAATACTCTTTCCCTACCATTGTATCTGGGGTTTAAATAATACCCTGTCCTTATACAGTAGTTGGCATGTAAGTGTCACCCTAATCCTGCTTGGTACTTTGGAGTGCACAGAACATCCTGCTGCTGAGGAACAAATTGCAGCCTTCCTCTCTATAGTATTTGCCCTCTAAATATTACCCTGCTGTTTTGTCTACCACTTATTGTATAAATGATACCCTGCTGCCTTGTAGTAATTGATATGTAAGTAATACCATCAGACTGCAGGGTACTTAGTCTGCTAATACTGCCTACTACACCGACATTAGATGACACAGCAGGGGATGCTGGGCTCCCAGCTCAGCCTTTCATCACTGTTACTCGGGCCTTCTCTCAAAGACCAGGGTGGTCAGCAACCACAGAGCTGGATCTATCCTGCAACCATCACTGCATGTCAGCAGGGAAAAGGGGGTCACCCCTTTGCTTAGCCAGCTAGCCCATGGGATCTTGACCCTTTCTGGTGTCCTTCAAGATCACGAGCTGCTTTGCCAAAGGAAGGGAAAAATCCTTGTCTCTTCATGATTCCTAGGTTCCCTGCAGTTTGCCTCTTAAAAAACCCACCTTGATGCTAGCTAATAGCAGAGATTACCTTCCAGTCTCAATTGCATGGTTTCCTGTCATAGGACAGCATGAAATGATTCAGCACCACCAATAATGCTGAGTCATGTTTAGCAGAGGATGGAAAGGTCTTCACTGCTCTTATTGTTGGGCTCTGAATCTGTCCAGCTTTTTCAAATGCTGCAGACAAACCCCAGCATGTGCTTGAGACTACAGCTCCGTGCAGTGCTGTACCCATTTCATCTGCACAATTACTCCCATATCAGTATGGCGATGGGCATGTGTACCTTCCTTCACACCTTTCTGAAGCATGTGAATGCTGTTTTGGGCCATTCTTTTGCTGTATCCAGGCATGCATGTGGGTTACAGGCATGAAGATCTGAGAGTCAACCAAGATCTTAATTTCAGTTCATCTTCAATGCTGTGCTTCCAGCTCTTACTAACATACTCAAAGTAACTCTTAATTACCTAGCCCAGGTACCATTGCAACTCTGACCAAGACGACACCGAGTTCAGGGCGGACTACAAAACCTTCCTGAGAAGCAAGATAAGTTCTCAGGTGAGCTGGCCTCTGCTGGACATCACACTGCCATGGCATGGTGCTTAGCTGGGTGGCAGCCAGCTCAGTCTGCCTACAGTGACATCCTTCTGGAAGAAATTAGGGCAAGTGCCCGTCAGTCTTCATCTGCCTTATTTGTTAGAGAAGTAATGCATTTTACCCTAGCGACCCTGTTTCAAAGAGCTAATAAACTTTTGTCCTTCCTTCTGCTAGCCCCATCAGATGTTCTCCTTTAGGGAAGGTAAGGTTTGTAAGCAGAGGTGGTATCTTTAAGAGCAGCAGAGAACACCGGAAAGCAGAGATGCTTTGGCTAACACAAGCCCCTTTTCCACTTCTCAATCCATACAGGCTACCTTGCTTCAGATGTTGTTTTGGCTGGTTTCATACAATTGCCACCAGCCTCCTACTTTGAATAAGCACATCCAACTGACATAAACCCACATACTTTATGAATATTATGCTCAGCCTTTTCTGACCTGGTGCTAAGGTCCTCTGCTCTCCCTGTATCCTCTGTGGCAGCTCATCTGTTCACATGTTGTTGAAATGAGAGTTTTGACAGCTTCAAGATCATGGTCTAGCATCAAAGGCAAGAAAGTTGGGTTTGCTCATGCTTAAAATGGAAACACCTTTCCCATACTGCAGTCTCAGAGTAATGCTGAAGCTTTATTCCTGCCTCCATTATGTGCATTGGTGAAAGCGAAGACACTCAAATACTCTGGTTGGCACCTTCTCTTCAATCCTGGCACAGTTTATTTCCAATTTCTTCTATTCTCCAACTGGATTGCTCTCTGTTCTGCAACAGCAACTGCAAATACAGCTGACTTTTTCTGCAGATCTCTGTAGATTTCCGTACATTATCCATCAGAGACGTCTCTCTCATCTGTGCTGTGGTGTAATTAAACAATAATATTTCAAAACTGATTTGATATCAGGGTCATTAGACACTCAGATAGCTGATTGGATTTATCTCCCTTATAAAATTATGTCCTTTTCCAGAAGTTGCTTTAGGGACTCAAGGCCACGTTTTGCAGAAGCAGCAGAGTGCCCAAAGACACGAAGAAGCACTTCTGCAAATTCCGTTAGGTGCCTCGCTCATCCATTTGCATCTTTAAGTTCTGAAATACCATGGACAATTTGGCAAGCTATCAGAGTTCTACTCTGATTTTCATCAGAGTTTTACAGATTTTGACATTCCTAAAAATCTCACAGTACCGTGCAAGAATGCACGTATTTTTTGCTGTAATATCAAAACTTGTATTCAATATATTTTAAAGCTCAGTTTAGAAGCCATCTGCTAATTTTCTTACCAACCAGTGGGCCTTAATTCTCTTGCTCTCCAGAATACTTGCTTATACTTTTCATTCTCTTGCAACATCCTTACGGTAGGAAAAAGATTGCATTGAGTCTTTCAGAGGGCAAGCACAGAGCGCACAGCCGAAGGGGAGAGGATGTCTGATGTGGCTTTTGAGCATCCTCAGTACTGCACGGGAGGCTCGAGAGGCTCCCAGACATTAGCTGGACACACCTGGGGTCTGCATGGACCAGTCTTTGATGACCAGAATGAATATCAGCTGTAGCCACTCACCTTCCCAGTATACTTCCATTAAAAACTACTAACTTAAAGTATGACTCCTTCAACCACATTTGCAGGAATGCTCATCCTCGAATGTTAGAGAAAATTTTTGTTTTGAACACTTAGCTGTCGACTAGTTTTCCTGAACGTCGTTCCCTTTGTGTGGTTTATTTATATGATGTGGATCAACGTGCATTAATGCTGTGCTGGCTTTTCAGTTGCAGCTATGGAGTTACCACGATCTGCAGACTGCTCTGTGACAGTACCCAAATGTTATATATGATTAGATCCAGTTCTCATACTGGGTGTAAAAGCTAAACAGGATTTTCCTTGCTATATCGTCTTATGGAATTAATTCTTCTTCTGTCTGAAAGCAGAGTGCTCTGTACAAATTTGTGGGGATTTAGGCTTCCTTTGCACAGCTCTCCCTGCTGTCTGTTCGGGACTTGCATGCAGTTACTTGTCTAAACTAGGTTTTAATACCAGAACTCGAGCTTAATGTTCCTAACCCCAGTGGTAAATGGCATCTTTTCTATTGATTCCAGTGGTAACTGGATCCGGCCACCAGATAATTTACCTGCCCATCTTATTGGAAGAATTAAAAGATAGTTTGGTTAAAATAGATCATAATTATTACTTGCCTTTGAATTGGTCTTTTATGTCAATAGTATAAAACAAATTCTACTTTTACACGGTTTCTCTTGCTAGTGTTGTGTGTATGAGTTAAAATACCAGTGTAGTGTGCTCCAGAATCCATTTTAAAGCCCACATCTCCTCTGTCAATGCCAGAGCGTATTTGCAGGTTTGAAACACTTTGCTAGGCAGTTTATTTTGCCTACAAGGGGATCTGTATTGATGCCTTTCTGTTCCCCAAAAATGTGGGTGCTGTTGGTTTTAAACTGTTCCACATACCTCTGGAAAAACATTTTCTCTTGCCCTTACAGAACACTTCACCAAATGCTGGACAACGTTTTGGCACTTTCCCTCAACCACATCTCATACATAGGAATTTTTTTGCTTCTCAGAAAACTTTGTATTCCCATCTAATTGCTGCTTTGGTTTCCTCCATACCTCGCTTTCCGTTTTTGAAGGTATGACATATGGACTTTGCTTAGCAAACTGGAGATTTGGGCTTAGCAGCAGTGGCTCTCCAAACGTTTGTGGCTTATATTAAGGTTAAATTTCTTTCCCTTTACAGGCTATACCTCACAGAATCATTTTATATTTTATGTAAGAGCCTTGCTTTTATTCAGGATTGCCGTGGTGTCTCCAGATTGGCATTTTTGCTCTCTAGGCTTAGTCACCAGCATACTTTCTAGACTGCAAGATCTTGAAGGCAGAGACTGTTGTCTGCCTGTGCTGGGGTAATTCAGTGGCGCCCTGAGATCTGAGCTGTAACAGAAGGATTATTGATATGCATTCATTGACCCTAGCCTGAAACTAATTTTGGGGAGGCTAATTGTCTTCATCTTGCTCTCTCTTTCAATTTCACATCATCACAGTTGCTTCCTAAGTAATACCACACCTAAGCCCATTTATAAATTCATGTATATGTAAACATAAAGCTATATATATACACAACATACATTCAGGTCAAAAAGTTTGGCTGTTTTTCAAGCGCAGTGATTCTGTTCTTCAGGCAAGGTTCACCATGTGTTTGAAGAGAATAGACCTTTTGGTGTGGGCAGAGTTTTGTGAATCCATTGAGGTCTCCTTTAGAAAAAAGCAGAGGGCTGTGACTGAGTTTTAAATTGAACAATGGGTCTCATATAATTAAAAATGTATCCTTTCACATTTGTTCCTTGTTTCAGAAGGTGTTTGTTTGAAAGGTTTTCTTAGGGAAGTTTTGGACTGACCCAAAATGGAAATCTCAGCCAGGGAACTGAAACCCTTCTGCCAATTATTCCCTCTCCTATGCTGGGGGTCCCGTTAACTTTTCTGCTGGTGGATGACCACATCACCCAGAAACTGACATCCACCTTCATGGAGGGGCTAGAAGAGGACAATTTTCTTGGACATCTTCTCCATCACCTTGCTCCTTTGCTTCCAGTTCCCTGCCAGTCTCATAAAGTAGGACTTAAAGCTTTTGAGGTCTCTGATGGATGGGTTTTCTCTGTGGCAAACCCAAACCAAGCTTGTTTAGCCGTGAACTATTTTGTCATTATCTTCTTTCTTGTCATTTTTTGTTTTCGGTGTACAATTTGGCTTGGTTCAAAAGCAGCACTATAGTAGAAAAAAAACAAGAGGAAGATTTATTTTCTGCCTAGAGTCCCCTTTTGTTTCTTCACAAGAAGAAAAGAACAGGCTGAACCAAAGGCAGGAATTACTGTTTGGATAAAGTGACTTGACAAGTGAATAGGAGCGGTGGAAAAGTGTCCATGCCCAAAGGGACTGCCCCTAGCAAGGAGAGCACTACATCCTTCAGGGTTCCCAACATGGCGAAATCCCCTCGGAACGACTGGTGCAGGACAGGGCAGCTGACTGTGCTTTGAGGTACCTCCGTCCCTCAAAAGGAATAGAGCAACATTAAAATAAACAGGGAACCTATTGACTGAGCCAGTTAAGTTGAATTAAAGACACACTGTGTGTCTTGGCTAGGAGGGAAGAGGGCACTGCATGCCAGAATGTGAATGGTTTGAGCACACAAAAAAAGGAAGGAATTGTACAGGCATGCAGAACTACCAGGTGCCATGAGATGGGTACTGGTTGGAGCAGTGACTGGGAACGAATGTAAAGGAAAAACCTGACAGAAGAGATAGCCTGGTGAGATTTTAACAGGGCCTTAAAGCCTCCACACCCTTACAGGAAAGCCCTTGACCTGTACAGCCAGCCAATAGCCGTGGACACTGCCCCTGCTCAGCACCCACCTGCTGCGTGACTTGGACCCTGGAAGGGAGGCAAGGGGGGAGAGTGTTGTCCATGGTCCACATAAACTTCCACCACTGCTAAAACCGTTAAGAGGGGGACAAAATGGGCTGGGAGAGCTGGTTTGGGAGGAAATGAGAGGAGACAGCAAACTATTCTCCTGCTGTCACACATGAGGCAGTTTCAAGGGGTACAGTGCCCAGCCATTGATTAAACTTTCCTAGAACCAGAGAGGGGAGTGAAAAGCTGCTTCTCTTTCTTAATCCTTCCTGTACCATTCAACCTCCTAGATTAGTACAAGTTGGCATGGCTGTTTTGTGCTCAGTATAGTTGTCAGAGGTTTGTTGGCAGAGGAAATTGAGAAGCAGGAGAGTCTTCCTAAACACAGCCAAGGCAGCAAAACCCTCATTACAGTCTGAATGTGCAGTCTGTGGTCTCTGTTTATACTGTGTGCCCCCTCCATAAACTGGAAGGCAAAGCCAGCCCAGTGCCTCCAGAACTGAGGTTCATCATAGCAGTCCCAGACAGCAGAAAACTTGATGAAAACCTACTCCAACATTATGGTAAAGACCCTTCTTCAGACACCAGGGTAAGTGAGATCCGTCAGCAGCAGTAGCAAAACCCACTCTTGCATTAAGGCTGGGGGTCCACATAGCTGCCAGAAAAAATATCTGAAGTCCTAGTGACTAGAGGCTTGAGAGGAAAAGCTCTTTTGCTCCTAGGAGGCTCTCTCTGCTTGCAGGCACAAGAAGTGCATGTGAACATTTGATACGCATGCGCCTTTCTAAGGAGTCACAAATAGTTTGAGCACCAGGAAACAGGAGAAAATAGTAATCCCTTGCTTCTCCACTGAAAATGCCAGTGATCTGCTCAGTAGGAAAAGATGGTTCCCCATCTTCTGGGGTTATGAAGAAAAAAAAAGTGAGAGATTGGTAGATTTCAAATCTTGTAGATTTTTTTTTATGGCATGTAGTAACACTCACTTGAACTACTGGCATTACCTCCTGAACAGCACATAGCAGGATGTCCCCCACTTTTCCCGGCAGTAGCCAGAAAGCTCCAGGCCCTTTCCCATGGCGTTTGCCCTTTTGTCTTCCAGGTCATCTCAAAGGGAGGATCGAGTCGAGATCCACCTTCCTAACAAAACTAAACTGTGCGTGTCTTGAATTTATGAGACAGGAAATCTACTTGGGAGGAAAGCTAGGGCTGAAACAGCCTCATTTCAGTAAATCTAAGCACAGTGTTTACACAATGTCTGGAATTAATGCAGAGAAAACTTTCAGGTGCCAACTTTGGAAAGAGAAAATGGGGAGCAAAAAGAGGCAGATACTGAGACTGTGATGAAGCTGGAAGCTCTTCCTCCAGGTTGGATAGAAGCTTGCTTTTACTGCTGTTCAGCACCAGCAGTAGGCTATACTTGGTAATGCAAAGGCCAGATAGGATGTGATTACTCACCTATCTCTTTTGTGTCCAAGCTGTGACAGTATAAGGGTGTTTAGTATTACCGTCTGTGTGTATTCCCAGCATGGACCACCTCACCAAAGACCATCGTGCAGCATGATGCACTTAGCATATCAGTAGAAGGTATGCTTAGCAAGAGGCTGCTGCAGCCTTTGTGTCTTATTAAGAGATGTTTATTACATGAAGGGACAGTAGTGCAAGCTGAGGCTAGGCGCAATATTACACGTGACTGATACCAACCAGAAATGTGGTCACACTGCATGTCATTAGCGTGACCCAAGTGTGCGGTTGTTACTGAGGCCCTACAGCCAGGCACGTGGTCTTGTGGCTCCCACCTTGAATCTCCTAAGTGTGTTGTGCTTCCAAGCTAGCATGAGCTTTGTCTACCTGGAACACAGCAAGAAAGATCGTTACCATGGTGTAGCTGACAGGGACCAGCTTCATGATGTCTCTTCCAGTCCTGCCCAGTGCCTTGTTAGGTGAACTTCCACATCACCTTTCTTAGCAGCACATATGTCACATACAAGGCAATTTTGGGTAGCAGAGTATTAACAGATACCAGATGTAGGCATTAACTAGCAAAGTCAGTGAAGACTTAGGACTATGTGCCTATGGATTCTGTATTAAAACATGGTTTCAAAGGCGTTACGGATTTCTGGAAAACCAGGTTTCTGAAGGGCTGAACTGGGTCAGAGCAGAAGGGAAGCTAGGCAGAAGATATCCATGAATCTTCTGCCAGCATAAAAGCACTGCAGAGATTTGCTTCTCTGCAGTCACATTCACATCTTGTTCTGTAGCCAGAGGGGGACATTTTCTCAATTTTAAGGCTGCTTTTTCAAGGCTCTCTTTGCACAAATGAGGGTTCAGCCTACTCAAGTGAAAAGTCAAATTCTGCACAAGTGAAAATCCCCAGGGCAGCCTGTGCATCATTCTCACACTCCAGCAGAGTAATGGGCCAACCCCTACCTGGGGCAAGCAGCTGCTGCCAGTCAGCTGAGCGTCACCCATCCCACACTAGCTCTCTCGGCATCTGCAGAGGACCTACCTGCCTGTTTAGCTGATGTGTGCTTGGAGCAGGTAGTCATATGGTGATCTAGAGAAGCCTTGCCAAGCTAATGCAAGAAGGGTTTTCCAGGTCCCTCAGTCTTTTCTTTCTCCTGCTCTGTACTGGGCTTAGGTAGCTCAGATCCCACGTGCACAGAAACAACAGCTTTTGTATTTCTCAGTGGGTTTTATAGTGAGCCAGGGCATTTAAATGGAAAGAGTTGTCACTGCAAGGGCTTGTTCTTGACTTCCTTGGATCATGGCCCAGGCTGCCATCTTCACACTTGTCATCCAGGGAGGATGTGGTTTCTCTTCTTTTGTGTTTTGGTGGGGTTTCTTCCTTCATCTAGGGAACCTTCGCTCAAGGCTGACAGCAGCTCCAGAAAACAAGTGTAGATTGTTACTTTCTTTCCCTGGGATATAATTGTTTACCTGCTGCTTGCTACCAAAGAAGGGTGATGGGTGATTGTCATTCCCAGAGACAGCATATCTTGGAGGAAAGAGATTTCCAAGTTTCATTGCTTCTCTGTAAATTAAATTCTTCCTTCCTGTCCCAAGCAAAAGGATAAATCCCAATTACACCCAACTGTTTTGCATGAAAAATAGGCTATAAGGAGGCTTTATAAAGTGCATAATCACCCTCCCATCTCTAAAAATTAGATGTCTAATAGTGCTCCAGGCTCCCTTACTAGCTGACAGAGAAATGGCTGAGCCACTCTCAACCAAGACACCTATTTCACAAGGAGATGAATTGCTCTTTAGAAGTTTCTTTTTCTCCCCTTGGAGCAGAGAGGATTTTGAGTGCGAGCTTCAGCTAGTCTCAAAGGCTCATTGTTCCCTTGAATTTAGAAGCTCTAGGGGCCGTTTGAATGTGGCTCTTGCTTTCCATATTGAGCAGACACTCAGAGCCATGGCAGCTCAGGACTTGGTGCTGATCCCTCACCTTGCATGAAAGGCTGCAGCTGCCATCTGCTTGCCTTAATGGACATATTACAACTTCTTTGTCCTTGAAAGCTAGGAAAATTGCTGGGGTATGTGTTGCCCATGACAGACGTTCTGGTTTTCCTGCAAGGGAGCTAGTTTTGGGGTGGCCAATGGTATGTGTTTCTGCTGTCCTGGAACCTGTGTTTAGCTTGCTTCTGATGAAGGGCGGGGGGGGGGGTGGGGGTGGGGAGCACAGAGAGAAGAAAAAAAAGGGAGAAATGCTGCTGAAGTTCATGGAGGTGTAATGTAAACCCAGTGTAAGTCAGGGGAGAATGAAAGCCATTCTGTGGTAGATACCAGAAAAGGGATAAGAGCTTATAAAGCTTTTTGTGTTCAGTACGACATTTGTTCCAGACCATACAACTGAGCTTGGATCACTAACTGAACCTGGCATATAACTGTTTAGGTTTTGCTAAGATTTCCTGTGGCATCTTGCTTGTTGAAAGCATGTCCATACATCCTCAGGTATTTGGGCTTTTCCTGTCATGTATGTGCAATATAATTAGATAAACAGTCAAATTATAACAGACTGCAACTCTTTTACTGAAAGAAAAGTCATAAAGACACTGAAAATGGTACAGCATAGAAACAAAATTACAAGTCCAGTCAACTTTGGTTCTTTGTGGAGGAGGACAAAGAGGAGCTCTGGACCATAGGTTAGGGCTGAAGGGCACACTCATGCCATCACCAGGGTGTATTAGCAGAGCTCTGTCTGACCGTGTTCATGCCTGCAGTAGCAAGGGGTGCTTGAGGATGGGAGCCAGCTGAGGCTTGAGGTGAAACCTGACATTATTCCTAGTCCTCAATAAATGTTCTCTGTTTTGTGCCTTGTGCACTACGAATGCCTCGGTGCTGTCAGTTTGTCATCTCCTGTAGTAATCCAGGCAGCCAATGCTGCAAGACTGTCAGCGTGTAGAGGACTACATGCCTCGATGACAAAATATCTGAGCAGTTACTGCCATGCGTCTTTCTGATAGGGGAAGAAAGGACTTTATTGTTCCAGAGATGGTTTCAGAAGCAGAGCAGGCAGGAGCAGCATCCAAGCTGCTCTGTACATAAAGACTGTACTCTCAGAATGGTTTGGAAACCAGACAGAATGGAATATTTCTTCTATTTTCTTTACAGCTGAAAAAACATGAAAAATCACAGGAGTGCATTTATTGCCATATTTCAGTTCCAAAGTTTGCCTTATTTAAAAAAAGAAGAAGAAGAAATAAAACTGGTTTTGCCCACCCCCTTCACTTTTCCCCCCCCCCTCTTCCTTCCCTCCCATTTCCTGGATCAGGCTGAGGTTTTTAACAGAAAAGCTCTCAGTCCTGCACAGAGGCTAGGAACATGCAGAGGGACAATAAAGTGTTTGTTCATAGAGATCACAGAGGAACGGTCTGTAGTTTTACACAGGAGAGGAGAAACCACCGTTTGACTCCAACACCTACAAGGGCATGGGACAGGCTGTTTAAACACACGTGAGAACCTTCCTAATGTCCCTGCTGGATGATGGTGTCTCCTCAGACCTCTTCAAACTTTTGGTGCCCATGTTGGTACTGAAAATAATAGTGCTGAAATAAGGCTGGATGGAGGCGACCATGTGTCCTAGAGAAACTAAGGTCTGTTCCCTGATGGGGAATAAACTGGAGGTGGAAAACTAGTTGAAGAGAGAGACTCCAAGACTAAATGAGTAGTGCTGGTTTTGACTCTTGTTCAGGAGCCTCTTTATATCCACAGTTTTAAAGGAAATATTGTCTTTGGAAATACCTTTATGGCCAGGCATATCTTCTAGGTAATGAGTGGCATTTTATTAGCTGCCAGAAAAAATATGTAAGTGAATTAAAGGTCTTCCAAAACTGAGAAACAAGGATGCTTAAAATGACCCATCCACCCCCATCCAAAAAAAAAAAAAATTAAAAAAAAAGACAACAGCAGGATTAAGGGTGATGAAAATAAATTTAATTGCAGCAAGGGTGATTAACATGGTCTGGAACAAGTAAAGGCCACAGGAGAAACTGCAGATGGGACTCAATTAAAATAGACTAGAACAGAAAATGCTTTCCAGCAAGCAAACACGTTAGACTGGGCTGCAAATGGGCCATCTGGCTATTTTCCACTGTACAGTCTTACTGTGTAGGCACTTTGTTGGACTTTCACTGTGGTGACTTTTCCTTTTCTTGCTCCCTCCAGATTCTTCAGTCGTTTGAAAGCCTGGGGACAGGGTTGGAAGAGCAAGGGATTAAACCTGTCTGTATATATGTACACACTTCCCTCCACACACACTTAGATTCTCAAATAAACATATTTATATGCAGCCAATTTAGGACAGTCTGCACACAACCTGATACAGAAGCACAGCCTTAGGTATGAAATAAAGCTGCAATAAACTGCAGTGAAAAGGACAGTTGTTCTCTGGGGTGGAGAGCTCCTGAGCCTACCAGCATTTCCCAACTCTGCCTTTTTTGGAAAGGCAAGAGCTTTCCCTGAATTCTTCCTGGCCCAGACTGAATTGGAGAGGGTGTCTCGGTCACTGGTTAGAGAAGGTAGGATGGCTGAGATTTTTGTGGCAGTTTGGTTGGATTCTTGTTCCTCCAGCCTGCTCGGTACCCTGCACAGCGACAGTTATTCTGATGCAGAGGCATAGCCGTGTCCTTGTGTAACTTGTCCTACCTTCTCCTCTCTTCTGGCCACAAAAGCCGCCTACCCCAGCTGTTCTCCCAGCAAGCACAAATGGAGTTTTGCAAGAAAGCAGTCTGCAGGGCTGGAAGGTTTAGGACCTTGCAGAAAGCACAGCGTGATGACTGCTGCTTGTGTGTAGGTCTCTGTGCTGCAAGAACTAGTCCGTCCCTTCCAGTGCTCTCCACTAGAACTTGGACAGTCCTCTCTGAGTGGTCATCCTACAAACAGATCCACCAAAGTGTCTGCAGAGCTTCTTCCCTTCAAGATGACTTTTTCTGCTAGAAGATAAGGACCCTGCAACTGAATTGGTGTTTGTCAGCAGTGATCTGGTAGCTACGATGTGTTCAGTAGCTCGTCTTTTTCTAGTAGCCAGGCTGCCTCAATGATTTTTCAAAAAGGTAGTCAAATGAAGTTATCTCCAGAGGCCTGTGTTATGATATATATGGTAGGGGCATTGCCTGTATCCCCAACATGTTGCTCAGGTCCACCTCTCTCCTTAGCCATCTAGCTACATTGGGGGCCAATCAATAAGATGCTGACCAGGGGACATTCCTGCCACTGCTTAGTCTGCTCCAGGCTTTACTCTGCTTTTACTCAGTCGTGTAGCTCAGGCACTTCCTTATCGATGAAAACTTTTCCTCTATGCCAGATCCCATCTCAGCAAACACACACTGCTTTCTCACACGTGCTGAACTGTACCTTCATGCTCCATGGGCACAGCTCATTCAATCTGAGCCCAGGCCTCTGCAGAGACAACATCCACACTTGAGCTAATCACCCTTCTCTGCTCTGACAGTCAGTGGAGAGGAAGCATCAGTTTTGAGGAGTGTGCTATATAATCTGGTTTAGATGTTGCTTTAGAATGAGAGGAGCAACCTCCCCAGATCCCTTGGCTAGACAGACCAGGTTTCCATCACCTATGTCTACATCTCCTCAGACAGACCTCCGTCTTTATTTACTTCCAGAATGGCTCCTTCAAGCAGCTGTTTGCTGATTACCATGTGCTTGGACATCCCACTAGAAACAACACAGAGCAGACATATTGCAGCATGGAATCACTGCTGTAACAACAGGACATTAATCAAAGGCATTCCCAGCACAGTGAATCCCAACCAGACCTGTGCTCAGACTCAGGGCTGGATCTCTTTGGCACGCTGAAGGGGAATGAAATATGGAGATCAACATTGCAAACAGCACCCTGAGGAGTAGATTGGGTTTCTTACTGGCAGGGAAGCAACTCTTTCACAGAATACACCCAAAACATTGTTACTGTGATTTGTTTAACTACTACTCACAAGGAAAACCCATTGCCTCTGGGTTTCTGTAAGGTGAGGGTGGGGTTTTTCTCCATAACTAAACCAAACTGCAAAGAAACTGCTGGTCCCAGCTATTATCATATGAGGCTCTTTTCCTTTGTGAAAGATCAACATAAAGCTTGAATAAGACTAGGAGTACATGAGCTTGTCTTAGCTTTTAGGACAAAGTGCATTTCCTCTTTTTGGGGCATTTTGTTCTGTGATGTCTAACTGATGGACAGATGAACCTGCTCTCTTCCTACCCATTGCCAATGTAACACAGAAATAACAACTGCATGTGACTCAGAACAATACCGGTTTGCTGTAGGCACAGACCCTAAAAGTCTTTTCAGCCAGCCAGCTCCCGTTATATTTAAGCACCTCTGTTTCCATGCTCTAGGATGTTTCTGTTCCTTAGTAGGTAATCCGGGTCTAAAGCTGCCTGCCTCTCCTGGCTGAGCTTATCTCCTGACACTCAGGGCTGTTCAGCTTACTTGGATCCTGGCAAAATGCAGAGGCAGCTGAAATTTACCTGTTCTAAGGAGCCTGGAGAAGTAAGAGATTTTATTTAGTGCTCAAGTGAGTATCTTGGCTAAAAACTTAGTTACTAATAGCTAGAAAAGTATTCTCTACCTGAATCCCCTCCAAGTGCCTTCTGCCCAGGAGGGTCCACCCCTGCTCCCAGGACTCACCTGATCTTTGCTTTCCTATTTCTCCTTTTATTCAGAGGGTGAGAATGGAGGGTATCCACCGGAATGGCAGCTTTGAGATGGTGCAAGTAGAAATAATCTGAGCTCACCCCACAACCTCATTTCACAGAGACAGTTCTCACTTGATGTCAGGCTGGTCCCTAGTGAAAGCAGTGACCTACTTTAGAAGGGCTCTGGATGCACAGACTCAGAGTTATTTGTTCTTGTAGGAAGCTTTCCTCTAACTAAACAAGAATATGCTTCAAAGAGTGGACTTCGGTTTCCCCCCAAAGCTTAAAGATACACCAAAACACAGAAGCTGTGTCTGCTTCAAGTTTTCTGCAGTGCCTCATGTGTTACAGACTGGTCTGTAATCTGGAGATGTTCCCCAAAAGGTTAAGCCCTTTTCCTTCTCCCCTGAATCCCTCTCTCCCTACCTGACACGGCCATGGGATGCCTCGCCTGTGCGGGCTTCAGGCATGGCTGGCTGAGACTGAGCAGGGAAGGGGGTTAATTTTACAGGATGCCTTTTTGCCTTAGATCCTACAAGACACGTAAAAAATGTGTGCGATATCCATAAACATGATTCTTTGTACTGCCTAGAGCCAGGCAAGATGAATAATACAAGACCAGAGATCGAAACATTGATACATTCGTATTCATGAATTTTAATGTCAGAAGGGACCATCCTGTTTGTTTTAGTGTCAGATAATGGCAGTAGCTCTCCTGAGTGACTGCTTTCTAGGACACAACATCCCACTGTCAGGCATGCTCTGCATCCCTTCTATAATTTTATATTTGATTCTATTGAAATACAGACTATTTGGAAACACATTGGATCTAATACTGACCCCTGCAGATGCCCATTAGAAATATCTCCTTCAACGTCAGTGTCCGTCAATGGCTCCTTTTAGAGACCTGCCAGCTAAGCTTCTGCTAAGCCATTTCAATGTATGTACTACTGGCATTACAGATCTTCGTATCATGGAACCCTGTGAAAGTCAGACCTTATCAAATTCTAATTACATTATGTTACAACCATGCAGGCACCTTTATCAGACAAACTTAGAATCGTGCCAGCTAATAAAATCAAGTTTGGAAGCACCTGTTTCATATACAAGTGCCTCAACTAAGATTATTACACCTATTCTTCAGTGATTAATGAACGGAAGTCTGTATCAGATTTTCCATTATTTTGCCTGGAATTTATGTCAATCAAACTAGCATGTATCTATGAGGCTTATCGCTGTATATCTTGGCTGACTATTGGCACAGCACTTCGGTATTTGGGACCTGCCCCAGTGCTCCAGCACAGATTATAAATGAACATCAGTGGGCCAGCAATTTACTCAGCCAGCTTTTTAAGGACTCTTGTGTATGGCTGTTTAGCCAAGCTGATTTCAGACTGTTTATCCATAGCAGATGGTGTTTCCAATTCTCCTTGCTTACTGATGAGCAGAAGGCACTTCATTGCCCCCCACCACCCATCCTATGGGCACATCCCCGTGCCATCATCCAGGTACTGACTGCCAAACACTTTGACATCTTCTGCAGCATGGCAGATGACTTGGTACTGGCCATCAGCAGAGGGAAATGGCGAAGTCAACTGTCATGCTGCAGAGAGGTTCATAATACATTGCTTGTGCAGATATCATTCCTAACCAGAGAGACACTCAAACATATGTGCAACTCCACGGTTTCTCCCTGAGCTTGGCACTTACCTGAAATTTTTTTCCCACACCCAGAAGAAATTGAGACATGTCCATTTGATCTTGTTCAGCCATACAGCTGCAAACACGAGCCTTCATGCTTCTCTGCTGATGTGTTCCAGCCCTACTCTGTCCTATTTTCCACCAGTATGGTTGTCTCTGTTAACTAAAGATTTCACAAAGATAAGTTTTTCTGATGTGTCAGGTTGAAATTAATGGAGGTCCACTTTTTCATAAGTGAAAGGCTAATGCTGGACTGTAGAGGATAAGGTTTATTTTTGGCCTTTTCTTGTGCCAGTGAGGGTATTTAATGAACTTTCCTGCAAGGTCAATAGGTATATGCTCAGAATGTTCCGTTAACATTAACATAACTCCGTTAACAGGAGTTAAACAGACAATATTTGGGCAGGTGACCTCAAAGGAAACACCAGTGATTCAGTAGGTGTGGTCCTTCCTTCTGAGTCAGTCCTGAAATGTGGTGCCAAATGATGCTGTGTTGCCAGAGAACATGGGTTTTATTTGAAATATTAAAACCAACTTGAATATATGTGGCTATTTGATATCCCATGGTATTATACTGGATGATAATCCAGACAGGATTAATTTGCTTGGCTTCCCTATATTGCTTCTGCCATTCAGTGTCAGTATGATGCTCTTTTCCTTTCCTAAAGCTTTCAGAAGTAGCAGGTTGCTCTGACTAATTGAGGGACCCCAGGAAGATATTTTTAGGGTGGAGTTTAGATGCCCAGAATTGTATCCTGTGGATTTCTTGTATCAGTTCAGGATCCATTTACAGTTAAGGTTATGTATGCTGGCAATGCAAGTCTATTGGACCAAAGCGTTGTAACCTCTGGGTTTTTCACCATGTAGAGGGCAGGTTTCCCTTCAGAGCATTTTGTGGTATACAAAATGCATCCAACCATCTGGCCTGAGAGCCAGTGCTGGCTTGGATGGGGGATGCTGGTGAGGGGCAGCTCCTGCTCCGAGACAAAGGCTTAGTGGACGTGATGGTCCCTCTTCAGTAAATACATAGTAAGCGTGAAGATCTTTTGTAAAATTGTCTTTCTGCTCCACAGGTAAGATTGAATCACAAGAGAGAGAATGGGACAGCAATATAATAAGTGATCAATAGTAACATTTCTGTCTGATGTACATAGCAGAGCATCTTGTTTATTTGTCTTATGGACAATTCAGGAAATGATTCCTGAAGCAAGAGGCACTTTGAGACAGCATCCTTCCCCAAGGACTGGCTTTCACCACCAGCCACATGTAGGAGGTTTAAGGGGTGGCTGAAAGCATTGCACTGCCTCACAGCAGCATCCACAGCTTTCGGCTCCCTATGAACATACACCTGTCATAAATCGTTTCTCCCTGTGTTGTTTCTTGCAGGTAAACTATGACCACTTTACTATTAGTGTTTGTGTGTTTGCGAGTCATCACTGCAGCCACCGCTGTGGAGCTCTCAGGTACGTGCCCTAGGGTGTGGGAAAGTGGGACTGAGCAATGTGCTGCACTCTGGTCCCATCTCCCGATATGTGCAGCTGACAGAAATAAGTGTACATAAGATCTGCTCTGTGTATGCACAGGGCTCCTCTATTTGGATGGATGCTATGCCATAACCTCTCACTGTTCTTGGGGAGCCAGGGAGATAGCTCTAGGCAAAAGCAGATTTATGAGGAAACTAAGGGAATTTCAGCATTCCCCATTTTAAACCCGATCAGGTGTGATCCTACAGCATGGGCAGCAGCTACACGGCAGTAGACCCCTTCATTCCCACACCCAGCCCTAGTCCAAACCCAAAAGCAACCACGGCACAAAGGTCATGGTTGTAACTTCCCTTTCGGCCAGTCATTTTCAGCAGACTAGACCAAAAAGCGTATGTATGTCCGGATATGCAGGTACAAGTTTGCAAAGCAGATATAGGCATTGGAGCATACGGAAGCACTGGATATTTTGGATTAAATGTGTTGTTGACGTGACCATTGCTTTGTTTGGGAACTGCAGACAGAAGTGATGGCCTGGAAGTCAAGATACCTGAGCAGTCTCCCCTGCTTGTTGTCCTGGGAAGCTCCCTGAACATCCCCTGTTACTTCAACATCCCAGAGGAACAGGACACCAGTGCTCTGCTGACCCCACGGATCAAATGGAGCAAGCTCTCAAACGGCACCGAAGTTGTCTTGCTAGTGGCCACCGGTGGGAAAATCCGGCTCAACACCGAATACAGGGAGGCGATCTCTTTGCCCAATTACCCTGCCATCCCCACTGATGCCACTTTGGAAATCAAGGCGCTGAGATCCAACCACACTGGGATTTATCGCTGTGAAGTGATGTACGGGATTGAGGACAGACAAGACTCAATAGAGGTCCTAGTGAAAGGTGAGATCCTGCCCTTGCTCTTTCCTCTCAAGATTTGCTGCCTGCCCTGGGCAGAAGGGAAAAAGAAATATATGGGCAGAGAAGGTACTGCTGTCCCTGCAGGCATAAACCCTTTCAGCCAGGTCACAGAGAAGGCAATGGGCAGGCAAGCAGAAGCCATCAGCCAAGCATTTATTTTAGCAGGCTAGGACCAGACTAAACAAACCAGTAAAATGACTCATGGCAGAATATACAGCAATAAAACGACTCTTCTGGCAGAGGTGACTTACAGAGACAGCAAGACGACATCCTTGGCAGGAGGTGGTACTGGATATGCTGGGCTATTGCTCAGAGGGATGAAGCTGGAACAGGGCTGTTACAAGACCTTTTATTTCTCCCAAACATTTTAGGAGATGGGATGCCCTCAGCTGGAGAATTGGTCTGTTCTGGAAAAACTTTCCCTGTTGTCTTGCAAAGCCCATCCTAGTAATAGGTGGATAAAATAACAAGTTTCCTACAACCTTTATCTTTATCCTGGTTTCTGCATTCAGTGTAGGACAGGGAGACAGCTTCCACTACAACAGTTAACCACCGTGTCTCTGCTGCTCACGTGCGCTGGAATACATATCTGACAGTGGAGGCTGGGAGCCCTCTCATTGCCTCCTGCTGAATTTCCCACTTGACATAAAGCCTGCTCATGCCAGACCAGAGTGTACCAATAGCCATCCTTTATAAAGATCCCCTTCAACAAAAAAATACAACTTAGATTTGCAGCAGATCTGGAGGTGTTAAGTATATTTGCATCTTGTTAAGGTTTCCTGGGTGTTTGTACAGTGATTGACACTCTGCACCCTTGGTCCTGAGCAGGACCTTGCGAGGTGGCAGCTTTCAAACCTTCACAGCAGCACAGTCCTTGTTCTGCCCCACTGGCTGGTTTCTGAACCATGCATTCAAAATGCTGCGCAAAGCTGTATCAGGGAAGTACTGAGTTCTGATGGTGATATAGCTCTGTGTTCTGGGTGATGGGTTTCCTTCCACTGTTCACACTGCTGTTCAGGTACTGGCCTTTAATGCCCCGTGACTTTGTTACAGCACCATGGGAGAGCAGTTGCTCTCCTAGGTCACCAGTGTGTCCCAAAAGGTCCTGCGAAAGGAGCCCACCAAGTCATGCTTGGCTTGAGATGCTCAAACACAGACAATCAGCATAAATAGTTCATTGTTTCTGGTCGACATGTAGTATCTGTTCTTTGAATCCATCACTTCTTTGGAAGGCAAGGGGCTAGTTGCTCTGTAGTAGACGTGTGAATGACAGCCATTGTGTTTTCCAGGCATCGTATTCCACTACAGAGCAATCTCCACAAGGTACACCTTGAACTTCGAGAAAGCAAAGCAGGCCTGTATCCAGAACAGTGCTGTCATTGCTACTCCGGAGCAGCTGCAAGCTGCCTATGAGGATGGGTACGAGCAGTGTGATGCTGGCTGGCTGGCTGATCAGACTGTCAGGTAATGAACGGTGGAGGGGAAAGGAAAGCCACAGCAGGGTCATTAGGGAAAGGCTTCTGTAATGAAGCCACTGACCAAAAACGATTGAGAAACAGTTGTGAAATAGCAGCTGTTGTAATTGCTGGCGTGCAGAGGGAGGTGGTGGATTGCAAGCCATTTTCTGCCAGGGGAATCTATAGCAGGAAAGCAGAGTGACCACTGCCTTCCTCAGCTGGTAGTGACAGCTGAGTAGACAATGGTTTAATCCTGATCCTTCGTCCTCTTTAAACAAAACATGCTATGCCAAAATGCACAAGTGTGTCTCAACTGTACCAAGCTGTGTATCCCTCACAAGGGCAACTTGGCCTGATGTCTTTGGCTGGTGCTCCCAGGGACGTGCTGTGCTCAGGACCATCAGAGGGAGGGCAGGACAGCAGATCACCTTTCCCCATAACCCAGGAAAAGGCATAAATCATCACACTGCACAGTGCTCCACAGCCCCCTTCCAGCCTCACTGCGGCTGCCGGGGTCCTGGCCCCCTCTCTTTACGCTTCCTTTCTCCCCCAGGTACCCCATCCACTGGCCCCGGGAGCGCTGCTATGGCGACAAGGATGAATTTCCAGGAGTGAGGACCTATGGTGTCCGTGAGCCAGATGAAACTTACGATGTTTACTGCTATGCAGAGCAAATGCAAGGTGATTTGGGGCTTTTATTGTTACTAGACAAAGAAACAGCCAAAGCTCTGATCATGCCTAGACTGAACAATGGTAAATACAAAGGCAAAGGGACTAGAGGCAAGACAGGTTGAAGATGGAAAAGCACATACCCCAGCAAAGCTAGATGTTCTCTACAGTCTCTTTGTCAGACCTTGGACAATTTTAATGTCAAATGACTAATGCAGTACAGAGGGTGGAGTCCGTCTAACCTCCACAAAAGTCCGTGCCATCCTGCAAGTCGCTGGTCACCCATTAGAGGGTGTGACATTCAGAGGTGTCCATCACCCGTGCTTATGAGAAGGATCCATTGAAATATCCAGCACATTAGAACTGAAATTGTCTTTTATCTTCCTCTTGCCCTGTGACTCCAGTAAGACTCCCTGTCTCTCGTCTGTATAGGTGGTCACCAACATGGGGATGCAGTTCAGCTGTAATGTGCAAGACTTTTCATCTTATCCAGACTTTCAGGAGCGGGAAGGGGAGAGAAAGGGAATGGGGGTTGAATTCTACAGCTAATTCCTGTGCTAACGGATGGTGTGCTTGCAGGTGAAGTCTTCTATGCCACCGCCCCCGAGAAGTTCACCTTCCAAGAAGCTTTTGACAAATGCCGCAGCTTGGGAGCTCGTTTGGCTACCACGGGAGAGCTGTACCTGGCCTGGAAGGACGGCATGGACATGTGCAGCGCGGGCTGGCTGGCTGATCGCAGCGTCCGCTACCCCATTTCCAGAGCACGGCCCAACTGCGGAGGAAACCTGGTGGGCGTGCGGACAGTGTACCTGTACGTCAACCAGACGGGGTACCCTCACCCCGACTCTCGCTACGATGCCATCTGCTATAGTGGTGAGTGTGTCAGGGCTGCGGGACTAAGCAATGTGTCTCTACACATCAGCAAGCAGGAGCTCCCTGGCCAGAGCTGACCTCTTGCTTATTTATTTATTTTTATTTTTCAAATGGTCGGGGAAAGTGGGTTTGGCAAAGGACTTAGTCCCCTGCTCATGTTCAGGTAGGAAGCAGATCCAGAAAGTGCACAGATGCCTGACCTGTATGGGGGGGCTCTGCGGAGGTGGATGTGACACAGCCCTCTTCTCTCCAGTCCTCCCACACTTTCCAGCTTTGGCAGCTCTCCTGGAGACATGGAGCAGAGCTCAGGTGCTTCATGTACAAGACTTTGAATGCTAGAGATGGAAAAGAAGGAAAAAGAGAACAGGCCTGACCCTGAAAATGTGTATAGTGATATAATGTGCTGTGGTACAGACACATGCCTGAGTTTCCATGCTGGGATAAATCAGAGGCCGCAACAGTCTCTGACAGACAGAAATGGAGCAAAATCACACCTAGGAAGTTGAAAGCAGTCCAGCTACTCCCCTTTTCTTCTAACTGCACATTTTTCTCTGCAGCAAGAAGAGGGCAAAGCACAGTGGTATATGGTCTATTCAGGGCAACCAGAGGCTAACATTCAAATAGGATTGCCATCTTTTTAAAAAAATAGTATTTTAAAGTATGTTTCGAAACCCCTTTGATACAGACCTATCATGCCCAGATGCATGCATGATCAGTGTGTCAGGAGCCTCTGTAAAACCTCCCAGACACCTTGGAGGTATCCAGCTACGTGGCCAAACTAAAGATTGGTCCACCAAGCCACAGACTTCTGGTTATCTCAGGGTATGCATCTGAAACTGCTGAGCACAGCCAGCCCCTGTCTGAGCATCTCTATCTAATTTTCTGAATCCCTTGGGAGCTGAGAGTTACTGGCTAAAATGAGCTAGCAGGAAAATGGGATTGGAAATAAATAGAGCAGGGAAAGTGGTATTAGGGAAAAAAGCCTGATAGTGTCTCATTATCTCTTCCTCCCCAGCCAAGACCTGCCTTGCTGCGTACTCAAGACATCCCATCCCTCCCTCACCTGGCCAGTTCTGGTTCATGCTGCTCTTTTAACTACCATCCTTGCTGTAGGCTGACCTGCTCAGTGGCATGTTGAGCATGTTCTGCTACAGCCAAGGGATGTGGCTTGAGCAGAAAAGTGATCTGGGAGGGGAAAGGTGGGAGTTATTTGAATGTATCTGGTACAGCAAGTGGCTTTGGCTGTCCCGGAGACGAGCTTAGCATGCTTAGATGTGATGAACTCTTAAGTCATCACCTGGGCAGAGCAGAAGGAGATGGTGATCCTGGTAAGACTTCATGTACTGAGTGTGGGGATCCAGTTGTCTTTCTCCCATGGCTCAGACCTGCTGTGGAGGTTACCCACGCTCCCCTCCTTCCCTCCGGCCACCTTAAATTCCTTGTAGCAGGCACTAGAGGTCAGTGCAGACTTGGATATGGGCAAGGTGTTCCCGGGAAGGAGAGCTGGGAGAGCAGGGAGAGTCCTCTGATTTATCAGCTGTGAAGCATGCGGTGGCTCGTTGCCTCTAACTCATTAACGTGCCCTCCATCCTGAGGTGATAGAAAGCCATCACGGAGGAAGGAAAGCCATTTCTTTTACCAGACTGTCATGATGTTCCTGCTCCTCTTTGAGCAAGCAAACACCCAGCATCTTCTCAGAGACAGCACCAGCACAGCACACCTTGCTAGACTGACCACGTCCTCTCTGATTGCTGCTTTGTCTCCTGATGCAGGGGAGGATGTTGAGACTTTGGTCCCAGGGCAGTTCATCGACGAGACGGGAAGCGAGCTGGGCAGCGCTTTCACTGTCCAGACCGTCACCCAGACAGAAGTGGAGCTACCTCTGCCACGCAATGCCACGGAGGAGGAGGCCCGCGGCAGCATCGCCACCCTGGAGCCCATTGAGATCACCTCCACTGCCACAGAGCTGTATGAGGGCTTCACTGTCCTGCCCGATCTCTTTGCCACCGGTGTCACAGTAGAGACAACTGCCCCAGAGGAGGAGAACATGACCAGGGGGGATGTCACAGCAGTGTGGGCTGTACCTGAAGAGGTCACCACCATAGCCTTAGACACTGCCATCACCACCGAAACAGCAGAGGTGAGCTCAGTGGAAGAGGTCGTGGGGGTGACTGCCACACCAGGACTAGAGTCTGCTTCAGCATTCACAGTGGAAGATCAGCTTGTGCAAGCAACGGCAGCCCCCGGTGTTGGTCTCCTCCCTGAGCAGCCCATCTCCCCCACGGGTAAGTCACCAGAACTCTGAGAAGCCTGAAGATCAGTTTCTCCTAGAGGTAACCTTTCAGCTGAAAACAGCTTGAGCTTCTGCTGTCGCAGAGGGCATCCAGGCCCCTGGAGGTGTGCAGGTCTGTTTGGGGTCACAGGCAGGCGGAGTACCTTGACTATGGTAGGACAGGAGGGGTGAGGAGGAGGCTGTGGGCCACCCCATCATGTGCTGAAAAGAGCTCAGCTGGCTGACACTTGGGATTGCAGTGGTCCTACTCTGCACTCCCATGTGCATCTGCCTCTGGGGAAGGGGAAAGTCAAGGTAGGAAGATCCTAGAGGAGGGCTGAAGAGATCCCCAGAACATCACCCTTGATGGCAGCAGAGCTCAATGAATGAGGCATCTCCATCAAAGTGGGCCTGACAGGCACTGGTCCTTGCACAATTATTGGGAAGACCCTTTCTGGTCATGCATCTCGGTGGATGAGGGGTCCCATATCTGCTGTTTCACCATGGCTTCTCTTCTCCCAGGTGTGGTGTTTCACTACCGTGCCGCCACCAGTAGATACGCCTTCTCCTTTGTCCAAGCCCAGCAGGCTTGCCTGGAGAACAGCGCAGTTATAGCCACTCCGGAACAGCTCCAGGCTGCCTACGAGGCTGGCTTTGACCAGTGCGATGCCGGCTGGCTGCGGGACCAGACAGTCAGGTAAAACTACATTGACTTGGGGAAGACACCTCTCAAAATGACTATTCAGCCACCAAACTGAGGCTGTACTCTGGGCTGTCCTGCTGCTCTGCTCATCAGCATCTAAAGCTTTGCTGATCTAAGGTTGTCTCCAGGCCACAATACCAAGTGGCCGATAGACCTGTTCTTTTTAACCTGTCCTACCTGTTTCCTAACCTGTGTATACACCCTGCAGCAGTGAGCTCCCCTGCCATGTTGGAAAAGTAGAGGAAAGTTGGTGTTCGTTGCCCCGAGCTGTAAGTGGACTTGTTTCCAAGTCATGCTGGGGACTCCGAGCACCTCTGATGGTGAAGTGTTCATGTCCTACTCCCAAGTACACTGAGGTTCTCCAGTCCGGGGTACATAAGGCTGACCTTGGGTTACCTCCTCTCTTCTTTTGGTAGGTATCCCATTGTGACTCCCCGAAGTAACTGCATAGGAGACAAACAGGGCTCTCCAGGTGTGCGGTCGTACGGCATGCGGCCAGCCTCGGAGACCTACGATGTGTACTGCTACATCAACAGGCTCAAGGGTATGTTCTCCCCCTTCCTCTGGGCATGGTTGTGGAGCAAAACTGTGCTTCACACCTCCACGTGCAAAGGTGGGATGCAGGGACTCATGCCTGTTTTCTCTCCCGTCCCTCAGGCGAGGTGTTCTTCGCAACCCAGCCAGAGCAGTTCACCTTCCCAGAAGCTCAGCAGTACTGTGAGACCCAAAACGCCACACTGGCCTCTGTTGGCCAACTCCACGCCGCCTGGAAGCAGGGCCTGGACAGATGCTACGCTGGCTGGTTAGCCGACGGCAGCCTCCGCTATCCCATCGTGAGCCCCCGTCCCGCCTGCGGGGGGGATGCGCCTGGCGTGAGAACCGTCTATCAGCACCACAACCAGACAGGCTTCCCCGACCCACTGTCCCGGCACCATGCCTTCTGCTTCAGAGGTACCCTCCCGCTCCTTGCAGGGCATGTAGACCTGTATCCTCGGGGAAAGGGGTTTTACGAGGGAGGACGGGCATCAGGGTGTCGGTTTGGGCAAAGCACTTCACCAGCATCTTGGACTGTAAATTTTTGGAAACTCCCTCCAACACCTTTCTGTTCCAGCTCTGCCACCTGTGGAAGAGGAGGGGGTTACCTCATTCTTTGAAGAAGATGTGCTGGCAACCCAGTTAATCCCTGGAGTGGAGGGGGTACCCTCCGGGGAGGAGGTGACCGCGGAGACAGAGTTTGCCACTCAACCTGAGAATCAGACAGCCTGGGGGACAGAGGTCTTTCCAACCGATGTGTTGCTGCTCTCAGGTGGGTCAGAGCTTCCCTGTCTCCTGGGTCATGCTTAGCTGGCATCGTAGGGTGGGGAAACTACCAAAATAAGTGGGCTGTGCCCTTGTGAAGGGGACTTTCTCTAAATCTAGATGATTATCACCATTATCAGCAAAATCGGAGTCTGTGCACGCAGGAGGAGTTACACTTGTACGTTACAGGACTTTGGTCTAGGACTGAACTAAATGACCAGCAGGCCAGCACACACAGCACTGCCAGAACACCTTGCAAAATATGTTGTTGTGTATCCAGGATGGGGAAGGCTGGCTACAAACAGATCTCAGGCCATGCCTTCGAGGGAGGACAGAGCTGCAGCATGGTCAGAGCAGCATCAAACTTTTTCTCTTCCACATGTTCTCTCTGAGGAAGCAGTGGCTTGGTTTTGGCACCTGGGCATTGGTGTCACTGTTGCCATCGTCCCACATCAGAAGATTATATATTCTGCCAGTTTCCCAGAGGTATTTAATTTATAGTTGATTAACATATAATGTTCATTAACAATTTGAAGAGACCAAATTGTTTCTGCAAGCACATAGTACCTTTATCTCAAAGGTACCAGTTTAGGGTAAAGTCAATCAGGAAATTGTTACTAGCTTCTTTAAAACAATTTGGTAAATAATTTTCCTATCTCCCTTTGTTCACTCTTTCTTTTCCAGTGAGTCCATCTGCTTTTCCTCCAGCTACCGTAATACCAGAGGAAACAAGTACCGATGCTTCTGTCAGCGAAGTGTCAGGGGAGGTGATTGAATCTGGAGAACATCAAGTCAGTGGTGAATCTTCAGCATCTGGGTGGGTATCTGGAGTCCCGGATACAAGTGAAGAACCATCTTCTGGAGTTTTTGAAGTTAGTGGAGAACACTCAGGGATCGGAGAAAGTGGATTACCATCGGTAGACCTGCATACCAGTGGCTTTCTACCTGGAGAAAGTGGGCTACCCTCAGGGGACCTGAGTGGTGTGCCTTCTGGCACTGCTGATATCAGTGGCTTACCTTCTGCAGAAGAAGACATATTGGTGTCTACTTCGAGGATACCAGAAATTAGTGGGATGCCATCTGGAGTGGAAAGCAGTGGGCTGCCTTCTGGATTTAGCGGAGAAATCTCTGGCACAGAGCTAGTCAGTGGCGTGTCATCTGGAGAGGAAAGTGGACTTGCCTCTGGTTTTCCCACCGTCTCTCTTGTGGATACCACATTGGTGGAAGTTGTAACAGCAGCACCAGAACGGCGAGAGGAGGGAAAAGGATCCATCGGAGTCAGCAGTGAAGGAGATCTGTCAGGTTTCCCATCTACAGAGTGGGACACCAGTGGCCGAGCCCAAGGCTTACCCTCAGGAGCTGAGCTCAGTGGGGAGCCCTCCCGGGGGGCTGAGCTCAGCGGGGAGCCTTCTGGGGTACCTGAGCTCAGCGGGTTGCCCTCAGGGCTGGATGTCAGTGGAGAACCATCTGGAACACATGAGGTCAGTGGCCTGGTGGACCTAAGTGGCCTTGCTTCTGGTATCGATGGAAGTGGTGAGGCCTCAGGCATTACCTTTGTAGACACCCATTTGGAGGAAGTGACCTCAACCCCCACAGTTACAGGAGCAGAAGCAAAAGAGATTTTGGAAATCAGTGGATTGCCTTCAGGAGGTGAAGATGCATCAGGTGTAGTATCTGGGAGTTTAGATGTCAGTGGGGAGTCTTCCGGGCATGTAGACTTCGGTGGGAGTGTTTCTGGAGTGCTTGAGATGAGCGGACATCTGAGTGGAATGATTGACAGCAGTGGAGAAGTCTCTGGAGTTGATGTCACCAGTGGTCTACTGTCTGGAGAGGAAAGTGGACTCACCTCTGGCTTTCCCACAGTCTCTCTCGTGGATACCACTTTGGTGGAAGTTGTAACACAGACCTCAGTTGCACAAGAGGTGGGAGAAGGACCATCGGGGATGATAGAAATCAGTGGATTTCCTTCTGGAGACAGAGGGCTATCTGGAGAAGGGTCTGGAGCCATGGAGATCAGTGGGTTTCCCTCAGGGACAGGAGACTTCAGTGGAGAGCCATCTGGGATCCCATACATCAGCGGAGACATTTCTGGAGCCACAGATCTAAGTGGACAATCTTCAGCAGTGACTGATATTAGTGGGGAGGCCTCAGGGCTTCCAGAAGTCACTTTAGTCACTTCTCATTTAGTAGAAGTTGTGACAAGACCAACAGTATCACAGGAACTGGGTGGGGAAACAGCTGTCACATTTCCTTACAGTTTTGGGCCGAGTGGTGAGGCCTCTGCATCTGGCGAACTAAGTGGGGAAACATCTGCATTGCCAGAAAGTGGTACAGAAACATCAACAGCTTATGAAATCAGTGGAGAAACATCTGCATTTCCTGAAACTACTATAGAGACATCCACGATTCAGGAAATCAGTGGAGAAACATCTGCATTTCCTGAAACTAGTATAGAGACATCCACGATTCAGGAAATCAGTGGAGAAACATCTGCATTTCCTGAAACTAGTGTAGAAACATCCACAATTCATGATATCAGTGGGGAGACATCTGGCTATCCTGAATTTAGCGTAGAAACTTCTACAGTCCACGAAATTAGTGGAGAAACATCTGCATTTCCTGAAATTAGAATAGAAACATCCACCAGTCAAGAAGCCAGGGGTGAAACATCTGGCTACCCTGAAATTATCATAGAAACATCCACAGTTCAAGAATTAAGTGGGGAAACCTCTGCATTTGCTGAAAGTAGCACAGAAACATCCACGATACAAGAAATCAGTGGGGAAACATCTGCATTTCCTGAAATTAGAATAGAAACATCCACAAGTCAAGACATCAGTGGGGAAACATCTGCATTTCCTGAAATTAGAATAGAAACATTCACAAGTCAAGAGGCCAGGGGTGAAACATCTGGCTATCCTGAAATTAGCATAGAAGCATCCACGGTCCTTGAAACCAGTGGAGAAATGTCTGCATTTCCTGAAATTAGCATAGAAACTTCCACAGTGCGTGAAATTAGTGGAGAAAGTTCTGCATTTCCTGAAATTAGAATAGAAACATCCACAAATCAAGAAGCCAGGGGTGAAACATCTGGCTATCCCAAAATTAGCATAGAAACATCCACAGTCCACGAAACCAGTGGGGAAACATCTGCATTTCCCAAAATCAGCATAGAAACTTCAACAGTCCATGAAATCAGTGGGGAAACATCTGCATTTCCTGAAATTAGAATAGAAACATCGACAAGTCAAGAAGACCGAGGTGAAACCTCTGCATTTCCTGAAATTAGCATAGAAACTTCTACAGTCCACGAAATCAGTGGAGAAACATCTGCATTTCCTGAAATCAGGATAGAAACACCAACAAGTCAAGAAGCCAGGGGTGAAACATCTGCCTATCCCGAAATTATCATAGAAACATCCACAGTTCAAGAAGTAAGTGGGGAAACCTCTGCATTTCCTGAAATTAGAATAGAAACGTCCACAAGTCAAGAAGCCCAGGGTGAGATATCTGCATTTCCTGAGACTAGCATAGAAACATCCACTGTCCACGAAACCAGTGGGGAAACATCTGCATTTCCTGAAATCAGCATAGAAACATCCACAGCCCACCAAACCAGTGGAGAAGCATCCACATTGCCTGCTGCTAACATCGAAACAGCTGCCACATCTTTGGCCAGTGGTGAGCCTTCTGGTGCTCCCCAGGAGAAGGAAGTTCCTGATGCCACATCTGGAGCTGTGACAAACTCAATCGTAGGCATTTCAGGAGAAACCTCTGTCCCAGACATTGTAATTAGTACCAGTACTCCAGATGCTGAACCAACACAGGGACCCAGGAACCTTGAAGAGGCTCAGCTGGAAACAGAGCCCTCCCCTCCCGCAGTGTCAGGACAGGAGACGGAGACAGCTGTCATTCTAGACAATCCCCATCTGCTGGCCACTGCTACTGCTGCCCTGCCTCAAGTCTCACAAGAAGCAATAGATGCATTAGGACCCACTACAGAAGGTACCGTATCTTCTTCTCATACGGAAGGGAGTGTGTTGTGGAAGGGAAGGGAGGGAGGGGGCATAGCTGTCACTTTTTTTCCTTCTTCTACAGCAGAGAACGTTAGGACAGAAGCAGACCTGAGCAGAATATTATTGTGGTAGGAAGCCATAAATGTGGGGTTTTCCGTAGGTTGTGTTCATAGAAACATAGAATCATGTAGGTGAGAAAAGACCTTTAAGATCATCGAGTCCAACCTTTAACCCAGCACTGCCAAGCCCACCACTAAGCCATGTCCTTAAGTGCCACCTCCCTGGGCAGCCTGTCCCAGTGCTTGACCACCCTTTCAGTGAAGAAATTTTTCCTAATCCCCAATCTAAGCCTCCCCCGGCACAACTTGAGGCCATTTCTTCTTGTCTTATCACTTGTGACCTGGGAGAAGAGACCGACCCCCCTCGCTGCAGCCCCTTGCAGCAGCTGTGGGGAGCGATAAGGTCCCCCCTGAGCCCCCTCCTCTCCAGGCTGACCCCCCCCAGCCCCCCCAGCCGCTCCCCATGGTTCTTGTGCCCCAGCCCCTTCCCCAGCCCCTGCCCGGCTCTGGTCACGCTGCAGCCCCTCAGTGTCCCCCCTGCAGTGAGGGCCCAGCGCTGACCCCAGGATTCGAGGGGCGGCCGCACCAGTGCCCAGCGCAGGGGGACGGTCACTGCCCCGGCCCCGCTGGCCACGCTGTGTCTGACACAAGCCAAGTTTAATAGCTTCTGTCTTAACAAACGATAGCCTGTGTTTGGGCAGGTAGTGCAATTATCCAGCCACCATAACTGCATCCCCAGAAGCCTCCAGGGCCTCTCTCCTGCCTGCCCATGGCAATTACGCGACCCAGGACTTCAAGGGAAGCACCAGGGGATGCATATCTGGCTTTCCTCCCCTGCACCACAGCAGCAGGCGTCAATCACTCCTCTGAACCGCCGTTCCTGGCAGGCACGGCTGCACCCCAGCCATGATGAGCAGCCTGATGGAGCTGGCACCTGCCAGGAACATGATGGAGGCATCGCCTGCTTGTGTCTCCCAGTATACCCAGGTCATCACTGGGGCACAGGCAAGCTTTCCTCTCAGTGCTGCCAGAGGTGGGGGCTCAAAAAAAGAGTATTCTGTGAATGGTCATTGAGAGCCAGCGTGAGCAGGTCCCTGGGTGTGATATAGCTGGGGAAGGCACTAGGGCATTCACGCCCCCTCTGAAATTGCTCTAAACTGTTGCTATAATCTAGAGAAAACAACAATTTTTTTCTTCTCTTTTGGAAACAAGAGCAAAGACAGCTCCACCCACAGAGACTCCCACCCTGGCCAGGGAGCGCAGCTGAGAAGTTGGATAAGACAGGTTGCAAGTCTCTGTCTTGTTTTGTTTCTCTTTCTGTGGTGTGTTGACTTGCTGCCTGCATCCCCAAGTGTTTCATAGCGCTTGCCCCAGAGTGGGAGGCTGGCCACTAACAGCTTTGAAGTGCCAAGGGGTAAGAAGCACAGCAAGCCAGCTGGGGACAAAAATCTCTGCTCTCGGCATCATCTGCACTGAGTACAGTGTTTGTATCAGGCAAACTGCTCTATCCCTTCTGCATAGAGTGTGGCCAGCCTCTGGTCTGTGTCTTATGCTGTTTTCTGCAGCTAGAACAAGCTAAATGGGTGAGACTGCTCAAAGCACCACTCCCTTTTGTCAGCTCTGCTGATAAATGTCCTTCCTTCCACCCTGCCCCTTTCTGGCATTCTAGTGCTCTGTCTTGGTAGGATCCCTTGCTGCCAAGTATAAACAGACACAATATTTAAATCTAGGTAATCATTTATGGTGAAAGCACTCTGCTAGCTTTCTGACAAGCATCCTCAAAACAGTGCTCACATGCCATGGTGGAATTAGGATACTACAATTAGAAGAAAATGGGATAGGACGTTGTTGGGCCCACCGGTGGCTGCTTCTTGGCCAAGGGAAGAGCCCGAGTCTGGTAACACAGGGTGTCCTGCAACATCCTTAGCCACAGCTTAGTTTCACTTTGCTGCAGCCAGGAGCAGGCTCCTGGGGACAAGCCCCATTTGAAAACCATCGATGCTTGTGCTGTTGTATGAAGGTCCTACATATGCTCAGTTCTCAATGGGCCATACATTCAGGTAGGACATGTTGCTTAAGTACGGTACAAAATGTATGTTCAGTTCCTTCTAGCAAAAGTAATATTAATTCCACCCCTTTCCCCCACTACTTCCTGAACTGCTTCTCTTTGGTTAATTTACACCATTCAACACGGGTAGCTCTGGACTCAGTAAGGGTCTGTAAGTGCAGGGCTTTGTGAAGCTCAGCCTGGTTTCTAACATCATTTCCACCCCCAAAGTGTTTTGAATGAGTCACTGCGTTTTCCCCTGCATCACTTCTCTCCCTCTGAGAAAACAGGTAATCACAAACCTTTGTTCAGTCCTGCTCATAACACATTTGAGGTCCTGTGTGTCTCTGCTGAGCAGCTGCATAGAGGATGCAGCAGGAGTGGGTGAGGGGAAGTCAGCGAGCTCATCGCCACCACACTGGTCCAGCCTGGCATGACATCTGGGGCTTGGCAGGGTGCTGCAGGAGTGATACACCCAAAAACCCTCCTTGCAGACCTAATGGGCTCTGCTTTTGGACCATGCCCACTGCCGTGTCCAAGCCACAAAACAAACCACCAAAGGCAGGGCTGAGGGGAAGGAAGCAAAGTAGCCAGTGAGGCTCAGCCAAAAAAAAAAAACTTAAAAAATATTGGCCCCACAGAATGGTTTTATTTCACTGCTTTTTCTTTTTCTAAATTACCCACAAGGCGATTGCCAGATTCTTCGAAGCGTTTGTTAGCCAACATTCTTGCAAAGAATTTTGAAAGAAAACCATGTGTTCAGCAGCTCATGTGTGAAGAAGTTTGAAAAATGTTCTGAAATTGGAACATGTTGTGTATTTGCAAGTCACAGAGATGACGATGTAGCAGCTGGGTTTTTTTAGCAGGTGACAGAGAGAGGTAGTGACGACTGCATGAAGTTTAACCATACAATCTTTATAAACTAGAGACAGGCTTGAGTACATGTGCATGGCTGGTGCTCCCACTAGGGAAGATATTCTAGGGTAAAATTTCCCTTTTTATTGGTAAGCCTCTTTACTACAGTGTCCCTATAGGGTTAAATACAGTCCTGGTCAGGGTCTGAAGGCAGATCATCTAGATGGCAAAAAAGCTTGTTGACCTTGAACTTGCAACACCCCTGCAACAAGGAGAAATTCTTCTAAAGAATTAGAGCAAAGTGATGACAAAAGAAGAAGAAAAAAAATAGGAGAAAAATCACAGATTTCCTTTTTTGGGTCGTTACTCTTTACAGTGCTCTGGGGATTGTGACCATGGAAAGTCTACATGGAAGAACCATAGGCTGGAACCCAAAATCTATTTCCCATGTTGCGTCTGCCTTTTTACCTGAAGCTTCCTAGTCTGGAAATTAACTGATCTTACAAGAAGATCAGTTCTGATATCTGTGTGTTGTGCTGTGCTTAGAGTTTGCAGGATGTAGTTGATGACCGCTGAGTGCAATTAATTTTGACTAACATGAAAGCACAGGTGAAGCTAGTTCAGCTTACAGAAGGAGCTTAGAGCGAGGAGCACGGAGGCATGTGGCCACTGCCCTCTTGTCCTTTCATCGAAGGGTTCCAGTTGGATCCAGCAGTCTTTTTAGTAGGATGATTTAAGTAGAGTGGTATTTTTCTGCTCTGCTCTAGCCTCTACTTCTCTCTCAAACTCAGAGCCAGAAGCACAAGAAGACCGAAGGTTAACACTTGGAGTGCCAGTATTTTTCAGTATTTAACCAAACTGAAGGCTATGCATGCACGCGTCTTTAGTCAGCAGTTTGATTCTTCCACGAGGACAGGAACTCCACAAGCTTGAAGAACTGTCCATAGGCTTGGCTTCTTCATCCAGAGTTGTGCCAACTCAGCGGGTCTTTTTGCTTCTGGTAAGATTTGAAGACAAATAATTATTAGCTGAAAAAATAGCTGGCACTTCAATGAAAGACTGTGGTTTGGAGCACTCTGACCAGTGAATGACTTAAAAACTTCGCTCAAGTTGGGGGAAAAAAAGAGAAATGTGCTGAAAAGGCAGATATTTATGTTAAGTTTTGTTTGTCTCTGCTGAAACAAGTTCATGAAGTCTGCTGCCTATGGCCCCAACAGAGATGAAGGTTAGAAGGCAAACAAGGAAAGGTCTTGGTGGGCTTTCCTTGTTCTTCACACCCTGGAAGTCTGAGGGATAGAGTTTTGTTGGTCCAGAGAAGATCAACCCAGAAGAAAAAATCTAGAAAATATTTACCTGATTCATAATGTTTGACCTGACGTGGAATGAAGACTATGCTCTCAGGAAGGAGTTGGAGGTACCAGTCCTGGCTTTGAGGGCAAGCAAAAGCACAAACCACTTGTGGCTGACCGGGTGTTTTGATGTCTCCTGGATATACTGTCTATTTTGCATCAGAAGTTTATTAGCTTAATTAAAGCCTTTCTCTGAAGAGGCAACCTAATGTCCATAACTAGCATTATATATAAGTCAGTTGACTTCCACACATAGTATTTTGGAGGCAGAGATGTCCTGAGTTCTCCTTCCATGAGAGTGTTGGACAAATCAACAGGTTCTCCTGGAAACTTGCTGTTCCCTGAATGAATGTAACTTTTTAAGGCTGTAGCAATATCTGCCCCTTCTGCAGCATGGAGACTTTGGTTTAACTGTTGTACTTAATCATTTCAGTGACTTAATTGCTAATTAATTAATTAAGTCACTAGCTGGCTATCTGAAGTTTGATGCCAGCATTTCACTTAAAATGTGTGAGAACTGTTTCCCCACCTCCCAGGAGCCTCTGAAAAGCAAATTTTATTTGTACCTGGATGACTTTATTTTTCCCTCAGTCTCTAGAAGGTAATTACCTAGCTGGTCTGATTCCCTGTTTAGATAATTGCACTTACAAGAAGCTTATAAAGAAAGGGTGAAGGGCTCAAAAGGGACTGTTGGCTGTCCCGAAAATGCCTTGTCCTTCTGTCTTACCTTTTCCTCTCTATGAAACAAAAATAGGAGTTTAAACCCGAGTGTATATTTCTAAACCAATTGCAGCTTCAGGAAAACTATACAGTTTGTTCAGGTTTGGGGTAATAGCATCCTCTCTGTTCACAAGCTGCTTTTTCTTAGTAGATGTTTTAAGCACAAAGCTGACCTTTTTTAATGGGTATTTTTGCTCGTCTTCCATACAGGCTGCCATTGAGAGAAATGCCCGGACTGTACTGTTTTAAAAGTGTTAGCACTGATTCTAGTATTGTCTTCTTAACTTGGGAAGAAGGATTTTAAAAGCATTTCCTTCTCACCACTGACGCTGCATGTTCACTTTTGCATGCCATTTACCTTCTGAGCAAAACCAGCACCAATCTATTTCTCTTTCATTTCTAAAGGATTTCTCTTTCCAATTTCCATGATCTAGTACAGAAAATTGTTTTCAAAGGCACTGGGAGAATACTTACATTGTGTTTAGTTGCACCAGAAGAAAATAGTTCTGACTAAATATAGTATGTAGCTGCAATGTAAAAGGAATCTTAGTAAGAAAATGGTGAAACAAATTCAAAGTTTGCATTGTAGCTGTGTAACTGCCCTTGCTTTCTCCAGCCAACAGTTTACATCTTCCAGATGCAAGACCCTGTTAACATCGGATATTTTGTTTTAATTGTTTTGTTGGGTTGTTTTAATCTAGAAGTTAGACCTTGGGTCCTGTTAGTAGCAAAAAATAGAAACTGTTGAGAAAACAGATTTGAATAATCTTTTGCACTTCTGGGCAATATTAACTGCAGTACGAATCGTCTTCTAAAGTGCTGCTAATTTTGCATTATCCTCAAAAAGTGAGTTAATAATATGTTCTAAATGGGCTTCCTATGCTTGGCACTGCAAGGCATCTTCTCCCCTGTCTTTGTTTCAGAGCTGAAGCTCTGGAAAGCAAGGCTGCCTCTGTTCTGCATTCCATGCCACATCACTTGTCCTTTGTTAGGGCTGGGTAATAATAGAAGTAGTCTTGTCTTGTCGGTTGATAAGCATTTGAGCTGCATCTCAAAGCAGACTTTTTGAATGACTGCTCACCCAAGCAAATAAATAGCTCGTGTCTGCATAAGATCCTTGAGTGTCAAGCTACCCAGCAGCCGGTGCTGTGGAATCGGGAGCTTGCTCCATGCTGCGCAGAGCTGGCACACCTAGCGTGCAGTGGGCTTTTCAGCTGGCTGAAGATGTGTACAGTGATTTACTAGCCTCATCTAGCTCTAAACAATATGGAAGTGGACACGTTTATGGTATATAAAAGGTTATGAAGAAAATAGCTTTGTTGCATGATAGATGGGATTATTTTTTTTTTAACTAGAGTTCTCACCTCCCATAAATATCACTTAGATGTGATATGCTAGAAACACCCACAAACTGACTTGCCATGGTATACAAAGACAACATCACTGCCAATTTTGCGATTTAGAACTTACTTTTCTAAAAGACCTCCAAGACGCAGATTTTCTGGGAGGACCAGCGACACTTCCTCCAGCCCACCAGATGTGTTTCAGTTTCTTGGTATCAGCTTGGTGAGGTGATTCTGCATCTAGATAGAGACAGGGTCACTGCTCCAACAGCCCAATGAGTTGAAGGAAGAGTCTGGTATTTATGATCATCGTGCGTTTAAAACATCTTCTCTTCAGCCATTTGCAGCATGCTTCTGGGAAGAAAACTTGCCTGTGTCTCACTTGTATTTGTTGTCTGTTTTTCCATCACTACCTACAAGTACACACCCTTTTTCTATGTGTGATATGTAAAAATATATGTGTATAAGTACAGAGATATATATAACATATATTATATGCAGAGATTTGTTTTTACAGCATATATAATATGTGCAATCATATTATGTACAATATCTGTAAAAGGAAATTCTGTTCCAGTGTTATTTTCCAGCTGGAAATTTGTGGCAATGACTTTGCACTTGTGTGCCTGCTCCCTTCTCTAAGACCAGGGATGGCAACTCACAGCAGGTCTCCTGCATCTCAGAAGAGATCTCGGATGTGCCAGTTTCTAGCCCACATGGCCAAAGACAGCTGAAGACTCATGATTCCCTGCTAAATGTTCCGCTTTAGCTTTTGTACGCGCTTCGTTCTCACTCCTGCAGCCTGCTGTCCACTTCGTGGAGCCTAACGGACAAATGAGAGCCTTTCCTTACTTGTTCAGCTGGAGCCCACTGGAGTCAACACAAACTTCTGCTGCCACTGCTGTTGGGAAGCCCAAGGGGCCTCTAGAGTTGTAATCATCCCTCAGGATACCTCACTTTCCTTTATGCTCTCTATCTTCTAGGAACTCCAAGTGTGACTAATAAGCCATACTCAGCCAAGTTCAGCTCCTCTCTTCTACTTAGGCCTGTGACCCCCATTTTGTTCTGGAAAGTCTCAAAGTATTTATTAGTGTCATGGAAACAGGAATTCTCTTCCTGTTGCAGTGAACAAAGAAATCCAGAAAGCATTCATGAGTACTTAGAAGGGCAATCCAGAGAAAAAAATACCTTCTCTCAGAGGAAAACTGCGAAACTGGAGTAAGAAGTTCATCGGCCATCTGAGGAATAATTGCATTGCTTGCAGTGATACAGCCTGAAATAAAAATGACAATCTTCTTGTTCCAAAGCACAAACGGATTTACCATCCAAGGTCAGAAGGAATTTTTTCCATCACTTAGGCACGTTATGGAACTTGTCAACTTTTAGTTAACATATCAGACATTAGCCACTGAGTGACCATGCAGTGACATAGGGTATAACATGCATCTGCTCACACGTGTCTAGGGACACTGAGCAGCTGGGCCACTGATCTTCAAGGAGACAATATCTGACTGAATATACCCCAACCAGAAGATGAACAGAGACCTTGCGGAGTCACTGCTCTGCTCTGGTATTTCCATAGCCAGCATGTCTATCATCTTTGAAAGTTTCCTCACTAACCCCTCTCATCCACAAGAAGAGCACGGAGAGTTAGTCAGCACCTCTAAAGCCTTACATTTCTTCTGACCGTGAAAGAGAGAAACGTCTTGCATGAGGATCTAACCTGTCACCATTTAACCTAACTTGCGTGGATGTGCTCCCCCTTTTGTCCTCAGTCCTCCTCCTTGTTTCTGAACATCTCTGAAATCTCTCCGATTTGAATGACTCTTCCTCTGATTCCAAAGATCAATAAATAGGATTGAGGCTCAGTCTAGAGCGACACTGGGAGAAGAGCACAAGCTAGATTTTGCAGTATATAGATACAAACTGGCTACCTGTGGCCTTCTTCAGAGCATCTATTCTTCCTTCTTTCCTTCTGCCCCAAGATGACAGGGGGTGGAAGTGCTACCAAATGGTGGCATCTACTACCCAGGCTTGTGCTAATTAGCAAGTTGAGAAACATTGGAGTGTTGGGGAGTCAAACTCTTTCCATACCAACTTCTCTTTTTGCCTCCAGAAAAGCTAAAAGGATTTTAAGGGCTGTTCTATCTAGATGGCAAACTAGAAGTAGTTTCCTCCACCAAGATGGAGTCTACAGCTGGAAAAGACTTATCATCTTCTTCCACCCCCATCACAAGCAAAAAGGTGCATAGTGGGGACAGGTCTGGAGAAAATAGCACTGCATTCCAGTATTCTTCAGCAAGGAAGAGGCACCTATAGTTAGGCCTAAGATCCTCAAAGAGAAAAAATTTAGGGCCTCTGAACACCTTTGAACCCAGTTCTTTTCTTCTCTGCACTTTCTTCAACTTCACTGAGAAGAGATGTCTTGCCCCAGAACGTCATCTAAATTATGGTTAGGAAAAAACTAGTAGCGATCACTGGCAGCAAGGAAGACCAGTTAGGAGATAGAGATCTGTTTCAGGATGTTTCCATCACTTATGAACATTCCACATTTTCTTCCTCATAGACCCATAACTGGTGAAGACACAGACACAAGTTAACACACTTGATGCATCAGGCAGAGACAGCGGACAAGGAAGAGTTACCACAGCTGTCAAAGACACTGAGTGCTGTGTATTGGATACATCTTGCTGAGCTGGTACTGCTATCTTCAGAGTGGTGTTCAACCATCAAGTGACAGAAAGCCAATGTCTTCCTTGTAGGGTGGGTTGGGTCTCATGCCTTCATTCTTCCAGCAGCAGCAGTGGCAGTACGTTCTAAAATAAGACCCTAGAAACTCCCAAGTTTCCCCAAAACAACTGATATTCCATCCTAAACAAGCAAGGAAACAAGTTCTCCTGGTAGTTGAGTTGTCTGCCCAGAGCCCTAATGGAAGCCCTTGATTTCTTGCAGACACTGATGAGTGCCACTCAAGCCCCTGTCTGAATGGAGCTACCTGCGTTGATGGCATCGACTCTTTCAAATGCTTATGCCTTCCCAGCTACGGAGGGGACCTGTGTGAGATCGGTACGGCCTACCTGGCTTCAGCTAATCTTACTAACTGCTGCACGACCTTGTTGCCACCCTACCCCCAAAAAAAGCTGATCCCAAGTGGTCCCATTAGTCCTGCCCTCATCTCAGTAAGCTAACCTCTAACAGCAGCGTGAAGTACACTAGGGAAAAGCTTTGAGACTTTTCCTTATATATTTTAATTAGTTTGTTCGTCATGACACCATGTCTTTTAAGACACCTAAGCAGGAGCTTCTGGTGTCTTCTTCAACTTACTCTTTTTTAAGTTTCTCTAGTGAAGTTCCATACACATCATAACAATGTTGATCACACAAGTCACTGTCTCTCTGGGTCAAGGGTCTTTCTGTTCATCTGTAACAGTAAGGAAACATCTGAGTACATCCTCACCCCAGGCAAACTTTCTCTGCTAGACTGGAATTTCATAGAAGGATATTTCAACTGAGCCATGAAAAATGATTGTGTTTCTCTCTGTGAAGATGCAGCTGAGAGAAGCCTCATTCACTCCAGGAATCTCCACCAATTTGACACAGCATGACATTTTTGTCATCTTCAACGTAGCTTCCTGTGGCAAAATCAGCAGGGAATACACATCTTTGAGAGAATGTGAAGTGACCTATTTTTCCATCAAAATTAGGTACTCTGATCTGCACTAATACTTCTTTTTGTTTCTACAAGGAAATAAAAAGAGTTGAGCTTTTTTTTTTTTCTTAAAGCTGGTGAAAGTCCAAACTTTTATCAGCTTAGCTGAGGGGAAGCTCTCCTGCCTTGCTCAAACAAAAGAGAAATAAGGTTGTAGTGTCTTCTTCACCTTGGCACAAGTAATGATAGTATATATTGGATTTTTCTCCTCCTCTTCCTCTTCATCTCTTTTTCTGCTTCCCATACAAACATTGGGAGCAGACCATAAGAAGGCAGTTCACGATCATTGGACCATCTGGGCAGGAATTGTGCTGCCTTAACATCAGTTTCCTAATGCAACCTAATCAGGCCCGTATTTACCCATCGTTGCTACCTGTTGTTGAAGATCCCTGTAATTCAACAAGAGGTTCTACCCTGCAGCTGCTTACAATCTTGTTTGGCCCAAGCCAGACCTAGTTTCCTCTGATTTATGGGCTCATGGTGCCTGGGGGCTATAGCCCGGGAGATGTAAGAGGAAGCCAGTGCCCCGAATTCAGTGGGGAGTATAAGCGTTCATTATTCCCGTGAGGCAGACCATCCTTTCTGTCAGTCTCCAAGAACAGCAGGACACCGTAGGTGGGCTCTGCTGTCTGTGCACACAGCCAATCTTTGTCACCATGACAGTGTCCCTGCCAGGGAACAAGATTTTTGCCATTATTTTCCAAGATGGTTGCTGTCTCATTTCCCCATAAGTAACAGCTATGTAGGAAAGCGTAGCCTTTCTCCTAGGAAATGTCCTGCTGAGGATCTGTGCCATGTGCTGTCCCATCCCCAAAGCTGTGATGACAAGAGGTGGCATTCAAGCTGCTGGAAAAGAGACTTAAATCTCAAAAGACGGAGCATGTTCTCTGCTCACCTTGTGCAAGCAATCTGCCTGCAAAGGCCAAGAATCCTTACAGCTTCAGCTGCTTCCAGATAATCCATGTGACCTGTTGAAGAAGGCAAGAAAATGTTTTTAGTGCCTCAGCAAACTATCAACCCTTCCAACATCTATGAAGGATCTGCAATCTTCAGTTCAAAGAACACCAGAAGGGTAGATTAGGAGGAATTACTGTGACTGAAGGTGACAAGTGCTTTGACCTACCGAGTTTAACAAAGAAGAAAGAAATTAAGTACAGAAAACCTTACTGGAAAGGGAGAGAGGCATGAGGACTCATGAAAGCCTATCACTCCAAGATCAGCAAGTGCCTGAGAAAGGATGGTAGACAGGTATCTAAAAGGCTGAGACTAAACACATTTCATTTTCTGTTTCCTTCAGTCACATGGAGCAGATGTGTGGTGTTGCATTGCATGGAAGCTGCTGATGGTGTTTTCTGGTGGTTTCTCCATTGGCCTCTGCTCTCCCCACCTGTGGTTTTGCTTTTTTTAATTGATGGATTCTGCTTTTCAGTGTCTCTCAGATGGTAAAATATGTTCTGAAAAGTTGAGGAATTTCTGTACTTCCCTAGCTGCTTCCAAGCTTTTCCTTGAGATTTCATTTTCTCTCTCCACCATGCTAAGTTCCTGCCTCCATCTCTTTTCTCCCATCTTGGTAGGCTTGCTTCTCCTCCAGAGCCCCAGCACCACGTGATCCAACCATCCAAACCTGGGCTTTCCTCCCCTCTTTCATTTTCAACACATGTGTGTTGACCGTGGACAACTGGATTCAGATTTTGGAGTTTCTTTCCAAAGCAAGAAAATTCTGCAGGCCAGCACAACTGGGAAGACAGGTGTTCCTGCTTGGTCTGTTCCTCAAGAACAGAGTCCATGACACAGGGATTGAATTGCTCAGGAATAAGTTTGCACCACTGAAGTTTTCTCGTAGCACTGGCCATGTTACTGCAAACACGGGGTCTTCAACACAGGTTCCCCTCTGTGTGTGTGTGTGTGTCTTGGATGCCTTCTGATAATTTCCCCTGGGATTTCCCATAAGGGTTTGCTTTTTAGTGGAAGTGACCATGTGTTGTCCCATGCCATAAGAGCATGAGCTTCTAAGAGGTGAGTTGGAAGACTTCCAGACCCATGCACCAACTCCTTTTCATCCCTCCTTTGTGTGTTTCAGACCTGGAAAACTGTGAGGAAGGCTGGACCAAGTTCCAGGGCCACTGCTACAGGCACTTTGAAGAGAGGGAGACTTGGATGGATGCAGAGACCAGATGCCGACAACATCAAGCCCACCTGAGCAGTATCATCACCCCAGAGGAGCAAGAATTTGTGAACAGTGAGTGCTGAGGGCAGCCTGAGGCTGGGCAGGGTCCTTCCATTAGACTCCAAGTCTATGGGCAGATTTATCCAGAATGACATAAAAACCACAGTTTCCCCCACTGGTGTGTACATATTTCCTGATGAGGCCTCACCCTTGCGTGGGAAAGGAAGAACCTTGAGCCATGAGACAGAAGAGGGCCCTTTCTTGGCTAGGCGAGATCTTTGCTCTGACCACATTGCTGATGTGGCTTGTTCACAACGTGTTCACTTGATGCAACAAGTACGGTGACCCATGTCAGCGTGGGTGGATTCACGCTCATGGCATGCTGAGTGGGGAGGGAGATGGACAAGCGTGATGCAGGGCAAAAGGGACATCAGGGGCTAGTGACTGGGAAGGAACTGAATGACTCAGAGGTGACAGGGACAGCTGAGATGGTAAAGAAACATAAGGTGTAGGGGAACCATGATCCACTCTCCTCTCCCCCTCTGGCTCTTCCAGGCCATGCACAGGACTACCAGTGGATCGGCCTCAGTGACAGAACTGTCGAGAACGACTTCCGCTGGTCCGACGGACACCCCCTGGTGAGCCCACGGCCCGCGGTGCGGGCAGGCACTGGCTTTCGGTGGGGGAAGAGGTTCCCCTTGGGTGGGAAGAGCCCTGTGAGTTACGTGCTGAGCGCTTTGGTTGAGCATTGAGTGGAGGCAGCCCTAAACTTTGTATGGCTCATGGTTTTTCCAAGCCTCTAGTAAAGCTGCTCAGCTAAGCTCCTGGGCACCATCACAATAGAAATAACGGCTGCAGTAGCAGTGCTGGCAACCCATGGTCTTTGCTGGTGAGAGGCATGGGGAAGGCAGCAGCAAGGATGAAGGAGGGAGCAGGAGAGGGAAGAGCTCAACCTTAGGCGAAGGGCTTTCCTCTCTCTGCAGCAATTTGAGAACTGGCGGCCCAACCAACCCGATAACTTCTTCGCGGCGGGTGAGGACTGCGTTGTGATGATCTGGCATGAGCAAGGCGAATGGAATGACGTTCCCTGCAACTATCACCTCCCTTTCACTTGCAAGAAAGGAACAGGTCAGTATGCTGTGCTGCGCCAGCAAGGATGGGGGGCTCAGGCAATGGCTGCGGGGCTGGAGTGGGACCCCCCAGTGCACATGAATGTGGGTTTTGTCACTGCAAAAGGTGGTCAAAGAGGCTGAAGGCAATAGCAATAGAAGTTGGCCAAGGCTTTAGAAGAAAGTTTCCCAACAGCTTGAAAACAAGTAAGATGAGCCACCAAGGATGGGGTTTCGCACCCCCAGGCAGAGCCGTACCCTGGCTGCAGCATCACTCCTGCACACCAGCTCCATGCCCTCCCACAGAGGCAAGTGGCTGCTTTAATGCCTGGCCCTTGCTGCTTTCTCCAAGAGGCAGGAATGGAACCCAGAGGCAGACCACTGCTTAATTTCAAGGCCACAGGATTTCCATATACCCCTGCCCCTACTTGTTTGTGGACAGAGGCAATCTCAGAGGGATTTAAATTTTTTCGCGTGGGAGTGTCAAGGCTGTGCATGCCCAGCCTGTGCTAGGCAGGCAGGAGCTGCCCGGGTGCAAGCTGCTCGCTCAGCCAGGCAGGACCCCTCGAGCTCTCCGTGTCTCTGCCCATCTCCTGCAGTGGCCTGTGGGGACCCCCCCGTGGTGGAGAACGCCAGGACCTTCGGTCGGAAGAAAGATCGCTACGAAATAAACTCCATGGTGCGGTACCAGTGCAAACAAGGCTACATCCAGCGCCACGTGCCCACGATTCGGTGCCAGCCCAACGGGCAGTGGGAGGAGCCACGGATATCCTGCACAAACCGTACGTCTCAGTCGCTTTCCCTTTGGGTTAGGGCTGATGCATCCCTGCAGCTGGAAGGAGGAGCTGGGAATGAGAGGGACATTGTCTTGGGGTGCACTTCAGCTCTGAGCCAGGCAGAAAGGGACATCATAGTCCCCTTTGCTTGTTGAAAGATCCCCTGTGATGGGGCAGTGGGAGCTGGCATCTCTGGGCAGGTGTGCACTACGGGGGCTGGCCAGAGGGACAGCCCAGGCAACAAGGAGCTTACCAAGGGCCCAGGCTGCTTAAAGGAAGGAGAGGAAGAGAAACAGTTTCTGAAAAGGGTGAGTTTTGGCACCACCTGCATCAGCAGAGAGAATAGAGGCAGGGAGCTGTGGTCCCCCTCAGCCCTTCCCTGGCATCCCCCTGCCCTGGGAGCAGACGGGAGCCCTGTGGCAAAGCTAAGCCAAGGGACAGGGATCCCGACCCTTCTCCTGTCAGGCCTCCAGCTGACAGCAGCCATCCCTCTCCCACTGGTGTCCCAGACCACTCCCACGGCTGCCTACACCCACATCCCATCCCTGCTCGCCTGCAGCTTCCCAATAATTTCGTCGGTCTCAGCTAAATCACATCTGACCAGTGGCCTCCTTGCCAGGTCCTGGTCCAGCTGGGCAATTCCAGCTAAAGCAACGGTCCCACAGCCAGGAAAAGTTGATATGAGCTTAAGGGACAAACCTCTGCCCCAGGGAGGAGACGGAAGGAGGAGGGATGGAGGAGGTGTCCAAGGCGGCTGTGTGGTGCAGACCGCTGATTCCCTTGGCTCTGCTGCAGACTCAGAGAGCTGCAGGCTGCTCCCACCATGGTCTGCCAGCAATCAGGAGACCTAGGCTGTTCCCAACCAGCTTTTGCTGTTTCCATGAAAATCCTCCTGCAATCATCACGCTCTGGAGTGGTGCCAGCCTTGAGGGAGACTAGCAGCAAAGATCAGGCAGAAACCTTGTCCCTGCCAGCCAGACGGGTCTGTTTCCCCTCCTGAGCCCCGAGCACATCCCACCCCTGATGGCTATTTCCCTCCCTGTCCCAGCGGATTGGGGATTGACTGGTAGGACAGTGGGAGAGATGGGGAAGTGGTCCCCATGCTCACCCTGTTGGCAGAGCTGCCCTCCCAGCAGGGCATGGGGAAGGGATCGGACAGGCATCCGCAGGGAGGATGCTCCTGGCCAGGCTTTTGGAAAGCACCGGCCACCTTCACCCCTGGGTGAAGCAAACCCCAGCCACAGGGGCGAGAGGAGGGCTGGCTGTGCAGGGGCAAGCAGGCTGGTGCCAGGGCACACACAGCCGCCTGCCCAGCAGCGCTGCCTGCGCCTGCCCGTGTTTCTCCAGGGAGCCAGGGGCTGGGGCAGCCAGTGCGGGACAAGCAGCATCTCTGTCCTGGCTCCTGCTAACAAGGTGTCTTTTCTTCTGCTCCCTCTTCCGCAGCCTCCAACTACCAACGCAGGCTATACAAGAGGAGCCCCAGGAGCCAGTCAAGACCCAGTGGTAGAGCCATGCACAGACCCACCCATTAGAGCGGGGCGAGAGAGACCAAGGGGGAAAGCGAGAAAAAGAGATTTTTAATGGAACAGTTATATTAACAGAGTCAATTTCTTCTTCTTCTTGTTGCTTTTTTGTCATATAAGGAAAAAAAATTATATTAAAAACAAACCCACCTTTGTGTATATATATAAAAAAAAAATTAATGTTTTCCAAGCACCAAAGCAAAGCGAATTAGATCTCAGCATTTTTACTAACCGTCCGGTTCCAATTATCTTCATGCCTTCGGGGACGGGGGGGGGGGGGGGGGGTTTGCAGAGGGCAGGGGGTTAAGTTAAATAATAAAGATGATTATTTTTTCCTGATTTTATCCACGAACAATGTAATTATTTCTGTTATTTAATCTCCAGGGTGAACAGCACCTTTTGGGGTTTTGTGTTTGTTTTTTTTCCAGAATCCTCCTACTGCTGCAGCACGTCAGGGCGGGTGGGGAGGGCCGGGGGGCTGCGGTGGAAGGAGCTGTGGGAGGAGGGAGGCGAGGGGATGCTGAGACCCAGGACCAGGGTGCTGGGGACTGTGGCCCCTCTCTACTTCCTCACCGCCCCCTGCAGCGCAGCACCCATCCCGGGACAACGTGCTCTTTCCAGGGGACCGTGCGGGGCACCAGCGTTCCCTGCACCTATTTATATTTTTGAACATATCCTATTTTGAAAGAACGATAAATAATAAAGAGAGTGAAATCGGAATGGGCACTTTGTCAGTGTTGTTTTTGTTAGGCAGGGCGGGTGTCTGTCTGGGCAGGGGGAGGTCTCCCATGGCAAGGCAGCAGGGAAGGGGTGAGCAAACAGAGTGCTCCAGGCTACGTGGGACCAGCTCAGCCCCAGCCAGCACCAAAGGGTCCTGCCCTGGGGACAATGGAGGTCCGGGGGAATTCCCAAGCTCCAACCAAAGAAGGATCCTGGAACAAAACAACACCTCCCTGTTCAGCTCTCGCCCCAGGAGGGGATTAACACACGTACCTAAAACCATCCCCAGCAGAAGCTGCCTCACCCTCCAGCTTTCAGTCCTGACACCCAGGGGGTTAATTAACACTCATTAACGAGGGAGCACCAGGCCCTTGCAGGAGCTCAGGTGGGCAAAGACATGAGACGGTGCTCAGCCAAGGATGAGACAGTCCCCGGTGCCCAGCCAGGGATCCCCAAATCCTCTCACTGTGGCAGACTCCTCTCTCGTGCTGGGACAGAGATGGGACACAGCCACATCCCTCCAGGGCATTCTCCACCAATTTATTAGAAGAGGTCCAGCAAAATACATCTTTTCATAACCAAATGCTTGAAGAAGAAGGCACCAGAGTTCAAGTGGAGTCCGAGCGAGAGGCACACGGAGATAAGGCACTGGCACTCCCACAGGGACAGGCACACCATCATCCTTCAGCAGGATGGGGAGGGGGGGCTGGAAGAGGGGCCAGGATGCAACAGAGACACCTGCTCTCTGCCTCTGGCCAAATCCAGCCTCGCCTCGCTCCCACCCCATGAGCTCACGGGCAGGAGTAGCCTGGAAGGGCAGGCGGGTGTCAGTGACATGCTGCCACCATGGGAAGGGGCCACCACCCACAGGGTGGCAGAGACCAATTGGGGTGGCAGCAGCCCATGGGGATCATTCTTGCACGGACCCCATGCCAGGGACAGTCCAGCACTGCCCCAGCTGGCAGCCACCCCAAGCAGCTGCATGTGCCAGCTGCTGAGCAAGATGTGGAAAATATAAAGGAAGGAAACAAAATAAAACAAAAAGAAGCCTCCCCCCGCCATCCCACCGCCCCCTAGTCACCCCCAAAACAGCCCTGGGAAATGCCAAACACCAGGCACCGTCAGGCTGGAAACATCCTCTGGCCAAGAAGGAACCCTCCGGCTCCTTATCTTTCCTTGTAGCAGAAGACCCCAAACCTGCCCTGGCTGGGGAAGCCGAAGCTGCGGACACCGGGCTCCTCGGGGCCGCAGTTGGCTCGGGGCTTGGCAATGGGGTAGCGGACGCTGCCGTCTGCCAGCCAGCCAGCATCGCAGCGGTCCAGCCCCAGGAACTTCCAGGCAGAGTAGAGGTGCCCCACTCGGGCAATCTCAGCCCCTGCGTCCTGGCAGCTCTGCTTGGCCTCTTCCAGCGTCATTCCAGCCAGGCGGTCCAAGTAGAAAATCTCTCCTAGAGGGAGAGGGGAGCAAGAAAAGGGAGTGTCAGTGCTCAGCATCCTCCGGAGCATCCCCATCTGGAGCATCCCTGCCTAGAACATCCCCACCCAGGCTGTGCCCTAAGAGGGAGGGATTCCACCAACAGGACATAGCATCTTCCCCAGGATGCCACCCCCAGCCCATGGCCCAGCACCCACCTCTAAGCGCAGAGGAGAAGCAGAAGGCATCGAAGCGGTGCAGGTGCCGGTGGCGCGGGCCGTAGCTGCGGATGCCTGGGGCAAGGTGCAGCCCACCACAGGGCTTGCGGGGCAGACGGATGGGGTACTGCACAGTGCCATCAGCCAGCCAGCCCGCATTGCACCAGTCCAGCCCCTCGCTCCAGGCCTGGAAGAGCTGGTTGAAGGTGGCGAGGATGGCACCTTGCTCCTGGCATGCTCGCTCAGCTTCATGGAAGTTGAGCCTGTACTGCCCGCGGGGAGGCTGGTAAGGGAACACCACACCTGGGGGCAGACAGGGTGGGTGCTCAGGCGGCTCCATGGGCAGCGCCCCCCCCCCGCCCCCCGGGGCCACCCCCAAAGGGGTCCCCATCCCATCCCAAATTCAGGCTCTGGGACAGGGACTACCCCAGGGTGGCACAGGCCAAGGCACAGGCATGCGGGGATGGTGCTGCTCTGGGCATGCAGGCACCAGCGGCGAGTTGCCAGCGACATCTGGTGGCACAGGGACATGGGGGCTTGGTCCTGGGGATACATGGACCACCCTTGTGGGGCAGCACCTGCACATACAGGGATGCACAGACTATGATAATGGGGGTGCAGGGACCATCACTACGTTGTATGGACCACAGCCCTGGGGACACACAGACAGTGGTCCCAAGGGAGGCATGTACCACCGCTGTGGGGATGGAGACACCGTTGTCATGGGGATGCACAGGCTACAGGAACAGGGACACAAGGACCCACATCACGGGGATGTATGGGCCGCAGTCCCAGGGACACACGGACCACCATCGTGGGGTGGATGCACTGCTGTCATGGGGATGGATGGACCACAGGAACATGTGCACCACCACCATAGACCACAGTCACAGGGACTGGTGGGGACAAGCCACCATGGCAGGCAGGGCCCACAGGCAGGTGTGGACAGGGCACAAGGGGGACGTTTCCACAGCTCTGAGCTTGCCTGTGGAGCCAGGGCTGAGTCAGTTCCCTCATGACAAGTGAGCAAGAGGGGTTGGACCAGTCACCAAGGTTCATCACAAGATGCATGGGGATACTCAGAGCTGGGAGGCAAGGGGGTGGCTGCACATGATGCAGCACAGTGGGAAGATGGGTGGATAAAAGCAGGAAATGTTGCAGCCACGGGGTCACCCCCAACTCTGACTCCACAGTAGTATTCCCAGCATCCCAACTGGGCAGTCTGCTCTGTGCTCACTTGCTGCTGAGACCCCACAGTCAGACAGCCCCAAGCCACCACGCCATCACACCAAGCATCCCAGACTCTTCCCATGACTGCGCTCCCTGACCCCCCACATCACTACCTCCCTCGAGGAGGGGGTGCCACAGGAAGGCCAGGCGCTCTGGCTTTGTGCAGGATATCATGTGGTCCCCAACATGCCCCTACCTTGCAGCCGGAGGTCCACCACATCGCTCTCATCCTCCAGCCCATCAATGACCTCACAGCGGTATTTGCCATCATCCTGCAAGCGCACATCACTGATGACCAGTGAGGCCTCATGTCGCCCAGCCTGACGGAGGTGAGCACGGCCCTGGAAGTTCCCGAAGGCCACGTAGGTCTTCCCGATGGCCACCAGCACATCCTGCTCCTTAGTGTAGTCATCCCGCAGCTTGGACCACTTGATGCGGATCTTGCGCTTGGCTTCCTGGTCAGGCTCGTAGTGGTACTGGCAAGGCAGGGTGACATTGGTGCCACTGGAGCTGTAGACAGGGTCTTTAGGGGTGTCCACTATCAGTTTGGCTCCATTGAAGTAAACCACTGGGGACAGGGAGGGAAAGCATGATGAGCAGGTCAGGATCCAGGGCCAGGCAGCGTCCCCAAACCTCCCTGCAGCCACTCTGTTCCCTCCATCCAGCCACATCCTTTTCTGCCTGCGCATCCCATAAGCATCCCCCAAGCATCCATGGAGTGTCCCCGCCTACTCCTCTGGGCCCCACATCCCCCCCAAGAGATGGGTCCCAGCCCCATCCAGAGGCAGCCAACCTGCCGGTCCCCCTTTCCCCCAGCCCTGCCAATCCCCAATATACCTTTCTCCTGCCCACTGCCCTTGTCGTTCATGATGTGGTTGTAGTAGAAGCCGTTGTAGAAGGGGTGGTGGGAGCTGCTGCCCAGCCGCAGCAGGGTGGCCTCCAGGAGCAGCGGGAGCAGCAGCATGGCTGGGGAGCGAGGCCAAACCCTGAGCCCGGGCTGCGGAGGGGGAAAGGGCTGCCGTAACACCCCAAAATACCCAGGAGCGCCCCAGCGCATGTGGTGCCAGGCAGACCCCATCACAGGGGTGCAAGGAGAGGGGTGGGAAGAGCTGGCAGAGGAGATCGCCTGCAGGGGAGGGTGCAGGCAACCTAAGCCATGGCCCCAGGCCTGTCCCACAGCCAGGACTCCCAGTCCCCTCCATCCTCCTCCTCCCGCCTGGGTCACACCACGCACCACCACGTTTGCTGCTGTGGCCCATTGGGGCTTGTGGAGCTGCGACTAAGCTGGGGATGGGACAGACAGGGGAAACAGGATCTCAGGGCATCCTTTGAAGAGGGAGCACTGGGAAAACATCACATAGGGGGTGCAGCAGAAGTGGCTGAGCCCTGCTGCAAGCCGCAGGCTCGGTTTACAGAGGCAGCCAAGCGTGCAGCCCAGCCAAGGAGGGAAGGAGAGAGCTCGGGGCTGCCTCCGCTGCCCTGCCACCGGACAAAGCCCAGCAGCACCCAGCTGGCCTGGCCGAGGACCCCCGGCTCTGACCCAGGGCTGCCGCTTTGTGCCACAGACACAGCTGGCACCGACTCCATGCAGGACTTTTTGCTCTCGTACTATGTCCCCTGAATGAGAGGCCGCCCGGCTGCCCCACGGCACTGGAGATCCACACTGCCCCAAGCTCTGGGTGCCCCAGGCACCCAAGGGTGCGCTGCACGGGGCTCACCCAGGGCAGCTCACAGCAGTTATTTGCCAGCCTGTGAGCTTTCCCAGAGCCGGCAGAGGGGGCCCGGCGCCCAGCAAGCCTCCGGCAGCCCCCCTCCAGGCTTGAGATGGATCTGACATACGTGCCCCCTGCTCAGACAAGGTTTAGGAGTGCCTGCAGAGGTGCCCCAGGCCAGGGGGGCTGGGGGAGTGTGGGTGCTCTCCCCCAGCAGGGTCCAATATGGGGTACCGTGGTGGTGTCCAGGGACTGGGGTGTGCAACCGGCTGCTCTCACCATGGGTTGCTCACTCCTGGGCTCTCCTCCGCAGTCGGTACCGCTGCTCACCTTCCTGTGGGGTGCAGCCCACGCTTGTCACCCGCGGCTGTGTGCGGAGGCGGTGCTGGAGGGCGCGGGGTGCACCCACCCGACGCCAGCACAGCCCCGGGAGCCAGCGGCAGCGGCGTGCGGCACCGCAGGCACTGGAGCCTGGGCGGCACGCCGCCACGTGCTGCCCGCCGCAGCGGGCTGGGCTCGAGGCACCCACAGCCTCGCACCTCGGTTTGGGGGGCAGCAGCCCCGGACCCCCTGTGCCCCCAGTGCCTAGCCACCCCGCAGAGCCCAGCATTGCGCTGATGTGCTGGGGGGGGCCAGCATCCTCAGCAGTGCTAGTGAGCATCGTGCTGCAGCACCCACCGTGGTCATGCCTGGCACATTCCGTGGCGATGCCCGGCACCCTCCGTGGTGATTGCCATCCCTCCCTGCCCTCCAGGCATGCAGGGTGCCCGCCACCCCGGGGTGCCAGCCCTCTCCAGCCCTGGCTCCGGGGCCAAGCCCTACTCACGCTGAGTTTCAGGCAGGCTGCAGGCAGGCGTGCTGGCAGGCTGCAGGCAGATGCACTGTGTTTAGGGCTCTTGCAGGGCTGAGAGGAAGCAGCTCCAGGGCCTGCCTCTTAAAGGGAAACACACGCCTTTCCCAACCCCCTGCTCACAGCCTGGAGATGGGGTGGGTGCCCCCGGGCCCCCGCCTGCCCTCCATGCCTGGGCAACCACCTCACCGTGGGCCTGCAGGCTGCCTGCATGCTACCCACATGCTGCCCGCACGCCTCCTCTGTGATGTGCCAGCTGCCAGCATTGCCCCCAGCAGCAGGGAGTGGGGTGCCCCAGTGGGGCTGGTGGGACCGCATGCAAAGCCCTGGTGAAGCCACAGTGCCAGGGGAGAAGAGCCATCCTTTACCCCATGTCCCAGCAGGGGCACTGCCTGCCGTCCCCAGGCAATGGTGGTGTTAAACACGCATGGCAGGAGCACCACGGGCAGGAGCAGGAGCGGATGGGGATGGGTGGGCTATGGCCGGGGGTGGGCTGTGCCCAGGGTGTGCAGGCAGCGTCTGCCTGCTCTGGGGGCCAGGGAAGGCAGCTGAGCTGCGGAGTTCAGCCTCTTCAGGGTCCACGTGTGGCTGTGGGGGCAAAGCAGAGGCACAGAAACCAGGGCAAAAGCTTTGGGGTGCCCAGTAGCACCCATCTGAGAAGGCGTCGCTCCTAGGCTTGGGTGATGCCTTCCATGCCAGCTCCCCCTGGCACACACCCATGCAGGTCCAGCCCTGAGGAAGGGCAGCACAGCAGCAGCACAGCCGGGGATGCCGGTCTGGGGGTGGCCGAGCACACGAAGGAACCACAGACCAGCGTGTGCCCTGACCTGGCGACCCACCACCCCGGCCCAGCCCGCCGCTTCGCCCCCCGCTTTGTTGTTTTATGGCAAGGAAATGAGGCATGGGGGCCCCGGTCCGGCTCTTGCCGCGTGGAACGGCGTCAAGCCGGAAAGAAAACAACTCGTGTAAAAAAATAAACTGACCCAGGGCTGGCTGTGGGGTGAAGGGGGACGGGACCCCCTCCCAACAGCCCCCCAGCAGGGTGCATTTGGGGTGCAATCTTGTCTGCCAGCCGCCCCCATGCTGATAGGGAGCAGCCAGCATGGAAATCGTGTTATCTGCCACCAGCACCAGCCTGGCAGCCCCCGTCCCCCATGGGAAGCCCAAACCGGGAATGGCTGTGGGACCCAGGTTCTGGAGGCACTGCCCTTCCTTGCTCTCCTTTTCCCTGCACATCAGGGCCTGCCAGCCCTCCCGGAGGAGGGACACAGCAGTGCCAGGCTGCCCAGGGACACAGGAGTGTGACGGCCGGGCACACTGCCCGCTTGCCTGCTAGGAGCGGGCTGCTCCGCAGCCCACAATGAAGGGGCGATTAAATCTCCCGGTGCAGCAGCACGAGGCTGCTGTGCTGCCTACATCCCGGCCAAGGGTCCCCAGTTCCCCCAGCCCTGCCACATGGCCGGAGGAGGTGGTGGGACGGATGGCATCCCTGCTGCATCCCAGCTGCATCCCAGCCACCCGTACCCCTCTGCAGTTGCTTGCCCAAGTTACCCACGTCCCCACGAGCTGGCAATTGGGATGGTTCCCTCCACCGACCCCCACAGACAGACAGCCCCACAGGGGCACGCTGCTCCTGGCGTGGCCGTGCCGTTGTTTCAGAGCCCAGGAACAAGCCACCAGTGCCCTGTGCTGCCTGCACTGCCTGCACCACAGCACCTGCCAGGAGCCATCCTCTGTTCGGCCTAAGGAGGAGAGCAGTGCGGGCAGAAGGGGAGAGGGATGCTTTTGTGCATCTTTTCACATCAACAGTTCATGGCCCACATTCAGCCACAGTTCTTGTCTGGATATGGCTGACAATGCCCTCCACCTCCTCCTGGGGAGCAGGTGGCACGGGGAAGGATCTGGCCACCAGCAGCCTCCCAAGGAAGGAGGAATCTCCCTCACTCCCTCCTGGATCTCACCCTCTTTTTGGCTTCAGGAATGATCCCAGTTTTGTTTTCTGTTTCCCAAGGGGGACACAGGGTGGGACCATGGGTTTCAGGGTGACCGCGGCTGCGCAGTCAGGGTAGCTCTGACCCAGGAGCACGTGTTTAGGGCATGTGTTTAGGGCTGGCTGAGCTTTTGCTTGAACAGGAGCCATAAAAATGTCATCCCTGTCTTCCCTGCCTCAAACGCAGCAGCTGACAGCTCCGCAGTGGCCCCACTGGAGAGACTTCTTCCTGAAATTCCAGTGGGAACCTGTTGCCCAAGGCTCAAACCGGGGAGGAAAACCAATGTTCCTGGTGGGATGGAAGAGGCTGTGATCCTGGGCTTTCTGGATGAAGGCAAGAGGATGCTCTCCCCGACAGCTGCTTCCTGAGGAACCAGCTCGCGGGCAGCTGGCAGCACCGGCAGCCGAGTCAGCAGGCAGTGGAGTGCTGTGGCCACAGCATGCCGGCCCTCCTGGCCTTCCTGCTGCCCCAGCAACCCAGCCATGTCCAGGAAGAGCATCCGAGAGACAGGAACAAGCCATGAGGGGCTGTGCATGGTGTGGAGGGTGCCCCAGCCCTCACCAACCCCCCCATCCTGGGGCTCTGGAGGGGGAAGGAAATGCCATAGAGCTGGGATGGGGCTCAGCATCCGTCAGAGGATCACACTGTGGGGTAGCAAAAGGCAGGGGGAAGCAGCGGTGGGCACTGAGGATATGTCCCCTGCGCTGACACACAGCATCTGCTCCCATCACCCTCCCCATGGAGCCTCTGCTGTGCCCCTGGCTCGGGGCTGGACTCGGGGCTGGACTCGGAGCAAGCTGCACTTATCTCTGCCTCAGCTTCCCAGCGATAAGGGTGGCATGTCTGGAGGTGAACCAGGCTGACTGTCCCCCCTGTCCCCAGCTCTAGCTGTGGCTGCTATATGTCACCAAGCAGCCACATCCACAATGAATTCAGCCTGGTCTCTGCAAGCACCAACCCCCAGCCCCTCTGGTGCCCAGGGCTGGCCCGAGCCCACCTGCAGGCAGGGCCCAGGGAGGGGATGCACAGCCGAGCACAGCACCGCTGGCAGCAGGAAGGTGCATGGAGGTTGTCTGGAGCTGCAGGGATGTGGAGCTGCAGTGGGATGCAGGTGGTCCTGCACCATTCATGCCAACCTCAGGGGTTCCTGCTTAGTGTGGCAGGGAGAAGAGCAAAGCTCCTCTGTCCTGTTCACCCCAGCGCTCCTTCCTTACCAGGGACCCCTCAGTGTCGGGGGATCCTCCTCCAGCAGCACCTGTCTCCCCGTCCTGTCCATGGGGGGTCTGCTGGGAGCATCCCCACGGGCAGCCCTGATGAAACTCATAGCTCCCTCCAGCCCTGGGAGTGTGCTGGAGTGTAAGTCGGTTTTGCTCCAAACTGAGATTTGCTCCAGGATCAAAGCCAAAGGAGGAGACGCAGGGCGTGGGGTGCTGATAGCGGCTTCCCCTCCCCAAGTCCCATTCTGCTGCGCCTGGCCAGCTGTGAGCACAGGCTCCAACAGCTGCGACGGGTGGAGGCAGCGGGGAAGATGCACAAAGCCCTGGTACCTTGTTTTTCAGGCAGGGAAGGGAGCTAGAAGGGCCTGTGAAAGCAAGAGAGTTGTGGGGTCAGCACAGCAGCCAGCAGCCCCCCAGGATGGTGGAGGCAGCAGACTCAGAGTGGATCCTGGGGGACCGCCAGACCTCCCGGGCTTTGGGAGATGGCTCTTGGGGAGGCACAGAGCAGCCAACAGTCCCAAAGTTTCAGCTGGTTTTAATACTGTCAAAAACACCCCGGAGGGGGGCCTCCGCTGCCATCCCACCCGGGCTCCCTTGGTGCTTGCCAAAGTGAACCTGCGGCCAGCCCGGCCACATGGCCGCTTTGCATCCCGGCAGGCAGGGGAAGGATCGCACCAGCACTGCTGCCCAGATGCCCTCCCTGCACCCCTGCTTGCCGGTGCCAGGTCTTGCTCATCACCTGCTGCTAATCCCGAGGGCTCGAGCATCACAAAAGGCTCCCCACAACCCCCCAGAAGGGGCAAAACTCAGGTTACAAAATGGGTCATGGCACAGCTCTCTGCCTACTGCATTTTGGTGGTTTGACCACCACCTTTCTCATCTTTTCTCCACACCCTTGTGGCTACAAACCATCCGTCCCCCACTACCAGATTGCAGCCCCCCTGGTCACCTTTGGCCCTGGGGACAAGGGACCTCCTGGCATCCCAAACTGCAGTAAGGTGGGGACGGCAGCAATGCTGAGACTTGGAGGATGCTGGAACCGGCACCTTTGGAAGCGGAATGAGCAGTGCCTGCCAAAATGTCAGCCACAGTGCTGGCCAGGAGTACACAGCGGGTAGAGCCACCAGCAATGGGGACTTGGTGTCTCTTGATAAGAGCCATCTCATCACTCCGTTCGCACTATGTGGTGCTGACAACGCAGGCAAGGAGACCCAGGACCTGGCAAAATGGGCAGGGGACAACAGCCAAGTAGGTTTTTCAGAGCCCCTGCTTGTAGACATGCAGGCAGCACGAGGCACATCAGAGGCTGCAAGCCGGGGTGCCTGCCCTAGGCCCCCCCAAAACTCCTGAGCCCTGAGCCCCAGTGCAGGCAGGGGACTGCTGCTGGCTGCAGCCTCTCTGCTGGAAGCAGAAGCAAAAAGGGGGAGAAAATTTGTCTCCAGGCTTAGTCAGGAGGATGCAGCCAAGCCCTGGTTGCACGACAGGGTCCCGCAGCAAAGCCCCATTTGCAGGATGGGGTCCTCCAAGGAAGCCCCAGTTGCAGAAGAGGGTCATCCAGCCAAGACTCAGTCGCAGGAGGGGGTCTCACCCCTGGCTACTGGGGCAAAAGGGCAGGAGCCATCCCTGCATCCCACTTGCAAGGGCCCTGTAAAATGCAGTGCTGTGGCCCCAGCACCAATGGGGGGCAGGGGAGCCCTCCCAACCACCTCCCAAGTTTGGGGACATGGAGAGGGGGGTGTGAGGTTGGAGAAGGAGTGGGCAGGGGCAGGCAGGGTGCAGGCCGGGTGGCAGGGAAGAGCAGCCCCGTCCTTCCTCCCCACGTGCCTACTCATCGCAGCCCAGCAGCTCCACACGCAGAGTGATGCGGTTGTGCCAGGCCACAGGCAGGATGCGGATGAAGCGGGCGTAGAAGGGCACGTCGAACACATTCTTCTTGTGTGAGTAGTTGTCGCTGTTACCGTGGAAGATCTAAGGGGAAAAAGGTGGGTGCCAACACTGCCAGGACCTCCCCACCACCATCCCATCCCTCCCCACAGCGGCATCCCTGAGGCCCGGGAGGTAGCTGCCCACCTTGCCCTGCCCCACACACCTTGGTGCTGTTCTTCTGGCCATCCTGGTAGAGGGTCCAGGTTGTGCCATTGTCACTGTAGGCCACCTTGTAGGCTGCCACATATTGGATGTGCCCAAAGTCACGGGCTCCTTGTGTGATGATGCCCGTCACCTTCTTCTGGTCCCGGAGGTCAATCTGGCATGGAGACAAGGCTTGCTGAGGCTCCTCGCAGGAGCGGTGCTCCCACCCCAGAGCATCCTGCGTGTCCCAGAGGTAGCTGGGACATGCTGGCCCTCGCAAGTCAAGAATGGAGAAGACACCACTCGACCCCTGCCCAATGCCAGAGCAACCAACAAAGAACTGCTGTGAAATATTTGACCCATGAACACTTGCAGCATCCCTCAAAGCAACCCAAAGCGGGATGCAAACCCCACTGCCTCAGCACTCTTTCCCACCCCTACCCCCCTGACATCTTTTGCTGAAAAGGGAATTCAATGTGGGAATGACAGCAAAAAATCTCAATTCAAAAAAAAATAAAGGATTCCCGGAGGAAATGCATTTCCACTGGAAAGTGATTCTGGCTGAGAAAATATGCAGTTCAGCACAGTCTGACATTTGGGTAGTGAGATGGTTTCTGTTCTCTTTACTCTGCCACACTGCTACTGCTGCTGGCACGCCACAGGGTAAACCAGCAAATGAGCTGAGCTGTCTCCTTAATTTAGTTCCCATTTTATGTTCGTTGAGGGCAGTACTAGCTATACATACACATGTATATGTGTATATATATGACTGTGCATGTAAATCTATATACATGTACACAAACAGGCAGCCTGTGGTGCAACAGCCCAACTTGGTCATCCTGACCACATCAGCAGACATCTTGATAAGCTGGTTTATTTAGGGCCATGAAGCAGCTGCTTTTAATCATTTCCCAAATAAAAAGCGGGACAAATATCTAAACTGCTTTGTCCTATTATGTCATGAAATCATGTGAAAAGTACAAAAACAGTGGAGGAAAGAAAACTGAGAAGGAAATTTCAAAACTATTTGTTCCCATTCCAGACTGGGAATAGAAAAGCAAACCTGATTTTTTCCTGCAAAACAGAAACACGGTGTTCTGGGCAGCTGGAGGGTTATGGGGCAGTCATCCCGGGCTGCAACGGCACTTCCCAAGGGGATGATGCAGAACTGGGGTGCTGTGGGCTCAGCGTACCCTACAAGAAGGTCTGTGGAGGCAGCACCACCCTGTCCCTACGGGCACTGATGTTTCTGACCCAGAGCTCCAGCACCGCAGTTAAAACTGCTGGCCACAGCCCCATCTGGGCATGCCCCTGCGATCCCAGCTTGGGGAGGGCACTGCTGGGCTGTGTGCCCCACACCAAGGCTCCAGCTGCGCCGTCCCAGTGGCTCTGCCCAGCCTCTCCCACCGTGCACGTCCTGCGGAAGCACAGGAGTGGCCCAGGGCACAGCTGCAGGAGCTAGGGAGGAGAAAAGAGGTTACAGAGGAAGGGCACCAAGACCCACCTGCAGCCACTCAGACTGGCCGTTGTGGAGTGCTGTCCAGGCGTTGGTTTTGCCCGTCTTGTCCAGGCGAGCGTAATGTGGGTGCCAGGTAAAGGCGTCGATGCCCCAGGTCTTGTAGACACTGGAGGCTGTGATCTGCTGGTCGGAGATCAGGCGGGACTTCATGCCCAGAGGCTCCGAGCAACCTGCCGTGTTGAAATAAACTGTAACACAACAGTTTACACAGACAGTGAAAAGGAAAGAGTCCACAGCACCATCCTGAGCAAAACCCCACAGCCCTGGCAGATGCCATCCCCAAATTCCCACATTCCCACTGCCCATAGCAGCAGGCAGGGCCAGGCAGGGAAAGGCTCAGCAGAGGCACAGGGTCACAGCCAGCTCGCCTTTTCCCAGGATTTTTAGCTCCCAGCTATTCCCTGGCTCACAGTGCCTCCTGCTGCAGGAACGCAAGGACATCCCCACAGCACAGTCCCAAAATACAGATGGCTTCGGCAGGAGGCAGAAGAGGATGCTTTCACAGGTGAAGAGAACAATGCAAAGACACCCCCATCTGAAAGCACGGCTGGCACTGCACCCATGCAGTGGCAGGACAGGACCCAAGACCCCACAGCACCCCACTCCCACACGGGCACTGGGTCCCTCCCGCCCAGCTGCTGGGGATGTGCTGCAGGGCAGGAATGTGGGAGGCACAGGGAAAGGGCTCTGGCTAATCATCCCTCATGTTTCCCAGAGGACTTTGATCCTCCAGTGCTTCACAAGTTCTCCAGCAGGAAAAAGCATCCAGTTCACAGCTCACACAGGGAGGGGACACAATAAAAATCCCAGCTTGGGAAGGTGTTAGCAGCATGAGAATGCAGCTCGAACCTGGCTGAGCTGGTGGGATTAGTGGCTTGTGCTCCCCAAAGGCACCCGTGGGTATTTCCAGGCATCACATAGCCAGCACGAGGAAAAACAAGCGCTAACAAATCCCCTGCCCCAGGTGATGAGAAGCAGTACGAGGGGCGATGCCCTGCCCAATGTCACACCCTGCCCTGTGGTCCCTTGGAAGGGAACAGCCACCCATATTTACCATTCATCTCACAGCCGATAAGTTCAAAGCGCAGCGTGCAGGCACGGCGGCACATCACGGGGTAGATGCGGATGAACTGGGTGACGATGGGAGGGTTAAACATGTTGGTCTGCATGGTACCATAGTCCACGTTCCCCTGGAAAACCTGTAATGGAGAGCAGGACTGAGTGCCCCAGCTCTCCCACAGCCTCACGCATGAAATCCCTTGGCCCAGCAGACGCACAGGCCTCGGCACCGCCGGCAGCAAAAGCAGGGGAAGCTGGGCTCTGCTTTTGTGCCCTCGAGCAGTGCATGACCTTGCAGCAGCTCCACTCACAAGAGAACATTGCAACACTCCCTGCTCCATCCTTGCCCCATGGAGCTAGACATGCAGCAACATGCACTCCCTCCCACTATGGCAATACTCCTCAAATCACAAGAAGCGGAGAGGTGGCTCACTTCTTTCTTTTTAACACAATAAACAGAGTCAGGTTGTGTTTTCATGCATTTTTTCCACTGCTGCAGAAACAAGAGAAACTTTCCTCTTTTTTTTCCAAGAGAGGCAGATACTCCCAGCCATCCCCTGGATACTCAAAAACCATCCAGGAGATGCTTGCCATAAAAAACTGCTATCAACAAGTACTCCTGCTTTGAGAGCGACACACACTGTCAGCTCATGCTTGCCGCAGACACAGCACCGAGCTGTGTAAGCCGTTCACTCGCACTTCCAGACCATGCCCAGTTCCCACAGTGTGTCAGCAATAAAGATATTATCTGAATGACCTAAATAAGTCAGCGCTACATCTTTGGTTATGCTTATTATGGCAAATTAAACAGAGCCAGAGAGCGCTGCCTGCTGCTGGAACCGCCTGTGTCGTCACACTGCTAGGACCAGTTCCCAGCATGGCTTTGACCCAGGTCAAAAGCACCTTCCCAAACATGGGGACAGTTTGGGGTGCAGCTCACAGCCACCCCAGCGCCCACAGCACCGCTGGGTAGGGAGAGCCGGCACAGCCCCCACATGGAGCATTGCAGCCCACCTTCTCTGTGTCCTTCTTCTCGTCCTTGCAGAAGGTAAACTCCCGCCCATCCAGGCTGTAGGCAACTTTGTAGGCGCGGACGTACTCTGGCTGGCCCACGCGGCGAGCGCCTTGCGTGATGATCCCGCTCAGCCGCATCTTCCGCAGCAGGTTGGCCTGGGGAGGGGAGAAGAGCATGAGCAGGACAGTGTGGATGGGGTGCACAGCCCCTGTGCCCACCAGCACCGCCAAGCCTGGATGGGAGGGTGGGCTCAGTCTCAGCACTGGGACCAGGAGAAGGGGCTGCTCAGGACACTTTGACCTCCTCAGGGCAAAAGCCCTCCATCCCTCCAGCACTCCATGCCAGGGCGAGCAGAGAAGGGGGCACCACCACCCCAGGTCCCCATCTTCCCTGCAGGAACCTTGCCTTCTCCAGGCACATCACAAGATGCCCCTGGGTGGCACCTTGCTGCAGCAGTTTAGCCCCACATTTGCCACCAGGAGCAGAGAAATCCCATGACAGCAGCCCTGTAAGACCAGCCATGGCTACCAGGGCTGCCTGCTATCCTGGTGTTCCCAGTCCTGCTGCAGGTACCTGGATCCAGGGGTTCTTGTCATAGTTGCTGGAGGTCCAGGCGTTGACGATGCCGTGGTTGTTGAGGCGGGCGAGCTCTGGACCCCAGCGCTGGAGGCCAAGGAAGCCGTAGTGGACAGAAGATGCTGAAAGCTGAGCATCAGAGATGGCTCCTCCTTCCATGCCCAGGAGAACTGCGCAGCCTGCGAGCAGTGGGGTCATCAGCACCAGAAAGAGATGATGACCAGGCAGCAAAACCAGGGGGTCATTTGCCTGTTGTCTGGAGCCAGGGCAGGAGATGGAGGCCAGCCCTAGGACCAGGCTGTCCCCAAGGTGTCCCCCCATCCCTACCAGTCTTCAGCCAAAACAGCACCACCCATCAGCCCCTCTCAAAGCATGGAGGTCTGGGAGGAAAGGGCTGCTCTGGACTCCCCACAGACAGCACTTTCCCGGGGATGCTACCTCCATCAAGACCAGGACTGCTGCCATCAAGGGCAGCTGGCACACAAGCACCGACAGCTGCCCTCCAGATCCCCCAAACCACCTGGTGAGATCTCTCCTGGGCATGATGGCAATGGGCAACAGAGCAGTGGGGAACAGGAAGCGAAAGGGAATTCTGTACAGTTGGTGCCAGGGACTTACGGACATGGCAGGTCTTCCCCAAGAACGGAGAAGGGCATTTGCAGGTGTAGTCGCCATCCAGGTCCAGGCAGGTGCCTCCATTTTTGCAAGGCTGGGAGTAGCACTCGTTCTTGTCTAGGAGACAGAGTGGGGGAGCTCAGAGGTGACTCCAGAGCCAGGCCTGGGGAGGAGGCCCCTCATTCAGGGCAGCGGGAAGAGGGGGAGGCATCCCCTAAGCAAGGGCCATGGCAGGGTCCCTGCTGATACAGTGGCACAGGTTGAAGCTCTGACCCATGGAGCTGCCTAAATCACGTCCCTGCTGACTGCAGCCACATGGGTGCATCAGGACAGGTAGCCACAGCAAGGCTGGGAGCCTGTGTGGAGCAGGTTGAGCCTTGAGACACCCATTGCCCCATTACTCGAGGTACCATGTCCCTCCAGAGATGCAGAGCAAGACTCAGACACAGCCGTGACCCCGTGTCCCTCCACCCTGCAAGGTCCAAACCAGCCCGTGGTCCCCGACAGAGCCTAGCACCCAATGCAGCCACAGCTGCAAGACACCAGATGTCCCCCTGGTGCTGCCCAGGGGGTCCCCAAGCCCTTAGCGGCAGAGCAGCCCCCCTCAGTCCCCCCCACCCCACTGTACTCACTGTTCTGGCAGTGCACCCCATCGTACCCTGCAGGGCACTTGCAGATGTAGTCAGTGAAGACATCCCCCCGGTTTGGGACCAGCTGGCATTCACCGTTGTTGTGGCAAGGATTGGGGTGGCAGGGGCCTGGAAAAGGGGGAAAAATGACGGTAACACGGGCATAGGTAGAAAATAAGAGCATCTAGTGGGCTACTGCTCCCCAAAGACATTGCATTCCCCCCAAGTAATGGAGGTCACCACATCCCTTCTCGGATCTCCACTCTATATGCCCATCAGCAAGGCTGGACCCCAGAACCAGATCCCAGGCCCAGTGGTGCAGAGCCACAACGAGAGCATGCTGTCACGCTGCAGGGCTCCTGGCCTTCATGGAGCATCCATGAGGGGGTCAGCCCCTCACCTTTCTCTGTCTCATTGCAGTCAATCCCAACGTAGCCCTCAGGGCAGATGCAGAAGAAGGGGGTCTCATTAATCCCGGTCAGGCAGGTGCCCCCATTCTGACAGTGGTTCACATCACAGAAGTCCCCTAGAAGTAAAGCCATGTGTCACTGCAAGCCATCCCTAAGGCAAGCATCCAGTAGAGCCCCACGGATCCACACAGAGGCATCCCAGCTCAACAGTAGGAACTGCTCCCCTGCAGATGCTGTGGGGAGAGGAGCACCTGGCATGGACCACTTGCTGGATCCTGCACGGGATCATCGGCATTCAAGAGCAATGGCTGAGACCAGGAACATGAGAGAGCGGCCAGGACCTGCCCTGCCCTGGTTTAAAAGGGGTTTAACAGAACCTGCATATCAAACCAAAGCCAGAGGAAACCCAGGGGTTTTGTACGTCAGATGTTTCTGCCGCTCAGCGGGGAAGTAGGGGCAGCCAAGCTGGGGCTTGCTCAGGCACGAGCAGGACAGGATTATTAAAGGGAACAAGGCTGGTCCTATTGCTTGGTTTTGCTAATGAAAGTTAGCATTCATAAGACACACAAAAAAAAAAAAATTGTTGTAGGGGGAGCCCGCATGCCTCAGTTCATGCGAGGAGGGAGCACAGTGTCCATCCCTGCATGACGCCTGCCAGACCTCCATCACTCTCCCAGCAGCTCCCACGAGGCTGGTTCCCCCAGGGAACTGACAGGGCTGTACCATCTTCCCTGCCTGTTCATCCACCTCCAGCATCCCCCCATGGCATTGAGTTGGGGGGGGGGGGGAAGGAGGCGTGCTACAAGGGTGGCTTCTGCCAGAAGACACGAGGAGCTGTCCCCATGTTGGAGAGCACCAGTCCCAAACAACTCCGAGACAGACCCACTGCTGCCCAAAGCTGAGCCCATCACCAACACTCATTTGCTTCTGTGATAATATATGTAAGATAAGGTAAGAAATGCTGCACAGCAGCTATGTGACAGGAGTGAAAAAAATGTGAGAGAAGCAGCCCTGCAGAAACCCGTGTCAGAGAAGGAGGGGAGGAGGTGCTCCAGGTGCCAGAGCAGGGAATCCCCGGTAAGCTGTGGTGAATACCACAGGGAAACAAGTTGTCCCCCTGTAAGCTGTGGTGAATACCACAGTGAAGCAGCTTGTCTCCCTGCAGCCTGTGGAGGACTCCACGCAGAGCAGTCTGTTCTGATGAGCTGTGCCCCATGGAAAGGACCCACACTGGAGCAGTTCATGAAGAACTGCAGCCCACGGGAAGGACCTACGTTGAAGCTTTTTCATCTGTTCTCCCCTCCGTCCTGCTGACGAGGGGGAGTGAGGGAGCGGTTGGGTGGGCACCTGGCAGCCAGCCGAGGCCAACCCACTGTACTCATCAACCTTCTGCTCCCCATTACAGTGCTGAATTAGACTGCAAGAGCCAAGCTGAAATTCCTCCCACCCCCAATTTGTTCTGACTCAAGAGCTGCAAGATAGTAACGCTCTCTGTAAACCTGGACCAGATTCCCACAGATCTGGCTGAAAGCCTCAACAGCTCCTCACCAAGCACTGGAATGGCACACACCTTGATGCCAGACTCTTCTCTGCCACGCTGCAGCGGTCAGAGGAAGGGCTGAACTCAGGTGGAGACCCAGGAATAACCCCCCACTACCTGCATGCCCTGAAGAAGGTGGAAGTTAATGAGCTGTGGCTTCGCCGCCCAGACCCACACCAAACAGCACGGCTCTCATTAGCCTAAGCCACTACACAGTGAGCTCTTACTCATTAGTCTTTTAATAGCAGGGCTCCATTGAGTTAATCCCACTCTTCCTGACACTCCACATCTGTAGGGTACACACTGGTGGCAGACAGGCCTGCATTACGTGAAGGCTTCTGAAAAGATGCTGTAGCTCCCTTAGCCCAGCCTCAGGAGGCAGAAAAACTTGGGCACTGGTTCAAGTCACTGCCTGCACTGCCCAGCCTGTTCTGCATGACCTCATGCTCCATCAATGTGCTGCCATGAGCTACAGCACGGGAGGAGAGCTAGTGCTGATAGTGGGGATGCCTCTGCCCCACGCCCCTCCGCAGGTCTCGGGCACATCCAGCCGCCCCATCCCAAGGATCTCTCCCGGCAGCCGGCCGAGGCCACACAAACAGAGCTGCTTCTGTTCGGCCATGGGGGCCGGCTGCTTCCCCAGGCACGGAGCGCCAACGAACGTGTGCTCCCCAGCATCCGTGCTGCCTCCGATGCAGGAGTTTCTGGGGTGGGACACAGCAGCAAAGGAGCTAGGGCTCCTCCCAGGGCCAGGACAGGAGGGGTCCCCCAGTTTTGGACTCCAATTATCCCAAGTAACTGGGCTCCCTTTTATCCCCTCCCAGGAATAATCTGTTACGCGGTGGGTCCTACTAGCCAGCCCCCTGGCTAGCAGCAAGACAAACAGGTCACATTTTCCACTGCAGGAAAATAGTTTTGGATGCTCCTATTTCTTAGCTGTTTCAGGCCTGGTTTTGGAGCCATTCAGCATCTCCATCCTCCTCACACACATTTTTCTCCCATCAGAGACAGAGCTGTCACAGGCTGGACAATCAGGAACCAAGGCAACAAAGATCAGCCACCGCTTTTGGAAATGTTTGCTTATATGAACCCACAGGCTGGCTGGAAGGCAAAAATAACATCCTCCAAAAACTGGGATGGCTTATCCCAGCAGAGCTGGGGGAGGTCAGGTCAAGCCTGTCTCGCGAGGGCAAAATAGGCACCTCTGCCCAAGGAGAGGGAGCACAAACAGGGTCGTTGTCCCCAGCACACTTTCCACCACCTTTGTCCCCTGGCCTGGAGCCCACAGTTGGTCTTTGCTGCCCTTTTCCCTGGTCTCATCCCTTTGGGAGTCAACGACCCCAGGGATGATCCACAGAGTGCTGATGGAGCAGCTTCTCCCCGGGATTCCCCTGGCCGGACCAGCCAGGTGCGCTGTGCCAGGCAGTCCCAGGGAAGCTGTTTACATCGCAGGCGCGGTTATCTAAGCCTGAAAGCACGGGACAGCCCCGCTGGGCTGCTCGGGACTGGGGAGCAGGGACAGGGACAGGGACATGGCCCTGAGCTCCTCTGCTGCTGCAGCCCTGAGCGCCGCACACCCCCTTGCCCCCCCTGCACCCCACACAGGGCAGCCCGCACGCTCTCACCCTGCACCCCAGATGCTCTCACTCTGCACCCTGGATCCCCAGCACTCCAGATCCCCAGGACCTCAGGCTCCCCCTGTTCCCCTAGATCCCCTGCACACCAGACAACCCTGCACCCTGATTCCCCGGCACCCCTGATCCCCTGCACCCCGGGGTCCATGGCACCCTGGATTCCCTGCACCCCAGCTCCCCTGCACCCTGGCTCCCCTGAACCCCGGGCTCCCCTGGCACCCTGGATCCCCTGCACCCCGGCTCCTCTGAACCCCGGGCTCCCCTGGCACCCTGGATCCCCTGCACCCCGGCTCCCCTGAACCCCGGGCTCCCCTGGCACCCTGGATCCCCTGCACCCCGGCTCCCCTGCACCCCGAGCTCCCTGGCACCCTGGATCCCCTGCACCCCGGCTCCTCTGAACCCCGGGCTCCCTGGCACCCTGGATCCTCTGCACCCCTGCACCGCGGCACTCCGGCTCCCCGACACCCCACAGCGGCCCGGCACCCCGGCACTCACCGACCACGATCAGCAGCAGCGAGAGCCCCAGCCCCAGGGCGAGCAGCGCCTGCCACTGCCTCACCGCCCTCATGCTGCGTCCCGACCCGCGCCGAGCCGAGCCGAGCCGAGCCGAGCCGAGCCGAGCCGAGCCGCACCGACCCGCGCCGCGCCGAGCCGAGCCGAGCCGAGCCGAGCCGAGCCGAGCCGAGCCGAGCCGAGCCGAGCCGAGCCGAGCCGAGCCGAGCCGCGCCGCGCCGCGCCGCGCCGCGCCGACCCGCGCCGCTCCGCGCCGCTCCGCCGCGGGGCTCGGGGCGGGGAGTGACTCAGCCCGGCCCGGCGCGGCCCCACGTGCTCCGCCGCCCGCCCCCGGGGCGGGACCGGCCCCGCCGCGCCGGGCAGAGGCTGACCCGCGGGGCGGCCCCCCCGAGAGCCCCCGCCGGGGAGCGGGGGGTGGCTGCCGGCTGGGAGAGCGGGGGGGCAGGCAGCAAGCGGGGTGCAGGCGGCAAAGGGGGTGCCTGCGGGGGCGGGGAGGGGGGGTGGGCGGCTGGGGGCTGCAGCAGCAAGGGGGGTACCCCCGCCCCGGGTGCAAGGTGTAGGCAGGGGCGGGGGGGCGAGAGGCTGGGCTGGGAGACTGGCCTCAGCCAAAGGTGCTTCATTAGCGGCCGGGAAGCGAGAGCCACCGCGGCACGCTGGTGATGCTCCGGGTGCGGGGGGCCGCTGGCTCAGCCCCCGGCCCTCGGGTGGCCGCTGGGGACTTCTTGAGCCTGGCAGTGCCCAGCCCTGGCTGGCAGGCAGAGGGGTGCAGGGCTGGACCGGGATGCACAGGGGGCTGCCAGCACTTGGTAGGAGGAAAAGCTGTCTTGCAGCGTAAACCCTGCTTTTCTCTCCCTGGGTGGAGAGAAAGCTGGAGAGGGCTTCCCCTCCGCGGGGACCTGGCATGCATGAGTGCCTTGTGCCACCCTGGGCACCCAGCATGCCAGCAGCATGGGGTTTTCCCAGGCTCCTCCTAACCAGCATCAGGGAAAACAGCTTGCAGCCAGGTCAGGTGTGCATGGGAGGGAAAGGGATTTGGGGTGACACCGGCTCTCTGACCGAAGCACCACACCACAGGTCTGTTTGTTCAGCCACAAACAAGCGCCACTTTGAGTTGTGCCCGGCCAGCAAGGGCTGGAAAGGCCTAGCCATGCTCTCAAAAGGAGCTGGTGTCATGTGGGGAGCTCTGCCCTGGAAGGCAGAAACCATCAGGCTAAATCATATTCAGGCTAAATTCATATTCAGCAGCAAAAGCTTTGGAAAAGAGAAATGCACAGCATGGGAATGCTGGATCATTTGACCTCATGCTGGAAATCTGCTCCCAAGCCCTCCTCCTAAACATGAAGCTGATTTTATCTCTTCTTGCAAAACCCTTGATTTCAGCATTAACAAACCCACCTCAGACACTTCAGCTGCTCGTGTTTACATGTTGACTCTGCCTGAGTGTTGCTACATTTCTGGCTTTGGCAATGCGGCCACCTCAGCCAACAGCAAGCTGGGCAGCCCAGCCTAGTGCCATGCACTTTGACCAGGCTTTCCATCTCCTTTTCCACCTCCACTCCAGCATCCTGCTAATGCTTTTCTTGGACATGGTCAACCAGTGCCCCAACTGGTTGAGAGCACCCCAGGGAAAGACTCACTGGCAGGTCCAGCTGTCCCAGTGTGCCGGCGATTTGCTTGGTGGTGGTGGTGTTGCCAGAGCACCAGGGCATGAGGAACACAGGGAGCAGGACATGGATTTCCACCCAGATCCACCACCCTCGCTGGTGGTGTTTCCTTAGATTAATAGCAGCATAAAGGAAACTCCAGGCAGAGTTTAACTCCAGTGTAGCAAGAAACAGCAGCTGGAAAGGCGGGAGCAGACAAGACACAGTACTTGCTTTCGAATAACCCTTCAACCTCAGAGTAATTACTGCTGTGGTGTTCAGAGGAAAACAAGGTCAGGAGGAAGAAAGAACAGGGCAAGATTCCCAGGCCTGTGCACAAGCAACTAGGACAAGGGTGTTTGTTCAGCCTCTTCGAGGGGCTGCTGCCTGGACTGGTCTCGGAGAGGATACAAGACCCAGAGGGAGCAGCAGAAAAATCATCAGCCTCTCTAAAAACAGAAAGCAAAATGTTTTTCTTCTGTCCCCAGGGGCATGAATGCCGATGTCCCGAGGAACGTGCATGGGAAAGGATATTAAAAAGCAACTGGTGGAAGCCAGGCGGAGCTGTGCTTTCCATAGGGATAGCACTTCCTGGAGGCATCAGTGGCTCTTTGAATGGAGACCTGGGATGGAGCAGAATGAGAAACTGGAGTTGGGAAAAGCCTGTGCAGTCCCAGCTGGAGGAGGGAAGATCTGGCTATGGGAGACACAGAAGAGAGAGGAGCAACCTGTCAAGGACAGGAAAGCAGCAAGGAAAGGAGACAGCCCCCACCCAGGCGAACACCACACCCCGGGTTCATACAGCCGCCAAGTTTTCACAAGGGATGGCTCTACTTGAAAGAGTTGGGTAGGTCGAAGGTCAGGCATAATTTCACTCCCTTCTGCAGGGACTACTTAGGCCTTGTTATAGCAGGATTTACCACTGGGTTTGGTTTCTTCTGCACAGAGATCTGCAGGCTTTGTTGTGCCGTAACCCTTTCTGAGCCGTGCAGATAGCTGATATCCTGGTTTCCATAGCTGAAGTGGGGCTGCGCAATCTCTGACGCAATCCCCTTTATTTCCAAGCTCATACAAAGGTGTTTTCCTGTGAACAAGGGCGGTGAACAATACACAGCCTGCCCCTTGCTCAAGCATAAAGCCCCCATCTGCCCTAAAACTGGCCAGGGTGTGTCTCATGGCGGATGATTTTGCAGTGATGGCTCGGGTATCGTGATGGTTTCGTGCTCCTTCACTCCCTCTCAAGACACTCACCTCTGACCCACGGGATCTCTCCCTCCACCATCAGGTAGCAATGACACCCCCTCACACCCAGCAAAGTCCTGCTCAGCCCCTGCATGGATTTTTTTTGGTGGTAGCCGCTATTGTTTCAGCTATCTGTTCTATAAAGGAGTTCACATGCTTTAAGGTTTATCTCAAAAGAAAGGCAGCCTTTACACCCCAGAGGGATTCCCCACCCGAAACCCTCCCACAACCCTCTCTGAAACATGGTTTTCCTCCCTCACCCCAGCACTGACAACCCCCAAAAAAACAACCCTGGCAGAGGCAGCCAGCCCCATTCCTCACAGGCACGGCTCTTTCCTAGAGCCCAAAGTTGTGATTTAGGCCACAGCACAGGTCCTGGGAAGGTTTCCTGCCCTGTAGGATCAAGCCTCCCATCCTGCCACACGTGCCAACCACTCTGAGTGGGAAGGAGAAGCGATCTGCAGCACAGCCACAGATTAAGCCCCAGTCTGCTCCTAATCCCTCTAACAGGATAACCAAGTGCTCAGTGCCAGCATCTCTAACCTCCTGCAGCCCTGGCCAGCGTCACTGCCTGCTGTGTGCCAGCTCGTGGTTTCTAACGGCTGCAGAACACATCCACTGGCCAGGACAATCCTTGCACGCAGCTGGGCTTCTCTGTTTATTTTCTAGAGAAAAAAAAAGCTTTCCACACTCTCTGCCCGTTCCACCAAAAGGGCGACAGTTTCTTTAAACTCAGGCTTTACGTTTAGGGATGCTAATGTTTAGGTACCAGGAACTTTAGGACTATCTGAAGAAACCTAGATATTGAATATCCTCTGGGCATGGAAACCTCATACAGCTACCGAGTGCCCTTCAGGGTATGTAAAACTTTGTAATTTAAAAGAAGGCTGCAAAGGGCAGCACCAGCCCCCAGTTTTGCTCCATTCCCACTGCTGATCATGTCAAGAGCTCAGATGAGATTCCATTCAGTTTAACTTCAAGTCCTTTGCTCTAACCTCAATAAACAAGATTATATCCAGCTTAAAGCTGTTGTGTCTGTGTAAGGTGCTTAATGTAAGCACCTTTATATAACCCCCTTCTCTGAACTGGAATGCTTTGCAGTCTTTAGGAATTTATCTATGCATATCTCCAACAGAAAAGGTGTTGCCTTCATCTTCATTTGACAGATGGGAAACCAAGGGCTGGAGGGGCTTGAGGGAAGGACATGTGTCCCTTTATTTTGTCCATCTAAAAGGTAGACACGCAGGCCTGGCCTCTTACACACACCTCCTCAGCAGCCAGCAGTAACAGCAAGATTTCCAAAGGTCATTCACATCTACTACAGGAGGAATCACCCTGGGAAATAGCTGTCTCCCCACTGACAGTGGATCAGCACTGACCACTGGCCAGGACTAAACCGCTGCGTTGTGGTGGTTCCCCGCAGTGCCCATCTCCAAGGGCTGCCCAGGACGGATGGAGCAGAGCCCCCATCCCAGGCTTGCCTTTGCCCCTCTCTAGCCTGTGGGTTGGAAGCACCCATCCGGTGACAGGAGCTGACACCCCGTCGTACACTGTGATGCAGAATCGAAACCGCTCACGGATTAGCAGCAGAGAGCAGCCTGACCATGCCCCAGCACTGAGCAGATGCTGTAGGCAGATAAGCTGTGGCTCTTTTGTTCTTTTTCAGGAAGCTCTTGGCAAGCTCCTGCCTTGACACAAAGCACTAAATTGTGTACTTGATAACTTTATCGTCGAGGTTCCTCTGATAACCCAGGTTTCTGTGGCAAAGGACAGACCCTTGTCATGTTATCAAGCTCACAAGACCCCTCCTTACTCAAGCCATCAATTTGGCGTGTGTGTTTCTGGCATACACTTGGTGGAAGGTCCTCCACGACCTGTAGGGCTCAAAGGCAAGCTTGCAGCCTGATTAAACATCAGGGGCCTGATGGCACTAATGCTATATGAATATGTAACAACACTAATGAACTCTAACGAGCTGGGCTACGGGGCTTTGCAAGGAGCCCAGAACCTGTCTTACCGGCTGGTGAAGAAGAGGCAGTTTGCTCATTACGGCAGGCTCCCCTCCCGCCCATCCGTGCCAGGGAGAGGCTCTGCCCAGGTGGGGGCCCTATTAATTTGTGAAGTTGCCTTTTGATCTCTGTATCTCAAAGCATAATGAGAAGATTTGAACTCTTCCTGTCCCTCCCCCTCTGTGCCTCCCACATGCTCTGATCCCCCAGAGCCTGGCAAGCAAGGGGAGATCTGCACACAGCTCTGGGATTTGTTTCTTCCTGAAGAGAAGCATATTTGGGGCCTTTTAAGGCACACGTCAGTAGCCACATCTATGGCTGGTTGTAGCAGGAAGGCACAGGTCCCTGCACACCTCCCTCTCTCTCGCGTGATCCCGTGGGGGCATCCAGGGTGATCCCGTGGGGGCATCCAGGGTGATCACACCTCAGAGACAGTTCCTTATTCCCTTGGTTCCTGCAGCCTAAAGTGGCTCTTGGAGGCCACCTGGAGCCAGTTGTACCACTGTGTGGGGTGGCTGGGGACCACCGATGCAGGACATTGGCTCCTGAGGGACCTCTGCTCTGGGAGAAAGGTCCTGGTGCCCAGTGCCTTCAGGGGCAGCTGCTGCAGGAGCTCCTCTGCTGGCAGAGCCACACATCCCGCCCACCCTGAGACCCGTCAGAGCCTCCCCCCTAGTGATTCAGTTTCTCTCTCATCCTGGGCAGATCCTGCACCGCTGGCACACTGGTTGAAGCTCCTCCACCGCTTCCTGCCCCTTGGGCTGCAGCCTCCAGAGCTGCAGCAGAAACCACAGCAGGAGCTTGTTGGGCACCACAGTCCGTGTCCAGGAGAGAGGCTCAGCTGCTCAGTTACTCCTCTCCCCATGACTCCTCCTTTCCTCAAAAGGAAACGAAAACAAGCTCCCAACCAGATGTGTCGCCATCTGTGAGAGCCATTGACACAGCACAACCGGGGCTGTTGCCTGGTCAGGTGTCCAGACCCACCACAGAGGTGTGCACGTAGCCAGCCCCATAGGCAGCATGCACCTAAGGGGCCACAAGGCTGGAGCAGGGGATGCCGTGGGACTGCCAGCGTGGCTGTGTCCTCCCCGAGCACTCTGCCTGAGGCTGCACTACCTCCTGTCTCAGCAGCAACAACTCCCAGGCAAGAAGCCAGCTGATAGCTCTGCACACCCACTGACGTCTCCATGCAGTTTCCATACACACCATTTGGAGTGGTGAAGACCTCCTTAGCAGGAACAGGAGTGTCCTGAGGGACAGGGGTATCCACCCGTCCCCTGGCTGCTTCACAAATTTCCTCCAAAGGAAATTTCCTACAGCTTAGTTTTGTATCAAACCCTTGTAAAGTCTCCCAAGTGTTTTTCCCTCCCTGCCAGGAAGTTTACACTAATGGGTTTTTAAGACATCCATTCTGTTAGTCATACCCCATATGTCCTCTGCATTCACTCCTCCTTCTCAGTGGGATCTCCCATCACGCCAATTACCTTGTCCAGCCTCTGCCAGAGCCTTTATTACAGCATGAGCCAATTTGTCTTCTGCCACCAAACCCCCACCAGGCATTTCATGATTCACTGTTCCCTCTCACCTCCTTGCCCTGCCCCACAGCCCTGTCGATACTGGATGCAAATCCCACCTATTCTGCATCTTCCCAGTGGCTCCTGGAGAGTTAAACAGCCACAGCTCCAGTGCTGAGCCCCCAGTTGTCCCCAGGGGACAATGAGCTGCTGCCCTGACAGCCCCTGCCCCGTAGGATCCAGTAGCAGTAAAACCAGTGGCCCTTGCCGGAGACATGCAGAGTAGATACAGTGAGTGAGAACACGTGGGCTTTGCATCCTCCCAGAGCATTTCCTTTGGTCCATGTTCTAGTCCAGACTTGTTTGTGCCTCCTGGACATGTTCCTCAGGGACCTACGGACGCAGCCCCCAGCAACCCCCTTTGGCACACATGGTGGGTCCAGGGCAGTTACTGTGGGCTTGTGTGGTAACCTGTGTCCAGTTTAGGATGCTCCCTTCCAGTCCTTGCTATACCATCTCAGGCTCGAGGTGGAAAGTAGGAGGTCACCTACATCAGGACCGTGGGTCATTTCTGTGAGCAGGGTTGGCTTCACAGGCACAGCATGCTGTATGGATGCTGCTCACCCAAAAGAACACCAGAACCTCCCCATGACCCAGAGATAGGTACAGTCCCTTTAGGGCAGATGTGAAATGGGGCTCCTTTGTAGTCTTCCTCCTCCTTTGTCATGTCTGTATCTTCTCATTTTTGGTAGGTTGTCTTCTGCAAGACCTAGGAATGTAAGAAAACTTCTGCCTATGCTCCTCCTCTTCTAGCTATGCCTGCACATTTGCCTCACCTGCTGCTCGAAGCCAGACAGAGCAGATTTGCCAGCAGTGAGGACAGTGGCCCCACCACCGCAGCTTTGGGGTGGCAGGGCTGTGTTTTGCAGAGCACGTGCAGCCCCACCCGGGAGGCACGTTCGCTCTGGCTGCCTGTGGTTAGCTGGCAAGCTTTCCAGGGAATAGTGATCTGCTCAGAGAGCTGCTTGTTTGGGAGCATGTTGTGTTTTTGCCTGGTCTTGCAGCTGCCTGTCAGCTACTGTACAAACACAGTCCTGTCTCCCAGCTTGCCTGTTCTGCCTCTCCTCAGCTCTGCTCCTGCTGGGCTCAGGATTAGCCACACCTCAGCTGGGTAAACAGGAGCTGATCTTGCCCCATTAGCCAAGGGCTTTTCAGCCTCAGCCACTGTAAGCAAGAAGTGCTCCTTGATTTTCCCCAAAGCAAATCTCCCTTTTCATCATTCAGCAGGTCTGAAGCCCTTAACTGGACACAGCAGCTGATGTGATCCTCTGCACTGGTTTCATCTTCTGGTTTTTTTCTTTATTCTTCTCTGCTTTTATTCCACTCAGCTTCCTTATCTTCTGATCTGTTCCTCATTTTCTCATTCCTTTTCCCCACTCCTGTCTCTGTCCCCTCCTTTTTGCTTTCTCACCCATCTGAGAAAAACCATCCTTTCTGCATGTCACTTTCTGGGTGCTAACTAATGAGCTAGACGGGGCTGCTATTTTAGTCTGAAAAAGCCTTGGAGGTTGTTAGCAACTACAGCCAGCACCTTAGTCTTCAGCTCAAAGGCAGCGTTTCCTGAATTTTTTTACCTGCCTTTGAAGGGACGCTGAGCAGGGAGGGAGGAGGACACCCATTCCCTGCAGCACAGCACCCTCTAGCCTCCGCCGGGGCAGCAGCTCTTTGCTGATCTGGAAGGAGGACCTTCACCACCATCATTCAGCCCTGCATCCTCCCAGTCCTGCAACACTCCATACATGTCCAGCCCTGAGTAACTCCAGCAGAATCCTCCTGCAGCATTACTGCCAAACCCAAGGATGGATTTCATGGGAACTTCGGGGACCAGGATCGTAAAGCTAGTCTGTTCTGAGCAGATGAGATAAATCAGGTGGCATTTCCAAAAGGCTGAGACACCAGCTTTGCAAGGTGGAGCCTGTGGTGAGCCAAGGTAGTGTCAGCCTGGAGAAGCGATCATTAGACACGTCAGCAGCCCTGTTTATTTCCTCCAGCCCATGCAATAATTTGCCTCGGTGGTGGTACAGGCAGAGTTTTCAAAGGGGTAGTGCTGCAAAGCCCAGTTAGGTCAGCTGGAGGAGTGGCATGGGGTCAGTGACGGCAATAGATCTGCAGTTGCTGTGTTCTCCTGGGAGGCTGATCTGCAGCCTGCCAGGTCCTTGTGCGTGGAAGAGGGTGATCACCTCCGGCTCACCTCTGGACGTGGCAGCAGACCTTCCCTGCTTGGCTGTGATTGCCAGTGCATCTCCAGGAAAGCATCTGGCAGATGGGGATACTCTGGATTAGCCTTTCATCCCGGCCATCCACTGCTCCTTGCTGCCTCCTCCCCACCTGCCTACCCCCTGACCACACTCCTGTGGTCCCCACCAGCCTCATCACAACCCACCCACCTCCCCACACCAGCATCAAGCCTGTTACACCCCTGCTTTCCTTCTACACCTTCAGGAAACAGAGCTCTGGCTGTCTGCACCCTAACACCATCACCCTTTCCCCCAAAGCACAACATAACCATCTCCTTTGTACTCACTCTCATCCAAACACAGTTGTGTGCTCCCTACCTCCCAGACCCACCCCAATTCCCACTATTTTGGCACAAGGTCGTAGCTTTCACCTCCATTCACTTAATTTCTATAAATATTGCTCTCTAGGAAGACTCTCCTCCCCATTCCTTAGGTGATAATCCCACTGTTCAGTTCACTAAGCATTTCAGTTTGCAGGATTGCAACCGTTCGTTCTCCTCATGCATCACTACTTCTATGGCAAATTTTCCAGAGAAAGTATTTCACAAGCAGCTACTGAAAAAAACGTGGCTTTAGCAGTCTCCCTGGCTGGCTTTCTGGGGCTGGATAATCATAGTCTTTCCAAACTACAGCCTCAGGAACACAGTATAATGGCAAATGTCAGACATACCACTCAGAATTAAACACAAGACAAACAGTTTCCTTTATTCCATATGACCTTGGAAATGCTCCAGAAGCTCATACATCCTTCTGGCTTTACTACATTCATTGTTCCAATCCATCCTGCTTTCCACCAGAGGTACCTCCTCTCCCTACTCTTGCTGCCTGCCAGATACCTGCTGCTCTCGTGCAGCCTCCCCTGCACATAACTGCCCTGCTAGTGCAGATGGCTTTAGGGACAGGTGCCACATCAAAGCACCACTTGGCTCCTGCAGCTGTGTCTTGATTTACCAAAATGTGTGATAAAGGGGCAGAAATGACTGTGAGTAAACAAGAGGTGGGATTTGAGGTAGCTTCAGGCAACAGGTCTGCTCAGCCTGACAGCTTTTGGTGCAGGAGGTAGGAATTTCACATAACTCAACTCCCTGAAAAATTCAGGAGTGTGGCGGCACAGATTCATCTCAGGGAGATACAGACGGATCCTTCCCCTAGAGTACTGAGCCTGCTTGTGGAGCAAGGCAGTGTCCAAGTGCCATGGAGCATCCAGAGGCAGGACCAGCAGCACTGATGATGCCAGGGAGTAGTTTTCAAAGCCTCTTCCTCTAGCCAGCAGCTGTGGCTGGACATGTGGTAAAAGGAGTGAGCTGGCTGTTGGGAATCCATGGACAGAGGTGGAGGAGCACAGCCTGGTAAAGTGCTCAGCTCAGTGGCATTTCTCTTCTAACCTAAAGAATTTGGGAATGCAATAGCCCATCTGCTCTGAAATAATCAGTGAAGCTCCCTATATTAGCAGTCAGAGCCCTCGGGTTTGGTAGAAAAACAAGAGTCAGGAAGTCTCTAGCAATTGCCTTCAGCAATGAGACCAGGGCCTCTCGTCTACAGGGCAGAAAAAGGTGAACAGCAGTAACTCAGCAGGGCTGAGGTTAGTCAGTTAAGTTCTATAATTAGGAAATAAATAGCATACTAAATAAACCCAGAGCAGAAGCTTTTAAGGAGGGTGACAGAGCTGGAAGTTGGCAAGGAACAGCTGAATGAGATGGAAAAATACTGAGCAGGTGGGCCACGTGCCACCTCCCTGGCTGGTTTGTATGATGCAGCCGTTCTCCCATCCCTGGCACTTGTCTCCTTCATCGTCAGCTCCTCAGGACAGAGGCTGGTCTATTTAGAGATCTGCAAAGTGCTCATTATGCTTTTAGACACCATTTTCAGAAAATACGTAAGAGTCCAAAGAGCACTGTGCATCCAGATCCAACAGGCTCCCAAAGAGCACGGCTCTGCAGCCTGCAAGCCAGTGCCTACTGGCACTGCAGGGAAGACAGAGCAGGCAAAGAGGAAAAAGCATTGCCTTTATTTCCATCTGCAAAGCTTTTTTGTGCTCGCATGTCCCTGACAGGCACTTCACTTGTTTTCAGCTGGCAATCAGACCCTGTCATAAAAGATGTTTTCCTTTTTGGTCCTGCTACACTAGCAGAGATCAACACCCTGATGCTTCCTGCAGCAAAAAGGTTTCCTCAGAGGTTCAAAGTCCCCACCAGTCCTTCAGGGCACGGTGAGTTTGCTGAGCATGAGGAAAGCTGGGCCAGGGGAAATGAAGCAGAAAAAGAGTTTCAGTTTTTTGTGGCAGCAACAGCCAGAAGAGACAGGGATGTGAAGAAAAGGTGACTATCACCATGGTGTTGCATGGGGGTGTCTCAGGCTGGCTCAGCACCGTATCGAGTTCTCTCTGCCTGCTACCTTTCCAGTTGCTGGGTTTAAAAAGGTAAAATTATCATCAGCCTTTTTTTGGCTTCATTGTACAGAGGTAAGTGCCTGCCCAAAGCACAAGGCAAAGCTGTGTTTTTCCTGTGCCTACAGTTTCCAGCACATATATTTGACTTCTTTTGCAGTAGTCATGCTACTCAAAGAGGGATCCTCCTGTCTCCAAGGCATTAGGGTGTTCCTGGACACCCCCATCCCACTTCTCTGCAGTAACCTCAGACCAAAACATCCACTGGGCTCGAGTTGCCAAATCCCTCCCTACAAGGCTGGGAATGAAGCTTAGTTCTTCCCAGCACCCTTCCTTTATGGGATGGTTTGGGCTACTGCTCAGATGACATTTCCTGAGCGTGAGCTGTTTGCTGCGAGCGGTACAGTGTCGCTTCTGGCTCTGGGCCAGAGCACTCCACCTACTGCACACACCACCGCTCCCAACACCAACCAACCCTGTGGTGCTCATCGTCACACCGGTAGAAGCGTCAGCTTCACACACACTCAGAGGGAGGGCAACTTCCTTTACAAGCCACAGCGCGCAAGCTGTTTTGATAGCCCAAAGCTGGGTTTGGATTCACAAAACACTCTTGCTTCCTCCGGCCATCTTTGCTCCCACACCAGTAGGTGTGGCTGAAACCCCCCAACATTGTCCAGAGTAAAATGCCAACTGAAACTAACTTGCACTGGTTCCTCCTGCCCTTTCTGGAGACACATCACCTTTTCCATCACATCCTTTCTTCTTGCAATAAGCACAGCTCAGGAGTTTGGCTCCCGTTGCCACAGCCACCTGTGAATTCGTGCCACCACCTCTTCAGTATTAGTCCCCTCTGGTCCTCGGCTCTCATTCCTCATGGATGTATCTGAGCACCCCTGGTGTGAAAGAGCACCCTGCGTTTCACTTCTCCTCAGCAAGAAGGGGGCAGCTAAGAGTTTGGTTTGCTTTGCTTTGTTTTGTGATGGTGTGCTTAAAAAAGCTCTCTTCTAATAGCTGAGCTTCTCTCAGGTCTGGGAAGTATCCAACAGCCTCGGGATTTAAAATAAAAGCCTTGCCTGGAGGCTCAGCTCCAGTTTGTGGTGTGTTTTCTTGCCTGGATCTGTTTTCCTGCCTGGATCGATGGTAAGGAACCAAGGTATACCTGGAATCAACTGGACTGCAATTTTCTGTAATCAAATTCAAACACATTCTTCAAATAGTTAGTTAAGAGGTTGATACCGGAAGTTTATCTACTAAGCCTATCTCGTAGCTTGATCACAGGCATAACTCAGCTGCCTTCAGACATACCAAACCTCAGCCCATCTGAGTCACTGACAAGTTTAGCAACCACCGTAAGCCCTGGGTATTTTCACAAGGTTAATTAAAAGCTGAAGATAAGGAATACGGCTCTCATGTTTGAGTGGTGTGGGATCACATCTGTAGCAAGTGAGGAGGACCGCTCACTGTGGGGCTGCTGCTGTTTCTGTTCCACCAGCATCATTCCAGCAGCTCCCTCTCTGCCCTTCCTCAGAGCTCTCTTCTGCATCGTGACTTAGTCTATAGCAGTTAGTCATCTCTCCAGATACATAACTCTCTGGAAAATGTGACTTGCTCCTTGAGAGCTTTCTCTACGTAGGAAGCTCCAGCTCCCAGTAAACAGAGGAAACAAAATGTCTGAAATCAGGGAAAGGATTTTTCCATCCAGTTATATAAAGCAGCCATTAACATAGCTAGGAACAGTTGATGTCACCAGCAATGCAACACGTGGCTCTTCTGGGAGGCTACAAGAAAACCAAGTTTATAAACATCGCATTGCAGACATTTTTTATTTGATTATTCATTTTCCTCCAGTGCCTTCCAGATGTGGCAGGCTCCATCGACCTCCAGATTTTGCTGTCCCTGTCACACAACCCACTTGGTGGGAAAACACCTGGGGGGCACTGCTGTACCCCTGCGGGGCTGGGGAAGGGCCCTTTGCTGCTGCGGGCCAAGCCCAGGAGGCCACCCCAGCGCCAGGTCTGCCACACGGAGGTGGCCTGGGGGCCACGGGAAGCAAAACCAGCATGCTGAAGGCCCAGCCACCACTTAAGACACCGTTCCTATGCAATCTGGTACCGCAGTGTAACGCTGTGTGACCAGCATGCAGCACCTGGGAACGCTCAGATGGATCAGCAGCAGCCTGTGCCGCACTGGAGGGGTTTTAGCCCATCTGTCCCTCACGATCACCAAGCTCCAGGGCACCGAGGCGCACCTCAGCTGGAGCAGATCCCCAGGCTGCCCCCCCCGACCCCGCGGCAGGGGTGTCGGCTCCCGCAGCAGGAGGGGGCAGCGGCGAGGCTGATGCTTCACCCTCGCGTCACCTCACCCCTCCGCCCTGCCCCGGCCGCGCTCTCTCATGGCGGCGGCAACCGCGGCTCCCCACAGGCGCCGGGAGCCCCGCCCCGCCCGCGGACGCCAATCACCGCCCCCCACCTGACTGACAGGTGTCCAGGCCAACAGAACCCCAGAGTCCAGCCCCGCTGCGTCTCCACCAGCCAATGGCACCAGTGAAGGCCGGCTGGAGCTCCCTTCCACCCTCAGCTCGTCTTTCAGCCAATCGGCGCGCAGGCTCTGGCGGAAGCGGCACGGCGGGCTGCCAATGGGAGGGCGAGGGCGGTTACTAGGCGGCCGCAGGTAGCGGGGCTGGTGCAGACGGTTCGGAGCGGTGGTCGGAGCTGTTGGTGGCCCCGCGGCTGAGCCGGGCCTGCAGGTGAGGTGGTGGCTCGGGAGCCCCTTCCCCGCATGGCTGAGGGAGTGACGGCCAGGCCTCCCTCCCTCCCTGCCTCTCAGCCTCTCAGCGGTACGGGGCCCGAGGGGGCGTGGGGCGTCCGCTGGCCGTTCCCCCGCGGCCGGCTCTGGCAGGCGCTGGGCGGTCTGAGCTGCTCCTCTCTCTCCGGTCTTAGGCTCCTCCGTGCCTGCCCCGCCGCCTCCTTTCTGTTTATTTTCTGCGGCAGGCATGTCCGATGTGTGTATTCCCTGGGGTGGGGGTGGCCCTGCGGTGGGATTTGGCCTGGTTGTGGTGGTCTGGGTGCGGCGCCTCTCCCGCCGGGGCCGGGCGGTGTGGTGGCGGCCTCACCGTCGCTTTGTGGCGGTGTGAGGTTGTGCAGGGCAAGGAAAGCGGTGGTGCCGACGCAGGGAGAGACGGCTGAGGTGGGAAGCAATCGGGAGCTGAGCGCGGAGCAGCGGTCCTGAGTGCGATAGCTGTGTGAGTTAGAGCCGGGTGGGTTCTAGCTGAGATGTCCATCAGGTCACACTGCTCCCCCTAAATGATGCTTTTCTCCTCTGTTACTCCTGCTCCAAGGTCCTGACACTGCTGCTAACGTTTTATAACAATTTTAGACTTCCTTTGGTTGGTGAGTGCTATATACACCTGCTTGTCAGCCTGTGTGACAGGACTCTGCTCCGTTCTGCAGTTTCATATATAACAGTCTATCGCAGTTGATGTTTTACAGCTGGTAAATCCCTTACCTGATGCTTAACTTCTTTAAGGAGGTATGTTAGCAGCAGCTAACAGTTACGGCTGGAGGGGTTGCATTCTTACACAGGTCTTTTCAGAGAATTCATAACAGTTTCCTCTTACTGTTGATGTACCGTTGTCACTGGTGTGGCAAGTAATAAAAATTCCTGTCTGCCTCTTATAGATTGCTGTTTGGCTTCTGCAACGCTGGTGCCTCCTTCTGTAACAAATGTTTGTGGCTTATTAAACAGCGAACTGGTACAGTGTGTTCATCTTAACATGCCTTGTCAATGATGATCATGCTCAGCCATGTTCGTAATGCTTGGGTTGACAAGTTGTAGTCTTCTACAAACACCGTATCAGTGGAACACAGTTCAGCCATTTGTGTCTGTCATATCTCATTTCCAGACCTTTGATAATGTGCATTTCCTGTGCAGGGAGTCTTGTTATTGACAGCTAGTCTCCGGTTGTTCTGTTGGTGTGTCTGTTTCACCTTCTTTCCTAGATGCTTGCTTAGTTCCCATATCAAAGAAGTTTGCATAAATTCTCTTGTCTCTTCTTGGATTAGTGGGTATGCAGTGTTTCTTATTATCCTAGCCATCATTTATTTCAGTCTCAAAGCCAAGAGTAAACAGGAAAGATCTTAAAGAACTTTAGAGTTAATGTTTGGGGGGTTCTATTCTTCTGTCTTATTTTTTAAGAATGCTTTTATTTCAGCTTTTTCGTGGGAGGTTCTCTGTGTTACTGAGTGATTTACTTGCATAGAGGATGAGGCTCACCTAAGATTGTGCCAGAATATCTTCTCTAGGGGTGGAAGAGATGTGGAGGTTTGGGATAAAACCTACCATCTTGCAAAACTGTTTCTGAAGAAGTTAAACTTAAAAAATAATTTGTTCTTCTTGTAAAAGCCTTTTTTCTATTCAGGGAATGAATAGCAGCTTAGGCTCTTAGTGTTTCATAAAGCTGCATTATTAAACTTGTCATGTGAAAGCCCAGAGATTAACATGCTGAAATAGTCACTGTTCTGAGATGTGGTACTAGGAAGGAAAGATGACAAAATACCATCATTTGTCCTTGACAAAGACATATGGAGAGGTTATCCAAATCTACTCAGTTCCAACTGTACATCTAGATGTAACTTGATGTACTATAGAAAATGGTGGCTTTAGGGCAGTGATTCAAACAGTCTGTAGTTGTAGTTTGACCTCGCTTGATAATGGAAATGTTGTGGGCGCTGCTGGATTCACATTGCTCTGTTACTCCCCTTTCTTGCTCTGTATCTCTGGCCTCTTCATCCTCACTTTAATGCCACCAGCTCTGGCAGTGCCAGAACTTAGGTTAACAAAGAGGATTTAGTAAAGTCTGTAGTAGGGGTGTACATGCCAGGGTCTGTGCTGCTAATTCCTGTTGAAAGGTGCAGGCATCAGCCTGAAACTGGTGTTTTTGACTTCTCAGCTAAAGCCTAAATCATCATAGTTCTGCTAGTGTATTGGAGACTTCATCTACACTTTCGAGTTTCTCTGGCAGACCATATTTCATGAGGTGTTAAACCTCTGAATTGCTATTCTTAATGTGCACTATAGATCAACTGAACTTCTGGGCAAGTATTTGCCCTTCACCCTAAATAGCTTGCAAAGATTAAGCTTAGATACAGTTAAAAAAATCTGATCAAACTCAGTTGATTGAGTTCAGTACCAAACAATTGATTTAACTTTAGTGTGCTAGGGCAGTCTGTCCTTATGGAGAAGCAAAATTCCACTTGCCCAACGTGTGGGTGGCGGTGATGCTAATACTCAGGCAGCTATCTTAGCCTCTCCTAGCTCTGGGAAGGCTTGTGTGCCTGAGGGTTTGTCTTTTCTCCAGCTACATCAGTTGACTTGATAATAAAGATTGTTTCATACTGCCAGCCTTACCCTGCCAGCATCAGCCAGCAGTAGTTCAGAATGCTTTGCAGAGCAGTTCTGTACAAACCAGGTCCTTGAAACATCTTTTTGCTTGTGCTCTGTTAGAGGTAATGGCAGTGGAAGGAAGCATCATACTTGGCAATGTGCAGACTTTCATCTGTATTTGTAGGTCGACCAAGAAGTGTAGTTGCCTAGCACTTACTCTACTGTTGAAAAATACTTGAGTTTCCCATCATCATGGGTTGTCTGGCTAAAATAAATGGCAATGGCAACTTCCTCTAATATGGACTGAGCTTCTGCAGACACAAAATCCTTCTGAGACTTCTGATGTACTAGTTACTAATCTTTGAGCTACAGCCCTGTTCAGGGTATCGAGTACTCCAATAGCATAATATGGGCTCCTGATGGAAAGGGTCAGCTAGGACAAGTGACTGCCTAGTAGTGGGGAGTTCACTGTTCCGCAGTGTGTCCTGCTTCTAAACTTATTTATATCTCTTTGAAGATGCTTTTGTGTAGAGATGCAGGTTCCAGAAATGTTGTGCTGAGGGTGTTCAAGCTGGCTGTCTCTTAACTGGAACACCCAGTTCTGTGGAGTGTTGCTTGTGCATATGTGAATATGAAAGATTGTACAAAGTGAGCTAAACAGACGCACAGTCACTTACAGGGGACACCCTTGGAAGAAGGAGAAAAGATTCTGACACATGTGCCTGTAATATCCCTAACCTCCCACTCAGATTCAGCAGGAGAGTGGGCAGTGTAGCTCCTTGGACTTTGAGTTGCTGGTGACTGCTCTAGTGCTCCAAAACCTCTGTTTGTTTTAATTGTCATTCTGGTAAAACTTGAGTATTCTGCAGTAGTGGTAGCTGTGTGTTGGTCACGTCCTGTCTCTTTGTATTTTGTTCTTTTGTCCTGAAGTGTTGCTGCTTCATTTCAATATAATTTTGTGAATTAAACTTCTCTAGCATGAGCCTTTTATCTTAATGGACATACTCTAAGGGAATGACTCTGCAAATCTTCTGTACTGCTGTGGAACAGAGCTGCCCATCAGGGGGGCAGTGGGAGCAGGAATAAACAAGGTCTTTAAAGACCTAAGAGTGAAGTGGCACCTCAGCTTTTGATCATGTTCAGATATAGGTGTTTTCAGACTGCTTGAACTGGACCAGTCTTGAACAAAGTTTACTTAGCTTTCTTAACTTGGGCTTTGGTGATAGTCTTTCCCTGCTGTGCAGCTAGTTGGTGTGGAGCATGCTTCCCATGTATTAGGGTGTGCACCCTGTAGCTGAGCAAACAGCTCTGAGGTGCTTGGACTTCGGACTTCGTGATACTGTGGGGACAGAGGGGTTGGAGTCTAAAGGTAAATGAGGCTTTAACAATATGATGGTACATTTCAAAATACAGTAAAGGAATAGAGCAGACTCCTTTGGGGGGGTTAGTCTGTAATGCAGTTTTTATTACCTCATTTTGCTATGTGTGGCTTCATGTTAGTAGCATTCCCTCAGCTGCTGATCATGGATTGTGGAGTTTTCTGCAATATGTTTATCCTGCTTCTTCCCTTGAGCTTAATGCTGCCTGCTGACAGTAAGCAAGTGACATCTGCTAATGCTGTAAGACTGGAAAGGTGTCAGCCCGTATTTCTTCTCTCTCAGTGCCTAAAAGTACACTTGACCTCTTCTAGGAGTAGCTGAAGCTCTGCCCTGTAGTTCCTTAGGGCAGAGGTTAGGGTGTGACAAAGTCCTGTCTCTGCAGTAATTGAATAATTGCTTGTTTAAATAACATGAGCCTTTCATTTAAGATAAGATGTGATTAGTTGATCTCTGTGGAGTCATCAGAGCCATGTCTTAGTTTAATCTTGTACATCAGGTGTGTGTGATAAAAGCTAGTGCAGTGTTTTTTCCATCAGAGACAAGCAGGAACCAGATAAGGTGACATACAGAGAGTCTATGTAGCAGCCTTATTAGATAATATACAAAAGCTGCCTGTCATGCAGTGGAACCATTTTGATCAGTTAAAATGATACTATGAAGAAACAAAAGCAGTTCATGTAGTTGGAAGGAAGTGAAATTCAAGGCTCATTTGACTGACTGTCAATTAACCTTCTCGGGGAAGTGAAAGACTTGTGAGTCTTTGGCCCTGTTGGCTATAGACTTATTCTTGGGTGCTTTCTTAAGCAAGCTGCCTTGGTGTGTATACCCAGCCCTCCTAGGTGCTTGGCTTGTGCTCTGGAGGTGTAGGACTTTCTCAAAGACAAAAAAAAGAAAAAAGCTCTAGTTAAAGGCACCTGTCTTTCTGGCTGTACTGATGGTGCCTTGTGCTGTGAACTTTGTCCCTGTAACCTCACAGTACCTCTAAATTTAGTGTATGAGCCAAGTATTGTATCTGATGAAAAGGTCAAATTCCATTAAAGGCAGCAGTCAAATTCTTGTTAGAACATGGTGTAAACAGTACGTGCTGCTTTGTATACTCGCCAGCCAGCCGAACCCTGGCCTGGGTGCTGGTTCTCGCACAAGGTGGAGGGATTTGCATCAAGGACTTCCATGTGCTGTCCAAGTAATGTTCTTTTAAACATCCTTGTGATCGGATGTGTCAGTGTGCCCTCTATTTGGAGATAAAATGTCAGATGTCTGACAACAAAACTGTGATGGGCTTTGCCAGACTCCTGATGACTCTGGTGGAGGACTGCACTTCTCATGGCCACATCTAAACTGAACCTTAAGAGCTTGAAGTGCTCAGCTAATTCTTAATTATACCCTCTACGCTTTGAGGTCTGAGACTTAGTTGGCTCTTAAACGGCCAGAAGTACTGAGTGATACATCAAGATGATCTCAGCATTTGCTTCTGACATGTTCTCTTCTGAGCTACCACTAAAGATAATAGGAGGTTCTGCATGGGGTAAGCTTGGGCTGGTTAGATGCCAGTCTCAAGATAAGTGGTGTAATGCCTTGCTTTGTGTGTTAAGCTGAGGCATAGTACTGGTGTGGCCCTAAAATATAACTATAATTTTTTGGAGATCTTAAAGTACCAGTTTAAGCTTAACGCTTTTCTGTAAAAATAAAATCTCCTTTTATGAAAGTGCCTGGTAAAAGGCAGGATACAGGACTGTGCAATAAATCTTGTGGTTTTCTTCTTGATTCCTTTTGCACAGGTTCCTGTACTCGTGTAGCTTGTGTGACCTCAGACTGTCCTTCAGCGCTTTATAAAAACTTGATCTGGCAGCCTTTCCCATTCACACACCTTGCTTCAGAGCCTTTCCCAGGTGTATATGTTCCCTATGTACATTTTCATCTGGATGGTGTCTAAACAATCTTTCTCTGCATTTAAACCATTGGAAGCTCAGCAGTGTGACACATTTCTGTACATTTCTTGGAGTGAGATTTGAATAATATGCTGGCATAAAACTTGGCTTTGTTTAAAAACCTTTGTAGTGCTCTGACTTTCTGCCCTTTTCTTAATAAAGTTCCCTTCTCCACGATGTGGTTCTAAGTATCTTACCTGGTAGTGACAGGCCTGTAACTTCTGGTTTTGCGGTGTAACTTTCAGAAGAGGCATTAGCTTTGGTTGATATTAAAAGTGCTTAATTTCCTGGAAACATTCCCTAAAGAACTAATTTCAGTGGAATAGCCTTCTTTCTTCCCCCTTCAAAGAGGTGTGTGTGTGGGAGGAACTTATTTCTGATCTGAATCTGCCTGGGCACAACTCTTTAAAGTAGGATGTCTTGCTTTCCTCTTGTCTAGCAGAATTGCGTCAGTTTTGTTCCTCAAGCAGGCACCACAGATAACTTATCAGATGTTTCTTGGACTGGTTTTATTTAACAAAGTCTGTCTGCTTAATGTGTCTAGAAACAGCCTGTGGCTCTTCTGAATCTTAGTGGGGAAGAGTGCTATGCAACTTGGTAGAAGCTGTAAAAGGACAGGAAAGGGGACTTTTAAAGGCTTTCAGTGCTGGTCAGGCATGCTCCAGTGTTGTGGTGTCCGGCTGAGCTCTCACAGCACTAGTGTGCCAAAAGATGACTGGTGGGAGGGCATCTAGGAGGATTTTCTATCGAACTTAACGTTTCTGGAAATGTGATTCCTTCAAGATTCTTCAGTGAATGTAATGGGGCATAAAATCTCTTGCTAGTGGAGCTGCTATTAAAGAGGCTGCTTTTACTGATGTCTGGGCAGTTGCACACAGCTGCATCTTTGCTTTAGCCCAAAGCATTTCATAATACCTCAGTGAAGTGAGTCTGCCAGGCTTTCAGTTGCTCATTAGAAGGCCTGAGGGAAGGGTCCTATGGGAGTGGCTTCCTTTAATGTCTTTGCTTTTTTTAATGTTGGCTTTCCAGTATGCTGAGTCAGGCCCAGCCTCGGCATGGGTGGGGAGCTGTAATACCTGGTACTTAGCAAATCCTGTGTGTGCCCCATTGAGTCACAGGGTGAAGTGACTTCTGTCCCTGGAAGTCTCCTCTCCCTGGGAAACCTGGAACAGAAATGTATACAGGTCTCAGATTTGTTGTCAATTGTGAAATCATTTACTATACAAGTCAATATCTTGATGATAGCTTTCCCAAAACCCAGTGCCTTTGAAAGGGTACATAAGAAATTTGCTGTAACTCTACTGGTGTTGGTTGTATCTTTTATTCCTGTCTGGAAAGGGGAAACATGGGGGGTATGTGTGTGTGTCTCATACTTGCACAGGTGAGGTACGCTCTTAACAGTAATGCTGAAGTGTTTCCTGTAACAGGATTTTCATCTTTTTATTCTGTGATGAAAGGGCAAATAAAAAGGCTTTACAAATCCAGCACTTGCTTTCTAGTGGTTGATTTTAGTTAGTCTTCAGTCACAAATGGGATGCAAGAATATTGCTTGAAAAGACTCAATCTTTGGGGTTGTCATGGCTTTATTTTAAAAAAGAATTGTACACTTAAGGTGCTTCAAATAACATCCTTGGCTCTAAGAGCTTCAGCTTCTTTGTGTTCCTCAATGTGGTTCTCAAACCCTGTGATGGATGAAAAGGCAGCCCTGACTGCTTCCACTGATATACTTACTGCCTTTTGCTAATTTTGTCTAGCCTGCTAAAAGTTAATCTTGTGTTCTGTGTGCAGAAAAGGCCAAATGTTTGTCTGTTTATATTAATGCTGACCCATTTAGAGGAGATACTAGATTAAAATTTGACTGGCTCAACACTGTGGTTGTCTGTCCTTTTTCGTCAACAGACAAGTTTATTGGGTCATTACAAAAAGGGTTTAACAAAACAGAAGCAAGGTGACCTCATCCCTGCTTTTAAATAGGGAGGCATTTGTCCTATGTGATTAGAGGCAGAGCTCTCAAATACATTTCAGTAAACTAAACCCTTAAAATCTTAGAGCACAGTGCTTTGGCTCAGCCCCTGCAAATCTGCTTTGGCTGAGATCAGGTCTGCTTAGGTCTTCAGAAATAACATATTCTAGAGGAAGTACCTGAAGTGCCACAGCTGGATCCACAGGGCATGGAGTTTATCAATCTAGTCTTCATGTACTCGATCATTACTTAGTTAATCACTGCAGACCAGACAGCTGTGCAACTGCAGCAACAGTGCCAACTTTGTTAGCTATGCACAGACTGATCTGAGCTTTTACATAAAGATTCTGACAAAACCATGAACCTCTAGCACATCTGAAGTGTGTAAATTCATTGAATGTGTATTTAGACTGTGTAAAATGGAAAAATACTAGTTCACAGTTGTTAAAGCATAATCCTGCCTACCAACAGCTGACTTTTCTGAAAGTAACTCCAAGTTAGTGTACTTTCTTTTAAGGTAGTGACAGGCTAAAATGAGATGTAGAAGTATCAGAAAAGATGTGGTGTGTCTGTAATCTGAAGATTATGTAGGAGAGGAGAGAAGCTCTCTCTTGGAGATAAAGCTTAGTTGGATCAGTTATATTGAGTCATGAGTACAAAATGCTAATGACTAACTGTGCCCAGTTTTCTTTTTTTACTAATTCACTAATAATGTGAAAGCTGTAAACAAACTAGCTTCAAATCCCAGTGGCAGGAAGGCCTTGGGTAACTTTTCTACTAGTATCTGTATTTTCTAAACAAAACAATGAAACAGAGATGCCAGCATAATTTCTGGGATTTCCAGCTGGGGAAGATTTGCTCAAGCAAGCACTTGGTTGTCTTGGAGTTCAGGAATTTGGTCTACTCTTCTGCCAGTTGTACCTTCCCTGAAGAAGCAATTGCTGTAGCTTGCCTGTTGTCTCCTACACAGCTGGCAGTAGTGTTGGTGAAAGTCTACTAAGTATGGAAGTGAGGTAACATATTACAACTTGGCACTGTACTCAAACTCTTCACTGAGACACATAATACCAATGTAATCTTCTGATTAGAAGAATAAATGGCTTTTTGTAACCCACTCCTTTCCCTTCTACTGTGAAGCTCAGAACTGGAAAATAGAAGCTTCAAAGTAGTCCAGTATTAAGTCTGCTCTCCTGCAATGCACATGATTATGGTGGCAAAAACTTGCAGCTTTCCAGCTGTTGATCAGTAGCTGTCAGACTTGTTTTCTTCCAAGGGGTTTTGGTGCAACTGCATTGAGTACAGAAAGTACTTCTGCAGTTTTGCCTTCCTGCTAGGAAGAAGGGTAAGGCTTTAGTATGGCCTGTCCTGTTGGGGTGTTTTCAAAGGTAGAAGCAACAGCCATGGTAGAGAGTAGACTGTTCTGGGGCTTTTTCCTGGAAGCTCCAATTCCCCAGTGGTTTGCTGTGTCTGTAGGGAATCCAGTTCTAATTGTAAATGCCATTTAATGTTTTTATGGTTACAGACTGAAAGCTATCTCTCTTCTAGTGCCATCATCAAATTCTTGCAACAAGCCTTGTGCATGTGCACTAGTGTTAATTAGGTGGCTGTATCTAAGCCTCCTGGTGGCTCTCAGTCTTGTTGAAGTGTGATGTGTTGTAATGTCTCAAAAAGCAAGTGTGGGAATGAGCAGAGACTTGTTTACAAGCTTCCATCTGTAGGAGTGAGCTGCCTTGCTAAGCCTTGTAGAAGTAGCAGGAAACTTCTTTCAGACTGGCTTCACACTTCAGTAACAGTGTTCCCTCTAGCCTTTTAAACATGAAGGGGTTTGGGTAGCTTTTGTAACTGGGGGCAATGTCAATGTCTTGCAAAGATAGTGACTGTGATCTTCTGGAAGTTCATAGCTTGGCTTTCCTCTGAAGTTGTGCTAGTTCTCATTATTGCTTCTGTGTGTCTCTGCTCATGAAGGTGTATTTCCATACTGCAGATGAATTAATATGCTCTAGGCAACTGATCTAGTCTGGAAACTGTCCACAAGCAAAAGATTTCTGATGCAAATGGATCACAGTTGAAGCGGTTGTGACTGAATACACAAAACTGCAATATCTGTGATGGGACCTTTGCATAGTTTGTGCTCTTCCCTGGCAGCTGGGAGATGCAGCCTTATCAAGTAATAATCAATTTGCTTTTCCTCTCCTCATAGGGTAACTCGGGTAGCACGTGGATCCAGGTGGTGACAATTCTGCTGTGGACTGGCAATTATTTCTGGCTTGGATAAAAAGTGAAATTGGTAAGACTTGTTAGTCGGGGTTAACTTACTGGGGTTAACCATGTGACTGAGGAAAAATGCAGGGAAAAATCTGCCCCTTCAGCATGAATGATATGTCCCTGTAATAACTGCAGCCAGCTGTTAGAAATGTATCTTCAAACTGACCCAGCTTCTTTTAAGAATCTGATTTCAAGAATGAAGGATACTGTTATATCTTGAGATTTTTAATTCTCTCCCCCATTTCCTTTACTGTGAAGCCCTTGAAAGACTAGATGTTAATCTAGTGCTCCTTCAGCTGCAGAACTACAGTGAATTAAAAGAAATGCTGAAGTCACTGGTACATAGTGACCACCTTGAATACCTGGAGTTAGTACTAGTATTCTCATGGAGTTGCAAAATTCAGGCTAAGGAACTAAACCAGTAGTTCTTTCAGAAACACCCACCCAAAGCTGCTGATGTGCCTTTATAGCCTGGCTCTTCATTCAGCTTCCATTTGAGCTGGGTAGTCCTTGCCAAGATCCTGTAGGTATTGACTGGCTGCAGACTGTAGGGTTTGACACCTGAGACACTGTTGCAGTTCTAGTGCAGCACTGATCAGGAATAAATTTCCTTCTCAGTTGATCATCCAGCTTCTGTTTCTTGTGGTGGTTGATCAAAGTAAACTTCCTTTCATCTTAGAAGTTGCTAGTCTGAGTTGATATGCTAGGACTTTTGTAGCAGTGTTAACTGGCAAATTTAGGTGGTTAGCACAGTCTTAACGTGGCAGTTGATATTTGTATCCAATGCTATATTGCAAAAGCTTTACTGTTTTTTTTTTTAATCTCCAGGCTCAAAATGAGTGCGATGTTGGAAACCCCTGAGCTGCCAGCAGTGTTTGATGGGGTGAAGCTAGCTGCAGTTGCTGCTGTTCTGTATGTCATTGTTCGCTGCTTGAATTTAAAAAGCCCAACTGCCCCTCCTGAACTCATTTACCAGGACTCTGCTTTGGCCCGCTTTCTACTCAAATCCTGCCCACTTTTGACCAAAGAGTAAGTAGTGTGTCTTTTCCTGTTGACCTGTGTTACAGGGAGAAGAGCTGCACTTAACCATTCTTCTGCCTAGTGTGTTTCTTAAACCTGGGTGCAAATGAATGTCAGGGTATTGTCTTAACTTGAAGCAGGTTTATTTTATTAAGCATTTCACTATTGTTGGTGTCTTGGGTACCTGGGTTTAGGACCGAGCCTTGTGCAGGGCTCTTCATAGTCGTATAGAAAAAGCCATCCGTGTCCCTCTGCTGTATGCTGATACTGTACTGTGTAGCCCGCTGTTTCTGGGAATGGGGGGGTGGGGGTGGATGCAGTCAGCACTTGTTCCTCTTCATGTACTCCCCTTTCTGTTAGGGAAGAAATCTCTTTGGGCTCACAAGAAGGAAACACTGTCGTGGTGTGGCTGTATACTTACAGTGAACACAGGGATGGCAGCTTTAGCGTGCCTACTCTTATCTGAAGTGCCTTAACTTGATTGAAGACTAATGAAATTTATTACTGGGTAGAGCACGTCATCATAACTAGTTTAATAAAGTAATGACATACTGTAGAACTCGTAAGTCTGTTGAATGCACTTTCAAAATGACCTTATGTCAACTATGTGTTTGAGCGGGTTGATCCTTGACCTTCCATTCTAGGACCTCCAGAGTTAGTGCAGCTGCCCTTACTTTCACCAATAATATGAAGCATTTGCTACAATTTCATGAGGCTTTGGAGGGACAAGGACTTTGATTATGGTATTTCTCTTCTGCAATCATTTTGAAAACTTGCAAGTCCTATTTAGGAGCCCTAAATACATCAATTATCTAGTAAGTGCTGAGTGCAGCTGCATGAACCTTCCTTTTGGATCTCAAAAGTCAAGCTGGCTTAATGATAGTCATTCTAGGGGAGATGTGAAGCTTTTAGCAGTGCTGTTAGGTGCCTTGATTACATAAGATGTAAGATCTTAGCCATAGGATCTGTAAACTCCTAGAGGAAGCAAAGCATTATCCATTTAAAATTGGAGCCCCGAGAGGGTTCCCTGCTGCCCTCTGAGTTTGGTAGTAACATAAGTGTGTGTGTTAAAGCTGAGCAATGAAATTGGATTCTTGATTATGTCTAGTGCCTTAACTGCAAAGCAGTTGCTTCCGTAAAAAATACACTAATGAGGTTCTAGTTACTTGGTGCCTTGTCATCTCAGTGTTGGCGCTCCAGATTGACATGTCCCTAGTTGCTGAAAGAGCAAGCATGAAGCTGTGCTGATTACCAGTCTTGAAGGCATATTAGTATCAGGCTAGTCTTTGAAATAGATTGTAAGTCAATTCAGAGTTGGTTTTGCTCCTGTTTCAGCTCTGTTCTTACAGCACAAGCTCCTAGGGCTACTGTATTAGAGCCATGTTTTTGACTTTCACTCAGCTGGAGAACATAGCATTCCCCAAGGAGTGAAAACACAGAACGTTGTCTAAATTGCAGTACATCTGCTGTGCATTAATTGCAGGAGTGAAGAGCTTCTTGTGGAATCCTAGTGGTGTTATGTGCAGTCTTGGGTTATTTGCTTTCTCTGGATCGACTGAGCTCAGGCTTGCCAACTTCTCTGAGAGCTGTAGCAGTGATTACCAACACATGGTTCTTGGGTAGAACACTGTCTGAAAGGCTTGTGTGACCCCAGGAAATACACTCAGCTGAAACAAACTAGAAAAAAAAGTGTCAATAGGTGGTAGTTCAGTCTTGTTAGCTCTATACCTATGCTAGGGAAGACAGGAATATAATTGCTGTCAGGGACTGAAAAGAGGTAAGTCAATGTGTATGTGGTTATTTTTTTCTATACTAGTGATGTTATCACAGACCCTTTTTTAATACAGAAATTTTAAAAAATCAAATAAATCCTGTCTTTAGGCATGAAAGTCACCTGGAGGCTGAAGGGGAACAAATATATTTCAATTCCTGCAATTATGCATGAAACAGTTTGTAGGATTAATTAGCAAAAACCTATGTGAAAACAGATTGTGCCATACTCCACTGGAAAAAATCTTGCAAGGCTTTGATTACTTGCTAATTATTCTGAGTGTTAGGAAAGCTGATTAAGCAGCTCTTTTCAAATTCTACCATGAAAGCAAAATAAGTAGCCCAGCAATCCCTCCTGCTATATCAATACTAGGTTTGTTGCAAGATCTGCTATAAGACCAGCTCTTCTGTACCATTGGGAACTGGCTTTCAGAGCTAGTTTGTTCAGCTCCCTTATGCTTAAGGGAGGAAGGGGTGAGAGAGTATTGCTGGAAAAACCGAGGTGGCAGGCAGAAAGCAGAAATAAGCAAAGTTACTTTATCTGTGCAGCTGTTCAAAAATACTTGGAAAAAACACTTTTGGATTTTTTTCCCCTTTGTGGCACCATCTTCACCTATGGACTTAATCAATATATTGTAACCATAGCATCATTCTGTAAGCCAAGTGGTGGTGGACGAATTATTTAAGAACTTTGGATATAAAATTGCCTGAGATGGCTGTGTGCCAGGTACCTTGTGCTTGCAGATGTTAGTACTGCTTTTTACAGTTCTCTAAGCTGCTAGAAGCTTTCTACGTACCTGTTAAACACTGGTAAGCAAAAGACTGTCTTCCTAGTCTTCTTTTTCTGTCTTACTTCTATTTCCCTTCCTCTACTACCCTGTGGCCAGCTCTGTACTTCGGTTTACCAAGTGGAGTAGCATAATCAGGCCATTTTTCATTCAAAGAACTGCTTATTGCATAGAAGTTCTTGCAGATCAGCACAGCTGTTGGTGCCCTCAAGCACCTGGGCCTAGCCCCTGGCTGCAGCTGTCTCTTTTTCCTGTCTTTCAGATTGGTACAGAAAGTATGCCATTTGCTCTTATTCCTGTAGAAATGCAGCATTGGCTCTTTGATTCATGGGGACAGATTTTTGGCGAGTGCTTGTGGTACTGGACTGGACATTTTTTTGGCTGATGCCAATTTCCTCTACCATCAAGAGTGCGTGTGTATCTTTATGTAGAGGCAAGGCACAAGTGTCATCCTTATTGAAAATAATTACCCTTGCTGTCTGCATGCTTTTATCTATTAGTAAAGGCAAGCTTTGCAAAGACTGAGGCAAATGACTGTCAAGCCTGTTAGTAAACACTGTCAAAGATCCAGCCTAGATCCTTCTTATCCTTTGTTTGCACGGTGACCTATACTGGATAAGCAGGCTGCCTGGTACCAGAAGACTCTTTTGCGCTGTCATTGCTGTTCTCCTAGATGCAAGGAGACAAGTAGTCAGAAAAACTGTCTTCAAGCTTTTCAGTGTTCCTTTTCTTCCACCTAATAGCAAACAGTGTTTGATTCCTGTCAACTCCTTGGTGTTTTACCCTGGGAGGAACACTTCCAGGAGAATAATAAACTAGAAGAGCAGTATTACTCCTGAAGCTTTGGCAGGTGAACATGTTGAGAGGTAGAGAAGAATGGCAGCTCCCTACTGATAAGCTGGAACATTGACCCTGGGGGGAGAAGCCCCCTCGGCAGGTATTAGTCCTTGCTGGGTGCTCTGCTGGGGCATTGGCAGCAGCCTGCTGTTCTCCAGCTGTTCCCAGCAGGGAAGATGTGCTGTAATACTTGTGCCCTGTTTTGACTAGAAGACTTCTTGTAGACGCTGAAGGCTGAGGAAGGGTGTGATGGGCACTTTACTAAATAAAAGCTGCCTAAATTGGGAAGGAGGTAGTTTAACCCAGGAGGCCAGCCTGTACTTTTAAGTAATTCTGACTTCACACAGTTTCCAGGGGCAGCAGATACTTCTCCGCTTACGTTAGCCTCTTTTTCAGAGACTCATGGGACATGGAAGCTCTTGTAAGCTGCTTTAAATTTTTGCTCTTGCATATTTGTGTCTTCATCACATAGAACAGTCTGAGCTGATGCAGAAAAACCTGTTTTCTACATATTTGGGGAGGGGGCTGAACCCTGCAGACTTGGAGGTGCTTTCTTGATTGCAACTAAAATTGCATTCTCTAGAATCAAACAAGGGTCAAGGTTTGGTTTGCAAAGCATCCTTTAAATACCTTCAAACTGCTCTGTAAAGGGGGGAAAATAACCTGTCACCTGCTGTAATACGGGTGGCTGTTCTTGGGGTGTCCCCTGACACAGACAAACTGTAGGCTCTGCTTTCTTGCCATCAGTATCCAGTGCACATCAAAGTGATGTAAGAGTTAATCTTTAAAGTGTTAATCTCCTCAGATGAAATGAAGTAATGCTCCAGAAATAAGCCTGTTGCTGAACTTCCATTGCAGTTCTTTGAGGACCTGAATGCTGATGCTTGCTAATAAAAATAGCACAGTTTTCATGTGCTTTGTGTGAGCTGCTTATACAGCTGCTGCTTTCCTAAATTCCTGCATACTGGGCATGTACATGTTCTAAAATTATAATCTGCTACCTAAGACCCACTAAAACAATCTACAATCATGTGTTGGAAGTCTTTTAAGTATTAAAATGCTAGGAGGATGTTTGTGAAATGCTTAGGAATTCTCTTGCTCTCGGGCACTGTTGTGGACCTATCAGGATCTCGGGCTGTGCTGCACAGCTGAAACACAGCATTTGGAGCTAAAACATTAGCATTTTTGAGCAGATTTATGTAACTGGCTGTGAATTCATTTAGCCAGTTAAGGCTGATGAGCTCTGTACTTGTTGTGCCATTGTAAGTCAGCTTCCATAGTGACTGTCATCCCCAGACCTGTTCTCGTCTGCCTTCTGTTGCAGAATCCTGTTACTGGAAGTTATAGGACTGGCTACTGGAAGCCATAACTAACTGTCAAATATTTATCTTTACTTAAATTGCTTGGTATCTGTGGTGCAGCTGACCAAATCAAAACAGGAAAGTGAGTCAGCTAAAAGCCTTTGGGTCTGGAGCAAACTAGGAAGCTTTTTTTTTACCTCCTAAGTTATCAGTACTTGCTTGTCTGTGGTATTGTAGTACATCATTCTTGTCCTGATGTGGACATGTATATACATTTTTAGTAAGAGGTCTTCCTGATGACTGCTCAGCTCCTGTCATTTGTAAACTGCTACAGTGGAAATGCTGCTTATAGACATGGTGTCTGTGCCTGGGTGCTCATACATCTGTGACAGCTGTTCTGGAACAGGGTACACAGAGGAATACGTAGTGACTCATCTCAGTACAGTGACATTTGCCGTGCTGGGGTAGTCTTTACAGTATACCGCTTTGGTTTATAGCAGGCGTTATAGAGAAGCTGAAGTCTGTCATGTCCTTGAACACTTTCACTGTTTCTACTTAATATCAATGCCAGAGGGAAGCCACCTGCTTTAGGAGTGAGGGCCCCTTGTTTGGCAGACATGGTTAAATTTAGCAGTAGTGATAGTTTTAGCAGAAATCTGAAGGGCAACGCTTGAATGCTCCTTAAACTGAATACTACTTAGTTGCTCAGTCTGTATGGTATCTAGCTTGTGTTTCCATGTGTTACACCCTGCTGAGCTTGTTTTGTTAAGGTAAGCCATAAGAAAAATACCCTGAGTACACGTTCTCCTGCCTACAAGGATGATTGTTTTAAAGGAGCATCTCTTTTCAGCTGTTTGCCATGAGGAATGTTGGCTTAGCTACAAAACAGTCTGTGCTGGCTATTACTATCAGCACTGGACAGTTAGGTTTTTTCCAGCTGAGTTGAGGATGAAAATGTCTCAAACGTTTTTTACATAACCTAGATTTTATTTAACCCTATTATCAGATTTGCACTTTAAGAGGGTGAAGTCTTGCACAATTCCTGGCAAGCTTTTTTCCCTCACCAGTGTGGTGTCATGCACCTTCATGATAGAGTTCTTTGTGCTCTCTTCTTTGAATAGTTTTACTAAAAGCAAGCTGAAAGTCCAGGTGTCTTGTCCTTCAAAACTGTACAGTCTTGCACTGTTATGCTCAGTACTTGGTCTTATACACTTTGTCTCACTGAAATATGTAGATAGAAGTCACTTATAGGAAGAGTTTCAAAAAAAGATTTGTGCATTGCTGAAATAGTGTCAGCAGCAATAGTCTGACAGGCAGATCATATGCCTGATTCTGCTATAGATTATAAGGATGCCTTGCAAAGTCAAACTTGGCCCTCAGCTGAGGACAGCTTTTACTGGAACGCAATGATGCAGAGGCATCACTTTGTTACTGTCAAGGCTTTATAGGGTTTTGTAGTAGTTTAGGTTGGCAACTTGTCATGGTAAATGAAGGTCTAATATTTTTAATAGCTGCTTGCTTTTGCATCAGTCTGGTAAAGTGAGTTATCTGTCTTAGCTTTTCACTGATCATGCAGGATGTATGCAATCTGGCCAACTTCTTTATCCTTCCCTGTTGAGGTCTTGTGATGTTTAGTCTCCCAGAGTCTGGATACTTAAAGAATTTTAGGGTATATATGTCACCACAAGCCTATTGCTTGAAGGCTGATGTGCAGTAGTAAAAGAAAAGTGAGAATAAAGCCCTGAAATACATGCAAGTGTTAAAACAGTTCACAAGCTGCTGCTCTATTTTTAAATGCAAACATAACATGTTTAAGTATGACTAACTGGGAGTAACAAATCTCTGCATCGGAGTACTGTCCTATGCACATTACTCATGCTGGAATGACCTTTGAATATTTTTCTAGAGGAGTGTAGTTACATGTAGACTGACTAATGCTAATGCGTCTTTGCAGGCAGTGTGACGCCTAAACAACTTACTGGAGTTAATATAGAAAATAAACTGAGCATTTATTTGCTTGGTCTATAGGCTGCTCAGAAACACAAGGTTCTGCACTCTGAAGGGAGCAAGCAGTGAATGCACCCATGTCTGTAAGGCTTCACACAGTTTTAACTTTGAGGGAAATGTGGATCCTACAGGTATAATTTGTCCATCAGTATGGATGGAATCACAGGGGATTCCTGCCTTGGTTTTACTATTTCCTTTAATGAAGAGCATACCAATGAAACTGTATATGCTGTTTGGCTATGTGTAGTGTAAAGGTTTGACTTACTGAAGATCAGTACTTCAGGTAACTTCCAGATGAGTTATCTGAAGGCAGGCCGGGTTTGTTTTTTTTCCCCAGAGGAACCAGCTGTGACCTGAGGAGGTAGGCTGTGGTAGCAGTGCACTTGGTAAGCAATATGCTTGAAGCCATTTATCTTCATTTAAATGCCAGCAGTAGTGGTGAGGCTTTGAAGACTCTTCTAATTTCCTAACAACATCCTGTGGTATATGCTGCTGCGTCTATTCTGCTGGATGACTGTGACTTATGTTTACCTACAATTCAGTGCCCAGATACAAGGAGAGGCTTGGTGCTTGCAGAGATTCCTGATATTTTTTTTATCAATGTGGTAGTGGTAATCAGTCACAGCTGTATAACTTGGTTGCTGTAGCTGGAGAAATTGCTTTCCTGTTAGCCCTTTTGGGTAAGACTTTGGTTATGTCTTTGAAAAGCACTGTATAGAAGCAGAATCACCAAAACTTTCCAATGCATGTGCTTAGCCTAAGATTAGAAACAATGCAGCAATATTGATGCCTTGAGTGTCTTCTATAATAAGCATTTGCAGATCTTTCATGTTGTATTTGACAGCTCTCCTCAAAAGCTGCTAGCAAAACCTCGGCAAAGGACTTGCGTGAAAGAAGGCAAAGAGGCAGTCAAGCATAGTCTAGTGTGGGGATGGCTGCTGACCTGGACTGGTAGTAAATGACTGGGGTGAACCTAGCTGTTTGTTCTTGTGCTAGAAGAGCAGTGTCTCTTCCATCTGGCATAATAGTTGCTGTTCAAAACCCTCTGCAGTGAGCTGTATGTGACTTGAGCAGGACCATCTGTAGCTCTTCTTGTGCAGCCTCGTTTAAATTGACTGCACAATCCTGATGGATACCTACTTTGAATTGTGAGAACATAATCTGCTCTGACAACTTTCCATCTCTACCAGCAATTGCAGAGGATGAGTTTGTATGGTCCCCATCATTGCTGGGGATCTCGGCACAGCTGGCGTGCTGCACCTTGCATCTGGCAAGACCCACGTGCAGTGCATATCTTCCAGTGCAGATGCTGGGCTGGTGATAAATAGTGCTATTAGTCTGACATAGATTCTTTGAAAAGTTTTATAGTTGAGTGATCAAATCCAGGATGCACTGAGGGCTAATTAACAAGGCTGCAAGGATGAGCTGGCAGCTTTTGCAGCCTTTATTGAAGTGGTATCTTCTTCTACGGGAATCTGTTTTGGGTCTTTGGGAAGTACATTTGCAGAAACTGAGTGAAACTGTACAATGAACTGCTGTGTTACTTTGATTGTAAGAAGTCTCCCTCATAGATGAGAGAACAGAACAGGGAGAAAGCGCATACTGCTGCCTTTGTCTTGCTAAACAAGCACAGATAGTTCTTATTTTTGTAGGAAGTCTTTCAAAAGTGTAGGGGGGAGAAGGAAGTTGTGGCCATGACACGTGAGAGCTGGCATGGGGAAGAAGGTCCAGCTGTGTGGGTAGGTAGTGTCAGAGCACAAAGGCAAGGTTTCTGTCACATTCTAGTGGATTATGGGCTTAAGCAGGAAATCTGAGTCCTGAGCTGCCTAGTTTTCTGTAAACGGGGAAGAACATGATCTCTACTTCATGTGGTGTCAAGCAGTCAAAGGGAATAACTGCAGGAAGCCCTAAAAATTGCAATAGGGAGGGAGCTGCTAATCTCTTGGGATCCCAAGGTGGTGTAAGTAGCTCTCGGGCTTCTTCTGGGTATCCTGCTCTGTGCAACAGAGACTGCAGCTCCTTAATTGGAAACATGCCCCCTGGGACTGTTCTTCTAGACAAGAAGTCAGTTGTGCTTTCCTGTTGAGAGCTGAAGTAACTATCTTTTTTCAAGGCATCAGCTCAGTCTCTCCTTTGTGGAGTGGCCAGGTGACTTCCCTGCCACCACTGTGTATGCAACAGTATGCTTCCTGTTAAACCACTTGCAGCTCTTCTTGTACTGAAAAAAACCCAGTAGCTAAGCCTTTAATGCGTTTGGGCCCATAGCTGTGTTTCCCCTATGTCCTTTTTTGAGGGCCAGGAAGCCAGGGAAAAAGACAGTCTGCTTTGTCACTTAGTTTTAATGTGCCCTTGGTAAAGATAATTGCTAGACTCCCCTCTTATGTTGAGAGGGATTTATTATTCAGTGGAGTTTAGCCAGTTCCAACAAATCCTTTTAAAACTGTCCCAGCTTTACCTAACTCTGCTTGTGAGGCAATATCACTCTGTACCATGCCTTTGCTTAACTGAGAAAAACAGTTCTGTGTAAGTGTGTCCTTGCTAGCAAGTCTTGGGGCTTTTGGTCTTCCAAAACTTGCTATGGATCCTATGATTTCTGCCACTGGCTTGTACAGTCAAGTGCTTACACAAGTTCCTGTGGTTCAACCCAGCAGGCTTCAGTGTTTCAATTAAAACAGATTTACAATGCTTTACAGGTTCTGGAGGTCAGTTTGGTTGGCTAGCAACATGCTGTCCCAATCTGAGGCACAAGGCTGCTGTGTATTTGGTGTTAAACATATGTGCATGTAACACTTCAGTATAGAAGAATGTCTGGTTTCTGACTTCTGCTGCTGTTATCAGTGCTGATTTCTCAGCTTTGAGAACTTCAGTCTCTCCTCTTGGGTAAGGCTGCAAAGGTCAACGTTGCCAGTTCAGTCAAAGCAAAAACAATTTATTTGTTACTATAGTTGGTAGTGAAGGGAAGATTTGTTGTGGGAGTGCTTATCTGTTTGCAAAGGCTTGTTAACTCAGCAGGGGTAAGCAATTAAATTACTGCCTCTTCCAGGTACATTCCACCCCTGATCTGGGGAAAGAGTGGACATATTCAGACTGCCCTTTATGGAAAAATGGGGAGAGTGAGATCGCCACATCCGTATGGACTTCGCAAGTACCTCACAATGCCAGATGGAGCAACAGCCACCTTTGATCTCTTTGAGCCACAGTCTGAACACTGCATTGGAGGTCAGTCAAACAGCTGCTGGCTGCAGCTAGCTGCTAACCTTGATTCTCTGCTCTGGGGGATGGGTGAGGACACTGCTACCTGATTTGTCAGCAAGGTTAGATGTTAAATCTGATGATGGAAGGGGGCTGTTAAGCAATACTAACCAATGTGTGGAAGTTATGAGGCCATCTTGCTGTATGCTTATCTCTGACAGCAGGAGAGACCCTATTGGATTAAGTAACTGTTTGTGGCACGGGGCGGGGAGTTATGGAATGTTTCTTCTGTTCCTTAACTTGTGCCTCAGGTGAGAGGCTGGCAAAGAGAACGTGTTGGTAAGCCTTGTTTGGAGTGTCCTTTGCCTGTTAAGACTGTGAGATCATAGACCAGAAGCTAACTGTATGATGTTCTTCATGGCCTGGTGCGTATGGAAAAGAAACTCAGCTTTCTCTCCCCTTTAGAAACAGATTCTTGGTAGACTTAACTAACAATAGATGTTTGAAGGTCTGCATGAAAACAGACTCTGTGCACAGTGTATGAAGGAGTCCAGACATGAAGAGAATTCTGTGGAAAAAGTAGAATACCATGGTGATTCCTTATGTATTCAGAGTGAATGTCAGCTTTCAAACTCACTGTTACTGCTAGTATCAGCAATGCTTAAAAATGAGTTACTGTGGCTTAACTTCACAATTACAACTTACAATAAAATCAGCTACTGCAGGGGTAAGCCCATGACTAGTACTTAGGCCCTCAGAAAAAGCAGAGGTTTTTTCCGAACTGTCAGTGAGGTCCTCATGGTATAATGCTGCATGAGAACAGTTACTGTTATCTTTATTGCTGAAGAGAATCTGAGCAGTGCTTTCCTAATGAGGGAAAACTCAGTAGATAGAGCTGCTAATGTTGGAGCTTTGCATGTAGGAGTCTGATAGCTAATTTGAAGCACATATGCTAATCCTAAATTTAATTTACTGTGGTTACTTGAATACAACAATTACTTCCTTAGTTGATGAAATATCTTGTTAAACTAGCAGTCATCTGCTTTGTGGCTAATCTAATGACATTTGATCTGCTGACACTGTTCACTAATGTCAGCTGATGAGAATATCTGTGTTTAGCAAAGCTTCATTTCAAAAATCTATTACACCCAGCTCTGGATGGGAAATGAGGGAAAAATAGCGCAGCCAGTACACTTGGTGCATGAACAAGCAGGGGGCTCCAGAGCTTACATACATTTAGCAGTCACAACAGGCTGTCAGAAGGCAGAACATGTGTAATGTCAAAAACATCCTTCAAAGGGAAGAATTTACTCTTGGTCTCTAGGCAGTGCCTGCAGAACTGTTTGGGCAGCTTTCCCTGAAGTTAGAAAACTGTTAGTCTCCTGTAACATGAATTACTTTTTTACATCTGTAGCACCAGAGCCACTAGTCTTCTGTCCCATACTGGATTTTTGGCAGAGTAGTAGGATTTTTAGCTTGCTTCTGGTAGATGGTTTCCCACGGATCTGAAATGGAAACCTTCTGAATCTCTTAATTTGCATAAAGTGACATTTACTTAACTTTCCTCTCTTTCTGTGCACAGAGGATGTCACAATGGTAATCTGCCCCGGGATTGCTAACCACAGTGAAAAGCAGTATATCCGCACTTTTGTTGACTATGCGCAAAAAAATGGGTACAGATGTGCTGTCCTGAATCACTTGGGAGCTTTACCAAATATTGAGCTCACTTCTCCACGAATGTTCACATACGGTAGGTACTTTATGGCAGCTGGGGACTTATTTTCAAGCTTGTCTTGTGGAATTTCTAGGGCTTGATCAGTCTCCTTCAGCATAACACAACTGCTGTATCTGAATGTGGATAACAAGTTTGTACTATTTCTTGGGAACTAAACTGAACTTACATGTGAGGAAGAGGGGAGCCTAATACTGGGATTCACTTCTCTGTTCTTACATGTGTATCCTAATAAAGGAGGCAGTTTTCCGGAAAGAACTACTGGGGAAAAAATCTCTGGTGGCTACTAAAGGCCTGCTCAGATGATTTTTAGAGATGCTGAAATGTCAGTTTAGTGGAGTGTGAAACAAACCTGGCTCTGAAGGATAAACACTACTTCTGAGGCTTTGTAAAATGTAATGAGAGAGGAGTTTTTACCGGCCTATGCAGAAAGTACGTTTCTGTCCTAGGAGGGACAGGTAAAGATTGGCCTCTGAAGTGCTAGTGCTTAACTGTTGTGACTTTGAGCTTCCACCTTGAGTATAAGGAAGTCTGTCTTAACCTAGAAATTAAAAGGAATAAAGGATTTGGAACTGTTAAGGGTGACTCCAGCTATTCTGAACTGCCCTGCTAGTGAGTAACATGATATTTGTAGAATGTGGCTGCCTTGCCTGTGACCTGATCTGCTTCTTGAGCCTTCATGTCCCTCATCACTGCAAATGTCTATAGGTACATCATGTTGGGAGTCGATTGTGGGTTTAGCAGACTGGTATTAGGTTTCTTTTAAAAAGATGACTAAGATACTGCTAAAAGTTTGGATTAACAGTTTGAATGTTTATCTTGAACAGCTGAATTGCCAAAACATTGTGCTTTGAGATTCTGAGTCTGGCAGGCAAATGGGTTGTAATATTATGTTGCTTGTTTTATAGTTATTAAATCCACTCCTTGGTGGAAAACATTTCAGCAATACCAAGTACCTCAGTTTGTATTAAGGCCCTAGGCTGTTAATGGATTTAGGCCTCTGTGTCTTGGGAATTAAGCTTGTCCTCCTTAAAGGATTTGGGTTTTTTATAAAAGTTGAAGGCTTTCTTCCATGGAGTTTTACTTTAGACCTTAGGGAGTTAGCCTGTAGTGCATCTCTTGAGACATACCTTTCTGAGTCTTTTATAGCCTTGGAAAGGGCAAGGAATGCCTAGCACTTTGAGTAAGACAGTAAATCACTTGGCAGAGTTGCTTATTAAGTGGAGTGCCAGCAAACCATGAGCAGACTTTACTCTGCCTCCAACCCAAATATCCCAGTGTCCTTTCAGCTTTTGCTGGATTCCTGACATATTTGTTGAGGAGCAAGTAGCCTAAATGTGGGATTTGCCAAATCCTCCTGCCTTTAAATCAGGCTTGACCTGTAGCTACTCTAGTTTCAGATTTCTGAAATAAGTACCAGCTGACCTCAAATCATTAGGGTCAAACACTAAAATATTCTGACTGCTGGGTTTTTCTAGAGGGAACTAGAGCAATGCAGTACTGGCTATCTTGAGGAGAGTTGCTCATTAAGAATGCTCACAAGTTAGTGCCCAACTGTGCTGAAATGCTCAGCCAGAAGCTTGCTGTTTCACTGAAGTAAATAGCTACCTCTGGAGCAGACTGAGCACCAGGGTTGCTAAAACCACAGTCTGTCTAGCAAGGATGATACAGTTGGGGGGGGGGGGCCACACTGGAGCAGTGCTGGGGTTCTACCCTGTGCCAACCTAACTCTTAGGGCTTATCTCCCTGGACAAGTTCCACAGGATAGAGCTGAGTTTCTGACTTTAGGCAGGAATAGCTGGAGATTTATTTCTTTTGTTCATGGGATGCCTCCTGTGTGGTTTGCAGTCTTAAATTCAATGGGAGGGTTAACAAAGTGCATAGACAGTCAATAGCAGTGTACTAATGCCATCAGTTTTGCAGCTGCTTCTCTTGATGTTTCCTTTTCCCAAAGTCAGAGGCAGGAGAAATAGCTGTAGGTACTCAGATACTGCGTGTGTGGAGGCCTTCAAGTCTGTCAAATGTTCTGAGGACTCCAGTACTGCCAGAAACTGGACCCCTTGGTGCCTGCAGCCTGTGGGTGCAAGTTGGGGTTAGCTGAGAGCAGAACAGATCTGTATAGAGGCACTTCTCTCTTGAAGAGGGGATACCTATATGTCTTCTAGGAAGCTGCAGTACCTTTACCTCTCTGGTGGTTAAAAAGGGCTAGCTGCCTCTGCTTAAATGCTTCCCTCTGATTCCAGAGAGCACCTGCTTAGTCAGGCTCTGCAACAGTCCACCGAGAGCTCTGTCCTGACAAGCCAGCTCTGCATTTCCATCCCTTCCCTACATCAGCATGGACTTAAGGATCCATAACAGTCTTGCTAAAAGCAAAGGAGCAAGCTGCTTTCCAGACACCCCACTGGAGTTTAGAAGTGGCAGACTGCCTCAGGAATGTAGTGATGTGTGCTGTTCTTAGATAGTAATGTCAAGCCCAGAGTTGTTGGACTTTTCTTAAGCTGCTTTAGAAAGGAGGAGTTCAGATTGTCAGAGTAGCTGTTGCCATGCTTTTTAAGCAAGTTAATTTCATCTTACTTTGGCACTCTGTCAGAACTAAGCATGAGCTAAGGTCCACAGGACTCGTAAAACAGATACACGAATACGTGTGAATCAGCTCTTAAAACCGTAAGGTTATTGGAAAGCCAGAAAGGGTAAGAAGCTGGACTTTAGGCACGCAACTGAAGTGTGAAGTGGTAATCTAGGTATGTTAGAAGATGACTTTTGACTCTTGCCTTTATTTTAGGTTGCACCTGGGAATTTGGTGCCATGGTTAATTACATCAAGAAGACCTACCCTCAGACCCAGCTCGTTGTTGTGGGCTTCAGCCTGGGTGGAAACATAGTGTGCAAATACCTGGGAGAGAGCCAGGCCAACCAGGAGCGAGTCCTGTGCTGCGTCAGCGTGTGCCAGGGGTACAGTGCACTGAGGTAGGTCTAAAACTTCTCTGTGCTGGTCTCTTCTGGGAGTGCAGGAGGGGGCAGATCTTTGGCAGGGTACGTGCGTGGAAGGGCAAGGTGAAGGGTGCAATGTTTTTCTTGCATTGAACTGGTCTGACTGCTCAGTCAGACTGCAGTGTGTGGGATGCCACCTTCCTGAAGGAGCAGCCAAAGCTATGTTGATTTGGAAGTACAAATAAGCTTTCTGTCAGTAATACAAACAAGTTTTCTGTACCTGGCCAGGTGCATGTTGGCAGCTTCTGGTCTGTGCATGTGAGCTGGCCTGTGTTGTTGCTACAGCATCCTAAGAGGAGGCATTCCTCATACCGTGCTGGTCTAATTAACCAGGCAGGCTGGGCAGCATGACAGATGGCTGAGATGATGCCAGGTTTGCAAGCAATAGTTTATGCTGTCTCTTCAGTCTGAGAAGTATCCCTTGGTTCCTAATAGCTTGTCTGCCTTCAGTGTGCAGTTTCATCTGGCAGCTCTTACCTGGGGAGACCAGAAAGAGACACAGCTCATACGCTGTCAGTCCGTGCTCCCCTCTTGGTGCATGTCACTGAAACAGTGTTGTGGGCTGATGAGAAGATGGAGAGGGACTTGCAACTATGTTACACAATTTGGAGGGTGAGGAGGCTTACAGCCCTGAAGTCTAAAACGTTAACCTGTGGTTCCCCACCTAAAAGCCAAGGCTATCAAGAGCTGTAACGGCTCCACCTAGTGCTAACACTTCCACTTCACTGATGGAGGATCTAGGTACAGTACTGGTGGCTTAACTAATGTGCAGTAACTTTCCATGAGTACATAGGTAATGAAGTTTAAGACAGTGTAACTGGCTAAGCTACTGCTTTCAGTTTTTACTGTTGGTACATAGCTACATCTCAGTAGCTGTCCATGACTTTACGGTAACATAACGGCACTTTTGAGCCCTGAGACTATCTGCAAGGCGAAAGAAGCTGTTGAGACGAGAGTAATTTGGGTTAAGATCCTTTGGGCAGATAAAAATGGTGAAATTGACAGCCCTGTGAGGGGTTTGCGATGGAATTTGGCTTCCCAGTGTGGTCAGGGTAGGAGGAACTCTCTTGATGCTGCTGATGCTCTGCCTGTATAGGGACCAGTTTGATATTTAGCAGTCTAAAGACACATTTAATGAGTTAACTCTTACAGGTAGAAGAAAAGCTTTTCTGGAAGCATTAGGATGTGACTAAAAGTTTGATGTGCATGTCAATAATATTGTCATACCTAACCCCTTCTGAGATCAGATGTGACTACTGCTAAAAGTGTGTGTAATCTACTGCTAGGTCCCCATGAGTTCACACCCTTAAAATCTGAACAGATGCTTTCAGGAGCAGGTTTTTTCCTGTTTTGTTTCAAGTAAAATGTTCTTAGTTGTATTAAGGTTCTGGCATGGAGCACAGAGCATCCTTTTGAAGCCAGCTCCTCAATTGCAGCTGTCAGACAAGGTTTGCAAGGATCACATCTGGCTGTGGTGCACTTGGTTCATCTGCAGTTACGCAATATTGTTTTTCTGGTCTCCAAAGTGATGGTGCAAGTAATGCTGTTCTCTAAGCTGATTTCTGTAGTAGTATGTCATGATGCAGAACAGCAGGGAACAGACAACCTGTTTAACAATACCACAGTTGAATATCCGTGTGGAAAAATAACAGCTGCTTGTCTGAGTTAATTCAAGTCTTCAGTGGGTTATGTAGATTACTGAGCTCTTGACTCCACCTGCTGGGTAAACATCTACTAGCAAATCTTCGGTCTCTTCAGTCACAAAACATCTGCTATGCCTTACTGGGCAATCAGCAGGAAGGCTTTTCAGAGCTTGTCTCCCTACCTAATATCTACTTCTGCTTTAAATGCTAATTAGCTGAAGAGCTAGGGGAAAGCAACATCAGTAAATATCTTCTAAGCAAAAGAGAAGGTAAGGAGGGCATTGTGCCCTCATTTTAAAAGGAGGAGGGATGGGGTACAAAGCCCCTCCAGGTAGAATGGTTAAGCCTTAGCCTTCCTGGGCTTGGTCTGGTAGGTTAAAATAACTGGCCTCATCCCTCTGGGCTACATGAAAGTGGATTACCTTGGTAGGCATGACCAGTTAGTTTACAATTCCATTTTATTTTTATATTAGCTTGTACAGCCTTTATAACCCAAATAACTTTAGGAGATGTGGGGGGAAAAAAGTGGTGGTGAGCAAGGTGAAGCAGGGAGCTGAAATATGAAAGCGTTTCCAGAGCATTAAGCATGAATCCCATAGATGGGCATAATAAAGTAGCAGTAATACTAGGATCTGCCAGAAGAAAATGAGACTCTTAATTTAATGAATTAACACGGAGTCTGGGGAATGTGTTCCCTGAGGCTAGATGGGGACATGTTTCTGTATTCCTTAATCTCTGCCTGCACAGGCTTGATTCTGCTGCTTGATCTTGTGGAATGCATCTACACCATAGCTACAGGCTTTGTGGAGAGGCCTCAGCTTTGAAACCTCTGCAGTCCTCAATGGAAGCAGCCTCTTCTAGTGTTGCACCCCTTCATTTTAGGAGTACTACTGTACACCACAGAAACTGCAGGGAAATATAGTAGTTTTAACTTCACATGTCTTGTAGTAACTTAGTAGGTTTGCTTAGAAAATATTTTGTGAGGAAAGAAATACACATTTTCCTGTCTTCATTCCCCTGCCCTGACATAAACATGGTAGGTGTAGTAGCCAGCTAGGCAAGAAGATATGGAAAGACTTTCATGCTTTTTTGTTTTTAATTCTGTACTCCAGCATTGCTTACTATGAGAAAACATAGCTTGCATCTGCTCTGATAGGGGACTTGCAGGTTGTGGCCTGGGAGGTCATGCTAAATCTAAATCTGCTGCAGTTCTTACGGTATGTTAATGTTTAAACGGTAGGAGTACTTCAGTAGCTGAAACTGCTCCCAGCATTCTTAAGTTGCTCAGTAAATGATAGTTTGTTTCCTCAGTAACAGCAAACCCTGCAAAGAGTAAAGCTATAACCTGCCCATGACCCTTGCATAGCAAAGGAGCGCTGGTATCTGGCAGAGCTCACAGAAGTCTGGATGACTTTAATTCTGTTTTAACAACAGATAAGCTCTAAAGTGCTGTTCTGCTTTGAGAATAGGTAAAGACTTCAACTCAGATGCCACTTGCAGCTGCAGCTAGTATTTATTCCTATAGCTCCTGCCAATGAAGCTGAAACAGTAATGGTATCTGTACATATTGGAAACATCTGCACAAATTATCTCCTCTGCAGAGCTATATACACAATAGACAACAGTTTGTTCAGCAACAGGTTTTATTCCTTTCCTTGGTAGTCCCATTTAGGTAAATTGCACTCAACTTACACAAAGGGATACTAAAACTCTTGTCAGTGTTGCAGATCTTGATTGATAGCTCTTAAATGCTCTGATCAAAACTGCTAATTGCATTGTGCAAAATGAGACTGCAGATCTGTTTTCTGATACTAACAAACTTCATCAAAGGGGAAGTAATTTCCTGGAAAAGGTTAAGCTGTGGCAAGGAGGGCCTGGAGATTTGTTTTCGTAGCCTCTAGGCTGCCATAAGGTGTTACACTGTATTAAATCTGATCTTTCAAGATCTCCATTAACAGCTTTGATTGTTCTGCACTGTGGTTTTTCTAGGGCACAGGAAACCTTTATGCAGTGGGATCAATGTAGAAGATTTTATAACTTCCTCATGGCAGACAACATGAAGAAGATCATCCTTTCTCACAGGTACTGCAGTACATCACTTACACTGATAGTACTGATTCAGTCAATTGCTATATTGGATATGTCATCATGGTCCTTTAAAATAGCACTCCTGAAAGATGATGCGCCAGTTCCTTGCTTGGTGGTCTTTAGGTGAACCAACAGAGAAGGGGAGCACATGTCAATCTCATTCATGTACTGTAAGATATACAAATAAGCTTTGGTGATCTTGTTAGAAGAAAGCAGGCTTTGTTTTCTTTTTGCCTTTTGAGAAAACTTGCTTAACAAATAAACTAGATGTTCACAGGAAAACATTGCAATTAGACTTCAAAGTGGAGTATTCTGCATCTGTTTCACTTCTAGCCAAAGAATTCCATACTCAAGAAGCCTCTTGTTCTGCCATCTATCTGAGGTAGGACTAATCTTCAAGATCTGCTGTACGGGGCTGCTGCTTATCAAATAAGCAAATAGTCAAGCTGTAGCTCTGGCTTCTAGCTGTTCCTCTAGAAAGAGCCTGTAGCCAGCAAAATACTTAATGTTGCTGTTCCTGGAGTGCAAGTGTACTTGTAGGATCCCTGTGCTGCTGTTGTGGTCCATAGTTCTTGCAAAATAAAGGAATGTGTGTGTTAAATGGGTGACATACTCAGTGTTGCTTCCTTCATCAAAGTTTTCAGGGTGCTTTTTTCTAGGGCAGTAAACATGTAAGTACCTCATCTGTGTATATTTGAAGCTGTCTGACTCAAGGGAAAAGGAGGGGAGTATCTACGACCTGTTCCGATTAAGAGCATATGTCACTTGCAAACTTCTGGTTCATTGTTTACATTCCTGTGCAGTACGAAACACTTGTAGAAGGAATTAGGGCAGCTGACATGTAGGGTGATCCACATAATTCATTCCAGATTGACAAATATTTAGACAACTTGACAAAATTTAATGTGAAGTTAGGTAGGCCCCCATTAAAAGGTACTTAAATTCATAACCCAGAAAAAGCCAGTGCTGGCTCGAAGGCAAGTCTGTTAAGTAAACTTTTTTCCATAATCACTTGTGCTCTAAGGTAACTCCCCCAAATCAAATCTAGCCTCCCTCCTACTCTCTCCTGCAGCTGCCTCTGAAAGGGAATAAAGACCCCTTTCCAACTTGTGGCTTTTGTTATGTTTGTTAGGGGAGCAGTTTGTTCTGGTAAAGAAACACATCTTCTCCTGAGGGCAATAACTAATTATGACAAGTGTCCGTGGTAAATAGCTTTCTGCTAAGGTAATGCCCCAAGTAACTTCTGCTGTGTGAGCCAACCTCGTATCTGTGCTGGGGAGACTTTAGGACCAGATGGTAAAGGAGATGCTATGCCCAGGACTGCTAGTACTCTCACCCAAGCCACCCACAAGTTTGGTCTGAAGCCAAAGGACCCTCCCTCTAACATGCAGCCTCTGTTCTAAATAATTTTACTGCTGTCTGTTCTGGGAAGATTCTTCAGAGGCCCCTCATGCAGTTTCTAGTACAACAGGAAAACATCTTTTTTTCTGTAAAGGGGCTGCTAGGGTTTCTGTTATGCCTTGCTGCAGAGGGAAGTGGATTAATAAACTGTGCTTGTTCCCAAGAAAGCCTCGTGTATATTGTAGGCCACTTCTGGTCTTATCTTGACAGACCTGGTGAACTCGGTTATCCTTGAATAGGTCATGGCTTTGCTGCCCCTGTTATTTGGATGTTTTTCTTGATGTTACTCTTTCAGGCAAGTTCTTTTTGGAGATAACGTGAAGAAGCCACAAAGCCTGTCAGATGCTGATCTGAGCAAACTCTATACAGCAACATCCCTTATGCAGATTGATGACAACGTTATGAGGTATGAAGGGCAATTCTCTGATCCTTTGCAGAAGTCTGAAAGTACCTTCTCTTTCAAGTGTTGCTCTTGCGTGCCCCTTGCTGTGCCTGTAGGAATCTGAAATACAGTGCTGACAACCTCAAATTCTTCCTTGCCTTCACATTGAACAAAATGTACCAGGAAAAAAACTTGCTATTGACAGTCAGCTTCTGTACGTAAATGCCTCCTGGGTGATTTTATCAGTAACATCTGAACCTGCAGCCCTCAATAATGTGGGAAGAGGCCAACTCTGCCTGCAAGCTCTAGCAAAAAAAGTGAGGAATGTGGAAAACAGCTCAGAACTGCTCATGGATGTCCTTAGCCCTGCTTGAATTTTCAAAAAAACCTTCTCCCCAAAAAACACTGTTCTCAATAAACATTAGGGTTGGCTGACAACATAACCTTTTTTACTTGTCGTGCTAACACCTAAATTAAGCTTTCTGCTTTACTAAGCCTGTTACTGCCTGTGCCCTTGAAAACACATAGCACTTTTTTCAGTGGCAGTGTTCATACCATGGCATGTTCTGTATCAGGCATTGACACCTTCCCAAGATGAACCTGTAAACTGTCAGTTATATACCTGTAACGCTTCTGGCAGACTGGGAGTATTGCTAGCTGCTTTGTTTTTTTTTTTAAAAGCCATGGAAGAGAAACCTTCCTACTTGTCCCTCATCCCTGAGGCTTTCCTAATTTGGGCCAACAGCTATGTCATCTCTTATGTTTTTTGGTTTTTTTTTTTACAAACAAGGCACTTGAGTATGGGTTTACTGAATTCTTAGTTTGGGATGGAGTACAAATGCTTTAGCAAGGCACTGAAATGACAGTGAATTCTAGGTGGCTTGTAGGCAGACCCTGTTACTAGTATGTTTGACATTCGTAAACTGTGGTGGTCTTGTATTTGAAAAGGCTTTCAGGTAAAGATGAACAACACTATAACTGTTTCATATGTACAATTAACTGGAGTGGAATACTTAAGAAAATGCCCTGAAGGCTGCTGTAGACTTCAGCTTGCATATTTAACTTGCCCATGCTGTCATGGGTTTAAGCGCAGAAAGCATAAAGGCATGTGCTGCCGAAGGTGAGTTTGCAGAGACACTGGGTAGAAAAAAAATTGCCAGTGAAAATTGAGGCATCATTCCTGTCGCTGCGTATGTGTCCTCATGGGTACTAGAAGCAGACTATTGCAATGAGGGTCTTCTCTATTTCAGGAAGTTCCATGGCTACAGTTCCTTGAAGGAATACTATGAAGAAGAAAGCTGCCTGCATTACTTGCACAGGGTAAGCTATTGCGATAGCGATTGCTCTTCTACCTTCATTTTCCTACTGGAGGGAAAACACTCTGTGGTTTCTTTTGTTGATACCTTGACATAGCTGTCTTAGCTGGGATTTTCAGATATAATTGAGCGCAGTATATTGGAGTGGGATTTCAATTCCTGCTACCTCTAATACTGGGGCTAAATGCTCTAGACTATAAAGAGCTTACAACTGACAAGTAGTAACATGCAAGTGATCTAGATAAAGCCGTGCATTCAGCTGAACTGCACTTGAGTGTATGAAGATAAGGTGAGAAAGGTATGGTGACGTAGAGCCTGCAGTTTTAAGGAAGAAAGGTTTGCTAGATACTGTGAAAGAGACTTAGGATGTTATCTGGCAGGCAAGATGCTTAGCAGACCAAAGTTTTGCAGAAATGGAACTGGAAGACTAATTCCTTCTTGATGTACCGAGCCAGAGGATGGAGACGTTCCAAGGGAGTTTCCTGGACTTTACCCAAGGTGTCCATAACAGAGCTGGCACTAACTGCCTGATGTGCAGAGCAATGCAGAGCAAAAAAGGGTGTAGCTATCTGAATTCTGAGAATGGGTAAGATCTGTGACTCAGTCTGTATTTGCTGTCATGCACCTCTGGCCCTTTCATACAATTGAGTTGGGGGGGGGGGGCAGTGTGTGTAACACAAAAAAATAAAGTACTGCAGAGTAGCCCATTGGTAGGAAAACCACCAGTCTTAATTTCTGACTCTGCTTTTCTGATGCTTTTCATGCTGCCATGTACCTGGAGAAACTCTGAAAAAAGATACCATAATTGAGTGAAGCTAAGATGCTTTTACCATTTGTAGACTGAAATTCAAATGCCTCTTACTAGTGATTTTTTTTTCCTTTTCTGCCATGTTTCTTGATGCAGATCTATGTTCCTCTTCTGTTGGTTAATGCTGCTGATGATCCTCTTGTGCATGAGAGTCTTCTATCAATTCCAAGAGCTCTTTCAGGTATGTTGAAGCAGTCTCCTCAGCTGTGTATGCTTGTATACCTGCAGCTTCCTTATCACATCATGATCTGATTTCAGAGCAGGTTGACTTGCTTCCTTACACCTGTAAACCTGTGGGATGTGTACTAGGCCTCTTTAAATCATCAGTTACTAGAACTAGCAAGGCTAACCTTGAGCAGGGAGAACTTGAGTCCTTTCAGGCACGTTTTGCTGTTTTGGCTTGCGTTGATAGCCAGCAGATTACGTTCTTGGATGAAAAAATGCTTCCTTGTGTCTTCATTCCTCATTGGGATTTAGTAGAAAAGTGGGTTGTTATATTGATGGTCTTCATCAAGTACACCTGAGTGGCCCCCTTTGCTGATGAAGGCAGGGAGCACATGCATAGCTGTATCATTTGGCACTGAACTAGGATCTCTCCCTTGAAAGAAGTCCTGCGAGCTGTCTATCTTGAGCTAAGAAAAAGGGCAGATGACCTCTAGAAGCTCAGAAGAGAGAGCTGGCTGCTGCTTCATCACACAGATAGCAGGTGCATAGGGCGGGAAAGCAGGGTTCGTTCTTTTCCTAGTTCAAAGCTGTGAGCAGACTATTTGTCTACAGCTGCTTACAGACAGAAGCAAGCATGGGGGCGTTCTCACTATATGTGGAACAAGGTGGCTGATCTACTGTCAGAGCTTAGGACAACTCAACATGATGCTTAACAGTTCTAATTCCAGTGTATGTGTGTTAAAGATGTTCACTCCTTCACGAATGAGTGTTCTTGTGGCGATACAGATATTGCTGTAAGGGCTCAGCCAGCAGCATTTCTTTCAGCAGCCTTCTCGTACTGGCTGGGGCTGGTTCTCATGGACTGTCCTGATCTGTGAAGCAACAAGTTTGTGCTTTGGACTTCAAAGTAGCTGTGACCTTTTGTCAGTGCACTTCTGCTTCCTACACATGACTGCTCCTTTGGTTCAGATGCTATGCCAGAGGTTGAGTTTAATTATCACAACTTAAGATGGTTTCATTCTCAGCTTGAAGATGTTAACCTTCTGGAACTTTCTGCCTCCTTTTGTTTTACAGAGAAAAAGGAGAATGTCATGCATGTGCTGCCCCTTCATGGAGGCCATCTGGGATTTTTTGAAGGGTCTGTACTATTCCCAGAACCTCTTACCTGGATGGATAAGCTTGTGGTACAGTATGCCAATGCCATCTGCCAGTGGGAAAAGACAAAGTCTCAGTGCTCGGACACAGAGCAGGCTGTATCTGGCCAGGAGTAATTGACCCAAAGACTCTGGATCACTTTAGTGTATCTCCCCCTTTGGGAACACATTGTTCCCTCACCTGCTGCTTCAGGTTTCCATTCTCTTTGGTATCCTATGGCTGGGGTCTGATCACAATGTTTTCTTCCAAAGTGGAGTTAAAGCAGAGATTAGTATCTGGTCAGAGCATCTTTGCATATATAGTCACTTGGGTTTGTAATTTACTGCTCTGCTTGAAGAGTTAGGTTGCTGACTGTGACTTGCTACAGGATTACTGAGCTAAAGACTGCTTGCTTTAATATAGCAGAAGTTTCAAATGTCACAATCTCTTCACCTGTGGGTCAAAAACTTGATTTGCAGTGTTTGTTTAGGTGTAGATGACAGGGTAACAGTTGACTGTTTTCAGCTGACCTGGTGCTGGAAAAATCCTGTACCAAGCCACAAGCCAGTGAGCAGTTCAGTCCAGGCCACTGAAATGTGGGCTGGAAAAACAGATGCTTGACTACAAATGGAGTTCCAGCCTTGCACCATCTCAAGGGAAGCCTTTTAGTTCCTAGGAATGCACTTACATAATTGAATCAGTTTTAAAATACTTTTCCATGCTTCAGCTGTCTGTGGATTGAGGTGTCTTTATGCTGGGAGTCCAAGTAGAGAAAAGCTGCAGGCTGGTAATAACAGTTAAAGTTTCTGTCTGAACATGTTCTTGCACCAAGACCAGATCAGTCACCTTCTCATGATCTTTGCCTCTTTTTAAATGTAGTCATCTTCTTAGTACTAGATTTTTTTTTTTTGTTTGACCCAGGGCTTTTTAAAGCTGGCTGTGGCTTCCAAATGGAAACCAGGGATTCGGAATCTGCAGGATCTTTGTGATGTTGATCTGCTTTAAAGAATATTTTGTAAAGAATTAGGTACTCTGTTAAGGGTTAATTTGGTTTTGGTGGTGAGGTAGGGTATTTAGATTTATTCCCCTAATATTAGGGTAAATAATACAAGAATTCTTCCCCTTAGCTTTCAAAGCATCAAATGGTTTTCAGACACATGAGTTGCCTTATATTTGGTGGGGAACTGGATGTCTCTAGCCCTGTGCAACTACAGTGATATCTTTGCATGGCTAACTACTCCCATATCGATGTAAATGTCGTAGGATTACTGGCTCCAGTAAGACACTGGGCTCTTCCTCACTTGAATTGCTTTTCCACACCCAGACATCCTCTTCTAGTTTTAATGTGCAAAGTGAAGTCTGAAAGCTGTTTGCAGGAAAGATGCCTACTCACTTGTGCTTTTCCCTCAAGTGGCTGTTATGGTCTGTGCAGAGATGGTTATTAAAGACCATAGTCTACCCCCTGGAAGGAAAGCAGTCCCATGGCAATCTGGAGACTGAAACTTTGAGGTCAAAATCTTTTAGTTTGTTCTGTCAGTGGTGTTGTCTCACTAATTCATCCTTAGGACTTCTTTATCAGTGTCAGTGAGGTTCTTTTCCTGCCACACTTCCCACTCTATTAGCACTTTACTGCTTCAGCCTTGGTCTGTGTTCCAGGCACTTCAGTTTATAGCTTAAGGGTGAAACAAGCAGCAAGACTTCAGTCTGGTAATACAGGGGAACAAGCCTTCTGGACTGTCCTGTCCCAAAACCTTCAGTAGGTTGGAGAGGTGGGTTTTTGTTTTAATAAAGCAATAATTAACTATTGTAGCAAAGGTGCATTATTGTATCAGGAAACTCCTTTCATTTGCCTTAGGCCAGACACCTTGGCCTGTTACAACAAACTGTGGGTATCTACACATTCTCCTTATTAGTAAATACAGGTTTCCTTTTTTTCTTCGAAGAAAAGATGTGACCAAGTAAAGCTATAGCAAGACTTGGCCATGGTTGTGGCTGTTCCTTTAGAACTATTTTAGGGCATCAGTTAGCAAGGATATTCTTGGCTGATGGATATCTTGTCTCTATGTTGTTATAGTCTTATTCATACTGCATCTGTATATCACTAAAATCTGTCATAAAAGACACTTCAGATTTTTGCTTAAGTAGATGTCCATGTAATAATCATTGGATATGACTTAAATACCTTCTCACTTTAACAGAAGTGGAGTGTAAACAACACTTGTAAGCATCAAATAGATACAGGATAAATTTAGACATGTAGAGGTATATGGTTTTTATCTCCAATGGGTTACAACTTTCGAAGTGTTTCAGATTTCACAGTATACTACAGCTGTAGCTTACACAGGTCATGGCTGTCTGCCTTGAGGAAACAAAACTGCCCTTCGTGTGCTTCGTGTGTCATTCCTCAATCGACCTTTACTATGCTGAGGTGAGCATCAACTTCAGATGGCTCTAGGGGAGCAGAGGTTGTCCTTGGTACCAATACTGCTGTTGAGGTGAAGAGCCAGCCATATGACCCAACATGTGGTTACCTATGAATGAAAGGTCAGCGTGCGTCTGACCTCCTTTTGAGAGTAAAGTGTCTGCCTTCCTCAACTGGAGAGCCTTATCAAAAGCAGAGGCACTCTGGCCAGCTCCCCAGGTCGCTGAAGCTCTGTCATCTTCCCCAGGACTCCAGGCTGGCAGAGCAGTTCAGTGGTTGACTGGCCCAGAACATGAGTCAGGAGGGTGAGAACTGGCTGGGTGCTGCCTGGGGAGGTTAGTGCTGAGGCTAAGCAAGTGTTTTAGCTCTGCTTTTTGACCGCATCATGCCAGTTGCTCCTGAATGCACAGCTTTGTCCTGGGAAGCTTTTCCTTGGGAAAAAAATCTTCTTTACAAAATGGAATGAAGAAAACTATTCTTGGCGGACCAGACTTTCAAATGTTTTTTTCCATTTCTGAGATATGAGGAAGCTGCCACCTTGTCCAATGTACCCTTGTTTCAAACAAATTTCACCACAGCAGGTGGCCAGTCAATGACTGGTTTTTAAGCAAGTCTTCTAAAATGAGGTGAGCAACTAGGCAGTTCTCAAAGCAGCAGGAGCTGTAGCTTTGTCTGATCAAATAGAGATTTTTTTTTTTTCCCCTCCCTTGAAAAGACTTTAAAGAATCTCCTTCCTGCCCCACAACCCAAGCCTTCATACTTCGGAAGTGCTGATGCTGTGGACTTTCTGAAACTCTTAACTACAGAAGTAATAGGGGTTTCTTGCTCATTTGAACTGTTTCTGCACTTGCATCTACAGCTGTTCAGACCACTTGTGGCTTGACAAACCAATTCTAGCCTGTTTGGGGAAGAGAAGCTTTTGTTTATAGCTTATTTGTGCAAGGTTTCTGGAGCCTGAGGTTCATCTTAACCAAGCTTCTTGTAGATGGAAGCAGTTAGGAGGAAAAACATTCCATCTCACCCAATGTGATGCTGCTTTCAAAGCAAGACTAGTGGTGTCAGACTCACAGCAGTAACTTAAAGAGATCTTAAGGATGAGGGAGAGGAGAAAGTTAAGCTGCAGTGCTCTAAAGACCTTCAAATAAGAGAATTCTATATTAAATCTTGCTGCTAAGAGTGATGGGCAACCCCAAGATGTGTGGGACTTTGTCCAATCAGAAATACTCTTCTCTCAAAAAATACTAGTCTTGTGACATGGGCAAGTGGCTTTCATCTGCCCAGCGAACTCAACCTTAAGTGGATTCTGAATTTTTAAGTCTCAGAGGTCAAGCTGTCTTTTTTTCATCTTTTGTCAAGACACGTGAGGCTGAAGTGTACACTTGTAGATCATTACAGTATAGTCTGATAGTGCAGGTCAAGATTACAGCATGATGAATCTGTCATGCTCTGTTTAGTTTCAAACTGGGCTTAGAAAAAGCATTAGCAGAGCTCTTCCACAGGTAGTCTCATGTGGTATACACCCCTCTTTCCTGTCACTGCACTTGAACATAAACCCCAAGGACTCTCAATCGGATAGCAAGTTACAAAGCTATTACTCTTTGGTTAGGCTGGTCCAACCATCACCTTTGCTAGTGTCTGGAGAGACCTGAAGATTGAAGGTGGGCAGCTGGGAATTGCTCTTACTGAATAAAAGGAACTTGTGGGTTCTGCTACATCAGATCTGCCAGCATTTGTAATGTCCCTTGGTTAGCTTCTAAATTGGAGGTGCTTTCAGATGGGTCTGGCAGTGTTGTAGTTGCACTATGAAGACTGAAGTTTGAACTTCCCTGCAGTCTTTCCTGAGTGTTTTTCTGCAGTTGCTGTATATGAAAAGATAGGTTACAAAGACAGGGCATTAATCAAAGAATGTTGGGAACTGTTAGCTCCAGTACTGAACTTAGCCAAGTTATCTGTGTGTCATCTGTTCTGGGTCTGTCACAATTTCCTAGACCACAGCCCTTTGACACGTGGTGCCTTGCCCTTCTCCTCCCTTGACATCAGCATATCTAGAGATTTCAGTTAACAGCTCTGCCAGAGCTTTTGAGGCTTTGCTTTTTAGTAAATTAATTTTCAGACGCTAGGTAGTGAGACAGTTCTGGCAATGCATACTGTAGAAGCGTGTGCTGACTTAAAGGACCTCTGTGGGCAGCCTACAACTAGCTACAGTCTATTTTGAGGCTTAAAATAACAATGTACATAAGCAGTGGAGATCACTTTCAGCTCTCTGCTCCTCTAGCAGGGATTGAGTCATAGAAGGAGGGTTTGCTTTGCTTAATATGTGACTTGTTAACTTAGAATCCCAAGGCTCTTGTGTCTGTTAATGCTCCAGCAGCATAGCTGGAGGTGGATTGCCTAACTGCCTACATCTTAAAAGACAGTGCAGAGAGTAGCAACTTCAGGATTTAATTGCCAAACAGTTTAGTGACCTGGATTGCTTCCAGGTTTTTCTAGAAATACTATGCCAGTCTGGAGCTCATTGAAATTCTTCAGTCTTCTTCCAGGAGATCAGAAAAGACCCTAGCCTTGTGCTGCATGTATAAGTCACTTTTGTGAAGAGCATCTTGTTTCTGGCTTGTCATGCTCCATATGTCCTTACTCTTTAGGTAGGTCTGTTGGTTGATTAGGTCGTGGAGCCACAGTGACTCAAAGCAGTGTCTCCTTCATGGCTTCTAGCTGAAAAGCAAACAGCCCTTCTTGGCATGAGGACTTCCTGAGTTTTCTCCAAGCTTAGAATGCCTCAGAGCAACACCAGCCCAAGGGGAGGGTGCCTTGTAATTGTACCCCTTTTATCACCTGGACCTTTTCAGCTGCTGGGGTAGCTTAGGTGTAAGTGCCATCAATGAGTTAAAGCAGTTGCCAGCTTTCCACACTGTGGTAGAAGGGTTTCTAGGGTTATCCTGAACCGTTGCATTCTGAATATCTGTATTCTTGGTTTTGCTGGTTAATCAATGAACACAAACACTGCAGTCCAGGGCAGCATTTATCAGGTTGGCTCTGCTAGTATTGAACAGCCTTTTTCACATCTATCTGATAACACACTAAAAGCTCCAACCCATCATTTGTGGGTAAAGGCTTTTCTTTCTTTCCCACCCAATGGCCTTGCCTAACCCAGGTAGTTGAAATGCAGTAAGGAGCCTGATCCTGCAGAGTGGCTCTACACAAAGCCTTTTTGCTTCTGTCTGAATGACAAGCTTGCATTGTCTCTCTGGTCATGCAAGAGCTTTGATTAGGTACAGAACTTCCTTCTAGGATCTATACTATAGTTCTGTTGGGATGTTGACCCTCATGGCTCCTGCTAACTGGGAAGTCTTTTTTTAAAAAAAAGCCAAACAAAACCCAGTTGTAGTTAATATAACCAAAGTCTACTGCCCAAGTCAGCAGCTTTCCAAAGAAGTATGATTTCTCATTGTGTTACTTGACAGCTTGATCGTAATGTCTAGTGACAGATCACTAAATATTCTTCTTGAGAAAACGTAACCTCTTTCTCTGACAATCCCAAGCTGAGGTGGTGTGCAGGGAGCCTAGGAAGAACAGACCTGTGCCCTTGTTTTGCCCATGCAGCTGTGCTAGAACAGGCTGAGTGACTTTTAGTGATCTTGGTGAGTAGTTAACTATGAAAATGTTTTCAAATTGGCAAAATTATACTTTGCAACCATCTCTAAATGCTGCCCTGCAAAAAGCTTGTATACTGAGACACTCTCCCCGCTGCCATGTTCTGAGTCAGATTCTCTGGAGCTGAGAGCTGCAGGGAAGATGATTTGCAACTAGCAATGCAATTTTTCTATATCTGCTGATGTTTACCTTTGAAATTATATATATAAAACAATGTCTGATTTTTTCTTTAATTTTTGTTTGTGTGGTGTAAAATGGAGGTCATTGCAAAACAAAATGTAATTTTGTTATCTTTGATTCAGTGAGATTTCTTTATTTAAAAATAAAGGACTTATTGAAGTCAGTGATAATGTGTAGTGTGTGCAATGTTGTTGGGTGGTGAAGGCCAGCTGTCACTTGACAGGCACAGCAGCCATGCCTTCTTATTCAGTTCCTCTGCAGCAGGGAGAGGATAATTTGATATGGGAATATATTGGGCCAACAAGGTAATATTGATTAAAATGCAACTGGGTATCTGAACATGTTCCCTCGGTTGCAAGATTCGGATTAGCTAAGAGGGGAACACAAGGAGTCATTTAGACCCAGCCTTTACACATGCGAAAGATGTTAGTTTCTGTTCACTAGTGCTGCCTAAAGCAGGACTGCCTTAGGGGAAGGCTATCCCTACATCTCTGCAGTATTACACCAAGGCAGCAGTTAGCTTGTTGACAAGACAACTTTTGCAAGTAACTCCTGTTTCTGGTGTTGCCTTTACACTTTGATGCACTAGTTTGCTGTTCTAGGGGTAAATGCAAGAACTCGGATTGTTCTAGGAAATGTGAATGAACTGGTCCTTCGAGGGAGAAGGCTCAAGTTTGTACTCCTTCTGCACTGCCGAGGTGGGGAGGATGGGAAGAGTGACAGTTGGGAGTATCTTCACCTTTCGCTTGTTGCAGCTTCTGTGCCCACCTCTCAAAGACCTGGCTCTGCTGCCCACTGAAAGCTGAAGCAAGTGTCAAGTAGATAAATGGGAAGACTGCACAGGGGCCTTATGCAGCAACACATGGGTGGTGTGCCAGCCCCTGCCACCGCTGTCATCTTCAGCTGGAGCCTTCCTTTGCCTCTGTTGTGTTTCAGAGAGCAGAACAAGGACAGAGCTGCTACAGAAAGGCTCTAGAGAGAAGGCAGTCTTAGCAATTCCTGCGATATGTAGGAGCATCCAATAGTTGCCCTGGCTCTTGAATCTGATGGGGCTGGGCTTGGTGGCTAAGCATGGGGTGTCTAGCAGGTTCTTGAGTGGAGGAGCGCATGGCTTTCTTGGCAGTTGGCAGAGGCCTTCCCTGAGGCCCAACTTTGGGAGCTAGCTGGGGGCTGACTTTATCTTCTCCCCTTTTTCCCTTGCAGCATGAGTGATGCTTGAGCCTTTTGTAGTTGCTTTGTTTCTGGCCAAAAGGTATTCAGTACTGCTCTGTTGGAGAGTGGAGTTGGTATCAGCTTAAAAAGCTTAATGCCTGCCCTGAAGATACTGAAGAAGGGCTATTTTTGCTATTGGATGAGAGAGCAGGTTGTGACAGTCCTGTGTCAGCTGCTGGGTTCTCCTGGGATTATGAGGTTGCTAGCTGGAGGAATCCTCCAGAGGCAGACCTGCAGCTGTGCCAGGACTAAGCTGAAGCAGGATACAGACAGGGTTTAACTGTGGCCCTTCCTGCAGCATGACAGAACTCTCCTCTGGGACAAGAGCTTCCCTGGAGGGTGCGCAAAGCTTTTGGCTGTGTTTCTGCAGAATCATCATGTGTTATTCTTCCCTATTTAAGAGTGAGTGGGTTTCTTAATCTTTCAGCTGCTGGCAGAAAAAACCACATAACAGCATCTCTGGCCAGGACACTGACATCTTTGAGCCTAGGGCACAGAAGAGCACTACCTGACTGATGCTAAGAGCTCACTAGTGTGTGTGGGGGGGGTTTAACTACAGACCAAGTGAGGCATGCAGACGGTAACTGGGACTGGTGAGCCATCAGGGTGACTGGGCTGGACCAGGACTGTTGCTGCTTTTCCCCTGTAATAAGAATTGCACTGTGGGAGGCAGTGTTTTGGGCTCCATTTCTAGTTTATTGGCCATTGCAATTTGCTGTTTTATCTACTTCAGAACTCCTTCCTGGCTTGGTCAGAGTCACTCCGGGGGGGGAAACAGGCCAGCATGGACCATGCTCCTTGCTCCATTTGCTGTGCTGTTCTATGCCTCCCCATCAAAACAAGCTACTGGCTGACAATTTGTCCCAGCAGTGCTGATCAGCCACAGGGACCTCCTGAGAGCTGTGACTGTCCCAGTCCAAATCCCAGAGGGCAGCAGTGTGGGGCTCCCATGTCTGTATGGGGGGTGGGGGGTGTTTGTCTTTTTTTTGTTTGTTTTTTTTTTTTTGTTTACAAGAGAGCTGCAATTGCTCTGTCTCCCAAGCAAGCTGTGCTGTTGTGTGCACTGGTTGTAGGGCTGTTGTATGTGGTTTCCCTGGGACAGCTCCAGATGCTTCCCAGGCCCTTGGAGAGTACTGCACAGTAAGGAGCCAAACGCAGCAGAGAGGTGCCTTTCGCTCTCCCTCTGGGCTGTCACGCAAGGCTGGCGCAGGCGTGGGCTGGGACTGGCCATACGTGGGCTAGCTGTGCGGCTGAGGCTGGAGAAAACAGATCTAACCCCAGTCGCCTCTGCCCAGACAGGCCCCATCCTTCCCGCAGCTTTGGAGCCGATGTCCTGTTTGGTTTGAGCCTGAGCCAGCGCCCTGATGAATGTGGCTCTTGTCAGTGCCCTCCACCTCGGCCGGCTTCGGGTGGGAGTCTGGTCTTCTGGCTGATGAAGGGCACCCGTGTGGAGCTGAGAGGGAAGTGGGGGGGGGGGGGGGGGGGGGCAGGGCATGCTGCAGGACCAGCTTGACAGAGAAGAAGGTAACTTGGGCAGAGACCAGCAACTTGCTCTTCTCCAAGCCTTACTGCTGGCCAAGGGAGGAGAAGATGGTCTGGAAATGGGTATCCGATCAGCTCTTTGGAGATGCCTGGTTCATGGGCCAGAACGGAGTGCCTTGCCTGGGACACAGCTACTTCTGCCTCCTCCTCCCCACCCAGGTCTTGCTGACTCCACATCAGCAAGGGCTAATTAGCATTATCATCGGGCACGGTTTGCTGGGCAAGGACCCTTCTCTGCCCTCCACAGTGGCTTTTGGTGGGACTTCCCTGACTGAGCTCCCTCTCCCAGTGCAGTGCTGGGGGAAACAGCTGCACTGCTGACACTTGTGAAGGATTTAGGAGAGTATATTTTGCTTGTCTTTCACTGTCCTGTGGTTAAAATCTTTTTCCTGGTCTTAGGGGTTGCTACAGCCTCCGTTCCTCCTCCCTGCCTGCCTGGCTGAGCAGGAATTAGGCAGAGCCAGCTCCCCCCGGGCCCCTGGTCGGGTTCTTGTTTGCATCTTTTGGGCTATTTTTCCTGGTTAGAGCAGTTGGCTGAGGATAGGGTCTCTGCTTGGGCAGGGGTGGCGCTCCTTCTGGGATGCAGGGAGGATGGAGACGGCTGGTTCCTTGGCCCCTGTGCCAAAGGGCAGTCTGTAACGGGGGGACAGGGATCTCCCACCAAGCACTGACACTCCTTAGAACCAGCAGTGCAACCAGTGCCTGTGACCAAAAAGCTGCATCCCTGTTCCTTGCCACATGCCACAAGGGACCCTGGAGCTCTGCTGTTAAATGCTTTATTTCTCCCTTGCTGTAGCCCTCCCTTCCCAGAGCAGACACTCTCCTGTCCTCCCCCCCGCAGTGCCAGGGCATGCTGTGGGAGAGGGCTGGTGGCCTCCTTCCTCTGCTGGCTCCCAAGGGAAGGATGCTCTGCCTGGGAGGGGCAGAGCTGCTGGGCAGCCCGCTGCCTCATTTGGGGAGAGGAGGGACAGGCATGGAGCAATACGGCCAGAATGCCTCATCACAAGCAGTCATTAAACCAGTGCTACAGTAAGGAGGTGGCTGGGGTTAGAAGGCCACCTCTGATCCTATTGTACAGGGGAGAGGAGGATCAGACCCTGGTTTAGAGAGCCGTGTCTTCAGCCTCGATGCGGGGCCCAAAGAGTTTCTCTGCTGTTGCTTTGCCATCATACTTGGGCAGGTTGCCACCAAAGTCTGCTGGCAAGATGTCAGCATCAATCTCCTGGTAGAAAGACTCCAGCTCCTCCCCATGCACAAAGACCTGGAGGGACATGGGAGCAACCCTCAGCAGTGGCCTGAGGCGACTCTTCCCAGCTGCTCTTTCACCCAGGGAAGTGCCTTTGCCTCCGGGTCCCTTTCCCAAACTCACCCTCTCCAGCAGTTTGCTCTTCAGGAACGGTTTGACCACGTTGTAGGTGGTGGTGAAGTACCAAGGCTGGTGGATGAAGTGGACAGCCTTGAAACGTGCTGGGAAGGAGTCCTAGGATCCCAAAGCCAGACATAGGTGATTACAGATGTTGCTGTCCGTGTGGAGCTGGGCAAGCAGCAATGAACACCCCAGCGCTGCCTCAGCTCTCCTCACCCAATCTCCCCTTATTTCTTTGATTGCCCCTTTCTGTCCTGACCCAGAGAATTGGATGTCCTAGCACCAGGGAAGCTGCAGAGCCTCCCAGATGGCTCATTGCTCCCACTCCATGAGAAGGACCACATCTCTGCTGTCCTTCCCTGAGGGGAGCCGAGAGCCTTTGGCCTCTGGTCCAAGAGCAGAAATCCTGGAGTGCCTGTGGGTGTCTGTCCAGCATGGACCAAGCTGGGCTGAGATGTTAGTGAGGAAAGGCCGCCATGCCATGCCATAGGATGCTGCAAGGAGTGGTGCTACTGCTTCTGGTCCAGCTTTTGAGAGGGCAGGGAGATGGGGCGGGGAAAATAGGATCCATTTTGCAGGATGAAGCCGATTCACAAGCAAGGCAAGGAGCATGTGATGGGGAACAGCCTCTCCACAATGCTTTCTCACTGTATCAGTGTGGTGGCAATCCCAAACCCTGCTAGTCCTGCTGCCTTCCTTCCCTGGGCTCTCGGCTCCCCCAGGGCCCTCTCTGCTACCTCACCTGCAGCATGTCCACCATCTTCTTGAGCTCGGAGGGTTTGATCCCTGATGCCTGCTGCATGGTGAAGCCCTTGAAGTTCTCAATGATGCAGAACCCATTGATCTGGGTCTCTTCATTTTCCAGCAGCTTCTCCAAGATAATGCAATAGGCACGAAGGATCTGATGGAGAGGAGAGACAGCAGGGTTTGGTATTAGGTCTTACTTTCCGTAGACCCCAGGAGGGTCCCAGGAAGAGTCCCATGGACCATTAGACAGGGCAGGGTCTGCTTGACTTCAGCCTGCTTGTCACAGGCAACCCCAGGACTTCAGAGCAGGGAGGGCATTTCTGGGGATGCTCAACAACCACCACATTCCCCTTTCAAGTCAGGTACATCTCAGATCTGGATCAGTGTTATGTTGCGACCAAATTCAGAGCTGAGCAGAAAATGGGGCTAGGAGAAGCTGTGAGTTACATGCCTGGAAACTTCATTGCCAAGAAGCCCTTTCTGTGCCCTGTGCCTCAGTTTCCTCCTCTGCCCTGCACATCCCTCCTTTCTGAAGTGCCTTCCTTTAATGGCGTGGTGCCTTTTTTCACCCTGTCTTACCTGGGCAGGGGGATGCACACCCCAGATTCGGCCTGCACTTTGCACCACATCAGGGGGAAGGAAGGGGGGGACCCTTTGGGATGGACCACACTCTCCCACACTCCCTCGAAAGATAAACTCAAAGGGCTGCAGTTTTCCTTCAGCCTGGATGGCTGAAGGCTGCGTGTGGACATATGTTGATGTGTTAAGGGATGCTGCGCTCAGACGTGCTGAGCAGGACCGCTCTGCTCCGGGAGCAACAGCTGAGCTGGGCTGACCTCATCAAAGGTGATCTCTTCATAATCCCAGTTCTCGATGTTGAAGAGCATCACCACCCGGCCGTACTTGTCCCTGCTGGCCAGGATGCCAGGGTAGCCAGCTTCGATGGTGCTGCGCACAGCCTCGGGGGTCAGGTTGTCGAAGAGCTCGGGGTACTGCTGGCGGAAGTTCACGTAGCCTGGAGGGAGGCAGAAATCGAGGGCAATGGCTGCTTGCCTGGCCTCGGGAAGCTGCGCGAGCCACCAGAGCCAGGATGGACTGGCAACGGTGAGAGGGTCCTGAGCCCAAGAGCTACGAACCAGCTGTGCCTGAGCTCAACATGGGTCAGGTCTCCTCCAGCAAAGCAGGGAGAAAGGAGCTCGGCACTAGATCAGCTCCAGCCCCAGCCCCAGCATGTTGTGTTACCCACCCCATGCTGGGGGCTTCCCGTGCCTGCCGCCTTTCCAAAACCCCAACAAGCAGATAAAGTAAATTTCCCCCTCATTTCCCTTCTCCTCTTCCTCCCTGTTTGGGTGACATCCTCTAGCTCCCCTGCCTTGGCACCCTGCAGGCATGAAATAAGGAACCTTGTCCTGGGAAAATGCAGGCAAACAAAACAGCTCGCCTGGGAGCCAGCACTGATAATTACAACTCATTATGCCCGAAGCTGACACAAAGAAGAGTGGAGCAGGAGCCAGGCAGGTCCTCACCAGCGGCCGCCCCCCAGGCTGCCCTCCCACTCCCCCTCCATCCCTAAGGATCACTCTCGGTGTGGGGAGGGGGTGCCACAAACCCCCCAACCTAGCCCCCAGCCCTCAAGGGGTCCCAGGAGCGCTGAGCCCACCAGGCATCATGCACAGAAGCATCAGGGTGGGTGCAGGGCTGGCTCTTTACAGGATTACAAAGGGGCATGTATAGGACATGGGGCTCTTGAGGGAGTGCAGCCCAAACCAGCTGGGTTTGCTGTACAAATGAAACAGCCTGCCACCATTAAATGCACTTTTTTCCCATTTTTCCCAGTAAATTAGCAAGGAATGGGATTGTCCTGGTGTTGCAGGATGCCTGGCATCACCCTCATTCATTTCCTTCCCCATCCCAACTCTTTCCCCTACATCCCAAGCCCCCCAGCCCTGCCTGTTTCTATTTATCTTCTCTCCTCATCCCCTTCCCATGCCAGGGTCCTGCTGTGCCAGCACCACGCGGATTAGGGGATGAGGAGGCCCCAGCACAGGACTGGGAGCTGCTGGTGGATGTGTACCCCTGTCCTCACCCAGCGTCACAGCCTGGGACCCCTCCCCACCTTTCAGCAGGTCATATGCCCTGTGGACGTCAAACTTGCGGGCACGAATGAAGCGGAGGAAGAAAGAGTCGTCCTTCCCCTGCACCTTCTCAGCCACCGCCTTGCACACCTCCTCGCCGCCCGCCCTCTCCTGCACCAGCTCCCGCAGCGCCTTCACCGCCACCTCCCTCTGCTCCTCTGTCTCGTTCAGCTCATCCTTCGCCTGGGGGGGGGCAAGCAGAGAGGGGACCCAGCTCAGTGATGCCGCACACACACCCCAAAACACCCCGGGGTTCATTTAGGCACCCTGGGTGCTGGGGGAGTGCAGTGATGCTCCTTGCAGCATCCCAGCACAGGGAGGGGAGTGTCACCCACGTCCCCTGCTTGGAGACCCTTTGCGGTAAAGTACATGCCTCCAACACAGGAGCTCAGTGATGGTCTCCTCCGGCCCCTGGGAAGGAGCAGAATCCCTGGGCTGTGCCTGCCCCACCACTCCCCATGGCCGCCCTCACCTTCTGCAGGGTGTGCGGGGGGATCTTCTCACACTTCCCGAAGACGGGGCCGTGGTCCTTGGTGGTGAGGCGCTCCAGCTTGGTGCGCAGGGCCTGCTCCTCCTCCGAAACGATGCGGAAGGTGCCCGTCTGGGGGTGAGGAGAGGATGTGGGATCTCCCCAGGCAGCCCCCCCACCCCCTGCAGGTCTCCTGGGATAGGGGACTGTGGGGAAGGGCAGAGCCTCCACGCATGCACCCAAGGGGGTGCAATGGGATGGGGGTGGGCTGTGTGCTGCCCAGGCTCCCCGCAACAGGCTGAGAGCAGCCGGAGAGGCAAGGAGTGTGCGGGGTGCACCCCATCCCGACACTGCAGGGACAGGATGCTCGGAGCGCAGGGGAAGGGTGGCATGGGGGCAGTACTCACAACCGCAGACATGTTGTCCTCTGTCCTCCGTTGGCTGCAGGACACTGGGAGAGGGAAAGAGGGATCAGCAGCAGTGGGATCCTGGTGGCTTCTGCAGGACTCCTATGCCCCATCACCTGCCCCTCTTGCTCAGGCAGGGGTGGAGGTGGGTGCCCAGAGGACACCCCCAACCCTCCCCAGTGCCATCATGCAATGCCTGCATCTCTGCCTACCTGCCGGAGGCTGAGCAGCCTTGAGAAACACTAGGGGTGTTCGCAAAAGCAGCTTAAAAATCTACGTATTGATCGTCTGACCCCTTCGTCCTTTTTTGCTGGCTCTGCCTTTCCGCTGGAGGTTGGGAGCATCTCCTGGGGACCCCTGACCCCATGAGCTCATCCAGTGCTGTTTTGTCTCAGACCACCTTCATACAGGCAGAGGCTAAGCACCCAGCCTCGGCCAGGCAGCCAGCCAGCTTGTGCTTTTATTGCCTTTAATTTCCACTGCCCTGTTATTCCCAAAGTTTTTCCGGAACCATCAAGCCCTGCTGCTCCAGCCCAGAGCCCATTGATGGCTGCAGGGCTGCACCGTGAGCTTCTCGGCATCCTTCCAACACGGTTTGGGTGAAACACCTTGTTCCTATGCATGGGAAGGAGGAAGAGGGCTGCCTTCATCCTACCTCCAGCACCTGACCCTACCCAGCTGTAGCACTGGCTCCAAGCCCAGGCTGTGCGAGGGATGCTTGGCTCCAGCTCAGCCACTTCCCAGGGGCATCCTCTTCCCCAACAGCTCCAGGGGAAGGGATGGGCATCCCCCTTTTCCAGGCACTAAAACCAGTCCCAGTCCCGGAGGTTAAGGGAAGACTGGATGATGGTCTCCAACACAGTTATTTCAGGTGGAAAAAGTCCTGGATACTCACCAGGGAGAGGAAAAGCTGAACCGTCCACAGAGGGTCAGTGCCTGGGGCTGAGATGGATGCACGAACGGCGAGGCCGGAGTGGAGCAGCACGATCACCGTGCAAAAGCTTTGTAGAGTCACCGGGTTGGGATTAGACCGTCACAAGGCATCAACTCACTGCAGCTTTGTAATTAAGTCAGCAAAACCCAGGCAAGAAACCCCATTAAAACATTACAAAAGGCAGCTGAGGAGAGGGAAGGAGGGAGTCAGGGCTCCGCCAGCCAGCCGGAGCGTGCGTGGAGGGGCAGGCTGGGATGCCGGACCCGATTAATGAAGTATAAAAGCTTCTAGTTGTGTAACTTGCTCATTAGCACGGGGCAGGGGCAGAGGCAGGGGGTGGGCAGCCTGCCATCCTGGCCTGCTCCCCCAGGGTGAGCGGGCCAGGTCTCTTCCCCAGCTTCTGCCCCCAAAAGCCTGGCAAGGTCCTACTTTGACTTGGCCGCATGGTTGCAGGGATGGGTCCACAGCAGAGGATGCTCCCACAGCTGATCTCTCCAACGCTTCCCCAATGAGGCCACCCGAACCAGCATCCCTATGGGGCCCCTTTCAGCTTTTAAAATAAAAAAACCACGGGCAGATTATTTATTTTACAGTGCCCCCAAGTGATGATTGCCTGCTTGGGAGCTTTTGGAACTGGGCACCAGTCCACCCCTGGGGCGATGCCCTGGACCCGTGAGGGAGGGGAGCCCCGGGTTGCAGCAAGGACTGCACTAAGCCTGCGTGTGGGTGCACTGGGATGGAAAAATGGGGTTTTTGGAACATTCCAGCATGCTGAGGCCACATGGGGCAGGGGAGCCCCTGCAGCCTTAACCTTTTTTGAGCCCAGAGTAGTGGGAGCCGGGTGAGAACGCGGTGAGGATAAGGCTGTGCACGGCTCTTTCCCCAAGCCCAGGAGAAGAGCTCGGGCAGGCTCATACCACAACAGGGATTTTGGGGAGGTGGTGGGGCTGGGCTAAGTACCAGCGCAGGACTGAAGGGGCTTACACAAGGCATGTTTTGTAATGCCATCGGGATTTACGGATTTGGTTTCCACAGGGCTGCCCTGCAAATGGAGCTGAGACCCCGCTGTGAGGGAGGGAGGAGGAGGGAGGCACGAGATTCCAGATGAAGGGCAGGGAGGAGCCAGGAGGGAAAGCTCGGTCCTGTGCCAAGACCCCAAGTGATGCCATCATGTCCAGGGGCACTGCATGCTGGTTTTCATGGGAGACCCCGTGCCACCTCCTCCTCCTCTTCCCACACCAGCCCTGGTGCCAGGCTCAGCTTCTTACTAGAGCTCATTGGACCTTTGCCTGCAGCCCAGTGAGCAAGACAGTGTGTGACGGGGGGACACCGTCAGCATGGGGGTTCCCAAACAGCCCCAAGAGCCCCGTATGGGGATGGCAGAAGGGACCTGTGCTCCCCAGACCACCTGGGCGTCGTGCCTATTGCAGATGAAAGTTTTGCAGACTCATGCACAACCCATGGCATCACCAAGTGGGTGGTTTTTCCTGGGAAAATTAGCCCTGGGAGGGGTGGCAGTCCCAAGGGGGACCCACCTCAAGGGGGAACCCACCCCAAAGGGGGACCCACCCCCAGGAGCTGTGGCCAGAGCCCTCAGGGATCTCGTGGCCAGGTCAGGTGATCCCCCCCTCCCCGGCCCCTGGCCCTGGGCGAACCCGCTCCCCCCAGCCCCGCAGCATCAGCTCCAGCTCCCCGGGAGCACGGGGCTTGCGAAAGCCCCCAGGCCGCGCTGGCACCGGCTCCTCCGGCTAAATCCGGGTGCTTACGGCGGGCTAAACCGCCTGGTGCACCCCGGGCCACCCCTCCTGCCCCCGGACGTAAGGGGTTTACTCGAAGGTATCCGCACCCCACGTGGGTGGCACGCGCGGGGGCCGGGTGCTGCTGCTGTAGGGTGGCCCTGAATGGGCACTTTGTGCCAGGCACCCCAGTGCCACCCCACCCCCACCCCCGGCTGCCTGCCCCACGTGCCTGCGTCCCACATGCCTGCACCCCACGTGCCTGCACCCCACGCTGTCCTGCGTCCCACGTGCCTGCACCCCACGCTGCTTTGCACTAGATACCGCCCGGCACCCCACGCCGCCCTGCACCGCATGCCGCCCTGCGCTGCACCCCGCGCCGCCCTGCACCCCACGCTGTCCGCACCCCGCGGGACTCGAACCGGCGACCCCCGGGCGGCCGGAGCAGCCGGCGGCGCGGAAGGGAAGTGAGCGCTGGGGGCGGGAGCTGTTGCCCAGGTGACGGGCGGGCACTTCCGGGCGGGAATTTCGGGGAGACGGGGCTGAGACCCGGGGGGCGGCGGCAGCCGGCAGCGCGTCCCGGGCCGGGTGCTCCGCGGCCCCATGGCCCAGCGCATCCTGGCGCTGGCGGCCGAGGAGGTCCCCGAGCGGCTGCAGGAGGCCCTGCAGAGCCTGGAGGAGGGCGAGGTGCGCGGGTGTCCCGCGGGTGGGCCCTGTGTGCGGCGGGGGCGCGCCGCCGGGCCTGTCAGGCTGGCGGAGGCGGCTTCTCAGGTGAAGTGCAGCTCACGGCGTCCCCTTCTCTTTGCAGCTGGGCGACATGGTGACAAAGCAGGCCCTGAAGGGGAGGGAGACGGCAGCTTTGCTAAGAGGGATCTTCAAAGGTGGGTGATCGCCGAGGAGGGCTGTGGCCCCAGCCCGGCTGGTTGCCGAGGGGCCGGTGGGTTACAGGCCGGCTGGGTGAGGGGGGTGGTCAGCAGCACAAGGAAGAATCACTTTTGGTAAAAACCAGCTAGTCAGGGCTGTCACAGGGAAACATGACAGCCAAAAATAGACGTGGGGAAACAGGAAATGGGACTAATGTATTTTTAATGAACTTGCTGTGAGTGGGCTTTAATTTTGGGAGCCTTTAGGTGCCTTGAAGTAGGACTGAGCTGGTCAGCTGAGACTTAATTGCCAAACTGATTCTGCTTAACATTGTGACACTTCCTGATCTCCAGCAGCAGGCTGAGTGAACCGTAGGGTGTGATAACAGAGTTGAGTGCTTCTGCTATTCTATCCAAGAGGTTCTTAATTTCTGTGCTGTTTATTTTATCTGTTTTGCCAGATAACATAGGGAGTTGTAGTCAGGTGACAGTTTAGCCCTGCTAATTCCCTGCTGTTTCGCAACACGTTGTTACTTGATTAACTTTTTTTCCATTCTTTGTTTTCCTTATTTTCTTGTTATAAGGCTCCCCCTGTTCCCAGCAAAATGGTGTTCTCAGGAGGCTTCAGGTTTACAAGCACTGCATCCCACTAGTGGAGTCAGGGGACCTGCATTTGGGCAAGGTGTCTGAAATCATAGGACTTCTGATGCTGGAGGTAGAAGCTCCTTTGGGCTGGCTTTCCTGGGCTCTGCTGGGTATCATTTAATGTGTAGATTGAGATGCTTCAGAACTAGGCCACTGAGGAAAATGAGTTGTGTCCTTTCCCTGGATCTGCCCTGGACTAAGTTAGCTCGTGTGGGAATTTGTGGTGTGTGTAAATATGATTATCTTTGGATATTTACACTTGGACTTGAAACTCCAAACCTGTAATTACATTATCTTTATTTATTGCTCTGTTCTATAAAGGACGGTATAAAATAGAGAGCTCGGGGCTGAATTTCCCTTTTAAGGGCACATTTAACTTTAAGAAATGTTGTCCTTTGCTATTTGTTGGTAATGGTTTGAACGTGTGTGTGTAATTCTGTGCACTGCCTCAGGCTCTTTCACATTTTTATATCTTCTCCCAGTCTCGCCAGCTGCCAGGCCATGCATTGGCTGAGCTTGCCACCCTGTTTGTTGATGTTATTAAAGGCGGCAGCCTGTCTAACGGGAAATCCTTGGAGTTGTTTTCCACTGTTCTCACTGCGTTGGCCAGTTCGAATGAGAGCCTAGCTTATGGGAAAGGTAACACCTCTCAGTTTCTTCATAGCCTGACCTTCCTTCCTCTGGAATCAGGTCCTAAAAGACTGTTGCTTTTTCAGGTGAACTGAATGGGGAAGACTTTAAGAAACAGCTGATAAATACCCTCTGCTCCAGCAAGTACGTACGTTGCATGGCAAAACAGTGTGCTTCATGCTATGCTTTGAAAAAGACATGATGATGAGCTGGATGTCACTGTCTGTGTCCTGTTCTATCATCTTTGAACCTGTGCCCTCTGTGACAGTGTCTTCTCTGGCTGGGAAGGCAAGGCAACACCCTGTTCCCAGATCTTGTAAGAGTTGCATGAACTGGTCTCAGGAAGTGCCTATTTGTACTCGTTTCTTAGTTTTTGTGGGGGCTGGGACAGTTCAGAACCATTGTAAGTCTGGGTGGTTAGGGTGGCAGTGGTGATTTCTGGTGGAAATCTGGCTTCTAGTCTTAATATCAGAACATAACGGAAATGGTGACATTGAATGATTTTGTAGGAGGAAGGAAGGGCTAAGCGATAATTCTGCTCGCTTTCAATTTTCTGACATATTTTTGTATTACTAGGTGGGATCCTCGGAGCGTAATACATCTTGCCAACATGTTCAGGTAATTCTTTTTCCCTTCAATGTCAACACTTTCTTGTGCTGTGGTCATGTCCATGTCCTGTCTCACATGTAGTTTGGGGCAGGTATGAATAGAAGGTCTGACCATACCAGGCACAGCCCCATGGATGGCTGGTCAGTGAACACCACATTGGATCCACTGGGATACAAAACACAGCTGAGCAGGCGTTCCCCAAAGACTGAGCATGGCATCATGTTTTTTATTCCCTGTGTGGGTGAGCTTTAGCAAATCAACAATACATTAATGAGCAAGCATAATGTGGAGAATGTCTAAGCACCGAAAGTTGAAGAATATCCTGGGACAGTGGTAGGGTATTGAGGGATCTGTGGCAACCGCTTCTGGTGAGGAATTTGGGAGCGCTCGCTGCCTGTCTGCACTAGGACCCTCTGTCTAGTTATGGGTTGAATCTGCTGTGGGATTCTGAAGGAAATCAGTAAAAGTGATTAGGCTGCATCTTTGTTTCAACAGGGATATTCCATTATCAGGAGAGGAGCTGCAGTTTGTGGTGGAAAAGATCCTCAGGATGTTCTCCAAGTTAGACCTGCAGGAAATTCCCCCTCTGGTCTATCAGCTGTTGCTGCTTTCTGCAAAGGTAAAAGCTTACAGGAGCTGGCCTCCCCCCAAGGATATACCATGAGAAAAAAACATGTATAGGATGAATTTTAGCAGGGATTCTGATTGTTCCTAAACTGTGCTGTGGGGAGCAGGACACAACAGGACATCTGCAGGGTTTTTTTTTCTCTAAATCCTGAAGCTGACTGCTGAGAGAAAGGTACAATCTTGACCTTCATTGTGAGGAAAGAAGGAAAGCTTTGGGAAATAAGGGATGAGCACAGACCTAACAGACAGCAGAGAAGATTGTTTTTTTCAGTGTTCTGAAGTGTGAGTTTGCTTACTCTCTGGTCTACACGCTGTAATAATAGCTCATGCAGTATGACTGTCTTCAGGGTCGTAGTCTGACTTGTACTAGAAATGTGTCAGCTCCTGTGCTCTTCCTGCAAGCAGTCTGCCAATCACCTTTGACAGGGTGATCTGGCTCTTGCTTGCTTCATTTGTGACTGAGACAATGCCAGAATGATCCAGCCAAAGACAAATAGTATGTGTGTTACAGGAGGTCATTTGGGTACACTGGCCAAAATGTATTGTTAGATTTAAGGTTAGGAGTTTGAAAGCCTTCCCAATTGATTATAACATAAAGGATCCTTTCTAATTAATAACAACTTCAAAAAAACCCAGAACATCTGAGAGCTTCAGCTCCTTCCAGCTTTTCAATAAGTGCGGTCAAAAGAAATATGCAAACTAGACTAGAGTCACTTCATCTGGAAATGAGCCACACAGGAGCTCTCTCCCATCCCACCTCGGTGATTTATGAAGGGAAATGAAGGATACCATAACATTTGTAATTGGTGTGGGATTAGAGTGTAGTGGCTTAATGTAATGTCCTGCCTTGCAGGGCAGTAAGAAGACTGTTTTAGAAGGAATCATCAGTTTTTTCGATCAGTTGGATAAGAGACAAAAGGAAGAACAGAGGGTTCCACAGTAAGTTCTTTCTCTGTCATCCCCTTTCTTTACTACCGGGGTATTTGTAGTTACCTTGGTCCTGCCCAGGGTTCCTTGAGTTTGAATTGTTAAACCTTGTACACGTATGTCCTTCTTGATACATAATAAATTATTTATGGCTTTGCATGGCTTTTTTTTCCTGATAAAACTTACAGATCAGTGGACCTTGAGGTCACCACAATGCCCCTAGACCAACTCCGCCATGTGGAAGGCACCGTTATTCTCCATATTGTCTCTGTTATGAACCTGGATCAGGACCTAGGAGAGGAACTAATCAGACACCTAAAGGTAGGACAGAGATGGAGCAGGCACTGTTCTTGAAGATGCTGTAGCAGGGTGTTTAAAACTGAATTGGCTATCTGTAGAAGGGATTTAATAATTTTTATGATTGCAGTCATGTTCTCTTTAATAAATGCTATGGTATGTTTGAAAAGGCATGTGACTGATAGCTTCCCTGAACTTGCAGGATGCTGCAGTTGAAGATAACAAGCTTTCTGACTGTTGCTTGCTGTTTTCTAGGCTGAGCAACAGAAGGACCCTGCTAGAGCCCTGTGTCCCTTCAGCGTGGCTCTTTTGCTATCAGTTGCAGTAAAACACAGACTGCAAGAGCAGGTATGTGGGTGATAAGCTTGCAGAGAATTTCCATGGGGATGTACACTGCGCTCCTTCTGAAGGAAATAAAGCATGGTTAGTTCATAGTCCCATCGGAATTAGACTTAAAACGGTTTCAGGATGCTTGTGGGGAGGCAGTTAGATCACTGTACACTGTAGTTTACTGAAGACTATAAAGATCCCAGAGCAATATCAGGATTTTCCAGAGTTGTGATCCCTATGGGTTGGTATTGTAGGATTGGAGAAAAGCAATGTCTTCTTTTTCTAAAGTTTTGGCTATGTGGTGGCCACCTGAAGAGCATCTGGCAGCAAGTTACGCTCCGTGAAGCACTTAATGAGGTTGGTGTATTTGTCCTGAGAAAGAAGTGAGTTAAGATTTTTGGCAGGCTATACTCGAACTTGTGGTCTGGCTGGTCCTCTTACTGGAGCATACCCAACACTGTGCGGGACCCATTTCAAAGATCATTTCCTCACACTCAATTATTTTATGTTCCAGATATTTAATTTCTTGAAAACATCAATCACAAGAAGCTGCAAGGACCTGCAGTTCCTTCAGGCCTCCAAGTTTCTGCAGGATTTGTTTCCTCAACAATATGATGTAACCACTGTAATTCTGGAAGTGGTGAAAAATAGGTGAGTTGTTGCCATGTGCTGCAGAACACTCAATGGGCTTTGCCGGGGGGAGAATTTCAGCCTTGCTGGAATGCCCTGGGATGCTAAATACTGCTGACCAGGTGCCGACAGAGAACAGCGTCAAAATCCAAAGTTTTTATCTCAGTTTCATATTGGTGAATTAAAAAAGCAACAAAATGCAGCTGTATAAATCTGCCCCCTCTACCCCAGATCTCAGCATCTGGTGGTACAAAGGACTAAATTGATCAGGATCCTATCTTTCTTACCGGTGGAGCAGCTGATGGTATGAGCCATGCTGCTGCTGTAGTTTATGTTCTGATCAAGTGATAGGTTGAGTGATAGGCTCACTGTTTTCTTCCCCAACATGGTTAGTCCTTTTAACATCCTGTGGGATAGCTGTGTGATCTGTCACCAGTTGTCCTTCAGCTTGATGAGAGGCATTCCTCTTCTGCCTTCCTCTCTGACTTGAAGATCTCAGGATCAGTAGGATATTTGTGCATCAGACTGTAGCCTGCTGTCATGTTCAGATCAGACTTGAGAGCACGTCATTTTCTATAGCAAGGAAACCTTTGGACTGGAAAGGAAGCCTGATGGTTGGAGAACCAGGACTACGAGATGTATTGTGCTGAGCACCTGTCCCTCAGCTTAAAGACAGTCATGGGGTTGTGAGGGATGTCATCTTCCCTGACATGATCAAGCATTTCTCATTGCTGCTTTGGACCCTGGAATGACTGCAGAAGATTTTACTTTAGATTGCTCTGATCTAAACCTGTTCTGTGACTTAAGTTGTTTCTTTCCTGGTCTGTTTAATGTTTTCCTTAGTGCATTTGGCTGGGACCATGTTACTCAGGGCCTGGTGGATCTTGGCTTCAGCCTAATGGAATCATATGAACCAAAAAAGCTCTTTGGAGGAAAAGCTGCTGATACCAGTTATGGCCTTTCAAAAATGCCAGCCCAGCAGGCTGGCAGACTGGGAGCAAGTATCCTGCTGGAAACGTTTAAGGTAGTGTATGTTTTGGAGAGAGTTTTTCTTGGGTGGGGAGGGAACTCCATTCTTATTCTCTCTTGGTAAATGATTTCAAAATCTTGCCTGCTGTATCCATCATGAGTGTTTTACAAACAATACTAGATTTAGTCTCCTGTTTGCCCCTGTCCAGATGGAAGAGGCGATCCTCATAAAGACCTAACCCTGATCTGTTCCAGTCACCACAATACTTGTGTAATCCCTATTACAGTTTCCAAGAAACTGCAGAGAAGGTAGAGAAATTCAGAGGTACAAAGAAAATCTCAGAGGTGGGATTGAAACCAGCATCTGCACTGAAGTGGTAAATTTGCATCCCACAGACAATTTGACCCATTATGTTCCAAGTGTACTGTGTGTGCTGGTTCTGACTGGCCTGGGATGAAATCTGAATCAACCTGTGTGAATTCAGCTGAAAGGGGACTTCTGGCAACCACTCCCAGCTAACCTGTCGGATCTGGATTTGCTTTGTACTGCATGATACCTGTGCTGTGAGGTACAGGAATATTTTAAATATATGCAGGTTTTGATTTTTGTTTATTGTTCTTTCTCATTTCAGGTTCATGAGCCCATCAGAAGTGATATTCTTGAGCAGGTCTTGAACAGAGTCCTCACAAAAGCAGCATCTCCTGTCAGCCACTACATAGGTAACAAGGAAGAGAAAGACATGTGTCCTGCTCTGTGGACACTCAGAACGTAGCTTCTCAGAACAAGTTATAGAATCATAGAATAGTTTGGGTTGGAAGGGACCTTTAAAGGTCATCTAGTCCAACCCCCCTGCAGTGAGCAGGGACATCTTCACTAGATCAGGTTGCTCAGAGCCCTATCCAGGCTGACCTTGAATGTTTCCAGGGTTGGGGAATCTACCACCTCTCTGGGCAACCCGTTCCAGTGTTTCACCACCCTCATTGTAAAATATTTCTTCTTTACGTCTAGTCTAAATCTACCTTCTTTTAGTTTAAAACCATTGTCTCTTGTCCTGTTGCAACACCCTGCTGAAAAGGTTTGTCCCCATCTTTCTTATAAATAACCCCCTTGAAGTATGGAAAGGCCATAAGGTCTCCCAGGAACCTTCTCTTCTCCAGACTGAACAACCCTAACTCTCTCAGCCTGTCTTCATAGGAAAGGTGTTCCATCCCTCTGATCATTTTTGTGGCCCTCCTCTGGACCCACTCCCACAGGTCCATGTTTTTTTTCTGTGCTGAGGATCCCAGAGCTGGATGTAGTACTCCAGGTGGGGTGTCACCAGAGCAGAGTGGAGGGACAGAATCACCTCCCTTGACCTGCTGGTCATGCTTTTGATACCACCCAGGGTGTGGTTCGCTTTCTGAAGTTCCTGCTGAAGTGACCTGAAGCCAAAAAAAATCAGTTGTTCCTTCCCCTCTTACTGAGATGTCTGCTGCAGTGATTCATTGCAGGTGAAAAATATGTTTGCAGGCAGTTGCCATGGAACAGCTGACACGCGGAAAGTTGGTATCTGTCAGTCAGTAACTTCTTACACATTCCTAGCCTTGTCCTCCTCATCCTTGGGTAGGCGCTTGAGAGTCACTGGGGCTGCTAAGGTGCCTGTGCTGCCACCTCTTCTTTTACACCTCAGTGCCCTCTGGTGGGGTGAGGCCCTTCAGCAGGGTTGTGAGCGTTTTGCACTGTGCCTGCGGCAGAAGTAGGTTTGCGATGCTCATCCTACCGCGACCTCTCTGTGTAATGGAAGTGCTTTGATTATTCTGTAATTGTTATCTCTATAAGACATCTCTTGCTCAGAATTTTCTGGCCCCTTGGCAGCAGCTGTTCTTTTTGTCCTTTTATTTTACAGACTTGCTGTCCAATATCGTTGTGTCTGCTCCTCTTGTGCTTCAGACTTCATCCTCCAAAGTCACAGAGACCTTTGACAATTTGTCCTTTCTGCCCATTGATACAGTGCAAGGGCTCCTCCGGGCAGTACAGGTAAAGCTTTGCATTTCTCCATGAATATCCTTGCTAGTTTAGTTCCAGTGACAGCTCTAGGCCACAATTATATGCATGATCTAATAACCCTCCTTGTAAAATAAACCTTCATACTCTGCTGTAGGTTGTTCAGTGTAGCGTGGGACTGTTCTTCAAGCATGGATTTGCATGTGCCCTCTAGCAGAAAGCATATGGTGTGGTCTGGAATAGTACCAAAACTGTTCCGTGCTGACCTTTCATCTGGAAGATGCCCAGATGCTGCACACTGTAGAAAACTAAGTATACAGGGTTTAGCTGAACAGCTGTAGCTGTCATGATGATTTTTCTCCTTCCAAGCTACAAGTCAGTATTTCTCTTTGCCTGGGCTGAGATATTGAGCCTGGCGTTAAACTCTTGCCTGCTTTGTCCAGTCTGGAGATAACAGTTCTTTCCCCAAACCTTTGCACTGTGTCCTCACTAACCTGCTAAGGTGTCTCGCTGCTACAGCTCTCTTGGTTTAATTTTGTATTGTTTTAACATGTTTTGGTTCTCCTACTGTACTGATGACAGTATTAGAAATGCAGGGCCAGATGGGCCTGAGGAAGATGAGCTCATATGCCCCAAGGGCTTGGCATGCCTTAGTGCTTTTCTCTCCAAACTGTTACCTTCCTTTCCAGCCTCTGCTCAAAGTCAGCATGTCAGTGAGGGACTCCCTGATACTTGTTCTCCAAAAAGCTATCTTTTCCAGGTAAGCTGGGAAGGGGATTCTTCGAAAAGATTTCTACAAATCATTTATGTTTTTGGAGCAGAAATATTTTTTGTTTATTTTGGCTGTCATCTTACTATATTCTTCCCGTAACAAGGTGGTGATGTCTCCTACCCCTTTAGCATAGGACTGGAATACAGTCACAGCTCTACTGAACTGAGACACAAATTCCAGCCCCCAGCTGAATGAGCTTTGGAAATTCAGAAAGCTGTTGGGAACTCCAAATAAGGAGGCAAAATTAAAACCAATTCCAACATGTGTCTACACAGCTGAGTACCTCCAGATGCTAGGAAGGAACCACTGATCAGAATGCTGAGCTGCCACCTTCCCTCTGATCCCTTACAAGGTGGTAGAGAAGCAGGCTTGTTGTCTTGGTAATGCTTTGAGCAAACCATCCTTCTGTCTTCATAATGTTGTGATCGTAGGCTGGATTTTGTTGGGCAGTGGCTGCCTGGCTATGAATACGGAATTCATAATTTAGGATTATTATTCAAGGCAAGGCATGTGGTCCTGGGAAAGACCCAGGGTTTCAGCGAGCAAAGCAAAACACCAGGTTTTTGCGAGGAACTTTCCAACTCTGAACTCCGTGAGACTGTCCCATTCCAGTTTTCAGGGGACATTTAATGCTTGGCTTGGGCTGGGGTTCTCCCTCAGTGTGAGCATTGCAAGGATAGAAAGGAAATCAAATGTTGTAAGAGTATTGAGCAAGGGAGTTCCCAGCAAACTGTCAAACTTAACTACTTGGGACTGCGCTGCCCTCTTGGGGAATACAGTTCCACTGGGCCCAGTCACTGTATTTGTGGACCCTTTTTCATTGCTGAGTTGATCTTGTATTTATTTCTGAGCTTCTTGCTTCCATTTTTCCTTAAGCTTCTCTTTTCTCCCTCTGACTTGCAGGCAGCTCGATGCTCGTAAAGCTGCGGTTGCTGGCTTTTTGCTTCTGTTAAGAAATTTTAAGGTTCTGGGCAGCTTGTCCTCTTCCCAGTGCAGCCAGGCCATTGGTGCCTCTCAGGTAAGTGCTGTTCTGCAGTCCCTGGTGTGCACGTATGAGGCAGTCTTGTGTCTCATATGCACTGTTTGCAACAACTCAGGAGTGGAGTGCTTCCCCAAAATGGAAATAAAACTTCAGTAAGGATTAGTCCTGGAAGGAAAAGTTTGGAAAATACAGTGTGTGAGAAGCTGGCCTAGGGATGTTGCTTCTCAGAGTCATTTTCTCTTACAGCACCAATATTGTGGGGAGCGTTCACACTGCTCCGTGATGATGATAAAGAGCCTGGCAGCACACTAAGGACTATTTCGGTGATGGTTTAGGGGACAGGACCCTTATCATCTCGCTTCTGTGTTGTGATATTTGAGAATCGTAATGTGACTAATATTCCCTCTCAGGTCCAGGCAGATGTTCATGCCTGCTATAATTCTGCAGCTAATGAGGCCTTCTGCCTTGAAATCCTGGGCAGCCTGAGGCGATGTTTGAGCCAGCAAGCGGATGTTCGTCTCATGTTATATGAGGTAAACACAGTTTCTTCAATCTCCTTTTAAACAGCCACTAGCTCTTCTGCAGTCTGGTTCTACTGTAGCCCCAGGTAAATAATGATCACATTATTGTGGAAAACAACCTATCATGTCAGTTATGTTCTTCATGGGACACATGTACCAAGGACTATATGTTGAGGTTTTTTCAATCCTTCTGCTTCTTTTTATTTTGGACCACTATAAGCCCAAAGACACGTCGATGTATCTTCCTCATCTCGTATGTTGCTTAAGAACAAAAATGTGTCAAGGTCTCTCTTCCTGCAGTGGCCTAGGAAATGGGAAGTGTGTTTGGTGCCCTGTGAATGTTATGACAGGCATTGGACAGATGCAGAGTTGCTGGGAGTTAATGATGGGCTACAGAGAAAACCTTGACCGGATAGTATGGGGAAACTTCCTTAGAGACTGCATCAGGAATCTGGCTTTTCTCCTCTTCCTTTTGCAAGTTTCTATAAAGGCTTGTCTGTCCCTTAGATTTCGTGTGACAAATGGCCTAATATAAAGAGCCATTTCTGGGTGCGTATCTTAGCTCCTGAGGTAACTGTGGGGTGCCACCTCGAGAAAAAACACCAGCTGAGGTCAGAGAGATTTTGTTTCCTTATTGACTTGGTTGGACTTGACCTTTGGTGAACTGCAAGTTTTGGGTGTGCTCGTCACTGTTGCTATAAGACTTGTGCTTGCTTTATCCGTCCACTGAGTTTTCTCAGTTTGAAGGATTTTTTTGCCTCCTACAGTTTCCCCACTGGCTTGTTTTGCCTTTGAAGCAGGATTTCACAGTTTGAAGTTGGATCTAGTGTTAGTGTTAAATAGCAGTGAAAGTCACTCTGGGCCTGATGCCACCGCTGCTAGGGAGATACAGCTTGTGAGAGGGCCCCTGTGAGGAAATTCATACGCTTTCTGATTCATACCTTCTTTCTGTGGTGCCTTTGCTTTGCCAGGTATGGGGGTTTACACTGAGCACATTGTTACTTCCTCATGGTTCCTTGCAGTGCCAAAGGGTCATTGCTGTCTTACGAGACCAACTTATTATGCATGTGGTTCGTTTTCTTTGTTGTGTAAGCCAACTTGTCCGTCCTTCCTTCCTGTCTTCAGGGTTTTTATGACGTCCTTCGGAGGAACTCCCAGCTGGCCAGCTCTATAATGGAAACGCTCTTGTCCCAGGTAAATGCTATGTGGCATGGCTGCAGAGACTAAGAATTCTGCACTGCGACCAGTATAGCAAGCAATTCAGTTTAAATATTGGGGAAATAGTTCTCGCTTACACTGGAAATATGTTTAAGCACTGTGGCACCTCTCCAAGGTGTTCAGATCCCTGCTATGTTGAGAGAGCAGACTAGGTAAACATCTGGAGACAGGTTCATATCCTATCACAGGGTGGAAGAGAAAGAATCTCTTGGAGCCCTTTCCAACCCTTCAGTTCTGAGATGTTGCGAGAAGTGTGAGCCCAGAAAAGTGCTTTGTGCACTCCCGGTTCCTTAGCAGTGCACAGCAGTTACCCTCCCATGCTTCCCCAAGGATGTGTGCTGACACAGTAATTATTATTGCTGTCCTCCCATCAGGAGAATACCCAAGTCCATGTAGGATCTGGGAGGATTAACTCATCCCCCAACACTGTTGCTCATGGCAACAAGACAATCACATTTCTTCAATCCATTGGACAGGCAGTGCTTTCTTTGAGACAAGTAATTTTCTTCCCTTTAATCATCCGTAGAGTTCATGCTGACTAATTCCAGCTTTCCCATGACAGTATAGGGTCTGAGAAAGGAACACGAACAGAGCCAAGACAGCTTTTGGGTAGCAGAGGGCACTTAATGGGAACTTGGTGTAAATGTATAAATTTTTATAGCATCATTATATATATATATATATCTCTCAATATATATCACTTTCCTTTGGTTCTGATCCTATATCAGTACTTGGAGCATATCTCCTTCCTGTGATGTGGCAAACAGCCAGGAATTGGTGCAAGCATGGTCTCTCATGCATTTGTTTTAGTGCCAAGTGTAGCCTCCATAACTGCCTGCATCCTTAGGCCAGGAGGCTGGGTGCCATAACAGGACCTAGCGCTCAGTACAGGTGGCGGGTAGCAGAAGCCATTTTTCTCACCATTTAAAGGATGTGTAACACTGCAGGTGAAGTGCAAGTGGTGCTGCATGTTGAGGCAAGACAGCAGCAAGTAGTCAGATAAACTTGTTTTAGGGCAGGGACGTGTCCTGGCTGTGAGGTACATCAGCAACTCAAGAGGGGATTTTAATCACTAATAGAGCAGGTGATGTGGCTAATGTACATGTACAGTGCCATTATTATAGTGCCAATTTTCGCTCTGTAGAATGGAGTACAAAGATTATCGTATTCCGTTTTCAAACAACCTAAGAGGCTCAGTTACCAAGTAACTGGTTATTTTTATTTCTTGTTTTTTTGTGACAGCTAAAGCAATATTACTTGCCCCAGCCAGACCTCCTGCCTCCACTGAAACTTGAGGGATGTATTATGGCTCAAGGAGATCAAATCTTTCTGCAAGAACCACTGGTGAGAGCTATACTGGCTGGCCACAGCTGCAAGCTTGTCTGTTACATAGCATTTTGGTTGTGCTGCTATGAACTGAATACCTTGTGTTTCTTCAGCCTTTTCTAGCCTGGAGCAATTCTTTTAATGACAGTAGAGCTGGGCATCTCACCCCTGCCTCAGGCTGTCTATTAGAGCTCTACTAGCATAGTGGTTTAGGGGGACCTGTGTGAAAATTGCTCTAGGAATAGTATAGTTCTGTTATCCTCTGTTGAGCTCACCCTGTGTGGTTTTTTTTCTCTCCTTCAACTTAATTCCACATAAAATAGTCTTGCAGTGTGTGTGTGTAGCACGGGGAAGAATCTGCCCTTTGGTTTTGCTCCTTTGAAATTGTTGGAGATGAGACCTCAACGATTAATTGCATTTCTGAGGGAACAAATTCAAATTAATCACTTTGTTTTCCCCTAAGGAAGCTTCCATGCTGTCCTGCAGTAGGAAACATGTCCCTCTTCCCAGAAAGAGAGCAGACACTTCAGCTAGAGTGAGAACCCTTTTGGAAATTCCCTTTCCGTCTCCTTCAGCAGCTGAGGTAGCTGTGTTGAGGGAGCAGTGGGAGTTACGTTTTTCCCATATAGACGAGCTGAGGCAAACAGCGTTGTCTGAAGCTAGAAGTGGGTCGCTGTGTATAGGATTACAGATCCCCTCATTCTGGGAGTGAGGCATATTCTTGAGACTCGCGCGAACCTCCAAAGGCAGCTATGGCTCTTTGCATCCAACTGTAGTAGTATGGCCTGTGTCCACTTCTGCCAGCAACCTGCAACTAGAAGGCTGAGTGTGACGGTGTGGCTGCTTTTTTCAGGCCCATCTGCTCTGCTGTATCCAACACTGTCTTGCCTGGTATAAGAGCACTGTGCGTCTATGCCAAGGAGCTGAAGATGACGAGGAGGAGAAGGAGGATGTGGGATTTGAGCAAAACTTTGAAGATATGCTAGAATCTGTCACACGACGAATGATCAAGAGCGAGTTGGAAGACTTTGAACTGGTAAATCAGATTTTCAGTTTGACTCAGTGGAAGAAGACACTGAGTTCTTGTCAGGTTTTGAAAAGATTTTTCACTTGTTTCCTTTACCACCTAGGATAAATCGGCAGATTTTTCTCTGTCTTCTGGTGTCGGTGTGAAGAATAACATCTATGCCATTCAGGTGATGGGAATTTGTGAGGTCCTGATTGAGTACAATTTCAGCGTAGGGAATTTCAGGTAAAACACCAAAACTTACCCTCCAGCCTTAGCTGTGCTATACTGTGCCTAGCTCTTCGGAGTGCAGCCTCATTGCAAGCACAGGATAATAGTGCCAACACAGAATCAGAATGATATTTTCTGAGTGTGAGTGCCTTGTGGCAGAGGCATTCACAGAACCATGAGGAGTGTCTTCCTTTTCAATGTTTTGTATTGTGGGAGATGGGATGTGGCATTCTGTAGAAGATCAGGTCAAAGAGGAGTGTTACTGTTAGGAAGGTGGGGAGATGTCGTAGGTCACGGTTTTACCATTTAGAAAGTGCCATTGTGTAATTTGGCAACTGAAGCTTCAAATGGGAAACTGTAAGACTGGATTTTCTCCATTAATGCTTTCTACTACTTTCTTGCAGTAAGAACAAGTTTGAGGATGTCCTAGGCCTGTTTACATGTTACAACAAACTCTCTGAAATCCTGAAGGAGAAAGCTGGAAAGAACAAATCTACCTTGGGCAACAAAACTGCACGGAGCTTCCTGTCCATGGGTTTTGTATCTACTCTGCTCACAGCTCTGTTCAGGTGAGAAGCTGTCACATCTGGAGTAGCTTTAAGGCCTATTCACAAGCTGCTTTTGTGGTGTCTGAATGCTGGCTGTCTTGGGCACTGCGTACACAGTACACAGGCATTTTCATTTCTGTACAAAGCATGTGTGGTAACAGCACTTGTTGTCTAGAAAGCATCATAGTCCAAGCAGGAAACAGAGCTGTGCAACTCCTGGTACTGACAAAGCAGCTTTTCTGGACCTTGCTTATGACTTGTAAGACCTCAGAGAGTCTCTGCTCTTCTAGTCCTGGGCTGTTCCCCAGACAACAAACTCCAGTGTTTGAGCTCCAGTCCTCTATGGAACAGAGCCAGACATCAATCCAAGCCATGTTTGTTAGTGTATTTGGAAAGGCTGGTGGAACTTTATCCTCTGAGTGGTCACTACAAGCTACCAAAACAAAGGGTCTTTTCCACCCTGAATTCAGTCAGGTAATTATTTTAGTTGTAAATGTGTATTTAGATTTTGAATCTTATAGGCCATCGCTGCATTTTATCAGTGCATCCTTAATTCTGTGACAGTGCTCTTGATTCTTCAGGGACAATGCCCAAAGCCATGAGGAGAGCCTGGCAGTTCTGCGCTCCAGCACAGAGTTCCTGCGCTATGCTGTCAGTGTAGCTCTGCAGAAGGTGCAGCAGCTGGAGGAGACAGGACAAACTGATGGACCAGATGGACAAAATCCTGAGAAGATGTTTCAGAACCTCTGCAAAATCACACGGTGGGTCACTGTGGCACATGAAGACATCAGCCCTAAAAAGCAGCAATGCATTTTGGGGATTTTGGATTCTCAGCTAGGGTTTTGAAAGAAGAATGCTGTCTATAACTGTTCCAAACAGTTATTATTACTGGGTTGAGATCATTGCCTTTCTTTGCTCCTGAGAAATCAAGTGGAGGCACTACAGTTTCTGTGCCGGAGTGAGTGATACAGCTCTAATAATGGTACTTGGCCTGGAAGAATCAAACACCATCAAACTCTCATTTTCAGCCTCTTTCTGACTTTTGGTTCATCGCTTATTGTCACAGAGGAGGTAGGATAGTTACAGGCTGGATTCTTGAGGCCTCTGGGATGCAATGAAGTTAAAATTCACTTCTAGCTACAGTATAAAACAGATAAGAGGGAAACAAGCTTTAGAAAATGTTTGTTTAGGACTTTTGCAAGATGCTTGAAGACATTCATGCATCTAATTCTTTGGAAATCCAAGAATGTTAACCACGTAAATGTCTTTTGGGATCTAGGTCATATCTGCATGGGGTCTTTTCAGATCCCAGTCAGTAGAGAGCACAAAATGCAAATTACCCCTGCCATGAATAATGCCTGTTTTGTGTCTCGCCCCAAATAATAGTGGCTATTTTTGTTGCAGTCATTAGGACTACATGTGAGCTACATGTTTTGCGTGATTGGACACTGAAGTAGAATAAGATCATCTGTGCAGGCGACAGAACTAATGAGAAGAAAGGAGAGGGAACAAAAAAGGGAAGGAGTGGGCTTAGGGGAGCAGGAGAAAGATGTTTGCCTACAAATAGAAGTGTCTCTTTTGGGCCAAACAATTTTGCTTTCTTCAAAGCTTTTCACTTTGCTTTGCCTGCCTTTACCTTTCTGATTTTATTTATGTAAAGCTCTATAGTGATAATCTGACATTTCACAGATTCAAACTGCCAAAATAAAAGCTGTTTTTGTCACTGACGGATTTGACACCAGTGGTCAGTGTTTGGGTAGTCTGAGACAAAAGGAAAGCCGGGTGGAAGAAAAGAGTGTATAAAGACAGACTTGAAATGGGATTGGAAGGTCCCTTGGCACCTGGAAAGAATTAAATTATTTAGCTGTGCAGGAAGAATGCAGTAGCTGTTTTGCTGACACTGAAACAAAATCTTCTTAAAAATAAATCTTTTCTCCCTCCACTTTCCTATAGGAAAAACCCTTCCAATTTAGTTACATTAAAAATACAATCCTAAGAGTAGAATCTGTGATTAGCCCTGTTCTAGTTCTTGCACTGTGCAGCCAGCTTAACTGGAGCATGTGATGTTAACTTCTCTCCCATCCCATAGGGTTCTGCTTTGGAAGTACACTACAATTCCTACTGTTTTTGAAGAACCAGGGAAGAAGAAGGGCAAAAGCATTTCACTTCTGTGCTTGGAAGGTTTGCTGCGGATCTTCAACACAGTGCAGCAGCTGTACACTGCCAGGATCCCCCAGTTTCTACAAGCACTAGGTAGGCACACGGTACAATTCTGCTCTGGTTTCTAGCCTTCATGTTCCTGTCCACATGGGCGCAGTTATGGACCCAGTGCCCTCTATCCATAACTAGGGAGAGGTGGTGGTCTGGTCCTTGTTTCTCAGTAACAAGGTGGGCTTAACAGCATTGATTTGCACACCCGAGGCAAGTTTCAGAGTTATCTTTACCTGCTTTTATAGACCCCTCAGTCTGTCAGCAGAGGGTATAGCATTTGTCTATTTGAAGTTTGCCTTTAACGGATTTTTGTGCTCACCATGGTTTTGCACTCTGTAGTCCTCCTCTAGCTGTGAGCAGTTGCAATCTTTCCCACTTTTGGAAATAAATCCTGTACTCTGCTCTTGGCATTTAGCTTTTTTCTGCACCTCTCTGTCTCTGCCAGATATTACTGATGGTGACGCAGAAGAAACGGATATTAATGTCACAGAGAAAGCTGCCTTCCAGATCCGACAGTTTCAGGTAGGTACCACTGTGTGCTGCAAGTGTTCCAAAGCGCTGATAATTCTGGCAGAAAATGCTGCTAGCTCTCTGTTGCTTGACCACAGCATGAGTATGTGGTAGCAGCTGTGACACTGATTCACTGACAGTTCAGAAAAGTTTCTGATCCCTAAGGAAAGCTCCTTCAGGGTGCTGTGCAGAACTGGATCAAAGTGTGCATGTATTTACAGAGCTATACGGTCCTCCAGTGCGGCATAAATGTACCCGAGTATTATGAAAGGCACATACCTGGGCTTCTGTGTAAGCACTCATCACAAAACCCAGCATTTGCTTTTTAGAAAAGTCCCCTTTTTGTATTCTTTGTCATTCTCCTTGTTGCCAGTTCCTTTATCTGCTGCAGCTTGTAGTTATTTGCTTCTTAAAATGGCCCTGCAACAAGCATGCATGCTCAGGGACTCTGTCTTTCCTTCTCGTGATCAGAGGTCCCTGGTGAACCAGTTCAGCAGTCCTGAAGATGACTTCAACTCCAAGGAAGCACAGTCACTCATCACAGTTCTCTCCACTTTGTCCAAACTCCTGGATCCGGCTTCTCAGCAGGTACTTCACGACCTTTATGGAGTGGCAGGAATGGGTGTCATGGCCATAGGTGTGGGAAGATTACCAGATTCGGTTGACATCTGAGGGCTCTGACATGTGTGCATGTTCTGCCTTCTGCAGACCACACCATGTCATTTGTTACATTGTCAAGCATTCTCCTGTCACACACCCGCAAGGATAGTTAAGAACAAGTTGTCTTTGCACCCTACTTCTGCACATTCTGGCCTGCCTTAGGGCACCCGGAGTCTGAATGACTTGTTCACCTGAGCTATGGTATGGCTTCCACATGGGAGTAGAAGCAAAAAAAGCCAGCAGACTCGTGACCAGCCCAAACTAGCTGAGTGCCTAATTCCTTCCATGCAAGGAGGCATTTTCTCAACTGCCCCGATTTTACAAGCTAGGGACTGCACTAAGAGTGTGCCAGAAGTCTGGAGTCATCATTTACCTTAAATTAAATGGAGCTGTTATTCTGTCCAAGGGAATGTATAGGTGTTCCCCTGTCCTGGATCTCAGCTTTTCACTTCTTAGTAGGTTAAGTGTCCCTTGTGGAACTTCGCAGAGCATGGCTGGGTGCCTTTCTGCCAGAAGGGGACTCTGCCCATCTTCCTTTGCTGTGATTCATTGTCTTGAATTTTATTTATTAGTAGTTTTGTGCTTCAAATTCTGTTTCAAAACCATGATCTCTTTTCTCCCCTTATACAGTTCCTTCAATTCCTGACTTGGACAGCCAAAGTTTGCAAAGAAAATGCTCTCGGTAAGTAAGCTTTGGGGAGCATGTTTAGATGTGGTGTGTCAGGTCTGATATTAGAATCTGAGATGATCTGCTCTTGTCTGTCCTGGTTTTACCTTTTCGTTACAGATAGCAGGTCCTGTTCGGTGGCAGAACGCCATGACATTGTGGTTATTAGCACAAGTATTAGGGAAGAAACTTCATCTCTCTAAATATTAGTGTTGCTGAAGAAAGAGAAGCCACTTACTTACTTACTTGACTTTTCTCCCTTGTTATTTAGCACATCTGTTGCTCAGATCTGGATTTACACTCTGGAAAGAGCGCACTGTGGCAAGAGTTTGTATTGCGCTTCCTCAGTGCCTCTGGTCATCATTTTTCTATGAGCTGAGGGCTCCCGTGAGCCGTACTTCCTCTTGCAGTATTATATGGGATGCCCGATGTTGTAAACTCAGCTTCTGTGGCTGTGGTATTTTGATAGGATTTTCACCTACTGTGTATCATTTCTGGGAATGCAGCCTGTTAAATCCGTATTGAATCTGAGTCTTTCCCTCACTGGATGTCTGATGTTCCTAAATAGCTAGGGGAGCTGTGCTCCTAGTAATGTGTTGTTTTCTTTTCCCTTCCCCACAGAGGATATCGCTTGCTGTAAGGGTTTGCTGTCTCTGCTCTTCAGTCTCCATATTCTATACAAGAGTCCTGTCAGTCTGCTGCGTGAACTCGCGCAAGACATCCATGCTTGCCTGGGAGACATAGATCAGGTATGATGCAGAAGCAGCCTAATTCTTCATCATTTAGTGCTGTCAGGGCAGAATTGAGCACATCTCCAGCACAAACTATGTGACAGCAGCTGAAGTTTTACTCATCAGAATTTGTTTTCTCTCCTCTGACCAGGACATAGAAGTGGAGAGTCAGTCCCATTTTGCCATAGTGAATGCCAAGACTGCAGCCCCTACTGTCTGTGTGAGTCCAAATATTGTGTATGGAAAAACCTGTAGTGTCCAGGGCTACTCTGCCATGAGTGGCTTGTAGGTTCCTGTTCTGCCAAACTCCAAAGACCTCTTGTTATTGATATTTCTGTCTTAGCTGCTGGTTCTGAGTCAGGCGGATAAGGTCCTTGAAGAGGTGGATTGGCTTATCAAGAAACTCACCAGTCTGGGATCAGACACATCAGGTAATAAAAGTGGTCCACTTCTTACTGTTACACCTTTTTCAAAAACAGATGAAGACAGAGAGCAAAAAGATCTTTTGGGATTTTGAGGTAGCATCATCTGAGGGCAGGTTAAACCCTCCCTTGAGCTGGTTCCACACGAACAATGTAAGACAGAGCGTGTTGTCACAAAATCCCTCCAGCGATTATTTTCCCTGTGCCACGCTGGTGCTTTGTGCACCAGACAAAGGTGGTCTTTTGTGCCTCCCACCTGCATAATTGGATTCATTAGACATACATTCACCAGGTATTCATCTCTTCTAGAAGACTCTTCTCAAGCATCAAACCAAACTCAGGCTCTGGAGAAAGGTGTAATTCTGCAGCTGGGAACTCTGCTGACAGTTTATCATGAGCTGGTACAGACAGCACTCCCTGCAGGGAGCTGTGTGGACACGCTGCTGAGAAGCCTCAGCAAGACATACGCAATTCTCACCTCCCTCATCAAACATGTGAGTGCTGCTGTGCTGACAGGGGACTGGCTAGGATCTAAAAACTTTTCCCCCATCTGCTACAGCAAGCTCACAGTGACCCCTGGCAGCAGCTGTGCTCAGGACTGGCTGTTGATCTCTTGCAGGAGTTGAGTCATTCCTTTAGCTTTCGTGCCCTCAATTTTGTGACCTTTCTGAGCAGTGATAGTTGTGCCAGTGGAGGTAAAGGAAAGCTGCTCTCCAGCTGAATTTGGCTGTGCGTGTCTTGGACTGGCTCTTTCCAGTGTACCTTGTCGGTTCCCCTGTATGCAGCAGTGTGCCATGATGGACAGCACTAGCAGGGTTCTCGCAGTGCTCCGCAATCCTGCCCTAGCCACTCATTCCTATCTAAGGCTTGAAGCATCAGACCTGGCCACTGGGAGCTCGTTTGAGACAAGGTGGTGAATACCCCAGAGGGCTCTCAGCTCTAGGAATGCAGACATGGCATCTGGGATGTAGCAGGCCACTGGGGAGGATAATTCTCGCAAATTCTGCCCTTGCCACTGTGCCATTGGATAAGCTGCTTTGAGCCCTGCCTGGAAGTACATGTTGCAGGATGGGAACAGTGTACCTAGAAGAGACTCTGTCATGTTTTCCTTGCAGTATATCCAAGCTTGTCGCAGTACCTCCAATACGATTCCCGGAAGGCTGGAAAAGCTGGTGAGTGTGAGCAAATTGCTGGAGGGGGAATGGCTCATTGCCTTAAGTTAGGAGTAACGCCAACCTCTCTGCTTCTTCGCAGGTGAAGCTCTCGGGTTCCCATTTGACCCCACAGTGTTACTCATTCATTACTTATGTACAGGTAAGGCCTACATTAACTGGCAAAATCACAGTCAATCTGAAGCTGAGTGCTGTATCAACTGCAGGATATGGGCACCTTTGGGGATTATTAATCTTCTTGACATGACTTGAGTTTCCTACAGTTCAAGCTTTACCATGTCAAATAATAGCATAAGACATTTCAGCACCATTGGGACCGAGCAAGCTGCTTTCTGCTTGAGCAGGGAAGGAAGAGTGTTTGAGGAGCTGGTTTTTAGTTGGTTTTTTTTTCCCCTCTGTTCATGTGGCGGTTTTTTGGATGACATTAGTACTGCTGTTAACCACAATGGCAAATAAAGGTCAACAACACTGCAGTCACCACAGTGTAAAATAATGTGGGTGCCAAAGACTGCAGTGCCAGAGATGGGGATTTAGCTGCTTGGAGAGGAATTGGATGCTGGAGTGAGGACCACAAGAACTGTACAAGAGGGGTAGCATATTGGGGAGGGTGTAGGGGTGTGCAGAGCTAGCATTCCTGGCGACTTCTCACACATTTCTGAATGTATAAATTACGACGTTCATTTTATTTTCCTTCTTTTTTTGAGATTACTTCCAGTTCCATCCTTCTTGTATCACTACCTTTCTGTCATCTAGCTGGTAATGCTGTTAGCTGGCCAGAGCAAAGACTTCTCTGGCTTTTCTTCCCTGCTTATCCTCTAATACCACATCTTTTGGCATCCTCCTCCAGAACATCCACAGTGAGAGCTTAAGCTTTGCAGAAGAGAAGAAAAGGAAGAAAGAGGATGAAGCTGCTGCAATCTCCACAGTCATGGTAAGATTGACTCGCTCTCTATTAGAATATGGGCTGTATTTGAACTTGGGATCATACCTCAAGGCTTGTGTTACCTGGTGGCTTCTTACAAATCACCAATGGCAAATTGTCATTTGGGCCCTTAAGTAAAAATCAAATTTAATCTGCCTTAACTTCAGAGAGAAGTATAAAAAACCTCAAACAAACAAATAAAAAACAACCAGAAAAAGCCAAGAAAAATGCCACCTTCGCTAAATGCACCCTAAAAGCTCACAGACCTGAAACAAAGATCAAGTCTGGATAGTCTGTCTTGCCTGGTATTTTATCATTTGGGGTAAGCTATGAAATTACAGAAATGGGCTAACTTACTGGAACCAATAGTGCACTCTGTTTCAGTGTTTCTTAATTTTCTTAGTACATTTAAAGATGAAGTAGTGGATTCTGCTAAAGCAAGGCAGTTGAGAATAACTGGATGATTTGGTTGGGAACAATTGAGCCAGCTGGTAGGTTCCGGGTCTTTTACGTCCTTCGTGCTCCCAGCCAGCGTTTCCTCTGTCTCATCAGTTGTCCCAGACATTCCTGTGATCTTAAGGGTTTAAAAGCCACAAGCATGATCTTCCCAGTAATTCCCTGAGTGTATAGAAATGGGCTGAAATGCTGCATGTACTTTTTTTTTACCACTGTCGCCATGGGAAACAAACATTAGTGGTGGTGAATAAACAGGACAAAAATATGGTGAAACATCAACGTGCTCGTTGCATGGAAGGTATATGCTTGTGACGCCTTTGCAGAGCTGGAGCAGAGAACTCTTGCCCTGATGGCTGTCAGGCGTATCAGGGCTGCGGACTGCAGGCAAAGTACAAAACAATAGATGGGAGAGCCTTGCTGCAGAACCATCGTGAGAGCCAACTTTAGAACCAGTAACAACACTGGCAGGGCTTGCTGGGACAGGATTGGTATGGAGCAAGGCTACTGAAGACACTTTTCTAAACTGGGAGTGTTGTGGTCTTCATGTCATGCTACAGTGTCATTGTTCACTTCCAAACCTGCTCTGTCACACTTCCTTCTGCGTTCCAGGCTAAGGTGCTTCGGGACACCAAGCCAATCCCAAACCTGATTTTTGCAATAGAGCAGTATGAGAAGTTCCTTATCCATCTCTCCAAGAAATCAAAGGTAACATAAAGCAGAGCTCTTCTGTGACCTAAACTCAGTGGAACAGTGGGATCAATGGCATGGTGGGGGGCTATTGCTGGTCCACCTTTCAAAGTTTCTGTTAATGCTCAGATTAAGAAGGTGTAAGGACTTTGCACCTCTGTCAGCCTTTGCCCAAGCTCGTGGCCCAACACTACTGAATTACCGCCATGCTGATGCCAGCAGGTGCCAATGGCAGTACTGCCGGTGACCTAACATCATGTGGTTTCTGGCTGAGCAAAAACTTGCCCACTTAACGCCAGCTGCCTAGAGACATGTACCATGATGAGGTACATCATGAGAGTGAGAGACACTGGCAATCACTTGGCTTTTAGGAAAACAAAAATGGGCCGCTGGATTGTGTGGAGGCAGGTGCTTTGTCACCTACCTTTTGCTTCAGTCCTGCATTATCACTGTGATGGGTTCTGTTCCAGTGCTGTGCAAAGGACTAGGCAGTGTAGAAAACTAAGATGCTAATAGCATTATGTCCTCTCCCGCTGGTTGCTGCAGGTGAACTTGATGCAATACATGAAGCTAAGCACCTCCCGGGACTTCCGCATCAACGCATCCATGCTAGACAGCGCGTTACGAGAGCATAACACAAGGGATGCTGAAAACGAGCCAGACAACGACCAGGTTAGAACTCATTTAGCTGCTTTTACTGATAGGTTTCCTCCTCTTCTGAGGCCAGCTGTGTTTGTGAGCTGCGCAGGCATATGTGAAGTTAGGACAGTTTGTCTTCCCTGGATTAGCTCTAACGCCTAACCTGATACAAAGGAGTAAACAGTTAGTCTGGCTAACACCCCCCTGCCTTGAGTAACCTCTATTTCCATGCACCAGTTGTCTGTATCTCTGGTCTTAGGGAAGTGAGACTGCTCTTAAGACCTTGTTGTTTGCCTTAGCAAGCAGAGTGGTCTATCAGCGTTACCTCTGAGGACCTACTGGCTTGCCGGGACCAGACCTTTGCAGCGTGGTGGTGTTTTGCACCATGGAAAGTGGTTTTGCATCCAGGCTGACTTTTGTAAATCAACACCTGGCAGAGCAAACTCTGCAGCGTATAATTCTCCTCAGACCCACCTCCTCTACCAGATAGTGCTGGCGAAAGTAGCGCAACCTGTGCTGGATAAAAAAAATAAACAATTTACTTTGCTGATTGTCCAGGTTTTTATTGGTGCTTCTGTCCATATTTTCCTGAGTGTTTCAACAACCCAAACCCCAGCACAAACGGTCCCTCTCCTGTGCCATTGATAATCTGTGGTCTTAAGTTCCAGTATTAATTGGGGTGGGGTGGGGGTTCTACAGGGAAAGTCTCAGTGGGTGAGATGAGTTGCATAGTCAGGTCATTTTGTTAAGGAGGAAAAGAGTCAAATCCTGTTCTGTACATCTGGTTTCTTGCTTTACGTAAACATTGCTTAGACTAATCACACAAAACCAATCACACCGTGTACTGCTGCTGTCTCCCACCCCCTCCAGAGCAGCACAGCGGAGCAGACAGATGAGAACCAGGAACCCAAAAAGAAGAGACAGCGAAAAAAGTAAAGCTGGGGTTGCTGCTGCCGCCTCCTCCCACAGCGCCTGTGGCAGACTCGCCTTGGTCTTGGGACAACTGCGTGTACAGAGCTGATGGCTGGTTGTTTCTCTTGCCAAGTACTCGTATGGCTTCCTCCTTTGTGCCCACGGGTGTGCAAGCAGCGCTTCTGGCCCCGTCTTGGATTTTACAGCTGGCTGCTGCCCTCGGAAGCACCTCTGCTCTTCGAAGGTGCTGCTATCAAAATCTTCCCCACCAACATCCCTTCTTACAGCAAAAAGGAAACGGAGTGACCGGGATCAGCCCTTGCCAAAATATCACCTTCTGAAAGGACAGCCAGGCCCTGGCACGCAATCTGGACAATTGTCATTCTGGCACTCTAGCGTCATTATTTCTTCTCCAGTGAACCTTTGGTTATTTCAATTAGCTGGTATATATCCAGAGCTTCTCCTGGAAGACAATGGGACAATCAGTTCCCTGCATTCTGCAGTACAAAGACTGCGTAACATAAGAGAGTGACGGTCATGATTTGCTTTAGTTCAGAGCGCATAGCACAAAAAGCCCTAAATTTATTCAAAGTTCTGCTTTGTGTGGTGGTGTGAACGCAACAGCCAGCACCAGTAGGAAGCTGGAAACACGAGCTGTTCTGCCTTGGAGTCGAAGCTGCCTGCTGGGGGCAGCTCCTGAGAAGCAGAGAGGCAACAGCTTCCTGGGGCGAGGCTGGTTTTGCTGTTGTGTTTTTGCTGACCTTGATGCAATGCACTTGTTTAATTTGCCTTGTTCTTGGTGAAAACAGAAGTGCCTTTTTTGCCCGCAGAACAAAAGTCCTGTTTCTAAAAGCACCCTTTGTCTGTAACCTTCTAATAAAAGTTCCCTAAGGGTGGGCAATATATACAAAGTTGTTGAGGTGCCTCATTTTGGAAAGGCAGCAATGCGACCTGGTGCACAGGAGGGCTCAAAGCAAAGGTGCGGGGGGGGGTAACCGAGCCAGGCCCAGCTCGTCACTCAGGTATGTGGAAGCTGCAGCACAAACTCAGAGGATCAAGAAGGGGAAGAGGGTAGAGAGGGGCTGGCACCAGGGGAGCGGCTGCGATGGGCCAGAAGCAAGGGGCTCTCGAGGTACCTCTGCCCTCGGGGAACGACTGCTCAGGCCACATGTTCCACCTAAGCTGGGGAGCCCTGTGCAGCGGGGATTGCAGCGGGGATTGCAGCGGGGTTAGCTCGCGCCGGCGTCGCTCACCTTGGGGGATGCCGTACTTCTTCTCCATCCCGGTTGGGTTTGATGGCGTCACGCAGTTCATGGTCACCTCTTTCCTTAAGCACTGGTCAACATCCACTGCGCTGAAGAAAGCCACCGACTGCGGCAGATCCTGGAGGCCGAGTTTGTAGGCGAACATGCACCTGGAAGAACGAAAGACCAGGTGGGAAGGTGCTACATCACCCTTAGCCTTGTCACACCTGGGTGTGATCAGCCGCAGCCTCACAAAGCACTGGCCAGCCAGCGGTGACAGGTCACCTCGCACCCACGTCACTCAGCAGCTGGGAGACAAGGTGCTTTTTAAGTACCACGTGGCACAAGGGTCAGGTATTGCCAAAGTGGATGTGGGAGGAACAGCGTAGGGGTACACTGAGCCTCCTCGGAAGAAAGGAAGAACCCAGCCCCTCGCAGCTGGCTAATCCAGGCAGAGCAGGTGCTGGATTTTCCCAGCAGGAAGCCCTGTGCTTGCAGGAGCCGGCACAAAGCCACAAACCAGCACAGAGAGGCTGTTTGCTGTATCCCTGCCTCAGCGCAGCAGAAAACCTCCACTTCAGCCGGCTCCCAGATAACCGAACGCCCCACAGTAGGGGAAGGGGACCTGGCAAAGCTGGCTGTGCCAGAGCCGGAGCGAAGGGACCCCGTGAGGTCAGGAGCTTTCTAGGCTGAGCTTCACTTTGCTGGGGCAGGGAAGCAGCAAGAACAGCCCCTGCTGCGGGAGGGGCAGCTGCGCTGGTGCTCGCAGCAGCAGGAGCCATGCCCCTTTGCTGTCCCCTGAGGGCGGGGGGGAGACAAGGGATGGGGACAGTTGCAGGCTCCCGGCTGCTCCATCGAGCCCAAGGGCTGCTGCCACGCCACGGCTGCAGACCCGAAGGGAGCAGGACGCAACGCGCTGGCATCTCAGCAGAGCTGAACAATTGGGACCAGCGCTGCAGGAGCCAAAAGCTGATGAGATCCCCCTCTTGCCAGCACGTTATCCCTGGAAACCAAAGCCCAGCTCCATTTATAGCCACCCGGGTCACACCTGAAGGAACTGCAACCTCCAGCACTGCCAACTGCCCTTGAGCAGAAAACGGCTCTGCACCAGCCCGCTGCGGGCAAAGCTAACGCCTCTGCTGTCACCCCAGTCCCTTGAGCCTGCCCTGTCCCACCCCAGAGGCAGTGGTGTTTGTCCCCAGGAGTCACATCTCACCGTGTGAGGAGGTTGGTGATCTGCAGGGCCAGGGCTGCCCGGTAACGATCTTGCTGCTGGACCAGGTAGCGCACCTCATCGTGGATGCTGATGCAGAAGCGCCCATTGATGTCAAACTCCTCGAAGAGCCACTTCATGGCAACGAGCATGAGGTGCAGATAGTCAACGGCCGAGCTCTGCACCACCCAGTTCACTCTGCTGGTCAGAAACTGGGGAAAGGAAACACGGACGGACGCTGAGAGAGCACTGGGGTCCAGGGCCTGGTCCCAGGACAGGAGAGCTCCTGGAAGAAGTGTTACGCTCAGGGCGGTTGGGTTTTCTTGACGGCATGCAGATCAAGAAAAGGGGCAACGGGCTTCTTGCATGGCTCCAAGAGCCTACTGGGTCTCCAGCCTATAAGGGCTGAACATGGGGTTGCCCTTTTGGAGAAGACAAGCGCAGCAGCACAGAGCCATGTCCTTACCTCCCCCTTGGCCACGGCGGGCTCCAGGGCCCTGCTGATGTGGCAGCCCAGCACCGGTGTCTGGGGGGAGGGGGATAAGGCGATGCTCTCCAGCTTGTTGAACATCTCAGACTCAGTGCCTCCAGACCACACACGGTGCTCCACCACATTCCACTTCTTCTTCCTCCGGGAGCTGGTGGGGCAGAGGGGAGGTTTGCTAGAAGTGGGGGAGGAGGCTGCTGGCCCCGTTTGAGAATCTCAAACACCCTCTCCTGGTTTTGGGGCAGCTGGATGAACCCCTGTAGCCTTCTACTGGTAACTGCTCACTGGGAGAGACCAAGAGCCCCCGGATCAAACCTACTCAGCCCTGGGGGAGCTGGAAGGGACTGAACTACCCAGCCCCATCTCCCTTCTCTGCCCACTGCATGTGGGGCTGCAGCTCCCTCCACCTCGCATCCTGATGCCACCAGAGACATGCGGGGTTGGAGCATCTCACCATTTCATGGCTTCTCTCTGGAGCTGCTGGACATCCTGGGCTGACACTGATCCATCCTCCGCCCTGTCCACAGTCAGGCCCAGCTCCCTCACCAGCCACTCTCCCTCCTCAGAGAGATGAAACCTGGAGGGGAGAGTGACCCATGCCAAGGTCCCGTGGGACACTGCCACCATCCCTGTGCCCGCTCACCCTCCACCTCCCCAGGCACCGCCTACCTCCGGACACCCTTGGTGACCGCATACATCCGCTGAGCCTTCTCACGAGCCTGCTCCTGTGTCAGCCGATGGTTGAACTGCATCAGCAGCCGCTCAGCGAAGGGCTGCCCAGCCCCGTAGATGCGCCCGTAGTTGAAGATTTTGGCGTGCTCCCGGCTGATGCCCACCGTGGTGGCCGTCTTGCTGTGCAGGTCTGTCGCGTTGCTCTTCTTCCCCTGCAGAGTCATCCAGCCGAAGGCCGTACAGCCTGCGGGAGAGCATCAGGGGTCAGACACCAAACGGGACCAGGCTCAGGGGATCATCCCACTACCCACTAAAGCCATTCCCCTGCAGCGCAGCCCCAGCTCACCGTGCATGCCAGCAAAGTGCGCCTCGCCAAGGACAGCAGCTATCCAGAGCTCCTGGGAATCCACATCCGCGCCCACCAGGGAGTAGCCGGGTGGAACCTGGACCATGGCTTTCAGCTCACTGCCCACCCGGTCGGCCTGTGGGACACAACGCCCAGCTCAGCCCGCGCCTCACCTCTTCAGCGGCAGAGGAGCAGCCTTCCTCCCGCAGCTGTGGCTGGCCAGCATGGCGCTCCCTATGCCCCTAAATTTTGCTCCGAAAGTCAAAACCAGGTTTAACGTATACATGGGGCATCACCCACTTGGTTACTCCCCCTGGGCTCCTCCGGCGTGGAAGATGGGGAGCTTAGGGAAGGTCAGAAACCAGTGCTTCAGCGTTTTCTCCTTTCACCAAATTTTGAAGCTCAGGAGCCTCTGCTGACTCCTTCCCTTCTCCCAAGCACGTCAGCAAGAGAAGGGTCCCAGCACCAGCCCTGCCCCCTCAAACCCAGCACCCAGCCTCAACTCCTACTTCCAACCCAGCCTGCTCCCACAAGCCCAAAGCACACAGAGGGTGCCCCCAAACACCCCCACAGGGACCCAAGGGTGGCCATACCCGGGCGTTGCTGGCCGTCAGCCATGTGGGCTCCACCGCCCGCCGGGTGATGGTGCCTGCGGTCACCACCTGCGGCAGGATGGCTCCGTAATCATCCTCCTCATTGTAGTCAGGGTGCCTGGGACAGAGGTGAGCGTGAGAGCATCATCCTGCGAGAGCCCTCCCGGTGTGGCACAGAGGAGACCACAGTCCCAGCTGGGGCCATTCCCCGCCATACCTGGTCACCACACGAGGCAGCTCCCCCTTCTTCAGCCACACCACCATCTGGGAACTGGGGGGAACATGCAGCAGGTGAGATGCTGAGCCCCCGACATCTGCACAACCTCCCCCAGCTGCAACGCAGCCTCTACCTGCAGGATGTCACGATTCAGCTGAAAGCAGCTGCTCACCTGATCCGCTTGTGAGCATTCCTCCAAAATGAGATCATTTTGTTAATCTCAAGGGCTCTGGTCCCGTGGGTGCGGCCCACGGCAGCCCGCAGGGTGCCATCCTCCATCTGAGGCAGGAAATCCTTGGCAAAAGGGCTTCCCACATTGTTATCGTTCCCGTCCTTTAGCAGCAAAAGAGGTGCCAGAGCTCAGTGTGCCACCACTAAATCTCAGTAAAGCTCTGTGCCTCCTGCCCCAGCTAGTGATGTATCTCCACCACCCGGTCCCATGGAACAAGATCCCAGGGGTCCCAGGAGTGCTGCAGCACTCAGGTGACAGGCAAGGTAACACAGCTGTGCAGCAGGACCAGGGGAACTGGGATGCAGGGTGACTGGGAAGCCCTCAGGAAGAGCCCCAGGAGCACCCAACTCGCCTTGTGGGGCAGCTTGAAGAACCAGCACCCAGGGATGTTGACATCATTGTAGGGACCATTGCCGTGGTGGTATGAGGGCTGGCTCCTCACTTCTGGCAGCTTAGGCAGCTCCTCCATCCCTTCTTGTGACCAGCCATGCGAGGTGATGCCAGGAACACCCTGGGCATGGTGGGAGAGGGAAGTTACGGGAAGAGTGACCAACCCACCACTCCATCCCGCAGGAAACCCCTCTCACCTGTGCCAGGCTCGGCTCTGCTCTGCCTATTTTGTCCTCCACGTCCCCCTCCAGCTGGCCCAGCTCCTCCACCTGCAGCAGAGAGGGACAGCGGAGGAAGCCAGGTCAAACGCTAATTCTCCAGCGCTTTAACACTTATTACAGGAAATTTCTTACTTCCAGCCCCTGGAGCCACACGTGGGGCTGGTTTTCACATGCACACGGGAAGAAGTGCAGCCCGTATCTCTCTCTCCCACCGAGAGACCCTCCATCCCTTTCTTCACCTTCTGCCACATTGTGCTGCTGTCCATCACCAGCAGCTCGTCCTCCACAGCAGCCTCCGGCGCCGGGGGCTGCTCCTTGCCTTTCTCCAGGCAGTGCTGCCTGTACAGGTACTCGATCACCCTGGCAGGGGAGAGGAGAGGGCTCTGTGTGTCACCACCTGGACAAGGTCCCAGGGAGCTCCCAAACCGCACCGCGGGGCAGCCCCCAGTGGGGCACCCCACTATATTCCTCTCACCTGTGTGGGCAGGGGGAGCCCTCTGTCTCCGAGGAGGCTGCCAGCAAATTGTCCTGCCGCCCTGGCACCAGGTAGCCCCAGCCATGCTTCTCTGAGTAATGAAGGGGGAAGCCATCCCAGGCCAGGCGCATCAGCTTTGGGGTCACCCTCATCTGCAGGCTGATGAGGCTGGGTCCTGGCACCCACCCCGCCTCCTCCAGGCGCGGGCACAGCTTGCGGTACCAGCTGGGGAGCAGCAGGGACGGGTCAGAGAGGGCAGGGCAAGCCCCAGGGACACCCAGGGTCCCCAACTCACCCCGGATGGCCTGGCAGGTGCTGGAGTCTCTTGGGCTGCAGCGCGACCGTCTCCTTCAGATGCTCCAAGCAGACCTGGCTTGCTGGGGCTTTCAGCTCCTCATCCTCACTGGGGGGACCAGGATCTGGTGAGGCAAGGAAGACGGGCTGTCAAAGAGCCCTCCGTGCCACCCCACTGTATGCCCCAGCAGAGGGACACAGGTCAGAGATGCTTCACCCTGCCAGCACATCCCTTCACCTGGGTGCCCACGGGAAGGCATCCCTCAAGCATCCCTCATCCCTGGGGACCAGCTGCACTCACCTTCCTGCCACTCCTGCGTGGACCCATCTGTGCCTGTCGCTGCCAGGGGGGCTTTGCTGTTCCCATCCTGATCCTTCTTCTTCGTCTTCTTCGGATTCTTCTTCTGCTTAAACTCCTGCGTGTCCCACTCAAGATCCCAGAGCCAAGGGTCATCCTTGTACCTACCAATACACTGTTGTCACACCACAGCTTTGTGATGTGCTCCCATCCCCAGCACCCACCCACAGACCCCCAAGGACCACCCAGTGTCTGGTCTCTGTCCTGCAAGCAGCTGGACCAGCACTTCCAGCCCATGGGTACCTGTCCTCATGTAGCAGCTGGCAGGCATCATTGGCCAGGTTCATCAGGGACTTCTTCATTTCCTTCTGCAGCTCCTCATAGATTCCCTGAGCATCATCCAGGTACCTCTTCCAGTTCCCATTAACTGGCAGGTAGGACACCCCCATCTCCAGCATCCCTGCAAACGTCACAGGGTGGGGACACCTAGAGCCCAAAGCAGCAAGGAATTAGAGGTCTACTGGAGGGGATTTGCCCTAGAAGCACCAGACTACGACATCAATGTATCTTCACCTATGGTTTCCCAGACTCATTCAACCCTCGATGCTCTTCCCCTAAACCCGTGAGGATCCCTGTACCTTCTGCCTGCCCTGCACAAAAACTGCTGCCCTAAAACCCTGTGCAATAACCCCTGAGTTGTATCACTGATCTGCCTCCAAGTCTGCTCGCCTCCTCCAGCCACACTGTGCTGTCTATTCCTTCTCAGCTACAGGGGCAGGGTGGTGGTGGTGGTGTCTGAAGTCTCTCCTGAAAAGGTGTTCAGGGCCCCCCAACTTCCCACCACCAGCCTAAGGACAAGAGGAGCCACATCCCATCCCCAGAGGGACCAGGATCTTCCCTGCTGCTGGCCAAGCTTGCTGCCCCCTTGGCCAACACCAGCCAGCTTGGCGTCTCTCACCTCTCCATGAAGAGTGGCAGCTGCTCCTGAAACACCTCGTGGGTGGCCTGGACATCGTGGGCACAGTACGACATCAGGTCCTGGGAGCAGAGGGAGGTGAGAGCAGGCAAAGCAGCCACCCCTCTGCCAGCGCAGGGCAAGGCACCGGGGCTGCGGGAGGATGGGGGACACCACAGCCCCACACACACCCAAAGCCCTCGCAAGAAAAGGCAGCAAAATGGAAACCACACCAGCAGCTACTCCCACCCCACTCCCACCGCCCGTCAGGATGCTGGGATGGCCATACACACCTGGAAGTGACTCCTGACGTCGGCCATGGTCCCCTTCACAAAGAGCTGCCGCGCCTCCTTCTCCAGGGGCTCCCCCCCGACATACAGCGCGTGCACGTCTGCCAGGTTGTTGATGCTGCTGACGTGCACCCAGTCCCAGGAAGTAATCTGCAAACAACACAGGGTCAGACAGCGTGGGACAAGGACAGGCCACGGCCGAGATCAGGAGAGGTAAACGATGCTGCTGCCCCGTTTTAAACCAGCGCCACCTCATCTGCAAGGTACTGGGAGAGCTTCACCCAGCAGAGCTGCTCCAACAGCTCCTACTCTGCCAGTAGAGCAGCAGGTGGTCCCAGTACAGGAGCAAACAGTTCCATTAAAGAATCAAGCAGTCCTGTTACAGAATCAAATGGTCCCCTGCCACCCACGCCACTGGCAGCGGCTCAGCTCCCTTACTCACAGCTGGCCCCTCCATCTTGCTGCATGTTTTCTTCATGTGTTGCTTGACCTCCTGCAGCCCCTTCCTCTTGCCATGCTTGGCAGCCATCCAGAGGCTGCGCTGGAAGCCCGTCAGCCCCGAGATGGCCATGTGCATGCTCATGGTGTCCAGGAAACGTAACCGGGAGCCCTGGGACAGGCCAAGAGAGAGAAAAGAGATGGTCTGGGACATGCTGGAAGAGAAATGTGCTGCCAAATCTCCTGTAGCTGCCAGCAAGCACTGCCCTGTGTTACAGAGCTGCAAGTCCTCTGCTCAGACTGCTTTTGTCAAGGCAAAGCTTTGCCTCCCGGCAGCCCTCCTTTGAGAGCCAAGAGCACCCCCAGCACAGGCTGTCAGCTGCTTAAAGGCTACTGCCACATCCCCAGCTGCAACCCTGCAAGCTCCAGCAACCTTACGGGCTGCAAGAATATCTCCCTCTAAAGGGATCCAACCTCAACCTGTTCCGCAAGACAAGGCGAGCACAGCCCTGGTGTTTCTGTGGACAACAGCATCTGCCGAAATGAGCCCGAAGAACCAATGCAAATTATCATCTGAGTAACAAACTGCAGCTGCCGGCATGAAGCAATGGCACTGTGGATTACCTGGATGAGGTACTGCTCCTTGATGAATGCCCGATCGAAGGCCACATTGTGTCCCACCACCACTCTCTCCAGCCAGTCCTGCTTGCCAGCACAGCCAGCACCTGCCGGGCTCTCCAGAGGAATGAGGTCGGCCAGGGTGAGGTGGCTGGACCAGGAATACCGCTGCTCCAGCAGCCGCTTGCTGCACCATGAGTACCTGCAGAGGGACATGCGGGACCCCACAGCTGTAAAAATCAAAGTACGGGTTCCCAGCACCAAAAGCCCCTGCTGTGCCATGGGGTGTCGAGCAGGAGCCCCTCTGAGGGAGGCGATCGACCCCGGGGAGCACTGTGCTGGCTAACCAGGACACACGTCCCACAGCCATGCTTTAGAGCTCCGCTCTTTTCCCCCCAAGCCAGCAGCGGTTTGCTGGAAAAGGCTCCACTCAGAAGCATCCCCATCCTTCCCAAAGCTGTCCCCCTGCCTGCCACAACCCCCCGCCTGCGTCACTGCTGGCATTGCATCTCACCAGGCATGCGGTGAGACTGCCACGGCCAGCGTCGGGCAGTGGCCATCAGCCACGCACACCTCCACATCCAGCACCATCGCTCGCTCCTTGGGGAAGTCAACAGCTTCTGCCCGGCCGTCGGGGCTGTAGCGGGTCCAGCCCAGCTGCCAGGCCCACTGGGCGGGCATGGGGGGCAGCGTGCACTGCAGCAGCTCATGAGCCGCCTCCAGGTAGGGCAAGCTCTGCTTCTGCGCCAGAAGGCGAAAGTGCTCATCGATGTTATCCCCGTACATGTGGGGCAGCTGCAGGTCCACGTCGGGCAGCATGGAGGTCTCCTTGCCCCACAGGTCATGGCGCTGCAGGTGCTCCACGCTCCTCTGGATCTCCGCCTCCGAGTGGTGGACCTGGGCCCCCCGGAAGATCTGCTCGTGGAGGGTCCTGGACAGCATCTGGATGTTGAGGGGGTTCACGCGCCGCTGGCCCTTGGCGGGCTCCTGGCTCGGGCTCTCCGGCTGCGGGCGGCTGGCGGAGGAGCTGGAGGTGCATCGCTGGGGCTTGGTGGCCACTGGCCTCCTCCAGAGCAAGCGCCTCATCGCTGCCCGCCCCGGGATGCGCTGCCAGCACGGAGCTGCACGGAGAGAATAACAGCGTGGGGCAGGCTGGGCACAGCCGGGGCCCGCGGCACCGCACGGCGGGGGAGGCCGGGCTGCCGAGCCGTGCAAGCCCCCCGCAGCCGTGCAACACCCCCCCTTCGCGGCCGTGCAACACCCGCCCCCCTCGCGGCCGTGCAACACGCCCCCCCGGCCATGCAACAACCCCCCCCCGCGGCCGTGCAACACCCTCCGCAGTCGTGCAACACCCCTGCAGCCACGTACACACACCCTCGCAGCTGTGCAAGGCAGGCAGCCGTACACCCCCGTGCACCCCCACCCCACCTCGCCCCGGGCACCCACCTGCTGCCGGCGCGCGCAGCCCGGGCCTGGGCCGGGGGGCGGCTCCGAACAGGGGCGCCCGGGGGAGCTTCCGGCCGCGCTGACGTCCCATCCCGCCCCGCCACCCCCCCCCGGCGGTCATGGTACGGTCCACCGGCGGTTGGCTCAGTAGGCCGCGCGGGAAACCAGCAGCAGCGGCGGCCGCGTGGCCTAATGGATAAGGCGTCTGACTTCGGATCAGAAGATTGCAGGTTCGAGTCCTGCCGCGGTCGGCGTGGGGCACCGCGCTCGGCAATGCCCGTTTTGCTCCTTCCGCCCGCCCCGTGGCCTGTGGGCGGAAACCGGCGCTGCTGCCGGCCCGGTACCGGGTCACCGCGCGCACCCTTCGCGTTTTGCTCGTGCCTTTCGCGGGAGGCGGGGAAACAGGCGGCGGGCGGCTGCGTGCGCGGAGCCTAGGATTGACCGCGCCTGTGACACGCGTGGGGCCGGGCGGCCCCTGGGGCACGGCGGCGGTGACCCGCCCCGCACCGGGGGGGTGCCAAGCCCGGTGCGGGGTGCAGTCGCTCCGCCCGCCTTCGGGGCCACGGGACCCCCAGCGCGAAGCCCCGGGGCGGCGGGGGCGGCTCACCGCGGCCGGGGCAGCTGGGTACGGCGGGGGCGTGGGACAAAAGGAGCCGGGTAACGGTGTGGGCAAGGGGATTTAGGGTGCCATAGGGCGCAGGGAAGGGGCTGTAGGGGGCGGGGGAGGAGATGTGGGCTGCCGTGGGGTGCAGGACAGGGGGTGTGGGGTGCCACAGGGTGCAGGGAAGGGGCTGTAGGGTGCGGGGAAAGGGATCAGGAGGTGCCGCGGTCCGGGCGGGTGGGTGTAGGGCCCCTGGCCGCCGCAGAGGCTCTTCTGGCCGGGAAGGTGGCTCCTGACAGAAGCCAACCTGGCCTTGGCATTGTAGGGTGCCGTGCCGCGCCGAGCCATGCCAGACCACACCATGCCGTGCCGCGCCGAGCCGCCAGGTGGCGCTGCGGCCCCGCCGCTGCCGGCCGGGTCGGGCCGGTTCCCACGGGTCCGGGGCCGTCGGGGCGCGGGTACTGCCGCGGCCCCGTCCCGCCCTGCGCTCCCGCGGGGGCACCGCGCACTGTGACTCGCCCCTTCGCCCCTCCTGGTCCCCGCGCAGCTCCAAACCCGATGTGTGCCCCCCCCTCCCAATCCTCCGGCCGCACAGCTCCCTCCCCTCGAGTGTGCAGGACCAGAGCGGGGGAGGTCACCTATGCCCCCTCCTCTCCGAAAAGGTAGCACCAGCATGCGGGGGGGGGGGGGCGGGGGGAAAGGCACACACACACGCCGAGACGCTGTTTTCTGCCGCTCTGAATGCATTTCACAGCCCTCCGATGTTCCCCAAAATACCCACCGCCCCCCAGCCTGGGGTTCCATGCAGGGGCAGGGCTTCAGCGTTTCACCCAGCAGCGGAGGGCCCCGCTGCCTGAGCCGGGCAGCATCCAGCCCCACGGCCCGTGCTCAGCCCCCGCAGCCATACCGGGGGTTTGAGGTTTCCCGATCCTTTCACAGGCACGGCGGGGAGCTGGGGGGGCGCGGGGTGCCGAGCCGCCGCGGAGGGATGCTGCGGGGCTCGGGGTGCTCTGGGCGGGAGAGTTTGGGCACCCCCCCTGCTACGGAGCGGCTCTGGGGGAGGACCTGGGTGTGGGTGACTTGCTCTCCCCTCCGATGCATTGTGTTAACGCCGATGTCCTCTTATTTGGGGTCTTTGATCTACCTACTTTTATCGTGGTCGCAAAATAAATAAAAATAAAATAAAAATCTAAACCCGCCTGGCCAAAAAAATCTTCCCCCCCTAAACAACAGAAAAAATTAATTCTCTCCGAAATTATTCTGGCGGCAGCTCTCTGCAGGGCTGACAACGAGCCCCGCAGCCGTGCCCGCAGGCAGGACTGGGCCGGGGCTGCCTGTACCTCACCCGGCTGCGGGCAGGGAGGTTCGGCAGTGCGCGGCACCACTATAAAAAAAAAAATCACCACCGTAAAAAAAAAAAAAAAAACAAAAAAACACGAAATAAACCCCAAAACCCACTGTTTCAGCAGGGCTGATGGCAACGCAGAAGTCGGGATGGGGTGTGTAGGGTCCCTCTTTTTTTTTAACCCCCTAGGCTTTTTGTCTCTCTGTCGGGAAAGCATCCCCATCCCGGTGTGCCCCGTCGGGGTCAGGTACAGGCGGTGAGAGATGCGAATCTCCCCCCGCCCCTCCCCCACCTTGGAGACCCTGCTCCCCGCCGGGGGCTCGATGCTGTCGGTCGGATAATGGGGCGGTGGGACTTTGTTTAACCCCGTTGCCCCCGGGGCCAGGGGTCAAGGGCTTCCTCTTCCCCCGGGGCACGGCGGAGAGGCCGCCGGTCGCGGCGGGGAGCGGAGGAGAGACGGCCGCCGTCCCCCCCTCCCCGCCGCGGTCCTGCCGGTGCGAACGGCGTGGGACCCCGTAAACCTGCATCGCTCCTTGGCATCGAGGGGCTGAGGTGGGCTGCGAGTGGGTGTTTTGGGGGAGCAGGGCGCAGCCAAACATCACCCCGGGGCAGGGGGGAAACGGAGAAGCGGCCCCTGCCCTCCAGCATCCCCCGGCTTTGCCTTCCTCTCCCAGCTGGAGCAAGACGTTTTTAACGGGGTTTTACACCCCCTCCCTCAGCAGGCAGAAGTATCTCAGCCGCCCCCCCGGGAGCCAAGAAACGGGAGAAACGGGCAAATTTTATAGGTGACGTACGGGCTTACGTGGGAATCCGTGCCCAGCACCGCTCTTTCTGTTTTTTTCTCCTGAAATAACCCTTCCCTGCGGCGCGTACCCCCCTTTTCCAGCTCGCACCCCCTTTTACATCTTGGGGCGGGCGGGGGGAAAGGAAGGAAAAGGGAAAAGAAAAGCAGTCCCCCACATCCCGCTGTTTTCCTGCTCGGGAGACGAGTCCCAGAGCTCCCAAAGTGAGCGATGGAGAGGGCGAGGGGAGGCAGGCGGGAGCCGGCTCCAAGGTGGAGGGGTCGGGGGTGGGATGGAGGAAGGGGGGAGGACCCTCCTTTTCGGGATTAAGGGAGAACCAGCGAGGGAGGGAGGCTGGCGGCACCGCGGGCATCCGAGGTAAGTCCCGCTCCTGCCCGCAGCGGTTGTACCGGAGCCCGGGCGCTGCTGGCACGGACGGTGCCGGCGCTGCAGGGGCTGAGGGAGGGGGAGTTCGGGGGTACGAAGGAGCCCGATCCTGGGGGGTACCCAGGCCGGGGCTGCCCCATCCTCACCCCCGGGCCGGGCTCCTGCGGGCCCTACGGGGCCGGGGCTGCTTTGGCGGCTGAGGCCCCGGGGAGATCGGTGCCGGTTACCCCTGGCCGGGGGCTGCAGGCAGCCCCTGCCCAGCGCCCTGCCCGCTCCCTCGGGGCTGGGCCGGGGTCCCCCCGTGCCGAGCAGCCCACGGAGCCCGCTCCCAGCCCCCGGGGCTCCTCCCGTGTGTGTCTCAATTCTCTCAGGCTTGACTTGGCAATAAGCTCTCTCAATAGGGTGACAATAGAGCCCCGGTGGGACCCGAACAAAGAATTTGAAAGTAGTTAAATTGCAGGACACGTCCATCGCCTGGGTGCTTGAAATTAAAAAAAAAAAAAAAAGAAAAAGAAAAAAAGAAAGAAAAAATCGGAGAAAAGAAAAAGGAGAGAGACTTTTCTTTGGGCTGGTGAGAAAATGCTCGGGGTAAAAGTTGGTTTGGCGTCTTCATTTCAGCGACAATGGAGCAGAGCTAATTCAATAGGAAACGCGGGGATATTTTAATGAAAAGACCGCCAGGGTTACACCGAAGTTAAGCTCTTGTGAATTAATTATTAGGGCAAATAAACTGGGGGGGGGGGGGGGGGGCGCTCGGGAGGGAGTGTTGCTATTTCTTAATATTCTCCTTTCCGTGTTTAACGACAATACCATCAGGTTTTCGAGTCTGGGTGAGCAAAAGGATTTCTTACACTCCCCGGGAAGAGGAGAAGACGGGGTTTTTTTTTGGTTGTTTTTTTTTTTTTAAATGGTGTTAATTGCTTTTAAAATAAAATACTACGGAATTTGGCAACGACCTCCGGTTTCTGCTGGCAGTGGCATTTGGGGTTATATTTCCTTTCGTGGCAACTCGCAGATGCAAAAAGGAAAATAACGGGGGAATTTAAAAACACGAATGTAAAGGCGAGGCGGCGTGTTCGGCTGTTGCAGATCTCTGGGGCTCGATCGGTTTATTTGCTCCTACATAGAAAACCTGTCTGGGGATACCTGGGTATTCATCGGGGCGCCGAGAGACTCCCCAGAGCCGCTCCGGGGCATCGGTGGAGTGAATCGGAGATAAAAAATATGAGCCAGGTTAAACGCAGGAAGGAAGAGGAGGAGAGGTCGTAAGCGAAGCAAAGGTGTGCCAGTAGGGGCTCAGTGGGGGGGTGGGGGGCTTTGGGGGGCTTTTTTTGCCTTACTGCAAAGGCTGCAGGCGATGCAGTGTATGTCTAATTCTGTGAAGAAGATAAGGAAGATAGAAATGGAGGGGGGAGCAGAGGAGGGATGCGCAGGCGGTACCTGCGTGCCCGCGCCCCGGTTCCAGCTCGCTGCGGCCGCCGGGAGCTGCGCTGCGGCTGTCGGGGAGAAGCGGTCTCCGGGGCTCGGCCTGCCCGTCGGGGCGGGGATGGCCCGGCACGGCACGGCACAGCCCGGCACGGCTCCAGAAGGGACCCCTACCTCCAGGGCCGTGGCCTCAGCTCGGGGGCAGCTGGTGCCCCGGCTCTGGCCGACGGCTGCGGGCGGGCCGGGCCGGGCCGGGCGGCGGCGGGGCCTTTCAGCAGTTGGACAGCGGTGCGGGGCCGCGCCTGGCCGGGCCGGGGCAGCGGGGACGGTGGCCGGGGGCGGTGGGGAGCTGCCCCGGGCAGTGGAGAGCAGGGGGCGGCTGTAGCTCCTTTCCCTGCTCTCCGTGGGGGGGGGTCGGGGGGTCCTTGAGGGAACGGGCACAGCGCCGAAGGGGTTCCCGGGCTGCAGCGGGGGGGCCTGGCCACGGCTGTCCCCTCGGAGAAGGGCTGCCCGGGGCCGCGGGCAGCACGGGATGCCCGGCGGGCCCGCCAGGTGAGCGGCGGTGGCCCCGAGGGAGCGGGCGGCACCGGGTCTCACCAGGGAGGGGGGGGGGGGGGCGGACGGACATGACAGGGCCCCCCTCCCCCGAGCAGCCCCATCCTCGGAGGGTAATTAAGGGGTGAGGCGGAGCGGCTGCGCTTTCTGCTCCGCGATGCCTGCCAGCCACCAACCCCCGCCGCCACCGCCGCCTTCCTCCCGTCCTCCCCCTCTCCCCCTCCCTCCCCCCGCCTCCTCCCCTCCCCCTCTCCCTCCTCCTCCTCCTCTCCGCCATGGTTGGAGTGAATAGGAGGCTGCCGGGCTGACGTCAGTGCGGGCAGAGCTTGCCGGCGGCGGCAGCTCCTGGCCAGCAACCAGAGCCGGCACCGGCAGCAGCCGGGAAGACGCAAGGAGCCCGGGCAGAGCCACCCCCGCCGCCCCCGCCGGCCCGCATCCGGGGCTGGGGGCCGCTGCTCGGCCGGGGGCAGCCCTGCCCGCCCCTCTGCCCGCCCGCCCGCCAGCGGGGGGGGTGGCCCCCCGCCGCCCGCTTCTCCCGGGGACCGCCGTCCTGCCCTCGGCACGGCAGCCAGAGTGAGTGTCGCGGCCGGGCATCGCCGCCTCGGCGGGGCGGCCCCGGGGAGGCGGGAGGGCGCGGGAGGACTTTTGCCCCTGGGCGGGAGGACACGACAGACCAGCTGCCGGTGGGGCGGGAGAGAGCGGGGAGACGAAGTCGGGCCGGTTCCCGCCGGGAAGTTGGGTGCCTCCCGGGTACCGGCACCACGCGGGACCGGGACCAACACCGGGGCGGCCCGGGAGACACGAGGGACCTTTTGCTGCCGGGGACGTGTTTGTTCCTGCAGCCTCTCCCAGGCTGCCCGGGACGGTGCAGCTCGGCAGTGGGACCTGGGGCGGGCTGAGCCCCGACGGGTCGGCGGGGAGCCGGGGCCGAGCGCTGCCGGCGGGCTGCCAAGGTGCCATTAAACGTCCCCGCTCGCCGCCGGAGAGGCGGCACCGGACAAAACGCCTGGACGAGGCCGAGCCTTCCGGGGCACCCAGGCTTTAGGCCGCGGGAGAAATCCCGGGCTCCTGGGGAAGTTCTTCCTCCCGGCGCAGCGGGTGCTGCTGCGGGGCCCCATTTAGCGGGGGGGGAGGGGGGGGGGCACCGAGGAGACCCGCTTCCCTTCTCGGATTTACCGCCGAGGAGCAGCAGCGGGGCCACCGCTGCCCGTGCCCTGTTCCGCCACTGGCTTCTGGTGCAGGAGGATATTTTATTCTTCATTTGCTGTGTCTCTTTTCTTTGCTTTTTTTTTAAAAAATATTTTATTTTATTTCATTTCATCCTTTTTTGCTATTTTTCTCTTTTCTTTTTTTTTGGTTTCTTTTTTTCTTTCCCCCCTTTTTTTTTCTCCCATTCATGCTTCCCTTCTGCTCCCTCCCCGCGAACGCTTATTTCCTTGGGGTTTGTGGTTGGTGTTTTTTTTTTTTCCTCCCCCCCTGTGTCTTCCTGGAAGCAAAATGCATTTTAGGCCTCAGCCTTAAGGAAACCCGATTCATAGCAGTGCAGGTGGCCTGAGAGCCTGCACCTGGCCGGATCCCCTCGACGTTCTTCCACCCCCTGCCCCCGGCCGGGCAGCACCTCGCCCCACCGAGCGAGGAGGCTCCGGGACTGTCCCCACCTGAGTCCCGGCCCCCGACGGCCGGAGAGAAAAAAGAGCAGCCGGGGGCTGGGACGCTGCCGCTTTGCCTTTTCTGCGCCGGGGCTTGCTCAGAGGAGGCTTTTAATTGCTAAACAAAGCGACGCGTTTCCTTCACGCCCGTCGAGAGCTGCCGCTTGTGTGCGAAGCCGGCGAAGCCCCGATTGTAGAAGGATAATATATTTTTTAAAAAACCAACCAAACCAAACCCAACCGAACCAAACCCACAACAATTAAGAAAAGATGCAGCTCGAGGCTGCGAGGCGCGGGGGGTTACTCCAGGTTGGCTAAAAATAACTTCTCCTAATTAAAGAAAAGTGACGTCAGACGTGCAGGACGTAGAAGAGGGGAAGGCAGCGGACTCGTTACTGGGCGATCACGTTAAATAATTCAGGGACGGCCCGGTGACCGGGCGGGCGCTGGGCAGCGGGGCTCTTCCGAGGTGCGGCCGGCCGGGCCGCCCGCCCTGCTGGGCGCCGGGGTCACCCGGGGAGGGAGCGGGCGGCGGGGGCCGTGCCACCCGCGGTGGGCGCGGAAGGGCCGTGGTCGCGCCGGGGCCGGGGCGGTGCAGCACCATGGCCAGAGCCGCGCCGGCACCGCCGCCCCTCCCCGCCCCGTCGGGCCGCCCGCAGCCCCGGGTTGTTTTCTCTTGCGAGTGCGGGCAGGGAAAAAGGACGGTCCCACAGTCCCCGCGGCCCCCGAGGGCGGCCCAGGTGAGGCAGGACGCGGGTTACCTCCCGGCGCTGCCCGCTGCGACCGCCGGAGCTCCGGAGCCCAGGCAGCCCCCGCCGGTTCCTCCCCAGGCTGCTCGCTGGTGCTTTGAGCTGTGCCAAGGAGCCATTTTGTACGTATCCTCCTAAAATTGCTCCAAACACCCTCCACCCCCCAAAAAAAAAAAACCAAACAACCAGACAAAACCAACCCCAACCCAACCCTTCCCCAAAATAAAATAACACAAAATCACCAAAGCCTAAAATATACCAAAATACCCAAAGCACAAGGTGCAATTTTCTCCCAGGTGCTGGGGCTCTGCCTCTGTACAGAGCAGGGCGAGGCGAGAGCTCTGAGCAGAGCAAGGCATTGCCAAAAAGGAGCAGGGGGGAAAAATATATTATATGTATTTCTGCCGAGAAAATCGCCTTCTTTGAGCGACAGAGAGGGGGGACCCCGTCCACAGCCCCGAGCAGCCCGGCGACATGCGGTGTTTTACCCACTGCATCCTCGCCCGAGCGACCCGGCGGCCCGGGGGCAAAGCACGGCGGGCGAGAGACCTCGCACGGCGGCAGCCGGGCACAGCTGCGTCTTGGCGGGGCTGGCTCTGCCCTCCCGGTCCCCTTCGCCGCTGCCGCAGGGACAGCGGGGCCGGAGCGGGGCCACATCGCCGCCGGAACGGCCCCGGGAGCTGGGGGGAGGCTGCCGGAGGCGCCCCGCGCCGCTCCCCGCCGCCGGGCCCCCGCGGTGAGTAACGGGGCCACCCCCAGCGGGGGGAAACTGAGGCCGGGCCGTGGCCCAGGCGAGCCCCCCGTGTCCCCATGTCCGCTCGGCACCGCCATCCCCGCACCCCCCGGCTGCCCCTCGGAGGCGGTGGGGCGGGCGGCCGCCTTCTCCCGCCCCAGCCGGGGAGCACACGGGCAGCGATCACACTGACGGCGGCAGCCATAGATGAGGAGAAAATCCAGAGCTGGAAAATTAAGGAGATCCGATTCGTGGCAATTTACCCCCCCTCCGCTCTCTGGGGCAGATCAAAATAAACCTCGGCCGAGCCTCCTCCCGAGCGGCTCCTGGCCGCGGGGAAGACGCCGAGGGGCTGGGGACGGAGCAAAGATTTCTCCTCACCTTCCGCAGACCCGTCGGGGCGGCCGGGGCACCCCAGGGCCCGTTTCTCGTTAGGCGGGAGGCGGCAGGGAGCCGGCGGTTCCCGGGAACCGGGCCGCCCGGCCGGGCTCGCCTGGGCGCCGGGAGCAGAGCCGGCTCGCAGAGGGGCTGGCAGCGCTGATCCTGTAGCTTTTAGCCTAATTGAGCTCGTAGGTTTTATTTATTTCATTTTTAATTTTTTTTTCATGTTTTATTTTAAGGGGATGGCAGGGAGGGGGGAGGCGAGGAGAGGAAGGAATAAATAACCCGAGCGGCGCTCGCCAAGAGCCGGAGCCGGCGGGACCGGCAGGCTGCGTTCAGCCGCGGCTGCTCCCGCCGCGATCGCTTCGTTTCGCAGATCCCTCGTTTTGCAGCAGGTCACATTGTACCCTCGCCTCGGACTTAAAGGAAGGCGATATTTCAAGCAGTGAGGGGTTACAATTTTTATCTTTAATTTTTAAAATATTTTTTTAATGAGGAGTAGGTCAGATAGGCACCCCAGATAATCATATTTGCCTCCTGGCATTTTATTATTATTATTGTTGTTGTTGTTATCATTTGTATGTGCTGGATTCGCCGCTACAGGCATACCGCGTTAGGAACCTGTGCGGGAAATAGCAGAATCTGGAGGAGAGATAATTAAAACGAGGGGGGAAAGGGGAGCAGAGAGGATCGATGCGGAATCGCGGGTGTGCCCCCAGCCCCCGGGTGCGGCTCAGGACGGGCGGGCCCCGCGTCTGGCTGCGGGGAAAGGGGCCCTCCGGGCTGCCCCCGGGTACAGAGGCCGGACGGGGCGAGCGCTGCTGGAGGAGGAGAAGGTGTGAGAGGGGTGCGTTGGATAGGAGGGGGGGGCATGGCGTGGAGGGGACCAGGGAAACGCAGAAGCAAAGGGGTGGGGAAAGGGGAAGGGAAATGGACGGAAATGGAAAAGGAAGGGAAAAAGGAAAGGCCGGGGAAAGGGAGAGAGGAAAGTGAAGAGAGGAAGGGGAGAGGGAAAAGGCAGAAGGAAAAGAGAAAGGGGAAAGGGAGAGAGGGGAATGCCGAGGGCAGGGAGAGGCAAGTTAGTCGCAGGCGCGTCCCCCCGCGCCCGGCCGTGCAGGGGTGCTGTCCGCCTCTCCCCCGTCTCTGCCGGCCCGGCGGAGCTGCCGCGGGGGCACGGCGGAGCGGGAGGAGGCGGGGGATGACAGAACGACCCTCTAGCACAGGCCGGGAGGCGAAGCGGGCGGAGGGAGGCCGGTGCCGGGGAGCCGCAGGGGGGGCCGATCCCGCCCGGTGCCGTGCCGTGCCGTGCCGTGCCGTGCCGCCCCGTCCCGCCGCGGGGGCGCGGCGCGACCCGCCGCTCTCCCGGTCGGGCCGGGGCTAGAAAGCGCGGGAAAGGGGGCGCTGATTTAAATGCGGGCCCGGGGATTGGCTGTGCGTGGCGTGACGTCACTTCCCAAAGGGGGCGATTACCATGCGAGGGGAGTAGAAGTTGGGCAGCGGGGCGGGAGCGCGAGTGCCGTGCGCCCGGGCCGGTACCGCGACGGGCTGGGCACGGCTCGTCACGGCACTGTATGGCTCGGCTCTGTTCAGCTCGGTATGGCTCTGTTCGGCTCTGTTCGCCTCTCCGCGGCCCGCCCCGAGCCCCCGTGGCAGCCCCGCAGCCGGCGGTGCCGCCTGCCTGCCGAGCGCCCGTGGCTCTGCCCCGGCTCGTTCTCTCCGTCCTGTATTTATCTCTTCCTCTATTTTTTTTTTTTTTTTTTTTTAAATGTGCGTGTGTGTGGTTCCCGGTGGCAGCTCCCGGCCGCCCTGCCCCGGCCCTGACCGCACCCTGGAGCGGACGGACGGACAGATGGATGGACGGACGGATGGATGGCCGGCATCCCCGACGGAGGGATGTTTCTGTCTTTGGTTATCTAGCTGTATGAGTGTTGTGGAGCCATCATAAAGCTAGATAACCGAAAGTAGAAATGACTTCCAGACCTGCTCGCCCGGGGGAAGCGGCCGCACCAGGACCGGCGGTGCAGAGACGGCCCGACCCGCCGCCCTCGGGGCTCCAGGTAAGGGCTGCGGCTCCGCGCCTTCCCCGTCGTGCCGCTCCGGGCAGCGGCAGCCCGGGGCTCCGCGGCAGCAGGCGGGAGGGCCGGGGAAAGGGAGGCGAGCCCTGCACGAATGCTTCCATTGCCAAAGAAATCTGGGGTTTAACACTCGGTTAAACGCACCTCGAAATTTTCTCTTAGGCTGTGGGCTCTAAGGCTCTGGGAGGGTGGAGGGAGCGAGCGCCCTCCCCGAATAAATTCCTTCCCCCCCTTCCCCAGCCTGTGGGTCAGACCTCGAAAAACCCCGGCTTTTGGATGTTTTCCCTTTTCTCCTCTTTTCCTCTCTTTATTTTTTCGGCTTTGGGTTTGATCCTGGCCTCCCTTTGGAAGGTCAAGTTGGTGATAATGTGATCTACTTTGCTTGTGCGGTGGCTGTTGCTTTTGTCCGTAGCTGGGGGGTGTGTGTGTGTGTGTCTCCGGGGAGGGGGGTGCCCAGGGAAGGGGTCCTGCGGCTGGGTGCACCCCTTTGGCGTGCAGCCACCCCGGCCCTGGGGCTTCTGTGGGAGCCGAGCAAGGCACAAAGCCTCCCTCACCTCCGCTGCAAGCCCCAGAAGTTGAAACATAATATGTATTACAATGTCTGGCAAATAATAATAAAAAAAAAAAGGAAAGAAAGAAAGAAAAAAAAGCAATTGGCAAATCTGCATTCCGTTCCCATGGCGACACAAAGCACCGCGCGCTCTGCCGAGCCGCCCCGGCACGTTTCCCCAGCTGGCGTGGGGCGAGCGCCCCTGGCCCGGGCCGGGCTCCCCCGCGCCCCCCCGGCACCCAGGGGCCGGGCGTGGGGCATCGCCGCCAGCCCCTCGCCCGGCGCTGGCCGTTTGCATCCTGCGGGGATGATCCCCGCGCCGCCACGGACCCACGCGGGCCGTGACAGCGCCGGGGAGGCTGCAGAGGAAAAGCTTCCCGGGGTGGCTGGGATTGTGAGTGGGCTGTTTGCTGGCGCTCTGCCCCCCCGGGAGGCGCTGCAGGGAGGTGAGGAGCGGTGGGAAGATGCTGCCAGCTCCCACCGCTCGGAGCGAGGCTACCTGCCCTGTGCCTCTTCCCCGGCTGGGGGGAGAGGGCAGCCTGGCCGTGCCCACCGGTGTGCGGGCACGGCGAGAGGTGGGAGCCCCGCGCACCTCGGAGGCAGGTTTTCCACCTTCCCTTGCACGGGGTAATGGCGTCAGATGCCACGTAGGCCCACAAAGCTAAATATGCCTGTGCACCCTTCCAGGGCCAGCAAAGCACCGCCATAACCACAGTAAGGAAAAAGGATCTCAGCCTGAATTTGGCTATACCGGGAGAAAGAAAAGTTCTGAGGAGCTGTTGTTATTATGTATTCTAATGAGAAGTCATTGGAGAAATTAAAAAGGGCAGAGAAAGACGAAGATGCCAGCACTAATTCCGCAGGAAGCCTCCCAGGGAAGAGGCTGTGTGAGTGTGAACGCTGAAAAGCATGAAGGCCTGGAATTAGACTATCATTTAGAAAGCGTTACTAATCCGAAGTTACAGCAGTAATTCCATGATTTGCTGGGTCCCACACGCAGCGCCAGAATTAAAGATACGGATTTTCTAGAAATGTAACTCAACTGTGGCACCAAGTCTCGGCGAGATCCGAATGAATCATTCATTCCAAAGGCAACGAAAGACGTGTCATTAAGAACCAACCTCCTTCTCTCCAGCCCATCTGGAATATGTACGCTCGATGCAATCCCAGAAATTGTGGAAGAGATCGGAGGTGGGGAGGAGAGAATGTAGTCCTTTCCCCCCTTTATTATGTTGGTTATTTTTAAGAAATAATTTTCCAATTATTTCCACAATATTGTGAGTGGCACTCAGTTCTTCTCCTATTCTTTTTTTTTTTTTCTCCCCTCCCTACACTAGCATCGAGTCAGGTGCAAACGGTTTCAGTGGAGATGCTTTAAAACTAGACTGAACAAAGCAGGAGGCAACTGAGCAAGGTGGTTGATGAATGCATTTATTCCGGAGTAATGATTTGATGGGGGATGGAGGAAAGAAACATTCAAATTCCTAATGAATATAATTCAGGAGGAATCATTCGACCAGCGTGTTAAAGAAAATCTGTTTGGTGGGAGTGTTTCTGCACTGGCAGAACCCAGGAGGTATTTCTGTTCCTGGCTTTTGTAATTGCAAAAGGTGAAAATATAAAAAGAGGATCTGAGGAAAAAAAAAATATATACACATATAATAAATGTCTTTGTGTGTATATATAAAAACATATATATATATAAAAAATTCATGAAATAAAATGGAAGTGTGGAAATCCGTGTCTACATGTGAACTCTTACAAAGGATTGAGGCAAGCTTTTTCACCTTGCTGTTCGATCAGCTGGTCAGAAACCACCCTTGACTCCTAAATAATTTTTCTCCTCAAAATTGTCTGTTCTGAACTGATTTTTCAAGTATTTTTTCAGGCCGTGGTTTTGGTTTGCTTATCCCAGAGCAGTTCGCCCCAGAGGGGATTGAGACAGGGACTGAGTAATTTGGCCTTTAGTTTCCAGGAGAGAAAAATCATGGTTGAATTTTTACTTGCGTTTAAATTCTTCATTTTCACCCCTGTTGTCGGCATGAGCCCATGGGTGTTTTGGGGAGGCGTGGAGGTGACCCCTCCCTCAATTAATGAGGGAGGTGGCAGTGAACGATGGGGGATGGTGGTATGAGCATCCCCAGCTCGTGTGTACATGGGTGGGGGGAAAGGAGGTGGATAAAGCCCCCCAGTAAATCCCTGCTTGTGAAATACCCGCTGCATTTAGAGAGCCCCTGGCAGCCCACTGTCAGGTCTCTGCTTTCTGTCCTTTTGAAGTGCCGCGGCAGAAAGAGGTTCTCCAAGAGTCCATCTTTGGGCAAGGAGTGGATTTTGGCTACACACGGGTCCCTTTGTGGCTTCACCCTTTGCCCTGTTTGCGTGGCTGTTGGCTTTGGATGGATCTTTTCCCCTGCGCAGCCCAAACCCGGAAGGGAAGATGTCTTTTTTTTTGGCTGTGCTGGGACAAGACCCCAGGTCCCGGCATTCCTGGCCCTTGCTGGCAGCTTTCTCTTCTCTGTGGGACTCTGCTGGCAAAGCGATAGGATGCAGCATAGGCCAGACGTGGGTGAGGTTTCTGGAGCTGGGCCGTGATGTCTTTGTTCTTCAGGCAGAGCTGGAGATGGGCAGAGGGAGCCAGAAAGGGAAGAATCAGTGTGTGCCGTTGGGGGGTAAATGGAAAATACCATTTGTGGGTTTCACCCCAGGGAAATGATGCCCTGGGACATTGTGTGCTCCAACTCATTATTTCCCATCTTTTCCTGAAACTTGTCTGTCATGCCATGCATTTGGCTTGAGGCACAAGGTGATGGGGAGTTGTTACCAGATACCTAGGGAAGCCAAACCCACCCAGACTCAGGGGTAGGTGGAGAAGGGGCTCTTTGGTCCCAGCCATTCAAAGGAGCTGCCTCGGGAGCTGGGCCGTGTGAGCCCTCCTGCTTGGTTATGGATGAAATCCCATCAATGGGCATTTTTGCAGAATTGCCTGGCAATGGCAGGTTTGATGCTTGAGGCTGGCCTCAGCCATTTCTTTTGTGTCTCTCTGCTCCCACCCCCTCCCTGCACCCTTGATGCAGGCGGCCGGTGCCTCCCTTTACCTGCTGCTCTGCCCTGGCTTTGTCCATGCTGCTGGAGAAGGGGCAGAGCTCAGGGGCTTGGAAGGTTGATCACACTTGTGGCTGTGGATGGGTGCTGCTCATGCACCAGGGAGGGATCATGGCTGTGTGCTGGAAGCATGCTTCCTCGTGTCTTGGTGGAAGGAAGGTGCTAATTTGGCATCTGTGCAGGTGATAGGAGTCTCCCCCAGCTGCAAGTGTCAAGGTGCTGGTGCCTGGTATGTGGCAATGCACACATGCCATTCATGATGTGGGTACCACGTGTCACCTCTGCCACCGGTGCTGCTGCATCACAGCCCCTCGGTCAGCCTAAGCCCCTGGAAGTCCTCAGGAGTCACGAGTACAAGATGGCCGCGTGGCTGCCCACGCTGGCTTCCCCACCACATGATGCTGGAAGTCACCCTTTTTAGGTTTAGGATTTTGGTTTTTCATGCCCACGAGCCCACTCACCTCGAGAAGGTGTTTGCCAAAAGCCCAGCTGGAAAAGCATCATCTCGGGCTTCTTACCCTCCTTCCCTGCCTTCATGCCTCCAGGCACACGTGTCTGGGACCAGAGCTTGTGCCGGTACGAGGCTCAGCCATCATGCTGACGGGCTCCCAGCATCCACACATAGCCAGGGCTCTGGCTTTCACGTTTTCAGGTGCCATCTAATATTTATTCAGGGGCCCAGGTTTGGTTAGGAGCATTTGCCTTGAAAGCTCAGGAGTAGGAGTAAAAAAAAAGAAAATGGGGGGGAGCAAAAGAACACAATCTCCGGCAGTTAGCTGTCTCTTGGAAACTCAGCTTGCTGTTCCTATAGAGGCTTTCTCTTTTCCTTCACCCTGGTCTGGCCTTAAGTACCACTTTAAGTGGGCTTTGCTCATTCACATCCAGGCTCCTTAGAGCAATTGAGCCCGCGGGGGTTTGAAAAGAAGGGACAGTCCTTCAATGGCAGGACCTTGGGCCAGGCTAATTGGTTTTGGTTCAAGGGGATACTGGATTTGTGAAAAGCCCAAAGACATCTTTCCCACGCCAAATCCCAGCTCTTCAGAGGGGGAAGTAAGGGGTGCCGGGTGGGGAAGGGAGCTTGAAAGAATGATGGTTTAGTTGAGGAACCTTCCTAATGACCTAGATGCCCACCAGCCTCTGCAGGGATGGATGCAGCGGGGGGCTGCACCCAGGGTGGCACGGCAGCCGGGGGATGGGGTCCCTCCTCCTCAGGGCAGGTGGATGGCGGTGACTGGCTCCCGGTGGCATGCTGGCAGCGGTGGCCTGGTTTCATTAAAACCAGGCTTTTTCTGTGCATGCCAGACTCCCGTGGAGACGCCGGGAGTGAAGGAAGCATGGGACTTGAGTCCAAAAACCAAACCGCTTCTGTGTGCTTGCCTGTGCAGCCGTGGGGGGAATTTGCTAAGGGCTCTTGTATCTCATTTTGATTTAGGAATTTATTTATTTTTAAACACTGACTCTCTGGCACTGTTCCAACAGTCCCACGACCTTTACTCTCCCTGATCCATAAAAATCACTTAATTATTGGGCCGAAAATCAAGGCTTGGAAACAAAGCCAGCTTATGGGACCATCATTTCTTGATATATTTCCTGAGAGGACATATTTCTGGGCACCTTCAGAGCAGAGCACGCAGCTTGTTGGATATGAGATATCAAGGCATTATTTATTGAGGAAGTCTTCACACTCTCTCATCTGTTATAATTAACTGATGACATTTTTTCTTAGGTTCAAAATATGGTGAAAAAGTATAATTAGCACGAAGCTGAGGCACTGCATTAAAATGTCTCCTATAGTTAATGTAGGATGGTCGTGCTATTTATTATAGGAGGGGCTGGCTCTGACCTCTGTGTTGCCTAACACTTTTTATTGTAAAGATTCTTGAACTTTTTTTTCTTTTTGAGCACCTCTGACACTCCCATTGTTTGCTGCAGGCCCTTGAAATTCGGCCGGGGGAAACTCTTCAGCTTGAGAAATGCCTATTCTTTGTCCCTTTAATTCCTTTCAGGTTTAGCTGAATTATGAATTGTTTGGAATCACGATTTCCCTTCAGTTGCCTCTTGGGAGAAAAAGAAAAATTGTTGTTTCCCTGGAATAATAATAATAACAGACCATGAGCAGGGTGAAACCCTGGTCTCCCACCACTGTATTGCGGAGCTCTGGACCAGCCAGGGAAGGTGGGAGGACAGTCACGGGCAACTCCATGACCCCCTTCCACCTCTAGCTCATATTCTTCCAGCACGGCCCCATCTCCTGGGAGAAAACTCCTCCGGGTCCTGGCGCCAGAAGGAAAAAGCGTAGATAGGTGTGGGTATGTTGGCCTGGGCACTGCCAGCCCCAGCAGTCCCCCTTCCCCACCGGCCCCGGGAGAGCAGCCTTCTGCCGCTGCCAGATAACATTAGTCCTGTATTTCATAGTGGCAGAAATCTGTGCCGAGGCTCGGGGCTTGAAATCGCTCTGCCCGTGCAGGACGAAGGCAGGGGTGGGTGCGGGGTGGAGGGAGAGGAATTTGTTACACTTGCCTACAATTGTTTTTCTTTTTGCTTATATAAACAATCTATTATTTATTAGCTATAAATAATGCATTTTTCTGTATGTTTGGAATGCACGTGATTTCTGTATATTAAAAATGTACATGGTTGAAGGCACCAAAGCAAGCGCTGGCAAGTCGGGGGGTACCCGATTTCAGTTTGACCATGAGACGTTAATTCAGCCTCTCCCTGCCATTGCCCTTACGTGGCTGTAATGACACGGTCACAGCCTATTTTTAGCTCGCTCCCTCTTTCCCTGGCCAGGATGGCTGCACAGTGAGGTGGAATTAAGGTTGTGCAGACAGCCATAAATTGGACACTTCCTAACTTTGAAGTGCTTGACCACGCAATCTAAACGAGGGCTCTTCAGGGCAGTATTTCTGCATGTGGTATTAGCTGCATTGGTCAGGGGTGGCAAATACAGGGGTAGAGAAGCCATAGAACAGAAAAGACTTATCAGACTATTGAAAGTGCTTGTTTGAATAGATGGGGGAGTCAACAGAGCCTACACTTGATCTGAGCTAAATGGCCAAGAAGATGTCTCCAAGCTGAGAGGGGGAAGCCTTTGTTCCTTCAGCCCCAGCCTTGATGTTTTCTTTGCCTTTAGCTTTGCCTCGTTCACTCCTAGGGAAGTTTGGGCTCCTGCTCTTGAAGAACCTTTGGCTTGTGTATTTGTGTGCTTGTGAAAGCAAGGGTTCCCCTAGGAATGTGCACACCCACACACGTTCCCATCATTGCACCAGCAGGTGTGTGCTACCAGCTCACAGATACCTGCTGATTGGCATCCTGGCCTTGCCTTGCACACTCCCCCTTCCCAGTGTCACTAACAGGAGCCGTTGCATGTGTTGGAGGGAAAGGAGAGGCCTTTGTGTATTACCAGGAGGTCTAATCTCTTTTTTTAACTGCTGGAAGAATTACTTCGGAGGTGATTACATGCAATGCAGATATATCTTTGCTTGAAATGGCTTTTTTGTTGTTTTCTTTTTTCTTTGTTTACTGCGGGGTTTCTCCATTCTGGCTTTCGATAAGACTTTTGGCTGTCTGTTTTCTAGCGGAGTAGACTCTGGTTGAGCAAATTTGTCTGGGGGATTAAGCAGTCTTTTGTTTTACTTTCCTGGGCGTAATGCAGTCATGGCCCCTTGCACATACCTTGTGCTGACACTGGAGTATTTTCCCCCAGCCAGCCGTGTATTTGCCCTGGGTTATAATTATTTGACCTAGCGTTTTTGCGTTGTGGACTCCTGGAGCCTGATACCTGCCTGGGGCTGTTCCTGCATTGGTACAGGTATCGAAGTGTCCTACATTTAGGCTTCCATCGTGTGGGTATGGGCCTGTGTTTCACAAGCATCTGTTTCATAACTTTCCCCCTCTCTCCTGCATCTCAGTTCAGCAAAGGGCCTGTCTATCTGGATGCAGGCAATAAACATCTGTTCTCACCCTGACTTCTGTTAATGAGATAGAGACAGGTAAGCATCACACATACCAACTTTCCTGCTCTCAGCAACATCAAGGAAACGGTGACAAGCTATTAATGGAAAGTGATGGTCTGGGTGCTAATTAGTGCTTCCTTTTCAACTTTTACCTACATGTCTGCTGAGATGCCCATCCCAGCCTCTCCTCTTTCCTCGCATCCCTTTGTCTCCAGCACGTTCCTTGTTCACCGCACACATCCCATATCGAAGAGGCTTCTCTCTTTATTTTTGCTCTACCAATTGCTTTCTGCATCTCCTCATTCCCTTTTTGTGCCCTTTTCCCCTGGGTAATTGCTACCTGCGCCCTCATTCTTTTGTGGTTGTTCCCAGAAAAGAAGTAGTATGATATTGTAGCAGGATCTGAAAGCTCGGGGATGGGGCACATAAAGTTGTTTAGGAGTTTCTTGTCTTCATCACCGGGTAGCAATATTCAGTTGTGGCACTGGTGCACAGGGTCAAATTACCCTGGGGACATGAGGTCAGAGATCTGTCCCCTCTTCCTGCAGGTGATGATGTAGGGAGGCTCCTAGCAGCTCACAGGTCTTGGTCATGGAGCAATTAGTATTTAAAGCAGATCCTCTGGTGATGCCCAGAGACCAAGTAGAATGGGCCTCTGTGGTGTGAGCCTGCCCCAGAGAGCTTGCAGTCTAAACCCTAAATGATTTTTGCTGTCCACCAGACCCCATTAGTGGCGAGGTTTTGAGCTCCACCCCAATTTACGCTGCTGTGGCAACATGATGCCTGGTTCAGCTTGGTGCTAGGTCTCTCCTGTTTCTCTTTTTCCTGGTCCCTGGGTTCTCCCCCTTCCCCAAGGACCCTAATTGTCCCCTTCTCACTTTTTTTTGCATGGGCTGTGGGTTTCTCGCTGCCAGGCTTGTGTCCCAAGGAGCTGCCTAATCTGCCCCTGTCATTCCCAGTCACAGGTTCTGCACACACCATAGCTTTATGGGGAATGCTTGCAGGGCAGTGGGAAGAGGCAGCCATGGTTTGCACATTAGCTAATTAATTTTCATGACTGAACGATGCTGCCTGGTCTCTTGTTTATATTCCTCGCCTCTCCCCTTCTCCCCCCTCCTCGCTGACACACACACAAGACGACACCTCTCGTACGAACGTCAGCATCCTTCCACAGCCTTGAGACGCGAGCAGTTATTCTGTTGGCTTGTCAAACGCGGGTTTCCCTGCTTCATGGTACACAGGGGCCCCCTGTTTCACATTTGCTGATTCTTATTAGACCCAGCGCGCCAGGGCCCTGTCTCTCCCTGCAAAGCAATGCGCCGCATCCCATCCATAAATCCAACCCTGGAACAAAGCCTCCTCTACCCTGCCCCATATTTCTACCCAGCCTGCCCGCTTTCCCCTCTCTCTCTCTCTCTCTCTCTCTCTCTCCCCCCCTCTCCCGTGCTGAAGGTTTCCTAGTGCCAGGGAGATATGATAATTCTTGTGAAGAGAGCATGAAATGCCTCTGCTCTTTGTGTCTGTTTAATTCAATGAGAATCCCAGCCCCAGATGTCATGAATGGTGGGCTTTGTGCTGGCCCTTCCTAAGCCCTAACCGCCAGCCCTGCTCTCTGTCTTTCTTGTTTCCCACCACTGGATACTGATTAACAAACTAAATTATTTTTCCTCCCTAATGATGTTTTCCCACTTTGCCCACCAGGCTGGAAGAAGCCACGGGGAGGAAAGAGTTTGTGCAAAGGATGAGATAGCCAGGGAGAAAATTAAAGAGACAGTGTTGCTCTCTGGGCTCTGGCAACACAGGTCCACTTGGCTTTATTTCCTTATTAGAGAACAGGGTCGTGCCTGGCTGTATTTTATGTGGCTGGGTGTATTTCAGCTGAGGGGACGGGCTTGAAAGCATCTGCACAAGGTATGCTCTGAAGCATGCCAAGGTCTGTAACTCACTCACAATTGTGTATGCGAGTTTGCAAGGTCCCAAATTTAAAGTCTTTTTTTTCAGCCATGAGTGGCATGCGGTAATTACTTGACATTCGTCCATGCATATGGGAGCCTCTTTCTAATTGAGACAAATTCTCTTTTCCTTAATCAGACATGACTGCAAGTTCGTGGAGTGGGATGCCTTGAGAAGGGCTGGGTCGTCTCCACCTGAGCAAGGAGAGGTGAGTCCCTGGGAGTTTTGCCGAAGGATTGAGTTCAACTCATGCATGGGAGACCAGCTCTTTTACCTGATCCCTCCCTCCCTCCCACAGCCAAATTTCACAGCCAAGCTTTTGAAACGGGGCCAGTTGTTAGCTGCTGCTAGAGAAGGCCAGCAGCGATAATCCAGGGAGCCTGGATAGAGCTGGAGGCAGGTGGCCAAGGCAGGTCCATGCAAAGCCACCTGCTTCCCAGAGCCCAGCAGTGCCCCCTTGCTGGGCACCAACAAAGCTGTGGCCAGCAAACACCCTCCTGGGGGAGGAAGAGAGGATGGGTGTCAACCTTGTGAGTAGAAAAGGTGGTAGGGAGGGAGAGAGCCTTTCAGCAACAACCTGGGGGTCTGAGTTTGCAGTTGGGAGTCATTGAAAGGGGGGGTTGGGTTGGCGTTTCGAGGGTGGTTTTTTTGTTTTTAAAAAGTAGAGGAGCCCCTGGTCTGGTGGTATGTGCTCCTGTCAGCTAGGACGTGGGCAGGGGCAGGTCTGATGGACAGGGCATGTCAAGGAACAGGGAGTGCTCGGGGAGGCTCTACGTCAGTGCAGGACTCGGCCCTGTTTTTATCAGACACTGTGAGAGCTCTGGTCAGAGAGGGCCAGAGCCTTGCCCTTCCCTGTGCAGAGAAGGGGGGCTTGTGCAGGCTCAGCTTGTAGAGCGGCTGCTCCCCTCAGGGCCACGCCGGTGCTGCAGTAACCAGCCATGGTTCCCCTTTTCCTCAGCTGAGGCTAAAAGGGGGAATGAACAGAGAAAAGGGGTTGCTTGGCTGCACCCACTGAGCCCCTGCCAGCACACCCACTGCATCCAGCAAAGTACCGCCTTGCGTACGGCCTTTGCTTCCCACTGCAGTCACATCTGACCCTTATTACTTCTGCAAGGTAGAACAAGGCAGGAAAAATGGCTGTGCAGCGAGTTTCTTCATGCGCCAGGATTTATTAAGAACAATAGGGGAAATCAATCCATCTATGTAGAATACATCGCAGCCTGCAATGGGATAAAGCATTTATTCCGCTCTTGAAGGGTAGAGCTATAACTCATGGGAGGCAAAACCCTTAGTGCTCTGGAGTCCCTTCCCTTCATGTGTGCAAAGAAATGCTTTAGCCCATGGCAACCTACCAGCTATTGAATTTGTGTGGAGAATCTGCTGTCCTTCCCCTCCGCCGGCCCCTTTTTGGAAGGCGAGTCACTCATTAAAACACACCTCTGGAAAAATGAAGGGGCTGTCTGTTCGAAGGCATCTCTGCATCTCAGTTTTACTTGAAACAGAGAGACCATAGAAATGACTCAGTCATGTAAAAGCAACCCCCCACCAATTTTGAACGGACAGATCATGCTTAAACCAATGCAGGATTTGCTGTAACTTTCTGCTGATGCCCAAGGACAATGAGGCGTTGCAATTACAGCAGAGAGGGACTGGTTGGGGTGTCGTGACAAGGCGAGATGCCGTGCAGGGAGATCTGTGTTCTGCAGCTGAACGCTTCCAGTGCTGACTAGATGTGTGTGTGTATATATATAAGTACTACCCTGTGCCCGGCTCTCTGCTCAAGCTACAAGGCATGCAGTGCAAAGACTGGAGCAGTAGTTAGCAGGGGCAAAAGGTGATTGGGATTTGTTATAATCTTTCTGGGTGTGAGAGGGTGTGAAGGCGGGGGGGCAGGGGGGGCATTAATAGTGAAACAGTACTTTCACTAAGCCTATTTTCACTGGGTCTAATCTACGTTGTGGGAAGAGGATCTCTTCAATAGGGCAGACCCAGCGAAGCTGGTGAACTGTTTGGAGGGGGTCTGGAGAGCCGAGGAGCGTGGGCAGGGGGAAGCGTAGCAATTGAGTGGACACGTCAGACGGCCTTCCTCAGCAGAGATGACTTGGTAGGTAGTGTGCTGTTGGGCAGATGGGGTTAATTCTTACACCCAAATCAAAAGACAACTGAGGGGGGAATGTTTTATTAATGAAAGCAGCCCTTTGTGAGTATTCCTCCTGAGGCACGTTCCCTCCACCCGCTGCCTTCCCCCCTGGCTGCTGTCTGGCCCCATGTCTTGCTCGGTACCTGCTCAGCTGCCACTCACCCACTGATAGGTTTCATCAAGAAATTTCTCCATACGTCTGAGTCCTGGACCTGGGCGAGTGGGATGGGACAAGGAGGAGGGATGGGTCCTTGGCTATGCTGGAGAGAGGGATGTACCACAGGCAGGCAGAGCTTGGGCTGTCACAAGTTGCATGTCAGCCCATCAATTGCTGCGGTGGTGCTGCGGGGGTCACCTCTTGCTGGTATCAAACAGTGAGAGAAGCAACGGTTTGCAGTGCACGAGGTAAAATGCAGGTCAAAAGTGGGCACCTCAGTGGGCTGGGGATGAAGGGGCCCGCTGGAGAGTGGGATGGGGAAGTTGCGAGTGCCTTACCCGCCCTCAAGCCCCTTTCACATCGTGCTGCCTTGCCGCTTGCCAGGTAGTGGGCCTAGGAGAGGAGGAGCATATTTCTGTGCACCAGAAAGCACCCTTGCCCCCTTGTTTTTTATTCCCGCTGTCTTCCCATGCCCGTGTCCTCGGGGGGCCCTGGGCAGCTTGTTGTGCCAAAGGATGGGGCTGTGGGAGCAGCAAGGGCTGTGTGTGGAGCTTATTTCTGTCGCTTTGTTAAAAATAAAACAAAAGCTGGTTTATGACAATTGGTTTAGAAGAAGGAGGAAGCGGAGCTCAATTCCCAGAGCGCCTTTTAGAAAGGCTCTGCATGCGCGCGCGTGTGTCGTATGCGTGTCAGAACAGAGCACCCAAGGAAGGCCGGGTCGGGAAACCTCGCATGGAAGCGGGGAAAAGACCCCAGTGCGTGGCTGCTTCCCTGAGGGAACCCCCGCAGGGCTAATGTTTGATCTGAAGCTCGGTTGTACTCCTCTGAAACCTTGGGATGTCAGGAGCTCGAAGGGAGCCTGGGACGGAAGAGGATGCTATTTGCATTTTCCTATGAATGCATCTATTTGTATAAATCTGGTGTCTCTGTGCATGCGCACACTCCCTTACGCATGCATTTGTTTGAAGAGCAACACGCTGTCCCCATGGTGTTCTCTGCTCAGGGCCAGAACTGGTTAGTCTGAATTTCAGACTCTTCCTGGAGGAACCATAACTCCCCTCCCCACTTCAAATCTAGCGATGGCTACGGATGTAGGAGTCCCGAGATGTTTCACCGTGTGATAGCCGAGTTTCATTGTGCAGGATGAAGGCTCCCCCTTTCAAATTTGCACAGACATCAAAAGAGTCTGGAAGGTTCAAACAGATCATAACGTAATCAAAATGCCAAGCCACCGTCTGCTTCTGCCTTTGGGTTGACAAGCAGGATTAGCACCCAAGGGAAGCAGGGTGTAATAGTGTTTCACGGGCACTGTGAACAGCCCAGAAGTGTGCGGAGTACAGAAGGGTTAGCCGAAGGGCAGGTCTAGCTACAGACGTACGGGTGTGGGGGGGTGGATTTTAAAGCAAGGAGCTGTACACGTACAACCTCCGTGGTTATTTCCTTTAGCAGAAGGCAGGACTCCTGTATACCAGTTATGTCATGCTGGAAGCAGTTTAAGCTAAACTGGAGAAAGCCAGTTTAAGAGTGGAGATGTGCACCAGCGTGGCGAGGAGCAGCAGCAGTTGACCTATAGTGCTGTCATTATAATGGTGTGGTTTTCAGTGTAGACAACCCCGGAGTGGAGCAGCTAGCCTGCCATCCCTTATGTTTCACTGTCTAACAGAGATGTATAACATGGCCCTGTCTGCGTGCGGTTGCAATCACCCTCGTGCTCTAGTTTTCCACAGAGTACTGGAGCAGATGCCGAATTTTCAGTGTGCGTCGTGTGCCTATTGCACCATGTTTAATAGCCCTATCGTGGCTAAAGACACATGAAACACTTCCCAAAGACTGCTTTAATGTCAGTAATTGCTGTAGCTGTCCTGAGGACAGCCCGGGACCAAGGATGAGGGTTCCTTTGTTAGTATTTGGTACTGCTCGTTTGGAGAACTGAACAACACTGATGTTTCCGCTGTAAAGCTCCCATGGAGCAGGAAATGCAGATGTAGCTTTGTCTGTGTTACTGTGTCTTTTCCTTCTATAACTGACCTTATTTTAAATGTATGTTAAATTAAGATTTAGGAAGCTCACATCTTCTTTACTGCTATCTCTGCAGTTTGAGTTTGGAATTTATTTTGTTTTGGCCAGGAGAAAGGTAGAATTTGCCCATAGCTCGCTCTCTGATGGCTGGTCAGGTGACGTTTTCCCTCGTAGCTCTTTAACCACTGACCTGTATTGCTATACCTGTTCAGGCTGCATCTTCCAGTGCCCAGCAGCTCATGGGAGTCACTGGGGCACATTTGGGCAGGCAGCTGCACCTCAAAAGTGGCTGCCCACGTGGGGCTAACCCTGCCTTTGCTCCTGCACTGCTTGTGTCTGAGAGGAAAGCCTCGGCAAAGACACAGCTGCCGCCGTGGCCACGAGCAGGCCCCTGGCAATGTGTGCTGCCTTGTGAAGAAGTGTTATTTGTGATTTTTCCAGTCAAGACGGCTGGGGTAAAGGCTGTGGAAGTGCTGCATGCCCAGCGCCTTGGCACTGTGAGTAGGGCCCGGGCTAAGATGGCCGCTCGCCAAGCCTGGAGAGCACACTCTGGCCCACCATAGCGACTCCCTCACTCCCAGGGCCCCCTTTCCCTGTGGGCCTGCAGGATGGCTGCCACTGCTGCCAGCTGCTGTGTGCCAGCCGCCTCAGGCTGGGTTGGGGGGGAGCCTGGCAGGGCAGGCTGGCCGCAGGCCTGAGGCAGTGTGGGCCCTGGCGGCCATTTTGCGGGAGGCAAGCGCCGCCTGTAAGATGGCCGCATGGGCATGAGGTGGGGTACAGCACTGCCTTGTCCTCGCCACGCTGCCTCCCTCACGCCGTCCCCTCCTTATCTTGCTAATTACTGATGAAGGCAGAACAATAACGGGAGCTGGCATGCCCCAGTTCTTTCTCTGCCACCTCCTTCCTCGGGCGGAAAATCTGCGTGCACACCTCCCCCCCCCCACCCGCCAGCCCCTCTGTGATATTAACTGAATTAACATACTTCCTAATTTGCCCTGTGTTTTCCCTGCGCTGTCTCCCAGCCGCCTCATCATGGCTTCTCCAACTGGTGGGGAAGGAGCGAGTGCGTTCGTTCTCTCCGCTCATTTGGTTGTATGCGAAAAATCCTTAATGACATCTAAAAAGGGTGGCGGGACAATAGCCCACGCGGGGTTTGGCAGGAGACATGTGATATTTACCCCGCCAGACCATCCTTGCTGCCGCTTTGCTGGGGGATTACGACGGCTGCTGTCCCCACGTTCCTCCATTTATTTATTTTGCCGGTGGCGGGGGGGACGCGTTGGCACGCGGCTGCTTTGTGCGCCTTGCTTCACCTATGAAAAGGACACATTTAAGGTGTTTCCATAAACCCCCGGATGACAAAGAAAGCGCTTTTCTCTTTGGCTCGTAGGCAACAATGACAGAAGCCTTTAAAACCATGATTTTTTTCCACACACACACCCCTCCCCGCAACGATTGCAGAAGGCGTCCCCTAAAAGGAACTTAATACATATCATTAAATCTAAAGCACTGAGCTCCACTCCTGCTAACTATGCCATGCTTTTTGTTTCTGATAGTATTTGTCCGTTGCAGAGAGCAAGCTAGGGATGTGGAGCCTCCCCCACCCTCCTCCCTTTGTTTAAGTGACAAAATGTTTCCATGTTCTTGTTTAGAAAATAAATCTTTCTGGGGTTTTCAGCTTTTATTTTTATTTTTTTCATTTATCATGATGTGAAATCCAAACTCCCCTTCTTCCCAGATCTTGGGAATCCATGTTCCTCATGATCAATTTTTCCTTCTTTATCAAAACCCACAACATTATTTTATAGTAATACTCCAAAAACGCAGTAGTAATATTTTGAATTTGAGTATTTCGAGCTTCAGGATATTGCAATTTTTTTTTTATAAGCGATGAATGAAAAGCAATGATTTAAGTGTGTAATGCACAATGCAGATGCCATGCATTGTAAATACATTTCAGGGGCATAAAATCCAACACAGAGAGCCAGTGTTCCACGAAAGCTGGGAGTCCAAAAATAACTGTAAAAATGAATTGTCTGTCGGGACGAATCTCTCAGATCCCAGCCAATATTTACAGGGTTACGATATACAACTGGGTTACTTATTGGCATAAATGCCTCATTTTAAAATGCTGATGATAAACTAAAAAAAAGGTGAAGGAGTTATTTGACTGATTACTGAATGCCATGGATTCCCTGCATTTAATTTCGTACTTACAGGCTATTTACTTATCCCATGTTTATGGGTATGCACTTTAGCTTCATATAAATCTCTCTTTCTGTCTGTTTCACTGCGTTCTTTTCTCTTTTGCCATCTCATCTGCTTCTCATGGTCCCTCTCCTGAAACCACATCACAGGATCTGATGGGCAGAATGGGAATCCGCCTCTGGTCTCTATCATAAACTTGCCAATGTGGGCTATTGTGTTGGGAGCCAGTGGTCACCAGATGGTGCTTCATTGCCCAGGGTCTGTGTCGCTCCTTTAGCATTGTGTTTCCCCCCAAGATCTACCTACCCTGGCTGAGGAAAGTGTAAGGACCTTGAGTAATGTACCTCAAGGGACAACATGCTTCTGGGTGCGTTGGGCACTTTGCAGCCTCAGCCATGCAGCTATGAGCTGCCCTTGCAGAGCCGAGGTTTGTTAATACACGTGCTCAGCCATGTTCGCCCCATCCGTGTACCTGCGTAGGAAAGTTAGCATGATAGCATAGGATTGAATGCTGTCTTCATGTGAAAAGCAGTCCACATCACCTTGAGTGGATATCTTGCTACCTTTATGTACTGGGCTTGGGAAGACAGGGCAGACATCTCTGTGTCTTAGCATGCCCCATGTTGGGATACCTATACCTGTGGATGTAGATGAAATAAAGCTACCTGCTCTTAGCCTGGGTTCCCAGACAGCTCTTGAGTGTCTGCAAAAGGACTGGCTTATGCAGGTATCCTTGAGAGGTGGAGGTAGTTACAGAGGGCAACCTGAGGTATGGGGCTTTTCCTGTGAAAAAATGTCCTCCAGCCAGGAGAGACCCAGGAACAAATCCTGCACTTGGTGCCTGTATGTTCTCAGGAGGTCCTGGGCATGGTTGTGCATGTCAGCTGCAGAAAGGGGATTAATGCAGAAATAAAGATTGAAAATAAAACACTGGGAGCAATGGCTCTTCCTGAATGCAGACAGATGGAGAGAGCCTGGCATAATTACATTTAGCAAAGGGCTACCATGAATGAAACCAATTAAAGGGAGAAGCAATGCTCCTATGAGAGCGAGTGAGAGAGGAAGACAGCCACCTCTCTGGGTCTTCTTGGGTATCCACCTTGCATGGGGGGTGAGCCATGCACAGTCCCCAGGTCATGGGTGAGCTTGCGTGTGCACCTGCCTCCTGGCTTAGGGGGACTTCATTTATCTGCCAGGGTAAAAAAAGAAGGAAATGGGAAACATTGGGTGCTGGCAGGGCCAGCGCGGAGCTGGCTTGCAGCCAGCCCCAGCCTTGCTGTCTCCATTGTCTCATGGCTTTAATGCATGCCTAGAAATCCAGTATTTAAGATTCAGGTTACTATTGTAAAGCAGAAAGGTCGTGCTCAGCACCACTTGGTGTGGATTCCTCCAGCAGCAATTTTGCCTGCAATACCCCATGTTGGGACAGTGTTGGCAGAAGGCCTGGGGCCAGGAGGCTGCGAGGAGCACGACTTTGCTGCCTCTGGCATGGCGTGTACCTTGCAAGTGATGCTTCTGGCTTTGTGATTTAGGGAGGTCTGTGGGAGGCAGAGGGTCCAGAAAGCCACGCAGAGGAGAGGGTGTCAGGCCAGGTTTGCATATACTGGGTGGCAACAGCTGAGTGTGCCTTGCTGACAAGCTTGGCAGAAAGTCTAGCAAGGCATGTGCAATGTGTCTCTTCCTCTGGCTCTCACTGGGAAAAAATTGGTGGGAGCTTCACGACTAGCTGCTGCTGGTGACCAAGACTAGGAGAGGCTTTCGGGGCTGTTCCTCCTGATTTAATTTGTAGTCCCAGAAATAGCTGTTTTCCAGCTTTCCTCCCTTCTCCTACTATCGTGATCTCAAGGACAGGCACCTTTTGGGTAGAAGAGAAGCTGACAAGGCTGGACTAGAATGATTCACAAGGGTTTTAGTGCAAAGCTCGAGACTTGGGTTGTCTGTTGCAAACCCCCAGCAACTGTAATCAAGGGCTGTTTGCAAGTTTCAGTTCTCACTTAAAAGTAATAAAATGATGCTAACAAAAATTTTTTTAGGGACATACATCATCAATGCAGGGAAAACTCTAGAAACGAGTCAAAGACCTTGTAGGACTTAGCGTTACTGGCCTGAAAAAAATCCCTCCAAACACTTCTTTTTTTGGAGTCTGGCTTAGCAATTATGGGGATCCAGACTCCGCATGTTCAAAGATCAAGGCTGACAGTCTAGGGTGCTGTGTAACACCGAACAGGGAGTGAAGAAGAGCCTGACAACTCAAAGTGTCATCGATTTCATTGGTTTGGGTGGTGGCTGGCTTGGGTCCCATTTAAGCCACTAGATCTACTGATGATTTTCAAGAGTGCTTCCAGCCACTGTCATGTGGCCCTGGGCACAGAGAAACTTGTAAGCAAAGGTCTGTGGTGTGTGCTTTGGCCTCTGAAAGGTAATAATTGGTGATGTTGGTCCCTGGCACCCTATTTTGTCAGAGACCAACCGAGGGGTGCACATCTGTGTACATGCTTGTGGAGGCAGCAGGGACAACGCTGTACAGATGCAGCCTGGCTGTGCCTGTGGACATACATGGGTCTGTCTCGCCCCAGGGACAGCTTGCAAAGCAGCATTTGACTTCCCCATTGCCAGGACTCAGGGAAAAAAATATCTTTTAAAACATATTTGGTCCTTGCTTTAACTGAGAGATCATATACTGTGGGCAGTGCTGTGGGAGACTCTGCTTAAGAGCCAGAGGAGGTGATGCTATCTCTGTGGTGTCCTTATAGGACCATGCAGGATCTCCCCAGGCTGCTGCAGCCATGTCCCAAGCTGCCATTTGGACCAGTGTCTCAGGGGAATGTGGTCCTTCAGTCCATTTGTGATACTTTTCATAGGTATCACCCAGGCCCCAGTGGCCACTTGCCTGAATGTGCAAGTTTTAATGTTTCTTATGCAGAAGCGTACTGGAGCTCTCCAAAATGAAGGGCAAACTGCATGCATGAGTCTGGACTTGTGCAAGCATTTAAAGCAGCTGTAGTCCTGCACCATCCCCAGGCTAGGCTTCCCAGTGTGGCACTGAGGAGCAGGGTGGCAATACAGAAGACTCACAAGTGGGTGCCAGGCTGGGACCCGTCGTACTCATTTTGCTTGCAATCGGGCAGATGGGTGATGTGGCAGAGAAAGCTGAGAGCTTGTGGAGGAAACAAATGGTTCATGTAGATAAGTGCTGGCTGGGGAGCCCATTAGGGGACTGTTTACTTGCAAAGGGAAGATCTTTCTTACAGCTCATTGCATTTCTGTAGGCTCTGACTGACTTCTGCATCCTTCCCACCCCCAAATGCCAGAGGTTAAAGGAGTGCCTGCTATTGCTGCAAGAGCTTGAGAATATGGTAGGAAGTGGCTGATCTCTGCTGCCTAATGGACAGCATGCAACATGGCTGAATGCTGGGATTCAAAGGCTCAGGTTTCTGCACTGTCGTCATCTTTCTTCTCTTCCTTCCTAGCCCCTAGGAGAAGCCACCCTGCTAATACCATGGGATGTTTCCATAGATGCCTCTGTGGGTGCGTGGATGCGGAGGGGAATGTCTTGCTGAGTGCAGTGGGTGAGGGTGGTGATGATGTGCCTTATTCCAGCTTTGGGTCATGCACACTGGGGGAGGCGTGGCTGGAGGAGCAGAGGTACATCCCCTCTGCTTGAGCTATTCCCAGCTGCAGCTGTCTCAAAGCTCTGCAGAGTGCTCTTCTGCCTCCTTTGGGGAAGAGCTGCCTGCATTGTCCCATTTGGGTGTGGGGCGTGCAGAGCTGGCCACAGATGCCTGCTGCAGGCAAGGCTTTGCCTGCTCTACACTGCAGTGGCAGAGCCCTGCTGCTGGGGTCAGCCCAGGATTGCTGGCACCAGTGTTCAATGGGGCCAGCACACTTGGCGGTGGGGCTAGGAGCTGCGTGGGCTCTGCCAAGGAGGGATTCTCTACATCCTGGCAAATTTTCACACCTGCCTCCCCTCATCAGACCCACTCAGTAAGTTTAACGCTGGCAGGCAGAGGGACACTGGGGTGTTCAAACTGCGTGCTGTGTGCCTGAGGGACTTGCTTTATGGCTATGCAGAATTAGTCTGTTTTCTAGGCCACCTTTGAAAACGACTGAAAATTTGCTTTCCCATAGCCTAAAAACTAAGCTCTGTGTTTGGCTCCTTAAGTGACAGGCAGGGACTAGAGGTCTCCTGTGACCTGAAAGCCCAGCCAAGCTGTGAGTGGCTCAGTGAGGGTGGAAATGGGGTTTGCAGTTTGTTTTGAACACAGTCAATTTTGCTGTTGTTGTTCCCCCAGTCTGGGCAGCAGTGCCACAGAGGTGTCATCCTCCCTGATCATCCCAGCTCCTCTTTGCTGCCTGAAGTTGGTAGGGCAGCAATGTGTCCTTCGGCAGGGCTGTCTGCTTTGGGAGGGGCTGGGGCGGTGGTCATCAGGACTGGCACCTCTTTATCGTTGTGCCTTCATGGCTGTGTGTGGAAAGGGTGGGTGGGCATGAGGCCACTGAGCCTGGGGAGAATGGATGTCTCTGGTGATGACCACTCGTTTTGCCACACAGCCCTGAGGAGTGGGAGGCTGTGTGACAGCCCAATGGAAGCTCTCTGCAGGTCCTCTTGCCCGAGGAGCTGGCAGTGACACATTTCTGACATGAACTGAGAGGAGATGCTGGCGTCAGATCCCGGTCATGTCATCTGGGATCAGGTACCAAACCCAGCTGTGGCTGCAGGCAGTGAAGGAAGCAGGTGCCCTGAGCACTGCTGAACATGATCCGGAGCTAATCCCGGGGCATCTGCTCCCTGCACATGCCTGCAGTGAGGTGCCATCCTCCAGGTCTTCCAGCCCTGCACCATAACTGCTCCTGGGGCTCTGTGGCTTTCTGTAAGTGCTGCCAGAGTGATACTGTGGATGCCGGAGGGATGTCGGCTGAGGATGTGACAGGTTCGCACTGGGCTTGCAGTCAGATGACGGGTGCCAGCTTTGCAGGGTGCGGGCACAAATATCTCAGGGGGATTTGCTTTCCTGCAGAGCCTATTGCTCTCCCAGGAAGATGGAAAAATTCTGGTCCTAAAGGGATGAACACTGTCTACAATTTGACGGCAGACATCCCAGAAACCATAGGGAATAAAAGACACCCACCGGTATTTTTTTTTTTTAATTTCTCCCTGTTTCTGTCTGCCTATCAGCCTGTCATCCAGCTAGATGCTAATCCACAGCAGCAGCAGCAGCACAAATAAAGCTAGACTAGAGGGATGCTAATTTATGCCTGGATTTCATGCTTTGTTTTACTTCCCCACTTTATTGGACAGAGTAGGCTTTGTGAGTGACGTAAAATGTCGCGTGTGCTCTCCCCATGGCAGGTTCCTGCACATGCAGCAGGAGAAGTTCATTTCTCTGTAGCCTCTGCAGCCTTGCACGTGCCCTTCATTGCCTTCCCTGGGTCACTTGGGGGGGTTGTTCCTGATAAACCCCCGGCTGGTGAGGGCTCACTGTAAGTTTTGCTGCGCTGCATTTGAAACCCAGGGATGTGTTTCCAGTCTCATCGTGCTTTCTATGATGGTGCCAGCATTTATGCATCTAAACTGTAATTTTTTACGCTCTTGCTGGGTAGCCAGACTAGAGCCTCTGCAATTTGCATGAATAAATGTCATGTAAAATCATCTGTTCATGGGTAGTGACCAGCCGAAAAGTTATGTTGTGAAGCAATCTGTTCTGAGTGATCCGCAGAGCTGTTTAATACAATGTTGAGATTTACACCTCAGCGTCTGAGGGGAAAAGCGTGAATAAATTTAAGGTCACAGCCCGGAGGTGACCTTACCTATGTGGTGCAAGTAGGTGAGGAGTTTTATCACCTGTTGCCTGTGAAACCCAGAGCATTAAACTGCGTGGGTGAGCAAAAGAGCCTTTGAAATGCACTGGTTTAGAATAAAGTAAAATTTAAATAATAGTCAAATAGGTGTTAATTACAGAGAGTCTTGGATGGTTTCTTGCAAGGGTCTTGCATGGGATCCACACCGGGATCCTTGGGGTATCAGAAAGGAAGGATCAGCCCCCAGAGCCAGGGAATATGTGTGTTGAAGGATTGCTGAGGTCTTCAGCTCCTGTTAGAGGTAAGGGGAAAAAGATGCCCAAATACCTTTGAGTCTCTGTGCTTATGAGGCTGCTCCCCTGCAGTCAAGGCTTTGTGAGCAAAGCAGCAAATCACCAATGAAGGAAAGAACACCCGAGATGGAGCTGGAGGGGGCTTTGAAGTGGCCACATTGGTTGGGAGCTACGAATCCCCCTGCTTTTTCACTCAACTTTTTCACAGCTGCTGCTGACCTCTGCAGAGCAACTTGTGGGGAAGAGCCCAGACGCGGGTCTTAGACTGAGGTCTGTCCTCAGCTTCACTGGGTTAAATCCTAAGTGAGGATTTAATTGCATTCAGTAAAAGCTGCCCAAATTTACAGCATGGAAATGAGAGCAGAATGAGTGTCCTTGTTTCTCTTTACCATCAAATAGCTTTTCTCAGCCTTGAGTCCTGGCAAGCTGATCTCTGTAGGGTTTTATTTCATTCAGTGTCTGCATTGCCCTATTAAAACCACATCTCTGTCCCTGAGTCCCTGCATGTCACTGTATGTCGAGTGCTGATCCCTGTGTATTGGGACAGAGGTATGTGGCAATAAAACTGCTCACAACTACTTGTTTGGATAGAAAGCAGAGATTTGCTTACTTGGCAGTAGCTTCCCTTTTTTAAAGCAAAAATGTTTGCACAGGTGACTTTCGTTTTGTCGCAGTGGTTCAGGGAAGGAAATGTTTTGCTGTCATGCATATTCTTGGGTTTCTGTGTGATGTTTTGTCCTGCCTCGTTTATAGCGATGTCCAGAAATCTCTTAGCTTTCCTCTTATGGAAGCCAAACAAAGGTCCAGGGTGTGGATCTGGCTGCAAGAGCAGTGTCAGGGGAGCTGGGCTACCTCTGCCACACTGAGGCAGGGCTCTTTTGTGTTTGCATCACAGCTTTCCTCTTCTCTGACTAAGCTGATGGACAGGAATAGTTTCATACTCCTAAGGTGCATCTGTTTGTGTAGGAGTACGTGGGATTGTGGCATTTGTGTTTGCAGCTTTTACTGGGCTCCCCAACCAGGCTTTCTTTGGGCTGATATCTTCTCAGATGAGAGAAACCTCTGGACAGCATCGCATCTTGTGTTGTGCAGGTCTTCATGTGCAAACACCATAGGTGTACGGAGGTATCTGGCTTTGTGTGGGTCTCAGAGCCAGCCTCTTCGAGGTCTCTTTGTTTTGTCTCCCTCTGGGTATCTTGTGTGGATGCATTTGCATATATGGAAAACGTTGTCATCATCTTCTCCCCCTCCCCAGCTCCTGTTCCTTTCGCTCTCCTGACTCGTGGGCTTTTCCAGCTGAATGGTGTCTGCTGAGGCCAGCCAAGCATGGTGGGGCTGGGGGCTGACACCCCCCATCTACACCTTTGCTATTTCCTTCCCCAGGAGTGGCACTGGGGGCATTTTTTTCCTTTTTTTTTTTTTTTTTTTTTTTTTTTTTTCCCTCCTGATATTTAATAACTAGCATTAGGCAGTTGGGTCCTGAAGGGAGTCTGGTCCATTCCCTGAGTCCCCAGCCCTGACACCCTGCTGCTCCCTCCCTTTCTTCTTACACTGTAGCGTGTCTGGCAGCAGCACCAAAGAGAGCAGTCCAAACTGCACGGCAAGTCTGCTTGCTTGCTCTAATCTACAAGGCCAGGTTTAAACACTTTTTGTCCCTGCCTGGAAAGCCTTGGAATAGTTATATTAATAAATCCCTTGCTCCTCCATGAAGATATCCTTCCCAGGACATTTTAAGTCACTAATCCTCTCCAAGGCATCTCTGGCTCCATCTTCTCTTCCCACACCCTTATCTGGCCCCCGCCCCCCCACTGCAGAAGACTTGAATGCTTGGAGGCTTCATCCCTCCAGTCTGCCATCTCCCTGTGCACCTCTGTGCCCCCCTGCTCCTGCTCCAGCTCCACTGTCCCTCTGTCCTGCTGTCCCACTACCCGCCTTGCGCTGGGGACAAGCTGAGCCACTGGAGCGGCCAGGGGCGGAAGAAGGGGGTGGAGGAGAAACAGGGCAGCTGCGCGGCTTGTGTTAGTAAACACTTCCTTGGGTTCACATTTTAATTCCTTACCCCCCTTCCACATCTTCTCCCCCATCCTTTCCCTTTTCTATATGCTCACACAATGAGACCATTGTCAAGGGGTGATTTGAATGAGGGGTCTCTGGGCATGTTCCCAGCATTGTCAAACAGAGTGGGAAAAAAACCACAACTCCAGCCTAGCCAGGAGGACCAGACCAGACTGAGACAGATGCCTAAATTAGTGACAAAGCCTTTTGAATGTCCCCCCTAGACAAGGGTTGCCTTGTGCATGCGTGCGTGTGTGTGTGCATGCTCGTGGGTGTGTATTTGTGGCTGGGTGGCAGCTTGCATGTCTCCCCATGTTAATTAGTTTTGCATGCATGTCTGATAAGGTGCCAATGAATATATTTGTACTCCTTCCATTGGCGAAAGCTGTCTCGGCGGCGGGGGAGATGTGGGGCAGCAGGGGTGTGCTCAGTGCAGCCTGGCAGCCTGGGGTAATTGAGCTGTGCAGATCCAGGAGAAGAAGGGGCGAGGGTTGCTGCTACTTGGTGCATCAGTGGAGCTGGACTTCCCAGCAATGGGATCTGCTGCTTTTGTTGCAAATCATGGAGAGTTTAAAAGAGAACTGAAGCTTTTTTTGCTTCACTGGGTCTTTCTCTTCATCTTTGCTGATTGTCTGGCTGAGGGTCTGTAGGCTCTTTCTTCTCCTCTGCCCTGTGTCTCTCTCTCAAGTCCCTTAAAAGGTGTTTATTTCCAATGGATTTGTATCCATCTTTGTATATACACATACCCATGCGATCACTCACACAAAGCCCCAGCAACAAAACCTCCACCTGCTTCTCCAGAAAGGGAGTCAAATCTGCTACCAGTTACAAAATATGGGAAGGAAGTGAAGCGTGTGGGTGCCAGGGGTGGAGCAGTGGAAACAGGCAAATGGAAATGCAGAACAAGAGTTGGAGAGACAGAGATAACGTGCTCTATAAAGGATTTATCAACATTTGCTCAGGATAGAGTTATTAATTATCAATGCAGAGAAGAGTCTTTCTACATCCCCAGCGTATGGACCAGCACATAATGTCATTCCTAGAGTGCTGTTATCATCCACCCATCCATCCATCCATCTGTATTCTGTAGATTCACACAAGAATTCATTGTACATTTAGGGATGTAAACACCAGTTCACATCTAATTAATTTCCTGTCTTAATTAATTTTGCATCCTTTCCCTTAAATCAACAAGGCTTAAGAGCCCACATACATTCCTTGAGCAGACTGGGAAGAAGCTCTAGAATGGGCCAAGATGTCTTTTCTCCCCATGCTCCTGCCTGCTTCTGAGCAGTTGCCAGATGCTGAAAGAACAGGGAATTACATGGTGCAAGGCTGCTCTGAAGCAGAGGTAATTTTGGAAAGTTTTGGTGTAGCCGGGCTTGTCTGCTGTGGAGTCTGGTGGCACTGAGCTTCATGCTAGCTCCCATCCGCTTTGCCCTCTCTTCCATACTTGGGTCCTGGTGCTGACGGTGAAGGGATGGAGAGCAACAGCGGATACACCATCGTGCAGGGCTGGTCCTGCAGGGAGCCGGGATGGGAGATGGCTTGGTAAAAGTAGCAGAGTGTGGGTTCGACTCCTGATGTGCTGGCTGGGGAGGAAAGGGAAGTTCTTGATGAACAAGGGAAGGCGGCCATTGGCATCTGCAGGGTTTGGGTTGGACAGGGGATGATGCCTCTTCCCTCACTGGCTCTGCAGCTGCACTAGGCTTTCCTCTGTGCCGGGAGGAGAGCTGGGAGGTGATATGAAGAGATGGTAGAATAGCCAGGGAGTGGCAAAGCCACCTGCCTGAGGGTGAGCTGACACATCCCTGGCAGGGCAGAGTGGGCTGCAGGAGAAGCTGTCCTTTATGCTCAGAGAAGTCCAGGAAGGCAGGCAGGGCCAGGCTGCCTCCCCATCAACCTGCACTGGGCATCTGCGAGGGAGCAGTCATGGGCAGCCTCAAGAGTTCCCCAAAATCCTCACTGCTGTTCCAGCAGTAGGTACAGTGGGCAACTCATGAGTAATGTGCAGGAAAAAGGGACTCCTGTGAAACACAGGTCATCCAGTTGGAGAACAAAGGCAATTTTGTGTGACTTAGCAGTGCCTAATTGCACAGGGTGAATAATGAGCAGCCAGGGAGGCAGCACTGCGGTCCCTCCTGGCAAGCTGCAGACGGTGGCTGAGCCCCACGTCTGGAAACCCTGAGTCGGTGCTAGCAGATCGTGGGTATCCTCAGAGAGGTCCAGCCCCAGTGCTCTGCATCTGTGCCCATTTCAGAGTTGTCTGGGCTCCTGCACTGCAAAGTAATTGTGTTAATTCCACATGGATGTAAGAGAGGAACCTGCCGTTGGAAAGAGTCACTCTGTCGTTGCTTGAACCTTTCATTTGCTCATAGGGTGAACGTGTTATCCATGCCTAACCCAGATGTAAGGTGGCCTTTGATCACAAAGGAGAGCCACGCACCAGCATCCTGCAAAAGGCTGGCAATTCCCTCCCTGGCCAGTGCCTCGTCCCTGAGCAGGGGCCTTGTTGGGGACCCCTTCCAGTTGATCTCTCTCCTCTCCTGTTTGCGCATCCCTGCCTCCTTAATTCTGCTCCCAAGCTCTGGGTATGGCCATGGAAACCGCTTTGTCAGAGCTTCTTGCCAGGTTGATCTGCAGAAGGTTGTGGTTTTTTTTCTTTCCCCATTGGGATGACTATTCCCACACAAGCAAAGCCTCTTAATGAATCCGTGGCAGCAAAGTAGGTAACACGCTCGCCCTGCCAAGGCTGCTTGGCACAGCTGGAGTCACGTAATCGGGCTAGGCTGCCAGCCGGGAACAGAGCGGGAAGAGTTAAACTGAGGACAGTGCAGGGACAACTAATCCCCAGCAGGAAGAGTAGCAGAGACCTCCCTGTCCTTCATCATCCTCCCCCTCCATCCACACACTCTTCCTATGTCTCCACCACATCCTATTCCTCTCCCACATCCTCCCTTTACTTATTTCTTCTTCCATCTTCCTCATCCTCCTCTTCTCCATCGCTTTCTCACTCCTCCCCCCGTCAGTTTCCCTCCTGCCCCCCTTTCTCCAGCGCTGTCTCCTCACATGCTCTGTCATGTCTCCAGGGCTGGTTTTCGAGTGGGACCGAGGGACGGTGTATTTGGGCTGCGGTGGAGGTCACAGCTATATGGGGATTGTTTAAAAGAGATTTGCCCACATCCCAGCCCATGTGACCAGCCTCAGCTGCAGGTCTCTCTTTCTTAATCTGGAGATAAGCGTGATTATCCGAGGAAGGGCTGTTCGGAGCTTTGTAACTGTGACAGGGGAGCTTTCAAGTCGCACTTTGCTGGCAGAGCAGCGTTTAAAGCCGGGGAATCAGATTCCAAGCGTGGCTTTGCATCTCTTTTCTGCTGGGAGCATGGTGCAGGGCTGGCAGTGGGGATGGGAGCTTTATTAGGACTTTGCTTATGATGCGGAAAAGGAGTTAAGGGAGGGAAACAGGGGGAAGAGGGAGGTGAAAAATTCCCAATTTGCCATTTCCCCATCGGTGGTGGCATAGGAGGGATGCACTGATCCAAGGAGAACAGGCCAGCCTGAACCCTGGTGTAGAGCAATAAAGTCCAACAAGCCTGGGGTCTGGCTTATTTTTAGCCTGGGGTCATGTCTTCTTGTTCTGCGCTCCCCCGGCTTGCTCTGTTGAGCCCCTCACACAAGAGGTCTCTGGGGCCCTGTTTGGAAATGAAATGCTGCTTTAGCAGCTCCCATGGCACAGCTTCCCTAGGCGAGATGGCAGAGCCAGCTTTGCTGCCCGATAAAGACATCATGCCCCAGCGCTCAAAGCAGCTCCCCGTCCCCATCCGGAGGAATATTTGCTAGAGATGGGCCCTTGTTGGGCATCTCTGCAGCCGGGGTGGGAAGACAGGGACATAGAGCAATTGTATAGTTTAATATCCTATCACTGTCTTATATTGCTGGAGGCTGAAATATTTAACATCTCATGCAAGGGGCATGGTCCCTGAAGGTTTCTTTCACCAGGACAGGCAACAAAACAGGGTTTAGTGGAAATGTTCAGCTCTGGAGCAGGCACTGCTTCTATTTGTAGACTAGAAACTCAGAGCAGAGACTTGTAACAGCGCTTCTTTTGATGGAGATGGGTCAAGGAGAAAGAAACCTGGATGCACACCAGGGGCGAGAATCTGGGGCGAGGTTGAATCAGGACAAAGTGCCAACGCTTTGGACCGTCACTTGGGCAGGACTTGCTGTTCTTGCTGTATCCTTCTTGGAAATGGTTCAGATCCCATCGTGGCAGCTGAGGCCAGCCTGATTCAAAGGATACCCTGAATCCCATACGCTCCTCCTACATGCCCCACCACCCATTTTTAGCAGCTAAAAATATGCAGTGAGAACACCAAACAACCCCTTCACCTGGGTTTGTTAATGGAGGGGCAGTTGCTTGCCTGCATTAGAATGCCAAGGGAAAGAAACATCCCTCTTCTTCTCCCGTGAAGGCACATCTAATTTTTGCATCATTCTGCCCCTGTGCCTAGCCAGCCTTAAAGCACCACGGGACATGTACCTGTGCTCAAAGATACACAGATTAAAACATGTGTCTGCAGGGCAGGTAGCTCAGTTTACCTCCACTGGTTGCAGAAGGGAAGCAGTTGCAAATGCATCATCTTGAGAGCAAGCTCTGAAACATCTCCCACGTTGCCTGCACTCCCCCAGAGCCCTACACAGCTGCTCTGTGGGTGGAAGTTCTGTTTTCCTTGTACCCCCATGAACTTTATTTTTTGCTGTTTCTTTTTGTATGAAGAGATGAATACTCTTCAGTGCCTACGGCTTATTTCAGGGCTTTGCTGAGGATCTGGCCAGCACATGTAGCCTTACTTCAGGGCATGGCTCTTGAAGAAACTAGAAGATGGACACAGCGTCTTTTTCATCTAGTGACTGTAAGACCAAACAGCCCAAATCCCAGCCTACAGCCATGTTGTGGAGATAACGCCCATGCTCCAGGGGAGAACAAGAGCTCCCCTCAGGATCCCACAGCCTTGGATCCGGCAGCGGGAACGTGGGCAGGAACATGTAGGTGTTGGCATGTGCAGGCAGGAACACGTGTACACTGGGACAAGCGTGCCCATCTCTGCAGGCACAGTCCCACGCTGCCCACACACCAGCCCATCTCTGTGCACTCACCCCATGTGGATCTGACCGAAACGTGGGCTTGGGGGCATGGGGTGACTGCGAGGGCTGATGGTAAATTTACTGATGGTAGATGGAGGGAAGCACGGTAGAAGGAATTAATGGAGAGATCCATTTGAGATGCAGCAAGGAAAGGTTTCCTGTTGCAACACACAGGAGAAGGAGCTAAAAAAGGGAGCAGCATGTTAGAGAAAGGTGTGAGTTCAAAGGCTGTGCCAGGGCCAAGAAGAAGGAAAGGTGGCAACCAGGAGCAGTTTGTGTTCCTTAGTGTTGGGTGATGCTGAGAGTGAGGGAAAAGCACCAGCTGCTCTGAACAAAAGCCATCAAGTGGGGAGATGGGAATGGGATAGAGGGGACTAAGCAGGAGCCACAGAGCAACGAGCACCAAGATCAGGGGTTTTTGGAGGACCAAGTGGGTGGCTTTTCATGCTGGAGTGAAGGATGGGCTGGAGAAGGGGGATGGCACCCAGTGAGGATGTGCAAGGTGGGTTCTGGCCCATGGACAGGGAGCCAGCACCGAGTCTCACAAGTCACAGTCGCAAGGTGCCTTTAGGATGGAGGAGCTGTCGTGGTGCCAGGGCGGGTGGTTTCCCAAAGGTGAGCTGAGCACAGAAGGTGAGATGTGACCAAGATTTCCAGGAGAGAGAGAAGGAGCTCCACAGTGGGGTTGGGAAGAGCCGAGTCATTTCTCTATAAACAGCACATTAGGCCAGATGCTGGGGTTTGAGCACAAGCTGGGCAGTAACACATGCAAGAGACTGGAAAGTTCATTCTTCCTCCCATGTCTGCACAGCATCCTTGAGCCACACCAGTGCTGCAGCCTGTCCTGCAGAACCAGGACCCTTCAGGGACCAAGGGGTCCCTCTGGAGACCGAGCGGAAGGGAAGAGCTCTGCCAGCTGCGTTTGGATTCTCCTTAACTCACCTGACCTGCAGTGTCCACCATCACTGCGCGGGCGGCTGAGACCCAGAGGTGATTGAGACCCTTGCTATCATTGCTGCTGTTCAGGGCTGTTTCTTACAAGGCCCCTGACACCTTACTACATGAGTCCAGTTTCTCTGGTTGATTAAAAGCAAAATCCTTGACCAAAAACCCCATAATGTTTGCTTGCAACCTCATTGCCATAGTAACAGAGGTCCTGAGGACACCTCTGAAGTAGGTCAGCACGGGCCCCATTTTGCTGCATCTCCCATCATGGCACAGCTCCACAAACAGGGTATACCTACCGTGGTCTAGCCAGACATCACCCTGGCACAGCCCAGACCTGCCTGGGGAAAAGCCAGGCTGGAAAGTTGCCCTCCGGTGACAGCACCCAAGGGTGCCAAGGGCTGTTCTGCACCCAGTCACAGGAAAATTCTGTCCCTCCTGCTGCCCCCGTGCCAGTTCATTGGTGTTCCCCAAGTCAGGGCTCCCTTCCCAGCCTTCCTTCTCCCCATCCCCCACCATCTCGCTGCCTCCCTCCCCCCTTTCCCCCAGCGCCTCTCCTCCTGCTTTGCATAATTTTCCATTTTCAGTGTCCCCTTTTCTTTTTCTTCTCTCCATATGGTGCGTCCCCCTCTCTGCCTGGCGCAGGAGCCGTCCTTAACAAGCTCGGCAAAGCCCTCTCTCTCAGGGGCTTCACATGAAAGATGCTCTGTAAAAACAGAGGCTGGGATGGAGCCCCCCCTTTTCCCCCCTTGATTTATATGGGGCTGGATGTGGGAACGTTTCTGGGTCGCGCTTTTGAGCCGCCGGGTGCCCGCGCCTGTTCTCTCCAGCCATTCAGCGCAGACCCCTAAGGCCAGCTCGTCCCCTGCCTTTGATCTGCAATGCAGAAAGAGTGGCGGGGCAAGTTTCGACCACTCTAGTTTGGACCGAGCCCTCGTTTCAGCTGGCAGAGAGGGATACCCTCCTGCTCAGTGTCCAGTGGTCTTTTCCAGCCGACTGTTTCGGTTCCCTCCTACATCCCTGACACCACGAGGACCTTTGGCCCCACCAGGTCCAAGGTGCTGGGGCTTGGGGAAGCAGCAGGTTTGCAATACACAGCGACTCGGCATGTCTAACCCACCACTGCCCCTCTCCTGCTCCACCACAGACACTGGCCAGTGAGCACCCAGCCAGCCAAGCCAGGGGTGGAGTGAAGGGTGCCGGGGCTGGCAGCGCCTGCCCAGCATTTGATGGGTTAAGCTGGTCTCCAGCTAATTTCTCCCAGCGGCTCCCCTCCTCCTCATACTTCTGTATGCAGCAGGCAGGGCCTCAGCGCAGGTTCCTGCACTGAGCTGTTGCCAGGGGAGTAGTTAGGCGAGTCTGAGCTATGCAGGGAAAAGGCCTGGGCTGTCAAAGTGTCTGAGATGAACCATAGCCCGGTCCCCCTGCAGCTGGGCCCAAGCATGCATCAGCCCTTGTTTGGAGCCTGGGAATGGCAAAGCCCAGGGAGGTTCAAGGGCAAACTTGCTATTCATTAGTCAGGGGTCCTTGACGTTCCCACTCTCTGTCTCCGTTCTTCTTCTTCTTCTCTTTTCTGTCCCTCTTTTGACAGATTCCTGGGTGCTTTTGGGGAAAACTCCCCTCCTCCTCCTCCTCCTCGCCCCAGCAAAAGCCCTCCACATAAACTTCCCCAGCAGACAAGGCAGGAGGACAATAACGGCAGGGCCATGATGCAAACGAGAGCCAGCGGAGCAGCCTCATCCCCTGGGTGTCCTTTCTCCCTGGTCCTCCCCGTGCTGCTGCGGGAGAGCCAGCTGACACATTCATTTCGCTCATCTTGCCCATCACCGATGTTTTATTATCTTGATGCTTGCAGGAAATTGTAACTTGAGATAAGAGAAATGTCAGCCGCCTTCTCCTCTCTCCCATAGCCCAAAGCACCAAGAAGTTCCTCCATAGGAAATGTAAATGCTTGCCCAGGTGCACAGGATGAGCATGAGATGGAGGGAGCCTCGAGAGGCCATGTGAGCATCTCCACCAGGAGATAAAACTCGCAGCGTAGGTGTAACACGGGGCTTCCCTCCCGCCCCACCAAACAGAATATTTCAGAGCTCTTAGAAACCGAAGCTCCCTTGTAATTATCCAAAGCAAACAGCACGTGTTATTAGTTTAAAATTATTTTTTCTCCCCCCTCCCCGGGCCCCTGGAGCAGAATGGAGGTGTAATTGTGCTAAGGAGTTAGCAGGGGAGAGCACAGCTTTTGGTCACATTCAAGTTGGAGGGCTTGAGCCAGGGAGGCGGTATGAAAGGCTGGTATTTGCATAAGCAGCGTGCATCCTTACAAAAAAGAAAGATATCAGGGGCTTGCAAAATTCGATCAAGGCTTGGAGGGAAGAAAAAAAAAAGGGGGGGGGGGGGGGAGGAAGGGAGGGGGAAAAAAATTGACAGTGAAAAAGGTTTTTCTAAGTAACACCCTGGCGAGATTAAATTGTCCAGAAAGTTTCTCCGTGTGAGCCGGTGAAGCGGAGGCTGGGCTGAGGGCAGGGGAGGAGTGGGGTCCCTCCTTCCCAGCCTCAATAGGGGATAGGAATCTGATTAGGCAGAGCGTCCTGCATCCATTTGCCATTATTTGAGGATTTTTTTTGCCCTTCCCACTGCCCAGAATTGCTGTGGCAGAGAAGTTTGTCAGCATATAAACCTCAGCACTGGCTTTGTAAGGACACAGGGAGGCACAGGACAAAGTGCCGGGGCAGAGGCTGAGCTGCATTTGCAGTTATTTATGCACTCTTTTTTAAAAAAAGAGAGGGATAATGAATCCACATGCTACTTTGCGGGACGCTTTCCCTGCACAGGGCATTGGGGAGGGAAGGCAGTGCTGGGCTGGAGTCGAGTCCTGGTGGAGCACTATTTTTGCAAAAACCCTCAATGCCAGGCTGAGCTTTGCCTGCAGAGAAAGTGTGTGCAGGAGGTTTGGGCTTTCCTGAAGCTTATGTCAAATCAGTTGGGTCAGTCCAGCCCCTCCTGCCGCCAGTTACTAAGCATCAGAAGGTGCAAACCCACCAGGCAGGCAGGGCATAATTTCCAGGGTGGGCTGATGTCTCGTACCAACAAACATCCTATCTCTCTGCACCACAGATGAGCTTCTCTGTAGATCTCAGCAAGCTCAGCCTGCTCAGGCAGAGGGCAGGGGCTGTCACTGCCCAGGGCAGGGGTCTTTGCCATGCAAGGTTTTTTCCCTGGTGAGCACAAGGGTTCAGCCACCTCCTCCTCTCCTGGACTTGTGAAAGCACCCGCCACCGTTCAGATCTCATCTGCCCTGACCTGAACATCCTTGCTAGACTTGGGGTATTGGGGGTGACTCCTAATGCCACACAGGATAAAGCAGTGCTGCACCTTGGCTTCTTGCAGCCTGGGTGTCCCTACACATAGGCCAGCATGAGGTCTGTCCTGTCAGCACCCTAATTCTCCAGAGAGTCTCCAGGTGCTTCTCCAAACCCGTGCACATGGGGTGGGGTTGGCTTCTGCCTCTCTGAAGCTTTAGTCTTGCTTCAAAGTTGCGAAAGGGAAGGGATTTTCCTTGGATTTCCATCAAGTGTTTTATGAATATTGCAATAAAGGGGTTACAGAAGATCTATTTTTAAGAGAGAGAAAAAATACCCATGAAAATTGCAGCCTGGACCCCAGAGTGTAGAGTATTTGCACAGTTCAAAGAGTTACGGTGGTTCATCCAGTCGCAGCCCGGGAACGTCGTGGTGCGACCTACAGCAGATCACATGCCAGCTACTCCCAGGGCGGCTCATTAGAGAGCCACACAGAAGATTTATCTCTTAAAATGGGCTTGCAAATATTTTATAAAATTTGCAATATTTTATAAAATTACAATTTGGTGCAATAAAAGGAATAAATTAGCCAGCTGATGGTTCCTTTTTCACTCTGGATCCAAGTGTATTCAAAAACTAGTTGTATTAGTCTGCACTCCTTCCAGCATAACAGTTTATAGGCAAAGCAAAAGGAGGATGGCAGAGGGATGGGACTAGGGGCTGTGCTAGGGGATCCATACTCGCTGTGGGTAAAGCAGAAAGGAAGTAGAGAAAAAAAATAGGAAAAAAGTGGGGAGAACCTGCTACAAGGTGCAAGATGTGTGGGGCAAACCCTGGGAGGTGTGAGGACAGCTGAGAAGGGGACTTGCACTGAGCATCACAGCTTTGGCTCCAGCTTGGTGGCTTGGTATCACTTTCTCCAGCCAGGCAAGGGTGCCGAGGGCAGGGAAAGTTAACATGAAGATTAAAACATCAGAGCGCTGTGCCTTTAGTGGCTCTGACATGCAGAGTAATCCCATGCCCCAAAGCCTAGGGAAGAAGGAAAAGCGGCAAGCCCTCCCCTGGCTGGCAGTGTGCAGGGCAGGCAGAGGTAGAGGAATGAGGCGGGTGCGGGGGGAACTTGGCATCTCGGGGACCACAGTTTTCCGCATTGGGAAGGGGTTAAGGCAGCCTGGAGCCATGGCAAATGTGCGGTGAGGAGGGAAAGAGGGTTGGAGTTTCGCTCCATCACTGAGCCAAGTTTGTCTGTTCTCAGCTGAGCACTGCTGGACCGTTTCCGTGCCAGAAATCATAACCACTCTATTTTTTTCCTTTCTTTTCTAGATCCCAGCAAGTAGAGAAGGGACTTTTCAATCCTGTGAGCTCCTTCTTGCAGTTGGCTGCCACCTGCCCAGACTTGCCGTCTGATGTCTCTGGGTTTCTCCAGGAGGGCCCTGACCTGCTTCTCCGATGGCCCCAGAGAAGAGGCAGCTTTGGCTTATGGACACAGAGGGTTTCTGCATCACTTCGAATCACGCCGGTCCAGTCGTGGGGAGGGAGCCAGGGCAACACGGGGAGCCAGGGATCATCCCACATCACTCCTGTATGTTGTCTTCAGTGCCCTAAACACCCCAGAGCATGACCACTGCACTCAGGCCGAGAGATACGAGTGAGCCACTCTCTCACCTGCCAAAATACTGGGTGCGTGATGGTTGGAGGGAGCTTTTAATACTGGGCTTTGCTCATGGAGCAGAACTTGGCCCTTGCTGCTTTTCACCCCCGGTTGTGCAGTGCTGCGGGAGCACAGCCATCCTGACAGTGCTGTGCTCAGGGCCCAGAGGACCGTGAGTCTGTCCAGGCCCAGCAGCCCAGCTGCTGTTTTATTGCACCCTCTCTGTTCCTGTAAGAGAAACATTACTGGCTGTAATTCTCTCCCATTAAAATCCCCCCCACCCCATGCACTGTTGGAAATAAACTCTCCCTTTTGCAAAAGTGAGCCGTGTGATTTGGTGCAGTTTTGGGATGGAGGAGGCAATGAGCAGAAAATAAATGCAAGCAAACCGACAGGGAAGCGGGAGCAGCCGAGAGCCAAGCGGCTGGGCTGCACCATGCCCTGCATCAGGCACATTTCCCTGAAAGCCCAAGCGAATCCCTTGCCGCTAAATGATCTTTATTTGGTTTGAACCCCGTCTGGGAAGTAACTGCTAAACCCAATGCAAACAGACCCCCGTGAAAGAATATAATGAATATGTCTCTCAAATGATTTGGAGCCCTTCTGCCTGCAGAGCAGGGTTCCCCATTGTGCCCAGCTCCTGGCGTGCTCGGGGCAGGCTGCGCGAGGTGGCCGCTTTCCCAGCTGAAATCCGAAAAAAGCAAACAATGGGTCAAGGCCGGCATTGTGCGAGCCCAGGCAGGCAGAAGGAGCGCAGCCCGGCATGGCCAAGTTCAAGGCTGGGCAGGGGGCCGGGCGCGCAGGGATGCTAACAGGGGCTGCGCGGGGGCTGTGGAGGCGTGGAGCAGGGGGGTGGGGGGCTCTGCATGCCATTATCCTGTGCAGCCGCAAGCACCCAAAAACCACCTTACGGAGAGGCAGTGGGGGATTTGGGTTGCTGGGGGGCTGGTGCTACTTAGGGGTTGGTACTGCTGTGGGGGATTGGTGTTACTTGCAGGAGGACTGATGCTACTGGGGGCGGACTGGTGCTATCAAGGAGTTACAGGGGGAACTGGTGTTGCTAATGGATATTACTGGGGGGACCAGTGCTATGCCGGGGGGTGCAGAGGGAGATGATGGCACAGTGTGGATCCTGGCGTGTGTGTGTGTCTGTGTTTGGGAGCCCCGCAGAGAAGACAGACTCAGGGTGTTACACAGGGCTCTGCCTGGTGCTCCAGGCCCAGGCGGGGACCCCCCCACACCCCCTCATCTCCCCGCCGCTCCCCCCTCCCCGGATGAAGTGTGCGGAGACAGGCAGAGCAGCCCGTGGAAAAACACCATGGAGGGCCCGCACAAAGGGGGTTTTATTCAAATTTGTTTAGAGTTTAGCGGATTTGCATGAAAAATGTGTGAGAAAAGCCGGCTCCAGTGACCTCATCCCCAGCTGCCATTAATGTTCAATTAAGTGCTGAATAGTAGCAAAGGGGGGACCGGCCAGGACGTGCAGAGAATCCAGGCTCGGGCGCAGACTGTGAGAACCGGGCAGCCCCCCCGACCGTCTGGCCCCGGCCAGCCCCGACGGGGTCCCCCCGCCGCCGCCCCCTCTCCGCCCCGGGAGGTGCGCTGAGCCCGTCGGGTCTCAGCCCGTCTGGGTTATTCCCCAGATCACTCGCATCCTGAAGCAAAGTGCCACCCCCCGCAAAGGTGGGTGTTCGGGGGGGTGATGCCCCCACTTCCGCCACCGAGGCTGTTGTCACGCACCTCCCCACACCCCCAACCCCGACAGCCCCCCCCCCCCGCCCCCCGCAGCCCGGCTCGCCCGGCCCGGGGCCGCTCTCCGCCTGGCAGACGGTGTCAAAGCCCAAGTTCAAGTCCACGCCGAGGGGCTCTGCCCCGGGATTCCCAGCTCCTTTCCATCCTCCGCCTTTTGTTCGCTTCTGACAATTGCTCTTTATTTCTTACACACCCCCAGCCTCCCCCCCGCACCCCCCCCTCCCTGCCCGCACTTGGCACCGTTTAGCTGCCTGCCTGCAAACTTAACAACCCCGGTTCTTGGTATAAGCACTCAAATTACCCTTCTTTCTACATATAAACACGGCCCGGGGTGTGCAGCTCTCCCGGCCGCGGGGTCCCCCCGGCGCAGCCCGGCTCCCCGCACCGGCCCCGGCCGGAGGAAGTTTCTGCTGCGGGACACGGCGGGAGAAAACGAGCCGGATCCAGCACCCCCCCTCTCCGGGGCTCCCCCGGGCCAGCGCTCAGGTAAGGGAACACACCCCCCCATTTGCTTTCGGGGCGCTGCCTCTGCCGCGGGGCGCGATGGCACGGCAGGTTTTGGGGGGTGATGAGGGGGTGTCTCTGCAGGAGGTCCCGCATCCTCCCGCAAAACCAGCCCAGCCCCGGGCATCCTGATGCGGAGCCCCGAGCCGGCCTCCCCCCGGGGTGCGGACCCCACCCCCTCCGCCCCGGGCCGGGGTGCGGGGGACACGCTGCCTGGCGGGGGCAGCCGGACAGCCAGGGGAGGGGGCCTTCCCGAACCTGCCTCTGCCCCGGCCTGCCTCTCTCCGCCCCCCTCGGGAGGGGAACACCCACCCGGGAGCGGGCCGAGGGCCTGGGGGGGACCCCGTCGGGCCGGCACCCCCGGGGCTCCCGAGCACCGACACTCCCGGGCCCGCTGCCGGGGGAGGGGGGGCGGGGCGGGCATGGGGCTTCGGGGACAAACTTCCCCGCCGGGGGGGTGGGCGGCGGCAGCATCTCTACGGGGGGGCACACCTCCGTCTCCGTAGGTGCGATACATGGGGCAGGGGAGGCCATAGGGTGCCCGGGGGGCTGACTGATGCCCCAAGTAAATCTCCTCCCAGTATCTGTGGCTGGGATAAACTGGTCGGTGCAGGGCGGGTCCAGAGGGCCGCGTCTGCGCTGAGGCCTCGGGCACAGACAGGCAGATTTGGGTTTTCGGATGTTTTTATTTTTTTCTAAGACAATTTCGGGTGAAAGGAGGTGGAATACCCTCGCCCCCCTCCGTAAAAATAGAGATAAGGGACTGAGGGAGCGAACACACCTCCACTGGGGAAGGGAGCAAGATTTGGGAGGAGGGGGGATAAGAAGCTGAGAGGGGACGGGAAGGGGTGGGATGCCGTGTGGGGAGGCAGGAGGGGCTCCCCCGAAACCCGTCCCCAAGCACGGCGCAGGGAGGGGCGCCCGTGGCCGGTGCCGCGGGGCGGGGCGGGCCGGGGGCAGCGCGGGGGGCCGTGCCTCGGGTCCCGAGCTGTCACACCCGCGCGTCACGCGGCGTCGTGTGCTATAACGCGGCATCATAAGTTACAGCGTAACATATAATATACGTCTTTTATACAGAGAGATGTATAGTATGGAGAGTATAGCACACTGTACCGCATTACAGCCGTGCACCGTCCCCGGGGCTCCCCGCCGGCCCCCACGCCCCGTGCAGGGGTGGTGCTCCGTGCCGTGCCGTGCCGTGCCGTGCCGTGCCGTGGCGACGCCGCATCCCCGCTCAGGCGGCGGGGACACCCCCCTCGGCTCCCCAAAACAGAGCCCTGCGCTCCAGCGGGCGTGTTTGAAAATAGCGGTGTGGGCGCACCTCGGGGCGGTGGGAAAGGCTGCGCTGGTTTTTCTTTTCTATTTTTTTTTTTTTTTTTTTTTTGGTGGCTATTTTAAAACCCCACAGTCGTGCCGATGCCTCCACGGTCCGCCCCAACCGTGGGCCCTCACGCGTGACTGTACACACGGCTGCTTCTCTCCACTTGTGCCCGTGCACACCCCTCGCCCCCCTCAGCAAAGGAACCGAGGGCCGAGCCCCTCCAGGGTGCCCACCCGCGGCTCCGCGCCCACCGGGGGCCACGCGTGGTGCTGGCGGACCCACAGCCGTCGCGAGTGGCCTGGGTCTCAGCACCCGGGCCAGCGTCGGAGCCCCTCGGAAGGAGGGAAGAGACTTTTCCCTCGGGCGGTGGGAAATCAGAAATACCCTCGTCGTGGAAACAGCGAGGATCTGGCTCTGGGCGTGGGGAAGGCGGGATGGAGGGGGAGAAGGAGGGATGGAGGTGAAAAAGGGATGGACGGGGAGAAGGAGAGTTGGAGCAGGGGGTGGAGGCATGGAAGAGGGGAAGGAAGAACGGAGGGGTGGAGAGGGAGAAGGAGGGATGGATAAAGGGTAGATAAGGAGAAATGGAGGGTGGAAAAGGAGGAATGAAGGGTAGAAAAGGAGGGCTAGAGGTGTGATAAAGAGGGATGGCGATGAGAGAAGGAAGGATGGAGGGGGAGAAGACGGGATGGAGGGGGAGAAGGAGGGAGGGAGGGGGGAAGGGTGCCGCGCCCCCGATTGGCTGCTTCGGGACAAAATCCGGCGCTGGGTTTGCGGGGAGGGGGCGCGGATGGGCCGGGGGCTGCTGGGGGGCAGAGGTGGGCGCTCGGGCGGCTCGCAGGGCCCCCCCCGGCAGCCATTTTGTGGCAGTGCCTGCCGTCGTGCCAGGGCTGGGCGGTGGGGCCGGGGGTGCGCCCTGCCCTCCCCGGCCCGGTGGGGCGGTGAGGGGCGCGGGGCGGAGGGAGGCCTCCATGCCACGGTGGGAAACGTATTACCTCGCCCGCCACGCTTGCCCATTGACAGAGATAAACATGCAAATGAGTCTCTTTGCATGTCATTAGCATACAGGCAGATTGGGGGGGGAGGGGCCGCCTGTGTGCGCACTGCAGCGTGCTTTAATCCAACACCCAAACAGCCATTGCTGGTGTCTCCCGCCAGCAGCACCTGCGGCTCGCCGGGCCCCCCGCCGCGGGCAGTGGGACCCCCATCACCCCCCCTGCACCCCCCCGCCCGCGGAGCCGCCACCGGGGCTGCCCCACCAGGTACCCGGCTCCTCCAACCTGGCCCGGGGCTGCAGGGCACAAGGACACGCAGGAAATAAATAAAGCCAAACCTCGGGCAGCGCTTTCTTGGGGCTATTTCTGTGTTTTCACCTATTTCTGTATATTCTTTCACCTTGTGCAGGGGAAGGGAGCGGGCGGGGGGGCCCTTATACCGTTCAGCCGATGCCTCTTGCAGCCCCGCTCCGCCGCCACCTTTAATTGCGTGGGGTGGGTGGATTGGGGAAAAGGAGCGACAAAGCTGGTGGATTTGGGGAAGGGAGGTGCAGGGGGGAGCACGGCCCGGGCTGGGGGGGTCCTCGCGGTTCCCGGAGCTGGGGGGGCGGCAGGGGTGCCGCCTGCGGGGCTAGGTCTGCAAGACGGCCCGTGTGTATGTGGCGCCCGTGTCCGTGTGTGGACACGGGTGTGTCCGCGACCTCTGCCTGTGCCGGGCCATGCGTGTCCGCACGCGCGTGTCGCATCCCCCCACCATACGCGCGTACCCACTCGGGTGGGTGTGCTACCCCGGCGGCTATCCGACCGGGGTGGGGGGTGGTGTATGGGGTCTGTGTGTGTCCTCCCACACGCGTGTGTGTCCCCGAGCGGGTGTGTGAGCGCACAGCGGCTGTTCCTGCTCCCCGGACACCCGTGAGGTGCAGCCCGCCGCGGGCTGAGCACGGCACCCACGGCCGAGGGGTGCGGGGAAGGCCGCCGCCCCCCGCTCGCAGCTCAGGCGGGGGGACCCCCCCCCGGCCGGGCTTCCCCTCCGCGCCGCCCGCCGTCCGGTGAGGGGGGGACGGCAGGGGGCCCTGCCATCGCCCCCCCGGGTTTTCGTTGAAGGGGGAACAGCTCTCCCGTCCCTGCGAGAAAGGCGAAGCAGCCTGCAACGGGCCGCGGGGCGAGGAAAAAGCATCCAGGGGGAAATCCACCGTCCTCGGGTGGTCGTGGCGAGCACTCCGCGGGCACTTTCTTTCCTCCAAAATCCCCGCACGGCTGCGGTGAGACGGGGGGAGCGGGGGAAGCGCTCGGGCAGCCCCGGGTGCGGGGTGCGGGCTCCCCGCGCCTCTCGCAACGACCGCTCCGCAGCCCGGGGGAACCTGCTGGGGCGCGGACCCCGGCCCCGTTCAGGGGGTCTCGGCGGGGGAATCACCCCCTCTTCCCTGCGCCCGCCCGAGCCGCGACACGACCCTCCGTCCGACACCTCCCAAAGCAGCAGGTCCCCGCTCTCGCAAAGAAACCGGCTTTTTAGTCTTGCAAATAAACACGATTTTTATTCTTGCAAAGAAACACACTTTTTATTCTTGCAAATAAACACGATAATTTTTTTTCTTGCAAATAAGGCCGATTTTTCCTCTAGCAAAAAATCCCACCCGCTTTTCTTCCGCCTCGGCTGTTTATTTCTGGTCGGGAAGGACAGGGCGGGGAGGGGGCGCCGGGGCCGGACCGGGCGTTATTTTGTGGAGGGGGAAACCCAAACTCGGGTGGGCGTTGAGAAATAAAATCCTGCCGGCTCATCTCCGTGTCCCACTGCAGGGGAGAGAAAAGCGCCGGCGAATTTGTTTTCCAAAACAATTTTTTAAAGCTCGTGTATATCTTTTCCCCGTATTTCCTCTGGAGAGTGAAAATTCACAGAGCAGCCCCGTAATGATTTTTTGCTGCTGAAAATTCCTCCCAAATCCAGTTAACAGATGATCATTACAAATAATGCCGCCTCTTTTCTCAGCGACTCAGTATACAATTGGAAATTAGAAACACCGTTGTTTTGTTGTGGATTTTTTATGTGCGTGGTTTTGGGTTTTTTTTTGTTTGTTGGGTTTTGGGTTGTTGGTTTGGGGGGGGGCTTTTTTTTTTGGTGTACCTGAAATACAATTTTCTTAAATTTAGGCAGTGCTTCAGAACAGCCCGCTGGATAAAATCCGGAGGTTCTGCCTTTTAAAACGACAAAAGTGTTAGGTGAAGGCTCCGGGAGAAGCACCGTGGCACGAACAATGCTGAGCGGGGATGAATCTGTCCGGCGCGTGCCACTTAGGGGAGTCACCCTTTTATTTTCAGTCTTGAGTGGGAAAATTCAGAGAGTCGGAAAAAGCGATTGATGGAAACCTTGAGACCTGCGGCCACCGAGGCGGCCCCGGCAGCCCCGGCCCCGGCCCGTACCAGTCCCTGGACCTGCTCTCCAATCCCCTGTGCCCGGTTCCTCCGGCCGGCCGGTGGGATCGGGGGACGGGGACAGCCCTGGACTGCAGGGCAAAGTTTGCAGCGCTCGGCAGAATTACTGCAAGGGTGATACGGGGCGCAGGATCCAGCCCCGCTCTGCGGAGCCGGTCCTGATCTCTGGGTCCAGGGCTGGTACTACCTTGTGCCGCCGTCCCCAGGCGCGACCCTCACCCGGAGCATCAATGCCTCCAACTTTGGAGCCAGCCACCAGCGCGGCGGAGGAGCGGGAAGCGGCGGTTAACGAAAGGGGGCTGTATTTCTGGCAGCAGGGCCGGCTCTTTGTCGGTGGGACCGGGCAGGGCGACCCCGGGGCTTTACCACCCCGTTTCGCCGTCGAGACACGGCGGCGCGTCCGCACCGTCCCCAGCACCGGGAGCAGCCCTGCATGCCGGCGAGGGCGGCGGAGGCTGGCCGAGCCGCTCAACATTCATTAAAAAGGCCCTTCGGCTCCATTTTCGTCCCCTGTACCCGGTTTCCGCGCACAGGCGAGTGCGTTTGAGTTGGGGTGGGCTCCGACGCGCTGCCAAACCGTGGCCCGTGCCCACAGCACGGCCCCGGGGTTCAGCGGCCCCTGCGGGGCTTGATCCCAGCCCGGTAGCGTAAGGAAAAGGCAGAGGGCCCAGGATCGGGCCCGCCCGCCGGGGGAACGCACCCCTCCCCGGCGCGGCGGGACGTGGCCGGGGGACGCGCGGGGACCCGGCAGAGCCGCGCCCCGACGGCAGCCCCGCCCCTGTCCAGGGTCCTGAAACCGACCGCGGCCGCCGAGCCCGCCGAGCCGCCGACGGGGCGGGAGGCGGCGGGACCCCTCGGGGTGCGGAGCGGGAGCCCTCAGGGTGCGGGGAGGGACCCCTCGGGTGCGGAGAGGGACTCTCAGAGTGCGGGGCGGGAGCCGTCGGGGTGCGGAGCGGGAGCCGGGCATCTCGCCAGGGAGCCGGTGGCTCGGATGGCGGCGAGACGGGGCGGCAGCTGTAGGGCCGGCGAGCGGCCCCGACGGCGCGTTTCCATGCGCTATTCTTCCCCGATTTACTGCTTGTCACCGGCAGCTCAATGGGGGTCCCCCCATCTCCGGGACCTTCGCTGCCTTCCCCCCTCTCCCCCCCGCCGGCCCCGGAGCAGCGCAGAGCCGGCCCCCCCTTGCCCCCCCGGCACACCGCGCTGCCTGGCCGCCAGCTCCCCTGCGCGGCTCCGGGGAAGTTCAAGAAGTTGGCTGGCCCCGCTCCCTGCGAGCAGAGCCAGCCCAAACACCAGCGCCTGCCCCGGAATATTTCACCGTCGGGCAGAGGGAAAAGGAGGGGGGGGGAGACAGCTTAAATCCACCTCCCCGCCCCGCAACCCCTCGGGCTCTAATCTCCCATGCATCGTTACAACTGTCCGCAATGAGGCGGGGGAGGCCGGGCTGCAATTAGCTATAGAGCCGCTCGCCTTGCAAACAGAGGGGCTCGGATTATTGCAAATTCATTTCTATTTTCCAGGCCAGCGCTTGTATTCTCTGTTAGCATAAGAATAGAGCCAGGCCCTGTGAACTCCTCCGACCTACTGACCCCTCTCCCCAGAAATGAATAGCAGCACTTTCCGTCCCCCCCCTCCTTGCCAGCCTCTCCAGCAGACTCGAGCCACGGCCTAAATTCCTAATCAGGGTAATTTAATATATCTTAAGCCCCTGGCTGCTTTATTTTCGCTCCTTTTTTTTTAGTTTGTTTTAGGCATTCACTGGCTCTCACCCCGTCATTAGAGATCCTTATTTGACGGATATAAGAAGCTGTTATGAGACTACAAGTCTCTTTTTATCTCCTAAATAAGCTGTGCTTCCCCGTAATTAGAATGGTGTTCCCAGCCTTTGAGGCCTTTCAGGGCCGCCTAACAAAAAACTTGCAGGAGATGAATAATCCCGAAGTACAAACTCCCCGGCCCAAGCAAAGAGCCGGGACAGAAAGCCGCGCAGGGTGGAGTGTGGGGATGGGGGGGGGGGCACTCACGCGTGGGCCACCGCGGCTCCGCCCACACGTGTGCAGGGGTGACCCTACCCACACACCCCCGGTCCCCGGGGCACTGGGGTTTCGGTGGGGTTGAGCCAAAACCTCGTGTCTTGTCCGGGCTCTGCTCCGCGCCCCTCTACCCCCCTGTGAGGGACTTGTCCCCTCCCACACCCCCACGTGTGACCTCGGGGATAGCCTGACCCAACCCTCCCGGGTGCCCCGGCGCCTGGCTCTGCCCTCACCCCCCCACCCCTCCCTGACCCGGGGGTGTCACCCCTCCCACGCCAGTGATGCAGCCCCGGGATGCCCGGTGGGACGTGGGGGGGCAGTGGTGGTCCCATTCTGCCCCACGTGCGCCTCGAGCCGTCGAGGGGATCCCGCCAGCACCGCGCCACTCCACCCTCATTGGTCAGCGTGGGCTGACGGGATGCGGCTGGGCCTTGCGGATTGGCTGGCAGGCGAGTCGGGCTCATGGCGTCACGGCTGCTCGACGGGGCTCCCCCGCGCGCGGCTCTGCCTGCCAGGGCGGGGAGGGCACCACGGTGATGGGCGCGGGAGGCCGCAGCCCTGCCTTCCCCTCCCGCTGCCCGGCCCTGCGGAGCAGCAGCCCCTGGTATTTCGGAAGAATGCCGTGTATATATACATAGCCATACATAGGTACATAAAATAGATGTGGAAACGCAGGGAAAGTGGCTTTGGGATAATTAGCCTTCTTGATGTGGTTGGAGAGTTATCTAATCCAGAGGAGCCTAAAGGCATCATTACGGAGACAGTATTTCAGGAAATCCAATTCATTGGAGCAAAAATATGACATTCATTTTGCTGGTTATGTTATTACAAATATCCTTCAAAGCCGACATTTCACGCCCCCCCCCTCAAAAAAAATGAAATAAAATAAAATAAAAATGACCAGACTAAAAGCCCCAAAGCTATGGACAGGGAGGAGGAGGAGGAGGATGAGTCTGGCGGCAGAGGGATCACCCCTCGCCGCCAGGACCGGGGCGCAGCAGGCTGGACGGAAAAAGGGGGGTTCTTGATGGTGGAGGGGTCTTCCTGGGGGGTGGTGGGGGTGGCAGAGGGCTGAGGGGGGCAGACAGAAACAGCGGCAACCGCCCGGCCCTACATGCCGGGGAGCAGCGCTGGCTGCCCCGGGGCTGGAGGAGGATGCCCCCCGCCTCGGCTTGCGCGGGGCTGCCCGGTATTTTCAGCTCTTCCGCGGAGGAATTGCGGTGAGAGCGGCGAGCGGGGCGGGCGGGGCGGCTGTGCCTCGCCCGCGGGATCCCGGAGCCCAGCGGTTCCCGTGCGGTGCGGCGTAAAACCACAGCTCCGGCGGGCAGGGCTTCCCTCCGCTCCGCTTCCCGGGCAGCGCTAACGCCACTGGTGCTACTGGTGTTACTGGTGCCCGGCGGGGAGCAACTGGCCGGGAGATGCGCTGCCCGGCTCTCCCCGCCTGGATCAGCCCCTTCCCACCTCTTCTACCCGCGGCCGGGGTCGGGGGGAAGCGGCGCCAGGACCGGTCCCGGGGCGGGTGTGAGCCGGTCCATCCCGGCGCCCAGGCTCGCCGGAGCAGCATCTCCCCAAACCCTCTTCAACGAAATCCGCCCCCCGGAGCGCCCTTCTCCGCCTCCCCGCGCCACAGCCCGCCGGGCACCCCCGCCGCTCCACGCCGGGGCAGGGACACGCGTGGGCCTCCGTCGCCTCGCTGCGCCTCGCGCGTTTTTTTGTAAAGAGATGGGTAAAATGGGGTAGGAAAATGGCGTTTCCCGGCCCTGGACGGCAGGGTCCGCGGGGAAACCGGCCCCCCCGCGCCGGCCTCGGCCTCCGGGCCCCGGCGGGGCTGCGGGCGGCCGCAGAGGGCTCGTCCCGGCGGGGCGGCGGCGGGTGTCGCTCCCAAACCGCGCCCAGCCCGGCTCCTCCAGCTGCCGCCACGTCCCCGCTCCAGCTCGCAGCCTGGTTGTTTTGTTTAATTAAACTCAATGTCAGTGTTAATTTTCCGCCTGGCCGGGCAGCCCTGCCTTCGCCGGAGCCGGCGTGTTGGTTACAGATGTCAACGCGCCCCGTCGGGGCTGCGCCGAGCCCGTGGAGACGCGTCCCGCCGGCCACGCGTGGCCACCGCCGCGGGCTGCTCGCTGGGGCTGTGGGCTGCGGGGCCGGGGAGGGCAGGGGCCGAGCTTCGCCGGTGACAACCCCCCCCGCCCCCCGGTGACTCGGTCCTGCATGGGCGAGCAGGGTGGGCAAGCACCGTTGTGATGTGTGTTGTGGAAAGAGCTGTCCCAGCACGTCTCGCGTGAATTTCCCCGGAGACACAGGGTAACTCGTGAGACCCCTTCTCGGCGGGGTCGGGGCGAGCCGCCGGGAAACCTGGAGCTGCATTTTGGGAGGGAGAAGGTCCTGCCCAGTGCTTTAGGAAAGAGGTCCCCTCCCCAGGTGCATCCCTGGCACTGGGGGTCAGAGATGCCCAGGGGACGAGCAGAGGACCCCAGATCACCCCCGAACCCATGGCAGCTCTGGGGATGAGCCACCCCTTCCCCAGAGGTGTCCCACACTAGGACAGGGCACAGGACAGTGGCGGGGTGTGCGGAGGGCATGTGTGCACTCTCTTGCCCACTCTTGCCCAGCATCCTGCAGAGCCCTCAGCCAGCTCCCAGCCCTTCCAGCAGCTGTGCACCTCTCTGCTTTTGATTTCCCAGTTACTTCCCCCTGCCCCATCCCCAGCATTTGGTCCCTGCAGCCCCCCAGGTGAGTGCCAAAGGAGCTCCCTGTGCTGGGCACTCAGCTGGCAGCTCCGATGCCCTCTGCCTTGTCTGCAGAGACAAGCAGTGAGCAGTAAGTGCCCATTCACCTCCTCCTTGCCATTTATGCTTTCACAGTCCTCTCTCTTCTCCTTAGTCCTCTCTTTCTGCAGGCTGGAGTCCTTTTCTATTTAATCCCTCCTCAGATGGCAGCTATTGCACATCTCCAGCCCACCTCCTCGTCCTTTCCCGCTGTGTCTCCGTAAGATCCCCCTGGTGAGGCAGGAACCAGTGTGGCACGGGATGAGCACTCCCTCACCCATCCCTGCCCTCTCCTCTGGTCTACCATGACATGCCATGTGCCTCTTGCCCCCTGCCAGTGACCGAGCCGATCCTTTCAAAGTCACATCCATGCCTTGGAGCACTCTTCCTTGCTGGAAGTAGCTGTTTCATTGCCATGTAGGCAATGGACTTGTTTTCTCTGTGCTCCACACCCAATCCCTCCTTCATTTGAAGGCCAAGTTCATCAGCACAGAGAGACCCTCCCAGACCCCTGTGCCAGATTTTATGATGTTGGAGCAGCAGTGAATATTGTCCTGTCGTTGTTTCCTGCCTCCTCCTGGGCACTTCCGAAGGCCCGCGCTCCCGCCTGCCGCGGGGCTCCGGCACTGACCCCTCTGTGCTGGGAACCCTCCTGGTTTGTTACGCCACTTTGTCTCCTAACTTTTAACCGGTTATTCATTCCCCAGCTGCTTTTCAAACTTCACTTCTCGGCAACAGGCTCGGCCTTATTTACCAAACAATCAGTTTTATTGCTGTTTCTCTCCATTCTTTGTTACCATTTCTATCTGTTTTCCCCATTAAACTCAGGACGTTGTGATTTTCCGGACCCCCCGTAGAGCCCTTTTGGGGAAGTTGGCTATCCTCCATTCCTATTTACAAAGACCGATTCACACAGGAGGCTAAACTCCAGCTACTGAAATAGCCATTTCATATTTAAGTTCTTCTAAAAGCCTTGCCCAAAATCCTGTCTTTTCTCACTACTTGTTTCTGTGCACTCGATCGAGCTGTTTCACAACCTCTCCTACTGCTACCCGGGCTGTCAGCGCATCCAGCTCCCCGGAAAGAAAGCTACTTTTGTGGGGATTTCTATAAGATTGTGGTAGCAGTATCCAATGTAGGGGATTCGCCCCATTTTCTTCCTCCATTTTCTTCTCCTGCAGATGCCAAGCCCCCAGACATCATCCACCTCTGGTGCTTTTTGTTTGACATCAGCAAACCATTCCTGAAAAACCCCTTTGTCCTGCTTTGTTGTTTTATATTGGTGGTGGGGAGTTCCCCTTGGAGGGGAGCTTGGAGGGGAGCAGGGATTTGGGGGCTACAGGGGGAGTCACAGCTCTGACACAGGTAACCAGTATAAACCGGCCACCATATATCCTAACCCCATTCCAAAGCGGGGGATTTACTCCTACCACCTGTCCCTAAAACTCCCCCCCAACAGATCCCCACTCTTTTGGTGTTGCCGCAGTCCAAGCAACATCATCCCAGTCCTTTTCCCAAGGAAAGCATCCCATCCCAGGAGGCAGAGGATGGGTGTTGGTGGGCCAAGGGCAGGAGAGCCCAGGCAGGCTACAGAGCTGGCCAGTGCCGGTCCCTGAGGAGACCCAGCCCCTTGGCATGCGTCCACCCCCCCGCCTCAATGGAGGTGCAGGTGTGAAGGCAATAGAAAAGGAAAAACAGGCCCTGCCTTATTGAAGCTGCTCGTAAACAAAGCCGCTTGAGTGGAGAGGATTCAGAGAGCCCAACAGCCGCAGGAAACTATAATTACGTTTAAATATTGTTAGCATCATTATCTTTTATCTGCCATCAGATTAAAACAATTATGGCATTTTCAGGAATTGTCCTGGCATTCTCTTGTCCGGTGTTATCTGTCAGGCAGGAAATGTGATTTTTGCTTGGAGAGGTGCCAGCCGCTGTGCAGCCGGTTGCACGGCCGCCGCGATGTTCTGGTCCAGGGAGAAGCCAGCAGCCAAGGTGAACTCCCATTTTACGGAGAAATCTGCATTCGTCCCATTCCCTGCGGTCAGGCATCAATTGCTCCTTCATCCCCATCCCCATATTGCTTTGTGTTTCTACCCATTGGCTTTGGGGTTACCTGGCCTGGCAGTGGCAAGGGGAGGTGGAGGGGGGGGCGCCAGCCCGTGCCATCACCTCTGCCAGTGGCTGTGGCGGCGCGCGAGGGCAGGTGGGCTTGGCAAACACGGCTCCGTGCCTGAAAGCCGTGGTGAGCAATTTACCCGAGGAACTCATTTCAGGAGATCTAGTCTAAGTTAATTAAAGATGGCTGGCTGGGGTCATCTCCTTGGCAACAATTAAGGGCAGGAAAGATGCCTCATTAGTAATAGTTTTTAACAAAACCCATAATTTTTCATATCAAGACAATCCTGGGCACAGAAGGTGAGGGACAGAAGGATGCTTTTTTTCTGGCTTTCTCTCTTTCCCCACCCTGGTTGTGGGTTAGCCCTCGGGGCAGGACCGGGAGATGGGAAAAAGGGATTGAAAGGAAAAGCCCCTTTGGGTTGCAGGGGCTGGTGAGGGTCCCGTGGCTGATGCCGAGGCAGCAGTGCTGGAGCTGGCAGGGAAAGGGGTACGTAGATAACGGGGGTTATGCCTGGAGGGTGGTGAGTGGGATCCGGCTTCTCAGGAAGAGGAGAAGCAGCCAGGAACCGGCCTTCGCTGCTGTGCAGGGGCTGCCGGCACATCCCCGCCTGGGGACCATTGTACCAGGCTGCCACCCCCGGCCACTGGCAATGGGGTTATTCCTCCAGCTGTGCCTTTGTTTTTTAATTTCCCCCCTTGTACTCCAGAAATCTTAACGCCGCTGCCTACTAATGCCAGGCTGGGCAGAGTAGCTTTATTTTCTACTTAATTAACTGTCATCCTGTGATTGATCAATTAATGATGGAGCCATCATGGTAATGCTCTGGGAGCTGGTGTGCTGGGGCCAGGCCCAGTCACGCACTTGCCTTCCCACTCCTACCTGCTCCGGTGCCCTGGCACACTCCTCCTGGTGCTGGGGCCGTGCTGACTCCTGACAGCAAAGGACAACATGACAGATGGAAAATCCCTTGCTCCCAGGAAATTTGGCCATTTATAGGGCAGCTGTAGGAGGGACTGGGGAGCAGGGGCCAGGTACTGGTGATGGGGAGTGATGCTCCTGCTCTGACATCCCTGGCCGGTGACTGGGGGTCACAGAGAGGGCCACTTCCCTGCTGGACATGGTGCTTGCCGATGCATTAAGTTCTAGCCCAAGTATTTCTGCAGTTTCCCCCTCTTCCAGTGACATTTTAGCTTGGGAGAAAGGACCAAGATGATGTTGCCTGTCGGGGTGATGCTCTCGCTGCTGACCCAAAGGGGTCAGGGCTCAGCAGAGCCAGCAGTGGAACAGCTCTGCTCATGGCCTCCTCCTCCTCTGCCTCCTCCTCCTCCTCCTTCTCCTAAGTTGCACACATGGCTCAAACAGGAGGGATAAATATAAACTCCATTCAGATATCCATAGAAACAGAGCTGGAGATGGAAGACCCCATGCAGTTAAAACCTTCCTCCTCCTTCCCACACACTGCTATTCCCAGTATTATTCCAGAGCATTTTATAAAACCAGTAGGGCTGGGCAGGGACCAACAGAAATTACCAGTAAGATGTTACCAGAAAAATCCCAGAATGGGGGAAACACTTTTTCTGCTGAATAATTTATCTGTTATCATTAAAAAAAAATCAGGACTGTGTTTAAAAAGGGGTGAGGCTTCACTTGGCGTGATGGGGCATGCCGGCACACACGTGCAGAGGGCTGAAAAGGATGCAGCGCAACTCCGGTGCAGAAGTGGTGTAAGTCCTGTCGCTTAATTACTGTTTCCTTTCTGTGCCGTGAAAAGTGCTGAGATACAGATTTGATGTGCTGAAAAGCGTCTGGCATCTTGTCACGCGCCAGCCCATCTCCAGCATTCAACAGCTGGTGAATACACCCCCCTGTGCACCCCCAGATGTATACCTGCACCTACAACATCACCTCCTGTTTATCTATGGATTGGTCCAAATGGTAACGTGTTTATTCAGACAACTCTGCTGGCTGGTAAAAAAGAAACCAAACTGGTACCAAAGGGAACCAGCTGCTTGTCGGGGCTGCGTGTACGGCTCTTCCTCCCCACCGGCTCCAGATTGAGTTGTTTGTCTCATTACATCCCTGCACACACATCCACACCCACACACAGATACATATATAATCCCGTGCATACAGCCAGGAGAAAACCTTATATAGTATTATAAACATAATGCTATTTTTTGAATTAAAGCTTAAAACCGTTCATCAGAGATGACACACACATTGAAGCCCAAGAATAGGTCTGGAAGCAACTCTGGAAAATATCAATAATCGCCAGCGTTTCCTTAAATCCCAAACCCAATCCAACATCATTGCTGCTATCAATAACACACGTTTACAGGGAGAAGACATCTGAGGAGGCCCGTGCCTCGAGTCCTGCCTCCCCTTAAGGGTGAGGTTTCTGTGCCCCCCTGGGCTGGGTGAAAGATTTATTTCCCCCCATCCTCATGGCATGGAAACTGTTCGTTGAATTAACCCCCTGGGTGTTTTTTGGGTGAGGAATAGAGCCTTTTGTCCACCTGCTCAGTGCCTGGAGGTGCACAGTGGTGTTTGGAGTGATGTGCCCAGTGATGCTCAGGCAGCCCCTCAGCTTGTGCTGTCTGCCGAGCTCCCATGTGTCATGCATGGCCTGGCAGAGCCTACAAATAAGCCACAGTCTGGGTGGCAAGGTGGTTTTTGCAGTGTGCCAAGGTGGGTGGCAAAATGGGGAGTGGGTGGCAAAGCAAATCTCCCCCACAGTCATACAGGAGGGGGTAGGGAGCTGGAGAAGTTATGAATATATTTGGAAAAGTAATGGCTGAGCTTCGTGAGCATCTCCCCAGCTCCTCTCCCCACTGACTGCATCCATGCCCTGGCCAAGGTGGTGGGAGCTCGGTGGTCCCAGGGGGCTTTTGTAGGGCTGGCCATGGGGTGGAGGAGGAGGAGAGGCCACGGGGAAGGCAGGCTGGCCATTTGCCCACACAAAGGGGCCCAGGCTGGTGGTGCCTGGTGTGCCCTGACCCCATGTGGGATGGCCAGGAGGGCACAGCCATATTGTGGCCAGCTCGTAAAGGTGTTCTGAGACAGAGCTGGAGACATTTAAAACCAGTTAATAACTGTAAACTGCCCCAGCCCTCGCTCTTCATTAGGCAACCACAAAGAAACTTTATTTTAGAGTTGCAAGTCCTTTTTTTTTTTCCAGAGAGAAACTTTTTAAATATGTAATTGGCTCTGGGAACCAGGACCCAAAGGGGTTGCAAAAGCAAGGGAAGCAATTGCCTTAATCAGTCCAAGATCCCTGATTTATTTATGTATTTATTTCGTTTTCAAAGCAGTGCTGCTGATCATATCAGGGCCTTTAGAAGCACAATTATTCTCTCGACAGAAGAGCTAACCTAGGCTGCGATTATTTGCCTTTCTGAAAGGCAGTGGTTCGCCGTCAGCTGTCCTCCCCACGAATGCACTCCTTCTGCATCTTATCGAGTGATTTTAGTATCAGAGAAACATCCCCCCCCCCCCCGCCCAAGCTTCCCATAGCCACAGCCTGCCTGAACACCCAGCCTTTCTGCTGAGCTTCCCAGCTTCAAAGAGCGGAGAGAGTGTTCACTATGTAATGTTTCTTTATTCCTGTCCTTTGGCTGCTTTTCAAGCAGTGGTCGAGGCCCATGCTCACATCCTTATGGCTTGTAAAAGACACCTGAGGTCACAGGTGGAAGGAGCTGGGCAGCCTCAGCCCCGGGTGGGTTTTGGACCATGGAGGTTTGCTTGTATTTTATCCCTGAGAAATGTTTTATTCCCAGGTTGCACCTGAGGCTGGGGTTGGAGTGAGATCGGGGTGGTATTTGGAGGTGATGCTCTGCTGGCCTGCAGAGGTGGGGGGTGTTCCAGTGGTGGAAGGGAAGGAGCTGAAAGGCAGGAAAAGAGGGAGCTGTGCTTTGAAAAGAAACCATCTTGCAGCTACTTGGGGCTGGGGTAATGTCCCAGCTGAGCCCAAGCCCTACCGCCCACCCCACAGATACCCATTCCCAGGGCGAGCTGGTGGGTCAGAGCTTGGTGTGGGCAGCGCTGGTATCCGCAACATCAAGGGAGCAGCAAGTCCACAGGGCTGGGATGGATCCTGCTGGTCTTTCCTCCACCAGCTGCAAATTTTACCCACATAAAGGGACAAAACCCCTTTGCAGTGACAGCTCCGCAAGCATCCCCACCTCAGGGGACTCCGTTGTCCCATCCCTGGGAGGACCCTGTGGCTGGCAGCGATGCTGTGCTGTGTCCCCAACTCCACCATGGAGCTCCGCAGCAGCAGCACGAGCCACCCGTGGGCTTGCGAGAAATCCTTGCGTGTTGTGTCCCCCCCATCCCCATCCCCACAATGCATATTTTGCGAAGGTTTAATTGGCTGCAATTATTAACTAGCACGGACACTGGAAACCTGCCAGTCAGGAAGATAATGAACCGTTTTAATACAAATTCAGCCTGTAAACAAATGCGGCTGCCAGAGCCGTTGTGGCTGCCTGGCGCTGGGAGAGGCAGCGCAGGAGATTACAGGGGAGACCCAGGGCAGCCCCACTGTCCCCACTGGCACTGGGCTGCAAGGGACTGTGTCCCTATGTCCTTATGGCCACCCTATGTCCCCACAGGAAAGGCCTTGCCGTTCTCCAGCAGCTTTCCCACAGAACCGTAACGCCACCCCCAAACAGCAGCACGAATATCGGAGCAGGGGCCAAACCTGTGTAGGTGTAAGAAGATGTGGATTTGGGGTAATTTTGGGGGGTGTGTGTGGCAGTGGGAGGGTTGGCAGTGGGGCTGTGCATGGGGGAGTGGGTGCAGGGGGTGCCTGGGTCTGAGCGCCACCAGAGCATCCTTGCTCCCCACCTTGCCCTGTGTCCCTGCCCGGTCCCACGAGTCCACCCGGGTCCTGGTACCTCCACCTTGGCTTGCACAGTCATGGGCACAGAGAACAAACGTGCTCTCCCCCGGCAGATACCTCCTTTATCTGCCAGAGGGCTCCTCCTAAAAAGGGTTTTCAGGGCATTTAGGCAGTGGGCAAACAGCCTCCTCTGCCCGCTGCAGGCAGGAGGGCGAGATGCTGTGGCCCTGGAGCATCCCTGGGGCATTGGCATCCTCCGGCACCCCCTCTGCATCCTCCTGGTATCCAGGGCCAAAAGACAGCCCCCCCCCCCCCCCCCCCAGCAAAGGGTATCTGTGGGACCCAGACTTGAAATCTTTCACCTAGGGAAATATTTCTGCCAAGGAAATGTTTTTGGTTTATTCTAAAAGAGCGACATTTTTCTATGTTATTTTTAAATTTTCTCTTTTGCTTTTTTTTTTTTAATAGTAAAATAGGCTGATTGTTCTTTTAATTTTCAGTAATTTGTGGAAATTAAAAAAAAAAAAATTGCAACGCGACCCAGATTTTAATGGCACTCTGAAATGGATATCTCCGAGATTTTTTTTTTTTTTAATGAACTCACTCCCAGAATGGTGAAAAATATCTCAAATCTGGATCATGAAATTGTCCTAAATTGTTTTCCTGATTTTTTAAATACTCCTGACAAATTAATTTTTCTGTATCTGGATTGAGATTAAAATCATCTTTGTCTTACATGTAGCTTGCAGTAGCATATTTTATCATGAGAAAATAAGGCAAAATTTTATAAACCAGAGAGATTTAAAATATATGAATTAGTAAAAAGGTGGAATCAGCTCTTTCCTCAGGGTCATGTGTGTAAAAAGGCATTTTTACATCTTCTCCGGGCTAAGACTATTGCTGCCTGCCTTCAGAAGTGGCTCCTTCCCTTGAATTAAGAGCCAAGGTAGTAAAGATACGGTATTTAGAAGCCAAAAAATAAAGCAGGCACAATTTATTAAACAGCTACAATATGACAATAAATAATTTTAATGTCAATCAAAATTGGATTATTGTCACTGAAATTTGGATTGAAAAGATAAAAGCCTGAAAGGGAGAATTGAAATCCAACCCCAGAGACGATTCCAGTACCTTTGTTCCTTGTGATAAATATTTTGGGTGAGAGTTTAAACCAGCTAATTCTTAATTTGGAGGGAAAAAGGTTGATTGAGGTAAGCTTTTAAGAAATGTAGTAAGAAAATAAATTCATGCTTGGGATTGGTGGGAATTGGCTTTTTTGTGAGAGCGAGAGAGAACACAATTTTATTTTATTTGTTTACAACTTGGTTTTTAATTTTTTTTTTTTGGTGTCAGGCAACAGCGGGAGAGGGATGCTTCCCACCACCCAGCCAACATTCACTATCCCTCCTCCTGTCTTAGGAAAACCCAAACCCAGCCCCCCCGGAATGCATCGTCCAAAGCTGCCTGTGCTTTGGGACAGGCATTTATCGGTGCAGCCAAACTTCAAGGCTCGGGGAGACCTGGCTGCTGCCCGGCTGCCTCCGCTCCCGCACTGGCTGCTCCCGCCCGCTGTGCTGGGGCCTGGGGGGCAAGGGGGCCCTCCCGAAACACTCTCTGAAATTTTCCCCTTGGCCCCTGAGATATTCAGAGGGGCAGCCCATGTATCCGGGGAGAAAACAGCTTTTTTGGGGGGATGTGGATGGTAAAAAAAAATAATTTCCCCTGGCAGGGAGCAGGGCATGTCAGACAGCTGAGGCCAAGGACCCAGCTCTGAGAAAAGCATCCTCATCACTGATTTTTTAACCCCAAAATGAGGATGATGAGGATGCTGGGGCATAATGGGGTGCAGGCAGGGCTGCTGGCCTCTGCTTGATTCCCTGGAGGGTCTCAGGCCCTCTGGGCAGGAGAAGGGTCCCCTTCTCCACAGCATCCCCCAGCCTTCCCTCCTACCCCTGCCCACCAGCCTCGGGCAGCAGCTCTGCCTTGGCACCGGCTTGAAATGGCGCCTGATTTGGGGCCGTAACCGGCAAATGTTCCACTGGAGGGGCCGAGGCGAAAACCCTCCGCCTGTCTCTAGGGCAACGTTTTTATTCTGCATCCCAATAACGCCTAATTCCTCCCTAAGACAGAACTCCCAGTTATTTTTACAAGGTTTTAGGGGCATGACACAAATAAATATACCTATACGTATACATATGTATATACATATGCATCAAATGTGCATATGTGTATACAAAATTAATAGCCGATATTGGCTTGGAACCCACAGCAGCAGAACACGCATGGATGGAGGTATGGGCTAGAAAGCGGCATGTCTAAGTTTGTCCCCGGAGCAGCTGATGGATGGACAAGGAGGAACCGGCGGGGGCCGGGTGGTTTTAATCAGCATGTGTGTTTGTGTGACAATAGTTGGGTGAAGAAGGGGACCTGACACCGGCATCCTTGATTTGTTATAAATCACACCGGTAAAAACAGGGGGGGGGGGGGGGGGGGAAATTAAATCCAGGGGATTGAGGTGCTTTTAGTGCCAACTCAATCCCCAAGCTAGAACAAAGCTTTGCCAGCCCTGAAATAAATGATGCTGCACCTAATGGCTCTTATACCTTCTCCGCTGCCTTCGACCAGGCGGCTTTAGGGTTTTTGATGCTGACACGATGGGAAGCAGCGTCTGGGCCTGTCGCTGATTTTTACCAACAAGGGTAGCCCTGCCAGGTGGGGTGGAGGTCCTGGGGGACTCATGGCAGGGAGGGGAGGCTCGTCCCCATGTCCCCAGGTCCCTGCTCAGCCGTGGCTTTGCTGATGCCCTGCAGCCGCCAGGCTCCTCTCTCTGCTCAATTGCACAGCGCGCAAATGGAATAGCTCTCCTCGCTGTGTTTGTGGCCATGGGAGTGGAAGAATTACATTGGGCTGAAAATAGTATTTACTTTTACTGATTGAAAAATAGATGTTGGGAAAAAAAAATAAAAAAAAATGCAAAAGCAGGAATTGAAACTATAATTACAACAAACCATATGTAAACTCCCAGGTAAACACTGATTATACTGTGTCATTTCAGCCAGACTTTATTAGTGAGGGAAGAAGCGAATCTTCTTTTTCTCTCTGCCTGCAGCGGAAGCAGCATGCAGGATCCCACCGCCTGCCATTTTCAGAGCACTTTTCACCCTAAAAAATCTCATGATCCCGCATAGCTTTCATCAGCTCGGTTTCCTAGGCTGAGCTATGCCACTCCTATTGCGTGGGTGCAGAATGGGTCTGCTGGGTTGCTGCTGTGGAGAGCACCCTTTGGGGAGAGGCTGGGAAGGAGCCGGAGCGTGCCAGGGGGATGAGAAACTCGGGGTGCAGGACCCAGTCTGCTCACTCCTACAGCACTGTCTCCCTGCGGTGGGATGGGATGAGTTGGGGTGCCCCAGCTGCAGCATCCCCTTTTCCACAGGCAGTTCACAGGCTGCAGGAGGACAGGACTTGCTGGATCCATCCTTGAGGAAAGGCTGGAGCAGGTGAGCGACTGCAGCGTCGCCAGGCCTTTTGCTTGTCCTCCAGCAGTGAAGCCAGGCACCCCAAATGCGGGAGAGGAGCAGGGTTGGCATGTTGTTCCTGGACACCCGGGTTAAGCATCATCCCCCTTGCTCGCTGGTGTGGTGCACAGTCCTGCAGAGCCTCCAGGATCTCTCCTGCCTGCTGGGTCTGGTGGAGACACAGCAATGCCATCGCATGGGTGACCTGTCGGTCCCCACTGTCCCCTGTGTCACTGTCAGGACACCACAGAGAGAACTGCAGCATCCCCTCCTCTGCCATGCAGCTCAGGACTCACCTGGCAGCACTGTCCCCTTCAGATGAATATTTGGGGTGCTCTGGCCGCAGTTGCCTTGCGGGGGGTGTGGGGGAGATGGGAGCGGAGGGGAGGAAGGAAACCACGACTAACGGGGGTAACACCAGGTATCGCTTATACAACACGGCTGCAGGGCCCGGCCGGCCTTACAGCTTTGCCATAGTGGCACCCTGTGGCAAAATGCATTACTACAGCTGGCAGAGGCTTTGGAGGGGGACACAGGGTCTGGGGGGACCCTCGCCCTGGGGGCTCGCGGACCCACGGGGACACCCCCCCATCCCCCCGTGCAGGCATGGGGTGTTGGAGGCTGAGCAGTGAATGGTCTCCATCACTGTGACATCCCAGTCCCCTGTGGTGGGTACCACCCATCACCGTGGATGCCCAGGGGGTCAGCCAGGATGCCCAACAAGCCTAGACATCCCACTGGGCCAGTGCTGGGATGCTGGCAAGCTCACCAAGCGCTGCGCTTGCTCGCTTAGGGCTCTGCGGTGGCATCCGCGTGGCCAAGCAGCGTGGGGCTGCGCGGTGGCGTGGAGCAGGGGGTGTGTGTCTGTGTGTGTTGGTTTTCTCCTCCTGGAGCAGACCCGGAGTGACGGAGCGAGCTCTTTGTCTGCCTGCGCGCCTGCCTGTCACGGCTCCCGGCATTTCCCAGCCACCTTGCACGGCGCGCAGCCACTTTGGCAGGAGCTGTCTTGGAATTTTAATGCGACTGATTAACGTGCCACGATGCAATCGCAGAGCCAGCCATACCTCTTCCCCAGCCTTGTCTTTTTGGGGAATAAATAACCAAACTCAACCAGGCACCCCCACCCACGGTACATTGTCCCACCCCGAACTGAGCTGGGGAATGGGACAGAGCTGGAAGCACGTGGTGATCCCAAAGGAACAGATCCCAATGCCGGTCCTGTCTCAGCCCAGCAAACTGTGGGGTGTAATGTGGACGCCTCTGCTATCCTGACCAAGGGGTGGAAAAGCTGGCACCAGGGCTGACATGGGGATGTGCCAAGGGATGTGGCACTGGGTGACACAGCAAGGAGTTGCGGGAAGGGTTACCTCTTCCTCTGGGAACTAGGGTGAGCAATGGAAAAACTCCAGGCAGAAGGGAAAATGGTGAAGAAAAGAGAGTGGAGAGACAGGGGAAAGCGCCTTTCTGAGCAGGGAGGAGGAGATGGGTGAGCAGATAGCCCTGCCGCCCATGAGGGGAAGAGGGGGAGTTATTGACACAGAGGACACATTGCTAAAAATTAAATCTGTCCCTTCCTCAGGCGGTGTTGACAGAAGAGGATGGGTAGGAGATATCAATGGCAGGCACACGTGTCCCAGGAGAGGGTGAGGCACCAGTGGAGATGGAGCAAGAAATGAGCTTTGGACAGCTGCAGGAAAGAAACTCAAATCCTCTTTGGAAAGTGGGGGGCACCTGCAGGCTGAGGGCTTCCCATGAAACACCCACCCCTCCCAGCATCAGGGAGGATCCAGCGGCTGTCAGGGCCTGGTGTGGGCCCCATCGGCTCTGGGGAAGGAGCAGGGCTGTGTGAGGGGCTGGGAGAGACCCCGTACCCCTCGTGCTCGGAGCTCTTACAGAAGAGAGGGGTGCAGGAGGAAACCTCCCCGGAATGGCAGCTGCTGTGGTGGGGCTGTGCCAGACAGTAGCGGCAGCCAAAAATGATACGGGGATAAAAGATACCAAACTCCTCCGCAGTGGGGTGGGGACCCGTGCCTGCCAGGCTTGGCGGGGGGATGCTCCCACCTCCGTTGGCCCTCCCTGTGCCACCAACAATTCCCACACAAGCAGCTGAGCTGAGCGGAGCTGGGAGCAGCCAGGGAGAGAGGGAAGGAGGGAGGCAACAGCTGCAGTGACAGGGACCACAGCCTGGGCGTCCCTGTGCTGTTCATGTGCCGGTGACTGGGAGCATGGTGGCATGGTGCATCTTCTTACGACACAGTCATGCAAGGGACATCCTGCCTCTGCTCGCAGGGGAAGGGGAGAGCAAAGAGGGAGAGGCTGGGGAGATGCCACTCAGGACCCATCATGCTGCTAGGATGTGCCCACAGCTAGAGGGGGACATGTGAAGGGGCAGCCGGGCACCCAGGGGACACAGTTGCTCCAGCACCTAGAGTAAGGGCTTGAAGGTTGAACCTATGAAGCAAAGGTGGTTTGGGCTCAGATGGGAGAGAGAACCCATTTCCAGAGCACCTCCTTGAGTGGGAGATGTCTTCAGAGGGGTCATGGAGGTTTGAGCTGGCCAAGGGTTTGGCTAGGAGGGGTTCAGCTGATGTTCCTAACTTGATTGCCACCAAGCCAGCTCTGCTGGTGACTGCTGTGATGTTTATTAATGGTGGCAAAGGAAGTGACCAGCAGATTTTTAAGATCCCCGCAACCGTAAAGAAAGGCCCTTTCCCAGGCATGGACCATGACTACTACTATGTCACAGGGCTTCCCAGATTTCAGCCATGTCCCCCCCAAAAAAACGATGAAGAAAGGGAGAATAAACCCCAATGCAAGGCAGCACAAACCCCTCCTCTGCCTTAGGGCCGCTCTTGGTAAAGGCTCGATCGACCCTATTTTGGGGACCTGTGAGGTAAACCCCAAACGTCAAGTAAATGCCACTTGATGTGATCTTTTTCTCTGATTTCACTTTCAGACCAGGGATCCCCATTTCCACAGCTGCTGGGTGCAGATCCCTGGTCCCACCGCTGCAGCCCTTTGTCCTGAGCAAAAGCTTCCTTTGGGAAGATAATTTCACCCCCATGCACACCTTCCCTTGTCGTCTTTGCGGTTGTATCATGTTCCAACTCCTTTAGCATCCCTTTACCCTATTAATATCCTTTGACTGTCCTCACACCTGCAGACAATCTGGTCTTCAACCACCTCCACCTCTCCCCCTTCTCAAAAGCTTCCCTCAGCTGTCTTTAAGTCGTAGCTGAAATCTGTGGTATGTAGGAGGAGAAATTCAGTCTGACAGCAGTTTAAAACACCGCACTACTTGGCAGATTTAAATGCTATTTTAAATATAAGCTATGACACAACAGACAAAAATAGCATTGAAAATACCCTGTCATGTTCCATATTGCGAGGAATAGAGAAGCAGACCAGGCTAGAAAGGAGCAGAGAGAGGGGCCAGATGGAGAGGAGAGGTTATTTTGTTTGTTTTAAGGAAACTGGATAAATGTATTTTGTATGTGACTGGGTAAATGTGTTTTATGGAGCATGGAGCAAAAAAAAAAACCAACCCACCACCACCTTCTCATGGAAAATCTACATATTTTATTCTATGTGGTATCTGCCAGTGCAGGTTTGCTGGTAAATAATTAGTGAGAGGATACATTTGTTACCAGGTTGTTTTGGTGATGCTCAGTGCCAGCAACCACCAGCTTTTGGAAGCTGCTTGGTCCCCTCTGAGCCTTCTCTCCTTTTTATTTACCTATGATTTAATAGGAATTTGCTCTTCTTGAGAAAAAGAGAAAGCCACCCTAAAATACTTGGAAGTAACGGCTCGCTTTGGCTCCTGGCTTGGTGAGCTCGTGTTGTGCCATGCTGGGAGCAGGTGCCATAGGAGCTGAGGTATCGCAGCGCTGGGCTGGGGGTGTCCCTGCAGGGTCAGCCCATGGAACTGGGGAGGGGTGGAGGGATGTGGGCTGAGCCACCACCAATTTCCTGAGGCATGTGGGTGTGTGGCTAGAAGATCCCAGGAGCTCATCTGACCCTGCAGCACAGTTGCCCTCCTGGCATTGGTGTGAAGTACCTGGAGCATGGGGGCCCTGAGACGGTGGGGCTGCAGGGAGAGGTTTCTTCTTCATCATACTTCCCAAATACAAGTGCTGCTCCAAGCTGCTTTCCTCTCTTCTCCCAGCGTCTTCTTTCCCACCCTTCCACACACACCCCAATGTACAGGGCAGGGCAAACATCCATCCTCTCTTTGGGTTTGTCTCGGAAAGGTGGATTTTGGCTCATTCAAATCCCCCCAGTATAACCAGCAGTAAATCTGGTGGGAGAGGGTTGACCTGAGGACAGACCAAGAGACTTGGGGAGAGGTTGGAGTGCCAGTGAGCTTCAGACTGCAGCACCAAATGCTGCCCTGGAAAGCCCTGGAGATAAGGTCTGGCACTCCCCACCAGGCTGTCCCTGCCTTGGGACAGGCACAGGGGTTGGCATCCATGGCACAGCAGTGCCAGGTGCTGGTTGTACCCCCCCAAAATGGGGTAGAGTGTGGGATTCACTCTCAGTACAGGATCTGAGCTGCTCTGTCTCTGGCTGCCTGATTGCAATAGCAATTGTGCCTGCTTATGCTGGGGTAAGGATTTGGTCCCCAACAAGCACCCAATGACACAAGTTACCAGCATGACTGAGCTGCCAGTGCCCCGCTGAACCTCCTGGCAGGTCTTCAGGGGCTCCCCAAGCCTCCTCCATGCACCGCTAGTCCTGCTGCAGCAGCAGAAGACAGGGACAGAGACTTGGAGCGAAACATTTTTGCCATCACCTTCGGAAAAGTCTGGTTTATTTTAAAACCAGTATGTTACTATAATAGAAACACACAGTGCAAAGAGTTTAACAAAACAGTTCAGTGAAGCCAGGTTAACATTAGAAACCAAGACTGAGATCTTTCAACCCCTTACAAATTACCATGGCCTGGGAAAACGTGCCCTTGGTTTTCCCAGCCAACATCACCAGGCAGATTTCCTTGACTGTCCAGTGAAGATGTCAAAAGCTTTTTATTAGGTGAGAGAACTGCCCTGAAGCTGTGCTCCCATCTAACCCCCTCACCCCCCGCGTGCCTGCCTTCAGCCAGGGGCTGGGGGCTCCTCCTGACCCTCTGGCTGTGCCCACCCATGGGATTCCTGTGGACAGCGGCTCTGTGGGCACTGCGGCAGTGGGACCTCGAGCACTGCTCAGCATCAGGCATGGCATCACTGCTCACAGCACCAGGCAGGGAAGAAAGTCTTTGAAGCCCCTGACACAATGCCATGGCCTTCTCAGGCTCTAAGCTGAGGGAATTGGGAAAGAAGGGCATCCACAACTCTGTATCTTAATAAAGATTTCAAAGCCCCCCCCAGTTTCCCTGCCTGATGCAGACTGTTGCGGAGGCAGATATACAGAGGGTTCAGCGTAGAGTCTGGCTCCAGGCGCTTAGTGCCAAGCTGGATGTACCTGTACAACACCTCCGGCCCTTGTGCACCTTGCAAAGGGGAGTGTGGCATTCCCAACACCTTCCTGGGTGTGCAGAAACCCAGAGCTAAGGGAAACAGGATGATCTCTGGTAAGAGGTGAAGGACAGCCTCCTGCTAGGGCCAAGAGAGGCTTTGCTGTGTTACAGCCAAAGTAGCATCATTGCTGCCAGAGCTGGCACTGGGTGCTCCACTCGCTGGGTGATTTTTATGCCCCATTCAGAGTAGCAGAACCACTGCTCTGTAAAAACTGCCTTTTTGTTCTTGTTTTCCATTTTAGATGAAAATAAAAGCATTGCTGTGTCTTTTGATCTGCCTCACTTCCCTACTGACACTTTCAGGATGCTCACAAGCATTTGGGTATGGTGGGTCCCCATAGCCTAGCAGGGTTCCCAGGACTCCCTGGGGAATTGCAGCCATGCAAGCACAACCAGTAGCAGAGAAGCAGAGCGAGGATGGGATGCATCCCCAGCCCCTCTCAGCCTTTCCCCTGGCTGCCTCACCCTCTGAAACATCATCCCCTGTTGCAGTATGAGCCTCGGGGTGCAGAGCTGCTGATGCTCGGATGTGCAGCAGGCACAGAGATGGGGGTATGCCAGGCTCCTGCCCACCTGCAGCAGGTATCACAGGGCCGAAGCTGCTCACTGGAGTGGTGGCATTGCAGTCCTGCTTCCTCTTACTGCCCTGCCCAGCTGTGACAGAAGCTCAGCTCCCTCCCTTGCTCTTTGTTAACCACTGAATTCATCTGACAACTCAAAGAGAGAGAGAGAGGGGAGAGACCCTGCGGCCCGACATGGCCGGTGCAGTTCCCCGACTCCCCCTCTGCCCTCATTTGCAATGCTTGAGTGGGGATTTCTCTATTTACTAAGCTAACAATGTGGGTTCCCAGGGCCTGGGCTGATGATGACATCCCGGCGCTGGTGGGTGGTGGGGCCGGGGGGGTGGCGAGGGCTGGGGGGGGGATTGCATAATGCTGAGGCAGGCGTGGGAAACCACAGCATCTGCGAGAAAAGTCTCTGCCAGCCGCTTTGAGCATGGCTCAAAGGGCTCCCGGGGAAGCCACGGGGCAGAGGGAGCCCCGGGTACCTGGTGGAAGGGAAGAGGCTCAAACCCACCTCCCACGACCCCAGCCCCGCTGCCACGTCCCCACAGAGCCAATGGCCCTGCCGCCACCGCCTCTGTCCCTGGAAGGGTTAACGCGGGCCGCATGGGTCTGCTCATTACAGGGTTAAGGGGGAGATGGCACTTGCAAATCCCTCAATTACCCGGGCCAGAAGGCTGCTCAGGAAGAGCTTTATTAACGGTTGCCGTCTTCATTAACCGCTTCTCCACGGCTGCCTAATTACGGCCGCCATTAGGCTCGTCGGGTCTCCCCAGCACCGCCCTGACCCCCCGGCCCTCTGATTAACCTTAATTACACCTCCATCCCCGGGCACCGGGCGCTCACCTGAGCGGGGCTGAGGCCGGGGGCTTGCGGGCTGCCTAATTGCGGGATCCCCGGCGGCGGGGAGGGGGCCGGCGGCGGTGGCCAGCCGCCCGCAGCACGCCAGATGTTCGCTGCTGAAAAGCAGAGGGCAGCCCTCGCACTGAGCTAAGCGGTGGCAATGAGATCGGTAGCAGGGCATTGAGGGAGGCGGTGAAAGGGTTTCCCACCTGAGCCGATGGGGCTTGCCGGGAGGAGAGCGGGACTTGCCGGGCGAGGGAAGGCAAGGGATGAGGGATGGGAGACGCTGTGGGTGCTGCTGTTCATCCCTCAGTGTTTGTCCCTGCTGGGAGGCCCAGCACCCTTCTGGGTGTCCCTTCCAGCCTTCTTCCTCTCTGGTTAGGCTATGGGATGTCTCCCAGGTTGGATGCAGCCCACAGGGACGTCTGTCCCCAGAAGTGGCTGACAGTGCATGCCCACTCTTGATATTTCAGGCGAGACCATAGGCAGTATAGAGGGTGGCACAGACCCTGCTGCTTTCCAGCTCTGCCATCCCCAAGGCGCTGCCACCGCTGCAGGACATCCCCAGCTTGACGTACCGCCCTGGCCTCCTTCCACAAAGGAGATGCTGCTGCTTTTCTTCCTCCCCTTGCTGAACAGGGTGAAGCATGGCTCCTCAGGTGCAGGGAAAATGAAGCCGCTTTCTCCCTCTCCCATGAGATGCCCCCACCACCTTCCTCACCCTCCTCACCATACACCTCCCTTTTGGGACAAAAAAAAAAAAGATAATAAAGTTCTTATTTCCACCACATTTGCCATTTCCTGGTCTAAGTAAAGAGTGTCATAAGAGTGACAAGCTAAAAGCCACTGATTACTGTGGATTCATGGCATTTATTCTCCTCGTGAAAAGAGCAAACATCAGAAATAATGTGGTCCGGCCTGCCTCGGAGCCTAACCCTGCAATTAATCAGCATTCATGTGCAGAAGGTGCACGAGCATCTGATATGCAGAGAGGGAGTAATTAAAGGCAGATGCAATCTCCGCTTCCCGCAGGCCTGGGGAGGGCAACCGCACCCTCCCCCTCATTGGGGTGCAGCCCCCCAAAGTCACCACCGTTCACCCCTTTCCTCTGGAGCAGCCGGTCACACTTGCCCCATTTGCCTTTGCTGGGTGCTTCAGGGACCAGCCATGCTCTGTGGAGCGAGCGGGGCGATAGGGACTCTCGTCCCTCGGCTGTTCGGCAAAGCAAGCAGGAGGGTTTGGGGACACGGTATTTAGGCGAGCTTCCGATGCCTTGAACCCTGACATGGCTCGGTGACACCGTGAGGTCCCAGGAGAGGGGGATTGCTGTGGGCTGGGGCTTGCCAGGGACTATCAGTGGCCTCCTCCCGCCGGGGTCTGCCCCGCTGCTCCCGCTGATCCTGTCGAGACCTTTAATCCGTGGGGGATCAGCAAATTAATCCACTAAAGCATGAAGGGCCTGAGCTGTGTTTAATCGCTCCCTTTTGTGTCAGGGAACGGCTAAATGACCATACAAGAGAAAAACCCACAGAGGGGTCAGAGGGGAGGCGGTGGGCGATTAACCCCCGTCACCTCCCTCCAGGCTGTGGCGCGGGGTGAGACGGGGCGAGCCCACAGCCGCTGGGGCCGGGGCATCGCGGGCACCAGTTGAGCCACATCCCCTTGTGCCTCGGTGCCCTGTGCCACTGATCAGGGGTAACGTTGTGGCCCATGGTGCTCGCTCTGCAGCCCCCCAGTATGGTCCGGAGATGCTCCAGCTATGGGTGAGAGGAGCTCTGCAAGGTCTCAGCCCGGCTCCCAGCAGACAAGCTGTTATCACGGCAATTACCCCCAAAATGTGCCCTTTGGGAGCTATTTCGGCCGAGGGGTCAGTGGTGCTGACAGCGGCCAAATCCTCCTCTTGCCCCCGGGGAGGAGGAGCCGTGCTGGGGGAGGCTGAGCCGAAGCCGTCTGTGTGCTCCGGCACAGATTGTGCCAACGCGTGGTTGAGTGCGGCGAATGCTCACAGCCAGCACCCTTCAAAAATATCACTCGGGGAACAAATGACACCACCTCCCCCTCGCCATCCTCACACACCAACGCCCTCGCCCCAGCAGGGGCGGCCATGCCAGCCTGGGCGCCGCGGCCCCTCAGTGTTGTCGTGTTTCCCCCCCCCCCCCCCCCAGTTTCTTCAAAAGGAGAATAACCTGCAATATATATATTTTTTTTTTCCTTTCTGGAAACTAATGGACTCCTTAAATAGCAAAAATTGCACCCTGTAATTAAGATCTTGCTTTTTAAATGATTAATCATTCTAACCCCTTCCAGCGGCATCCCACTTACTGCTGCTCTCATATTGAAATGCAGATCTGAGAGGGAGGGAGCCGAGCAGGTCTGTGGAGAGGAGCAATTAAATCTTCCAGCTGTCGCTGGTCCACCGTATCCTCCATTTTTTTCGGGAAGCCCTGGCCATTGTCCATGGGGGCTGGCTCCGTGCCCTGATCCACATCCCCCTTTTTGATTGTCTCATCTCCACCCTCCTCTCCACCTCCATCCCTTCTTTTTCTGTTGTCTCTTGGCCTCTGGGCTCAGTGATACTTTCTTACTGCAAGGTCTGACCATCCTTTCCTTGGAAGTGCTCTCAGCTCCCCAAAAAGCCACCTGTTCCCCTCTTCCCAGGTGAAAGGGGAAAGGATGTGAATGCAGGGTTACAGTAACATCAGCCGGGGGCCATGGGGAACCAGCAATTCCAGTCCAGCCCATAACAACCAACTGCCTTCTTGGGGACTGCTGCTCTGCGTCTCTGCCTATGCCAGTGTTTGCAGCCCTCCAAGGTCTCAACCTCTTGTTCTTCTCCTGGCTTCCCCCTGAACCACATCCCATTGTGAAAAATCAAATCCTGCAAAAGACACCCGTGCACAAGTGCCACTTCCCTGCGAGGGGTTCCCCACAACCTCGGCACATCACCTCCCTCATTCACACTTCCCTGGGACCAGCTACGGGTTTCTCAGGATGCTTCAGCAGGAAACCTGCTCAGCTGTGTAGAAACCGTACCAAAAGAAGGTCCTCTGGCCTAAATCCTTCCTGTGGACCCACTTCAAGTTGGAGGGCATCCTTCAGGTGTTTTCTAGAAGCACGTAGTTGTTTTTTTCAGCCCACCATGGTGAAGGTATGGGTGGACGGAGACCAACCAGGGGCAAATACATCTGGTTTCAGTCCCCAGCAGTGTCAGGCTGATGGCTTGGGAAGGTCAGGCTCCCTCCTGACCACCACCTGAAGGGGAAGGACCTGGGATGTGTGTTTCTGTTTCAGTGCTCTGCAATAAATCCCCCTTTCTGTCACCCCCTCAATCCAGTCCCATGGCAGGTCTGTGAGGTGGCCAAGACTCCAACCCCCATCCCCATGGGTTGAGGAGGAAGCTGGTACTCTGGGTCTATTGAGTTCAGTACAACAGACACAGAGTTTATCCAAGGAACCAGAAAGAGGGTCTCCAGAGTTTCTGTGTCGCTCTGTCAGTTTGACTTTTATGAAATGGAAATAGAGAGGAGACAGGAAAGTGTGTAACCATGTGACATGAGGGAAAGGGAATGACAAGGAAGACAAAAAGATAGGCTGGGATGGGGAGAGGATGCTTCCCATGGAGTGGAAACGAGAGGAGAAAATGCTTTCCCAAGGAAGAGGAATGGGAAGGGGGCTCCTGTGTTACTATTATCCCTAAAATGCTCAAATGTTTCCAAGGAAGAAGATTCCTAGAAGATCTGAGGAAGAGAGGGACACTGGAGGTCCTCTGGACTGTCCACCCCACAGCGGCTGCATGGTTCACTGGGCCGGCACAGTGCTGAGCACCAGGGCAGAGCACAGGAAAGATGCTTCGTGGGTGGGGTCTCCCTTCGCGTGAGAAGTAAGCCTCCTCCATAGTGCATGCAGGACACTGTTAGTCCTCAGCATCAGCAGTTTCCACTCTGATTTTCAGGCTTATTCCTTATATTCTGGGTTGCAACATCTGGATATGACATAGCTAAAGGATAGGACATGGTTCTCCTCACCAGGTACTGACCTGACCAAGGACGCGAGGCAATACTGCTGATGAGGCCAAGGGGAGTTCCAGCCCTCCACCCTCATCCTCTCGATGTGGGTGCATCCAAGAGGGAAGAAGGTCCCTAGGTACCTTGTCCTTGCTGAAGAGTGCTTTGGTCTTTATGGTCACCAGGATGGCTTTTAATGGTGAGGACAACACTGACCTGGGACTTCATTCCACCCCACTTGCCAGCTAGAGCTCAGAGGCCTTTTCTCCCTGACAAAATGGAGACATTATCAACAAGCCATATCATAAGCAGTGGGGTGCCACGTAGAGCAGGAGCTGCCCTACTGAAGGAGTGAACTCCTTGCAGTCTCCAGGCTGTTCTGACACCCCCTCTTACATAGTCTGGATGCTCCAAAACACCCAGTGATCCTCCAGGATTTAAAGCATTAAATGCCTAATTTGTTGGTGTTCTGGCTTTGGTCTTGCTAGGAAAAACCTATGGAACCAGGCTCATGTGGCCAGGAGCACCGTAAGGGTTAACCAGCGGGAAGTGGAGTCAGGTACAGATGAGTCCTGATGGGACCAGGTTCCCAGAGCACCAGGAGGAAAGTCACCAAACCCCACCAAGCTCTCTGTTTATGGATCCCCGCTCTTCTGCACGGTCCCTTTCTTCCTCTTCTTTGCTTTCCTCTTTTTACTCCCTGCCCTGAGTTGCAAGGCACAGGACCCTGTCCTGTCCCCAAGCCCCCTCCATGCCATCATTTGCATTTTCACCAGCCTTGATTAATGCCAGAACCTGTTTATAGAGTTACAATCTCCAAATTAGGTTGCCGAAGGCATCCCGGGCCAGCCCTGGAAAAATCTCGGTGGCTGAAAGGAGCCATAACTAAGCCTCAAGCAGACGTCTTTATTCAGCTGTAATTGACGTTTAACAGACGTCTGTAACTTCGTCTGGACTTATAAAAAAACCCGAAAAAAAGTTCTCCCCTCTCTTTATGTTCCCCCCTTTTATCCAGCAGTCAAAAGTGTAAGAGCCCACCACACCGGCCCCACTCAGTCAGTGTGCAGCAGGGGCCATGACAATAGTGGGGCTGAGACAAAGCCGCAGCCCACGCTACACACACTGGCGCCTTGTATGTCTATTTACCTCCTAGAGTGGTTTATGCTAATTTATTGGCGAGCGGCGACCACTTCTGCATACTGATGTGCTGCCACTTCTTTCTGAGCGGGGGCCCTCGTCTGCAGGGAGGCCCGTGGGGGGACCCCCTTCCCCACTGGCAGTGCCCCAGAAAGGGATGCTGCAATGCTTGAGGCTCCCCGTGTGCCCCCCAACCCATCCAAGCTGCTGGTTTGATCGCACCAACTGGCTCTTTATTTTGGTCCCCTTTCGACACAGGGTGCCGATACCACCCCTTTGCACAGGGATGTTGCGGGCGCTGGAACCAGATCGAAGCAAACCAAACCCATAGCCATAGGATGGAGCTAAGAGCACAGAAAGAAGCACTATAGATAGCTGTGGAGACAGCCAGATTTTCATATAAATATATCTCCGCAGTGTTCTGCTGACATGTGTGAGTATGGAAGGGTGCTCACAAGTCAGGAAGACACTAGAAATCAGGATAAAATTATTTTCTTCTTTCCTGAGTGCTTACATTGTGTACTATTCTTTGCTGCACAATGGTTTATTTCAGCACTGGGACATGAATTCTCAGATCAGGTTTTACTGACAGGTTTACTTGAAGGCAAATTTTCCTTTCTTCCTCAAGAAGATGTGATGCTGCCCAGCCCCTGGTTGGGGAAGAGCCCCTGTGCTCTCCCACAGATGATCAGACCATCAGGAGGACAGTCAGGTCTCTCTCTGCAGACCACATCCTTTCCAGAGGAGGGCTTTATAGAGCATTTTCAATGTAGAGACTACCCAGAGTTAAAGACTAAACTGGTTTTAGCACTTCAGGATTCCCCAGAGAAAAATGAAGCCAAACGAGGTGCTGCTGCTCTCACCCACAAAGCACCTTCCAGCCTGCCAAGCACAAGTCAAGGCAAAGCCAAGGTGTGGAGGCAAAGCCAGGAGAAAAAACTGAGACAAAAAGAATAAAGTCAGGAGCAATTTGTTTCGATCCTGGGGACTTGCTGCTTGTAGCACGTGGAACTCCTAGAAACCTGGTCAGTGCCATGATGATGTGAAGGCTGAGGACAGTCAAACATGGGTCTTCATGTCCGTGGTGTGAGCATTGGGTCATCATATTACAGACAATAAAGTCAGTGAGTCAGGCAGTTTATCCAAGAAGAACAGAGGCTATTTGCAGGCTTAACCAAGCAGTGGGCCAGGAAGCTGTAAGCTGTACATCAAAAGTCCTTCAGCCTCCCCAGGAGAGGATGAAGGGTATGCTCCAGCCCCTCAGCTCTCCTACTGCTCCTCTGCACAGGCGATTCCTGGCTGCGTACCAAAGCAGGAGACCTGTTTGTGCAGTGAAGGCCGTGCCTCATGGCTGGCAGAGCCACCCAAAAAGAGTGAGAAATCTGGCCTGAAGTACCAGAGCAGTGGTAAGGTCCCAAAGCTGGGAACTTGCCCCTGCTGGGGTGGTCAACAGCCAGGAAAAAAGAGTGACAGAGTTAGTTGGACTGGTGGGACTGCAGGAGATGTTTCAGAGGTCAGCAGACCTTGCCTGCGCTTTGCTGGCTTAAGCCTAGAGAAACTTGAACATGTCCTTGAGAAGCTGCTGGCTGGGAGGGATTTTTCTGCGAAGGGTGCTCACTGCCAAGCAGCCCACACAACTGCTGATATCCATGGCTAGCACAAACTGATGGAGCACCTGCAATGTAACACCACCTTCCCCCAGAATGCCAAACGTAGGTACTCCTGTTCCCAGGAAGACTGGAGAAAGTTGTGATGCCTCCAGTGCGACTTAGGACAACCTTGAGGCACTGGGAATCCTGTCCTGCTGCCCACGGCGCTGGGGGTGGCCATGGCACCAGCACTGGCACGGCCTCTTCAGCCACTGAGGGACCCCCCTTAACTGGAAGGGAGCTCAGCTCGCCAGAGAAGCCAGTTTTTCAGCTGCTTTGTGCTGCTAAAGCTACAGAAGGGGGCTGTATCATAGCCATGGATCCAGACTTTTGTGTTTCAAACCCAAAAGCTCAGGGTTTCTTTCCTTTTTCTGCTGCTCAAAGCACCAGTACCTTTTGCAGCTCCTCTGGCATCTTTCTCTGGGTCTTTTTGCACTAACTGGGTGCAGGGCATGGCCATGGGGAAGGAGCAGCTTCTGGTACCATGACAGAGTGGTTCCCCTTTCCCATGAAAAGGGAAACAGACTCCCCACGGGTCCCTTCCACGGTCCTCCTGCATGCCAGTGCAACGAGCCCTGGTCACCTCCCTCTATCATGAGACCAAGGGCTCACAAGAGTCTGAGGTCAAGAAAGTCTTCCCAGGCTGAGGTGCAGACGAGGGGGTTTCTCCAGGCTTCCTGCAGCAGCGGAGAGGGAGGATTTCCCACACAGGGCTGAGCACAAAGAGCCTGAGCTGCCGTGTATTGGTAATACTCAGGGGTGCCTTTGCTCAGGGCTGGTGAGGGAGGTTTGGCAGCGGCACTAGAGTCACTGGAGGGGTACACGCACGAAGGAGAGCTTCTGTCCCCCTCCCCTTCCACCACCCTGCCTGTGAGGGGGGGCAGGCAAGGCAGGCAGGGCTCTGGGAATGTGCCAGCCCAGGGCCGGGCAGCCTGCAGCCCTGCCTGCACCGCTGCCTTGCAGGAGAGGAGGGAGATGTGAGCACCATGTCTTAGGCGAGGGCACCTCATGCTGGCAGCTCCAGAAATAGCCTGGAAAGCCTTTGTTTTAGCGATTTCCCTTCTTTCTTGCAGGGTGGTTTGCCCTGGCTGGTGCTGGCAGGGGTAGAGGGCTCTTCAGAGCACTGTGAGACTGCAGAGGCCAAAAAGCTGGGCCAAGTTTGGAGATCATCCTCCTGTTTCCTCTGCCACATGTCCTTCTGCAAGCCCATGCCCAGAGCCACCGCTGCATGAGGCCCAGCCAGGTTTTTTCTTGGCCACCAGCACTGAGCATCCTCCAAGGCCATGTCCCCAAAGTCCTGCTGCACCCCAACCCAGCAGGAGACGGGGCTGTGGGTGTGTGGGGTGGCTGTCCTTCTGCAGCCTGGCTAGGGACACCCCCCTGTGTGGCAGCAAACACCAGACATTTAGGGCTGAACCCCCCACCCCAATGCCCCAATCCTCCCTCCAAAGACTTCTGCATCTTTCCTTTCCTCCCAGGGCGAGCTGCCTCGGCAGCGGCATCCCCAGGCCTTGGCAGCAGGCTGTTCTCTGCCAGCCAAAGGTGGGTGAGGAAAGAAACATCCCCACCAAGAAACAAGACGTTTGGTGTGAATCTCCTGATACTGCTAACCCAAGGGCTCCGCTGGAGCCAGCCGCGTGCAAGTGGTGGCCCCGGGTCTCGCTTAGCAACAGGGCATGGAGCAGCCTGCGGCTGGCGGGGAGAAAAAAGGGTCTTTTCTTGTCGGTGAAAGATTCATCGTTGGGCTGAAAGTGGCCCCTCCCCTCTTTCAAATACTTGTCAGCGGGGAGAATACAGCTTAGATACTGGGCTGATCAGATCATGGCTAATCTGTTATTCCTGACCACGAAAACTGCCAGAAGACTTTCAAACAACTTCACTGGGAGCGTGTGCGGCGGGAGGGAGCAGGCAGGAGATGCTGAGCCACTGGCAGCCCTACGCCAGCACCCTGAGGGCATCTCCTGCTCATGAGGTGCGCAGGGCAGGCAGCACAGGTCCCTGACCCTGCACTGGCCAGGGCTAGTGGCATCTTTTGTGCCACGGGCAGGGGCACTGGAAGGGAAGGGGTCAGTGCTGACCTGTGGGAATGGAGGAAGATGGGCTGGCCAAAGTGTCCTCTGTGGTGAGAACTGGGCCCTCCTGGTTGCATGGCTTTTTCTCCCAAACCAGGTGGTTTGTAGATGGTTGTCACTGTGGAAGGACATTTGTCACCCCTGTCTGGGAGCCTCGGCACTGCAGATTACCAAGAAAAATGTGGCCAGCTTGGAGAAAGGTGTTTTCCTAGTTACTCCCTCCTTCTGGGCTGAGATGTTTGTAAGGGAAAAAATAGACCAGATAAATCAAATAATTCATAATCAATGGTTTGCAGGAATTTCACGTGGTGGCTCAGATTCTGCTCCTATACATGGGGGTACATCAAAGAGATGCAGCTAGCAGGAGAGGTAGGAGCGTGCTCACAAGTATCTTCTACATGTCCTGCTATGCCCAGCACTGGGACCAAGTGTGGGCAGCCAGCCCAGGGGATGGTGGCAATACACCCTTACTGCCAGGAGACCAATTCTCCCTACAAAACCAAGGTAGGTGGAAGTGCTTTAACCATTGCCACTGCACACGCAGGCAAGACCTGATCCCCAGGCCTGGCACACACTGCTCTACCTCTCCCCAGGAGATACGCATGCCCATGCATCTTCCCCATGCCCCTTGCCCTGCTCCCTAGCTCTCATACTGCTGCTGCCTTGCCCTGCTGCATGCTGCTGCCAGCCTGGCTTTAGCCCTAAATCTGCCTCTTCTGGGCTCAGCACTAACCATGGGTGTTGTGCAGGACCTGCCATGGCCATGGCCCTTTGGTGGAACAGCTCTGCCTGTGATGGAAAGGAAAACTATGTTGAAGTGGCCCAAGGGGATGGGAGCCTGTGAGAGGGGGATGGATGCCCAGCGAGCCTGGGGACTAGCCCGCACCCCAGCAGGCTCCTCTTATTCAGGAATAATTAATTACCTTCTTGAGGATCTTAGCTTCAGCCCTTCCCTGCTCATGCCCCAGCCCAGGAGAGGAGGGAGGGAGAAGACGGCAGCGAAGAGGGTAGAGAATTAATTGGACATTGTGTTGGGAATCGCCTCCTGGTCGCTGTCAATCTTGGGAGTGAACAGCCTCTTGTCTCACTCAATAGGAACTTTATATGCTCCTTTAATCCTTCAGTCCGTATTGTCAGAGCTTCCCCCCTCCTCCTGTCTCTCCTTCCCACCGCAGGACTTTTGATGACCCCAGCTGTCTGAGGCAATACAAAGAAGCCCCTTAACTAACACCCTGTGATCTATACAGGCAATAAAGAGGCTCCCCTTGACAAGGATTTGCAGGCAGAATATATGCAAATGCTGGGAGGTGCGCGGGTGGGGAGGTGTGCTGGAAAAGCCGCCGTGTGGCAGGGCACGGCTCTGGCCCTGGGGATGTGGTGGCCCAAGAGATGTGGTGCAGGTGAGGCATGGCTGGAGAAAACGAGGGCTGGCCAGGGCTGGCTGGGCATTGCACGCCCTGCCATGGGCTAAAGCAAACAGGAACGCTCCATCTATCTGGGCTGCGAGGCCAAGGCATGCATGGGCACGTAAACGGGGGGCTCCTGGCCCGTGCCCCCCTGTGCTTTGCTCCTTGACGGCCACCTCCCGAAGTCAGGAGGCCGTGCTCCTTCCCATATTAGCACATGAATGGGGTTAGGGGTGGGGGGGAGGCGGGAAGGGGGGCAAGCCCCCACTGTCCACTCAAGCAAACAATTTGGCTAGCAAATTGACATAATTACAAGGGACAGAGAGAAAAGAAAGGCAAGCCCCCTCCCCTGCGCTCCAGAGGGCCCGACCCCTGCCGAGTTACTTAGACCCTTTGTGCAACTCAATGCTAGGTACTGATGAGGGGACGTATGCCCTTTTCAAGGGCCCTAAGCGACCGGCTGCCCTAATCTGATTACAATTTACAGCGCTCCTTCAGAAGGGGCTGGAGCAGCACTCATGCAGGCGTGGACACGTCGGGTCCGACATGCACGTGCTCGCACCAGCGCAAAGGTAGGTGGACATGAGTGGCAAAGGTAGACACGCACAGCGGCACCATGGCCAGCAGGCTGACACATGTGTGCGAGGGCATGCTGACGCCGCTGGCAACATGGTTTTCAGTGTGCTGGTTGTGCATGGTCAAGAAGATTGAAGGAACGTCTGTGGGAACACACGTGGGCGCACTGCCAGCAGAAGAGCTGCTGTGGCCAGCACATGGGGTGTGCAACAAGCCCATTTCAGCCCAAGTATGGGGCTTGCACCATGTACCTGCACCCACACCAACACACACGTGGGCACAGATGTAAGCACACGATCCTCCTTCTCCCGGGCACGCCTGCATATGGGGACCCTCGGCAGAGGCACGGGGATCCCCACCAGAAGTGGGGGACAGAAGAGGTGAGCAAGGGCCTTCTCTCAAATTCCTTGCAGCAGCTTGCAGGAGCGGGAGCGCGAGCAAAGCCCACCACCTGCCTATTAAAAGCGGGATTAAATGATGCTGTTCCCCCCCCCTCCCCCCGCCCCCTTCCTGCTCTCTAACATCATCCCCTTGGGGAAACTACTACCTTTAGATGAGTTTGGTTTTTTTTTTTAACCTCTTTTCTGCTCTGTGCCCTATAGATCCCAGGGGATTAGCAGTCAGGCTGGGCCTTCCAGCCTCCTTGAAGGCAGGTTGTTTCAGCCACCCCCCTCCATGGGAACCTGCCCCAGGACAACTTTGGTCAATGCCTCTGGTGCTTCCCAGCCAATTTGTACCACCTAATCCCCAAGGATATCGACAGCCCCTTTCTCACACATCCTCCCGCCTGCCGGAGCAGCCCAATCCTCTGCTCCCCGCGCTCCCCTGTTGAGAAACCCTCCGTCCACTGCTGGGGCCACGACCGCACTTCAAACGCGCCAGCCCGACCCCAGCATTGTTTGCCAGGGAATTAAAACTGCAAGGCCAGCTCCAGTGAGTGATTTAGGTACTGAGACCAGACTGAGCCCTGAGAGAGCATGGGCAATAAAACGCTTCACTGCCCAGTAGCCTGGGCAATTTAGGTGTCTTCCCACAAGGAGGAGGCAGAACCTGGAGGGACAGGGAGGGGCGTTGGGGCTGCTTTTGCTAGCACCTGTGCATGGGGCAGGACCATCTCCCAGTGGTCACAGACCTGCCCCATCAGAGATGTGGGCTGGCCACCTCGCTAAAGCAATGAGGGTTCACTCTGTCTTTGCCGTTACTGATCCTCACGGCCCCTTGCAAGCTGGTGGGAGAAAAGACTGCAGACACAGGGGCTGGATGCTGGCTCATCTGGGACATAGCCCAATCTCAAATAGGGTGAGACAGAGGACCACTGGTCCAGTGATGCAGTGGGAAGTGCTGACGCCAAAAGGTCTGCTTCTGCTTTCAGGTTTTGCAGACTTGGGGCAAAACGTTTAGGCCTCCCTTGAAATGAGATTGTCTATAGTGCCCCTGAGGTGGTTTCTGATGGGCTCTCTGGATGAAGCTGCAAGCAGAAAATGGCTGTTGCATCCTTTCCCCAGTGCAAAGAGGCTGGAGGGAAATCAGGAATTGCCCTTCATTTTCCCATCTCTGCCCCGGGGAAAGGATGCAGCTCAATGTATGCTCAGCCTCTGCACAGATCATTCTCTGGAGACCACTTCTAATCCCCGTCAGACCTGCCTTTGCCATCATAAAAGAATATACAATATACCACCAGCTGGCAAGAGGGCTAGAGCTCCTGATGGCCCAGCTACAATATTTCTGAATTTCCCCTTAGCCAACAAGCCCTTCGCCTGCATCCCACAACGCTGCTGTGCTTGAGACCATTCCTGCTGAGGATTTTAGGCCTTTTGTTATTCTCTTACTCTTCTTTTTCCAACGATGAGGTTGTGTCAGGCCAAACAGAGGCAACGCCTGTTCAGAAGAGAGCATCTCCTGCGCCTGGCTGTCCCTGTCCCCGCACCATGGCGGGGGAACACAGTGTTTCGGCACCTCCTCCTCTGTCACAATGTTTTTCAGCTCCACCAAGCAAAGTGTCCAATTAGAGCAGAGCCTCTTGCTTCCATCTTTGCCGACATTTAATTAACATGCTGCTGCTGGCAGCCGCTGACAAATTCCAGAAACATGTTGTAAAGGGTTTTTGTCTTTACCCAGCATGGAAAATGAGGGTGTCATATCCCAAGGGGATGTGAATAGCTACTTTTGACTCCCCCCCTCAGGTGTGAGAATTACAGCTAGATGCAGTGAAGAGACCTATCAGCCCTCCTACCTCCTTCCCCGCCCCCCCCCCCCCCGCTTTTCCTCTCCTGCTCCTCACATCATATCACCTTGGAAAAACATGCAGGTTTTAGGCCTGATTTTCATTCCTGTCTCCTCCAGCTCTGGTTGAAGCCTGACAGTCTGGTTAAAGAGCTGGGGGTTGTGCTCTGGCTTTGGGCTTTTCCCATCGGGATGGCACTGGTAAGTGGAAGGAGTGATCTGATGACACTGGAAGAAACGGCTGAAACTAAAGAAGAGGAAAGGGTCCTGCCAGCCTGTGCTGTCCCCGCAAACCAGGCTCCCAAGGAGCTGGTGGAGGCCTTAGCAGAGCGGGTCAAGAGAAGGCAATGGCAGAGGCACGTAAAAGTGTGGCCAGCTCAAAGCTGGCCCTTACCCAGGCCTGGGGGGCAGCGCGGGTGTGGGGACAGCTGCTGCCAGCACCCCCTCCAGAGAGCACCAGCCCAGCCTGTGCCTCCCTCCAGGGCTCAGCCCTGCCGTAGGCGCTCTGGCTGCTGCCTCCAGCTGCTGCATGTTAAGGCGCCAGGTCCCGAGCCAAGTCTCTCCACCGCCCGCGCTACCCCCATTGCCAGTGCTCCCACACCCGCTCTGGCCCTGGGGAGCATCCCAGTGCCCCCCACTCTACCCCCCGCAGCCAAGGGCTCTCCCAGCAGCTTCTCCGTGCAGCCGGTGAGGCAGACGGGCTCTGCACGGCTTCCCTACAGACCCCGGGGAGCACAGGCCTGGAAAGAACATCTTTTTATTTTATACACAACAGCTCGTTAGAAAAGCGGGAGAGCAGGGCAGAGCTGGCTGCCTCGTCTTTATGGGGAAAACCCACGAGTCTTCGCCCCCGGGCCCTGCTCCGGGGTCCTGTGCTGGGGGAAAAGGCCGGCGGGGGCTCAGGGCGAGGCGGGCTTGTCGGGGTTGTGCATGTGGTACGCGTCGCTCTCCTCGTCCTCCGGCACCTGCGTGGCGGCACAGCCCCTCAGCGCCGCGCCACGGCGGCCCCTCACGCCGCGGGGCGACAGCGCCATCTTGTGCCGCCCGCCCCCGCCGCCCCGCGGCCGCCCGCCTCACCTCCCAGTACACGCCGTCCTCGAAGCAGTTCTCGGCGGCGGCGTCGCCCCAGAGCGGCAGCTTCAGGATGGCCCCTGGAAGCAGGCGGGCAGGGCAGTGGGCCCTACTGGCGTGTGGGACGCAGGCAGGCTGCGGGCGGATGGAGCCCACCCGTCCCGGCAGCAAAGGGGGCAGAGGCAGTTCTGGCATGGCGCTGGCCCCCCCCCCCCCATCCCTATTCTCCAAACCCATTTGACCTGGCACCCCACTTGGCTGCCTGGTTTCCCCCGCTCCTATGGGCTTCAGAGTGGTCCCACTACGGGGCGTCCAAATGTGAGCAAGCGGGGGGCTGCAGCCCCCGCCATGGCGGGAAGGAGGCCTGTGCCACGGAAGGAGGCCTGCAGCACAGGCCGGGGTAACGTGGGCGCCGGTTTCAGCTGCAGGCTGGAGGCAGCCCTCCCGTCTCTGTGCTCCTCTTGGGCTTACCCACAAGGGCCCCCCCGGCAAGCGCCATCACCAGAGACACCACAATGCCAGCGGCCTGGAACCCTCCTTGGACACTGGGTGTCCGCGTCTGGTACGTGCCGGTGAAGTCAAACGCCTTGATGAACCTGCCAAGGGCAGAAAGCGTGAGGGTTGCTCTTGGCAGGAGGTCTTCCCTGGCTCTGGAGGAGTCCTGTTGCCCTGCTCCCTCAGGGACTCCTCCCTAGTGCCATCCCTTTTCTGCAATGGACCTGGAGAGTGTCGCAATGACACAAAACACTGCTCGCTTCCTTCTCCTCTAGCCCCTGGCAAAGCTTTACCCAGGAGGAGCCCGAACTATAAACATTTCTTTTGTTTTTGAGACCTGCAGCTTTACCTGATCCCCCAACACAATGCAGGGCTGGAGAGATGAACGCCTTCCCACCCACCGTGTCCCGGAATCATGCCAAGCAGTGGGCTTGTGGCTTACTTTTTGAGGCCACCAGAAGTCAGCTGTGAGAGATGAGTCTCTTACACTTCAGTAAGCCTGACACAGTCAGTGCAACCCATGTTTTTGAGGGAAAAGGGGCAACTCTGGAGAATTAAAAAGGGCTGTTCATTGCTCCTTGCTCCCAGCCTATGGAACCCCAGGCAAAATCTATTCTCATAGCAGATTTTCAAGCTGTCTTACCCTTCCTTTCCATATATATCCTCCGTGGCTGCAGCTGCAGTGATGGCCCCCACAATGCCCCCAATAAGGCCTGGAAGGGCATGTAGGTTGTGGATACCACATGTGTCCTGGATGTGCAACCTGGACTCCAAAAAAGGCTGAGGGGAAGGGAGGTAAAGAGAAATCAGGGACATGAGCTCAGCCCTGGAAAGGATGAGTTCCTTCCATGGAGGACTAGGATAAGCAGAGAGGGAAGAATGATATTGTGTCCCATTAAAGGGTTAAGGGCTTGTAGACAAAGATGTGAGCCAAGCTCAAGATAAAATAGCAGCATATCCTCCAAACACTCCTGTTGGGAGACTGAGTCTTCCTGAGCATTTTGGAGCAGTAAATGGAGTCAGAAGTGCATCTACATAAGGGATGGTGGAAAGTAGAAACACCCAAAGGGAAGTGAATCCACTTCACATCTCCTTAGCAGGATCAGGGCTGCAGACCCCTAGAGCAGCACTCACCGTGAGGTAGACATACCCCACTGTGGACACGATGCCACAGATGAACCCGACAATAAGGGAGCCGTATGGAGTCAGCATCATCTCCGCACTGGTGCCCACGGCCACGCCGCCCGCCAGCGTTGCGTTCTGGATGTGGACCTGCAGAAGTAACTGTCCTGTCTTGGCATCTCAGGGAGATTGCGATTGCTTAGGGAGGGTATAAATGGCAAAGCGGGAGAATCAGCTCTGAAAATGTTTCCAAAGGAAATATCAGGGCCCTTTTTCTTGCTTGTTGGTGAAAAACAAGAGAAGAACAGGCAGCCTCTGTCTGTAGCACAGGCGCACATAGACTCCCACTCTCTGTACCACACACATTCTTTGCATCCACAAATCTGGGTGAGGAGTTGTGATGAGATGGAAATTGTCTCACCCATGTGTCATGCAAGCTCTGCTGTCACAGAGACATGTCACCCACACACATAACACGTACAAGTCAGCCCCCCGATTGCTCATGAGCTGCCGTGCAGGCCCTGCTCAGCTTGCTAGAGAGTGCTGCCAAACATGGCTCTGCAACATGCCCATCAGTAGCTTTCTGGGCAGAGCAAGTCCAGTTCCTGCTGTGACTTAGGTCCACCACGTGCCAGGCATCACCCTGCACCTCAAGCACTGCAAGACTCACTTTCCACTTGCTTATTTAATACAGCCCCTGGGTTTCTGCCTGGATGCTGGTTTTACAATCACGCCCTGAAACCCAGTATCTGTTCAGCAAAGCGCAAGTGCCAATCATTTCCTGGACCCTCGATCAACTTAATTATAAGTCCCCTGGGCAGTGCAGGGCTGTCTGCTCCCAGCTTACCATATCAAGCTTGCCTTTCTTCTGCAGCATGCTGGAGAAGGCCACTGTGGTGAGGACACAAGCGGCCAGCGAGCAGTACGTGTTAATGGCAGCCCGGTGCTGGGCATCTCCGTGCTCAGAAATTGCCGAGTTAAAACTGGGCCAGTACATCCATAGATATAAGGTACCTGGTGGGATGGGGAGGAGGGGGTGAAGAAGAGAAAGGGAAAAGAGAATACAGGGACTGAAAAAACACCTAAAGAAGATCTTTCTGCACAGGGGAAAGTCATACCCCATAGTCCTGCTGCCCCAGAGCTGCACCCCCCATGACTGGACTGGTACCAGGAGAAGCTGGCAAAGAAGGGAAACAAAACCACATCTTCTCAGGCACTATCTCATCCCAACCACTGATGAAGGGAGCTGAGCAGCTCTGAGGGGTGGAAGACTTGGATACAGAACTTCTCAGCCCCAGATCCTGGTCTCAGCTTGGTTTTCCCGGAAACATAGGAGGGACCAGCCCTCTGCAGCCCAGTGGTCTGCATGTTCCAGCACCCCTTGGATGGGGGCTGACTCACCAATCATAGCGAAGAGGTCAGAGTGGTACACGGAGCCCTGCTTGTCCTTACTCTGCTCCAGGTTGGGTCTGTACAGGATGCGTGTCACTATGAGGCCAAAGTAGGCTCCGAAGGTGTGAATGGTCATAGAGCCACCTGCATCCTTAACCTGCAGCCATGGGAAAAAAGAGGTTTGCTTCTGCAATCACCACTCATTCTGGAGCTGAAGTCTTGTTTGCATCACACCCAGCCTGGCTGTCCACTTGTCCTTCCAGCCTGCACTCAGTCATGGGGAGAGGTGGACAGAAATGCTGTGGTCCTGCTACCTATCCCACTCGCTTGGTCCCGTGTGTGGCCATGGCATTCCTCTTAGCCTCCCCTTGGAAGGCAGTGAGGCAGAGGGGAGTTTCCGACCTGTCCCAATAGCAAGTGGGTTGTAGCGATAGCCAGGTTGGCTCCTAAGTGCACTCAGGTCTTTTGGGAGCTCATTTGCTTCCCAGCCCTCCAAGCCCTCTCTTGGATGACAGGAGCCCTGCCTCTGTCAGCAGTCATCTCATCCTCTTTGTCACTTGATTTCCTTCTACAACACCCATATTCTAGCAGGGAAAGCAGATGAGAGGGAAATCTCAGGCACAAAGAGAGTGACTAGTCCTTTGTGCTAAGGCTCCTCGTTCACCTTGGGAGCTGCAGCAGAGGGACCCAGTGCTCGTGAATTGCCAGGCTTGTGTGTAAAACCCCAGAAGATGGCTCTTCTCAGGGAAGTACCACCCACTGACCCCCTCCTTCATAATCTGTCTGCTTTTTCTGCCCAAATCCTTGCATTTCAAATGTTTATGAATGCAGTGGCTTGGTGGAGCTGTAGCAAAGGGAGGCAATTTGGAAAGATGTGGAGAGGAAGGAGCAAAACTAAGAAGGTTCTGCCTAAAGCCTTACGTGAAGCAGGTTGAGGAGGATGTACTCATTCACTGCAAAGAGCGTGACTTGAAACAAAGTCATGATGAGGAGCTGTATGGGGCTGGTTTTGCCCAGGATGGCCCCAAAGGCAATGCACACAGAGCCCACACAGAAATCAGCATTGATCAGGCTGGAAAAAGGGAAGGAAAACCGTGGTTTAATAAGGAAATATTCTTCTGTAACTCACCCTCACCCACCCCCAGCTCTCAAAATTCCACCTGAAGACAAATAGGTGATTAGGAGACAGCCCTGGCTTTCTACCTGACCTTCTTCACATCCTCACATACTGTCCAGGAAAGGTGCTTTCCCCCAAATTATTTAAATAATGTAGATCATATGTGTTGTCAGCACTGGCACCCATGGTGCTTGGATTGGGACTAAGGGGTGATGCTCATGTCACATTTCCCTTTGAGCAGTACCACCATAATGGCAGGTACCTCTGGTCTAAAATGTGGAAAGGAAATGGAGAATTGCCGAGGGAAGACAACATTTTAGAGGCTCATTTTCATGTTACAGAGGGACACGTGCTGCCAGCTGCTTGGCTCCTATCCCAGCTCTTCCGCTTGCCAGTCAAGAGGTAGCATTCCAGAGCCCATCTCCTCCTTACTTCTCCACTCCAATGAGGATCTTCCCACTTTTGAATGAATGGAACCAGCCTTGCATCAGGAGAGCCCACTGGATCCCAAAGGCAGCAAGGAGAAAATTGAAACCCACGGCTCCGAATCCATAGCGCTTGAGGAATGTCATGAGGAAGCCAAAGCCCACAAAGATCATCACATGGACATCCTGGAAAGCTGTGCAGAGGGAAAGGACTGTCAGCTCTGCAGGAACTGCAGGGCTGCGAGTGCCATTTGCATTTGGTGGTAAAAGGAAACTAACCACATCACTGGCAGTAGGGGGGAAATTAAAGAGAAAACGTGTGTTTGTCCCATGTCCCCACATTTCTAAGTCTGAAAATGGCTCAGCTTTCAGAAACTGGCTTTTGGTTAAAAGGCTCAATCTTGAAAGTAAAAATTGTTTATTAATAGCTGTGCGCAAGAGAAGACCGGAGACTAATGGAGTATACAAAGGAAAACATTCTATTCAGATCTTTTTTTCCCCTTTTGTAAAAAAACTCAGAAAATAGAAATGAACAGTGCAGTTTTGTTAAAAACACGTGAATGGCCATTTTGGGTAGGTCCAGCCAATGCAGGGTCCTGATGATGGCTCAAAGCAAGAAGAGTACAAGAACAATGAAATTTTACAAATACATTTTTAAATGTTGCTGAAACCAGTGGGAAAATATCCTTGAGACCAGGATTGCACCTTGTAAGATTTTGAGTGCTTAAACCAGAGAGACCCAGTTCTTCCCACAAATGCACAAACCTGCTAACTCGAGCCCCACAGATGCCCTTCCCCGGGGGAACCAAACCTGCATAAGCCTCTTAAAAGACTTTCTCAGTGCAGTAAACCTGCTGTACCTTTTAATGCTGCATGTTTCTATCAGATAAACATCACTTTGCAATTAAGTGAGCTGAAATGCTGCATACTTACAAACTGAACTATGCAAACCCTCACACTGCAGGCCACTCTGCCCATGAAAAAAGTAGGAGACCCAAGGCTGGGATCCCCCACTGGGAGACTCCCACCAGCAAACCCACACTGGTAAATACAGCACTGACGGAACTACACCATCAAGTTCTGCATTATGCAGTGCACAAACCATTAGAGCCACTATAACCAGCAATGTCTGTGCATCTCGAAGAAGCGGTGAGCTCAGGGCAAAGAAAATTCAGTGATTGAGAATCTGGTCTACCCTGAACCTGTGCTGAAATCCAGCAGCCCCAGATCTGCTCCTGCATGGACAGTGGGGTTCTATCTGCTGTTTCCCTTAAGGGCTGGGTGAGGATTGGGTGAGTTCTGAAGAAGCCGTGGCTTTTGTCCTTTGGTGCTTTACAAGATCTTGCAACTTGTTTAAAGACAAACATTCGGACAGGCTCCAGCAATGTAGAATTTTTCCTAAAAGGAAGGAAGGAGACAAAATCTGCAACTGGCACTGTTCAGCAGAGGTCACTTCAAGTGCACTTCTCTGCATGTCCTAACTCTGGTTTTACCATACAATCCCATAGACTTTCCCTCTGCAGCTCTATTTATTCCCCCCACCTCTCTTCTCCAGTGTAAGCAACACAATACACAGCTGGAATTATCTGCCGCCGTATGCATTATATATTCCCACTTTCATGCTAAAAGCAGAAGCAGTCAGGTCAGAGTTAAAGCTGCAAACTGTGCGCTCTCTGAAAATAACGGAGGATGCCCACTGTATGTTAGATCCTATACAAACTCAGAAGGAAGAGTAGGTCTGTCTTTACACTGCACCCAATCTAAAGTCTTTTTCTAACCCTTGCATTTCTTTTCCCTTGGCATCACTCAGAGGCAGACCAGGCACTGCCATGCCCTAAAGGTTTTATGACCCTGCTTTTGTGGGAGGACAATTGCCATCACTATCAAAAGGAAGTATTTGGGCTTTGGGAATGCTACCTGTGCCAAAGAATCCTTTCTTTTCCCTAGAGAGCAGATGAGTCACCCATTAGGGAATATCAATGTGTGATTCAAGACGAGAAGGAATTGTCACACTGACTGGATGGCAATGGGCACCACTGACACAACCGCACGTAGGCTTCCCTCTGCCTGCTTTCTCAATCATCTCTGGGCTTGGAGGACCTGTCAGTTTGTCATTCCTATCCCACTGTCACTGCAGACAGGACAGCAGCAGTTGCATTACATACGTTAATACAAATGATCCTTGGATGTTCAGCCATCACACTCTCTTCTGAGAAGCTCTGGATGGACACAGGGATCAAAATGTCAGGGCCTGGCCACCTTGTCATGTTTGTCCATCTTTGCAGAGAGAGAACACTTCTAATTAGATAATAGAGAAAAACCAGCTGTGCTTTTGGCCACGCGAGCCGAGCCCTTCCTCAGGTCTGAAACAGAAACATAATTCAAAGCTAAACTGAGCTAAGCAGTTGCTCTTAGGTTGTGTGAATCCATGCAGCCGTTTGAGGGGGAATATTTGGCACTACAGAGCAGGGGTGGGATATAAGAGGAAATGTCATGTCCTTAGCTCCTGCAAGCTCTTTCTTGGACCCCTGATGTTCGCCCAGCACATTGGTGACAAGAGCAGCCCTCAGGCACTGCTGCTGCTTCATGCCAACCCGCGTGGCGTTAGTCCCAAAGGCAGATATCAAGGGAGAGCCCAGGGCAGCCGCAGCCATACAGGAACCTGGAGGCCAGCTGAGCAGTGGGTTTCTGTAAGCAAATCCTTTTCTGAGCTAGCTAATCCTCAGCAGCTACAGGTTTCTATAGCTCCTTTGATTTAGCAGGTGTTTTTAATGGAAATGTTCTAAATAGATGCATGACTCAGGCCTGTTGCTTCCTTGGAAACAATTGCCTGCAGAAGCAGCCTGTTCTGAACGGCTCACAAAGATGACCAGCCCTGGAGATCAAAGCCGGCCAAAGCACCACCTGGGCAGAAGGTCTTTAACCACCTGAATAATCCCCATGGCAATACACTGCAGTGACCCAAGAGCCCTGGCAACCTGGCAGGTTAGGAGGACTCCGGCATCGAAATGCCAGTAGCTAAAGGGTAATTTACTAGTGAGGGGGAGGACGTAGGAAGGGGAGGAAGATGTCACAGGATCTCGACAGCCGTTCCTCCGTATGCACAGAAAAGCTTGCTCTGATCCAGAGCTGAGGGAGGGGGCAGCAAGCCGAGACTTGCAGGGTGCTGGGAACACGTCAGCCCTATTCCTGGAAGAAAGACATCATGCACTGGTGTCATGGTAATTTGCTGACAGACCCCAAGAGCACTGGAGGGCCATAAGGCTTTTCTCTTGCTCTTTGGTGTACCCCAAACTAGCCTCAAGGCAAGAGAACGACTTTCCAGTAATCAGTGGAGACAAGGCCTCTGACAGGATCTGCTATGGGATGGGATGGGATGGGATGGGATGGGATGGGATGGGATGGGGACCAGTCAGCACCAGGACTGGGCTTTCCAAATACTCACATGGGTATCGGAAGTAGAAATCGTTCTCTATGTCACTGGTCAGGTTCATCTCTCTCTTCTCCTCCTCCCAGTGCGCATCGGCTTCGGGGCCAAAGCGCACGAAGACCCCAAAGAGGACAATCATGGCCACCTCCCAGAGGAGGCATATAAGCGGGAGCCGCCAGCGCATGTACGTGTTCTTTGCCATCCCCTGGTGCCTTGGCCGCTCCATCCACAGGGATCCCCGGGGGCCAGGCAGACCGTGTGAGCCCTCGTCCCAGTGCCCAGCCAAGGCCAGCAACATATATAGGTTGGAGAGGGTGAGGTGGGGCCCAGGGAGGTGCCTGCGGCAGGATCACATTTCAGAGCACAGGAGCTTTGGCAGCCTTGCTCTTCTCGCCCTCCTTCCTCCCTGGGAGGAGGGACAGGTCTCAGCACCTTTTCTCCAAGCTGCTCAGAGCACCTCTGAGCCCTGCCCCCCTGGAGACCAGTAGATGTGGAGGCCAGTGGGAGTAGGGAGTGGAGCCCGAGTGTCCTGCCCCCTGCTCTGCCTGGTCGCACACCCCTTCCCTTCCCCTTGCAGGAGCACCCTGACCCCTGCCACCCCGAGTGCTGTCAGTGCTGTCCCTCCCTGCACAAGGTGCTCCCCTCGACATCCCCCCTCGGCTCCGCAAGCGCCCTTCCCCAGCTGGCACCAAAGGTGAAGGCAGGGTGCCTCTTGCTCCCTGCTCCCAGCTGTCCCCCCTGTCTTGCAGGACACCGCAGCAGCCCCAGGAGGCCCTTTGTCCCCGGGTAAGACTGTCCCGCTCCTTGCTTTGCAGGGTGCATCCAGACAGTTAACAGCACGCTGTGAGCCAGGGTGGAGGTGAGCAGGGACAGGTTTGCCACCTCATACAAGGCAACTCCCAGAGCCTCTTGGGCAACACCAAACTGTCACCGGGGTCCATTTCCTCCCGCGAGCCTCTGTCCTGGCTGCAGAGGTGGGGGGACACAACCCTGCTGTAGCAGGGGTCTGCATGGGGCTGCCCAACCCCTAACCAGAGCAGCTGGCTGTCATTGACCAAGGGCAAATGGGGCTGAGCCCAGGGCCCACGCTCCCTTCCAATGACCAGGAGAAGATGAGTTGAGGAGCTTCCCCACATCCCTGCCAAGGCAGCCTGAGTCACTGTGCTGGGTGCGGATCCTGCTGTTTGCTTTTGAAAAAGCAGTCTGTGGGGCAGTCCCAGGAGGAAGATAGATGCTTCAAACCAAATGCCAAGATCCTGCATGTGTGAACAGACATGCAACGGCCCTACCAAGGCTGCCATATACGTATCAGGATGTTCAAGTGACACATGTCCCATAATTTCATGGAGTGATTTACCCAGCACATCCTCCTGGCGAGACAAGCTGGGCTGGGGCTGCATGAACCAGGGCAGTATTCTGAGATGGTGCTGGAGAGCGATGGGGCTGGAGACTTCAAGTGCTGCAGCCTAAACGCCCCCTCCTCTGCTATGTGGCTTCCTTTAATTAATAAACAACATAAACACAATACTCTTTTTTTTTTTTTTTTCCCCCATGGTTTTGAACCATGTGCTGTTTCCCCAAAGAGCTGGGCAAGTCCTTCAGATGGATCCCAGCTCCCACCTCTGCCTGCAGATCCCTGACATGCCTGTCAGTCTTCAAGAGATAAAAGACTGCAGCCCAGGCAAGCTGCCCAAATTTGCTGATGGCATCTAATTGCAGCCCGCAGGCTGAGCAAGCAGCACTGATTTCTGTGTTGATTAGGCAATAATTTGAATGTATTATTTTTTCTTGTTTGCTTTCTTCTCAGAATGACAGATGGTAGAAAAATGCTGTCAATGGTCTTGAAGAGACTGATGGCCACACAAAAACATTCTCCAACCCCATCTGGGCCCGGTGCAGGCAGCAGGGCAGAGGCAGCTTTGGGAAGAGCTGGGGAGGTGCAGCTCAGGAGCACTTCTGTATGGCAGAGGAACCAGCTAGTGATGAGTGTCAGATAGCGGGTGAACCCACATAGTAAGTGAACACTAGACCACAGGAGAGCATTGGGGTGCAGGCTCCTTCCTGCAGCCCTGGGGCAGCACTGGGAGGTTGGGGCCACAAACCAGTGCTGTGCTTGTCTCAGCAAGGGTCCAGACCAGCACCCCTCCTCTCCTGACCATGCTGGGGCCATGGAAAAGAGAACCCTATCTACTTAGCCCTTACCCTACACCAGCAAAGCTTTAGCTGGCTTTGGGTGGACTGGGATCACTTGGTGGGTACACCTAAAGCAAGTGGATGTTGCTGTTGTCCTGAGGACAGGCACTCCCTCAAGCGATAGTGCTCCTGGCCTGCCTGCTACGTTTTTGGGTCTCCTATTACACATGGCTTGTGCAGGGCAGTCTCAGCTGTATGCACCAGGAAAGAAGAGATCTCAGCTAGAAAGAAGCCGAAATCCCTAAACAATACCTGAGCCCTAATCGCTAGAAGCACTGTTGATAGTTGCCTGTTCTCCTGCCAGCTACGTGGTAGGACCAGTCTTCAGCCCTACCTTAGAGCAGCTCTTAGACACCTTAAGAAAGGCAATATGGAGGCACAGAGGAGCATTTTATAACACAAGGGAACTTGCTAAGGTAGCGTAGCCACCAGCAATTATGCTTTGTGATTACTCTTTAGCAGAAGAAACCAAACTGCCGAGCTTTTCTAATCCGTGGTCTCATTGAAATGGCAGCGTCCCCAGAAAAGCAGCTTGTGAGGCCCTTGCACAGCCCAGGAGGCAGCAGCTTTGTCCCACTTGCTGTCCCCAGCCCCCCTTCCCTGTGTCTGGAGGCTGAGGACAAAGGCTAATGGCTTTTCCGCTGGCCTGATAGTCTCACCTTGCTGCACTGCCTTGCACTGCCCCTCCTTATCGACCTGCAGATCAGCACTTTGCTGCTGCAGTCCCATCAGAGCTGGCATGCTCCACCAGCTGCCCATGCCTTGAGAGCCCAATAAAGAATCAGCTTCTCTCCAGGCTCCTTTGCAGGGCCAGGGTAACACTGGAAAGGCTGATGCGGCTGTGCCAGCACAGGTGCCTGCAGCAATGCTGGGGGAGTGCTTCTTATGGTGGGTTAGACCAAGTCCTTTGCATCCATCCTACAAGATACCTCACTGTGTGGTAGGACACATGGACCAGATTTCACCATGCCCCAGACAAAAATATCAAGTTGCTTAAAAGCCCCATTGGAAACACCATGCCAGTGTGAGCCAGTGTCCATGCCCACTGGAGGCAATGCTTGCCTGCTCCACCACTGAGTTTGGCCCATCATGTCCAGCACCTGGAAAAGTGGCAAGGTTTCCTCCAAAAATCAGCGGGATGATGCTGGAGGAAGAGAGGCAGGTATGTTTACCCTTCTGGTCTGGAAACATGGGACTAGGGCTGGCAGTGGTCAGGTCTGTTATCTTGGGAAGGCTCTGGGTGAGGGTTGTACAGTACTGGTCCAAGCTGGGTCTCTCCCAGTTTCTCACTTTTATGAGCACTAAAAATATTTGAGAGATGTAAAAGCAAAATTGAAAGCACACAGAAATCCCTGCCTCTTGCCTGGAGGCATCAATGCAAACTGTTTCGGCAGATCTTATTGCAGCCAACACTGGATCAAGGTACTGTGCTGGCTCTGAGAGGTGATCACAAAGCTGAGGATCCTGGGGGTCTGCAGGAACTCAAGGGAGGGCAGAGCTGGAAGCACCATCTCCACTGTCTGCAGCACTGTGGGTGCTGGGCTGACAGTCCCTGCCTGCTTACCCTCACCTTTTATCTCCTGGCAGCTCCAAGGATTCACTGGAGTGAGGAGAACCAGATAAAACCAGGTAATACCAGAATTTCTCCAGGGGAGGGATGTGAGGCTGGGCTTGCCCACCTATGGCAGGCAGCGATCCTTGCTCCTGTCTGGATTTACCCCAGAGCTCACACTGGCTCACCTAGCTTCCTGGTGAGCAGAAGGGAAGCAGATTAAATTCTCTTCCATCAAGACAGAGAACTGAAAAAGTTGCCTCCCCTGCAGGCACTAGTGACCTCCCACATCATGCTACACCCAGGCCAAATCCACCTCTGAGGACTTTAATGCCCAAGAAGCACAGCCAACCCTCCCAGCTGCCCCCTTCCCTTTCTGCACCTCCCTCCCTTCTCAGATGACTGCCTGGAGATCCACCAAGGAGCCCTTTGTCCAGCTTGACTTGTGCTCCAGGATTAGTGAGCAAAACAGCAGCAGCCACTACCAGTACCCTTTGGGTACTTGGGGTGGAGAGGGCACTGGAGGATGATGGTGTGAGGAGGCTCAGAAGCCTTTACACAGAACAAATGAGTCTCTGGGCATTGCCCAGCCTCAAAGATGACTCGCTTGTGCAGGTCCTTGAGGAGTGTCCTGAAAGCAAAGGATCTGAGTCAATCCAAACCAAAACATTTTTTGGCTGGCTCAGCAGAAAGGCAAACTTTCTGCTGGGGCAGGACAGAGTGGTGTGGTGGAAGATCAACAGTTCATTTAAATCTGGGTTTTCTCAGCCCTTATCTCAGCCCTCACTGTTAAATATCACCCAGAGAGAGAGAAATATTGGACAAAGGTCAAAATAAAGCAAGACTTTCTAAAGTTAAAAAAAATCCTATCTGGGTCAAAGTACCGACCAAACGTGAGCCCAATTTACAAATGATTTTTCTTGTGCCCTCTCCTTCCTTCCAAGAAACCACATTTATTGGCAAGTAAATGATTATACAGAAAGAACCCAAGGGCTCTGTTTGAGAGAGAAGTTAGTGTCCTTGCAGAGCAGGCAGAGAGGGCGAACACCTCTGTGAGCAGCACAAGCGCAGGACAGCGTAAGAAGCAGAGGATTGAGCAACTCTGGCTGTCACAATAGGAAACATGCAGGTCACCAGGGCTCAGCCAAAGTCTCTGACAGCTTTCCCTCGAGCTAGATGGACTTCAAGATCAAATACACGAGTGGGCAGGAAAGGAGCAGGGGCTTGAGCAGCCAGCAGCAATTCCTGTGTTGCGAGCTGTCAGGCTTTGCTAGGAAACTCCTCCATGCCCCAAGTTTGTTTCTTGTCCAGGTGGACTGTGATAAGGCAGGTTTTGGTCACACTCTGCTAAGCGTCCTCAGCAGAGCAGGCTGCTGGGATGGACATCAGTGGCTGGGCATTGGCAGTGGCAGCACGGCGGGGTTGACTCTTCTTCAGGGCTCATACAGGAGAGCAATATATTGACAAGCAGCATGAGACATCTCATGGGACCAAGAGTAACCCCTAGTCAAGAGGAGAAGGGATCCATAGCTCCCCAGGGAGCTCACATAACCAAGACCCAGGCTACCTGCCACTCTTTCAACCAGTGAGACCTGGTGTCCTTCCCTTGCTCTTGGTGGCAGGTTACTCCTGCGCACCCAAGTGGATCAGCTCCTCGTTCCAGCTCATTAAACTGGCTTGTGTTCATAGTCACCAGCAAAGCTGAATGGGTGGATTATTGCCCACTTATCTTTGTTGCTTTATAAATATGACTGGGTGCTGGTAACACTGGTTTAGGCTGGGGCATTCAAGCTCTGGAATGAAGGATGGTGTGGACATCTGGGCAGCTCTGGTCTGTAGGGCCCGCTCCTCCCTGTTGCCCGTTGCGATCCATCCACACACGGAGCATGCCTTGCCTGCTGACACCCACAGGGTAAGACATGCTCCAAGACCTGCAGGGAGACGATTCTTGGGGGTAAGGTGGTTGATGACAGCCCAGGGTCTTCATCCTCCACCTCCCCAGATGCCAGTCCCAGATGTGCAGGTGCCTGACCCTACCCTTTTCACCCACACGGGCACTGGGTTGTCACCACTGTCCTCAGAGGAGGCTCAGGGAGGACAAGCCCTAGGCTGACACCTCCCCCGGGTCCACAAGGCCCTCTGGGCGACCAGCAGGGACCCTGCCTGGCCCATCCGCCCCAGGCTCAGCCTGCGGTGGCCAGCAGCATTTGGGCAGGCCTCAACCCCCGGCGGGGCGGGCCCGTGGGGCAGGGACGGGACGCTCCTGCGGCTCAGCCCAGGGCTGCCCGCCCCCGCCGTGCTCTCGGGGATCCGCCGGCCGCGCTTCCCGCCCTGGTGAGGTCACGGCCCCAACATCACAGTGGCGACATCACAGTGGCGTCACCACCCTCACACCCGCGAGAGGAAGAGGAAGACAACAGCGTCACCATGGAGTGCGCCCTGTCGGCTTTAAATTTTAAATTGGCGGCGCAACCAATGGGCTGGCTGAGGGCGCCGGTCCCGCCCTCCTCGGCCGTCACGGCCGCTGGCCAATGGAACGCCGCGCTCCCCACTCACGCTCCGCGGCCGGCCAATCAAAGCAGAGTGACGCTCGAGCGGCCGTCGCCGCACCGCCCTTCCGCCCCTCTGCACTGCCAGCGCGGGCGCTGTATTGCGCAGGCGCGTCACGCCGCTGCTGCCCAATGGGGAGCGAGGAAGGGAGGGGCGGGCGCTCGGCGGTGACCAATAGGGACGCGCTCGGCGAGGGCGCCAGGAGTTGTACCGGGCGATGGCGGCGGGTGCGCTCTGACGGGGGCGGCGGCGGGGCCGTGGTGCAGCGGCGGGCGCCATGGCGTGCTCCCACAGCGTGGTGTTCCTGCTGGACACGGCCAGCCCAGGGCGGCGGGAGCGGCTCCAGCGTGGCGCCTTGCGGCTCCTCAACTACCTGGGCTGCCGCTTCGGCCTGCCCCGCCTCCGCTGGGCCTTCAGGTTCTTCGACTCGCTGGGGGGCCGCGGCCGGGCCTCGTGGGGCGGCGGCTTCCGCCCGCCGGGGCCCGGCGCCTGGGCCCGTTTCGAGGAGGAGCTGGGGGAGCGGTTCGGGGCGCGGAGACCCGCCGCTGTCCTGCCCGGGCCGGCGCCCCGCGCCGCCCTCACCCACCAGGGTCTCAAGGAGACGCTGCTCGACTTCCAGTGGGACCGCCCCGAGATCGCGTCCCCCACCAAGCCGCTCCGCAGGAGTCGGAGGACGGAGCTGGCCGCCGGAGAGCCCCCGGAGAGCCAGGCGCCTTCCGAAGGCTTTGTGAACGCCGTCTTCCTCTTCTCCCCCTGTCCCCACTCGCGGAGGGAGCTGCGGCGGTTCGTGTCGGGGAGCGACGCCCCTTCCTCCCCTGGGGAGCCGACCGCGGCTCAGGAGCTGGTCGAGAAACTCCTGCCCAGGAGTGTCAGGGAGTTGATTGCGGAGCAGAAGATCACGCTGTTCTGGGTGGACACTGCCGAGTGGTCTCAGGTAATGACACTGTATCTCACAGCTGTGAGCGCTAGCAGCCCATCTCCTATACTGCTTCCCTGCATGAGAAGGGAGGGTAGTTTTATGTTGTAGTCTTTGAGTGGAAGGGAGGGGTCTTCAGTTTCTGTCACATGATCTTGTTCAGCACTGGATGGAAAGCTGGAATAGTAGTTGTCCAGGTGGAGACTGAGCTGTATTTGCAATTGAGGAACTGTGCGGTGTTTATTGATGGGTTATCTTGTGCTTCCAGTTAGGTGGGAGTTATAGCTCTTCAGAATTGCCAATAAGCCATCTGATAGGTCAGGTGTCTACATACCAGATTTAAAACCCTTAGCTTGAAAATGTTGGCTAGCTCTTAATTCAGTGGGAATAGTGTTTTCTTTCTTGGGTTCCTGTGAAGGCTAATGAGTCCATAAAAACACGTGGAAAACACTGCATTTAGATGTTTTGTATACGTTTTGTATGCTAGTTTTTCTGAAAGCACACAACTACTATTTGTTCAGATGAAGGCTGTCTCTGCTAACATTAACCTGAGACCTCTGTTACTTTATTTCAGCTGATTGAATCCCCAGATCATGTTGGATACTGGACAATGTTTGAGCTGATCTGTCAGGTGGGAGGCACCATTTTGCCGGCTGAAACCTTAGTGCATTGTTTGAATCACCACAGGGCAGATCTTGCTCATGGCTTTCTTGGAGACTCGGGTTCCCCAGTGCCACAGGTTGTGCCTTGGACCACGCTTCTGCCATTGGATGCAACTTTGAACTGCTTGTTCTCCAAGCGCTCTTTATTTCAAGCGGTATTCCCCCAGCAAGAAGGAACATTGTTTCTCGGCATGCCTGGTAAGAAAAAAAAAAAGTAGTAAAAGATAAATGCGAATAGTAGTAACTGTGATCTCTCATGTAGGGTCTTTGATGAGCTTCTCTTGTACACAGTATGTAGAAGTAACTTCAGATATTTAAGAGCCTAAGTTTAAAAAAAAGTCCTGTGTGTGCTCTTGTTCCTCTGATATGAGAGCTATTGGCTGGTATTTCTGATGTAGTTTCTTCAGGTTTACATGCTTCCAGAAGTTTGGATACATGAAGAGCTCTTTGCTGGTCCCACCTTATATGGGTGTACACCCTTTTCTTAGGTATGCTTTGTCTCAGCTTCAATTTAGCTAAACTAAGAACACAAAAAGTTACTTCAAAAGAAAACAAATTAGCTTTGAAGCAACATGCAGTGTACATTGGCTCTTTCTTTAGTAGTCCTTTTGTGCACTCAGCTCCTTGAGAGCTTGGGTAGGTTAGTTCTGCAGTGCTCTTACTGTAGAACTATTCCCAATTGAATCTTGAACTTCAATGCAAAAAAAAGTTGTCCCTTCACTTAGGTGAAAAACCTATTCTACTTGCTTTAGGACTCTTGCTTTATTTTACCTTTGCACAGGAGGAAAGAAGCAGGAAAGTTGTGCTGTGATCCTGGAACCACTCACCATGAGTCAGAGACAACTGTGTTGTCCAGTCAACATCCTCCTGAAAGGTAGCTTGACGGGTTGGAGCTTGGTGCAGGTTGGCCACTTTCTCACAGAGAGCTGGATACTGCAGTGCTCACAGGCTAAGCAGGCAGAACATAACAGATCACTCTTTCATCAGCTCTTAAGGAGTTTAGTGACTGAAGAACTACACATGGTAAATCTTTATTTTTGCCTTAAACTAATAGCTGTTCTGAAATGAGCTGTGACAAAAGGGGTGGCAGCATATTATGTTGCAAAGACAATAATAGTATTTGTCGCACTGGAAATTGCCCATTTGGAGCTAAATTCAGAACATTCTTTAGGAGATCATGTAGGTCTATAACCTCTTTGTAAAGTATTTGTAGTTCTTAGGTCTCTGTATTTCTAGGTAATGTAAACTGTTCTCTTTTGGTTGTTGTTTTTTATTTTTAAATGTAGGTCGCTGAAGTATCTCTATCTAAAGCTTGGTGCCCCTGCACTGCTGTTTTATCACCACTTTCTGAGAGTACTGCAGTTCTGACTATACTTGGTACTGAGAAGACCGCTGAAGTTCAGCGATGCAACCTTGAAGGAGCTGTAGTGGAGAGCTCTTCCCAAGACCACGCTCTTAACCTCCCAGATATTGTGAATACTGTGCTGAGTGAAACTGACACAGTGGTGGAAGATTCTGTGGCCACTATGGGTAGGTCAAGAAATGCAAAACTTACCATCTTTTGATCATCTCTGGATCTGACTTGGAGTGGAAAAATCTAAAGCTAACTTCCTCAGTGAGGAGCCTCCAGTTTTTAGGACTTGTTTATTTAGTCTTGTCTTCTGTGGCTCAGGCCTTATGATGTGACGCAGGAATCTGCACTGGTGTGCCTTTCTGTTTTATTGACAAAGTATTAGTTGCCTTTTGCTTGTAGATAAAGCACAGCTACTTGTGCTTGGGGACAAGTTTTTAGAATGAGGTTTCCTAAAATGTGTCACATAGGTCATCCCTGGCCAGTAGAGCCTTTGCTGTGGCTGCAGGGAGGTGGCTTTTAGCTCACCTGTTTTGTGTTAGAGTGAATCTTCTTAGGAGTCTCCCTGCCTGATGTATTGGCTATTAAATTGCCCCTCCAGAACCAAAAGTTTGAAAACCTCTGCTATAGAGCCTCTATGAAGTCTGGGACCTCCTGCCACTTTGTTTAGGTTTTTTTTATATGTGTCTGCTCACAGGAGAAGAAACTGCCATGCCAGAGTGGGTCCAACAGGAACTTTCCCGTACAGAGAGCTGGTATCCTTCAGTGCTTGAAGCATGGTATCCTGCATCAAATGCTTGTGGGGCGAGCTCAGATCTGATGGAGTTGTTCAGGTATTTTTCTAAAATGTCTGCATAATAATCAAGGATTTCTGCTTCCTGTCAAGGGAGTATAGCTGTAGTGTTGCTGAGAGTTCTAGAATTGAGTGCCCCTCTTGGTGCTTTTATTTCTGTGCTCAGTTTACTGTGTTCTTTTGCTTCATTATATCTTGGTGTACAGATAAAATGAACTGGGAACAGGAAGTTTGGGTAGCAGTTTGTGTGGATTAAGATCTTGACAGTTTCAGGAGCGATAGAGGTGACTTAAAATGACCTGAGCTACTTGGGGAAATGTCAGACTTCAGCTCTTGTGGCATGATAAGATACATTAGCAAGATGCTGAAGATAGTAGTTGTGTTATCACAGTTGGTATTTAGTAGGAACGAATAAGCCTGCTTTCTTCAAAGAGCTTGCTGATTGAAATGTTAAAAAAAATATCTTAATGCAGGATAGCTTAGATAACACAAAGCTGCTCATGTAGTTTTGTGGCATGGGTCAGTGGCATATCCATTGTTTGTCAGGCAATTCTTACTATGCTTGTTTCCAACTTGGTGTGACCCTTTTAATAGGGTGGTTTGGGGTTTTTTATAGTCTTAAGAAAGAATTTTGGGAAGCAAGCATTGGAAGAGTACTAGCATGTGTTCCTTCCGCTATATTGCTGTGCACTGGCACCTAGAAAAACCTGGTTCCTGTCTGTTGGCAATGAGGGATGTGCCTCCCACTCCTATCTTTTCTTGATAACTGTATGGAATGGCTCTCCCATGTATAGGCTCCTGCAGGTTCCTTGTGCTAATGGGAAGGATGATGCAGACCAATCTGAAGGAGAACTCTCAGAAAGTCTATGTGAGCTGTACCAGAGAAAATCCAGTGAAACATCTGCTGCAGCTGGATCAGGAAATAACAAAAGGAGACGTATGTATACTTTGGGATTATATATGCATGTTATGTTGTCAATTAAAAATGATAAAGACTTCTTAGGCCTTTTTAATGCAGGAACCATAGAGATCTGTACTCCCCTGAGTAGTGGCGTGCTTTAGATTTTCTTATTTGGAGACAGCATCATTTACATATTAATATTAGGATTGTCCTTTGGTACAACCCAAATGACTCTTTCAAGGCTGTGCAGTGACTGGTAAAACTGTTCAAAAGCAGCATGCAGAGCTCTGCAGTTTCAGTAGTTGTTATAGGTCCCTTTAAGTAGGGATCGTTCCAGCTACTACTAACTATTGCAGCCTCTCAACGTTGTTCTTATTTGGAGAAATAAAACACTTCTAGAAGAATTTATTCATTGCATTTCAGTCTGCTGCCCACAGTTGATTATAGGCTAACCTGAGGTATCCCTAAGTCTTGCTCTGTCAGCTGTTTCTATTTCTGTGTCATAAGATTGCTTCCTATATATGTAACTTCTGATTATACTTGGTAAATTCTTGTACAGAGCAACAGCTTTTTACTTGGAGAAGTAGCTGCCTGCTGTGCTGCCTTACACTTATTTCTTGGAGAAATAAAACCTTTTGGGCCATGGTTTCCACTAGAGGGTTGCTACGCTCACTTGACAGTAACACAGAATTCAGTATTATGCTCTGCTATGGAGTTCCTGCCCCAGTGTGTCTGATGGTAGAACTCTTTTTTTTTTTTTTTTTTTTTCTTCTGTGGTGTTGCAGGTGTAGTTCCCCGAACTCCGGTCAGGCAGAAGATGAAGACTATGTCAAGATCCCTGCAGATGCTCAATGTAGCAAGACTGAATGTAAAAGCTCAGAAGTTTCAACCTGAGGGTGCACCACCAACAGTGAATGAGAAGGTTTCGCAGAAGCTTTCAGCAAGGAGATTGGATGAAAAGGTGGAAGAAAAGGATAAAGCGCTTAAGATACCAATAGGTGTGTGTTGAGTTATCAGTCCTGATATTTGTAGGAGGTCATATGGGATTTTTATGGAATTTAGTTTCTATAGTTACTATAGTTTTAGTAGTTACAACTGCTCCTGGGGTTAGTTTCCTGCCTTGTCTCCATCTGAAAAAAGTAATAAGGAATTATCTTTTTTCTCTGTCAACCAAAAGTAGAGGGAAGCACCCATCAAGGTGTAACTTGACTTGTAGTCTTATTTACTAATTATGCAGAAATAAAGGGCATTTCTTGACTGCTACAGTAGCCCAAAAGGTTGCTGATCTACTTGGAACTAAGACTAATTTGTCATGGGTCTGGACCTGGGACTGCTTCTGTTAGTGTTCTGTGATCTGGTTGCATCTTTGCTGGAGAAAATCTTTATAATGACCACATCTGTTCCCCTCCTCAGCTGGAACAAGTATTTTATTAGTAAATGCCTGTATTGAACATGCATTTTGTTAACTTTAGATCACTTTTCTTGCAGACTTCAAAACCGAGGAGGAACTGCAGTCCCATTTAATTGCAAGCTACCAGAAGGCTGTGACTGAGGGAATTCTTTCATCTGTGTGTGCCCAGAATATGATCATGGCCATTAAAAGGTTTTTGAAAGTACAAGATGCCAAAGAGAAAGAGGTAGGTAAGAGTGTGTTGTCAGGGTTGTTACTTACTATTCTAGGCTACCTTTCCTTCTTAGCTGAAGTTTCTATGCACAGTTGCACATAGTCAAAACCCACAACCACATCTTTCTGTACCAACTCAATGGTGGGAAAACTGTAGGTAGTTGTAAAGAACGTAGGAAAATCCAGTTCAGTTATCAGTTTACACTTTTGCTAAATATTGCAACAAATGTCTTTTTCCTTTACATTGACCTCATTCTAATTTCATTTATTCAAAGACAGTATTTTAAAATATGGTTTGCAAGAATATCTTTTTTAAAAGTCTCCTACTCTTGCTTTACATGGCAAATCTAAACCTACTGCTTCTCCAGGAAAGAGAAATAGCTCAAGGTATTTCTTCCTATCTTTAACACTATTTATAGACTTAAAGCAACTCACTGAAACCAAAATTGGTGAACTTGTGAGTAATTGAAAAAAATACTGTGAAAGCCAAATCCACAGTTACTGAAGAAGGCCTGAAGCTGCAAGTAACCTTCTCTGTGATTTCAAGATACATGTTGTTCTATGTCTCATGTTACTGTGACTTTGTTACTGAAAGAAAAAGAGAATTCCTTTCCTTGAAGGAGAAGAAAAAAACTGAGCTAGTTGCCAAAAAATGGGTCAAGAGGGATGGGGAGAAAAAACCTGCCTTGCAGGCAGAGAACAGACTTGAAGTTTATGCTGTAATTATGTGTCTCTGCAGGTGGCCTGTGTGGAAAGAGTCAGAAACCATCTCCTGAAGACCAGTAAAATGCTCAGGCAACAGCATGGCTCCCAGAAGGAGACCAAAGTCAGAGAGTATGAGACACTATTTACTTCAGCTTCTGAGATACTGTAGAGTTAGCAATTTTTAATGGTGGCTTTTAGTGAAAAAGTATACATATGGAGTAAACATTCCAAGGAGAATCTCTGGTCACAGTAAAGACATTTAATTAAATGCAGATATACGTACACTGTGTGGCAAGCATTGCAGTCTATATCTGAAACAAGGGATCTATGCTAACCAAATTATGCTGTGTCAAAAGGAGCCAGTTCCCTTCCTATTGCTTTTTTGAACTTAACTTTTGCAGTAAATATGCTCTTTTGAAAAAAAAATAAAAAAAAATAATAATAATAAAAAAAAAAACCCAACAAAAACCCCAAAACAGCAGTGAATGATTACTTGTTTTCTTAGGTGCCGACTTCAGGTATTTTTGCGCCTTGAATTATGTCTTCAGTGCCCTTCCCTGCAAAGCAACAGTGATGAAATGGAGCAGCTGTTAGAAGAGGTAAGTAAACTATAGGCCAAGTTTTCTTTCTGGATGGTACTAGAAATGCAGACCTGGAAGCTGTAGTTTTCCCTTGATTTTACTGTACATTTTATAGTCATTGCTAAATTCTGGTTTTGCAACTGTTGCAACTTTCTTTTCCAGATGACGGATATGCTACGCATTTTATGTCTGACTGAAGACCCAGGGTATCTTACAAAGTTTCTGGAGGAAATACTAGAATTGTAAGTTCTTTAGTGTGACCTAAGTGTTACTGGGGACTGGTTTTGGTTGGATGTTTTCTTTGAGTAAACAGGAATCTACAGTTTTACTGCATCTTTGTAATTTTCAGGTTTAGACACATTCTATTTTTTATCTTATACTTGATTGAAGAAAAAGTAGCTGATAAGCAAGTAAACTGTTGAAAAAGACTAGTTGATTTTCAGTTGGTTTTTTTTAATTGACACATAAGGACAAGGATTTAGTTCAAACATTGGGATTGAAATGGACGCTTTTGTGGGGGATTGTATTTGACGTGGGTTCTCTCTGATGCTCTAGGTATATGAATTCTATACCAAAGACCCTTGGAGATATTTATTATGGTCTTGGTACACAAATACCCCCGAAGCTGACATCTGTTCTGCCTGCGGACTTCTTCAGTGATGACTCTGTGATTGTGGATAGCAAATCTCCAGGCCTTCCACGGTCTTTATCATCTGCCTTAACTCCCAGCACTGTAAGCCTATGCACCGAGAGTGATCAGCTGGAGGAGCTGCGCACCAGATCTGCCAAAAAGAGAAGGTAATAATTCCAAATAGGAGGCAGCTTGTTTCAGCCTGGGCTGTGGCTGAGGAGTTACCTAAACTACTTCTGTTTTTGTTTCTGTTGCTGGATAGCTGGTTGGGGCAAGCTGACATCTGCTGATAGGTCTGCAAGCCTGAGACAAACATTAAGGGCTCCCATTTTTCATTTTAACTTGCCATTGTTGACTATATGAAAGTGTAATCTCGATTCTGTATGTGTATCTTACACAAAAGCAGAGTTCCTGAGCATCTTCCATGAGTGGAAGATGATGTTCTACTGTGCAGTAGGTGACCCTATATTGTTAAAGTTAAAACTGATTTACTGTAGGCCTCCGTTGGGGATCCTGTGTGAATTTTAACAAATTGCTAAATGAGTCTTAATACCATCCTTAGTTAGATATAGCTATTATATTTCAAATCATCTTTCAGTGTTGTAACATAAGTGAGGTACCAATGCAACCGGCAATCTGAATTTAGGTAGACTTCCTATCTCTTGAGTCAAACCTAAGTTTAATTGTCATTAGATTGATAACTATGCTTCTGATCGTACTTTAAGTTAATCTTTGTATACTTTCTAAAGGAATAATGTGTTGGCCAGACACAGGAGCATGACAGAAGCACCACAGAACTTGCGTCAAATTGAGATTCCCAAGATAGCCAAGAATCCCATCAGAAAGGTAAAACTCTTCCAAAAGAATTCTGTCTGTGGGCTGCTCCTGCAGGGGTGCAGCAACATGGTGAAGTGACACAGGAGTGCAAAAACTCCTGCTCTGTATTCATGTAGTGAAGTATGCCCTGTATCAGTGGTAGAGAGATCAGAATTGTCTTGAAGGAGAAATTGAAATAATGTGTGATTCAGAGCTTACAGTTACTATTCATAATAGTTAAACATAACGTTAAACTGCCAGTGAGGCTAACTTCTTTTTTGTTTCAGGAGAACTTGCATTCTTGCCTTGCCACTGAGAAGTGCCAACAGATGCCAGTGTTGCAGAAAGCAGCAGTGCAAGGTATATTGACTTCTAGCTTTTTCATGGAACGGTGCATCTTCAGCACACGTTCTCACTAGAAATTCTAGTGAGCATGCTGGAAATCTGAAGGAAGTTTTGCTGAATTCTGCAAAAACTTTGAGGAAAAAATAATCATTGTATTCTGTGTGCTCACATGCAGAAAACTTAAATTAGGTATCCTGAAAAGAAAACCTTTCCATTCTTCCATGAATCTTGCAATTATTTTAATCTTCTCTGTCCTGAAAGGAAAATGAGGACAAGACTGAACTTCTATATCTGGAAACAGCATATATCTCTGCAAAATACTTTATAAAATTAAATCCCACATGGGTTCTCTGAACCAACATGTTTCAGTTGAGATTTTGCAGCTCACTTAATGTTGTTCTACCTAGGACACTGACTGGTTGGTTTTTCTGCTGTGGCATCTGCTTTAGCCTATTGCTGGAATAATGCAGATTTGTAAGAGAAGTCCAGGATGGATTTAAAGCCGGACATGTTTCAGTAGCAGAAAAACAATTTTTCGATGCTTTGTGGCCCCTAAAAAGTTGTTTTTCTATGCTGGTATGTGATGTTCCCATCTCTAGTAGCCTGACAAAATTACCTTCCTGTGGTGATTTTTTTTTTTTCCCCCTTCCCCTCTTTTTTTTTTTTATCTGATCATTTCTTTCTCTATCTTGCCTCACAGAGGTTACAAAGGTGAGGAGGAACCTCTTCAATGAAGAGATACATTCATCATCAAAAAGGTCTATGAAAAAGATGCCTAGAAGTCAGTCAGTATCTGCTGTGGAAGGCTTAAGCTACAAATGTAGTGATAAAGGCCCTAAAGGTAGGACATAGGACATGACTTAACACATGTAGGATTGTTGTGGAAGAGATTTTGTTAAAATTCCTATTCTTGTGTCCTTAGTTCTATGCAACAATTACTATGTTTTTAGTGAAGGAGAAAATACTTTAGATCATTGCTGTGGTGTTTGGAGGGTGAATAGGATGGTATTGAAACCAAAACCGGTTTTATACTGAACAGTACTCTTCTTTATGAGATGTAGAGAGTTGAAAATGCTTGGTGAAAAAAGGATCTCTGAATGAAAGATGAAGAGTGAAATTGATCTCAGTAGGTTAATTATGTCCGACACAAAGTCGGTACTATTAATAATATTGAGAGAGTGGGAAGGAAGTGTAGACACTAGACTCTAAAATCATGATAGCTTATGACTGGTGGGAGACTGATGCACAGTGATTCTTACACTGAAGCTGATACAAAACTATTTCTCCTACTGTATTTATTCATCCTAACTGCTTTATAATTGTGTGATGTTACAATTCTTGCTTGATTTTTATAGATCATCACATATTATTGACTAAGAGAGTTGCAGAAACGCCACTACATAAGCAGGTGTCCAGGAGACTACTACATAAGCAGATCAAAGGCCGGTGAGTAAACTCTTTCTGAATTTCTTCAATAAGTAGTGGATGTCTAGTGGTTGTGAGCACAAGAATGAGGTATCTTCTTTGTGGTCAAAAGTGTCATCTTCAGCTAAGTTCCATTGTCTGAGTGGGGAGAAATACTGCTTACTTCATTATGTAAGTTAGGGTGCTTTAATTTCCTCATCTGACTTCTGTTTAGGTTCAGTTGCTGTTTTGAAGGCTTCTGAAGAAAAGGCCTGTGCTTTTATGGACTCTCAGCTGAAACTTAGTGTTTACTTCCATGTAGAACTGTTACCTATACGGCCGGACAGTTACCCATACTCAATTTTATGTTAATAGGAGGCAAAGTGCTTATTAATTGCTCACTCTAGCTCACAAAGCAATATATTGTTGTAGAATAGAGTACTGCTTTTCAGTCTGTGTGGTAAGTTCTGTTTCTGTAAATGTGAACAGTATGCTAAGTCCAAAATACCTGCTTTTTGTCAAGGTCTTCTGATCCAGGTTGCGTTAATGGTGTTGTAGAAGAATCTCCAGATAAGGACATAAACGGTAAGCACTGATTCTTGATTAAAGGTGGTTTTGTTGTGTTGTAGCTTGTAAGATGAGCATGGTTCAATTTAGGTAATTCATGAAGAGTCAGTACAAAAACATTGTACTATTCTGTTGGTGGAGCACAGCCTCCTCTGATAGAACCCCTTGCTGCTCTCTGCTTTGACAGCTTTGTATAGTAGAAGTTACTATACCTTAACTCTTTTAAATGAAAATACATGAAAAGCTTTGAGGGTGAGCAAGATTCTGATCTGCTATAATTACTGCCAAACCAGAACACGCAGGTTGGTTTTTTTTTTTAATGTAACTTCAACATATTGTGCTGTGACCCTAATACCGCTCTGATTTCTACAGTAACAGATAGCCACCTGGCTCTGTGGAGTGTCTTATATTATGTTGGCTACTGCTGTTTCTCATCCCCAGGAGGGAAGAAGAAAACAGAATGGTTGGGCAATCAGGAAAATGAAATCGCTAGCAAAAAGAGACAGGAGATTAACTAATAATTTAACTTGGATGTAACTTGAATTGAAGATGGCTCTTCTAGCATTCTCTAGAAATTATATGGAAAGGAGGGATAAGAATAATCATGAGTTAGAGGAGAGGACATCATGGTTTGGAAGGGGGTTTTTGTGTGTCAGTATTCCAAATCTCCAAGAAAGTTGAAGCTTTCTTCTTCGTGTGCTTGCCTCCTTACATGAGATAGTTAGCTGTATGAAAGTTTCTTCTTAGAGTGTAGTGTTCTTTTTAGTTACAAACTGTTCCTGAATGTCCCCATTGCTGAGGCAGAAAGAAGGCTCAATCTCCAATATCCTTACCTTTCAGAAGCAGGTTTGAGAAGAAGCCCACGCATCAAACAGCTGTCTTTGAATAGGACCTGCTCTGGTGTTTTCTATTCCACTACACAGTCCAGCTCACAAAAGTCACAGCAAGTCCATCAGGGACAGAAAGAGGAGAGCTGTACACTGCAGGATGCAGAAGGTACTGAATGGGATTTGAGCAGGCTGATACTGCTGATCTGAAAAGCTGGCATGGATAACTGAGTTTGATTTGATTTTGCTTTACAAGAGACTGTAAGAAGCTAAGAGCTATCATATAATATCTTCTGTAGACAGAAATTCATCCCCAGTAATTATTTTTGAATTGGGAATCTGAATCTGGAGGACAGTAAGGCAGCTATTTCTGTGATGAATACACTGCCAACTTAAGAAACCAGTCGGGCCCATCTAACAGAATACCACTGATTGTCACTCTGCATTCCTTAAACACAGTGAAATCCCTGTAAAATATGGGACAGAAATCCTAAAGCTTACTTTCAGTCTGCTCTGTGGCAGCATAAAGCAGTGACTGATGGGATCTTCTTTGCTGGCTTTCTCAGTGGGATTAACAGCTATAAATGGTGACATGTAGTTCCTTATATTGTACATATTACAAGAATATTTAGTCATGAACCAGAATTTTCTTAAGCTACAAGCTATACATAGAACAAGAGGCTGAGCTATTTGCTACCTTTTTCCAGCTAGCGTACTCTTCCTATAGACGGATATTAGTTTCATATTGGGAAATAATTCTGGTGAAGCTTTAATGTTTGGCCAGAAAAGAACGTGCCAGGGCTATAGGCTTTATGCACTACTTGTCTTGATCACTTCAGATGTATGGACGTTTGTGGCACGTTACATGGTGTTAGCTGAGTTGTACTGTTCCACTTTGTAGGCATTAAGCATCATTCAGAGGGCCCCACTGTCCAGACTCCCAAGAGATTTTTCTTTGGAGCGGTCATTGACACATACAGTTCTGCAGTGAAGCATTCACCTGGAAGCAGGAGAACAGGAAAAGATTTCTTACACTTAGAGGAGCCAACTGCTGATCAGGTAGAAATGCTTACCCCTCTCTCTTTCTTCCCATTCTCCTCTTCTTCTAGTCATATTTAGTGAGACCTACACATTTTAAATGTAGTGTTTCTGCTAAGTCTGATCAAATGTGTTTTGTGGTTTAAATATTGAGAAGTAAATATCAAGGTGGTAGATAATACTACTGGGATAGAACAAGCATGATTCTTTATTTTTCTTTCCCTGCAGACTCCTAGAAAAACACCTCATAAAGTTGCCCAGAAGCCACAGAACTCTGCCAGTAAACTACCAAGGAGATCACCTCGCTTTCTCCACAGGACACCACAGAAGCTGGAGAAGACTCCTGGCAAAAATCCAGCTGCTAAGCAGACTGCAGCTAAGTGTTTGGGAAAGTACTTTTCTCATCCTGTACAAAGGGTCAAGTCACCATCTGCATTGACTGAAAGTAAGAGGGTTTGCTTACTGCAAGTGACTTCTAAGGATTGTTCTCCCACAGAAAGACTTTCCCCTCCTTACGAAGAGGCTGACTTACAAATACCAGAACATGAAGGGTTTGCAGTGCTGAATGCCTCGTTACCTCTGACAGATTCAAATCCAGCTGCTTCTTCCCCCTCTGCTGACCAGGAAAGATGTTTTACAGAACTGCAAACTCAAAGGTGTTCTTTGAGATACCTCTCAAAACTAGCATCTCCAGTTGATACTCAGAGGCAAATCCTTCCAAACAAAATTTGGGCACAGTCAGACCTGTTACCTCAAGCAACTGAAAGCCCTCCCAGGAAATCTGAAGATCCAGGTTCAAAATTGTGTACCAGTCCACTGCATGCAGAAATACCAGAGCTCGGCATGAGGCTAGAGCTTTCCTTCAATTCTGGTCTCTCTGAAAGTTCCACAGACTCCATGACAATCTGCTCTGCTTCCCATGCACAGGGTGGGGAGTCTGACTGGGAACTCAGTGCATCTAAACAATCTTCTCAAAAATCGCCAGGTATTACTGGCACTTCACTGAGGTCCCTACTTCACACATCAAAGCAGGCCAAATGTGAACCACATTCTGGAGGAGAGAACCTCACACTTGCATGTGCAGCACCGCTTGAAGATAAGGACAACTGTCATGATAATGGTGGTAACTCTTATGTAGAAAGCTTTCAGCTTTGTCAGTCCCAAGTTACTGAAAATACCCCTGTATCGGAGAAAAATACACAGATGGATGTAGCATCTCAAAAATCTTCTCCAACAGAGGACTTGGAAAACTTGGAAAAGCATTTGTCTCCAAAGCATTCTCCTGGAGGGCAAGTACATGCCCAGAATGCTGGGCTAGGGTTTGAGCAATTGGTTAAGGAGGGGAGCTCCAGTGCAAACAGCTGTGAGTCCTTCCTAAGTGGTTCTCAAACAGTTAGTGATGACTTGGAACCAAGAACCCTGCTGAGAGAAGACTATGCGGGTTTGAAGGCTCCAGGTCTGAAGAGACTCTTCAAATTTGCCCTGAATACTTCACCTCCTATGCCAAAGTCTGCTCCTCCCTATTCTTTACGCTGCACTGCAGACAGGAGGCAGCGGGAGGCTGAAGCACGGATGGGAAATCCTCAAATTCTAGCTAAGGTCTCTACCTCTAAGAGTCGTTGCAAAATGCCTTCTGCTAGTCCACCGACTTACAAAGTTGAACTTGAAATGCAGGCTTCAGGCCTGCCCAAACTTCGCATTAAGAAGATTGACTCTTGCTCATCTTTGGAAACTCAGCCTGAAACAACTGCCAGCAAACCCAATGGAGGAGAAGGTCCCGTTGGTGATCTTGCTATGACCTGGTGTAGCAAACACCCGGGAAAACTAGCAGCTGCCTGTGGTTCACCCTCCTGCTGTCGCTCTTTCCACAGTACACCTGGGAAAGGTGGAGGACAGACCTACATATGCCAGTCATACACTCCAACAAGCTGTGCCTCTAGTGCCACCTCCCCATCCCCCTTAGAAGCAGGAGTTCCCTGGACGCCTTCTCCAAAGCAGAAGGGCAAGACTACCCCTGATGCTATCAATGATTGGCCTCGGAGAAAGAGAGCAGCAGGCAGTGCTGCTAATGCCAGTTGTGGTCAAAGTGAGAAGAATGGTGATGAACAGAAGAGAGTGTCAACAGGTAGAGAAGGAGAAGTGAAGATCTCTGAGCATTGCAGCAGCAAAGTAACAAATATTCTTGGGGATTTTGAACTGGAAGGGATTTGCAAGCTCCAGGATCAGGCATCTCCTAGTGACTCTGAACCCAGGGCTGATGAGGACTCTACCATGGGAGCTTTTGGCTTGAAGTCTCGAAAGCGGGTATTTACATATCTCTCACCAGAAAAGGAGAATCATGATGCCAAGAGATCTTGCACTGACAGGTGCGATTTGGATCCTGCTGGCTTTTCCACAGATGAGGGGAACAGGAGCAAATCAAGGATGGACTCTGTACTTCCTGAGACACCAGGAGCGTGTGCTCTCATAACTCTTGAGCAGCACAGTCGTGTAGATGATGATGTCTTCCTTTTGTCAGGTAATTAAGTGGCACAAGTGATGCTCTATTGAAATTCAGAGATGGTTAAAAAAGTAGGGTAGACAAAACCAAGAATGCCTTTGTTTTCTGTCTGTCTGAGGGAGAATGAGGTGGAAGGGGAGAGTGGGTTGTAGATGACATGGAAGTTAATTATGTGGAGAGGCAGGCTAGATGTGTGGAGCTAGTTCATCCATGGAGTACTAATGATGGGAGAGAGATCAGAGAAATATGAAAGTGCAGGAGGCTGGAGGAATTGGAAGGAAGGTTTGAGATCTGGGGGAGGGAAGATCCCAATTGCATCCAAACTGGCAATTTATTTGTTTGTCTTGATGCCAGCCACTAGCTGTTTCTGTCTACTGTCCAGCGCTGAAGCCAGCTGTCTGAAGCTGGGCTGCTTCAGTATAGACTAGACCCTTGGTGGGGTTAATCTTGTGGATGTTGGTATTTACTGCTGATCCAGTTCTTCTGTCTGCCTGTGGTGGCAGGCCCATTCAAAGTGGGTATCGGGAACAATTGCCTTGCTAGCAGTAATGTTGCCTTGGTAGGTATTGAAGTTTAAACTACCTCTTTGCTTTCGCTGTGGGTACAGATGATTCAGCTGACCTTGGTAAAACAGGCTGTCTCAGCTGTGTAAACAAGGCCTTGTGAGTTTCAAACACTTAATCCAGTATTGTTCTAGAAATTACATGTTGCGGCAGACTATAGCAGATGTTCTACAGTCATTGCATGCCCCGAAGCATTAAGCTTCAGTGTCTTGTTTCCTCTTGTAAGAAGGGTTTGTATACAGAGGCAATGTCTTACTCGGTCAACAGGTATCACTGAGAAAAACGGACAAACTTTAAAGCAACATAGTCCATATCTGCGACATGTAACAACAGCATTTAGCCTTAGGCTGGTCCTGTAAGAGACTTTCTGTACTTACAGACCTTGTTTCTGTATTTACAGATCTTCATGATTATAAGTTTTCTTCCAAGACACGAGTTAACTGTAGAGTAACTATGTTTAATACAAGCGAAGCACTGTTCTACTAAATCTAAGAAAATGAAATGCGCTAAGAGCTAATCTCAGACTGCTGTTTATTTTTCTTAATGTCAGAAAGCCACTGTGCCAGCCAAAATCTTGTTTCATATAAACTCAAAGTATCACTTGTGCTGATGGAAGTTTTGAGGTAGAATAAAGGCTGTGTATGAGACTTACCTGAAAGCACCCTTGAGTTACCAGTTTGCTGTAGCATCTCGCTGTGCTTATCCAGGCTCAACTCCACCAGTGAAGAACGTGCTCTCTGCTAGCAGCATTCTAGCACTGACCCAGTCTCCACTGCTGTGCCAGGGACAGACACCGCCATCTCGGAGAAAGTGTGCTCAAGGTAAAGCCACCTGTGCTGTAAGGAAAGGCTGGGTTCGACCGGACTAGATGTGCTCTCTGCTTGTCTGCAATGAAATGAAAATAAAATTGTACTGTCCTAGGGACTGGCCTTTGTGCAGAAAGCCTGTGGCTGTATCTGCCACTTCTGTATTCAGTGTCTCCATCCCATGTGTTTCCAAGAAGCTTGGCACGAATTGGGAAGTTTGGAAGGGAGGGGAGGTAGCAATGAAGAAAGAGAGTAGCTCTGCAGGAAGTGCTTGTTTCCAGTTGGTATTTGGCTTCTTGGAGTCACCAGTAAACTTTGGCAAACTGTGGCTTTAACTTATTCTTTCTGTCTTGTAGAAGAGGAGTCTGATGCCTTCCAAGTTACTGCCAACCAGGAGCTGTCTCCATTCCACATCATGGCTTCCAGGAAGCATCCCATTAGCAGGACTTACCTACGGAAAAAGCTGCTCAGCTGAAGTTTGGAGCCAGAACAGTATGGAAAACTTTGCATTATCCCAGCTGTACAACACCCTTTTTAATAAGGACCTTATATTTGGTGTTGGACTGGACCTGTCTTGTGCTGGTTGGTAGGAGACTGGATGCAAGCACATGACAGTGGAATTGAGGACCACTCTAATTTGTAGGGTTTTCTTTGGGTTTTTTGATACCCTCAGTTGCAGCATCTCTCCAACTGTTCAAAGCCCAGCTTGGTCTTCCTAGCACTTCTGCATGTGGTAGCTGAGTTCTGCAGCAAAGGTTCAGTTCTGCTAGGTAAAGAGGGAGAATTGTCACTTTTCTACAGCTTTCTTGTAAAATAAACTGATGTGAATTTTCACTGTGTCGCTTAATCAGAAATCTGTATTTTGCCCACGTGAGGGGCAAGGGGTTGGGGCTGTAGGAAGCTGGGGGTGAATGGGTACGAAACAAGCTGCGTGCTTCTGCTGTTGATCTTGTTTTGATACGAGCCAGATCCCTCGGTTAGTTGCATCCAGTTCCCCGCTAAACTGTGCCAAAAACAATAAGCACATTAACTCTGGACTAAAGGGTAAATTACTCAGAAATACTTACAGAATCATTTAGGCTGGAAAAGACCTTTAAGATCATCAAGTCTAACTGTAACCCAGGACTGCATCCCAGAGAACAACTGGTCGTATAAAGACTGAGGTAAAGAAGCCATTTAAGTACCTTTTCATTGTCCTTCAAGGCAATGTTCTCTGCCGCATCCAATAAAGGATGCAGATTAGAAAAAAAGGAGGACCAAGGATAATGTATTTGTAAAAATATTTTTTGGTTATATTTTACAGCAGTGGCCAGCCTGAGTTCTAGCTGAGTTTCACCTCCGATCTTTGCCCTGCAAACAACATCCCTGTAGTCCTCCCTTGTTGCCTGCCCCTTCTTCTAAAGGTCATAAACTCTCCTTTTTTCCCCTTGAGTTCCAGTCAGCTCTCTGCTCAGCCAGGTTGTTGTTCTTCCCTTCTGGCTCATCTTTCAGCATGTCAGGATGGCCTGCTCCTCTACCTTTAGGATTTCCTTTTTGAAGAATTCCCCAGCCTTCCTGGACCCCTTGCCCCCTTCAGGGTTGCCTCCCAACAGACTCTGTCCACCAGGCTCCTGAACAGGCCCAAGTCAGCCCTCAGGGAGTCCAAGGTTCTGCTACTCCCCTTCCTTACTCTGAGAACTGAAAAACTCTTATCTCATGATCATTATGCTCAAGATGTCCTCTGACCACCACAACACCCACCAGTTCTTCCCAGGGCATCTCCACTGGTTGGCTCACTGACAAGCTGTGTCAGGAAGTTATCTTCCACGCACTCCAGGAACCTCCTAGACTTTTTCCTGTCTGCTGTGTTCTGTTTCCAGCGGACATCTGGTAGGTTGAAATCTCCCATGAGAACAAGGGCTAGCGATCGTGAGACTTCTCCCAGCTGCTTGTAGAATGTTTCATCTGTCTCTTCGTCCTGGCTGGGTGATCTGTAACAGACTCCCACCAGGATATCCACCTCGTTGGCCTTCCCTTGATCCCACAAACATTTGACCTTGTAGTTACCATCATTAAGCTTTAGGCTGTCAAAACCTCCGTAATATACAGAGCCACTTGACAAATGCCAAGAAGAGTACAGAGGGGGGGAAAGGTAACTTAGCTGGGACCAGGGAAGGAGTTTGATTCTCTCTCTTTGTAGATCACAAATGGTTTGGTGTATCTGCTCCTGGCCACTGCTGGGTAAGCAGGTGCTGATGGAGTAGCTTCGTTGTCCTTTTCTGCAAGCTTGCAGTGAGCCAGGGAGGACTGGTGGTAGAAGCTTCCTTGGAGGCAGAACTCTGATGGAATAACTGGAGATGACAGTTTGAAGACTACTTTTTACCAAACTGAGTCACTGATCAGTGACTTAGTTGCCTGTGACACACATGCTTGCATTCTGACCACAAGAAGGCAGCAGGAGCTGTGATTCAGTGTCTGAGATGTAGCCTACAAGGAGCTAAAATTGTGCATTGTTTTGGAAGGACAGTTTTTTCCCTTAGGATAGCAATCTGTTTGCACGTGGCAGGATGTTAGGGAAGCCACCCCACTGTGTCCAGTGAATGCACAGAAAGCAGAGCGTCGCCCTAAAACCAGGCACGGCAATGCAGAAGCTTGTTACATGGCTTGAAGGCTTTGAGGGGCTGGATGGTATTGAATGCAATTTGTTTCCTGGAAACACTACTTGTTGCAGGAAAGCTGTTTCCCTCTGCTAAGAGGGGAGGAATGGCATGCTTACCAGTGACGGTTTTGTTGGAGAGGTGTACCTGCATCAGGGATGTCGATTGAAACACAGGCATGGAGCTCCAAGACTACTACTGACTTCCAAGTAGGATGGATTCTTCTTTTCCCTAGTGAAGATCTTTTTTCTTTATTTTCTGTCATTGAAAACATAAAAAATTTTGTGCAGCTCAGCCACCCCAGAGCCCTCGGTAAAGTCACCCCCTCAAAGCCACAACCCTACAGGCAAGGTCAAGTATGTAAGAGGAAGATCAGAAGGTGGCTCCTGCTTCAGATGCTGGCTTTTAACTTGGTGTGTGTTGTTCCTCCAATGGTGGTTGTTGTAGCTGTGCTTGTGACCTCAGGCTGAAGCAGTGCTGTGCTTTTGGGGGTCAGGTAGCCAAGCTGCTGTTTTCCCCCACAGCCCTTTTTAAAGCAGGCACCTCGGCTTTTGCTTCTTGCTGTCAGCATTAACATTGTGTCCCCCTTCCTGAGGTGGATGGTGTCAGTGTTAAGTTCCAGCACTGTATTTAATCTCCCTTACATCCAGACTGGAAGTTTTCCCCAAGAATACAAAAACGCTGCTTAAAGCAGCTTAAGGCTGCAACAGAAAAATATAACCAGTTACTTTTATCCTGGATGCTCCAGACAATTCCGCTGCTGGCTGGAGATGCTTTTCCTGCAGCAGCATAATGTAGGAAGCCTACCAGCTCCAGCCGTGAGCACTTCAAAAGCAGATATTTAAACATCAAGACAACACAGTGACAGCAGCTGATTTCCCATGCAGTGAGGTTTAAGTAAAACTACATACCCAGAGTAAGTGCCCACTAGACCTCTGACAAGTGATTGCTTCATAAAACTCACTCTTCTTTATTAGAAAAGTTACAATAAGAAATGTAAAAAACCAATGTTATTTCAAAAATCTATGTACAAGTTCTGCAGGACTGCAGAGCATCTCCCTTGCAGGTGCTAGGGCTGAGCAAGCCCTGAAGCAGAGGTTTCCAAACTGTAAACAAGTTTTTAGTGTTAGAGGCCAGGGCGGAAGGTATCTCCCACTTCCCAGTGTTTAATCTGTTGATGGTGCAGGAGGAAAGGTGTCTAGTCAGTGCTGTCTGCACTGGCAGCAACGTGGAGAACACGGGCTGGTGGTTCCACACTTTACATGTTTACTGCCCTTACGAAAAGTGTCTTTTCCTTCCTCAGGCCTCTGAAATGTAACAGGTTTGTAGCCAGGCTGGCTTGAAGGGCAGGAAGGCTCTTAACTCACATCAGTAACATCTGCTCCTGCCCACCCTGGGCCAGGTTAAGCGTTAAGCCTGTGTCTAGAGTGGGTTTTTCCTCACATCTATCATCGCTGGGTGGTAAGGCACGGCGGTCACGTTCAGGCTGGCTCTGCGCAGCTCCCGGCGGGGCTTGGAGGCAGGAGCCAGGCTCCGTGGTGGGTGCACCTCGTGAGGCTGCCCCGCTCTCAGCAAGTGCTCCGGATCCCTCTGCCGAAGGTCCCCAGGGCTGTCGTTGGGCAGGGAGGAACGCCTCCATGTCGATGGCAAAGGGGCATGCACCAGGTCCCTGTTCTCATCCCTGACCCGATGGCTTTCTTCAGGGACGGCCAGAGGCACGGGCTGCTCCCCAAGGCTGGATTCCTCACAGGTCCCGAGGGCAGGGGCAGCTCTGTCCCCAGCCCCGTGAATGCCTCTCTCCATCCCTGCTAGGAAAGATTGGGGGTACAGGGAGATGAGTACCAGGATCTCTACTTTTCTCATCAAAATCAGTGCCCGTAGAGCACTTGCTCAAGGCTAGCAATGACCTCCACCCGCACTGCTCCTGCCTCCGCTCCAAGCTCTCATTGCCAGGGAAAGGAATTTAAATTCCCTTCCTTTTAACTTGGTAGGAACAGCAGTTTCCTCTCACCTTTGGTCTGTCCAGGATGGAGGTTCATGTTACTCAGCCTCTGGTTCAGCTCCTGGTTTGCCCACATATAATGGCTCAGCTCCTTTTCCAGCACCTGAATCCTGGCCTCATACTGCAGCTTGCTGCTGGCCAGCCCCTCATCCATGTGCTCTGCCAAAAAAAAAAAAAACAAACCAGGTCATTTCAAGCTGCAAGCCTGCGGAAGACGAACACAGTGCCACTGGTGCCCGTTTCAGGAGCTGGGGGGGTTACCACGGCTCTGCTGGAGCAGTAACTGCATGTTCTGCTCATGCTCCTTCTGCTGCAGGGTGAGCTGGCGGTCCATCTCCAGGCGCTGACGTTCCACGGCCGCCTCCAGCCAGTACACCAGCTGCTGCTGCTCCTCCAGCTGCATCTCCAGCTCCGAGAAGGCAATGTGTTGCCTGTGCTGATCCTCTCGCAGTGTCACCACCTGGCCAGGGCCCAAAAGCAAGGAACGCCTCAGCAACTTCAGAGCCCAGGAAGATTTCCCGCCCCACCGAGCCTGATCAAGTTAGTTTTTTGGTACAGCGTACAGAGGTTAGTAGTTCTGGGATGTCGCAGCTGTCTCGTGGAGGGAAGAGCAACGTGTGGCTGCAATGATGTGGCAGAGCCACTGTGGGGATCCACGCATCCTGTGACTAGTTAAGCCCCTCTCCCAGGTGTTGGGACAGGTGGGGATCAGGGTGCTGTGGCTTTGTGCCCTGACTTTACAGGGCAAAAGTACAGCAGGCGACAGGGAGGAAGCTTGAAACTGAGGAAGACGAGAGGTTGGTCAGGTACTACAGCTCCCACCAGCACAGAGGGCAGCTGTCTCTCACCTTGTCAAAGTATTTGCAGAGCAGAGCGCGGGTCTCGGAGGAGGAGAGGTAGCTGAGCTTGGCCATGAGGTTCATCTCACACTGGGACAGCAGGCTGGCTGAGGCCCGCAGGACTCGTTGCCTGCACGTGATAGACTCATTCTTGTACTCGATGGCTGCATCCAGGGCCTCGATTGCCTCGTCCAGCTGGAACAAGATCCGTTCTTCCTGCCAGGGCAGAGCTGCAGTTACCAGGGAGCAAACGGTTCGCCCTGCCTCACTCTGCCCTAACCTCCCCTTGTCATCTCAGCATCATCTCAATGATGCCGGCAAGAAGTTGGGCTACGCACAGCCTGAGGACGTGGGGGAGCATCCACTAATGACCCCATGCTCAGGTCTTTACTTCGTACTACCTCATGCACTTGCAAGCAGCGCAGCCCAGCCCAAGAAGAGGTACCTCTGGGGACAGCAGGGTGCCGTGACGCAGCTTGTTGTCGAGCTCCAACCTCTGTTTGAGCAGCTGGTCCTTCTCCTGGCGCAGGTTGTTGATCTCGTGGCGGATCTGCTGCTGGTCATGGGCACTGCCGTGACGCAACTGCCCGTTCTTCTCAGTCAGCTCCTTTTCTAGGTGCTCCAGGCGGCTGGACACACGCACTATGTCATCTGTCAGAGCCTGCAGCAGAAGATGCTCAAGGGGATCTGCTCTAAAGCCAAGCCAGGCCCTCAGCTCCCTTCTACTCTCCTCTATAGGTCAAGTGAAACCCCCCCCCCATAAGCTGAGGGCTATCAAACCAGCTAGCTCAGAGGCACAGCACAAGCAGGCTCTTCTGTACCGGCAGATTTCCTATCCAACACCACCTCATCCTGGCCTGCAACCCTCTGCCAGACCCAGGATGGCACCCAGGCCTTCCAGCCTCCGGCCTCTGCTGGAAATCAAGCAAGGGGTTGAGTGAGGCGTCACACTCCTGTCCCACCTGGCTGGAGCGCAGTCGCTTGCTCTCCAGGCCGTTCTTCTCCTGCAGCAGGGCTTCCTTTTTGGCCACAATAGCTTCCCGCTTCCTCAGCTCATCTTCTAGCTCATCCAGGGCCCGGCGTTGCTCGAGAACTTTATCCATCTCCATGTCCAGCCACTTCTTCTGTTCCTCAATTTTCTGATGGAGGGAGAGGCAAAGGGCATGTGCACGCATGCAGATCATAGCAGCAATGCCCAGCACTGCTAGACTAAAGAGCAGTAGGGTTCAGACCAGAGCTAGAGTCTCGATTCCATCTCTGCCAAGCCCTATAGCCCAGACTTCACCGGTTTTATGCTTCCAGCTCCTCCAACAGGCAGAGCTAAGCTAAACTCCCAGCTGCCAAGGAGTCCTTGAGGGGCCACAACTCCCAGCACCCTTCTGCTAACAGACAAGGTTTCATAGCTTCTTTACTGATGCCAGGATTTAGAAAAGATCCTGGGCTAGCTACTAGATGCAAGTGACTTTATGGACTGTCCTCCTCAAGGGCAGGATGGGCTCTGTCCCATCCCCAGCTGAGGTCCCTGCTTCCTGATCTCCCCTGCCAGCCTGCAGGCTGCCAAGCAGTCCCCTTTGAGCAGAAAAGAGGCAGGCTCGCTTTGTCTGTACCTGCTGCTGCTCCAGGCTGATCACGGAGCCGTTGCTGCCACTCCGCCGCTTCCTCTGGAAAGCTGCAATTTCCTCTGTTTTGATGCGCAGGATTTTCTGGTGCTGCTCATGCTTCAGTTCCAGTTCCTGCATAGGAAAGAGCAGCCATGAGCATCGACGGGGTGGAAGCTGTTTGCCCTGCAGCCAGAGGCTGAGGGACAGGTTATGTTCTCTGCTAGCTCTTTGGATACTCTTAAAAAAATCCTCTTTCCATCACCCCATGCTCTCCGAGACAACCACAGACCCCAGCAGAGCTACCTGGCCTGCCTAGCAGCTTGCAGAGCCCACCCATCGCCACCCTTGCAAACACCGCAGTAGCACAGCTGCTCCTGCCCATTCCTACCTTGACTCGGTGCTGCCGCTTATTCACCTCCATCTCCAGCCGCCGTTTCTGCTCACTCTCCTCCCGCAGCCGGCGCTGCAGCTGGCCCTGCTGCCGCCGCATCAGCTGAATGTTCCTCTCCAGCTCCTGCACCCGTTTCTCGCTCTGGGCTGAGAGGGACACCAGCCTCTCCGTCGCCTGCTTCTTTTTGCACAGAACCTGCCGGAGGGCGAAAGCTGCCCTTGGTCTCGGCATTTCCCCTGTGCCCCTTGCAGAGATGCCCCCAGCTCTGCCCCATTCCCACCTCGCCGGGTGGACAGAGCCCTTCCCACTCACCCGTGCCTTGCTCTGCGCAGCCGCCACACGTGTGCGGTACTCCTGCAGCTTGTGCTTCTCCCCGGGGTCCCACGTCTCTTTGCCCTCCAGCTCCTGGAGCTGCTTCTGGCTGTCACTCAGCTCTGCCCGCACCTGCTCTGCCTCCTGCTCCAGCTCGCCGATCTTCTGGCAGTACTGCCTGTTCAGAGCCTGGGCGTCCTTGCCTGCAACACACCCCCTGCACCATGACCTCCAGCCCCCCTTCCCTTGCAGCCAGGATCCTGCCGAGGGACGGAACTTTCCTCGCTCTCCCCAAGTATTTTTGCCTACAGACAGTGTATGCTCCCTTTCCCTCGGCTACTCCAGGGAAGGGAGAAACCAATGGGAAGGGTCTCAGTCAGCCAGAGGGATGGAGAAACAGGGCCCTGCTGCCTACAGGAGAAGGGGCGAGCACCAGCAATGCAGGGAGGGAAGGTGAGGACTGGAGTAAAGACCAAGCATCATGACTAAGAGATTTCATGGGGAGTGGGTCCACATTCCTGCCAGCAGCTCTGCACCTGTCTTAATGAGCTCCGTGATCAGCTCCTCCTTCATGCGGATGTTGATCGCCAGCTCCCGGATCTTCTGCTGTGCTTGCACCAGCCTCCACTCCGAGTCCTTCCCTGGCAGGCGCTCCCAGGGACCAAGCACTGGCTCCCGCTTCCTACAGACCTCTGCAACACAGATTCCCAGGGAAGGAAGGTCCTGTCTTAGCAGCTGGGTGACAGGATAACCTGACATCAGAGCTGTAGCCAAGACCTGGCACAGCATCGCCCAGTCACCTGCAGCTTCTATCACAACAGGCAGCTCTTGCCAGACCCCAGCAGTTCAAGTCTCTCCTTAACAAAAGCAGCTAGGCTGCCATCTGCTCCACTTCTGTCCTCCAGGCTCATCCACATGGGACACCAACAGCATCCAACAAAGCACTGCCAACCCGAGGAAGACTGTCCGACAACCTATGGGTGCCACTTGCCTTTTGACAGCTCCAGTTGCTCCTCCTGAATCGAGTGAGCATTGTCTCCACTCGGCTCCTCCTTCAACTTGCAGATGTCCTTCTTGCTCCAGCTTTGGATCCCATTTCTAGAAGGAGCAGTACATTAATCAATTAGGTCTGGTTGGGTCTGGGCACTGCTAGAGCTGTTCCCATAAGGACCCTCACGATCCACAGGCTTCAGGAGACAGAAACAGTTAGCTGTGGTCAGGAAGGATGGTAATTAGCTCCCCAGCGGGCAGGCAGCTGTCTCGGCAGAATCACTGACCCCAAAGGCAGCATCTGCTTCTACATCCTATGCAAGAGCTGAGCTGCGGAGGTGGGACAGCCAGGCCATGCGACTGCTGGGACACTGCGCAGTGCTGGGACAGCCTCAACTCACCGGCGCTGCAACAGGGACCGTTTCTGTTCCCACTCCTCCTCCTCCTCTCCTGAGGACAGCTCTGATGGCTTCTCCAAGTCCTGGCTAAGCTCCCTCCTCAGCACCGCGTCTCTGACCTCTGGATTGCCAGTCAGGCACTGCGCATGGTTCAGGTGCCAGCTGGCCAGGTCCTCCTCCTGGAAGGAGGGGTCGCTGTCAAGATGCTGGGGCAGAGAATTGGAAAGAGAGGAGACATACTGCATGAGAGCTGGTGTTAGAAAAAGCAGCTCTCAGCTGGGCATCGCTACTAGACACAAAGAAAAGCAACAAAATGGAGTTGAGTGTATTTTCAGGAGAACGGGTGCATTGCTAGACCCAGCTGCCTGCCCTCCTGCCTTCTGCTGCTGCTGCTGAGCAAATCTGGGACCTGCCCATAACATCAAAGTAAAAGCCTCAGTTTTGAAGCTGGGCTGCTTTTGCCAGAGCTGTGAAACACTTTGGTTGTGAACAGTGAACACTTCTGTGGACTACACCTCTGACAAGGGTCATGTTCAACAGCGGGGAAAAAGCAGTTCCTCTGCCGGAGGGCACCCAAGTGAAAAGGCAGCAGTTCCTCAATGGCACAGCCTGGTGCCCTCACCTTCCTGCAACGGGCTCTTCCACTCTGCTCAGCGGGAAGGAGCCCCGAGGGAACCCCACTGAGGCCATGGGACGGGGCAGCGTCCAGCGGGGCTGTGTGAGGTCTCTGGCCAGCAGTCACCAAGTGAAGGTTTTCCAGCAGCCCTGGCACACACAGGTTTGGCATTGCCATCTCAAGGCGCACGTGCAGCTCAGAGATCTTATCCTGCTGCTCCCGCAGTTTGTCGCTCTAGGAAGCAATGAGAAAAATGTGGTTATGTACACGTGGATCCCAGATGTGCTGCAGAGGAACCCAAAAGCTGGGCTGCGCTCTGTGGGGGAGGAAGGGGAGGAGTAGGGCAGGTCCCTACAAAGAGAGCAGAGCCCAAAAATACCTGCAGCTTATACTGCTCCATGGCATCCTCCAGGGCAGCCAGGAAATCACGGTTCTCCTCCTCCAGGCGCTCCACTTGCCTCTGCAGTTTAGCCACCTGCTCATCTTTGATGGGTTCACACCTCTTCTCAGTGTTCACCTGTCCCCCCAAAATAGAAGACAGGCAGCATCAGCATCCACCACCTTTGTCCTTCCCTTCTCATGCTGGACTCTGCAAGGGCACAGCAGCTCTGCAGATCCAGATTTTTCCTGTGAAATAAATCTCTCAGCCACAGCTGAATCCACCTTCCCCCTGCCTGCTTGGGAGGACCATGTCTTTCTGCCTCCCTTTGGCCTCTTGGCCAGGTTGCTTCTCCTCTCCCTTTCCTGACCCCTTCCACCACGCCGTGCTGAGGTTGCTGCCTTCAGTGGCCATCAGATGAACCCAACCTCAGAGCTGCAACACCCCAAGCCATTACCTGGGCTCTTGCCAGCTTTGAGCCTTGTGCCTCAAGGCTCTGCTCCTCTGCGGAGGTGCTCTCGATACCGCTATCCAGCCCGGCCGAGGTCAGCTCACTCCTCTCGCTCTCCACCGCGCACAGCCACTCCTTAACCCGCAAGATCTGCTCCACTGTCAGGTTGCTGTCCTCCTGCAGCTCCATCAGCAGCCGGTACGCAGCATCGGTGCAGGTGCGGTAATGCGCGCACTCAGCCAGCAGCCGAGCCGTGGGCTCCGGCACGCATCGTTTGGTGGTGGCCGAGCGGTTGATGATACGGGTCTCGGAGCGGTGCCGCTGTTCCAGCGCCTTCTGCAGCTTCTTTATTTGCAGGTGAAGCTCTTCAACGTGCTCTGTCTCCTTGCGGCAGTTCACCACGGCCTTGTTCTGGATGTTTTGAGCCCGGTTGGCATAATTCAGCGTGTTGAGGCTCTCATCGAAGTCGGAGGAGGATGGGCTGACACAGGCTATCATCACAGTCTGGGCATTCCCTCCCAGAGAGTCTTTCAGGATCCTAGGGAAGAGCACAGTGATTAAAATAGCTCAAATACAAAATAATGCAGGAACTTCCGACCCTTTCCAGAGGCTAAGCCCAAGGGAAACAATATTCTTGCTCTGTGGCCAGTTTGGCACTGGTGAGTCACTCACTAGTGAGCAGAATCATTAAGCAGAGGAATACCAGTCTGCACTGTGACAAGTTTCCATCCAAGTAATTCCCGAGGCTGGGAGCCCCCCAACTCTGCCATCACTGCTAGGCATGTGCTGTGCTGAAACCTGCTGGAGATTGCCAAGACTGCCTGCTCGAGCTAAAAACTAACTGCAGACCGTCAAACCAGCCTACCGGAAGCCTTTTTGATTCACTGCCAGGCAGGAAGGGCAGGATAACCCATGGTAATACCCCATCTCAGCTCCGGCAGCATGACTTATGCAAGCCTCGCCTTCTGCAGCACCGCACCGTCATTTCTGTCCTGGCCTCATTGCTCCTCAAGCTTCCCTACGTGAAAACCTGCACAGCGGGCAGACCTGTAAGCTGCTGTGAGGCACTGCGGGTCAGCTGGCCCCGTACCACCAAGCAGTCGGTCCGAGAGCCCTGGTGTGAGAGCAGAAGGGACACCCGGCCCTGCAGGCTCCTCTCAGCTAGCTGGGGGACTCTGCCGCCAAACCTGGCAGGCTGGGCGTGGGAAAGGCAGGGAGCAGCATCACATCCCTCCTGCCGGGCCACGAGCCCGTGAGACCTGGGGGTCCCAATCCCAATCTGTACCTGGTGATTTTGGAGTCCCTGTAGGGGATGTGGCTGCTCTTCCTCCGAGGGTCTCCCAAGGCGCTGATGACATTGCCTAAGGCCAGGAGGCCACTGTTGATCTGGATACTCTCCTTCAGCCTCTCCCCTGTGTTTCCCGTCTTCACAATTCGCTCTGAGCCTGCCAGGTCCACAAAGTGAAACTTGGAAACCAGGACCTGGCCCGAGGCAGGGACAGAGGAGGGGTGGTGGTGCAGGGGGAGGCGGCCAGCCCCACGCCGCTGTTCCATGGTCACCGTGAAGATGGTGTGTGAGCGGCTCGACTGCCTGTTGACATGGGTAGCTCCCGTGTGCTTGGCTGTGTTCCCCATCTCCAGCAGGCTCAGCACCTCGTCCAGCCCTTCCACTTCTGACTCCTTCACACCGCAGAGCACTGCAACAGCAAATGGAGCTGTGACTGGGAGGGACAGGCTGCCTGAGGACGCAGCTCCTCTGCACAGCCCGGTGCCACTGCCCTGCCCATCCCGTGCCACACACAGACTGGTTTCCACACCAAAACCAAACTGGACTACTAAGAACAGCAATCTGCTGCAGGAGAGGGATGGAGGGATGGAGGACTGGCCCTGCCTTCAGGGATAGATAACCCAACTCTGGCCTGAGGCATGGGAGAAAAGGGAGCCCACACAGAGCCATACATACCGACATTCCCCTTGTCATCCTCCCGGATCTGGATGTCTTTGCTGGCTGTATCCGCCTGCAGTAAGTCCCGAAACTCCTCCTTGTACACTTCCAGGTAGGACACTCGGACCGTGTAGTCAATCAGGTCATTCTCATCAATAAGCTTGAAAGTCTCAGCCATGGCTCGTGGGATGATGCCCTGCTCGTCTTCATTGATGGAAGCTGGCAGAGAGATGCACGTGGTCACGGGGAGCAGGGAACACGTGGGCAGCCCGTGCTGGCTGGGGTCAGAGCCACGGGCAGGAGCCTGCCTGCAGCACACGTCAGCTGGAAAGGAGCAGCCTCACAAACCCTCCCACAGCTCAGCCCTTGCAGCCCGGATTAAATATCCCTGGGAGTATTTCTAAGCCACAGGACCTTGGGGCAAATCCTGTCCCGTTGCTGTGCTGGACTCCAGTGACACTGCTTGGTTCCAGCCCTTCCTCAAGAAGGAAAAGGCACATTAGTGTTTCAGCAGGTAGCAAACACATTGCCTGATGCTACAGCGTGCTGCCCGTCAAAGGCAGTGTGGCTTCACAACCTTTCCAAGCTCCGAAAAGTACTTTTTTCTTTTTGTCTTTGCAGCCTGCTTGTACCTGGCCACAGCACTCTGCTGTCTAAATTTTAAATTGTTTTGTTTTTGCCTCCAACAGCCGTGCAAAGGGGCAATGCCCAAACTGGGCACAATGCCAGGCTAACTGGGAAACTGCATACAGAGGTAGATGGAAAGCATGGAAACAATTCAGTGCTTACAAGCTATGCCCTCTGTAAGACACCATAACGCCATCAAACCAGCAGTTAAAGGAGGGAAAAGCCTCCTCCTTCCCAGTCCCCTTCAAATAAACAAACTAAGAGGATGTGCCCCCGCAACCCCACACGGCCCCCCTTCGGGCTTATTTCAGGACAGATCTGGTAGATCCAAGGCAGCAGAAGGCAGCGGTGCCCTAGGCAGGTCGCCACCACCTCCTGGCCAGGCTCGTCGTGCGGTGCCAGAGGGGCAAAGCCACCCGCTGCGAGCTCCGAGCGGGTGGCGGGAGGCGGCGGGGCTGGCGGGCGGTGATGCCGGCGGGTGTGGGCGCAGAGAGCAAAGCGGGGCCGGCGGCACCGGGGAGGGCGGGGGGCCGGGAGGGGCGGCGGGGCCGGTGGCCGTGGGGCGCCGTGGGGCGGGGGGAGGCGGTGCCGTCGGGGACAGCGCCGTCGGGCGGGCACGGTGCTGCCGGTCCCGCCGCCACTCACCGACGCTGGCCTCCCCGATGGTGTACGTCTTGCCGGAGCCGGTCTGCCCGTAGGCGAAGACGGTGGCGTTGAAGCCGCGGAAGAAGGCCCGCAGCAGCGGCTGGACGCAGGCCCGGTAGACGGCCGCCTGCCCCGCCGCCTCGGGCAGCACGGCGGCGAAGCGGAAGCGGCGGCGGCGGCCCAGCGCCACCTCGCCGGTGGCGGCGTCGCCCCGCAGGCAGGGCCGGTGCCCCCGCAGCGCCTCCCGGGGCAGCAGCGGCCGCACCCGCACCGCCACCCGCACGGCCGCCCCCTCCGCCGCCATGGCGGGGCCGCCGCGGGGAGCGGGATGGGCCCGGCCCGGCGCGCCGCGATGGCGTCAGGGGCTCCGCCCGGCGCCACCGCCCCCGGGGGTCGGGCTCGGGCTCGGGGCGGGCCGGTGCGCACCGCCCCGGGGGAGCGGGCGGGGGGGCTGTGGTGGCGTGGGGGGGGACACGCGTGGGCGGTGCGGGGGCAAGGGGTAGGCTGCTCGCGGGGCGCCCCGTCCCTGGGGGGCGCTTCGTCGCTCGCGGGACACCGCTCCGTCGCCCGGGGACACCGCTCCGTCGCCCGCCAGAGGATGCTCGGCCGCCCCTGAGCCGCTGCGCCACGCGTGGGGCGCTCCAGCCGCCCCGCCGCTCGCAGGCGCTCCCACGGCCACCGCGGAGAGCGGGGCGAGGGGCTGCGCCCCCCCCCCGAGGGCCAGCGCGCCGGGGGTGCGGGCGTGGGCAGCCCCCCGGGACGGCGCTGGCGCAGGCAGCCGCGTCTGAGCCGTAACAAAAGTTCTTCATCCGGCCGCCCGCAGCTCCCGCTGCGCCGCCCCTGCGGCTGGGGGGGGGGCATGGCCCCGCCGGTCCCCCGGGCGCCGTGGGAAGCGCTGGCTCCTCGGCCGCGCCGGGAGGCGCCGCACACGCCGGCGGCGGGGCAGCACCGCGGCCGCGATGGGGCTCCGGCTGCCGTTGCGCCGCAGCGCCAGCTTCACCCCCGGGCACCCGGCCCTCGCCGAGCCGCCCGGCCCCGCCGCGCTCCGGGCGGAGGCGAACGTCCTGGTGATGGGGGCGGACAGCGTGGGGAAATCGGGTAAGAACCGGGGGGGAGCGGGGGGGTCCCCGGGCGGGGAGACCTGTTTGTGTCCTTTTCCCCGGCAAAAAAAACCCCGAACCAAACCGAGCAGCCGGCGCTGCAGCAGCATGCGGGGAGCTGCCCCGCAGCGAGCCGGTGGGATGAGGCCGAGCCGTCGGGTGGGAGGCCGGGCACAGCCGTGCAGGCAGCGGGCGAGCCGTGCGGGAAGGTGGGCTCTGCTACGCTGCGGTTTGCTGATGGCCCGGTGGTTCGTGCTCTGCCCGCAGACCTGCTGTCATTGTGGCTGGGGGGAGACCAGAGGTCGTTCCTGCTAGTGTGAGTGTGCAGGGTAACGGTGCCTGACTCTGCTCTGCACGTAAAAAGAAAAATCCGTCAGGTTTAGGGCTATTCTGGTGATCTCCATCCTTCCTTCTGCAGCTCTGACCGTGCGTTTCCTGACCCGGCGCTTTATCGGGGAGTACGGAGACATGGGTGAGTGAGTGCCAGGCCAGAGCCCGGCCAGTTCCGTGAGCGACGGGTGCAGGAGGCGCGCCTGCTCCTGCCTGCTGCGTTTCACTGCGTCGCGTCCACTCCTGCTCTTCTCCAGAGCCTTTGCCAGCTCCTGAGGGGCTCGATGAGTGTATCTGTTCAGCGACCCATCTCTTGCTCCACAACTGCTTCTCTGGGGTGCAGAAGGTCCTGAGTGGCAGCTGGTGGCACCGGTGGGGCTGGGGTGGAGGCAGGCTGGGGCAGTCACAGCTGTGAGGGCCACCATGCTCCCTGTGGTTGTTGCTGGACCTTGCCTTGAGGAGCATGGTCTGCCAGGGTGGATGTGACAGGCTTGTCCCCATGAAGAGAAGACCAGGGTTGAGGGAGCTATCTCTTGGGTCTATGAAGATGATTTTTTTTTTTTTTTTGGCAGAATTCATCTACAGCCACAACCTGACCGTGGATGGTCGAGAGATTCTCTTCCACATCTGGGATGTCCCTAATTCCCAGGTGAGAGAGCTCCACTCCTGTCACCTGCTTTCACCCCAGGGACAAAAAACCCCTCTACTAAAAGTTGACTATAAGGAACCACAGGCAGGGAGCTCCAGCTGAGCAAAGTTCTCGTGTCAGATGGTGTGTAGGCAGCCAAATCCTTCTTGCCTGCAGAGCACAGGGCAGCAGCGTCGCTGGCAGGGTAGCAATAGTCACCGTAGCCCACGGTCCTCTGGCTGAGGACATTAGAGCTGGAGCACTAACATTACCAGCCCAGGCTGAGCACAGGACTGCGCTAACGAAGTGGACTTGCCACTCTGAGGTCCCCACGTTGTTATCACCTACAGGCTGCAGGTGATACAGTGGCTGGGTGATAAGCTGAGGACAATGATGCTGAAGCCTGAGTTGTGTCTCTTAGATGAGGTTTGGCTGCCTTCCTCAGTACTCCTCTTTCTTTCCTTTTGCTGCTTGCTATCTGTCCCTGTCCCAGTGGGCTCCGGATTGCTGCACCCTGTGCTAGGAGGCAGGCATGGAGGGAGGGAGGGAGGGGGTGGGATAAAAGACCCTTCCTTTTCTCATACCCCAGGAACAGGCAGAGGAGGGCTCCTCAGAGGAGAAGCGAATCCAGTGGGCAGACAGCTTTGTCCTGGTCTACAGCATCTGTGACCGTGCCAGCTTCAACATCCTGCCCCCTAAAATCCAGTTCATCAAGGCCACCAAGGAGGGGCAGAGCCAGGAGAAGGTGCCCATCATCATTGTGGGCAACAAACGGGACCTGCACCACCGACGGGTGGTGTCCAGTGAGGAGGGTCGGCTCCTGGCCCTCTCTTTAGACTGTGGTTTCTATGAGGTCTCTGCAGCCGAGGCTTATCATGGGGCCCTCATGGTCTTCCATGGACTGGCCAAGCGCATCCCTGACACCAAACTGGCACTGAAAAAGGGTACAGGGATCCGCGGCATCGTCAAGACCATGTCATCTGTGTTTGCCCGTAAGCGAACGGACTCCCTCTGAGCTACAGTGTGAGTGTTGCTTCTCTCTGTGCTACCCAGCTGGACCCAGCCTCCCCCCGGATGCCCATGGAGATGGTGTGTTTCCATAAGTATGATGGGTTCCTTGCTGTCCTCCTAATGTCGGAGTCTGGGTGTCCTGCCATGTGCAGCCAGTGCAGCTGAGGACTGTAGTGCCTTCCTCTTGGCTCTGTGATGGGGCAGAGTTTCCACTCTGCTGTACCAGCTTTTTAGGTGCCTCCTGCTTTCCCCTTCCATCTTCTGATGCTGGAAACCACCAGGTGATTTTGCCGCAGCTCCAGGCAGCATCATCCCCAGCTTCTTCAGCAGGAGCTGCCTGAGCTGTTGGTGAACAGTGAGGACACGCTGCTGCACAGCCACGCGGCTCCCTGTCCCCCTGCCTCTACCCTGGGATCCTTATTAATGCGCATCAGGGTCTTCCTCTGATAACCCCTGGAGCCCCCATGAACTGGCAAGGTGCAGTTTCTCCACTGGGGAGCCACTGGCGGTTCCCAACTGTGCATCACCATGTCAGTGTTCCAGAGCCCACAGCACTGGCCGACCCCAGAGGACCTCAGGGAGGGCTGACGCCTCCCATCCCACCCGTTTTGCTTTTGAACTCTCCTGCTTGTGGTCTTCTCTCCCACAGCCTCCCAGCAACCGCAGCCGTTCCCCTTGTGCAAGCACCGTACAGACTGTGCCTGGGAAAAAACAGACACGTGGCTCATTCCCAGGACAGGGATCGCACCGTGCGCCTTCCCAAGCCACTCCATCTGTAAGGCTGCCTGTCCCTGGGGAGGAAAGGAGGTGGGGAAGGGGCTGCCGGGCTCGTAGCCGAACTCTGCTGCTGCTGCTGGGAAGTTTTTCCCTGCCTCTCCCCAAACCCTCCCCCTTGTATGCCTGGGAAAGGGCTTGTGTGTGCAGTACGGACACTGATTTCTCTGCTGTGTTCTTCTGGAAATGCAATAAATTGTATTTGGCAGGAGGCCCCCAGCTCCTTGGGGCTGTGAATTTGTACTCGGGGCATGGGAAGAGACACGTACTGTGCTGGGCACGAGCACCCACCGTTGCTGCAGCAGCGACCCAGCGATGCGTTTCCCGTACCTGCTCCCTCAGCCCTGGGTTGGGTGACTCACCCCACTCCGCTCCCTCGTTTTGGTGGCTCGCTCTCATAAAGCAGCTGAGCAGAGCAGCTCGGGAAGGTTTATTATTGCAGCAGATACAACAAGGTGTTGTGGGAAGCGAGGCGGTCCTGCGGGAGAGAGGGGCTCCAGGAGCTCCACCTGTTCTCACTGGTCTTCCTGACCCCACCATCCATCCCACCACCAGCTGGGTGTGGGTGCCTAGGGGGCTTTCCTACCCATGAGTCCTGCTGGTCCGTGGGGACCTTTGGCTCCTTCACAGAAGAACATTCTGTGGCCAGGGATGGGCCCTGCCACTGGGGAACTAGGCTTGCTGTGGTGATGCAAACATGATGGCTTTGCTGTCTTCCCTGCTTTGTCTCAGTGCTGTTCTCCACATATAGTCCATCTAAGGTCCGCACCGTATGCTCTACAGGGACCAGGGTAGCCCAGTGCCAGGCCTGGCTGGTCCCTTTTTCTCTTTTCTGGTCTCAATGCTTTCCGGATCTCCTTCATCCCTCTGGTCCCACCTCCCCCTACCTTCTCCTTCCACCGACAGGGCTTTTGGCTGCCTTTATTCCCCCATCCTAGCCCCAATACACTCCAGAAGATGACATCCCACGGCATGTCTACCACTTTGAGCTCCTGTCCCGCTACAGGGGTGCATGCGGGCAGCTGGCAGGGGGGGGGCGCGGGGGCTGGGCAAAGCGTGCTGAGGGCGGGGGATTACAGTGGGGCCAGGTTGCGATCGTCCTCCCCACCGGTTCAGTCCTTCTTGAAGGCAGGAGCGTAGAGGTTGGTGTAGTAAGCCCGGCTGTACATGGCCTCGGGGCTGAAGCGGTAGGAGCCCTCGCTCACCCGCCTGTTGTAGGGGGCAAAGGCAGATTTCCGTGGGAGGGGGCACTCGGGCTCGAAGGCAGGGCTGCGGTAGAGGTTGTGCCGCAGGAACAGGGGGTCCTCGAGCCCCAGGAAGGAGAGGGGGTGATGGCCACGGTACAGCCGCCAGTCGCCCCTCAGCTGGGATTTCTCCTCAGCGGAGGGGGGGGCAGGCTTGGTGTCCTCCTCCTTCTGCTCCGTCTCCGGGCTGGGCTTGCTGCCCCCGGCTGGCTCCTCTGCCTTCACTGACTGCCTGCGGAGCTGAGAGACGGGTGAGCACCCAGCCAGGCTGAACCTGCCGGCCAGCCCTGCTCTCCCTGTGCCACACAGCCCCCTCAGAACTAGGGGGACCTCAGGACAAGCAAATTTGCACCCAGAAGGGTCCACAGTGGAGGAGAGTGGGTGGGTGCAGCCCAGGCACCTGCAGTGGAGAGGTGGTCCCAGGGGAGCAGCAGGGTGGGGGAAAGGAGAGGGGACATGGTCTCAGCCTGAACTTTCACCTTCCCAGGAATTTGTGGTCACAGCCTGGCTTGGGCATGAACTGTGTGAAGGTGCCATCACCAGCCAACCTGCTGGTTCTGTCGGGGGAAACACACTGTCATGGCTTGGGGGATGCTCAGGAGGAGGGTGAGACTGAGGTGTCCTGAAAGCACCCCATTTCCCCGCTCTGGTACCTCCTGCCTGGAGCTATGGGGTGCTCATGATTGGAGAAAATGAGGCTCGCTGGAGATGGACGGGACCTGGCTGGGGATAAACTCACCGGCACGTAGCTGTACAGGGTGCCCAGCAGATGCTTGGGGGCACTGACGAGGGTCCCCCCGAGAGCATCCACTGTCTCCATGGCCTTGGACAGCCTGCGGGGGGTGAAAAGGATCAACCCCTCTGCTGCATCCCAGGCCACGGCTGGAACCTTCTTCACGCTGGAGATGCCGGAGGCACAGGCGGTTTGCAGGTTGTGAGCCACGCTGCCCACCAGCCCAGGGTTGTCCCCTGCCTGTCAAGAGAAACCAGCTCAGCCGCTGGCCCCAGCAGCTGCTCCAGGTAGGACATGGGTGGACCTGGGCTCCCCATCCCCCCTGCAGCTCACAGCCAGAGTGCTTTCAGCTCGCTGCTTTGCAAAAGCCACCACAGCCCTTTGCAGCAGGGTCACTCCTTGTCGCTTCCACTGCCCCCCCTGCCCAGGCCCCTGGAGACCCTCTGCCCTGGGCTGTGCTTCCGCTGCAGGCAGAGGCGAAGGGCAGTGACCCCAACCTGCTGCTTCCCGTCCCCACGTCCCAGCGGAGCTGCTGCTGGGGACTGTTCCCAGACCCCCGGCTCACACTGCCCCTCGCTGCTGGGACCACGAAGGGAGATTTTTCGGGGGTGTTCAGGGGCTCGGTAGGAAGCTCGGTGCTGACACCCCACAGCAGCAAAGGAGTCTTGAATATACAAGCCAGGGTGACCCTGTCCAGCTCAGGGGCTGCCCACAGCCTGCAGCTTTGGGGCATTAGGGAAGGGGGCTGCTGGGGATGCCCCCTGCCAACTTCCCCTTGCCTCCTCCAGGTTGAAATTCAGGGTTGAGTGGGGATGAGGGCCTGACCCCCACAGCTACGGGGGGAACATCCCCCACATGGCCCATGGGCAGGAGGATGCTTTGGGGCACCCCTGGCCCACTGCTCCCCTTTTCTCTGTACCTCCTTGGTGTGGTCATCTTTCTTCCCCACCTTCTCCTGCTTCTGCTCTGGCACCTTGCTCTGCCGCTGGCTCAGCCAGCCACCCGCAGTGCTCTGCCCATCACCGTGGACCCGTGGCGCTGCAGGTACACTCGGCTTGGCCAGGCTGCCCTGGAAGAGGAACAAAAAGCCACTGTTTGGGGGGAGCTGGCAGGTCCCATCCGCCCCATCCTGCTTAGCCTGAGGATTTCACAGGGTCCCTGGGGTGCACAGGGAGCAGAGGGGTTCATTGATGCATGCCGGAAGAAATCCGGAGGGCAGCCGGGAGGTCCAGGATTTTGGCATAGGCCAGGGAAGGGGTTCCTGCCGCAGCGCTGGGTGGAAGAGGAGAGGTGCCTCCTTCTCCTCATCCTCTCTGAGCCTCTGCAGGCGCTTTTTGCTTTAGGAAGGATGTTATGGCAAGGCCATAAATCAACAGTATACATTGGGAGCCAGCTAAAAATAACTTGTCCCACTAATATGGTACAAAGTTGTGTGTGAACGTGCTGTGGGAACCACCAGCCCTCGGCTCATCTTGCTGAGTGGGGGAAACAGCAGTGCCCACCAGCCTGCCCTCGGACGTGCTCCGAGGAGCTTGAAATGTCTCAGCCAAAAGCAGAATCAGCCCCAAAAAGGGTATGGGGGAGGAGGAACCTGGCAGATGGGTTTGGCACTCACCAAGACAGGGATCCAGGTGGCCAGCTCCTGCCCTTTGGCTTTGGCATGCTGGAGGCTTTGGGTGGTTTGCTGGTAAGCACGGTGGGAGACGGTGCTAACCAAGGCGCTGATCCGGCCCAGGGTGCTGGGAGCACTGGTCTGCTGCTGGGAGACCTTTGCTGCTGACTCACGTGTCTCTTTGGGCTTCTGATCTAAAGGCAGGAGAGCAGTGGAAGGTTTATGTCCTGGCAGGACGACCCTTCTAGGCATCCCTACACCAAAATCCAGTGTTTTTCTCCTGCCACTTGCACCCCATGAGTGAGGTGTCACCCCAGGTACATCCAGCCCTTACCAGATGAGGGGATTTGGGTATCAGGACTACCTGCTTCTTCATCCTCCTCTGGCAGCAGGTACTCCATCAGCTTCTCCAGCCCTCCCAGGGCCGTGTCGACCCCTGCGGCTGCCATCTGGCTCACTGAGTTCCTCCTCGTGTACCTTGCTGTCGTTTCCACTGTGTTCTTGGTGACCTCGTAGCCCTCGGCTGCCAGCTCCATGATCTTATCCATGGAGTTGCCAATGGTGCTTTTGGCACTTTGGAGGGGGGAGGAGATGGTGCCCTTTAGTTCAGATGCGAGCTGTGGGCAGAGAACACAGCCCTGCTGGTGTGCTTGGGGTGGCATGGGACAGCCAGAGGGACCACAGGAACCCATGGCAGCTATGCAAGTAGACAGCCCCAGGAGGAGCATAACAGCTCTCTTGAGCCTGGGCTGAAGGTAGCTGGCAGGGATGGGACACAGGACACTGTTGACCTATGTTTGGGAGCACCCCAACCATCCCCTGGGCTGCAGGAACCCTGGAGGAGCCCTTGCTTGGAGGTGCTGCCTTGTTTCTCCCCCAGTAGCCCATCACCATCCAGAAACAAGACCAGAGATGTGGGCTCTGCAGAGGGGTCGGGGGTGTCTTAGAATGTCCTGACTGTGACTGACCTTATCAACTGGGTACTGGAGGGCAGGGATCTTCTCCTCCAGGTGGTCCAAGCCCCGGCAAGCCAGATTGTTGGCCACAGCGACTGCCTTGGGCAAAAGCATGGGGTGGGTTGGTAAGAAAAGCACCTGGGCTGTGCTAGGCTCATGCTAGTGCCAGTGCTGTCCCACCAAAGGAGGCTCTGGTGGGCTCCCCCCTGCCGTGTTCCCCCCCGTGGATGGACTCACACTGAGGCTCCAGCCTGCGCACCACGGGCTCCACGCTCCACATGGCCAAGGCGCTGGCACCCTGCACACCCCGCTCGTAGACCTCACACACTGAGGCCACGAGCGGGTGGGCCTCCTTGGTGCTGGCGTAGGTCCGCTGGAGGCTTTCGCAGGTCGAGCTCACCACCGGCAGCTGCAGGACCCTCTGCAGTACATTCTCCTATGCATGGCAGATGGGCATCAGTCAGCCAACAGCTCTTCCCTGAAGAATGCCCTCTTGACCACATCTTGGTGGCAGAGGACCGCAGCTCACGTTGGAGGAGGAGGGCATTTCTCAACCCTCACTGAGGGTCTCCCAGTTACGTTGTGTATGGCACAGCCATGGACAAGCACGCTGGCTGCTGCCGCAGAAGGAGCATGGACACCACAGGCAGTGTCGGTGACGGTCCCCACTCCCCCCATCTCCCAAGCCCAACTGTCCAGGTGGTCCCTCTGGCTTTCTACCCTGCTCCTTCTATCTGACCCAGCCCTTGCTCCTATCCTTGGACCAGCACTGGCCAGTGCCTATGTGGCACCTCTATCCTGTCTGTCTTGTCACCACCGTGGCAAATAAGGCATATGGACCTCAAAAAGAAGGGGAGAGGAATAAGTCTGTCCCTGAGGGCACACAGGGCTTTGGTAGGAGCCACTGCTGTAAGAAAAGGGCACCAGAGCTCTTCGAGGCGGCAAGGCACCGCACCCCCACACCCTGCTAGCACAGGCAATGTGGGATACCAGTATAAACCAGCACAGCCGACACCTGTGTGCACTGCCAGTGCCAGAGCATGGCTGGAGGTAGGTCCCTCAAAGCTGGGCAAGCAGGATGAGCCTGTGCTCCAGCTGCTGCTCTTGCCTGGTACCCAGCTGGTGAGGTGGGACAACTGAGGGAGATGTTGCAGCTCCAGGGGAGGACCGAAGGGAGCATTGTCTCACCACAGCAGCCATGAGGGCTGCACAGGACAGAAAAAAAGGCAAAGCTGAGCTTTCCTCTGATCACCGGTGGGTGAGAGGCAAGTTTGGCTTCATGTCCCGCTTGTAACCATGACCAGACTGTGAATTTGCATGTTTGAGAAAAACTGTATCGTTTTGTGCTACACTGTGCTAATTTTGGCTTGACGTGGAGCCAGCCCTCTCACAAATCCTGCAGTTCAGCAATCCCAGGGGCTCTAGCTGTTCAGAGAAGCATTGCATCCAAGCAGCATGACTGCTTGAGGTCTGGGGTCCACCGTAGGGACACAGACAAAGGACAGGAGGACAGGCACTGCCAGCTAGTTTCACCAAGGTCTCGCATCAGCTCAGAGTTAACTTGGTTCTGAACTATTTAATTTCAAGCAAGTGAAAGGTTTTATCCTTTCCCTTTGATGATGCTCTATATTATTGCAGGTAAAGATCCATATAAAGATAACAGGGGTTATATATGCTGTATATAGCACGAGGGACAGTGTGAGATGTGGTTTGTATTCATCTGGCAGTGTCGGTATGCACCACCTGGCGCCCTTGGCAAACCTCTGCCCTCCCCTCTCTCCCCCTTCCCACACCCACCTTGGCACTTCCATTCTGCACAGTTTGATTCTTCTTCGCTGTCATTGTGATGCATCCACCTGTAAAGCAAAGTTGGGAGCTGCAGACCCCGCTGTAAAGGCAGAGCTGGGCTTGGCCTCCCCCAGCTCACGCCTGCACCCCCTAAGCACAGTGGGGCTGGGAGCTGGGCTGAGACATGCACCTCCCATGGGTGTAACGGATGTGTCAGTGCCTAACGCTTGACTTTTTACCAGTTAAGCTGTAAAACCAATGACTCCACACAGCCCTCCTCTGCTAGTGTGTCTTAACACCCAAAGATCCACAAAATTAGTTGAGGCATCTAGTCTGGAGGAGCTACCGTACAAGGCAGGATAAAGGGCACCGACAGAGCTGTAAAGCAAACTCAGAGCAACCAGGATGTTAATAGACGTGCGCGAGGGCCAGGCTGAGATGCAGGCAGGGGAGGGGTAAGACGATAGGACAGGAGCAGAGAGAGGAGCTGCGGGCAGGGACATGGTGAGCTGCCCAGCTGCGGTCAGCATCCCCCTCCTGCACATCTGTCCTGCAGCTCTGCTGCTCACAATGCCAGCACCCATCCCTGCACAGCCCCAGCTTGATGAGGGTGACAAAAGCACCGCAAAACACCCGTCTCCACTGCTCCCAGCTGGGTAACAGCTGAAAGCACAACCCTAGCTCCCAGCACAGACTCCCTTTTCTTAGCAGCAGATGAAATTCAAGAGATTTAGGGAGAGCGGGTGATCCCTGCTCTCACCCTGCCTGTCCCGCTGAAGCTGTCCCCCGAGCACCCGGTGGAGACAGGCTACTCACCGAGGGGCAGCCCGTCCCCAGCAGAGCAGGAGCAGAGGATGGTGGCTGCACGGTCCCTTCACCCGGGTCCTCTGAGAGTGATGCACCGTGCCCTGGCCCCTACCACCACGAGGCCCCACCTCCCAGTTGCACGGGTTTGGGAGCTGGCGGGTTGTGGTGGAAACTGGCCAAAGAGCTCCCTGAAGCCACCGTAATTCGGAACAGATGATGGCAGAAAATCCCTTTTGTTGTCTTCCCTGCAAAGCCCAGAAGCTGCAGCACAGCTGGGATGCACCAGGGTTTAACGCCCCTCCATCAAGAGAAGATGAAAAAAGTGCCCTTGGACCTCACCACTTCAAAAGCAACAGATCATGAGCAGCCAGGGAGAAGGTGAAGAGTCAGGCAGTATTTCCTAAGAAATTAAAACCTTCCTGTATTTCTGTAGCCTGTTATGCCCCGTGGTGGAACAGGACCTTATCATGTTGGGAAACACAACACAGACCAAGAACATAGTTTCTCCCCAGGAGAGTTTACTAAGCACAAGGAGCAGAAGGCAGATGTGGGTGTCACATCCTGCATAAACCAATCTGGTTTGGCCAGATTTCTCTACAATTTCTAGGAGAATTCATGGAGGGTTTTGGTAAGGAGGCTTTTAGCTGAGGGTCAGGGCAGACACTTCATTATGAAAGCTCTAGGCATTTGGAGTAGACAGGAATGGAGGAAAAAATCAGGTTGGAAGTGATCTCTGTAAGTCACCTCATCCAACTCTTGCTCAGAACAGGACTACCCTTGAAGCTAGATCAGGCTGTTCAAGGTTATGTCCAGTCCTGAAAATCTCCAAGGGTGAGATTCCCATTTCTCTGGAGCCAAATTCCTGTGCTAACCGTACTCACGGTAAACTATTTTTTTCCTTATGTCCAGTTGGAAGTTTCTCTGTTGCAATTTGTGCCTGCCACCTCTTATCCTTGCTCTGTGCACCTCTGAGCAAGGTCTGTGATCCCGTCTGCGCTGGTATGGCACGTGCTCCATGCGCCTAAATGTCTTACCCTCTCCACGATCCTCTGCTGGACTCTAGTCAAGATCTCTCCCGTGCTGGTGGGGCCAAAACAGGACATGGCTCCCCAAATGTGACCTCACAAGTGCTTCACAGAGAGGAACAACTACTCCCCTTGACCTGCCAGCAATGCTCTCACTACTGCAGCTGTTTCGTGGCCAGCCTGTCTTGGTGCACAGGAGGCACTCTGCCAACTCACGTCATAATTAACAAATCCATTTGCAGTATTGATTGAGAAGAAAGAAGACACCACCTGTATGGAGACATGATAGGTTCTGGTTATTGACTACAGAGATCACAGACGAGCCACGCTGATAAGACAAGGACAACATGATGGAAAGAAAAATGCCAGAGGACACAGCAATAACCAAGGGGCTCAGCGCAGATGACCCGCCCAAGCAGCCTGCTGACACAAGGCTGCTGTGTGTCCTGGACCACCTGGCACGAGGCAGGGAGACCCTTGGCATGCATCTCGGCATCACGGGAAGCCCAAGCACCAGAGCCAAGTCCTTGAACACCTGCAGCTGCCTGGCACTCATGTGCAGGACACAGAGGTGTGCACCCAACACGACTCTGTGGCTCCCAGCTGTGCTGCTCGTACATGGGGGTGGGAGACTGCCCAGGGATGTGAGAAAGCCATGCGTGGGAGGAAAATACCCACTTTCGCCCCAAAGAGCCTGGAGATTGCTTCCACCCCAGAGCTCTGCAAAGCCTGCAGGCCTGCCTTGCTAGCTGGGTACAGAGGCATATGAGTGTCCTGGGCTGTCTCCAGCTCGGTGGTGGGGTGAGTCACTGCAATCCAGACAACAGGACAAAGGGCAGCAGCTTGCCCAAAAGTTTGCTCTCTTGGCACTGACACTTTTTCCAGCCCCACTGGCCTTGCTAAAAGTGCAGGGTGCGTGCCAAGCTTCTCTCTGCCTTGGCTAGAGTTGGGATCAACAGACAACACAGCCTTTGCCCTACTAACGCCTTTGCTCATCCCCTCCCCTTCCTCTGAGGCAAAAGCTGTGCCAGCCCTGGGCTCTGCAGTGCAAAGGTACCATTGCTTCTACCCCGCCTCTGCTTCACCTCACACCAGAAATACCTTCTGTGTTTCTCCAGGCAATATTTAGAGCTCACTGGATGAGCTGGAAGCCGTTTTACACCTTTGTCTCCACAGTCTGTTCCATATCCCTCAAAAAACCACAGTGAGGGGATGAGCCAGATCCCCAAAGACCTGAAAGGAATCTTTGCACTTAGGTCTGGAAGGGGGCTGGCAAGGTAACCAATTCATTTCCATGCTCTGTGGGAGGATCAGCACCCTCTAAACCACTGCCGGCAGATCTCTGTCCGGTTTCTTTTTCAGGACTGCCCTTCCTGGGCAATCCATTTAGTCTTTCATTTTACTTACAGTTCAAAAAAAGTGTGATTTAATTCTCCTTTGCTGCAATATAAATGTATTACCTCCTGGATGGTTTTAGAGACTGATTTATCGCCTTCCTCTTGGCAGACAACCTTCTGAACACTTGAAGACTTCTCATACCCTCCCCCAGTCACCTTTCCTCTACAGAACTGGTTCATTTGGTCCCTCCCTGGAGACGCTGGTGTTTAGATCTCTGACTGTTCTTGCTGCTCACCTGCGAATCCTGAATGGCTCACGTATTTCTTGAAATATCACGCCAAGCATGGTTTTAACACTAGGAAGGCCTTGCCTGTAAATATAATAGAAAACTACTTCGCACATCTCACACAGACCACTCTCCTGTTAACTGTTTCCATTATGAAATGTGTATCAGACCAGTAATTCAGAAACTCTTGCTAAAACATTGCTGAATGCAATGCTTTATACATTGTTCAGGAACTGACATTTTAGAGCTTCCAAGTTTGCAAGGCTCCTACTCTAGGGGATAGGAGCCAACAGTAAGCTTGTTTTTAATGGTTACCCTGGCTCCATCCCTCGCCATCTCAGCTGGAGATGTTACCCTTCACTCCCTGCCCTGAACAGGCACTTGTTTTTAAACAGCTGCAGTGATTCGCCCTATGACACCACGATCCAGCCAAATGAAAAGCTGTTTATAAGATACTAAAATGCTGGTGTACCCGTTCCTTGCACTGTAGCTTTGCCTATGCTGGGCAGAAGGCTCCAGCTCTCACTACAGGTACTCAAGGGCAACCGATGGCAATTCTCAAAATGTCACTACGTTTCAGGGCATTTCATGTATTTTATCTGGTACTCATATAGTTACTTCATGTTTTTGCAGCTGAGATGGGGATTGTTAATTAGTCTGATGAATCTGGCTGCCACCTTACTACTGCAAAAGGAAAGCTCCATAACCCCAGTGCAGCTATAGGCAAATCTGGCTGCCACCTTGCTATTGCAAAAGGAAAGTTCTATAACCCAAATGCAACTATAGGCAATGTCTCTTTAACAGTATCATCCTTCATAAAATTCAGAGATGGGAGGGAGGATTCCTCCTTCAGCATTTCTTTACACCATCTTCCAAGTTACACACACAGACACGGTGTCACACTTATCTCAGTTTATTGCTTGTGTTCAAACAGCTGTCCTTATTCTAACTGCTGTATTAGAAACAGATATTAAAAAAAAAAAGGCACTAAAAGGATTTTCTCCATATGATTATGATTCTATGGCTTCAGTCACATTACATTAAGATACATTAAATTGCTAGCCTCCGGCTGGCGAGCAGAAGGCAAGTATTAGTGCTTAACATCCAGTAAGAAGAGTTACTCCCGTATGTTCCAACACACATCATGTAGAATGGGACAGGTAAGGCTGAGACAGGCTGAAAATTCACTGCCCCACCTCCCGCATTAAGCCTGTACTTGCTAATCCACACTAGTCCCTACAGGAGAAACATCAAAGCCTGGCTCATGGCCTTGCATAGTGTTTGCCTGGCACAAGGGAAAACCCACCCTCCTCCCCCCTCAGGGCACAGGGAGGTGTAGCTGACTAGGGGCCACATCACTATATTAATCCATTTCCCTTTACCCACAACATACAAGAGAAAATGAGAAATCATTTTGCAAACCAGTGAAAGAAGTATTTTGTATCTGAGAGCATCCCTGAAAGGAATTCAAAACATAGTTTTTGCAAGATGAAATTCTGTAGAGAAAAGATGGCTAAACCTCCCCTGCCAGATCATCAGCGCTCCTCTTCTTTCCTTACAGGGGTTGCCACACACTGGGATAATGACCAAATCTGACCAAGGGAGGGATGGGCTGCGCATTGCCAGGAGCTCAAAGACAAATGGAGTAAAGAAACAAAAAAATTCCATTGTTAAAAAGTCGAGGAAGCTCTTGAAGACAACAATCCCATATAATGCTCCATTATGGTCTGAATTGCCAGTACACTCTACACTTTTAGTGGCATTTATTTCCATATTAAAAAGAAGAGCTGCTGTAGGCCACACTTGGTCTTCAAGCGCACTTAATTACCCTGCTCAGCAACCTCTTTTTTGTTTAAACACTTCATTGGCAGGCTAACACTTCAGATTCAAACTGGAAGTAATTTCAAGCCTGACCACAATGACTTAAGATAAACTGCGGCAGTGCCTTACCATGCCTACTCAATTCCATAGCCTTTGCCTTTTAATGAAGGAGATCAGCACCTTTTAATTTCTGTTTCCAGACAGCACCATAAATAACGAGTACCCCGGTCAAGGTTAGAGTAGTATCTGTACACATCTACTCACAGATTAAACAAGGAGCCCTTGCACCAGAAAGTAGCAGAACACACAGGCCCAGCTCTGATGGAGAAAAATTGGTAATTTTATCTCCCGTATAATGTGCAAATTTTTCTCAGATGTTGTCAGAACTGGTACTCCGCAAAGTCAGGAGCAACTGCATGACATGTTAGACAGCTCGATGCAGCATTTCTCCTTTAACTTAGATTACGCTGCCAGGCAATCATTCCTAGCAAGATAAGCGATGAACAATAATGCAGTTGCAGGGCAAATATAAGGCATTTTCAAATAGTAGAACTCATTCAACCCGTGAGGGAACATGCGAAAAATCTCGTGGTCATGAGATGGGAGGATAGGGAGAACCAGAGAGGAAAATATAAATCACGAATGCCCAAATCCAGCTTTTCTTCTCACAGGGGATTCCGATATTATCACGATCAACTCTATTCCCTTCCTTCCCAGAGCTTACACAACCAGAAACACACCCTTGCAGTTTTTCTGACTCAACGAGCTCTAAGCCAGGCTTCTCTCCTTAACTGCAGGTTCTAAAGCTCCTTATTATACTGGATTTTTTAATGTAAAATTAAAACAGCAAAACAAGCTCCTTATCACCATATGATTAATGGAAAACTGTTGCACTTGGAATCACAGGGGTTTGGGAGTTAAGGTGCATGTATAATGGGAAATTTAATGCTTGTGAGTGGTTCCAGATTCACAGCTTTGGAAACCTAGTTCCCTACAAATCACAGCATCATCAGCACTCAGACAAGCTTCTCCCACACACTGTCCTTCACCGAACTCCTCAGCCATAGCCCGCTGGAAAAGTCAGAGCCGGTGGTCAACAGCCCTTGGCTCACATTATTAAAGGAAAAGAAGAAAGTGCTGATTTCCTGGGACACAAGTTGGCGCTCCCTAGATTACAGATCCAGCATCACCAGTGCACTACAGAGGTCATCGGGAGGTCAGCTCACACCACTCTTCGGTTACCATCACACTGCATTCAAACCACTGCCTACAGATAACAGGAGTCATCAACTCAAACCCATCAGAATACTCGTACTTGGCTTCAGGCCATTTTACCTGCAGTTCCTAAGTTGCCTGAGCCCACTATAGAAAATCTGGCTGTAGGAACCTTGGATTGGTGAATTCCAGCTTCCCAGTGTAAACATGATTATTTATGAGTCATATACCTGTTACAGTTTTCTATGCAGCTATTTCACAACCCTGTATTAAAATATAGGAACGTCAGTATTTCCTTATCTAGCAGCCATGTTCCAAGTCCTGTTCCTGTTTGTGAAATACTACTCTGTCTTCTCCCACCTGCGCTCCATCAGGGAGCGTGTCATAGCACCAAACTCATCTGTGAAGACACAGGGAAGGGAAAAGGGTAGAATTCACTTATCCAGAGGACAAAATTAATCTTGAGGTTACTGTAAGACATGTTCATTTTGAAAGTGCCATATGGAGGATAAAAACCTATCAGAGGATCAAAGCTGTTGGCTCGCTGCATACTGTGCAGCTCCTGTTATGTCATTGTTTCAGCTTCAGATGTGGGCTTGCTAACATGAGGATCCCCACAAGGGAGGAGATGACGCCACAGAAACCAATCACTCCTGGGTTGGTCTTGTAGATCCCTAGTGTATCCAAAGGACCTGAGAGATCACAGAGATTCTTCACCAAGTCTAGCAGCAAAGGAGGATGTCTTTTCAGTATCTGAAATAGCAGGAGGAGAAAACCGTGCAAACTATCACATTTTGCACAGTTTCGTTCCTGACTGTGTTTGTCCCAGAAGGAATTCTCCTTTATCTTTTCTTCCTGTACAGCTTGTTCCAGCCTCCAGGAGATCTCATACCAGTCCCTGGCTAGATTCATCAGGAGTGAAAAGTAGTAACACTTGGTAGCCCAATTCCGCCACTTTGCCTTATCGATGTCAGGTTGAAGCCCAACGCTCTTGAACCACAGGACTGCATCGCAGACGAAGTAGATGGCACGGGTCAGGTTGGAGGCTGTAAGGCAGAAGCGAGGAACCGCATCTGGCAGCTGTGTAGTTCTCCTGGCTGCTACCAAGGCATGTACCATGTTGCCCAGTCTGAACACTGCAAGAAACCCCACAAAGGTTAGCACAGTGTGGCCTTTACAGAAGAGACACAGCCCTACGCAGGGCAACTTGGCATGTCACTGTCCACATGTACTTTTAAAAATCTTGGCGAGCTTTGGGCATTTGTATGCTTAAGTATTTTCTTCTCGTGAGAAGCTAGTATTAGTGAGGAAAGGCATATAAACATCTCAGTTCTGTCCTGCACCAGCCCATGACACACACACAAATCTTGTCAATAGCCAGGACTTGCAGCCTTCTCCTGCTGTTCTGTTCTCAGCGCCTGGGTGCCCTCTGGACCAACACCACCCATGGCTCTGAACGAGTGTGGTATTCCAGTGTCAAAGGGTGACACAAACAGAGCCTCTAATTTCAGCTGTATACTTCACTGGATTTCCCCTAACCCTGTGGACAGGAGATGTTGCTGCACTAGCCCTGTTGCAACCACGAGCTACAACTTTCCTAAGCTTCTGTGAAAGCTGGTGATTCATGCACCAAGCACACTGAGACCCAAGTCCTTCCTCAGCCATGAATTTGTCAGAGGTACATGCAGCTCCTTGCAAACAGGAACAGTGTATTCTGTTTCAAGCTATAATATATGGCAAGCCTGATTTCACCTGCTGCACAGTTTAGGTTTTGCTCCATGAATGTTAATACAATATTATGCAAAATACTTTTCATAACCTGCCGCACTGTCACAGTGACAGATGTTGGCAGCATCTGAGCTTAGTGGAACTGCAAGAGTCCTGAATTTAGGCCTGACGTCTATTAGTGATTTGTTTAGCAGAAGCAAGAGAATTACAACTGTGCTGATAAACCAGCTGGCCTCTCTGCCAGAAATTACCATACTCTGGAGCTAACTGGAGTAATAGAACAAAACCATGGTAATACATTAAACCAGAGTATTTGCCTCATATATTGAAGTTGTTCCAGGATCAAGCAATTGATAAGTAGGTGTAAGATCAACCTGAAAGCAAGCAACACAACCACTGCAATTGTGTAACAATAATGGATGCAACTGTGACACAGATGAAGTGATGCAAACGGTTAGATTAGGAGAAAAGTACAGAAGCGTCTATGATTTAGTATGGTATAAATGCTAAAGAAAATTAATATGCAGAGTAGGATATAAAAAGCCATACTGAAGGACGGTCCTTCAGAGGTCACTTTATTGGGATGATGATATTTAGCATTAGGCCATCTCAACCCATTAGCTGGAAGGACTAATGAGAGTGCAGTGAGCCAGCCTTGCGTCATATAACTCTGTCCTTGAACAGCGATGACAACTTGATCTCTGCAGCAACAGCTGACTCTTAACTTATTTCTCTAGTTCTCCCATTGATTACTCAAGTCGCCTGACCGGAGAGGAGGCCGAGGAAGTAATAAAAGCGTGTTTGGCCCTATTTAGCCTGGCAAGTCAAGGCAGGGATAAGGTCTATTGACAATTTGGTGAATATACTTAAAAGAGGGTTTGTGGCTCAAGGCAAGTTAATTACAGAAAACGCAAGGCCAGGAGCTGTTTTGCTGGAAGGAGCAAGTAAAGAAGGACTTATCCCTCTACACACCAGGTACTTACTTTTCCGGCCAGAGCTCATGCTAGATTCCAACTGCTTGAGTTTCATTACCAGCTTCTCTTTACCAGCCTTATGCTCTATTAAATAGCTAAGCAACATGCATGTGTACTGAGTGGCTCTGGAATGGAAAAAACGAGGAAAACGGCACACAGGTGAAACACGGACAATCGGCAGGAATGGCAGCAGGAGGGCAGTGCTTGTTCCCGAGCTGAAGGCCACCCCTCTGGTCCCCCGGCCGTGCCGGGGCGAGGATCCCCACGACAGGGGCGGCGGGGGCAGGGGGCGGCGGGGGGCCGGCCAGGAGGGGCCGAGGCCCGCCCGGAGCCTGGGTCCGCCGCGGGGGGACTACCGGCAGCTCTCCTGCCGGAGACAGGCAGCCCGACGGCGGCGGGGGCTGACCGAGGGCCCCAGCACCCGCAGGGGCCGCGGGGATGCTCCGGCCCACGGCGCCGCTGGGCCCGCGGGGGTGCCCCACCGGGCCGCTGCCGGGCGGGCTGAGCCCCCGGGCCGGCGGCCGGCTCCGCACTCACCGGAAGAGCTGGTCGCGGCCCTGGCTGCGGTTGGTGAAGTCCACGAAGCCCTCCATGGCGGCGGCGGGAGGGCAGCAGCCGCGGGAGGTGTGCGGGAGGTGTGCGGGAGGTGTGCGGGAGGTGTGCAGGGGCCGCCCCGCCCCCGTCCCGCCCCACGGGGGAACCCTCCGCTCCGGTGCGCGCTTCCGCCCGGGCCGCGCCGCGCCGTTGCCACGGCGACCGTCAACAGCGGGGCGGGTGTTCCCGCCAAAGGCGCCCCCCGGGCGCAGCTGACCGGTAACGGCCGCCGGCGGTTCCGCTCGGGGGGCTGGAGCGGCGCGGCCTGGCCCCGCGGCTGCGGTGCGGGGTGGGAGCGGTGCGGGCCCGGCGCAGAGGGGAGAACCCCGAAAGCACCCGGTGGCTTGGGAATAAAGCTCAGAACTTCCAGAGACGCCAACCGCTTTCCGAATTAATTGTTGGGGTTTTATCCAGGCCGAGTAAGTCTTTTAATGAAGAGCTGGCTAATGGTCAGTCATAATTGTTACACAGTCTGGTGCTCAGGCTTTGACACTCCGTTTCTGGGGCAGCCTGTAACGGGGGCAATGCAGCCAGCACAAACGAGCTATATGCCTGTCTACGCTGAAAGGAACCCCCCTTCCCTCTTAGAGGTCATTAATCATCTTTCCCCCCATTACCTCATTACAGCAGATATTGCACGGTTCTTCATTATTCTGCACCTACAGTGATTCCTGCACCTGTGGTGTGGTTTGTATCCGGCAGGGCAGAACCATGGCTGTGTACATCCCGAAGCATCCCCTGGAGATTCCTCCACCATCTGAGAAGGACTGGCCAAAGGATGATGAGGAAGATTTCTTCCTGCAGGATCCCGATCGAAAGCGTGATGTGTTGCCTCAGCCCTTCAGGATGATGAACAAACTGGTGATGCTGGTGTTTGAGAATGCTATGGCAATCATTGAAAAAAGGGAGATGCTCCAAGAAGCGCAAAACCTAAAGGTCCAGCCCACAAAATGCTTTCCTACAGCGGAGTTCCAGGTACAAAGACCCTCACAGCAGAGACAGCGCTAATTACTGTAGCAGTTTTTCTAGAGAATATCCATTCAGTTGATTTTACACTCTTCTGTTCATCACCTTTCTCAGAATCCACCACCATCTCACTGCTTCACTTCAAAAGGCTGCAGCTTCTAAGCTTGTCTGACAGGTTCTGATTCCCACCCATCTATCACACCTCTGAAAAGAGAGAAGCAGATATTAAACAGCACTAAATTCACCTGCTTCTCACGCTAGCTCCACCCTTGTTTGCTAAGGAGAAGCTAATTAGTCAGTAGCATATAAATGGGCAAACTCAGCTCTGTGTTAATGGTGAATACCACGATGGGAGCACTGGGAGCAGAAGGGCAGCACTGCCTTCCCCATTGTTACATGGAGATATGCAGGAGGATGTGCTGGCTTCCGCTGGTGTTCTGTCATTGCTTGGAGGACCCCAGTGTCCCATTGCAGCTCTGTGTTAGCAGCGAGAGGGCTGAGTGCCCCTGAGTTCTTCTTGGTCTTTAAAACCCCTTCTGTTTATCAGGAGGGAAAAGGTGGGAGAAGCCTTTTTCACTCCCAACACAGAGCAATCTCTGTGACAGATGAGTCTCTCCCCTGTTCTTCTGATGAAAGCTCATACAAATATTTTTTTCCCTGTAGAATAATTTCCTGCTAGTAAAAGGCTAGGGGTATGTTGCTTGTATGGCTGATGTAATCCCTACTGGAGGAGCAGTTGGGGGTACACTCCTCTTTTTCTTTTCTTGGTAGGTAACAGGAAAAGCCAGTTGCCTTGCAGTGTCTGGAAAATACATCTTTGTTGGTCTGTCCGTGGGTCTGGCTGCCTTCGAGATGTCTGACTGTAAGGAAGTCTGTGCTTGGGATGCGGTCAAGACAGAGATTTGTGCCATCCATGCCTCGGATTTGGGGAATGAGCGCCACATCCTGCTTGCTGTGGATGAAATGGGTTGGTGTGATGTGGCTTTCCTTGACCTAGCTGGGGATAGCTGTGCTCTGGAGCTGAGGAGATGGCAGCTGCGTTATGGAAGAGTGCTAAATCAGGAGGAACATTAGAATGGCTGAGAGCTTTCCTAGAAAGCCCTGCAAAGAGGATGTCAGATAACAGGTTGTAGGGTGAGAGGGTAGCCCTAGGGCCTTGTGATTAGTAGAGGGTGTGGGTTTGATGTCCTCTCTGGCACAGCAGATGCAGAGCTGAGGGTGAAGTGCAGTAAATTTTAGGAATACCTTGGACTGGATAGAAAGAACCATTGCTTGGTAAGACCCCCCCTACCCATGCTTTGTTTCTGCACCTGTAGTTGCACAGCCCTGTGGTTAAATAGGTTAGCTTGTTGATTCATAAGAAACCTATCAGTTCTGGTGGAGATACCTTTCAAACTGGCTTATCCTTCTCTATGTACAATTGAATGTTTGCTGGTGCTGGCATAAGGAAGCCAGCAAAAGTTTAGTGCTGGAAACGATGGGATATTCTTCCTTGAGCCCAGGAAAAAATGTAGTCCCATTAATTCTCATGCAGGTGTTCTAACAGCCATCGCCTTAGAGCATGGCTACAATCTGCTCACTTTTCTCCTCCTCCTCCTGCTACTTTGTGTTTCTATTGCAGGGCTTGTCTGGCTCTTCTGCTTTCACAAGGAAAGCTTCCTACTCATTAAAATCCTAAATGAAGTGGTATGTACTGAGTTAATTCCATAGACACTGGGCACAGGCTGGTAAGTAATCAATCATGAGGAGTACTAACTGCCCTCAAGAATTTCTGTCATGGGCAGCAGCGCTCCGAGGGTGCTGACCGATATTTATTCCTGTTCTTCCAAAAATCTGTCTGGCCTTTGCCTAGTTGACAGCTGCATAAGGCCATGGAGCTGTCTGAATTGGTGATCTTGCTTTGATGCCAGCCTGTTTTTCTTTGGTAGGAGGATATCAGCAAGCAAAGTACTTGTGTGGAGGTGGTGGTGTCCCCGGGAGGTGATTACACGGGAGTCCTGCTGCAAGGCAAGTGCAGGAACATGGTGTGTTGGGTGATGGCTGTTGTGTTCTAGCAGAAGGGCCAGCAGCCATTCTTCTAAAATATTCCAAGTGTTCTGTGTTGCCTGAGATCTCATTCCTAACCCTCCCAGTCCTTTTTCCAGCTTAGAGGTCTGCTCTTGCCAGTTCCTGTCCTCTCCAAAAGGTTTGTGTGGATCAGGACTGGTTCTAAAAGTGAGCTCTCGGGAGCTGGTCAGTGTAGTTCCCAGCTCCCAGAAGGCTTGGCAAAAGCAGGTTTCCCACTTCTCTCCAGAAGTACCAAACTCAGTTCTTCCTCTGCTTTGCTAAGGCTCACTTTTACATTGGAAATGTGTAGACCTGAAGAGTTTTCTCTGCAGACATAAGCCAGAGAGCACAGAGACAGTCTCTAAAAACACTGCAGCAAACTCCTTGCTACAACATTCTTCTGTTTCATAGCAGCTGTCTATATTAATCCATTTTCTGGTAGCAGTTTTTCTGGACTTGTGTTTGGTGTTATCTGCCTGGACATATGCTGAGAATGAGATATGTAGCATCCACAGAGAACCAGTGTGAGACCATGTCTCACTTTCTACTTTATCTCAGAGGCTACAAGTCAAATCTTTGACTGAGTCGCTTCATGGAATTCCTTTGGTGGATGTGGGACCCTGAGGACTTGAGCTGGAGGCTCAGATGTTGGTCTCAGTCAAGCATGTCAAGCCTTAAGTGGGAGGAGAGGTGGGCTGCATGGAGTTCACAGGGATTTTATATCTCAAAAATTATCCAGATCTTCTTTTAAGAATATAAGATAACAGAAGCTGCTTGCTTGACAGACCTTTTCTCCTCATTTCCAATTGCTCAACATGGTTTCCCAATGCAGACAGCACAAAAGCTTGGCTGGAGATCTACCGATTGCCTAAGGATTCCTGGCTGAAGGAGATGGAAAAGAGCCCAGGAGCTGCAGCAGGGCTGGCTTGCAGGGAGAGGAGGTCAAGCTGGACATCTGCGGTACAAAACAGTTCCATCTCCCGCTGTGCTTTTTTTTTTTTTTTTTTTAATGTCCTTTTGCCTACAGGTCTTTCCCCAAGCCTTGCTCCTGCAGACAGTGGCAGCAAAATACAGGCTGAACAAGTCTGTCGGCTCAGGGGGATGGAGTATGTGTCTCTACAGCAGCCCATCCCACATTTCATAAGGCCTTTGTGTTATTGGGACATGTTCAGTCTCCCGAGACAGGCCTTCCAGTGAGGTTCCCTTGATCCCAGGGCTAGTGTTCCTGCTGCCCCTCCCTGAAACTGGCAGCTCCTTTCCAAGCAGTATTGCCCCATCTGTGGAGGCCCTGTGTAAGGTTATTCCCACAGGGTTTCTCCCTTATGTTACTGGGGGAAGGTGAAGATGAGTGGGAATCAGGCCTGATACCTCCACTTAGGAGTCTGGTCCTGAACGAGGGTTTGTGTTTTAGATAACCTACAAGAGGAGCCTGGTGGAGTCATGGCTGAACCTGCCTGGGCAGGGCAGGGTCTCTGCCTGTTTGCACTAACCACTGTCACCTCTGGTTCTTTGGCAGAAAAGTCTGGAGCTGCATGGAGATGGTTCTGCAGAGATGGTAACTTGCCTCAATGAACCTGAGCTGTGTTTAGGAGTTTTAGATGCTAAGTCAGTGCTTAATCCTCTCCTCCGTTGCTTTTACCCTGCTATATTTCACCTCTCGATAGACAGACACCTTCTGCCCAGTACCTCCAGCTAACCTTCTGTGATACCTGCCTCATAACTCTTCCCTCTTCCTCCAGCAAATACATTCCTGGCCATTTAAGAGGGAGCTACTTCCCGCTTAATTTAGCTAAGCCAAAAGCAAACATCCAGGCATTCCCTTTTTGCTGATTCCATGTAAACTACCCAAGTTTACAAGACTCTTCCTTCTTAGACAGGGTTGATTATTTAGTCAGGCCTTTTCTGTTTAGCAAGTGTCAATGTGTGTGGAGTGGGGTGGTGGTGGGAACACACCAGTGCCCGTTCCTGTTAGGATTTTCTATTCCCAGCCAAGCACATATGTGACTTCCTGCCTCGCTGGGCTTGCTGAAATAAGATCTGGTTCTTGTATGCAGCAGCACTCTACAGCCTCTAGTCCTGCTTTTTTTTTCCCCCTCCTCCCCCGCCCCCCCTTTTTTTATTATTCTGAGCCTTGCTGTGCCGCACCCAGCCCTGTGCTGCAACAAGAGTAATTCAGAGAGGTTAATAAAATCAGAAGTGGAGGTTACTTAGGGCACAAAGACGGGAGGTGTGGAGGCAGGACCTCCTTTGTAATACTGCAAAAGTACTGACCTCCCTCAAACTTCTGTGTTTTGGCCTGAAGAATGAGCCTAAAACCATTATCTCCTAGGCAGTGTCCGCCAATCTTTGCATATGCATTCTTTAGGAAGCATTTGATTCCCATGAACAGGTAAAAACTTAAAGTGGAGGGTACGACACAGTTCTCAGGCTGACATTTTACTGTTGCAGGAGTCTCCCGTGTCTGCAAACAAAGCTAATGCAAAGTTGAGTCTCCCAGTGCTGCTGCTGAAAGTGAAGCCACCCAAATCCATTACAGGTCAGAACTGGTTCTGTACTTGCAACCTGCAGCCTCCTTCAGGTGGCAAAGGAATCGTGGCCCTTACGCATACAGAACAGGTCAGAAAATTCCAGTAATGTGCTCCCTGGTCCCTTCCTGACCTGTCTTTATAGTTAAATGTAATCCTGTAGTGGAAGTTGCTTCTTACCTGACAGTCTTGCATGTCACCTTTGTTAGCACAAAATACTTCAGTGTGTCTTGAAGTGGGTGTCGTACACACGTGGCTTCGCTGTCACTGGAGAGGGAGAAGGTTGTTTCCTAAACCCTAGCAACCTGACAGCACCCCTAATTTGTCACTCTGAGTGATTTATAGGAAAATGCTGAGGATGAGGAGGGAGCAGACCTTATGCTGGGACACTTGTCAGGGAGAATGGCACAGTAAGGCATGGTCAGCCGAGTCCTCAGATGATTTGTTCTAGTCCCTGCCTTCAAATATTGGAAAATGAGCTAGTGATATGGAAAGTACCACAAGATGCAGTGTGTCCCTTTTCAAGACAATGCCACCCTGAAGGAGGGATGGTCAAAATGCCTCTGAGCACTCCATGGTGTCTGCTCCTCCAGGGCTCTGCCTTCTCCCTTTGTGTTCCTAATGCAGGCAGTAGTTTCAAAAGCCCTTTGGATGCCTTGAAGAAAGTGGATGATGGCAGCATGCTTGGCTTGGGGTACAACCACCTAATCAAGGATTCCCAGTGGGAGCAGCAGGAAGCTGTCTTCCGCAATACTTATCGGGATTATCTGGAGGCTGAGGGTGAGACAGCGAGCAAGGAGGAGATCCCCAGGTGAGTGGGAGCACCAACCAGGATTTCAGTCCATGAGGCATCAGAACAATACACTTTTAGAGTGTAAATGGAAGTTTCTGTCTTAGCTTTGCCTCCTTCCTCCCAGGGCTTTAGGGCAGGAGGCTAGAGCCATTGCATGTCTTGCCACAGTGCTGCTTACTTACCAAAGCCTGCCTTTTACATATTTTTCTTCCTTTTTTTCAGACATGCTACTTTTCATTTTCTCCTGCCTAGCCGGATCCTACAGATGGGACCTGAAATGAAAGTACAGCCAGGTAATCCAAATGGGCAAAAAACTTTTAACCTATGAAGCATGTTGTAGCATGACGTTGAGCTCCAGTTAGAGCTCAATGGCTGAGGCTTGGGTTCACTATATAAATTCCACCTCCAAGTACATAAGCCTGGATAAAAATGCCAGCCCTAAGACTTATAAGTCAGTTACCAGCATGGAGTCAAACAAACTTAGCTCCGCAGTTAAAAAAAAAACCCAACAACAACGCCCACCTCCCAAAACCACAGAAAGAGATGAGGGGGCACATAGGAAAGATAAAAGTAACGAATGAGGAGAGAGTTTGTTCTGGTGTAGTTTCTGTGTGAACAGAGTTTCTGTAAGCCCCATCAAGGAACAGTGAGAGCTCTAATGAGAGCTTTCTAATGGTGTTTTTTGTGTCCTGGATTGTTCCTTTCTTTGTTCTCAGTCTCTTCTCTTTTGTTGTCCCCTTCTCTGTTCCAGATGTTCCAGCTGGCATCAGTGTGCACTGGGATGGAAGCCACAATCTCTGCTTGTACTTACTTAACCGTCCACTCAAGGAGAAAGTGGGTAAGAAAGCCTTGCTTTCTTTAGCAGAGCACTCTGTGGGGAGTGGGAGTATTCAGTGGCCAGCGGCTGTCATTCACACAGAGCTTCATTATTCAGGGAAATGAGGAAAGGGGAGGAGAGCTACCTCATATCTTGTGGGTTAGGCTGGCATTTGGATTGTGGGGATTCATGTTGCACAGGCTGGCAGTATTTTTAGTGAAGCCACTCTGGCAGGGGACCGCAGAATGGTGCGTGTTTTATTGGGAAACTGAATGTTAGTATCAAGAAAGAGAATGCTCTGCGCCTTCTTACAGTTGTGTCTCTTCATGTCCTTCTCTTTAGACTCTGATCTGAAACCTGATGTTGTGTGGCCTTGTGCAGCTCCAATTGCATGCTCAGCTGTCAGTTCCTGCTCCAGGTACCTGGCACTGGTATGTGAAGATGCAACAATAACTATTTGGGATAATCGCCTAGGTGAGCTTGCCCTTTGGGATTGTATATTGGGATCACTGTGGGTAAATTGCTCCCTTCCTTAGGAGTTTGAGGCTCTGGTTTGGTGTGAACAAGGGACTAGCAGTGAGTTTACAAGCAAGTCTGAAAATAGTTTGGACTTGCTTGTTTATCAGATGCTTGGCCAGAAGTTGCCAACACAGCGGGACTGCCCTAGCGCTTGCAGAACCATTTCCATCCACAGCAATGCAGGGGCTGTGACCTGCTGCAGTGAGGGCTGATGACAGTCTTGCTCTGAGGCTGTGAGACAGTGACAGTCACCACTGCTTTGCCACTGTGCCCTCAGGTCATCTTTGAGGCTGTTGTGGTATTGTGGTCCAGGCTGCCATCAGTTGCTAGTGTTATCCTGCCATGATGTAGGGATTCTTCTGGCAGAGGAATCTTCAGCTGTCAGAATTGTTCTGGTGGCTGCTGTCCCTGAGCAGTCCAAGCTAAGCTTTTCTTGGATAAATTGCTGGTTCCCTTTTTTCCCTAAACTGGTGTCCTTGGTTTTTTTCTTTTTTTTTTTTTTTCCCCCTTTTTTTCCTTCCCTCCCTCCTCCTCTTTCCCCAGGATACCCACTGTCTGTGACTGCCATTCTAGAGGAACGTGTCACCCATAGTATCCACTTCCTGCGGAGTTCCGTAACAGCCAGTGATGAGATGCCTTGTCCTGGTACAGATCCTGCCTGTCCCATTGTGCAGCTTCTAGTGCTATGTACAGACAGCTCTTTCTATTTGGTGAAAGCACCCAGGGCTGGGAAGTCCAGCATCACGCTCCTGGCAGACAGGTGAGGCAGGCTCTGACAGACCTCAGCCCAGCCAAAGAAACCATGTGGTGTAGTGGTCAGGTCCAGCACAGAGCCCCAGATTTCTGTGGAGTAGAGAACTTTCTACAGCTTTTACCCAGATAGCTCTGCCATGCTGCTGTCACCAGCAAACGTGGTTTTGCTATGAGTCAGTTCCAGTGCTACAGTCCAATGGTTATGCCAGAATTAGGGGTGTTTCTGGGTTCTTCTATGCACCAGAACACAAGCGCTTGTAGCACTACTCCAGAACTGACGTCCAACTAGCTGGGTCTCTGCCAGGTACCCGGGGGAATTTTTTTCTTCTCTCTTGTGCCCTTGCCAGAATAACTTCCCCCTAGAAGTCAGAATAAGTATTTCTTACCATCTTTCTATCAACTTGATGTTCGTTTATCCCCTTGGTTTGAGGATAAGGGTCAACTTTGGGGAAGCTGCTGGTCTGAAGGCTATGGTTTCATGCCTCTGTGACATGCAGGGGATTTGCATCTCCAACATAGTTCCTGCCCAGGAGGAGGCAAGCTCTGTCCCCACAGGGAAGGGGGTTGTCTGGAACCTTATGCTAGCCCGTGTGCCACAAACTGTTATTGTCATTATCACAGCCTCTCAGTACGTGCCACGTCCACGAAACAGAGGCATAAGCCTGGCTCTGTTTTTACAGGCCTGAAGATCCGGATCTTGCTGTCAGCGCAGTGGTGCCTGTCCTGACATACCCCAGTGCGGTGAGTATCAGTGCCAGCTCTCTTAAGAACGGGGTGAGAACACGGGTCCCTCTGGCCTAGCATCCTGTTTGCAGTGATGGCTGTAACTGGGTGCCTAGAAGATAAAGAACAGGGCAATCACATATGGTACTGCCCTCACATCCTTTCCCAGCCTCCAGCTATTTTTAGCATGGGAACTTCCTGCACCAGTTGCAGGTCTATATGTAGCTGGTCACTCCCAAAGGATTTATCTTCCATGGTCTTAGTATCCCCTTGCACCCATGTCCTCTAATTGGCCGCTGCGGGGGGACATGCACTGGAGGCCCTCTGCACATGGACAGGTCCAACTGCAATGAGAGGGTTCAGCCACGAAGCTTCAGGCATCAGGCTCAGACATGAGAGGGCATCATGGTAAGGAGAAGTTACAAGCACGAGTTGAGGCAGACCTTTCGAGTGGCCTCAAAGATTTCAGGCATGGGGAGAAAAGGACTGAAAGCCATTTGCCAGAGCCAGCCATGCAGAAGGCTGGATCTAGTTCATTTCTAACCTGCCTTGCTGCCCTTTTCCAATCCCAACCTGCAGCAAGTCCATCCCAAGTCCCCTGCATGGCCTGTTCTTGACCTGCTGTGGCTCTATGACTACTGGGAAGGCAAAGAAAATGTGCAATCCTGAGTGTCGTTCCATGTTCTTTCCAGGAAACGCTTTTCACTTCTTTTATGTCTATTTCTAAGTGTCAGCTTGCTGTTTCAGGCCCTTGTTTTCTCCTGGGATGGCACAGTTTCTCTGATGAACACTGCCACATCGCAGATTGTTTACTGCTTCAGTACTCCACCTTCTCATGTTGTAGCATCTCCCTGGCAGCCAGTGTTTGTAGTGGATAGTGTGAATTGCTGCTTGCTGCTTCGAGGTGGGTAGGTAGCACCCTGGAGTGGTCTTAGATATATAGTCACTGTGTGCATTCAGCTGTGCACTGATCCTTGATCGTTCTTCTTGTTGGATGATTCCTGATGCTCATGGTTCTTGTTTCTGTCTAGGAGATAAGCAGCAGCTGGCAGGTGCATTGGCACAGAGCAGAGACAGTCACAGCACTATCTTCCTTTTTGACTTCAACTCCTACCCACTGAAGGAGGCTTTCCCGAAGGAATCAGATTTGCCTCTCAAATCTTTGCAGAACCTGCCATGGACTGAGAGATGTAACATTTACTTACGTGATAGGTAAGGATTTCCTTCTGCCTGGTAGGTAAGTGCACCTGCATTATTGTAAGTTGTGGTGTTGCTGAGGTTCATGTGAGGTTTCACCCTGGAGCTCCTGGGTTCTTCTGTGTGCTGTGACAGATTTATGTCTGGGTAATGTTGATGTTCAGGTAGCTGGATTCCTGACAGCCACCCAGAACCCTTCCTCCTCTCCCTTCTGTCCTTCCTAGAACACCTTAACAACTGTAAGTTGGAATGCCTGGGGCAGGCTTGTCATTCCAGGTAGAGGGCTTGCTAGTTCTAATGTGTTTTTGTGCAACACATTTTGCAAGCTTGTCAGGGAATGTGATCCTCACTTACATGTCTGTGTCTTCCTTTTGATCTCATAGCCAGGCAGAGCTGGGATCTCCTTGTACCTTGCTCCTCCCCTCCATTCCGGGGTTGATGTGATGTTTAAGTGGGTTTGTGCTGGAGGTTTCTCGGTTTGAGAAGGTCCCCAGTACCCTCCGGCCGAGGTTGGTGAGGCTGATGCATTGTGACCACGCCGTCACTAGATGGCAATGTGACATCTCTTATTGGGTGACCCTTTCCCTTTATTTTCTTTTGGGGACCTGGAGCCAGATCTGTGTCAACAGTATTGTTTGTTCTTTTCACTACATCTTCACTATCTAATTCGAACTGGAACAGTGGGTGCAGGTATGACCTTACAGCACATGTCACCTGGTAGCCTTCCCCCTAAGGGAAGACTTGCCTCCAGGGTGAATCCTGTGGTGGCGTTTGGTTAGTTGGGTGTGGAAAGGTTTCATCCTATGCTACCAGCCACCAGTTCTGTCCTGCCTTCTTATAAAGCTGGAGAGGAGATTCTTGTCTGCCTCAGATGAGAAAAACTGGGGAGACATCACTTCCAGGGATACCTTGCTCCCTGGGTACTGAGAGCTGAAGGCAGAGCAGACCAAATACAGCTGCAGCGAGACCTGTGTTTACAGAGGCTAACAGGCAAAGAGAAATATGGAGGTCATTGCTGTCAAAAGCGGTAAACCTGAGTGCTAAGTGGCATGAGGGAATCTCAGTTTCTTTGGACACAAGAAGTCTGAACTGCTTAATTTGTAGTGAGCCCCAGGGACCCTTGGGGGAACCAGGCTAAGGTTGTCTGAGCACCGGGAGAATGGCTGCGACTCTTTTAACCACCCTTTTCTCCCTCATTAGGCAGCAGAGCCTGCTGGGACTTGGGGAGCAGTTGCCTGAGTACTGGAGTCGACTGCAGGCACAAGCAGCTCTCATGGACAAGGAGAGAGAGAAAGTAAAGGGACAGAAGAAGCTGTAGTCAGCCTTGCATCCTGAGGGTCAGGCTCTGCGCTACCACAGTCCTGCAGACCCCAAATCCAGCACTGATATTTTGACAGCAACTCTATTCCAATCTATCCTGCTGCTTTCCAGCCAGGGGCAATTTGTCATCCGAAGTAGCTGCTTGCCTGCCACTGCTCAGCCACAAGTATCTGCACCCCGCCTCTCTCCTTGCTTAACCCTCAGCCTGTTTCAGCAGGGTTAAGCACCTCCTCATCAGAGACAAACACTACTGATGGAAGAGTCTTGAGGTAGGAAAGGTGGCTCAGCAAGGTGGCAGGCCCAACACCTAAGTATTTGCGTTGGGTCTGAGTCCTCCCAGAGACTTGGAGCATCAGAGCAGTATATATGGTATGTTACAATGTCCCTCCTTAATAAAGCCTTTTCTCTAGTAAAAGTCTCTTGCTCTTCATAGGACTGGCGTTGTATGAGACTCTAATGTACTGTCTTTCTGTTGTGGGGGCTCACCATTTTGTCTCATTTTCTGCTCTGACCCAGATGGGCAGGCAGCATCATCCTTGTGTTTAGCAAGAGACCTGGTCTTTTCAGACCAGGCAGCAAATCACCCAGGAAGGTGGCATCCCCCAGAGCATAGCGGTGCCAACCAGCAGTGACACTGCGGAGTGTATCAGGCCTGACCTAGGCTGTTCTGCAGCCTAGTTGTTTCTTTTGCCTTCAAAGCAGGCAGTTGTGGCATGTCTGCTTAGGAATTGCAGCCTAGAAATGTTCAGACAAGCTCTCTGGGTTAAGGTCAGGCTAGAACTGGTGCTAGAGGCAAGAACTGATGTTGCAGAGAAGCAGGACAGAAGCTGGGGGGGGGGTCTGAAGAAGTCAGGGCTGTGCTGAGCCAAAGATGGGTGAGGAGCATGGGCAGCATGTTGGCCAAAGGCTGTAAAAAGCTGAAGCATCCCTACTATGGGCAACACAGGACAAAGAACTAGCAGGGACGATACAAGGCCAAGCATCCATGTATTTGTTTCTTACTCCAGAAGTGTGTTAAGTTAGTAACTTGCTCTGTATATTTGACAGATGGGGCAAAAAAGTGTGCAGGCTCCCTGGTCAGTCTTTCACTTGTTGGTGTTTTCAGGGCCTGTGGGAGACTGGCAGCATCTAGATGTTAATTGCAGGGTCTGATTACCCACTTGGAGGGTGACAGCCTACCTGCATTTTGCACTGGGTATCTTTGTCGCTCTTCAGGCATTCGGGGATCCCCTGGAACCTGAGGAGCTTTAGGGGAGGTGACCCCAAATATTCATTCTCAAGCACAGCAAACAGGCTTTCTTGAGCATCAAAACCATGAGAAAACTTCAGTCGTCTTACAGCTGATCATGCTTCCAGGATGACTGCCTAATCCACAAAGAATCTGACAAATCTGCCAGCAACCACTGCAATCTGTGTGCATGGGTGAGCTGTATTTTTTCCAGGTCTCCCCCAAGTGACTCTCACAAAGGCTCAGCAAAGCATCAATGCAGGGTGGCAGGGACTCAGCACAGACTGTGCCGTGTAGACACTGTGTCATGTCAAGGTCCTATTTCACTTTTTCATAGCAAGTTGTCTTGTTTTGGATTGAGTTTTGATGACAGGTCTTAACTCTTCCGCTGGAAATAAAGTCAGCCAGTCCATTGTGGAGGTAGAAAAGGGGAGAAGCGTTCCACTTGTTCTGCAGTCTCAGATGCCTGGTTTGCTCTGGAGAAGGACAAGCTATTTGAATTAAACCTTCCTATTTGCTACCTTTTTGAAAGGCTTTGAGGGCCCTAGTAAAGCCTTTTGTGCTGTCATTTTCCATCTGCCACAGATTACAGCTTCACAGCTCAGCTGATTGTTACAGATATTGATACTGGGTTGTGTGAGCACTTGCCATCTGCTTCAGTGCAAAGTCAAGCAGGCTAGCTCAAACCACCTTCAATGCCTGTTTAAACGGAGCCATCTGGTTCAGCCCTGAAGTGAACAAGGAACAATCCTTGATCCTTTCTTCTATTCTTTCTGTGGTGGCAGTAACAACTTAATTATTTTGTTTCTGTGGTATTTTAAGAAACAATGGATCTTCTGTCATAATTGGGCACAGGGGATTACTCAGGGCAGGAATTCCTATTCCTACATTGGTTCCCATGCTGCAGAGACCCAGCACAACTAATAGTGGCCCCTTGAGCAGCACTGGGTCTAGCTCTTACTTTTTTGTGCAAAAGTAAAGGGCTTGGGAATCTGTGTCCTTAATCCTACCCCATCTGTTTTCCATCCAGAAGAGGAGTAGGGCTTGCCTCGCATCAGAAGAAGAGGCATGACAGAATCTGCTAAGCAGTTAGATGTACTGTGCATCCACCAGTTTGTGTGTATTTGTCTCAAGATGTGCTTATTTGTTTGCAGTTTGAATTTGCTCTAAAACTCTAATCATGTGCTTGGCCAAGATAACCAGGAGCTGGCAGGCTCCACAGAGAAAGGAAAACAACAAGCAGCTGCAGGAGGCTGATGAAGAGCCTTTGTTTTTACTCATGAATTCAGCAGGGGACCATTTGTTTCCTGCTTCTTTGAAAGGATGCAGAAAAATTGGTATGATCAGTGTGTTGACACACGCGTTGGTGATGGAGCTGTGTGCTGAGCTCCACAGCACGTTCTGGAGAGCACCGGAGGCACCTCATTGCTTATTCCAGAGATGATGCCCTTGCCAGCTGTTCTTCCATTCCCGGTCACTCCGTGAGCACTAGGCAGCTGCAGGCCTGAAACAATTTGAGCTATTCTACTGCTGGAAACTATGGAAAGACCTTGGGAGGTATCATGTATATCACCATCAAAAGATGGAACTGTAGGAGTTCTGGCTGGGCCAACTCCTAGCTCAGTGCCAAGTTCAGTGAACTCAGAGGTGCAACCAGGGGATAATGGGAGCAATATGGCTCTCTATTCTAAAAAAGTAAAAGAAAATGAAAAAAATCAGTTAGCGGATTGAGAAGGCATGTGAGAGGGAGGAAGAGGAGCCCAGATCCACAGAGAGGCGCTCGAGCAGCGTCGTTCCAGTGGAGCCAGGCTGCTGCCCAGCCATGCAGAGACCGTCTCTGTGGGAGACCAGGCTGTACTTTAATCTGACTAAATTATCTGCTGTTCTCTGCAAGAAGCCAAATGTCATCTTATTTTGCATATTTTCTTGTGCTGTGGAAGTAAAGGAAATCAGAGGCTGATCTGATAAGGTTCCCCCACTCCTCGGGGCCAGCAAAGTTTGGGCTGTTTGGGTACACCACATCTGTGCTGTTGGAAGGAGCGTGGTTCTCGAGAAGAGCTGAATTGTGTGCTCCAGGAGCTGTACTCCTTGCACCTGTGTTGCCAGCTTTAATGCAACACCCCCATGTATCCTGTAATGCCTTACCACATACAACCTGAAGCCATCCTAAGGAGGAATCTGTGAAGACATCTGTGTCCTATTTGGGGCAAATAATGTCCCTGCAAGACGCTGTGGGACATGCAGTGATGCCTAGGATAGCACAGTCCCAGCAAGTGCTTGCTCTGTTTGCTCTGGACGTAGGGGCAGCACAAGGTCAGGTTCCCTTCTCTACAAATTTATGTCTAGGTATAAGTAAACCAGGTACTGCACGCCATTCCTAATTGCTCAAATAGCTCTCATTGTTTAAAGTAGTGCCGCCTCATTACCTCTAATACCAGTTCCCTGTACCAGGGTACAGTTTTTCATCTTCGAGTCCAGGCTATAGCTGTCAAGTTGTGCTGTCCAGCCAGGCTATGCAGATTAACTCTTTTCATCTTCCCAGATGCATCGTGCCAGACATCTCAGTCTGCTTTAATTTGGGGTTTCTGCAAACCCCTTCGAGTTTGTCCCTGTTTCTGTTCCAGCTTGTTGTTGTCCAGTGTTTCTGGTGCTGCTCTGTTTAGGACCTGGCACAATATTCACATGTGGTCTTGCACAGGGAGCCAGTTTCTGCTGGCCTTCATACCTGAGTTTGCAAAAGCAGGACCAGTGCCTGAGATGAGAAATAAGCTGTGTTTTTGAGGCCAAAATACAGGAGGAAGTTGGCTGAGCCTAGCTGAGGGTGCTAGAGAAATAAGAGATTTGCATTATGACTAGGGTGATGCTGTTTTGGCTATCGCCCCATGGATTTACAAGCACTGTACACAGCTGAAGACAGGCAGGGCTTGCGCTATGAAGAGCTCACACCCTAAGTAAGCCAAGGGCTGGGGTGTAGTGCAGCAGACTAGTCATGCCATAGGGGAGGATTTGTCATTGCAAGAGCTAGGTCTTCATGTGGCACGCCTCTGTGCAGTGCCATGTGTTGGCTTGGCCCCAGGAAAGTCTGTGCTTTAAGAGGAAGGGAAGGCAAATGACTCATGTCACAGAATATCTCAAGTTGGAAGGGACCCATAAGAATGTCACTGGAGGGCTGCCGATGAGGTAGGAGGGAAATGTGCAGTGTTTGAATGGTGAGCTGGCCTGGGCTGCCAAGTTTGAAACACTCTGACTGCCTCAAGCTCATCAGACTGAACAGCTCATGTTGTTAGAAACTTCATGTAAGGCTGCGTGAGCAAACGGCAGCTCTTCTGCATGTGGAGGGCTGGATCGTTGTCAGAGGGAAAGGGAATAAGTTTGCGTTGTGAGGGGGTGTGCACAGGAGATGGAGATCTATAGGGGAAAAAAAACCCCAAGTCCCACGCTGAGCAATGAGGAAGAAACACTAATTAGGCAAGGAAGAGGAACCTGCCAGGTTGCAATCCTGACCTAACAACCAATTATATGATAATATAGCACAGTAATGTAGGCTAAACGCTAAGAAACGACAAGAGGTTGTTTTTGAATTAATTCCTTAGCGAAGCACAGTGATCATTTAAAAACATCCGGTATCCTAATTTTAAACTGCCCATCATAGAAGCCAGCACAGCCTGTGGTAAATTGTCCCAGCTGTTAAACTACCTGTATTGTTTGCATTTGCACCCTGTTTCTAATCCGAGTTCCAGCTTCCAGCCACTGGACCCTGCTGGATCTCTGGGAGATAGAAGACCCCGCTAGCCAAAGGTGTGGATTGCGTGGAGGGACTTACAAGCCATGCTTGCATTCAAAGCAGACATAGGGACACTACAGAGTTCTCAAGTGTCCATGGTGGAGCAAAGCAGTGAGTTTGGGTTAGATATGAGGGGACACTTGTGCTGGCTGTGGAGGCAGAATTAGTGCAGTTTTTCTGGGGAGTCATGTAGGATCCATTGATGGAAACCTTCTCAAACACCTGCCAGGAGTGAATCAGATAGACTTCATCCTGGCCAGGGACATTCACTAATACAGGGGGAACTCTTGAGTTTGTTCTAGCCCAAATTTCCTGTCATTCTCAATTATTAGAAATGAAATGGTCTGGGTTCCTGAAGTCTTCCCCATACATTCTGTATGGTCCTTACTCTCCATGAAGGCTATAACATATATACTCCTAGTGTGACGGGAGAAAATGAGAAAAACATTTCACCCAGAGGTGAAATGGGGCAGTGCAGAGCGGCAACAGGAGAGGGGAGACAGACCAGGAAAAAGATTTGCAATTGCCCAAATGGGAATTGAATGCTCAGTTCCATTACTAGTGGCTTCTGCCCTTTATGGATCTCTGCCATGACAGGCTCCTGGCAGGGACTGCAGCAGTGATGGTGGATGAGACAGGACTAAACAGATCTGCCAGGCTGTGCTTCCCTCCTGCTTCAACAGCTCTTACCCTTCGCAGTGCCGCTTGACAGTGAGTAGGCAGTGGATACTATGGTTTTGTCGTCCCTTTTTTTTCTTCTCCTGGTGCTTTCTCTATGGAAGTTCATATTTTAGCAATTCATTTTTTAAACAATATTTCTGCTAAAAGCATTACCAGAAGGTCCCTTGGCACTGGTAAATGTTTGCAAAGGCTGAATGGTGTTGATCAGCATTGCAGACAGGCACCCTTCCTGCAGATTAAATCGGAGCCAGTGCTGCTGGATAAAGTAACAAGGGGTAAAGCAGGTAGGAGTGATAAAAGGATATTTGGCTTTGCTATGATCACTTTAATCAGTGGTTTTCAGGAACAAGTTGTATTTTTCTTCAGTGCACATTACCAGTGCTGTAAATCATCATTCCTCAGGGATCAGAGAGGCTGAGGTTATTTACTTGTTGGAACCAGAGTGAACAGATAAAGCTAGAGACTTACACATTTCCTTTACAAAATGAATCTGAATCAAAAGCCTGCCTCTGTATATTCTCCACCTCTGGAGGGAAAAACTGAAATCCAGCTCTGGATTTTACACTTGCATTTTGCTATGACCACACTGATCCTAATCTTTCAGATTGGGGAAGGAAATAAAAAGTCTGTCATTTAGGCTACCTGTTCTGCTTGTGCGCTTCCATGTAAGTCAGTTGTAATGACAGTTTCTCTTACTGCTCACATTAGGACAGTCTTATTATAATTATTTTTTTGAAATGCATGCATCTTGTTGCCTTATTCCAGAGCTTCAGAGGAAAAGTGCTAATACAGTCTGCAGTTTGATTGTCGTTGCGGTGACAGTTGTTTTCCCATTTAATTTTGACTTTACTTTCATTCTTTGGGAACAGAGCAATGGCTAGAGCCCCTCTCTTTCTTTCAAAGATGCCATCCTGCAGCTAGGAAATATTTACCAAGGCAGTGGGGCAACAGAACAGACACATAAAAGGCACATGATGAAATATAATGAATTGTTGGTGAAAAGAATCAATTAATCCTTTCAGCTGTTGTAGCACAAAAAAGATTGTTCCCTCCCCCAAAGGTATATCAAGTAATGAATTCCTAAAGCCTCTTCAGAGAATTTAAATGCATCTTCCAGCTCTAAGCTGTGGACTCGTGTAGCATTCCAGCAATAATATTTTCCCAAGGATGAACTGTTCCTAACAGAATGGTCAGTGAAGTGCATTTCATATGTGAGAGATTTCAAGTTAGTAGGAGCTTATAGTTCTATAAGTAAGGTATGTATCTATCATCTGTTGGAAAGCTGAGCATTTCCCTAGAAAGTTTGAAAAAAATCCTGTGAAGATGTTTTCAAAGTTTGAGTAAAAAAAAGAAGTATTTTTTCACTTGTCTTTATTACGTGATTAGAGGCACAGGACAAAGAAGGAATAAGAACTCTTAAGGAAGTAGGTTTTATTTTTGTATTTTTCTCAAAGGAGAAATGTTGCCATATTTTGTTTCATTAGTTAAAAAACCCCAAACAAAACCAACACAATTCTTTTCACTGAAATGGTCTTTTAAGCAAAAACTTGTTTCAGCGAGCTCTGTGCATGTGCTCAGTATTCTGGGAAATAAGAGGTATAGTTTTCAAAAGAAATAAGTGATCTTGGATGCCTTTACTAGTGATACTCAACTAGAGTTCCTTCCAATGGACTGTTTTCATTGTCCACAAAAGGCGCGCTTCAAATCAAATCAGTCTTCTAAGGTTTTTCAGATGAACACAAGTTATTTCCCTAGAAAATGCACTGAAGATTTGGCTGTTGTTCATGTGAGGGAACAACTAAATTTTCCATTGCCCTATAAAATTGCACCAGACTAATGCTGCAAGGGCCATTTGACTTGGACAATTGCAATGCCCACCTGAGACTGTGCAATGAACTTTCCTGGGTCAAATTCACTCCCTGTGTGGCTGCCTTGAATGTGTTGGCTTCAGTGGATTTACACCAGGGAGAAAAACATTTCCAATTTTTAAACCAACAGGAGGGAACTTTAGTTACTTGCAGCCACGCTGCAGATTTATAGGTGAGCAGAAGGTGGGTGTTCCTGAAGTACCCTCTCTATGTCCCTCTGGCATTGCATTGGGTATGTTTGCAGAGCCATTGGGCTTTGCTGCTTCAGAGCAAGGGTCTGCTAATTTGCAGCAGCTCTCTGCATCTCCAGGCCAAGGCAGAGCCTCATGGGCTTCCAACTAAAGCCCTTCTGCTGGAGCAGCATGGCCATCCCAGATCGGAAATGCGGCGAACCAGCACTTTTTTTATTTATCAGCCTGCTTGAACATTAAGTTCTGGGTAAACTGAGCTGAGCCCTGCATTCGCTGCAACCCCTTGGGCAGAGCCAGGGGCCTCGAGTCAGAAAAGCTGAGCAGGGCTGAACTTGTGGGCACACCTGCCATGGTGCCTGCAGCCCTCCCTGCTAAAGCGCTGTGCCGGTGGCACGTGGCTCCTGGGAATGAGATTGTCCAGCAGTGCCCGGGCAGGGGCAGGAACCTGGAAATTGCCTCCCACTGGCAGCCTGTTGTTTGGGGAGTAAGAAGGGGTTGAACTAAATCTGCTGGAGACTCGGGGCCTTTCTGGGAAGGATGCTGAAGGGGGCAGGGAGCTGCAGGATATCTATTTTTCAGGAGCAAATGCCTTTTATGCATTTGTTTTAGACCCACTCTTGGGTTCGGAGCCCTCCCCGCAACAGAGAGGCTGATTATTTGTGCTAATGTCCTCATCTCTTGTGGACAATATTGCTGCTATATTTAATATGTGCGAGGGTTATTACAGCATTATCTAGAATGAGCCATAACCATTACAGGTTGCTCTATATCTCAAAGCTAGTTTTAATTAAAACTGCCAATAACTTTTGAGGTCTTTGACTTCTGGAGTTGAAGCAAAGGAACAAGATGCTCAGGTGGTTTCATTTGATTGTACAACTAATTACTAGAAGGGTGGAAGCAGATTCACTGGCAGCTGAGCCTACAGTTTCCATGCTAGCTGTGAGGGTCCATCAGAGCCTGGCTAGGCTGGCCTTCCCAACACATGTGTATATTTCGGAGCAGGTTATCATTTCCAGAGGTCTATGGAAGGAGATGTTATCCTCCCTCACTCCACTCGATTTTATTTTGAGTCAAAATTGTGGGACTTCATCTTGCCTGGGATGCTATTTGATTGAACGCCCCACTAGGCAGAAATAAAGAACTGGGTCCTCAGCAATTGCTTGGTCTGAAATAAAACCTGAATAAAGCAGGTTTTCCTGCTCCCTCCCGAGCTTCAGCAAAGCTGGACATCACATCTGCTACTCTCTCAACATGTGTGACAGAATATGAGGTCACATCTCCCTTTACCTGCAGAAAGTAGAAAAGAGCCTCACAAGCACAATTTTAAAAGACTGAAATGAGCATGTGATTAGAGATCAGAGAAGCCTTCTTGCAGGAAAGTGCTAATTAGTCCGATCAGAGCTTTCTGTGTCTCTTCACCTGTGCACGTCAGAGCACAAGCTTTTGATAGTCACGGTAAACTTGGGAAATCCATTTATATCCAACACCTTATGGCAGGTATAAGCTACATAATCGACCATCTTTACTTGGACCTTTGCCTATGACCCACACAGGGTCAATATGCAAACACAGAAGAGGTGAGCGGGGGCCATAGCTGACACTGGAGGCAGTCTGCAGTCAGGCACACTCGTCGGTTTGAAGCAGTTTTCCCTTTTGCCACATCCCTCCTCCACGCTCTCACCCTGTGAAACTGTGGAAGTGCTTGGGGATGTGTTTGGGAAGGTAGGGGTAACGCATGGGGCAGATTTCTAGCATGGAGAGGGGAAAGGGACTGGGATTTCATGCACGTAAATGCAGCTTTGTGAGGAGGGGACCACTTCAACCCAGAATCAAAGGGACTTAATGGAGAATTAAAAGACCTTTTCCTCCCACTTCCTCTGCCTGTGCTTCATCTCCTGAATATCACCTGGTACGTGGCAAGTTTTCTTCCCTGATGTCAGTTGATGGGCAATTTCCCCACCTCAAGTACTGATGGGTTTCCACTACTCACTAACACCTCCCATGTGCCAGTACACCTAGGACTATAATCACTACCTCCAGGGGAAAAACGGTCCCAGATTTACCCTTAGAGGAGATTTACACTCAGATTTACAGCCCATCCCTTTCCTCAGCGTGTAGAGACAATCCTATGCCATTACATGGTTTGAATAATCTGGAATCCCACCAAGACATCCATCCCATTGCCGCAATGATATGATTAGAGGCCTTTGTTAGAAACTGTGTGTACTTTGGCTTTATTTTGGTATCCAATCAGTTCACATTGAATCAGAATTAGCACTGTAATATGAGGAAAAAGACAGCATATTTGTTTGGGAAAATAAAGGCAGGCAACGATGGTATGTGTGAATGATATTCCTTCTTAACTGTGCCATGAAACTATTTTTTCTCAGCCTGAAACTTCAGTCTCGATTTCCTTAATAGCCAGTTCTTTCATTTTGTTCTCCTTGTTCAGCCTTAAAAGTTATTTACAAGGTACTTCTAAAAGCGGGTGATTTAGGCTGCTCTAATGCTTGGTTTGTTTTTGTCTCATCAAATTGCCTGCTGACCTGCAAGCAGCGGCCAAATCAGACTGAAATTAAAAAGGTGGTGGAATATGCCCCAGTCTCTCCTCAATCAATACCAGCCTAAATTACTGCAAACCTGGAGCCATGGTGCATGTAATACATCATTTTGTAACCCCATAAATTGCTTTCAGCCAGTCTCTTCTGATTTCTTTTTAATGGCCTTTCAGCTAAGATCAAGTGTAGCATCAGTTTTGCATCAGCTGCGTACCCTGCCCAGGGACCATCTCACTGGCACTGGGATGAGCTCAGCCAAATAGTTGTAACATCGATGCTGGTCATTTGGAAGTGGCCCTGAGATGCCTCCCCTTTGCGAATCCCATACAGAGAGGCAGCAGTTGCCTGCCACGGGCTGTGAAGTTCTGCCCAGGCCTGGGTTCTTGCTTATTCTTGTTTTAAGGAAGGAAAGGAGGTGGAGAAGGGATATTGGAATTTGGAATTTGACCACTGGGTTAGATAGCTCCAAGGCACTAGTCCTTCCTGTGGATTTTTTTGCCCAAATGGTGCAGTTTCAATCCCCAGTGAAGACCTTCAAAAGCTTGTGATGGCCTCCAGAGACCATGGTAGGGGGAGGCGATGCCCTGGGTGGTGTGTCTCCTGCTCCTGGATCATCCCTTTACATGCACGGAGCCATGTGAGACTCAAAGAGCAGGTGCTGAGCCTCCCCTCCTCCTGTGATGGCCCTGTGTCTTGTGCTGAGATGGAAGATCCTCACCATCTGCTAGTGTTGCTGGCCTGGTCACACTGCTCTCTTCCTGGTAGATATGTGCCTGCATCACAAAACTTGCTGCAAGAGAGGCCCCAACCTGCCTTTGGAGCAGCCACCCCTGCAGCTGAACCGGCAATCTGATGGGCACTGAGAAAGCAACTTCGTCCCCTCCACTGGCCCTTTCTGGAGGCAGTGAGTACAGAGGTATTTCAAATAACTCTAAAGAGAGACAAGTTAAGCCCAACCCAACCAGAAGCAGGACCAACACTGCATCCCTTCAAACAGGACTCTTGGTTTTTGATGCCTTTCACCATCCTGAACCCCCTTTCCTGTGGCTGTTTGCACTGTGCTCCTGGTGTCAGGAGAGACCTTCTCATTTCCCACGAGATGCGCCGCAGAGAGACATCTGCTACAGGTGCAGCCCCTTCACCTGCAGCTTTCCAACACTTCCCACTTAGGATACCAACTCTTCTGTAACAAGAAGTATAGTCTTCCCTGGGCTTAATTTCAAGGGAGGTTTTGCAGGAATAAGAAAAACCATGCCCTTTGTGTTATGCAAGTCGCACTATCTTAGACCTTCCTGGAAACGAGTAGCTGGGAAGCGAAACCAACTGGAAGTTGGCTGCTCTGCTTGTTCCAAACATTAGCTGGGGATGAAAACTTTTCCTCTCATTTCAGTGACATTTGTCTCAGTTTTAACCAGAAAGGTGAGTGCAAGGGAACAAACATTTCCCTGTGAGTTTTCTTTCCTGGTTATACACCTAGAGCCAGTCATAGAGCTGGATGGAGTTTCTCATCTGTCTTCCCCAGCGAGGTGTATTTCTGCTACCTAACAGCAAGCTGCGGACTGGAGCTCCAGGGATGTCACTCCGCATCCCCAGACCACTTCTGCATGGCTTCAGCAAGCTGTTAAAATTGTTGTCCTCATCCTGCCATTCCCTTTCTCCCTTCCTGCACCTTTGGGATCCTTCTCCAGCCTGTGCCAACACTGGGGACCTGAAGCGATGCTGCTCAGAGCAGTCACGTAGTGCCTCTCACCCGCTGTCAGCCAGGCAGCAGTGTCCAGCCCCTCTGTGGGACTGGGAACATGGACTTCAGGATGCAAGTGTTAAATCCCTCAGCAGATGTTTCTGAGAGGTGACTGTGGAGTAAATTTGGCCATTCCACTGTTGTTGCAAATGCAGTAAGAAAACCAAACTGTGCTCAACAGACAGATAAGAGGACAAAGAACATTTGGGGATGGAGCTGTAAGGGTCACACCCACCCACGCACCCTCCCTGTGACACCTACACCCTCCCAGGACACCCACCAACCCTCCCTGCAACACCCTCACACTCCCACTTGCTTCTGGCGTGACCCGCTGGGGACTGGCAGGCTCCTTTCTTCAGCAAATACAATGTAAGAAAATTGAAAAGATTTTATAGATGGCCACTGATCTTGTTTTCTTTTACAAGAAAGTAATGAGAACTTTAAGAAGAAAAGGTTAAACTTTTTAGCAAGAAAAGATCATTTGTCCGTGGGTGCCTGCTGAACCACCGACTATGCTTGGCACTGACAGTGCCTCGCCTTCTCTTGGCTTTTCTGTTCCACTTTTTGCTGGCAATTGTCTTAAAGAGCTATTAGGAAATCTTGGTGTAACTATGGAAGTAGCTGCAATTAATGTGCAGCCTTGGTTTGTGTTGGTGCAATGTGCAATGGGCTGGGAGAGGCACAATGAACTGAATTACTCATAAGATGCTTAAAATGTGTTGGCTTGATCTGTGCAACGTGTAGCACCCTGAAATGAGAATATAGGCTGTGTTGCAAAGAGCTCAAAACACTTTCAGATGTTCAGAGATGGTCAGAGATCAGATTTTCTTATCAGAAGTATCAAACACCCCCTCCTTCCACCAAAACACAACCTTTTTAAAAACATCTTAACAGGAAAACTATTACTGCTATTGGAGGGCAGAAATGCAAATGTCCTATTTCAAGTTAGTGTTTTAAAATGAAAATTTCCATTTTGGCTTGTTTCCAGTTTTCCCGAGGGGAATGCCAGCATTTTCCCACTTGAACTGCTGACTTCCTTTCAAATAATTTTTAGTCAGGAATAAAATAATTTTCCTTTTGGGACAGTTACAGGGTCAGTGTCACAGGAAAAAAAAACACTTCGGAGACGCTGGGAGAAATGCCATGTTTCCCCCCTGTGTGCCAACACCACCCTTACTGCATAAGCCACTTTTATCCTTTTACATAAAAGAAAGATGCAAAGGGCAGTGGGTGTGTTGGGGTGTGCAAGACATGTGCAAGCAGTGGCAGAACAAACCATGAGTAACTGGCTTTTAATTGTCTTGGAACTTAAAATCAGATGCTACCCCCAGGGCAACCCCAAGCAAGTCAAGGTGGGATTTCCCAGCTCTGCCTGCTGAGGGAGAGAGCAGCGTAAATGCTTTGAGGCTACTTTGAGGTTTGTCATACTTCTGCTTCCTTTCATCAGGAGTTGACAGAAGTTTCAAGGTGACATGGAGAGGCCATTCCTGTGGCCTCTTTCTCTTGATGGGCTTCAAGTGGATTCACAGCTGCACAGACACCACCACGCTTTACAAGCGATGCAGTCCTGCCTGTGTGACTGGGATGTTGCTGTCAGCTTTGGAGGAGGGTACCACTTATCACTGTTATTCTCTATAGGGAGCCTGAAAGCTCCTCAGATCTTCTGTAGCTGAATAAAATGCACATCCAGCTGCAAACTTAATTCTTTTCCTTTCTCTCTGAACATCAGGAGCAGTGTCCTATAGGTAGGTAAGCCCCAATGTCTTTTAATGTAATTTTATTTGAGACTGCGGTATTTAAAGCTTTCTGTTAATAATAATGAAAAGCCCGCTTAATTAATAGAGCTTGTAACAGTGACACTGGCATACAGAGCAAAATTTGACAAGAGAAATTACTTCTGCAGAAACATAACAATGAACCTGTGTGCGGATCACAATACCGATAGGCATAATGTGCTGCTTCTGGTTTCAATTTGCAGGTTTGACCTTTCACCGAAAATGAATTTTAAGAGGCAGTTGACTTAAATAATCGGTATGTGTTCAAATCGATACGATAACCTGATGGCCAAGTGGTTAAAATAATTGAGGTGTGTGAAAGGGTTTTGAAAAGATTTTCAGATTCAGATCAGAAGGATATTTGTGGAGATCAGAGCTCAGTTCTATGGCTGTGTTATCACTAAAGGACTGTGTGTACAGCCATTGCTTTGGCAAAACTACTCTTTTACCTCCTGGAGCCCTCTCAGCAGGGTGAGTGCCTCTCCCAGCCCCACAGAAACAGGTGGCAGTGCCCACTCCTGCTCTCGTGCAGGGGTTATGGAGATGAGGAGGATGCTGAGCTCTCTGGATTGCCATGGGAGGGAGAATCCAGGTGCACATACACCCCGGTGTAAGTTAGAACCACCTGGGGGATGCTGTAGCGGACACGCTGCTCTCAGCCCCTGCAGCTGCCCCGAGCTGGCCACACGCAGGGGTTTCGAGGCTCCAGTCCTGCAAGTAATGCCCGTGTGAGCTCAGTGAGCTCACATTCTGCATGTGCACAGCAAAGACATGGTTTGAAGAGCATCTGTACTGCAGTGGTCCACGAGAAGGTTCCCTTTGATTGTAAAGCACGGCTATTACTGTGGCTTTCATTTATAATGTATGGATAAGAGTAGGGGATGCCTCGTCACACCACAGCAGCGAGTGCCGACAGGTATGTAGCGTTGGGGGCTGCCGAGGACCTGTTCTCTCTTCTGAAAGTAATGCAAACTAATTTAACTCTGCACATTAAAAACAGGGGCTGGAAAGTGAAGGGCAAGACAGCACACCGTGCTTCAAGATCACATTCTGATGGGTTGTGGCTGCTAACCAGCCCCGCGGGCCCCCGTGGCCGGGTGGCGAAGCCGAGCTCTGCTCCTTCTGCCTCCCCCACCCTGGCTGCAGCAGGGGCTTTCTGCACGGGACAGTTTTGCAGGTGATTTATGAGGCAGAGTAGACTCAGGTTGTTCTTGCGTTGCTGACCTGGCTGTACAGATGGAGCAGCAGTGCTGGTTTGTCATCGGTGGCATAGGCAGATATGCTTCAGTGACACCCTGCTGCTGAAGTGCAGAGTGAGATACAGATGCTTTCATTACATCTATACCCACATATCATGGGGTTTTTTGGGCAGAAGATGTGTGCTTTGCTGTTGAATCTACCCCTAATGTTTTTGTATTTCTACCATATAGAAGAATTTGTTTCTTTGTCCAGAAAGAAAAAAAAACCCAACAAAACACCAGAAGTATTTCCATTTGGACACTTTATCAGCCCTTGCCTCTGGGTTGACCTCTCCTCTTTCTCCCATGAAGGAACACAAATGATATGTCATAAAAGTCACACATTCCCTCCCTGGGCAATCCAGGAGACTGGGGTAAGTGCTTTCAGGTGGAGAAGATGGGCTTGGTTTGGTGCATTGAATCCAGGCCACCTGAAAATTGTAAAGGGCCACGAGTTCATAAAAGGCTCTTCCCCACATCAGAGGGGTGATGGTGGGTGAGGAGCTCAGGTTGGAGGTTTTCAGGATGAAGAGCCTTTGCAGAGAAGGGGGATGGCTGTGTGAAGACCGAGCTGCCTGGGAGCCTGGATCGTAGGTTATAGTGGTGACTGCTCTGGTTTTGTTTGTACTGGAAACAGCTGCTTTGCTTTGGGACTCAATCTCTTGTTGTGGGGAGCTGAGGAGCAGGAAAGGGCTTGTCTTTGGGCAAACCAAGCAAGAAAACAAACCTATTTAAATATGAAGAAGTTCTCTGGTCTTTCAGGGTGTGTGCCTGGGGGGATGGGGCTGTGCCAGTGTGAACTTTTGTGGTTCAAGCATCTTTTGGTAGAGCTGCTCCATTGGTGCCAGGGAAGTCGAATGTTGACCTGAGTTTGTAATGAGCACCCAAGAGAGATTTTAATGTATCATGTGCAGCCCTGACTCTGTTGGTAGGTGGCAATGTAGTCTGTGTCCTGGCACAGTTTCTCTTCTGATTTGCATTTATAGCAGGAAGAGATGGCTGAGCTGTGGAGCTGTTAAGATGCTTTGCTTGGGGCAGGGGGGCTGGAAGCAGAAGGGCTGTGGATTCTGGGTGTTACATTTATAACAAACGCTGCCTTCTTTGTGTTTTACCCGTCTGTTTCTCTTTGGCTGCAGAGAGATGACTTTTGTGGAATGTATGGATGCATATTTCAGCTGATCAGGAAAGATTATAAAAAAAATAGCAAACACCAAAATCTAGGAGGTTTTGCTGTTGGCTAAGACTATGTGATGAAGCCAACAGGTGCCCTTGGGGCAGGTCGGGTGAGCTGCCTTGCAGCGCCTTGTGTCTGTGCTGAGGCTGGCTGTGCCTGGGAGCGGGTGGCCCAGGAGAGGACCGTGGTGTTGCTGGGGACCACAGGCTCTGCAGCGTGTGATGCTGATGTGCACGAGGGCAGCACGGAGAAATCCCGCATCTCCTGGGAGCAGCCGAGCATGCCACAGTGGGCGCTTCCTGTCAGGAGGCATCTCATTCCCAGTGGACCAGCCTCGTTCAAGCAGAATTTTGCTGCATCTTCTGAAGCTAAATTTAAGAGACTCTTTGTAAAGAGTCGCCCCTATTTTTAGCTCAGATCAGTTCCTCAGTCTGGTTTTGCTGGGCAGCTGCATGTGCAGCTGTACTGGGGTGGCAGAGGGAGCAGCACAGGGCAGGGTAGGGAGCAGCAGGGAGGTCCCTGTGGCTGTGCCCAGTTTGTGTGTGGGGTCTGAGCTCATCTTGGGTTTGAAGTGGGGCGGAAGGGTGATAAATTTAGCCTCTGGGGCTGGTCTGACCCTGGGTAGCTGCTGCAGCTCTGCCACGTCACTAGGGATTTTCTGCTGTCCCCATGGCTGGCACCAGTGTTTCTGTTCACCCGAGACTGGGAAGGCTGTCCCACCTGGGAAACCAGTGTTTTAAGTGCAAGTAGGCTGGCTCAGTGGTGGTGTAACCCAGCTCCAATGGTGTACATCCAGAACGCAGCCTCTGACTTGGCTGGATATGCAGCAAGCTGAGGCTGAGCAGCATCTGGCTCCGAAAGAGATTTCTATCCTCTTTCATCTGCTCTTGGTCTCAGAATTAGACTCTGATAACGTTGATGTGACTGTTCAATCTACTTGTCGTCTGTATTTTAGCGAATACTTCATGCTTTTAAGATTCTTCTCTTTACTGATGAAGGCAGGCAGGAGCTGAAGGACTGTGAGGAGAAAGACATGTTTTGCACAAGCTTTTTTTTTTTTAAGAAGTTGTATATTCTGCAGAATAGAAAACATTTTTAGCTGTTATTTCCTCTCAAAATGGAATGGCTGCCAGCTCAAATATTTTTGTGGTGCTTCTGTAAATAAGGTTCACAGGTACAACTGATACAGCAATCTATCATTGTGCCCAGTGGCTGCTCCACTCTGTGACTACAATTTGATCCTGATGTAGAATAACTTCTTTAATATATAGGGGAAATAATCATAGCTTGTTTTCCCAGGATATCCCTTCTCTGGAAAGATAAACTAAATCCTTCTGTCAAACCATGTTTCCGCTTAATTAATGCATGCTGCAGACCCTTCGGTAGAGTTGCAGTTCCCAGGCGTGACAAAGATGAACACAGCAGTCGATGGCAGATGGGTCTGACACGGATAGAAAGGCATAGGGGAAAATTTACCCTTTTCTCTTTGCGTAACTGGACAACCTCAGCAGTGCATCCGTTGTAATGCTGCCGAGATAATCTATCTTCTACAGCCTGAAATCTGATAGGATTGGAGACTGACAGCATGGAAAATAGAAACTGTCTTGGTGCTGAGCAGGTTGGCAGGGAAACCTCTTCCTGGGGGGTGGGATTGACAGCGTGGTAAAACCAATTACTGCGGACCCCGGCCTCAGCTTGCCAGGGCTGTGCTTGTGCAGACAACGCTACGGATTGCGATGGCTCCACTTGTGCTCAGGTGAGCAGTTGCCATATGTTGAGGGTTGCAGCTTTCAGGGCTTTTGCAGTATTGAACTGCTGTGTGGAAGTCACTTTTCATAAAATGCTATACATTATGTACTCAAGCTGTTCTCCAGTGCTAAAGCAATGCCTGGAGGAACAGTGCCTTCTGGAAACATCATTTCGCTCCTACATCTTCTGGAAAGTTCATTGCTGCCTTGACAAAATTCAGTTTTTATTAAAGATGATTAATGTCTGTGAATTTAATCAGGGCATATTCACACGGCGGCAGCTTTACTATAATAGCTTGATTTTAAACAGCTTGTGTCCTGATGCGTGAGGTGCGTTATATTATTTGACAGCGGTGACATTTATATTTGTAATTACTAAATGGTGACAATCCATTGGAAAGCCTGCCCCACTTGAGGGAATGAAATGGATGGAAATGCACTGCACCGAAAAGCACAAAGTGTCACAATACATCAACGCATCCCAAGATTAAAAAAGCCAGGGACATTCTCCTGCCAACAAAAGCACATACATGTTCCCAATAAATTGCTGAGTTCTAATTATTTCTTTTGTATTCACAAACTACTCTCTTCCCGCTTGTTACCTGACACAGTTACCTCTTTGCTTCATAACACAGGAGCATCTCAGATGCCATGCCTGGGGCTCATGGGCCTCTTGGGGTTTGATTAACAGAATACTGAAAAATTGCAGAAGTCTAGCTGGAATAGAGAACCCAAATCTGATATAAATCTTGATAAACTGGTCAGGAAAAAAACATGTTTGAAGCTGCTGTTTTTGAAGTGTCAAGGTGTAGGATAAACTTATCAGGTGGTACAAGCTATTTTGAAAGTGGCCTTAGACTACAAACGGTTTGCAAACATGATCCCTCCCAGTGCAAGAGGAAATTCAGTATTTATCAAAGTGCCTGGGAAAGTGGGGTAGTAGGGAAAGGAGACATCCTCAGGCCTGCTGGTAATTAGTAGTACTTATGTCCTAGTTAACAAGAGCTGTTGGATGAGATTGCTACCCAGATCATGCGGATGTAGTAAGAACAGAGAGCTCTAAATGAATTTTGTAATTAAGATGGTTTATGTCACCTGCTGGGATGCCTGGTGACATGGCTGTGCTTGTCCTTCTCCTGATGCCAATCTCCTTTTTTTCATCTGCATGGTCTATTAGAGCACTTCCAGCCCAGTTTGGGTCTCTGTCCTGGCCATACAGCAACCCACAGGAGAAAAAATAGACCTTGTTGGACCTGTACAACATGCAGAAGCCTCCTGCAGAGCTAGTCCTCTGGAAGATCTAACACTTCTTCCTTTCCAGCCAGCCCTGAAACAGCCTCTGAGATGGTGCTCAGCTGGAGGCTGAGCATCTGGCTTTGGTCCAAGCAAAGTGGAAAGGACCTGGGGACCAGATACATCCAGCATCATGTGGGAGAGGCTTTCCATATTAGCTGGATTATTAAGGCAAGACACCAAGATCTAGAGCTATCCTAGGTCATTGCAGGATCTGACCTCATGGTTGTCAGAGCAGGTGGGAGACACTGGAGCATGGACAGTCCTGCCTGGTGGCTGGAGCAAGGTTGCATATCAGACTACAGATGGAAAACACCTGGGATGCAGGGGCCAGTGCACAGACAACACGGAGTGCTGGTTGTGGGGAAGATTGATGAGAATCCCAAACCAGGGACCTCAGGAAAAGCAGATCACAAGTGTCCCATACTGGAGGAAAGGGTTTGCCTTCAGGGTCTCCTTGCAGTCTCCCAGGCTGCTCTCCAGCAGCTCGTGCTATCTGGGGGCTTTCCAGGAGCTCCTACATGTTAACTAATAGCAGAGAAAGATGGTGCCCTGACCGGCAGGTGGCTGGAGAGACAGGCTGTGCAAGAAAGATGCAGCAGAAGGTTTGCTACCCTCCCAAGCTTTCAAAAAGCTTGCCCCAGCAGGGAAGCCACCTTGCCTGGCTCTGGAAGAGCTGCTGGCCCCAAGGAGACTGCTGCGGTGGGTGCTGCAGCTCAGGCAGGGGGACCCCGTTACTTTATGGAGGGCACGGAGTGTTGTGCTGGGGCTGCCTGCCCCTGTGCCACCCTTACAGCCTCTGCTGCCTGCACGGTGCTGCTGCTCTGAGCAGCTGGGGTAGGTGCTGCTGCTTCTCAGGACTCTGATCCATCCACCTTTTGTGGATGAGTGATTCTGCCAGGAAGAGAGCCTGTAAGTGTAGATTAAGCTAGCGTGGTGCACAAGGGAGCTGGGTTTGCCTAGCTGTAATGGTGTATACCCGTCTTCGTGGTGTCTCAGTAGATATGAGCAGAGTCTTGTTTTTTTGCAAAGCTTCGGTTGCTGAACAGGTTTTGCTGTAAACAAGTCTTGTGACTTCCTCAAGTTTGTGCTGCACCTGGATTTTTTTTTTTCTGATAGTCATAATTGATATTTTCTCTTTCCTTGTGTATTGGATTTATCCTTTGCAGGTGCTAATTTATACTGATTGCAGCTCATCAGTTGTGCATCTTGTCTGCCACAGGGTATCTTATGCTTTCTGATTTTCTGAAGGAAATATGTATTGACAGCTCTCAATGAATTCCACAATACAGGAGGTGCATGCAGTGCTGAATCCCTCCAGAACAGCAGGTACCAGATAGCCCCTGGCAATGCTAGTGGGTTTATGCTGAAGTAAATGTTTCATTATATTAATCTAACAATGGCAAAAGTAGCATAAGACTTATGATAGTCCTCTTAGTCAAAATAAAAACACTATCAAAAATAAGTGACCTATCTGTCATCTTGCCATGGGTTCTTCAGTAGATAGCAAAACCTGTCCTTTAGATAAAGACTGAAGTCCTCTTCTCCAGGCGGTTTTCTACATTTTTTTAATCAAACTTTGCTTTCAAGAATGATCCATAAAGCCTACCAGTATTTATGTAAAAAGAGGTTCATAATTCAAAATGAAGAAATGAAATATTTAGGTAAGATTAATTCAGAAAACATCACTGCTTTAGCTGTATAATCACTCATCTTATGACATGGACGTATTTATTTGGGTATGAACTTTTCCTTTGAAAAAATCTAGTTCCATTGCAGCTTAAAGTATTGAAGGGGGAGAGAGAGAACAAGTTTTGGATAGGAACAATATGGGAATAGAAGCTGATGGCATTTAAACAAAAGGTAAAATGCCATATGTCTGGCACAGGAACAAAAAATAATCAAAACTGCTATATTTTGAAGGTGGTCCCTGACCATATGTACCTTCTTTGTGCAGCTCTACAAGTTGCTGGCTGAGATGTGCCTGTGGAGGCAGCAAGGTAGTGCAGTCACATTGCCTTTCTCAGTCTGGGGGAGATGCTCTGGTGGTCCTTTTCATCCTGGGATAGGCTAAAACTTTTTAGGTAAGAACTACCTAAAGGGCATCTTTGCAGCAAAGTAATGATCTCTTCATTACTTCACTTTGGTACCTGGTGAGTCTTTCCATCCCATGGGTGCTGAAGCCCTGTGCTCCTGTGCCATTTGAGGCTGTGGCCCCTGCAGAGCTCACGTGGACCCACCCTGCTGGGCAGTTGCCACCTCCAGCGAGCATCAGCATGTGCCTCGCTCTGCCTGCGACGCTGCCAAACGCTGCCATGGATTGCACACGGCTGGCTTTATTATATGAAATTAAATCCCGAATGTCCTGAGGCTGAGAGATATTTTGCTTACTTGTCTACAGTATTTCCAGACCTAAAGCCTGATTGCTCTTGTGGCAACCTTGAACTTTTGTGGTTTCTCATCATCCAGCTGAAATGATTCAGTCTGGCAGGAGGCTGGTGAGGCACTGAGCTGCTTATGAATGCATAGCTTGTATCAATAAGGGAAATTATTTAATTCCTCAAAACCATGCAACGTGTCAGTTTTGCCACTGTTTAGTCAGCTCTTTGATATCTTGTTCGTTTTTTATAGTTGAAATTGTCTTAAAATGCAATGTGGAATTTATACCCTGCCCAATTTTGGCAGACTGGTGGTACACAGGCTGAGCTTGAGGTCTGAGTGGGGTGAGTGACTGACAGGGATCAGTAATCCTTCAAGTGCAAGGTCCTGCGAATCTTGCTGGGAAATAGATATGAGGTAGAAAGGTTTCACTGAGCAACTTGGTGCGTAAAATCAAAATCCACCCTGATTTCAAGAAGGTGGAGCCATGTGGATCTTCCACATGTTGAATTCCCATCTTGGGACAATTAACTCAAAACAAGGCTTCAGAAGCGTACAGGGTCATGGGGCTAACAAGGATCAGCTGGCATGCTGATCTCAAGTAACTATGGAATAAATCTCTAGTCCAGAAAATGCACAGAATATCTGTCTTGTATCTGTACAGGTCTGGGGACTGAAGTACAGCAGGTCTTGCAGGTTACGCAAGCTTCAAAGCTAGCTGTTCTCTTGTGCTGCTGACAACTGTCTGGTATGCAGCCCTGCCCTTTTACAGGCAATTTTGGACTAGGCTGAGGAAGCTGGGTAAATCCAGAGGATGCCAGCTTCTCTGGCTTAAACACCTTGCAGTGCTTGAGTTTGCCTGTTGTCTACAGGAGGTCCTCTAAATGCAGGTTACCAAAAGGAAAAATTAGTGTATTGTTCTTGACTGTCTCAAAGCTTGACTTGCCTTTATGCTGTGCTTACTACTGCCCCAGAAAATGGATGATATCTGTAACAACTTGGATTTAAACAGGGTACTAAGAGCTATCATGGTAATATCGTTGCTCTCCAACCATGTTCAGTGAGGTCTGAGAGCTCCTGTTTCCCTCTGCATTACCTACTGCCATCTGCTTCAGTGCATTGGAAATTAAAGGTATCTGTGTCTCCAGGGCCTTATAAGATTTTAGCCTTTGAGGATAATGATAGCTAAAGCATTTTATGGGCAAAAATTTCTCTTCCCTGTCTTGTGCTGTCTGCTCTTCTCTGTACTATGGTGCCACCTCCTGCTCCCCAAGTAATCTGGATGAGACGAATGATGAAGGGGGGTGATTAGCTGAGATTTGCTGTATTCAGAGCAATTTAAAAAGAAAGTGGAGATCCTGTAAAATAGCAATGCAGTTTGTGCTGTTAGGATATCCCTCCAAGAGTGAGTGGTGGTGATGGAGCTGCTGAATTACGGCGATGGGCTGGTTTGCGGTGGCTGGGGTGGCGATGCTGGTGGGTGCTGGCACTGGGTGTGGGCTGTGTGGCCAGAGCCTGGGGTATGCTGAGGAAGGCAATCAAGATGGTAATAGGGGAGCTGAAAGAGGGAGGGAAGGCATCATAGCAGCTGGGATGAATGCCATGCAAAGACACGTGAGGGGATGGACCAGGGCACTGGAAAAAGGAAAACTGTTCCTCCTGTCCTGCTGATGAGCAGCAATTGCACAAGCCCTGAACTATCGCTGTGTGCTGGGGATGCTGTGCTGAACTGCAAACCCAGCTGAGACTTGCTCATTCTAGCTTTGCATGGTTTTGTTCCCACTTTTGACAGCGAAGCAGTTGTACAGAGCATGAAAGCAAATGAGCTCTCGGGTGCTGTGTTTCTCTCTGATTTATCCTTAGAAAAGAGCATCCTGATGTCAGTCTCACAGGGGAAGCAGCTGAAGCCAGTTGGCTGTACTTACAGCTCGTGGTGCTCTGCAGCGAGTCTGACCTCTGCTCCATGGCAAAACCCTTTTGTGATGCAGAATGGTACTGGAGTGGAGATAAATTAAAGGCCTGAGGGTTTTATTAGACTAAGTATGAATGATAAAATTGCACTGGCGTTCCTGCAGTTGTATAATTTAACATAAGATTCAATTAGTTTTATCCTGCCCCTAAATTTTTAATTTTTCAATATGTAAAGCTTGCTTCCCCCCTTCCTCTTCTGAAAAACTTGCAATTGCTTCATGGAAATATTCAGTGATGAGAAGACTGAAAAATATGAACAGCTTTGCAGATGCTGCTGGGGCTTTTGGTGTTCACACAAATCGCTGTGTGGGGTCAGGGAAAAAAGGAAGCAGTTTGAGTGTCTGGGTTTGAGGAAGAATCCCCGTCCTGTTCAGGGAGCTTGCAAGCAGGTGCTGCTGCTGGGATGTGCTCAGACAGCCTCCTGGGGGAAAGACACTCATCAGTGAAGGGGTAAAACAAGGCTGATGTAGACATTGCTGTCGAAGTAAGAGCAATTGAAGTCCGTATCAGGCTGCTACTGCCTGTGCCACTGTGTCAGCTTCTCTACAAGATAAGATGCCTTTTAATGGGAGATGCTTATTTCTCCCTCTCCTCCTATGGGGAAGCTTTTCCAGGGTTGCCCTCATCTAACACTTAGACATTTAACCAGTGAGTTTGTGCTGGAAATTAAGGGCAAAAATTCCTCTTGTGCCATAACTGCTTTTTTGTCTTGCACGTTGTTGTTGGAGGCAGAGATCACCCCAGCTCTCGGGGCTCTCAATGTAAAAGCAGGCAGGGCCTGATGCTGGTAATCTCCCTGATCTATTCAAAGCTGTAATTGTACCCCTGGTCTTTCATTTGCAAACCAAAATGAGCTGGTTTTAATCTCCTTTGTGAGATTAACTAAACATCTCTGGTTCTTTGTACCTGGTCCAGTCTGAATTAGATCTTTCCTGAATTGGGATGCCTGGGCTTGTCGTGTTTTTCAGATCCCCTACCTGCTGCCTGAGCATGACACTAATCTTCAGCTTCTCCTGAGCAGACCTTCTGTAATAATTGCATAAACTCATTAGCCTCTCCTGTGTCCCAGTCATATCATCGCCTTGTTCTATCAACAAATACGCAAAGGTTGTCATCTTCCTGGGGGGGAACTATCTGTTACGCTCAAATAAAACCTGGTTTTTTGGTGGGCTATAATTTTTCCTGTCCCTATTTCAATGATTTCCCTGAAATGAATACACGGTTGTTTCAGGATCTCTGCAGGCAGGTGGGAGACTTGCAGCCAATCAGTACCATGTGTCCGAGAAGCAACTCTAGCAACTAGGAGGGTGAAGGATATCGGGCCAGATTTGTCCATATTGCCCAGAAATTCTGATGCCTCACTGGCATGTCAAAGCAGCTGTGTTAAAGTTAGTTCTGGCTGCCTAGCACAGTAAGAGATTGAAGGCTTACTCTGGAGATGCTGGGAAGATGCCTCCATGAAGATGCTTTTTCTGTCCCTGTGGGGGTATTTCTACAGACCCTGCAGGTTTCTGGAGGGAATGTTGGCGTGGGCTTCTCAGCCTTTTTTTTTTTTTCTACCTGGTTTAGGAAATGGCTGGTTACCTGAAACAGGAATTTGAATGCCTGTAGTTGGATCTGGTTTTACTGTTGTTAACTACCTTTGACTGCTTGGAGACTGTGCTGTTGTCTTTTTGAGAAGAAAAATCCAAAGGTGTTTCAGTCTCTTGTCAGGAAGACTTTAGAGGAGGCATCATCATGACCTTAGGGAGCTATGTGGAGCTGTTGGAGTTTGCATGGTCCAGTCTGCCCCTCTGCACTTCAAGCTCACACAATTTAAAGGTATTTAAATAATAACTATGGCAGTTCTCCCGCATAGTCAAATGAAAAGCAAATAAGTTATATAGTCATTCTTGGTGAACAGTAGTACTGAGTGGTGTTTAATAGGTCAGGTTGCCTCAAGCACCCAAAATTCACTCATAGCAAGCCACAGCTGTTTTTTTTTTTCTTGCACTGGATGAAGTAACGCATAGGACATCATCTTTAATTATCAGGTCAATTCCTAGGAAAGAAAATCTTCTCAAACTCTAAATTTATCTTCAATTGATTAGATAACACTGGTATGTTGAGTATAAAGACCACTTCAGCCTTAATATATCCCAGACAAAAAGAGGCAGTTCTTAATTTTCCGGTTGGCTATGTAGAATTTGTTGAAGCCAGATTCTGTGAAAACTGGCTCACCCGAAAGAGCTTCCAGTCAGTCACCTTGTGCCTTAACAAAGGGCCTGGGTAAAGCAGGGGACGAGCACTGGTGACATGAATGGCTGAGTGTGGTAGGTGGTTTGAAAATTACTTATTAAAGGAATTGTTAGTGCCCTTGTGAGTGATACAGCTGCTTTAGAGCATTCAGTGCTGCTCAGAAGGGAGACCTTGATATCAGCAGCAGGATATACTGTTTCAGCCAGGACGTGTGTGTTTTGAATCTGCAAATTACTTTAACTCAGGGTTTATTCATGGTCTTAAGATAAATGTATTGCTTTTGGTTTTTGTGTTGCTGTCTAGCCACCAAAAAAATGCAGCGGGCGCTGTGCAAAGTGCCTGGTCCTTGTCAGTGATGTGAAGACCCCCAGGTGTCATAGTCCATAATTTTCGGAGTCAATCCATGCAAGATGGAGCTGCTCAGAGCACAGTATGAGGCACAGCTGTTCTGGTGGGCTTTCATTTACAAATAAAGACCATTTTTATTGACTTTAGTGAATGGTGTCATTCCTTAATGAAGCAATTATCTTACCAGAAATGTGAATGTGTGAGTTCCTCACATTTTTTTGTTGATGTCTTGCTATAAATCGGCTTTATATTGCCATTGACTAAAGCTGGTCCCAGTATAGAGGGAACTAGTGAGGGTATTGTGGAAGGAGAGTGGGGTGCTTTATGTATGGAGATGATGCATCCACCTTCCAGCTGCTGTTCTTGATTTTTGTGCTGTGCAGGGCCGTGGTATTTGTATAGCAGTCCTTTCAATATTTGTTAAAGCTATCTACAATACTGGGTAGGGCTTCTTTTTCTGTTGAAATAGAGCTACTGAATGTATGCACAGAGATGTTTCCAATAGGATTATTTTATAAAGCAGAAAATAAACTAGCGCTGTCTGGCTTGAAAAATATACTGGATTTTTCTTGAATTCCTACTGAATATAGAAATTAAGGCTGTTCTCAAAAAGATTCTCCCACCCCACCGCCTTCTCAAAAAGATTCTCCCACCCCACCACCCTGCTCCTTGCAAGGCCAAGCCTGATCTTAGTGCCATTTTTCTGCTGATTTCAAGGAGTACTGGGTCCTAATTTGTAACCACAAACTTTCTACTACACGAATTAAAGAAGTAATTAAAATCTAAAGGGGCTCCTTCTGGCTGGAGTCTATGGACTTCAGATACTGTAACCGCTGAAGGGAACATCTTTTAATCAGCTGTAGTTTAGCTCTGTTCCTCTTTAGGACTTGGGGGAAATGAGGTCTGATAAAGAGGAAAATGCAAAATTTAAAGGGTTTTATTCTTGAAGGCAGATATTATCTCTTCCGCGTGTTTGTTGCCATTAACGTTGCTCTTGCTGAAAGCAGGTGGATGAAGGCTGTTTTCTGTGAGGAGTGGGGTGGATCCATTGGAGCAGATTAGGAAACTGAAGCTGTGGTCTACTTTGCAGTTCACTTTTGGTGGCTTGGAAATGAATCCAAGTGGAAAAGTTAAGTAAACAAAGTTCGTCTCAATCTAGTGATTTAAAACCAAAGGCGAGGAGTGCAGGCAAACACCTAAGAAAATCACTGTCTTGATGTGAACTGTGGCATGGCCTCACTTCTGTCTTCCACAGGTATGTGGGAACAAATTATGTGAGATGAGCTGGGGCCAGATCCTGGATTTTCATCCTTCCCCACCTTAGGCAATATGTTTTCAAGGGCAAGCTGGAAGCACTGGAGCGTTTTGCCTACACTGCGAGTATCGTAATAATGAAAACTTTAATACAAATCATTGCATAACTCCAGGATGATTGGACTTTTTTTCATTAAGAGCAAGTACATTTCTAGCTCTTGTGGAGAGAAACCTTGAGCTAAGTATAGCCTGAAGCATTTAAACAGACGGCAGATGAAAATAATGCAATGGTTGGAGCTCTTTTAATAATGACTCTTAGGGCTTAATTCATGACTTTAAAGTTCTTGGGGTTGGAAGTCTGAGGACCCCTGGGGTCTGAGGCACATCAATAACAGTAATAGCCTCTCTATGGATTGATGAGCTTAACTGAGAAACGAAGGAAACCAGCTGTGTTCAGTAATGATTGCAGATACATCACAACTTTTGAGCAGTGCCCTGCCTGTATGTACCTGGGATGCTTTTACCTGGCAAACATGGACCTGAACAGTTCAGCAGGGTATCCTGCCCTCGTGCATGTAGGCTGCAATTCTCAATTGAATTGAAGACTTTTACATTTCTAGCATGTACATGTCCTTAAGGCAGGCAGGTATCAAAGAGGGTGTCGAGGCCCTTCACCGTGCCCCCCACTCATACCATGGTCATTTGCCTAAATGGAAACATGTGGTCCTGGCTTGTGCTCTTGAACCTCCATGTCAAAGCCATCACCTGGGGCTAAAGACATCTTTTAAATATCAAAGGGTTCTGCTGGAGATGCACAAAAGTAAAATCTCTGGACCTAGATGATTAATGGTATGGGTTGTAGCTGCAAATCGATGAATTTTGTTCTCACGGTAGTAAGACAATATATCCTGGCTGTCAGGATAGTGGTAATTCAGGCAGAGCTGCTATTGCTAGACTGGAAAGCTGTTCCTTTCCAGAAAACTGCTGTATGAGATTCCTACTCCCTCCTTGTCTGAATGGAGGAAAAATCCCTGACCCACCCTGTTTAGCAGGCAAGTCAGCTCTCCTGCAGTCTGACAAATACTCCAGGCTTGATAGTCTTGCTTCCTCCACAGAAACACTAGTAGCCATTTGCCAGCTGTTTGCTCTGACCTACAGTCAATGGTGTCTGTCAACACACTGTTTTTTCAGAGGTGGCAACGTGAGATCTAGTAACAATCAAGTAATCGGCAGCATTGCCCAAAGATCTATTAGGCAAACTGAGCAATGCAAGAGCTAGAGCTGGAAATTGCCTTAAGCTTCCAGTCTTAACTGCAAGAGGTGTTAAAAAAAAAAACAAACCACCAAAAAACAAACCACAAAAAACTTTCAAGTCAGATAAAACAATGCTCATAAGCTAGGCTGCCTAGAAACAGCTTATATGAGAGCATCTATTTGGGCTAATGTTGATTTGATTTAAATTAAAATATAGGAGGAAAACTGAGCTGTTAAGTGTGTCTTTATGTGCCTTGTGATAGGAGCAAGACAACTGTGTGTTTCCCTGGCTAAACTAAATTTCAGATCAGTTTCCCCAGTGAGATTCGTTTGGTGAAGGCTTTGTTGTATGCTGGTTAAAGTAATGCTGTGGCTGGAAGGCTCTGGCTTGGGGCTGCCGTGGCTGAGCTGAGGCTCTGTGAGGACCTGGGGGGAGCCTGGGGGTTTTGAAGCAGCAGTAGCCCTGTTAGCTCATGTCCCTTTGCAAGGTCCTCTGCCTCCTTGACTTCAGCCCTCAGGGGCTGTTGCACCCCAGCTAACAGGATTTCATGGACACGGATGAGGATGCGCCTTGTGCAGCTCTTACCTGCATTGCCTCATGCCTCTTGGCTGTCCTGGTCCCACGCAGAAGGGGCGAGCTGGCCCACATGCTTGCAGCAGAGTTGTCGGTTTGTTGGACCTCTGGGAGGTAACATCTGTACTTTGATCAGATAAAACTTCTGGTAGGGAAAAGGTCTGTCCAGGGGAAAGAAGTTGGAGCTGTGCTGAGTGTATAGATTTTTGTCTGCACATCCCATAAATACTGTGCGGCACATAGCAGTGGCTATAAAACAAAAAAGTATATGATTTCGTTATCAGCAAAACACTCATGCTGTCACTTGAATTCTCAATCAGAAACTTTGCCAAACCAGCAATTTTTTTTTTTTATTGTTGCAGCCGACAAAGTTTCTTGGAAACAAAATCACACTCCAGAATTAATAAATGCTGATCTGAAAGTTCCCTTTCAAGGGGATGATTTGCTGGGCAGGAATTCAAGTTTTCTTGTTTGTCTGAGGCAGCTTGTTCTCTTCTGAAGCACTACGTGCATCCCTATGCTGCTGTGAGGCAGCACCTGTGACACTGAGGGTGGCTCCAACCGTGGTCTGGAACATGAGCTGCCACCAAGAGTGGGATGGCCACGCATGGCTCTGTCTAGCTCTGCAAAGCAGCTGGTGCCCTCAGCGGCCTTGCTCCTGGGCACAGCTTGCTGTTTGTTCAGCACCTCCTGCATGAAGAGGCTCAGGTTCTCCCTTTGTCTTTGCCAACAGCTTTGATACAGCCTAGGGAAGTGGCTTTCTCTCCGCCTTCTTGCAGTGTGTCTTCGCTTTAGGTGGTGGTTGGGATTGAAAACTCTCTCTGTTTAGGAACTCGTATAGGCAAGGTGGCAGCACAAACTGAATGTTGGTCCAAAGCCTGCTGCTGCAATCTATGTAGACTATGGTGGGTCTTTTTTGTTGTGTCCCCTCCCCGGGCAGTTTTGTAGTGTGAAGAAGGTACAAGACACCCAGTGTGTTTCTGGAGCTTAGTGCCTCTGCAAACCTTTTTGTTCTGCCCCACTAAGATCCTTGTGCTGTCCCCATTGACCCATTAGGTAGGGGTTGGCCAGCACAGTCAATGGCTTCTTGGACGCTGTGAGCTTAGGGCTGAAAAAGCTAATTTCTGTCTGAATGTGGAGCTGGTTGCAAGAGGCAGAGTGTCTCCTGGTTTTTTAGGGCAAGGAATGCCCTTAACAAGGGTCCCCTTATGTTCTTAAATAAATGTTTTTGGTGACCAAAAAGTAGGTACAATCTGAATATCCAAAAGCCATTGTCCTAGAAGAATGAAGCAGTGTGTTTGGGATTTCTACTCTCTTCCAAAGTCTCCAGCTATAAAAGTTGCCTTTAAACCTTAATATATGTCCTTCCTTTCTTTCCCTCTTTTATTAATCCTGATGTTGCTTGAAGAGTCTGAACAGTGAAGAGACTTAACCCAGGAGAGCAAAGGAAAACCACCACTGGTTTAAACGAGTTAAATTTTCCAAGGTGGAAATCAGTGGTGTATCTAAAGGAATGACTCCTCAGCTGTTGCAAAGCAGAGCAGAGACCTTGCTGCCCCGGCTAAGGCATGCCAGTGAGCTTGTGGGCAGTGTTGGCAGGAGATACGAGGAAGACTCATCTTCAGGCAGGGTGTAGCACTGTGCAAAGCTGCCATAATAAGCCAGAGCTGCTGCATGGAGAGGCATCTCCCAGCTGCTGCAAAGCTGACAGAGGTTTGTGACTGCAAGTCCCTGCTGTGAGTGCCTTGACTGGTCTCCTGGTCTCCCTTGTGTTGTCCCTTCTAGATGAACTTGCAGGAAAATGTTCTTGCTCACTTCCCATTCCCAGCTGTGCCCAAGCCGCTCTGTTGGGATCCTGATGTGCAAAACAAACTGGTATTGAATGTGAAGAGCTAATTTCCTACTCTCTATTTAGTACTGACACTTGAGTTCATTGGATGTCTTGTGTTAGACCCTTAATGAACTTAAGTTCAATTACCTCTGTCTTTAAGCCAGCCAGGTGTCTCTGCCTGTAATTACATGGTCTGCATCCCTAGCACACTTACTTTCCTTACTCATTTTCTCAGCTTTCTTTGAGCCTTTTGCTCTGCATATTCCCAGCAACCCTGGGTAAGACCAGCAGTGCCTGTAAACTAGAACAGTTTGACTTGAGCTGTTTGCTGTGCTCGGTCTTAAACTGGCTGTCCCTCTCTTGTCTCCAGCATGTGATCCTAATTAGAGGTACCATACTGTAATGCCAAATATGCCTGAATTTTAACCCTTCCTGCTCCCTATCACCTAATAGCTCACCTGATCCTCTTGCAGCAGATATCCATCCTGGCCAGTGTGGACAAGCCAGTCCAGTTCCCTTGTCCCTCAGCTGCCAGCTACCATCACTCAAATCACTGCAGAAATTAGTTTGCATCAGTAAGGTACAAAATAAGAAACAAATTTGAGGCCAATCAACATAGCTGCCCCCCAAACACCTGTCCCTTGTGTTTCCATCTCACAGGTTGATGTCAAGCACCTTGACTAACCCACAGGTGTGAGCCTCCATCCTTGTGACCCATTAACTGCAGCATGAAGAGACATTACAACGGGGGAGATGGAAAGCTGCTCAGCAGTGCCACTGGGCTTTAACAGTGTCTCATGTTCAGCAGCCATGAGTAATTTCTTTGGCTTAAATGTGCATCGTAACTCATTTTTCTGAGTATCACTTGAAGAGCTCTTGAGGTTACGGATGTACCTCAATTTTTATATTCTGAAGTGCAGAGGAAACATCTTTGATTTCCTATTTGCCCTGATGTCTCTTGTACCTCTTTTACTGTCCCTGGCAGATAGCAGGACTGGCTGAATGTAGACTGATAGGATCAAAGTAAATGTTTGATGGAGAAATCTGTTTTCATACAGCAGCTGACTCTGGACACCTCACCTTGACGGGCTGGTGTGATCTGTATATTTTGAAGGTGCCTCACCTTGCAGCTCTCATTTGTACCTTTGAGGATGAACTTGAGTACAAGCTGGGAGAACCATGCTGGTGTTGTCACTGCTCCAAGCACTGGGCTCTGATGACAGCAATAATGACAGGCCACGATGGGCACAGAGGGCCCACCTCCAGGCTGGAGTTCAGGGAAGTATGCCTTGCAATATGGACTTGGTGCAGATGGAGGCTAGGACATGTCTACAGGGACTCCGGGCTGTGTCCTGGCTGGTCATCTTATCTGTGCTAGCGGGAGAGACACTGTGTCTTGCAATCACGCCCCTGTCTTGTGAATGACAGCTTGCATAGCCTCCGTGCAGCAGGAGTGCTCAATGGATCTCAAACTATTTGCCTTCTGTCAACTGTGTATCTATAATGACCCCTTAGTGCGCAGAGCAAGTGAATTCAGGCTGGAAGTGCCTCTTCATGGGGCAGCACAGCAAAACCCAAGCTGAGCAGCCATTGCCATTCAATTCTTGGCTGATGAATGAGCCAGCAGTTTTCTTGAGAGCAAGTGCAGGTTTGTTTTCTTTGGATTATGCCCCCCCTTTTTTTTTTCTTTCCCTTTTTTTCTGTTGTATTGCTTCTAAACCCATAGCCTACAGCAGTAGGTTAAGAAAACAGCTCTACTTAGATGCAGCAGGGCCTCTGGAAAACACACCGCATGGAGATAGTAAGCTGATGTCTGTATTTTGCAGAGTAATCTGTACCTTGTGCTTTGGGAGTGCTCTTGGCACTGGCTGTTCGTGTTAATTTGGCATCACTGCTGGAGCCCTAAAATGCCTCGAAGACACAATCCAGCCTCATAGCTTTCCACTATTCCCTTCTTGTCTTCCTGACTTGAGCAGCAGAAACCTGTAATGGTGATGTTTTACATGTGTTGTGCTCCCATGTCGTGTTGCAAAGACTTTAATGCTGCATGTTGAGTCGCACTGAATAAGGGACCGTCCTTGGGGTGCTGAAGCGGGTGTATCCCACCTCTCCATCAAGACAAACACACTGCCAAAGTATGGGTAAAGAGGTTTGGGGGTGTGGGTGTTTAGAAGGCTTCCTAAAGCTTCTGCTGCTGCTTGGGACCACTTCCTCTGCTGTTACAGACTCTTCCTTCTCTTAGGTAAGAACAGATAAGCCAAAGTGGTTATTAATCTGCATCTTGTTCGTGCTTCTCTGCCTTTTGCTGAGATTCTTCAGTGTCACTTGCTAGGACAATATTACTCAATCTTAACATCTAGGTGATGACATCCAATGTTGATTCCTCTTTGTCCAGCTTTGACTTGAAGCTATGCCAGGGCAAAACATCACACTAGCTGACAGACTGCCATTGCCCTTTGCTGCATGCTATTACTAACTCCCACACAGGTCTGTGTGAAGGATGTTTCTTAAGAATTGACCATCGGGATGCTTTCAAGTGCTTGTGCAAATCTGGGCACAGCCTGTGGCCAGGAATCATCTAGCTGTGAAGCGCAACCCAACAAGTGATCATGTGGGATGCACGCACTGGAGGCAGACTTAGCAAAAAGACCTTGACTCGGTCAGTTGGTGGCCATGCAGTGAGCCCTGTCCCATCATGAGGCAGGAAGGTGAACCTCGACCCATGTGTGCCCAGCAGCCATCCCAAGCACATGTGGTGATGACAGCCAGCAAGAAGACACCTTTGTGTGCCCCACAAGAGAAGATGAACCCTGGACCTCTGCATATGTAACTTACTTTCCATCCTTTAAAAGTTTTTTTGAACAGCGACATTGCTCAAAAAAATGTTTTCACTAATGTTGGCATTAATCTGAAGGAAATAGATTACATCTCCCAACAGCAGATTTTAAGAGATACTGTATTTCAACCTATCAGAAGTGTTGTTTGGATATAAAGCAAAAATTAATTCCAGTGAAACTTACTGAATAAGCATTAATTATTTTAAGTTCATTAAATGTGACATGGATTACTTTCAAGAAAGCCGTAATTGAAAAAGGAACTGGAGAATTTTAACTGCTTATCTGCCAGTCTTGGCCAATTATTCTCTGTAGCCAGAGTTAAAAAGGATTAGGTAAATATCTTCCCACTGAAACAAGTTGAACATGCAGAAAATGACAAGCTTCAGAATATCCTTGCCTTACATTTCAAAGAAGCTTCTCGGCTGGTAAGATAGAGCTGGAGATACTCCTGAAGTGTTACAGCCTCATCCAAAACCTTTGAAGTCAGTAGGGCTGGGGTGGGTTGTGAGAACATCCGTAAAGTACTACCATGGTCTGTCTGCCTCACTTGCCTGAAGCAATTGCTTGAGCACCAAAACCGGTGTTTGATCAAGGAAGAATTCTGTCCTCTTGTCTTGTACAGGACCTCTCCATCAACGCTGACAAGACCTTGTACTACCCTGGAAGTGATGCTAAACTGAGGAAGAGTTTTGCTGCTCTCAGGCTGAGCCTGGGAAATCAGTTGGACTTGAGGGCACCCAACAATAACTTCTTCCAACTTAATCTCCAAGTCTTCTGGAAAGATTTTGAAATGGACTTCTCAAATCCATAAGAGCCTTTCTGAAAAACCTTTTCCCAGCTTAAAGTGCTGTGGAGCATTTTAAGGACAAATATCTTTTCCTTTCAGGTATTACAGAGGTTTAAATCCTCCTCCCACTCATTCCTTGTGCTATATTTTCTGCAAAGCAATTATCGGCCTTTGCTAATTTTTAACAGCATTATTAAATGCTTGTAGTCTTAAGTAGATCATACATTCACCTGACTAGTGAATACTCCTAACATTAAAACTCTTTTGCAGTTTTGACCTCTGGTCCTGCTGTACAGTCAGAACACATCTGTGCTTCCTTGATGGTAGATTTTGCACCAGGGACGATTTGCTGGTACATCTGTAGCGCTACCAGCTGAACTATTCTGTAGCACCATGGAGACCCAGCCCTCAAGGGTGATGCCGTGGGCTTCCTTCAAGACTCAGCATGGCTCTCCAGTGCTTGGGGCAAGGCAGATGCAGTCATGTAGCCAAGTGACCTGCTCCCGTTGAAAAGTGTGTATCGCTCCTGCTCTCCAAACTGATTCTGTCACAAATGTTTTGCCAGGCTTCTCATCAGCACGATGTGCTGAATCAGAAAAATGCAATCCACCATATATTAGGAAGAATAAGCAATTATCCCTTGTCAATTAAGCCTTCAGTCAGTGCATATAAACAGCTGGTGATGCAGAACAGTCTTCACTTAAAATTAGAGAACCTTTTTGGAGAGCTTGTTCATTTCCATATATTTTCCAGATTTTCTTCCTATAAAAATATCATGTCATCTTTTTTAAAAAAAATAATCTGACTTAATCCTCTTGGTCTCCAGGGCAAATGATGTATTTTTAGGAGTGACTAATTAGCAAACATGTGGAAGGAGGGGATTTTAAGGCTGCTCTGAAAAGAGCTGTCACTTGAAATGTTCTGGAGATGGTTGCTGGTTATTATGCATCGCCAGCTGTTTCTAGCTCAGATGGACAAGGCTGGGCTCCTGAACTGCAAGCACTTGCCTAGCAGCTTTGCTGGGGAGCCCAGTGCACGAGATCTAACAGGCAGACCCTGGGGGGGAGCAGCATCGGTGGTGTGTGGTGCTCCTCAGCCAGCACCATTAATAAACCATTATAAGGAGAAGCATAGCATGCATGACAGTTAATTTTGGCTTTAATTTTGTTTAATAGTTCATAACATTTAATCTCAATATTTAACTACCTTAAATAGAATGAACATCTTGTGCACTTTTTTGTTAATTGGCAATATTTTGCTGCTGACTGCACCTGTGCTCTTAGTCCTCCTAAATCTTTCCTTTGACCTTAATTGATGCTCTTTGGGCTTTCTATTGTGACACAACTGAAACGGGTTATTTCTTTCTGCTGTTTGTTACCACCTTTGAATAGAGAATATTCAGTAAATAGTGGGGAAATGCTAGCTGAGTCATCAGTGATGCCTGTGTGGTCTGGAGAGGTGTATGGTCAGCCAGGAATCAGATGCCTTGCAAAATCTTTGGGGAGAATTTTTGCCCTTTCCCTTGAATGGCAATGCATAATTTTACTTGCAGACAACCAGTATTTCCAAACATAAATGCTTTGAACCACCTGAGGACAAGTACAGGCTGCAATTCCAAGTGGAGGGAGGAAAACTGCAGACCTTTTCCATGACTAATACGCTTCATCTACCAAAAGTTGAATTTATTTTGCTTTGTTAAATTGCTGCTGTTTTAGACCAAAATGGACTTTACCAAGGAGTGGAACAAATGGCACCATTTTGAGGGCATGTGCAATGGATGGCTTGGGACACGATTGGCTTTTGGGAAGAGGCAAAAGCAAATGAACAGCTCTTGGAGTCTATTTTGTGGAGAAAATGCCCTCAACCCTCTCCCTCAGTGTGGCAGTAATTCTTCTCCACCAGCACAGCTGAGCAAAGATCATTTATCTCCTCTTGAGGGGTGATGGGTGAAACAGCAGCAAAAACTCTCTGCACTGTCTTCTGTCTGATTAAATTTTAGTCAGAGAACTTCCTTCTGTCCACAGCCTCGCTGCCTGCCGCTCATAAAATGAACGGAGTACAGTAATTCATCCAGCCTGCATTCCCCTTAATAGGCTACATCATATTAGATGGTCTAATAGGTACTGGGAGCACTTCTATATAACTCATCAGTATGCTTATGGAGTACATTTTCCCTTCACCTTTCTCCAAGGTATCCGTAAAAGTATGGATATGCAGTCTGTGCTCATCATTAAACCAGAGGTAGTAGGTATTATTGCTTCTCATGGGATTGCAAGAGTACGGGCTGTGTAAACTCATTTGCACCAGCCAGAGGTTGGAGGCCTATATCTAAACTTCATCTTATCACTGGAGTTAATCTATGGTGATAGGTGCTGATAGCAGAATGATTGATTGACTGTGGGTAATTTGTGTGCTGACTGAGGGATATGGGTAGAGAAGGAAGATGTCCATCTCATGAATCACATGAACATGTGTTTTTTTATATGTACACATATACTATCTATATATCTGTATGTATGTGTTGGGATCAACTGCTGCTGCTCAGCTTATCAGGAGGAACAGAAAGTCGAAGCTGTGTCAGACAGCACCAGAATTATTTGTGTCTCTGTCATTGCTGCTCCTTGCCTTGGCTGGGTCAGCCTGTACTGAGTGTGGAACGTGCGTGGTGGGGCTGTGCCTGGAGGGTTCCCTGGGGTGGGACACGTCTCCTCTAGCATGTGTGCAGAGCTGCTCCCTGCTGCTCTTGGCACAGGGGATTGTAGAATCTCACCCATTCTGCCCTTGCCATGCTCCTGCATCATCAGTTTCTCTGTGCTAGTACCATGCTGGGATGGCTCCCCAATAGCCCCAGTCTGGATTTCTTCTCTTGCCAGAGGAAGATCATGCTTGTGGAGGTATTAATTCCTCTTTCTGCTAAATGAGTGCTCCTCATTATTCAAGTCCTGTTCAGCACATGGGCAAGTACTACTCAAAAAACTGTCTAAGGCTCCAGTAATGCTGCTACTGAGCAACAAAGCATGTGCTTTGCTTGGCTGTGCCCTTCCGATAGGTGAACTGGGCAAACCCTCATAATCCTTACAGCAGTGATGGCATGCCCCATGGTGGTAGGGAGGTGGTGGTTGTACCTCTTCCTTCTGCTCTTGGCTCCAAAATTTAGCAGCTTGTGGACAGAAATGCTTGAAGGCATGTACTGATTGAAGTGAAATGATTCATTACTCCTCCCTGGCCTATGAGAGCCCTACGGGAGCGACTGATGCTGTGATCCTCCATCCTGGTGTGTTGCTGAAGAGCTTAGCAGGACTGGTCCTCAGTGCTTGGAGCATCTCTGCAGCTAAGTTCACAGTGATCTCAGCTCTTGGTGAGGGAACAGAATGGCTCCTGGGTGGGAGAAGCATGGGCTATGCCAGCCGAAGCTGTTTGTTCTCTATAGGAAGCAGTGTTAACAGAAATTGAAATTTATAAAACTCTGCTACACAATTATTTAAGTGTATATTAGTCTCTCCCCTTTTCTGCCTCTTACGGGTTGATGCAGTCCCTGCTCTGCTCGGACCCCAGGGTAATGAGGTGACCACTACAGTGTGTAATAACTCTGGGAGCAATAACAGAGGCAACTGCAGTTTAGCAATTGTTAACTATGTCCTTTATTAAATTTTGTTATAGCTGTGCAATTAAGCTCAGCATAGTATGTTATGGCTAATGTGTTTATTAAGAAACCTAGTGAACCAAAACAAACATCCATACCTGATCTGACAAACTTATTTTCCACCAAAGTTAATTAAGAGGAGGATTCCTCCTGACTTAAATATCTTCTTGCTTTGCACCTTAAAACCAGCTAATTTTCAGCTAATTGGATTGTTAACCATTCTCAACAGAGAGCAATTCTGACAGCAGGGGTTTCCCAACCTCACGGGGACATAGTGGGCACCATGCAGATTAAGCAGGACTAAGCCTGGTGCAGGGCAGCAGCATAGGGTATATTTTGATGTATAGATCAGGCAGTGAGGTGGGGGGCTGGAGCACAGACACCCAAAGAAATCCCTGGGGGATCTTGGCTTGGGTGAAGTCAGCACTAACCTGGAGGCCACTGGTTGTCGGTGGACGATTGCATTTTTGTCTCCATCTTGGGGGAATTTTGCGGTCTCTGCAATACCATTCAGTTTAGCAGGCATGCTGGTTTTTGAAAGCAATGTCTTTTTCAGGTGGATATTATTGCAGGATGGTTGTACTGTGGGACCTCTTGTGTTGAGGTGGAGCCAGTTTCACTGTGTTCAGCAAATTCTGCAAACTCTTTAAATGTTTGTTTGTCTAGAGAAGGAGGTTTGCAGTATCTGTATTAAGGTAAGAAGCAGTGAGGAAGGCTCCTAGGCAAGTATGTTCCTTTCCATTTTGCTTTTTTTTTTTTTTTCCCCTAACTTCATCACTGTTTTAATGAAATATAGTGCTTCTTCCTAGGAACCTTGTTTCTTGCTTATACTCACAGACCCGAGGATATTGATTTCCTTAAATCCTTGGAAGGGCAGATGTGCCCAAAAAGGTGATGAAAAGAGGCAGTGCTGAACACCAGCACCTGAGCTGCCCCAGTGTCTCTGGGGGGCTCAGCTTAGTGAGAGGACAGGCATGGATGAAGCGAGAGCTGTGTCCTAAGGGGGTTCAACCGAGAGCCAGAGAGGAAAAAACACCCTTAAGCAGGCTTTCTTTGGTGCTGCTTTTGTGATGGCTGCTGTGAGTCTGGGGGTGCTGGGGCTGTGTTGCCCTGTGGCTCAGTGGCACATCTCCCTGTGTCAGCACTGCAGCCCATCCTCCCCCTGCTTGGTGGGCATGGGGGCCCATGGGCAGCAAACCACTGATTACAGGCAGGATATGAAGAAAACTGGCATTTTAATTGTGTTTTATTAGCTATTCCATAAGCTTCACTGAGGCTTATGGCTGTGCTCTCTGCAGGGCTGTGAGGGTCCAGCTGGACCAGACACCGGAGAGGGCAACTGGGGGACTGGGGACACCTGAGCAAGCTGCCCTTGTGCCAGAAACAAAGCACTTCTTTCATCTCTTTAAAAGAAGGCTTTTGGTGAAAGCTATCACAGGTTTTCAAGAGAAGTATTTCAAGGTATCCTTTTATGGAGATGAGCAGAAATAATTAAAAAAACCCACCCCAAACTGATTACCAAGGTTTTATATTGCCTTTTCCCATAATAATCATTTCAAATAAATATCAGCTCTCAGGACAAGTTACTCATATGAATCATAGAATAGTTTGAGTTGGAAGGGACCTTTAAATGTCCAGTCCAACACTCCTGCCGCCCATATTCTCCTCAAAAAGCTAATAGGAGTAAGAGAATAATTAAGAGAAATGGTAAGAGATTGGTTGATAAACTGTATCAATTTTCTTGTGGCTTTTTGAAACCTTACATTTAACTTTCTGCATATGAAACTCAATTGTCTTTTATAAATTTCTGACCATCTCCGTGTATAGCTGGTCTTTCCCAGAGAGCTTTTGAGACAGTGACTTAAATGTTTGCAAGCAAGCTTTGTTTTCTAAAGACCACTGAAGAGATACCATCAGCTCTGTCATTTTGTTCAGCTTAATACTACAATCTCTTTAAAAGCTGTCATTGCATCTGCCGCCTGTTAAGTAAGAGTGATATTTTTTAATAGTGAGAAAACTGTTTACTTATATTTGAATGTAATCTAAGATTAAAAACTTTATTCAATTATATTCTGAATGGTACCTCCGTATGATATGATGATATACATGTAGTAATGCAAAGTGATTTGATTTTCTCTGAGAGATTCATCACAGGAGGTTAAAAATCAGAATATTCTTCAGCAGTAAATTAATATTTTTCCCCCTCTCATAAAAGATAAAATGCTTGTAGTATTCATATATTTTAAGCTTGTTAAGATTCAAATTGTGGATGGTCTTGTAAAGTTTTCTATTGCCCTTTGTGAGGAGTAGCTGTTTATTCATTATTTCTGTAATGAAAAGTGAGCTCTGGCTCATTGGCATTGATTTCCATTTCACAATGTCTAAACCTCTGGTTTCAGGGAGGGCACAGGCATGCGTCGGTGCATAGCTGAGCCTCTTTAAAACAGTTTAAACCATAAATTACATCAGGCCTGGACTTTCTTCTGTCTCCTGTTGGAAAGCAAACTTCTAACTTTAAGTTCTGTTGCTCTTTGCAGGTGCTTTCCAGGCTGGTTGAGCACCTTCCCACCCTGCTCCCAGCCTCCTCCCTGCTTTCTTCACTGTACCAGAAGCTGCAACACATGCCACAGAAAGTGCGGTTAAACCACATTATCTTTAGCATCCAGACTGATGGCCTGGAAAGCCTGGTTCGGCCATACTGCTCACAGCTTGCCTGTATTGTTCCCATCTGGTCTGTGCAGTGGTGGACAAAGATATTAAAGCAGAGACACATGCATTTCAGGAGGGTAAGAGACCCAGCTAAGGCTGTTTGGTTGGGACTCATCTCTCCTGTAATCTCTCTGATCGCTTGCATGCTGCTGGCTGTTCCTGCAAATAGCTGCAGAACCTGAGATTGGGATGGTTTTGATTAGAGCATGCTGGGATGAAGACAGAATGTGCCTGCCTGATGTTTCCAAAATAGGAAACCTTCCTAGCACTGCCACATTATGGCCTTGAGATGGGAAAATTATACATTGGCTTTCTCAGGAATTTTCATATTGTTTTTCCTCTGCAGCACTTGAGTCACTTCTATTTAATAACCTTACTTGGAGTGGGTTTGGGGGAAAGTTTGTGCAATGTAATGCAGCCTGATTTCAATTTTATGGCAGTTTAGTACCACTCGTGTGTGCAGCCTTTCCTGATTTTATTTCTTGAATAGCTATATAGACACTTTTATGCTGCCGAAGTATCTAGCACTTTGCTAATATAGGGAAAATTGTGCCTTCTAGGCACTGGCTTGTGATTGTGGAGCTGAAAAGCCACTGTGCCTGGGGAAAACTCACGGTGGGAGCATGCTCCTCCAATGCAAGGAGAAGGTGTCTTTGTGGAAAAGTCTCCCAAGCAGCAACACAGCTAGCTATGGTCCAGACCAATGTCTTTCCTCTTTGGTATTGGACTTGGCCGGCATGGCTCAGGGAAGTTTTGTGTTGGGCTTTTCCACAGTAGATTGATGCTGGGTTTGACTGGTGCCAGTACAGTATTGATTAACAGCCACAAATAATATACACTATAAAATAAATAAACACTGTTTCCCTGTCTGATGGCAGGGAGTGGTCCAAATCCTTTCCTTTGCCAATGGGTGTCTTTTTCTAAATTACACTCATAGCAGATTTCAAGGGGTTTCCCTCTCAGTTATGGAGAACAGCCTTGAATGCTGCAAAACATCACTGAAGTGAGTCCAGCTGTGGGTGGGGGCCAACGCTGCTGATCCTTGTAGGGTAGATGGTCTGCCACATGCTTGATGTCCATCTTCAGTGCCCTAGCAGTATCCATAGCTCAAAGCTGGGGACAGAGTATCTGGGTCTCCTCTTTGTCCGTATGAAGCAAACTTCACACCTTGTCACTTGCAGCGATGTGAGTGAGATTGCAGAGAACAGACAGAGGATAGATTGAAGCCATGTGAAGAAACAAAGCTGTTCTGCAGCTACGGAGAGAACTGCAGGCTCGGGGAACATCAGAAACTGAATGTTTTATGACATAAAACTTCTGCAGAACTTTTCCAAAGCTAAGGACACTTACACCACTGTCCTTGTCTACTTCAAAGGACAATAAATTGTTACATTCCCTGAATAAAGCTCATTCTGTGTGTAGTTTTATTAAGTACCTGAGATGTGAGAATTGAATTTCATCAACCATAGAAACCCAGCAATGGCCTTAATTTATTTTTTAAGGTTTGTCTAAGGTAAAAGATGGGAGGGCAAGAACTTAACATGGAGAAAAAGTTTTGTTGGCAGTCTGTGGCGGGTGGGATGCAGCTATCAGCTGGTGAATGCTGGGCTGAGACTTGTGTGTGGCACCCGGAAGGATCTGTTGGCTGTTTGTTTTCAGCCAAACACAAGCTGAGGAGGCTTTTGGTTGGTGGTTTTTGCTTTTTGAAGAATAGTATTACTCACTTCAAGGTGGTGGTTTTATAGCCATGGCTGGAAAGGTCATCATGCATGTCTGATGTGTGACATTCAAACTTTCCAAAATGCAAGCAACAATATGGTGCATACATCCTCAATGGGCATCTTGCTGCTTTCTTCTGTAATGTTGCACAAAGGCTTTGGGTAACTTCTAGTGGAAGTTCCAGACTTAGTACATTTTAGGACTGAGTTTCTCTTTTTCATGGCTGCCTCTCATTTGGTGTCACCTGTCTAATCTGAGATAGGCTAATGTCCTCCCTTTCCAGCTGATGAGCTCTCATGTCAGACCACAGATGTTCATTAACACCCAAATGCATGACTGTGAATTTAGAGATCTGTCTTTTTTTAGAAACCTACTTTATTAATACAGTCCTGGAGATCACTCTGTGGCCCCTGTGCAGTAAAGCTCAGCCTTGTTGGTGCTGGTCTCTCACCCAAGTTGCCTTCATAGTTCACACCTGCCTGAGCCAGTGCTGGCACTAAAAGTGCCGGACAAGGTTGTCCTCAAGCTCAGTCCAGGAGATCCAAGCCTCTTCCAGGAGCTATAACCCCCCTGCATGTATCCTGGTCACCTCCTTGGTGAGTTCCTCACCTGCTAATAATTCTTGTTGCACCCCCTCTTTTTTTCTAGTTCAGACTAGCAATTTCTCATGCAGTTTTATTGCCAAGCTCCTTACAGACATCCAAATAGATTAGACTACAACATTTCCCTTGTTGAAAACCAGTTATCTTTTTAAAGAAAGATATTGGATTCAGTCTGGCATGAGCTTCCCTTTGTAAACCCATGCTACATTTTATACTGCTTTCCATTAACCACCATATCTTTTAATTATTGTTTCCTTCATAACTTCTTCAGGAAATCTTGCACACTATTGCAGTCAGATTAATGGGCTTCTCTTAAACACAGTTTTACATTTGCTGTTTCCTAGCACACTGCCATTTATGCCTTGATAGATTTATTTTTTTTAATTATCATTATCCTCAGGAATTACCCAGTCCCCTGAACTTGAGTGCGTTAAGCTTTGAGTTTTACTTCCACTTCAGATGGAGGTGATTTCCATTTTTATTAACTCATTCATATTAGTCACCCTATTTGTGTTTGAGAGCTCAAAGTCCACCTTTTTGAGTGCAAATTGAAGTTAAGTGTTCATTTTGTTTTTGGACCATATGAAGTGTGTTGGGTTTTTTTTTTTTTTTTTTTTTTTTTTTTTATTCCATCCCCACTTTGCACAAGCTCCCCCATGGTAGATGCTGCATTGAAGAGACCTCAGCCTGAGACGGTGGCCCACGGAGGTTGTGCAGAGATTACAGAGAAGCAGGGCATGCAGTGACTCTTTCCTGGCATAATTTTCCAGTCTTTAGTGATTTACTTTGAACCTGCCTGCTGCCACAATAATCCCTGTCCCTTTTTTTGCTGTCTGCTTTATATGCCCAACAGCATCTCAGTGCTTGCTCTAGTTTGTTTGGGCAGCAGCGTTTCTATTACCCTAGGGCTGGCTTCAGATCCTGCCAAAGTCGTCTAGATCCTGAATGTACTTGCTCAGCATCTTTGTATTATGAAGATTCCTTGTTGTTTCTCACTGGCCCCATTCAATTTCCTCCATGGGCTGAACTTTTGTTAACTCCATCACCACCTTGAACATGCTTCTTTGCAACATCCCCAGGGTTTTTCTTCACTTCCCCTCCCTATATTCAGGGACCCTAGCTCTGCTTTGAGTGGAGCAAAACAACACTCTGGGAATCTACCCACCCCTTGAAAAGTGATGTTTGAGATGCAGGAAATTCCTGGGTCTGCTGTGGCGTTAGTATCACTGTACATCTTGCATTTGTTTTCTCCCTTGTATTTTGATGTCCTGCTGTATTAACCCATGCAGGGCACTTGAAACCTCTGCAAACAACACTCTCCACCCATCCCCACTGATTAGACCAAACATGTAAGTGACATGGTGTAGTAAAATATTTTTTCTTTCTTCTGATGAGTGGTTCTTCGCAGCTTCCTTAGGCCATTATACCATACCCACAACGTGCTTTTGTACTCCTTCCTATAAACCTTTACTTAAGTGATGAAGTGGGAGATACTAGATGGGAGTGATAAATACAGAAAAGGAAGAGGATGGGAGTGTCTTTGAGGAAGGCTGGCAAATGGGATGTGCTCAGGGGAAGGGGACCTGTGTCTGAGCTGATGAGGAAGGAGGGATGACTGTAATTGGGGAAAGGGAGGGGAAAACAGAGTCATCCTTCTAGGACTTTCTGTAGGTTGCTGCCATGGAAAGTAAAGAAGTTTAGAAAACCCCAGCACCTGTTGGAGTATTGAGAGCAGGTTGTTTTCTTGACTAACCAGAGTTTACCATTCCCATGCTTGGCCTGAAAACAAGTTTCTGTTAAAAGAGGCACTGGCAGTGTGCCGGAGAACTGAGCAAGAAATGCCTTGGGGTTTCACCAGGGAGAAGAGGAGGAAGAAAAAAGCCATCCTTCCTGATCTGATATTCAGTGCAGCTTGTTCCGTGTTTCTTAACACTGCCTTAACACGCTCTGGGAGATGCAGTTCCCTCCATGCTGCTGCTATTTGCTTTATAGTTATCTGTTATTTCTATTTATGCTATCTAAACTGTTCCTGCCCAGGACACAAGTACAAGACACGTTTCAGAAAGGAAGGAGGATAATCTAAACTGTCTAGGCATTTCTGAGCAGGGAATGGCCTCGAGGTGAGTGGAGGTTTGCCAGGTCAGGCCAGCTATGGGGAGTGGTAAGGATCCAGGGGCTGGAGCTGAGCCCTGTGGCTGCAGCCCACCTCCATGCTCACCCTTTCCTGAGGACCAGGGGAAACCTGGCTCTGGTGGAAATGCAAAGATCTTCACGGTGTTTCCTTGCAGTGACCCCTTTCTGGCAGGATTTGCTCCTGTGTATGTTGACTCACGGCTTGTACCCCTGGTCAGGTGTGAGGCTTCGCAGGCTGCCTCCCAGAGCCAGGTGAGGTTTGTTAGTGAAGGGCAAGGGGGTACTGGGGACTGGTTGTGGGCACATAATGATGCAGCCTGTAACGATGCAATTAGTGATCAGTGTGCTGGGTGCTGCAATAACTCTACAGAAGCCTGACTCCAGTTGAAAAAGAGGCCCAAATCTCCAGTTAGATGCATCTGAACCCCCTGGGAAAGGGCTGAAGAGACTGAGCCTGGGGGGAGAATTTAGCTCCAGGTAAGAGCTGCACGAAGGAAAGCTCTACCGTTGCCACAGCTTTTTTTTTGGATTGTTTAGCATCTCCCACAGCCTCTCCCAGAGAGCCCGGCTGCTCCTGGCCGGGCCGGGGGCTCTGCCCGGGGTAAAACGCTGCCGGGCCCAGGGAGCGGCAGGACGGGGTCACATCCAGGGTACAAAAGGGCCTGGGGGGCTGCCTGGGCTGGCTGGGCATGAGCCCCCCATGTGCCCGGGTGGCCAAGGAGGCCAGCAGCGCCCGGCTTGTGTCAGACACAGCGTGGCCAGCGGGGCCGGGGCAGTGACCGTCCCCCTGCGCTGGGCACTGGTGCGGCCGCCCCTCGAATCCTGGGGTCAGCGCTGGGCCCTCACTGCAGGGGGGACACTGAGGGGCTGGCGGGGTACATCGGGCATTAGGAAATCCTTCTTCACCAGGAGTGTACTCAAGCACTGGGACAGGCTGCCCAGGGGGGTGGTGGAGTCACCATCCCTGGAGGTGTTTAAAAGAGGTGTAGATGTGGTGCTCAGGGACACGGTTTAGTGGTGGACTTGGCAGTGCTGGGTTAACAGCTGGACTCTGTGATCTTAAAGGTCTTTTCCAACCTAAATAATTCTGTGATTCTCAGGCCCAGTCTAGGCACAGGACTGTGTTTACTAGTAAAACCTATTTTTCTTAACAGCATTTTAAAATAATAGTCTTGGCTAATGTAGTTTGCTGCTTACTGTGGCAAAGAGGGTAGTGTTATTTAAAGAAGACAATTTCAATTTTGTATAAGGCTGAAATCTACCCTGAAAGAAATGTGCTTGTAATTCTTCTTCTCCTTTTTTTGTTTGTTTGTTTTCCCTTCGTATGGGTAAACATGAGAATGCAGTCTGAAAGAGGCCCATGTCTCATTGTGCTTACAGGCTTTTTCTGTGATCAAAAGAAAGTCCTTTCAGCTCCCTATCTGCTTAATATCTAAGCCCAATTTACATTGATGTTGCTGTTCATTGCCCCCAAATATGCTTTTATTGGTATTTGCAAATAATTAATTGTGAGGTTTATTGATGTTATTGCATATGTTAAAATTTTTTAGGTTGAGGAGAATACAGAGTTTCATAGCAGTGTTAATTAGCAGAAGAGGAAAGAAAATTGCAACAAGTGGAAAATCACGTTACCAGTCTCCTGGCAATGGATCTGTTCTCAGCCACAGCAGTATTTGTGGGGCACTGGGAGGGCTGAAGATGCAAAATAACTGGGACAGTAGGTCTTTCTGTGCTCAACAGAATAATAGTAAAATAAATGATTCTGAAACACTAGCTTGAAACTGCTTGCAGTTATTAAAAACAGTTTGTCTGTGTGTGGAGGGTTTTCCTATTACAGCTGGGGGGGTTGTGATGAAAAGACACTTTTATTAAAAAGTGGCACTAGTGTAGCTGAGTACAGTACAGTACTTTTGGTACAGTAAAGAAAAGAAACATTTCTGCTTGCTGCATCTGCTGAATTGAGGATGCTGGGGAAGTTGTACTTGAGGAGGATGAGTGTACAAATTGCCTTGATGAGGTGGTTTGGGCAGAATAACATTGAAACAAGTCCCTGTGCAAAGTATTACTTGAAAACATGCAAACAAAAACTGCAGAGTGTTGCAAACTGAATGCTACCCTGTGATCTTAGCACTAGGCTGGGGTAACTCTGTGGGTTGTAATGCTTCCTGAGCATTCCCCTCTGGACCTACCTGCCTGGAAACGCTGCGATCTTCTTACTTTTCTAAGTGCAGGGGTAATACATCAGTGTGTTTTTCTTTTTTTCTTTTTTTTTCTTAAACATCGCTAACCCTGCAAATTAAAAAAGGGACCCATGAGTAATTATGCTATTCTTTTTCCTTTGTTAAGTGAATAAGTGATGGTGACAGCTGAAAAATGCACGTGTTTTGTAGATTCGATTGTACAGACCTTGAAGGTCCCCGAGTGCAGGAGAAAATGTTCTGAGATACAGATTTTCTTGGATTCCCCACAGAATATTTTTCTCTGGCTTTTCAATTGTCCCTGTCTACACAGGTTATAAATCTAGTTCAGTAGAAGCAAGACAATTTTTAATGGAATTTTTTGTTAAAACTAATTAAACATCTGCCTCCCTCATCACCACAAACGGACAGAAGATTAACTATAAAATAATGGCCAACTTGGAATTTGAAGAAGAAGTTTTGGAAGACTTAATAATTTGCATTCTCCTTCTGTTTTATTGGTTACTGTGTTTTCTGGCTGTTACAGGAAATTACTGGCAACTTAAGTTTCCTTGGTCACTTGCAAATGGCCTGTAGTACAGACTTTACATTGGCAAGTATTCAAGGAATGGAAACTATTAGATTAAGACCACCATCTCCAAGGGTGATTCTTATTCCCTTAATCATGTCTTCATCATCTGCAGTTTGCAAACAGATCTCAACTTCACACATAACAGTTCTGTCAAAAATCACAGTGTCTGTTATTGGAAATGCTGGGAGGCACTTGGCAAATTTGGATCAGACACCTTTATTTCACTCTGACATTTTCGTGTAGGCAAGACCTAATTAGGTTTTGAGAGCGATCACCATTCCTGTGGGTAACATCTTCTTGCAAGAGGTGTTCACAGACCACTCTGCCTTGTTAGCCTCTTAGTATGGACAACAAGAGGACGTGGACCTGTTGGAACCGAGTCCAGGGGAGGGTGATGAAGGTAATCAGAGAGCTGAAGCACCTCTCCTGTGAAGGCAGGATGAGAGAGTTGGGGTTCTTCAGCCTGGAGAAGTCTCCAGGGAGATATGGCTGCCTTCCAGTACCTAAAGGGGCCTGCAAGAAAGCTGGAGAGGGACTTTTTGCAAGTGCAGGTAGTGACGGGACAAGGAGGAATGGCTTTAAATTAGAAGAGGGTAGATTTAGATACAAAGAATAAATTCTTCACTGTGGGGGTGGTGAGGCGCTGGCCCAGGCTGCCCAGAGCAGCTGTGGGTGCCCCATCCCTGGCAGTGCCCAAGGCCAGGCTGGATGGGGCTGGGAGCAACCTGGGCTGGTGGGAGGGGTCCCTGCCCATGGTGGGGGGTTGGACTCTCCAAGATCCCTTCTGATGCAAACCATTCTATGAAGAAGCTCTTGCGTTTCACTGCACCTTCTTGGCTGTGCCTGCTGTTTGCTTCCAAACCTGCATTGGTTACTTGTCTTTGGTGCTCTTGAGTCAAAATCTGGTGTTGAGCCATCTTCAAATCAGGCTGAGCTGGCACGTGGTGTGGACCTAATGCTGGCTCTGTTCACGCCTCTCTGCTTTCACACTTCTCAACCCCATTTGCTCCTTGGGAAGGAAGTTGCTGACTGTTCCCTGAGCCCTGAATCTGAACTGATCTCCATTTGCTTGTTTTAATTCCCAGCTACCACCACACTTGACCCTTCCCGTGAGAAGGATAAAGAACTGTAAAAACATCCTTCTTGGCAGTGAGGAGAGTGATGGCTCCGGAGTAGGAATTTCCTAAAACATCTCCCAGAAGGACAGTGATTTGCACCTGACCCTGTGGTGGGAAAGGTTGTGAATTAACTGTGGCTTGGCAGCTTGTGGGCGAGGGTGTTCTGCTCTCCCAAATCCAGATCTCGATTAAAACCACCTACCTCTGCTTCAGCTGGCCAAGGGGAGCTGCATGGCCAGGAGGCTACAAGAAATGCTGGTACCTGGTTTTGTCTGAGTTGTTAACTCCCTGCTTGTCCTTGATACGGGTAAGTGCCAGCAATCCTCTTCGGCCAGACTCCATAGGAGCTGTGGGCTTGGGGCACTGTCGTCCTTCCAGGTTAGTGCATGCTTTGGGTTGGCCTTCGTTGGCTGACCTTTCTCGGAGGGAAGAAACACATGTCCCTGTCTGGTTAAAGCAGCAAGGGACAGATGGGAGGTCAGTGGTTTCCCTGTTAGGGGAACCTACACTGCCCAGATATAGAGCCTATGGAGAACCCTCCTTGCTCAGAAGCTGAGAGTAGGTGTCTTTTTTTTCCTTCCCATGGTGTCCTATGGTCTTGGGAGTAGGGAAAAAGTTATCTGAGTTCATTCCTGCCTTCTCCCCTGTCTGCTCACCCTGTCACAGTGCAGAGGACAGAGAAGAGGATTTGTCCATGTCATTCACTGTCTGTGACCCAAACAGGACCCCTGTCCTCACACTGCCTGACAAGGGAAGGGTAACTCCAGCCCCTGAGAAGTGCTTGGGCTCTTGTGGATAGCAGGAATGCCTTGGGATCACAGCTAAGTTTCTTCAGTCAGCATTTCTGTTCACCTTTTATTTTGTTTTTAACTGTTCAGCATGTGCGTTTAGCATTTACAGTCCTTTTATTCTATCCTGGTTTCAGTTGTGAAAGTCTTTCAAGTGGTTTTGGCAAGAAATCCATGAGTGCATTGGCTCAATGTTCTCCTATGTTTAATATTTTGATGTAGGGTTTTTTTTTTTTCAGTTTTCTTCTTTCTTTTTCTTTTTTGGCACCTCAGCCTTCATTTGTTAAAGAAAGAAACCTTCAAACCCAAAGAATATTTCTTGTCTGTAATGGCATGAATAAATGAATATGAACTCTGTGATTAATGTACCTTTACACAGTGTATCATCATAGAAGGGGGAAAAAATGCTTTATACATTTTTTTGAGAGAGCATGCAGGGACCTGGAGACTGTATCCAGTATTTTGGGAGAAGTTAACAGAAATAAAAGGACGGGGATGCCTTAAATACAGAAGAAGTTTATCACAAAAAAGATCTTTTAATGAGCCTAGGGCTTGTGCAGGGCAAAGGCTTTTCCCTCTCTCATTTGACAGAACTGTCATCTTTCAAACTGAAATTGTGGTTGCAAGCCAGGATGGTGGGGATGTAACTCCTGCTACTTCACCACCAGCTGGTGGATGGGCACCTGATGGCAATGATGTTCATAGTAATTTCAGTACAAAATGAGGCAGTGAATTAATGTGGAATAATTTCCCCATCACATTGGTTACCTCTATGTGCCCTGAAAGCACAAGGAGGATGCTCTAGGGACATGAGGAATGTCTCCTCTCGTGGCAGTTTAGCTGCCCCAAGTACTTTGGCTGGCACTTGCCCTCCAAAGGGCTGAGCTCTGTGACCAAGCAAAACCAAAACAGAAAGTGGCACTTTGACACTAATAGGAACCAATAGTGTGGTGCCAAAACAGAGTAGATATGAAGCCTACAAAAACAAAGGCTGGAGCCAATGTCAATGTCTCTGACATTCAGCTGCTTTTAGCACAGAAATTGCATAAGGTATTTACTTAGTAGGGGAAAATGAGGTTAAAATGGTTAGCTGAGAAAGTAACTAGGCAATCTCCACTTTTTCTTTCTTTTTTTTTTAATTAAACAAACGCAAATTCAATTTTTTGTCTGTGCAGGCTCTTTCCCATTGTTTGTGCCGGAGTGAGTTCATGGGATCAAATACCTCTGCTTTGGAGAGACTCTCTAAACGCCGGCAGGCAGGAGGGAGCCTTGGCAGGGGAGGGGGCACTGAAGTGCTGCTGGCGGGGTCCCTGGGCAAGGCTGCCCTTGGCACAGGAGACCTCCTGGGCAGGAAGGGAGCTCCCTCGGGAAGACCCAGGCAGGAGGGAAGGCTGGGTGGGCACGGGCTGGAGCAGCCATGGGGCTGCTTTATCTTCAGGTTCAGCTCTTATTTGTCCGGGGAGGACATTTGAAGCTGCTAGGGCGGCTGGGGACTGGACCTACACTTGCACCAGGCTCTCTCTTTGGAGAGGGAGATGGAAGTGTGATTTCTCAGTTCCTTTGCTTCTCTACTGTAAAAATGCCTCCCATTTCACAGGGTTGGAGCGTGTCTGTACTGCAGAGGTGAGCTAGGTATGAATTATATATGTGAGAACCAAAAAACAGTGCAGTTCGCTGAGCTCTGGCTATAGACCATGATCTTGAAACTGGATGGATTTCCCCCTCCTCCCCACCTCCCCCTATTAAATCTAAGGTACCATGACATTTCGAAAGACTTAAATAAAGCATTGCATGGATATATTTTACATCATACTATTCACTTGTTATCCTGAGGGATGGTTTAGCTTTTGTACTCATTTCCTTGGCATTGTCTGTGATGGATATAACTGCCTTCATCTTAGGTCTTTGAATCTAGCAAGCCTTGACATCTAATGCAATTTGAATAATCAACAGAAGCAGATAATGAAATGCCAGTGTTGAGAGGAAAATTTGCACAGCTGAATGTCCAGTGCAGAGCATGGTGTACCAACAATTTTGTAACTTGCTAAATTAATAATGGAGCCAACTGAGCCATCCACATAAAGTATCTTCCAATATGGCTAGAAATTAACCTTTAAAAGCAAGTGAATTTTGTCTTTCTAAGTCTGTGACTGGAGGCTGATGGTTTTCTGTAAGATTTAAAGGTTTTGGGCTCATTTGGTGAGGCAGAGCTAGATGAAACTTTGGGTTGGTTTGCCTAGGAATATTCAAGGTTTCCAAGTGTGATTTTCTTGTTGTTGTTGGGGGTTTTGTTTCTTTTTAAGGGGTATTTTGCCCAGTGCTGATTAGCGTGGATCAGGCTGGATCCCTGATACACTTCCCATAGCCTTAGCATCTGCATCTGGGAGCATTCAGGAAGGCACATGGCAAGAGGCACATCTCTGCTTTAATAAATTCCCTTTGTTTTGCCTAACAGCACTTCAGATAAGTTCAAGTTGAAGTGTACCTAGTTGTTCAGATCCTCAATTTCCTTTCAGTTTGTGCTTTTTTTTTTTCCTCCAGAAAAAACCAACCTTCTGAAAGAGCTGTAAAATAGTCCCAGACCCTTTGGCATAGACAGCACTAAAATGCAGCAGTTGGATAAGTATTTTAACATTTTCTGGAGAGAAAATAAACATGGAGAAAACAGTAACAGTCAAGGACAGCCCTTCGGCCTCTCTCTTTCTGAGCTCAGAGAAAACATGGGCATTTGGTGGAAAGCCAGGCCAAGTTTTGTGCGGGTTGCTTTACCAAAGGTCCCAGCAGTTCCTCGTGCTGTTTCTATCCTGCTGTCAGTGTGCAACATGTAACAGGATTTGTGTTTGCAGCCACAGAGCCAAGCCCAACTTGATCTGAACATTTTTCTGGGTTTTGCCAGATGTTTGAAATCCTGATGTGATCTGACTTGTACAAGTGGCTGCAGATTCAGGATGGAAGGAGTGAAAACTTGCTCTCTAAATTGTCTGGGGGCAGGTGAATGAACTGATTTCATTATACTCATGTGGGTTCCCTTAACTCCATTTGAGTTTTTAATACGTTTAAATTCATGCATGGCAGCATTAACAAGACTCTAATATTGATTGCTGACATGCATGATAACCACTAATACAGTCTCCAGTTGTTCTTCAGTATTTTCCTTTGCCATGCTCTTCTATTGGCAGCTAATACCTTTTATGCTCCATATAAAAACATCCTTCTCTAAAATAACATGTTTCACTTTGGAGGCATTTCAGACACATTTAAGAACAAACTTGCTCCAGTGACTTACTGCAAGCCCAGAGGAGTTCTCTAATGCTGCTTCCATATAGCATGTTTTTTCTCTCTTTAGCAGCTGTTTTCTCATTTTTTTTCTACCAGTGAAAGACAGCCTTTGTGAGACATGCACACATGGGAGCTATCATTTGATTAACTCTTCCACTACCATGGGCAGCTTGTGTCCACCACGAAGGAGCAAGGTACATCTTTTAAGCTCTCCTATACCCCATGCTGCCTTTTGCAGCCCCACAACAGCTCCCCTCACTCATCTTTTCCTATCTGCTCCTAGGCACCTGGGTCACCTCCTCACCTAGTTTAGATCCGGATCTGATTCATCAGATCCAGTGGATCTGGGTTGCTTTGGGCAGTTGAAGGCTTGGTACCAGGCCACCCATATGATGTAAACCACTGGCCATGCATAAAGGGCTTTTAATAATCGCTGTCTCCTGGGCTGTGACCTGATACATGCTCCTGAAAGATGGGGATGTTTTCCAAAAGCCTGTGTAACAGTGTTAGATGCTGTGAATATCTCTTCCAGAAGAGCCTGGGAGATTAAGGAGCTCAAAGTCCAATAAGAATTGTCTTGTGCCTGTGTTGGTTTTGAAAAGGGGGCACAAGGTTCATAACTGCTATCATACATCACCCTGTAATTAACTGTTCGGGAGTCCAGGGTTTTCTGGAGAAATAATTAAGTATTTTTGCTTTCTTAACAAGTGCCTTCCCGTACACAGCAGGGTCCCCCTCGGGAGAAAGGTGACTTTTGGGTGGTGGATGCCCATGTGCCCAATGGTGTGGTGCTGTTGGCATGAGGACAGCGTGAGAAGATGAGCCAGTGGGAGCAGGGATGCTGCTGGCTGCAGCATACGTGGGTCTGGGGAAGAGAGCTGGGCTTCTGCTGCTCGGGTTAGCTGAAAATGGGTAAGGTTTCAATAAATATGAGCCTAATCACACTAAGAAAAGCAGTAATAACCTAGTTTTGGGCAGGCTCTGGTCTCCTTTTCAGTCTTTTCCGGAGTCGCTGCCTTATGAGAGAAAGGATGGGGAAGAGAAAAACAGATGTCCCAGATACAGCTGGTGTTTCTGATAACTTGACTCCTAAAATAATCTTGCTTTATAAAAATTGATTTTGTTCTTTTTCTTTTACAAAGAACAACACAGAGTGAGTTCTTGCTTCCACAAATCCTCTCTGAAGGAACAGTACTTTATAAATCAAACTCTAGTTCAGGGGATTTATTATTTTTTTTTAATCTTTAATATTTAACTTAAGCCATCAGTTTGGACTGACATTTATTCATTTTGAAAGGGCATCAATTTTACTTTTTTTTTTTTTTTTAAGAAACTGATATTTTCTCTTTTAATAGAACCTTTATATCACACTAGGGGAAAAAGAAGAAGCTACAATATTCCCCCAAACAGTACCACGCTCATGAAACCTTGTTTTCTCTGCTATGGATTCAGATTAAAATAAGGTCCTTTATGTTCTCCTAAAGCAGTGGTACATTGGGAAGATTTACATTGCACCAGACTAAAAGCAAGGGCTTGGGTGTGTGAGGCTGCCTTTGCTGCCGTTTTGCCCAAGTCCCGGTGACCATTGCACCAGCTGGAGCCATCACTGAGCTGTGGCCCAGCTGGAGTTTCTGGGTTGATGCTTGGAAAAGCAAGGGGTGGGGGCGTGTGGGCCTGAGCTGCTGGGACCCCGTACCCCATGTCACACAGCATCCTTCAATGGCACCTGCACCCCCGCAACAACTGTAAGAGATGCCCAGCTGCATTAAGCATGTTGTGTTTTAGAGAGAAAGTTCACGGAGCCAGAAGGGCTTTTGAGCAAATACTCTATTAATTTTGTTTTTCCTGAAGACTTCCTTTATATAGAAGAAAATGTGGTTTAAGATCCAGCAGTAGGTATTAAAATGAATGTGTGTCTCTTCCAGGAGTTTGTTCAATGTGCAAATAAAATCAGCCCTCATGCACAGAAAATCTGGAAGGTTTCAATTTAAAATTCATTGGGTTTTCTAGAGAAGCATATGTTTTTGTTTTTTTTTTTTTTTGTATGTGTAGAAATGTATTGGGAAAGATCCTCATCTGCATAAACCATCAGAGAGTAAATGACAATTATGGATTCGTAGACTAGCAAAAAATATATTTTACTCTTGATTTATCCTTGTGATAAGATTTATAAAGAACAGCGATAGCCTCTGTTAAAAAGAATTACTCCAGCTGGTATAAATAAAAACAATAAACTTAATGGCAAAAGTGATGATATCAGCTCACAATATGATCTGAATAGTAAGAAGCAACACACAAATTGGTAGTTGATGTCCAGAAGAGAGGACTGCATTTCCTATTTGCACTTGAGGGGTATATGAGCTCATTTGGGTCTGCAGGAGAGTTCTCATGCGTGACTCAGAGCAAGAGTAATGAGAAATTATGGTGCTTTTGCCCCACTCATTGAAACAGCAGTATACTCTTAAGTCTCCACTTCTGAATTTGACTCATTCATTGCTATATCTGTTGGCACTATCTGGTATAATATGCAAGGACTTAAAATGCATATGTCTCAGGAGCCCTCCATCTAATTTCATTGCAGACTGCACAAAATGTAAAAGCAAAGTCCCATATTAGTTGGCTATCATCAGATCAGCTCTGCTGCGATAATGTAAAAATATTTGAAAAAATGCTGTATTTGCTCTAAGAAAAAACTGCTTAGAGAAGATGCTAAAATAAATTGCCTGACGGAGGAAGACCATCCAACCAGCAAGTGTGAATGTGCTACATTGAAAGATTCAGCATGACAAAATGACTCCCTGGGCTGTTGTGCCTCTGTGGGGAGGGCGGTCACAGCTGCAGCTTGAGCAAGGCACTACAGAGCTGGGAAACGCCATTCCTAACATTGGTGCTGACCCCGCTGACCTTGACAGCAGTGACTTTTAGGCATCTTGCAAGGATAGCACATGATAATTCAACAGAGAAGGGATGATCAAAGTACTGATGAGTTCTGACATTGACTTTCTGTGCCTCAGTTTCCCACATACATTTAGTATTGTGGTACATTACAATTAGGCATGGTATTTTGTGAGTCTATTAATAACAATGCTACTGTATAACTATGGATAATTATTTTTCTGTGATTTAAAAGCCTGCTTTACCACTAGCATAAGAACTGAGCCTAGCATTATGGTCTCTGATCCCCATTAACGTTAAACATCCTATAATTCTGAGCTCTCCTTTGCATGAACCTTTCTTGTTAAGCCTTGCTGCCTTTGGGTACCCACCTGTCAGCAGAGGCCTGGGGCAGAAACCAGCAGGTTGGTCCTGCAGTGGCGGAGGGGACCCAGGTGTCTGTGCTGACGTCAGCATCTTGGTAGCCTCAGTAGAGGAGGGTGTAAGCAGAGGAGGAGGTGGCTCCATTGGTCTTCACTGGGGATCCGAGCATCTTGCAAGTCAGCACTGGGCCACGTCCCATCTGTGGTCCCATAGCAAGGCTGTGGGCAGCAAAACTGAGCTGGCCTGACCGTGCTCTGCCCTAGTGCAGGATCTGCCAAGCCCCACTGAGCTCTGCAGGGTATGCCTGCTGAGAGGTCTGCGGCTTTTCCCTTGTGGTGTCAACCTTGTTACTGTGATTGTCCTTCTTGCCTCCTCCTGGTACTCCTTTCATGCCGCATCTAGGCTTCCAGTCTTCCTGAGAAACGCATTGCCCACTTACCAAGGGTGATGTTTTGTTTTGCTTTAAAGCAGCCCAGCTGCAGGCTTTGCCAGGGAGGTGCTGCGTGTTCCCCACCATCAGCTTTGCTTTTCCATCAGCCTGAACAGCAAAAGGGCACCTGGTGACTGGTCTGGCTAGAAATCAGCTGTATCTCCCTGTCTGTGGCATGTGTGATTTTGGTTGCATCTGTGCCACTTCCCTGCATGGCAACCAAGATGCCAGCGTACAGGGCAGGATGTTCCATGGTCCTCCTGGCCACTGGCCCATGACCAGGAAACCACAGCCTTGGTGGAAACCTCATTGATTAAAAAAAGAAAGTATGAAACTCTTGGAAACTTTGTGGATGCTATGGGTTGAATGGAGGCTTGGAGACTTCTGTGGTATCAGAGATACCAGTTAGCGTGTCTTGTGTCTGCTTGGCATGAGAGTCTAGACCTGGGAGGATGGCTTGAGAGCAGTGTGCTGTCAGCCCACCCAAACGTGCCAGACAAACCTGCTCAGTACCTGAGCAAGGCTGGGAGGGAGGAAGGAAAGTTTATGCTCCCTGACTATGTAGCCATTCCAAAAATTCGCTTCTCCGAAGAATTTTTTTCAGTCTAAATTTATTCTTCATCAATTTACATCTATTTGTTCTTGTGCCAATATTCTTCCTCAGCTTAAATAGCTCTTCTTTCTCCCTTGTGTTTACCCCCTTGATGTATTTATAGAAAATAATCACAGCCCCTCTCAGGCTTCATTCTGCAAGGCTAAATGAAGCAGTTTGTACAGTCTCCTCTTACAACACCAGCTCATCCCAGTTACTTCTTGCTCTGATTCAGACGTTGCTGAGCACAGGAGACCTCTCAGGGCAGGGTATTCCCAGCGAGGTTGTACTTGTCCTTCCCAGTGATGCTCATCCTGGTCTGTGCCCTGTAAACATATCAACAGCCCTCTGCAGTACCTGTGTGCAGAGCTACTCATCACATTACCTTTGGTTTTCTATGGCCACAGTGTGTCAAACACTCATAAACATCCTGTGCTAGACTAACACTTCTCTTTTCCCCTTGCTCCCAACTGATAAGCTTCCAGATGCTCGCTGATATTCTCGCCCGTCCTTAAGTACAGAATCATGAGTTTCTTTGTGTTAGTGTTAGACCCATCCCGCTGCCTTTCTTTCTGTGCAATATTCAGGTTTTCTCTAAGAACGCTTCCCAGCTTTCTGCCTAATGCCATTGAAGGCACTAGTGCCTTTCTGCTCTCTCCAGGGGTAATTATGAAAGCAGTAACCACGGTGGGTCCCAGTCCTGGAGGAATTCCTCTAGTAACCTCCACCCAGCCTGCTCATCCTCCTTCCCAAGCAGCATGTCAGCATTTCTCTTACAGGGTGGGTGGGGAGCTAGCTAGCAGTTGTGAATTAATCCAAATAATTTCCAATGAACTTCATTTTCCATGTCAGCTGTTTTGCTGAAGTCCAGATAAGTTCTATGTGCTGCTTTAAAAAAATGAGGATTTTTATCAGAGAAAGATAATGATGTAGCTGGATGTGATTTATCTTGGTGCATTTTCTCCTGCCACCTTTTGCTTCCAGAGCCTTTTCCTTCAATGTGTATTAAAAATCCTTGTTTACTTGTGAAATCAGACTAAAGAGCCTGTCATTGTCCAGATTGCTTGTCTATACTTCCAAAAAAAATTGGAATATCATATTTTCTTATTCTATCTGATGGCACAGATTTATTAAATAAATCCTTGCCTTGTAGCTATCTTACATCCAGATTTCCAAACCAGTGCAGGGAGGGTGCTGGTTCTTTGATGAAATCTATTGAAAAAAGACTGACAAATGAATCCCAGTCACCATGCCTTTAATAACAAATGCAGGCAAATAAAACACCCTTGAGGATTCGTCATTTTTCAAGCTCTGTATAGGTAGCATGGCTTCAGGCTGCAGCACTGTCTCTCAACGCATTTCACCACCCTGCACCTGCAAAAACTAGCAGTTCAGATATTATACAAAGTGTTTGGCAAAGAACGGCTGCAGAAAGGTTTGCAATATCTCTTATCACAAAGAGGTTTGTCATTAAAGCGGAATATCCTATATGGACACTCCAACTTTTACCATTCTCCAAAAACTGCAAGCTAATGTGGTATTAACTGAACTAGTATGATAGATGGCTGCGTTGTAATTGAATTTGTTAGGAAGCATTGACCTTTTTGATGTATAATGTCTCTGAATGTGAACAACAAATGCAAACTAATGCTTTTATGAGTTTGCTGGGTGAGTTTAGCCATCAACTGACTCACGATAAATAAGACGTTGTACGTTCCAGTCAATGGAAAACATGTTTGCAGCTCCTGTGCTGGTGTTTCTGCACTCTGTGAAATCAGCTCTGCAGACACACGTTACTCAGGTGTGGCTTTTACATTATGAGCTGGACCCAAATGTGAATTCACGTCCTCAGAGGACCTTATACTTGCTGGATAATGATGAGCCCAGCAGGTAGTGCTTGGTGTTAATTGTTTGCTCCCTTACTGTGTGGCCAGATTAGCTGACAATGACCTGATGAGATTTCTGCTGTTTCTACAGCACCTCTCCTCGTCAAAATAGTTGTAGATCAATAGCTGTTACCTCCACAAGCCATACCGAAAGTGAGGTTAGTTGGGAAATGCACTTAGAAGAGAGGAAGTTATTTGCAAAGAATTCATGTTATTTGCTCGTGTTGTGTTTCTACACCTTGGTCCTTCCAGCTCCACAGCAGAAAATGAAATTTTGCTGTTTATTTTTTATTCAGTTTGACAGAAAAATCACTGTTGCTTTAACCTGGGACATTTTATTAGAGTTTGTCTGACCATGATAAATTCACATATTGCTACTTGCCACTGGAGCCAAAACAAATGGTCCCCAGATGGACAGGGTGCTTGGGGAACTGGTGGGTGTCTGATCTACCTCCTCAAATCCTGCCTAGGTCAGGAAAGCTTGTCCTGCAAAGTATGTTTACTGTCTAGTGTGAAATGAGCTGATGAGTCTCAGCCTATGTACCGACACCTCCAAAATGGCATGTCCAGGAAGATTGCCCACTATCCCTTGTGCCTATTTGTAAGCGTAGCTAATTCCTGGTGGCTTTGGTTTTCTCCACCTTGCTGCCCTTCCTTTCATGCACAATTTTCGGGTGCTTTCTTGCACACAAGAATCACCAAACCCCTCTCCAGATCTCCTTGCAGTTACCACTAATTTAGGTAAAAGCGTAAATGTTGTATTCTTCCAGTTTGTGTGCGTGCCTCTCACCTCAGGCTTTCTTTTCCTCTGTGGGATCACTTATGCTCTTATCCTTCGATGCAGTCTGGCATGCCCTGCTGGAGCACAGCAGCAGGGGCACTGCCATAACAGTTTGAGCAAAAGGATCCCTCCAATGCAAGATCTTGTCACCAAGAAGGCCAGCAACAGATATTTTAGAGAGCACTGCAGAAATGCACTGTCATGGCTTAATTTTCATCTAAGAAATCCCCCATCATAGTGCTTCCAAAGTGAGGTCAGAGTAAGCCGTGAAAGAGCAAAACCAGACCAACCAGTTACTGGTAGAAATTAAACTTGTCTCATCACTGCTTTTGTACATCTCTGCTCCCCTCTCTATCTTTGGACAACTCCCCAAACTCATCTATGCTTCTGATACTTATCAGTCCAAGTCTAGATAGTATAATTGTCTACAAGAGACATTAACAATCCTTTTTAGCTTTCAACCTTTGTTAATACATGCTGGCGATGAATTTTACAGTACTGATGTTGGAAGAAAAAAATGTCTCCCATATCATCTTCTCTGGCTCTCTGAGTAAGTGTTAAATGCAATGAAGATGCTCTAAAATTTTGTCTTGCAAATTCAGGAGTAAGTTCTGGCTGAGCTATATGCAGATGTTCCATGGTGGCAATGGGAAAAAAACTCTCCAAAAAGATCTCAAGGGCAGCTCAGATAGGGCTGAGAGGGGAGAGCAGTGTGAGCCCTGTTCCCTCCCTCTGCAGAGAGGTGGGAGGTGGTAGCTGATCTCTGTCCTTCCCAGATTCAGCTGGGAGCTGAAAACACAGTATATGGCAGCTTTGCCTGTGAGGCGTAGACTTTTGCTCCACAGAGCATGAACAGCCCTGACGTTGAAACTTACTGCCCAGAAGCTGGCATCAGGAGTTGTGCTTGACTGGTTGTTGTTATCTTCTTTGCTCTGAGCAATCCTGCTCAGCTCCAGCCCAGCGGCAAATAGGTACAGCTTCTCGGACTGAAGCACGTGCTGCGGTGCTGCACCTTCCCTGGGATGCTGCTCCTTGGACTTCTCTCTGTATCTCCTGGCGAGAATTTCCCAAGTCCTCCTGGGTTTGATGTGCACAAGCAGGTCAGATACAACACACCTCATGGGTTTTCCCTGGTACAGAGCAGAAAAGTGACCCCTTTAAGTATTATATCTTTCCCACGTGCTAAACAAATTGTGTCAAAACTGCCATGTGAAACGTGGTTCTACGTTGTCCCCATTGATAAAGCAGTTATGGCAGAGCTAGGCTGCAGCGTGCGCATAACCCCCCAGGCATCACAGGGAAAGTGTAAGGACTTAGAATAACTCACCCAGGGAATGAACCTTGCAAACGTAAATAAATTTAATAGAGATACAGAAGGAAGAGAGATTCTTTTTCTGTACAACCTGTCCATAGTCAAAGGGAGAAAAGATTAAACGCTAGAAAGGTTTAAATCTATTTGTTGTGGTTAAAGAGCCTTGTACAGGACGTGTCACAAGCAGTTCACTGTCTTCATAATGTAATTTAAGTTATTGTGATCCATATGGGTCATCTGTCTTTCATCTGCTGCTTTTTCTAGCATGGGGAAGGGAAGCATGAGTTCCTGGCTGATAAAGACATCTTGTTATGATGCATCTTATATCATGCAATACCTCATGTGAATGATCCACTGACCTGTAACAGGGCTGTGATGCAGGGGGAAGGAAAACAAGAGAGTGGGAATATGCGAAGGCACTGTTCTCTTATTCTCTAACGGCAGTGAGACCGTGTCCCACGGCCTCCCCCAGCCTTTACTGCCACTGGAGAAATCCCAGGGCTGTTGAGATCGATAGGCTTTTTGCTGGCAATTTCAAATGGAGTGATTTAACCCCAGCCAAGACCACAGACAAAACCTGATGTGTGCTGCTGCCTGGATCTTTGGATCACAGTCAGCAAATTTTGCACCAGATTGAGGTACAAGGTGGCCTGAAGAAGCCAGCAAGGAATGACTTATGCATAGAGAAGTTCTGACCTACTCTCCACTCTTGGAGCACAAAAACGTACTTGCTTCAGAGGATTTTAAGGCAAACAAACACAGCTCAGAGGAGAGGATACTAGGAGCCGTGAACAATTCAGAGATTTGGGACAAAACATGTGAAAGAGCTCCTTTAGTGCTTCCACAAATCACCCCACACAGGCCTGGTATGTGGGAGGTCAGGAGAAGGTCCCCTCCCAGGGAACCTGCCCTTGGCCCCTGCACAGCAGTTGCCTTCCCTTTTGACTCTCTGCTTCGCACAGGCTCAGCCAGAACATATTGCTTAATCTGCGAAAGCCTTGGAGCATCTGGTTGATACGTGATCCTTATTCCCATGCTGAAGATCCAGGAAACGGTTACAAATAAAAGCAGGGCCAATGAAGCCCAAGGTTAAGTGGAAGTACATTCCTGCCCACCATCAGACATGGACAAGCTGGACCTAGGACTGGTCCCACAATGACGTACTGTTTCCTGGAGCAAAACTGGCAGCGGAGATGGGGAACTAAAGCTTAGAATGAGCAAGAAAGGAATACTGAGAGAGCAAAAGGCAAAAAGGTGCAACTTTTGATCTGCTGGAGGAAGAGTTAGGATGAAACCTCTCCATCACAGTGATGGTTGCTTTCCTTGGGCCTACCTGGCAGAATCGAGAACTTGTCCTTTCACTCAGCAATGATTTGCAAAGACTCTTCCTTCATTTTCCAGACTGCAAGGCTGAAATTAGGATGAACAGCTCCATCCTGGAGAACAGTGCCAGGCATTCCTCTGCAAGACACCCTATGTGGATGCTGTGGGGGATGCAAACATGAAAGCAGGCTGACCATGGACAGGGGGTTCAGACGTATGGTGCTCCCCAGCTGAGTGTCCAGAGGTGTTCAGAGGTGTGGGGATATTTTTCGCTTTTAAACCCAAGAGGGGACCAAACACTAGACGAACCACTAAAAGCAATGGTAATTTCTTCATTCCTTGATGTCGTCAGTGGAGACTGCAGGCTTTTCTGGAAGATACTTTTTAATCCAATGCTAACTGCTGAGCTAAACATGGTGGTTATTGAGTGAAATGCTATGGGCTATGTTATTCCGCAGACTGATGAGCTAATCGTCTCTGCTGGTCTTAAAATCTGGGTGGACTTTTTAAGGGGATTCTATAAAAAGGCCATCCCAATAAATAATTACTCAGGACGGTAAAAGCTAAGACATTTGTGAATTCCTTGGTGACCACAAGAAATTTGAAGAGAGTTTAACGTATTACCTAAGTGCCAGTGAGCACAATCTGACATCCACCCATATGACTGGAAAGTCTCCTCTGGTTTCAGTGGGCATTTGGTCAGGTCGTGGTTGTGGAAATGATGTGAGGGCTAAAGAGAGCTGGGAGGCAGGGCTGTGCCACCTTCCATCTCAGAGCATCGCTGGAGGTGAAATATCTTCCCTCACATTTTAACACTCATGGGAAGGTTATTTTGATTTTCCTTTAGAAAGCCTTGTTGGGCAAGACTTGGGGATGAGCCAGTAACCAACAGAGAGACAGATTGCATAGAATATCACCTGAACATGCAAGAAAGCAGCACGTACTTTCAACAGCTTGGAAACACCTTCTCCTCTCTGGAACTCGGTATGGAAGGTAACACCTTCCCAAGAGCTCGCATGGAACAAATATGTCTCCAGCCCTGACCCGAGATCTTACACAGCCTGTTGTTGAGCTGTGGTCGAGGAAACCTTGCGAAGTAGACAGGTGGTTACCTGTCATGCTTGCTGCTGCCTTCACCTGTCAGATCAAGAGGAACCGGTGCCTAAACAGCCGGAGCAATGGCTGAGTGCAGATAAACGTGAGCTGCTCTGACTCCATCTGCACAGCTTTCCAGCACTGCAAGATGCTTGCTCCCTCCTAGGGGCTGCAGCCGAAAAGCAGTCCCTGATTATTTTTTCCCACCACTTTTGACCTAAAATCAGCTGCACTTGTGCTTCTGTGTGTGTTCACTTGAGAAAGGGAGCTTGTCTATACTGCTGCCTGAGAAGTGTCTGAATCTCACCCCTTTTGCTTGTGGTTAACAACGCATTCAGAAAGAAACAAACTGAAAAGCCCAGGTGAAGGCTCATTTATAAAAATATTGGTCATGAATATAAATAATCAAATTGTTCTGAGTTTGCTTCAGTTGGTTAAACCAACTTTATATTTAAGTTTCTTCTCTCAGATGGATTAGCCTGTGATCACTTCAATCATCAGTGTTTTTGTACTTGGTCTTAAAAGTCCATTTTACAAAAGCTCAGACATCCAGTATGGGGGGTTTATTTCTCATAGGCGTTTGTGCCAGCAAAAGCCAGTCGTTCCCACGCCCACTGGAAAGAAATTCAACATAGCAGAGGGAATCTCATTAAAAAATTTAGACCAATATTCACAAAAATATTTTATCTTATCCGTCCCACTCCACAGTTACTTTTCTCTCTGTTTGTAAATATATTGGGGGAAAAAAATCACTTCTGCCTAGGACTGCTGTCAAGTGTACTGCTTTGAAGAATTTGGCATGTTCTCCCGTCAGCACATCTGGTATGGGTGGATGCTATTCAACAGGCTGATTTTTTTTTGGTGGTTGTTATATTTCAAGTGATCCTGTGCCAAAACCCATTTAGCTGAACAAGAAGTTTGCCCATTATCAATCACTCGCTGATAACCACTGCCAACTCAAGGATGCATCTTTCCAGGCATAGCCTGCCTGCAGGCTGGCCACAGAAACCAACTTCAGCAATATTGATACCCTACTGAGACTTCAGAGGAAGTGCAAATACAGAGTACTTGATAAAAATAGCAATCTGCAGGCTACATTTTGCTAAGTGCTATTTAATGATGCAGAAAGTTTTGGTATTTGTCTTTCACCTAGGAAGGAATCCAATGTTTCATCCAGACTGTGACAGAGAGGGGAAGAAAGCACCCCTTGGGTTACCCAGCCATTCCCCCCGAGGTTGCCTTGCTCCCCAAATTCTGGTTAAACACTTCAGGGAGCACAACAGGCTCAGACAGTCTTGTCTAACTGGGGCATAACTACTTGTACTCCCAGCATAGGGTTATGCTTTGGACTTCAGATTTTATCTTTCTCTTAAAAGCAAATGCAGGAGAGTCTATGGACTTGCTGTTGGCACACTGGCAATGTAAACCAATCTCTGTACTGTAAGCTATATTGGTGAAGGGCTGTTTTTTCTACATTTTAATACCATTTCACTGTTGCTAGCTGTTTAAGAAATGTCTGTGCTGAAGAAGGTGCTAGGTATGGTCATGGCCCAGTTAAAATGAAATTTGTTTTCTTTTACCTCTCAGAAAAAGAGATTAATCAGGAAATGATTTGAGGGTTCCTGAGGGCAGCTAAAACACCAAGCTGGTTGAAGGGTGCTTTGGTGTGTTGAGCTCTTGTTTTCCTAATGGCACAAATTTGCCCAGAGGTTGCAATAAGAAAAGTGAAGAGCAGGCTTGCTGCATAAAGACTTCTTAGTGCTTTAAAACGAGCCCTTGGGTCAGTCCCTTTGCTGTCAGTGGCACAAGCATTTTGGTTTAAGTTAATCACTCGTGTAAGTCTTTGCAAGGTAGAGCACCTAACAGCTGCGTGGTGCTACAGCCACAGCACCTGAGATAAGGCAAAGGGAGAGCCCTGAGTCCAGGCCTGCTGCAGTTTGTACCCGTTCATTGGAGGCACATTGCTCTAGAGGGGCTGCAGCTGAAAGAAAATTTTGCAAGAGAGCGTGTGCAAGACACAAGTGGAAAAAAACCTGCCTCCCTGTGGGAAGTTACCAACATGGAGAGGGAGCTCCAAAGTTCCAGAGAAATAACTAGTGAGTGTTGCAGTGATGGAAGTCAGATTTTCTTTCCTAGACCTTGCCCTCAATGTGAGCTTCTCTTTCAGCATCCATCAGCTTCAGGGTTTCCAGCCCTGCGTGCAAAGAACACTCCTGCTGCTGTGAGAGTGGACAAGACAGTGGCAACGTGTTCATTTTTTTTGTAGCTGGGAATCATCATGTATGAGTGAGGAACATGCTCTGGCCCTGGCAAGCAAATTGGGTTGAAATATCTTTATATTAGGGTTATGCTACATAGGAAAGAGACTGTAGCCCCTGTGAGGAGCTGGGCACTGTTTCTGCAGCACTGTGATGCCAGGCAAGCTGGGAAATGCAGGTGTGCACAGCCCTGGACACCCCTGTCTTGAGGAGACATCTCCTGCATCCAGTGGGTCACCTACTTGGAAGGTGTTGTTGAAGGGGAGAGAAGATGGGGGGCCTGAGGGGAAGATGGAGGCTATGAGGGAGCCAGACAAGGTAAATGTGCCAGCCACTGAAGGAAAGAGGAGATGAAAGGGAAAAGAAGAGCAGAGAACAAAGCAGAGACATCAAGGAAAGGTGGGGAAATAAGAGATGATGGTACTAAAATTAGATGGAGAACGGGGACAGGGAGAGCTGCTCTGTTGCTCTCCCCTCGGATGAAATTCCCACTGAAGCTGCTTTCAAACCTGGTCAGGTGTACGGGGGAGAGTTAGAGTCCAGATGGGAAAGCACGGGAAGAGGGGGGGCCACTGCAGACCTGCAACACCCCAAGCTGCTCAGAGATGTTTTCCCTGACCCCAAGGGGGGTCAGCCCTGGTGCCCACAGGCACTATTTCACCCCCTGCCCCTTGAGCATCGACTTCAGCCTGGGACACACCACCCAGTGTCTTTTTGTAAAATCAATGTCTTGTGTTTATGAATCTGCACCATGTTTAACTGTTTCAAATCAATTTTTGCAGGTGATTCCTAATTATATGCTACTAGTCACAGCCCTCATAAAGCTAATGAAACCCTTGCCATCAATTAAATGTAATTTCCATGTGTGGAGGGGGAAGCCAGGAAGGCAAAGTCACCAAACTTTCCTCTGGCTGCAACCTGGCTTTGGGGCATGCCTTCTCCCAGTTGCCCTAGATCTGAGAGGTCTGGAGCCGAGGGAACAACACTCTGCGCAAAATATGCCGCATGCAACAGGGGAGCAAAGGATGTGCGCTGAAGAGCAACCCTTCCGCTGAAACCTTGAGCTTTTAAGTCACTGGAAAATCTCACCAGGCTTTTGTAGCAGGCAGTTTCATGTCACAGCTACAGCCTGGGCCAGTGAGCACACACTAGGACTGCGTGCCAAGGGAGCACTGGCTGGTACACGACCAGTTCAGCCACATGGTCCCTTTTCCTCCCAGGAGGAGTTCAGGATTATGTGGTTGGGGACTTCTTGTCAACCAGGGAATCATTAATCAGGCATCCTCTTCCATAAGCAGGGAATGCATTACTGATCTCATTATTATTTTTATTATGCTGCTTAATTTCTAGCTGGACCGGCTTTTGCTATGGGAGCCAACTCTGGAAAACTTGGAACCTGGAGGAAAACAATAAGGTCAGCTAGACCTGGACTAGCCGTAAGAAATGTTTCCTACTTATTCTGTGGTGTTTGCAGTTCTGAAGGGTATGGAGAGATTTTCTGCTTATTCTGATGACCTGAAGGCATGTTCTATAGGAAGCGGTATAGGGCTGAAATCATCCAGCCATGCAATCTGCAAGTAAATGGTTGGTTATAGCATAAAACAACCTAAGAAAAGCATGGCAAATGGGGCCCAAGGACACTGCCTCTTTCAATGACGTTAAGTAGTGGTAAGAATAAATGTAGTATAAACACATTTTTCTTCCCTTTGCAAAGCTGTATGTTTACCTTTTCCTCTTTAGCTGCTATGCGTGTTGTCTTTACAGATACTATATATACACTGAATCCCATACAATATTCCTCAAAGTCAGTGGAAGAACTTGCACATCAGTGGGCTGCAGACAAAATCCCCCTCCCAATTCCTTGTTTTTTTCCTGGAAAGCAGAGACGTCTGTTCCCAAGGCTGTCAGAGTAAGTAAACCCATAGTTTTATGCCAGCTTGTCCACAGAGGTCTGATGGCCATGACGTGTTTGTGCATACAGCCCTTCGAATTGGTTCATCTAGGAAAGACAAGCTGATAGTCCACTTCCCAAACAGTACTAATGAGAGGAAAAGTCAAGCCTTTGACATCTGACTGCTTTATTCCCCCAGCAACAAACACCTCTATTAAAAACTCTCTGCAATGTTTCCTGGGTGGCATGGTAAGCCGACCATCAACGAGGAAAGCAGCAGTGCTCTGACAGAAGGTAAGCTCTTGCCTGGCAGGACTGGCAGCGAGTGTGCCTTGGCGCTGCATGTCCATCGCAGCAAGCCCGGGCTGGGGACCCCCATACTGGGCACCCCACGCAGCATCTTGCGCTGGCCACCCACCCCACCGGTCCCCATCCCTGCGAACACCATGACCCGCAGGTCTCGGGGCGGGGGGTAGGGTACCGCTGGCCTGCGGGGGTCAGGTCGGTGCATCACCGGCTTTGCACCCACCCGGGGGCCGGTGGGCACACAGGGTGGCACCGGGGTGCCATGTCCCCAGGTGGGCAGAGGCATGCCCCCTCCCCTCAATCACGCCTTTGCAGCAGGCTGCGGCGTGCTGGCACCCTCTGCCCGGATTTGGGGAGCGGGACACACACACACGCCAGCGGGGCTGGCAGCGCCGGGGGGGCTCCTGGGGCCCCCGGGACCCCGCGCCGAGCCGCCCCCCCCCCCCCCCCCCCAGCTGGCCAGGCACTAATAACACAGATAATGAGAATGGTTAATTCCCAGCGGCCGGAGCGCGGATCCGCCGCCCCCCGCCGCGCACCGTCCCTGCGGGCAGCGCAGCCCGCCCGCTGCCGCAGCGCCCGGGGCCGGCCGGGGCAGCCCCTCCCGCAGCGGCGGGTGCGGGGGGGGGGGGCGGCGCAGGGAGGCTCGGCCTGTGCAGCCCCCTCCCCCCTCCCCTCCCCTCCCCTCTCTCCCTCCTCCCATGCCAACCTGCTGCCGCCTTTGTCAGCGCAGCCCGGCGCTATGGCATCCTGCTGGGGCTTCAGGCTCGGGCTCTTCCTCCTCCTCTTCCTCCGGGCTGGGAAGCGGCTGGTGCAGCGGCAGAGCCGGCCGTGACGGCCGCGCTCCCCGGGCCAGAGGCAGGCGGAGCCCCCAGGTGAGCCCCAGGTGCGGGGAGCGGGGCACGGATGTGCGAAGGGCTGGGGGGGCTGAAAGGGGCGCCCAGGAGGAGCGCCCCCCGCCCCCCATCTCCCGGGGCTGCCGGGGAGGGGGCTCCAGCACAGGCTTCCCCCCCGCCGGGTTAGGGCAGGTGGGGTAAGTGGAGGTAAGAGAGCCCCCCAGCCCCTGTGGTCCCTGCCGGGTGCCCCGGGGTCCCACCTCGTTGTCAGGCTCCCCGGGAAAGGGGGGGACTCAAAAATCTTGAAACTCTATCTGCGACTTTGGCGGCTCCGCTTCAGTCCCGCACAGCTGGAGGGGACCAAGTGGGTGACTCCTGGCCTGGGCCCCGGGACCCCTAAACCCCAAGCAGGAGGCCTGGAGGGATGGGGACCGGAGAATCCAGACCCACCGGAGCGAGGTCCGGTGGCAGTGGGGTTGTTAGAGGTTTGCTGTGGAGAAATCCAGGTTGCCCATTGATGGAATAAATCACTCGGGTTTAACTCGATTAGACCTTTTTGTGTTGGTTTGTCAGTGTTTGCAATGGTGTCTCCTTATGCAGAATTTCTTGGGGAAAAATGTGACTTGGATGCACTCTAATAATGCATTGAAAGGACGGAATTTGTGTGTGTTTATATGGGCCAATAGTTGGCAAAGAATAACCATGAACGTATGATGCAGTAATAATTCAAGTAATTTATTGCAGTTTTAGAATGATTGTTTGCACTTTCCCAGATCATATAGATATCTTAACCTGGATTGCGTAACTGAGCAACACAAATAGCCTAATGTTATTGTGCAAGAAAAATCAATGGCAAACCTTGTTTGACTTGAGCCCTGACACGGCTGTGAGGGTACGCTGCCTTTATCCACAAGTTCACAGTTAATTTATGCACTGGGAGCCTTTAAAAACTGCTCAGTTCTTGGGGGGTGGGATGCTTGTGTGTGCTGAAGTGTTGTGCAGGGTCCCTTTACAGCAGAGCCTGCCTCTGTTAAAGAGCTGGGTTTGTAAAGCGTAGTTTTCCATGGCTTGCTCGCACAAGCTGAGAGCCATAAAATAGTAACTTCTTCCAGTGCCGTCCCCACCAGTCCCCCCAGTGAACTGTGGATGAGGTTAGCGGTGGGGTGCCCGGGAGGGTGCGAAGCATGCGTTGCTCCTGGGCAGAACGGCAGCGAGCCGCTGGTGAGAGCAGGAGCACAAGCCGTGTGAGCTCCCTGGCTGCAGGCGTTTGTCCGTGAATAAAAATCACCCCAGCGAGGCAGGGAGCCAACACACATCTGCTACCTGCCCCAGGGACCAGAGCCCACCCCGCTGCCACACAGCCGAGGGAACAGTCTGAAGGAGACTGCCCATGTTGGGATGTTCAGGAGGACTTTTCTCTTCAATGAAAGGTGGAGAGAAGCGATTGCCATTGTACAGGCAGGGCTCCAAAGTGCGCTTTTTAGTTTTCTTTTTAATGAGTGGCAGAAGGCAGGGGGAGGAGGAGGATTAAGGTGTGCGGAAACGGGTGTTGTTTGCCCGAGTGCCAGCTCCCATGTGTGTGCGCGGCGGGAGCCAGACAAGGCTCAAGGTGCTCATTCGTTCGTCGGAAATTTCTTAATGTTTTGACAGAGAAATGGATTTGTGAGTGTGGGGAGAAAACAAAAACTAAATTCCATCTCGATGTGTTACATGTTCCATGTGAGGCATGCATTGCCTGCCTTGTTTTATAGTATCTGGCGTTGGGAAGACAGGCTGAAAGATTTATGAGCTCAAGTTAATAGTAAACCAGCATATCACAGACTCTATATTAATGTTCTCCAGCGCTCAAGTAGCTGGCTCTTTCTGGGGGAATTTATGCAAGGATCACTCGCTCTGTCTGTCGCAACGTAATGGTATTATAGGGTGGCCCGTTAGTCACCATGGGGGGAAGCAAAACAAGGATGCTGTTTCCCTCTCGGCTGGTAAATCAAAGGGAGAGGGGAAATAATGACTCCAGCAACTGCATCTGTGTATTAGCTGCACCTGCTGTGAATATTGGGAAAGGGGGAGAGCAAATGTCAGAGACACAAAGAACAGGGAAGGAAATGAAGGAGGAAATAACGGAGGAAGATAACGTGGTCTGTCTGCCAGTGGCCATGATTCAGGCTCACGCAGGCACCTTGCCACCCAGCAGCTGCTCAGGGATCTCGAGTGGTGGGACTTTCTCTTGAATCCTGTGCTGGGATTTATCTGCCCCAGTGTATGCTGCCCTTAGCCTGTGCAGTGAGTGGGGCAGGGTTTGGGCTGAAGGTGCCTAGGGGGAAAGCAGCCAGGGCAACTGAGGAGCGGTGCTAATTTAATGAATTCCTGTGAATGTGAATTTTTAGGGTAGTCAGGAGGTGAGGGGCCCCCCTTCCCCAGCACTGATTTGGGAGGTGGTGAGGAGGGAAAGCGCGTTCTGGCATTTCTGCGGGGAAGCGAGCTGCATGAAAGAGTGTGCAGGTTCCCCAGGTCTGGAGGACCACAGGTCTCACGGAGGCTTGATTCCTGAAGACACCAGAAAATAGAACAGTATATTCCCTTTGTGCAGCAGAAAGCACCATTAGGGATGGAGGTTGCAGTCTTAATATTCTTGGTCTTCTCCTCCAGAGGCTGAGACAGTGGGTTAATGGTAAGATGAGAGCTCAGTTTGTTGCTCTTGGTGCAGGGAAAGACGGCATTGATTTGTGGTAAGCCTGGAGCTCATCTGCGTGCAAAGGGAGTCAGACCCCATCGATAGCCGTGCAATATGATGCTGTACAAGTCCATGCTGGGGTGGAATTGTGCTATTAGAGCAGCCAATGTTGAATCTTAGGAGGCTGACTCAAAGCGACCCTCCCAGTGTTAATATAACAAAATCATTGAAGATGAAATGTTAAGTGGCTCCTTTGGTCAGAGGCTGTCTTGCTGAAGATAAATAAGCTAGATCCTGTCCCTGTGTCTGATTAGCTCCATGTCTCTGGGGACCAAAGTAATTTTGGGGGTGATTTGAAGGGTGCATATGGCTGCTGGTAGTGAAGGTAAGGCATGAGGACGTTGGTGGAATTGAGGCCATCCGAGGAGACCCCGTGCTGTTGCTCTTGCTGTGGGTGCTTTCACTTGCTTTGCTGCTTTTGTCTGATTCATGACCCTGTACCCTCTTTAAAAGGCCTTCGTGTGCTTATTTCGGAGCCTTGCATTTATGTGCCATGTCCAGGTCTATTCTGGTCCTGCTTTGAGAGATAATGAATGAATGTGGACATAACAACTGAGATGGTGCGTGGCCAAGTGCTTGGCACCTGGGATGTGGCAGCTCCCAGGGTGACTTGCCAAGAGGTACCTGTCTCTGTCGCAGGCTGTTAGGAGGCTTGACAAGAGACAGAGGAGCTTAATGTGCCACTAAAAACCTTGGCACCGGGTTTTTACATCCTTGACCCAGGCAACAAGATTTCGAGGCCCTTATATATTATCCTTATGGGGTAGTACAGCTTATTCTTCACAGCCTGAATCTGTCACATGCTCCACTAGCAATGTTTCTGATGCGCGGGCACAAGGGAGCACGCATTTCCATGTCCAGGCAGGTACCTTTCACACCTAAAGTGCACTCACACCCGAAAGCTGTTTGTCAACAGCCAAGGAGTGAAGAGGAAAATTTTCTAACTCTTAGCTCAAGGTCTACCTATGATTTTGCAACCTGCCTTTTCAATTCCCACCTCCCGCAGGTGAGCCTCAGTTGAGCAAATTGGCCGAATTCCCACGTCAGCAGGCTCAGCTCTCTCCGGGTCACCCTTGTTTTAAAGCCTCTGTCACCTCCCTGTCCTCTCACTGCTGTAGAGCTGACTGCCACCTCCCAGGCTGGGGTCTGGGAGCACAGGGTCCAACGCTGAGCTAAAGCAGGTCTAGCAGGGCTCCTCTGCTTGGGATCTGTGCTTCAGTGCCACTGCCTTACTGCTTGGGTATGGATTGGAGTCCCCAGACCAAGGCTCCTTGTCCGTGCTACATAAAAGCAATGCAAGATTTTGGGGTATGCAGGGCTTCCACTGAACTTGTCAGCACTCAGCACCTTTGAAAATCAGGCTGCACCCAAGTTTTACAAGATCCAGAGGGCTTAGCAACCTGAATTGAAGTTAAAACCTCTGATGGGAAGGGTATGCTAAGAATGGCTTGGTACAAAACAAAAAAGTTCAAGAAACTGTACCTAGGATATCCTCATTGGGATGAGAGAGTAAAGGCAGAAAGGTAGGGAACAAAATGGGTTGACAGTTTTAAGAAATATGATATTGCAAACTGACTACTTGCATATTTTAGCAGGAGTGTGAGCGGGGAGAAAGCAGGGTGCTGGCAGGCGGGTGCGGACAGCACAGAGTGTATATCAGGCTGTGAAGATGCATGTCCAGGTGAGGGTTTTGCAGGGAGCTGCGGAGTTACAGATGGGAGAAGATAGTTGCTTTTGCTGATATTCAGCCTGGAGGCAACAAAAAGACAGATTTCCACTCAGGCCCCAAATGGCAGATTTATAACATGTAAAAAATTGACTTGCAGTGCCAGTCCCCTGGCATCTGGGAAAGCCTCTGAGCCCCACATACGAAGTTTACTCTGGGAGTGCTTGGTGGGTTTGGTGGCAGGCAGGACAGTTTGGACCTAGCTTGGGAGCTTCATTGTGTAACGTTGACAAGTCAGAGCAATACAAAGGCAGGCTGTTAAAAAGGCTGTTCCTCTGGGCACACACTGTTGATAAAAAGGGATACAAGCATCCTCCTCCGGCTTTTAGTATTACTTTCTGGAGCCAAGCACTGAGCAATATATAACATTTTTTCTCTTTTGTCAGTTTGCAGGAGAGTTGTGCTGCTATGCACAATAGAGGAGCTTTAAAAGCAAACATGCATACAGCGAAGGTGTTGAAAAATCCCTGTAGCCTTTGGTTTCTGAGAGTTGTGTTTACAATCACAGACATACATTCACATTGCTGCTGCTCAACTTCTGATCATACGCAGTGGAAAGATGCTACTTAAATAAACAGCCAAGTCCGCATGGAGGTTTGTTTCATATTCTTATGGGCAACCCAGTGGTTTTTTCACCTCCTGAAGATGCTGCTGTGGCATTTCCTATGAAAGCTGATGTACGCTGGCTTCTGACACAGATAGTGATCACCAGCGTGTGATATCAGGGCAAGGTGAAAGGCTACAAGCAGGGGAACAGGAGCCCTGTATTCTTGCAGCGGTGCTCAGAAGTCCTGGGTTTTTGGCTGGGAGGTGATGTTTTAAATGAGTCATAAGAAACCTTGGAAGCCTGACTCTTGTGCTTCGCCATTTGGGTGGATATTCTGCATTTGATGAAGATGGAGAGACTAGTTCCAGGGGTTATCTAAGGGTGGCAGTGAATGGGGAAGATACCATACCTTTTTGGGGAAGGGAAAATATTTTTGTCATTCCTATCAGTAAGAATAACAAAGACAAAGTGAGCGAACACAGGAATTGGCAGGCTGCATCATCCCATGCTGTGTCTCTCCTAGTAGCCGACAACAGAGACACCAACAAGGATATTCACAGTAGGCAGATGAAAAATAAATTGCCCCCCATCAACATCCTTTCCTAATCCGTAATACCTAGAGGTTGGTTTCAGCTCTGGAAGTGCAGGGGTTTATATCCTTCCCAAGATGTTTGCTAGCATTAGCTGTGCTTGTCCGAGCTATTCTTGTTATCCACATAAATGTGCAGCCTTTGCTCTCCACCTCTGCCCTATCATTTTGGGCTGGTGAATGGAGCTGCGCTCCCTGGGTTTCTCTGGGAGCGCATCCCTGAAGAGGATGTTCTCTGTCCTTGATATTTCTCAGTCTTCAAAGCTACCCTGATTGGCAGCTAGCCCTCTAGCATCTGCTGGATTGGTTTCAAGGTTCAGTGGGAAATTTTTTAACTCTTTCTGTTCTTTTCTAAATGTTGCACTTTATAGCTGAAATGGGACTCACAGATTTTTTCGCATGGGATCAGGCAGCTTTTTCATTACTGAATCATAAACTTAAGAAAAGATATTTCTGGAAAAAGTGTCATGGTAGAGCAGAGGAGAAAATAATGTTTTAAAATAAGCAAGATGGTACTTATGTGCTCAAATAACTTCTGAAAGCATGTCAGAAGTTTATTGTCAGAAGAATCTTCCTGAGAGCCATTTGCAGTCAGATATGAAAACAGCTGGGGTTGTCATGGTGTGCTAGATCATCTCTGGTTAGTCTAGGCCTAGAATTATTATCAAACAATTTGACGTGTGTGTACTTTCAACCTCTTGCCTGTTGGTAAGAAATTCTGTAAAAGCCCTGTAGCAAGCAGGCTGGGACTGTATATCTGCCATCAGTGCAGCCCCTCCAAAGCTTCTGCTGTTTATTCACTTGCTCACTTTAGTAGACACTGACATAAATGAGCCTCCTTGGATGAAATCCTGATTCCATTTAAGTATTGATTTCATCGATGCTAGGATTACCGCCTGGAGTCCAGAAATACAATGATGGGTTGTACAGGCAAGCCCTCGAATGCATGGCTAGGGAGTCAGGTCCCATCTGTGGCTGAATTACAAGGTTCTGGATATTATCTGTGGGTGACTTAGAATCTTTTTTTGTTTGCTGTTGTGTGTTGCTGTAGAAGTGGAACGCAGTTCCCAGACTAAACCACAAAATACGCTTAGAGGCATGGAGTCCAACCAGGATTCCTCGCTCTTCCTGGTGAAGATCTTGGAGGAGCTGGACACAAAGCAGAATACTGTTTCTTACCAGGACCTCTGCAAGTCCCTATGTGCAAGGTTTGATTTATCCCAGTTGGCGAAGCTCAGAAGTGTGCTGTTTTACACTGCTTGCCTGGATCCTAATTTCCCAGCAACTTTGTTCAAAGACAAAATGAGATGCACTGTAAACAATCAGCAATCAAAGAAAATCATGGTTGCAGCAGATATAGTAACAATATTCAACCTCATACAAATGAATGGGGGAGTGGCCAAGGAGAAACTTCCAGTTGCAAGGCAGAAAGTGAAGAAGAAAGAATCCTTTGAGTCCTGTAGATCTGACACGGAAATCTGCAATTTGGCAGACTGCGTGCCCAACTGCGAGCTGAATGACCAGGAATTCAATCGGGGCTTTCCAGTTAGAAGGTCTTCAAAATGCAGAAAGATGGACTGCAAAGACTGCCAGCAGTTTGTCCCCTCATCAGAACCCAACTTTTTACTGGGGGTTAATAAGGAGATGAAGGGTCGGGCTGCTTCTCTGGACAGGCTGCAGGCGTTGGCATCCTACTCCATCGCCACGTCTCCACCATGTGAGATGCAGAGTACGTACTTCCCCATGAACATTGAAAATGAATCTATTTCAGACCAGGACTCCTTGCCTATAAGTGCAGGAATAAAAGAAACTTTCATTTCGAATGAGGAGCCGTTCGTGATGCAGTCATGTGTCCAGAAAAGAAATATATTCAAAGAAGATTTTCATAATCTGATTACAATATCTCCCAACTTAATACCGTCTAACAAAAAGTCAGAAGATGGACACAGAGAGCCTCAGAACAGGAAAGAAAGCTCTAAGCAGGCTTTCTTCAACCACAGCTTTGAAATGCCATACAGCAGCCAGTACTTGAATCCAGTTTATTCTCCTATACCAGACAAAAGACGAGTGAAGCATGAAAGTTTAGATGATCTTCAAGCTTCAACGTATTTTGGCCCAACTACCATTCTCGGGCCCCAGGACACCAAAAAGTGGACTGGAAAGCCAGCCAAGCAAACTGCCTGGCCAGCTAAAAGCTGGAGTTTAAATACTGAGGAGGTACCTGACTTTGAACGGTCATTTTTTAATAGGAAGCAGTCTGAAGAGAAGCCACGATACCAGAGTTCAAACAATCCATCTCCAAGCTTCCCTTCAGCTGACAGGCATCAGTCCTACCTGAACACGAAGGAGCAGCAACCAATTATGCAAGCAAACTATGCTGTGAAACCAAATGGGCATAAACCCAAGGAAATCCCTTCCATTCTAGATGTGGAGAAACACGAGCCAGTCAAAAAGTTTAAGGATAAAAGTATCAATTGTACTTCTGTTCAGATCTTAAGCATCGACAGGACCACGAGTGTTGGGACACAAACAGAGCAGCAAGGTCTGGACCACAAGAAGTGCAAGGATTTGTGTGCGGCGGGCCAGGCCAAGTATGGTGAGCGGCACTCTCTCAAGCAGTCAGATGATGACTCCGAAATTGTGAGTGATGACATCAGTGACATTTTTCGGTTTTTGGATGACATGAGTATCAGTGGGTCCACAGGAGTGATGCAGTCTTCGTGCTACAACAGCACTGGTTCCTTGTCTCAGGTGCATAAATCAGACTGTGAGAGCTCACCTGAGCACAATTTGACTAAAATCTCCAACGGGAATGCCTGTAACAAATTGGATAAAGTGGTCCGGGCAGATATCAGCAACACAGATGATGAACTAAAAACGAGTGTCTGCAAATTAGTTTTGAGGATTGGTGAAATAGAAAAGAAACTGGAATCTCTCTCAGGCGTCCGAGAAGAAATCTCCCAAGTCCTGGGAAAATTAAGCAAGTTGGATCAAAAAATTCAACAGCCAGAGAAGGTCAGTGTACAAATAGATCTCAATTCGTTGACGAGTGAGGCTGCATCAGATGAGAGTAACTCCCCACAGATATTTCAGTGCCACAATACTCCTCATGGAGGCAAACTGGAGAATAATCCAGAATGGTGCTGTTCGGATGCCAGTGGAAGTAATAGTGAGAGTCTTCGGGTAAAAGCCTTAAAAAAAAGTTTGTTTACGAGGAGGTCATCGAGATCATTAACAGAGGAAAACAGTGCAACTGAATCCAAAATAGCAAGTATTTCAAACTCTCCCCGAGACTGGAGAGCTATTACTTACACCAACCAAGTTGGCATTACAGAAGAGGAGATGAAAGAGAGAGATGGAGGAGAAAATAAGGACTGGCACAGGAAATCTAAAGAGGTAATTTCAACTTTAACTCACATAATAAGCACTTAAAAATAATCTAGTTATGAATGTCTTCCATAGTCATCACAAGCCTCAGGGTATGACAACATTTTGCCCTGCCGTATTATGCTTGTCTTTATTGTTATCATAATTGAGCGATTTTGTACCTGTATGTTCTGGCTTGGTAGCTGTAATATGGTCACATTGTTCTCTAAAAGCTTTGCTCTTTTGAAAAGGGGGTGGGGGGGTAATGTGAGTGACGTCTTTGGAAGGTGATGGTATTCTTCATCATCAGTGGCTATGTAAGGGGGCTGGGTAATTAACTTGGTGAAAAGGTTGTGGGGAAAATTGAAATTCTCTAGTGGTTGTTTTAGAAGGGGTACTTTGAAACTGCATTGTGACGGCTTTTATCAGAGAAGTATGTGCATATTTAAAAACCAACCAAATAGATTCATGGATTCAAATCCCTCAAGAAAAGAGTCCTTGTACGTGTACCGTGAGACTCTTAACTGTAGTAATGTTCTCTATATCTGACTTTCACGGTCATTTAAATGAGTCTTAAGCCTCCCATTGTGGAAATGCAGCATAGCTGTGGGCTTGTTTCGGTTGGTCAGAAAAACTGCCCATCCCTCCTAACAGCTGCCCACCACTGTCTTCACAGACCCCATAGCTACTGTGGCCATCCTTGTGCTGGGCTCTGGTTGTTGCTCAGTTGAAACTGTGCATGGTGTGGGCAGTTGTTTCTGTTTCACGGACAGTGGAGAGGGTTGGGGGTCCTTCAGCTCTCTTGTCAATCAGGACCACATGATGGGCATGCTGTCCTTATGATGGGGAATGAGGGCAGAGAAGGGTTGAGAAAGGAGAGGAAGAAGTTTGGTGGAAATAAGTGTAGCTGGGTAAACACGGAACTATAAACCGTGGGTTGTTAGTAGGTTGCAGAAGAGGAAGAAGGTTACCCTTAGTAAGCCCAAACCTTGGCTTTTCTGTAAACTGAACTGCCCAGGATGAAATGGTGACTTTGCAAGTCCTCACTCCTGCAGCAGACCATGGCTGGCACTGGATGGGTACCATGGATGGTATGGTGTCAAGGGCGTGCTGCATGGGGGCTTTCCTCAAGACTTCTTCATGTTAAGATTGATCTGGAAACAGAAAACTAGAAGTGTGCATGGATGTCTCAGCTTTTCCAGATCAGATCAGCTAGACTTCTCTGGATGCCAGGGCCGTTTTCAGGATTGTTTTATAATCTGTAAACAGTACAAAACCTAAATTTCTTCTGCTGCATCAGCTTTGTGTTCATATTATAGTGAACATGAGCTGTAAAATACCTCTTTGGTCTGGTTGTGAGGAGGTGGGCAAATGGATTAAGGCCATCCAAAACTTTTGTCCTAGGTGGTACTTTTTTAATAAAATGGTGATTCTGAAAGGAATATCTCTGTCCTTTGTGTTTAACCCCCTCATAGTCCTGTTTCTTCTCTCAAATTCTTTTGAACCCTATTGCAGGCAGACAGGCAATATGAAATCCCACAGCCACATAGACTCTCTAAACAACCAAAAGATGCTTTCTTGATTGAGCAAGTCTTTAGTCCTCATCCCTACCCCGCATCACTCAAGTCACACATGAAAAGCAACCCGCTCTACACAGACATGAGGTTGACAGAGCTGGCTGAAGTGAAACGCGCCCAGCCATCATGGACCATAGAGGAATATACAAGGAATTCAGGGGATAAAGGCAAGATTGCAGCATTGGATCTACAAGTGAGTCCCATTTGTTTAATGTGAATGGCTTGATTGCAAATGGATGTTGCTAGAATATGTGTTTAAGAAGGGATTTGGATAGCTCAGGAAGGAGCTATGCAGCGTTGAGCCTCTAATCTTGCTGATCCCTATCCATCCTGGCCAGGGACAAAGAAGAATGTGGATGTTTAATTGCTGAATGGTGATCCTTGACAGGTTGGTGCTCCCAGCTTATTCTGCAATGGAGAGATGTCTGCTAAGCTTTCATGGTGTTGGTAGCTCTAAAGAAGAGTTGAGGGATAAAGGGATGCAGAGTTGAACCAGTCCCAAACTGCAGCAAGGCAGAATGGTGCAGGAGCTGGCATTGCTGCTTTCTCTTCTATCCTTGTTCTGCCTGAATTATTCACGGAGAATTTGTTAGGTCTTTTTCCATGTTGTTAGGAACATAAGACATAAAATACTTGTAGATGGCATTCAATACCATGACTGTTTTTGAAACACATCACTGTTGCAGCTTTGAAGTGGCTGTTGGAAACCAACATCATGTGAAGAGCAGATCAGCTAATGGGCATGTCTCGTTTGCATTTTAGTCCAGCTTGGAAGGGAGCAGGTTCTTCTGCAACAAGCAGAGCAGAGGAAGTTGCTGGGAGACAAATTCAAAATTTGATTTAAATTTTCCCAAACTGTAGTGTATTTGAAATCACAATCCTGATATATAATGGGCTGCCTGGACCCGGGACTGAGTGCCCATGTTGGATACTCTGTGCCATGTTGGATGCATGTCTAGCCTGATAAACACAGGACATCTTCTGGGAAGGAAGATGTCTGAGTACAGGTTTAAAGAGGAAGCATGAAGAGTGACATCCAAAACGTGTAAAGACCAAACAAATGTTGCAGTATTTGGTCATGAAACCCAAAACGCACCACATAATGAAATCCACACTGATGTGCAGATCTCTGTGTATCATTTACATGCACTTATCCAGCAGCATGCTGAATCAGTGGGGGGACTGGTGCTGCCCACGGGTGTTTTGGGCTCCTTGCATGTGTATGCGTGCCCCAGAGCACAGCAAGCTGTCTCAGCTCGCTACAGGCTCGGCAGCGGTTGGGGTACACTGGCCTACAGCTCGGGGCACATCAGCATGGCACTAGCCTGGCTCTGTGACCAGCGGTCTGCTTAGTGCAACCCTACCCCAGCCAACAGTCTGCTTGTCTCCAGAGCTTGTCTGCCAGGGAAGGTGGTGTGCAGGAGCCCGAGACCTGCTGCTTCACATCAGCGTTAAAGGGCTTACTGAATTCCTAACGCTGGCATTGCAGACTCTGTGCCAGAGTAGGAAAAGGCTGAAAGGGGTTCCTCTGCAGCAGGCAGTCACAAAGCATCCCTTACCTGCTGCGCAGAGGCAGCAACGGAGGTGATATTTGGGAGCAAAGCTCCCCTGGGAGAAGTGTTCTCCATCTGCTCCTCATAGGGCTGTTTCGTTCCCCGTAAGCAGCTCTGTGCGACTGTGAGCAAACCAGAGAAATCGGCTTATTGCCATCATTTATCTTTAGGATAAAGGTGATAAAACTTTACTGGTTTGATTCTCTGCCTCCAAAAGGACTGCCAGAATTGCAGCTACTCCACAAAGCCCATGTCTAGACTTTATAATAGAGCTTACTGACAAACTTAAAAAATAGACACAGACTGATGAGTGGGTTTTTTTTCCCAGTGATTAAGTTTATTAGAACTGAAAGTAAATACATTACGCTTTAATGAACATTCCTACATATGGCAACGAAACGGGAAAGGAAGCTGATTAACAGTAATGGGCCTTTTTAATAATGTATCTTCCTTCTGAAGTAGTTAAAAGGTCAATACCAAGGCAGAGAGGTCCAAAAGTGTAATTTCCTTGAAGCGTAGCATGGCTATCTTTGGGGTTTTTCTACCTTTATGTATTGAAAATTTCTCCTGGAACTTGACAAGTCTGCTGGTTTTTTCTTCAAAAAGAGAAACTGCAAAGCCAGTCAGGCCAAAGTTTGTCCCAGGTGTGGGGTCTGTGTGAGGTGTCACTGCTTTGCTCTGTGTATGATGATCCACTGGGATGAAGCATTGTCAGGCCATTTTCTGATGCTTCTGGAGACGATGTTGCTGATTGTTTTTAGAAAGCTGGGACAGGTCATTCAGAGCCCGAACGGTACATTCTCAGACTGTTTCAGCATACTAGTGCTATTGTAGAGCTGTCTGTTAAACAATGATAAAACCATTGCTTAATTTTACTTGTTTGTTTCTGGGGTAGCTATAATATCACTCCCTGTAGTAGTTCTGTACGTGAAGCAAATGCTGCTTTCAGGCAAAGCAAGGTTTCAGCCAGTAGCTCATGGTCACAAAATCTGAATTAGCCAATTAAAGGCTTACCCAAATCCCTCTCAAGTCAGCTGGAGTTTCTTTGTGCGGAGTCCAACAAGCTTTGGATCAGGTCCGTTAGGAGCACAGAAATGGTGTGTGTTAGAGTATGCTTACTGGAACATTGTATGTGGATTTTTTTTTCTTTTTCTTTTTTTTTTTTTTTTTTAAATAAATGGTCTTTTGGAGCCCCAGACACAGGAGGCAGCTTTGAGAAAAAGCTGTCATTTTTCAGAATGTTCTTTTTACTTGATTCCTTTCTGCTGGTAAGTGCAATATAATGCCTAGTTTTTTATTTCCCCCCATTTTCCTAATAGAAAGGATGAAGGGAAGAAAACAAGCAAAGTGGAAATGCAGAGCTTGAAGAGGTTTCAAAATCTTAGGAAGAAAAAACTAAAAGATAAAAAAAGCCCCAAAACAAAAACATTCAGGTGGTTGGCTTTCATTCTGTGACCAATTCACATTCCTTTTAAGTTTTTTTGTTTTGTTTTGCTCACCTGTGTGAAATGAGGGCAAAGTTGTCCATTTCTTAAGCATGTTTTTTGAAATCACCTGCAACCTGGAGACACTCAGACTTTGGCAACAAGCAGAGTGTTTCCTCCTGTGGAAATACAGATTGTGCCATTGGGGTTAAATGGTCTCATCTGTGGAGATGGTCCAGAATAATGTGTGGTAGCAAATATTAAACCAGGTGTCCAGTTCCCTTTCTCCTCTTGCCCCTAAAACTGAGACAGTCTCATGCATTCAGATGACTTTCAGAAGATGGAGCTGGAAGGAGAGCCCAGATCTGAGGATCGTTCTGTCCTGGGTGATTTCATGGACATCCGCTTGCAACCTGCCTGTGCGGGGTGCTCAGCACCTGCTGCCTGTGGCTGTGCATTCCCGCTGGCGCGAAGGGCCAGGGCCGCTGCCCCCAGGCATTGCCCTTCTGGTGGGGGTCTGCAGATCACCCGTCCAGAGGGGCTGGGTGCTGGGGGCCGGAGCTGGGCAGTCGCACCCTGCAAGCAAGTTACAGCAGCAAAATTAGGGTTAGATTTATAAGATGTAGTGCATGAGGAGTGTGTGGTAAGAACCCTTCCCATCAGCTGGGCTTTAATAATTTAAAAAGCAGTAACAGACCGTTAGTTGCTGTCATCTCTGCTCTCTAGCAGATTAAAGAGGTTTTATTTAAATGCCATCCAAGATGACGAAGTTTCCAGCAAATCAGAGGTATGTGAGGGATTTTGCAACAGAATTATACTATTGCAGGAGTTTAATTTTTGTTGTATTTTGTTGCCACTTTTGTTAGCCTTATGGAACTAGGACCAAGAGTTGAAAGGATGTGAGAAGTGGCAATTTATCCTGACAGCAGAGCCAGATGCAGTTGGGAGGCCTTCAGGCATATCTGCTTGCTTTATTTATTTTCTTAATGACAGATCCCAGACAATTAACAACTGTTTCCTTTTAATTTTTAGACTCAAGAATCTTTAAACCCAAACAACTTAGAGTACTGGATGGAAGACATTTATACTCCTGGCTATGATTCCTTATTAAAACGCAAAGAAGCCGAGTTCAGAAGAGCAAAGGTTTGCAAGATAGCTGCCCTGATAGCAGCAGCAGCTTGTACGGTTATTCTGGTCATTGTAGTTCCCATTTGTACAATGAAATCCTGAACCTGCGGAGACCCGTGACTCCCGGCCGCGTGTATATCAGATAGCTCATGCTGTGTTTCAAACGTCTGGTGGCAAAACTGTAAGGGATTTGCTAAGGAAGAATGTTCTGAGGATAACCTGATGGAGAATGCTGTAAATGTAGGCAAAACACAAAACAACTAGAGACACTTTTTTTTTTTTTTTTAAAAAAAGTATTATTTTAAATAACAGACTGTGAGGTGGAGTTAGTGGGAACTTGGTTCAATTTTTATGCATTTTTAAAAGTGCAATTTTTTTTTCCTAAAGAAACTATGTTTTACAGAACCAGAGACTGATGAGAATCCAGGCAAAAGAGGAAGGTTGTCTGAGCTATGTTGCATTTAACAGAGGTATGGGTACATGGAGGTAGCACTGTATAGAAGGGAATGTTCTGTATGCATTACACTGGGGAGCTAGGAAAAGTCTTAAAGCTCTCTACAATGTAGAAAACTTTGAATGTATTGTATTTTTTTTATAGTATTTATGTATTTCATAACCATTTGATTGAAAGCAGACTGTGTAGCCATGAACAGAGTTCATTTCTATGTTCAGATTAAAAAGTGCTCTTTGTATTTGGTCTTGCCCTAAGACCCACTATCATCACTGAGTACTTAGATAAGTGCAATGTGCTGCAGACCAAAAAGATTATGTTTTAAAGCAATCACAAGAGGTTTTAGTTGCTTCTGTTGAATAACATTTGGATAAAGCTGGCAAACTTGCCTTGCCAAAAGGGTATTCTTTACCTCCGCAGACAGTGAAATTGTCTCAGTTTCACTCCTGCCAGCAAGTAAAGCTGGCAAATCAAAGCAACGCTCTGTTAAAGTTCTTGGAAATGTAATCTGAACAGTTATAATTTTTTTTTTCACAAAGTCTTTGTGCCTTTTTTTAGACTGCAGCTTAAATAGAACTGTTTAATTTTGTTATTTTAAGCCCATAACATAAATCACAGCATAATGGGTACTAATGGAGGTTTTTTTTTCCCGCAAGCTTTCTATACAGTTCAGAGTGTTCCTCACTCTGCAGGGCTGGTGGGTACTGAGCATTGTATTAAGGGCACAATTTTTCAACACTAGTGGAAACTTGCTGTTAATGCAATGCATTCAGCATGGGGAGACCTTTTGCTTCCCTCTTGCTGATGTACTTAAGAATTATAGTTGACTCTACTGGACAGCAAGCAGTCTGTGTCCCATGGGAAATGTCCATTTGATGCTTTATCCCAAATGCAAATAGCAGGTTCAAAGGAATTCTCAAGCTATAACAGAAATTACCTGCCATGGTTAAAGAAAGCAAATACCCAGACGGTATTACTCTTCTGTCAAGTATAGATCTAAAAAAAAAAAAAAAAGTTTAAAAAAAAAAAAGTTTAAATAAATAAAAAAAAAAGTCATTCAGGAAATAATGTGATCTTGCTGGTCCTCTAAGGGAAAGGAGATTCTGTTAGTGAATGCTCTTTATGTAGGGTAATTTGGTTTCCTCAGAAGCAGCCTCCCTACATGATGACACAGCAGCTAGGAAAGCATCAGATGCTCATTCCTCCGGCTCTCTGGGATGTGCTGCACTTGCTGTTTGTTTCTGGGTGGTTTAAAAAAAGTAGTGGGGAAAGAGCGTGTGGGAGGCGAAGGCTTTGTTGTGACTTTAGATGTATGTCAGTTCTTTCCTGCAGCTGGAGAGCTGTTTACACACTGCTTGTGTGCTGTATTTTATTTAGGGATAGATGATCCCTGGGACTGTTGATCTATCAGAAAAACAAGTTGTAAGCACAGGGGCAGGTGTTCCGTCAGCAAATACAGAACAAGGATAAGCCCCTAGACCAAAATCTGCGCCTGCCTGGCCTGAATCCTGATCCAAATTCTGTAGCTTTGGCCCATACCTAATACCAAGATTATTTCTCTTTCCTCCCAGATGCTGCAGGATGGAGTCACAGTAGGGAGGGAGCAATTCACACTGTCTATTTTAAGCTGCCTTTGGTTATGGTGTGATTCAGAGTACCTGAGTTTAGGAGCTCAGGATCCGTATGTAGTAAATATAGACAGGTAGAGAAACCTCCAGGGACGATTCAGAGCTGCCAGCAAGATATCTAATATTAGACATGTGAATACACTCTGGAGGGCATTGCTCTGCAGTTTACTTTATGCACAATTTAAGTTGATTGTATATGTGAAAAAACCCATTCCTGGTTCCGGGTAATGTCAGAAAGCCCTTTTACACCCCTCCTTGGCCTGGTGATAGCAAGCACCAGGTGCTGCTGGAAAGAGCAGCGTGGCCCTGTGGTGGCACAGTCAGTCCCCTGCCTGCCCACGCTGGCAGTGACAAGTCCCTTGGAGGGGCAGGGTGAGTATGGGATGGACACGGGGCAGACTTCCCCCCCCCCCCCCCCCCCCCCAGATTCACCAGTCCCCCTCTGCTAGCCTGAGTGGGCTGACCCTGCTGCCCTCAGCCCGACATCAGCAGCACTGCCTCCATCGCATCTCAGTAATCTGATTTTAGACAATATCTCAGTGGAGATGCGAGAAGGGTGCAGGAGGTGTTATTGATCACAGGGGCGGGCTGGGGCTGTGCTTGCACTGATGTGTTAGAAGAGATGTAAGAACCCCTGTTTTGTCTGTGCAGGAATAATTTTTTTTTTTTTGTCTGTGCAAGACTCATCCAGCTGGCACCGGGTGAATCCTTGCATTAGAGATGCCCAAAATCCTGAGGAGGATTTGGCCGGTTTTGGTGCTGTGGGTGACATGGAGCTGGCCCAACCCAAGCACTCAGCATCCCAAGCATCCATGCAACTCCTAATTTATCAAGGTGCTTTTGCCCATCCTTACTTTGCACAAGCTGCCACTGGCACCCATCGTTATTGGGGCAGTGGTTTTGCTACACGCCAGACTGTGGTTTGTCATGGATCTCCCTCTTGGGGCTTCATTTGGCTCCTGCAATCTCTGGGATCATCTCCATGGTGCCAGGAGCCCGAGGGGAGCGGGGAAAGCAGAGCCCGTATCCCTGCCTTCCCCCTCTGCAAATACCTCCAGGAGCTGCTGCCTTGCTGTCTCCTCTGCAGCTCCTCGGCACCACCGGGATGCGCATCCCTAGCCATTCCCAGTGGGTTTTGCATCTGGCACAGAACTCTTTTCAGTTAAAATAGGTAAGGAGATGGAGTGGTGGGATGCTGCTGCTGCAGGAGAGCAGTCTGGGCAGGAGAGACTCTTCTGCGCAGAGTATACAAGCTAGGTGAAATCCTGACAATATTAACCTGCAAGAATATTGTGATCAACCTTGTGAACCAGTTACCAACTAGAATATACTGTATACTATATGATAGACTTTTGTATAAAAAAAAATTAAACAAATTAAAGCTATAGGTACATTGTAATCCTTGGTGTGATTGAAAAAAGTGTCCTAGATTGTATTACTTAATTAAAATAATGATGAGCATATTGAACTGTTTTTCGTATTTATGCCTTATAAACTTGATATATTACACATGATAAAATGAAACTGCAAGAATTATAAAAAAAGATACTCCATTTTGGGGGCAAATCCCATTTGCTTTTCCTAAAACAAGAGTGCTGCTTGAAATGAGCTCAATAAATCATGTGTGAAGATGAGCAAGAACAGGATCTGTCCCCAAATGACTTTTTAGGATTTTTTTTTTAATGGGGCTTTCTTTAATGTACTATGTAATAATTTTATTTTATAAAGTTACTGTACAATGTTGCCTTTTGGTTCATTTAAATATAATACCAAATAAACTTGAAAATTACAGAGTCCTAAGTTTTAATGGAACAGTTATAATAATTTATTACTTCATTGCTTTTCCTTTTTTTTCTTTTTTTTTTTTTCCCAGGGACATCAAGATAGCCATGGGATGCGAGTGTCTCGGTGTTAGATAACTAAGCAGCCTGTCTTAGTTCTTGGCAGAATTGCTAATGGATTTCTCACTTGTGAAATAATAAGATGGCAGAAGATAATGAAAAATGAGTTTGTTGGGTTTCTTTTAAAAGCTCCTTTGCATTACGTTCTTTGGGCTTCTGGCAGATTAGCTCTTGACACTAATCATAATATTTCATTTTATAGGTTATTTCATGACTGGGTTTTGCCGTATCAACAGTTTTAATAAGGTCACGACTAATATTTTGATATGTTTCACTTACATGTTTATACAGCCACTGTCCCTTTTAAGTCAGTACTACAGATAACTATTTATAGTCACCTATCAACAGGCAGTTTGCTTAGGTTTTCTATATAAATTTAATTTGCTGCTTTTGACTTGTTAATTGTAAAACCAGTTTGTCTTAAAATTCCAGCTGTTGAACCAAAGACAGAGCATCAGAGGTTGCAAAGGGCAGCTGCCGAGAAGAGGACATGTATAAATAATGAACAATGACATGAAAGCATAGTAATGTAAGATCTTGATTTCCTCATCTCCACTGCATAAACACCTTTAATGCACTGCTTTAGCAGCCTTGGTCAGGATGGGAGTGCTGAATGCTCTCTGCAAGGCCAGGCCCCCAGCTCCAGCCTCAGGTGCTCATGTGCCGTGAGTCGGGCTGCAAACCATCACAGGTCTCCTTAGGAGGGAGTGTGATTCACAATTTAGCGTTGGTTTCAGTTTTGGAGATAGTAGCATAGATTTGCCTGAATTTAATGTTTTTCTCTTGTACCCATCAAGTCTAAAAGCTTACAGATAGAAGTGCCCTCTGGATTTTTACATTACAGCATGAATCCCGGAGCAGGAACTTTCACAAAAATGCTAAGTGTTACCAGGCTCATGACAAAAAATCTTAAGCACTCTAGCACAGCATGCCTCAGTCAAGACGCTGGATATGTAGGATATATAGACCTCATCTGGGTCATTGCTGTGCTAGAAGATGGGGCAGCTGCCGGGTTTCTACAGTAGCTGCTGGATAGAGTTGCTGAGTCTCAAGGTAGAAGAAAGCTCCGCTACGCAACTCTGTATTGGTGACCAAAACCCAGCCCCGTGATCTCTGTGCTGCTTTGGATGTCTTGCTCACAGGAATCGATTGTACTGGTTGAATAAGTTCTTTATTTCAGATCTAGCTCTGACGAATGGCTCTGCCTGATGCACAGAAGAGTCACAAGCAAAATATTGGATCTCGAGGCCATTTTCTGCCCTCTGAGGTGCTCTTGTGACTCCATCCCATTGAATCTGCACATGGAAGAAAGGAAAGTAGCCAGTAGCCTGCCCTTAGCAGTGTGGTCCTATTGAAAGGAAAGGTCAGATGGGTTGGTGTGCACTTTGGGAAAAGGCAAGCAACTGTGGAAGTAATTATGCAAATTAGGTATGTACTTTCATCTTATTTTTTCCTTTGCTATTGTTTCAGGAAAGAGCACTATATCTTGTAAAATGCTGTTCTGCTAGTAGTTCTCCAGCAAGCTTGGTTACTTTGGATGACTTCTGAGACCATGGACCACAGGATATCTTGCAGGCTGTTATGTAAATCTACGATGTTCACCTAGAAAATGGAGCAAAATCTTCCAAAAAGAAAGTGGGCTGTCAGCAGCCAAGTTCCTCCCATAAGTAAGTTCCATTTGTTTTTATTTGTTTTCTGCAATTTAGCACAAACTACATGTAGGAGAGTATTGTGACATTGCTTGGAGGGGGGAATTACAGATCTAATGTTATAAGCTCTTTTGAAAGCAGCAGTTAGTTAGATTAGACCATTAGACTAGTTAACAGTCCTGGACGAGTCCAGCACAGGAAAGCAGCTGTGCTTGGCCCATAGACGGTACCACACTGGCCACTGCTGGTCCTGGTGGAGCAGCAGTGAATGCGGGGAGATGTGCAAAACTCTTGGGCAACAAAGTGGTGAAGGGTCTAGAGAAGAAGTCCCATGGGGAGCGGTTGAGGGACCTGGGGGTGTTCAACCTGGAGAGGAGGGGGCTCCGGGGGGACCTTATCGCTCCCCACAGCTGCTGCAAGGGGCTGCAGCAAGGGTGGGACGGTCTCTTCTCCCAGGTCACAAGTGACAGGACGGAGGAAACGGCCTCAAGTTGCCCCAGGGGAGTTTTATATTGGAAAAATTTCTTCACTGAAAAGGCAGTCAAGCAGTGGAACAGGCTGCCCAGGGAGGTGGTGGAGTCACCATCCCTGGAAGCATTTAAAAGACCTATAGATGCGGTGCTTAGGGACATGGTTTAGTGGTGGATTTGTCAGTCCTGGGCCAAGAGTTAGACTTGATGATCTTTTCCAACCTAAATGATTCTGTGATTCTATAATTCTATGAACTCACTGCCAGACCGGGGAAGCTGTCCCCAAGGCTTAATGCAGTGTAGATCTGAGAAAACGGTGGGTGTCTGGAGAGACGGTTGCTGCTGAAGCTGGAGGCTTTTAGAAATGAAGAGCTTTGTGGCAGCAATTACCCGTCCCCGATCCTGTTTCTCCCTGCCCTCCCACAGTGCCTCCTCTGAGACACCAAGCAGGTCTCTGGACACACAGTGCAGGCTCAGATCCTGCCTTTTCTCAAAGCTAACCAGATTTCCTCAGTAAATACACGGAATTTTCTCCCAGACGTTGATGCTTTGGCCTCAGTTAAAACAATCCCCTGAGGTCTGAGTTCTCCTTGTCCAGCTGGTGGGGTTGGCAGCACTTAAGGAAATGTGACCTGGTGCTCCATCTCACCCAGCCCCATCATGAGACCAGACATCATGAGATCACGCTGGAAATGGCAGGGTTGTGAAGATGATTCCCATTTTCTTTCATGTTGGGCTTTGAGGGAGTTGCATTTCCAGGCCAGTCTCTGCAACCAGAGGGCTGAAAACTGATTTTTTTTTATTAAGGGTGAAAATAAATGGGTGAACTGCTCAGGTAAGGACATGCAGTTCTGATTGCTGGTGCTTAAAAATGTAAAATCCTGCTATCCACAACAAAATTTCTCTCTTTACTCTTATTTCTCTCTCTACGCTTATTTTGAGCCTGTACGTGGTGTGCTGTCTGCATGTTGTCCCCCAGCACGTGGTGGTGGGGCTCCAGCCTGTGTCCACAGCGGCAGGTGTCCCCCCTGGAAGAGGGGAAAAGAAGGGATTACGTACGGTAAAACAGCCTGATCTGGGAGAGGGACGAGAGAAATGCTAATTATTCTGCCTGTCCCTGGAAACACTGGGGAGTCTGGTCCCTATTGAAAAGCTGTGCTGTAACCTCTGCTTTAGTGGCAGACGGATCTCCACTTGTACTGAAAAATCCTCCTGAGCTGCAGTCCTGCCAGGCTGATACACTTAATACAATAAAACAGATCTGTATTGTGCTGTGTGTTTTTCCCCAAGTAATGGTGGGGGAGAGGGGGGAACTAAGGAGGCTGAGTCATTTGTCTTCTTTCCTTGTCTTGGTAAAGAAATATTACTGTTGAACTTTACCGTGCCTTTCCCGTTACTATTTTTTTGTTGTTGTTGTTTTTTTCCAATGGTTACTTTTTAAGAGGCTCATAAAATTGCATTACTAGAATTTATGACTGTGTAGCAAATGTGTGCACATGCATTAATTCTGTTCAAGGCCAGCGTCTTGTAGCTGCAAAATTAATGTTATGGTGCAGTTTCTAGTATGGCTAATGGCTGTTCGATACAGCAGGGCTCACGCTTTTCTCACCTTATGGCACTTAATTCCTAGAAACAGCCCTGCCTTGAAGAGTTTGCCAAGTAATGGTTAAAAAAGGGTACACACACAACATGCAGATACATATTTTTCTGTATTTTTACTTATGCAACTAGAGCCTTGAAAATCTTAGCCTTGTGAGTTGGTTCAGTTGGGTATCGGCTCCTTTGCGTGACGGTTAGTTCAGTTAAGGTTCAGAAGCAGATGTCTCGGAATGCCGCGCATTAGCACTGTGCCTCTTAACCATGACTGTGGTCTGGAGAGGCTGAACTGGAAGTTTGTGCTACCCTGTGATTTATACCCTGTGCTATTTGGAAGTGAGTGAACAATAACGGTTCAGTAAATGGTAAATTAATGACATTATCTATTCTTACTATGGTGGTTGAAGAGAAGATATCAGAGGAATATTTTCAGGGTGATGAGAGAGGAATTTGGACGGTGTCTGACAGTGCTTGTTTTCTTCTTCAAAATTTTGTCTGACAGCCAGAAGAAAACAGAGTGCTTGTGGTCTTGTATAATAACTTGGTGTTTGGGGTATGCGCAAGATCGTTGCTGTTAGAGGTAAAAACCCAACCCCTCGGGACTTGAAAGTATGAAGTGTTGACCGGCTGAGATGTACTGGAGCTCCAGGGCAGGTGAACGTCTGGTGGCTCAGTCCAAGTTACACCATGCATGAGCCCACTGGTCCCACAAAATGGGCTCCAACCACAACAGACCCAGTGCTTACATCGAGCAGTAGCTGGGCAGAGTGGTCAGTGACGGCTGCCTGCAAAGATCTGATGGAGGACAAAAATATCTGTTCGTGTATGGGAGCATCTACAGTGTCTTAGCCTCTGGGAGCAAAAGCCTTTGTGGGGGCAGTGACACGTTTTTTCTCTCTGCTGGAAGACATGATCTGACAAAAGCAAGGTATCCCTGGGATGGAGGAACCGGTGCAGGGGGAAAGGTAATCTTGTGAAGGCTGTCAAGGCAGTACTGCATGTCTTCCATGTTTTGGGACAAGTCATTTGATCTCTGTGGGCTTTAGTTTCGTGCCAGCTATTCATCATGTCTCTCTGCAGGCTTTTTCTTAGAACAGAGCTTTTCCCTGGCTGTGTGGTCATGAGGTGCTCTGGAAAAGAGGGGAGACACAGGCTGGGATATCTTACAGGCATCGTCTTGATGCTTACAATGGCATTACAGGTATCACAGCTAGTTATAACCAGATCCGTCATCAGATTTGTACCTCTGGTGGTAATCAGCGATACAATGCCTGGGAGGTATTTGGCTCAGCTTGTCAAAGTGTTTTGGTATTATGAGAATGATGAACATCACCAGGAAAGCTTTGGGGGTGGGTGGGGGTTGAGAGGAGAGAGAAAAGCAGGGGAAGCGCGATGCTCTGCTGGGATTGCAGCGTGGGGAGAGTGGGATTAGTGCTGCAGGAGACAGGCAGACAGCGAGCATCTGCTCTGGGCCACCAGGATCAGAGCACAGCAGGAATGAGAAATTCTTGGACCAGCTACTAAGAAATTGGGAAACTCCAGGATACTGTACTCATGGGGTTTTTTTACTACCCAGACATCTGCTGGGTAACAAACGCAGCTAATCATGGTGATAATGTACAACCTTAATTCACTATAAATTCTCTCCCATATGTTTAGAATTGTATTTACAGTAGGAAGTGAGGGATAGTTATTAATGAATCAAGGTGAACTGAGTTGCTGGTGCAGAGTCAGCCATATATTGTGGAAAATAACGTGTGACAGACTTGAACAGAATCCCTCTGGAAGCATGGCTGTATTTCAGGTATTTTAAGCAAAAAATGTTGCTATAATTACTGATTGCTTTTAAATGCGCCAGTTGAACTCCTCATTTCTCCATAACCTTTGTTGACCTTGAAACGTAAGTTCACAGGCAGAGTTGATGAAGAATTAATCTGCTGGATGAAATACGCCTCCTCGAATTCAATTCTGCTGATGAGGATGTTGAGATGGGTTAAGAAAAAAATAAGAAAGGATCCATGATGATGGCTGCTTAGCTCACTGGTAGCACATGAAAGGATGTTGTTTTATTGATATAATTCTATGGCCTTTCTTCAGTTGCGGGCAATAATTTTTTCTCTAGCTCACCATGGACCCAGAAGAGCACTGTGAGCTCAAATATATCTGTTATTGAGGTGGGAAGGAGGTGCCCCAGCCGCCAGAGTTCAGGGCTGAGCACAGTTAGTTACTCATGAATTATAGTGCCTTTTCCTCCCATACAGCAATTCCCTGCTCCTTGGCTGCTCCTGCCCCTGTGCTGCCTCATTGTCAGCACGGGTACTTATGTCAGTAAGGATGCTGTATGCTGATCTCTGTCGTCAGCCACTCAGGGCCTGGGGATTTGCATAATGGCATTACTGCTTATTCCTCAATTACAGTGCTTGAATATGCAAATCTGTTGATGCTGGCTACTGTAATCTCCCTACCCTGGCTGGTCCCTAGCTGGGGAAGTCTTTGAGCCATTTGCTGGCAACAAGGATTTTTCTGTTGGTTTCTCATTTCCAGCTGTGGGTGAAGGGGAAAACTCCTTTATCAACTACCTGAGAAAGAGTGAGAGCAAAGACAGAGGGCTGTGAAATTCAGAAAAAGGGAAGATCTTTTCTAAAAAGAGCTTGAATGCCTTTTCCCCTGTTGTTTTCCTTGCAGGAGCTCATGTTGATGCTGCTGGTGAGCGATGGGATGGGTCAGCTTGCTCCATCGCACCCACTGCAGCAGGGTTTTGTCCTTGCAGTAACTGTCCCCCATTTCTCTCTGCCCTGGCTGCTTCCCACTTGAAATCTGGTTTCAAAGTGAAAGAGCTGAGATAACAACCAACAGTTTCTCCTGATGGTCTGCCTACTCCAGTGGAGGTGGGTCAGCGTAAGGCAGGAGGGGAGCTCAGCAGAGGACTTGGTTGCTTGGAAGAAGGGATGAGGAAACCTCAGCTCCCAGCACCTGGGCATGGGGGACCTGGGTTACCTGTCCCAGCATGGTTGTTACTTTGGGCCAAAGGAGGACTGATGAACTGCAGAGTATTTTAACATGTGCTGAAATGTATATGAATGTCTAGAGCAGGAGCTCTTATTAAAACATTAATTGGTTAACCTTTCCCACTTCTACTTCCAATGTTTTTCCAATAGTATTTTCAGTGTTACTTATTATTTCCCCCCCTGTATCTTTCTAAGTAAGGAGAGAGCGAGAGCGAGCAACTGCTTTATTTTCTGGAAAAAATAGGTAAAACAGGAAAATCAGTGCCTTCTCAATTACAAGGGTGGAATCCTGGTGCCACTGAAGTCCAACTTCCCAGGGCTTCTGAAGAGGCAGTATTTCACCCAAAATGCTCTCTGGGGCACCTGCACTCTGTGTCGTGGGGACTGTCCTCGGATCCAGCCAGCCCTGCATGCTCTTATGGCATCCACGATAGCTCATATTCTTCTTCTTCCCTCAGCCATGGACCTGCTAGCTCCATCTGCACAGGCAGCATTTGGTGAGAAAACCAGTTATTTTGCATGTGATTTGATAATGACGCTGTGAGAATGTCACTGCCACATAAATCAAAACGTCCAGGGAGTGGGGTATCTAGATGGATTTGAAAGGCACACTTTGCCGATGCATGGGAACATGTCCTATGCTGTTATGTTAATGGATATGATTTATTTCAGAAAAAAGAAGAAAACCCAGCCAAATGTAGAACCAGTGATTTACGGGAAATAACATTGTTTGGAATATAAATATAGACATGCAACATATTTGTTGCTGATGGTGCTATGTTCCCTGGGCTAATAAAGCCATTTTGTAACTATTTTTCTGTGTCTTGATCTTGCACACATTTTGCCTCAAAGTTTTTCATTTCTAATGAGGTTTCCTATCCTGAATATTTTTCTCAGCTCAACAAAAATGGTTTGACATCCATTTGTAAAAGGCTTCATTGTAATATATTAGTACGTTCTGTTCCTACATCAGTTTCTTCTGTTTTCAGGATCTTCCCCAGCACTCCTTTGTCACCCAGATGTGGGGGAAGATACCTGCAAATAAAGATGTATGTTGTGTCAGGGCCTGCTGCTGAAAATGTCCTGAGCGTTCCTGAGCTCTGCTTTTGTGCCATACTTAGCAAAAACTTGTCATGCTCCTTTCCTGGAAGGTTAGTATGAACTGAAGCACTTGGAAAGCAATTGTTCTTCATGGGGGTTTTGACCCTTTAAGTGACTAATATTTTTGGAGCTGTTCATCTTGCTTTCACTGCAGGCATTTCTGCTGCACCATGAAAGTAATGAAAAAAACTAACCAGAGAATGAGGTTTTCCTGTTATTCTGTGACAAAGTAGTACACAAGAATTATTTTTCACTATGTACAAATGAATTGTATCTTTTTTAGTTGGATTGTAATCATGGAAGGGAAAGAACATCCTGGAAACTGAAGAGCTATGTTTAGGGCAAGTTTAAAGGACAGCATGGCAATGTATTACTTTATCATCATGTATCTCTGATCTGGAACAATTCCTCTACAAACCTTTAGCAGTAAGAGGGTAATCTAGTGCCTGGTTTTATTCAGTATGGGGCTTGTCTGCTGGTACCAGTGGGAAGAGGTGAGTTTATGATGTTGATATTTGCAGGAAGCTGAGGTGATATTGCCAAGACTTACCAAGCCTATGAAGTGCCAAGGCTGCAGGAATCAACTCTTTGTATTTCAGAAATGTTGCAGATAAAATGCAAATAAAAGTCAAAACAGTAGTAACTGTGAGACTTGAAACGCATTAGTCAAGAGAGATATTTCCCCACGTTGTCAGTCTATGCAGCTGTCTGGCCCTCCTGCCTGAATTTCGTTTTATTCGGGTTTTCCCCAATAACAGTGGGTTATCTTTTCTACTCCTATCAGTTTGCCATAGGTTTTAAGTGGTAGAACTGAATACAATTCTTCAAGAATAAGTTCTGCTGCTGTGATCTGTTTTACTTAAATGTGTGATCAAACAAAAATGCAGCTTCTGAAGAACACTTTCGAACACGAGCAAAATCTGGCAACTTGTTAGATGCCCTCAGTGACTGTAGTCTTACTGAAGACTTTGATCACAACTTCCTTCATCTCTTTTCCTGCTGCTTATGAAGTTACTCTATGTAAAAATGTAGTGTACGATATACTTCAACCAAGGAACAACAAACTCATTCTGAAGGCGGGAGATGGCCAATCTCTGGGCTTGAGTCGTGTGTAGATCTTGAATGATTTTGGAGAAGTTGCTGTGGAGAGGATGTGCCAAGTGACTGACAGCAGGGCTGCACCAGAGAACATCCTTGTGCTAGTTACCAACTATAACAAAGTGGAAAGGTGACCTTCTGCAGTCAGATTTCCTTATTTCACAATTGTAAATGAACTTTCCCCCAAACTGTATGGTATAATGGGTATCTCTGCGCGAACCCTCCCGCCAGCCTTGTCTGCACACCTACATTTTGAGCCATCTGGAAGCTCTTACGGGCCAGGAGCCATAGCCTGAAGTAAGACAGTCTTCTCTAGGGGAGCTGTGGTGGTTGCTGAAGGAATTCAGCCTTTATTTAGTCCCTAAGAGATGGTTCCCACCGCTGCTGAACTGCAGGTACTGCTTAGCTGCCGTTGTGCGACTGCTGCGCTACATTGCAGTATTTCAGGAGGAAAAGTGGAGAATGACTTTTCCATTTGAAGCCATGTGAGGGGATTCAGCCAGACGGCATGTAATTACCCTAGCTGGAGCCAGGCCAAGGCAGAGGATCCGTGGCTCCCCATCTGCGGGCTTACTTTCAGCACTTCAAATGAAAGATTGCACAGAACACGTTGAAATTAATGAAACAAACTTAGTTTCTGTCTGGACATCTCTTCTGTCATGCCCACATCAGACACAAATAACTCACCAGTGGTGTACCCGGGACTGCCCTTCACAGGCTCAGCCTACAAGTCCAAATGAAAGAGCAGCTGGAGGCAGGGAGCCTTTCCCATTCATTCAGGTGAGCTGTGAAGTGGGTAATGAAAATGCTATTGTGTTCCAACATGGGCGAAATAGGTTATTCAGACAAATAAATTTTGCCTGTGACTCTTCCTCTTACAATGGAAGAATGGCCCTAATCCAGTAAAGCACTTTAGTATGTACTGAGCTGGAAACTGGTGAGTGGCCCTGCTGATTGCGAGGGATCGGCTCTCGTGCTGGAAGTTAAATGTGAGGAGTGGGAGCTGGCAGGTGGGCGGATGAGCGGTGCGCTTGCCCGGGGGCCCTGCCTTATTATCTATGATTATACGGGCTTAGCGTTGGGCTGGATCCCGGCCTGTCTGAACAAAGCAGCAGGATTAGCAGGCGTGCAAATAGGGAGCAAAGCCAGAGGGTTCCAGCAGTGTCAAACACAACTTTGTTACTCTGACAGAATGTATAAAAGTAAATGAAAAGGCTGTATGATTGCTGTTGCCATCCTGTTAATTACGCTGAACTCATGCTTCATTAGTGCTACAATATGCTTCCATCTTAACAAAGCCCTATTGGGTGTATGGAGCCACTTTACTATTAGTAAAATGAAGCCTTATCAGCAAGCCCGGTAATTCATTTTGTAAGACAAGTCATGACATATATTGTGTTGGAATTGCACTGAAGAGACAGATTACTTGCTTAACACTTGCTTTTCCTAATGAACAGGAAAAGATGTTTTCAGAAATAAGATATTTATTGTATTGGGAGCTCTTCTGATCTCATGCCTAATTACAGTGCATCATCCTATAACAGTGTTTCGAGTAGTTCCTAAATAACACAAATTGAACTGAGCTGCTTTTGCCCTTGCACGTACTCTCAGTGGCACGGTAAAAATACTGTCAAGCATTAAAATCCCTGTTTCTTGGTGTCATTGTGGGGAAAAGAATTTTGCATGTAACCGGTACAGTATCCCTGCAGCAGGAATGCAGCAAAAGCACTAGCACATCCCCCATTCCCACAGTCCCTGCTTGCAGCAATATAAAGCAGTCCTGATTAAGCAGCACAGTGAAAACTTGACACAAGCAAGAAACTACGTGTACTGGCTTGTCCACTGCCCCCAAGAAAACACTGTGCTCCCCTGCCCCTGCTCTATCGTGGGCAGAGCATGTTATTTGTAGTAGTGTTATGATCGATGTTGACTGGCACTGGTTTTTCTATGGACTCACCGTGCTGGGAAGGGAGTTTGGATGAAATTAGGGGGCAGGTCCACACTGGCCTCAGCTGCAGAGCTGACTTCAGGCTGTCCTGCCCTACCAGACTTCCCCACTTAGTGATGTTGGTGGGGTTTTGTGGCTGCTTTCAAAACCAGATTTCTGAAGATTAGAATTATGTTAGAATTAACACCCACCCCTACCCACCCACAAAAAAATAATAATCCCAGAGAGTTTTTTCTGACCTTTAGCTGTTTGACCTATCCATCTAGTGCAGTGTACGGCAGCCCTCCGCAGTGCAGTCAGTGCCATGGGAGTAATTGGTTGTGGGTGGAAAGAGAAAGAGCAAATGGGTGAGAAAGTGGATGTATGGAGGAGTGACTTTAACAAGTCTGCCACCAAGGGTATAAGAATTAGTTGTTTTCACAAAGGTATGAATTTGAGGCAGAATAATTTCCCAACCTGTGTAACTAATTGTTAGTGACAGTTAGGGGTGTGGGGGCAGGTTGTGTTTTGTGCTTCGGTGGTTCTCACACAGTACCTCTCTCTTCTACAGGCTGAAGTCAACTGGCAAATGTTGGCTTCGTTTCAGCACAGCAGGAGGAATACCATGGTGCTCCACCATCTTTCCCAGAAAGTCCTCATTTGATGGATCCCTTCTGGGACCCCCGGTGGAAGCATCGCTCTCTGCCACAGCCAAAAGTAGCTGGGTCCAGCAGAGCGGGTCACACGTGGTGGAGTTAAATTCAACTCCATTCCCCTCACAGCTCTGCCTGCCAGAGTGATCTGGATTTGCTATTACGGGTGGTAAGATCAGGGAAAGATGTGTAGCAACATCTTTTTATTTTCATGTTTCCTCCTTGTACCATTCTTTAGCCTTACTGTAAACACCCATGCTTACTCATGTCTTCCTCAGTAGACCTAAAAATATCTCCCTCCTCCCATTTCCAATGCTATTCCTTGCAAACCTGAAATGACCCTATATGAGAGCGTCATAACAGCACAGTCTAAAAAGAATAAAAACGGCGATGAGGTAATGTAGCAAAAACAACTGTTTGAAAGAGCATCTCTGAACTGCTCACTGATTCTGTTTGCTTTTGCAACTCAGGCTGTTTGTATTGTTATCCAGCTCCTGGGCTGAAGGGCATTTGTTGGTGTAACCCTGTGAAATCCATGGATTTTATCCCAGGGTGGCTTCAGTCACAAGTGAGTGCCTTGGGTGAAGGGCGTAGTCTCACGTTCACGTGCCAGGCGCTGCACGATTGCATGTCCCCAGTGAAATCGGCACCAGCCCTGAGAAGCTGGGGAAGCTGCGCTTCTTCACACCACATCAGGTTTCAGGTCTGCCCCAGCGCTCTGAAATGAGCGCTGTCGTACAAAATGTACAATGACAACAGGGAACCTGAGGTGGTTTTGCAGAAGGATTATTATTTACTGCTTCAATAGAAATATCTTACTCTTACAGGCATGAAAAATGCTGCACTACAGTAAATTTGGGAAGATCCTGTAAGATTTTCTTACAAGATGGAATAACACCTTTCCTGATCCCTTAGGGCCACCATCACCATAAGCCACAGTTGTTGTTTTTCAGCAGGTTAGTTTGAATCTGGATCAGATCCCTTGCTCTGCTTTGCTACGCAGCTGTAGAGGTGCTTGAGCTGAAACAAATGGATGTGACAGGATGAAGCAGGGCAGGACAGGAACGGCTGTTTCGGTGGCAAGGCCAGCCTACATCAATTTAAAGTGATCACAGAACTGTCATGCAAGGTGGGCGGTTGCTCATGTTCTCCACTGTTTATGGTCAAGGACACACCGCTGGTTGCTTAACCAAGTGGTTTCCTAAGCTCATCTTTTTGTAGGTTACATATATAACCAAAAGTGGATAAAGAAAAGTGTGTCAAATAGCAAGAAACCGTAACTGCCAACTCACAGTTGTGGTTTTAGCATATACAGGCCATAAGAGCATCTAATTTTCATTCTTCTGCCTGTATTTGTAAATGCGGATATGAAATGATCCATTATCAACACGTTCCCACAAAATAACTTCAACAACAGTACAACATAAATCCTCGTGCAGATGTCTAATCCAGTTACTCTATGGAGTTTTTTAGATAGCTTTTCTGCGGTGAAATAACCTTTTTTGAAAAGTGGATGGTCAAAATTGAACATGTTGAGGAGCACAGGCTCCCCTCCCACTTCCCTGTGTGTGTGAACTGAGTTTGCAGGAATGGTGGGTGTCAGGTGGTACTGAATATATTTTGCTTCACCTGTCATATGCCTTAACTCACCACAGTGTTTTGCATCTGGGTCAGCTGTATTTTTATCAAGCATTAACATGCATAAGGGTTTGCCAGTACTTAATAAAAATGCTACTGAAAACTGCATTCTTCCACCTCTTTATTGAAGCAGATTATATTGTGTTTGAACTGTGTTTGAACTGAAGGTACACTCATGTGAAAACTGTTATATTCATAACCCACACCCAAGCAATAACAAAGAGCTCAGCTAATGAAAATCACTCAAAGGAAATCACTGCCCACCTCTTCCAAGATCAATTAGAAAGATTATTCCAGCATCCCTAATGCTACCATGCTGCTGTTGTACTCTAAAGCACCTCTTCCCTTTAGAAAGCTAAGGCAGGGAGTCTGACAACAATATGTAATAAACGGTGCTGGGAAAAAAGCATTTCTGGTGCTATTACCACCATAATTTCCTACAGCAAAGGACAACACTGGGACAATGTAAATATATAAGGTCTCCCTGTGAGGCTCACATTCAAACGTGCACAAGAACAGAAGGTTTGGGGCCAAAAGCTGCTGCCCACAGCTGGATCAGAGAGTTTGAACCACCTTTTCAGACAAAGGCTGACAAAAAACTGTTTCCTAGGGGGGTTTCTGTCTTTGGAGGGCACCTCAGCTAATGCTCAGTAGATCAAGGATCAGCTGGAAGACAACTGTTTCTCCAACCAGAGAAGAAAACATCCTTTCTGGCAGCACACCAGCAAATTCAGATGCTGTAGCATGACAACAGACAGAGTAGCTGCCAGAGAAGAAATACTGTGTGTAGAGCAGGGAATCCAGCATTCTGCTGTGTGGCTTTGAGCATGGCAGTGTGGGCAAACTCTCAGCTGCTGGGACACGATGATGCTCCACAGGCTTTGGAGACAGAGAGCAAATTATACCAGTTGCGAGTTTGGCTTTCTTGTGGATATTCCCATTTCTAAATGTGTTTGTTCTTCTCCCCTTTTTCCTCTCTTCTGGTGTCTCTGTTGACAGCAACAGGTTTCTCTCAGGGATTTATTTTCCCCACTGCATCAGAAGGTAGGTCTGAGCTTTAGCAATGCAGAGCTGAATGCTGGAGTTTCTTAGTAATTGGCAAAAGTCTTAAAAACTGGGAGTCTAGTATTTATCAATAATGAGAAACTGTCAGAACTGCTTTGAATATTTGTCTGATGCTAATTGTTCTGCCGAAACCAGCTGATTTTTAACTATATGAAAAATTAGTATTGCCTAAACATGACTTCGCATTGCAAAAAATGTGCCAGTCCTTGAAACAGCATTAAAGATATAATTCATTGACTTATGCAAATGAAAAATGTTCATAATAATTTTGGTAAATATTTCATTTAGTTTAAATACAGATCCATTTTAAACTGCAAACATAGGCAAAGGCAGGTAAGTTTTATTTCAAGCAGTTCACAACACAAAGAGCTGCTGCATTTTTCAAGTGAATCTTCCTTCTGGCCATATCTGGAGGCTAAAAGGGAGTAGAGAGAGAAGAGGGTGAACCTTTTTCTCCAATGGTCATGACCATACCACTGAATAACTACGTTTTTTCTCTTTACAGTGGTGTTATAATATGTGGTGTGATTCCCGTGCTGCACTATGAAGGGAAAAGTGCCCCAACCCAAATAGCTAGGAACAGAAAATAGAAATACTAATCTTAACTACCCCTGTGTTTGAATAAGAGGATTTGTGGAGCACAGCAGGAAAAGCTGAGGCACTGGTTCCCCGTGAGCTAAATTCTCACTCTTCGCTCTCTAGCCATGTGGTTCATTGGCCTGACACATTACAATGCATTAGTTTGGCCGTGTTAATTCCTTTGAAATATGTTTCAACCCACTGTACTTCCAAAATCACAAAACAGTTGATTTAGCTTTACGTACTTACACGTTGTTGGAAAGATAGGGCGTTCCCGATTTGACTCTGTAGCGTTCACTAATTACATTCCGTTTTCTTGTCTGAGCCATCAATAAAAGCTTATGAACTTCTGACTTGTGTGATTGCAGTCACAAAATGCCTTTTTTTTAGATGTGGAAGGTGCTTGCTTTTGTCATGCCAGAAGATGGAGAAACTTTCTCTAATTCCCTCCGTTGATAATTTTTATCTTTGCTTTGCTTGCTGCTTACGGCCACCTTCGTCAACAGGCGCCGCATCGACCGCTTCTGCTTGCGGAGCGCTAATGAGTGCTTGGTGCTGTTGGTGGCTGCTGGGAACAGCTTCATCTTCCAGCTTCATCGCTGTCCACAGCAAGTGAGTCCAAACCATCTGGAAGGGATTATAGATGAGAGAGATGCAGCGGTTACAGGCAGCGGGCAGCGGGGCTGCCCCGTGCCCCCACTGCAAACTGCCCGTGGCCGTGCAGGGCGGCAGGGCACCAACCTGGGGGAGTTTGTGGCTGTCTTCACCGTGCTAGAGCTGTTTGCCCCCACTCTTCTCCTTCCTCCACCCCAGTGTTTCATTTCTATGTGGCTGTTCATAACCACCTCGGTTCCCGCTGCAGGGAGGGAGATCCCGCAGTGTGATGGGGACCATCTGTTGTCCCCCGACACAGTTTCCTCAGGGTCTTCCTTTCCCACCTGGGAAGCACAGGCAAGTCCTGCCCTTCACTGTTGGTGATGAAAAGCTTACCAAAATCCACAGGACTCCTCTTCAATAAAACACTAGGTTTTCACCAAATGCAACAGGCCAAATTTCTCGTTGAATTTCTAAGACCCAAAGACCCCAAAGAGCTTTGCCCGAAGCCCAGGAGTTTGGTTTTCAGCCAATGCCATTGACAACCAGAAGAGGAAAGGTGGAGAAGGGGATAGCTGCTACATACTGGTTCCTTCGGTATTCTGCCATTCATGTGTGTATTCAGCTTTATTTTCCTTACCTTAAACATTTCTTTTCCTCAGCCAGGGGAGCTGCTGCTTCCTCTTGCTGCTTTTCTAGTGAGCCTGTTTTGGATTATCTCCATATTCCCAGAGGGTTTGTACCTGCATCTCCCTGGAGAGAAGCAGCTGACTGTGCTCTTCAGGTGGGGGAAGAGTGCACAGCTAAAATCGCCTTTGTTTCTCACGTTGGCATTGCTTACATCTAATTTGCTGTCCTCTGTTATCACCTAGGCACTTGAAGAGCTATTGCTTGCCAATACACACATCTGCTATTCTTTTTTGCTAAATGCATTTCATTTTGCTCTTCTAGGAGGTATCTCACTGTCTGAAGTCTTGCACAAAGCCAGAAGGGGGGCAGTACCCCCCTTGCGTGCTCCCCTTGCAGGGCAGCGCTGCAGAGCAGCTCGGGTACAGGGCAAGGACTTTTCCCTCAAACAGAAGTTGCCGCACGGCATGGCACCAGGGCCAACAGCCCAGCTTGTCGGCATGAAACCCCCAGCAAAGCCTGGAAAGTGAAATCCTGGAGTCCCCAGGGCTTTTTACCCATAACTTCAGCAGACTCAGGATATCGCCCCTCCACCCTCTCCAGCAGTGCAAGACGGGGTCCTGCAGATCTTGTGCTTTGCTCAGCACCTTCAGTTCAGGGTTGAAATCAATCATTTGGCTTTAGATTCAGTTTTAGTCCTTGAGATTTCCTGGAAAACCTTAGACAAGCAGATAGTGCTTACGTGATTTGTAACCCAGAAGAGGAACAGCCGCATCTTTCTCATGGCAGCGGGAGAGCATTGCTGCTGCAGAGGCCACCTCCCCCCTCTCTCTGTGGGTGCAGGAACCTGGGCAGCAGGGCGCACCGAGGGAATAACCTTCAGTCTGAAAAATATGGATAATATCCAGACTGCAGGCCCTTGCATAGACGTGCTCCCTGATGCCAGCGAGGCGTTGCAGATGCTGCAGAGCCGGTGCTGTGCTCGGGACTCCCAGCTCAGACCTGTTGCTTTTTTCCTTTGGCACCTCTCACCGTTACTGTGTATTACAGCTGGACTCCAGACGTATCATACTGTAAGATCTTGCTTTAAGTATTCCCTGAAGATGCACACAGCTTTTCCAATTTTAAAATGCTAATAAAAGGATTAGCATCATTATTTATTTGGTTGCTGTTTTCTCCCCGATGCACGCATGTCTGAACAAACACACATACATGGCCCAGGGTTTTTTTCTCTTGTGAGCGAGGCGACATCAACAACGTTCTCACCCCCTGCTCCCACGAGGGGTTTAAACAAGAAATCACTCATTTAACTGAAGTTTTATTTCACTCATTTAACTGAAGTTTTATTTAAGGTATAAAGTTCAAAATGCTTTCCGCTAATGTGGTCAGCTGTGTTTTTTCTGTTCATCAAACTGGGATGAGGGAGAGCGATTGGTGGAATAGGAGGACATAAAGTGAGATCACACAGATTGATGGGAGGGTCCAACAGGAAGGTGGGTAACAAGAAAGGGATGAGTGAGACATTGGGAATGTTGGGGCTGGAACAGATTTCAGGACAGGGAGTTGCAAACTGCTCTGGGCTGGGGCAGGGCACTGGTTTGGTCAGAGCATTCCAATCAAGATGCTGTTTCTTAAGTGAAAACATGCAAGCCCCGTTTCCCATCAGGCAGCACTGGGCTGTGCCCTCTGTGATGTGCTCATGGGCAGCAGCTGAGCCTGCTGGCCCCTGCTAGGTGGGAGGTGGATGGCAGCAGCGCTCCTGGGGACTCTTCCTGCTGTGGCTGCAAGGTAAGGCCCTGCTCTGGCCAGGGATTTAGGTCTTTCTTTCCTTGCCAGAAAGGCAAAGACATGAGCAGATTCCTTATTCCTGTTTGCGCAGACTTATTTGTGGGTTGCAGCTCTCTTGCTGCTCCTCCAGGCATGAGACAGTGGTTTGGTCAGGGAGCTGAGTAGAAACTTTTCCCATTAGGACCCGAGTTGGTGGATATAAGGAGGTTTGTTTGTCTTCACCTTTCTTGCCGTGTCATGGAAGTGCAGCTGGGTTTGCAAGTGCAACAGAAAGAAAGAAAGAAGCGTGTGGTGGTTTGCAGGAATGCTCACTGCTGCGTAGCCTTCAGCTGGTGGCCGGCACAACCACCAGATCAGGTCAGAGGCTTCGGTGGTTTTGATCTGTGGATTTTTGTCCAAGGGAAGATGTGACCTTTCTGCTGAGGTTCTTGCCTCTGGTGTCCTTTTTAACAGGCAGGGTCAAGAGAAAATCCTGAAATACAGCTCAGATGTTTTCCTTGAGCTGTAATGTCAGGGTGGAAGCACTGTAGGTTTTTCTTCCAGCTAAACTAAATACCCTGTGTCTTTGATTGTAAAGATACATATTTTGGGGGGTCTTTTGTGTAAATCAGTACTGTGGAGTGAAAATGGTAGAATAATGATAATTCTCCAGCTGCCTTGTGTTTTTTCCCTAACATAACCTCTCTGGTGCTGCCTCCAAGTGCTCCTTATCAAGCCTGAGGACTTTTCTGTCCTCTGGCAACTACAAGAGGCAGCCCGGGTTAGTGTGCTTTCAGAGAACAGAGCAATCATTGTCTGTATCTGTGAAGATCTGAGAGTTAACCCCAATGGCTGGGATAAATAGTGGGCTGTGAAAAGAAAGAACATGTGGATTTCTGAAACCCATCAAAGCATTTAAAGGATTTCTCATTGTGCCCAGATGATCGCAGTCAAAATAAAACATTACAAAACAGAAAGAGTAGGTGAGGAACAAAATAGTTGAGGATTGTTTTAAAGGGTCTTACGCAGATGCTGAATTCAAGATGAACAATGTTTTCTGGAGTACCAGAACAACCCACGTAATTCACATAAATACTTCTGGGAATGTTTATCTTGTGTATCATTTATGGATCTGTCTTGTGGCTGGAGCATATGGGGGTAGAAGGGAGGGCAAACTCTCTGGGAGTGTGTACAGGAAAACGAAGTGGAGCAGTTTTGATGCTTGTATGTGCTTTGCTTGAAATTCAACTATGGAGCACACAACGTTGTGACTTGGGTGCCTCTGGAGATCCACAAATATCCATTAAAAAAAAATGCTCACATGAACAACCGCATAATTGCAGGAACACATCTTTCTTTGGCCTCATACAAGGTAAGGCAGTCTGGGTTCCCAGCCTGACCCAGCTCAGCTTCCCTGTTCAGTTTTTCTTTTTCACATTTGGTTGAAGTTCACTGTCAGTGTTAATTTTGATGAGGTCTGACTGCTTACACATGAACATAGCTCCATACCCTAATTTTCTTAACTGATCTCAAATTAGAGATTAACTCTCTTTAAAAAGTGATGATGCTTTAACCCTGTTAATTTTTAGAGAGCAGAAACATATGACTTAGAATTTGCTTGACACATTTAGTAACGCCTTGGAGCAGTTCTGGATTTTCAGTATGTCTGTATGCAGACCCTTTCCCCTCCTGCCTGTGCCTATAGGAAGCCCTTTCCCCCTCCTGCCTATGGACCTGCCCTAACTCTAATCTAGTCTCTTCTTCACAACTTTTAGCTGGCTCTAGTTTCAGGTCTGTGCTACTTTTCTGTGCCTTCCCAGAACATTCACCGTGGCACTAGGATACAAAAATGGAAAAGATTGGCTGAACTGATTTGCATGAACACCTCTTAGCCTGCTTTCTATAATTTTCATAGAGTTGCTGTAACCTGTTATGGCTGATTATAAAGCTATAGCGTTAGTGATCATCAGTGATGGTGCAATCTTTACTGTGAGGAACGGAATTTCTGCAATACCCATCTTGGTGAATACCTAGGCATTCTTTCTGCAAACCAGAAAAAAATCTGATGAGAGTGTGAATCTTTCTCTTGCTCTACCCCATAGTTAAAAGGAGTGGTAGCTTGTATTCTCAGTCATTCCTCTGATCATACCGAATCAGCCAACTACTGTAATGATAAAAAAGAATGTCATATCTCGTGTGATAAATAGGGATATTTCATCCTAGAAAGGATGCCCAAGTGGAAACTTGCCGGTAAGATGACCCAGGCTCAGTACCTTTCAAAGTCAAGCTCACTGGCAGGCTGCTCATAGATTTCAGAAATAATCTAAAAGCAGAATAAAAGCTCAGCCTGTACCTGAGATCATCAAAACTGATGTTAGCAGCAAATCTGACAACTTGCTTGTCTTAGAAAATCACTTGTGAGCGTTTTTCAGTTTGTTGGAGTTCCCTCAGTGGTTTAGAAAAACAAATATAGATGTACTGAAGAGAACACGTTTGCTTAGGCAGTATCCTAAGCCACATGGGGAGCCCTCAGTATAAGATGATTCTTTCTGAGGTTTAGGGACTTCTCCTGTACGCATAATGATGGCTGCACTGAAAGGAGAGCACCTGGAAAATGAGCAGCAATAATGCCAGTGCCTGGGAAAGGTGGTGCAATAAGCAGGGTTAGTTCTAGAAAGACTTGGCAAGACCACAGTGTTGTGTTTCAGGTGTGGAGTGAAAACAAAAGATAAATTGAGAGGGTAAATAATGAGTATGTGCAGTAGAAGCAAAAAGTTTCACTCCGTAAAGGCTTGTGGTATGCTTGCTAACCTGTGAACTGGTAACACCTTTTTGTGATTAATCCTGGGTGTCTAAGTGGCATGATCAATACATGGTTAATTCTCAATAACTGCACACAGTGAAAGTCTATATTCCAGCTGGACAAAAGCTGCCAAGAATGAGAGGGCAGCGGTGCTGGTGGTGACCACTGAGCTGGCAGACTTCACCAGCTGTGAGGCCAAGTTCACATAAATCCAATGGGACACAGACTCCAGAAGGACCCAGCAGTGTCTCCTGCAAAACTAGACGGGTAATAGGAGCTACAACAAGGTGCTAAAGTGCTCAGGGTTCTTAAGGATATTAAAGAAACTCCAAAAACAAAACAAGTTGTGGATTCATAAGAACAGATCAAAACTTTTCTCTGTAGTGCCAGAAATATTGGGAAACCTGAAACTGCAGGAAACTCCCTTGGGTTTTCTCTCTGTTATAAATTCTGACCTTTGACTCAGCTGCCCAGACACTGTTTGGATTTTCCATTGGTTTACCTCATAATTGGATGAAGCTCAGCAGTTCCAGCTGAGTTTCTGGGTTCAATCAAATCATCATATATATGAACTCAGAAACTTCTCATTGAACACCTACTGGGAATTCACACTGCGGTCCAAAACCCAATAAAAAAAATTGTCAGAAGAAATCTTTAAGTGGCATCTTGTACAGATGCCCAGAGGAACGTGTTAAGTATCTTGTGGTACTTTTGACGTGATTCAGCTATTGCATCCCCTGTCCCTGTGCCTGCCTCTAGCTTTCAGCATGCAGTAATTGCTTCCTGCACCAAACTGCTCTGTGGAGCCCCTGAGCCTGCACTAAGCCTGATCCGTCTTTTTTTTCCCAAGCAGTGCAATAATTTAGTCTCCTGAGGAAGGTTACTTGAGTAGACTTGTGTTCATGTGTAAAACTTACCTTTGCTTGAACACTTGTTTCTCTGCACTGATGTGTGCAAATCATGCAGCAGGACATTGACCCCCAAAAAAGCCTCCTCCTGCCACTTTTCTACAGCATCTTTTCTCTGTCTCAGGGAAACCTGCCTCAGCTCTCCCCAGTCTTTGATTTCTGCCTGGTGCGCTTATGGCTGCAGGTTATCTGAAGGCTCATGGTAAAGGGAAAATGTAAAAATACTGCCACAGCTTGTGATTAAATTTTTGAAGACCATGCCTCATCGGCTGTAGTTTGTCAGTAAGCAGTTGCTATTTAAATTGTACTGTTTGTTATTTGGATGTACCTACGAAAGCCTTTAGTCATCTGGGTTTTTTAAAATAAATTGAGAAATATCTCTTGGTCAGACATTGCTTTTGCATTTGGACTCTGTATGGTGATAAAACATCTCAGTATTTGCATTGCTTGCCTGCAGCTAATGCTACGTCCCTGGAGGTTCTATTAGTAGAAAGAGTATTTTCTGTAGAGGAGCCATATGTGTAGAAAAGATAAGATTTGCAATTGCATATTTTTTTAAAAAATAAATATATAGGTCAAATGAACAGCTGGTCTAACTCCTGTTCTCAGTGAGCTTCCTCGTGGGCAGGCTCAGCTCAGAGCATTTATGGAAGCATAGCACCGGTTATGGCACTGGTGGCTCAACTGTTATTAAACAATTAGTAGGAAATAGCCCAGGTGAGAGACAAGGAGCATAGGAAAAGCCTGGGAAGCTTATTTAGTGAGATTTTTCTGAGTTAACCTTTTCACTGGGTTACTGTGCCTGAAGGAATAGACTTTGCAGCTGGTGTAAGTTTGATACATTTTAGATGAGTCACTGAGTTTTATCTTGGAAAAGTGAATTTAAAAGTTGCTCTTGCTGTGTTCTCATCCTTATTTTTCATGCTTGGGGCCAGGTAGTTCAGGAGGTGAGTGATGGGTTCCCATCCCTGCTGGGACTCTGGCAGCTCACATGAAGACGGTGCAAGTGCTGTGTGTCACCTCAGGAGTGGGATGTGGGGCTGGGGGGACTGCGGGCACCGGTGTGGTGTGGTGCAGTGCGCTGGGGATCCGCAGCATCTCCCACCTGGGCACAGGGATAACACAGGGCTGTGACCTTGGGAAGGTTGAGGCGGGATCTGTTTGTGGTCCAGATCCAGTATATCTGTGTCTGCCGTTTGGATTGCCCTGTCTTAAAATTACTGTTTTGGATGTCATTGTTCAGAGGGGTTAATAAAGAGTGTTTCTGCAGAGTAACTTACAGACTTCTGAATCACCTGAGCATCCCCGTGAGCTGACCTCCAGAGCCAGGGCAGCCAGAGATGGCTGAGCTGCCCAGGGACCACACCGGTTAGCACAGCGATTCATGCAAAAGCCCTTTAAATATTTGAGACTGTGTGTGGTGATACGAGTTCGGCTGAAGTTTTCAGTCCACTTCATGAATTTGAATTACTTGTGAAAAAGAAGTGGAAACCAGAGGTCCAGTCCTCTTAGAGGGTGTCTGGAATTTGTGACATCAAGGTTGCTGGAGGACGGATTTATGTGTTTTCATCATATGCCCCTTGTGCTGTTCCTTGGCCAGCTCATTTGCTGACATCCTTCTGATTTAGGATATAGATTGTGCATTCTCCTCCCAGTCACTTCCCTGGTGACAGTGACGTGTTTTTTGAGAGAATACCTGGGAACACAAATCCATCGGGAATTTCAAGGAGAGTGGCTTATTTGGAAAATAGTAGCTCTAAGTTTTGTACATCTGCCTCCTTATGAATGCACATTTTTGTCTAAAAAGGCAGTGCTTCTCTGGAGAGGTGTTCTTGCGGGTATTTTGCTTCTTTGTCTGAGGTCTGTGCTCTGAAACAGGCAGGATGGAATGTTAACGCCTTTCAAGTAAATGAGAGTCTTGCTGTTAACTGTTTTACTTTATTTCCACTGGCCTCCCTCCAGGCCAGTAAGATGGTTATGTGTTTATGGCACCTTCTCCAGGATCTGTTTCTCTGCTCTTTTCCTTCTCAGGACATGAAGTGTGGTGATGCCGCTGCTCATTGTCACAGATGAGAAGTGACAGTTGCATATTGATTTAATTATTATATTTTATAAACTGAGGAAATCGGTGGTGCAAGTTAACAGAGCTATGCAGTGGTTGAGGGACGTTAAATACCCCAGGCACCGTGTGCAGGTGGTTTCCTGGCAAAGGAATGGGCAAATTTAGCCTGAATTGGTGGGATAATGAGGTTGCTGTGGATAATCTGGGATCCTTGGTGCTCTGTGTAGCTCCTGTTACCCATGGCTAAAGGATGATCGAGGAGGGATTCCCTCGAGAGGGGTCCCCAGCGTGGCAGAGACCTGCCTAGATTGCTGGGGAGGGGCATTTCTGCAGCCTCCTTGTTTGCTGGTACCTCGGGACCCTGATCTGGGGTGCTTATCTTGCTCTGTATGTGTTCTCCTTCTGGTCCCAGGTCCCCAGGTGATGAGCCACTATCCTGCTGCAGGCTGGCTGGTGCCAAAGGAAGGAGCAGGGATGCTCCTCTTTGCTCCACTTGCTGCCACAGTCTGAACCATAGTCAAGGATGGCAAAGAGCAGGGGACAAGTCCCTGTGTGGCTGAGGGCCTTCAAACCCACTGCTCCCAGTTCCCAAGTAACTCATGCCAGCCCCTTTTTGGATGATGGAGACCTCTGGTCTCACTTTTTAGTAACTGTGGTGTGGTCTGGTGAAGGTGTCTTGGGGTTGCTGGTGTTCGTCTCCATGCCAGCGGCTGGGGGGGCCCATGAGGGAGATGCCTCAGGCTGAGCATCTCAGATGGGAGGAAGGCTCTGAGCTGCCCTGCTGGGGTGCTACCAGCCTGCAACTAACACAGGGGCAAAACACAGGGTACATAAGGAATTCACTAGCGAAGGTGTGTTTATTGAGGGCAGTTTTGAGGATGGTCACTCTCAACTCAAGCACCCAAATCGCCCCCACCCACCTTCGGGCTGTCGATCCCTTTTGTTGGTGTAGCCTTTGGTCTAACAAGGGAAGAGGTGTGTGTTAGAAGACAACTGCCAGCCACTGTGCTCATCCCTCATGCTGATTTGAGAAATAAAGTATGTTATGGAGAACCTCTCCCCTAATTCATTTTCAGTTAATGGGTAAAAATAGCTGGCACAGCTTGAAAAGTGCAGTGCATGTAGTTCAGGAAAGTCTCAAGTCACAGTGGGAAGAGTTAAACTGCACTTAGTTAGTCTTGTTAATCTGATTTATTATAAGCGAAGGCACTCCAAGCAAAACAGCAATCCCTTAGATTTTTGTAAGAGATCTGACAAGTGTTTTACAGAAGCATCTGATAACATTTAAGAATATTAAAAAAGCATATATAATTGCCTCCTAGGAGAGGCATTTGTGCAGTGGAAGTCAAGAGAGTAGAATGTGGCAGATTTGATGAATAACAGTAAAGAAAAGCTGAGCTCTCAGAAACAATATTATGAAAGCGTGATGCCTAATAGTGTTTTCATGCTGGCAAAATTTTACACAAATATTTAGGGAGTAAATCACTTGTTCTCAAACTCAGAGGCAGCATTTATCCAGGAAGATACAGAGACTGCTCACTTTCTTGAGCAGCAAATACTAGACCCTGCCCTTCCCAGGTTTTGTGCCTTAGAATTCAGTGGGCAGGTGAGTAGATCAGATCTTAATATTAAAGACAGGGGAGAGGAGCTCAATATAGGACGCAGTTGTGGGTTGTTGGTTTTTTTTTTAATTTTAAAAGGTCTGCTTTATCCTGAAATACAGCAGAGATTTAATTTCACATTAAATAAGACTGTGATCAGGATACTAAAAAAAAGTATATTTATATGTCTTGGAGGACAATACATAGTGAATTAGTCTGGGATAGGAAGAAACATAGACTTACTGTGCACATACGGGTGGGATGGAGCTGTGTTCTGGCCTGCTGCAGCTTCATTCTGGGGCACTGAGCCGCACTGAGGCTGTGAGGATTTAGAAATCCTGCAGTCTGTCCCTGCACAGCCAAACCCTTTGTGTCATTAAGCCATTAAAGTCAAGTACTTCCAGTCTTACACCCTATTTTGACTCGTTTCCTAGGGTTTGGGTTTTTTTTCCTTTCTAAGTCACAGCGCTGATGCTCCAGCACCCCGGCAGTTTCCCTCCCTCCCTGTGCAGGCAGGGGGAAACGGGCAGCATCCCGTGCATCAGCACAGTGAGCTTTGCTCATGGCCTCCCATCCCTTAGCAGACAGGAGAATTCCTTATGGAAGTTTGAGTTACTGTTATTTTACATGCTGTCCTAGGACGTGCAAAGGGCAACCTCAGAATAACAAACTGTCCTTCCCCCATCTCTTTATGTTTGGTGATGTGCCGAAGGATTCAGCAGGGAGGCTAAGGGCAGCACGAGTTGGCAGGGAGGCTAAGGGCAGCACGAGTTGGCAAGGAGGTCACAGGTGGCTGTTGCAAAGCATCTGCTGCCTCAGGCTGTGGGGAATTTTTTTGCAAAAGGCCAGTATTGCATCGGTAAGGCACTCCTGGCCACAGAAATGCATCTGGAGAAGTACAAACATGGACTCTGTGTCTACTTGTTTTTCTTGTCTGGAGAAAAACAATTTTGGGATGTAAGATAACACTCTGAAGGGAAGTCTTCTGCATAGGATCCTGCCCTGGATCTGAGCAGACAGTGAGAAAATTCCTTGGTGCAATCTGGGTCTGTAGTGGGAGCCCTAATTTTGCTCTGGATAGTGAAGCTGCTGCTTCATGAGAGCTCAGAACTGAATTTATGGTCCCTCCTATCCTGGGACAGAACAGGAGTGGGGACTGGAAGATGCACCTGTGGGCTTTGCTTTTGGCCTGATGGCAGCAGGAGTCCTTGGGACACTGTTGCAGGGGAACTCGGATACTAAGGGAATCGAGAAGATCCACCAAATCTGAAATAGGAGGTGCCTGAGACCTTTCCTTCTAGCTGTTTCCCAAAAAGAGGGTTTATGGAAAAATTTCCGCCACTTGACATCAGATCAATTTTCCCAGCACTTAATAGATGCAGTTTTGCACCCATTAACTTTCAGAGAGTCTGTTTAATGCCGTGGGTCTGGTGTGCACTAATTCTTCAAAAGCCTTGAAGCTAAACAGGCTACTCTGTCAGTGACATGTGAAACTATTAGAAAGATGGATGTGTTAAAGCTCTATAGCAGCAAGACTCTGTAGCTGTGGCTGTCAAGTGGCTCCTTCGGAAGGCAGCAAGGCTGTGTGGGTGGAAACCCTCTTAGGTGGGAGCAAAGTGCCCTGTGGGGTCCTGCAGATCTTCAGGGACTTCCAGCCTGATGCTGGTGAAGGGTTTGTTCTAGAAACCCTTCCCCTTCCTTAGCTGTGAGGGTTTGGGGTACAACACCCTCCTTGCTGGAAGGACAAGGGCTGGAAGTTGCCAAGCCCAACCCAAGAGCCCCCTTCAACTGCGTGGCATGGGGGCTTCAAACCCCCCCATCCAGCGCTCTCATGTGCAGTGAAGTGTCCAGTCCCAGTGTCATGATTTTTATTTTCACATTGAGAATGAGGTGGTTGTGTATGGGTTTTTTGGGGGGTTTGGGGTTTTGCGAGGCTTTTTGTTTGTTTGTTTGTTTGTTTTTTGTTTTGTTTTGTTTAAAGTATGAGCTTCTTTTCCTTCCATTCTCAGATTAACTCAACAACCTTTTTTCTGAAGCCGAGGGAGCTGGAGCTGGCTGAGATGAGGCCAGTTGCACTTCATAGTGCTTTGAATATCTTGAGACTAAGAAACATGTGGAACTGGGATTTATTTTTACTGTAAAGACCTATAAGGAGGGGGGAAAAAAGAAAAGATCATGAAGGAAACTTTTTAGACCGGATACTGGAGACTTCATTACACCACCAACCTCTACTGCTTGTCTCATGGGTTAATATTTTTAGACCAAGTTAAAACCATGCAGCTCAGACAGTATAAACCGAAAAGTCATTATAGAAGAGGATAATTCCACTTCCAACCTTTTATTTTAAAAAGATATCCTATGGGGAATTCAATCATACTGTGCTAATCACTTTCATTATCACCGGTACAAGCGTAAGACTTCACAAAGTTCTCTGAAGAGCAACTTAGTAATACTGTGCCATCAGCTTTTATGGTTTCAGGTTGCTTGTTGTAGCCCCTGTGAATATGCTCTGTGTCTATCTTGACTCTTCAGGGATGCAACGCTTGCTTTATCTCCTCCTTCCTCTAACAGCAGAGCGCTCCTCCAGGAGTTGCCTTAATGACAAAACCTCAGAGGATCCACCAGAGAGGGAATTTCCAGGATTCTATAAAAATGTAATGGGCTTCCATGGAAATGGTTTGAAAAAACCCAGAGAATTGGACTCCGTCTGTGGTGGGGTTTAGCCATCCAAAATAGGTCTTTTGCGGTAACGTGATCTGTTAAACTCTGCTGAATGTTTCCCTGCAAAGTGTATCTTTTCCTGTAGAGATCCTGAAATTCTGCACTTTTCCACATAAAAGGAAAGATGAGTATTTGTTTCGTAATCTGTTTGGCCCTTTCAGAATGCTCTGAATGCCAGACTCAGCAGCAGAAGGCATTTTTCAGTGTGTTTTTTGTTTTATCTCCTTCAATGAGACGACTCCAAGAGCCACTGGACCAGAAACACTCTGCAGAGCCCCAGAGCAATACATGACATGCAGTAGATGAGGCTGCCTTCCAACACAGAGCACTCCGTATCACATTTCAAGTGGTATTTAAATTATCTTTTCTGCTAAAGCCTGGAGAATTAAGACTTTCAGAAATGGTTAATCTCATATCGCTGAGGATCCAGATTCCTGCACAGCCAGGGAATCTAAGGCAGGGCACACGGCTACTCAGCAGCAGGAGCTCTCGGTGTTCTCGGGTCTGCAGGACTCGGGTGTTCAGGCTGCATCCTCGCCAGGTACAAGCAAGGTTAGCCCTGCCAGAAAGGGCTGGCAGCTAAAATCAGACCTTTGTAAATTTGTGCATTATATAGAGCATCACTTGGAGGAGCAACACTAGAAATATTTAAATCTTCTGCAAAAGCTGAATTTCTGTACTGTGCTTTTTTTTTTCTTCCCTTTTTTTTTTTTTTTTTTTTCTTCTTAAACCCCATTTGGGGCCAGACTCCTCACGGGTGTGCATCGTTCTGACTTTGTGAAGCTGTGCTAATTGAGAGCAGCAGAGGATCTGTCTCTCTGGTGTTACATTTGAAATATTCATACAATTAAACAGTGCTTTGAAGTGCTCTGGCGCTAGATGTACTCTGCTTTACTTTGGGTGGTCAGGAGATGAAAATGGAAATGTTTTAATTAGATTTGGTCCTAAGAAAGTGTGCCATGTCCTTGTTGGAATTTCCTTGCTAAGTGATACTACACCTTCTCCTCTCAGCTCAGAGCGGTTGGCCCTGTGCAGAGGAGACCGTGATAAATGGTTGGTTTTAATCATCTCTACTTTGGAGTGAATTAGGAAGGAGGGGGATGTTTTTATTCACTGAACTGTATTACTCCACAGAGAAGGATTTTAGACCGAAGAAAGAACTTGAATACATCTTGGCTGCAGGACAGGACAGGATTCATTTGTTTATTTGGTTTTGGGATTTTATTTTTATTCTGCTTTTTACAGTGGAAGAAAACCACTTCAACTTCCTGCATAATGAGGTGCTGTTTTCTGATATGCAGTATCTAAAGGTCAGAGAAGCCTCGCTGCTATAAAGTAATGGCTTATGCACTTATGGAGTGTGTGTGTGTGGGACTTTCCTCTCCCCACCCGGAGCACCAGCCCTGCTGGCAGGGAACTGGGGCTGTGGCACATTCCCCACACAATTGCACCTTTCAAGAAACTGCTAGCCCTGGTGACATCGCATTGAGGTTTAAAATTTATTGTGCTGTTGGATGGGGATTTTTTTTTATATACTTGTCTCATTTCAGATTAATTTACAAATCTTTCAGTCTCTGTTTTCACAAAGCTTTCACTCAAAGTTGTCATATTCCCAAGCTTTGTTGGGTAACATCTTGTTGGCGACATACCTCTGGCACAGCTAGAAAATAACAGCAGATGAAATGTATGTAGCTTTCTCTCTTCAACAACAGCAAACATTGATACTTTCACAAAAAGTTTTTTTTCTTCTGGAGTCTTAAAAAATGATATATACGTGTGTGTATAGATAATTAAAATTATGTATAGTGTATATGTACACACTTCCGTGCATATATATAAATGCTAGCCACTTGGTGATATTTCTGGAAGGTTAGATGACATTGTAATCACTGAGAAGTTTACTTCCTTGAAAGTTTAAGCTGAAAATCCACAGGCAACATTAAATCCACTGACTTTAGTCACCAAATGAACTTGCCCCTCAAATGTGTATTTCTGTGACACTCTCCTTCCACTGCGAGACTGTTTTCTAATTTTATTTTCCTCTTTCATCTTCCAACTGCTTATCTGTCCTTCCAGATTCATTACCTCTCCTTTCCTTTCTCCTTGCTTCCTTTCTTCTCCTGCTGTGTTCCCATTTTTAATGATTTATTTTATGTTTTATTTTATAATGTTTATATCTGCAGAATGAACTGGTTTTATAACCCCCCAAAATGAATTCTATAATTTATTTTCCTTGGGAAGTTAATGCTCACTGCCGCTGAACAGCCTCTCGCTGATAGTGATGCACACCCTGATATCGATGCTGGGTGACTTCACTGCGGTTCAAGCCGCACGTTTTGGCTGAGTCAGTGTCGGGATGGGATCGTGATGCGGGTGCCTTGGGGGGGATGACCAGTCTGGGGTAGGAACTTAAATATAGCTGTTCTGAATCAAACTGGTCATCCCTCTGTCCCTAGCTCCTGCAATTAACAGATGCTTAAACAAGAGTATGAACTGGAGGAGCATCTGCAGCAGTCCTTCCTTAAGCAACCAGCTACTCCTCCCCTTCCTGCTGTAGTACACAGCAATCAGAATCTGGTGATTTCCTAAGCAGAAACTGCATCTCAATCATCCCATTTAATAGCCATTACTTGGTCCTGTCTTCCATAAGTTTGTCTAACCCATCCATGAACTTATTTATCCTTTCAGTCTCCATAATCCCAGGCCAGAGTGTCACTCAATTATGCATGGAGGGGAAAAGTATTTATTCCTGTTTGCTGTAAACTTGAGGCCTGATAATTTCACTGGGTACCTTCTAGTTCTTAAGTGTGGAAGAAGGCCGGGAAGATGCAGCACTGGGTTTATAGTGGGTTACGTGTCTCTGTTCAGTGTCAGAAAGCTTTATCTCCTCCTCAAGGCAGAAACACCTCACTTCCAGCTGAAAACTAAAGTCCATAAATGCATAAGCGTTACCAAAGGGGTGCATGAGGACTGTAGAGGTTGCATAACTCATCCAGGGTATTTTTAAATAATAGCATGTCTCACTATATTCATCTCCCCTGAGCTTATTCCTCAACCTCTCTGTACGTTTTGACATTCAGAGTTAATCATACCTTCCAGTCAAAATACGCAGCACAAAACCATCTTGGAAGAAAGCTGCAGCTCCCTTGAGCCCAGACCACAGATCGTTCGGAGCCGGGCAGCACCAAGGCTGGGCGGATGGTGTAGATTATGGCACATAAATGGTACCAGCTTCGCAGCATCCCTGGGAAATCCCTGTGGCAAACAACACAGCTGCTGCCCTGGTTATTCCTGTGCCTGGGCACGGGCAGCTTGGTGCTGAGCAGTGTGTTTCTGCTTTTCCTTCCTTCTGTATTAGCATGGCTACTCTGGTCACCGAGCAGAGGACTGGAATAAAGGTTTGTGTGTGTGGGGGTGGTCCAGTGCACTGGAGTCCTTGTTTTCATCTGGCATCCCTGACCATTGGCCTGGGATTGTGGGGATTGCTTTCTTCAGTGGCTGTGTGCAATGAGAACTGCTTTATCTAAATGCAAACGCTGAAGCATTTAGGAGCTGGAAGGAAGGGAAGGTGGATCCAGATACTGCCTTCAGGAACAAGATGTGATTCCTAGTGGTCTTCGTCTGGGTTTTGTCTCGGGACAGGTTTGCCCTGACTGACCACCTGCCTCCTGGCCACCGCCACGATGTGGCCTGACAGCGGAAGCACAATGCGCATCTCCCATTGGATTATCTGGCAACATTGAGCTCTGCTGCCAGTAGCATGAAAGGGAGACAGTGAGGAGAGCAGTGGGAGGCAAGCAGCGTACTCACTTTTAATTTACCCATAAAGGAGGAAAAGAAAGAGAAGGATGATGTGGCCTGCAGTGCTTTGTGGAAGGGAACATCTTTTCCAATTATCCATGTCTGCATTGTGTAAAGTATCAGGGGTTCCAGTACGTACCCCCTCAACATCCCACTTATGTCAACATAGATCAGCTTAATGCACAGAAATGATAGGTGATATGAACAGCTTATCCAGCACATGGGATAATTGCTGGGCACTCCATCCAACCAACAAACCATTCTCTGGGAATCCTTAATACTTTGGCTGTGACCCTTGGGAGTGATTTTAAAACTTGCAATCTTCTCTATCTCCTCCTGCAGTTGAGGAATAAAAACTATTTTCAGGAATGATTCAGGCTAAAGATCCACTCTGTGAAGAAACTTGCAAGGAAAACACCAAAGGTGGGTGATCCCTGAAAGCTGGGATGACCTGAAAGCTGGGATGACATAAAAGCTGTGTGCATGACAGCATGTAAAAACCTTTTAATTGGAGTTGCTCTCTGCCCTCTGTAGTCCTGGTCTGACACAAACCTGCAGCGCTCTCAGCCTAAGATGGCAATTTCCTTCTTGCAAAGCCCTGCAGAGAGGAGCGTCCTCAAAGTGCCATAATATAGCAATCTCTGGCAGAGACAAACTGCACGGGACTCACTTTCCCCAGTGCTGCCTCTTGAGTATGTTGGTATATACTGCAAAATAAGATAAAAAGTCCTCTTAGCATCAAGGACACTATCTCCCTAGCAATCCAATACTTGCCAGCTTGAGAAGTGAGACCAGATGTGCTTTGTTGCTCTTGAAGTACCAAAAAAAAAAAAAAAAAAAAAAAAGCACTGACTGCAGGGTTATTAACTTAGGAAAGTTGTCCATCCGCTAAAGAACCATAAATAATCCACGACAGCCTCTCTGCCTGACTCCACATCCAATCTCCTCTGCTTACGCTGGTTCACAGCCAGATCAGATTCTCCTCCTCACAGCTGTCCAGCAGATTATTTTGGGCAAAAATGTGATGAACTCAGCTGGAACCACCTGCTGCCTCTTTGGTTCTTGTTAGCTCCATGCAGCTCTTGGCATTAGACTGGGCAGTTGCTTCTGGGAGCAAGAAAAGATGGAGGGACCTGATTATAGTTGGGGACCGTTGCCATCTTCCTGGGGATGGCAGCCAGCGATGTGGGCAGTGACGCATGTTGGTAGAAGAGCTCAAGGTTGCACCAGTGTGTATTACAGGCTGGCTGTGGCTTGTGAGCTTACAGCATGTGGGGTAAATGGCTCTAGGCACGTGTGCTTTGGTGCACTAGAAGAAGTTCCCATCAGCTGGTGACTCAGGTTTTGGGGGCTTTGTCACTGCCTGGTGGGCCTGGAGATGGGCATTTTGACCTGCTGCAGGAATATTGGTGCCACTCCATGCTGTGTCTCTGGCTCTGGTTTCTGGGTGCTAGTAGCAACTTACTGAACTCTGATTTCAAAAGGATGAAAAATGTAGGGGGGGGGGGGGGGGGAAGAAAAAAAAAAAAGAAGCTATCATGGTTTGATAAGGTTCTACCTATGCATTATTTCTGCTCACCTCTGGTAAAACTGTGGTATTAGAAATAGCCTGTTTCTGTCTAAATTTCAACTCCATTTTCATGCCTAATGCTCAAACATGGCCTTTTCTTGCCTACATGCATATGCATCTGTTCCGATGGCACAAAGCCTACTTGCATGTTAGCAACATGCCTGTTGCGCTGGGAGAAAGTACCTTCTCACACTTAATTACCCTCAATGAGAACTGCCAAAATGGGCGGAATCAGCTTCAGGGCTTCAGCCTTTGCTGTGTCTCCCTGACCTAGTGCTTAACAGAAGAGACTTATAAAGGTTGCTGTGAAGAGGAAGAGAATAATCTTTTCTTCTCTCCAGGATAAAGTAATGGCTTAAACTTCAACAAGGAAGATTCAGACTAAATAGGAGGCAAAACCTTCTAACAGCAAGGATGAGGGTTTCCTGGGGAGGTTGTAGGGATTCCACAGCTGGAGGTCTTCAAGCAGAGGCTGGATAAATATTTATCAAGAGTGACATAGCCATGGCTGAGCTTTCACAGGGGAAGGGACTAGAGAAAGTAAGTTGCCGAGATGCTAAGGTTCTTTCCAGCTTTTTGTTTCCATGAAGTAGGCAAGAAAATTTTCCTTCTAAACAAATAATAAATAAAATATTTCACTTCTGCTGCTCATGCTTCTGCTCTAGGGTACAGAGTCAGGATATGGATTACCTGTGCCAGGAAACGTGAGCTGAACAGAACAAGACAGAATATGCTTTCCCAGCCTGTACAACTCGGCAGCTGTGGCATTACATCTGGATCAGCTGTGCTTTCTGAGTGTATTTACTGTCAGTCCTAAACCTGGCAATAGGGCACTCAAAGGGGACAGAGATTCAGATCTTTGTGTTCATGCATATCTTTTTCTGATGTTGTTTTAACTTTCTGGGGTGCCTAAAGCCATCTTTAGGAAACAGTGTTGGCAGTGATTTGATTATTTGCTGAATTTACCTCTTGCTTCTCGTTGCATTTTTAGACCCCTGCTTTGGTTAGTAGTTCTACACACATCCCCTTGGTCTGCTTGCACCTTGCTGGCTGCAGCTGCCCCATTTTGTACTTTGCATGAGCAGTTCATGTGCTTTGCCTGGCCAAGAACTCTGAGACTGATGATGGTGTTGATGCTATAAAACAACTTTCTGACATTACCATGGAGAAATGGCTCCTGGCTGGACAACTGGAGAGGGGGAACCCGTTGGGCTGTATCAGGAGTAACCAGAGATGTTTATTTAGTGTGTCTGCCTGTCTCGCTGTTCTGGGAGTGCAGAGCCTGCAGCTGGCCCAGCACATGCCCTCCAGCTCTCCAGGGGAGCTGGTCCATCTGCTGCCCATGGGGGAAGGAGCAAAACCTCTGCTTCTTGCAGGGGGGGAGTTACCTGAACAGGGGGGAGGTGGTTATTTCCCTCCATAATCTAGTATCCGAGGCGTGGGTGGCAGGATAATGATGCACCCCACAGTATAGATGGCCCAGATTCTGTACTGACTGAGCACTCCTACCCGTGAATGTATGAGGTGGTGAGTTGGCACAAAAAGGGGCCTGTGGAAATTCAATTAGCAATCAGCACTTGTTTTTGGCCATAGCTGTTACCGTGGTAGATAAGGCTTATGTGACCTCCAAGACCATCCATCTTCTTGAAGAGAGGAGTTGCTATGAACACTGGGTGAGGTAACTGGGTGGTTTTTTTGCATTATTTTGCCATGGTCCCAGCTGTTCACCAAGGGCTCTCTTGTCTCTGTTGATTTGGAACCAACTGCTTTGCATCGGGATCTTATTTCACCTGGAGAATGGCCCTTTCTGGGTAAATCTGTGTTACTCATAGGTCTGAGGAGAAGGAGTGCTCCAAAGACAGTAGTGTGTTGGAAAATCTTATAGTGTTTTGCAAATTTTCCTTTAAACTGACAAACTACTCATGCAGATCTTCTCATTGCTGTAGGTCATGAATATATCACATCTAGTTAGGTGTTAGCCTGCCAGCGACACCGATTTGGGACTGAAATAACAGTAGTTTTCTGGCCACTGGGCTCGATTGTGAATCTGTGTCCAAGGAGTCCATCAGCAGGGAAAAACAGGTAGTCCAAAATAATTGAGGGGAATTAACTGCCACTTTATGAGAAAAGACTGAGTCTCCCCATTCGGACAGGAGAGGGTATCGGGGAATACAACTGAGAGATCTAGAGGCTGAAGTGCACTCAGAACTGTTTTTCACTATATCCCACAGCACAAGGGAGGAGCTGGCGTGGGAGCTGGGCTCCAGCAAGGTTCTTCTCATGCTTTTGTGACCAGGAGTAGCGGTGCAGTGCTTGGCTGTGTAGTGGCAGCCACCGAAGCTTTGTTGGGAGCTGGAAAGAAATCACCTACTCCGTCAGCCAAACAGGAGCATCCCAAGCTGGCCAGTACTGGTCCAGCTGGGAATACTGGGCCAGCAGCTGACAAAAACAGTGTGGTTTGTATGGTGTGGATGTGACAAAACCCCAGAACAAAAATCCCTGGAAAGGGAGCCTCCAAGCTTTGCTGTGCTCATGTGAAAGCCAGTCCTGGAGGCCAAACGTGTATAAACAAACTTTATTAACCAGGTGGGTGGAAGCTGTACCAGACAGGGTATGTGATGGCGGTGCAAGCTGAAACCTTTCAGTGTGGTTGCAATGGTAGGTCTGTGCCAACACAGCCAACGATCTGTGTTCATAAAGCCAGTCTTGATTCTGTTCTATGCTGTGCAATTAAGACAGCCAGGGAGACCACCAGTTTTGCTTGAGCATTCATCAAATTAACATGCCACCAGCATCATGTTAATGCCAGTGCATGAATTCCGCGCAGGCAGCAGCACTTTTACCTCAGTGGAAAAACCTACAGCTTCAGGGTGATGATGTGTTGCATACCTCTTCTGCTTTAATATTCACTCCCTGAATTGCTCTCTTGGATGTGTTAATTCCACATGCCTTTGTCTGCTGTTCTGTTTTCCTCTCACAAAGCCAGGGAAGAATAAATAGCAGTGTAATGCAATGTGCAACAGTATAAACGCCCTCCAAAGAACAACTGCTGAGACTGTTGACATGAGAGTTTGTAAGAGAAACAAAAGAAAATACGCTGATTCTGCTGGTTTGCTGCCTAACTCATGCTATGCCTGACTAAATGTTATGTCAGAGCTCCATTGCTCATGGTTTTCTGATGCTTCACTGAGGAATAAGTGTCATTGTTTAAGTTATGCGGTTAAACCTCAAGTTGCAAGGTAGAAGTACTCGCCTCTCTTCTATCAAGCGCCTGTCTAAACACGCTTTTATGGAGTACAGACATTAGATGAGACATCTTACTGTGTTTCACAATATTCTGTAATTATTAAGAGGAGGAGAGAGATACACAGAACACCCCTGACTGCAGCACAGGGGTACCGCCACCCACCTGCCTGTCACTCTGCTCAGCATCACCCCGCAGGGTGGGACTGGGGGAAGCTGCCTGCTGGAGGCAGCAGCAGGACTGGATCCTCACCTGGCAGGAGTTGGTCTGGGAGCCATGAAATCTGGTTCACAGCCAGGTCAAAATCCAAAAGGATATAAAAATTCTTGACATATACAGGGGACTTATTGAGGGAGATCTGTATCATCCCCACCATCATCCTCAAATGGAAGAACTGGAGGTACAGGAAAGTGTTTAATCCAAGGTCTGTAGGGTAGGCTGATACCAAGAACAAACTTGGATCCCAGGCCTCAGCACAGGTTGCTAAGATAAAGTGAGGGTGCTCCCCAATTCCTCAAATACATAAGGAGCCCATAATCTTACAGGGTCCCCTTCTTGTCTGCCCCACTACATGACTTGTTCCCCCAGGCTGTTGTATTTCTCATCTGCATTGCATTGCAGAGGAAAAATAGCAGTGCCCTGAGAGCTAAGTCCCAGGTGACCCATGTTTTAAAAATGGGCCAGCAGTGGAAAGGATAACATATTAATCCACTTTAGAATTGCACTCTCACAATAACTGTAAGACCCCTGTCTCTTCTTGGCTCTGGACATTTCGGGTCTGGAGTGCTGATGATATTGGATAAGTGTATTACAGCAGAATAAATTGCCTTGCAGTTAATGACAGGAGATTAATAAAGTTGTCTGAGGCAAGGAGCTTAAGGTGGGGAGCGGTCCGTGCTTTCAGCTTTGGTGACTGTCGGTGCCATTGCATCTGGGGGTTTCAGTGGCAACCTGACCCCTGAGGGACTGCAGGGAGCTGCAAGGAGCAGATGATGTTTGGAAGGCGCTGCACATCTGCCCACGGGGAGGGTGAGTCACTGCCACTGAGCGACAAAGAATAATTCAAGGTCAGCAACTGAGTCTTGGGAGCCACCTTGCCCATTGCAGCTAGATGTTCACTTAAGACCCACGGTCTTTCTTTTCTATTACATATTTTTATCTTCCCACCTAGTTATCCAAGGCTCTGAAATGTGGAGCATGGCTTAACTCAAGAGATAGTGATGATGATAATAACTTAGCATTTATCCAGTAACGTCCGTGGTGGGAAGCGCCGTGCTGAGCTTTAGTGGTTATTGATATTAGTTTCCCTCATGTATCAATCTGGTAACTTATCAGGGTGAAAAAGCATTTGGTCAATAATCTCGATTTAAAACTACTGTGGAGCAGCACATTAATTGGATGCAGGCATTGGACCGGGAAGGTCTGGCAGAGCTAAACAGAGGGACTGGGCTGGCAATCTGTTTCCAAAGCAGAGTGGCACAAAGTGGCAGAAACTTCAGGAGTGTCAAACCAGCTCTGAAGACTTACTGCAGAAAGGTTTTGGGTACTTGGCACAGGGTGGATGTTGAGCTGTTGTAGTCTGGCTCCCTGGGAAGGTGTATCCAGCGGCATCTTTGCACGCCTGGTTGCCTGCCTTTGAGTGGCGTTCTGCAGAGGTTAGGTGAGATGAATCCGGGCCAAAGTGCTTAATGATGCTGCGTTGTAAACTTCAAGTAACCCTGTGAGTAAGGCAGAGCTCTACTGCCCTCGGGCAGTATTATCGCAGCCTCTGATTAGGAAAGCAAATTATTTCTCCAGCCTTTGGAGCGGCTACTTTCTTTCCCTCAAACCAGTTGTCTTGGCCACGGTGCCTGGGGAAGGAAGGGAGCAGTCCCTGTGCTTGGAAGTGGGCTGCAATTAAGTGCTTAAGTGACCCACCTAGGGATTACCTTTGGCTGGGGAGGATTCTCGATCAACTCTAAAATAGACTGATACAATCTGATCCACAACAGGCTCCCAAAGTCTCCGTGACAGCTGAATTAATTGAACAAAGCTACTCACAACAGCAGCACCTGCACATGTAAAACTGACTGGCAATTCCAGTTAACAGCATCTGGCAGTTTCAATAGAAGTGTCAACAGACCATGCAAAGGTTACTGGAATTAAAGGGAATTACAGAATTGGTTTTAAAAACTTAATAAGCTCATGAACTCGGAAGATTGGATATACAGGATCTGGTTTTTAAAGCTGTTCTAGTGCATCCTTCTGGCAGAGGTTATTTCTTTGACCATCTGTGAATGCTGAGCACAGAAATAAGGCTCGTGGCAAACTTTCCTTTCACTATTTCTTTCCTAAAGCAACGTTGTTCACAAGCTCCCTAGGAAGAGAAGCAAGCCATGGGAAAGAAAAGAGTAGCATTAGGTATGGCTGGTGCAAAAGTCTAGATTGCTTCAAGTCATAGGAATTTTGTCATGAATTTCAGGGACTTGACAAGCGTTTTGTTTGTGAAGTTTTGATATAAACGAAGTGGAACACAGCATCAAAAACAGTGAAAGATCTTTAATGGATTTTGTTGGACTTCGGTTCAGGACCTGAACAAGAAGTCTAACACCCCTGAAATCAGTGGTACTTCTGCTGATGACATCAGCAGAATTTCATCTACTAACCTCTACCTGACTGAAACAGATTCTAAAAACTTTCTATCGGCCAAGCTAGTTTTAGTGACAAGAGTTATCCCTGTGCCATGACAGCAGACGTGACTAAGGGGCACTCAGGGATGGAGAACTCCTCTGAATCCTCCTGTGTGCTTCCAAGACAGGTTTCATCATTCATACCCCCGATCATTAGGCACTCATGATGCGCATTGCAATGCCTGCAGAAGAAGTGTTGATGCTTTTGGGTAAATTAAGCCACTGGAGGTTTCCCAGCAGGGGAATATGAAAAGCCTCCTTTCTAATGCGATGACAACAACGTGTCCTCATACCTGTGCATCTCACCTCTAAGCCAGTATCCCCATTCTTACCAAAAGTCCTCCTGACTACTGCAAAACCAGCCTGAACTATGTACAGGGTATTCATAGGCTTGATGCGTGTGCAGACAAGAAACAACGTTGTACTCCAAAATCTGTAACAAACTGCAAACCCTCTTGTTGAGATGCAGAAGAGATGCAAGTTCCTCAGTGAGTTACGCCTTGGTAACGAAGGAGTGCATGTTCAGCTGCCTCCCCATCAGCTCATCAATCTCTCATATCTAAGGCTGCCATTGTAATTTTTTTTTTTTTTTTTATGTCAAAGAACAGATTTATGTGTAAACAGGCAAAAATAAGTAAAAGGAATGGAAATGAATGGCCACCCTTCATTAGGCCACTCCCCAGGTCCTTCATGCAGACATGAAATATGCCAGTGTAAAATCTTCGTTGCTTTACATGCTTGCTTCAGGAAATCACTTGCAAACATTCCCATTAGTGTTTCTCTTTGTAAACCGGTAACTGAACCTTAAACTAGTATTTGTGGCAGAGGCTGCACACAATGCAATGCCAGCCTTCCTGGCTTGGGGGAGAAATGCCTCTTTCGGCTGGGCAACAGTGTGTTGGTTAAGCAAAGCGGGGGGACCACCGGCTGCTAGTTTCCACCTACGCTTTGACACTCCTGTGCTGTGTGGCCTTGGGCACATCATTTAACCTTCCTTCCCTGGTTCCTTCTATTGTAAAGCTGCAGGATGAATACCTACCTTCCCTGACAGTCTCTGCTGCAGGGGTTTTATACAGAACAATAGAAATGAGTTCAATTTTTAAGAAAAATGAGTCAAAGACCCAAACAGTATCACTCTCTCTTTAGCACTGAGTTATGTGTCCCATCAAGCATAGCTTTGGGCAACAAGGTGAATAAAGTCGCAATGTCATATTGCTTAGACACCTGCTAACTGTACCATTTGTAAAGTTTGCCCATTATTAGCAGAGAGAGAGGAAGAAAAGCAAAAAGTCTGGCATATCTGCAATTTGGGTTTTGCTGCTTTCATTAGAAATTCTTCCTAAAGCAATTGAAGGTCTAGCTGGCCTTGAATGTTGTGGAAAAAAAAGAGAGAAATCTCCTGCTTCCCTTTGAAACGTGCTGCTTCCCTCTGAAAAATGCATGGAAAAGACAAACATTTGGAATGTGTACCTGTAATCTGTGCCCTTCCTCTCACCAACTGGTAGTCACAGGCAGCTGATAGGAGCAGCAGTCCACAAAAAAAAAAAAAAACTATATACACGACCGACAGCTTTTCAATGATTTTTTTTTTGCATTTTCAGAGTTGGAATAATGTCATCACTGTGTAACATTGCCAGATTCTCTGATCTCCACAAAAACATAAGCTGTATCCGTAATGTTAGAGAACACTTCTCATTTGCAAAAATTTGCATTCCTAAGAAGTGCATTAGAAAGGCAAAATTCTTTGCAGAAGCCACTGTTCAGAGCGTGCAGGGCTGCCCGATGCAAGCACACGCTCACAAATGCTATATTCCTAAAAGAGCAGAGAACAAATAAGGGAAGGAAAGAGTTTCCAGAGCCCTTTGGAGAAAGTTTCAAGGACACTGCAAAACTAACAGTTTGTGGGTGGGGTGGTTGCAGGGCAGCTGCTTTGGGCTGCTGGAGGATGCTCATGCTGGAGCCGTGGCCAGCAGTGGGGCTTTGCTACCCGCTGGGTAACTTTGCTGGCTGCTGCGCGGTCTGAGCCCAGGCTGTCCGAGGAAAGGAACCCAGCTGGGCTCAGCCCGGCAGTGACATGGGGAGCCTTAAGTGTCGTCATCTTCTGCTCATGAGCAAACCTCAGAAATCCTATGTCCCCAGAGCAGAGAGGGGAGATTGTTGTGATTCTGGCTGGATGAAGAAGAATGAGGTGTTTTGTTCCTATGTCACCTTGGTGGGAGCTGCTTGACTCTGCTTTTGTATGTAAGGGTTGAGGAGCATCGCCACTGAGCTGATTCAGTGCATTCATTCCGTGTTCAGGTTTTGAGGCTATTATGGCATTGGGTCACTTACTTGGGTTCCTGTAGGTTGCTTGACATGCCTCCTGGCAAAGAATAATTTTTCCAGCTGCACTGCTGCAAAGCATGTGTTTGATTTTTTTTAAGTCAAGGCTAATAAATGCAAAGCAGATGGGGAGGTGTCCTCTGCCTCAGAGAGGCAATTCCATCAGTTGATGACTTGCACAGCAGGTCACAGCTTGAGCAGAAAAGTTGATGTCCTCTCACAGCTTTTGGGCTTGGTGGGCAAGGACAAACATCTTATTTACTTTATTTATTTATGGATAATAATTTAGGGATGAAAAATTGCAGGGAAGTATCTGAAATGAACTTTGGCTATTCCATTTCCAAGGAAGAAACAAACAAATTTTGCTTTCAGGCTCAGACTGTGTGCCTGTTGCTAGCACAGACACCAATTTTTAAAGGAAACTTCCCAAAGCGAAAGTTTTAATGAGTCCTCAACACCATATTGCATCCCTTGGATTTGCATCATTTGAACCATATTTCTACACGTAACTTTTCCAAGTGGTGCACAGCACTTTATTTGCATGAATGCCTCTGCATGAGTGATTCATACTTCCAAACTCCGGATGTACAAAAGGGGTCCAGACATTTGAACAAACAAGTATAGCATTTTTCTTCTGTTTCCAGTGGCTTATCCATGGACAGTCAGTGTGTCCATTCAGGAGAAATTCAAACAACCGTTTTCAATCTCCTCTGGGCCAAAAACCTATTAAACCATCTCTACCTGCAGCTTGTGCCCTGCAGAATGGGCAGGCTGGGGTGCTGCACCCCACATCTCTCACCTGTGCTGTGGCAAGGGATGCTCTGGGACCGTGTTGCAGTCTATGGCTAGTCAGATCCCCAGCTTGCACTCTGTCCAGGGACAGTGGAGCTGCCTTGGAGGCTTTCATTACACTATTGCTTTGCAGGAGAATATCAGAGAGCCTGAGAATGAAGATCTGCTCTTCCCTGTGCCTTCATCTCCCTTGCCTCTGGGCTATGCCCACAAGCTGGAGTTTGCTCTCACAGCTCCAAACAAAAGGGAACCCAGGAGAGCACAGGAAGATTTCATTCCCTGATGTAATCACATCCTAAAAGAAAAAAGCCCTCTTGTCCTGGAAATAGGTACATTAAATAACTCTCCAATGTTCTCAGCTCAGTGTTCAGCCCGAGCATTAAAACCCTTTAAAACAACTAGGGAAGCCATCTGATTTTACTATGTCAGTAATGATGCTACAGCTTTGAGAAATTAATTTCTCCCCCACTGCATCCTCTGTTTGAGAAATGATATCACATTGTGAGATACTGCACCAAGCTTCGCTGATCACATTGCATAACAGGATGCTGGCTAATGATCCGAGATAATAGAAGGCAAAAGCTGAATACATTTTTAAAAATCATCACATGATACAAAATAATGCCAGTACTTGGTACTATGCAAGAGAGGAGAAACTCTTCTAAATGGGCTACCCAGATGCTCCATCAGAAAGAACGTATTTTCATAACCAGAATTATCCACTTAATTTTTTAAAATTTTTTTGTTATTTTTTCAACAGTGGAATCAATGAAACACCTTAGGCTGGATGCTCAGCAGGTGTAAATCAGCAGTGCTCCACTGGAGTTGATGGATCATTATTTCCTGCTGCTGGAAAAGGAAACTAAGAATAGACGCAGTCAGCAGTTAAAAGTTCTCTAGTCCCAAGCAAGTGCTTGCAACGTTGGCATCATTAACATCAAGCAAAATCCTGCCCTCATTGTAGATTAATAGCAATATTCTCATCAAAGCTTCAGAATATCTACAGCAGGGACCCCAGGTGAAATCCAGCCAGCATCACTTAGCATTAGTTAAATCCAGCTGCCGGTGCTTATTAAGAAGGTTAAACTTTGCAACAAGGACACTGCAGCTTATGCAAGCAACGACTCGCCTTCCCTGACCTTGCTTTGCGGCTGGTGCTGCACGTTTCTCACCAACAACACTGACAAACTTCAGTGCAAATCCAAAATTACATGGAAACCTCGTGATCTTCCACTTTCCTTAGCTTGGTGATGGTCTCACTTTTACAAGGCTGAACATGTGAAAATCAAGGGTGGAGGACAAGGAGAGCAGACACGAGAGAGGGGGAGAGATGAATTGCTCTGCCCAATAAAACAGTCCAGTCTGTTTTTTGACCCATTGCTGTTCATTACTCACAGCTCCTTGGGTGAATGGATTTTTGTTCCTATTCAGAATAATTCTCAGATCTCTTACCAAAAAAACCCATCAAACAGGAGTATGCTTGTTCAGTTTCCCCCTGGAAAAATTTCAGAGTAATTAGGAAGCAGAAAGAATACATATGGCCAGCCATATAGCTGGAATAATAATCAAGAACAGCGAGGGCGGGGGGAAGAGTCGGACAGCACTGCCTGTGAGACAGCCTGGGCTGTTTGGAAACTGTGTGCCCAAGCAGCATCTGGTCAATTATAAGAAATGCATCAAATGAAATTCAAATTCACTCACAAATGAATTAAGATGAGAGGAAAGGGGAAACATTTGCAAAGAATTTAATTAGAATGAGTAATTCAGACGGTCCTACCTTACCTTTTCAAAAAACTATATAAATATTTACTCCACTTTCCCATGCCCAGGCTTGTGATGGTACCCATCTTGCTGCTGCCACTATGGAGTCGTATGTTGGGCTTTTGCTCGGGGTTATTCTTGCAGCGTGATGCACAGCGCACGGCCCCTCACCCAGAGTTACTATTTTTCATAGTGTTTGTATGTAGAGGGCTTTGTGGTGAGTTGCTGCCTGAGTGGGAAACAGGAGTGCTTCATGCACATAGCCAGGTGTGTGTGACAGGAGGGAAAGATTCCTTGTGATCCTATGGAGGCAAAAAATATCCTATGGTCATGACCAAGGCTGGAGGGTCTCGTCAGGAGTGTGTCCTCTGTGTGTCTGGGTTGGGATCGCTGTCTGAGCCCGTGCGTCCCTCCTGTTCACTTGGAAAGCCTCTCTCCATGAAAGCCTGCAGGTGTTAATGACCTGCAATACCCGTTAGTTTTGATGGTACTAAATGGGGTAATCGAAATCACAATGAAGGAAAAGCCTGGATGAAGATACTCTTTAATGAGGTTCTGTGTCATGTAACATAGCTGCTTCTGTCTTTCCACTGCCCGCCCAGCAACGCAGCGTTCTTCAGGACAGCATTTCTGCATGTGTTTGAACTCCTGCAAAAACAGAGGCAAAAGCTTAAAATTAAGCATGCACTGAAGCACCATCCTGAACCGGTTCTGTGCTTGCTTAGCACAGTATAACAAGACACCCCATCATCAAAGAGTGGGCAGGGAACAGAGATGCTCTGCAAATAAGTGTTTAGTTATATTTCCTCTATTGCCTGTTCCTCTGTCCCTCCAGGGTCAAGTGCAGAACCATGTCTCCTGCACCACAGGCTCATTAGCCTTATTTATCTCTTGAAGGGGTGGACATGGATTCTGACATTTAGCATGGGAAAGCAGATCTTCAGCACCAATCTGGAGATTAATTGTTGACATTTCTCTCCTTTTACTCCTTTGATGTGTGTGGAAAAAAAAATTAAATAAATATATGTAGATTTAAAGGGATGTGAGTGGGAGAGGAGCAGCCCAGCTAAAGGACAGCCTGGTGATGCAGAGCAGAGGCCACCATGCTCCCCTGGGGTGATTGCTCCTAATGAGAGAGCAACAGCAGTGACGAGCAAAGTGAGATTTGCACAGCCCATCCAAGTGCAGGAGGTGTCAGAAAAATCATTCATCTCACATTTCCCACCCCCTTCCTCCAGCACATGGCTCAGCTGTGAACAGGTCTTCACACCAGCGTCTGCACACATGGAGCCAGCACAAACAAGGAGCAAGTGCTGCATGTATGGCCTTCCTTAATGCTATTTCTTTGTTGCCTCCTGCTATTTTCAGTGGTGCACCAAGGCTATTTAGCCTGTTTTTGTTGTTTGCGGCAGGCTGGATGAATGCGTGTGTGGTTTGGTGACAGTAGACAAAAGCAAATTGCAGCTCAGAAACCAGAGAAACTAAACCAGTCTCATCACTTTGGTCACCTACGCTGTACTTGGACAAGCAAAGGTGGGAGAAATTAATGAGTAAACATGGTTTGAAAGCCTGGCCCCGGTTAAACTGGTATCAAAGAGCCCAGCTTCAGTAGGTGCAGGATTTCTGTGGAAATAAGGCCCACCTGTCTGCTTAATGACAGCCCCAGGCAGCATCGGGCACATAACACCCTGCCTCTGAAGGCTGGGATGGGGAAGTGCTCCTTCAGCCCTGAGCACTAGCTAAGGCAGGTTTCTGACAGGTAACACCTTTAAAGCCCTGTCTTGGTGTAATAAAGGGATGCCTGAACCCAGGTTCCTAAAATTTTCTCCATTTTGGATCCTCCCCTAAGGCAGCAGAAAGAGAATGGGTTACTTTATTGTAGGTCCATAATTAAGACTTTTTCTAGTTACATGTCCCACTTGTTTTCAGCCAGAGCAGAGATGCCAGAGCCACTTGTTGCCTCTAACCATGACTGTCAGATGCTTCTTTCAGCGTCAGAGCTGAACCTTCCCCAGAAAACAGCAGATGTTTGCTGACTGCATCCTCCCAGAGCATCCCCGGTCTGCCCATGGGTTGCTGCCACGTGGCACTGACAGCATGAAAGTCAAATGGTGCCTTCAAACACAGCATCACTCCCAGGCAAAACCTGCCTCACACAGTGGAGTAGCACCCGGTGTGATCTTTCTTTGATAAAACACTGTGGATAAGGATTTGATCTTCCCAAGAACAGGAAAATTCAAAATGTTGCTAGAGGGATTAAATACCTACATCTTTTAATGAAGAAAAAATTCATCATTACTGTTACTATAGCAGACAGGAAGACATCGCCAGACAGTAAATCTGTCGTGGTGGTTATTGCCATTTAATATTGAGTCAATATAAGTAATGTCTTGGAGTCTTTCCACATAAACTGATAAAGCAGCCAGGACATGGGCTGCTCTCCAAGTAGCAAGTAGTTTGAACTTGAGATTTCTGTAATAATTTTTCTCACTCTGCTGAGGAGGAAAGGGTAGACTTAAGGGCTAAGGCATTTGCTGGAAAACTGGACTGAAATCTTGGCTTTGGCTTCCTATGTGACCTTGGGCAAGACATTTAATCTCTCTGAATTGCTGTGGAAGGGAGATCTCACTTCTGCCACCCCAGGAAACTTATTTAGATTCTCTGGGATACAAATTGTCTTTTATTATGGTTTGTATTATCTCAGCTTGATCCAAGATCTGGTGTGTGTCTTGGATTCGGAACATAGGAGACATCTGTGAAAGATGATATATTCCATAAAATTCAGTTCACAAGAATCTTTTAACAAAGACCCTAAGGTCTTTCATTCAGAAAAATCTGGTAGAAGATCTGGTAATGTCATTGTTCTGTTTAATTGTGCACACAGCCTTGGAAAATTCATCAACATGCCTTGCCCTGGTGTGAGATTCAAAATGTTTGGCTCATTGCTATTGAAAATCATGGTTCTTGCTGCTGCCATTGAAAGAACTTTTTGCTGTAAATAGTGTCCCAAAGTAATTCCTATGAAAAGACTGTATGCAGAGATCAATGTGCAGTGGCTGGCCCGAGAGGATTAAATAGCAGTATGTCTTCAAAGCATTAGGATGAAAGACAAAAGCCCTGTGCCCACAGAGGCACCGTGTCTCCATGTCCTCCGGGTCCAGTCACAAATCTGTGCTGGAGAACGGGCCCAGGGCTTCATCCAGAGCAGATGGGGAAGGGTGAGGGGAGGTTTTGCAGCCAGGGAACTGTCTTGCGTGATGCAGGGGTGCACACTGTGACAGCTGGTGGCATAGGCAAACAAGCCCTCCTGCACCGCTCCTCCTCTCTCCTCCTCCCATTCTCCAGCACCCTAATAAATTGTACTGCGCCAACACAGGATTAAAAGGAGGAGGGAAGCACCAGTTGTTACAATCAGTGAGCTGTGGGGTTTTCAAACTATGGGTGATTCTGGGTATTGGTTTTAGACACGGAGTCTCAGGTTAGGATGCGAGCCAAGGGACTGAGACAGTCGGTAGCGACAAATAATGCTTAAATACTGTGGCAAGCCCTCATCCACATCCCCAAGTTCAGCCCTTTTCATTCACTAAACCCCACCTTTATGGTCCAAGCCCCATGCAGTCACACTGATGTTGGGTACAGTCACCCTCCCTCCTCTCTCCATATGTGTATTTGGTTGACTTCCTTTGCTGTTTTTCCTTCTCTTTTCCCAGCTGTCTGCACTGCTGTAGTCCCCTGTTGACACGGAGGGAGGGCAGACGTAGCTTGTTGCTAAAACCACTTGCCTTTGGCTGCCAGATTATAGTCCTGCTCGTGCCTGGTGGTCACTAACCTGTGGGTGATGCTGGGATGCTGCAATCAAGCCCCAGCCACCTCCTGCAGCTCCGGCTGAGCAGTAACAGAGATGTAATTGCACTAAGATTTCTCTTTGTTGCCTTAAGACATCTTTGAACTTTCTTTTGTTCAATGTGTATTCCAGCTCGACTCAGCAAAGAGCTCTAATGGGGTAAACGTGGCAATACACTTAGGTAAACCTGTCCCAAGGGAAAACAGTCTAAATCTTTCTGGTTTGAAAAAGCCTCAGTCAAAGGTTTCCATCAAGACACTGAACTGATGTAGCAGTTTCACAGTTGTTTAATATTTATATAATCATGCTTAGCATCCAAATAGGTCAGGAACCTATTGTGCTACATAAAAGACAGACATGTTCACATGCGCAGTCTCCAGCACATTTTGAAAGCATCACTGATGCCTCCAGACTGTTACTGCAGCCACCAGTACTTGCCTAATGGGAAAAATGAGTACTGAAGGTGTTCCTTAATGCAATGAAAACCCTTTGTGGAAGTGTTCAGATACACAGACAATTGAGTTTTCTCTGAGCTTCTGTTCTTGAAGGCTTAATTTCAGACAAGGAGATCTCTGAACTAGTGGCACTTACCTCCTGTCTCTGTGCGGGCAAGTTCTGTATTGATTCTGGATCCAGATACGCTGGTTATCAGGGCTCCGGTTCAGGGTTGCTCCAGGAACTGTGCAAGGGATTGGGCAGTTTGTATTTCTTCTTTCCCTTCCTTCTGCCTCTCTCCGCCTCCAGACACACGTGCTCAGATGTTTACTTGCTCTTGTACGTGGCTGCAGGAGGAGTTAGGTGTACAGAGTGCTACTTGCATGCACTCCTGTATTTCTCTATACACCAGGATAATGCTGGGTTCTGAATAGTTTGATGATAGTATTTCTGCACTTTAATTTAGCAACCCAGGCCTTTGTGGCCCTTGAATTGGTGCAGGCAGAATACGCCCAAAGGGAGCTGTGACCATGCAAAATCCTGGCAGAGGGGAAAGGCAAAAAGAAGGAAGAAATAACGGCTCTGGCCATAGCTCCTCTCTGCTAGCAGCACAGCAGATGGTGGAGGGTTACTAGACAGCAGTTCCTTGAGGCTTAGCATAAGCCAGGAAACAATAAAAGAAAGAGGGGAAAAGAAGATAGAAAAGGGAATTTAAACAGATTGTCATGTCACTGTTCTATTCCTGCCATCTCAGCGGGAAATTAATCACATAATGTCACGTAAAAAAAGCTAGCCCTGAAGGTCCAATGCAAAAATAGCTCTGCCTTGAGGGCACGAGAGAATCAAACCTCAGGGGAGGAAAAAGGAAAACAGTGATGGGGGCAGGGAGGGCAGCACGGGCTGTGCTGGGAGGGGGAGCAGTTCATTTGGCCAAAACCCAGGCTTAGATCTGTCCCATCGATGCATCTCTGAGAAGTGGGAGAAAAGTAAAAGTCGACCTGGGGTAACGCAGCTCCCCTGTGAAAGCATCTTTCTGCTCTGGGTGGGGGTAGAAGGCTGGGGGGCTGCAGCAGGGCAGGTGGGGAAAGGGCTTGTTGGCTGGAGGAGCCAGCCTGATGGAGCCACGAGTCAGCAACGCCTTGGCATCGCAGAGAAGTAAATGGACCGTTCTCTTAATTGCAGATTTACAGCCAAGATGGGTTCAGAGGAGTCCATATTTCTTCAGAGGAGTTGGATGGCCGTGGAGAGAAGGCTCCCTGGAGAGAGATCTAGGATATGGATGGACGTTACCCATAAATACAGTGAAATAAGTTTCCCATTAGACTTAAATTCAGTGAGGCGGCATGAATCACCTTAAACATGCATAACTCCCCCTTATATATCACCACTGCTGAAACATTAATTAACCCATAACAACCATCCCTAGACACTCAAAAAGATCTCATTCATTCCTCTATCCCAGCACAACTGCTGGAGAAACAAAATAATGGTTTCTGTGTCAAACTGCAACCTGTGCATTTGGTGCTGCAAAAAGCTGTGGGGAGTCCTTCGCTCTTCATCTGGGAGGTAACTAAGGACCCATGGGACTACATGGCCCAGGGGAAGGGGTGGCTTTGAGACCTCTGCTTGGTTCTTTAAGATACTCATATTCTCAAGTGCTTTGCCTGGACAATACCTGCCTGAAATGTGGTTGGTTTCCTTTTTCATTCATTGGTTTTATACAGCTCTACCAAAAAAGATCACGTTGACTTGCATTAGGTTGCACAGATTGGTTTGAACTTGGTTTCCAATAAGAGAGAGGCAGCTGAAAGAGCAGAGCAAGGCAAATAAAGAAAAGCCGCTAAGCAAATAAAAGGGTTATTTAAAGTGGCTGCATCCCTATCTGGAGCTCCTAGTATTTGTATCTGTGCCAGGAAGACCAGAAGCCAAAAACAGAGAAAGAAAGGGAACTAAGTGGAAAAGAGAAATTAATTCTCAAGTAGCTGAGAACAGGTGCTTCATTTGGGCACTTGGATGTGAATGTACTGCAGTTGGTTGCTCTATCGACAGGGGAATTCAATAAGTGAGGCTGATGCACTGATGACAGAGCTCAAAGAATGAAAACCTGTGTAAATTAACTCCCTTCACCAGACTGTGCTTTATTGAAAAGCACAACTTGTCAAGGCAATACCTTGAAGGTCACAGCTGCAGCAGCTTGGGCAAAAACCCCTAAAACCTGAACCTCCTGAATACCTCATGTAACTAAAGGGACTTGAGTTGCAACCCTTTATTTTTCCTTCTGCTGACAGAAGGCTGGTGCCTGCCTGACTTCTGCAATGGAAATGTGCTTGCTTAGATCCCCGAGCCATGACAAGGGAAGAAGAAATGGTCTGTACAGCTTCCCACACTGCCGGGAGGGCAGCAGGGGAAAGCAAGCCCTTCCTTGGCTCGGCTCGGCTCTGGTGGCGTGCTGCACCAGCCAGGACACCTGAACTGCTGCTGGAGGTGGTGTAAGGAGCTTCTAGAATGGGCCAACAAGAAATTGCTTCCCCTGCTCCCAGTGCAAGGAAGAAGCAAGACAGGAATCGTGCCTATCAGCTAGGGCTCCAAGCAGCATTCCTCAGCAGCATCCCTTTACTTAAGCTTGCAGCTAAAGACATAACCTCACCCAGGTGGGTTGTTTCTGTTGAGCTGGGGTCACTGCACATCGTCCAGAGGGAGCTGGGAAGAGCAGCAGCTGTGACACCCCCCTGTCATGGCATGGGTGACGTCTGGTGCTGCAGACAAAGTTATGGCATCCTGACTCCATGGGATGCAGAATGATGTTTCAGAAAAGAGTTAAGAGCATCATGTCAAATATAATTATGAGACAATAACAACCTATTAGTTCCAGTGCCTAATTTTAAACCTCAGACTGTCTAAAAACCCTCAGTCTGCTTTTAGAAGAGCTGTCAGCTCCTCAACATATGAATAAGAAGCATAGAGAATGGATAATCTCTGCCTGTCTTAGGGCTAAATACCGTCTTCTAGAAAAGGTAAAATTCCCATTTCATCATTTACTCATTGAATTTTTTCTTTATGGCTAGATATGAGCAGTTTCCCCCGGGATGAGCAGGCTAACACAAGGACTTTATCTGATTTGACTCTGAGCTGTTGCAGTCCTTTGAAAAGGCAAAGGCATAGGGGAGAAGCACCATCCTCTGAACAGCTCAGCCAGCTCCTCAGTTATCCCAAATCTGACCAGTTCCTCCTTCCTTTGAAACATCCCACTCTCTTCTCTCATCCCCCTGTGCACTACTGCAGCCTGTCTTTCCATACTCACCCAAGTCATGTTCTCTGGATTAATGTACAGATCAGACTGTTTGCTCTGCAACATCCTTGGTAACTTGCAGGTCAAGGTATCTACAGAGAAAAATCTGATTTGTCATGTGGGCATGAGCTGATAGCAAGGTTTTTATTGTTTGATAGTCTTTAGTTAATGTTATACATATGCAAATAATACCTTTCAAATTTTGAACGCTTTTTAGGTAATTATCATAAATTGCTACACAAAATATCCCCCCCCCCCAACCCTGTGATGTAGAGTCGAATATTGTATGTATGAATGATGCATCAAAAGTTGCCTGTATCCTGAGTCAGGATATCTTCCACTAATGAAGTCCCTAAAGAAATGCACCACAGACCTTCTGAGCTGAGATAATCTGATGGTTTGGATATATCAAGAGATAGCTAAAATAGCATTAGATGTAAGATCTTCCAAGTAAAATTCACCAAAGCAACACATAAACATCAAAGACTCTTAATTGTTATAATATATTCTTCTGTTTGGACTGATAAGAAAGTAGGGTAGTGCCCTAGATGCATAGCTATGAGAAGTAGTGTGGCTCTTAAACTGTGGTGGTGTCTTATTTGTATAGAATTATAAACATTTTGAAATTAATTAATTTTTGCCTTGCAAAACACTCTCTAATTTGCACATCTACAGTGCAAGGTCATAATATACTTGATTTTTCACTGTTGGCCAAATATAAAAACTAATAATGCTCAAAGGTTGCACGTAAAATTGAATGAAAAAGCACTTAGTGTCGGCACTCTCAAAATAATCCTGGCTACCTGTTATGGTATCTGTTGGTTCTGCTCATGTGAGTGAAACAAGTTAATTCTTTATCAGATCAGACCTCATCTTTTGGAAATAGACACTGTCACAGACATGATGAAATCATAAGTTCCTATCTTAATTTTTTATAATGAAGTAGTTAGAGTATTTCATTCCTGCACCCTGAGTTGAAAGAATGATAAAAAGCTAGTAATTCCGTTAGAAATCAGATTCTTTTCCTAACGAACAACTATACATTGTGATACTAATATTCATGCATCGTGCTAAAAAGTAAGCGTTTGCAGGCTTGCTAGCCACTTCACTGAGCTCTCATGAAAATATTGATTTTTTTGGTGCTCAGCCTTGAATGTCGCTGTTAGGCTGTGGGCTCCTGCTCTGCAAGGCACGGAAGGTTACACGTGCAAGTCACATTTGGTAACTGAAAAATTAAGTGATTATGAAAACGTATTACAGTAGCAACCCTCTCTCTCCAGGTGCTTTCTGAAATCCTCCTCCATGTTGAAGGTGGTGAAAGTGTTGAAGCACCTCGGTACCATCTCACGGGGTTGCCACATACCACCATGCAGTAGCAGTCGAGCCTCGTCTTCTGCCTGCCCTGTGCCCCTTGCCTCTGAGGAGCAATGCAACCTGTGCTCTTATATTGCTGCTCTGAGTGTGTCTTCTCCCCAAAAATATGCCCTGCGCCGATGTTGCATGGACGTGCTGGGTGAACCGTCGCAGGAACAGCTTTGCTGTCTCATTGCTGCAGAGCCCCTGTCGCTGTGCTTTAGCAACATGGCACGTGAAAACAAAGTTATCAGAATAAACCTTTTAGCTATAAATTGCAGGTATTAAAGATCCATGTGATAATTGTCTTATCTGGCTCCAAATGTGCTTATGATGCTGAGAGAGAACAAATTGGATTACGCCTGAAACAGGCTCTTCCATTTTCATAAATTACACAGGAAAGCAGCGCGGGCTCAGAAATGCAGGCACCTTGCTTTTGGCAGACTGTGATTTTGTTGAAGGATCTTGTGGAAGGGAACAAACAAACAAACAAACTGAGAAAGGTCTATTTAGGAGGAAAGGCTGGAGAGTTAAGAACAACGAACCAAAGGCAAAAAGCTGTATAAAAGCAGCAAAGCTACAACAGAAGAATGGGGGGAATATTATATTAAATATGTCCAAATCAGGACAATTTTTGGCTGTGTGATTAGCAGAGAAGAACAGATGCGTCCTCCAGCTCCCATCATCTGAAGCCCTCAAATCTATCTTTCTCTCCCAATTCATCTGCATTTTACTGTTTGCTCTTGGATTTTGCAGTGGGAGGCAGCAGCCACTTGGCCCAGGACAGCCCCGGAGGCTTAACATCAGTGGGTGCAACCTGGCTTTGCTGGCAACGTCCTCCTCTTACATCCAGTGCAATTTAATTGCTTGTTTATGGGGCTGGTGAATTTTTCAAAGGAGATACCATTAGTCTTCCACATTGGGTGGACAATTATAGCTGGGGAACTATGGGAAGATGTGAAAGATTGATCATAATCTCATTTCCAGCACAAACTAAAACTGCAGTGTGCTCCCACAGTGTACCGTCTCCCATTTAAATGCACGTGAGAGCTGTTGTTCAGGCTGGGAAAAGCCATGGGTGGACTTTAATCCGAATGGCTTTGTTACCCCATGCTGCGGGGGTCAGACATCCAAACTGAATGCAAAGTGATGCTGGTCATAGAATCACAGAACCATTTGGGTTGGAAAAGACTTATTAAGATCATTGAGTCCAACTGTTAACCTGGCACTGCCAAGTCCACCACTAAACCATGTCCTTGAGTACTGCATCTACATGTTTTTTAAGCACTTCCAGGGATGGTGACTCCGCCACCTCCCTGGACAGCCTGTCCCAGTGCTTGACCACCCCTTCAGCGAAGAAATTTTTCCTAATCCCCAATCTAAACCTCCCCTGGCACAACTTGAGGCCATTTCTTCTTGTCTTATCACTTGTGACCTGGGAGAAGAGACCGACCCCCCTCGCTGCAGCCCCTTGCAGCAGCTGTGGGGAGCGATAAGGTCCCCCCTGAGCCCCCTCCTCTCCAGGCTGAACCCCCCCAGCCCCCCCAGCCGCTCCCCATGGTTCTTGTGCCCCAGCCCCTTCCCCAGCCCCTGCCCGGCTCTGGACACGCTGCAGCCCCTCAGTGTCCCCCCTGCAGTGAGGGCCCAGCGCTGACCCCAGGATTCGAGGGGCGGCCGCACCAGTGCCCAGCGCAGGGGGACGGTCACTGCCCCGGCCCCGCTGGCCACGCTGTGTCTGACACAAGCCGGGCGCTGCTGGCCTCCTTGGCCACCCGGGCACACGGGGGGCTCATGCCCAGCCGGCCCAGGCAGCCCCCCAGGCCCTTTTGTACCCTGGATGTGACCCCCCCCGCCGCTCCCTGGGCCCGGCGGCGTTTTACCCCGGGCAGAGCCCCCGGCCCGGCCAGGAGCAGCCGGGCTCTCCGGGAGAGGCTGTGGGAGACGCTGCCGGAGGCTTTGCCGAGGCCCAGGCAGACGCCACCCACAGCCTTTCCCTCAGCCCCCAGCGGGTCACCCTGTCACAGAGGAGATCAGGCCCGTCAGGCAGGACCTGATGTATGGGTTGGTCCCTTTGCCCTGATCACATTGGCCAAATGATGGCTGACAGAAGCTGACATCCAGGAGCAGCACCATTAGCATCGTTATAAACATTGTACCTGGTCTGTGTCTTGGTGGCACAGAGGAATCGTGTAGAGCATATATTATTTTGCATACGTTATTCTAGCTGGTTAGAGGCAAGTGGTAACAAAAGTGATAGAAGTTCTGAATAGTGTTTTAAACTATGGAAGCACTTTCAAAATACAGTAAGGAATGCAAACTGGCTATAATAAATATGAATTCTTTTTGGGCTCTGGTATATGTTGAATCTTGAAATAGTGTGGTCAGTGATATCTGCCATATCCCTGACATGGATGATTTTTTAATTTCTCTGTTTTTCTTTCACTCTTTTTGGAGAACAAAGGCTAAAATATTTATCTCAAAACAGGCTTCTGAATTCATAAAATATATTGAAGTTATTTCTTCACTTTTGTCAGCTCTTCGTAAAACTGCTCGGTAAGCTCTTCGGACATCTTAAGTGGATTTTCCTCTCATTGGTTTGCTCACAGTGCTCATTGTTGAAAATTATTGGTTGTAAAAAAACCCCACAAGCTTTTAGAAAGATAAGCTTAGAAAGGAAACCCAGACAGAACCAGGAATGGGTTAGCATTAAGGAATATACTGAGAAATGTAACAAGGCTCCAACAGCAGCAAGCCTGGATCTTCAGGTGAGAAACCAGTTCTCGCAAAGCTCACAGTGGCTCTGGGAGCTGTGCAGGTGGGTCTGTCCCAGAGCTGGGTGTCATGAGCTGAGATGAAGGGAAGCCCTTTGCAATGGCCTTGGGAAGACTATGACCAAGGTGGACCATTTCCAAGGAAAGTCTATTGCCGCAGAAATACTCTTTCTTTGTCCCATATTTACAAAGATCCCTTCCCTAGAGAGCTTTGTCAGGTCAGGCTGGTCTCCTGGTGTGGAGCCTGCAGCAGCCAGAAGCTGTGGGACGAGGGATGACCAGGCTGATGCCTCTTTCTTGTGCTCATGCTCCTACTTGTGAAAAGGGGAAGCCAGGCTAATACATGATACTGAAATTTTACTGTCTTCAAGGCTGATCCTCCTAAAGCCAACTGCCTTCAATTTTAGGGCAGTAAATTGCTGGCAGCACAGAATAAAGAGACTGAACTTTCTTTTTTAGCCTGAATATTCCTTATGGGTCTTGCCAAAGAGCTGGGGTTTTTTTCCGTTCAGTCCTGGTGCTCTTCATGCTACCTCCCCATTTTCTGCTGATTTTTATTTGACTGCAAACATAACTAAAGACCTTAAAAATTAGTGCAGGGCTTGTTTCTCCCTGTCACCTACCCACTTACTATAGACAAAGTTGTTGTCACCTGGTAGCAGCCATTGAGCAGCTGAGTAAATGCATGATTTATTGTTGGTTTTTTTCCCGTTAGGAGAGAAATGAACATCAGAGCCTCATATCTTTGGAGTAACCCTGTTTGTGTAATAGGAATGTGTGCGAAATAGACTTATTTCCCAGACAAGGAAAACAAAGTAAGAAGGGTGTGTTCCTATGCACAGCACCCAAACCGACCCAGCAGTCATCTCTGAAAGCTTCATTCCAGGCTGTCCTGCAGCCTTGCTCAGGCCATCATCCCTGTAATACATCTGCTGCTCCTCTTTTTCTCTTTCCCAGACTTAAAACACCCCTTCCTCATCACATACACCCATCCATAATCAAAATAATATCAGCAGATCCTCTTTTCCCACATCGTTCATGTTCTCACGTGCCTTGGCATGTGTCCTGCTCGTGGCAGTGATGTCTGGTTGTATTTTGGGGAGGGCTCCGCATCAACCAGTTGCTCCCAATCCAATCTAGTGGAAGAACAAGACCGAAGGACATAGGTCATGGAGTTGAAGTGAGCAGCTGAAGGAGGCAAAACCAGCAAGGAGAGGGTGCGCTGGTTAAATCTTTGCACGTTTCCCCCATTCATCCCCCCTAAGGCAACATCTTTATTGTGGTCTTTGCTCCTACACAAGCCCACACATCATTATAGTTGTTTACATACCATCACTAGCAATAATAATAATAGCTAAGTAATAATTCTTCATTTGAATGTGATGAACGGCTGCATCTCTCAGTAAAAATAAATACATGAGGAAAGGGAAAATATATCATTGTTACTAGCAAATGAGGCATAGTGCAAGAAATTGAAATATCTGGCTTATGGAAAAGCAGGGAAAAACAACTTTGCAAGGAAGTCTTAAACCAACAGGCATAAGGATCATTTATCGAACATAAGAGAAATTAATAGGGAAAAGGATAATTAAGAGAGATATAAATGTTTGCTGAAGTTCTGTATAAGTGAGTACCAGCAGGCATAAAATTAGAGCTCAAATAAGAACATAGATTACGGTTTCATACTGCAGCTGACATACTCAATTTGTACATTTATTTTTTTTAATTTCTACATTTTTAAAGGATGAAATGCATCCCATCAGGAGAGACCCCATACGTTGTCAAACACTTAAATGTCTAGCTCCATAATATGGGGGGTGAAGTTAGAGTTCCCCTTTCTGAGGAGCACAAAGACTTGTGCAGCTCTCTGCCCTGAGCACGACAGTGGCCACAGTCCTGCCGAGCTCAGAGGGCTGGGTCAGCACGCCAGCAGTCGGCTGCTGTCAGCCTCCCCACCTGTGCAAATGGGCTCCATAGGGCACCAGTCTTCCTCTGCCAGCAATTTCTCTACCATTTGTGGAGCAAGGAAAGGGGGAAGACAGAGGAAAGCATCCCATCCCAGGAATGTTCCGTGCTCTCCCTGTATGCAGGGCATTTGCAGCACCCTACCTGCTGTCCAGCCTTCCCTATCTCACTCATGGTGTCCTTCAACAACCCTGCTGAGCCAGGCAAAGCCCAGGATTTCTGGGGTTAATGCCTTGTCAAGGTTCAAAGACAGTTCAGGGAAATGCTACCAGCTGAGAGCTAATAAGACAAAGCTGTGCCTGCTCAGGCTCAAGGCTTTGGAGGGAAAGGAAAGGGAGGTAAGTAAGCTGTTTGCTCCAGGGGGTGATGTGGGGTAGGAAGGGAAGAGGGTGGTGGGTCATGCTACATGGTGCTGCTCTTACACGTTTCAACACTTTGTTTCTGCACTTTCAGGCTTGTCAGGTCCACACAGGAGGGTGCTATGGCCAAACTGGCACCTCTCTGCTTTGGGCAGAGATGCCTTTGCTTAGATCCTGCTGTAGGGATGGTGGCTCCTGTTTTCACCTCTCTGGGCTCTGCTGGTCTCCTCTTTTTCCTCCTGCAAAAGCAAGTGTGCTGTACTGGGACCAGATGGGTGCTGGGTAAGGGGTGTTTGAACCATTAAGGTTCTTCAGTCCTCTAGGCATCTAGAAAGTCAAATTATTCTCTGGTGGGATCATGCTCTTGTTTTCAGTTCTCATAGGTTTGGGTTTTATTTGGTGATGTGTCAGTGAGAATTTAGCACTCTCTCTGAAGCTGGAGTAGCTGGATTCATGACTTTGACAGAGCTTTCTGTACCAGCAAGGGAGGAAGGTGAATAGATTGGAAATATTCATTTAATAGCACCCTAAAGCAGCCTGTCCGCAAACTGCTGCACATCCAGAATGTGTAACAGTGAGGGGGTACCCCCCCCCCTTTTTAATTACTTACAAGCTCATGCTGAAAAACTCTCATGCTTGTGCTCTCTGGTATAAATATGTCAATATTAAAATCATGCTGTTATTATACTTCTAAATCTGTAGGATAACTCCACCAGCATCTGTCTTGAATAGCTGAGTTTTAGTTCAGCAGAAAGCAAGGACCTAAGACCTGTTTCATCAAAGGGAGTCGATAGTTCTGTTTCGTGGTTTTTCTTCCTCTCCTGAACTGTTTACATAATGGCAATTTAGCCCATTTTTTGTCAACATGTTCCAGTCACAAAGCCTTCAAAGACGGCCAGAAGTGCTTGTCTTTTTACTGTAAGCCCTTTTGCCACTCCACTAGAGATGAACTATATTGTTAAAAACAAAAATTCAGGAGTGAGTCAGAGGCACGAAAGCAAGTGATAACAATTAGGAACTGCTGCTCACCTTTGATGTTCAGGGAGTTGTTCAGTGTTTGTGCAACTACCCCAAGCCCTGCTTGTCCTGAGCTTGGTGGCAAGGCAGAGCAATGGTCTGTCTCTATTCATAGCAACATGGAAAAATAAATTCAGGGGCTACCGAAGTGAGCTTTATGTAAATGTTTCAATAAGCTAATTTTTCCAGGTGGACGTATTCATGCAAGAAAGCTAGAGTTAGCTGTTTCTCAGGGATGTGTGTCATTGTTTGCTGTACTGTTATCTCACATACACGTATATCCATGCTGGAAAAAGGCTCAGGTTTCTGTGTTGTGGTGAACAATGGCAGAGTAAAAGAATCAACGTCTTTATTTAATGAAGCTATATCATATCCTTATAACTCTTTCTCTGAATTAAACTGCTTTAGATTTTTTATATTAGCAGGAAAAAAGTCTCTTGGTATGCCCATAATTAATTGTGAACCCAGAGTACATTGTTTCAGTTTTGCAGAGATCCAGCCCATGCATATTCATTAAAACTTAGTTCAGCCTTTACTTTTATTTTCTAATGATGGCACAGAACTGGGCAAAGGTCTTTTTACCCCTGTGGTAATGAAAAGGCTGGGATCTTGCTCTCCTGGCATCCTGTAACACCCACTGACTTCTGACTGAATATTTTTTTACTAGAACAACACATGAGAGGCTGGGTACTGTGGTTTCTTAACAAAGTGGAAGCATCAGAACAGAAAAATGAAGACTTTTTAGTTTAACCATGAGAGGAAATATGGGGTACAGGGAAGCTAAGCTCTGCAATAAAAGCAGAGAAGCACAAAATTCAGCAATTCTATTAAAAATAAATAAAAACACAGACTGGAACCTTCATCTTTCAGGGAGCAGGAAAGACTCCTGTTATGGGTGAATTTGCCGCAGGCATCTTACAAAAAGGAAATGGGACACACTCCCAGGTGGGAAAACAGCGTGTTGGCTCCAGTCTCTCACACGCTGCGACACCAGCTGTCCCATATAACGTGGGATTTCCTGTAGTACATTCACAAATCCTGTGCCCCTTATTAAAATGGTATGGCTTGGACAAAGGTTTCAGCAAAAGCAATGTGCAGAAGTAGTCCCAGTCTGCTACACATGGCCGACAATAGGTAATGCTATTCTCTAAAAGCCTCACTGCAATGTAGGGCATGTAGGGCTCCCCATCACCACCTCTCCTCCTCCTCGGCTCATGTGCCCTCCTGCCTGGGGTCTCTCTCCTCCTTCCTGGATCTCATGGTGTTGTGTTCATCACTGATCTATTTCGCATCTTAAAGGCTTTAAATCTGGCAATCCTATTCTAACTGCAGTCAAAGGAGATGTGGAAGCCCATTATTTCTACTGTGTCTTCCTTCAGTCACCGTACCTCAAAAACATCCCATCATTTCCCCTCCAGCCTCGCATGTCAGAAATTGCTGTGAGATTAATGAAGACATGGAGATTCAGCCTTGGGAAATAAGATGGCTGAGCCATCTTAAGTTTCTCCAAGGACCTTATAACCTCAAATTCAAATGTGACTTAGATGAGGTCACAGAAGAGAGAAAGCCTAGGAGAGAAAGGGGGTTGCAATTAGGAACATGTATCTGCAATAATTCTTCAATTTCCATGCATGATGAAATGAGTCTGTCCTGGCAAAGCTAGCCTGAAGAGAGGATATGTTGCAGTACGTGTTTGTGAAATGTTTGTATCATCCAGGAGGAAAGACAAAGCTATTTGGGTAGCAGCATGCTGGCAATACTTCCACATTTGATCTAATCCCTAAAAATGGTTGGGTGTGTGGCTCTGCCAAGCTCCAGATGGTGGATTCACATCCGTATTAGGAAAAATTAGGTTTAGACCCCAATGAGGTGTTAATTTTTAAACAAGTTTAAAACAGCTCAGAGCTAAGAATAGTCTACAGCTGAGAGTCTTGCGGTAATCTAAGGTGAAGAGAACATGCATAGAAACTTTTATAAAACAATCGCACCACGACTGCGTGTGCTAATTCAATACTGAAGAAGTGCAGCACGCATCCCTTTAGTTCAGATGCTGTTGAAAAGACAGGAAAAAAAATCAGCTGAGAATGTGCAACAACACAGTGCAGGACAAAGGTCCTTCAGGAATGCTGTAAGGTTGGTCTTACCTTGGAGACTGGATGAGAGCCTCTGAGATATTCCCATTTGTGTTTTTCTAAGGCACACAAAGACGCACATAAATGGCATGTATTAGACCATTTGGTCCAGAGGTCATTTAAGGGCACTGTTTGTCCCTTTCCAATGCCCACAGGCATGGAAACCCACAAGGCTCAAAGCCTGAGGGGATGGTGGCAGTCGGAACAAATATTCCTGAATAATTGCTTTCTGTGGAACATGATCCACCAGGTGGAGGGAGTCTGTGATCTCCTTGCAGTGGTCAGAGGCTGTGAGGTTCCCAGGGCTCCTCCATGCTCAGCAGCATCAGAACAAGCACTTTGGGGCTTCTTGCTGTTCTAAGACAATTGCACACAGCTGGTCTTGGGTTGTTTGTTTTTTGTAAAAATGTGAATGCTTTTTGAATTTGACTTCTGAAGTATGAACCTTCTCTGCTCATCAAGGCAGGTTGTAATTGCTTTTATAATTTCTGAGAGCTCATTTGTACTCTTGTAAGGTGGTGTACCCCGTTCTTATCAGTTGAAAGATTATCTCTGGGAACTGTTTACTATTTGCCAGTGGATCCTAAGGCATATGGTCAGTTCAGTTGTGAACGAGAAACTGTAATAAATGGGGCACTTCCTTCACTGACCCTCTCTGTCTTCTTGATGTAGCACTCTCGCAGGTTTGCTAAGGTGCTCAGAGATTAATGTAGACAGAAGGAAACAGTGCAGGGACTCTGGTTTAACCATTCATTTTGATGTAAAGAGTATGTAGGAGCAGTAGTTAGGGTGACAACCTGGGGTTTAGGAAAGCTGTGTTCAACTCCCTCCTTCACCATGTGTGACGTTGCACCTCTGTGCCACAGCTCCCAATCTATATAATGGGACAACTGCATTTTCCTACTTCGTGGGGTTCTTGGAGAATAAATGTCTTTAAAACTGTAAAGTGTTCAGTTAACCTGACAATGAGATCATATAAGTGTATTACATAGATATGGCAGAATCCCATGAAAGTGGCTTTAAGATAATATTAACATCTATCTTCTTGAGTTTGAGTCTATAAAAGACTGCTCTGCATCTGTATTTCAGGTTATTAATCATCTTGCTGATCCATCCATCATTCAGGATGATCCCTGGCCCTGAAAACCTAAAAGAGCTTTGCCACAGCCTGCATATTAGAATAAATATTTCTTCGATCTGACAGAACTCCTGGATCTGACATTTTCTTAAGTATCTTATATTTTCTCCTAAACTAACAGCAGCTAATAAAACACAGTGATGATTTTTACAAGGTGTCCTGTAACTCAGAGGAATAGCTTGCAAATCTGAACTTTGCTCGTCTTTCTAGATGCCTTGCCTGGGCTCTAGAGATAGGCCAATTCCAGTGATTAAGGAGTTCTGTTAGTATCAGCATTATTCAGAGTTTTGGCTGCTTTATCTCTGTCTTGCTTTTAGTCCCAGCTGAAATCAAGAAATAGAAAGACAAATTGAATGAGAGTGATTGTTATTAATTAAAGGAGAAAGTTAAAAAGTTATCCAAACTTTTTTGGTGTGGAAAAAAACTTTGAGGTATGTGATGTCTCAAGCTTCATGAACAAGTTGATGTCTGTTCCTTCTTTGTCTGAGTCCATTCAAGCATGCCACACAGCTGATATGGGGCCCATGCAGCTTTATCTGAATCAGTTCTCCCAAAGTCTTAAACTATATAATTAAGCTCTTTTTAGTGACTGGAAAACTGCCACTAAATTTGAAATCTGTCATGGTAATTTCAAGGCTAAAGGAATTAAATTTAACAAGAGATATTAGTCCTAATTATTACCCTATCTCTAGCCTTTTGCACTTGCCTAAATTCCTTAAAAGTTTTGTCCCTTCTGTAACACCAGATCATCAGAATTTTAATTAAGGCTAATCAGGATGTCTGAACCATGACTGGCCATATATTAGTCTCTTTGACTTAATAGTAGGTGTTCATCTCAAAGCCTCATTGTATTCGTTACTTGGGGTGACACAGCTGTCATGGCTTCCAGTTTTTAAACAGTTTTTCTGAAGTTATTTGAATTGAATGAATTCAATTTAAGTTGTAATTCCAGAGTAGATTACCACTCTTCTGCATTATGGCAGGCTTGTAACAGGCTAAATCCTTTTTGGAACCATTTATTGTTGCCACTGATAACATATTTAGATGCAGGGTCTGATTTTTATCCCAGAGAAGTACAAATGAACTGCTTATACCAGCTACTTTTTTGCTGGTAATTTAGATTATTGACTTCAGCAAATATCTTCATTGATTCCCTATAATTTCTGTCGTCATGTTTTTCAGTGGTATATAATAAGCTCCTCTAGAGTTCTTAATAGCGTGAGTATTATTACAAAGGGTAAATTCACATATGTGAAGAAGAGAGGGGCATCTATGCATCTGTCCTTCAAGGGGTGAATGTCCATTAAAGAACACTGGTTGCACATCACAGTTCTCAGAAAAGGAAAGGTTGGCTGGGAGAGAATGTTCACCACCTTATTCCCATTTATGAAATTGTTGTCTATCCTTAGTTTTCCTATGGAAAGCATTTTACTTTAGAGCCACTGTTTTCTCTTCATTTTCCTCTTCCTTTTCAATAAATGATGCCATTTACAGAAGAACATGTCAACAGCTTTTACTGGTTCAGACCATGGTTCCCGTTAGCTGACCAAAAGCAGGCTCCCAAGGCACAGGGCAAGGACACTGCAGTAAACATCAGTGCCTTCCCAACATATTCTCCCAGCTCTTCGTGGTCAGAAGACCAGTGACTTTCTGGGCTGGAGATCCAGTTAGTGGTCTTCAATATTTTCAAACATTTTCTTGCCTGAATTTATCTAGATGGGTTGTTGCAAGAGACCTGATCCTGCAAAATGTTGATTCATAAAGGTTTTTGAAGGCAGTATTGAAAATGGGTGTGTTTTTGCAAAAGAGGTGTGCTAAGACAAGTCTGTGTGGCAGGACAGGGTGGCTGGGTCACTGTCCCATGTCAGAGGTGATGTCCTCTGGAGGCTGTAATGGGCAGTTCTGTGCTGTGACTGCTCTTTGTTAGTGATACTCAGGGAAATAGAACCTATTGCCAACACGATATATTGTCTGAGGTTGAACAAGAAAGCAATTACGGTACCAGATTGCCTTTAACAGGTGGAAGAAAAAAAAAAAAAAAAGCCCAAGGTTTCTTCTGCACCTCAGCTTGTGGGCTGACACTCAGATAAGGTGAAAACATCATAACTTGCAGTGATTAACTGTGAAACACTGGAAATGAGTGTTCAGAAGTGAATTTGTTCTCAAATACAGCCTTAAATACTTTTAGCTACGCGCTTCTTTTTGAATTGCACAGCCTTCTGTAACACCATGGAGCATTTTTATGTGCAGACTTAATTGAAATAGTCTTATTTATAGTAGTGAATATTCATTCTTGTTAAAGGTGATTCTGAAGGAGGCTAATAAATGTTCTCGCTTTCCTTTGCATTGGCTAACGATCTGGAAAACTAATATACTGCCATTCCCTGGCAACCCGATCTTGCTATGCTGGATTATACTGGACCAAAGTTGTATTTCACCTTCTGTTTATTTATTATTTACATCTCTCCAATGCCTGAAGTTCCTACCGTGATGCATCAGGCATAGACCCAATGGGCAGTCCGTGTCCCAGAGCTGGCGATTTAAGTCTGAGACGAGAGATGACAGATGGAGCCAGGGAGACAAAGAAGTACAAGGAGATAATTAGACCAAATCCATCAATGCAACTGGCCATGGTCTTCATGCACTAGCGCTGCAGCAAAGGATTGTGGCAGAAGAGTGTTTAAGGAGAGTCTTCTAAGATGCATGTGACATACTATGCTAAAATATCACCTTTGATACTAAGAAAGATAATTTTAATCAGAGAATTTGATTTCAGAGTGAGTTATTTTTATCACTGATCAGTAGTTGTTCTTCACAGTGCTTTGCTCTCAGTTTAGCTGTCCAGGGCTTAGCAGGCTGAAGACTGGCTCATCACATGTCAAAGGAGACACTGGCCCTTCGTGCAGCTGTAACGCAACGCAAAGCTGCAGCTTTTCACAGGGTGAGGTATGACAGCACGGACGTATGAACTGTCCAAGGCTACAAGTTAACTGTGACTGGTCGTATAAATTTTTTCTTCTGCAGTGATGATGTTTCATCATTTAAATTGCCAGAAACAACGAGGATGCATGGCAGTATCCTTTACCTCAGTTCTTTTACATAACTGAATGCAACATTGCACTGCAGTGAGGGATTTGGGGAATCTGAGCCTGTCCTCAGCACTTATTGCTTCCTCTCTCAGCCAAGGAGTGAGAGGAGTGATGCTGGCATTGGGAATTGATGAATACTGAGATTTCATGGACCAGTGCTCCTGTGAGCTGCCTGAAGACTTAAGCTGTGTCACCTGGAAAAGTTGTGCACTAGGGCTACCCCTGTGTGGGGGTTCTCAGCTCCCACTTAGGGAGGTCTCTGGGTACAAGTAATAAAGGATGAAAAATGACCTCCATCAGCAGTCTTCTCTAATAACTCCTGGCAAGTGATTCTCAGTCTGCCTCATAGACGTGTACTGAACCCAGCCTCCACTCTCAACAAAGGCTTTTTGTTAATAAATATTATTATCAAATCAGGAAACGAGCTATACAATGAAATGCAGAGCCTAATGATGGGAAATGTCTGTTGACTTTCAAGATTTTTTTGGGTACCCAGCCCTGCTCGTCCTTCTGTGAAAACAGGAGGCGCAGGGCTTTCATCTATAGCTGCCATTCTGTGCCTATGGTGAACTGTGCTCAAGTAATTTGACTGGGACAATCTTTAGGAAGCATCAAAATGTGTTGGTCCCACCTCAGAGCAGAGAGTTCATCTGAAAATCAGGCTGGTATGAGGACTCAAGAGCAGCTCATTGTGTAGGTGGGCTGCCCTTCCTGACTCGTTCTGAGCAACGGCCAGGGTGCTGTTACAAGTGTTGATCCACCGCAGCAATTTCTAACTTCTGGAAATTATATCAAGCTCTGACAGAAGCAACTTTGGAAAGTCATGAACAGACCAAATGTGGAATGAAAAGCCTCTGAATGGTAAAAACAACCTTACTCACACCTTCTCTAATTCTTCTCTCTCCTGAAAGTGCCTCCCTCTGCGAGCTTTTGCAATTACCTCTCATTAGCCATTGACAATAAAGGAAGAGAAGGCATAAATTGGAAGCATGAATCATATCCCAATTTAGCCTATCTCTTCTGCTAATAAAAAAGCATATGCTTCTTAGATACTCCTCTGCATTGAAGCTAAGAAGGAAGGCAGCAGAGGGAAAGCTGAACCATGCAGACTTTTACAATGAAGTGTTTTCGATTTTCCTTTAAACAAGAAAGTAATACATCAGAAAATGTTCTTAGAACTGTCTTCATCTTTTACCAGGTATGCACCTAAACTAGTTCTCCATATCTAAATGTGTGGAGGAAAGCCTGCTTTCTGGCTAAGTATCTGCGTGTCTGGGGTTAACTGTGCGGCTCTGGTGCAGATTGTGTGTGCTTGAGCATTCTTTATGTAATAATCTGCATTTTACAGCTGAGGAAATCAAAGTGCCCGGATACAGTTCATTGAAAGGGCTGTAGGAGACCATTGCAGTAAAAGTGAACTCGCCTGTGTGACCTGCAAGATTCTTCTAGCCCAGAATTCCTGAGCTCACAGGCTTGACAGGAACATTAGTATTCCTGAGGGCTCCAGGCACTATAATGATGGAATAAGTTGATGGAACAGAAAGACTTCTTTAAACAGACAGTAAAAATCTAATAATCAAAACACCACCAGCTCCAAATATTCTTTTTCTTGAAGCAATGGATGTAATGTAGATTAGGATTAGGTGGTTGTAACGCTTAACTGACAGTATAAAGCCAACACTTTTGAGAGCACACAGGTATCTTTCAAATAGATCGTATAAAGACCACCAGTGATGATATCCTAGACAGAAATAAAGTAACACAGCTAGGCCACGGGCCCATTGAAATAATCCAAATTATTTCATTTGAAAGATACATATTTTTATTCCATGGCAGTATTTTGTATGTTTTCTGTAGTGCTATACTATATTCATACTGAAATGCTCTTTTTTTTGGTATAAGATCCTTACAAGTACCACGTGGTTAAGTTATGAAACTCTATATTTAATTTACAGAAAGCTGCGGAATTTAAACAGGCCAAAGCTACTCCACAGAAAGAATCAGATATCAGTGGAAAAAAACCCCAACAAAACCCCACAGATGAAATATTGAGGATTTCTCAAATTCCACATGGTTGTAAAACAACCTTTGGTACTCAGCATAACAACAAGGCCGCTTAGAAGCAACTTTGCAAAAACTCAGTGCAGATCTGTTGCACTGCAAAAACTTTGAAATGTGCAAACTAGCTGTTGTGCTATTGTATGTTATTACATCTTTTCAGGAGAGAAAGAAGAACAAGGCAGTAGACAGTGTGCTCTCTGAAATCTATTTCTTTTATCTTGTGCTGCTACTAACGCATTAGTAGAAGAAGAATCTCTCATTTGAGTAAGTGCTAAAAATGAGCCTCTGGAAAAATGCACTGTGGTACAATTCATTGCATTACAAACCCCAAAGTATACCAAAAGGTGCAGTCCGTGGTGTGTTGTGAACTGCCTGGGAAGAAGGTAATGAATGTAAAAGGTCATGATCCCCTGTCTTTGTGGTGAAGCTAGCTGAGGACCTGGCCATGCCCTGGCCGACATGACTATGGTGAAGTGGCAGCATTTGCCCATAATATGTAACGAAACTTAAACAGTGTTCTGGGGTAAAATTAGCAGTTTTGTGAGTGTCCCCACTGCTCCGCACAGGCCAGAAAAGTCCCTCTCTTCCAAGAGTGACATAAATAGGCAAATTTAGAAAACTGGGGTTTGGGACAGCATTTTTTCCTCTCTGCACCTTCTGCTGTGCTGAAAATATACAGAAGTGGAAGTAAGTTGACAAGTATGGTTTCTGAGTACTGAAAGTCCAGCCCTGTCTTGGTGTTCTCCAGTTGTGTCACCATCGGCCACAAAACCAGCTGCTATTAAGGAAGTGAAGCTGTGGTGTCTGATCCGCGGGGTTTTTCTCTTTGCTGGAAAACTTCCCTTGGACTCCATCTTGTCAGAGTTCCCTGGAGTCCCACATGCTCCTGGAGGCTCAGAAGGGAAGCAACAACAGGAATGAGCCTTTCCCATTTCAGAGCTGACAGAAGTGTCCTTTGGTAGCGGCGGGGTAATGACAAGCAGAACAATTCAGATTAGAAGTCCACAAATCCACTTGACTAACAGAGCTCAGGCCAGCAGTGCCAGATAATGAAAGTTATTAGATGAAATACAGCCCTTATTTTAGAAGGTAATACTTGTCTTTATCTCCTTTAAGTTCTTTCTGTGAAAACTATAAACGCTCCATCCTTCCCAGAGCCTTTTCAGACCGGCTGTGTGGAGTGTATAATATGCTGATATTTAAGATTTTGTTCAATTTTATACTCAAAAGGCTGAGTCCTTGGCTCTAATCTGTTAATGCCTGCCACTTCTGGAGGCAAGACCATACAATGAGCTCAGATGTGAGACACCAGTAAAAGCTTTATGGACCTTCAGGTACCTATGTGCTGGCACTGGTTACCCAGCCAGATTTTTAGGAAAGGGCATGAGAAATTTTGGTTGGAGTAGTTTCAGCAGGGTTGCTTCTGCCATGGGGCAGCCTCTTGGACTAGATGACCTCTGAAGAGGCCCATCCTCCTTTCCATTGTTCGCCTTTTCGTTCTTGCCTTGGTCGTGGTGGCTTTGTGTTTTCTGCTTTCCATCCATGCCAGTTTTTAGAAACAATTATCTGCTCCTGTGTCTCTTCAGGACACCTCAGTGCTGCACAAGTGGCCCTGCAGCCCTTCAGACCAGGGAGAGACACGGTTCTTCTTGCCCTGGAGAAGAACCTGTCCTCTTCACAACCAAGAGGAAACAGTGTAAGCTGAGGGGGTGAAACAAATCACATGTTTATCTCTATTTAAAAATTGTACAAGAATTCCCATGCTATCTTACTGACAGATAAAAGCTAATATTATCACCTGTCAGGGGAAAAGAGGAGGAAGACTGGAACATGATCTCCTGGGAAACATGAGAACCTGCATCAAGTGAGCTGTTTGACAGGTGGATCCAACAGACTAAGGTAATTCCCTTTTTTATTTATTTCAATGGGTAGCTAAATAAAACCCCATAGTGAGATCCCTGCTGAATGCAGCTGTTTTGAGATCTTTCAGAGTTACTGATTTCAGCCTTGAACTGTATTGAAGCTTCTTTTAAAACAAAGATTGCTGCTTCTGGAAGGGCTACAGAAACTTGCTTCAGGCAGGTGCTCTCTCTTCCAGTCCTCAGCAACTGCCATAGCTCACTGCAGCTCTCACCTGAAGTGTGAAAGGACAAAATTCGTCTGGCTGAAGAACATCCATCCCACCAAAAAAAAAAAAAAAAAAAAAGAAAAAAAAGATTAATATTCACCATGTGCCATCCATCAACTTGGAAGTTCCCACTTCCAGACATGAATCAATTTATTCCTTCTGTTGTCCAGGACAAGTGTGGTAGACACCTTGCTCTCTCTAGGCTGTACATCCCATCCAGGAGGCACAGGCAAACCAGCAGGATTCATTTTTCACTGTCACCCATTAGATAAGCTTCACCCCGTTAGAAAGATGTCCTGGGAATGAAGTGAGGGTGGGAACCCACAGCGACCACCCACCCTTGACTTGAGACACAGCTGCAGGGGTAAGGAAGCCAGAAGCTTCCCATGGGCATGCTGACATGGCAGAGATGTGGACACACCTGCATAAACCACACAAGTGAAAATTTTTCCTTTCCTAGCCCATTCCTAGCTACATTCACATGAAAAAAGGGAACAAGTCCCAAACATCCACAGCAAAATAGGCAAGGAGGAGATTGTTGTAAAAAATGAAGAAAAAAAAAAAGTGCCAATAATGATGTGGCCACTGGCGTTGAAAACAACACAAGTACTGAGGGAGGGATGGGGCATTTTTTCCACGAGCACCTGAGGGGTATTCATTTGCTGAAAAGCATTTTCTTCTGTATGCCTCTGAAGGTCACAGATGTGAGAGGTTTGTGCTGGCTCCCCGGGACAGTCTTTGAGCGCAGGTTTCAGTGGCACCTCCCGCTCGCTGCCCCCATTGGCAAGATCCACACGTGGTTGTCAGCACTTCTGGAGAATCCAGCATGCAGCAGATGGGAGAAATGAGAGAAGACAGAAAAAATTGATTCAGAGACCTCAAAACAGTGAATCTTTCCTTTGATGTTCTTTGGGACAGAGTATGGCTTGTGTTAATGTTTCTTTGTAACTGGGCTGGCCATGGATGGGCTTTAAACCAGCTGTGCAGGGAACACGACCAGCTCGTAACACCACTGGCCTAGCAGTTCTGCTCATGTTTTGGAGGGGGATGTACATGATGATGCAGAAATCTTGGGTAGTATAAGACTCTCAGCAGCTTTTACAAACCAAGGCCATTCAAAGCAGCCTGAAGGTTGCTCTGCTTTCTACCAGTGGTGGATTTGGCCTTTGGCCCATGCCAGGATCAGGAGTGGAAAAACGTCTCTGCCTACCTTTGCCTTCTTACAATAGCAACTCTGAACGGCTCTCTACTCTGTTAAATCTGATTTCCTTAGTGCTATTTCTGATATAAAGGTAGAGGGTCATTGAAGTTACACTGATTGCAAAACCACTGTAAAAGTGAGGAAAATTAGGTCTGTTCTTCTGTTAGCCAGTGTGCAATTTTTAGCTGAAGTGAGCTTATTGCCACAAACCTGTCAGCAAACAATATGTATGGCGATCAGAAATACCTGGGGAAAATGCTTTTACTGATGTGTGAAATGCCTCAGCCGTCACTCAAGCGATCCATGCAGCTCCAAGGACAAATAAGCAGCATCTGCGTTAATGCTTTTTGCAGCATTTGGTGCTGGCAGCTGCATTTCAGGAGGCCAGTTGCGGAGCAAGCCCTCGCTGCTCTTCCATCAGCTGCGTTTTCTGTCTTATGTGAGCAGTCTGTGCCTTCCAGGAGGTTTCAGCACAGCTGTTTTTCCTCCCTCACCCGACACCATCTCAGATCAAGTAAATTTCAGGCTGCAAGGAATGCAATTTTAGTCGCTATAAACCAAGGTTAGACATTTCATGCTGTAACTAGAACTGGCAACTTCCAGTGAGCTTCTTTACTACTTAAAAGCAGAATTGATTGTACAATAGCGAGGTTGAGATCATGAAGGAGCAATTTCTCTTGCACAGACCCATCTGGGGCAGTTAGATGACCTGCTCTGTAAGCTGTAATTTTAAAACAGTAGGACAGCTAAGCATGTAACTGAACCTAGAAGGAAACCTCCTGAAAGCCCCCCAGCACCCGCTAAAAAGCCCCATTGCTCATGGACTTCTGGATGTTCGATTCTGGCACTCGGAGCTTCCCCGGTTCAGTTAGCAGATGTTGTTCATTGTTTGCAGTCTGCATTCATCTGTCTCTACTTCTTTCTGCTCATCTATAATCAAGTTCTTGAGCTACAAACGAGCTACTCAACAACCCACTGCCTTATGTTTGTATCATAACCCATTAATCCTGGGCATCCTTTACAGGAGGTTTCTATTTCTAGAATAGTGGAGAGAGGGTTAATAGGTGTTGCACAGACAAAAACATCTTGTGTTGAAGCTGGTCCTTATCACATCACTCAAGGTGTTATTGGTCACAATCAGCTATGGTCACTAGCAATATATTGACCTGTTGGACCGTATAACAATCCATATAACAAATAACATTTGATTATCCATTTCTTGAAATAACTATGAATTGTTCATTAGCCCTTTATAAGGTATTTATAAAGTATTTATATACTCATATTTCATATAAAGCATGACTGTAATGTTAAAGTCTGGTATTTGGCCTTTTAATTCAACCAGTTCGAAAATCAGTAAGAAACAAGTTTTTGGGGCATTCACATCTCTTTGGCTGAAAGTGCTGAACATCAGCACCTAGTCCCAGACTCATCTGGATGGGGGGGGACTTTCTCTGTCTAAACAGTTTGTCTTGCCAAGTTGTTCTCCTGTGTTCCCTCTCCTGTTAGAGGAGAGATTGTTGCATTATCAGAGCAAAATAGATTGAACCCATCTATTTCAGGTGCCAGGCTCAGGATGGGTCAAATCACTCTCTGACTCTGGAGATGGCCAACCTGGAGAGACTCCAAAGAGCTGAGGTAAGGTGAGAGCATCCCCACCGTTCCCAACACTGAAGGCCTGCTCTAATTCAGGAAAGCGCTTTAGGATATGCTTAAACCAAAGGCCTGGATGGAGCTGTAGCATTTAGCCAGGGCAGGGAGGGTACACCACACCATGCAGGGGGGAATTTTTAAGGGAGCAGCATGGTTTACGGGGCATCTTAGCGCACAGAGTGGCTGAGGATATCTAGATGTCCACACGTGGAGTGAAGAGCTTGGTTACAAGTGTAGGAGATTCATCTTTATCACATCAGGAGGTTGGAGGAACCTTGGAAATTTCAGCAGGGCATTCAATTCTGAGGCACATTTGTTGAAAGGTCTTTTATCTTTGGCTGCAGTAACTTTCTCTCTCTCTCTCTGGCTCTTAGGACTAATAACAGCAAAGCTAGCTAATGTTTATGAAAATGCTTTGTACAGATTCCAAGTTGGGCACCACACTCTTTCTGGACTGCAGTCCAGTCATCCTCCTTCATCATCTCCATGTCCTACATCATCAGGCAGCAATGTGTCACAAGATTACACATCACGATTTAAACCCCGTAACAAGCTGTTCTGAGCTGGGAATGTACAAGAAGTATGTTTTGGCAAATCATATGAGAAGCAGAGGAGAATAGCCGATGTTTCCAACAGGCAACCATTTCCAGTTTGGCCATGAGTCTGTACTCTGGACCAGTCTCTAGGTAACATCCTCCAGCATCGTGCCAAGGGGAACAATGGCTCTTTTGATTCCAGTGCTGCCCTGGTATCTGCAGACTCTGGGAAAGCCAGCTCAAATTCCTTCCAACCTCATCTTCATCCAAAGACACCCAAGAATTTCTTTATTCTCTGTCCCTGGCTCTCCATGGCTATAATCCACAACCTGCATTTGAGCCACTGGAGGCAAAGATCCAAAATATTCACAAGGGGAATGGAGTAGTGAGAAGGCGAAAGACAATCTGCTGTGATATAAGGTGGGTAATTCCCTATCAACGCCTGAGCAAACACACAGACACCATGGCAAGGAGCCTGACAGATGGTTAGAGGGGAGCAATGGGCTTTTATTCACTGAGGCATGGCCGCCTTCTATTTCTGTTTGAAACAAAGATGTAACCTGGATAACAGTTCTCGGCTTGTTCACTAAATTGGGCCCAAGTCGAGGGGATGGATGTCCACACGGGGTGCACTGAAACCAGTTAGGGTGCCCAACGGTTCTTCTTCTACATCCAAAAATGTCGGTCCATGTGTCCATACCCTGAGGAACTCTCTGTTTCCAGCCCACCATCCCTTTGGTGTTGGCACTTTGAGCCCAGCACTTGAGCCAAAGGCAGCTTAGGTGCCAAGTCCTCAGCTGCTGTGCCTGGGCATGGCACCGCTGCCTGATTGCAGCGTGGCATGGACAGTAATGGGTCTTATGTTCCCTTGGGGGATGCCTTTGCTGTCCTTGGATGCTGTCCTGCGAGGGTATGCTACAACTCCCCTGTCCAGGGTAGGAGAGCACCCACCACCAGCGCAGCCTCTGAGCGGGAGACAGCACCGGGGATGGGGAAGAGGGCTGAATTTCTCCCCTTTTCTGGGTAAATCTCCAAGTGTCCAGCCTTGGGCAGCCCCCCCAGGGAAGGGGCTTGCTGTGAGGCTGGCAGCCCTGCCACAGAGATGGGCTGGCCTGCAGCATTGCTGCGAGCTGTGCTCTGCAAGCGGAAAAGACTTTAAAGGCTTTGCTTTCATTCATTTGCTCTTTTGTTTCATCAAACTATCAGCGCAGACAGCCTGCCTCTGATGTCGCCTTTCAAGTGATTTCCCTCGCCGCTTTTGCAAACACAAGTTTATCCCTCCTAGAGAGGTGAACCGGGGATATGTTTAATATAAAAAGAGAGAGGCGAGGTAATCAAACACCTGCTCCCTCTAAAACAAAGCCTTTCCTCTTCACAGGCTGTTGAGCACTGATGAGGAAAGGCGAAGGCGCACACCAGCCCTAAGCCGGCGCAAGGTCTAGCCTTCAGAGTGGGCAAAGCTGGGTTGTAAAAGCAGAAACAGGAACCGCGCTGTGCCGGGGTCTCAGCTGCTCTGCCCGGGCTGGAGAACAACGTTTTGCCAACATTTCAAGTTGAAAATTATAGGCGCTGTCACTGCTGCCTGTTCCCATCATCAGGCAGGGAAAGAGCAAGTGTGAAGTGGATAAATTTAAGAAAAATTGACTTTGTTATTGTCCCTTGAGAGCCCCTGGGGCTGATCTACGCAGGTGTTGTGCCTCCATGGATCCCATGGACTTTGGCCAGACCTGGCTGTGCTTGGCCCTTTTCGCTCAGGGCTTCATGCTGCTGCTGGTCCTGGGGTCACTACGCTGTGGTGGCCACAGGTCTGTGCTGGGAACCAACCTCAGCACCTCCAGCTGGGCAACCCCAAATGCTGGCATGCAAAAAATGGCTGTGACATAAAACTGGTTGCCTCCTGGTTGTAAAAGCATTGACAGATGAGTGTGACCCTTCTTGTAATGCCACCCGTCCTAGACCTCCCAGGACTACATCTCTCTGGGTGCACAGCAGATGTATCACAAACTACAAGGGCATCTGCAGGAATGGACAGAGGGACAGGTACCATATTACCACCCTTCTCCTCCCAGAATATTTTCTTTTTCTCTTGCTGCCCACATAGCACATATCCATGGCTCCCTGGCACTGTCCCAGTTGCAGTGGGGGACCTCATCCTGCAGACAAGCCCGCGGGATGGGCATTTCTTGCTTCCCTGAAGGACTTGTCTCATGCAGGTTTTCAGACCTTCACATGCAGCCGATCTGAGGTTTCAGACAACTTGGATGCTCTTGGAGAATGATGTTTTACAGTACTGAGGGGAAAAAAGGACAGGACCAGGGAATAAAAACAAGCCCAAAAGCCAGGAGGATTTCTATACCCCAACATGTGGCAGTGACACTATGAAAGCAGCTAAATAGAGCTGGCCAATCCTAATACTTCATCAGGTGCCCTTTGCCTCCCTGGTGAAAAGCAGCAGTGCCCTCACAAATGTCAGCCTGAACATCCTCAGTCAGATCGCTGGTTGCCCATGAATCTGAGATGGTTTCTCATTGCCTCTAATGGCTGACGTGCAATAATTTCAGAGGGAGCTGCACATGATGCCCATTAGCAGGCAATCAGGCATCTCATATTTCTCTTCCAACACACAATTCTCCATGAGGGATGGTCATTTTCTCTGGCCAGGGCCAGGAGCCCCCTGGTCCTTTGGCTGTTGCCTTCATCAAGCCTGCAGCCTGAAAGAACTTTTTGCCCATCAAACACCCGCTAGGACCGACTGCCAGGGAAATAAGCATATATATCATGTGGAGTACAGTGACATCAGCTCCGGAGAGCTCTCTCCCAGATCAGATGCCTGAAAAATCCCATCTGATGTTGACTGCTCTGAAAGGCTAGAGATGCAGAGGTACGTATTTCAGACAAGCAGCCCCCAAAGCAAATCTGTACAAGTGTCTGTAGACTGCACTAGTGCCTGAATTGTAACCAGAAGAAAATAGGCTGCCAAAATATAGCGGGGCTCAGGGAGTTATACGCAGAGCTGCTTTATATACTCACCTGCACGGTAAGCATTGCGCACCACCTATTGTACTGCTCTCCTTGCCCATATTTCATTATAGGTTTGCCATTTCTCAGTGTGTAAAAATAGGATGTGCTGGCATGGTTTAAATGGTACTAAGAGCACCGTGGAGAGGCACGGTGATAGCTGCAAGGGAAACGAGGAAACGGGAGCTCTCCTGAGCAAAGAGCAATATCAAGCAAGTGCTGAACTGACAACCTCTGTTGCTGAAACTGAAATGCTCTGGCAAAAAGCCACCTCCACATACATATATACAGCAACCAGCAGCCCCGAAGAGGAGAGCATGACAGAAATGCACTCAGCAAGTAAAGCCTCAGCTGTATAAGAAACTGCAGACAGGATAATCCTGCTATTCTACCCATCTGAGGAAAGGCAGGTTTGGATTTGGAGGGCAATTCTCCACGGCTTTCTACTTTGTAAATTCAAAGGCAAGTGGCTATACACTGGTGCAGGTCTCACACCTCCTTGCTGTCCAGGATGATTCAGGATAACTGGGAGGGAGGTCTCCAGGGCTGGTTTTCTGAATGTGCTGTGGTTTTGCTTTGCTGCAGCACAGTGCAGTAGCCAGTGCTACCCAAGACACACAGTTTTCACCCCCGCCACGTCCCACACAAGGTGTGCTCCTGATGCATTTTTGTTTGACGTTGGAGCTGGTCAATCCAGCCTGGTGGTGGTGGTGGTCAGGGAACCAAGACCTTCAGCTCTCTGTGGGTGCCCTGATGGCATGAAAGTTATGTGTGACCAGAGCGAAAGAAAATAAGGAGGAAATTGGTTGGAGGTGATTTTGGAGACTTGTTTGCTGGGCTTTAATATGTTTTGGATAATTGACAGCTGGCCTTGCACAGTCACATTTTTCTCTCAAATATTTCTGTTTCCTCAGGTGACATTTACCTCTGCTTTTTAAATGAAATACAGTCAGAACCAGACTATCAGAGTGCACACTGACTGACTACTCTCAGACAGCTCTCCAAGCCTCCTAAACACGCTAACCCACCCTCTTCCTGGTGAGTAGCTCCCAGTGATTTCTACATGAATAAGGATGCAGCTCTGCCAGGAAGCATTAGTGAAAACATGATCATCGATAAGAGCCACTCAGCCTTTCTGAGCTGAAATTATCCACAACAATATTTTTATAATTCTGGTTTTAATTTCTAGTAGTGGGCACAAGAGTCGCTCTTTCAGCTGCATAGATAGCTTTTCTCATTATCTGACATGTAATAGTTTCCCCAATAATAAGAACCAGCAAATGATTAGGATTTTTGGCTTTTTATCCTGAGATAAAATTCAGCTTTGTACGAAAAGTATCATATTTATGTTTCATAGTAAAAAGTTGTGGGGTGTTTTGCATGTAGAGCTGAATCTCATTTACAAATAGTAAGGAATAAAAAGAGTTTAGCTAAAATGCTTATACTAATGTTTGGGAGTGATGGAGTGGAGAGGTTTTTTGCTGGAAAGAAATGTGTATGGGATATCTGTAATTTCCCCAATCTAGTGAATAGGACATCATTTTCCTCTTGGGTAGTCCCCCCTTTTCATCCAGCGAATTCAAATCACTGCATCTGGATAGGAAAGAAGACTTTGAGACATCAGTGAACAGCAAACAGCAAAATCTCTGGACCTGCTATAAATGTGATGAACTCCTAAATGAGAGATCCAGACACACGACACTTTTCTGCCAGCCCGGGGAATTTGGTATGACACAGTCCAGTGAGCTCACCTGTGGTTGCTCTGCACTCCCCAGCGCTGCTTTTATCCCTCACCCAAAACACGGGAGACTGAAGCCATAACTAAATCTCAGCATCACAAAAGCCGGTTGCTAGGGCTGGTACATGGTCAGTGAGTCTCTGGCATATAGACACTTAGTGGTATATAAGCCTTTTTCTACTGCCAAAAGTCCTCAGCAGCTGCACATGCTGGATTTATCAGACTTTATGAGATATGGCACCACAGAAATTGGTCTGAGACTGCTGGACTATTTACTACCACTGTACCAGAATAATTCATATGTTTATTCCCCATCCTGAATACCTCCAAAACTAAACCTTCCAGGTGAAGTTGCACTGATTTAAAGCTAACCATAAATCCATTGACCCTTAGTAAACCATGCTTTTTCTTTTTCTTTTTTCTTTTTTGAAGGGAGAGAACACGGACCTGTTCAGTGTTGAGAAAAAGAAAGCAATTTTCCAACCATACGCATCAAGCAAATCTCTAGATCCTTTGCACTATGCTGTTCCCTCCTTTTGCTGGTTCCTGTTTGTTTTTATTTCCCAAAGCTTTCTACAGTCTCTCCTGCCCTCTTTTAAATTTTCTTCCTCCTAGCCTCTTCCATAAGGAAAGCCATAGATGGAAATGTGCTTGGTTTACTTGTTCCCTCTCTAAGCAGGGTAGCAAACAAAATAAAGCAAAGTCCCTATATGTGCCATATGTCAAATCATTTAATCAGTGCACGTTGATTCACTGTCTGTATCATACACTGCCCTTGATCGGGAGCTCTGCAGAAGGAGGTAACCCCGTGGTGCTGCACCAGTAGCAGATAACTGATTATTACTGGGCTGATATTTTTCCCCTTTGGCAAAAAGGGTTGACTTTAGAGGGGGCATAATTTTTTCCTAGCCTGCTGATGGCTAGATTTTGGCAAACCTCTCTATTTGGGACAGCCTGTGTGATTTTAAGCTTGTTTTCAGCTCCCACTGCTTTTCCATTAAGCTTTTTTGTAGCTCACTTCCATGAATAGGAGCCTGTGTCATCCAGTGCTTCTCTGTTCCTGCATCACTTCCAATCTCTTAGCCGTTTTCTGCATCTCGGCCATTGTTATGATCCAAAGCAAATAACTGCTTCCTTAGCTATTCTGCTGATTAGCTAATTTTAAAAGTGCAGATTTTGTTCACAAAATTCTCGCTGGACACAGCATCAACAACAGCCTTTTGTGCAGCTCCAAGCACAGGAGCCTATGACTCCAGGGCCAGTGATAATGAATTCAGATGGTTCAGGCAAAAGTAGTTTTTCTCAAACTAGACCATTTCTGTACAGAAAATGGGTGCGATGAAAACACTTCATCTCACCCACCATGCATTTCCTCCACAGCTTCCAACAAACTCTGTGGACGGCAGATAAAAGGATTTTGTCCATTTTGCCAATGTCATCCAGTTATCAGTCTCCACTCTGCCTAAATGTTCCATATATACTGGGGCTAGGCAAGCAGGTCTGCAGTGCTGTCAGATGATTGAAGACATCTGACAAAATTGAAAGAGCAGCTTGGAGGCAGGACTTGGGTTTCTTCGTGGCTATTCCCTTGCAAGGGTCCGAGACCTGGTGAGAAGAAGTTGGTGGGTGGCAGCTCCAGTGCCAGCTCAGCTCCATGTGTGGCTGTGAGCACAGGAGCAGGCACAGGGACATCACCCCCGGACTCTGGGTCCTGCTGTGGACCATAAACAAAAGAAATCCCCAAAACCCACAGACTTATTAAGTTAGAAATGTTGTCCCTTGTGTGAGGGAGTATTTGTTAGGTTCTGAGAACTGCCAAGGTTACAAACCCCAGACCTCCCACAGGGAGTTACGTAGACTGAGCAAGTTTCTCCTCCATCATAGTTTTACCAAGAAAGTATCAGCTGGTATTTTTAAGGAATACTGAGGATAGGAGAAACTAATCCCTTTTTATTTTTTAATTTATTTTGGGGTTATAGACTGATAAAAAAGCCATTGGATAAATTGGATGAATAACTGTATCATCTATATTTTTCCCTGTCTTCTTTAAAATGTCAATAAGAAGATGGGAGTTTTTTCCATGCCTCTTAGGAGAATATTTCACAGAGATTTTGTCCTGTTTCTTAGTTCAGACTTTCCTTTCTGTCATTTTTATCGTGCTCCCCTTAGCATTACATTTTTGTACACACAAAATAATTCTTTTCTGTCTGCCTGAACATGGTACCCATAACCCTAGTCATTACTCAGTGAAGCTGTATATATTTAGTTCATCATCTTTTCTCATAAATCAATCTTTTCAACCCCAAAATCATTTCAGCTGCTCTTTAAATTGTCTCCAGTTTGTCTGTTTTTTTTTCCTGCTAATGAGGTGGCCCAGAACTGAATGCTGTATTCAAGGCAGGCTGCCACCAAAGTAATGGGAACCAGGATGATTTCCATTATCTGCTGTTTGACACAAAACTTTATGTGAACATGTTGCAAGAAAAGGTCTGTTCTTGCAAATGTAAGAGTGCTGAAAACATACACAATCCTTATGCTGTGTGTTTAGTGCTGGGGCCTCCAAGCATCTGTATTTCCTGAATTGTGCTATTTTTCAGTCCTGTAAATTTTGCCCATAAAAAAACCTGGGGAATTTGGCTTTTTGGCTGATTCCAGATGCAGTGTCCAGGTAGCTGAGGACTGAAATATGGGACCTCAGCAAAACTGTATGCTTCTGGTGCAGTTACAGCTGCAATTTTTTTAGCAGCTTGATCCACTGTCTCCTCATTTGGAAGTATCAGGTCTACACCCTAAATGAATTGAGATGTTTTATTATTGATATGAATGAATGAATGAATGAATGAATGAATGAATGAATGAATGAAGCAAGTAAGAATAAAATCAGAGATTGATTTTCTTTAGTGTTCTCTCCAGCTCTCCTGAGCTGAGCATCACCAGGCAGATGACGCGTGGATCTCTCTATGTCTGTGCATGATTTTTGCCTAGGGATTCTTTTGTAAATTTTTTTAGAGGGATAAGAGTATCCAGGAGGGGTCCTGTGTCCCACCTCTGGGGGTACACAATCTATAGGTCTTCCTCAAAGACGATCCTCTTTTAGAATGACTCACTGAGAAAAACATCCCCTCTACATTCAAACTTTTCCATTGTTGAGGGTCCCACCCCAGCCCTTGACCAAGTAGTACACAATTACTGACTAGTTTAGTTAAGAATGAACGTCTTCTGAGCTGGTAGGCTAAAGGCAGTAATAAGCCACAGAAGTGCATCAGGTCTTTCTTCTGGCTGTGCCTGGCCAGCAGGGAATGCACTGACCACAAATTAATCTTCTTGGTACAGCACAGTTTTCTGTAATTCAGGTTTACATAAAAGACAGGTTCCAAAGGCCCAAACCAGACGTAGTAGGGATGGATCTACCTCATGCTTTTCTCTCTACTCTGACATGGTGTTGCCACTGCTTGCAGAGCCAGGAAAGGCTGTTGGGTTGCAGTGAGGGGACAGGACTCACAGTTGCTACACTTGCCTGGAAGGATCGAGGTCTGGTTTTGCTTTTCTAGCCTGGCTTCTTCCTAGCTACACACGGGAAGATGCCATGGGGTCCTGGATCCTCCTCCTGGTACTACCCAAAGGTGCAGTTTCACATTACAGCTTCTGTAATGGTGGCTCTGGCTATGAGTGCCAGGGTCCAGTAGTTTACACCCTCTTTACTCCTTAAATCCTGCCCTGCGGCAAGTGACTGCCTCCTTGGTTGCACTGGGACATCCAGACAAGGCAGTGAGCTGGTACAGAGGAGAAGATGGGCTCCGACCAGCTCTGCTGCTGAAGGACTCGGTGTGTTGGCCTGTGCCTTAGGGATACCCTTTCAGCACCAACTGTCTTCCTGGAAACCGTAAGGTGAACTCATGCCCTGTTTTCTGCAGTGTGTTATCAGTAAGACTGAGAACAGCAGAGGACTGAAGTTGCAACATGCAAATGAAAAGCAAGCTCAAAACCACTGCGACTTTTCAAGCCTATCTTGGGCCCCTTCATGGAGGAAAAGCTGGACTGAGCCTTGCTCCTGACACCTTGCAGGTCTCAGGTTTTCTTTTGCATTATCCAGAAGCCTTGTTCCTCCTTGCCCTCCTGGAAATGCATCGTTCAGCTTCTGAAATCCTTCCTCAGCTCCAGCTCATGTCAGGTCACGGGACTCAGCTCAAGCCAAGCTCTCCGCTTGAAGCATTTACTGATCCATTTTTATGGTACAGCCGTCACATAAATACAGCACCAAGTTCTCCTTATGGCCATCTGGGGACTTGGTAGCTGGTCTAACAGCCCTGTTATTTTGATGTTAAATAGAGCAGTGAGAGTAGCACAAAAACAAAAATCAAAACCTTAACAAAACAAGGTCCCCCCACAGTTAACAGGATTTCTGGAAATTATTTCCTTCCATCCACGTGCCAGCATGACAACGGCCAGTCCCTGTTCCTTGCACCCATAATGGGAAAGAGCAAAAATCAATAGCAGGAAAGAAGGATCAATGCAAACAGAAATGGCAAGTTTTGTTTTAAAAGATTTTGGCAGAGGGGTTTTAAAAAACGATGCCATCTGTGGTATTTCTCTACATCGACAGCATGCACTGTGGATAATGCCAGTCCCACATCAATAACATCTGCTAGTGCCGCTTTCTGAGTGGTGTAATCAATCCTGCCCAGCAGGCCCCGGGGTAGAAAAGTAAGCTCACAAACGGTGCCTGCCATCTGCATCCCACCCGCCCTCACCCAAAATCTGGCAGCCCTCACCCCAAGTGCCTGACAAGGCCATTGCTCGTACTGGGCACTGAGGTGCTGGGCAGAACGAGACGGGGGGTAGGTTATCCTGCAATGATGCCAAAACTATTCCTTTATTTTTTTTGCAGCTTGTCAGTCTTGAATGTAACCAGCAGTTTCCCGAAGAGTCTTTGCACATCTGTCCCTGGTTGGGACAATGTGGGTCCTGTGCCATGGCAAACCCCACAGGCAGGGTCATCCCGGGACCCTGGCATATCACGAGGGCAGAGCTGGACTGTCACTGTGCTCTGGGAATGCACATGTGGGCTGCAGGTGCGTTATGGTTTGCCTGTGAAATATCTGAGGATGTGTTTTCAATACTCCCAGGGACAATGATGAAGGGATGCAGGGAACAGTTTAACCACTGCTCAGGGCACGCAGCCCTGTGACACCTCTTAGCTCTTATTCCAAGAAGAAAGTATGCTTGAGGTGGCTCTGGCAGAAAAGTTTTGCCTGTTCTTTCTACGTGAAGTATCTTGAAATCTGCTGAGATTCAAGGTACCACCCCAACTGTCAGCCTCACCCATTATAAAATACCCATCTTCCTGCTAGAACATGTTGTTTGCATTACCTTGGTCTGCGCTGGCTCCAGGCAGCAGGAGTGACGGCAGTGCAATGCCTGTCATGCTGAGCAGCACGCCCTACATCCCCCAACCTCCACCTAGTCTCTTCAAATACATTTGTATAACGCTGCAGTTACAGGGAGTTCCTTTGAATGCAAAGTTCATGGGGCAGTAGCAGAAAGGAGGTGGGACAGGAGCAGATGCATTTTCTCTTGGGGCTAGATGGGCTGGTAGCCTTCAGCATGCAGCCCTGAAAGCATCCATAAGGGCTCATGGAAGTGTAATAGAGAGTAGGATAAATCATGTTAAAGAAAAAGTGGTCAAAGCACACATATTTGATACAAAATCCCACTGTATGGAGGAACTGGTTTCCTACCAGTCTCATTTGATATCCATTTCTACAGAAACACTAGGCTGAGGTGCTGGGGGAGGAGGGAAGCATAAAGTCCTCACGTTGAAGGGAACATATTGGCTGGATTAAAAGGAGTGGCTTTTCCCCCCAAGTCTGAAATATGTTTGACAAATAGCATAATTTTTTTAAAAGGTTTTACTTGTTGTAGACATGATAACAGGGGTTTGACACCTATTTTTAGCCAGATTGTGAGCACTTATTGCTTTTTCTCCACATACAACAAATGCTCCCTTCAGAATTGTTTGCTTTCAATAGCACAGAGCCAAGCAGTTGTTTTAATTAGGTTTCCTATAGACAAGGACATTCATGTAATACTTTTCTTGCATCAAGACCAAACAGAATGGGAAACTTGGTGCAACAGCTGCTGAGAGTTATCCATGACAACAGGTACAGCCCAAAATAAAGCGAAACCTGGCCGGTACCTGATGCAGAGCCCAAGTGCCCAGCTGCTGCTGCTCATCAGCAGTATCATAAATGGAAACCTCTGCCCGTCCAGCAAGCAACTATGGGTTCACAATCTCACTGAGTCCCTCTGCATATCTCTTGTAGCAGAATCACAGCAGTATTGGCAATGCGCAACCTGAACAGTCATGTTACTGCGCTAGCACCAGTTTGACACTTGCAGGAATTTTGACAAAGGGAGCAAAAAAGGAGAAGGAGAATGATGTAGGGAACTTGGTTAGATAAAGTTTCACTTGTCAAAGAACCATTGAGGAAAAAGGCTGATGTATTCCAGCCTGTTATATGGTGTATTACAGAAGCAGTCTATTTTTGTTCTGCTATTATGCCATGGAGAATTCATCTCTCTGCAACCGCAGAAGCAATAAAGGAAAAAATTGGCCCTTTTCCTGTAAATTGACTCCAGTACTTTGGGGTGGGTTGTACTTGCTTTCCTTGCAGCTGAATGCAAACCTATGTATTCCCGAAGGAACCCCACAGTGAAAGCCAAGGCGCTCTTGAAGATCAAGTGCAAAACTCAATGACCCGGGACAAGAGAGCAAGTCTTGAAAATAATCAGCCTGAGCTGGCATCTGAACCTCAAAGTAAATCAAACACTTGGAGCTTTGAAAAGTTCAGAAGGCTTTAAGGAAGATAAAATCAGTTGCCACTAAACTTCTTATTTAAAGCCTTGTATTTGGTTTTGGTTGTTTGGTGTTGTTTTTTTTTTTTAATAGAAAGAAATATTTCCAGGGAGCAGCTACAAACTCAGTGTCATTGGAACAAGAGAAGGCCAAACTTCACCTGAGAGGAGGACTGAATGTCTAGATCCTGGAGGACATGAAGCCTTTGATGACAGCCAAGAGGAGAGCATTTGATGCATCCCATATCAGAGGTGCTGCCATGCTCATTGAACATGTATCTCCTTGTCGTTATGCTTTATAAGAATCATCTTTATCCTGAAAGGTATGTACAGATGCACCTTCTGTTGGCCAGCAGCTGCAAGATGCATATAGAGGAATTATAGAGGAATGAAGATGGGGTAATTAACATTGATAATATACAGCTGTGGGCTTGCTTCAGGAGTGGTGGGTTGGCTGATGTGGATAAGGTGCAGCTGTGGCTGGCTCCTGCTAAGTAATTAAATAGCTTTAAGGGGTATGGAAGAGAAGGGCCATATGAAGAGGAGTGCTGGATGAAGAGAGACCTGGAAGAAGCAGAGGGAGGAGAGAGTGTGCCCTGGATGTAGGAGAGATGAGGAGAGGACCCAGGAGAAGCAGGGGTCCCAGATGAGGAGAGGCTGGCTGGGAGAGGAGCCAGAGAAGGAAGAATCTAGATGCAGCAGAGGCGAGAAGCAAGTGGACTAGCCTGAAGAAGATGGAGAAACAGCATGGACAGTAGATGAACTTTTGAAACCTTGTGGGGGATCAGTGGCTGTGCTGGGGCAAGGCGTGGGAACTACTTATTGAAGTTAACCTGGTATGGGATGGTAAAAGCCTTGTTGCAGCCGGCTAGTTTGGATAGTGCTGTGACAGATACACACCCTGAACTTCAGGGAGACTTTAGGAATAGCTCCTTGCCAGGAAAAGCAAGGATGGACAGGCTGGGACTATGCCAGGCTTGCAGATGCTGCTCTCCCTCATTGCTGGGAGCGACTCTCCCAGGGGACACCACAGGCTCAGACCTCCCAGGATAGCTTTCTGTCCTCCTTACTGCTAGCAAACAGAAAAACATTGCCTCTGCGCCAGAGGAAGAGAAGCAATAGCAGGTCAGCGTGGACTGACGGGCAGGGAAACCAAAACAAATGATAAAATAAATAATATGGGGGGTTGGTAAGAGTGCAAAACAGCTGCATTGGCACCTCGGTTCTCAAAACATTTCAGGTTGCTGTAGGTGTGCAAGGCAGTATCTAAACAACAGAGCCCCTGCAGCCTCCAGAAGGTCAGCCAGACACCACCCCTGCACTGCCTCTGCGGCTGCGAGCAGCACGGGGGCCTTGGGGCTGGCCAGGCAAATCCCACCATGCTGGCCAGCGTGGCCCCCACTGCCTGGGAGGCAGGGATGGGCATTGCTGTGAGGATATTTGGGTTAGCCTGTGGCTTCGCAGATCACTGCAGAGCAGGGAAGCTTGTTTGAGGCAGGAGAGGTGCTTTCTCCAGCTCAGGACAGGAACCTGGCTACAGCTGGCCAAGAAATAGATGGGGAGGGTAGCCTGGGCTGCAGGGGGCTGTGCTGGGTGAGATGCTCTGGAGGCTCCAGAGGATGAGGTGCCCCTGCAAGGCTTTGGGAAGCTTTAATAGCACCCCCAAAAGACGGGGGGGGGGGGTGGGGCGAGGAGAGAAAGAAATCTGAAGCAACCAGACCAAAAATAAAGGGCACAGACTATGAGAACAAAGCATGAGCTGCCTTTGTCTGTGCCCCTCTGGGAAGGAAGGGGAGTGGGGCAGCCGGAGGGCTGACGGGGGGTGAGCATGTGGGGGGAAAGTGTGGTGGGGAGGGAGCTGTGGCTGCTCGTCTTGCTGTGGGGACCTGCCACACATGTCTCCTGGGAGCTGCCCAGCTAGCAGCACACGGCAGCCTTGTTTCACTGAACGAAGAGGGGAAAGCAGCCAAATAGGGAGAAGCATGAAGGAGGGAGTGAGGCTCTAAAGCAACGAGCAGGGGTGAAGACCCACCAGTCCCTGTCTGGCTGTGGCTCTTCCCCAAGGCACCCAGAAAAGCCACACATGGGTTATGGCGATGTATCATTCAGGGAGCATTCTCTGTGGAAAAGGATGGTGCTGTTCACGTGATGTACAGCAAGCTAAGATTATTTATAATAATGAATAATGAATTCCTACACATGTTAACTGGAGCTGCAGCACAAACACGACACCCTCTAAGAGCAAAGGACTTGCTTCCACCCCATCTCCCCCCGTGTACCTTTACCCAGCATCACCCTGTCAGCACCTTTGTTCACGTTTAATATTTATGCAGCACAGGGTACCAGGAGACTGGTTGGACCAGGGCAGCAGGCTGTGCCCGGTGCACTGCAGCAGCCCATCGTGAGCCCTGCCTCCTGTGCCCCACTTATCTTGTTCTGCAAGGCATGCAAGCACCCTAGCAGCCTCCTTCCTGTAATTTTAATGATGTTTTTTATGTACTGGATGTTGTCAACTTGCTGGGTGCTGCAAAGGGGTCAAAATCAGTCTGACCCTGCTCCTCAGATGCTTGGCTGGATGGGCTGAGACAAGTGGGAGATACTTGGAAACGCCAAGCAGAGCAAACTGCCCTTTGGTCCTTCCCACAGGATGTTGAGGACCCCAGGGATGGCACAAGCTTTGAGTTCTCGCCAGCTGCCAAGGAGCATTGTGATGGTAGTGATGATGGTGATGGGCACGGCTCAGCTGCAGGTTCCACACCTTGAGTCATATAGACTGGGAGGAACTTCCCCAGGGAGCTGCAGCCCTCAGTCCCACATGAGGTGATTATTTATTGACTGTTGATAATTCAACTCTTGTGGGACCGAAGGGGAAAAACAATGAAAAAACCAAAGTGTTTGGAAGATACCCAGCTTCTCATGTTCTGGCCTTCCTGCTAACAGCCTGGGAGATGGTTTTGGTGATAGCTGGTGGAGGCTGAGGCTGTTTCTCAAATCTCAGATGTTTGTAAATATTTATCCAAGTTGACTGGGTTGCGGCATTCCAGTTTGCATTGCAGACATTTATACTTCTGCTCCATTATGTCCTTTTTTTGCTTGCAAACATTTTGTGGAACGAAAACAGGCGTTTTTGAGCAGCACTAATTTTTAATCTAATTTCAGGCAGGTTGGTAAGTTAAGGTCAGCATTCTGTCAATGACAAATTTAATGAAAATAAAGGTCCAGACACCAAATGTTATGGAACTGGATAAGGCTTTTTGACTGCTGTCATTACAATTGATAGTTCTATTCAGTCACTTGAAATTTTATTGATTTTTTTTTTCCAAGCACTCCACCTTAAACTTATTTTTCATTTCAAGAAATCAATACTATGGATCCTTTGACACAAGGCATGCAGCATTCTGCCACAATATGTATTTCATGATGGAAGAAGCTGGGATTTTTTTTCTGCTCAACTTCTTCCATCATGAAAATAAACTGAAAATCTTGTTTACTTAAAAAAATACAAATCTGGGCAAAACTTCCTGCCCTTGATTCTCTGCACTAGATCACTTGTGTTGCTCTCTGCCGTGGAGATTTTTTCCGCCCAAAGCCTAGCTGCTGGTGGAAGGCAGAGTTATGAATGTGCGATGAGGTTCATCTAACAGCTCTGGTAAGTGGAAATTTTTTTTATTTTTCATCTGTCTGTTTTCCTCTTTTTTTTTTCCTCAATTCTGCTTTCCTGGGCACAGGTGGAAAATCTTATTTTGCAATTTCATCAATATAACGAAAAAAACAGGTTTTGCATGGGCAGAGGCTCAGGGTTGGAGCTCTAGTTAATGTTGCTGCTGCAAAGGCAGTTGCACTCTGGGTCAGTGTACACAACGGGTAGAACACATGTGGGGTGATGAAGTACTAGCAGGGATAGGTCTCTCTGAAGCTGCCTGGTGAGATGGGTGAGACCAGGTGTGGGCGAGGGGCCTGGGCCCACTGGGGACACCAGGTTGTTGACTGTGGGGACCAGTCCACACCACTTCCCTCTCCAAACCCACACTTTCAAGCCCACATCCAGCCGCCCTGGGCTGGCTTTTCAACACGCACCCAGCCATGCCCTACCGTGGGCATGGACAGGTTGCATCATGTGAGCTCAGGTGACTCAGCACCAAAAAATCTGTGGTTTTGGATAGTCAGCAGCAGCAGCAGGTGCTGCCCTGCATCACCAGCCTTGAGAGGCTCTGATGGTCACCTTCACTCTTCCCGTGTGATGAATGAGAGACAGGCATCCAGTTCCTAACCTTCACATCATGTCTCCATGCTATATTTTTTCCTATATTTTACTTTTTAAAACCTAATCTGTGCTTGAATAATGCCTGCTGCTTTCCTCTGCCAGGAAAGCTCGTGGGAACAGAAAGATCAAGGTCAAATCCCTTCTTAACCCAAAGGAGATGACCCTTCTGGGGTCCTTATAAACACCCTGTACTGTGGATCCAACCATCTTTCTGACTGATAAATAATTTAGTTCTGGGTGTTACGAATCCCTGGCTTTTTATGAGTATAGATATTTATTACAAGTACAGAAAGTCTCACCTTTATAAATTATTAAATTTGGTTACACACAATGGCATTAGTGAATGATCTGAAATTTCCGTGAAAAAATAGAGTATTGTCCCTCTTTTTCAGGAAAAAAAAAAAAAGAGGCAAGGGAGTGATAACAATGTAAGAGCATATAGGAGGGGTGAGTGGACTGTATCTTTTTTTTAAGTATCTCTCTAACCCAACAGATTTGTGACTACAGCTCTGTAATTTTGAGGTAAATGAATTCAATTCTGAGAGAAGCAGGAGAGGCGGAGGGAAGCCTGCTGTCAGCATTCGTATAGGCGCAACAGGTATAAAAAGACAATATTCAGCATCCATATCTTATTACATCCACCACTAAACCAGAATGCTATTAGCAGTCATGGCACAACAGAGAACGGGAGGGGAGATAAAGAAAGAAAAGAAATCAGGATTGATGTTCTCTTCCTGTATTTGTTATCTTACAGAAAACAGCAGCAGAATACAAATCAACCCACCACATGTACAAGAGGGTGTGATCCTTTGAGATTTTTGTTTTATGGATGAAATAAATTCAGTCATTGGGGGATGAAAGGCTCTATAAGTGTAAAGAAAACCTAACCTTTTGCACATTTTTTCCTCCAGTCAAGAGCTTTCAGAACAGAGAGTGGTGTGAAGGGAAACGCCAACAGGGGCTTGGCTAAGGATGGTCACAATTTTCCTCTTATCAGAAGAAATGTTCTGATAGAGTTCTTCCACTCCTTTCATGGCAAATCCTTCCTGGAGATGACAGAGAAATGCACATAAGGAATTGTTACTCATTGGGGAGGGGGAGAAAAAAAGAGAAAAAAAGCTTTTAAAAGGGAAATGAGCTAGCTAGGGAAAAGTATGTGGGCAAAAGTGGAAACAAATACGTTCTCATTCTTCAAGTTTCAGCAGAGACTGACAGTCTGCTTCTTTCCAGTTCACAGTTTTTGACCTGAAAACACAAGTTTATATGCACTACAGACTAAATCAGCATCTGTTACACTTGTGAAGGAGTCCGTATCTTCCCAAGAATGCAGAAACACAGCAAGCACCAGGCTAGTGAAGCGATCTCACCTCTGCCACCACCACCTCCTGTTCTGCACTGGTGACATTGCAAAGTTTTTTCCCACATTACAGTACACCTTGAAAAGCAAGAGAGATTTCACAGCTCTCTATATACTGGACACAGTAACAAGAGCTGAAATTGGACTGAAAAGCTACCTAAAATATTCCCTTTTTCATATCCCTTATAGATTAACATATTATGTGTATAACTTTTCAGGCTTGTACCCTTTGATAGAATATAGTGGTTTACAAGGTGGAGCCAAGAAATTGGTAGTTATGATATCACTCATAAGCATACAGCCCTTAAATTTCCAGCATAGCAAGTATCCCAGAGCATCTTGGATTCTCGGGTTTCCAAATACATTGTGCCCAGAAGGTGATTTCTCTGTGAAATCAAACTACATTCTAAACCAAAGGGCACTTTTCAGATTGGAGATGGAATTCTTAATTATGCAGCATCAACCACAGCAGTACTAGGGAGAAGCAAATTCACTTACAAATTATGCACATACATCAAAACCACCCTCTGTTTCAGAGATAAATGCCCAATCAATCCCATCTATTTTGCCATCTACAGCAGACGCTGCATCAGGCTATTTTATAACTATAAATTTTAATATGTCTTTCCTCGCTATAGTCCGTCAACTTGTGATTATCCAGACTTGGGGAGGGAGCTGAATAAAGTAAAGCACAGTCTAAAACCAGTGTAAATCAGATTGTGAGAATAAATGTTTTATTTTCTATATTAATCTTAGCAAAAACTGGAGTGATGATGTAGAGAAAGGTCAACAATGGGAATGAAAGTGTTTTATTTTTGGTATAACACGGTTAATCCGCAACTGGATAATCTGCCCATACATAATTAAAAGTTGACAGTGTCTGTATTGAGAGCTAGGTGAGAGATTCAGGGAAAAAGCAAAGTTGATTTTGTTTCAGTCTTTGCTAGGACTTTGCTGCTTTGTCCAGGTGATGGATTAAGATGGAGCTGGGATGCAATTTACAGCTCTGTCCCCTGGGCAGCCTTTCCGGAGAAAGGATAGCAGTGATGGAACAAGCGTAATCCTGATCGCTTGGCAAAATGTAACGTGCTTCCAAAACACAAGGGGCAGGGCCACAGACAAGGGTTTAAATAAAATCAGTTTGTGGAGAAAGATCTATTGCTAAGTGTAAGTTGAAGCTGCGTCCAGCGTCCAGCTGGGTAGAGAGGATGGACCAAAGGCAACGGTTTCATCAGGAGAAATGGATCGAAGCTCTTCTGGTGCTATGATGTGCACATATAGGAGAGGCAGATAATGCTTAGAAGAAATTCTCTACATTCAATAATCATCCTTTTCTGTACATTCAATAATTGTCCTTACAGACATTTGATTCCCTATTACATCTTTCTGAATCATATTAGAGGTAGCACACAGAATAAAGATTGGGCTCCCTCATTCTTTTATGCCTCTAAACCCAGCTGGAATGCTAGAAAACTAAAGCTCCTTTTCTCTCTCTTTTTTTCTTCTTTTTCCCCCTTCCCTTTACTTAAAGGAAAAGGTGTTAATAGTAGTTTTAAGATTAAGAAGGAAATGGGTATTTAAGAAAGAAACATATTCCTCTTGGGTCACTATGAAAAGCTGTTTCATTATTGCCTAGAACCAATGGAAATAAAGCCAGCATGTCATCAAACCCTTAATACAGCATTAGATCTAATTGAATCTTTTGCATCTATTTTTAATGAGCAGCTCATTTGTTTAATATGATGGCTACATAATTATGAGTTTGTTCTCTACTTGGGACATATTGGTTCTAATGCGATGATATTTAATTTCTATCTTTCAAGGAATTATAAGAAACAAGCTGCCAAGCTTGAAAATACAGTGAATGGTCCACAGGACTGAAGAGGCTGCAGCCCATTCACCTGTGTGGTGTCCCTGAGGGGACCGAGCCTTTCATCTGAGGTTCCTTCATCAGCATCTAGCGCTGGATCTCTGTACGGAAACCAGCCCGATGCTGACACATGCAGATGTATTACTGGGGGAGACTTCCCATAAAAAGAATTCAAAGCCTCATATTAAATGTGTAGTAGCTCAGTGCAGCAATAGTGAGCGATAGGAACAAGGACACAATCCAGCTGTTGAGACAGAAACAACAGCATGCATCGGGAATGCACATCTGTTTTCATAGAAGCAGCATCATCTGTTTTCCTTGCAGCCATATGACCCTATTTCTGTCTACTCCAGCACCCAGAAATGGCTTTAAGAAGCCACCAAGACGCCTGCTGGGAGCTGCCTGCCCGGTTTCTGTCCCCCAGGCCTGTGACTTAACGTGCTGTCCCTGCCACATGTCACCGCTCAGCACCCTCTCCTCTGCTCTGCTCTGGCAGCTGGGTATTGCCGAGAGAGCTGACAGGAGTGAAGGTGAGGGAATTATTGCCGGTAATAACGTCTGCAGCAAATCTAGCCTTCTTGCCACACTTTGTTTTAGCCAAACCTGCTCCGTACAAAGGGATCGATCACCTGTAAATTCTCCCCAGTGCTCAGGTTGACGAGTGGCTCCCCAGACCTGTGTGCCTTTCTCACAGCTGCGCTTCAACCCCAGGTGCCTGTTCGCCAGTAAAATTAATAAAACCCCTTAAAGCTGCACGTAACAAACCTCTACCCTCAGTCCACCCCCACCTCATAAGGAACAGCCTATGGCCCTTGATTTGCCCTTTTTAACTACTATTGGTATTTATATTTTCAATAAAAATGGCTTTTCCAGTATTTTTGCAGAAGGGCTGTGTGCTGTGCCTTACCCTGCCAGCGAGCCCTGAGCACGAAGGGGTTACGCAGCCATAAGTGCTCCACACAGCAGGGCTGAATGCAGGTAATTTCTCAGCCAGCCAATTTGCCATTCTCTCTCTTTATGCCATTACTCTTCCCTTCGGTATAAGCCTCCCTCACACACGACCCCATCAATAACACTGAGCCAAACACAGAGCTTTGTTTAAAAAAAAAAAAAAAAAAAAAAAAGGCTGTGGATCCTCACAGCTAATGCTTAGCCAGCTCTTGCTTAACCAGAACGACTGTTTGGGGGCTGGGGGCTGGAAGGGAACCCCTTCAAAAATGCATAGTTTTCTTTGATGACGTATCCTACCCACTCCATTCCTGGGCTACGGCAGTGGCACAAGTTAATTGCAGAGCCATTGGGGAATAACACCACTCCATTGACATGAATAACTGCAGAATTGCCATTATTTCCAGCAGAGCTACAGTGCAGTCCCCACAAATAACTATACAATTGACTTATATAAACCCTATTATTGTCCTTCAAATGTTTCCTAGATAACAGGAGCCGTCATTGCGATGGATTTCATAGGTATGCATTAACAAAATTAAAGATTTATAGTTTAGCCAAAGTCAGAAATCTCATTGACATTACTGAATCAGAGTTGCTGCTTTATTCATGCAAGATAAGCCCCATGTGACTTATGCAACTTTTTGCCTAAATAAGGCAAGAAGGATTTAGCCGGTGAAACACCACTGGACAGGCACAGCTTCAGCTTTCCTATGGACCGTGCATGAATAGTAACCTAAGGGACACCCAGAGCAGTAGCTTCACATCTTTGGACAGGAGAACCAGTAGATCACTCCAAGTTAGGAAAAATCTATACGGACTAAGGATTCAAATGTCTAGAGGGAAGTAGGACTGACAAAAGCCATTTTTATTGTTTTCATCTTCTCCAGCTTAGAACAACACCGCAAGGGTTGTTTTTTTGTTTGGGTGTTTTTTGTGTATTTTGGTCTTCCAAGTGCAAGAAAGGCAGACAACAGAAGGAGGAGAAAGGACAGCACAGACTGAAACGCTGGCTTGGGCAGGCAGTGAAATATCACACTCAAGTGCCTGAATAACCCACAGTGAAGAGAAGATTAGAGAAATGAACAATAAAACTGACTTTTCCATCTTGTCCTCAATGGACGGGAAAGTAATGGAAATCTCATGAAAGATAAATGGTAAAGTTAGTTTAAAATGGATTTAATGAAAGTAAAAGAGGATGAGTGCTCATTCCAGGCTGCTGATTTATATTTTCTATATTTTAGTCCTCATAACCAAGTTCTGTCTCGTTAGCAATTAGAAGTTTAATACAGAGTTACACATTCAGTCAAAACCCAAGCAGCTTTTAATACTTTGAAGGAGCACTATGCTGCATTCTGAAAGATTAGGAAGGGCGTCCTTGGCTGGATCTGTGCATATTAAAAAAGTGATCTTCAAACTCAAGTTTTTCTTGGGGGATGGGGAATAATTCAAACCATCACTTCCTTTTTTTCTTCCATTGAACTTGGTAGAATGTAAAATTATACCAAACTTATAACAAAAGGAATAAAGGTTTACAAAGAATCAGCTACAAAATGAGTGGCTCTTGTGAAGATGAAACATACTCTAAAATTAGCTGAGGGTTTGTTTTTTGGGTTTTGTTTTGGGTTGTTTTTTTTTTTTAATAAAAATCTACATTCTTTGTCTTTCAGCTGCTCACAGATTCTAGAAAGAATGAGCTAATTTTTCCCACTTCTTCCTCTCAATATTTTTCCACAGTATAAATAATACATAAAAATATTGGCTTTATTTGGAAAAAGTGGAATCTGTCTTGGTATCAGAGCCAAGCCGGCGGCAGCCCCAGTGAGAATGAGGGTTATGCACCGTGATGAAACCTTCATGTTACACAGTAAGGACCATGAACCAGCAAACCCATCCTTGGCTAGATGTGCTGGAGAAACATGCACAAAGGGATGTATAGGGATGCATGACCTTTTAGGTGGGCAAAAATAAGCAAAAGTCCTTTTTAAAGCAGGAGGCACAATACAAACACAGCCCCAGGCTGCCCACACCACCTTGCCAGTGACTCAGCACCGAAACTGAGCCTCCCCTAGACCCAACCAGATAGCGCAGTCTCCTGTGACTCATCCCCAAAACAACAGCGAGGCTGCCAAAATGCGAGCAGGGTGTTGTGACAAAGATACTACGCACCAGCATGCTGGGTGAGACCAACCCACCCACTTCTTATAGGAAAGGACAGCAATTTTAGGTTGCTACTACTGACCTGGGCTGAGCACAGACCTGGGAGTGAGCAGGTCTCCATCTCTGCAGGGCATAGGCAAGATGGGGCTGCTGCAATGGCCAGCCAGGAGCTAATTAGCTAATAGTAATAGGCTAATAAGTAATAGAAATTGGCTAATTAGCTAATAAGTAATTTAGAGCATTGGAGCCCTGGTCAGCTCCCTGGCTGCAGCTGGAGGATATGGATCCAGATCTCTGTAGATTGACAGCAATGTCCTTGATCTTTTTAGCTGTATAAATAAATAAACAAATAAATTACATTTACGCATTTTCCTTCAGAAATGAATGCGAATTTTCCACACACAGTCAAGGAGCAACCCTCTACTCAAGGTTTCCTCCCGTGCATGTCCCCAGGACACCTACGTAATACAGGATCCTGCTCCAGGCTCTGCTCGCATCTCTGAATCTCTTCTGCCTGGCTCTGCTGCCATAAAGCAGCTGCTAGTGCCAAGTGACTTTCTGCACCAGTGGTCTTCTCATGAGCAACACTGATTTTTCTTTCCTTAGCAACTGAAGATGCAGGGTCTGACTTCAGTCAATTGATTTTGATGGGGATTGCATCCACTTGCACAGGGAGGAATTGGATGCACCACAAGTGTCTCAGTCCCTGACTGAACAATTGTACTAACAGCAAGGACGCAAACGCAACAGATTTCAGGCTGTCGCAGGTAGCAGTAACAGTCAATCACCTGCATGAAATGACTGTGTTATAGGAAATCCTCCTGCGCCATGAAGTGAAACCATCCTGTTCCTGGCCTCTTCGGAGTCCAAGAAGCAACTCACTTCTTGATGAAAATCAGCTGGCCTTTAGTTTCCCATGGGAACACGTTGCACAGTAACTTCATGATCAAAATGAAGGAACGCAACCTTGGCAAAGCGAGTGCTTTTAGATGTAAATTCCCCCAGTGCCTGCTCGCTGGTCTGCACTCTTACTCTGATGCATTAGTATTTATAAACTACAAACTGCTTTTGCTGGGTGTATATTTCTGTAGTGGCCTGACCTCTCAGCCAAGACCTCAGTCGCACTGCAGAGCTGCGGCAGAGAAGCTCCCAGAAAACAGCCCCACCGTAGCATCCCATGCAGTGAAGGTGACCCCTGTCCTGTGATAGTCATGCCGTGCTGTGAAGGGGTTGCCTGGGCACAGCCACATCCCAGCTGATCAACTGATGTGGAGAACTTGGCCATGAGTATCCTACTGCCATGTGATAGATTTCTGGACACTTTTAACCCTAAAAACACAGTGGGTGCAACCAGGAGGCTCTCACAAGTCACAAGCAGGGCAGCTGGTTGGGCTCCCTCTTCTCCATGCCCTACCAGCACTGCGGATTTCCCTCCCTAGTGCAGGAGGAGCAAATAGATTAACCACCACGGCAAATGCCAGACAAATAAACACAGTCACTTTTCAGGCCGTGATGAGTAGGGCACATCTCTCCCCAGAGAATAATCTCCCAGAAATCGACACATAACATTGAAAGACAAATGAGAATGAAAAGGCCTCTCAGATTTAATAGCCTCCATGAATTACACTGCCTTTCCTCTACATGAACTGTCACTCTTTCCATTAAAGAGTCACTGTCATCAGTAATCCATTTTAAGATTTATAGACATGGAGATTTATAGACTTGCTGTTCTTATCTGCTTTTTTCCCCCCATGCATCTCCATGGGCCCCCAAAAGGTGGGATTCTATCCAAAACCTCTGCCCTGCATCTGAAAATATAAACTTGTTATGGGATGGCAGGATTTTGAATTGGATGCCAACAAAAGTAATAATGCTGATAAGGATAGCAAGGATGATAACGTGGGGGGGGGGGGGGGGAGAGGGGGGAAATGATGACAAGGACGAGAAAGGATAAAAGATGAGCAGGAGAAAATAAGAGGAACAATCCAGGTTTTAATTTATTTTTCACAAATTCCCACTCTATACATTCCATTATTTTTTGAATGAAAGAAAATCATTAGGTTACTTTTCCTCTTTGGTCATCTTTAACTTAAGAGAAAAAAACACACACCTTACATCCTTGAAGTGAATAGATTCAGATTCAGCTTTTGCATCCAGGAAGGCCACTTTACAATGCTCACAATAAAGAATATACTCAGGTGGGAGTATACTGACATTATGAAGTCTCTCCAAACAGCTAGAGGAATTTTTGTATAAATGAGCCTCAAGCTACTTGCTTTGCATATTTTTATCTGATTCTAGTGCAATTGCACAGTTTGTTCTGATAGTAATCAAATACCCATATGTGGATTAATACCTCCAGCACAAAAGAATTTGAGTATGTTCATGCTGCTTTAAACTAGTCTGCATGTGCAACTTGATATTGAGTAAAATTGCAAATACTTACGTGACTTAGAAATCAAAGTACTATTCAAAAGCTTCTAACTCATTCTTAGTCTAGTTTTGGGATGTGTGTGTAAGAAACAGATCCACTTATCCTCACTCCATTATTCTACATATAACACCGACAGCAGGTAGCGTTCAAGGCAACTCTAAAAAAGTAGCATTGGACAAAATTCCTTAGATAACCTTTAAAATCTCTCTTCCTGCTAAGTACTGCTTGGCGTACTTGTACTTGCGTGTCTGTAAGAACTAGGACAAATCTTTTTCTCAGTTTTGTTGCTGTGTTAAAGAAAGCTGCTGTATTTGGTGAGCCACCAGAGAAATTGCTTTGGTACAAATGGCTACAGTGTAAACCAGTGGAAGTCTGCAGGCAACACTGTCGGTGTATATTAAAAATAAGGCTCTCTTCCCAAATGCAAATTTGCTTAAAGAACTGTGGGGACTGAATGTGTAATGCATTCTAATTACCTTCCTCTTAATCATAGCTGTTACCACAGGCTATCGTCATATTGGAAGCTGTCTGTGCTGATCCTTTGCAACATGCACATGTGACAGCTGTCAAAGTAATTATCAGCACAAATTTCACTTTCTATTTGTATTTTGTAGCTCCAGACAGAGACAAACTTTAGTGATGGATTAATTTTGCTGTGCTCTTGAGGAAAGGCAGAGCACTGCTAAGACTCATTTTGAATCGATCCTACTCAAGCTCTTCAGCAGATAGGGTTATGACCCAAGAATTCAAGAATGGCTTCCTGCACTCTTATGTGTTACACAGGAAGGAAACCATGAAGTCAAAGCTATTAGAGTCTCCACACTAAACAAACAGGTTCCTAAATAAATGCCCTGGGCTCATTGCCTTTAATAATCCCCTGGTTGAATGTCATTAATATGCGTATATTTTTCTCCTGACAGCGTTGTTCTCTTGCAAAACAGTTTCTACACTGGGTCTTCTTATGCCCGCCACCTTTCGTATGGCACAACGACTATTTGAGAAATAAAATTCAACAGGGCAGAACTGTAAATGATGGGAGTTCAGTGTGCTTACACTGCTCTTGTCCCATCTTTAAGGTGACACTGAACAGAGGTCATTTCATGGAGCGACAGCATGGCAGAGACCTTGCGAAGAAGCGGGATGCTCAGCTGCAGCCAAATTCTTCCCCTCTGGGAAATGCGTAACTGTATTTTGAGCACCAAGGGGATGTTTGTGTTGTTCTGTGGGCTAAGAGAATGGGAAAATGGCATAGAGCTTGCTTACCCTTCCAACACTCCCCTGGCATCAGAAGGGGGGCTGTCTGCAGTGGCCTCATCTTCCTCCTCTTTCTCCTCCTCTACCTGAAGACAGCTGTTTAAAAGTGCATGAACTGGCAGTTAGGGCATCTTCCCAAACCCATGGATCTTGCAGATCCAGAAGGAAAGGAGACATTGTACCTGAAAGCACAGAAGCTCTCTGCAGCTGCTCCAAAGGCTCTTTCCAGGTCAACTAGCTCCTGCACAGCCTGCTGCAACATGAGGAGCTCCTCGCAGGCCACCCTGTTGTGTCAGTACAGTGGTCAGACACTGTTGGTGTTCACCGCTGAACAGTTCCCACTTGGATCTGCAGCAGCAGAAGAGGCTGGAGCAGCAGTTTGGCAAATGGCCTCTCTCCTTCCCCATCTTCCTTGCTCCAAAATGCCCCAAATCTCTTGGCATGGCCAGTTGTGCTGGAGACCTGGCAGAGAGGGAGGCACACAGGAGGCAGCAGCCCCCATGACCATGTGACAGCTTGCAGAAAAAGCACATGTGATCGGTTATTAAATACATCTGCAAACAAAGCAGATGATTGAAAATGCCATTTCACAGCCTCCTGGCAGCCGTCGCCGTGCTGACGGGGAGCAACATGGCATCAGACAGTGGCAGAGCCCAAAGCTCGTTTTTTACACACACATCCCCCCTACTTTAGGTAGTGATTTAGAGATCAGAGGAAGAATTTGACAGGTTAATATTTAAACAATTTGTTCATGTTTAGACCATCATGTTAATGATCTGTGTGTCACAACAATAATCAAGTGGGGTGGAAACTCACTTGCAATTAGCCACTTCTCCTGTCACAGCCTACAGCGCATCAGGCCCATGGCTTCTAATTTTAGCCAGATGCTTGCTTTAAAATCTAATTTACATTCTGTTTTCCCCCAAAAGTCCACAAATACTTGTGTCCCCACGGGTCTGTATATAAAGTCTCCTGACTGACTGGAGATAAGTCTGTGACAGCCCCTGCTGCAGAGATGGTCCCTTCCCTCCCCCCAGCCATTCAACCTTTTGGCTCTTTGTTCCCTGCTGTGATCCTCAGATGACTGCAGTCCTCTCTCTGCTGTCCTAAGAGAAAAACATTTCATTTCTGGGTGCCACGCTGGGGAAGACACTTGCCGTACCCCTCATGGCTTCTGTCTGTGCACCATAAAGTATCCTACAAATGTTAAAGGAGGACACTTTTATTCCAAAAATGTGGGCACTTATCAGAAAAAACAGAGGAAAAGCCATAAAATTAGATATCCAGACTGTGTTTGAACTATTCAAGTGGTGAGAAACTAGACTGACTGGTCCTCCTGCTGCTCCACAACCCTTACGCAAAACCAGACTTAAGCCTTTTGCACTAAAATACCCTCCTCTTGCCTCCCTCCCTCTTTAATAATCTGCATTTGTGCTGGTACTAATCCCAGCCAGAGGCCTGTTGTGCTGGAGACTTACAAAACCAAGACCAGTGCCTTCAAGAGCTTTAAACCTCACTTTAATTTTGGTGCAAATTATGTAAAACAAAGTGTTTGCGGCACTGTTCAGCAAGCTGGGGAATTTCTTCAGGAATTTGTATTATGTTGGAAAGCGGCGTTGGACTCTTTTTCTTTCTTTAAATAAAAGCAAAACAATAACCTCACTGCCAGCAACAGCTTTTGCCATCAGTAACCTGCATCATTTTTACAACAGCAGAGAGTTTTTGACTGATTGTCCTGTGCATACCAAATCTCAGCTCTGCTGTGGTGGAGACCTGAGCAACAATATCCACAGCAATGTACTGCCTGCACCTCTTCAACATCTTTATTAATGATGTACAGCCGAGCCCCTGCTGCTTGCTGGCGCTTACCATCAGATTTATGGCTAACTTCCAGGGTCTTTCCCACTACTCTTAATTTATTATAACAGCAGTGTTCATACATGAGCGTTTCGTGTCAGGGAGACAGCAGCACACCCAGTAGCATTACAGCAGATGAATTCTATTAAAGTCCTACAAGTTTAGGCAGCCAAAGTCGTGGGGAAGCAAGTCCCTCCCAGCTAACAAGCTGCAAAGTTGCTTTTTTAGCCCTTGTAAAGTGGAAGTGGCTTTTTTAGCCTTTGCGAAGTGTTTATCATGGTTGTAAAGGAGTAGTTTGCATCTGGCCACTGACTCTCAGAAGCTGTCCCCAGCGGGGGAAGCTGCAAAACTGCTGAAGTCTGAGCTAAGCCCTTTCATCTCCAACCAAGTCATTGCAATTCAGCTCGCAGAGGGTAATCTCTTTTTCCCTTTTTCCAGTGCGATTTGATTGTATCTAAACCTCCCCAAATTCCCACCTCAGCTCCTGCTTCCTGTTATATTTACCTCCTTTCTCTTGATATATTTTTTACACTTGCCCGAAACTGTATTAAAAAGCTGGTGAGCTCCAAGGGTGATGTTCCCAGGGGGCCACAGACCTTCCCCACACCAGAAATTATGTAAATGGTGATGTGAGGCTTGGAGGTCTTGGGCGTAATGATCACGGAACGATAGACTTTGGGATTCTTGGAGACGTAAGGAGGGGGTCAGCAGAACAGCTGCCCCGGAGCCCCTGAGGGCCGGCTTTGGGCCGTTGAGGAGCCGGGTGGGCAGAGCCCCGGGGGAGGCAGCCCTGGGGCCGGGGGCTCCGGGCAGGCTGGGTGCTCTTCGGGAAGGGAACGTGAAAGGCGCCGGAGCAGGCCGGCCCCACGTGCCAAAAGGTGGTGGGGAAGACCACCAGCCTGGCTGAGCAGAAAGCTTTGGCTGGAACTCGGGGGGAAAAGGAGAGTTTACATCCTTTGAGAGAATGGCAGCCTGACCTGGTGCCGGGGGAGGCCGTGGAGCAGGTCACCCCGAGCGCCATCACCCAGCACGTGCGGGACAGCCGGGGATCGGGCCCAGCCAGCGCGGGGTTATGGAAAGCAGGTCCTGCCTGATGGGCCTGACCTCCTCTGTGACGGGGTGACCCCCTGGGGGCTGAGGGAAAGGCTGTGGAGGAATTACAGAGGAATGATGGCAGGTTAATTAACATTGATAATATACAGCTGTGGGCTTACTTCAGGGGCAGTGGGTTGGCTGATGTGGATAGCGCACAGCTGTGGCTGTTTCCTGCTAAGTAGTTAAATAGCTCTAAGGGGTATGGAAGAGAGCAACTGTATGAAGAGGAGCTCTGGCTGAAGAGAGATCTGGAAGAAGTAGAAGGAGGAGAGAGAGTGAGCCCTGGATATAGGAGATATGAGGAGAGGCTCTGCGAGAAGCTGAGGGAAGTAGGAGGCCTGGATGAGGAGAGGCTGACTGGAAGGGGAGCCCAGAGGGAAAAAAAGACAGCAGAGGTAAGAAGCAGCTGGACTGGCCTGAAGAGAATGGAGAAACAGCATGGACAGTAGATGAACTTTTGAAACCTTGTGGGGGATCAGTGGCTGTGCTGGGGCAAGGTGTGGGAACTACTTATTGAAGTTAACCTGGTATGGGATGGTAAAAGCCTTGTTGCAGCTGGCTAGTTTGGATAGTGCTGTGACTGGGGATGTCTGCCTGGGCCTCGGCAAAGCCTCCGGCAGCGTCTCCCACAGCCTCTCCCGGAGAGCCCGGCTGCCCCTGGCCAGGCCGGGGGCTCTGCCCGGGGTAAAACGCTGCTGGGCCCAGGGAGCGGCGGGATGGGGTCACATCCCGCTGGTGCCAGGCACAGGCCATGTCCCCCACATATCGCAGCTGGGCTGGCTCTGTTCAGTATCTCCGCTGGCAACCTGGCCGAGGGAATGGAGCGCACCCCCAGCACGCTGCAGATGCTCCCGAGCTGGGGCAGTGCTGCCCTGCTGGGGGGCAGGGGGCTCTGCAGAGAGGCCGGGCAGCCGGGCCCAGGGGCCGGTTGTGTGAGGTTCAGCTGGGCCCAGGGGCCATGGGTCACACCAGCCCCACACAGCGCTGCAGCCTGGTGGGCAAGGGCCTGGGGGGTGGTGTTGGCTGATCATACTACAGGCTTTAAAGAGATAAAATGGAGTAGTTTCCTTTTTTCCTGCCATCTGTGCCTGATGTGCCACCTTGGACAGAGCTGCGTGAGTTTCAGGGGCCATCCAGAGAAGGGATTCCCACTGCTCCCTGTGAGGGCTGGAGGCTGCGAGCTGCCCTCCAGGGCCAGCCCTGGGTAAGCTGAGCCCTGGCAGCTGGTAGGGGCTGGCAGCAACCTTCGCTGTCTGCACACATGGCGTGCAGGTTTGCAACTAGCTAGTGTGACTTGAAGGTAATTTCCTTGGTCAGATGCAACTTCTGCACAGATTACCTCTACCAGCATGGTCAGAGATTGTGCCTGCCTCCCCTACCCCTGTTACACCCCATGTTATCTTACTCCAGCCAAAGTATATACATGAGACCACCTCAACCCTGCCTTGTCTCGCCTGCATCAGCCTCAGGCAGTCCCTAGCTCCACTCTGACTTGCCCCAGGCATGCAGGACGGCAGTGACAGAAAGCCAGCTAGGGGAGCTCACACATGGGCAAAGCAACAACAGTCAAGGCCCTGCACAGTTTATCTGTAATCACATTTTCCAGCTGTATCCAGAATGAAAAAGCCTATGGTCTAATAACAATCAGCCTAAGAATCTTAGCTATTTAATAGTAAATGATCCTTTCCAGTAATTTTTTTTGCCATTCTAATAGAATTGCTTTATTAGTAATTTTTTATTAAATTTGACAAGGTGATAACAAAAGGCTATAGAAAAGTATTCAGCTTTATTATAGTCTATAGTACTCTTCCATGAAGGTTAATATGAACTCACCACTCCTAGTAATTAAATGGCAACACTTCTGCTGAGAATATTCAAGCCTTATAGTTCTAACATTTCAAGAACAATCCTTCATTTTACATTCATTTTCTATTCCACTCTTCTTCTGTGGTTTTCCCCATCAATAAGCTACATCTGCAGAAATTTAGGGATATCGTCTTTTTCTTCCCCAAGTACTTCTAGACATGCTATAGTAAAATACAAAATAAAATCTACTGATCAAGACATTTCTAAAGTTGTCAACATATTTTATTCCCTAACTATATATCCAAATCACCTCAAAAGTATTGTAGTCTTCTCTTGGAGTTGATAAGCCATTTAATGCATTATTCTGGGGACAGACAAGCTGGCATTTGCTACAAGCATTTTTATGATTCAGTAGTTTTCAGAGAGACTAGAAAGCTGAGCAGCAGATTTACACTATAACAAAATAAAAGCAGAGATCTCATCTGCCTGATGAATGACTAAAGCAGCTTTCATCTGTGGATTTTCAGCTAGTTTGCCTGAAGGTAGAGAACTTATTGTTTAGGACGTGGTAACCCATACCCTCAGGCTATAATCAAAAGGCATGTGTTGAAGACTGTACACATGCAGGGGGTAGAGAGACTGTTAACTCTGGGACAGTTTCCATCTAAACAAAACATGTAAGTCCAATAAATTTGAAAAAAAGACACAAAGAATAGAGAAATGCTATATTCCTGTATATGGGCTAAGAAGTGTGCATACACCAGCAGCCATGCCTGGCTGGCTCCTCTGCTCAGCCAGTTGGCTCCTTGGTAAGGGTGCCACAGCAGATGTGGGTTTTTTCAGAAAGAAATGAATGCAAGGACAACCGTCACTGAAAGGCCATTTCATGCATAAAATTTGGCATCAACAGGCAGGCAGATATAGTATTACTGGCTGCCTTATTCATTAGCAAACATATTAGATAATGCCTCCCTCTTGGCCAAGCAATGAGTCAGTGGTCAAAATGAAGGGAAAGCTCTGACCTCTTGACTTCTGTTCTCCATATCTGACCAGAGATCATTCTAGTTGTCTTCCAGCAAAGGCCAGCAACACCAGGGACCACCTTTGGTAGCAAATGTTTCACGTGGGAGGGCAAGCAAGGCAGGTTCCACCCATGCATTTCAAAAGATGAGAGCCACTTATAGTATGGTGACTGTCTCACAGCACCAAGGGCTACATTCAGCCCATCTTCCACTGAGGGTTAACCAGGCTGTTTTGAGCTACAAATGCCACAGGTGGTGTGAGAGCAATGGAAAATTCATACCATCCCAGCATTCTCTTATTCTGCCTCTCCATGACCTCTAACTTTTCATCTCCCCTTGCTAGGACTTCATCCGTACCCTATCAGTTCCTTCCCCTACAAAGCAAATGGCCATGAGGACATGAGGCACTGTCAGATCTGGACTACATACAAAGTCTTCTGAGGCCAGTGGGAATATTGGACAAAAGCAGTGATTGCATTTTCTATGCATGGACATTTTGGTGCTTTCCGTATGATTTTTAAAGCATGAGTAATGCCAGGTTCCAAAGATTTGTCCTATATTTGAACCTTGCTCAGTCTTCCACTTGCTTAGCCATGAAAATTATTTTAACAAAGCCATTTCAACCTCTTAGTTAATTTGTTTCTGAGGCCTTTCTCTTTCAGAGTGTGTAATTAAACTAAAAGAGCCTGGAAAAGCCCCTTACAGTAAATAATTTACAAGTTCCTCCCTGGGGACATTTTTTAATTATAACTCCACTGGTCAGATCTTACCAAATACTCTGAGATAGCATTCCCTGCTGAGATCCTGAAATATAATTAACTTATTCCTTTGGTATTTTTCCTTAGTCTATCCATTTCTTATGCAGGGCAGGCAGATTTGTTTATAAACAAAGTAGAGATTGATAGACGCTTTGTCATGAGAATAGCAATAATGGCATTCACTGCCACAGATAGGGGCATGTCCATTTGAGAAAAGATGATACTGTTTTGAAGCAATTTTTATAAATCCTACCCTGACAATCCAGCATGGAGAGATAGATACAAGAGAGCAACCAGACAGCCCCGATTCCTCTCTTTCTTGGCAGCCTGCCTTGCTCCCCAGTGCCATTTTATGCATAGCAAACGTAAATAATTCTGACGCACCTACCAACTTCCTAACCTTTGTGCTTCGGAAACACTGCTATATGCTATCAAACTGACAGTGATTTCATGTTATGTGGCAAAAAGAAAAACCCTGAGCGACAGCAGCAAGGTTGGGGATGTCAAATGAAAGCTGTCGCATTTATTTAGCTCCGTGATTCTCAAGACAATATACATAAATTTTGTTTTACTATCCCCACCAGCCAAATGTTAAGAGCTATCTGCATCAGCCAGGGTCCTGCAGCTCCCCCAGTCTGGCCAGTGAGCCTATGATGATCTCCTCCTGACTCGGGAGAGGCTAGAAAGAAACAAAGTGCCATCTCCTCTTGTTCCAAATGATACAGTACATTAAATAGTTTCCTCATCCCTTCCCGCTGCAGCTATAGCCAAAAGGGCAGTTTGGAGTGAAGGCAGGAGGGAATGGCTCCATGATGTATTGAAATGTGATCTGCAAGATAAGAAGTCTGGGGACACTCATTGCCTCAAGTCCTGAAAGCCTTCAAAGATCACTTGCTTTTCCTATTTCAATTAGTTCCAGCAACTCCAGCGAGCCCACAGAGGACAAAGCTTGGTGCCTACCTGTGGTTGTGCTGGATGGGAGCCTGTATTTTGCATTCAAACTCCTACTTTATACTTCCCCCCCCCCCCCCCCCCCCCCCATTTTGAACTCCTACACAACAAAACATATGACTAAGTCAAGCTCTTTGTACAAGTGTTAGTGCTGGCTCTGAAGTGTCTTCCTCATATGCTGGCCTTTCTGTTCACAGTTGTTCACCTGGTATCACCTGCAGTGAAATACACACGAGTCAAGCTAGCCCTTATTCTAGTGAATAAATCAAAGCTCAGACAGCAAGATCAAAAACTAATTCAAAGGGCTGTAAAGTGTTGTGACTAAACTCATATCTAATGGAGCAAATAATAATAACAATAAACCCCCCCTCATATAAAGAATGCCTCAGAAAAGCAAAGCCACAAGGTGCAGAGGTTTTGGATAAAAACTGATTTCACGGCAGCCATTTGATTTATATGGAAAAGGCATCCTAATGAAACACAGTTAAAAAAAAATAGGATTCAGCTTTAAAACCAAACATCATGGCTTCTCCTCAGCTTGAGTGCAGCAGCGAGAGGTTGTTAGCCTCTGATTGTGTCCTGTTGTGCTGACATGGCCTCTTTGTTTTGTGCCTAAGTAAACTGGAGCAGCGTTCATGCAGTTAACACCTAGTGTCACACTAAACAAAACCATGTAAACGTGTCTCAGGATCCCAGATAAACTTCCATGGTTAAACCTTGAGGCAGGACACCCCTAAAACCACCCACTGGTTTTGCTGGGGTGGAAGCAGGTAGCTTGCTGAATGGGACTGTACTTAATATATGTATTTAAAATATCTATCAGATTTGGGATCGAGGTTTTGGCTGTAAAAAATACTGGCTTCAGTGCAGCTTTGTTGATGTCCATGGCAGGCTGTGCCATATGGCACAGTGCTGAGCCTAATGTGATAGGTGAGCTCAAACAGCCTTGCAGACAAACCTAGGTCTGCCACACGCAAAGCCTGTCCCATCTTTTTTGTTGTTGATGATGCTTTCCATATGCTAACAGAAGTTCAGAAATGAAGAAGGGATTAAAATACCACCAGGATAGATATTGTGGGGAAAAAAAGAAAAAAAAGGGTCCAATTTTCTCAAATTTATTCCCCAAAGGTCTTGAATCGTAAGATTCTGCCTCCCTCCTGCAAGGCAGTACAGCTGGCAGCACTGCAGAGCTGAGAGGAGCTAGAGGACGCTCGGCCACATGCACCTGCACCGATACTGCCATCCTAACTTCTGCTTGCACAACCTTTTGTGAACACATGGACACATCTTGCTCTGCATCTTTCATTTGGTAGAGTAAAATAGCTTGATGAAGAGCTGAGGCCAAGTCCGATCACCATCATTTTACTAAACAGCCCATACTGCAAACTGCTACCAGCTGTCTTGTTCAGGTTGCAGCTTTTCTGTACACCCTGGTGGGAAGCCCAGAAGTCCAATACTGAAGGTATTTTCACTCTAGCCAGATGGACCTTTGTTAATGCGGGATGGAGAAGCACCAGGGAGCACAGGCCAGAGAGACCTAACTTGCTAAGCTTATGTTCACCCCAAAGCAAGAGGGTTTAATTAGTTCCTATATTTGAGAAATGGAAATAAAATTGAATACAAGCATTCTGAGATGAAAAGGTTCATATGTACTGTAGGCATGGCTTTGTTAAAAAAACCAGTAGTTGTTGAGGAAGTCTTAATGTCATTCCGCTCCACAGATGGTCCTTGAGAAAAGAGAACTTAATCCATAAAATCCGTTCTCTGCAATTCTTAGCACCTTTTTATCCTTTAACATAGCACCCATACTTCACACAATATTTTGGGACATTATGAATGGCCCATGTACAAAATTACAGAACTTGAAGTAATTTTGAATTGTACTTTACAAAAAGCTGGTTTTCTTCAGATGGAGAACTCACTGACCACGTTTTAACTATATTATAATCCTGCATTCATATAAAGGAAAGAACCATATACCAAAGGTATGGACAGGAATCTGTTTCTATTAAGAGATACTCCCTTTATTTTAAAACAATTTTACGAGCCAAGTAAACAGTCAAAACTATTGTATACACTAAAATCAATTAAGGCTTTTTTCCAATCACCATTTTTTGCCCAGCTTACTATAGGACTTAACTGGCAGTTTCTTGTTTTGCTCATGGATGCAAATAATATTTAAGTACTAAGAACTTTTACCACAACAAGTGTCTAATTCCAGAATGCCATTAGTTGACAGTTTACTTTTAAACTGGAGTAATAAAACTGTTAAGTATCAAGTAGCTTGTTCCTCAAACACATGATGACAAGAAATGGTCCTTACTGTAATAAACAGTCACACATTCTTGTTTCTATTGATTCTAGAATAAGAATTCACACCAGATATTTGCTAATTAGAAGCAAATCAATGCAATCATCACTACTATTACCACATTTACACTGTTGTGGGGTTTTTTTGGTTCAAATACAAATAGTGTATCTTATTGCTCCCAAAGTCACATATGACTCTTAAATCATGTTTGATGTATATGACATCTTTGGTTGGTCAGTCTGAAGGTGGGTTGGTATCAAGATGCTTTCAGCAGTCTTCATAAAGGATTTCATCTACTTGGACATCATTTTCTGCAACAGGCACCGATTCACAAATCTGTTCCCTAAAAGCCAACGCAATCATGTAAGGCTTTCCACTGGGATGTTTCATACATCTTTCAAGATAGGTATCATAATATCCTTTCCCTCTTCCCAATCTGTTGCCTTTTTTGTCAAACCCAAGGCCTGGCATGAAGATAAGGTCAAGACCTCCTGTAGAAAAATGAAATAAACATTAGTGGATGCACTGTGGATTTCCTGATGGCTTGACAACATCTACATAACTTCAGACATTTGCAAAAACACAAGCTTTGTGTTTTGCAAATGCTTCCCTCTCTTTGATCAGATGAAAAACAATTTGAATACTGAACCTGTACATTTACATTTTCATCTTATCAATTTCATACTAGATCAGCCTCAAAATAATTAGACCTTGAAAAGCTAGAAGGAAAGAAACCTACATTATAACAAATTTATTTTATCATTTTAACCTCACACTTCCAAATACTAATGTTTATGACTAAAACCAGGCAGAGACTGAACTTGGGGAAATTAAATGCAAGAGGGATCAGAAGATCAAATTAATTTCAACCTCAGACACAAAAATAGAAAAGGAAAAAAGAATGAAAAGAAGATGCATAAGAGAGAGGGCATCTTCCTGATGCAACTGTAAGATTTCACGAATCTTTACTCACCCTCCCAAAACCAAAGAGCCTTGAATACAATATATTCTGAAAGTGGGTATTTGCCCTCTTGTGTCAAGATCTGAATACTTTTCTCTTCGTGATGTCAGGTTCCTCTTCTCCCAAAAGGACTTTCTTGCTAAACCTCCAGCAATTTTCACAGTTGCTCCAGCAGCACACACAGGCATTCTGCTTGCCTGCCCTAAATATCCCTCCTTCTGGAGGGACGTATGGGCTCCCCAACTCTTCTAAGATTGCACTTGATTGGAACTCAAAATCAGTTAAAAGCCAAACATGCTGCATAAGCTGCTAATCATCTGGACAAACAGACTTAACCAGTTGGTTAAACCCTGACAAAAGATCCCACCAACCAGCTCCAGATAAAAAGGCAAGATCAGCTAAGCTCTTTTTTCCTCGCTTTGTTCATACTCTGTGAACGGATGCGCATCAGCATCATGCCAGGTAGCCAGCTATAATTTACACCCGGCTGCCCACTTGTTTCAGGAGTTGATTCTCATCACTGCCAGGCAGGCAAAAGAAACTGGCTGCCACTCTGAGCGACCACCAGGCACGGAGGCAGCCAGTGTGCGGATTCCCATTACTTATGCAAGGCTTGTTCGTTTAGTGTGACAAGTCCTGCAAGGACATCCTCTAAACAAATGAGCTTGTCTGGCCTGGTGCTGACCGCTGAACCCAGGAACATCCTGCTTACTAGTTTCACAACACAAAGAAAGTCTTTCATTACTTGCTGCTGTAGCAGACACTTAAGGAGAGAAGGGCAGGAACAGTAATGGAAAGCCAGCGCAGACTAAAACACAGCTGACACAAGTCTGGAAAGAAAGCAAATATTGCATCTCAGTCCACTGCTGCTTCCTTCTTACAGGAACCATACTTAGCCTTGCACAGCTTTTCTGTAACTAGCTTCTGCTCCTTCACCAGGGCTAGGATGCGTCAGATATTTTTTCACTTTCCCCATGTCCAAACCCACCTTCTCATCCCATTTTGGATTGAGCTGCTCTCACTACATTTAGCTGAGGAATGATGTCCAGCATTCAAGGAGATGTGTGGGAGCATGTACTGGAAGAGCCAGAGCCAAGCAGTTTCCCAGTTTCCAGGGAATCCCATCAGAGATCACACATAAACTCTGAACTCAGCTGGAAAAGTATGCCAAAAGTTCACAGAAAACCATCTCATTTGCACACAACTTCCCAAGCTCCTGGAGACTTCCTTCCACTGTTCATCATTCAGAGAAAAGTCAATGATGTGAATACTCATCCATCGTGACCTGATGACTTAATCAGAACATTGATACAAAATATGCAAGGCAACACAGTGTGAAATGCTTAGAGGAGATCAATCTTGCCAATCTGGCATCATACAGTTAAGAAGCAAGGCTTTTTTAAAGAGGTCAGGGGTGTAAGAATGAGCCAAAGGGCAGACCACAGAATATGACTGGTTGAAATAAAAGGAGTCTGCGTGTTCTACCATGCCACAGTCAACTTTTGACTCATAGGACAGACAAATGGCAAACAAAGAGGAAAAGAGGCACAAGGGCAGAAGTATGGCCTCACCTGAAAGAGATGCCATTTCTATGGCATCACCATGTATGTCAAGTTGGATGTAGCATGTTACATCTCCGTTTGCAACTAAAAATACATATTGGCCAACTGTCAGTACTATGGACTAGGACCTACAAACCAGCTGAGCATCTCTCTGTTAGCATGGTTAGTAATAGATTCTGCAGGTCAACACCCCCCCCCCCACTCCCCCCTGAATTACTCCTGGGCTCACTAGTTATCCTCTCCATAATTTGTCTCACATTGGTTTTGTGTAGGTATTCAGGTGGCTCAGAAGCCAGTATGTACCAAACACGAACAATGCACAGAAAGAAACACACTCTGCCCTACACTTTCTTTAGCTGTTTTCACTCCCTGTGACTCTCACGGCAAAAAGCAGGAAATAAGTGCAGTTACTACTGCTGGGCAGGTAGGAATACACACAAAAGGCAAACCTGCAGAGTAAAAAGGTGCCATTTCTCCTTACATTTGTATTACAGACAGGAAGAAGACAAGTCAGGGGAAGCACTAAGGAAACAGGGAATTGGCAGGAACTGTGAAGTGAAGAAAGAGCACCGGGCACACTTGAGTAGATTTAAATGTATTAAAGCACTGTGTTTTCTTCTGGGTCCTCTGGAGAAACAGAGACTGTTTTAATGACTCAGCTCTTCTATAATCATGGATTTTTCATGCCGAATAACTCAAACAAGCTTGTTCAAATCTCAATATGAAAAATTACGCTGTAAATACTGTAATAGTTACATTTTTCTTCTACTGGAGCACTGTGATACCGACTTTGCTCTGACTAATAACACGTCTGATATCCATGCAACTCACACCGCACAAGATTTAAGTAAAATGCCAAATGACTTTCAGTAGCTACCCTGCAAGGAGCTCAAAGGCAGTTCAAGCAGCATTAGTCCCAAATCCTACCCCAGGATCTAGAATGAATGGCAGAGATCTGCATGGATAAAATGCTTCCCTGCCACGTAACTTGGGGAGCAACAAAATCTCTTGTGGTGCCTGCGGCAGCACGGGGAAAGAGCCATCTCAGGATGAGAGGTGACACACAGATGAGACCAAGATTGCAGACACAGATGAGACCAAGATTGCAGACACGTAAGATTACTATCAGCAATGAGAGTACATCAACAGGATGATAGCTCAGGGTAAGAACAACCTCTTGGCACAGGGTCTTCATGCTCCCAGGCCCTTCCAGCCCTACAGGACCACTGGTTGCCACTCAAGATGCCCTGCAGGCTCATTCTGTTCTCACATCCCACTCCCCTTGCTCCCACAGACCACTGTGTGAAATGGCATCCTTCTCCCTGAGAAGACAAAGTAGGTGTTTGGGCATCAAACACTACATCAGCTTTTAGTGCCTTGTAGAATATGCTAAGGGAGGTCTCACATTCACCACCTACTTCTGTCCCTCTCTTTGTAAAGTTTGCTGTCCCCTGTGTGTCCGTAGTTGTTAACTGGTGGTTCTTGGATCCCGGAGGGTCCTGTGAGTACATGCCAGGAGCCCAGGAAAGCACACTCACAGTGAAGAGGCTAACAGGTGCTGTAGGTAATGCTACAGATAATCTGTGCTTCTCCTGGAATACTTGCTTGTGGTCTGCAGATTGCTAAAGGCTGAAAATATTGTCTCAAGCAACAATATATTGCTCCAGCTTCTACATAGGAAATATCAATACTCCTCACACACTTTAATTAAGCTACTGGCTATCCCAGTAAGGTTAGCAATTATGATGACGGTCACCTAATCCTTGCTGTATCTATGTCATGAGCTCTTGTGGCCAACGCTCCTTCAACTGTGTAGCACCATGCGTGAAATAAAATACCCTGACTTCTCTGTCAACGTGGGCATACAGCCATGCTGACACGGCCACACAGGTTTCATTTCTAGCGCTAAATACAGCAGAGCCAGAAAACAAATTGATTTACAGGATCACAGGTGGTCAATACTGTTTAATTATCAGCACACTGTCTGGCATTGCCAGTCCAAGTGACACCCACGCCTGCTCCAGGGGACAAGATTCTCATGGGCAGTAAAGACAGAAGAGTACAGGTCTGGCTCCTTCCACCCTGGGCAGTCCTCCTACACCAAGAAAACTGGTTTTGCTCCTCCAGACACAGGTTTTACTGTCACATGCCAGAATATGCAACACAAATCCTCAGACTGATACTATGAAAATATTGCTGTGATAGTCTCCCATAAGGCCTCATATTTTTAAAGATACTATGAAATGGTGAAAAGACAAAAAAAACCCCACCCAGTATTGCCTTAGGGCCACAGAGGCATCACAGAGAGACCAAAAAAGAAGAGACAGGCCAAGTTCTGTGCAGTGTAGACAGGACTAGCCTGTGCCACTTAGCCCTGTGTTATTCAGCAGTGTAGATACAGCCATAGCTCCAGAACCTGCCATGTGGGTGTACAGGCACACTCTGCACCGACTTGTACACATCTATTTAGACATTCCTTATGCCACAGAGAAGTGAAATGACTTGCCCAAGGACCCAGGAAATTTGTGGCAAAACTACACACAAGAGGCAGGTGTGCAAGCTGTGCGTGCCCTGACTTTACCAGCAGACCGAAACATTAGCATCCCGTCTCCGGTGTTTTAAATAGGAATACATGGTTTCGCTTCCTCTAGGCAGCTGCTGTGAACCTCCTCAGTTCGGCAGTGCATTTCTCATTACCTTTCATGATGATATCAGGTTTGATTTGTTCCCGAGGGAAGGATTTTCTCCTTGCACCTCATTACCTCTCTTCTCCTTAATCTGATGTTCCTGTTTCAAATGCCAGCCGGCATTTTCAGAAGTGTTCTTGACAATGGTTAATTATAGAAGAGTCCATCAAACTACACAGATGCAGGTCATGTAAAGACTGCTGGGGACTTTTCCTGCCCTCAGAAGGAGCAGCCAGCATGGCTGCTCTCCTCCCAGGTTTGTGGAGGCTCGAGCAGCCCACCGCCACCTCCTGTGTGGGGTCATTCATCTCCCCCTGCACAGCTAGATGGTCCTAATGGAAGATGAAACTGAAATACTCTGTCATCCCACCTTCTCATCCCTTGCTGCCACTTACTTTGTGGACACCTCAAAGTGGGAACTAGGAATCTTTTGATCCTAGCCCCCAAAGCTCTTACAAGAGGATAAGGCAGAGGCCAAGCTGCAGCAAGTCCTGTGTCCCTGTAAAGAACGGCAACGTGCTCATAAAAATCACGCTTGCACAGACGCCTTCTGAGGTCAAGCCTACAAGAGGTTGACAGCAATCAGCTCTGTATGCCACTGCTGCTGCTCCTCACAGCAGCAGCTGTGCAGCGTGAGCTTCTCCCTGAAGCACAGAAGTTTGTGCATCGTTTACTCCATCACAAGGATGGTTTGATTCTCCCAGCCTGTTACCTTGGGCAAGAATGAGTTTTCCAGCAGTTGGGTTCCCTCCACGCACATCTCGCTCTGCGGTGGTGGCTGGGGACTCCCCCTGCTTTGTTCAATGTAAATGATCACATAAGGTGCAGGACCAGAAGAACCAGGACGAGAACAACTCTCTGTTTAAAGGAAAGGAGTGTTCATGGTGTTACGCACACCAAAAACAATGTCAGATCGGTCTATGCACAAACTCTGTGGAGCTAACAAATATCTGAAAGTTGTTCATATACAAGGAATGAAGGCTTACTCTAGTCCTTTTCTGATCTAGCAAGGACCACAATGGAGAAAAAACCAAACCCTTTTGCAGGAAATCCTTACTACCTGCTGCTTCTGTATCTGCTACCCTGGCACAGAGGAAAAAAATAATTCAATAACTTGATCGTATGTATCAGTCTTGGTGACATGCAGGGTATGAGTCAATGTGTTGGAATAACGCAGAAAATTCTAATGACAGAGTTGCTACTGTAACTTTAATTACTGTCAGCATCAGCCTCTTGTTAGTTAGGCCTCTTGGGTAGGTGTTAGCTTCTCAACATATACTCTATAGGGCACAGATCATCATCTTGTTCTGTATTTACATAGCGCCTAACACTGTGGTCTGGGTTAATCACCAGACCTTGGGGAAAACAACTCCACAGAAGTAAATATTTCAATTATGCTGCAGCAACACAAATCCCCTTTACGGCTAGTGCAAAGCCTTCTCCACAGAATGCCCAGGTGCCCCTCGCACCACTACCAAGGTTGCTAACAGTTTGGTATTTCCTTCCAGATAAAAGTTTTCTGCCCTTTGGAAAAAAACTGCCCTTGGTTTCAGTCGCAGCCTCTCTACCATTATAAACTTGCCTTGGTATAAGGTCAAAAAGGGAAATGCCAGATCTGTTCACTACAGGCCTGATCCAGACCCTACCGAGGTGCATGGTTCCTGGAAGGGCTGGGATTGCTTCCAGAGGAAACCAGCTCCTTATCCCGACTAAGCCCTGGAGAAGCCAGATACTGTTACATTCCCGATCAAATGAGCAAGGAGACAAAAATGTTACCCTTTGCTGCTATAGATAAGCTTTTGAAAAAAAGTAGTTCATCCAAAACCAATGCTGCTGACTTCTTTCGGTAACACAGGGGATCGCAGGCATGAACAGTTAACATTGCTTAACTTTACCCCAGCCACTCTGCTAAAATGCAAATAAAATCCCTTAAATGGAAAGGAAACTCTTGATTTCTATATGCTCATATGATACAGCCTTGAAAATCAGTATCAGAAGCTCCGCATGAATTCTCACCTCCTTGGAAACCTAAGTTACAGCACTTGGTATCAGATCCTCAGTTACTGTAAATCAGCATTGCCCCACTGACTACCCTCTGCACCAGCCTTGGGAACTACATGATAAACAACCTGAGTTGCTGACAGGAGTTGAGAAATATCAGTTCTTTTCTCTTGTAGATATTTGTTGTTAGTTGTTCATAAACAAACATTTTCTAGTGCTCACTCTGTAGCGTCCTTATGATCCAGTCAGTCACCTAACAGAACTAAAAGTTGTGTCCTATTAGACTGAAAAAACAGCTCATTTTAAACCACAGTCAGTAGCTTTTCCTCCAGGTGTTTCCCGTGTGAACACCTTTAATTGAGCAGTACCAAGCCACTTCAGCAGGACTTTGTGTTTTCTAACTACTCATACACATCTGTTGCTTTAGGAGGAGAGCCAGAGAGATGCTCACTTTTTACTCAGCACATACTAGCCGGGCAGAGCAATCACAAATCAAAGTACCAGTTCCAAATCTCACAGGCTCCATTCATGGTCTCCTGCTACGACGCACACTGTAAGTGTGCCTCAAGGCTAATGCTCACCTCATCCAGGCAGAAATGCTTTTAACACCAGGGCCAATCACTTCATTTTCATTCCTATTTGTGTATGGGAATTGCAGGCACCAGGAAGGTTTTGTGTCTTTTTGTCTTCTAAAAAACTTCTTACACACATCCATGCACACCCATAACTCACAGATCTACCTTTTACGTACACATAGATGCCAAGCAGACCATCTCCTCTGCAATCCATGCACCCCAGGTAATTGGTCCACTAGCATGACCGAGACAGCTTCTGTTATTACTTCAATAAAATATTTTGTGGAAAATAGAACCATCAGCAGAATCTACAAACAAGCACTGAGCAACTCAGCGTTTATCTGTCTACTCATCCATGTCAATGCTTTGTGTCAGCATGAAACATTGGTCTCCACAGTTCACATTTGCCCTTCTGAACTACAGCATAATAAAATATTTATACTTCTCCCTGAGAAGCTACATGATAGCCATCAGTCATACAGGTTTAAAACAACCGAGTGGCAGCCACCGTTCCATTATTAAACCTCCAAAACACGCTAATGAAGCTGTTTGATCAGCTCCTGTGCTACCTAGCTGCAATCAAGCAAACACCCTCTTACTCTGAATTCATTTAAAACAAAATCTTATACATTTGGTGCCAATGCATTTGGAAGGCTAAGTGGACTGCACAGTGTCAGCTGTAGTACATCAGCCCTGCACAAATGAAGCTATCCTGCTCCACAAATACATATCCTTTCATGTGTCATCAGGGAAGCTAATGTGTAAGGCTGAGACTTGGGTTCAAATCTAGCTGCTTTCACAATGTGGGAAGACTGTGCGAGACTGCAACCATCATACTCACTTCCCCTGAGGTTTAACTTACAGTCAGCTGAGGTCTAGTGTCTCATTTTCAGAATATGCCAAATGTCTACCTAAAAGAAAATTTGAACAAGTGCTTTTCTATTTCACTATTATTCATCAAGTCTGCATAAGACCCATAAATAAACCATAATCACTTCATGCCACCTACAAAAATGTCTGGTTTTGAAAATACAGAGTAGAGGAAATAATTGTTTAGAAATGCTTTAGTTATCAGTCTGTGAAAAATTACTTATCTGCTCCTGATATTCAGATATGTGAACAGAGAACAGTCTGATGGGGAAAACATGGGCAATGAAAAATGTTTGGTTCAAAGGCTTGTACCTGGGTTCTCCTGTGATTTTAAACCACCAAAATACTCTGAAACAAGATGTACCATGAGCAATCCCAAAGAGAGGACAAATGGCATTAGAGCCACTTTACAGCACATCAACACGTCTTGTTAAATCAGCAAATGAGGACTGCAAATCTGCCTCTTTAGAGAAACAAGTCATTGGTGCTTGAATTGTTTGTCAGGATTGTCATAACATACTTTAGCCTAAAATACAAGGATCTTTGTGTATCTTTATGTGTTTTTACATTAAATTCTTTAAGATCTTATCAGCTACACTTCCCATAGTGTTTATTTGAGCATTTATTTAAATACTTCCACTCAAAACACGTGCAAGTGTGCTACTTCATTTCTTTACTCTTGGTCCTCTTTTGCATGCTGCTGTCTGGATATTTTTAAATCAAAATATGACAGAAGTGAATCATTTGGGGATTTTTTCAATATGTCATGCATCACTAGCAATATTTCCAATGCCCTTTGACTCACTCAGCAGATAACCTACTGTAAAATATGCAGAATTGCTTGTGAAATATAAACGGTTAAGACATCTTCTTTGTCAGTGTATAAACCTGACTCCTGCAAGCAGTGACACCACCTGATGAGAACATTAGGCATGTTTACAGGCAGGGTTTATTGAACATGTAGAGTCAGCTGGTTTGGAGGCGATGGCACCTTCACTGTTAGTGTCAAACATGTTAACATGAAAACAGTTGAGAAATCCTGCTTCTTCCATCACAAGATTTTTTTTTTATCCTTTTAAGCTTGCACAGCTTAAAAAACCTGACTCTCCTTGGTAATCCTTCACCACCCTCACTCCAACTCCTGCTTTTCTGGAGACATCGGGCTGGACCACTTGTTCGTCTCCCTGTGTGTGTACAATGCTTGGGTAAGATTTTAATTCTAGGGAAACAGCCTAATGACACCAGTTCTCCCTGGTAACAGTATGGAATACTGACACCTGCCGGCAAAGCGCTTCACGTCACTCCCGGGCAGGAATTCGCCCTCCATCAACACCCCAGAGGCTGATTCCCATCTCCATACACAGCAGCCAGAAAAAGCAGGAACTGAGTCCAGTTATGATGCCAAACGTGAAGACCAAGGGCTATCCTTACACTGTAAAACAGCAGCAGGAGTATCCTGCTCCCTGAAAGCCAGTGGCTCTCAGCCAAGTCCAAGGAATTTCCCACCGTTCAGGAAAGATGACAGTGTATTTTGAATCAGCAAAGACAGTGGGGATTAACTGTGCCAGGAAGAAAAATCTTTTGTAGCTGGAAAAGTGCTGACCTGATTTAATAGCCCACTAAGCTGGCAGAAAACCAATCCTAGGAAAAAGAAAGAAAAATAAAGTAGCCATTTTCTGCCAGATTCATGAGCTGAATTTTCTGCCACATTCATGAGCTGAATCTGCTCAGCAGTGAATACCAGAGATGGCACCCGGGTTGGGTGGACAAGAGGAGCACAGAGAAAGCATACAAGAAAAAGGCAGCAGGATTGCCCCTTCTGGCACCAGCAGCCAGCTGCTAGCAGGGCTCAGCTGCCTCACCAAACTGCATCTTCAGTGTGCGTTACCCTGCACAGGTGGGCAGCAGCAAAAAGCTTCCACTCCTCCAGACTGTCCAGATTATGTGCACAAAGGCACTGAGATGATCTTGGTACTGGCTTTTCCTTTCCAAAAAGGAAAAAAAAAAAAAGGAGACAAAAATGTCTGGATTAATTACCACAGTCAGATACTTGCATGTTTGCATTTCCCCTGTATTCCTCATGCCACACTCCAGCAAAGAACCTAACCTCTTACTTGCTTTTGAGAGACTCTTGTCTCTAGGAAACAATACAAAGAAAATGACAATGCTACTGTTCGCATTCACTGTAGCAAAATTAGCCCTCTTTGAAACAAAACACTTCAGAGGCACTTGCAGTGAATTCAGACCCCTTGCCTATATATGTTACTTTCACTTCTCTTTAAACTTTAATTGATTACAGCAGAAGTAATCTTTTTAGTTGTTTTGCTGAGTGCAAGGAGAATATTTTCTACAAGAAGGCAAACATGGATGTGACACTTAAGATGATTAAGGAAAAGCACTCTTTTAAAGCCTTAATGAACTTTATGAAAGTAAAAAGCTGTAGAGTTCCAGAGTTCTCAGCCCTCCAGGTTCACTGCAGGACACACTGGCACAGGCAGTATTAAAATTAAACCACACAGTGTTCACGGTTTAGTCTGCACAAAGGAAATGCAGGACATAAGGATACCAAGGGACATTACAAAGTGAGGCCACACAAACACATCAACTTCTGCATTTCAGAGCACTTTTGAAAAAGTGTTTTGAAGAAAGAGATTCTTTGTAATCCTGCTGTACCTGTTTCTGAACAGAAGCACCAGGAGAAGCTCAGATAAAAGTGTCTTGCATTCGCCTAGTAAATCGCATGCAGATTGTTATTAAGCTGTTTCAGAGAGTTATGGAAGCTGATGCAGACCTCAAGGGGAAGGGCAGACACCGGCTTGCAGGGGAAAGCAATCCCAGTGCTGGCGACAGTCCCGCATCTTTCAGCTGAAGGCTGGGATGCAGAAAAACCCTGCCAGAAACAGTTGCTATCACATCTGGGTCCAACACCTGAAATATTTTACTTCCAAGCAAGCATTTTCCTAGCTCTACCTGTTACGGAACCTGTTGGACAGAATAAAGTAAAATTATGTTATGGATCTCTAATACTGGAACAGGCATTTTTGTAATGATGTGTCGTTGTGGAATACCTGTGTGGAAACCAGTAAAAAAGATCTGCCCAGTGAGCTGATTTGAAAAGCAGTGTTATGGTATAAACAGAAAGAATTAATGTCTACAGTGCTACTACATATGTTTCACAGCATTTCGTTACCTGGGCATACAATTTTCTCTCAGGCATCTTTTCTTCAAAATAACATCAGAGAGACTGCAGAAGTTGAAAGAGCAATGACTGGAACTCTTAGAGATCTAGACAAGCTTCTATACGAGAATAAGATAATAGGTAAAGTTTGATTAAAAGAAATACTATAGATATAATACAGGTTTAACTAAACAATGAATAATAAAAAGAAAGTAGGTAATACATCCTTATTTACTTCTCATCTCATAGAAGAATGAGGTATCACTTAAACTGAAAGCAGCAAATTTAAAATGAATACAAGCAACATAATATTTCACACATTGTAGGAACATAATATAATATTAACATAATAAGGAACATAATATTTCACATTATAACTAACTAACCAGTACAACCCACAGCTGTCAGAAGGCAGCGGAGCCAAGAGCTTAATACAAATAAAATTAGATGCTTAGAGGAACGCTCTGAATGCCCACAGGTAAGAGAAAACAGAACCTGTTTGTAAGGGGATAAGCCAGGGATGCAGCTGCTGAGGTAGGAAGAAATTTTCAGTTACCGCTACATAGCTAAAAATTGTGAGATTTTCTGGCTCTTGTAAAATACATGATGCTGGACTGTATGTCCAGTGCTCTGATCCAGCACTGTGTGAGGGGAAGCGTCCTCTCTCCACAAGAAGACTCATCACCAGAATGTTAATGCTGACTTGCACTGAATTTTTAGTCCTTATGCATATCAAAATACTATGGCTCATTGTCTCCAAGCAGAAGTTCATTCCAAACTTTAAATCATTTCATTAAAAAATAAATTACATTAAGAGCTAAGCCTCAATTTTCAATTTTGTTTCGTGCCATGCTCTCAGGTTTTCTTTTTTATGACCACTGTAAAAAGATTTTAAATTATAATCTATCCCTTGACATATTTCATACTGTAAGTTTTAATCAGGTCTCCCAGAGGAAAAGAAAATCTAATAGTATCTTCAATCACTTTACAATCTTGTTTAGGGTATTTTTTTGTTTTTTCCTAAATAGTAATATTTAACATCTCTGCTTTTCACATACCCATATTTCATTTATTCCAGATACATTCCAATCTGCATATATCTCATTTAAGTAGTCACAGTTACCCCTGAGCCTTATTTACTACACATCTTTTTTTCAGAATGATTAGCATCGTTTTGGATGGCCCCGTGATGCCTTCATGTACAGCTATACAACATCTAATGCAGCTGAAGTAGCATATGAGACCTTCCCTGTGCTTCAAGACATAGCATTTTCTCCTCACACTTCTTTTATTTCTGAACTCTGATATATCAAAACCCTCCTATTTCTGGTGCATCTTTTTTTTTGGGGGGGTGGGTGTGTGTGCAACCCATTATGATTTTTTTACATCCCATTTTATTTTCCATCTGTAAATTAAACCTAGTCCTCTTAAGACTGTATTGCCACCACTTCAGTCACACTTCTAAAGAACTGTGCTAAGATTTGGAATAACTAAGAATACTGATGGCATCACAAGGCCATCAGTCCTGGCAGGAAATGCAGCCTCTTTGAATGTATGATTAAATAGCAGGAGTTTAAGGACAGGTGAAAAAGAGCTGCTGTGGACTAAAATGTTTCTGCAGGGCAAATCCCAATGGCCAAGTTTAAAATAGGGCTAATGTGCACTCAGGAACAACCTCAAACTACTTGAGGTTGCTTGGAACTGTAGCCTAGGGGTAGCCGGCATTTTCCTTGCAAGAGGTTCACACTTCTCCGCATTAACAGTCCTTATGAAGCAAACAGAATCCACGCAGGTAAGCTGTCCCTGCCTGTTTCTGCTGCCAGCATGTTGTAATTTATGCTACAGCAAGTCTCAAAGTGGTCTAAAACCAGTAAGGACAGAAAGATATAATGACCCTAACCTTACAAGCCAACACTCAATAGGTTATGTGAAAATGAAGCTGCAAAAGTTGCTGCTAGACATATGTTAGTGCTTCCTCACTTCATTTGAAATCTGGATCTTCCATTATTATTAATTATAAATAGACTGTTACTTAAAGCACAGAATATCTAGTTAATTTTTCACTAATTATCCTGAAGATACAACACAAATATAGTGATCGGTAGACCACCAAATTTTCCAGTACTGAAAATGATGGAAGCCTCCAAGCTAAACTACAAAATACAAGTCCAATTCTTAATACATTCATTTATGGGAGCAAAAATACATTATGCTTTAGCAGAGTAGTAGCAGATTATTCAGCAATCCCCATTACACATAAGACGCTTTATTTTCAAGTGCTGACATTTTTCAGCTTGGGTAATTATCCCAACCTATCCCAAACTGAGGGAGGAGGGGTTACGTTTTTCAGACAAAATGGTTCACTGGTTTCTAAGAAAAAGCTTGCAAAAAATGATGGAGAAAGCTCTGTTGCTCCATGCTTTGTGGCAAGAACTTGTAATCCTGCTCGTAGTACCCTCTGTGTCAACAGTGCGGCTTCAGCCCCATTCAAATTCATTTGAGTTGGGTTTATGCAATGCTGCAAATGTTTGAAAATCTGCCATTTGCACAGGCTTAAGAAAGATGTGTCTGGGAGAGTACTGGGCCTCGCTGAAGATGCCAACCTCTCCATCCCACTGCTGGAGTCACAGTGGCATGGGTGGCCCCGTGACTATCAGCCACTGCCAGTTTCCAGGGGATGTTCCCTCCATCCTGGCTACTCATTCCTACCCCAAACACACGGCACTGCTACAGCCGCACGGTAAACTGGATCCAATAATCTGGGTTAAAAAACCCAAAACAGCCAAAACAGGGTGGAGGAGAGGAGGAAAATACCCTTCATCCAGAGTTGCAAGGTGATCCAGTTTACCACGGAGAGGCAGGAATATGCTGAAAACATGAGGAGGGAAAACTCCTTACACCAGTATTGCTGCAAAGGCAGAGCACATGGAGCTTCAGGCTCAGCTCCTCCTGCCACCCCCCACTCCCAACTGCGAGGACTCCAAAGGACTTTCATTTCAGTGCCTGCTCCTAATCCCGCTGACTGGGGCAAGACTGGGAACCGAAACATGGAAGGAAATGAGGGCTGAAGTTTCACTAAGATTTTTTTTGGCATGCCACCCGTTTACGCAACCTCTCATCAGCTTCCTACCAGCCCTTCAGCTGCATCAGCCCAAGTCTGGGTGGTGGCCCAGTTTGAGAGAAGAAGAGCCTTTTATTGGTACTGGGTTACTTCTAACCAAGACTGGTTTCCCAGTATAGCTCCCAATGTGGCTGCAGGAACATCTGTGCGGGCACAGGAGGGGTGGGGACCAAGAGGAGGAGAGAGGGCAGCGGCTTATTTAATCAGGCACTGCCCAAAAGAAACAATTACAAAACTATGTATTTTATACTGCTTAGTACTAAAAGTAGTCTTTAACAGAGAAGAGTTTTTCTAAGCCAATGAAAAAGGGAAAGAAGCCAGCACAGTGGGGAAGGCAATGAGTAAATCGGGGTGGGGAGTCTTGTATGTCTGGAAGCAGACAAGTGAAAGAAGACACAGCACATGATCTCCTCCTTTTTGGCAGGGGCAAGCTATTTCTGTTGGCCCAGCTGCCCCTGAAATGACATGCTAGGTCTGAGGGCAGGAGGAAATGGGGAATATGGTGAGAAGGGCCAGAGAAGGACACGTGGAGATTCAGATAGGCTGGGCAAAGAGCAGAAGGATGGAAAGGGGCATTATGGTGGCAGAGAAATTAAAGCTTGCAAAACAGGGTCTAGCCCAAGGACAAGACAACTCTGGGAAATGATCAGTTTGGACGGAACAGAGAAGAAGCCATAATGTTTGGAAAAACAAGCAGAAGAGCCTGTGTTCACTGGGGGCAGCTCCTCTGCACAACTCAGGCTGGAACCAGGATCATGAGCCTCTGCTGCTTCTCCATCAGCAAATACCAGTTAACACCATTAAGTCACTGAACAATGTAGTGATGCAGAGGCCATACAGACCTCCATCTCCATACAAAGGTTTGAATAGCGCACAGTAAAAAAGGCCTGCGGCTCCAACTTGAACAGAAGGAAAGCAAGCACTGAGCACACGCTTGTTAGCAGCACTCATTAATAGCAAGCAGAGTTCACCTTCTCCATCCTTGAAAGAGCCCGGATCGTTGCATCTGGGCTCATCTTTGAATGAGCCTAGATCTGATGGGCAAGGACTATGTAATAATGTACTTAAAGACCACAGCAGAATTTACACAGATAAAAAGGCTGAATAAAGCTTGTACACACAACACTTCCTGGCATTTCTTAGGAGAGCCCCTCACAATCCATTAGAGTAAGCAGATTTAGAGCCACAATTTCTAATAACTCTTCATTTTTTCAGCCAAAGAAAAACATCTAGGGCAACCCACCACCACCACTCCCCCCCAGGTGAATGTTTTAAAACTTCTCCAGAAGTTATTGTAAATCTTCAAGTACTAGTTAGTAGTTCAGTTCAGTTATGAACATTTAAGCATAGTATTTGCTCAGGTTAGAGACTTCCAGATCCCTTAGTTCAAAACTGGTCACCTGCTTCCCTTCAAAGAAGCCACCTCCAAGATTTTTACCATATGGAGATGCTCAACCCAGGGTTTTTTGTTAGGGTTTCTTTTGTTTGGTTTTGGTTGTTTTTTGGGTGTTGGTTTTGGGTTTTTTTGAGTCCCAGTAAGAATAATTATTTTTTCAGAGGAATAACTTAGCTTTTCACCCATAGTTCTCAGACCAGGTTTAAGTAATAATAAATAACACTACAAGTGAAGAAACCCCATGTCCAGCCAGCTGAATCACACCACCTCCCTAAACCACATTAAAATTAGAGCTGCTGGGAAATGTCCTTTAAATTTATGTAGGAGTCGTGCTAAAAAGCAAACAGGGAGCACAGTTTTATCTGATTTACTCCTTCCAAAGTTGTGCAAAGTATCTATGCTCCTGTAAACAATTACTGCAACCTGCCTGAACTTTCATCAGAAGTATTACCTTGGGCAAAACCTGATACCAGTGCACATTTATACTTCCAATGTACAAGCATACAAATGGGAATTGGTACTTATTAAGAAAACGTACCACCGCCTTGCTCCAGAAGTTGCCTAAATCTTTCAGAAGATACAGCTGGAAATGAGCCAAACCATGCACCTATGTGCACCCCTACTCCAAACAAAATATCTGGACTTCTTCCACCTTTGTTCTTCCTGCTACTGTGTCCATTTAGCCTAAAGAAAGCAACCTTTCATATGTCAACCACTGTTACCCATGCACAGTAGAGAAGATGACAGACTTTCTACTACTGAAAATGCAGTGATCTTTGTTTGCACCAACAAGGTGCAATGAGGTGTACTGCCAAGATGAAAATGCATACCCCTGACCCTACACAAAAAGGACCATCTCCAAAAGGCAGGGTTCCAAAAGGCAGGGTTCATGTCTACTCAGTGCTGCCTATGGGTGCCACCAGGACCAGGAAACTCCATGCAACAATTACACCTACCCTTACATTTGAGCTATTCTTCAAAGGAACCATGCCTGAAGTTTTAAGGACAGTGTGAATTTAAGCTTTTTGTCATGCAAAATGAATACACTCTGAAATGACATGACTTATTCATGTACCTGCAGGGTATTTCTTGGAAATTACATAGCAACTTATGCCAGCAATGGGAACATTACTAGTGGAACACCATGTTATCTCCTTGTAACAATGTAAATGCCTCAGATCACCACAGTATTTGATAACATCACAGAGATAAATGTTTCATCCAAGTATAAATCTAGCAATGGAGGACTGATATAGTAGCAAGGGAATCTGCATTCCTGCAAATGTACCAAAGTTCAAAAAATACAACAACTGACTCAAAAAATACAGCAAAAGGAATTTAAAGACACATTGAGATGCAGTGTGTGTTTCTGTGGGGACAAACTGGGGTGGGGTAGTGAGGGTGAGTCTGATTACGGTAAATGGTAAATAAAAACTATTTAAATTATTCTCTCTAACCTACCAAAACTGTCCAAGGATAAAGGACCAAGGTCTGACTTCCAAGTCAAACCGAATTATTTCTAAGTTACTAAAATCAAACTTCAGGCAGATCAAGTCTGACACAGACATACACCAGTTACAACTGCTGTCCTGGCATCTCTCTGTAGACTGCGGCAGGTCTTTTGGTATTGCTCTCTGCCCCTAACCACACCCTGGTGCACAGATAGACACACAGCTCTGGAACTAGCCAGGTACCAAAGCTTGCTCCTGCCTCCCCCCAGCTTCACTGCCTGGCACCTGGGCCATCCCCAACAGGTACATCCCCGTGCACTCTACACCAGGTAGTCCTTGCTCCCATCATACCCAAACCAGTCGCATGTTTACTTTGTGATTGTTCAATTAACAGCAGCTCATCAGTAGTACAAAAGCATGTCCCAAGTGCCTGAACTAAGCTTGGTCAACAAAACCCTGGACATTTTAACGGTTACCTTCAAAAGCCCCTAACCCCCACCAATATACACAAATCTTTGACAAAAATTAGGAAAACAAGTTAACAGTGCTAAATATTAAATGTAAAGAAGATGGTTGTATGAAGCAGTGAAATCCCTTGCTAGCTAAAATGTGGACACGGAAAGGGTTCTGAATTAGGACAGAGGTAGAGGTAGAGATCAAATATAAAAGGGAAACAAACACAGTGAAGTGTTCTGGGAAATTACATTGGCATCCCAAAGCAAATACAAACCCAAGTTCAACCAAACAGAGTCATACACGTGTTATGTTCCTTTATCAACCATTACAAAACGGGTAAGTAAGTCCATGAGGTATGGAAGCTGTCTGCATGGTGAACTTCCACCTAAAGAAAACTGCCAAACCGAGGTTTCAAGCATGAGTTCAACATCAGTTTTCCATTAACAACATTAAACATTTCTGCAGATATTTCAGAAGATATTGTGTTTACAAGAAGATTGCAAATAATGAATGCAGACACCAAAAAAAAGTAAGTTTGTTTACATGTTTGTAGAAGTCGGGGAATTTTAGGTTAAGAAAAAGAGAGGTTATTTTGGGACCAAAACACACACGGCACCTGCTAGATCTAAATGAACTTTTAACTGTTCAGCCCTATGAAGAATCCAGTGTCTGAGATGGTATTATAAGATCAAAATAAAAGTGTGAGAGAACAATGATGGAAAAGACTTTGCAATATCCAACCAGGCCTACAAGGAAGTCCTTTTATTTTCATTCTCAAGTCTCAGTCCAGAGAGCTGTTCCGCATGGGCAGGCTCCATATCACCCCTGCGATTCACCCATGCCACAGCATTTGCAGGATCAAAGATTTCAGAAAATTCTCACGTCAGCTTACAGGCTTGACCTGAGGAGTTCCCTACCTTTCACGCAGCACAAACTGAAGTTCTCAGGTTGCATGCTGAAACTGGGAATCCCCACGACTTCCAACAGCAGCCTGAGCTACTCCCGGCAAGCCCCTGTCTCCTTCACGAGCCTCTATGTTACGCTTGCTGAGACTGCACTGAGGATGTCCATGAATCAGACCAAGCAGCTGATTTGTCTGGAGGGTTGAGTTTCCTTCAGCTGGATCAGCTGTGCAGCCCTGTTCCTGCCCCGCTGGTGTATCGGAGGGGTGGCACAGGGTAGAGGAAAACGGGCAAGACGCAGAGGCATCTGCTTACGTTGACTTAAGCACCTCTAGAACACATAAAACCGAAGTGGAACATTTAATTCCACTCTTGCTGTCAGATTATTTCCTGCTGGCCTCCAGGCTACTCCTGCACAACAACCCCACAATGTGGGAAGAAAATACTCACCACTAGCAAGAGCTTCCTCTCTTGCACTGTCATCGTCACTAGGCTGAAGAATATTCCAGGATGTCAAAGTAAGTGAAGAAATGTCTTCAGGTGATGATAACTTCAGCATGTCCATGTGATTGCTGTGAGGCTTGTAACGTGGGATGAAACACTCTTTGCCTTGCTTAAAAATGTCCTTAATGATTTCTTCTGTCTGGATTTCATCTGGCATGCTCAGGAAGATTGCAATTCTTTTGGATTCTTGGTACTTGGGATGGCCAATCACCTACGCGGGAAATTGATGCAATCAGTTTATGAAAAGTTTACGAAAAGATTGACTTACATTATTTTAATTGAACACACAACTGGAGCAAAATAGCCATTTTAAAGGGTAGAGATACAAACTATCATGCATCATAAAGAGAATAAACTGACTTTGTTTCCTACTCCAGTATTTCTACCCTCAACAAAAATAAAATAGGTGAATTTTTTTCACCTAGTGAACAAAACATTGTAACATGGGTTTGGGCCAGCAAAAAACAATTTTGGAGACAGTTTCCTGATCCTTTAAATATTTGCGCCACATAGTGCAGACATCCTCAAATGCCCAGCATCACTGTAGAGAGATATAGCAGGTCAGAACTGCCAGCTTATGCAACACATGAGGATTTTGCTTTCCTTTTCTACCACCCTTTTTACATGCTGCATCTCTCATCTGGGCCTAGGTAGAATGAAAAGCACATAAATTATAATAACTCAAAAGAAAATTAGCATCAGAGCAGACAACTGCAGAGCACAAAGTCTTCCAAGACCAGGTCCTTCTTCCTTTTTTTAACCTGAAATGCCTTCCTTACAGCGTTTAAATATATGACTTCAAACATCACCTGCTTCTAATTGGTGATCTTATTACTGTACATTTTTCAGAGCTTGAAGGAAAGATGGCCTTGCCATTTTTTTGATTTTCATGAGGTTCTCTGTGCTGGGCTTATAAAAGACTGACTATAGGAAGGAAAATTAAAAAAAAAAAGCTTATATGGTGAAAAAGTGTTAGCAGATTCATATCTCACCATGTCTCTGTCCCATTCCAAATTGAATTCCACTTGTAAGATTTGAGAGGGGGTTTTTAAAAGCTTGTCTTCTCGTTGTCTAGCACGTTACCTATTTTGTTACTTACACCTGGACAAAACAAAGACAAATGTGTCCCTTCCCACTTAAAAGTGATTTATTCTTATTCTACGCACTTGCAGAAATCTGTCAAAAGTACCAGGCAATTGAGAAACTGAGCTTATCTACGGAACAGAGAGCACCAAATCCTCTGATCTGTGTTTGCATAACTTGCTCTTCTGAGCTTTAGCCTTTGCCCTGGCCCTGTTTGGACAGATAAATGTCCCTATCTAAGTTGAGATATGGTTTCCACTCTTTTTTTTTTTTCTTTTTTTCCAGTACAGCAGCTAAAAGCCCAGGTGAAATATTCAGAAGATGGATATATTTTTGTAAGAAGAAGAAAAAAAAGAAACACACTGGACCAAATTATGGTAATGTGTAATGTGTTGCCTGGCCACAGAGACCGTATTCACAATTCAAAACCACATCTTACTTCCTTTTGTAATTTGCCCAACCTTACACATGGATTTTTTCCCCATTAAGTGATTCAGCTTTTAAACAACAGATTTTCCATGGAAGCTTTTGTTTGAAAGAATGGACAATTTGGCCAAATTGCAGACTTCAGACAACGCCTGTGATTCATGTTATTGAGGGCCTCCAGAGCCAAATCATCTCATCGGTTTGGAGAAGAGAGAGACCAAGACACAGAACTCTCCTCTTTCAAAGTGGTGCTGCGTGCTGTGGGCACCACACAAGTCCGATCTGCTCCAATAGGTCCAATAAAACATTGATTATGCTGTACAGAAAAACATGAGGCTGAAAGATGTAAAACCACACGCAAGCAGGAAGACAGAATTTCAGATGTTTTCAGAACTGTGAAGATGAAGCACTTTCTGAGAAGAGCGAAAAAATTTCCACACCTAACAAGTATTATCTGCCCTCTTCACCTGCTGATCGCTATTTTTGCAGAATCAGAGCATGCAAACAGCATGACTTTAATCATGAACATAAACATTAAAAAAGAATAATCATCCAGAAGCTAATTAAATGCTAGTGGCTAGGTCAGCCTGTGAAGCTATTTCACTTTGAATTTAAAGACCATTTTGAGATGAGATTTTATGACTAAAAATATTGTTCAGGTGTTATAAAATAACCTACTCTTTTATTAGCTGCAAGCACTGATGTATGTTATAAAGCTACGTTCTTGGCTTTATATTGTTCCAAAAATTTTCTCAGCATTTTCAAAAATTTCTTCATGTCTGCTGTATTACCCTCCTGTAAGGAAGCTGACTCTACTTTCTGCCACTTGCGCAATGCCTCTGTCTCAAACAAGCTCAGGATTTTCAGTTTGTGTCAGATTATTAAAAAGGCAAGATAACATCGATTTATATGTCATATTGCCTGATGCCTTCTTTTAAGCAAAACAAAAGCTGTATCTTTTAGTGTGCTCTCACTAGCAGAAAGGAGCGCTCTGTTGCCACGTTGGTCAGCAGCAGTCAGACAAAGGCTGAGGGCTCCTAAAAATTCGGTACTGTGCAGGTTGGGTGCTTATAAAGTTGGCAGAGGTCTCTGCATTTTTGAAGAGGATGCATGCCAGTATTTTCTAAAAACTGAGATATTTAAGTCTGGGATGTGTGATTACTATAATGCATTACCATGACAGTAGGACGTGACATGTATTACTATTTTTTAAAAGCATTCCCAGTGAGAAAAAGGTTATGTGAGGTCCAGTTAAACTCCTTGTGACCTGAAGTTTCTGTGCCACCAGGTCCCACTGGTGAAGTGGCTACACATTAGCATTAAGTGAGGTCTGGAAAATGATTTGAGATCCTCTGGCAGGAAGCTACCAATATAAATGTAGATCATCCAGGAGTACCTGCTGGTGCTGCAAAAAAAACGAGGACTGTGCTCTATTACACGCAGTGACTGCAAAATAAAATTTTATTGTGTTTATTAAAATGATGAAATACATCTATATAGAAACTTTGTAATCCAAACGCAAACAGGACATTTCAGAAGTGCACGCCGTTATCATGCTGTGTGAGCGTAGCAGTTAGCTAAACCCTGCCCGATTTCTTTTTAGAGTACAAAAATTACATTAGAAATGGGATTGCATGGAAGAAACAGCACGGAAAGACGCGGAAGGGAAGCGACAGGCAGTTAGACAAGAGGCTCAGTCGACAGAGTCGCGATACTGCCACAGGCGTTCCCGGGAGCCGGCCATAGGCGAGCCCGGCTGGCAGCGCCGAGCCGCGCCCGGGGCCCTGCGCCCCCCGCCCGGGGCTCCCGCGCCGCCACCCCCCGCGGCCTCGGTGAGGGGCGCTGAGGGCGGCGGCGGGGCTCACCCCCGCGGGGCCCGTGGCTGCGGCCCAGGAGCCGGCGGGTCCCCTGAGTCACCGCCTCGACCCCCCCCGCGGCCTGGGAAGTCCCCGGCGGGCTTCCCCGCGCCGGGCCGCTCCGCCGCCCCCGGGCCGCGCTTCCTGGAAGCGGCCGTGCGGCGGCCGGGCCCGCTCCGCACCCACCTTGCGACTGAGCAGGCGGGACTGCCGCCGCTTCTCCGCCGCGCCCAGCGCCTGCAGCCGCTGCCGCAGCTCCCCGCGCAGCGCCCGCTTGGCCGCCCGCAGCGCCGCCATCTCGCCGCCCTCCCCCGGCCGCTCCATGCGCCCAGCCAGCCGGGCCGCGCCGCCGGTCTCGCCCGGGCGGGCCCCGGGGGCGGCGGCGGCGCTGGCGAGCAGGGCTCCCGGGGCGGCCCGGCGCCAGGCCGCGCTCGCCGGGGGGCGGCCGGCCGGCCGCGTGGTCGCTGCCGCCGGGCCCGGGTGGCCGCCGGGCCCGGGTAGCGGCCGGAGGTGCCGGAGGGGCAGCCCGGTCCCAGCCGCCCCCACGGCAAGGCCCAGCCGTGGCGGTATTTTTGTCCGGCGTGGATGACAAGGAATTTCCCCTTTCCTAATTTTGCTGTAGAAAGGGAAATTACATTTCGGCGGGATATTTCACCACCGTCTACTGAAGGGTTTCACATCCCTGCGGCCTCAGCCGTGGGCCTGGGCCGTGAGGGAGCTGCTGTGAGCGCAAGGCCTGTGGCAGGGCATAGCCACGTTCGAAGGGAGACACTGAGGCTCCTTTTCGACACATTTAATGATCCAACCCACCTTTTAAGTGCAGAAAGGGACGTTTCTGTAGAAGAGTTTCATAAATCTCTTCTACATGGCATTTGATGACATCTCAATTTAGCTACTGTGTGCACTGATGAAGCCGTCAGCTGTCCCCTCCGCAGCTCTTTGACCTCATATTTTGCTCTAGAAGCAGATGATGCTGTCCTGTGTATCACCTTACAGCTGTAAGGACCCCTTAAACAGCTGTGTCCTGCGACCTGGGATGCCACTCAGTGTCATGTACAGATAACTCCGTGACAAAGCATATCTATACTACTTTATGAGACTTAGCTAATAGTCCTGTTGTTTTCGGGTATTTTATTATGTTTAGAACTGGGGTGATACATCTCATCACTGCTTTTCTTGCTCATAGATGCAGAGCAAATGGAGGTTTTGTCCTGGGGAAGATAAACTGGAGCCCACTGGACATTTACTAATCAAGGCTTCTTTTGTTTAAACCCAGGCTTTACCATGAAAGCAAGTTCCAAAGTTATTGCGTCACCTAGAATTTCAAAAGGCTAGGTTAGCCTTTTATATTTAATTTAAAAATTGTTCTCCCCAGTGTAAAATAGGTTACTAGCTTAGTGTAAAAGGAAGTTAATGTGGTATTAATAGACTGGTGTTAGCCACTACAATATGTGCAGACAGTAGTGCACAAAAAGGAACCGAGAATTACCGTTCTTATAGTGAAGACTTTGCAAATAAATAAATATATGTCAAAATATGTTTTGCAATGTATTTCTGACACTTCCATAGATGTTCTGGAGGTGGGCATTTTCCTTTAGCTGCTCCTTGCCCTCAGGATGCTGCCATGTCTTCCTCAACAGCAACAAAGTTTATCTCAAGAGTCCTGCTATACATGCTAAATAATCTTTCTTGTTTTTATTGCGGGCGGGGGGGGGGGGGGGGGGGCTGTGCAGAGAGGGGGAGAAGGTGCACTGCAGGTTCTAGCAAATGTTAACATCTGTGTTCTGTAGTTAAACCCACCAAATCAGACCATAGAATCACAGAACAGACCTGATTGGAAGGGATCTCGAAAGATCATCTGGTGCAGCCTTTCATGGGAAAGGGAGCCTAGAAACTCTCCAGCATTCTGTTTAATCACATCTTGAAAACCTCCAGTGACAGGGGCTCTACTGCAGTCCCTGTGGAGGTTGTTCCAGTAAATGATTGTTCTTACTGTAAAAAATCTCTTATGTCAAAATGAAAGACTGAGAACCCATTACTAGAAGGATGAAAGATGGAGAACCCATTACCAGAAGGAGGCAGCTTCATTCTGCTGGTATCATAAAGCCTTGATTGTCTGGAGGATTTGTCTCGGAGAATAATGCTGTTGTGTGCCACAGGCAATGGCTGCCTCAGTTTGGTTCACCTCCCAGCACGTCTACAAAAGAAGAATGGTTAGACCCAGCCTTAGTTCCTTAATGTAGGAGAGTCACTACAGCTAAAGAAAACCCTTCCAGAATGAATTCTCAAAGAAGTACTGTTTAACCTTTGAAAGCAAATGGAATTTGAGTCAAAACAGTAGTTTCCCAGTCTATGAAATCCTGGAAGTCTGCTAGGTCCTACTCGTGAATTTGCTGTTTTGCAGTGTATCCCAAAACGCTAATTACTGTCATCAGATCTGATCCAGTTAATTTATTTTGTTAGAAGCTGTCTGTTTCTTATACAAACTACCAGGTAATACTTAAGATGTACAACGGGAAATTAGAGTCTTGACATCCATGGACTTCAGGTCAAGCCTGTATACTGCTTGGATTCTGCAGTAGCACTGTGATAGCTTTTCTAAAAGTTGTCTTACTCCGGTAGACCTTTTCCCATCTTCCAATTTTTCTGAAAGAAATGAGACCAATCATAACACTTCAAAATACATATTTTAATGTATTTTTCAAAAATATTAGTGTATTTACACAAATTTCTCATTTAAAAATATTTTGTGCTTGCCTATTTTAAAACATCTAGTTTAAAAGAAGTTCAGCCAAATGACTACATGACACATCTGAAAGAACATTCACTGTAGATATGAGCAATTAAAAAAATACAACAAAGAAACACGTACCATTGCATTAACAGTAAGTGAGTGCACATTATTAAGTTGCTAGCTTCCACAAATTGTTCTTCCCATAAAAACTGATTAGTCTGTGTCAGTAACTTGTGCCCACTTTTATGTTGGAATTTGCTTTTCCTTTTTCTTTGCAGAAATCCCCACCCCCATCACCCCTTGCTTATACAAAGATTGCAATAACATGCATTACAGTAGTATTTCATTTACAAAACAAATGACATTAAAACTTGTTTCTTAACCCATTGGATTGTATTTCAGTAAAACAACATCCTTTCATGGAGGTGCAACAGAGATTCCAAGAGCTGTCTGGGTGTGGAGAAAGATCTCTCTCCTGAAGCAGTCCGTCCTGGAAAGGTTGACTTGAATTGCTGCATGATGCTGTGTTGATTCCTCTTTGGAGGGACCTTACCTTCAGGTTTGGCAGTTTGGATAGCATGTTAAACATGGTATTTAGTAAAAATAAATACAAATAAATTAAAAACAAATTATGGAGGAAAAATACTTTCTCAGCAATATTGCTTGGAGGAAAGCTTAGCAATGAAGCTTGTGGCAGTATCTAGATACTACATGAATGGCAGGTCCATTTATTTTAGTAGTACTCTCTGAACAAGCTAAAAACAGCTATGAACATGGCTGTAATTTTGGAGAAAGATAGTAGTGATCTTCTTTCAAACTTCGTTAGGAAGCCATTTTCCTATGGAAAAGAACATACAGTTAGGAACGGCTTAAAAAATAGCATGTTTAGGAAAAATGCACCACTCTGCTAGTATCAGACAAACAGTGCTGCATCACTGTGCATAGAGGGACAGGTTTTCAGAGCTCTACCTCCAAGAGATGAATAGGGCTTTAAAAACAGTAGCTGAGCATAGCTGCACCTTGCTGAATGTTTTATCTCCACGTCAAGACTGTGCCCTCCCTGTGTAAACAGAAAATGAACTGTATCATCTGAGCCCCCATCTTCAAGGAAGATACAAGTACTATGTTTCTGATGCATAACATAGAAATACCTTCCTTCAAGCCTCCTTATTCTACTATGATGAGCCAGGTATTATGACAGGATGTTGCCAGGAGTTGATACTTCTCTTAAATAAAATTGACTCTTTGAAAGAGATGAAGAGAGAAGCCTTTACAGTAAATCTGATGCATCGAGGGTCCATGACTTCACCATCACGTTTTTTTACTGCTACTAGACAGAGAAGGATCAACACAAGCAAAAAAAAAAAGGAAGAGCAAGACACTAGGAAACAAATGAGGGAAAAAAAGTAATAGCAAATAGGAAATATAAGAGAAGTGGGATGAGAGGGGGAGTGGAAAAAGAAAGTAACATTTACATATAGGTAAAGGAAAAAAGTACCAGGGAAATAACTGACACCAATGTCATTGATTCTCAGCTTCCCCTAACTACAAAATAAAAACATACTTGTGTGATGAAACTCCGCAAAGCAAAAGAGACCTCCCCTCCCACTGGCAGAAGGGGATTTTGACAGCTTGGGAAAATAATCCACATATTGACAAATGCTTTTCTGAGCATTGACCATTGATAGATCGAAGCTCTAGGACTGTCTCAGTCCAAACAAAAGATTTAACCCCAATTGCATTTACTTGTAAATTTGTTCAGGTAAAACTGGTTTGGGGGATTAAATAAAGGCTTTGCTGAAATCCACAGCAAAATTACTGACTTCAGCTGTGAGGATCACAGCTGTGTATTCTTCCCTTACCTTGAACTTCAGTATTTTTGGACCAGCTCCTCTATGGAAGCAAAACTGCTGCACTAACCTTAGGGCGTCACTTAGTTTTAGATTTAATAATGGGAAATGTCATGGCATGCACAGTTTAACGTACTTTGAGCAGGAGGCTGGACCAGATGATTTCCTGAGGTCTTTCTTAACCTGAATTATTTTATGATCTTATCATTCCAAACTAACTCTAGGGTTTTGTCTGTTACAGGTACAGAAAGTGCCTTTTTAAAAAGAAAGTTGTTTTTTAGCATTGTTCTATTTAAAGCAGAAGCACAGCTTTCACTGTAAGTCTCAAGGAGACATTCCAGATGTCAAATATTAATCCACCAAATAAAACCCCAAATAAAATGTTTTTGACAGTGTCTGTAACAATAGTTTCCTTTAAACAAAATCTCCTAATCTAGACTTTGGTGGAAAATGAGAAACTTACCCAGCCACCGTTCGCATCTATCCATTCAGCTTTGTTGTTTATTATGTACTCTGTGATGAAATAAGAAATCTGCTCCTTCTCCTCTCCAGTGAGCTGAACTCCATGCTCTTGAAGCTTCTTAGTGAGAAGACCTCCAAACGTAAATATGGTCATAATTCGTCCCCAGTTAGTATTTCCATCAGCAAATTTTTCTTCCATGACACCATTGAAAATTCTCTTGGCAACAGCTACAGAGGTAATATCAATCTTGTCTAAGAATGGTTTGAGAGCCTCCTCGGTTTGATCTTGCAGCGAAGATGCAATATTTCGCAAGACATGAGCAACCCTGGTTTGGGCTGGTCCAAGATGTGATTCTTGAAGCACATACTGCAGATAATCTTGAGCTAAGTAATAAACGTAATAGAACTCCGCAGTTCCCATTTAGAACAAAATGCGGAGAGCAGTCAGTGCACTGCTCTTAATCGGGGTCAGTAATGAGCAGCCACAGGACATGCACGCAGCTTTGTATCATCTGCTTTTGATGGAATTTTTTTGCTTTTACCACAGAAGTTCCTGTAAAAACCTAGTAACTTAATGATTGTGTGGGCTGTGGAATATGTCACAGCGGAAATGAAAGAAAAAGTGTCTGCTCAAGGGGAGGAAACATGACTTCTTGAGTGATTTATTATTTCTCTGAATAGTATGGTTCCACAAGTAAAATCTACCAGCTTTCACCACATTCTTTACCAGTATAAATTGGCATTTCCTAGGGACTTTTGCTATGTAACAGTAGCAAAGGTTTGGTATTTGGCTTGCAAAATGCTGCAGATGGTGTATGCTAGCAAAGGTTAGGCGTTTGGCTTAAAAAAAGTGCCCAAAAAGTGTATGCTATAGGAGCGTGCAGCCCCCCGCCCCCCGCCAGTCTCTTCATTGCCAGGGACTAATCTGTGTTGCAGGTTAATGGGTTATTTCTGGTACACAACTCTTTGAAGAAACTGGTAGACATTTCCAATGGGATGGAAGAATGGATAAACTTTCTTCAGCACGCAGGGAGCTTTGCACAACTGCAAAAAGTGGGAACACAGTGGTACAAATACGGATGGAAAAGGGGGAAACCCAGCTTTGTAGCATTATCCCTATTCCAGACTTTCCCACACTCTCTCGGTGAGTGCTCCTCAAGGCCCTTCTTTGAAGATTTGAATGGGTAGCTTCAAAGATTTCTTTCCCCCACAGGGACTTCTATGGTAAAAAGACATTATTAGTATAAAAGACAATGCTAATGCAGTCAGCATGTCAGAACATGGGATGGAAATACAGGGCCAAGCTAGTGATGTGTGATACCATCTGACTCTTTCATGACAGGTAACGAAGTATCATGATACCTACCACAACTGCTCTTAGATTCAAATTTTCAGTCAAGCATTTTTTTTTTTTGCAGAAGGGGCAGGTGTGTCCAGCCCAGTCTTCCCTTATAAAGCTCTTCTCCTGAGGCAACCTAATCTTGCTAAAGGGTCAGGATGTGTCAGAGCAGCAAGTTATGTGATGTTTGGAGATCCCTTTCTTTCGCCATCCTGCTTTCTTCATCCCTGTGCTTCTTAGCCACCTCTGATTCAGACCTTTTCCTTCTCTGAAAGCAAAAGCCATCCCCAGCGCCACACACCAACAGCTCTTTGCTCCAGGGATGGCAGCGAGCCTGTTTCCAGTCCTGGGTGCTGCCTGATGCTCAGATCTATGGAAGACGAGCAAAGCTTCATGCACAGGGCTTGAGTCTGAAATGTCAGGATAGCACTGACACCTAATTGTACTGGAGCAAAACATATGTAGAGTGTGATACAGCTCGGGTGTCAGCATATTGCTAATCCTAGCTACACACCCCCCCCCCTCCCCGCCCCCCCCCCCCCCCCCCCCCCCCCCCCCATGTGTATGCTGCTGCTCTGACATCACAGTTTTGCAGAAACCCTTTGAGTAGCTCGGGGTAGTTTCCATTTCCTTCTCAGTTTTTTTCCTCTGTATGTGGTAAGTACTGGTCCGTGCACAGCAGAGTTTGAAACCTCAAGCTATCACCAGCGCAGCACAGACTTCAGTCATTTCAGTGATTCAGGGAACTATTTCCCTCACTTTCTCTTGGAAGCAAAGAAAGAGGTGGCTTGGTGCTGTGTTCACCTTCGGGAGAGAATGGGTTTAGGAGGGCAGTGCTGAGCTGGGAAAAGCTCTCATGTTAGAGGTTACCTCCAGGGAGGGATGCGGTGCTAGAACTGGAAATGGGCTGAGGGTGGGACGCTAGCTCTCCCCTCCTCCACACACATAAACATTCTCACCAAAGCTCATTTTGAAAGTTCAGAGGTGTCCTCTATCCAATACCTGCAGCTGCTGCTCTGGCAGAGCTGTTAGGCTGGCTTTGCCTTTGTTATGTTCAGTGATTTCAGCAAACTGCCAACATTTTATGAGGAATGCAAACAAACAAACAAACAAAAAGCATGTGACAGTCCTTAACTCTTCCCAACTCAGCTAAATCTGGGCAGAAATTTCTGGGGCAGAGGGAAGGCATTGCTCTATCGAGACCACTTCCCTCCTGTCAGATGCTTGCTACAAACAGGGCTAAGAGAGGTACTCGAGGAAAATCACAAGAATCCTTTTACCATATAGCACAGTCTGCGAAGTTACAGATCACTCCTGACTCCCTTAATCACTGATAAATGACGAGCTTGTTGTGGTCTTTGTGAATGTAAGTAATAGTTGAATGTGAGAGCAGTGAACAATACCTAAGGAGACAAGTTTTGTTTTCTTCACCATCTACAGTGGCAGAGCACAGGCAGAAGCAGGTATTTCTTCATTAGTGGAGCGTTTAGGTTTCTGAGGAGAGTGATGAAATAAGGCTGTGAATATGTCACCGTTATTGAAAGCAATCAATGTTAATGCCATGGCAATTTTGGTGCAAATGCTGCCACTTACAGTCTCTTGATCTCTTAGAGGGCTGCAAGGTGAAGCACAGTGCTCGGCTCCCAGAAGAGCGTGGCAGCTCTGAGTAGACATCTCAGCAAGGCGTGACACGGGTGACCACAGCTCAGGATATAGCTCTTGGAGCTGCCCCAGCTCTATCTACTTCAATGTTAGACACATTTGCTTTTCAATGGCATGCGTCGGGGGGTGCGGTTCCAAGTGTTGGATGTCTAGTAGCAACGACAGTTTGTTGGTCTATAGAGACACGTAAAGGGTCAGCCCAGAGTGCACAGCCCGGTCTTCCCAAGCTTGAATGGTCAACTCTGAGCGCTGTAAGAAATCAGCTTTGGGATCTCTTGCCTGTGTCGTGCCACTCTAACACTCTGATTCTCATTCCCTACATTAGGCAGCACCTTCCTTTCTCCTACCAGACTTTATTCACATTTTGTTGTTGTAAATGAATACTTACAACTTAATGAATCTCTGCTTTTCTTCCTACTTGCTCTATCTCCTCAGTGCTGCATAGACTGCATTCTCATACACTGCACTGCTTCTTCCTTATTTTCCTCTTTGCTGTATATACTTTGTCTTTGATAAATTGTAAGTGTTAATAAAAGGCTTGAAACAGAAACAGGCTACCTGGCAATAGCAAGGGGCTTCAAATACTTTAATTTAAATCTTTACTCTGTGGATTTGACTCCACATCCTACCCTAACATGAAAAGGCTTATTTTCCAGAGCAGATGGGAACTGAGTTGACAGATCCTCATAAAATTGACTTGTGAGAGACGATGTTATCTCACCGTGTTTGAGACAAAACTAAGCCAAAATGACAAAAGCTTTGTTGAGCTATTCATGCTGCATCTGCCTTGCCAGAGCTGTTCCAGTTCCAGGTGAATGTGGGAACGGTGAGCTTTGTCTGGAGGAACAGTCTGAGGCCTTGAGAAAATTATTGCATGTTTTTTTTTCTGGTTTTCTTCCTGTTTTGATGTCCAAACCAGGGTTATTTTTGCATGGTATTGGTCTTCATTGCAAAAGAATGGCTCGGTACACTTGTAACTTTCCATCTGTCCTGCACAGCCCTGATATAAGACTTCAGGAGGTTTTGGTGACTTTTATTTACCCTCTGCTTTCCTATAAATTGGAATATGCAAGCTGGCTTTCCGGAGCCGAGGCGGTGGGCTGGCCGCGCGGCAGAGGCTCGGTTTGCCCAGTGGAGTGCTGCCACCTAGTCGCAGCCGGCCGCGCTGCAGCACGGAGGGCGCGCTAAAATACAACAGGGTTTAGGACCCAGCCCCGGCAATGAGCTAAATCAATCATGATATTGTGTTTCCCGAAGAATTCCACCAGCACCAAGTCTCCTGTCCAAAGCCTGGAAAGGCCATCTCCATAAGAAGTTTTGGGAGCAGTTCGTTCTGAAACGCTTCAGCCCAGCTCCTGATGTTTCTAGGATGGAGACAAAACAGCAGGATCCTGGGTCTGAAAATCTGCGGCGATTGAAAGAGAGGCTTAGAGCCATATTCTCTATATTCAGACGTATATTCTGGGTATCTCAGAGACACATAAGACAATCTCCAGGAAGGACAGGAAGGTGTCGCTCTTTTTGCATCTTCTGTGCCAGCTGAGGTATTCTGGGCCGGTTGGAGAGCTAAAGTGATCCCCAGCATAAACTAAAGCGAGTAGCTACTCCAGCTTACTGTTGAGCAGTGCTGCAGTCCAGAATGACCAGGGGCTGAGCAATATGGCATAAGCTCTCTCCTGCTCCCAAAATACCACACAGCAAAGGCTGGGAGGATGGATCATATGAAGATGCACACCGTGGCTGTCCATGGCCCAAGCATGAGAAGAATTCTCTGAAAGGCCATTCTGCTCACCTTGTGACTGCTTTATAGCACTCCAGTGACATAAGGGGACTATAGGAAGGGCCAGGTTACTGTGTTACTCAGGGTTCAGCTGCTGCCCTGTCATTTCCTCTGGTAACTCATCTCAACGTGGCTTCTTATGGATCCCAGCTCCTCTCATCATCATGAGCCAAGAGGGCAGCCAAACACACTGCTCCACTATGCATGTGCCATGTGTCATCATATACATGTGTGTAGACACATGTTCTACATTCTCATAAGCCTTTCCAAGTGTTTATCTAGGATTAGGAGAATTTGAACAAGTAGTCATAGTTGTCAGCAGCGAGCCATAGACACGTGTGGCTCCCTAAGCTTCCCTGACAATGCAGCATGAACAAGTAGTCTTGGTAGAAGCTTTGCAAGATTTTGCAGATGCCAGCAGAAACGCTGTCTGCTGGAGCCAGCTTCGTTGCTGAAAATACTTGCTCGAGAAGGTTAAAAAAAAAAAAGTCTTTGTGAGTGTTCATGAAATAAGAAGTCAGGAGCTCCTGCCTCAATATGATAACCTAAACTGTGTGTCCCTCATACCCACTGGTCAAGGGTGGTCTTGACTGTGGGCTCATTCTGCTGTGGCAGGTGCAACGTGGACATGTGCAAAGCCCATCTGTATACTGATGTACAGCTTTGGTTCAGATCTGTGTCTTCAGAAGACATAATGCCATCAGGAGAGACAGGCATTCAACATCAGCTGCACCATTTCTTTAAAGCTACTTTAAGTGGTGGTGATACTCAAAATCTGCAAAACAGCATTTCATATTTAGCATACAGAGTCCCACTGGGTGAGAGTTTCAAAATATGAACAGGATTTAGGTGAAGATTTCCCACTGAGCATGAATAGGATATAGGTGCCTAGTTCCTTTAGGTACCTTCAAAAAAAAATTGCAGCTATTCAATAGGGCAGTTTAAAGTCAGGCATGCTTTTATATTCTTCACTATTTGATTTTCCAAGGGAAGCTTATGTATCTCATGTTTTTAAAATAAATTGCTTCAAGATGCAAGCTCACTTCACCAGGTGTGATTTACCTGGATGCCTTAGAGGTTTGCAGTCCTCAGCACCAGCCCTCCCAGCAGCATGCTTCCTTCTGTGCTTCTCCCTCATTTAATCCGGCCCTGCATCTGCTACTGTTACTACTGGAAACCCTTGCGCTGGGTCAAGTGGTAGTGATTCATAGATTAAATAACTTTCTCATAGAATATAATGTATTCTTTTAATAAATCATTTTACACCCCCCCCCTTTTACAATATCCCCTCTGTTGATGACCCTATAAAAGAGGGTTGTAGCAACACTAGTATTTCTAATATAAATCACTCTTCATAACTCATATGAAGGTTCATAACTCATCTTTATTTTGTTTTATATGCAGGGTTCCAGTCTGGGGGCACATTTGTTTTTATTCCCCTTTCAAATTGCTTTGAATTATTTTAAGTTATAAAAATGAACAAAAATGCATATGTATAGTGTAGAGATGGTTTCCTCTGTTATAATCAATCCAGATCTTTGAATAGAAAATATGTTTAAGGAAATTAATTTGTAATGTGATCTCAGTAATTTTCATATGCTGGAAATAAATATTTATATTAAAACACATTTCTGAACCCTAATTCAGTAAAATTACAATTTTATTACCTTCTCAAATGTGTATTTGCATGAAATACACAGTGCTAGTGTCTACTATTTATAGCTTTTTTTTAAAAAAAAAAAATAAAAAGCCCTTTATCTAATATATGAGGAAGACACAGACTACATTGCTGTTTGGTAGGACTTTTCTGAAGTCAAAAAGCAGTTGGTATGAAACTCGTTCATTCTGCCTATAGCCTAAGAAACTGAACTGCATGTGGTGGAATAAAATCTCCTGCATAAGCCAACTGTAAGGAAGGACTTGGGAGCCTAATATCCCAAACCACCCTTCTGGAGGGTTTTATAAACCAAACTGCATTTCTTATTCTGATTTGCACCATTTCAGCAGACACTCTGCTGTTGGCACTGTGCAGAATTTTCAAACCCACAATGATTATGTGCAAATTGCTGCAAATTATAGCAAGAAATTAGCTGTAGCTCCCATGGTATGTTTTTATCCTTGTGTTTATTATGATATTCTGATCCTCCAAAAAAGCATGCTGAGATGGCATTTCTGTGCTCCTAGGAGAAGGCTGTGAGCAGAAATAGCTAACTAATCTGTCTCCCCAGGTATTTATACCACGTTTGTCGCTGTGCTGTCTGAGCATGTCATACTATCCCCTCAATCTTTTTAAGTGAAATGATGTCCTATTAAGTAAGTGTGAAGGGAGCTGATGCTACCATACTAGTTATCCAAACCTACTGCCATTCTTTAACCTAAGCAGAAAGAAATTTGCTTTTGAGCTCCTTTTTTAATCATGTAATTTTACAGTGCTCTGTGCTTTGAATTACATTTGCCCATCACTTCATTGCAATGGCTGTGTATAGAGCCCCCGGTTCATCTAGGGAATTAAGCCTGTAAGCGTGTTAGTAATGATGCTAAGACGGGTGCGTGCTCAGGCACTAAAATGCTGTGCCTTTCAGAAAGCTGAATTCTTTTAGACCCTTTCAAATAATCTCAATGCAGAGAGCATTTAGTTATTTGTGCTGACTGGTATAGGTAATAAAACAACACCTAAATGCCCCAGTCAGGAGTAGGGAGCGTGTTGTGCTGGGTGCTTCACCCATTAAAGCCAGGAGGTTTCCTGCCCCAGCTCATTGAGCGTGGGGAGAAGTGCTGAGCCGACACAAAGCCCAGTGGCTTCACAAAACAGCAGGACTGGGACAGTGATGGTCTTTCATTGGGCAACAGTGAGGATGATTGCATTTAATCTGTGAGGCATTTTAATGGCTATCAGTAGCAACAGCAAGCAAACTCCGTACCAGCAGTTGGGTGTATGTAATTCTGAGTTTTCACAATAAAACCCCAGAATACCCATTCATCCTTAGCAGACTTGCCTTTGTATCAATTTGGGACTAGATTCTTGGCATGCCAGGGAATTATGCATCATAATGACTTAATCAAGGGCTTTCAGAGTGTATTCTAGAGCTGAGAAACCTTTTTGAACCCAAATGCAGATGGAAGCTTGGACCCAGCAGCGAGTGCTTTGCTCATGAAGTCAGAGGAGCTCTGCACAGACTGACCCCCAGTGCCTCAGTGAAGCTCTATTGATTTTAGTAACTTCATCTGTGCAGGGATGTGAATCTATCTACAGGGAGCTAAATGAAGCCTAAAGTTATTGATTTTCAAGAGAAAAGAACTTTAGTTAAACATCTCATATGTTTTCTTCATTATTCCTGATTTTGAAACATGACATCACAGCAGACTAACAATATTAAGGAGTAACAGTAAATAAAACAGCTGGTTTCACATAATTTAATGCAGGAAGACCAGAGAGAATGGGATTCACTGAGTTAGACAAGGTTTATATTTGCTCTTTGTGCTGGCTAACTGTTAATCACTCAATGAGAAACACACTTCCAATGGCCAGTGCTCAAGCAACGTAAATAGTAGCAACATCCTTGTTTCTCCTTTGCCCTTAATCTCCTTTTGGAGGCTTGACAATAAACAGCTGCTCCCAATCTATTTTGCAACTCAGAACTCGGATCCCAAAAGCCCCCACCAAACGTAATTAGTTTGCTTTACATCCCTCCCTTATACTCCCGAGCTAATAAATAGCCACTGCAGTTCCAGAGGGAGTTCATTGTTCTGGCTGCCTGCAGGGGATTGAGAGATGCTGTCTCACTTGAGTACAGCTGAGTCCTTTAGCTGGATGCATGGCAGGGACCAGTGCCCTCTACAAAAGGTGGCAAGCCACAACATCTAGAGCCATAGAGCTCAGCATCAAACGTGGTAGTCCTATGGCTTGGCAGACCCCTTCGAGTCTCTGAGTTTTGGTTTCCCCATCTGTTGGGTGGGTTTCCCCGAAAGATTTGCTGATTCAGCAAACACAACTTCATTTTCTACTTATACCACAGCTTTCCTATATGACCTTGAGAAAACTCCTGGTCTCTCTCTGACTCAGTTCCCCACTTGTAAAATAGAGGAAATTACATTCAGGTGTGTGTGTGTTTTGCCTGTATTTAGCCCTACGTTATAGGGAGTTTACATGTGTGCCTCAGCTGGCCCAGGTTGTACTGGGATGTCTTAGCCCAGGCTACTGATGATGACAAGTCTGTGGCCACAAGCCAAATGGAGCTGAAGCAGGTAAGAGCTGACTCAAAGGCGCATCGCTCCAGTCATTTGCCATCTGTGTGTGAGTCAGAGCCCTAATATTTGTTTTCTTCTATCCTTTGTTGGAAGTCCGTGGAGCTGTTTATTTGTGCAGCAGCTAGCATGCTGTGACCTTGATCTCAGCCAGGCCTGGGTGCCAGTTTTAACACATAGTCTAATGTAGCATGTTATAGAGTGAGGTACTGGGTTTGGCATTTGATGTATCTCTCTGTGTGTATACCTCTTGAATTCCTTTTTTCTCCCACATGACACTGTACCTAACATAGATCTGCCTTAGAGGTGCCAAAGATGTAGAGCTCATAATTCTTTGGGCATATGTTTTGGTTAAGTCATCAAAGATTTAGTGTTTGTGAGGCAATCTGAAAGACAGTTTTATCAAGTTGATCTTATCAAATCACTTTTCTTTCCCAGTATGGCTTGCTAGCTCTAAAATTATTCTATTAAACTGTGTTACCACAGTCTGAGGCAATTTGTTTTCCTGTGCATTGATCTTTGATCCAAGGTACTTGCTCCTGAAAACATTTTTTCTGCTTAACCACTTAGATAGAAGCTAATTTTGTATAATTGAGAAACTGGTGTAGAACAACATTTCTTTTGTAGTCTGTTTTTTGTTATTTGCCAATCACTTTTTCCGGATAGTCAATTTGTGACTAGATCCCTATTCAGCCATGGTCAGATACTTTAGTGTTCAGTGTACTGAATTCATTTGTTGTGTAGCTATCCAAAATATTTTAAAATTATAGCTTTCATAAAAGGGTAAAAATCTCATGTTTAAAATAAGAAATAGTTTTGTCGGTATTTAATACTTTAGAAATGGAAAATTTGAAATAATTGTAATAATGACAAACTACATGTATAGTTAATTAACTTGTAATCTAATGGAAACTAATCTCCCTTAAAAGGTAAAAGCACAATAGGCATGATTTAGTCAGGTTTTCTGTTTGTGGTGTCCAACTGGATATCCAACAAAGAAAATAACTGGGGATTTATTGTAGTAATTTGTTGCCAGACAATGCTCTCTACATTAACCATGGCCTCTTGTGAAATCTGGAAGCATTTCAGGTGCATTGGGGGTCTCTGGTTATTGTATCTCTTTGAGACATTGTTTTCATCTTAAGGCATCCATGTGATCCAATCCTTTTTCTTCGTTTCTGCAGGTTTAAAGCCCTGTCCTTCAGCCTCACATGCACATGTGTAAGTTCCATCCTCCTGGGTGGACAGAGGTAGCATGCAGCTGCAGGATCCAACCTGTAAAGCTGCCATCTCAATTCTAAAGAGTTATGAACACTTCTGTCACCTTCTGAGGAAGCGGGGCTGGATAACAGAGTGTCGTCCAGAAGCTCATGCTCTGGAATAGGGTTCAGTTTTAGCAAACATAGTCCCTGATTCCTGGTGATATTAACAAGATAAGAGTGCCGAGACAAACATTTACAACCCCAATAATACACCAAAAGTGGTGTTCTGCTATGAAAAATGACTCAGTAAAAATATCACTTCCAAGCCACAGGATTATTGGCTCTCACTGAGTCCAGACCAAATGTGCTCAGTTTACAAGCAAAAATACAATATTTATTTCTCAGCCACCAGCCATAAAAAGGGGTTGTGCTCTAGGTCAGTTGCCCTGTAGCCCATGTAGTCATTTCTCCAGGTAGGTGCTGCAGCCATGACCTGGTAGTGTTTTACCTCTGCTTTATATTTACACTAGCCAGGTTGCAATGGGATGTGAATAAGGTCAAAACAGGTTCCTTCCCTCTGGTAAATGTATGGCTATTTGAATCGGATCATCTAGTCTGCCCTCTTTGATAACACAAACCACAGAATTTCAATTAGCCCTTTCTGGTGTGTAACTCGTAACTCTGAGCTAAGAGAGGCTCTCCTAGCCAGACAAATCCCCCACAGCTTTGTCCTTTCATTTCTTTTAATAGTTTTGCAGGGATCCAACAATCCCAAGTGAGTGCTTTGATTCACACGTGCTGGTGACTTACCTTGCAACATCTGTTGGGTTCCTTCTCCCAGAAGTCATTCCCTCCCCCTGTTCTGCTCCTCCTGCAAAGACGGCTCGACTATTCATCAAGCAGAATCTGATCCGCTGCATCCTGGTGCTCAGCAGATCAAGGTGGACAAACACCAGTTTCAGCGGTCCTTGATACCCTGGGTCTCAGTTTGGAGCGCTGCAGTAGCTGTGATGTAAGAGCCGAGCCACCCCTATAGCAGAGGCAAATCTCTCTTGCTGCCTTACTGTAAATCAGTCCCCCTTGTCCATCAGAGCCTTCAGCAGATGATTCTTGCATATGAATCTGGAGCTATTGGAATGGTGCTGCACTAATGTTGTAAACTGTCTTTCTACCCTGAGGTACCTGTTTGACATTCAGTGAAAGTTTGTTCTGCATCACTGGTATGTCTTGCAGCAAGTTCAGTGGTTAAACAACCAAAATCATAGGTAAAAAGTTCACTGTTACAGCTAAACACCTCCACTGGTGGTGTATTTCTGACCATGAGTTAGGATATGGTGACAAGACATTCTGTCATCTTTAACACTACACAAACTAATGTTGATGTCTCTAGTCCCCATACCCCCTTCATTAAAGTCTGAGATTTTGGTACCTGCTGGCATATTGAAATTAAGAAGAATGCTGAGTCAGCCCAGGCTATCCCTTGTTATCGTGGGTAAATGATTGCATCAGTCAGTGTTGACTCCTAAAGAATCTGTAGAAATTTATTTCCAGACAGTAGTTGAGTTATCAGCCTGCAAAGGACTGATCGATAGCAATTGGTTTCAGCTATTACAGTGCTTTTAATTTGGCACATTGTCCTTTTGCCATGCAACATCACAGGGTTTCTTCTGTCTTGAGGAATCTGAAGAAAGGGAATATTGACTTTTGAGCGATTAAAGTCTGGGAAGCTTTACCTTCAGTTTGTCTATAGCATCTCCATATAGACAGAACAAACTATTTAAGTTAAAAAGATTATTAAGGCAATTCTGTGCAAGGAAATTTTATTGCAGAGATTTAGCCATGTATGTCTGGTTGTATTAATGGGAATCCTACTGCTAAATCCCTGTGCACCCTGCTAAATAACTTGCTGTATGATTTTGGTTAAGCACAGAAAACAAGCACCATCTGAAACTGTTTGACATACTATGCTTGATGCATGGGAGCCAGCAAGAAAACAAAGCGCTGCAATGCAAATTCGTCTGTTCCCAGTACTGTGAGGGGAGTAGCCTGGTATTAAGATAAAGATGTCCTGGGACATCAGTGCTTGCTGTAAGGCATCACTGTCACAAGTCTGTACCACGAAACCAGCTTTTATCCTGCTACTGGGAATGCACCTTTCTTGCCCTAGGTCTCAGGAGTCCAGCTGGGCAACTCTTGACTGCGTTGGGCTCCTGGCTTCAAAAATGACACTCAGCTGTAGGGTCTAGGTAATCTTTAATTTGCAATGAATTTGGCGTTGGACCCAATTTGGACACAAACCACTACTTCTATACTGAATTTTTCCTCTACCTTCAGCGTAAGCAAGATTTCAGCTTCAGTGTATGCTGGTTTGGTACTTCCCATCTGCCTTTGGCAGCAGTTTTTGAAGGGAAGGTCTGATCAGTTGTCTTCCCTTGTGCAGTCCTATTCGTATAATGATAGGTTATACAAACAATGTGATATGGATAATCTGTCAGGAGCTGTATCTCCTATTTCAGATAATAAGAAAGTCCTTTCATAACTACATATAGCAACACAAAAAAATTTAAATATTACATAACAGAAGAATTTCTCACCTTCCCTGAATTCAACTCTGATCTTCTTGTCCTCCAAGTATATGTGGCAGAACCAGCCCCAAAGCAGAAGTGAGAGCAGACTGTGGGAATGCACTAATGATCCATCTCTCCAAGTCCAGTAGAATGCTGCATATCCTCCTACCACGTTTAGGAAAGACTCACTGTCTGCTAGATCGTATGGTATTATCTGCATTACAACTCAGACATCAGCAAAGTGCCTACGCATCCCTGGCAGAAGGCTGCCTGTCATGCACCTTCCTACGTGTATCATGTGTTTGGGCTGCAGTGAGTAAAGCTGCGTATGCTTGGGTTCTAAGCCAAAGGGAGCTGGGCTTCACAAGTCACTGGACTGCTTAGGAAACATTTGAGAGAAACTCGTGTGCTGCTAAAAATGAAGCTTTCACTGCCCAAGTCACAGTCTTGTCCCTGAGCCCAGCTGGAAATACTGTGCCAAGCGTGATGACAGGGAACCTAATGCTGGTAGAAGTACCATCACTCACAAGTGATGAAACAACCCAAAAATACTTTGGGGCATATTTTTACGAGCAGCAGCATATCAGCTTTTATGTCCTCATCAAATTCCAAATCAAGTAATTAGCCTGCAATTTCAAGTGGCAATATTACTGTTTGCTTCGTTGCCTACTGCACTCGCTAATGCTGTTTGTGCAGGACGGTCACTATTTCTCCAGCATAGCAGCAGTTAACATTTTAGCAATGAGCAAAAAAAGCCGTTATCAGCTTCCGTAGCACCTTGGTTCTCTTCAGGATGAATGGTGCAACATAAATGTAGAGGATTATTTAAAAACCCATTGCAAACACTTCTAGCATATTAGCCATAATAATAGTCTGACTGTTTTATTTGGCAATAATCCAGTTCCTTCATCAAGATACAGAACCTGGTACATGTACTTGCAGACCAACCAACTGGCTCATAAAATAGCAGGATGGCAAAATTATTGAGAAAAACAATGATGTGTTTTTATGTTGCTGTAAGTTATGGATGCGCAATAAAAGTGGGACATGAAGTTCTTCAGCGAGTAAGCATAAAGGTGAGGGTTTTATGGCAGCTGTAAGTTCTGAAGTGTGCGTTTAATACTGGATAATCTTTAGCTGCCCAGCCTGACTTTTGTGTACCAGACTAATAACAGTAATTGTGAACTGGATAATTTAGGAATTGGAAAGTGTAGCAAGACAATGTTTTCTTTGAGATCCCTGAGCAAAGACAATGCGAAACATTTCAAATCAAAAGTAAGAACGTAAGGGCCTCTGTAAGAGCATAAATTAGGCATCACCCTGAATTCACGCCACATGTAGTTTATTTGAAATTCGAGGAGGTATCAAGGGAAAAGTTCACTTCTATTTAAACAACATAGCCACGATAATACAATTATAACAAATGTAGTTTCTATGAGATTTAGTTTTGAATCTAGGTCTTATTAACAGATCCGCAGCCATTTTACAAAGGATTGCCTCCAAGGGGGAATGGAGGCATGACACAGTGTCAGCTGGCATTGACAAAAGCAGATATATCACCTCTAAAATGCTGATGATACTCAATAACCAAATAATTTCCTGAACAAATGATGTCTGGGGATCTGTGCAACTGGTTAAACTCTAAAACTTTATTTTTCAATCAAACATTTGTTTAACATGTAAAACTCCCTGGAAGGCTTTACTGAATCACGCTGTCGTGCCGTCAGTGATTGCTAATGAGTTGGGGTGCTGGTACGCTGTATGTGCTCAAGGCTGGCAGAACTTACACAAACAGGGTTCATACTGGGCTCCAAACCCAGCTCAGTTCTGAAGCAGAGCATCTTAAGTACAAGGATTTTTAGAAGCATCTCCATAAATGTATTGTGAATTCTTCACCCTCTCTGTTGCTGACTCGGAGTTAAGCATGGAAGAGGGGTTAGGTGGTCCCCCATCACCTTGCCAGCTACTCGAGATGAGTCAGTGGGCTTGCCAGCTGAGCAAATCTCAACTCCCGAAGCTTCCTCAGTTCCTGCTTGTTTGTTCCTAAAGGAAAGCCTGGAGAGAAGCAGATCAGTAACTGATCCCAGTATCTACCTATGCCTCAACTAATTAAGAGATGCATTAGGCATATACCTAACCAGCTAAGCCATAGAGCACCTCTGTGCTGCGGATGCTTACTATGTTTTCTGTTTCTACAGCGGGGCTCAGTCATTCACCTTCTGTGAACTGTGGAGTTTCTTCCTTCACAAAGAGTGTTGCCAGGGAAGAAAGTGTTACTCAACATGAGTAAATGTGACAGCAGCTGGGTCTATAGTTAAGTCTAATCTGCTCTGAAGTGAGAACCAAAGTAGGCCTAACCCTGCTGGATGAGTCAGTGGCAGAATCAGGGCGAGAACAAGAATCCCTTATTACCAGCTCTGCAATATAAACATAGGCCTTCCCTCACTGTCTTCCCAACCGTTCATTAACACAGCGGTAGCAGTTAGATTCAGTTTATTTTTTTCCTCAGGATCAACTTTCACCTATTTTTCAAGTTGGGCAGGAATACTTCCTCCCCTTGCTTTGCTGCTCTTCAGCTTTCTTTGCTCCTGTAAAACACCAGGACTATCAGACTCCTTGTGTTTACCAATATGAAACAAAAATTGCTGGCAAATACAAAATGCTTCATGTTTGCTTGGTTGCCCCATACCTGTCACCTGGGTACAGCTCTTACAGTTGCATTTCATTCTTCACGGGATGCTGCAGCCCCATATAAACATTTAAAAGCTGTGAGTCAGGCCTCCAAGAAATGTCATGCATGACTTAAAATCACAAGGATGATCAAAAACAATAAAATGCATATTTTCAATTTGCCTTTGGGTTTTCTAAGGTTGTGAGGCACACCCATTTCAGGTGTTCAACCTCTTTGCAACCATTAAGGCTAGAAATTTAAGGCATTCATTTTTCATGAGCTACACATAATTTATTGTTTTCAGAAAAACAGGGAATATTGTAAGACCTAATGACCAGAATCGGCAATACTGGTGCTGTCACTGAATGTACTTAGTGAAATTAAATGAGTGATTCTTCCTTTTCCATCTAGAATGAGGGTTTTGCTTTTCACGTCAGCGCAATGACTTAGTGCTCAGATACACCAAACTACTTGAGAAAGTATAGATTGCTTTTGCTGAGACTTTTTAAAAAGTCTGTCAATGGGTTGGTGCTGGATGAAAGTCATACTGGGCTGGACTGTCCCCTGAGATTGCACTTTCAGCCTATAGCCACGGACTAGGCTTGGGCTTGGCATATTCATTTAATCTCTTCACCTTCACATAGCTTGGTACAGGTAGACTGAATATCATTCTGAATTTCATTCTTCCTGGCCTTCTCCTTTTTTCTTTTCTTGACATAAATTTTGAGCATTACAGCAAGATGTTCAAACAGCTGGACTTGGCATACCCCATCATCCAGACCTTCACACTAAACACCTAGCTGGCAGCCGCATCCTGGGATAAATGCAGTTCTGCAAAATGACAGTGGAGCTTGTAAGGGCAGGGGACTAGCCCCATCCCACAGTAAGCAATGAATTCCCTCAGGGCCTGGTGGCCATCACAAGCATCACCCCCTTCTCCTTCCTGTGCTAGAAGCAATTCCTAGAGCTTTCGTTCTTGGATACAAAGAGAGCGCTAATAGTACCTGCCAAGACATGCGGTCCTTCCCTTGGAAAAAAAGGACGAGAAAACAAACTACATATGATAGGTGTTAGTCATGTTCCTTATTGCACTGTTGGCATGATCTCCACCTGGGGCTCCTATACACTCACATCCAGGATTTGGGGATGAGTCAGACTTACTGCATATGCATTCACGGATGGTCTGAGCATACACAGAACACAACACAAATTTTGTGATGTCCCAATTTGCTTTTGCTTCTCTTTGTGGGACAAGATGTCTGTAAATCCTAGACAGAGTCCTTTTTCCCTGAGACAATGTTGCTGGATGAGAAAATACAGCATGCCTACGGGGAACTGCATGTATGGGAAACACCAGTTTGTTTGCTAGAATTGAATAGACTAATGATGCCATATCTTACGGCGCTACTGCTGGCCATGTGGCCTTAGTGGTGATTTTCTGAAATTTCTAAATTCTGGAGTCATATTAGCACTCAAGATTCTCTATTAAACAAAGAGTTATCAGCCTCCATGCTTGTGAAATAATGCTGGTTTCATGTGATTCCCCAGCATATCAAAAAATGAAGACAAATAAGAACACACTGAACCTGTATTTTGAAAGCTAAAAGTCTGTAAGCCAATCAGATGGCTTTGGGGGACCTGAAAATTTATTTCTGAACAGTGTGTGTCGGCAACTTTCTAATTTTCCTTTAATAGCTATGTCTGTGCTTGTGCAGTTTGGCTTCCTACACCTTCTGTAATAAAACTATCAATGTTATTTTGTATATATTAGACTTTGGTTTATTTTTCCTTCTGGTTCCTGAGTTACTAACCGGAGAGATAATGTTATATGCAAGGCAATTATTCAGGCATTACAAGATTAAAACATGGAATATATTTCCCTGGGAAATAAAGTTTTCAGACAATCTTTTTCACATATGGAAAAGAGATGAAAGCTTAAACACTGCCTGTTCTTGTTCCCTACTTCTAGCAAAAGAAAGTTGTTTTTTCCTTTCTTGAAAGCAGAAAGGTTATTAAATACAAGGATCCAAAACTGGAAGGACAAAAAAAGACATGGAGCTAACGCAATACATTGAAGGGAGAATGTTTGTTAGCCCTCAGTGGTGGTGTCTCAATTCCATGAGGCTGTTTTACTGCAGGCAAAACACAACAACATAGCAATGAATAAAATATTAAATACTGCTGAGACTTTTATAAGGACATTTTTATAGTTCTACCAGGTGCAGTGGCATACTTTTAATTACCTGGACATGAAAAAGAGTGCTGCAAAGCTGAGGTGTTGATTCTATGGTACACGTAAGGCAATAAAGGTTAAAGCCAGGGAAGGGAACTCAACTGCTGGTAGAAGATTCTTGTCCACACAGAAATGGTCAGTGTTGTTTGTTCTGATCTGCCCATAGTTCTTACAGTGCTAGTGGGTGGAAATAATTTTGAAGGGTATAAAACGCACTCATAAAAAATGTCACTTGATTTAGCCGTCAGATGAATTCAAAGCACTGGTGTCTTCCCAAATGCTGGCACTCTCACTGTTTCCCATCGTGTCTTATTCAGTTTAATATACATAACGCTGTAAGGAGTAACATGCCCAGCCATCTGCTGATGCTCACCCCTGTCTTCTTCCATCTTTGTCACTGTGCACTTCAACTCTTCACCACCAAGGATCCCTATGCTGATGCAGGCCCCACACATCTGAGAACTACTGCTTTAGGGAACAAGCAAACCTTGTGCAGGGTTGTTCCTTGTCATCGTTCATAGGTCCTGACCCATTAGAAAGTTTACTCGAATGTTTCCCAAGACCTTTACCAGGATCTCATTCCTCAGGAGACGAATCAGTCCTGACTCCACTGAAATGTTTTCTACAAGTGGTGCCAATGAGAAATCAAACAACATTTTTTTGCAATTAATCAATTTGCCCACTGAATACTAAGAGTGTAAATACTTGCGCCTACGCTAAACCTGCTCCCTGTATGCTGGTTAGGGAAATGCTTCCTTATCAAGAGACTGACCCTGAGAATGCCTGAGCATCTGCCATGCCTTCAGCTCCCACTGGCTCCAAGGACAACTGAACTCATCCCATTTTTATCTGCCTTTTGCAGTCCTTTCACTTCTTCAGGACCTGGTATACTCCTGGCTAATAAGTATTCTTTGACGCTCAGCAACTTGTAACATGAGCTATTGTAAGGTAGGGAAGTATTACCTAACGCCATGGCAGAGAGAAATTATGCATCTTGCCCAAGATCATGCAGAAAATCTGTTGTAGCACTGGAGAAAAAAATACTGGAGAAGAAGCAACTTTTTTTGAGTTAGATGTGGACTAATACTTTGGTCTTTAATGTTTATGATTTTCCCTGGTTTAGTTATTGCTTTACTTTCTCTGATTTACTCCAGACTTAATATTGATTTTGAACTACACTGGCATGTTTTGTTAGTAGATAAAGCTGCTGGTTTATGGTTTGTATTTCTCCCAGTTCCTCTCTTCCCAGAGCAAGGGCTCTGGCAGACCAGCTCCAGCACATTTAGCAGTAGTTTTGTAAATGATCAGCGCTTCTCCCAGTATTTTCTGCTGGATGTTATTGACACTAGCATAAAAGTAGCACAAAAGGTTGTGTGTCTATACCACCGTTCATAATCCAGCATTTTAGCACCAGTGCTTCCCCACCTCCGCTTTAAGCGGTGAGGTTGGCCAGCTGAATTGTAAACTAGATTACCCTCCCTTTCCCTGGTCCCCAACACGAAGGTGGAAGCTTCTCACAGAGAAGAAAGACCCAGAGGGGGACGATGGAACCTTATCCTTCTGTGGCCAACGCCACCAGTGCTCATCTGCTAGAGCCTGACGGAAGGCCGAGATCACTGCTGTGTAGGTAGACACACTGGGCAAGGTCTTCATGAGCTGGCTGGATTACCAGTAGTAGTCTAGCTGTTAAAACCAGAGTTTGGCACAGGCTAATGATTCTAACTCAATAAATATTACTCTGATTGGCTTTGCAGTGCCTGAGCTTTGTTTTAAGGTGGTTTGTGTACATCTGTGTTACGTAACAGCCACATCAATGCCTGTCATGTAAATATAACAATGTTGACGTATTCAACTATATAATTAGGTATGTCAGCAAATTAACAGCAGTATACTAAGCACTATTCTTTGTGAGAGCTAGTGAGCTTGGTGTGGGATGTGCAAATATTATTTTGTCCCAGTAAGGACAAGAAATTAGGTAAAATGAATTTTCCCAAGCAGATTCTAGAGACTGCTACATAAAAGAGCAAAGCATGGTGTAAAGTAGATTTTCTAAGACAGCATTTATTAAGAAATTGAATTACACCCTCCAACTTTCTTAGGGCTGAAGTGCACAGGAACCCATCATGTCTTCATATGTGGGACATTATATTCTAGGAGGAGTGACCTTCAGAAATACCAGGGGTTTGGTAAGGGAAAAAAAAAAAAAAAAATCAGCTTCAGTCCAGAGCTCTGTACTGTGGTGTGTTGCTCTCTTTCTGCAGAACTTGTTTACTGTGGCAACTGTGATAATCAGCAATTTCCCAAAGATGTGAAAATGTTGCAAGCCTGTCAGTTGTCAGAATATTGTCAAATGGCCATTGCTGTGAAAATAAGACTGTATCATGCATTCTGAAGACTGAGGGCACAAATTTATCATTACAGATTCTAGAAATGTTTAAACAAAAGGATAGAATCACCCCCTCCAAGAGGGCTGATGGGGAGCAGAGAGACTGGGAGAAGATGCTTCTTTCTAATATCATGATTTTCCTTTCTTTTAGGAGAGGAGAAGTAGAAAAGGAAGAAAGAAGCAGAGAGAAGAAGGCCGGGAGGGAGGTATGATTTATTGCTCTGATGTCATAATCTCCCAGTTTATCAACTATGTCATAATCCCACTACTCAGTAGTAAGTACTTCATAGGGCAGCAGAAGAGAGGAATGTCAAGAGCAGAGAGGGAGAAGGATGAAGAGGGGAAAGGATCACAGGGAAGAAAGGAGAAATCAGAGACCTCTGAAGTTCCAAGTTAACCGATGTGCATTAAGAAATATTAGCTAAACCATTTACAGCAGGATCGTGTGATGTTAAGACAAAACTTTTCAATCATAGACCTGCCAATGATCCAAATCCCCAGCCTTGTTCTGCATGTACTTTTGCTCAGGAAGTCCCCTGGGCATTTACTGTAACTCTGCTATGTTGCTACTGTATCTTTTTAATATGTCCTGTTCAGGGCACAGGACATTAAAAGATAGTATAGGGAACCAGGCACCAGACTTTCTTCAGATCGGATTAAACTAAACAGTATGTAAAATTGACCAGGTCTGGTTTATAAAATGTAGCAGGGATAGGGTGGGAATGAGAATGCACAGGCCTCTGCTCTTCCAGAATTCTCTATGTCACTGTGGTCCTCAAATAGGCTGCAGCAGGAGCTGCTCACATCTGGTGGTACCCAAGGGATTTCCATCTGTTACAGGGAGAACAGGAACACGATACCTCTTTCTCTGCCCCTTCTCCCTGTGTAGAGATTGCAGGGACCGTGTTCTGTAACCTGTGTTCACTAGCAGTTCCTTGGGAAAACGCCAGCACGGAGGTGAGAGATGGATGGACTCTGTCCCTCCTGATGCGATACGATGAGGTTAAATACGCTTCAGAAAAGCAGTAAAGCTGTGTCATATTTCTGGCTAGGAAGACTTAGGGATTTCTGTGATTGCTTTAGGATCCTTGAATGAAAGGTACTACCCAAAAGCAGACACAGCTATCAATCTTCCAATAGGCTTCTTCCCTGAGGTAGAATACCAGAACTGTGGTCATCCCATTTCAGCTTGATATCCCCGCCGAAGTTTATGAGAGAGATCAAAGCTGATTGTGACAAAATATTATGGGTATTATGGGACAAAAATACTGCAGGTATATTAAAAGTCTCAGCTCCAGATTTCCTAAAGAAAGCATACAAACCTCAAATGCATTACGAACATCTGTGAAGCTACAGAAATGTCCTGTTTTATTACTTTCTCCAGTAAAACATTTTATTGTTTTGAAATCCACTGAAATCTGACGACATTTTGACAGAGAAGATTAATTGTCTTACTTAAGGAAACACTGATCATATCTGCTTTGCTGTAAAACTTTTTATTGGCTGCAAATTTCAAGTCATTGCAGTATCCAAGACTGCTTCAGAAAAAAGACTTCAGGCATTATAATTTTACAAGAAGTGAATAACTGCTTGGAGATTTTTGAAAAATAAATGGCTTGCTTCTAAGCAATCAAAGCGACGTTTTAGCTTCTCTAATGAGGTAGTTCCCTCAAGGAGCTGGAGAATACTGACACAAGATATTCCCTCTGTTGCTGCAGCAGATTTCTCTGGCATTGACAAATAGCCTGTCTGAACTAGCAAGGTCAGATGGACAGTAACAGAACAAACAAGAACATCAAACCCGTAGTAGTCTGGTGCTCTTGGCATTCCTAGGCAGGCAGGTAAATGGATGAACAGACATTTTTGTCATTTGGAACATTTGTATCTAGATCCCTGACAGATGCTTTGAGCATACTGTTTGCTTTCTAGACACCAGGATGTGCCCAGACACCATGATTATTTACACAGAACAGCCCTCTAAATCCAAGAATCCAGTGAAACACTACAAGTTAAGAGCTCTGCTACATGCAGTGGAGGCAACAGAAAATTGCAAAAGCAAAAATTGGCCCAGAGCACCCTCAGGGATGCACTAAATTCTGCTGGCTTTTAAAGGCCTTGGAAGGAGTGCTGCCATTAAGGCAGCACCAAGCAGTACTGCCCTGACGGCAGGACCTTTGCTCCCGTTAAACTGCAAAGACTAGAGCAGAGTCAGACAGGGCCAGCTTTCTTGTGTGCATGGAGACTTTTCAGTGACCGAAGCTGTTCTGTTAAGCCATCTCTGGTCCCTTTATACTCACAATTTAGCACCTGGTCACCAGAGCGGTTGGTAGCCTCTGGGCTTTCTGTACAGTGACCTATTTGTGCAAGGGTTTATGCAAGCATGATATACAGATACTGTAATGTTACAGAATTTAGGACTCCAGATTTTAGTTTCAAGTTGTAATTATTATGAAAACCCTGTTTCTACAGTAGGGTGAAAGGCAAGCATATACAGAGACAGATGTGTTAAGATGCTACTGTTAATAAGTGAGACTGAGGAGCACAGAGAAGCTCTCAGTAAGACTGGAGTTCGCTGTGTTGGTGACTAGACATGCATAGCATGAGCCACTCCTTCCCTGAAAGGCTTTACTATCTACATAAACAAAGCAGATGCTGGAGAAGAAAAAACACAGAGGTACAAAATAATTTCTTTGCCTAAAGTTACTCATCGCCAACAATGGCACACTGTTCTACTAAATACCAGGCCACGCTCAATGAACTATTTAACATGGATAGTAAAAGCTTAACTGAGGAGTCGACAAGGGTTTTAAAGGCCCCAGCCCAGATTTCTAAAGCAGGCTATCTAGAAGGAAGCTCCCAGATTTGTAACTATGCAGCAAAACAATCTGCTTCATTTGGAATGATGCAGTTCAGTAGCTCCCACTACAACCAGATGAGCTCTGTTCTGTGGAGGACCTCTGTCCTATGCTGCTTCCTACTTAAGACAGACACTGAGCAATTATTTTGCTCTCAGGTTCCTTTTGCAGTTCCAAGAGCATCAGTGAGCTGCTGGCTCTGAAGCGGGTGCCATCGCTCTGGGCAGCACTGACCTGGCTCCGCTGGCTGCTCGGATGCTTTCAGGCAGCAGTGGGCATCGTCCAATGTGCTCTGCCTGGCATCCTGCTGACCTGTTTTTACAGTTTTGATCCATTCATTCTCAGTCTTTATCTGTGTTTTTACATGTTGTCCTTGCTGATCACTCAGCTTTCCCCAGATCTTCCTCTCTTCTGCCACCCCTTGAGAGGCAGAAGAACATAAATTACTTGTAGGGGTCTCTTCCAATTCGATATTCTATGATTCTGTATCTCTGACTGAGAAACCAGTATACAGAAAACAAAAGCAGAGTACTGAACTTTTTGTACATTACGAGGCTTTTTTATTCTGACCATTTTCACAACAGACTTGATGAGTAAGACTCCTGAATGGCATACATAAATGCCAAGAAAGAAGATTTTCATTTCTGCATTTTTTGATGAGAAATAGTCCCTGGGTTGTTTTGGAAAATGAATGCTGAAAGCTGGAAATCCTAATGGTAATCAGTGTGTTTTCATTTCCATATGTGCATCTTTCTTGCAAACTATGTAGCATCAGCACAGTAAATATCCTTTATGTAATTTAAAAGTAAAATTCATCATGAAGTATGCTGTTAGTTCTTGATGATAACATCATATAAACAGAAGCATGAGGGAATCTGAAAAAATCCTGGACCAATTTCTGCTCTTGGCTAAAATCCTACAACCCCCTTGAAGTCAGTGGTGTTCTGGGCTTGCAAATACAAGCAGAATTTGGACTCTAATTCTACAGATCTCTGAATGTGGGCATTGCAATAGAGAGCTGGCATTGCTGCTCTTGCAAGGCCACTGCCAAATGACTGCTGGGCCCAATCTCCAGTAGGCCTAGGTAATGGAAACTTCAGCTCATCCTGTTAGGATAAGACATAGAACAGAGGTCAAGGTGGCTGTGGAAAAAAAATCCAGTGAGATTCAGAATCAAATCAAATCAAAGACTCAGTTCAAGAAAGTCTTGTACTTATTTCTTTAGGATTTTTATTGGTTGTCTCTCAGGAACTAGGGGCTGATTCTGCTCTCATTAAAGCCTATGGTGAAAATCTCATCAGCCTCAGGAGCTGCATGCTGGGCCCCAAACAACTAGATTAGAAGAACTGAAATGATGTTAGCATTAAACACCTGATCCAAAGCCCACTGAAGTGGATAAGAGACTTTCTGTTTACCGGCTCTGAAGATACAGCTACCTCAAAATGAATACATTACTAAAATTCCTCAAGTGATTTCTAAAGCTTTAGCAAAAGAAATAACAAGCTACTATAGCAGAAACAAACATAAAAGGAACCAAATAAAAAGGTCCTCTGTGTTAGCAGATAGATTAAATGGATTTTGGAGAAGGGAGTAAAAATTAGAAGGAACTCCTTTCAGAAAAATTGTGCCAACACGTTTGAAAGAGGTATATGAATAGATGGCCCTTAACATGAAAATAGGTTGTGCTGAGATATCAAGATGATGGGAGCCTTAAAATACAACAGGCAGATCTAAGTAATGCAGGTCAAGGAGAATAAGCACAGTTTCAGTTGTGACAACATAAATGAGGAACTAACGTTCGTTCATCAGTTGTTCCATTTTGCTATACATCACCAAACCACCTGCATGGCTGGGAAAACTTTCAGCTCCCTCTCAGGTGTCTCAGCTTGTGCTGGGATGCCCTACCTAACTGTCTGGAGCTTCTTGTGGACTGCTCTGTCAAAGCAAATTTATGCCTGGTAGAATGAAGTTGTTTCATGAAGATGAATGTCCCATTGCATACCAGGCTCCACATGCTTCTGTCGGTCCTAGTCCTGCTGAACATTTGTGTACTCTTAAAAATCAATACTATTCCTGTCAACTTAAGGCAGAGGAATAGCCTCTAACTCCCTCTGCAGCAGTTTTCAGAAAACAGGCTTCTGTTTTCATCTGTTGGCTCAGGGTCACTTTTCGCTTCCCATCTTTAGCTGATTTCTGATCCTTTCTCAGAGTCAAGGATGCCTTCTCTGGGTGGTTAACAGCTTAGTCATTTTTCTGATTATACACTTATCTCTTTCCATATCTTACTTGAGCTCAGCAAGGTTTTTTAGCCTACCAGTCCTCAAACGAGAAAATTTAATGGTATTTCTTCATTATTATGTCTTTCATTCACAGTGGATCAAGATGTACACTTAATTTTTAACTGCATCCTTTATTCTGCCCCAAGAATAAGCCTGGCCAGCTTGTTTGTGAATGTTCTTCCTCAGAGACAGTTTGACTACTGGCTGTTTTTCTGCAGATGACATAAAACTTCGTGTTCCCTATTTCCCAGTTGTTTGCTTCTTTTGAGTTGTGGCAGCTTCTGACCATACCAAACATACCGATTCTGAATGCCTCAAGGAATCTACTTACTCCAGCATTACTGTAACTCAGTTTTCTCATTTTGGCATATCAGAAAACTAACGTGCTTCATATGCAACTTGAGCAAGATCACATCTGAACATTCTGCTGCCCCCCCCCTGCCCCCCGCCTTGACGTTTGATGCCATAACTTAACATTTGTTCCACCATGTGTTGCTGGAGTCAATAACTCCTGACAGGAGATGTCTGTCTTGTTCACTGTTTGCATTTCCCTTTTATTCCCACTGCTGTACTGCCAGCTGTTGTGCTGGTTGCTCACAACTGCAAAAGAATCAGTTGGCCTTTTTCTGAACATACACTGTGAATGTTCCATGCTACTATTCTGCATCTATAGTTCTAATGATGAGATGAAACCTGGCACAAAGGTGGCAGTCTGATGATGAACCAAAGGGAATTTAAGGTTTTAAAAAATTGTATAAAAAAAAGGATGATCATGGAGAGGCTTGGAGGAATGTGATCATCACTCCCCACAGCTCCTTATGATGACTGCCAAGACCATGAAAGCGCTCCAAATAATGTTGTGGTGAATGCTGTGATACCCACATGCAATGCAGGTCATCTTCTGTTCATGCAACCTGGCATTTGGAAGACTTATTGCATCAGCAAAGACAGCCAAGAGTGAATAATCTATACCAAAATAGCTGTAAAGCTATGTTAGCACTTCCATGCTGGTTGCACCAGCATTTTCTGCTATTGAACCAAGCTCGGATAGTCAAACCAAAAAAATTAGGGGCCTTCTTCCCATTAAGTGCTTCTGCCAGGCTTATGGATCGGCCTAGTTGGCTCACAGTGTTGGCAATAACAAGCTCTTACTGACAGAACATCTCTGCTTGGACTTCTGTCTTTGCTGAATTCCTTATGTGTCCTCTTGCAATGCCTTCCTTAGGATAGTCTCTAGTTCCTTTGCTCAAAAGCAGAGCAACAATTTTTAAAAATCTGTTCACTGTTCCCCTTGGAAATGGAAAGATATTCTACCCACCTTCAGCTTCTCTGGCTTCTCCTGAGCTTGACAACTGCTCGTTTTTTCTCTCCTCCTTCAAAACTCTACACAAACTCAGCTTATCTCCTGGCAGCTACTCCAGCCTTGGCGTGCTCCTCTCCACTATCCACAGATAAATTCCTCTTTCATTTGTCTTGTTTCAACTCTCCAGAACCCTGCACTCCCTTCCTATCTGCTTTGAGCCACCAAGTCACTCATCACCCTTAAATCTCACCTTTAAAACCTTCCTGGTACAGTTTACCGCCGCCTGCAACATGGGGCGAGACTGTGTACAGTGGGTGGAACGTGGAAACGTCCTGCGTAAAAATAAGCTGCGGGGTATTGTCTCCGAGCCCCAACGTGAAATAAATAAATAAATTATTAAAAAAAAAAGAAAGAGAGAAACAGAAACAAGTCATGTGACACACTGTAGATAACAAAAGATCCACACGTCGCAGGGCAGGGGGCGGCGAGCAGCTCCGCTCAGAGCCGGCCTGAGCCCCCAGCGAGCCCCGCTCCCTGAGGGGGAGCCTCCCCCGCACGGCTGTGAGGCGCCCCTCGGGCGGAGGGGTGGCAGCAGGCGGCCACAGGGGATTTTTGCAGAGAAATAAATTTATTTGTGGAGGGGGAAGAAGGGTGGACGACGACGTGCCGAGGGATCTCCTTCTCCTCACAGACCGCCCCGCAACGCCCGCTGCAGGCCCCGGCCCCCAGCCTGAGGGGTGCAGCCCCCCCGCCCGCCTCAGGGCTCGTCCGCTCAACCTGCCCGGTGCGGGCGGCAGCTGCCCGCTCAGCCCCCGGCCGTGCTCCCGCCCCTCCGTTCGCCTCGGATCCCTCCCGGGGGGGGGTGGGGGAATACAGACACGACGTGGGACGGGCCGCTGTCCCTTTAAATAGCATTCAGTGGTTCACGTCGCCGCCGTCTTCTTGTAATAATTAGTCGTGGGGCGTAGCGCCGCCTCCTCCTCTTCGCAGCCTCCCTTTCTCGGCTCGGCCAATCAGCGCCCGCCCGCGTCACTCTGAGGGCAACGAAACACGGAGAAAGGGAAAAAAAAGTTTGGTGAGGAGCGAGCGGGGCCGAGCGGGGCCAGGCGGGGCCGGGCGGGCGGCGGCGGGACGCTGCGGGGCCGGCGGCAGGTGAGGGGAGCGTGACCGGGCCGGCGGGCGGCCGGGCTGGGGGCCGGCGGCGCCGCCGCTCAGTAGCGGGGCAGGCGAAGCGGCGGCCGCCCGCTAGCTCCGGGGGAGCGGGGTGGGGGCGCTGAGGGGAGGGTCACGCCCCCGCCGTCCCCCCGACCCCCTCACCCCGCAGGCCCGGGGCTGCGTGGCGGCGGCGGGACCGGGCCGGGCCCAGGGCCCCGGGGCTCTTTTTCTGCCTTTTTTGGTCGTTCCTTCCTCCTCCCCGCACCCCCCCGGCGGCAGCTCCGCGCTGCGTGCGCAGGAGCCATCCCAGGGCAGAGGTGTTTGTACTCGTGTCCTTGGGTGGAAGGGGAGAGGCGGCCGGCGGCCCGCGGCTCGCCGCCAGCCCTGCGCCGGCCCCCGCCGCCGCTCCCCTCCCGCGCGGCCCCGCAGCTATTTTGGTTGGGCTGGGGATAGCCGGGGGGCGGCCTCCCCGGGCGGCGGGTCTGCCAGCTGCCGGGGGGGTTGCGCTTGAACTGGCGGCGGTGCCCAGCGAGCGGGAGGGCTTCCCCGGCGGTGCGTGGGGCCTGCCCCCGGGCCGGGGCCGGCGGTGCCCGCGGCAGGCAGGGCGCGTTTGTGCTCCGCGGTGAGTTCAGCGCAGCGGTTTTGGCTGGTTTGGGGACAGGAGCGTTCAGGAAGCGACACGCCGTTGTGGCACACGCCACCCCCCCACCCACCCCCCATTAAACCAAGGGGTTAAGCCTCGCGGTCTGTCATCCTGTACGAAAAGTTTGTTGCCCTTGTGTCCACCGAGGAGCCCTGCGGAATTTACCCAAACTTACCTCCTTTTAGGCTCTGCAAAAAGCCTGAAGTGATAGGTAAGGGGTGCGAACATCCACTCCTGCTTCCAGAGGATATTGGGATGGGGGAGTCTTAAAACAACAAGCGTTAATTATCTTACTACTAGCACCAATAGCAACAACAACGAAATATAGAAGCTTCCACCAAATGTGCTGATGTAATGTGAAGGCATTAGGCAGAACTGATGGTGGTTACTTCTCCTCCTGTGTGGACTGTCTTAAAGCGCACCGTTGTGTTCTGAAGTCCATTCCCTGGATGTTTGTCCAGACTTGTCCTATAATAGATGTCATTGCATAAGAGTTACGGGCAGTAAAGAGCGTGCTTAGTTTCTTTCATTCTTCTAAGGATCTATGCTTGTATCTTAACTGTGCCAAACTGTCTGTCTATGCTGAAGAGAGAAGTGTGCCACTTGGTAAGTTGCCCTATGAACTTTAGCGGGGGAAAAAAAAAAAAAGAAACTATTCTCTTCCTCCTCCTGCTTCCAAGCCAATGATTTTGTTTGTCTGATGTCATCCTAAATAATTTCTTTCACAGTGCTAATCCTCTTCTGAACTGTGGATGATGGTAACAATTGAGGAAGCAAACATGTAAATTCCTTAGTCTCCTTCCTGTCTTTCCTTTAACTTTTATAGCTTTGCTCTTTGAATTCTGCCTGATTTGTTTATTTAGTGCTGAGATACCTACACCCGTTCTTTATATTAATTATTCACCTAACCTAGAACAAGGGGCCTGGCTCTTTTTCTCATCTGTCATGTATTTGTTCAGGCCAAAATAAGTGTGTTTTGGGAGGATTTTTGTTCCTTGCGATACTGAACATCAAAGTCTGTGGCATATCAGTGGCATAATTCCTTGGGTTTACTACCTTCCAGATAGAGGAGAAGAAATCCTTCACTGCTCAAGAAACTATTGACTGTATGTATTTCATAGGATACATCTTAAAATATTTCTTTGTCTTACAAAACTGTGAATCATGTTAAAATAATAAGTTTAAAATAAATTTACTTCTTGACTAATCATGAATTTATGGCAAAAATTAACAGCATTTTATGTTAAGTTATGCACTTTTAAGAGTGTGATCTAAGAATGTAAGTTTACATTTCAACTTGTCTCAGGTGGCACGTTCAAAACCTTATACAAATAGCTTGAAAGAGATAGTAGCAAATTATCAGACGGAGAATAGCATTAACACAAACTACTGAAAAGTTGCTATGGTTACAGATAAAGGTAATCCCTGTTTCTGTGAAAGTGTGTCGCTTTAAGAACTATATTAATCAGAATGATTTCTGAGACAATTACAAGTATACAAACTTCTGGCTTCGTTTTCTTGGCAGCTAATAGTTATGCAGCTATTATTTTCCTTTTTTTAAAATGCTGAATGGGCTATGAATTGCATTCAAGATACTTGATTTAAGCTACAAAGAGTATTATGGATTACATGTAAATGTACCTGGACCATGCTGAATTCAGTGGAAACTGTAGTATGCTACTTTTTTCCCACCCAAGAGATGTCTCACGTAAAGGAAAAGTCTTTTACAATGTCTAGATCCTTTCTCAAGGACTCTGACTAAAGCGAGTGATGTGGCCATCTATCACTGGAGGCCTCATGGTGCAGCTGTACAAGAGATAATTCCATGTCCTGATCTAAAAATAAAACAAAAAACAAACCAAAAAACCTAACCACCACCAAACAAAAAAAAAAAACCCCAAACCAACATGTTCACTGCTGAGAGTGATTGAGACCTGTTACAGATGTGCAGCTTTGTAGGCCAGGAGATAACCTAGGAGGGGCGAAAAAAACCAGTAAGTGATTCTTTTAATGACTTATTTCCTATATAGAAGGAAGCAGTTGGAATTTAACATGTGGATGAACTTTTAAGTTCTCAGTGTAGCTAAGCATTGGGCGCTTTGAGATAGCTGCTAAAACTTCCAGGGGAATGTGTTTGTCTGGTGCATCTGTACTGTTGTCCAGACAACTAACCAGTCCTGTCTGATGAAGACTCAGTATTTACCACATGCACCTCTTGTTGTTTCCAGATTTGATGACTGCAGTGCAGTAGTACATCTTGGATTGAAAGCAGCAAGAGAAATCTCAAAATTCTTCAAGATTACTGAAATCTCATCAGTCTGGTATGTTGTTCTCTCTAGACTCCTGGAAGAGCAAGTTGAATTCTTTGTATGCGAGGGCCTCCTTAGTTACTCCTAAGGATACTGAAGTTTCTAGGATCTTGGCTTTTCATCAGCAGCTTCATTCTTGAGAAGTCATACGCTACTAAAAACTATGGAACTTTGTATTGCTGGGGTTGTGTAGAAGATTGTTCTTGGTACTGGTGTTTGTAGCAGGACAGTGAACCTGCACTCCAGAACCTTCAGTCAACATACACTCTGAACTTGTTTTCATCTAGCCTGTCAGCCTGGAAATTCCAGGTACTTCTGCAGAGTTTTGAAACTAAAGTCAGGTTGGAAAGGAGCTGTTGCTACCTGACTTTCTAACAACTGTGCACTGATGTGTTGAAGAATGTATAAGAATATGAAAAGGAAAGTTTCTTTCATCACACAGGGAATTTTATTCCCCTGTCCTTATGTAGACGTGGCCCTTATGAAGTTTATGTTGCTTAGATTTGATAAAAAATAATTACTAATGTCTCAAAAGAATTTCTCAAATGCCAGGGTTGTGCTTGTAAAATTGTTACGTTTCCAAAAATACCTTAGACAAGCAAGTTTGAGAGCTATTGTTTATAAACAGGCTTGAAGCATTTGAGGATGTGAAAGGAATGGGAAGCTAAGTATTACTTTTAAAGCTACCTCTAGTAATGAAAAAGCTAAAAGTCAGAGCTATTATTGTTTAAAAATAATAAATAAAAATTTCAGCACATGCTGTAGTGCTGACATGATTGACAACCGGAGGGTAAAGTCCTTTTCTACAATGCAAGTTCAGTGTGTGTACGCAGCAGTTTCAGTTGCTTTGCTACTTATTAACATGTACAGAATCCAGAAGGTATAATGTATTTATAACTGCAAAGAACAGGTGAAAACTGGGAAGAAAGCTCTTGTGATTCACATTGATCTGTTGGGAACTGGGCAGTGAGCAACCATCTCTTCATCTAATCCCTGAACAGCCATCACGTGTAGCTTTTGATCGCTACTATTCTGGTCTCTGTTTGAACTGGTGACTTAAAGATGAAAGGCTCTGCTCTTGATCTCTTGAGCTGTCAAGTTCTCCAAACTTACAGTCTTCTGTATATGTAAGATTACAGAACAAATGGCCTTTTAGCTGTTCCATGATTACAATAGTCAAATGAGAGTCAGGTGCTTTCCCTTGTTACTGTCCTCAGTGCAAAGTTCAGTGGCAGCAAACTGAATCTTTTTTACACTGCTGTCAAAGCTTCCCTGCCTAATGCACTTCCAGTTGCAATCTGCTATTTTTTTTTTTTTCTGCATTGCTACAGATACTGTAAGAGTAGCAAAGCCATAACTTGAGCCAGGACCTTAAAATGGTGCCTCTCCATTTTCTCAAAAATGTGTATCTATTTACAGGGAAAATAGGTGGCTTATGTGCAGAAACTGAGCTTGTGAATCAGGCTTTTTAGTGCCTGATTTCACTAGGTCTCCTTCAGTATGGAATAACTTGAACAGCAATTTTTTAATGTCCAGATTCCCAACCTCTAGATGCAGATGTGCTTACCCATGACTTCTTGCCCAGTGAGGTAGGGTCAACTATGAACCTAGCTTGGATATTCCACAGATATTTATTTTTTTTTTTGTGGGGGTTCTTAACTTCTGTGAGGGTAGGAAATGACCCTTAGGGCATTCTTAGTATGATGGTTTTGTGTTGTGTGTGTGGTTTTTTTGTTTGTTTGTTTTAAATGAGATGAGGTAAGCAAATCTAGCTTGTCAGTGTTGAATGGAGGAGAATCTGCTTTGCCATTCCCCTTATGCTCTGGGTATAAGCCCTACTCTTGCTTATCAGAAGCTGGCCAAGCTTCTGCCAGATCAGTGACTTGGAGGCAGATGGAAGGGTCTGATGAGCCCTAGAGCTGGGCTGAGGCAGTTGGCCAGACTGCATGACTGGGAGGGGAAAGGTGGGAAGAAAAAGGGATGAAACTTCTCTGTTGCAGTGATAAGGAGCTGCTAGTTGCTTGTGTAACAGAAGCATGAGCTCAAGTGTGGAATGTTTGATGATAAAAATTATTTTTCATCACTGTTGCAGTTCTGGTGTGGCTAGACTTTTGTGGCAGCTTATAGAGATGGAGAGTTTTGGGGTAATGTGTTTGGTTTGTGGGTTTCCCATCCCCCCCCCTCCCCCCAGCTTTTGAAAGTACTCAAACAGTAACACTGACTTTAGGGTCGTCATGCCTTCCTCTAGCACTACGCAGTTTGGTTGGTAAGATTTGTGACTTCTGCTGTTGTTTTTTATGGGCTTAAATTTATTATGCTCTAAATTGAAGCTTTCCAAGATTGGTTACAGAGACACTTAGGGGACAATTTACTGGTATGTTTTATTTGCATGAACTATGTTCTTGGTTTTGATTGCTTAGATAACATTTGGTCAAAAAAGTGTCGTGGAAGTAGTGGCCCGACAGTTATCCTCAGGGGACCTGACTAACTTCTAGACTCTTGCAGGACACTGAAATCAGGTGCCGGGGTTAAGGTCTGGTTCTTTCAGCTTGTATTTTAGGTTCTGTAGGGGAAGTTATGTAAATCTTGTTAATTCTGTTCTTGTAGTGTTTCATACTTATTAATTTACAACTGTATGAATTGCTGCCTTTCAGTCCTACTTGGATTTGTGGTGTGATAGATTCCTGTAAAATAGGAGGTGACACAAAATGTGCTATTTGACCGTTGCAGAGGAATTAAATGTCCTTCCTGAAGGTGGGTTTTATGCTCTTTTGGTGTATGTATCGCAGCTCAAGGGAGTACTTGGCTGTAAGTATTTTCCTGATGTTGGGTGGTATTTGCAGTAATGCTAAACTGTCTTGGACTTGATTAATCTGCAGTAGGAAAGTTAAAGCAGGTACCCATTTTTTGGCGCAGGTGGTGGGTGAAGTAAGGGCCGGCTGGCTGGAGGAGAGGTGGCGAGCACCAGGAACAAGGAGGAGTTTTTCCTCTCTGCCCCTGCACAGTACAAAACCAACTCAAATGTGCTTACGCTGACAAGTGTCATATCTTCCTCTAGCTTAGTATTTTTAGTTATTTTTACACTAAACACACGGAAATGTTGTATCTAAGGCAACCTTGCTAATGAGGTAAGTCTGGTGTAACTGGTGGCGCTTTGTGGGTGCAGGAGGGAACACCGACTGTGTTCTGGCACTCCCGTGTGTTGCTTGTTCGGAATGGGGCAAGGTTTTTCTCAACGAGGTGTGATATCTGCACTTGTGAAATGTTTACTAAGCCTTGTTTTGGTTTTACTGTTGCGTGTTCCAGGCTTTTCACTTGATAGATGGGTAAGGAACTGCATCGGTGTTTACACTGAGGGAAAAGAAACACTTTTAATCGAAGCGACAGGCTTTTGTCGGGTGTTAAGGGGAAGCTGCGCTGTGAGAAACGCTGCTGTCAGAAGGTGAACAGGATCTTGCAAATTTGTTCAGTTGAGCGAAGCCTGAATAAGCACAAAAAGTTTCTGGCAGGAGCCATGGTACCTTGTGAGATGGAGACAGTCACTTCCTGCGGAGCTCCTCTTCTGCTGACTCATGCTTTAAGTGGGCAGAGGAGTCTCTGGAACTGGCAACCCAACGCATTTTTAGCCGGGGTTAGTAATTGCACAGCGTGCCCGGCTTGCCGGGGTAGCTCCAGCCACTCTTGGCGCGGGTGGGCTCCAGCCCCACATGGCATCACCCCCCCCCCAAGCAGAGCGAGCGGCAGGGGGGTAAGTGCAGCGGGAGGCGCGTTGCCAGCCCGCTGGGGTGCTCGCCCCCCCACCCCCACCCCCCCCACCCGGCGTGGGGGCAGGGCTGGGGGCCCCCCGGGAGCGCTACTGCCGGGGGACGCGGAGGGGCCGCCGGGGGGTTGGCCGCCCGCCGCCGCTGGTAAGGGCACTCGCCTGAGCTCGCTCGGGGCGACGAGTCGCCGGAGGGTCTAGTTTGTCACAGCCCGGAGCGGGGTCCTGTCCCTTTAAGAACCAGCTTGCCCAGGGTGTTCTAACCTGCCCAGCCTAACCTGCTAGCAAGGAAAAAGTTCTTTAAATAATGGATACGCCGCTCCGCCAATGGGGGAGCGGAGCCTGGATGGCTGGGCGGGGCTCCCCCGCTTCGACCAATAGGAGCTGGGGAGGCGGGGCTCCGCGTCCAGGCTAGGTTGCGCCGAAGTACAGCTTCAAGTGAAGTTAATCTGGGGTGAAGCAAACAGAAAATTGTGGAGATTTTGTTGGTAGGAATTTTCCGGTTCTAATCGCGTCGTGTGGCGTTATTTCGCCCTCGGGGGCAGCGAATTTCATGTGCGTGGGGCTTTTTTTCATTGTTTCGTTTTCTAATGATGGCAGAATATTAACATTTATGCAGGGAAGCAGAACAAAAGGGCTCTTTAGACAGGAAATAAGGTGTTGAGAGGCTCAAACTTGACCGAGTTTCTTTTGTCATCTCTGGGCTTGCACGGTTTTTTTTTGGCGTGGAGGGATCGAGTCGTTCCACCTCATCCGATGGAGAAATGCGAATTCTAAAATAGCGAGGATAATGCTGCTGTTTTGGAGTTACACAATGTTACAGGAAGGGAGCTCGATTTTAACTCTTAACTTCTCTGATGCTGATGAGATTTGAGCTAACTAATTATGACAGCTGCTAGGGGATTATTCAGTGATAGCATTTGCTTTAAGTCATTTGTCTCAAATTGTCTTTTGTTGTAGCTCTGAAGACTGCTGTGCTGTTGTCTGTATATTTGTTCTTGATGAGATGAATGTCTCGCAGGTCTTTAGTATTTAGAACAAAGATATGTAAAAACTACGTAGAACACTGCGATTTTTTTCTTTTTCATCAGTTTGGCAGAGTATTTGGATTTGTCAGAGCTCTGATTACAAACACAGGCAGGAAAATGAAGTGTTACTGCTGGTTGCAGCTACTACCTAAAAGAAAAAAAAAAAAAGCCAGTAAAACCCGGGGGGGGGTGTGTGGGTTTGTCGTTGGAATCGCTTATAATCTGTTTTGAATCCTGTATTGCTGGATGATAGCAGGTGTCCTCTTCGAGGGAAGATTATTTTCAGTTTCTGTACCAGATTTATCATACGGTATTTTTAGTGACACTTTCTGCATCTGAAAGGGCTTCAGGAAGAGGAAAAGTACGGTTTGCCATGGGTGGCATGGGATAGGGTGAGAGGGAGGAGAGCAGGAAGTGGAGAGTCGGGAAGCTGGGGGTTTCTGGTGGGAATGAAGACTTTCTTTTAAATGTCATGCTTTCTGTATCTTTAACAAGTCTGTTAGATGAGGCCATATACAGAACAGTGCTTTCAGAATGGGGAATATATTTTCTTACCTCACTAAATATTTCCTGGTTTTTATGAAAACACTTATGTTTATATACAGCTGCTCTTGGGAATTAGAAGGAAATACTCATGGCCCTAATACTTGTTGAGTCTAAGGATTTTGATGGGTTTTGTATGATTAGTAAAGGTGATGGAAGAATGGATGTGCAAATTGAGGAACAGTCTTCCAAATGACGGTGGGAAGCAATTGCCTAGAGATTTTACTGAATGTAAACAAGTGCGATTGTTAAAGTGTGTACCTCGCTCTTTCAGTTTTACATTGAGCCATTTTGTTTTCTCCCAAAATACTGGGTATGAATTACTTTTATGTGTGTCAGTGTCTTTACATGCTTGCACCTTGCCATGCTCCAGTGGCTTATAGGTCTGAATTACTAATTTACTCTTGCTATCTGTTTGTATCTTTTTTTTAATAACACTTCTGAAATGTTCTAGGTTGTATTTAAACCCTGGAAATACTACTTTAGAATGAGCCATGACTATATGCGGTCTTTTAGCTGGGAGGTGGGCTAGATCTCATGTATCAGGGGAGATAGTTAAGACTAGGATATGTAAGTGCTTAAATACCTGGATTTTGAGTCATTTCGTAACTTACAAGTGATGCTAGGCCTAGACTGAATGGCTAGAGATCAGACTTCTGAGGTGGGGGCGAGAAAAATAGTGTAGTTCGCTGTAATTGCTATAAACTTCTGAGTATTGTGTTTGACTTGCTTAAACAAAAGGAAGCAAAGGTAGGTATTTCTATGCTGTTAAATACTACATTTAGCCAAAAGCTGGTTTTACTTCAAATAGGAAAAAAGCTGAATATATGAGGCTGCTTTGTTCATATTGCTTGATGACTGATAGCCATTCTTCTTGGGTCCCCTCTGCTGCCCAACTTAGGAAGGATGTCTTTTCTGGGACCAATTTTCCTGATTTATTCCACACAGAAGTGAAATGCTCAGCTCTCTCGCCACATATGTACAACTCTAATGCAGGCTGTTTGTAGAAAGCAGATCTGCCCTAAAGGATAAACATACCACTTTGCTGGCACAGCTGTACAACTTCTGTATTCAGGCTACAGCAAATGTTTCTTGCCTGCATTCAGAGCCGTTGCTGGCAGGACCCGTGTTGTCCCTGCATGAGGATTGGTTGTTCCAGCACTACTTGTTCGTAAAACATTCTCCTGCACATGCTCCATCTGCAGATCTTAAACACTGTGAATGTGTTGTGTGCTGTGGGATTTATGTGTCTGCTTCTTGTGCCAGGACGGAATATACATCTCTGTTGTAAATAAGAGATTCTTAAAAGATTGTAAACCTGTGTACCAAATGTGGGATCAAATTTTATCTCCCCTGTTTATGAGGCAAAGGTAATCTATGTTTTATGGTCCACTGACTGCTGGTGGCACGTCCCAGTGTCATGAAGTAGGTGGCCCACCATGTGCTGGGATAATAATCCTGTGCTCTGGTTCTGTGTAATACTACTTACAGAGAAGGCTGCACGCCTGCCATGGGGTGATATCTGGAAAGCATGTCTGGAGCCTTAGGGAGGGCAGACCATCCATCCTGCAAATGGTGACCTGGGCTTCAGATCCATGCTTGTTGAGTGCCCTCTGCTACTTGCAAGAGCCTCCTGCCCCTCTTCCAGCAGAGGGGGTCCTGTGAGCACTGGAGGCAAAGTCAACTAGTTAGCTATAATTGTTTTAAATTAGTGGCTCGATCCAACCCAACTGGCGCTTTTCCCCTCTTCTTCCTCCCCCTGTTTCCCAAGTGGTTTAGTGATTATTTCTGCTAATTGCTGCATGCCCGAGGCAGAAGGGAGTGGGGGAGAGAAATAATGTCATCTTAGAGAGTTTTGGCTGTATCCAGAAAGGGATGTCTGCCCATGGTCCTTGATGCAGGGGTAGGCCTGTTGGCTAGTTTACTTGCATTTTTTTTAGGAAGGACATGGTGAAGGGGTGAGAGCTCAGGGAGCTGCTGATCATTACAGCCCTGCTGTTGTGGGGAAGATTGGTACGGGAGGGCCAGCCCTCTCCTGCAGATACAAGGGCTCCTCACAGAGATAGTTGGGCTCCTCACAGAGATAGTTGGCCTCCTGTGGTGTGGAGCTCAGTCTGGGTGGGGCAGATGATCTGGCCAATGATGTTTACACTGTAATAAGGTTTTGTGAAAATAAGCAGTTAATTACACATGAACTACAAAGGAATAAAAATAGCTTGGGTCTGTTCTTGCTTTAAAATCTATTTAACAGAGGCATGAAACGTTTGGGATTTTTAAACCTGCTTTTTTTTTTTTTTTACCTTTAAAATATCAGGAACATTAAGTCCTTCTTCCCTGTTCTTGTTGGATGTCTCAGATGTGTCATAAGCTTCTCAGCCCTTAATTGAAGGGGTGGGGTGATATATTTTTAACAGATCCCTTCTTCGAACTGTGTTTATAGGGCTTTTGAGCTGAATGGAGATTAGCAAAACCAAAGCTTTAACAGTGCAAAAATCATTTCTCCTCCATCAGGTTGTGTTTTCATGCTCATTCTCCAGTTGTTGACAGAAGCTGCGTTTTTTTCATTTGAAAAGTAACTTTTTTGGCTATTAAAATATGCATTAAGAGATAAACTGCTTCGTCCATCTTCTGCTCCATTTAGATAACTTAAGACAATCTTTTGAGTATTACTTAAACAAATGAACACTTGTGTTTGAGTATTTCCTAAAAATAGCTCCTTGTTAAGTGCTGGTTGTATTAAACACACAACTTTTTCTTTAACTTAATGGTTCAGCAGTCTTGCAGAAGCCGAAACTGGCTCCATGCTGAAGACCACCCCTGCTCAGCCATTCTGCTCTGTCAGGATGTATTTTTATCACGGGAGTCTAACCTTCAGGATACGGTATTTGTCAGTCTGAAATGTAATAATCCTGTATCTGGAAAACTAAACTATAAACAGTGTGGCTGACTTGGCAGGCCCCAGCAACCACCTGAACAGTTTAACTAGCCCAGGGTTTAAGACAACACTTCATTGGTGTGTCCTGTGATTCATGATGCGAAGGCATTTTTATCTGCGTGAAGGACTGGGGAAACAAATACAAACTTAATAATCAATTTGTAGTGGGAACTTAATAGCAGTATTTTTGAGGATAGAAGTGAGGTGCTTTCAGCTTGTTTAAACATTTTGCATTGGATGTGGGTTTCTTGAAACAAGGGCTTAAAGTTTTTGCCATTACCTTGAACAAGCAGGAGGGTAGATAGTTCTCAGGTGTATGCTGCTGATTATAATTGGGCTGATGAAAGCAGAATATTGCATGGGGAAGGTAGGTATTTTCCACTTAAGGTTTTAAACTGTATTTGGAGGTGAGAGGCCAGAGAGAACCATCAGTTCTGCAGGCAAAAATGTAAAATGTCTGTACCTAGATTTGGCATATTCTTGCCTTTTTGTACAAAAGGCTATCTCTGAGTTATGATTGTCAGAAGAAAACATTTAACGAGTTGTTTTTGAGGATGGAGTGGCAGGGGAGATATGAGACTGCAAAGAAGGATAAAATTGTTTCTCTACTACCTCCTGTATGAATTTAAGATTACTATTTTTTTTAAATCATACATAGAAACAACACTTCAGTGCAGTGTAATTTGATGTAGCAGTTATGTTCTCTGTGCAACAGAATGACCTTGCATTGGAATGTGCACCATTATCAAGGCAGGGGCAAAACAAGTGGCTGTGTTTTGAATGTTAAAATTAGATGTTTTGGAGTTTGTTCTTCTTAGCTCCTTCAGAATTAGGCCAGAAGCTTACAAGGTAGCTTTTGTTGCTGATATAGAAGAGTTGTAAGTGAACTTCACCAGACTTAAGTTTGGATCATGATATCGAAATATGCTAATATGATGTACTGCTGGATATTGGTGTTAAATCCTTGAATGAAGTGTAGGTATTGACCACGTTAGTTATCAAACAAATGTTGCAGTCTCTGTGAAAAGTAACTACAAAAGTATGTTGTTTAGTGTTTCAGGATACCAACATATTTGATTGCTAACTTGCAAAAAAAGAAAAAAAATAATTGTGGCAACATGGAAGGACTTACCTGGAACATTTTTTAAGGAAGAGACTTGAGAATTTCTCAATAGGATTGTTTTGGATATCAATGTGTCTTCATGAGGTTTGTTTAAAGTATCCTGAGAGATGAGGAAGGCAGTGTTTAGTAACAATAGGTCAAGGTAAGTGTATTATTAGTTACATAACAAACAAATCGTCATCTGAGCATGTCAAACCATGCAGGGGCTAAGATCAAGGAATGTTTGGTTTGTTGTGGACTGGCCTGGGAGCCGTGCATGGATTTTTTGCCTTCTTAATAAGTCTAGTCAAACTGTTTAAAACTCCTATGCATAGCAGTGCAGTAATTGACTGGCTTTAAACATTTTTTTGGAAAACAACAAAAAAAATCTAATTTCACACTCTGGTCACTTAGTTGATTGTGTTGCCTTCCTGCATTTGCTTTTCTCTAACTTGGTATCTGTAAAACTTTTGACTGTTACTATGGCCTCTCTTTATTGCGAGAATGAGCTTGTTGTTCTGCAAAGTCACAATGTGACTGTGACCTGTGGTCTTAGGTTTATACCTAGTCATTCTGTATATAAATAAATCCCTGATTAGTTGCTGCCTACTTACCCGTATATCTTCTAGCTGACATCCCCCACTGCACAATTAGAATGCTTGGAATATCAGTCTGCTCTGTTTAGGAAGACCTCAGTCCTTGCTGCAGCCCTGACATCTTAATTTCTCAGACTGTCAAGACCTGAGATGAAGAATTTATTGAAACATCTTTGTATGGCCTGATAGAACTATCTGGTGAATTTACACAGGGTGGCATATACAGTGTAAAATGTGCATTGTGGTGTTGCTGGGTTTACTTAGGCAGTGTCAAGTTAGTTGTTAAAATGGAAAGTCTTCTCTTGAAACCCAGGATTTGGGGTTAAAATTGGTTATTTTTAATGTGAGGGATACAAATATACTTTGATAGTAGTGTGGGGTTTTTTGTCTTCGCAAAAGGAGCGTGAGACAAGAATTCCGGGAGATGGTGTTAGGGCACTGGGCTTTTGTTTTTTCAAGCCACAGCAAGGACTTGGTACTTCTGGAACTAGCCTAACATAATGCAGCAGCTGAGGCTGTGGTGCCTGGGAATGCACTCTAGGCCAATCTGAAGGGCATTGGTCTTGCTGATCACCCTCTTGTTTCTGACGTTATAGCATAACGGAAGGGAATATATTGTGCTCTTTCTCCATTGTTTTCTGATAGAAGCTCAGTTGGCCGGTGTTGTGGATGGAAGGGAACGAGCATCGTGATAGAAAGCCACACCTTGCTGACAGTTGTGGCTCAGTATCTTCTGAGCAGATTTTGTTCCCTGTTCATCCATTCTGAAGTGTGATACAGGCTTTAATATGTCAAGGAAAATAATTGAAGGGAGGTGTAGCTTGCATTTTCTATGTTTGTCTACTGCTCCTTTATATCATGAATTTTCCTTTCTCTAGAAAGTGCTGTTACTCTGTCATGTGTCAGTCTGTTCTCTGGCAGAATACAATCACTATGGCAAGAGGATAAAAAGAGAAGTCAGATGTACTTGAAAAGTTATTGTTCAAAATGCTTCTAAAAATGCAAATTTCTGTTTATGTGGCTTGAGGAAAAAGGGAAATCCCATGGCACTACTTAACAGCTTGGTCCTTTTGGATACAAGTCCCTCCCTTAAATCCATTTATGGCTGTGTTTTTCTATGTAGAATTGTGGAAAGAACTCTGTACAAAGGTACCATCGTAATAAAAAGGGATACAGTGGCATCCAGCCATGCTATTTTTAGGCTATTGTGCTCTTAACTTGCTGATCTAAGTATTCTGGACAGTAAGTGGGGGAGACATTGTACTAGAAATGCATGCTCACATAGCTGAATCTTGTCTGAACACAGAATGAATAGCAAGCTTGATTATCAGAAAGGCAGTTTTCAGAATTGTACCTGGAGTATTAGTAGGTAAAAAGGATGCCCTGACTATTAAAGCACAGTGTTTACAATGCAGATTTTTACTCGAAAGCTGTCAGCTCTGGATTTCTTGTCAGTTGAGAAACTGAAATACATGCAGTCTGTTCTGTATAGGCTTAGGAATATAAACCCCCCTCTTTTCTGTTTCATGATGGCAGTGGGAAAAAGTGCCAGTCCTCAGTCAAATGTCTTTCAGTAGTTTTTAAGCTTTTCCTAAACAGCATAATGACCTCTCCCTCTGAGGAAGTAGTGTAGTCTTGGAAACCTTCAGAAAGGAGAGTCTCACACTGCAAATTTCAGATCATTCCTTAGCCCCTTATCTGTTAATCTGACACTGTCCTGGGTAGTCAAGGCTGACAACAAGGCAACTCTTACTTAATTTTCACTTTGACCTCTTGGTGATGCATGCATTTTTCCTTGGCTTGTACTATGGGTGAAGCTATGCTTTAGAGTTCAGTTCTGAAACTAAATAGGTAAGTTTCACCATCCTCCTGCGGTGCACTGTTAGCCTTGACTCTTCTGGCACAGAGCTGTAGAGCTGCACTATAAACCAGATAGAAGAACCAGTCCAAGCTTTTGAAGAATGAAGTCTTCAAGGTTCATCGGTTCCTGGCCCAGCAATACTGTGGCAGAAGTACCTAAAGCCCCAAATTACCTAGATCATGAAACTGTGCATTAGTTCATATACATATGTGTTGGATGCATGTATATTGATTGCACTTGGGCACATTTACACGTTGCAGTATTTCAGGCAGTGTAAGTTGACAGTTGAGAGGAAACCTGAGAGATGCAAAACTTCATAGTGTTACCAGCTGGTATATTCATATCTTTAATACATATAAATATATTATATATATTTAGTTTCACTAAAGTGATGGGTAAATATCAGTTGCCCAGCATAGTGGCTGCTGATCAGCTGTGTAATATTTTCCTGTGCTTCGTGTGGTGTGATAGATTTTAGTATTTGGACATCCAGTAACTTGTTTGGGATCAGGTAACCTGGCTTCCCCAGTGATTGAAATAATTAAGGGGGAAGAAAAAAAGCAAACCCAACAACAAAACCCCCTAGAATAACATTAGGGTTAAAACAAAATAGCACCTTTGAGTCGCTTGGCTAAATTTAAGTGCATTGCAAAAGATGAAGAATGCAGCTTTGCCACAGGGAACATCATACCTCTTCTGCTGAAAACTTGTCCTTGAATAACCTCTTTGGTCAGGCGTTTGCTTTAGGTTGAGTTCCACATCGAACCACAGTAAGGGCATTGTATAATTTTGAACACTTAAATTAGACATAGTGCATAATTCTAAATAGAAAAACACATCATGCATGATAATCACAATGTTCTTGGGAGTTAAGTTAAATTCAAGATGCCCTAGCCAGAAATGATGATAGTTTTATTTATTAACAGCTAGGAACCCTGATATTAGAGCAGGACCTCCCTTAGCATTTGGCCCACGTCAAACTGTAACATTATAAGGTAATTAAAATTCTACATAGTGCTGTTTACAAAAACAAATTATAAAGTGTTTTGTGCTTACTGTCGGTTCTGAGCAACAGGTGTTTTGTTAACAAGAAGCTATTTTGGGAACTTGTGTTAAAGCAGCTTTTATCTCTTCTGGGTTTGATATGCTTAAAATAAGTGAAACTTATGCTGTATTGAGAGAAGATTACTTACTGAAGCTCAAAAGAAGCGATTACTGAATCTGTATCTATTCTTTCAGTAATTATATGGGTAATCTTGTAAGTGTTTGAATTCTTCTTACAGATTATTTTTCATCAATGTAAAAACAAACCTGTTTTAAAATACAGCATGAAAGATAGTTTAAGGAGTTGCCCTCCTTCCACATCCTTTAAACTGTGGTCTGGTGTCTTAAGGGAATGTAGAGAATTTTAGATTCTCCTGATCATCATTTTACACAACTTCTCGTTTCGGAAATGGCTGACTTCAATATATGATGCCAAGCAAAGCAGAATATGTAGCCTTGTTGTCTGTTTCAGAGGAACTTTCTTACCTTTTGTAGACCATTTTAAAAGAAGGCATTTCTGTTATCTGACAGATTTCAGATAAACCCTGAATTGATAGGGCTGTGTAAGAATATGGAGAGCATCTTGAGAATTCCTGCAGTCGTTGGCTTGGGCACCTTAATGCCAAAGCACACCTATGTTATAGCGCAAACTCTAGAGGAAAGGAAAGGGCTCCTCAGGCAGTATCTGCAGCTAGTGCAGTTCAACACTGGTTCAGCTACACATGATGCAAACTCTGGTTTGTGTGAGTTGATGTAGCAGGCCGCTGATAAGCAATTACTGAGATGGTTTGATTTTTCTAATGGGTGTAACTCCTGAATTTTTATTCGTCTTGAGAAGAGATGCCAGAACAAGCACTACCTAAAAGTATGCTCTTTTGTTAATAGTTGCATGTTCCATCAGAAGTGTAACTTCATGTGATGTTTCCGTGGCAGTCATGTCATAGAGACAGCCATCTTCCAGAGATGGACCTGGTAAGCCTGTCTGCCTGTAGCCTTAAATCTTGGATGATCTGAGTAGGCTAAGCTGAGTAAGTACAACCTCACATTTGGAGAGGAGAATGCTTTGGTCTCTCCTCTGGCTTGTGTATGGACATAGCGTCCTTTGGGTAGGACAATGTGACCAGTGGGATGGCTAGCCAGTGTCCTCTGCATTCCTCAGATATGCCTCTTGGACTTCTGTCACCATGACTTCCCCAGTGACAAAGTACCAGACAAAAGACCAGTATAAAAACAGCTCCCCAAAACGTACGGCATGTTCTTTTCTTGTGTTCACTTGTCTTGGTCTGTAATTCACTCAGAAATTGTCTTTACTTTGTACAGAGCAACTATAGTTACTCTGTTGCTCTCAGTGCTTTTAATGTTTTAAGTAGTTATCTTTATTGAAGGTCCTTGTTGTGTCTTGCTGTAAACAAGTGCATCCAGTACTAAGAGTTACTTGTGTTTTTTCTCTTGAGCCCAAGGAGTGACTTCTGTGTTGTGTGCAGGTTTTGTTTTGGGGTTTTTTTTTCCCTTGCATTTGGGTTGACTTCCTCAAAAGGGCAGCTTTGTCAGTTTCGATTTTCAGATAGCCGATAGAAGCTTAGAACATGCTGCTGGCACTCTTTCTGAAATCATCTCTGTACTTCTCTGGGGGCTGGAGTTCCTTGGATTAACTGGGGTAGGCTACAAATGTATCATGTTGCTGGGGAATAAGAAATAAATAGGAGACACTTAAGCTTTCTAAGCCAGCGAAAAAAATAGTTTCTTTGAATTTCACAAAGTTTGGATACTGTCATATGGAAGGGCCTAATTCTAGTGGTGCTGCAGTCTTAGCCTTGAACAACTAAGTCCAAATGTACATGCCTAACTGTACTAGCAATGATAAACATTGGCATCTTGAGTTGTATTTTGCTGCTTTAGGCTCAAATTGAAATACGTGATAAATAGAAGGAAAATTCTTGAAGGCTTAATACAGAGTGCTGCGTTTATTCTTTTAGGTGCTGCAGCAGTTACCAGATGTTCCAGCATAAAGTAGTGGCCATTCCCACAAAAACCCTACCATCATGTAGTGAGAGCTGGTAGCACTGTGTGGCAGCGTTCTGGAATTCCGACGCTTTCATGAAACTCCTGTTGTCTGTACTCTGCCTCTTAGAAAAATCCCATGTGAATAAAATGTGATTCCTCCTAATCGATAAAATGTACCTGTTAAATTGCTTGGTGGTTTTTTAAGATTAATCTTCAGTAGACTAGTGAACTTCATGGCGTTGCCCCTTTATTTGGTATATAGAAGTTTACATATACCAAATATATATATTTGTATATATACTATACTGAAAAGGTTGGAATTTAAGTAAGAAAAAACTTGCTTATGCTTCTGGTTTTTGTCTGTAGATTTTAAGTGGTCACTGCAAGTAATTTGGTACGTTTGCATGAGGTGAATGAGAGTTTCTGAGGTACCCTGTTTTACAGCAGTTAATCTTTGGTCCTAGTAATCCGTACTTTACAAAGGCTGAGCGTGGCCACAAGTGGTAATTACAGTTTCAAAGTAACATCTATTAATAGTGTATGCAGACAGGCATGGAAGGCTGAATCCTTATTATCAGTGATCTTCGTGATACCAGTATAGAATCTGTGTGTCTTTGTTCTTCCCTCGTAAGAGTGAATAGGTTGTAGTGAAATGTTCTCTTGTTCCCTGTGTAACCTTGAGTACAAGAGCAGACAGCTGTAGTTAGCAATATGCACGCTTTAACACTGGAGGCTTTGTGTATACCAAGTGTTCCTGGGTTGTATAATGATGTAACATTAGTAGTATAATATTCTGGCTCAGTTCTGGGTCATATTAGTTCTGAAAGTTGCTAACGTTCCTTTCCTTCCTAAGACCTGAACTGTGTCTCTTCTGTCCATCTGCCACTTGTGAGATTTGCACTTTCTCTCATATGTGTGGCTTCTCCTCCCCGCCCCCCCCCCCCCCCCCCCGCCCCCCCCAGTGTGATTCTTTCACAGTCCTCCTTCCATCTTAAATCTGGGATTTACACTGTACAGGTAATGTAGCCTTCTTGAGGGTTCAGATTTTACTTACAAGTCTTGCACTGAAGGATGTAAAGTTGCTGATTACTAAAAATTAGAAGTGAAGAAAAGGCTTCTGTAATTCTTTGTGTCTTTGTAAAGTTTCTGCTAGGCTTGTCTAATATATGTGCTTGATTTTAGCCTGAAATGTCTATGCATGGAACAAAAATAAAAAGCTGTTCAACAGGAATAGATTGGAACATTAGTAGGTATTGGATGACTTGTCAAGTAAGTTGAGAGAACATCTTACTTAAGTCTTTGGTCTTTTTCTTTGGTCTTTTGTTTTCACTATTAAGTCATTTTATACATTCGACTTAAGTAGTTCAAATTGCAACTTAAAACTGTATTTAGTTGTGAGCAGGAAGAAAACTGGATGCCTGCTGGAATGAATTGAAAGCTTTAAAATGCATGGATTCTCTTGGTGTTGAGGAAGTTATCCAACTTCAGTGTTTTGAAAAAATGCAGCAGCTGTGTATTCTGCTGCTACAGGAACAAAGAGGTCGCTGCCCTTACAGATCTGCTTGCATTGTTGGTCCTTAACCATACTCGCTTTTTTAACTCAAAGCATTCTGATGAAACTGGGGCAGAGTGTAACTACACATGTAGCTATGCTGGCAAATCTGAACCAGCTGTAGTGTGTAGCCGGGGCAGGCTGTAGATGAAATGACATGTCTGACTGCAACCGGCAAGCTGGGCTGAACTGTAATGACTGAGGCCCCTATTCAAATCTGCCAGTTCTTGGCTCCGTAGCAAGTTGCTGGGACATGGTAATGCCTTAAAGCAGCTACCAACGGTTGCTCAGTGAATGTAAATTGGGGCCTTTTGGGAGAGATGGATGGAGTAAAAAGAAAACAGGACAGTTCTACAACTTGCTGTTAATTTGTGAGTGTAGTGCTTTACACTGTGAGTAGTGTCTTGCTTTCAGCAGGACACCTGAGCTGCTGTGTCTCTGCAAATTCTGCTGTGAAGCAGTATCCCCAAACACAGCCAGTGCTTTAACTTTTTCAGCAAGATTCGACGGTGCTCTGCTCTTAGGTCTTTATTTGCCATTTGTTTTGATAAGCCTGTGGAGGAATGCATTTCCCGTTTTTGTTTTTGTACCAGCATGCCTTTTCATATGGTGATACAGGTGGTATCGGGTATCTGTACCAATACATATTCTAAAATGACATGCATTTTTGTCTACACAACTTCATATTTTTTATTTGTGCCTGGTATGAGTCTTTCTTTATATGCTTAACCAGCACAATTTACCATTTTTGCAGTTTCTTCCTTGCTTCATTAGCAGAAAGGAAAAATGACCATTAGTATTGGTGCTACTTAAATCAGTGCTGAACTGCTTCATTATAAAGGTGATTATGATGGAGGAAGGAGTGTTTTATCACTTGGTAAAAATTGGATTCATCCTTTGAGGTGAGTGTCAGCTGAAATCTGTCAGTGTGTTGATCTCTGACAGTGAAGAGTAGCTTAACACTAAATGCTCTGCTTTCTTCTTGAGAAGCATTTTTAGGCTGGCATCGGTATGGCTCAGACTGTCTGGTTTGGTACTGCAGCTGAAGGAGAGTGCTGTTTGGGTAGTCTCTTCTGCTTCAGCATTAGCATTTGGGGAGGGATCCTTCCCATACCAGTCACAAATTTTAGGAGTGTTTGCAGAATACAAGACTGTGCTTTGGCTGGGGCAGTGGATTTGAGGATCTGCCGGCTTTCCCTACCACACCTTGAGTATGAGGACAACTAGAATTCCAGAGGCCCTTTTCTTTGGGGAAGATAGCTGAAGAGAGGTCTAGTTTCTGTGTGGGATTTTTTTTCTTGCTGGGGACGAGAGAGATTATTCCTAAACCTTGTGTGTTTAATCCTGCTAAATACTGCTCTCTCTGATCTTACTGATTAACATTTGAAGCCTATAAAGCTAGGGTATCAGTTATTTGAAAGTAGTGGCATATAAACATTTTAATTAAAAGGGGGGGGGGGGGGAAGACCAGTATTGTGGTGCCAGCTCTATGGGGAAGGAATATCCACAAATATTTTTTTAGTTGCTTTGCAGAGTATTGGAAGAGGTGGTTCGTTTCCCAGAGAGCCTGATATTCAAAAGACTTACCCTACTTTAGTATTTCTACAGCTTCAGCTCTATACATTTTGTAATTGGGAATGTCCTTTATATGATTTGTTGTGGTTTTTTCTTGGTACGGAGAATAATTTACTCTCTAAGATGTGCACTGGTAAGAGGGGAATGGTAGGTCCTGTAGCAGCAGGAGCAGCAATCAGGCCTTATAGATGAATTAAGTTGTTTATGTCAGGAGTAACAGGAATAGGTAGACTTGAAGCACCAGGTTTGTAGGAAAACGATGGGCTTAGCCTGCAGAGCTGTGTGCTACCATGCTTCTAGTGGCAGTAAATATTTTTGAGAAGAAAATTATCAGGGGTAACTTTGTATGACTTTAAGTTTAGCAATTTTCAGCTAATACAAAAAGAGGCTGTTCCATAATCTTCAACAAAGTGGATGTTCTGGGGTTGTGTTGAGGGGGTTTGTTTAAGGCTGTTTGCTTCCCTTTAGTATGCTTCCTTCTTACTAGTGCTCATACAACTGGTTATACAACTATGCTGTAAAGCAAAGGAGGGAACATGCTTAAGATACTGTAAAGAGTTTGGTTTTTTTTTTTTCTTGAAGGAGAATCAATCCTGTATTTGGAGTAACAGGATGACCTTACAAGTGTTGTGCAAGCACAGCTTGGGGAGCAGGGGTGGGGGGACAGGCAGAGCCCAGAGGTATTTCCAGCAGCTTTACAAGCTCCACGTTCATTTTGTGGCACCTCAAACCGAGTGGGGCACAGGTGTAGCCACGTTGATCCCAAGACCTTGCAGTCACTTCAGCCATGAAGCTGCTTCGAGTTTTGTACTGAAGCCAAGCTAGGAGACCAGTTTTGAAACCACAGGGAGAGTATGCATTGGGATATATATTTTACAGTAGGCTGGATGCTCAGCAAGGGCTAGTTGCCCCGAAAAAGGGTCGTTCTATTTTTAGCCTTGTCGGTTCTTTGCACCGTATACGGTTCTCTGGAGTTGATCTTCTGTCAGATCAGCAAGCTCTCCAGTTCACCAGAATAAATATTCCTGTTTTTCCCATGAGATGTATGAACCGATCTGACTTGAGGAAGAGGGCTGGGGCTGCGGGAGCAGACTTGCCCCTTTCACGGAGCTTCCAAGGCTGCAATTTCAGTGGCAGCCCACCATTACTGGCTTATGCGATGGCTGGTTGCAGTGGTTCTATGGATCTTCTTGTGTGTGGAATTACGGATGGTTTTGAAACGAATCATCTGAAGCTGAGCCAAGAACTGAGGTGGGGTGGTGGTGGGGGGTGGTGTCTTCCCTCCCCCAAAACATCTGTTCAGTGATCTCTTGCTGCTCATATTTGCTGAGATGGGGACAGTCTGGCTGCTCTGCTTGCAGCTGTTTGACTCCTGCCGGAGCAGTGAGGAAGAAAGTCCCTGAGGCACAATGCTGTGTCATCTTGGCCTTTGCCCTTGGCCAGTAGTGGATGTGTACAGGAGAGGCATGTCTAAGTACAGTGGCAGGAACCACCAGCACTTGGATCTTGATTCTCTTACGTTTTCAATGCCTGTTTTTGGCTGGTGGTTCTCCTAATGCTTTAAGCCTGCTGTGCTGCTAAAACAAGTGGTTCCACACGTGTCTTCAGCTAGATCCTCTCTTACGCCCAAACAGCACACGTGACAAACACAAGCTCGGAAACCAGTCTATGTTAAAACTAATTGGCAAAAGATGGAGTGGTTGGCTAAGTTTGATCACTTCCTTGATTCATTTTGGTCCATGTGAGCGCTGAGAGGGAGGGGGATCAGCGTGGGAGAGGGAGTGAGAAAGCTAGGGTGCAAGAGCTTATTGTACTGGTTTGGCATTCTGGCTCTTGGGTTCAGATAGATCAGCGAGCCATCTCAGCAGTGTACAGGCTGCTAAAATGTGTATTGTCCCTCCTGGTCACATGTCATCCCTTGCATCAGTTCCAGAGGTTTTTTTTCCCCTGCATTGTGTTTTTTTCTTTTTTTATGTGTGAACTGATTGAGCTTACTGAACTGTCAGAAAACGTCTTGTGGTGGTGATGGCCCTTTTTTCCTTGTATGGTTTTTTTGATGGCTCAGGGAGCTAATTGGGTGGGTGAGGATCCAGCTGAGCACTGGAGCTGGTGTGGGTGATTATATGTAATTTCCCCCTTATGATTGCAACAAGCTGTTGTATTGGTTCAACTTCTTTCTCATTTGACTTTGTAACATTGCATCAGTTTGATCCTATCTCTTCTCCATTTTACTGCCTAAATATTAGCAACCAATGAAGGATCGTCCGCTTCCTGTGGCTTTTATGAAAGCTCTTCAGAAGAATCCCTGGCACTTCCCCTTGGAGATTTAAGTGTTCTGGAGCCTCATGCCAGTGGCTTGTGCTTTGGCTGGTGGCAGGATCCACTGGTTAATGAACTTGAGAACTGGCTTAGCTGGAACTCAGTCCAGCTTTTCTTGTTTTTCTTCTGGGCATCTTTGTGCACCTTTCACAATTTGTTTATTGAATTGAAGCAGACTGGTTTGGTTGTTGTTTTTTTTTTTAGTCCATGTTAGAAATTGTTATGCTGTGATTGCATTAGCACCTGGTCCCTTCAGCAGTGGTTGTGTTGGGGAATAAGAAAATTAGCAGTAACTGGTGCTGTTATTGAGTTCCTGTGTGCTGCCTGAAGCTAACTGTTGAACACAAAGGCAATCACGGTAGATTTTGAAAGTTAGGGTGGTAGGGTTCCTTTAATATGCTGCTGTCTAAAATTAAAAGGATTAATACTTGTATTATGACATTGAATCTCTAATAGTCCTTGAAATATTCTGTCCAAAGTGTTTTTTAATTAGTCTTTCAATCTTAACCATTCTGTGCCAAGAGTGACTTGCGTAAGGCTTCATCTTTAAATTGGTTTGAGTTACCAAAGAGAAAACTCGCGTTCATTTACACTTTCATGAAATGGCTTCACTGAACGTTGGGCCCAGTGTAAGAATTGAATTCCCACATGTGCTACTTGCAGTTTGATTCTAAAGGGCTGTCTGGAGAAAGGCAGGAATGAAAGTGCTCTTTCAGCTACAAGTACCGTACTTCAGCAAAATCAAATTTAGCTGTCGTTTAAGGTCAATGGGGGCTTTGTATGCCGAAAGCAAATGCTTCTATATTGGGGTGGGGGAGTGCAGTCAAACAGCTGAAATAAGCTTAATTGCAGGTTGAAGCTGAATAAGATACTATCAGAGACTTTTTTTTCTTCCTGCTTGTACATCTTCCTTGTCTTATATCTTGAGTATTTTCTCATCCTTAGAGTACCTTATTGCTGCAAACGGAAAACCTGACTGTTGCTTCTCTGTTGCTGTTAGCATTGCAACCCAGAGGTTTGCTTTTTGAGGTGTCAATTTCACATCCTTTGGGGAAATAAAACCAAAATGCAATGGATGTGGGTGTGAGGAGATGAGGATATTTGTCTAAAAACAACATAATGGGAAACTTGTTTGTAGTTGGCTTCAAATACATCTTATGTAAAAGGAAATCTTTCTACGCTGGTGTACTTGTTACTGTAGCTTGATCTAGTTTTATAACTTGGCAATCAAAGTATTCAAGTATCCTGAAACCCCTTCCCCTCTGGATTTTCTTTGCTTTGCTTTTGAAATGTATACTGATGTTACTTGAAAGATTGATTATTTTTTTTTATTATTTTCAGTAATATTGCTTATCCTGCAAGAATTAAAATTATCCATGCTTCAGCTGAAGTTTTAATCGGGAAGTATAAAATGGTAGAGCTAAATTGATTTTGAATGAGAAAAGTGATACCTTGAGATACTTAGTTTCTTAATAGGAAGGCTTTTCTTGTAAAACTGATACAAAAGAGGTCAAGAATATATTTGGGAGTGTGTGTGGGGAAAAAATGGAAAATTAACTTTACCTGACTGACAGATGTCAAAGCTGCTTTATAAGACCATTTGAGAATAGTTAGGAGGCTCAGAACACTGTTGAAAATAGTAGTTTGTTGTAATTTTCTTGTATTAAGAAGGTTTACAGATCCCTATGAGCCAGGGACAGAAACCATGGATTGTACAGTGTTGATGAAAACGTAACATCTAAGGATGTTATGAGTTGCCTTGATATTTATTTCTCATTTTTAGTATATTTTCACACAAAATTGATATATAGGAGGTACATGTACCTAGACTAATATTTTTGACAGAAAGGGTGATTTTCTTTTTGCACGTGAAAAATTGTAATACGAGTTTTGTGGTAAGTAGTTGTGTTGTCCTTCACTAACGATGCAGTGACTAAACAGTAACTTGCAAATTCATGTGACTATTGCTAATTATAATTACTATGCGGTAAGTAAGCATGTGTTACCATGCTTGTATTTCATTTTATAGTTCTCATTCACAGTATCAGCAGTTCAGGTCTCAGGAAGAGTTCAGCATAGGTGTCCCCCTCCCTTTATACTTACAGCTTCTAGCAGCAATGCTTCCAGTATTTTCTAAAGTGACTTTTCTTTGTGGGCTATATATTGAACATAAAACGATGGGGCTGGAAGGGTCTGTATGTATGGGTTATGCAAAGCATAATTATGACCGTATCTGTATTATTGGGCAGACTTCATAGACCTTTCAGGAAAGGGCATTGAGTTACCCTCAAGGCATCTTTTCTAGAATATCTTTTTGCTGAGCTATAGGAAACTCCGGATTTTCAAATGTCAACTGTAAGAGAAGGGCTTTCTTGGGCCTCTAAAAACTGGGTTGCATGTGTCAATTTCAGGTTTATAGAAGAAGGGAAAATGGCTCAAGAAACTAACCGTAGCCAAGTGCCTATGCTTTGTTCCACTGGTTGCGGATTTTATGGGAATCCTCGTACAAATGGCATGTGTTCAGTGTGCTACAAAGAACATCTTCAAAGGCAGAACAGTAATGGTAGAATTAGCCCTCCTGGTAAGTAACACACATCGGTTTGAACAACTCAATGACATAGGAGGCAGTGACTTGTTTTCTGGTCGTGTCCAGATACTAAAAGTATCGGAGCATTGGGGCAAACGGTTTTGTTCAAGTGTCTTACCTTATTGAATGAGGTTGGATGAAATGCTCATAATATAGTTGTGTTCTGATTAATCTGCTCAGAAGTAGACTCTTGCTAATATGTTTGTATTAATCTGAGTTTCCTATTTGAAGATACAAAAAGACAGGAAAAAATACCATACCAACATATTTTTCCTGAAATTATTGGCAGTAGAGATAAAGTTGAGCTTGAGGAATGTTTGTTGAAAGCATTTAAAATACAGGTATTTAATTTCTGCAGCCTGATGCTGAAGAATTAACCTGAAGAATAGTTTCTCCTAACTTCAGATAGAGACACTTTTTGTGCTTTTTGGCCCAGTGTCCCCTGTACGATGGTCTTTCCTACAAGGCAGATTGCCCATTGAAATAAGTGCTGTTTTTCTACATTGACTCTGTAGAAAAAGCTAGAGTGCTTTTCCCCCTTTAAAATAATGGTAGTGTCCTCAGAAAGAGGAACCCTTTCTCTGTGCTTTTCAGCCCAGTGTTTTCAACTTCAGCATGTTCTGCTGGGGGAAAGCAGGCTAGGGAGTGCTTCCCTGGAGCTGCTAAAATGTCTCTTCTGACTAGGCTAGATGCTGACAGCAAGGAATCTCATGGCACACTTGAAGATTTCCCTCCTTGACTTGAATATTAAAACCTGACTTTTAAAATTGCAGTAATAGCTTCCATTGAAATCTGGGGATCCAGGCTTTACAACTTCAGAATGGATCAGGAGCTGGCATTAGGCTGTTACACTGCTGTTTCTCGCTGTGCTGTTTTTTAAACAAAACCCAAGCTTATGATGTCAGAGTACCGCAGTTTATGCTGAGAAAGCTGTTTGTAGAAGCTTTAATTAGCAGCAAATAGTAACTATTTTAAAGCTCCAGCTTCAGAATTTCGTGCTCTAACTTCTAGGGGCCTGGGGCTGGAACGTAATCAAAATATGGCCAAACATAATTACTTTTTGTAAAATTATGTTTCATTATGATACAGGCTGAGATTCAATTACGTTCCTGGCTCATGTCGTGGGGGTCGAGGAATAATTGCATGGTATAACTTTTGTAATCCCAAGAAGTAGTGTAACACATTTTACATTAGTGTCTTCCTTCCAGCAACTTCTGTCAGTAGTATAACTGAGTCCTTACCGGTTCAGTGCACAGAAGGCAGCACCCAGGAAACTCAGTCAACTTTAGATTCTACATCGACTCCATCTATGCAGCCAAGGTAAGCTGTTTCTGTCTGTTCTGTGTTTTAGTCACCTTGATACACATTTTAATGTAAAATGAAGTGTGCTGATACTGCATAATTAAATGCTAGGACCTGGATTAGGCAAACACGTAAGATTTAGCTGCTAACTTTAAAGCATGGGATCTCATGGTAAATAGTAGCTGATCTGTTAGCTGCATCTTGCATTCAAATGCAAATTTGTCTTTAGAATTTGGCCTCAAATAGGAGCATTGCCAGCTTCATGCTGCTCTACAGAGATTTGGCTGGCCAGTCGTCTGACTCCACAACGTGCAGTTGGTTGTACATTTACCAAAGGAGAGCTCTTTCCATCTTAGAAATTCAAAGATTTTGTAAAATGGCAGAAAGCTGTTTACTAGAGTGCTCATAAATGTATGATAATGTGTTAACAAACCAGTTGCTTCACAAAAAGTGGAGTGTACTAGAAGAGCGGAAAAATATCTGAAATCTTAGTTGTGCTACTGAACTGATTTCTTATTAAAACAAGTAATTTCTAACTGGATTATTCAAGGAGATGTAATGACCTCTTGTAAATCACTCAGACTTAGTAAGTGCTCTCCATTTGTAGAAGCTAAATATTTGTTTATATTCAGTGCTGCATTTCAGTTTAGACTGACACAACCAACAGCAACTTAAGTGCTCTGGAAGTTTTTTGAGCGAAAAATGTTAGTGTCTTGTACTATATGGAAGCTAACTTGCAGTAATACTTATTCTAGCTTTCCTTTACAAATCGGAATGTAGTAAAACATAGGCTGAGGGTGACTTCATCAGCTGCTGTTGGCTGATAACTGTGCAGGCTATGTTTTCTGCTCCTCAGCTTTTTATAGGAGGTGTTACCTCATTCTTGGATCCTGCATATGAACTGAGAGCTAGGTGCCATGCTTGGTGCTGAATTTGGTCTTTCCATTCTGGGCTTTCTAATTGGGGTAAAAAATAGATACCTTATGCTAATACAACTCTTTTGGTAAAAAAAATAAATAAAGAAATGCACAGAGGTGAACCAATTACATTGCCTTGGGTTTGTTTTCTTATACAACCTTTGTAATACCGTGAAAGAGAAAATAAAGTATCTCTTTGATCACTAGCTTGATTACTGGTTACGTGAGAAATGAGCGGATGGTTGCTCTTAAACTTGCATTAAAAAAAAAAAAAAATCATCAGTGTCACTTGTTCTTTTTCCCCAAATTAAAAACAAGGATTCAACTTCAGTCTCTGGTAATACCTCAGAATTATGAAACTCTGAGGAAATATCTAGTAAATTGACAATGCCCTTTTGTAGGTGACCAAACCTGCAGTTCAAGACCTACGTGCAATTCTTGGCAATTAAAATTGCAACTCCAATGTCCTGGTTGTGTCATGGACTACTGGTAGGACTTTGCTGGTTCGTGGGCTGCTGGATAATCCGGTTTCTTAGGGATTCACTCTGAATCCAAGTGGAAAGGGAGAAACAAATTGGGCAAATGGGGTAGTGCTACCTCTCGCTTGGGACTTCAGCTGTGTCTTGTTCCATAGTAGAGCTGCTGGATGAGCAGTTTGACTCGCTAGTATTGAATGCCTCTCCTATAACTGTCCAGGGTATTCACCTGTGAATTTTCAGCCATGCTGTGATTTCAGCAGTATGACTGACAGAGTTGGGAAGTTTGGCCAGCACCACTTCACACTGCAAAAGCGTAAGGCGTTCTGTCTACAGCTGCAGATGCTTTATTACTGGAAACATTGACATGCTGCAATTTTCTTGTTCATATCATTGCACACTAAAGTAGCTCCTCTACAATTATGTTGCTGACTTAGGTTAGAAAAATCCTTGCATGTTGAATGTTGCATTATTGCGTCTTTGTGAAAGGATGGTGTGCCAAACTATCCCAAAATAATTTTTCCCCCTTTTATAGTTGATCTGGCTTATTGCATCCAATATGAATGGAAAAACGGGTAACTCTTTTTCATCAATTCACATTGTCCAGTATTCTTGGACACTGTGGCATTTTATAAGTGGTTACAGAAACAACTTCAGAGTGAAATGTTTTGGCATGCTCTTTCATCAGATATATTCTAATGTATTTCTTTCAGGAATGCTCTGTAGGGCGTGGACATACCTCGTAAATGTAACTTTTTTTTTTTTTTGTCCCCTAGCCCTGTGTCAAGTCAGTCACTTCTAACAGAATCTGTAGCATCATCCCAACCGGATAGTACAGCTGTGGACAAAACAGTACCTGAGACAGAAGATTTGCAAGGTTGGTGCCTAGATGCCAGAGACAGAACTTAGGAATGTTTGTAAAACTTGGACTGTACTTAATACAGTCCTGTTCAGGAGGTGCCTTATTTTCAGACCCCAATTTTCTGTGAAATCAGAAGGCAAAAGAAAGATAAACTTTATTTTCTTAAAAGGCAAGTCTTAAACTGGAAACTGTTATGTTTAACTAGTGATTTCAGCATCTGCTGTAACAGGTATGTTAATTGGGCTTTGGAAATGTACATTGTAAATCAATCTTCTGTTCTGTCTTTATGCTACAGCTCTTACATATAAGTAGAGTTCCGAGTATCTTGTTACCTCTCAGAGTAGTCATTTGCAGCAAACAGCACAGAAGTTTGTGTTTGAGGGTGTTACACCACAGCTGATACAAGAACAGTGTTAGTATCTTGTATAAATGTGAAACACCTATAAAAGAACCTTTCACCTATGGACAGCAACAATGTAATATTTTGAAGTTCACTTTATCAGATACACAATTACCAACCCACAAACTCTGGTTGCTTGAAGGAAAATGGCTGAATGGGTGATTTTAGCTATATTGGCTTAAAATCTTGTTGCTGGTACAATGTAGATGTTTTGGGGTTTTTTTTCTTTGATTTTTCTTTTCTTTTTATATGTAGCCTTACGGAGTTTAAACTAAAGAATTTTTAATAGTATTTTTTAGGAAAAGGCAAAAATGCTGAATAGTACTCAAAATTTTCTCAGACCTTTAATCCATAGACATTACAAAAGGTACTTCTGCTGACAGCTGAGGCTTTAGTGGGTAGAGTTATGTTTCTGTAAACTAGCCTAAGCATAGGAGTTCGGGTTTTGCACAGATGCAACACATAATACCACTTCAAGGTGCTAAATAGAAGTTCTTTCATTGTACCTCTGATAAAGTTCTGGTTTTCAGATAGTTTTCTAAACCTAAGCTTTCCTTTTTTGTGGGGTGGAATAGAGTCATTCAGCTACTGTGCTGAGTAAGGTCACCTCTTTGTTCACACAAACAGCAGCTGTAAAACTGGGAGAATAGGTTTTAATGCTAATAACATTTTGTATTTGTAATCATACCTCTGAGATGTCAATTATTAGAAACATGCTTATTGTTAAATATGTTCTAGACATATGCTCTAATACCTGCTAGTTAGGTTGTTTCTTGGAGCTGAGAGCTTCTGGTGCTTTGATTTTGGCAACGCACAAAAGGCATGCTCTAAATACCGATCTCTCAAGCCTTACCCAGCTTGAGAGAAAAGCAAGTGCTGTAAAGGCTTATGCTTCTTAAGTTCTGTATATTTGCACAGCAGAGGTAGGTTTGCAAGCTAGATTTTTAGTTGGTACACCTCAGAGTAATACAGATACAGCTCTACTTTCATCCCTGTTCTGCAGTATGGGGAACCTGGGATGTGCTGCATGGCATGCCAGCTGTAACCCAGCTCCTGTGCAGGTACACCCCTTTCTGGGAACCTCAGAAGTAGAACACCTCTGTCAAGCCCACGCAGCACAAACTGCAGGTTTATATAGATACGGATGTGGCACATATCAGAGAATAGAAAGGCAACTTCTGCAAGCTGATCTTCCTTACTACCCTGTCTGTCTCATGATTCTTCACCTTCCGTCTAATGCCTTCTTAGTATATATCTTACTTGGTTGGCTTAGCTGTAAATTGAAACTCCAGGTTTGCAGCTTCTTGTACTATGGGGTGACTTGGGCCTGTGAAAAGACTTTTCCCAGCAAGTTCTCAGAGGTGTGTCTCTCTTCTTACCCATTTGGATAGATTTATGCTCCTTCTAATTCTCAATCTCTAAAACTAGCTCTCCCTATGAGAAGATAACATAGGTTGCTCAACTAGAAGCTTTTATTTCAGGGGAATATTTGCATTTTACAGTATGTCTTTTAAGGATCCACCTCTATCAGGTGTTTAGAGTGCTCAGCTGTGTCCCGTGTCCTTTTCTTTGTACCGTGGTGATTTCTAAACTAAGAACACCACCACCATGTAATTGCAGTTCTAAATTACAGTCCCTATTTATAACTCGCTGTGGCAGGGTCAGCCTTGTTTCCTGAAGAGTTGCTTCTGTGCTATCTCTTAACCGAAAATCGTAGGAAATGTAGTGTTTCTAGTTTTGAAGTAATTTGCTTGGAAAGTGTAAGTTTGGAAAGAAAGCAGCTTGTAATGGGTCCTAAGTGGATTTCACTGAATTGTTGTCACAATTGTGCATCATAGAGTGGTTTTTTCCCACATCATTCGGAATTTGAATTTTAGGCTGCTGTCAAGAATGTAATAGAAATGTGTAAGTCAGTTATTTAGTGGTGTGTGGTTTTGTAGCACTTAAAAAGGAAAAAACGTCACAGAAATGCAGTAGTTGGTCCCAGACTGAAGAGTTTATAATGCTACTTCTGTTGATGCAGGGGAGGAAAAAAAGAAATTGTCTGATTTGACCATTTTCCCCCCTATCTATTTGGATAAATTTTTTGCTTTGTTGGGATGTCTATTCTGAAGCAGATTGTTCTATGCTACTTGTATAATAGGTCAGTCTGTTGTATTTAGTTGAGGTCCCCTTAACTTGCTGCTTTACAAAAGTTACTAGGCTACAAAGCCCACGAATGAAAGATTGGGTGAATGGTTAAGCTTTCTTACATTACTTTTATTAGTTTTTTGAAGCAGACAGGTAAATGGGGTTTGAGTTGTGTGCACAGTCCTTGCTGTTCGCAGACAAGCTAAAATTGCAAGGGGATGAAAATCCCAAAGAGCAGTTCACATTTGTTTGTCTTCATTGGGTTTATTTTGTAAACTAAATAGAGAAAAACTATAGAATGTGTTAATAAATCTAGGTTTTGCACTTAGTGATTGTGTGATAATGCTTGTGTAGGTGTGGAACACTGCAAAAAGTGCAATGCTAGATAGAGGCTAATAGAATTTTATTTTTATTTTACTTTAATGCTTTTAAATATCATGAACCATACCATTAAAGATGACCTAAAATGAAACTCATTAAGGTACAGTCCAGCTTTTCTAGGAGCTTTCTTCTATTCTGAGCATCTCTCCAACACGTTTTAGGTTGTCTTGTGGGCTGTTGTACCTTTTACTCGACGTTACGGCTGTTCGGATTAGGCAGTCAGGATTCCTTATTTGTTAGCCAGGGGATTCATGGGGCTGCCTCCCGGCAAGCCTGCAAGCGGGTAGAGAGGCACTTCTCTAGGATTAATGAGTTTAAAACCATCCAAGTTAGGATTCATGCTCTATATTTCGGGGAGGATTTTAAAGGTAAATGAAACTTTTGGAAGGCAGCAGTCCATCACATGCTTTCTGGAGCTCTTACAACTGAAGGCCACAGCGCTACAAGTACAAATTGTATTAGTGGGTGGGCTTTCAGTCTCTGAGGCTGAAAACTTCTAAGAGCCAAACCAGCTGCTCTGTTTCCAAGCTCATTGCGAATTGGAGAGGTCCACATGTACCATATGCAAAATGCACTCAGTTGTGCAGTATGTGTGGTAACTATTTTGAAAAATCAAAATATGAGCCAAGATTTTAATAATTGGTTAAAAGGTAGGTGGCAGTTCTTCTGAATGAAGTCACCTGGTTTTGTGCTCATCTAGGCTTTTAGTCAGGTAGAACAGTTAAATTCAGTCATTGCTGACTAAATCTGAAAAACTTGATATCAAAACAATTAAGTTGCTACAGAATGTTATGTGGAGATAACCCGGACCCAAAGTGAATGCTGTTGAACTAATTGCATCAACTTCAGTGGACTTCCAGGGCTGGCTCAGTAAGGCAGTACTGGGGAGGAACTGGTAGATACTTTCAACTTCTGTGACTGTACCAGGAGCCTGGAGGTACAGTATGATTAGGATACAGAGTAGGAAATAATGTAGGATATCCTGATTTACTGGATGAATGCTCCGGGGAGAGAGGAAACATTCATGAGGAAGATTTAAAACTAAATTCTGTAGGAAAGTGTACTCTTATTTATTTAATTTGTCTCTTCCTAACACTGAAGCTGTATTTTAGGCTGATTACTTCAGCTTACTGTTAAAATGTTAGGAAGCGCTGATCTTCTGTTTAGGATTAACTTCACTTTTCATTCCTCTGGAGGAGCGGGTGTTCTCCTTAGGCCTGCTCAGATGCACTCAAGAGGTAAATGTTAGCTGTTTATACTCTTCCCGTGGGAATGAGGAACCCTTTGAGAAGCTCTGCATAGTAATACGGGGGTGACACGTGAAGCATCCAGAGCAGGGACAGAGGAGACGCCAGATGAGGCATCAGGAGTCTTGCAGCAAATGGATGGAGTTGTGTGTTGTGTCCACAGGGATGCGAGCACTGGAGTGTGCTTTATCTTGCAGGTGCTGCTTTCACGATCCGTTGGAGTACACTGAAGTTCAAGCATGGTTGGCACAAGCGAAGCAGTAGTAAAAGCTTCTGTGTTTAGGTGGAAGTCCAGGCTCTGCTTGTTTTGATCAGCTGTGAACATGCTCTGTAAAACAGGGAACACCTAGTGGCCAGCCCAGCTTGTCAGCTCCAGAAAAATGAGTGTGTTCATGCTTTATTCCATTTTGGTTAGCTGGCTGCTTGTACTGGTGCTGCCAGTGCTGCTGTTCTGCAGCTAAAGGCAGAGCTGGGACTGCGGGAAGGGAGGGAATCAGTTCAAGCAAAGCAGGCAGCAGCATCCTGGAATCCAGACAAAGTACAGCAGCTGTGGGAGTGGCTGCAACATGTTTCCTGTGAGCTCCAAACTGGTGGTATTGCATTTTACCTGTGGTTTTTTTCTGTTGTGTGCATCACAGCTAGCTTATAGATGGAGCACTTAACACTGGCACTTGGTTGTCTAAAGGTGACTTAGTGTTTGGGATATTCATGATTATCATAGAGGGTTTTGAGTCAAATCTCCGGCTTCTGTGCAAAAGCAAATTGAGATCTAAAATTTATGGTTACTACACTAGATACGAAATGACTCGTGGCAGCAGTAGAAGAACCTTTCTGCTTAGTTCTACAGCGAGCAGCTGCCCTTAAACATTTTCAAACTTTTTTAGTGTGAGCGCCATGCGCACAATGCAAATGTTAAGTGTGTATGTATTAGAGAGCCTTGTTTTGCAGGGAACAGTGCCAGTTTTTCCTAAACCTGACTAATGGTTACAGAGACTTTTAGTAAAACTTACATTGAGGTAACTGGATTTTGCTACAACAGGAAATGCAAACTTGGCAATGTTAGCTGCTAAACACTAATTCATGGCATTAAGTTTTCTTAATGAATTAATAAACACTGTAATGTCCATTCTGTGTAACGCCGCAAGAGTTCATTTGGTTGTCTTACCACTTCTGATACTTACCTTGCATCTTTTGATCCTTACTGCTTTTGATTCTTGCAAACCTTAGGATATTATCTGTCCACTCAGAAATGTCCCCTTTAACAGCCATTTAAAGCCATTGAACCTTTTTTGCAAAAATGTCAATTCTTAAAAAATTCAAGACAAAGAAAAGCTCTGCTCCTAATGGAGGGGGATGTTTAAAGGGTTTAATAAACCATGTAACAACCTGTCTTTGCTAGATTAACCTTTGGAATATACTGTTGAGCAAGGTCTTTGCTGGTGCAAGTATTTTGTTACCCATTGATGTTACTTGGTACAGACTGCAGTGTTTTGATACACAGCAAAAGTGGAAAGTGCCCTTTCCTTTAAAAAAAGATAAATCTTCAGAATAGCAGCACAGGAAGAAAACCCACAGGAGTTGTCATGCAGAATAGCAGTCGACCTAGTGTAGAACTGCAGCTGACAGTCTGCCTAGCAAAAGTCCAGCTGCACAGAGGTGCGTGCAGCTTTTTCCCTGGTAAATGTCTGGGCTTGCTGTTGTGTCCTCTTTACAGCATTGGTTCTAGCTCAGCTTCCGTTGGCACTCCTCCCAGCTGGAGCTTGCTTTCGTTCTTTGCTGCAAATACTCCTAGCTTCTGTGTACTTTACTCACTGGAGACTTGTCCTGCTGTGATCTAGCAGTGGCTGGTAGGCAGAGATTGGCTCTTAGCCCTTCTTGAAATGAAGTTGGGTTTTTTTGGTTTCTATTTCTGTTTTGTAATGTAAGGAATGTGCAAATACATGAGGAAAACCAGCCAATTTCTATTTTTACCTGGGTTAGGCAAATACTACCACTGCTTGTTAATATTCTCCCACACAACCTGTAACCTGTCTCTTAGCAAAAGTGTCTTTAAAATGAGCTGTTTACCCGCATCTTTCTGGGTTTCAGGATAGTGTACTTCCACCCTGCAAGTGTGTGTATCTTCAGCTAACGGTATCTCACCCCAGGGAGTAACTAGCCGCTGTGTGGGCTTTTTTTAGGTGTGTAAGAGTGGCAGTGTCAAAGTAGTAGAGGTTGGTTTGAAATGCTGCATTTTGTGTGGCCTCAGTATTGCAACCTTCAGCAAGAACAGTGTTGGTGCGGTATTTGAAAAGGGGTGCTTTACTCAACTGATCCTAATACAATGCTTCTTACAAGCAGATTTATGGAACCGGACTAGTAATACTGCTGGGGAAACATTTGGGTGTTGGATTCTCTTCCCACATCTGATGGCACTGAACCTTACTCTTAAACCTGATTTTTAATTACTCTTTCACAATACAAAAATGCCATAAAGAACTTTGTATGAGCATTCAGTAAATTCTTTCCTTAAATTATATTGAAGGTCTAGGAGGAGGGAGTTCCAGTACCACTGCTGAGCCCATTACGCTTCAGACAGAGAAGCTGCAGCAAAATGGCTATCCCAGAACCTAAATTTACAACATGGGCTTTAGATAATTATATGACTTAAACAGAGGAAGGGGAGAGACAGGCATGTGTTTTCCATTGTTCTTATTAACTTTTTTAATACTAGCTTCAGTGTCAGAGAACGCAGAGCCTACACCTGAAGAACAAGACAAGTCGCTTGACAAACCAAAACAGAAAAAGAATCGTTGTTTCATGTGCAGGAAGAAGGTTGGACTTACTGGTAAGAAATACTGATTTCACTTCCCTTAGACGTGTTTAGGCTTTGCCCCTTGGCAATGCTTCTAAAGGGAAAATGGGGCATGGTCATCTGTGTTGCTGATTTGAAATAAAACTTGGCCAAAGGTGCTTTCAGCTGGCTCTTAACTAGATTGTTATTCATGTATCATTTTGTTTTTCGACTTCCTGTCTTTTAGTAAAGTTCATAATTCCAAATACTTCCCTTTGGAAGTCTGCCTTGCTGAGGAATTGGATGACAGTTTGCGGCTCTTCACTAACCAGCTTTGCAGTGATCCAGTGAAAGGGCCTAAGAAAACTTGAGTTCTGCAAGGTGAAGACTTATAAACAAAGGAAAAGAGCTCAGGAGGTCTCTAGGAATATGTTTTCTGGTAGTGTATTATGTGATAGGAAGGAATGATGAAGTCAAATCTTGCTGTAATTGCTTAAAAATGTATTACTTGTGATTCTTATGCTTTCTGCAGCAGAGGCTCTTTGGCTGGGTGACACTGGTGACTGAGATTTATTGCTAGTGAGTGAACACATTCAGGATTTAAGACAAACCAGTATAATTAAGAATGTTGAAATGTCTAAACTAATGTTTCTGTCCACAGGGTTTGAATGTCGGTGTGGAAACGTTTACTGTGGTATGCACCGTTATTCAGATGTACACAGTTGCTCTTACAATTACAAAGCTGATGCTGCTGAGAAAATCAGAAAAGAGAATCCTGTAGTCGTTGGGGAAAAGATCCAGAAGATCTGAACTGCTACTTCTGCTGGAATACAAAAATACTCTGACCATCTGCAGATTAAATTGACTTGAGCTTATTTCCTTAGTCATCAGGAACGTAGAGCAGTGTATCTTGCCTAGACCTTTTAATCATGCATGTCATCAGATGAATAGATTTTTTTGTTTTTGTTTTTTTGTTTTGAAAATGACTCTGAACATTTATTTTCATTGCAGTTTTCTGTGGCTGAAGACTTAAGTAAACTTTACAAGTATTATCCTTTAAGATCATTTTAATTTTAGTTGAGTGCAGAGGGCTTTTATAACAAATGTGGAGAAAATATTGGAGGGCTGTGCTTTTCCAGGATAAAACATGCATGCGTTAATTTTGCAGTTTATTTTCTTGTTGTATATAGCTTTTCTCTGCAGCACAATTTCCTTTTTTTTTGATAATGCCTTGTATGGCACAACTAGTTATCAGTAACTGAATGTATTTTAATCATTATGGCTGCTTCTGTTTTTTTTTTCCCCATTAACGAGAGGTTATACATGTTCGCATATTAGCTTGTTTGCACCCTCTACCTATTTATGTATGAATCATTTGTAATGAGAGTGTGTGCTGAGATTGTGTGGAGTTTTTTGTTTTGTTTTTTTATTGGGTTTTGTTTTTGTGTGTGTGGGGGGAAGGCTGTATGCACTTCACTGACTGCAGGTTTCATTGGGATTACATCCATCAGTCTGTCTGTACACAAATATGAAGAATGATCTGAAGTACCTGTGCTGTATTTATGTTTATCCACGTCTTAACTTTGATTAAATAAAATTCTAAAAAATCAGAGCCCCTGTGGCTGTCACTGGCATATGTAATTTGGATTTCTTTTGCTTTATTTTCATGAGGATCTTCCACTGGTGGTTCCTTTCCTTGCAGGGTCATTATTCACAGACACCATGTATGTCCCAATGCTGGCCAACTTCTGTTGGTGATTTTTTTTTTTTTTTAACCTTTTCATCTATATCTATCAGATTGCAGTTCTTGTAAGCTTTCCACCTTCTGCGTTGATACATTCTGGCCAGGGGGTTCTCTGTGCTCCTGTGCAGTGTGTCACGCTGTGTGCAGGAGTTGGGGTCATTTGTGACAATGTACTTAAGTTGAGGGCAGACCTACAGGTTAAAACAGAGGTGGCCAGTACTGGGCTGTGGGTCTGTGCATGGTGATTCTGCTTCTAGGGAGTACGGCGGTGGGGTTTGTGATCCACTAGCTGACAGACGGCACTGCACCGACTTCCTTGAAGTTAGGTGAGAAAATGGGACAGTGTCACCACTGAGATGTCCTTACTGCTGAGGTTTATAAACTTTGATGTTGCATCCTGCCCCAGCCACACCCCACGTGCTCGTTTGGTGGATTTACAGGCTTGTAAGTCCAAAATGGGGATGGGGTAGCGGGAATTGTTCTTTCATTGTCTTTACAGTGTGCTCAGGGCTCAAGGAAGTTTATTCCTTCAAGACTGCCTCTCTTGACGGATCAGAGTGTGCCTCAACTGCTCAGCTGCCTTGGTCTTCTGTATAACTTCCATGGTTTATGGAGTGCCATGGTAACTTCAGCCAGCGCTGCTTACCACCAAACTTAACAGTACACTAAAGGAGAGCTAACTCCTCTCCAGATGGTACTGATCTGCCGTTGAAATTTCACTTGGTGACTGGCTGCTTGCTGCTTTGAAGCATTTGTGAAATAAATGAGATTGCATGGCATTATTTAAAACATTAAATTTTTACTCAAAGCTGGCTACATTCTTAAAATATGTAATGCTTTTTGAAAGCTATGGCTGGCAATTAGTAGATAAAGCACTACATTTAGCATATAAACACTATGCAGCAGAAGGAGCTTTCTCTATCTGATAGCTATAGAAAGTAATCTGCAATACCCAATAATAAACGAAGTCTCTTGTGCTTGCAAGAATGACTTAACCACAATCTGTGAAGCACATGGTTTGGTGGTTGGGGTTTTTTTAATAACAAAGAAAGGAATGAATAACTCTTTCCAATAAGTTTTGGTAAGCCTTTTTATGGGTCAGAGATCCTGTATTTCCTCAGAGTATTTGCTAAACTTCCCCTTACACAGTGGAGTGTGGAAGAGCAGCAGCTCTTCTATGGGTGTTCCTCAGTTTACTTTCCTCTTTGCTGCTACTTCCCTATTCTGCTTCTCAGTCTGACTCCTTCCTCTTCCCTATTTCTGGTCTTTCTCTTCCTTTTCCTAGAAGTGTTCTTTTCCCTCCCCTACATGCCCTCTCCAATCTGCTTTTCATCTAACAGTGATACTTCTGGGCCAAGCAGAGAGGAGACACTGTCATTTTCACAGTGACGGGGGAAACCCATGTGTTTGTGTTTTCTGGTCCGTGAGAGATTGAAAGAAGAAAAGGTGTAAGAAGAGCAGCTGCCTTTGGAACTCGCATACTCCCTTCACCAGCACCCGTTACGAAGCAACAGCTCTCCTGGCCCTCGATTATGTGGTGGGAGATGTGACTTTGCAGAGGGGAAGCTTGTCTTGCAGTGCCTTGGCAGCACCCTGCCGCACCTGCCAGTCTCGGAGCAGTGTGATGAGCCTCCTTTGGCCTGGCTTGTACAGACTCCTCAGAGTTAAGAATATTGAAAGGGTATAGGATCCTGATAGGTCCGTTTTAATTTATACTGGAGATGCCCCTTTCCCTGACCCTTAAGAACTGCGTGTCATCTTTGTTTGCTTTGGCATTGGCGCTGTGTAACAGTGGTTGATCTGCTTCTCAATCTGGGTAACTAGTTAAGCTTTATATTTTGTGTCCTCAGTTTGAGGTTAGCAGATGAACATTTTAATTAATAGCAGCACGTTCACAGCACTACAAAACACTTGAGTAAATCTGTCTTCTCAAGGTGCACAGTGTGCATTTGCAACATGCTTTCAAGATGTTTTCGTTTCATTTTTGGAATGAGCAGGCTCTACCCAAGTCCTGTAACCTTGCCGTGAAACATCTTCACTGTGTTAGAAACATTTCCAACAGTCAGTGGAACAGAGTTGTACTGTAGGTACAGGAATTTTGTAAGGAATTTTACCAGTTTGTGCTAGGCATTGTGTTATTTAAGTAAGACCCCCTTTCAAACAGCACCATGTGAGCTTGCGTCTCCACTAGTGAGGATCTGTCACAGATGGGCTGTCATCGATGCTGTTGTGTCATCTTACACTCAAATGTCTGGCTGTACAGTTTGCTGCATTCCTTCTAATGAGTCTTCTCTGCCAAAAAAAAAAAAAAAGTTGAGTTGGAAACCAGTTCTTTGGCTTGGCTATCACAAGCATCTAACCTTTTTCTTCATTGAAAAGGGGTGGTTTTTGCTATTTAGTTCTAATTTCGAGGATACTCCCTCATTGCTTTCTACTTTTCCTGAATATGGGTGAATTTTCTCCTGCAGATGGGAGAAAGCTGGGGCTGGGAGCAGAAGGAGCAGCTCCCCTGCTCTTCAGAGTTGGTTGCACATATGTTTCTGGTTTTAAGCTGCTGGAACCACCTGGAGATAATGGAAGCACCCTGTCGGGTGCAGCAGTACAAAACTAAAAAGCACACAAGGTGCATTTTCAGGTGTGGGGTGTGCAACTTCCCAAGAGCTGCAGAGCGCCTGGTGGAAGAACCGCTTGGTGTGGGCATAATCATTTCTCTCTTGCTCCGGCATGTAAATGACCCTCAGAAGGTAAGTGAGTGGAGTTACACCTGGTTGTAGAGCTGCCTGCTGAGATCCCCCACCCGCCGTAATGCACCTGTTGGAAGCTGGAGCTGGCAGAGCCCGTTTCTCCACAGGTCCCTGCCTTGCTGGCACAGCAAACAGCTGCTGACTCACAAACCTCTGGCACTGATTAACTGCTGTCAGGGGGAGCAGGCAGAGGGGTGGGATGGGGACGGAGCAGCGATTGGTTTGGGGCTGAGGACAGAGGGTGGGATTTGGTGCTTCTGTGCTCTCAGTTACAACATCTGGAGAGGATTTTCCTCCTGCTAGGAAGGCACCTAGCAGCCCGCGAGTTGAGGGCTTTGCTCCGTAAGAGGGACTGCTCCGTGTTTAGCATGTCTTTCATCCAGGTAGACAAGGACTCAGATTTTCCTCTCCAAAATCTCCCCTACGGGGTTTTTTCCACTAAGGAGCAGGTGAGTAACAGCAGACTTTGTCCTTGGGGTGTTGTCATTCTTCTGAGGCTATGAACAAGTGCAGAAATTCCCAGCAGCCTGGGATAAAGGAAACCTTCCCAGCCTGGGACACTTGCATGGGCTTCCTGATTCGACAGCAAAGCTGTAGCTGCCGCATTGTCTATTTTTTTCTTGATGTGGTTGATTTGATGACAGCTTCTTTAAAATTGCACAAAAGAAACGAAAAGTTAATGCTGACGAGAAGTACTTCGGCTAATGCATGCCGTGGTTTGTGTGCGTGTGACTGGTTTTGTGAAATCACTAAATCTGCGTTTGGTCCTTACACTAAGAGGCTCAGCGCAGTTTGCACTGGCTTTTTTATTTTTTAACTCAATTCCTCATTTTCGTTGTGACTAAGTGTAATCACACCGTCACCCTTAAAGAAGCCGCATTTTAATCTACCGTTAATTCCGTAGCACCCAGTCCCTCTTGAACAGCATCAGCTGGCAGAAGGCGATAGCGAAGCCTGAATAGAAACCATTGTGTTTGAGCGAGTATTGTCTCCTGGTCTGTTCAGAGCTGCTCTTGGTGAGTTTGGTGGCTGGAAAAGTGCTAAACCAGGGCACCAAGTGCATGTTTCAGATCTGAAGCAGACCTGTTGTGTTTTATTGGGCGTATGTTTATGCAACCATACATTAAACACGTAAAAGTGTGTTACGTTTAAAGCTGTGCCCAAAGGCTACAGGCGGAGCCAGCTTCAGGCCTTATATTTTATGGTCAAATAAGAAAACACGGTTCAACCATCCTTCCAAGGAGGTAGCTCCCAACTCCCATTTTCATACAAACTGAGCCCAGCTAGGCTGAACCTCACGCCTCCGGGTGCCTGATGGGATGGAGCCCTGGAGATGTGACCTCCAGGAGTCAAGAGCTGCATCACGGAAGGAAAAAGCGGAGGATTTATTTATCACTGCTCACAGAAACTTCACCATTATCTGTAGGTTTCTGCTGTCTCAGCTTATCCATGCAGGCTTAAAAAAATAGAATTTAAACCGGAAGATTGTGTTTTCTGATGTGGTATTTTCCAAAGATAAAACCGAGATGGTTCGTTTAATCTCTTCCTAGGTGTGTGTGTGTGTTATCTAGCAAGTTTGGATTATTTTTCTACCTTCTCCAGTAACTGTTCTCTGACGAAAGCATCTTCACTCAAATCCTATGAAAAGACAGGCAGGAACTTGTGGAAATTATTTAGGAAAATAATGTTCTAAAAGTAGCCCAGTATTTTAATGATTTCAAGCTAAAGCAGTTGGTGTCATTCCTGACTACCCTGGTTACAAATTAACCTGCCATGACCTGTAGTTTTTTCTGCAGGAATGTTTGCTGAATAAATACTTACTATCATATTTGGAATCTTGTTTAGAAATTAAAGGTTAAAAAATAGTTTTAATAGCATGGATTTTCATAGATGGCTATTCCCTTTCGGTAAGCTAGTTTTCATGATGACTGTAACTAGTTTGTCTTTATGTGCCTAAAGACACAAATAATTGAAATTTGTCTTTGAACGCCGCAGCATTTTTAGAACCCTCATACAGCTGTGGTGGGGTCGACTGTGCTGCTCCCCCGCCGTCGCCGCCGGCTCCGTGCGCGCTTGGCGCAGCCCTGCCAGAGCTGCTGTGGATGAACGGGGTCTTTGTGTCGTGGGTTGCATCTGTCGGTGAACGCAGCCGCAATGCACCGTGCGTGTGGAAAGCTGTTCCCCTAGCGAGGATCTCGGCGAGGGTTTGCACGGCGTGAGGATGGGTTACGCGGGGCAGCCTCGTTCGAGGGGGTACAGAAATAACGTGGCTGAGCAAGGCGCGCTGCGTTCCCGCTATCCTCGCTGGAGCCCAGAGCGCCCTTGGTCTTCTGGGGAGGAGCAGTGGTGTAGAAACGCCTGCTTCTCTCTCTGGTTACAATTGGATCAATCCTGCCCATAACGTGTCTATGCTTCAGTTCCCCGCCTGTAGGAGGAGGGATAGCATTATCTGAATTACACGAAGTGGGAAGCATTGTGCTTCACAGCGTGTTTCACGTGTTGGCTTATTGTGCAGTGCTTGTCCTTAACAAGGGGTGGGCAGATACTTCTGGGGGAAAGGGAGCTAGTCATCAACTAGCTTTTAATGGGCAATTAAAATGTGGTTTTTTCAATTTTCTTTTTTTCAATTAAAATGGTCCATTGCTGTGATATCAGACCCTTGTCCCTGATGGATTAAACTCTCCATAGCTGCTGCCTTCCCCCATGCCCTCTTTGGAAGATTTGTGGGTACAAAGCATAAACTCTTCTTCTCTTCCCCCTCTCCTCTGGCTTTGCAGCCTAGGCACAGGCTCGGGGTAGCAATTGGAGACCAGATTTTGGATCTCAGCGTCATTAAACATCTATTCAATGGACCGGCTCTTGCCAAGCATCAGCATGTCTTTGACCAGGTATTTATTAGTCTCTTGTTCTGATTTCCACACACATTTTAGAAATATTACATATGGGATTGTAGCAACTCGTGGTGAGATAATGGACATGAACTGGAAATGTGTCATCAGGCAGGCTCTGCTTACAGAGAAAACTCATTGCACCTGTGATAGCAAGGAGAGCAGAGGCACCAGGGGTCCAAAGGACATTTTTGCTGAAAGTTTCATCAGACTTTGGCAATGCAGAGGGCTGACACGAAGCCTAAACTTCACTTCAATCCTGCTTGTACCTTCAGCGCTCCATGGCAAGGGATTGGATGGGATTTTAGTGATGGGGAGGTTGTGTTAAGGGGAAAGATAAATACAAATGACCTCTGGTTACAGCTAGTTGAGATATCAAAGCTGCTAAGGCCTGAAGCAGCATGTGGGGATGGGTGTGATGCCAACACACAGCAGGTCCCGCTTCAGAGGCTGGCGGTGGGCGGATGGGAGCACAGTGGCTGTGAGCCCAGGATGGGCAACCTGGGCACTGCGCTGCTGCGTAGCCCCGGCCCACAGCCGTTCAGCCCCTGGCTCAAAGCGCAGGGCATCCTCCATGTGTGTGAGGGTTGCGCAAAACGTGGCCTTTTACCTGCCCCCCCCCCCTCTCTCTGTGTCACCTGTCAGCCTACCCTGAACGCCTTCATGGGGCTGGGCCGGGCGGCGTGGACGGAGGCGAGGGCTGTTCTCCAGAAGCTGCTGTCAGCCGGCGAGCCGGCCCTGAGGGACAATGTGGAGCTGCGGAGCAGGTGGGGGAGTGCAGCTGCTGCGGGGTGCGGTGACCTTTCTGCTGTGCCCTGCATCGCCCCATCACTTGGCGATCCAAGGCACCCAAATCGGAGGTCTGAATGTGGCCGCCTGCCACCTACGTGGGAGTGAAATGGGGTCTGAGTGTGCTCAAGAGCTTCCCTCTTGCAATTAGATCTCTGGTGAACCCTTCGGCTGCCCACGGGTGCGGGGTCACGCTCCGCCTGGGCACAGGAGCGGGCTGCCCTGGGGGTGCCGGGGCAGGCGTGGGGCCAGGCTGCGCTGAGCACAGCCCCTCTGCCATGGCCGGCAATGGGGCTGCAAGGGTCCCCGCTCCCCCGCCCCCGCCTTCCCCAGCACAGACCTGCCTGTCACACCTGGAGCATCTTCCGGTGTGGGGACACCCCTCCGGTTGCTCCTCAGAAACCGCCTGACTCTGCTAAAATGGATCTGTCGTGGCTGTTTGGCTTTGGGTACGGGGCAGCACAGTGGTGTTGGAGCGGGGGGGGGAGGGCCCTGCTCCGCTCCCTGCTGTGCTGATGGAAAACACATGTGGCCATTAATCACACACCTTCACCTCGGTCCGGGGTGATGCTTCAAATGCTGCAAGCGCCTGCCCTGGCGCAAGCAGGAGCCATCCCTCCGTGTCTTGCTAGGGTGATTGAAGCGCACGCCTGCAGGAGAGGGGCTGAACCGCTGCTTGATGCAGGGAGTTTCCCTGAGCAGGCCCAGCAGTTCAAATTGGGCACCCTGGGAGCCACATCCCAGAAAATCATCCTCCCCACGCAGCAGGGACCCGCTCGGCTGTGTGCACGGCCCAGGGTGTTTCTCTGTGCCCCTTGGGGAACCAGCTGGGTTGCCCCAAGTGCGCTTTCCCCCTGCTCACACCCCGATGGATGCTCCTTTCTGCCATACCCACCCCAGCACCAGCAGCTTGTGCAGTTGTCTTAGTTTTTCTGCAAGGTTGGCTTTTTTTTTTTTTTTTTTTTTTTTCTGCAAAGCTTTGAAAAATAAATTAAGGAATGACCTAGGAGAGAGTGCCAGCCTCTGACATGCTTCTAAACGGTGAGAGCTGCAACTTTTCTGAGAGCTGAAGTCATCATTTTTCATTTCAGAGCATTTGTACCTCAAGCTTCTGCGACGATGCACCTGCCAGCCCACATCGGTGAGTCCCCTGCAGCCCAGGGCTGCTCAGCCCTTCGCTCCTGCCTGGAGATGCTGCTTCATTTCCAGCTTGTTCAGACAGACAGATCATAGCTGTGACAGGGAATGGGTTTTGCAGGAGCCAGAAGTAGATTATTGTACCTAATGAAAGGTAGGTGCTCTCTGTGGCACAAGAGGGAGAAAAAAAAGAAAAAAAAAAAAAAGGACTGGGGAAGCTCAATAGCAGCCAGAAAATTCCTGGATGCAATGTTCACTAAATCGGGGCTGTTGGGTGCCATGTAACTCTTGTCATCAGATTGGTGTCACCAAAGCCCTTTGTGACTGGAGCCAGGGAAGATACATTTGTTCAGTTGCCAACGTTTTCCCCATTTGCCATCAGAAAATAATTCGGATCTTCCAAAGTTTTGCAAGGCAGATACTCTGGCACAGCCTCATGAACAACCATGAGTCTCCACTCCCAGACTACTATTCTGCATCCCAAATCTTACCTCTGCTCCCATGAGGCTGTGGACTGGAGATAACTGCTTTGGAGTAGGTGCATCCATATAGATATATGAACATTTTCCTGGTTTTAACAGAAGTTTATATTTGGCCCCAAACCAACTTGATCAAAATCACTCGAGGGATGTGTCCGCCACAGGAGCAGGGATGTCACCTTGCTCGTTTCCCAGCCGAACCCTGTTCCCGCTGGGCTTTTGGCTTTGGGACAAGGTTAGCTTGGCCCAAAGGAGCCACGAGGAGTTTCGGTGGATGCGCTGCCTTCCCAAAAATAGCTTCAGGGGTGAATATACCTTGCCAAAAACCTGCTGGCTGCTAGCACTGGGAGCGCTGGGAGCAGAGCCCTGCCCGGGAGCAGGCGCTGCCTTGTGCCTTCGGGGATGCCAGGGGGCTTACCCAGCCCGCAGAGCAACGCGCCGGGCTGGATGCGCCCCCCCCCCGGTGCCGTGTGTCCCCCCCCCGGTGCCGTGTGTCCCCCCCCCGGTGCCGTGTGTCCCCCCCGGTGCCGTGTCCCCCCCCCCGGCCGCGCGGTCCCGGCTGTGCGCGCTGGCGGCGGCAGAGGGCAGCAGATGCCCTCGGTACGGCCGGTGCCCCGACGGGGCGGGCTGCGGCGCTGCCTGCGCTCCCCCCGCCCCCGCCCGCAGGCGGCCGGGCTCGCACGCACCGCTTGTAGGCGAGCTGCTAAGCGCCACTTTTATCCTATTAATTGCATCCCTGTGCTAATAATGTTAAATGTTGCTACATGCCTCTGCGCAGCGCCCCGGCTCTCTGCCTGTCCCGCTGCCGGCGGCGCGCCGTGTGCTTCGGCCCCGGCACACCAGGGACTTTCCTGCCATTCATCCCCGTGTTACGGGTTTCTTTTCATGCAGGAGATTACACTGACTTCTATTCCTCGCGCCAACACGCCACGAACATTGGGATCATGTTCAGGGGGAAGGAGAACGCTTTGATGCCTAACTGGTGGGTAGTCCAGGTTTTTCTCTGTGCAGCACTGTTTTGCACGCTTATCTGTACGTTTATATACTTTTTTTTAAAGACCTGAGTATTCTTTCAACAAAACGCGGATTTCAGTTCATAGCGGCAGAGAAGAACCTGTACTGCCAAGAGTCCGATAGCAGAACTGAAAACCGCGTGTCGCCAGCCTCAGCCCAGTCCGCACTGCATCTCGTTGCAGCAGCCGCACCGATCGCAGTGCAGCCCTCGGGTTCGAAGGCAGATTTACCTAAGAAAGCAGGTTTTGCTGAGTGGCAAGCAAGCAGGGTTAGAGCTCCAAGGAATTAAGTGGAGCAGTGGCACAGAAGCATTAAGACTGATACATGGCTTTGAATTACAGTTTGCTTATGTCTGTATACCAAAGCAAGTAAAGTGCCAATGTCCATGACCATCTATGCAGAGTTCTCTCCTCATACCTCACACCCCTGTGGCGCTTCCACCCCAGAAAGCGGCTCTGGATGGTGCTGGTTACACAGCTAACCCATACTCTGTGATGCTTTTTCACAAGGTTGCACTTACCTGTTGGTTATCATGGCCGGGCATCGTCTGTTGTGGTGTCAGGGACACCCATCCGGAGACCCGTGGGGCAAATGAGACCCAACAATGGTGAGTCCATGGTAGGCTTTTAATGTGGCTTCTTTTTTCCTTTTTTTGGTTTTGCCATAGAGTAGTGGAGAGGAAAGGTCTGGGATGTCTTGTCTAAAGCCCAGCCTGGGGTCAGGACAAGAGGAAGCCCTGAGTTAAGTCCATCTTGTGTTTGCATGCCAGGGAGCATCAGCTGCTCTCTCTCTTCTGGCTGTACCTTTCATTTCTCTACCTGCCTCCCTGTCATAAAATACTCCTTCTTCTATCCACAGATAAACCTCCAGTGTTTGGTGCTTGTAAGTGTCTGGATATCGAGTTAGAAATGGTAAGATGGAGCTTTTTACCCTTACTACTTGACAAATGTTAAAATAGGAACAGGGTAGATAAGGGAGGTTTAGCTTCTTCTGGCGTGAACGTCTCATCAGGCCCATTCTCTGAGGAGTCTGTGCAGCAGGCAATAAAGATTTCCACGGAGGCAGCCTGCCCTTCTGAGGAGTTGCAGGGTGCATCTGCTCACCGAGGGGTTTGCTAATACAGCTTTCAGGCTGGAAACAGCTCGTCTGGCCAAATCTGAGTGCTGGTGCAGCACCGTGAAGCAAGCAGGCATCATTCTTTTTATCGGACACCACAGCCTATTATCTGGTTAGCAGTTACCTCTGCACTGCAGCCACGACCTTTTAGTGGTTGCTGGGGATTTTAAACGTACAAGTTGTCTGTGCCTTGCGTCTAGAGAGAGGAAGCCGTGAGTTCTTGGGAGTGCAATTCAAACTGCTCAGCCTTCTGGCTGGGAAGATGAAACCTGTGCTGTGGGTGTTGTAACAAAACATCCTTGGAAGGTGCCTCATCTTGTGGCTTAGTGTGGCCCAGAAGGGAGAGTTTTATAGGATTCTTCATTATGATTTATATCATTTTTATATGGTTTATTCCCCGTATCTCCCCTTAAAAAAAAAAAAAAGTGGAAGTCTAACAGTAAGGGGAAAGGTACTACAAATGACGTGGCAGCCTAATTGAATGCTGCGTGCTTTGCAGACCAGCGCTGTGAAGTGGGAGGCAGCCCCACAGAGAGGGATACGCAAAGTGCTGCCATACGTCTGCTTGGCAGCCTGGGTCTGCTGTGAGAGCAGATTTAGTCTGATGAAGGCTTTGGAAGAAAAAAACTTCCATACTGTTGGCAGAAAGGGACAACTGAGATTCCCTGTGGGATTCTCTGCTGTGTGCTCAGGCTGTGTGTTTTCTAAGGGAGCAAGCGCAGGCACCCAGTTCACGACCTCTTTTACTTCGTGGGCACATTTCTCCACCTGCCTCCCCTTCCCTGCTGTCATGACAGGCTCCAGCTGCGTTCAGCATCCCCTCGGATGACTTCCAGCTCTGTCCTGTTCACTGTCTGCAGCAGTCACTTCAGTCAGCAAATCTGTTCCGCATCCGGAGTGTAATTAGGAGGGACCAGTTTTGCTCCTGCATTTTGACAACATCAGGCTCTTGTTTAATGACTGCCTCTTAGCAACACTGTGCTCTTAAGTATTTCAAGCCCATCAGCTTGACGGAGGGAAAGAAAGAGGGAGCAGGCCATAGGTTTTGTCTGACTGTGTGTGTAAAAATATGCAAAATCCCATCTGGTCCAGCCTCTCTTGCTTGTGCATGTAACCCTCTGCAAAGTAAAGGTTTTTAACTTCAAAAGCTTCCTTAATCAACATTTTGCTTTTCAATTTCAGGCGTTCTTTGTCGGTCCTGGAAACAAGTATGGGGAGCCAATTCCTATCAGCAGAGCCCAGGAGCACATCTTTGGGATGGTCCTTATGAATGACTGGAGCGGTAAAGGATGCTGCAGCAGTCTGCCTGGAGAGGGGGTTACAGTGTCACGGGAAACCTTAGACAGGGAAGAATTATATGTTTTAGTAGTAGAACAGTGATCATTGAAACCACTGGGTACAGTTTAAAGGAATGAAAATGAAATGCTGTCTGCATTTCTCAGGCTTTATCTCAATCCATCTTCGATCAATCAGTAGAACCAGAAATTGCTGCCTAATGAAGATTTATTTACTTATGAAAGAGCTAATATCAGTCTGGTTTCTTGGGGGTAGGGATGGAGCAGCACTAAGGATGGTGATTCCAACAGAGGATTGATTTCAGTGTCGGGTCAGGGTAGAAAAAGTATTCGGCCATCACAAATCCCTCAGTCTCTGCATAGATTTAACTGGCTGAAATTGTCCCTACAACTGACATGGGCCATTAACTTGTGTAAAAGCATCACCTAAACTGGGGATAGAAATACTGGTTTTATGGGGATGGCCTGACTTATTTTAATTATTGCTGACTTTTCTTCCTAATCTAGCTGGTCTAAGAAAATTGGTCTGAGGCTCTGAAAGGGATGGATTTAAATCAGGATTTGGGCACAATAGCTAGAAAAGGGTGGTGATAACATTTCAAATCTGTGTTACTCTTTCATAGGTGTGATGGCCGTGCAACTCCTAGGATATGTTTAACAGCATTGCTTTGCATTTTCCCTTCCCAGCCCGTGACATCCAGAAATGGGAATATGTTCCTCTGGGTCCATTCCTGAGCAAGAGCTTTGGCACAACCATCTCTCCTTGGGTTGTCACCATGGAAGCTCTCATGCCATTTGTGTTGCCAAACCCTGTACAGGTGAGCAAAAGAAAGGGTTGAAATAAAGGAAAAGCAGTGCTAGAAAAATCTCAGCAGAACTGGTAGGTCCCATCAGTAAAAATCGCTGAGCTGTGTCAATGCAAAGCCCTTTCTTCATAGTGGTTACAAGTGTGATCCTGCTTCCAAACATACGGAGGCACCCTGGGCCCTCTGAGTTCAAATGCTCGTTGATGTCACTGGTGCTGGCACATGACGCCTTGAGCTGTCACCTTGCCTGCTTGAGCAGGGTGGAAAAATCATCCCCTTTAAAACACCTGGAAAATAAACTGATCAGAGAGCTTCTTGTTAGCGTTTGGTAGCACGTAGCATCCAGCAAGCAGCGCAGAGAGAGTACGCTCAAGCCAAAACACTTGGTTCAAGCATTTCCAGTTGTCTGCATTATGTAGATGTTTAGCTAAAATTGAAAAAGATAATAAGCAGTCTTGCAGAGAACTCCCAATCTTCCCAGTGCAGGCACAGAGCAAAGGCATGCAAGCACTGTGTTGTGGGTTAACATCCATGCCACAATGGTGGAGAGGGCTTCGGAGCCCATGCACAGAAAAAGGAATCACATTATATGGATATCACATCTGTTCAGAAAGATCTTTAAAAGTGTTTGCATGAGACTAAGCAAAGCAATAATCTGAGCAGTAACAAGGGTGAGGTAAATGGGGTGTGCAGCGCAGGCTGGTTAAACAAAAAGGCACTGCGGTGGCTTGTGGAATTTTCCCTTTCTGTTTGTTTAGACTGTGGTGCCATTTATATGCTTTTAGGATCCCAAGCCACTGCCCTACCTTCAGGATAAGGAACCCTACACTTTCGACATCAAGCTCTTCGTTGCTATTAAAGGTACGGCAATGCTGAGTGGGTTATAAAGCTGAAGTTGCCAACTCAGGAATGCAGAACCACCCTGTATTTCAGACGATTTGCTCTTGGCTCTGCAGTCCTCCTTTTGCATTTTTGCCCAGATTGCCTCTGTCAGAAGAGGCAAAGCTTTTCATGCTCCTCGTTGGCCGGGCAGCAACGCGTCAAGGAGGGAATGCCACCCAGATGACCAGTTTACAGTGAGGCGGGTCCATGTGTGGGCTGCCTGCATGGGCAGGGGTATGTAGGGCATGGGCAGGGGTACACAGGGCATGGGGAGAGCAGTTGTATGTGAGATTCAGTTGTTAACCTGGCCCAGACCCCCAGCTCATGGCCCTGCTGACCGGTGGACCCAGGTGCTGCTCCTGTAGTAGAGCAGAGAGTAGGACACTGGCAGCTTGATTCTACCCCGGTGCCACCCACACGCTGGTTTTCTATGAAATGCTGGCCTTTGTAGCAATAGAAAATGTTATTACCTGTTTCTTGCTAGGGCCTACAATGATATAAGAAATCTCCATCCATCTGTAAAATCAAAAGACATCATTCATCCAACACAAACAAATTACTTCCCCGTTTCTTATTTTCTGTTTTCTGCAGGAGAAGGAATGAGCATGCCAACTACTATATGCAGATCCAATTTCAAGGTAAGGCTCCAGTGTCTTTAATTTCTTTGAAATCTTGCTGATGCCATCAGCTCCATCCTTAGGCAATTTCAAACACTGGTTTTTGCATCAGCTGAAGATCAGACATGGGTATGGGGTGGGGACAGACGGACACAGAGGGAAGAGAGCGGAGGGTGGTGAGAGTTCGCCCCCCCCGAGATGGAAGCACCCCAATGCTTGGGCACTGATGAGGGGGGAAGCTCTTGCTGCTGTTCAGTTTGGGGTGCTCAGAGCATCGTTAGCTGTGTGCTCATTTGGCAGGGATGCTTCACTCGCAGCAAAGGGAATCACCTCCTGCCACTCTGAGGTGTAATACAGCCTCACAGCTGCAGCTGCTGATTTAGATGCAATTCGGTGCTGCAACGATGCCCCTAGCCCAGCTCTGCCCCAGCCCCCCTGCGGGCAGCGCGGTGGCTCGGCCACTACCAGCTGCTTGGAGGCAAGAGGTATATGTATCAGCTGCAGGATTTCTCAACCAACTTTATATTCACATTTGGTTCTTTGCATAGTAATTACCTTAATCAGTAAATCAGCAGTCAGCAAATCAGTAATAAGGAGACTTTTTCTATAAAGCCATTAAAATATTGGACTTAATCATGGATCCTGAGTCAACAGTACTGGCCTTAAAGAGGAAGAAGAGGAAGAATGACATCCAGCTGAAAGAAGAGCAATTTTAAGGGACTAAATTGTATGTTAAAGTATGTGTTTTATATGCACATAGCAACTCCTGGTCATCATTTAGAAAGTAACAGGCCAGGACACAGTAACTACTGAGCATGCAGCACTAAGCAACTCGGAGATTGCTTTTAGGTTGCTGAAGGTTTCTGATTATATAAGGAAACTTTTCTTTAGGGACAGTCTTACCAGCAACATCTTGCAAATGCAATACGTTCTGCATAGCCTAGTGGCATGCCAGAGATGTTTGTCCTTCATTGCTTTAGTGTCCTCCTCCTCCTTCCTCCAGCACATGTACTGGACCATGAAACAGCAGCTGGCTCATCATTCAATCAATGGGTGCAACCTCAGACCTGGAGATCTCCTGGCCTCCGGCACCATCAGTGGACCCGTAAGTGTTTCGATAATGACGGTCACTGAGAACTGGTCAGCAAGCCAAAACCGACTGAGCAGGGCCTTGGGTCTAAGCCCTGTTTGATTTGAGCAGCCATGAAAACGACTGCCGGTCTTTCCTAGGCACTTTGGGCTGCTGCTTTGGCAGCCCCAAAATCACACTGAGTAGTGGTGGGGTTTCTGTTATTGTTTTTTAATCTGTCCTGCACTCCTTTCCCTAAGAACTACTTTACTGTGGATGCAAATTAATTTCTGTACACAACACACCCATATGGCCTGTTTGCACTCTCTGAAATGCAGCTTCTTTATTTCTGAGAAGAATGTAAAAGGTGCCAGTGTATAACTTTTAGTTTCGCTAGTACTACATGTGAAGTTAGCTCCAAACAAGCTACTCTGCCCCTTGAACTGCCATATGGGCAGCTGCTGCAATATATAGGTAATTTGCACCTTCTGAAACATCAATTATACATCCTGTTCGTGCTGTCTGCAAGACAGCCTCAGTAAGTTGTTTCCAAGGTGGGATACCTGTATTTCCATTTTAAACATTTCTGGAGTCCTTTTTCTTTCCTTCAGACTATTGTTACTGCAGATTGACATTAAAGACTTACACACGTTCACCAGCTTTGCTCTTCCAAAGTACAAAACATATATACAAATCTGAAACGTGACTACACAGAAGCACTGGATTTGTAGAAGTGCCCTTGATTTGGTTCAGTTCTTGCTGTAGCAGACCCAAACTACTTTTACAGGGTGCAGCACTGTGTTAAACACACCAGATAATGGCGGTAAGCATGACTGCTTATAGCGAGCAAGCAATTAAAATGCAACGGCAGGAAAACAAGCCAACATATCAATGAATTAAATCAACAGCCAAACTCTTTTCTATAGCGCTAATGTACTTGTGTGCCCGCTTCCAGCAGCAAGTAGCTTAACAGCAGGACCGATACTAAAAAGTTGTTTATTTGTTGGTGAACTCTTGCTGCAGGAGCCGGAGAGCTTTGGCTCCATGCTGGAACTGTCCTGGAATGGAACGAAAGAAATCCCTCTTGGCAGTGGACAATCTCGTAAATTCCTGCAGGATGGAGATGAAATCATTTTGACAGGTAATGGCCGAACAAACGCTCTTACACTGCACCAAGGACACGTTTCCATCGATTGATCCCGGTAGCGCAAGCCCCTGGCAGGGAGATGGGCTGTTCTGTGCACACCTGCCATGCAGGCACAGTTGTTTCCATCCCACCTGTCACAGGAGGCAAAACAGGTGGATAGAAATTTCCCTGCAAAAAATGCTTTTTGGATTAGGTTATTTGCTTTGCTAAGTACTTCATGATCATGCTGTGCCTGTGTGTGAGTGCTAAGGGGGCGATGGAGGTAGGTTTGCCTTTAAAGGCGAAAATATCCTGAGACTAGAAGCAGTTGATGTATTGTTGCCGCCACAGTCCACATTTGCATGTGGAGCAGAGCTTGACAAATGCTGGAAAAAGTTATTTTGCAAATAATATTTCATTTGTAACATAGGCATATTCAGTGAAGTGTGCTGCAAATCAAATATGTGGAAAACAGCAGGAAGCCTACCAGAACAGCTGACCAGCTTGCTGCTGAAAAGGGCTATGGTAGAGACCTGTTTCATGCTGGGTCATGGTTTTGATTTTCATCTTGATAAATTAAGGATTTTATGAATTAAAATCCACCATGGTGTTTTGTGATCTAAATCCCACTCCTACTTCTTTTTAATCCAAAGACTAGTGCAAAAATAAATCTATTTTTTCCTTTCCTCTCACCTTATCAACCACTTTATGGATTTGAGGTGGCAAATATTTGGCAAGATCAGCCATGACAAACTTTTGATTCAAGTCTGTCTATGTCTTTGCTACATCGCCTACTGAATTTTTAGAGAATATAGTGTTGGACGCTGTGCATCATCAGAGGAGACCCAGCCAGTGCCACGCCTGGCTCTGAGCGAATCCATCACACTGGTGTGATCAGAGATAGGCTGCACAGAGAACGAAGCAGCTCAGGTGATGAGAAAACACTTACAGATGTGACTTGGGGCAGAGAAAATGCGACTAATGCATATGCAGCTACCCGAAGGACATGATGGTGTGTTGCTAGGATGTGTTCACATAGCTGTGCCTGCTTAATCCAACCAGGACTTAGGATTTTTGCCAAAATAGTCTAAAATTTCTCATTTTTTCAGAAAGCATTTTGTGTGATGAACCATCCTACCCCCCAGCATATGGATATATTGCAGTCTCCCAGTGATGGCTCTACAAGCAATTTTGGTAGTGCTGCAGCCAGAGCCCCAGTGCCTCCCGTGCAATAGCTTTGGAAATCATGGGTCTGTGAGGTGCTGCCAGTTCTGCAGAGGAAGATGCCGAGACAATTGGAGGTTGAGCTGCGCTGGAGAGAGCCCCAGATGAATGAAACAGAGGCATCCCCCATACCTCTGACATCCTTCAGCCCCCCAAACACCCAGTGACTATTCATGCTGCAATGTATAAGGCATCTGACGCTGCTCTCCATAGGTTCCCTATACATTCAGTGCAAAAAGATGCTCCTCCAGCAATTCAGAGTGCCACGTCGCCCTTCCCAGTTGCAGATGTACCTCCAGTAACTATGCCAGGAGCCCTAATGAGGGTACAGTTAGGTATTATGAGTGTCTCTTTGTTGTTACACGCTGACATCCTTATTGGCAATGGGCACCTTGCAGTTTGGGAGCTGCTGGCCCAAGGTGGCCACCTGAGGGACAAGAGGGACTGGACCGTGACCCATGCTGTTCTCCGTGCCCGAAGCAAGCTGTGTTAATTTGATAAATACTTGAAATCGTGAGTGTGAATGCCTTTTATCTTTAAAGACGGCACGGTGGCACTGTCGTTAACCTGGGTGAAGGCGCGGTTGACCCAGCGGGACGGTCTGGTGTTAGACACTCTGCTGGGCTGTTTTACACTAGCAACAGTTTGTAATTGCAGCGATCAGGGCATCACGCCATCTGCGAGAGCCAGGTGCTGCTGGGGCTGCCTGCTGGGACGGTGGGGGGTCCGCTGCTATTTAGTGATGTACGGCGGGTCCAGCGCCTTGTGGCACCCCTGGGGCAGGGCTAGTGCTATCACACCCTCTCCCGAGGCAGCACCATTAGCTCTTGCCAAGCGCCCAACCCATAATTCCTAGTCTCCTATTTCAACTTCATGTTCTCTCTCCCCTTATGGGAGCTATTTCAGAGCCTTAACACATAAAAAGTGAGAGAAATATATTTTTCCCAAGAAGCATGGCTCAGGGAGGGAGCACTGCAAGGGAAGGGTTGCTGGTGGCACGCTGCAGCTGGCTGCAAAATTCTCTCCGTAGCTCCTTGGCACTCTGCTCAGGCCCGTGCTGCTGGCAGCACAGAGCTTGCTTTGTTAAATGTGCTGCCGCTTGGTACTGCTCTAAATCCTAGTTGACAGCAGGGATAACTAAACTGGACTGAAATAATAAGCCGGTGCTCAAAGGAAAGCTGGCAGTGAAGCCTAATGAGACAAACAGAAACTGAGCTGAGCCTTAAAGCAAGTGTCTTACTCGAGTATTGCTTACGACTGATCCCAGCAGATACTGGGATGGTGTCTGTGGGCAGGCTGTTACACGAGCACCTATAGGCACTACTGTCCTGGGAAAAACTTCCTTCCAGGCTGGTTGTGAGAGCTGCCCTGTGGGTTGGAGCTGGCCGGGTCTGTCCTCCTGCTGCAGCAACTTGGGCTGCCCTGCATCCTCCTCCTCTTCCCTGGAGGAGATTCCCGCTGATCCATGCTAAGGGTGGGAAACAGGGTTAAGGTCTGTTCTGTTTGGCTCCCTCTTGGCTTCTTGGAGGCAGCTGGTTCTTGTCACATGGAGGGAAAATGAGATATTCCATTGTTGTAGGAAAATCCATCTCTAATTACGAAATCAGTCCTTAAAGTACCGTATATGCTACTTCTGTCCTTCCTTTGATCAGCTGTCGTAGCAGAGAGCTACAGTAGGTCTCCTCAGCTGCTTCTTCCCAGAATAGTCTTCCCAGATGGGCCAGAAGCCCCTGGCTGTGTCCCCTCCCCTCCTTCATCTGCAGCTTTGTGAATGGATGCTGTTCTGGAGCAGCTCAGCTGGCCCGTGGCAGCAAGAGGCACTGCGGCATCTCCGTCCTAATGTCATCTCTCCCGTCACACAGGAGCAGGGAGAGATTGAATCGTCCTGTAGCTAGCGACGCTGTCACGGGCCGGTAGCTTCAGCAGCAGTCAGCAGACCTTCACTGCCTGTTTATGTAATAGAGGAGAAATTAATATTTTGAGGCAGATGCTGAGCTTCTCATGGAACTAAAGCACTTGATCTTAGCGAGCAAAATGGATTCTGCAAGGGTAGGTCCTACTGTTTGAGGAGGTTTAATGATCACCTTTCTGGCTGTAAGCATCCCGACATCCCAAGAGCAGCCCTAACGCTGCAGAAAGAGAATCCAGCTTTACTTGATTAATTGCAAGGCTGGGCCAGGCAGAGGATCATCTTGCCAGTTAGATTGATGATGCTGCAGGTCAGGTTTGAAAACAGAAATATTGCACATCTTGTTTGCTCTTTAATCAATTCACCGAACTTGCATATTGCTGTGTTTAACATTTTGTGCTTTTTTTTTTTTTTTTTTTTTTTAAATATTCCTGGGCTACTGGAACTCTTCTAGGTGTTCTGTTTGTCACCCCTCGTTGTTTTTCTGAAATGTTTCCACTCTGTTTTGGTCTCTTTATGCCTTTATTCACTTCTATTCCTCATGAAGTCCTGCTGTTCCTACGGAACAAGCTGTCTGTTGTTTTCTGGCCCTAGGTTACTGTCAGGGCAACGGCTTCCGCGTGGGATTTGGCCAGTGCTCAGGAAAAATCCTTCCAGCCCTGTCAGATCCATGATGACTGGAGTAAGTGACATCCAGGGAGGAGGATCTCACCCCCCACCGCTAGCAGTGACGCTGTTTTATTCAGATTCATTATTTTTATATGAGTAATTGGAATCTTATTATTTTTAATTATCAATAAATATCTTAAATATGAATGTGGCTCTCTGGTGTGACAAGAAAAAATTTCAGTGCTAGCTTCAAGTTCTCAGAATGACTGAAATGGAAAGTGAGATTCTGAACTCTTACTATATTAATATATTTTCTTAATTATAAAAAAAGACTTTCAAGTAAACTGAAATATTGAGAGTACTAGGCTGATGATGACAGCTGGGATTGTGTGCTGACTTTAGTTTCTTACAGTGTTGATATGCTGGAGGCAAAATCTTGAAGGTGAGTTGCATATGGATGCTAAAAATTCGTAGATCATCCTGAGCAGAAAAGAGTTACGTGACTGTGACTCAAGTACTTTGTAACAAAGCTATCTGCAAATGTGATAATCAATACAACTGAAAGGAACAGGGAAGCAAACCGAAAAAAGTACTAGACAAACTAACAACCTTTTAAATAGCGAAACGAGAAATTGGACTGTACAAAACATCCCCAGACAAGTAACGGCAGCCAAGAAGCCTCAGCACTAAACTCCCGGATCTTAGAAAGAAAATCTGTGCAGGCTTTGGAGCTGAGCCCTTGTGCTGCAGCACCGCGATCCTGGCGATACACCCCGCAGGCTGCAGCTGCCCCCCTCGCCCCCCGAGCAGGCGGCTCGTCCCTGCTCCTCCTGCCCCAGAGGGAGGAAGGGTGCCAGCCCTGGGAGGGGAGCCCGTGCGGGGGCAGCCCTGCTCAGAGAGCGTGGGGGTGCCTGGTGCATCGCTCCCCGGGCTTAGGGAAGGGGATTCCCCATCCCCCTCGCCCTGCGTCGGGAAGGGAGGGTGAACTTCGTGGCTGGAGCGATTGCCGGGTGCTCGCTGGTGGCAGTCACACCTTGGCACCAAGCAGGGGCTGTGCTACGAGGACACAAGACGGCAGAGCCCCTTCCCGCACTCCTACGAGGCACCTCTTGCCGCGCCATCCCCTTGCAGCAGGCAGTAAACAAAGCCGCACGCCGCTTTCCTCAAGTGTAAAGGGCATCTGCCATCTCCCGCTGGTCTACAAATCAATTTAACTCTGTGGCCAAGTGCCAAATCACATCAATTAGAGGATGTTACTGACTGAAGGAGCTCAGGAGACCGGATAATGAACTCTGGTACAGTGCAAGGGGAACTTGTTAAATATTTGCTTGGTCCTCAAAGTGAAGAGCCTGATGAGGCTGCCGCCTTCGTGCAGCGACAGCAGGATGAGCGCAGGCTGCAGCTTCCCCCGGCCTGCCCCCTTGCTCCTCCCGAGGTCTGCTGGGCAGCATTGCTGGTGTGGGCCCTGCGGGTGTTTGGTGTCATCCTGGGGAGCGCCCGGTGCTGACTGGGAACGTGAAGCTCTTGGCCACATGGGAGAGAAAAATGAAATGGAAATGAAGATTAATGAAAAAATGTGGCAGTGCAGATAAATCACTGCTAATGGGGCACGTTCTCTGAAACGGGCTCTCTTCCAGTCTGCAATAATAATAGTCCCTTTAAAGAATTATATTTGGAGGATCATCCCCAAATCAATTTAAATTTTTAGCCTAAGACATTCCACTATCACCAGGAGGGATGACCTGGCCAGGAAAACAGTGGCTCATTGTTTATCAAGGAAAAGCTGTTTCCCCTTTGGGCTCTTGTGGAAATTCTGAGCTGAACTAATAGGCAGATATTTATTTAATGTACTCTGCCTGGGTTGTCAATTTATTGGATGCCTTGTGCTCTCTTTTGACCTCCAAGGACAACCACAAGTTGACATCTTCCCTCTTGGACTTAGAAATAACTCACGTGGTTCCTCTGAGCACAGCCTGGTTTTACTCCTGGCAGCGCCAGGAGGATACAGAAAGCATTTATTCAGTGGAGAAATTTCTCTGCAGAAGCAACATCCACATTGCACCTTGCTGTACCTGACGTGTTGGAAATGCAACGTCTGAGGAGAGGGGTGCACACACAGAGAGGCAAGAGCTGATGGTGGGGCAGCATATCATCAGCCATGGGTTTTGACCTTGATGCAAGTCTTTTTGCAGCCAGGAAGGGCCACGGTGTCAATGCTTTCTGAGTGTAGGAATACTTAGAGAAACTGTTAAATCCATAGTGCTCTTCCCCAGCTTTCTGCAAGGTGAAGGCAAGTCCTGTACAGGGGCAATGAGTTCCTCTCCCCAAAAAAGCCAAACTGATGCTGCAGGTGCTGCCAACAACTGGGCTCCTTGCCTGGGCAGACAGGAAGGTCAGTGGTGCTGAGCACCCTGCTGTGAACCAAGCCCCGGCAGGATGGAGGCACAAATGCCCCCAGGCTGGCTCCGGACCCAGAGCCAGGCTGCCGGCCATGGCCCCGGGGAGGAGGGCAGCTCTGCATCTGCTGCAGCCACGCTTCCGTCCTGTGGCCACAGCACCAGCGTCTGGCCAAGCACCCCTGTGCCATGCTGGGGATGGGTGGGAGGTTGTAAGGTCCCCCCTGTGACCCCAAGGTGACTGAGCTGAGCTCCTCTAGCCTGGGGACATCTGGAGAAGTCCCAGGTTCCCAGAAGGTGGAGATTTTCTGGAAAGGAGTTTGGATACAGTCCTGAGAACAAGTTTCAGAGGTGAGCTGGAGGAAGTCCAAAACCTCGCTCAGGACAGAGCTCAGAGACATCTGCTGCCTGCTGCATGGATGGGGGCCAAAAAGCCAGAAGATGCTAAAAAAAGGAGAGAAACATTTTTTATCTCCAAGGCCACTTTCTTTTCACCCCCAGGAGGAAATAGTGGGCTCCCTTCAGGTGGGTGCTGCGGGGAAGGGGGCTCCATAGCTGGGCTGCCCCCACCTGCCACAGCGAGCCCAGAGCCGCCAGCACTTGCTGATTGTTACCCCTGCCAAGGTACACTGTCACGGGGCAGGTGAAGGGTGTACCCGTACTGCAGCGTGCGGGGCTGTCCTGAAAGCAGCACGGCCTTTGCCTGGGACCAGCAGCACAACAGCCAGAGCAGCACCCACCGCCCGGGGGGGCAGCAGCCACCAGCAGGAGCTTTGGGAAAGACCCAGGTGCTCTGGGCACATCCCACTTGCTCCACCTCCCCTGGGGCAGCTGCGACCACTTTGCACCCTTGGCCTTTAAATGGAAGGTCATGGAGCTCTCTTCTGGTTTTGGGGGAAGGTGTCTGCAGGGTAAGGCTGAGTGGGGTGGGAAGGTGAGGTTCCTCAAGCTGGAGGGGGCTTCGGCTTGGGTGCTCAGTTCAGCATGCAGGCCTCGTGCTTAGAAAAGTTTATTTTTAATAGTGCTGTTTCAATTGGGTTGAAACTCTCTGCAAAAAGCTTCCCCTTCACTTCTGGAAGCTTCTGCTGCAATTAGGTTTCAGCATGGCTCTCTCTTCTAGAGGCTAACAATTTTAATTTGATTAGATCAGTTCTCCTGAGTCTGCTTATAACTTGGCTTCCAGTAAAAATTAAAAAGAAAAAAAAACCTCAGAGCTCCTTTTCCTCTGCCCTGTCATAGCATCAGGTTTGTAGGTGCAGGATGAGAATTCCTCCTTGGATCTTTAGAAGCCTGGAAGAAAATGAAAGCTTTTCTGTGGTGTCAGCCACCTGGGAGGCTTCATTCAGAGCTGTGCAATGTTGTGTGGGAAGAGAGACCCTGCCTTCCTGACCAGAGGAAATGGAAGTGTGTGTCTGCACGGAAACCACAGCTCCTCCGCTTGCTTGGAGCATCCTTCCTGCTGCCTGGATGCTCCATGCTCGGTGGAAGTCAGCAGCTCCCAGCAACCTGTGCCAGGGTGCAGCAATCCTGGGTGTGAGTAATGATGAGATGTTGGGTGAAAGGTCTGGGAGGGATGCGGGAGGTGCTGCTGTGCTGTGCTGCCTTGTCAGGGGTGGTCCTTGATGCGACGAATCCTACTGCCTCATAATATTGTGCCTGGTTTTGTTATTTTGCTGGTAAGAAAATTAAGGGCGGCCTCTGATACTGTTTGAGATGCATTTTCTTCTAGATCAAAGCATCACCTAGTTGGTTTGTAATGAAAAAGCTGAGTATAATTTATAGTAGATCTGTTGGTATAATTGTCAAAAGAAAAGCATGGAACAAAACCCTACAGCATATTTCAGAATTTAAAGGAAACAATGGATTTTCTGTGTGAACTGCTGGCATTCTTCAGTAAAAATAGTTTTCTGCAGAGATTCTAATTAGAAATGGATGTGATATCATGGAAAAAAAAAATCAGTTTTGATGAAAACATTTGAGTCAGCAATATTCGTAATTCCCTCATTAACCAGGCAGCGATAACTCAAAGTAAAATGCTCTTTCAGTAGCTGCTCAGGGTCAGGGTGGTGGCTTGTTAAGAGGGACAGAGCTGATGGGTAATATTCGCGTTGGGTTTGGCTTTAAGCACTAAGGCAGGAGGCAGTTTCTCAGGCTTGATTGCTGCTTCTGTTCAAGATGCCCACACAGTTGCTGCTTTGTGAGAAAGAAAGAGATCATTTCTGGAATTCTAAAATTGATAGAAGGCTTTGGAAGTACGTGAGGGACATGCTGAAGTACCGGCACCATGCTGCCCCGTAAATATCTGCTATGAGCTGCCCCTTTTTCTCATGTCCCCTCATTCCCAAGAAAATCCTCAGCTCAACACTTTTTCTGTTGCACTTATGTTCGGTTTTCCATTAGGTTTTTATTATAGACCTGTGCTTTCTAATTTTTACTCCGTTTGTTCCATATTATCTAACTGGCAGCTGTAAGAGAGCTGGGGTAGATGCAGTTGGTGTGTCAGGGAATGGCTGCAGGAGCAGAGGTCCCTCAGCCTGCAGGATCAACATCTTTGTCAATGAATATTAAGGGACTGGTTGGGACCTGCAAGTGCAGGGAGGGTTTCTTGCCCCCCTCCTCTCTGCGCGCTGGATACAGGGCAGACATGCTCAGGGCTCAGGACCGGTGCTGCCAGTGCCCTGGAGCTGCTGTGTCCTAGGGCCCTGCTCCAGGGGTGGCTCTGGGGGTTGCCTCAGGGGCCGGTGGGGTGCCCAGCTCTGCTACCCACTTGCCCCTACCAGGTGCTTCATTTGCTCTGCAGAGGCAGTGCAGCTGCTGCTAGAGAAATCCAATTAGTCTTAAATATAAAATACATTTTGAAAAACTTAATTTTCCATATGGCTTCAGCACACTTACTGCAATTGTAATACACTTTTGATTGATTTGCTATTTCCCTCCTGGAGTTGCCTGGGCAAGTCCCAGTACAAAATGTGGAGCTTTGTAACTAAGAACTTGCATCATTCAACATTTCCTAATGCCGTTGTGGATTGAATTGAACCCTAAAAAATAAATTCAACTAGGAATCTTAAACTGTGTGTTGATTTAAAAATGTATGAGTGAGCAGTGTTTTCCTCCTGGTTAGCAAGAAGGAGTAGTGGCTAAAGTGTACCAAGCAATTTTAACAAAAACTGTTTTTTAAAAAATAAAAAAGTGCAACTGCAAAAATGTTGACTGAAATCAAGAATTCCCATTCCAGCATTAAGACATGGTTAAAACTGGGAATTGAATATCCTTTATTTAAATAAAATCACCTGAGATGTAAAATCATGAGAGCTGCTACGACAGGAGGTTTGAAGCCTGGCAAGTCTGGGTTGGTGAGGTCAGAGATGGAGAGGTAAGGAAGGGGAAAAGATTAACTTCAGTTTTCCAGCCTGTGTTTAGCAGGATTTTCACACCATGGGCAGCTTGGCTGACGCCAAAGCAACAGTGCTGCTGTGCTGATGGCTAGTGCAGATCCAGCACCACTGTGGACCAGGACAGAGCTGGGTGTGAAGCAAGGGAACGGGTGTCACTCCCTGCATTGCCACCTTGACCTCAAAGATGCAGAACTGCAGGAGTGGCTGCTCCTTTGGGATTACTCCTTGCCCCAGCAGTAATGCCCAGTCCACACGCAGGTGATGGTGTCACTGCTGTCCTTGGATGTCTTTGGGTGAAAAGCTCAAGGCTTTCTTCGTAGGCTCAGTTATTGCTGAGCATTAGTGGGGGACCGCATGCAAGCTGCAGGTGGCGCAGGGGACCAGCATCAGTCTTGCTCCATGGAAGTTTAATTTTGGGGTTATCTTGAAAAGTCTCTGCCTTCATCTCTCATATAGTCACTGTTTTCTAGAGCACCAGCTTCTAAAGTGAATCAGTTAAATACCCGAGGTTTTCACCACCCTCCCTATGTGTGCCATAGAGATTGCTGGAGTCTGACCACGAGTCCTGTGTTGACTTCTGAGCTCTAGTAACGTGGGCTGAAGTTGCCTGCTGAGACCTGTGATGACCCAGCAAGCTGGGGACACCTTCGGACAGCACAGGCTGCAGCAGCATTGCTTATGCGGTTCCCTGGCTAGCATCAGTCCCCGTTCCTTTCAGATAAACCTTTATGCTCACAGTTCTCCAGGGTGTCTGTCCAAATTCAGCCACTGCTGGCTTCAGTTCAGGTCTGCCTACTTTAACATTAGCCAGAGGAGCTGCTCTGAAAACAGCACAAAGACTCCATCCCGCCTCTGCTTCTGCCTAAGATGGAGTTAATGATTTGTCAGTGCCGTTTTGCCTTTGTGGCACAAAGGTCCTTCTGCCAGAGGACTCGCTGCAGGGGCAAGCAGACACATAAAGCACCCAGCTTTCAGGCAATAGAGTCCTTTTTATAAGATAAAAGAATTGGCAATTTCTCTCATTTTTTTCAAGAGGAGGAGTTCCTTGGGTGCTTTTTACTCAGCATATCACATACTCTGGCTTCTTCAAAGAGACCCCACAGATGCTCCACACTCCTCGTTTTCAGCTGCTAGCAGGGGGGATTCCAGTCTCGATGGCCCTGTTTCTTTTGCTATGCTGTTTGTTACTGATCGTGAATTGCTGAAATACGGTGTGTTGCAGTCCCCCGCTGAACTGAAGTTCAGCCCAGGGCTCTTGCTGTGAGAGTAACCTGAAATAGCCACTCTGGAGGAGCTGACCTTCCAGCAGAGCCACCAGAACACTTGGAGCTGGCTCCATCCTGAGCTCCTGAGAGTCTGTAGTGGTGTTGGTACACAGGGAGCAGTTCTCTGCTCTCACCCTCCAAGGAGGGCTGTCAAGTATATATATCTTTCTTGAAAACCATGTGTTTGAGAGCTCCTGGCAATTAGAAGTGAAGTACAACTGAGACAAGAAGGTTTTCCATGTTGAAGCTGTTTATTGTGTTAGATAAATACATTTGCAACAAGTTTGAATTATTTCCTCTGAGTGCAATTGCTGGTAGTATGGCATAATGATTAAAAAAAGAACCAAAAGTAGCAGAGGCACTTGTTGCATGCAGCTGAAATTGCAACTAAGCCCAGTGATGCAGCCCCTGCTGAAACCGACTTTCCACTGGCTGCAAGTGCAGCTTTGCTGCCGGGGTTCATGGTGCTGGCCTCGGGCGGGAGCTGTAAGGATGCACCTCGGGTGGGCAAGTCCTGACTCCAAATGCAAGGAGGATAAAATTTCTGCTTTCAGCATGATGTTTAGTATTGCTTTTGATTGAAGAGTGGTAGGGTTGTGTGATTGTAACCAGTGGGGAAGGCAGAAATCGGAATGCATTTACATTATCTATATTAAAACAATCACATTGACTCTTATGCAGTCATGTGAAAAGATTGGACATGAATACGTAGATGTTTATGGAAACTTTTTTGTCAAAAGGATGGACTTGACAGGCTATGCCAGGAGGACGAGAGCCTTTTATCAGAAAATAGAGCTACCCAGAGGGGTCTTTCTGTCAGGATTTTCAGGAAAATCCCTAAAATGGTTTGTACAGCTGGAAAGATGGACAAAAAAAAAAAGAGGTGGCAAACGTTCTTGCAAGGCAAACTTGTTAATTTGCTTTGCTCCTGCAAGGGCCATGTGTTGCTGTCCCTGCCACGCCAAGGACACAGCACACGACCAACCCTGGTCTCAGTGTAGTCAGGCAGCCCGCTCAGAGGCTTAAACTGAAGCCTGTGCTGAAGTCCTCAGCTGAACAGAGGCTTCTCAGTGACGCATGACAAAGCCAAAGAGTTCTGCGTGCAGATAAACATTGAGTGGAGTGTTGGCACTGGGAGGTGTGATGACAAGCTCTGTTCTTGCTCTGCATCAGCTGTGAACACAGCCAGGTGACCTCCAAACTGAACGTTCCTTTAGCCTGGAAATAAATGTATTTGGTGTTTTGTTTTTATTTATTTATTCTGTAAGTAGCCCCACTTGTATCAAGGTGGGATACAAGACTTAATGACAAAAAATGGGTTCTAAACTTTAGCCCAGGGAACAGAAGCAACCTTCTTTGAGCTGGGGCATCCATTCCTATGGTACAGATAGACACACTCATGAATAAGGCAGACCAACGTGTTTGCTCAAAGTACGGTGAACATTAGCATTCACAACTGAAAAACTCCTCAGTTACTGGTGATTAAGTGGCTAGCAGAAACTGAGGCTAAATAACAGCAACCTGCAGTAAGTAACCGAAGCAGTGGAAGTCTCTTGCTAGAGAACAGCAATGTTAAAGATGTCCTCAAATATTCTGCCACCTGAATCGGATCCTCCTACAACAGAGATTAGCAAAAACTGCAGTGCAAAAGATCCATGCAAAAATCTCCACATGCCTCGTAGCCTGCTATTTTGGGACCTCTGCAATCACAGTGCTGAGCACCTTGCATCCAGACTGTCCTCGGAAATCAGTGGAATATATAGCAAAGGCAGGTGCCATTTGGCATGGCTCAAAATACTGCAATCTCAATGGGAGAGTAAGCGGAGGTTTGGACACGTCCTCTGCCTGGGGAGAACTTCCTTTGCTGTATACTAAGATTCAAACCTTCCCCATTAGTTTCATGATGAGGAATTGTGAATCGATACCTTATTTCTGTGTCCCGAAGACTCTCCAAGTGCTTTCTGGTATTATGAGACCGACAAAACAATGTGAGACAAGTTAATATTGTTGTACCCATCTCACCAATGAGTAGGTAGAGGCACGTAAAGAAGTGACTTGCGTGATGGTCTAACAAATCTGTCAAAGTCGAGAACAGTAACCTACAAAGTCTACGTCCATATTCCTCACCGCAACCTTCAGTTCCACCTCTGTCACCCACTGTGCATTGCCTTGTGGCAAGAACCTAGAGGTCAGGTAGGATGGTAAGGAAGAGGAGAAATAGTGAAATGTCCTTCTTGCAGATTTGTGCTTTCAAGTCTTGTCTGCTCAAGATGCTTGTTGTGGTTGCAGTACCTACTCCATGTTGCTTCAGCAACTCCTTATAATCCCATAAACCAAACACTAGTCACTAAAAAAGGCAGCTGCGAGCAAACCTTAGAATTTGGGGATCAGAGGACATGGGAATCCCTCAGTCCCCACTCTTCAAAAGATAAATAATAAATTTCCAAAGCTCTCACATTCACTTGTGCCTTCTTGCATAATGGTTGTCTTGGTGAATTAAGAGGAGGAAATGTACAGCTATTCACCTTACAAATTTGTTGGGAAATTCCTCTTTTAAAAGTGCTGAATTTCTCAGAGGTAGAATGCACATTAGTGTATGTTACTTTAACAGTTATGCTGAGGAGTCTGAGTGACAAAACTAGGAGCAATGTTTCTGCTTATTGTCATATCTCGTCCCAGTGAAGTGCATCTAAAACATGATGGATGGATGAAGCTACATATGGAATCACTCTGAAAATCACAGCAAATTCTGTGTAGCTGAAACCAGCAGCATCCAAACTTTGCTCCGTGGGCTTCTGGTGGCTACCATAGCAAGTGGTCTGACACATCTGGCTAATCCACGGACCTGTGCCCGATGATATGCCTGGTTTTTGCATGAGTAGGCTAGAGCGAGGTGGTGCTACATGGTCACAGAAGTCCATGACCCCCTTGGAACTGTAGTCTGAGTGCTTCTGTATCATGGTCACTGGAAATAGGGTTGCAGTGGGGTCGGGAGTGTATGTGCAGAATCATGTGAGCTGAGATTAAATTCACTCATATAACCCTACCTAAGCACGGATGCTTTAGCAGTTCTACTCTGTGATGCTCTGTGATACAAAATTATAAAATCTGGGCCTTTTTTTTTTTTTTGAAACGCAAATATAATGACTGAAGAAGATATTTGAAGCAATCTATTTCCAGGAAGGACAAAATGTTCCTGTTGCTTTTCCAAATTGTGATGGTTACCCTGGATTTGTGGGAGATACTGAAGGGAGAACAGACTGTGCTAGACCAAGAGTTATATTAGGAAATGTCTGGAGAGTCTTGTGCTACTTGAGTTACAATGATAACTGTTTTCAGTAAAATAAAGGTTGCTGCATAGTATTAAACTGCGCTGCCAGAATGGCTTGCTGATATCCTGACCTGTTGAGCAAGAATCATTTACACTATGTGCTCTTAGAGATATTGCCGTTGCCTTGCATATCTGAAAATGGCTGTTTGTGTGATAGCCTTCCTGGTGGGAAAAGGCCTCCTGGATCGCAGCATTTTATGGCTCTGTCTAGGGAAGTCCTTTCAGTCATCTAGATGCTGCTCCTCCCATGTAGATGTAGGGATGGCACTGTAAGGGTCCATGATGACTTTTGCACAACGAATAATCATCACAATCAGGAAGAGACAGAGGAAGACGAAACATGCTAATGTCAGTCCCTTGTCCACATCGACGTACACAGGCTCTGGGGTTGGTCCCTCCATTGTTTATGTCGCTCTTCATCTGGGTTTATGTTTGCTCCTAACATCATCAACCACCTGCCAAAAAAAAAAAAAAAAAAAAGACTGCATCAGACACAGGTGATTGCTGCTCTGGAGTATGGGGAAACGCAGGGGTGGAAATAAAAAGAGAAAACCTCTGTGATATGTTCTTGTAGGGAAATGAAGCTGCTGGGAATGTCATAGCTCAGGTAACTGACAGCTGTGAAAGGAAGAAACCTCATCTCCACCTTAATTTAGCCCATGAATGCTTCTTGCTAAAATATTAGACAATTAAAAGAGATGTTAACGAAGGAAAGAGAAGCAGTGGTGAATGAACACTATCCCCTTGAAATACCATCTCTTGAAAGAGCTACAGACGCTGCTCTTGTCTCAGCATTTCCCAATCATAATAATATTTCCCCTCTGCTAGTGTAAAAGAGCAGACAAATGGCAGAGCAGACTGTTTCTATCCCAATTTTCCTCTCTGTCCAAACACTCCCTGTCTCTCACTGGCACAAAGCGAAGTGAGAATTATGCATACTTATTTTCCATAACATTTAATCTCTGGTACTCATAGGTTCTCCAGGCAATAGAAGATTTTTAGGAGCAATATAATTTTGAAGTGGATGTTTTATCACCCAGAGAAGTACAGGTTATTATGTGATTAGTACTAGGATTATCTTATTTGATGCAGATGCCTGTGTAGCTGAAGGTCTCGTCTGACCTCATCACCTGAATCCATAACCAAAATGTCTTCAGTAGAGGTTGACTCCCTTCTGCCTCTGCAAGTTTGCCTCTGGATAATTCCTTAGCTGCTAACACAGGTTGCTTTGCATGAAGATGCTGAAGAAGGGGAACTGACCTGGCTTGTGGAATTGGGTCACTGCCCAGGGGTGGGGGAATCTTCTCCTGACATCCACCTTTGGTCAAGGTGGGAGGTAGAAATCTTGAGGGTTACTGTTGTAAAAGAGCAGGAACATGAATGTCTTTTTAAAACAACAAATTGCTCACATCAACTGCAATAATCTAAGAACTCATCCCTGCTTTATTTGGAGAAGAGAGGTGGGAAAGAAGATGCCGATCCCTAGGGAGAACTGGGTGACACTTGGGTATCAGGTGGTCCAATTGCTCACTGTAACTACATTAATACAGTTAGGAAATATCAGGTACAGATTTCATCTACACAGCCATGTTTGCCTGATTACATTTCCAGTGAGCTGCTGCTGCTGGCAGGGCTATTTCAGTCACAGTTCACATCTGGCTGAAGCATCATGTTCTTCCACATCGTGCTGTGCCAGCTGTGAGCGGGTGTCCCAGTGACTCCTGAACTCTTGTGCCCTGCAGTGTTTTTGGTTTCTTTCTTGGGGTGAAATAAGGACCTTTTATTTGAAAAGTTCACAGTTCCTTTTCTGTCTCATAATTTACTCCTTTTCAAGTTGTTTTCCAATCTCACCACCTCCTAGATCCTATAAGGGAAGCATAAATCAGCTGGGCCCTCCAGCCTATTTTAAGCACAAGGACGGCAGATTTTTTTAATTTTCTGAAAGCACAGAAATTACTGCGACAGCTGGTTCTGCAGCAGGGAGAAGAAAGAGAAGCTGATGACACATAGTGAATGAAACCAAGCAGACATCATGTGTATTTACCAGTCACATCCTTAGGACGGGCCAGCACATTTGGGCTCATGGAGAATCACTGAGGAGAGTAGGATCAGACTTGTAATGCTCACCTAGTCTGATCAGAGGTCTGTTATTCCCAGAAGACACTCTTACCACTATTTCATCAGCCAACGGATCTTATGTTACAGTCTATACCTTCATTTGGAGAAAAAGAGTCAAGGCTTTGTTAAAGGCTGAGTATTAAGTGTGGATACTTGTTTCCTTTTTGCTTTTTTTTTTTTTTTGTGTGTGTGTGAAGCTAAAGAAAACAATGTTATCAAAACTACTAATGTAGCCCAGTCCTTCCTGAAGTATGCTTGTGAAGGTCTGACAAAGATGGATTTGTTTTTTCCCTCCTGAAATTCTGGCTATGGCACCATGTGGTGTTATTTCACAGCAAGTTACCTCCTGCAGAATGTCAGAACTACCTGGTAATTTCCATCAGTCCTGATCTTTGAAGAAAAACTGCATTTTCAATCAAATGCACTTTCTGCTAAACAGTGAATCATTTATGTGGAAAACGATCTGAGGTTCCAAGTAGAGATCCATCCCTTGGAGATTTTTCTCTTCAAAATGGCATCACACGATCTCAAGTGGAGTCGTGGTTCAGGTGCCGCATCCTTCTGCGTGCCTCTGCCCCCAGGAGTGGGGCTGGATGATGTTTCCCATGAAACACCTGAGCTGTTGTGAAGCCCCCTCTCCTACTGGAAGGGAAAAACGTGTTATGGAAAGGATATGCCAGGCAGAAAGCTTTACCCAGGGCAGGGTGTAAGTGTATGGCATCTGAGCCGTAGTTTGCACAGGAAATTACAGTGACAGTTTGAATCCAGTGGTTTCAGGTTTAGGTTGATTTGTTTTGCCAGAAAGTCAGCATTTTTGGTGGGAATATAAATATTTTTTTCGAAAAGTTGTGTTCTTGAGGTGGTACAAATCACACGTCTTCCCTCCTTCTGCTTTCCCCATAAATGTGTAGTGTTTCTATGCTGCGACTACTGGTCCACATTAAGTTATTACTGATGGAGAACATATTTCTTGGGGCTGGCCAGAAGGGCCTGGCTTTCCAAGTTGCTCTTCTCACAGCTTGACTGCTCACCTGAATCTCCCTGTGCACCAGTATTGTCAGAGAGGGAAACCTCCTCTGCTGGTCCAGCTCATCGGAGCCGCAGCAACATGATGCTCGTGCTCATCCGAGTGGCGAGGTGGGTCGGGTGTCGGAAGACTTTTGGTGGTGTTCTGCGGTTCAGTACTGCAGCTGCCTCTTGGTGGCCTTGGCAGTGTGGAGACAGTTCTTGGCACTGAACAGACCTAGGTGCTGGAACGGGGCTGTGTCTGAGGCAGTTATGTCCATATTAATTTATTATTGCTGGAATATACCTCTGTTCTAGATCAGGCATCTAGGCACCAGCAGAAGATGTTCCTTTGGATGGGAAAGGAGTTATTTGCACGTATTCACCAGGACTGGTTCCTCCTGAGGAAGGCCAGCTCTTTGGTTTTACCGTTGACATGCTGTTTTATTATTATTTCCTAAAAAGCTTCAGCACCGCTGCAGATAAGGATCTGCCTATGGATACACCAGTGCACAGGGAGGGAACAGGCTTGTTTCCATGGGAATATCCAGTGCACCTCATCTCTCCCAGCACGGACATGCTGCATGGCAAAGATGTGCCTACATACATGAGTGAGGGAGTGTACCACAGCTACGTGCTGCTCCCCACTGTCTGCCAGGTACTTGTAGTCTTACATCTCTGTAATAGCTGAACAACTTGTCCTGCTTATTTTCTGTTTTCCTGGTAAATGCCTCAACCTTCCCTTGCATTTCCTTGGTGCCCAGCGGTACAGCCAGATTTGGAGGGGGTGGTAGAAGCATCTTACAGGTTGATGCAGTTAGTCCATGCTGGAGGAGGCTCTGCCTGCACGTCCCACCATCTATCTCTGCCACGGGGTATGTGCTGTGTATGTGAGCAGAATGGTTTTGCAGATCCTGGTCTGGCTTGTGAAATCCTTCAGTGCTATTGAAATTAATTCTTGCTCCAGCTACAGACTGGTTGGCTGGATGCTTTGCTTTTATTTACCAGCACAGCCAAGGTTGACACCGTGTGTGTGTGTGTGTGTGAAACCAAAAAGATCAGCAGAAACAATTATAAAGTTTTATACTTGATCAATTTTTCTCTGAATAGCTGAATTGCAGAGAATTACTTTTTTCCCCAGCTTGTCAGCACTGAACTGAGAATTTATTTTTTAAGTTTTTCAGATTTGTTGAAAACATAATTTGGTTTAAACAAAAGCAACAGATGGAGAAGGGCAATCCCTGGTTCAAACTATCCGGCAGTTTAGCAGTCCTGTGTGTATGCTCTTTTGTAAATCCCTGGGTGTTTCAATGCGATCTCTCCCCTTTAACTCCTGGGGGAATAGATGGGTGCTGCAGGCGGACCCATCGGCCCCGGGACGGAGCTGGGCTGGCTGCGCTGGGCAGTGTAACTCGGTACCAAAAGTGCATCTGCACTTGGCTCCTGGTGGATCGCAGAGGGCCAGGGCCAGGCAGCAGCTGTATCTCTTCAGAGGGGTTGGCGTCATTAGTTTTGATGCCCTGGCCCCCCCCAGCTTCACCTTGTCTGACTATTCTTGCAGTCAGGAGACCCTGCAGCCTGGCAGGTGTGTGAGAACAGTCAGGGACCGTGGCCTGGGGATAAAGAACTTTGGTACCTCAGTGTAGAATCTGTCCTGAGCATTTGGTCTTTGCCACTTTTTTTTGTTTCCCAGTGCTCCTTTCATGAGGGATTGCCACGGAAGAGAGGATATATTCATTTTTGATGACCTTATGTACGCAGGCAGGCAAAGACATGTTGGCATCTTCTTTAGTATACCAGCACTGTTACGGACTATATAACGCTTGTGCTCATCGGTGTGGCTGAATTTTGCAATCATTCTTACCCATGCAAAATAATTTAAAAGACATGAGTTTTTTCCAGATCTGACAATCTTGGCACTGTCACTTTAAATATTAGGTAATAACGTACCACATATATTACATCACAGCGAGCTGGTCAAAACCATACCAGTTCCTACACTGGTTAATCATATTTCCACTCATCTCAACCCATAGGATATATTTCAAAACATATTCTTTTTTTTTCCTTCTGTACTCCTTTCCCAAAACAACAGATGTGCAGGGAAGGGGAACTGTGTGATTTCATATATGCAAGCAGATGCCTACCTTCCAGGCCTGGGTAGGAAGCCTGTCACATCCCAGCATAGCAGCATTGTGGAGTTAAAATCCTTACTGTAGTCATATTTTAAAAGTTTTGTTAGTCAGTGTGGCTTTAACGGCATTCAGGCTCCACTCAGGTTCACGTCCACCCAGACCTGGAAGCAGTTCTCACCGGTGTGTTCTGGAAAAAAAAAAAAATAAAAATTCACAATTGCTCATCGCGCAGGATGTGGGCGTTACGGCTCTGTTAGGCGGTTGGGAATTGTTCCAGCGACAGCCCGAGGCAATCGGATACAGTCACACACAAGACGGATTCGTCAGATGTTCCCTAGAAGAACATTTATGATACGAAGAGTGGTGTTCGAGCCCGGAGTAGTCCTATCCTTATTTCTTCTTAAACAAGGAAAAAAATCCCATTTTTAATTCATAATGAAAGAGCAGCCAGGTCTGAATTGATAGTGTGCAGGAGTCTGCATCTGTAGTTAGTTTTTAAAAAACCTTTTATTACAAAAATGTCCAGAATAGAAGTAAAATGTTTCAGTTCTTAAACAAAATTAAGCGATAACTCTGAACTGATAGGCCAGGATTTAAAACCTATTAATTATTAGGATATTTTTCAGTCTGATTTGAGATGATATTCTTTTTTATGTGCACAGAAAACAATTTCAACCAGACAAACTCTAACAACTTGCTGGATGACAAACCCATTGCCCCACTCAATTTTGTTAACTCTGAAATGTCTTACGGCCCAGAGCCCAGGACTCCTGCCCAGCAGCACCGCTCACCAACCCGCAGAGAGATGGCACAAAACCTTGTTTTTATTCGTTGAAAACCTTGATTTTATTCATTGATGTGATGGCATCTGGCCTTTGCCATGGGCCATACCTGCCATGCTAGGATCTTTATGAGCATAGACCAAAATGACAGCAACTCTTCCAGGGAAATTACGGTCTAAGTGTAAAAAACCAGACAATATTTGGCGTGAAGAGCACATGGTGAGACAGGTAATGGCTGGGACCCAATGCTGATGACCCAACACCTTGAGTACCAGTAGGACGGTGAGGTTTACTTTGCAGACAGCTTCTCTCCCATCTTTGAAGGGCATTTGGGTGCTGACCAAGTGACAGATGCTGGGTCAAGGGCCAAAGGGAAGCATTGATCGGCCTTTGATCGGTAATGAAGAGAGGTGGTGGGAAGAGGCTGTTGTGGCACTTGGAAGGGGAGGTGGCTCTCACATGTCTGGGGGAAGCTCTGAGGGAAGGTGCAGGAGCTGACCTCTGCAGTGCTATTTGGAGCTGTGGCAGGGAGAGATGTTTGTCAAAGCCAGAGGAGAGGAGGTTATAGTAATTCCAGTTGAGAAGTGGTAAGAACCTGCCTGGTTGTTTTTAGGATGCCTGTGGAGATGGTTACTCTGGGATGTTGGTGTGGAAAAGTGTTTTAAGGCTTAGGATGTGAAGGCTGGAGAGAAGAAACCAAAGATGACCTCAGTTCCCAGGTGAGGAGACTCACAAGGACAGGGTGTTGCTCAGGCAAAGGAGTAGAGGTGAATGGCCAGGCAGGAAGGTGAATTGCTGCTTCAGGTATATATTGTGTGTGTCAAACTCACCTTTGATTTGAAGTTCAAATCTATAAAAGACTAGTTGGGACATTTAATCATACTCTAATATTCTTAACAAACTAGTTTTGATTAAAAACTCACTGCCTCAGAGTCAAATGCTGTAGAGAGATATAGACAGATGGTCTTCTTTCTATATCCAGAGAGCAATAATATGACCGTTACCTTCATTTAAAAATTAATTGTCCTTTAATACTTACAGTTCTTCCAGAAGAAAATCAATACTTTATTTCAGTAACTCTGGCTTCCTGTGAGCACGATTTCTCCTATGTACCTGTAGCACACAGGCAGATTTAATCTTTGTTTTTAACCCATTATTTGGCTCTTTGGTTCAGGTATTTTTTGCTTGCTTTGCATATGGACTTCCAATCTTTATGCTCAGCTTAGTTTACGCAAACTAGTTTATTCAGTCCAGCCCACTCAGTTATGGTCAAGAGACAAATAATCTTCCCTCAACACACTTGCCTTTAGCCAGCCATAAATTACTGGATGTCAGTATTCCCTCAGAAGACTCAAGGCATCATTTATGGGTGCCCCAAAAGTTGAAAATGAATAAGCATATAAATCAATCTGGGGAGAGCGTTAAAAATTGCTGCTGCACAAATGTTTCCTTTTTACATAGCCCCATGGAAAGAATAACATTAATCTTCATTGAAAAAAAGATGCAACATGCTCCTAAAATAACTGTGCGCTGCTTATAATTTGAGTGTGTCCTAAATCAAATAATCTTCTCACTCACTTGAGGAGCATGTGGTATTACCTGTTAACAAAAGATTAAAAAACAGATGGTTGTGCTTGGGAGCAAGTTGCTGTTTCGAGCTATTGAGCAAACCGATGGACAGTTGGGTTCTTGAGAGAAAACCACCTCCAGTCTCCCAAAGTTCAACTTACATGGGTAATCCTTGACTAAACTTTGCTGGAGTGAGAGCCTGTGAGAGCACCCAGGAACCTTTTTCAGAAGCTGGAAATGGTACTTCAGAGGTAAAAAAAGTGGGGTAGAATCAGTGATAGACCTTATGAGTTTCTGGCTACTGGGCACAACGGTGGGAAGTGCTAGGACTTCAGAAACGTGTGCTAGCTAAACAAGGGCAGGTGAGCCAGGCCTGAGCTGTAATGTTGTCTTTGTATCAGCTGTTTTACAACTCATAGAGAAGCAAGAGAAGAAAGGACACCCAGTGCTCCTTCAGAGACCAGTTCAGGTGTTTTTGCTACATCTCCGTGGTACTGCCCTCAGTTGGCCAGGCTCTGAGCAATGTGTGAGCCAAGAGCCCAGCTCAGACATGGGAAAAAAGATCTGTGTCTCCTGTGCATGCTGCGGGGAAACTGGTTCAGTTCCCTATTTGCGTTTCTGCTGCGGGTGTAAGAGCTGCAGTGATTTTGTGACATGGTTCGCCCAGTCCTCCTTGTGGTAGTCGCTTCCATCCGCGGGGCTGTTGGGATCATTGATTCATCAGGTGCTGAAATCCTTTAATAGTTGGTGCTGGGAAAATGCAAAGCAATACCTACGATATGTGAAGTTTAGATGGGCTTGGAAAGGATCATCTGTCCGCAGCAGGACCATCCTTCATTCAATATGTGTTTTGATAAGGGGTCTGCTGCTGCTTTTCTTATCACTCAGTGCTACGATGCACAAGGTGCACGTCCCCTTTCATCACGGTGAGTGGCAAATATAAAGGAGTCTTAGAGAAACAAATGGATTTTGTTTTTAAGCCAAGGCTTTTAAGGTCTGAATAGATAGGATATGAACTCATTTTAATGGAGTATCTGCTGTTTAAACTCTGCTGTTTAAATCCCGTGGAAGGAGACAAACATGCCTGTTGGTCCTGTCAGTTATTTTATAAATTAAACTGTGGCTGTTGTAGAAATTTTTCACCGCAGCAAAGTTGACAGGGAGGAAAAACATCTTTTTTTTTTTCACTTCTGCTCTGAAGATTTTTTCTTTTTTTTTTTTTTTTTAATTTTAATTTTTCTTTTTTCTTTTTTTTTTTTTTTTTGCAAAAACAAAAGGTGCACTTTGAGGTAGAACAGCAACTCCTTTTTACATGAATTGTCTCCCTTGTGGTAGTGATGTCCAGTATTCTCTAACTTGCAGAATATCTCCCAGAGACACATCTTTTGCCCTTTTGTCTTGAAAAGCTACATACACCTGGATCAGACTGAGGCTGTATCAACATTTTTTACATTTGAGGAAAAGTATTGTGGATGAATGCTTATGAAAATAGTGGGGTTACACCTATAGAACTGCCACAAACATTGGCATGAAGAAATCTTGTAACCCTTGATTCACCTTGAATTGCTTATTTAAAATGAAAAGTTAGACACTAACTAATGCAGGAAACTCCTAGTCAAGAAGGCATTAAATTAATAAGTCAGAGGCAAAACAGGAAAAAAAAAAAAAAGCTACGGGTAGCTTTGCTATAGTAAAAGATGCAGGTTTTGTGCATACAGGTACTCATCGATCTATATTGATAACTAATTCATAAGCTTTTTTAACACAGACTTTTCTCGGATACTTCAGAAATTTGCGGGGAGAGGGACATAAGAAAATAAACATAAGCAAAATTCAAGCTCAAAGGCCAGACTGCATTTAGTTCAAAACAAAATAACATGTTTTACACAGGGCTCCTGTCAAAGACGCTGCTTGTGCCTGTTCCTTTTCAGAACCGGTTTAGTCCACGGGGGACAGTAAGGATGGAAGTTTGTAGCTTGTGCTCATGCATGTAATTTACTGTGCTATTTCTCTGTCTCTTTGTGGTGATCTAATCAGAGGCGTGATGCCAGCTACACTACATCGTATCTTAAACTGAAAAAAATTTTGCAAAGGAGTCTTAAAGACTGAATGGATAAGCCATGGGATGCAGAAGTGCTCCCATGTAGGAATATGGATTTGACAGCAAAGCAGGACAAGACATTACAGACTGTTCAGCATCTGCTACCAGGTCCCTGGGCAAAAATGGACCTACAGAAAGGACAGCCCCAAAGCCCAGAGGTGTTTCTGGGTAAGGATGAAAACCCTTTAGAAATCGTTGGCAAAACCAGCCCCGCTTAAACAGATTTATCTCTCTTCGCTAGTATGAGGCGTTAGAGAAAAAAAATAATTGAAGATCTGAAATGAAAAGTTAGGGGCCTCAGGTGATCTGAAATGAGTTTGGGCTAGGGCTGTGTCAGGAGCAGCGCTTTGTGCTGCATGAGACACCCAGAGAAGCTTGCTGCTCCTCACCCTCTCCAGCTGGAGAGCCAGAATTGTTGCAGCATGTTAGCTAATTTTGGTTATAATTTGCCAACAGGAGAAGTAGAAATATCATTACTAGACTTTTCCCTGTTTTCTCAGGAGAACAGTTTTTCTCTTGCTATTATAAGAACTGGGAGAATGAAAATTGGCCCATTTTCAGAGACACTGAGTGCCTGGAGCACCATCTGGAATCAGTGCGACCAGACAAACAATTTAACATCACAGAAAATCTTCCTGTTTTCAGGCCCCCTCCACCCCTTTCTGCACAATTCTGCACGTGAATGCTGCACAAAAGCTCCTTTCTGATGAGGATCCAGTTGGCATGAAGATAAACTATATTTTCAACCCTCTCCCAGCAGGGATGGATTGTATTTTCCTTCAGAGAGAGGCCAGATGATTTTTATTACAAATGAACCAAAACCTTGAGGCAGGACATGCATTACATTTCCATGACAGCACTGGCAGGAGTGAAGGATCCTGATAAGAATTTAAGGATAATTGAGCTCTAGTCTCCAGCTCTGCAGGTAGATAACAAATGCAGCAGCCTCCAAATTCTGTGTGCCACCGAGTGAGGTTGGTTGAAAGGATAAATGGCCCATTGCTCAGGAGAGTGAGGATCACTCAGGATCCTGAGTCTGTCCCAGCTGTTCAGGGTCTCTGTCTCTTGTCCTTCACAGGACACGCGGACTGTACCTGTACCAGTAAATCAAGTGTGTCCCAGGCTGTTTTCTGGCATTGAGGCTGGCTGGCAAAGAGCAGCGCATGCAAACACTGTTAAATTTGCTTGACCTCTGTAACAGGTCGTTGTACTACAATGTGTTTACATAGAGGGATGACAAAATAAACTTGTGAACTTTGAATTATCTTTTACTTGCAGAATATAGAAGAAGTGCCAGATGGATGGGTGTAAAATACAGTTTGTGTATAAGCAAAGACAGAGAACAGTCAAAAATGATCTCTGAGAATGGTAAAGCAATTGGACACTTTCTGAATGGGCTTTGGTGGCATCAGGTGGGCAGAATACGGGTTTAGTGATCACCAGCACAGCCTGACATTGAAGACTGTCCAAGTGGTGAAAAGCCAGCCAATGGCTCCTACCTTGCCGACATTCCTGTTTCTGGGGCATGATCCCAAGTCTGCTGTCCTGAGGCACTCAAGCCCTGGGGGACTGCTGCAAACTAGGCTGTAATGCCATCCCCGAAGCAGCTCCAACTGCAGTATCCCTGAAGCAGCTCTGACTTATGCTAGTGATGGCTTTGGCCATAGCTTGCTTTGTGCTTGGGGTTTTGGGGGTGATTAATGCCTTTTCATTCCCTTCTTCCCTCTCATCCCAATCTGTATTGGCAGTAGTACCAAGTACAGTCAGTGGCCTGAGTTTACCTGTGTTGCTACATGGTTTCGTTTGTTTTTTTTCTGATTGTGCTCTCAGTATGCGTGCAGTCATTTCATCACATCAAGAAAGGTCCTTTCCTCAGCTGGAAGCTCATTGACTATTCTATAAAACTTGTCAGAGCCACTCTTTAATTAAGACTGTACTGAAAGGAGCTTTGATTCCAGACATGTATTACAGCCTGATGTTGTTTTCTTTGTCATTGCAGCAGATTATTGGAAGTGTAGTCCTTGATTAAAAAGGTTGTGTGCAATTACATTCCATCTCCACATCTCCAGCTAGATCAGTAGCTTGTCAGCGGGTCATTGCGAATCAGACTGCCAGAACCTTTGTACATGTTCAATTTATAAAAGACTGTGTTTCTGGCACAGCACCCGATAGTCCTATACAGCCAATACCTTATTAATGCGCCATTAGCCACAGGGGACATTTTTAAGTGACCCTAATGTACAGGTAGCTATGAGGGTTTGCCTGAACTGACTCAGCAGTTTGGAAGGTCTTTTCTCCCTTGCAGGGATAACGCTAACTTCCAAATGTGCTTAAATGTCCCAAGTCTAAATTCTTGTGTTCCCCTTCTAGCCACCGTTATTATTTTGGTTTCTGGTGGACTAGGATCGCTGCAATATGAAAGCAGGCTGGTGTGCTGAGGAGCAGATACCTCCTGTTAGGGAGCAATCTTTAGAACAACTGAAATAGTCAAAGGGATGGTCAGTTGCTTTAGAAATGCCTGAAGAAGCTGGGACTTTCCAGTTTGGGAAAAATGTGGCTGAGGAATAATTATGTTTGAGCTATACAAAGTCACAGATCAGGTGGGTGGGAAAACGGTTTCCTCCTAAATAAAAAAAAAAAAATTGCCAGTTTCCAAAATAGGGAAAGTTTGAGGCATCCAATGGAACTAGTAGGAGATCAGCTTGAAACAGAAAAAAGTACTACTTTATTCAGCAGACAGTGACTTCCTGAAACTTGATGCCCCAGGAGAGCGGAGACAGTGCCAGCAGGTTCAAAAGGGGTTGGATGAGTGATGGACATAGGTCTATAAATAGACACTGAAAACACTAAGCAGACGTCTTCCCTGTAACTTCCTGAATACAACGGGATGGATGCTGGAGGATGGCCTGCCAACCGTGGCCAGGCTTACACGATACCCCTGATGGGCATCTCCCCTTGAAGCTACCAGAGACAGAGCACGGGGCTGGACGGACCACTGGTCTGACCCAGCAACAGGTTTCTTATGTTCTTACTTCTTTGATTACTGATGCTTTCAGGCTGACTCCTGGAAAGTCCCCATTAAAAAGAGAAAATATTTAAGGCCTGATCCAATTTCACCTTCAATCTCTATTCATATCTGTAAGTAATATAGCTCTAACACTTTTAAAACCAGGCACCGATCTTTGCTTCTAGTAGAACTCTGTCTCTTTATGTTTACATATTCAGTACAATAATGAGATTCCTCAAAAGCTTTTCATGCACGAAAGGAAACTAAGCTCAAACAGCTCGGTCCTATGAATAATAACGTGAAATGTCTCCCGGTGGGTCTCTGCCTGCCCCCTGACTGGTATTTGTTTGTTGTCACAGGCTCATTTTATGTCTGTGCTCTTGAAAGTTTAGTAGTTGATTGCAAATGCAGGCAATGGAGGCTAGCTGTCTTGCAGAACACTTGACTTTGGGCCAGAAAGAAGTACACATCTGACAGATATAAATTACATTCCCAAATCTGTGCGTCCTGGAAAAGATAGAATTACCTTTGTACATCATCTCTCCAGACACAACTCCATACCGAGCATCCAGCCAATGATCTTTAAAACTATGCAAGGAGCAAGATGTGATGATACCTTTAGGGTTAACTAAATTTTCCTACCTTGTTTGATGTATTTCTGTTAAGATTTATGTTAGGACAGGAACTAACTGGACTGCAGTCATACCTCGTGGCAAAATTAGCCTTTTTCTAAGGTGAATTTTTATATAAATGCAAATGCAGATCTGAAACTGGTTTATTTAGACTTAAGTGTTCTTTCCTTCCCATCGGATTGTTTTCCCTGCAAGGTCTTCTAGATGGTCCTGGTGCCGTGTGTTATGGTAAGGAATGATTCCAGATCTCCCACAGGTTTGATGTGCCACAGCTGAGTCTGGGAGCATCTGGAAGGACAAGATGTTCAGCTCAAAACCTGCACTTGCTTTTCTGCCTCTCAGCTGCAGTTCTGCTTGGTGTGATTCCATCAGGGCCGGGTCCAGAAGCTACCGCTGCTCTTATGCCAGCAGCAGTCAGCTTTCTTAAACCAGGGTTTTGATTGAGGAGGGGGAGGGTGAAGTGGCAGCAAGCCTTTACAACTCCAGTGTGGTTTGGTGTAGATCTTCTCTTAGAAGGTGAGCAAGGGCAACTGGTTCTCATCAGTTCTGCAGTGTTTCTGATGTTAGCTGAACCACAGAAATAACAAAGCCCATGATCTTATCCCCTGTCATTGCAGATTAACATGAAGAATTATCTGTTTGCAGTGGGGGGTGTGTGTGTGGGGGGTGTTTCTCTTTACTAAAACCCCCTGTCATTTTCTCCTGTGTGGTTTTTTTTGTTTGTGATTTGTTGGGGTTTTTTTGTTGTTCTGTATCTCAAAAATGAGACATCTGTCTGTGAACAGCCTGGGGTGCAAAGGTGTAGATGCTCAGGTTTTGTGGTGGGAGCTGACACAAGGCACAGGGATCCTCTACGGCAGGACAAGGCAAGGAGCCTTGTTTTGCTTCAGGCTGGTTGTTTAGAGCAGGGATTGTTTGAGTCACCTGTAATGGGGAAGCACAGACGTCAATTCTAGCAGAGTTGAAGAGTTAACACTTAAAGGCAGGCAAATGAAATCATATGACTGGTTCTATTTTTCTAAATAAGCTGAAAGTAATTATTAACCAAGACTAATATATTAAGCAAAGATACAAGGCAGCTCCTTTAATCACAGAAACCTCCAATGCCGCCCCGCGGTCTGTAAGTCAGGTCAGTGCCCAACAGCGCTGTGCTTTCTGTTTAAGCCTGCTCTGCAAATTGAATGTTGTAAATTGAGATTTAGCCAAACATCTCTATCCATTTATGTGACTACCCCAAACTCCACCCGCAGCTTTTGGGGGGGGGCAGCAAGGGAAAGTAGCCTGAGACTGCTGTAAAATTTAGCTCTTGCAAGATACACCAAGCCTCGAAGAAAGACATGTATTGGCTGGTTGCTAAAGGAGGCAGAGTGTGGGGAGGAGGTTGGAGATCCTGCTAACAAACAGCCTGATGCATGTAATGTCAGCGAGGTCAGCAGCCCTGTAGTGATACCATGAGTAAATAACGGGGCTTGTATAGTGTAGAGCTGCCTAGAGCATCTTTCCTGGGTTGAATGAACATTGCAACTGCAAAGCATTCAGAAGCAGAGAGATATGCAGCGCTAAGCTAGAAAATAGCACTTTATGGGCATGTTAAAATATGGTCTGCACATTGCTAGGTACCTTTCTTTGAATGACACTTCCCTAGCAGAGAATAATGTTTGGCTTGCATTTACTTGACTGTGAGCACCCTTGAACTAAATTAGTTTTGTAAACCTTGGACAGGCAGTGGGCGGGTTGATTTCTAGAGAAATTCTTTTAATAATAAAATGCCTCATAAAAACTGCATTAACTTCAACCAGGCAGACTGTGGGCAGCTAGAAACTTCTGATTGCTTCACTTTAACCCAGTGGTTTTGGGCTAACCAAAATACGAATGCCTGACAGATGTCATCATCTTTCTGGCAAATGTCCCCGTGAGCAGGGAAATAAAGGGCAGCGTTACCCACGTGGACATCTGGTCGGTCAGGTCTGAGAAGAGGGAGACCCAACGCGATAGACTGGGTAAAGTCTGTGCTTCCGAGACACCGATATGAAATCAGTGTTTTCCCATATTATGCAGCAATATGACAAGCACAAACTCTATCCCTCCTCCCCCTCAGTTCTTTTTGCAAGTGCCACACACCGACTCATAACTGACTCTGCACTGAGAAAGGCAGAGGCTTTTGTGCCTTGCTGGGTGGGTCCGTATGTCTGAAGGCATCGTCTTGACATCTTCTGAGGCATCCAAAACCAGGTCTGAGAGCTAAGCCATCTCAGGAAACCCTGCTGAACTTTGTCTCTGAGGAAAGCCTTTCTGCCAGCAAGGATGCTGTAACTGGAACACTGCATTCCCAACCCAAATTCCCCTTGGTATCACCTCCAATCCCCTGCCAACTAATAAACCCCTCATTTTCTCAAAGGGAAGTCCAAGCAGAGTTTTGACTTTGAAAAATAAGTGCCAGCAATTATCTGACACTCAGTATGGCCGGTTCTATTGATATGCAATTTTTAGTAGGAAGAGTTTAGATATTATAGTAGCAGCATAGAAACCGAAGCTTGACCACAAAGAATGGTGTTCAGATTATTCCTTTGGCATCTACTAAAGGTACAGCTGAAAGTAACAATTCTTCCCAGAAGTCTAAGTCCTGATAGACTGTTGTGTCGCGACTTAAACCTCCTCTCAGCTTAGGCAGAAGGTTCCTGAAGGCTACTCTGGAGTTTGTTGGTTTTTTTACTTGGTGATGTACTGCAGTGGATACCAATTAAAGGATTTGCCAGGTTTCTTATAAATATAACCTTGGAATTGTATTAGCAATCTCATGGTGAAATGTAGCTAGCCTATGCATATCTGTCCATCAAATGACAATGTAAGTGCAGTGGTCAGGAATGAATGCAGATCTGCTTTTAAGAACTTAACTACACACTGCTCTGACACATGTATCCACTGGTTTGTGCTGCAGGGACTCCCCGCCATTCCTTTCTATTTAAGATCTTCTGACAAAGCTAATTATGGTAGCAAGCAACTTGCATCAATGTCATTTAGGGAGTACGAGCATTTGCATTTTCAGTTCTTGTGCATTGCCCTGAATTTCAGATGTGGTTTGTTGGTTGTTGAAACTATGCGTGAAGACATTTCAGTCACTGGTCAGATGTGTTTCAAAGCATAGTAACTTGTTCCTCTTGCAGGCTTTGCTTCTTTGAGTAAAAGTGTGATGGTATGCTACTTATATATGTTTAGGAAAATTCCTTCACTATACATTCACCCTTTTTACTCTACCCCCTGTCTATCGGATAACTGATAGTCTCAGAGATCTGCTCTGTTGTAGGTAGTGACTCTAAAAACCATCTTCCTTTCCCTTTTTCTTTCTTTCTTTTTTTTTTTTTCTTTTTCTTTTCTTAAGCTTGAGAAGGAAGATTGCTTTTCAAACTCTGAAAACTTAGCCTGGGAACTGGATCTAGGTTCTTTGCTACCTCATGAATCACCATCCTGGGAATGATTCTGCACTGGAAGTTGGAACAGCCTGATAATTCAGGAGCCAGGAAACATCCCAGCTCCCCCACACACCCTGGGCTTACATATGGCGTTGCTGCATTGCTACTGGATATAAAAAGCCTACAGGATCTGATTTTGTCAGGAAGCAGCTGGGACTTTGAATGCAGATGAGAAGTAGACTTAATTCACTTGAGTAAAAAAGAGGTCAATAGAAAACGAAAATTATTTTCCTGTCCATAATTGCATTTTAAGTACATAATAAGTAGATGATAGTAACCTTGTGCTGAAGGGTCCAACTGTTCTTAATTGATTAAAATAGCTTCTGAGGATTGTATCTATTCAGGATTTAACACAACATAGTGTTATACTATTGCACCAGGATGGGTTTGCAGTTAACTATGACTCTCTTCTCTGGGTAGGCAGCTTTGAATTAATGTGGTTTTCCCACAATTCAGATACTATCACCTGGCACTGACAGTCACCTGCCTCTGTCCCACTGACCTCAATAGCAGGGTAATAGCAATAAATCTGGGGCCTTTAGCACCCCAAAAATCCTGCTGTTTCCCATGTGAGCTGAAGGAGTCTTTTCCAGTAGTTATGTAAAGTTCAGCTGCTGGAAAGACGTAGAGGTTAGTGGTCAGATATGCTGAATTGAGAACATCATGCCCAGCTGCTCTTTCCTTGCTTTCCCTTCCCGCTACCCCAATGCCAAACCTCTGCTATAAAAATCTGTTGTTTCACCTCTGTCAAAAGTGTTAAGGAACTTCCCCCTTAATAACCCAGAGCAGGTCTGGGAGCTGGGCTGGCAAGGGATCTACCAGGTAGGGGAGAGTGATGGGAAGTTATGGATGAGCAGGTGGAAATAATAGTTTATTTCAGGTCAGTAGGGTGAGAGCAACCATGTCTGGCTTCTGGCTCTGTCCTGGTAAATAATGCATTGAGTTATAGAAGAATGGAGATAGGAATTGAGTTTCTCCTCCTCTGTGGTATCTTCAAACCTGGGATTCTGTCTGGGCTTGTATTTCATTTCTCAGAGATGGTGGGCTGGGTGGTGAGTACATGAAAGATTCTAGGAAAAGTAGGGTTCTAGAGGGTTTTCTGTAGGGTTCTAGAATGAAAATATTATTTATCCTATCCTTGTCTAGAATGAAGGTTTTAGTTCTCCAGCCAGAAAATGAGAAGTTCACTTCTGAAGTGTCTTGGAGTTGGCTGCAGTGTGGGTTGCCCAATATTAAAAAAATAATAATAATAGCATAATCATCATGGCAATACCAGCCCAGTGTTTTATCCCACCTTCTTTAAACAGACTAAATAAATCATTGACTTAGTAAATAACTTTCCATGAAGTAGCATGGCAACTGCTCTGGTTTACTGGCATGCATGCAGACAACACACACTTGAAAGGCAGCATCCCTGGGCTTTGTCTTTTAATTACAGAGCATTAAATCACACAATCCACCTAGCTCTAGGCTCCCTCTCAGCCGTGTCTTATATTAACCTGTTGTCAAAATAAATATGATTTGCAAGTATACAAGAGTCAGGCTGATATTTTAATTTTAGATCACTTGTCTGAATACAATTTTCACATAAGGTTTAAGCACATGCCTAACTTTAAATATGTACGTAGGGCAGCCCTGAGAAGTAAAGCAGTAAGGCCAAGATACCTAATTGTATTTAGGTTCTTAAATTCTCATAGACTTTAATGAAAGCAGGGCTTCCTAGGTAGGATTCAGGAGCCAATCTATCCCTATGCCTTTGGCTTAACTGAAGTCCAGCTAACGCTGTCAGAGTTAAATGCATGCTCTAAGCATCTGCTTGGTTTGCTGGATGGCACCTAGATACCCTGTACGCTGCAGTCTTTATACTGGATGTGATACTTCTCTTTCCAATCTCTACCTCTACTATTGACTGTTAAGGCAGGAGATTGAAGCATTGCTAATTACAAGTAGGAAGTAACTTTCCAGCTTCAACAAATTTACCTGAAATCCTCTCTGGAGTTCAGATTATTTCCTCGTATCTCAAGAAACAGTAACAGTCTCCTTCCTGTAGATCAATGCGTATACATTAATTTAAATCTGTGACAAATGATAGCAGATTGAGCTGAAAAAAACAAATCATAAATCTATGCTGACCAGTCACATTTCTTAAAAAAGGCTCAAAATAAATTAGAAATTAATACAAAGCCTTTGACATTGTAAGTGCTTCAGACTAACATCCACACAGATGGTAAAATGGAAGTTTGGTCATCGTATTAAATGGAAGGAAGGACAGATACATTAATTAAGAAAATATATAGCAAGCCTGACCTAGCAGTCATTAGAAACTCAAATCGATGGGTATTTGTCTTGCAGGACAAAACCATTACAGCTTACAGAAACATTGAAAGACTGTGGACTTTGCCCAAGTAGATAGGAAGAAAAGCTTTCCAAAATAGATTTCTAACGCAGGACCTCTTCAAGAGCATTTAATTTACAAGTACTGGACTTTTCCATTTTGCAACTGAATAGCAAAACCTACCCCACACCTGCTGAAAGCACAGCCTGATACAACCACTTCAGTAGCATTCGCCCCAAACAACAGCTAGTTTTTCAATGCTTGATGTTATTACTATGAAAGCAAGAGTTAAAGTACCAGAAAGATAACTTATTGCAATAAGCCTTTGGCCAGAGTTATCAAATGTAGATTCACGTTCCATTTTAAGTTTCAAGCTGCAGTGATGTTAATAAACGACAAAACCAGCCTTAGCTCCTAGGATGTGCTGAAATTCATGAATGGTGGTTCTGTCACTGTCAGGACTCAGAAGACAGCACAGGCAAACCTCTGGGAAACATCCTCTAGCCATCCAAAGTTCCATATTCTTTTTTGGGAGACATGTAGTAAATAACAGTACCGATGGACTTGCGTATTCATTTTCAGCCTTACTTTGCATCTTGGCGAGATGTCACTGCCAGCTTCAGTCATGTAAGATCATGTCTGTAATGTCCCTGAACTCTTAAGAGTGGCAGCAGTCATCTCCATGTTGTTTAAAGAGCATCCCACTTTTATCGTTCGCTGTGAGTTCTCTCTTTGTATTTAATAGGACACAACACGGGTAACTGCTGTTAGATGTTTCAAGTGCTAATCATTAAAGAAGCAAAACTATTCAGCTTTCAGATTCATTTGCTTATACCCTGACTTTTGCAGGACTCTATTTGTAGATATCGTTTGCCAAATGCTGCACTTGGTGACTATAATACAATCTGGAAGTGTTTCACCAGAAGCACTGAGCATTAACTGGGGATAAAACTTGCTTCTTCTGTGGCTGGTATGGTTCAGTTGTAGATAGATTTATCCCCCACAGCACTATGTGCTTTGGTACGTTCCCTATGCATTCCGCTTCAGTAGCTCACTTGCCGTTATTTTGATTTTATGCTGGCATAAACCTATGGTAAGACACTCCTGTGAAAACTTTATAACCTCAAGGAATTATTTGGGACACGGTGAACTAGGCATAATTCTGTCCTCGTATATCCCCATAAACAACGAAGTCCATAAATCATCTTCCATCTACTTTGGCATGCTGTGGCACTCAGGAAAATGCTATGCAGAGCTCTCCATCATGCAAATGTAAGCTGGGACCCTGTAGCCAGTTAAGTCAGCAACATGAATACTTGCTTCCAAACAGCAAGCAGAGAAAATCAGAAGAGTAAACCTTCCTGATTTCTCCTTTTTTTCTTATTCTCCCTATGTATTTAAAACAAAATACAACAAACAAAATGTGACAAACCACACAAAACAATGCATGCACATACTAGAGCATCTATCTGTGGATCTGTCTTTGCCTTAGAAACATCCTTTTCCTCATTTTACACCCTTCAGGCCCAGTGAATTTTGTTAATTGTATTTTAAAATGTGGGTGAACTGAGCTGTGTATAAGACCAGGGTTTTTTGGTGGGTAATTTTTTTTTTTCTTAAGAAAAATTTTTTAAGGGTTTAACTTCTACATAGTTAAGTGATTCTCTATTCTGTCTAGAAATGTTCACTGGTGTGTAAAGTGTCTAAAAACAAAAAATTAAGAATTGTAAGGATTTGTGGTTATTTTGCTGGAGAATTATCTGGAAAATAGGGGTGTTGATGGGCTTGAGCTCCATATGCAAACCTGTTGGCTGAAATTTTCAGCAGTGGCTTAAATTTCCTAATTTCTTGCCTTACGCTCACAAGGTCAGCATGCAGTGTCGTCACAGAGAACATGGGTATTTTGGTGCTTGGTCCCATACTTCAGCGAAATGAGCTCCCACTGCCCCACCAACGCCACCTCTCCCATCATACCTGATCTGTAACACACAATGAAGAAAATCACCGCCCTGATTCCAACACTTAGAAAGTTTAAGCTGCAAACTATAATATTTAGCAGTTAATATGGCAAATTCAGTGAGAAGGGTGTTGTATTGCTGCAATTTCAATGCCGTTCAGAAATGCTGAGGCATATTAAAGTACTTTGATGTCATTTAATGAATAATAGATATATTTATTACTGGTATGCCACTCAAGCAGGGAAAACAACATCAGCTTGCATGGAAATAAATCGGCAACCGATATTCGGCAAACAGAAGTTGATTGTATACAAATCTTTCCCGGGGCTGGGGTGGAAGTATTTTCGTGAGTGCCTTCTGCTAATCACTCCTTTCTCTTTGCAAAGGAGAATTGTGAATTTTCCCCCCACACCCCCCGCATGTACTTGTACTTCCTCGCCTTTTTTTGGTTCCAGCAACTGGAAACTTTCTCCATCCTTTGTAATCTGGTGAAAAAGTGCTTTTATGCCTTCACAAATTCCTTTTCTAAACATTAACCAGTGAGCACTTCATGGAGCAGTGGTTTTCGCAGTGCCCTTTCAGAGTCCCTGTAGTTGTTCTGCTGTACAGCAAATGCGGCACATTTTTCAGAAGGATTGGAAGTAAATGACCCCAGATTTCATATTCTGTGCTCACAGTAGTGTCATGTTTTTAAACAGTAACTTCTCAGAAAGTTACTGAGGTCTAACAATCTAAAAAAGAGATGTGTAGAATTATCTTTGCTATTTTTAAGACACAGCTATTATTCATTTAAATGTGTTCTAACTTGCTAAATGTGTATTACAAGAACTTTACTTGTTATTTAATATCCTGCCTGCCAATTTGTTTATGGGCTCATTGAATGACATGTTAATCAAGTTTGTATTAGCCAGAGCTGTTTGAAAAGAAAGTGCTAATACAACCAGAAGAAACGATAAGAATAGAAATCAGAAAATGTTGCCCAGAAAATCTATTTAGAAATAGAATTAGTTCTTTGGGGGGGGGGGGGGGGGGGGGGGGGAATGCATTAAGATAATAAGATAATCTTACAAGGACATCAATTGGACAAAAGAAGCAACAGTTAACCCATATGTTATATGAGAAAAACCAAAAAATTGCAGAAACTTGACTGTCCCCTTCCTTGTCCCTCTGATACGTGGTTGTAGTTAGAGCACTTACTGATTTTTAGTTCATAATAATACAAATATGGGAAAGAACATCGAGATCCTGATTAGGAAAGCCTAATTGTGATTTCACTTACCCTAGTAAGTCCTGGATCAGATCTAGCTTTCCTCACCCTTACATGTTTGGTTTTCTAATTTTATTCCTTGTTTTGAAATTGTCTTTGATTTGGCTTTCAAGGTGAGGAATATGCTTAATAGCAGCAGTGCCACGGCACTGCACTCAGGAGAGCTGGCACAGCCATCTGAAGCCTTGTTTGCTCCTGCTCTCTGATCTCCCTTCTAGCAGCACTTTGCAAAACCCCCTCATTTTAGAAAGAAATGCTTCCATAATGGAAGAAAAACAAAAGTTTAGACTAGAAAGATGTCGATTGCTGCTATGAAGTAAGGTGGGAGATTTATTAATAATAATAGATAATAGATCATGTACAGGAAAGGTTGACAATTAGTCTAATCACTCAAAAATTTTTGAAGGAACAGCTATTCTTATTTTCCCCTGATGGTTACTACTCTGTTTTATGGTTTAAACTGCTCTAAAAAATGCTGACTTTCTCCGTGCAGTAGAACTTCCAGCTATTTCAGAAAAGTGCTATTGAGTAGTTGTGCAATAAAATTAATGTCTGCTTGCAATCATATACCCTGCTGCTGTTCAAAGATCCTCTTCTCTCAGGAAACGCGGTGAATTTAATAGAGCTGGTGGACAAAATTTTCTTTTCCTGATCAAACTTGCTAAACTTTCCAGACATTCCATTGGGTGACACACTTTGTTGGATCGTATGATGAAGAGGATAAAAAGATAGCACGGAAAATGTGGTAACAGAGGAGCCGCAGCTCTAGTTTAATGCTTTAGAAAAATTCCATCCAGCACGGCCCCTTCCTCTCTGAAGAACAGGGAGCCTTGGTCGTACTGCTCCAGGTGAAGGGTGAGACAATCCTGGTTTTGCTCTGCTAGAATGAGACTTGCCTATTGATGGTCAGAAACTTTGCAATTCTGTTGAAATACTGAATTTAAATTGCTCATTTTTCAGCTTACACAAGCCCTACACAAAGAAAAACTCTAGCAATTGATATCTACTAAAAAAAAAAAAAGAGATTTTGTTCATGGGAAAAGGAAAAATACTAAATATTTTTAACTTTTTATTTTTTAAAAAAACAAACTTTTTTTGCCCCAAGATGATCTGTTTAGGGGCAAAATCAGGTTCTTGCAGGAAACAGATCCGGAATGTCGTATAAACCATACTGGTTATTGCCCATGATCTTTGCTCAGAGAACAGTGATGCAAAGTCCTTTGAGAGCCTCCCAGGGATTCTCTGCTTCTAGGATCACAACTCTGACTGAGACAGGAATATGGGATGGTCGTTATTTCCTTGGGGTTCTCTTTTGATGTGGCAGTAATGCAATAGGAGGATGATTTATACTGAACATCACTTGTAAGAAGAGAGAGAGAACAGTTCTGCAACACTTCGTTGAGATAATCAGCCACTCATGTTGCATGATAGTCTTTGGGGAATGATTCCACAGTTAGCTTCCCCAGAGTGAAAATATGCCACTTAATACACTGGACTCTGTGGACTACATTGCTCCAGTTGTCATGAAAAAATCATTGATTGAAATTCTGTTTTCTCTGTAGCTGAATCTGGTTTCCTGCAGTTATTCCTTCCTCTAAGAGCTGTTGGGCTGCCTATGCCCAGACGTGAGCTTGTGGCAGGAACTACTACTGCTTGCTGAGTGTCTGAGTGTGCCCAGGACACTCTGGTCCATGCTTCAGATGAGCCACTGCTGTCAGCTGCAGTTATTTCTGGCCAACCCTAAACAGCAATCTGCTAGTATTGTGCGTGGTGTCCTTATTCCTGAGGAGTTACCTAGAATTACCCATTGTGTGATTTTTCAGTTAAGCTTTTGTAATGCCATCCACCTTGCACTTGCAAAGACACTTTCAGCTGATGCTGAGCCATTTTGAAGAACCCTACGCATCCCAAAACAAGGGCATCTGGCCCATCTCAAATCTCTGCCTTGCTACTTCCCTACCCTACGTGTGCACAGACTTCCAGTGTCCTCCAGTCACTCAGTTCGTGTGCTTGCCACTGTTAAACATCAAGCATCTTCTTAGACCAGACCTAACTGTGGTGTAAGCTTTTCTATACATCGTGAACTCAGTCTAAGCAGAAGCAACTTGCAAGTGGAGGAAAAAAGAAGACATCACAAGGAAGCTTTGGTTTGATTTTTTTTTAAAAGGAATAAAAAGTAGTGGGTGTGGTACTACAAATTCCCATTTTTTATTGTTTTGCTTCCTTTGTGGGGTGACTTGCTCCATTCCTCCTGTTATATTTACTGACGTCTAGCTTAAATTGTCAGTTAAATGACTTCTCAAAGGTTTTTATGTAGGAGCATAAGGAGATTACAGGAACAAATTGTCAGGAGAAAAGAAAGCTAGAGACAGCAGTTCTGATCCCTGTGCAAATAAGGAAACAAGACTTTGTTTATACAGAGTATCCCATTCTTACTAAATCCAACAGATAAAATTCTACCAAAAGTGCCAGTGTTATTTCCTTCTCTGCTATTCATTTAAAAAAAATGCTGTAGGCATTAGTGTGTTGCAGATACTTGCTTAAATTACAAATAATGTCCACATGTAAATAAGAAAATGCAATATTTTTCTTGCTGTGAGATGGAAAATCACTTGGAAAACTGTCCTGCACTGTGTCCAAAATATCAACAAAGCATTTGTGCACTTTGATGTCCCAAGGCAATGTTCTGAGTCTGATGCCAACCATCATTGATTTCCATTTTGGAATGATTCCTTTAAAAAAGTGTTTCAGTTTGAACAATCTAAAGCGGGCATAATTATTCCTTTTCTCAACACTCTATGCTAATTCTCTGACAACTATCCACACAAAAGCTTTACCTGTGGTGGGTGGGCAGTAGGCAATGCAGAAAATCCCAGGTTAGTGCAAAAATGGTGGGGTTTTCTTTGCATGTGCATGTTTTCTGTCAATCTCTAACACTCACGTACCCACACGGAGATTGTGGCCTGAGCAATGCAGCATCGTGTCGGTCACACCTGAGAAGGGTGGGCTTCCAGACCACTGCAAGTTCAGCTGCCTCAGAGTTAGATCTGGGCTTACCCCTTTGTGACCTAAACCATCAATAATATATGCACTAACCTTGCCAAATCTCTCTCTGTCCTCTGCTTAGAAAGCGTTGACTCCACAGAACCTCCTTTTAGATGCCAAATTCTTTTTCTTTCAATTCCCGTGCTACAGTCAGCTTCCAAATGGACCCTACAGCAGCTTCCTACAGTGTTTGCTTCCATCTGGGCGAGGCTTTGAAGTGCAGTAGAAAGGCTCGTGTTTCCAGGAGCTGAAAAGTTTTTCTCCATTCACCTGAAGAAGTGCCTTTCCAAGCTGTTAGAGCTATTTCTAGCGAAGTTCATGTTGATGCCTCTCAGTTATTACTATCACGTAACACGGCAATAACTGTAGATAGGGTGGTGAACTTTTTATTAGAATATTACTTCCAATATGGTAGGGTTATGTTTTCAAGATAGCAAGTGGCTGTGTTAACATATCTTTAGAAGTTACCTCTTGTCAGCTGAGACTGAGTAATAGACTGCCTAGGAGCTCTTAGTCTATCTCAGAAAATCAAATAAGTTTAAATCACTAAATCACAGATTTCATAAAAAAGCTCAGCCTAGGCTGATTGCCCCCAGCCAGTCTTTCAAATTTAGTTTTAAACTGTAATTTATGTGAATTAAAAAAAAAAAAAAAAAGAATTTAATAGGGTGTTCTCTTACCAAACCGCTCAGTGGAGTCACTGAAGGATATATAAATGGTTCTGAGGGCAGCGTGTTTACATACACACAGTTTGATTCCATGGGACTGGATTGCTACGATAGCAATGGTAACTCTATTGCATCGAAACAGCGAGACTGATCCTTCATATTTGGAAGTGATGTGTAGGCTGATGGGTTTTGACCACTACACATACAGCAGATTCAGACATTGGAAATACCACAGAAGACTTTGTTCTATGCTCAGTAAATTTATACTTTAGCACTAGCCAAAAGGGGGAAAAAAGCCTAGCAGTCACTTCAGGTGTTTTCTTATGAACAAGTGACCGTTTGATTAAATATCACCCGAAAATATAACATCACTTTTAGAGCAAGATCCTAGCTGCAGGGGAACCAAAAGAAAGCTGTTCTGTTGACTCATTGCACAGTTTAGCTCAATCTGTTGTGTTTAATCTGTGCTTCCCTCACCTGTGGGCAGGGGTAGGGAGCAAGGCTTGTAAGACGCTATCACAGAATCTGTAGGTTGGAAAACATCCTTAAAATCAGAGTCCAACCGTTAACCTAGCACTGCCTGCAGGCTCAAGGAAGGAAGCTCAGAGGTGCCACAACTGTAAGATGAGTATTAAAAAACAAAAGCTTTGAGCATTCTTTGTTTCATAAGAGACTTAGTCTATTCCTTTCATACTGTGGATAAACGCTAGAAAAATTTTGCATTGTTTGTGGGCTCCAGTGGCTCTTGGGTCCTTCGTAGCAGCCCTTTTCATGGGCAGCTGGTGGAAACCCCAAAGACGAACCCTCAGGTTTGCATCTCTGCGTGTGTACACGTACACAATTGTATATAAAATGTCCTCTCTGTTTTTTACCTGTTATCCAACCTCTTGCTCTTATGGACAGTGATGTTTTCTGCATGGATTGTGCTTCCTAACAGCTAGGTAGCACCCCTGTAGGTCAGTCGTGCTGTCACAGGTTAGTTTTGGAAACAAATACTGCTATCAGCCATCCCTGTGACTGTTTGCTGTATGGGTCTTGTCCAGTAAGCTTGAAATGAAGCAGTGTATAAACATGCCCCTTCCCTCAGCTTCTTGCTGCAACGGTCAGCTGCCTTCGTCAAGAGACAGGTGTATCCAGCTGGGACCCATTCAGCTGACACATTGCTTTTTTTCTCTTAGATTGAAGTCAATAAATGCTTTAGTACCAAATACTGTGTAAGGAAACTTTCCTGTGGAATATATGCTGCTTTCATTTCCTTTCCAAATCTTGATTTATTGGGCTTTTTTGTTTTAGTTTCTTTCAGAGATACTGCTTAATTTGTATGCACTTATTATTTCTTAGCAAAATCTCAGTTTTATGAGGATTATTAAGTAAACGCTCAAAAGGAGGGGATTAAAAAAAAAAAAAAAAGACAGACACATCCCCTTGCTGGCTTTTTCCACTGGGCTACATTTTGAGATCTAGGATGTCTAAAGGGTGGTTTAAATAAAATCCCAAGCTACGGAGTATTATACAAAACATTCTCCCTAGGCACAATATTTCTTCATAAGAAAAGTTATTCCAACTACTTCAATTCCATTGGTAACCAAATTTTATTTGTGCTCGTATTACTCTCATTCTTTTTAAAAAAATATTATTTCCTTTGTTCCACATGTAATTTAAATCAAACCACTACTAGAAAACAACAGGATGGCACATAACTTCATTGTCTATAACAATTCTGTTATAAATCTTTAATGTATGTGCAAGGACTTAGGCAAATAAAGCCACTGATGGAAGGCTGGCTACTTACACAGGAGAGGGTTGCTCACAAAGGTGAATGTTTGCAAGGTCAAGATCTCTTGCACTTTTTCTTTTTTTTTTTTTTCCACCACAAGCAGAGTAACCTTTGCAAATGCAGGTAGCTGTGGATTGCCAAAAGTATTCTCAATATTCCTTTCGCAGAAGTCTTTTAGGTTCTGATCCAAAGTCAGTGGGAGTCTCCTCATTGCCTTCCATGGATTTGGGATCAAGTTTGTCGTGGTTTAGCCCCAGCCAGCAACAAGCACCACACAGCTGCTTGCTCACATCCACCTCCCCCCTGGAGCGATGGGGAGGAGAGTCAGAAGACAAAAAGGTAAAACCGATGGGTTGAGATAAGAACAGTTTAATAATTGAAATAAAATATAATAACATAATGATAGTAATAAAAAGGGAGATGACAAAAAGAGAGATAAATAAAACCCAGGAAAGACAAGTGATGCACAATACTGCTGCTCACTGCCCGATGCCCGGCGAGTCCCCGAGCAGCAATCAGCCGCTCCCAGCCAGCTCCCCCCAGTTCGCACACTGAGCACGATGCTCTATGGCACGGAATATCCCTTTGGCTAGTTCGGATCAGCTGTCCTGGCTCTGCTCCCTCCCAGCTCCTTGTGCACCTCCTCACTGGCACAGCATGGGAAACTGGAAAGTCCTTCACTTAGAGTAAGCACTGTTTAGCAACAACTGAAACATCAGTGTGGTGTTAACATTATTCTCCTACTAAAACCAAAATCACAGCACTGCACCAGCTCCTAAGAAGGAAATTAACTCTACCTCAGCTGAAACCAGGACAGAGACCCAAAGCAGAAGGCGGTTGGAGAAAAACTCCTTTACAGATGTAATTATGGGTTTGATTTTTCTTTTACTTGCTATTACCAACCTGTTCCCATTCTCCAGGCAATTCTTAAAAGAGCTCATTACTAAGATCTGGCAGAAGGAAAATGATATGAAGCAAGAGCAGGTGTTTTCTGAACAGAAGAATCTGTTTCTTTTCAGAAAATAACCATAGTGAACATGAAGATGACAGCTGTGAAAGCTGCAGTGGTGTGACAGAGTCTGAACAGGAGAAAACATAACGCTAGTCATCCACGGCATGCTGACCAAATACAGCACGTGAAAAGAGAAAGATTTTTCTGAATACTTCTGCAACCGAACTAGGATTGGATCAACTTTATTTGAGTATTTTTCTTTCTGGCTGCCTTTTTTTTGCATCTTGCAAAACTGCAGTGATGATACAGTGACCTCAGTGGCAGAATAGAATCCAAAAAACAGTATTTTCTGGTGGTTTGCAGATGCAGACAGTAGAAAATCTTTCTGTTTCCCTTCCTAGGAAAAATTTCCATTGGCTGTAAGACACAAAGGCATGCAAAATTGCAATGGTATAGGGGTTCGCTAACTTTTAAACTTGTATGATTTTAGTATGCAGTGATATTTTTGAAGTTCTGGTGAGGTTACTGTGCAAGGATCTCAAATTATTTCTTCTGAAATGCTCTCATATGCTTGTAGATGAAAATTTTGAAGCATGAATCCTAAAGAATCCTCAAAAATGGAAGACAAAAAGACTGATGTTTATTGTTTCAGAGTTCAGTCTTTTTGGCCTGGTTTACCTATGTTTCATGACTTCGAGCAATTATGAATTGTCATTAGGACTTCTAATAACAGGAGAGACTTTCCTGAAAAAAAAAAAAAACTTGCTGGCAAAAATCAGCTCCTCTTGAGGGCTAAGGCTTCCTCTTCTTTTCAGTCCTGCTATTTTTCATATTCTCTGATGGGGCTTCTGGCTCGTGGCTCCCACCAGGCTTTTTAAAAATCACTGCTGAAAGCGAGCAAGCACTGCTCAGCTACTCTTGATATACTGATATGACAAATTCTTTCCCTGATTCCCCCGTAAAGAAAGCACAAGGATTGCAAAACCACTTGGGTAGCCCCACTGACTAGATGCTCCATTTTTGTAGTGGAGGTAAAGGAATTAATACGCCAAGACGCAATCTGATGAAGAGTTAATGCCTCCAAGTGAGGTAGAAAAAAAGATCTGTTACTATATCCCCTCCTAGCTGAACTATGCTCAGACTGAGGGCTGAATTTTAAACTAAGCTGGTGGAAATCCAGAACAATTCTGCAACATATGGTGTGATACGGTTATTTGGTAAGAAGTCATAGATATATTGGTGATGCTGACAGAGGGAGTGGGAGCTTGAATTTGAATATGGAAACAAAAATCAGATGGGTGACATCAGCTACTTTGGACCAGTTGATAATATAAACTAAATGTGTGATGCAGCAAATTCTCCAGTAATTGTGAAATCAATCAGGCAGGGCAGGGAAAGAAAGGGGAGGGTTTTCCACCAGATAATTTATATTTGCTTGAGCATGTGGTTCTTTACAGCTATCAGCACTGATCGAATGTCTAAAGCAAAGCAGTAAGAGAAAACCTGTGACTTATGATAAAAAGAAATAAATCCTTTCTCTCTTTCTAGCAGAAGAAATGTGAGCATCTGTGTTTTCAGCAACCTTCTGTCTCATTTCCTCATCTTTCCCTCTGAACAAAGTACTGACTGACACTGGGGATAGAATGTTTTTCCTCTCTAGGAATCTCTTTGGCTGACTACCCTGAATTCAGAGTATCTGTGGATAGGACCCCCAGAGGCTTAGTCTTGCCAGAGCTAGATGAAATAGGTTTGAAACTTAAATGCTGAAATAATGCTGGGAAAAGGTATGTGTCTCTGCTGCCACTGTTCAAGCAAACCCTCGTTCAGTTCACATGCCGTTTCCTTTGTATTTATGTTCTGAAGGGTTGAAAAGATCATTAAAGATTCCATGAACTAACTCATGAATATTCAGAGATGAGCACACAGCATTTGGAGTTTCCTTCAGATTTTTCAGTGAATATCAGGTATCTGATTTGCAGTCTGTCACCGATGATGAAGTTTATTAGGATACATATTCTCAAGCCTTGTTTTAAAGTTCAATGTATTGAATTACCCTACAAAATGCCAGAAGCCAAAATTCTTGCCTGAAGTTTTAGGGAACACATACAGAAGGTGAAGGAATCATGGACCAGTTCTTCTGCATCTTCTGAAGGTCAACCTGCCTTACAGGTGTACTTTGAAGGTACTTTGCAAAATGTCAAGCATGATCTTTCTAATTCTGGATGCTTTTTGGGTGCACATCTATACCTTTCGAACATTTGGAAAAGGCAAGTACTTTATTTTTACTCCTGTTTAAAACAACAGCTCCGGCAGCAGTATTTAGGAAGTACTTAATCTTAGTCCTTTAATCCTCCTTGAATACTACTGCACTGCTGCTTTACGCACAGTAGGTTCTGGGGCTTGTGTGGGTGTGTAAAGTGAAAGACAGACACAGTGGCAAAGGAAGTATTCTGAACTGTAGCTATTACAGAGTATTAAGCAATTGCCCTTGGTAAGAAGTGATAGTAGCAAATAATAGCATATTCATTTTGTTGTTGACAATGGATTGTCTAAGCATATATCTGAAAATTCCAATTAAATTCAGTCTTGATGCTCATAGCAGATAAGATGCTAAGAGATCTGCTTTCATACATATGAATAAAATAATTATTATGCAGCATATCTAAGTAGTTGACACCATCAGAAAGTCTACCCTTGAATAACAGGAAAGGAAGAAAATGTCCCTTCTTTTGTAGTCAGAAAGAAAGTATTGACTACATATGTGGCATGTTTTGGACATCACTAGCTGTAAGATACTTTTCTTTATAAACATGACAGCTCTACTAAGCACGGTACAGAAATTCTTGACTCTTGTGCGAATACAGCTAAGCTTATCTCTTTGAGAATGTGCTGAATGTCGTATCTTTTAATGTAATGTTGTCTGTGCCATTGGTTCCTGGTGCAACTATGACACGCATTTTACTGTACTTTGAAATTACGGAGCATGTTTATCTGCCCACTGTATGTTCTTTTATATGGTTTTGTACTGGAAGTTTTGTCCCTGGTACTTAAATGACAAGCTAGTGCAGTCATATTTCATATTGTAAAGAAAAGCCCGTGTTTCCACAAGTGAAAAAGTGGTAGAGATAGTGGCGTGAGTTAGTGTAGGTGACTACAATGTTGAACAACTACTGCTAATTAATTAAATTGACTTGCAACTCATTACTGGCAATGTAGGATAAAATTAGTAAACTTCCCTTTGCATATATCTCTCTAAGATTGCAATGCCACAAAGTGAACTTGACTTATGAGGCAAGGCTCCTGCCAGGATTACTTAAAAGACAGGACAAAGAAGGGAAAACATTTGTTTACTAATACACATATTCTAGACAGTTGAGATATTAGATTTTATACCTGATTTTCTCTGTTTTTAATCTGACATGAACAATAATATCTGGCGAATAATTCTAAGGTTCCAGTCCATGAAACACATTTTGATTAGAGACTCAGAATTGCGTGAAGGCATAAACCCAGCTATAATCTTTCTTTTCGTCTTGTGATTCCTATTGTGTATCTCATCCAGTATGTTTCCAACATCAACTCTTATTTGCATTTCTTACTGTCCCCCCCCCCCCTTCATTTTGTTCCTCAGAAAAAATAATTTGAAAACAGTAGCTTGTTAAATTATCAGAAAATGTCTGACAATAATGTCATCAAAACTGCGCGTTCTGAGTACATTCTAGTTACAGGTAAAACCCCTGCTATTTTCTCATGATAGGTAAATCAATACTAGGTTTATAACATTCATTCAGAGATATCTTATAATAAATCCTTTTATGTTCCAAATTCATTACTGGCTTTGCTGGATATCTAGATGCAGAAAATGGGGACAGATGACATACTGATCGTGAACCCATTACTGGAAAAATTGCACTGATCTTAGGTTCAGGTCCTTAAATGACTGCAATTATAACACCTACCAAGTGCACATAAACAGAAAAGGAGAAGTTGGGTTAGGAGAGAAAGGGCAGAGGGAAGCAGATCAGATACAGATGCGATTCATCCTCCTCATAGATTTGTCCACCTTCAAAGTTGTACAGCTAATGAAGAATAATTATCACTTATTAATTGCTCATTATCTTTACGATTGCAACTCAATAGCACCATATGTCACAAGGGTTCTCTTAGGCAAAAAGCAGAAAATTCTCTTGACTGCAGTGTCAGAGAAAATAGTTCTTATGAGCATCTGAGTATTAATCTCAAGAAGAAAAGTCTCTAAGACACGCATGTTGCGTATGAGTGGAAAGATGTGATAACTTCCAGGGTATTTCTTGGTGTTGTTAGCTGTGCCTAGAACTAAACATTACACACATCTTTAGCAGCATCTCGGCAAAAACTCTTTCAGCAGAAAATGAACTTCGTTTATCTAATTTCTGAGAATTATCCCTCCTAATAAAGTGACACTACAAATTTTGCTCAGAACTAAAATGACAGATAAATCAAAGAGGAAGATTTTTCTTCATTATGTAAAGGCTTCCTAACATTTCCCAATAGTTTACAATAACTAAACAATCCCCAACTTTTAAACAAAAATAGAGTTGGAAAATTAAAGACTGCTTTCATTAGTGCTCCTTTACAAGAGATTGATGGCTATTTAATACTGATATTTGACTGAACAGCAAGAAAAGAATCCCTAACTTTTGGCACTTGCATGTACTGATCTCTTAAAAATTTAGCGTGCATTGCCTTAAAGAGTTAAACACGCCTGAAGCCCAAAATGGCAGTTATTCTAAAGCCAGAGCCTCATAAGTCACTGAGAAAGCTGTATCAAGAAACCGGAGGAATGCAGCTTAATATTAGTCCCTAAATTAACAGAGTGAAAACTGCATAGTCAAACTTGCTTTAAATGCTGCACAGAGTTTTTCCAAAGGCCTGCAATTATTGCCGAAACTCTGATTTTGCAGACACTTTCAAACTATCTAAAAATCCCTATTCTTATAAATCAAACTTTAAATCATGCTTTCTCTCTCCTACCCAGTACAAATACAAAGCTCTTACTGCAGAGTACAGAAACAGAACATTTGAATCTGAAGAAAACCACAGCTATGCTATAATAAAGTACTCTGCTTATAAACATTTATCTACAAAAAAGCATCTGCAATTTCAGACCACACTGAAGAATTCACCTCAAACTAGAAATTAGCCATATCCGGTGGAGTCAAATGAAAGTATTATTCATCGTCAAGGTACTCATTCATATAGTTGCAATCTACAATTTATCATTATCCAAAGGCACAGTCCATATAAATCCAGCATTACAGTAATAGTACAGAAAATAGTTTGCACCTAAGTATAGGGAGCATGCTGCATAATTAAGAAAGAGCACACGAACAGGCGCTGACATTAAGTTATTAAGCCCCATCTCTATTTAAACACTGTCAAACATGACTACAGAAATAAGCTACAAAGCGAGCAGCACTAGTTCAGCACAGGACCATCGAGCAAGCACTCCCCTGCAATACACACACATCCACACAATGCAAAATGATACAGTTAGTGTCACTGCATATCAGCTCGATTCACTTGATTTAGAAACAACAACAACAACAAAAAATCATGCAGCTCTGACACTGCTCCCAGACTGGAGGTTGTCTCTCTCCGAGCAAAAGCTGCAAGGCTTCAGCTCCTGATTAACCCAGGGAACAGGCGCCTGCTGCAATATCCAAGTCACTTACTGCATTGCTTTTCAGCGTAGCGAAAGTGGCTGCTCTTCCCGGGCACACATGGCTTGCTCAGCCGGAGGGGTTCTCTATTCAGCGCAATCCAGCCTCAAAGTCTCTGCATGTGCAAGGTAATTGCCTGTGCTCTGTACTGGGGTTTTCTGGCTGCAGTGACTGCTCACCCTATCCATTGCCTCTGGTGTATGCTAAGTAAGCAATCCCCTGGGTCTTCATAACGAAAGGATGAAGAGTCACAGCTTTTAAGAGCAGATAAGGTGTTCTGCCGAAAGCCTCTGTGCTTCCATGGCATTTTAAAGGCAAAGGGGCTGGGGATGCCTTCATCTTGCCTTATGGCTCTTTATAGTGCAAGTTGTTGTATTCTGTAACTTGCAGCCAAACGCTATTTTTTATACTTCAGAGAGGTGTTGAGTTTTCATTACAAATTCAAGCCAATATATTTTTAAATGTTGAGGAGCAAACACTTTCAATTGAACTTAATCTTGTATTTTTCAGAAGTACAAGTGAAAGGGAGGGGTTCCCTAGCTCTGAAACAGACTGTGCCAGCCCTGCTTACATAAAGGGTACAGTCAAAAAGTAGCAGCCTAAAACTTCACGGATTAACATCCCAGATTGAACACGCTCCAAGCACTGCTCTAGTCTTGAAGGAGGGATTGTCACCCGTGTCCATTGTCTGTGGAGTGTCTGTCACTGTATGGTGGGGGGACTGGTCCTACCGCAGGCTGGCGGGGTAGAAATAACAAGCAGTAATAATAAAGAGGCAGCAAGAGAAAGAGCCACAGTAAATGATTTCTCATTAGGGATCCTAAGTTTTTCATTACGATGACATGTTTGACTCTGTGCCTTTGGGAAGCCGTTGGGTAATTGCACTTGCTTTCCCTGTAACCAGCTCGAGTGAGGTGCTGTGAAGCCGGACTGTTGCCCACTCCAACCCTGACCTTCAAAGGGACTCTTGGGAGAAAAGGTCCATTCTGGCACTGTGCTTCCCTGTCACCCAGGCCTCCAGTGACCTGCTAGTGTTAATTGTGCCCAACTGTATGTGGCAAATTTGTGAAAAGAAATATATGGCAGTCCTGGAGACAAAAATGTGATGCTTCCTCCGCATAGGTGCCCCAGTAGATACACAGCAATCAATGACTAGGATTTCTTAAGACTAGGCTTAAGGCTTGTGTTAGGCGTTGATTCACTCATCCCTCTAAGTGTCTTGGGCAGGGGAGATTTTCTCTGCCACTGGTGGGGGCACTGAGACCTCACGAGAATAGCAGCAGCTTCATGTTAGTGAGAGGAGGCTTTAACTTTAACTCCCTTACTAATGGCTTTGAGCATCCTCAGAGGCTGAGTATCACTTTGGGTAGTGTGGGGAAATCCCAGCCACTAAAACAGCGTGGCTAATAAATTCTGTGGGAATATTAATTGGATCCTTTGGAAAAAGGGCAGTCAAGGACAGGCGTCTAGACAGAGCATGCCACATTCTTCCTTTGGAAAGTGTTTTATCAGCTGGACTTCAGCTTTTTCTGGAATTTCTGTATCAATGCAGCTTTCTACGATACGCCTCAGCATCATTGGTACTGTATTATTGTTATCAGTGCTGTAATTTCTGCCTGTGAAAATGCCAAAGATACTCAGTCTTCCTGGCTGACAGATGTTGCTGAAAAGGTGCTGGTTTGCACTTTCACAAAAATAACATCTTGGAGGAGAAGGGAAACAAGCACACAATATATCAGTGTCAGCGTCATCTGGTTTCTGTGAAATGAGAAGACACTCGTGTAGTAGAAAAAGTGACCTTTTTTTTTCCTCTCTTGTGCTCACAGCTGTTTAGCACCTCAAGATAACAAATTTGTTGAGTCATAGAAATAAAGAACCATCAAAGGTGCCTTGAATTTTTATTTTGTTGTATATAGTAATTAAGTATCAGGTGCATGTGTCTTAAACTTTAAAATGCAGAAAAGCCACAGTCCCTGTCCTAAGGAGTATCCAGTGAAGATCAGACCAAATGACGAACACATGTAACAAGCAGGATTGCCAGGTGATGGCCTCATTGCAAGAAAACTTGGCTGCACTTGGGAGCTGCAGCATTGGTAGCAGAAACAATTAACTCACACTGAAGGATCTCAGCTTTTATAGGACCCTGTAGAAAGGTACTCAAATTCTTGTCTTTATTCCTCTCTCACCCTTTTGGAGTATATTGATCCTTCCAATAAGTCCATTTACTTTCCTTGGTTGGGGGATAAGCTATAATGGATTTCTCCGAAGTATGATTTGGACAAAAATAATTGAGTCAGCACAGTAATTAGGTGTGGACCTTTTTAACATTCCAACAGACACCAGCCCTGGCCACAGGCAGATAAGTAGTTATTCTGACAAGCATAATAATCTCATGTTCTGTAGCTGTGGTGAGGGCAGAGGGAAGGATTATAGATTTCAATGGATCATTTTCCTCTAGTTTTCTGGGCTCCTTGCCTCAACTCAATAACACAGCAAAACTCTGCTATGCTAACACATCACTTTACTTTCTGCTAGTAACAGTATTTTAAACCATGAAAACAAAAAAAACCCCACAAACCCAAGCAACTGATTTACTGGGGAGAAGCACAAAGGACAACAGCACTCCCTCAAAGCCTTTAGGAGACATTTTAAATATAAAAGCACACTTGTGTCCCCACTCAAAAGAACAAAACCAAAAACCCTAAACCCAAAACTGTCTATGTGATCATTTAAATGAAAAACTAATATGATGTAAAATAGTTATCATATCTACGGAACAGACCAATAAATACCCTGGAAGTATGGGGTTCACAGTTTGTTGTTGTGTAGGGAGGTACCAGCGACTAAGAAGCAGTGTTGCACAGGATGATTTAACTGAAGAGCTTTGCCAAGATAGCTGGAGAGTATATTATATTTGCAAACTGCAATAAAAAAGAATTGAATTTTAACCTTCCTGCTAGGGAAACAGAAAGGGCTTATAATTGACTCTGGACCTGTAATATTGAAGAGAGCCATATAGTGCAGAGTGCTTGTCCATGAGAAAAGTTAAGTAGTTCACAAATGAATTTATGTTTATTGTAAATTTATTTATTCCTTTGTCATAAATGTATAAAGATTTACATAGTAGCAATACAGTTGTGTCAAGAACAGACTCCATAAGCCTAAAAGAATTTGGGAGCAGCCTGGATATGCTTTTATTGAATAACTCGGTGTTATAGGACAGGTTTATCGTGGCTGCATTTAACAGCCCCAGCAACAGCCTGGGATAACTTGTGGTAGCTGTTGTACAGCAAGGTGAAGAACGTGGCCTGCACGTTGGGCAGCTGAGCTAGAGGCCAATGTCTGCAGGAAGATCACCTTCTCACTCCCGTTTCAGATGGGGAAAAGAAAAATGGGGAGGAGGAGACTGAGCAAAGGCTGCTCAAGTCACTTGGAGTCTTCAGAGAGCACAGCTTCAGGTTACAAAAAGACAAGGATATTTGCTGCCTCGTTCCAAAGAGTTAGCAAAAGATCATCCCTTTTCCTTAGTTATTCAAATAACTTATGTAATTCAAATTTGAAATATGAAATTTTTCTTGCTTCATGTTTCAGCTGGCTTTGTGGTCAGCTGCTCACTGCAAGCCATAGAAATCAAGCACTGGAAAAAGGACTTCCTTACTGCACATCATCTTGTGACAGTAATTAGAGGAAGATCTGCCTGATATTGTGTCCTAGAATAAAAGTTATTATAAAAATGAGCCATGTGCACATCAAGGGTTAGGACAATATTACTTTGTTTCATGTGTGAGATCAGATTTGCATTCACACTGAACGAAGCTTATCACAGTTAAACATGGTTAATGTGTGAGATGGACACCCATTCATAATTACAGAGCTGATAATCTGTATGCTGTTATTACAGAACAATTTAACATAATTGAATGACCAACACCTTAATTTTCAAAATAAACATATAACTGAAAAATAAACAGGAAGGCATTTTTTAGGAATCTGCTTTAAATACACATCTTCACTTATTTCAGGTGAATTTTCCTGAATATGCCTACGTAGGCAGACCCTGTAAAAGTGAATGCACAGGAGTCATGCCTGTCCCCTCCAGGAAGACACTTCCAAATCTTTCTTAAACTGATTTAATCTTATGCCATTTGAGGTACTACAGTTTATGAAGATGAGGATGAAAAGGAACTGGGTATTTAGTCAGTAAAGCACCTCACTTGAATTAGAGAAATGCTTTCTAATTTCATGGGGCAATTAACTCTGGGGATCAATATATTAATTAGCTTTTATTTTTCTCTTAAATTAGCAGATTTCATACTCTTCTATAGCCTGTTTCAGCTTATCTCCTTTTGTTTAGTCTTAGTGCCATTGCTCTTATTGACTTGCTACAAATAAAAGGGGTTATTTAATGCACAACTTTTAATCCAATATGTTTTTCCAGTTAAAGCCATAAGTTCAACTTCGCTTTCCTTACCCTTCCTGTATGATTGTTCTCTCTCAGGTCAAGAATGAGGTAAAACCCTCATGTCGCATGGGAAAATCCAGGTATGTCCCTAGTAAAACTGAAAGTGGGATGATGGGACTGGAACTTGGTCTAACAGAATATTCAAGATCACTTTAGAAAAATTGTATTCCCTGTGCCCAAAATTGCATTAGGCTCTTCATAGGTATGGAAAAGGCAGGCTCAGCCCTAAAAATCCTTCAGTTTGGCAAAGACATGTGCCATGAGAGTATGTGGGAAGCTACGGTTTTGTATTTCAGCAAGAGGAAAAGAGCAGCAGAGTGTTACTGAGGAAAGCTGATGATGTGCACTGAAAGGTATGCAGACAGCCCTGATTGTCCATGAGATCAGAAAATGTCTTTTCCCCAAACACATTTTGCATTTGGATCTCGCCACTGGATTTTTTGGGGGAACTGACTGACCCTAAACTCAGAAGGCTTATGTGTTCATTTTGGAGGTGGTTTTGACTTGACCATAATAACCATAGGCTGAAGGATAGTTGAAGTGGTGCAGTTTAGATTTTTCCAACATGGGGATGAGAATTTGAGGTGGCTGTGGCAAGAGGCAGGAGCTACTGAGAGTCCTGAACAGCACCTGAGGAGAGTGCGGTGACATTTCAGAGGAGAGTGATGCAGCTGCCTCTTGGATATGCTGAAGGAAAAAGGAAAGTGGGAAAGTGAGACTTGAGGTTGTGAACAAACCAGAGCCCCAGCTATCACACACTGTGCCAGGACAGAGGCTGGGAACTCACAGCTCTCATACAGGTCATGGGACAAAGCTAGGACAAGTGACCGGTCTCTTACTGCTCTTCTGTGACAGTTATTTATTGCACAGCAGTGAGAGATAATGAAGTTCCTTCCCCATGTGAACAGAGTTAATCCTACCTATCAAACTTCTTTTGGTATTAAAAATTCAGAGGAATAAAACAAATTATTTTTATGTAGCCAGTTCCTGAAAGCCCCCAAGAGTATAAAAATTGAATGAGCTCTTCTGAGAAATGTTTTCTTCTCTTTCTTCCTTGTCTTTGGGAAAATGTATGATCTGATGATCTGTGCATCTTTATTCTCATTCTCTTCAGAGCTGAAGTCAAACACTCAAAAGACTGGGTCAAAAGAAGTGCAATAGCAGAGAAAGCAATCCGGCTGCAAATGCAGGATTTAGTAAAACGGGTCTTTTACGCAGCCAGCCTCTACAAAGAGAAAGGCAAGTGCAGTGCCGATGCTGTCCCATTAATGCTCTTCTGACTTAATCTAGAGCAGCTGAAATGAGAGAGGAATTCGGGTTCCATAATTCTTTCCGAGGCTGTGTGACACAGGTAATGGTGTGCAAGCAGTGCTTTAAAGAACCTGCTAGCGAATGTTAGCAAGTAACACCTGTGAGTTATCTTTGTAGCCCAGTGTTTCTCCAGGAGGGAATTGAATTGCTTTACAGTTTTTGTATGCTGGGGCTGGGAGCGCTGAGCAAAGAGCTAATGAACCCTCCTGAAAGCAGATTTGTTCCTTTGCAGAAACTGATGTACTCAGTCTCTCAGTGGGACCAAGTCAAAATGGCTGTGGTTCCTACTCTGGGATGCTGGTGACCTGGGACTGACTTGAAGTAAGAGAGATGGGAAAAACTCTTCTGTTCATTTCAGATGGCCTCTGAGGGCAGAGCCAGACTATTAGAACTTGTTTCAACACATGAATTTTAGCTTATTAGCTAATGTCTGGATACATCAAGTGGTTAATAGTTGGGTGTGAATCTGCTTTTAATGCGTTGTATTAAGCAACAACTAAAAACTTGTGAATTAAGATGTCTAGGAAACAAAACTAAATCAAGAAATAATTATTTTAAGTTAGACCTTCTTAAGAGATGGAAACCATCTCAAAACAAAAATAGGTTATTACAGGACAGATCATAAGACCTGTGGCTAATTGGGTCATACATTGTACCAGGTTTCCCTCAAATATTTACCACTGTATGCGACACGTATCCCTTGGAACAGTATGCAGGTAAAAAATGCATCAGATGTGGGATGTGTAAGTCATAGATGAGGAATAACAGCTATGAACGATGTCATTCATCTGCGCATAATTTTCAGATTATGTTGCTGTTACTCAGTATCACAAGACATTTATGACTGGGAGAACCAAAATGAAAATATGGACTTGGAACAAAAAATGGTTCAGCATGCCAAGTGGAAGGCTGTTTTGGTTTTTTTTCTAGAGAGCTAATCATGCCTTCCTGCCATGGATGCTTTGGGGTTTCTGTGCAAGAAGCAGGCATCTTGCTGTAGTTAAGAGAACAACAGGAAAACCTTAAAAAACCCCATAGACCTTCCAGTATGCCCCATTGCCAAAGGAAATATATATAGGCATGTTGGGCTGAAAAATGGTCTGAAGGCATTTCTGAAAAAAACCCTAAAAGTCAGACTGTTTTTCTCTTTAGCTTAGCGTGAAGCAAGGGAGAAAAAAGTATCCGATGGCACGTGAATTAAGAAAAGGTTAAAAACACCTGAGAGAAGTTATGATTCTCTTTTCTTCAAAGATAACCTCATATTGCTTAAGCAGAGGTGAAAATACAAAATTAGTCCTATAAATTGATGTCTATTGGAAAAATCCTTCTGTCTCCCTTCAAACTTATCTTCAAAAAAGAACTGTGTTCAGTGGGAAAATGTCATGGCTTTTACAACTGGTCTTTAGCACTAGAGAGAAGAAAGTCCCACCTGCACTGTTTCCTCCTGAGGTTTCGATTTGTGCTTAGAAGCAACCACTGTATAAATGATAACCAGCCCCTAAGTCCCCAGATTTCCTTTGCTGATGTAAAAGTACCTAGGATCCAAACGGAGAAATCATAGACTCCAAACTCACTGGTGGTTTTGCAATCCACACCAGTGGAGCTGATGCTCATTTGGAAGTGCCGTTAAGCTAGGAGCTGGCCTTTAGTTAGTGAGCCGACAGGTGATGGGCTTTGCGTGGGACATGTCTCGGTTTTGCTGTCATAGTCCTTTTTCTTCTGTAGAGCATTTTTTGGCTATATGAAAGGCAGCACTTAACGTGCTCCCAGTTTTTTTCATTAGATTAAATAATTTTCCAGGCTTATCCTCTGTGATTTCCAAGGGGTGCTGTAAAACAGCGTGCCAAGCCCAATTTAGACAAGAACTATTATCTCTGAGGTTTTCTGGCTGATGTGTTTGGTAAGACGGTACTTAAATTACACCTGTGGGCTTATTATCTAGCTACACCACAAACCTCACTATGGTCCTGAGATGAAGATGCACAAATAGGATTTTTATTTTGCTCTTGTACCTATTATATATTAGTCTGTTCTATGTCAGTGGTTGATTTGGCACAAATGATCGGCTCTGACCAGAGCTTATATGTAGAGAGAAGAGCAAATATACCCCTATATCTTGATTTACCCACTACATGTAGCTCCTTATAAAACATTACAGCCTTAAAGATTAACAGGCAATGGAGGAAAAGTCTGCATTCAGATAATGAGGAGTTTTCTGAGAGAGATACAGCTGGTGCATTAGGATTTCATTCATTGCACTGTCATAGTAAAGGATGCAAGAAAAGTTTCAGTTATAGTTCCAATAAAATCAGCTCAGCTTGGTGACAAAATAAATCAACCTCAGGCCTCAGGCATATGACGAACAACAATTCCGGTTGAGACTTCCATTTCTTTATGATGAAACTGTCAAACACTATTAAAAAATCATGAACACATTTTTTTTTGTAAACAAAGAACACTTCATTATAATATCTGCCATCTGATCTTCTATGTCCAGTGTGTATTAGCAATGAAAATTAAATGCCTTTCCTTGAAAAATACAATATAAAAGAAAAGTAACAGAATATAATTTTTTTGCATACATAGAAGGACCTGGTTATATCATGTGCACATTTATTTCAGTGCAAGCATCTTTTTTAATCAGAATCTTCATTTCTCAGCTGTTTAAGAAAAAAGCTCTACTCCAGTAAAGTTAGAGCTCAATGACAGCAGTTCATTACAGCAAACAAAAAGCTCAGTTCCCTAGAGAAGAATAACATTAGGAATGATGAGTTGTTTGTTGTTTTATGATCAAGTGACTGTGAATGGTCCAGTACTGAACTAATTTATTTTTTGCTCATATTAGGATTATCTGTCCTTTACTAAAATAGTTTTTAAATCTCTGCCACAAATTGAAATTCCCTCTAGACCTCGGCCTTGTTATTGTAAAATAATGTTTTTTAGGGCTCTGAGCTTTCAATTTTTTTAGTGACCTGCACATTGAAAATATGAGCAAGGTTTGCTAGATATTTTAGTATAATGAAGATGAGAAAAAATCTGATTCCTATCACTGATGAGTGTGAGCTTGTTTGCAGCAGAGTAACCATCCCAATGTGACTGCTGGAAATCTTCATGGGAATTCCCTTGCAGGCTTTCTCATTCACTATGCAGCTAAGAAGGGAATCAGAGCTTGTTCTAACCTTTTCTGAGAAGCCTTACACATTGACAACAACAACTTTTACTTCTTTCTGCTATTCACACCACACTGATGGATTTTTTTTAATCACATGCCAGGGAAAAGAGAATTAATTCCTTTCAACGAGTGCCATTGTCTAGGAGAATCTGAAGACATAGTACAGACTTTTCCTCAAGGGCATCCCAAAATCTGTTTCCATATCTTACCCCAAAAGTGGCTCAATAGAAAGCCTTCGAGGGCTGGAAAGGACTTCTCCCTGCCATAGCATCAGTACACATTTATGGACCTGAAGCTGTTTCAGATATCCACATAGCAAGTTCATCAAATTCACAAGGCCTTCAGCTGTACCAGTGCCATGGTTTTGAGGGTTCAGCTGATGGACTTCACTGGAGGCAGGAGGTGAGCCAGCCCTGGCAGCCGGCTAAGCGGAGAGCCATGCTTCATTCCTTCTACCATAGCTCCTGCCAGCCACACTGCACCGCTGCACTCACGCGTTCACACTGTCTCTCACACTCACTCTTCAGTGGATTAACATTTACATTCTTCTTGGAAAGAATGTGTTCTCCAGAAGCTCGTGACTGTGATGTGTGGCTGTTTATAAATACCAGTGTGCTGAATACTTCTCCCACATTGCAAAGGAACATTTCCTAAATCTGCAATGAGATACTACATTTTATATAGCAGTTAGATGCTTTGTCTGGGTGGATTTTGCAGTGGCACCAGCAGTTTCTTACAAAGTACCATAAACCTCCTGCTGTTGGAATTCCACCTGGATGCTGAATTAGAAGAAAACTCTTCAGCCTTGCACTAAGTGTGAAGAGAGCACCAGGTGTTAGGAGGAGACGTTAACTCCAGATGGATCCAGGCTGCTTTAGGAGGGCTTTCTCTCACTGTTTCTCTTATAGCATGTCACCTTGTTAGCAGTGACTGGGGACATGGGCATATTCAATATTTCAAAAGACACAAAAGGTTTTAATACAGTGTTATGTGGACCTGAACAGGATAGAGTTACTGATAGCAGTTGTTGCAGCACTATCTCCTCTTTTGCTCCCACTGCAGCTTTTTTTTTTTTTAGCATCATGTCAGAGGCGTTCACCATATAACTTAGCTGTTTGTACATGTCAGCTCTTACATCTGACATGCATATTAATTTAAGCTACATTTCCCCAGAAAACTGGAAATGGATTTGCGAGTTATTTTTCCTCTTCCGGGTATTTATGCTTGTCTTCTTACGTTTTAAGTGTATCTCATTTTAATTGTAAGTAGCAGAAGTGGGGAGTTAGGCAAAGAAGTAGGATGCACTGTTTTCTGTTTTGAGTGCATCGCTCAACCCACATATAGTATATTTTAAGAAGTCCTGAAAAATATTTTCCATTTTATGCTAGAAGTTTTCTCTTGTATTCAGTTCCTCCCACTTTTAAAAATAAATTCAAAAAAGTAAGAAACCTCAGGCTACATTGGAAAAATATTCTTGGTCTAAAATGGTTTATACGAAGAAGTGGTATGAAAATACTGTAATTTGGAGGGGAGGAGAAAATAAAGAAACAGAAGTGTTGGAAAACTAGAAAATGTTGAACAAAGGGAAAAATTTAGCAAGTAAATTTACAAAGTATGAAAGCTCTGGTTGCTAGGATTTTTTTGAAGGAAGATACCTACTTATGCAATACCTCAGGTGATGACTTGCCTACCCCCTCACCCCTCTACTCATGTGAATAGCAGAGAGCTGAGAAAACCTACAAAGCAAATTCAACAGTCAGAGACCCTGCGGCACAGAAGCCTTTTCCACCAATGATCTAACCTATAAATCTGCGAATTGTTAGTATAACATTCTAGATAACTGATCTTAACTACTGTGGTTTGGAGAACCAGGGGAATTAAGTATACTGCTTTCATGAAGAGTTTATATGCTTCAGCCTGTGCATGTGAAGATTATTTATAGAGTTAAGTCCCGAAAGCTGTTTAGTCTGGGAGAAGATGGAAACCAATGGGCAACAAAACAGTGATCGAGACATGATACCTGGGGTGAACAACTTCAAGGGAGTTAAAATAACAATAACTCAATAACCAGTTGGGAAAATGCTATTTTCCAGGCCCCAGGCAGTTACACAGCTGGTTTGCCAAGTCTGAGAGCCCAGAGATCAAAAAGAATATGAATCTTAAAAGGACTTCGTTGGAACAAGAAAGGAAGGAATGGGTTGTGAGCAGCTGCCTGGGGATGAGAAGAGTCTGAAAAAGGAAGGGAATGCAGCTGAGCCCAAAGATGGAGACAACTGAACAGACTGGGAAAATGTGGGCTGAACCTCACTCCCGCACAGTGCTTATTTCAGCAGCAGGTGGAAGTAAATCCTAGTGCACCTGGGCATATGTGAACTAGAAATATCTGATGACCATACGGATTTGGTACTTATCTGATACCCAGGCTTTTGATGGGGTTTGGCTGTCAGTGGGCAAGGAAGAGGTCAAACTCTAAAACTGGATTTTGGATCTGAAATTCCCTCATAGTTTGTAATGCATCCTCTTCTTTTTTGGTGCTAATATTTCCTCAATTTGCCAGACTGTTCTTTCTTATGCAGTGGAGAAATTTCTTGTCACCTTTACTTATAAGGATCTGTAAAGTGCCATTAATATTGTTCATGAAGTAATATTCATCGAGCTAGTGCGTGCTGGCTACGCTGCTGTAATTGCTGGTGCTTTTGTCCACTGTTGGCAGGTGGAAAAAGAAAAGTCTTCAAGGTCTGCTTAAACTCTAAGTAAAAGAATATATTGCATTGAAATTGTCTGCAAAGTAAGTCCTTTAGGTTAAACTGCTCTAAAAAATACACTGTGTTTGAACATGATTGTGACATATTTCTTTCTCCTTCTATTTTTCTTCTTTTCCCTTCCTTATTTTATCTTTACCTTTCCCTTTTTCCTCTTTTCCCTTCCTTTTTTCCTCTTTTTCCTTCTTTCTTTAATGACGATACTAAGCCTACAGGCCAAGACAAGCCATAGTCAGCACTTTGGTAAATTAATTGTGATACTCCACATGCAGAACTACTTTGCAGTCAACATTGCATCTGCAAACTCAACTCCCAGCAACTACTTTCAAAAGCTACAAGGTTTTCTACTGAAAACGGAACCTCACTGAGACAACAGCATGTAAGTACAAGCATTGTCTGTGTGGGATGAGCATTTATGTTTGGAATGACTTTTATCTTTGAAGCCCTGAAAACCTTAATAAATATTTTGGAAGCTGATTCCCTGGCTGGGGTTTGTTTGGGATTTTTTGGAATCCTATTGTGCCTGCCTCCCACCCCATCCCATAGATTTGTCTTGTCTATCTGCTGTGGCTTGTCAGTCAAGCTGCAGTCCCCATGGGGCAAGGTTTGTCATTATCTTAACGTCTCAATGAGTTGGCCACTACATCCTACAAAAACATTTGCTACAAATTAATAACAACAGCTCATCCAAGTGGAATTCATTTAAGTATTGAATTACTGCTTTTGAATTTGGAATTTCTTGTTCAAATCTTCAGGAAAATACTAAGTTTTCTGAGACAAAATCCCTCTGCAGTATAAAAGCCATAGCCCACAGCAGAACAGAGATCATCCATTAGTGACTCCCATGTTGGAGTATGTGCAGTTGGAACACAAAGCCCTAAATATGCTTCTAAGCTGTGGCGAATGATCACCGTTTTGGACTGAATCCTTGGTGGATATTGGAATAAATATTACATTTTTATGGGTGCTTAACATTCTCCCAGTGGACCTTAACAATAACTCAGTTTGCTGCGCAGTTGCCAACAGACCCTGATGGTATAGTTGAGTCCATTCCCTCTCTCCTCAACAAAATGAGTGTGTGCCAGTTGTGTTATAGGCACACATCTGCCCCAGTCCGTGTCAGTGTAGGCTCAGATGTCCAAGTCCACCCACGGATTAATGTTAGCACGGAGTATTAAGCAATGCAACAGCTCATTTTTTTCCCATCCCCATAGAGAACTAGCTTAATGTTTCCACTGAAGATAAAACTATGCTAGCTCATGCAGCAGAGGATTATAAAGTCTATCAGAAATACTGTGCCACAGTTTTCAGAGTGACATATTATCCTGGTTCATCTGCCTTTTTAAAAATTAACATCCACCTAAGCAACTCTCTGCATCTTGGCTAAGGGCCAACCATGTTCTCAGCCCAAGGCAGGGAAAAGGAAGGCTCAGGACTGCTCCCAAGAAACTGCCACCACAAAGGAGGCATTGACAGCCTTGTGAAATCCACGGGAAGGCCAGGTCTTAAACTGTCACAGATTTACAGCTCCGATTTGTTACTCAACAGCATCCTCGCTGGAAGAAACACGTGGACTTGGAAAAAGTGAGTCTTGAGGGGTGATTGAAAAAAAAGATGAGATTAATGGTTCTGGCTCTGCACAGTACTGACGGCCTACTCTGACACACTGCCAGGTATGTTCAGTGGGTGGGTAGGACTGCAGAGTCAGTTGTGAGCATGGTTATTTTAATAGTCAAATGCCCTGAACCAGCCATAACCCTCAGTGACTTTTCCCCATGAAGACATCTGGGCCTAGCAAGAAAATAAAAATATGCTGCATTCAGAGATGTTTGTGTAGGGGCTACAAACATGGGAACAATGTCTTCTGCAACACCAGGGGATATCAGTTCAAGGGTGTGAGAACTGGGAGCAGCACACTGGTTTCAGGAAAGTTCACTATGTTCCATCAATAGAGATTTTCTGGATTTCTGATGCATTTGTGCTTCGGCTCCATCTACAGATCTTGGCCTTTTCCCATGAATTCTCTTCCTTTTTTTGTACTCTTATTCAGCATAACAGGACCAAGCATTGTGTTTTGTTTTCAAATGTAAGGAATTACTTGATCTCACCACTAACAAAGCCTTCTTCCCTGGGAAAAAATTATTACAAATAAATAATGAAGCATTTTTAACAATCAAAAGCACTCAGATCTCTGATGTAATTTGGAATCTTTCCGTTAACACTGATGTCATTTATAGCTGGATAAAGGACAGCAAGATATAAATTTTTTACAATCTGTGCCTTGCTGAAAAGTGACACAGAACGTGGGAGAGAGAGATAAGGGCTAAACAAATATCTGAATGGATACGTTAATGGTGATAGGCTCAAATAGGTAGGATGGATTACCAAGAACTTCATTACAGCTTGCTGGAGGTATTTAAGACTCTCAGTCCACATCTAAGTTTCATTTTCTATTTGACAACAGGAACAATATATTGACTATTATCAGGAGACAGTACATGAGTAGAATCAGGAGGGCCTACTTTTATGTTTCTTTCACAGTACCTCACTGAACATAGCAGCTTGATATGCATGAAACAAAGGTTTCTTCATTTTGATCCATAGTGTAACTGCTGGATAGAGGGAAGGATGTTCTAGCCCCAATAGAATTCTAAAATATATTTTTACACAGCTGTCTAACACTCCTAACGCTCACTGTATATCAAGGTTAAAATGTATTTGCTCTGTCTTCTGACACCCATTCTCAAAACCAGTACTCCACAGAAAGAAATTACTTTCATCCACTTATACCATTCTGACAATATGGCTCCCTGTTTTTTCCCCATATTGTTCCAATGTGTTCCATAGGATAGAAACATGGTGTATCTGTCCCTGCATTTTCTTCTTTCAGCATGCTTTCCAACAGTAATCTTGTGTCATAAGTAAGTAAATAAAACCAACAACATACATTATTACCTCTTGCTGTTCTGTGTCTGCTATCCAACATGACTTCATAACCCACTGAGTTTATTAGGGGATTTTGAAAAGGCATTTCTGGAAATGCTGGTCAGATGTTATTCCACTGGATTGAAAGAAATACTTTTTGACTTTCTGCTGGTTTGTGTCAAAGCCAAATTAATGTCTGGGTAGATATTATTTCTTATTTTTGCCAGATAAGACAGTGATAAAACAAAATCACTGTCTCTGCATTCCTCATATTTAAGGATCACTGGTTTAGCAAGCTCTTACTAACACACTGTTGTTTGTCTCTAAGAAGCATATCTGAGATGACATAACCAATGCGAGAATTTAGTTTTGTGGATCCTAAAGTCTTTTTCATTACAAATATCAATTAGTGATGAGTCAGAAATCTTTGCACTGGGACTGTATTTACCCTTGCATCTTAGATCTTTTATTTACCTTGTATTCACCCTTTGCGCAGGGGGTGTATTTGCCTCAACATCTCAGATTTTTTATTTCCATTCAAATGATAGTTTCCCTTGTATGAATTGGTTTTGAGCTTTTCTGTAGATCCAAAGTTAAACTTCTTATTTATCTAGATATTACTAAATACTGCCTTCTCCTCAGGGAAACTGGATTAATGGACTGAAAAATTATTATTGCTAATAAACTAATCTGTATCTTGTTTCTGACCTTACATCAGCCTTTTACTCATCAATGGAACAGACTCAGAAAAAATGTTAATTACATTGTCCTAAGCACTGCACCTACTTTAACAGACATGTTATTCCTTCATTAACTTAGAGGTAAGATGGGCAACTCTCTTCATTTCTCTCTGCAGCTTCTGTTTCTGTGATTTGGACCCTTTGGGAAAGTAATGGTTACTTGTATGAATCGTAATTTCAAGCCCAAATGCCTTCTTAGCTTAGCAATGTCCTTGATGGAAATGAAGAACACAAAGTGTAAGTCTTGACAGACAGAACATCTCAATGCCGCACAGCCACCAGCCAAATACACTCTGTGTGTTAACAGTGTGGTAATAGAGATGCAAAATTACTGAAGCAAATAAGCAAGAGCTCTTAATAGTTAAGTAACATTATGCTTTTTAAAATGTTTTGGTCAGTTTTGGTACTTTTTTCTGTGGCTCATACAGCACAAGTCCTGTACGCTGGGTTGCTCTCTTGGTGATTTAAATTATATTCAGTACCTCAGTCTCATTTTACTGTTCATTAATACTTATTCCTTACAATGAGAAGGTCTTGCATCTGCATACTTTAAACCACTCACACTAATGAGCACTTGCTCATTATGCCAGAACTGCAGAATTTCATTTAATACTAACATGAAGTAGAGAAGATACTTTAAGAAATGTGATGTGAAATTCCGTTTTTCAATAAAAGCAAGCTTGAATGGCAGGGGATTTTACATGGTGCATTGGTCCCATACCTTGCCTGTTGCCTCCTTTTGACTTCGAGCTTTGCAAGTAATTGAGTACTGTGTGGACAGTAAGAAATTGATGTAGTATTATTTGTGGGATGATCTGGTTTCCTCAGAACTTCTGGAGGCCCAAAGGAACTGATCCTGCAGGCCTACTCGTTCACAGGAGTGAAGGGCTTGGAGTCTAGCATTTCTGGCTATTAAGTCTGCATCCCGCTGCTCTCCATAGGTGAGTGTCCACTTTGGGAGAGCCATGCCCCAACCTGTAATGCTACAGCTTGGCATTTTGTTCCTTACATTTTATTTTTAATGAAAACATTTCATGGCATGTGATCCTGCAAGCACTTCTGTTAACCTCCTATAAAACTGGTCTATGAAGTCATCTTAGTCAGTCTCTTAAAATAACAAATCCATTAAATTTTCTGGGACCTGATTCTTCTACTTATGCAGTTAAACCTTGTGTTCAGACTAATATACTTGATTCCGGTGGCTCAGCTGATAGATTAATAAACAGTCCAATCTGCACAGTGAAAGCAGAATCTGGGCATTTGTTTACATCTGTATGACATTTGTGTAATTTAAATAACCACCCGCGACACTTGTGTGAATGTTATTGTTTGTGTAATTACAAACAAAATTGATCTTGCCCATAAACCGGGTGAACTATCTATAAATCCTTGATATTAAGGAGCAGGATTTTGAAATGTAAGTTATATACAGAAGGAATATAACATGCGTAAGAAATTACTCTTGCCAGAAAAAAAGTTGACTCACTGAGTTCTATTCAGTTTTTAATGTATAAAAAACTTGCCTAATCTCAGTTTCTGTAGTTTCTATTAAAATATTAAATAACATTATATCAAATACATCCCCTGTGACATTAAAGGAAATGGAAAGCTTAGCCACACATTAATTGCATTCCAAAATGTGGCATATAGCTTAATAAACCTAATTTAAAGAACCTTGGAACAATGACATTTATGCTTTAATTAGAGCAAATGAAAGCTGTGCTGTGCACTTTTAGACAAACAATTTTTCTTGTGGGACTAGGCCTTTCTGACAAGATGCAAATCTCCCTGCAGTATGCCACGTGTCAGTCTTGTCACAGGCAAAATTGACTTCCTGGAGATGGACACTGGCAAAACAAAATGCAAGAAAAAAAAGCATTACGAGAACCAAGTAGAGAGTACAGGCAGCTTTAAAGCAAGGCTTTCTCAAGAACAGATTGGACTTGCCCAGGAAAATGAAGTCATTTATTTCTCTTTAAGGAGAACACATTAAAAGGACCAGATATGTTCCAAACCCAACAATAACAGTTTAAGATGATAAATGTTATTTTAATGATCCCTATCTATTCTGGTATTCTAATCACAGCACATATGTTTAAAACAGAAAACATCAAAATCTGCAAAGAAACAATTGATATGAGATAAAAACCCTATGCAAAATCAGAGATAGATTAATAGATCTAATTTACTTTAAAGGTATTCACAAACTGTTATAAAAACCAGATTGGTCATAAGACTTAAACTTGTTACCATATGCATCTCACAGATTCTGTGTTATGTTCCTTATGCTGGCAAACTGACTAATGATTTCAAGACTGTTCCCCAGACAAGAACATGAAAATTTGTCAGTTGTGCATTAAGGCTCTTTGTGCTTTACAGCAGAATGAAACATAAATTTTGCAGAAGAATTTAGATGTACTTTCACAATCTGGTTTGGTAAAAAGGAAATTGTGTAGCAGCTTAATATATATTTAAAACTGAGACTCTTACTGAATGCAGATGAATGATGTAGTATGTGCACTGTGCTTGCATTTACTTTAATTTTACCTTTTTTTTTTTTTCTTTAATGCTATAGCCACAACCTCAGTATCTTATTATCTTGCAGGTTTTTATATTGAGAACTTCTGCAGATAATTTGGCTATTGTCTTAGGTATGTCTCATTTTTTTTTCAATTAGACAGAGCTGGGAGGCACTTGGGACCATAGGATAAGCAGAGAAGCCAGGTAGCTTTGTTGAAAATAACAACAATTTAATTGTTTACCCTTAAACCTAATGGCACTAATTAAAAATGTCAATATTGTCAACAGTCCAATAACATCAATGCTAAGCACAGGTATTTGGAAATACAGCCAAAATATTGTTTGAAAAAAGCTGATCATAAAAAAAAATGCAATTTCTTAGGGAATTCTAGCATCTCAAGGACTTTCTTTGTTATCATTTTAAACCCCCTAACTTTTTTGGGGCGGGAGCTGATGTGGCAAAAATGCATTCAAGTCCAGAAAGCTGTGATGACTTCCTTCATTTAATAGGACAGAAGTATTTGATGCTGACTTTTGTAATTTATCCTATTTTGAGTTTTATACTAGAATATTATTAAAATATATTACAAAAGGCTAAGCCAGATACATAAGGATGGTAGATAAAATGATGTTTTTCTTTGGTTTAAAATTTTGATAAGACTGATAAAATTAGGAAGTAAATAATGCCTCCAGATTTTTTCCAAAAATTTTTTAGCAAAAAAAGCATGTTGTGAAGGAACACTTCGTTGAAACTGCAGATTCGGGGAAAAAATCCGTTTCATTCAAGAAATGTCAGCAACCTCTATCTTGGGGCTCATTCAGGCAATTTAATGGATACAAAAGCTAACACTTCCCCCTCCCCTCATAATCAAGAAGGACTAGAGATACTTTTTTTTAAAGGGAAATTAATTTTGGAAAACATTAGAACTGTAGAACTGTGGGATGTGTGTGGCACCAGGCCAAGTACTTGATATAAGCCGTTAACTGGAACTCAAATTCTTACTCCCTTTTGTGGGCATGTATGCCTGAAAAGTGATAAAAACAGGGCAGTTCTCTGCAGGACTGTATGCTACAGAAGTCCCTTAAAACCGTTCCTGCAAATGGTCACACCTCACTAGCAAGAGGTACATGCCTAACTTCTAAATCCTGGTAGAATATAAACTTAAAGAGTTCATTTATCTTACACTTTAGCAACCCCATGCATTAACAGAAAGCCCAGGTGGCTAGAGAACATGTTCCTATGCTCCCCTGCACAAGATGATGCTGATGACCTGTGCAATGGATGTCAGTCGATCTGGGAGCAAAGCTCCAACCCCATGTGATCTGGTGGTGAGGGAAAGCCATGGATTTACCGCATATTATTTCTTCTGCCTGGCAGCAAAGACAGGAATAAATGAGCAGTTACCACTGAGTTCTTCTGTTTTAATCCTGAGACATGCCCCACCGCATCACACTTAAGAATTTGAAAACTTTGAATAACATGATTTAATTGTGGGTACTTAAACTTTGATTTGACTGTGGCAGAGTTTTGATTCTAAAGACACAGTACAGAAACCCAGAAAATTTTTATAGAGTTAATCTGTACTTAAAATTATGGGGTAAATACAGTGTGAGCTCCAGAAAAATTATCGGTATTTAAAAAAAAATATTTTTCTTCCCCATTACCACTACTCTGTTGTAACACAGCCCAGTGGAGTGGGCTTTGCATGCATGGCTGTGTGCTGCCAAGCGATGGTTAGATGATTAGTAATTCAACATGACCTTGAATTCTATCACCTGCAAACTGGTAAGCACACAGCTTATGTCTATTTTGCTATTGCTTTGAGCAGGAGAAGATGGAAGGATTTGCCTTCTTTGTGAACATTTTAGCAGCAGGACTAATCTGATTCCATATGGTATTAATAGAAGTTCTTTTTTTAAAAAAACCAACCCAAACAATTCAAATAATGTCTGAGAAGAGCATTTGATATTAGTCATGATAGTATGAAAATATTGTGTCAATATTTTTTCCATGAAAAATGTTGCAGGAAAAGATGTATTTTGCAGATGCTAGTTTTCAGGACAAATTCCTACTGTTTGGTCACTGGTGCTCCTGGGGTAAGGCAGCAAGAGGTACAACAAATACCCTAAACACATACCGAAGAATGTGTTCATGGGGAATGAGGAGAAGACAATGTTCTTCACTGGGAAAATGCAGAGCACTCAATCCTGTTTTTAAAAAACATCTTTCATTTCAAGATGAGATTCTCAAAGGCCTGGTTTCCCGAGGCCTTTTGAAGATCCTAAACTCAGTGAGGTAAATGAGGGTTGAAAAAGGGGATGCAGAACTTATCCAATCCTCATTTTGGCATCTACCCATGCACCTCTGTGTAACATCCAGCAGCTTTTGGGCAGCCTGATCACAATTAGGAAATCTTACTCTTCTCTATGCAAATCATCTGTTTCAGTCAACAGAAGCAGCAGAGGAAACATTAAGGTAATGCTGAGTATGATTAAAGGCGAATTTAGACAAGGATCAGCTGTGTCCAGCTACATTCCAGGAAGCAGCAGGGGAAGTACTTTCCTGTGATCCCATATTGCTACTTAGGCTCTGGCTACCTGTATTTCACCATAGCTCCCTCCTGAACTTGCTCAGTGCTCTGATCTGTCTCTGTCATGCACAGTCACTGCCACAGATGCTGGCAATGTAATTGTAGCATGGGGGAAAACATGTAGCCCTATCCAGACAGATACAGCTGCATAGCCTTAATATCCTCCCTACTGGGGTTTTGGAATTAGCATAATCTCTGTAGTCCTCTATAGCTCCAATGCACCAAGGGCATTTCTCAAAAATCCTGTTCTCTGATTTTTGCCTTCCATCACCATTCAATACTCTAATTGATAGATTGTAACTTTGAAGTGAAGCACAACGTGCTTAGAATGGGAAATCCCTGACCAAACCTGTAAACACATTATAAAATGATAGCCCAGGCTCTGAAGAATCAGTCACCTATCCACCACTCTTCTTCTGGTCTCTCTATCTTTATTTGTCCTTCTGCTTCACACCAATGGACAGGATAAAACCCATCATGGAAGAGGCAGTATTGAAAAAACAGTGTCCTGCTTACATCTCACTGACAAAGTTTTAAAGGTATTTCCTTTTACATTTTGTTGTAAGCAGCTGCCCTGGAATGAATTCCATGCACACTCAGGGAAAAAGTGTTGCTCTGGAGTGGTAGTAAGTGACTCTTACAGAAGTATGAATTTGTCTGCTAGGCAAACAGGAAAACCCCAAAGTAGCATCATAACCCTCTTCACATTGCATTTTGCAATATGGTGACTGAATCGTTAAACAGCTAACTACTTTTTCTTCTTTTTCTCTTAGACAAAGATGAGTGAGAAAAGGAAGTTGCTTATTTTGCAGCTTCCAAACCCCCAAAATGCATTTGCCTAATATTGTCCAAGAGCCTTATCCTCAACAAAACTTTGTGGATGTGAAACGCTCAGGCATAGTGAATTTAGATGAGATGAACGCAGTAAAATGCATTTCAGTCCCTCGATACCCAGGATATTTTATGACAGATTTCCCTACTATTCTGTCTAGTTCAAAGCACACACCTTAGGCATTGCTATTCCATAGTCTTTCTTATAAGCATTCATCTCAGTGTGCCTTGCGGTGCTATTTGCACTGTACCATTATCTCCTACCCCAGAAGATGCAGCTACAAAACAGGAATATGTGTGCCAACTCCTATCACTCCACTGCTTCAAATTCTGATGCTCAGCCTCCTGTTAGAGGGGATCAATACATGATCCAGCCCAGCTGGATAGAAATTAATTGATGTGACATTTTACAATCAATTCAGAACAGTGGGCTAATGCTAAGAGGGGTTTTAATTATGCAGATGAAACCTCCTACTACATGAATTCCCTTAGCCAGTTTGCTGGAAGCTGCAAGAGTACAGTAGAGGGAAGTATAACTCAGTATTTGCCTTGTCTTTCCTCTCTTTCTCAAGCGTAGCAGAGTTTAGTGGACATTGTCAGAAACGAAACGCTTGTCCAGGTGGATCTTCAGTCTGATTAGTTGGTATGTATTGGCAACTGTTTTTAACCTAAGTACAGTAATACACTTCCATTTTTATATGTTAGCAGATACAGTAAATGAGTTAGATTTTATTTGAGGTGGTCTGGAAGGATGGTTAAGAAAGACAAATTATCTGTGGCTATATATCCAGCTATTAAAATATTCAAGATGGTTGTTCCTTCTTTGTTAATGCAAATGCAAGAACCATAAAGCATATGGTGAGGAATGCTCCATCACTTTTAAAGCACACTTTTGCTAATGTAGAAATGAATTATGCTGCATTCCATAATTCAGGGATTAGACTTTTGAACATAATTAAGCAGGCACTGCCTGGTCTTTGAGACACAGGTACATGTGTTCAGTTTATCTATTTCAGAAATAAAATCAAGTAGGAAGCTACCACAAATATTTTGTGCAAGCTTTCAAATGAAAGGGTCTGCTGAGAATTTGCATAATATCTTACTTGTGAAATGTAAAACCTGTCATAAATCATAATTCAATTTATAAGACAATTAAATGCATGTGTTTCTGTTCTCTTTTATGGTTCTTAGAAATTGTTATCTTGTGTAGCTGGAGAAAGAGGGACTAAAGAAAGCAGAGAAAGTGAACATTAGAATAGAGGGCAAATATCAGACAGCCACTTCCTTCACATATGTGTTTTTTCCAGCTGTCCTGTGCTCAACTGAAATAGCACAGGATGCTTCAGATTCCTCATAATTTCCTATTTTCCTTAGGACACAGATCACCTTCTGTGTTTCATGGGACTTAGAAGGTTGCAATATAACTGTGAGAGATTTTCTGCCATTTTAGTCTTTTTGCAGCTTATGATCCTCAGTAAATCTCTCTGGTGAGATAAAGAAAACTCCGTAAAGAGGATAGAATAAAAATCAAAACCCAAAAATAATCTTCATAAATTCTAATTTCAAATAAGGCAAAAACCTCCACCAAGCTGGCAGAAGTATTTTTCTAACATACTATGTTCTTAAAAATCTACTTTTCAAACTGCATTGCCATAAATGTAAACGTGTCCTGGTCCTACCGTTAGTTTTAATGTATGTCAGAACACATCAATCTTTTGTGAATTACAGACAGATCAGTTCTAGAAATATTGTAAAACTAGAAATCATGAACCAAGAAATGAAATACTTTTGTCAAGATATGTGGATGTTAACATTACTTGAATCTACATTTTATTGCATTCACAGACTGTAACAGAGCAGATGGGGCAGCAGGAATCTGGGAAACTGGCAGTTTGGTCCCACCCTGAGAAGTGAATGAAAAAAGACCCTTTTTCCATGCAAAAGACCAGCTCTGGTTTTATTGTTCATTTTTATTAAACTGAGTAATTTTTTATTCCAGCTAGTATTGTAAGACTAGTGAGCTGGGGGGATGCCATGCGGTGGCAGAATAGTTAAAGAAAGCCTTCACCTTGCTGGAGCTAATCGCGATGGGTATGTTTGTTTCTCCAGAATTTAGCTCAGGCCCTTATTTCTGAAGGTGGCAAATGATATTCAGGACTATCTACTGACTTGGAACTGTTTGTGTGTCTCCAACCCAACAGGTCTCACTCACTTCACTCTTTAAATCATAATATCCCAATTAAAATATAGCAGAAACACATCCCTTCAATTGAATCAGGTTTTATTTTATTTCAAAGTGGGAAACGTGGCAGTTTGGGAAAAAAGGCTTGGCCCACATAGTTCTGAACCCTGTGTCACTTTGCTGATTCAGACCCCAGTGCCATTTCTGGGATCTAGCTCTGTGTTCATGTCTTGGGTTTTGGTAGGTAGACCAGCATGGTTTATAGCTTTTTGTCTGTCGCTTCACAGAATGGTTTCAGGTCCGTATTGGGGGCTGCGCTGTTCAACATCTTTGTTGGTACATGGACAGTGGGATCAAGTGCATCCTCAGCAAATCTGCCAATGACACCAAGCTGAGTGCTGCAGCTGACACGCCGGAGGGCAGGGATGCCATCCAGAGGGTCCTTGACAGCCTTGAGAGGTGAGCCCATGCAAACCTTATGAAGTTCAACAAGGCCAAGTGCAAGGTCCTGCACCTGGGCTGGGGCAACCTCGAGTATCAATACAGGCTGGGCTGAGAATGGATTGAAAGCAGCCCTGAGGAGAAGGCTTTGGGAGTGCTGGTGGACAAGAAGCTCGACACGGCCTGGCAATGTGTGATGCAGCCCAGGATACTGTTGGGTTTCTGGGCCGCAGGCACACGTTGTCAGGCCATGTTGAGCCTGGTCACAAGAGTGACCAGCAGGTTGAAGGAGGTGATTCTCCTCCTCTACTCTGCTCTTGTGACACCCCACCTGCAGTGCTGCACTCAGCGCTGGGGTCCCCAACGTAAGGACATGGACCTGTTGGAGTGGGTCCAGAGGAGGGCCACAAAGATGATCAGAGGGCTGGAGCACCTCTCTCATGAAGACAGGCTGAGAGAGCTGGGGTTCTTCAGCCTGGAGAAGAGAAGGCTCCAGGGAGACCTTATAGCAGCCTCTCAGTACTTATGGGGGGCTTATAAGAAAGATGGGGAGAGACTTTTTAGTAGGGCCTGTAGTGACAGGACATCGGGAAATGCTTTTAAACTGAAAGAGGGCAGATTTAGATGTTAGGAATAAATTCTTCACAGTGAGGGTGGCAAGGCACTGGCACAGGTTGTCCAGAGAAGCTGAGGATGCTCCATCCCTGGAAGTGTTCAAGGCCAGGCTGGATGGGGCTTGCAGCAACCTGGTCTGTGGAAGGTGTCCCTGCCCATGGTGGGAGGGTTGGAACTAGATAGTCTTTAAGGTCCTTTCTAACCCAAACCATTCTATGATTCATATAATTAGGTATGCACTGTGAAAACTATATTCCCATAAGCTATGTGGTCAGTTCTGCCTGAGGTAACCACTAACAGCCTCTATCAGCTTAATGATGTCTGTTGTTGGCAGTGCTTCTGCCAGTCAGTGATGTTTATATCAGGAAATAAAATCTGTTTAGTAAACATTGTAAAGAAAACAAGCCATGTGTTAATGTGTTTGCACCAGCTATTCCTTTCTTAGGCTTTATAATCAAGTTTAACTGTTTAAATTTCAGTTATTAATACATGGCTAAATTTATATAAACTTGGAAGAACCTTGAAATGTTAGAGCTGAACTTAAGAGACAAAAGATGCAGGTGTGTTGGGTTCCTAGTTCATGCTTTTATTAGCATAGGAATACTTGTCTGATCTCAGTTATGTTTCGTAGGTAAGACTGCCACAGATATTTCACCTTTAGGAGGGTTTCACTAATACTCGATGTCATTTTCCCTAAAGAAAACCCACTGCAGAATTTAACAGCAATAACTGTAGAGAACATCATAGAAATGACATTTCTATACCTCTAGGACGAAATAGAGATTAATATAACTTCCACATTCTTACCGAGGTATTTTATTGCATTGTATAGGGACAATACAATTTGCTCTTAAATTATATGGAATACTTTATAAAGAAAAAGGTTGTAATTTCCTTAACAAATGTTTTTAAGACCTTCCTATGATAGTTCATGTTTTCAATTTCATCATTTTTTCTATAGCTTATTTAGGCAAGTGTGGTCATCCATACGTGACGAAACAAATTAAAAAGGGGCATGTAATGTTCCAGTTCCAAGTACTTGGGTGGATGGGGTTGCTTAATATACACATATCAAACTCATTCCAAACTATCTGAGACTTCTGGATGAATTTGGTGCAATATATTAATTCAATTACAATGGAAACACAGATCAAAGAATGTAGCTGGAAGGTCTGATTAAAATATCAGACTTTATTAAAACATCCCTGGTTTTGATCATACCGGATTAAAATGTCTGAAACTTCACTTAGCTTCCTGTCCCCAGAAAAGAAAGTTTTACTGGGGAACTGTAGGTTCAAGGTTTCAGACCTTGTTTTTCAATTCTGTTAAAGTGGAATTGTCACAAATTGGTAAGAAAAGCCAAAGACCTTCTTTACCCATTTTTGTCACTGAACATATATTCTTATTTGCTCCAATTTATTACCTTTTTCTTTTGTGTTTTTTTTTTTGTTTTGTTTTGTTTCTGGACTTTACTTATTCATATGGAGTAAGCCATCCTGGAAAGACTTCAGTTTTTCAAAGGAAATAATAAAAAAAATCGCTTTCCTCTATTTAAGAAACAAAAATCTTTCAGAAATTATTAGTTCATGGCATAGGATGAAAACACATAGGTGCAAGTCCAGGTCTTCCAATTTGCAGGCCTGTGCCAAACTTTCAAAGGCAAGGTGTTAATGAAAAGCAGTTACAGCATGCTGCAGTGCTCAACTGATCTACTTTTAGTGCCAAGATGTATGCTGAGAACTACCATCAGTGATAATAGACCTCTAAATTGGAAACAATCACTGTAAAGACACCTAACAGACATTCTCTGGTACATAACAAGATTGAGATAAAAATCACTTTTCTTAATTCGTTTACTTTCCTGTTCCTACACATCGTGTCAACACTTGTTTGTAATTATATTAATATGGTAAGCGAAGCACTCCCTGTTGTGTCACATGAACAGTAAAAATTCTGCATATTGCTATCTTGCATATGCATTATATTTTGTGCTTGGTATTGATACAGCACTGCTTCGTCTCTTGGCAAGTGCAAGGGTAGAGTCCAGTGCTGTCTCTGCTTTACTTGTGAGGAGCCCCATTCCATAGGAATTAGGTTTCCAAGTACACAGCTTGGCAGGAACTTGGAGAAACATGGATTCAGTAACTAGGTTGATTTTGTGGTTTACTGTGTATGCGTTCTTTGTATTACAGTGAAAGTAAAACACAGCATGCATTTCCACTGTTACTAGAACACAGTTTTAAGAGGAGTGATGGTTTCTCCCTTGAGTTACCAGTGTTACAGATCTCATCACAGATACAGAAAGGCTCAGAATGAGATAGCAAGTATTTTATTACAGATCAACAGAGAATAGTTCTGTTCATTTATGGATTGTTTCAGGGTTTCTGAAAGACTGTGCTAATGCTGCCTATTAAGATAGAGAAGATGGGGAGGAGAGAAAATCAGTCTCATTTCTCAATCTATTTAAATGAACAAAGGTTTGCATATTAAACTGAACGGAGCAAGTCAACAAAGTCATACCAAAGAAAAAAGCAAAAAGCTTTATTTTGCATAATTATGCCTGAATCACAGCAGATTTGATAGAATGTGTTCCATTCTAAGCCCTAAGGTCTTATTTAGGCGGAGCACAGTTATCAAATATACTGGCTGTAATGCGCTTTTTCTGGGCTAATCTAATGTCTCATGGGGTATTACGCAAGAGGACAGCACACACAGTTGACTAGTTTCATTGTTTTATACTCAGTTGTTGCATGGTTTATTCCACACATCTATTGGAAGCTATGGTAGCGCACTGTCAGAGCTCTTTGGGTTTGTTTCTTCCAGGGTGGCTTCCCTATCTCTAAAATATAAATGAAGTAAGAAATATTAATGCTTTTCTGGTAAGAGAGAGATAAGGTTTAACGCATGAATACTTGTAAATGCCTTCAGAGGACACTTCAGAAGTACCTAATACTATAAATTATGGTTTTATAAGGTATTTTGCTAACATTATAGTATTAGGGGTTTGGCCCTTTAACCTTTCTGCATGTATGTAACTTGACGTAATGAAGGCTCATGGAAAAGCTTTCATGAATGGTATTACCTGTGCAATTTGAACATGAGACTTTATAGAACCCTGAAGGAATTGAGCTATGACCTGTTTCCTGCAGCAGAGTAAGCTACTCCAAACGTTGCTTTACTCATTAAAGGTCAGAATCTAGAAATACTGTGACCAAGGTTCTCTGAAAACACCTTTTATCTGAATGGAAATAAGCTGTATTTACAAAATTGCTGATATTAACACAGTCTTCTAGTATTAGCAGGATAAATGCCTTAAGATAAGAATTTTGCCTGCTGAGCATCCAAAACTCCACAGCAGGCACTAAAGCAGTAAGATGCTTAGGAAAACAGCTCAACATCTGATAGGCAAAAGCACAATAAATCAAAGATAAAGTAAACTTTCTAGATAAGCAGGAGCATTTAATGCTACTCTGATTAAACTCATCTACAGGAAATGAGTAAACACAGCCTCCATGCTTTCTCCTTCTTTCTGCCAATTTACATCTTAATGGATAAACTGTTTCAGGTTACTTATTCAGCAAAGCAAGGGATTGATTTGCAGCTTTTTATTTTGAGTGCTCCCATCAACTTCTGCAGGGCTGTTCAGGGCAACTGAGCACAGCCATGGGGAGGCATTTAAAGATTAACAGCCCTTCACAGCATTCCAGGTGTGTGAAAAAGCAATTAAAAAAACCTTTTTTTTTTTCCAGTATTACATACATACTACCTGTGACTGTTGCAGTTACCACACTGGTGGCTTTCCACAAATCTTGCAGTTTGTTAATGCTGTGATACTGCTTTTTTTGCTTTTTCTTTTTCTCCCCCCCCCCCCCCCCCCCTTAAAGACCTGAGTTATGAGATTATGAGAAAAATCTCAGATTTCATTGAAAGGGTATTTTTAGTCCTTGTTCCTAATGGAAAGCCTTAAAATGCGAGCTTGAGCAAGTTACAAAGGATCACTTGTTCAGCTGCACTGCTTAGCTTGAACATGAGCGTAGCATGAGGGAAACCACGGCTTTGAGAGGGATGTGATACAATTCTGAAACTCCACCCGGAGGAGCACAGAATGATCTGTCACTGAATTCCTGGATATTTTTAAAAGAATTCCAGGAGTTATTACATTTTCCTTTGTAATTCCAGGAAATCATGGATGTTGGGCAGACCACACCACCACCCAACCCCTAAGTTTCAGTGGCAGTGAGCCGCCCTGGGACCGCTTCCCCTCAGTTTTGGGGGTAGGAGGGAGCCCTCTGACTGCTTAACCTCAGTTTTGGGGGTGATGGGCAGCCCTTCCACTGCTTCCCCTCAGTTTTGGGGCTGGCAGGCAGCCCCTCAGTTGCTACCCCTCAGTTTTGGGAGCAGAAGGCAGCCCTCTGAGTGCTTCCTCTCAGTTAGGGGGTGGCAGGCAGGTCTTCAACTGCTTTTCTTTAGTTTTGGGAGCAGCCGGCAGCCCTCTGACTGATTCCCCTCAGTTTTGGGGGTGGCAGGCAGCATTTAAACTGGTTCTCCTCAATTTTGGTAGTGGGAGGCAGCCCTTCAACTGCTTCCCCTCAGTTTTGGGGGCGACAGGCAGCCCTTCAACTGCTTCCCCTCAGTTTCGGGAGCAGAAGGCAGCCCCCTGACTGATTCCCCTGTTTTTGGGGCAGCGGGCACCATTCATTATTCCGCTCTGTTTTGGGGGTGGCAGGCAGCCCTTCAACTGCTTTTCTTTAGTTTTGGGGGCAGCCGGCAGCCCTCTGACTGATTCCCCTCAGTTTTGGGGGCGGTGGGCAGCACTTCAACTGCTTCCCTTCAATTTTGGGGGCAGCAGGCAGCCCTCTGAACGCTTCCTCTGAGTTTTGGGGGTGGCAGGCAGCCCTTCAACTTATTCCCCTCAATTCCAGGGGCAGCAGGCAGCCCTTCAACTGCTTCCCCTCAATTTTATGGTGGAGGGCTGCCCTCATACTGCTTCCCCTCAGTGTTGGGGGCAGCGGGCAGCTTTACAGCTGCTTCCTCTCAGTTTTGTGGGCGGCAGGCAGCCCTTCTTCAACTGCTTTCCTTTAGTTTTGGGGGCAGAAGTCACCCCTTTGATCCCCCCAACCGCCCCCCCCCCCCCCCCCCGTTTCATGGATGTTGGGCAGACCACACCACCACCCAACCCCTAAGTTTCAGTGGCAGCGAGCCGCCCTGGGACCGCTTCCCCTCAGTTTTGGGGGTAGGAGGGAGCCCTCTGACTGCTTAACCTCAATTTTGGGGGCAGCAGGCAGCCCTTCCACTGCTTCCCCTCAGTTTTGAGGGTAGCAGACCACCGTCTAACTGCTTCCCCTCAGTTATGGGGGCTGCAGGCAGCCCTTCCACTGCTTCCCTTCAGTTTTGGGGGCAGAAGGCAGCCTTTCAATTGATACCCCTCAGGTTAGGGGGTGGCAGGCAGCCCTTCAACTGCTTCCCCTCAATTTTAGGGTGGAGGGCTGCCCCCATACTGGTACCTCTCAGTTTTGTGGGGGGCAGGCAGCCCTTCATCAACTGCTTTCCTTTAGTTTTGGGGGCAGAAGTCACCCCTTTGACCCTGCTTCCCCTCAGTTTTGGGGGCAGCAGGTAGCCCTTCAGCTGCTTCCCCTGTTTTGGGAGCAACAGGCAGCCCTTCAACTGCTTCCCCTCAGTTTTAGAGTAGCGGGCTGCCCTCTGACTGCTTTCCCCTCAATTTTAGGGGTAGGAGGCAGCCCCTTCAACTGCTTCCCCTCAGTTTTGGGGGCAGCAGGCAATCCTTGAATTGCTTCCCCTCAGTTTTGGGAGCGGTGGGCAGCCCTTGAGCTACTTCCCCTCCGTTTTGGGGTCAGTGGGCAGCCCTTCAACTGGTTCCCCTCAGTTTTAGGGTGGCGGGCTGCCCTCTGCCCACTTCGTCTCAAATTTGGGGGCAGCAGGAAGCCCTTCTTAACTGCTTCCCCTCAGTTTTGGGGGCAGAAGGCTGCCCCCTGACTGCTTCCTGTCAGTTGTGGGGTCTGAGGGGCGCCCTCTGACCGCTTCCCCTCGGTTTTCGGGCCGGCGGGCTGCCCTTCAGCTGCTTCTCCTCAGTTTTGGGGTCTGCAGATAGCATTTCAACTGCGTCCCCTCAGTTTTAGGGGCAGCAGTTAGCCCTCTAACCGCTCCCCCTCTGTTTTGGCGGCAGTGGCAGCCGCCTGACCGCTTCCCCTCAGTTTTGGGAGCGGGGGCGGAGCCTTCAACTGCCCCACCCCGCCCCGCCCCTTTCGCCCGCGCGCGGGCCTCCACCAGAGCACTCTCCCTTAGGGACTTCGCGCCCCGTGAGGAGCAGCGTGCACAGGGGCCGCCGGTTCGAGTCCCGAGGGGGGCGGCCAGTGTGGGAGCGGGCGCAGGGCACGTTCACCCCCGCTCTTTGCGGGGCGAGACGCGGGGGGGGCCCGCCCGGGCGCCGGCGGCCGCGGGCCCAGCGCACATGTGCGGCCGCCCGGCACATGCTCACTGCGAGCGGCGCATGAGCAGACGCGGCGCGGGGGCCATCGGACATCTTGGGCCGCCCCGCACGGAGTGGGGAGCGCCTTCGCCGGGCCCCGGGGCGGGAGCCGCCCGCCGCCCCCGCGCCTCCCGGCCCGCCCGCCCTGGCGCCGGCTGCCTTCCCCTCCCCCGCCTCCCCCGGGCTGCCTAGAACATCCCTCCTCCCCTCTTGCATTTGTCTTAATTCTTCTCAGAGACAAGATGGCAACGCCGGCGGCGGTAAACCCTCCCGGTGAGTAGCTGCTGCTGCCGTCGCCCCCTGCGCTGCAGGGAGTCCGTCTCGCCCCATGTGGCCCCGCCGCACAACACGCCCTCCCCGCCGTAGGCACACACCCGGCCCCGGGACGGCGCGGTCCCCGCCGCAGCGGGGCGGGCAGCCCCCGCTGCTCTGCCCTGTGCCCCGGGCTCCTCCCGCGGGGCGGTGGCGGCCGCTGGCTGCGGCCCGGAGGGGGCGCGACGCCGGCGGCGGGGAGAGCGGGGCTGCCCCGGGCGAGGAGCCGCCCGCCCGCCCCGGGACCGAGCCAGGGAGCCGGGAGCCCTTGGCGGGTTCCTCGGGCTGCAGGAGTCCGGCTGCCGCCGTGTCGCTGCCGTTGGGTGTAGGCACTGCAGAAATGAACAGTTTTGCATAAGCATACGCGGTCATATGGCAGGGGAGGGAGCGGAGAGCCTGTGTTCCCCTGCCCGAGCCGGCGGGGACGGGGGCGGCGGGTGTCGGCTGCACCGTGCAGGCGTACGGCTGCCCTGGGAATTGGTAGGAGTATTTGCTTTTCCTGCCTCTACATTGGCCAGGTTTGTTGTCGGGAAGCAAAACCGGCTTGCGAAGCACTGCTTGGAAACACACCAGGGTGTCGAAACTGAGTGGGGGCACCTCAGGGTGTGCAGGGTCTTTGCCGTGCGCTTGGTTTCTTGCCAAAGGACCCAAGAAATGCTCTTGTTAATACTACTTTACTACATTTATTAAGAGAAGAAACTTGCTAAAATTTTCTTTTTGAAATTTTTGTGAGGGAGGATGTTTCCTGATGCTGTGTTAGGTGTCTGAGATGCAGCATCTATTTTGTTGAGTGGGTGATAAAGTGGGTCTAGATGCAATGCCATGGTACATATTTTGGAGATGTACTTGGATCAACAAGTACCTGACACTAAAAGTAAGTGGGACAACGGATCTTGCACTGGGCTCAATACTAATAAGAATATTTTTATCAAAGGTGCATTCCAGTTTTAGTTGCTTTAGTGCATGGTCACGTTTTGTCATTTTTTTGTAGAGCTGGGTTCGGTTCTGACAGTTAAGGGTCAGTTTGAGTAAACCCCAACTAACATTTAAAGGTTGTTCTTTATATTACAACCTGCTGTAGTTGGTCATGTAGTTGTCATACTGAAAGTGAATATGACAAATAATAAACAATTTGGTTCAGTAAGTGTCAATGAAGTAAGAAGGAACAGGTCTTTGCCAATTAGATTAAGTTTTAATATCAGAATTCTACTTATTAAATGAAAATCAATATTTAATGGAAGGTTATTAAATTAATATTGTTTAGCCTCCAGGATACCAGGCTGTGCATGATAATGGAGAGTTCCATTGTGTGCACTCATAGCTAGAATCAGTGAGCTGTTTTGCAGACAAAGTAGGATACACACAGCCTTTTCTGACTTAAGTTGGGTTTGCTATTCTCCTGTCTGCTCCTCCAAGCTCTGCACTGAAGGAACAGCCCTGACCACTTAGAGGTCTGTGCTAAAACCACTGAATTATAGTACAGAGCCTCGTGGCCCTTTTGCACTAACCACTTCTGCTTTCTGTTTTTACCTGCCTGCAGCTGAAGCCACAAAAAAGATGTGGTTGCAGGAGGTATGGTATGCACACACCGCAGAGCAGCCTCAGGGTATGGCTTCATAGTTGTTCTCCCGTGACTACTTTGAATTTCAACAGCATTATGAGATTATCGAAGAAACATAAAAAAAATATGAGGGAAATGAGAGCCAAGTGTGTTGACTCTGTATGCATCTCCATGCAATGATCTGACACAGTTAAAATTGACTTGCAGTGTGGTCCTCAAACTCTCTTAAGCACAGATTGCTGGTCCACCAGAAGGATGAGGGGACGTGTTGGTTTCCTGAAGTGACCCAATACCTACTTCTGCAAGGCTGAGGTTACAGAGCATCGTTTCACTCCTCGTCTAGGCAGTTGGAACAGATCTCAGCTGAAAGACAAACTCACTGGCTGTTAATGATCTTCCCACGTTTTCTTTGCGTGAGCGTTGCTGTCAGACAAATGTAGCTATGCATGGACAAAGTCAAAATGAGGAATTTTTGAGCTGTAAAGAGGCAAGAAGAGGAGACCTTTGATCTATTATGCAGTGCTGTGTTTGCTCTACCACGGACAGCAGAAGATAGAGCTGCATGAAAAACCTTGATTTCTGGTGTGTTTTTTTTTAAATCACTATCTGTTGATTTTGTTATTTTTTGGATTAAATGCAAAGCAGTGCAGAGAAAAAATCAAAAGGTGTAGCAAGAGGATTTTAATGCTACTATTTTCTCTTCAGGCCAGATCCTCAGCTGGAGTAACGTGAAAGTAGCCCTATTAGTATTGGTGAAGCTGTGCTGCCTTACGCCAGTTGACTTTCTGATCTGCAATGTTAGGGGAGCACAATAGAGAGATTAACTTGTTAAGCATCTTTAATGATGATTAGAAATTACAATATGATTAAATTTTTATTAAGCAATTGTCTGGGGTTCTAATAACAGTTGATAATTTAGGCAGGACATTAACTTGCAGCTACCACTATATAAATACATGTGATTTTAGTCATATTCTAGATAGTGGAATGGGGATTGAGGAGACAGAAAAGCTGTGTGTTCTCTAATTATGGATGTGAAAATCTTCCAGTGTGGGATCTCTTGGTACAGAATCGTGCACTGCTCTGCAGCAGCATCTTCTGTCTCACATTAAATGCAGATTTATCCATTTTCCCACTGATCTTTTTTAATGCAGAGTTTGAGTTATGAAAGTTCATGGGAGTGGGAGCCGTTTGCAGCCTTTCCTGGCTAAGGCTCCTGAGAATTGCAGTGACAGAGACCAAATTGTGGTGGGAGTAAGGCCACCTCTGTGGGCTTTCTGGGCTGTGTTAGATCTAAACTGATAGTTGTCCGTAACTGCAACTAGACATTGGACTGACAAAACTCGGGGGGCTCTGTGTGATAGTCTTCTTTCTTCCTCATCCCACATGCTTAGCCTTGGGAATGGGTTCTGGTTAGAAGTCCTTTGTTCATTTGTCGCAATCTGTATGACTAACTGAAGTATGAAACACAATACAGGTGTGTGGGAAGCTCATCTGCATCGGCACAAAGCATTGGAGTTAATTTATTTCCTGCTGAAGTAAGATTGGCATATTAAATGGGATTTAAGAACAAAAAAATTGTGGAGGTGTAACAAGCATTTCATAAATCACTGCTTGCAGCAAAGTAACGTAGTGCCATGTCTGTTTTAAATATATAATTTTGGAATGCAAACTTGTCCATAATTGTTGCTACTTTGGGGTCAAATTTGGCTTGAGTGCAGTACGTGATGTGGTGATTCTTGTATTAGCCAAGTCGGGATGAAAACATAAAACGCTTAATGAACTCAACATTTTCTTGTCCTGAGACATTTCTTGGTCTTGGGTAATGAGTTCCAACCTGGCTTAGTCTGATGGGTGGTCCCAGAGTGGCAACTTTCTGCTGTGATTAGGTGATGTGAAATGAACTGGTTGTATCCTTTCATTTCTTCCTGGTGAGTTATCCCTAGATGGAAGGGCCACCCTGGGTAGTACCCACAAATGTATTACCAAATGACACAAACTTGTAAGTCAAGTCAGAAGAAATCATGAGATTTCAGGGTTTTATCCAGTTACACTTAGAGGACAGATCCCTTAGGATTAATTTTTTGCTATGTTTTAAGATGTTGTGAATCCTTAGGATTGTATTCTTATATTTAATTGGAAAAAAATAAGAACTGGGTTGTTCATATAGTCACTAAGACTCCTTTAATGATCTCTTTCAAAGCAAAGAGCCAAAGTCTAAAAGTATGGAGAACAACATGTCTCCAGCAGGACACCTACTAGAGATTTGTTGAGAGAGAGAGAGAGAGGTGGTGGGTCATGAGAGAAGGGAGTTGCTGAGGCTTATGACATTACTATTACAACCACAGTAGCTGACCAGGGGTACTTTTAGCCTATGGCTAATCCAAGATATAAAAAAAATGGGGCTGAACCTTGAAGAAAGAGGATTAAATAAACTGTCTTTACTTTCAGTTTGTAATGAGTTAACAGCAAATTTTATGTCATATCAGTGAAAACTTGTAACTCAGCCCTGCATCTGGGCTCTTGATTTAGGCAGGTATATTGAGTTCTGGGAGCTGGTTTTGTTTGTATGTGTTTGTGTGACTTGGGAGTTAAGTGGAGGTAGATCATTCTCCCGTTTCAGCTGGACATTCTGAGAACCAAATCATCTGTTAGCCATTCTTACGTTGGCTCTCAAGTTACTAAGTGCTTTGGATGAATTTTCTTGATGCTGCCCATTCCATTTTCCCAATAGGAATTGCCTTTCTGAAAGTGATGATCTGGCCATTCTTTTCGTTAGTTCTCATACAGCTTTGAAATTGATGATTGAAAAAAAATCCACTTCAGTGTTTTAGATTTCAAAATTGTCTGCTCCACTCGGAGCCCAAAAGGTGTTGTGGTTTATTGCTACAGTAGTTACAGCTTTGCCCTTTGTTACACTATAGACTATCCAGTAAACTCCAAAATCAATTTAACAGCATCCTGAGGAGTAAATGGAGTGTTCTAGTGATGGAGGTTATAATGGGCTGTGATATTTCTGGGATGCAAAGAAAGTAGTCATCTAAGATAATGTTAAAACAAAGGTCTCAAAAATGGAGCACTCGTTAGCTAATGGGAAGCTTAAATTGCAGATCTTTTCCTTTTTGTATTTCCCTATCTTTGGTACTGCAGAATCGCTCCTTATTTCAGTCAAACCGTGGCATGAGTTGATAGTGCCTCTTGAATTGTTCTGTGATAATGTTTTGTCCTCCAGGACTGTGTACTGAACAATAACTTGCATTGAAGAAATGTCAGGTTTTGATATTTCTAATATATAGGGCATACAAAAGATTTCATTTCGGGATATCTCTTCTATCACAGAATATTTGTTTAAAATTTGCATATGTAGCTTGTGGTTAGTTCCAAATATTTTTTCAAATAGAATGTTTCCCCATTCCTCTTAATAAAAATGCAAAACAAAACAGATACTGCTGATTTCTGTAAAACCAGATGGTATTGCTGAGTTTTCTTTCCAGTAAGAAAAATTGCTATAGAGATTAGGTAGCACAAGAAAAAAAATAGCCTTTTCAAAACAGTCAAGGCAAAATAACACTGTTGATGTAGTGATTATTGTTATTAAGAGGACAGAAATGGGGCTGTCATTATGAAGATGTATTCAGAGATTATGCCTAAATGGCTTGTGAAAATCAGATATATGTGTCGTTTAGGGTAATTTTTTTGGGGCTTACTGCTTCATAACTGACAAGTAAGAATGGAAAATGCGTTACCTGCAGAAAGTGCTACCTGCAGAAAATACAATGTTACTAAAATCTGCAATAGAAAAGGGAAAGAGAGGTTTTGAGTTTAAGACATGGGACTTTAGATCTCGGGTCTTGTTGTAGATCTCTGGCAGATTTTGCAATCTGTAGCAAAGTGTCTTTGGGTGGCCAGTAGTATTTAGGGATAGAGGAACTGGCTGTGAATGAGCTGTTCTGTCTAGCGAGCACTGTGTAGTGCAGAGACACTGTCTTGGGTGCAGAAGTGTGCGGATGCCAACCCAAGCTACACTCTTTTTCTTGACTGTGAGAGTGTGCTCAATGAAGGTTATGTGGGAAAGAAATCTATGAAGATAGAGGTGCTCCTTCAGACTTCTGTAAGATAGTCTGTGCAAAAAAAATAGATTTGCTGGACGATACAGGCAAAAAAATTGAAATTTCAGAAAGATAGGTGAGCACTTGCTGTGTGAAAGATTGGTACAGTTTATTCCTTGCTAACAGTATTTCCTTTGTTCAGGTGTAAAGATTTCCTGTCACCCCATCTGTATCAATCATTCTGTCAAATGAGGAAAAGAAAAATTTTGAAAGGCTGCATTTGTACATTTTCGTTAGCTTCTGGTTATAATCCAGATCAGATAGATGCACATTGTTTAGGAAAGAAAAACCTTCATAAAATTAATCATTTATTGTATTCCAATTAAAAAAAAAAATCCAAAGGAAAATTAATTGATTGAATAAACCCACATGGACCAAATACCCACTTTTTGGCTACGCCAGAAGCAACTACTTTGTCACAAAATGTTGCAGGATTTCAGGAAAATCTAGCCTTTAAAGTGCATAAATTATGTGGTTTGAAACTCCAGTACCAAACGTAGAATGCCAATTTTTTAACAAGAGCTGATTGAAACTTTCATCTGAATAGTCAAAATCTCACATGGATCTTGGTTTTATTGTTTACATGGATTAATGGCTGTAGTCATGCAATGGGTAATGAATTAGAAGCTGTTTTCAAGATAGATGTAATTTCCTTTTTTTGTACCCAAAGCACGCTAGTCTTCCTTGGGCAAAGCCATCTGCACAGGGAGAAAGAGAAATCCTTTGTTTTGGATACTCTACATATTGATGAATGTTGCTAAACTTTCTGCTTGCTTTCTTTTTTTGTCAGCTTTTATTTCGCTTTTGCCCGTCTTCAGTGTTTCTATCCTACAGTTTCAATCCTGCCTTCCGCTTATGTGCCTCTACCTTTCTTACAATTTCTGTAACTACCATATTTTAACTGTGGTGCTATGCTGAGCTACATATTGACTTCTCAGTTACTGTTGTTTAAATGTAAATGAATCCTGGCATTGTACTGGAGCTACTCCCAAAGCTTTCAACTGCTTATAAATTCAGATTCCATTCTGTAGGTAGCATCTGAAGTCCCCCTTGGAGAAAAGTGGAACTTTTTCTGTTCTAAGTAGCAACTGTGCTGCCTTCCATATAACCCAGCAGCTACTAGAAGGTATAATCAGTTGGTTCAAATTAGGAGCCTCTATTAGTTTACATCTGCCCTAGATGTATATATGTTGCTGTTCTGTTCAAGGACAGCTCATAACATTCATTTCAAATGTTTAGGTTTGGGCTGCTGCGGTTTTTTTCATCTAAATGTCAACTGCATGTGACAGATAGAATAATATAAAATAATTATAATTTTTTCTCTAATCAAGCAAAAGGGGTGTTGAATTGTTTAATTACTGGCTTTGCCAGCATGCAGATGGGAAGGCTTTTCAGGTAAGTTGCTCATACAAAATGCCTGAAATGGATAGTAATTAACAACTGGCTCTTCATTGGTATGTTAATTACACTGCCATTTGTCCTGGTGCCTGTCCTTGTTTAAATGTTCAGTTACATTGAACTGAAGCATTCACTTCCTGGCAAACACAGAATGTATCAGCACAGTTTGACTCTCAGATATATGCAAATATTTTATGGGAAGAGGCATGCCAGTAAATCTCTGAGCTGCAAAGAACAAAACCACTGCATATTTGTATTCCTCAGAGGTAAAAGCAAAACCTGTTTCTGTGGAATATACAGGTCTGATTTTGAAAAATGGTCTCCAGTACTTTCCCAGTAATAATCCAGAACACAATTTCATGCAAGTAGATGTTTTTCGGGACTTGTTACAGCTGGCTTTCTGTTAGTAAAGGTAGGTGGACATCTGGGTGCTGTTAAATGACCTTGCGATGCGTATATTTTTAAAACTGTATTGCCTGTAATACCTGGACAGAACTGGAAATGCTTTTAAAACTTGGGATAAAGTTGATAATTTTGAATGCAAGGAGAATTAAAGTAACTTCTTATGAATAGATCACGTCAGTAGTCTCAGATCTTCTTTAACTTACAATTTAATTCTTTCGAGAATACAGATAGTCTTCTGTTATTGGGATGCTGTTTTGTAGAGTGCATCTCCAGTCTCCAGATACTACTGCAATATGTAAAAACAGACTGCATCTGGTATGTCTCTCTAACTTAATCAGTTACGTCCTGAAGAGGGGCAGGCTGGTAAAATTTTGTGGCTGACTGGGATGTCAGTATGAGGCTAGTATTTTAATTTGCTAACCATTTTCCATGTGACAGAAGCTTAATCTGTCCAAGGCACGGTGACCCTCAACACGTGGCAGAAGTCAACCCTTGCAATTAGGTGTTGATTGTAGCAGTAGCTGTGGGAAGCGGATTATAGTAATAAAATTAGCTATAAAATGGCACTGGCTACTGTGTGTCACTGCCCTCTGAGTCATGTTTGATCTGTTTATTGACAAAAAAATTTATTGCTGTTGGTACTGCAGAGCCAACATGGCCATGGATGAGCTGGATTTCCATTGTTTCCTGTCCAACAGGCAAAGCTGCTAGCTCAATTTTGAGTCCAACTTTAAAGACTTAAAGCAGTGTTAGCTAAAAAAGCTTGGTTTGAAATGCTAAATTCTTAATGTTCCCAAGCACTGAGAGGCAGCTCATTTAACAGCAGTCTGTGGCGGCTGGCCCTGTGAGCAAGCTTGGGAAAACCGAGGTCAGTCTGATGACTACTCCTGTGAGTCATGTTCATGTCATAGTATATGGGAATACCAATGGTTTCCTCAGATTTATTTATTTATTTATTTATTTATTTATTTTTTAAAATCATCTTTTAAGAGATTGCCTAGCCTTCTGCATCTAGCTCTGTCACCCTGAAAATGCTCTGCACTTTATGTGAGTAGTGGTTTGACCAGTAGAAAACCGGGCTGCATAATGAAAACTTCCCTTTATTTTTGTGAGATTTCAGCAGCCATAGGAATACAATGGCAAATTATTGGAGCTATGTGAAGGTTTCAATATTTCTGGGATGAATGCTTCTCTGTTAATTTGTTTTGTTGATGGTTTCATGTGAAACAGCCAATTTTTCTGGTTAATGTAAAAGAAAGAAAGTTTCATTTGCCGTGCTGTCGCATTTGTGGGAACAGCACTTGCATCTTAGCTGTGTTGTGTTTTTGCTTACCAGTGAAGGTTTGAAGTATGCATTTTCATTGTTGAAATTAAAGTAAATGACCCATCACTGAGAAAAATGCAGGAGCATTTTCAAGCTCTCTTATGAGGACTGGAAAATCAGATTTCTTTCTGAATGCGTGGGCATGTTTAATGGGTGGACTAAAGCCTGAATAACTGTCAGCAACTTTTCCTGTGCACATCTTATCGGCCCAAAGTTTCAGTGAAAATAGCTTGGGGGGTATCCAGACTTGCATGGGCTGTGAAGCGTGCGTTCGATGGAGGAGCAGGGCGGGAGGGGCGGTGCCCCCCACCGGTGCCCAGCCCCCCCCCCCCAGCGGTGGCCGGACACCCCCCCGCAGTGGCCGGGTCCCTGCAGGTGCCATCCATGGTGCTGAAAGGGCGCGGGGCCGGGCGCCACCGCCCGGGGGTACCAGCAGCCCCGCACCACTGCCCGGGGGTACCAGCGGCTGCTGGGGTGGGTTTGAGCTGTACCTCTGAGTGACAACCGGCAGCAGCTGAGGTGCTGAGAAGACGTGCTGCTCTCCCGCTGGTGATCTCCAGCAAAGAGGACAGTGGACTGCTGGAATGTCTTGAGTGAACGTAGCAATCTTCCCCATGTTGAGCCCTGCAGAATCCAAATTTCACAGTTCCTACACAAGTCTTTAACAGGTGCACAATGTCTCTTTAGGTTCTGTGATAGCAGCTCTCTGAGTCGCTCATAACATCTATGAGTTAAGATTGTTCCAAGGGAAGCTGTTTCTTTTTGTCACATAGATGAGGCTGGACGGGATTCTCACTAAGAACAAAACGCGCTAGATCAGACTGTGCTGTGTGGAACTCCTATCCAAAAATGGCTCATCACAGACATTTTAGAATAAAGTATAAAATTTCCATTATGGAGACTTACAAAATAAGACAGCAATAAAGAATTTTCTTCCTCCATTGTTGTTGATGGTCACTGTGAAGTACTTAGGTTTATAAAAGTCTTCGGGGCTCCTTGTAGTTTATTCAGGCTTTAGACTTGGTTCTTGAATGGTCACAGCTGTTGGTTTTTTTAATTCTAAATTAGACTGAGTGTTTCTGAACTTGCTGTACTTTTTGATGTCTTCCTGATACAACAAATGAACCTGTGCCTTTCTGAGATGTAGTAGTCTTCTGGTTAAATATATCTTGATACTCTTTCACTCTTCAAACTAACATCGTACATTTTCAAATTGTTTTCTGGCTCAAGACATAATTTTACTTTTTTTAGTGGTGTCCTCTTTCTGCTTCTTAAGCCCTTTGGTTCTGAACTGTAAATGGAACTGAGGACTATGATGGTTTTTAACATTTTAGTGAAAGCTGCCAGTCTGAATATCTTTTGATCGCCATATTTCTCCTTTTCATTACTTGTGTTTCTCCCTCTAGGTTCAATGCCGGTTTTAAAAAAAGAGAGGCCATGTAAATAATAAGTAAGTAATGTTTGAGGTTAGGCAGCTGTAGGATGGCACTGTAAAACAAAATCTTAGTGCTGGGGTACAATAGCTGAATTAAAAGATGGGTGGTTTTACTTGCTGGCATTTTGGTTGAGCAGAATCTCTTGGAGATGTGTGAGTGGGTGGAAAGAACATTAACATGAAGTTCATGCTGAATTATGTTTTGCTTGAGGAAAGCTATTCATTAGTCTCATAGCTGGCACATGTCTTTTTATTCCTTCTCTAAAGTAGTATCTGACTACTTTGATGAAAAGGTTGATATGACATTAAGGAATTGGTTCTGCCTCATCTGATGATGTGCAAAAGCCTTTCTGCCCTTGGCACAACTGAATAAGACATAGGCAGCATGCCAGTCCTCCCTTTGCTCTAGGAAGGGCATACATGTGGTAAATGTTTCAGGGTACGCAGAGTCATGGCTCCGTCTCCTAGAGTGTTACGTGTGGAGGTTAATAATGTTGTATCCGAGTTCAGCTCCAGAGCTCATTGAGTCTTCAACTAAACCCTTTTGTTAGTATTGGTTTTTCAAGATGGTCTTAAGGACAAAGTGTTCCTTCATCATTGCTAAATTTAAAATGACTGTGGTAATTATGAGTAAGAATTTCAGAGACCAGTAAATTCTCACTGTGCAGAAAATTTCTTGGCTGTTACAAGCTGCCTGCATTTTTCACTTTTATTGCTGGCTGGCTATCTCATGTCTGAGAACTGACTAGGGAAAGAAGGCGGTCTGGTGGTACAGGCACTGTACAGGGTTCAGATTTACTACAGAATTCCTGCTTAAACTCTTAACAAGTAATAGCTCTGTGCCACAGCTGAGTCTTTGTTTCCTTTTCTTTTACCTCCGGTTTGCATGTCATGTTTACAAGACTACGTAATCTGGGATACTTTTTTCATATGCATCTATTATAAAATGACATATTTGTAGCAGAGTGTGGAGTCCTATCCTGGAGCAAGCAGAGAATATTTTTTTTTTTAATTGTGATGTACTAATTGATAATGGTTTAATAACAGACTTTTAATAACATACTTTTATTGCAACCATATTTGTGTTGGATTAGCAAAGATTTTTTTGACCCTTTGGGAAGAAGAGGAGATAAAATGCAGAATATACAGCTGCTTCCTCCTTGGAAACAAGAAGTTATTTATTCCAGGCACATGAATAACCATTAATTTGTGTTTTCTTTATCCAGTAGGTATATGATGTTGGGGTAATGTGCTTTTTAAGCATCTTGGCAAAATATACACATAAGCATAGATGGATAGTTATTTCAGTGCTGAACTACCAATGATCCACCTAGCTTTAAAGTCTTAATATAGGCTTTACAACTTACTTCTTGCTGTCTTGATTTATGGTTGCTTTTGTCACTTAATTTGCCTTTGAAAACACATTAATTTGTTCTCAGCCAGTTACTGTTTGAATTAAGATTGAGAGCAAAATATTCATTGCTTCATACACAAAAGAAATGATCAAACTGTATGAAAAATACAGTTATACAGAGTGAAAATTATGAGATAGTTGTCAAGTGTGTGTTGTGTGTTTGAGAGTTAAATTTATAAATGCATTATATGGAGGTATTTGGTTAGCATGTTAACTCAAACTGCTCTTTAAATCAAGTTAATGAGCTGTCACTGGAAGTAAATACATTTTCAGAAATCAAATCATGATTCTTTCTAATGTCGAAATGTAGTGATGAAGTATTTGTAGTGATTTCTTGGTAAGTGCATTTGGCTCCCACTAGTAGTTTGCTTTGTTGTGTAATTCCCTGTAGTAGCTGGAACCTGATCGCCAAGTTTGGCATTCAGATTAATTTTGTATGTCCTTTGTACTTGTCTGTGCTGCTCTTCAGTTAGCAAATACCAAAGCCGAAAACTTAGTTTCATCAATATTTACAGACAAATACTCAGCTTGTTTTTTGACAAACATCCAGTTTGTTTATAGTGAGGGTTTTTTCAGTATTGTTCTTCACTTCTGTATTTGGTGTATCCACAGAACTGTCTGTATACTTTTGGGAGCAAGTGGCTTGTAATGGATGTCAAATGATGTTTAATATGAATAAGGGGACATGGAAAAATAATGTTTTGTTGTTACAAATTTTCATTTGTTTAGTACTTCACTGGTAGAACATCTGGTGGATTCTTGTGTTTAATAATTCTGAAAAAGCAGTAAGAGCATGGCCATTACAGCTGATCGCTTCTTGAAAGCCTAGCAGAGCTTACCTGCAAACAACATTTTCTCTCTTATTTTAAAACTGATAATTTTAAAAAGCAAAATACGAGATTCAGTGTTATAAAAGCTGTTCAGGAAATAGCTCTGTGAAGAAGTAAAGCAGAAAAAAGCATTCCAAACTTCATGACAAATTCCTGAGTGTGTAGTAAACCTAAAGTAACACTAAGGAATCTTCTGCAGCAGAGCATAGTAGTATTTTGTATTTATTGTATGCTTATGAAGTTTTCCCTTATGCTGTAATGTTGGGGTGTTTGTTCTATTTGGAGCATTTGTGAGAATGAAGAATTCTAGAAAGGGATGCAAAAACCGCAAATGTAGCTACCTTTGAACTTCTGTGGAGGTTTTTTTGGTGGTGGTGCTGGTGGTGTTCTCTTGTATGTCTGCAAATATGAGAAATTACCTAAGAGGTAGAATGTTCTAGAAAGTATAATTAAAGACCCTGGGACAGTGAAAGGTAGAAGAATCATAAGGCCTTTATTTTTAACTTTTCTTTTTTTTGCTTGCAGAAAAATTCAAGTTTTGGGAAACTCATCTTCAAAGATGAGGCTAGCTGCTAATATAGGTTGGTATGTCAGAGCAGTTAAGACTTCAGATGTTCTGAGGGTTGTCCCCTGCGGGAGGTTAAACTGAACACATCCAGGTCTCTGACAGGTGCCAGTTGAATGTTGTGGAAGACTGGTGTACTCTTTTCAGGTGGCTGTTCAAGGTCCATTTGGATTTGAATCTGGAATTTTCTTATCCACAACCCTTTTCCGTGGTCTGAAGGCTGGACTATAATGCTTTATAGGCCAGGTCTGGAGTTTGGAAAAATAATGGTTTGGAGTTAACAGATCACACAAGCAGTCTGTTCACTTGTACATCTCGTTTGAGTCCTACAGAGTTTTTGATCCTTGTTGCTGATATGGGAAAGTGAGGTTAGCTGTTTTCTCCCATCTCTGGAGAAAAAAAAAATTAAAAGAAATGTTAATCAGAAAATCTCCTTTGACTTACTGGAAGTTCAAGAAAGGATAAAATGAACTGAACATTTAACATGCGAGGCTTAGGCTGGGTTTTTGAAATTGAGTTAAACGTGTTTTTTTCCCCCTGCAGTTTTCAGACAGAGAATGTTGCATTAGAAATTACGAGGAAAGGGAGCAGTACTAAGCCACACCCTATTTTTAGAAGATGTTTTGTGATGAGTAGTGATATTCTTTTTAGGGTGTTTCACACAGATATTCTTATTCTTGGTAATAAATTGGGATGTGGAAACACCTGAAAGGCCAATTAATTATCGTAACATCAAATAAGCATCATTTGCTTGTTGATCAAGCAGAACTGAATTCATTAGCGCTATCAATAAAGTATTTAATGAAAACAATAGCATTCTGATTACCCAACAGTGCCCAAGGACACTGTAAATATACTGATAATTAAGTATTTGGTAATGCAAGTTGCTGTTCTGAATGCAATATAGAATTAACATATCCTTCTGAGGCACACTTTAAAAAAATCTTTGTAATAAATAATAAAGGCATTTGAAGGGCATGAGTAAGTAATTTCCAATGAATGATTTAAGTCAGAGTGGTCTAAATTTTACATCCACGTAGCTGGACTTTGTTTTTCTTGAGCTTTCTGCGGCTGGTGGGGTGTGGGTGTCTCTGTACAGCTCTTTGACCTTAGTTTGGTCCCTGGCTTGCAGGGTGGCTCCTGGGCCACCACCACAGCAGCAGTGTTTGGTTTAGTCTCATGTAGTTTGGCAGTCACCACTTGCTCAGAAATAGTCCTGCTTATGAGCTCCTCTGTGACTTGGCTCAATAAGACAACTACCAGCGATGATTTCTCCTGGTGATTGACTCCTGGTTTGTTGTAGTAGGCAGGTCAGGTGCAATATACCACTTCTGTCTTGGTCTTGCTCCTTGGATTTTCAAATTTTTAAATTTAGGATAAATCTTATAAGTACTTGCACCCGTGAACTTAACGCTTACTGTGCTTGTCCACCTCAATGAAAATGGATTATAAGAATATTTATGTGAAACAACTCTAAGAGGGAACCAGGAATGAGTTAATTCGAAAAAACATCTCTGCTCATTATTTAAGAAATATCTCGTCACAGTTCTTCCACCTTAAACTAAAAGTTGCAGTCATAAATACTGCCTTGCATGCTCATGAAATCTGATCGCTGATTTCGACTGTAGTTAACAGAAAACAGGGTCAAGAATCAAGTTATGTTGGCTTTCAAGTCAACTAAAATTACTTGCATGTGAATTCTGTGCATTTCTGGGTAGAGGGGAAAAGTGAAATAGTTGAGAGGAGGCTTGGATTCCTAGGAAAGCTAGGCTACCTCTGATCTGCATTTGATTAAGATCAATTTTGGTCAGTGTTGTAGGCAGATTTATTACCCATTACCTGTATTTATTTGCATATTTATAGCTATTCAGTATGTTTTATATAGCTGATAGGAGTTAGAGCACTGTCAACTTGTTACGATATAAACTCTGAAGAACACAGTACTGATCTCATGAGGTTTTTCTTGTGTATACAATTGCAAGTGTTTTAATAGCACTTTCAAAACAATTTCTGCAAATTGGCAGTTGAACTTGTACATGAACAAAATAGATATGCGATCAGGAAGTGATATTTGCTTGAAATCTAAACTAGCTTCTATAGCTGGAAAAAAAATTTGCTAGATCGGTAGTAAAAAGCCAGACTTCTCGATAGAAGGTAATAGAAATAGTATTTTAAAATAAGTAATTTGAAGATGAATGAATAAAAATGAAGTATCAAATGATGAGATAGTTTAGCTCAATAGTTTATCGGCACTCATGGTTACTATTTATTTATCATAAAACAATTGCATAGGAATTTGTAAAAGGATGTTAGCTTGTAAATGTCTTTTGACAATTATCTTGTAGAACAGGGAAATAAGATGAGGAGTTTGGGGAAGGACAAATAGCAATGATATAAGACTAGTAATTGTTGATCTAGAGCAAGGGCATACTATGGAAAATGGTCGATTTGATTGTTAATGAAATAATAGTGGTAGTTGGCTAATTTCTTACCTTTGTAGAAGAAGCACACTTGAGAAATGTTGTCCCCTCTGCTTATGAAATAAAAACTGGCTGTCCTATCCCAAAAGAAAGATTTTTCAAGCCCAGCATGCCTTTTCTAGCACTGGCCAAAAGCAGGTGCTTGGAGGAGTATGAAATCACAGCACGCACGTACGGTGCTTCCCCTGGGTACCTTCCCACCCTCCAGCCATGTGTGACCTGGAGGCTTCTTGAGCCAGGCATGACATTTGTATTTTGTAGCACTCAGTGGATTTCTCTTTCGCAGTTTTGAGCAGGCTCTACTAAAACCCATAAACTTCTACCATCCACAGCTTCCCATTGCAGGGAGTTTAGGGCATCCAGATGTAGTTGTAGCTGGTCAGGAAGGGTTGGCAAAAGTAGGAAGGGAGCAGGAAGATAAAAATGGTGAAAAAGGGCACGCTGTGGGACAGTTTGATGGTAGCTGAAATAATTTCACCTTGCTTTTAAGGAGTAGACAGACTTGGTGTAGCTCCCAGGAGGGGACAAGTGACACAATGGCAGAAGGGATCTAGGTTTAACTGTTCTGGTTTATACATGTACATGTATCACGAGGACGGCCAGCAAGGGACATGATGTTGAGCAAGGCAGGAAATGCGAAATTGTTGGGTGAAAGGATTTTTCTTTCTGTGTAGACAGAAGCCAAATCTCGGCAAGTCTTAGCAATGCAGAGGCAAATGCAACAGCGCTTGGCCGTGGCTGGAATCACAGCAGAGCTGATGGTACGGTGTTCTGGGTTGTCTTTTTAACTTGCGCAAATTGAATTTTCCCCTTGGCTCTTTGCTTTTTTACTGAGCAACCAAGCCATTTTAGTAAACAATTAGTGATAATCTTATGGGGCAGGGCCATGTGCAGGTATTTTGCTTAATTCAGTGTTATTGTGCCTGGCTGTAGCTTGTCTTGCAGCTTCCACTTCACCTCCTGGTGTTTTACTGGATGAAAGACAGCAAGTGTTCTGTTTTTAAAAAGGGAAAAAAATGTCCTGTACGTGAATTTCTAATTGAATGCCAACCAAAACAAGCCAAATGAAGGAGACTTGTTAAATGAAGAGTTAACGGACTGAGCGTGATCTGTCTCTGAGAAACTTGAAGGAAAATCATTACACTTTATTATTTTTTCATTGTGTTTGTTTGCCCAGGCTGGGTGTGTGCTTCTACACTTTTTGTGAGTTCATTAATGGGTTAGCTTTGGCCACTTCTGCATAACAGAACAACCATATACGGTATTTGCTAGTTCTGATGCTAAGTAAAAATTATGGAAAATAACTTTGAATGTTACCTTCTGTTTCTTGCACACAACTTGTAATTATGCAGTTATTTTTGGCAAATACAAAATGTCAGAGAAGGAGGGAGGATCACCATTCATTTCAAATGGAAATGATGCATAGTTTGGGTAGCTTAATTTTTTTGTGATTTATTTAGTACTTTTGCCACATGTCACTAATATCAACTGAAGTAACATCAATAAAACCTGGGCAAATGAAGGCAGAAAACAGTGAAGAACTGTGTTGTATTAGTGGATGGCCATGTATATAATGGCTTAAACCCAGATAGGGTCACATTCAGACAGCCTAAATGATCCTGCTGCTGTTGACTGCAGCTTCACTGTGACGCTTCATGTAAGCTAAGGACCTGCCTATCTTCTTTTAATAAAGGTTCCATCAATCCTGAAACAGCCTTTCAAAGCCAGATTTTCATCCTCTCTGCAAACTGGCGTTGTAGGTGCCTTACTTCCCTGCCCAATTTGCATGTGCACTTTCCTACTTGTGACTATACCCGTGAGACTTGCCAAGTGTTGGAGGCTCAGGCTGTTTTCGGCGCAAGAGTCCAGGTCCTTGGATTTGCTTCTAGCCCACTTTTCAGTGTGCTTCTAGACTTCGGATGTGAGAAGTGCTTTTCTTCTAATGTGTCTGTCCGTCATAATCATGGTGGAGATCTAGGTGCTGTTCTGCTTGCGATAAAGCCCCCACTTCTGCAGTGAGAAAGATCTCTCATATTTTAGAGATAGCCAGGTGCTTAGGTTCAGGTGACAGTCTTCAAGTTCATTCCACAGTGCAGATACAAGCCTTGTTTTAATTCTGAGGGGTTTATTATTTGCAAAGGCTGGAGGCACACTTTCAGAACAAGACCCGTTAAGGCCTGTTTTTTAATCCTTTCTTCTTATTTTGAATTCCAACAACCTCTTTTTTTTTTGAAGGGAATGGTCATGGTTTGGCAGGATTTGTCAGCAGTCAGACATACTGGCTTACTAGAGGGAGTACAAGAAATAGTTAATCTAAGCCAGAGGCTGAAGAGGTCGTGAAGATATAACAGGGAAATATGAATGAGAAGTGGAAAAATAGCCAAGGAAAAATGCGTGGGCGTGTGTGAGAAGGTGAATTGGTACCATGTTGTTTGTCAGAAAGATGGAAGGAATGAAGAAGCAGTTACCCTTTCCCTTCTTCCCAGCCTAACCTTAGATAGTAATGTCTGCACTTCAAGTTGAATTTTTACTCTATAACAATCTGCAGTAGGGGCAGAGGTGTGACTCCAGGTCTTCTGGATCATACTAAAGGCCATTCTGAGTTTATTCAGTTGTATATGGGTTGCTGGTCATTCAGGCAGAGAAGACATAGGCAGTGAGCACTCATGCAGTCTGTGTCCTTTTCTTATGCCCTGACGTCTGTGGAAATTGTGCCCTGACCACAGACCGCTGGAATGAACAAAGTGATTGGCATGAAAATTGGAAATAAACATAGTAAGTATTGTAAAGTAGCACTTAAAAGCACTTGGGAGTACTGTTTGAAATAATTTTTGATGTTACAGATCGTAAGACTGATGTTTCCACTAATGAGGTTTTGGATGCCGTGCTTTCTGCATGCCTAGTTTTGGATGCTCTAGAGGACCCTGATTTTCAGTGTTGGCTTCTTATCCTGCAGGGATCTGTCTCACATTGTCTCTCAAGCTGAGCACTTAAAGCAAGAATTCCCCTAAAGTCAACCAAAACTCTCTTTGTCAAGGTCTACTTCTAACTCTTGTGCCTGCATCCCCCCTTCTTTTGCACATCTCCATGGTGTTGAACTGCAGGGCATGCAAAAATGTATGGTTTGTACTGAGATTTCAGGGCTCCACAAATGGGTTGTATGGACACAACAGTGAAGTGTGGAGGCACTGTAGAGGATTTCACCTCTTTGGCTTCAAAACCTGGTCTCCCAGTTTACTGGTGGGACATAAGGTAGGTTTCTCTTAAATCTGTTACATTGCAGTAACTTTGGCATCTGCTTCAGTGACAGCAGAAAAGGCAGCGAGTGAGATAACTAGGTCTGGCCTCTAGACCACCCATTAGGCCACTCTCTTAAATGGTTGTTCCCCCAAGATGATCAGCTTAATTGCATCATCTCCCCTCCTCTTAGTGTATACTTAACATTTCCCTGTGATGCAGATGGATGATAAAGCTCTGGTTTTAATTTTAAAAAAGGGAGTGTTTCTCTAGTAACTACTCACTGTATGCCCTATTTTTTGTTCAAGATATAGGGGGGGACCCCCCTATACCCCAAAGTATGGGGCATTGTGGTGGAAGGGAAAGTTTTTAATTAAGTAAGATCTATATATTATTCATAAAAGCCTTCCCTATCTTAGTAGCTGTTTCCAGAACCTAAATGGTTAAAGTAGAAAATGTTAGTAATTTTGCTGCAAATAAATTGATCAGTATGCAAGACGGTTGTCACCGGCTGAATCATGGTCCACAGTTAAGGTAAACAGATCTGTGATGACATTTTCTGAGCAGAATACCAATGCTGCTACATTTCTTCCCAGAGGTTTCTGACACTTCTTATATGCGGATAAAATTTCTCTTCAGGAAGGTTTTGTTCACAGCAAAGAAATAGCATCTTTGTAAGAGTCTTCCTTAAAGGTGGGATTTATTATATTTCATGATTTTTTTTTTTGTTGTTGTTATTGTAATTCTGTTAAGAACATGGAAAGGAATGTTTCTGCTTTTCTGCATAACCTCTCTGTACAGTAGATCTTTCTGATGTGGAGTCTATTTAGAGTATCTGGCAGTGGAATGCAAGTAAAATAGTATTAACAGAGTTATCAGGAACAATGAAAATGTTTTATATTCTCTGAGAGTGAGCTCTGTTTTGTAATCTCTGTAGTTAACATAAAAGCAATGACTGAGTATGTAGCTAGATTTTTAGCATAGGTGTTTCTGTGAAATATTTTTGGCTACATGGTGGCTTCATATTTTCATTGGCATGTTCTAAAGTAAGAGGTATGATTTAGTTTGTTCTTAAATGTCTCTGTGGCAGGCAGAAAATCCCCTTTGCAATTGACTGCAATCAAAGCCTTTTTGCTGAGATGCATCTAGCCCCATATGACTTTAGGGTATGGAAAAATACATTTTCCAAAGAATTTGTTGAAATCTGCTTTTTTAGAACATTTAAAATCTCTGTGTATGATGCTGTTCATGGAAGAGGGCATGTTCATAATTCTGTATTTAGCCTTAGATACACATTTACTTGGAGGTGATTGACATCTCAGTCATTCTGTGGATTAGCCATTGGAAATCTGTCGTATTTGTATTGATAAAAGTAGAATCTTGTTTGTTTAATCAGATGCTGATACCTGACTTTAATCCCGTTTATTACAGTAGATACTAAAGGATAAAAAGAGCCCTGTAGAGAGCATGCTCAGTGGTACATGACATGTAATAGCAAACCTGGAACTGGTCTTTAAAAGTTAATGCTGGGGATTGAAAGTGCGTTGAAGTCTGTGAAAGCATTTCTCTGGTAGGCTTCAGATTTAAACCTGGCCCTGTCCGTGTCTGGTGTGTGTAGGTGAGGGGAGTATCGCCTGGGGTGTCCCAGTGGCTGAAAATAGTGAGGTTGGTAGGATCTTTTATGAGATGGACTTACAAAGTCTTGTCATGTACAGTGTCTGGTTGTATTTCAAAGCTTCACAGCACCATGTACGTCTGTGGTTTCTGGAGAGGAGCAGAGGAGGAAGCACCATCTGTGGAGCTGTGTGATGCAGTCTGTGAAGATACCTGGTCAGAGCTGCGCTTCTCTCGGGGGGGTGTCTCAGCATGTCACAGATTTGTGTCAGAGATGAGTTAGAGCTGCATTTCAGGTGGTGGATCTGGGGTGGGGCTCAAGATTTAAAGTTTGGTGTTAAGCAAGCTGTGGTTTAATAATTCTCTGCCTGAAAAAAAGAAGTCCGGGTTCATCCTGGCGTGTTGCACTGTCCATTAATGTGGCTGTGGTTCATGTGCACTTTCAAGGTATCCTTATGCAGCAGCTAGTTTGCCTTTCGTGTTTTGTTTTGTGTAGTGCACAGTAGCCGTTTTCTGTACAGATCTCTATAACAAAGTTTGGAATGAACGTGGAGTTCATTTGGAATAAATTCCTGTATTTTATCCCTGTATTTTTAAAATACATTTGCAGATTGTCTTTTATTTCAAAAAGATATCTGAATATTTGGGGGGTGACCTGCATGTGGTGCTAGAGAGAAGTGTAATATCTATGCTTGAAGCATTCAGCAGTGAAATTAAATCCAGGCAGAAATGGAGGGACTAATTCTGCGGCTTTTACATTGAGCACTGACGTTGTCCCTGGATTAATATGGCTCCTCATGGATCCCCAAGATGAACATGAATATTAGCAGCAGGATCAGGCCTGTGCCCAGGCATGACAGCGATAAGACAAGAGTTAGGTGTCATCGAACTGGAAGAATATCCACTGAAGACTATGAGCGTTGTGCTTGGTTTTATTTTAATAGCATTTCTGTGTTCTTTGGCAGATATCTAGGTAATTTTCTAACTTTGAAATTAAATACTGCTTTTTTTTTTTTTTTCAGCAGAAAAGTGATTTCTGTTTAACACTAAGGAACTTGTAATTATTATTTTTTTCAGAACACTGCCTTGATGGTTAGAGATGCTTTTCATGAACAGTTAGCCTGACCTTGTTTTACTTTTTGAACATTATACCCTTATGCTCATGTTTTAATTTTGGGTAAAGTAAGCAATGCCTGTTTTCATTTCTGTTGGCAGAAGGTAAGTCCAGTCTTGGGAAGAGAACAGCTTATTTCCTGATGTTTGTCGCTGCTGAAACACTCTGTGAACATCAGCGTTAACATGTGTCTGGACGTGGGTGTAGATGAGCCCGGAAACATGATGTTTATGATTGTTGACCCAGCATGGCCTTTTTTTTTTTTTTTCTTCTTAAAAATATATAACCAGCTTGATGCCTGCTTCTGCCGTGCTGGCTTTCGTACTAGTTCAAGGTATAACAGAATAACTTCATTTACTTTCAAGGGGCTGCCCTAAATTTATGTTGATGAAACTTCACGCGATTGCAGGTTACTTTTGTGATCTTTTTTATATATTTATTTTTCTGTAGGTCTGTGTCTGATGCACACTCTTCTTTTTTTTTTTTTTTTTTTTAATTACCAGCTCCCTGGAATACCTCTCTGCCACAGTATTTCTATCTGAGATTCCAGTCTATCAGTGTCTTTTCTCCTCTGTCTTGTTTCTTCCCGAAGCATGCAGACAGGTAACTTCTCAAGTGCTTAGTCAGAGAAGCAGCTGACTATTCCATCAAATTTTTTTTGTGGCTCGGACTTCCCAGATTGGCCCTCATGTTTTGAGGTAACATGTTTCTACATTTGTGACCAGCACTTCTTTATAAATGTAAAAATATCATCAACGACCTCATCCTTTTAGATGCTTGCAGATGAGTAGAGGTGCAAGTAATTCAGGAAGCAGCTTAGATCTGTTCTGTTGTCTCCCCAAAAGTTCTTGCAGCCGGCAGCAGGGAGTTGCTCTGTTTGTAAGTAGAGTTTTTACAGCCACAGTCTAGTGCTTACACTTCTGCACAGCCGTCCAGCTTTGATGCAGCTTCCAACACCCAGTTGGCAGCAGCTGAGCCATGGGGTCACTTTGTCAGCTCTATCCCCGAAGCCCTCCTGTAGTGCTCTGGTGTCACTGTTTGTGCACCGAGAGTCTGTGTGAGGTGCTTCACTGCTGCTCTGGCTGCTCTCGCTGAGGCAGGTCAGGTTCTGGGTGCTCCATGCTCCTTGGTGGTGTTGTCCTTGGAGTTGCTTTCTTTGCTGTATTTACTGAGTGGCTTGAAAACAGACCCAACCCTCCTGGTTTCTCCATCTGCGGAACTCTAAATCTGTTGAGTCAGGAACGGAATCTTGGAAACCTGACTGCTTTTGTTAGCAGTGTACGTCCACCCTTGAGAGTCTTACGAAAGCTGCAGTAGGTCCTACAATGGCTGGTGTCTCTTTGGCATGGGAAAATCTGAAGTGGAAGGGTAAATTTGGCATCTGAGACGATGTGTGTGCAGGTCTGTCACACCTTTAGACTGTTGCATAATGGAAGGTTTTCTGATTTGAAGGGCCTGAAGCTTTCCTCCCTCTTAATTGAGCTTTCACGTGGATTAATGTGTGTGGATCCCCTGATTATTATTTTTTTTTTCTTCTTGTGCTTATATCTTGGCAATGAAAACTATTGAAGACATGCTTTTTTTCCTTTCAGGTGTTTCTGGACGCTGATATAACTGAGCCTGTGGGTTGGCCATTCTTCCAGCCTTTGTTTGTTTTCTTTTTTTCTTATAAAAAGTACACAGTTTCTGTTTTTCCTTACTAATTGAAACTTGCTAATGACCCTAACCTCTCATGTCTTCATACATTAAAGGCTGAACATAAGAGCAGAAAACCAATTCATTCTGCCTAGCCACAACCACCTAAATTGGACAGGACATCAGATCAAAACTGTCTAGGTCTCCCTGAGTCGTCAGTGGTGAGAGCAAGGGACCTGTAGAAAGAGTTTTACTCAACCAGTTTTGATGCACCTCTGAGCATGGGATGCATAGTAGTGCAGGGATGGTGCTTTGTTTCCCTTTTAGTGACCTATAAATTTACCTTAAATAATTAGCTTTGACTTTTAGACTGTTAAAAGTAGATGAATTCACCCCATGGCCTTGGTTTTTCATCAGCTTTGATTGAGGAAAAGGAGGTTACCAGGATTTCTCATCACAATTGCAAATACTTTTTTTTTTTTTTTTACTCTCTTAAAATACTGCTCAGAGTTCATCTGAAATTGTTTTACAATTACTACTTTAAAAAAAAAATCTCTCTGTGATGATCTCTACTGGCATGTGTTTCTGAGTGGCAGGGATGCTTTGCAGGTAGATTTGTTACGGTTTTTACCATGTGCTTTAATAAATGAGTGAGCAGAGCATTTCGAAATGACCTTTGATTCTAACCATGAAACGTGAGTTTGAATGTTCCAAGTGAATTACTGGCATTAGACCTCTAAGGGTACTTATTCTGGGAATAGTAATTTACCAGTTGTTTGGATGCTCATGCTTTTATTTGTATGGAAATATGCTAATATACATTAATGTAGTGTTTCCACATAGCAGCAGCTTTAGACACAGTGGGACTTCCCATGGTGTGCTGATGTAGGCAGAGGTCTCACTGTTTGTCCTTGCACACTTTGTTGAAAAATATTAGATGAGTACTTTGCTCTGTTGCTTTTTAGTTGGAAAGGAGTTAATAAAAGTAAATGTACTAGAAGAAATTCATGAAATCAGTGAACAGATGAAATGTTATTATTTGAAATGCATAATGTTGCATAATGGATTTATAGAAAGTGTGGCAGAGATTAAGTGCTCTCCAGACATAATGAAAGAACATGGATTCCTGTTTCTATAATTGAAGTTCTTTTGTACTTATCTGTTGGAAAAAAATGGCAAGATTTTAAAACAGATTTGCTTTCCATTAGTAAATATATTTATCTGTAGCTTCATATACTCTGCCAATTCAAGAAACACAAAAAGGAAAAGCTGGAAGGAGAATGCATTTTCTTTCAAGATAATTCAATGTTGTAACTATAGATTTTACCTGCAGAGTGAGTATATCTGCATTAAAAATGTTTTAATTGCTTACGTAGTTTACAAGAGTTGCACAGAGGCAAAACATGCTTAACCCATGGGACAGGAGGAAAGGGTATGAATACATTATATTCCACTTCTTTTGAAGTGTAATGAGCTGTTATTAATAGTTTGTAAAAGTGCTTGCCATTAGCAGTCTAAAAAACATTGGTTAAGGTGTGCTCTTGCTGTTCCTCAAGTCAAAGTTTTGAGGTTTGAAGATCCATTAACCTGTGGCTGTACCCACAGCACTGGCAGAGGGACCAGTATCAGCCTGGATTTCAGGTTGGGTACTGCTTGGCAAGGCACCATGCAGAGATGCAGAAAGCCTTGGAGCTCTGCTAAGTTCAGTCTGGTCTTCAGAATGCCACCAAAATACAAAAACCAGTGTCACCTGATAATTCTTCCCTGGTCTAAACTCTTGACCCCGGTAGCAAACTGAGAAGCTTTTGAAGTTTTAGTTTTCTTGGTACCCACGTACAATGATCCGCAGCTTCATTTGTCTTGGGAGTTCAGCTGTGCATTTCTCTACAGGACAGTTTAACTGTTGTAAAAGGTTGTTGGCCTTCATCTGACAGCCCCTCAGAGCAGTAAAATTAGAACTATTAGGTAAATTGGAATACAGAGGCACCTGTATGGCACTCATAATGGCTGTCGACAGAACTGGACTTCTTTTAAGGGAGCTGTGAATTTGCTGGTCTTTTCATGGAGAGCTTTAGTTTTTCTTAGAAATAAAAAGGAAGGCTTTCTCTGCTTATTTTTGAAAGGACCTTTCTCTGATGTTGTCATCACAAGTTTCTCCTTGAAGGTAATGGCTTAAAAGTTTTTTCCCCACCTCTTTCCCAACCTCTGCATTACAGAAATGGCATCAGATATTCCTGGCTCGGTGGCCTTGCCAGTGGCACCAATGGCAGGCGGACAAGTGAGAATGGCAGGATCCATGCCTTCCAGAGGGGGAAAGCGACGCTCTGGGTAAGCCATTTCTTTTTTTTTTCAGGTCTGAAAATGGAAATGACTGGTATTGAAAAACTGAAAACGTTTCTGGTTATTATGTAATGTTTATGTATGTGAACTGCATTATGGCTTTTTTTTTTTTCTTCTCTTCAATGTATCTGCTCTTCCTGCAAGATCAAACTTGCTGATAAGCATATTGTTTGTAGTTTTGCATGCTTCAAAAGACTTTCAGGTTTGGCAAAGCATCAAGAACCAGAGTTTGGATCACGTGGCTGTTGTACGTGCAATGAATGCATATTGCCAAATCTGTTTAACCTTAAAAGGTTTTATCATGTGAATGCAGGTAGTGAGATGTGTTTTTACTTGCACATGAAGGCTTATCCAACTTCATCTGAAGTTTGGACTTGGAATCTCTCAAATAGAGGCCTTCTGTTAAAAAAGTGTTCTTTATAGTCCCAGGTACAGAAATAACACAAGCAGTCACTCTTCAGAGACTGTGGTCTGCAATATTCTAGGTCTCACTGGAAATGCAGCATAGTCTTCTTCTGGGAGAAAGGCCCTGAATCAAGTTCAGCCCTCACACTAGCTTGAGGGCTCTGATAAAGAAGAAAATTTGTTTTATCCAACTTCAGAGGTTGGTGTGGTGTAGGGATAGTTTTTCCACATCAGATTGCTCTGTGGCAACTCATACTAATCCTGCGTTAGAAGAACAGCGTAGCAAGAGCTGCAGAGGGCAGAAAACTACTCTCCGGCATTAACAACCCACCCTGTTTTTATCAAAGGTTGATCACAAATAATGGTCTTTAAGTTCTCAGAGATACCTGATCTGAGAGTGCCTGCAAAAGAGATTGATTAGTCTTATATTTAGCCCCAAATATGACAGTGGTAGGGCTTAATGGGAATTGGTAGTGTAAGTAAAATCTTCACTGATGGACACCTAAGGAAAAGATTTTACTCCATGTGAAAACTACTCTAGGGATTGTTCACCAAAATACATTGCCAGTTTTAGGGGTCTGCTGGAGTCTCAGTCCTGGAATGAATTAAAAAGGGAGAGCATGGACGTCATTTTGGAGTGGAGCTAAGTTGGTGTGAAATGAATGGTCAGGTTGGTTGTTCTGAGGGGGGTTCCTTCAGATAGGACAATCAAGAGATTTAGCCCCACTGACTCAGCTTCATAGGCTGAGCTAGCTGTATGACTGTTAAATGAAAAAGCCTTTTCAAATCTGCACTCAAAAGAGAAAAAGTATTAACATCTTTTCGTTGCTACATAACATATATAAGCCTTTGTACTTTTGACTTGCAGGGTAGTTGATCTCTTTTTTGATCATAAACCATGTCGACTGCAAATACCAGTTTGCAAATTACAAATTACCGTTACCAAGGGTTGATGCTGCTGACTGTGAAATCTTTTGATTATATGAAATACTGACTTGGTATTAATTGAAAGCTATGCTTTAACCATTGCATTTTAAGTATCATCATCTATTTGTGAGAAAGTGGAGTGGGGCGAGGGTGGGAGGAACATAAAATCAAATTATTTTGAATGTATTTAACATGCAAATGCAGTGAGTAAGTGAGTATAGATTTGCTGTTATACCCAGACGGTGGTATTTTATCTGTGCACCGTAGCTCTGAACTAATAGCCCTTCTCCAAGCCGGAGCTGAGGGTGCTTTTTTTTGTTGTTGTTCAGTGTATATGTATTCAGACCTTGAGGGAAAGAATGCCTGCTGTGTCTAATTCCTCCTAGCTTCTCTTTGAACAAAGTTGCAATGAACACTTGGTCCTTTCATTACTGTCCTGGTGATACATCTTTGTACACCTAAATCCTTGGGCATTTTAGAAATGAATGCTTTGTGTCAAACATAAAGGAATGTAGCTAGTGAACACAGCCATCTTTTCCAGCTCTGGTTATCTCTGAAAATTGTTTCTTTTCTCATAATTGCTGAGGCAAGCTGGCAGAATAATTGCTGTATGGACTTGAATGTAGATCAGTTGCAACTCATTGGCTATCCAGGAGGTGTTCCTGCCGTGTAGGCATTCAGCTTCATTGACAGCTTGGAAAAATATTTTTCCTTTCTATAATTTATACCTATATTTTATAGAAAAAAGTGACAGCATAAGGTAGGGCACTGCAGTGGTCAGTGACTACCTTAGATTAATGTAACATCAGTTCTTTATTTAAGACGGTTTTTCTTTAGGCTTTGCTGTATTAGAGGATATGGGGCTTTTTCACCTTCCTAGGTTATCTGTGCTTGGGGAGGGGAGGGTTAGGGGGGTTTCTTTGGTTGGTTGGTTTACAGTTGCATTGGCTTTGTTTCAGTTCAGCATATATAGTCTTGTCTTTTCTCTGAATGTAAGATCTGGGGAGATATATCTGCTGGATATCAGCGCACCAGCCTCCCTCCCTGGTCGTACCCCCCAATATTGTACAGAACAAAAGGCTGTAGTACAGATCCCCGTCTGCCTCTCAGCTGCGTCTGCTTCTCATCAGTCCTGCCTGCCCCCTTCCTACGCTGTATAATCATGGCAAGCCACCTTTTGACATTTCTTGGGATTTTTACATAATAATTTTGTGGCAATGTTTGCATCTTCTCCCTCTCGAATTTTTTAACCTGTGCAGGACCACCTTGCTGGAGGCTGTTGAGTTTTTGTGGGTTTTTTTGGCATGAAAATGATTCTAATTAAACCCAAGCAATTTTAAAAAATAGTTTTGTCACAGTATTTATGGTACACACACATCTTTTGAGGAAGATCTATTTTAACAGGTACCTTATACATCAGGGTTTTTTTTTTTACGATTGATGTGAACTGTATGAAAGAGAAAAACAAGATTTATGCTGTCTCTTCAAAACAAAAGAGCATAGTGCAGCTCTTTTTTTAAAGTCTCTTTTTAATGGGAATTTTAAATTAAGATAAAAGATACTCTTTCTGAAACTTCTGAAATGATGTAATTTGTCTTCTTGGAGGCTGCTTCTACTGTTCAGCTAATGCGCAATATATTCTATCTAAAGAGAAGACCTTATCTGTCAGGGTATGAGAAGTTTGTTGGAATATTAATTTTATGTGTTCTGCTGTGTTTTGCTAAACGTTACAACTGATTCCCCATCTTTCATTCCGCTTTGCTATAAAGCAGACACAGTAGTTCAGTCAGGACATTGGAATCAATGGCTTTATACCTGAGATTTTTTTTCATGTTTTGAAGGGGTTTTCTCATTTTTCACAGTGGAATATAAAATTAGGAAACATGTTTATTAAGAAAGATGGGACAGAGGTAAAAATACAACAGCAAGTGTATAAGTATTGACATTTTTAATGAGCTTTATGTTTAATTTCTTTTTTTTTTAATAATCTTGCATTTGGAATAAAGGCAATGTCTTTAGGCATTTTAACAAAGCAAAGGCATTATTTAAAGATTTAGTCTGCTATAGTATGGTATTGCACCCTGGGCACTCTGATTCTGCCGTGATGAGCCCGCTATAAATGCGGTAGGTATCACCCATGGATATTAACCCATTAAGAACTTATAAGATGAGAAGCTGATATCCAGCCATCTAGATAAATAGGTGTGGTAGTCCTGCTTACTCCTTTGGAAGTACGTATACCGTGTGAGCAACAGGATCAAGCCTTAAACTGTTACCGGCTTCTCTGTAATTCTCTGCCTTATATTCCAGTAATGACAGACTAGACTAAATGCAGTAGAGCTAATATTTGATTTTTGGGGGAAAATCCATCTCTTAGCACTCAGTTGGAGTATTTGGCTGGAAGCTAAGAAAATCTATCAAGGCATGGAATCTCAGTGTATTGGAGGGGAAGGAAAGGATTAACAAAATTAATCTACTCCCAAATTAAAGCAGTGTCTTATTAAATGCCCTGAAGAAAAGGCTCTTCCCCATAGGCATATATATTTTCTGCGGCCCTTTTCCCCGAGTTTGGAACTGGAGGTTTCTCTCATTTGTATTTCGGTTGGCAGTGAATCCAGTGAAGGATGTGCTTGACATGATGCTTTTGTGAGTGTTTTCCAGTGGAGCCAGCCCAGTAGGTAGGAACAGTGGAATTGAAATAACTCAGAAGTTTGTTCTGGAATGGCACCTATAGGCACGTTACTATATGTAGGGAAGAAGCAGGTAGGTAAGAGGAGACCTTCAGCTAGATGGTTATGTGTAAATGTTGAATTGCTGGGAGTATTGTATATGCAGCAGGTCTTGCGAAATCCAGGCTGCTGGTGCCAGTGCTGAAGGCCATGTTTGGGGTGACAGGTAGTGGCATGTCAGCTGGGTCCTGGCTTAGCTCAGACCCGTGGCACGAGTGAGGGTGCTGGCTGCTGGAGGGTGGCGGCGTTCTGCACAAAGTGCCTGAGACATTGCTGATTTTCAAACAGAATTTGGTGGTAACTAGGTGAGCAAAAATGAAATTTATAGTGAAAATGACGATTGTGTGAAACTTAACCAAATTAAATAGATGTCTTTTTGTAAGACTTTTGGGGGGAAATGGTTTTCTTTCTGCTTCGTCCAGAAATGAATAATTACTCTTACCATCTGGAGAATGTTGTTGTGACCTTTCTAATACTACTTCCAATTCCTGTGCTTATTTGCTGCCCTTGTCCTGATTGTACATAGATTGCTGTGATTCAGGCACATCTTTTATGGACCAGTCTGTCTTGGTTATCAGAGTTAGGAAGCAAGGCAGTACTGCCTGAATGGCACTCATACTTCTTTATGCTGATGTAGTTTTAGAGTGCCTTTTTACATCATTGTTCCCACACTCTGAACATGGAAATCATTAATTTTTAATTGGGAGGGATTAATTTTTTACTGAGGTAAATATTAGTGTCACTTTGGAGGGTTTTGCTTTTAATATGACTGTTGTTAATGTGAAGAGTGTTGGAGACATGGAATCCATAATTGTATGACATTTTATTACACTGAAATGTAAGAAAGCTGAGTGTAACAGAACCCCGACAAAACTGTTTGTGTAACAAAACTATGATTTCCTATCTACTCAAATTTAAGTGACTGATCAAGGTCTGTATATCATACTAATGTATTTTCTCATTAAAATAAATACACTAATACAATAATTGTGTATGATAATTTTGTATCAGCTTGGTTCTTAGTCTCCGTTAATGTCAGAGTCATGCCCTTGTAATTGGGGTATACATTTGTCCACCTCTTTTTAAAGGTATAAAAGTGTATAAAATGCTTTGGAAATTATGCTATTGCATAACTTTGTAATGACTTAATATCAGTGGGAAGGAGACAATCACACTGCCTAACATAGGAAACTAATTTAGGTGGCTAATTTAGGAAGTTAATCTTCCTACTCTCTCTGTTTATGATGTGAAGAAAGAAATTCCTGGTTTTTGTGGCTCCCTGGAGGAGCCTAACTGGAGGGCTGGGATTTGGCCCAAGGAAGAGCTCATCTCTTCCACTGACTTAAGAAGAAGGTCTGGGACATAAACCAGGTAAGTCAGGTGCATGGTAGCCCCATCGGTCATTTTAATAATGACCACAGGAATACCACGAAGTAGTTGCCAACTGCAGACTGGCTGGTAATTCGTGTGAAGTGATCGGTAATATAGGGCAAGTCTAAAGAATGTACCCCAGTTACAGTCAATAGTGGTGACGTAGATAATCCTCTTAGCAGAGAGGCTGTGAGTTTATTCTGCTCTTTCTCTAACATGCTTTCTTTAGACTGGGGCAAGAATAGTGGCCTGATGTTTATTATAAGGTACAGCATTAGAACTTTATTTTCTTTAGCCTTAATTTCGGTCCTCTAACATAAAGTCCCCACTAATTTCTGTAAACTCCTATCAGGCCTAAGAGATATTACTTCTGACTATCTCACAAGAACTGCATTTGTTTAGTATTTCCTTTTATTTGTTCATTTTAACAGTGCAGATTTCAGTGGAGAACAGTGATTAATTATTTTTTTAAAAAACGTGTACTCCTTGTATTCCTAGCAGCTGATGAACTACTTTTAGGGGGTCTGGAGAATATGAGCAAGACTGGAATCTACAGTTGTTAACACCTCCAGTCAAAATATAAATCAAACAAGGTTGAGAACTGCTGGCTTGAATGTTCATGTCACCATTGCCAACGTCACAATTACTGATATGGAAATCTTGCTTTTACAGAATGGACTTTGATGATGAAGATGGGGAGGGACCCAGCAAATTTTCAAGGTGAGCATTTACAAAGAGTTGGCTGAATCACTGGCTTCTTTCAGTGGAGAACGACGGCTGTCTCACTACTGATGTTTTAAAGTCAATATGAATATGGCTGAAGAGATTGCCAACAACCTGACCCAAATTCTAGTTACTGTTTTTATCAGCTTCCACTGCAAATTAGGCATCCTGGCAGAAATCTGCCTAATGTAGTTACTGGCTTACAAAACTAACAGTGTGTGTCATAATTTTGCTCTGCAGCTATGTCAAATGAGAAAATTTGTGATTTGTAGCTTATTTCAACTGCTGTAGATGAACTTTGGTTATTTGGCATTGCTGAAGTTGTCTTTCTGCCACTGAAAATGAATTATATTTTGAATTTATTTCAGATGTTAACTGCTTGTTAAGACAATATGACAGAGGTGTGGATTGTTGGTTTTTTTTAAGATTAAAGGTCATTATGTATCATTAGGTGTAACTGAATAGTGAAACTTGCCAAAATAAATGTTAATTACCATGGAATAGGCTAGGCTAGAAATACAAACAAACATTAAAGCATCGTTGCCATTTTTTCACTTTTCCTTTTTTTGGTCACACTGCATTTTTTTCATTAGAAACCCAGCAGCTGCAGTGAGGGGCACATAACTTTGAGGCCTACAGATAACCGCTGATTATCCAAATTTTAACTGCAGCTCTGTAGCAGCAGCCGTATTGAAACACAGCTGCCACCACAGGGTTTTAACAAGATCTTCCTAGTCAGTCTGAAAGATAAGTACGCTGAAGGTGTGTTGTAGTGCTGTACCATAACCTACTGGACAAGACCAGCAGCACCCCTGTTTAGCTGATGTCATTTACAGAAAGGATATTCCAGTCTCAGGTGTTAAAACTAGTGATCTGAGGGCTAGTTCTAATGTTTGCTAGAAGACATATGTTAAGGGAACAAGATTTGTGATGAATGTGACCCGGTTTGTGCCTGCATAAGTGTCAGGGTTTCAAGGCACACTGGTGCATGTGCACTGGTCAATCTCCATCCTGGCTTCAGGCTTTCAAAGTCTGGTGGTGGGGAGAGCAAATAATTCCATTATTTTTATGGCAGAGGTATGCTGTGCGGTGCTTAGACTCAGTTGATTTTAGATGTCAGGTCAAAATCTGATATTTAAATCTTAAATGCTGTAAAAACCCTGGATTGTTGTGCTGTTAGAGAGTACAGAAAAACAGTGCAGAGGTGCCCAGGGCCATGTTCAGACATCTTCTTCTAGTTGTACCCTCATTTTAGGACTTTTCCCTTCTGCAAATTGCTCACATGACTGATTCCTAGCTTGTCTCAGTCAAAATTACTCGGTCAGCAAAGAACTGCTGTGTAGATGTTTAAGCTAACCCAGCTGGCTTTGACTGAAGTGCCTGAAGAAGCGTGCACACAGAGAGGTCAGCTGGGAGACTGGAAGGGAGAAAACAGTAGCTGGAGGCAATAACATCTTCAGCCCAGCCAACCAGACAAGGATGAGTAGACAAGCCCCAGGGTAGTGGGAGCAGAGGAGGTAGTGGTGTTAGTACGGTACTCCACGTGAGTTAACACATCTTGCTTCTCAGGGACTTCCAAGCCAGCTCAGGTATCTCTGCATGGCATCTCATTGTCACACGGAGGTGTATGCATGTACTTCTCACCTAACGGCATGTGGCCATTCCTCATCGAATCTGTCTTTTTGTTTAAAATTGTTTGGGCCTAGCTGTTCTCTGGGCAGAGTCAAGTGGAATAAAGTGGTATTTTCACTTGAATGTTTTGAGAGTGCTGGTGTTAAACACAACATAGAAAGAAATACAGCTCAGAGTCCTGCTTCAGTTTTGTCTTCAGTATTTGAATGACTCTTGGTGAGGAAGGAAAATACGAAACCTTATAGAGGAGCTTGCACAGCTGGGGTACTTAAAATTAGTTTTAATTCATTTGAGAAGAAAAAAAGAAAAAGTTCATTATTCGTCTTTTAGAAGAGAAAAGATGCTTAATTATGCTGTATGACTTTGTTAGCTAATACATGGGACCTTCATAGGTACTCTGTTCTAATAAATTACATCGTTTTGGAAGGCATAAATGAATACAAAATCTCACGACTACTCTTGAGCAGTAATACTCTTCACTTCTAGAAAAGCCATTAACCTTATTTTTATATGTTCAAAACCTACATTTTCTGTTTAGGAGCAGGCAGTTTTGTTTCTCCAGAAGCAAGATATTTTTCAAACAAATGTATCTCTTTGTTAATCTGCTAGCAAAATCTAATTTCAAATGTTTAGTATGTTTTTAGGAAAGGGAAAGGAGGAGCAGCATGTCGTTTTTTTAGTCAGATGTCTTGTTGCTGCCTGTGGCTGGGACAATGCTTCAGGAAACAGTGAAGCTTTAATCCCATGGGACAAGAGTCCCATTGATCTGGATTTCCTCCATGAAGTTGTGCTGATACACCATACATAGTTGTTTGGACGTCTAAAATCTGTTGATTTGGGTAGGAATGAGGTACCTGTTTATTTCTAGGAATTTAAGCCAGTTTTAATTTCACTTCTATTTACCCAGCAGTTTCATCTGCCTGACTGGCTTTTGCCAGTCTTCCCAACAGACGGTACAGTGTCTGTACCTGCTGGTGTTTTTTTCTGAAGGCATCCTTATATAATGCATTGCACTTCAGCGTGTGTCTGCCCTCTCATGTTATCTGTAGACCATCAGTGCCCTCTGCTGAATGGAGTGAGTTGTGGTTGCAATCTGGAAAAGATACAACTCTTTCACTTCCAACGCAGCAATGAATATTTCATGGACTGCTGTTGATAAGATCTCAGTGGTGTTTTATGTAATGGTGCTGGTTGTTAAGTTTCCCAAGCAATGAGTGTATGTCAAAGTGTTTGCGTAAATCCACTGAAATGTGTCCCCAACTTTTTTAAATATACAAATGAAGCTTTTGAATCGGCATGGCTTGGAAGTTTCATCAGACTACGTTTTCTTTGCTTTATCGTTCTCATGCCTTCGTTTTTCTCGCTGTTACTTGTAATAGTTTGCAGTTGTGAACCTCTTTGCTTTCTGCTGTGTTGACTATCATGCAATGCATAACCCTTGTGGATTTACTTACTATCTTTCGTTTCTAGGTATGATGGTGATCAAATCTCTGGTGATAAGGAAAAGTTTGCAAGGTAGGCGTGTTCTGTAGAGCTCTTCTGCTGAGACAAAAGAGGGCGATGTTCGTGTCCAAAAAAATCTCAGTACGTGTGCCTTAGCTTAGAGAGCTGGTTATTTTGTTTCTAGGTGGGACGATGATCAAAGTACTGCTGACACAGAAAGAATGGCCAGGTAGGAAAAAGGAAAATCAAATATGGTTTGCCCCCAGTTTTATATGATGCCGTTCTGGCTGATCAAAAGTCAGGGTTGGCTGATTCAAAAATGCTTGAAATCAGAAATACTAACCTTGGATCTAAGTGAGTTTGGATCAGCTGCTGCAGTTTCCCAAAGTCTAACACCCCTCCAAAATTTCCATACAAAAATGAAGTTAGAAATGACAGAATTAGGACATCATTCTATATACATGTCTATGAATGCCAGGGTTCCTAGGGCAGATGCTTTTGGAAGAGGAGACAGCCTCTCTTTTTTTTCTTGTAAGGGTTTAAATTTGACCTAGTTTCAGGAAAGTTTCAGGGTTTTGTTTGCTTGAATGTTTTCATGGCCAGATGATTAACATACTATTACTTTCTAGCTTTTATAATCATGAACGGACTGTTGGATATTCTTCTCTTTCTTCTCAGGAAGTTTTGCAGTCACTTTGTTTACTCTTTATAATGGTTATTTTCAATGTTCAGGAGCATTAAAATACTTTAGTGGCAGGCAATGTAATATGTATTTATAAATGTAAAATATATGTTGAATATATGTGTTCTTTGTCTCTCTCTTTCCTTCTCGGTCACCACTTCCATGAAAATGCTGAACTTAGAGCAAGCTTTTGTCATGTAAACATGCATTTTTCTTCCCCTTGTCCGTATTTATCTGCATGTATATGCTGACATGTACACACGTGTGCTGTTATGTACATGTGCACTGTCGCACAAGCTGTTCTGCTTGTGTATGTGTATATGATCCGTTCCCACACAGGTACTGTTTTCTCATACATCTGTGCAGACCCACACAAAGGCTGCTTATCAGCCATTTGAAATGGAAAGGTTCACTATTACAGTGTGATAGATAAGTTAAATAAATAGTGACCTTAACCAAGGGACTGGCTGTAATTTACTGAACATCCATAAGCTATCATTGCAGGGGCGCATAGCTGGATTTCCTATCAGACAGTAAGCACGGGCATCAGTAGGAGTAATAACTTTGCATGCAGCCGTTACAAGTGGTATTTCTGGAGACAATGCCTCGTGTGTAACACCTATGTGTGCAGGGGCAGGATGCACATTGTAAAGCAGGTCAAGCCCATGGGTTCCTCTACTTGAGGAAGCAGCAGGCTACAACTCAGATTCTTTTCTGCATTTTAAGAAAAGATTTCATTATTAAAAGTAGCCAAAAAGCATGCCGACCCTAGCTTTACTTTCATGATCAGTCTTTGTAACAGTCAGCTCCAAAGAATGTTGCGATTTCTTTTAATGTTGTGTTGCCATACCGGTCAATGCTGGTGGACTCTCCAGGTGATCACCTTTCACATCTTGTTGGATCAGCCAGCGATCCCACAAGAAAATGCCATGCGCAGCTCATTGAAATCAGTGGAAGATGCTGCTTTGACATCTGAAGCATCATGTACCTGTTGTGTACTTGTATTTAGCTGCCACCTGACAGGTACAGTATGAGCAAAATAAGTGCTAGGCACTGAAGTATTCTAGGTCCATTTGGACCATTTCAGGTGTATATATTGGTGTAATCCCTTAATAGTAATCAAGTAATGGTGATTTACAGTATGGGAAAAGAAAGTCTCAGATCTTCAGTTCTGAAAGGTTTTGGTGACTGTCCGTTTTGAGAATTCTCAAATTTGACTCACCGCCTCAGTCATATGTTTGCTATAAAGGGTGAGAACATTGGAGCTCAGCCCAAAGCGGGGCAACGTCACGTGCTGTCATTGTTACTTCCCTGCTGTGCTAGATTGTTCTCGAACATCAATTCTGATCTGTGTCTGACAAGCCAGATGTTTACTTGCTGTCTTTCATACTCATTTTATATATTTACTGGGGATTTTTTTGTATGTGCTGTTATACCATATATGGTTCCAGTCCTGCAGTCTGATCCTGTAAGCATGTAGTGTCTCCCTGCAGGGGTGCGAGACATTGCACACGGCGTTACAGGACTGGAGATCTGTCTTGTCATTGAGTGGGGGTTTTTGTAAGCCAGCTCTGGTGCTTACTGCTGACCTGATCCAGCTGTCAGTGAGAGGTTTCCTCTAAAAGAAAACTTTTATAAGCAGATCCAACACCTTGAGTAAGGACTGGAAGCTGTGAGGTTCATCACAGCAAATTTGGGAATTTGGCTGGAGTTGGCCATTGTCAGTTCCTCACATATTTCAACTTCATTTTTTGTCCTTATACCAAAGGAAGTTAAACTGGTTAAGAGATTAAGGCCACAAGCCAATACCTAGAAATGCGGGTTCTTTTCACAGCTATGGGCAAATCATATTTATTCTGCCTGGATTTTCTGTCTATAAACTGCGGGATAATAGTGCTTAGCTTTGTAATGCACTTTGCTCTCCTGGGGTGAAAACAGTAAAACCAGTGCAAAGTGTTAGGATTTGTTACCTCCAGTTGCAATTCTTACACTGATCATGTCTGGTTTTCTGTTGGTTTGGTGTTTCTTTAAATGTTCAGGGAGAATCATAGTGAAATTGAGAGACGCAGAAGAAATAAGATGACACAGTACATCACCGAACTGTCTGATATGGTACCCACTTGTAGCGCATTGGCTCGTAAGCCTGACAAGTTGACAATTCTTCGGATGGCCGTTTCACACATGAAATCCATGAGGGGCACTGGAAACAAATCTACTGATGGAGCCTACAAGCCCTCATTTCTTACAGAACAGGTTAGATATTTTGCAGTTGTCTGTTTTCTTTGGTTTGTGGTCTTAAAAGATGTGAGGAAATGCTGAGAGGAGTAGAGCGTCAGCTTGATGATCCTTTGCTGTTGTGTAGTAACTGGTACAAGCTACATATCCAAGATGTGAATATCAAACAATTTTTTGTGACTCTTTGGACTTAATCTTAACTATATGACAAATCTTTCTGAAGCAGCAAAATGGGTGTTCTTATCATCGAGATCCATCCATCTGAAAAGCAAATCGCTTGCTGCCTCTTGTCATGGGAATTTTTGCCTCAAAACCTAGGTTCTTCCCATTCTAACAAGGGTTCTCTAAAACAGGTAAAAATGGATCTGGAAAGACCTGACTCTCCCTCCTGGGTTTAGAGGAAGGTTAAAAACATTGTTTAGTCTTAATGCCTAAGTTCCCAGCAGCTGAACTGGGCAGAGATTAATCCCATCTGTCCTGGCTGAGGTACTTCCTTGGTTACATTTTTGATGGAAGAAGATGCGCCCAGTGCTCGAAGGAAAACTGTGTTTAACTGAGCGCACTGAAAATTCCTACCACCTTCATTGTTTTTGAAGTCCTATGGGTGTAGTGTGCATTTTTGTGGTCTGAAACGATTTAAGCACTTACACATGTTAAGTTATGGCTAGAGGCAATACTTCTTTCTATTAGAGAAACAGCAGCTGCTGCTGACCTCTCTGTGTTCACATCTCTACTTACTCTGGCTTTCCTGGTGTGTTTCTGGAGGGCCTGTGCTGCTCAGCTAGCTGTTGGTAGGGCACCCTAGTCACTTCTCATTGCAGCTTTTGGGATTTTTTGGAACCTTGCAGAACAAGAAGGTTTATTTTTCTCTGTGTTAATAACGTATGCGAAACAGGTCTCATTATGCTCTGTATAGTGCAGATGGCTATGCAGTAGGGGTTTTATAGTCAGTGATTGAAAACTGATGTGCTTTCTGTACAATAAAGAGGCAGAGGTTAACAGTCTGTTAAGTGTTTGTTGAGATGAGTTATCCGTGTCTTTAGTAGAATTTACCAGATTTTGATCCTCACCTTATCAACTAGTATCTGCCACTTGCACACTAGCTGTGCTGAGCTGTCTAACCAGGCATGGGACTGAGATTGTCCAAAGCTCTCTGTCCGAGTTCCAGATGCAGTATCTTGACAAGCTCGCGTGGTCACTGGACCCACCAAGCAAAGGCTGTTTGAGCTTGTTCCCCAGGAACAGGAGTGGTAGTTTTCCTTTCCTGTGAGAGGTTTTCAAGCTCTGTTAAGCAAAGTTAGCGTTTCTGTGTGATGCGTACAAAGAGCTGTTTGCATGTGGAATTCAAGGTCTTGGGCGTCTAAACACAGTGACTGAAAGTGAGGGACGGAAGTACCTTGCTTTAAAGACCTACAGTCCCCCTTCCAGCCCCAGGTGGAGTTGGAGCTCTGGGTGCTGCATCTCAGGTGGGTGTGTGGGTGTCTCAGGACAGAAGTACCCAGGATGAGGAGCAGGGGACTGTGTAAAGAAAAGGCCAAAGGCAGTGGTGTTTCAGATCCTTTGGATCTCTGAGGTTTCATATTCACAGGCTGGAAAAAGAAAGCAAGAAGTGATACAACCTTCTTGTGCAGTGGCTTGAGGCCCCTGATGGGAGGAGAGGCTGGGAATTCCTGTCCTTGTTCTCGTTACACTTTCTGTCTTTTATCCGGTGACTGTTTAATTTACAAACAGAGCTCATCCTGTGGGGCGCGCTGTGTGTGTGTGAACCAAAACCGAACCCACAAGATTTGTTGGTTTCTTTCCAATTAAATTATTCAGGACGTTTAATTAAGGGATGAGTTTGCCATTGAGTTATAGCTGTTCGCTTCCTCTGTTTGTACTCTGAAATATCTTTTTTTTTTTTTCATGTCAGATGCCTATCACACTATGCAGTGAGTTTTAGTATCTTAATTTTCCTAAAGTGTCTTGACATCACCAGATGAAAGGCAATAAAGAAAAACGTTATTAAGATCAGCAATTTATGGCTTGCCACAAGCTTGGTTGTGTTGTTAAATCAATACTACAGTGAAAATTTCTGCCTAGGTTGTGATCAGCTACTAAGATCACAAGAAAACAATATTTTTTGGCAGTGACAGATGTGTTATTTAATTCCCTTTTCTTGCTGGCATTCTGATTAAGTCCTTTCTTTGGAAGGAACTGAAACATCTTATCCTGGAGGCTGCAGATGGGTTCCTGTTTGTAGTTGCAGCTGAGACGGGAAGAGTGATCTACGTGTCAGATTCTGTGACTCCTGTGCTGAACCAGCCACAGTCTGAATGGTTTGGCAGCACTTTGTATGAACAGGTTCATCCGGACGATGTGGAAAAGCTGCGAGAGCAACTATGTACATCTGAAAACTCTATGACAGGTCAGATATGTCTGATGTATGGTTCTGTGTGTTACAGTTAACACATACGTTTTTCTGCAGTTTTTCTGACATTCAAATTGCCTGGTTTAAAAATCCGGTAAAAATGAAATCCAGCAAGATTAAACTGCATTTTCTTGCAGGTGGTGCAGTAATATAAATCTTGTTTTGCATAACTACATTTTGCTTTCTGTTTGTTTGACTTCAGTCAGATCACCTTCATGTAGCTCTGCCTTCAAACTTCAGGCTTGGGTAGGCTTGGAATCTGGATTGTTTTCAGGCTTGGTCTGGAATTGTAGATTGTTTTCCTTTTGTCTTCAATGAACTTGTGACTTCTTTACAAATATGTGTTTCTTTAGGGCAGTGTTTATTTTGAAGGCAAAAATCATACTTCAGACTTTTCCATTTTCATAAAAGTTCCTTGCGGTTTGCTAACGGGAATCCTGGGGAAAAAATCCAGTGTTTGGCAGCTGAAAACCTAGTGGATTTTAACTGGGAGGCTTGCTCCTGTAGCAGTGATATAATTTAGCTCTAAGTTAACTACTTATCATTTTGCACATAAAACTAAACCATATTCATATCTTCAGTATCATTCCGGCTTTTACAGTTATTCATGCTCACAGTTGCCAGTAGGAAACTACCTTTGTCTTTAATAGGATACGTGTATGTTAGAGCTATGAGAATTAGCTAAATCCCGTTTTAACTCAAACTTGGAAAGGAGGATACCCAACTTCTGTTTTTATTCTTCCACATAGTATGTTTATAGCTAAAGGAAAAAAGCTGGGGGAAAATTTTTGTAACAAAATCCTGATCCATGCAAAAGTCACATAATTTCTCCTTGCTTTACTAATTCAGAATTCTGACCTGGTTTGCTGGAAGTTTTGTTGTGTTTCATAACTCAAAGGACGGTGATCCAGTTTTGAGTGAACCTGCACACTGTTTACAGCTTCCATGTCAAAACAGTGCCAAATTCATGATTTCCTGTGGTTTGAATGTGATGTGGTTTTGGCAGAGCTTTCATGTATTCAAATTGGAAACTCCAAGCAAAATTCTGTGGTGAAAATCCAGATGGATCGAAATCAAGTGAACAGTTGAGGGAACCTGTGCAGAGCAAAGCAGCTGAGTTTAATACCACGAGTCTCGCAAAAGAGCACAACTTCTGGTTTTATTATGTAGCATGTAATACATTTTAACATACATACCATCTTCCTCCAAGAAGCAGTTACTCCAGAGCCTCAGTGAACAGTCATGTTTCGACTTCTAAAAGTTCTCAGTTATGGGCCTTAACCTGGTCAAACTAGAGCGGGACTAGACAAACACAGAGCACTTCTGAAAACCCAGCTATGTGCTTTTTCCAATTTTAACTATGTGGTTTGTTGGGTTTTTTTTTTTTTTTTACACTAAATTCATCTGTAGCCAGTGGAAAGAGAAGTTCAAATAATAGTATTTGTAGGGCTAAATCTTTTTGCTGCCTGAGTCTTAGGGAGTTGTCACGTTGACACAGAAGGCCTGTAAATCACGGCTGAACACTTTCCCAGTGTGAGAAAGCATCAGCCTGTTTAGAGCCAGGGTAGCATTCCTAAGGTGCAGAGGCAGGCTGGATGTAGAAGGGTGCTTTTTATGGGCTGGGAGAGAGTGTGTAGTTGCAACTGTTCCAATCAAGTGCAAGTAAGAACAGTGCATAGTTGGCCCTAACTATATAGGGCACATTGTGTGAATTTTCATTTATAAAGTTATTACGGTTACACGGGCAGTGCAATTTTTTGGCCAGCTGAACATCTTCACAAGGCTTAAGCAGAATCATCAGTGTGCTTTGAGTCAAACATAGGTATATATAGTTGTATGTACATCATCTCTGGTAAGATCATCACAGAACAGGTTTTTTAAGGTGTCTGCTGCATTTTTCTAGCTTTTTAATAAAGTTAGTGTAAAGCAAGTAACACCATAATATAGTCCTGCTTTTTTACTGATTTTGTTTTAAAGATGTGACTGGTGAAGTACATTTAGTTAACATACTAGTAGTTTTGTCAGTCTGTGGAGCACATAGATAAACAGAAAGCTCTAGATTTGTTATATTAAACTAGCATTTCCTTGACCCTGTGAGGTACCATTTAAATAAGGGAAGCAGTGTTCTATAAGGACCGTCAGTCCAGCATCACTTTGCTTCTAAACAGCATGCAGCAGGACTTCGGCAGCACAACTGTCACTCCTTTGAGGTACCTGTCTGGAAGCAAAGTGATTCTAGAGTCTGTTCAACCAGTTACATTTTCCTTCCTGTAACACAAGCTGTATTCAGCGTCGCAGCTTTGTAACAGGAATAAAATGAAATACTGCAGTGAACAGAAAGAATGGGTGCCTTTAGTGACATTTAGAAAAATGTCAAGTAGGCAAATGCACTTCCTTTAAGTCTGTGTTTATCAAACCATTTGGGCAGCACCCAAGACTCTCTCGGCTTTCCAAAGTTAAGTTTCATGCATAGAACAAAGAGCAACGTGGAGTTTGAAAGACGTGCACACTGCAAGCCAGTCAGCTATGCTTGACGTTTTTCCTGCTCAAAGTGAAGTTCACTGTAGGCAGCAGGAAAATCCTCATCTTTTAGTGACCTCTGGCTGTTAGGCACAGGATCTGCTTAGGGTAAAGAGGAGATTTGCAGGTGAAAGTATAATGGTATGTTATGATTTTTAATTTTGCTCTCTTCCTCACCTTCTCAGGGTCCATTTTCTCAACCATGTAACCTCCTTCAGCCCTTGAACTGGGGAAGCAATGACAGCATCTTGACAAAGGAGAAACTTCACTTGCCTTGCATCAGATCACAGCAATGTCCTTTGGTTGTATTTGTTTTTTCCTGTTACAAGCGCTGATCATTAGTGCTGCGTTGCCGGGGTTTTCCCAGCACCTCTTAGCAATCCTGCTGCCCTGAGAAGCTGCTCCAGACCCTGAGGACTTGGGAGGCTGCCACTGCCAAAGGGGAGCGACAGAGAACAAGCCAGTGGAGAAAGCAGGCTCCCTCTCACATTTCTGCCCCCAGGAATAAGACTGAGACTAGGGCTGTGGTTGCATGAGCGTTTCTTTGGCAGTCACACCAGCTTATGCAATCCTCACCTCATCTCACCCTCTCCTCTGGCATTCATGTGGTACTACAGTGAGTCACATCAAGGGGGCTGACCCAGCCGAAAGCTAAGCTAAGCAAAAACCCCCTTGGTTTTGGTAGAGACAGCTCATTGGCCCACCGTATCAATAGGGTTGCTTGGACTCTTGTGCTGACACCAAGGAGAGGTGGGGACTGAATATTTAAGGGTAAGGAGAGGACAGAACTTTAGGAACAGTAAAAGCATAGGCTGTTTACTGTGGCCTGAACCATGTAGTGTGTTTGGGGAGGTAATTGCTTGCTCTATTTTTAACTCTTAGGATATGGGGAAGGATGGATAGTTTCTCTTCCATTTTATATCCTTGGAGATTTTATTCCCTGGAAATGGAACAATTGTCTGCTTGTTTGTTGTACATTAATTGCTAACACATTGTAGCAACAGGAAAGCTGAACTGTGATGTATGGTTTGAAATCCTCTAAAAAAAAGACAGCAGCTGAGACTTGATAGCAGTAAATAGTGTTCCCAGGAAGTCTTTACATGCGTCATGGTCATGATTAATTGGAATGGGGCAGTTATTCAGAGTAATAATTTATTTTCCCTCTTTGTTCTTGGAAACCTGCAGATGGGGAAAAAGATCAGTTCAAATATGGATGAAGATCAGATCCCACAGTAGGATCCATTAGGAAAGACCTCTTTGCCCTTAGGATGCACTGATGAAACTTGATAGATGTTGGGTTCAGGTGCAGGTTCAGGGTTGGAAGTGGTGAAGGGCTGAATAACACACAGTACAGTGGAATCTTAATGTGAGAGCCTCTAAACAGCTGTGGACAGTATATCTCTAATGTTGCAGGGAACAGACAGAACTTAGGTTTAAGTGCAAAGAAAAAACTTTGGAAGAATACCTCCGCTACATTTACTTTCCAAAAAATGACTGAGCAAGTACTGTAGTAGACTGCCCTTCTGTTAAAATACAGTGTTCCAGAGCACTTTGCAAGACTGATTTCTACCAATCTACTTCTCTGTAAACAGTTTGTGAAAAGGCAGAATGAGAAATAGAGGTACCTCTATATGGTTGCCTAGTACCCCAAGTGGTTCCATGATGTGTCCGAGATATACTTGTCAAGGCTGTGAGGTCCCTGTTCCTGCAGCCAGCATCTCCAGTGGTGCAAATGGGAAACGCTTGAGTTTATTATATTCAGTTCTGAGCTCCAAGCAGTACAGCACACAGTAATCCAGTTATTATTTCTTCCTTCAGCCTCACTCTCTATAGCTAAGGTGAGGCAGGGAGCAGCATGTGTAATCCCATCTGTGGCATAAAACCTCCTCAGGCCATGCAGGTTCAGAAGGTGTCCTTGCAAACTGTTTTAGCGGAGCAGTCAAGGGGCGCTGAAACTGCAGACCTGTGACTGCAAGAAAATGATGAGAACGAGAAACTCTACAGCTTTAATTTTCAAGTGTTTTAAAAATGACTAAGTCAATTTATTTGCTAGCTGAAAAAGATTAATTGAGGTTACTTCTGGGCAGAACTTGAATGCCAAGTTTAATCTTGGCATGGTATTTTATTGCCTTATTTTCTAAGTGCAAAAAAGTAGAATTTATATAATGGAAATGGTGAGTGACCACAGCAAAAGTGGAGCTGATAGGTACCTTTTTAGAAGAAAAGACCATTGAGTGAGAATTCACTGTGGTTCATGAATATTATGGAAACATCACTCCATGTTACACGAGCAGGGATTTGGATTGGGGAACCTGTCTCAGAACCTTCAAACAATATGTTGTCTTGCAGTGATGGCTTCAACATATGCAGATTTCACAGCCACAGAATCCAGATACTGTAGATAGAGTCAAATTGTCTGTAAAAATGAGAAAAATAGTGTTCAACTCAAGAGGGCAGTGCCAGAGACCAGTGGAGAAGTGAAAAAAAGCTTTCCACAACGCTGAACAGATGGGAGATGCTCAACAAACGGTAAATAACCACGTAAAAGAGAAGATTAGGAGTAAGTTCTCATTACAACAGATACTCTTCCTGAAAATCAGCACAGGATTTTTTGTGTTGTGAGCTGTCTTATACTTCCATGTCAGTTTGCCAATTCTGATTTCTGCATAATCTTTCTTAGAAGAGAGGGGATTCTTCTCATACACCCAGCCAGCCAAGTGAACGCAAACGTGGCTCTTATTCATGGTCTCTGTTTTGAACTCTTGACTACAACAAAGATTTAGCTGGTACAGAGAATGGGATCAGACTCCTGTTTGGTTCCATGTGCAAAATTCTGTGAAGAAATTTAAAGACTAACTTGAGGCATTACCAGAAACTCAGCCCTGTCAAATATAATTCTGTTATGCCTTAAATGTCATTGTCACTAACAGTAAAACTGATGTCTAATGAAAAAGTAATGTATTATCAAAACATTTAATTAATGGGATGTCATCTGCAATGTATTAGCAAGCCAGGGAGCTTCTCCTCATCAAGTTGAAAACTGGATCAGCCTATTTATTATTTAAAAAAAAAAAAAAAGGTAAAATGTCTATTTTGGGTATTGGTGCTAAAAATTGTATACCAAAAATACATCATCAGATGCTGTGTCTTCCCTGTGTCTTTTGTAGAAATTAAGATACTTGCCAAAGATGCATGTTTTTCTACCGAGAGCTCTTAACTTTCCTTGGAGAAAAAGAGAAAAAAAAAAGGGAGGGGGGGCGGGGGGGGGGAAAGGGAAAAAAATTCCTTTTGTTCATAGAAGTGTGTCCTTGGTAAGATAGTCGACAAAAGATGTAGTAAAGCTCCTTTGGGACTTTGTTCTCTAGCCTTTGGTTCTGAGGAGCATGTTTATCAGAATTGGAAAGGTACTCTGTGTGTAAGGGGCTGTTTCAACTGACATCTGATTTATTTTTTTTGCTTCTGTCTGAATTAAAGTACATGAACACTAAAGAACCATCTGTCTCTGAAAGTGCCCAGCCCAGCAGCTTAGAAGGCAGAGTACAGAGAATTAAAACCAGATCTTAGTATTTTAGATTTTAGCATCTTGGGACAGGATGACTGACCTAGTAAGGCTGTTAGCTTCTGGGCAGGTGGGGACTGAGTTGTATAATTTTTTGTTTATACAGAGACTTAATAGCTACCTGTACTTTTTATCCCAGCAACAGTGGTTCATCATCAGCTGTTTTCACTGTATGTCCATGAAACGTAACAACCTCTAGAGTGAAGATGAGCAGGCATCCAGTAAACAGCACACACAAAGCAGGCAAGGTGGGGAGGAGGTAAAGTTTCCATATACGTGATATGAGATGTCCTGAAATCTTTTGTGTCTCTGCAGGCCTGTCTGAAACTTGGCTTTTAATATTTTATGGGATTTTCCACCCACCCACACATACATACCCAAACACCCCCAACTTTATTCCTCAGAAGGGTGGAGGCTGGAGACAGCTGTGCCAGGGTTATTGTACCTGCAATGGAAGGGAACGGAGATTTTTGAAAATAGAAGCTTCAACACTGAAGCTGTCCCGAAAAAGAGGGGACAATTCTTGAAACATACTGCCATGTATAGAATATATGAGTGATTCGTGTGAACTGAGTGTTTCAGGTTTCAGTCTGGTTTTACTGTACAAAAAGCCAATTTTGGCAAGGCATCTTTTCCTATTTTAAAGTGTGAAATCTTAGAAAAGATTTGGCTCGTTGCTGACAACTACCAAATCACCATGTGATACCTGTTTTTCAGCAAAGTTATGTGGTCCCACCGGCATTGCGGAGAGTGAAGAGAATGTTCCAGTTGTAAGACTTTCCATACACACCAGCCTGTTGCATTGTTCCAAAGAAAAAAATAATCTGCCCACATTTTTGTGGACTGTTTGTTCTCATAGCAGGAAGGTCACGGTGCCAGCTAGAGATAGCCTTTGAACTTGAGCAGTGCCAAGCATAGGAATTTGTGGGGTTTAAGCTTTAGTCTGTTCAGCTGGCACGTTTTTTACATGTAGGATGGAGGACGTGAATATTTTGCTTCCTCCATCCCCATTCTGTTTGCAAGCAAATGAATCGGTGCAGTAGATGCTTAGGAGCAGGCAACAAGGAAGCTGTGCCTGTATGGCATCTGCATCCTGGCTATCCCGCTAGCGTGTGCCTGGAGGGGATGCACAAAACCTCTGTGTCTTCAGCTTCTCTTCTGTTGTCATTTGGGTTGATCAAGCACCGTTTGTGAACTTCATGTGGCAAAATAGGAAAGCTTAGTGGGTCAGTGAGAGCTGAGTCTGAATGCGCTGGGCTTTCCAGAGGGAAGATGAGGAAAGTTTTAAATACTCTGTGCATTACATTACATGTACGGGACTTAACGCTTCCTTTGCAAGGGGATTGCCTTGTTTTTCAGTTGAACGAAACAAATCCTTTATTCAGGTCTGGCTGTGTGACCGCTAACTGTGGTCCCGTTATTGTACAGGGGTAACACAGAGAGTGGAATTTGGCTTTTTGTGTGGTTTACGTGAGAAAGAGGACTTTGAGGCCTTAGAGCACCATTCCAGTACTTTTGACACACTATACAATACCGCAGAAATAAGAAAAATGCAGTCTGCTCTCAAAAAATAGGTATTTTGAAATGATCATATTTTAAATGTGTGGTACATTTAATCTCTCTAACTTATTCCAAGAGAATTTATTGGGGTTTTTTTGCTTTTGTCTCTAGGGCTGTTTCTGAGGGAGTGGGGGGGAAATCCCAAATGCTGGGAGAAGCCAGCTATGTATAAAACAGTTCATAAAGCAACTCCTACACAAACACAGTGACCCAGTGGTCTCCCTGCCGCTGACACGCTCCGTTTGGGTGGATAGTACTCGAAGGAAAACAAGTGAGAATAAGCTGCATTTTTTAAAAATTACTTCGGTAATTATAATGGTGGTTTAAAGAGGTCAGTACATGTTTGTGCTAAAATAAGGAAGCGACTTTAGCCTAGTACTCTGAGACAGACTTATTACACCTGATTAGCATTAGGGAATGCTTTTAGGGTGAATTTTCAGGTGTTTAGACATGCATGTGCAAGTGGGTTTTGCGGTTATTATTTCTCTTCCGTCTTCACCTTGAGTTTCTCACTTGGAAACTGCTGCATACTTAGGTCTGTTATCACAGATGTTTTGACTGGATCATTTTCAGTTGCTGGGTTTCAAGGGTGCTGCATGTTTTTAATGTTCAATATTTATTCAACCCGCTCTATTTTGTTAAACACGATTAAATATATGGAGTTAGTGATTTTTTCCTCCATTAAAAAAATACTAGTGTTTCACAAATACCTGACCAACTTCTTTGGTTAACACATTGCCACTAAAGCAGTCTGAGCATACCTCTTAGAGCCTTTTGGCACTGGCCCTGCTTGCAACCCTCTCTAAATCTCAGGTGATTCACTGCTTTGATAAGAACTCCACAGATGTTGGGAGGGTGCAATATTAGCCTTGACATCTGCCCTGTTGAGAACTAGCTTTTCCTTTCGCCTAATTTGAGTGTTGTGTTGTCTCAATGAATTTAATACAATGCACTGAAATATTTTACTATTATGTGATGAGTTGCAGCAACAGGCTAGGGAAGCGGAGTGAGGAGTGGTACCTGGGACTGATAGCATTCCACCCGAGTCTATGCTTGCTTCAAAAGGGGAATTACTGACTTATCCCATGCTGCTGCCATCTCTCTTTCCTTAGCTAAAGCTCTCCTATTTCATAACACTGGGACAGCCAAGGCAGGACTTCCACAGTCTTTGATGGAATGCTAGGGAAGGATCAGCTTGGTGAGACCGTGGCACCCGCTTGCTTCTCACTGATACCCTGCACAGAGCTGCATGGAAGGAAAAGCCTCCCATATGGCAGCACAAACCCGCAGTTTTCTGTGGTTTGGTCTGTTTTATTGTAGTGCCTTAGATCTGAACTTAGGTTATCAAGCCTTCTTCCTTCCATTTTCACAGTATGGAGACTTTTGCATGTAATTTGTAAGTATCTTGAGTCTTCAAAAAGAGAATTTAAACCTATAATAATGTTTTGCCCCACACACCTTATTTTAATTGAATTAAAAGAGTAGCTTATAAAAACAACCAGATAGCATCCTTGGGCCTTTTGTTCTCCTCCCTCTCTCTCCTTCCTCATGGGTTTAAATTTAATTCTGTCCCCAGCAAAATATCTTGCAAAGTCATCTTGCAGTCATTATTTATTTCCTCTAATGGACTACTCTGTAGTGTGTCACCAGCTCATATGGAACAGACCACAGCCAAATTTCAGAACCAGATGATACTAGTATTTACTAATAAAGCATGTATCCCAGTTATTTGAGTTTGATAATGAAGTACAAGTGATATAGAATGCCAGGAGCTGAAGCTTTTTTGGCCAAAGTGTTTTTCAGTAAAGCTTCCTGTCTAAGCATTCAAGTGAAACAAATAGGTTAATTTAAAAGCTACTTACGACCTTTGTGTATTGATTTATTACGCAGCTGTGAATGGTAAAAGAATAAATTACATATTTCAGTTGTTTTGGATAACAGTTCTGTCATGGGAGTCTCTGCTGATGGTGCTTTCAAGTAACTGTTTCTGGGGTTTTCCATCCTTTTTCTAGTTATAGAAAGTCTGCTCTGTCTTTTGAGGAGCTCTTTGTGTCTTGGATCACTGGCAGGCCTTAGTATAGTTTTCTCCAGCTCAGGCTTGCCTTCAAACACATCCGATAATTGTAACAGAAGTGCTACCCCAACTGACCAGCTCATTGAACCATGAACTTGGTGATATTTATTTGTTTAGTGACTGAGCCTGAAAGAACCTGCAGAGATCAGAATGTGGCTGTCAGGACTTATACAAACCTATAGCAAGATAAAGCTGCTGCTGCTGAAGTTTAAATGGGCGATGCACGGATGAAAAAACAGGATCATCATCCTGCTTTACAGATAGGGAACTGGAAATGGAGATAGATGCTGTTGTATTTATGTCTAGGGAGAGCTTGCACATCTGTGTGGGTTTCTATAAGCTGTTTTATTTAGTATGCTGAATGTTTCCCATACATAAGATAACTATTGTGGAGAATTGAAAATACATTTAGTCCTTAAAATGTTTTGGTTTTTTTTTTTTTTTTAATAACTTAAGTTTCAACATGTGCTTTGAATTATTCGCTTGGGGTTTTAAGTCCCGTTTTTCCAGGTCCATCAGCAGAGAGATCTGCATGTGATCTGTAACGCTATCCCTTCAGATAGTCCCTTAAAATTAACTCAATAGCAAGGTTCAAAAGCCCACATAGTTTCCTTTTTAATTTAATTAAAAAGATGCATATTTGCCCAACACTGTGGAGAATTACTTGATGCGGACTGGTTAGTCAAACTTGAAGGCAGGCACAGCAGAGACCTTTTGGCCTCATGAGCTTTTATAAGAACAAGTTGTATTAAGCAAACAGCTGTGTAATGTGAGGGGTTTCTTATTGAAAAACAAGAGGGGGTGAGAAAGCTTTTCAATTATCCCTTTGTGGGTCAGTGTCTCCAGTTGGTAAGTATGGGACAGACAGATATTTAAAAATAGCTTGGAAAATAGCTACATTTCAATTGCATTACTTTTATTTTTTTTTTAACTTTGCTGTTGATTGGATCAACTCTTCATTCTATTGTAAGAATGTCATAACTTGACTCTAATGCTTATACAACGCCTTTTGCAATTAGATGATGTAAACCTTAACATATTTAGAGAGGTTCAAATAGTCCCCCAGAGAAGCTAGGCTAGCGAGGAGAGTGAGCTTTGATGGTTTATATTTATAATCATAGAATCACAGAATGGTTTGGGTTGGAAGGAACCTTAAAGACCATCTAGTTCCAACCCCCCCACCATGGGCAGGGACCCCTCCCACCAGCCCAGGGTGCTCCCAGCCCCATCCAGCCTGGCCTTGGGCACTGCCAGGGATGGGGCATCCACAGCTGCTCTGGGCAGCCTGGGCCAGCGCCTCGCCACCCCCACAGTGAAGAATTTCTTTGTAAGAGCTAACCTAAATCTGCCCTCTTTCAGTTTAAAGCCATTCCCTCCTGTCCTGCCACTACCTGCCCTTGTAAGAAGCCCCTCTCCAGCTCTCTTACAGGCCCCTTTAGGTACTGGAAGGTGATGTAAGGTCTCCCCAGAGCCTTCGCTTCTCCAGGCTGAAGAAGCCAAACTCTCTCAGCCTGTCTTCATGGGAAAGGTGCTCTGATCATCTTTGTGGCTCTCCTCTGGACTGATTCAAACAGGTCCATGTCTTTTTTTATGCTGGGGGTCTCCCGAGCTGGATACAGCACTCCAGGTGGGGTGTCATGAGAGCAGAGGTGGTGATAGTGGGGGAATCGCCTCCCTTGCCCTGCTGGTCATGCTTTTTTGATGCAGCCCAGGGTATGGTTGGCTTTCTGAGCTGCAGGTGCACATTGCTGGGTCATGTTGGGCTTCTTGTCAGCCAGAGCTCCCAAGTCCTCCTCCTCAGGGCTGCTCTCAGTCCATTCTCTACCCAGTCTGTATTTGTGCTTGGGATTGCCCTGACCCAGGCGTGGGACCTTGCATTTGGCCTTGCTGAACTTCATGGGGTTCACACGGGCCCACCTCTCAAGGCTGTCTAGGTCCCTCTGGATAATGTCCCCTCCCTCCAGTGTGTTGACTGCACTGCATGGCTTGGTGTCATCAGCGAACTTGCTGAGGGTGCACTCAGTCCCACTGTCCACGTCACTGACAAAGATGGTGAACAGCGCTGGACCCAATACCGGCCCCTGAGGAACCCCACTCGTCGCTGGTCTCCACTTGGACACCCACATTAGTGGAACATTAGTCATCTTTGTGGGATAGGTAGTTCAGGAGTGTTTTTCATGAGTGGAGAGGGGAAAATGAGCAATAGAGAGCATGTCCTGGTTCTAAGTAGCATCGTGAAAGTGGAGTATTTGATTCAAGTGAGATTTCTTTTCCTTATTTGGACTGATTTGTTTCAGGTTCTACGCTGATACATCAAGAGGTTATCACTGGATATAAAGAAAGATGAATCTGCAACCTAGCCTATAGTCTTCTTTTGGAAGCATAATCATGTTTATTTCTCTTTTAAGCTGATTATGCCCTGATAAGCATAGAGTTGTCATGAGATCTTTATGGACTTTCTGAGAATCACTGTGGATTATGTTATTGAGAATTTTTATCTACAGCTCTGCTCTGCTGAGAACTCATATTGCTTATTCAAGCATGGACCCTGTTCTGGCTGCGCCTCCACTGCTGGTTGACCGCAGGCAAGAGAAGTCTTTCCTTTGGGCTTTAGTGCCCTCATCTTTAAAATAAGAGTGAAGGTGTGGATCTCCTCTCGACATCGCTTTAGTAGCTGCGGATAAGTACATGACCGGAGCCAGTTATTTATTTTGTTTACCGATATATTTATCGGTGTATTAGCGATGCTTTGTCACGTAGTGTGTACGGTGGGGTAGGGATACAGTGCTGTTTCCTGCTGCATGATACAACAAACACACGAGCACAGTGAAGCCCCAGCCTGCGAGAGCTGTAGCAGTCTTGTAACATTTGGGTGGAAGGCACTGCCAACTTTGGAGCGAGAGCGATTGCATTTTATCCCTGCCATCCCGCAAGCTTCTTGGTTGATACGTATGCAGTATAATGACAGCTGGGAAGTCCTGTGTGGTCCCTGATTTTGTTCCAGGTTGTGTGAGGCTGACTGATTATACAGTTGTACTGTATTCTCAAGGGGTATTGGTATACCAGTGTCCCCGTGGCTTTGCTCTTCTGGAGAAGCTGGGCCAGGGCACAAAACCCTAGAAGGCAGAGGACAAAGGTGTAAGTGTTGGCTTGCTGTACAGCCTTGTGGGGCTCCTGTGGGGAGGTCCCAGCCTGTTCTGTACAGTCAGACCAGCTGGGAAGCAAGGGTTGGGTGTGCATGGGGAGACCTTGCTCCCACCCACAGTGCTACCTCCCTCAAAGTCCTACTGACCCATGCCTTGGAAGATTTGGTAGGATTGTGATTTTAATATCAGGAAATTTAGATTGCATTGACCATCTACAAACAATCAAACATGTTCTCCCCTGCCATGTCCTAAGCTTCCTGTAAGCCGGGGCTTGAAGCTGTGACTGTGGTCCATAAAGGCTATGATACCAGTAAGCGATGACCTGTGCTACCAGACACCTTCCAGGCAGAACCCAGGGGCTCCTGCACCCACAGAGGAGACGGTCTGAAGATCAGACCCTTTCCACATGTGAATTAAAACTTTCCACATGTGTATTAAAACTATATGTACACCCCTAACAATGCAGCAATGGTACTTATTTTGCATGAATCCAAAGTATGAAAGAGAAAGCGCCTGCTGCCTGCTATGAGCCCATCTGCTCTGCATCATTGCGAGCCCTGGCAGCAGTCCCACGTGGCGGTGCTGCGTCTGATGCAGAGGAAGGCAAATGTGCGAGGAGTGCCAGCGCCTGCACGCTGGGGTTGTTTGTGAATGAGCAGGGTTCTTTGGTGAATGAGTTAAGCATCACGAGTTAGCTAATCTGTTCTCTAAAAACAACCTCATCAGGCTTGTACTTTCTAGAGCTGTACATTCTTCGTGGCCTCTCAATGTGTTTTTAATGTTATCGAGAATTGGTGTCTTTTTTTGTTGTAGATTTAAAAGGCCATTAACTGCGCAGCAAATATGAACTAGCGGTGATAAAATAAACACCAGGTTAGCGGGCGTTGCCTGAGAGCGCTGCACTGTAACCTCTGGTGTGAGCAGGAGAGGCACGCTGTAAACTCAGTGCTGATTTTGGGTGCACAGTGTAACTGGTGCCAGTCATGTGTTTCTGCCCTTATTTTGTAATCTGAAGTTAGGATGGTCTCAAGTCCACTTATGTTTTGAGTGTCCAGGCTATTCTTAGTGCTCCCGTGTTTGCTTTCCCCTCAGTGAGAGGCCAGGGAGATGCATTTTTTGTGGGTACAGTTTTATTACGATTGTAGCCTTTGGTGCATTAACTCCACACAGTTCCTGCCTCTGTGTTGTGATGCTGAAGAGATGCTCTGTTTGTAGAGGATACATGGAGGACCAGCAGCACATCTCTGCACCGTGGTAGTTGTGCTCGGTCCCCCGAGCCCCATGGTAAATACCTTGTCATTTCGAGGGCAGGCACTTGGGCTTTCAGGACAGGGACTGTGTACTCTAACATGTGTATGTACATGGTCGATATGTCAGTGCTTTTATGACCGTTACCTTCATCTAAATAATAAACCCCAGAATGCTGAGAGAATAGCTGTGTGACCAGGATTTTTTTTTTTTTTTTTTTATGTGTATAATGGTTTATTTGTATATTGCAAGCTGCCTCTGGTTTATGTAAATGTGAGTTCCTGGAAAGAGAGCCTTCAAATACTGTATGTGCATCACAGTTTTGATTCTTAATGTGTTCTTAGATCATCTGTAAGTTTTTTTGGTGGGATCCACGGGGTGAATGTGTATTTATTAAATGCAATAGAGCTTAAAGCAGTTGCAGAGCTGCATTAAACATGAGAGAAAATGGTAACCCTTACAATTGCAAGGGTATGAATTTTTAAAGGTTTTTATTTTTTTTAATTGTGGAATTAATGCAGAATAATTGCTTTGCTCTGCCATGAGATTATCAAGAGTAATTTCATATAAATTGATGAAATTCAGGCTATTTAATCTTCTTATTAAAGACATTTTGTTTATGTATTCATAATGCATCCATTGTTTCCAAGAGGAACTCTGTTAGCTGAGTACCTTAGTGGCTGTAAAGCTGAATGTTCAGCTGTAGTCAGTGTATATATGTAAACTGATAAAAGAAAAAATTTTAAAAAGATGTTTTGATTTGTTTTCTGGAAGTTGATTGTTTATCCCAAGCAGCTACCTGTGTCTTCTATCTGTACAAACTGTTGTGGAGTCAGTGTCCAACCACTAATGCTGTCTTCATGCGCATCTTTCATATGCCAGGATACAGTAACAGAGTTGGGTTTTTGATGCTACACTCATGAGTGATAGACTTCTCTGTGCTGCCCCCTTACAAATGATAAATATTTTGCTTGCAGTGTTGCGCTTCTGTGTGATGGATGAGTACCTAGTAGTTTTAGTTGAGAACACACATCTTTAAGCTGATCTCTACCGCTTATTTCTAAAGACTTAATGTACTAATAAAGACTAAGCATCGCCATAGAAGAAGTCCTTTGTTCTCTGACCCGTAAGTTTGAGGGTCAGCTTACATTTGGAGCTGTGTCCAGAAGCATCGGTATCTTGATCGTTACTTTGTTTTTATTTTTAATTATTTCCTCTTGTTTTCCTGCATCCCTCTCTTGCTCTTTCCATTTTTATAGTAAGATAAAGATGTGTTTAGTTTTCAGAAGAATTTCTGGGTGCTGTATTCCTGTGTTCTGTTTGTCTTCCGTGAGTAGCCTGGGGAGTACACTTAATGAGCACAAAGTCATCTTTTGTTATCTTGTCCAAACCAAACTTGGTTTATCCTCTATTTTATTTTGCCTGGAAAGAAATATGTAGACAATCCGGTGGCTGACAATGATTATGAAATACCTGACTAGTCCTTTGTAAGACAAGACTCTATCATCTACAGCACAAAGTTTGCTGGGTTGCTGAAGGTATTGAGAGCAAGGGACACTCCAATATATTAATGCAGACTCTTTCCTTATCAGGTCCAAGATTCTGTTCAAGATAGCAGTCCATCTACTGATAAGTTAGAGGGAAGTGGAAAATTCTGTCATGTACTTTGCCAACAGTATTTTTGTGTGCTTGAGGCAAAAACAGATTTCTTCTGATCTTTGTAAGCAGGTAGTAGTCTTTTGTTGCTCTAAAAGGTTATTTTTCATGCTGCAAACTGGATGTGAATACCATATTATTGTTTTTAGAGACAGCCATTTCAACTTACACTGAAATTTTTGCAGAATACCCTTATGTAACAACCCTCCTTTCTAACTAGAGACTGTAGGATTCTTAGGAACTTGAAATCCAGCAGAGAAAGCATTTGTAGTAAAATTAGGCGTTGAAGCTTATGAAGTTTTGAATCCACAAAAAAAGAAAAACCAACAAAAAAAACACCCACACACACACCCCCCCCCAAAACCAAAAAAACCCTGAAAAAGTAACAATGAACAGACTGTGTTTGATTACCAGACTATAAACCTTAGCATGCAGTGCTTAAACGTGGAGGAATGAATTTTCTAACAGGCTGGTGCTATTGTGTAAAGATGGATTTGAGCCAAACTCCCAGATTTGAAACCCCATGAACTTCAGTAGGCCCAGGCCAGTCCTTGGCTTACGTTCATCTCAAACATTGCAAGCACAGAAAAGGTATTTGAACATTCACGGTAGGAACTGTAGATCCAGAACAGGAAGGTTTGTGCATAATCCATTCACTATTTGCACACACAAGGGGTGTATCTGTGCCAATGCGAACATTTGTCCCCTTGATCATTATAAGAAAGTTTTTAGAGCATCTTTGAAAAGATGCTGCAGCATAACACAAGGGGAATGTTTCTGGCTTGTATCCTCAGTACTGGAATCTGTTGCTAACTAATCTTTTTACTGGGAAGACCTTTATATGACTTCTGTAGTGTTACCCAAATAATGAGTCACTTGCACACTGTCCTCACCTCTGTGGTCCCAGGTTCCTGGGTCATGTGGTTGATTCCTGCTCAGAGGACTAGTTTATTGCAGGTTTAAGCAATACTGCCTTCTGGATGGGGACTGTAGTGGGTAGATTTCAACAAATTATCAATTATACCTGGACCAACCGGAGAGATTTGTGTGCTGGTTTTAATAAGCATTGTACTCATTTATTTGCTTTCTCTTTTGCAGCAGAGTAAATTCTGGTTTCCTCTGAGTTGTGCAGCTGCTGTAAATGGTAATAAGACAGCAGTGTCAGTCACAGTAGTGCTGTGATGGAGATACACATCCTACACTTGCTGTATCTGAAGGTTGTGTCTGGAGCTGGAGAGGGGAAAAGTTTAACGTGAAGGTGGACTACTTGCAGTTACCAGTTTATGGGGAAGCTCATAAGGGATCCAGCTGGTGGTGGCACTGGGTTGTTAAAACTGTTCTTCTGAAGAAACTAGAAGAAATTTAAAAAATGTACATGTGCGCTATTCAGTTAACAGAATTTGTCAGAGCATCCTAGAATATTTCTTATTAATAAGAACATAATTGCCAACTTTAATATTGGATGTACTTTGTATGTGTTTCCTGTGGAGAAACCTAACTGAGCATTTATCACCGAGGTAGCAGTACCAGTGTAAAAGATGCAGGAACACATGGAGATACGAATATTTTATGGTTCTGTGATGGAGCTCTCATCAGAGCATGCCACCGCCTTGAACTGAGCTGTCCATAGGACATGTTGTGATTTATGCCAGTTTGCTTGGACCGCAGCATGGGGCCTGCCAAGGTCCATCGCATGAGCAGCTGCAGTGAACTATAGTTGATACCAAAGCAGGTAAAAGATAATTTTGCAGTTCCATGCTGGCAGAAGCAGAGTGGTGTGGGTCCATTCCCTTCTCAGTCAGCTGTGGAGTGGCAGGGAGCCTAGGAGAAATGGCTGGGACTTTTGTCTTGAGACCAGGTGACATTTTATTGTCACCGTTGCAGATTGTCACAGCAATAAGAAGTCACGACAAACACTGGGGTACAACTCCAGCATGTCCTGACTTCACTGTTTCCTGTCTCTTTGCCTTCTTTGGAATTATCTGGTAAAAGCTAAGTGCTTGTAAGTCTAGGTCTAGAAATGAAGACGGTTTTTCGAGCAGTTAGGGTGGAAATAAAAGGTGGTAACACTGTATCCAGATGGCCATCATGAAATAGGAGAGCTCTGCAGAGAAAACCCTTAGTGGTGTCTGTGCAGTAACTGCAGGCAGACACAGGGTGCAAGAGAAAGCTCTCGGTGGTGTGTGCAGTACTGCAGCAGACACAGGGTGCAAGAATGTAGTATAATGCCGTTCCTTTCCCAAAGCTAGCTTCTACCTGTGCTGCGTGGCTGCACTGGTTGCGTGCAGATCTCACAGTGGGTTTCTTCCCAGTTTACTCTCCCAGATATGCTCTGCACACCTGGCAACACCGGTATTATTAACTTCAAAGCTCCAACAAGCCCTGGTATGCTGGGTCTTAGGAGATCCCTCTTACGCCAGGGAGTGCACAGATGAGCATGTTTGAGATAAATTGAAAGCTTTATCCTTAGTCTAGTCACCTATAATTCTTCCTCGTTTTAATATAATTTGATTGTAAGTGTTTAATAGTATGAGACACAAGCTGCTTGTTCTTTATCAAAATCTGCACTATATTGTTAGAGCTCTGCAAGGTTAATACACACATGACTGACTATTGAAACAAGCTGTTGAGAGCACTTTGTCATAATATCTGTGCACCACACGTTTCTCTGACTCATACCCCCGCATACCCCCTGCAGTGATTTTGTAAGTCAGGGCAAAATTTAGACTATTTATCTGGTACATATTTCTAAGACATTGCCAAACAAAAAGCTATATTTAAAAACTATGACTTTTGTTGTCGGGGGTTCCAGACATGCCAAAGGAACATGTGTCAGCAGTTTTAGGCTTACCAACCACATAGTTGTGAAGTATATTTATTTTTATAGATGCTCTTGAATGATAAAAAATGAGAATTTTCTATGAGCTGCTTGACTTACATTTACTGTCACTGCTTTTGGATCGTTTGTGTCACTTCAAGAATTTAAATTGGGATGCAAAAAAATAAAAGTGCACAGAAAATGACTTTTCTTTTGATGATGTGTATGACAAAGTTATTGTGTCCAAAGAGAAAAATGCCTTTAATAGTTTGATTTGTCTTGATGCTCAATATGAACAGCCATTGGGTCCTGAACATATATTCTGTCGTTATTTGCTTCATCATGTGTTGCCTTCATTTGTGAGTCTGTTTGCCTCCTGTGTAATGATATTCTATTTCTCTAAATTGGTGGGGAAATAGACCGTGGTTTTACCTGTAGAAAATGAGACTGAGAGAGACCCTTGGATGCAGGGGAGGGAGGTGGATTTGAAGCTTAGATCCATCCTACATCATAGGGTCAGCATAAACTGAGCTGAGAAATACAGTGGTATGAGTGCTGGTAGCGCAGTGCTTTGAATTGAAGCATCTTTAGGAATTGGTCCCAGGCTTGCTAACAACTTAACCATCTGAGATATATCTATACCTTGGAGCTATACCAAATAGTATCTAACCTTCTGTGGACAAGGATGGCTTTCCTCCAGAAGTAATCTTGAGTATACCTTAAGAATAAAATGCTGCTGCCTACTTCCTTATCTAAAGTAATAATCTTTAAACTGTTTTGTAAGTTATTTTATTCCCATTCATGGATGGAGGTAAATATTTTTCAGTTAAAGTACTTCTGAAATTAACATTTGGCAGTAGGATTATTTCATGCTTCATTTTTGGACAGAAAGTTGTGAGTAAATCTGGTGAGGGAGGCCTTGAATGTATTCTGTGTTATTTCTTCAGTTTAGTATAGACAGAGTACGGTATCATATTTTGCTGTAGACTTGTCTAGTTATATCATAGTAAAGACTTGGCTTATATAGTTTCAGTTACTGAAAGACACTCACCTTTAAACATGTAGGTTTGCTCATGGTCTTGTGTCGTCAGCGCTGGTAGCTGTCATTTAATTGTCCGGCAGCTGTTCCACTGCGTTTCTCTTGCCCACTGTCACATTTGTGGCTGTATCCAGCCCTGAAGCACTGTGGATCTGGGCCAGTTATTCATTTTTAGTCTGTGTTACTAAGGCACAAGATTTTATAGTCATCTGTTAGCAACTGAGCTGTAGATGCCAAAGTCCATTCTTAGTTCTTTGGTGTGAAACAGTAGGATTCTAGGTGATACCCTGTACCGCATCACCACTGATCTGAACCTCTCTGTGGTAATCACTGCCTTGTGTTTTGTCTCAGGAGAATGGGAAGATTATTCTGTTACCACCTTGCTACCTTTGTTTTTTAATAAAGACCTCCCTCAGCTTACTGTTATAGTGTCAGCTCAGTGTTCTGTTGAGATGACTTGGTAGCTGTCATCCCTTTTCAATGCTTTGTCAGTGGGCTGAGATCCTGAGGTTTGTAGTCAGCTTATTGCTGATCAGCAGGGTCCAGCCACGGACCTTGCATAGACTCATGTTGCTTGTGGTGAGTCAGATCGTCTCCCTGATCCGGCTGAAAATTAACTTTAAAAATAGCCCGATACGTCAGGTTTTTATCCACTCTGAAAGTGCCTCACCACAAGTGCTGTTGTGACATAACCTGTATCTTATCATCAAGGAGAAAATCTTGATCTTTTGTGTTCCTCACCATCACTGCAGTTCTGAATATGTGAGGTGGTGGTATGGTGGAAGCGTCCTGGATAGGCATAAAGGCAGAGGGGAGGAGGGGCAGCTGTCAGGGGAATGATGCATGTTGCTTTATCCACAGTTCTGGTAAAGAGTGGAACGAGCAGATCGAGTCAAAAATGCTTGCTGTCATTCTCTGCCTCCAGACGTTTGACCCTGCCTTGGAAGTTGGTCTTGGGCCAACAGAGAAAAGAGCCATCGCTGTTGTGACTCAGTCAGCTTCACTGAAGTCATTAGTTAAGCCAGCACATAACCTGTGTGAGACCATGGTCAAGATTTTTTGTTGGTGTTTTTCCCCCAACTGGGCTGATGACATTTAGCTAATGAACTTACTGTCGTCTCAGTTCGTAGTAAATGGAATTAAACTTATGTACTGAACATCAGTTGCTCTCCCTGGCTTTTCTAGGACGAATCCTGGACTTGAAGACTGGAACAGTAAAGAAAGAGGGTCAGCAGTCTTCAATGAGAATGTGCATGGGATCAAGGCGCTCTTTCATTTGCAGGATGAGGTATTATCCTTTACCTTGTATTCCTGTGATGGTTCCAGTCCTGTCTCAGATTAGACTTCAGATACCTTATTGCACTAATTTTACCTCGCTTAGGAAACAAAGCTGTAATGACACTCTCCCATTAAGCATTTCCAAAGATCTTGCTTTTGGAACTGGAGTAAAACTGAAACTTGTCTTCCTTTAATGACAAAATAACACCTCATCTGTGTGTTGCAGTTATTTTTATCAGTGTGGGGTGTAGGATGCTTTCCCCAGAGAACTTCATGACAACTTCACCCCTGGAATGTAAGCCATTGTCTCTTCTAGTCAAATTGTTCGAATCAATACTTTGGGAACAAAACTTTCACAAGTGTAACGAAAGACCAACTCTTGTGTATTTTTTCAGCAAACCAATAATACTAAAAGAATCTTGAAGACAAACAGGAATTCAGCTACAAACTTGCCAGCTATGTAGGAATTAACCTAAGCCTGGTATGAATTAACCAGATGTCAGCTGGTTGATGCTAGATAAATGAGTAATTGTTAGAGGGTTTTTATTTTGCAATTTTCCAACTTCTCCTGCATTGCTTGGGCTGCTTTAAAGAGATTTGCCAGCCCAGTTCTTCTGACTGGGGCTTGTGGGCACTTCTGTTGTTCGAGTGCTAATGGGATAAAATGCCTGTCGCTATTGCAATAAATTTCTGTCTGTGTGGTTAGGGAGGGAAAGTACACAATTGCATCTGCAGCCTATATCCAGTATATATGCTGAAAACAGACGATGCAAATTTGTTATGGAATGAAACATGCAAAGCAAAATATTTCACACATTAAAACAGATGCCTGTTCTTAGGTTATGTGGTGGATTTTCTTCCATTCATGTGAGGAGGCTGAATGTATGGCTCTTGGGTGCCTTTGTAAGGGGTTTATATACTTCATACTTGCAAGATCAGAATTCAGAGCTATAGCGTCTTTCCCCCCTTAACTGGGGGGAAAGAAACACAGGCTGGCAGAGCTGGGAACATTGCTTTCTCTTCCTCCAAGCTGCACACAGTGATCATGTGAGGACTTCTTTGTGCGAAGGGAACAAGGCCAAATGTCCTGTTTACAGTTGTGCCCCAGCTTTTAAAACAACAGTTCAGATTGCAGTTATTCCCTAGCACCCTGATTCTGTAAACTCCAGTGCACGAGAGTAATTTTATGCATGCCAGTAGCTCCATTGTTTTTGTAATTCTAAATCTTATTTTAATTGTTCATTCCTTCTCTTTGGCAGTGACTGGTAGAAAAAAAAAAAAAACAAACGACAAACTTGTGGGAAGAATGAGCATCAAATAATGTGAACTTTCCTTGTGATTACTTCTTTCATTGTTATTGTTCTTTTTTTCCATTAAAAATGAACTGGTTTTACCCTTCAAACTATTTACTCAGCTTCAAATGGATTGTTAAAATTATGCAGTTCAGCATAGTTAGAAATATCACAAAATATACATGGACAAGTGTTAAACAAAGTTACTTGACAGTGTAAATAGTCTGTGGTTGTAAACATTAGATTAGTATCTACTAACATAGTAGCTGGTGTATGGCAGTCAGAATGCTCTGTCCTGGGGAGCTACTGAAACACTGAGGTTGATTTGTGTGGATATCTGGGGGCTTGACTTACATTCTTCTCTAGTTTTCACCCTTGTTTTATAGTATTTTGAAGTGTATCTATTCTTTAGCCATTCTTGGAATATCTATTTCAAATAGTCTTTAGGTTGGGGGTGTGCAGGAGGGAATCCTTTTGTAGTCTTTTCTATTTTTCTTTATAAAGTAAAGACAATATTTGTACCACACTCAAAAAGCTCAGTCTGTGAAAGCTTCAAGTTCTAAGAAAACATGAATCTGTGACTTTCTATCAGAAATAAGTATCCATTATTGTCTACTTATATATGCTAATAAACATCTTAAAATGCATGTTCATCTTGAGTATTTAGATTTCTTTTTTGAGCCCTTTCAAATATTAATTTACTTCTAGGTGTGGAAATGCTCCTCTGGATCATTTACCTCTGAACAGAATAACCACCATGAGAAAAAGATACAGGTACTTTTACTTAATTTAGCGCAACAGTTAGTTGCCATAAGCACTCTTACTTTCCACTGGGCTAAGCTTACTCAAGGAGTACTACTGGACAAACATCTGTGTTAGCACACAGTGTAAAACAGCACTGAGTTTCAAGAGAGAGCTTGCCACTAAATTCAGCTGTGGTGGAGTCACTGGATCTTTTTGTAAACCTTGCACAAGTCTCTCGACGACTTTGTCTTAACCAGCTCCATGTCTGAAATAAGCTTCCAGTATCTTTCTCAGAGAAATATTATGGAAAACAGGTATGGCTTGAGTAGCGTTGTAATGGAGCTGACATCATACAGAACTCTACGCTGATGGTGGGTTGTTTCTAACATAACTTGCAAATACCAGGAAATCATTAGTAGTTGTAGTTTAAAAGCATAAAGCTCTTCTGAAAGTCAGTCAACATAATACTTCTGTGTTTCCTTTCCATTTAGGAATGGCCTTGGCCCAGTAAAAGAAGGCGAAGCACAGTATGCTGTTGTCCATTGCACTGGCTATATCAAGGCCTGGCCACCAGCAGGTATGTATCTGTCTGATCTCGTTGAAGGTGGTGTGTACCACACTGTCTTCAAGACAATTGAAAACCTGGCTCAGGTTCCTTTGCTGGTACAAAACCAGGCTGAATTTTAGTGGGGTAACCAATTCCGTCTGGTCTTGAGAAGATTTGATATCAAGAAAGCAACTGCTGTTACTCACTCAGAGCCTCCCCATTTTTCCATGTGAAACCCTTCCCAGTTTCATTGGCACAGAGGAACTGTAGGAATTGTCAGTAATGCAGGATTCCAGCAACTGGGACCAAAAGTTTTCAGTCCGATGAATGAACATAAAAATGGCCTAATTTTAAGAAGGTAGATACAAAGCATTTAGAAACATAGGACAGTGCTTTTACATTTAGGTGCTGAATTGCAAGCACCTATGTATGAAGATGTGTAATTTCTGTTTAGGTGCATAGGTCTTCACAGTGGGTGGCGTTAGTGGAGAATGTTCAGTGTTTGTGATAAATTCTGTTTTGAGGGTGTTTTTCTGGGAAACAACTCTTGGCATGTTTCTTTGAACTACAGAGGAAAACATTTACCTACAGTAACTCAGTATTACATATGGGAATATTTACCTTTGAAAAATTGAAAGAGGAGACAGTGGAGCTCATCCAGACATCATCATGAACTGGGTTAGTTGACCTTGGCGCTTGCAGTAGTTGAAGAGGCTGTTTGCAATATGACAGCGCCTGCTGGCATGAATCAAACCATGAGTTGTCCTGCCCTTTTGTGGTCTTACACCGCAAGCATAAATCACATTTGTCCAGGGATTATGAATGCTAAGAGCTGGTTTGCACCAAGTCTGTGCAGTGGTGTGCAGATGTGAACTACTTCTTGATTTCCTGCTGAACTGCAGTTTCAGAAGAGGAGGAAAACCTCCCCTCTTGTTGCTAATAGGATTTAGTAGCTTTCAGTGTGCTGTAGGAGTCAAAATGTTTCAGTGTCATTTCTGTCTCAAAAGAGTGAGAGCACAGTGTGTAAATTGCTCTATGAAAATGAAAGGGTTTGGGTTATTTTTTCTTCCACAAAGAGATTAACTTTTCTATCAGTAATTCCAAATGTAGTCGAATTCAGCCTTGATGTACGGGATGTTTCTTCAGGAAGGTGCAGGTCAAACGGGGTTTCTTTCAGCTCCTTGCTTAGCTCGAATGAAAAGCTTGCTGCGTGTTGTGGGATGTTTAAAGAGATCGGACGCTTCAGGGGTGTAAGTTGCTAATGCAGAGCTGCAAACACATGAACTCATATCGGTGCCAGGTTACAATGTCAGCAGTATACAACTTCCAGCTGCCATTTCTGTAGGGGAGCAGGCACGGCAGTGCAGGAGCATGGGATGAAAAAGGTTTTCTGGATCTTTTGAGTACCCATTTGCCAGGTATCATATTGTGAGTTCCAGTTCACGTCAGCGAGGTGTTTTCCCCATCTCCAGCTCTTCCAAATCCCCACTGCTCTTCCATGCTTAACAAACTTTTTAATTTCCAATCCTCATTAGTTTATGGGAAGCTTATGCCAGTGTATTCTTGGTTTTATTTCACTGAAGATCGAACAGGAGTTTTCCTGCTTTGTGTCTCTGTCGCTCTGCAGTGTTCTGGTGCATTTCCAGAAGGGTGTCATATCCTGTCAGCCTTGACTTTGCACAGTTAAACCAGCCCTTTTCCTCTAATCTCCATTCTCACAATGCATTCTCTTCTTTATCCTTGTGTCTTTTCTCTGCACTTGTTTGTGTTTTCATTAACTTTTCAAAATGTGGGTGACTGGCACTATAAACTCTTGTTCCAGATGAGATTGTAGTGATGTATAATGAAAATGGTATTTCCTATCTTGGCTGGTAGCATCTGATATGGCATGCTTCTCTTTTGTATAGTGCATCCTGCTGACATCCTAAATTGCCTGATATATATACCAGGCTGCCTTTTTCTCAGTTGTCAACTCCAGATCTTCCAGTTCATAGCAAAAATAGCTTTGAATTGGTGTGATCTTTCAATTAGTAATATGAAGTTTCATCCCTTTTTTTTTTTTTGCTGTAGTTTATGACTGTTATTAGTCCCCAAGTGCATGCTTATGCATTTAGTAATGTTGAATTTCATCCCATTTCTGTTACTCCACTCCTCAAAACCATATGGCCCTCCCTTATGATATCCCAATGCTTCTCCACAAGGTTAATGCCTCCGAACTATAGCGTAATCCTAAGGGATATTTTCGATTTTGACAGCCTTATGTGGAATTTCAATAGTCTTTTCTGTTACCATCCAAATTGTTACTCATAATAGTCATGCCCGAGTGCCTTTTTCAGGCCAGATAGTACTGAATTGGGGCCCCTTCTATGAGTGTTTATTTGCCCTCCCAGTTTTCCCCACTTTGTGTTGGTGATTGTTGTGTATCCATTGACTTGTGGAGTTGAATGGGAATATCCGTGGGCTGAATTAGTCCCCATTACATTTGGGTAAGTCAATGGCGACATCGCTGCATTTTTTTCCTCATTTCCAGTGGTATATTCAACCATAATCTGCAAAGCAAATGGAATAACTGCAGCAGTAATTGAATTTGCTAAGGCTTTTCTACCCTGTAATAAAATTACTTTTGTTCAAATCAGAGAGGAGCAAGCCCCTGACCTTTGCATCATCTCTGGGTTCTTGGGAATAAATGGGTTTGTGCTAAATCACAGCTGTTTAAAAATTTAGCTATTGAAAAGATCATTTGCATTTATATTTCAGTTGCCAAGTGGACACTCTAATATAAACTCCATATCCTTTTCTTTTAGAGCATGCACTGTGGCATGTGCATTATAGAACTTATATGCAACATACAAAACATACTTTCATAAATGAAATAACAATTAATTAGCAAATGCACTTAATCTGTACCTAATGTAATTTGTTTAACAGGTGGTATTTTTTCTTTTGGGGTTGTATTGCATTGTCTGTGGCCAATGTGTTCATTTTTTTAGTCCCACACTGATTATAACACAATCAGTATTGATACAGAAGTACCATGGCAAGCACTGCTCTTTGATCATTATTAGTGTGATAGCCTATTGGGTTTGACAACGCTGCTGCTGTGAGTCATCTATGCTAAATCTCTTCAGTAATTTAAGGACTTTAAACAGGTGAAAACAAACTACAGACAGCTGGTATCAGCATGGTGGCATATTTTAAGGACTGGATTGTGGTTTTTTCAGAGATCTAAAGTAGAAGGCAAATTCTGTTATGGCTCAGGTCTGTGGTTAGCATGAAAACACTGTTGCACATCTAGCTTGCCTTTTTTTTTTTTGCCCCTTTTTCACTGAGAAATGGGAGAGGAAACACAGGAAGCATCATGCCTCATCCTCCGTTCAGGCTGTTTGTTAATGGTCTGTTCATTTTCCTCCATTATGCCGGCAAGAGAAGGGTAAAACTAAGCTCAAGTCCAAAGCTCGGCACATGATACCCACACACTTACATCCCTATAAATTACATGTTGGCCTCAAATAATTGGGGTAAACTTTTGTAGAAGTCAAAGGAGTCAGATATTCCAGATCGACATTCCAACCAGCTACGTTGCATGTTAGATTAAATAATGACAGTGTAGTGTTGGATTATTTTGAATGAGGTAAAAAGACCCCTTGTTTGAAACTGGCTGAGCACCAATTCCAGCTTTTGTCCCACTGTTCCCGGCGAAGCAGCACAGCTGGAAGAATTTGTGATCCTTAGCCTAGGCAATTCTTCACGTTCCATAACCAGTCACAAAACTAAGAAATGCTGACCTTCTCCTGCTCATTCAATTTTCAACTTCAGCAAGATTTGCTTTTCTTCTGATTTTTTTCTCATCTGAACATCTCATTCCTGAAAGGAAATGAGTCTTATGTGGTCTATACGATATTTTCCTAATAGGTTGTTTGTTTTTTTCATATCATAACAATTGATGGAAAATATTTGGTGGAGAGAGAAGATACAGTCTGTCAGGATGTTGGTTGTTTTCTGTAAATCAAAGCCAGAACCTGCAGAAAAACACATAGTGATGAAAAGGCTTAGATAGATACATACTTCAGAAACTTAAAAAAAGGTCCCAGAATAACGTTAAATTCAAATAATGGGGAAATCTTTTTTTTTCTCCTTAGTTAAAAAAGAAACATTTTAGTCTTCTAAGTCAGACTTACGGTAATGTCTTAACCACAGCATGCCAAAGCTGTTAGGTTATTCTAAAGTTTTGGCCAGAATCTGGACTTTGTGCAAAGTGCTCCCTCTTCCAATACAAAACAACATAGTTGCTTGAATATTCTTTGCAGTGCTGTCATTTTTAAGGCTTTTCAAACAACAACAAAAAAATTAGGTTTTGTTGGGATTTTTCATGAGATTTTTCCTTGTTATGCTGTAAACATCCACAGCCTTTTTTCGTGAAAGCCTTTTTCCATTGTTGAGTATGGGAGATAAAGTCACACAGTTTCGTGCACAGGCATGTAACTGTCAGAAATGGTTCTCACAGATACAAGCACTAACAGGGGATTGCTAGCGGCCACTGGACACTGACATTGCATCCTTCTAAAGACTCATAAATCATTTATTTTTGAGTGTAGTGAAGTAAAACCACAAATCCACTAACACTGTTCTATGTCTCACAGAAAAAATGGGGCAGGAGGGTAGAGAAAGAAGGCAGAAAATGAAGCTGTTCTGTTGTTAGAGCCAACTGGAAGCTCACTGGGAAAACAAAGAAGTTCCTTCTGTCCACACAAACACATGCCATTGCTCTGTGGGAAACTGTTTGCTGGCATAAAGGACATTTGGAAATTAAATATAACCTCTAATGGCACAGCATTCTATTTGTGATGCTCAGTTGTAGGCTTAGCTTTGCAAATTGTTGGTATTAACTTGAACAAGTGTAGCACTGTGTTTATTATTCAAGAGGAGCATATATTTGGGATTGAGAAATAAAGCCTATATCAGGGTTGCACGTAAAGAATGTGATCAACTAATGTATGTTTATTTTGTTGATGCCCCCTAAAGATCAGTTCATGGCTGCTTTCCTTAAGGCTTTCACAACATTTTTTGGAGATACTGATGGTACTTGGTGATGTTAAGGAGCAATGTTACATTATGTTAGGAACGGGACAAAGCAGTATTAAGTGCAGCACACATATCTTTATTTAGCTGTCTGTATTGGAGTATGTTCAGTAGCAAGAATGCTAAAGCAAAAGTAAATCTCTTCTACAAATGCATCCTCCCCTATAAGTACACCCACAGTTGAATCTTTGTAAGTATCAGCAAAGGAATAAAGAAACTAATTTCCCTCTGTGGAATGCTGTCCGTAATAGTACCTACCCTGAAAGATGAGCAGTCAATCATTCTGGCATATTTTCACTCTAGGCACTTTTAGGGAAGGGTTTGCAATTCACTGGGTTGTGTATTGATTAATTCCAGCCAGATTGTTTTTTATTCATAGGGTGTCTTGTGGGATAGCCCAACTAATACATTTTCCAGTGTGTTATACAGACCAAATATAATCCACCTTGGGGGAAAAAAAAAAAAAAAAAGTGAAAATTAGAACAGCCTCCCTTGCCAACAGAGTGACATCAGAAATGATGTTGCTTAGCTAGGTTTAATTTTGGAGATTGTTTATGTTGCCTTGAGTTTATTTGGGCAGTATAAAGATGGACCAAGTTCCTAAAAAGGAAAGCGTTGTTGAAAGCTGCAGAAAAAAAGATTATGCAAAGTGGAAGCCATCCAGCTGAGTGTCTTTGCTGTCCTTTGCAATACACTGTGCTGCTAAGGAAATGATTGAAAAAGCTTTTGAAGTCAAGGGAAAATATTTTGAAATTGTCCTCAAATGGAAAACTCCATTTAAAAGGGATCTTTTGGTTAACGCTATCCAACTAGAATGCCTATATTTCCTTAAAACAGCACATGGGCCCCTGTGTTTAAGTGGTCTAATTCTCTGAAGTACCAGGCATCTACCAAGAAAATCCTCTGAAGGTGACAGGGCCTGGAATCACCCACCGTCTTCGGAGTCAGACCATCTATACTGAATGTCTGAATGGAACCATGATAGCTTCAGGCACCAACTTTTAAAATGTTTGTTCTGTCAGCTGATGATTGAACTTGCAGGTTTGCTGCTGTGTGGAGCTGAGGACTGAGGAGCAAGAGACTCCCCATCCATCCCCTGCTGCCATCTTCCAGCCAAAGTGTGTTAGGTCAACTCTTCGGTTCAGTGCTTTCTTTCCTCGCTTGGTTGTTTTAGTACACTGCTGTGTTTGTTTCATAGCAGAGTCAATGACTTCATGGTCCTTCCTAAACTGCTGCGTCATTTAATTTATCCTGTTCTCGGTTCACACCTCCAGTCTCGACTTTGTTGGGTGAAACTGCTGGCTGCCTTTTCTCATTGTGTAGCTGCACACAGTTCTCAGCTGGTTTCTACCTATTGAAAATTAAAGTTGCTGATGTGGAGGAGTCTAAGTTTAGTTTTGGAAGCTTGACCATCCCTGTGCTCCACAGGTATGTGAGTAGATAGTAGCCACGTGTCTGCCAAAATTTTGTCTTTAAGTGGACACAATTTTGAGTAGGTAAGTTTGCTGCTGCTTTTTCAAGGTAGTTTACTGTCTTTTTCTCCAGAGGCTGCCAAATTCAGTTCCTTTGCCTGTTGCAGCTGTCCTTAGCTAATTACTAAGTCTTGTATTGAAGAAATAACTGTGTGTAAGCACAGCAAAGAAGGAAGACAAAATACTTCTGTAATATGAGTCTCTTAACTATAGTTTCATGTCAATGGTTGATGCTCCCTGTGGGATGCTGGTGTCTCAGAGCATGGGACTTATTTGTGTTCAGCATCTTGTTTGTGGTTTCCCTAGTGTGTAACAGAGGAGAGATTGGAATAGTGGTGTGTGAAATACCAAAACAAGGTTTTGTAATTTTAATGGCTTGAAGGACCTGATAAACTGCAGGCAGCGCAGGACACTCCTGCAGGAGAGTAAATGCAGACTGTCTTCATTTCAAGGATGTTCTAAATCAGGTGAAGGTTCTTAAGTGAAAGTTTGGGTCCCTAGTAACCCACAGAGGGACCCTTATCAGAAGCACAAAATAACGTTTAATTACAAAATAACATGTATTGATTCCACCCAATGTTGTTGGGTTTTTTTTTTTTAGCTTATGTGTTTAATGATTAATTTCTTAAAATGTAGTCCTACAGTCACATATTGTCACCTTGATCTTCTCATACAGCTTCTAAGAAAACATTTCTTAGAAGTTTGGCATTTGGTGAGGGATAACACATGGGTTTAGAAGCTAATGAGTTATTTAGGGCCAAATTTGTATCTCTGGATGGGAAGACCATAGGGTAGAAGGCAAGGAGGGGTTTGCCCAGATCTTGTAATGTGCGACACTGAAATTCATACTGTACCTCAAGTTCCCACTTGTGAGAAGGGGCACTAATGCTCCTCCTTTGTAAAGCTCTTGTGATCCCCTGGTAAAATCCTATTATGTGTTGGGGGCTGTAGATGAAGTTATGCCTGCAAAATCGTGAATTCCATGGCAAATAAAATTTGAATATATTATAGGAAAAAAAAATGGGGTTTTTTTTCCATACTTTATATATTTTATTCTATTATATTGCTCAATGAGAACTGAAAAATACCTGTAGAATGCTATTTAGAAACTGATTGTCAGATAAGATTTATCTATTTTGATACAAAGTAATTTCCTTCAGAGACTACTTCAGTTCATTCAGCAGCATTTATAGTCATTTTTCAGAAATTTAAGAATTTAAGAATTTGCATCATTTAAGTTGTACACTGTCATCCCCTGCACAGTCCAAAGATTGACGTACATCGGGAATTACAGATTTTAAGAATAAAGTGGCTGTTTTTTCATAATTGGTAACTGCTGCACAATTAATTTCATTAGTTCTTTAAAGTGCCTCTTGAATGATTCAGTGCCTGTTGCGACTGAATTCCTTGAAAAGCCTTGTGAAAGAGTTTACAAATCACTTAAGTCAGCAGTGTCACTCTTGGAAGATGTTTTTTCAAGTGCTTCATAGGAAATTGATATCTGAAAACTGGAGTTGGGAAATAGCCTTAATTAAAGGCTTAGCCAACTAGCAAGTAGGCAGTGCTTATCTGAATGTTCCTATTTGTGAAACACTGAGATGGAAAACAGTACCTGTATGTTTTGAAATTATTCCTGTGTTTATAGTTACTCCTGTTACACAGCTGAAACAAGCAATGTTAGCAAGGAATCAGCATTTTTTCAATTGTTCAACATAACGACCCAGATTTAGTCCATTATAGAAAAAAGCAAAACCGGCTGTTAAATATGAGCACAAAGTTAATGAAAAATCTAGGCTGTGCCTCGTTTTTAAAGCTCATTATATTATTCACAAAGAAAACTGAACATGGCGTGCATTCACCACTATGTTAAGACACCACATGGTTCCAGTAACATGCTGTGGAGCAGTGCTCATGGCAGTGTTACTGTCCATCTCGGTGTATAATGGAATTTTTGTATCTGCTTTGTCTTCAGCAGCCAAAATTGCTGACGTGGGTACTGTATATGCAGGAGAGATATGTAGGGTCGAGCACAACTGAGAAAGTTCATCTGATCTGATCCCAGAGATAATGCCTGGATCCTAGAGAAGAGAATAAGGATGTTTTGTATGATTTAGAATAGTATAGAACCAGGCCAGCAGCACCTCTGCTCGTCCCAGTTTCCTAATTATAACAGTATTTGTTACTGTTTACTCTAGGAATGACTATACCAGAAGAAGACGCTGATGTGGGACAAGGTAGTAAATACTGCCTCGTGGCAATAGGAAGGCTTCAGGTAATGCCAGTCTCTCCTTATATAAACTACTTCTGAAAGCATGATCACTGTTGTGGTTTAGTTATAAAAGATTTGCACAAAGTTCTGGTACTAGACTATAACTTCTAATACGCTTCCAAAATATAAAGCACTTTGATGTCTGTGTGCAGCCAGTGACTTGTTTAGAACATGTCACCAGAGCAAAATGGAAATGTGATTTTGGTGCATATGTGTACTTAATCCAATAACAGCAGCAAAGATGCTCCTGGAAGATGAACACGGACAGACCTGCCATGCTGTAGGATGTGTAGGGCTGGGATATTGTAGATACTGGGAAACATGGGAGTACTTCAGTGCTGCAGATGGTAGGTAAAGTGGCTCCCAACGCCAGTGATATGCTTCCTGCTACTCTTTCATTCGCTCTCTCTCTCTGACTAATCAAGTACTTGAAAAATTATGATTGCAGGAGTCATTCTGAAAACGGTAAAGGTAAGGTAGTCAAGAGGCACTTCACAAATAATAGCTTTATTCTCTGCGTATATTGTATTGTGCATTCAGATGTGATATCAGCCAAGGGAACTGTGGAAATAAAACTTTACTTCCTTTTTGTCCAGCCGATTGCAACCGACTTGTTACGTTTTCTTCTTTGTCCATTGCTGACGAGAGTTCTGAGTGGCAGCTAGAGCAGTTGCGGTGAATCTCCTTCACCGCAGCAGGGAAGCCAGTTCTTATCTTTCTGGTCTGGGAATTCTGCCCTGGGTGAACGTGTGTGAGCCTCTTGCATGATCTCCTGTTGGCCTGCACTCGTTGCCATCTGCTAGGATGGCATCGCTCCTTCTGACAAGGTGGAATGACCCTTTCATTAGAGCACAGGTGCCAAACCCATCTTACCTGAGTTGAACAGCCTGCGTGTTACTGCAAGTGTTGGCAGTTCTGCAGAGTGTTTCTCTATTGCTATGGCAGAGCTACAAGAGTATTGCATGATGTTTTTGAAGTTAATCTGGCTTTTATAATTAAGGGTAATATATTCCACTGATGGAGAGAAGGAAGTTACGTGGATTCGTGTGTTACAGCTGCCAAAGAAAGATGATTTCCAAGGAAATTGCATTAGTAACATGTGGCGTGTAAAAACATCTGTTATGTTAGAAGACCAGCAGGATATGTGAGGGAGGGCAAGAGGAGGCTCTGTGGATGGGTTTAATCACAAAGGAGTCAAGGTGTACAAATTAAACTCTGTTCTATAACAGCAGATGAAATCTTGCATACAGTGAACGGGCTAATCTTCTTCAAAACAGCAAAACCAGGAGATTTTGCTCCTTTTGCATTGGGACCTTGTTAACAGAGATAGCTCTGGGAGTTGTAAGAAAAACAGTGGCTTCACTTGTAGCCTCAGTAGGAATGAATGGATGTGAAGTGGCCTGATACACAGGTTTCAGACAGAGCTGGAAATGTGTCATTCTCTCTAATGAGATTTGAGGAGCTTTTATAAGACACTGTGCTTTCATTATGAGCAGCCACTTGCCGGCCTCGTATCACCTATCTCAACCTCAGGAGAACTTTGTTCAGCTTGTCTGGGTGTTTCAGCTGAGGTTCACCTCACTGGAAAGTTGAGTGTTTAGTCTGTTGTGTATGTCTACAGATAATGAGTTGGCCTCTTCTAGAGATTGACCTTGTTATCCTAAAATGGGTGGACTGAATTGTCCTCTGCAAGTGTCTCATTCTTGGTTGACAAAGGTAGGAACCAAGATGCCTAACTTTAATGTGGTGCCACAAAGTGAGATTAATCCAGCTGTACTTATATCCTAACTATATCCCTGCTTCTTGGCAACTTCCAGTGTGTTTGTTTTCCTGCTGTGCTGTCAAGCCTAGGTAGGTGCCATGGGGTGAGATGATTGCCCTATGAACCAGAGTAAAGGCAGTTCTGTGTCATTTATGTGCTGCTCTTTTATTTATCTCTTTCTTCAGTAGTTAGAAGTCTGCCAGCAGATTTTGTTCTTCAGCTATGTAATCAAATTTGACTTAATGTGACTGTTCAGCGGACTAAATACTGTGGATTTTATTGGTCCCAGGTAACCAGCTCTCCTGTGTGCATGGACATGAACGGCATGTCAGTCCCCACTGAGTTCTTGTCTAGGCATAATTCTGATGGAGTCATCACCTTCGTCGACCCAAGGTGCATCAGTGTCATTGGCTACCAGCCCCAGGTCAGTGAGTCACTGGAAACACAGAGACTGGTTAGAGCTAATGAGGAAAATTCTATTTGTGCATTAAAAAAAAAAACAAACAGCAAAACCATGACATATTTGTAGCTGAAAATTCATATGGCATGCGCTAAATGCTGTTCATTTTTCTTTGCTGTCCATGCTTCTGTAAAATTTACGGTTTTCTCCTTTGTTATGTGGGGGATCTTTTTATACCTTTTAGATCTAATTAGAATTCTATCAGCAGGATGCTTTAAACCCCTTGCACAACTTTCCAGTGAAGACATTTCTGTGATAGAAAGTTAACAGTGCTTGGAGTTTTAGTCCCGTAGATCTTTACTTCTGCCAATCTATTGAACAGTAAGCAAACATTGCTTCTGGCATCTCTTTTTCCTTTAGGCTTGCATCTGCTCCTGTGAATAGGAGGCTAGTCACAGAACTGAGTAGAATAGTGAACAAACTCCTGGCTACCACAGCTCTCCCTTGGTTAACTCTCAACAGTTGCAACATAGAGGCAAAAATAATTTCTTGCTCATTTTTTCCCCCATTTATTTTGATTTCAGGTAGCTTTGTAATTGTTTTTGCGAAAATCACAAGCTGTAATAGAGGATGTCGGTCTCTTTGAGACACCATTTCACAGGTTTTAAAAAGATCACTTAAAACTTGTAAATACATGTATCTGTGCAACAGTACAGATACAACATGGGACATGATGCCTACAAACTTTGTTTGTATGATTCATCTCTGATTAACTGAGTAGTACCATTAAGAGTGGTAAGCCTAATATCTGCAAGGATTACTTACACATCTGCACATGGACTTGTGTTGTGGTTCGGGTTTTTTACGCAGCTTTGTTTTATTCTAGGATCTTCTGGGGAAAGATATTTTAGAATTCTGCCATCCTGAAGATCAAAGCCATTTGAGAGAAAGTTTCCAACAGGTGCTGGATCCTGCTCCTTTTCTTCCACAATTTATTTATTATTTTGTTCAGAAAAGCAGCTTGTATTTACATTTCAAGGTGGTTTTTCTGTTATGAAGGAGAAGGAGTGGCAAGATATGAAAGCATTTGTTGATTAATTAGTAATCAGTTAATCAGCATGTGCTGGCTGTATTTTCAGAAGTAAGTCACCTAGTTACACATTTTGTTTTCTTTTCTCAAAAGATTACATGAGTGTTCACTGGACAGAGCTCTTTTGGAGATGCCTGTATAGATCCCACTATGTTAAGTGATAACCAAAAGTATTTACCATTAGAGATGGGCTGTTGATTTGAAAGTATTTATCACTCCTCTGTAATGCTGCATCATTTGTGACCTAAATTCTCTGTTAGCATAGTTATGTCATGCTTCGCATACTTCGATGGAGTTACACCAGTTTTTACTCTGTAACAGGACTTCCAGAGAATTTGGCCTTTTTCCCTATTAGGATCTGAAATGCAGAGAGAAGTAGCAAAAGAAATGCAACATATGGGAAGAATTACCGATTTAGATTCATTTTTACAGTTAAGCCACGTTTACATAAGCTATATCAAAGGCATTTATTCCACTGCAGAGCTTATTGATTCAGATTGGTCTGGGACATACAGTAGGAGTGCTTTCCCCAAGCTTTATGCTTGTTGCTGGTCTTTTCAGCGACTTCCCTGCTGCACTAGAAAGCGTGGCCTAGTATGTTCAACCAATTACTGAGCTTCAGTTGATCGAGCGGTTCCAGATTTTCTGACAACACCCTGTAGCTCAACCAAGTTTTGTTGATCTGTCTTGCTTTGGATGCTGAGAGTATTTTCGCCTGTGAAATGTGGCTAAGAAGTGAATTCTAAAATAACCCGTATAGCATATCATGCAAAAACAGAGCTTGAGAAGCTTCTCTGGGGAGAACAACTAAATGCTGTACTGTGTCCGCAGAATAGATTGTGAAACTGAAGTTATGGTCTACTACAGAAATGTCCGAGATATTATAAGACATCAGTACTCCTGAGCTATTTCTCACCATCCCTTCCTTCAGGCGGAGACTCCCAGCCCCACCACTGAGGTAGCAGAAAAGGCTGTGTGAGCACTCTGCTTCCACTTCAGTGTCCCTTGAAAGGACTGAGTTCCAACAGCAGCTAAAGGCTTTTTAGATTCAAGATGCTGATTCACAGGCAGGAGCCTGTGTTAGAGTTAGGTGCCTGAAACAGTTAGGTGCCTACACCCAGTCCTCTTCTCTGCCCCACCCTGGGTGGATGGAGCAGCTGAACCTACCTTGATGGGCAGCTGTCACCAGGAGCCAGGTCCTACTCCCCCTCTTCTCTCCTCCGTGACCTCCTCCCCACCCTTCCGACTGTCCTGGTGCTAGCACAGATGGGCTTGCCATGTAGGCTAGCTAAGGGACTAATTGCTTTTGCAAGGGGCTAACTTTCAGCTGGTTCAGCTCCCTGAACTTGTGCCTGATCACATCAGTGGGACAAGAAGAGCAGCCAGAGCAAGTCTGCTGTTTTTCACTAATGCCCAGATGATTGATCCTACTAATTTGTCCAAGAGACAATGACAGAGAGCTGCTGGATAATAACACATCAAACATCCCTCTCTGAAGTGATTGCCTGGGGCTCAGAAGGGCTGACTAACTGACATACAAGTTAATGACTTGGTCCTCGCTGTGTTCGCTGAGAGTGAGATCAGGCTGTGGGAGGCTGCCAGTGTATCCCTGAACTCAGCTGCTGGGGACCAAACTGTCACCACTCACTGTGAGGCATGTGCTTAAATGATTTGCTGGATCAGGGACCTACATGATTTGCTTAAGGTCATACAAAAAGACAGCAGGAGAAAAATGCAGATCCTGTTCACTCAACCTGTGTCCAACCTATGAAAATATTGTGCTGTTTCTTTAGTAGGCAATTCTTTTTTCAGTATATTTTTGTTCAGTACAGTAGCAGTGTGATTTGGGCTGTTATTTCAACTATGCAATAAAAGACTGAAGTAAACAGTTAAGCTATGCACCAGGTGGTTTTTATTTCCAAAGAATGTAAGAAGGTGAAGGTTAAACAGCAGCTTTAAAATCTTGTGCTATCTTGTTTGTGTGCACTGGTTTAAGACCGTTATTATATTAAGACCAATTATAACAGAATTGATGTTTGCTTAATTCAGACTTCAGGATGATAGATCACTGCAGTTTGTTTTATTATTGTTAGTTTGGCCTTAGAAATCTCTTCGTTAAAAGGTAACTGATTTCCAATAAACTTTTTTTTTTCTAAAACCCCCAGAAAACTTGACATTTCTAATTTGCTGACAGTGTCAGAACCAGGTTGGTGCATAACAGAGGAGGGAGGGGAGGGTTTTGCAGTTTTTGGTCAATTGCCAGTATCCATCTCAAAGCTTTTACTTCCTTGGGAAGATAAATTCATTCATCAGGGTGGGAAAATCAGGCCAGAATAAGATAGTCTCAAAGCCAAGATCAACAAATAGAATTTACTATCAAAGGATCCAGAATAAAGCTATTGGATATCCAGTAAGATGCTATTCAGATTGGACACTTTTACACAGGCAGTGATTTTTACCCTGGGTGTGGATGTAGAAAATTGCCGATAAAAATGTCACTCACCAAACTCAAACTACAAAAGCATTTAGAAAAAAAAAAACCCACAACAAAAAACCACCAGCCCAAAAGTATTATTTTGAACATCCCTGGGCATCACTAAAGCTTTTTGTGTCTTGTGTTTGCATTCGTTCCATTTAATCCTATATCCAGTTGATCAGTTTGAAATGCAAACCTTGGAAAAAACAGGATTGGAGCATTTTTCTTAATCCAGTTGCTTGTCAGTAAAGACAGGGTAAATACTGGGTGTTCTACTTCTAGAGAATACAAGCTGCAGATAGCTAATAAAAAATAAATTCCAGTGGATAAGGATTAAGAGTCCACAAAGAGATGTGGCATTTATTTGCAATAGACCTTCCCTTTCCTTCCCTGAGGCACCCCTGAGATAGTTTGGTGGAAAAGCAATAAAAAATAAACACAGCTAGCCCAGCTAAGTGCCAGCTGAATGACTTGAAACCATGTAAGTTTTCTTCTGACTGAAACCAAGATTGTCGGATAACACATAAAATGCAGTTACAGTACCAGTGAGCAAGTATTGTTTTGAATGTACTTCTTTAACTGGTTGCTTCTTAGTTCTAACTTGGTGCCCAGCTGTTGACTTTGACAAAACTTCAGGTGCCAAAACCAGAATTTGAACTGAGCGTTGCCAGACATCTGAATTCTTAGCTATAAACAAATAGGCTGTCCAAGCAAAGAATTTGCACTCTTTTTTTTTTTTTTAATACTATTAAAATGGACAGGGGCGTATTGGTGTCCTCTCCATTCAAACACTGGCTCACTCTTTCTTCTTTTGAAAGCCAGAAGCAAGCGTTTCTTGTTAGTACTGTGCCGTCCCTGGGAGTCTTATGATGCATGTGGGGGGAAAAAAACCAACAACAACCATGTATGGTTTCTAAAAAAACCAAACCCAACATCGTGTTTAAGTGTTATCCTGTATTTTGATCTGATGGGTGATTTGATATATCAAGTATGTGAATTGTATAGCTAGGTATCCAAGCAGAAGAGCAGATAAGTCAACCTCAGAATGTTTTTTTCCTGTGGAATTTTTTTTCAGCTGCAATACTTGATTCATAGTTTACATACAAACTTCTAAAAGATCTTCCATTTATTTTCTGTCATTCTCTGTAAGCATTGCACATTAAAACCTTCTTAAAGCTTCCCTGTTGGGATAACAGCACAATCTGTTGGTTTTCCTGAATCTGTGTTCTTCTTACAGCAGGCTGGAAAATGGCATTTTATACAAAAAAGCGTGAGGGTTTCATTCTGAAGGAAACAACTACAGACATGAATCATATTTTCCTTATTCTCTCCAAATTAAGTATCTCCCTTCTGTGTCCATAGCTTTCTGTAATTCAAGTTTAACACATACCAGTTACTACTGTTTACTATTCATTTACACAGCAGGTAGAAATTTCCTTGTATTCACCTTTCCAAATGGTTTTGCAGGTTGTGAAACTGAAGGGTCAAGTCCTGTCTGTGATGTATCGTTTTCGCACCAAAAACCGGGAATGGATGCTGATCAGAACCAGCAGCTTCACATTTCAGAATCCTTATTCCGATGAGATTGAATACATCATCTGCACCAACACTAATGTAAAGTATGTACCTTTCCAGGTGCTTGTTTACATGGTTTTGAAAGAATTTAAGCATTGCTTTTTGCTGTAAAGCAAATTCCATTTCTTTTGGTAGCCTGTTTCTAGCTACGTTTGTTTCTCTGTAACAGTACAGTCTGTAACAGGGTTTTTCCTGCATCATGAGATCTCGCAGCGTAGCTGTTTCTTTGTGTTATTATCCTGTGGTGCTTCCAGGGCCTGGCTGCACTGGGGTTGAAACATCGCTTATCTGTTACATCATTAGACAGGCCCATTGATCTCAGTCCAGGCTGCCTTAAACTAGCACAGAGCTTCCAGCAGCAGACCAGCTGTCCCGATATTGGAGGAAGGTTAGCCTGACTCCTAAGCCAAAGAGAAAATAGCTTGTCTGTGTTCATTGCGATCATACCAGTCCTGGGCATCTTCTCCTTGAGCTGTGTCTACTCTTACATCCTATGAAAGCTGACAAAATTATTTCCTAGTAGGCTTGAGTGGGAAGGGTTCCTTCAGTTAAGGAACTCGGTCCTTAAGGAACTGAGTCCTTATCTCAGTTAAAAGCTGGTGGAATATCCCCAAGTATGGGGACAGATCCAGCCCCTTAGCTTAAGAGGGAAATTAAATCATCCTGTCTGCATTAATATTTTCAAAAATCTATTACTGGACCTCTTAGGAGGAGGTCGATGTAGGAGTATAGCGGAGGTTCATCACTGTGTAACTGAGCAGAGATGCTCTTGGAGCCTCCTGAGTTACGAGCCAGTAACTGCAGAAGCTAATCTGGCCTTGATAAAGACATTGCTTTATAGCATGGGGTTTTTTTAATAAATATTTCTTCTTTCCAATATAAACTTAATCTGTTTCTAAAGCAAAATCTGCTTCTGGTCTGACCAAAGATTTTTTGCCAGGTTTTTAGCTCAGAAGAAATTATTGATTTTAAGACCTCAACCTGTGGGACTGTATAATGGAAATGCTGAGCGAGCAGTCTACTAGTGGAGATGCATGCTGAGAGCTCCCCTTGCAAAACCAAACCCCTGGGGCTTTGGCATTTGAAGTTAGAAAGCTATCAAGTGTCTCTGGGTGTTCCTCAACTTGCTCCTTTGGACATGACACATACCTGGACTAGAAGGGCTGTGCCTTCACTCACTTGAAACCCATCATCACAATTGTTTTGCTCGTTTTTTTCTGCATACCCAAAAAGTCAGGCTTAAACAAATAAATAGTTAAGGTCCTCGAAAACAAGTCAATGTGTCTTGAAATCAGACAGCTGAATATCTCCCTGTCTGCACCGTGCATCAAAATAGATATTTCCACATTTCTGCTATCCCATATTTCTCTTCCAAATAATTTGTATGCAAAAACAGGCCTGCAAAATAAAAAGTGACTTCTGAAATCTGTCCAGGCTGGCTTAATTATGCTTTGTTCCCAAGAGTCCACTGATCACAAAGTGGGGCTGTAAACTTATGTTGTGTTGACTCTGGGAATGTTTTTTTTCTGAGCTTCCACTATACTGTTCAGCTTGGCATCACAGCACTTACTGCGATTAATAGGACTGTGCCAGCTTCTGGCTCTTGTTATATCTCTCTTGCTAGGTTTGAATAACAACCCAGAGATGTTGACCTAATATGGAAGCTGCCTGCTGCTACTTTGACAGAGGATGTTCCCTCTTCCCTGACATGTTGAAAATGTTCTAGTCTTATGGCAAGATACAGCCCATTATATGTCTGCTTTTGAATAGTAGAAAGAATGCATTATTCAAACTGTTTTCTGGTTTTCCCTCTGTTCCTTCCCACTTCTCAGACCGATTTCCAAAGAGGACTTACTGTAATGTGCTGCTGTTCCTGGATATTTTTTTTGTTAGTTTTGTTTTGCTGCTTTTTTTCCACATTTTGGGGTCATGTTTTGACTTCTGATTTCCTAGATGCCTTGGGGAGTTGTACGTCATTGTAACTGTTGATTTCCGCCTTCTCATTAAGCTCCTGCTGGGAATGGTTGGTTGGCACTGATCCCAGTGTGCGTGAGCATCTATACGTGTCGGTGGAAGGATCATATGCTCAGGGTCCAGCAAAGTGCTTCACATGGAGACCAGGCAGGGGTGCCTGCCACTGTGCAGTCGTAATGAGTTCTGCACAGGGACAAATTTGGATTGTCCATCGCTGTGATAACCTAGTCAGCTCCATATAATACAGGTTTGAGGCAGTTAAAGTTCAGCATGAAAGTGTAAAGACAATGTACCCGAAAGATCTAGGTTTAAATCAGTTTTTAACGTAGGATAGTTTGAAGCCGCAGCACATACGTCTCTGTGTCTGTTAACAGAACAGCTTTTGCCTTGGCCAGTGAACAGCGTAACAGCAAATTCCCAAAAGGCTGTAGAGGGCAGTGGTGGTTCCAGTTGTGGAGGGATTAATTGATTATTTTTTTTTTGGTGGTGGTGGTGGTTTGTTTTGTTTGGTTTGTTTCTCTTTTTCTTTTTTTATAAAGATACTCCTTTGGAGCTTCAAACAGTCAACTTCCCAAACTTCTGATGCGGAAAGATAATGAAACATTAGGTTCAAATGTTCACTTAGTTCCTTGCAAAAAAAAGAAAAGAAAACTTCTCTCGGTTTCTCTTGGGTGTAGTCATCCAAGAGAAACTTCCTGGAGAAATGAAGCATTTAACGTTTAGCATTTGTGCTGTGTTCGGCTGAAAAGAAGAGTCCCCCATTTGACCGCATTTTCCTGTGTAGTTGGGACTGTTTGATTTCCAAAAGAAGAAATAATAATTGTGATCATCGTTTATTTAACATACGGATAGAGCAGCGTTTGAATAAAATAATCCATCATGGTGACAGATAAAAATATATAAAAGTCATTATATGTGTATATATAGACAGAAGAAAGATGTTTTTGTGACCTTTATGGAAATTCTGGTGTATCGTGTTTGTAAGCCCCCAAGTCCTGTGTTGCACTGCGTGCATTTATGAATCCTGCAGTTGTCCTGCGCCCCAAGACTTTGTCTTAGAGTGAGCTGGCACAGGTCAGTGCTGGAGGCAGCCTGCTGGATGAATCAGCCTGTGCTTGTGGGAGAGATGCTTTCTGTTTCAGATTGTCGTGGGCCAAAATACTGAAGAGATCAACTATTCTGATAGAATTCCAGTCTATGGTAGCGCTGCTAGAGACCTACTTTCTCGTGATCTCTGTGCCATCAGCAGGCTATTTGATCCCTCAAGGCCAGTGTTAGACAGACCCTTGGTGAACTGAAGCTGTAGGCTAAAAGAGGGAGATTTTGAGAGTTTCTGAAAGAGGATTTTACAATGGCAGCCCCAAAGCTTTTATTACTCCCTTTTTGTCCACACTAGACAGGGGAAGCACATGTACCTGTATTACATAAAAACAGCTTGGTAGGGATACAGTAGTATTGGTCCTCTCCCACCATAGAGACTTAATTTTAAAATTCAAATCCTTTTTTGGTTACTCTGATGCCTGGAAAAGGAACAGGTGACTTCAGTGTTCATAGAGATTAATTTGGCTGAAATCCTCCCCATTGTCAAAGCAGCTTTCACAGAATCTTCCCTTTTTCTCCAAATACATGTACTGAACTAAATTTGAATTAACTATCAAAACCTTCAGATGCGCTGAACCATTCCTTGTTCGAGCCAAGGGCTTTCCCAGTTTCACGCCGAACCCGCGGGTGAGCCAGGAGTTCCTGCAGTACAGGCAGAGTCCTCTGCTGGCCCAGACGATACCTTCCTTGCCATGTCGGGTATCCTGTAGAGCCAGGAAATGTCTCTTTCATTTATTCCTTGAAGCTGTGAAACTGAAATTGAAACCAATTTTTTGGTTTTGGTTTTGGAGTTTGTATTTTGGTTTCAAAGTCAGAAGTCGGTTTGAGTTTTGCCCAGACTGATAATCAACGCTCGTCCTGTATAATTTTTACAAAAACTGTCTAGCAGTTGGGTGATGGAAGGGACCTGCATGTATTAACTGGTCAGTCAAAAGGGCTGGTTAGTTGGCAGGGACTGAAGCAACCACGACAGCAGCATGCAGCTCTCCCTGGTCGGCTGGTCCATGAGCTGGTCCGTGAGTTTCTGTCAGGTTTCAAGCATCATTTGAACTATTTATACAGTGGCAGCAAACAACAGCAGAAGACGCTCACCTGGCTTTGTATTTCAATTTAATTAAGTGCAGCATAGCTTGTACAGACTGCAGCGAAAATACACCAAAGTATTTGGGTTTTATAGGAAATGGATTGGGGAGGTTGTCCCCAAAGTTCAGTGCTGTTAACACGATTGGTATTTATATTGTACTGCAGCTTAATGAGTATTGAAGATGAAATGTAGAGAAGGGCGAAGGAGCACTAAGTTAGAGAAGTGCCTACAAAACAAATAACTTGTTAAGTATGCTGTTTTGTTTGGCTCATTTGTATGTATATGGCTGAATCAAGAAAACATACTTTATACGGAACAGAGGAGACCTAATGTGCTGTTTATTGACACACGCACCAAGTCATTGGTAATAAAAACAAATGGAACAGTATAATTAGCTTTCACGTTAACAACAGGATTTAATGAGTGTTTATTGTCCACAGAGTGGTATTTAGAAAAACTTCCCCATAGATTTGACATAATTAAATTACCTCCCATGGTTCTGTTGGAAAAGTATGCATTTTATGCTTGTGAACAAAGAATTTCTTTGCATTCCAGAGGTAATTTTTAGGAATTTTGTGTTGGCTAAAATAATATGGAAAATCCATGGCTCTGGTGACCTGGAGGACTGACCTTTTTTGCATGTTACTCAGGACAGAAGTGATTCGTGTATTAGGTGTTCTTACACCATGAGGCTAGCAGGAGGCTTTTGGCCTTCTACTCCAACCTTTGTTGCAGGTCACAGGTTTTTGGCCAGTTTGCCGTGGAGCCTAGTAACTGGTGTCTGAAAAAAGTGTCTTCTAGAAAAGCATCAAGGGATGGAAAAATCTGTTACTTACTTCAGTAGTTCGTTTGAGTGGTCCCTCACATTCCCACCACTTTGTGCCTAACTTGTTCATTTGACTGTCTGCAAGTTTGTCTCTCAGTCCCTTGACATTTGAATCTATCTAGTTCAAAATTTGAAAGATTTGGATAAAAATCTAAAATGCAAGCCGGTGGCCAAAAATGTATGCTAATTTTCCAGAGTTTCAAATCCACAATCTTGCTATTTTGCAAAATCTCCTCTATTACTGCCTGTCACATTATAGTGTCTCTCTGGGGGAAAACCCTTGCGGTGTGTAATCCCTGTCTGTTAGGTGATTTTTTCCTTCAGAAGCAGGCCAGAAGCATGCAGAAACTGTGACCACTGTCAAGTATCATTTGCAAGTATCAAGCTTACTTTCTTGTTAGTCCAGGGCCAATCTTATCCTAATCTCTAAGTTTTAGCACAATCTGGGGGGATTTACATCTTCTCGGCTAGCTGAGCAAAGAGCCCCACCGAGATAGCACGCTACCTGTGCATCTTCAGGCTAGAAGCAGTTTTCCTAACTGTGACCAAAGGACAGAAAGCAACTGTTAATGGAAGGTGCAAAACATTTAGGTAATTTTGCTGCTGCTGAGGGGTTTTGTCATTACGCAGGCAGTTTTCCTTGCGGTGCTGCAATGCCAGCAAGCTCCCAGCTTCACCCTAGAGACTGGTTCAGTGCTCTTCGTGGTGTTGGCCCATGCCAGAGCAAGGATCTCTCTATTCTCCATGGCAATGATGCTTCTTCAGACAAGGCTCACGGTGGAGCCTTTCCTTTTCACAGGGAAGTCCCAAGTTGTTGCGCCTGCCTGTCCGGGCTGCAAGCTGCTTTCAAGACAAAGCTGTGAAGCGAAGGTGATGCTGTGGCGATGCTGTTCGGGGCTGTTGCTTGATCAGGCTTCAGGCTGGGCACAACTCAAACCCAGCGCTGTGCTGCTAAGATCATGTGGCTCTCGCGCTCTGCCATCCCAGCTCAGCAATGGGACAAAGCTGGGTCTGTCTGTCTGCAAAGTCACACAAACCTGTGCTCAGACAGGTGGGGTTCCTAATGACCCGACGTGGGGGTGGTGTGAGTCCAAACAAGAAACTGTAAGTTCACATTTTAATGGTAAAATTCTGGTCTTAATGCATCAGTAGCACTCCTGCCTTTCATTTATTTCTGATTTATTTCGGTTTATTTCTGATAAACTGTACTGCACAGCGGCTTTTTGTGTAGAAATTGTTAACACTAACTTCAAAATTTCTGCTAGCAATAATAAATATAACTGTCTCTGGGTTTGTTTTTTTTTTTTAATCTTTGAATTTGTGTTCTTTCAGAATTAAAAAAAAAAAAAGCAAGTGAAGAAATGGATCCAGAAGAACACTGTGCTAGATGTATTACAACTATGTAAAAAAATCTGTAAATTTTTATACATAGGCAATATTTACCTATGTAAAACATGAATATACCTTACTTACCACCACTTGCAAGTTGTCCCTACAGGTCACCTATCAGTTAATTCTCATGACTTCCAATGATTTTATCTGTTCATACTGGCTAATTGTTTTAGTTAAGTAGCAGCACCTGACAGTAAACACAAATCAAGTGCATTTCAAGAATTTGCAGAGTTTTCAACAGTAAAGTTCTTCATTCTAGTATATGGCCCCAGCGTTTATTTGGTCTGGCAGTTTCTTTTGAAGTATTTTTTCATTGCTGCTGCACATTTAATTTTTCCTAAATTCATATAATTGAATTAAGGCTACTACTTCCGGTGATTTTTGTGTCATTTAAACAACGGATATTTTTTCATGTTCTCCTCATGAAAAGGAGCTTTCTGTTTTCTGTTGCATTTGTCAACGCAAACTGATTTTATATAATGTCTTGATTTTATATATTAGCACAAGCAATTTATTTCTGGACACTCATTACCTTAAAAGCTTTCAAAAGTTGAATAAGAATCTGGACCTGGGTCCTGAGGAGAATAAAGCCAAAGCATCTTACAACGAAGGATTTATATGGAGTTCTTTCTAGCTCAACAGGTTGTTCCATTTGGTCTGATGTGCTTCAGAGCTTTGATCACTTTTTCTTTTTGACAGGCATAATTCTGTGTTAATGTTACTGGATTTCCTCTTTACTTCAGTAGGATCAGTGAAAGGGGTCTGGTATATTTGTTGTTGGCATGAGGAAGAATTTTTGGTGTCTTAATTGTGAATTCTTAAATCTTTTATAAGGAGATTGTATTCCATCCTCCATTACTTGCCCATCTGCATTTCTGTGCTATTCTTCAGCAGAATTCTTCATGTGCCCTGTTACATTTCTGGGGTGCAAGCTTTCTCCATAAGGAAGCTTTAAAAACAGATGGATTTCACCAGAAAGGATCACCAGAAAGAGATGTTTCACTGAGTATAAAATAAGAGACCATGGCTGTTCCTTTTTGTATCTTAATTGTTTTTTGTAACAAAGTCATTTTGTCTCTTTTGCAGACAACTTCAGCAACAACAAGCAGAACTTGAAGTACATCAAAGAGATGGGCTGTCATCATATGACTTATCTCAGGTGAAATTTCTCAAGGGTTTTTGTGGTTTTGGGTTGTTGGGGGTTTTTTTGCCTCTAATCTTTGAAAACTTAAAGCAATGGCAGATTTCAGCAAAACTAAAAATACCTTATGACTGTCCCTGAATTCCTTTTCATCAAATATGATGGAGGGAGTTACCTTCCTCTGTGTATCTCAACAGGTGCCTGTTCCAAGTATACCAGCTAATGTTCATGAGGGTGGAAAGTCTGTGGAAAAGCCTGATGCTATCTTCTCCCAAGAGAGAGATCCTAGATTTGCTGAGATGTTTGCTGGAATAACTGCTTGTAAGTGAATGTCTCTGATGTTTAATTTTTAATACTGTGTTAAGCTTGGTTACATGATGTGGAGCACAGCTTTGAGAGAATGAAGAGAAACTACAATATGGCAGCGAAATTTCCAGGCAACATCAGTCTTCAGGACATTTCCTAGAAGTTGCCTTTAGTTGATATTTCCCCTAAAGCTGAAGAGGAGTAAATTCAAGGAGAGAAGGACAGCTTTCTTGTCACCAGAGCTACCTATTTTTGAGTCTTCATTTCACAGCAGCACCTTAAGCATTGTTTGTAATTTTAAACATACTGAACAAAACTTACTGTTTCTCAATATATATTTTCTATCTTAAACAGCAGGTGTGAGTTCATCTCACAAAATAGACATGAATTAAGAAAGGTACCATGTAGTCTTAAGATAGGCCTGCAGTTTTTTATCAAATCACCAGTTTTTGCATTGATGCTTTCAGAGGCATATGTTGCCTTGAAGTGTAACAATACACTTGTTTTCTGGTCAGTTGAGGCATCTCCAATCACATTACCTGTCAGTGAGTTCTTGCTCTTTTTCCCACAACTTTTGAACTTGTTGACAAGTTCTTATAGGGAGTGATATGAGTCTCAGAAATAGTACGCTGCTGTTCTATATTCCATGAAAATTACTGTGAGGAGGGAGTCCTTACTGAGTGCTCTCACCAAAGGATTTCCCAGCCTTGTTCTAAGAGGTAGCAGCCAACTTGTCAGTTGAACAGGCGTAGCTGATTCAAACTAGCCCCAACCAATGCTGCCTGGTGCCCTAACAGACAGAATTCATTGGGAAAACTGGCAGCTGAAGCGGTCATCTGAAATATATGTGTAGGCAACCAGGCTCATTAATTCCACTGCTTGTGGAAGAATTCGTTAATTGTTTATTGTTCTTAACTGTCCTCACTTAAAAAGAGAAGTTTTTACATTTGTTTTAAATAAATCAATGTGCAAGTGTCACGCAGTGCATGAAGGAAATGACCCACAGGGTTTGACTCCAGGGGTGTTGGGAGATGACCTCACTGCATTGGTTTCTTATGTCTGGCTTGGCCTTTTCAAATGCAGAAGGCATTGTAACTGCAGGATAGACTTGATATTCTGTCCTCCTGTTGCTAGGACTTCTCTGTTACTCCTCTTCACCCTTGTCTGTCTACTCTGACAGTGAAGTCAACAGCTGAGGCCATAAAAGGGGTCCATTAGAAGGTAGCAAGACTCCAACCCTAAACACCAGAGTATGTTTTTCCAAGCAAGAACATCTTGCTTTCTGGCTGCCTTATTGGCTCTTTTTCAGGCAGCTCTAAACTGTTTGTGGGGAGGGGTTAGGGTTAAGGGTCTAGCAAGCTGTGAGATAGCTGGGAGGTTATGTTCTTGGAAATGCCATTTCTCTTTTCATTCTTATCAATTTACAGGCTATGCTTTTTCTGGGACATTCACCCTGTCTGAATTTCTCATGGGAGCTGTGATCAAGGTCTTCTCTGAATGATAAAAAGAGATGGTTCACAGTTAGAGATGAGATATGCTGTCCAAAACCAATACTGACAAACCTGCATGCTGCCTGCAAGACATTTGCATTATGTTGATACCCGATTTCATTCTGTGCGACATTTGGTAAAAATACAGGTTTGACATAGGGAGATTGTTGCCATAATTGCATGCAGTGGCCACACATAATTAAATAAACAAAAGCAGGGAGAAAAGCCCGGCATCACCAATTCATGCAAATGCCTTGAAGCACGGGATGATGCGGTTCTTCAGAGATCTTTGTTCTCTGGGCAGAAGCACTGGTCTTGCTGGGAGAAGGGCATATCATTGATGAGTACAGTGATGGGGTTTAGAGATAAACAGGTCTAAGGATTCAGGTAAAACACCAAAACAAAATAGGTTTTCCGTGCTGTACCAAAGGTGAGAGCAGAGATGTAGTGTATAAAGTCCTGAGTGGAGCAATGTGGGCCAGATTCAGAGCACTCAGCGTAACTCAGGAAAGAGATTTTAAAGCCAATTTAACTGCTTGTGATTAGTTTAGCCGTTCCCTTTTTCTTGGCCCCATCCTGTGGCACAGACCCTGGTAGCTGCCATGGCAACTCTTCTCCACTTGAGGAATTCCAGTTCATTTAGGGCACTCTCAATTTTGCTGATGAGTTGTTCTCAAATATCTGAAGTACCCGCAGGATTTTGGCTCAGTTTCCTCCAACCCTGAGAGTTTGGTATCCCTGTAAAGGGTGGCCTTAGAAAATGGGACATTTTATGCAAGAATTACTGCATACTACTGCAAAAAAAGGCAAAATTATCTGTCCTTCTCAGAGATATCCCAACCCATTCTCAATTCTTTCTACTACGTACACAGCCTTCTCCAGACCTTTTCCCCACTTCTTCTTGGTTTTTTGAGTGTAAGTTTGCAGCCCAGACTCGGTGTCTGTGCTGGGCAGTACGTAGCCACTGAGGAATTTCTACAGATTTCTATATTACAGAGGAAAAGCAATGACAGCTTGTATCAGTGGCATACGTGTTCCTTCTCTGAGGTGATGTGAGGTGACTTCTTTCTTTTGGAAGGCAAGCTTAGATTCTTGTTAGGAACATAACATAAGAACTTAAGTTAACAGAGAAGAGCTGGTGTGTGTTGGAGGCCCTTGGTGAGCCATACTTGCAAGGTCTCTAAAAGCTAGGGACAATGAAAAGCTATTTCTATTACTTGTGAGTTGAGTGGACCTTTTGTCCAAGAGAGCATCTTGTAAAGTGAGTGCGAATCTGAAAAGAGAAGGGGAAAATGGGAAGACTTGACTTCTAGGCTTGTCAGAGGCACATAGCAACAAATGGTTGCCAAGCCATCAACAAGTTGCAGGGTGTTTTGTGCTTGGAGGTAGTAAGGTAAGATTGAGAAAGTGAATAAAGGGTTGGGAGCAGACCTTTAAATTATTTTAAGAAAAGTAGTAGTAGTGAGGTTTCCCTGGGCTTTGGAATAATCCGGTGCCAGAAAATTAAATTAAGGAACCAAATGGCGCTGTTCACCCAATCTCGTTTCATTCAGTTAGAGATCGATCTCCAGTCGCCACATTAAGAGTAGACTATAAAAGTTAATGGCATCTCCATGTATGTGCTATTCATTACACTAGTCTGTCTTACACCCCACTGGGATGCTTGCATCCTATTTCATGGCTCCCTCAAGCCACATATAGGACAGCAAAATCCATAAGGACCAGCGCTTTGCCTTGCCACAGCTCAGGTGTGCGAGTCTTGCAGACACTGAGCTGCAAAGAGCCTCCAGCCGCCTGTATGGCTGCAGTACAGGCAGGGCTGCAGGATCACCCAGATCACCCTGAGATCTGCAGGCACGCCACCAGGAGAGTCGGGTACTCCTCTCCAGCTGTCCTGGAGGGATGCCGACTTGTCAGCTGGTTAGGAGAGGGGCTCTTTGACACTGTTCCTTGGGGCATTTAACCCAGAGAGGTGTGGGCCCTGAGCTCGTACCTCAGTGTGACCAGGCTGTGATAACAGTGGCAGCCCTGGAGGGCTTCTCCTGGTGCCAGAAACATACCCTCACCCGAGCCCACCTCGAGGCAGCCACAGAAGTGCTTGTGCATCTTCAGTCAAGGCTTGTTTCATGTGGCATTCCTCCATTCCACTGGGCAGACTCTCCCGTCTTTCTTCCAGGAAACCTGTGTTCCCCTTCCCAGCCTGCAGCTGGGACCCACACCCCCATTGCTCCCCACCTCAGCCAGAGCCGTTCCCTGTCTCACATTCCCACTCCTGCCTGCGTGATCAGGAGCAGCTTCCAGTGGGCACAGAGAGGGTCTGGGCTGTGTGGCCAGAGGGCACGTACTAGCGTTATGTTCCATGCAAACAATAGCATTAATGAGGTACATCCTGCGAAGAGGGTATGGAGTAGACAGAAACCAGCTGTGCCTCTCATTTCATACTGAATTGTCATATAGCCCTTTTGTGTCGTTCTTAATGTGTTCCACAGGGCTTCTTCATAAAGCTTTAAGGAGGAAAGAAAAATCCCTGCTGCATATATACATTGCAATTCTCGTTAAATAATTTTGCCTTCATTTTCTCATCCCTTAAACTTTTTCTTTTTCTGTGATCTGTTTTTCTTTTGTAGCAGATAAAAAAATGATGGCCTCGGCATCCACAGCAGGAAACCAGCAACTTTACTCACAGGGAAGCCCATTTCCGCCAGGACATTCGGGAAAGACTTTCAGGTACTGTAGTCCAAACCTGAACGTATCGGTTTCTGTGTGAGAGTGGGGAACTGTTCCCCTTCGATCTGGTGGAAGCAAAACCAACGTAAGGTGCGAGGGCTTTCTTTACGTGAATGAACTTTGCTTTGTGTACATACACTTCACTCCTGTGTCATGTCTCGACACTTAGGCTAGGCTTATAAGCTGAGATGATTTGGATATCTCTGTTAAAAGTGGTGCCTGGTAAGTAAATACTTGTTGCTGTGATAATGTAATTGGAAAAAAGCTAAGAAGCAGCAACAAATCATGAAGGGAAGTGAATCCAAGAGGTGATGAGGCAGGCTTAGAGATCTGAGGAACATTCAGCCAAGCTAGGAAGGTGCTGCCTTGAAGGGTAGCAGTGTGGACACCTTATTAAAGGGAAAAAAGGGATGCTTCATCCATAGCCCCTGGTGAGGGCTGGGACATGGGCATGAATAGCTTTCTAAGGCAGCTATCAAACACACATAAGGTGGTGGCCTGGCATTTTCCGAGGCATTTTTGAGTTATTCAAGGTGCCAGTCATTGCCTACCAGCTGGCAATGCAGGTTTGGCTAATCTGAAGTTTAGGACTTTGCCTTTATTTCCAGTGACCTTTTGAAAGTGTGGTAACAGTGATTGTATTTACGTTATTGCCTTTCATATCACTGTTCTGGGACTGTCATACAGGAGTTTCATTCTCCTGTTTTAGTCCAACCAAAGTTGTGAAAGTGAAGAAAAAACCATTCAGAGGCTGTCAGTTCCAGGAATTAGAAAACATCTGCAAACTATAATGTTATTTAAACCGATGTGTTCTTAAAGTTATAATTGCTGATAATCTCAGTAGGGAGAAATAAAATCCCTGTGCGTGTGTTTTGTCAAATTAAAAGCAAGAATAACTTGGGGGGAATATGACGGTAAACTAAAATGTCTTTTGATTGAATAGTGTATAGTACTGGATGGTTGGCTTGCCATCTTGGGGTTTGGCATGTGTTTTGTTCGTATCCTTTGTTAATTCCCGATGTTTAACTATAGCTTTTTTCCTACTGCTGTTCTATTACATCAAGTAATGACACATCTGCCAGCATTTCCACCCTCAGTGAACTGCCCTCCTTGAATGCTCTCCAGCCTGGTCTGTTCAGTTACTGAGCCCAGGCAGCCTTTAGGCGCTATTTTGCAGACTCCTGTTTTCAAAGTTCATATTCCAGACACAGTCAGAGTCCCTTAAATGATGGGACTTGTCAGTCCAACTGGAAAGGTGTTGGCAGTAGGGCCAGCCCTCCCCAGCAGCTGTTGTGTGCTTCCAAGTTCAGCCAGATTTAGGAGGACTTTCTGGTCCACATTTTCCTCTTTGGACACTCTGTGGTAGTAAAAAATAAAAACAAAATTGAAAAAAATGAAAACAAACTCTGCAAAGAATTCCTAAACACGCACTTTGCTTTTGGGCAGCTTAAGAAAGACAGAATAACAACTCCTGCATTCAAATGCCTGCCACGTTTTGCTTACCACTCTGGGAGGGATATTGTCAGGCTTCTCAGAGGATTCAAAGTCCTGCTTCCTCTCTGCTCAGCCTTGTTTACTTCTTTTCCCAATCTGCTCTTTTCTTTCTCTGTAAGATTGTGAAAACAGACAATAGGGAAGGGACTGGGGAAAAGAGCAAGCTGTTTTATTTGATGCACAAAAGCAATATTATGTGTTGTGTCTCTGTTTAAATATTTATATATGACATGTAAAATAATAAATATGTATTTTTATATGTAAAAATATGTAAAAGCTTATTCATGATGTGTGGTTTATAGATTCAGTTGTTCAAGACTTCCATGAGAATAAAATGGTAAAGTGGAGCAGTTTTCACAGAATTTTTGTTCTAACTAGGAATTTCTGTGAAATTTCTCTGTAGTGAAAGTCAGTTATTAGGAAACTGCTAACATATAAACAAGCTCCTTTGGAAAGACTCTTTTTTAGATATAGATATGTATGTATATATGTGTATTCCAAAGCTATTACATTAGTTTAAGTTTCTGTCTTGATTATTCTTTTGCCTGAGTACATAACTGCATGCTTTTCTTTAGCATCAGTTTGTTAAAAAAGAAATTAAAAGCTCAAATTCTTAAAAAATAACACATGCTTCTTCATTTCCCAGACAGGAAACAAATAAAGAAGTACTTACAAGTATCATCTTTTCGTGCATCTTCATTTAGGATGGCATTTAAGCAAATACTTACATACTGTTCACTTTAAGTACAAATTAAGTATCTGCTTGAATAGTCTCTGCAAGCAGGTTTTTTTAAATGCATTGAATATTAAACTAGTGTGGAGCTAAATGTTAATGAACCGTGCATTAGACTGATTTTTATCCTTGCAAGCCCTTTCAAAGAGATTATAGAAGTCATAATTCATAATAATTTTGCCCTCTGTGTCTTATGTGAGATGAAATTTTAGAATGCCAGTATGTTTCATCGCTTTGTGATAGTTGTAAGTCATCACATCATTTTATTAAGATAGATTGAACAATTAGTTTTAGCCTGATTATCAAAATTTTAATATCTGGAATACTACTTGTGCATCGAAAATATATCCTACAAATGAGGCACTGTTTCTTTTCCTTTAGTTCATCTGTGGTACATGTGCCTGGTGTGAACGACATCCAGTCGTCTTCTTCAACAGGCCAGAATCTGACACAGATATCTCGCCAGCTAAATCAGAGTCAGGTTGCCTGGACAGGAAATCGCCCACCATTTCCAGGACAGGTATTGATTAAAGGTGTTTTATTTCCATGGTCATTAAAGATTTCCAGTCTGTGTGCTTTTTACAAAAGAATCAGTGAGCTCCCTTTATAACGTGATTAAACATGGTTTGTCATTATCATTTGTGGTTGGAGAGAAATCAGTTCCCCTGATTCTATTCTTTGGCACGTTATAGTAATTTGAGACAGCTGCCCTATGCATAACTACATTTAGTTTGTGATAGTGGCAGTTGCTACACTGACATAAATCCCACTGGAAGGTCTTGGTCCTGCGCTTACTTTTATATGTGCACAGAGTGAAGTAAAAGAGGACAGCCGTTACGCTTTAGTATTAAGCCTGTGAATTAAATATTTCTTGGACCAGTAACTTGTGCCAAGCAAAGTTACCTACAGTTAGCAGAGTTGTCAGAAAGGGGCACATGCAGATCCAGGCATGAATTCAGAGCAGAGGCTGCTTAGTCTGTTGCCCCTCCATTAGCACTGCACTAGCTCACGCTGTGTTGTCTGGAGGAAGCATCCCATCCCTCCATCGGATGCCCTGTGCTTGACAATGTTAGCCCAGAAACGGCCTCTTGTTCTGTGTAACAATGGAAGAACTGTTTTGAAACTCTGTTAAAAGCAAATAATTGGAAATAATCATGTTTGATCTATCATTAATGCTGCTCTTAATTACTGTTGACTTTCCATTGTTTGGTACGTTAGAATGGCATGTTGAGGCAGGCACTAAATAATTTTTCAGTAACTGAATTGTTTCCACATTAATCACTGATTCTTCCCAGCCCTCAGTGTGCCATGGTTGTTCTGTCACACCTGTTTAACGAAATTCAGTTGTAACAGTAACTTGTTTTTTTTTTAAATGATATGGAAGATGCTAAAAATTACTCTAAAAAACCTTCTCATCCCTTTTACTGTACAAATTATGTCCAAGTCAACAGAGTTTGTATGTTGAGTGTAGGGCAACTGGAATTCATTCATCCACCGTAAATAAAATAAAATAGAACTAAGCCTTGCAGAAATAACATGTCATGTTCTGACTGTCATTGTGGAAGCCATTGGAAATGTACGATTTCTTAGCTTGGAACTGAGCTGAAGACTTAATAGCATCTTCATCAAGTTATAGGCCTGTTGGGATCTGTTTTTCTCCCCCAGCTCCCCTGCATTGGTCCAAGAATCACAGAATCATTTAGATTGGAACAGACCTTTAAGATCATTGAGTCCAACCATTAACCCAGCACTGCCAAGTCCACCACTAAACCGTGTCCCTGAGCACCACATCTACACGTCTTTTAAACACCTCCAGGGATGGTGACTCCACCACCTCCCTGGGCAGCCTGTCCCAGTGCTTGAGTACGCTCCTGGTGAAGGAGGATTTCCTAAAGCCCAATGTACCCCGCCAGCCCCTCAGTGTCCCCCCTGCAGTGAGGGCCCAGCGCTGACCCCAGGATTCGAGGGGCGGCCGCACCAGTGCCCAGCGCAGGGGGACGGTCACTGCCCCGGCCCCGCTGGCCACGCTGTGTCTGACACAAGCCGGGCGCTGCTGGCCTCCTTGGCCACCCGGGCACACGGGGGGCTCATGCCCAGCCGGCCCAGGCAGCCCCCCAGGCCCTTTTGTACCCTGGATGTGACCCCGTCCCGCCGCTCCCTGGGCCCGGCGGCGTTTTACCCCGGGCAGAGCCCCCGGCCCGGCCAGGAGCAGCCGGGCTCTCTGGGAGAGGCTGTGGGAGACGCTGCCGGAGGCTTTGCCGAGGCCCAGGCAGACGCCACCCACAGCCTTTCCCTCAGCCCCCAGCGGGTCACCCTGTCACAGAGGAGATCAGGCCCGTCAGGCAGGACCTGGGCCCGATCCCCAGCTGTCCCGCACGTGCTGGGTGATGGCGCTCGGGGTGACCTGCTCCACGGCCTCCCCCGGCACCAGGTCAGGCTGGCAGTTCCCTGGATCTTCCTTCTGTCCCTCCTTATGGATGGGTGTCACATCTGGTAACTCTGCTGGGACCTCCCCAGGCGGCCAGGGCTGCTGGTCAGTGATGGAGAGCGGCTCGGGGAGCGCTTCGCCCAGATCCCTCAGCACCCTGGGGTGGATCCCGTCTGGCCCCATAGACCTGTGTGTGTCTGAGTGCTGCAGCAGTTGCTGACCATTTCCCCTTGGGTTATGGGGGCTGCATTCCGCTCCCCGTCCCTGTCTTCCAGGGGAGAATAGCTTCACTTGAGTGCATTGATTGCCAGTAACAGTGCACGTCATTAGAAGTATTCAGAGATGTAATCACCTTTATTTCTATTTGTGGAACTGGTTAGGCAGCGAGTTTTTCTTGGAACTGCTGGATTTGTCTGTGATGCGGGAAATGGTTTATAATCAGATTCTGTCTGTAGCATTGTATGTTTCTGTAGCACATGACTTTGGATGAGACACTTCCCCTCCCTTGGTCTCGGTGTACAGGCGGTACATGTCTCAAAGCAGTCTGCAGTGTTTACTCATTTGTGTGACAGTCTTAAGACCCTGTGACAAAGCCACTATGTAGGTGAAAATGCCAGCAAGTTGATTTTTAATACCCTTGAATGAACTCAGTTTCCTGGTTAAAGCCAAGTTAGACTCTTTTCTTCCCTCTTCCCAGGACTGGTGATTCAGACTCCCTCCCAAGCCTTTTACAAGGCAAAATACCTGCTGCCTGTAGTTCTTTTACAGGGAGAGAAAGCAGCTCAAAAGCTTTGAAACTTCTTCGACCATTTACTCCCAAGCACTGGAGACTGGTCATCTGAGAACTGCATATATTCTGCCAGACATTCAGATAACTGTGACTTTACTGTTGCACTGCAAAATCAAAACACCTGGCAAATAAAGGTGCATTCTTTATACCTGTTCAGTTTGAGATGGATCCTTGTAATAGAGATGAAGGAAATCATGTTTTTTCAAATAGCTCTGATATTGAGTACATGTGAGTTACTCAGCAGGAGAGCTTTAAGTGTTGATCTATAGTCTGTCGTGTTCCTTCTGCAGCAGTAAGTTGGCTTTGACAGAAATTAAATGTGGCTGAGACAGGAGTAATGTGCCTGTTCATATCTGTGGACTTTATTATTTAGTCTTTGCTTTACATTGTTAAAAAGTGAGTCTGCTGTGCTGTTCCTCAACAGTAAAACTCATTCCTTCTTTTACCCTTTATTCCTCAGCAAATTCCATCTCAGTCTGGCAAGGCTCAGTCATCTCCCTTTGGGATTGGAACAAGTCACACCTACCCAGCTGATCCATCATCATACAGCCCCCTTTCCAGCCCAGCCACCTCTTCTCCAAGTGGGAATGCCTACTCTAGCTTAGCAAACCGAAGTGCAGGGTTTGGTAAGTTTTAAATGACGTAACAGAGAAATGCGTGTTAAGAATTAATCTCTCCAGCATTAACTGGATTAAAAATCCTCCAGCCTGTTCTGTTGGTGGGTTGGTTGGGAAGCCCAGGTGGCGAAAGGGTTTTGCTTTCTCCTCTTGAGCACAGTGGACAGAGGTGACCTGTCCCCTCCATGCTGCGTCACCTCCACATCCAACCCACTTCAGAATATTGTGGTATTTTATGGTATGAGGGACGTTTTTTTTTCTTTTTCAGTAAATAGTGTCATGAAATGTTCAGAAGTTGCTTACATCAGTAGTACACATCCTCTCAAATTGTGGTCAGCAGGTTCAACTTCTTTTAACTTCTCAGGAGAATGTGTAAATGGCACAAACTTACATTCTTTTTATTTTTCAACTTCCCTGACTGTATGGCGGTGTCCTCTTGCCCAGAGATGGCTTGTTGGAATTCGGCTGGGGACAGGATTTTTTTGTACCTCCACTGCTACTAACCCAATCAGAGTAGGTGCCATGTTTTGAAATGGTTTTCCTTTCCTATTACATGCTAATTTAGTGGCTTTCAGACTGTCACCCAATGCGTGATCCCTTGGTAAGTTTTCTGCACTCCACCAGCAGAATAATATTCACGAGTAAAAAATATTTTGAATCCATCAGTGATAAGCACACGTGGAGTCCATGAAAAATATTACTGGCTGATAATAATGTGCAATTCCAAAAAGCATAGGTAGCAGTGGGCTAATGTGTGCTGTTTTTCTCTTTGGCGCAGACCTGTTGCAGATTAGCCTCCCAGAGTGCAGACCTGCGCTGCGTTGCCTAGAAAAAGTGCATTGAAATGGAGCTCTTCCCACAGAGCTTATTCATGCCTCCATTTCCATTTCCACCAGGCTTTGTACATTTGTTTATGAGACAGCCTTGTATTTCAGGCCTAAGCTACTTGGCAAGAACCCTTTCACCTAATGAGAAACATTTCCTGACCTACATCAGTTTGGATACTATTAATAACACAGCCTTCACAGAGACAAATGTCTTGAACCTCCGGCTGGCAGTAACTGTTTTGCTGAAAAGAAGCATCATTTGCCTCACTGAATTATTTTCAGTGTATTGTTCTGAGAAAAAAAGAATAAAAACCAAAGTTGCAGCTTTCTTTTAAAGGGTAACTTAGATGAATTTTGTTTCGGCTCATAAAATGGCTGCAGGGTTTTTTAGTTCAGCTGAATTACTGATTGTGGTAATGTCAGTAAGGGAAGAGCTATAATTATCTTCTTCTGATGTGATAGAAATACATTACTGCAGCCTGTTTACTTTCCTGTAAAATGTGCACTTTATCTGTTTTGCATACTTTAGCTGGTAGCCAAAAGGATTGGATTAAGTACGTGTTTCTGTATTTTCTGAAGCCATGACTATGAAGAGTGACTGATTTGACATGATCAAGTCTGGATACCGGAGACCTGACATATGTTCATATGGTTAAATAACTCGTGTTGCAACTTTAATATTGGAGGACAAGACGGGCCAGCAGACAGCACTCTACATTTAATACAGCAAGGCTGCTGTCTGTTGATCTTGCTGGTTTTACATCTGCTTACAAAAATTACATGCTGCTTAGCTGAATAGGTAGCTGTGCACCCGCTGCTCCGGAAGAATTAGTCTTTTAAAGAAAAAGAGCATTTAGATTATGTAGTTTGGGTTTTGAGTGAAATGACAAATACTCCTTATTAGTAATTAAAAAGCAGTGGTGGGATGCTTGAAAATTGTCTTCCAGCACCTGGTTTGTGATGTCACTGTGCATTTTGCTGTGAGCAGTTCACCTGCCACGTCTGTGCAGCCTTAGCAATGAGCTTTGCTCTCAGCCTGGCTGCCACCCTGCAGTCAGGGATGAAACTCCCCTCAGTTTCCACCCTTCAGGGTCTAGGTGTAGCTCAGGGACTTTTTTCTAAGACTCATTTGTAAACACAGGCATTGATAGATGAAGCCTCAAAAGCAGGCAGGCGTTTCGAAGGAGGTGCTCTCTGACTTTTCCACCCTTTCTGCCCCTGTCCAGCTGAAGGTGGCCAGAGCAGCGGCCAGTTCCAGGGGAGACCTTCTGAAGTCTGGTCCCAGTGGCAGAGCCAACATCACAACCAGCAAAGCGGCGACCAGCATTCGCACCCGCAGCCCAGTCAGACCGAGGTCTTCCAGGTGAGGAGAGCCCAGTGAGCCCAGAGTCCCTCTGACAACTTGTCACTGCTGAGCTGAAGAACCGTGGCCCTCGATGACCGGGGTACTAACAGGGCTTGGAGCAATTACTGTGAGCTGCCGTAGGTTTGCACTGCTGTTAGCTGGCATCAGCTACAACTGAAGTGGTTTTGTTTTCTGACAAACAGCATCATCTTTGGTGACAAAAAAATGCTGTTTTCCCTTCTGTTTGCGCTCTATACTTAGGGCTTATGTATGAAAGGGAAGTCATTAAAGAGTCCCAAATAGAGTGTCTTTCCTATCCTGGTCCTGGCCTCTAAAATCCCTGTTAAGTCCAACTGGACATCAGTGTAATTCTCTTTGATAGTTCAAGCAGGAAAGGATACTGCATAGAAGATAGTGGCCAATAATTTCTTAAGGTTAAACCCAGTCAGATAACAGATCGCTGGTAAAAAATCCTTTTCAACTACCTAATTTTGCAATATTAAGCATAATTTTGGGCCTTCACTACAGATGGAGTAGGACTTCCTAATTTTAACTAATAAGGTCTGTGTCCTTGTATAACTTATTTTTAAATTAGATCAGGAAGACATTTTGCAACAAAACAATACAGAGAAATGCAGGAAAGACAGTTCAAGCCCCAAGCAAGGTTTGGAAGTGGGACACCTCATTATCTTTTAGAAAGTAAATTTACCTGCAAGACCAGGCTCATGCTCAGTTGCTCACAGGAACACGGCAGGAGAGAAGTTAGCCTGAAAATATTCCTGTGTGAACAAACCGTTGCTTCACACAGGAACAAATAACATCGCTACATCTGAAATAACTACCTGCTTGTGTGTTCTTACCTCAGGGCCCAGGCAAGATTAATCTGTTGCATCTCTCTCTCTCTGTTAGCAAAGTTTAATCGCTTCGCATGTAGTTTAACCCAAAAGTATATTCAGGATGATGCCAGTGGAGCCGATGGCAGCGTGAATTGAGAGCCCACTGGGGCTCCAAGCAGCGTCTTGCTTTTGTCCAGGCAAGTGCTGTGTCCCAGAAAATGTCTTATGAAATTAGCAGGAAGGAGACCAAGGGAGAAGGGGAGAGGTGGGCTCACCTGCAGAGCTCCTGGAGGTGACTTTGCATGTGGAGGGAATTAGAGTAGTAGCTGCATGTGATGAGAAACTTGGAAGAGCTCAGTTCAGAGGCCTCCAAGAAGTTGCTTGGACTGTTTGTGCCTGAAGCCAGCCCTGGACATAAGGAGAGGTAGACTCAAGAGGGGGGCTACCCTGATGGGTCTGTACCTGAGGAGACCCTGCCGCAGAGGCCCCAGCAGCAGAAACACCTTCAGAGATGGAAATTTAAACAGGTGGGGGCAGCTACAACTTCCCCTTGCCTGGGGAGGAATGTGGGAAAACAGAAAATAACTGCAAGCTTTGGTTAGAAAATGAAGGCTGACCCTGGCAGCTGCACAATGGCCAGTTGGGCGCACAGCCTCTTTCACCACCATCGACAGGGATGCTCAGAGACCTCAGACGGATTTTAATCGGTCTTTATTTTGGGGTGACTTCTCAGTACAGAGCAGCTCGCCGTAGTTATTCCTTCACAGACCAGATCCTGTGAGCTTTCTATTTGCTCTTTAGGTTTTGTTTTACCATAAGGATAATGAGCCATCCCTGCCACAACTTGGCTTTGCAGTAAAAGAGCTTATTATTGTAAGGACTGACAGGAAAAGCAAGCATAAACTTTGGTTTTCCCAGCAAGGGATATCTTTTCCCTGTGGCTTCAGTCTCCGGCTGAGAGGAAAGGTTGAGTATTTTTTGAAGCCTCTTGCAGGGACCTCACTTGGCTTAAGACACGTGGGAGCAATTACCATGACATCCCATTTCTCCTGAGAAGTTCCTGTTATTTCCTCTGCCTTTGTACATGGACGAAGGCTGCTTGGGCATCTTGTTAGCTGGGGTGGATGTACAGTCTTTAGTGTTCTTCAGAGAACAAAGAGCAGTAATATTTTCACTTACAGACTGCTGGTGAGGAGGTGAGACCCTCCCCAAACCCATGCTTATACAGCAGGAGCTCCTTTCTGTAGGGTGCGGGAGTGTGTGACACATTGAATACTTCCCATATAGTGAAATCAGAGGGCTTGCTTCTCTCCATATGTAGCTACCCATCCCAAGGGGAGCTGTTTCAGCCTGGGAGAAGTATGGGACAGCTCAAATGGGCCTCATTCAGAGGAGCAATCCCAAACTTCTGCCCTGCTGAAGTCCCACCTCCCATTCAGAAACGGTCCAGCAAAACACAAGCAGCACACAAACCTTAGCCCAGCATCCTGCACAGGTCTGGTTTTCACCTTATTTATCTAAACTTTGGCCTTTTCTGGTTTTACACTGAAAAGATGGAACAGGAAACAGTTTGTGTCTGGATAATGCGCTAGCAAGTGACACTTCACTTTGATTTTTTCCTTATCACGCAGGACATGCTGCCGATGCCAGGAGATCCAACACAGGGTACTGGCAATTACAACATTGAAGATTTTGCTGACCTGGGCATGTTTCCACCATTTTCCGAGTAGCTTGCGAAGCAGAAATGGAAGCTCTTCTCCAAGGCCATTCAGTGTAATTTGGGCTCTGCTTTTTCTGTGTTGCATTTCTGTAGAAGCTACTAAACCAGGAGACACATTTCTCATGTTTCAGATAGTGATGTAGGGCTTGCTCTCTCCTCCTTGGGGTGCGTCAGTGCCAACAGAGGAGCTCCAGCACTTGTTAGTGTTCATTGACAGCTCCGTTATTTTTTTCTTTATTTTATTGTCATCTACCTCAGAGATGAAAAACTTTGCTTGATTTTAAAAAAAAATATCTCTGAGTCTTAAATATTTGAATGTGAATGATACTTAATATTTCCTTTGAATGGTAATTTTTAAATAGAAAACAAAGTAACAAAGACTAACAGAGAAAAGGTAAGGTAATGTCTTGTTGCAGTGCCTACCGCTCAATTTCGATGCCTTGCTTTAAGCTTAAGTTTCTGGAAGCAGACACAATATTCTGTTTTCTTTGATTCTTGTGGGTTTTAGGTCACTTTAAATGTGAGATTAAGCAACACAATGTAGGCCTCTCTCACCAGAAGATTCAGCTTTGCCTTTTCTAACTTAAACTTGAATGTGTGTACATTTCGGTACTTTATGTATATCTTGTGCTGTATGAAGTGATTTCCTGTACTGGTTTCTTTTGCCTTTACCAAGGGTCCATTCTGGAGTGTACTGAAAAGGTTGACAATATATGTGAAGGATTTAGATATCATGGGAGTCTCCATCACTTCACATAGGTGTTCTTACTTTTAATTCAGGTTGTTCTCTATTCAGAACAAACATTTACTTACATAAGCTATTAGTCTGGTTTTGCACTGAATTGAGGCCTATAACTCTTCACATTTCTCACTGGCTGCTTTAATTTCTATTGTTCTTGCTTTCCCAAAAATATTGCCTCATAAAAAATGACTGTAAACACATCAAGATTGCATTTTATATATTAGCTGCATTTCTTTTCTGTGAAGTACTTTTTTATACTGTGAAACCTCACATTTTAACAGTGCAAGGTGGTGGCCTATTACTAGGAAATCATTCAAGCTCATTTGCTGCAAGCAGTGAGATGGTTTTGTAGTGTATAATTTTTTTAGAGTGAGTTGGTAATAGATATCAATTGGACTATTGTCCACTGCGTACACAGTGATAACTTGAATTCTTGCTTGGATTCCCAAGCAATCACTTCTGTTAAACCCTGTTAACCCCATTCTGTTGGATACGGGATTTTCAGCTTACCAAGCATGCTGAGGACTCTTGACTCTTCTGAATGCTATATGCTTTTCCACAGAGGTGAGTTAATCTCCGTCCTCTTCTGTGAGTCACCTACCGTATGTCTTCATCAGAAGTGTGGTAGAAACTTTTTTATGCAGTATTTCACATGCATGATGAGTTACAGAGGTTGTAAGGTCAGTATTTTTATCCAGATCATTTCTTCTGGGATGTGAGGACAAGAAATCACTCATGAAGGACAAGGAACCCAGAGTTCCGATGTGCAGGTTGCTCATAACCTTTGAGGTTGGACAGTGGTAACCAGCCTTTGCAGAGGAGGAAGGGGACAGCTTCCCTCAGCCTTTGCATGTTCAGGGGCCATCACAGACCTTGAAACAGCAACCCCAGGCCATAGCCCCCATCTAGAAGATCTCATTGTCCACAGCAATTCTTAGACCTCACAGCGCTCAGGTCTGCTTCCTCGTAGCTCCTCTTGAATTCTAGGGTGCCTCTGACTGACAGGAGGCACCGTGCACGTCACTGCAGTCCATCTTGTCGAGATAGTGTCTTGAAAAGCAGGCAGGCCCCTGTCCCGCAGCCTGCTTTGGCCGCACAGGTTTCATGCTGAGAAGCAAAGCAGGCAGCTGGGCTGCGGCGAGCATGACCCAGGGACGTGGCTCCAGCAGTTAGCCATATGCTGGTGTTCCCATCTGACTGCTTTCCCAGCCTCCTCCAAGGACAGCATGTAGTTTTCAGTATCCAGGAAGAGTCCTTCCTGCTGTTTCTCTTGCAAAGTCTGGGACCAAGTTCTTACCCTATGTGCAAGTGGGGCTAGGGACTCTTTTTATAGGAAATTTTTTTATATCTCTAGATGCAGTACTGGAGAGGCCTCAGATCTCCTGGTCTGTACTTGCCTCACAAAAATCACACTGAGAACAAACAAAACTCTTATCTCTTCTCTCCCAGGGATCGGGAAAATACCTTCTTAGGTGAGCAAGCCATGCACTTATGCACTATTCTTTTAAACACATGGATGTTTATTCCCTTGGAGCCTTCTCCCTTTCCACTCATGCTGCTTGAATGAATGACTGCTCATCGAATTAGGCAAAGCTCTGCTGTCCCCGAATGAATTTCACTGATGTCTGTAAAAGCTGCCTAGATGCTGTGCCGGCTAAGCAAGGTGGTTGGCCTCTGTACAGCCGGGCATGCTTTCAAAAGGGGCTAATCATGAGGGAGAGAGCAGTGGATGAGCAGTTTGTATCTCTGCACAGAAGATGCTTGACACGGTAAGTGTCAGTTCTTCTAACATTTTTTAAAAATATTTCTCCATAAAGTGAAAAATGAATCGAAAAGATGCTGTTCCTCTGTGTTATTTTACCCCCAAAACTGCTTTAAGTATATTTATAGTTTACTTCTGTTCCTGAATTCAATCTAAAAATAAGGTTTTTAAAGTAAATTTACTCCTAACATCAGTGATAACTTCCTCAGCGTGTCGTGGATTTTATACTACTGTAGAAGGCTTCTCATGTACAGAATTTGGTTGTGCAGTTAGAAGCGCACTGTTAGCAGAATTTCAAGCACATCTCTCTTTGTTGTTGTTCTTTTTTAAATACAGTATTATTTTTTTGAAGCCAATATGCCTGAGGCTGCTTCTCACCTTGTAGACCACTCCTGCCTTTCTGGTTGGGGAAGGGGATGGCTACTCTGCTAAGGGGCAGACCAGATCGTGCCAAGTTTGGGGTTTCCCTGTGAGCCATTATTGTCCCCCATTTCTGTTCTGCTGTCCCGAGCCAGTGCTTTCTTCTTGGCATTTCCACCCTTCCTTACCTCCCCTCCCATTCCTGGCCATCCCATCTCCGCAGCTCTTTCCCACGCCCATGTGGGAGGCATCGGATTGCCATTCCCAAGCCAGCGAGGAGGGAGCACTTAATGAGCTTAAAGAGTTTGGCGGCTTTGTGCTTTTGACCGAGCGATCGAGCAAGTTCAGCATTTGCTGCCCTCGCCGTGTGCTGCCGTCGTGTCAGTGGCTTGCTCTCTGAAACAGCTTCGTCCCAGGACTTGTGGCCGAAGAAGCTGTTGTAGTGTTGGCTGTGCTGTATCTTTTTGTCCTGTGTTCGGTTACTAAAGCAACTTACTTATCCTATAGCTGAAGTTATAAAATGCATTTGGAATGCTAACGTTTTTATTACGTGCCATTGGTGTAGCTTTGCTGGCACTTTGGCTGCCGGTTTCCAGAATTTCATAGGTGGTGGATTTCTCATTTCCTTTGTGTTTTTTAAGCTGGAAATAAAGCTGTGATTTCTCATCAAACTGTGCGGCAAACACAGTGTTTCTTGAAACTGAATCTTTTGGGTTTTAAACTTGATGGAGCAAGAAACTGCAAATAGTAATGGTCTGGGTGAGTTATTTCAATGAGCAGGCATGTAGACTGAGAAGATTTTTTAGATACTGAAGTATTGACATTCATTTATTCAGACAAGCAATCCTGTTTAACAAGAGGGACTCCATCACATTACTTGTTACAAGTGCTACTGGCAGTACCTACAGTGATGCTTTAACCAGATAGTTCCATTTGTAGCTTTGTTGCCTTTTTTTTTCTTTTTTGTTTGAAGTACAGTATGAAACTGTAAATACTTCTTGCAGTACTGCCTTTTTAACTGTTAATTACTTTTGGCACAGTGTTAAATAGTGTTGGATTTACCCGATTGCTATGACATATATTTTTATACATAGGTGTACTCTTTTTTCGAGAATAATACAGCCATTTTGTCATTAATGCCTTATCAGTGTCATACTGCTGTTGCTCTTTGTTTGCAAGGTATCGAGTGGACTAATTTCTAGTTCAGATATTTTCACTTTTCCTGGCAGTGCTCAAGTTTGGCTTCAGGTGATTTTTGCCAGAGTCCCGTTTATCATAGTTGTTAGCTGTGAGACGTGGAGAATGTGGGCAAAGAAAAGGTGATGGCATCTAATTGTCTTTAAAAGGTCAGTCTTTTCCTAATCTAAACTGGAGTGCATTTCATGGAACTGATGACTGTGGGCACTGATTACTTTGTGTAGATTAATGGTCTTTAAAAAAAAAAAAAAAAAAAAGGACAAAAAAAAAAAAGAAAACTACTCCAAAAATGGGCTTCTGTCATTGTTAGGCACTTGGTTACGTATCTGTTTAAACTCTTCATATTGATGTGAAATTGTGCTGTGGATAAAGTGTATTTTGTACTTCTGAATGTTCTATATTTATGACTAACAAGTACAGAATCAGTTGTGTGTATGTATAACTAATAACTGCCTTTTTAAATTTCATTAAAATAAAAATGTCATGAGCTGTTGGTAATTCCTGTCTTTCTGTAAATAAGATAGGCTGTGGGGAATCATCAGGTCAGAAATAACCCTGAATTATAAGATTCATGCCAAAGATAAGATTAGGCATTGGTCTTTGACTTGGAAATCTCTTATGCTGTGTGGTCGTGAATGGGACGTTCCCCTTTTATCTGTCTTGTATAAAGGCTGTCCAGAGGGAGTAGCAGAGGAATGATAGTTTGAGATCTCAGCTTTTAAAAGAAGTTCCAGGAAAACATTGATTAACAGCCCTGTTCTGCTGATGACATTGAGGTGGGTGAATTGGTATCTGTATTGTAGAGGGTTTCATCAGAGCCTGGTTGTTTCAGAATTAATTCATAGTCTGTGGCAATTTTTATTCACTCCCTGGGGTGGTAACACAGTGGTTTCTTTGTCCACCTTTTGGTCTCATTGTTCAAAGTTAAAAAACACTTGCATCCTTCCCACAAACATTCTGGTGGCCTTTCCAGACTTTCTTATGTAAAGTGTGTTTGCCTTTCACTGTGGCTCTTTGTTGTATTTATACTGTATTTCTTTGTCAACTTGATAGTTTGTGAGTGGGATTTACCTTGTTAATAAATCCAGAAAGCTGATGACTGGACCGAGCAGGAGCTGAAGATGCTGTGCTCTAGGACACGTGTTCCTGGTGCAGGGTAGGTGGCGTTTCCACAGCTCATACTCCATTTTCAGGGCTCTGCCTGTGGAGAACAGGCATGGGCTATGCTGGAACCTGACGGGAAACCCATGATCAGAGCAGGGCACTGGGATGTGCTTGATCAGAAGCAGCCGCCAGCCCTACCTGCTCTGTCGGGCTCCACTCACTAAGTGCTCATCCCACAGGAAGAGGCTGGTCAGTGAAAATGTTCCCTTTGCACTGTTTTGCTGTGAAAATTGGGTTTTCAACAATGTGATGTTATTTTGGCATTTCCTCGGATGCTTGTAAGTATCTTTGATGAATGGATATGTGCCGGATCATGAACCCCGCTTGGGAATGCAGCATACCTACATCACAACAGCCGTTTCTTGCTTTTTTTGGTGCATTTTAATAGGCTTTTAGTTGCTTTAGAATAACGCTATCCAAACAGAAAAGCTCACACAGAATAGGTGTTGCACCAATGCCAAGCAGAGTGTTGTGTGGTTGGGCTGGTTTAGGATCTCTCCTAGCACTCCTTAGGGATTGATCATCATTAATCTGGCTCTCGTGCTAAATCAAGTGGGCTTCTGGGCACCAGGGTGACAGCTGGGTGTGGAAGGGCTGGGAGCTATTACTTTTGGTGTGAAATCTGGGTGTGGAGATGGTGGATGTGAAATGGAGCCAAATGTTTGGTGGCAAATAGTCGCTGCAGCTCAGCGTGGCAGGACACTGTAGTAGAGATCCACACACAAAGGCTGGCTCACAGGAAAGAAATGCAGATGAGGCTCACTGACACTTAGCATCTTTGGCTCTATAAACTGGCACTAATGACTCATAACAGCTCAAGTCTTCATTATGATGGTAGAAATATACTTTTCTTAATTTTTCCATGGGAGCTAATTCTTAGCCACATTTCCATCCATATACCATCATAGTTCAGGAAGTGTTACTCATTTAATTTTCCCAACTTCTCTCCAAGTTGGATGTAAGAGGGAGAGATACAGGATGAATTCTTCCATCGTTTTTCACTAAGTTTCAGCATATTCCTGGTTGGAAATACTTGGCAGCATCTCTCGTCAAACTTCTTGGTCTGTCCCACATAAAATAAAATGGAATCACTTGAACTGTATTAATGGATTTGGGATCAAATCCAGAGGTTGCTAGGCCATCTTTTCATTAGCTCTGGAAAAAATTATCTTCTAATTATAGACTGGCACTAAATACTGATATACAAAATGTGCCATTTGGGACTCAATTGAAAAAATTCTCAACCCAAGGCTCACACGTGGAAGATGCAGCAGTGCTTAAGTGCAATTACCATGGCTTTTGCAGACAAAAATACAGCAGCTGTACACACATTGCTGTAATTACAAATACACAGGCACAACTCTGAGCAACAGAAGAAAGCCCCAGCTGCAGCTTGGAAGCCTGTCCCAGTGCATGCACCCTGTTAGAGAGGACCAGGTCACCCAATGCTCCGGTGTGCTGCTGCCTCTTACATACAGCAAGTTCCTCTTCTGAGCCAAGAAGGTAAGGTTTTAAATACTTGGAATGTTTTTGAAAACAAGAGAACTTGAAACGCAGAAGCAGTGCAAGGTCAAACTACTTCAGTGCACCCTATCATCCCGAACACCTTTTGGGTGGCTCACAGAGCCTCCCTGCCGTCGCTGCCCATCCCTGGTTGCTGTGGCTGATGACCCTTTTCCTGGAGCCCAGAACCTTCTGTGTGTGGCCCTGACGGGAGGCAGCTTTGGTCTGCAAAATAAAATCATGTTACAGTTATTTTCCGCTTAACACTAGGATTACTAGCCAGATAGACCCATTGTCACAGAGGAGCAAGGATTCTGAAGGCCTAAGTTGCTTTTTTTGTAGTTTTGAGACCTCCACTTTGCTAAATACACACACAAGAAAAAATGCTGCCCTGGCACACGTACACACAGCCCACGCTACCTTCTCTTCAGTGCGTGTAGCAGGAGGCAAAGGCTGGGTCATAATACTTTCCACTTAATGAAGGAATTTGTGCGGTGAGATTTATCTCAAAAGCAGCCTTCCTCTCCCTTGGTTTCCTTTGTTGCATGGAATTTCAGCATGTCCAGGGCAAAACGTGTGTGAAGGCCCAGGATGAGGGATACCAGAACATGACTCACAGGAGAAGTTAAATGCTGTGGGATTCCTTCCTTTGTGTAAATCACACTCACTCAAATAAATGTCATGACTTTGTTTCTGGTTCACATAATTCTGAGCAAAAGACACCAGGAGGCAACACTGCACAGTGCTGGTGAATGAAGAATTAATTTTATTTTGAAATGGGAATCTCGAGATGAGTATGTCACATCTTGCCTCCATTACCTGCTGTTGCCTTCTCCAGCCCACCAGGAGAGCACAGAATACTCTCTCAAAATTTAGGGCTGCTTGAGGTAATCCACGCTGGTCTCTGGATATGAGGGAGAGATGCAGTCTGCTTGTCCCGGCATGGTCTGCTGTGGGAAACATGAGTGAGCAGGGAGCATGCTTCCTTCATAAGAGGTACCTGGAAAAACCGCTCCTGACCCCTCTCGCAGTGTCCCCTTGGCACCAGCTTGCAGAGGTGGACTCACAGTCCTCCCTGTACCTCCCTGTTCCCCTCAGTGCTCTTCAGTGACTCCTCAACCCCCCAGGCTCCTGCAAGGCTCCGGTTCCAAAACAAATTATGCTATAGCAAAAGAAAACCTGGGTTTGGACGTAGATTTTACACAGCACCAACTAATCACAGCCTCTTACTTTAATACCAAGCACATGTGTCATTGTGGTTGTCTTGTGTAGTCAGGAAAAGTTGTTGCCTGATGGTTTATTCAGTGATGTAGGAAGAGATCTTTCTCATTTTACCCATGAAGTTCAAACGCTGAATGTTTAAATTTATCCTGATACAGTGTGGAAAAATATCAAACCCTTTAACTGAAAAATGTCTTGATTTTACTCTATGCAACCCTGAAACCAAAGAGTTACAGCTTTGTGAAGAATTTGCAAACTGATGCCTTGTTAACTTGAAGTGCTAATCTTTTCCATTGTCTTTTTAAAAAATGCTTCTAGTGGGGTTGAGAAAAAAAAGAGGTATGCACTGAAACTTGGGAAATTGCTATGAAAAGTTTTAATTATTGAGAAACTATAAAGTGTTGTGTACTTTCTTTAAAAGCTATATTGATGTCCCCATTGCACAGAGATGCTTAATCTAAAAGAGTTCTGAATTGGAGTTTATTTAGATTCTTAACATATTTTTTGTGACCTCCATGATTTAAGGTCAGAGACCTCAGTAGGGAGTCAATGGAATTGTCACTTTAATCATTTTAGTTCTAAAGATTCATCAAAGTTATACGAACTGACCTAAATTTTCAGATCCTGCTGAGGGAGTAGGGCTCTGTACTAACCTACCGACGCTGACCTGGATATATCACCTGGTAATGAAATACCGGAGCAAACCCACTGAAGCAAGTGTCAATTATATAAATAAGGCTACTAAAAGACAAAAGCCTTAACTCAGTAAGTGGTAATATTTTATATTTATAGATTGCTATAGATATGCATGACACTTCATTGCAGCCTGCACGCCCACTCTGAGCTCAGGCAGCAGATTTCCTTTGACAGGTTTGTAAAACCCCCATTTTATCCCTTGCGCTGCTGTGTCAGTGAAGGGTGGGGGAGTAGATTTTTGTACCAATGTTAGTAAGGTGTCAAGGCAATTTTACAAGACTGTTTTAAAACCAACCAAGACATCAGCACTGAAAAAGAGAACTTCATTAGCAGCTGTGGGAATATCGTGTAACAGATTCCTGTTTTTCTCTTGGTTTTGTGCTCATTCTCCCATCAGGAGTATGTTTCACAACCATTTAAAACATTGGTGCTGAGTTTCCAGCAACAAGTCCATTAATAACTCCTACTTCCATGAGGTTCTAAAATTGGGTTAAAGATACACTGAAGGCTGAAATTTCTTTGCTGTTCAAGTCTGCCATCCAGAAGAGAAAATCTGACTCTAAAAAAAACCAGGCGTCTTTCAGTTCTTTCAGTTGTTTCTCATGAAGATAACATGCACTAAATGCTCTGTTTGACAGATTTTAAAAATCTTTCCCATCACCTGTGAAAGTGAGTTTAAAAAACCTGTACTTTTCTCAAAGGTGTCCAGAAATGCTGCTGAAATGGTTGCCACCTTCCTCTGCTCCTCACCAGACTCAGAGCCTGGCAGTAATGAAGGAGAAGGTCAGATTCCTGAACCGCAGGTTGCAGTGGAGCTTTGCAGCCACAGCCTATGGCTCAGGAGGTTCAGTCTGGATATTTGGAAAAACTTCTTCACTCAGAGAGTTTGTGCAGCACGCGAACAGGTGGCCAAGGGGTCCTGCTGTCTCCATCTTTGGCTGCACAGAGCCTTGGTTGACCAGGTGTCAAGCTGGGAAGAGCCCCACTTCCCCAGGAGGTGGAGGAGGTGGGTCCATGGGTCATGTTTCTGGGACTCGGTGGGGTCAGCTCCAGTGCTCAGCACAACCGCGGAGTCAGAGGAAGCACCAAGACCCTTACGTGGTCACTGACCCTGAATCAGTTAAAAAGTCCAGCTAGCCTCCTCAGGAAGTCAAAGCAGCCGCAGGACTGAATGTACACGGCAGCAAGACTTTCCTGGGCTGCGGCCACCTCCAGCTCTGCCTCCTTCACGCCTTGACGCATCCTTTCCCCACATCCAGAAGCCCCGAGAAAGTGCTTTGTAGCACAGTGCCTGTCAGATGCTGTGCCGCCTAGCTGTGCCCACACCCATCCTCCTTTGCAGAAATCTGCTTTACAAAGAGCAGACCAGTTCTCTAAAACGATTCAAGTTGTTGACAAAAATCCCCTTCAGCTGCTGACAAAACCCCAGAGAGACAGTCTATCAGTAAGGCCAGTCCCTGAGTTTTGCAAGCAACTTTTCCTTTTTATTACAGGCCCTGAGAAACCAAGAGAGGGAAGGAAAGGAACCAGAGTGAAGCAACAAAATAGTTGTTGCCTGATTTGGAACATTTTTTGCTGGATGATCTCCAATATTCCGTCACATAAAACCCTTATTAACAGCAGAGTGAAACGCAAACACGGCAGTTACCAGACGTAACAACAGTGGGAGAAGTAAACAATGAGGATATTTAATGATCACAAATAGATCATGATTCAGCTACCAGCTGAAATATCTTCCCGTAGGATTATTTCCGTCATCATCACCCAGAAGCGATATGGATTGGTGTGCATGCAGTTTCTAGGTCAAGTGGTGTCTAATCGGTAACCTTGATGCTACGGCAAAAGGACCCTGAATTGAAGGAATCTAAGAAGGAAGGCTGTAATTCCAAATGGTGTCACAGTATAGACCTTAGTTCAATATCAGTTTAGGTTTTATTTGACTTTTCACTGTCTGAGCTAGAACTAGAGCCAGTCATTTCATGGTACTTACAATCCTATCATTATGCAAGCTCCTGCTCGCATATAGTATTTTATATGCTCATCAGCTTTTGGGAAACTGATGCTTTTTAATCATTAATATTCCTGGGCTAAAAGTTAGTACTGCTACTTTGTTGCTTTTTCACTTCACTAAGGACCTGCAAAGCTGTGGCGGTTTTACATGAAGGCTTGTGTTCCTTTACTGCTAGGAAAAGTGACAAACTGTTGTGGTGTGTTTATGGATGAAGCATTTCATTTGGAGCAGAAAGGCACGTGCAAGACCATGTCAGATGCATCTTTTCCGATTCAGACTGGCTAACCCAAATCCACCGGAGGTGAAGACAGAGGAGAAAGTTAGAGCCAGTGCATCCCTCCACAGTCTTTATTTGGATGTTTCTGACCCTGGGTACCACATCAGGACCCTAGGCCTCTCCTGCCCAGGGACTAACGCATTGGTCCTCAACATCAAGCTGTGATGAGGAGGTGTCTTTCCGGGATGCTGACATACACAGGGGTTAAATGACTCGCTCCGTGCACCAAAGCAAATCGCTGGGGACCCAAAATTACAACGTGGGAGTTCCTGACTCCTAGGCCCGCGCTCATTCCACTAGACCACACTGCCTCCTGAGAAAATAAGTTTTAATGGTATCTGGCCAGCTGTGTAAACATGTCAAGAGACAACCATGTAAAACTGAACTGCTCCCATTATGCAAGTTATAGTCTATTTTATTTGTAAGCACAAATCCTAAATCCCTCCTCCAAAATGATATTTTTACAAACAAAAAATAGGGAAATGAGGAAAACCAAAATAATTGCAGAAAATACTGATGTTTGGGACTATGGGTGACATGACCAAGTTCATTTCCCCTTGAGCAGTGAGCCTTTTCCCTGCTACCAGACTGTACTTGTACTTGCCCCGCAGCTCACTGTCGAGGGCCCTCTTGGCTGTGGAGGTGGCATAGGCTCTCCAGGGCTCAAATCACTTCCCTTTGCTCCGGCGTGTGGGCACAGCTGCATCAAAAAATAGTGAAATTTCTCACTTCTCAACAGTTTGGTTCAGATTCTGGTGTTAATGCAGTTGCTAAGTGACAGCACTTCCCTGATCCCACCGCTCCGTCCTCTGCTCTAAAGCAATGGAAAGCTTTATCCACAGGAGCAGACTGTGACAGGGTGTTTCAGCTCTCAGCTTTGCTCTCGGGCATGTATCATATTGGTTCTGCAGTGTTTACAAGTAATATTTCCTCTGTTCCTCCCCAGCAGTTACACGCAGAGCTAGGTTCCCCGGGGAGGTCCACCTGTGCAGGGCTGGCGATCCAATGTGCTATTCCTGAGAAACCTTCAGCTTCTGTGTCACTTGCAGCAAGCGTATCCCACAGGGTCTTCAAGGTCCACAGAGGTCCTCTGGCGCTGGAGCCCAAATGGCAGCAGTAAGAAATGAGCCAAGCACTGCCAAACAGCACAGCTCAGCTCAGGCTACGGCTGATTATTGATAATGTACTATTGCGTTCTTTGTTTAGTGGGATTGTGTTGGAGCCTACAAGCCCCGCTCATGATATCTTGTTAGGCAGTGGATAATAAAAATAAGCAGGCAGTCTCTGTCCCAGTGAAATAAATGAAAGATGGTTCGGAAATTCTAGGTGTATTAAGCAGGGATGCCCGGTACGAGCAGGAAGAAAGTTGGAATGTTGGATGCTAAAGAAAATGCCCACGTTGGCAAGGCTGAGAGCTGCCATTTCTCTACCAACATATTGTGGGTAGGGTTTTTTTGTGACTTATTTCTTATCTGGGTTTCCTGCTGGAACCATTGCTTCCATAATTTTCCCCTTCTTCCTTGCCCTCCTTCTTCCCATCCCCAGCCCTTTATGGTCTGGATTTGTCCCTAGGGGGTAACCCCCCCCAGTGGGTGAGAAAATGCCTCTCTGGATATGTTGAGTGTGGAACACGGCCTGGGTACGGTGATTTGGAGCTGACTGTGGATGTGCTGGACCCCAGTGTTAGCGATGCAGTGGTGTAAGCTCTTAGCTGGCCTTGGTACATCAGTGGAGTTGTTCAGCTCACCTGGGTGGGCAGGTCTGGGCCTCTCCTGCACGTCACACCAGCAGTAACGACACGCTTTACACGGGTGTGAAGCCTTGCACAGCGTGGCCGTGCAGCGGACGGGCTGGGAAATCTGTGCTGGGCTCACGAGGAGATGCCGCTTGGTTCACCAGCCCCATCCCAACTGGGCACCAGTCTTTCTCACGTGAGGCTCCTCCACTCACCATTACACCGAGGCCAGAGGAAGAGCACTCAGCTGCCTCGCAAGCTGTCCGCGGTGATGGACTGGCTCTGAATCTTGCTGACGGGGACTGCAGTGGAAGGTTTTTGTAGAGGCCCCGGCTCAGGGCAGGATTCTAGCAGGTGTTGAGGTCTCCCTGAGGCCAGGCTCCGGCAGGCTGAAAGCAGCCTTTCAGCATTACCAGTGATGACATTGGATGAGAAAACATTATTTTTTTTAAACGGTAGTTTCTTCAAAGCAAGATGTGGAAAAGCAAAAAGTCCTTCTCAAACTAGAACATGCTTCCTAGAGTAGAGCACCAAAAACTAATGAAAGCCAGATGCCTTGGCCTGTCCCAGGAACAGGAAAGGGAAGAAAAGCCAACCTCAGCAGCCTGAAAATCTACAGTTACAGGAACTGTTCCTGGACCCGGGGTCTCCCAAGCAACAGAGGAATCCGGGAAGGGCATGTGTTTGCGACACTGAAATACAGCGTGTGCAGGCAGTGGAGGGGACAGGTACTGCTGACACAAACAAGGAGCTTCCCCCTAGGGGCTAGACCGCTTCCAGGATTTGCTCGGAGGGGAGGGCAGATGCTGAAAGGTGCTTCAGGGTGCCCAGGGCTCCGATGCACTAAACAAAGCCCCAAGAAGCCTGCGAGCCAGGCCTGAAGGCTCATTGTTGCAAAAGCTGTGTAGGTGTTTAGGTTCCTTCCTGGATGGAGACAGCAATTGGGAGCTGAGCTGTGATGAGCTGTTACACAATCGTCAAAGACAAGCCCAGTCTGGCCATGCTTTGCCCCCCACTTTCGTGTTGTGGTGCTGGTGTGTAAGGCAGCACCAGGCTATATGTTCATCCTGCCCTTCTGCATCATTCTGCAGGAAAAGTGGGAGTTGTATATTTGTTGATGGAAATATATGAGCACACAGGATGAGTCTGACGCACTTGCTGAAGGACCAAGGTCACCAGGCAAGTGTGTGTATATGCAGGAATATGTATTTGAAGTAGGTGTGTGTGCGTGTGTAAATGTATACACGTGTCTATGTGTATATAGACACTCAAGCAAACCATATACAGGCTGGAAAATACCTGAAAGGGCTACCAGTAATTGGTATGGTGGGCAAGAGAAGCAAGTGCCCCTATTCCCTGGGCTCCCGCTGTCACCCCAGCCCTGCCAGAGACAATGGCAGGAAGCCAAAGGGAAAGAAAAGGATCAGGGGAGCCAAACCAGGCTGGGTGTCCTCTGTTTCACACTGAAAATATGGAAACTCAGGGGCTTAAGTCTTTCTTCATGAACTTTCATCTGGACAGAAAGAGCTCACACAAGCCATGCTTACCAGCCGTGCCCCTGGGCTTACGTACAGACCTCAGACTGCAGATTTCAGCCAGTCCTGCTGATTTTTCTGGGTGGAGATGAAACACTGATTTCCTCTCAGGAAAGCTCATCTCTTCCTGGGAATGGATAAATAGTGCTGACTGTGCATATACCTTCTGGAAGGAACAAGAGAGGAACAAACCCAGCCAGTTCCAGCCTTTGCAAGTGGTGCAGACATCAGAGAATAGTCTTTAGTAATGAGAGCCTGATAAGCGCTGTTACAGCCACTTAATGCGTGTGCTTGACTGATCCCAAGGTCAGATATTTCTGCCCTGGTGTCCTGGTTCAGGCCAGAGGAGGATGCCAGATCCAGGCAGCCACAAGTCTCTGCGTGCTCTGGGTCTGGCTCATACTAACGCTGCCTGCAGGGGTGGATCAGCACAGGCAGCACTTGGCGTGGGGAGAGCCTCTGCATATTCCTCTGCCTGTCCTAGCTGACTCCTCACTGCACCATCCTGGGCTCAGCTGCCAGATTTTCGTGAATGATTGATCCACTCCATCACCACGCAGGTCCTCCAGTTACAGCTGACTTCTAAATGGCATCTAGGCCGGTAGACACATGTATGTTATTGGTATTGCAAGTCCAGCAGAGCAAGAAGCTCTTCACCATATACACTTTCGCCAAGATATTATAGCACAGTTTCCACTGCCTGGTAATTAACTCAGTCTTTCCCATTCAGCAACAAGCACCACTTTCACAGACAGATAGGTCTGCAGAGTTTGGGAGCTTCTTATTCCAATTTTGAAACCCCAGAAATTTACTATGAAAGAATATTCTTCCTGCCATTTAAACACAAAGAAAAAGAAAAGACTTCAGGAATATACCGTAACTGGTTAGTTTATTCCCCCTTGTCCCTCCTAAATATAACACAAGCCTGGTATCATCTCAGCTAAGCATGTACCGATGACTTTGAAATTAAATAAAAGTTGGATTGGTTTATTGATGGTATCAATGGCTACCAATGGCTATCTGACAAAGCTTCTCTGTATATCTAGTTTTTTGCCATTTTTGTCATAAATGAAGTACCACCTTAAGGTACTGCTTTAGACAGAGAGATGAAATGCAACTGAACCTCTCCTGGAAGACAAGCGCTGGCTTCTGTACCCTTGTACAGGTTTGAAGGTATAAAAGATATGAGTAAGAGGGAGAAGATCTGGCAGAACCTATATCAAAACTCTTCTCTTTGCCTTGTATCTTACCAGGAGAGCCACTGGAGCAGGTGCCTGGATTTAATGTGACGGGTTTTCTAAGCCTTTGTTTGAGGAAGCTGCTAGGAGCACAGCTACAGTCAAATAACTGCAATGCTATCACTACCAGCAACAGGTATTTATTGAAAAATTGAGTGAACCCTTTTCTAAATAAATCATTAAGGGAACTTGCAGGCTGGTAGAGCGTGAGAAGTGGTGTTGCTCAGCGGACTGGAGTCAGGATTGAGTTTCTGATGACCTGGGTTCAGCCTTTGGCTGTGCTGTGGACCTGCACCATGTGACCTTGAGTTAAGGTCCTTTTTCTCTCTCGCCCAGTCCTGGTGTTTGTCTAGCTTTCTTATCTGTGGGAATTACTAAAGATGGCGAGGTTAAGCATTAAAATCATAAATCAAATGAAGAGTTATTGAGGAAGGAAAGGAGGGCTGAAGGTGGCTGGGTTTCCTCCAGCTTTGTTGCTGTCCTTCCAGGTACTGACTCAGCAGCATCCTCCATGGTTGGGGATGGGTATGTTGGACTTGGACTGGGCTGGGCAGGTTGCACAGATACAGTGATCCCCGGTGGCCCTGGCTAAATGGGAAGGGCCAAGCCCCTTAGCCGTAGGTCTGTTGGTGGGACAGGCCCTATTTATTCATGTAGGTGGGTTCAATTGCAAAGTTTCAATTGCAAAGTCTAAGGCCAAGACTGTTTTCAATCCGGTGGCTGTGCCCAGAATAACAGGAGCAGGATGTCAGTGGGAGCCTCCAGAGCTGCTGCAGCACAAATACTGATCGGTCCCTAACAGATAATGTTTCCTGTCTCCAGCTTTTAAGACAGCCTTGTGGGCCAAGGGAATGGAAATCTTCCTCTCTGATTTACTGGTTGCGGTCTTCAGTTCAGGCAGGTATAACAGGGAAGTGCCTGTTCACTGATCCATCAGCTCTGGATGTTCTCCAGATGCTACTGGGGAGACCGGGGCTCCTGGGAAAGAAAATATGCCCACGAAGGCTCATTGGAGTGATTACTAGCTACCCCGCACCTTGGGAAGCCAGTGCGATCTGTGGCCCTGCCCTGATGAAACTAGGTACCGCCTGGATAACAGCCAGGCTTGGGTGAAATGGCTGGGCAGAGTGTGACAAGGGAGCCAGGAGGAAGGAAATCAGGTCAGCCCTGTGATCCACACCAGATGCACATTCACGCTTTTCTAGGAGCTCATTGCCCCCTGACCATGCACTGCCCCGATCTGCAGCTACAGCTGCTGGGGGAGCTGCCAGACTTGGCAAGGATCCGGCCAGTTCCCGAAGCTCCGTTTCAGGCACAAGGCAGCCCTTTCCCCAGGGCTCCATGCGGAGCAGTGGTGGCTAAATGAGTAATACAGAAATGTCCCTGCACGGCCAGCCATAGCGCAGTGCCGAAGCATGGTGATTTGTAGGGACCGGTATGGTCCTTCCTGGGCTTGCAAGGTGGGTGATGGACAGCCAAGGCTGAAAATGTTGGGTGGGTAGCAATCACAGAAAATATTTGCATTGTTTATCAGGACATGAAAAGTCATGGGGTTTAAAGGATGTATCCACTGAGTACAACCAGTAAGTAGCTGCTTAAAGCAGCCTGCTGCTGGGACAACCAAATCGTGGCCCCAGGGCAAAGAGGGGAGAAGATCCTGTTCCCTGCAGGTCTGCTGGCAGCAGCCCTGCCTCTGTCCTGAACTCCTGCAGGACCGCGATGGCTGCGGCTCCGATCCCAGGGGCTATGGCTGAAGAAAGAGGAGGCAGGCTTGGAGGGGTGGTTCTGCAGGAGCTCCTGACACCAGGAGATGAGGTGAAAGAGCTGGAGCTTGGCCTTTTCACGACTCTTAGTAGCACTGATTTGTTTGAAGAAGTAGCAGTTGGAAGGAGAGGGAACAGAGCAGACACAGCTGTGGGGTAGGAGGCCAAAGGAGAAAGAGGCAAGAAGAGGGAAGACCACTTCTAGGAGATTCAGTCAGCCAAGCCAGCTGCACATCTCATGGTGTGTTTGGGTTTTTTTTTTTAATTGATTTTTATACTAACAGACAATTAAGATGATCTATTTATTTATTTTGTTGTTTCTGTAGTACTGAGTCATTTCCTGGGGGGTGGGAAGAAAATAACATTTTTCTCAAAGCTTCAAAACAGTGTTTTAGGGTTTGGGTTGAGGATTCTTTCTTTGTTTCTTTCCTTTCTTTCAGTGAAACAGCTACATTGAAAAAAAAGCATGAAAACAAAACCCAGAGGTTGACAGCCCCTAAACTTCTGCCAGAGTTGCTCTTTGCTCACAGGAATGGGTGTGCATAATGGGTAGCCCAGAGCAGTGAACAGGGTGAGGGATGAGATCTGCCAAAGCAGCCAAGCACCAGACTGCCTTGTCATCAGATTCACCCGCAGAGGTTGATGCTTTTTCCAGCTCCTACACACGTCACTGGTGTTGGTGCCTGTCTGCTCCGCAGCATGCTGACCTTTCTTCTGGTTTACACATGAAAACGGGCTGTTTTGGCAGTGGTTTCCAGTTCAGTAAGCCACATGCCTTTGCACTGTAGTGAGCATAGGGCAAAGCTGGCTATAGCCCCCAAAGCTTATGTGTTGGTAAATGCTGTCGGTGTGGGGAAGCCTAGTGTGAAACAGTGGTGAGTCTGGATTTTCTTTTGCCAGAAAACTGTAAGTACAATGTGTTGTTTAGATGTTTGATTAATAAAAGTGGACATCCGCAATCAAGCTAATTTGCTAGAGATTAGAGTTTAATTAAATCCAAAGGAGGAAAGGGGCTGCCAGCCTCCGAGCTAAGCACCCGCACAGAGCAGCACGCATTGACAACTAAGAGATGGATTTTTGAATATAAACAGCAGTTAACCACCTTGGAGGAGAAGTCACACCACGCACAAGCTCCCAAGCACTAACTTCACTCTATTCTGTCTTTCCTGTGGACTGGGCACAGGAGAACCACCAGCCATGGTGGAACAAACAGCAAAAACCTCCATTGACATCAGTGGGTCCTGGATTCATCTTGTGGCCTTTTATGTTTGTTTGTTACACACGTCCTGTAGTACTTGGTGTCCGGAATGTTTTACACATAGTTTCTCAATGGAGAAGGAAGAAAACATACACTTTCAAAGTTCTTGCTTATACGTCACGCCATTGGTATGAGAGGGACCATTGCTCTTAGTTGAACATTGGCGTAACCAAGCTGGAAGTCAAAGTTAGTGCAGTTACCTCAGATCCAGAGAGGCTTATCTCACTGCAATATTTATCTGGTTATCCTCCCTAAACAGCATGCCATGAAGCCAGTAGCGGGAGAAAGGAAAACTTTTAAAGGTGTGCTTATCAACCTAGTGAGTGTGGCAGGAAACCACATAAGGTATGTTGGGGCCATGCACAAAGCAAATTTGATCCTGCGGCTACCTTCAGCTTCTCATGCTTTTCTTTCATGGTACTGATGGTGGCTTGGACCCTTAGCGCTGCATGACACCTGGAATTAAGGGCTAGCCTGAAGCACTAACCCTTGGAAGTCAACAGGCACATGGTCAACATCAGGCTCTTGTAAAATGCAGCCTGTCTGTTGAAAACAGCTTGGTTCCTTATTCACAACAGATCGTATTAACCCGTTCTCAACTAAATTGGCGAGGGGCAGTGTTTAACATTATAAAGCAAAAGGAAGCAAGAGGATACTGGTGACTAATTTCCTCCAAACGACGTCATGGGGGTCATCTTCCTTGGATGTTGTTTGTTTTACTGATTAGTCTTTAGGTAGATATTCATATATCAACTATTATTTTCCACTGTGGATTGTGGTTTTCTGCCCAACAGCAAGTCCAGTTTCCAGGGTAATTGGGAAGCCAACTCCTTTCTAACTACGCAAAAGATGAACTGTGTTTCCTGCAACTTTAATGTCTCTAATGTTAGTGGTTGAGTAATAGCCGGACACAACAGTGTCTTCTGTAAGGATATATGCCAACAGTTGTTGCTTAAAAATGAATACAACTTTTTTTTTTAAAAAAAAAAAATTTATAAAAGTGTTTTGAATGATTTGAAGCTGCAATAACAGCCCTTTCCAGTCAAAGCTTACCCTTCACAACAACAGGATGCATTGCTCTATTTGAGCAAGTAATAATATTGGTTTTAGTCCCTACACATGCTTCGCTTCCTGTTGGGGCTATTGCACAGAAAAGTTACTCACTGTGTATCAGATAACTAATTCATTGCATATTTACAGATTTTATATACAGAGATGTTTTCTAATACCATCTGTGTGTAAAGAAAATATATCTTTGCAATAAGCTAGCACGATCTGTTTATTGGTTGCATGAGCTACAACAAAATTAAGGAAAGCAGCCTCTAGAAGACTGTGTTGCTCTGTTAGCGTCAGCAAAGCCGTGCATATTTAGGGTCTCAATGCTTCTGACTTACAGTCAGAAAAATTTACTGTCACAAAATGCTCATTCTGATTGTACAAGACCTTTCACCTAAAAACTCCCAGTTGCTTAAAAGGCAATTACTGGGAGCAATGGCAAGATTTAGCCTAAGGACTTCTGCATTTGCCCCCTGCTAATGATCTGCTGGAGTTCTGTCATCTCCCAAAACACAAGCATGGCAGCAGCAATTCTGATGTCTGTCATTGCTTGCTTACTTATATTAACAGTTTATTTCATGGCTGAATTCCCATCTTGCTAAGTTAGTTTCTCCATGTCAGGCTGTACTAATGAATAGAGAACAGATTCGCAGCTCTCTCTTCCAGGGGGAAAAAAGCACAAGCTGGGCTGAAATCAATGGAGTTGCTCTGCTTTGACCCTGGCATAAGGAGGATCCTTATCCACCTTCAGGTAAATGCCCTGGGGGTTTTATTTCAGCCGAGCAAGTGCTGCTGCTGACATGCTCCTAGAAGCAATTAACATTTCAATCATCTTTGTATTTCAGCAATGCAATTCTTGTCATAGAGCTGAAGCAGTAAGACATGACAGGCAATGCCCCGTGCCTCCAAACTGAGAGGCTGTAATGAGATCCTGAGAACTTCCTTATGGTGGAGAACAGGCTGGATCTCCACTCTGCACGTTTAGTGAGATGCTGGGGAAGGAAATGTATATCAAAGCTGGTGACCGGTTTTGAGCGTGCATCAAGGGTGTGCTGTGATCCCCATTTTTTAATAGAAAAATATAAATGTTTTCGCTATCTATCTGTCTATATGTCAATGGACGGTTTTTAATCAGAAAATTAACAACATTAGCAGATCAGGATTTCATTCATCATCTGAAGTCAGACTGAACATCTGCCATCCCAGCCATTTGCTTTAACATTTTCCTGCTGAGCTGTCTACTGCTGGGAAGGGGAAGGGGGTGTGAAGCCACCATCTAACCCCAAGGGCCAAGTTTCTTTGTAGTTGGGAGCCTCCTTTCACTCCAGCAGAGTTAGAAATATAATCAGGATCAGAATGGACCGTGCTTTTCCCCAATGCCAACAGCCAAAAGAGGAACTGGGTCACACTAAATAGTGCACGTAACAGGAAAAAGAGGCTCCAGGGGAACTTTGTCATTGAACTTCACCTTTATCCTCTTGCCATACAAATTATGGTCCCTGTGAACACTTCAGTTCGAGCCGTGTTTAGCTCCATTATCACTTACACCCATTTTCCATCCTGTTTGTTCCTTTGGCCAGATCTGTCACTGCGGTTGCTTGACCTGGTTTCACTGATTTCTGTGAAGACCGGCCAAGCTTCCCAAGCTGGAGAAGTGGGTCACCATGCATCATGTACACCAAAGCTTCGCGGAGAACTTGCCTTGACTCTCTCTTAACTGAGGAGTCTTTTTGCTGACATGTGAAGCTGCGTTTTCACCTCTATTTCACCAGACTATGCCTGGCTTCCGTAGGAAGAATGCTTGGGAAGTGGTGTGAGGAAAAGGAGGGTCTGTGACTTAACATCTGTGCAAGCCATGTGTACGTTGATTCGGATAAATTTAACTCGGGACTTAACTCTGGGAAGCTTTAGACAGAAAACAAAACCAGCAGATTGTAACTCCCCAGCCAGGGGGTTATTGCCAAATGGATGCATCGCATCGAGCTCTTACAAGAAACAAATGTAGCCAAAAAGGAGAAATAAACCTTCTGTTAAAAATTACTGCAAACAAAACTGCAAATGCTGCCATCACTGTTGAAATCTGAACTGTGACAGAGTGGAATTTCCATCCCTCAGAAAACTGCATTTTGGCCCAAAGTGGGAAGCAGAAAGCTTTCTGTTTTTTTAAAAAAAATAGAATCAACAGAAGCTACAGGATCTACCCTTTAAACCCATTTTCTTTTTTAGAACAGGCTAAAATTATGCTTAGAGTCATACCTATTAAGCTAAATGATCAGCTCTAAAAAGGCGCAGTCCAGAAAAACAAGAAAGTAACTTAGTGGATGTGGACAATTTTATTCATTTCAGTGGAAGTACTGGACTCTTTCAAGTTAAGCACCAGATTAAGTACTTAATCAGTTCAGAGCCAAAACTCATCCAATTTCTGTAATAAGAAAAACATCCCATTTCAGTACAACTAAAAAAAATGTGTTGTACCAGTTTCCTTTTTGAAATACAGACAGTAATAGCAAATTGTGAAAACAGACACCTCCCAGGTTGAATCACAATGATGCTTGGAAATGAACAACAGAATTCAGGTAGTGACGTTTGCTGTAAAACAAAGGAGCCCAACTTCACCCTGGTACTCCCATATTCTAGTGTAATGCAGCTCCCTAGAGTACAGTTGCAAGTGGTTTTCTTACTATAGTGTGACCGACTCAGCCCAAAAGGGTTTTTTCCTCTGTTCCCCCTGCGTGACTGATGTGCAGGAAGAGGAATACGATGTGTTTCACATGGGAAGTTTTCTAGCATCTTCCTGAACTTGTCAGAGCTTCTTCCTCTGCTTTCCAAATCTGCAATACTTGCCCTGCAAGCTGGCAATGTCTGTGGTTAGACTGAAAAGGGATGGCTAAGTGGTCCAGCAGATTCACAGAGCTACGTACCATTCTTGGCCCAGCTATTCAGCAGCGTCTTCACTACAGAATATAATAACTTCACCATCAATATGAAGCTAGCCAGCTCCTGGTCCAGAATGCAGCTCTGCCATTTAACATCGTCACTGAAAGGCTTGCCGGTGTGAATCAGCCTGACAGCTGGTGGGACGGGGTGTCTTGATAACCAGTGCACAAGGATCTGTCCGGCTGGTTAGCACTCTGAAGGACTGTGAGGCATCACCTCCTATGGGATCTGTAGAATCCAGTCTTTATTGCCTGCTGACAGACGTAAGCACCAAACTCCCTTTTGTTATTGAACAAAGTGAAAACAGTGAGATATTCAAAATCTTGTGGTCATGGGAGAATAAGGAATGCGTGCTCAGCTGTAGGATGATGCTCAGCAAATTGTGACCATCACAGAAAATTCCAATTACACCATCATTATATATACAATTAATGTGAAAGCCAAGGCAGGCAAACATATGCTTTGGGTTTTATCTTCTGCACAAGCCTCTAATCTTCCCTCAGGAAATTACCATGTAGTTTATCAGTACCTTGGCATTAATGTTTAAAGCCTCAAGACTTCAACCAAAAAGAACTGGCCATTTACTGTTTTTCTTTCTTATAAATGTAGTTGTTGTTACCTCATTAACTATTTAGCATCCTGGCTTGTTATCACAATGAGCTTAGCTTGGCAGAACCTCAGGGTTGTAACCCCTGAAGGAAAATGTCATTTCTCTCTGTATCTGATGGATTTTGGTTAGCAGAGATTTAAAAGCAGCAATAGCAGACCCTTAATAAGATAGGTTTGGCAAGAAGATACAAAATAACTATTAAGCTGGTTTACATCTGTTTCCTTTTTCATTCATTTTGCTTTAACTAATTGCATACTTAACAATAATCTACTATCACAGTAACTTGGATTATTTTGTTTCTGGGTTTAGCTTCCACGTCACTGTCACCGAGTTTCATTACTGCTACCTCAGTAGAAAATAATGAGCATCTTTTTACTTATATACGCAGACTCCTGCAGTCAAAGTGATTAGCAGCACGTCTCCTTAAACACCCCTGTCAGACAAAGGTATGAAGAATGACCAGGGTAGCTGCATTCAGTTCCGTGTTGCCAGACAGTTCGTATGTGTAGAGTCTGGTAATTATATATAAAACAGTATGAGATTTTGGAAGACTGGGGGCAAATCTGTGAAAAGCTTTATATACTTCAGAAAAAAAGCCTATCTTTTGAGTAAGCACATTTCCCCTAAAGTACCTCATATATAACAGCAGATGTTGCACAGCAGGTTCAGCAAAATAAGGGGAAAACAGTCATTTTTTTCATAGGATGGTAAATAATTTTCTTTTTTTTTCTGGCAATGCGAGTCAAAAAGAAGATAAACATCTCTTCTTTTTAGAGAAATGTGAGATTTTGCTTCTACTGGTCATTTTTCAATGTTCAGGTGTAGAGGGCTGACTCGTGGGCCATGAGTTGGGGTAGGGCTGGCATTTTGCCACGCAGCAGTGCACTTGCCCACCTATGGCAGCATAAGGGACTCTCAGAGAGACCCTCTCAGTCATCCTGGCTGGCCAACAGCTGTGGCAGTGCATGTCATCTATAGACAAGAAGGGGTCTGAAAATAAGAATATTAAGTGCTTCCTCAAAAGGCAGGGCTGACCTGAGCACAGCCCCCCTGTACTCAGCACTGTATTTGTTTGCAACTCTGCAGGTGCCGAGTGTGTCGATTGTATTAGAAGTGGATAAATGCAACCTGATAAGGACAACTGTGATGTTCTGCATGTCGGTAGGAACAACCAATTGCAAAGAAATGGGGCAAAGAGCCAACAGAGTTGAGCCACTGTTGGCTGAAAAGGTATGGGGGTTAGACGGGACTGCAGGCTCAATGGGAGCCAGCAGTGTCATGCAGCTCTTAGTAAAAAAAAAAAAAAAAAAAAAAAATAATTAAAAAATGCAAACATCCTACTGGGATAAATCAGTGAAAGTGCAGTCTATAAGCTGTGAGATCATCCTACTATTCTACTCGGCATGAGTAAGGCCACAGCTGGGTACCATATCCAGCCTGGGGCTGGCTAGGCACTTGAGGGTCTGACTGAGTATGAAAGAACAGGAATAACTCAGAAACAGAAGTTACAAAGAAAAGTTGCAGGAACTGCATTAATCTGAAGAAATGGCTGAATAGAGGTAATGATAAATATGTAAATAGCTGCTGTGAATAGGAAAGGAGACTGTTCTTTAATGTTGATTGTAGGAAAGGTAGTGGTGGACTTAAATCATAGAAACACATAGCTTGGAAATTAAGAAAAAAATTTGCCAATGGGAAGAATGGAGACATGGTAGAATAGAAGTGAAGCCCAAGGTTGCTTCATTAGAAGTATTTAACAACAGGCTAAAACCTGTTACTTAGGCATGGCATGGGTTTGCCTCTAAGCAGGACTGGGAGACCTCCTAAAAGGTCGCTTGATTCTATTGTTTATGCTTCTGTGCTTGGATGTAATTGTATTGCTTTTTTTGACATTAGGGACCAAGTGTAGAAAACTTTTCTAGGAAACTTCCCCTAGACTATGAACAGCAGGGTTTGATCTTTCAGAAACCACAATGACTAAAAGGCAATGTGTGGGAATTTCATTTGCCAGCAAAATGACTGAGACAGCGCAGGGGATGCTCTCAGCTCAGCACCCCTATCCTTCTCTCAGAATTTGTCCTTGAGCTAAAAGGTGCAATATTTGGTTTTAAGTAATGGCAACAGTCATAGGGAGTTGGTGAAGAACAAATCCAGAATGTGTAATTTCTGCTGCCTCCTATTGCTCTTCTCATAGAAAGGAGCCTCTTTGCTCATCTGCTTCTACCCTAAACAGTTGCCTTTTCCGTTGGTCCCCCCTGCCCAATCCAGTCAGCCAAGTGCTGCATACAGAGCATACTTGGGTTTGCCGCAGCAGAAGGGTAGCTTCACCTCTTCCCTCCAGATTCATTTTGCCAGGCTGTCTGTTCGCTCCAAGTTTTCCCCTATTTGCTGCCAGAACATCAGAGTGGAGAATTCAAAATGAGTATCACAAAAATGACGAGCGGGGTCAGGACAGGCAGCAGTTCTTCACGTGTTGCTGTTGTTGCCACAGGAAGCAAGAGTGTCACCAGCATTTAGTAACAGGTAAAGTAACCCCCAGCAGCACTGCCAGAGAAGAGTTGCACTGTTCAGTTCACTGCTTCCTTATGCATGGATGAAAGCATGTTACCAGAACAACAGGTTTTAGCCCGGTTTTCTAGGGAGAATACGGGAGATAATGGCTTAAAGAGAAGGAAGGGAGGAGTGGGTGATGCATGAGAGCTGGGCTATCTGATTTCCAGCCTCAAGTGCATGCTGCAGATGAAAACACGTAACCTGCTTTTCGGATTTACTTCTCTTTCAGTGAGTCCAGGGATGGTCTCAGACAAATGGCATTATTTTTTTGTTTGGATAATTTCAGAAAACCAAGTTTGAGTGATGTTGAGAACAGAAAATTGATACACCTCTCATAAGAAATAAAAAAAAACCAAACTCTTGGCTTTTCTGTGCTTGTACTTTTAAAAAATGGAATTCAAGCTCCTTGTAATAGCTTTACTCCAGCTGGAGAATGTGGTTCAGTTTGGATGTGAAGATTGTCTTCATTTGACAGACAGTTGGAAGGGAACCCATGCTTCAATAAAAGCATTGCTGATTTCTGACAGACAGTTACATGCATAAGCCTAAATGTAGTTTTCTATTTTAATTACATGACCAGTACTCATGAATGGGAGCCCGAGCTTTATCTCCACTGACCTTGAAAATCCCCTGCAGGTTTATGATGAAATGAAGCATATGTTTTCTTGTGATTTCTGGAAAATCAGAAAAATACCACTTGTTCTAGTTTTGATTTTTTTTTCAGAAAACAATGTGATACAGCGTCAGAGCTTCCATGTTATTGCAGGAGAATTTGGAAGTTCTCCACTTAATTCCTGTGACATACATGGGATTTGGCAGTTGTATGCAGACACTCAGATCAGGATTTCATACATGACAGCCTCTCCCTGAATGTCTGCATGACTGTAAACCACATGAACAGTAATTCTGGCTCTTGCTGAGAAATCAGATCATCTTAATAGATGAATTATTGTAATGAATGAAATTTATGTCTACACCTCGATCACATTAATGACTTGGTAATAGTGTAGACATATACAAACTAGCTTTTAATTGACAGCTTGATTTTTGGTCTAGCCACAGCAACATGGAGCTCTGGCTCTGTCCAGATTTTGTCTGGTAGCAATGCCTTAGTGCTTTCTCCAGTTTCAAACCTGAACAAAGGTTTATAGAGGTCCTAAAGAGTCTTTGCAGTGCGCTTGTTACACCCACGCTGAATGCATGGATGGGAGTGGAGTGTGGATCAGCTACTCTCTGAAGGTCACCACTGCTGCTGGGAGCTCAGCTGGAAGCCAGGGCTCCTAGTGAGCATCCAGGATGTATCAGCAGAATAAATAAAAAATTTTGCCAAAGGATAGGATGGAATGATGGTGGACAAAGACATGCATGCAAAGAGAAATACATCTACGTGAATATGCTCAGCGGGAACTAATTTGCCTTTCACGCCAAATAGTAGGTGATTGCAAGGTAGATAGATAAAGTGGTTTTGATGTGGTTTTCTACAATCAGTATTCCTCACCCTCACCCCCCACCCCTACCCCCCATGGGTTTTCTATTGGTTTTCTCTGTTTTTTCTCTCTCTCATGCACTGTCTTCATATCCATGTCTTACTATTTTTCACACTTCTTTTCCCTAAGGCTTTCAGTATGCTTCATCCTAGCTCTTCCCAATATAGCTGAGCAGATTTACAACTCCTTTCATTTCCCATGACACTGCTTACATTCACAGAACAAAAAATCAGCCTTTTCTTGCCAGGTTATGCAGCCATCCTCCTGCCACTCCTGAATGACTCTAGACTGCTATTCCCCTGAGGACTAAACTAGATTGGGATTTATTAAACCCTTAGCTCCCCCGTGTTTGAATGATATATGGCCTCAGGCAGTAGGCACTAAGGTGAATGCACACTGCTTCTTTGTAAAGACACAGTAAACCCTGCTACAGAGTGCACTGCCCCAGGCATTCCCAAACTATCTTGTCCTGTGTCAGCAAGATGCCTTAAGAACTCTCTATAGAGCTTTCATGGCCTCATTCTCCCGCTGCTCCCACCCCGTGCATTTCAATACAGTAAGGAAAGGATTTCATCCTTAATTGAAATTCCTTTCATCAACCCAGATATAGCCTGAACAAAGATACTGACATGAAAAAGCAGTCAAGAAGATATCTTTAAAATGTCAATTTGCCAGTGACAGGCATAAAATGCAGTCATTGCAAATCAAGACTCTAAACCCTCATTGTATATCACATAGCTGCCACTTCCCACCACCACCGCCACTATCCCTCCCCTAAGTTTTGATGTTTGTACATCTTTGTTTTCCTTTCCACATTCTTCTCATACTGTATTCACAGCAAATCTGAGGATAGCTGGGTCTTGATTAAACTCCTGCAAACCTTAGAGAAAGCTTTTTTAAACCCTGAATAGTGTCATTTATCTTAGACTCATGCATCTGAAAAAATCGATCGTTCAAGCTCTGTGGGTTTTCTCTACTATTTTCCCTTTTTTTATTCATTCCAGCAAAGTAATTGAGGCACTTTTGTCCATAGAGACCTGTAAGTTTAATACTACATGGGTTTACATGGCAGGAAATTGCTACGATCTTGCTCGGCTGCAGGAAGAGAAATAAGAAATGAAAGTTCTTTCCACCGGTACAATGCAGGGAAGGATACACCCAACAGAAAAAACATAAGTATGGGCCATCTACCGAAGGCTATATTTAGCTTGCTTACCCTGGGTGACTAATTTAAGTGTTACATCTACAAGTCTTGACTATACGGAGACCATGGTCTGGCACTCTGGCAGCTTGTGTGATCGGAACCATCCACGACCCTTCTCAAGCAAGAGGACCAGCTTAAGCTATCTGCAAAGGAGGCTGCTGTGCTGGACTGCCAAGGGTGGGTGGCGAGCCCTGGCCCCAGTGCCTGCTTTGTTTATGGCAGCATCTAGGAAAGGAACACAGTGTGCTGCTGCCAACTGGGAAGCTGGTCTCCGTGGGGCGGAGGACCTGTCATGTCCCAGGAGTAGCAGGTACTGCCCTGACTCTCCCTTCCTCCTGGCAGCAGAAGGAGCAGCAAGGCCAGCCCTCAGGGGCTCGGTGCCTGGCTCTCCTTGTTCCATCCCTTCCTTCCACTCTATGCTCCCTCTGCAGCAGTGGTTTAGCATTGGCCTGGCATGGGTTTGCTGGGGGCAGCAACAGTTAATTTTACATACCTATCTGAGAAAGCTGAAACTGGCTCTATGTTTCTAAAGAGTTGTTCACTTTAAAAACTTAAATTTATTGATACCTTTTTATTACTCCTTATTAGTGCCTAGAGTTTTAGCTGTGAAGCTAAGAAGAAACACATCAAACGCTAAAATGTACAACTAAGGACAAGCAAATGGAAGAATACATGGAAACAATGAGTCACTTCTGATCAAAGTGCATAATGTAGGTATCCCTTTCAAATTCAGATTCCCTGCCAGCTTTGGCCGCATCACAGATTCTTTCTTGAGGTCCCTCTAACACATCCCCATCATACGATTCCTCTTTTATTAACTCCACTGGCTAATGCTGGGCTGGTAGCATATCCCATATATAGCCTTCTTGACTTCATTGACAAGGTTTTCACTGTGCGTCTTCATACAACCTTTCATCTTCTCACTAGCCCCAGAGTGATGTATGCCTCCAGTGAGTTCTTGGTGCCACCATCTGTTGTCTGTCCATTGTCTTTTCCAGACACACCACTTCCCACTACATCTGCTTCTCTTGTGTTTGGGAGGGTCCTCTTTCATCCCCAGAGGAAATTAATTTTTCCCTTTCAAATCCTTCCTTCAAGCACACCTTTGCCCAGAAACTGCAAAAAAACTTGATGACTTGGACTTGGCTGATGAGAACACACCCAATTAACCTGATTAATATAGTGCTTCATTATTTTCCCTGCACCTCGGTTTGGTAGACTGGTATGATCTCTTGCCTTGTGCTTCAGTTGATAAGAGACATTGCCTTTCAACGTCCATACTGCTTTAACATTCTAGAACAGGCCTGGGATACACAGATACTAACTTACATGAGCGGTAAGCATAATACTTGCAGTCTTTGTGCACTATTTGTTCAGGAAATAAGCACAAATGCATTGAGGAACTTCCTAGTCTGAATTTGGCATTTGTAACCAGTCCTGCAATCAGATGATGGCTGCATGTGCGCAGCTACTAGATGTGGACTGTTTATCCAGCTGTAACAGTCACAGTTGGCAAGCAGCAGCAGGAAGTCAGGCATGGTTAATATTTAAGATACATAATCTTCACAGGGCTGCTGCCAGGTGTCATCTTTGGCTTCAGTCTCACTGTCTTCTTGCCCGTGCTTTTGTCTACCTAGTGTTCAGGAAAAGGAAGCGGAGTGCAAAGTGCTCTACCCTTGTAACAGGCATGGTGAGATGGCAGGACATGGTGGAAATAATCAAGACAGCCAACTACTGTGTGCTCTATTTATTGTATTTACCTTTTTGGTAGTTATTTGAAGATTTTCCCTGCTCACCTGAGGCACCTTTCTAGGTCCATCAACAGTTAACTAAAGGCTGATAGTAACAAGTCTCTTAGATAACATGTTTTCCTGGGGGTTACTTCCCATCTCTTAGCGGGCTTGACAACTTGTTTATTATTAAATGCTTGCATATTTTACCCTTGTAGGCCATATATTAACATTTAGTGAAGAAGCAGGGTATGACACTGAGTCTCAGTGTCACGTTAGTTACAAGGCACAGCAGTAGGGACATGTTTATTTACAGATCATTAAAAACATGAGTTCTGTGGTAACAGAATGAGCAAAAATACTTGTTTTTCTTGAGCTTTTTCACAGTATTTGGTCAAGTGAAAACTATGCAGATGCCTGCTGGCTGCGAAATGAAAAGGCAAAGAAAGAGCAGAGGGAAGTATGGAGTTGGAAGAGAGGAGATTTGAGACAAGAGGGACTGGTGGACTGAAGCAGTAGAATTGAGGGGAACCCACAGAGGAAAGATCCAAAACAGCCATTCTTCAAGTCAATTTCAGATGCTGAGCATGAGAAATACCGGCACACTCGCTATCTGTTGTCTTTCCAAGACCACCATAGCCGAATACCTGCACATAATGATGCCAGAAGATTTGCACATCCTGGAAACATCCTCATCCCAGGGAACCTGTGAGATCTTCAGTAAAAGAGGTGGCTGAAGGAAGGAGGGAGCAAGCTATGAGGTACCAAAGCTAGCTATGGTGGTGGAAGTAGCCAGCATGGTTGTTTGGCAGGCTACTGTAGTTAGGACAGCCCTGAGACTTGTCTAAAACATTAGGAAGAACAAACCAAGCTCTGGGCAGTGCCAGGGACAGGGTGCATGTGAGAGGCATGAAGCTGGCTGTGCCCAGATTTCCACAGCCACCCCTTCAGCCCAGCAAGCTGCAACACCCCTCACCCCGGCCCCTACTCCCCACCCCAGGACTACTATGGATCCTGAAAGGTTAGAGATGTTGCTGCCACTTATGCAGCACACAAATGGAGGGATAAAAATTCTCTGAATTTTCACTCTCTTAAGCACTTGTGCATTACATGTCTCTTTTGACAACTTGAGATACAGGACACATACCAAATGAGTGTCAGTTGTATGTCCTGATTGCTTTACTTTCTTGAGCTACAAACTCAAGGACACTGTGTTTTCAGCTTGCCACCATGGCAGTGGTATTCAGGAACTCCTCTTTCTTACTTCTCTGTCCTTCTCATCTAGCACAATTTCCATTTCAGTCACTCTCTCTTGCTCCTTTCTTTGTCCCGTTCTCCAAGCCTTAGCAAATGTTATCTTTCTTGAGGAGGCACCCACTGTGCAGGAACTATTTTATTGTATGAGAGATGGACTGAGATTAATGTCAGCTACAGAGAGCATATGATGAGAACAATGAGAAACTCTAGCAACTAATAAGGTTTGTACAGCCCAGTTCACTCAAGGAGCAAATTTCATGACACTTCCCCTTGGATTCAAAGAGGAGACTTTAATCTCACTACTATAAACATGACCTAAGGAAGGAGCAGGGTGGAGCATGGGAAATATTGTCCTTTAAATTGTCCATTCTTTGGAGTAGCAATCTACTCATGATATAACAGCCTCTGCTGTCTGGCTCCAGGCGAGTCATACAGCCTTTGAAAGGGTTCTGAGAAATGTTAGTTTCAGTTGGTGCTAAATGACCAAATTCCAGCTCTTATCTTTGTTTCAGTATGTGTGCAGTGAGAGGAACGCGTAGCGGCAGCACCAGACAGGCTTTTCTCACATCTCATCAGCCAAATCGCTTCTCAGGGTTGTATCAGTCTTCCCACAGAATATCAGTGTAACAGCATAGGTGGAGCTTAAGGTTGTTAGTGATCCCCAAGGAATTTCAAAGGGTTCTTCATTTAACCATTCTGTATTTTCTTTATCCAGATTTTTCTGTCATGTTCTATGGAGTAGGAGACCTTTCCATCATTTCATCTGACATCCGAACAGCCTGTATGCGGGGCATATCAGTTGTCTCTGCCACCTGAAGGAACCCGGCATCCATAGGTGGGACATGCTTCGTTGCCCTGCCTGATCCCCTGCCACCCTGATAGCGGGACATGCCTGGGACACAGGTAATAAATGGGGTATGCAGAAAGAGCCACATTTTCAAGGTGGTGGGAGATACACAGCCTTAATTTTCTCCCTTAACAGTTAGCGTGGACACAAATATTGCTGGTAGAATTTAGCATTTCTAAAATTCCCACTGTTAGCAAAACTAAAGATGTACGCGGATGGGGTCTGGTCTTACTTTTGACATTGCAAAGACAAAGGAGTATCACACATGACTGACTCTTTTGTACACAGGTTTTGAACTAACTTCCTTAGAGCTGGCAAATGTTAGGACTGAAAGAGTTGGTCTCAGTCTTGTCACTAACGAAATGACTTCAGCTCAATGTTCTTGAGAGTTTTTTTACTCATAGGTAGCAAGCTGGGTAATGGACACACATTAGAAGAGCACCAGAAAGGAGTGAACATCCATGCCATGCCTGAAGTCGGGGCACTGGCTGGATGTACATGAACTGCATGACAAGCACAGCTGCACAGGTATAATTTTCCTTGTTTTCATTTGGGCTATGTTACAGTGAGGTTTTTTTCAGCAAGCAGGCAGGGCTGGTTAACTTAAGGGTATAGTTACAACTCGTGTTAGTAACAAGGTTACCTCCAGTTGTCTTTTGCCCACAGTCTTGCTTTCTGCTCTCTGGGTTGATGAATGTGTCGCAAGGCACCGTACCACAGCCTCTGATTCATGGGTTCTGCCACACGCCTTAAATGATTTGCTGATTTATTCAATGAATTATTTTGGGTATTTTGGTTATTAGCCTGATTTTCTGAGGAAATGAGGCTTCTGCATTCACACCGTTTTCTCTTTAAGTTTTCTGTGGTAAACTGCTGACCCGTTTCAGCCACGGCTTGGAGGTACAGGGGTCTCTACTGCCTTCGAGCCAGGGACCCGCTGCATGCTCGGCACCTGGCGAGCGGCGCGCTGGAAGCTGCCGGCCGAGGAGCAGCCCTCGGCACTCCTGGCGATGCCATCGGCCGCCCTCTGTGCGCAAGGCCCAAGGCCAGCGGGCGCCCCCCAACCCGGCTGCCCGAGGCGCGGCCTGCCGGCCTGGCGTGACCGGGACAGCCGCCCCTGACCGGCGCCCCGGGCCCGCCGCGCCGGGAGGGCCGAGCCCACAGCCCTCCCCTCAGGGCGACCGGGCGCGCCGCAGCTCGGGGCTCGGCAGCAGCGCGGGGGGAGCCCCGCGGCCGCGGCAGGTCGGAGGGGGCCGCCCCAGCCCGCCCCTCAGCCGCGGCCCCCGGCCCCGCCGCGCATGCGCGGGAGGTGGGCGGCTGCGGCGGGGGAGGGGGCGCGAGCGCGCCTGCCGCACGTGACCGCGGCAGCGGCGGGGGGCTCCCTTAAAGGGCCAGCGGCGCGCTCCTCGCGCGGGAGGCCGCGTCCCGGCTGGGCTCGGCGGGGCCGCCGCTCCCCGCCCCGCCCCGCCCCGCCCCGCCCCGCCCCTCCCGCCCCTCCCGCCCCTCCCGCGCACCTGCTGGGCGCCCCGCGCGGGGCCTAGGGGGCACCCGCGAGCCGCGGCGGGCGCTGTGGGCAGTGCCGGGCCCCCGCCTCGCCCCGCCGGCACCTGCGGCGGGCGGCCCCGCTCCGCGCCCGTAACCCGGAAGCGGTGCGGCTGCGCCGGGGGGAGAGCGCCGGGACATGGCCGCTGCCTGCTCCTGCCTGCGCGCCGCAGCCGGCATGGCCCTGCCCGCCGCCACGCGCGGCTGAGCCTCGACCTTGCCTTCCCCTTCCCTCCCCTCCCCCTCCTCCGCGGGGCGCCGCCGGGAGCCTGTCGCTGCTTGCGGGGGCCGGGGCGGCGGGGCCGGGGGCGGCGCGGCGGCGAAGGGCCCTCGCTGGCGCGGTGCGCGCTCCCTGCGGGGGCGGCTCGGCGGGGGGCGGCCGCCTCCCTGTGCGGCGCCGGGCCGTGGGGCTGGGGGGCGGTTTGTCGATGTGTGACTTGTTCCCGCTGGGGGGTCTCGGCTGGTGCTTCGGGTAGCTGCCGGTACCGTAGCGTTAGTTGGGGGGGGTTTAAAGGCTGGTTGTACTCCGTTTACGTTTCTGGGCTTGTGGGTTTTCTTGGCTTTTTTTTTTGTTGTTCTTGTTTGTTTTTAATTTAATTTGATTTTTTCCAAGCGCGTTTGCAGGCTTAGGAGAGCTGCACCGTTCTTGCTGAGCTGCGGTTCCTCCAAGGTTGTCGCCGTTGCGTGCTGGGAGGGCAGCTGGCAGCCTTGCGGGAAGGGGTTGCCTTGGAGCAGGGCTGCGGGCTGCTTGGCTCTGTGACTTCTTTCCAAGCGTAGGTCAGTTTTTCTTCAGTGTCTCTGATGCCAGAACAAGGCCCCAGAATGAACGGTTTCTCTCTGGGCGAGCTGTGCTGGCTGTTCTGCTGCCCGCCTTGCCCCAGCCGCATCGCCGCCAAGCTGGCCTTCCTGCCCCCCGAGCCCACCTACACGGTGCTGCAGCCTGAGCAGCAGCAGGAGGCGGGGGCGGCGGCCGGGGCAGGGACCCCCACGGGATCGGGCACCTGCAGCCTGCACCTGAGCGAGCGGGCGGACTGGCAGTATTCGCAGCGGGAACTGGATGCCGTGGAAGTGTTCTTCTCCCGCACTGCTCGAGATAACAGGCTGGGCTGCATGTTCGTACGTTGTGCCCCCACTGGCCGGTACACGCTGCTCTTCTCGCATGGTAATGCCGTGGACCTGGGCCAGATGTGCAGCTTCTACATTGGCCTTGGCTCCCGCATCAACTGCAACGTCTTCTCTTATGACTACTCTGGCTACGGGGTGAGCACCGGCAAGCCCTCCGAGAAAAACCTGTACGCAGACATTGATGCAGCCTGGCAGGCCCTCAGGACAAGGTAAATGGGTATTGGGGACAAGGTGTTTCTGTATCTCAGTTTAATCCGAATAAGTCCAGCGTCTGCGCGGTTAGCCTGCTGAGAGGTGGAGGGGAAGGGTTTGTGATGGCTTGAGTTATTTTGATGGCATCACCAGATGTTCCATCAACAGCACAATGTGATTTTTCTGGATGGCTTAATTTGTTAAGAGTGTGCGCACCTTCATCCTTGGGTTTTTTCTAGATTTAGGGGTTTATTCAGCTGTATTACATGTTAGCCATCACTTCACCATTGAAAGTCTTCATCTTGAGCAAGAGATACTGCACTGGTTGCAGTTTGAGCTTGCAAGGTGCAAACTCCCTTTTGTTTGCGACTTGCCCACCGCTGTCTGCTGCTGCTTAGGGGTAACCCAGGTGAGCCAAAGCCTTGACTGGATTTGGCAGTAGCCTGGGCTGGTGCTTACCAAGAGACCGCTGGCGTTCTGTGGTGTGTCTGGGATTTCGCACAAGCTCGTGCGACAGAGACTTCTCTTTTCTCTTTTGGCAACCGAACAACTGTTACCCAATGGGTTAGGGTAGTGGGGTGGAAGGAAGAAGTGTTGACAGGTGGAAGTAGAGCTGGGGATCCTGCCAGGAGGAGATGCCGAAGTAAGTGGCATCCGAAAGGATGGAACAGCAGTGAGAAGGCACTGGCAAGGTGGCGTGGCCAGTAGGAATAGGGAGCCCTTGGCTTCTAGGAAATCCTGGGCAGGGCTGTTGCTTCTGGCTGCTTCCCACAGTTGATTGGCATCCCTGGGCCTCTGTTGCTTCTTCTGTCTACAGAAACCGTGAGCCGCTTTTGCTGTTGCATAAGCAGTTCTTAAAGTAGGGCCTTGCAGAACATACCCTGAAAGAGAGAGCTTTAAAAAGCTTAAAATTTTGCAGTAGGGCAAGAGAAAAGAACGGTGAACACTTTCTTTTCTTGGCCCAGGGATTGTGTAGATGAACTTGGCTTACGTGAAATGAGTATTTAGTGTCTTAGGGATACGTGCCAGCTTCAAAAATAGTGACAGGAGTTGTTACTAATTTAGATAATTGGCTTTTCAAGGATCTGGGGATTGGTCAGTCGTGGAGTCCAAATGGCTTTTGACATTGGTCTGCCCAAGTCAAGCTAAGAACGTGGGAGAGAAAGGTGTAGGGGGAAGTTACCCTTTTGTGGCATTTGTTCTGTCTATTAAGTGAACGAACCAAGATTCTGGGTTCATTTTCCAGGACTCTCTCTCAAAAAAACCAACCAAACAAACAAACAAAAAAACCCCCACCTCCCAAAAACAACCCTTCAAAAAAACCCCCAAACAAAACAAACACCACCCCCTACCACCCCTCCCAAAACTAAAATCTAGAAGTTTTACTTGACTAGAAAGAGTATGGGTTTATATACATAAATAATTTTGGTATGCTGTATGCAGAATAAATTATTAAATACCACTATTTTGCATATGGATGGCGTAAATAATGTTTAAGGGATGAAAAGTGCTGTGTCTAAGCCAAGCCTAGTTAATGCTTGTCCTTCAGTTGCTGTGTTTTCTGTTTCACTAAATGCTTAGTTGATGATATTTTTTCATGAAAGCCTTCTAGAGCTCTGAAAAGATGCTTCACATCTGCCTGGAAGTGCTCCTGTCTTGACAGGCATTTAGTACATGTTTAAGATCTACGTAGATAGAGAAACAAGGGGTTCTACACTTCAGTCTTTGAGAAGCCTGACCAAGTAGATGATGCCAACATATCTCTACCTTGCTCTGAGAGGATTGGGTGCTTTTATATAAACTGTGAATGGAGAAGTATATAGTTTTCCATTAGAGTCCTTTCTGTGGTTTATGTAAGATCTAGGTTCTGCTTTCCCCCTTAAATTGAGGGGTTGAAATTTGCCAGCTCTTACTTTGCCATGTTTGAAAATCCCACATCTTAGTGCTACCTTGAGAGTACTGTTAGAGTAGTTGTGTTATCGTTCGTTAGATTTTTTTGGGAGCCACAGGAAATACTGCAGTATTTTCGGTGCCCAGTAAAAAAAAGTGTAAGCTTAAAAAAAATAAGATTCTGTCTATTGACAGGTGACTGTCAGATATGAGGCAAAGCAATAATCTTTCTGCTGATGGATTCTCGAAGCGGTAGTGTGAACTTTAGGAGACTGATCATTTCTTAGCCCCTTTTAATAAGTCCAAGTGGCTCACAATTAAGTGAAATATTCTGCTGTAAAAATACAAGTCTGCCCCTTGAGGGAAAGTGTCATATCATACCATTTCTGCTGCAGCAGTTCATTGGTAGCTTTCAAGAGTTTGTGTATGCTTTCATTCTTAATGCAAATTCCTGACGTTTGGCCTGTAGTCATATGGCAGTGAACTGTAATGCAAAGTTAAAAGTGAAGCCTTAAAATAAGAGGTTCTCTATGCCATCGAAAGCATTTAGTCATCTGTGCTAAGTTCTGTGGGAAGCTGCTGCTCTTCTGAATCTAGCAGGCGTTCCACCTGGCAGCAGAAGGGAATCATCAAAATGCTGGAAGTCCGATTCTTTCTTTTCTCTTTTTCTTTAAATTGTGCCTTTGAAGTACCACTGATACCTGGCGAAAAGAAGTTTTTCTGTGTATTTTGAAAGTTAAAAGAATTAACCCTACACTTGGATGAAACAGATTTCTGCCAAATTTTAGAAATGATGGTGAGCTGGATGTGGTTGCAAACATGGCTGCGAAGTCTGACTGTATATTTTTTCAAGGTACTGCAAGTGGATCTTGTTATTACATGCATATTTAGGTATCAAACTTTACATAACTTAATTGTAAAACTATCTTGTAAACAGTGGATGAAAGAGTCATCAATTTTTTTGTTCGGTTTCAATTATCAGCCTGTCTTTGGAAAATCAGTGTCAACTATTCTTTGTTCTTTTAGTCTTTATAAAGGTTAACTTATCTTCCTTAACTCTAATTAAATGAGCCTATCTTCTCATGAATAAAATATACTCTTAAGTGATAATTTTAGTAATTAGTAAGTTTGAATGCTAACTGTCTTTCAGCCCAGGTAAAGGTGTTGACTTCATTCCCTTGAAATGAGTTCTTATAGATGTTCCTTCAGAGGTCTGACTGTAGCATTGGTTGCTCTAGGTCCAATGTTGAGTATTAATCAGTAATTAATTTGGCCTTTCACGTGTGTCTGTTTCCACTTGATTAACGTATTTCTATCTGGCATCTAAATATTTCTCAAAAAGAATCTTCTGTTTATTGCTTCAGGTGACGTTTTTTCTGAGTGTTTTATTGTAGGCAAGTTGGTCTGTTTCTGTTCCGTTTGTTCCAGAACCATATGGAAGAGAAGCCTTATCTGACTCCTCTCTCGTGGTCCGTACAGTTTCAAGTTACTGCTTTTTATTCAGATGTGCTTAACTCTTAGCCTAATATCTGAGTGACTTAAGTACAACATCTGCACAGAAGGACTTGATTGTCATCTTCCTCCCCCCCTTTCCTGAATTCCACATGGGAAGGTTAAACTTTCTAACACTTCTACATTAAGACAATGTACAGTGCTTAAAAACAGGATACACGCTTAGGGTTTGGGTACAGTGCTTAAGCACAAAACCATGACTGCTTTGTTGATTGCTTGCTATTTATATTAAAATCAATTTGTATGTTCTTTAAAAATTTGGAGATTTGTGAAATGTTTTAAAACCTCAGTCCAATAAAAGAAGGTACTTTTTCCCCCTTTCTCTGCTGCTGTAGTAATTAAAGAGGAGAACCTGTTAGTGTATCTCTTAAATATTGAAAGGAGGTGAAGAAGGAGTAGTTAAGAAATAGTTTAGAAAAGCTGTTCTTGTTGCACTTAACAAAATACATCTTGACATTTTTTTATGGTGCACAGTATAAACTAGCGTCCTTTGTTTCTATTTAAGCTTTTGCTAAATGACAGATGTTACTGTAATGTTTAAATCCTTCATTCTCAGCACATGCACAGTTGAGCTTGTCTTTCAGTTCATAGGAGAGCGCCGGTTCACTTCCATTTTTCATTATGCTTCTTGGTCAATATGGGATGATGGAAGGAATTGAATTGTGAAATGGTATAGTAAAATGCAAGGGCTTTTGATCAGTGCATAGCAGATAGTTTAAAGTGGTTTTTTTAAAGCTTTTTCCCCCAATGTAATTTAGAGAAATCCCCCAAAACCTTTTATTATATGGGAATTTTGTTATTTGTAGTGCTGATGGTCAGTCTCCCCTTATTGCTGTTTCCTTTGCAGGAGTTGGTGGAAAAGTGTTACTTTTCATTTGCATAAAATTAGGAAACTCACCTAATTGGATTAGCCTGGAGCGATAGCTAATCTTCGGAGGTTGTGTCAGTTTAGTTTGTCTCCATTTGGATTTGCTGAAGTGGTTACAGCTTTCTAGGTGAATAATAGCTTCAGGGTTTTTTACCTTGATTTATCAAAAGAGTTAATTTAAACTTTAATTTTCTTTGCAGCAGAATCTTCTTTCACTAGCACTGTGTTTCTGTGCGTGATCTAACCTGAGTTCTTTAGATTGAATACTTAGAGGTTTTGATAAAAGGTTACCAACTAAATTCCTGACATGGCCAAAGGCAGTGCTTGGTGGAGTCATGATAACTAGTCCTGGAGTAATAGAGATTCCCTTGTTCATGGTGCGTCACGTAGTAGATTATTCTGTCATTGACTTTAATAGGGTTTTTTCCGCTTCCAGTTTTTGCATAATATCGGTATGATGTGTGCAAAGCATTATTTAAAGAGACTATTCTCTAAAACTTAACTTATTCTACCTGCCATGGTCAGTACTTCACAAAAAAACGCATACAACTTTGTTCAGAAATAGAATCACACCGAACAGTCTCCCATTCTTGTCTGTGCAGTGAGCAGAGACTAATTCAGATGATGAGCATCGCAGGGACAAATACCAACAACTGTTCAAAACAGGTGCTCTGATGTTCAAAGTTATGCAAAATGTTTACTGAGCTTTGGCATCATATTACATAGTTTAGTCACCAAAGTAAAAGTAGTTTTGTTAAGTATTTTCCTATTTCTGTCAGGACTTCAAGATCAAAGCTTGTTTAAAAAAATCTTTTTTTTCACTGTCAAGAATATTTTGCAACTAGTGTTATTTGGGAATAAATATAAGCTGCCAAAGAGCCTTTGGCTAACTATATTTGTTATCCTGAGTGTAGACAGTCCTGAAATTCAGCTGCCTGAACTGGAGGTGTTCGCTTATGCTGCCGTACAAAGGTTGTAGGACCTGGGTCTCAACATTGTCAGAGCATTGAACGAGGTTTCTAGAGGAGCACACTGTTAAATCCTACATGCTGAAGTAACTGAAGGTTTCTGTCTGCTTTTTAGCGCTAAACTGCGTGAAGTGCGCAAGAAAGGAAGGGGAAAAGCTTGCCTTTCTCCCATTCAGGATAGCAAAGCGTGTCACCTTTTGAGACTGAGCTGATGGTTGTTACACAGTGGCTGTTTGACCTGTGGATTTGTTCAGGTTGTTCTTAACTCTTAAACTGGGGTATAACCTGGACTGTGTAAACCTCAGTGGTTTTACTCTGAAGCCAGGGTCAATCTCCAGTCCATTGCAACCTCAAAACTAAAAATCTGTCCAAAATTCAGGTTTTATCCTCTGTTACTCTGCTATTTTGGAGTGTTTCTAAGTGCTGGGCTAAGTTTACACTAGCTTGTTCCTTGTGAACATCAGTAAAATGAACAAAGAATAAATAAAAAACCCAAAGCACAGTTAGCAATGCTGTCCAGGACTGTAGATACCTGTGTGTATAACAGGTGGAGAACATTTCAAGCTGTGCAAGTCTGCCAGCGACTGGTTTTGTGGGGAAAATGGATGCTTCTGGAGGAAATGGATATTTGTATTTCCATATTGAATGAAGAAAACGGGTTCTTTTTGGTTTTCTAGGGTTTTTTTGGTCCTGTGATGCTTCCTCATGTGGAGATAGACAAATACAAAGGCAATGCCAAGCAAGTAGCTGTTTGGAGCCCGAATGCATTTCATGGTTTGTTTTAATATGACATTTGCCTGGTGGAGAGGGCAATGGGATTATAGCAACTTCTAAACCTTGCCCCAAAACCACTTTTAAGCAAAATATTGAGAAATTAGTTCCTCAGTTGCATTTTTTTGTTGGCTTTAAAGCCAACAGTTTTAAAATTATGTAGCACTAATAAATTAAATGAACAAATAACAGCTTTTTTTCTTTTCCTAAAGCCAGTAATAAATTTAATTAATAACTGACATTTCCTTTTGCCATCCCTCCCAATTACAAATCAATTACAAGGCTGCATTGGAAGCAGTTGAAATAATTGGTGAAATAAGCTATGAATGTGTTGTACCTGACATGCTTGTACACATACAGGCTTGCTTTTGCCAGTTAGACCTTAAAACCAGCAGAAAATCTTTCTACCATTAGGAGATAGTTTTAGTTGCCTCTGCACTTGAGAGTAATTGAAGGCACTTATCTGTGTGCAAGATGAGGGATTCCTTGTGTTTTCTTGAATCTAGGAAAGGCACACCTTTACAATTTTTGAATGCTGGTGGCTCTTAAGTGTCACTTCGTGTTAATTGTAGTATACATTGACTGTTTCTCTTGATCTGAAACAAGTATTGTTTTTTGCCTAACTCTGAAATCCTGAGTTTGTATGGCCTAAAATAAAATAGGTGGACAAACTGCTTGTGTCCCCTAGAGTCAGTGGGTAGCAGATAACTGCGGATAACTGATGTTGCTTAGAGACTAGTACTTGTGAATTGAATATAAGGGGTTTCAGTGACCCGTTCGCTACTGCTCCATCTTGACTGTCCTGCTTTCCATTTTTTTAGATGAATGACTTACACTGGTCTTGTATACTCAGCCTGACATCTGATGAGGAAGCTGATTTTCATTCTTGCTTCTCAAACTGAGTGTTTTGTTGGTGTGGGGCTTTTAATGTGTCAGGTTCTGTGAGCAATGGAGGTGTGTGATTGTAAACCCAGGAAACTCTGTATGAACACAGAGGAACAAAGGTGCTTTTAATAGAGGCTAAGAATGTAGAATGGGGTGAATAGTGCATGGTGTATAAGGAACATCATTGCATTCTTTATTCCGAAGGCCAATTTGAGAAAAATGGGTTATTGTGGCATGTTTGCACATTAAGCTATGCTGCCTGCAAACAATCACAGAAAGGTGCAAACTTAGGCCAGTTGTATAATGGCAGTGTTATACTGGCATTATTTATATCCATATCTTTGTATTTTTTAACCACTATGTTACCTTTATAGAACAAAGCTTCTCCTATTGGCATTACACATTGTGGTTGGATTTGCTGACTGAGACCTAATAACACAAAGGCACAAAATTGTGCTGAACAGTAGGATCTGGCTCATTGCCCACCCACCTTCCCACCCTTGGTTTCATGTCTCCTGTTGAGCACATGCACGTTTTTGGAAAAATCCCTACAGTTGTGAAACAAACCTGCCATGTCTCGTCTTTCAAAAAGGGGAATTCCATGTGGGTTCACAAATGAAGAGTGATGTTGATGTGGAAGATGAGCTTTTAAGTTAGTATACTTGCCTCAAAGTTCAGAAGGAAAAGTTTAAATTAGAGATAATCTCAAAGCATTACCTCTGGGGTTTTTGTATTGCAGATTTATTAGAAAAACTTCATGTATGCTTTCCTGACTGTAATATTTGTTGGTACAGTCTCTTGAAATTCTTTCTAGATACACCTTTCAAGGTGAAAATGCTTTTTTTTAACTGTTAATTTGAAATGAATTGTTGGTTTAGACAGTTTGGGGTAAGCATTTAGGAAGAGCTGTGTTACCATGCCTGATTAAAAAATCCCGCTTACATATAGAAAAGTTACTTTAAGACTCTTGTGAGCCTTGTTTATCAGCCAAGCCATGCTGCTGAAACAAGCTGCATACATTGGGGGCTGGCAAATAACCCTCCTCAAGGCATGCAGTGTCGGCTAGGAGCTCAAAGATTTTTAAAAAATATTTTTTCTACAGGACACTGCCAAGTTTCTTAAGATCCCAGTATGTTAAACCAGTGAAATTTTAACTTTGTGAAGTGGCATGGCCGTTTCTTTTTGTGTGCAGCAAATGAACAGCTATGGAGTAATGGTTAATGGGATCCAACAAGCCTGAAAACTGAGAGCAGCTTCAGCATGTTTCTCAGGAAAGCACCCTTTAAATAATACAGCTTGAAATGTTTCCCTTATTAATAAGATTGTTTAGAAAGGGTTTTGCTCAGATCATGGGATCTTTCTGGACGTTCCTTGTCTTTGCTGACATTTAGTTAGCTTTGCTTAGGATGTTCTCATAGAACTTGAAAAACAGTGTTTAAGATCAGCAAAGAAGTGAAACCAGCTATATGTTTTTTTCCAGTGTGCAGATAAACTGGGATAAAGTTCAGATTATTTTATCATTATTCCATGAATGTTAATGGCTATTTATATAAATTAAACAAGCCACTTCGATTTAACTAATACACTATTCAATAAATTGCAAGCCTTAATTATATGCAAAATAAGAGAACCCAGCTGTAATATGGGGGTAGGCTTCTGTTAAGCTTTTTGCAACCAAAATGGTGTATGGAACCATCTACACTTTAAAGGAAATTTTGAGTAGTTAATTTGCTGCTTTAAGCACTGGACTGGTTGGTTTGTACAGATCTTGGTCTTTGTCCCACTTCTGTATAGTCTTCCCCAACATCTGATTAATTTATTTAGAGTAGGATGTTGGCTGTATGACAGCTTGGGGAAAGTGGCATCTTTCAAGAAAATGGCCTTGTTTTTGAAGCATGTTCTCCAGGACAAATTTACAAAACTCTTCTCCAAAGTGCTATTTGTTTTTTATAGCTTAATTTCTCACAAAAGTGTGTGTATATTTTGGTGTGTTGTGTTGGTTTTGTTGTTTTTTTTGTTTGTGGGGTTTTTTTGGTTTTTTGGTGTTTTTTTTTTTTTTTTAGTGAAGTAGCTGATTTGGTATCATATTTATTTAGGAGGTGTTCCCTGGAGAATTCTTACATTGAGGGAGCTGGTCAAGAGCCAGCCTATCTCCGCCTTCCCCCAAGACTGGAATGTACCTCACCTTGCATATTAAGTTGTACTACACATTTTCTTCATAGTGTTTCTTGTTGTTCTCTACTGTGAAAACCTTGTCTATTTTTCTAGTAAAGCATGGGTTTTAATGTGTCTTAAAAATACTACAGAAAAAGTTTGTGTTCCAGTCTGAGTACTGGCATCTTGGCAAGTTTAACCAAGTACCAGTGTTGTAGAAAGAGGTGGGGCAGTTTCAGCTACAGTTTTGCTATTTATATGCATACTATTTCGTGAACATGTAACCTTTGCCTCAGATTGATTAATAAGTACACTGTGAGTTAGCATATATTGCAGGCATCTCTTTCTGATGCAAGAAGTACCCTTTCAGAGGAGCCAGTACTGTAGTTTAAGATACTAAGTGGTGGTTTAACCTTAAGTCTGACCAGTATGCCTAGAAGGTTTTGGCTTTTGCTGAACCTCTGCCAGCTTCCAGACTTCTCTTTCTTGGATACAAAACCCTCTGCCTTCTCCCTTGAGCTCTTGCTAATTATTCCTGTAGTGTGATGTTCGCTTCTAAAGCCCCCTGAGCATAAAACCAGTACTAGTTCTTTATCCTGTTTTTGAAATTTATACCAAAAAATCATTCTGATAATGCAGGTACTATCTGCAAAGATACACAGGCACAAATATAGTTGTCTTTTTAAAAAATAATTATTTTGATTTGTATTTGCGTTAACAACTAACAAAGATGTTGGAATGTACTTGAATGTAACTTGGATCTGAATTCTTGATGCGAAAGATAAGATTGTCATAAATCCTCAGTGTTCACTCTGTTTTGTAGAGGGTTGTAAGGTTCCCTTAGTTTACTGAGTTCTTTTCTGTCCTGAGACTAAGCAAACTGGTGCCAAATACACCACCCTTCCAAACTGGATGCCCCTCTGTCAGAGCTGATCTGAGATCTGTAGACTGTTTTGCTTAGAGCACTGGACAGACACTATTGAGATAAATAAGATCTGGCACCTTCCAGTTATTTCAGGAAATTACTCTTTCCACTCCAAAATCCACTTTAGTAATTAATGCACATGATGAGGAGCATTAAACCTGAGGATCTTGGATGATTCTTAGCTGGATACAGTTCTAAACTTGTTGTATTTCAGCAGCAGGAGAAACTGAACTAAAGATTGTTAGTCTCTTTGGTTGGACATTGGCTGCAATTTTCTGTTTTGTTGGGGGTTTTTTTATTATTATGAAGTGAATGTTGATTTGAAATTAAAGGAAGCGATGTAGCTTAAACTTGGCTAATTTTATTATTGAGATGTTGAGGGGAGAGCAGGAACTTGGTTTAGCAGACGTTCTTTATCATTTGTTACTCTGCTTTTCTTCCTTCCACTATTCCCCGTGCTTCAGGGTGACAGTCTGATGTGAACTATGTTCTTTCCTGCTCTTCACTGTAAAACTGATCAGACTTCCTCTTCAAGTTTGTTTGTTTGTTTTTTGGGGGGGGGAATGTGTTGGGTTTTTTTTTGTTTTTAATTCTCATTAGATAGTTCTGTTTTGCCTCTGTCCTGGAAGCTTTGTGGTACTAAGAGAAAAGAAAACTCTATTAATTTGTAAAATGAAACTGTGTGCAGAGCTAAATATGAAAAATGTGTGTTGCGTGAGAACTGCTAATAACTAAAAGTGCGTGTGTTGTGAAATGGTGAATGGAGAAAATCTACATAACCAAAATGTTACTACAAATTGGCATTTGGCCATAATGTGGATGTTAATACACCTACTTTTCCAAGTACTACACTGTTATCTGTTATTGCAAAAATAGAAACTCCAACAGTACAAGACTTCTTTATGCTATGCTGGTTTATTGGTAGGCAGTTAAGTGCCAGTGTGGCATGTACTGGAATTACTAAGGTTTTTTTCCTGCATAACCAGTTGTTCCCTGGTGATACCGCAATCAAGTAGGGAGCCTGCTTGCTTTACGAGGACTGTATCACAGTTGGAGGCAAATAGGATGCTGAGTAACATCAGGAGGCTGCTTCTCTTAACTTATTTATTTATTAATTTTCTAAGATGCATCTGCAGGTCAGTTTCTACCTTTAGCATCAGCTGAAATAATGCACTTAAGTGATTGCATTAACAGTTGTCCTCAATGCACTGCTAGGTACTTCTGCTTCTTGTGGCTGTTAATTGGTAAGCATAATTTTTGAGGGGAAAAAAAGTTAACCACCAAAAAACCTACAAAAGCAATTTGCCTTGCTAACTAGGTACGTTGACAGAAAACAAAGCATGCAAGTATGCTGTTTGACCATCATTAAAACCTCTTTATTTGTGCAATCTGGGCAAAATGTCTTATACTCCATAGAAGCTCGGATGATCCCAGATAAGATAGCTGAATAAGCTGAGCAAGTATATATGACCTGGTTTCAGGACTGAATTTTCTGATGTGAGTTTAAGAAAGTCAAGAAAGTTGGTACTTTTCTAAATGTACAGATGTACTGTTCCCATTTCTTAGATTAACATTTGTTACTTTAGAATAGATAAAACTTACTGATACTTAATGGTTTCACATAAAATTAAATGCAGATACTGTTTCTGTAATGATTTATTTTGGGTGCGGTCTTTTCAAGTTCCTGGAGAGCACAAGGCATGCTTCATGAGCACATCCACCAAACGAGAGAAACTTTGATTCTGTGCTGAAGTTTATTGTTCACAATTCTAAGTAGTATTTACTGGGAGAAGGGAGGAAGGATTTTGACCCTGGGTTCGTGATGATCAAGGCTCTGGCTAGGAAATCTGATTTTTAAGCTCTGAACTAGTTGTCTGTGGTTTGCTGGTTTAGAACATCTGGTGCTGTTAATCCTGGTGATTGCTATATATTTTTTAATCATCTTAGCTTTGTATTGACTGTTACTGGGGCCTGAACACTCATTGTGCTAAAAGTTCATTAAAGGAGCATGTGCAAGAGGAAAACAAAGTGTAAAACAGTGCAGGTTTAAATATTGGCTTGATAACATACAGATTTTGTGGAGCCACAGATGTTTAATCCTAGTAGAGTCAAGTCAGCCCATATTTGAGCAACAGGAATGGAAGAACTTGAGGATGCTTAGGAAGAAAGGAACTGATGAGTCGGATTTAAAAGTCAGTGCCAGTATAAAAATGACACAGAGAAAGAACACTCAGCTTGTCTTGTTTTCTGCAAAGATGCTGGAAGAATCTTTTCTAGTAATAGATTGCTTTCATGAAACGAGTGTCTTCTGTTTGACAGTTGTCACTTGGTATTTGTTGGAATATTTAGCAAATCTAGCTGAAAATGGATAATTGAGTGAAGGCAGGAGAGACTCATCGGGAGAGTAGTGTTTCTCTGTGAGGCTGTGAATTTGCCAGTTCTTTGACAGCAGATGCTTAAGTGCATAAAGCGCAGTGTTTGGAGCAGTTACAAAATTGGTATGTGTTTTCTCCACTTATCTGAGGGGGTGAGGGGGAAGAATAGAGGTTACGTGTCACTTAACCAAGCAGGATTTACTCCTATTTATGGCTCACAAGACAAGTCAGTGCAGAGGAAATGCCTATTATTTTGATTTTTAAATCCAAAGGAGATACTGCCTTTCTTTGAATCTGTGGAAATGGTTAGAGTAATGTGAAGATATGTGAAATACTTCAGAGAATTAAAAGGACTATCCAAGCAGGGTGTGTGGTCTCCTGGATAACACAGGCCGTGACGCTTCTTCAGTTGACTTCTGCATAAGCTCTTCAGTGTTTATGAGATGGTGCATATCCTTGAGAGAAGCCCATTCTTATTAAATAACTTTGTTCTTCTACAGTGCTTGAGCATATTAATGTAAGTTTATAAAGGAAAGAGAAATCCTACTGCCAGCTGAGTCATCTTGATATAATGCTGGCTGATAAAATATTCATATACTGGGGACAGATGCATTCATCTGCAGTCAGTTCTTTTTAGGAATATTAGTCCGGTTCATTGGTACTAATCCCTTTTGTATCAGGACCTTTCTGTCATTCTTGTACTGCATTCTGCCTTTCTGTCCTCTCATCCCTTTCCTATCAGAGACTCTCAAGTCGCTGCCAGAGCTATAGTAATGCTTCTGGATGGGTAAAATGCCGCACCTAGTTTGCTTGTGTACTTGCAAGGCCTTTTCCATTCCAGCTCCCATCTTGGACTCTGGCTCTGGTGCTCTGTGGGAGAGACTGCATTCAGATTTCCAGGGGTCTTTGAAAAACAGTGTGAAAATGGCTTTAACTTGGTCTGCTGTAATAGGATTTCAGATACAAGCACCTGCTGTTTGTTGAGAAGGTTCAACTTTTTCTTTGTTCTCCTCTGCTAGCATTATGGGGATAATACTTGAATCTTTTTTTGTTTTATCAGCCTATTTTCTGGATGTAGTTAAAATTCTCTGTAAGTGACATAAGGAAGGTGCTGTATCAATGCCACATATTTCACATATAATGGCTTGTAAGATATATCAAAGAATCGTACCAAAACTAGTCATTTAATGCTGTTAATCTTTGAAAATGTGAGGTTCTTTGTAAAACCTGTAGATGAAATAGCTTTTACTTAGAGACTGAAATGTAAATGAAATTACATGAAATAGGCAGAAGAGAATGCAAGAATAGGAAAAAAACCCAAACACCAGCAGAACCAAACAAATCACAAAACAGAAACCATACCTCCAAAAGAAAAAGCTAATTAGTTGAATTAAAGCAGTGGTGGGACTAGTTACCTGAGTAGGTCTAGGGTCAAGTGCTATAGGTATCCACATTTGAGTGGTCTGCTTTGGATTTGTTTTTTTCATCTGGCCTTCCTAATATTATTCTCCAAAGGATTAATTCCAGTTTAGCAAATCACTTAATTGTTTAAATGCTCTAGAAAAATTGCCTTCAGCAGAATTTACGTCTGTTTTCATTTTAATATCCTTGGGCTCGGAATGCCTTTTTGTTAAGTTATAGTGCGTATAACCAGGTGTTGAAAAAAAAGAAGTATGAGATTTTAGGTGAGCTTTGCAGTTTGATTACAGTTTAGGGTTTAATCTTGTTTCATTATGTGCTTATACAGTAATAACTGTATTTTCAGAAACTACAACCTGATACATGTAAAGAACTCGTTTTTTAACTGGTTCCATTTCTTTTTGCCTTGACTGTTCCGTTTTGTACACCTCAGCAGTTGTTCCCTGCTTTGTGAGCAGCTGAGCTGTGCCTGGTGGAAGGGCAGAAATGCTGGAGACGGGTGGAGCCGGCAGCAGCTCCAGGAAAAGCCACTGCACTTTCTCAGATAACTAATCCCCAAGTCGTGAGTCAGAGGTTTAAGTCTTGCATAGGTGCAGCTCATGGCAATTAGTGTTGTGGCAGGATGGCCTTCAACTATCACATGGTGCTATAGGTATGTAGAGGTAAGGAAAATATATCAGAAAGCTGGTGGGGTTTTTTGGAAAGGAGTCAGGGTAAGAGCTGTGCTCAAGATGATCAGAGCACCTCTGACACATCAAACAGATTGGAGTACTAAAAGAGTAACACAGTGCTCCCGAACAAAAATGCTTTGAGAACTGCTGGAGGGCAGCAAGATTGTTTCCTCCAGGCTGGTGAAGCCTCAGCCTCCCAGTGCTGAGCCAAGGCTGGTGAGGGGGGTTACGTGATGGGCTTAGGAGCTGAGCCAGAATGCATTGGCTCTCAGAGTTTTCGGTCTTGGGAATAAGGCAAGGCTCTCCAGCTGGGCAGTAACTGAAATCTAAGAAACGGCTATGAAAGCACAAAACTTGTGGAGAACCATAACCAGTGTTAATATTTGCACTCAATTTTTTTTTAACGTTTCCTCAGGAATCGGTTTCTGTGTTAGTTGACACATACTTGTTTTAACTGAAGTCTTTATATTAAAAGATACTGTTTAGGTACATGGATATCATCAAATCTTTCTTCATAAAAACCCTCATAGGAGTACAGTTTTAGGGAGCAGTTTACCTCACTTTTTCAGCTTTTGAGTGTAGGATATCCAAAGTGGAAAACGCAGGCTTTTTGCAACAGTAAAAGGATTGTTGGAGTTTTAATACCATGTTGTTGCATGTTGTGAGGAGCATGCTCATCTGTCTTAGCTCTGCTGTGTTATAAAACACAGAGTATGATGTGTGCAACTGAAAGAAAAATACCACAGCAGGACAGAGATGAGATAGAAGCTGGGAGTGAAGATAATGAATTTCTCGCTCCAGAAGATACTATAGACTGAGCTGCTCTGTGAAAGTAGCAGAATTTTCTCTGCTGTCTCAGGTTATTTGAATGTAGCTCAGAGACTGGCCATATAGATTTTGTACACTGGTTACGGTAAAGAGTATATAATAGAATGTAGCTGACTGAGTTTTTGTGAATTATTGATGCTGTGGTCATGAAGATAGTTCTTAGTGGACAGTAAAGGTTTCCTGTCTTTGATAAATAAAGCTTAAGACTTCTGTATCCCATGTTTATTTGCTACAGAGCTTCTTAATTAAATGCAAAATACCTTGTTAAAGTTAACTCCAGTGCTCTAGTTTTAAAATAGCTGGAGTGAGAGATCATTTTAGTATACCATGTACCCATTGTGCCTTGGGACTAAATGGTGTAAATCAAGATTGCTCTAGGAAGGCACTCTGGGAGATGCAGGAAACTGAAGAGTAGAGGTGATGTGTGTATCTTCAAAACCATAACCTTGTGACAGAGATTCAGAACTCCAGTTGATTTCTGAGGCTGCTGAAGCAAAGAGAGCTCGGGGTGGGTGGGAATTACACTTTAATATATTCATATGTCTAAGTCCTATTTCCACTGTTACTAGCCTCTTGTATTTCAATTTACAGTGGTTTCTGATTGCACTTGCTCCTGTGATCAGGGAAATAAGATAAAACCCCCAACATCTAGGGGGGTTTATTTAAGCATTCATTTAGGAAAGTGCTCCCTCTCGTTGCCTGAATGCAGACTTGAGTATTGGAGTGTTATTCACCTGTTGCCATAAAATAGCGGAATGATAAAAGTTTGGAGTTCAAACAGAATTCTCAGCCACCAGTACTGGTTTTGTTGGATGTCCTGCAGGAGTCTGGTTTTGCTTGTTAGTGGCCTTCTTGCTAACTTGCGCTCAATACGAAAGAGTTAATGATTGTAGAGGCAGAGTTATGTTGTTGTCTTCTATCAGCATGCCCATGGCACAAATTCCTGCTTAAATTTCGATGCACATTTAATGAAAACTGTTTGCTCATTCCCTGCTATCCAGGGAAAAAAACAAAACCCTCAGTCAGGCAGAAGCAACTGTTCCAAATCTGTTTGTTGTTTATACATACAACTGCTAGTTCATGTGGTAGACAAATGAGCAACCTAACATAAACCAAACACCAAAATTGAGTATTCTGGGTTATTGTGGTGGTGAAAAGTCACGTTATAAATACAGTTGAGTTCTCAGTACAAGAGAAAACAAAGGAATGTTTACTTTGTAGCTCCTTAAATTTAAAAAAAAAAAAAAATCTGCTCTACAAGCACAGATTGCATATTTTCTGCCCATTCTGGCTTTTGTATCTCAGCATTTTGCCACTCTTCAGCTAGCTTGGAAGAGATTTCTTCCAGAGTGCAAGTTTGCAGAAGTTTTCTTTCCTGACTGATGATGCATACTACCTTTTTTTTTTTTTTTTTTTTTTAATGCTCTTTCTTTCACTTCTCTTTTGACTCTTATTTCTGGAAAATGCTTGAAAAATCAGAATGGATGGACACAGTCTGATTGCAGTTGTCAAACTGTCTCTGCTGTGAGGTCATTAATATAAACGGTTGTGAGGACAGAGCCTGATTTATGAGTAACAGAAGACGGACCGCAGGCTGGACCCGCTGCCTGCCTGGTTACTTAACAGTGGCACAGCTGGGCTGGCGGTAGCGTGGTGCTAAGTTGGCTAAAAAATATGTGGTGCAAGGCAAGCAAGTGGAATTGCTGCCGTGGTGTGGCACGAATTTCACTCCGACAAAGTGGGAGTTGAAGGGGGAGAAGGAACCTGCTTGTGGTGGTCAAGCTGGGGGGGGGGGGGGAAAACAGGCGGAATAGGTTCACTGTTTGAGTGCTTGGTTTTGCCGAGCAGATTTACTTTGGTTCAGGAAGGTGTTTCTCATTTTGAAATATGACATCTTCAGGAGCCTATGTTCAAGGCAGATGAACACAAGGTAACTTAAGGTTGTATTTGAAAAAGGAGCAATATCTTAGAGGAACTAGTATTATTTAGATTTTATTAACGAAAAAAACCCCCAAACAAACCAAAAAAAACCCCGGAAAACAAACCACCCAACCTTCACCCCAAAACTACTCGTGTAGATTAGTATAATTCAGTGAATTTAAAATGTAATCACATTACAATTTGTACCAGCGAATGCTATGGAATAGCCTTCCTTTACCTACCCTGGTGGTTCAGGGAAACTTGCAGCGGCTTCACTACACAGCAGTGGGTAGATCGCCCGCCTTTGTCATGGTTGTTTGAGCTCACCGGTGATAGTTAATACCCTTGTTAGGACTTGGTTGAACTTTGAGCACAGTTATCAATATTTGATAACAGATCGCTGATTATCACAAGGCAGTAATCAGGGAGCGGTTGTAGTGATTCGTGCTTTGGTATAATTAAGTTACTGCAGTGCAAATCGTCATCCTAAGAAGTGCCTAGAAGTTGCTTCCACGTAATCCATTTATTTATATGAAAAGAGCTGGTATATCGCTGGATTAGCACTACAGTCACGTAGTCCAGAAAGCCTGTAGTAGTGTAATATTTGCAAATGATGAACTTCCAAAACAGCCTTTAAGAGGACATTTTCAAGAGCCTTCGGTTCTGTAACTCCAGTGTTAGTTACCCTGTATTGATTAGCACTGGGATTTCTCCATACCGTAACAAAATGACTGCCTGGTGTGGCAGTAAAATAATAAAGATGTGAAACTGTGGCGGATTCCTTGATTAAATTTCTCTGGCAGCCATTGAAGTTATTTTGAGTGCGAACACATTTGTGGAATTACTTGTCTGCTCCTGTGACAGTGTGCTGGGATATATGCCAAAAAAATTATCTTTTTTGTGGCTTCATAAGCCAAAATACTATGCAAACTGTTTGGTTCTTGCTACAATGCAAATGTGAAGTCAAAGGGAGTCTGCTCTACCTGAACTTGAATCACATACTACTTGTAGGCTTGGATGGGAAGGAGACATCACATGATTTAAAGAATCAGTGTCTATTTTGCTCAGTAAAACAGTGAAGAATTTTAGACCTGTATTTGTGTGAATTCAAGGAAACTGGAGTGAGAAACTGGCACACACGCTCTTGCTGTGTGCCAGGGTTTCCTGTGAATCTTGAAGTAATTCTGATTTTTCTCATTTGACAGTTGTTGTTATGGTTAACACCAAAAATCCTTAATCTAATGCCTTGCTCTCAATTTAGTGTTGGCATTTAGGCTGAAAATCTGCTGTAATTTCTGTGGTATTTTGGCCAACATGCTGGAGTGGTACTTGCTGAAGCACAACATTAGGTTCAGTGTTTTCTTCTGATACTATAAATTACTTGTAATAATTTGTATTGACTGAACTTTTCTTGTTAAGGTTTTCTAACATAAACGTCTTACAACATAAGCTCTTGTTCAAGGTACACAATCTGCATCTGGGATTTTTACCAAATTGAGGATTTTTGGTTTTCTACCCCCAAAATCAGATTTTTAGATTCATATTAGATTAAATAGCCATTTATTTCTGAAAATGTTGATGCATATGTTGTGGAAGTATATAATGATGCTATAGAAAAAAAGCCTATCTATGTTTCTCAACAAGCAACCTAAATTTCTCTGGATTACAACGTTTAGAGATAATTTTGGAAAGGGAATGTGACAAATGGATTTGTATAAACAGGAAGAAACAGACTTGAATGATAGCCTATGAAGTTCTTATTATAACTTGAGGACATGTATGTTCTAGTAAGAATACCCTAAAAATCAGTATTTCCTCCAGATGTGGCATGGTGTGTGTTGTTCCTGATGTATGCTGGATTTTCTTTGTCTTGAAAATGAATTACTTCATTGTTGTTTCCCTTTAGGGGAGAGTGCCTAGTTTCAAACTCTTTCCCTGCAAGAATGCACAAGCTAGTTATGTTGTTTTCCTGGCCTCTTACCTTTATGTAGTGTGCTGTAAGGAAGAACTTGACCACCAGTAGCTGCCTTAGTTTAGTACCAGTTAAACCAGTAGGTCTCAAAGGCATTAAGAATAGTCCAAATGCTCTGCCTAGATAGTTACTGTGACAGGTTTTGAAAACTTTATTTGTTGCTGCTGCTATATCCATGCTGTTCTATATGCGTTCCAGTTTAGGTAAGGTATATTGGGACAGCAAATATGAGAAAACTTCAAACCTGAAAATACTAGGTGTGGTTAACTTCACTGATTAAGTAAGCCTGAAAAAAGAACTGGCCTCATTAATGAATATGTATTTAGCACCTTTGAGGATTGGCACAGATGCTGTAACTTTGGCCATGAACATTGCAGGGCTTCAGCTGTGTGACACGTCTGTAGTCCCTGAAGCAACATTCCACTAGTGCTTTCAACTGAGTAAGGAGAGAGTAAAAATAGAATGGTAAACTTTCTGTCTGTATCACTCAAAGCTGAAGCCCTGGAGGGGAGGGGGAGGGAATCTGTATCTTATGCTCATAATTAAAGATGCTTCATGATAATACATAGTTTGTACATAGTGCTGTCAACCAGAAAGCTTTAAGTGCTTTACGAAGGTGATTGATACCATCTTCTGTGTTGTATGGGGCAACTGAGGAGGGACGTGGCCCAAGCCACAACCATACAGCTAAGCAGACAGAACTGAAGTAATTGTGTCCCATCCTCCCCTGCTGTACTCGGTGTCAGCAATATCCATAAACTGCTCTGTCCCACTGAGTTCTCTTATTACTCCGTGCAGGAGTAAGTAGAAGAGTCTGGGGTGTGGATTCTTAATAGCCAGCTTCTGTGCACATAGTTCATGCTAGCGCGAGGAGACCAGAATTGCTGGTAAGCCTGGTTTGTATAACTTGAGGCAGTAACACAGGGGGTGGCGGGGGGAAATCCTGTGTTACTATTAACTGGAGCGTGGGGGTGCCTTAGCTAGGCCTGGCCTGAACTGAGAAGTTGTAGGTGCAGATAGCCATAGTGCTTGTGAGGATAGCTGGTTTTTTCAGCACCCCTAAGAAATGTAATCCACATCATCTACCCGTGGGTTATTGACTAGACTGGAGGCTTTTGCCACCTGGTAAGCGTTTGTGGGTAAGGGGGAGCAGAAATTCTTGCATCATTTTAAACGGCAGTAGCTTTGCACTTCTCAATAATTGACTTCCCTTGGGGGGGGGGGGGAAGCATACCTGCCTTTTTCCCCCTAATTCTCCCCCTCCCCCCCACCCCTTGTCAAATCAGCATTTCACATATGCCCACGGTAACTGTTCGAATTGCCTCCTACTTTGCTTTTGGTGAAGGCTGGTTTCCCCGCTGCAGTGTTGCCTTGCTAGTTTTGAACTCTTGTGATAGACTCCATAGGAGAAGTGCAGGAGCACACCCAGAAATTTCACTTGGGTCTCCGCTCTGTCGGATGGAGCTCTGTTGCCACAGAGACCAAAGCTTGTGTGTTTCAAGGAAGATATTTTTAGGAGCTGCTGTTTAGCTGGTGGAATGACTTTCTTCCTTAATAGGGAGAGCAGATTGTAACAGTATTCCTCTTTGCTCACAATGTCTTTTGCCTTTTTCTATCACCTTCTTTCCTTTTTAATATGTCCCTTAGTTTCTCTTTCATTGCCACCTATCCGTATCTGCTCTTTTCCCATTTCACTTTCTGTATCTCTGTTCCTGTTGCACAAGAATCAGATACCACAAGGGATTTTGCAGAGTGGGGAAGGGACCCAGTCCCTTTGCATAAAGGATACTGTATTTTAAAAATAAAATCCCCAGGTCATTTTGTACCTCAGTTGAACAGTGCTTGCTGAGTCACCAGCATTTGCAAAGACGCAGAGTATCACAGAGCCAGTCTCTGGCCTTCAGCTCCAAGAAGCTTGTGCATGTCAATTATTCATGGCCCTTGCTTATGAGTTGTCATATGTCCTTTGGCCTTGCAATAAATACATTTTACACATAGCTGTTTCTGCTGATGTTTGCGGTAAGCTTGATGTCTCACTGTCTGATTGATGGCCTTATGGTAAAGGGCTTCAAAGGAGAAGAGTTACTGTAACAGATTTACGTCTTGGAAAGTTGGACTGTCCCTAACTAAAACAGTCCCAGAGATTCTTTTAGTTGTCAGTCAGCAGGAATACGAAGTAGAAAAGACATTTGACCTCATGGCAGGCTACAAGTGCACTAAGTCAGGTTCCTAATACCCTTCTGTGATTTCTTTTTTGTCAAAATTGTCACGTTGCCTTTCTGTGGAGTTAGGTACTGAATACTTGTAGCATTTATTCAGTGGTGAAGGACTACTTAAAATTTAGAGATCTCTGTTTTTTTTAATGATGCTACAGATTCTATCTGACTTTAACTGGCATGCTATGAAATTGAGATGTTTTGTTTCCAGATTTTTTTCTTGCTGTGCAGCAGCAATGTGAGCTTACAACGTGAGCTGTTTTCAGAAACAACATCAAGAGATGTGAATCCAAAGCAGATCAATGTTGAAGAAAATTGCCATTCTAAGGCAATTGTCTGTGTTGAAGGAATTATCTTGCTATCCCATGCTGCCTTGTAATCCTGTGATTCTCATTCAAACATCTGTTTTCATATTCTCTTTAGATAGTAAACCTTTTGGAAAGGGGACTTGATATTTATCTTGATACTGGAGTTCAGGATGGTATTGCAAAACCTACCAGCATTAATATCCTTCCATTCCTGTTTAAGTGCCACTTAGAGGATCTTGTTCCAGTCCCATTTCCTTGTATTCCCTGGTGGTCATGCATTTCTGCCCATCTTTAATACGGTGCAACAGCTGGTAGATCAGCAGGTTGGATGCATGTTCCGCCTTCAAAGGTACATATTCCAGCCCTCCCCACCCAGCAGCTGAAATGAAGTCTGTGAGGACAAGACATTGCTCCCAGATCTCGTTAACACGCATACCAAAATCAACTAGGCTCTGCTGTGTGCTGGACTATTTCTAACAGTAAGGGAGAAAAAAAATCCCCAAAAGCTTCACAACATCTCTTTAAAAACATGAGGCCATGGCTGTGGTGATAGACCACCAACGTGAGCTGCTGCTTGGTTACCAGGAGGATAAAATTTTACTCCAGGGAGATATTTTTATACAGTTGCTTATTCATATTACAGTAGATGCCAAAAGCACCCTTATGCTCAGCAGCAGAGAAATATTAAGAAGACTTCAGCTTCTCAGAAGCTACAGTCCAGTCTGATGTTATTTCATTGTAAGAACTGGCAATCCTGACAGCCTGTAGTTGGGTGATTAGTACTGGATTATTCTTACATTGTAATTTTAATTATTAATTGATGATTCTTCCATTGTAGTTTTCTCTCTTTGGCACAAACCCAATCATTTAGCTGCTTGATCGTCAAGTACTGTCCAGGCCTGCCATACGCCTTGCTATCAGCTTGGCAAGGAAGGTGAAACCGCCTGGGTGTACATTGAATATAGCCTAAACTGTAGGTTTTGATTTTCATTGTCATAGCAGTGACAGCAGGACTGTAGACAGTGTAGACTGGCAAAAAGACATGTTCTGCACAAATTTTCTACTAGAAATGTCTTCTCTTGTGCACTTGATTATTCTTTATACAGCTTACTATAGGAAGTGGAGTTATACTCAATTATAAAATATTTACCCAGAAAATTACTATGTAACAGCTTTGATTTCAGCTTTCCTAACAAGTTGTGGTGACCAAATACTATTGCGCTTTTCACTTCTTCCTAGCCACTGTCGCCTCCTCCCGTGCTTCTTCCAAATCCCTTTATATTTTTCCATACTTTAAGTGAAAAATTAATTAGCGTCATCTTCAACTTTTTTTGCAGCTGTGAAACAGCACACAAGCTAGGACAGTCTTATGGATGGGCATACTGGAGAGCAGTCAGGACTTCCAACAAACCCTGAGTTTTATGGAATGATGTGTCTTTATGGTTAAAAATTAAGCTTGAAATATTTTAAACTGGAAAAGAAAAATGAGGAATAATTTATACTGATCAGAAATGGAAAAATGGACAGAACTATCCTTTCAAATATTTATCCTCTTTGTTGTCTTTAGCTATGCTAATAAGGCAGTTTGGTCTTTCTGTTCAAGTTATGTGGGATTAAAGGTGGGCAGAGGAGTACCTGTCTTGTTTAGTAGTGGACAGATTGTTAGCCTCCGGAGTATCTAATTGAAATTCCTGAGAGTGACTCTAGAGAGGCGAGGAGTCTAATTTATGACTTGCTGTGCTGTGGAGTGAAAGATAAGAGGTGTTCGTGAAGATGGTGAAGATTAACAAACTGAGGTTGCGTCTTTGAGGATAGCTCTCTTCAGGCTGGGTAATATTTTGATTATTTACTTTACTGGTCTGCTTTAAAGTTTAGACTTGTAAATTATAAATAGATAGTAAATAGATGCCTCCAATGGGTAGGAGGGATGCTTTTGGTTTTATTTCCCTCTCCTTTAGTTTGTTTGTTTTTTTGCTTTTGTGGTGTGAAATGTGTTGGGTTGTGGTTTTGTTTGGTTGGTTTTATTAAAGGGATGTTTCTTTTCTCTACAGGTATGGTGTTAGTCCTGAGAACATTATTCTGTATGGTCAGAGTATCGGTACTGTCCCTACAGTAGACCTGGCGTCTCGGTACGAGTGTGCAGCAGTAATCCTTCATTCTCCCTTGATGTCTGGATTACGGGTAGCTTTTCCTGACACTAGGAAAACCTATTGCTTTGATGCTTTTCCAAGGTATGTAAAAACGCTGCAAAGAGGGTTGTTACATACTCAACATGCTATTTATGTGTTTAAAAGGGACTAGTTCTCTTAACTTTTCGGGGAACTTTGTTGAATTCTCACCTGCATTTTAAAGCTCAGATAGCACACCTTCTGAATCCAAGCAGAGAATCCCGTATAAGAAAGAGGCTGTCAGTCTCAAACTGACACGATAGTCAGCTCAATGAACATAAGTCTAAGTGTCCACAACTAATTTTTTCTGAGTTTTGTGTTATGGGTTGTTAATATCAGAATTCTTATGCTGTCAAGTTTGGTGTAGTAGCTTAACAGCTGATAATACGCTATATAAGTCCTTCAGACTAGTGACTAACAAAACAGTAATTATACGCTTTTAACATTTCAGTCAACCTTTGATTTAGGAGGCAATGTGGTATCATGAAATGGATGTGCTGATTTCAAGCTGCTTATTAAAATATCACTGTAATTTTACCAGATCAGCAGAGAAAAAGGTATAGGTGCTGCTTTTAAAGTGAGAAGACAAGAGAGGGTCAGAGGCTACAGTGTTAGACTGCCGTGGTTCACTTCTCAGCTTGGTTCTGAATTTCACGTATAATCTCAAGGAAACGCATTTCATTTTTCTTTGCCTTTGGTCCTTGTAAGTAAAAACACTACATCTTTGGTATGGTGTCCATATAAAACCACTAAAGATACATGTTCTCCATTAGGGAAGAACAAATAAAAATCTTGGTAAGATCCTAATGTCTGTGAACAAAACAATGTAAGTTACTGTCCCTCATTTGGAAGACTTTGAGCTTGCTTTAAGAAACTGTAGAATATTTTACATACAGAAAGCTATATGCAACTGGTTTCAAGGTAAAACAGTTGCCTTTATAGCCTAGTGCTTCATTTGGCAAGCAATTGCAACAGACCTAGGTGAGAGTATCCAGATATTTGGGAGTAGTAGGGGTCCTGGGAATAGCAGATGTTTTAGGAGTCTTTTAAAACTTCTCATTTGACCCAGTTTAAATTATGGGAGAGTATGAGAAGAGGGGAAGCCAGTCTCCATAGGGCAGTGTATATAGACCTGAGGGATGGTGAGGGGAGGCACAGATAAGAAGCTAAGTGGTCTGTGGAAGGGAGAAGACAGAACAGATTCACTGAATTCCTGTGCAAAGCTTGGCTTGGCTTCAGAAGGTCACGTTTGCCATAAGTGTGGTTGGGAATTTTCATAGCATTTGTTATGTTGATTTTATTTTGGTTACAACAGATTAAAATTAGAAGGTGGGGGAGGCCCTAGATACAAATCTGTATGCCAAAAAGCTAAAAGTAATAGTGACTGAGTTACAGTGACTTTCACAGTATCTGTGTCCAGTCCCCATGTTTAGAATTCTTCCAAACACATTATTAATTAATTAAATTGTTGAAAGTGCAGTCAGAATTTGAAACAGTCGTACTCAGACTCATCACCCTCAAACTTGAAAACCATTATTTACAAATGCTTCTGCAAGAGGGGAAAAAACAGAGCCTTAAGAATAGCTCTGATTACAAAAGTAACAGTGATTAGCTGATATAAGTCGTATCAAATAACAGTTTTAAAAAGAAAAAGTGGGAGGGGGGAACAGTGACAACAGATGTACTGTAGCACATGAGTATTTTGTTCTTACCCTACTGAGCTGTTCATTGCTGTCAGCCTGACTTCACTTGTACTGTAAGCAGTGAAAATAAACAGCAGTGCACTGTTACGAATGTGTGCAGCTCAACTGTCTGTCTTCACAGTGGGAAACAAAATAGTTCTGTGTGCACCTACAGTGAATTACTATTATGTGCATTTTATGTTGGGACTCCATGAGAATTTGGTCTCTGTAGATTTTTCTAGCTCAGAGCGGTATGGCTAAGAATACTAAGTCTAATGTGCAGTTCAAATACTGCCTTATGAGTCGCTGAGTTGGCAGTGGGACACTTTCCAATTTTCTGCAAAATACAAACATTATCTAGCTTAATGGTCTGTGAATATACGTGGAAAAAAGTTTCATTATCTGAGGACTGAAGTGAAAGGGGTTTCCTACGCTAAATGGGAGTTTAGTAACTAGCCGCTAAAATTATGTATAAACATCTCCGCAGCTGTACGTAGCTGACATGTCTGTAACATTGTGGAACTCAGGGACAGACCCTTCATGGGCTTAAGACTTCAGTTTATGTAGCATGTTGATTATAAAGTATTTACATTTGGCTATGATATTAATTTGGGTGTGGAAATTACAGAAAAAAATGTGCGTTATTCTGATGTCTTTCAACTTGAGATATTTTTCTGTATTCGGTATAGTTGCACACAGCTCATTCCAGACAGAAAAAGTGAAATGGGCTGCATTTTAATTTTAAATAATACTTTTCCTCTTTAAATTACATGAAGCTTGTTTTTTGGGGGAGGTATTGAGACTGAAATGTGTTTAGACTTAGCTGTTTACTGGAATACCAATGACTGCAGAATACTAAATGCTGAGATTTATATGCATGAAGTTTAGTGTTTCAGTCTGCATCTTAAATTTTAATTAACTTTATATTTTCATAAAGCAGCTTTAAACCTGTTAAGTCAGTGTATCTTGGCATCTGTATTTTTTAATCATTTTAAGAAGTCTCGATCACTTTGTAAAATCTCTAGTCTTACCAAAATTGCATGCTTTCATGTTCTTCAGGAGCAGGAAAATCCAAACACCTTTTATTAGGTAGCATAAAGAAATAGTCTTGTCCTTCTGTTGAATGAAATATTACTGATACTCATGTTTCCACCCACTTCATCCCATACTCTGCACAATGTCCTGAGCCAATTCCTCCATTTCTTGATGTAAGTGGAGCTGGTAGGAAGCTGAGAGTTCATTAGCACTTGGTGTCTATATACTGATCTGGAATTATTGGTGACTGCCAACATGAAATGGCTGGAAGTAGAAGCTGGTGCCTGCATGAGGGCAGGCAGAGAAAACTGCTGGTTATCACTTTGAAGTTCATGTGCTACCAGTCTACTTCGTAACTAGGGTTTTCAGGGCTGAACTCTCAGGTGTGAAGGTGCCATGTCACTCTTCCCATTCCTCTGAACCCATTTTCCCGTGAGAGGCAGTCACCAGCTACATTGGTCTGCTGAGTGTAGTTGGAACAAAAGGAAAAAAAGTTTATTTAAGGCCCCTCTGCAGTCAGAGCTGGCGAAGAAGTTGATTATGTGAAGTAAAATCCTGTGTGAGTTTCTTTTGATGTGCAGTTAAATATCCTTGTGTTACGTTCTTCTCCCCCCAGTTTTCTCTTTCCTCATTTGAACTAAAACAATCAGGACAAAGAACAGATTGTTTTTCTTTAGCTGAATCTGCCTAATTTGGGGGTTCAAAGACAGGTTCAAACCTCATAAGCTGAAGCTTTTTTAATGAAGTCTTATGACTAGAATGTAGCTAATTAGCTCCTAATCTATTAAATTGGAAGGTGATAATGTGTGATGTGAGGAGTCTGCACTGGCAGCATGTCCCGTAGAATCTTAATTGCTTCTCAGTGGGTTTTGTGATAGACTTGTTGTTTGGGGATTTTTGTTTTCTTTTTGCCAAACTTTATTTGGATGCTGCCTATTCAATCTTCTTGTCGTCAGAACTGGTGGGATGATGGTAGTGGCAGTGCAGGCTCCTGTTTACACGTGTGTTTTGGGAGTGAGCCTTGTTCCGTATTACTGGGCACAATTCCAATGTTTCGCAGCTATTTAAAAAGATGCGGTGGTAACTGGACTGTGTGTCGATAATTAAGCTTGTTTTCTTTAATGGTATGAAAATTAAAGCCCCAAACTGAGCTATGTTTTTCTTTTTCATCCCCCAGCATTGACAAGATATCTAAAGTAACCTCTCCCGTGTTGGTAATCCATGGTACCGAAGATGAGGTAATTGATTTCTCTCACGGCCTGGCCATGTACGAGCGATGTCCACGAGCGGTAGAGCCCCTCTGGGTGGAAGGGGCTGGGCATAATGACATAGAGCTTTATGCACAGTACTTAGAGAGACTAAAACAGTTCATATCTCATGAACTTCCCAACTCCTGAAGAAGCCTACCTGATTTTACCTCAGTTACTGTGAACGGAAGAAATTACCTGGTTTTGCACATGCTTTAACTGGATAGCTGTAATAGCTTTATACTATGAAGAAATACCCTGTCTTTAGGGTGTTCTAATCAAACATCTGATGAAATTTGTCTTTTATATCTGGAAATTACTCTACTAATGCACACAAATACGGTCAACTACTGTAATACCGACAATTTTTAGCTTTGTTGCCCTGAAGGAAGTGGGAATACTAGCTGCTTACGGGGACACTTTTTACCTAGTGCTATAATAATCGAAGATCAGTTTTCTCTGTCTCACTTCAGATTGTTTATGATTCTGTCGTACGAAGACTGGTTTGTTTTTTTCCCCCAGTGTTCTCAGTGTGGAGAACACGTCTGTTATGAGCTACAGCTTGTTCTGAACTATCAGTCATGGGTTCAATCTAAGGGAGTGCTTACTCTGTAAAGTTTCTAGCTGTGGTATTGTAACTGGAAAGTTATTGTGATGAAGTTCCCCCTCTCCTCCCTTCTAGTGTTCTTTTGTTAACTTACTGATCTTCCCGAGTAAATTATTTAAATATACTTTTTCCTGAAAATAAACTACTATATGGGGCTAAACTCTGTAATGACCTCTCCATTACCTGTACAAACATAACTGGAATATTCTTAAAGGAACTAGGGACAAAATTGCTTTGTTTAAAAATAAATGTGTAAATTTACTACTAGAAAACTCATTTTAATATTCAGATGGTCTGAATAATAGCCATAACAGACATTTCCTTCTGTAAAGCATTCCTGTAGACTTTTTAAAAGTACTGTACATATTTGAATTTACATTGTGCATAGATTGTTAATTGGTAGTTTTAATTTAAGTCTAGTTACAATAAACTGCAAAATTCTGGTTTGTATATGATTGAATACATTTTGTTAAAATATGTTTTTATCCCTATATTATTTTGCTATTAAAGTTTTATAAAGTTTCCAGGACAAAAAGAAAATTTACACATTTATGTTTTGATGAATTTATGTAACTAAATTTTCATTGAGCTGATCTTTTTAGTTTAGAAGTAATTTGATTCTTTGACACTGGAATCGCACAGATTATGCATCAGAAATGCAAGACACTTAAAAATTGTTACACTACTAGCATAGGTCTAATTTTTCCAAATTTAAAGGCCTTAAATGTACTGTAAGCCTCAGATTGTTGTATAAATTGATTGCGATTGATTGCAGTTTGTGTCCTGTTGCTAGAATGCAACACAGTGATTGTAATGGAATAAAGGATGCATGGATTAGAGCTTGCTGAATTTTTGAATCTTATTTGGTGCATGATTTTCATATACAAGGGAAGTGTAAAGTACAGATTGCTGTATAGAGTAACTTGAATTTCATTATTTAAATCCTTCCCTTCAAGGAAAATGTCCTAAAGTACAAAGCCACATTTCCATGAAGCTTGGTATGTAAATCAAATGTAAAGAGATTATTTTTACATAGTGTTCAGCTGGTTCTGAGTAATGTAAAATCATGATTCATTGCCTAGAAGAAATGTTTGAACTTAGTTGTCATGAGTCCTTGTAACAGGCCTGCAGTTTTCAGCACTGCAAGTGTCTATTGTTTTTGGTTATTGACTATGCCTCATTACTGTAAAAGGAGAAAAACTGGTGTTTTCACTTGGAGTGGGGGGAAATGAGGACACCCATCCTGTTCCATGTTGTCTGGATCCTTAGAATCTGGATCTGTGCATCTGTTATACAGTTGTGAGTTTTAAATGTCCCAAACAGCAGGGCCCCAGCTGTTCTCTTGGTAACTTTTTCAGCCAAAACTGGCAGGTTTTGCCCACTCATCTCAAGCTTGCCATTTCCTTCCTGTATTTTAAATAAATGTTCAGATAAGTGTCTTTTTAAATTTATTTTGCACCTTCATAAGTCCACAGTGGATTTTCTTCTATTGCCTGTATGTGTTCTTCCTGAGACTAGGTCTGTGGAAACAAAGCTGATGTCTATGGTATAGGTTGTTGAGATAACGTTTGAAAGTGTCAGCCTGTCCTTTTAGTGACTTGAGGAATTTTTACTTAATTAGGCATTGTTTTTTGATACCCACATTGAACTTTGTGTTGCTCTGAAAACTTCAGCCTAGAATGCTGGGTTTTGGTTTTTTCCTTGTGACATCTTGTAGCTACCCTTCTACTGGTACTTTTAACCCTTTTCCCTATAAATTGATTTTTTTTTTTTTCAATTGCTACTTTTCTAACTCCTGCAGTCATCTCGTGACTTGTCTTTCTGTTTGCTTTGCTTTTTGTCAGTATTCCTCTGTTAATGCAAGCCCCAAATTTGAATTCAGTGTTGTTGTACGTGTCCCATGGTCTCTGCACATGCAGCCCAAGTTCATAGTATCCTTGCTGAATGTGAATTTCAACTTACTATCTTTTATTTGTCTAAATTCCTGCCTGCGTCACTATTTCAGGCATTTCAAAATGCTACTGCTGGTCAGTGTTAGAATTACTAGCTGAAAAAGCCTGTGGCCAAGTCACGAAACTATATTAAAGATAGTAGATTTCAGGTCCCCATTTCTTTAAAGAGAAAAGGTTAGAACAGAATTTTTAAATGATGGGAAAGGTGATGATGTGAGGTAATGAAGGAGAAACTTTGGGCTGAAAACCAGTCTGCTCCAGCAAACTGCTAATGTTCTCTCATTTAAACATGTAACGTGGGCCTGTACAAGAACTTGTTATGCATATTTTAGAGCTACCAAGGTGTCACTGTGAAGATGGTGCCTGTGTCTGGAGAAATGTTGCAATGGGTCTTCCAAGGGTGTAAGTGATCACTAATGTTTTTTTCTTGATGTGGGTGCTCTGTCCGTTTTTTCTGGATGACTGACTTTGTTAGTATAGGGCAGCCATATATGACTTTATTCAGGAGGGTTACAATGTGGCATATCTGTTTTTGTCAGTAGCTGTCTAGTATTTGGGCTTTGAAAAAGCCAGAACAAAGTATTTGTTACAGCTTCAAAAGGTAGCATTTTCGAAGGAGTTTATGCAGCCTTTTTAAATTTATGTAACTGTTATAAATTTAACTTGTATTCACATGGAGGCCTGTTACCTGTGTCACCTCTACCACATTTTCTTCCTCATTCTTCCATGTAATTCTTGTAAATTGTGGGAGCTTTTCTGTGGGTGGTGACCCTTTAGCTTTCCTGTGTTTACATTTCATATTGTGCACCTCTTTTATAAGATCTGCATCTTGCTTTTTCTAAGTGATGCCAAACACAGAAGTAGAGAATCAATGTACCTTCTTCCTCTGGTTCTTTGTTCAGCGGTAAACCTGAAATTGTTCTCATTTGGAAAATGTTTTCTTCCCTAGGTCTAACCTTGTGATGTCAATTAATGATGTGGTTTAAGTCCATTCAACTTAATTTTCTAGATCCTTCTTTGTGGAATTCGTTGGCCATTTTAGCTCTGAAATGTCTTGTGATGCAGATGTGGTTGCTCTGTTCTGCCAGCACTGGCGGAGGGCAGGGTGGCTCTGGTGGTGGGCACTCCGCTGTTGGCAGTGAGGTCAAGCACGGAAGCCACCTGCGTAGTGTTTATCACTTTCAAAGTCCGGCAGTAATTCTTGGACCAGATGGGCGTGTGAAATTTGAAGCGGGAGGTGGTGTTTCAGCTGTACAATATTTGAGTCTTACAGCTTTGCTGCAATAGTTAAAATTGCAAGAGGCGTCCTTAACAGCAGGAGAGGGAGCAGTGCTGCTTTGACACAGGGTTTAGAGCTTTGTGCCTGCGGTAACCGAAGTAATTTTGCGGAAAAACGTTAGTTTGATATACCTGCTGTACTTACCAAAAAAAAAAAAAGAAAAAAACAAACAAAAAAAAGAAAACCAAACAAAAACCAAACCCAACGAAAGAACCCAAAACAAACAAACCAACCACGCAGACCCCTATGCCTTCAGCGCGTTAGTTGTGAGTTGGCTTCTGGCTCCCGAGCAGGTACCCAGGCGCGCTGTGGGCTCCAGGCCCCCGCGGTGCTCCCCAAGGCCCAGCCCCGGCTCCCCCCGCCTGCGGCCCCCGGGGGCGCTGGGCCCCGGCCGTGCCGCTCCGCCCTGCCCGCCTGGCGGGCCCGGGGCACCCCGCCGTGCCGCGGGGCAGCGCCTCCCGTAACCGGCCCTTGTGCGCGGCCGGGGAGCGGGGCTGGCGGGGCCGGGGCTGCCCGCGCCGGGGGCCGGGGGAGCGATGCCGCCTCGCCGGGTGCAGCCGGGTAAGGAGCCGCTGCGCGGGGGGGCGGGGGGCGGGGAGGGGGCTCAGCCGGGCAAACCCCCCGTCTGTGTTGCAGGTGGCGCCCCGAGGAGCCCCAGCGCCGCCCGGCTGCTCCCGCTGCTGCTGGTGCTGGTGGGCGCCCGGCCCGGGCTGCCGGCGACGAGCGACTACAGTCAGTGGCGACAGGGTGACGGTGTCCCGCGAGTGGGGGGCGGCGGGGGGGAGGGGAAGGCGGTGCCGGGCCGGGGGCCAACCTCAGCCCCGGCCGCTGCTACTTGTACCTCGGCGAGGTGGGGGGCCGGGCTGCGGCGTCCCGGGGCAGGAGGAGGAGGAGGAGGAGGAAGGTGGCTCCAGCCACCCCCGACTGTGTCTGCAGGAACAGCGAAGGGAGCGAAGGGAACGCGCCTCTGGCTTCCAGTCTGGCTGCAAGGCGCAGCAGATGGCATGGTTTTGCTGTGGCTTCCGAGGTGGCTGCAAGCAGCGGCTCTTAATTTATCCTTTAGTTCCTCAGGCCTTTTTTAGTTTTTATGGGCTGCCTTTGAAGACAAGGTATTGATCCAACATTTTGCTTATTCTAAATGACGTTTTACACAACGGTTTATTCTAGAAAGCTTGCAGACCTAGATGTAGCATTGCTTCCATTTGCGCTCACTCCACAGCAGCGCCACTAGGTGCCATAAGGGGCACGGAGGGATGCTCTGCCCTGAGCCCCTTCCCCCTGGCCCAGGCCAGCAGCAGCAGGGTGTGCAGCCCTCCTCTGCGTGTTGCTGGGGTCCTCCTGGAGCCTGGTCCCTGTCCCTCTCCCCCCCAGGGACCCCACACAAGCCATTTGCTCCCCTCTGCATCAGCCCCTCCCTAAGGGGGTGCACTGGCTCATGGATCTCTCAGGGGCCTTGTGAACACGGTTCTTGCAGTGGCTATTGATTGCTCTGAATGAAAGACACAGTAAAGATGCAAAACACTGCCTTCACTACAACGTGTTCCCGAGTTACCCGCTGCCATCTAGTTTTGCAGTTTTGAGTAATACGATGTTATATTTCAGGGATGAATTACAGTACATGTGTGGCTTTGTATGCAAAATTCCAACATAATAATAGAAAACTAATAGGATTACAATATACAAGCAATCCCCTGGACTGTAAGTCACAAGTACTTGAAGTTGATAACCTTAATCTTGAATCAAATGAAAAAAAAAAAATAGCTGAGGCTTCTCAAACATGCTGGGCTGGGATCCACCTCTAGGAAACAGAAGAACATTCTTAAAAATCTTGTTCTCTGCTTAGAAATGAAAGGGAAGGCTGCAGGCACATCCCAGGGCTCCCAGGACGTGACCTCCAGCCTTTAGCAGGGTGCCGTTATGTTAAAACACTATGTTAAACACTTTTGGCAAGATGCAATTAAGTTTTGGGTTCTTTGTCCCTTTTAATTATTAGAGCTTTATTGTGTGTTTGCAGCCCTACTTATCATCAAGTCCCAGCCTACTTATGTTGCATTTAATTGTTTTATTGATCAGTTCTCAGTGTAAATTGAACCTTTGGGCTCAGCCTAGGTGAAGGAGAGCTGGGTAGGGGCACTACCTGAGAAGCCAATTTAAGCACCAGAGAGTCCCAGTTCTTCCATACTGGTACTAGCTTGTGTGCAGGATGAAGCTAAACCCTGTTACACCAGGCTAATGGCTTTAATCAACAGGCAGAGACCAGGAAGATCACCTAGAAAGTGAAACTGAGCCTTTCATTTAAACCCAACCTATATCTACTGGAAACCTACTAGGGCCTGAGACTGTACCCAAAATGCAAATGGCCCAGCAGAAGTATATAAGTTTCCTTTCCTGGTCATGTATGAAAAAGGCTTTTATAGTCTTTAATAGGAATTGTTATTTTTCTTACCATTTTTCAGAAAATTTATATGGAATAGTACATACTCTTTTGGTGATTGGGGTCTTTTTTTAGGAATCTGTGTACTCTGGAGCATATGTACCAATGACAAAGATAGTTTTCATAAGCATTACAGTAACATTAGTTTAAATAAAAAAATTATAAATAACAGTTATTATGTTATAGTACCTAAAACCCTATCTATGGCACATCTATTGATTTGGCCTGTCAAAACATTGTTTGTCAGAGTGGTGTAGCAATCTGCACTGTATCCAGGGCTATAACACTGATAAATGTAGAGATATATTTACGGTTGTTTTAAAGAAACGTTCCCACTGGGGTTCTTTGCCGTTTAATAGGTTTTACTGTATTTACGATTATTTCAGAACATAGCCTGAATCCCAACAGTTCTTTGTGGGATGCGGATTATGAAAGACTGTTGTTGCACAGTAAGAAGAGCCTTTCCGGGACCATGGGCTCTTACAAACCCTCCAGCCTGTTCAGGAGCAGCTCTCTCCTGGGTCACCAGGGAAGGAGAAGTTTGCTAAGTCAGAACCTGAGCCAGAAACCACAAGAAAAGCAGCTGTCCTGCGACATGCTCCTTACACTTTCCAGATATATTTTAGTGGATACCTTTGGACCTAGCTTGGCCTGGAACCTCTTTCGGTTTTATAACTGTGATCAAGAAGTCAACCTGCCCAAAATTCCTCTCAGTCCTCTCAAGGTGGCCCAGCACAAGGTGAAGCCATTCTTGCTACACAGGGTGCTTCGGCTTCTCAGGAATATGGGAGTCTTGTCTGAAGTTCAGCAGTCCAAGGCCTTCTCTCTGCTCAAGAAGCAAATACTTAAACCAAGGACAACACTGTTAAAGCCCGAAGAGGAACTAAGTGGTAAGTATGTAAGGAGGAGGTATGGTGTTGGTATCTCAAATGCTTTGTGGTGCTGGCTGAGTGGAGCTGTGGGGCCAGGTTCCGTGCTGCCAAGGCTAGGGGCGGCCATCTCTGGGTGCAATCCGGTACATGGTGGCCCTGTGTCGCCCCAGGAGCCAGCACTCAGCGTTCAGGCTGAGCTAGAGCCGGGGCTCAGGGTGCTTAGCCCTAAGCAGGGGGTCTGTGATGAGGCAGGTGGAACACGGTCGCTGTCTGCAGAAGAGGAGATGCTAGACAAAGGCTGGTATGGTGTGCGGAGGGCAGCAGCTGCACATGGGCCACTGTGAGGAGGCAGGCTGTAGGGGTCAATACAGGCACTAAAAGCAGCGTTGTGGTAGTGTGGTGCATGGCTCGGTGGGGCTGCGGGGTCCACAGCAGCCCCTGAGCGCAGCTCTAATGCGAGCTCCCCAGGGCCTGGCCGTGCCAGCGCTTCCAGGTCCCACCAGGAGCTGCTGTGCCCTGCTCCCGTGCTTCCAGCTGCGGGTTGCCTGTGGAAACAGAGCTACGCTGTACTGAAAAAGAAAAAAATAATTTTAAAGAAAAACAACAACAAAAAAAATCAATCAAACAAAAAATCATACAAGATCTGCGGCTGGGAAGAGGAAAAAAAAATAGGTGTATAAAAAATTTATTTATTAATTAGTATAATGTAGGAGCTAATGGCTCGCGGTCCCTGTTTCTGGGAGGTGCAGACAGGTTTGCCCAGATCGGGGAGAGGGGGCGGATGGCGCGGGCAGGCAGGGCAGGCAGGGCAGCGCGGGGCTGGCAGCGAGCGGGCAGGCAGGGCAGTGGGCGGGCTGGGCAGGCGGGGCAGACGCCGCGGAGCGGGCAGCGGGCAGGCGGGGCGGGCAGGGCAGGGCAGGCGGGGCAGGGCAGGGCAGGCGGGGCAGGCAGCGCAGGGCGGGCAGCGCAGGGCGGGCAGGCGGGGCGGGCAGGGCAGGCAGGCGGGGCGGGCAGCGCAGGGCAGGCAGGCGGGGCAGGCAGCGCAGGGCAGGCAGCGGAGGGCGGGCAGGGCAGGCAGCGGCTGTGCAAGGGCGACGCCGCCCGGCCGGCCGCGGTGCCGCAGGGGCAGGGCGGGCCCCGCCGGGCGCTGCCCGTTTCCCCCGTCGAGGAGCGGCGGAGCGGACGCGGGGCTTCGGGGGCAGCCCGGGCTGAGCTGGCCCCGGTTTTCCAGCGGTGCCTCCGGTTCCCGGCCCCGTGGGAATGGGGTGTCACTCAGGGGATGCTGACTCCGCTTCTCCTTCCTCTCCCGAAGTAGTAAGAAGGAAACGGGAAACCGCCCAGTGAGGGAGTATGCCCGGGAAAGGTGCTTACCCAGCAGAAGCCATCCTCTCTGGCTGGTGTGCGAGATCTGTATCCGTGAGAAGGGGGGTGCGCCCTACCAGGCAGCTCGCCCACCGCTGACTCACCCAGCGCAGCTTTATTTTCCACCATCGCCTTATAACGGAACCTCGCCAGCCATCGATACTTGTTACTGAATGTGATGGTCGCATTTGTAGGCAAAACGTCACGGTTGGGGCAACACGCCGAGGCACCATGTGGTCGAGGTTGCCCCATACCTGGCAGCCCGTTACAGAAAATGGCCTGGTTTTGTTCGTCAGAATGGTAAACTTCCTTTATAACCACCAGCAGCACTCCGAGGAGGGTTTGGGTTGCTTGTTTTTGCAAGGAGGAGTTACACTGGCCGCATGCTTGAGGCAGGGAGTGTTCCTCGTGATTGCCCGCTTGCAGGCATAAAGGCACTGGGGAAGGTCCCGGGGCTGTGTGCTGTGACAGCGCTGGGTGTGCGCTTTGCACCGCTGCTGCTGCAAAACCAAAATTGTCTTGAAATTAGGAAAGAGTGAAAGGAAAACAGTTTAGCTCCCGAGCACCAAACTGCAGGCAGCAATAGGCGCATCTGTGTTTTCCTTAAAAAAGAGAGGAATCTTTAGAAAGCCAGGATGCTGTGTCTAGTCTCATTTACACTGAACTTTTCTTCCTCAGGCCACTAAAAACTTAATGCAGGGGGAAATGGTGCTGAAATCATTTACCAGAAAGTAATTCCTTCAGAAAAAGAATCGGGCTGGTTTATTTCTGTGGATTTTGAAGCTACAGAGGGAAAATGGCTTTGAAGGATTTAAACAGCGTTTGTGCTGTAAAAATTTGGGGTTCTTGTTCAGGAAAACCCCTACCTAAACTGGAGTGGCTTTGGCTTTGCTGGTCATTTCATGAGGCCTGCACAAAGCTTAGCGCTAACCAAAGCCTGTTTTATATTCGTTTCCACTATTACTATGTTAGATTAATCGTTGTTACCTTTTATTTAGATTGTAGGTCCACAAAATCTTTTGCACCAAGCAAATATTTTGAAAAATTATGTATGAGATTTCTAGGGCCCCAGCAGGTTTAGAATTAAGGTTGGAGTCCTCTTCTACCTGAAATTCTGCACTTCTGGAGTCACTGAATTCAGAGAATTGGGTGTGTTTTAAGACAAAATACTCATATTTGTCTTGTCTTGCCTGAAACTTCCACCGGCAGATAAATCTTTCTCCAAAAAATATTTGAGCATAGTTTCCTGTACCTTTGATAATAGCTCTGCTTTCCCATGACCTGCATTCATATATGTCATATTCAGATAAGAAGGAGGCACAATGCTGACTAATGCTGCTTTTTTGGAAGGAAAATGACAAAAGCTATTTGAGACAGGAATAGAAGTGCCAGCACTAAATGATAGATGAACAGCTGGTATCAAAGGTGGCAGCTCTAATGTTTCGCTGTATTTATGGAGCATTGAAATGAAGGAATGATATTGGGATTTGTTTCTCTAGGCTGGATGTTTATCTTCAGATACAGCAATTCTCTGGGTCCCAGGACGGGGTGTAAGAGAGCGGATGGGTTTTGTTTCACACAAGCGAGCCTGGTTCCCTCTCCAGAGCTGTTGTCTGGAGCATGGGGCATGGCCGTGCCCCTCACCCACCCCCCTGCTTCCAGTCTGTTCCCATATTTTGTCTGACAGCACTTGCTCCTTATTAACATGACTATAGCCTCTTTGTGTCCTCCATCAGAAGAAATCCTGCACTGGAATAAATTTCAGAGGTGACAGATTGGAACAGTTTGACCAGATGATGGTACACAAATGTCTCTGAGATCGGCAGCACCTGTGGCTTTGCACCTCTTTGGCTTTGGCCCTGGGCAGGAGCGGTGGTTGGCACTGTTGCCTGCCCGCTTTTGGCTTGTCCTCTCTGGATGTTGGGTGCTGCAGAGGGGATAATGTGTAGACTCTGAGAGGGAGAAGGTGGGGGCCGCAGTAAGCAGTTACCTGCCTGTATGTGTAAATGAAGCTCAGTTGTGCTGCATTTTAGAGCCTATAACACGGTGTTCTGGTTCATGGAAAACAAGCCAGTGTGTGATGGTGCTTCCCTAGGCAGTGCTGCATGCACTGAGACAGGAGTCCAGACAGGAACCTGTGAAAGCTGGGAACACAGTCCCAGGCCACACGGCTAAAAGTACGTGGCTTCTTTTGAGGCTGTATCGTGTCAGAGCACCTTCTAAGGCTTTTCCTCTTTCACTGCAGGCTCTGACTGCAGGTTGATTTGGTCATGGGAGGCAGAGTGGCCGATATCTCTCCGCTGGCCCACTGTCAGGGGAACTTTTGCAGCCGCCGGGTTGCAGTGTTCTCCATAGACCTGCCAGATGCGGGAAAGCACGGGGCAAAACACCCCCACGGGAAAGTGCCCGAGGGCTCAGCTGCCTCCCACGAAGGGCCAAGGCAAGCCAAGCCCCGGTGACCACATCGGGTCACCCCCCTGCCCTTCCCGGGGGAGGCTGCTGGTGCCCCAGCCGCAGGCTTTGCATGGGGCTTCGGAGCCCAGATGGGCCAGCACAGAGCCCCCCCGGGCTGACACCCCGCTCCCCGGGGAGCCCTGCGGGGCGCCCGCAGCCCCTAGGCGCTCGGAGCTTTGCGTGCGGGTAGCGGGGCTGCCCCGGCCCCGGGCATCTGGGCGCCGTCGCAGATATACGTCCAGGCTGGAGGGATCGTCCCCGGCTGGGAGGAGCCAGCAGCTCCGCTGCTGTAAACAGTGCGGGCACCGCCAGCGGTTGGGAGATGGATATAAATAGGGAGGCAGAGGGGAGGCAGCCGGAGCGGAGGAGCGGGAGCTGCCTGCGCCTGCCTGCCCCTGCCCTGCCGCCCCAGCCGGGGTGCCCAGCAGCCCGGGCCGGCAGTCCCGAGAGGCGGTGCGCAAAGTTTGCGGCTCGGCGCGGCCGGGGTAAGTAAGCGGTGTCTGCAGCCGGCGTTGGGAACCCGCCGGTGCTTCTCGTCCATCTGCCGCTGGGGTTTTCGGCTCGCCGGCTCTGTTCGTACTGCTGTTGTTTGTGGTTGCCTCGCCGTGTCCGGGCTTGTATGGAGCTGGGAAGGGGGGAGGAATTTCTGTTTTCGGGCTGACTACGTTAAGTGAAGGGGGGGGGGGGGGGGGAAATAAGAAGGAAAAGAAGCGCCGAAACACATCTAAAGGAAAATGTGCCTGTGCGCCGGCTCCGTGCAAAGCCGCGGCGAAGGAGCCGGCTCCGCGCACGTGTTGCGGGCGGCAGGTACCGGCTGCGGGAGCGCCGGCCGCGGGGAGCCCCCGGGGGGCCACAGCTCCTGCTGCCCTTCGCGCCGGACCCGGCGCCGGTCCCGGTGCCTCCGCGGGACGCGTCGGGGAGCAGCGAGCGGCGGCAGCGCATCAGGTCGGTACCGCGCCCCCTCCCGCCCCTCCCGCCCCCCCGCCGCCGCCGCCGCCGCTGCCGCCGCCCGTCTCTTGCAGGGCCCTGCCCGGAGGCCGACCCGCACCTCGCCCCGTGGCGACCCGGCTCCGACACCAGCCGCACCGCCGTGGTGGGCCGGGGGGCGGCCCTGCGCCTCGAGAGCTCCGCCGCCTTCCACTCTCTAGTCATTCGCGACGGAGGTAAGCGGGGCTGCCCGCCCCCTCGGGCCTGCCGGCTGCTGCCGGAGCCCGGGCGCTGCGGGGCCGGGGTGGGGGGGAGTGGGGGGGGCGCTGGACCTGCCGGCGGGTGGCACCTCCCGCCCCCGGCGGAGCGCGCCCCCAGCCCCGCTCCTCTCCCCTTGCCCACCAGGGAGGCTGGTGTTCGCCGACCGCCCCCACGGGCCGCCCATCACGCTGCGGGCCCGCTACATCCTCATCCACGACGGCGGGGAGCTGCACATCGGCTCGGAGCGCTGCCCCTACGGCTCGCGGGCCACCATCTCACTGTACGGGCGAGCCGCCGAGGGGGCGGCCGTGGAGGGCTTCGGGCAGAAGTTCGTGGGCGTGGGTCGCGGCGGCGTCCTGGAGCTGCACGGCCGGCGGCCCCGCTCCTGGACCCTGCTGGACAGAACGCTGCACCCCGGCGGGCTCCGCCACGGCCCCTACTCCTCCGAGAAGCGGTGGGGCAGCCGCGGGCTCAACCTCCGCGTCCTGGACGGCGGCACGGCGCGGGTGCTGGCGGCGGGGCGCTTCGACACCCACCTGCGGCCCGGCGAGTGCCGGCGGCTGCGCGCCTTCCTGGCCCTGCAGGCCCCCGGCAGCGTGGGTGGCGGCCGCCGTGGGGGACTCGGCCGCCCGCAGCCTCACGCCGGCGACGCGGCTGCTGCTGCGGGACCGCCTGGGCAGCCGGCACATCGCCCGCCTGGGCCACAGGTGAGGCGGGCGGCGGGCGGGGGGGCGGCCCGGCCACCATGGACAGCTCCGCGCCGCCGCTGCCCGCGGCTGGGCCCGCCCGAGGGGCGCGACCGCGGCTGCGGGGGTGGGGGGGGGGGAACCCCGGGCTCCCTGCCCGCCCCAGCTCCGGGGGATGGCGGGTCCGCGGGGTCACTCGTCTGCTCCGTCCCGCTCTCCTGCAGGCAGCCCTGGGCGCTGGTGGGCATCCTGGGCGGGGACCAGCTCGCCACCGCGGAGGACAGACGGGAGTACCGCGGGAGCGGGACGACGGGCTTAGCCGTAGCCCAGCGGGATTTCCTCACCTACGATGGCACCCGCTTTACTGTGACCGCCTTCAGTGGATGGATAAAAGGTTTAGTCTTCCCTGACAATCACTTCTCTTCTGTTGCTTTGCTCTTCTCTGGCTGCCGTGAATCCCAACAACGGTAATAACGCCACAGCCTCTTGCTCATGTGGATGGTGGCCCAGCTAACAGCAACGCTCCCACAAAGTCACGTTTTAGTAGCCTATGAAGAGATGACACTGACGTATTTAACAGCTAGAGCACTTCTATCACACGCCGAGCCATCTAGATAAAAATTAAATTGGTATGCTCTTTTACAGATATCATACAATTATCAAAATAGTTGATTGCTTCATTTTCCAGGGGTGCCTCATAATGGATTTAAAGTGGAAGTGTCCAAAGGAATAATTCTTCATTTGGTGGATGAGGTTACAAGTTGGTTACCTGGCGACCGGATCGTCGTTGCCAGCACAGATTACTCTATGCACCAGGCTGAAGAGTTTAATCTCCTTCCTTGCCCTGAATGTAAAAGCAATCAAGTGAAAATTGATGGTATGAGATATTTTTATCGAGCTACTCCTTTGTGGTAAATATTTACATTGACTTGTCTTTTACATTCTACGTCTACTTGTCTTTTTAGCTAGTTTTTGTCCCATAAACACATGGGCACATACGAGAGCTGAAAGCCCCAATATTATATTGGGACTTGAAAGTTTGACCAGAGGCAGCAGTGGCAGCAATTGTTTTTAGAAGACAGAGGAAGCGCTGGTCTTCTCTGGGACCAGATGCTAACAACTGGGCATGGCCCCAGGCTTGGTGATGCCTTAAATGAAAGGTGTGCGCTTGCTTAGAAAAATGTGATAATGAAGATGCTGTGCTCACCCTGACTAAAAAGGTCTCTGATTTTCACAGGCAGCCCACTTTATCTTCACATTGGAGAAGTCATAGATGGTGTCGATATGAGGGCAGAGGTTGGTCTTCTGACTAGAAATATACTTATTCAAGGAGAAATGGAAGACTCCTGTTATGGACAAAATCAATGCCAGTTTTTCTCCTTCGATACATTTGGAGGACATATTAAAGTAAGTTGGTTTTAATGCATGTGCCTGCAGGTGGCTCAGAGCAGGTTGTTTCAGAGAGTTCCTCTCCTGGTCTGTAAACAAGCAAATATAATGCATGAAACTACCGTTGTGTCCTGGGTGGGGTGTGAGCGTGTGTGTGTGTGTGTGTGTGTGTGAAGTATACTTGTCTATGAAGGAGGGAAAAGTTCACTGGCCTGTTTTGCAAAACTAGATTTGCAACAAGTCTGTCCCATTTTCTTCACTGTGTATGCAAAAGCGTACCCTTCCTCGGGCTAGAGGGGATTCTTCAGCGGCATCGCTGTCAGTGGGAACAATGGGAAGTTGCATGGTACACGAGGTGTCGCTGAAGAACTTGTGCTTCCCGCAGAGCAAACCTGCTCCCTTCATGACTCAGGGAAGCTCTGAATCTCGCCCTGTTGTGCTTTGCCTCCTCTTGGTTGTCCCATGTGTTGCTGGTGGAGGTGCAAAGTCTTTCTGTTGCAGGGGCTTTGTGTGAAATTACTCCTCTACCTGTTGGTGGAATCCGAGAAGCTGTGCAGGTCTGACCTAAAATCACTTGACAGAGAATAGTTACCAGGAAATAGACCCTGGTGGTAAATGCTACCCCTGTCTGTACCTTGTCTGTAGCTGTGTCACACACTACTGTTGCTAAACACCATCCATGCTGCCTGGCAGCTGTTCCTTGGCAGCCCCATGCCCAGAGGTGCGCAGCTGCTGGCACACTGCTCTGCAGGTGCTGTGCTGCTCTGAGTCAGAGCAGGGAGCTGACATCTCCTTCGGGGATCAGGCTCAGGTTTGTTCTGCAAACATATTGCCTAATGAGAGAGAAGGGGGTAAAAAAAGAAGTGGTTTTCCTTTTGCGTGTGTTTATATTTTAATGCCTTACTTGGATCTACGTTTGTCTCAACAGATCCTAAGGAATTTTAGCTCTGTTCACATGTCAGGAGTGGAATTAAAAAATATGGGGCAGCAAATCCTGGGCAGTTACCCTGTGCATTTCCACTTGGCCGAGGATGTGGATGAGAGAGGAGGGTATGAACGCCCAACGTACCTTGATAACCTGGCTATCCACCACTGCTTCTCTAGGTGTGTTGCCATACATGGAACTCATGGCCTTCTGGTAGGAGACATATTTTATTAGTACAAAGTTCATTTCTTTGCTTAGGCACTGCTAAACAGTAAAAGCCAAGTGTGTTGCAAAAAGAAATCAGAATATTGAAATGAGGTATCTTTTCCCCGAGAAACATCCCAACTTGTCAGCTTCACTTGAGCGGTGTTCAGGTTAGGGCTGTTGCTCTTTGCAATAAATTTCAGGTTCTTAGTACTGCCTGCTTAGTATTATTAAAGGTGTGATCAGATATAGTGCAATCTTTGCCATGGTTATTCTGGGCAGTTTGTGGTAGTAAGAACTTTCATTCAAAATCAAAATGATGGACTTTAAGTGGACCTGAGTGAAGCAACGGACTTCTCATTTGCAAAGGAGGTAAAAAAGACAGGGATTGTTTGAGTCAGGGCACTGTGAAGTATATCAAACAATATTCGCATGACAAAGAGAATGAAATATGAGAGGGACAGATCCCAACGGCTTGTCAGTGCCAGGAAAGCCCTCAGGAACTTGTCTTTGACCTGGATCCTCACAAGGGCATTGTGCAGAGGAACTTAAAAAAAAAAAAAGAAAAATAAAACAACCACAAAAAAGACATACGTGTCCCAGCTGGAAAAGACAGATTCCCGCTCCAGTCCTGACACGCGCAGTTGCTGTGTGCTCTGCAGGACCTGGAATGGTGTTTTGGTGTCTGTGGGCATTTCCTCATTCACCTGGTGTGTACTCAGGCAGAGACACTCCCTGAACTATCTACAACCTCCCGTGTTCTTCCTGACAACTTTTTCTCAACCCTGGACATAAAGCTGTGTAAGACATAACATAGATGCACTCTGGTGGGACCCTTGTGTGAAAGAGTCCCCCCAAGGGAATGTATTCATGGAAATGCAATGCTGGACTTGTACAACTGGGAGCACTTTTCATGTATCCTAAACTGGATTTGTATTGTCCAGATCACTCAAAATTATTGATACCCTTCTCATGTACGTGATTTACTCTGGCTGTAGAGCCTGCTTTTGTGTACAGAGCCCTTAGGTGGCAGGAGACTTGCCCAATGTGTGGATGTGGTTTAACTCACTTTCTCCTCCTGTTGGTATTAAACCTCTGGAATTGGAGGAACCTGCCTGGGATGAAAAAATAAGCCTTATACTAATATTGGCCCTGTAAAGAATGGTGTATAGTCTTGCTCTTTATCAGAAGCAAGGTTGTCAGGGGTTTATCTGGATGTTTGGGATGCGATGGTTGTGAAATCAAGAATCCAAGCGTGAGATCCATTTCCATCGCATGTGACTGCTGAGGGCTTTGAGTCCAGAAATCAGTGAATAGATTAGTAGGTTAAATATGCGATTCTGTGGAAGAATCGTGTGGTTTCAATAGTTTCAGTCATTAAGATAAAGAGTAATTAAAATTGAATAAAAAGCCTGGCTTTAAAATAAATTAAAATAATTTGCAGTTCCAGAGAAGAGCACATGTATCAGAGCAAAGCAGTTAAATAACGTAGACGGGTACCTGTTTCAGCATCAGACTATGAAACTTCACCCCTTGAGGCAGAGTAAACCAGATAGGTGGGTTTTCCCCCCTCCTGTCTTGAGCGTTTAGAGGATGTAATTTTAGAAGTACGTTCACGGAGCGCTGTGGTTTGTATGCCGTGTATAGGTCATGCAGCACCGTCTGCCAGCCCCTTCTCCCACCTGCCGCTCCCGTGTGCCAGGGCTGTGTGACTACGCCAGCCCGCGGCAGCGGTGCCCCCGGTTGGGTTACTGGGGGCGGCTGGGCAGCAGGCTGCGACATGCCTCTGGCTGCCCTGGCACGCATCAGGTGTACGCAGGCTACTGTAGTCTTTCATGTCTAGTGTTGCAGTGCGTAAAGGTCACTTATATTGTGTTGCTGAGCTATATATATATAATTCAGTGTCTAGAGCCGTATTAATCAGCTGGTGTTGGGCACACCGGCGGGGCTGTAGCCTGTGTTGTGGGCAGCGTTTCCTGCTGGCACATGCTACTGTCACAGTGCTGCAGGTGGACTTGTTTCCAAGCCGTGATATGCCAGGATTGATCAGATATTGGGGTTTCAATCTAATGGCACAGACCCTTATCTCAAATGTAAGTGATCTTTAAATTATGTTATTTCTGGCTAGGAGAGTGATCAATATAGTTTTGTGTATGTAAGTTTTCAGGGCTGCCATGTGACTTTGAAGCTGTGACTAACTGAATTAATTAAAACTAAAATCTGGTTTCAGATACCAGGCTGGTTTTTAATGCAGCTGTCTGAAGCACAGATTAGCCAAACTTCAGCTAAATTGAGAAGAACGAAACTCTGCAATTGTGATGCTGTTTAAACCAGCGAGCAGCCTGTCGTTACAGTTTCCTTCCAAAAATAGCCTTCCGTGGCCTGCTTAGCACAGCTTCTGCCCATCATTTGGAAGGGCAGAAGTAGCCAGGCTTACTGTTCTTAGCAGGCTGGCGAGGACACTTGCATTTTTTGTCTAAATCCATTTCCTATCTGTATTTCTGAGACTCAGCTGGTAGGGACGCGTTCAGCACCACTGCATGCATGTGGGCGCTCTGTTGCCCTCCTGGCAGCTCAGTCCCAGCTCCTGTACCTGCGCGCAGGCTCTCGGTGGATTTCCAAACCCCTATCAGTTAGGAGCTGGGTGCCTGGTTGTGTTGTGCCTGATTTCTGGCTCTTTCCTGAACACCTCATTGAGGCAGCGACAAGAGCAGCAGATGACAAGTTTGACTGCCAGGAAAACAATGAAATCCAGTAGAGATATACCTATGGGGACTATACTGCTTGTGACTCCAGATGTTATGTACAGTTGCAGCCCATTAAGGGGAAATCACAGGATATGAATCTGAAATGGATTTAGTTCAAGTATCCCTCTGTATACAAAAATAACCACGTAGGTTAATATTAGTTAATCTTGCAGCCTTACAGAGACATACCTCTGACGTCAACAGGAATTTTGTATGCCTGAAGAGTGAATAAATATGCTGACAGGGATCATTTGAGTACAAAGTTAAGGTTTCAGTAAGGTTTAGTAACAAATAGCTGGTATTTTAGCTAGCCTGATTTAGTATTTACATTTAAAAGAAGGATTTGTGAATTTATCTTCATAAGACTGTACATCAAAGGAGGCTTGTGCTAAGTCCTCTTGGTCAAATTAGGGTTTAATGCAATATCCCTGTGCATGTCAATTAATATTAAATAGACTAAAAGAGTAAAACACTATCTCTGCCCAAGCTGATCATTACAGGAATGAAGTGGCCCTGCACCTTCTGGGAGCGGAAGAGAAAGAACAGAAACCTCGTTAATATAAATTACTTCACATGGTGCATTTTAAAGAATTTCTTATTTTATTTGGGAAGTGTTGCAGTCATGAAAATTTCTAAATTAACCATTCCAACTTGTTGGTTTATCACGAGACACATTTATCTTTGCACAGCTATTTAGTCCATGACACTGAATCAAATATTCTCTCTTAGAGCTGAGGGTGGTTTTAAATCCAGTATCTTGCAATTTTCCTTTAATTATGCCTGTGATCTTCCTCAGAGTAATTTTAATAGCAGTTTCACTGTATAAGAAGATCAGTCCACAGTTATGCAAACTGCGTGTAGTTCAAGTTAGCTCCAGGACTGATGCCTGTGGAGGCACTGCTCGCTGTGCAGAGGGGTGGCCAACCCACTCCGTACATACTTTGGGAATTTATTGATGAGCAAAGCACACCAGTTACAGTTCCTACTGCTGTTAGCATCGCGATCTATGGCCTGTATGCTTTTTTCCAGGTAAAAGACACCATTGGCTATGACACTCTGGGGCACTGTTTCTTCCTTGAAGACGGGACGGAGCAGCGCAATACATTTTATCACAACTTGGGTCTCCTCACGAGGTCGGGGACCATCTTGCCTTCAGATCGCAATGAGGCGATGTGCCTTGCCATCCGCAGCCATGTCTATGGGAATTACATTCCGGTGCCCAGCACCAACTGCATGTAAGTGCTCCAGGAGCTGTACTCAGGATTTGCACCTACCTTGGGCTTTATAGCTGGGTCCCAAAGAATGCTGTGGTGAAACTTTTGAAAGGTGCTATTTGATATTAAATGAAAATTTGTAGCTTTTCCTACCATTTCTCATTTTAAAAGAATTTAGCTGATTGACCATCTTTTGCTTGTGAAATCATCTGTTAACACCTGCCTGAGTCCCAAGCAAGGAGTATTTGCTGCTGGTTATTCCTGTCGGTGTTTCCTGAGCATCATAAATGTGTTAGAGCACTTTGCTCGTTTCTGAACCCCTTTCAAAAGTCTTTTTAATAAGATGTTGAAGGCTCCATGGAATCTGTCCGATAAATGCAAGTTCCTTAGCCCTGGTATAGGCGGGCAAAGATACCACTCACTGCAAAGGGAGGTTTTGCCTTTTTTCACCAGGGCAGAACTGGGGCTGGAGCATCTAGAGGGAATTGGTCAATAGTACACAAGTATATGAATACCTACAGTACATCAGGAGGTTTAGTGAGAATGCAGAGATTAGCATAAACTACAGTGAGCATCATTTAACAATAAACAATATCCTGATATAGCTGACCAAAGTTAACTTCTGTTTTGGAGATTGATGAGCTGTAATGTGGCCACTCAGGGACACAGGTGCTGGTCTGACTGGTGTTTGCGAACACGGCTAAACCAAGGAAATTTGTATTTTCATATTTTCTGGAAAAGGATGCAATGGCCAAACTCTACTTATTATGATTTGTGTAAATAATCTAAATGAATTAATTGCAATTATTGTTGCAAAATACTAAGGTTGCTTATATGGTTAATGGAGATTAATGTGGTTCTCTTAATCCAAACAAGTGTGGATTCTTGATTATGTAGTAGTTAAGGTGAATAAAAAAAATGATTGAGTCTACTTAAAATGATCAGATTCATTGGTATGGTCATAAGAAAAGGTTTACAGTGGTTTTTTTTTTACCTGTGGTCTTTATTTCTGCAAAAGATGTTACCAAATGAAGTAAGACAACAGATGACAATGTTTTCATAGCTATACCCGGCTTCTGTTTGTGCCACTATTGATCTTCCCACTGAAGCAAAAACTCCTTATTTGAACAACCTTCAAAGTGATACCTCCTTAATCTCCTGCTGAACAAGCCATTTGCAATCTGCAAGGACATTTGTTTTGTTTTCCACCTAGAAACTTCGTAAATCCATAGTGAATCCCCTACCTCCTGCCATTGCCCCTGAAGTTCCAGTTCACTTTTCAGACACTCTCCAAGCTGCTTAGCTTAAAAAAAAAAAAAAAAAGAAAAAAAAAGACATTGGGTTTCCTTAAGCTGCATTTAACAGAGCATGGATTTTGTGTTAAGTCTCATATAATTTACAATAGGTTCAGCATGTGGCTCCATAAATGACCATGTCTGACATTACTAGATAGTTTCTTTTCCTTAAAGAGTATCATTAAAAGGTTGTGTGGAGTTTTAAAGTCAATAGGAGAGTTGTGGCTCAAGTCCAGTGCAACGCTATGAAAATGTATCCCTTCCTGTTTGGTAACTGCTTAGGATCATTTTGATTTTGATTTTTCAGGGCTGTCAGCACATTCTGGATTGCAAATCCAAACAACAACCTAATAGAGAATGCAGCAGCTGGTGCTCAGGTAAAATCATTTAATGGCAAGAGCTATGCTTTGCCTCCAGTTCCCATATATTCTGCTCTTATTGATGTCATTAACTGTCAGGGCAATGAATTTTTAGTAAGCCATCATAAAATTCGGATATGTATTTCTGCAACTTTGTCCCTGTTAAGAACGAGTATTTGCCTACAGTTTGTGTGATTTCTCTCACAACTGTGGCTGGAAATAGTGTGTGATGTCTCTTAGCAGATGTTGATTTTTATTAGTAGTTAATAGCTAAATAAAATTTTATAGGTGTATATATAAATATATACTCTCTCCTTGTTATTATCTCTGATGTTTACCCAAATCGTATTTGTGTTTAATGTGCCTGCATAGCAAAGCCTGTGTTTTCTTACAATCCGCCTGAATTTCACCCACTTTGTATGCATTTTTAAAACCCATGTGTGTGCGCCCCAGGGACCCACTGTACGTGGCAAAGGATACGTTGGGAGGTGTAAGATACGGGCTGGTGTGTGTCCCCCGGGACTGGCAGGTTTGGCAGGCTCAGGTTAGAAATCTGGCCAGCGCAGTGGGAAACCCTAAGTCCCCAGAATTACCTGTATTGTTAATTGTAGTGTCCCATTTCTTGGACCTTCCTTTGTCTTTTAGGATGTTGGGATATGGTACATCTTCCACCGGGTTCCTACTGGACAGTCTGAGGGGCAATATCCAGAGGGACAGGCTGAACATACCCCGCTGGGAGTATTTTACAACAACAGAGTCCACTCCAACTTCAAGGCATGTGGATGATTTTCATACGTTTCTGTCAATATAACAGTACGGCATAGGGCTGACCCTGTGTGGTGCTCTGAAATCAGATGATTATGGGCATCTTACACTTGGATAAATGTCTTTTAACACTATATTGAAACACAATCGACTTTTGGGGGTGATGCTCTTTCTAATTATTGAAGAGGGAGCCAAGCAGAATAGGGGTCCCATTTCAGGCACTTCACTGGGCTACCTGTGTTAGACGGGGTATGTCCAGCCCATAGGTACACCTGCTACTAAGTGAGATTTAAGGAATGACAGGCAGGATACTGGGCATTTCTGTTGGCCACAGTGGTGCAAGGACATATAGGGATGAACAAAAGTTGTTTGTGCCAGGGCTTGCTCATCACCTTTCAAAAATAAGACCAAAAATTGAAGGGTAATTCCAAGAAAAACACTTCCCCCCCAAATACAGTGTTGACAAGAAAATGTAAGCTATAAAAAGCATTTTTAACTTATTTCTCAGGATTCTAGGTTGAAATCAGTGCTGTTCTCTGTGCCTTGTATATTTTACATTTTGGTCCATGACAGCTGCTGCTTTAGCCCAAAGCCTTTCAGTTGGCTACAGCAGCTCATGTTCTCTTTTGACTGTCGGGGGACTCGTCACTCTTTATTTAAAGCCTTACTGCTTAACAACACTCTTTTTCCAAAAAGTTATCAAGAGCTTGGCAAAGTCCTTTATTGCTTTCTGTGAGGGAGAGAGAGAGAGTGGGAGTTCAGTGCCTTGCTTTGGGTCAGAAGACAGCCCAAGATGCTGATGCATAACATATGGCAGGGCAGGCTCTGTCCTGACTTCGGTGTGCTATATCCTGTGCTAATGTCATGCTGAGTGGTGCCAAGTGACACCGAAAGGGAAGTGAAAGCCCAGCCTGCAGGCACTGGCTGCCCACGTTCATTGATAAAAATCTGGGCTCTCTGGTCGCTGTTGGGTGGTCTGTTAAAATAATAGAAGTCACGTGCATTTTCAGGCGGGTTTGTTTATTGGAAAAGGAGTAAAGACAACAAGAGCCAATGCTGAAGATCCCAGAGAGTATCTCACTGTCGATAATGCCAGGTAAGCATATGCTGTATGGCTCAGTCTTTTGGATAATTGTATTGCTTCTTGGCTTCTGGATTGTATTTAGCAGATCATTAATGCCTCATTATGGCTGGAGTATCTGAAAAAAACCCACACAAGCTATCTCTGATGTGCAGAGGCAAATACTTCATAGTTATGCACTGAATCGTTTCTGTTATTGCTGACCAAAAATGATAGGCGTGCACTTGGGGTTATGAGGACTAAGCAGTGAAGCACATGAAAGGGGATCCAGATCCCATTACTCCATTGGCACATTTGTAAACTCCAACAATTCTTATTAATTACTTAATAACATACATCTTATATCAACTTACAGATGATGTAAGAGGCTGCTGAGACTGGTCTAGCATTAATGAGGACAATGACGTGGCCTCAAAGCTTTTTGTAACTGCTTTAAGATCTCCGAGTCCCCTTTCTCAGGGTGGAAGCTGGTGAATTAAGGCCATTTTCTCACTCACTGCAGCCCCATGGGTCTGGGTGAGGAGGCTGTGGCAGAAATCAGCCACCGCTCCTGGTAAAGCCTGGGCTTTTTTCCTTCTCCATCATACCCTATCGATGCCATGTTATTATGCTCCCATATGACTGAAAGGGTGACTTTGTGTCCCTTTGTGAGATTTCCCTGCCAGGATCACGCCCTTGGGCACTGAGAAGGCACATCCCTTAGTACATCAGCTGGAAAAAGTAGAAGGTGAGGGTAGACTCAGACAAAGCAATGGTGATTCTTTTCCAAACATGGCACAAATATACTATTAAGACCCAGCGTGGCAAGAAATAGCTTGCAAGAAGTTAAGAAGTGTCCAGTTCCCAGGGCAAATCCTTTTATATGATAGCTTGTCTTTCAGCAGACACAGAAGCATATGGAGGTCTGGTCTGTACATGCGAGGAAAGCAGCTCCAATTACCCTGTTGTCTTTGCTGAATGAGATTCTTGAAAGAGCCTAATTGATTTTCTAGGATCAGCCCAGGGATTCTCAATTGGCCTTGTAAGGACAACTGCAAAAGGACCCAAGTGACTTGGGAAAAACGTTCTCTATGCCTCTAAATCACACGGAATCAAATTAAGGAGTAGCTGTGGATCCATTGAAGTCTAGTGAGAAATCGCCTGTTGATTTTGCTGGGAGCAGAATTTCACCCTTATGAGTGTTTCTTGTTCTCTGCTTTGTACCAAAGCACAGAAAGGAAATCAAGCTAATGGCCTGACACTGATCCGGGGCGTATCGCCTCCCAGGCCCATCACGCCGATACTTGGAAACCAAACGAGGTCTGCCAGGCACGACCTCCTCTGTCTGAGGTCGGTTCCTATGTCTCCTGTGCCACATTAACTGAGCTCCTTGCTTCAGGTTTCACCCACATCAAGATGCTGATCCTGAAAAGCCGCGAGTTCCTGCTGTGATTGATGGTCTTATTGCTTTTAAAAATAATGACCATGGGGCTTGGGCCAGGGGCGGCGACATTATTTTCCGCAACTCGGGGTAGGTTACTGTAATTATGTGTTATATCATTCCCCTCACAGCAGGCATGAATAGGCCTGTAGGCCAAACTCACTGCAGACATTCCTCATCATTTACACCATTGTGTTTCTTCTGTCCCAGGTTTTCAGACAATGGAATTGGACTCACTCTGGCAAGGTAATTTCTTAAAATGGACCTTCTTCCCACTTTTTTCCCCCAGTGTAACAGGCTCAAGAATGGAAGCTGAGACACTCCCCTAGTAATTACTGTAAGACACAAGAAAACCTCACATTTCCCTCCCAGACCACATCAAGTCTTCCCTGGGCTGCCGTTAACACAAGGGGCAATTTAGCCTTTCATTCTTTTTGCCTCAGCACATCTGGGGAATACATCTAACTGCCGAATATTTCCTTTTGGATGGTAGGTCCTGAACCAGTAGACTAAACATCTGGAAACATCTGGCTCTGAATTTGGGGAGACTTTTCTTCTGCTGTAGCCTGGTGGAGCAGCATTGCCTGTAACTCGTGTGCTGCCAGGGTGGGGGGGCTGGGATGGTCCCAGGTGGTGGCACGGCAGGTCTCCTGCCTCCTCTGCTGGTGTCTACTGTGCTCTTACTGCTCTCATCTCAACCCCTCTGGCCAAAGACCTGCAAAAATAAGCTGTATCCAAAGCCCACTGCAGTCAATGAGAATCAGTGATATTTAGCTCCTGCTTCAGAAATGTAGCTAAAAATTTATAAAGCTACTCGGTATAGAACAATTAAATGTGTATATATATATATATAAGGTAGAGCTAGTTTTACCCAGACTGAGTTCTCTGTATTACTGATGCCTGAGCACTGAGCTACCTCGGCACTAACTTGCTGGTTCCTATACAAATTTTAAAGCAGACTGTTATAACAGTGCACGCACTTTTTTCAAAATTAAGAAAGGAATTCTACTGTGTCTGTGATAAAATTAGAAGTGTTAATTAATCAGTTGCGCCATGCTGTATAGTTGTTACCTGGTGTTTCTTTGCTTGTAGTGATGGGACTTTCCCGACAGACGAAGGCTCCAGCCTGGAGGTTACGCGCTCCATTTTTGTTGGAGAAAGCAGCAACACTGGCTCCCAGGGAGGCCAAAACAGCTACTGGGGAAAAGGGGCAAACGGAGAATACAGAACACTGCCCCGAAACAAGTGAGTTATTCTTCTGCCATTTCTTCTTGGTGTTAGTGTAAGCTAGAGGAAAAGCCTCAGGAATGAATGTGACTACTGACGAGTAATCTATACCAGGTGTTTAAATTATTATACAGGCCAGAAATAATAAGCATCCGAATAAACTCACTCTTCAGGCCAACAGCTTGAGAGCATTCTCGACTGAATGTGTTTGATTTAATTTTCTGCTTAATTTATTAGTCACTGGAGAATGGGTTAGAGAATCAGAAAGATACCAAATGGCTGTTGTGTAGTGCTTCGGTAGCCCAGCATCAAGCTGCCGGCACAGCTCCCATACCCCATGCCACTGTCCTTCCTGCCAGCATTGCTGGGCAAACGTGGCCGGTTTGACAAAGAATAAACCATTTTTCATTATTGCATCTTCTTTCTCTCTCAATAGCTGTATGCTATTTTCTATTTTGATAGCAGCACAGCCTCCTGTCTAGCAACCACAGTACCTGCCCACATCCCCATGGCAAGATGTGCTTCCCCAAGCCTAAATTCTACCCTAATGTATGTTTTTGGTGATGCTCACCAATTATTAAACCCCCTATGAGGAGTATAAAATTAAGTATTAAGCAGTACTCAGCAGACATGCCACGCACACAGTTCTGACTATATATGTCTCAGCCATAAGTAACCCAGGAATGGGATCTGTGTAGGACAGCAAGAATAACCAGAGCTATCCTCAGTTATTATCCATGTTGTTATTATAATTGCAGTTGCAAAAAAGTTCCTTTGCAGTTCAGACAAGCTCTAATCATATTTTTAAGCAATTTACTCTTGGAAAGGAATATGCCAAAACGTCTGATATCTGTCCTTTCATTGTCCCATAGTGCAAAACAGGATGTAGGGGTTGTACCAGACCCAACTACTAAAACAACAGGTCTGGAAATTGGAGAAGAATTATTTCTTCTCCAGTGGTGTCTCCTTCAATGCTGATGTCTTGACAACCTGTCCATGGACTGATACTGCAGAAACTGCTTTTCTGTATGAAATGCTGTGAACTAGGTGTTAGGGATCTTGTGTGACATGGCTTGTAGGGAGAGGTGAAACTGTGCTGTGCCACTTGCTACTTGCTTCCAAGGAGGCACTTGCCTCCAGGGAGTGTGACTGATACCTTTTTTTCAATCATACTGATGTTTTCCTGAGAAACCCGTCTGCCCTGGAACAAGGAACCTAATGTCAATGCTGCCACACAGCCCTCTGGGTCTTCCCTGTGGCGATGAACTCCTGGGTGGTTGAGGACAAGGGTTTTGAACTGCTTTACCCCAGCATACAAGCCTTAGGCAAGCTGATGAGTCTTTTTTTTTTTTTTTTTTTTTTTTTTTTGGCTCTTGAGCCTTATCCTGTAAAGGATGTTCAACAGAGTTTCATCTTTTGTCAACTGTGTGATGAGTGTCCAGATCTCAGTTTTGGGAAGGGAAGGGTGGTTTAGCTACTCGTTAATACTTTTCTGTGCCTTCCAGAGCAGACTCAGAGTTTGCCCAGGCTTTTAACACAGGACTGTGTTTTGTTTTAAATCCCACAGAACCTTCCCTATTCGTGGATTCCAGATTTATGATGGGCCTGTCAGGATGGCAAAATGCACTTTCAAGAAGTTCACCCCAACTGTTGATAGACACTCAAGTGCCATCGGGTTCTTCATGAAAAACTCCTGGCAGATAAGCCCCCAGAATAATTTGTCACAGATCCTGATGGAGAAAAGTGTAAGTAAGAAAAGCAGAAATGTGTGCTGTTAGATGTGCAAGTTTTTGAAGTTTTTAGAAGTGGTGAAGGATCTACCCTAGAGCAGGAATTTCCAGGCAGTGGTACATGTTGTGTTGGTACATACCATTGATTTAATTTTTTTCTTTTTTTAAAATTAAAGTTACTTATAAGCCAGTAAAATGTGACAGTATCTTATGCCTAGGCAGACATACATTAAAAAATCTGCATTAGAGGAAAGTTTCACCTTGTAACCAGGAGACCCAGAACACTACTTTTAGCTGGTGTGGCATTACCAGCTTGTATATACTGAGGACCTGGTGAGGACCTGGCCTTGGAGGTTCTGAGGGACACGGAGGAAGTGTCAGGGGACAGTAAGCTGCAATACAACTCCTGTGCAGAAATAGCAAACGTACTTAGAAGCAAAGCCATGACCCAGCTTCCTGGGTCAGCACTGAAATTCCTGTTGAGCACCACAGGAGCCTCCCTTGAGCGGTGACAGCAGAATGGGGCTCTCTATCTCTGCCTTGGCAGGAACCGTAGGATGCTGAGCAATTCCAGTCCTTGTTCTGGATTCCTGCAGGGATCATGGCCCTGCACGCTTGGCTTAGGAAATGATAGATTCCACCTGGCATGCTCCCAGGGATCATAACCTCTCCTTAGCATTTTTCAAACAAGGTCCATGCTTGTTAGGATGTCCATGAACTGTAGTAACTTTGGCTTGAGGTTTGGCTTTATCTTGAGGAAAATTTCCATTGCTCTGGGATTGACTAATACCACTGCCTCTGGCAAGCAGTTAGTTTGTCTGTCCCCTCTCTGGTACACTTCAGACCAACAACAGGAGGGTATTTCATGAAAGGTTGACGTTGATTGCTGTCACAGCTCCTCTAAGGAAAACACAGTTCCTGTGTATTTTAGTAAAGAGGTCTTAGTTACCTGAGATGCTTCAGGGACCTTTGGAACAAGAAGAAGGGCTAATTTACCTAATAATACCTTCTTTATGTCCTCCCTTGGGGAAATGGTTATAAGGTGGTCAAGGGGAACAGGAATGACAAAATCAACCTGGAACCAAGGAGGGGGGCTTAGAGAAAAATGTATGATGAAAAGTTCAATTGGTGGGATGGAAGAGTGGAAACTTTCCTCCAGTAATGGCTGTAGGACTCAGTCCAACAGAATGGTTTCAGGCAGATGATATCTGTACACATTAGCAAGGGGATGATTGCATCTTGACTGGCTGAAAGTGCAGCTTTTTAATACAGTTGCACCATTTGAGGCCAATAAGCCTGTTAAATATCCCAGCATTTTTTGACTGAGAGGCAGTTTAGTACTGCAGGGCCTTTAAGATCTGAGGCTTTCAAGGTAAAAATGGTCAGAAGACTTGCTGAATACTTCTGCAAAGCAAATGAAAATAGTACAGTGTCAGTGGCAGCCTATTAGAGAAAACCTAATGACATTATCCCAATAATTATTATATGTCCATTTCCAAGAAATACCATTTCTGTAGTTGGTATTTTGCCAACTTAAAAACCATTTATGTTTGTAACCACCTGCATCCCAGCACTTTTCTGTTATATCTGGATTGAACCCAGATGTGCTAAATCTGATTTCAGACTTGAAGGACCACGGTTAGTTTATTGTTTTGTCGCTAATTGCTAATATGGGACAATATGTCTTTGACTAGTTAAGATAGAGCCTGTAGACAGTTTTAATTAATTTTCCATCTCCAGGCTTCATTTTATTACTTTTTAAAGGGTAGCTAAGTACTAATTCCCTAAAGGACAATCATTTTACCGTTGTTTTTTGAGAAGAAATTAAACATTACTGCAAGTTGTATAGTAATGACAAAACTATTAGTCATGCTGAAGGAATAATTGTATAATTAATCAGACCAATCAGCAGATTGGTTAGACAACAAAATAATACAGCCAGTCAGGTCTTGTTTAATTCTGGCATGAAATAACAGTCAAGTAGAACAGAAGACCTAAATAGTACACTCCACAAAAAGTATTCTAGGTGCTTTTCCACCGACAAACTCAAATCTCACGTATTAGGATACTGTGCATTTATCAATAGCAACATTCTTGCTAGGCTTGTTTGTTTGTTTTAGAAAGGGTGCCTTTTAAAAGTGATTTCAAAGCAGTGGAAGCAGTAGTTGGTCTTAACCCACCTGAGGGCATGACTGATGATAGTGGTCTCCTGTCAATCTAGTTACTGTGAGTCAGTAGGACTTTGAGCACTCAAAGGAGATGGCCCCAGTCCAGAACAGAGCCATGCCCAAACAGGACACTTGTGCATAATTTCTTATGAAAACCTGGTGTATCTCTTTTTAGTCATAAAATAGCAGTGCATTCATCCCTCTGTCCTTTTGTTGCACAGCTCTGGTAGAGTGAGGTGAGGAACAAGAGGTTGCATGTGACCTTTTGGACTCCCATGAACAAGGCCACCTCCAGCAGGTGCAAAAGACTCATAAACTGTTCCAGTTCACGTCCGTTGCTAGTAGCCCCTCTGGTTATTTTTCCCTGCAGCCAGGAGCTTAGGAAGGATTCAAGCCTATTCTACTCCTCACTGTGCCACACTATGGCATCTCTGAAACTCCCTGTGACAAAGAAATCCCAGTGGTCTGTGTTGGGTGGATCTGTGGCCCCCAGAAGAGCTCAGAGGGGTCAGCAGTGGCTCCTGGCTGTGGTTTAGCGACTCCCATGGGATTGCAGTCCTGCTTAGCTAAGATAGATGGGCGCTTCCTAATGTTGCCTTTGCTATGTTTAGCTTGTGTTGTCTCAGTGCTGGGTTTCTGTGTCAAAGCAGAAGCTTGCAAACAGTTTGTGATGGGAAAAAGAAAAGCAAACACTGAGTTAAAGTGCAAGCCTGTTATCCCCTGAAAAAGTGGGCAGAAAAAGCCGCACCCAACCCTAAAGAGACTCCTGACCAAAGGGAACTTGGCAGGGGAAGAGCTTGCATCACTCCAGCAGAATAAAAGCCATGCTGATGGGAGCAGAGGCTTTGGGTGGTATAGAGGAAGGTTTGCAACGCTAGTTGAAAGTAGTTTCCTTAAAATGGTAACAGTGATAACAGCAATACAGCTTTTGTTGGCAGCTTGTGCCAACACTTGAATTTTAGGAGAAGTTACACGTTATTAGGATGTTTTCCAGTACATTATTAATATTTAATATAGCAAGTGCTTTGCGATGCAGTCTTCAGGACTTCTCTGCAGGTGTGTTAGGTGTGCTGCCTTTGGACAGGTTGAGTTAGCATATTCCTAAGAGGTTACGTACTCACATAACCATCACCTGTTAGATCTCCCTGTCAGGCTTCAGACAGGTAATTCAAGTAACCTTTATACCGTATCAGTCACAGGTAGTCCACACCTAATGGAAACTGGGAGTCTGAATAGTGGTGTGGTAGCTAGACACGACCTGTCTCTGCCCCCTCTTCTAGCTCATTCCTGGCTCCATATGGACATACCTGAGGAGCTGAGTCTTGGCTCATGTGTGTTCACTTAGAAAAAAATACATGTTGCCATAGCTGTAGCTGTAAACTCAGTGCGCCCCTGTCCTGCACTGTACAGAAGTAAGGTCACCTTGAGACTTACAAAATAAGTGACATGACTTGTTGGCATTTCCACTTTGTTTCTGACTTTCAGACTTTCGGGAGGAGAATGTTAAGAGATCAGATTAGCGTTAGCACCAAAACTGTCTGCTGCTGGATGGAAACACTGAGAGTGTTAACCAAATGTAAGCTGTGCTGGCTGTGCCTTGGTTTGTTTTGAAGTACAGACTTTGTTTTCCTCCCCAGTGAAGTGCCCGTTTTAATATTCATCTCCGCAAGTGCACTGTCACCAAGTACTAATGATGCAGCTTTGAGCACAGTGTTTATGTTTTTTTAATATCTCCTCTTTTATAAATTAAAATGAAGGAAAACCCCCAAGTTTTGGGTTCCTCCTATTTTGCCAAGTACCCCTTTGGGCAAAAATTTTCTGCTGTAAGAAAAGGTTTGAAACACTAAAAAAATTTATTTACACTTTACATATCTATATATACTTTATATACACTTTAAATTTCCATGTCTTTGAGCCTTCTTTAAATAAGACTGCTTCCGGTGTTTGTTTATAAGACTCAGACAAGAAGGTGGCAGAAAAATGGTTCTAGGCTCTAATTTAATTTTAAAGGAATAAAGGCTTTTATTCTGCAAGTAGCTCATGCTGCAGTGGTTCATTCTTTTTAAGCCAATGGGACTTTCCACCTAACTCAGAATCACAATAACCTTCCTATTCTCCAAATCTGTTCTGTTTATTATTGTTAAAATAAAGCCTTTAAAGCGCTTAGCAAACTTGCAGCCCAAGCGTGCTGACCCTAATTCTTACTCATGTGCACAGTCCAATTAAAATTAGTTGGGCTAAATAAAACAAATTACAGTTCTTTGGGTCAGCGTGATCCAGTCGCTATTTATGCCGCCTGCTTTTATACACATTGCTGCAGGATTCATTCAGAGTGCTTGACCTGGAGTAATTATTTTCTTGATTGCTTCAGAACTTAATCATCACACACTGTATTAATTTTCTCTGCAGATATTAAAATAGTCTATGCTTTTTAGCTGAACATCTGCAGTTTCCTTGTTTTGTTGGACTTTCATATCAGGACAAATTCTTTTACTTAGCTACCAAAAAATCTTGAAAACAGGCCTACGCATAACGAGGATAATGCTGCTTCCTGATATTTTTCTTTCCTAGAAAAATTCTTCAGGGGCCATACTTAAAGGTCTTTTCCAACCTAAATGATTCTATGAGTCTGTATGTGCACAAGAGCCAGTTCTCAGAATTGCTGTCACTTTTACAGGGTTTCTAAGATTTTAGGAGGAACAATTTGAAAAAAAATGGCACTCAGAACCGTTTAGAGCAGCCATTGAAAATATACGAGAAAATTCACTGTCTAATAATTTTTGTTTCTTTGATCACAGCTGTGATATTCCTCAATAAATTTCATAATCTTCCAATACTTCCCTGCCCTTTGAGTCATCCTCTTCCTTTTGTCACCGCACAGTTTATTGCTGTGTGATTTCAAGGAATACATGGTTGTGTGGGTGCATTTCAAAAAGTCTCATTTTTGTGAAAATATCTCCCGGGATTAAGAAATGAGGGGGAAAACCAATACAGTTGGAAATCTTTCTAACTTTGGGGAGGCAAAACAAAACTTTTTACTCATACAATAGAGCTTTCTAGTCCTAACTGTATCGCTGTTTTGGCTGTTAAAACACTGCAAACCCAAGTCCATCCTTAGAGCTAACCAGTAATTTTCCTTCTTATTTTCTCCTGCTAGGTTGGACTGAAAGTGTTTTTTGGCAGATCAGGCCAGTGGTTTGGAAACAACGATAATGACGGTGACAAAACATCTGTCTTCCATGATCTGGATGGTTCAGTGACAGGGTATCCAGACACTTTCATAGGTAGAGCAGACAACTACTTGCTGCGTCACCCCGGCTGCTTGACTGTCCCACGCTGGAACGGGATGGTGTGTACTGGGAAGTTCGCACAGGTAACGGGGGTGGTGGCAGCAGTGTCGCTGGGCAGGTGGGGTGGGTGTCCTCAGGTACTCTGCTGAGGGGCCATGGAGTGAAGCCTACTCAACACTCCATAAGATAGCAGATGAATAATAAATTGCGTATAATTTTACTCCTCTCTGTGTTATCTGCCTAATTCCAAGGACTCGGTAAAGCTCCTGTTCATCCATGGCTGCAAGGAGCCCTGTCTCTTCCCGTTGTCCACAACCAGCTGCAAGTTGAAACTGAGCTGGGAGAGAGTTTGCTGTTTTCTAGTTCCTGTTTCCAGACATTTGTCCCCTCTATCGTGGGGCTCTAGTGCATAAGTCTTGTAAATCAGGTTTCAGTAATGGAAGGTGTTACTTCTCTGATACATCCCACTGCATTCAGGATGGTGAAACGGGTGGCTGAGAGACAAACTCACACTTACCTCTGATTTCCCATCCAGAAATCACTGTCTGAGGGATGTTCAGCCTTAGGCCAGGGTGGTCTTAAACCTTCACAGCAGTTTTCTTCAGCCCGCTGGAGTTAGAGACTTTAACTGAGATGTTGACACCTTGGTCGAAAGGGCTGCAAATCCCCAGTAACCTTTCAGTAGGGAAAGAAAGGAAGAGGAATTTGTAAATGGAGGGAAAATGTGACCTCAGAATCAGATCCTGGTTCATTGTATGTTGCTCAAATTTCACCAAGACCTTTGTTGTGGATGGAGCATACTATAAATACATGACTCACCACAGCTTTCACAGTCACCCGTAAGAGACTGCAGATGGCTCTCCTTGCTCCTTTGCTTCTAAAGGATAATAATGTATGTACCAAAAAGGTATCTAGGCCTGTTAAATTCCAGTTACTTGGACATGTTGCGAGGTCTCCTCTCTCCTTGTGCTGAACAAGCCAAAGATTAAGACTGTGGTGGGTGTGCACAGTGCCATGTGGCTTGAGGTTGGAGTGTGGGTACTGGGAACCCTCACACCAGATCTGGCTTTTGGAAGGACCATTATGTTCTTTTGATCCCTGAGAACAGCCCTGCGCTGTCAAATAAAGACTACAGCGGGGCGCACTGCTGGATATGAAAGGCAAGGGTGGATTATGAAGTGATCTTAAAATAAGATCAGTGTTCTTGAGATACATGAGATACAGCAGGTGTGTGTTTGTTTATTTAATTATTAAGAATCTTCTGTGCAATTGAGAGCGTGCTGCAAACTCTTGTCTCATTGGGAGTCAGCAGACGTTGCCCAGACATCAGCAGGTGTGGCACAGGATGAAGTCAGTGAAGAGCGGGCAGAGCTAAAATTGCCTGGAGAGGAGCAGGCTGTCAGGTTTCCCTTGTTGGCATGCAGATTAGTGAGCATGGGGATTAGCAGAGCCTGATTTCCTACAGATGCACCTCAGGATAGGTTTCAAACCTAGACTCATGGTCTTTCCACATTGGGAGATTTCTGAAGGTGCTTTCTCTGTGGCTTCTCTGGTGTGTAGTAATGTGTGAGCCTGCACTCCGGGTAGTCAGGCACAGCGCTCTACTCCCCTTTCCCCAAGGAACTTTTTGCGTGACACTTTTGGGAGTGCAATTATCTTTGAGACCTCTATACGTAATAAGTGCACAGCCAATTCCAGATTATGCATGTCTCTAAGCTAAAAAAATGTATATGCATTTGCTTTAGCTGCACAGCAGAGAGCAGGACTAGCTATTTAAGTGTCTAGACACTGGGTTTATGACCCCTGGTTTGCTATTGACTAGGCATGGAACAGGATTGGGCTCCTATGAACCACTCCCATTGAATTAGGGCTTTGTCCTTGGCACTTGGTTTTGCTCTGTGTCTCTAGAGAAATGATCCTCTCTGCTCTGGCAACCTAACAGTTAAATTGAGAATTGTAAACAAGTAGGCATTTATATTTTTATTTCTATTAATATCCTCCCGGTTATGGCACTCTACACGGTGAGGCAGTTTTTCCACCATAGAAAATTTCCTTGGCTAGGTTTAGGCAAGCATAAACATTTGCTTCTCTGGGATCTGTTCCTTACCAGTGTTTTTCAACTAATCAGCATCCAGAAGGATGAGTAAAGTTCATATTAAATGCTTCACTTCATGGGTTTTGGGTAGGGAAATATATGTATGTGCAGGGTAGGAGAAATTGGTCCCGTGCAGCAGGGTTTGGTTTAATTTGGAGGGTATAATTGTTGGAGTATTTCAGCTTAACCCTGATTCTCAGCACGTTGACTACTGGTGATTCATGTGCGTGCTACACTCTGAGCGTCATACTTCAGCTCAAAAGCCTGAAAGAGTGAATCTAGTTATGGAGAAAGATGGTTTGCTTTGATCTTAGCAACTCTATTACAAAATCTGTTTTTCTTTTCCTTTTCATGTAGCTCTGGTAGGCAACATCTTTCATCCTTCCCTAGTGCAAGCAGGTGAAAATGTCCTCTCAGTTCAAGGAAATAATGACTCCTACAGTACTGCTGAACTGAGCCCAAGATAGTCAGCCTGGGGATGGGCTACTTGGCATGGAGAAATGAGATCCAGGTCCTTCAGCTAACGTTGCAGGCAGATTCTTTCTGAGCAAAGCACCTAGAGTTCGATTAATTTCTTTTTGCTTGGTTTCTCTCATTCACTTCTCATGCTTTTCCTCTCCTGGATGTAATTTGCCAAGGAAAGAAAATGACTGGGGAAAACCAGTTCCTGTGGCAGTGTTTCTAGCTCCACAAAATCCTGGGGACAGATGGTCCTGAGGGTGTTTTAATCCAGCAGCTCAGGTTGACATCCCACCTTCCTGTGCTTGGTTTGTGGTCCCTACTCTCCACCACCTCCAAGAAGCATCATGCCACCTTTCCCACATGGTGTCTAAGACCTTCCTTCAGCAGAGAGCACTAAGAAATGCCTTGTGCTTTGCTTGCAGTGTTGCCTTTTGCTACCAAAGAAGGGTTCTGGGACCAGTTTAAAATAGTGAAATTTACCCAAGCAAGAACTATCGGGTCTGTTGATTCTGGAGCTTGTAGGGTTGTTGTAGTCCAAACAAGACCAGCCCCTATGCTTTTTAGCGACAGCTGAAACTCTCATGTTGTAATGTACATAAAGTGAGGCTTTAAGGAAGAACACTAAATAGGGGGAGACTCACAGGGAAATCACAAGAGTTGGCAGCACCACATCTGGTAATCTCTGTGAGTCACTCAGACTCTGCCAGCAGGGCACTGAGGTCCTTGGTGTCCCAGCAGCTGGTGCAAGAGCCAGTAATAAAAGAAAAATGTAGGGAGAGGCTCATCCCATAGTTCTCTCCATATAGCTGGGTGAGATTTCCAAAGCACGGAGCCAGAGACTCCTCAACACCTGCATTACTGGTTAAAATATAAATGAGATTCCTAAACCATTTCTGAATTTTATATAAATTGTAAGGCAAGTGCCTTGGCTCCCACCGGGTAGCTGAAGCCGTGCACTTACTGCTTTCTTGCAGACTTTACAGCAACTCATCAGGAGATGCTGTGAAATTTCTCCTTTTTGGTATTAGTCTTTGTTAAAACAAGCAGAGATTTTGGCAGTATGTGCTATTTCCTTTTATAAGCTTAACAAGGTGTGGCTCTTCTAAGAAACTGCCATGTAACTAGATTAGTGTCAGTTTCAAATTAACAAAAAATTAATGCCTTGCTATTATAAAATACTTTAGAAAATGCTGTTGACTTTTCACCAGTTCGCTTAGTCACTACCTTTCTACAGGCAGCTAAAACAGAAATTATTCCACTCCTGTTAGCTCTGTTTCTGCAGCGAATGTTTGCAAGTGCACCGGTCCTGCATCCCCAGGTTACATACCTCCAGCTGGTATTGTGTCCTCAGTACCTGTAGCTGGGTTTGGTACTGATGCTTCTCAATGTAAAGCAAGCAAGAGAGGCGGCATGTAGCGAACGGTGCTTTTCTAACCCCAGGCCTAACCGTTCAAACCCAGGTATCTGCAGTTCTTGAGGACTGTCAGCACCTCACAGACTGGGAAGAAGGAAAAGCCTGCAAGATATTCTTCAGCTGATGGTGTCCGTATTTGAACAAAGAGGTCCAATTTTGATCTCTGATGTATACCGATGAAAAGCCAAAGTTATCTTGCTGATATCAATGACACCTTAGCATGTCCTAGCATGTCTTAGAGAAAGAAAGATACATTTCTTTTTCTTTTCAGAAGAGCTTTAAAGTCTTCACTTGGGTGTTTCGTACAGAAAATGTTTTGCCCTGGGAAATTATCCTTTTTGATGGGGAGAAGGTATGTTTTGAGCATCTCATTTTTAAGGTATTTTGCCCCAGCTTGACAGCTGACAGCACAGCAGGACAAAAGCAATGTTAAAGAAACCAGAAGGCAAGCAGACCTTTTCTCACTGTTCCAGTACTTTGTGTGTTGCTTATCTCCATACTCGCTATCCAGTTGAATAGCAGATCCCCCATGAATTGTAAAAGAACTTATCTTCTCAGTTTCACAACCTACTTGGGAGAATTGCCATGTAAGCACAGGGAAATCTGACACATCCTTTTAGCGTGAAGTGTTAAGCAGCTAAAATGACAACTATGTCCATTAAACCTTCCAGGCAAGTAGAAGGCTTGCGTTTTATAACATGTTAACTAGCTTTTCTTCTCCTACTACATTAAGCTATCACCACTTCTCATATTTTGAAGTATCTTTATGACCCACTTTCTTCTTGTATATATTTTGATAGAGCTAACCAAAAATTGTGGAGGTGTTGCTAAGGAAGATGGATTTTTCATTCCAGAAAAAATTATCTTGTTGCTCTCCTTTTTGCTCCTACTCAGAAGCATTTTGGCCCTGCAAAGGTAGATACACGGAAGAAAAGTGATAAAGGTTTCCAAGTTCATTTTGAACCAGTAAAGGTGTCACGGAGTAAAGGCTTAGGAAGAAAGCGGCCACGCGGTGACATCCTGAGAGCACTATGCTGGGACAGTGGCTGATGTTTCACCGACCTGGGGCCAGTGGAGCTCAAAAGGTTCTTTTTACTTTGTTCATCTCTTTAGGAATTAAAAGCAGCCTTTGGTGGATGGATCTCCTGGGATTTTTCTTGAGTAATCTATTCATCTTGACTGCAGTCCTAAAGGGGTAACAAAACGCAAGTACTAGGACTGACGTGAGTCAGCATCACAGAAGGGAGGTCAGGGATTTCATGAACAGGGATTGGATTCCCCTCTTGTCCCTTCTTCCCTGAGGGGAGAGGCCCAGAGAAAGGGACGAATGGGAAAATGTGGGGTGCTGCTTTCTGTGCAGCTTGGTGTGTTCAAGAAGGACCAGGCCACCAGGACTGATTCCAGAGCTGAGCCCAGTTGCTGCAGGAAACATCTCAGCTAGTCCCTCCCTGCTCCCAGTCAGAGCCCTGTTGACTAGCGATGCTCCACCTGGGCAAGAGCCTCTTCGTGTAGGGTTTACATTGCTTGATCAGCTACATGTGGCCTCCTTTAGGGGTAGATGTTTTGTAAGATCCACTGGATACACATGTGTATTTCTGTGGGACTGAAAATCACATCTTTGGTGGCTTGCAGTTCTAAGGCATTCTCTCAGTGGCCACTGTTGGTCATTGCTGGAGACAAAGACAGTCCACAGATATTTCTGTCAACACAGACGTGGCATTTTCCCTTGTTCTAGTAATCACTGTTCTCAAAACAGCTGTCACCGTTATCCTGAGTGTCAGACCTGTGACTTGTTCCCTCGGCACTTGGAGGAAAACGCTTCCAGCAAATCTCTGACACGCTTTCCTCATCATCTTACTGAAGCACTCTGCAAACTCTTCCAGCACTTTCTTGAATTCATTAACAACCGTTGTAGAGAGCAGCTTAGGCCATGCATAGCACTCTCGCTCTCTCTTTTTTTCTTTTTACCCAAGTACCTCAAGGTCTATAAGAAACGTTTGTTCTTGGTAGTCTGTAATTTAGGAACTTTTGGAGCTCATTGAATGCATTTCCTTCCCTTCTTCATTTATTTTATTATTGGTGCATTTAATTTTGTGGTAAATGCACAGCAGCTACCATCGTAACATTCTGTGCTTGAAGGACACAGAAGGAAATAATGTGAAAGTTTCTGGTGGTGGAACAGAAACTCTTGCCTCTTACTCAGAAAGACACAAGTGGGGTATTATTTTGCAGTATCAGAGTTCATTCCAACCGTTTTTTGTCACAAAATGCTGTTTTGATTGAGAACAATTAATACATCGATGGGATTTCAGGTCTGAAGGTACCTTACTGATTACCTGATCCAACCTCAGCACTTCCCCATCTGGGTGGGGACAAATGAGATTGAAATGTGGTTTGTTACATTCCCTGCTACTGACTTTCTAATCATGGTCTGAATGTGAAGGGAAAATAGGTTTTCCTCCTTGGTTTCGTAGATACAAGAGGTCTTTTATCAGACTGTAAAAACAGTTATTCTTCCTTGATCCATCATGAACGAGCAAATGTGCTGCTGCTCAGAGGCTGGAGTGAATTACTTGATCAATAGTTTCAGCCATCAGGAAAAAATCCTGTTTAATGCAATTCTGCGATACACTTCAAGGGTCTGCAGATACCACTCAGGACAGGTTTTCATCATTAAAGTGCAATGGTGTAAAAGGAGGAGTGGGCTGAATATCCAAGAAATATTTACAACCGTTTTGGGATTATTTCTTTGGCAAGAGACCCAAATTTTTAACTTGAGCATTCAGCATGAGGCTGCTGAATTTGGGGTGAGGTGGGGGGTAGGTGGAGGTGGGCTGTCTTTTGGAGGTCCTGAGGAGCACAAGCTCAGCAGCAGGAGCAGATGCAAGCACAGAGTCCTTCTGAGCGTGAAACTGGAACTAGGGGCTGAACTAGCTAGAAACCTCAACTAAAATAAGCCCGTATATAAACCAGTGAGAGAGAGTCTGGTTTTGCAGAGCTTTCAGTCTGTGTAGACAAGAAGGGGAGAGACAGGCATGGAGGTATGAGGGGCCGAGGTCTCATAGCCCTGCATTAGAAGGCAGATATCCTGATAGATGGAGTCTCTACCTCAAAGGCAGAAACTGTTTAAAAACAATTGTGCTGGATGGATGCTCAGAAGCTCAGACATTTCTGAGCTAATGTGGATTTTTATGTTGGATAGTTTAAGTTTGTGATGTAAAGAGCACTGTGCGGGAGAGTGAAGGAAGCAGAAGTATAGGTGTCCTCACCTGTCCTTGCTGCTTTTGAAACCCTTCAAGGTATATGACAAGCTGTCTGCCACAACCCTGCATGCCGAGACAGATTATATGATGGGTTGTGCATCCTCCTTTTGCAATGGAATTTCACCCCGGCAGACGCAGGTAAACATCATGTGTTCAGCCTTAAAACTAACATTTGCCACATGAATTTGCCTTCATTTGAGTGATGGCAGGACAGAAAAAGCATACAGCTGGGGTGTAGTTTGTTTTGAACTACAGGCCAAGGGCATCTGTTGGTCCCTGCACAGAAGAGCTCTCCGCTGAAACCTATGGAACACAGTGTTTAGTCTGTAAGGTCATACAGTCAAGCCATCAAGTTTTAGCCCCCCAAATTCCAGCCTAGTCTGCTACTTGAGAGAAAAGATGTGGATTCCATTAGATACCTGGACCTAATCCAAAGCCCATTGAAATAACTCAAGTTTTCTGTATTTTCAATGGAATAAGCCTGTTTTTAAAGTGCAGTTATTTGAATTCATAAAAAAGAGTTACTTTGCAATATTTCCTTGATTACCCTTCTCCCTTAAGATTCTGAATAGTGAACATTTTTATGGTGCTGTACAATTCATATCTCACTTCACGGTGTCCCCACGAATGGCAGCAGATGCTATTTCTGTTTTACCTTTTTATTTGAACTGGAAATGTTTCAGCAACTTTCCAAATGTTCTGAGCTCTTCATTGGCAAAAACTGTTTGCAGGCAAAAGTGATCAAATGCACATGTTATGGCTGCGCCTGGCTGGTTTAATGGATATGTTTGTCATTTTCCTTTCACCCTCAGCTTTATATTCAGGCCAGACGCCCTGAGAATCTGACCTTACTCATTGCCAGAGCAGCATACCATTCCCATCCCTTGCGGCTGCAAGGCGTGAACAGAGGAGCTCCATACCAGCAGTACCAGCCTGTCGTCATGCTGGAACAGACTTATATCATCCAGTGGGATGGCAGAGCACCTGAGGATATTATCCTGTACCCGATCAACTTCAACAGGTACTGCCCTATTTTGCTAGAAAATGCTCTCTTTTCAAACTGTCTGGTGCTTTAACAATTTCCCAGGATATTCGCAAATGACCTTTCAAATGTCTCAGCAATTTCTGAGGGCGTGGAAGCAAGGTGTTAATGGCTGGCACTTACGGATGCAAAGAGATGATGCCTCCGCTTTCACTTTATTTCAGCTTTTTTGATGTGCAGAGACATTTCTCTTTCCAGAAAGTTTTGAAACAGAATCCAAGTTAGTCCTGGCCTGCTGTCCCTGAAATGTCTCCAGAAGAGCTCTGGCTCTTGTTCATTTGTTTGTACTAGTTGCTGCACACATAATTTATCTCCTATATATATAAAGTGCAGAAATACATCAGAATGTGCACAGAGCTTTGCATCTTTGGTAATCCAAACAGCACTGTAATCACTGTTTCTTTTTACATGAAGTTTAAAAACATTAGGACTCAGTACAGCAAAATTGTAGGCTATGCTGTATTTATATCCCATGTTTTCTTCTAGAGTTATATAAAAGCAGGGTATATCCATTGTAGATGCTGCTTTTTTTCCCTTGCAGTCTATTTCATTTTGCATAAGTTAATTTATGGGTTTTAGTACCATTCCTCTTACTTTAGTGAAATGACTTGTGCTTTGCACTGGTTAGGAAAGTCCTGCAATCCTACCAGCTTAGCAGTGACAGACATCGCCGTGCTTGGTGCAGAGGAGACGCTGCAGGAGATGAGCACCACAAAAAAACCTAGCCATCCCCTTGGGTCCTGCAATTTATGTGACTCCTTTGGTTATTGATAAAAACACAATACAATAAAAGGACAGAGGTATGCAAATGAAATCTTCCATGGGTACATACAACCCAGCCAGACACAGGCATAGGCTTGCAAAGCAGATTTTAGACAGTTTGATGTGAAAGAAGTCAGAGGCACCGAGGATATGAAGCAGCACATACTGCCGGTAAATCTGGCGGGTTCCTAAGTCCCTCCAGTATTATCCACCAAACCCCACACTCATGTGCTGCTCCTCCAGCAGAGCGTCGCTGCGGTGGTTTTAGCTTAGGACAGTTTTGGCAAAAGCTTGAGCTGTGTTTGGTTCCCCTGAACTTTGGACCTGAAGAAGTTTGGGGAAAAATACTGTCCTTAGTTCCCATTATGAATTCCCATGGGAATGTAGCTGGGAAGGGCAGCGTTTTCTCTTTCTGCAGTGCCCGTTGTGGGGAGTGACAAATACCTGCTCCTCTTGATTTAAAGATGTAGTAGCTGTGGGGCTGTGACCGAGTTGCTGGAGGATCAGTGTTTGGACACTCCTGTCACAGAGGAATTATTGGAATTAAATCGCTGCTTTTCTGTGTTAATAGATCTTGGTGCACTTTAAGGAAGAGGAAAACCCATTAGTCACTCTCAGGGAAGCCGAGCTTTTCAATTATTATCTGTCTTAAAATGATTAGTTATTTCCTTGCGGTTGCAGAGCCAAGTCTTCTGCTGGGTAACTGGTGGTTACTCTGTCACTGTGCCAATTAATACTTGCCAAAGCTTTGGCCCATGGTCTTTCAAGCACAGTGATTCAAATCTGAAGGCAGCACTCTGGGTCTTTGGTAAAACTCAGCTTGAAGTTTAGCTCTTGTTCAAGCAGCAACTTCACTACGTTTTACTATTGAAAACCACAATGTGGTTGTGGTTCTCTTGGTCTTGTGTTAAACAGGGCAAAGGTTTGTAAATTTTTCTGATGCAGGAACAGTTGGCGAGGTATGTGTTTTGAAGAACTGTAAACAAGAAATATACTGTAATGAAGGAAAACCACAATTTTACTTCATTTCATTTAGAGCATCTTGCTAAGGAGTAATTGGGAATTAAATATGTGGCTGCTCTGTGTACACCTCAAGTATGCTGGATGCAAACTACCACGAGACATAAGGCTGGTGCAGTGGCAATAGTGAAATGTCCAGACTGCATGCAGAAACATGGAGAAATGAGAATTCTGTGGAAGGGTTAAGGAACTGAGGTGAAAAAGAGGATTTAGGAGGCTGGAAGAAAACAAGTGCCTGCCTAAGCAGTTCCATGTATAATGTTTTTTAAACATTGTATTCCAGTCCTTTCTGGAATGGAAGAAATCTCAGATTGTGGAGCCCAGAGTAATCAGTTAGAAAACTGGGGAAAACTTTCACCTGTCTCAAGTGGCTTTATGTTTTGTTTATTCTTTTTTAATCCAAAATACTGAACAATCTGCCAAAAATAAGCTATTAACATCTGTGCAGAATATGTGAATATGTTTTGGCAAACCAAAAAAATGTTTGATGAACTTTCATGTCGGTATTTTAGGATTAGTAATTTCAGACAAAACCTGAGTGAACAATTAAACTATTTTTAGTGTTGTCATTGTAAAATGATGGATAGCTGTATCCAGGATGCTGCCTTTGCAGCTAGACAGCCCTCATGCTTCTGGAGTGATTTGCTCTATGCTGGCTAAAGGAAGGTCAGAGGGGAAATAAGGAATTTGACAGGCAGATGTGTACCAGGATTTGGATTTCTGTGGAGGTCAGGCATAGCGCTGATGTTGAGTAGTTGCATGATTAACGCTTTCCCTGCCTCTGAAACACTGTAGAAAGACCCAGTAGAAGTCATGCCAGTTCAGACATCTATTAAAAGACTGGAACATCCAGATTCCTGGCGTGGGCAGGGGCTGGTCGGGATGAATTCACATGGCTCAGCTGAAACTGGCAGTGCTGTGAGCTGCAGATCTTGCCCAGTGAGTTCAGAGGCACTGCTCAGGTGGATTTACTCAGCAGAGGAGGACATCAGTTAGAGCATAGTCACTGAGCAGACCTTTTTCTTTCTGCAGTGGGCACCAGGAGGGTTGCTGCAGTACTTGTACCTCCCTTGCACCAATTAGAGTAATTCTACAGCTTCTTCACTTCCATCAAAATATGTAGCTAAACCAAACACAATTGCTGTGCCTCCACATGCTGCCGTCTCCAGCCACGTGGTACCAACGAGCGGTTTAACGCCCACCAGCTCCCCTTCCAGTGAGCAACGTACATGTTTGCATTCATCAGGGTAGCTGTGTCACTAGCTGACTGATGGGCAAATATAAAGCCATGTGGAGACCCACAGGCTGTGTTTTCAGGCTGCTGGGGAACATAGCTGTCTCGGCAGAAATGCCTTTTGTAGCTATAGATAGGGTTGTCTGTATAATGGGTGGGAGTTTCCCTGTGAGGATGAGAAGGCAGCTGGGTATTGATGCTTCTGGAAAGAGGTAATGCAGGACAAATAACTTCTGAATGTTCTGGCAAGAGAACAGAAGGAGAGTGCTGGCTGGAATTTTAATGACCAGGGATGAAGCGTGCACCAGAACCAGTCCAGATTCTGCTGAGGGTTGCTCTCATCAGGCATAAAGCCTGTGTGAAATCTTCATAAACGGAGATCTCAGACGCCCTCTCCATGAGCTTCATCTCTTTGTTGGAGCAGTTTCTGCTCCCTAAGAGCTGTTTGTGTGTTTTCTTGGCTGCTTTTTTTTTTTTTTTTTCTGCTTCACAGAAGTATGAGAATTATTTGTAAGACTGAGTTAATGGCTTTCCACAAAATCACTATCCTGAAGTACGATGGCCTGCAGAGAGCATCGAGCTTGTTACAAGAGTGGGGAGAGGCTGGTAAGCCAGGAGAGGCTGGAAAACATTATTTGGTTGCAAGTAAGTGCCTCTTTTCAGGTGCTGGAAAACAGTACAAAGATTGGCACTTCATACAGTAAGCAGTCATAAATTAAGTCCTTCGGTTTAATGACCTAGGCTTTGTGCCTGTGCAAATTTTCTAATCGCAGAAGCAGCTAAGGCAAATACTGTTACCACAGGCACAGTGCCGTTCAGTAAGTCAGCCAGGCTTCTTTGGGCTATCAGCTCATCTAAGGATAAGAATTAAATCTCCTTAAAGCACATATCTGAAGCATAGTGTAATAAGTTGTGTTGTTGAAGCAGCCTGAAAAGCAGTGGCAATTAGATTAAACATGCCTTGTTTTTAATGAGCGCAGGCAAATATCTCTGTACACGGTCTGTCAAGGCTCAGAGGGAAGGGATTTCCCTTATTAGGGCTCTCTGTTGTGGTTTGACAGAGAATTCGGGGAAACTTAAGCAGCTAGTGGTATACAGAGGGTATTTTTTTGTAGATAGATTGTCACAGTCCTGCAAGCAGAGGTGTTTCCTAGTACTGCACCTCTCCTGAGAGATGCTGGCTCCAAGGACAGTGCAGGGCAGCCTTCCCCAGGCTCTCTGCACAGCCACCCTCTTACCCTCACCTGGAGGGGTACAGTGAGGCTCATAATACTGGTGTTCTTTGGTGCCTTCTTGCAGGAGCCAGATCTTTCTGAGAACTTTAAAAAAAAAAAAAATTGGCAGGGCAGGGCCAAATTTCTTGTCAACAGCAAGCACAAGGGCAGATGTCCGTGTGTGTGCTTGGGCTCATGTCCAGTCTTTCCCCTGCTGCGGTGTTTGTGCAGGGATGGGCACAGGTACTCGGTGGCAAATACTCCTGTGTTTGCTAGGCTGGAGCTCTGCACTAGGGCTTGTTATCATATTCACCAGTGAATAATCTTAATTGTCTGAAAATTCAAGACCCTGGAATGAGCTTGTGTCTAAATTGTTCATTAAAAATAGCGGAGCCTTTGGATGCCAAGTGATCTAAAGCCTCCAGGGTGCTACAACCCCTCCAAAGGTGGAGATTTCAGTGCAAGCAAACTTCTGCAGCCCGTATCTGTACTGAGACTCTGAGGGACTCATTATATTTGTATTTGTCAGTGTTGTGTAGGCAGGTGTTTTTCCTACAGCTTCTTATTCAATGCCAGCCTGATTCATACTTCCAGCTACTTGTCATTTCTGCAATAAAATTCCTTAGTGGTGATAAGGTCTGGAGGAAAACAAAGATAACAAGACAAGGCTAGAATGTACTTGTTGCAGACTTGCCCAGTTTATGGATATTTCCAAAATTGTTTCTTTATCAGATTAGTTCTACGTGAGCTTTTCCTCTTGCTTCCCAGACTGATAAAGGCACAGGAAGGCAAAATTAGTATTTCAAAGTGGAGCTAACAGTTCAAGGCTGTGACTGCTTTCTTGTTCTTGTACATACATGTGTTCTGACCTCGATCCCCCAGACCTGGATGTAACACAAGTAACACCACTGCTATTTCCAATAATAATAATAAGTAAAGTGCTACTTGGGTTTCATAGCCTGCCCCTCCTGATAACATCTGTGATTCAGAGTTAATCGTCCACACAACACAGAAGTCAGCAGATATATTTCAATTCCCTTCTGTCTATTTAAATCCCCTAAATTACCCGCAGGTCAACCCATAGATGAAAGCCACAAGATATTTTTGAAAAAATTGGAAAGAAACAAAACCGTTTGCCAGAACACCAGATTGCAGATTGCACCGTTTTAGTACAGCTGGGCCGAAGCGGGTGGTGACATGGCTGTGTTCAGGTGATGCTAAAACCCCATCTTTGCTTATCCCCCTGCATCCCTTGCTGCTCTCTGTCTTCTGTGGCTTGTGTTTGCAGCTGGCCCAGTGGCAGCAGCTGGGATTAACAAGGTGACTCTGAGGAGGCTTGTCCTTCCTGAGATGATCCTTTTACAGCATGAATTAGAGCCATCTGAGCATAAAACAATCCCCAGGTGGCCATGGCAAACAAAGCTGCTCATCACTTAGAAGCCTGCCACATGAAACTGAAGGTTTTTCCTTGCTTTCACCCTTCTCCTGGTCCACTGGGTCTCCTCCGGGCCACCAGCTTCTCCTGACCTGACGTGCTTCTGCGGCACAGCAGCAGGAATACACCAAATTCACAATAGTCAGCGACAGGGTACTTGGGGATACATTAAAAAATTGGAATGTGATTCCTCCACGAAAACATATAGGGTGGGAAAAAAGATGATAAGATGGTGTACTGTATTTAAATGCAGGAAGTTCTTATTTTTGCTGGAATACAGTTGTCTCTGAGCCAAATGCTGGCTGCGTCATGTCCTGGTTTCATGAATATCGACACAAGTGTACCTCAGGGCAGGATCCCTTCTATAATGGGTTGAGCTTCTCAAAAGCAAAAGTCACATTCTTTTTGCCTAAGGAGGCACGTGGGTAAAACTAGAAAATATAATTTATATTAAGAGATGGCCTATGCCTTTGAATTTTTAATGGCTTTTCCTAAATGACAACATTTAGGAAAGGCATTTAAATCCCAATACGCACAACTCTGCTTAGGTAAACACAGACCTGACTTGTTAGTATTCCCACAGAAAGTGGTCTTCCAGAGGAGTCTATCCTTAATAACAAGGTCCTGAAAAAAATTGCAGGATGTTTGCCCAGTAGCTGTGTTTATCATCGCAGGGGGTTTGGATGTGTTTAATGGACTGGAGTTGAAGGCAGAAAAATGAAAAAGAAATCTAGAAAAAGAGAAGGAGCAAGCAACAGCTGCAGGGAGCTGATGGGAAACATGGGTTCAAGGAAAGGAGCTTGAACTGGGAGAAAGAGGTAAGGACGTGAGCCAGGTTCTTTGCAGCCCTTCCTCCACTCTTCTCAGCACTTGTGAGATGTGTGGGTATTTCTCACACTGTTCTCCCCACCAGTGATGCTAGCTGGAGAGGAGCTGGCTTGTCCTGACAGCAGGTTTTGTGCCAGAGGAGACTGAACCTGGTGCTGGGCAGGTTGTTGTGAGGTCGGGAGACACTTTGGGAGAAAAAAACCAGCTTCATGCTGACTGACAGCGAGGAGCATCAACCTCTTGTGATTTGTGTGTGGGATGGGTTGGAGGCTGAATGCTGGCTTTGCTTTTTTTTGTCTTTTGAAGTTCAAAATTCAGCCTGTGAGAGAGAAACTTACCGAAGCAGCATGTGGGGATATCTGCCATGGGAAAGTCTGAAATTCCCAGTTGTCTTACTTCCTTTGGAGGTTCAGCTCATGTAGATGTTGACCAAAATGTTGGAGGGGTTGTTTTTAAATAGGAGAAATGACAGTTGGGGGAGACTGACTCACTGGATGGAACTCTTTTTTTTTTTTTGAGCCCAAGGAAAAAGTAAGTAATTTTTAGTTGTATTCCATGGCATTCCCTCATCAGTTTACCCCAGATTTTCATCAGTGAGATCAGGATTTGGACCGTGTACTTCCATGGTCATCAGCTATGTGACACACCATGTCAATAAACATGGTGGGGCTGTTTGCTAGAATAATCACCAGCTTAGAGGTTCCCTTTGCTAAAATACAGCCAGGACTGACATCCAGCATAACCAGCAATCACGGCCAGATCATACTCATTTGCCCAGGAATGATGCTCCATCTGATGTAGTTAAGGGGCATGTTCACAGGGTTGAACAAGTGTTATTTGTCCCCTCGCAGGAGGTGAGAGCCCCAGATATGCACTCCTTCTATGTTTACTCCAGCCAAATCTCATCTCCAAGTTCCATGACTCACTTTACATCCCACCACTTGCAAAAATCTCCCCTCCTTTGCCTGCTTGATCACGTTTCCTTGAGTGGCTTTGCCTTTGGGAGTTTGGGGTTGAACTGGGGGGGTGTTCTGAGGGTTGTAAATGAGGTATGTATGTGTGTACGTGCAGATCTGTATCTACCACATGTCCGAGAACAGAAAACCTCTTGCCTGCTTTTTTGCCTTTCCCTCATCCTTTTTTTTGTTTTTGCTTATCCCAGGAAGCCTGCTTATTGCCAAAACCTAAGAATACTCTTTTAACACTTTGTCTGATGTTTTTGCTTCACCTGAAAGAGCCAGAACTGCAAATGCCAGAACTGCAAATGCCAATATCCTGGTGAAAAAAGGAAGGCTTCTCGGGTTTGTTTCATCCAGCCATTTCCAAAAGGAAATAAGCAGGCTAAATACATTCATAAAAATGCATGAAACACCCTGTGGGGACTGTTGAATGACAGTAACAGAGGGGCAGAAGCGTCAGTTTTATACAGGCTGGTGTTGCCAGACTCTCAAAAATTTTCCAAGTGGCGTTTGAAACTGTTAGGACCCACTAACCACTGACTTTTTGCTAGCGCATATTTCACTTTTCTTCTTCAAATGCCAGGTTTTGGTGGTTTTTTTGGTAAAAACACATAGGAAAATATTGGCCTGATTAAGAGCAAGAATGAAAAAAAAAAGAAAGAAGAATGTTCCTTACTTATAAAATGAACTATAGTTTATCACTAAAAAAGATTGTGAACAGTTACTTAGTTTTGGGGTGAAAATATCTTAAATAGCTCAAGTTAGTTTCCTACGCATATTAATATGACTTTCCCTTAAACTGACAGCTAATTCTAAAGTCAGACTTTCCACCTGAGAATATTTTTGTTTCTCTTGTAAGAAACTCCTAAGAATAAAAATTTAAAAAAAAAATAAATAATGTCCTGTGTATTGCTACATTGGACAGCATTTTGTTTATCTATAGTCTGGCTTCTACCCCTTGTGTTTTAAATGATTTCTCTCCCCTTAGTTTGTGCTGGTAGTTAAGCATAGGAGCATCTAAAGCTACAGATGTTCCCACAGCATTTGGGCTGGGGTCTGAAATTACCCGGAATTCATAATTTGGGATCCATTATGAATTCAGTGTTTTCCCTTCTTGCTAGTGCCGTGTGTGTCCCCGAGCCCCCGGCGCACCTGGGCAGATCCCAGCTGACATGCCAGTACCCAGAGTGGCAGAACAAGGACCAAATGCCCTGCAAGATATTTAGGCTGATTCAAATTTTTCCGATTGTGCCTACAAATATTCACCCCAGAGGAGCAGCTTGTAAATAAGACAGAATGGCGAGGTTTAAGCAGAGGCATAAAGCAGAAGCTCCAGCTTATTGACCACCCTGAGAGAGGAAGGCTTCCTGCACTTGTGGCCCAGCTGGGAGGTCCTTGGTGGCCAGCGCCGTGGCTGAGAAAGGCACACGCACATCTGTTTGACTTTGAACGCAGTGTCCAAGGCGTCCCATGCCTCATTACTGCTTGTTGCCTGAGGTTGCATTTCTCCCTGGGTTTTGGCAATGGCTGGAGAACAGGCATCTACCCCCCCTCCGCCGGCCAGCTGCCAGGCAGAGCCCTGCGGACCATCCCGCAGCAGTGCTGATGTTTCTTGCTTTGCTTTTCCTGGAGAGGATGGAGCCCAGTCCAGCCACACAGCCAGGTATTTGGACAGGTTTACGGTGGACCTTGTACAAGCTGAAGAAACAGAATTGAAGTAAAGAACTAAATAGGAAACTGTTAAAATACCGCTAAATTAAAGAGAAAATAACCACCTTATTCTTTCCTATATGTACCTAAAGGATAACTTCTAATACTGCCCCTTCTCCCACCTCCTCCCAAGCCCTTTGTTGTGGGAGTGTACTTATTTCCATTGTTTGCTCCACAAACTCCGAAGTAGGTGCTTTTCATTTGATCTTTTCAATCTTGATTTAGTTTATTTCAGCATTGCACTCAGCCTGCTCACGTGCACACTAGCGCTTATATTCCCAAATGCCCCAGCAATTCAAGACTGTCGCAGCTGTGGGTTTTTTCACACTTTATTTTTTTTCTTTTTCTTTCAGCATCCAGTTTCCTTTTCTAGTGCTTTTTTCATTCCCCAGGGAGGCAGCAGTCAGTGTAGCACAGCACCAAAGCTGGTTCCCAGCATCCGAGGGAGATGACAAGCCCTTTTTGTGACAGTGTCTTCAGGGGGTGAAATGTGCTAACGCAATGCAAATCACCCTTATGAAACAGCCAAATGTCTTGGGACTCCATCCTAAAAATATTCCACAAATATGGCTGTGGTGCATTTCTTTCATTTCCTCTAGTCGGAGGCCAAATCATCTGAAAATATATCTGTTTTCTAGCTGTCCTGTGTTATGACACAGCTGGAGTTGGTTAAAATCTAGAGGGCAGTATCTGGCTTAAGCTGACGGGTCTTTGTGCAGCTTTGATTTATTATTCTAGAACAGCCTGTCCCCTCTTCCATCCTGTAGATAGTTTTGTTTGGTTTTAATGAGAAAACCAGAAAAAGGCTGAAATAGCTTTGCTTTTGTGTTCTCCATGTGTAATACAAAGTAGAGGTCTAGGTATCCAGATTCCCAGATTTCTCCAAATCGAAGCAGTGTCCCCCCATTTAATGCAGGGATGGGTGGCGGGTCGTTTCAGGGGAGCCTTTGGAGAAACTTTTGTCTTCCAGAGCTTTGCAGGACCCAGAACGACAGCCAGTGAAGGTGGTATTTGTCTTTCTGTGAGCCAAATTTATATTCTCATGTTTTAACCAGGAAGCCAGGTAGTTAAAAGAATACTTTTAAAGCCTGGATGGTTTTGATATTATAAAGGAAAGCTAACCACAGTACTGGTTCAGGCACCTTGGTGTGGCATGCTGAGCCACTTCAGAGGGTGGAAAGGAAAAAATAAAATTAAGCTAATTATCTTGGCATTCAGGTTTTCTTTTGAAGCGTAAACTTCTTGTGGCTCTCTGTTTTGCACAGTACAAGTGCATCCCACAGACAGGGAAGGGTGTCAGGATCTTTTGTGGAGGATGCTTTTCCGTCTGTATCCAAACTGCATCTTTTGGCTCTGTGTCTTGTTTGGAGTTTCTAGTGTGGAGCCGGTTTTTCTCTCCATGAGGGCAGCAATGCAAATCACAGGATAAAGGAAAGCCATGGGGACGATCTTTCTGGTAAATGAGTGTGCCGAAAGTGTGGTAGACAAGAGTTAAAAGATGATTTAACTTTACCCTTCGTTATTCTAACTGATGCTGAAGAAGGAGACGGGGAGAGGGAGATTTTAATGGAAACCATAATAATAAACTTTGCTGTAAAGTGGAGGAAGCAGGTCTCTTTAGACCATGGCTCTGGTTCAAGCTGGAGATTACTTTCTAATTCCTGAATCTGTGCCCCCGGTGAAATGTCTGCTGGATGCCGGTTCCCTCTCCCGCAGCAGCTCCGGATGAACTGAAACAAGCCCCGGCTGCCTCAGGAGACACAAGTGGGTATGTGACTGGTTGTATCTCAGCCTTATGGGGCAAGGAAGAGAAAATCTCTCATTTTAAGCCATCCTGGCACCTGACTCAAAGTCCTCTGAGGTCAGCTGGGGTCTCTGGATCAGACCTTCGTAATAAGCAGCCATTGTTTCCAGACGAAGCAAAAAAATGTGATTTTCTTTGGCTTTGAGGATTTGTTATGTTTTTTTAAAGGAGGAAGAGAACCTCAAAGGACATTTCTTTGTTTTCCCCTGAAGACTGTACTCTTGGCTGCAGACCATCTCTCTTGCACTCAAGCCCTTAAATGCATTTTCTCTCTTTCCCCCTGCCTCCTCTTTTTGCCAACAGAGGAGACTGGCTGTGCGTTGCCCTCTGCTATCCCAGAGAAGCCGTGTTTCAGGTGGTGGCAGATATCTACCAGCGACGGACAGGGACGGTGCACAGCGTGAAGCACTACCTCGCTGCTCCTTCCCGTGCCAGCGCTCTCAATGGGACCAGCGAGCGGCTCTTCTACTTTGACAGAGCATCAGGGTGAGCCCTGCATTGCCCCTGCACGGGCAGCAAACCCTCAGGGTCTTTCTCTTACCAGTCCCAGCACGTCCTTTCCCTTCCTCATAGTTAAACCTCAAGCCCATTCATCTTGCGTGGTCCTTTCACTGATGGCATTTCACAGTGGATGTACAGGCTGGAGTGCCTGGGGTAGGCCTGTGCCTGAATCACCGAGCAGGGATTTGCATTGCTGTTAAGAGAATGGCTGATTTCTTGGCTGGGCCCAGCTCCTTTAGGCATCCCTCCTGCTCAGATTTCCACAGGTGTGGGTGCGGTGTAAATGTTTGTTCAAACCCACTGCACCCCAAAGGGCCATGAGAAGGAGCCCTCTCATGACTGCTGCAGCTTCAACGCCGAGATCATTTGGGAGGGTTCAACTTCTTCATATTCCCATGAAGAGAGATTTCTAAAATTATCACTTTCCAAAACCCAGATTTTGTGGGAAAAGGAGAGCACCGTAGTACATCTCTTATTTTGAAGGCATGAAGAGAGTCCTAGAGATCTTGCAATATCTTTATAAGACTCTAGGACACCTTCGGTTAAAAAAACACATTACGAAATTGCGTTTCTCAGTCAGCTAAAATAGTTAGGGAGGAAAAAAGTGTTTTGTGGTCTAACCATGGGTCCCATGATGCCTCACCTGACTAAGTAGATACTTCAGGAACCAATCCACAAACACCAGATTTGAAATAAAATGGGATATATTTATTCATTTGATCATAACACATGAGCAATCAAATCCCAGAATGTCTTCCCTGCTAACCAGGCTCCTTGCTGATGGCCAGATCTCTCTCATTGTAGGAATTGTGAAATAACAATTTACTAATTAATCCTGCCTGCCTTTTTTTTTTTTTTTTTTTTTTTTGAGGGGGGTGGGAGTTACCCAAAATCTGTAAACAGGTTGTTTACCACTGAATAGCTGGGAAAATGGTTTCACATGTGGGTCTGTGGGGGAAGAGGCACTGGCTGCCAGCAGCCATCTGGACCTGGTACGTGCAGATTGGTGGGGTAACCTAACTTAATCCTGGCACTATCAGCCTTTTGGTTCTCTGTTTAACTCAGCAGTGATTTTTTTTTAGCCTTTTAGAGTACAGAAGTTACGGGACTGGCTTTTTTTCTTTTCCTGTTGCTGTTTTTTAGACTGTTTCATAATGAGTGGGATGTTTCCCCTTCTTTTTTTAACCCCACATGCTGGATCCTTGGAAAGGAACCAAGCTTACTCATTCTTTCTCCAGACAAATAGAAACAAGTATTTAGTATTGAAAGAAATAGAATGAAAAATCCCTTTAAAGCTCACATATCTTTTTGGTCCTGGAGCTGAACTGAGCTGTTTATATAATTTCCTCAGCCTGAACTGCAGAACGAACACGATTGAAAACATACTTAGAACAGCTAGAAAAAAAAATAAAAAATTCCGAAGGCCAGAAGACCTGGCTGCCTTCAGGCTTTTGTCAGGCATGCCTCGGGCTAAGCTCTGCCTGCGGGCCATGACCGTGCAAGGCACAGAGCTGAAAGGGAGATGCTGATATTTCCAGGCAAGCCTGCAGAACAGCCCAAGCACTGCTGCTGCTCCTTCTCTGGTGGGATGCCACCACGCTGGGGAGAAGCCGGGGTGCCTGGGGCTGGAGAGGGGCTGCCCCACACCCTGCTTGCCTGGTGAGGGGGATGAGATTGCCTGGATGAGAGGGGAGCTGGACCTGCATCCTTGCAGGACCCATTCTGCAATAAATGTGTGACGTCACACCGCTGTAAGACAGTTGGTGATGTCGGGAAATGGGAAGGATGATGCAGTTTGGCAAGTGCAGATTCCGCCTCTGCTCAGCTCGTCTCTGATCCCTCTGCTCTCATTTGTAGGTACCTATTCGTTCACCTGCAAGCCCGTGAAGCGCGGGAAGGACACAGTTACTGCTCTCAGCAAGGCTGCGAACGTATCAAAATCACGGCGCATATGTACCCAGGGGGGTCCTGGAGCTGTGCCCCAAACCCCTTCCCGGAGAGGCCAGCAGCTCCCCAGCACCCCATGTCCCAGCACCCAGCAGGGCCGTGCAGGGTGTGCGGGGCCCCACAGGTACCGCGTGTGTAAAGAAAAGCCGTGAGGAATTCCCACGGGGGAATCTGCCCAGCGCTATGTAACCTGTGTAGCGGGAAGGGTTTGGGTCTGAATTTGGGCAGCGTTTTGTGCTATGCTTCAAAGGCAGGCTCAAAGAAATTGCCCAACGGGAAGCATGTGAATGCACATTCATGGCACCTTTTTTTCCCCACTTTTTTCCTTTAAACATGAAAAAAAAGGACTCTTGAGAGGGCTCGGATTGGATTAACTTTGAATTCCTAAGTATGACATTGCTGCTGAATTTCAGACTGGGAAGTAATTCTGGTTAATAGGAATAACTGGAAAATCAGAGCCAAGTTCTCTTCTCATTTACTGTAAATTCACTCCAATCTAAATCCTGTAGAATTACTTCAGGCTCATGCAGATCTGCGCTTGTGTTTATAGCCAGGCAGAATATATGAAATTCATATTTGACTTTTAAACTCAGTGGCAGAGTGACCATCAGAGGTCCTTCCAACCAGCATTGCCACAATCCTGTGATAAATGGTGTCTTCATAACGAGCACTTACTTGTGAACCAGGATGACAGTTTGAAAAAAGAATTCTTAAAGTTTTGCGATCGTATCTATATGAGCAATGGTACCTAGTGTCATTTTGTTGATGAAAGCCAGGTAGTGAGCTTGTTTTTAAGTTTCTGTCTCTGGTGTAATTGCAGCTGGCTATCACTAGCACGCCCTCCGTCAAGTATGTAAGGATCCAGATCCAGTCTCTTGGCAGGGCGGAGGTACAAAACCACTTGACATCTGCATTCATTAAGGTATGTTGTGTTTTACCACATTTGAAATGGTGATGAAACAGGGGAAACTTTATCTCCAAGGAAGGTTACTGCAAAATCTTGCTGAGCCTTGTTGGAAGGAAATGGGAAGTTCCCCTGGAAGAGGCAAGTGCATTGTTCTCCCTTACAATTAACTCCATCAAAGTCACTGGGAGTTCGTATTCTATTCAGATGAGGATTTGAGCCCTTGGGGGGGGAAAAAAAGGCCTTTTATCACCTCAGAAGAAGAATTAACACCACCACACTAATGTAAAGGAAGGGGGGTAGGGGGAAGCACACCAGAAATCATTGTTTACAAAGGATGTGGGAAAAACCCCAAGTTTGTTTTTCTGATTTTCTCTACTTGCATTGCACTAAAAGCTAAAAATAACTGTATTTCACTATTGAAGGGGTTTGGAGTTGTCAGGATGTCCCTGCACATGCCTTATATGTCTGTCCAGATGGTGAAGGGTGACTGAAGTCATGCTTGCAAGGACACTGTCCAGGCTTATGTGCCTGTGGGCTACTGAATTATAATTAATGCTAACAAATGCCAAGCAAAGCCGGTACAGCATCCTTAAGGAGTCTGAGCAGCCAAGATTTCTTGCCACATGCACTGGCTGTACCATCAAAAATGTATTCAAAGCCACTAGCAAGCAGGTGTTACTGGAGGCAGCATCCTCACCTGCAGTGAAGTGCAGATACTTGCAGGAGGGGTGTAGCATCCTCAAAGCATCCTTGCCTTCTCTAAAGCTTTAATGCAAAGTATTGTTTTTCAAAGGAAGTTTTATTTCCAACACAAGTACTCCTAGCTGAAATAAAGGCTAGGCTAGGCACATGTTAAGGATTAATGTCTAAAGAAGGATTCTTACCCTGAATCTTAAAAGATGCAGAAAATCTGGAAGTAAAGAAGTGAAGCAGAGGAGGCCTCATTACCAAACCACATGTTTTGTTCTTGTTTTGCTGAATGAAGAGCAAAAGTCAGAAATGTTTTTGATTTATAATCCAAGCTTCTCCAAGGACTGAGGGAACCAGGTGCAGTAGTGTCCTGCTCCAGCCCCCGTGGGGCCACACGAGCCCTTGTGCTGGCTCCTCATCGGGTCCTCAGCATGCGGGCAGGGGCGAGACACACAGCAGGCCTGTTTCTTTTGACCATGGCTCTTGTTTAGGTCAGTTTGTAGTGGTGGTTGCTCTCTGCTCTGTGTGCATCCAGACTTTGACACACTTACCAAGCTTAGGAGTGTGAGACAGCCAGGACCAGGCAAAAGATTTAGCCTGTCTTTGCTCCTCCTCACTGCCCTCTGTCCACCCATGGCCTGCACATTGATGTTCCCCTTACCCTTGGCTCACTGTTGCATTCAGCATCCTCCAACATCTTGCAGAAGGCACTTTTTAACACTTGGCTCCCTTGTTCCATCTGGCCCTACACTGCCTGGAGACATACAGGTCTCATTGATGGGATGTATCAGAGCTCCATGGTGCCTGCTGACTTTGGACAACTCTGTGGATTACAGTGGCATGTTGTGTGCCCTGGGCTCAGCTTTCTGACAGACAGCCTCACCTCGGTATGATCTCCTTGGTGGAGGTTGTGTCCTCCCTGACTGGGCTGTCCCCAGGGATGCACAAGTGCCAGGCACCTCAGAGAGCCTTTGCCTTTCTAAAAGCAAATACGGTGGCATATCCTGTGAGGAAGGAGCCCTTGCTGCAGGAAAGGAGGAGAGTAGGAGCCACTTGTGCTACAGCTTCTTTGTAGCACTTGAGACAGCCCTACCAAGAAGTCTTTTGGTTTTGATACTTAAATTTCCAGGGAAAGCAAAAAAAGTTAATGAGTCACTTCTATTCCCCCATCTGCTGCCTCAGCACCTCTCCCTTGCTCCGTGGTCAAATCTGCTTTGCCAAGTGACAGTAATTTTCCCCCCATGGAAAGACACTGTATTAAGACTGAACTAAGCATTTTACTCCCAGGGTCCTCAGCTTCCCAAATGCATCTTCCTAATCCCCCAAAGATGCCAATGACCTCATTTCTCATGGTTTTGTACCCCACAGAAAACTAAGAGTTTTGCTTCCTCCTACCACTGACCATCTATCAGTGATGTCACTTCAACTGTACAAATAATGCATTTAAAATTATAGGGTGTACACCCTTGATATTTTCCTTGCTTGTAACTCCCTTATGGAGAAGAATGATCTGAGTCGGAAGCTCCCCAGCCTGCCTCCATAACACTTACCTCTCTTTTCTGTTGCAGATAAATGACTCAGTTTTCCTGTTCAGTAGCCGTGGGCTATTCTTCCTGGTGCTAGATGCATGTTCAGGAGCAGTCGTGAGTAGGCGGCACTTTGGGATGGTTACTGGTGAAAAAGTTGCCAGTGCAATAACTGATTATGTTCAAACATTTATAAAAGAAAGGTAAGCAAACTGCTGAGAGCCTGGTTCATTTAGCAGCCCGTGGGTGATAGACAAAGAAAGGAAAATTGCCTACTTCTGTAACCAAACCTGTGCTCTGGAGAAATCTGGCACAGATTTAACATTTAGAAAACCCAAATATCACCCAGATAATAAGAGAGAAGCAGTGTGTCTGTCCCAGGATTGCACAGCTTAGAGCAGACAGAAACACTTTTTCTGGAAAACTAGCAATTCCTTCAAAACTAACCATTGCTTTTCCACCGTGGAGTAGAGAAGGTCCTTGCAATGCCATTTGCAATCCTGCGCACCTATCCTGGTGTCCAGCAGTTTCCTGGCAGCTGATGATTCAGTTTTCCGTTTCTGAAACGGGTTGGTTTCTGTTTACACTTACTGATTGTTTTTGCCTCTTGTGACAGATGAAAATCATAGGTGTGCCAGATTTTCCAATAGGACTTTTCCTGGGTGAGCCAATGAATAGACCTGCCTGCCCGCAGGCTCTGTTACCTTGCATGTGTCCTGGCAATGGTCTGGATCATCTCTGTTTGTGTCTGTCCCACATTCCTTGTGGTTTTATGTGTCGCCACATAAACATGGAACAACTGAGATTTATAGATAAATTCTTGGCTGCTGGCAGAAGAGGTCAAATAATCAGAAAACAGACTTTCAGACCAAGACTTTTCTGAGCAGTTCATGACCAAAGATTCGAACACTCCTGAGTTATTGCATCTGTATTAATGCACGAGTATGTACATGTATCAAGCGTGCATAAAGTGACGTATACCCATACAATGTCTGTACATTCAGTTTGATTTTCTGGTAGGATGTATATTTTGCAAGTCTAGGCATCCAGCTAAATGCAGCCAGTTGTGCCTGTAATTCATTTCAGGTACAGCTCACTGGGGGCTGAAAGCACAGCTGTGAGGACCAAAGCCAGACTGAAGCTTGACTGGAAATCAGACCCAGGATACAGGTGGTCTCAGAGTCCCAGGATGGCACAGCAACTGGATTTCTTCTGTGCCTCTGTCCCTCTCCCATAAGGGATGCACTTGCAAGCAGTCATTTGTGCTCATTTTGGTTCCATGTGAAGCACATATTTAATTTAGGAACGTTTAAACGGAGCCTTAAACTTCAGAAAGCCGACGTGTGATTGAGTTCAAAGGGATTTAAGCATATTCTTAAAGTTAAACAAGCTCTTAAGTACTTTTCTGAATAGGAGCTTAACGGTCTTGCAGATTCTTGATGAAGTAATATTTTGCAACCATGCAGTAACTACTGTCTCTCTTTTCAGATCAGTTGTTCTCGTGTGCTCTAGTGATATCGCAGATGTGATGGGGAGCTCTGAAATGTCTGTTTTTACCAGGTTAGGTTCAGCAAAGCCTATTGTCTTCCCCAAGGAAGGTAAATGTATTTATTCTACCATGTTTCTTTTGCTTAAGAGTTATCGGTGTGTTTCCGTATCAAAAATGTACACATACTAATACAGTGCTTATCAATCTGTTTCCTACTACAATATGCCAGTATAACCTAGTGAAAGCCTCGTGTTAGGGATGGTGAAAAGTACGGGAGCTACCTAGGGATTTTAACCCTACTCTGCCAGTGAGAAGCTGCACACTGCAAATTTTTCCTTCTAAAGGCAGCTTGTTTTTCTAACTGCCCCCCCCAAAAAAAAAAAGAGAAATCATTTGATAAAGATACCATCTCTAAAATTCAACTGCTTTGCAAGGAAAAACAATCATAAACTGAAAAGTTGATGAAAAAGAAAATAGTCTGAAGTTAAGTAAGAGCTATTTATTTTCTGGATAAATGGAAAGAGCAATCACCAGTTTAGGAAAGTTCTTATGACAATTTTACCTTGGATTGCTGCAAAAAATCCATTGGTCTCATTGGTCCAGGAAATCCATGCTGGGTTTCCTACTGGAAATCTGGGGGCTATTGTGCCCAGGTTTGCAGGAATAATTTGAGTGATAAGGAAATCAAGAGAGCAACAAGCCAGCTTGATTCAAATTTCTTATGCAGTCTCTCGAGCAGAGATCAGATGGAGAATTGGCTGTATTTCCAGCTTCCTTTTTCTCTTGGGCGTTTGGGGATATTTTTTTTTTGTTCCCTACTGCTTTACTAAAGTTTACATCAATTTCTGGTTCAAGTTTCAAAGCTCATTGCTATGACCATTCCAGGGGAGGACAGCACAGTCTTTACAGTAGACACAGTGATTTCACTTTGGTGCCTGTTTGATTCCCGAAAAACTGTTTTTTTGAGGTTTTCTTTTTTTTTTGTCCTGAAACTTCATTGCTTCATTCCTTCATCAAAACCTGAATACTTTTGAAAGGAATTTTTTGATTAAAAAGCAATCTTTTTTGTTTGTTTTGTCAAACATTTGTCCCTGAACCACCTGTGCCACTTGTTTGGGTGCAGCGTTTCCAGGTTAGTTTAGCTCAGCTCAGCCTGCAGCCCCAACTACTCCTGAGGCACACAACACAGCAAGCAGGGCCACTAGCATCCTGGTGACACGGTGGTTGGTGGCCATCTCCTTGCCCTGCCACTTCGGTGGGATGCTGGCGTCCAGCAGTGGGACTAAGCCACCGCTGGCCGATCATGTGCTGCCCCTGTTTTCCTTTCCCTAAGCGCAAGGGTGCTCACCCACGTGGCTGCCCTGATTTCCAGTCTGGGTAATTATGTTCTGCTTCATGAGCTTTCTCCCGCTGATTCAAGTATGCACACTATTTGACTTCACAGATCCAAAAGCGATCGCACGCAGGACTGCTCCGCGCCGGGGGGCTGCATTTCAGGGCAGGCTGGAACCTTGCTCCCGAGTGCATATTGCTTCCGCCAGGAATAATGCAAAAAAGCCCCGACCCTTTTGACCCCAGCAGGATCAGGATTTAGGGTCTTGTTGCCTGGTTTCACAAAACTTTATTTAAATTAGAAGTGTTTACAGGAATAGTCTAGATCCAACCAGCTGCAAATAGCCTTTGGGAGTCTTTGCAATGAAAAGCATAATATAAACACAAGACATTATTATTAAAATGGAAGAATACATAATGCCTTTGTACTTTGTGACAGCAGAGGGCCAGAGCAGAGCTGACATGGGGGATATTTAGGCATAACAGGAAGAAACTGATGTAAACTAATAAAAGAAGGATTCAAGCGCCTAACCATTTTCATGTAGTCAAATATGAAAAAGTATCAGTCGTTCAAAAATAAAGAGTGAAACAATGTTCCTGCTAACTGATGTATGGGAACCTACCTTAGCTTACTGAAATACCTGCAGATCTGTGATGCAGTGAGGTTACAGCTTCAGCAAGGCCCATTGCCTTTTTTATCACTCTTTTTCTCTCCTAGATGTTCTATTATTTTAATCCAAGGAGAAAAAGAAGGGCTAAGAAGTTTCCATGATGTGTGGAGGGGGTCTGTGCCACGCTGCTACCCAGAGGGTCACTCTCTTTGTGTCTGTTTTTCAGGGAGTTTTGCCATGCTTGGCTATAAAGGACAAGCCAAACCCTCCTGGATTAAAGTCCTTAATCATGCTGGTTATCAGAAAGCTGCTTCTTTACAACATTATGTTCCCTTGAAGCTGAAAGAGTATCAATGCCCAGCTAATGCCAACGAGTTGCTAACATTCGCTTTTTCTCAGAACCACTCGGAGCACATCCCTGCGGGGGCTGCAGCCCCCGGGGGTTAGCATCACTGGGGCAGCACCAGCCAGGCAAAGCCCCCTGCTGTCACCAAAACCTGCTCTTGTTTCATGGGATTGTACCAAACCGATGGTGTTCACTTGTGTATTTTATAACTAATAAATATATTCTCATCTCACCCACTGTGGTAGAGCTTTATTTTCCAAATGGTGCTTCACAGGGCAGAATAGGAGAAGCCTGTGGGCTGCCCTTCCCGGAGAGAAGTGTTTTTACGTATCTGTGATTTGATATCAAAAGGTAAGTTTTGAAGGCAAGAGCCTGCTCTCTGGTATCACAGGAACTGGAAATGAAATTTGGCGTGGAAACTTTAGTAACATCCAGTGAAACAGATGTACTTCAGCAGAGGTAGAGAATTCTCCCTTCAGTCCTGTTTTCCCTTCGTTAATGCCTGCTTTTCAAAAACCTAAGTGTCCATCTGCTGTAGCGTCTCAGGTGAGCTCAGTAACACCTGCCTGGTAAGCATGCCATAATCTTGCGACACTATCTTCTAATCAAACTGAATATATGCAGTGTTATAACAACAAAGAGTTATAAATGCGTGTCTGTCTGTAGCTAATGACTGGTGAAACACTGTTTGTCCAACTGATGTGAACATTTAATTAAAGACCTACAGGAATAAACCCCAGGATAAAGTATGTGTTGCACAGGGTAAATTCTTGCGTTTCTTTCAGACAATGCTTGTATTGACTTTCTGCTCCCATTGAGGACTGAAATACTGCCAGTATTAGTGGCTAATTCTCTTTGATTTTTTGTTTATGCTGCTGGTTTTTTGAAGTAAAGACAAAAATAGAGCTTTGTATGCAAACTGAGAAACAACCGATGACCTCACTGACTGCAGTTTAAGTACAAGGTTACCCTGAAATGATGAGAGGCTCTTTTTGGTTTGAACACAATGTTACTTGGTGACGGCATGACAGAGGGGGCAGGCAATTTCAGACTGTCCATGTCTTTGCCACACGGGCTACTCAAAGAGGTAGGTGAATGTTTTGTTACTAATGTCCTGTTGTTTCTTTGGAATTCTCAGAAATGTCCAAACAAGTTGCTCCAGGAAAAGGTTAGTGTTTTGTTGGCCAGACTTTTGCTCCCCAGTGAGTTAGTCGCTCTGGCATCCGCACACCGGCCAGCTGATATTGTGCCTCTGAGTGGGGACTGAACTCCTCGGCTGGGACGCTTGCCACCATCAGGCACATACCGCCTGATGGTCCTTGGATGTGGGGTGAGAGGACACCTGAGAGGTTTACAGGCAAAGAAGGAGACCGTGACTCCATCCCCACACCAGGTAGGATAGGTGCGAGTCGGCTTTAGCCAGGGGAGAGCTGCTGGTTTGCTAGAAAAGTGAAGAAATCCCTGATGCCTCTTAGTAAAAAAGCGATGGAGACTGACGTCTTCGGTGGAGAAGTGGTACAAGAGGCCAAGCGGCTGGGACTGACCCTCTAAGGAGCTCCCTGAAGTCCTTTTGAACTCCTATTAATACCTAATTGTTATGATTTCTGAGGCTGTGCAGGGGAAGAGAAGCAAGATGTTTTTGGCCTATGAGCGTAAGACCAACATTGGAACAAGCACTTACAGAGCAAGCTTTTAGCTTTTTGGAGATTTATTTGATAATCTCTGACAGGTCCAGACCCTGGATCCCAATAAAACTTTGCAGAGCTCTAACCCCGGGCTGAGACTAAACAATTGGCAAAGGAAGAGCTTGGTGAAGGAAGGAGAGGAATGTGCCTAAACCTCTGAAAAATCTCTATTCCCCCTCCCGCCCCAGAAGGAGAGCAAATGGCAAATGTCCTGGAGAGGAAGGCGTGGAGCCGTGGCAAGCCAGATGCAAACAGTGAAGTACCACAAAAGCAAAAAGAAAAATATTTACATCCTGATGCAGTTCTTTGGGTAGCTGAAAGCAGCAGTTTGAAGAGGATTCAGGATGCTGTGATCCTTTTCAGCCACTGCACGCGTTTTCCTTACCTTGGGAGGGAAAAAAGGATTCAAAATTCGGGACGGTCTGTAGAGGGTACAGTTCCTCCACGGACCCTTGGAACATTCGAGATGATGTTTTCAAAGGCCACCACTAACTTGGCACGCACCAGAAGCCTGTGTGACTGAAGCTGTGGGGGTAAGTGTCGCGTGGGCGTTGTGCTTGTGGGAAGCTGTCATATTCCTCCCGCGGATTTCCTGAGCAGGAGGATCTCCACCCGCATGCTAGAGCCTGCATGGACTGTGTGCGTGTCCACATGGACCTGCAGCTAATCCAGGCACGTTCAGTACGTGTGATGCATTCAGGATACACGGCCGTCCTGGGGGCTGTTACCCCCGGAGTGGTGGGACTGGCGCCCCCCAAAAGCATTAGCTGGGCTATACACTGAGTTACTGCCAGCAGGCACAGCAAAGCCAGCGCACCCTGGAGCTCAGCAAAGGGGGCTCAGCTTCCCACCGCTTTGGTGCTTTGAAATCTTCATTCGGTGGATGAAGGTTTAATTCAGTGAAATGCTGAATACTTCGAAAGCCTGTGAAACTGGGAGTCAGTCAGCCTCAGATGGGTGGAGTGATTGAATTGCAAATGATTTTGTTTAGCTGAGCCAAAACATGCTTCCTTTCCTCTTCAAGGTCTTTAAGACTCTTAAAAAAAAAAAAAAAAAAGGTTAATTTTGAAGAAACAACATAGCTTTAAAATAACTTTTTTCCCCCTTTTATTTCTGTTTCAAAATAGTTTGCCAATATCACAACACATTTACAAACACCTTAGTTTCCTTTAATGTATTCATTGTAAAAATTTCCTCTGACTCCTGCTCCTCATTCAGAATCTGTTTTTATGAACATCAGGAATGAAGGAATTTGCAGTGATGTTTATGTACAAAATACGTGAGCAGATCCTTCTTCCTTGTAGGGAAAGTTATTAGATAAATTCGTCAGAAACCAAGGTTCATTGGGAAGAAAATCAGAGTGCTGCTTTTGGCTCCAATATTGATTTCATGGGAAGTAAAGTCTGTTCCTGAGTTTGATCCTCCTCTACCTGCTAGTGAAAAAGAGCATCTAGAGGGTGGGTGACAAGCACAAGATCAAGATGTAGAGCAGAGCCTGCTACGCTGCTGTCATGAGCTGGGACTGGGAAATTTTCATTAGCGTTCTCTAGAAACGTGTTTGTTTATTTGTGAGGCTGTCTGAAGGCTTCAGCGGTGCTTGTGGCTGGGTGTGCACAGGAGTGCCACTGTGGCAAGAGCTGGCGTGTCCTCGGGTCATAAAGGCAAATGTGGTCCTCAAATCCATCTTCCTAGCTGGGGCTAAAATGCAAAATTCCCTGAGTGGGGTGTGAGGAGGGTCGCCACCATGCCACATCAGCAAGAAGGTAGCAGAGGTGCTAATTAAACAGCTCCTCTCTCTCTCCAGAATCAGCTTCCAAATTGATGTTGGCTTTCGTGCATATGAATGAGAAAACATGCACAAGGGTTCAGAGCCAGCCATCAAACTGCTAAAACCTCAGCGTCAGCTGTGGCAGTGGGAGGGTCTGGGTTTGGCCACCCAGGGTGTCCACGGCCACGGCACTGACCCGGGGGGCTCTCCTGGAGCATCTCGCCTGGCAAAGATGCTCCCTGGGGAACACAGATTTCACTCAAAGGTCATCTCAAGGACCAGTGCAGATTATTGTCTGCTGAGAATTTGCTCCCATCAGGCTGACACTTTTCCATGTGAGCTTTTCCTATTCTTCTCTCGGGACAGCTCCGGATCTCCGCTTTGCTTCTGCGCAGGTCTGTGGCCTCCCTTGCTGGGCAGTAGCAGCAGTAGTTGCCATCAGGTTTCTTGCTCCTGTTTGACATCTTTTTCGGGGGGACTAGGTGGCTGCTGCTTTTCTCCCATCCTTGCCATGTTTGTGAAGGATGGTTAATGCTCCCATTATGCCCTGCTCGACATACCAGAAAGGAGCCTCATCTTCAGCAGATGCTGAAGGTGCATCCTCTGAGGTCTGTCAAGCCAGTCTTAAAAAGCATTTTAAACTAGACAGTATTGGGAGTTAGGTTTTTAAAATTTTGATACCAGGCTTGGGGGGTTGCCCAGAGTCACGCAAGGTGGCAAGCTGAGGCTGGAGCCTGGCGTGTGTTTCTGAACGGCTGTGCCACCCAGGGAGCTCTGCTCTGCCCCTGGGATTTAGGGTGTCCATGTGACCCCAGCATGATGCGTGTGACCATCTAGTTTCCCCGGAGCACTCAGAGCACTTCTTTGCTGTTTAGCTTTCGGGATTGTCTGCTTTGCATTGCCTCCAGCATAAGAATCGCAGGGAGGGCAGTGGACAGGGATCCCTGACCGTGCAGTGCACTTTCTAGCACTGTGTTGCTGCTGACACCTGCAGTAGCAGCCAGCTGAGGACTAATGGTTTCCTGCATCTACTTTTAGCATTGTCTGCTGCTATTGTTCACTTTTTGGAAAGATCCAGCAGCTGGGAATCATTTCAGAAAGCCTGCCTTGCCAGATGCAGAGATAGAAGTCCCACTTGCCATTGCCAGGCAGCTTGTAATGGCTAGATGAAAAAGCTTTTCTCACCCAAGAGAGGAGTCACAGATGGTATTTGAGAAACGCTGGAGATGATAGGCTTAGGAGGACACTTGTATGGCCATCATGCTCTCGGAGTGCCTGGATCGGCAGGGAGATTTGTTGACATTGCCGGTTACGTCAGAGCTGAAGGCAGCCACGTGGCGCCTGTTCAAGGGAGATGCAGTGTGTTGCTGTACCCCCACGCAGCTCCGAGCGCTGAGCTGACCCAAGCTGGCTGGCAGGAGGTAGCGGAGTCCTCTCCAGCAGATGTTGATGAAAAAAGTTGCTACCTTTTCCTCTTCTTACATTTAACAGTAAAATCAAACATGTCAGCGTTTGTGTCAGATGTTTGGGAAAGATGCTTAACTGAAAGCTTTAAAGGAAAATTCCTGAGATTATCCTCCGAGCAGCGTTTTTCCAGGAGTGTGTTAGTCAGGGCTGAATCAGAGGAGTCGGATCCTCTTGGCCCTCTCGGCTTTCAGCCTTTCCAACCCAAGTGCCAGTTAGTCCTAACGCCGCAAGGAGCTCGGGCTTGCCACGAGCAGAATCAAACCCCTTACCTCAAAAAAAAAAAAAAAAGCCACAAAATAAGCAGGATATTCTTTGGACTGTGGCAGATCAGACACTACAAAAACACCGAAGCCTGGCAGGCAGCTGACGCCTCCACACATGGCATGGCTTTCCAGTGTCTGATCGCTTGTTGTGATCTCTGCTGATGAAGATGGATGTAATCAGGGAAGCAGTCCCCAGTGAGCAACCGGGGATGTAACACCAGAAGCCATTTTGCACAGCCTGATGGTAAGTACTGTGCAGTTCTTGGCACTAAAGAGAGCAAAGTCTGTGACATTTCTTAAACGTATTTCCTACCAGTTTGCTACAGGTTACTGTCAGAAACAAGATCACGAGCAGAGACCATCCTCTGAGTTTTTAATCACCCAGAACAAAGAAATTTCTTTGCTACCTATGAAGCAACAGGAGAGCAAATGCATGCCAGCCCTGCCAAAAAATCAGCTCCTCCCTTTTATTTCTGTGAGCTCTGATATCATCTGAATGTATTTTATGACCAATAACTTATTGGAATCTGGTTTTATGTGACACTAACATACAGCTGTGTCCACGCTACAAGAAACACTGTTTATCTGCAATGACCATCCTGCGGTATTACCGCTTGTTTAGTTTTTCCTCTATTGTTAAGGCAGAATCTAGTGATTGGGTTTGCAGATTAGGCTGTGTAATCATCACTAATAAATCTTGACATTTTAATGGTGACTGCTGTACTTTGGGCGTACCTCTAATAATGTTCCTTTTAAAGAGCCCTGGCTTATCAAACAGTGGTGGTTGATGCTATTAAAATGTCAGACACGTGCAGCCTGGTTCTGGCACTAATTCCACAGCGACAGTATTGCTCTCTGATAATGTATATCATTCAAAGTTATAGCGTTATTAAGTGCATTCCTCTCTTCTACTGCTCTGTAACAGCATTTCAGCACCTGATAGACTGTACCAAACTCTAAGTCTATGCTGCTTCCAAAACTCATGGCTGTCAAATACACTATACTAAAACAAGCAAACGTTTTCCTGCTGGAATATTTCTTGACAAAACTGCTTCTAATGAGATTTTTAATACAATCATTGGATTACATGTAGTTCAAACGTATCATTGTACTTTGAGCTATATCACCTTTATGAAAAGCACAGGCATGTGTCTTGCATATATACATTGTGAAATTTGCTCCAGGATAAATCCTGGCTTCTTGCGTATCTTTTTCTTCTGTTTTTTGTTTGGTTTGTATTAACAAGTGACATGAAAAATAACATGTGCTTTTTACCCTAAAGAAATTGGGGCACCCTGGAGTTTTTTCCAATTGCTTTTTTTTGCGTCTGTCTAAGCTGTGCGATGCATACTCTTATCCCGTTTCATCATTGTGATGTGATATGACACCTACAAATAAATTTCTTCAATATTGCTCAGATACTGGCTTACATGGTAAGACCTAATGGCTCCAAGGACTACACGTGAATTTTAAACAGTGCCTTACAAATACACAAGAAGTGGGTGTCCTTGCCTCCGTGTGAATACATGTGTCAATAAATTGTCATGAGGATGGGGCAAAGCTGCAAAATCAATCACTGGAGACTGGAGAGAAATATGTTAATTCTAACTTTGACTTTCATGACACTGCTTGTTTGTTTTTGCTGGGGGTTGGCTGCTGAAGAAACAAAACCAACATTAGGTAGGCTGGTTTCAAAAGCAGCTTTTGGCTTTGCAATAAGAGCTGGCACACTAAATAAACAATGTTTTCTTGGATCTGAAATCTAAGAAACTGCATGCTTCAGCCTGGAAGTGTGAGTACGGTTTATCTTGGGGATGCACAAAACACCATTGCTAAAAATGTGTGGGTAGTACAGGGGGAGAGAGGTGCCATTGCAAGGTTACTTCGTGAAAACTTGTCACTCTGCAAACACCTTCTCTGTTGTGTTTCATTAGTTTCTTGCACATGTGAATAGGCGGCCCTAGAGAGTCTTGACACGGGATGTGTTTATGCAGCGTTCCTAAGGTGGTTTTGGTTACATCTGGTGGTTGCTTTCTGAGTGTCTATTTGGATTCCCAAGTGGGTTTATCCTAAACCAAACAAAGGGTGAGGAACTGCCCGTGGATTCTTGCTCTGCTCATGCTGGTCCCGAAGTGGCATGAAGGTGTTCTCAGCCATAGAGCTGCATGGGAGTGGAAGCGGTCTGGCACAAGCTGGCTATAACCTTTTTTGTGTAATGAATGGTTTTTGCAATGAGCTGGGAAAAAGAAGTGACACTTGCTTAATACGCTTTCTTCACAGGTATCCACCCAAAGAATTAAAAATCCTGAAGAATGGCTCTACTTACCTCTAAATATCTGGCTGAATATTTCATTTTTCTTCTGTTTGTAATCTCTTCTGTAAGCACAGGTAAGTTTTACCTGCCATGGGAAAGGAGGGCATGGTTTGTAACATTGTTTTTAAATAACGACGTTGCTGGTTTAAATTGAGCAGTTTTTTACTCTTCTTCATATGAGTCAAGGACAGAGCGAGAAAACTGAGAAGTAAAGCAGTTTTCTGATGTGCCCATACTCCTGATCAAAGGCAGCTGGAGTGACAAAGACTGAAATTTCTGAGCAGGTGAAAGTACCCTCAGGAATCCGTCAGACTCTGCCACACATTCTTAAAACAAACCCAAACCCGACACACTGCCACAAAGAAATAACAAAAGAAACCTCAGGTCCTAGTAGCTGTGGCTGTGGGCTGTGAAGTCGAGCATTTTGCTGCATTGCCCAAGCCCAGATGTGGATAGCAAAAAGCTCTGGGGTGGGACATCCCTGCCCCCTTGGGCTTTGTCTCTTCCAAGTTGCCCTTTCCCTAAGCAGTTAAGGAAAGGGGGAAAGGGAAGATTGATATACATATTCTAAATACAGCTAATTTGGCCAGTTGTATTAGTTTAAAACAAAGAGACCATATGTCTTGCCCCAAAAGCTGCAGCTGCACGAAGCAACACATTTCACTGCCTCCCCCAGGCCCTTTTGGTGAAGAAGCAGAATGTCCAGTTCATTCTTTGTGCTGGGTAGAAGTTGCACTCTTATTTTCAAAATGACACTGAGAGTAATAAGCTGGCAAGGTACCTGGACCAGCTGGCAGAAGGTGCTCAGCCCCCCGGTGTCCTTGGCACAGTGGGTGTGGGTGATGTGCCTGGCTTCTGCTCTCTGGTATGAATTGGCTCATGAAACTGGGAATTTGGGTTCTTTGCTCTGCATTGTATCGGCTTTTGCTGATGTCATCCCAAACACCAGTGTGAATTCCTCTTGATTTCCCCTTAGGCTTTACTCTCTACCTCTCTGTTTCTAAATAATGAATTCTGGGGGCACAAGTCATCTTTCAAGACTCAGGATGCTCTTTTGGACCGTAGTATAGCCAAGTAATTGGTAAAATGAACAAGCTTTTATCCTGTCCACTTAATCTAGTTGATAAATTATACCTCTGCATTTGAATCGATTCTTTTGGTTTTATTTAGTTTCTCATCATGAACAAATTTTTCTATTATCCTTATTCCTCTGGGAATAACAGCTCATTTTTTTAGATTTGTTGTCAGTGTATATTACAATTATATTTGAACCACCTATTTACAATGTGACCCTCGTTTCCTGCCTGATATATTTATCTTTTCCAAGCCTTATTAATCCTGTGTGTCTTCTGGTAGGAACCCAGAAACTCCCCGTTTTCCTCAATTGCTGTAGATCAGAAGAAGGGCCTCTGACATCACTGATACACTTGGCACAAGTGATATCAAAATCAGGTCGTGGGTGTTTATCAGTATTTGACTTGCTACCTACTAGACCTCTTTGATTTGATCACTTCATGTATATGGAAAAGGTTTGCAAATAGCTAAGGCATATGTTGCCCACAGGGAATGTCCCTTCTCACCTCGAAAAGCTGGTATTTAATGGGTCTCCGGAGACATTAAGGCAGTGGCTGGTCCAATGCTATGGTTTTCTTAAGACACGAAACTTGTGGAGGAATCTGAGAGGAGGCTGGATGCAGATGGACAGGTTTTGTTTCTGTTGCTGTGGAATTAATTGCAGGCGACCCCCAGGCTTCCCAGTGGCAGCGCAACCCGCTCGCTGTCAGCTACACCTGCACCGGGACATGTGTCCTTGAATGGATTCACATCATTGTCCTTTCTATTAACGGGAGGCATTAGTATCTGTGGGGTAAAACCCACCCAACTTTACTTACTAGTTGCCAGAGGCACAACCCTGCTGAAATCCAGGTGTTTATCCCATGTCTATTATCATTGATTTGTGGATCCTATGGTTTTCCTATGTTGGGGTTTTTTTGTTGTTGTTTTAAAGGCTAAAAACTGGAGAGCTGGTGAGAGCTCCCAACCATTTCTGATAGCAAAGGGCTCATTGCTCCAACTTCCACTGACCTCAGCTTCCTAGGATTAGAAAATCTTCTGCTCTTAGAAAATATACATCATACATGGGACTCTCGCACTTGCAGTTTTGTTGATTAGAGTAAGATGTGAGGCTCACATATCAAGTGAGATTGTATGGGGGGAAATATTTTATCTTAAGTAAATACTTACAACTTGAGACTTGGATTTTGTATAAAAGCCTTTTAGACTAACACGTCATGGCAGTCCGTAATCAAATTTGTGTGTGTAGACTGGTGATGTGTGAACCCAAAGTGAATGAATCCTTATTGCTTCTGCCTGGAAAAGCTCACAAACCCAGGGTTTCTCCTGAGATTCCTGTTGCTCTCTGTTACTGGGTGGACTGGTAATTCCTTGGTGTTTGGTGTTTTCACATTAGATTGAGCACGTTTACTTTCCACCTGCAGTGAAAACACAGTATGCAAACATTTTAACATCTTTACATTAAACAAAGCTTTTCAAACCTCACAGGTGTTTTGGGGGCACTGTAAAAGTAGTGGTTGTTTTATCCTTTCATCAACATCTTCCCTGGGCTTGTGAAAGGCTTTGTGTCTGAATGGTATGAAGGCAGGAATGGCTCAGCTATGACCTCTCCTCGGTAGTTTTCTGGAAACTGCATCCCTTGCAAGACTCCTGTGCATCAGGTAGCGGGTTTTTCCATGCTTCCAGAAAACAGAAAAACATACAGCTTAAGCTGCTGTTTGTTTTCTTTTGGTCATGACCCGCATGTACTCTGCTGCACTGAGATATCGCTGTGTTCCAGGGAGTCAGCAAAAGGGGGTACTCAGAGAACGATACTGTAAAGATGCCCAGATATGGAGCTTTCTGCCTTGCATCCAACAAAAGGTAATTGTCTTCACTATCCACCTCTGCCCAGCAGAAGCAGCTGTCACATGCCCTGATAACGATCCTGAGTTGGAAAACTGGAACCCAGGTCACAATGAGGAAAACCACGTTGAAATCCGTAATGGCAGGAAGCTCCTTCTCTCTTCTTCTGCGACTGTCCACTCTATCCACATCACGGACGGAGGTAAAACGTGCTGGTGGCGAGGCTGGGCAAAGAGTGCTTTCCACTGGGGCTGGTTAAATCACCCTGCCTCATGCTGGGGGAGCCTCCTGCTTCTTGCTGAGAACTGGGTGGCTGCTGGACAAACACAGCTTCGATTCAGTACGGCGGGGTGGGTGGTAACTGAGATGCTATCGGCAGTTTAGCCATTATGTTCAACTTATTTGCTGTCCTTTCTAGAAAATTTACAAAAGTAGCTCATTATACTCTTTAGTTCTATTTCTGTGATTTGCTTCAAAAACATTTTTTTACTAAATCATTCCCCCTATAACATCATACCATGATAGCAGTGTTCTCAGGGTCTCAGGACAGGGCAGACACATATGTGCCTCTTTGTCTCTAAGGACAGAGACACAGTGTTGCTGGTGCCTGTTCATATGAATAGTTTTATTCATCTTAACTCTGAATTTCTGTCTCAGTTTTGAATGTGTCCTTTTCCGTGCAAATCTTGATTGCATTCTTCATGAATTGGACAGAATAAAACCCATCTAATCTCTTTAGGATTTGTCTTGAGAACTGTTTTGGGGAGGATGGGCAGAATTTTTCACAAATTTTGATGAGAGCCCAGCACTGGGGTTTAGTGCAATGGTATCACAATCTCCTGTGAGCTGCTGTGTGTTAAAGCAAATGTCATAACCTTTTCTACTTAGGAAAACTGGTCATTAAAGATGATGTGCAGCCTATCATTTTGCGTACTAGACATATACTCATTGAAAATGATGGAGAGTTGCATATTGGCAGTGAGATGTGCCCTTACCAAAGCAATGTGATTATCATCTTATATGGGCGGTATGTATGCATGGTAAAATATTATCTTAGAGCTTTCTAGGATCTCTCTTCCACAACAGGGAACAAAATTTCACACATCCTTAAAATTACATTTTCTCAGATATCCTTATCATCAGCGCTCTGTGGAATGTTCAGTAGCTTTTTAACCGATTTAAATGGACTGTAAAAAAAGACGCAGTTTTGGTCCTGGTTTTCAAATCCTACTGGGAGATGAGCACTGGGGTATTTGGACATGCCAGAAAATCAAGTATGCACCTTGCCACCACTCAAGCTGACTTTCCAGGAGAGGGTTAAAACCTGAGGGGTTCTTTTATTCTGAAAAATTCTCCTCCCTAAACATCCTTTCTGCATGAGAGTGGTGAGCCAAAGGGTAATGTATTTATGTCCTGCAGATTGCTACAGGATCTTTTAGAATTTCACAGGTGCCAAGCTCATATTTAACAACCACTGGAGCTCCTAGCTCCTGGTTAGGATCTCACCTTCCTCCAGAATTCAAAACCACAAACATGTCATTTAGCCCGAGCTTCAGGCCTCCTCTGGCCTGGATATAATGAATATAACATGTATAATTTGCGTTCCAGATATCTGCTGGTCTTCAATAGCTGCTAGTGTAATTCCAAATAATTTATTTTCTGTAGAATGTGGGCAGTTGCCGATCCTTAGAGCAGTTGAAAGAAATGCATTGCAAGTCATGACACTTCCCTCCCTGGGCCACAGCTGAACAAGGGGAGAGGCTCCTTGGCTGCCAGATACAAACCCCAAACTGGTTCCTTTCCTCCCTCCCTGCTGCAGAGCGGATGACGGCAGCCAGCCAAATCCCTACTTTGGGCAGAAGTATCTTGGAGTAAGTAAGGGTGGCACTCTTGAGATCCATGGAAAGAAAAAGCTCTCCTGGACTTTCTTAAACAAGACTCTTCATCCCGGTGGCCTGGAAGAAGGTGGATACTACTTTGAAAGGAGCTGGGGCCATCGGGGTGTCATTGTCCATGTCATTGACCCAAAGACGGGGGCAGTTGTCCATTCAGATCGGTGAGTGACTACTCAACTTCTAAATGTGAGGATCTTTGGGAACAGGTGGGGGACAGCATCTCAGCAAGCTCAGAAACCTGCATTTTAGCATCTTCTTCAAATGTGTGTTTTTGAATATATATACAATTCTTTCTCAATCAGCAACCTCCAAAACCAAAGAGTGGGTAGTGTTACTATCTTGCTGTTCTGTCAACTAGATTCGGATTAAAGAAAAAGCCCTTAATATGCCATTAGACAAGCGCTTTTGCAATGGGATAAAATATCACTGTAAACAATACAAAAGAGTTATTTCTTTATAACACTTGCTTTTCAGTACATAAAGCTGTGATGCCCACTGAAGTGAATGGTTTTGCGTGTTTTTATCACTTTAGGTTTGATACTTACAGAGCAAAAGAGGAAAGCATACGTCTTTCCCAGTACTTGGGCAGAGTTGTGAATGGCATGATCCTGTCAGTTGCAGTGAACGATGAAGGATCTAGAAACTTGGATGACTCGGCCAGGAAAGCAATGACCAAACTGGGCAGCAAGCATTTCCTCCACCTTGGGTTTAGGTATGTGCCAGTCCTGCCAGTTCTTCCAGCACAGAGGCTTTATTATGCTCCTGAGATGTCCAAATAATTCCACTCTCTCAAAGGCACAAAGTTATTTTACATGGAGGAAAAAAAAAACAAACCCAACCAAAAAAGAGGGAAACTTCTCAATGCGAAGTTTTAGCAGTTAATTAGATAGTTCAAGATGCACTCAGTGTCTATATTAGGTATTTTTATTAGCAGATTGAGGAAGAGCATATGATTCACATTAAAAAAGATGTTTTTCCAAGATATTGTTCCCATAAGTTACTTATTCCAATTTATTTTCAAGCCATCACCCAAAGATTTAAATAGCATATCTGCACACATTGGATTCAGTGGGCTGAACATTATGGAGGGTAGAATAATAGCTGTGTAGCCCTGGCTAAATACATATAGACATACATCCAGCATATTCTTCAGCTTGTCCAATACATATTCAGGGACTTGTGCAGCACAGAAGTTTAGCAAGCATGAATTTATCCTGTGGACTGTAAATACTTCTGTGGCCAATACAGCGTCTGTGTTGGCACACATACTGTTGAGAATATTTGCTATTTACCTAACTGCCATTATATTTTTTATGTTTATCTGAATTTATGTAGGCTTTCTTTTTTTTTTTTTTAAGAGGCACTAAGAAGGTCACTGTAGAACACACACAAAAATAAATCTGCCTTGTAGGGAGAAGCAGTTCAATACAGCAGCCTGTGGGAACAAACAAGTGTCAGCTGGGCACATGCAGATGGAATAAGATTTGGGGTGGTTGATGAAGAAGTTGTGTCAAATATTACAGGGACTCCTGTGCACCAGATAATTCATTTCAAAGAATCGACTAAGGCTCTAGACATAGTCTTCAAAACCAGGCTACCTCCATCAGTGCAATGCTTGCTCTCAAATACCCAGACCCTATTTTAAAGCCCAGTAGTCTGCTGGGTTTCTTTTCAAAAACTAGAATTAGGGAAACAGGAAAAGATTTTTGAACATTATACTTTTTTTTCCAGTTGTGCAACAGGAAGAGATTGATGGGTTTCGCATATGTTTATAAAAGTAAATTGCACTTGATGTTTTTAGGCTGCTGTGGTGTTTTAATGCTAGTTTCTCACTTCTTTGCCATAAATGCTTATAATGGGAATACCATAGCAATTCATCCATGGAAGTGTGACTTTCCACATTGCTATTCTTTGCAGTCAAAAAGCTAATAGCTGTTATCTGTAATCATGCTGTTATCTGAAATACCACAATATTTCCTTATACAAATACTAGGGACATTGTGGGTACCGTAACACAGCAGTAGTTGGTAAATATTGTCTTCCACTGGCATACTGGTTTGTGGAAACATACCTGCATCTTGGTGCCTTATTTAAAAGACTGTATTTTTAGGAGACTCCTTAGCATTTAAGTTCATCAATTTCAAAAAAAACCCCATTGTCTGGGTGGCAGCTGGGACCAGATTTACAGAGGCAGTTAGATGGCAGAGTGGAAGACAGGCAGCTTTGTCAGATGTAACCAAGCTTTTCTCCTTATGCAAATTGAACTTTCACTTCACTTTAATGTAACAAGATTTAGACATCTTGCTTTATGTTTCAGACACATCTATAACTATGAATAAGGGTGTATATACCTGACAGGTGCTTTTTGGAATTTTTTGGAGTATCTTAAAAATAATATTCAGGATGGGAAAATTATACACACATGTACATACTTGAACATCCATGGCAAAGGAAGGCCCTGACAGAGGACAGTGGATGGATTTTTCTTTCTAACACGCCCTTGTAAGCGTTCTCACCCTTCACCACTGCCCAGCACCTGGGCTTTGCTGGCTGGTCCTGCTGAATCCTGGTGGTCAGGTCTTCTCAGCTCCCTGCTGGTGGCTGGGGCTGACCATGGGCATCACTGACATGACAACAGTGTAAGTCCCAGGCAGTAATTTGGCTCAGGAAATTTCTGTTTCCCGTGTTGTGAGGTGCCACTCGAATCGGGCTGTTCAGCTGTAGGCTGGGTTGTTTTCTGACTCTGGAGGCAGCAGCAGTTATGTGGACAAATTCCCGTCTATCTCCAGTTGCTCCATATTCAATCGGATTGTGAAGTTGTGCAACTCCCCCTTGCTGTAGCAGAGCCGATGAGCAGTGCCGATTTATCCAAAAATGTTTTTATCCTCCTGGCATCGCATTCAGTTGCCTGTTTGCTGAGTCCAGCACATAAGGAATCAAAAGAAAATTCTGCATTCCTCCTCTATTGTCGTTTTGAAAAGTCAGTTTACTCTTTAAGTGTAAGCTCCCACCCCCTTCTACTAATAAATTAAAAGAAAGCCTTTCTGCACTTGATGATATAGTTGTTCTCTTTGGAATCCCACCCAAATATCGCTAGTTGGATTTACTGGTCCCTTCATTTCATATAGCCCAAATAGATTGCAGGTGTCCTTATGTGTCATGGTTGAATGACTTTAAAACTATTTTTAATGATAAAATAACTGTGAGAAACAAGTATTTTAACGTATGAAATGGGGCCAAACCTTGAGCTGCAGAACTAGATAGCTTCATATTCTTTAGATTATTTTTGAGATTATCATCTTTTCCGTCATTTGTTTTGAATTTGGGGACCAAAAAAAAATAAAATCTGTCTTGCCTGCTGAGTGATAAAGTGTCCTTCCTGCCCTCATCCCCCTTCTCTCCCTGGATGGAGATCACAGCTCAGCAGTGCCGTCAGCAGTTGGTGCACAGGCGAGTTTTCCAGCAGAAGCATCTGGCTGGCAGGCAGGCTCCCGAGGCTGTTGTGCTGGCAGCTCCTGCTGAGCCTGCCCTGTGCTCGGGCTGGGGACACGCTGCTGGGACTGCCTTCCCTGGAGGAGCTGTGGCCAGTGGCTGCGGGGGAGCTTGGCACAGCACCGGGGGCACCAGTGCTCACCCAGAACTGCTCCTGCTGCCCCCAGGGTCTGGGGCTATGAGTCCCAGCAAAGCCAGCTCATGCCAGTGGGGATCCGTGTGTGTTTTAGTGGCTATCTGTCAATGTCTGTGTATGTTTTCTTCTGAAGTCCCGGGGTTGGTTTATAACTTCACTTACACCAGCAGATGGTAAATGGAAGGTGACCTGCAAGACTCAAGGGGGAATCTTGATGCAATTGAAATCACTGGGTATTTATACCTATAGAGACATGATTTAATCTGTGGCACTGTTCGCCAAAGGCAGGGTAGGAGTGACAGTCTCCCTACACCCCTAGATGTATATTTTTTATTCTGTTAGTCATTAAAAGCAGCTATGCTTGAACTTCTATTTCAAAGATGAAACTCCCTCCTGACCCCTACTAATTGGGTTCACCACCAAGGTGGGGAGGCACTTCGGTCTGTCTCCACTGCTTACTGATCCGTGTGGTCATTCTCCACCGATGCTGATAGCTATTGAACCTATTCAACCAGTAACGATCAGGCGGTAATGAACTTACCTCTGCCATGGGATCAGATTTGAACAGACAATTCAGACTCATAAACCTTTGTCCCTGTTCAATGTTCAAAATAAGGAAAGCAGATATGCGAAGGCTATCTAGGTAATTTTTATTCTCCTTCACCAGCCAGTCTGTCTATTAGAAATTCTCGTACGTCATTCCAAAGACAATTGTGATATCCAAGGTTTCAGCATCATTTACATTTATTTATATATACATACAAGTAGAAGTGGCTTCTTTTCATGTTCTTTAGTGTATGCACACACACACACATGAAAGATTTTCAGGTTCCCCAAAGAGTTGCCAGTGTCCCTTGGGTCTGTCACACACAAGCCTCTTTAAACACTCATTTAAGAAAGAAACCACTTGTTATGGGAGTGTATTAAGCCGGAATTTGTCGTCAAAATTCCTTCTCTTTTGATATATTTACCGAAGAAATACAGTGTGTTAAGATATTTTTTATTTTAACTAAGCTGCCCATCACACTGATCAGACTGTTTTGAGTGTGATGCCCCTGAGAAATGTGAAAACATTGGGCTATAAAACATATGCATCTTATACATGACATAACTTGATCATTTCTCATTGTCATTTTCCAGGCACCCATGGAGCTTTATTACCGTTAAAGGAAATCCCTCCTCTTCTGTTGAAGACCACATTGAATATCAAGGTAATTCATGCACAAAATGCTGGCTTGACATTATCTCTGGAAGTGGCTGGAGTTATGGCTGAGATTAATTTAGTCAATGATGTTTTCACTTGACACTGCATTACATTGAAGCAATTGATGGTTAGATGCATTTAATTGAATGCTCCTTGTATATATTGCTTCCTCCCATTCATGCAGTGAGGCAGCTGAGTGGGGTATAACCTAGGTTATCCAAACCCTGAGATCAAAGGTGAGATCCTGCACCAGTTTAAATACATGTAACTCCACTGAGCTCAGACACTGCCTCTCGTAGACACAAAGCTATGGAACAAACCCCATTCATACCAGCCGAAAATGTAATCAGTGTGTCCTGTATCGATAGCCTCAAATACTCCTGTGAAACCATTTTCTTGCAACCTGAAGACTTCTGAGTCTGTGTCTTTTCATGGCATGTTCAAGAGCAGCTAATAACATGGCTTGATACAACATAGAATAAAAATAGCAATATATTACAAATCGTTGGGGTTTTTTTATCCTGTCTTGATTTTTGACTATTTGTCCTCCTGATTGTCCAAGCAGTTATAAAAGTGCCTGAAGGCTCATTCCAAGATCAGTACATTTTTCTGGAAGCTGTGCAGGACTAATTCTGGATGATGTAGCCAAAGTACACAAACACACACGTGGACCATTACCTTTTCACTTCTGACTTTTGTCGATTGCATTCAGTGATTTTACCAATGTTTGGGTTTTTTACAGGTCACAAAGGGTCAGCTGCGGCCAAAGTATTCAAACTATTCAAAGCTGAGAATGGGGAACACTTTAATGTCTCTCTGACTAGCGAGTGGGTTCAAGGTAAGAGGTCTCTGTGCCATTTAGCTTGGTGGTAGATAGCTGACACATAAGGTGAATCATCGGTTTTACTGAAATACTTTTCCATTTGGGATGAGGGGGCTTGCTAGCTGCTGTTTACATCGCCACTCACCCAAGTAAAGAATACGCAGAGATTCTTTCTCCAATTGTCTCCAGGACTCTCTGAATACTGGGATCCTTTTTCCTTTACTGCACTGGGTGTGAAATTCCATCTCTTATGATCTAAGAGATCACACACAACCTCTTACTTCTTTTGACTGCATAGTCATCATGTCCATGTTTCAGACAGCATACAGTAACTGGTCGTAACTTGATCTGAAGATCAGAGAAGGCAGCTAAGGAGGACACCGATCCAAAATCCATACCTATTAATAATGCTCATAGTGCATACTCCAGTTACGTAGCTTTTAATAACTCTGCCCTCCCTTGGCTGGTTACACTTCCTGGCATCATTAAAAGCGGCTGACAGGCTGGCAGGAAGAGGCAGGAATCAGGTCATCAGTGAAGAAATTTGTGAATGATATCTGAGATCATATTATGCTTCATGCATTTTTGCTGCATTTGTTAAGCTTTGTCAAATGACTTTTCTTGTTTGCACTTGTCTCCAGATGTAGAATGGACAGAGTGGTTTGAGAAGCCTGATAAAGCGAGATCTAAGGACGTGGAGAAGCTTTCTGACTTCAAAGCTGCTCATCCTGATAAAATCTGTAGGCAACCCATTGACATCCAGGTAGGCTAGCTTACCGCTTGCTTTAGAGGGGCACATCCACTTTGGACTGACACTGAACCTCAAAGTAATTGTCAGTAATTTCTGTTTCTAACTAAAAGACACCTATTATTTCACTGCTGTAATACATAACCAGCAAGCTCTGGTATCCAACCTTGCACCATTCTGAGACAAAAGTTTATAGAATTGAGCTCCTACCAGTGAATTCTGGCTTCTGGCACGAAAAGGAGTACAGATGGGGCCACGGACAGCACAGATGCCGTCATGAAATATGTGATTCCCTGCTGGAAGATTAAAAGGAAAAAACACATGAAAATTTCAAAGTTTTTAAATGGTCCTGGAATGGACCCTACCTAAAAAATTGATCACAAAATGTAATGAGATGGTAAAACTACCAGCTGTAGTAGGTTGTCAAAAATATCAGTGAGCTTGCAGCCATTTCATGGAGTCAATAGTTTTTTCTCCGTGGAAAGACGTTTGAATTCTGTTTGGAGCTAAACATGATAGTTATGCCAATAGGCCAGCATGCTGAGAAGAAATTGTATACCCTTCCTGAGACTGCAAAAGCCTCTTTAAAGACACACACACAAAAAAAACCAGCAAAAAACTAAGATTTGTTTTTTGCATATGTTCATGTCTACCTGGTAAAACAACTATAGGAGAAGCATTGCCTAGCAAAAGGCAATAAAATACTTCGTATCTGCGGGAGGCTGAACCTAAGGTTCATGCATACTCTGAACCAGCAGAGTTGTCTTTATTCGCAAGAATGTGGCTATTGAAGTAAACAGCAATGCTGACAGTATGAGTGAAAGTTTCCAGGGCTACAGGTTATAAAGAATGTCCTCTTGAACAGAAAGGAAAAAACTGCCCTATAATTTTTTGCCAGGTCTTAGCAAATCCACATTCATTTCTGCTTCCATATACATGTATTAGAAATGACAATTTAGTTCAAAACAAGGGTCAGATGTTTGCTATGATACAGCCCCCTCTAGCATGCATATTAAAAGAGGAAAAAAAAAAAAGACACTTTTCAAGAAACAAACCTTTTACTCTTCTGTTAAATGACAGTTACTTTTTTTCCATGTATATTAAAAGCAAGGCAACATTTTTCAGTTTATCCTGCAGATCTTAGGGCAAATCCTCAGGTAGTGTAATCTGGCGTTGCTGGTTGCTTTCATAAAGTTACACTGATTTACAGCAGCTGGCCTGCTCCAGCCGGGCTGCAAACAAGAAAATTGAAGATATGATGATAATAACAGAAGTGCAGCACAGCCAGAGGCACATTCCTTCAGCTGACGGTGCTAATCCTATACATGGCAGTGAGGTGTACGCATTAATGAGAAGGGTCTGCATAAGTGAGAGAATCAGGATCAGACCCTTCATTGAAAGATGGCTTATCTCCTGATGCCTTGTTAAAATGAGCGTGATACTTGGATTGCCCAATGCAATGCATCACACTTTTGTGAAAGGGTCAAGAGAACTGCAACCTATGGAGCCGGACTGTGAAATTTAACATGACCCTGAGGGGTGACATTGCCCCAGCAGGAGCACATCGCCCTGCTTCTTGGCATGATACAGCCTTTTTTCTCAAGGCAGCTCTACAGGCTGGTACTTTTATGTGAGAAAAGGCCACCTCTTCTTGTTCCTTTTGGCACAATGGGTGTTGCACCATTTTTTTTTATAGAGGGACTGCTGCATGCAAAGAAGAAATAGCATTCCTACCTCTTTCTTCCATGAGGCTCAGACACAGCCTAGCCACAAGCGATGAAATGAGTGCAGTGAAGACGCTTGAAACCATGAGTTCATTTGGGCGCAAGCATTTCTGCTCTGTGTTTTCATCTGCCTTCAAATCAATGGCAAGAGAAAATCTAGGGCACCGAGGCAGATGTTAGTGAAGCTCAGAATACTCCTCCCAAAAAAGCACATGGTCTTAATATAGATAGAGGAGAAAGGCATGCCACCTAGCAATAATCTGTGCATCTTGTGGACAAAATAGCTGTGCTTGAGCACCAGCTGGAGAGCCAGCTGGACAGCACACGTACCAGTCACAACATTTTGTTATACAACTGTTGTGCATCTCCCAAAATGAAGCAAAGGCCTCTTCCGATTGCATCGATGTTTTGGTGGAACCCCTTCACCTCAAGGTATCACCTGTTTTTTATTACTATTCTCATTCCAGGCAATGACGCTTGATGGAGCTAATTTAACAACTGAGGTTTTCTACAAGAGCGGCCACGATTACATGTTCCTGTGCCATGGCAAGGACCAGACGGGCGAGGGCTGCCACAACTACAGAGTGCGGTTCCTCTGCGGCAGAGCCGGTATGTGCCCCGTGTTTGAGAACCAGAGCAGGGAAAGGCAGAAATGCTGTCTGCTGGTGGACTGGCTCTTGTGCAGCGTAAGAACGACCTGAGCAATTTCCCAAGCTAAAACTTGAGCCGGGCTATTGACGTGAACACAGATAAAGCGGCTGAAGGTTTATCTCGGGAAAAAATTCCTGAGCACTAACAGAAGCAGCAGGGTGGTGCCTCAAAACCCCAGCAAGGCTATGGCAAATACTTGCCAAGTCCCTTCCTGTGAACACCTTGTCTTTTGCTAAAGCATTTTGCGATGAAACAGGATTAGACCATCGGAGTGTGCAGAGGCAAAAGGTTTTGAAAGTAATACTTTATTTTGTGGTTATTAATTCCAACACGGCTGTCCCTAAGCTGGTCATGACCCGGGGCATTAGGATTCTTCTGTGCTCAGCTAGCGGGAAAAGGTGGCAGACAAACAATCCTTGCCTTAAAGACCACTTAGCTGCTGTAAATACCAGTGCCCAGCGCCCACAAGTGCTGCTGCTAAGTGGGTGTGGTGAAAATGAGCCACAAAAAGCTACGTTTAAATTTAGTCCTGGGGTGAGTGGAAAATCCACCTGCCTGCAACTAAAGGAAAACACTTTCTTGTTTGCTCGCTTTCCAAGCCAAAGCCAGTAAAAAGCATGCTTGGAAGAGTTAACTGGGGTTTTTTTTGTTGCATGAGGAAATCATAATTTTTGATGGCGTTCCAGGCACAAAAAAAAAAAATAAATTAAAAAATAGCATGCATTTTATGATAAGATTAACTGAATTCTCCACCCTTCCATTTTGGCTTTTCAGTAAAACCAAAGCTTACGGTAACCATTGACACCAATGTGAACAGCACGGTTCTGAATCTGGTGGATGATGTGAGCTCATGGAAACCTGGAGACAGGCTGGTGGTTGCAAGCACTGACTACTCCATGTACCAGGCGGAGGAGTTCGAGGTACTGCCGTGCAGAGCCTGCAGACCCACCCAGGTCAAGGTGGCAGGTAAGGTGCTTCAGCTTGTTGTGCTGGTGTTGCAGGTCACCAGTTCTGTCATTTGTGCTGAGGTGACTCCATTAAGAATTTCAGAGCTGGAAGACGCCAGAGTCAGACGGCTAGTTTTCAGATGTTTTTGGGAAACGTATGCCTTCTGTGCTTGAAAGCCAGCTAACTTGATTCTCGTTCCTTTCTGCCTTCCCTTTTCGTAGCTGACACCATTTTTTGTCCCCGAGTCACAGTACTGAGTGGATGCGTTTATTTAAGAGAGACAAATACAGGTGGTGTATTTGAAATGTTCAATTTGTGTAACTGTATTTGGAAATGCATCATCTCCTAGAAAGCAGGAGGTGAACACAGCTGATCTGAAGAGTGAGCTGGGGCAGGAGCAGACCATGAGAGACTATAAGGCTAGGAAGTAATGTCCAGCTGGCTATTTTCCTAAGGAAGTTATATTTAATAAGAACTGTAATTTCACATTTTAGAAGCACTGTTTTGTGCCACTGAAGCTACTGTTTCTCATTTACTGTGTCTCTAGACGGCATTGCGTAGAGGTGATGTGTTCGCCAAACATTTCTGGAGTCATGTGGCCAGTGAGCTGTCCTGAGCCACAGCGTGGGGGTTGGTCGGGTGCTGCATGGGTTGGTCTGAGCAGGAGGAGCAGGAACCTTTGCAGAGCCACAGCATTTGTCTCTTGAAGATGACTAGCTCGAATCCAAACCAAATTGCTTTTGATGAAAAGATGTTGCAGTCCAATGATAGTAAAGTGGCCTTCAGAGACTAAGTCCAATTAAGTAGCGTAGCTGTGATGAAGCACAGATTATTACTGATACCAGCATAAAAATGAAATCCAGCGTGGGAGATATGCATCTCCACTTGAGTCTGTGAAGTAATCTTTCCCTTTTAGATCTGTATTTTGGCACACTGATAAGCAGAGCAATACTGCATGAACTGCCTCTTCTGTGAATAGATGAGGATTTCTTAACTTTTATAGTTTACAAAAGCAAAGTTATTTTACAATATAAAAGTATGTAGTAACTGAGGCTGCGTTTCAAAGGCAGCATATGCCTGGTGGTAAACAAGCACGTTACATTATCTTCTCCTTACACATTGGCAATTGCTTTAGGCAGAGGTTTTGCCTGCATTTACAGTAAGATCTTTCTCAGAAACCATGAGAGTACTTGGAACATCCAATACACCAGGGAGTTAGCTCAGTTCTGTGAAATGAACTACTTCACCATTATCTCTGATGCAACATCTTCTGGAAGGTACGAATATTCTTCCTTTGGCAACTGCTTCCTCACAGAGCTCTAGCCATTCATTGTTGGGTGGCTCAAAAGAGAGATGCTCATCAAGCCAAGAAAAATGTTATTCACAGTTTGAATGTATCATAGTCTTATGACTTGAAATGAGTAGTACTTTCAAAGAAGACACATTTCCAAGCGAATATTTTTCCTGAGAAAATTTTGAGCTATTGGAAAAAAACTGTACCAGACTAGTATGAAACAAGTCACATCATAGAGATGATCTTGGAAGATAGTCAGTAAAAATAAAGATGACGTAGGAATATTTCTCTTAGGTTTCCCATAATCTAATTGGTCTGGGAAATTCATGTAATTACATTTATCTTCTACAACAGTGGCAACTAAGTTAGTTTAAGGAAATGAATAAAGAGTTAAAACCAACAAAAAACATTAATGTAAATTTCAAATAAAGAAGCAGTGGAAACACTTGTTAAAGTAATTGTGCTCTTGGTCTCCCATTACTCTTTAGGAGAATTAGGACATTCCTTTTATTACCACAATTGAGATGAACACCAAGGCCAAAATCTGCCCTTACTTATATCCAGGCAACTCCATTGACGTCAATGGGATTTCACTGATTATATAAATCAAGGCAAAATCTAGTCCAGTAATAAAAATCACATCCAACTTTCTTGTAACGAAAGCACATTCACACTAGAAAATGAAATTGTCTGCCTGTTTCTAAATTCAATCTAGATGAAATAAAACCTGGGCATAGCTGAGATGTCCCCTGCCTTTAGGAGCCAGGTGGTCCCTGATCTGCTCTATTCCTGGCCAAGGTGTAACTTTACCCATTGCCCTGTGCCATGACATGCAATTAGCCAGGATAAGGAGCACTAATGAGCCAGGCGATGGGTGCCCTCCCTGCCTCCTCCTCTCCACCATGCCTGCAGCTGCCTGCAGCCCTGCCTGCACACTCCTGCCAGCCAGGGGGGCAGCAGCACCGCAGCGGTGGGCTTCGAGGTGTGACCATTGCTGGTGGAGGGAAACACCACCACAGTGGGCACTCGCCCCGCACTGAAACCTGCCAGTGCGCGGGTACGTACATACAAACCCACCGTCCCGTGATCAGGCACTGGCTTTGGTGAAACTTATGGGGATTCAATTAATTTCACCTGTGAGGCTTCTGTTAAATAGGGCTTTATTTGTCCCAGTGGCTCATCAAACACTGTGTGGAGGGAGAACGGCCAGCAGAGAGCAAGCACATAAAAATAGTTGGCGAGCAGCGGGCTGGCCCCAGCCTTAGCACAGGTGAGCGGCCCCTGCACAGCCGGTGCTTGTGGCCACATTAGGCTCTTAATTGCATGCAGAAGACATTCATCATAAATGTCTGCCTGCCTTTTGCTGCGTGAGATAGGCAAGATTGCTTTTCTCCTGAGAAAACACTTCCACACAGATACATTTCTATGCAGGGTCTCAGAGGGATGTCACTGGTAATAAGTGGAATGGCTTCATTTTCCTAAGAGGTTTAGTTAGCAGCTGAGAACTCCAGAAGTCTGCCCTTTGAAAGACAAATGATAAAACCATTCCTACCCATGGTGGTTTGTTTCCCTTTCAGTCTTTACTTTTTTCCTTTCCATTTTTTTTTCCTTTTAAATGAAATCTAGATGTCAGGTCTGAACTACTTAAGAGCCTCTTTGCTTAAAAAAGAGGCAGAAAACCTCTGCTTTGTGGACAGACACTGTGGTGTGGCAGCCGCTTGGCATACTAACGTTTAATTATAATTGATGCTCTCGTAATTTAATAATATTTTAATAAACATGGTTTAGCATGTTGTGCCAGATAAGTCAAACTCATTAGTTAGCTCATGTCCTCTTTATATTTGATACTTCTTGCTGAAACCTCATATTTCTTTACTTGCTAGAAATGGATTGATTAGAGGCTGGTCTTTTCAAAACAGCTTAAGAGCATCAAAACTCAATTCCCATTGGATTTTAGTAGGATTTAGTCGTCTTAACTGTGGACTACTGCAGATCTCAGTGTAGAAGGCAAGGGAGGGAACCCAGGTACTGACCTTGTGCACTCCTTTATTGAAATAATTACACTAATGTCAAAACTGCGGCTCCCATGAGTAAGTGTGGTTCACATGAAGGCTCAGCTCTGCAGGTCCTGCTCCCAGTCAAATGGTCACTCACTCGAATGGAACTTTTTTTCTCCACTTGCCTCCTTTGTTTAACTTTTCTTTTCAATTGTCATTTTAGTGCCTGGATTATTTTCTCTGTGGGAACAGATTAAAACTGTTTGATCTTCCAACTTCACAAGGTTTGGGGAGGGACAATGGTGCAGGGCAGAGGGAGGGAGGAGGAAGGAAGGAAGGAAGGAAGGGTTGTGGTGTTATGATAGAACTGGATAGTAGGAAAGATCAAGTATTTTGTCTAGTTTCCCTGGGAAACAAGTCTTATCTGCATCTTGGTTGCTCTGTCTGAAGTTGCTACTAATGCTGATAAGTTTCACCATGGAACAAAAATGATGAAATGCTCTTTTGTGCTCCTATATGCTCTTGATAAAGCATGAAAAAACTATTTGTGCCTGGCATAATTACTGCAGTTATCCCACATACTGGTGCATCTATGGTTACGAGCACACATATCTTAAATCCTGCTTATTGGGTTGCAAATACTAGAGAGATATGGAGTTTACTGTGATCTTGTTCATGCAGAGAACTTTGAATTAAAAATGTAAATACGTAGCTGCCTAACAACTTCACAGCCTGTGTCAGCATTCATCTTGTGCTGTAAGGGTGGCAGAAGTCACTCCACTATCAATATACAGATACTTTTAGAGATCTGTGGTGTTCTGTTTAGAAGTTGGCATCATTCTGGCTGGATTTTGCCAGAAGCTCTTTTTTTAAGTGTGGTGGGGTGACCCTGGCTGGACGCCCAGTGCCCACCGGAGCCGCTCGATCTCTCCTTGTCAACTGGGCAGGGGAGAGAAAACATGACGAGGGGCTCCTGGCCGAGGTGGGGACAGGGAGATCGCTCGGCAGTTACCGTCACCGGCAAAACAGGCTCAGTGTGGGGAAATCAGTGCGATTTATTACCATTCAGCTGTGGCCAGCAGCGGGTCCATCGAGGAGCCAGCTGGTGTGGCTCCATCGGGCATTGGGTGAACCTTCTGGCAGCTTCTCACAGAAGCCACCCCTGCAGCTTACAGCCACCTTGGTGCTTGCGGACTTTGAGGACTGGGTGGGAAATGTTCGGAAATGGCCCGTTCTAACAGCCTTTGGGAGCTTGCTCTTCTGCCTCTGGGCATTGCCTGGAAGCACAATTGCCAGAAACAGATTCAGGCTTGCGCAGAGGTTCAGAAGGGTTGAGCTTGAGCCTGATTTAAGTAACGGTTTGCTCTGTTTGTCCACCAGACCTGCCTAATCTTCCCATCCCAGCTGCAAGAACTTACATGTCAGGATAAGGTGAGGAAAAACCCAGAAGGTCAGGGAGGGAAAACCTGGCATTTGCAGAAGTATGTCAGTAGATTGCCAAGTAGCTGCTGCAGAAAGGGAGCATGAGGTGGGACCCTGCCGTTGGGATAAAACACTAACAGACCTCGCAGAGACCTCTCAGTGCCCGGTTAAAGCCAGCATGAGCAGATGCGCTGCCCTAGGTCCACATCAATCCTCCTGTCACCTCTGTTGGCAGCAGTAAAATCCGCTCATTTCAGCCTTGAAACCAAAGAGCTACAGGGGCTTTGGTCCGACAGGGAATTTGAGCATACACTTACTAATGTCCACGTGAACTCAAGGCTTTTCATGCTCCTGCAATAGAGGGTGTATTTCTGACTTTTGTGGGACACCATGCAGGATCTTGAAGGAGAAAAGGAACAAAAGGCTGTAATAGGAATGAGTTGCCCAGCAGGAAACTGTCCCAAGAAGGCTTAGTTAGCTCTGAACTCCTTACAGAATTTCATCCCTTCTGCTGTATGTCTTTCTACTGGCAACTTAATTTTCCACGTAAAACTTATGAATTTGAGGAATATTTATTCATTAAGACATCAGGTTGTACTGTATGACTCGAGAAGCTGGTTAGCTCACCCAAACCATGCTGTGTTACATTACAGGCTTGTGGCTTAGGGATGCAATAGCAAACCCCATTGAGATAATTCAGAATAATGAGGATTTGACAGGATGCTGGTGTGAACATTTGTTGGTTAGTAAATATAAGCAATAGGGGCATCACCACCAGTGATGACAAATATTTGGCAAAAATGTTAAATCTGACGGAGGTCTGGGCTGGCACCTACAATGAGTTGCACTGATTTTAAAGACTGCCTGAAGGATTGACTGTCACTGGGTTACATGGGTTGAACAGACAAGCTGGTGTTTAGCGTTTCCTTTAAAAACTCTTGTTTAGGAAACTTTAAAAGACCATGAGAGAGAAGGTCATAGCCTTCAAGAGCCCAAAGGAGAATAAAAGACTCCTTAGAGAAAAAAAAAAAAAAATCCAGGAGCATCCTAGCTCCACTTTTACCTTCACCAAACCCAGACCTTCAAGTACCTGTTTCACTTCTGAAAGCGAGATTTAGCACTTTGTGTCATTTAGAGCCAACACTTTTAGGAATGCATGAGTGTACCTGGGCGGGATTTCAGAGACATCTGTGTAACTCGCCAGAGCTGAGCACTCTTCCACATCTGTAGCAGCTGAAATAGTTTTAAAATTCCACCCTTCCTAGGTCTGATAAGGCCTAAGACCCAGGTTTTATGGCTAGGTTCAAGTATGGCAGGTTTTTCTGGAGCTTTGTACAGTTTAGAGAGACTCTCCTTTGAATTGCTTTGTTGACATAGGCATGCCCTTGATGAGTGCATCATCTATGTTTATTTTAAGGCATACTTTCTTTTAATAATTACCTTGTCCTTACCAACAACTGGCAACTTTAATAATCACTGTCAAGTAATAAGCATGGAAATATGCTCATATCTTGTTGAATCAAAACTTCTACCAGGCAAGCCCACACATTACAGCTGTTCCCTGTGAATTTACATTTTGCTAACTGGAGGCACTGGTATGACAAATACAGCAGCAAACTCGGGGCGTTTTTCCTAGCCCGTCACACAGGCCCGTTGTGGGGAGATGTAATCTGTGTCACTGCAAGGCTTTGTTTGGTTTAGATTATACCATGGCACAAGCCTGGCTTGCTGGCAGGACAACATCTGTCCGTGAGGGCTGCGGCAGGACCAAGCCCAAAGGAGGAAACGGTGAATCAGTGACCCCTGGGTTTGCTAGCAGTTGGGCAATCGCAGACATCAGCTTTGATGCTGAAGCAGCAGACACATTCCTCCCACATTCAAAGCGCAGTGTCGCCTTCTCAGTATCAAACCACTTCAGTGCCAATTTGCAAACCCCTGGCTGGGGGTTGCCCATGGCCAGTGCTCAGGGTCTCAGGGATCGTGGCTGCTCGCTGGGAAGGCTCCATGTGCTGGCTGTGAACAGCAGCCTGACTTCAAATTTGTAGCTCTGCAGAGTGAGATGCTCCCATCCCTGTGTGCACTCCCTAAACTCGCCACGGAGCAGCCTCTTTTGTTGTGGTTTTTTTCATGTCTGTCACTAAACATGCCCCAGTGGCTCCCTGGAAGTGCCGCGTGTCTATAAATGCACATCGTGGTGCTCCCAGCCCCATGGCAAGTGGCCAGTACCAGAGTGCTGGATCCCAGCAGGTATTTACAGCACCTGAGGGCTCCCGTGCCAGGGTCTGTCTGCCACAAGCTGTTTCAGGAGCACAGCCCTATTGCCATGGGGAGCCTGAATTTCTAGCTGCCTTAGGAGAGGTTTGTTTTTCAAAACTCTGTTAAAGGAGCTATTATTCAAAATCCACTTTTACGTTGGAAGGGAATTGTTTTCCATCTCTCCTTTTATCTCCAAACAAGTCAAGTCAGCAAAAGCACAAAGTGAAAAACATGCACCCAAGAAGTTATATTTAGAAACCGGTTAGTCTGTATTTAACATTTCTGTCAGTGCTTACCCTGTTTTGCATGTCTGGACTGGTGTTAAATTAAATTAAATACGTGCAAGCATGACATTTATTATTCTAGAGCTCAGCACATGAATAACAAAACTGCCTATCTAATTTCACTGCCACAAATCCTGGAGATGTGGCTTCATATAGGATGTTCTTATGGTTATCTGAACTTCTTCCTGCATTTCAGTAAATCAAGGAAAGGTCAGCTCTGGGGGAAACTTAAAAATAACAGCTTAAAAACAGTTTTGTGTGACAGGCTGTTCTCCTTAACAGCCTCTCTCAAGGGTCCAGCACAGAGTACCCTCGTGTGGAGGACACTCACCGCAGCAGCTTTATAAATGTATGTGACTAAGGGAAGCGAAGCTGCTTTTTGGAGGGGCTGGGTCTAGTTTTGACCACACATCTGATGAGGTTCACTGGCTTCAGAGCAACAACACAGGGAAGACCAGGACTTTCTAGGCAGGCAACTGCAAAAGTGGGTGAGGTGCAAACCTGTGGCCCCTTGCAGCCCCCCGTTCCTAGGGCTGAGTGCGGAGCTCAGAGGAGTCTCATCTTCCCACCACAGCCAAAAAGCTGTGTCCACCTGTTCTGCCATCACTGCTGCTCTAGTTCATAGAGAGGTTTTTTTTTTTCACATGATCACGTTATTTTGAAGGCGGAGGTGCTGGGGCAGAAGGCACGTGTGGTGGTGCGAACCCATCCCGCAAACACAGCTGTCTCGGAGCAAGGCGGAGCACTCACCCTTCCCAAATCCCAGTATCACCATCAAACTACACTACTCCCAGCTGCAGGAGAAGAGGGAGTGAATGGTGTTTGCTTATCTTTGTTATAAAGTCAGAGCATCATGTTTTGATTAAAAACAAGACTGTTTTAATGTTCAAAATCCTCCCCTCAACTTGGCACCTCTGCTTAAGCATGAAGTGCTTCGCAGCGATATCCAGGCTTCAGGCTTTCCATTTGTTTCTAATTATGGATTTGAACGATTCCATTGAAATTAAATACAGGCAAGTGTGGCATTCCTTGAAGTTCAGTGTTTACTTAAAGAGTTTATTACTTATTTTTACTGGAATAATACAGAATGTAGTCAGTAAGATGAACCTTTTCCCAACTGCATTCTCTGCAGAAAGCTGCGGAAGGAAGGAGGGAATATGAATATGTTTGAATGAGATTACAGCAAAGAGATGATTTTGCTTTCTAGACATCCGCACTGCCTGAACTTCACCCCTTTCTGCTCAGGCATGGGAAAGCCTTTTGTGCTTTTAACCCCTCCGTGGAGCCAGGTGTGTGTGAGTAGGATGTTACGAGTAACTTTGGCCTGGCAAAGGGAGATGTGGCCTGGGGCAGATGGAAGTTCCCATCGACTCTGACTACACCAGGGCAGAGGGAAGTGTTGAAAGTAAATTGGAGACATGCAGGTGGATCTAACATTGAGAGGTTTGGGAGGGCAGGGAGCAGGAGGGTTTGCATCCCACAAGCTGGATGAGGGGTTGCAATTGTCCCAAGCCACAATTGCCGCAAGGCTTTCTGCCCAGCCCTCTCCTTGCTTAGGTTAACAGCCACAGCGTTAGCAGCATCACGCTGATGCTCGCCCCTGAATAGTGCTGTGGGATCTAAGCAGCACCCAGTGCCTCACTGTAGGAAGTGCTGCCCTAACCTTGGGGATCTGGACTGTTCAGTAGCTGCGTCATCAGATTTCTTTACATTGGATGTTCATACATGACTGACTGTGATCCAAAGTAAAAAGATCTTGAAAGATCACGGTCCCTTTTCAAGGCAGGAACTATGTTTTGTCTAACAGACTGTTGGTTTAACTCCCTGGCTCAATGAAGCAACTTCAGACCAAAAATCCCACTTCCTCTGTTGCAAATATCTCAGCAAGACCTTGGGTGACACCTGTGCTCCAGCCTTCCCTCCTTTGAGGAGTCAGCCAACAGTTTTTGCTGATTCAATTACTCCATTATCATGCCAGCACCACCACAGGAAGCACAAGGGGAAACCAGCAGCATTGGCAGAGTAACCCTGAAACTGGATCTTGCTCTTTTAGGGAAAGCGGCATACCTCCACATTGGCGAAGTCATTGACGGTGTTGACATGCGGGCAGAAGTGGGGCTGCTGAGCCGCAACGTTGTGGTGATGGGCGAGATGGAAGGGCAGTGCTATGAGTACAGCAGCAAGTTATGCTCCTTCTTTGATTTCGACACCTTTGGGGGACACATCAAGGTAGGGCTGGAGCCCTCTCCTTGCACTTTCCTCCTCCCAGCCACACCTTCACATACCAAGGGAGCCAGGATGCACAAGGGAAAACCCCCTCACGTCAGCCACTGAGCAAACAGCCTCTCCCCGCAGTACAGCAGATCCACCCCGCTGCTGCCGCCTGCCCCTTGCCTTTGAAGTGCTCCTCACACCCCTGCAGACATTGCTCAGCCAGCCAGGCTGGTTCTTAACCCACCCAAGGTATTGCCCCCACATTCTGGTCCCAGTTTTCCCCAGATTCTAGTGGTGCTCAGCCCAGGGAGTTCGATTTGAGCCCAGCTGACTGAAACTCACAGAAAACATTAAATGCAAATAGTTTTCCTTCTAAAATTAAGTTAAATGTAGCAATGGCAGCAGTGGGGGCATCAAAGATAATCCCCTTAGCCACCATGACACTCTTTCTCTCACCCTGCAGCCATATACTCCCTTCCACGTGGTAAATCTCCCTAGCAGATACAGTGCAACCCTTCCTATTCCTGTATTCCCCCCTCCTTCTTACCCTCGACAGTCTTTTGTGTTTCTTGACTGATGTTTTATTGTTCTCCAGATTGGTCTTGATTTTAAGGCTACCCACATTGAAGGTCTAGAACTGAAATATATGGGCCAGCAGACAATGGGGCATTACCCAATTCATTTCCATATGGCTGGAGATGTGGATGAGAAAGGAGGCTACAACCCTCCAACGTACGTGAAGGATGTCTCCATTCACCATACCTTCTCCCGTTGTGTCACAGTCCATGGATCCAACGGTTTGCTGGTAAGAATCCCTGGAGTCTACCTTAGCAATCAAGGCACCAGTCAAAAAATTTCCTCATAGCATTAATACAGCTTAATTATTGCAGGACGATGTGTTTTATTGTTAGAGCTAGCGTCTGGCTTTTCCTGACGTGGATATATATTCCAGGTGTATTTCAACCCACGTTAAAACGGAGGAGGCCAGTGTGGCACTGCAGGCTGTGCTGACTCAGAGCGGGCAGAGCTTCTGTCTGTGTGCAGCAACGTCTGCGGGCCAGCCCATCTCTAATGAGTAGTTGGGTCTATATAGACGGAGAGCTTGCTATTTAAAGAGGATAATCAGAAGGTTTAAGCGTGCTTCATCTTTCCTGTAATGTAATAAAAGTTTGTGATTGCAGTGCCATTCACAACGTTAAGCACTCACAGAACTCTCATTTGTTGGAGTTGCCCTCTGAAAGAAGAAATCTTTTAGGGTAATTCTATAGAATGACCTGTGCTTGCCAGACAAGTTACAAGACACCAGAGATGGTAAGAACACATTCAGATTCTCCCCAGATGTAGGGGTGCCACCTTCTTCTTTGGGGTAAGGATGCAGAGGGAAAACAATGCTACCTTACTGAGCATCCTGGAGACTGGCACACAGCACCAAAAGGCTTTCCTCACTCTTATCCCACCTTTGATAGCTTCTTCTTACTCATATTCAGGAAATGGGCAGAAACCTATCCCAAAAGCAGAGCTGCTAAAGGTGTGAAATAAACGTAAGGTTTGACCAAACTTTTCCCCAAGCATCAGCTCACATATGAAGTCTTAAAATGACAAGATTTCTGTAGGCAAAGGACTCATACCCGTTCAGTGAGACAGCAGCATATTCCAAAAGGAAAGATGTGTTTCAGAGCCCTGAAGAGGAGCATTTGTACCGTCAAGAGCCCTGCTACCATGTATAACAGAGTTTTAAGAGAAGACATATCATTGGCAGTTGTAACCCGGATGGTCACTGCACGTTAGGAGTTCATATCCATACCACTGTTGTAAAGTTACTGTACCATCTCATTGTAGGAGCCTGTAAGGATTTCTTTTCCTGTATATTTCTATTTTCTATTTCTGTATTTCTACATTTCTTTACTTTTTCCCCTCTATATTTCTATTTTCCTAATTCTATTTTGGGGAATAGCAATTGTTTTCAGCACTTAGCTAAGACATGATTTTTGCCCTTTACTTGCTGATGAATGCTTCCTCCTTCACTGACTTTAGCCCATGGAGGCCTTGGTCTTACAGTATTCCTTTGGGCAAAGACTGCAGGCTACAACCCCCAAAACTGGCAGCCTTGGAAGGGAAGGTCACAGGCATAATTAAAATGCACAGAAGTTGAAGAGAGGGCATTGAAATTGCAGCTCTAGAAGCAGAGCGGCTTTTATCTGCTATTTATGAATCTGAGGTTTGGGGGTTGACCTCTATGCATCTAAGTTTATAACATGATCCTAAAAACCTACCAAGTGAACGCAGCTTCTGAAGGAAAAAGATGTTCTGCTATCTAGATTATTTAAGGCATTCAGGGCCATATGGCATCTTCCCAGTTCGAAGCTGCCCATCGCAGCTGTGGTTGGTGTGGGGAGTGGGAGGGCAGCGCTGAGGATTCATTTGCCCACACCACTGTGGGCTGGGACCAGTGGTGCCACAAACACATCCTCCGGCTGCACAGGGGCTGCCCAGCTGTGGGTGAGCTGCAGAGCAGCTAAAGCTCTGCTTCTGGATCTAACGTGAGATCTTCATTCCCTATTGATTAATACTTGCCAAACCACATACCCAGAGCCTGGCATTTTTCTTACCAGTCAGACAGATGGGTTCATATAGAGCGTTTGGAAACAGTTCTGGCTTTTGTGCTTTCCCCAAATGGTAACTGTGTTGTGGGGAATCCATGGCACAGGGATGCATGTGCTCAGGCTTTTCCAGCCAAGACAGTATGATGTAGCTGATGAAAGCAGTTTGAGTCTCTTGCTGTTACTCAACAGCCGCAATTCCCTAAATGACCGGGCATTGCCTCCATCATAAGGCACCGGAGAGAAATCTTAGAAATTAAGATGTATAATCTGAAACGTTAGTCACGAATTTAATCCCTGTTGATTATAGCTTATCAAAATGTGTGAATACTACACTCTAGTCATAACACTTTTACCTTTGTTTTATTTTAACTGTATAATTGTTGCTGACAGCTGAAAAGAAAGTCCCAGTGAAACAACGCAATCTGACCAAGTTTGTTCAGTTGCATCACAGACAACGTGCTCTGCAGGTTGCATCACTTAAATGTTGTGTCACTGCTCTGTGATAGACATCTGCAACCAGCAGGTCCATGCCTTGATTCTCAGGTGATCTCACCACAATCTCCTCATCTGCTTTCTGACTCTTCATTTCCTTCCTCTCCTCTTACTTCTGCCCCAGATATATTCACAGACACCCACATGGTTTCCAGTGATTGCAATAGTTACTCTATACGTTTCCTAGTTTCCTATTATCTTCTTGCTTGGGCAACACTACTTGTTTCCACATGCATGAACACCATTTGTGCACGCAGAGGTGAGCTCCGTCTTCCTCCATTCATTCCCTCTGAGATCAGGTAGATCCACAGCATACTTTGCTGAGGGAGAATTTGCCTTGGTGATGTGTTACAAACCACACTTCGGAAAGTCATACAAAAAATCTAGTGGAGCTATTAAACCTCAGCATAGCACAGCAGTTAGTGATGTCCTTAACGTTAAGCCACTGATTTCAGAGGGACTTCTTGCATGCCTGTGGTTGAGTACGTGGGCAAATGCTTTAACAGGTGGGAGAGGGATATCAGTTATTTTTAACTGTCATTAAAGCAGGCTGGTAATTTCCATACAGGCTTCCTTGCTTGCTTTGCTATCACTTTTCTCATGTCACTTCATCTCACTTCAGAGATACTCATACTGAAAACACTAGGAGGAAAGAATGTCCAGTCATTCCTGAAGACAGAAGTGTTTTTTCTGTGGGTCTGTCAGTGTGCTGGAAGTCACTATCGCAGCCTTAGCTCATTTCCATTGATGAGCTGTTCTGCGCTTGTCTGCAAATTCATATTCACTGCAAGGCACAGAGGGTCCTTCTGGAAACAAATACGTAGAAATTCTTTTCTCACCATAATTATTGTTTGAAAATGCAATAATTACCCAATATTTGCTTTAATATATTGGCCATAAAACCACCTAGTTACGCCACTGCAGTCCCAGGGATGCAACTTTGCTCCAATTCCCACACTCTCCACTGGATCCCAGTGTGCAAGCTAAAATAGAAGCAGCCATTGGGGAGGGAAATTAAATGGAGGTCAATAAACAGTCTGGCAGAATCCAGGGGAGAGCTCTGCTTCATGGAGTAAGAGGCTGTGCTATCTAACTGCTTCAGCGGTTATCTGCTTTTACTAATACAGATACACTACATAGCGACTGCTTTACCATGAAGGCCGTAGATTAGTCATGGTTACAGTAAGATTATGAACTATTGAGAAGGTTTTTATCAAATAAAAAAATCAAACCCATTGGAAAAGTGATTTTGGAACAAGCATCTTGTTTGCTATCCAAGTATTTCAGTACTGGGCTTGTGCAGGAAACCAAGACAGAGCTGACCGAGAGGTGCGGTACAGGGAAAGTAATTAATCAGGCAAAGGGTGACAAATGCACTAGGGACCAGGTCCCTGGCTGGTAACTCCACGTTGTTCTGTGGGCTTTCAGGGATGAATTAGAACGATGGGCATTTGCTGGCTCTGAACCCCTCTGCCAGCGCGCACTGCTCTTTCTGCTTCACTCCTTTCTCACCGTGCTGGGAGATACATTCCCCTGCGATGTTACTCCCCGTGCACAGAGGCGGGCTTTGCCCCAGCTGAAGTCTGGTCACTACAGGGGTTGATGTCTCAGTCCTGGTGCAGTGCTGTGCGGGCTGGAAAGATGAATGGCCCTACCAAGTGGCTAGCATTTCTCTAGGGAAACTGTTTTGGTCATCTAAATGTCACAGCACCATTGCTCATGTGTATTCTAAGTATTACTGTTGGGTGAAAGAAAGTTAATGGGTTTCAGTGGCAGTTTCTGTGCAGTTCTGACATCTCTGTATTTAAAAGACTTCTTCCACATGTTGGAAAACTTCTGAGGATAGTTCACTCTCCTGAAATATATCGCATAAACATTTGCCCCCCTCTTCCAAGAGGAGACAGTTCAGTCTAATGACATATGTTTTACACCTAAATAAAGAAGCCTAAACCTTGCAAAAGCTATCATCTAATTAGATCAGGGAAGGTAGCAGTAAATTTCAGTAAAGGTAGCTCAAAGGAATGCACCCCTTTGCAGGTCATTTAGGCTCTGTTTAATTTACTGTGGTGACTTGTGTTCGGAGATTTGAGTATTTACACTGGAGCATGGATGATGCATAATAGATGTGTGTGCAGATGTAAGCTTGTAATAGGTTTGGCAAGCAAAGTGTTCTTATGTGAAAACATATTTGTAATCATTTCAACACTAGTCCTGGGATTTTATTTGAAATCGGTGCTCCTTGCTTTAAGAACGAGTCTCAGGCCTGTTTACAAAAGTAATTCAGGCACGGGAGTGTCCAGGTGTCTCAATAGCACCATAAAGAACAGGTCTTCTATCCAGTCTAATATTGTCTTTTGCCCCTTGGCAATTGCTGTTTCATCTGAAGCATTTGTAGGAACGCGCTGGTGTCAGGCTAACCTTTGCCAGGAAGGTTTCCTAAGTCCAAGGTGGTCGATGGGTGATGGCTGATGGGAAGCGCAAAGAAAGAGCCCAGGAAAGCCAGCTCTTCACCTGGCCAATGGAGATGAAATTAATTTTCCATATCCCAGACATATCCACCAACAACTGACTTGCTGGACCTGGTCTGTCTGGGGGCTGTGGTTCCCCAGCCAGTCCTAGCCTTAGGCTTTGAATTTACGTATCTGCTCATGAAATAGTTTCCTCAGATCTGTCAGTGGGGTGATGGGTAATGTTCTGTCCACCACAACCGTGTCCCAGTGTTAACAACAGTCAAACCAAAACCAGAACAGCACTGATTAACACCAGCTGATTTGTCCCAGGGTCAAGTAAAGCTTCTGTCAGCAACTTGGAAAAAAGATCAGGTCAAACCTAAAACAAGCCAGCCTGTCTGGAAAACAACTTGCCGCCTCTCTGATAGCCTGAAAAAATATTTTTTCAGCTCAGCTGCATTTTTCAGATGCATTTTATGTAGCTGCTCATGTAACTCCATGTGAAGATGAATGAGCCCAGATGTGAACATCTAACATCCTCCATTCATCCCCCACTCCGTGTTTTTTCCAGCCTCATGCTAAGACAGTCTTTGATTTCACAGGCCAACAAGAATGGAATGAGCTTTTCCTAGATGATGACAAATTCTAATTAAATTTAAGTGTTGGAGTTATTGCTTAGACTATGAGCTCTTAAGAGCAAAGAATGATCTTGCTTTTGGTTTTGCTTATACACCCCGAGTTCAAGAGGGTACTGAGGTTCCTATGCATCATTGTATACTTCTTATTATGCAGTGGCTGATGCATGACGCCTGAACACCGACCTTCATTTTGTACATGTAGGTGAAGGATGCTGTGGGTTACGATGCACTGGGACATTGCTTCTTTACGGAGGATGGACCAGAAGAGCGTAACACATTTGATCACTGCCTTGGACTGCTTGTTAAACCCAGCACTCTGCTCCCCTCAGACCGAGACAGCAGGATGTGCAAGCTGATCACAGAGGGTGCTTACCCGGGGTACATCCCGAAACCCAGGCAGGACTGTAGGTGAGTGGGAGCTTTCCTTTTCTTCTTTCTTTTCTTTGCAGGATTTAGCTGTAAAAGATAGCATTACATGTATATGATCATGTAGTCATCTGTAGAGGTCTGGGCTGCATGCCCCAAAGGTTGGGAAAGCAGTCTCCTTGGGATCTTTATACTTGTGCTTTTCAGATGCCTTCACACCTGCAATGTAATTTTCATTTTTAGCATAAAGCCTACCGACATAGCTCCTACCTCAGATGTTGAAAATCTCTCTTTCAAAGTACACAGTGATGCCTTGTGTCTTACGGAGTCTTGATACCAATGCCTCCACAAAAAGTTGCTGAGTTCAGAATGGGCTGTGTTCTGACATTCACGCTCATCTCAAATGGTAGCTGATTTTGAAAATACTCCCATTAATTCAAAAGTCATTATCTGTGAAGAATGGATACTGTTTAATGGTACGGCATTGGCCTTATGCATTCATTTGGCACAGTCTGCCCAAATTGGAGTAAAACCAAAATGATATAATAAATGTAGTTTAGTACAGAATTGGAACTTGACAATAAAAGATCAAAGACTGTATACACCCATTGGGTCTCTAGTAGCCTGTCTGTACATAAGCTCATTAAAACATTTCCATGAGAACTTCTCAAAACTTCTGTTTGCCACAAACACTGTATTAAACTTGAAAAATGCCAAATGCCTTTCACCCTTTTTTCAAGATCCTGTCCTCCAAGTGTCCTTGCAGATCTGCCAGCTGAGGTTTAGATGAGGATTATAGAAGCCTTTGTAAAAAGAAGAGATTTTACAAGTTCTTTTTGCAGTTTTGTTGCCTTATAGAAAAAAATCAGATGAAGTATAAAGAAACACAACCAGCTTGGCCACACAGTTAAACATTAGAATATTTTCTTAGAGGAATTAATGGGTTCTTCATTAGCAGTAGCTTTTAAACACAGGTTAGGGAAATGCAAGTCACAAATACCGTAGTTGTAGTTGACCCTGTCGTAAGGCAGGGTGTGGACTCACTGAGCTCCTGAAGGCCATTCTTGCCCTTCTTTCCATGATTTTCCAGCTGGTTTTCTGCCCCAAAATCAAGGTGCGCAACCTAGGAATATGTTTTTATTGCTAATTACTGCTGTTCAGGGAACTTACTCATTTTGATGCATAGCAGGTGGCTGATTAGCTTTCTTTTTCTCTCCCCATCCCCCCAACTCTTCTTGAGAGAGTACTAAACTCTTCAAGCAAAACCTGTGTTCTTAGCAGCTAGGCAAGCAGATCCCCAGCTGCAGTCCAGGGAGCATAGCAAGTGGTCTGGAGCAGATCTGTGGAACCACATCATTTACAGAATGTTTTCCATTAAAAGCTGGATGTCAACTTTGCATTTAAGAGTTTAAAACTGATGGTGGATCATCTTGAGGACAGGACCCCCGTGCAACAGAATGGGAGGTCTTCCACAGTGAAGGTTTGTCTTGAGAGCACAGGGCATAGGTGCTGTGTTGAAGCTGCTGGAAGACAGGAACACTTCTGCCCGTAGTCCAGATTTTTCTCCAGGAATTTATTCTGCTGTACTTGGAGGGGTGGGCAGAATCTACACTAAAAAAGAAAGATAAATTTCTGACCCACAAAAAGTCAATGGGAAAGTCTCTGAGCCAGACTTCCACCCTGAAAATGAGACAGACAGAGGCTGATTGATGCCTAACAGCTAAAATTCTTCAGGGGATTTCTTTTATTTGGAACTACTCTGAGGCTGTATCAGTATCACCCATTCTGTCCTCAGAACACACTAGGGTTTTGTCCAAAGAAACGTATTTTTAGCTTTTTAGTTTGGCAGGGGAAAGAGATGAATTCATGCAATGCTCTTTTTCACATCTGTGTTTGTTTATAAATTACACTTAATGTCTCCATTCATAAAATAAGAGTTAATAAGCCATTGTGCTCATTTTCCACTGATAATCCATTTAATAGTCAGAAGGACATATCCTGTGTCATTTTGAAGACTGTTATATGAAAAAGTGCTAGGAATGATAGGCGGAGGTCTGATGAAAAGGTCCTATGGTGCTTTGATCTACCATGTCTTTCTTTATAAAAGAATTTAAGGTCTGATCAGAAAAATAGCTTGGTTTGCACTGGGCTTATCCAGCCTACAAGTGCGTGAGTTTGCTGACACTACCCCTGGGGCAGCAGCCAAGGCGCCCAGCGCCAGGATGAGGGATGAGCACCGGCTGTGGCTCTGTCGGCTTGGAAGAGGCAGGCAGGCAGCTGCTGCCAGAAATTAAGACAATTGGATTGTGCCAAATGACACAGTAACCTGCCCAATCCATATGGCTCTGAGGAACGGGATTGGGATGAAAGACAGGTCACTGTGGAAATAGAACGCCCTTGCCCTTGCCCACACACTGGAGCACAGCCTATAAATACTCTCAAATTGTTTCTTTCTAGGCCAGTCCCATGCCCAAAATAGAAAAATTTTTCTATGTTTGCATAATAAAGGGGCACAAACAGAAATTCATCTTAGGCCAGCAAACCCGGTTGGCCTAAAGGCCCCCCGTGAAGTCCTTCACAGTGAGATTTAAACAGACATAAGTGTTCTATACGTTCACCCTTCAGGAGGGTGAATCTCACCCTCAGTTTTGGGGACCCAGTCTGCTGGTTGTGAGTGCTGTATTTTTTCCTCCCAGAGTTCATGTGCCTGTTGGTTAATGAACGCTGTATGTCACAGGGTGGACAGTGATGGATTGATCTTTTCTTCTTGATGAGAATCCTTCAATTAAGAGTCTTTTATGCACGTTAAACAAATGGAGTTCTTTTGTCCCAAAAGAAATGCATAGGAGGATGGGAGCGAATAAACTTTCTGAATCAATGCAGCTCTTGGAGAAGGCAGGTACCAGGGTACACTTGGAAAGTGCTTAAGAAGCATTTCATTGGGTGCCTTGACTAAATGAGTCTCTAATGAACCTGAGGGCTTATCTGGGGGCAAAGTTCTTTTCTGTGACTTGTGCAACAACATATTTACCTTATCATAAACCATGACTGACATCCTACAGCTTCATAGCAGGCTTGGAATTGCAGTCGAAATTCCTCGTTTAATACTTGGTGTTTTGAAAGATAAGGCCGTGCTGTCTGTCAGACTGCAGAGGACACGTGTGGTATGAGAAGAAAAACAACAAAAAAACCCCCACTGTTCCCTTTGCCCCCTAGGCAGGACCCCTTATCTGGGGAGGTATCAGCCCTGCCTGTACTGGGGGGAGTTGACTGGTGACTGGTGTGTGCTCAAACTGTCATTTTCATGTTATTCTTTGTTTTCCTGACCCGCAGTGCCGTATCCACCTTCTGGATAGCCAACCCACACAACAACCTTATAAACTGTGCAGCTGCAGGATCTGAAGTGAGTGCAGAAGTTTCTTATTTGGTAACAACTGCAGCTCTGCAAGGCTGAGGCTCTTGCTGGAATAAAACCTGCTTCTGTTACACAGGCGTTTTTGAAACTGCTCGATCGAGACATATATTAATGTGGCTAGTGCTGCCAATAAAAAATTATGCTTTTCCTTTTGCTCCACACTTCTTGTCACTTGCTGTTTCTAGAGCAGGATGGCTTTAACAAAAATTCCCAGCCTTTGCACAGCATGCAGCCTGAATAAATTAAATAAATGTGACTGCGGAGTCCCAGTGAAGTCCTTGGCAATGATTCTGTTGGTTGCAGTACAGTAATGGTGCTCTGAAATTTCAATCAGCACTAATGCTAATTCCACAGAAATTCTTGGTCACATCAGGAGCCTTTATTTTCCTACTAAGAGAAATAAACAAGCAAAGCAAGCCTTAAACAAAGAGATGTGGTCTTTCCAAAGTTTCCAAATCTTTGTACCTAGATTTGGGGTCCTAGATACAGTTTTAGGTAACTAAATAAGAATGATCTGATTTTTAAGATCTGAGGACATCACTGTATGTGTGTGTGTGATGGATTTCGAAAGCCTTGCTTATAGCTTCAATGTAGATGTCAAAACCTAGCTTAAAGCACATTGAAGATGCGGGAGTGTGAATATGAATGTATGTGTGTGTTAAGTTCTTTGCTGCATATAATTATGTAACTCAAAGCTGACGGCTATGATTTGTCCCAAAATATTCTGGCTTATGTCTTGTGGCTTTACTGATAAATCCTTGGGCTAAAGTGGATCAACAAAGAAGTTCAAGCAAAGTCTCAGGTGTCCATTCTCTTTCTTAGGAAACAGGCTTTTGGTTTGTTCTGCACCACGTGCCGACAGGGCCCTCAGCGGGCATGTATTCCCCTGGCTACTCGGAGCACATGCCGATGGGGAAATTCTCCAACAACCGCGCACATTCCAACTACCGGGTGAGTCTGCACGCAACGGGACTGCTGCCCTCAAAAAAACCATCATCTTCTCACTCCAGCCCTTTGGGTCTGCAAGCTATTACTGCCTGTGCTTTCTGTTTCACTGAGAGTCACTGCAACTTGTTTGTGTCTGCAGACAGAGCAGCCTGCGTGCTGGTGTGGGAGCTCCCAGTCAGCCAGCACCCGCTTCGCTTGGCTCCTGGGCATTCAGAGATGCTCTTCCCTCTGCTCAGCCTGCTCCTCTGCTCGCCTGAAATAGTGCCTCCGGGAGCATCTATTGGCAGCTTGTCTAATTATAGACTTCAACTGCCAGTGCTAGCAATTAAATGAACAGCTTCTAGAGGGATAAATACAGGCCGCTGTCTAATCGCCTTCTCTTATTTACCCTTAGCATGCCTTGGTGTGGGGCTGTGTGTTCCTGACTGCTTTAGACTGCAGCAGGGTGTTTATGTGTGTGTGGGGGGGGTTACATGCATTTACAAGAGAGGTGCAGTTTCTGGAAATTTGCAGCACTTTTGGGGGGTCTGTGTAAATCTGGACAGTCCTGCTAGCCCTCTGTTTCACGTGCTACTGACAGAAGCAGTTATTAGGATCGTGCGAGTGACTTTGGCCTAGAACAATTGAAGGCAGAGCCTGGATATGGAAAGAACTGTAGAATATATAAATACACTGTAATATTGCATTTCTCATTCCTTTTAGGCTGGAATGATCATTGATAATGGCGTTAAAACCACTCCAGCTTCTGCCAAGGACAAAAGACCTATCCTGACACTGATTTCTGGGAGGTAAAGTGTCTTGTGTGGTTTCGTTTGGAAAAGACTTCTCTGTAGCACTGAATGAAAGCTATGAAACTCACCAAGGAAGGTGACAAGAAGCATCGCTATATCTTTGGGGTGGTTCTTAATGCGGAAAGGTCTTTGCTTAGATTTACCGCTCTAACTTCATCTTCTCCATTCCCCAGCCTAAGGGACCCCCAGCACCCACATTCTTCTGGTTTTGTCCTTGCTCTTTAGCTCTGAGCTGGGCTGTCATGGATATTACATCTGCTTTGGGGTGTTGCACTGATTATATATATTTTTTAGATAAACAAGAAAATTAAATGTTGTCTGGTCAACAGCTCTGCTGGGCAGAACTTGCTGCAAAAGTTTCCCAGGAATAAGAAATCAAAGTATTTCCTAGGAATGCTCTTGATTTTCTTCAATCCTTCAGGACCTGCTTGCACAGGGAGTGTTTACGTGATGGAGCTCACACTTTGATTTCAAATTTCTGTCTAGTTCCAGATCTGACTGCAATAATAATTACAATGAAATACACAAAGCCACTCTTCATCCCTGCTGCTGCACACAGCCTCTGTGTGGCATAACAGAGTCATTGAGAAATACTGGAAACCTCTCTATAAAGCACATGGTATCGGCTGACCTACCATGGTCTGATAGCTTCTGAGAACCCCCTCTCTTTCCCCAAAGCGGACTCCATGTGGAGGCTCATGTAAGCAGAGTGCTTCTTGCAGGCAAAATGTAATAGCCTGAGGACCGCACTTGTACCCTTTTATCTCGGTAGAGATTGAGTCTGGCTCTTAACTTAGTTACCAACCCCAGGGAGAGAGAATGACTTGCATATTCTCAAGTTTCATAGTTTTCTCTCCTATTAGATGAATTGCCTGCTGTTGCACCCAACCTGCATTCCCCCATGACTGGGTTTCTTGACAGAAGAAACCACGCAGAGAAGAGAAATCTGCTGAAAACCTCTGTGCAGCAGGGGAGAATGACAATTTCTTTCTTTTCTCCTTTCCATCTGTGGGGCATGGCTTACCCAGATTGCTGTAGTCACATGCTGGGCAAGCACTGCAGGGGTGGGATTGGTCCTCCTCCACAGGGGAACCCAGCCAGCAGCTCAGATATCGGTTATCCTGGGATCCACACCACCCCAGTGCTCTGCCTAGCAGCTGATGTTAAAAGATGTTCAAAAGTGAATATTATTTACATTATTTTAATGCTCAATTAATTGAATGATTAATTGAATGATAAAAGTAACTTCTAAAAAATGAGTTATTAAGAGAAGCCTGCTCTGCAAGTACCTCCAAATTCTCTTGGGAGTCTGATACTGCTTTTCCATGTAGCTGAGCACATGCCTTGGGAAACTGCCTGCTGCCACAGGCGCAGGAAGGGATTACAAAAGGCAATTTGTCCCTTGCCATACAAGGGCAGGAATGACCCCTGGAAGCCAAGCAATTCATAATGCAGTCATGTTTATGCTCAGGGATTACCCACCAGCACAGGCTGTAGCTCAGATTATTTATACCTTTTTCTGCCTTTCATGTATCAAGACAGAAAGACTAAATAAATGCTTATGGTTGGACTGGCTGGGGCAAACTTTGGGGCAGGCTGGACAGTTGCAGAGTTGGAGAGATTATTCTGCATTCAGTTACAGCATTAAATGTCTGAGTCAAATTCTGTATCCTGTAGTGTTCCTCCGGTTATACATGGATGTGAATGAAACTGGAATCCATCTCCAAATATCCGTATTTAACAATGCCTGGGGAATTCACAAGGGCTGATACTAAATCTCTGTCTGAAAGCAAATTCACAGTGATGAAGCTGCCAAAGCAATATTCATTTACTGGAACCCTATCAGCCTGATGCTCAGTTTTAGATTGATATGATGGCTTATTAAGGAAAGCAAAGTGCTATTGAATAGCTGTTAGTGATCTGACAGCTTGGCCTCGCTACCCATTGGTGAGGCATGAATTTTAATCTCTGGACCATCCGTTGCTGGCACTGAGTTGGATACTCATCTGTCAGGTTTTCTAACCTGTGTAGCATAATGGAAGATGCTCCTTCAGTAGCAAAAGGGAAAGCTGTGCCTCAGGACCGGGTAAATGACAGCCAAGCTCAGCATCACCATAGCGAGCCAGGTCCTTGCTCGGGTTCTGTGACCGGAGTGGTGGCTGACAGGCAGCAGCTGAGGGCACACGTTGCTGCAGTTTCCACTTGTGTCTGCTTTTTTTTTCTGCATCAGGCCAATATTTCATCATACTTGGGAACTTCAGAGTTAATAAATCTTGTACGTGTGTCCTGGGTAATGTGTAGCGGGAATAGTGAAGGACATACACACAGTCCCTCTCCAAGATGTTTTAATTCCTTTCTCCAGCAAGGAAAATTTGGCATGATACTCAGTGCCGCAGCATAGCCAAAGCCAGGAGATAAGAATACTCAAAAGGGAAAACAAAAGGATATTTATCTAAATAACAGGAGTATGCTAAAGGATAACAGTAAAGGATTAAAAAATACCTCAGGCTTTTGGGAGCAATAACAAACTTTCCATGCTTTCAGCAATATATCAACAATACAATAACGGAAAGGTGAAAGGAAAATTGGAGCGGGTCTTTACAACTGCCTTGTCTGGGCTGTCCTTCCATTGGCAGCTGGGTCTGGCCATCGCTCCATGACAAGACACACTGGGTGGACTGTTGTCCCAAAGCTGTTCCTGAGTTAGCACAAACCAGATGCTGAGCAGAGCTGTGCGCCAAGCAAGGCTACCTTCCCTCGCCAACCTTTCTTCTCTCCTTCTGGTTACAGATACAGCCCACACAAAGATGCTGACCCTTTGAAGCCCAGGGAACCTGCAATAATTGAACGCTTTATTGCCTACAAGAATCAGGATCACGGGGCCTGGCTGCGGGGTGGAGATGTGTGGCTGGACAACTGCCAGTGAGTTTTGCCTTATTTCAACTCTCGGAGTTCAGTCTGGTGTTTATGGCGAGCATAGCTGTGGTTCAGACTATTTATATTGCTTTGCACCTTTTGTATGGCCAAGATTGAACTAAAGACGAAACGTTAAGTCAACACAGGCATTATTTAACACAAACAAAACCTGCTTTGTCTGAACCAAAGATCCCTCACATTGTTTCTCTGTGTGATGCTGACCAGCATTCAAAAATGGTCACAGAAGTAGACATACAGATGCAAAGAACTAAAAAGAAAACCTAATTTCTTAAATGAAAAATGAGGTGCTTTGAAAAGAAAGCAGCAAAATCCACCACCTTCCCTGGCTAAGCCTAGTCACAGATCAGTTTTATGTGGTTCGCTGTTACGCTGAATAAGCGGGTACTGACCGAGCAGACATAAAACTATGCATCACCGCAGCAAGGGAGAAAGACTGGGCCGGTGCGTGTTGTGCTCTTTGAAGGCTGTTTCCTGCACTGGTCAGAGCAGATATTTGTTTTGCCCTTGAGAACAGATGATCTGCTACAGGTTTTTTTGCTGAGCCAGCCCCTTTAATACCAATCTCAATGAAAAAAAGAGGAGAAAAAGGGAAAAGCTACTTTACAAGGCATATTGTGATAACCCTAGTAGGAATAGCTGTCACACCATTATTTGGTGGCCAATTCCTGGCCAGAGCTGCCTTACCTTCGAGTTACCCAGACCTCTTAAAGGAACTGGTGGTATGCGCTGGCTTTAGCCACCGGTCAGGTGGGCAAGAATGAGATCGTGGCAGAACAGTCAGAAACTCAATATTGAGCAATACGGTTTGTGGTGCTTCTGAACTTCTGAACCAGAAGTACCTAGCCCGCTCCCTGGCCAGCGAGCGTTGCCTTTCACAGTAACACTCGCGTCACTGAGACATTTGCACAGCTTACACAGCAACTGCAGTGGGAGGCTGCTAAAGGACCAAGCGCTTTATCCCTTTCCCACAGCAAAATATGAGTGGATGTCAATTCGAGGAAACGGCCGTCAGCCTGTCATGTCCTTACAGCCACAGTGATTTCCATCCCAGCAGCTGCAAGGCTCCGGCAGGACCGCACGGAGCGGCCGCCCCGGTGCAGCGCTGCCACCTGCGGGCGGAGCCGCGCACGGCTCAGCCCCCCCGCGCCGGCCGCCGGCGACAGAGCCGGCGCGGGCACCGGCGTGACCATGCTATCGCGACCACTTTAATTGTAGCCTTCCTATAAGCAGGGGTCATGGACCGACAGTTGTGATTTACCTCATCTAAAAGCTTGGAATTTCAGTGAAGTGGAAAGACATATTAATTTGTTTGTGGGTTGTTTTGGTTTTTTTTTTTTCATTTTGTTTTTTTGTTGTGTGTATGGTTTGGTTGTTTTGGTTTTTTTTTTCTTTAAATAAGGAAGTTCGATCTGGATTTCCCTGTTTGTGAAAGAGAAGCCAAGTTTCTCTGTGTTTGTAACAGTTCCCATTGTAAAGATATTTTATAAAGCATTACGTGATTCAAAAATCCAGAGTAGCACAGAGGTGTGCGTCAGGCAAAGCACTATTAAATAATAAAAGCTTGTTGGAGCAAGAAATAAGCATGATCTTTTTAGCTAACAAAAAGGAAAGAGCGTTGTCATTAGACACAGAAAAAGCTTTACCAGACAAGTAAACTATGCCCAGTAATCATAGGCTTAGCCTCAGCTTGGAGCAATCAGGTGCATGTCTGCTGCTCCATGTGATCTGCACACACGGCCAGGGGTGCCAAGAGACCCTCCAGAGCTGGGCAGGGAGCAAGCCTGGAAAAGCCGGAGCTTCCCTGGAGCACTGTTCAGTAGCTAAGCCCTGCTGACCTCCACCTCATTGGTTTGGTTATTTTAGTTTGGTGTGATAAAACCAAGCAAAACCAAACCTCTTCTGAAGCATCTCTCTCCTCTCCGCAGGTTTGCTGACAACGGCATTGGCCTGACCTTGGCAAGGTGAGTGTGGTGCAGGCTGTGCTGCAGCCTGGGGCAGAGCTGGGGGGGACGGGCGTGAGCAGCTCCGTCACCTCCAGCCCTTCCTGCCTAGTGGTGGGACATTCCCTCATGATGATGGCTCAAAGCAAGAAATCAAGAACAGCTTGTTCGTTGGGGAGAGTGGAAACCTGGGCACTGAGACGATGGACAACGAGATCTGGGGACCTGGAGGTCTGGATCACAGAGGAAGGACCCTGCCCATCGGCCCGTAAGTTGAGCACATCAAAGCACTCACTGTTCCCACTCAGTGCAAACTCCAGCCCAGTGTGGTTTCTTCAGCACTGTTCAGTTTAATAACTGTTACACTGAATGGATTTGGTTTCACGTCTCCCGATCCCAACATTCTTCACTGTGCAGCTGCTGCTGGCAGGTACATACTTGCAGGCTGCCAAGACAGCATCAGACTCCTCTTTGCTTCCCCCTCCCCTTTGCAAACGGAGTTGAGCAGACAGCAAGTGTGTGCTAGCTGGGCACTTCTGTGTATGTGGTCAGCAGTGGCTGAGCTATGCTGACCTGCTCCATCCAGATCAGCAGCCGGGAAAGCTCATTGAAGCTTGTTTGAAAGCATTGAAGCTGGGTTTGAACTGGCCCAGATGTGGTTGTAGATGTCCTCAGAACTTCTCTTACTGTTGCTGCTGTGCTACAGGAATTTGATGCCTTTGTTAAATAGTTTTGAAACACCCAGTGAACTTTGTGTGTGGCCTCTTCCTAGACCTTAGGACTACAGATTGGTTTGCAAGTGCAATAATGTTTTGATATTATTCCTGAAAACATAGTTATCCTAGCAGTAGCCCTACAGTGAACAAACAGCTCAGCTGATTTTTTTCTGCCATATTAAACACCTCAACTTTGCTTGTTGGTAGCAATACAGGAGGCTTATTATTAACTATAGTAATAATCAAAGTCCAGTCTGCTATGACTCTTCTTCTTACATCCTTTACATATATATATGTGGGTGTATCTCATCTTGGGTGTTGTGTGCAGAAATTGAGAGAGACAGAACAAATGCACAGAAGCAGGCAAGTGCTGTCTAAGGAAAGCCATTCACGTGAGGAAGGGATCAGATTTATTTATCATAAATGACATTTAAAACATCTTAGCCTCTTAAGGAGTTTAAGCATTTCATTCACTTAATCCGTGTGAAAAATGGTGTCCTCTTTACCTTGCAGATGATATCAGAGAAGGCTGTTAGTAAAAGTTCATTAGTCTGCCTCTTCACTTCTTTTCAACCCTATAGATTGCAAGACCTTTCCTTGTTTTCAACTCCTCTTTTTATTGCAGCAGAGTGTTGCACTGTTGCACTGTTTCTCTCCAAGTTCCTTTGAAAGATGTGGTGGGACTGCTTTCAGCCCTGCTGTTATTCAGCCCAAGGAGTCTGCATGGCTGATGAGTTTCAGGTTTTGCGGCTGCAAAACTCGTTTCTGATCGCAAACACGAATTTATTCATTTTTAGGTCAATGCTTTGGCATTGCTATAAGCTCCTTCCCTGGAGGAGCACAGACCAAATGAAGGTGATCTGTTCAGACACAAGAGAACTTGAGCTGAACTTGCAAGGCTGAGAGGACTTCACAGACCTAAAAAGGAGGGAAATCCCTTCTCTTCCAAAACATGAACTCAGGAGTCATCCTAAGGCCTGTGAAAAATGAAAGCAGCTGGGAAACAAGTGCTGTGGGACTGTAGGTGTCTAGAACACATTCTCATCCCCACGCTGATGTGTCATGACCAAGTCTCTGTTTCCTCCCAATGTGTTTTAGGGATTTTCCCATTCGAGGGATTCAGTTCTACGATGGACCGATCAACGTCCAGAACTGCACCTTCCGCAAGTTCGCTGCCCTGGTCGGCCGGCACACAAGCGCTCTGGCCTTCCGGCTCAACAACGCCTGGCAGAGCTGCCCCAACAACAATGTCACCGACATTCATTTTGAAGATGTCCCTGTGAGTTATCCTTCTCAAAAAGGCCTTTTTCAGTCGGCTTGGAAAGGGGCTTGAGGCAAAAAGGGTAAAGCAGCCTTTAAGAGAAAACACGGGAACTTCAGGAGGTTGCCCCTTGTCTTTGCCAGTGGTTTAACAAAGAGAATGGCAGCTGAGAAAGGGGAAACTGGACAGGTAAAATAACAAGAAAATCCAATTCTCTGACAGGTTTGCAGCAAACCAGAAGCGGGCGTCAGGTAAAAAAAAAACAAGAAAAAAGTAGTGTTATTCAAGTGAAAATAATTCCCATTTCTGTATGTCTTAGGAACTGTGGAATAGGGAGAAGAATCTGCCCCTTTATTTTCAACAGCAGTTTCATATTAAAGCAACAACAGAAGGAAATCTGTTGTGGAAGGTCTAACTCACCTAGAAGCAGAAAATACTGATTTTGGGAAACAGCCAGTGAAACTGAGCCGATGCAGGGTAATTCTGCAGCCCCGCACAGCAGGGTAATTCCACGGACTCCAGTTCTACAGGCATAAATGAGAGCAGAGTCCAGGCAAAAGGGATCTGCCAAACTTTGAGTTACACTGTGGACGTCTGGGTGCTGGCCTGAACTTGTCCTGGGGTCTGTGCTTTTGAGTTATTTTTGAATTTGTTTGCCCAAATATGTGCTAACTGGTTTGCTGAGGTTCACCTCTAGCAGCTGTTAAATCCAACTGCCAAACATTACAAACAAATAAATAAATAAAGCGGTTGAGACTGAAACGATTTGGGTTGCTTAACTTTCAAAAAATTAGCAGACTTGCTCACGTGTCGGGAAAAGTGCTGACTCGTGATCCTTGTGCCAAATGGGATGGGAAAGGCAAAATTCCCCTAAAAACGTTGGTTGGTTACTTTCTCACATTGCACCAGGCAGGCGGGTGACGGGCAAGCTGGATAAAAATATCAGTCAGAAGTTGCCTGAGCAGCCATTTCCCAGGGGAGGTCACTGATTATTCCCAGCATCAGTGTGACTTTATGTGGCTTTGGAACCTTAAAAATACATTAGCAGACAGTAAGCGAAGTGGCTGTTGTGAAATTGCCCCATATCCTGAACCTTCCTCCAGAAAGTTAAAAAAACCCACCTTCTCACAGCTGAGGCTGAAATTCTGGTTGATTTAGCCTTTCCCCCACAGTCAGCAGGGCAGTCTGTGTCTGCACTGCCTGGCAAATCAAACACACCTTTGAAGCGTGTCGCCCAGCTCTAGGCTGACTCCAGGCTGACCGAAGAGGCAGTGTGCAGGCAGAGGCCATCCTCATATGCCTGTACCAAATGGCACGGCGTTCCTGCCAGCTAACAAGACCGGCTCAGCTGAAAATAGTTTTGGTGCTTCCACCTTTGGATGGTCAGTTTCAAAAGCTCAGTTTTGTTCCCACGTAAGTGCTGTCTCCGAGGACCTGCAACCCCAAATTTCATCTGGAGCCGTGGGGCCTCAGCGCCATCGAAATTATTCAATATATATTATTGAATTATTGAATAAAATATAATTAAATATATGTTATGAACGTAACATAGCTTGCAATGTCTTGAGATGAGCAGCCAATGTCTGTGGCCATTTAAAGAACGGTGATGTTAGTGCACACATAGATTTCATTATGCACAAATCGAGCCACAAACCCAACCCTATTTCTTGCCCAAGATACATTCCAATCCCAAATAAAGTCAGAAAATGTGTCCTTTGAGCCACCCTAGTGACCATAGCCATCCCTTGCTCTGTGCTCTAAGTGATGGATTCCTTTGAGCAGATGTAAATATTTTCACTGTTTTGTTTAGATTACCTCAAGGGTCTTCTTTGGAGAACCTGGCCCCTGGTTCAATGGTCTGGATATGGATGGTGATAAAACATCAGTTTTTCATGATGTAGATGGTTCTGTGTCAGAATATCCAGGCTCATACCTGATAAAAGAAGATAACTGGTTAATCAAGCACCCTGACTGCATTGACGTGCCCGACTGGAGAGGTTCCATCTGCAGCGGTCACTTTGCACAGGTAAAGCTGCTTACCAAGTGCTATTGTTATCGCTTTGTTTTAATTTTCTTGGCACTGTAAAGCTTGACCTTTAGAAGTGCACTTTCTGCAGGGGCTTCAAGGTTTATTTATCTGCGTGTCTGCACAGGTGGTTTTGAACATGATGAAACTGTGGTACATTTTTAGATACTTTGACCTCGACTGCTCACAGGTCTGACAGCTTCTGCCTGAAGTCACCTAAGAGCTCCATGGGCATGAACGGATTAATATTCATAAATCTATGGGCTGTCGGTTAGTTGTTTTTCCTTGATTTATGGAGGGAAGTGTTGCCCACAGTGTTATGGGAAACGTACTGAGCAGTCAAAATTAGACTTCAGCTCTCACGATCCTTCATCCTGTTGTGCAACCACCAAACCATTCTTCCTACCACACAAGCTCCGAGCGCTGCTCCTTGAGAGAGTCCTCACTTTCCTCTGATGAGTAGCGCCTGGTTTTATCTTGGGTGTTGTGACTGTTGGGGTTTTTTCCCGTGTAATGCCACTAAAGCCAATTTCTAACCACTGAGCTGGTTTTCGTGCTTCTGAAATCCATGCAAAAGGGTCCTTGTTCAGTAGGAGTCAGATGCCTGAGGTAGATATTGTCCCACTGCTGAGCTGTGAAATACTTCGGCTCCCCCGCAGACCTGTTTGAAGCCTTGACCAGCACATGGTCTTGAACTCGGTGGATGAGGAAATTATCCTTCTTTTTTGCTGAAAACAGGAAAAAGTTCCTTCTCTTTTTGTTGAAAAAGAAGCCTAAGAAATTGAATATAAGTGTACGGCGGACAGGTCGCCGCTGGTCACAGGCCTCGCAGCAGTTCATGTCTATTGAGTAGCTGCGCCTTTAATGTTCTACTGTAGTTCATTAAACCCTTGGTGATCTTTTTCTCATCTAGATATACATCCAAGCCTACAAGCCAGCCAACCTGAAAATGAAAATAATAAAAAATGACTACCACAATCACCCACTCTACTTGGAAGGCGCTTTGAGCAAAAGCACTCATTACCAGCAGTATCAGCCAGTCATAACTCTGAGGAAAGGCTACACCATCCACTGGGACAAGACAGCCCCCGAAGAGCTCGCCATATGGCTCATCAACTTCAACAAGTGAGTGATCCGACTGAATTCCAACATTCCAGTTCAATAATGTAACTAACTGCACATTTTTAATGAGTGAGGTCTTCACCTTGTGAGCTTTTCCAGAATGAACATGCTTGTTCCAGGAAGTCGACGGAGTTCACCATCATTCCATTTGACATCTCAGATTCCCGTTTCCTCCCGTGGGAAGCCCTGCAAGATAACACGGTTCATTTTTAGAAGCTAGAGCTAATTCATTCCTGGTGCATGGAAGTCACAGGTGTAGAAGTCAGGAGCAGATCTGACCCACATTGCTTAACTAACCCATGGTTGTTATGTCTAAATTACGTTGCATTGATTCATCCCAAACCATTAAAATTTTAACTAGCCAGGAAAAAATTAAGTTACATTTCAGAGTGAATTATTTAGTTTGGCTTCTAGCATGCCCAGGAAAATAATAGTCATGTATCAACTCGTTATAATGTCAGTCTTTGCTATTTTTAGGAACGACTGGATCCAAGTAGGGTTTTGCTATCCTAAAGGGACGACATTTTCCATTCTCTCAGACATCCACAATCGTCTCTTGAAGAAAACGTACAAAACTGGAACCTTCTACAGAACTTCTCAAATGGAGAAACTGGAGCACAGATACCCTAGTAAAGGATACTACTACTGGGATGAGGACACTGGGTAAGGAAGCAGGCCTTGGCCGATTTGGACACCGCTTTGGGAAAGCTGCTGGAATTGTGAGCCATTTGGCTAATGCCATTAGTGAGGATCACAACAAAACCAGAAACTCTTTCTGGGAATGTGACCAGTGTGAGGTTTTCCTGGGACTCCCACAGCTGCCAGTCATTCATAGCCTCTGCTGTGCTGCAGTTACTCTGGGAAACACTTTGCCAAGTGAATACAAATTAGAAAAAAAAAGACAAAAGCAAAGTGCAGATGATGAAACTGAACTGGAGACACACCCAACCCTTCTTGTTTTGAACAGCAACCATTTTAACACAACACAACAGGGATGCACAGGAACTAAGAGTATAAAGCCTGTTATTTTATTTTAAAGAATTTTAATAATGGGAAAGAAAGACCTAAAATACAAAGCATGTATTTCTACATATATGTATCATTATAAAATAGATCTGAAAGAGCATTCAGGTGTCATCTAATTTATCTGTCTTAAGTTTCTTGACCTCCCCAAAGCATTTCTGTGTCCCCTTTTATTTGCACGTGGTATGCTGAGCACTATAAAACGCAGACGTGGGCACTGAGGCTCTCAATGCACATTGTTGCACAGCATTAGGAAGGAGTTCACCCAAACTGAGAGGCAGCCATTTTTTGCGTGGAAGTCTCAAGGCTGCCGCTCATTTTTCTCTCCTACCTGTAGGCTGCTGTTTCTGAAACTCAAAGCTCAAAATGAAAAGGAGAAGTTTGCTTTCTGCTCTGTCAAGGGCTGTGAACGAATAAGAATCAAAGCTGTGATCCCAAAGACGGCTGGCGCCAGCGACTGTGAAGCCATGGCCTATCCCAAGTACATTGAGACACCGATAGTAGAAGTGCCCATGCCTAAGAAGCTTTCCAGTGCACAACTGGTAAAGTAGTTGATTTCTTATTACAGAATTATTGCCAGTGTAAACCTGTAGTTCTGGCACATATTGTGCCCACAGGCATAGAAGGGTTTTATACCAGGTTCAGTACGTCCTGTGCTGAGTTTTCTGAAGTGGTTCAGGCGTGTGGAATAATACCAAACAGATTCTTGCATGCACCGAGGGCGCAGGTCCTTGAAGGACAGAGTCACCCAAGACTTCGGTTGAAGTTGGATACTGAAGTCTTTTGGGGCTCTGTTGTGATGGCTTGTGCTTAAAAGCACAGGGTGAAAAGTGATGAGCTGGAAGACAGGCTGGTCCAGGGAATGGTTCTGGAGAGTCACAAAGTTCCTTGCCCGGCTTCCAGCTCCTCCAGGCTATAACAGCAGTGTCAGAAAGGGGACCACATAGCTGAGTGTCTCTCTCATTCATATAATGCACAATACTGTCTCCTATATCAAATCTAGTCTGGTTCTGGAGGAGGGAGGGCGATATTTATCTGGGGTTTTGTGTTTTATTTTGTGGGGTTTTTTTCACTCATCACCCTTGAAGCAGGAATCCACAGCAAAGCCTCAGAGAATTATGTGTCAGCTCTGCAAAGTGAGAATCACTTATGCTCTGCCATTAGGTGAAACAATTTAAATGCTGACAGGATGAGCAGAGAGGATACCATAGTGCCCAGTCTCATTAGCGATGTAATTTGGCAAGTCAGTGCTTATTATGTAGCTTTCTTGTTGATTGAATTTCAAGGTTTAAAATGCTTTCTGAAAAATGCAGCATTCAGGTAATGGATGTCCTCAGTAGAATAACTCTTTTTCTCTCCTTTTTTTTTTTTTGTTTGTTTTTTGTAAACAGAAGACTAAGGACCACCTACTAGAAGTGAAAATAGAAACTTATAAGAAACAGTACTTCCACCTAAAGGATGATTTTGCATACATTGAGGTGAGCAGGTCCTCTCAGTGAACTTGATGGGACAAAATTCTCAGGTACTTGCTTCATTTTTATGGAAAATTTGCTTACAGAATTACCACGGATAGTTAGACTCAGATCACTTCTGCTTTCTATTTTGCAGGAAAAAAAAACCCCAAACAAATGGCTGTAGCTTCCCCTTACTAGTAAAAATGTGGGACAACTTGGCCTCAGAGATCTGGAATTCTGCCCTTTGATAGAAAGAGCAGTCCAGTGACACAAGACTATCAGTACTTCTTACAGGTGGCTGTCTGTAATTGTATTACTATGATAGATCAAGAATACTTTTCCCCCCCCGCACAGGTTGACGGCGTCAGGTTTTTCCTTACCGATGAGGGTATCCAACTGGTTGTGATTGATGGACATCATGGAAAAGTCGTTGATCGAGTAACATTCAAAAACTCAATTCTACAAGGAATCCCAGCACAGTTAGAAAATTACATCAGCAACATCAAAGACCAGTGAGTAAATAATCTGGTGTTACTCAGGTGCATCATACAAGAATGCTGTACAACACTCACCTGTTTCCTGGGGTTTGTCACCCAACGTGGGCTGTCAGCTGACCGGGCTGACAAAGTGCTTCTGTACCCACCAGCTTCAAAAGGGTCCAAACGGGAGTGGGATGTGCAGGCAGCAGCAGGATGCAGACTCTGTGATTTAGGAACTGATCAAGCCCCAGATAAACTGCAGAGCTACATTTGATTAATAAACTGCAGATCTACATTTATGTTGTGGGTTGTAGACGAACCACAGGCTTAAATTCACAAACCACTTATCGGTACAGATGTGCACGGTTTACATTTTTCTATTGTCTGCATACTCTCTTAAATGGCAGAAATTTCCACTAATAAAATACATTCCTCTTTGCACATGTTCCCTGCCCAGACCTAAGGGCTGGATGCTTTTATTTTTTAAGTATGGGCAGCCAGAAACGCAGAGTTCTGCAAGCAGGTGGTAAGTAGCCAACACATGTTCCTACATCCAGGATGACAGTGACTTTGCCCTCTGGCATAAGAATGGGAACAAAATCAGAAACCCTTTAATCAAAGGGGTTGTGCCCGTATAGTCTGTGGAGTGCTATTGGGAAACGCATATATTTCATTGTTATTAAATCTGTGTCGATTTGAAACCTGATATGTAACATTTAATGCAAATAGGATTGCTTTGTTGATGAATCATCTGAAATAGCTGTGGGCAGATCAACAGGATATTGTGCTGGCATTTATTCTGGAGATGTAGGGGAAGTTTCAGCAGTGTCACGCAGGTGGATGCAGATGTGTTTCTACTGTCTTAAATAATTCTGAAGGTTGCAAAACCCACATCGAGTAGTTACTGCAGAGAAGCATGGTAGTTGCTCACTTTTCTTGCACACAAAAATAAGAGAGCTTTTCAGAGAGGCCATCCTCCTCTGCAAAAAATCGAATCTCAATCCTGGCTAAATGCGGCTCCTGGATTCTTTCTTACTTTAGAAGATTGAATGGCAACTACACTTCAGGTGTATTTAAATCTTTCTGGGCCTCATTGTCTTCTCAGGATTAGTGTTGGAACAGGATTAAGGTTAGGGTTAGGGTTAGGGTTAGGGTTGGGGTTAGGAGTGGAACTTAACCCAGCATGGTCAGCACCTCTCAGGTCTCACTCAGCTGTGTCTTTGCAAGGATGGAACCCCCAAATTATCATCCTTCTTTCACCAGAAGTTTTTCCAGCCCAGTCCCTGCAGGCCTTTGCAATTTGATCAGGCATGGGCTTCAGCTATAGCCATGGAAGATCTTTGATCCATTTGTTGGACAAACCTGTTGTTCAGATTCAGCTGGGGACACCGTGCGGCTGGTGGGACCATACAGCCAGCAGCTTGTCACCTCTCTCCGCCACCATATGGAGCTCGAGCTGTGCAGAGGGACGATGCTGGCGGCGGGGAAGAAGCCTGCTAAAACAGCTTCTAGGTTTATGGATTTAAGGATGCAAAAAGAGGTGTTTCTAGCAAGGACAAGCCTCTTTGTTCATTTAAGCAACACTCTGCAGGCCAGATGCCTTTTTTTTTAATAAATCCATTTTTCTGATGAGTTTCCCAGGGATGAGAAAACAAAACATCTGGTGAATTTATTTTAAACTTCTATAGCAGGAAAGGCTTAATAGAAAGTAATGATTTTAGTGAACTGAAGGAAGAAAAAAGAGGTGATTCAGCATCCGCAAAGTAGTCAAAACCAGCCTGCCAGCTCAATCCACTCTTGTAAGCACTAGAGCATTTTAACACCTTGGATTTATTCTAGGAAAAGTCCTGACAACTCTTAACTCTTCTGCTTCTCTTGTTCCTCTGCCACCACCCGTTGCTATTTTCCCCTGAACAGTTCAAGTTCCAGCTGAGGTGTTAAGATACAACTGCTGCATGCAGTTGCTCAGGGCTTGAGCTCTGCAGGAGCTGTTGCCTAATTAATTTTAGTGCCTTGTGTCCACTGTGATGCTGGAAAGCAGGCACAGCAAGGCGCTCGTTCTGCAAGACTGCAAATGCCATCTGAGTCAAGGAAGTTTCCGTCATGCAGACCCTGCAAGGTGGAATGAAATAATTTCCTCTAAGCAAGCGTTTACTCACTTAGTGTCGTGCAGCTTTAATTAGGAGGTCAACAAAGATGGCATCCCAGCCCTGTTGAACTGAATGGCAAAACTTCCGCGGAACTCACTGGAGAGTAGCTCTTCCTCCATAGGCTTTGAGATAACCATGAGGGGTGTTTGTGCATCTTGTAGGGCGTCACGAGCTTAACTTCACTGAGTGTCCTGCACTTCTCCCCAGCAAAGGCTCACTGCATGATTATCTCTTGATGTTTGACTTGGGTTTTTGTTCTACCCATCTAGAAATAAGCCTAGGCAGCTATCGAGTGTTACCCAAGCAATTACCTCATGTCTTTTGTTTTTCACTTGGCATTTGTAGAGTACCCCAAGAAATTTGAGTGAAACACACTACATGCAAGTATGGCAGTAGTAGTACTACTACTAATGATAATACTAAACAAATTCTTAAGCAAAAGCACACTGAAAATGAAGGGAAAGCATCAGGCCAGCAAAAGTCTAGAAGTCAGTTTCTTCAGGTTTAATCTGGTAATGAAGAAAGAACAAGAAATTACTTGAGACTTGCTAAGAGCATCTCAGGGAGAGCATCTTCCTTTCTGATCAAAGCAGGATGGAATTGCTGGTTGGAAATATTTAAATGATCCTAGAAAACAGCGTTTAAAAAAAAAAAGGTGAATCCTGTCTGTTTTCTCATGGGTTGTGCATGATTGGAAAAGTGAATATATGGCTAAACTGTTGGAAGGTATCAACAAAAGCCATTAAAGGAGAAACCACTGTTGTTTGTGGGTGGCTGAGTCGCTCAGGCAGGAGTTACCAGTAGCGAGGAATGTGTTCTGACTGTCTGTAAATGGCTCTGTTTCCTCCAGCTCCATAGTGCTGGTGACATCTAAAGGAAGATTCATTTCAAGAGGACCATGGACTAAAGTACTGGAGAAACTTGGAGCAGAGGACGGGTTTAGGTTAAAAGGTAGCAGCTTTTCTATTCCCCTCCCATGGTTCCAGTAAAGGGACCTTTTTTCTGCTTCTAAACTTTGCCTTGCTTGTTTCTATCAGCATGTGCTCAAACGTCCTGGGACCAGTCACTTATTTATTCGGTAAGGTTGTATCCACTGCGCTCAGTTTAATCCTGTAGATGGAAAAAGTGCTCTGGCAGTTGTTCTTAGAAGTGAAGAATTTAGGGGGTTTGATTTTCCAGGTTTAATTTTAAATAAAAAGGCATTTTAACAATAGGAATATTGGACTTTTTCCTACTAAATGCCCCAAAAGAGGATTTTTTTACTTGTCTGAACTTATTTTTAGCTGGTTTTCTCCTGAAACAGAATTCCAGCTTGCAGGCACAAAGCATAGTGATTTCAAAGCATCGCTTATTGCGCTAGAATACTGCTCTGTGTGCATGGTGCTCTGATCAGCTCTAACTGTGAGCTTTTGGTACGCTTTCCTCTTGTGTGTGTGTGTTATACACTAATGTATACTAACAAAGGTCTTCGTTGTCCTGTGCCTCCTCATCACCCCACCTTTCCCAAGCAGGAAAGGCTTTTGAGCATAAGCACCACGCCAACAATGATAGCTTCAACCTTGCCTGCTAGGAAGGGGTTTTCCTTCTCTCTTTCTCCTCTGATACGTATCACACATTATTAATTAATGGAAGCATACAACATGTAAATGAAATTTTAGTTAAGCTTCATTAGAAAAGTATTTCTTTACTACCTGGGGAATGCATAATGGGCAAAGATTGTGTGCACCTGTGCTGTTGTCCACCTGCATCCATCTAGGCACTGGGTGTAGCCACACACGTGGGTGGGTATCTGGTGCAGCCCTGACACACTCCTAATATATATCTGCTCTGGTTTGCAGAAAAAATGGCTTTTGTGGGCTTCAAAGGCAGCTTCCGCCCTGTCTGGGTGAAGCTGGTCACTAATGAGGACTCAGCTAAAATCTATCAAGCACTGCCGATTCCTGTGGTGAAGAAAATGAAATTATGAGGACACACTGCTTTGCCTCCTGGCTGCCAGCACTGCCCCCGTGGGACGGACTACTGACTGCTCACCGCAGGCGCCTCGCCAGCCTGCTCCAGAGGTGTAGCATTTTGTTGTTGTTGTTGCTGTTCACAAAGATATCTCACTGTAAGTAGCTAGAGTGGCCACATGTGACAGAAAAGCCTTCCTCTGTGATCAGTGTATGTTCTGTGATCACCAGCTCCTCGCCGGCTGACTTGCCCACCGATGCCGTGTTGACCCTTGTGTCACTAAGCAAGGTTTGACCTGTTTGACGAGCTGCTGGTTTTATCAGCACCCCTGTGACAGGGCTGCCTCTCAAAAGGGGAATTCTAGGGTTGAAGGCCATCAAGGACTATTGCTTTTACGAGCCTCTAAGTTGCCCAAACACCTTTTTTTTTCTTTTTCTTTTTCTTTTTTTTTTCCATAGTGTAATGAGCTGCTCGCTTAAACATGGAATGCCAATTCAAAGACTAGCTGAAAATCTGAGATAGAAAGAGGATATTTGAATGATTAGCTAGGTGCTGGGAAGTGTAACTGGACAATAAGAATTTATCCTAAAGCTTCCCACCGCTGGAGATATTTAAAAGACGTGTAGATGTGGCACTTATGCACATGGTTTAGTGGTGGACTTGGCAGTGTTAGGTTTAGGGTTGGACTTGGTAATCTTAAAGGTTTTTTCCAACCTAAATGATTCTGTGTTTCTCTGATGTTTGATGAAGCTCTTTGGGATCTGTGTTGTACACTCGAACTCATGGCACATAGTTGGGGAGGAGATGAGAGAAGGAGAGGCTAAAACGTGTTAGTGGAGACTGATGAAACCACATTTTTCTGCTTGCTGAGAAAACTGCGTTTCTCCTATGGATCAAGGGTTTTAACAGTGGTTGCTCAGATAAGAAGTTTTCCTTCAACAAGCAGCTGTAGGCCAGAAGGAAAGCAATGTTGATTAGCACATATACAGCCTTTCCCATACAGTCCCACCATGTAATAATGTTCAGAGTCAGTCTGCAGGGTTTATGGTAGCCAGTCAAAGCCATCCTGTTCAAGGCTCCCAGTTTTTAACTGGGAATACGGGGGCTTACGTTATTCAGCCTCAAATAGGGTGAGCGGTCCTTGCCTTTCCAGGGAGGTCAGAGGGAATGGGATCAGACTGCTCTGCTGTGTGCTGCTTTCTGATCCTGTCCTCAGGCTTAAGGGCATGAGTGTCTTGGTCCTCCTGGAAGAGTTACATGACGTCTGGATAGAAGGTGACACAGGTGATACCAGGTAGCTGAAGAATTATAGTGGAAATCCCCATACAACTACTTGGATGCCTTGTACCTCCTTTCCCCCATCTTCAAAGCAATATCTGGGTGATGAAGGCAGCTTAGCATCAACCAGGACTCCTACAGGGGCTTCTCTTGAAGCTGGGAAGTTAAACATTATTGTAAAACATCGTAAGCACTGCTAGTGCTCAGTAATATTTCTGCCTGTTGCTCAGAAATGCCCTGAAGGTGTCTCTGGAGGCTGTGGCTATGCTAAGGACACTAAGGGCAGGGGGAAGGGGTAAATGATAGGATGACGAGCTCTTCAAAGTACATAGAATGCAAATTTTGCCAATAATGTCTGCGTTTGTTTCCCCACTTTGTCTCTGCCTGTCCCCATTACTACAGAAATTATTCTAGTTGCTGATGGTTACTTCATTTTACTTTCTTTTAATTAAAGTTCATGTCATTAAGTTGCTTTTTTTCCAGAATATCCAAAGCTCTATCTTGTAGCTGGAACAAAAGGGCAAGGATTTTGTGTGCCATTCCAAAGGCTGGGCAGGTGTTGCAGTCTATAAGCCTGGTTTAGATCAATTGCTCTCAAAGTCAAAGCAACCATGAGCAAAATTTACATAGTACTGTAGGTTACATTCCCCCCAAGCCTTTCCTGGGTTTTGAAACTGGAAATGTTCTTTTCAGTCTTGTTATATAGTTGTTTTGAACTTGCTGAATGTCCTGTGTATTGTATTTAAAAAAAAAAGAAAAAAAAAGAAAAAAAAAAAAGAGCCGAGCTTTCCCTCCCTCGCTTCTTAACAAGAGTCTGGCAATGAATGCTCTTTAGGCATTTGTGCCATTTCCAGAATGAATGGGGAACACTTGTGAAAGGCAAGTGGGGTGGGTTGTTTTTACCCCCAGTGTCTTCTGATGGTTTGGGGATTTCAGAAACTATTCCTTGAAACAGTCAGTCTCACTTGTGGTTCAACCATGATTATCTAAACATCATTTATCTGATGTTCTCTGATAGCCAAAACAGAGCCAGATCCCTGGAGTCGAGCAAATAGGCTAAAAAAAGAGTCTTGAGTACATTCTACTACTACATTCTGTATTTCTTGAGTACATTTGTCTGGGTTACCTAAACCTCTTCGTCAGCCTGAGGCAAGCCTGCTGATACCATTGCACGTGTCAGCGGGGCGCACTTGCCTCCGAGAGGTGGACCAAAGCAGGAGTAGGTCTTTCATGAGCACTTAACCAATGGTGGGCAGGAAAGCTGGGCTCGGGATGTACCAGGTTTGGGATGTGGTTTTGCATGACGCCGGGGCAGGAGCTGCCCGCTGCAGTGTGCTGCTCCAGTGGGACAGTGGGACACCAGCGCACTCCCTCCTCCTGGAAAAGCCTGGAAGGACCGTGCCGGCTGGGCCTGTCACCTGCAGTGGTTTGTTCAGCTTCTATAGCATGCTGCCTTTGTGCGAAAGCGTGGCTTCTGATTTTGCTATTTTGGGAATTCTCAGGGTGAAATCATAAGACTTGGCTCTAGGAAACGCTTTTTTCTTTCTTTCCTAAAACCTCTCATCTTATTAAGAGAAGAAGATGTTGAAGTAGGTTGTTCTATCATGCAAAGCTTGTCACATGGGGCTGGTTTTGGAGCGAGGGTCGGTCTCACGCTGTGAATTCCGAGTACGGGATCACTGCAGTCTGTAAGCCTGAGGGATAACAGAGCATCGCAGCAGCGTAACGGGACAGCCAAGCCTGTGAAATGCAAAGGGCTCCCATTGACCTTTATGGGATGGTCAGTGTGCTGCTCTGAAGGCAGAATGAAGCCTAGTACCATCACCAGTCAGCAACAGTTTTGTGCCATATGATCACTTTTTTAATCTTTGACCATTCTAGAAATTCCTCATGCACATTTTGACTAGTGACTTACCTGACTGCTTGTTCTTTGTACATCCTGCACAGTCCCTGCACAAGCTGCAGTTACCCTCTTCGTAAGGTTTTATTACTGCAAATGTTTCCACGTTTGCCTATACAACTGCCATCGGTAGAGTGGGGGTTTTTGATTGCATTTTGTTTGTCTGTTTGTTTGTTTGGATGTTTGGATTTTTTTGCCTCTGTTCGAATGCTTGTTTTACCTGTCGCCGAAACAGCTGGTCCTTTTTCGGAGTTAGATGTTTGTACATTTTCTTATAGACTTTCCAATGAAAAAAAAAAAAAGATATATTTTCTATTAATTTATTACAATGGCACTAAGACAACTAAATTGCAGACATATGAAGCATTTTTACTGGAGTTTAGCGTTGTTGGGGTTGTTAAGGAGACTGGCGATATGTCTTTTCAGATAATCTGCTTTGCACTTGAAAGCTCTCTGTGTCCGCAGACCGTGGTAATGCATCGACTGGTTTATGATGACAAGAGCTCTTGGGACATTGGTCCCAACAGATTGTGGCTTACAACTGAGATAACATGTAGTTGTTTGGAGTACACAATGTTTATCGAAATAAATATTCAATGCAAATTTCTTATTTTATTTTTTTTGTCTCTTGTCTCTTCAGTGTCTGTAGCAATGAGCTGGCATTTGCTGGGGACACACACGAGCCTTAGTACAGCATCTGAGAGAAAGGTACACAGCTCCCTACTTACTTCAAAAGGCAGAGACCAAGGGGCCAAACCACCCCTGTGTGCGTTTGCTGGCCAGTCTGTGCAGACCACAGTACATTTCACTGCCTGCCCAGTCACCCTTGCAGGCTGTGAGGCAGGGAGATGGGAAGGGAAGGAGATGGGAGCGGGAAAGGGGGTGTCACAGGGGGCAGACACAAGCAAGGGCTGTATTTGGGGCAGCCAAAGGTGGGGGACTATTAGCAGATTAAACCAAAAATCTTGTTCCCTTGCTCACAAAACTTTTTCTTCATTGAATAGGGTGAACACGGAGTAAAAATACATATGGAAATAATATATAAAACCTATAAAGTTTTTGTAGTGGGCGACTATTACAGCTTGTGAGAATCTCACTGTCAGGTCAAGTACGACTTAGACTGTAAATTTTCCACCATGGGACAGTGCCAGCTGGGCAGACTCCACTGTAAAACTTTTTGGAGGCTCCAAAACTGGAATGGGATTTTTTGGTGGCAGCACTCAACGTTTCCAGCATCCAAGCACATATTTTTGAATCAAGTATCAAAATAGTAGTTAGCACGTTAGAGAACTACCGCCTAATGGCTCCAGGCCAGGAAACTAGAAATGCACCCTGCCTACTCGTGTTGGATTGAAGTTACTGACATGTGGGCTTTTGCAGATCAACTGCATGGGGAAAAGGAAGAAAAAAGCTGAAAGTCATGGCAGAAATCTGACGTCACAACACCAGCATCAGGGAAAAATGAAGCATCTATTTAATAGAGCGATAAGATCAAAACCTTCCCTGTTGAGAGCTGCAGAGGCTGTTGTGGGAGCAGGGGCAGAGCTGGGCTTTAGCCTCTGACCGCAGCAAATTGATGGGGGGGTGGGGGGCACAGGGAGCCCCCAGGCACCTCCAGAAAGCCACGGGGCAGCCGGGAGCCTGCTCATGGGGCAGGAGCTGCGGAGACCCCCAGGGTGGGCAGCCAGGATTCATCGCACGTGCTCTCGTATGCACAGCTCGTACATGCACGTGCATACACAGACACATCTCTTACATACACGTGTACACACAGCTTTCATATGTGTGCACACAATCTTATGTGCACGCACACACACACAAATATATGTACATACCTTATAAAGACGTATACATTCTTCTGTATACACACGTACACATACATACACAGGCACATGTATGCACACCCATACACATATCTCATATGTATACACACACACACATCTTACACACACACCCTTACACACAGACTCCCATACATTATTACATTATTGATTTTTTGATGGAGTCAAAGGGAGGTGTGAAGAGGTGCCCCCACCTCGCCGTGCCGCAGCATGTGGGCAGCCGTTACCACTGCGTCGCTCTGCGTGTGTGTGTAAGGAGCAGGAGGGTGGATATATACGTGCGTATGTCTGTGCATGAGGGCTCTACATATGGATATCTGCATTTGTGTGTGGCCTGTGTAAGGGGAGTGCGTGCACTTTGTGTTTGTGTGTGTGCACGTGTATGTGTGTATATATGTGTGAATTTGTGTGTGGTTGGGGTGCCTGTGTGTGGATATTTACGTGAGTGTATTTGTGTGTGTCTGCGTATATATTTGTGTGTGTATATGTGTGTGTCTGTGTGTAGGTGTCTATATATATATGTATATACAGTTGTTAGAACTAACTCAACGACAAACTCTGTATAACCTATATACAATTAACTACATTAGTTCTAAAATTACCACTTAATTTTTAGTTATGTGTTTGTATTTAAATATAGACCAGATAGATTCTATCCATGAATATATAAAATACACTGTACATTAACTACATTATCTTCTGTAGGAAAATATGATTAATTTGTTAGTAAATTAAATTGATTTGTTATTAAAAAGTTATATATATATTAAATATATAAATAATTATATATTAAGAAGTTATATACATTTGTTATTAAAAATATAGCATTTTAATATCTGTAATATAGATAATATATTACAAAGACAATGTAAATTATTAAATGGGTATACTATAACATAACATAGCATAAGGGACTTCGAGAAAGATGGGGACAGGCTTTTTGGTAGGGCCTGTAGCGACAGGACGGGGGGAATGGTATTAAGCTGAAAAAAGGCAGCTTTAGGTTCGATATTAAGAGGAAATTCTTCACTGTGGGGGTGGCGAGGTGCTGTCCCAGGCTGCCCAGAGCAGCTGTGGATGCCCCATCCCTGGCAGTGCCCAAGGCCAGGCTGGCTGGGGCTGGGAGCAGCCTGGGCTGGCGGGAGGGGTCCCTGCCCGTGGCGGGGGCTGGGAACCAGACGGGCTTTGGGGTCCCTCCGACCCCGCCCGCCCGCGGCCCCGCTGTGACCCGGCGCGGCCCGGCGCAGCGCTCGGGGCGCAGCAGCTGCCGTGGCCTGTCCGCGCCCGCCCCCTGGCGGCCGCCCGGCGCAGCGCCGCGGGCCCGCGGAGCTCCCGCACCTTTCACCGCAGCTCTCCGCGCACCGGCTGCCCGGCAAAACTGATTTCAAACGCGTGAGTTTGCGGGTTAACGGGCAAAATTCTAAAACTTAGTATTGTCCTTCTGGCTGCACCGCCTGCCTTTTAAAGGCGGGGTGCAGTGAGAGCCGTCGGGAGGGGGTGTGTGGGTTTGGTGGGGTTTTTTTGTTTTTCTTTTCTTTTAGATGCTGCTTTGGACAATGGAAACAAAAGGTATGGGCCGCAAATGAAGGAAAACCCAGCGGGTTTTTTGACTCTTACATACCTGCCGCCTTATGCCAGCAGGCCAGGACCAGTCCTGTTAGCCGCCCGCGGGCAGCAGCGGCTGAGCTGGCACGGATCCTGCCCACAGCTCCCAGGTGCAGGGATGCTCCCGCCGCTGCTGCACGGCGCTCCCATTCTCCCAGCTCCGCGGGGCAATAAGGAACACTGCCTGTCCAGCTCCCCGAATGAAGTGCTCTGTACGCTGCCCTCGCAGGTCTTCGACCAGCCTGCCCATCACCCCCAGCAGCAGCTGAAACCACTGTGATGTGTCCAGGGCTTTTCAGCCCCAAAGGGCCATTTTGGCAGCTGGCTCAGAGGCTGTTTTGTCACACCACCTTCTTCCTGACCAAAGGATGCGGGAGGCATGTGTAGAAACCACCACTGCAGCTACACCCTTCCTTCCTCTTGCATGGCTTCTTCACAAAACACCTTCGGCAGCTCCTCCCTGCAGTGATCCCTCAGCCATGGAGCTGGATGCAGCCTGTACACCCACTGTATGGCCCCCAAAACAAAACCCAAGGGACAGCTCCATCACTTTGCAAATAGAATAATTTGCAATTTCTGCGTTTGCATCTCAGCTGGAATATCTCAGCCGTCGGGAGCAGTACCAGGACACGGTGAGGGGCTTGTGGTGAGGAAGCCCCTCACAAAGTAAGTATCTCTTCTCCTTTGGCAAAGTGTGTAATGGGAGATCACGATGAAATTCCCAGCATAACTGTAACCTCATCTTCTATTGTGTTAGTGTTGAATGAGTAGTACGGGATAATGTTTCTTAAAGCACAGATGTCTCACCTAAAGCCCCAGGGTCTGTCAGTTGATAGCAACACCTCAGGAAATTAATGCAGCTGATCTGACTTTTTTTTCCTGCTTTCCTGTAGTCTGTCTCCAGTATTCAGCTGCATCATTTGGGGATCTCCTGAGCACAGCGTCCCCTGTTACAAATCTAAAGTTGATTTTCCCATCCCAGAAAGTGAGGCTGTCCTGGCTTATCACTGCTGACAGAAATAATAACGTGGCTGAAATATATTTCAGGCCTTCCTGGGGTTATTTCAGAATTGAGTAATATGGCTTAAATGGTGATGTTATGTGGGGACAGGGGTTGGGTAGGAGCAACGATAAGATGGAAAGTGACCTTTCCCTGGTAAGTTTACACAGCTCATTAGATCACAACAAAATACCTGGCTCCCACATTTAAATGAAAGAAAAGTTAAGTTTTTCAAAAATCTTCTGTCAAAATCAGCTGTTAAGTGCCCAAACACCTGCCTATGCTTCCATTAGGGTCCCTGGCAACTCCATCCTCGTATAATTGCAGTTACCTAAAGTTCACACAGTTATTAGCATGTTTTACAGCTCAGAAGGACAACAGCTGACTATCAAGGGTTGAGAAGTTGTAGGGTATGGCTGTGGATACAATTGGCAGGATGAATGAAAGTATGTGTAATTTAAGTACGCACTATTTTGGATAGTCGTGAGATTTCATTTTAGATGGGAGTATAAAAACTCAACTTATTTTTTTTGCAAAAGAAGTTGAATGAAATAAAACTGCACTGAGGACAAGTTAAAAAAAAACCAAAACAACCAAAACACACAGGATGGCTTGCAACCATGGGTCTGGGAAATAACGAGCAATGATCACATGAATACACATATTACACCTTTATCTTATTTATTTGTTTATTGACTCAGAAATTGCTCAACCATGATTTTTTTTCCCAGTACAACCTTGCAATACAATTATTCACGTATATCCCAGCCCTCCTCATTACAAAGAAGCCTTTAACAGAAGTTACAGCAAGACGCAGGTTACTTCATGGTGCTGCTCAATCAACAGCTACTGCTCGTTGCTGATGACCTTGCACCTTGCAGGCACCTTGCTGCTCACTGCTTTCCAAAGCACACGGAGGCCTGCCAATGTGTAACATTGCCATCAATGAGAGCACCTGAACTGATTTAAATATTAATGATTTCATGAGTGCTCAGTGCTCTGCTCTGTGGCTTCCACAGAATTAGCAGGCACATCACCAACACAGAAGTCCAGCCTATTTTCAGACACTACTGAAAATTATCTCTAAAAGCAGATGTTATAGGCAGTAAAGCTGAGCCCACGGGTTGTTGGTTTTTTTGGAGTACCATTAAATTACAACAGGGGGAAAAAAGGTTTTGGTTATAAGTCTCATGGACTTAGAGCATTCTAGTTAGCATTCTGTAAAAAAAAAATAGGGTCTCTCCGGTCTAACTGCAACAGAGCAGAGGCACAATAGTTCTGGAATAAGAAAAAAAAAGTTTCTGTTTCAGAGAAGTGTCAAAAAGTAACACGTTCTTTTCCCATTTTATTCCGTATTCAGGCCAAGGACGTTGCCAATAGGATTATTATGACAGCCTCAGCAGGCACTGAGCCATCTGAACAGCAGAAACCCCGACAGAGCCACCTCCGTGCTGCGGTTTGGGAGCCAGGGCATCAGCAGGCATCCTAACGGGATGAATTACAGCGCCTCACAAGATGGGAGGACTCTGCCGTCACGCAGTGAGAGGTGCAAGAGGTCAGTGGGCGAGCGGGAGGGCCCCTGGCACGAGGACACCCTCTTCTTAGCAGAAACTGCAGAGCAAAACCCTGTGCTGCAGGAACACCTATTTGCTGCCCATTGCTAGTAAAACTGGGAAGAGGCTGAAGTTCCTTTATCTGCCCCATTTCTCCCTCTCAAAATACCAATAATGATTAAATATATATATATCTCCCCAAGTTCTTGAAAAATCCTTTATTACAACTATTACTGCCAATTTAAATATTTCTTTAAATATTTAATAATAATATTTAATTTAATTTAATAATAAATAAAAAACAATTATTACTGTTAATTTAATAATGGTTAACAGATCTGGTTTTCAGATTACAGAAACCCATCGATACACTGCCACCGATAACTTCACCCAGCTGACACCAGGACTGACAGTGACCACACTGGCCCATTAACAGCATCACACAGGACAGAAACAGCATTTACCAGCTGCCCCTGGATGCAGGCTGGTGTGCCATAGAGCGCTTAGTTATACTGAATTACAGTGACTTTTAAAATACTAACCAGAAACGACACTGCGCAGCCCTCTTCTGCTCGAGGTGGGAGGTGTGACCAGCCCCCTCGCACTACCTGCTGCTTCTGCTGGAGGAGAAAACGCACCACCACCACCACCAAAAAATCCAGGTGAAGTGTTTTTCCTTCATGAATCCAAGCAGCTCTAACCTTCCTGGCAATTCACCTATATTAGGTGGGGTTTGTCCCCATTAAAATGGCACAGTATGAAAGATGGAAAACAGCAACAGGCAAAAATAGTTCATTTTATCCCAAAATAAGAATTATAAAGGTGTATCAACAGACCTAGTAGGATGGCAACCTTAAGAATGAGCAACATGAAAGTACCAATGAAACAGGCATTTGTGAATAGAGGCATCCCTGTTATTCAGGCACTGGCTCGTTCAATTTCTATAAACATCCAATGCAGTTAAAAAAAAAAACAAACCAAAAAACCCAACCAACTGGAAAAGGCAAACACTGTTACTCCTTGAATAGAAAAGGAAATGAGGCACAGATAAAGACTGGAAATGATTTCCAAGCCTTACTATAAACCCCACAAGAACAGTGGCCAAGTATCGGAGAGAAGTAGGCTGTTCTGTATCTTAACAAAACGGTTTTGTAATTGACCATTTCCTTTTCACGAGAAAATTGCAAAGAGTTTGGAAACAGTGACAGGCATGTGGAGGCTTTTTGAAGTCAAGACTAACCTGACCGTTCACAGAAGAGAAATGCTTTCCCCCGTCAAGGGAAGGTTAGCAATCCTCTTGTAGTTTGTGGGTCTTAACAGACTTAAAGGACAGAATTTTAACAATTCCTAGGGTACCTCACCTAGGAATGAGGGCAGCAACAAAGCTAAAGACAACTAAGAGAAGCTGCAAAAGGGACCCGTGACCTTCCCTGCTGGCACTGGTGCGCACAAAGAGGAAGGCTGGGCCACAGACGGTACGACAGGTAGTAGGCACAGGATTACAGGGAACATCACTGCACCACCACAGATCAACCTTAGCAACGTCATAATGACGGCACCTGCAATTCTCATCTTTTTAAAATGCATATGGGCATTGCTCAGATCTCCTAATTAGTAAGCTTTAGTAGCATGATGATGTTTTGTTATAAATTCAACTGCCAGAATTCATTCACTTACTGCACATAGTACTTCTATCGGGTCTTCTGGGCCTTGGTCCTAGCAATTTAAATGCCAAATTTTCTACCTGCTTGATGAAATTAAGCCCTCAAGAAAAGGAGATGCACTTGTCCTCTTCTGGGTAGGAATTTAAAATTTATTAATTTTTAATTTTCAGTAAAACAGGTAAGGCATGCAGTATACATTAGGATTATCTTTAAAAGAAAACCAAACCAAACCCAAGATATTTGTTCCAGTATTTTATTACATAAAAAGTTGATTGTCCATTGGAAATTTTTCACAAAGTGCAACCACATCTCGTGTAGTATCATTAACAAACTTTTTTTCTGAGGACAGCTGGTTAACTTAGAAACTTAAATTATGGCACTAGAACAGAGAAACCACTAAGCTGAGCAGTGACAGGCAACAGCCATTCAGCTGCCATGAAAGCAGATGGTTTTCCACGTACCTCTGTACAGCACTGAATAAAAAAAAGAATAAGTTACCACCTTACTTGTTGAAATTAGTTTTAAAGGTGGTAACTAAATGTTGTGTATATAGAACCAAAAATCTGTTATTGGAAGTCTGATGAGACTCGAACATGCAATCCAGCATCTGCTGGGGCACTTAGAGAACACTAATATCCTTAAGGAACTGTTTGAATATTTTTATATATGCATGTCTGTATGTGATACTGTGTTCAGGCCTCTTGAATGATTACCAAATAACATCTGCTTATGTTACACTGTACCAGGACGAGTGCTAGGGTCTGAAAGACCTACTAGTTTGAAAAAGGAACATTGGTTCTTTTGGAGTAGAGTTATGAATTGCAAAACCTGAGAACGGCTGGTGAAGAAGTTCCATCTTCAGGAAAGACTGCCACATTATACTTACTAGCAGATTTAATTATTTGTTGAGTGTAAAGGATGAAAAAGGGAGGAAAAAAAAAAAACGGAAGACAAAGAAAGCTACTTGAAGGCTTTAGGTCAAAAAGCAATCATCATGTCATTACTCCTATTAAAAACCTAAAAAAAACCCCCAAACACTAACTAAGCTAGATGGCACAAAACATCCCTGCACTTGGAATAGGCGACTTAATGACTCAAAACAACCAACAAAACAGCCTGGACAACCAGCTGGCTGAATTTCAGCAAAGCTGCCCCCCTCTTTCTAACTATGAAGGGAAAAAGATAGCTATAGCGTAGTACTGTTTCTCCTCTTTGGCTGATTTTCTTTTGGATTATCTGTATACTGTTTCACATTGCTTATTTATTTAGCTCAGGAAGAACACAATTTGATCGAAAAAGAAATCATATTTATGTTTCACAATGTCAGGAAAATTACAGAAACTGCATTTCCACACATTTCTGATCATATTCTGAATTGTCATCTCCATACCATAGATTTAAGTTGTAAAAAAACCTGAATGAACCTCATTACTATTTTGTAATAATAGTTTTGTCTGACCTCTGTTTGTCTCTTGAGATGAGAAGCAATATTTTTTAAAAAAAGGGAAGTGCAAACCTAGAACATTTGACAAAATGGTAAATTAATTACAAACAAGAAAGGGACTGCATATCTCTTCTCAATGCAATGCAATATCCAAATGTTTACAGACTCTTCTCAACTCTGCTACACATTTAGATTAATAGTAGAATGTAAAAGTAATACAGTTAAACCTGAAGAAACACATGATTTTCATTCTTCCACTCAAACAGGCACAGACCTGTTTAATGAAGTGTGGCTGAAAAGATTTCTTTAATCCTAAATTCACACAAATACAATTAAATAAACCCAGTCACCTGACACCTTCATCAACATCATTTAGTCCTTATGTACAGCAACCAAAGATGAGTTTGTCTCCCAAATACCTAACTAAACGTGTAATTACTTTAAAGGTTTTACTACTCTGTGAAACAGTAATGTTAGCGACATCTTTTATTTTAGAACAAGTACTCAGTAAGTCACAATTTCCCACTTTTGATACTGAAGTATTCCACAAGATCAACCATTATGGTTCAATTAGGACCTGCTATCCAAAACACTTGGATTTTAGCACCTTAAATAAAGAGTCAAAGTAACATCTTAGTAGTATCAAATGAAGACAGTTAACACCGTGCTCATCCTCTGCGAAATGATGTGGACCATACATACTGGGTGCATTTAGTCCCTAACAGACAGTAAGGCAGAAAGGAAACCATTCTAAGCAATGCATTCGACTGAATACAACCTAAATAATAATAAAACCTTCCCAATTACACAAACTCTTTCAAGGAGAAATCATATTTTCTCCCATACATCAAACTTCATAGTATTTAAAGCAAATGTTCAACCATATCAGCCAGGAATCTGTACCCATGAAAAGAAGAAAATCCGGTTATTAAACACTAGTAAGTGATATGTCTAATTGAAAGTTTAACTCTGTACTGTAACTAGTACTTCTTCAAAGATTTAAACAAACCCTTAAACCAGTAAAACAAATTAATTTCAGGGTTAAAGCTATTTCTTCTAGCTCACTGTGTAGATAATGGGGCATACATAACATCTGGTTCCACAGGCACAGTTCTTTGGCAGCGGTAGCAACCCGAATGCCGTAATTCTGACTGTTCCTTTCACACCGACACTGCTTGTATGGGTGCTGTAGCACCACAAACATCCCAGCATCACTTGTGATGGATGCGGAATCTCCTTCCTGCGCTGACCTGGACCGCATTAGCTGAGTACCTGCCTAGCTTCTGTCAAGCTTCTAACCACTCCTGTGCATTTCTTGGGACAAACAGAACAGGTTTTGTTCATTGTGGACACTGGCAGTCTAACCAGACATGCCCTAAACCCTGTAATTTCAGGCATCTTTGGCCACCGTAACGCTACTCTTTGCAATTTTAGGCAGTTTTGCCAACTGACTCTACCAAACTGGCTTCCGAGAGAACCTTCCAGCGCTGTACTCTGCTATTTAACAGCAGCTATGAATCAATGACCAACCTGCACACCCAAGACGGACGCAGCTACTACAGATGAACATCAGCATATTCTGAGACTGTATTTCTTCTTTTCCACTTAAAATTGTTTGTGATGTTAGACACACAGATTTGTATGTTAATTTTAAACAACAACAAAAGCATAAAAAGTTACAAACTAAAGTAGTCAATTGCTGGCATTAAACATTACCCTTCCTGTAACTAAACAAATGGCCAACATTAATAAGTAAACTGGTGAATTTCAACATAAAAGTCTTTCAACCTCAGTAATCTCTGCATCCTTCCTTCCACTCCAATAAACCCAGGAATTGTACAGAAATTTAGTTTCCCTTCAAGCAGCAGCAGAGCAGTATCCAGTCTGGTTAACGCGTCCATCATAGATCCTCTCTCTGTTTGGTTGCTCGGTTGTCCTCTTTGATGCCATTAGATTTCTTGTCTGCATCTTTTTTCTTCTTTGCTTTTTCAGGTTTTGTTTTGTTTTTCCCTTTCTCATTTTCTTCTGCTCCTTTTCCAGGATAAACCTGACCTTCCAGAGTAACATCTGCACACCTTTCTTGATTTATCAGAAAGTCTTTGATCTCCCAGGCGTAACCACCATCGCGTAGCATAAAGATGGCACGATTTGAGCCAACAATAAACCTAGAGGAAAGATACATTTTTTCAGTTAGCTCTGCGCATTTCAAGCTTTGCTTAAGTTTTGCTTAATTCAGAGCATCTCCACGACAGATGCATACATTTAAAGGCAAGAAGCTAGCCTTCTTGCCTGGGGATGGGGACAAGAGAACAATCTTCTAGCACAGATAAGAATAAAACATACCAAGTTTGCAAATGACAAAGAAGGAGTAAGAATACAAAGAAAACTTAAGAACTAATTTGACACCATGTAAAACCCACTAAAGGGCATTAAATTTGCTTTATATACTTAACTGCAACCCTTCACAGCCTCAATACAAGAGTGCAACATTCACGTTTCAAAATGATCCTTCCTCACAGACAAAAACCAAATCTTTTAGCCAGAGGAACAAAAAGCCTTTTGTGGTGACAAGTCTTCTAAGTGTGATGCTTTCCATCAAGCACATAAAGGCAAACAACTGCAGCTAAAACCGATAAATAGCTGACATGTGATGAGAGAAAAAGAAACTAGGCACTAGGCTATACAGGCATCACGTGTAAGTGTTAAAAAGATTTGTGCACCACACCAGAATTTTTGTAGCTTGACTTAAATCAAACTGGCAAATAAACTGATACAGATTTGAAGAAATAGTGATGGGCAACAGAGGTGGGGAAGGGCACAGGACAGTTTAAAAGATTTTCAGGAAGAAAGAAACAAGAGTTCTGTAAAAGCAAGAACTTTATCCTTTCACACAACACTTTACCTTTGCACATCATAGTTTGCATTGAAGAGACTGCCCTGCCACAAGCTAGTAATTTCTTCTGTCTCCTTTTCTGTGGGATTTCCCGACACAGTGACAAACATCATCAAAGTCTTCCCCTTTTTCGTCAGCTTCAGGATACTTTCAGGCTTGCCCGGATCAATTTTTGAGAAATCTATTGGTGCTGGAGGCCTCTTGTGTTCAGGAAGATCTCCCTCTTCAATGTCATCATCTTTCTGTTTTGAAACAGAAAAGGATGCTTTAAATTCAACTGTTCCACAAAGATGTACTTTTTTGGGAATTTCCCATTGTTTGGGATTGCCTTGATAAAGTATTTTTTAGTTAAATGATGGAGATTCTCAAACCAGAAGAAAGAGTGAGTTTTGTTTCAGGACACTTCACCAAGAATGTTCTTTCTATGCACAACCCTCACCTCAAAACAATGCACATTTTCATACTGACAGGCAGAATCTCATTTTACCATGTGCTGAGAAATATTTCAGCCTCAAGACTAATTCAATACAGCTCTATCTAAACACCTTTTTTTTTTTCCATTTACTGTTTCACAGGAATTTATTAAATATACAAGATGAACTGACAAAGTTGCACTAAAAAAGCCTCATACACACAAACTAAAAAGCATTCATCTACATATTGCTTTCAGAGGTCAAAACTCACTTCTGGGAATCACGTGATCACTTGAGAAATTAATTTTCCTTGTTTAAACAACTAAAACCACAAGAATTCAGAGCTTCAATGTTAATGCCACAGGAAAACTTTTATCAAAGGTTTCATGACATTTCTGATGCACAGATGCAGCTCATAGTCTGACAACATAATCACCAAGAGTAAGTCACTCTTGGAAAAAAGAAAAAACCTCTTCTTGACTCTGCTGAGGTTGACACGACATTTAAATATTCGGAAAGGCAGAATTCAAACTGCTGCCCCTTAAAACAGCTTGCAACAGAGAGGAGTGAACATAGTGACAACTTACATTGAGCCAGAACTTGATTTCTTAAACAGTATTTTTATGACAGAATGAAAAAGTAAAAAAGAACATAAAACCCAGGAAGTCTTACACAGGCATCCACACAAGGACTTATAAATCAGCAGGAATTAAGGCAGATATTTTAGGTGGTTTTTTGACTTCAGGCATTTAGTGAAAACATGCATTACTCCATCAGGAAGATGAACCACAGCAGTATATAAAGTTACTTCCTTCAAAAGCCTCAAAGGTCAGAAGCTGATCTTGATTCTTAGATCTAAGTTCACATTACCTTCTCATCTCTGCACATACAACTCAACAAACTCAACATCATCCTCTTACAACATCCCACTACAGGGAGCATCCCATACTCTGTAATAGTTAAAGTTTCATATAAGTGATCTATGTTCTTTTCCTATCTCAATTACGTACCATTTGTTGTCTTTCTGACAAAAAGTTTAAAATTTAGTTACCACAGAATAAAAGTTGTAGAAGCCTTAGATTTTACCCTTTCTTTCCTTATTAGTTATGTATCGCTTTCCATTTTGCAAGTCTGAAGCATGCTTTCAAGTAGCTCACATGCCTTTGAAAATTCCACATTAAGTGAATTGAGAGCAGAGAGAGCACATGGAAAGTCCCACTGTCCTCACTAAGTGGGAACAAGACTTATCTCAGAGGAAGCTGGAAAATGCTCATATCAATAAAATGCAATGAAAATACAAAATTTTACATAACTGAATGAAAAACATTTTTCAGAAGTAAAAGCAAATCAATCCTAATTTCAGACAAAACCAGCTCAATTTCAGTTTTGAAAGGAAAAGGCAGAAACGAATGTTTCCAAATACTCCTTTACGTAACACAGAAATTGACTTGACTTTAGTGACAACACAATCTAGTAACCTATATTACCTATTTTCCCCTTAACTATCCAACTAAATGCTCATAAAGCTGTTATTACAGTTTAAATAGAAATACTACAAGCAGCAGTCAAAAGCTCCCTTACCGACACTTCTTTTCTCGATCCTGTACAAACTATCATGCAGTTTTCTATTTATAAAGCTACCTACAAAGTAAAAGGCTGGAAGAAAAGTGTAAGCTTTTGCTTTGAAATGTCTAGCAGATTAATCAAAATAAACAGTAACATGAGACTTGAGGGAAAGCATTACACAGACACAGTAATAACTATGTATTACTTCTCTTCCTCCTCCCCCCTGCTCCCATTCTCATGCATTTCTCATCAATGCCCTAGATTATTTTTTTTTTAAATATTAGCAATATAGGACACTTAATTCCTTAGTCTATTCAACAATCAACTCAGAGTCAAGCCTAAGAAACCCTGAGCTTATAACAATAATGAACTATTTAAAGAATATGACATTTCAGCAACAGAAAGACCTCCAGACCAGATTCTCAGTTCTGTTTCCAGCTCCTCCGGACTCAAGATTGCTGGCAAGTCCCTTTCCATGCAGGAAATCCCTAGGTGGCTTCCTTCAAGCTCCAGCTGTGCAGCTGAGCTGCTGAAGCAACCTCCATCTCTTTTTCCCGTTCCCCATGCTCACTTCCCACTAGATCAGTCTCCCATTTCACTGGGCAGGCATGCACATGGTTGCACCAGCACAGTGCAAGGGGCAGCACAAGAGCGTGAACAGAGAAGTGGCCGCTCAGCCCCTCGAGGCTTCTGGCTGAACCCAAGGATGTCCCTTGGTTTCAGCCAGGACAGAATCATCTTCTTAGTAGCTGATACGGCACTGTGTTTTGGATTTAGTAGGAGAATTATGCTGATACCACACCGATGTTTCAGTAGTTGCTAAGCAGTGCCTGCTCAAGTCAAGAACTTTCCAGTTTCCTATGCTGTGCCAGTGAGGAGGTACACAAGGAGCTGGGAGGGAGCAGAGCCAGGACAGCTGACCCCAACTAGCCAAAGGGATATTCCGTGCCATAGAGCATCGTGCTCAGTGTGCAAACTGGGGGGAGCTGGCTGGGAGCTGTCAATCACTGCTCAGGGACTGGCAGTGGGTGGTGAGCAACTGTATTGTGTCACTTGGGTTTTTTTCCCCCCTTGGGTTTTATTCCTCTCTCCCTCTCCTCTTCATTACAATTATTATTATTCTTACTTTATTTCAATTATTAAACTGTTCTTGTATCAACCCATGGGGTTTACCCGTTTCTGATTCTCCTCCCCATCCCACTGGGGGCAGGGGAGTGAGCAAGCAAGTATACGCATGATACTTAGCTGCTGGCTGGGGTTAAACCATGACAGGGTGTTACAGCCACCATCCTCCAATGCTATTAGGAGTCATCTCACTCAGCTGAAAGTAGCAACACTTGATTCTGTACAGATCTGTGCCCTGTGCCCCTTACTCCCAAGCGTAATTCCTGCTCTTCCCCAAATTCATAATGGCCCCTTTGTTTGCCATCCCACCCCATCAAATCCACTCATGCCCTTTCTTCTCTATCCTCTAACTACCACCCCCTCAAGCCTTTCATGTTCTTTATATGCGTCCTGACTACCATCACGCAGAGTGGCATACAGCTGACCATCCCCAAAAGCAAACAACTGTTAATTGTTGAGCCCCTGCTTCAGTAACTTTATTCTCCTCGGGCTCTGGCTATATGTGCATTTCCTCAGCGGCAACGCAATCCCAGCCGCTCAGCCACATCTGCACACAACATGGCTACAGGCATTTGCGCAGCACATGGCAAACTGGATCAGAGACCTGCTTCAGCTAAAGAGGAAGAACCCTGACCAGCCTCCTGACTCTGCCTGCCACATGGCTGGAACAGAATACACAGCCAGAGAGTCACGACAGCATTAACTGGAGTCTCCTTTTTATCCAGGCACCTGATTTGCAAACTCAGAGATGCTCATCTTTTAAGATTTTTCCTACAACGCCAAATTTGGTTGAAGTTGGCCAATATTATCATTTAAGCCCTGATTTTTTAAGCAGCTGGGACTACCTGGTCCTCAGCTGATACCACTAACAGAAGGATGAACTTGGAGCTTTTTACATAATTTTATTTGAAATTTTAACTCACTTTTCTAAGAATCTCCCTTCCTAAAGGAAGGTACACAGCAACAGTCCATGGGGTGAACAAGTCCCTAACCTGCCAACCAGGTCCAAGGCTGACATCCTTACTTTGCACAGTTACTTTACCTACATGAAACATGCAAAACCTACCTCTCCACCTCGATTTACGGCTGTAAGTGGCATTACAAGAGACAAAAGTTTTCACTCTGTCATTCCTCCAGTTTTGGGGCAAGACATTCTGAGGAACTGCTGAGCACTCTGGCATTTATGAGAAGAGGATGAAAGCCAAGGTAACTCAAAGAGCTGAACAGTGGCATGCCACCCAGGTGGAGAAGAGCGATGGGGAGCTGTGGAAATTACGGCAGCGGGTGTGAAGGGGGATGAGAGAGGGATGAAGTCAGAATCAGTTGTTACCACGAGGAGTGGCGAAGAAGAAACGCAAACCAAGAGCCCTCGGGGCCTACTCCGCAAACGTGGAGCGAGTGGCTCCCCTGCCACCCACACTCGGTCACGGGACGTGCACCCCTCGGCACCCCCAAACGGCCACGGAGCCGGAGCGGGCCGCCGGCACGGGGCGCACGGGGCTCGGCGCGGCCTGAGGGCTGCCCCCCCCGCGCCCGCTCGGCCCCGCTCTGCGGCCTCCCCGCACAGGAGCGCGGAGCCCGGGCGGCAGGAATCCCGCAGCCGCACGGTGCGGGGCTCCCTCCCGCCCGCTCTGGGCCAGCGGCCCCGCTAGGCCCGCGGAAGGGCGACCGGGCCGCCGCTCCTCCCGCCTTCCCCCGGCGGAGACGCCACGCAGAGCGGCCTCCACGGGCCGGCAGCGCAGCTCGCTGCCCCACCGGCCGCAGCCGCCGGGCCCCTACGCGGGCTCCGGGAGGCGCAGCCCCGCCACGGCCCCCGGCCCCTCCCCGCACCTCCCACTGCTCCAGCAGCCGGGCCATGTCCGCGTCGTTGTAGTCCCGAATGTCCTTCTTCTTGGCCGGCCCCGCCCGCCGCTTCCCCTCCGGCTCGCCGGCCGCGGCTGCCGCGCACAGCCACAGCGCCAGGCCCAGCAGGGCCCAGCCCGCGGCCGCCGCCATCTTCTCCCAGCCCTCGCCGCCGCGGGAAGGCGGCCCCGGCTGCCTTAAGGGGCGGGGGCAGCGGCGGGGGCCGGGCGGGAGGAGGAGCTGGGGGGAGAGAAGGGCCGAGAGGGCAGCGGCGCGGCCATTACCCGGCTGCTGCGGCTTGAGGGGAGGCGGCCGCGCCCGCAGCGTGGCCGAGCGCCGGGAGCGAGCCGGGGCGGGGGCAGCACGGCGGGCAGCCGCTGCGATGTCGCAGCCGGGGCGGGGGCAGGGGCAGCACGGCGGGCAGCCGCTGCGATGTCGCAGCCCGGCGTGTGACGCGCTGGCCCGGCACAATGCGCCGCTTCAGGAGGCCGCGGCCCGGCCCGGCCCGCTGCGGTCGGGGGCCGCGCTGGGCACCGCCCCTGCAGGCCCTGGCCCAGGCTGTTGGATGAAAGGTGGACATTGTCGGGCTTTTTTTTTTTTTTTTTTTTTTAAATAAAAAGTATGACGGACCAGCTCCTGGACTGTAAACCGTGGGATTTCTTTTCCCTGATTTTTTTTATTAAAGCAGAATGGTAACCGTGTGCATTTGGTAACGTGTGAGAGGCACTGGGCCCGTTGGCACCGAGTCTTCTGACTTTTAACTAGTACCTCAGCAATACTGTTCTTAGAAGACTTTTGAAAATAAAACTGTTTGTTACTAAAAACTCCAGAACATCTGACCACCACACAAAACATCAAGAGACATGGCTTTTTCTTTGTACTTTTCCATTATCCAAAACTAATTATACAGATCGATGCCTTCATAGCCTTATTGCAGTCTTCATTTTTTGCCTCATGGAAGCTGTTTTAATTATAAATAGCACCGTCTTCCCTTTGGCCTTTTAGACTTGTACTCCAAGAAGTTTGCACTTGGGAATTGAAGGAGGCGTGATGGTAACTGCTACTGGCAGCTAGTAACTGTGGCTGGGCTGGCGATGGAGCAGGGCCCCTCTCCATCCAAGAGGAAGCACTGAAGGGGCAGCAGGTTCAGAGCAGAGAAACTCATTCCACAGAGTGACCACTCCAACCCCAGTTCTGTTCCTGTATGTTGTCCTACAGTGAGCCAGGAGCCCACTGCCCTATGGGCACAGCATGTAAAAACCCAAAAGCAGGCAGCGGGCAGGGCGGTGAGTTCGGGAGGCTCTCCGCAGCCTGGATAACCCTTGGAAGTGGCAAGATGCTGAAGGGCTATGCAGCCTGTGAACGCCAGGGAGACGTGCCACATGGAGCAGCAGCTTGCCAAGTGCGCATGTAGCATGAGAAACAGCAGAGGAGGATGTGGGATCCAAGACTTCAGCACCCTGATAAACAACCAGCCTGGTCTGCAATCTCCATACAGAGGGTTATCGTTTTATAACATTTCAGACATGCTGCCAGCACGCCTGAGAAACAGGAAGCAGTTAGGCCATAGCTATTCGTGGAGCTTGTTAAATGTACAGTAACTGAAATGGGGTTTTAATCAAGTACCTTTCACAAAGCTGACCAGTAAGTCACTAATGAGCACATTTGCTCAGTGATTTCTTATTAAATATAATGAACATCAGGTATACTATATCAGCTTGCCCTGATTAATGAGGCTTTACTAAAATATGTTTCTGGTAACTTTTGTTATTACTGGATCGTGCGTACATTCACTGGGAAATAAAGACTAAAGAGTCCATTTTGGAATGCTGGGCTTACAGCATAAAATGTTTTCATTGAATTTCTACTGGGAAATATTTTCTTCAATTCTGTTTTTTCCTATTAAACAAACCAAGCCAACTTTGACTTTCCTTAATATCTGGCACTGCATTCAGATGTGGATCTCAAAAGTAATCCAGTTCTCTTTAGAAGTGAACAAGTTGTTCAGTATATCCAGCACTGCACCAAACAACACTACACGTTTCCTTGTCATGCATATAAGAGCTTTAATTTGAAAGGGAGATGTTTTATTCATGCTTGGCTCTGACCTCGCAACTATCTCTGTTCAGGCAGAATTCTGTGCCCAGGAAGAACTTGCCCAAAGTATGCTTTGTGGAGTCAGCTGCAGGACAAACACCTATTCAGCCTCTGTACTCTGCTGTTCTTTCCCATGCAAGAGACAAAAGCAATGCAGCTAGAAACATGGATCACTGACAGCGGCAAATTAAACTGCATTTTATTTTTACTGAGGCACACTGTGTTTTGTTCAGAACACCTATAAAATCACACAAATATGTTTTTTATAGCTTAAGCATTTTCATATTCCTTAACAGTTTTTATAGTCCCAGCAGCTAACACTATTATGATTACAATACAGAACATATCCAGTAATAGATGGTTACTTTCATTGTAGATTGCACAAGTAAGGTGTTTAAGGCTTTATCTAGTAGCTTAAAGTCCCATCTAGTCAGGCCAGGAATGTCTCAAGCTGTGGCTGTCATTTTTACTTCAGCAACACACAAATTTTACTAGTAGTACTTTAAATTACAGTGTTACACCTTAACAGAAAGGCAAATCTACCTCCCCCTGTTGATGTAAATCGTTTTCATTATTGAGTAGGGTTGGGTCAAGCTGTAAAGTGAGAGGATTCAGGATGTTCTAAATTTCTGTTAATTAAGTTTGGGATGCTCTTTTTTTTTTTTTTTTAATATAACCTGTATTTTTTGAACTACATTTGTGCAAAATATATTTCCCATACCATTATTTCTTATGAGTTAGGAGAACAATGTGCACATATTTTTAACTGCCAAAAGCTCCCTCAAGTCTTCGCTTGCGGTGCATTTTTGTGTGCAGTTTTCTATTTTAAAGTGGATTCTCATTAGTCACATTTTGCTTTTCTTTGCAAATACAGTACTGTAGGGTCTTAAAGCTTGTGCATTGACATTCCTTGGAATAAAACCTTGGAAAGAACAAGGAATTTGACTTCATCAGGGAAAGGGCAGCGCCTTCTTGGAAGGACATATAGATGAGTAAGAGATTAAACTAACAAGATCAGAAGATCAGCCCTAAGCATGAGAAGGGAGTATGAACATGCAAGGGCTACCTGCTATCGACACATGCTGTGTCTGGAAGAATTAATTTAACTCTGCTAATAAAAGAGGATGTCTAATAGTGGCTCAGATGAATGAGGTGTTGCAAAAGGCAGCCTTTTAGTGATTACTTTGAATGTCTAAAATGATGGAGGTTTGGGGTACAGCTGTGCTCTTTGTGCAGCCTGATAGATATTAGAACTGCTTTTGCACCTACTGGCTTAGCAAAGGACCAGGACAATACTGTGTTAAACAATACGGAAGACTTGCTGAGTAACAGATCGCAGAAAATCTGAAGCAAGTTTTGAGATGACCTAGCATTCAGAGCATTCTTACCCTGTTTAAAAGCACTATTGTACATTTTACAGAATGTCAGGATATTCTGAGTTACTTCCAGTAAAACATTGAAAATAAATGTTTTCATAGGTCAAATTATCTTAAGTACCCTAAATGTTCCCCTGCAGAGACAATCTAATGCGAGCTCTCATGCGAAGACAGTGCATGTGTTCGTTCAGACCTCCAAATGCCACCACATTCAGAGAAAAACTTGAAAAAGCAGACCTGAACATGTTCTCTTTAAAAACAACCAGAATATTTCTAAATTTCAAGAAGAAAATATTTTCTTTTTTCTAGAATATTTCTAAATATTTTAGAATTATTTCTAAATACTGTTACTAGCAGCATAGTAAGCAAAATATGTTGTCATCTAGAGCATGAACATTTGAGTGATTCAGAATGATTTCAGTCCTCAAATGAATTTCATGCATAAAGCAAGGACACTCACTTGCCATCTATTAAGAGAATGCAGATTTTTGTTCCAGAGCTAGTCACACTTTGAATTCCTGGGTCCAGTTTGAAAAATTAAGTCTATAATTCAAAATTCTCCCAAATTAGGGGTTAATTACTGTGATTTGGACAGGAAATTCCAATTCAGGTACTAACTCTGAAATTCAGATCCTTGAATTCAGGTTTGACCACAGAATAAATCTTTACCCCAACTTTATGCTGTCCTGTGCATGCACATTTTATAGATTAAAACTGATTGACTGAATGGAGATGTTTGATAAATGACATGTTAGCTTTGTGTCATTACCTCTCTGATCGTATTTGGGGAGAGGGTATGACGCCTGACTGTCTAGTCAGCTGCAATAAAGCTACACATTTTAATCCTTAAATTCAGAAACACCACAGAATGTTCCTGTTAGTACTCATCTTACTGCAATATTTGCTACAGATCTGTGCTGGTTAAAACTATGTACTGGTTACACAATTGAAAGTTACCCTATTAAGAAAAGAATTACATTAAATCAATGTCAAAGAAGGTTTACGCAGTTCCCACAGGAATTCCATTTATAGTCCAATTTCCACAATCTAAGTGAAATTAATTTTGTAGTCCCAATTTAAGTTTAGGTTTACAGGTCAGTTTTGGCACCCACATCTAATGTAAGTAATACATTACATGAACTTCTGATGAATTAAAGGTGCTAGACTTAAACCAGTAATGATCAGCAGCTCTCCTTATAGAACACACAGGCACAATGAGAAAAGTGTAGGATCACAGACTCCTGTGAAAGCATCTAGTAAATTTCTCTCATTATATATATTTTAAAAAGGAGGGAGAGGGGGGAAACCCAAACCCTTCTGTAGAATATTACAGCTGCAGGACAGAACGTACTACCAAAAGTGCAATTCAGGAAGGGTGGGCCCTTGCACATTTTGTTCAAAATACTGTGTTCTCCTTTGATCTCCAAAAAAACCTGCAGACCTAAGAGTCTGAAGGGAGGGTCGTGGATTCCTGTTCATGCTGGACTATTCTAATCACTAGCATTTACCACTCCTTCATTAAGTGCTTCTGAGTTTCAAGCCAACTGACCTAAAAACCTGCACCTGGCCCTTCTTGCCTGCTTCAGGGAGGGAGAACGGGCGCGAGGAGCTACGCTGCACCCAATGCTCTCCTAGGCACTAGCCTCGTAAAACACGAGGTGTAGGATGGATATCTGGATATGTAGATGGTAGATAAGAACAAGAACCAGAAAGCCATTACTGGCCATATCAACATAAAATATGACACAGCCTTCCATTCCATGCAAGAGGAGTTTTGTGGCTGCATTTTTTTCATAAAAATGTGTCTCCTTTCCATGTCAATGTATTAAATATCCATGGTAACAGCAGGGAACAAACAATTGATTATATACGGTAAGTGATGAAAACAACAGCACAATAAATAGTGAATAAAAGGACAACAAAAAACCCCGCACTTTTGCTGTTATTATCTTTCAGTTGAGCAACAGGAGCTGACCAGTATTTTAGACATAACTGAGATATTTATATTACTGGTATCTATGTAATAACTTTTTTTCTTACCTTTGATATTATGGTTTTGACTATGCCATACTAAAAAAAATAACCCACCACATCAAAACACTCATCTTAAGCTCATCTGTGAAAGCCCACCTATTATTCTAAAAAGCTACTTATTTATACACAAAATCATTTTCAAAGAAGAAAAACCAAAACTTGCAACTGTGTTTGCATTCTGCTGTCACAAGTGACCAGTTAACTGTTCCTCCAGATCTCTAGCGGTCTTTTTTTGCTACACACAGACCAGTTCTCAGGTTGCATCCCCAGTGTATCAACCATGATTACCTCTGCAGACCTGAGACAGACTCAGACCTCGCAGTTTTAGTCTCTCATGAAGTAATGACTGGAAGTACAGACCACAAAACACTTACTTAGCACGAAACTATTTAAGACAAAATAGATCTTAAAAACAATAAACCAGTCAACACACTCACCCTTCCTTCTGTATGACTTACCATTCCATCGCTGCAGAGGGGAAGGCCCAACTTCTTCCAGCCTCTTCTGCAAAGCCTACCCGTGTTAAATTATTTCGTCCATCAGTGTCAGCCGACTTGATCCTCCTCTGACTTTCAGTTCTCATTGGACAAACCAGCTGTATCCCTCGGAACTGGAGCTATCGTTCCTGTAATTACCACCTCAGGGGTTTAGTCACATACGGCTGACACAGGGGAACCACTGAATTGCCTTTTATTCCTTCATCAGCCAGCTCCCTATTAAGTTAGATCGATACATCTATACAGGAAAGTAATATAAAGTAGTGTAACCCATTGTATAGTAACTTCCCCTCACCGACCTGGCCACATACAGTGTTCATAAAATTATTACAACTTGGTATTCTTCGGCTATTACTCAACACTGGCTACACTGGCAAAAATCAATTCTTCCTTCACAAAAAAAGATTTTACTAAGCAATAAAAGGGCCAAGTCCTGTCAGATGATTCAGGAAAGAAGACTTCAGCCTCCAGTTTCTGTTGTACTAAGCACAATGCAAAATAAAGATCAATGTGATGAAAGAAGAGCTCATACAAGTAAGCCAATCTTCTGTACACTACTAAGCCACATTAAAAAGCCTTTTAATCCCTTGTATCTGACAATGCCTGCTGTTTTGAACCCCAGAGAGTTATTTCATTCAGACTTTTGTCAGTGGAATCTTTTCAAAGCCAAGCACGGCCACCTGATTTTCATGTCTTCTAAGTCTTTACACCAATTCACAGAGCTGCCCAAGTCCTGTGAGTCACCTTTGGACTCAGCGGCTATGAAACAAATGGGTATGCACGCGTTCTCCTTGAAAGAGGATGTGCGAAAGATGTATGAAAGAAACACCCACCCCAAACATCACTGAGTAAAAGCTTCCTCCTAAATCACATAGATACATCTACTGGAACTTTAAAGCATGTAGCTTAGCTGGTCCTCAGTTCTACTCAAATTGCCGGATTCAAGAGACTCTGCCTTTGAGGCTGCCTTTTACAATAAAACCATGTATTTATGGTCAAATAATAAGCCTGGCAAGCACAGACTGTGAGTGATGCTGAAGCCAGCTATGACAGGTGTACTTATGAAGCAACAATGCGGTCTGTAGGAAGACTCTAACAGGCAGCTGCTCCAAGAAATGCCTCTTCCCGTGTTGAAAATGACCAATTGAGGTGCTATTTTCAACATTATTTTTTCAAACAGCCAAAGTCTGGTCACTCTTCATCATACATTTCATATGCAGAAGAGCTGGACACCCAGGGCTACCACTGGAGGAAAAGGACATCTGGTAGGACTGCCTTGGAGATGGTCCACAAGCAACACCTATTACATGATAATAATTACTGGCTTTGCCCCTTGCTAATATTGAGGCTGATGAGCACTGGATTGGTCTCGCGGACAGATTAAAGGAGCTCAAACAATATTTGCTTTATATTATAGCAGTTACTAATGCCTTTGGTGGCCCTGTCAGGAGCTAGGAACTGCCGTGGGTGAGGGCCTAGCTGTGTTCCTGGTGTGGGCAGCTGGGAGGAAGGTAGGTGGAGGAGCCACAGCAGGAACCGTCCAAAACACAGATCTCTCCACTTTGTCCTTGGGGAATGGCACAAATCATATGGAACATCATGGCGGGCGGCAGCATCTAAAAATGGAAAAGATTATTGGGTCATTTAACACCGCTGCTAGCCAGGGCAGAGACCTACGTTTTTAAAAATTAAATCTTTCAAACCCTAATTAAATTTAGCCAATCCTCATTAAAAATAAAGTAGGTTAGTATTTATGAGAGGCATTCCTCGTGCTACATAATCTCCCAGTGCCTCATTTGAGGACATATCTGGAAATACTTGGAAACACAATTCAGCTGGCTTCTCCTGCCCATTGATTTTTATTTTTCAGCCCACTCTGAAATCATTCCTATTTATAGTTTTGAAAATGAGCTGCTGGCGGTAAGCCAAAATTGTTTAGGCCCAAATCATGACCTTCCTTTAAACTGCTATAATCTGACTCAAGTAAACAGAATTTCCCTCACGCAGTTTCTGTGAGGAGGGATGGGTGGAGAAGTGCCCTATTGTCGACACACCCAAAGACCAGCATCTGCCCCTTTCCTCAAGCCCAGCTCTATGGCCAGGGTTCCCCCCACCCCCCAGAAGCACACATCCTGTTAACCCTCCACTTCCACATCTGTGCTCATCCCGCTCACGTCATGCTCCACAGGGCCGCCAAGGAGGCCAGGGGTTCCTCTAGCTAGCGGGTGAGAATGTGTACAAATAAACTCGTCTGAAGCTCCTTCAATGTAAGCAGTCCGTGAGAAGGGCGCCGTTTCTGCCGGGACACTTGGATCTGGCCTGCCAGTGAGGAGCTGGTCTGATTCTCGTTTATTTCAAGGTCACTTACAGCCCTGCCATAGCAGGACATGAGCATAACGGTGAATTGGGCTAAATGCACTCCTGGATTTCTGTAGCCTGCTAAATGCATTGTAAACGCCTAGAATGAAGCGGCTAACTTAAAAGTCTCATTGAAAGGAGCAAAAAGATGTTATTACTTGGCTGCAGCTTAAGCTGCGGCAAAATACATAACAAATGTAAGATGTGGTTTCAACACGAACTCTGATTATTCAGGATTATGTTGACTGAGACAATGAATACCAAGAGAGAATCCGATGTGTGGGGCATAAACATCCTCATCGCCGTTATTTACCAAACTATACGTTCCCTTTGGAAACATCCCAGGCAGCATTAAACCCATCTTCTTGTAACTTGTTCCAGCCCGATTAGTAATTTTAATTTTATTATTGTGTAATGGCATTGGCGTTAATGCCTGAGATGTACTGAGCATCACATCACATTTTAGAGACGAGAATTGTCGAGCGCAGTTCCCGATGTGCTGCAGGCTGGGCACAGGCTGGAGGAGAGTCTTTGCCGAGGCGTTCCGAGCACACCGGGGTCAGTGGGTGTGCTGCCTTCCCCCTCCTAAACCCCAACCCCGGTAACCAGTCTGCATGGCAGCGACAGAAACGGGAGGGAAGCACACCGAATGCACCGTCATTGGCTTACAAAAATGGGTCAAGCCCAGCGCGGAGGGAAATATTTCCATGTCAATAAAGATGCGGTAACACCACCACCCCCCCCCCCAGCCGTTCCGACGGCACCGACGATGACTAGCGAGGGGCTGGGCTCTGCAGCTGAGCCCCCGCAGGCTGAGCCCCCCGGGGGCGGCGGGGGGACCCTTCCCCCAAAGCCCGCCCGCCCGCCCGCCCGCCCGCCAAGGGCGCTGGGCGCTGCTGCCCCGCCGAGCCCCGCCGAGCGGCGGCAGGTCTGACCGCAACGCCGAACTCACCTGGCGGGCTGCCCGGCGCAGCGGGCCCGGCCGGCGGGACGCCGGTGTCCCGGCGGGCTGGGGCGGAGGGCGGTGGCTCAGCGCCCCCCCGCTCCCCCGGCATCTCCTCGCTCTCCGGTACCCGACTGCGCGGCGCGCTCCCGCCCAACCGGCACGGCCGCACCGGCCCGAGCCCATCCGCTGCTCCTCGCCGGCTGCCCGCCGGCCTCCCCCTCCAGCCCCCCGCCCCGTGCTTATTTATTCACCCAGCCCCCCGCAGCCCGGGGCTCGCCTCCCGCCGGCGGCAGCGCGCCTGGGGGCCGCGGGCGGTGCCGGCCGCTGCAGGGCGCTGCTGCCCCCGCCGCCTGGGAGGAGCGCGGGGCGGCGGGCGGGGCGCGGGGCGCGGGGGGAGGGCAGGATTTAAACGCAGGGCGGTGACACCGCACAAAAGATTTCGATAGGCTTAAGTGAGGTTACAGCAAAGGCAACGGGGAGGGGGGAGCCTCCCTCGGAGCCGTGCAGCGTCTGGCTGGCAGATCCGCCGCAGCCGCCGCTTCCCAGTAGTTTGTCTGAAAGCCTGAGAAAGGGAATTTAAAAGAAGATTTCCTTCCCCCCCCTGTTTTTTTTTCTTTTTTTTTTTTTTTTTTTTTTTTTTTTCCCTGGGAGTTGGCGACTCAGCCAGAAAAGATGGCAGGAGGAGCGCAAGGCCGGGCGGGTCGCAGCATCCGCGGCTGTAGCCCGGAGCCACCACCCTTGTCTGCGGGCAGCGCCTAAGTCGGTGCGGCGGCGGCGGCGGCCACAGCGGGAGCCGGGCGAGGAGGGGCCGGCGGCGCCGAGCCCGCGGGGCGCGCGGCATGGAGCGCGGCGGGGAGCGAGCGCGCGGCGGCCGCGCCGATGACCGAGGCAGGAAGGAGTGAGGCAGCGGCGAAAGGAAGGGGCACGGGTCCCGCCCGCCCCCAGCGCCCGGATCCGGTGGATTTTTTTTTTTTCCCTCCCTCTTTCTTTTTCTTTTTCTCCTTGCCCCCCCCCCTCCGCGGTCCCGCTCCCCGTCCGTCCCCCCCGCGCTCCCCGCGGTGCGCCCTCCCCTCGCTGTGGCTGTGGCGGCGCGGGGCGGCGGGCGGCCACACCCTCGGCGGCGCTTCCTGCCGCCGGCGGCGCGGGGCCGGGGGCGGCACATGGTGCGCAGCCGCCGCCCCTCCGGCCCCTGCGAGCTGCGCCCGGCCGGCGCCCGCCGAGCGGAGGAGCCCGGGGGCGCAGTAGCGACTCGGAGGGCTGCGCCCCAACTCCGCGCGACTGCCGGGCGGCTCTGAGGTATTCCGGCCGGTAAAGGGAACTTTGCGCAGGATCCCGCCGCCGGGAAGCCGGAGAAGGTGGTGGAAGGGAGGGGAGCCAACGTGCGGGGGAAAAAGAAAAAAAAAAGGAAAAAGGAGAAAAAAAAAAAAAAAAGAAATAACGTTTTCAGCTCCACGATGCCGGAACGGGGCCCGGGGGCTCCCGGCCAGCGCCGGCCCGCCGCGGCAGCGCCGTAGGGGCGAGGGCTGGCGCCGGAGCGGGGCGGGCGCCCCGGCGGAGCTCGCTCCCCGCAGCAGCGGCAGCCCCGGCGCCCAGAGCCCTCCCGTGCCTCCCGGCCATTGATGGAATGATGTTGCGGAACAGGCAGAGCGATCCTGCCGGGCTCAGTCGGGACTGCTCGGGCGGCGGCGGCAGAGACGGTGGCAGCGGGGTAGCGAGCGGCATGCGAGTGCCCCCCCGGCGCTATGGCTAGCGGTGGCTCTGGCAAGTCCAGCAGCGAGGTGTCTGGCGGCGGCATCCCCAGCAGCAGCTCCCTGCAGAGGAAGAAGCTCATCTCTATCTGCGACCACTGCAAGATCAAGATGCAACTGGTGGCCGATCTGCTGCTGCTGTCGAGCGAGACCAGGCCGGTGAACACCGAGAGCCTGTCTGTCTTCGGTGAGTCCTTCGAGAAGTGCAGGGACACGATCATTGCCAGGACCAAAGGACTCTCCATCCTGACCCATGACGTCCAGAGCCAGCTCAACATGGGACGCTTCGGGGAGGTGGGGGAAAGCCTGATGGAGATGGGGGAGCTGGTGGTCTCCCTGACCGAGTGCTCTGCCCACGCTGCTTACCTGGCTGCAGTGGAGACTCCGGGGGCCCAGCCTGCCATGCCTGGCTTGGTGGATCGCTACAAGGTGACCCGATGTAGGCATGAGGTGGAGCACGGCTGCGGGGTCTTGAAGACCACCCCTTTGGCAGATATGAGCCCTCAGCTCCTGCTGGAGGTTTCTCAGAACATGTCCAAGAACTTGAAATTCCTGACAGACGCCTGCGTGCTGGCCAGTGAGAAATCCAAGGATAAATTTGCTAAGGAGCAGTTCAAACTCAGTGTCAAATGTATGAGCACCAGCGCCTCTGCCCTCTTGGCGTGTGTCAAGGAGGTCAAGACTTCACCCAGCGAGCTGACCAGGAACCGATGCGTCTTGTTCAGCGGACCTTTGGTGCAGTCTGTCTATGCTCTGGTGGGCTTTGCCACTGAGCCCCAGTTTTTGGGTAAAGCTGCCACCATCAATCCGGAGGGCAAAGCTGTGCAAACTGCCATCCTAGGAGGAGCCATGAGTGTGGTATCTGCTTGTGTGCTCCTGACCCAATGCCTCAGGGATATAGCCCAACACCCCGAAAGTAGCACCAAAATGAGCGATTACAGGGAAAGGTTGAGGAACTCAGCTTGCGCCGTCTCGGATGGTTGCAACCTGTTATCTCAGGCACTAAGAGAAAGATCTTCACCCAGGACTTTACCGCCAGTGAACTCCAATTCTGTGAATTAACCCCCACATGTTCTGTTTAGATCCCAGTCACTGATAAAGGAAAATAATATCCCACCTCCTCACCCCTTTTTGGTATACCAAAGAATTTGCTTGGATGAGCCCAATCCTTTGATTTCATGTGGTGAAGAAGCAGAACATATTCAAACTATACGTACTAATAAAAGTAGCCAGTTTGGGCTTCTTTTTATTTTACTTTAAAGGCAAGCAAGTATCTGCAGATAAATTTTCCTTTATTCAACAAGGTCTTCACACAAATGGTAATAACTGTTTAAAAGTTTGGGTTTTTTTTTTTTATATGTCGGGAGGTGGGGGCATCTTAAAAAAAAAGTGGGGGAAAAAAAGCTTTAATCGCGCTGGGTGCGGTTTTTAAAGTTTGTCTTGTCTTGTCTTCCGAAATTTCCCTTCTAAATTTTACTGTTCGGTTGTGCAGGAAAAAGGTTACCTCAGTTCTCACTCATTTAAAAAAACTAAAAAAACCAACAACACATAGATGATGGATGTAGCTACTATTTTGTTTGTTTCTGTTTTGTATGACTTTTTTTTTTTTTTTTTTCATCAAGTGTTAGGTTAGAAGTGCATTTGGTGTGTAGGAGTGGAAGGACTGGAGGTTGTGATTATGTTTTCCATGTGTTAATTTCCAAACTGGGGGAAAAGCTACTGTGAGTGTTTAAACAAACAAACAAAAAAATTACACTATAACAAAAGTGATTTTTAATTTTTTTTTTTCCAATGTCAGTTTTTATCTTGCATGTACTGGAGTATTTATTTCATCTATTAAAATGTTATGTTTCTCAGATGTCTTTCTGTGAATCTCTTAATACTTGAATAATTGAACAACGAGGCCTGTTTGCATTGTAAGTCATTTCCCCCAGGGAATGGGTGGTACAAATGTAACTAGTTCTAGACAGCAGCATACAGGCTTCAATTCAGTTCTTTTATTTTCATAAATCCTGTCCCTTCCCAGTACTACCCCTCCTCCTCAGGACGCCTCTGACAGAGATGCTCTGTGGTTGTGTTTATGGCAGGCTGGGCAGTGCTGCGTGGATTGGGGTGGCTCTGCCTGGTGCTGGCGGCTGGTGCGGCAGGGCATGGGCTGGCTTTGTCTGTCTTTGTCAGTATTTGGTGTTACCTTGTGAGAAGTGTTTGTATTTTAACTCCTGCAGATGTTGCGGGCCATCTGTGTTACATTTGTGAGTTTCCATATTCATTTATTTCTCAAAAAACTTTACCCTGCTGGATAGTCCTGCTGGTTTGTGTGTCTGCTTAGGATTGTCAAGGTTTGTCGGAGTGGGACCTTGGATTCCTCAGAGGTTTCTGTTGGAGCTCCTCAGTGCAGATTTCTGTCAAAGTAGTTTAAGTTTGATGATGTAGATAACAGGAAAAGTTAGTAACTTTTGAGGCCCAGTCCGCCTCCAGTTGAATTGCTTGGGAATTGCGAGTGGGCCTTGGGGTATGCTGCGGTAGCTCCTGTGATGGCAGTGTTGATTTTTTTTTTCAGCCTGGTCTTTGTGGACCTGTGGAATCTGTTGCCTTCTATATGTTCCTTGAAAGGTAAATAGGAGAGTGAATCTTCTGGCAAGGAGGCTTTGTTTATCTGCCCAGTTCCATTGCATAATTGGATGTTGTTGGTTGGTTTGGTTTTTTATGTCTGCAAATTGAACAATGTTGAAAGCTATTGGAGAATGTACCTTAAAAATGTTGTTACCATGTTTTAAACCTTTACTGTACAAATACTCTTCTATTTATTCCTCTGAACAAGTAAACTTTTTGGTTTCGGATACAAAACAGTCCTGGAGTAGCGAGAGGTCTTCCTTTTTATAGCATTATTGTTTCTCTTGCATGTGGTGCTTTTAATTTCAAAAGGGAGGGAAACATTACTGGGTAGTGGACAAATACATCATGTTGAAGGACGTACGAGCTAAGCTTATATATCCATATCTTCAAAGTTAGAAAAAATAATTCCTTGACTTAAGTTGAGTGGACCCTAGTATTAAGTTTTGTTCATTTTTAAATGAAACTTACCTGCCTTCGGTGAATTGCATGGTTAGGACTTTTCTTTGTGAAAAATCAGTCCAAGCTACATTCCTTTGGGGTATGATTTTCTCGCTACGCTGTTTCTGATGCAATATAAGCTTTCAGTATATGCTGCAAAGGCATGGATGTCTGCACCTATATGGCATATTATAAAAGTTCTCTCACTGTTTTTTCCATAAATAAATAAATAAATACACACAGTGTTCTAACTTTCACATAGATGCCTCCACAGGTATTTCCTCAGAGGCTCTCTCAGCCCGGCATGCACACAACGTTTTCCCATCTGGATGGCAGGAACAGCTGTAGGACTCCGGAGGGAATGACAGGAGGCCAAGGCCATCTACAGGGAGGTCCTGTGCCTCTGTGGCATTTGCGGTTGTCCGCCCAACCGTCCTTCGTATCTCCCTGCCTTGTAGCATGTCTCTGTGGAAGCCAAGATACCGTCCCAATCTACCCTTCCGTCTTTTCCGCAGTTGCGTCGAGGGGAAGGAGGAAAAGGGGATTGTGGCAAACGTAATGCTTTCAGGATGTGCTATCTCCTGTGGCTGCAGACAGGAGGTGAGGAACGGGCTCCACCCTTCCTTCGCATAGATCCTAGATGGTGCAGAACTTCGTGTGGGACGTGCGGAGATGGTGCTGGGCAGGCTGTGGGGCAGCGCTGCTCCGAGAGGGTACAGGTACAGGATGGCATCCTTTAGCTCCAGTTCCTTTAAGTTTCTGTGACCTACCTTTGTGAGGCCTGCTTCCAGATACAGACCAGAGGGTTCTGAAGGGCAGCTCTGTGGAGTGTCTGACAGGAGGAAAAAAAAAAAAAAAAAAAAAGAACATCCCACTGGCTCTTTTGATGTTTCTACTTTTTTGGTGCTGCTGAACTAATTAGATTCTTTTTGATTCATTTATACATTATTGAGGTTATATGGATCAGAGTGCAGCCTCCTTATTACATGTGCATGTGAAAGGCAATATATTACTAATAATGATAGTGCCAGGATTTGTTGTGGTAAGATTTTGTTTTAAGTGGTTTAGTGCAATTTTTGTTTTAGCAAGGATACTGCAGATTCTTCCCCCTTTTTGATTATATTTTAAAGTGAAGTACATGCATATATATATATAAATAAATATGTTTCCTTTCCCCTTTTTATTTTACTTTTCAGTGAAGGAAAACAGACTGCTCTAGGTCTCCCTTTGATTTTGAGGTGTGTGGGGTTTGGGGAGATTCAGTTTCATAAAATGAAACATGAAATGTAGCCAGGCCATGATTTTAGTTAACAGGCTGATTAATATATATATATATATATATATATATACACACACAAGTAGTAAATTCACCGAGTAACTTACTGTAACATTTTAAAATAACTGTCATTTTTAACACTTCAAAATATTCAACCATTTCTTTCCAAGGTAGAACTCACACAAAGGGACCCATGTGCTCCCTGGTCTCAGCTTCAGAGAGTATCTGTCAAAATCTGTGCTATTCATGTAATTAGCACAGCAAAGTTAGGGGAAGAAAAAAAAGGCTTTTCATGCTAACAAGTACAACTGTTTTTGTGCACTCCGAGTAAATGATTAACAGGAAAAAGTCTATATAAACATATGCACATTGTAGCATTTTCTGAGCCGAAAGTATGCAGCTCCACTACTAAAAATGCTGCAGTGCCACGCTTATAAAGACTTAAATGTATATTGTGATAATTTATTTGGAGTGTACTCGTATAGAATATTAACTCTGATATAAAACATTATTTCAGTAGGTATATTCATGTTGTTCACTTACTTTGTACTGTCTGGGACAGAAAAAATACATGGCGAACTAGTTTTCAGGGTGTCATCGCGGGCCATGTCGAGGTCACTGATTATCACTTGGCATCATACTTTAGGCCCTTGTTGCCCAAATGCTTACACCATTCAGGTCAACAGGTAGTGCCACTATTTCAACATAGGCTTAGATGTGTTTTCTGACTTGGAAGCTTGGCGGTTTTGACGAAAGAAATCAATATTTCTGGGTGCTTATATAACATGTATCATAGACCTACTCTAATAATGCATTTAATAAAAGGGTTAACTTACTTCTAAACACGCTATGCAATGCATATTTGTAGCCAAAAATAACACTGTCTCCACCAAAAAAGAATTAAGCTTATTTTTTAAATGTAAGAATTTTTTAACAGGAAAGAAGTTGTCACTTTTGTGTTGTCTGTGAATTTGGTATTACCTTTTGGTTGCAGCTTCATCATAGCAAAGTTTGTTTTTGACTTCATACAGCAGCTCTATCTCTGAATTTGAGGTTGGAGCAATGTGTTTTCTGATTCTAAAAAATAAAATAAGTTCTGTAAGACAACCAGGAAACTAGCAGCAAAATGCTATTGAAAAGCAAGTACGCTATTTAAGGGAACTTGCAAATGTAAATCCATGTTATTTTTCAAAACTACGAAAAAAAGACCATGGGTCAGATAATTCCCTTACTTTTTACCACAGGAAATGATCAAAGTAGCAGAAAATCTGCTCTTTTTGGCCAAATTTCTGTCAGAGACAGAAGGGGTCGAGCCAACACATGGTGTATGCAGCCTTGCAGCAAGAGGGGGATGTGGCTGATGGGAAAGGAGGTGGAACCAGAGAAAATCTGTAGGGTAATACCTCCTATTAAACACACAGGAATTTTCCTATTCTAGATAAAACAGAGGCTGATCCAATGAAGCAAATCTCAAACAATGCAACCTTTCTTTCCGGGCGGTTGGATGCCTGTGAGTGGAGATGTGGGGCTGGGTGAGTTTGGGATGCTCTGCGTCGGGCAGCTGCCTTGCTGTAGGGAACCCGCAGCCTCTGGGTTGCCCTGAGACATGTCAGGAGTCCAGGCAAAAATGTGTACCTGCCAGAACAGCTTGGTGGGAGATGAAGTCTTTTTTTTTTTTTCTTTTTTTTTCTTCCGCCCCCCCCCCCCCTCCCCTTCCCTATCAGGCTCTTTGTAGACTTTACAAGCAAAAGCAGATGGTAGGGACCAGTACATTTTACTTCTTTGTTCTTGCTGCCTGTGAAAGGTGCCAGATGGGCAATGATAAAGGCAGAAATTCTCTCCCCGCAGCCCAAGGACAGCGAAAATCCAGCGCTTTGAGGCTGCCCTGTCCTCACAGCATCACCATGATGCGGTGGAGTTTTGGGTCCACTGGTTTCACTCTTTGACTTTTTGCTAAGAGCCTGACAGAAAATCCCAGAGGCAACTTGACAGGAGCATCAGGGGGAGTAAAATATTTCACACAGGACAGCAAAACACCCCCAGCTTTGGATCATTCACAAACGGGCCGAAAAATACACAGGCAAGGTATGGAGCGCAAGGCCAGATCCTTCATCTGAATAACTTGGAAAAATAAACACTGTGTACTCTGAGAGGCATTTATTTACTTGAGAATTATGAATTATCAAACTTTCTATATGAGTAGTTCAAAGGTATGTTTAATTAACATAATTAGAAGCAGTATTCTAAAACATTTTCTTAATAAGACTAGTATCTATGGACATGAAGGGCTTCATCCATGACTCAGTGAAGTCTGTGTAATTAAGTACTAATGTATTCTACAAACTATGTTAAAATTGTAGGGGTTATTTTGTGTTGCAAAGCAAGGAATTATATATTGACTTTCATTAATCTGAATCTTTTCCTAGAACTGGTTTTATTGTACTAGAGTCCTTTGAACCTAAGGGGTTTTTTTGTTTTGTTTTGTTTTTTTAAAACCACAGTGAATGATGCTATATTCCAACAAAGTCAAAAGCAGCATTTCAAGATTAATGCAGAGATTCCTGGGGTCTTTTGTCAGCTTGCCAGACTCTTGTTCCTGTTCTAACAATTTTTTATAATTTCCTTTTATGTTAATAAAGGCTTCTTGTGGCTGTAAAAGTTGAAGTTGTCTTACTCCATAGACAGGCTGGTTCTTATGTAGATACTATTTAGATTATTTAGAAATCCTGCTGGTTGCCAGATGGAGCTCTTTTGGGTTTTATGTTAAATACTTGGAAAGCTAAATAGCTTGATTTTTCTCTCCTCCCCCAACAAAATAAATAAATACTTGAAAAGTGATTACTAAACTGAAGTTGCTTAACTTCAGTTTAAAAATCAAGTTAGTTTGAGGTGAAGTGACTGCAAGTATGAGATACCTCAGAGTAGTTGGGTTTTGGCGAGGTTTGACTTACCTACCGTGATTTCAAACCAACAGTTTTTCTCCAGATTTTGCTGGCCAGCAGGAACCTGAACTTCAGTCTTGGGATGGAGAATCCTGAAGAGCATAGAACACGGCCCTGAATCCAGTACAGGATCTGGAACAGAATTGAGATGGAAATCCCAAGATGGTCTTAAGACTTCAGTGGCTGTTAGGATTGCTGAGGTTGCTTACAAATCATACCATTGGCGCCGGCAGCCTGTACGGATGCCGGGGTGGACTCTTAATGGGGTGGTCTGAAACAGCTTTTATTCCCCGACCTTTGGGATGCTTTGCCCATTCAGTCGAGTTCACAGGTTAGTGCGCAAGGGCGTCAGCAGCAGTGCCAGGCCAGGTCTGGTTACCCTTCATCTGGTTTTAGCGGTCGTGAGGTTTCATTTGGTTGAAATTCAGGCAAACTGCTGAGTCTAGGACTAATGTTTCTCAAAAGAGCAGTGCCTGTTGGGCACTGTGGTGTTGATGAACTGAGGGACCTTCTGTTTCATGCTCAACGTATACAAGATGTTCCTCCAGTTCCTGCAGAAGGTGCTTGGGAAACACTGGGAGTCAGCATCCCGCTGATCATAATTCTTTTGTCATCAATTGCCAAAAGGTCAAGATCATAGTTCTGGCCTCCAGGGTTACGTTTCTAATGAACAGAGTAAATAATAATAATAATAAAAAAGGCATTTTCTAGTCAATTTTTGCAGTTTGTATTGATTCTGTCTGGTTCACATTAAACATAGGAAGTCTCTGGAATGGGTAGGCATGCTGTTCAGGTGTACTTTGGCCCCTGTTTGCATTCTGAACACGCACACTATGGAAAAAAGTGAGAAAAGTCAGGTAGATCTATATGTGCAGTGTGATAAATTATAGGCCCTGTAGCACTTCTGAATGAGCGTGCAGTTAACGCTCTGGTCTGATTTAAACGCTTCGTATTTAGTTGATGTTTAAAAATTTACTTTCCGTTTAAAAATTTACTATGGCATCAATCTGTTCTGGCAGCGTTAGATTCATAGTTCAAAAACTTTATCGCCTTTTATCATCTTAAAGTAGCCATTAGTCTGAAACTTTTCAGTCTCTGGGTCTGGCTTAAAAACCAAAAAGGAAATTGACCTGTATATTTCAGTTTTAATATTTCTGAAAGCTTTAAAGCTAATGGGTCAACCTATGTTTGTATTACAGAGCATGGAAAAATAGTGGGTTTATTCTTTCTAGTGTTGAAGTGAGCTATTGTTTCTCTGCTCATAATTAAAAACTCACTTTTTTGGAAACTCAGATCAGTCCTAGGCATTGTGAGAAAATCTGTGAGCAAAACCGTGTGTGAAACTTCCTTAATACTGACTTTAGACATGAACTCATTCAGAATCTGTAACCTTGTCTTCACTTGTGACTGTCGTATTAGAGGAGTTTGTCACAACAGCCTGTTCGTGGAGCCGGTAGCATCGAACAGGCTGAAGAGCAGTTGTTGAAGTGAGCGGTACAAGCTCCAGGGACACACGAGTGCATCTTGGAAACTTCAGAGATACGTGCTGCTGGCACCAGGGCACTGCAGGTTGCAATAGTCATGAAGAGTTATAGTGAAATACAGCACTGAAAAAAGCTATGAGCAGGATAGGTTTGTTTGAAAGTGAGGGTGGAATTTATAGTTTTTAAAGAAAAAAAAATAAAATACTTGGTCAGAACTGTAAGAGTAATTAGGGGCTTAACTCCCATTGATTTTCAGTGGAGCTGTATGTCTAGATGTTTTGACCTGGTCATTTGTGATGAACTTTGGATGCCTGTGGTTTTAAAATTAATTATAGGATGTTGCGGTAGAGTTCTATTGAAACTCTATAAAGCTAGAAAATTTGCAGTTGAAATATGAATATGGGCCATAATTCTCTTCTTACCATCCTGACCTTTCCATATGGGTTAAAAGCTGTTGTTATCCCTGGACATGCCCTGGCTGGCAGGCAGCCAGAGGCCCAGCTCTGCCTCCTTTGTCTTTTATGGTTGCCAGATGCCAGCATCGTGCATCTTACCTTCACATCGGAAGACAGATCTCACCTTCCTCCCTCTACCCTCTGCTCCTGGTGTGGAACAGAGATCCCTTTGTACTCTGTGCATGTTATCCTCATACAGGTCATACACATAAAGATAGTTCATGCTAATTGGAGTCCAGATCGCATTAGAAACCTACCTGTTTTATCTGTATGCAAATTCCAGCTGCCTCAATACCACACACATCCTTTCAAAATAGGTCTTGAAGAGTTGCCTGTAATCCATATTCCCAGGAACTGTGTTTCCCACGCAGTTTGTCAGAGAGCTCTAATGCTGTTCAGAAGAAAAGGTAAACTGTACTTTATTAGTTTTTTTAGTTTTTTTAAATTAAGTATTTATGAGGTGTTTTTCAGTTGAGGGGGTGGCGGGTGAGCTGGATACCATAGATGTAGGTTAGTGGCTAGCTTGGAGTTGTAGCAGCTCTAGGTGCCCGTTTCCCATCGAAGTAGCATTTGGGCTTTGTATGGCATTTTCTGTCTCTCTTAACGAACTATACTGCTCTGCTAACATTATGTATTTGGTTAATCTGCAACTTTGAGTTCAGTATCAGAAAGGTAGCATCTGGATTTACACTGCCCTGTAAAATCTATTTATTGATGAATCTCTAATACATGTTCTATATTGAACCCTGAGGGTTCTTTTAACATTTCTTGTCTTACCACAGGTTATTTGTTTATCAAAATTACCTTAATTTTCTCTCCAAATGAAAAAAAAAACCAAACAAACCAAAAAACCCCTACTTGGTGCATTCCCCACTATCTGCCTTTTATGGACAGTTTCAAGATTATTAGATGAAAATCACTTTCTTTGAAAAATAGTTTGACTCCTAAATTTCCAAGTCATGGTTTGAAACTTGTGAGCATTTTGTTTTGGACATGATTAAAACCACATCTGTTCATTGGGGTAGAGCAGAGGAAAAGGCATGCTTTTCTGCCTTGGTACGTAAGATAACAAAAGGTCAAATGTTCTTTGGTTCACTTACATGTCTGTACTGTAGGAGTCAAAAATGCCTAGCTGCATCAATATGGCTGCTTGGGACACTGAGGATCCTTTGGATTACAGGCCCAGCACTTTGCAGTCACTTGTATTGGGGTGGGATGGGGGTGGGGATGAATCTGTTGGAGGACCCTGTTAGTACATTATAATGTTCTGTATTGCGTTTGGTTTTGTTTAAGACAAGAAAGCTCAAATCAGAATTACGTGCCAATTCTTCATAAGCTCCCACTCATTTGGCAAAGAAATTGCATCAATTACATCTTGTTTTCTGTACTGTGTCGTTACAGAAGAGAGAGCACATGCTGCACTTGTAAGGAGATGAAATAATTCACTCACATCTTTGAAGCCATTGCTATATTTTTCTCGTTTCCTTTGAAAATAATGGTGGGCTGTAGAAGACTTTCCCTGGATGATAAATATGCTTTGCAAATGTACAACGGTGCTCAGAAGCTTGAGTAAAACAGGCTTTTAAAAACTAGTAAATCTGTCTGATAGAAACATGATAAAAAAAAAAGTCAAAGTACTTTTCCGAAGCTTTTCCCCAAAGTACTGCTTTAGCTATAGTTTTACCTGGTTTTGTTGTTACATTCATTTCATGTTACTGTTGGACGTTTCCTTCCCTGTGAGATGGTTTTATAAGATGGACTGATTTCACGTAGGGAAGATGCAGTTGCTGACTGGTCTTGGATCCTTTTCAAGGCTGTGATCTGTTGAGATGTTGCATGTGCTCCCTTGTAAGATTGCGTTTTACTGCAGTGATCTGGAGTTCATATGAATGCTTCCCTGCCCTAATGCCCAGGGAAGATGCCTCCTGTCAAGAGGGTAAAGCATAAAGAATATTAAGAGCACATCAATAGGAAAAAACTTTAGGATGGACAACTCTTTTTTTCAACAACTCTCTGCCTGAACTAGCCCCTCTTCCTCAAGAATATTAGTTTAAAATTAATGAGAGTATTTAAAAAATTTCAGCTGCCAAAAAAATTGATAACCTACATAATGCGTGCAAGCTTCCTTCATGTTTTGCTTCTGTTCATAGTCTTATCTACCTAAAAATAACAGTTTAAATGTATTTTTATCAAAAAAAATAGAGTATTTTTTTTTAATCAATGGGGAAAAAACAAAGTGAAAGCCTCTGTTTTGGTTTTCACAAGTGGAACTGCAAAACAATCAGTATCCCTTTTGCTCAGTAGGTGCTGTGTAGTAAGTTGTTCCACTGCTTATTGCACTCTAAAATACCTTTTTAATGTTGATTTCCATTGACATCCTACAGTTTTATTTTAGAAAAGTGCTCAGCTTGTTGATGTGCTTCAGTCATATTGACGGTATATACATTTTTTTCTTAGAACTGAATAAGCCTGGTTAATGATAGAGTGAAATGATACTAAATTTATTTCTAAGGGGAAAAGCTAGCACTTTGCATAAGTCAAATTGATGATAAGTTCAACCTAGTAATTTTAAAGGCTGTTGGCATTTGTAGTAGTGTGTTTGAGGACTCTTGCAAGCCTGAAGCATGTTATTTTCAAACTGTTTAATTTTATCACCGTTCCAGGGAGTACAGAATTATCTTTCCCAGACCCAGGTTATTTGGAAATTAAAGCCTTTTAGAATATACTTAGCAAAAATGATCCTAGTTAGATCTAGTTTGCAGGGTGAGTCCTACCTGCAGATGGGAAACTGGGATGTACAGATTTAGCACGTTGTGAGGAGGGTTGCTGTAATACTTGTTAAGAACTGTGTTATCTGAGATTGGGGTGTCTGGGATTTTTCAAAGCAACACAGATTTTTATTTTTTATAAGCAGCCTTTTATATTTGTTTTTGTGGATGAAAGCCCCCGAAGCTTTTTATGGTGATCTCACCTCTCTTCAGTTCTTCTCAGATACTTCCTTTTTTTTCCTTTTTTCCCTACCACATACACAGCAAGTACCCTCTGCACATATACCCATTGATGCTGGTAGAAAATCAGCTGTTTTCAGTGGGGGTAGCGTTTATAGCATGATTCCCTTCATTAGATAAATTCTTTGTCTCTAGCATCCTACCTGGACTGTTAGTCCTGATGGATGAACTCTGAAAACAAGGAAGTTTGCCTTGATCTCAATAAATGGTGTAGCCGTCGGGATTCTTGCATGCAGATAAAGATCAGCTGTGGTAAATGCAGGTATGAAGTGTACAGGTAGAAACACACATGCACAAAGGAGCCTCCTTCCTAAGGCTTGACCTTTCTTGCCCACAGCCTTCTCTGCAAAACTGTGTATTTCTTGCCATCAAAGAGTAAGTACTGTTGGGAAGACAGAGTCTGCTGGAAGGGCAGTTAACCATTACAATATGTAATGTTATAATACATAACATTATATATTATACCATAATATAACCATATTATATATAAAAGTATAACCATTTAATACTTCTTAAATACTAAGTACTTATTAAATTGCTAAACAACTGCATCACGATTAGTAGCTAACAGAACTACTGCTTATAACCAGGGACCTACATGGAAATATATTTGGTAATAATGTAAATGCTTGTTGTCATCACGCCTTGCCAGTGGTTTTGGGGTCTCTGCATGTTAGGACTAGGGAAGAAAGTTGAAACTTGTTTGGTCAAAAAGTATAGGTCAGTTCTCAGGAAAGAAACAGGCGCTTCCAGAGTTAACTTGGATTAAGCTGGTACGTAAGGAGATGCAGCTTTCTGATAATTAAGGGATTTGTAGAGCACTGTGAGTCAGGATGGTACCTGTTAAGGGTACTTGGGCCAAGTCTACTTAACGGTGAATCTTTCTTCTTTATCAGAATGAAAGCTTTATTGTCTACCCCTAGGTTGTTACATATCTTCACCTTTCCATAGGTACAGGGCTGTGCCTTTTCTAAAATCAGACATGAAAAATAAAATACCTCTTTCCCATGAAGTATGTCCCACCAGTCATCACTTTCTTGGTGCTGAGCATGGTGCTGTGTAATACTGGCTGGTGATGCTTTACTTTTGTCTTGCTCTTTGCATTGTCTCTCACATATTCCTTAGTGTACGTCATCAGACTAGGAGCCGTTCCTCACCTCACCGTTTCTATTTCTCCTCTAAAGCTTCCAAAAGTCTTTTGTACTGACTTACAAAAACAGCTGGAACCGCAACATCACTCCATTTTAAGCTCTGAATTGTGTTAGCCATTACATTGGTTCCACATGCTGCTTGGGTGGAGACATCAGTTAAAATTCCCAACGCAGCCAGCCAGGCCAGGAACTGTAGCTCTGTGTAAGTGGTGGTGACTTTCTAATTCTTGATTACATTATGCTAGAAAAGAGGATTGTTCCCAGAGCAATTTACCAAGAGGGGAAAAATGGAAATACTGTTCAAGGATGACCTTCCACCCCAGTGATCTATTTGGCTGGCGTCTGTTATTGCTCAGCTTCTCCGTCATGGGTTTTGCAGTAGTCTAGTGCTTTGTCATCGCTGCTAACTGGAAAACTCCTGAGCTCACTAAACAGTTTGTGAGGGGTTTGGGTAATGGCAGATGGATTTATGAGTGCAACTGTAGAACAAAGTATATTCGTCAAGGTTACCTGAAATAAACATGGGTCCTGTGTGAGCAGGCTTTAAATGCATTGATTCAAAAAATTTCTTAGATTTAAAGTGCTATTCCTGAGCCCAAGATCCTGAGAGAGACGAGAGGAAAAAAAAGGGAATTACTTTGCACCACTCCAGCATGGGAGCAGGAAAACTGTTGTTGCGATTGTCTCCAAGAGAGAGGCAGTGCTGTAATCCTGTTTCATTTTCGTACACAGAACTTGAAAAGATTTTTCCTAGAAATGTGTAATGGGACTGTCAGAAAACAGACCACTCCCCTTCCCAGTAGTTTCCTGCTGAAGTCATTTAAGGCCTCTCACAGCTTTCATCTGTATAGGCACTGAGAACTCACGGGCCAAGTTTTTTTTATTTTTTTTAATTTTTTTTAAATAGACTACCAGCAAAAATGAAGCCCTTTAAAAAAAGTCATTAGGAAAGAAATTTGGAAGTTTCTCTTCTCTGCCTGTGAAGCTGGCTCACCACTTAATTAGTTTCTCATTTCTGCTCTGTTTCCATCAATCCCGGTGAAGCGGACCTAGGTGTTTTTCTTCATTTTAGGTATTGCTAAAAGCATGTCTGTGAGCTGCCCAAAGGGGCGGAGAGAGAAGTTGTTCCTTACTTCACTTCTGGGACTGTCTGTTCAGGGCTTTACACAGGAGGTGACTTGGAAAGGCTTGTGAATGCCATTTACTGTGCACTCAGACCTGGTGATCACAGTAGGGTGAACATACAAAACCTGCTCTGCAGGCAACAGCCCTAGTACAGTAGCTATTTAAAAAAAAATAAAATTCCCTTTGTGGAGCTGGCAGATAGCGTGCATTCACAAAGATGGGACTTTTTGTTGGTATACATGCTATGTTTAACACAAATGATCAAGGCAGCGTGCTTTTAAAAGAAGCCATTATTACCCTGAATAAATGGATGCTACGCAGCATGCATTTTTTGGTTGGACTGAATTCAAACCTCCCATTCTGAAATGGATCGCTTTTTTGGGTTGCATTCATTTGTGTCTCAGGCAAATCTGTAGCGTGGATTTGTTCCTTAGATGAATGATACACATTTCATCCGGTTTCTTTCAAGCTGAACTCTGCCTGGCACAGGAATGATAAATGTTTTTTTCTTTCTCCTTCTGTCTAGAAGACCATGTTGTACTGTGAAAGATGAATGTCATTCCCAAGACAGATGAACTGCATTCAGAGGTGGATTTACTAATAAACGTTTGTAATGCCACGGCAGTGCCATAGGCACCTGATCAGACATACATACATTGTGGTAGTATTGAGCCTTAGTCACTTCCACATATCAGCCATTTTGTAAAGCTTTTAATTGCAAGTTATATGTCCTTAAAGCCTAGAGGAATCTTCTCTATAGGGAGGAAATTTGCCTATTTTCTTTTACTATTAGTCTTTGGGGTAGTGATGTATATACAGGTATTTCAGCCTTGAAGCATGAACTTCATGAAGCTAGATAGCCATTGCAAGTGACATATGCATTTAAGAAAAGAAAATGCTAATATTTAAATAGGCCGCCAGCATGCTATGAATGCAATCCACTGTATTGATATGACATTTAAAGTGATTTGCATTTGCTATGAGATTCTGCATACCTGATGTGTAATTTCTTGGAATTTCCTTGATCCAGTACATAGGGAAGCTTGGTGAGATGAGTACAGCCTAAAGAACAACTTCATGGTTGCTTTGAATTAAACTCCCAGTAGATCCCAGGATCAAATTTGGGACCAATGAGATAACTGGCCTATTTGGAGAAAACTTGGAGTTTGCTTCAAGCATCCGAGCCTTATCGTGCAGTGCTGGCAGGCTCTGAGCGTTACCTGTTCCCATCGCCTCCCTGCATCCCATCTGCCCGTGTGATAAGACCGTATGTTTGAGGCTAGGCAGACAAGGCGTCCTGTGGCCTTTCTGATAGAGGCTGACATGGGGTGGTGTGAGGACACATTGCACTTTTAGGCAGCCTGGATTCAGGCTGTCTGCAAGGGCCACCTGGAAAGGACAAGGTGGGTTGTGTCTCAAAACCTGTTTCTAAGAATGGCCATCTCGGGTACAATTTAAGCAAACCTCCAGGGCTATAGCTATGGTCTGGAAAGGCTTCAGATCCTTACCTACTTCCTAAGGTATTGACAGAAGTTCTCCTCATACTGAAAACGAGATTTGAACTGAATCCAAAGACTGTGGAGTCGGTGCAGTGGTGTGATGAAGGAGAGGAGCTGGTACACGCTTTCAAAGATTTGAAACTAATAAGCGTATATTCAAGGAAATGGCATCTGAAATGCTTTTATTTCTGATGGTAACGATTTGCACTAAGTATAGCTTTGAGTCTTAATATATCTTCTTCTATCAAGAGTCTTGATACTCAGAAAAGTAGGGCCAGCGAGTTAGCAAGGATAATTAGAGATGTCTCATCTATTCTGTTGTGATACATATACACAGTAGTATATGTCGATAATAGGAGGCATGTAATTCAGAAACCGTTCTGCCAAAATCTGTGTCTGCTCTTTGGCCCCTTGTGTAACAGATGGCACCAGTCACCACCTAGTCTTAGTGCAGCAGCATTTTTATACAGAATCCCTTTCTATGTGTGAGAGCCCTTCTGAGAACCAGCAGCAGACAACTGGCTGAGTATCTGAGGCATGCGATGTACAGAGGTGACAAAACCCGACACAAGCAGCATAAGCCTTACTTCCTATCAATAAAAGATAATTGCTGGCAGAAAGTGGTGAGTGTCAGTGGCTGTTTAGATTAGGGAGGGATCGGTTGTGTTCAGGGAGGGAGATAGCGTTTGCTTAGGTTTTCCCTCCTGGAACTAGTTTTAGTATTTCAAGCACGTTGGGGAACTTCCCCCCTCAATGGGCTAAGATGTGAGCTGGATGGTGTGTATGGATCTGAGAGAATAAGGCTTAACAACGCTTCAGAAAAAGTGATTGCATATCCTATAATGCTAGCTTTGTTTCTGGGTGCCTGTATAGGCTGTCTCAGTATTTGTTTGCTGACTTTTCTTGCAGCTTAAAATGCACAAGATGTTGCCTGTTTCAGCCTGTTGGGGCTGACAAAATACTGAAGATAAACAAAACCATAGAGTAAAATGCAGCTGAAACCAATCCTGTACAGGGAGTCCCTATATGTGTTATATCAGAGGTAACAGCTGGGATTTGCTACTGACAACACTACTAAACCCATGGTTTTTTCCGTCTGACTGTATGCTTAGTGTGCATGCCCTGTCCAGCAAAATGGAGAGCTGATACTTGTCTCCTTTTTATTCATTGTCTGTGGGAAGGTTATTTAGAGCAGCCTTGTCTGAGTCACTGTGTCATAAGCTAGTTCAAAAGGCATATGCTGTATGTAAAACTGCTCCAAGAAGATGAGGAGCAGCCACAAAAGGACATACTTGTACAAATCACTATTCAGAGATCTTGAAACATAAGAACACATAGTTATGAAAGAGAAGGCCAGGACCCCAAAAATAATTGGCCAGGGTAATGGAAATTGTTAAAAGAATGAATGGGAGCAGCCACAACCCTTGCCAAGATCATTACGGTCATCAAGCTGACGAATGAGCCTGGCGGCAGCAATATATCCATACAGCCAAACAACAAGACTTATTGGTAATCTGTCCGTTTGCCTGACTGGGATCTCATCCACCCACCAGCGCTGGGAGAGACTCAGAGTAATCCCAAAGAGGCTCCCAAAAATCACTGGCCCTGAGTTCCTCTTGGTCCCTGGAAAGAACTCCGCCGCCTCAGCATGCTGTTAGACAACCACCAGCGAAGCCACAGGTTTAGCAGTGCCCTACGTGCAAATGTCGCACCGCGATGCTAACACAGATTACTTTCGAACATTGCAGATCCTGTGTGCCATGTGGCTGGGCTTAAATGCTGCGTACGCTGCCAGGATGGCTAAAGGCACGTCAGCAGTTAAGGACCGCATGAGGTCTCTCTGAAAACGGACGTACGGGCTTGTGTAGCTCACCTCGCAACATAACTTTTCCCAGCAGAATATGGTTGCTGTAATACGGAAGGGCGCTTTGCTGCGCACATGCTAAGTACCCTTATCTCTCAAGTGGCCTGACTAACATAGTAAGATTAAACTAAGAGGAATGGGGCCTAACCTTGTCTCTACTTTGAATTCTGCCACCCCTTTTCAGACCCGGAGAAAAGGCTTTGGGCCCGGAAGCCTGCCTGTTCTTTCCGATTATATTAATCGGCCTAACAAAAATTTCATGTGCGTATTTTTTTCCTACAAACTCTGCTTCTCTCTTGCTGCAGTACAATTAGTTCCATCCTGGAATGATTGACATGGATGTAAATCAGAACAAAGGGATCGGACCAGAACTGTTAACAAAGTTAAAAAAAACAAAACACCAAAGCCAAAGCTGCTGTGCATTGGCATAAGAGCCCTTAGCCAGCTGACTGGGGAAGAAACCCCCTTCCCCAGGAACCAAGCATTAGGGATAGGAGGCTGAAGGCACTGTCAAACAGAGCACAAGCCTCTCCTAAGTCAGTTCATGGCTATAACTGCAATGGCGTTTGCAGCTTTTTGTGACCAGCTTTGCTTCTCAGCCCAGCGTTGGGAACAGAGCCTGACCCCTGTGGTGTGGAAGCAAACCTGGGCCCGCTTTCCAGGTAGAACTGGAGGAGATTGAAAGGGGTCCTGGAGTCATAATACAAAAATCACCAGTTCACACTGATACAAGCAGATCTGGGGGAGGGAATTCAGATTTAGGAGCAGGTAAAGGAAATGCACTTCTAGTTCTCAATGTATCCTTTTAGGATGAGGTTAAGGGGCAGGGTTTAAGCTTAAAAGGCAGAGGTGAAAAAGAATAGTGACAATGTTGCTTTGGGTTTTGTTTTTCACTTTTGTAACAGCTACAGTTTTTTGAGTTCTTTTTCTGAAAGTTGTCATTAATATGACATCATTTTTTAAAGACGGTTAAAAGTCAAATCCAGGTGCTTACTATACTGTTAAGTTACCCTCTCCACAATTCATCAGTCCTCTTAAAAAGACAACCTCCTCCCTAAAGCCTCTGCTTTATTTTTAGACAAAACTGTGGCTATTTAATGTCTAGTTCATTTAGAAAACTACTAGCAAGGTAGAACCAATAGACACATTACAGCAAAACCCACTGTTATTCTTTGCTTGTAACCTTTTCTGTGATACTAATATTGCAATATTATTTATTGTTTACACTGACCAGCGTCCAGATAACCAACTGCAAAGGCTTGATGTGGTAACAGTTAACACTAGAATAATTGAAAGTGTCCTAGATGACCTTCTGCAATACATCAGCATTATAAAGCGAGGTGTGTCAGCTGCATTAGCAAAGTGAAGGTGCAAGGGACTAACTTCTTGCTTCCTCTCCTGTTCAAGTAAACCTTTAAAAGACAAACAAACCTCCCCTTCACTATGGAACTGAAAAGTACCACAGAATGATTCACACCAAATAAATAAATGCTTTTCAGTTGCAATCATTCCCTATTGAGTTGAAGTGGTATTAGGCTGTTTTAATCTCATCAGTTCCAGAAAGCATGCATAAATGAAAAGAAGTCATTTGAACACTTTAGGAGGGGGAATTGCAGCTTGCACAGAGCATCCAGCCAAAGGAAAAGGAATGATTTTATGATGGCTGAGCTCAAATCTATGCCAGTTTACAACTTCCACTACAATTATTTTCATTTCTCCACTTCATTCCTGAAAAAATTAACCCTGCATGATAACCCTCATGCATTTCATCTGTCTGCAGTTCCCACAGTATTTGCTACCGAAGAACTCAAAACATTTAGAACCCTTTTCTATCTGAATCTGATTGCCACTAGGGCTCCTACCCACCTTCACAGGGAAATTCAACTTTTACTCCCACCTGCAACACCAATCCACCCTAAAGGCTATCAGTGAACATATCCAACAAGACTTTTGTAACGGTGATTTTGAGCACAAATGCATGCATAGGAATCCTCCCCACCTAACGCTGAAACAGGACCACCTCTGCTGAGCAGCGTAAGTAATACAGACAGCTTGTGGCAACACTGAGCAATCATCTGCTTAGCCTAGAGCAAAAATGGAAGCTATGGGAACGTACATTTGAATCAGCGTATCTTGGGAAAACATTTCTCTTGTGACATAGAAACCTTATTGACTGCAAATATCCAGAACTTTGATAGTACTACACTTAAAGATGGTAAATTCACTAGGACAGAGATTTTCTTAACAGCTGGAGTGAGCTGGCCACATGAGAATGAGCATTGTTCTGGCTGATGGTACCTGTGCGCTTCTGGGAAGATTTCTTCTCATAAACACCAGGCTACTTCTCTGTGAAATTTTTTCATGTGCACACCAGGAAGCTCCAGTCCTGCTAAATATATGTATTCTGGTGAGATCGTAGTCTGAGGTGGTGCAACAGTCATGACACTAATTTGTGACATACAGTTTCTACGTGCTGTCTTAATGAATGGCTCTGAATTTAGACTCAGCTCTGTGAAAACACTTGGATTGAGGTCTGAATTTGTTCTCCTCTTTTGTTCTTCAATATTCCCGGAGGGGTGATGTCTGATATTCCTGTTAATGTGGAATAGCATCTAATTTCTCAAAATGTCCTGTTGATTTGGACAGGATCATTTGGTATTAGACATACCATGCGGATGCTACAGTTAGCACTTCTGAAGTTTGTCTGTGCTGACAAACAATTCTGCCACAGAGTTTGCTCATTAAAACTGTGGTGAAAAGCAAATCTAGGTGAGACTTGAATGCATTTAAATTAAGTTTTTTGGTATGCATAAATAACAGCAACAACAAAGCAGACTATTTTCCTGCATTATTGTTAATAACATGAAGGTGCATTTCTAACATTATTAACAATTCAGTTTCTCATTGGGTTTGGGATCTATGGAAAGTCTCTCCTTAGTAAAGAGAAACAAACAAAAAAATCTCTATTTTCCCAGTGGTGCTCATTAGTGATGCAGACTTGCTGTCAAATTGCCACTACACTGCAAAAAGATATGCAAATCAAAAGCCTTCATACACTGTAAATTTAACAATTTAGCAAGCAGAATATACAATTCGTATACCTAAGAACAGAGACTAGGCACCAAAACAAAAGGAAAGCTCTTGTCAGTTTGGTTTTTTTTAAAATATATTTTAAGAAATTTAAGAACACTGTCTTGAAATATTCATATATACTGCCAGATTATCTGAATTCAATTCTACCACCTTAGCTGCCTTCTGCTTGGAAGAAATACATGTTAAACCATTGTACTTATTGAAATTGTTGTATTTTTTTTAATTGGAAAACTGCACAGAATAAGTTGCAATTATAAAGTTTCAGATAAAACAGTTTAAAATTTAATTCCATAACTAAATTATATATATATGTATAAAATTAGAAATGTTGAAAAGTCAGATCAGTTTTTATAGTAGCCAGCTGTTGACTAGTAAATAAGCTCCACCTCTCTAATAGGAAGCAGCAGATGAATTCCTGCAGTTCTCTTTGTAATTCTGATCCAAGTTCTTCTGAGGCCAGTGGAAAGATTTATATTAAGACCGCTTATTAGGACTTCATTTTACATGTGTGTGTCTCACTGAGATGAGTGCTTATTTCATCTGGTTATTTCAGGGCTTCCAATCTCAACTCTACAGTCTGTAAAGAGTTGATTCTTTTTCTTGAAACTAAGATAGTGTATTAAATAGAGGGCTATTGGATAGCAACAGACATTTGTTATTGGTCCATGGCAAGATTCCAAATCGTATCAATTCTAAGAATATACTTTCAATAAATTTTGAGATAACAAATCATACTGACCACAAAAAATGTCCTTAGGTGACACCAATAATGAAGGAGAGTCGCTTCTGACAGGCAATTCTTGCTCTTGCAGGTGTGCTCTCACAAGGCTGGGAAAGTCTTTGTTTTTGGGAGTTTCCATAGTAATGCTGGCAGTCCTAAATGGAAACAAAAATATTTAAAAGGAGAAGTTTAAAAAAAAAAAAGCATGATTCAAATGTGACTGAAGTTTGTGTTTTTCTAAGAGTAGAAAGCAGAAATGTTGTTGTATATGGCTTTAAAAATTCGATTTAAATTAAATCCAAAGACAAATTCAGGAACATTTTTACCAACTGTTGTGGGCTTGGCATCATAAAAAACACTTTAAGGAAGGCCTTTTAAGAATCAGCAAACACAAAGTGACTCCTTTCATGTTTTTGTTTTCTGAACTGGGTGCCTGTCTTCTACAACTTGAATTTCCATACAATCAAAATAACCTTTGCCAGGATGAAAATGTTTGCTGCCGAAAGTACATAATGCAAAAACCCAGGCGGGCTTCATTTATTTCAGAAATAGCCTTTAAACATTTTGAACGCCTAAAATGAGACCGATGCCGCCATTTTAAAAAGAAACTTGCAATGCTGAAGAGAGATTTTTACGTTTACTTTTTTTTCTCCTGAAGATGAAACCCTGTAAGACACTCTGCACCGCACTGCAGCAGGACGGCGAGCTCCAGCGAGCGGTGCCGGCCGTGGCAGAGGTGGGCACAGGCCCCTGCAGTGCAGCCATCGTTCCATGTTTTGGGAAAAAGGGTCTGAAAGGCCTCTGGAGCTGTAACCAGGCGTCAGGCACCGGCCAGTTTTGTACAGTCCCCTCAAAACGCCAAAATGACTAAGGCAACAATGCAAACGTTGAGTGTGGTCCACAGTATTAGCAAGGCTGTGAACTTGGCACAGATCCCCCGAGACCTCAGGAGAAGATGAGGGGAAGCCACCTCCTCGCTGCTCTCACAGTAGGGTGGGAGGGAGGCTTGAGGTAGGAAAATGTCATGTGTGCCGTTCCCCCTGCTTGCTTTTGCTTCGAATGGAAGATGAGCGGTCAGACAGCCCAGTGCTAGGGCAGATCCAGGGACCTGCTGGCAGTGCTATTTATACACCACAGGGGAAAAACAGCACTTGAAAGTGCCTCTGTTCTAAGGTCCTGATTGAAAAAAACCCCAACAATTCTGCATCTGTGAAAACTTCCAAAAATTGCATTCCTCAGTATAGAAGCCGGATATATATTTGTCGAATCGGGCTCTTAATTAGGGAGGATGCAAAGGGTTTTCTTCCCCGCGACACTTCCTGCTCAGCAGTGTCCCCTCTGCTTTCTGCTAACCCTGCTAAAGTTTGATGTGGGATTTTGTTGTTGTTATTTATTGCCACAAAGATACTTCAGCAATCAGCAACTTACCCCCTTCCCCCCCTGCTCCCGGCCCTCCCTTCTAATTTCAGATATTTTTTTTTTCAGGCCAGATTTCTTCCCGCTTACTTGGGCTGGTCTTTTCACTGAAACAAGCTCTTCAAACGCCCCCTGATCACTTGCCCTTCCTGTCCACGCTGGGTTATGCCAAACCTGTTAGTTCACAACAGGAAACCAATAGCTTGTGCTATCGGGAGATATTTCCTTCACAGCACAAAATGTCTGAATAATAATTTCGAGCAAGGCTTCACCCATTTCCTGCGAAAGGAGGGAAGTTTGCCTATCCCAGTCCCTCAGAGCTCTTTGTTTCCATCCCTTCGTGACGTAATGCTTTCTGCATAGGGAAGATGCATCATTTTCCCTTAACAGCAGTAAATTCAATATCCTGTGTAAAGTTTTGATTGCTCTCCAGCAATGAAACATGTAACATTTACAAATAATAAATTCAGTTATGTTTTAGTTTATACTTGTGGTGTCTCTTTCAAAAAAATAAATTAAACTTTTGGTGTCTGGAAAGTAACCGTAATGAAAACATGAAGGCTAAAGTTTGGTTGATTAAATATTTTAGTTGTAGGCTATTTGTCACTACAGGTTTAACTGCTGCGTATCCTCCCAGCAGACAGGACAGCCTTCCTGGTACCAGCTCTTGGTGAGCACCAGAATGCCCCAGACAAAATGTCCCTTCTGGCACTGGATTTTACAGGAATACTGCAGATAAACTGTGTCAGGCACTGACTCAACAACACATCAATTAAGCACATGCTTAACTTCCTCCCTATATAGCAAAACATTCACTTAAGCAAATACTGAAGAGTGACTGACTTTCTAAAGTGTAATGCTACATCAAATCCTCAATATAATGGCAATGCCCAATTGTTGAAAAGGGAATTATCAGGCAATACACGTTAGCTCTTCAGTGCTGGAACATTTAGGGATATTTTGGTTGCATTAGTTTAGGCAAAAATAAGCTATCCTTTATCCAAACAAAGTAGGCATAGAAATTACTACATACAAGCTACTTTTTTTTCCATTCGACCCCACTGTGGTGTTAACCTATTTTTGTAAAATAATCCAACCTGGAATCACGACATGTGTTTTATTTAATTTACTACAGTTTGTGTGGTTTTTGTTAATAACAAGTTTAATAAGGGCCTGTGAATATGATTTTTTTTTATCACTTGTTGCAGGAAAAAAGAAAGCTTAAAAGGAGAATTTGTCAAAGAGTTTGAGGATCTTAAACCCAGCTCATCACAGTTGTTATTATAGTGCAGTCTTAATTATGTCAATTGCTGTCACACAAAAAACATAGTAAATCTCTTTCTCCATTATTCTGAAGGCAATAATATTTTTTTAATTTGAAATGGTTGAGCTAACATGAAATACTGCATCTCTACTAATTCACTCGTTCCAATCAAGAGGCCCAGCAGAGTCAACTTACTGTTTTCTTCCCTCCTTTAACAGGCATCGCATGCATTTCATACGGTCTGCCCGCTCAGCTGGGATGCCACAGGTAGCAGGCACCTTCCTTCGTATGGCTTCTAGTCATACTAGTGTTAGCTAAATAAACCATTTTAACACCTCTCCACTAGGAGCTGTGTTTAAGAATAGCAGCTTTGTGCTTCAGCGTCTCTTGCTTGAAAGGCAGGAACGTGGTTTTCTGGCTGAAGGTCAGCAGGACCTTTGCATTTCATGTTTTGCAGTCCCTTTCCAGAAGTACCTTTGTCAGTTATGGACCCAGGCAGCAAAGTCTCTGCTCTAGGCAGATTTCACCCACCTTGACCACCTTCAGTCCTCACTTGCCCCATCAGTGACTGTAAGATGTGAGACAATGTCGGTCTCTTTATATTTGTTTCAGAGGAACTGTAAAAACTAATTTTGTTTCGCTTCACTTGGGGATGAGGAGAGCATTTCCCCATCAGTGTCTTTCACAGATAAGAAAACTTGTTTCTGAAGAAAAAAGAAAAAAATCTGCAGAATATAGTTCAGTCCTTTTTCTAATTGTTCAACCTTAAGCTGGGACATCTTGTCGAAAACCTTCTTTGAAGGTGATACCCCAAGGCTATTGTTGCATCTTGGTTTTTTTTTTTTTCCCTTCCCAATTTTGAATCCTCTTTGATCTGGGCATTTGAGTATGACTAAGTTACATTTCATTGTGTAACAAAATCCCAACTGGTTGTTCATTCAGTGCTTTATAAGGCCAAATCTGGAAACCCTTACTTCCTTCTGGCCACCTGTCTGAAGCAGAAAAAGAGGTGAGCTGGAGGATGTTCTGAGAATAGCAATGCAAACAACTGGTGCCCAAAACAATCAGCTGCTGTAAAGCTGGACATGCTGAATATGTCTAGTTGTGCCTAATGGCCAGAAAAGCTAATGACAGCGTAACTCTGTTGGCTATTAGAGAAATACAAATGCCAAGGTATAAACAAGCATACTTAAGAAAAAAAAAATAAAAATCAAACCAATCATCAAAGAAAGTTTCCTGTCAATCCCATGTTTTAATATCACAGAAAGATCTTTTATAGCAACTGTGGGAACACAATGTCCTTTTCAGCTTGTAAAACTACATTTGCATAGCATTTTAGAAAGGTCTGTGCAATCCTGCAGGCTGGCAAGAAGCGACATTAAGTCCCCTTCTTCCTATTATTAACTTGTATAATTCTGTATATGCTTCAGACAACTTCACTAAAAATCCCACAAGAATGGGAGTTTGTGCAGAGTATTTATATTTTGCTGTAGAATAGATCACCGTACTGTGTCTATCTGTCAAAACACATGAGTAAATCATGCTTAAACTTCATTCTCTAGTTGGTGAGTTGAGTCTCAGAAAGATTAGGAAACTTGATGAAGGCCACACAGGAATGAACGAGAAAGGAACAGCTGATGTAGCATAGTCTGTTAGCTGGTACAGAGGCTGCAACTGCACGTACCAGCTTCTGTGACACACCGCACCGTGCTGGAGTGCAAATGGTTCTAGACTTCTCTATATTATACACAATACAATTAGGAGAGATGCCTAGTGCCCTCGCTGCAGCAGCAATGATGGTCTCGGATACGGCTGGAGGGGAAGGGAGGAGAGGTGGTGCAGAACAGCCGTAATAGATCAGGCAATGCCAGTAGCTGGGAATGATCAAATGTCCCTACTAAACTCACAGAGGCACAAAAGGAGCTAATAGCTGACATTTTCAACACCGGAATTTTCAGGCAAGTAAAATCATAATTTTATCAGAATAGTGATATAAACATTGTATCATATATAACTCCTGGCTTAAAGTCCGGTTCGGCAACCAAGTGGTCTCGGAAACCAGATACTTTTGTAATCTCTGCCCCTTAAATAGGTTAAATCCATCTAACACCTTTCATGCCAACATTTCTTTTGCATAGTGCTCAGGCTCTCATTCTGTTTGACATTTTATTTCCACTATTGAATTGTCTTTTCCTTGTTTTGCTCATTCACAGTGCATACTGGCCAACCTACAAAAATGTAATTTGAGTGTTTTAAACTAGACTAATATATTTTGACTGTATCCTTGCTGACAGAGAGGACTGTAATGCAGCCAGCTGTTCGTTGTTACTATGTTAAATAAAGTAGAACTCCCTTGTGGTATTCCATATACTAACAAATGATGTAATGAAATTCTGGTCATGTGAAAATTCTATCATTATACCACCCAGAATCCCCATGAGCAGTCACTTGCCTGAAAAGCCCCGTTAACACATCATCCTTACAATTCAGAACTGTAATTGGTTTAACCTGACATGCTGCTCATTTTCTGTCCCCTGCATGTTCCAGTAGTGCAAGTGCACTTTTCTCTGTATTGGTGAAAAAGCGTACAAGACAAAGGCTAGAGGCTTTGCTCTGTTAACATGATATATATACACCTACACACAGGATGTGAAATGCTGATTACAAGAAACATGATCTACAAGTGACAGGTGGGACTGTTCAGGTAAGGAAAGAGAAAGAAAGAGAGAAAGCCATGCATGGAGAGAAGGAAAGTATATCCTCCAAAAGAACTTGGTGAAGCCCATTTAACAAGTTTCTGCTCTCTTCCTTCCCTCCCCCATTCCCACCTGAATAGCTGTTGTATCGTGTCAGGGATTCAGGTTCTAACAGAAGCCCACGCGCAGTTGTAGGATCACAGCTAAAGGAACAAAGAAATGCGGAGTGGGAGTGAGACCAAATGCAGCCTGTTTGAGTCTACATGAATACTGAAACCATCTTCTCACAGGGCCGTACCTGAAAGTGTGAAAAGAAAGAAAAGAAGCGGGGAGAGGAATGAAGGACAAAAAGCTGGGTGAGCTTTACCTTAGACACTGTCTGGCCACAAACAGAAATTCTAACCTTGACTCAGGCAACTATGGGTCACCTCTGTGACTTACCCACATGGACCAGGGTGGCAAGAGGTCCAACACAAATGGACTGGGGAAAGCCGGCAGCAGTGAACAGCCTGTGTGTCCCCACTACGCTTGAGGAAGCAGGAAAGGAGGTAAAAGCAAGCACTGGTTTTACCATGGGAACTGTCAGGCAAGAGAAACCAAATAAAAAATAGCAAACTAAATTTAAACTTTTAGAATTTACAGATGGGTGCCTAGCTCTTCAAAAGAAAATGCACATGCATGGGGTGCCAGCCAGCCAGTCACATGCTGCATAGGAGACTCAGTTGTGGAAGCAAGTCCCTTAAATAAGCCAATCAGCTATGCAAATTGGGCACTGCAATACAACTCTGGCTGAATTCAGTGGAAGATAGAACAAAAAAAATAGCCCTGTGAATTTTGTACTTCTATTAGATTTGAAACATTTATCTCTTGCCCTTTTTTAGAGCCCATGTAACATGCTACTGGTGGAGAGCAGAAACAGTCTGGAAAATGGTAAGGCGGAAAGGAGAAAGTTCTGGGTTAGCAGGGTGTCTGGGGAGAAAAGGACTGAGAGCAGCCATTCCCAGTAAATGCTTGGGCTTCCAGGGCAATCCTGCGTGATGCTGGGCTTTTTTGACTTTCAGAATAGGACCCCTAGAGCAAGAACATGAGCACTGCACTGTACCTGACTGTAGGGTGTTAGTTTTTATAGGAAACCGACGTACTGGGAGATCACCAACTCTTCCACTGCATGACCATAGTTCAGCACTGCTAGCAACAGTAAGGGCTGATTTCTTTGGTGGGAAGGATGTGAGTTTGTCTCCTGTTGAAATGAAAAGGCAACAATTAGCTGAAGGATATGCAGAAACTGAAATTAAGAGAAATCCTACGAATGCACGAGGACAGCAAGGGAGAACAGTTTGAGAGTTATCCCCATTTGCCTGAACAAGGCAGTAGGGCTGTACTGCCCAGAACATGGCCACACAGGTGTTTCAGCACATGATAATCAGTCTTATGCAAAGCACCACTGCCACAGCTGTATTGCTTCTGGCTCGGGAGAAAGTTTGCCTGTAGCCAGAACAGGTATCTCTACTATGCAACGCAGACATACCCCAAGAACCACTAAGAACAGGTTAAAGCGGCCTGGATGCATCTCTAAGAGAACTGAGGTGATGTTTCTTTCCATGATTCACCAAAGACAGGCAGAAACAATAAGTCTGCAAACACCAGGCCCACGTAAGCTTGGCTTAATATCAGGGCTTTCAGACGAGGGATAAACTCATTTGAGCTTGAGCCCTGCTGTGCTGCAGTTTTGTCCAGGTGCTTATCTGTTGTCTCCTAGAGGTTTCACTGCAAAAAATATCAGTGGGGAGGAGGAAGAACACCATATGGCATTTCCCAAGTGGGTTCGTATCACATGTGATATATTTTACATGTGTACATTTCTTGACTGTGGTCTGAGCCAACCACAGGCTAACCTTGAACCCTGCAAACTAAATACAACCTTGCCAGTGCAGCTGGAACAGGTGGGAGAGCCAGATAACACAGAAGGAGCTCAATCCACAGTGTCTTTAGAAACGAAAGAAAAAAATTACTCCTCAAAACCTGTGCTGTTACAGCCACTCTTCTTGCTACGCTGACAACATTTTATTCTGGAAACGGCAGTGGGGTATGTTCACCACCACAGAGCATGAAGCTGAATGCAAAAATCTTACAGTTTTGTCACCCAAATAGCGTACAGGATACTGACAGCTAAGGACAGAGACAGAACGCTGACTCACGCACCCTTGCTTCCAGCTGAGCAACAGCCTTGGGGAACCATGGAGCAGAAAAGCCATTATATGGATCTGCTCATCCTCCGTCACCTGCCTGGAGAAAATAAATAGATATTCCTTTCCTCTACCCTGGACGGCGTCTGCTGTGAGCAGTGCTAACACTGTCCAGCTCCCACCAGGCCACGTCTGTGCTCGAGCTCCCAGGAGAGCCGCTGACCCAACTGTAGCACCTGGGGGAATATTGTGCTAAAATTCCCACCAGCAAATATGACTGTGAAGCTGCAGGCTGTCATCCAGGATCCAAGCCTTCATGAAGCAGTTTTATTTCTGCAAGATAATTAGCGGTGGCAATGAATTGGCAAGAACCAATTTGCATGAAAGACCAATAAAACAATTTTTAATTCTCAACATAGCCTCTAAGGTTGTTTAATTGTAAAATACATGTTCTGTTCTTTATTTTTTTAAATTCACTTCATTTTTAAACAAACAGAACTCCCCTCCCCACTCTCCTAGGAAGACATATAACGACTTACGAAATATTTTGGCTGATGTCACAGATTATTTTATTTATTGGTGACATCATAATGAAATAAAGTAAAAGGGGGGAAAATTAAAGCTATCAGAAAGAGGTCAAATTCCAGCCATTTCTCTGGAGTGAGGTTCAGGTCTGAAGTAATTTTTCAAAAGAGATTTTACATTTACAAAGCTTAATGAGGTTAATTTGAAACTGAATGAGCTAATCATTGGTTTGATACCCTGGACACTGCAAATATATTTCTTCCCTTGGTGTGATAATGTTATTTATCATCTTTCTTCTGCTATTCTGCAAAAGAATCATTTCAATTTCAGGCAGAGACTCTGACTTCCATACCTGTGAAAGCTTGTGCTGCTCTATCATCTTAAATGCCAAAAAACCCACCCATCTCTGGAAGGTTCACAACAATCTGAGTTGGTAAGGGTGGAAAATAGGATGCTGCCTGCTGAACACTATCCATTCAGGATTTCTGTGCTTAGGCTGGGAATCTTTCCAGAGAACTGAGCATGAATTCTACCTCATCTCAGTTTTTGGTTGTTTGTGTTTGGTTTTTTCCTTTATTTTTTCTGTGGGCTTTCTGGCATCATTTATAGAACAACTCACAGGAGGTGCTGAGTTTAAATATTTCCAAAATTTTCAGGTTTCACCCTGTGGCTTTGAAGCACATACAAATTCTACAAGGCAGAAAAAGTAAAAATAATGGCTTGCTTTCCACCTCTAGGCCACTGAGCAGAATCATGCTGCCTTGGAAGAGTTGCTCAGTGGTGTACTTGAGTGGTGCTTACAGTTTCAATACATTTCCTAACTTAGCCACACTAACATCCAAACTCCTCTCCTGTCTAGGCCTGCACAGCCAAAGCCCCCTGGCAGAGCTTCAAAAGGCAGAACGGAGAGGGGCAGCAGCCCTAGCACAGATGTTTGCTATTTAATTCATTAATGCTGTCTTGGTGTTAATCACTTGCACATTCAACTCAGAGAGCAGAACCATATAGGAGGAGGAGAATATAACAGAAAAAGGTCACACACAAAAAAAAAAAAAAAGAAGAAGAAGAAAAAAAAAAGAAAAATCCATTTCAATATTAATTGGGAGCAAAAAAGAAAAGAAGGAAGATTTCAATCCAAAACCTGTGTGCTTTCCCTGCAACTCAAAACTGACAAGCACACCCTGCAATATTGCTGGTTTGTCTTTGCACTGAAAACCAACACATCCAGAGACATTACTGTGGAGCAAGTCCTGTGAAGACCCAGGGTAAATATTCCTCCTACCCTGCACTCCTTTCACACTGCTCAGTTTCTGTTTTTTATCACACGGCTCCACCACCACACGATTTCTCCCATTTCCTGCCCAGCACACATGGCCCCGTGTCCACTCATGAACAAGCCAACATCCTCTTCCACTCACCTCTTCCCAGAGGCCTGGTGAGACACATGGGTCTACCCGGAGGAACTGCTTTACTGTGGGGTATTTTACTGTCTGGACCACAGTGTTTTGAGCTGCTGCTTCTTAAAGTGCGAGAAAATAGCTAATGTAATACAATGGCTATCTCCACCCCAGAGCCTGTGATTTTCCAAACCCACAAACTGACTACATGGCAGCCAAGGTTTTATATATCTCTATATCTCTATATATTTATAAATTTGTATGTGGATCACAGTATATTCATACAAATGGATAATGAATGGAATCTACTGATTATGACTTACAGACTACACTGACAAAAGATGTTGGTGTAGGCTAGTTTGGATGCAGGCTACAGAACTCCAAGAACTTTGTTGAGAGGAAAAACCATCAGAAAAGATCTCTGTTACACAGTTAAACACCCTTAGGAAACTCTACGTAACCAACGACTTTTGTACATTGGCTTGAAACTACAGCTGCAAGCTGTATAGAGGAAATGACGACAGGATATAAAGGACTAGGGAATATTCAATATTTACTAAACAAAGATCTCAGTTTGAGCATGTGTCCTGTCATACTGTAAGTATTTGACAGAAACAGCTCTCTGTGCTCGGACAGTCTGGAAAGTCATTGCTGTCATTTTGCAGTCCGCATGCAATAAATCACCTTGCATTAAGGTACTTGCAATAGCCGAATTTTTCCTCCCCTCTTAAATTATGAATTCAAGCTAGAAAGGCTCCAGCAAACCAAATGGCACTGATAAATACTGGAATAAAACCTGAAACACTGAAAGACCCATGATGATTTCGAGAAGCTCATTTCACACTGTAGTTGTTCAAAGGAACTTTCTTCAGAAGCAGCATTTCCAAGCTCCGACCTGAACTCATGTTAAAATCACACCAACTTGCTGAAAGGGATTTTACAACTTCATCTGACTTCTGGAGTGACTAGACAACAGTTCAGAACTTTTTTAATATTGCCAGATGAGAGCTGTTCCTTTAACACAATATGCTATGTCTTCTCCTTGGGAACTAAAGAAAAGGGCTATTGTAAAACATCGTTATTTATGAGCTGAGTTATGGTGCTTGCCAGATGACAGTGTGCAAGGGGCCCCGTGTCTAATCAGGCTGTACCAAGCTCAGGCACTGCAGGGACAGACTGCTGCCTTTTGGGAGCCTTTAATCTGGAGAGACAACAGAGGCAAGAGGTCAGAGATTATCAGCCCCATGTTGGAGACGGCCAAAAGTGATTAAATTACTTGCCCGGCTTCAGAGAAGGAAGCCTGTGGTAGAGCAGGGAACTAAACTCAGATCCCCGAGGCCCATGGCTGCACCCCTGGCGTGCTGTGACTCACAGCTAACTCATGGCTGACGAGGAGAGTTTAGTTTTCAGTTATCAGAGATTACCCATCTCCTCTCCCCTTTGCATTAAGCAACCTAGGATAATCGAAGTGGTCACATTTTACTGGCACTCTCGTTTGTAGAAATTAACTTTGAGGCCCAGATGATACCTAAGCATCTGCAGGCATCTTGGTTCACAAAATGTGATAGAAGACAGAAGGGAAGATCTGTAATTCCATGTCACTCATCTGAGTCAGTCGCAAGCAAGCAGCAGTCCCAGTTCTCACAAGATCCATTTGAAAAGACCTTTGGCTTGGGAACTGTAAATTCAGGGGAACTGTGATCGCTTTGTGGTTAGTCCTTGACAAGAATAAAAACTATAGTCTTAAAATAAATTATTTGGTGACACCTTCAAAGTAGACTCCATTGGAAGGGGGAGCCCCAGTGATCCCACATTTATGATGGACTTGTTTCTGCCAGCAGGTTTGCTCCTCTCATTTTATCAGGATTCTCTGCCATCATTGCATTTCCTGAACTTTTCCATCATTAATTTACTTTTTTGTGCAGATGTGTCCCCGCTGCTCTTCTCAGGTGCTGCTTATGCAGCAATTTGAACAAACTGATAAGCAAACATTTGCTGCATCAGTGTACAAAAGGGTTTGCTTGATTCCTAGCTGCTAATATGGGTGCCAGATTGAAGAGAATCACAGAGACAAAAAAATAGTGGTAAATCAAGCTTTTAGCACCTTTTGAATGTCTTTGAAATGCAACTTGTTCCTCTCTTATCTTCATAGTTCAAACAATATTGAACTCTGAAAACAGGTCTCTTCTCGTTCAAGTAGAGCCTGGCTCCTGTCTAAGAGAGCAATTTTATACCCCTGCGTTTACCGTTCAGTCCAGAACCACTATAAACTTCTCTAAACTGGCTGCAGATTATATTTTCCCCTCTTTTGGGAGCTGCAGGAATAAAAAGTTGTAATATTTTGTTTCCCTGCAAATTTCTTGTGCTGCTTAGCTCTAGAAAGGGGTTTGATCTTTTCATTCTTTGATTAGAAGACAACACGGGTGGGGAAGTAGTGTGCCTTTAACAGCATTGCTAATTTTCTTGAGCTGACAGCCCAAGACTAGGTGGGAATTTATTGCAGGAGGCCTTTTTTTTTCTTTGCAGTACCTGTGCGAGGTATAGAAAACCAGGTATAGAAATAGCTGCAGAGTGTCTGGCTAGCAAGTCTTGACAAAGTCATTTACTCCAGGTGTGATTGATGTTGCTGTACAGGGAGCCCAATCATTATTTGGCAGTTTAGTTTCTCTTTTATAATCTCATTTTTCCTCATAACTGTGAAAATGAAAGAGTTTTGCTTAATCCTACCAGCTTGTTCCAAAGTCAGGGGAGACTACGTGCAGTATTGAACAACACAGTAACACGTCATGAGAAATAAATTAAATGCCTTTGTGGTGTCAGCTTGGGAAGAAACGAGATAAAATGTTTTTTTCCATGTACTGAATGAACCCAGACAAAATCTGTCTAGATACTAGACTCACTACAACATGTTTGTATCATTTTTGGAGGAGTGAACAGTCTGTTTTATGGCAGACACTCAACCATGCTACACACTCTGAAAAATATTCCCTTTTCTCAGAATAAAATTCTTCATAGCTACATAAAACAGAGAGGAAGTTATTTGGTAAAGTCTTCTGGAACAGCAAAGCACACTGGCTGTGATTTTATACATCACTAATATTTTTTTCTCAGGTTCCAACTCCTCTTGAATCCAAACTAAATGAACAAAACCCAATAAAAGGAGAATTCAAAAAATCAAGTGCCCGCCGTTCCAGGTGACCTCATATGTTGGAGAGCAAGTCCTGGGTGATTGTGGTTACTGGAAATCTATTCTGGGTGGAAGTGTATGTGATCTTTTCTCCAGGACTAGGATGCCTCTAGTTTCTACTAAGGTGATTTCAGGTAAATAAGTATTATTTAAGCCTTAAAGTTTCAGTTCACAGAAACTGCAGCTAGTTACTTTCTAACAACAACAACAACAAAAACAAACCCAAAAAAACCCCAAAAGCCCAAACACTATCCCCCCCCCCCCCCCCCCCCCCGAAAAAAACCAACCAACAACACTGCAACAGGGACAAAAACCACAATAAAAACTTAAATGTTATTCCAGGGAGGATTATCCATGCGTAAAATGTGCATTTTTCAGTCTCTGATTTACCCACATTCCTGAAAATTTCATTTACTATCAACCACGGTCAAATAGGAGAGACAGCATTCTCCGTAATAGCAGCCCGTGTATCTCTTTTTAAATACTGAAAATATCAGAGTGTCCAGGTTTAAGCACAGCAAATTGAGCATGAAGAAAAAACTTTTAAGGATAAGCTTTACATGAGGAGCCTCCCAGTCTCCTTGTGGGGAAAAAAGCAGTCTAAAGAAGGTAACTTTTTTTTTTTTTTTCTTTTTAAACATGCAAGTGACAATTTGGGAGTTTTCATTCACAACTACATTAACGCCTGTAAAACTGCTTATTCCATGGCAACATTCCAAGTACTAGCAAGACACTTTATTCATTGCAATAACCGAAAGCACCACCCATTCTCACTGTATCTCTCAGGCCACAATCGCTGGTGTCAGATGTGTTTTTACTAACGAGACTGTGGAACTGGTAAGCAGAGAGCTTTCCCACCCTTCCCTTCTCCCAAGCATCCGACAAGCCACAGTTTCACAGTGGCCACACCCTGCTTGTTATTGTTGAATTCAAATATTAAAGGTGGGTTCTTTTATATTTTCCTTAGCCTTTCACCTTTAGTTAAAATAGAGTACATTCAAGGGACATCTGTGTTACTAGCAACAGCATCACATGAAGGAGCTTTCTATAAATAACATCACTACTAAACAAATGGCTGGAGCGTAGCACTTACTAGCACCATGAAGGTAGCATTGTGTTATTCTTGGTAGATCTGACTTAGTGAAGTAAAGCATATATTTATTTTAATTTTGAAACACTATTTTTAAGGTGCAAATAACATGGAATAGCAAGATTCAGAAAATGCATTGCCAAAATTGCTGAATTTTGTAGGTGACACTGGCAAAATGACTAACGTCCAAATTAAAAAAGTGGCTCCTGAACTTTTGCACTTAAATTTTTTAAAGGTTATTTTTGGAAGTGGCATTTCTAGTCTTTTTTGTCTCTGTTTTTCAGCTGTAAAATGGGGTTAATAACACTGAACTAGCTCACAAGAGTATTATGATAATTAAAACATTCATGTGAGTAAAGTACATTAAGTTTCTCTGACTGAATGAGTCACTACAATACAGAAATTATTTCAATTTGAGATGTTTGGCATGTGAAGGAGCAAGGTAAATGCTGGATCATTTTCTTCTGTTTTTACAACTGAAAAAAATATGAACTCTATAAAAGAGAGGCCAGACTTGCAAAGAGCTACAGAAAATCTGTCCAAGTATACATTTATAGCATAATGTAGACATACCCCAAACCAGTTCTATATTAGCTTGCTAGCGGTCGCTCAAGTCTAGTCAAAGCTGTGATTTGCCGTGGAAATTGAGTAAACGACCCTGAGAAACTCCTTTACTCTTTACTCTAAACTTTACTTTACTCTAAACTGTTACTCTTAAATAAGGTAACTGGGTAAACCTAGCTTGAATGTTTACACTTTGAAGAAACAACTGCAGTGAAGACAATCTAATTTAAGCAAATAACATGATAAAAATTAGGTTGGTTTGAGAGAAACAGGGACAAGAAAAAAGAACATAAAAAACCATAGGAAGTGTTAATAGACATGATTTTAACAAGAGGGCCCAGTAGCAGCAAAGAGATTATGGAAGAAAACCTATAGAATTGATTAGAATAATAGTTTTCCATTCCCAAACATCCTGTGGAATGTAATGAACATGTTAAAAGAAAATTTTACCTTTTGTTTTTTGGGGTTTTTTTTTTGGCATTACGTGAAGGAATTCAAAGAGCCGCATGTCACACGTTAGACAGTATTAAGTATATAGATTTCCCAAGCATAACATCTACAGCCTACATTAAAATTCTGTTTAATGCTAGAGGTTTAAGACGTGTATGACATTTCTTTAAGGGAGAAACCAATTCACCTGAAAGTGAAGACCATTTTGTTGAAAGATTTGTATGTATCAATGAATAGACCTTGGAAATACGCATATTCAAGTACAGATGCCTGTTTGAAAATTGGACCCACGATTCCAAGTAAATTATATACTCCAGAAAGAAAGCTATGTGGTTTCTAAAGAGCACAAGGATAATAAAGAGTATCTAAGTCTTATTATGCTCCAAGTTTTTCAAAGCAGGCCTGAAATATTCACCAGTTTTCTTCATCTTTTCTTTGCAAAACACTCAAATAACATCTCTTAGAACAAATTTGCATAGAAAAGCCTAAGAAAGAGGAATCAGGAATGAATAGAGAACAAAGCAAGAAATCTCTTTTTTGCCACTATATGAATACATGACTTCTCCACACCCTAAATACTATGTGCAGTTCTGGTCCCCTCATCTTAAGAAAGATACGTTAGAACTGGCAAATATTCTGCGAAAGATAACAAGGATTATTAAAGATTTGTAAGAGCTTTCATGCAGAAAATTACTAGGCAGGCTGGGAATCTTCAGGATGGATAAAGAGGAGAAGGCTACAAAATTATCCGTACCAGAAAGGAGTTAAAGAATGACTGTTTGCTGTTTCTTTCAACACAAGAAGCAGGCATAAACAAATGAAGATACAAAGAGCCAGGTTCAAAAGTGTAGATTTTCTTCATGCAACAGGCAATAGTGGAACTAATTTTTAAAGGATATCATGGATGCAAGAAATACATGTAAGTTTGTGATGACTATGAACAAGTATCTGGAAAATAAAGAAAATAAACACTTTAGGGTTCCTCTACGGACAAACCATCAGAGGTTTAAGAAATCCGCTCAACTGAAAAATAGCTGAAATCACAGGAGGGTCCACAGCAGAAATATCATGTATTCTTGCTCTGTTCTTATTCTTCCCTAATACTTTTTTTTCAGCAGGTCTTGGTTGCCAACATGCGACACACTGATGTTGTAATGTTCTCAGCACTCCTGGATTTTCTCCAGTTGCTTCAACTCTTCATGCAATTTACTGTCTACCCTACTAGCCATGATCTTGTTGTTTCTGCCTTCCTTGCCATCCTTCTGCTTGATGAGGCACAAACTGGGGATCCTGTATTGCTGGGATTTTTGCCTACTGGTGAAAATATACTCCTCCTTATCTTCTGTCAGCTCCCCTGCTCTCTTGGTGAGGTCAGTCTTTCTTCCTCAGTACCATATGTGTCTAACGTTGACTCACTACTTTGAATGGCAAAATTATTTTATGCCAGCTTTTGATATCGCAGTTTTGCAAATCCAGGAATCGTGACAAATTTGCCTGTCGTGCTCCACTTCTGGAGACAGGATCTTGGATTGGATTGGATGGACCCATGGACTGTAAGGCCATTCTTATTTTCTAAGACAACTAAATCATGTGTCACTTTACACAAAAATGTTGTATTAGCATAAGTTTCTTAACAAATGGATTCCAAATCAAGAATTAAGATTACAATTGCAGCAGTCAGTTAGTGGCTGATATTTGGTACAATCTTCATGTGTCCATTGTGGAGACATGAAATTAGATCTTGGGTCAAGTACATTGCAAAGGAACCTTTCCTTCTGGGCCAATCACTGGGAAAAATGCCCTGTATCATAAAGTGGAAGTGATATTGGTATTATTTTGTAGAACTGATTGACTGTGCTCTTAGGTATCTTTTATTGAGATGCAGCATTAAAACATTGAATGCTGAAATCAATAAGGCTGCAAGAATACAATCGCCAAGTAAAACAAAACAGAATTAAATGTAAATTTCCACTCTAGAGCTCCCATGTGTGTATATGAGCCTTAGGAGAGGAGTAGGCAGGTTAGGTCTTAACAGAGACTTGTTTTCTTTGGCCAGTAAACAGATAATAATTTTTTGACTTGGCTCTTGTTTCAGATATCACATTCTATATGACTGCCCTTTTGTTCCCCGTTTTTTAGTCTTTTGAGTTTCTTTAATACACAACATGGTCTTTTAATTCAGTATCAATTTTTTGCTTAGAATAAGAAGGCAATCTACTGTGTAGCATATTAAAGGGAAGCCAAATATTTTTGGTGACAACACAACACCTAAGGGTCCAAATCCACCCTACACTAACGTTGGTTACCCTATCCTGTCTCCCTCAAGCCATACGGATTTTTGGTTACAGTGCAAATGTACTTGCATAATACCACAGACTTGCCTAATAAATCAGTCACTACAGTAAAACAGCAGTAACGACACGTTCAGAAGTGTAACTCGTGGCATTCAGCCACCAGTTAGGGGTCCATGGGGAGCTGCAGTACCCCAGGGAGGGAGGGTGGAGCGGACACCATCCCTTCCAGAACAGCCTCCCAGGACTGAGGACAGTGAAGGTTGCACTGCCTGTTTTAAGTTAAGCTGACTGACTGTCAACTTGTTAAAGGACATGCCTGCAAAAACTGATTTAGAGGCACTCAGCAGAATGACTGTTCAGGAGCAGACTTCCATGATTTACCTCAGGCTGAGTACAGGCTCCAGTGACAGATTTGCAAAGTCCTCCAAGGTGCTGGACCAGTGAGAAGCTGGTTCCTTACCCTCTCCTGGAGCTGTACATTTTCCAGCATGCCAGTCTTCTGAGGGGCTTCGCTGGGATAAATCTCCAGTGACAGCTAATAAAAAGAAGGTGCCAGTTGTTTTATAATTTGCATTTCAAATGAAAATTAGCTTTTGATTCTTTTGAGCCTCTGGTTTGCTGACCGCTGGCACCCATACAGATCCAAGCTGGAGGTGGACTGCTGTCTTAACAGCCCTGCTCAGCTGGGACATCATTTGTCCACACCCCCAGTAGTATTTTCCAAATTTCGTTTCTAACAGCCACCCACTAAACAAAAATCAATACAGCCACACAAAAATACCCATCACATTTGTGTAATGCATTTACCACTCCATCCAGGTTCCATATGGCACTCCAATGGCTGGTCTGGATTTGTAGGCTACTACCCAATAGCTTCACGCTTACCACACCTACAAAAACCAGCAACGTGGCTGTAAATAAGCATGTCATACAAACAGATTGATTAATTCAGACAAAGCATCGTGGATGTCTAAGATGCAACCCAAACACCAGATCTGATTTACAGCTTTTCTAAAGGCAGGTGCTGAAATACCTCAGATATGTCATAGCTAAATGTGCTAATACTGCTGGACTGTTGTATAATAGGTCAAGAGATGCCACAACATTTCTTCAGAAACATCATTAAGTAGTAAGGTTTTAGTCAACCATATCACATGGGAAGGAATATGAGTATTCAGAACACTTCAAAAAAATCAGCATTGCAGTTTTAGGAGAAATCCACTAACTTACACATTTCATAACTGGAGAATTGTCATGATTTACAAGTGTACTGTAGAAACGAAGATACCTAAGAGTTAAAAGAGCAGTTCAAACTTCTCAAACTATATTTAGTATTCTTAAAACTTGCTATAGTTCATAGACCTGTTACTTCCATCACTTAAATTCATATTACTTTTAAAGAATGACTCCCTTTTCTTATTTTTAATAATTCTGGTTTTCTACTAACTGAACTTCCACTGAAACAGAGCAGTCTCTAAAAAGCAGACTGGCACAGATACTTATTTCCATTAAAATTTTCATTTTCCCACTTTGCTTCTTTACACACAGGCTTCTCGATTCATTTTTTATTCCCTCTTACTTGGCTCTGCCTGCATTTTCATTGATTTCCCCCCTCCCCTTTTTTGCCATCTCTCTGAAACATAATGAAAACACGCTGCATTAAAGCAGACCTGGAAATAGCAAAACAAAATTGATTATCTCAAATATAATCATATTGTTTTTCTACAGTTAGCTGACACCACGTCCTTTCTAAAAGAAAACAATTTCCTTTAAACGCCTCAAACATACACAGAGAAATAGATTACTTAAGGGTGGCTGTCACTGTGATCGGTAGCTTTATTTTAAATTGTAATGTCTGACAACTTTACGGCAGAATTAACTTTCTATGTATATACTGAATGTTCATTTATTTATTTGCTTATTTAATCATATATGCACAAACACACATTTATGTATTAGGAGCTACCTGCTATGTGAATATAGCTGCTGCTACAGTCTTGTGCCAACAAAAATTATTGCTAAAAAATTAAGTTGACAAGCTCAGTCTTCACATGGGTTTCTGTAACACAAAAAAATGCTTTCAACAAGCTTTTCAGACCAAGTGCACCCTGATGGTAGGGATTACATTTTCAATGCACTGTTCAGGAAGTTGACTGTACAACTTGCGTTTATAAAGCCCAGTATTAGAAAGAGCTTTTTAATATAATTTTGAATGTTTATAACTTAATCAAAACCAGCCTTTGTTGTGGAGCAAGAATAAAATATTACATTCTCTATATATTCATATTTCTTGATTAAAGATAATGAAGTCAGATTAACATTTGACTATTTTCTTTTTACAATGGTCAGAAATTTATGTCTGAATTTAAGTGAGGTTGCCCAGCCTCTTAACAGGTATGATTCCATACAGGAAAGTCAGATGTTGCAAAAGGAAGCAAGTGATTTTTCTTGACAGGGCAGTCAGGTTGGAATACTAGACAAAAACACGACGGGAGAACTTTGGCTTCAACAGCAGTCTCAGATCATTCTGGCTGCAGTCATACTTAGCAATAGAAGAAAAGTACACCAATGACAATATTATGCTAAGGGCAAATTTATTTAACCTATTTATACCAAGTCTGTATTTGACATTTGATGTTCTGGTAGACAGCATTTCATCAGTCGTGTATCTGACTCCATTTCTGAAGATTCTCAGATGACATCTGTTACCAGCGCATAAAGTACATTTACTTTATGGCTCACTACAAATTGGAGAAGAGCAAACTGGCTTTGCTGATGTTATACAGCTATTTCTGCAGTCTAACTTTTGGACAAACCCCAAAAATTTCGGAGCACTGAATCCCAATATACTTCCAATCAAGTACTAGCTTGTCTTGGAACTACTGGAAAACATTATTTCAAATAAAGGCACACAGAGCTTAGCTAATGTTTGTCAGTCTATCGAAAACAAACCAAAAAGAATTCCCTGAAGAATGACAAAACATTAACAATACAATATCTTGAATACTGAATATCACCAACATACGTTTTTCCTCCATCTTCTGTTTCTACTACAAGAAAAGGCAAACCCATGCTACCGTAACTGCAAAGCCTGTTTTCTCTCCCATCTAAATCCAACTCTGGCAGGAGGTGAATGGGTTTTTCGGACTGTGTCAGAGGTGAGAAGGGAGGAAGTGAAAATAGCCACGCTGCCTCATTCCCTGGACTTGCCATAGAATCACAGAACCGTTTAGGTTGGAAAAGACCTTTAAGATGGTTAAGTCCAGCCGTTAACCTAGCACAAGAACCACTTTTTCTTAAACAAGGCGATCTCCTCAAAAAATCTGGCATCTGGTAGCTAATATGCAAGCAGCCAAGTTAAACACCTGTACGCCAGACAAAACCAGCTGTCTATGTGTCTCTGCCAACTCATCTGCTCAATATACCTCCTACTAGTGGGCTGAGATCTTTCAGTAAATACACAGTTCAAATACAAGGTTGTGGTTTTTTCCTGTTCTCTAATGTTCCTCAGGACTTCAATTTTCAAAGCACCCATTGATTAACTACAATGATACTGCTGCTTTTATTATCGCCAGTTCAATGGACATCAGCTCGATTTTAATTGCCTACTGTAGAGATATAAGTAGCACACACATTAAATGAGTTACCATTAAACTGCTGTTATCTTCATCACCCATAGACACACAAACACTGTGTTGCTCAAACCTTTGCCAAAAGAATTAAAAATTTATGGTAAGATTAGGTTTTCTAAAGGTTAATCTTTCAAAGGGACTTGACAAGAGATTCTATAAGGGACTTAATAGAACGTTTGTTGGCTGTGTCCAGCATTAAATCGAACAGTACCTCATGAAATGGAAATAAAAGTAGGTTAGCTACTATTGTAATGTACATATATTTCAGAAGGAATTATATAGCCGCTGGACTTCAGGAAGGAAAAGGAAAACGTATTGAAGTTGCCTTTCATTTCACATATAGCAACTCCACGCTTACACATGCAGATGTTACCAACAATACCAGAAGCTGAATTTGTATCCAGGGCAGAAATGCCACCCACGCTCCCTTCTCAGCACAGAGGCTTTCAAATCCATCCTCACAAAATGAACATTTTTCCAACTATCACCAAGAAATAGGTATTTTTATTGCTCACACTAGCGTAAGAGCAGTGCAGAGAACCCCTAGTAAAGCTCCGCAGAAGCAAACCTTGTGAGAATTCTCTGTTACCAGGCCTCAGCGTGGCCCACTGTCCCAAACATGCAAAAGCATTTATTTTCTCCTTACCTAAGCACCCACTTTCTCCTTAGTTCCCAGTCAGTTTCTCCATCTGTTCTGGGAAGCATGTCGACATTTGCCTGGATGAAGTGGGTAATTTAGAAAGACTGCTTATAATAACTTTCATCTCTTTTGTCTCTCATTCCACTCTTTATTGTTTTACTATTTTTGAGGGTGGGAGGGGTCAACTTTATACCAAAAGGGCACCGACTAACTTGTGTCTGAAAAGGAATGATGGTGCATCCACCTTTGCGACGTTCCTGACAGCTTTGCTCTCTCCCTGCTGTGTGCAGGGAGGCTTCTCTCCGCAGCGATCCCGAACTCACTCTTCCTTCGCTCCCAGTTCAAACAGCCTGTCTGTCTGCTTTCCAACTGGTAAAGCTTAACTAGCGCTACACGGGATGTGCCTGACAGGGGAGGCTAATACAAACCAGCAGGGCACTCTCGGCATTGTGTACATTCCCTTTACATGATGTCACTCTTACTGCTGACAGCAGGGAAATGCACTGATGTGATTTACTTTTCTAAAATACACAGGCAAAGTACAGGAACTATTTGAAAATTGTTAATCTCGGTATATTTCAACCTATTTTGTGGTGCAAAACACACTAAAAGACATAAAGGAGAACAACATCCTCCCTCCTTTCCCAGCTATGAAAAAATTGCTGTAAAGTTTGTGGCTATCCATGAACTGCAATTTAAATATGGAACTCTACCTTTAATTTTAAAGAAGCTTATGCTAAAAAGATTTTGGAAGTGCATCATCATATTACTTATTCTACAGTACCTTTGTAGGTATGCACGTATCATTTGGTTTCTGTTGACGCAGAAGGCTCGGACACAACTTACACGACCAATGTGATCAAGTTAGTGCCACTTTATCACTAGACTCACCGCAATTTATACTCTACAGATGCTATTAATAAACTCATAGCAATTTATACTCCCAGCTAAAAATACACACACTACGCAGGCTTTGTTATGTAAAAGGTGATATGTTACAACTACTTGTTCACACGCTTCCACCTCGAGGCACTAGGATTGGTCCTGGTGTGGTGCCCACACGCTGCTCCTCCTTATGCAGGCATCCTGTTTTTTCTCATCTTTCTGCCCAACTCTCTTATCTCTCTGTGAATACACAGTTTCTATGTCTCCCTTGGCCTTGTGTATGTCCTTCACAACACCTGCAGCTTGTTACAGCCGCGGTCTTTTATTACATGAGTTATTTGGCCTGGATTGCTCATAACATGCCCATTTTCTTCCAGCCACTCCACAGGTTTCAGTGTAAGCTCTCTTAAGTAAGGCAGTGTTTTCCTTTGGATGGGATAGGATGGCATAGTAAGCATATAACCAGGAATTTATTACAGTCAACCTTTCCACTGATATGGATTCACATGTCTTTCAGCCTTCCTGATTCTGTTTCTCCAAATAAACAACCGGGTGCGAGGAAGGAACATACATTTTTCTGAAGGAAAAATGTATACAGTATTTTGAAGTTTTATATGTATTATTTTATCATTGCATCTTCTTAGCAGAGAACGGCATGCCTATCCCATGGACGTGCACCATCTTTCAGAATTAAAAGAAACAGGATCTTTCCAGAGGGAGAGGAGGAGGATAAAGGACATTACAATTTCTGGTATAGCTTGTCTTCATAGAATCACTCATGGCAAAGTGAACAACAATTCACTGAGCTCAGTCTTGAGCTGAAAACTATAATTAAGAATGTCAATCCCTCAACCTCTTATCCACAGAGCTAGTTTTTTTGGTGTTTCTGGCTTTTTTGTTTGTTTGTTTGTTTGTTGGGGTTTTTGGGGGGAAGGGTGTCCTCTTCACCTCTTCATCTTAGAGTTTGAATTCATGAAAGCTGGTGCTTTATTTTGGGACAGCTGTAATACTCCTTACTCTGGCGTCTCCTTTCTCCAAGATTGCCCTGCTAAGAAGGGTCACATCAGGTCCTGGAAGAGATGATACCGAATGAGTATTTACAACTAACCATGCTCAGGAAAAGTAGCATCAGTTTCATGTTCAGTCTGACTCTCGGTGCTGATAGTTCAGCAGCTGCACCACACATCAACAGGGAAGGCCAGCGGCCGTTCCACCACGAGCTGTGCCCCTAGTACCAAAATCTGTGCTGACTTTCATATTTCTTTTATGGATATCTAACCCTGGATATATAATTTTTTCCTTTCTTACTTTTATTGTTATTTTTCATTAAGAATATTTGGGGTTAAAAACATACGAATACATTTCATAGGAAATTATTTGTGTTAGTAGTATAGAACGGCATTACTTGCTTGACTATGCATTGATCCCATTAAACTTACATTGGCAGAACTCTTAAGAGTAAGGCACTTCTGGGAAGTTCTGTTATCTCTAACTACATCCAAACCAGAGGTAAAAAACCAAATTATTTTCAATTTGGATTCAAAAGCAAACTATACGCTTGAATTCAGATCCAGAGATGTGATTCTAACCTCCTCTCATCCGTCATAAAAAAAATGTAGGATGGAATGGCTCTGAGTAGGAAGATACATCTCAAATTCCTTTCTATTTTTAAGTAACGTTCACCTTATTTGCTACTGTCAGAGTGGCAAGAACTCAAACAGAATATCTACAACAAGGTCGAGTTCACCCCTTTAACTACTGATTTGTGTGAGGCAACGCAAAGAATGTAATACAGGCTGCAAATTGTTCCATTTCCCTTAATTATTTTCTCTGTGTCAGATACAGTTCTTTGGTGGGTGTTTGTTTTTGCAACCATAGTGATGAGATATATTTGCTGGCTGCAGTCAAAATAATTCCAAACAGTTATCTACTTGCATCATTTTTTATTCTGCAAATCCAGGCATTTGCCTGCTTTACACCCAAAGGGCAGGAATTTGGAGACTATACTCCCAAAATAGCTCTTAAATTATTTTTCTAAATCAGACCAATATTTTATTATTTTGATATGTTCCCATAAAAAAATCAAGATCACTGCTCACACCAACACAGAACTGCATCCATTCAAAATTTTCTTATTATTCCATTCTTCAGAAAAAAAATCCCAGCTGATCTCATTTAAACCATAAATATAAATATTCTTCAGAGGAACTTCCTTTATAACATGTGTGCAGTAAATCACTTTTCCCACAATGCTGCTCTGCTACACTCCTCTTGGTGTGAAAACCCGTCAGTATATGATCTGACAAACTGCTGACAAAACCAACTTCATTTTAGACCCATACAGGAATCAGACGCTCACTGGGAGATCAGTTATCTGCCAGCAGCCTCTTTAAAAGCATGTGTGTATATGCATATAAATACACATCGGCTAGCTGACTTTACTGACCCTGTAAGCCGTGATTTTGATGGATCCGTACCGCTCTCAGCTTTGAAGAAGAGAGTTTAACGCTCTGTGATGAGATCGGAGGCTCTGATTACAATTTTTGGAGTTAGGAGCGGTAGTGGGATAGTCAGCTTTTCAGCTGCTGAAGTCAAAATCCGTCAAGGGCTGTGAAGCAGAGCCCTCAGCCACTGCCGATCACAGAGAAGTGAAAACTGAACTTCACAGCAGCTTGCGGAGCTGCACCACGCCAGGCTCGGCTCCTCGGGACAGGAGCACTGTCTCGGTGGCCACCCCTCCGGCTGGCCCGGTAGCATCTCGCTAGGCAGAGAGCTGGAAGCAGGAATCTCTTCAGTCACGCCAGCATGAATTGGCAGAGCTTGGGATTCCGGGCACGTATTCACATGAGAAGGCCTTATTCTCAGGGCTGGAATAGCCCCATTGATTCGGTGTATCCAAAGTAACTGAATTATCAAACAAAAGTAAATTCTGTCCTCACGTTTTCCCTACATCGCTTCCTACTGATATTTGGTGCTTTTGCTTCTGCCTTCAAGAGGCGGCCATGGCTGCACTATAACCAGATTTACCATGTCACCAGCCAGTTAACAGTGCTGGGAAGCCTGTGGGTTGTGACGAGCTGAACGTGCTGGTAGGAAAGGCAGGAGGTACTTGGCCTGGGGAGCCATCAGTGGTTAATATCGCTTCAACTCTGGGCATATACCTAGCTCCTCTGAACTCCAGAACGGTCACAGAGCAAGCAGTTATTTTGCTAACACTCGCCAGCCACCCCCAGGAGCTCCTCTAAGCCATTACTGGAAGTAGCAGAGGACTAAAGATTCAATTTTTTTGTCAAATTACAAAATGAGTTTGATTGTCAAAAGGAAACAGGCGTAATAACCTTGCTCACATGAACTGGAATCAGCAAAATACTTTTTGTCTCTGGCACACGGTTTGAATCCAGTCTGAGGACAGAGATGATTTTAGGGGCTTCAGCCTGCTCCCTGATTGACAGCTTTCCAATATATTCACTTTCCATCATGAAGAAGTCATTGTCACAATGACTGTAAGGAAGCCTTTGTGCAGGACCAAGTTTGACAATACAGCATTGTAGGAGCAATTTGTTTCCCTTTCATTAATGAAGATGTATAGGACATTAAGTACTAGTCACTGACTTTTCATCATTTCTGTTAGAACAGATGGCATCTGCTGTTCCCAGTTTAAGCAGGAGTTGGGATGGCTGTCAGAGCAGTTGATGGCCTCCAGGATGGGTGTTGCTAGTGAGCATTATTGTTTAAAAATAAAAATAGTTTCTAAACAAAATGTTGTGGGAGGATTAAAGTTCAGTTAAAGTTGGGCAGTGGCCAGCCCGGGTTTCACAGAGTAATTGCTAATTGTGTAAGCTCTGCCCAATGCTCTGTTTACCAAGGATGTTTTGCCCATTTTAGCTGAGGTGGGGCTCATTTCCTTAACAGACACAGAACAGAGCTGCAGTCTGCTCTGTATCCTGCTCGACGGAGCATGCTCAGATCCTTAGGCATTCACAAAAAGTAAAAGTAACTTCCCTCTCTTCCTGCTATATAGTGGGCTCAGATAAAAGGATCAGGATGTCCCTCATGTTCAATATTTACCTTCTCTTGTATATTTCAGAAACATTCAAGGTCAAGTGCAATTTAGTGCTTGCCCCAGTTTAATCCTTCCTGGCAGACTTGGTTTAAATGCAGCATTCCCAGTATTCCATTTTGACCGTTAGTGCATGCGAGCAATCTAAGAAACTGAATGCACGGTCCCTGCCTGAAGTTTGTTCAGTAACTCCTGCTCACAATTAATCACGGTACAGCAACACATGGGGTGTGCTGATACTAGCAAACTTCAGCCCTGACTGCAGTCAGAAGAAAGCTAAAATTTATTTATTACAAAAACTTGCTGTGGGTTACAAGCGCTACAGTGGATATTGGTGCATCCATGTAAGTGATTTACCTCTCATAAGAGCCACTAGCTGGAAAACCACAGAGTATAAAAACATTGCTTTGTTTGTTAATGAGCTCATTTCTCCTTCATTATAAAATTAACCCAGGACTGAATCAAATAAAGAAGTCTTTTAAAAACCATAAAACTTAAAGCATGCAGTATCTGATTAAAGGAATAGTTTTAGGATGCGCAGAATTGTCTGCCAAGAAATCGGAAACAACAGCCACCATACTTTGGCAAATCAGTGCCAGGTCAGAGGATTATAATTATCATTTTACTATGATTATTCTTCTCATGCCATATTACACTGGTAATTTCTGCTACAGTTGCCATTAAGGCACCCACTTCTACTTTGCTATCTTGTAAATGCCACATTTTTAGAAGTTTTTCACATGTTGTGAGCTATTTATACAGTCCCATGCTAAATTAGAACACTTGAACTAGTATTCTGAACCCATTACACAGAATTTGGTAGGTGCTGGATGGTCCATATGGAACTCTGTAGCTGCATTACGTGTAATGGCACTGGAGTTAATGTCTGCCACAGCAGCCTTAACCCTGGATTCCTCAGCCTTTGCCAAGTTACATCTAGGACATGGAAAACCTTGTATGACTGTGTTTAACAGGGGCATGATCCACATACCTCACCCTTTAAAACAAGGAGAAAAAGATTGAGTACATCAATCTTTCAGTTTTAACAATGACACCACACTTGAGAAGGCAACAGATACCAAATAAAGCAATTCCTTGCACCCTGTCCCAAATCTGAGTCATAGCCCTAGGGACCTCAAGGCTTCTGAATAGTATTTCCTTTGCGTGTTGTCTTTAGCTTATTAGCACACCCAGCTGACTGAAGGAGGCTGCTACTGATTATGTACCACCTTCAACAGTAAGACTGGGTGGGTCCTGGGGGGAAGGATGTGTGAAGTGCCATGGAACAGAAACTACAGCAAAAACTTCAAGCAATATCGTTCCCCAGGGTTTAGACACGCTGAGCTGCAAACCAGCGCCTGAGAATGTGGTGCACCTGCTGAAAAGAAGGGGCAGCCAACTGGGCAAAATCTGTGGAAAAGCAGAAAAAAATCCTACCTTCCAGGAAAAGTTACTTTCTGTTGAATTGATGTTCACAGACTTCAACATACCCTTGGCAAGTTTTATCTACAAATAGTGGAATGTTTTGTGTTTTGGCCAGGCTCGCTGCACATACTGATACTACAAGTTTTGCTTCCGCTCCTTCCTATTTCTGTGTCCCACACTCCCACAATTCTGTACAGCAGGGTTTGGCTGTCATATTTCGCAAGATTTCATGGACAGTGAAAACTACATGCTTATTATAAAATACTTAAGTCCAGTGCTTCTGGATCATGTTGGAATTATCGAGATTACTCATATTAGCTCCACAGCAGGCTTCTGTGATGCTGTCCAAAAGCCATCTGACTTACTACAAATGTGCTCTCTGTTTGTTCTGAACATGTAACATGAACGTACCCGGAATCTCCAAGCTGCACAGTGTCTCTGCCTAATCTACTGAACATCCATAAATCCTGGACAAATGTAGAAAAGGCTCAAATTCCTCCAGCAAACAAACTTCCAGATGGAAAAAGAAGACATACACAGGCAAATCAGACCAATTGGACCCCAGTTCAGAGATTCCTTGCAATCCCAGTGCTGTCCCCTTGTCAGGAGGGATGTGGGCATACATTATCCCCTTTTCCTATGCCCGCCTTCCGAGCCTTCTATACAGAAGTCAGTGTTGCAAAGGTGTCATGTGACATGCACAGAAATGCCATTGAGTTAAGAAAAGATCTTCCCTGATTAGCCTGGCCCCTATTTAAAAAAGAATGTTTACTATAAACAGGGCAAACGGGAAGCACACATATCAGTCCAAAGCTTCCCCGATGCTCTTCCACTACCTTTTGCTTTCCCTTTAACAACATTTTCCAGTTATCTGAACCCATCTATTTTCCTCAGTAAATCCCCAAATAAATAACAGCTGTACCTCATGGTGCAGCTTCACAAAAATCTGAGGGGAAAAAAAAAAAAAAGAAAAGAAAAGAAAGAGGGTGGGGAAAAAGATTCAGTTTCCATTCTCCCGTATGCCATTCCTCCCTTCTCTGCTGTGGTCCCACCTTTGCCCCTTGCACCAGTCATGGCTGTAATCAAATATTTGCATGAAACGATTCAGTTTATTAACTCGAGAAAATCCTGCCCTTTTTGTGCTGGGTGAACAGGTTGAAGTGGGTTACAGAGGAGTCTGCCAAGGGCTGGACCAGAGACAGAGCCGGCGCTGGGTGGGGTTAGCTGGGAGCAGAGGAACAAGATTATCCTTCCAGCCCTGACAAGTTACTAGATCAACTCACCTTGCCTCATGGAACCACAAGCTTAGAGGTTTACCTCTAAACTCTTGGAGCCATGTAGATAATCTGCTTAACCCAGTGTCTTTGTAGGGTCTATGGGGAAAGAAGGTGCTTAGCCCACAGGACAGGACTGCTGTACGGACCTGGAGAACTTCACAGCAGTTCAGACCTCCCTCCTCTGCCACTGAAGGCAAACACCATCCTGACAGCACCTCTTGTCCAGGTCTCCGGACGTGGGTGCAAACACCAGGGGGGACTGCTCCTTCGGTAGGTATCTAAAAGGAGAAGGAGAAGGAGAAAGAAGGAACCAAATGAGCAGCTAAGTGCCTCTGCTTCTCTCTGCTTGCTTGCTTTTGGCGTTCATCTGTAAATCACATTTCAGTATTGTTAGTGGTAACGATGAAGCAAATTTACTTTAAAAAAATACCTGAATGGATTACTTCAGGGTTTCACTTCTCAGTAGCAAGAACCAAGCAAAGCATAGCCCTAGTAAAACAGGGCCAGGTTAGAGTAATACCCCACCGAGAAGCTATTCTCTGGTTCTCCCACTCCACTCAGCTGTCTCTCCCTGAAACAGGCGAAAGTTAAAATACACAGCCATAGAGAAACCGTTGCTATTTCATGGTCTTTGGAACTGAAAAATAGCTGAAATCGTAAAAATAAAAAAAGGAAATTATGTTCCCCTGGTATCTGGGTGAATCAGTGCACACCCAAGAACACCACAGCACATAATCTACACACTCTACTGGTTCTGTTGGTCTCTTTCATGTTTGTCTCTATTGCCCTACACTAGGCACAAACCCTGTAGTAATTCCAGTGAGCCATTCTCAGATAAAGTCATATCAATGTGTAGCATTTGACATTACAGAAGGACTGATTTCCAAAAAAATGTGCTGTTTAAATGCATTAAGGACCACAGCTTCCCAGAAAAGAGAGTGATTTCTTTTGCATGGCAACAAAACCTCACTTCATTTCATTTGAGGTGTTACTTTTTTTTTAACAAAGACTCACATTTACCTCAGATGTCAGAAATTCAGCTGTTTTAGTTAAATGAAAAGCAAAACGGTCTCCCAAACCTTACTGAAATCAAAATATATGGAAATAGATTACCTTTCAGCAGAATTTAGGGGGAAATTCTGCTTTTGTCCATAGCTTTATAATATATTAGTATAAAGTAAGATTTAACCTATAATGAAATGTCAGAGCAAGTCTTAATGTTTCTAATACCAGTTTTGCTACTTGTGGTTTATACAGAATAACAGCAGTTATAGGCCAGTGCACATTGCTAACTGCCTTATTCCTAAAGCTTATAATTTCTAAAATTATGTTCCATAATTAAACAAAACAATACTGTAATATAAGAGCATTAGTTTTGATGAAAACCAGTTATGTATCAGTCTTCAGCTTAATTTGCTCTTCACAGACCCCAGAAATAAAGGGATTAACTATTGCAAATCCTCCTGGTACTTTACATTTAATCACAAGCAATTTATGGTAATTTATTCCACATGTCTGATACCACTAAAAAAAATTTGCAAATAAAGCTTGCTGATGCCTCCAGGAAGTGAGCTGTTCATTCTGTTCTAATATTAGCAATAGACTACAGCAATGCAACATGTAACATTCATTCCATCTCCCCAAACATGTTATGCACGTACAAAACAAATGAGTGTCTGATAGTGGCTGGGCTGAGGATAGCTGTCACATGAGTTCTGAAGGACTATCAAGAACTGAAAAAGAAGCTTTGCTGATGTTTCATTCCAATAGCAGAGGAGTATCAGAATCAATTTGCTTCTTTTTTTCATAACTGAAAGAGGTCTCAAAGCGAGAACATACTTTTAACTACAGCACACATTTTCCCTTCTTGATATTGCACACGCTTACAGTGCTGGTTTTTTTTTTTTGTTTGTTTGCTTGTTTTAAATCAGCTAGAATTTTAAAAAGCAAAGTTTTCTTTTTAAATCCAGATGCTGTAATAGAGGGGTTGACTTCCAGGGTACCCTCACCAGCAACTGGCTGACATACCCCTTGTGTGCCACCCAGGGGCTTGCAGCTCCTGCTGGATTTGACAGCAGCGAGATACTCTGGGCTTACTGATTAGCTCTGTCTTTGGGTGAGGCCAGGGCACCTGGCTCTCCCTCAATTTACAGTTCAGAACTAACCAGGAAACCTACTATTGGCACACTCAACTTCTAATTTGGGAAAAGAAAATACTGTCTGGCAAGCTTGCAAGGCTGCTGACCCTGGTCTGCTGGAACAATGCAAAATCGTACTGCTGTGCACCGCGTCCTGAGCTGATCGGGCTTCCCTTAGCTTGCACAAATCCTTCGAAACTGGTCTGTGAGAAGAGGAACCTGCATAACAGAACCACCATGCTTTCTCATCATTCTCTGTCCAGCTTTCAGCATATAAATTGGACATTCTGATGTGATTTTTTTGAGGGTTTTTTTTGCTTCTACGTGAAAGCGTAACATGGATGTGGGTGTAGCATTTTTGGGAGCTTTCAGGTTCCATTAGGCAAGCTAGCAGTCACTTGGGAACAGTGGCATGAAGATCCCGTGTAGCAGCTGCCCGAACGGTCTCCAGTTCTTACCAGCAGACAAAATATATAAAGTGAGTATTTAGACTGAAGAGAGAAGCCAGGTTGGCATTTATATTTAGATACTAATTAACTGATAAATTAATGGGTATTTTTCCTTTATCTGTATTTTTGAAAGAGTTTCAAGGTTGGCTTTTTTTTCCTCTCTCTAGAAGAACTTGTTCTCTATCTTTCTAACCATAGCTCTTCCCCGAAGGCTGCAAACCTAATTAGAAGAGGACTAAAAGAACTGATTAATTTCCCAGTAGCACCATGTCTTCAGTACCATGTGTATGTCATTAAGTAATGGTTAGGTTTCTAGCTTGCTCTTTTAAACCCCATATTCTGGCCTGCAGAGACCAGCAGTGCCAAGCACCAGTAGGTGTCTACACACAAAAAGTACTATTGAGATTCAGATTACTAATTCACTTCCAGTACTTGTTGCAAGCATTATTTTTCAGATGATATAACATCTTGCTATATGAGGTGGTAGGATCCAAGCTGGCAAAACTCAAAGTAATCGTGCATCATTAAATGTCTTCGATCTTTAATAAGTAAATCAGTTTCTTCTTGAAACCAAGTTTAAACCACAAAACAGTTTTAAAAGAAGTACTTGTGGCACTAGGTAACAAAACATGAATTCTGAAAAATTAAAAAGATAAGTGCAGTTTTCTTTTTTACCAAGATGGCAAACAGAAAAAACACAGTCCTGGAGGCCTTGGTTTCTTCACAGTAATTCTCATTAGCATAAATTTATAACAATGTGTATGTGAAAGCTAAATTTTTAACAAAGATTCCTCAAGTAAAACCCAATTACACTGCAGTTTTCAGACCTGTGGCTGACCCATGCATGGCTCAGGTGTGATTCTGGGCAATCCACTGATATCCCTATTCCAGGGCATTAATTTCAGATTTATTTTTTTTTTCATGTTGCTGTCATCTGTCACCCGGAGGGGTTTGGCCAGTTCAGTTATTTCTGCAGTAGCCAAACCGAAAAGGCAAAATGTTAATAACAATATAACACTGCGAGGAAATAGTCATGAACAGTGAATTCAAGGCTATACTAAAAAAGAACTGTAAGAAAATTTCTGATGAATAGTTTTAACGAAAATAGATGGCATAACCCAAGTGTTTCAATCAGTACACAGAGACAGAGGGAATTAAGATTTAAAAATTAGAACTTCTGCTTATGCCACTGTTGTTGTTCTGACATAAACAGATTACACAGATTAATCTTTGGAATAAGATTTAATATAATAGTGGGGGGTTTTTTAGAAGAAAGAGTGCCAGCCCCTTGAGACCTTGTTGGTATGCCATCTCTGTATGATTCATTTGGCTTTGAAAACCAGAAGCATTGTTACACATCTGATTGGGAAATATTACAGTTTAACAGATCTGAATACTGTGGGTAGAAACAGAAGTTTCTGTAGCCCATGCAATCAGATGAGGTAGCATTTTATTTAAGTTTTAAAAATAAAATTCTTGCTATTTTTGTCACCAGGGAAAGTTCTCAGACATGTAAATCACTAAAACTGCCCCATATGTTTTAGTAGAATCCATGTCATGTTTACAAGCAAATATAAAATAAGGAAATCCTTCCCAGATACAAAAGTTCTTACTGCCTACTTTTTTCCCAGATTTAAGCATAATTTCCTGTTGTATACCAGAGTTTTAAATATTAATCCACTACTGACATGTAATTTTTATGGGCATTCTCAAGAGTTCAACCAACTGCATGTTGATCATTTTACCAATTCGTAGCTCTCAAGCAGCTCATGTTTTTCCTGAAATGCAAAATAGCCAACAGAAATTACATGGGCACACCCCTCCCCCCCCATTCTGTCATGTGAACAAATCTTTGAACACATTTCAGGAAAAAACGTGTGCTAAACAGCTTTAAAAATAGCTTCTGTGCAGACAGATTCATTTCTGCCTAGTGGTATTTTGTTCTCTTCTGTCTGTTTAAATGAATCACCTTTACACCATAAAATGTGAGGGAAAATGGAATGATGAGTAGGGGAATGAGTGATATGTATGGGAATCTCAAGGATGACACAGTTCCATCGTGCCTTTGTGGTGTTAATCTTTCCAGCTGTAAAATTACAAAACACTTAAGTCCAGGGCTTGAGGGTGGATTCAGTAAGTCCTTTCCTGAATCTGTGGTTGGGTGGGAGATTCAGAAACTTTTTTAGTTTATTTGCTAAAGAGCAAATGCATGGCCAATACAGTTTGCAGAAACAGATGTAGCTGTTGTTTTTCTACCAGAAAGCACTTAAAGCAGAGGCTTGGAGTAATGCTCAGAAAAAAAGAGATAAGAATAGAATTGAGTAATTGCCAGTTTGTCAGCATATGTTATGTCTACTTTAGCAAGTCATTTGGGCACAACAGGAATGGATCAGCACACCAAAACTATTTGTTCTCAGGCCTTTGTGCTTACACAATCTACTTTTCTAGGGTTTCACTTTGGACTAGATTTAGTCTGGTCCCCAGGTTAAATGTCTCCCCACGTATGGTTTTACATCAGCCAAAGGATCAGTCATCAGTACAGACTGCAATGTCCCCATCAGAGCTTGGAGGTGCAAACCCAGAGTGAAGTTTCTTGTTTCATTTTCTCCAAGAACAGTCTAGCTCACGTGCCAAAACTATTTTGCAAATTGACCCAATACACTGGGATTTGCCCCCCAAAATGCTAAGTCTTGAAACCAAAATGCTAATGTAGATAACACTCTTCTTAGACCCTTTTGTTTTCACACGCTGTATCATCAATGGCAGTTTCCAGACATCTGATTTTCATCCAAAAGCCTGTATAGTTCATCTGCTATCACATCCTCCCCACAAGGTGCTCTCACAGCTGGCACCTCCAACCTCCATTGCCTCCAGTAACCCTCTTCCTGGGCAGTAGGAAACCCCAGGAATGGAAGTCATTGCTTGACAGATCTCTTGTTATAACTTGGCTAGACCTTGCCAAACCTTGCAAGAGTCTCATTTCAAGCGGTCCAGGTCAAAGGATCAGCACTTGCTTTTACTTTTTCAATCTACACTAGAATACTTTTTTTCAAGTATAAAAAATAAATTGCTGTGCAGTTTTATCAAATCCGTGCCCTTATAACATGATGGAAGACTGTAAGTAAATTGGTTTATTCAGAACTGTCTGTGGTTTCACCTCTCCAAATTAATTAGTAGCTGCTTTAAGATCATGGCAGAATAGCATTAGAAGCCAAGTCCTCTTTTAACACATGCAGAGAAGGCAATGAAGTTTCTTCCACAGCATTGGTTCCATGAGACTCCAGTCCTGGCCTGATGAGGTCGTACCTCCCAATGCATCCTCTCCACCTTCACTGAGATTATCAAGAATGCTGGAAATGATCGTATTAGTTGGACCGTTCCTCTCCAGGAAGCGGACTGCTCACAGCAACTCATTTTACAAAGGCCACAAATTAACATGATACCAGCCCAAATTCTATCTTTGGACTGGACCTAAATCTGAACTAATGACCACACAAAGACTACAAAACAATCATACGGAACTGAATGGCACATGGAATTGATATTTGAACCATGTAGCGTGCTGTCAATCCTATAAAACACTTTGGGTTTAGATATGACCACATAGTACAATTAGCTGGCCCAACTATCACACTTACACCTGTGCCAAATGGATTCTGTGTAATTACAAACACTAGTAGGATAATAGGCCTACCGTCTACCTCATAAATTAGTCTATAGCAACTCTGTTCCAAAGCTGGAAGAAAAATACAGAAGGTACATAGAGGACTAGAACTGCTTGATATACAACTAGTGGATGAACTATACTTCATCCCTCTACATGAAAAAAGCAATGGCCAGTAATGTACCTGGGGGATTTAACAGAAGATATTGCTTGCACTAAACTTATTTTATTTTTGCTAAAAACAGCTGAGAATGCTCAACAGTCCTAGAGTAAAAAGGTCTGCAAAATGGAGAGGCCTGTTAAGTGAATTACTCCAGGAAAAGCTCAGTGGCTTACAGAAGTTTTATACCAAAACTTAACAAGATCATAGATATTAAAACCCTTAGTTTGTTCAGTGCTCATGTGTATCAAAGGGTCACTGGCACCCTCATTTTCAAACTAACTTAAAAAGAACCAAATTAAATTATTTGTATTTGCTTTCTCTGCAATTTTGAGAATGTATGATTTTGACATTACAAATGAAATTTTAAACAGAAAAACAGAAAGGTGTAATATAATTCAGAGTCTGCAAGTCTTCTGTTTTTCTTACCTTTTGGAATGCTCAGGTCTACTCAGGTCTCGCAAAAGGACACTTTAAGAATGAAATCTTTTTCCAAAACAAGAAAAGACTGAAGATGCTTTACTCATCAGTACAAGAAACAAAACTCTACTTAAAAATTGACTTAACAGTAATATACGATTTCAGTGTCAGCAGATAGAAAGATAAATGAATGAACTAAAACCCAAACACAGAATTGCATGAACTAGCTCAGTTCTGCTTTTTGGAGACTTGAAACAGATATATTTTCCATAAATTTGCAAGGCTGGAAGCTTTAAAGATATTTATGCTAACTTCTTATTTGGCTGGTATTCCTTCACTGCTTGCAAGCTCACAGACTACTTCAATGCAGCCTAAGACAAAAGAAAACCCAGGTATTTTCACAAAATAAAATGACACATTTAAAGCAATACACACGTTAAAGGAAACATAACATGTTGATTACACATAGCCCCAGTTTCTAAGAATCATTGAATGCCATGAATGAGTTACCACTTTGAAGGGAGAAAAAGCTGGAGGGATGCAGAATTAATAAATAGGTTTACTTTTTTATTCTAAGGATGGTGTTACCCCAGCCAGGCTGATTTGAGATATGAAACAGGATCTTCCACATACCTCAGACCTTTCCCATTACCCACTTTGACACCCTCAATGAAACCAAAGCTGGTGCAAATGGAGACTGCGCAACTGCACATGCTTCGCTAGCTTACAGAGGGTCTAAGAGACAGAGTAAAAATATTCACAGGCAGACAAGCTTTATCTGCAGTGGACCTGCTACCAGGAACTGCTCTAGTATTAAGAATGATGGGAAACGTTTACCCGTAACCATCGCCAAACAAAACTACCAGTTATCCATTGAAGACAGTGGCACATCGAATATCTGCATTGCTAGCTACTCAACAGAAATTGTTTTTCACTTGATCATACAACAAAGAATTAAAATCAGCACAGATGGATGCTTCTTTTTTTTTTTTTTTTCGGTGTAGAATTTATTTTATGTTCTGTTCTCTTTGTCACAATATTGAAGGGGGAGGAATTGTTCATGTAATTTAACCACTCTCCTCAGTAAAAATGAGTCTAATTAGTGTGAAACGGTATTTTATTCACAGAAAACAGGCATCCATCCTAAATTCCTTTCAGTGACTAAGGCATGATGACACATTTGGCATTAATTACATAGTGGTGCTACAACACTTATTTGCAGAACTGACTGCCACTAAACAATATTTTCCTACTCATACCTTCAGCAAATCTCTAGAAATAATCAGTGTAACTTGCAGCACAAATTAATTTCCAAGGACCAGAGTGCTTTGGAATAATATACTCTCACAAAAAAGTACAAAGGCATTATTTTGCTCTTGACTACTTTGAGAAAAATCATTCTGCCTCACTGCCTTCTCTTCCTTCCTGAAATCCTTGCCTTGTTCTCCAGTGTACCCACAAGGTTGCTGGAATTATCATTTGCTTTGCCTGACACTCATCATGTTTCATCTCCTCTATGAATCTCATTTACAGCTTTCAACTTCCCTTTCCAAACTTCCTGCCTTTACCCTTCATGTCCATACCATACCTCTGTCATCGCCTCCAGTGCCTGATTCATCTCTCTACCTTTGTGCTGTCTAGACAACTGAGGTAAAAAATGCACCTCAGTACTTTTATTCAGAAAATATACAAATATATTATTCAGGATACTACCATGTCAAAGCCTGGGGGATTAGGACAACAAAGGAATGCATGAGAATAACGCGTTGCTGAAAAGAATGGTAAAACCACTAGAAGATTCTGTCTGTTTACCAGCAAGTTTCTTCCAGCAACAAGCATGAAAACACTATGGGTAACAGTCTGGCCCACACAAATAGCTATAAGGATGATGCTTTTTGATTTCAGCACTTTGAATTGCTTTTTTTTTCCTTTTTGCGCTAATGACTGGTGTAAGCATATAAGCAATGGTACTCCAGCTACAACATAAAGAATCTGGACAGCTCCAGGTACCACTGAGCCATCCTGCGCTGAAATGTGTATCTTAAACCATTAAGCAATTCTGAATTATACTGGAAGAAAACTGCCCTTAAAAGTTTTTTTCTCAGAAGTTTACTTCTTTTTCCAAGGCCACAAGTAATTAACCCTAACAGTGAAAATGGTAACAGAAGAAGTTAATTTATTATACCTGACCAAAAATAGCAAAATCTATCGGCCTGTCTCAACAATCCTAACTGCCAACAAAATCAGCAAAGTCCATGTTTTCATGTGCCTCCCAGGGATAGTATGTATTATCCGGTGTACCCCAAAACCCTTTTTTGTCTCAGACGTGAGGAAGGCTGAAGCTCCAGATGGGAGTTTTTACAGATCTAAGAACTGACCTACTTACGTAAAGATGACAATCCAGAGTTGGTTCTCTATGCTGCCTGACCTCAGTTTGAAAACATCAAAATGGATGAATGCTAAGAAAACACTAACTGGAGTTTGTTAGCTTGGTCTGTGGTCCCCAAACTCCTGGAGTTTTCAATATGCATAACATTTCCTCCCATTTTCCAACTGGTAAAATTTCCCCACTCTGAAAGATTACACATCTCATTGGTATGTTATTGTTAGGGGAAGACACAATAAAGGAGAACGTGTTATGAAATACATAGGGGGTAAGGTTGGGTAGAGATGGAAACGGGAAAGAACACTGAGCACAGAACTAAAGCAGAGTATTTATTAGTGAGGGAATGATTAAAATATTTACTTATTCGTATTTCCATGGACAATTGAAAATTTGTTTATAACTGCAGCTAAATATAATGGAGTGATGTGAGGCATCCCTGGAGAGTTATTATTGCCTGCTTTTATCACTTAACATACTGAGAAGGCAGAGAAATTCTATTAGCTGGAGAGCCTTCAAAACCTGTTGGGACTCTGTATTCTTGAGCGTAGGCATCCAAAGCTCTTGATCAACTTACATAGGTAACTGCTCACCCTACCTCGATTTCTCTACCTGTACAGCACAGACAACCTATTTCAATTTCTCTACCTGTACAGAGCAAATAGGTGCCTTCCTGAGCTGTTGAAGTTCCTCTAGCTAATCTTGAGCATGCTTTGAAGTAAACACAGCTAGGCACTACAAACAGATTATCATTAGATTTATCTGTCATTAAAGTGAGAAGGATATTATAGAGCAGTTAAATATCTTCTTTACTATTTCTTGCAGAAAAACCTGGTATAATTTTTGGCACATTTGATAGCCTTTGCTAGGATGACCAGTTCACCAGCTGAACATAGGCTAACAAAAGAATAAATTAAATGAGCGATTGATCCATGCCAGGATATATGAAACAATGAGAACAGTGAACCTAAGTAGTAAATTAAGCATACTAAGTTGTCATGCAAGTATAAACCTTTTACAGGACAGCAGAAGTTATTAAACCAAGAAAGCTGTGCCCTAGCTTTCCAAGTTTGACTAGAATCATGCAGAATTCCTAACAACACAAAACATGATATGCAAAGAACAGATGCTGCCAGGCTTCCAGAATATTTTCCTGCTGATGGGAAAAGAATCATCCCTCATGATTTTACAGACTGAAGCTCATTACTTTGATCAGCTTCTACTAGAAGTTTACAACAGCCAGGGCTATTCCTAACGACTGCTTTTGCAGGTCTTGGTTTGCATTTCCTAGGTATACACAGAAAGAAGAATCAGACACATTCTATGGTGCAACCATTTCTTCTTTCAGATACATGTTTATTCCATTTGTTTGCTTTCTTTTTTTTTTTTTTTTTCCCCTTGGCAAGAATTCACAAACATTTTTGGTGAAGAAAAACAGATTTAAAAATCATTATTATAAGTCAGTGCAGACTGTATAATAAAATTACTTTTACTGGAAGTAGGGAAGTATGTAATCTTATTATGAAAAAAACTAGCCCAACTTCACCCAACCATGGGAGATACCTGAAACTTGTGAAAGGCCACACCTAATTTCCACAACTCATTGCTTCTTTTAATCACTTTCATACTTCATAATATGTAAGATTCATCCAGAAGAAGATACTTGCTACAGTAATAAAGTCATAAATACACTTCCAAATAGGATATATTAATAAAAAATATGCAATAAAGCACAGGATTTTCAATATACCTTTCAGAACCAATTACGGCACTGCCCTTTAACTTTATTGTGGTCTAGACAGGGTATAACAAATAATCACAAGAGGAAAAGAGAGAAGTATTACAAGAATAATGGATAAAATAATGAGAATGTGCGTGATATTCACTAAGTACCCACAGGAATTCATATCGGCAAAAATACCTGTAACGGTGAAGTCTCATCTTAAGTGGCTATGAACTCTCAAGGGACTGCACAGCCTTGATAGATTCTATGAAGCAGAAGATTAGGAAAAAGAAACAAAATGAATGAAGAAACTTGAGAGGTAGCAAAAATAAATAAAATGGAATTTAAGAGGAACAGAAGAATAGGAGAAAAGAGAACAGGAGGGGGAAAACCCACGTTTATTCTAAAGCTGCTTTTTCTGTCATGATAACACCATTGCATTCCTTATCAACCAGAACCACATGGTCAGATCTGATTTTTTCTTCATGCCCTGAGTTTGAAAGAATCGGAAGAATGCCACTTACTCCTCCATCCAGCCACTAAGAGACAAACTTTTCTCTGTCCTTACTGCCACTGTTCAGATCCAGCTGGTTTCCCAAGATTAATTCACCTTTCTCCTCTCTGAATTTATTCTCAGTTTCTTAAAGTTGTATCATATACAAGTGGCCTAGATTACTACATGAAACTTCTTTGTTAACAAGCTCTTTGATGTTTCTTATTTGCACATTCACTAACATTTTGACATAAAGGCCTGCATCATCACCCTAAATGCATATTTATACCCTTAAGCCTTGGAATTTACATTCCTGCATGACCATTTCTATTCAGACATTTTTTATCTCAGAGTTGACTCTGTGGAATCATTTCCATGCCCTGTTACATCACAGGAGATCATGCCAGTCTTGTGTAAGACACCATTGCTGCTTTAAGTTTTGCCAAAGACTGTTGCCAGGATCAACAGAGATTAAAAAGTTCTTTGTGGATTTAGTGACTGTTCTCCATAGAGAATTCCATCCCCACCTGACTTCTGTAAGAGAGAGAAGAGTTTTTAATATCAGATGACTACATCAAATGGAGCTCAGTGCAAATGCATTCCCTCTTTGATGATCATCTGGTGCAGATGTAAGTTCTTTTACATCAGTACCTTGGAACAAGAAGAAAATCTATCAGTTTTTCTCTTGCTGAATATAGCCTATTAGTTTTTATATCACCAAATCTGTTTATTCATTTCTTGTTTTCTATAGCTACTACTGCTTAAGGTTGCTCAAAGATAATTGGGGTTTCGCTTTCCGTGTGACAGCACTAGTTAAAAAGCTAAATAGCCTGGAGACTTCTGCATTTATTTGATATTACTTACTCCTACGAAGATTAAACAAATTTTCTTAGGGACCACGTAAAATGCGAATGGACTGTATGGATTAGGATGACTCTGTGCATTCTGTTGTATACCTGCTCCCTCCCTCCCAGGCAGATTCCCAAAAGTTGAAATAATGGCGATGCATATGGCCCAGTGAACATCATAATGCACCTTACCTTCTAATTAGCTCTGTATATATCATCTAAAACAGCTTTCTGCTATCAGAGGCATTGCTGAAGGAGGAGGGAAAGCTGCGCTTTCATTTTCGCAAGGAACATAAATAACCGGTTTTCAGCCCATTTCTCCCGGGGCGAACCCGCGCCGAGAGCCGGCTGTGCCGGGCTCCCCGCGCCGGGCAGCGAGCGCAGCGCCCCCTGGCGGCGGGCGGCCGCCTCCCGCGGCAGCACCGCGCACCGCTCCGCGCACCGCTCCGCGCACCGCTCCGCGCACCGCTCCGCGCACCGGAGGGCTGCCTCCCCCGCAGGGCGCCCCAAGCCTTACTTTTGCACTACCTCCCCTTTTTTCGGGGGGGCAGGTGACCGAAACTTGGAGGGAAATCACCGGTTCTGCATCCCTCCATCCACCGCCAGGAGCCAAGAGGGGGCCGCGCACCGCCGCTGAGCTGCTGCAGCCAGGAGGTTATTTCTCCCCGGAACAGGTGTCAAAGGACGAAGGGTCTCACTCCTCAGCTCGGGCTAGCAGCTGCGCTGTATGGCACAACGACCAGTTTAGCAGGCCTGTTCTTCCATCTCCACCTTGCATACTGCTCAACAATTACACTCCCACCAAACGCTACAAACTATGTAAACCAGTGGTACACTCACAAACCCACAAGCACACCAATTGCCACCCTAACTTCCCTGTCACTTTATTATGCTGTTTGTGCTCTGTCAGTTCCTTAAGTCCTCAGCATTGTATCGACGCACCGTTTCTCTCCCGCAGCTCAAAGGAAAGCTACCAACTAAGTGGTGCTAATTTACTAACCAGTAGCAACAAGAAATGCCAAAGCATTCAGAGTCTCAAATTAGAACAGTTGCCAGGGTCTTCAGACTTATAAAATATTTTCTGTAGGCTGTGATGTTTGGCATAAATACACTGCCAGAGTAAGGTCATCCAAATCAAAACCATAACCGGTGGAATGGTGGCAGAAAACGTTAACAATTATGATACACATGTTCTTTTCCCCTTAGGACAAGAGATTCTCATCGTGTTCCTTTTTGTTATGCCAGAAATATTTAACTGATTCATGTTTTGTGGTATAGATACATTAAGTCAGTTTCTGTTCCTGTTTCTTAACAGTTCATTTTATGTAACATACAGATTCATTTAAGCCAAAGTAAAGTATTCTGATCTCTAACATTTCTTTATCTCTAACCCGTAACTACCACTAATAAATTTCTGATGCGGGCCCGGTGGGATACAGGTTCTAACAAGCAAATTTAGCAAGGGTTTGAAGATGGACTGACGTGCCTCTCTAGTGTTATTTGTAAACCTCATTATTTTGCTTCAGGAGGCTGAAGCAGATATTTCCACTATGGAAAAAACTAAGGGAACAGACTGTTTTCTACCTTAACACTATCATCACAGGGAAGTAAAATCCAAAAGGAGAGAAGTGACATAACTGGGCCATGATTGATGCACATGGGCAATTCACATTAGAAAATAAGGATCATGTGGCAGGCAAGGCTGAACAGGGAAGCAAAGGCAACCCTAAGCACTATCTATAATTAGCCCTAAAGTGGGAAGAAACAGAATGATCTGGGTTCACAAGAGGTCATGCAAAAGTGCTGCTTTTCAGTTTCGGGAGCAGCAGGTTCACACTGGCAGAGCTGCATGCTTGAACCACCCCCACAGTCAACGTCAACTAAAGTCACGGAGTTTAGGGCTTTTTCCCCCCCTACAGACAATCACGTTACTGCTTTTTATATGCAAAAATTGCTAACAAAAAGCAAATTTCAAAATCCCCAGCATGAGTGTTCATGGAAACCAAAGCTTAAACAGATCAGTAAACAAGAGAGAAATGACCCGATTTCCACCCATTATAAATAGGACCACGCCTCACCCACAATGATTTTCTGTCAGTGCCTGTGGGTGATGACAGAACTCTGTCATTCAGTAAATGCACTCGATATATTGGAAGTAGGGTGGAACACCACTGAACAAAGTCTTTTCCAGCAGGTACCTGGCAAGTAGCACTTAAAAGAAGTCTGCAAATTAAATATAAATCTTTTGCCTAGACAACGAGATGTGCAGTCTCGTTGCTCTGGTCATGATACCCTGAGCAAATACTCCATAGTTTGAAAAATAATAATTTTATAATTGCCTGAGGGTAGACATATATAGAGTGCACAGTCTTGTGAAGAGATAAACATAAGAAGCAATATAGCTTTATTAATGGTGGTTCTGCTTGCTAATAAACAGTGGTTCTCAGCTGACCTATTTCCTGGTAATTAAAGTATTCTAGCTTCTTCAGAGTTAATACAGATCACTTTGCAAAATACACTGTTATTCCTTGGAGACATACTTTCATATTTTTTGTATTTTTTTGATAAGTTACTGCTCCTGAAATGACGTTTTTTCTGAGATTCAGAGCTCTAGTGGTTTTTCAAGGCCACCTCCTGTATAAGATTCAGCCAGGCAGAGGAGAAAAATCTTCAAGTAGCCAGCATGACCAGTCATGATGAAACAGCTCGATTTGAAGAGAAAATGCTCCATTATACAACAATTTCTTAAAAGGGCATGGTACAATGCTAAAGTAGAGACCGGTAGAATGAAAAAAACGTGGAGATGTGGATAACTCCTTCTAAACTTTCATAGGCAAGTGTTTGGTGGCCTTGGACACACTGGAAATTATTCCCTTCCCCTTCCCTCTTTCTCTAGCAGAATATTTTGGTTATAAAATACCAAATGAGCAATCACAGCAATTTTGGATTAACCAGATCTAATATCGGGAAACTATCCACTTGTGTACATATATCAGCAAACTTACTGCCAATACAACACACAAGCATCCTGCTCCCCTTTCTTGTAAAAGGTAGACTGAAAGTTCAGTCTAATGGATAGCTACGTTTCAGAAATTACTATACCGTGAATAGGTCCGTTGCTCCTCAGCAACAAGTGTTATAGGAAAACTCCACACTGAAATTCACAGCCAAAATGGGAGACATCAGTACAAGTGTCTGGCAAAGCAATCCTTAAATCTTATCGTATCAACTACTTAATTCATTTTGTGCTGTGAACAGATAAGTGTTTAGGGAATAAGTTAGAGTAAGAAACTGTAGTTATGTTATTAACAAGCAGATTAATCATTTTAATAGCCAGAAACCTAATAACAACAAAGAAAAATTATAGCTATGTTCTGATTCATAGCATGTGTCAGAATAACGCTAGTGTGAAATAATAAAATGAAAGGACACAAATCATCCCAAAGAACATGTTTTACTCCTATGCAGTATTCGCCTGTATTGTTAATCAGATTTGGCACGTTCATAATTTTCAACAGGGAAACCAAAATAAAACAGATTAAAAAAATACATACTTTCCCCAGGTAGTAAAGGCAGGCATTAAAAACATTCTCATCCAACCTGCATATGATTAAACATTGTTTTAGTATTTTTTTTTCGGTATGAATAGAATTTCATAAATTGCTGAACAACAGTCACACAAGTAAAGATCATATTTTTCACCGTGAAATAAGAAGATATTTCATGGAAGAGCTCACAGAAAAAATTGAAGCTCTGCTAGTTCTTCCAAATAAAGATGGCATACTGCTTTCTTGGACTTAATTTATGTTCACATCCATTCAGACCTTACTCTTCTACTTAGATTTGACTGAACTGATAATTTGTCCTACTGATACATGCCAATGCATTTATATATTAAAGTATGTAAAACATGCTCTATCGCACGCATTACCGATAATCTTAAGGCAATGAAAAGCATAACCAGTGCAGCCTTTTATGTAAATGAATGGCTTAGACAGTTCTATATGCTATTTTGGGTCTTCTCAGCCATTTAGTTCTCTTACATTAAAAAAGGAAAAGATAGAAAGGGAAAAAGATCTGTAACTCTAGAATAGTAGGGCATGAGTTTCTGAAAGTACACGGACTATAATTTTATTTTGGAATGGCTTAAAGAAAAAGGGAACTACTAATGTTTTCAATAAAACCACATATACCTTTAAGTCTGGTCAATTTGTATACTGGCGTAAAGCATAGACCAATTCTCTTAGAAGTACAGCTTTTCTTCACATCTTTTAGTAATGCAAACAACTGTTAGGAGTAAACACAGATTTTATCTGCTTGAAAGGAAACTCAGCTGGCTGGAACAGGCCTGTAACCTTTCCTGCAGTAAAAATGTTCAATTTACAAACATGTTCAGGGAGTTCTTTCTGTTTGTCTTCATGGAATACTAGGCATTCAGAAATTAAAGCTCTCCAGGTGACAAGGTTAGTCACAGCATAATCTTACCAAGACATCCATGCAGATATTTCTGTACACTATTACATTTTGAGTACAAATACCTCTTTCTATGTAATATTTGCATCAGAATCTATAAGCAACTAAGTACAGATGGCACATAAAGCTACAAAACTATGGAAGCTTTCTGTGGATTCTATATATTAGCTAGATGCACAAGACAGAGTGCATGTGTCTTCTTAATGATATGGCTGAGTATAATACATAGTTTTATAACGGTGATTTATTACTGAATATGGATTTAAAAGTGGCTTGGTTCTGAAACAAACAAACAAACAAATCCAAATATCTGAAACTTCTTAGACATGGAAAACTGAGGTAAGCAAAAGTAAATTGTTTAAGCTGAAATATATTATGCAGTGTTGAACAAAAGTGTGATAAATCCACTTTAGCATTTGCGTACCAGTATAATTAACTAGCCACCCTAATCAAAACCTTAGCTCTGTGAAAACCATGAACATCATTTAAGTGCTAAGTAGAAATTACTACAGACACAGGAAAATAATTAGATCTCCTTTCCTGAAAACACTTTAGATTTCAAATCATATCTGATCCTTCCAAAATTTTTTTGGCTTTTGATATTCAGCTGAGATGAACAAAGTTTCTTCCGCATTTCAGTTAAACAATTTCAGCATCGCTCCTAACGTGGCTAGGGAAAGTGTCACCTACCAGAACTGACCACAAGGTGGTGCTATTTGAACGGAAATGGGTTGCGTGTCGCCAGAAAGGTTTAGGTCAGGATTTGCTGAATAACTTCTTGTGTAGTAACATTTGGTTTAAAAAAAACAAACACAAAAGATCCAGGTTTCGTGTGAAAGAAACTGGCTGATAACACGTAGCCCAGCTGTCCACACACAAAACATTTTATTTTAAGCTTTTTAAGTTGTCTAGCACCAAAACTTTATGATAGTAAGCTTGCAAGAAAACCACGACAGTTGTAAAGGGAAAGTGTCCTGTGCAAAGATCTGCAAATCACTGGCTTAAGCTATCTAGAAAGTAAACACACAGCATATTCACTTAGCCTATCTTGCCATAGATTTCAAAACTAAAACAGTAACAAACCGAAATATTTGTAATCAAAAAATTCACCTAATGTATTCACTCAGGCTATATATAAGGAAGACTTTTTTTTTTTTTACAATAAGGGTGGTGAAACAGAGGAAGGGTTGCTCAGAGAGGTGGTAGATGCCCCCCCCCCCCCCCCCCCCCCCAAACATTCAAGGTCAGGTTGGGCAGGGCTCTGAGCAACCTGTGGAAGATGTCCCTGCTTGTTGCAGATGGGGGTTGGATTAGATGACCTTTCAAGGTCCCTTCCAACCCAAACTATTCTATGATTTACAAAATTCACCAATACTGTAGTGTTAATGTCATTAACTCATTTGTTGCACTAAGCTGATGCACCACCTTGACTGTGCAGAGTGTGAAAGGCTACTTGACTGTAAGCCCCACACTACGCCTATGGCTTGGCTCACGTTCTTGAATTTCAGCATCAGCGTAGCTTTACCAGCACACAGCTGAAGCAGCAACAGAAGTACTTGGGTGTCCAACGGCACCTGAAAAGGAGTCAGCGTTAGTCAGGTGGTCAGAAGCCCCCAGACATGTGAGGAGGAAGAGCTGCTTTGGGCCCAGCAGCATCAGCATCCCCTCGGCACATCCTGAAGGAAGCCAAGGGGCTGCCCAACCGCCCCACGGGATGCAGGCCTCCTGCTTGCAGAGCTCCTGTCAGACTGGGCAAAACCACAAGGCAATCCGAATGGATTTTTATTTTTATTTTTTTTAACTTGCTGAGGCCTTTCCTTGCCAGATCTTCGGGTACTCCCGAAAGAGCACGACCTGCACCGGTGGGCCGCCTGCACGTCGCAGGCAGGCCGGGCTCGCGCAGGGGGCCAGCCTTGCTCTCCCGGGGGCCCCCCCCGACCGCCCCCCAGCAGCTCCCGGGTGGCGCCGCCGCGCGGCAGCGAGAGCCCGCCTCCTGGCCTCCTGGCTCCCGCTCATTGGCGGGCTCCGCCTCTCCAGCGTCCAATCGGTAGCTCGAGTGGTCGCCATGGCGACGGTGGACGCCGCGCGGCCCAGGAGGCAGCCATGGCTGCCTACGGCCCCGGGGTGCGCATCGGCCGCTGGGCTGAGGCCGCGCGTTTGGAGGAGGTGCGGGGCCGGGGCCTGCTCCCCTCCCGCTCCCGGGGGGGTGGGGGTGGTGTGGTCCCTGCTCCTCGCCTCCCGCTCTTTCCCCCTAATTCTTTAAATTCCGTTGAAACTTGAGATTGTGAATGCTTGATAACATGTCTGTCCTTTGCCGGCAGGACCGCCTAAGGGATTTTGTGCATAAAAGAGAACGAGGAGAACTTTTAACACAGAAAATAAACAAACTTCAAGATAATCTTTTCAAGAAGGTAATTTTTTAAGAAAATTATGTCAATCCTCTACAACTCCGCATAGAATGGCATAGATACTACTGCTGTCCTTTACACACTGAGAATGCTATGGATTAGCACTTATATACTAAAATACTGCTGATATTAGGTTCTGATAATTCTGTAAGAAATTATGTATGTTTTGATTTAGATACAGCTGTCGGTATCTAAGGATGGATTTGTTCATTTTGGAGACACTGTTATGCTTTTGAACCCAGACAGCAAATCCGCGGTGGAAAATTGCCCTGGAGCGTGTGGTGCTCTGACTTTGGCAATTAGCCTGGATGAAATATCCGCGTATTTGGCCGAATCACTGCAAGCCCCCCGTGGAGTTAGCGCAGTCAAGAGCGTGGACCCAATGGGTCAAAATACTTTTTGTATTTTAAGGTTCGTCACTTTATTGTGAGTTGTTTTCAATTACTATTTTAGCTTTCAATGTCTTGTTTTGAGGAATAGGCAATGCAGTTTGCCAATATACACATGAATTTGAGTAAGATTAATTTATTTAAGAAAGAGTCTTTAACTTGGGTCCTGCATTAAGCTTGATTCTGCTCCACATATTACTGTGAATAATTCCAAGGAAGTTTAAATCAGTTTAGAACTGGTGTGAAACCAGAATTGAGTTTATTGTATCATTTGGTAAACTCTGCAGCTGTTTTTCATGCAGTCATATTTCAGCTGTAGAATGCAAATCATGTCCAAATATCACTTAGTATTGTTACTCGTTCTCCTGCAAATAAGTTCTCTGAAGCAGAATTCTGTGTCAATGCTTTTGCTGTACACAAAGTGGACAGCGTTTCTGTTGTCCTAAATATACCCCTAACCAAACAGCATATTCTCTCTCTCCAAAACATATTTAATTTCAGCTTTTTGTGGGAGAAGAAACAGAAGAACAGGGTCCTGCTCAATGGCTGAAAGTTGTGCCTGAGTGCATGTATTTAACAACAGTAATGGTGCGTAAGAGTACAACCCAACCTGTACGATCCTGATTGAGCAAAACACTTCAGGTTAGACCTGAGAAGAAAATTTCATGCCAAGAGCATAATTTAGGCCTTCTAGAACTGCAACGAAAATATTTTTGCTTAGCTGCTGTCTGATCTTAGTCGCTGGCACTGAATGCTATTGAGTCCCTCATTAACTGACTACTAAGTTCATCAGGTACTTAAGTTTTTTATGCTGAATATACTTAGAAAGCCTTGCACTTAATTTAATGGTTCTTTAATATAAAATACAGAAATCATTCTGGAAATTGGGATATAGCAGCATGTAAGTTGATGTAATGAACCAAATTATTGAATATCAGTTACATATATTATTAGCAACATATATTAAGTTACAGACAAACATACACTGTTCTGCTTTTAGTCTGATTTTTCAGGTGCTTGTATTAAGTATGTTTTAAAGGAGCCCTCAGTGCTGAATTCTCGTTGGTTTTTCATTGGATGTTATCTTCCCAGCCTGCATGTTGATGAATACATCATAAAAAGTAATCAATATAGTCTATTTCTATTGTTAAATATTTTAACCAGTAAGTCTTGTATGAAATGTCTTTTTAGTTGAGATTTTAACCTATTTTTAAAAGTAAACTTAATACAAAGTGTTGCCTCAAGACTTAACTATAGACCAAAACAAACAAACAAAAGAATAGTAAAGCTGACTATTTAAATGTCTCTTCCTTTTTACAACTTCAACAGTGTTGATGGAAGTGCAGTGGGTGAACCGATTAGATTTGGACAAAACTTTCGTCTTGGGACAACAGGAGGGTTTTCTGACCAAATGGTAAGGCAATAAAGTTGCAAATGGCAATGGTAGCATATACTGATAGTGTGCCTTTAATAACCATGTATGTATCTCTAATGCTGTACAGTGGTACAAAACATATACAGAATCATATACAGATCAAGATAAGCAATACCTGTTTAGAAAGTTTGCGTGACTTGCCTGAGATCAGGTGTGCAGGCCAAGGGAGCTCTCTGTCAGAATGACTGGATAAAGATTTTAAAAAAGAAAAGAAAAAAGGAAATGAAAAATAACTTGGGAGTCATGAAAGAATTCATCATTAGAAGGAGGGTTTTTTTATACGTTAAATAAATCCAAAATGAGAAGATTTAATTTCTTGTGAAGATAAATCTATAGTGGGTATATGAGGTAACATATTATTCTTATCATTCTGAGGGAGCAGATTTCTATTAAATGTTAATGTTGTTTCCCTCTGCAGGTTAGAAGCAAATAAGACATTACATGTTACACATGCACTTAAAATAAATCACCACAACTTTGAAAACATTTTCCCTCTCAACAGCTCCTGTGGTGGGAATTTTTGGAATGTAAACTCGTTTTTAAATTAGTATTCACGTCTGTATATAGAACAGCTACTTAATGAGTTTATCAGCAGTATAGAATCTGTCTTGTGAGTTTTGAATATGTAACTTTAGCTTGGCAGAGTGATTTTTCCGGAGCTGAAAGAAAATTTTTTGTGTTGAATTTTTTTTTTAAATTACATATCTTGTTTCTTTTCTATTTATACTGTCCTTTATATATATTTTTATTTACAGTTATATCTAGCGAGTGACCATAAATCATTTATAAGATTTGCTAAAAAATCTTACCTTCAGCAAGTTTTTTTGACAGATGAGCTTTCCTATTTGACTTGCTGGCAAGCTGCCTTCTTGGATCCTCAGCTGCGTCTTGAATATGAAGGATTTCCAGTTCCTGTAAGAAATTAAAACTTTGAAAATTTTATAAAGATTTAATTGATGGTAGATGGTGTACATTTAAGTAGATGGTGTACTTATGAAAAAGTTGTGTCCATTGTATTCACATATTTTCTTTATGTAAGTTCTGACCTGTAATTTTGGGAAGGGGAAGAGGGAAGGAACCACCTCTTTAACCAGGGAATCTGCCTATACAACTATTAGGTTCTGCTGTTCGTTTTGAGGTTGACTTGCTCAGTTTTTCTCATCAGAATTTTTTAAAGGTCAACCTCATCATGTTGTAAGGATGCAGTACTTGGAATCTGCTTTTCAGAACTTCTGAGCACTGCGCTCCTTTTCCAATATTAGGAGCTGTGATTAAGAACCCCTGTACATTACATTTAGAAAGTATTAAAAAATACAGCCTCCCCAAGGCATCTGAATAAGTGGATGCTTTTACAAATGTAGGTTTTAACCTTTTGTAAACACATTAAACAGATGCAGTGTTTTCCTGTTCCACATAACTGCTAGGCTTCCTGAAGTGCTGGATGTACAGCAAAATATAACAATATCACTGTTCCTCTACAGCCTTGAGCTGTGACTCATTTACATGAATCAGCTCACTAATGAACACAGTCAAAATTAGGTAATTGTCAAAGACAACATTCTTTATTCACAGGCCAATTTCTAGGCTGTTTCACCAAACCATCTGGATCTCCCATGTGGCAAATACCAATTTGAAGAGGACTTAAGGCACAGGCCACTGGAATGACTCTCTACCTTGATTTTTTTAAAATTTATTTTTTTGTTGTTAAGTGCACAGCAGAAGGGAGTGGAATGGAATGTATTGGATAAGAGGATGTGTCTGACCTGAAGGCTAGAGCATTTTGCTGGTATAAGCTATTAAGACAGTTATGTTGAAAAGTGATAGGGTATAAAAATACCTCATTATACATAAATGTATAGCCATCTCAGACTGATATAAAGCAATGTGGGCTTACACTAAGCAGTAAAGCATTTAATTTGAATAACATTTAATTTTAATTAAAATAGTTAAAATTAGTGTAAAAATGTCTGTTAAGTGTCTTCCTTTTCTTTTTTTCCAGGCAAACGCTAAAATTATCATTAGTCATTGCCATACTAATCGGAGCCTAGCTGTTCCAAGGAACTTTTGGACAACGTAAGACTAATTTATAACTGGCAGGGATGTGCATAATGATGTGCCAACATCAAGAATTACTGTAAGAAGCAAGATAGGTGCTTTAGGAACACACTGAGGAAATGAAAAAGAATGCAGAATGCACGTTCTCCTTTCCAACTATCAGCTCAGTCTTATGTTGGTGGTTTTTTTAATTTGTAATTCTTATCATATTATGCTTCTAAGTCTTCTCTAGTTGATTGGTGGTTCTCCCGTTGAGTATCTTGAGCAATTACAGGGTTTTTTTGGGGTTTTTTGGGGTTTTTTTTTGTTTTTTTTTTTTAAAAGGAAAAATGGTATACTAAGAAGCGTAAGGAATAAGAGAACTAAATAAAACCACACTGCATATAACTGCACATTGCTTATGTCCATATGAATAAATTTCTCAAGAAATTGAGGTTAAACCCACAATTCAAGTTAATACGCATGCATTAAATCAATGTTGATTAAGCATTGTTAAGGAGTACACCAATTGTTTCCCATTAAATTCTTAGCAAGATCTGACTGAAGATTTGTGTCAGGTTTTTGAGGATGAAACAAGGTCTGATAGTTTGAGTCTGAAATAGTTATTAAGTAGCCAGAGTCTTCCTCAGTCAAAGAGAAATGGTGATGTGAATGGATAGGGAACCCATCCAGCTTGTACATACTGAGCTGGTGTATCAATGCTTATACTGATGGGTCTGCTTTAACTCTGCAACGAGAAAGATGGCATTTCCCTTCGATTTCAAATGCCTAAATTATTCATAGGAAACAAAGTGGACTATTGTGTTTCTTGTAAGGGTCTGATATTTGAAAGCATATGATCATATTTCTGAATAAGCCAAGAGAAACATGAGAAAATCTTGAACAATTCACAGATAATGCAGATTTGCTGAATTTGTGTATATATTAATTCCTCCTGCCCATGCCCTTTTCTTTGACATTGCAGGTCTTATTTTGGAAAAGAATATGAAGTGATTTGTCACACTTACCTGGACTCCCATAAAGCTGAAGAAGATAAGAATTACTGGGAAATAGTTACAGGAAATCCCAGCAATGAAGACAGTACAATGACTGACAGACCGAACCCTCACCCAAGGGGCATCAGAAGGAATGAGTTTCATGAAGAGACATAGAATATAAAATACCAGACTATAGCCGATACAGGTGGATGAGATTCTGATTCTTGTTTTTTCCTGTTCAGATTTTAGTTTTAGAGATGGAAATGCAAGTCTACCCTTAGTAATACTGCATAATCTTATTAAGTCATCAAAGGCAAAAACTAATAGAATTTGATGAACCATGCATAACATCAAAAATTAAGTAATCTGGAAGGGTTAATTTTCCCATTTTCATGTTCACTGATGGCAAAAGCTGCCAGAATCCAGGAAATCTAATATATTGTCACTAAATTACTCCTCTCAGAGTCTATTTTAGAAGTTATTTCAAAACCAAACCACTGTCACACTTCTAAAAAGGGTGAGTGTACAGTTTCCAAAACACTGAAAACCAAACTCATGCAAACTATCATGAGATAATTTGACATTTAAAGTTCATCTGAAAGTTGGTTGCTGAGCTTGTTCCATGCTCTGTCTAGTACAGTGTTGCCAATTATTAAAAAAAATCACAAGTGAAGTCACTTTATCTCGAGATTGGCTTCCAATTTATGGGAATTAATTTAAAAAGGTATAAATTGAGTTTTGTCCATGTATTCTAAACATTTAAATGTCAAGTAATCAAGAACTTGAGCACAGTGATATAGACTAGAGACTTCCAACAGCCTTTTCGATGCATTGCCATGTTTCATTTTCCTCCCACCCACAGAATTTTTCAATCCATAATCATTTCTACCAAGTTTGACAGCAAGGTAAAATTGTTGAAGAAAATTAAGCTCCCACAAGTTTCATGAAAATAAATGCCAAAGTAGAAAAAGAATAAGAGACACTGAAAGTTTATCCAGTAAGAAAAAGATTGTAGTCTAAGTTCATACCTAAATAGACACCAGAGAATATACATGAAAAACATGGCCCGAGAATGGTAAAAATTTCAGCAGGAACCCACATTTTTTTAAACAAAAAAACCAACAAATCGTAAGAGGCAAAGACGTAGAAAACAGATGTCATTACTCCATAAAGTTACCTGTCTTTATATGGAAACTGAAATAGCACCATAGAGAACCTTCTTAATATATGATATTCCATTGTGTCCATTTAGTAAAACCACATGTATATGTATTCCATTTCTTACTGTACTACAACAGCGGGCTCTTTCTGCATAAAGTGAACGTGAGTAAAATACTATACAAATCTCCAGCCTCAAAAAGGATTCCAAAGTTCTTCAATATTCATAAAGGTCAAATATAACTTTTTAAGTTTTACCAAAACAAACCCACTAAACTTTCATAGAAGGGACCGATCCAGTCATATCTTCAAGCTTCGTTTCCAGATAGACTACCCGTTTCAAACCCACTGGCAAGGCTTTAAAAGTTCTTGCCTCTATCCAATATCAATTAAATCAGCAGACTGCAGAATCAGCCAAGTCGCACTTGACATACAGAGCCTCAGAGCAGGAGACAGACTACGGTTCTGTGACATGGCAGGTTCGCTTTGGGGGACTGTATTGCAAAGGTCAGGTTTTGAATTGCACTCCTCGTGCAAACCTTCACAGGTCTGTTATAGATGGGGTATTGAAGAGGAAATTATCTTTAGGAACTTTTTCTTTCACTTTCTGTGTAAAGATATGAAAGCTGATGCATGGCAAATAATGCACATTTTTGTAGAGGCACTGCTGTTACTCCAATTTACAGAGATAAAAATCCTGCATATTTTCACAATAGATATGTATTAAATCAGAAAAACAGGCTGCACAAGTGTACTGCAGTGTTTCTAATTTGAGCGTTGTGAACATTTATTGGTATTAGGGATAGTTATTTCAAATCTGGCAAAGTCTCTTTCCTCTGGGTTAAATGTAAGAAACAAGAGGCCTTAAACCAAAACTGTTGCTGAAACAAAGCTTTGTGTGAACTCATGCAGGAATGAGAACTGTGTGGGCAGAGTGTCTTGGCCGGCTGATGTGGATAGGAGTGTTTGTGTGAGCGTGCGTGCATTTGTGTGGAAGAGAAGTAATGCAGGCTGTACAAAAACAAGTTCTGTAAAGTCTTAGAGGAAAACCAAAGAGATAAACAAATACAGAAATTAGTACAGATGCAGGTAATGCTGGAATTAAGTGCTGATTAAAAGTGGCTTGGAGATTTTTGTGTGCATTTTAATCAGTCTATACTCATGGGAAAGGACTTCCCAAGCTGCTGGAAAATAAACAGGATTGAATCAACAATTCCTGATTCCATCATTGGTTTTTCTTCTTACCTAATGCAGTTTTAAAACCACAGATTTGTGCATAGCTTCTTATATCATATAATATGTATTTATAATTCAGTTGATTCATGATATTGAATACAGATCTGTTACCTAGTTTTTCTTTTAAAAACTGTTTTTTACAGTTCTTAATATTGTCCACATGATGGCACCACATTTTTCTAAACAGCACAATTATTGCTACATACATAAAACAACTTGAAATGTTTAAATCCAAGTGAGTCCCTGATACAATGCCACAGTAGCTAACCAAGTTAAATCAGGCTTGAATTCTGGGCTAGGAGATGTCATTAATGTTTTATCTTGGTTTTGGAAAATGAAATTATGCAACAAAGGTAGAAGAATGTAGAACATTGTGTTGCATACAATCAACTTCTTAAAGTTAATTTGAACATTAAGTAAGTTGTAACTAGAACATACTTACAGGAGATTATCTTTAGGAACTTCCCTCACTTTCTGTGTAAAGATATGAAATCTGCTGTGTGACAACCGATGCATGTTTTTATAGGGGCACTGCTGTTCCTCCAATTTACACAGATTAAAATTCTGCACATTTTCACAACAGATTGACATAATTCTGCTTTTTTTTTTTCTAGTTTAATACCTACCAAATCAATCAGGCTGTGTAGAATGCACTGCAGTGTTTCTAATTTGACCATTGTGGACATTTATTGATAAACACAGAATTAATACAAAGAATTATGGGATTGACTATTAGTGCAGAATCTGAACAATCCTGCATCTGCCAGTTAGAGACCAAACATAGTCTAGTGGATGGGGTAGTGGAGATCTGAACCATGCTCCAGACCGGGCCATTGTGTAGCTAAGGGCAGGCACTATATTTTGCTTACAGTATTACATATCATGAAATATGGACAGTGATGCTTGTCTCATTTGCAAAGCACTTTACCACATACCAACAAAAAGCAAAATCACGTATTAAGAAAGCTTTTATGCTTCTTCCAAATCAGGCCCAGTATGGATAGCTCTACAAAGTACATTGTGGGAAGATAAACCTCACTTTGCCTCCATTCCAGGCAGCTCAAAAGCTGTTAGCATGAAGCTGATCCTGAGCTATTAGTCCTTGCTAAGGGGCAGGGTGCATTAGTTCAGATTTAGTGCTGTGCTAATACAGTTTTTCATAGGCCTGAGGTACAGGGAGAATTCACATCTGCACATTTTGCTGTGCAGATGTGTGGAAGCAGCACAATATTGAAGTAAAGAAGAGGTACGGAGAATTCGAAGAGTCGGCAGAGAAAAGCTGACAAGTTAACTAGTTAACTCACACAGTGGTAACACTGGAAAATGAAAAGCCAGTTCTAAATCTGCCTTTTCTTCCATCTCCTTTGCATGCTTCCCCAACTCATATTTCACATCCCATCTCCTCTGCCTTGCTGTCTAGCTCAACTGATTTGCTGTGGTTATAAAGTGCTCTTCTAGCACTCAGTGCAAGCCCCTGGCCCCTCACCCTAATCACATCAGTATCATCAGAGGCTGCTTTTCTTTTTAGTGATTGTCATGAAGTATTGTTTTAGCTCAGCAGCTGATCGCAGGAGGAGGTCATATGCAGGTTTAGTCACTGGATAAAACATCTGAGGTGAAAAAGAAAAAAAAAAAAAGAAAAAAATCACAAAGAACATTACAATAAGAAATTCCACACAGCAGTGGAAGAAAATATCCAAGCACTGGAAAATTTGGAGGAGCTGGCAGGTAAGAGGGAGATTTTGATAACATCTGTGCCCCCTCACTGTAAATTACTGTTGCACGTCTTGTAATTTGAGGGCGGGTGAAGTGTTCTTTTAAAAGCTGTTGTGTTAGAAACACGTAAGATTTTGTTTTAATGCATGAAAACTAAACTGAAGGGGCGACAAAATAAAAATACAGATGTGAAATGCAAAATACATTAAATACAAGTGAAAATTAGGAAATCTCTGTGTCATTTTGACAGCTATACTTTCCTTCTAGTTCTGTTCTGGTTTAGGCTGTGTCTCAAGTCTTGCCTCCATTCTCTGTCTGACCTGCCTTATCTCCTTGCCATATACAGTACAAAGAGGGGCAAGCGACAGTTTGCTAATTCCCCCATTCATGCTGGTTTGACTTCATCCTGGAAGCTGTAAAAGGGAATCTAATCCTCAATACTGCATTCCCCTGCGTAAGAGGCAGAGTGGAAAGATCGGTCACCTTGCTAGATGTGTGCTATTTCAGCAGGGATACGAGCAGCCATAATAATGTCAACTACATGATTTGCATGATAGGTTAGCATTATTTGTAACGAGAGGGAGCACTTGCCATAAAGACCAAGGAAGACACCCTCCCATTTTGTTTTTGGTTTGGGTGTGTGTTTGTTAGGTTTTTTTTGTCAACACTGTGTATAGAGGGTATCTAATGAAACAATTGACATTTTTCTTCAGTTTTTTTCACTGCTGGGCTTTTACAAGGCAATGCCTTTTACGCAAGAGACAAGAATCATCAGTACAGCACTAGAAAGCATTGCTACAATACAGTCACTTATCTTTCTCTCAAGAAGTTTCTATATTTTTTAGCAAGGAGGACTCAAAGTACAGTAGAATAAGTACAAACATTAAAAAATGCTTGATGACATTAATACTCACATTCAATGATGAAATTAATTCATATGGATGCATCTCTGCTGTATGTTTATATGAGAAGCTCAGAGAACTGATTTCCCAACATCTGTTAAATGCTGCTTCATATAGTACGTCAAAACAAAACTAAACAGACCATCCAGTTACAGGCCAGCTAGTATATATGTTTCTATAATGCTGGTCTTGTTTTAATTATAGGCTTCTTGGGGCAGGGACCATATCTTCATCTTTTTTTCCAAATACAAACTACAGCAGAGAAGTTCAGTAAGTAATAGCATAAAGCTGTTATTAAAAGGGGTTGTAAGATGGCAAGAAAGTGAAGTAGACCTAGTGCAAATAACCAGAGATACAGTCATATGAAATCTACACATAAACCAGTGCCAAACAGTAAACTCTTAGTGTGGGGTATGAAGATATAGCTGCCTAAGTAATTCTGATGTTAATGGGGGTTGCTAGGAGAGGAGCCCACAAACCACAGTGCTGTCCCTATGGGTATGACAAACCCACAGAGGGGAATAAGAATTATACATGGCAGTGTTTATTTATATATATATATATTTAGTTATTTAATTATACAGCATATTAGTTAAAAATACCTAACCAACTGTTAGCACAAGTCTCATTTGCAAAAGCGACACCAGTCCTGAGAAATTTAAGACCTGTTTCTGCAGCTTGTTCACATTAAAACTGTTAGGAATTAGGTTGTACGTACATTTGGAGATCTTGGTCTGACTAAGAAAATCACTTTCAAAAATGGCATTTAGCTGTTTCTGAAAATGTTACCTGTAGAATTTATCAAAATGTTAAATCCCTAAGCAAAATGAAAGCAAGAAACCAGTGAATAAGCAAAGCACTGAACTTAAGTTTGAGTTATCTTTCCTTTATGGGTAAAACCTCTTAAAATTCCTAAAATGCTAATTAGTATGGATTATTGTTAAAGTGTCTCTAAAAGATTGAACACAACAGTTTGTGAAATCTACATCAAACAGCATTTTCTATCCTTCCTCCTTGGTTTCCTACCACTCCTCTTGCTTGGGCTTTCTGCCTTTTCTATATCCTGAAGAAACAACTCAGTAGTTGTTTGGGTGAAAGTTTAAGGTTCATCAGCTGTTCTGGTCTTTTTGCTGACAATTTTGGCAGCATCAGTTTAGCCAGAACACCCAAGATGTGTTACAGTCTCACAAATAACCAGTGGATTTAACTGACCATGAAAAGACACATATTTTGCCATATAAATATACATAGAAATAAAAATGAACTGGCACTATACACACATACACACACTGGGTACTTTAAAGCCAGCACAGAAATAACGTAGTTCAGCATATGCAGGAGAACAATCTTTCCTCATCTAAAATTATTAATTGGTTTCTTTAGAAACTACCTGAACTAATTAGATCTTTCAGTGTAATCCTAAGTGGTCAGGGACACATTCAGGTCTCATTATAAATGGCTGAACGGCATCAAATGGTAATCCAGAATAACGCTCTAGCTACACTTACTGCTTCGTCATGCCCCCTTTTTTCTGATCTATCACCATTCCCCTTTTTCTGCTTGCTGCACAATTGTGTCCTCAGGTTCTACAGCTAGTCTTACAGAGGAACCAAAAAGTTGCCTAGAGATGGGTCAACTTAAGAGCTGTGCTCTTTGTTTCTTCTAAGCCAGTCAGTGTGATAATTCTCGCTAGAACACGTTGAGTAGAGGACCTAGATCACTTTACTGTGTAGTCAATCATTCATAATTATGACAAAAGCAACTTTTAACCTTGGTAGTGTAAGTTCCATGATAAAGTCCTGATTTATTTTACTGTGTTTTGTGAATGTGCTGCCAAAAGGGCAGGTGAAATTTGGTCTTCAAAACTTCCTTATGGAAACTCCAGCTTTGGATCAAACCAGGCATTCTGGCAGAAATTACCATATTCTACAGGATATTTATGACCAATAAAATATTTGTAGACCCTGAAAAAATGTTAAAAATTTGAGCAGGTTTCTGTCATATTGGCAAAACATTTTTGGGGAGTCTCAAGCAGGCATAGTTGAATCCATCAAACATTCAAACTCTTTAACGGAATGGGCAACTTGAGAGGTAACTAGAGTGCCTCCTGCCTTATTTCCTGGAGAAGGGAAGCCAACCAGCATAAAGGGGAAGGGCTGAACATGAAACTGCAAACCTTATAGACTTAGTGCAGTTAACTGGCCTAGCAAGTTCTCAGAGAAAGTGGTCTGCTATGGTAAGCACCAAGACACACATCAGAGGGTGAGGCAGTCACCCAGTGATCAGGCGGTCACATAGCTGTGTAGCATTACAAATTCATGCTTATCCCTATGGTGAAGTAAAATGTATACTAGATCATAATTACAAAAATAGGGGGTGGGCTAATTTCTTATGTACGTGGTAAATTCATGAGCTCAGGTGAGGGACAGTAACTATGTCTTTTGTTTTCATGATAGCAACGATCGGTGGTCATAGTAGACAGAGGTAAAGAGCAAAGAGACTAGCCAGGCCAAAAATCCCCTGCATTTGAGCCTTCTGTCTCTGGTCGCTGTTTCAAACAAAACTCCTTCCATTTCCCTAGGTAATACAGGCAATGGTATTCTATTCTGCGCTTTCTCATACACGTATCATGTGCCTTTTCATCCCTCATTTACCGTATCTGTGCATCAGCATCCATCTCTGTTAAATAGGCATATCTCTTTCCTAAAGAAAGATATAGGAAGTATTTTGTGGGTGTTTATTAGATGCTCTAAGAAAAACACAGAAATATTACAAAGAAAATATTATCATTGCTCTTAAGTGTCTTCGCATTCTAGGATTTACCATAAAATTTGTCTGCATGTATTTGCTCTCAAATGGCACCAGATTTCACAGGTTGAATTAATAAAGCTACCATTTTTGATTAAATTATCAATTTATCCAGAAAAAAATTCTCTGGATCTATTCTCTTTTCTCCACATCCCTTTTTCAGACAAAAACGACAATTTGTTTAAAAGGGATCCATGTAGCTATCTCAGTAATTATAATATACGACAACATGTGACCTTTGATACAACACAGCTTATTGTTCTCACTGCTCATTGGAAATTTTGATGCTTCCAGAAGTACTTGTAATTCAACGTTTTCCTCTGTCCCATGCTAATTAATATCTAACTATTCATCAGCTGATTGTACCACGTTAGGCGGTTATGGAATTTTGTCCTTAAGTGTGAACTGATTTTAAACAGTGTCACACTTTGGGACTTGTGAATGGTTTCTACTGAACACTAGGCTTTATACAGTATTCAGAAACACCAACACAAATTCCTGCTTCCTATGAAATTAGCTTAACAAGGATTTGGGGAATAACTATTTGCACTATATGGCTGATGTGTGCAACCTTTTAATCTAAGCAATTATTTCTGAGAACAGAATGTTCATTCATCACAGAAAGAATTGAGGCAAAGTTGATTTACACCAAATATTTAGCCTATTACATGACACAACCATTAGCTGTTTGGCTTTAGAAGTTAAGCATTACATATAAGCCAACAAGTGATGAAGGGGTTTTGGTCAGCCCATGTAACCTATAGTAATTTTAAGTTTTCTGCAATAACACAAGGTTCATATTGTAAAGAAAGGTGGTGTCAGAATTGGTATAAACACACAATAATGATTTTTCAAACATATTTGAAGCTCTTCTACAATTTTTTCCAAATTTGCAGCAATTTTCCCAAATAAACAGTGCAATTAAGTGAGCACAATCCTGCTGTGTAACTGTCATGAAGAGGGTATTCATCACCTAGAGTTCTTGTGCCTGCCACACAACAGCATTGTTGGCTTAGACAGGCTTCCTGAGGGTGGAACAATGAAGCTAAATCTAAACTGACAGGCAATGAGTTAAAAAATGCACCCGTGAAAACAAAGTTACAGAGAAAAAGAACACAAACTAAACCTGTTCAAAATAGAAGCAATCTTGTAGAGTTATCTGTCCCTGGGGAGAGTCCAATATGACATTAAGCTTCTGAGGTGAACATAGGTTATTTTCCCCACAGGAATAAACAATGATCACCTTTACAATTTAGTAGTCAAAAATAGCCATAGTTATATTCTTCAACAACAGTCTATGAAGTTTTGGATTGATACTTTTCTCTCTTGTTGATCAAAGTTTACAAAGTTCACTTGAAAGAGAGTTTTAGAGATAAAAAAACCCAAACCCAAACAACCCTTTTTCACAGTTAAAACCAGTTTGCCCCATATGGTTCCTCTACTGCAAAAAGATCATGGTATGTCAAAACCACTGGTTATGAGATAAAAAGCGTATTGGGTTTGCATCTCAAAAAACATTAATCTATGTAATGTTTGCATGCTGAGTACAATCAGGGCAACACCTAATTAGTTATAATAGCTTCACTTAGTTAAACAAACCATTGCGAGGTGAATCTATTTTACCTGATTTTGCCAATTGCTACATTACATTCTTCCAATCCAGGAGAATAGTAATGCAAAATATGAATGGCTGAGCAGGCTTTTGAAAAAAGAACTAAACAGAAATGTAGCTCTCAAAGTTGGTTATGAGAGCATTGCTGTTGAAATGTGATTAGCCACTATGCCCAAAACAGTACATCAATATGGTGGTAAATTGCATAGAGCAGAATAAGCATTCCAGGAAGTTCTAATTATTGATGAACTTTCATTCAACTGTATTTCTGCCTTCACAAATGCATCTGCCTTCACAACCCAGTCCTCTAAATTCTGTCTAACAAAGGTCACACAGACAGCAAAGAAATCACATTGCAACAATCTGCTGGAAGAAAACAAAATACATTCTTCAGTCTCTTACTGCAAAGCACACTCCTCAGACTTCTTATAATTGCTTTCTGAACTCTTCCCACCTTGTTAACATCTTTGCTAAAAAGAGCAGATGCCAGAATTTGACATAGAGTAGCTTGTTTAATGCTTTATTCAGTAGTAAGGATGCTGTTAGTCCTTGATGCTTTTTGGCACATGCATCCATTTTCAAGGCTACATCCAAGGCCACAGTGAGGGTGGGTGGCCTGAGGGTAGCTAAAATCTTGCATCCTCCACCCCCTTCCTATTCTCACTTCTTTTTGCTTGAGCAGTCGGAGACCAGCATCAAGGAAGCAGAGAGGGGAAGGTGGAGAAGTGAGATGCATTAGGTATGTGCTTGGGCTCAATAGGCTAAGGACACCTGGGAGGTGCTTTACTGAATTCAGCTGTTAGTGAATTGCTCCACACTGCTCTTGGGAGACCAGAAGGGACTCTGCTTACACACTGAGATTACAATTTTCTCCCCTCACCACTCTGCTGCTCTTAGGTAGATGCCAGCTTTGCCTATAACTACTCTGGCTGTACTTGTCCGTACAGGCTTTTAACTGCCAATTACCATTGAACTCTTTAAGAAAGAAATTAAGATAATGGATGAAAGTATAAAGGGGTATAACCTACCCGTATATTTTGAATGGCATAAAATGCTTAAAGGTAAAGAATAACTGAGGACTAAGAAAAATACTATGATTCTAAAAGTAGTGAAGACCAAATTAAAAATACAAGTTAATGGCTGTTTTCAGCTGGGAAAGATTAACAAGCAGAGATCCCAAGACCTACACCAAAACTGGGATTAATTTAGCAAATTTACTACTCATCTGAAAAGTAAGCATGCAATAGCAGAGACAGCATACTTGGGAAATTATATGTGATCATTTAGAAAAGCCACAGCTTTAAAAGAAAAACACAGCCCTGAAGGAAGGGATTGGACAAGATGGCAGCTGAAACTTAGCGTAGGTAGGTGTGAGGTAACACGTATTGAAAGGAACAATTTGAACTATTCATACACACTGATGGTTTGCAAAATCACTCAAGAAAAAGTTCTAGGCGTTACTGTGGACTGCTTAGTGGAAACTTCTGCTCAGTGCACAGTAGTGGTCAAAAAAGCAAACAAGATGTCAGGCTGTATTAAAGATGGATTGGAGAATAATACTGGAAATAACACCACCACCATCAAATATATCAATAAAGTATTCTTCATTTTAAGATTAGCTTATTTTGCTTTCATTATGTGAAAAGAAATAGGAATCACCCAGGAAGATAATTAAAAGGGATTCAGGGACACAGATAAACTTCTATAAAGTGAAAGATTTTTAAAGGGTGTCAGAATCATGACTTTTTTTTTTTTTTTTCTCTAAACTTCTCTGCTCCTCAGTTCATCAGTTTGTAAACAAGGATACCGGGAGCCACTGACCTTTGTCATATCTACTGAGATGAATGGATGAAGTGTGGCATACAGACTGTGGATGAACCTCTTTTGAGCACAAGGGCTGAATATCATTTCCCTGCAGTTCCAGAAAAAAAAAAAAAAAAAAAAAGGAAAAGGTCAGTTCCTCCCCAGACCTCTTCCCTGCTCTCATCTGAGCTCAGCTGGCAGGGCCCAATCCAGCACCATGTCTTACCCAGCTCAGGCTGAGCTGATGTCTATATCCAGCACCTTCTACTCTGTCTTTACCCACTTCCTCAGATTCAGTTTAGCACCCTAGCTTGAGAACTTTCCTCCTTTAATCCCTTCCTTCCCCTCATGCCCTGCCCTTACATATCTGAACTACCCTCTGCTGCTTCTACAGTCTCACACCAGTTACCCCACTGCTCCCCACATGGCTTTTTAGCCCACTCTCCCCTCACAGCAGGCACAGCTCACCAGTTTAGTTCCTTCAGTGTCTGCTGTCAGGATTATCAGCACTGTCGGACACCCATTAATTTGCCTCCCTTGCAGCACCCACGCAGCAGGCCACTTCCCCATGTTCTGCAGATCACTGATAGAAGCGCATGATTCTGTTGGTGTTATGCATCACTATTCATGGTCAATGAGAAAAAGTAAAATCAAAGGTTAATTTACAGCAGAGGAACACCCACACACACATGCACACCACCCAGCTTAGGACTATAGAATGTCTCAGGGCATATATTGCTTAGATATTAATCAAGGCAGGAGGTTTCTCTCCTAATTACTTGACATGCCAGGCTGAAAGCTGTCCTGTGGATTACAGACAATTATATACACCAACCTCTGTGGTTCCTAGGGTAGAGTGCTTGCTATAAATAGATGTCAGATTTGTAAATTTAACATTGTTTAGTCTGAGGATAAGTGAGGAAAATGGGAAACTCATTTGCTCAGCAGTGGAAGGGTGTGGAGTGTTGTTTTCTGCTGAGGATTTTTATTTTTATTACTAAACTCTTGAAAGCCTAGGGATGTCACAAGGTCCTTTTGCTGTTCTGGGCTGTGAAACCAGGAGGGGAAAATATGAACTGATGCAGTTTTATATAACTTACAAATGCATTTAGCATTTTCTGTGACAGTGAAGGCAGTTAGAAAATTTAACTGTTTCTTTTGTGAACTTTGTTTTGTTTGTTTGGAAGTTTTCTCTGTTCCAGAAGAGCTGTCAATAGCCTTGTCTAGAGCAGAGGCAGTACATTTCCTTCCATAAGCAAAATACATTCTAATTACAATAAAAAGGGGAGGAAAAAAGAAAAAATTGAGTTATGCTGTGAAATGGCATTATTACCTCTCTAACAGGAAGCATATGGAATAGTAGCATGCACATAGGTCTGAAAGCCAGGAATAAATCAGTGCTAGTCTAGACATGCTGATTCCAGCTGTGGTCCTGAAACAAACTGTTAGGGCTAGAATTTGATTAAGTCTAATCCATCTGGAGAGGATGATCAACAAAGGCAGAATAACGCTGTCCCATCAGAGTTGTGCTAGAGGTACTTATATTATGGCTGGGACACAGGCAGCGTTACCCATTGTAATTCCCACTTTCTAACAGGGACTGGATTCACAACCAGTATCAGAAATCAGGGTGTACATCCTATGGAATGGTAACTTATCACATAGCCCAATTCTCTCCAGTATAGAAAAATTAGCAGAGGAAATGTCTTTACTCAGTCCTGTCTTCCACTTCTTAGAATGGCCATCACTCATTATTTCAGTTGTGCTTTCCCCCCTGTGGCTATAACATTTAGTTAACTAATATTTATAAGCACCCAGAAGATGGAAAGCCTGCATATTATCTATTTAGGGTGAGGTAATCACAAAAAGACATAAATAAATCTTGACTGATGATGTAATTTCAGAGAGAAAAGCACTAGCAGAGTCTTACAAACTCTCACAAAAATACCTCCTCTCTCATCCTGCCTCCCCTCACTTCCCCACAACAATGAATCTGTCTCAAGTGATCTGATATGAATAACAATTGCACCTCCTTTACTATTCTCTTGTTTTCACACAGCAAAAGGATCCTAGTTTGTGTCTGTTTGCTTTAGTTTGATTTCTGCCATGCTCAGACAAAACTCCTCCCTCCACTACACAGGCTTTATTCACCAAAGAAAAACCTCTCAAAGCCCTTGCAGACCTTATGAAAGGCGTTTTGACTCACTTGGGTTAAGAGCACTGTGTGTTTTCTTTCTTCTTCCTTTTTTTTTTTTTTTTTTTTTTGTGTGTGTGTGTGTTTGTAAAAAGTAATAAATTAATCATTTCAACTTTGGGTGAGAAGTTTAGGTGTTGTATTTGTACCATGCAACTACATAAACACAGAACGAGCCAGTTAACCAATGAATTGCAGGAATGAGAAGTGATGAGATGATCTAAAACATTTTAACACATTTTTCCATATATTAGCCCTTGAACTAGCTGTGTTTTGCTTTCTTACAACAGACACAAGTCAGTAAAAGTCCAAAAGGAAAGTCTGAGGTTTTATATTTCTGTTTGTGGTACAGGAAAAGGGTTACGATCTCAGTGGTTGATTCAGTGAAATAACATCTCTTTTATACACATCTGCCTAGCAAGTAGGGCGGTAGTTGGAAATACCCAATCTAAAGCATTAAAGATTTGCTGGCAAATAGCAAGGCATTTTCTGCAGAGGAAAAGTTGTTATACTGAGTAGTCACTTTGAATGCTTAGGAGTTACAGTCAAATATCCAAACACTGTGGAGTTACACTGCATTTATTATTTTGTCAAGTATTTAACACACTGGGAATTGACTCTGCTGCATGTTTCATATCCAAGAAGGCATGATAATAGTGGACTTAAATAAGAAGATACTTGGCAATGGTAAGTGATATTTTTATAGCACGTTATTTAGGCATCATACAGTCAGCTCTTTTTCTATGTTAGTATGCATCATTTTCAGCTGTTTTAATTTCAGAATTTGAAAAAGAAAACAGAAAAAGGGTAAAACCAGAGATGTTTCACAAACTATGTTTTTGTCTGCCTATTCACTGTCATCACTGTTTGGTTTTTAAATTAGATAAGAAATTTGAAGTAAATTATTGTTTTTCTATAATCAGCATTATGACTTAAAACAGATGCTCTACACGGAAGTACCTTTATTTAGGACACTTTTAGTTTGCTGTGTAGTATTTCTCCTGTTTCTCATGACACATATAAAAGCCAGCAGAGTGGACCAGGGACTTTTGTGTCTTGGTAGCTATCTTCAGTTTTGAAGGCCTTTCTAAACCTGTGATATTATAAGAGGCAAAAGAGAGACAAAATCACAAACCAAATGTTTCATTACTCAAAAACATTTTAAATCTACAAAACCTCTCTCACTGGCAATTAATATTCATATATAAGATAAATGAATTAATTTCAAAACCAGATGAAAAGGAGAGGAAATTAGATTATTAATATTTTTTTTAGCTTTTGCGAAGTCCATTTTTTTCCAGAATTGTTTCTAACCCTTTCTACTCATTTCACATCTGCCGTGTAACTGCAGACAATATTCTTTATATATTTTATTATCCTTTAAAGAAACAATGCAGAAAAATGCATTTCTTCATGGGAACTGGATAGGGGTAGTATCTAATCCTCTGAAAACATATATACATTTCCAAACCCTTTTAAAGCTAAACATTAATATGATTAACTACTACAGTTTCAGAGCACAGTTCCAAGCAAGACATCCAAATGCACTATTTACTTGAATCTCTGTATGAACTAGCCTATACAGGAAATCAGTAAATTGCTCCAGAGTCTCAGCCTCAAAGGGGATATGTATTTGTTTAGTCATATACTATAAATAACATCTGTAGACTTGAAACCTTGCCAGCATTATTAATGTAGTGTTCATTTAATAGTATCCTTTATTATGAGCCTCATTAGTAACTGATTCATACAGTACGAGCCTACAGAAAAAACATACAGGACACACATATTGATGATATATTATCCATACTGCCAGTGTAACCTCATTTGCTGTAGAGCTGGTATGCTCTGAGCTGAGCATACACCTCCTGGCAAGCAGCCCCTTGGGAGACAGTCAGCATGGGGGCTTTGGAGCACCCCTTGCTGCTCCTTTGCAGAGGGATTGTTGTCAGGATGGAGTTTGGGACAAAACACTCCCCTCTTCCCCCACTGTACCACCCTGTGGCTGTGAACAGATGACAAAGCTGTGGGGCTGTCAAATTGCTTCAATTTATGCTGAAGGGCTGACCTAACAGAAGATGGCCTTTTCATCACTTTTAAAGCTCTTTGCTATTAATGAGCACCAGTGAAGTGTTCTGCTGCTATTATTTGCCTAGGGCTGCTATGACATAATATTTGTGCTGTCAATATTACAGTACGACACATACTGTACACTGTAAAATAACTTGCATGCTTTATCATATGCAATAAGCTTTGTACGCAATAGATTCTGCATATGAGATGGGTTGGTGTAGGATGTCATTACTTACCACCAGCAAATTCTTATTGTTTTCTAAGAGTAGTTAATTGTTTCATTCATTGTCCTATTAAAAAAAAAAAAAACACCACCCACATTTAATTATCTCATAGTACTTTTCATCAGAGAAATCCCCACTCCACACATCCAAGAAGGAAGATGACAGCCACAACTCATTTTCATTGAGGAAGACAAGGATTCAGAACTGCAGGAAAGTAAACCTACCTCAGGTCAAACAGAATGTCACTATCAGAACTGGAAGGAGATCTCCAGACTCAGTAGAGTGTTCTGTCAGAAACTGAGCAGATTGTTACTTATTTATAGCGAGTGGTGTATATTAGGAGTGGTTGGTAAGATTCAGTTATAGGTAGTTTATGCCTTTGCCCAAGATTAATGCGGAGCCTAAACTGATACTGTCAAAGTCTTAACATTTTTCCTCTACTGTTTTATGCATTTAGGGTCCTCTGTTTTGGCCAAAAATAGTTAAAAAACAACTTTAAAACCTCCTGTTCTTGTATGCAACCTTCAAAAGTCCGGGTATTCTTACCTTTTGAACATTTAAGTCAAGTCTTTTAAAATTCACTCCACAAATTAAAAGTAAAAAGTCAGTTCAAAGGATGTTGAAGAAAAAGGAAAGAAGAAGAACAGAAATCCTGGGTTATGGATGAGAAGCTCAACATGGCCCAGCAGTGTATGCTTGCAGCCCGGAAAGCCGGCCATATATCCTGGGCTGCATCACAAGGAGTGTGACTGGCAGGTCAAAGGAGGTGATTGCCCCCTCTTTTCTGCTTTCACGACACCCCACCTCCAGTGCTGCATCCAGCCCTGGGCCCCCAACATAAGGAGGACATGGACCTGTTGGAGTGAGTCCAGAGGAGGGTCACAAAATTGATCAGAGGACTGGAGCATCTCTTCCATGAAGAGAGCCTGAGGGAGTTGGGGTCATTCAGCCTGGAGAAAAAAAAGGCTCTGGGGAGACCTTACATCACCTTCCAGTACCTAAAGGGGCCTGCAAGAGAGCTGGAGAGGGGCTTTCTGGTAGGGCATGTAGTGACAGGACAAGAGGTAACGGCTTTAAACCAAAAGAGGAAAGATTTAGATCAGATATAAGGAAGACATTCTTCACTGTGAGGTTGGTGAGGTGCTGGCACAGGTTGCCCAGAGACGTTGTGGATGCCCTGTCCCTGAAGTGTCCAAGGCCAGGCTGGATGGGTCTGGGAGAAACCTGGGCTGGTGGAAGATGTCCCTGCCCATGGCAGGGGGGTTGGAACTAGCTGGTCTTTAAGGTCCCTTCCAACACAAACCATTCTATGATTCTATGTGTGGTCATCTTGGAACATGACTGCAGACAAGTACTTGGGACTCCAGAAGAGGCTGCTTCTTTTGGTAAATCCATACTGAGACAAAGGATATAGTTAGTACTAATTCTTTGGGAGAGATGGCTAGATGTTCTTTGGATCAAAAATGAGCATACATAAGGAAAGGCCACTGGAAAATCTGACCTCCCTGAGCACATCTCTGGTCCAGAGTCAGGGTCATTCAGTGGCTGCCCTCAGGAATAAGCCTATACTGTAGTACCTGGCATTGTGTAAGCCTCAACACACTGTTTTACACATTCACAGACATACCAGCTTTGTGTACATACCCAGACAGACTTTCCATATAGTCTACTCACAAGACAGACTCAGTCTGGAGGCAGACAATTTGTCACACAATCCAGTCATATAGCTGCTCTTGTCCCCTCCATCAGCTGCAGAATAAATATAGTACCTGTGATCTGAGTTATGCCAATTTGTTACGGATTAAGGTATCCCTTCCACTCCCTAATGCTATGGAGCTTAATTACTATCTGGTAGCCCTGGACTACAGACACTATGGACCTAACAGTTATTTTTCCGATGTTTAAACTGAGGTCATCACAAAAACCCCAAAGCAATCAAATATTAGGTCATGCAATAAAGTCCCATGAAAGCTCCCACCCCATGGTCCCTCTTATCTTCACAAAAAATGCTGGGGAAGTGATCATGGGCCTTTACTGTGCCATAACAGTAATAGTCAGGCTCTTTTGGAGAAAGACAGAAATAAAAGCAAATGAGCATCAGGATGCAGCAATGTTTGAAAGAAACAGTAACTAACCAGCGTAACAATCTATCTAAAGGTATATCAAGTTTTCAAGACTGGCGGATAATGTCTTTACATTCAGATTTGGTGCTTATTTTAAAAGATACGCTTTATCTAGAGCAGAAGTTACTGCCATCAGCACAAGAGTTATAGGTTAAATTTTTCTCTTTGACAGGTCAATTAGACTAGCTATTTAGAATAACTTTTTCTGGGCTTGAAACCTGTGAATCTGTAGGAAAAACGCAAGATCAGGAATTTACCTTTGGCCTCTTCAAGGACCTACTTGGTGGAATCCCGTGGATTAAGGCTCTAGAATGTAGGGGGGTCAAGAGGATGGTGTCAGGCCCTTTTCAGTAGTGCCAAGTGACAAGGGGCAACAGGCACAAACCACAGCACAGGAGGTTCCATCTGAACATGAGGAAAAACTTTGTTACTGTGAGGGTGACAGAGCACTGGAATAGGCTGCCCAGAGAGGTTGTGATGTTTCCTTCTCTGGAGACATTCTAAACCCACCTGGATGCGACTCTGTGCAACCTGCTCTAGGTGAACCTGCTCTAGCAGGGGGTTGGACTAGATCTCCAGAGGTCCCTTCCAACCCTGGCCATCCTAATTAGATTCTGTGAATCCTCAGCTGAGAGCTACTCAGTCACTAGCTCCAAGCTGTTTAACATTAGATACCACTCTGAAGGTGCAGGCCAATTTCAAAACATAGAAGTCAAGTCATCTCCCAAAGACACTAGATCCTAGGCTGTTTAGGATGCTATAGCTGACTCCAGCACCATCTATTGCATTTATGAGCAGGTTGTAATCAGATCTCATGAAGCACCAGCAGCATTATATTTTATGCCTTACCAGGGAGCTATTTATGTGACAGATTATACTGTTTCACTCATGAGATACCTGTAAAATAATCTAGTCTCACTTTGCTGTCAACAATAATGCTAGTGAGTAACATACATGAGTAACATTATGACTAAAGTTAGTATTAAAAGCTACAGTATCACAGAAGTTAAGAGCAAGAGAGCTGCTATTGGAGCTTTATACTGTTATCTTCAACACCACAAATAAAAAACATCCGCTCAGCTTCATTCTGATTGTCACTGCCTTAGAGATAAAGTAAAGCAGCAGAACTGTGAAGGGTCCTCAAGACCCATTTAATGCAGAGTTAAGCAGCAGCCTGTATTAAGTAGCTTTGCCTCTGCCAGGCACCAGGAATGACAAATACTCAGAAGTAGCTACTGCTAAAGCCTTGCAGTTGAAATGACATCTCTACTTATAAATGTGGTAAAGTCATCATATTCAGGCATAGATATCCAAGAGAAGAGATTGCATAATTTCTCATCAATCACTGACAATGCTAATTAAAAAAACCCAAAAAACAAAAGACATCCCCCCCCCAAACTCAAAAAATTCCACAACTTTTTCCCCCTCAAAGAAATGGCCAGACCAACAAACAAAAAAACCCACCAAAGAAACCAAACCAACAAACCCAGGAACCAAGACAGGACCATGCATACTGCCTGTGAAATCTGAAGGATAACAAGCCCCTGACTTCAGTGAGACTGAGATCAGGCTGCTGTGGAAAGTGGTGCCTGTACCAGAGTGTAAAATATGGAGCAAATTCTGCCACTGGCACTCAGATGGACTAAATATATTCACCTTTCAGTACTTCCATTCAGGGAGAAAGTGGTAGCAATGAATATGACAGAATCCAACACAGACTCACTATAAAATGTAAAACCAGACAGGTCTAAATACACCTTTTATACTGAAGTCATGAAAAATACAGAGAAATTTTTTGTATGATTTTTGTATGTAGAGTAAGTTCATATTTCTTTTGCCTTTTAGTTTTTTTCCTGATAAATCATAGTTTTAGCAATTGATAATTCTCCTTTCATTCCACCTAAAGGGCCCCTTATGTCAGCCTACAGTTCAGGGGAATATAAATCAAAAGGAATGCAGTCAGATGAAAAAGGAACATTATGTGACTGAAAATGTGGAAAGAAGAGGTAAAGTCATAACTTTTTAAAATATTTGTTTTAAATTAGAATGACACCATACAGGGGAGCTCACATAATGTTTTTACTACTCTGGTGCTGCAGTAAGTTACAAACGGTGTATGGACCAATGGCTTTAAAAAAATCGATGGACCTTTTCTTCAGTACCAGGTATTTAGCAACTTCATAGCTGACACAAATATTCTGTAGTGTTTCTCTAAGCCCAACGTAATCTCTTACACAGTCTATATACCCAGTACAAAAATATTAAAATAACAAACACAACCCACAACACTTCATTAAAAGGGTACCATTCTCCCTATGCCTCATATACCACACCATGGCTACAGTCAATGCTCTTTACATTGAGAATGCTGTAATTTTTCAGTCACATACTCTTAACACAATACTTTTATAGATCACATAGGCTACCTTTTTCTGTCAACAAAATATTGTATGTATACAGTAACACATTTTTTATAAAGTTCCAGAATACATTATCAAGATGAGGTAAAAATCCTTTTTGATGGGTGTACATTTGGTATTAGACCCTCTTCCATGGAATTATATAAGCAATATTTTACAGCTATGTCTAAGGCAGTGCAACAAGTAAGAATACTAGAATAAGGTTAGTAACCATGCAGAGTGTGAATGCATGTCATGCAACACAAAAGTTTTTGGGAAGACAAGGCCAAGGAACTTTTATTAAGTCACAGTAAGGCAGTTCACTGGAAAACAGACTAGAAGGCTGCAGAGCTGCACACCATCATGAAAGAGTCAGTTCACAAAAGCAAGTGGATTTTTTAAAAAGGATCTGAAGAAAAATGAGGAGATCCAAACATATGAAAGAGGCATGCAGGTGAGAGAAAGGAGGGGCAGAAGAAGAAAAGACAGAAGTTTCTAGAAGACAGAGGATGACATCAGTATAGAGATCAATGAGAAAACGATCCTACAGACTTGAAGATCAGTATACTTTTCCTAGTACAAGAACTGAACAAATCTTAGAGGAAATAAATTTAAAACAATTACAAGTACTTTTTTATTTAACACATGAAACGCATTGCCTCTGGATATTCTTGAAATTAAAAGCTTAATGGGAGCCAGAAATGGATAAATTACAGTTACATTACACAGGATTCATTTCTTCTGTAGAAGAACAAAAATTTCTTTGTGCTTCCTGGCAAAAGTTAGGTACTAAGTGATGAAAGGAATTAGAAAAAGATTTACCTAATTTGATATAATGCAATACTTATCCGTTATGGGGAAGCCATAGCTTCTGCTAAAACGAGACTAGCCAATCATAATGTAAAAAGCTCCAACAATTTTGGAATACATGGAAAACTCAGAGTGCCAGCCTAACTCTTAGCAATAAGGTAATCAAAAAGAAACTCTTACTGAAAGTGAGCTCTCGCTGGATTATTATTTTTTTTTTAAGGTAATCCCTTTGAAGCAGTTGCTACTAGCTATTGCTGAAGAAGGATACTGGATTAACTGCATTTATAGGGTGACTCAACATGCCATGTTGCTATGTTTTGATGGATGGAAGGATAGAGAGAAAGTTGCAAAACCCAAAACAGAGATGACTAATCCAGTCCTGGCTTAGCAGCAATAAGGAGACAGATTGTACTGTGCAACATAACTGTTATCCAGAACATGGCAAAAGGTGAAAATTGTAACTGTGTTTAAGGCAAAAGTAATTAATCAGTTTGCTAAGCAATGTAAGGACAGGGCAAAAACTGGAATACTCCAAAGTATTGGCTTTCTTTCCTGTTAACACAAGCAGTCTTTGGAGTTGGGTGGAGATCAGGACTGAGGCTAGGTTCTATCATTACTTAGATTTGCTTTGCCCAGTACTAATGTTCTGTTTAAATTTATATGCTCTTTTTTGGAAAAGGTTATCACCAGTAGCAACAGGCAAAATATTTAGTACTGAATAGTCTGCATATTTGTCCTTCAGAATCCAAAACTTTGGATATGGAAAATAATTTGGGGAAAAGAGGGATCATTTCTTGTATCTGCTATGGTTCCAAAGACATCCTGATTTTAGTCAGGCAAAAGAGAAGAACTGTCATAAAAAATAAATTCAATGGCTTCTCTATTTCCTTTTCCCACCTCCAATAGACACTAACTCCATATGTCAGAAAAGTCACTCTGTTTTATGGTAACTAGGACCTTATCCCACAGCAGAAGTATCACTCTGCCTGTGAGTGGTACTTTGACTTTTCTTCTGAAGCAAGAGTTGCTGCCCCTTCTGCATGGATAAAACTACAGATATTATCATCATCAATTCAATTCTTGGGGTGAAATCTCTGTACCACTGAAATCAAAGGCAAAACAGCTACTAACTTCAAAGTGCTCATGATTTCTGCTATCTTCTTGTTCCACACATTAATTATGCTTTAGGGTTTAAGTACTTCCTTTTATTTGTCTGAACTCTCTTCATTTTAGTGCATTCTTCTTTCCTGTCCCTCACATGAGAAGGTGGTAAAGAAACAGCTGATTTTGCTTACAGTACCTATTATTTCATAAACCTTTACCAATGCAGCTCCTTTCTGCAAAGGAGCGCCCACATAATTCCAATCTCCTAATACAAAATTCCAGCCTCTGATCAGTGTTCCTTGCCCTTTTTCTCATACAATACCTTTGAGCTAAATAATGAAGATTGACCACAGTATTCAATATCAAAGCATACCATTAATGCAACACAGCACACACAGCAGAGGTTCTCCCTCTCTCCTTTTCCTTATGGCTTCTAAAAACCTGCTTTTCTGTTCACCACTAGGCACTGAACAATTACTGTACAGAGAAGATGGAAAAAACTGCAAAAGGTTAGAGTGAAACAACATGAAAAACCAGCCCCTCCTTGTGATATTTATGTTTCTGCTGCTGGCCCTGGCAGAAGTCCAGATTCTGAATGAACAAAACTCCCAGTGGTTTAGGGACTGGAGTATTCAGCCCATAGTCAGGAAATGCAACAGCATGTGACAATGGGAAGAAATAAAAAAAGCTTTCCAATGCTTTTGAGCTTCTAGCTCAACTCGTTTGGATCAAAACTCAGGGGCTGTTGAGATTTTGTGTGAATGAGCTCTCTATTACTAAACAAAAACATATGTGTGTTACAGTGTAAGACAGTTAAGTGGTAAACAGTATGTGGCTTTGCTTCCTCATTGATATTTCATTTTTATAGCACTAACACTATAAAACCCCATTTTATGTACAGGGCCACTGTCCTCGCTATTCAAATACAGTGAGGAACTCTTTCCCAAAACACAAAGTCAGCTGCCTATTTCTCCTCCTTTCCAGGGAAGCTACTTGTATTGTACTGTTGTACAGTATTCAAGTGTCAAATCTTGGGTCTTCTACAAGATTAGAATTTAAAAGATTCGGGTAATGTTCCATGTTTATTGTCATCCAGTGATCCAGGTTACCGATGTCTTTATAAAAGATTTCCTTTGGGGAACTAATACCCTAAAAACTTAATTGTTGGGAAAAGAGCATCAAATTATCTTCTTTTTGTAAACATTTAAAATATAAATTAGCTACTTTTGTATTATCAGGGACAGAGTGCTTTGGGGCTCCTTTAGACACTGTACAGAGCAGAGTTTTCATCTTCACTTTTTCTCCTCATACGTACATGATTCTCATGGGGTAGATGCTTGTCTTCACAGGCCATGTTTAATCTAGAAGTCAGAGGACCACTAAACATGATACCATATCAGTGCAGTATTTTAAACCTGGTTTTATAATTTCTCTCTCTTTTGTGAGTTTAGTGACAGACCAATAAAACCAGGGCCTCCAAGCCACAGAACACAGAGGGCAGCAGGTGTCTAAGCATTCTCTTGTTTGACCATTTCCATGACCAGACAGGGCCACATGTAAAATTCAGGTTTATGTTTACATTTTCCTGAAAAGTATAGGATTTATAGTTTGTGAAAACATTCCAAAGAGGCCTCAGGAATTCAATAAACTAAAATTAACTGCTTCAGAGACAATTCTTTCTTTTATGGAACTTTTTTTTTAATTTATAAACTTCCTATATATCTTATCACAGAAATTCATCGAGAGAAAGTAGGTTTCTACAGCAAGATTACTATTTGTCAGTGTGTGCAGAACTGAGGATTGGCAGGTAGGATCTGTGTGATCAATGAAAAACAGCTAAACATGCCTAGGGACATGGCAGAAAGCTGGCTGCCTCTTCCCACAACTGACGGTGGATGCAACTCAAGCAGTGTTTTGTGGAGGGAGTTGCCACAATAGTAGAATAGACTGTGAACAATTTACTTTGCAGCAAATGGAAGGTGTAATAGAGGCAGTTTGGCATCCATGACATAGTTCTCATTTCCCAGATGCTCTATCAAAAAAAGCAACAATTATACCGAGTCCTTGATCAGGTTGTATCACAAAGATCAGTCTAGCCCATAAAGAGGAGAGTATTTAAGAACTGGTAGGTTAAAGGGACAGTGCCACATCATGATGAACAATACAAGGGCTTGGCATTCAAGAGTGGATCCTATCATGTTTTGTTCCTGGGGCAGAAGTGGCCTATGAAATTCTTACTAGCTTAATGTTTAAAATATCTGCTAAAAATTACAAGAAACACGTTTGCCATCTCAGCCTCCAGCAGGAAATCCTGCACTTGATTAGCACAGATTATGGCTGCCCCCTTGCCTCCACCCAAGTAGGTTTAATACGCCTGAACCCTATCAATCCTAGGACGAGAGCGATGGGTAAAAACAAATGACAAACTCCTTAAATGGTCTTGCCTTCTCTGGGTAGCTGGGAGCCTGCTGGAAACAGTTTCCCCAATACTGCATCCCATTGCTTTTGTTTATCTATCCTTGCTGACATTTTCTTCAATTAGGAAACAATAGCTCCGTTCCAATGTACTGAGCAGAATTACTGAAACTGAGTCACGTGACACCATGAGAGTGTGTTTTCAATTATTCACTCTGTCTTTTTTTGCCAGGCCTATGAAGAGGAACAGCCTTCTGCAGGAGTCAGGTTTGTCTGCCTCGCTGTTGTAAGTTCCTCCTTTTGACTTTTTATTTTACAATTAAGTATTTTTTATTTTTTAAAAAATTTTAACAGTAAATTCTACTGTCCAAGAGTTTCTTAGTCTTTATTAGAAAACTTCCAAATGTCTAGCTCTTCCTAATGCCTGGAAATCCTAGACATCTGCAATAGTTCAGTGCTAATAGTACTGCTCAGTAATGAATCTGACAAAGATCACAAGATCTAGATTAAAATGGGATGCAAGATATCGTGCTGTTAGCACTTGGTAATGTAAAACTCATCTTGTTCTTGCTAGTAAAGAAAAGTTCTGTCTTTCCTACTGTCTGGTTAACAGCAGAGCATTTGCATTCAGCCTGGGAGCTACACCAATTTATTTGCATCTTGTAAATGCTCAGTTTAATATCCAACCAAAAATTTGAACCAAATGGGCACAGCTCAAATCATGTATTTTCTTTGCAGAAGACAGGCTGAGTTAGGGCTTTTTAGACTTAAAGCTGGAAAAATAAAGCTGGGGACGGGGGATGGGAAAGAAACAGAGAAGGAACATTTGGTTTGCATTACAAACCACAGACAACTTCCATCAGGCATGCTGGAGGTATAAGAATGGCAAGAGAAAATGACAAGCAGTGAGTGCACTGGAGGAAAAGATGAATGGTCTAGGGAATTGTCTTTGAAGTAATTGTCCATGCCACCAATACCTTGAATTAAATTTGGTGGAAGACAGCAATGAATCATAAAACTTCCCTGGACTTCTGATATTATTATCTGTGTAAAATAAAATTTCTGGATATTTTTATCGGAAAACTTATAGACTATGTTTTTGGTATCTCCTATATTTTTGTCACTTATGCAACCTGAGCAGCAGCTCTGGAAAGGATGTTGCCTTGGTTAAGACTTGGGCTGTGATCTAATGTTTAGAGCAAGAGCAAGGATTTAGCTGGAAGTCTTCAGGTCTACTGGGTTTATTTTCACCTCAGCCAATGGCTTGCTTTGAGATATTAGGTAAGTCATTTAGAGTTAAACTTGGTCTTTGAGCTGATGGAGCTCTGATGGGGTTGTGGGGGAGGAGGAAATAGCTGATGCAGCAGGGCAAAAGAGATGTTTTCTCTGCATAATGTAAAATTCCTCAGGAGTGTTGCAGGGGAGTGGGGTGGAGAATGCACTTAGAGCAATGTTTCCTTCACTGTTTCAACAGGTGCTTCTATGTGTTCCCTGCATCCCAGATGCTTAGCATAGAAAGGCAGCTCTTGGAGCATTTAATACTGATGGCAGTGCTCCCTTCTTAAGCTCAGCAGCTTTAGGCAGAGTGCGAAAGGGCTCCTGCTTCTCTCCAACCCTCATTCTAGTATGTCAGTCTCTAGAGAGCTGTATTTTGACCGTTAAGCTATCAAATCCTCTGCTTACCCAGGTGCTTAATAGCTCTTTTTTTACTTCTTTCTCTTTGGGGAAGTAAAAGTGCAATTAAAGTTTGTACAGCATTGAAATCCTTGAATGAAGAGTGTTATTTCTTCTAATTTCCCTCCATAGGCAAGATTGTTTAGGTCTGAATGTGCAACATGGGCTCATTTCTGACATTCTTATTGCTAGTGCCTAACAGCAATTGCCAGAATTACTAGGAGCACCAATCCCTATTGCAGCATTTCAGGTGATGTGTATTCCACATACCTTCAGCAAGCAGCTCAGTTGCTTCCTACCCAAGTGCTGACAGGAGGTACTTGCAGAAGCTCCCCTCATCCTACCCATCTTTTTCAATGCTACATTCTGGTCTAATGGGCCAGACTACATTTTTACCTGCCTTGAAACAAACAAACAAAATCTCCAAAACTTGAAAATCTTTACATATTAGTAGGGATAAATGTCAGTCAGCCTTTAACAACAAAAAAGCATACTAAAAATTGCTAACTTGTGATGCTGAATTACATGACCAACAATGACTTATTTCAGTTCTCAAAATTATATTGTTTTAACATAATTCATAGCACTTTTCATCTCTGTGCTCCAAAATAAATTACCACATATAGGGTCTAAAAACTAGGTTCTTTCAATAGTGCAGGAGGGAAGATTAATCCTAGAGAAATAAGACCCCATGTCAGCCATAAAGCCCATGTGTTAAAGCTGAGCTTCATCTATGTCATACCTTTCCCCGTCCCCTCTGGCCTCTGTGTCCTTACACATAGACTTAGATGCCCTTTTATTCAGTGTGTGCTCTGCATCATAGGAAGGGAGCGTGGCTGTGCTGTTGGCCAGTAGTCCTGCATCCACACCAGGGCTCCATTCAGCCATGATTGAAAATCTTGTTATTCATAAGAAGAGAAGCTACTCTGAAAAAAGAAAAAAGTAGAACATTTTATGTACTGAAGAGAATGGAGAATATGCTAGTTCAGTTTGACCCCGAAAGCTTCCTCCATGCGAGTGTGGGAAGGCTAGGAGCCCAGTGATTTTGGTTCCAGTGTTCCTGTCCAGTGGGATCAGACTCTCCCACAGGAGCAGAGAGGACAGGGGAGAGAGACAGAAAACATACCAGCTTTGGAACGTGACATGTTCTCTAGATACTTTCAGACTTAAACTTTGCTCTGGAATACTGTCCTGTTTAGAAATCCAATGAGTTCCAGTGCTCATGGCACAAGTTTCTGAAGTCTAGGGGTTTTTTTTATTTTTTTTTTTTGAAAAGAGACATCAGAGAGCAGAGCAATATTAGGGCTAGTATGATGGAAAATAAGGTATGATGGAAAGCTACAGGAGCATTACCTATTAAAAATACCAGAGAGGACTGCACAAATAAACATCCTTCTCCCTGAGAGATGCAGGGACCTCTTTGCTGATCCTGAAAAAGCTACATGCAAATTTCTTTTTCAAATCCAAACAAATTCAGATACACACTGAATTGTATATTTATCCAGCAATGCCATATAGCTCCTTCAGACAGGTATTCAATGGCATAGTGTTTATAATCTGGTTTTTTCTCTGCTTTTTTTGTAGGGGAGGGGGGGGGAAATAAAAATAATCCTGTTGATTTATTGTAAGGCTGGCTTGGATTTATTATATGAATCTGGCTTGGTCAGAACTTGCAGGCCTGTGTTGATTGTTGTGGCTGTCATGAGCCTTTGGAAAATCTGCCTTTTTATATTTCTGCATCACCAGTGGCATTTCAGGTACAAAGTGCATACGTACCTACCTAATCCTGCATAAAAGCGACGGGGGCGGGGGGGAAGGAACAACCCAAAATAAACACAACCACCCAGTTTAGAGCACAATGTACACATTTTTTCTCCCAAAAATATACTTGAGAAGTGCTTTTCAAGTAACATTGATTTTCAGTTTTGTGTATAATACCTACAGCATCTTTGATTTATCCAAATTCTTTAGTTCAATAGGTATTTTCTCTAGAATTGCAGCATACAGTCTCAGGTACCGTGAAGAGAATAGAAAAGTTTGTGCAATAAATATAATAAAAATTAAGTGAGAAAGTCAAAGTAACTAATTTAGACTTGCTTTTGTTGAATTCTCAGCACTGGTACATACCTACCAAAATATTTCCAGAAAACTTTTTCTGATATAAAAAGGAAACAGTTTTACAAAGCTCCCTTTTGTTATCTTAACATGCTGATCACTTTACTCATTTTACAAAAGCTCCAACTTATGCCACATTTTGATTGTATAGTATTTCTTTCATTTTCTCTTACTTGTGTATGCTGAATCATATGCTGAAACAAACCATTTCTTTAATAGGACACTTTTTCATTGATATATTGGAGCTGTATTCCTTTATAGAGTTAAATTCCTAATCAGATATTCACATCTTAAGTGCTCCACTGGATCTCTCTATTACTGTTAAATGCATGGTCTTAAGTGAGTTCTGATCTGCAAAGGTAGGCGTTTTATAGCAGCCTGACATTCCTTATTCTCTACTTTTGCTAAACCACTTACAAATCAGATCTGCCAGGCGGAGAACCTAACCTCGACAATTTGATTAATCTTTTTTGAATTATAGTGGTTTCATGAATCAAACTTCAGAAGGAGCTTCCTCTTTCCAAATAGTGTTAGGAGGATAGAATAATGCTTCTAAAGTATCTTCCTTTTCAATTTGGGATTTCAACATGCAAATTCAGCAGAAGCCCAAAGGAAGCAGCACAATGGAAGCATCAAAAACATTTATTAAAAGCACTCCATTGTGCTTGGGGAGCATGAGAAGAGAATAAAAAGGTGAAGGAGAATTTAGTAGAGCACTGCACAGAGACAGAATTAGCAAGTCATGAGATACCACGTGGCTGTTAGCAGACTGAAAGGCTCTGTTGATTCAATTTATTCATTAGGGCTTTTCAGTAGTGTAGGTTATTAAGTGGGAGAAAGTGGGGTATATTACAACATACTTTTTATATTTCCTTTCCTGGAGGATATTTAGCACCAGAGAAGCAGAGAAAGTTACTGAAAGTAACATGCCGCATAAATGGGAGAACGACAGGAAAAAGAGCAGCACCACCAGCTCTCTGAAGATGGATCGAAAGAGCGATGCTGGGAACAGGAAGTCAAGAAAGTTTCGCTCCATTTCAAGATCACTTATACTTTGCAATGCCAAAAACAGTGATGACGGGTCAAGTCCTGATGAGAAGTGCCCAGATCCCTTTGAGATCTCTACCAGTTGGGGTCAAGAGGATTTTGACTGCTGTCCTAGAACACAACTACCATGCACACCAGAGACAGAAGACAGCCCACCTGATCCTCCACTTGTGATCACCAACATGGTCCAGTCCAAAGCTGCGGCAAATGAGAACTGCAACAACATGAGAAGAAAGCTAATCATCAAGGTAGGCAGCTTGGTGCAGTATATCGTAATGTTTCCCATTGCAGTAGTTCCTAAATGGATTAATTCATATTTCTCAGAAACATAGGATTCTACTTGGCTTTTTCAGAGCCTATGAGCCTGCAGTGCTCCTGCTCTGTATAAACAGCATGAAAATGTATTAGCTTCCCTGCTGTGCTGTTGCATCCTGCTGATTGACGTTCTGCTGAAATCAGTGACTGCTAGGCCACTTTCAAGTGTATTCAGACTAGCACAGCTGGTGCTTTCTACCTGCAGTATAGTATTCAGCTCAAAATATAAAACTGTCGCTATGGTATAGTGCATTTGTAAAGTGTGATAGCATGAGATCTATCGAGCTATGCAAGTATGAATTATATTAATACGATGAAAGACCTAGGAGATTCAGCAGGCAGATTGTTCTTTCCTTCTGATTCAGGAAGGAGGTAGTGATGGCTCTAAACCTACTAGAGATATCACTTTTTCCTAGGGATGTAAGAAGTCTTAACAGCCTCATATTGCAACATTATTCTTTAATCAAGAAGTAAGTACGTTAACTCTACTGTTCTGAACAATTTTTCAGTCTGAGCAATATACTTTAGATTCCTTTAGAAAGTTCCTTTTCAGTGACATATCCTAATTTTCCCACTTCCACTCTACCTGTTGGCATGACGTGTAGAAGGGACCTCACTGCAAGTATGACGTGTTTTAATACAGTTTGTGTACTTCTGGAACTTTACTTATTATATGCCTTTTACCTGCACAAATAGTGGCTTATGTGAAAGAACTGATCCTTTCACCTAGAATATTTTTCTTGTATATTCTATTTTATTTTGCATACATTCAATAGAAACTGGCTAAAACTAGACCTCTACAGCTAAACATACAGTGGTACTGAAAATGAGAATCTCCCCTTACCCTTGGAGTTTCATGCTAATGAACACAGTGTGCAGCCCAATATTGCAAAGACTGCAGCAGAACAGAGCTCTGGATGTGAAGTGTTTCAGCCCCTGGCAAAGTCCCAGCATGAGGACAAAAACAAGCCAACATTCTATTACATTCTGACAGAAAATATAAATAGCTGACACTGACCCAAGTCCCATAATACACTCAGTCACCTGCAAAACCATCCACCTCCTCCCTTTTGGAAACAGTCCATATGCACTCTGCTGATTTCCTTCTGCAAGCGAAGTAGCTGGCCTCTGTGGACTCCCCCCTCTCTTAACAAAGCTGAAGCACTTTAAGTGTGTGTCAGATGCCACATTCTACTTGATTCCATACCTTCAAAATACGCAGGGCTCCAATAATTGTTGTGATACATATATGAAACTACTCAGTATCTGTAAGTTTAGGTCATTTGCTTCTATAGTTGGCAAGCAGCTCAAACAGGCATCTGGGGAGCAGAGTAAGTCTCATAACTAATGCTATTGCACAGATAAAATATAACTGCTAAGGGCATAAATCCACTGTTAGGCTGGAGTGTTAGTGTCCCTGAACAGGATGGGTCAAGACCCTGGATGGACGGTGACATATAATTTTTCAGCAACTGGTTGATTACAGCAGCATTTGGGTTGCTTAGTGCCATTGTAGACACTGGGTACATAAAATTCCCTCTCCGGCTGTCATACCAATGGCTAATCTTCCATACCTCTCAGTGTCATGGATCAGTGAGTGATTCTAAAAAGTCTTATAACTTGCTAAACAGGATGAAATTTGGTAACAGCTACAATGACCTTATCTTGTACAACTGTTGCTGAGGCTTTGCTGTGTATTAGGAAAGCAGTGATCTCTGTCTTCCATATGGCATAAGCCTGTCAGAACAACCTTCCTGTACAATGTGTCTTAGAGAGCTTAAGCTTAAAACCTCTCTCTTTAAAAAAGGAGTCAACAACCATTTTTCAAGTCCCAGTGTGACATTCAGTCTCTCCACGTGACACTTCCAAAATTCACGATGTGTGACTCAGAGCTGAAGGATCCTTGTCTTTGTTCAAGAAAATTGATTCCATTCTTTCTGTGGTGTTGCTGAGGATATTCCACTAATATTCTGCTTTCCAGTGCCTGCAGCCCTAAGCATGACTCTGAAGGTGCTAATAACTCCCACAGAACTGAACAACTTAATTTTTGCTGTCACATTGTAAGGAGAGAAGAATGTTTAAAAGTGCTGCGTGATTTAATGTTCCCCATGCATTTCTTCTCCAGAGCTAAGGGGGAACCTGGAACATCAGTATTCCAAACACTAGTCCTCTGTTCTGTTCAAAAACTTAAGTATCTCTCTGAGCCATGCTGTGCCAATTGCATGGGACTGACTGTAAGCAATAAGCCATGAACATATCAGTGTTTCAGGACTTCTGCAAGTGCATGAGAGGCATGTTTTGCTGATTCCAAAATCTTTAGGACCCCAAAGAATAGTCCTATGTCCCATTACTAACAGTATGAGAAACTGGATGCTACTTACAATCAGGATAGGAGAGGTAAGAGGAGGATTTTTGAAGAAAGGGCATCTATCCATCATGACATCAATTCCTTTCATTTCAGTCTTCAATAGAAAATGTTGCTGTAGCCACTGAGGGAAGCACAGCAGCATGAGCACAACCTATATCAAACTACAGAGAATCCCCACAGAAAGACTTCGTTCTCATTGCACTACCTGTAGAAAAGACTTTGAGCTGGAACTCAGACCTTATTATATATACACCAGAGAATTACAGAAGGCTTAAATTCTGTTGATACCAGGTTTTACTCATTCTTCTTTTCAACAAAATATGCACAAGTTTTGGTGGCAATAGTACTACACTGATTGAGGTGGGACTACAAGTTGACGTTTCTCTATCATCTGACTCACAGCACAGTGCTAGCATGTGTATGTGAAGGGACCACAACCTTGCATCTCAGGTAAATTGGGCTCATATAAGGAGTATTGCAAAGATTGGCCCGAAATGCAAAAAAACGACTTGTACCCTGTGCAGGTATTTTTGTTTTTAACTGAAGCATCCATAGCCTGCATTTATGCCACTAATGCCCCAACAGGGCAGAGGATGGAAAGTATTTAACTGTAATGCTGCCTACCACTTTTACTGTGATGATATGTGGGCAGCACCAGAAGGGGTTTTGGTTCATAACTGCATCTTCTAGGCAACTTCTTTCCAAGAGTATATGGCACAGTGGCACAGTCAACATGTGAAGCTGCAAGCACTGACCTTTCATCATCCGGTTTAACCCCAGCCAGCAACTAAGTACCATCCAGCTGCTCACTTTGTAACAGGTGGAAGGAAATAAGGTTGAAACAAGACTTAAATAGGAGCCCATCAACAACTCTTCAGTGGTTCATTACATTCAGGGCAAAAACCTCAGTCAGTGCTGTGTCCATGTGAACTATGCAGTTACCTCAGGCATTTGGGTGACCAGATGGTCATTCACATCCTGCCAAGACATGGCACTATATGTCGCATAGCCTCCCCCACCGTGTAACAGTCCTTAGCAGTTATATCCTTCTTTGACCTCAGCCTACCCTACTGTCACAGATTTCTCACTTTGCTGCTGGAGTCCTATTTCCAGTAATTTTTTTGTCACAGAAAAGCCACTGCCATGATGTACAGAGAATGGGAGAAAAGAGGAGATAATGTGGGAAAAGGGAAATGGAGCAGGAAGAGAGAGTGTGGAAATGAGGAAACAGTTGACCATGGAGCACTTTGTGAAGCAGGGGAGGAGAAAGCAACAGTCAGGAGCAGTGAAGGAATCATCCGTGCAGCAAAGCATATCAACTATCTGCTCCCCGATTCCTATCAGATGACACATTCTTCCTTCTTCTCTGTGTCCTCAGCACATTTTGTGCATTGCAACAACAGCTTCATTCATCTATATATTGCTCAACAGAAAGGCAAGTAGAGACGTTCCCACAAGGGCTATCGTTTCATGAACTTCCAAGCCATATCTCTCCTTCTGCCCAGCTGATTGTACAGACAGCTGTAGGAGCAAATAATACGTCACCATACATACCTAGGCAAAGAAAAGCTGTATCAAAATCCTACAGCACGTCACAGTTTATGGTTTGTGAGATAGCACCTCACAATCTCAGTTTGATCCATTAATCTCTACACTCTCTTCAAAGTATCTCCTTTCATTACATATTCTAAATAACATATATTCCCCCCTCCCTTCTCTAATGTACTATCAGCAACAATAAAATAAAAGTCTTTTAAGTAATTTGTTTTCTACGTGCCAATATTAAGTCATATTGACTATTGCTCATTGCATCAAGAGCACCCAGGACCACGTGGGTGTCACTTGTTCAGCTAGCTCCCAGACCACCTAACTTCCAAGATGAGGTGTGCTTGGTCTGGTATGGACAGAGCTGGAAAGCCAGCTTGTCAGTGTAAAACCAAGCAGATCTTTGCAGTTTGCTTCTCACAAAATAAGCAATTTTCAGGTGGCCTGAAAGAAAAAGAAAACAAAAAAAATGTAAGCAGCATCTGATTCCTTGCACACTGATGCTGCAAACCCTGTGGCAGATGGCCTTGCCTGATCAGGCCATTACAAGGTCTGAAACTATGCCAGTTATAGGGAGAATGGACAGGAGTAGCTTCTATCAACTATTCTTCAGAGAACAGCAGTCTGCTGGGTTTGAGAGCTGCTTCAGGAAGCATTCCATTACCTCTTTCCTGCACCACCAACACCGTCGGAAGCACCCAGAGTTACCAGCCAGGGGGGCTGGTAGCAGGGTTAAACATCATCTACAATAAACAATAACAGGGAAGAGCTGACTTTATGCAAACATTGGATCCAAGCTGATCTGACTGCATGGCTTTAGAAACTTCTCTGTCCTTGCTTCCTTTGGTCCTTGTCCCTCTGCTTGGAGGGGAAAAAAGCAAAAGGTCATTTTTTCTCCCTTGGTCATCACCAGAATACATTAACTCGCCTTTATGCAAACACCAGTTAGTTGGCCCTTTGGTACTAGGACAAACGTTATGGCAACAGACTGTAATGTCTCAAACACGAGCCTATGGGCAGAATGGAAAAACAAAGCCAGAAGAGGAGACTGCATTTATTTAGACATTTACGTGTTCTCCTCCCTTTTCCTACTTGTTCTATCTTTCTGTCTTCCCAGCCTTCTTGCTTTTGTGACGCCAGGGCCATGTTATCCCCAGAGCAAGTTGGGAAAGAGGTTGTTATTTTAAGATAGTGTGTGCTGCAAAATGCAGGACAGGGCAAAGGCTCACAGGAAAACATAACAAAGGCCAGATGATGGGTGAAAAGGTCCCTCTGTAACATCAGATGTGCTGAATCGTCTGTCTAGGGCAGAAACTTCATCTAATGCCCTGCTTCTTGCATCATGCAAAGCTTTCTAGCTTCTGCCATTTTATTAATTGCAAAGGGAATATGCTGCTGGGAAAATGAATCACACCTACTATAAATATTTTGAAGAGACCAAGGCATCAGCTAGGGTAAGTTAGAATCGGTGGAGTCATGTCAGTTTATGCCAGAGAGACTCTGGCTCTTTCTCTGTTAGAACTGATGCAGAAAAAAATGCTTGTTGAAGAAAATCCTCAGAGACTGTATTCTCTTAATCTTCCACTTGGAAATCCCAGCCATTTCACAGTCAGGAGGTCAGAAAAGCTAAATATTTAAATTCATTATTGTACTGCTGTTCGTATTTTTTTTCATTTTATTTTTTTGTCTTTTTTTAAAAAAAGTAGTCAATCACCTCATTGTCATATGCTTGGTTAACTGAGTCAAAGACCTTACTTGAACTAGCCTTGTATAATACTTTACTTCATTTCAGACAATCCAACTACTGTGTCTTACGTTAAGAGTGCACAAAAGTTTTTCAGTTTTCCACAGATGCCATGGTTACCCTTATTTCTAAACAACATCTGGAATTAGATGTTTTGAGATGGGACTCTGGGCTAGCAATATCTAATAAAAGCATGAAGGAAAATGTAATCTTTTAAATGGCAGACAGAAAAACATCCTCAGAAGCTTTGTATTTTGCATGACAAAAAAAGGGGAGCAGGAGGACAGAGCTGGCCTGGACCTGCAAATTACTTTTCCAGAGCTAAACACATGAAAAATTAATCTACTCTCACCTGTGACAAAAATGCATTCAAGAAGGCTCTTGAACTCCACCTTTATTTTTTATCTCTCAGCCAAACAGATAAATTTTAGACAATTTTTGCTTATAATGCACTCCCACAGACTTTCTTAATTTTGTTTTCACAGTGATGAGTGGATATTATGATGCAGATACAAGTTTCCCTGGTGTCTTGAAGTGCTTGGTGGCAAAGAGAGATTTTATTCACTGGCAGCAAACATGCATTTTGTTTTAACATATGTTCTGATAATGAGCAGGTAAGGTTGACCTGGAATCCACCTGCCAAACCTGCCAACCTTATTTTAGCAAATTTTCAGCATTCACTACATTCAGAGCTATAAATCACCTTTCAAAATAAGCAGGACAATTTAAAACCAAGGAGGATACAAAATAAACACTGTCTTTACTCTTGGAACCATCAACAGTATTTATATGCGTAAAATAATAAGTGAGACAAGAAATAAAAGATACTAAAGAACAAAACCCAAAGCAAATTGACTGCTGGCACATGAATTGGTCAAATATTTATTTTTCTAAAGAACAGCTTTTATGAATTTTCTGTCATGTCGCAATAACTTGGATGTGAATATAGTCTTCTATATCCAGGACCCAAAAAAGTGCAGATGCTGACAACATACAGACATTTTCCACATGTCCCTACAGCCCAATAAAAACTTTTTTTTTTTTTTTAAAGTAATTCACATAAATGAATTGCAGAAACGATTGACACACAGCTTATTTGAAATGTAGCCCAACTTGGTAAGACGACTACAGATTTAAACAAAAATTGTTCTCAAGATTGTTCTGCAGTGCACGATAAATTTAACCTCTACTTTCCTTCTGACTAAGTGCATGCAACTTGTTGCTCTTGGAAAGAATATTCGTATCAGTTTTTATTTTGTGTAATTTCACATGTATGTCCCAATACAACCCAGAATTTTCAGCCTGGCGTGTGTCCCATTGTATAAAATACAATGTCTTCCCCAAAGAACTTACATGGTGCTGCAATGCAAAACCTCAGAGCCAAACCCACTGCACTCTGCAGTGTCCTGTGAAACTGTTGAGAGCCATATAACTACTGGACAATTAATTACGAGGATTTTTATAAACACCATGAACGCAGCAGCTATGTACTGTGAACTAGTTATAGGAAGGGCATAAGCATGACTGTAATCTTAACAGAGATGAGTTGGGGACAGTCTGAAATGGCCCACCATTAAGTTAAAATCAAGAACAAAATGAAGCATGGAGAACAGCTGCGCGAAGTTCTCTGTGTGTGCCTGACCAGTATCTGTGAGAAGAAATATAGATATTTCATGGGAGCAGTACACAAGAGTAAGGACTCCTAATGAGATAAATTGGCAAGTCCAAACTTGAATTCTGACTACAGAAAAAAAAAGTTAACGATTCTTTGAAAACACTGACTCTATCATACAATTATTCTTTAACAACAACCTGAATCCACAATCAGCTGCTATCTCAAAATACTTAGCCAACTAGCAGAATAATTTCCTATCTTTAATATCTAGCTTATATTTCTCATGTTTCGGAACAAATACACTACCATACTGGAAATACTGTGAGTTTAATGGATGCTTCATGTATGCAGAATCTGGCCTGTAATTCCTTACTGATACTTAAAACAAAGGACCAATGCAAACAAACAGAAAAGGTAGCTCACATTTTTTGCTCCTCAAGATCTGACAGTTTAAGACATCAGAATTCTAATCTTTATTTTGTTACCATGCCAAAGACTTCAAAGCACTGCCATAAGATAAAAAAAGAACATAACATAGTCCTGGTTTCAAGTATGTATTTCCCAAGATATTTACCTTGGGTGAAAAGTAAATATAGAAGCTCCAAAACTAATATTAGAGTTTGAACAAACTGGTTTAAAATAGAATTCTGTCCATGCTTATACACTTACCCATTACTCACTAGAAGCACTCTTCATGAACAAAAGAATCTTCGTAAAATGCAGACACTCCTCATTAATGGCAGACAATCTGGAATGCAAATAAACCCAGAATTAGCAAGTCAGTCAATACGAGTACAGCTCTTACCCATTACCTACTGAATTCAGCCTGAAGTGAGCCTAGGACTGGTTAAATATTGAAATTAAATATTTCATTTACTCACAGCCTTAGATTTACTCTGGCAGGTTTCAGAATGGGAGCCAGGATTCAACAGTCAGCCTGGAAGATAATGACTTTTATTGACATTGCTGTAAATTTGAAGTTTGCGTTTTCTGTCAGTCAGGTATGATGTGATCCCTATTGATTTGTGGTGAAAGGGCATAATGATTGTAACCCTCAGGGCTAGATGAACTCTGCTTAGGGCAGAAATGAAGCCCTACGGATGGTAAAGAAGGTGGTTACACAGTTTTCCTTGTGCTGTCAGAGAATTACAGACTGCTGGCAATAGTTCATGCCACTCTGACCAGGGGACCCAGAAGCAATGCAGACAGTTGACCACTGCTATATTTTGTGGCCTGTCCTAACATATGAAATTTGCCTCTCCTTCAGAAATCTATACCTCAGTCATACAAATCTCTTGGGAACAAGCCTGGATCCAGGATACACTGAGAGCCCTCTTCACTTTGTGGAGTATGGAGAGGCTGGCGAGGGCAGAGGAGGTGGGTTCAGTTGGGAGCAGAATGAGTGAATATTTGAATCAGGAGATTTACTAAGCAAATAGAAAATAAATTATGTGCTAACTTTCCAGCTTTCCTTGTCTCTTTAGAACATTGAAGTGTCCACATGTTTGTGCTACAGGAGTGTATTTCCTAGACAAATGTGCTGTCCTTCACATGCTTAGTCAATCCATTCTTTGCTTTGCTTACTCATATGACTTAAGAAACTATTTCTCTTTCTGTATGGCCATATGTTAATGATTCATAAATGTGTCAAAAATGTGCTTACAATTAGTCCTCCAGATGCAACACGCAGACTACAGCAACCTCAACCAGTCTGGGGTGGACAAAGAATCCTCCACTGTTGCAGTCCTCTCTGCTTCCCCGCCCCCACTTAACAAAGTCAGCAGCAGGGGTGGAGCTTCTAGTGGTTTTATACACTTATTTTCCATTTAGATCTCTTCTGTTTTCCAGAGTATTTCCTTTTCTGACATATGTTTATTTTCCTCCCTGTCTTTTCTTATAGTAGCTCGCATAGGCAAAATTTATCCAGTTACTATGAAAAGTCTGTTATCTGTTCTCTTCCTCTCTATGCAAAAGGACACTATTCTAATATCTCTTGTAGCCAGAAGCCACTGAAGTCCTAAGGAAAACAACTTTTTTTAAACATTGACTCTATAATACAATCATTCTTTCACAAGTGCACACTGTTAAAGACCTGTTCCTGTTCTACTTGGAGGCAATCTAAGATCATTTTCTGTATTTCATAAAAAGGCTCAGGATGAATGGAAGTAACTTTTAATGTCTTTGTTACATTTTCTTTCATGCAACCTTTCATCTTCTGAATCAGGACAGCTGCATATGCAGGCTGTGTACAACCACAGGGAACAGCAGCTCAGGAATCAAACTCTCCAGGAGTCCGAAAAGTGCATCTCTCTGGAAAGGGTTCACAGGCAGCCACGTGCCTGCCGGAGGCACAGCAAACAGGTACAATGCATATGGAGTCCACAAGCTTATTAGGGAGCCATTTGTCTGCACGGATTTTGCATGACCTGCTTTCTGTGACAAGCTATGCCTAGAAGCTCATTTTCAGAGAAAGGCAACGATGTTTGGGAATCATTTCTTACAATGTTTCCAGTTGGAGAGACAGGTCAAGATTCTAGAAAAATAAAACTGTAACCATTCAGGAATCTAATGCTTCTCAATTACACTAAGAAATAAAACCTGGAAGATGAAAGATTGTACATAACATCAAGTTTCCAGTGTTTTCCTAGTTGCTCTATTGAAGGGCAACGTAGGATGTCACCAGCTTAGCAAGACCACTGCAAAGCAATGTCAGCCAAAGTTCCTGGAAAGAAGTAAAGCGTATAGTCTCTGATCAGTTTGCATATGCAAGATGGTGAGAGGGGAGAAATATTTTGCCTGGATGTAAGACATATGTGGACAAGCAGCCGCTGATCATCAGGACTGAGCAGAAGAGAGCAGCAACAGGGAAAAATCTTAGCAGGCGGCAGGCTTTTTCAAAAGCAAAGGGAGGGTTGCAGCAGACTTCTCAGTTAGTGAGATGTATAGCACAATGGTGCCATATTGTTCTTTGTAAAATGCTATGTGAGCATGTTCTTTTTTTTTTTTTTTTTTTTTAAGGGATGGTTGTCTAAGCCCAAGGGACGAACTGTTAACGCTAAGTGGACAATCACTTAAAAATCTGTCCAGCAAGGAGGCTGAATCTCTCATTCACCCGACAACACGGCTGGTGAACATCATGATGGCTAGCAAAGTAAGCATGAAACTTGTGGTCCCCTCCCACAGCTGTGGGGTGATTTGGCATTTACTTGAGAGAGAAGGGGAATTTGTGCATCAGACATTTAAAGATCATGGTTTTGCTCTTCCTGACAAAACCCCAGACCTCTTGTGGTCAGACTCTGGTGACTTTCAGCATAGCTTTTCCCCAGATAAATAGAGGCTATGGGAAGGCCAAGGCCCTGGGAAATTTTAGCAAGGGCTGTACAACCCTTTCTTTTATACACACATAGCATGCCAATGTTAATACTCCATTTGGAAGCTGAGCAAAGGCAGAGGTGGATTTAAGGGAAGATGCATGAATCCAGAAGCCAGAGAGCAGGCTCTGTACTGAAGTTGTTTCATGGATCTAGGATCTATAGCCAAAAAAGTCCCATGGTGAATGTTACTGGAGTTTGCTACAGAAAGAGAGAAACAGGAGGCAGCATTAACAGGTCAGCAACCCCAGATTATCACCAAATCTTTCAGTGGAAAACCCTTTTGATCTTCCTTTTCACAGAGTCCATTTCATTGGATTAGACACACTTCATTTCAGGCTTCTTGTCCTCTCATCTCCACCAAAACTAGATGATACCAAAGGCTTTTCACTTGCAAATTCTGGAGGAAACTTGAGGATGAGGGCTGGACAGTTAGTCCCCTACCACACATTTACCACTCTGAAGACAATAGAGCTCAGCCAGAGATTTGTTGCAGGCTTCAGACCTTGATATTAATGGAAAAAAGCACTTTCTGCTCATTATCTCCACATGGGTCATACAGAAAGCTCTGCTATAATCCTAGACTGAGAAAACACCCTTGGCCGGAGCGGCTATCAAGTCCGAATGTACCTCTTTCTAGGACAGCAGTGAACTGTCTCACCCAGATGTCTGCTGGATTCTGCCAAAATTTTTGTTTACTTTCTCTCCTTTGAATGCCTAAGTGTCCAGAGATGAACTACATTACATTTTTGCAGCATAGTACCACTCAAGAGGCAGCCAGGTGAACTGTGCATTTAAACATAAGCCGACACCAAATTAATTAAGGGTTAATAGCAAAGGCTTTTCAAGCTAGCTAGCTTTGTAAGAGAAACACTCCAAAATACTTTTCAAAATGTTTTTTTAAGGATCTTCTCTGCATTTCTTATTCTGAAGTGTTGCCTAGGGCCATGGGACTGGAAAGCCCTAGTATGATTTTGCTACTTGGCAATGCTTCCACCTGCTGTCGAAGAGGAAAATTATCATTCATTAATTCTTGTATCCCCAAATAGCACTACTAAAGTCAGGCTTCTGGAAAAAAGTGTTTGTCTTGGTTGGCTCCAGACAGATTAGAACATACAGAACCTGCTCTGATGCTGCTCTTGTGGCCTTCCTAGTCCCTGCAGAATATTGCTGAGCATAATTCTTACATACATATATATATATATATAAGCCTGTCTGAACCCACTGGGGGTGTGCAATTAATTTCCCATCCATTTTGATTAAAGACCAGAATCTATTTCTATGTTATTACCTTGGCAAGTTATAACCATTTTTATACCAAAGTTTTGAGCTGCATCCTTTATTATCCTATTTACTTTAAATTAATTTTGCTCCATATTTTTTGATTCAGGTTGAAATTTGTGCAAAACAAAACAGGAGAAATTTTGGTTTTAAGCTTAGGTCACTTTTGAAAATTTCTTGCATTGCAATAGTCTTTTTCTTTTTAGGAAAGGCCAATCCAAAACGGTTTTCTGCACAGTAAAGCTGTATGTCAACGGACTCGCAGTAACTCAACCAGTAAGTTGCAAAGAAGTACTTTTTTCTTCTGTAATGCTCAGGGAGTGCACAGCACAGCACATCATCATGCGATGATACTGCACTGTTGAAAGAAACTGCAGCTGTTGTCCCAAGTTAGTCTGGGATCCTGAGCTAAGAATTTCTGATGCATAAAAGCATCAGCTTTTATATTCACAATACCCTACAGTCAGATGTTTTGTGCATAAGCATTCAATTTTACTTTTTTTAAAGTGTATTCTAAGTAGGCCAATGCTCTTTTGGGAAAGAAAGTTTGCTTTTTACTATATTTAACACTGATGGGTATCCCCAAAGTGAGGACTGAAAAGATCACTCCCTCCACAGAGAGATTTACAGCAGGAAAAAGAAATTTCTAAATAACATTTACCTGATAAAACGAATGTGCAGAAACGTTCAACACTTGAGAAATAACCCAGCCTCCGTCCCCACAACTGACAGGTGTCAACCCGTACTGGATCGGGGAGATGGACTGCGCTGCGCCGGGGAGAGCCGTGCCCTTCAGAGACCGCCAGCCCCACACGCTCCACACCAGCCGCAAATCTCTTTCCCAGCAGCTGGACTGCTCCGGAGGGAAAGCCCCAGTAAGTGCTACAGGAACTCATCTGAAAAACAGACAAAACTGTCCCCAGTAAGAATCTCTCAATGACCTTGGCAGTCACTTTCCCGCCAACAGCTACCTTTCCTTGCAGGCCCTGCCAGGGAAGGCGACATTGCCTCCTCAAGCTGGAGAGCGGGAAAAGCTCTGTGCCAGCAACACCCCATTTCTTCAGCAGCTTCTCCCTCCCATTGCCCCAGCAGTTTTTATGGTGTGCGGAAATCCTGCTGTGTGCTTTGCACCTCCTCAGAGCTCACCGCTGGGGAGGCTCTTCCTGGGCATCTCTTGCCGCTGGCCCTGGAGACACTCTGTAGACATGGCTGATAAAACCCCGGCCTGAGCTCTGGGCCCCACTGCCGTGAGCCTCCCAAGTCGCCTCCGCTGGCTCAGCCATGGCCACAGGCAGGTCTGGACTCACCTCAGGGCTGGTAGTGGCTGCCCCTGGCTGCACAAGGCGTCCCACTTTCTGCCCCACAGTGAAGCAGACATATTTAAAGAACTCATTAGTGTAGGCTAGAGACTGATGGCCTCTTACTTTCCAGATGGATGCCAGCAATTCACCAGTGGCTGGGGGAGTGGAGGCTGGGCAGGGTGGAGAAGGTGTGGGTGTTTATGGCTGAAAGTCCTGTGGCTGAAGCCTGCAGTGAGGAGATGGAGGTGAAGCTCCTCACACTCAGCTGCCACTCCTTGCCCTGCCTGAGGGACTCACTGCTCCTCCCCTGCCTTTTCCCGGCCAGCCCCTCACGTCAGGGCACCACAGCCCAACCTAGGGCTGTAACAGGGTGTGGAGGTGGCAAACTGCAGTACAAACCCCACCAAACAACACCAGTGCAGACAGATCGACCCTCGGGGATTTGCTGGGCTGCCTCCTGCTTGAAGGTCCTGCATGGCAGACGCTGCCTGTTGGTAGGGGATCTTCAGTGGCATCCTGGGTTTGGGTATAATCACCCGCCACACGTAGAAATACAACATACACCCTCTCACACAGAAGCAAAAGAAACCTGAAAGCTTCCAATTTCAGATTCAGAAGCAACGGAATGAGCAATCACTCTCATCCGGCAGAGGTATACTTTTTGGAGAGGAGGCTTTTGGTATGGCACAGACATTTCCCTCTTAATCACGTTCCCAGTCCCATGTTGAAAAATAATCTTGTTTTCATGTCAAACCTGAGACTTATTTTCTTGCACATACAGAAGCTGAAATTTTGGCTGATGTTTCACATGCTTCAACACCTGTTGGTTTCACTTTGCTGCATTAAAAAAAAATGCGTTGAACTCTCTTGGGCTTGTAATGAGTGCAATTAACTCTGGCCCTGGTGAACCTCATGCATAGTTAGCTTTAGGTAATGACTTTTGCTAGTGCTTAAATTAGTTTGTAATACCCAATTCTGTGTTCAGGTAGGAGGCTTTTATTAAATATTTAATTAAAAGGTTCATTAAAATTAGTCCAATCTCAGGGACTGGAGTTAAGAAATCCACTGTCTGTGGAACGGAGAGAGGAAGAGCACTGAGAAATTGCTTACCTTGGTTATGAAGCAAAAGGGATGTGCTTCATGTCTCTCAGCTGTAGAAAGAAGCCTATGATGTGGCTTAAGAGAGGCAGCGCAGGGTAGTTCACAGTCTGAAGAACATTTTTGAGCACTAATTCATATTTTGGGGGAAATGCTGAAAACAGGTTCTATTTGTCACAAGATTACTTAGTCACAAGGTGAAGGAAGGAGTTAGAATTTCTTGTTCCTTAGTTCAGTTCTTAGAGGCAAATACGATATTTGTTTAGGAACCCTAATGGCCACAAATGGGATTTTGGCATGGAGAATCAAGAGAGAGCAGAAACATATCTACACCATGGCACTACTTCAAGGGCCAACATTCAGGTTTATTTTTAGTTTAGTCACTGTGGGACAATTTCAGTGAGCAGTGATTGTCTGAATAACAAGTGGCTTCTGAAAATTAGAGAGAATTGATTTTTTCAAAAAAACAACTTTAGTACCATCAGTCATAAGGAAGAAAATTTGAAATAAACAAGTTGTCTTAATGTATGTCCAAGAATTTCTGGTCCTGCATTAAAATGTTATATATTTTTTTTATGTTCACAGGCAATTTCAAGGCCATCTAGATCACTAAGTACAGCACAGCTAGTGCACACATCCTGTGGCTCACAGGCTTCAGTCATCTCAAACATTGTATTAATGAAAGGACAAGGGAAGGTAAGATTGCCTCTGTTGATTTACCAGAGAGTTTTACTTCATTTCACAAATGCAATCTGTAAAGTGCAGAGATGTGACTTCAGGTATTAAGGTTGCTACTTCTGGGTTGCCAATTCACATCCAGGCTTTGCCAGAAGTGATTAGTTTTTGTTCACTTGCTTCTTAACCTTCTGAAGTATCTTTGCTAAAGCAGTCTTCAGGTTCTAAAAACACAACCACATCAAGCTAGCAACACCAACACTGACATTCATTGCTACCCTTTTGGGCAGCTGGAGATAGGCTAGAAATCATAGACTGCGTATCATCCGTAAGCTGCACTAGCACAGTGACCTTAGAGCTTCCTTCAAGTCAGTTTTGAACATAAAAACAGTTTTGTTAGGAAGGAAAATGAAAGCTACCAGGAACACACAAGACCTCAATAAAAAACAAACATTTGCAAAATCCACAGCAAAGTCTGGAGAAAGACAGAAGATAGTCGTATCTACAAAAGTAATGTCACTGAAGATGCTTAAAAAGAGAATACAGAAACTATGAATTTAAGCACATAGCTTTTGAACTTGATGAATAAGGTTCTGAATTTGTTTGTTAATAACTTTCTCAGTTAAAATATTTAATATTTCATTTATAACTATTTAACCTGTGAGATGACTCTCAGATATAATTCCATGAAGTATGACCATTGCCATCATTTACAAAATAATGATTTGTTGTCTATATTTTGGGAGCCTACGAGGATGCCATCAGCACAGTAATTTCACTTTTCATTTGAGGGATGTTATATGGCTTGAGAGCTGAAATTCAGTCTTGTAACATCTTTCTAAGTGCAGCAGGTGATGTTTGACTTTACAAAAGGGGAGGATGGGCAAAGAATAAGTAGATGAGAAGTTATCTACCTATGAAGGTCTACTGGTGGTGTTTAAACTTACAACACACATTAACTCTGTTTGGTAGAGGGTGAGAGAAAGCTATCTCCATGAGACCTCTGTCTGTGTGTCTGAAATTAGTAGTACTATCAAGATCTTATATGGTGTTTTTTATCAAACTCATATATGGGAAAAAAAATTAAGGAGAAGAACATCTAAATTTATCTTTCAAGGTTGCTTATTGATTCAAGAACAGACACAAAAAGAATAATTTAGACACCTTCCTATGTGTTTATAATAGTGAATGAATTGATTGCAAAAACCAAAAAGCAAATCATGAGGGTATTCTGCTGAAATTTTCATTTACTTTTGCTACTGGCACATGGCTGACTTTTTTCATGGATTATACTACTCTGTTGACTACACTGTCCAGAAGAAACTGTACATGAATCATTATGAGACCTGAACATGGGCTGTCACACCGTTTTTCTTCCATAAATTAGGGTTTGGGCTTCAGTATTGTTGGAGGGAAAGACAGCATTTACGGACCTATAGGCATCTATGTCAAAACCATCTTTCCTGGTGGAGCTGCTGCTGCTGACGGAAGGCTACAAGAAGGTGGGAAATCCCCCTCTCTCCCTTTTCTCATTTCCAAAGAATGATACCTAAAGGCAGATTAAAGTGAAGGTGAAATGAACCATAACTGTCTTTTACAACTGCATCCATTACCGCATTTGCAAGAGTCCTTTTGAGTACGTGTATGTATCATATAACTTACTGCATGATATAGTAATAGTAATATAGTACAATTTTTCTCATTGAAAACAGGTGATGAAATCCTGGAACTGAATGGAGAATCCATGCACGGATTAACACATTATGATGCTTTACAAAAATTCAAGGTTACGTACTCTCCTTCCAAATCAGTATCTGTCTACACACAACATGGGTGTGAACTCAGCCCATTCAATCATTCATTCATTCATTCTCTTTTCTTTCTAGCAGGCCAAAAAGGGTCTTCTGACACTTACAGTCAGGACAAGCTTCAGCACGCCTCATTCTGCTTCCAGCTGTCTGTCACCCCACTTGTGTCAGTCACTGAACTCCAGTACATGCATAACTAAAGAAAACAGCTCTTTCAGTTCAGAAAGTGCAACATTCTCATTAAATGCTACAAAGCCCAATGACAGGGTCATAATGGAAGTTACCCTAAACAAAGGTAAATGCTAAAATTAACTGAGCACTGGGAAACAAATCACTGATTGACAAAACACTGTTCATTTGCTCTCTGAATGTCTTTCCTCACTAACCTGATTCTTTTCCTGAACTCAGTTTTTTTAATACACAAAATCAGATCTTGGTGCCTGTCAGTGCTAACAACTATCTATCAACAGCAGGATTTTGAGGGCCATCTGTCCTCAAGAGCCAATCATTCATTTTCACTCAAGCATTACATTCATATCCTCCATGTGAAAAAGTAAACCTCTTGGCAACAACTACCAATTATTAAGCACATTATGCAACTCTTACCCATAATTATGCAAGCAGTTAATTTAATTCTTGAAAAGCTTAAACCCAAATAAAATACATATTTATACCCTGTGCTTCTTTCACCTCCAAGTGTCATCATCTTCTATTTATAAACAACCACCTGCAGAATGAAATAAACTTTAAAATATGGGAATATCAAAACAACAAACAAAGCAAAGTCTCGATGAGGTAACAGTATGACTTACCAAACACAGAGTATGGGATCTGACATCAGAGTGATTGTCCAGAGCAAAAAAGGGTAAACTCACAAAGATCTTAAACTGTAATATATAAAACAGAAAGGGGATTAACATGATATAGCAAACAATAGCCACATATCCTAATTTTTGTTTGGTTCCCCACTCCCCCACTTAATTTTTGTTCTTCTTTTCTTTTTTTTTTTTTTTTTTAATTATGTCTCCTTGTAAAGTCATTTGAATTCTTCTGTAATGACAGATAAGTTTGCAAAATAAACCTGCATTGCATTGTGTCTCTGACACACCAGTAGTGAATTGTAAACCAGATGTGGGAACTCCAGAGGCAATATTCATGTGCACTACTTTAATCGTGCGGTGGGGGAGAAATAGAAAGAAAAAAAAGAAAAACCAAACCAGTAGGAACTGCAGCTAATATTGAATACGAAGCGCTTGTGAACACAAGACTGGTTCTGGTTTGTATAGAAAAAAAATAATAAATCGAAGACAGTTTTTAAAAAGGTCTCTCCAATGGTTTCTTTTGACAGTTTATGTCTTTTTTTATTACTATTAATTCTTTCAGAGCCAGGTGTTGGCCTTGGAATCGGGTTATGTAGCATCCCTTACTTCCAGTGTATTTCAGGGATATTTATTCACACACTCTCGCCAGGCTCAGTGGCACATATGGATGGGAGACTCAGGTAGGATGAGAAAGTGTCTTATGTCACAAGCTTTTCATTGTTCCATTTTATAGGTTTATTTTTGACCTGTTTGGGTAGGAAATCATAGTGCCTTCTGGGAGTTTTGGATTTAAAGCATATGCACTATTTGAGGGTATGAGCATGTGTATTTAGGGTATGTGGGATTTTCAGATATACAGCAACCTGGTGAAATTATTGTCTCTTGTCCAGGCTGGACTAGTCTTGAAGTTCTTAGACAAGCTTATAGTATTCTTCCTGGAGAAGATTTACAGATGAGAAAGTATCTGGAAAAACCCAAACATATGGCATAATCTGGCTCGTTTGAGCCCTAGCTTTTCCTGATACAATCTCCTCTAATTCTATCCCTTCTTGCCCAATAGAAATACAGATTTACTGAAATAAGCTTTAGTGGGAGTGTAGAAATTCACCTTGCAAGATTTATGACCAATTAGTAGTGTTGAACATATTTAGAATTTAACAGAATACAGGATTTTCAATGAAGTCTTTTTGATTTAACTTTAGGTCCTCTGTAACACTCCTCTCTACATGCCTAAGACTTTAGCTGAAAGAACTGTGGTCTTAAACTATTTGAAAAATTGTATTATACGAATCAGTTCCTTCAGTCAGTCTCTTAAAGTATGTGAATATTTGCAGTAGAACAGAGAAAGACAGTCTGAGTTTCCATGTGGGCCAAATTTGGACTTCAACTAAAAAGATTCAGTCTAGCAGGATTACTATAGTTTGTCATCAGAATTTTTCTATTAACAAGTTAGTCACATGTAGCAGAAACATAATGTCCTTTCTGAACTTAAATAACACTAGCAGACCATAAAGATGTGAAAAGTGAAGGGTTAACTTGAAAGGAAGGAAAGATGTAGGTGGAAGCAGCAGCTGAGCTGCATACAACAGAAAGATCAGAGCCACAAAGTGTGCATAGCTGAACATTAAGAAAACTCAAAGGTTGCATGCAACAAGGCAGTTAGATCAAAAAAACCCTTGATGTCCAACTTGTTCCCATTCCATTTTATGTAACAGGAACAGAGACATAGCCACATAATCTGTGATCAAATTAGAGATCGACCACATGAATCTGCTTTTTGTATATTTTCACATGGGTGAGACAAGCTTGGGAGAAAATCTGTTTTGTTTACATCCTCACTTTTTTTTTAATATCTCTGTAGGTGTGGAGATGAAATTATTGAAATTAATGAAGCTTCAGTACAAAATACAACTCTTAATGAAGTTTATGCTGTGCTAAGCCATTGCGATCCTGGTGCAGTGCAGATTATTATTAGCAGGCACCCTGAACCACAGGTAGTACACTTTGTATTCTTTCTGACTTTCAATAAAGCACATATTGAGAACTATGTCTAAGTGAGGAAACAGGTGCTAATTTAAAACAGGTGAGAAAATGTTGATAACAAAGGTGCTGATCTCTTTATAAGCATTGCTGCACACAAATGCGAGACATGCACTATCTTAAATATATTCATGTAAGATTTGCAGATCACAGTCTTGCATGAGTTTCTGTGCTGTGAGCAAGGAAACCACAGAAATACACCAAAAAATATTTCTAATGCAAGAAAAAAATCCCAATAATAAGAAAATAATTTGAAAGAGGGAACATACCCCTGCAAAAAAGAAAGAAATGTTTATACACCCATCTTTCAGTAATTAAAATGTAGGTCTTGCCCAGCCGCTATTTATAATTAAATTAAAGCATATTATTCTTGCAAGATTTTTCTACAAAACACTTAACACCAAATACCATATAAATGATTATCAAGTCTAAATTGTTGTATAAATTATAATGAAAGTGTGATATTAAATTATCTCACACTGGTAAATCCAGAACTCCACTTCTAGTGAAATATGCAAAAGAACATTTATCTTTGAAAGATCCCATTTAATCTAAACAACCAATATGAACAGCATATCCATTGATGTACTTCACCTTATACTGGAATATATACAAATATTATGGTGTGCACTTAGCTTTAAAATTAACTGATATGTGATATAACTAGGTATATTCATTTCCATTAGAGGACTGAAATCTTTGTGAAAGGAAAAATTTTTATATGTGACTCATCACTCCACAGCAATCTCATGACAGTATAATGCCATGGTATTTCATAGGTGTCTGAGCAACAACTAAAAGAAGCTGTTGCACAAGCTGTAGAAAACAACAGATTTGGAAAGGAGAGACACCAATGGACTACTGAAGGTAAAGGAATAAGTGCATTCACTGAGACATGGTAATTTTGACTTGAAGATCTATAGAATCAGTACATGCTTTATTAAAATCCTTGGTAACAGTTAAGTAACCCAAGACAGAAAGGAAGAGGAGAAAGCCTTACAGGACAATGCTCCTAATGTGCCTCCTAAGATACATTATCAGAGGGATGAGAAAAGACAGCATCTGTCTGATCACCAGAAAAAAATTTCTGCAAACTTCCTCTCAGTGTTGCTCACCCTTTCCAATTCATAACCCCTGCTTAAAGCTTTTCACAGCTGTCAGTAGGTGACAGGACTATGACACAATGTACGTGATGTCCTGGGGACCGCTTGTTGATCTCCTCATAAAGATCATATGCAGTCATGCTTAGAGCTATTTGCTCAGTTTAGATATGACACCCTTCCACAGTAACATATTGCAATGATACGCCCTTTAAATGTCCTCATTTCTTCTAAAGAACCAAAGGTAATAGAATCACCATCAACAAAACTGTACTGCTGAGAGTATATAGATAGATAGATAGGTATAGGGAAAATGTAACATCATTTTGCTGTCCAAGAATGTAACTGTTGACTTTTCGATCAACAAGCCTTTAGTGCATAAATTATATCTTTGCATCAACTGATGATGGCATTTAGCTGCAAATTTAATCACCTGATTCTCAGAAGCCAGCCCTTTGAATATATCTGAACAGACATTTTGAACATGTTCCTGACACAGGTGTTAGAAAACTGGAAACCAGTTGGCATGGAAGACACCCGTGTGAAAAACATATTGAAAGGAATGCTGCTCATTGCAACCGCAGGACACAGAAGCTAATGACCCGCTCCATCAGTGACAGCAGCTACAACCCTAGGTCCTCATGTAGTAACGGTGCTGCATACCAACTGACTGACTTGAAAGCAAGAGTACATAGCATTGATGTACCAATTACCAGACAACCTGGCCTGCTGTACTCATTGTCTGGTAATAATTCAGAGAGAAATTCCCCTCCTACTTGTAGTGAGGGAGGTCGATCCTTGCAAAACACTAAGAAATCATCAGAGATCCTCGTTAGGAAACCTAAATCATCAAAGCCCAAACCTCCACCAAGGAAATATTTTAAACAGGACTGCACATGTAATGACCAGTGTAACACAGACAGAAAAGGAAAGCTTGTATCGGAAGTGGCTGTATCACCTTCTGCAAGTGTTCAGGTAAAGCAAAATTTGCAAAATTTGTCTTGTGTTTGCCTGTTGGTGAGGCAGGGGAAGGAGGAAGGCAAAGTGACTTAGTATGATGTCAGGAAGAAGGGCAGGGATGAAAGAAAAAGTGTGTATAGAAGGACTGGGGGAGAGGGATGAGGCTCTTCTGTTTTGAAAATAGCACAATGTTCAAACTAAGGTCAGAAGGCAGAGAAGCATCTGAAGGAAATTTTCTTCCATACCAGGAATCTGAGTTAAAATCTCAGTGAGAACAGCAGCAAGAATGAATTTGAGTCCCTCACTGTCCTTGCTCGTGAACACGTGCTACTGGTGGTATCGAGCACTTTCTGGTTCCGTAGAGACCAGGACAGCAATGTGCTCTGGGCTGGGACTGGATGGGTTTGTACAGCCTCTGAAGTCAGACTGGTATGGTTCGTCCTAACCTCAACACTCACAGAGTCAAATCATTCATGAAGTAGAGAAGTTGTGAAACAATTTCTTTGTTTCAGTAGTGGATTTTCATGGGAAGAAAGCACTAACGTTATATACAGAAGGTAATCTTAGGCTCATAGACATTTCTTGAGACTAGGAGGTACTAAATAAACTAATTTAAATTGTTTGGCACATATATTTGTTGATGAACCTCAGTATTTGAAAATTGAGTGTATATTTGTACCTTACCAAATTTCATTTCCCTCTTTTATATAAAATAAAACAGAAAGCGTTTCACATTTGCATGTGTGAGGGATTGTGAGATCTGCATGTTGAAATAAAGTTGTGGTTTGTTTAAAAATGAAACCTCTTTCCCCTAGGTTTAGTAATAACGCCAGTAGAAATGAACTGATCTCAATGCAGTGCAAAACCCCCAAACCAGCTCCCAAGCTGCAGAGATAAAATGATACAGCTCAGACTGAAGTCCACATATAATGCTAATACCCAAGAAATTTTCAATTCAGCACCTCATGTAAGGTCATTCTTTTACCATCCCCTCAGAAGACAGCAGTAGAAACATTCATCAACAGCTACTAGAAAATCAACTTTCAGAAGTAAAATTCAGGGCAGTAAGTACTTGTACTTACCACTGCATGCAACTTACTATTCTTCAGTTATTTTAAGTTATAAGGAGAAAAAAAGCTAAAATTCAAAACAAATAAAGTCTACAAAAAGTCAAGCTCTGTTAATGAAAACAACTTCCTCCAGTAAAACAGTCTTATATCTTGGGGTGATAGCTCCTTTAAGCCCCCAAGAGAGAGGGTTTCTTGCCAGAATGTATTTCAGATTATTAAGAGACGGTTTTATTACTGCTTTTTAATTTTTCTTAACCTTTATTCCCCAAACATGTTGCATTAGTCAGTTTGAGGCCTGCATACCACAGTTTTATGTGGGGGTTCTGTGGACTGTAAGGTCGCTTTTTCATAATGAAGAATGCTTAACTGATTATTTTCGACTGTGCTTTAAATCACATCAGTTAGACGGTAAGTATAACTGCCATCAGTAAAGAGTAAAATCAAAATGTATCTTCATAGTGCTACCAAATTGTCTACTCCACTTACTGAATGTCTGATGCCCATATCTAACAGCAATAGAACACCAGGGCAACTTTCTAGAAGGACCCTAGTAAACAGGGGATGGAGAATGGAGGAAGGTTCTCCTAGAATAAGAAAGTTGTATAACAAACATGACCCCATTACAGAAAAGCTAAGAAATTGTTAAATTACTCATTTTTTCAGGACAATCTCATTTTTCCAGACCTTCACTCTCTGTCCTGTTTGGTTTTGGTTCCTATTAGTAATCCTGAAGCTTAACTACATAGCAGAAAGCACTTCCAGCGTCACAGCAGAGCAGATGTAACTTGGTGTCATTGCTTACAAGGGAAGCAAGTAATTCCAGAACATGTGTTAATGATGTTGAAAGTGGCATTTACTGCAACTTCAAACTAATCCTCTCACCCTATGTTTCCAACAACAAAAAAAAAAAAAAAAAAAAAAAAAAAAAAGAAAAAAAAAAAGGGAGAGCTCTGAAACCACAGTAACAATTTACTTTGCCCAGCTTGTGCTTAAGGTCAAAAGGCTTCAGAAGAAAAAGTGTTTCATATGAAGCTAGAGGAAAGTTGCTTGACTAGTTTGCAAAAGTCTACTGAATGGCTAATTTTACAAAAATTGAAAATTATAATAAACTCAAAGACTGCCTATTATAAAGTTCATTACTAATTTTTTGAGATGTTAATTGAATTTTTTCATAGTCTGTTTACAAGTGTAACCATAAAATATCATGCCAGCACTCTTGAAATATAGAACAAATTAAATCCAATGAGGATTACATGCCAAGCAGAAGTGAAAGCTTGATTTCTATTCAATATATCTTATCAGATTAAAACTAAATGAAAATAAGGGTGGTTTTTTTCAGATTCATATATAGCGTGGTTTGTGTAATTACATTCTGACATACTTCTATTTCCTGTTTGTTCAGGAGGAAGCTGAAGAACCAATGCTAGAGGGACATCAAACTGATGTAACCCACCGTGTCTTTACCACTTCTCCTACAGCACATGATACTGAACACATAACTGCTGTTCCACTGGACAGAGATCAAGAAAGAAAAGCAAACTTAGGTATGTTTAATTCCATGAACTTTTCTTTGCAGCTAAATGTAGCATTTAGTTTGGATTCCAAAATGGGTATGAGCTGACTTTTTCTTTTTCTTTCAACATAGACTTCAACACATATCCATAAGTTTCGGGGTGAACAGGTGAAATTTCAAATTATTGATTAATCTTTGAAAAAAGGGAAACTATATTAAAAGCAGCATAACAGATGATTTATTGTAAAAAAGTGTTTATGGACAGGTATACTATTGCTGTATTTTTTTCAGATGAAACTGTTTATTTATATTGAAAAACTGATATTAAAGGTTAGTTTTAGCATTTCTAAAGAACATTTTTATAGTTTCAAGGCTGGAGTATTACAATGGTACAAACCACTGATGATAAGTTAATATTTTGTTGTGCTAGTTAGAATTAAGGAAAATTAGTGTTAAGGGAACTAGAAAATCTCAAGAGGTCTCTTACAACCTCTCTGTAATTCTGTAACACCTGGCTCAGATAATTAAAAAAAAAGCCTTAATATTTTTTTTTATTTACACTAAAGCAGATAACAGTAACTGTGCAACTGTGCACAAAGGTCTGCTGCCATTCAGCACTACCATGTCTAATACTAAAATGCTTAATCAATCTGTAATGTAAAAAATATTCCTACATTAGAATTAAGTTTTTACTTACTAGAAAAATACAACTGGAAACGCCTGAAAAATTTAAGGAAGCATAAATATTAATCAAAGATCTTAATGGGAGAGTCTTTTTAGAGCCGGATATACTTATAAAGTTATGAAAGAAAAAATATTTTTTAAAGAATTTACTGTAACACCAGCTTTTTCAATAGGCTACAAACAACATTGTAATTTTAGCCATTTTAACTGTTATAGCCTGTATCATGACATCAGCACCCAAGAAATTCAGGTTACCTTTAAAAGTTGCAGGTCCTTTAGAAAAGGTATCTTGTATATAAGCACAGAAGAGCCTTGGTTTTCAGTTAATTTCAGTGTCAGGATTTGACAGATCAAGAGTCATGAATTTTAAACAAGTTTAAACTTTTTAGAAACTTAAAAAAATACATATTGGAAGGTTGAATGGAATTCAAATTTAATGAGTTAATAACAACGCATGTATAAGGGATGGTGGAGAAGTAGGAGACTTGCTTATAATCAATGTTTCTCCAATACAGGGAATCCACTTTCATCGGTACAAAGGCCTATACTTAAAAGACAAGCACGGGTAGATTATAGTCTTGATACAACAACAGAAGACCCTTGGGTTAAAATTTCTGACTGCATAAAAAGCTTGTTTAATCCTACCATGAGTGAAGACAACGTCCACTTAGATTTGCAAGCTGGCATCGACACAAAGAAGGAGAATGAAAATCGAAGCAGCTCAGAGACAGTTCTGAAGAGATCAGAATCAGAAACAGTCAGTTCAAAAGCGCTAAAATCAGATGAAAATGACAGTGTGAAAAAGGGTCCTCCTGTTGCACCTAAGCCAGCCTGGTTTCGCCAAAGTCTGAAAGGATTGAGGAAAGCAAGTTCAGATCTAAAACCACAGGCAGATCAAAGTCCTCCTGACCTCAACAGCATTTCCAGCAGAGAACTGCAATCCAGCTTATCCCGTATCTCTCCTAGGGGATCATCAATAAAACAAAGAATAAGCTCATTTGAATCTTTGAGTGCTCCACAGTCACCTGAAAAAATACATCGAAGGTTTAGCCTGAAACCATCAGTCCAGAAAGAACACCCTCCCACTGCAACAGGGTCAGAAGCGGCTCCAGCCCATTTAGACCAAGCCTATCTCCAACATTGTGAAACTAGCCAGCACCGGTCACATGTGGTCACGGGTACAAAGAGCCTAGACAGATCCTCCTCTCCCAGGAAGGTCCTGGAGGCTAGTTCAGAGAAAAGCAAGAATGCCAACACTGAAAATTCCTCGTGTCTCTTAACTACAGAAGACATTGCAACTTCCCATCTTGTATCAGCAGCAAAAGCACACAGCCTAAGATCACGAAGCTTCCCACTTACTGATACCCAGTCTTGTGAGATGATGAAGGCATATAATGAAAAGTGCAGCAAAATCTATTCCATCAGTAGCCACGTGTCATCTGCTTTAATGAAATCTTTGCTTTGCCTTCCTCAGTCTCCAGCTTCTTCTGGAAACAATGCATGGGAAACCCTGGACACGCTGTCTCAGTCCTCTGTGGAGGAGGACGGGACTTCTCTCACACCTGCAATTGAGAGTCACCACCTGGATACTGGGTTTTCGCTAAAGTAAGATACCATATTTAAAAATCAGATTTACAGATCAGCATTGGTGAGCATCTGTGCTGATCTGCTGACAGATTAACATTTAAAAGGTAGTAGTACACAATAGTATACCACAGACTAAGTTAAGAACTTTTTAGAGCACAAAAGCTAAATGACTCACACAACAGACTTCTTTTTAATTTGTATTATATAACCACATGCATATTTCAAACTTTCTCCTACTTAAGGAGTAATATTTTTAGCATTTCCATGATAAAGGAAATTTAAATACATTTTTGCCTGCAGCCAAGAGATTATTCTTATTCTTTTATGTGATGGATCCTGTATTTGTAATACTTATTATAGGAGCTCCCACCTCAATTAAATGCTAATAAGATCAAAAGATGACTGCTCCAAAATTGCCTGTGCTATACTTTTGTAGGTATGTTCTTTCATAACTCAATGTTTCTTTTTTATTCTTGTCACAATGGGACAGCCTCTCCGAGTTGAGAGAATATACTGTCAGCCTAGCAGACAACGAGAAAGAGGAACAGGAACACGGCTCACCTCAAACATCCGGTGTGTCAGGGCAGTCCGTCATCTCTCTGCTCTCCCCTGAGGAGTTAGCAAAGCTTATAGAGGAAGTCAAATCACTAGATGAAGAAACTTTAAAGGTAAAAGCTGCATTTTCTTTTTCTGCATGATTTCAGAAAGCTGTAGAGTGAATGCACCTAGTTAATCTTTGCAACTTGATATCATAATAAAGACATCAGTCATCTCAATATGTACCAGTAGTAACGTTTAGCTCTTTTGATCAAAATTCTTGAAGAAGTCTTCAAAGATAACTAAGCAAGAGTAATATCCATTTAACTAATGGGGTAACAGTTATTCAGCCAATAAGGTCGGCATATGGAAAAGTAGACACTGATATTTTGGAGGCCTTTCTTTTTATTTGGGTTGCCAGTCTGTGACAATGCCTCATTGTTGGGACCTTTAGTTTTACTGGATTCATATAGAATTGCGATAAAGCTCAAAATAAGTCAAAATCAAGGTTTAAATGTGTGTATTCCAGAACTGTAAAGACTTTCAAAGACAGCTCATGCTCAAAGAAGATAGATAGCATCCAGAGCTCTGCACTGAAAATGGTTCAGCTTCTGCTGGCAGCTATGCACTTGCTGTGTTAAGACACTCCAAGCTGTGCAAAAGCAGCATCACCTGCACCAATGAGCCTAAGCTAATGTAGTTTTTTTCTCTTAGCTAACTGCAGTGGCACATCTCCCTGGTTTGGGTCTGTAAAGCACGGAGCGTGGGTAGTGAATTCATGTCTGCCTATCAGAACACCCGGCAGACACGTTCTCATGTCAAAGACAAATTCTTACAGACATCAAACTTTGCTAGTATGTTACAATCAAAAAAGCAGTTTGACAAGCAGAATTTATGAAAGCCAAGTCTGGTATCAATTTGTGTTTGTTGTCAATATCCCATGTCGATATTTTTGGTCTGATTAGCAGTATAAGCTGTGTTGCAACGTTGCCCTCAACAGGACATTAGCCTCTCTCATATCAAGTGGTCTGTTTTCATGGAATTTTCAGGACAATCTCTGAGCAGCACGTACCCTCTGCATGGTTGCAGCCGGCCAGTGGATTCAGTTGTGAAAGGAAACAAGATACAATATCAAAAGATAAAACTACAAATGCTCACATATTGAACATGATCATGAAATTGTGGTCGAGAAGGCACGTTTCCTTAGGAAACTAGGTTAAACAGGAGTTGTTGCCCTATACAAGAACAACTTTTGGATGACCCAGTCAGAGACAGCTTAGAACACTTAAATAAAAATGAGAAGCAATTTTTAAGCTGTGACACTTGTATCCATGTGAGTCGCATGCCACATTCTTTTGCCACTTTTTTTATGAAAAGGTCCTCTAACATGATTAAACAGTATTTTCTGTTTCTACAGTACACATACTCTTTAATATTACTCAATTTATGGTCCAAAACCAACTGATAGACGGTTTACCAATCCAGAACAATTTCAGACACAGAACAGCATTTTACAAAACAGGTAACTGGTAGGTAAATTTAATCAAAACCAAATACTAAATGTGTCTCAGTGTTATGCTTATGCCATGAAGTTTCATTATAAAATGCACAAAGGGCAAAAAAACCCAACATGCTGATTTTCCAGTCATCTTGGCATATATATTGGGAAGTTCTTGACTCCTATTTCTTTCTTTGCCTAGGAATTTGATGATATTCACGTTACAATTTTGCATAAAGAAGAAGATACCGGGCTTGGATTCAGCCTGGCAGGGGGTATTGACCTAGAAAACAAAGTGATAACAGTAAGTAGCGTCTTAAAAAAATACTCCAAAACCAACTACTCTATCTAAAAACATGTAATTTACTGGTTTTCCACTACAACAGTTGGCTTTTGGCATAATCAAAGTAGGCAGCTGTACTGATAGTCAGAAGAATGGTCTTAATGGGTGAAAACAGGATGATTCTGCAGAGAGCTGCCCTCTCCAGGTGACTGGCAGTGGTGTGCTGTCTCCTTGGGTGCTATACTCCCCAACAGCTCGAAAGCCATGGCAGAACAACACACAGCTCTCAGGGGGAAGTAACCAACACCTAACTGACATGCAGGGTGGTCAGGAGGAATGAGGCGAGCACGTAGACACGAGCAGGTAGACACGTAAGGAGTCTCGAAGCTGGAGACTCTCTTTACTCCTTCCTCCCACTAGCAGAGCAGAGAGGGTTGGGAAGTAGCAAACACAAGGTACATACCACAGGCAGTAAGGTTTTGGCCATCTGAGTCCAGGGCTAAACGGATTGCCTAGCTGCTTGAGGAGGGCTGTGCACAGGAGAACTTCTCTGTAAAAATCTGTTCAGCCCTCACTCCTGAAAAGTGCTAGAAGCAACTTGTTCCTGGCAAAGAATGGAAAATGCACATGGTGAAGAGTATTAATTGAGTGATTTAATGATTTGTCCTTTTTTTTTTCCTCTTTTTTTTTTTTTTTTGTGTGTGTGTGTGGTGACTGGGCTCTTCAATAGGTTCACAAAGTGTTTCCCAATGGACTAGCATCTCAGGAAGGAACTATTCAGAAAGGAGATGAAGTACTATCCATTAATGGAAAGTCTCTTAAAGGTGCAACTCACAACTATGCCTCAGCAATCATGCGACAGGCTCGACAACCCAGACAAGCTGTTGTTGTCACTAGAAAAGCTACAGATGGGGAAAAAAATCTAAGTGTTTCAATCAGCTCCAGTACATCTTCAGTAACAAGTGATGCCTCCCAAGAGTCTGGTAAGTTCAGTGGCATTACCTTGCAGCCCCCATTTGCTAAGTGTTTACTCATGAAGTGAAGTCCAGGTGTTCATAAAGTAGCTCAGCATTGGCTGTGTAAATCTGTGCGCCATGATTAAAGACAGCATGCTTAAAAGAATATTCCTGAAATAGACATTTGGCATAACTTTGTTGGAAAAGGAAAGAATTAATGCATGACTAAAATAAAACAAGCCTCTGAAAAAAACCGTGTGATCCTCTGTAAGAATTTCTGTAAACATACAAGGGTTATTATTGTAGTAACACAACTAATTGAAGCTGTAATAACAACTCTGTGAACATCAATTCCTTAATAGTATGAGATTCCAGTTTATAAGGCTTTTTCTCTGTGAAAGAGAATTTTGGTTTGAACAAACAATGTGCTATTGTTTGATATAGCAGGTGGCTACATCTGAAACATAGCAAGGTCAGATTTTTGCAGAACCTTTCTTCCTTAAGATATTTTTGTGGCTTTTTTCTAAAGTATGATCTGGACATCTGTAGCTTCATTTACATACTGCAATAAACATTAGCAGCTTTGTAGTTGATAACAATTTCTAAACAAACATCAAGTCAAGTATGTTTACCTTAAATTTTGTTCACTGAACAATTTTTGTAATTCTAGTAAATGTCACCAGCTTTCATCTTTATATTTCCATTCTGCTATGAATTCCAGCACAGCTTTCTCTCCCCAGCACCCCAGAGGGCCTTACAATGACAAAAAGAGGAATTAAAGGCTATAGTTTTCTCTTTCGTTTGGCAGTTTATGGTGCCTTTGCAAACAAAACAGAAGTTCATTTTTTGTGGCAGATGTTTTAGCTCTTCAGGCTATGCAGTGCCCATCTGCTAACCTTCCATTTTTTTCCAGCAACTGAAGATACAATCTGCACTGTAAGTCTTGAAAAAACACCTGCCGGTTTAGGATTCAGTCTGGAAGGAGGGAAGGGCTCTATTCATGGAGATAAACCCATCATCATCAATAGGATATTTAGAGGTAAATACACTTAAATATGTACATGGCAGGTTCTTAGCTGACGCAAACTTGAGCAGTTCATAACCAACTGCTGATTTATAGACATGAAAATGGTATTTTTTGTAAATGGAGCATTATTCTGTACAGTGCCAGTAATTTGTTGCCTGCTGAGACCAGGTGGTTTATACCAAACGTGCTGGTGATACTAAGTGAAAGATATATTAAAGCCTCCTCCACCTGCAGAATTAAAGGAAATTCATTTTCTTTCTCCAGGGACTGCGTTAGAACAAAGCGGCCTTGTTCAGCCTGGTGATGAGCTATTACAAGTGCACACAACTGCCATGCAAGGACTCACTCGTTTTGAAGCATGGAACATAATCAAGGCATTACCTGATGGCCCCATCACAGCTATCATCAAGAGGAAGAATCCAAGCTCTGTTACCACCAAGTCATCTGAAACTTTGTAAGAGGAGGAATTACACTACTGCCAACATTACAAACAAAAAAGGATTTCATTACTTGCAGCCATTTGGCTAGCATAGCAAGATACTCAGCGCATATGAAAAGTACATGATTGTACTGCCAGTTAACAGAGCAAGCTATCTGGGATAAACTAAGATGTGCACAAAATATGCATGATTCTTATTTCAACATTCAGAAACAGCTGTTACAAAGTGCAGAATTATAAATAACAACTTTATTAATAATATACTGGTTGTAATAAAACACGTGACAGCTACAATACTATCCTATTCTAAGCTATTAACTTAAATACTAGAAGCACATTCTGTGCTAAGTCTCCAGTCCTATTCTACAAGTCTTGCTCCCTGCCTTACCTTCCCAGGAGGAAGAAATAAGTCTACCAGCCTACAGCTAAACATTGCCTTAGAGAATGTGTAAAGCTTTAGAGAATGTGTAGAGGGCAGAGAAAGTGGAATGCAATTTTGAGTGTCAAAACAACAACGTGCCCTAGAAAACTCCAGCTTTTCTATTCAAACCACAGAACATCCAGGACAGCCAAAACCTGTCAAGGTTTGTACTACTAGTTGACAGAACCATCTCAACTCCATCAGGCCAACACAGGGTTGGCAGTGGGAAAGGAGTATCTCAGGGTATTGCAAGAGTGAGGCAAGAAGCTTAGGGTAATATAATGGTTTTCCTGACCTTCCTCTGGCCAGAAGTCTCAGAGGACTACAGCAGGAGAGTAACAATTTAGAACCAAGTCTTACCTTCTAACCACACAAATTTTTTGAAATGTCTTTGCGTTCATTTTGTAAGGGAAAGTACTAGTGAGAGTATTTGGGAATCAGAAGTTCTGAAGCCAAATATTTATTTTGGAAATACTAAATAACTTGGCAAGAAATCTGTGCTTCGAATGCTGCTGTTGGCATTTTGGTGGTGCTCTCTAAGCACTGTATGGAATTCTACCATGCATGCACATCTATGGCAAGATGGTCTTTTGCATCCATTTGGTCTTCTCTGACACACTCCACACTAAAGGGAGAGATGAAACGTCAGGATGGAAGTAGAGACTCGCCAGCTGAAAGTCAGATGACTGCATTGGTTATTGTTCTTTGGCTGTTCACCTTCCCACAGTTGGGAATTTGCTGCACCCATCTTCGGTTACTTAATTTCACCAAACCATAAACTGCAGGAGTTCAGAAGCTACCTTCTGTGCACTTAACATGATGTCACAGAAACAGCAATTGAAAGAAAGGAAAAGAGGATGGACAGGAGAAGGTATTAATTGAATCCAGGCATACAACTTGCTTTGGCCTTTCCTCCCAAGACAATTCTATATTAATTCTTGAAAGAATATTCTTGACGAGCCATCTACCCCCACACTTCCAAACCCCTTCTCAACTGAGTTGTCTTTTCTGAAAAACAACCAAACAGTCCTCAAAACATTTCTATGAATTGGGTAGCAACCAAAATGGGAGAAAAAAGTTAGAGAGCATCTTTCTTTTTTAACTGGTACTTACATGAAACTCTGAAAATTTTTTTAACTATTATTATTGTTTAGATTTTAACTTAACCTGTGCTATTGGCTTAGGCTTAACGAAGTCTAAAGGCCTGGTGCATATAAAAGATTCTAAGATTTTTCAGCTACTTGCCCATACTACCAATATAGGAAAAACATGATTTCCATACAGAAAAGCAGGTCTGAACTCTAGCACTGTTAAGCTATTTCCTGTGAAAGACAGATCATGCTTTTTAGTTAGTTGCATAACTGCAACACCACAGATGGGACTAACTACAGCCATAGCACAGAACGCCTTAATTACTTCAATGCCATCCGCCGAAGGTGTCCTTACCTGAAAGAGCTATTAAATTTCATCAATTTAAGAAATGACATTGAACCACCAAGACAGGTTTGATCTTGTTTTTTTTTTCCAGAGGTGCTCCTCTCACTTCACTTCCAAAGTTTTTCAGGCTTTTTTGCATGCCTCTGCATTTCCTGGCATCTGCCAAGATCAAAAGAAGTCAAAACATACTGTGTGATAGGCAGCATGTCTCACTGGGGAGTCCTCCAAGATCTTACAAGATGATCTTTGCCAAGACATTTCCATCTCCAATTTGGCAGGTCAGAAGGCTGAATGTTAAGGGCTCTTAATTCCTTCTGGATAGAAAGCGTTGAGCACTCAGAAAAAAGGATCCTTAAGTTATTCCAAGGAAGAGCCTCACCTACCACCTGTATTGCTCAGAGCAATAGAACAGAAAATACTAAATATATAGTAAATAGCTAATAAAAAGCCCCATTGTCTGAAAAAGGTTTACTTGGAGGAATAACGAGTGCTGACCTGAGCTCTGCTCCTTGAACATTTTGCTAAATTAATCATAATCCTGCAAAGACTTGCTGGGATAGTACATTTCATGCCTAACAACTTCAGTGCATTTAGATAAATACGTATGAACCTCTATAATATCAGGGCCCAAATCTCTCCTCAGTAGATTTGTTACTCTTCCTAAGTACAGAAAACAGCAATTGGAAATAAAAGACCAACTAAGGGCAAAGAAGCTAGGACGGTGAGTGTTCTCACTAAAACACTTCTATCCTCAGTTAATGGGGAGTGTAAATGGGAGTGAAAGCTTTTCCCTCTCGTTGACTTGAAATTCAGAGAAATGCTGGAAGTCTAAGTCGCTCTTAAATTTCCTTGATGGAAAAGCAGGTGCATGAGGAACCATTTTAAAGGATGATACAGGAAAACCAGCAAGATGTAGCAGAAAAATATTTATTTCATCACACTGATAAAAGCTTTTTGTATCTTTGTACACAAAGGACACTACGTTAAAAACCGTTTCCTTGAAAAATCTGTTCCATAGGGTGAGACTGACAGTGGGAAACTTTGTATGCAAGTCCATGCCCTATACCAAATATAAAACAAATACAGGGACAGAAAGCAGAGCGTATTAACCTTGTTAACTAATCAAGTTACAGCATTAAAATCACAACCTGCATTTAAATTCCTAATTCACCAATTATTTTACCTTTTGTAATTATATGTAATCTATAGTAATGTCTGACATTCCTGCAGTAACCAGCACTATAAATATTTTCTAAAGCTAGACACATCACTGCACACAAGATCAGGAGCTGATTTCCCAAGATAGTGCTATGAGGCAAATCAAGTCTTAGGAAAAAAAAAAGCAACATCCTCACGGCCTGTTAAGACAAAGCTACAGAAAGTTTATTTACCTGTTAATACCTCGCACCGCAAGAGACCAAAAACCATTAAAGCGCAGTTCAAAATAGTCATTTCAAGCACAGTTTAAGAAATGACAAGTAAAGTGCTTCATTTATTGCCACTACAACAGTGCAGTTTGTTTCATGACTTTGTGGGAATCACTGGTTTTGGTACAAAGGGGAGAAAGGAAGAGTGTCTATTTGCCAGCCCACAGACCTAGGAACGAGTTTGCACTGCTAAACCTCAATTTAGGTAAAAAAGCATTAAGGCGTATTTACCATTAGTACTGCTGGAAAAAGCAAGTGGGATCCTCCACACAACCCAGTTTGTTTTGGCTTTTACATTTGCTGGCTTGGACCCACAGAAGCATCTTAGCAGCTATATGAGTGCTGGCAGCACAAGAGCTACCTCTTTTTCTGGGGAAAGAACATTGTTCCGCAGGAGCCTATGGGGAGCTGCAGAGACAAACCAGGACTGACCTGCACCTGGCTAACGCTGTAGTGCTAAGTGGATTTTACCAATGCCCTTCCTCACAGACCCTGACAAGAATATGGCCAAGAACAGATCCAGTATGTGCATCTTCTCCCTGCAGACAGCCACCAGTGCTGCCTCCAGGATTATTCTGGGCTCTGGAGTGGTATTTTTCCAATAATGAAAATGAACAATACATATTAGAAAAGAATGTGCTGGTTTACATAAAGATAACTAGAAAATGCTGTTTTAAAAGTTTACTCAAGTCGTTGTTCACCTTTCACCTTTCCTAAATATCTTTGCTGGCAGAACGGTCCTGTAGGCCAACTTCCTATTTCTACCCTCAAGCTGCCAGATTTTTTCCTGGGCTGGTGAGATCAGCAATTGGTCTTTTCATGCTTTTAATGCCTTAACAGCTTTGGTCAGGTTACTGTAAAATCCAGCTATGTTGGCTGGAAAGAAGGAATCCACCACCGTCTGGGGAAGATAGCCACCAAGATCAGTCTGAAAGAAACTGAGGAGTTCAGTCCTGTCTGGCTCCCTGCAAAGACAATGCAAGTGTTTTTATAGTCAGCAGTTTAAAAGCATTAAGAACTTTACAATAACTCTCATATGTATAGTCTGAGGATTGATATTTCTAAGTACTTTTTAGTTTTTAAATCAAACAACAGGCATCAATTCCAAATGTCAATGAATGTGGCTATCCCCGCGCATCAAGTTAAACTAGGTACACGAACTAATTAGGTACGTGACTGTTTATAAATTATGGCAGTGTAATAAACAACCAGATACCAGTTTACCAAAAGTTAAAGGCCATACTTCTATGTCCTGCTGAATTTCTGCTTAAGAGGTCAGCAAGAATCCTACCATCATGATGGTTCTTGTAACATTAAAGACTTCTGTCCAGGAAATGGAGACTAATACATTCCACAAAAGAAACAGAACAAAAAGGGCACTCAGTCATAATGATTATCAGTCAAAGGAAGACAGAAACATGCCAATTCCAAGAGCCTAGAGATCACAGGTGGCTACATACGCATTAACACAGCACACAGCAGACAAGAATGGCTTTAGAATACACAACATTGAAATGGATTGTTTCTTACCCTGGAAGAGGTATACAGAAACAGCCACAGGGATAATTAAAACCTCTCACAAAATCTGGTTGAGGAGGACACAGTGGGTGTTCCACATTGGTGGCTATAAGAAAAAGCGTACAAGAAAAGTGTCATTTTCACAGAAGATGGGAAATAGACCTTGGTACCCAAAGCACCACTTGAGAAGCAAACTCACTGTCTGAGAATATATTTAAGAAGAATGACAGCATAACCTTTTCAATGTGGGGCTGTGCCACACAACTGGTCAGAAAAGATCATTAAAAGGAACCACTCTAGTCACTGAATAGGGAAATCAAAGAAGTGTTTAATTCAGAAGCAGTTGTCACTGAGCTCTGTGCTAAGCATCAAGACACTTGAGGGAGTTTCACTGAACCCATGTTGTGTGACAGCACTACTTTTCTTGAAAGGTCATTCTAGCTACTTCCAACAAATCAATGCCACAGAGGTATATGCCACTTGACTACTCAGAAGCTGCACTCCAGCAATTCTTGGCAAGGCACTCCTGAACAGGATGGGAAAATAGGACAGCTAAACAGTGGGGCAATAAAACCACCGACTTGTAACAAACAGGATGAAAGTGAAAAAACAAAAGAAATGTCCTTCCACACAGTGGCAGCCCCTTATATGGTTTCACAAGAACAATTATATCCACATACAGGAGTGGTACATTTATTCAATAGTTTCACCAAAACCTAGAGGCTGTGCAGAAAATGTTAAACCAGGATCTAGCCTAAATGGGACTCCTTTTATGTAAATTCTTAAAACACCACCACCACACACACAAAAAAACAAACCCAGAACTTAGCAGTAAATTAAATACTTACTCAATCTCGAAAGCATAGCAAGGAAAGAAACCATAGATCAACAGTATCATTATTATCTGAACATTAAGATGACTTACACACTCTGACAACAACAATGTAAAGAGACCAGTAGTATTTTATCTTCTGATCAAGATCAGATCAACAAGTACTGAACAACATGTTACTTATTATTACTGGTAGCTGCCGGTTACCTCCTAACATAACATGAACACGTTAAGACCACAAGCATCTTACCAGCAGACAGCATCATCCCATCTTCATACTGTTTGATTAGTACCACATCCACAAATTCTCTTGGGGAAATAATCCTCATGAAAGCTGAAGGTGTTGTGGTTCTGCATACAGAGACAGTCTGGAAATCACAAAACAGTTATGCCAGTTGATGCTTTAAAAAGTACAGCAGAAACCCCCCTGTACTTTCTGGTACTCTTTCAGTTACGCTTTCTACACTTATCAAGGAGTTCTGTTACACCCTTTGTTGAACAAAATGCGAATCAGCACAGTCAAAAGGCACCATGGTACGTTGACCAAAGACAGTTTAATGGAGAAAAACAGAGTGCTGTTGCGTTGCTTCCACGTTGATTAAGAACGGATACCACAAAGGATGCTGAAAATCAAATCTGACACATCTGTGCTCACAGAACAGTTAACAAAGATAACTTCCTGATACCCTATCACAGGGAATACAGCTTGATACACTGGAGAAACCTTAACACTACCATCCCCTTTTGTGAGGCTCTGCGGCGGCAGGCTCCCCAAAACAGAGGTTTCCACTACACTGGTAAAGTGCTGGCAAGCCTAGTAAAGTCTACAAGTTTCAAGTGGCGGGCTGCAACATTCATGAAGTTGAAGTTTGTAATTAATACTAAATGCCTGTAAGACTCCCCCAAGAAAAATAATCTTCCCATAACTTCCACTGAACATTCCTGGGACTGGCTGTGTTTGCACCCTGGCTGCCTCTGAGCACCTGCATTCACTTCAGAATTTGGGACCTAAATACAATACCCTATCAAGGTTCTGACACGCTGTAAAGAAAAACAGACTGCATAACTGCAGCAGCAGAAACTACTGCATACATAGCATTTTCATCTATAATACTCTGTGTACAGCATCTCCATTTTAACAATGGAGACACTGAGGCAAAGCACTGGGTCCCAAGGTCAGTTTGCCAGTAAAAGGCAGAGTGCGGCATGCGCGGTGCAGAGCATCGCGTGCTGCTGTGGTGAAAGATGGGGCCAGAATTAATGGCTGATGACATGAACGCTTCGCTGCTTATCTAAGTCTACGTATTCAGAAAACCTTCCTTTTCCCTCGCAAACAGCTTGTTAAAAATAATCACGCTTAGCTTGATTTGCAGCATCTACAACAACGTAGATTACACATTCACATATTTTGAGTATGCGGTATTCAGCCAAGAAGGTATTAGTAGCTCCTTTCAGAATGATAAACCATTATTTAGAGAACATAAGGAATCTGGGGGGACACGCTAATCATTCCTAATCCCAGTACTGTCAGCTTGATCCAGACAGGTTGTACAGTTTCTTGGACCTTTTTAACTCCCTGCACACACGTTGGCTGCCTCACGCAGCGCTACAACGGGAAGGTCTGTGCAGCACCGGTGCTGCTGAACACAACGCTGCATCCATCGCACCAGAACAGCTTTTACAGAACTTACATCGCTGATGGCTTCGACGACCTCAAAGTCCTTCACGTTTTGGTCCCACTTGGTCCTGAGCCCGCCGGCCACCGGCTTTATGCATTCCCAGACATCCCGGGGGCTAGCAGGCAGGATCCCCTCCGCCCTGTACCTACGGCGGCACGGAACGAAACCGAAACGAGCTGTTCTCCCCTGCCCGGCCCCCGCACCCCGCGGCGCAGGCGGCCCCGCACCCGGCCGCGCCGGGCCTACTCACACGTTGCCAGCGAACTCCACCGAGGGCCTCCAGGACACCGAGACCTCGCTCTGCGGGAAGGGGCAGCGTTCAGCCGCCGCGGCGGGCCGGCCCCCGCCCCGCCCCAGCCCCCCGCCCCGCCCGCTCACCGTGCGCCGGCAGCCCCGCCAACCGCCGGGGTCCCGCCGGTAGCGCCCCATCTTCTCGGCCGCCGCCTCCGCCAGCCCCGCGTAGTCCATGGCCGCGCAGGGCGCAGCCGCCGCTCGGCCACCGCCTATGAGGGCGCCGCGCGCGCACCGCCCCCGTGGGCCGATGGCGGCGCCGCCCCCTCACCTGAGGGGCCGTGCGGGGCGGCGGGCCCGCCTCGCCTCGCCTCACGGCGGGGTGGGGAGGGCTCTCGGACAGCCGGTAGCACCGGGCCTCCCATCCGGGCAGCAGCCTGAGCGGGAACGAGCCGCCGGGCGACGGACAGCTGCGAGAACGCGTTGCTCGGGCCGGCCCAGCCCCCAGGAGCGGCGGGAGCCAGGGCGGTTCCCTCACCTCAGCATGGGGCCGCCGCGCTGCCGCCCCCGGGCCCGGGCCTGCGGGGCACTGCTGCCTCTTACACCCGCTCTAATCCAAATTACATGAGGGAAAGAGAAAAAAAGAACAGCCTTCAGAATTTCAGGGAGGCGTAAAATCGCAATGGTGTGCGAAAAATAGTATAGAATTCCATGAGGAGTAATGAGCCACCTCTTTTAAAGGCCATAGATAGAAAGTTTTCCACAGTGAAGCTCAGGCTGGGCTGAGGAGGCTCACCGGAAAATCCATAGCAGATCCAGGACTTCATCTAAACGTCTGGCATGCTTTATTGTGAACAAATAACACTCTTGCCCAGGCAGCACACTCTAAAGAAACTCACTGTGCTCTGTAATTAACTTATTGCTGATGTGTTTGAGCTGCATCATATTTGAACTAGGCATATCACGATGTCAAAAATTATACTGTAAATAGCAACTCTGTACAAAGCTGACTACCCGCCAAAGAGACAGAGAGCGCCTCATCTGACATTTTTGTACTGGTTTAATTAAAGTGCCCCAAGTACATAGCTTTTGCGTTTCCAGTGGGTGGGGTTTTTCTTTTTCAGTAGCATAACATTAAGTAATAAATTGGAATAATTTTCTCTTCCAAATTTCATGGCATATCAGTTGTGATATTAAAGCAAGGTACAATTAACAGTAAAACACAAAGGCTAACTATGCTCTTCCGACCTCGAGCAGCTGCATACACTGCTGTTGCAAAGACTACTCTGACAGGCCTCAAACAGCCAGTACAACAAATGCACGTAGGCCTGCTCAAAACACAGAAAGAATGGAGCGCTTCCTTAGACATTTGAGCATACCAGTTCATTAGGCTCAGACATATTTAGATCAACACTAGCTTTTGATTTCTTTTTGGTGAGTTTTGTCCCAGGTTTTGGATATTTTTCCTTGCTGTGAATGACCTGGATATACTGGTCGTTGCTGCTGTTCTGCGGATCACTGCTGGATTCAATGGAAATGGAATCAGATTCTGTTAGAGATTGCTCCAGCTTTTGTTTTGATTTTGGTTTCACATGTGGCTCAGGGTAGTTCAGGTGCACTTTCTTGTAAGCGTATGGAGGCCTGTCCAGGTCTAACTCAAAACCATCGCCCCAGGATTTGTAATGCACTCTGGCTAGATCTTTGCTCATAAGAATGTGGCCATCGGCACGTTCCCCAATGTAAAATCGTGGTGCTGGGCGAAGATCAGACAGTGAGCGAGGGCGATGGGATCTGTTCATTAACTGTCTCCCAAGTTCCTCTTCATCCTCCTCATCTTCGCTAGGATGAGGGGAATACATCTGGTGTGGTGTTCGAACCACGTATCTTCTGACATTGTGCGGATACAACTCAATAATGTCTCCTGATTCATCCTTTCTTAAGTGCCTTTGGAGTCGGGAGGTAGAACGGAGCGATTTTTTGCGGGACTCATTTTCATTAACAAGAAAATACCTAGTAGCGTATGGTCTGCGTCCTGCAAAAACAGGAGCCCCTGCCCCAAGGGCATCCAGATTTACCTGCCGAATGCCTTTTCTGAAGAGAGGCTCAGAATGAACATCTTCAGTGCGCTTTTTGAAAGTCACTGGTGTGTAGGGCTTTGTTTTACAGAGCTCGCTAGCACTCCTATGTGCAGCACTTGGGTACCTTTAGGAAGGGGGGGTGGGGGTGGGAAGAAGGAAATGTTAAGACACACAATTGAATTGCTCTGTTCATTGCTCTGGAAGTCAAACCCTAGGATTTTAAGGGTAGAGGTTACAGAATCTCCATTGCTCCAGATTTTTAGGACCAGTTTGAGAAACATACCCTAAACATACCCTAGAAATTAGAAGATATATTTGTTCTGCCCTGGGCAGCTGACAATTGACCTCTCAAGTTATGCTCCCGTTCTGTTTTCTCATTATTCTGAGAACTTTTCTCTATCTGATCACTTGGTAAAAACCCAACTGGTAGCTTAAAGCATCAGTCTGCTGATGTCCAAAAGTGCTTGTCCTACAACCAGACCTGCACAAGCATTCTGCACAGAGTTCCCTCACTCTTACTGTGTTTGTCCTGTTCATGGAAACAGTATTCTGCACAAACTATTTTAGTTACATACCTGAAAAGAAGCTTAGTATTTACCTTTGCTTGAGGTTCATGTAAACTTCATCAACTACATAATTTCAAAAGTTTTATAATCCCATCTCAATTAAGGGAGAGTTAGGGAGGTGGTGTCACCTCCACTGAATAGTACCCAGGAATTAATTTGCTTTTAAAAAATTCATGAACTGTTTTACTGCCCCAGACAGTCTGAATACACAACTGTTTTGTAAATAAAGACAGGTGCGTCATGGAGCTGTAAAAATAATGCCATTTCAAAACCAAAGTAGTCTTGCCTGTTTGTGATATGATCACTTCTTGGTTTCTGTACACTTGATGCTGAGGGAGCTGGCGTTAAAGAAGTTGAAGTTGTGGGAGTTGCGTTGACAGGTCTTGCAACATCAGTTGAGGGCACAGTTTGGGGCACAGACTGGGAAATGGTTTGTATTCTGGTGCCTTTGCTCACGGGAGATTCAAAGTTCAAGACACTGCCATTCTTTCGTGGCGTCGAGGACCGAACAGAAGACTCCTGGCTGATAATATCACTTTCTTGCTCTGGTCTCTTGTCATTCCCATCCAGATTTTGGATTCTGGCTAGAAAACAGAAATTATTACAGGAACTGTCCAGGTCTCTAAATTTAGGAGATGCTGTGTAAATGCAGTGGCTAAAATTCACCCTTCAGTTAGGGGATCCGTTGCTAACTGAACCCCACTGTGTTCAGGAAAGAGAAACTGGTGCCACACTGGGAGACATGGTGATAAAGGGGTGGGACTGGCATACTATGGTACATGGTGGATGTAGTATTGGGGAATATAGAAGAAACACTGGACATTGCACAGTAGGATTCCAAAATGGGCAACAAGCCAATGTATTTTTTTCAAGAGACCCATTTTAGTTCAGAGTGTCCAGCACTTGCAATATTAAGGTGGCTGAATTCAGCAAACCAGCTCCAGTGATGGTGCTTGGTCACAGCCAAAAGCTGAACCTGGGTTCTGTAACAAAGGAAATCCAACTAGGACACATACCTTATTGCCCTCAATAGTCACTCCTGATCACTATATGGCTATACAACAGGTATTTCACCATTTACAGGTCCACCAGAGAGCTCTAAGGGGGTCACAGTAGCATTAACATCTAGCCATAAGGCTACTGAATCATGTCTTCTCTTTGGCTTGGTAAATTTTCACTTGTTCCTTTCACTGGGAGGTATTAGAAGGATGGCATCCTTTCTGTAATTTCTCATTGCTAAAATCTGAGAAGCAGAAGGTGCAGGTCTGGATTCCCTCAGGCACTGTAGATCATGAAGTCTGAAATCTTTTCATTGCTGGTGAAATATTCAACCATATCAGTTCAAAGAGTAGGGCCATTCCCGTCCTCCTCTTCTGCCTACTAGTCTCTGAATTTTATGCAAGGTCTGACATCAGAGATGTCAGATGCTCTGTATCATCAGAGGTGCCTCCCAGGTTCTGCCCTGTTGGTGATAAAACGATGCCAGCAGAATGCAGATGTAAACTATGGACCTCATCTTTCAGTGCTGCCAAGATTAAGTCAAGCTGAGCTCAGAAATCATCTAAAAGGAGGACTCTGCAGGAAACAGTTTTTAAAATGTAGCTGAACTTCCCTATGTGTATGAGAAATCAAATTGGGTTTGCATCCAAATGCTTTATCAATAGTGACACCTCTACAGCTCACCAACTTACCTACTGCCATCTGAACCACCTTTTTCTTATCTTCAGTTCTCTCCTAAAATACATTCAGAAGAAGGAGAAGCAGTATGTTATTATGGATTAGAGAGTAAATCCACTGCTGTGTAAGGATGAAAAATACAGGATTGGTTTTACACTGTCAAACACTGACAGTGACTTTAGAGATTTAATTAGGCTTGTACTTTACTAATGATCCACCAAATTGCATGTAGAAGTGCTTTGTGCTGTACTTACTGTTTGGATCTTCATTCTCAGTTGATTGTTGGTGAATTTTAATGATCTTGCAATACTTTGTAGGTAATAGATTAGCATGCTAAAAGTGAAAGAGGCAATTATGAGTCACTTCAAACATTCTTGTTTGTTTTCTCTTTGAGGGTTTATAGGTCATCAAAATGGTGTACACGTTCACCACAAAGTTGCTGCTTTGTAGCATTTCCTTTATACTGTGATAATGGATCCCAGCCTTCTTACAAGCAAACATACATAGAAGAAATAAATAGCACTGAAAACAGATGTAACAGCAGTTCTAATTGTGCTTGTGTTTTTTTGCAGGTCTTTTCATAGTGCACGTAACCCCGGGTGCATTACTAGCTTTTTTTTTTTTGTTTAAACTCTGAACATGCTCAAAATAAAAATTTTGATAAATATTTACTTGTCTTTTATTTCCCAATCCATGGTTACAGAACAGAGACACCAGAACTACAGCCGAGTTTGCACACTCATACCTATGTAATTTTGCTGACTGACTGGAATAACACCTTGTTTACTCTGGCCCAGCTGAGATCAGATCTGGCCTGACATAATGGATTGCACTGGCTTTCAGGTGAAGTCAAGCCTTATAGCTAGACTTCATGCCACAAACATTTACCTATGTGCTTAACCATAAGTTTGAAGCAGTCAACAGATCTACTTAAATTTGTAAATATGTTCGTGTTTACATGGCTGGGATTTTAGAGGAAAAAGTTACAAATAAGAATTTTTTATTTGGTCTTTGATTCATCTGAAAAGCCCAATGGTGGCACAAACTCTGCATTCATCTGTAGTTTGTGGGGGGTGGGGGTGTGTGGGGGTGGGGAATGATACAAAGGTACATGCGAGACAAATGATACTTCATAGAAGCAAAGTGAATTTCAATGGCTCAAAGTAAATATTAATTCCCAGCTGTGAACAATTACTTAGAAACTAGAGTAAGAAAGGACTTCCACTGGAAAGTCTGCAGCAAGTTATATTACATTAACACTTAAGAGCAGACCTCCATAATTGATTTATCTTGCCAGAAATCAGGATGACTGAGTAGCTTCTTTGAATGATAGACTGAGCCCTGTTCACAGTCATAAACTGAACTAATGACCATGGGGAAATGGAAAATTAATTTCTGTGGAGCTCAAGAGGGAAGAAGGATCTTAAACTTCCTGGAAGCAGCCGCACTGCAAGCCTGGGCACGATATAGCGAATTTGCTCTAACACAGTATCCCAGAACAAGAAATTCCTTTTGAAAACGTGATGACAGTCATTTTAACATACTCTCATTCCTGTCTGATCTGTATACCATATATTCAATAAGGTGATTTCTTTTTCAGATATGCTTAATAAAATTACAATAATGCAAGTGTTTGCTCTTCAGTATCATTACTTGACCCTCCAGAGATAAGGCCAGTATTAATACAATCAGTTTACCCTGCCTGTGAAAGCCAGAGTACTTACAATAAAAGTAGCAGTGCAGGGAGGACAACCACAGGACTGCTGATATAAGTAATCACCGTGTTGAACCATGCAGGAAAATCATTCTGAATTGTTTCAGAAACAATATCGTATATTTTTTCTTGTCCACTATAAGAGGGAGGAAGAAGGCAAAATTATGTTGTACGAAATCCTAAGTACCTCAATTTGTTAAGCAGTGTTGCACTGAGTAAACAAGGAGTTTCAACAAGGAGTTTCATTCAAAACTGCTTTGCAGCAGTATAGCGAAAGGGGGAAAAAAATGATAATAGTAATTTGTTCATTATTTGCTTTTTGACAATTTTTCCAAAGCACAAAGGCATTGGCCAGGCTTGGAGGGTGCTTGAACTGAGACACAAGATGGTGACACGTGCTAGATTGCTTGGTGGCACATTACATTATGTAAACATAAAGTAAATGAACCATGTATATAAAGCAAAATGTTGAGCCTCACTTAGAATACTGACACGTTCATCTAATTAAATCTTGAACTGGAAAACACTGGCAGCAAAAAAACATTGTCCTGTCTATCAACTTTTCTATTTTAGTTGGTAATTTGTGTGATTAATTTATTGTGAGAGGGTGAGATAAAATCTTTGCAATTTTCATTGGTCTGTTGTAACTTACCTGAAGGGTCCACAGCTTAAAGATGGCTTGTATCGGGCAATAGCAAAAATTGTTGGTAACATGCATAAGAACAACATGAACAGCAACATGGCCAAGTAGAAATTATTGGATCTGCAAGAAGGTGTAACATGTTTCAGATTATACTAATGAGAGAGAAAAACAGAGGCAACATAAAAGGTGCAAGTCTGTATCTACCTAACAAGTTCAAGATCGACATTTCTAAAGATCAAAATCATTCTGCTATGAATAGAAAGTCTGAACAGAGCCAGTTTAAACAGACTTTTAATGATCAAAATCCTATTTGCACGGCTTTCCAGATACCAGTGTTGCAGCCAGATAACTGTTTACAGCACCCTTCTGTAAAACTGATCTTACTGCCTGGTTGTGTTGGGGGAGAAAAAAGAACAGTGGCAGAAGCTAATTAATCTTCAAAACATGTTAGAAATAACTGATTCTTAAGAATTAAAAACGCCCTAAATTATTTTCGTTTTGAGTAAACAATTGAAATATTCATCATAATAGAAGAAAAATGGGGAAATCTGTTGTGTGATGCAGCAGACAAAACCAGATATGTCCTCGCTTTCAAAGAAAGAAACATCAGGAAACAGGACTTGCAACAGTTAACACACGTAGGTTATTGCGCTCAATCAGATTTCTATGGAAATAAAGCATTTCTGTTAGGCCACATGTATTGGTCTAGGAATATTCCCTAACATATTTTTCAGTTCTTGCATATCTTTAACTACCCCGCCTCACAAACCCTCCAGTTTCTCAGTAACTACATTTTTTTCACAGAAGTTTGATAGCAAATTTGATTGTCAACTTTCAGAAGAAAAATCTGTCATTTTATTCCTACACACAGAATACATTTCCATTGTCTGCATTTGATTTATTCTTTATCTTTTGTTCTCATTTTGACTAACCGAGATGCTCTGAAAACCTGCTGATGTGGTACATTACACGTTAACACAGCCCAGCTCCTCAGGTACATGAGTCCAATCAACTTGAGAACATTGAATGCTGGCAAGCAAGGTGAAAAGAAAGCTCCCATCCTGGAAAAATATCATCTTGTCAGTGCTCAGTGTTGCCAGAAACAATTTGAAAAGCAAAAGAACGTACAAAAAAACCCAGGTAAACAACAGCTCACTATCAATGGAGAATCTCTTATTATAATAAAGTATAAAAATCTGCATTACTAATATTCTACTTGAATAGGTTTCACTGGAAATCATCAGATTGACTTAGATAATCAGCCAGCAAAGAACAAGAAGAATCGCTTATGGACTGCATACCAGATCATTCCTTGGTTGTAGACCAAATGCAATACGTTCTCTGCAATTTTGAATTCTCCATATTCTGGCTACAAGAAACACAGTGTAGGATTAATACTTTGTCTTAATCTTGTCTTCAGACCATTTATTAGAAGCATTTGACTGAATCAGTTTGCAGACAGCACGTAGCCTGAAACATCCAAATCAAGTACCAACTTCTGGCAGGCAGCAGGAACACAGTAAAACCTACCCTGCAGCAGGGGATTAAATAAACTAATTCCTCTCTGGTTTACTGCACTTCTTTAGTTAAGGACAAAGAACAGTCCTCAGCCTTTCATGCCAACAGCTTCTTGCTAACCTAATATTACTCACTGTAATTTTCTTAGAGGGCTATATGCTTTTGGTGATTGTTTCTTGGACCGCTGTCTACGTTATGGATAGACATTACAGCTACAGAGAAGAGGATGTGGGGAGCAACTCCATGCCCTCTGTCTCATCTTTGACTCTGGGACTACTCCATGATCTCGTTTTGGGAAAAGACAAAGATTTCTGCACCACAGCCATGGGAGTAGTCTTGAGAAAAACACCCCATTCTCAGCACTTACCCTGTGTCCTCCGATTTAAACTCTCTATGAGCTGTGCCTTTATAGATGTGTGCTATCAAGAAATTACTTATCTGTTGAAAGGCTTTAAGGACATTCAGTACTAAGGGAAGGAGCCTACCCATCCCCAGCATCTTAGTTTGATAAAATAAAGACTGTACTTACAAACTTGCTTTCTAGATCCCAGCACCAGCAATCGCTTAAGTATCGGACACACAGTCCACGGAAAAAATCAATTAGCAGGATGCTTGCAACTGTGAAAATCATGTCGATAATTGAAAGCTTTAGCATCTCCTGAAATACATATTGTTCACACATACTGAGTCATTCTGGAAGCAAATGAACTGCATATAGATTTTTTGCATTTGCACTTGTATTTTGGCTCAAGCTCAGTATCCTGATAAAACATGATTTCACTACATCAGTTATTCCCTTTTAAGCTTTTCCTGTTTGACTTTTTCCTTACTTGTCTTTATTCTAACAAATAGAACAAATATAATCAAGCTTCCAGTGTGCCTTCTATTGCTTGCAGCAATAAAACTCTGGTCATGATGGCTTCAAGCTTTTTTATAACGACTGTTCTGAACATTTATCTAGATAAACTGAAACAGTTTGTTTTTTCTACTGTACCCAATCCTTTATTATATTGATTGTTGTAATAGATACTTGCTAAGTGCTTCACAATGAGAAATGTTTATTTATTCATACAAAACCAAAACCCAATGGCAGTAGGATCTTCAAGCCATAAAAGAGACCTGTTTAATGTTTACAAATGAATGGCATTATCCTATATTTAATTGAGCTTTAAAAAGCATACAGATATATAGAAAAGATTCAATTCCAAACATCTCCAGCCTATCCTGGGGAAAAAACAAGCAATCAAAAAAGCCCATGAACACTGATTTTAAAATTTTCCTGATTGTGCTACAGGGAGAGGGGCCTACAAGAATAGAAGTCAGGTTAATAAACCTGGGAGGGCCTTTTGCTCCAGATGGTCAAACACCATCTTTAATGTTGCTCATTCTGGAACAAGGAGGTCAGCAAGTCAGAGGCATGGTGGCATCATCCTTAACGCAGTGACCTAGACGTAAGTGCAACATGACAGAGGCCAAAGTACATTGGGATCAAGTGAGGTCTTTTGAATTTTGTGTAGTTACCATTTCACCCTGCATGTGCTAGTGCCACCGCTAGTCACTCAAAATAAAAACCACAAATGGTGTATGCTTCACACGCAGGGAAGCAAAAAGTGTCGTATTAAGTCTGCAGATTTTCTGCAACCTAACTGTGGGAACATGCATACATGGCACTGCCACCCAGCTGGCTCCATTACGAACTGACATCATTTTGAAACCTTTTGTTGTTGACCTCTTTCTTTCTGGAGAAGTGAAGAACACTTGATTCTCCAGTGATTTACCAAGGCAGAATGAATAGAGACTCCAGAGGTATTGTACAAATGACCAAGGGCACACTCTCATGCTTGGCTTGGGTCTGCAACACCATCTATCCAGGCAGCAATCTGACCCTGCGCAGGGTGCATGCTGCTACTAATACATTTTTACAGTCATGTTTCTCTGTATGAGTTTAATAGGATGTATGCTATTAAAATAGGATCTGTATCACACACCTGTAGAGATCTGCCTGTGCAGAGCTGACGACAGAGACCAAAGCCTGGCAAAAGAACATCTGTACAACACTAAACACATTGTAGGTACTGAACAACACCCAAAACTTGTATCTTTGGCCATATCACTTTGCGCAGTCTTTACTCTTTCTGCACAATCCTTAGCTAGATACTGGAATTTATACAAAGAAAAGCTCTAAAATGCAACACAGAACAACATGATTTTAATTTTTTTGTCAAATGTGGGGTAGGAATAACTTGATGATCTAATAAAACAATTACGTACTTGACCAACGTATGTCTCCCAGCACTGATCCTGCGGGTTCTGGGTGTTATGGTTAAAGGAAAATGTCTTGTTAACCAGCGTGTCAGAGACTGTCAAGCCTTGAGCATGACTCCCTTCCGATATGACAATGCTGTTTCTCTTAGTTTGTACATCAGGAACAGTTGTAGATAAATTGTCTTCTTTAGAAAGAGTTTTGGTTGCCAACAAGGTGGTAGAATTACTTGCATTGCTGTTAACATCAGAGTCCTGAAATAATAAATGTCCCAAAAGCTACTTTTTCAACCATACATACATGCAGATGCCTGTACCTTCTACAACATACACACATAGAGGCATTCATGTATTTTCAAGCCACAGTTAGGTGACTGTTAATTAGCTGTCAATGTATGGAGTCTGATGGACCTTTTTAAGGACAGTATTGAAAGCTGATTTTAGGTAGCTGGAAGTATTTGACCTAAAGTGATGGGTGGGGTTTTTTCTTTGATTAGTTAAGCAATGCACAGAAATCTATTTATGATGTTACATCAGCGATCAAATGAACCCAGTCATCCTAAAAACCTACAAGTAGTTATAAATGAACATTACAAACTTAACTTTACAGTTGTATGAAACTGTAATATTTTTTAATCAATCTCAAATTTTTATTTGACTTCATATATGTTATAATAAATAGAATTGTGTCTATAAAATCTACTAGCTTTATATATCAGAAAACATCAAGTTAAACTTACAGTGACACTCATACTGTCCACTTTATCCAGGAGAGCAATGATTAAACTGTAGAGGTTTCCCAGGTATAGAACAAGAACCCTAAAAACAATAATAAAAATAATAATAATAATTAAAAAAATAAAAAGAATAATAAGATACAGGTTATTTACATTAGTATCCCACTGACTTCTCATACATTCTCTGGTTAGGCTGGACTAAAACATGCGACTAGAACACATCTCTCCTCTTCCTCCCTACATATGGTCTACACTGCATAATGCCCATACCTGGCAAGCTGGAAGCGAAGGGTGGTCCTTGGATGATACATCTCCAGAGCTGCCACAAGTTCAAAAGCAGAGGGGGCAATCATTGTGATCAGTGACACAACTACACTTACCTATAGAACAGAAAGACATGGCATTTTTATAGCTTTTCATGTAGATCTCCTGTGGTACCTTGGGTGCTGACCAAAATACTGGTGACGCACGTGCTTTGGCGATTGTTTTTCTTGGATTGCTTTAAAAAGTTATTATTGATGTTAGTAATTATAGTAGTTCTAATCCAAAATTATAGATCTAGAATACCACTCGGGAATCTTTACTCCAAACGCTGTAGATTTGAAATTACTACTTTATTAGGGGGGGGAGGGGCTGATGTAGGAGACCAACATCTTTCTCTGAAATGAATGAGTAGCTTCTGCATACCTGTTCACTTCCTACTCTCAGTATCCACTCATTCCTGTGAACAGGAACTTTCACAGACCATTCAGCATCCCCCGGCAGAAATCAACAGCTGTTGTCAAAGCTGATCCCTTTCTAGTCCACCGTTTGTTCAGCTCAGTTGCGGGTGCAAAAGTAGATTTGTAAGTGATGGGAGAGTTTGTTGTCCCCACAAAGCAGTGGCCAGCTAGAGCTGCAGTCTCGGCAGAGGGAGGACCTGCAGAGTCCCCCTGGCCATTGCACTCTGCTAACACCTTGCTGCAGAGCAGAGGGAGCAAGCGTGTGAAGACTGATCCAGATAACCGCCACTCTGCCCTCTCGTTCCTCATTTCTCATGGCTAATGTCTCATGATTTACACCTCAGCACACACTATTGCTACAGACAGCCCCGAGACGATAACCCCCCTTCTAACACAGAGGTAGCATAAAGACAGCGTACCTCATTTTTTTCCCAAAGAGTCAATTCCTTTTTAGTGCGCTCTAACCTTTGGGATCGATCCACAACAAAGTATATGATGTAAATACTTCCAGCAAGTGAGAGAAGTACGAGGATGTTTGCAATAATTCTTAAACTTATAGTCACTGCCCTAGAGGGAAAAAAAGACAGAGCCAATACGGTGGGTTGTCTTATGACACCAGGGTCTTTTCTAACGTGGTGTTTAGGAGTATGAGACAAGCAGATTAGCACTGCTATCGGCATTGAAACAGTGCTTTGAAAAGTATCTCTGCTCTTATATACATACAAGTTTTTGCTTTTCTTCTTTTCCTGCTCTTCCAATATAGCTTCCTTGAAAGAAACACAGCATTATCATTATAATAGTGTTCAGCAAAAACAATGCACATCTCTTTCACAGAAGGTATCAAGTATACTAATCAAAAACTTCACATCCTGAGCATGCAAGTAGATAAGTACCTTTCTGCCCTGCATAGCTTTTTATAATACAGAACTGTCAAAAGTTATCCTCAGTCATTAAAATAAATAAATACCATAGATTATTAATTCATCCTTGACACAATTTGAAGTATTTTTGTTCAATGACTTAATGAGAATACACCACATTTGGGAAATAAATTACTTTTGATGAAAACCACATCTGTTCTTAAATTCTAAATGGAAATCATCTGTATTTAAAGCAATTTTCTAATATTGAGAGCTGTAAGATGTCTCTGGACCATTTGTTATGGAGAGATGAAATAAACTGAGTGTTTTCACATTGTTAACATGAATTTGGTTCTACTACTCAATGAAATTGCATAACAAATTTTTTTTCTAGCTATCGAACTTCTTGTCACACAGACAGTGGCATCAAACAGAACTCTTCTAAAGAAGAGCACCATGGCCTTACTGGGACAGAATGAGTGTCAGCAAGCGTGATGTGACTGCAATACCACACAGAGATGTGACATCAGCCCTCCCCTAGGCAAACAGATCTGTAAACAAGTACCGAACAAACAATAGGAAACGCAAGGGAATGAGAGGAAAGACTTGCATAGCTTACAGCTTAACAAACAAAGCAACTCTAAATAATTTGAAGGTCAGTTGCTCACCCTAATGCTATTAACTATGGCAGCAGCTTTGCTCTCTGCAGCCTCTGGGTTTCCTATTAAATAGTCCCAAGCACAGAACAGTCTCCAACAGAAAGTGTAATTTTCATCAGAGGCACTTGCTAAACTCATTCTTGAGTTCTTTGCCATTCTGTAAAAAAATAAATAAATACATATTCAGCTGTTGTTAATATGTGAAGATAAACATGAAGGAGATCACTGGTTTGGTTCATGGTTTTCAGATGTCTACACCTTTAGAACTACCAAAAATTTGCAGCAATTGGTGTTGGCAGCTTTCTGAAGAAAACAGACCAGGGTGAGGTTCAGAGCGTGAACTTCACTTTTGTTCTAGTAAAGAAGTGACTCACTGTGGAAGGGCATTCTGTTTTGGTATTTACATTCTTTATAGCTGACAAATAAAGCAAATAAATCTCACTAGAGCTGTAGACTTAAACATATTTCAGTTTTACGATCTCCGGGTAGGATCCAGCTGGAAGATACCATCACTAAGACAACTATTATTGTGATTACAAGCTAGTTTGGCAAAACTAGTGATTATGCACAAGATCTGTTTGTTTTCTGTATTGTTTTCACCCTCAAAATCGGTGTTTTTGTCAAAGAGAAACCCAGTGCCATTTTACAGACCTTGGGAGAAAGAAAGAAAACCCTACCCACTCATCTCTGATAGGCAAGATGGCAGAATATTACAAAGTGTAAGAAATTAAATTAAAATTAGTAGCTTAAGAAAGAAAGGGCATCCAAAAGGACAATGTTAAAAGGGGAACTGTAAGCAGCTAAGCAAAGATCAGTGAGCTAAGGCAGAAGAAGAGCTAATCATATCTGGAAACTGCAGATGCGTAGATCAGTGTCAAACATCAGTGACCCCTGGCACAAACCAGCAGATAGAATAAAAATAAATGGAAAGGGAAGGTTTGGCTTCAAAACTGGGAATTATTACAGGCAGTGCTAAAAACATCCCTTGACTTCACTGTGCTGGATAAATAGGTATCCAGAAGGGAAGGGAAAGCAAATCAGGCGAGGATAGAGTGACCTTGCCTCTCTCAAAGCATTGCACATTCCTGGATTTATGGTCAGTGCTAGCAGCCTTGCTCTCTCTGCTAAGTAACTCCTACTCCTGGCCCTTCAACAGCAAAAAAATTAAGCTTAGATTTGAATGGGATGCCACATACCGGCTGAAACACTGCAAATGGTATTACATCTAGGATGGAATTTTTGTATTTGTATTTCAATAGATGGCAATAATAATGCTGAAAGCATTACACTTAAAATACAAATTTCTGTCCTAGCGATATTTATACCAGAAAAAAGGAAAACAGAAAGAACTTCCATGAGTGTCAGACCTTACACTATACAAACACAAAGCACACAGATCATCTTCTGTGCTGCCCTTCTTTTATAGGCTGTGCAATTGAAGAGAGATCAAAGATAAATGATAGCAAGATGAAGAGCAAGCTAGAATGAAACTCAGTCTGCCTCCTTAATATTAGCAGACGAACAGATTAATAGAACTACGCTGAATAAACACAGAGGAACTAGGACAATTAGCGATTGCCTGAACACACAAGCTTATGAACAGCAATAAACGGGAAGTCTCACTTTTTTAAGAGAATGATGAAGCTGTAAGCAAACACTGCCATTCCGACAAGGAAGTAGGCGAGAGGCAGCCGATACCCAGCTTTCCCAATCTTCCTGTCACGACCGTAGTAGCCATAAAACAAAACAGAGTACTGGAGGTAGCCCTGCAAAGACCAGAGCCCATAAGTAAGAGCAGTAACTAATGGTTACAACAGAACAGCCACAGCAAAACAATAAAGAGTGGTTTTAGTCTTGCCCCCAGTGACCAGATGGTGTCCAGGTCTTGAGCAGATGCAATATGCTCCTTGGGAATGGTCTTGCTGACTGTGCTGCCGAACGGTGCTCCGGCCAGTAGCTGGGGGAGAGAGAGAAGGTCTCAGCAGCCGTGCGAGCCCGACTGACCTGGGGCTGCGCAGCAGAGCCCACCGGGAGCTGCCTGCGCAGGTGGTGCTGTCAGGACAGCGGGTATTGGGTCATTCACATCCTGAACTAGATACTCCATGAGAAATCCTGCATTAGTGTTCCACTGAACTCGAGGGGCTGGTGGGTTTTTTTGCTACCTGTGGTCTAGCTACGAGAAAATTTAGTGCTCTGCAGACATCTTCAAAATGTCTGAGAAATGAAAAGAGAGATCAACTGTAAGCATTAACAAAATAGCTTTAAAAGTTATGTGGTTTTTTTTTAATTTAAGCATTTTAAAATTAAGTATGACAGTGTTTGATCTCAAAATGGTATTCCAAGATTAAATCTACTTTTCCTTAAAAAAGTAAAAAATGTGAATACTTTTTTATTTCAGTTTACTTTTTTGTTTGTTTGAGGGCACTGACGTTTTTTCTGTCTAGCCAATGGGAAAAAAGATCAGATATTCCCATGTTTTCTGATAACGTTATTAAGCACAGGCTAGATGAGGCAAAATAATATGAGGAATTTAACAAGGTTAAATAGCCTTACTTGTGTGCAAGAACAAAACAAAGTTGTGGCTGTTCAGAAATTCTGGAAAATGGTTTCTAATGGACAATAATCCAGAGTCTGGAGAGGGATGTTATTTTTTTTTCTGCCTGTAAATGACACTAACAAGACTTGAGCGTACTCAACACCAACTACAGCTTTTAGGATTTGGTTCTCCGTTTTAGTAATCTGATACAAACATACTCTGTAAAAGCATTAGTACCACATTGACAAAGTATCGTCTCTAACACTAATAACAAAAATCTCTTATCCTTTGACAGAAAATAACCCCCTCTTAATAGAAGAATTTATTTTAAATAATTTTAAACTGTACATTTCAAATTTACATATACCTTTAAGTGTGGCATTTGTTTAGTTCAGAAAGTGCAACAGCAAGCATTCTTCTGTAAACATAAAGAACATGTTCTTACCTCTGGTAAGACTACAAATGCTCCTGTCATTATGGTAAGTACAATATTGATTCCAAATAGCCATCTCAAGAAGATGAAGTAAGATGCAACTCCAGACCCAAAATGACCTTAAACCACAGAAAATACTTATCTGAGCTACACAGTCTATAAAAGCCCATGTAATTTATTCATGAAGCATTATTTGAACAATAAAACAAAAGAAAACCCTCTCTCATTCACACTGGGCATACAGCAAACTATAGAAAATGTTAACATGTCACTGAGGAAAATACAACTAACGCAAACGCTGTTGGGCAAGTCTCGATTGCCGGCAGCATTTGCACAAGAAGCTGTAAGCCAGGTGATGGTGTGCACCCATCCTTCCTTTACCACTGAACCGGCAGGACGACCTGACTGCTGAAGTAACGTTAAGGGCTGCTTTAATCCAGCTGAAAGACCCAAGGGCTGGTGATGCAGGTTCCAACCACACTGAACTCTGGGCAGCTGTGAGGATGTTGGCCCAAGGATGCTGCCCCACGGATTGTGATAAACTCTATAAGCAAATCCTGCTGAGTTTTCAGAGCCACAATGGGACAAATTTGACTTTTTAAAAGTTATCCCCCACTAAGACCATAAATGAGATGTGTGACGTGTCTAAGGCACCAGAAAAAGAAGAAAATGCAAAGTTTTAAATGAAGATGTCACGGCTGAAAGTTTGCATTTAACTCTTTCCCACATACTATTTAATTAAGTAAATTCAAAAATAAACCCTAAGACTCAGCATTTTAGCAAGTGCCTTACTGTTCAATGTCGTTAAATATTTATACTTACTCTCTATTTTCTTTATTCTCATTTCCCAAGGAATAAAGATTACCACAAAATTATATGCAAGCCGAATAAACTTCCTCCAAAGCTGAGAAAAAAGCAGAGAAATGAGAAATATGACTGTTAGACATGTAAAAAAATTAAAAGGAAAATGCAGAGTATTTTGCTCACGTCTCTTTCATCTTCTATGACAAGAAATATTACAAACATTAATTGCTAAGATTTTAGAGCACGTCTGTGAGTAAGGTGGGTAAAGCCAACCATGGTGGGGTTTAGAACCACACGAAAGGGGGGGGGTGCAGGAATGCTTGGCTCTGCTTACCAGCCCAATGCCACCAAAGGTGAGACTGAGCACCCTTCGTACACCTCTGAGGGTACAGTCAGGAGCCACCCATCTACATCTTTTACACAAAGAGGCCATGAGGAACCAACAGATGCCAACAGGTGCCGTTCCCTGTTGCCTTCTCCATGGCTGGGGGCTGCGTGCGGAGGGCAGGAACGGCAGAGCTGGGCCAGGCAGCGCTCCGGCAGCAGGACTCCATGGCATTTGTGAGGGAATCTGGCTGCACTACACGTAACAAATCTGATTTCCAGGACAAACAGATAACTAACTTCAAATTCAAGAGAAATGTAATACCTTAAAGCAAATTTTCTCAGAGGAAGAATAAGCTTTTGTATTCAGCAGCAGCAGATTCAACTACTATATTCTCAGCTCTGTGTATTACAGCTGACGCCTACAGAAAACCTGTGTTATTTCCTGGAGTCTTTACTCAGCCTCCATTTTTTGCATGGTCAGAGGTAAGCATCTTCCTGCACAGAGTGGGGTGCACATACACATATGGGAGAAGAAACAAAATCTGTGTTTGCAAAACTGAGTGAATTTTTTTATTTGTTGAATTACAGCTGTAACTTTGTGGTATCAACAGAAGGATAATATTGGTATATCATGCATTATATGGTATTTTTAGTACAGCTAGATAATAAAAATACCCTATATTTTAGGCAGCAGCAGTATCGATGTTATATCTTATAATTTAATCTACTAAACCCAAAGAGGAGTAAATAACACTTTAATTACAGGACATATCATTCATCTCTTTGGCCAAAGTTAATTAATTTTTATGGTGGTATGGGTATTTTATTGCATGAATGGGAAGTATTTTAATTAAACAACAAAACTGTGGATTATCTGAATTGCGTGGGAATTGCCGGGATTTCTACTTTCATTTGAAAACAGGGTTCACAAGACTGAGAAAGGAATCAAGCAGTTTGTGCCAGTTGTATTGCAGATTTATAAAATACACAAAGGTGTTCATTTGGGAACAGTATTTTTTTAAATTGTAATTAGATAGCTATCACCTCTTTTCCTGCCTACTGCATACCTGAAAAGATAATTTGTACTCTTAGAATCCAGAGTATGAGCCTCTGGTATTAATCTCACATGTAAAAAAATGAAATGCAAACGTAAAACAACTGAACCAAAAAGGAAAAACACTTTCAGTGTCCAAACAGTAAAAGGTATTTTAACTTCAATTTTCATAAATAGCAGCATGAATGGATTGTCCAAATATAAACAGTGGGTATCTCGCCAATTTTAAAAACAGACACACTTACAGCTGCATTTTGATCATCACACATACTAAAATCACGCTTAGAACTTTGAGTTCCTAATTTGGATGTTGTAGTGCTTGTTTTGCTGTGCTACAGGTTGTGTCTTCTTGGTCACTGTGCTATTTTCTGAGAAAATACGTGAAAATGAAACCCTTCCAATTCAAACAAAAAAAGTGCAGCTCATTCTGTTGCATTTGCTGATTTTAGCCCTGAGGTAAAGGCTATATTCCCCAATTTGTAATTAGCAGCATTCATTACGTGTAAGGGAACTGTATTCTTTTTTCCTAGAATACAGTTCCCTTACACGTAACGAACGCTGCTAGTTAACTGCTGAGTTATATCTCTGTGCTGAATATCTTCAAGCAAATACACACAACAGAGACAATTAGATTAATTACAAACTTTTACTCACTGTGAACTCTAAGATGAAAGCCTCTGTTCTTTAATAGGAAGAGGAATATGAACAAGTAATGAGCCCAGCCTCTGATCTACTGACATGTACTGCAGACCCTTAGCACTTCTCTTTCTGGGTAACGTCTAGTTCCACTTAAGTCAAAGGCAAAACCCAGTATTTAGATTAACAGCATTTCTTACTTCCACTGCATTTGGCACACACACGAAGGCTGAACAAGGAAAAATTACTCTCTCCTACTTTGGGCAGTAGTACTTTTAACCTTTGCTGTGGGAGGGTGTAAGAGAACAACAGATAGATGCGCAGCCTTCCACTTGGTCAGGTGAATACAATACATGGTATCTTATTTTGTTACAACCCTGCCTTTTTGAATCAAGATAAGTTGCTCATTAAATGACTACTCATTACCATGCCAAAAATATTCTTGACTGCTTAGATGACTAAAGATATCATCTCTGTTGGTTGCATATTAGGAACAGTTTCCTACATATTATTCATTTCCCTAAATCAGGGCCAGGATCTATTTTCAGTGGTGTAAATCAATTTGCTAAAATTAGATTTAAATTCTTTGGATATTATGCAAGCAAAAACCTTCTTTAACAATGTATTTACCATAAGCTATTATAGGATTGTCTTCTGAACTAAAAGCTAGACGCATTTTTCATACTAGACTATTGAACTATGGCCCCAGTGTCTGTGAAATAGCTCTTCAGGGAATATTGGCATGTGGTTGGTATCCCATTCCCATCACCCCCTCTAGCAGCATCAATATTTGTAGATTATTTGAGAAGGAAGCTTGTACTGCATTAATAGACATTCATGCCTCAACACATCAAATTAGTCTGCAAAAATGTAATTACTAAGGTCACAATAGGAAAAAAAAGAAAAAAAAAATCCACCAGCTTTTAACTGCTTTTTCATCCCTCTAACAGAGTCCCGAGATGGAGATCAGGACTACATAGCAAACACAAGCTTCTGGGGATGGAAACTGTAGATGACTATTGGTATAAAAGTGAGCTGTAACTTAAGAAAAAGCAGCCGTACCTCTGCACCAGCAGCTTGGTAACCTCTCGTTCTAGTGAGCCTCCCTTCGTACTTCAGCACGATCTCCTTCGCCTGTCTGCACAAGAAGGTGGAAGCTCATTCTACATGGATTCCAACACTGGGAGCCCCTTACTCTGCACAAACAGCAACTAGCAAAGTTGTCAAATGCTCTGAAGTACAATCATAGACTGCAAAAACCTTATCCAGGCAAAGCTTTTTTCTTTTCCTATTGAGGTTTTTACTGACGCTTTAAAACCACTGAGACTTCTATCTGAGAAAACTCCACATTCAAAAGTTTGACTGCAGGGAGTGTTTTCTATTCCTCTGATTCTGTTCTCTGTCCTTTTGATTCACATTCCTCCTTTTCAAATGACACAACCCAAATGAGTAAAACAAAAAGCTCCCCATTACAGTTTGGCTAATCTCATGCGGATGCTAACAACTCTTCGGCAAATTTGGTGCAGCACTGGTGAGGTGCAAAGAGGTGTATGTTCTTCGGGACATACTCAGTCTTTGACCTCAGTGGGTGGTGGGGACCACCAAAATCTCATCAACAGGAGCAGGAGGGCAGCAAGTCACAGGCTCTGCCTAAGATGGAAAAATCTCTCTTTGCTTCCGAGATTACACAAGGGCTCTGTTGCTGGTAGGGACCCTCATGATGAAAATGCCATCCTAGCTTCACGTAGGGTTGGTTTTAAGAGAAAGTTGCTAGACAAAAAGCAGAAATAAAGCAAGCCCCAAACAGATCATGCTGTGAAAGACCTGACAACTTAGACAGGTGGTCCAAAGAGTCAGGCACCCACTCTTTCATTGTAAATTTGGAATTACTAATATAATAATTGCAATCTTAAGACGTAAAACATTGTCACTATGCTGAACATACCTTTTAAACCTACAAGTGTAGAGTATTTACTGCCATTTACAATATATTAGCCGAAGATTATGACCAGCTTCTGTTCTCATACCATGCAATCACCTTGAAAATGGCAGATTGTTTTTCCTTTTGGGAATAGAGTGAAATTTAGCTTAAAAATGTATTACTGAGCATTATCAACTGCCTTTCCTTAGACCACTTAACAGCTGACACACTGTTTTCATAGTTAACAGCCAAAGTGTGATTTCTTGTTCTCTCTTCTGCACTGTGACTGTCTACAGGGAGCCACAGGCGTGCACAGGAGCCAGCTTCACCTGCGCGCTTTCCACCCTGCGGCTGCTGCCTTCAGCCAGCTCTCAGACCTTGTCAGAGCACCCTCATGGCATGCTTTCCTACAGCTCAACCGTTTCAGTGCTTCATCCCTTCCAGTTTACACTGGAATACTTCTGAGGCTGGAAGCACCGCCACAGGCAGTGAGCCCGAAGGTTTCATGCAAACACCTTTACCTCAGCGCCCTCAGCTTCTGCCTCATCGGCCACGGCCGGCAGCGGATATTGGACATGATCTCCTTCTGATACTGGATGTTCTGAAAGATCTGCTCTGGGTCATGGCTCTCAGCCTTTTCTTCACCGATATCATCGTCCGAGTTGCTGGCAGCCAGGCACACACCCCACAAGAAGAAAAACAATACAAATTACACCTGCTCAGATCCCCAGCAAGCTGTTGACTTGCACAGAATCCAACCTATTAGAGCAAGAGCACAGCAGCGAGCTAGGGAACTTGCATGGCCTTATTGTTTTAAAGTGGATGAATGATTCTGATGATTTCCCCATCTCCAGGATGTGCCTCTTTTCCTCCCCACCGCTTGCTGCTCAGTCATAAATTACCCCAGCTCTCCACCACGAGTCCCAGGCTTTCCTCTCCGAGCATTTCCAGACATACAGCTTGTACATCACGCTAGCAAGACACTATATTTTCCTGGAACAAAGTGCTGTCTAAACATTTTCATCGAAAGCATTTAACGTTCATTTACCCACCACGTGGTATCAGCCTTTTGTTTTGATCGCAATAATGATAAAATGTTTTCTTAGAAGGGGGGGAAGAGATGCTTAGATCACAGTCACCCTTTGTTCCTGTTCCCTGCTGAGGAGGACGGGAGCGTCACCACATTTGCTAGCTGACAGCTCTCATAATTCCCTGCTTGAAACAGGATATTGAATATGAAACAGCAGCAACACTCATTCTTGCAGAGGCTTAGGTCTAAAAAGCTGTGGCGACTGTTTCCCCCTGAATAAAACGAAGGGATCTGAAGTACTGCAACAGCCACCAGCTAGGAAGTTTTCTAATTGTATTGCTCCGCACTTCTTGGGAAAGTTCCTTGCAATTTTGCTGAAAAAGCAGCACTTTTTAATCACTTAGAAAGAAATCATAACCTAAGCCATGCCTTGTAAGAACAGTTCAAAAGACATACTTCATCAGACCACGGATTCATCGGTCCCGTCCCCTCGGTCAGGGGGACCTTCAAGGGAAATGTATAATTACACTGGAGAAATGTCGAGATCTGTGACCCCGCTGCACCCTGAACTCACCGGAGTTACCCTGTTTTACGCACAGTGTTCGCGGCTTTTGTGAAAACAAGAAACAAAGAGGTTTGAAATACATCTAAACACAGAGAGGAGTGATTTTTTTTTTTTTTTTTTTTTCCTTTTCCTCACGCTCCTTTCCCCGCTACCACGCTCTTGTCTAAACCGCAAGCGAAGAGGCACGACCCCCCCTCGGGGCTGGATCCGGCGGCTCCGCACCCCGGGCAGGGGGTGGGGGTCCCTCACCTGTGGGGTGGCTCCTGGTAGGTGAAGGTGCCGACGTGCCGCTTCACCGTCCGCGACTTTTTGCAGGACTTGGCGGGTTTCGGCGCGGCAGCGCCCGTCGCCGCGGCCATGGTGGCTGGCAGGGACCCTTCGGCCGGGCGGGCGGGCGGCTCCGCAGCAGCCAGATGTCACCGGGAGCAGGGAACGCCGGCGGGGTTGCAGCCCGCCCGATGCTGCAGCCCGGCAGAGGACCGGCCGCCGCGCCGTGCCTGCGCGCCTTAAAGCGGCAGCGCACCGCAGGCAGCGCACCGCGCGGGAGCGGGGGGGCAGAGCCCGGGGGGGGTGGGCAGCTGCAGGCCTGAATCCAGAGCCAAGTTTCCCTCGTCATGGGTGAAGTATTCCCTCAAAGCACCATCCCACTGCACCACGGTGGCCCGCTCTGGGTGATGTTTCCAGTGGGTGCACTGTGCGTGCTGCTGGTAGCTCCGCTTCATGCGCTTAAGAGAACGTTGTTGCTCAGGTAAAGTAAATTAAAAGAATGCAGCTTGCATTTTGGCCCTTACTAACAGAGAAAGGTGCAATGTCGTTCTCCTGGGAGACTTCCAGATCCCCTCCTGGAGGACGGCCCTGACAGAACATGATGCTGCGGCTTCCCTGACCCCGACCTCTCAGCATGACCTCCGTGCCGCCTGCCTCTTTATGGCTTTTCTCTTGGAATGCCATAAAGAGGTAGGTGGAATGAATGAATGAAAACCCAAAATGCTGCCTATTCAGACAAGTACACGTTATCAAGCACTTGGCTTTTTCTTGACAGTTGGAATATTTAGATTATGCTCAATTCCACTAATTACTGTATCACCTTTAACATTCCCAATAAGCACTGACTAGATAATTGATAATAATGGTTACTCCTAGAGCTAAAACGCTGGAGAACATCATCATCTGATGCTCATTTCCCAGTTCTTCAGTTCTACTACTTAACTAAATTTATTACAAAATTGATTTAACAGATACTAAAATTATTTTTAACACAGAGAATAACTTTAAAAGACAACAAATCAACTGGTGCTGTGGGCTTGAGGACCTTGTATTAAATAACTATTCTCTTTCTCACTTTCTGTATGCCCTATGTATCTCACTCTTGCACTTTTATGCCTCGTTTTCCATCCTTAAATAAGGACAGCATTTCTGCATTTCACAGGAATGATGCAGTTAGCACCTGTTGTATAATGCTTATGTATTATTACATCATTAACTGGCATCATATGGGCATCAGCTTCCTAATTCACTCAAAGTATTCATGTATATGATAAAACTGACAGAAAATACCAGTTTTCAGTTTTGAATGTCTCAGTCAAAATACAGTAGCAGTACCTTTGACTCAGTTTACATCTACTCAAAAAGTAATCCATCCATTTAATCCAAGATTAACTGCGGGGCAGCTAACATACTGTACTTGCCAGCAGTCACATTTTCATGGTGGAGAGTCCCCTGACGCCATTCCTATAGTCAGCACCAGCACCACCTCTCTGACAGCATCTCTGCAATACTAGGTTGGGTTGTCAGGACAAAACAGGCTGCCCCAGGCTTTGCTGGAACCAGGGCAGCTGAAGAACTTGACACATGGTCAAGTGAATTTCCAGTGCCTTTCTCCATCAAAGTTGAAGGTATTCTGGGTCGCATTATTAAAACAGAGCAAAACAGATCAGGAAAACTTGATATGAATAGTTTCTATGGCCGTAATTCGATGCTCAGAATGTAGGAGACAAAGGAAAAGTTTACAGATAGTTTTCACTTGTTCCTAACTTGGTATTTTCTCTCCTTAATAGCAATGCAGCAAAGATTTTAGTTACATAAATCAATAGTCTGTTGTAGTTAACCTTTATTTACAGCGTCTGAGAAGAAAGAACATTAAGTTCTCTCTGCTAGATTTCCTGTAAAGAATAGCACAGGCTGCTTTTTCGCCTCTGTCCTGAGTTAATCTAAAATACTGCCACTTGTTGAGAAATTTTACTTTTCCATCATCATGGTTCTGTCCATTGTATGATACTTATTTAGTTAAATAACTAAAGGGCTACGTACTCACAGGCTTTATTATTTGTAGTCTGAGTTACATGCATTGTTTTACAGTCCATTTGGTGTAATTCACTCCACACTTTCTAGATGACAAGGAAGGACTAGATAAAGATGACGCTGCATTTCCAAAACATAGCCAACAGTAAAGCCCAGAGCCCATTTGGTCAATCTTGTTTGAAGCTTCCCCAGAAATCTGGGAATTCCATTAGCACAAAGCAGAACAACCCCAGAATTGTAAAGAAATACCCTTATTTAGAGTTCACTAAAGTCAGGCAGCTGTATTCTGCACCACCCTTTTCACTCCCCCTTTTGTCACACATGCATGACTTTAAAACCTAGTAAAAAACATCCGTGGAAACATCACTTGGCCATGTTCTACTTAAGACATGTTTTTTTCCGTGAACCAAACTCTCTAGTCCCAAATCCATTCGGAGTATCTCGTGTACACCTTCCTTTAGCCACAATAGAGACTAAAAGCTGTGGACTCCAGTTTCTGCTTTCCCAAGGACGGACCACAACAATTTACCTTTTTGTGTGCTGCATTTTATTATGTTTCATAGTGAAGTCTGTAAAATAAACACTGTTAGAGCTTTGACATATCACACTATCTGTACTATACTTAAATCTGCCAGCCTTTTGAATGGCTTTCCTATTTGGCTGCTAGTGCATGGGACAGAAGAAACATTCTACTGTCTTCTGTACGTGTCAGACCGTTCATCAAGTGAAAGCAAACAGCCAAAAGGAACGAGTATCAGCCCAGAAAAACGTCTGCATTAAAAGGCTTATCGCCTCTTTCCAGCTGGAAAAACAGAGGAACTATTCTAAATGCCAGGAACGCCCTTTCAAGCTTTGATGCTCAGAGTACTGCAAACACACCCACTTCACCACTTTTTTTTTTTGACCTGCTACAAGATATGTTTTCAATTTTATAATTTAAAAGCAATAATATGTCAGTTCAAATGTATTTCCTTGGTAATAGTCAGTTATTTTCCTTTGCATCTTAGCCAGTGGCACAGCACTGGGGGACAGATTCTGCTGCCTTACGAAAATAAGCACCTCTGTAGTCACGCCGATCTACTGAAGTCCATTAGCTGCCTGCTCATTCCAGTTATGTACAGAAACGTTAGACTCAGAAACTAAACATAAACTAAGGAAAATTCCCCTGCACCAGAAAGTAGGTTTTGAAACAGTAACATCCTGAATCCCCAAGAGAACATAAACTAGATATCCAAAAACTACAGGTGAGAAATATAGCAATGTCTCCCTCTGTATTACCGTTCCTGCTTCATACTTTCCCCTGAACTTTCAGATGCCCTAGTTTTTATTTGAAGGAACCCCAGCAGAGAATTTAAAACTTTACATCATGGGTAGTTCCCACGGATTACTAAATTTCACAGATAAATAAAGCAGTATTCTTTAATATGATAGCAGTACAGCACTACCAAAAACATTAAAACACTAACATTAATGATATACATAATTAGCTAATATATCGTTAAGATATATTAAAGCAAAAAAGGAAGATAAATTTTGTTTCCCTTTGTTAGAAGAAAGCCTAAAGTCTAAAAAGCAAAGGGACAATTTAAGCCTGACATTTATATAGCTGTAATACTGCCAGTGCTGGAGTCACATATTTAATACGAAGCTACTACCAAACACTGAAAGCACAACGAGCAGCAAGAGAGTAATGAATTCAGAGTCCATCTGACAGAAGGATGCAGTGTGCTTTGTGAGAGGTAATAGAAAGCAGCCTTCAGGAGTTTATCCCTGAAGTTGCTGGCATCCCCCATCACTTACGATCCCTGCAATAGCCTCTTTAAAGAACTCAAGCATTTACTCAGATCGCAAAGAGGGTTTTGGTTTTGCTTCTCAACTCAGCAAGCAGTTCAGCAACCAGAACACCCAGCTGCCCATTTCAATATGCTCTATTGAATCCAGAAACCTACTGGGGTTTGTTTTATTCTGAATGAATACTACAGGGGTTATAGATTTGATTTCAATTGCCATTAACTGGATGTAAAACAGGACATCAACCTTTTACTGCAAATCCTATAGCGGCAGCTCTCCGTGCGTAATAGGAAGCCTCACATTTGATCCTTAGGATCATTTTGCATTTTCAAACACTTATCCAGGAAAAAGCTGGGTTGGTGAATTCTACTTACTGAAAATTCAGACAAAAAGTAGGCTATATTCTCCATGCTTGTCCATTCCCATTGAATTTCAGTGTAAATTTTACCCATCTTCCCAGTTCTGCAGTTAAACTCTGGGACCTTTTCAAAATCTCCCTCCTTGGGAGGTTCGCAGCGCTGCTAGTCCCAACTCCAAGGTAAAAATTCAGAAAGTAGTGAGGTTTTCAGTCCTTTCTGTAAACAGAGAACATTATGCCTCCAGATCCTTAAGTACGTAAAGCAGATGGGGAAAAAATTATTTGGAAACACTGAAAAAAGACTTGTGCATCTTTAAGTGAATTAATTACATGAAGTGCTAAAAACATTCAACCTTATAGAAACCACTGATAGGTAACGATGCTGTACAGCATCCAAGTTTGTGTGAAATCACCGAAACTCAGCTTGAGGACCTTTAGAGCAGAAAGAACTAAGATCAACAGCCATCCCAGCTGGACTTCACAGACAGACATTCCATTCTCAAATTACAATCTCGGTTCACCTGTTCAGTCCCCAGAGATGGTGCAGATGGGCAGCTGGAGAGAAGGGCAGTTACGGGATTTCCAGGGTGACAATGCCAAAGCCATCATCTTCACTTACTGAGACTAAAATTGATCTACTGAACTCTGTTAAATTATTGCCTGCCCGTGAGATTGTTTGGGCAGTTTTTTCATACAGTAGGTTTTGCTCTTGAATTTCAGCATGTTCATAACTCTTGCTCACATTTATTAGACTTGGATCAAGGGGAATACTCCCATTCCAGTTCAATTTTCTTTGTGAATTCACATCCCACATAAAAAAAATACTCTATTTCAAAAACTCCTCCTGCAGTTAACTGATTTTACATCATCATAAGATGACTATTAAAATATACATCTCTGTGATAGTACAATCCACAACAGAATATACTGAATTCAGAAAATTGTTAAAACCATTTTAGAGCTTAATGCTAAGATAGCGGCTAAGGACAAACAGAAGGGAGCAGAGAAGAGCTAACTACAAACAAAGGCAGCCACAGGCTGAGCCCAGCACCCATGGTGGGGCAGAGCGGGCCCCAACAGCTTTTGCAGCCAGTTCAACGGATGCACATGGCTTGCAGCACTGCCCTGGTCCGCATAACACGCTGCCCCTGTGACTTGCCGCCCTCTCTACTTTCAGGTGCCAAGAAAGCACTTAGGCACCATAAGCAAACTTGTTTTCAAAGTATCATAGGCTGTATCTGCTTCTGCTACGAGGGAATCTGTATTTTGAGCAGCTTTGTCTGTCTAGCAGTATGATGTGCATCCTACAGACGTGCACATTTCACCAGAGACCTTTTTGAAAGCACTGTAACCAAATTATTTTCCAGACTTACGTGAGTCATTACAAGCCAGACCTAGGAATCAGTAAAAATGAAGAAGACAATTTTAGAACATTTAATAAATAAATAAAAAGAAACATCACGTTTTAGAAGAAAAGAGGAAGAGTTCAAGGAATTGACAATAGCACAAAGTAACTGAATACATCAGGGTTTGGGGCTGTTTTTGCATTTTTGACTGAGATGAAAACCTTGAATTTGCACAACTGCTTTTAAGGGTCCTTTGAGAACACATTCTTTCATAAAGCTGTCTCATTTTTCCCAGGGTGAAGAAGAAAAGAGCTGTCAACATCTGAAATGCTTAAAGTTTGGATCTGGTTCAATTCAAGTTGGTTTTCATTGTCCTTCAAACATTAGGATGCTGTTTTGCACCATTTCTGATATTCACCAAAAACATACCTTCAGTAAGAGCTTAGCGTCACTTTGAAATGCATGTGATGAAGTTCTTCAGCCAAGGAGAAATGAAACGGAGCAGTCAGGAGTTTATTCAGCCCAGGCAAGGGCTCCTGATCACCAACAGCCAAGCCTCTTAACTTCCTCCCGATGTCAGAGAGCTTGACTTTGCATTGTCCCAGTCCTTCAGGCAGTCCTTGTTCTTCCCCAGATCTTCTACCATCTATGAGAGTTGAGGTGCTACATGTTTATGTTGTGTCTAAGTCCACGCAGAGTTTTACCCCATATGCCTACCATGGATCAACATGATTGAGCTTCATACAGAGTTACCACAAACACCTTCATTTAAAGGAATATGAAGAAGATTATGATTATTTTGTTCAGCATCCTAAAGTTGAAAGTATGCACTGAGGAAGTACAAGACATGAATTCTGTCTCTGTCTCAAACTAAAAGGATTCAGAAAAATCACACTTTCCTCCTTCTCTAAGAATGCTTAGGCTATATCAACTAGTTAGAGAGTGAGAAGAAACAAGCGACCCTATCACTTAGTATAAAAGTGCGTTAAAAATACAAGAAACAGTTTTGATTGACCAAGGACTTCTAGAGCAATGATACTTGGGAAAGTCTTAAAAGTCAAAAGCCTGGGAGAGTTGGAGTGTGGCTGGAGCCGACATCCGCAAAAGTCTGTGTTTAAGTATCCTTGCTTTTCATAACATCCACTCAATTTTACAGCCTCAGATTGCACTCCAATTTTAGAGGGCCTTTGGCATTGAAACTGTAAGATTAGTTCACCTGTGCTTTTTTTTTTTGTCTAACCTCTTCACAAACCAGATGTTCACAAAAAATGGGAGAGGAAATCCAGATCAGCTTAATTCATTGCATAAGGAATATTATTAATTCTATTACTGCATCACCTAGGAGGTTGTTTAGATACACAACATTTAACTCTTTAGCAAACAACAGTCATCATTTGTCCAAGGAAAAACCCCAAACACAGCTATTCAGATTATTGTCCGTAAAGAGACAGGCTTGTTCCACTTGCTGTCCAGGATATTGCATCAACACAGTACTTGGAAAAGCCAGCTGCGGCGGGCTGAGCTTACATGCTCACCTAATTCAACACCTCTGCGTATTACTTCTGACGATCCCCTGCCTTCCCCCACTTCTGAGGTTGGCTTTCAGCACATCCGTTCTTTGATTCAGCTACTATTCAGCGGCACAATCCTTCCTGTGTGCAGGAGAGGTGGTGGGAATGAACCAGGAGGATGCAGTGAGCCGGATGGGCTCATGCCTTTTGACAGCCACAGGGATTGATGTCAGAGGTGCCCGAGGCTGCTCGAGAGTCTAAGGGCCACGGGACCCCTGGCAGCAGGTCATTCACAGCCTGTAGCTCTTACAGGCTGTTTCCTTCAAACTCCGACCTTCTCCCTTCCTCAGACATATACCTGCTCTCTCTGTTAAACTTCTCATTTCCTTATTCAGTCCCCAAACGCCTTTAGTCTTCCCAATATCAGACTTTAAAGGCTTCACTGAAATCCCTCTCTCTGCTCTTTGGGGAAAGCTGTTCCCTGTAGTTTTCCCAGAGGGATTTTGGAGCGAAATTTCTCTCTCTTTAGACCAAGGAGGTGAACCAAACATCAAAATGTTCATTAGCATGGTCTTGCAGCCCATTTCTGTTTCTTAGCCCATGAAATATTTTGTAAGAACACAATGAAAGGCACCCAAGCATATACAGAGTTTGCAGTATTAAAAGAGGATTCAGAAATTATAGCGAGACAAAGTCCACAAACACCCAGCATTAACAGTGTATAATGAAGATACACAATATCCTTAGCCTGGAAAACTAATCCAGCTGGTTATCTCTAGATGAAATGTAGACCAGGCTGGTGATGGGAGGAACTGGCAGTATAACTATTTAGTCACAAGAGTTTTCTAAAGGGGTGGGGACTGGCCTTAGAAGCCACATTATAGTCAAAAAATACATTTAGTACCATCAAGAAACTGCCAAGGGGGAAACTTTGAAAGTGTAACAAAACAAAATACCAAAGCTTTGGAGACTGCAAAATGTTATGCCCTGGCACAAAACTATTCTGAATATTCCTCACAGAAAGACAGCATGCTAGTAACTAAATACCCCAGTAACTCAACCCAATAAGATTTGGCATTTCTTCTTACTCTACCCTTAAGACACATATTCCTTTTTCTATATATTTCTACACATGAGACGGAATAATGATGTTAAGATTGATGTTCATTAAAAGTAGCAAAATGCTTTTATTTTATGCAGCCTCAAAAGCACTGTGCTCCTGAGCTCACTACATATTGGATGACCTTGAAAGCGCCCGTGTCATGGGCAGTTCGAGCTGCAATCTAAACAACCATCTTAAATCTCATATGTTGTCATGTTCTCATTATCTGGACTTTGTACTTTCCTACCATGAAAGGATTTTCACATAAATTATACAGGAAATGAAGCAAAATGTAATTACAGTGTCCAACAGCTCCAAGGCAGATAGATAGCGCAAGCCATGGAACACAGTTCAAGAGTCAGCTTTCAATAAATGTCACCTATTAGGCAGAATCTAAATGAAACATATATCAACAAGCCACCCGCTTCTAAATTATATCATTATCTCATTGCTGGAATAAGCAGTTATAAGGTTACAGCAATTTCAAATAATCAGTTTTCAAGCAGATTTCTCAAAGGGACTTTCATCTTTGCTTTTACACATCACCATTTGGACTTTAACATATACTAGAAAATTTTGTTATACTGTATTAAATTGAGTTATCCCAATGAAAACATCTCTAGTAAGGTTAACCCAGACATTTAATAATCCGTTAACACCCTCACTTTTTCAGCATAACTTTTCCCATAATAGTTTTTTAGTCTCAAAAGGAAGACACAGAGCTACAGAGCTTTGGAGTATTTGGAACTGATGTGATTCAGCTGAACAGAAGGAAAATACAATGATGAATAAGATGACATTTTTGCCTCAGATTTCAGTAGGTGGTAAGTCAGACCCATAGCCTTTGCGTTAACCTGTCACAGCCTAGTGTTTAGAAGAGCGTGCATAACATACACCTTCAAGGCAAGATCCTTTCTTAACCCATTTTTGCAGAGTGAGGATCTTGGATTTTTTTGCTTGTTTGGATTTGAGGAGCTTTTGTGTGTGCTGTCCCCAGTGCAAGAAATACAAAATATAGTTACTATTTTAACATTAAGTAAATGTTAACAAGATCTTAATAGTCCTTTCCTCCAAGGACCTCACGACGTAAATACGTAAGCCTTATCCTGCTGCTGGATTAAATGTTATCATCGAGGTTATGGAGGTTGACTGTTTGAGCCTGAAAGTTAGAAGGAAAACTTTGAGTCATGTAAGCAGTGTAGAGACTCTCTCAGACACTGTGGTAATGAACCTCCTTCAGGCAGCACACGTTAAACACAGGCTGGTTCTTGTGGGTTTGCCTATGGTGTTCATAGGTTGTTTTGGTGTTGTGTTTTGTTTTGTTTTTCCCATATGCTTCATAGGTGGCATGTTTTGAGAAAGCCCTATAATAGACAGCACGGGCTTAGCTAAATGAACTCATCTAAGATTTGGGATGTGCTATAAAGATGCACAGGGACAGCCTCTAAGGCTCAGCTCATGCAAAGCCATTTAAGTCTTGGTAATAGGATTGTGGCTCACAACCTATCCTCAATACCTAGTTTTTCTTTGACGTTGCACAACAAAATTAGTCCCATCAGCTTCATTTTGCTCCCCTTTCTTGTCTTTTCCTGCTAATGGCATAATTATGAAGTTTTCTCCTAATCACAAAATTTAATTTTCACGCTTCTTTTAAAAAACAGATTCTTCTCAAGTTTTTAAGATAAGTGGTTCTCTTCACAATTTAAAAATGTTTCCAAGGTGAAACCTCAACGCAGAAATTATATCGATAGAATTAAATACATTTTTTGGAGGTTTAATTAAATGAGTACAATCTCTTTGTATACTAGTAAATCATCTTAGCTGTAACCAATACTGATTTGTTTAATTGCGTAACTGGTTTAAATGCCTAAAGAATTAAACTGAACCAGGTCTGAATTAGGAAGTTATTTAATTCAGCCTGTGCAAGTTGTACATATAGTCAGACCTTTACATTTGTCTTCAAATTCAAAGCACACAAGTGATTGAAAGAAGAGAACCACTGTAAGTATTGGAGTACAATCTAATTAGTTCTTTCAAGATCAGAGCTCATTTCTAGAGAGATAGTATGTCTACCAATAGCTAAAGAAAGATGATGAGAATAAAGAAATCTGGGGGAGGAAAAAAAAAAAGAACAGAAAACCAGTACAAAAATAAAACCAGACACCCCCCCTACACCAAACTTCAGTGAAAATTGGTTCATAAAAAAGTCTTACTTTTATCAGCAAAAGGATTTTCCTTTGAGGCTTCATTCCTATTATCACACAACGAATCTTCTGCCATCACAAACACAGCTGTTTCCTTAAGTTTGCACAAATGCCAAAAGCTCTTTGGCTTAATATCCACTCTGGAAGGACTTTTTTGTTGATGGGGATAGATTAGCAATTTATTAAGTAACGTTCCTGCATCTGCTTGCTCGTCCTTAGCCTTTCCTTTCAATATGATCCAAATCAAGTATTATACAAGATGAACCTGGAGGAAGGCAAGGCATATAACGAGTTCCTTGTAGGCAGAAGTCCAGTGACAAAACAGTGTGAAAATAGTATACCGCTTTTATTTGTGAAATAAGTGTGTATCGATGATGAATTTGATGCATCTAGGTACGATGAATAGGCTGAGGATCCCTTCATATGCATGTGACAGTGTAATGCTGAAAGTAAACTGGAATTTGCTGGCCTGAATTCACTGTATTAACAATTAATTTCACCATTAGACGCAGTTTCCAGACTTGGGGGAAAAAGCGCAAAGCTACCCACACCTCTCATTACACATATTAGCATACATGAACGTAAAGAACGGTATTTCTAGGAGAACTTACAGGACTTAATATCTCCCTCTTTGCTGTAGGATTCTGGCAGTCAGGCAGCTCTTTTGACCGTTTTTTCCTGCAGAGCGAGCAGAAAGCTCCACCATGTGGGCAAGTTGCTTCCTTGTGTATTGCTTGTGATCAGAGTTGAGGGTTCATCTGGTAAATGTGTTTTCTCTTTAATAAAATTCAGATTAGCTCTTGGGAAAGCAAAAAAATAAAAAAATAAAATTGAAAAGAAGATATTTTCAGCTAAACAAGAAAAAAGGTGGATGGTTTATTAGGACATATTCTGACCTGAAAAATTCTTTTCAATTATAACAATTTTGTTTGGAAGGCTTGACGTGTTTTCTTTGGCCATTTGACTAGCAGCTCTGCCACAATTACAGTTCTTGAACTAGTAATTGGCACAATTTGGGACTTCAGCTATATCGTCCATTCAAATAGTAATAATCTTAACTCACACCATTATTCAGTGTTTTGGATTTTTTATTATTCCCCCTTCTTTTTCTTTCAGCTAACTCACTTGCAGTACACTTGTGACAGGACACTTCTAGCTGAAAAACAACTCCAGACACAGTTGTGTGTATCTGGTGAAATTGCACAGTGTTAAGATGGCACTGGGAAGCTGAGATAAGCCCAAGAATACTGAGGTCACAGGAAATTGATGTGGAAGTCCAGAAACAGTTAAATCCCCATTTAAAATCCAGATCAACCTTTAAAACTCAAAGACCATTCTTTGAATTCATTAATAATAGTGAGCAATTAACTAGGAACAAAAAAAAGAGAACCTATGTAACATGCAAGATATTTTTATTATTCTTTCTTGCTCTCCGAGATATATGGACTGCATCACTTTTTCTCTAGGGCTGCTTTTTTTAATTTTAATACCAGAAACATTAAGAATAGAATGTTTTTTACTTTATCCTTTTTGCTGAAGTCTTCAGTGAACTTTTTAGGCACTACTTCTGTATGGCATAAACATTCAATGCCACATTAAATGCTTAATATCTGCAGATAACTAGAGAAATGAGTATTATTGTTATTAACACTTCTTGACAGCAAACCTAAATGAAGGGATATTCAGAATCTGATTCAAAGCCTGCTGAAGGTTCTTGGCAAGTTTTTCCAGTGCTTTCTAAGGGCTTTGAAAATGCTCTGGTGGGACCAAAGATTCCAGCCATAAAGACCTTGAAAACACTGTTTGTATACGATGAAGACATCATCTTAGTTAATTGTCCATCATGGAGCAGCTGGAGATGTGGGAATGCGATACAGCCTTCTTCAAAGTCTGGTCCCATACTATCTGACCTAGAATAAACTCATACATTTACAGAAACAACACCTGCTGAAAGGTGAAGCTCTCATAAGTAATTAGATATTTTTGATACAAAAGAGAACATCCGATTCACGTGAGTAATGTGTTTCCTAGAAGTGTGACTCCCTTGTCTGTCATAGAACAAATCTATTTCTTCTTGTAATGATGAATAATAAAATCAATATTTTGTAAATGCCAGATCATAAAACAACGTTGGAGTGCAGACTCCGTGATATGTCACGTTCACATGAGTTTCTGAAGAAGGTAAATGCAACTTGCTGGGAACAGCAGTGACATTTCAACTGCCAGAGCATTCTTCTGAAAACCACTTTCTCAAGCTATTAGTATAATCCACTGCTTGCTTACTACATAAACTCTCCTTGAAATACAATTAAGGGAGTGATGCACCCAATACTGAATGCTCTGCTCCCCCTGCACACCCAAAGTAGACAAATTCTGTAAAATATGAATTTTTAAGTACCAGGCCCAGACATTTAAGCTGTTCTGTTTAAGAACAAGGAACTAATCTGATTTTGTTGTAACCTGATTTGGAATTTGCAACATGACCTAATATGAAGAAACCAGATCAATGAGATTAGGAACCTGCACTTCTCTGAGGAAAAAAAAGCCAACAATAAATCCACAGACATATGCAGAGACAAAACAAATGGAATCTGAGACAAATGTAGCTAAGCAAGATTCTATCATTTGAGATGACATGCAGTAATTTCCTGCAACATTTAACATTAATGTGATATGCTATAGATCAATTCGGAACCAAGAATACCTGAAAAGGAAAGCTTCAAGGCAGTGGATCACCGATCTCCATTTCAGAAGGTGAAAATTCTCCTGTATTCATCCTTGATGGTAATATTCTCACTCTGGCCAGCGCAGCACCTAGCAGGAAATTCCATAATGGAAAGAAAATGCATCAAAACAATGCTTAAAGCCATTGTCTCCTGATTAGGGGTAGTGTCCGCAGATGCAGTTTTACAGAAGTGGGAAACAGCAGTGCATCAGCTACCAGACGGTAACAGGAAGAATCGGAGGGGAACAGGTTGCACCAGACCTGATGCTGGAGCTGTTATCCAGGATGCTATGACTCATACCGTATCCAAACCGATCTGAAAGGAATTCCTCTGTGAGACTGGTATGATAAACAGCACATTGTCATCTCTAATTGTGCCACAAAGTCTAGATCTCAGAATATCTAAAAGACCAAATAGCAATGAGTTTCACTGGTGGTTCGTGAACCGCCCATGTTTCAGCAAATAACACAAGTGACATATGAAGATGAATTACCAGGTTAGGACAGACTCTTGAGAGATTACAGGGGAAATGTTGAGATGTCTGAAAATTTCCTTTTAGTAACAAACGTCTTTCAAAACCCAAATAGCCACATCTATAATTATTACACTCTTGGTAATTACACTTTGATTTAGCTCTCATCTGATCCCACATCTCAGATCCGGTTGACAACTGCTTAATCAATTTATGTTGCTTTTTTACCCAAACGTAGGTGGTTCAGCTGTTTAATCCTTTTCATCGCAAGATCAGCTGTTGGGGATAATAGTTTCTGAGCATTCATACGAGTGCTACAGTAAACTGCAATTCCCTCCGACAGCAAGAAAATGTCTGTCTTAAAAAAAAATCTTTTTTTCTGTGTACATATCTCTGAAGCGCAGTTGACAGCTACCTTCAGTGGTGGACCAAAGCCAGAGGAACCTTAGGAGCAAGTAGAGGCCACAGCCTCTCCAACTACTTGGCTCTTCACAAAGCTTTGGATGTGAGCTTCTTGTGGCAGTCTTTTGCTATGGCCTCCCAAAAGGGTGCACAGATAATCTTGGTTTCCAGTTCCAAAATTTACCCGTAATAAACAAGGTATACATTTAGAACAAAAATCATGAGCCATCACCAGGGAACCATAGTCACACTGCCCACCATATCAAGGAAACAAGGTCATTAGGAGACAAACCTGAGGACTGGAATCCTCCTATTGGGAAGCGGATGGTTAAACACAGCCAGCTCATATGGGGTTGGTAGTGGTGTTGGTAGTTGATGGTAGGTCAACTTGCTAGAGATCTTCAGGAAGTTCCCTTAAGGAATTCAAAGAAAAATTCAGTGTTACAAACATATTTCTGCCTGGTTGGGTTAACAGCCTCCAGCTACCTTTCCGACCCAAAGTGCCAACAAAGCACTACAAGCAGAAAGGGAAGCTTGGACTGGAGCACATGACGGCACATGCTGTGGCAAAAGGCTGACTGCTGGCAGCAGGACAGACAGACGCGGGACACAGGGATAAGCATCATCAAAAAGCATTAAGGGTCCTTAGAGAAGTATTTGAATGGCCTGTACTTCCATCACTTGATCCTGCCAGGACAAATTTGTTTCTGAAGGAAGGAGCTTCCTTGGGCTCTGCCTTCCTATAAGCTGAATCCACAAGATCCTCAGGAGAACGAGTGCTATTTGTGGTGAAGTGAGCATCCTTTGTTTCACCGATTCTCAGCGTGAGGAACTGCCAAGATGACCGGGGGGGAGGCAGTACAGTGGTTATGAAGGGAAAGGAAACGCCGTCCCCAAGTGGGATTGGGCTGGTTCCGTTGGCAGGGTGGGAACAGTAAGGGTACGGTCAGAGAGCTCAAGAAAACAGAAGGCATCGAAGTGGATGGAAGAAGAAAACAGTAATGCACTGTTCTGCCTTTCGGCACTGCTGTCCCACAGCTAACCCTGCCAGGGCTCCTCCGGGGAGCCGACAGCAGCTGGGGATTGCAGAGGCTAAAGAGACAGATGTAGCTTCAGCGTGAAAGGGACCTCCAGCTGCTCTGCAGCCAGTGCCCCAAACTCCACGTACTTTTGTAGTAAGTCTGTGCTGACTGGGGACACACAGAGAGGATTTAAACGTAAAGGAGAAATTATCTACCACCGTCTACAGCCTCTACTCACTGACATGTGCCGTAGGACACTGGCTCACTCTGACCCAGTAAAAATTAATTGTCAAGGAAGTAAAGCTGAGGAGTTTAGACTTCATGAGCAAGGCTACGTGCCGTTCACCCCGTGAGTGTCCCTCTCCGGCTGCGCCTCAGCGAACACGCACGGGCTCCCCGCGAGGTGGCTGCAGAGACTGTGGCATCGCCGCCGGAGGCGGGACCTCAGCCAAAGGGCTCCAAGTATTTCAGTTGCACATCGACACTCCAAGAAGTTGCTTCTTCCCAAAACGCAAATCCCAGTGAGATTTGTCAAGACCTCATTAAAAAAGGATAAAAAGAAAAAAAAAAAGAATTAAACAATTTTCCCTTTTTCTGAGGTCTTTTTTTTTCTTCCTTTTAAAAAGTTTATTCTCATTTACCTTTTTGTTATATGCTGCACATGATTCAAATCATCAGCATCAGATTTTTTTTTTCCTGCTTTTTTTGGAGATAAATGTTTTTTGGAAGGCCTTTTGAAGCCACTATGTTGCCGTCTTCTGCAATTAGGCTTTTTGTGTTGATCACACTGACTGTCAAACCTTTCGTCTTTCCTGTGTTTGGGTGTCATTTGTCTGTTTTTATTACTGTTCACAGTGCCTGGTTGCTGTACCACCTACCCCTTTTCATTTTGTTGGGGTTTTTTTTTGATAATTGGCCATTCCATGCCCTAGCTTGACACTGGCTGTGAGTCTGAAGCTCTAAGCCAGCCAAGGAACATATGCATAAATCCCCATGTAAGGCTGAGAATGAAAAGCTTGGCAAGTCACCTAGCCCTGAAAACCTTGCCCTGACGAGGAAGATCAACACCACCTAAAGAGAAATGTAAGCCAAGGGCTCCTACTCAGTCTGTCTTAATGTGAACAGCTGCAATCCAAATTCTGCCTTATCCTACCTGAGTTTTAGCATGAATATCACAAAAACTTTAGTTTAGGAATTGCCCTTACCCTAACTATAATTTTCTGATGTCTGAAGGACATAACATCGATTTTAGCCTGGGAACCTCTTCTGTAACAGATATTCAATGTCAACACAGCCCAAGGTCCCCTTTTTTAGCCTGTACCTAATTACAGCCTTAGTTTGGAAAATCCCACAGAGAAAAGCTCCAGACTTCTACAAAATGCATCCTTTATACCTCTCTTGGTTGAAATGTAGCTGTTACCAGGTTTCTCTGCCATTCAGAGTTCTCACGCTTATTCAAATCCGTTTGATATGCCTATACTGGAGCAAACTTTTGGCTAAACAGTAAACCAAAGCCTACCTATTTCTACCCAGTCAGGCTTTAGGCACGATTACTTACAGATTGACATCCCCTTCTTACCATGCACCCATTTTTCAGACTGATTCTTCTAAATTTTAGCCAAAGTACTGATGCCAACCTCAGCCACAACCTTAGCATGGAAGCCAGCTACTGTTGCCGACTTTGATTTTCATCTCGGTCTGACGAGAAACCCCATTGTTATCCTTTCAATGTGCCCAACCATCAGCCCCCCCAAAATCTACCCTTACACACATATTTAGTGCCTTTGGGGCTTTATATCCCTCTTCCTGTCCCAGCAGTGAACAAAATGATTCAGTGTCAGACTTCCACAGACCTCGTTCATCAGAAAAAAACCCAACTGATCCAACTTTCCAACATGAATCAAACTTCATGGCCTCATCTAAACCCAGCCCCCTAATTTTCACGATTACAGTGTATGCAGAGTAATGTGAGTCACACAGATATCCTTTTGGATAAGGCCATACAGACTTTGTTCTCTAAGCCCTGAATGTGCACATTTAACCTTCTGAAATCAATTTATATAGCCATTACAAGCTGTTGTTTCATGCTTGTGGATTTGAGGCTTGGCTCTTATTGAAGAGTTGATTGATTAATTTCAGCATTGCAGAAACCTCATTTAGCTAGGGGGACATTTCTAAATAAAAAACAACCATAAGAGTACATTAAAATTATCTAATTTTGAAACTTTGAACCTTTGCATGAGAATTTGCATTTGGACATATTTCTCATTTGTGTTTCAAAAATGCTTTCAGTCATTGCGTCATTGAAATTAGATGTTTTTATCTTTTTCCCTATTTCTTATTATAGAATCTGAAGGAGATTCTCTTGTAGCCTGCTTGAAATTGAGAACCTCTAAAAAGTGTGAGAATTAAGAGAGATAAGACATGCCAAAACAAGGTCCAGAACATACCATGTATAGGTTGAGGTCCTAGACCTGTGCATAACTACATAAGAGAAATGCTAAAGCAGGCAAAACTATAGTTTAGACTTATCTCATTACTAATGCAAAAAAGACAGTTAATTATTTTGTTTCTGTTTCCATGGGAAACTGTTCCATTAATGGAATTTCCCACCAAGAAAAATTAATACTTTGTTAATGTTTTATTTGAAATGAAATCAGATCGTGATCGTTTGAAGAAAGTCATATAATTGCAATTTAATTTCTTTTCCATTTCCCTTTGAATTTAACTCAATGTGATAAAGAATGTGAAAATGAGAGGGAGCATCTTTTTTATATCTACACTTCATAGCTGCGAGAAAAGAGCTGGTACTAGGAAATATTTGGGAAAACTTTAAATCTTCAAAAAACAACGTGAAAACATTGAACACTTTCTTGTACATTTCACAAACAAGCCTTTGAGGTGAAAGAACACACACTGCAATATTATGAGATTTTTAAAAATAGTGATAAATTTTATCTAGGCTTGGGAAGAAAAGAAGTTGCAAAAGAAAGATTCCTCAGTGAACGCACAAAGATGAAGAAACCATACCATCAGATGAAGAATGAGAAGAAAGTTACTTTGGACAACAAATTACTGTTGCCCCCCTTTCACAGAAGTCCTACAAGGGCTCACTGGAGACGCTAAAAAAAATGCTGGTAAGAGACACTTTTATAATATATATCAATTAATAAATAGCAAGCATTGCTATCAGCGATGAACTCTGATTTCTGGAATTTTTTATGTTCTGAACTAGGATTTTTTCAAATGATGATGCATGAATTCCAAATGTTGGTATTAAATTATTATTAAACTATATTCTGAATATAAACACTACCTTTATATCCATTTGTTTTAAATTACAACCTATCCTGCATGTGTTTCATTTTTCTGAAAGTGATACATACGGATGAATACGTATATATAACTTACAAAATTACGAAAACAAATGGAATGCTAAAATTACTATGAAATTATATGTCTTCAGACAACTTACATCTGCTGTCTGAAAAGGCCATATCAGATATATCTGGTAAAGTACTAAAGTTCTGTAGGCTTTGTTTTTATGCAGCAAAACAAATGACACAAAGAACAAGTATACTTTAAATGTTATTATGATATCTAATATTAATGGATTTGTGGATGCCACCTACTCCACTCCAGAACTCATTTGCTTTTTTCACTCTGCTGATCCTACAGTTGATCAATACCACACAGTTTTTCTCTGTTGAGAGACTCACCTTTTCTTTATGTCAAATGCCCTTCTCTGTGGTCTTTTGATTCTACATGTTTAAGCAACCTCAGTGCGTGTTTAACTTACTCTCACCTTTCAGGAGGCACAAAACCACTGAAGAATTCTTACAGGTGCCAGTGAAAAAACATCCTTTACAGAAAGGTCACTTCATGCCCCAGAGAGACTTATTTGTCCATCCATACCCCTGAGGTTATAGACAAAATGCTGAGATCTCTTGGTAAAAGCCTAGCTACTTGAGAGAACACTAAGCAGTGAACAAAAGACACAGTGCTTCGACTGGAAATAAATCATGTCTAGCTGGGAAAATGTACCCATTGAGAGTAATTTCTTCCCAGGATGGAAAGGTAAACTAACTTCCAGACAACAAGCTGCCTCAGGAACCCCGATCTTGGGGCGATTCTGGTAGGGTAGCTGTGCTGTGGGTGAGGAGTATGGGATGTCCTCTACAGCAACTATCTCCTGTCAAGGTTGTTTAAGAAACCAACATCTAGCTCTTCCTCTTGCATGGAGAGCAGTGCCCTAGAGGTGGCTAACTCATTCTTACATGATCCAAGAAAGTTCATGAAAAAGAAGCACAGCCCATCCCTTATTTGGCTAATTAAGCAGAAAGCCAGTATCAGCAGCTTTGAGAAAATCCAAGGCAAATTTAAGCATCTGGTATTTTCCACCCGTCTCTTAACTTGGGCTTTCTTGGCATATGAGCTGTCTTTTGGCTGATTTCCACTACAAGCAGAGAGCTTGCATTACAGGAGAAGTCAAGAAGAGTCCTCACTTTCCCACCATCCGTCCTCACTCTTTTCCAACAAAACAGTGATAAGGCCAAAGTAATCTCTTTGGGCATCCCAGGCATAGTGGACAGTGTGATTCCCTCCTAAAAAAAAATTTAGTATAGGTAGTTATAATATTTTTAACATATTTTCCCTACATGCCAAATTACCTGGGGATTCTTGATGGCCTTTTTGGCAACTTCTTTTCTTGCTGCCTCCTCTGCTACAAAAGTCTGTTTTCCTTATCAATCCTAGGTGTATTTGGGGTGAGGCGAGGGGGAAAAAAAAAACCCAAAACACCAGGGAAAAAAACACCAACCAAAACAAGATTGCCAACAAATCAGCAAAAGAAGAAAACCCTTTGAACTCTCTTTCCCCCTCAAATATTTTAACGTACCTACATTCTGTAAAAGCTATACGTTCCCATATTTACTAGGGGTTGCAATCATTACTGAAAAAGAAAAATTTCACGTTACTCATCTTTAAAATGATAGTGCTGGAAAAACATTCAGTCTTAACTGAGTTTATTTGTCTTCCCTTTAACTGGAACACAAGTTTACAATAGCTGATGCCCAACATAATTAAAACCGGTTTCTTGCACATGATGAGCACAAGTCTCGCACACATTCCCTCTAAACAGTTCCAGCTTTGGTTCAACCAAGACTACAGTGAAATGTAGTTTGGGGGCTCATGTATAACACCAGAAAAAAAAAAATCACAGCAATATAAATTACAATTTGATCTCTAACATAGACAGTTTAACAGGCCATGGTTTAGCAAAGCATTTAAGCAAATGTTTAAATCCCATTGATTTAAGTGGGATTTAAGTACATATTAAGTACTTCGTTGAATTTGGGCCATACTGTGAAGGGACTCTTAGAACAAGGAAAGCACAGTAGGCTTAGGGATCTTTATTTACAGCTCAGATGTTTAACTTAGCAAATTTGGCTTAGGAACCTGTATAATGCAAAAGGAGCCAAGGACAGACTGCAAGAACATTTGGCTGCCCAGGGTCACTTCAGGATAATGCAACATACCAATATGGGATGGATTTAGTTTCTAAAATACTTTTATCTTGTAATTTAGCACATGTAATTTATAATTAAGGTGGTTCGCCTTAATGCGTCATTCAGCACTTCATTGTACATAGTGGCTTCTGGTGCTGCCAAATTTCTTGTGCTCTCATTTATTCCTCTTCTGTTCTTCCCTCCCACTTTTTACCCCAGCCTTCTGGTTACAGGGTGAGGAGGAGGCATATGACATTTGCTGTTTGTCAGTCAACTCTCGCTGCATAACTAGAAACATAAAAAGCTAAGAGCAACAAGTGCATCATCCTGGAATACGACAACGTGGTTCTCCAAGAGGGGATCAAACCAAGCATTTCATTGCAGTTGAAGTTCTGTTAAAATTATGTAATTTCTCTCGTAGGTGTCCTGGAGTGATATCAAAACTATGTTTAGTCTATATGTACTTTCCTAAATATTGTAGCTGTCACAAAGTATGATATTGCCTATAGTATGGCTTTTAATTATTTTCTTATCTTCTCTTCTTGACTCCAGATATTATATAAGTTATCTATCTCTACTGACACTGTTGCAGATGGTTGAACTATTTCTGTTTATCTTGCAGAGTAGGAGTTAGCTTTTGGGGACATTAATAATACTAGTTGTCAACTTTTCTTTTTGGGAATAAGCCTATTTCCAGGGAAGTCTGGGAGGCTTGGTTATCTCGATTAATAATAGCACAACAAGCAGAACTTGATATCAAGTCCAAGCACTGCCTTTGGTAGTGAAATTAAGACACAAGGTTTTATGAAATCACCTAATCGTATTTTAAAAAAGATTACTTTTAAGACAAGTTCTTATTTATCAGTACACTCTGAGACTTATTAGAAACCTTTTTCTCGGTACTATCTTTATGACAAGTCCAAATTAAAACATGACCAAATTCTAGACATCTAAAAAAGTTTAATCCCTTAATTTCATTGCTCAGGCTTATTTCTAATAAAGATTTAGTTATACAGATAATGCTGTATAAATCATTAATATCCATAATTCCATAAATAAATAACACTAATTATTTTCTATTAGATAAGAATGATAGATAGAGCAAGGTTTTTCAGGCATTTAATTTGGTATTGGGGAAGGATCCTAACAAAGCTAACCTCTGATTTATAGATATATATTTATTTTCAGATTTGTGCTGAACAAATTTGTGATAGTGCCAGAAGTTAATCTCACCTGTCCTGACTGCTGCCAAGTGGTTCATTTTCAGAAAGCCATGTTCCATTCCAGGGAAGATTCATGAATCCATTTACTGTACAGCCACTACAATGGAAGTACATACAATTATTCACCCAGCTCAATAACATCTCTCTAAAACAGTGCAAGACCAATTTAATTACATGATAAACAGCCTCTTCTGTCATTGCATGCAATTTTTTTTTCCGGTAATTAAACACTGCTAAGGAAGTTGCCTTAACCAGTGAAAATCCTGACCTTTACGGGTGCAGGTGGAGAGGGTACAGACGACCCATACAATCAGCCCTATTTGTTCCCACCCGAGTGTGTGCAAAATACCCTAATTCCATTGCATAGACTTGTTTTGGATTTCTCAGTACTGTGTTAATCCCAGCTTGAAACTGAGGACACAGCAGTCGCTGAACTGAGGCCAAATGGGCTTCTAATGATTAGCAGATAAATCATGAAAATACTTAACCTATTAAAATGAACATGCTCAGAAATGAAATTGGATAGGGAATGAAATCACGCCTTTCACACTGATTAAAACAATAAAGTGGGAAGATAGTTCATCCTCTGGAAGTGTGTTACCTGACATTTCATACAGTCTGTCAGAAAACAAAGAGTAGCTGTTTTAGCAACAATGTTCAGAACATTATGAGTACTTAAAAATGGTCAGTGTTTCCACTGTGAGCACAAAACCTGAATTTTTGCACTGCCTAACATGTAAGTTTCCGATACTTTTTGTTTTCACTTGCAGACTCTCCAATCAGTCTAAACTCCCAAACAGCAGATAGCATGCAAAGTGCAATAATACAGTGGGTTTGTGCTGGAGGGCGAGAAGTTAAAGATTTTTCAGTAAACTTTCTGTTCGGTATATTACTACATTCAGCTGATGTCAGGTTTATTCAGAATTTCTGTTGCAGGTTGTCTGACTTAACAAAATAAATGCTGAAGAGGTGTTGTTCTCATTCAGTAAATACAAATCCATCTCCCATTCCAAACAATTGTGAAGTAGGAAACTTGGGCATCACGGTGGGTCTGAGAACCTCCTGCCTGTGGAGTTAGAATGTACACAGCAGACGCACCCCAAGTGCTGTTTGGGGTGGGGGTTTTTTGTTGTTGTTTTTTTTAAATCACCATGAAGGTGCTTAATGCTTTAGGACAACTGTCAGCATGTCTGTTCTAAAAAGGGTAAAGTCTGGGACTGATGAGCTATAACCAGGGCAACTGTACTTGGTTTAAGTCCTTCTGAAAGGCTCAGTAATGCCGCCACTGAGGTCTGCCACCACGTTCTGTCCTCTGCCTCATTAAAGAGCATCCAGCACCATGAATAAAGAACTATAGCAGCGTTTCTAGATTATGTCTTTTTTTCAGACCGCAGGAATCCTGAAGTACTTGAGCTAATGCCACATAGGCTTGCTAGAGTCTTGGAAACCATCCAGCAGTTGCAATGGAGAGATCAGGAGAGATTCATTTCATCTACTTTTCAAGTAAAATATCCTGCTTTAGGGCAAAATAGCACTTTTTGACCTCATCCTGGTAAGATGAGACTGTTCCTGGTACCAGAGTTACTTTAACACAGCAAAGGACTTATTGCAGCTTTTGGAGAAGGCAGGCTGCTCTTTTCATTTCCTTGGGTTTGTGACTATGAGTTTAAAACAGTATTCATACATCCTACAGTACCATCTATGGGGAAGGCACAAGGTAGGAGCATCAGCAAAGGCTCCTGGCAAGCCACTGTCAACAGCACAGCACAAGTGAGGAGACGGCGCTTTCCCTGGCAAGCGAGGATGCAGTTTCACCACCCAACACTTCACTCGACTGAGACATCTCTTGGGACTCAGCCAGTGATGAGACTTTAAAGGAATGTAGTGAAAACCCAACTTGGCCTGGGGGATTTATTGAGGAATCATCCCGGATGAGGAGGGAATTTACTGAAGGAATTATCCAAATGAGGCTGGAAGGCTTTAAACAATGTAATAAGTCTTGTTTATTGCTAGCATCTAGGGGATAAATTATCCCTTAGATGGAAACTAAATTCATAAGAGGGGAAAGTTGTTTGGTGAATTCAACACAATAAACTGGAGTCGTCATATCTTCCAAAGCAAAGCTATACTCAAGCCAACAAAGACATAACGATTTTGAATTCTCAGCTATAAATATTCCAAATCTTCCAAGAAGCACTTTGAGATCCCCTTAGTCATGGCCAAAAGCACAGACTTTGCAGCTATTCCTGTTTCTGTGACACTGACATTGGGTGATTTTCTATAATTTTCCACTGAAATATTTGTCTTGTCCCCCACAGCCCATGACCCCTGTAAGGCTACCGAGGAACAACGCTACAGACAACAGTTTTCCCTGTAGTTTTCCTCCATTTTTATAGGTTACCCTTTATGGTTTGAATATACCAAGGTAGACTTAAAAGGCAATTACTTATTCCATGTCCTACAAATTTTATATCAGAGCTATGACTCTATTATACAGACATTTCTGCTGCACCTTAGTGCAAGCTGTAACTTACTTGCAAATATCAGCGTGTCCACGTGAATTCCTGCTAATAGTTACTTAGGAATGTGAAACAACTAAATTAACTATCCCTATAATCAAAACTACAATAATCTCCACAATTACTTATTTTTCTCTTCTTCCAGGTTCTGTTTTTTTCGGGTTTTTTTTGTTTTGTTTTTTTGTTTTGTTTTGTTTTGTTTTGTTTTTCCATAATAAACCAGCAAAAGGCCAGGGCTTCTAGCATGCAAACAAGAATCAAGAACAGAGAATTAGATCAGCTATCTTTGTTTTACCAACAATTTTTAGGCTGAGTCTAGCAAGTCCATGGAAAAGTCAATACACAGAACTTGTGGGCACCATTATATCATTTCCTGTTGTTTTTCCAAGAATCCCACGATCATTTCATGTGGCACTTGCAGGAAATACATAAAAAGGAGCATTGAAAGCAGCACATCAGCTGTGTGGTAACACCGGTACAAATGCAAATACACACCATCCTAAGATTATCTCCAAGAATGTTAATAAAAATAATCAGCTCTATGAATGAGAACTTAAAATGGGTGTGCCAAAGTGCTTTGCTGGAAGACCATTACCAGCAGTCAGATTACAGAAGGCAGGATCCGATAAATCAGGCTATTGGAGAAATGCAAAGGCTGATACATAACCAGAGTCTGAAGAACCATACAAATCCTAAGGCGGCAACACAAGTACTTAAATGCGTACACAACCACAAAAAAGTAGTGAATTGATGTTTCCAGAGAATTGAGGAATCACTTGTTCAGCTGCGGCAGGCAACTTACTTTTTTTTTCCTCCCCCACTTTGTGCCAGTTATTCCATAGAGTAATGGTCTTAAGGCTTAACACTTTCAAAATTTTACTTCCATTTGGGCATTAATGAATGTCACGTCCGTATCTCACCACAACGTATCCCCTGCAGCAGTCAGGAGGGTCTGGAAGCTGGTTGTGCCAGCTTGGCACACACCGCAGCAACTCCCAGGCCAACAAGCGGAGGGAGAGGACCAGTATTTGCTGTGGTACAGCAGCAGAAAGCCAGGTGGAAAATCCAGCTCAGGCTGTTTTCATCAGGGTTTAAAATTTAACCCTGTGTTCGCACGGTTTAAAGTGTGTGTCAGCTTCTGCTATGAGATTTATTAACAAGGAGTGTAAATGGCACCTTAAAACAGTATCCTCTGTTTGGAAGAAAGTACTTGGGATTGCTAATACTATGCGCAAATACACTCCAGAATCTAAAACAGGCTACTATGGACAGTAGATTTTATTAGCATCAAATTTTAGCAGCTTATTTTTAGTCTATGTCAAGCACTCAGTGGAGGGGAAAAGATCCCCCACCAAGTATTCAATTAGCAACAGTGATCTCAGAGTCATATTCCTGCTGCCTGGGACAGTGATTACTCATAAAATACTGAGTTCTGAATACTGACTGAAAATACTGTCATCAAGTGTGAAATAAGGCAATGGGAGACAATGGGGAATAATAAGAAAAAAAAAAAAGACTTTAAAAATTATAAAACTATAAAAAGAAGTCTGAACACTACAAAGTAGAAAGCAGGAGGTGGAGAAATGCCCTTATAGGAAGGTCTCGGGCTTCTGCTCTGTATGTCATCTATCCCAAGGGACTTGGAAATCTGTAGAATTTTTTTTAGTATGTAGTTAGAATCACGGGAACCACAACACCCAGTCTGTCCTATCTCACTGATTTTCAGAGGAAGGTGAAAAATTGTGAAGAGCAGTTTAGGAAAAAGAGAATGGTATCAAACCACCTGCGTAACGGGTAAGACAGTGCTTCCAGTATTTCTCTATCCCCCTGCAATACACTGAACTCTGGCAGCCACTGCCAGCAGTGCCTTGTACGCACCTATCCAGGAATTCCACATCGGGCCTGAGCTCAGCTGCTTTCCAAGAACTTTATTCTGCCACTCCTTACAATAAATTTCCACTAATATCACGCTGCCCCTGCATTCTGCTCCAACTCTTTGCTATAGTTTGTCACGACGTGTATAATCTCAATTAAACTAAATAACATTGTTCCTCTTGTAGTTGATGACTTACACCTGATGACTAGAGAGGGCTACGGTCATCAGGACTGGGGATCTATTTTCCCTTTGTCTCTATACATGTCACGCCCCAACCTAGATTTTCTTTCAAAGCCAGCAAGAGACTCAAGATGGCAATATAGAGCTGGGAAAAGAAAATGCTATAAATATCCCTTTTGTTGCTTAATGTGCTGATAAACCTCTTGCTAGAGAGGCCTCTAGTGTTAATCTGCCCATCAGTCTCAACAATTCCCATCTAAAATTATCAACAAATAGTTTTGTCAGTAGAGAATGTTTATTTGCAGTTGCACAGCTCTCAGATTGTAGAATATTAGCTGCTTAAAACAAAAGCGAACAGCCACTGTTTAGAAAAGCGAGTACTGTGAAAATTAATTCATAACCTTATTTTGCAGTAACTTTAGCGTATGAAGATTTAGCAACATTTAGCATACTTTGGACATATAAAGTGCCTTAAGGGCAAATATTTTTTTAATTTTTCTTTGCATGGCTATCACTATAAAAATGTGATTTTTAAGATGATTTTAGAAAATAAACACGCAATTTTTTAAAAAAGAGGTTTCTACTTCCCCTTGCATGGAATCACCCTACAGTGCAAACTGGATGCAGCATTGCTGAACACGCCCTCAGACTGCTGTGCAGCGCTGCTGTGTGCTCCTTGACAGCTGCTGCCTTCCATCTCAGGGGTGGCAGCCTCTAAATGATGAATGAACTTATTCATACAGTCTGTAGCTATCTGAGAGCTATACCTAATATGCATTACATACGTCTGTCTAGATACATGTACACGCAAACTGAATATGGTTTAGTAGCATTGAAAAGCCTCCCAAAACCAAGGAATTGTAGAATTACCACTTACCAGTATTCCCCATGCTAAATATGTCAAAAAAAGTAACATTTTTTAACAAGATTAACCTTAATTAGTATTTGTCCCTTGAAGATCTTGTAATAGTACACCTCTTTCAACCTAAGTGACTCTCCTGGCCAAAGAACTTGCTGTGTTAAGGGCTGAGCCAGAGCTGATAAGGGTTTATCCTTTTACTTCTGCAGACTTCATATCAAGCCTACAGCTCCTGCCAGGGAAGCAAAAAATGTTTTTTTATAAATAGGAAGGACTAATTCCTGCCTAAGCTCCTGTTTCTGATCACAGTAAACGTTGAAGGCTTTAAAGCTGATTACAAATTAAAATATCTGTGTCCCCAAAATGCTTGCCTAACTTCAAACAATTGTCTGCCACTGCCTGCAGAGCTGGAGCTTCAGGGACAGGTGTGCAGAGCTCTGACACCTATTTCAAAAACAGAAGAGGGCACTAGGGTTTAAGCTATGTTCAGAATAATCCCAGACAAAGTGGGGAAAAAACCCTGGTGAAATGTGTTAGAAATAGTCTTTTGTTATTCTGCTGGTTCTCTCATATAAAGCGAGAAAACCCGGGCAGGGCTGGAGCCAGTGGGACCAAGTGCCATGGCAGCTCCATCACAGCTCGAGGAGCATGTTCGGTCCCCAGCATTGACACTGGTGCCTCCAAACCGCGGTAGCCTCCCGCCACCTCCCACAGTCCTCCCTCCTCCGTCCCAACTTGCACGGGCAAATCTTTGCACGTTGCTTCTCTGTGGGGCTCTCTGCTTGCGGCAGCAAAGGGATACACCGCCAGAAGGACAGCTATGCACAGGCACGCTGAGCTGCCCGCTCCACCATGCTGAGAGACAGTCAGAAGGGTCAAGAGATGTCCCCTCAGGGGCTTGAGAGATACAGTAGATTTTACACTGCAGCTTAAAATAAATGTAGTGATAAAAAGCCACACGTATCCAACAAAAAGCCCCATCGTGTCTTGTGCTCCTTGTAGCTATGAAATAGAGTAATTGCATTATGATTGTGATTCTTGGTTAAATCTGATGTGGTATTTTGATACAGCGCAACACAGATTTTTGTTACACAGTGCTTGCCACAGATTGTGCATGTTCTGTGTTAAGGGAATACATTCAGCGGTGATGGACAGGCTGGGGTCAGGAGAAACCACTCAACACTGTGCAGCTTATATCAGCCAGCTCAACTGTTTTATCTCCCCCTGCTATCAGTGGACAGAGGATTACCTGGAGAAAGAGAACCCAAGCAAGGCTTTCTCTCTGGAACACCTTCTGCAGGAATATTTCACTCCCCACTGGCTCTACAGGGGATTTAGAAAGAACTATACCACAACCTAGCTAAAATAGATGTGTAAATATCCACTATGTATCAAAAAAAATCCATATAAATCTGAGTGTAAAACATCAGAACAGCTGTACCAGGTTAAGGCAAATTACCTTGTGTAATAGAAAGTAAATATAGAAGACTGTAATAGGAGAGTAAGCGGTACTTTCCCAGGTGTCCTCTCCCAGCTTCCAGCAATTTCTGGCTCAGGGACTTCAAGTCAGATGATGTCCTTTTTTTAAAATATCTCTTGGTGGATTTTTCCTGCACAGGTTTCCTCCATCTTCCTCCAGAGATGAAACAAAGGCCTAGAAGACAACACAGTGAATTAATTTTCCTGACATTCATTTATGTTGTCAACAACCTTAAGATCCATCCTTATCCCACACAGAAGTGAGTCCTATGCAAGGCTGCTAAAGAAGTACCTGTTGGTTACAACTGGCTTAGAGGTGTAAGCAAAACACTTTGTCCGTGACACCTGTCTACTTGTTAGGTCCATTCCTTAGTGCCGAATGTGAAGTACGTGTGAATGTCCCTCCTGAAAGTCCACATTCACCTAAACCAGTCTAACAGAAGCATTTAGCCTTAAGTTTCCAGAACTTGGAGAAATCAGAGGCCAGAAAGCCCTTCAAGGGAAGGGAAAACCCTTTAAAGAAGCCCCTCAAATGCAATTACTGTTTAAAACCCCATCTTGCTAAAAAGGAAAAGTCAGGTACAGCAGCAATGTTGGGAAACAGTGTTTGTAAAACCAGCAGGATAGATAGGTATGTGTAGCAACTGTCACACCACAGATATCCTATAAGCAATGTAGGATCACTACATTGTACTCTTAACAACATGAACTGTAACGTATATTGAAGTACTGCAGGATGTGTTGGCTAGGAAGTTGCATCCCAAGAAATTTTTCTGTCATTTTTTAATTGTAAAAGAGTTATTTCAATTATATACGCTAAAATACCAGAATAATCTACATGAGTATCCAGTGTAGATTGTATTAAGGTTTCTTACAGTTAGCTTGCAATATGCATACATATATACAATTTGCATATTTAAAAGGCATCTCGCAGTGAGCAAAAAATAATGCATTAAGTATTGCATTATCTAGCATATATTTCTCTGTGAGCTAGAGGGGGGGAAAATTTGGCTTATGCCTAGAAAAAAGATGTTCCAAATCAACTGAGAGTAATTCAAACTGCATTTTATAACACGGAATTTTGGATACAAGAGGCCATCAGTCTTTGGTATTTTAAATGTTGCCCATCAAAATGCAAGACCCCTAGCATGAGTTTTCTTCTTAAAAAGAAATGTTTTTGTGTTCTACTGAAAAGTGAGTGAGGAAAAATGAAATCTCTCATCTGCTTTTAAGATAGACAGGAACAGAAGGGGACTGGCCCATTTATGTGTAAATTAGGGAGTAACTGCAGCAAAGGAATTAATACATTGAATGAAAAAAAAAAATCAGGGAACATCACATTTGGGTTTGAGGCAGCCTATGTTCAGAGAGTGGCTCTACCAGCTAATACTGTACAGCACCTCCTCACAGACTGACCCTATAAAAGCTTATTAATATGCAGTTTTCCAATATATTTCAGTAAAGCATGTCTTTTGTAGCAGAAGTCAAATCTTCTGGGATGACTTGATACTGCTCTAGCCTTTCCCTTGGACCAAGACTTTGCAATATTATTCTGCAGCTTTTACATCATCTTCCCAACCTGTTGTTACGCAGACCGGTGTCTCAGCTCCAGCGGGAAGGTGCTAACACTACTCCTTCAAAAGCCTTAGAAAAAGACACACATCATTAGCACAAATATCAGCACACAAGGAATCCATGTGAACGTGAGAAGAAAGGAATGAAAAGACTAAATTACAGTGAGGTAAAGCTGTTGTACGTGCTGTACAAATGTGCTTTGTTTGAACCTCTGCTGTTAACCTGGTAAAAATATGTGCGTGTGTATCATATCAATTACAAATTGACAACAGAATATACAGAAATCGTAACACACAAACTTTGTTAACAGGGAAAATCTTGTCAGACTTTCTTTTAAGCCCTTACAATTGACTCATGATGCCAGTGAAGTTTTTTTAACTAATATCACAGACTGGCTAGCACTTGTCTCCAAAACTATCTCCTTTTGGTTTTGTCTTCCCTTTTCAAACTCCAGCAGCTGACTGAATAAGCTAAAAATGCAGATTATCAGATGAACACAAACAATATTTTCTTCCATACAGCCCATCACGTGTTTACAGAAGGCATGCCATTTTTATCTAGGACCAAAATAAGAACCTGTATCTTGCCAGATTCTTCTTGTAGTCAGTAATCACACCTCCAAATTAGCAAAGTCACAAGTATACATCACCGAGCTGTATTATGTTACTGGGTAGCTATTCTTTTCGTGCACAGTCACAGACATGACAGAGGGGAGTCTGACTCCATGGATTAAAGATATGATGTGCCACAGAGAGCCAAAAGGGCAGTAACACCCACAAAAATTTACTACAGTTACAATTCAGATTCATGCCACCGTTGTCTTGGAATGTCGGGATATTTTAGCACAGACTGTGCAGGAGACATACTCTATCAGAAATATCCAAAGGATTTCTGTTAAGCAAGAAAGGGTAAGAAAATACTTAAGGAGGAGATATTCTTGACTGTAAAGAAGATTATACTGAACTGCAGCTCTTAAAATGTTGAAATTGGTCTCCTTGCTCCTCTGGCTAGGAGAGAAGGATTCTTGGCAGTACCTTAGGAGAACAGGGAGCTGAATTTGAGCTGAAGTAGATACTTTATGGCTAATGCCAGCCAGCGGTAGCAGCAAATGTGCACGTTTATCACCAACATCGCAAACTTCGAAGACAGCTATTACAAAGGTGAGAGTCAATAATGCCTTAATAAAGCTGAAAGGAAAGGGACGTAAATGAGTATTAATATTATTTTAAAAAGGGAGAAGACCAAAGTTATATTAATGCAGATATTGAATAAGAAGAACTCACAGCAAATGGAAAAATAATTAGGATAAAAACTGTGGCAGTTTAAGGGATTGATTTGCTCTTCGAAATTTACTAACGGAAGGACTTGCCTCAAAAAACAAGTTGACTTAGAGGTAAATATTCTTTACTGTTATAAATAAAACCCCCTGCAAAGTAACAAGGAAAAGTTAAAAGCTAGGGATGTATTTTGGGGGAATATAGTATGCCTTAGAATTTGAACGGGAATAAAGACCAAACAGCAGCAAAGTGATTTCAGAGCAAGACTTTTAGAAAGATGAGAGATATATTATAGGAATTGCCCCTTTTTCTTGGAAAGGGGACAGTGATTTTACAGATCCTCCTTTAAATTTAGACCTTTGGTATTTCCAAGTATTGAATGTACTATCAGGAAGGGTTAGGAGCAATATGCCAGTTTCACTGATATCATCCATTTCTATCTGATAAAGCCAGTAACAGATTGGACCCAGATTGATCGGGATAAATTTGTACAGAAATCAGCTCTCCCTGGAAGAAAGTGCTACATGAAGTTAAACATGGTTTCATGGTATTACGAAAAAATTATGAAAAGCACAAAAAGCAGAGAAATACTTTGAGACACTCAGAATTTGTAAATGAAGGGACTTCTAAAGAAAACAACAAAAATTATGCAGGAATTGTCCTAACACCCAATACTGAGCCTTTTGAACCTCATGTGAGGGTATTCTACGTTGATTGTGGTAGGATAGCTGAGCATGCACATAATATTATTCCCTATGAAATCCTCCAGCTTTTATTAAGACAGGCAAAGGAGACACGAGAACATGTCACACTCCTTTTTGTATCATACTCCTCTCTGAGCCCAGCAGGGATTTGCACTGAGGGTTTAGTTTTGTTCCAGCTTGTGCACAGCTCTCCCTAATAACCGTTCAAGTGACCAGAGCATCCCAGGACTGTGGTCTTTTGATTGTAAAAGGTGCTTTTTTTAAGACAAAAGAACCATCACCACCCACCTACTTCTAAATCCAAAACAGACTAAAACCTTTGAGACTGTACAAATTTACAATAAAGTAAAACCATAGCTAGTTTCTAGTTTCAGTGCCCTATCTTTTCAAGTTTTGTCTAGCAACACATCATCCACTTCACTTTAATTTTACTATGACATTATAGATTGCACCAGTAATTACCTCTCTGAACAGAGATCCCCAAAAGATTCAGAAAGGTGCCCATTATTGCGGCCATTTACATAATGTGTTGATTGTGCTTATTTATGTGATTAGAGTAGTAGAATAATTTGCATGACAGCTATTAAGATATTCTACAGCCAATTTACAATCTTCTATTTTCATGGCATTTCTAAAAAAAAAAATCTTAATGAAAGAAGGCTGACTTATTTCACCACAAGGATTTTTAGATTGGAGGATGATCTTACTTTTTAAAGTCACAGATGAAGACATCTGAAGACCTCAAGAAAGATTCTTTAGCATGTATCTGCATCTTCTATATTCCCGCTTTTAATGGAGCTGTATATAAAAAGCCCCAAGTGTGAAAATGCTTAAGGAAACAAAGTGCTTTCCCTGAGTGTGTATCGCATCAAGCATTGACTATGACTGCCTGCCCATGGCCTCCTGCGTACAGAGCTGAACAAAGTGCCGAAACGCTGATACCCAGCGACCCCGTGGGAATCGCTCAGACGTACCCAGTGACAGCATGTGTTCTTACCTCTTCTGCATTTGTATTTTTGGAGAGGAAAACTCTCCCAACTTCTGCTTCTCTTGGTAGATGTTGAGAAATATAACATTTACACTGTGACGATCACAAGTGTGCAGGTCTGTTCCCCAAGCTCAGCACACACGAAATAGCATTTTACGCTACTGAAGAGTACACAGTGTCTTGCTCAAAATGCTTCCTCCTTAACTGCAGAATTTGCTGCACATTACAACAGCTAACAAAATTTTAAATTGTGGTTTTACTGAAGGGTACAGCTAACTAACAATTCCCCTGTAAGAAAAACTGATTACCTAAAGCATGGCAGCATAACAACGCACACGTTGAAGAGCTAAACATTTTCCGAGAAATTAGTAATTAGGAAATATCAACAAGACTTTAGTGGAATTAAGACAATATTTTAATAAACTGAGGAGCCAGCCCTGAGACTGGAACAGAGTTTGTCCAGAGAGAAGGGAGTAGGCAGAGTTAGCTTTGTAAGGCGATGCTCATCCATCGTTTGGTGAGCCTCACAGGGCAGAGACAGCTCCATTCATCCTCCAGGCTAAAATTCTGGAGTTTCACACACAGCTCACAATGACCATAAAGGACACTATATTATATTATTATTATTATTATTAACAACAACAACAACAACAACAATAATAATGCTGTATTTTCCCACCCCATAGACTCCTGCAGTGATCTCCACAGTTCTGAATGCATGGAAGAAGTGGTAGTTTCCTACAGGAGAAAAGCAGTTACAAGAACATTATGAGCTAAATTGGTGTAACACGAATAAGGACAATTTACTCCATAACTAAATGCTGACATTACCCTGCGGCCCCATGAGATGTTGGCAACGCCTGTGCAAGTTAAACATCAAAACTTAAAGTCACCATATGCTTGTTCCCTAGAAGGGTCACCTTTAAAAAAAAAATGTAAGTGTGCTTTCTTTACTGTGGTTTTCTTTGATGCTGGTAAACAGAACATGAAAAATGCCCCAGCAATGTAAATGTCCTGAAGGTGAAAACCACTGCCACACTAAACCTTACCCTGCCTGCGTGGCGCTTTGTTTTATGTTTGTAATGAGATACTGTGAAAATGCAAGCGAACTTGACCTCACCCTCATCTTTGGACTTGTAAAATGATCTCTGCTTGAAACTTCCTCACGTTTCCTTTGATGTGCCAGATCAAGACCGAGACCAATCAGATAAAGCAGCATGTCTTGAAGGCGTGACTCCCAGCTGTCCAGACAGCTAACCTTAGCCACGGAAAAAAATAATAATCAAACAATCTGTTTTCCTTGCAGACTTACAACTGCTGTATCACATGATGTGCCACTAATTTCCCAACAGTGTATACTTTGAAGCTGACAAGTGTTAAGCCATGATTAAAAATTCCATATGAAAGTAAGTACCTGTCACTCGCATGGGTCCCTGGGTTGCATTGGTGACCACAGACAAACAACCAGGCATCCATCTGCCCATTTCTGTAGGAGGAAGGTGCTGCAGAGACCTAATTATAGGGTGAATCAGTTTGCTTTCTCAGCAGCTGTAGATCACATAGAGAGTTGACTCACAATCAGCCTAAATTAAAGGCAGTTAAGTTTTTATCCAACCATTAGCACCCAGGATAATACAGTAGACCAAAAATACCAAACCCCCAACCCCCCTCAAAAAAATATTACGGAAATTTCTGCATACCTACTTCCAAATACCCACAGGTCTATTGTGATCAGGTTTAGTAACTGGTTCAGAAAAAACAGTTGTTTTATCAATTAATTAAAATATGTATCCATGAAACAGCTGTACCAAGAATGCACTAAGTGTAATAAATAAGAAGTGTAATTGGATAACTTCAGTTCCTGCAGGGCAAATTGCGACTTTTAAAGTAACCTCATGTCAGACAAAAATGACAGCTTTTTACAGACAGTATGTCTTCGGTAAGTATACTACAGCTTATTGTATATGCTTTGAATATGCATTTACAATTAATCAAACATGCAGTGCCTTGTTGGCAGGTCAGAAGTTTGAGCTCTTTTTGCTTCTTCGATAAATCACTCATTCCAGAACCTTTTTAGAGTAATAAATTCACTTTCCATAAAATGCAGCTAGCTGTAGAGATTGTTCAGTTGTAATAAACAGATATTCTAAACATTAAATATCAAATGAACACACCAAGTAGAAACATTACATATGATTTAAATCAAGAACTAAAAGCTAGAAAAGGAACAGAAAAATTGAAAGCATTTCCAATAATTAACAGTTACAGCAGATACGCAAAGTAGTTGTTTAATCTAGATTAAATTCTTATTTGGGACATATGAGACTAAAAATGCCTTCTAGTGTTCATGTGCTGGCTTGCTTTCATGGAGGAACAGGAGGAATGTGGGAGAGGAACACTGACATTTAACTCTCAAACACTCACGTGAATAATTTTACCGCATGAAGAGTCCTGTCGTGTACACCGGGACTATTCGTGTGAGTTCATGGCCATGATTGTTCAACAGAATTTAAACCATTAAAGGCTACTAACTCTCCTCCCTGGTAATAATATTATTTACACATTTCTTCTCAATGAACAGGGCCACTCATTAAGAGAAAATAAGGAAAAGATCTCACTGGATAATATATTTCTCAAAAGTACAATTATTTAAATTATGGATGGTCAGAAATGCTATCAAACAACGAGTTGCCTAAAAGCTCATCAGAAGTTTAGAAATCAGCTTCGACTTAGAACTTTTTTCTATTTTTAAACACTTTTTTTTTTTTTTAAATAAACTCCCCAAAAGAGAGAGGAAAAAAGTATCCAGTAAACTTCTGCAACTTGTGAACATCCTTCTTGGACTATAGCACAGAAGCTTTCAGTGCAAAACAATCCCTTCTCCATTACCTGTGTTGGGAAAAGCGGCACTCAGGAAAATGTTACCAAACAGACTCTGCTCCCTTGTTTTGGCTTACAAAAGTCCACATTAATTTTTGGTGAAAGTAATTTTGACAAAAGCAGGAGCTAAATAGCATAGCAGTTTGCCCTTAAATTCGCAGAAAATAGGAGCCCTTTTCACTACCACAACTATTTTCTCAAGTCACTCTAAATATCCACGGTGACGTGTTCACATGTTTCTCTAAGGAGAATCTCTGCATTGCACATGTGCAGTGGTAAATTCCAGGACTCTCATACAGCAGCGGAAAAAATGGTGATTTAAAGCCCTTGTAAAAACCCTGTCCCATGGTTTTCTATGCATTATACACATCAGGTCTCCTCTTCTGAAAATTTTCATTTCTCCCCACCCCTTTTCATTTAAGCTGGGAGAAGTCAGCGTTAGCACTGGGTGCCTCCTCGGAGTCTCACTTCCCTGTGCAATCACTACAACTGTTTTCAGAAGAGGAGTAGCGATGGCAGCTGCTCTGGGAGGGAGGTCACTATGGACTCACAGTTATCTCATGTGCACATCCACCTGCGGTAACTTCTCTTGCCTTCATGAATCTTTCTTGCCACTGAAAGTGGTATTTGCCTCCCCCACGAGCAATGGGCTTTAAGATACACGGTTATACCAATTCACAAACCATTTGCAACAAGAAATTAATATCTTGTTAGAAACATGACACTGAAATGATGGCATTATAATCACTGAAAGATTTAAGCGGACACGATTACAGTAATTTGTATCTTGATGTGATTACAGTAATTTGTATCTATTAATTAACACCCATTTTCAATCTCTTGCCATGTTAACTTTTAAGGAAATGATACACTTCATGACATGAAATTCACCCCAAACACGTAACTTATTTCTTTTCAATTTTGTTACTCAACTATTACACAATCACAAAAGTACCAGCTACAGAAGTATTAAGTTACCTAAAAGTGATCAGAACAGGCATTTCTAGCGGTGTCAGCGAAGACCTTTTTTTGAAGGGTCTTCTGCATAAGTGACATAACTGTTCTCTTCTCTTGACTTCACCTGTCATAAAAATACAACATTAAAGGAGGATGTATCAGTATATCTTCTATCCATTTCAGTATATCCCAAGTCAGATTTTGCTTGCATGTCATTTGGATCCATCTGCATTTCCAAACTACAGGGAAGAGAGGATTTCTGAGGAATAACATACTGAGCAATTAAAATGAACATCTACAGTGGAATCTTGCTAGGATGATAATAGATAAGTAACAATACCTTGTATTTTATGTGTTGAATGGAATTTGAAAATATGAATCACTCACTTGAGCAGCAGCTAGGTGAACATGCTATTGCTATTTTACAGCTGAGGAAGGTCCAAGGCAGCAACAGAAACATCTGGAAGAAGAATGAAATTGATAAAAGGAAAGAGTAAGAGTAAGTGCAGTTTTTCAGACAGTGAAGTGACACTCTCAACAAGGTCCTCTTCCTTCTTTTCTTTCATGTCTCCCTGTGATGTGAAGGCTCTGCAAGCTGCCACTTAACCATCTTCAAAAACTGGAAAAAAAGCTGGTGCTGATCAACCCTTTAGTCTACTCACTTTTAACCCACCAGCTGATGCTTAGCTCTTAACGCTGGCTAAGCATTTTCTCCTGTATTTGGATTATGATCTCTACCTTTGGAGAAGGATGTGTAAGCTGTGGCAGGCACCCAGATTAGATGATGAGGATAATGAAAGAAAATAACTAACAAACCCCAGAAGGAAGTTAGATTTTTGTCACAGACAAAACAGTGCCAAAGTAAAGTGAATTTGGCAGATAGGAAAAGAGAGGGGAGGAAAACCAGTGCCAAATCCAAGTTACCGCTCGTTAGCACCACCCAGAGCAATCCCTTCCTTCCTAGGGCATGCAATCAAACGCTATCGATCTTCCTTAACTTGTAGCAGATTCCAGGCAGAGTCAAGTTTCAAGAAAACAAATCGGGCCTCAAAATCAACCATGACAGATATTTCTGCCTCCTTTCCCTGTTCGGTTTTTGAATTTCCAGGGCAGGATTAAGTTCCATCAATTTCTCATTAATCATCATTTTAATGTTTTACATTTACAGTAGCAAGCCAGAGCGAGCAGCACGTTTGCTTGTCTCTTAAACGGGCATAATTTCAAAACATGGTGCCATAATTTCACAAAACAGGCTGGGGACATGCTTTATTTGTATTTACTGTTGACAGCAGGTTATACCAAAGCGACGCTGCGTCAGGACACTTTGAAAATCCAGGAGTGCTCTGTGCAGCAAACTTTGTACTCGTATAAAAAAAATTGTAGGTAGTCTCAAGCAACCCATGTATAACACTGTTACAATGCTGTCTTGTAGGAACTGAACAACAGTTTCTGAGCTTTGTTATAGGCCTGCCTGAGTATGACTCATGAATATTGTATTTTTAACTTAAAAGCTAAATCAGAAGGAGTATTTGACTCCAGATACAATATTTAAATAAATCTGCATCACTCCTAAAACCCATTCCAGAAATTATGTGAGGCCATGCAAGGAGGAAAGTGCAAAAGTTAGTTTATATTAAAATCAGTGATAAATTGGCTCTTGTTTTAATTTAAAAAAAATACAAAGTTCTCCATTTGTCAATTTGATAAAATACAGGTTTTAAAACCCCGAGTCCTACCAGATATTGTTTTTATATGGGTTACTTTGTACAGTTCAAATAAAACACATGTATGGTTTATATAATTATTTCTGGAAGCCTTCATGGATTTCAGAAAACCTTTTAACAATTTGTCAAAAAATTTGTTAGCCCCTTTAGAAGAAAGAGCAGATAACACATTCATGAATTACTAGATACTGGTTCAATATCCAACACCCCCCAACTTTCTTTGCGAAAATAGGCATGTTATTTATCTGTGTTCCAGCTGCCCAGTTTCCCCTAATTCACCCTAGAATTTCTTGCTACCTCTGCCTACATTATTTATGAAGGTAATGCCTTCCCTGAAGCAGACTTTGATTTCTTATAAATGTATACAATAACTAGAACAAAGGGGACCTAAACTAATAACAGAAGATTTAATCACAGTAAATCAAGTAAATATTATGGAACACATTTTACAGCTAGGTAAACCAATCTGAATTGACCAAGGTGATGGATCAAAGTAACAGCAGACTTGGAAATCAAAGCACGAAATCTTATCTTGCTATTTATTTTAACTAAACCCAGCAGATATAAGCAATACACTTAGGACACGCTCTCTGTTGCATGCCTTCCCCACGCAGCAGATGTTTCTTGGAGAGAGAGGCTCATTGCTGTCCAGAGCACTACTTGTTGCTTAATGTCAACTGCCAACACAAAAGTCACTTCCCTTTCTGGAAATGATGAATATGTAACAGATAACATATCTAACAGACGAGGGACATGTATAGGTGCTTTTTTCTCATCTTTTTGGAGAGGAAAATGTTGCATTATCTTCGAGATTTAGATAGAACATGCCTGTATGGTGAGAGATAACCTCACCAAAGAGGTTGCTTCGATAATTTTTCTATTTTGTCATCTGTTCAGCTATTAAATGGCCATACTACAGTATGTCTCAGAATTTTCAAAACAAAAAATTCCAAGAAGCCTGTAAAACTGCAATAAGTATTTTCTTTCCTTTTTTTAAAAAAAAACAACAACTGACCACTGCTAAGTCTTGAAAGAGCAGTACATAACATCAGACAAGGAGTTACCACAAGCTTCATGTTTTTCAGGGTGTCTCCCTCTCCCAGCTCTCTCAACTCAACTGTGCTGCATCGCTTACAAATTCTTTACAAAGGTGATACTGGGAACCCATTCTCCTCCCCCTTACAGACCCTGTGAGACCAATTAATGCCAATAGAGTTATTATACTAATGGTTGACAAAAGGTTCAGAGTCTGTCCCTAACAGAAAAATTGAACAAACAAAGACAAAGAAAAAAATTCTATGACATTACACTCACTTTCCCCCAAAAGGCCACATTGGAAGGAAGAAAGGAAGACTGCTGGACTTGATACACTAAGGAATGCACTTAAATTAAAACCTGATTATTGTCATAATGCATTTGCACTTAGGAAACCAAATGATTAACTGAAGTCAAATGACATGAAGTGCGGCCTACAACGGAGCTGTGGAGGCAGCGTTCTTTAGTTGACTAAAACTGCAGATATCTTTATGTAAAACTGCTAGCAGGTTTTGTTTGATTGTGTTTATTTTGCTGTGTTTGTTTTATGTTTTGGATTTTTCAAAAGACTTTATGTGAAATCTAATTTCTCTGCCAATTAGTTTCTGTAGCTTAATGGAAAAATATACCCATAGTAATGCAGATTTCATCTGTTTAAATTTCATTTGACTATCTAATGAAGAAAATGCAGACAAAGAAAAAGATTATGCTTTTCCAGATTGAATGGAAATCAGCTAATGTTACTGTAACAGAATTTGTTGCTGGACAGATTTTGTAGACATTTCTAATTTATCTGCAACTTCCTGAGCAGGTGGAATGTGTTTGAAATAGGAGCACTACTAGCTCTGCAGTGCTAACTCTATGAATATGAAATGTAGGCATTTTCCCTGGTAATTTGCAGGTATCTGAATCACTACTGTCCTGCTTTCAGCTGAGAGAGAGTTAATTTTCTTCTTAGTAGCTGGTGCAGTGCTGTGTTTTGGAGTTGGTGCAAGAACACTGATAACTGATGGTTTTGGTTGTTGCTGGGTGATGTTTGTACCAAGACAAGGACTCCAGTTTCTCTGGCCCTGCCAACAAGCGGGCTGGAGGGGCATGGGAATCTGGGAGGGGACACAGCCAGGAGAGCTGTCCTGAACTAGCCAAAGGGACATTCCATACCATTGAACATCACGCTGAGTACATAAGCTCGGGGAAGAAGGAGGAAGGGGAGACATTTGGCATCATAGTGTTTGTCTTCCCAAGTAACTGTTATGCATGATGAAGCCAGGTTTTCCTGGAGATGGTTGAACGCCTGCCTGCCCATGGGCAGCAGCGAATGAATTCCTTGGTTTGCTTTGCTTCTGTGCACAGCTTTTACTTTACCTATTAAACTGTCTTTATCGCAGCCCACGAGTCTTCTCACTTTTACTCTTCCGATTCTCTCTCTCATCCCACTGTGGGGGGAGTGAGCAAGCGGCTGCGTGGGGCTTGGTTGCTGGCGGGGGTTAAACCCCAGCAGCCACCAGTGACACCAAGCATTTTGACTAAAACAATAATATATTTGTCAGTGTTATATTAATATTATCTTATCTTAAAATAGAATTCATTCATTTTGTTTAATTTTGTGTTTGTTTGTTTGTTTTTTTTAAAAAAAACAGCCTATACTTGGAAATTTTGTAATTAATTCCTCTTCCAGGTGAGGCTGACTAATATTTCTCACTGTCACTGCAAATGAGAAATAGCAACTCAAATCAAAACTGAGTCTCTAGAAAGATGAAATGATCAAGACAGAAGTACTAAAAGTCTGGAGCTGAAAAATAAGTGGCAGGATAACTTCTCAGCTGTACACAAAATATAGCGAAAGAGTTAAATGATGGAGGAAATTCTAGTTGCTGCAATAACACACAACCTTCATGACATGTTTTCAAATCCAAAAAGTGTTTTCTTTGATGGGATTATGAACAGCCATTATGGTTTTCTTACTTCCTATCCTTAAACTAATGGACATATTACAATACACTAACATATCTACATTTTACTATACATTATAAACCCCCAAGATTTTGTTGGAACAGGCTAAGAAAAGATGCGGCACAAGAAAGAACAAAGAGAAATGGAAACAGATCCCACTCTTGTTCCAATTAACAAACATTCTGTGAGCCAAGCACATCATTCATGTGGAGACAGACCATGCTTCTCTCACCTAAAAACTTGCAATGTTGGTGGTGATTTAATACTCCTAGCCTTGACAGAGCTAGCCTAGCTCAGCAATGTGCTTCTTTAAAAGAAAACCACAGCCCAGACTGAAGATGTTTCATGGAAGTCTCATGAAACCCACACAGCAGCCAAGACTCCAGGAAGGCTTCCTTCACTGCTGCCCTCACGGGACTACTCATGTGGGTTTGAAGGCTTGGGTAGATGGGGACACTACGTCTTAACCGTTACAATTTGGGAAGGAGTTTAAAAAAATAAAGATCATCTAAACCTCAAGATTCACGAGGTGGAAAAGCAACAACTCAATGTTCCTCAAACATCAGCACAAAATTCTTGACTTCAGGTGTGGTAATAGTTGCATGGAAGGCACACAGAAGAAGCACTAAAAGCTGCAATTGAAGCTACGATAATAGTAGCCAAATGTCACCACTGTCATTTCTTAAGATGTAATTTGTCAGACATATTTTTCCTCTAAGATCATGCAATACTACATACCTTACCTATATTTTTTTTACTCTGTATCCTTCCCAATATATAAGAAAAACCTCAAAGCTTAGTATATTTTTGTATTAAACATTCTGATGTTTTAAGCCTGCAGTCAATAGCCTACATGATGAATACTAGCAATGAAAAGACTTTGATTTATTAGTGTTTTATCATTAAATGATAAGAAGCTCTGAGGGCTTTCTTAAAAAATAACAATTAATAAAGCAGTGGCAAAGAAAAATTGAGCATCAACATACTACTGAATTTGTAAAGTCTAAAAAAAGTTAGTAAAATATCCTTATTCCTGTACTTGCTGCTAAGGGTCATTCCAGACATTTGGCCCTTGTGGAGAAGAGACCCTCTTTCAGTGCGTCAGCGCTCACTGACTTCCAACACGCTCTTCCAGATCCTTTATCACTCTTCTCACATTTTCATGTTTTCTTTCCCTGACTTGGAAAGCGCAGCCTCAGTCTACCCTGAAAGGTGGAGAAAACAAAGGGACCCTGTTCACACATCATGTCTCAGGAACTCCCATGGCCACTGTGGTTTGGGCTTCCATGGTGAAACCAGGAACATTGTGTGGGCAGAGTTTGATATCCTGTTTGTATATTGAAAAAAATCTGCTCTTTTCTGCAACAACAAACAGGACTGGTAGATTTTTAACATGAGCAAGCAACCCTAGGAACCTCAGACAACCTGGGAAGCCTAGTAACACCTCTGTGAAATCCTATGATGTAAAAATTAAGTCCTGCAGCCTCTACAGTGAAGAGACAGGAGGGAAACTAAGTAATAAAGCCCTAACCTTTTCCTTTACTGTCAATGTCTTAAATGGCATTTTGTCCACCTGCATGAAGAAAAATTCTCCAATATCAACGGATATGTTACAGTTCAAGAATAGTTATTGTTCAGTTAAAGTCTCATTAATATTGCATATAATTACAGCGTAATCCTCTGATTCCCGTTGCCTTCACAAAAAGGACAGTAAAAAGTATGCAGCAAGGTAATAAAACAAACATCTTGCAGAGGAAGTAGAGATTCACATGTTTAATACTATTATTTCCTCCTTGGAAATGACTGTCCTCTGCCTTTTTAATAAAAAGCAGAAGTGTTATAAAACATATATGAAAGAAATCAGCACTGCCAGATGAAAAGGATTCCAGGTAAGTAGCACTCCCAGATTTGCAAGTTATAAAGGCATAGAGCTGTTTCAAGTTGGAGACCCGTGCAGATGATGAGCTGCCTTCAAGCGCCGGTATTAGCCCATCTCCTCACTCCCCGGCTGCCCTTTTTGGGACTATTTCTATAAATGTGACAACATATCAGCTTACCAAGATCACAGATGAGAAGATTTCGGGTCCTGCCACCCACTAGGAGAATCATTTGGCCACAAAGTTTCATCGTTTTAGATGTTTTCATCATAAAGTCATGGGTAGCATCACCCTGGGGTCTTGTTTATAGCTTTTATACTTTATTGTCAGGTCTCAAATTAAAGGTAAAAGATTACTCCTGTTCTTTTATACACAGAAGAAAGCTTATTGAAATAAAGTCACTTCAGCTGAATTTTTAGAGCAAAAGGAAATCAAGCATTCACAGTGCTGCCTTTGAAGAGTAAAAGGAGCTTCTATTCTTTTTATAAATATCATATTTTATATGAGGTTTATAAATATACTTGGCAAAGAAGTTTCATCCAAATGTTAGCAATTTCACATCTTTCATTTACAGGATATTGACCCAGTTGATTTGTAATTAATTGCAGACCTTTTTCTCATTAGCTTATCGATTGAGGAGTCTGCAATGCATTCTTGACTGTATTATAAATCGCAGCCTTCGTTCCAGGGTACATTTGGTCGCAGTTAATTCCGGTTGTCTACATTTTTCACATTGTAAGAGTTACCTGCTGTACATCTTGCCAAACTGTATCCTTTACAGTGGAGAACTGCAGGTCCTTTGTTATTGTAGATCCACTTCTGAGTAATAAACTCAATTTTCTACTTATTCAGGTTTAAGAAATCAACAGTGAAAACCAAAAAAGCCTTCATTCTCATGCTCTCAAAAAAGGCCTTAGCCAAAGCTCATGAAACCTGCTGGAGGTTTTCCATTGATTTCAGAGAGCTTTGGATCAGTCTCCCAAGTGAGTAGGTAGTTGCAAAAGCAGGCTGGAAGATGATACTTCTTTAAAAATAACTAAAACTATAACATGAGGAAAAAAAACCCAACACACCTTCAAATCAGTACTTTAAAAAAAATCCTTTCCTGTAAGCCCAGTAAACCTAGCAACATTGTAAACCTTAAAACCTTAGGTAAAATAAAAGCAAAAAAATGTCCAGGAAAGGGGTAAATTCTAGATTCATTCAAATAGATGCAGGCATTAAATAATAGCATTTGTAAATGCTTGTTTTTCAGTAGAAGTACCTTCTCTTGTTAAAAATCCCAAATAAACAAACCCTGTGCTTAAAGAGCACTTACCTTTTTTTTTTTTTCTCCTCCTCACAATAGTGGAGTTCAGCAATATCCATTAAAGTCAGCATCTAATCAACATTCTGGACCATCCTTAGTACCTATACAAGAAAAAAAGCAGCACAGTAAGAAATTAATTTCAAAAAAAAAACTAATTTAGTCTAGACTGTGGCAGAGGAGAACAATGTCACACCCTAAATTTCATTTAAAATATGCAAGCCTAGAGCAGCTCTCACTGCCAAAATCAGAGCCGTTTCTTTTTCTGTTCCAAAGGTGCAGTTCTGGATGTCGGCTCCAGCAGAAGATGTGCACCCGGGTCAGCACCGCTGCCGGGTACCGACTCAGCCCTATTCCCCCCTTCCAGTGTTGGAGGGTCTAGGCTGGAGGCTGCTTTCCCCCAGATGCGTCTCCTTGGCACTACAAACACAACATCCTGAAAATGAAATGAATCTTCCGTTTCTTAAGTGCCTAAATGACGTGCTCAAGTCATTACTAAGAAGAAACGGTCCTTAGGATAGTGGAATTATGAACTGTTCTGGCAAACACTGAAGCACTGCGTTTCCACCAAAAATGGGAAGGCCTCTGAGGCCAGTGATATTTAGAGGTCCATCTCCTCTTGATCTTCACAGCAGGCTTTCTACTGACTGAAAACCCAACTACAGGGGAGAAACCAAAGTCTTGATTTTCTATAAAAGAAAAATTTTATTTATTACATATTTATATATTTTATAATATATAAAAATATTTACATATTATAAAATATATATAATATTTAGATATTATAAAATATATAAAATATTATAGAAAAATATATTTTTCTATAAAGTTTTTTCATCAAGTGAGATAGAATTAAACTATAGAGGATAAACCCATTCCAGCTGAAAAACAAGCCTGCCTCAGCAAGAGGTTCTGTGCCAGTACAGGCTAAAGCAGTTGCCAAACCTGAAAATCGTTTAACACCAGGGTTATTTTACCACGTTTCTTTCAGGGTCTTTGCCAACAGAACTGCACCAGCCTTTGCCCCAGCTGCTGCGCCTCCTGTGCAGCACAGCCGCAGCAGCGAGAACCTCCGAGCAGGGGCTGGGGTCGTGCTAGCACTGCTGCGGGCAGGTGGCTCAAGGTCTCCTAAGGGCAAACGCCTTTTAAACCGACAAAACTGCACTTGCACCACTACGGATACTCAGGCCCATTTATTGCTCACTCCCACCAAGCAAGTGCACGCAGCGTAGCCAGAAAAACTGCGTCTGCTCCAAGGGTTTCTCCATATGCAGATCTGCCGGACTGGGATCAAACTCATTCTCAAACTGGGCTTGACACAGCCCTGCCAGCACACATCTGCAGCAGAGGCATGCCCTGAAAGCCGCTGCTGTAAAAGGAAAGGCCACCAGCTGAGTCTTACTTTCTCTTTGATCTCTTTGAATGTTTTTATCAAAGTAACCCAAAGGGCCTCTGCTGAAGTGGTTGCTGCTGGACTGATAAGCCAAAAAATGGAGACACAAGAGGAGGAAAGAGATGCTGTACACACAAAAACCCTAAAACCAACAACAGGTTTTCAAAGTGGGGTCTTGGCAATATTAGCTTTATTGCAGAGGCCTGTAACTGGGTATCTAAAGACCTACCATGCTGCTTATATAAAAAACCCCACAACCAAATCATGTCTGAATGCATCTGGCTACAGATTACAAGTCCATATGTGCAACCAAATCATGTATTAACTAACTTATTTCTCTTCTGCCACTCATCAAATTTCTTTCAGAACAGTATCAGTTATAATGTTTGCACAGATGGAGGCTTGCAGCAGCAAAGACTAAATATCACATACTCAAGACATGCAACCTAAAACTACCGTGGCAGTGCGTTATTTTAATCTATGCACCTAATTGTTTCAAGCTCTTGAAAAAGGTTACTGTTAAAACCATAATTTATGGATAGTCTCAGAGTAATCAGTGACTGCAGCCAGCATGAAGCCATTGATCAGCCCCAACCCATTCGCCTGGTTTTGACAGAGGTTGACGTACTGCGTGATGGGCTGGTGGGCAGCTTCTTCCTCCCCAGCTGGAAATTCCAGACCTGCTCAAGTGTCCGTTCCCTTTCTAGCGTACTAGCTGAGATCGAACAAAGATACATTCAGGCATGTTCTCACAGAGCCTAAAGCAACTTGAAATATGGCCTCTGAATACGTGCAAACACAAGCTCGCTGTCACACAGGGGTTTTTGGTTACTGAAGAGAACTTCACCCCTTTCTGCAAGGCAAGCCAGCCAGCTAGCCCAAGGGATGGTGACACCTTAACCCACATTAATTTGACAGAGCTACTGTCCCTGCCGTATCCCCTGGAGGAGCCAGATGGTACTGACTACAGTTCCTCAGGGGATGGTGGGTGTGGGTGTCTCAGTAGTGCCCTTGGAAAGCAAAAGATTGTGACTGCCAAAATAGTGTGGGGAAAAAAGCTCTTCAGAAAGCCAAAAAGCGGACTGATTGGATAATTTCTCTTCCCCTCCACAACACACTGGAGGATGAGGCAAACTCCAACTGTCTCACTAGGGGAGAGTAGAAACTCATAATCCTTTAAAGCAAATAGTTAGAAAAACAGAAATCCCCAAAGGCATTCTCTTGTACACATTTATTAGCAAGACTAATCCCCAACCTCTTAGCTCCCTGATTGTGCTTTCGAAGGCTGAGGAAGAGGGGTTTAGCTTTCCTGGCAGCCCCGCTGAAAACTGCCAAGATGAGGAACGACTAAGAAAGGCCATTTTAATACCTAAAGCAAATGACAGAGGCAGACTTTTTGAAAAGACAGAGATATCATCACGGAATCACAGGATGGTCAGGGTTGGAAGGGACCTCTGGAGATTGTGCAACCTGGTCTAGGTGAACCTGCTCTAGCAGGGCGTTGAACTAGACAGAGTTGTGTCCAGGTGGGTTTTGAATGTCTCCAGAGAAGGAGACTGCAAAACATCCTTCGGCAGCCTGTTCCAGTGCTCTGTCACTCCCAAGGTAAAGTTCTTCCTCCTGTTCAGAAGGGACTTCATATAAAATGTGCTGGAGAGAGCTCATTCCCTCAGTAAACAACAAAAGAAGGCTGGTCCAGACCCAGCTCTGAGTCTATTTGCATCAGATCCATCCCATGCTGCCTTCTATCTTTGTTCCTCATCGGTCTAGTATTGTCTCTGTCTCTGCTCTTGGCCATTCCCATTGAGCCACACCTGCCTCTGAAGCCTAGATACACACATCCACATGCATCCACATGAACACATCTCAGAAAACAGCTGAAGACATTTGCACTGCCAGCCACCCAGCTTGCTCTGATCTACTGACTCTGGCATGTCCTCCATACCACACTCTTCAAATTGGCTTTGTAACGTGGACTTGTGCACATCACAGAAACCGAAGCAGGCTTACATAGTCCTAGACATCCTAGCTTCAACAAAGCACTAGAGGCTAACTTAACTCATGCTTGAGAATGGCATGCCCTTAGATACCTCATGAATGGTTATTTTTGTAATGAGCTTTTTATTTACAGTATCCCTACTGAAATCCTCAATGTTGCACTCCTGTGTACAAACAGTGGATTATTTTTCTTTACTCACTTTTTCTATGCAGACGAGCTGGCTACCGATTAGCAACATTAAGCCAGGCTTCTCAGTGGTGTAATATGTATTAAGATGAAACACAGCTGCATGGGTTTTGATTTACAGTTATCCTCCATTGGGTGAGGGGAAGGAGGAATTAGACTTCAAGCAGCATTAATTGAAAGGATTGCAAACAGTGCATCAGGTCAAATACACAAGTACTAAGTAGAAAGTAAGTGCTTATACCTTCTGTGTGCTCACAAAAATCAGTCTAATGGGCTGCTTCAGTGGCACAGAGTGCACCGCAAAGGACACTCTTATATTGCCTGGTTTTGATGGAAGAGAGCCTCAAAAAAGATTGGATATGCAGACTGTTTACAGATGGCTTACAGTGATGTAGCTTGTGCTGGTCGATCACAAAAGCATAAACTGTAATAAAACTTCCTTCAGCAGTTTACCTTAATCTAGTATCTGCATGAGTTGCCCTAAAATATTTATCAGCTGGGTTTACTGCATCTACAAGAACAAAGATTTAAACATGCTACATTGGTTTAACAATGGATTTTATGCAAAATTTTAGTGAAATTCACGCCTCTGGACAGGATGTTTCTATTTGCAACTGTGATCCAAAGACAGTACGATTCAGCGTTCCCTAATAAAGTGATTTAAGTCTCTTCCATTCTAATTTCTCATTTTATCAGACAGAGAAATCAAACAACAGGGCGGAAAGGAAGAAAAAGGGAAGGAGTGGGGGAAAAAGGAAGCCTCTTTCAGACAATGGAGCACAATTTATGTTTTGGTCCTATTAACCTAGACATATGATTAAGCTACAGCCAGTAGAGCTGGAAAGTCAACACACAGCATTCATATCACCAGCGATACGTGCCTCACTTCTCCAATGGATGATTAAATGGGTGTAAATATCCACTGGGAAATTTTTCACTGTGACATTTCTGCCATGACTTTATCCAAAACACAGAGTATCAGCTATCAGGAAACATGCCACGTTCTAAGACAAAGGCTTCAGAAAGACTCTGTGGCATTCCAGATAGAGCAGGAGTTTCAGCGGCAGTCCGAGCATGTAGCTTGCTCCATAGGATTTTCTTTCCCCAGAACTGTATCGCCAGAGAATGGTGTCGAAGTTGAACATGTTGCAAAAGATAGAGCCAGTCTACAAATATAGACTGATTTCAGCTTTTCCTTGCACATGCCCCGCACAGATAGTATATTAAATCAGAGGAAAATATAAGTGGCTGAATGCAGTCAGATCCCTTCTTACTGCAGAAGGGGGAAAAAATATTAGCAAAGCAGCTGAAGCTGAGGGATTTGAGTTCATTAGATCTGTATTATTGTATTTTTTAATTATTCCCAGAGAAGCGGAAAACTGGGCAAAATTATGATAAGGAAAGCCTGATTGCCACGCACAGAAATCTAAAAGCCAGTTTAACTACATCTGACCTATCTGACATGGTTTTTTTTGGCAACAGGTATCAATAAGTCATCTTAATGCCAGGAGTGGGTGTTTTTTTCAGATGAGTGGATTAATTGCTTGAATTGGATTATGCTTCTGTTAAGAAAACCTATAGTCTATAAAAAGATTAATTAACGTGACTAATGTCAACAAGCTTGAGAGCCTATGTGTCAAAGGCAAGCTGATCATGCCTTCCTTTGCCCTATAACATATTTATGGTCTTGTGCAGAGGAGGAAAATATTCAGTAAAGCAGAAAACTATAAATACTCATGAGCAAGCAACCATAGCAATTTCTTTTTTACCATGGTAAAATAAGAGTTTTTGCTGTTAATACTGGAATTAGCCCATATGTTTTAAAAGAAAGAAAAAAAAAAAGAGAAAAAGAAAAAAAAGAGGAGAGAAAAAAAAGGCACTTCTCAACCCCCACTTTATCATGAGCAAATCTGACCTCTTGGGAGAAAATGTTGCTTCTCTTAGAAGGGAACCAGCCCAGAATCTTACCAAACCATTGGCGTTAGTGTTTTTTTTTCCTACGGTAAACCACTGGGATTTTAAAAACAAAATCCTGCTGTTACATCACAACAGCCCTTCTTAGACAGATGTTCTTAAAATTATTTTTCGCATTAGAAGGCCTCACTGATAAATGGTGTTAAGAATGATCACGATTTGCTGTGCTACCAAATTCAGTCTTATTGGGATCAAACCACAGCATGCTTTGCAAACATACTTCTGCCGCAAAATCATCTAATGGAGTAAAATTGATACCCCAAGCACATAGTTTGACCCTCCTTGCAAAGCAAAATGGTGCTGTCATTTCTTAATGGCATGCCTTTGCCCAAGTCCTGTAAGAACACAGGACATGGCAAGAGCTCAAACCCAGCAGCGTTTGAATTTTTAAAGGATTAGAACTTGATGTTGGCTGTGTAGTGGCAACCTGTTAGTCATGCAATGCTCTTTTTGCAATCCATGCCTCGTTGCACTGTATATTCCTGAAAAAAAAGAAAAAAGGACAAGAATTTGGACACTAGAATACAAAACACCACAGTAAAACATTCACACATACTGTTTAGTCAGGAACAGCGCAGAAAATTTAAATAAGCAGCATTTTGGTAGGGTGGTGACTGCAGCTGAAAACCTTATTAAAACTCAGCAAAGAAGAGTTTTGTGCAGTGCTCAGAGCTAAAAGCCCCTAATGGTGTCTACCTCTAGAGCAGAATATTTCCACAAAGGTAGCTGAAAATACTGTCCCCAAAAAGGCTCTTTTCCGAGTCCTGACATCTCAGAAATCTCACTGCTACTTGAGGACAATTTGTAGCTGGGAGGACCATGCCTCTACAAGAAGCTATTAAACAAAGAGCTTTTATATCAGCCTCACAGAAGCATATGACATGTTCTCATCATGCAGATGAACAAACAGGAAAGAACAGATTTCTTGTGAACTGGGATTTTTTGCTATAAATTAAAAGGCTATTCCCTTTTATATGTCATGTGTATTTAATTTCACTCCATAGGGTAATCCACTGAGAATTCAGAGAGTGCCAAGATCTACTTTCCCCATTCCTTTTATTTCCTTAGGCAAATATCTAGAATTAGAGACAGAGAAAAGATGAAAAAAAGGGAAGGCCAAGGGAAATACAGAGGTCCAAGTAAGAAAGTAAGACCAGTCTAAACAAGGATTTTTCCTGGTCTATGCAAGCAGCACTGATTATTTATAACAGGCAAAAGCATCTGTCTTTGATTATGATTTCATGTATACTGTGGATGGTGGTGAGCTTACTGTGTGCCAGAGAAGGCTGTCATCCTGCAGGATGAAATTCCAGTGAGAAAAGCTAATCTCTCTCTCAGGGAGAGACTTCTACCTTTTACTAACTGAAGAACAGATGAAAAGAGCTTTCATTCCAGAAAAAATAAAACTGCAAGGTATTACAGAATGTAAAGAAATAAGATTTAATTTACCAACAAAAGAGTCAAAGCACATACATTTTAAGTAAGTATACTTGAAAGTGTAATTGTTCAAAGGCATTTCAACCACTTCAAATTTTGCAAACCTTAAGATTCCGTATGCTGGAAAAGATCAACTTATTTTTCTACAAACCTTTAGTTGGTAGGTTACAATCAGCCTTTAGTTTTGTGTTATTTGAGATGCATACGCACAGTGACCTTGGGGAATAAAAGCAGGTTATGGGCCCAGAAAGGCACTGGGTAAGAGCAGCACCAGGATGCATACAAGGCATGTGTAAATCTGCACAGTTAACTGAGAAAGGCACTCTACGGTCTCTCAACTCATGATACGATCCTTCAGTCTTAACAATCTATTATTAAGCTGGCATGTAAAACATTAAGTGTGCTGAATCTGTGCCTTATAGTCTCTTTCAATGACGACTAGAAGCAGGTGAACCTCTCCAGCCAAGCCAACCCAGAAGAAGTGGAGATAATGGCAAGCAGAAGTACCTTGCAAGCAGAGGATTTTCTCAGACTGGGAAATGGGTGCTATTTCACTGCTGTCCCTCTGGAAACGGTAGAAAAATTACACACAACAATGACAGCAGTAAGAATCATCAAGACATGTGATGCTTCACAGCTGGAACAAACGCTCTAAGCATTTGTTTCCTTTTCTAGGGCTGAGGGAAACAACTTCCAATTAGCCATTCTTATCATTCAGGGCACCCCATCCCTGTCTGAAATCAAATGAGCAAAGCGTGAAAGTCTTCAGGGCTTTCTGCTTCTCATTGCCAGATACATCAGAAAGAAGCTTTGGTTGCTCATGTCTACTCAATTAAGACCAGCTCTTAGGCCTCAGTTACAATCAGAATCTCTTTCCTGCCTTTTTCAAAGAGCCACAAACCAACCTAACTGCACTACCGATAGTGCCAAAAAGGATATCTGCTGATTTGATGGACAAGCTCTGGTTCAGAGCAGTCTGAAATCTGTACAGCTTGTCAAGAGGCAAGGAGCTGACAGCATTTTGTTGACACATTTCCTCAAAGTAATGTGCAGACTTACAGATTTGATTTTGAAATATTCTGCATTTGAACGTTGCCAAGTGATAACAACATGTCACAGGCACTAAAACTCCGTCTTATCAGTATTTCATCAGCTTGAACAAACTAGAAGGAGGAAGTGTAGATATTTTTTTAATTGTGGTGGCAGGATAATTATGGAAGTTTATCCACTGGAGCGGAAAGCTGTCCAAGAAAAGCTGTTTTACTGATTGAGTGGCTGCATCTGGTAACATATCAAAACTCTAAAATCACGTTAAATTATTTTTCTCATAGTAGCGACTATTTTACAGGTCCTCATTTAACACACTCCATTAAAAACCAGAACATAAATCCCAGGTACAATAAGAGAGCTACAGTCACTAATCACCACTGGATTTCTTAAAATAATGGAGCTTCAGACCTAAGCCTATATTGTTGATGTGACTGGGATTTTTGCCATTTCAGTGCCACTGGAGTGGGATCAGACTTGGACTTGGTTAGTTGTAATAATAATAATGAAAATTAATGATAATTTCTAGCAGACAGCCTGAGTTAGGAGGCAAGGCTGTCACATTTCTTTATGTGCCTGACATTGTGCTGAGAAATTACTATCGCTGCACGAGCTGATGGAGGGCAAGTATTATAAAAGAAAATGTCAAACTGAATCCAAACTATTTTCTTATTTTCCTACTTCACCTCCCTCTTTAAAAGCGTACTTAAGCCCCCTGATTTTATTTTCAGACCGCAGCATTTCCTAGCCCAAACAACCCTGCCATTTTCCAAACCACTCCCAACAGTTCTGTCACTTCTGAAAGCAGAGGAGGAAACTGCTTAGAGAATTCATGAAGGACGGGGCATAAATACTGGAGCCAGTATTTATTCCTTGATTATTACCAGTGATTTCTGTGAAGGATGTGACACACCCAGAACCCCCAGTTTGTCAAGAAAGGCTGTTCAGCATTTTAAGACTATTGAGTCCCTCTCAAAGTGCCCCAGATAGGGCACATCAAGACTAAGGCCAAAAAATCGCTAACGGCCTTCAAGTATTTTAAAGAATGCCCAGTGTAAGTGCATGAGTTTGCTTTGCACATTTTCAAAATCTTGACTTTATATTACTACTTCATTGATTTCTGTGTGATAAGAGAAACCAAACGAAACATCTGTTCCCTTCTTTAATACAAGGTCCCAGCAGGAGGAATACAGCATTCATTTTTTGGAAGACCTTAGCTGAAAGGTTTTATCCCTTTGGGTATATAAAAAGATCCTTTCTCAGAGGACATAGATAAAATTTCAAAAGCAGCAGCATTTCCTTCTCAGACAATAACGAACATCCCCAGCTACCCCAGGAATTCACAACCTGCTACAGACTTGCTGTGTGTGGCAAATCCAAGTACAAACACAGCTTCCAGATCTAAAACCTGTGGCTGAACAACTCTGAGGTTAAATGTCGGTCTCTAGAGAAAGCAAAAGGCTTAACAGTGGTGGAGTATCTCACGCTATGTCAATGCACAAATATAAGGCTGCTGAAAAAAGGAGAAATACTGAGCAACATCACCAAGTGCAGCCCCATTTAATGAACAGCAGGCAGAGAAAGTTTCTCACACTTGTTATTTTACCTTGATAATCCCTTTATTTATTTGTTCCCTCGTAATCTCTGATACTCAAAAATGTTTAAGACTCAATAACGTGGTGAAGCAAACATGACAAAACCTGGGAAGTTCAAACCTGATATTTGGGAAGATGGGTTAAACACCTTTAACTTTTCAGCCAAGTCCAAGAATCAGTCCTGGCTTAGGTCTCTAGGGAAAACTTATTTGTAGTGTCTAAGGGTACAAATGCCGCTGGTGCCCAGACACCACGAACAAAGGCTTTGCTGGTAGCCAGACTCCACTGCTCTGCTTCCCCATAACTGCAACCCCTTCAGCGACATGCCAAGCAATTTGTTACCTGGCATGGCTATAAAAGCCTGCAGCTGGGCCCCAGAGCAGCTGCAGCTCACTGCTTGCTCACCCTGCCTATGCAGTTCCCTGGGGAGAACCGGGAACTCCAGTCTCTGCTCCGATTCTGCCACTGCCTCCAGGCTACACCTGTGGACATCCGTGCTCATCACCAGTGACCATAAGGCAAATTCTGTGACCAGGAATAAAAACCAGAGCAAAACCCAACCTCAGAGACCACGTGAGGAGATAAAAGTGTTTCCAGTCACCACCAGTCTAATCTAGATCAGAAACTGTGACCCCACACTTTCTGTCTCCACCATCCTGTTCCTGCAGGTTTCTCTGTACTACGCTACGTTAATGATGGGTCTGGTGCACCTTTACTTTTATGACTAGTGATCCCACTCATGAAAATTTGTGCCTGGCAAGAGAGGTATGGTTGTCACTCAAAAAATTAGACGCTCCCCCAGGTGCTTCTCTCAGGTAGAGTTACCTAAGTGAAGTCCCTCAGTGAAAATACTACATATTTTCTTAAATGCGGAAGTTTGGAGATATTTTATGGGCAAATGCAAAATAAATACGAACTCTGGTTCAAAACTAATATTCATTGTTACTCATAAGAATTTAAATAAAAACCCCACATCTTTTTCTATCATTTTTTTTTTTTTTGCATGAGCAGGAATGTCACCAGACTCAACTAGAGTTAACTAGTCTATCTGAAGTGATGCTTTTGAAGACTGTAGCTTTAAAGAGTGTGTTTGCATTCCAGCTCAACTGAACACTTAAGAAAAACTATTTTTTAAAAATGTTGGTTGCTATGCCAGTCTTGCTAGAATGGGAACTACAGCGATAAAATTTCCATTATGCTTAGAGTCATCTGCAATCAGTCAACAGGACAGAAGAACTTGGAACGGCAGTTTTAAGGAACACATCTTAGTTATTTCTCATTGTCTTTAATGGAGACTTTGTGCAAGAGAAGTAACAAGGGATATGTGGTTTCAGCATCACAGACAAGCCTGGATTTACAGAAATACAAAATAAACATCTAGTCAGTCAATCATTTTTAAACTATGTAAGCCCACATCTTTTAAAAATTGCTAACTGCGTTTAGCAAAATACCATTCCCATTTGAATCTACTATAACATTCAAAATTGGGTGATTTTTTCTAAAATTGGGTGAATATTTATGCACAAATGATAAAGCCCTGCAAAACTAAAGCTAGCTGCAGAAACAGTGACATCGCTACACCAGCATTTCAGTTTTGCCACTACCATAATGAGAGCTTTAATTATGTAATTATTTCACACTTCAGCTGATTTGCACATGTTGTTCACAATCCTAGCAGCCATAAGTAGTAACATATGAGGAATGATCAGGCTCCATCCTCAAAGCTAGACCTCTGCAAGTAGGAGGAACAACAGAAAATCCTTAGGAATCTTGTCAGAGTTGAAACATCATTTTCCTGTAAAATCATACCAACTATTAACAGGTTCAGTTTTGCACTTTCTGGATATTCTTTTCGAATAAGATGCACCCCTGCTGAGGCCTAAGCTGGATTAGTTTTTCCACACTAAGATTTACTGAACTGTTAGGATTAAAATTGGTGTTACTGAAAGCTGGAAGCACACAGACAGCAGAACCCAATTTGAGGTTTAAGAATGAATAGAAAACAAGGAGGAGATGCTTTTCATTGCATTAGGCATATTGAAGACTGAAGATTTACTGCATACACATCCTCTCTGGAAACGATCAGTTATTCTACTTAGGTTTAAAAAATTGCAAAATTGTCTTTGCAAAACAAATCATTAGATTTGCATACAATCATCCTGTGTAGCCACATGAAAAAAAAATTACATTTTCTGCTTGCATTTCTGTTGCAGATTTAATTGATGTAACAGTGCAGAAAACTGAGACAAAATTTTATTTCTTCTGCCTTTTAATTACCATCTGCTAACATAAGATTACATTTCTTAAAGTGACTGGGTCTACCTGCCAGCTGAATTTTTCGCCTGATTTCCTCAAGCTCTGGCAGCTGCCTTCATTATTGGTGAAAATGGCATGGCAAAGCTAGCATGAAAAATGAGGCTAAGCACCTGTCACTTCATTTTTCTGCAAAGAAACAAAGAAAACACATGAAACTATGCTCTGCACCATCTATACTCAGCAACAATTTGCTGCAAAAAGAATAAAGCATCAGTTTGTTCTTGCATAGCGTAAGACGCATGACATATAAAAGCACTTATAGCAACCTACATATTTATGATAATCAGAAAAGATAAATCTCCAAATAAGCAATTCAAGGAAATACATAAAAACAAGTGGGCATAAAAGCTTCCCTCATCATCATCGAGTTTCTTCTATAAATAGAATCATGCCCTAAATACAGGCTGTTTGGGCATAAGAGTGTTAGCAGTGAACTTCACCTAACAAGCGATAGAGTCAAGCCCCTTATTAATTTCCTCTGCAGTACAAAAAGCCTCCTATTAAAGCATGAATCAGCCAGGTACTAAGCTAGTTAAACCCATGAGTAATCTCACTGCAGTCTCAAGTATTTGGATGCCTTGATGTTTTCTAGAATTGAGCCCTTGATCCCTATGGAAGATAGCTAAGATTTGGTGCATTTCACACCAATGCCTGCTGGAAAAAGTAACCACCTTATCAGAAGCAGCTATGTGAGCATCCTTTGAAACCTTTCAGCTTTCATGAGTGGAAGAACTCACCTGAAGGGAACCCAAGAATGGAAGCTATGTAGAGGGACAAGGAAAAAGGCATAAAAAGCACATTATAACAGGTCATTTCTACCGAATCTGCTTCGTCACAAAATAAAAATGGTTATGTCAGCTGATATTTTCCCAAAGCAAAATAACCAGTTCAGGACACCTTAAGCAGTACTGATGTAGTTAAGCTGAAACCAGGACAAGACTAGAACCTAAGTCCCTATTTACCCAGGATCCCCACGCTCAGGGTGGACATTTTGCCTAATTTCACCAGGATCTCCTGTGCGTTCTCCTCAAACTACAGAACTACAGCAGAAGCTCTGAGTGCCTGGGAGGGACAGAGTGGATCCATGAGATAATCCCTTTAAATGACTGCAAAAATAAGGTGAAGAAACATGGGTAGATACTGTTATGGCTGGGTCATGACCTGCATTGTCCAATGTATGGAATATCTAGAACCACCTGCCACCCAGAATAACTTTCAATTCTACTTCAAGTACACCAATTGCAAACTGCGATGGCTCTTAAAAAAGACACTGCACAATAAAAAGGAGCATATAACTACTGAAGCACTGCAAATTTTCTGGGCAAGAGTTCCCAGTATTGCTAGACCATAGACGTAGCCAAACTGCGACACAAGATCTTGCTGATTTTGCTTGGAGATAATTTTCTGTCGGGCTGGATGCACAGAGCAGCGCTGCCTACATCGCACAGTGACAGTTAAATTCTGCCAATGTAAAAAATAAAATAAAATAGCAGAACATAGCTTTGCTGCTTCTGCAGCTGTTTTCTCTACATGTTCTTCCCCCGTCCCCTTTCATGCCTGTTATCTTATTTTCAGCCAGTTTTGAGGGAGTGTCTGCAGAAGATTTTGCTGAAGTGCGACAGGAACTATGAACAAACTTAATTTTACAAATAGTCCAGCAGCTGCCTAAAGGAAAGACCTCAAGTTGTCAGATGCAGAAGTTTGCTTATACAAGGTTACAGAGGGACTGTGATGCAAGTCTAAGCAAATACTTTTGAAGAATTCACAAAATATTTTTTTCTGATCAGAAAGACCCTAATTGCTCATATTTTAATCTTTATCTCAGCATCTCTTTTTTTTTTCTAGCAGAGCCATATAAAACATAAAGCCTTATATTCTGGAGATACTTGGGTTAGTTCCATGAAGTTACTACAGTCATCCTCTAATCCAAACGATCCATGAGAAGCCAAATTACCAACTTTGAACAAAAGTTTGAAGTTCTATCTGAAAGGCATCCAATATACTAATTCTGTGAGATTCAGTTTTTGTACAGAATTGAAGCTGTCCCATTTTCCTTTGGAAATGAACATGCACATGTCCAAAGATGGACTTTTTTCCCCCTGCACTTTGCCAAAAGAAAGATTTTAGAAGGAAAAACAGAGAGATCTGCAATTTCAGTCATGCTGGAATGAATAGAAGAGTTTATGGGATAAATATATACTTTATTTCATCCATATTTATGGAAGGATAATTGAAATTTTTTGCATGAGAGACTTTGATGAAACGCACTTGAGCATCTAGTGGGAAGCATGAAGTGTTATTGGTTTAATTCTATTTAAAGACATTTCTAATTTTTATGAGACTAAGACTAAAATATAACATCAATTATTAGTGTATATCCAAAGAAACCATTAGCAGTATATTTTAGCAGTTATAGCAGCAAGGAGTTCAATTCAGGGTCAGATAATAGTAATGCTATGTGGGCTGTTGTTAACTTCACTTTTATTGCAGTCTCATAATTAGCATGTTAAAATACAAGCTCCAATGCCACAATGGGAAAAAAAATAAAAAATCTGTTAGCAAGTGCCACTCTGCAGTAATCTCACCCAGATTTGCAACATTATATATGTCCGTGTCATGTAGAGGGCTTGATCCTCACCTCGTACATTTCTTACAATAAGCGAGACAGGATTTAGTCACTATTTTGGGTGAAAATCTGGCAAATACAGATGTTGCAGGAAACAAAATTGGTAGTTCAGTAGGTGGCACTCTTCCCTTGGAGTTGGTACTGAACCAAAGCATGAGCACGTTATTGGGCACCAGAGATGTTATATGATGAAGTATATACTAAAGAGAGACCTTTAATCACACAAGGTCAAAGACCCCAAGGTATCTTTTCCAGAGTATTAGTGGCAATCATAGCATCCTGTTCCAGCTTCCCTTTGGTAGCCACAGCCCGTTCGGTTTCCTCTTGATTCTTCAGTAGGGCAAGGAGTGGTGTGGTTTGTGCAGCCCAGTGCTGCAAATAACAAAAAGGCTGTTTCCTGAGCAGGAGACACCTGCCCCCTAGGGTACCTAACCACTTCCAAAGCTTGAAGATTTACTAGATTAAACCTTTACTGAAAAGAAACCTTTAGTCACAACTGTTCCTTATGAGCGAATACATCCCTGAGTGGATTCTTTACCTTATCCCCTATGGCATGACTCATATTAAGTTTTTAATTATGAAAGGAAAATAAATTCGATATAGTTTAAAAAAAACCCCACCACTCCAACCTCTGAAAAGACAGTCCAGATTATTTTAAAGGTGTCGTAATAACTCACTTTTCAGAAAGAAATACAAAAACATTCAAGCTTCTGTCACCACATGTAAGGTAGAAGCACGCAGTTACACATGCGTGTGATTGTTTATCCTGATACACAAGGTGGTTGTACACATTTGAGAAGTTACACACCGCAGACCAAGTCACCAGCTATAGGCTTCTGCCAACATTTAAACCAATTTCAATATGGCAGCTTTTTAGCATATTCATTATAGTATTACCTAAATATGATCTATATTATCATATCCAGAAAATCACAGACTTCATGTATAAAACAACAAACAAGTACCAGTCATTTAAGCCTTGAGTCTTTAAGAAGTTAGTAAATAGAGCTGTAGTATGTATGCTTAATTTGATTTGGAGGGAAAATAATCAAGCTCTCTTTATGCTATCTAATTTACAAGCAAGCAAATGCCTCCTGCTTCTTGTAGGTGAGGTTCAGCAAAGCTTTGCTACAGAAGTATTATACGGAGGCTCTACTACATCCGCGTTTGGGCAAGGAAACCCAAATTACTTTGTGCATTGCAGATCTGCGATAAATATACAGTCAATATAACTCCAGTGAAAAAAAGTAGTCGTCAGATGAGGTTACTACCGACAAAAAGAAGTCAGATGAGGAACATTAGCAACAAAAACTGTGGTTCCAGTAGAATGATTTTCTGGAAATGTAGGGGGTGTGTTACTTTTATTTTATTACTTATTTTTTCCACAGTGGCTTTCCCAACCAAGAAAAAAAGGCCTAGTTTGTTTTGTTTGATTTTTAGGTGTTTTGATTTGGCATTTTGCAAATATTTTTCAGGTCTTTTAAGAATTTGATGTCAGAAGACTCTGAATGTGGCTACCTAAAAAGACAAAGAAAAAAAAAATTACCAGAGTTCTTCAGCTGATGAATCAGATCCTTTGAGAAATTAATAGTCATGGTTTTTGAAGCCAGAAGGGACAATTCCTATCATCTAGTCTAACTATTATACAACACAAGACAAATATTCTCTTTCAGATATTTCTGAATCAGGCCCATAGCTCCAGACTGAGCTGTAGTAGCTTCCTCATAAGGATGCTCAGGTTTTATAGAGGGAAGATATTCAGCCCAGCATTTACAAAATTCTATTGCTACCCCTGACACCAATGTTCATTCCAGTCTTAACTACAGCCCTCTATATCCCACATGCCACAGAGCAGATCTCCAGCCTCTCGCTTATATTTCCACCCTGTTACTACTGCTAGGCTTTCATTACCCACTGGTAAACCATTCCTTTTTTATGACCACTTCACCCTAATACTGGCTGAGGCTTACTGCAAAACTACAAGGCTCCAAAAATAGGAGAAACTAGACTTTTCTCAGTTATGTAGAGCTTTATGCCATATAGCATACTTAAAATCTCAATAAAGAGATAATATTAACCAGGGTGAAATAGCATTAAGAAAAGCAAACTTGTTTATAGTCGGTCCTTTGACCAGTTCTGTGGTTTAATACACAAAAAAACTTAAAATAAGTTCAGTATCAATGGCCACTGAAGGACTGACCCACCACACTCTAGTAGTTAACATAGCTCTTGTGACGTCTCTTTCCCCACCCTAACATTTACCAAAGTTTGGGCATTCCCTGACACTTTCCTGACAATGTTAATGTTTTTGTAGAGGTATAGCTCCGATTCTGGGCTACCAATGCAAGGGAACAGAAAGTCAACATTTTGCTTTCCCCAGAGGATGGCCCAAGCATTCTTTGACTCTTTCTGGGATAACAAAGCCGAGACTTCGTTATTTTAAGGGATATTAGAGGGCTTCATTGTCTGAATATCAGAGGGTATATCACCACTTTCTCTAACCAAGCCCCTAAATTGCAAAAACTGACCTAAAGCATTTCACTGACACACCACGAGAAAGCTGACAAACTGCCTGACAAGTATCAAGTTCAGTCATTTTGGTTAGGTGGGAAATGTTCAGATATATTTGCAGAACTCGCTGAAAGTACAGTGTGAATACAGAAAAGCTGAGGAGGTCTTTGAAGTTATTCGCTGTCCATATGCAACATCATTATCTATTATCAATCCAGTCTTTCCCAGAGAAATCAATATTAGACTGTGTGCTAAGTTCATATTTTATTAAGTACCCCATAGAGCAGAAAGTGTATGTGTTCAGCTAAGCTCAGCTATTTAGTGTCATTATGAGGTGATGAGATCTTTTAGATCCAAAACATCTCTCAGCATGCTACAATTTTACATCAGCTATGGGAAAGTTATTGATAAAAAGGATAGAGGGAAGTTGCAAGATTGCTCAGGTGATCTGAGAGGATACTGTATCAAACATATTTTCTGCTTTTATACCATGTGGTATCATGAAAAGAAGCAGAAAGCAGGATTTATTTATGCAGTTATGCTGGTAATCTGCATTACAGTATGTAATGTACTTTACGTACTATATGTAAAAGAATAGTCTGTCTCAAGCAACGCAGCGCTCAAACTTTGAGTGGCAAACTGCATTTAGGAGACTGCTGGGAGGTCTGTGTAAACAATAATAATTTATGTCAGGACTTATGTTAAGGGTCATTGTGGTTTCTTAGCATAATTATGTTAAACAGTTTGACTTTTTTATTAGTAGATAATATATTAGCAATATGTAATAACTAGTTACATTGCAGTCCTATGACAAATTCAACACTGGGAAAAAGCCCCCCACTATTGTCTAAGATTTCCAGCCAGCTAATTTATATAAAAGGTACTTTGGGAATAAAACAACTTCTGTGATAATTCAATTTTATAGCATACTACACTGCATGTTAAGGTGTATATCAAAAATTTGCAGAAAGCTACACAGATATTTATGTCTCAGCAAATCAGAGCGAAGTTACCTTCTAAAACTAAGTTTTTCAGAAGCTGAGTGAAGCCCAGCAAAGACCAACTAACCAACCAGGTGGCAATTTTTGGAGCAGGACTTCTCCTCAACAACGAGATCCATTTACTCTTTCTTGATACCTTCCTTATAATGTGTTTTCCTACTGTGATAACTTCATGTTTTTGCCATGGTTTTTTTTTCCCCCCAAACACTTCTGACCATGAACCACATGATAGGTCATTTGACATCATCTTTTTATCTAAAATCAGTTATTGACACAGTCTTATGGAGCACAAGCAGCAGAAACACCTCAAACTGCAACCTACATGTAGCCAATAGAAGACAGCAACCAAAAGAGCCACCACCAGAGCACCACCAGGAGCATGCCTGATGTCACACAAGTTTGGCAAGATCAGTGCGAGATCCTTGTCAAATTTTGGTTTGCAGCTTTGCATCAGATCCATATCAAACAGTATTATTGCTATCATGGATCTTCATATTTACAGTTGATAGAGAAAATAAAAATGAGACAATCCACTTTTCCATAATAGCAAAAATACAGAGTCCATTAAGGTAGCTATGCTGTATTTGCACTTCTCTCATCCAAACCAATTTAAGGTGATGCGCACTGCAAATAAGAAAAGAAAAAAGGCGGCAGAATCCTAAAATTCACCATCACCTTTTGAAGACACAACACATTATTATCACTGTTTTTAAAGTATTGAACTGTTAGAATTGCTCACAATAAATGGATTGTATTTTGTCAGAAGTTTCGGTCTGCTTCTGAAAACACTATTGATTGCAGAGGGAAGACTTTAGTTTTTGCTTGCAGACTGAGTACAACTGTGCCCAAAAAACTTGAAGTGGAGATACAATTAAATTAATTTTGAACATATTTCTTTTCCATCCCATCTGCTATTGCAGATCTCCTCTCCATCCTGCTCATCCCATTTCTCCCCTAATTTCTTTCCCCATTTCCTTGTTCTTTCTCCTCACAACATGCTCTTCTTGGCTAGATAATCACCATCCCATTTCTCAGTGACTATTTCTCTGAACATTCAATGGAGGTGATAATGTCTTCCCAAATCTTTCCCCCGCAGCTTTGAGCCACTTCAATTTTTCTAATTTTTTTAAAAAATTATTATTATTCTTTGATACTGGGCTTCTCCTAAGCCATATTAGTGGCAGCGCTGATCATTTAGTCTGTCCTTCCCAAACCTTTCCAACAATCAGACTTTGATGCTTTCCTCAAAGAGCAGACTATTTGAAGCTTTTTTGTACTTCTAGGCTTTATATCTTGTCTATTCTCCACTGCTTGAGGTTCTGTGCTTTCAACTACATTTTTTGGTGAACTTCTATGCTTTTTTCATCCTGGCCCATCAATTTTATGCAATTAATTTAAATATATTTACTGTCCTCAGTTCACATTTGGCATACATTATAAGTTGTGTACATGCAGCTCAGGTAGCTCAGGACCATGGGGGAAGTGAAGCTATAGTGTATTGTCTTTTGCTATAGAGCAATTCAAAGGTAGAATATTCTCCCTGATTCTGCCACTACTCTCTTCAAATAAGAACTCAGTTTTACTACTTCACTAAAGATGACAAGACTCAGACTTTACCAGGAAAAAACGCATTTTAACAAAGCAAAACCAGGATAAAATCCCATGATGGGGAACTCTCCTTTTGCAGTGCTGAATGCTGCAGGTTGGGAGAAGTGGGAAAAGTCCCAGATCCTGGATGAAAGACGTGAAACAATCTGGGAGTAAACACCCAGTCCAAGATACCTAGTCATCCGTACCAGACTCCTATACTTTATTCCCGCCTGCTTCCCTGCCAGAAGGCTTACTGCTATTTCCATATTGTCACTATGACTCTTGCTCAGACCAGAATTAATTTTATCTAAAATGACCCTTAAAGCTGCCTGCCTTGATTTTTTGCTTCCTTCACACAGTTTAATCATGCAATCCCTTCAAAGTCCCTCAGTAGGAACTCTGTTAGTCATCAAGCAGATACTATTGTAAGACTTTCACCCTTCCATCCTTACATTATTTCTCCCATAAGTAACAAATTTAGAGGCATGCTGTTCAATCCCAATAATACAAATTCCTGTAGTGCAAAATATTATTTAGCACAGTTTCATCACCATATCTATGGGGAGATTTATTCTTCTACTGTTGACTCTTACTGGAAGTTAACATTAACACAAACCTTTTCTATACACCCTTCAAGTCCCGTCTATCAGAATTGTTCTGGATAATGCTTTTAATTTACAGCTGTCTTTGCTCACCAAAGTCCAATCTCTGACTTGCTTGCTATCTATATGCAAGTCACTTTAAACAGTTCTGTAAAGCATTATCTCACTATTCTGCCTCTTACTGTTGAGTATTTTCAGACCCTCCGTGTGAAAGATTAGGTATAAAAATAAATTGAATTGGAATACATGATGCTAAGTTCTGAACTTAAACAGACTACAGTCACAGCACATATGCAGTTTGACAGCTACAGGCCATACTTTCATGACATACATCAAAAGGATTAAAGTTCTAACCATTTTGGGTAGTCTGACCCAGACATTAGACTCATGGCCATATAATCCTAGGTTATTATTAACCAATCTGACAAAGACAAAATGGGTGATTATTACAATGATTACTAGCTATACTGTATGCCAGAGCCAGCCTTCAAACCTCAATTCTGAAAGTGTTCCTGTCTTCTGCCCACCATATCCAGGTATCACCCAGGCAGCTGTCTCAGCTGCCTTCATCAATACAACACGAGAAAACATTTCTAAACATATCGATTTCTGTTGGACAAAAAACCCAAAAAACCTCAACCCCCACAAAAAAAATCACCATGACAGGATGTCTTAGAGCATTTTTAAACAGGAGGGCTACGCAGGAGGGAGCTCTGGATGTCAGCTTTGATAAACCTGGACTGAGTAAGGGCGAAACTGTTAGTTGAAATTTTCATTCTAAGGAGAAACAGGAAAGATTGAAAGACTGAAGACGTAATTTGACATAAGGAAAATGGAAAGCTTCATCTGCATAGGTCTTAAAAAATGCACAGAATTTTTTCTTCTGCTTGTTTTCCATTGGTATTTCAGCTCATAAAATAGGGAAGACAGACATAAGAAACATGATGCATCAAATGCTGTAAATATGATTACTTGAATATCAGAATAAACAGAAAGTAGTGCGTCCCATATCAATGCTTACAAATTTAAGATTTATAGTTGTTTCACTTTGAGGCAAAGCAATAAAAGAATACGTCATAGCATCAAAAGAAGTCATTCCAATTGCTCTAACTTTAATTAACTCTCTGTGCAAAAACCAAGTTCCTTTCTGAGGTCTTTAATCACAAAAAAAACCCCCACAACCCAGTACTAAACTGATATAAAGAATAAATGAGTATGTAATTAAAAAAATTATAAATATATAAATAATTATGATTGAATCCATCTAATCAAAATTAAATCTAAAATGGCTATTGTGGCTTATTTTGTTAATTAATAAAAAAATAAAAACCTGATCAATTTTAAATTGTGGACATACAAGACTCTTAGATTCTAAGGCCTTTGTGTTCAGTTTCACAGCACACCTTTTTCCTGCACTGACTGTAATAAGATTTACATTTGCCTGCCCTCTTATTAAGTTGCTAAAAATTCAAGCCCTGAGATCTACATCAATTCTTGAGTATAGCGAAAATTAGTTTTGACTGCAGTGAAGCTCAAAAATGTAAGTATTTATTTTTAAACTCTGTGGAAAAGAAAACAACATTAAGAAAGCCTTTGCATGTTTCTTAATAGTGCTGAGGCTTGTATTGTGTTTCCCAGAACCAAGCAGCTGCATGAGTCCAATGACGTGATGCACATTATCTGGTCCATCACTTCATGTAGACCAAAAAGTATAGTTTGGAGTTATTTTATTTCTGGATTTCAGATGTAACATATTGGTATTTTTATGCAGAAAAACACCTGTTTCCACTTCTTTTTTCTTACTCAACACAGCATCAGAAAATTATGTGTGTGGGTTTTTTTGTTTTGGGTTTTTGTTTTTTTTTTCCCCCTCTAGACTCCTGTAACATAACATTGGTAAAGCTGTCTAATGACATAGAAGGAATTTAGCGAAGTGCAACAACCATTTTGAAGTGGATTCAATTCTTTCACCAAATCTCCTCTAAAAATAATTTAGCTCAGGTAAAACTTGACGTTTTGCCTCAAGCCTTCATTTAGAAGTTAGTTACCCACAAGCGCACAGATTTGAGCAACCTGAAAGGGAATAAATGTTTTTAAAGAGAAACAAAGGAAGATTATGTACAATCTGGAACATAGAAGCATTCTAGGAATATTTATTGTAATTATCAGCCAATTTTATATTTTAATGATCTAGCTTTAAATTAGAGAGGAGCATAAAACACATGCTATAAAGAAGCAATTCCATTTATTCCACTAATAAGTTGCAACCTGTTTCCGTTTTACGAGCATGCACATAAATGTATTCAGTTAACATGAATTATGTATGCATGCCTGAATGTTCATGAACCATTCCTAATGGCTTTAGGTTATTGCAAATCTGATACCCCAAAAGTAAGTTATCCGTAGAGTACGTACAGAAGCAGCAAACTCAGCCCTATGCCACATTTGTCTGTTTCTGCTTGAGAGTGCCAAGGAAAAGCAATTTGAGACTTCAGTTCTGGTGCTGCAAATGGGTGGCCTTTTAGTTTGCCCAAGGGTTGCTCTAAGCAAGATGGGATCCTGTCTTCCGAGTCATGAGCGCCACTGAAAAACTTGTCCTGGCTGCTGCATTTCCATAACCACCTGCCTGACAGCTTCCCAGAGGGAGGTGAAAGGCTCTGGGGACGTTTAGATAAAAAGGGAAGATGGGCTGGGGAAGGAGCATGATAAAAAAGCACTCTGCTGCTTGGACACATTATGTTAAAATATGCTTGGGATTTGTAAATAATGAAACACAAGGAAAACTAGATCATTTCTAAATACCATCTAGTATTATTATAAGCATGTCCCTTTTAAAAATTCTGCCTCGTTTATTTTGTAATCTGAGCGCCGAAAAGAGTACGTTTAAGAAATTAATCTCTGAAATGAGCATTCCTAATCATATTCATCATCATACATAACCAGTCCTCTGCAGTGACTTGGCAGATAATCTGGCCTTAGGTTGGCTTTATGCTGCGCACACCTTGCTCTCATTAACAACGCTGCACTACCCTCCAAGCAGCAGATTGACAAGACATGTTCAAAGGTAGTACAGACGGGAGGAATACTATTTAATATTACGAACAAAAGGTGAATAGGCATAGACAGTATGTAGAAGCTATATCTGAAGAGAAGAACGACACTAAAAAATGACCTGGATTTACACCCCATTTGTGGCCAAGCCATCCCTTCCTGGGAGTAATGTCCCACCTCCTGGCAGCTCCCGGATGCAGGAGGAGGTGGGTGAGCCTCAGCTCCCCGTCTCTCCTCGCAGCCCAGACACACTCGCTGGTACTGGTCAGCGATCAATTACTGCTCCCATGAGCAAGGCTGAAGGAGGGAAACACTTCTGTCGGAGGCATTTCCCTGGCTATAGATATTTCTGGACCTTCACCTGAAGTCATTACCTCCTGCTTTCAGTTTATGATTTCACACTCTGATGGGATGAATAGTGGAGAATGTTTTCTCGAAGCTAAGAAACGCCCACTCCCTCTCAGACAATGATGAATACAGATGTTACACTCAAAACTTACCAAAGTATTCCCATTGCAGTCTTCCTTGCACTCACAAAACCCACAGGCATTAGGAGTGTCTCACACTTCTGGAACTTTTCTGCACAAAAGATCTGTTTTCCTAGGTCTTGTCCACATATTATCAAACAGCTTTATCACTGTGAAAGAAAAGGAATTACTGGAGATGCTATTGTAACCAACATCCTTCCCTTAGAACACTAGTTAAACTTTATAAAATATTAAAAAAAGGGGGAAAAAAAAGAGCCTTGATCCTAATATACAGCTTGTCACAGGCCAAAAGAGGAGAATAAAAGAACAGTCAGGAATTTAAATTATGCAAAATCTTTTTTGTTTGACTGCTGTGTGGGCATGAGAAAAAGGACAACAGAAACGCCACAGACAGGCAGAATTTTGGAAAGAAAATCCAGATGCAGGCTGGGCAAATGTGGGATGCGGCACTGAAAAAATCCTAGACAGAGCTTTTGAGTCTGAGTACCAGCTGAAAACAATCTCCTGTTGTTTGATCCTCCTATGCTCAAGGAAAAGGTACTTGGCACATCTTTTTAAATAAACAGGATTACATGAAAGACATTTGTCTCCAACATTGAATTCTCCTTCTAACTGGAACGAACTTGTGAGACTGAATCCTCGACTAACTCAAAACCAGTTACAATGTCTTTTTGGAAAGCCTTCCAGTATTCTCATTAACAACATATGCACCCTGGCAATTAGGTGGTCACTGTGTTTTAGCAGTTCAAAAAATAAAATTTCAAATTACAGGTTTACCAGGAAGCTGTAAAAACACCCATTCTGAAAGTAACAATAAAGTTTGATAACTCATTATGCTAAATAACATTTCTGGGGGCTAATCCATGCTGAGGACTCAAGACATGCAATCTCTTTCCTAAAAACCTGCTTTCTGGCACTGAAAATAACGGCACAGCTGTAGGATATGCTGACTCCAGTATTAAATATCAACAACTTTGAACACAAGAGCTCCATTCTAATCAAGCAGCTATATATGTTTAATGTAATTCTACCACTCTAATGTACAATCTTTCCTTTCTTTGAGGAACTTGGACAAAGGATCAATCCAGACCTATATTGTAAGGAACAACCTGCGATACTTCTGTATAACATGACCAATGATACAACCAAAATTCTGAACTTATTGATCACATAACATGAAAAATGCAAGCATTTTTGAGGTCATGGACTTTTCCCATGAGGTCAACTAACTAGCAAAATATACCGGCAGGTGTGTTTTACTACATAGAGGATTTCTCCAACCAACCAGCTGTTATTTTTAATCACCTCAATGCATATGGGAAACATGCGTATGAACAAAGTATAAGAATCACTATCGGCAGTGCCTGTGCCTGGGAGAAGACTTGGCTCTATGCATTTTCAGACAAAACACATGACTAAGTCAGCAGCAACAATGCCAAACATTATCAACTTAGGAGGGCAAGACAGGAACGGCCTGGCTGAATAATACCAAAGGTCCACATAATTCGTTCCCAATCTCCAACTAGGCCCATGACCACATGCTCTGCAGGAAAGGATGAGTATCCTGGCTAATTTAATTTCATGTTAAATCTCATCAGTGTGTCAATTAATAGCCAAAAGGAGTGGCAGTGCCCACACCATATGTGCCTTCCCTGGTGGGCAGCTCAGGTCCTCGTTAGACTTACCAGTGGCTGAGCTGGACTGGTCTCCATGCAGCTGCACACATTCCTTCCTTCTCTTAGCTTCATATTTCTGTTTGATTTTGTTGACTTTGTGGAAATGGAGCCAACTTTTCTGCCAGTTTTAATGGATTTCACCCTGAAATCAATAGAAAAATGCCTATCTATAATAGCTGCTAATTTAGTTCCTAAACTGTATTATGCCAGACGGGAAGTTTCTTTGGCTCTCTCACTTTGAGGGAAGCAGTCAGAAACACAGAAATGAAAAAGGACAAGATTTATCTAGGAGGTGGCAGCAGCTAAACTCTTCAGCTAATGCAGCTGCTGACATTTCCAGCCATTCAGTGCATTCCTCCCTAGGGAGAATAAAGCTGAAAGAAACTACTTAGTATAAAACTACTGGATGTCCATTAAAAATCATTCTAGTGGTGAAGATGAAGAGGCTCATTGGCAAAATACTCCTTGTATAAATCTAAAAACAACATTAAAAGCCATCCAAAAAGCAGACAGTTAAATAGATTCTTTCACACTGAGAACCAGCAGTATGAGAGACTAAAATGGATTCTAGGAAAAAAAAAAAAATTATTTTGATTCAAACCACTGATAAAGAGATTTCCCAGTCAATGTCTGCATAATGCTGAAGAGAATGATTTTTTTTTTTTGCACAAACCCCCAAGAGATGCTAGAAAATATGATTCAAAGAAGAGTTTTAGAAGCAGAGTTCAAAGAATTTGTGGGGATGGCAGATCACTTTCTTATATTAACACCTGTTATACAGAATAAAAGCAAGGAAAAAAAAAAAACCCAACCCTGAGCTTTATTCTATTCAAGGATGGGATTTACAGGTACTCTATTCAAACAGTATGGGATCTAGGATCGTAGCAACATCTGATGCAGATGAGCTTATTAAGAAATTAATGGAACCATGGTGATTTAAACTAATCCAGAATGACATTTCCTCAAAATATTTTGAAAAAAACCCTAACCTATGAAACGTAAGTGGTTTTAAGAACGGAAGCTTTGTGAGGTAGCTGCCAACGACTGTATCTTACTCTAATGAATGGAAATACACCAGCCATCTCTCTTGGCAGGACACTCCCTGGGAACATTGAGGAGTAATTCCATAATCCTATTCCTTTATGTGCACAATACTTCTAAACAGTAACCCCTCAGGATTCAAATCAAGGCCAATACTTCAGAGCCCTAGGTTCGGTACAAAACAGTGACAATTCCTGCTTCCAGAACTCCAAACTTGCAAGTGTACCTATATATTGGTCTTGTTTCCAGTTTAGCTCTGTGAATGGGTGAAGGTTGCATGAAATAGGAATGGACAAATGCTCCACAGATGTCCTATTTTACCTTCAAAGCAGATACCTCAGTGAAGTCTACGGTTTTTGTGTCTTCTGCCCTCCAGATACTACAGACGCAAGCAAGACAAAGCATTCCCCAATTTAACTGGATTTTCTAAGGGCAAGGTTTTATGTGGTGCTCACTGACCTCCCTCTTCATTTGAGTTCACTGCATGTAGTAAGGTTATGTGAACTTTACTGTTAGATTTAACACTTTTGTTTCAGATTCATCTCCTCTGTTCACCACCTCTGTAGCCAGACAGAAAGTCAAGACTTGTACCTCATTACAAAAGCTGGAAAGAAAGATAAGTCTTTTACTTTGTTATATAAGCCTAAAGTGAAAAGCCAGAAGAGACATAAAAGCTAAGTGGGAATCTTTGTCAACTTCTGTGAATGCTATTTAAGAAAACCAAACAGAAAATAGATGTACATGGAGAAGAATGCTAAGGAAAACGTTTCAATTCATTTTCAGCAAATCTGGTTTTATACTTTTCTGTTGAAATGAAAGCACAAGTGGCAACAACTCTATGCCTACGCTTGTTATTGCCTACTCAAGAATCAAGTGCTCTTTCAGTCAAGGCTTGATTGTTGGAAAGAAAATAAACTGTCAACTGGTGAGGCTTGTTATCAAGCTGCAAAGTGAGAAAGAGTTGCTTGCTGCTGCTACTTTTGGGATTTCATCAAAATGGCTTTTAGAAGCAAATTCTTTTGCTGTAATCCTTGAAGTATTCCTCTTAGAGGAATAGCATGCAATGAGGCTGGAGTCAGAGAGCACCCCAGGCTTAGTTTTCTTAGTGTTATCACCCCTGTAATTGAGACAACATGGTCCAACAGAAGAAAAAAAAAAAAAAAAAAAAAAAAAAAAAGAGATGGAATTCCAGAAGCTTTATTTCTTCTCTTAGCTCTGTCATTGCCCTGGTTTTACACCATAGGAAAGTCACTTAATCTTTCTGTTCTTCAGTTTTTCTGTCTGTAAGATATGACTGATATTACTCTTTTAATGACACACTAGAAGGTCTCAGATGTTGTCTATTTACATAAGCTAAGTTGCAACAAATTAATTTGGCATTGCAAATAGTCACCCCTGAGCCATAAACCACTTCCATTCTCTGGGCAGCAGTTGCTCTTTCCATGTTTTTCCCAGCACCTATGTCTTGAATAGGATAAATTAAAGGGGGGGGGGGGGGGGGAGTGTAGGGTTTTTTTCATATCTCAGCTTTCCACATATCACCATATTTGTAGCATTATGCAATCATTACGAATGTCCCGGATTTTTCTGACACTTTGCAGCTTGAAAGACTCTGTGAGGTTTCCCTACACGTTCAGAAAAGATTGTACAAGAAGTGTTTGCTTTGGCTTGGAAGCCTTCCAAGATTTGCAAAAGCAAATGCTAAATCTGGCTGTTAATTTATATCTAGGCAAGCCCCTTCCATGTTTCCAGAGATGATGGCGGGAGGACGACACACCCTGAAACAAAAAACTGCAGAAAATCCCGGTCTCCACACTTATAGCAGAATCTTGGTCCTGCAAAGTGGGCTTGTTGGAGTGGCTGTCCCCACCTTACCAGAATGAAAGGAGTAAGAGAGAAAATGCAAGTACAGGCAGTTCCTGCAGTCACTCATGAAACTACATAATGAGTAATTTTAGTCTCTGTAATCATCTGAGTTACCTTTTAAAACTGAATACTTTCTATCACTGCAATTTCTTCTGTAACAACACAGATCAAAACAGCACACAAAAGACATCGTAACCAGTCCCCTCCTGTAGCATCACTTCATAGCATCTACTTTTAGAGGAAATAAGTTAGAATGAAAAGGAAATGGAGGAAAAGGGAGAAAGGAATGAAATGGAAATAATCCCAGAATGAAGAAATATATTCACCCTCTTTGATGTCTGAATTACATCTGGTTAGGGAATTCTAACAGGACATGTTTTTGTTGGGAAGCGCCAATTTGTTGAAATAAGAGTATGTCATAGAAATATCTGTTTCAAGAAATCTCTGCTGAACAACAAGCAGACACAATGGACAAGTGTGATTTCCTGCCAGGCTGCCTTTCCAAGTGCTGCAAAACCTTGGGTTTCTGTGGCCTTAAACTCTGGGATTACCCTGTTCTGCAAATAGTACTATACTTATAGATCCTATAGCTTTTGGGCCAAACACCAGGCTACCATGGGAGTTTCAGCTCAAGTATATAGGATTTACTCCCGGCAAACAATGATGGACTATTACCTTGATTCCTCAAGGATTCTCATGCTTTCCAGACTCCAGGGACATAAAGTGTCCAAGAATTCAGGATACCTAATTGTTACACTGAAAGAGAAGAAAATATTTTTATTTTATTTCTTGTGGTTTTGAGTCATTAGAATCCCCATTTCCCTCAACAGGAATGTAAACTTCTGTATATTTTATTTCAGTTGCTTGAAAACAGCCCATTAAATGCTGCTAATGCAGCAAATAAAGTTGTGTGACTCCAGGTTTGTATGAGCAATTCTCCAAAAGGATTCATGTTAGAAATAAAAATTTGACAGTTTACAGACAGGGCTAATTTACTTCGCACCAGTGGGACTGCAAACTCATATATACTAAACATAAATAAGGGCGGGTAGATATTCCCCAAGCAAAAACATTCAGAGGGAATAACACCCAAATTTCAAGCTAAAGACAGTTTGCATGCTTAATGTTAAACAAAATCTTTTTGGCCTGTTAGTGTCACGTCTAAAAATCGTCTGGGGGTAACCCTAGAAAAATGTACGGAATGCATACAGCATCCCACTGTGCTTGCCACTTACTTCTGGTGCTCTCGGCAGTACTTCACCAGGAGACTACAAGTATCGCTAATCTAAAGAAGGCAGAGCAATGGGGACTGGAGCAGAAACTATTCTGAGTGATGCGACTAATAACTCCAACAAGATAGCAGGCCAGGCAGTTCCATTATATTTCACTTATTAGTTGCTTGTGGAACAGCCTTCAACGAGACCTGTACACAAGGGTCTACATATTAGTTAATAATTTCCCAAGGTTATACTAATACAAAAATGAAGCCTTTTAGGTAATTAAAGGTAATTGACCTAGGTCAGTATTCTTATTAAACAGCTACAGTGAAATACCGAAAGTTGATTTGCATAGACCAGATGAAAATACACATAATAAGGGCCAGTAGCAATATAACATGATATACAGAACACAGGGCAGGACAACACACTGGGAACAGTCATAATTGTAACCACCAGATTTAGCCCAATAGATTGGGTTTTATGCACGTGATTAAATAATACCACGTAAGTGAAAGAATAACATATGCAGAAGTCAGAATTCTCAGAGCTAAATTGCATCCGGTCTACAGCATAGAAATTCAGTGCATTTTTATTTTTATATTGTGTGGTTTAACAAGAAAAAAGCCACATGGCAGGTTACACTGATGCATTTAGCCTGGTGTCTTGCCTCTGATAACAGCCAAAGTGGATGCGTAAGGAAAGGGTATGAACACAGGACAAGTACAGGGTATGCCTTGCCAATTCCCAGCAAACCTGCAGCTTAGAAACTTCCTGAGCTGGAGGCTGGCCCTGTATCAGTATCTTTAATGGCTCCTTATGAGCTATTTTTCCATGAGTTTATCTAATCACTTTGAGTAACCATTTGTATTTTGGCATCTCCAACGTCCTGTAGCAATAGCTTCCACAATTTAATTATGTGTTGCCTGATCATTCCACTGTTTTTTTTTGTCAAGTGAGAAATAACAAATAGTCACTATCTTTTCACTTTCTTCACATCACTCCCAACGCTATGTAGCTCCAGTATATCTTGCTTCCCTCTTAATTAGCCACCTTCTCTCAAAACTGGAGAGACCCAGGTTACCAAATCCTCCCTTGCACAGAAGCCATCATCTCTCTCTGATCACATCGCTTTCTTTTGTACCTCTACACCTTCCATCGTATTCTTGAGATAGGACAGCTGGAATTGTGCAAAGTATTCAAAATTAGGTTGCACCATTTATTTTAGCCTAAATGTGGAAAACATCAAGAACATCATTTATAGCTTAATGCGTTTTACAGCATGCCCCAATTCCCCCTATTCAACTGTCACAGTATGTCTGTTCTTTCTGTGTTTTGTCCTCAGCACAGCTCTACGCTTCCTATCATCCCTTCACCTATGATCTGCCAGCACCACATCTTTCTCTTTCTCCCCAATTTCTTCTGACTTCAAACACTAGACTGCAAGCTCCCTGACCCATATCTCTGCATAACTGGAGGATTTATGGTGTCTCTCCGCATATCCAAGCTTCTTGCACTTCCCAGACTTACATGCTGCATAGTATCTGTTGCTGTTTTCCTTTATCCTGCCTCTCTGCCTTAGCTTAGCAGCTGAAGCCAGAATTTTAGCTTCAGGAAGGTTCTCTGCATACTTTTCAGACATTTTAAGACAAGTTTTTGTATTTCAAAATACCACAAGGCATTTTGCCTGAAGTAAAGCTAAGTAAGACATACTCGCTCAGGTACAACCCTAGACACAGCTATGAAAATCAGGCATGCAAATTGTTAGCCTAATCACTTTTCACAACTGTATGGACAAAAAAAAAAGTTTCCTTCGGGGCAGGTTCAGCTCATGCAAGGGTCAAATAACTCTTCAGAGATGCCTATATCTCACTGATTATATTGAGAATCTAGGACACATATGATCCTAAATTTAACATCTCAGTTAAGTGAGATGACTCTGGGATTTTGCATTTCTAGGACAAAACAACCTGGGGTTATATGAAAACAGAACAGCAGTTCAGAATCCAAACCAGACTCTCTCCACCCCCATAACTTAAACCCTACAAGCAATAGCTAAAGTTTTAAAACCACTTTTTCCTAGGTAGATTGTGCAGAGCTAGTCTGCACATACAAAAATTGTAGTGGACTGTGCCAAGCAAAATTCCCAGAGTATTGGTTTCTCTTAAGAATAATTGCCAAATAGGGCAATTCATTGAAAATTCAGCTATTAGGTTTCCTGCTTTCCCTATAAACTTTTAAATGGGCATTTCAGAATGGTCTAGTTCATGTCTAAGATGCTTCTTCATGGCAAGTATTTCTTTTCAGCAGCACACATTTGGAGCTCCAGGAATAAGCAGCAAAGCCACAGCATCTGCAAACCCTCTCCTCCTTTTTTTCTGAATGTTGTGCCGTCCTTACATTTGAATTTCATTTCTTTCCTTGGTTTCTCAGTCTTCTAGTGTTACTTTAATGCAATTGCCTAGCTGTTAAGCAGAACATTTATTGCCAGCCATTTCCTTGAACCAGCCTCATGCTTCAGATTGACACAATAAAACCAAACCTCAAGACTCTCTCTCACACACAAATGGTGCACAGACCAATTGGCTCTGGTTAGTGCTTGTTTCATTTTTATTTTCATTTCATTTTTTCATCATGACTGTAAACCAAAATAAACCAAACAAAGGGAGTGAAACCACAAACAGCAATGTACATGTAAGACTTCAGCTGAAGTCTCCAAGGAGCCTAATCTTTCACCCACATCTCTATAATCCCACGATAGCAGAGAATGCATTTGCTTGCAGAATTTTATCTATGAATCTACAGTTTCAGTTCTTGTATAAGGGTGAAACTCCGCAGGAAAATTAAGACAAACTGTTTATAGCTCCTCTGTAAACAGGGGATGACAGGAAAAGGATGGGGGAAAAAAAAAGCTTAAACAGGTCAAAGCAGGAGTCAGAGAGCTCAGCACTGCCATACTCTTATTTTGGAGCACAACTGTTCAACAAAACTTAAAATCATAGTAATTCAAAACTCAAATATTGTTGATGATCCAAAATGCTTCCAGGCAAGTGCTATATGAGAATATTTAATTTCCCTGTATTTTGGAGAAGAATGGACAATTAATTCTTTTCCCTAGCTACTTGTTTACATCGTAGGTCTTGCCATTATCATGTACTACACTTGATTTACTCAAGGAGCTACCATACATCCCAAAACTTAATTCAGAAAAACACCCTTGATGTTTATACATATTCCTTTCCCAAATGGATGTAGTTAATTTTTTATTCTACTATTGCTTTTTGCCAAAGGGAATTTTTCTAGAAAAGTGTATAAAAAAAGAGGTTGAATTATTCAGTTTATGCATAGAGTGAGCAACGGCAATGCAAACTTACCCACTACAATGATTCTACAAACACGCTTCCTTCAGTGCTTCTTTGACTGCCCTGATTGCTGTGGCAACAAATCATGGTTCCTGTGACAGGTGCAAGTGTTTACTAGAATTTAGTTCAAACACATCACATCATATTGCATATTAAAGAGCAAGAAAAGCAATATTGGTGGAAAGCACTACCCAAAACTATTATATATTTATTAACGTTGCCATGTTGTCAGACATAAAAGATGATAAGTTTTTCACTCATTTGAAAAGACATTATTTGCTTTGCTAACTAAACCACTGCCATGGTGGCATTTATTTTAGAATAACAAATGCGATCAGAAGAGAGACATGAAAGTGTGACTCCAGATTTTCTCTGCCTTAGTCAGAATGGCAAACAGAGACCAAATGCCAGAGGAAAAAAACAAAACACTACGACTCACAATAAAGCCCAGCTATAGGACGCCTCTGAATACACAGTCAGTGCTTTGTTGTAGAGCTCACGAGGCAATCAAATCTGTGATTTTTACTATCAAGCCAGAAGTGCCTCAATCTGTTGGACAGGTAGCCCTATGCTCTGTACTCAGAGGTGCAGGCAATGGGAAGAACTTGTTCTGGACATTGAGGAGATGCATGATCCCCACAAGCAACAGCAGAGAAGCCAAGATTTTCTCTAGACAAAAAGTATTGCCTGAAGTGGCTCTTCTTTTAACAGTCGAAAAATAACCCCTTCACACAATAATTGTCAGCACATATTCTTCCCAAGTATTATCTGTTTATGATCTCACCTCTTGGAGTCTTGCCTTCATACTGAACAAGAGGGCACTGGGACCACAAAGGAAACAAGGAAGGGTTTGTCCTTTATTTTTTCTTTTTGCCTATTTTCCCTTTGATAAGTAAATAAATAATAACAATAATAAAGGCAAAGCCATAATCTCTTTCATTCTTGTTTGGACAATTCAAAGACTTGGCAGAGCTATCCTAAGTTGCAAAACACGCTATTTTATGAGTCTTTCTTCCTGTCCTATGCCATCACTGATAGCCTCTCTATTTTAAGGGATTCTTTCTCACTCCATTTTTCAAAGCCAAAAGAACTCCCCTCCTTCTATTCCTTGAGTTCCCTGATCCTATTATACCAAAACCTTGGGAAGACACTTTCTTCAACTTCTCTTGACAGGTTAGCAACATTTTAGCCAGTTTAGCTTTTGACAAACACAACATATTCTTCCTGTTTGGCACTTTGGAAAGGGGTGTTTATTTGAAGGAATAGAGCCAGAGATGGGATTTTACGAAATGGCTGCTCACATGGCTGTGGTATAAATGGTTCCTTCCTTTATTTATGGAGTTCCCCCCACAGTGTAACTGGCTAAATGGATTTGGACATGGCTTGACAAGTCTCTGCATTAGTGCTGCTCAGCATTACTTAAGTCTCGCTCCTCCCAAAACAAGCCGAGCAAAGTCATTCCTCTTTACTCTGAGCCCCTTCCTGGAGACAAATAAAGGTCTAGGCTGAAAAACTCTAACATGCAGTTTGATGTGCTGCTCTTGCAAACTCAGTCCTCTCCCATCACCACCCATCACCAAATAAAAGCTGGACTCTTGACTGAAAACACAGACATGTTTTCAACTCCTTTCCCCATCTGCACTAACTATATAAATATGGATTTGAAAAAGCTTCTCAAAAAAACTGTTGAAAATTAATAGATTGTGTAAAAAGTCGCATAATTTGCTCTCTTTTTATTAAGAGGCTGTTTCAAAAATGTCTAGGGCTAAATTCCAAGTAGCATAAAATCTTACACTAGAAGATACTCAAGGAGAGCACAAGACATCTTCTATAAAAAGATTTATAAGTGGGAAGGTAAATGTGTCCATTTACCAAACAGACTAAGCTTGCAGATGAAAAGGACTTACTAAAATAATTGAAAATGTGAGCAGCGTGCTAGAGTTTGGAGCAGAGCTTTGGACACACACTCTTTGCAATGATTACAGCCATGGAACTGCGCCCATCATAACAATAACTGAAGTCAGAGATGAGGGATGCATGTAGACAGGGCTGCTCGTACAGTCTGGCTCTCGCACACTGCACTGGATATTCATTCTGATCTCAGCGGGAAAGCATGTGTTTGCAGAGCTGGCTTGGGCTGCACAAAGTTAAACTCTTTATTAAATTTTCTAGTTGGCAGTAGTCAGCAACAACTTTCAAGCATGCTAGAAAAGTTTATTTTTGAAATCCAGATTTATACAGTCGAGTGCAGCACATGTTTTCTGAATCAGTGTTTCCCCCTCCTCCTTCCCTGTGGAGATCAGGGCTGCAATTTTTCCAGAGCTGTTTAAGATTAAGACTAGCCCCCCTTTTAGAAATTCCAGTTTTTAACTGGCTATGATTCCTGCAGCGTAACCATTTACTACTGCTGGCACTGTTCTTAATCTAAGTTTTTGGTTTAGATCAGTTCGTGGTCAAGTGACACTTCTATTTCTGAATGAAGAGGTGCTACTTCAGAAAGGGAAGGTACAGGCAAACGTTCGAGGCTAAAGCTACGTAAGTGCAGGCTGATATGGATAATTACATCTACAGAAACATTAATTGCTTCACGTCTCAAGTCATTTTACATCAGAAAAATATCTAACTGAATCTCATTATAGGAGGGCATTGGCATGAAGTCGCAGTGCTGGGAGCCCAGTCTTTTTTGAAACGGCCATAAGTGGGGGCAAGCAGCCTTTGGGAAAGCAGCAGGGCTGCTCTGTATAGGCATTAACTCCCTCCGATACAGATTTTTCTCTCATTCCAGTATCAATGCAATACAGCTAAGAAAAGATCTGCCTCGTAACATATTGCTGCAGCTATTTGCTTTACCAACATTATGCTTGAAAAAAAGTTATCGCTCCACACGCAACAGAAAGCCCTGATACCCCCAAACAAAATGAGCTGCAAGAGTGAGGGGAGGCTCTGAATATGCTCCTTCCCTCCCCCTCCCCCAGGACCTGCAGGGCAGTAAAGCCACCGGTTATAGTCCACATGGCCTGAAAGCATGGAAACATCGCAGCCTTAGCAGGTTAGGCTCTTTAGTTCGGGCTTAAATGAATATTTTTTCTAATCTCTTTTTAAAGCAGGTAAAATTGATCTTATTTAAAAAAAAAAAAAAGGAACCTTTACAATCATTTGCGTACCTTGAAAAGCTTTTTTCTTCAAATACATGAAAAACATTTTTAAACTGTCATTAAATACCAAAATAATATTAAAAAAATACAAAAAAGTGCTTACTATCTGAATTAATCAGTAAAAGTGTAAGCTAGTTCTTGTGACATAAAAACCACAGGATGCATAACTTCATAAAATACGGTGGTGATCAAAGTTTTGAAAGCTCAGCTTTAAGTAGCTATTGTCTAACTAACACACTATGCATCAGTAAAGCCAACTTCTGTCACAGAAGTGATGGCATACACATAAAAGTTACATGAAAATCTTTGGCAACTGTGTATTTTAAAGAACACTGCCATGCAACTTTTAAACAAGCTGAATTAAAAATAAATCTCAGAAAACTTGTCAGCGCCTATAAACAGACAAATTGACCTCTCCGCCGCCCCCTGCACACATTCTTGCCAAAAGAAAATTACACACAAAAATGAAACAACTTTCAAACCTATGTGCCAAACCCACAAGGGGAATTCAGATCACTATTTCTATCTATAAATGTCCATTTTAGCCACTGAAGCAGGAGCTCTAAATATAGAACATTTAATGCCAGTGTCAACTTTTTAAATCAACTCCATAATTTAAAAGCGCTCTCACTCCACTGCTCAACTGTATATTGCAAACCAAATCCATTTTCAGCTGAAACCCTGTGCATCACACTGACTCTTCTTTGTAGGTTGGGACACCGAGACATTCCTACTAAAGGAAGAGGGAGGACCATTGCTGGAGTAGAATGAAGCACCTATAGCAAGCAGCAAATTCAGCTTCCTCGCTACAATTTTGTAAGACAAAAGCGTTGTCTTAAAACACACAGCTTATGTTTGCAGTTTGATCAATCATCAAATGACAAAAATATATTGACAAGATTTTTCAAGAAATCACTTTTCATAGCTGTGACCTACTGGGTTACACAACACAGTGACACAATGTGAAGAGCTATAAACTTTACAGCCTTTTAGGGTGAATGCTTTCTGCCAAAAACAACAGTGGCAACACCAATATACCAGAGAATAGAAAGAATTATCCCTGCTGCTTGTATAATGCTAGCGTCTCTTTCTGGAACGCTGAATCTCCTCTCTCTCTCCCCTTTTTTCCATCACAAGGAGTGCGATTATATTAGTATTATGTGCAATCATATACCTGACAACTTAAATCTCCCATTCATTGCACTTCATGCCCCTTAGGGTGAGTTTATAGCTAACCTATATAAGAGAACGCTCTTCTCTTGTGTGGAAATTACCTTATGCAATACACAGAATTTACCGATGCACTGAGAAACAACTGAAGAGTGAGACCCTCGAGAGGATACTTCATCAGCCTCCCAAACATCATGGAAAGAACAATTTACTGGTTCCTTGGACAGTAATACCTTTCCTGCTCAGAATAAAACAAACCAAGGCCCCAGCCCCTTACTTTTCATCAGAACATGTTTTAGTTTGCATTAAGAGCCAAAAAAAAAAAAGGTCAGGTATAAACAATGAGCTGTATTAAATTGGTTCATAGCTGAATTTTGTTTATGGTTACATAATCAGTACAAATGGGGGAAACTACCAAGCTGTTGAGAGAGCAACTCAAGAACCTTCGTTTGCAGAAAAAATTGACAACTTGGAAACCTCCAAATTATTTCAACTTTACACATTTTAACATTGGGGGGTGGGTGGGTGGGGGAGTAATCAGAAAACAATTTTAAAGGAATTCTTCCAAAAAGAAACAAATGAAAAATAAAGTATAATTAATTCTGTAGTGAATCAAGTATAATTGTAGCAATTAATCATGAAAAAGAAGAGCAATATGTTTTATATCATAAAATTTGCTTGATTTGAAACAATGTTACATTCATATAGCTACAGTGGAATGCTATTCCCACTGGATTTCCATTGCACTTCTGCAAACCCACACGTGTAGATATACGGAATAGGAAGCATCTTCGGATGGAAAGTATAGCTTTTCAGTTAAAGAAACTGTGGCTGTCCATAAAACTAAAGAGCATAAATGTAAACAGGTTTATGTAGCACAAAAACATGCAGCTGAATTTACCATGTTCCAAGGACCATCCAAGACGTTCACACACACACAAAAGAGATTGATGTAATTTAGGACATTTCATTGATAAGTACAAGGACTAACATTCGGAATTAGCCTAAACATGCTGAAGTGTCAATGACAGTTGAATCAGTCCCAGAAAATCTCTTTTGCTTATGAAGGAATATAAGGGGCTTCACCTCACATTTCAGGGCTGATTTCAGGGCATTCCACTTATGACAAACGACCCATTATGAGAAAAGTACTACGTTAAATTTAGCCTCCCCTTTTGTGTCTTTATCACTCCCTAAGTATGAATAGAGGTTGCACAAAACTTATTTGAAGAATGAACATGATGAAACTGATGGGATGGGACCCCCTGCTACACTAACAAGGCTTGGCAGCATTTTTATGTGCAAAACATCCTCAAGATGAAAGAAAGAGGACCTGGGAAGTTTATACATCTACAGAGTGGTCCTTTCATGGCACAAAGTTATTGCATATACTAGGATACATGACTTGTTGCCAATTCTTGCATGACTAGGTGTCCTGGTATTCTCACTGCCACCAGGTCCTTACTGGTCCTGGAGCACAGATGCCAACTAGAACAAATCCAGGTCCTCCCTCTTGCTCCAACCCTCTGAACAGGATTGAACCTACAGAGACATTCAGATGCAAAAAAAAAGCAAAGGCGGTCTACCAGAAGTATAGTACATTTAATGTGTATTTTCTGATTAAAACTAGCTAATTGATATTACAGGTAAGATTCACATCCTCACCAAGGACAGTCAGTGCTTGAAATCAGGGTGGATCATTATCTGGCAAATAACGCAAGAATGCACAAGGAGGGAAAGAGGGACAAAATAGAAAAAGCCTTTCAACACACTTAACGCCATTATCTTAAAGCCTTCTTTGCTGTGTGGGAGATGACTACGGACTGGACTTCGAGGAACACCCTGGGATTCACAGCTCATTCATCTTTTGTTGCCTTACATCATACTTGAGAACCAGGAATGTTTTATTTGCAATGTCTTCACTTGAGATCATCTGTCTGCCCATACCCCTGCAATGCAGCTCTTCCCAGGAGCTGCCAGCACTGTCCACAGCCAACTCTTTTCAGACTAAGTAGATTTTCCCATGTAGTACACCTCCTCTTTACAAACAATTTGTCAAAATTGGGGGGGGGGGGGGGGGGGGGGGGGGGCGGCGGTGTGGAAGCATACACCACATATGCGCAGACAGACTGGGAGTAAGCCAGTGGGTGCAGATAAGGGCAACAAGCAATTAATGATACAAAGTATCCGGGCACCAGGTTCCATATTTCCCCCTAAAAGAAGGAAGGGGAGAGTCTGAAAAGAAAACACATACAAACCATTACTCAAGTACACATTGTGCCTGCCCATTTATCCTAGTATGAGTAGCTGTTCAAGGAGATACAAATACCATAATATTTAGGCACATTTTCTTCCTTGGCACAGGTGGCTGCTGGAAACTCATCAAGTAATGAAACGTTCCAAGTTCTGCTGCCATTCTCATGGTTTAATTCTTTAATTTTTCCCTCGGCCTTAATATATAATATATATAATAATAATAACAACAATAATAATAATCCAACTATTTTGAACTAACACATATCCTACAAAACAAACTCTAGAGCTGATTCTTAAGTAAACTGTTCCAGTTATCCCTGTGAAATAAGTTGTTGAATTTCTCTGGCCATCTTTGAAATATAGTAAAAAGATTTTTCTCTGAAAACATGCAGCTCCCTACTTTCCCAAAAGAGAGGAAGGCGGTTCTTTGGAAACTCTGATTTTTGTTGGTTATTCATGGGCAGATCCAACAGAAGCCAAAGACACTCCTAAACACGGCGATCTATCTGCTTCTTACAGCAGAACTTTGGGGATGAGGGCAAACAGTGGGGAAGAAAGATGGCAGAAGTAAAACTTATCAGCAAAGTGTAGCTGATCAGAGGAACATATCTCATTAGTGACACACCGAACTATCAGACTGTCAATCTTGTCAGAAGTAAATCAACATGACCTAAACATTTCAGGATCAGAGGCAGGATGACACCATTCTCAAAGCTCACAACCACTTCTGAGTAGGGAAACGTGGAGTTCAGGTCCAGGTACAGAGCCATTGCTTGGAAAACAAGCTGTAAAATTCCTTTAAAGAATTCAAGTTTCTTCCAATTGCAAAATTCTACTGGAAGTTTTACAAGGAAAGACTTTCCAATGTTATTGCTGTCAGAGACCAACTTCTTTAATGCTCAAATAAGGTGGTGATGAGCAGGCTATAAAACCTGAGAAAGGATTAGATAGGCCAGTCTTGCGTGACTAATAACAAAACTTCCTTTAATTCAGTGCCAAACCCAAGAGAATCTGAGGACCAATGCAGTCAAAGACTATCACAAGAAACATTTCCAGACATCTTGCTACTTCTCATTAAAAACTAACATATACAAAAAAGGTATTACGGTGTTATTTCCTAAAAGAACACTTAAGACTGCAGACTGTTGCTTGCTTTTAAATGGTTTTATCTCTTTGGTCCTCTGGGACTTCCAGACATATTGATAAACAAAACTGGTCTGACTACTCTGGCATCTTAGCGTGTAGTCATTTAAAACAGAGACACTTCCTAACTTGTACAGAATTGAAACATTTGTTTGAAAATAATTAGTGCCTTAGCCCAACAATGCTTGGCAGACTTTTCTAATTAGTTGAGAAAAATGATTGAGGCAGGCAGGCAAGCAAGCAGACTTTGTCAGGCATTCTGTGAAAATAATTTGGACCACACACTTGGCTGCAGAGCCAGATAACGTATGTCATTCTTTGCTATCTTAACAGGTAGGATTAAAAAAAATACAACAGGAACAAGAAACAACCATCTGGCACACGAAAACTGAATTGAGAGGACTTTTCACATCTCCTAGTGCAGCTCTTCTGTGTTCTCTGTGAGTGCCATCACGATCAAGTCATACTGTATTAGGCCCCAGCAAATTCCTTATTTTCTTTTGTATTTCCTATTGTACAGTCAGAACCAGAGCTGAAAATATTCATTGTGAGTCACAGGCTGTACAGGTCCCAGAACAATATTTGCAGAGCATTCATGCTGAGATAGCCAACTGTGCTTTACTTCTCCAGGGATGTTTTGACGTGCAGAGCATGTTCAAGGCAAACTGAGATCGGACAATATCAAATCCCCACATGCTTTAGTAGGCTGTGCAACTTCCAGACATGTTTCCTTTCTGAGGGCCTTTCCAGAAATTAGCCTACTAGAAAATGAAGACAAAACTCAAGGTGCCACGTAACTTAACTATACCAAACCAAATCTCACAGAATTAATTCATTAAATATGACAATGTAACTAATTTGCTGTTTGAAGTTAAGCACTCATACATCAATGCAGCTAAATTAGGCACATGATATAGTTAAAAGCTTTTTGACATCCAGGCATACCAAGAACTTCTCATATCTGTGTTTTACGTTATTTCAGTTTAGGGAGCAGTCAAGAGAAAGCAAATTTCAAATTTAAACATGAATCTATAAAACAAATCAGCTGTTCAAACCATTAGATGTAAATGGATATGTTGCAATTTATAAACTTAAATTTATGAAATAATTACATTTGCCAGCAACATTTACATATTTCCCATGTCTGCAGCCTTTAAGTGGTAGCCATTTGGCCTATTATGCTTAGATAAGCACCTGGAACTCTTTCCTGGGAAAGTTCCCAAGTCTAGACACTAAAAATCACATATGTTTCCAATTATAAGAAACTATGACTATAAGGCCAACATAAATCTCCTACAGCAACAATCAGTTGCCAATTATATCACATTCCATAATAAGCCTTCTTACTATAACTAATTTATGGAATGCTTGGCTTAGAAAATCAATAAAATTGAGAGAAAGGGAGAGGCAAAAATATCAGACCTTGACATCAGAGTGAACATTTGAACCCAGATATTAGTTTGGTGAGGCAAGAAAGCTGCAATGAGCTGGATCAACAGAACTAAAAACTGTACAATATAAAAACCTTCATTGTCAAACAACGATGGCTGCATTATCCACGGCATTCATCACTCATTCCTGCATCATGTCTACAAGATTCTGTGAAAAAGATTTAAGAAAGATATTAGTAAGCATTTTCTTCTCTTGCTATGCTACACATCCAGTACACAAGGGGCCAAAACTGCAGTAAGGCTTTTTGAACAATACAACAAAATCCAGTGGAATGTTTTCCACTTTCTGTCAATCATTTGTAGAGGTTTTGCCATATGATTGTTAAAAGCAACTATCTAAAAATCCACTTTCAGATAATTCTAGAAAACAGATGACTCAAAATGAGATTAGTGGGAAAACAGCTTTTACAAAACCCAATGCATACAGGAAAAAAATCCCATTGTATACATACATACAGAGGGAGAGATGACACTTCAAAGGACTAGTGAAAACACCCAAAAGTCACTTAAACTAGCAGAGCCTTTTTCCTTTGCATTTCCCACTGAGTGCATTGATTGTATTCATCTGCTTTCTATAACCAAGCAATATTACTTTAATGTTGAATGGATATCACTATACTAATTTAAGTACAATAAAATTCTCTATGGTAAATTGTTCAGTGTTTAAATAGAAACACTAAAACTTGCAGTTTTAAATTGTGAACTTGATCTGAATATTATAATTTCCCCCGGTTTACAAATGGGGAAAATTATCCAGTGATACAAGGATTAAAATCTTTGTTTCCAGGACTAGCAACTTGTGAAGATTGCAGGGCCCCTTCACAGGAAAATCCGTCAACCATTTCAGGTTATCAGTTTTCAACCATGTTGAATTGTTCTGTTGGCAATATCTCATAAAGAAAGCATTAAATGCAAGCAAGATGAAACATTTTTTCTTCTACTTGTCATTTCACAGTATGTTTTGTTCTAAGTAAAGTCAATCAAGAATTTTTGTGTAGTCTATCAAATCTGAAAGGAAATTCCCAGATCCAGCCCAGACGTTTTCATGACAACATTAATTTCAGCACAAAGTCCAGTAAAGGTTTGTTGTAAACAGGAACAAGAGCTTCAGGTCCCTTCTTTGCTGGATTCAGATTCTTTTGGTTGAGACGTTACGCCATGTTTTCTACTGGAGCGTTCCCCTTTGCACAAATAACCAATATTCATTAATGGAAAAACAGGTCTGACAACAGAAACCAGGGAGCTAGCGCAGTCAGCTTGGACATGGGAAGCCAAGGCTAAACTACTGACTGAGTTGATATTTACAGAGTGGAACGTCCTAGCAGAACCGCAGAAAGACAAGCGCAGACCCCATCAGCCAGCAGGTAGGATGCTTAGGCCACTTACCTGTACAGTGGCAGTCCAAGTCCCTAGTCTGACAATGGAAGAGATCCCAAAGCCAGGTGAAAGTCCTGGTCAACAGGGCACTAGCTAACCAAAAAAAACATCCCTCCATCTTTCACCTGAACCATTTTCCCAAGACTTTTATCCTACTGAAGTTTGGAGCAAATTAATTTCTGATGTTTGGAAACCTGCAGGACATGAACAGAATTCCTCGCTGAGCTTCCCTAATGTTAGAGATACACACATTTTGGCACATACCAAGCTCAGTAATTTGTGATTTATAACATTATTTTGCTATAAAGGACAGCATTTTAGAATCACCTCCACAATACAATTACAAAGATACAGATGACAGCATCTAGACCTGTAATCGAAGGGAAAACATGACAAAGGTTAAAAACTTGAACAGTATTTGAAATCGAAATGAGACTATTCCTGTGTGTTCCTCTAGACCCCTGCTGCTGTAGTACCTCAGCATCCACTGTTGTCATCACTTGTGTAAAAATAAAAGAACAAGGAGAGCAAAACTTTTAAAGCAGTCTCCTGAAATTACCAGACACAAGTTTAATACATGATTGCATTTAAACTCAACAAATTCCTGGCATTCCTATGACTGTACAGCAGTCTAGGAAAACATTTGTACTTGCTAAATTGCTGAAAGTATTTTTTCCTAAATACCATGAATTGAAGTGAAAGTTGGTCAGAATTTTAATCCCAGCAACAGTTAAGAAGCAGAAATACTTCTGATAGATGGAAAATATAGCATTAAGACTGAAGTTTTTCTTCCTCCCACTCGTTAGAAGTTTGTTCCTTGGAACAAAGGAGTCACCATCATAACACCTTGGCTAGCAATTACCTGCCACAAGTCTAAGTCATAGTAACACAAGGAATATTATCTTTCATTATAGGATTGTCCACAAGTTAATACATGCAGCAAAGAACACTAGTGAGAGAAAAAGGGAGTTTTGGCACAAGAGACCCAAACTCAGCCTCAAATTCTCCATATTTGTGGTCTTTAATCTTCTGTGCTGGTTTTGGCTGGGGTAGAGTTAATTTTCTCCCTAGTAGTAGTGTGGGCTATGGTTTGGATTTGTGCTGGCAACGGTGTTGATAACACAGGGCTGTTTCAGTTCCTGCTGAGCAGTGCTTGCGCAGATTCAAAGCCTCTTCTGCTCCTCACCCCACCCCCCCAGCAAGGAGGCAGGGGAGCACAAGAAGATGGGAGGGGACAAAGCCAGGACAGCGGACCCCAACTGACCCAAGGGATATTCCACATTGTATGATGTAATGCACAGCATATAGAGCTGGGGGAAGGAGGAGGAAGGTGGGGGGGATGGGACAGGGGACACACACATTTGGAGTGATGGCATTTTGTCTTCCCAAGTAACCATTACACATGATGGAGCCGGGCTTTCCTGAGGATGGCTGAACAACTGCCGGCCCATGGGAGGCAGTGAATAAACTCCGTGTTTTGCTTTGCTTCTGTGTGCAGCTTGTGCTTTACCTATTAAAGTGCCTTTATCTCAACCCATGAATTTTCTCAGTTTTACTCTTCTGATTCTCTCCCCAACTCAGCAGCCGGGGGGAGGGAGGGAGTGAGCAGCGGTGTGGTGCTTAGTTGCCAGCCGGGGTTAAACCACGACATCTTTGAAGCATGGAGGCACCAGTGAGCACATACATTTCATTTGAAAGGTCTATCAATGGTAAAATGTGGAAAGCAGTTACCCCCTTTCATACCTCAGAACTGACCTACATTCCAAAGAATTCTGAACAGCTCAAATGTTGCTGAGACTAAAATAATAATGCAGTTCGATACATTGTGCAACCATTAACTTTGGAAGTTGGTCCTTCATTCTTCCTTTCAAAATGGAGTACATTATTGTCCATGTTAATGTATCTAGTGGCACAAGTCAGTGGCTCATTCGAAGTTCTGCAAAAAAACCCTAGAAAAGCATAGATAGAAATTAATCACGTCAAACAAATTAGAGCTCTCCCAAACAAACGATGGTTTAAAAAGCCATACCTTCTCAGTATTACTGTCAGATTAAACTAGATAATTACAAACCAAATAATTATCAGAATGATAATTTCATGGACAGCACATAAGTTAGTCTCTCTTCCCATTTCTTAATTACTCACCTTATAACACCAAGTTATATAACTGTTTACTTTTAAGCAACTTCTGAAAATAACATTGTGGGAGGCAGAGGTGTTCTGAGGTGGTTTTAATGACATCTTCAAAGAGTAAAGACTTGGCTTGGGACTGAACGAGGAGAGAAATTCATGCTTAGCCTGGAAAAAAATAATCTGGATTTAGATTAATCATTCAAAAGCAAAAAACACCTGGGTTTTACGTTCTTAAGAACTTCATCTGCCTCACTTCTATGAAGAACTTCAAACTTCATATATTTTGAGTCACTCCAAATAACTTATTTCAGATTTGGGTTCTAGAGAAAATCCTTTCAATATCTAAATAAAACCCACTTTTCTGACAAGTATCCTAGTACTTCAGAATAATTTTTTTTTAATATACATATAGCGCTTAATACTAGTACAAAATCACTAATGGCTAAACCCTATTTACTTCCAGTTAAATACAAGCTTCCCACCTACCATAATTACTTTTGAAAGTATCCAGAAATCCAAAAGTACAGATCAGTACCTCGCTGGATTTTCAAAAGTACATAATGAGTTAAGCCCTAGTTTTGATAAATTTCAACAGAAGCTAAACACTTTACCTGGTTAGGCACTTCTGAAAGTTCTAGAAGATGCCTGCCTGCATGTAGGAATTTTAATCCTGATGCTTCCTAACCATGAGTGCTTGACTTTACATGCATTAGTCTTTGAGCACCATTACACATTTTTGAGCATTTAACTTTGTAAGTCTACAGTACACATTTACACACACCGTACTACTATTGTACTATCTACACGCAGTTCATTTTTTTTAACATATTATGGAGAATTAGGTCACGACATACAAGTAAAGCAGCAAAGTCTCAAAAGCTTTCATTGACTTGACAGCAAGAACTGTTGAAGTCAATCAGACCAATATCCTTAAATTAAAATTCACCAATAGGCCATGGCATAATACATGCTATCAACTGAGTAAGGCAATCCATTCAATTGGGTCAAATAGTCTATGCATTAAGGATCCCTAGACTGTACATTATAATGACAGGCAGAAACAATGCGTAACACAGCTATCAATGCAGCAACATCTAACACATGACAGTATCCAACTTCTTCCCCCCCACCCCCCAGATGTCCGAGACAGGTTTAATTATAAAGCTGTAGTGAAATCAACAAAAAAATGAAGATAGACTAGACTATCTAAAAGTAATATAACCATATGAGTTAGAGTTTTTTATATCCTTGTATATTACACGTGGCCTGTACTGCAGTTGGTAATCTAACAGGGATCAGATTGATACATTGAAGAATTACAACCAATCCCGTATTTTTGTCTTTGAGATGCTAGCATGGCAAACACTACTGTTACAGTGCAAACACAGGCCTCAATGATGAGAGCTAGTGATCTAGGCATGTTAGATTCATACAAATTCCATGGAGTTCTCATTTGTGGGTGAAAGCAATAGGAAAGAAAATCTGAGAATAAAAGATCGTGGCAACCTGGTCACTACAATATGTTCCTCAAGGAACAGGGAGCTCTTCATTACACAGTGAAATCATGCAAAGTGGTAAGATATTTACTGTGAAATGGAGGATAATTTTTCTTTTCCTGAAGTAGTTTCCACCCCTGTTACATCTGTTATTGAACAGTTTTATTTCTTTGTTCTCAAGAGTAAATACCATAATCTTATTGAAAAGCAAATACCATAAAAGAGAGCTAAAACAAATCGGGAAAGCAATTAATGAGAATTGTTTTACCTTCTTGGCCTTCAGAGTAGCAAGGGCAAACAGTAACCTTGGCAGCACGTCAAATTTTTAAACTAATATTGAAAAAGAACAGCATAAGTAATGGACAACAGCCAAGGCAGGGCACGGAAATACATAATGGAGGAAAGTTCTCACACTGTTTCATGGTCATTGAAACAGCACAACAATGCCACAAAAATCTTTTCCAGATAGTTTTGAGTGACAACAGTAATAGTTTATCTTCTCCTTTAGGCCACAACTATGAAAAACTGAAGGAGGTACTTGAAACCTCCTCTCTCAAGTTTAGAAGGATGGAAGGCCACACAAAGCTGAGGAATCATATAGGGGTAGAACTTTTTGGTCAGATACTTTTAAGGTTTCCATAAACAACCAGACCCTTCAAGCTGCTGGCAAGTACCTCAAGTTTGAGGTCACAGGGCCACTCATCTTATTCCCACTATCTTCCCTCTTCTTGCTTCCTGTATCTCCCCTATCTTCCAGCATCCTTGGACTTCAGCTAAACCAATGTTCCCACAATTAGTCTCCTCTTTCCTGTTTACTCACCCATCAGGAGCTGTGATGATCCCAGAATAAAAGCCATCTCCACATCCCATGAGTAAACACAATAGGAAAGGCAGCAGGGTATGGGTTTGTGCAGCTTGTCAGATGAGGCAGCAAAAGCAGTTGGAAGGGGAAGGGAAAAACACAGGGAAAGGCATTTGGGCTCAACAGCACTGATCTTAGAAACAAAGTCTGTCCTCTCGTTTAAGAGGGTTACTTTGTTCACTGCATCTTGAGAAACTAAGACACAAACCTGTAGCAAAGGAGCAGGAAGAAAAGTTTTGTAAATCCAGTAGACCTCACCTCCTTCCCTTTATCAAGCAGTTATCAGTTAATAGCAGCTCCAAACTGACACTTGAAGGCAAGTAAGATTTGAATGTTACTGAACAAATCATTATATTCAAGACACAAAATTATGTTTTTTGTGTTAGCTATATTATGTGACCCAAATATGCTACCAAAACGAGCACAAAACCCAACAGCAGACTGTCATATTTTAAAACTTTGGCCACATCCTTCACTCATTCAACAATATCATAAAATAGCAGTAACCTCGTTCAACATATTAATCACCACCTACTATAAGTTAGAACAGAGTTTTTCACTTAAATTTTTAATAAAAAGAACAAAGCATTTACTCACTGTAGTATTTACAGAACTATTCTTATCATATTACAAATGTAAAGCATACCTTAACAAGCTACCACAGAGATTTGTTTGCCTGATCATGAAGTTGAACAGTGAAATACATAGAAACTGGGAAACCGTTTAAGAGGTTAAAATTTGTAAGAACACACAGATACGGTAAAGGATAAAAAAAATTGTAATAATTCTACAAGTAACAATTACAATTTTACACTTTTTGTACACGAAAAAGGCAGAGGAGGAGATAAATGCATTGTGGAAGTCTTTGCAGACTTGAACTACTTTTACTCTCATTGTATTTTTACACTATGCCTTAAAAAGGAGGCATTGATGTGACTTATATATCCAACTCATATTAAGAGGCTGGAGGAAGGTGGTGGTTTTGATTTTCTGAACCCACAGAAATGCAATATTTAGTAACAGCATGTGACAATTGCCTTGGCAGTATTTCCAGAAACTGCAAACATGCCCATACCCCACCTGTTGTGTCATACAACGCACATGGCCCTCCATCCCTAAATGGGGAAAAAGGGCCTCAGTGAGAACTATAAGGATTGTTCCACTGAATTACATGTAACAGAACCTTTAATCGGGTTACCTGCAAGAGGTGGGATCAAAGCTGTTAAAAAGAAAGGTGATATGAAATAAAAACCACAGTACTGATGCAACAGTAACTATAATATGATCAGGGATAATTTGTGACCTAAATGAGAGGCAGGGACACAAATTTTCAAAGAGCTGTATAAACATTAGATGTGCACCTTATTAAAGATGATGGGATTCATGTCTCTAATTTGGCCTGAGACTTCCTATCCTCAAAACTTCCTATCCTCAAATATTTCTGCAAGTACATTTCTCAAGTTCTCAGCAAGGGAAGAAGAGAAGTACTGATTACATGGCCTGGGGTGAAATGAACCATTCATCAATAAATACTACAGCAGCAGCAGCAAAAGCGATAAAGTTAGCCAGAACAGGGCATAACTAGCAAGTAAGACATAGAAAAATGCAGAAAAGGTGATGGTAAGGGTACAGAGTTAACCAGACAGAATATGAATGTTAAATAGGGGGAGGCACAGACTGTAAAGAAGGAAAATGCCATTCGGCAGCAGTAACACACTAACACACATTTCCAGGATGGGTGGACTCAGCTACCGGGTGAGGCTCAAGGAGCAGCTGCACGTGTGTGTTAGTGACAAAACAGACTTTATAGAGATGTTAAATGAATATTACGTCCCAATATCAACAGGGATGGACAGATTACTGGTTTCTAAAATAGGACTGTATATTCCAGGAGGAAGAGAAGCTGAAATGCTGAGGGAACTTCAACTCGTATAATTGCATACACACTTAAGGGAAGGGCAAAGGAGAAAACTAAAGGCAACAGCAGACCATCCATATCAAACCATGCTGACAGCAAGAAAAGGTGAACTCTAGACATGGATCAATTTTCACCTGCCTTCCTTAAAAAGCACTTTCGCAGTTGAAAAGAAAAGTATCTCTCTGAACAGAAGAGAAGCACCAAAGTGGGTTCCACTTGGTAAAAGAGAAACTAGGGAACTAATATGTCTGACCTTTGTTGACAAGTGAGGTCAGACAGAGTTTAATAAAAGATGAGATCACAAACCTGCTGGATAAATGGCCTGATAAAAATAACTTCAAATGTTTTAAGAAAGCAGATGTTCTCACAAACATGAGATTATTATTATTTTTTTAACCTAGACAATTGTATGAATAGGCAAAAGTAAAGCCACAAGCATTATGCTCCCTTTCAAAAGGTATATGAATTTACTGTAAAGATAATAAAGACTTGGAAGACAAGATGGATGCCGTCTTTGGTTGGAGTTGTTGGAATGAAATAAAGCTGTTTCTGATTGCTAAATTTACTAGACAGTTCAAAGAGAAATTAAATGTGTATTCAGTAAGAAAGCACTAAAAGGACCACATCAGAGAGCTCAGAGAATAAAATCCTCCTGTTGCTGAGGAAGTTTGAGGTGGGGCCCCATACCCAAACACAGCTAATTACTCCTGGGCACCAGCCTCCCCACTTCCCCAGGCATTCAGCTGGAATCATTGCCCCAGTTCTTGACAGCCAAGACTGAGCTTCAGCAATAGATGCAAAAGTCCCACCAAAGCTCCTCTAGTCAGTCGGCCCCCAGGTAACTTTCTGAAAAGGAAGGGAAATACATACAGCCATATGAAAAGCAGAAGGATGTGAGTATTTTTAGGACACCGTAATGAACATTGAAAAGGAAGAAGGGAAAAACAGGGGGAGGAGATTGGCATTTTTCAGGGTTAACTTTGATATCAAAATACAGACATACATCTAAATCACCAATGAGATGTACAAATTTGAGGGAACACGCAAGCAAATAGTTTTTACAGCATAGTGCATCTTACAATGCCCTTTTCAATTGTTTTCATTGTAACACAGAAAACTCCACAGGCTTTGATGGAGAACAGGTTCACCTCTCAGGTTACTCTAAACAGAAAATAAATCACCCTGTTTCAAATGCCCTGTAGACTAAGAATGATGACAAACAGGCAAACAATAGGATCGCAAAGGGGTACACCAAGCAGAATAACTTCCACAGAGTAATACAGCAGGTTGCACCTCTCCCCTTCTAAAGATAAAGCCTAAGAAGTCCTAACTTCCAGCTGAGGATTCTGCCACTTCCACTAGATCAAACACATTATGAATAATATGGATCATGTCAATAACGGTCAGATTTGAAAACTTCTGGGGAGAGACATGTATATATCCTTTGCCTGAGAGATCCCTCAGAGACTTGGGTGCTGACTGGAGGACATCCCTGCGCAGAGCATCGGCACATAAGCTGGCAGACTAAATTGGGTGGGAAAGCAAATGACATGAACCAAAAGGACCCCGCTCAAATGTTCTTTGTGAGGTTAAAGCTCAGATGTGAATTCAGGCTGTTCCGAGGCAGGAGTGCAAACCTCTGTTAGACACAACAGGCTCGACTTGATGGGAGGCAGCTTCCTTAAACTGTTCCAACAGTGCAAAACAGTTTTCAGACAAGCTGCAGCTCTTCCAGAAGAATTCCCCAAGGGTGGAGAGACCATCATATGACACGTCATGGTATTAGATCAACAATTCGCTAGTCTTCGTCTAGCTATTGGTACAGGAGGGTGTGGCAAGGGCCAACTTCAGTACGTGAACAATATCTCAAAGAGCTAGAAATACATGAGAGCAGCCTTTAATCAGCTCCTTTATACCAGGATGAGACTTGGCCTGTATTTAGTTGAATTTTAAATAGCTTACAGCAATTTTTTTCCTCCTAAGCTTCTATGTGTTAGGGAGTCTGGACTGGAGATAGCATAGATATTAAATCATTACAGTGCAGGCATGTTCTTTAGACAGGGCGTACCTACTACTCACAGGAATTTGTGAGCATTTCAAAGCTCAGGATGGGCCCTGTAAGGGTTCTCGACATTCGGATATGTCTGAGAGTCCTAACATCACTGAGGTCTCAGCCACTGGGATTTTCACAAAGCAGCTGTAAAATATTGTCTGGCTGCCCTCCAACTACTGAGACTCTGAGGACTGTGTCTGGCAGGACAGAAGATGCGATATGTCTTCACAAAAATGTGCTGTAATTATGAGAAATCACTCAGCAAGGTAGCAATACAAGAGAAACGGGGAGACATGCAGGGTGGCAGGGAGTTTCGGGATCATATGAAGACATTCATCAGCATAAGGAACGAGCTTCAGAGTTAGTATAGACAAAAACCTCAAAGTAGTTGGATTATAGCAGGAAAAGAGTCATTTCAGCTGCTATAATGAACTTGGTTACAGCTCTCAGGTTAGAAGCATTGAGGATAGTTGAACAGCTTAGCACATCTCTCCAAAGGAAGAGTTCCTCATCTCACACGTTCCCATTTTAGGGATACATGCCAACAAATTGTGGCAAACATTTCCATAATCCATCTTGCTTTTAAGCACACCTGAAAGGCCAGTAAAGCTACAATTACCAACGAAGAATACAGAAACAGTCATTCTTATGTTAAATTTTACCTGCCAAACCTGTCTAAAGTTAACGTGCCCACCAACATCTGTTTAATCTTCGGCATTACAAACACTTCTGCAATTTTAATTACTGACATTTCAAAAATCAGTGACAGGGAACCAGACACTTTAATTTGCCCATGAATGCAAGTAACTGGCAACAACATGAAGTAATTTATTTCAAGCTTAATCCTAGAGAAACATTTATATAGGAAAGAACAAAACCCATAAATCTTAAATTACTGATATTTACTAGTGAAGCATTTTTAAAAGGGTTAAAAAACAGACTGAAAGATATCTTGCCTGCTATGAGGAATTTAAAACATTTTTTTAAAGACACACAAGCTCAACTATAACTTCCAATAAAAAAAGAAATTGGCTGAACAAGCACACTAGTAAAATATATAAAAGATAAATCACCTTGTCAGCCATGCTCTAAAACTAAAGCATGAAGGTGGCTCCTAGCTTCATCGAAGGGGGAAGGCGGTCTGTGGGAGAGTATTTTTTTGAAAATGGGGTTAACAGTATTTGCTATTAGGATCAGCAATTAAATATAAAGTGAAGTTGGTGTCACCCAGTCATATTTGCTTTAAAAATCACTAATAGTGACCCACAGCAAGAGCAGGTTTGCATACTTAGCTCCATTTAATTTCATGTTTCCATATCTGTTCTTTTATCACTGTTACTAATTACATCCTTGAGCATATTCTTGCGAGGATAACGTTTTTGTCTTATTGCTCATCTCCTTTTGGCCAGGGAATGTTGCAGTAAATTCCTAATGCTCAGCTTGTGTTATTATGGCCTTTCTTGGGGCATCTCTTCATTATCAACAGAATTCTGCTGTTCCTCAGCCTGAGCAGGCTTTCTCGCAGGTCTTGGGAGGAAAAAACAAAGCAGGATAATGAAGGGAAAACAGCACATTTTGCAACAAAAGTAGCAGAAGAAAACTTCTTGTCAAGATGAACTGATCTCCTTTTATTTGGGGCGAGAGGGCAGATGCTCCTAACAAAACAAGCAAACCAATTTTTGCTTAAATGAGCCTTGGCAAATAGGTAACATGAGGTATGTTTTAGAAACACAGACCATCTGAAAGGTAAGCATTTAAGTCACCAGGGCTATTGATTCCTTGCTAGAGCCTCAGTTCTGCAGGTGTAATGGAACAGTAGTAACCTACATTTCCTCAAAAGACCAACGCTCAAACATAGATCCTTTTGTGAAGGCGCTGGACTTGGCCCACCCATGCTACACCTGGTACGGCTGAAATACTTAATGTTTATTGGTTTGTTGGTTTTTTGCCAATAAGATGCAATGCAAGCATTTTCGAAGCATATCTAATGTGTGTTATTTCCAAAAGACCCTTTTTTTTTTTTCAATGAAAATAAAAAATAGATAAAAATAAAGCAGAAGAATAATTTTCTATGCCATTTGAAAATTATTCTGATCCTAGCTATTTACCGCAAGTTAGGACAGATATTCCAATTGTCAGGGGTGTGTGAACACACACCTTTGGAGGGGTGGGTGATGGTGGGGTAGTGGAGGGCGTATGTTTTGGGTGAGGTTTTAGGTTTTGAGGATTTTGCTTCTTTGGTTTTAAATCTGGTTAGTTCCCTATGCCAGAAAGATACAGCACAAGGTAGAGCTAACTCTATTAATCACACGGTACTACTGCAGTTTTATCACGTTTTACAATACATACAAGAAATGCCATAATAATCCTCAGAGCCAGTTTATCAAAGTGCCATTTAATCTAACATACGTTAAACACCAGCTACTGAACATAAATTCATGCTAATTTCAACTTAATTGGAATCACAATGCACATGCCAGCTCCTCTACCTTGCTACAGGCCTTCTAGCTGCAAAAGGAAAGCTGCAGATACGTATGTTTGATTAAATACATACACCACAGGAGAGCAACAAATACAAATGGGTCCTACTCTGCCCAGAGCCCTACATGGGTAACCCCCTGCTGAAGAAAACAAGGGTCGTAATTACCTGGCAGACAACAAAATTTGGTTCAGTGGACCATCCCTCCATGGTTTTAGATACAACTGAATAGACAGTTCCCAGGTCACTGCAGTCAGGATTAAGGCAGACTGGAACATCTTCATCTGCTGTGGTCACATTGCAGTTTTCTCTGTTTATTTCTGATTTAGTGTGGTGCTCACGTAGCGCATCAAGGCCAATTCACACAACTGGAATTCAAAGGAACATATTCTAATGCACACTAGTGGTAATAAAAAATGAACACCAATTTATAATTAATGTAAGTAAACATTAGTTTAGCAATAAAAAACATTTAACAGCTCAATCTAATTACAAAGTCAATTAATTAAATGTATGAAGTATGTTTGGAATTTCTCTAAATTTTAATAACATATTTCTCAGACTGTGTGAACACTTTCACCCAGCAAAGCTGAAAATACTGCATTTAAGATGAGAATAACAGGTTAAAAGAGACTGAAAATCAAAGTCAAACATTAATTTAGTACCAACTGTAGTATCGCAGAGTAACATCAAATTCAAATTACCATCTACGTAAATAAGCCTACCGGAAAAGACACTAAAACTGCATCATTGAACAATGGGATTTGAATATATTGCATAAGTTAGCGTAGGCAATAAAATCAGACCCATACTGATTAATAATAAATCAGTAACATGCAAATACTGTGAACTGTCCCGCAGACACAGTGAACTGCAACAGCAACAGAACTGACCTGCCACCCACCACAACTGATTAAAACCCATTGGAAGAGAAAACTCAAACAATCCTGAGGATCTTCCAGTCACACTTTCAAAAGCTTCTGTGACGAGGCCTTTGGCCTGCTGGCAGTGGCGATTTGCGATTTTAATGTCTGAGAGTTATTGCAAATCATTGCATTTGTAACCTGGCACAATTGCTTATTTATGACCAACTCCAAATCAGTGACAATCTTAGGGGTTACACTGAGTGCTGTCTGAAAGGGTAGGAATGTAAATATAAAATTAAGTAAATTTTATGGTGCATTAATAACCACGATCCAGTAGTTAATCCCTTATAACACAGTCATATGTGTTAGCTGCTGCTTGCCAATGTACTTGCCAAAGAAACTAAGTGTTAATAATAGGGTATTTCACTATTGCCTCTGGTTTAAACCATTGCTGGGAGGCAGAAGGGAGCTTCTATTTTTTTTTTTTCCTTTTCATGAATTATAAAATCTGCAGATTATTAGAGTGCAAATTAACAAGCTTCTACTATGTCTAACTTATGTACATTTAAATCCTACTTTATTGGCTCTTAATTAAATACATATAAGGAACCTGAGTCTGAAACACTACCACACTCTTGTAATCCCTTCATTATTTTCTCTTCACAGTCCTTTTCCGATTTCCCATTTCAAATTGCTTCCTTTTTAAGCATTTTAAAACTATATTTTACTACTCCTACTCAAAACTAGTAAAGGGCTTTTCTTATTGCAAGCACTCTAAGATATTAATTTTTCCTAATAAAGCTCTTTCTTTGCAAGTATTGTTTTTAAGTACATGAGACCTAAGGTGAAAGGCACACACAGCTTGTTATAAACCATTAAAGAAATTTGCAGCAAGAAGCAAAAAAGAGCTCAGATGGGAAGGGAGTTAATGGACTTTTTTTGTTTGTTTGGAGAAGGAAACTAAAAAAAAAGAATAATTTTCAAATCAGTCATAAACTAAGGATGTAACTTAATTCAACAGATACTCTTGAGTGAAGAAAAACAATTAAGATAAAGTCTCAGAAATGTCAATCATTATTTCTGAGACACCTGCATTCTTTCAGGTTAGATTGACAAACAGATGTTAGTGTCACTCATATAAATATAAGGCCACCTACATGCTGCCCTGATTGCCCAGGCACTCCAAGGGTATCCCTAAGCAAGGCTATACTGTATGCCAGGATGCATATCCTGCCATTTCTGCTCTTACTGGAGATTTACTTGGCATGAACTTAATTTATGCAATGGGCCAGAGACAGAACAACGTCACAGACACCCATCATTTTCTTTCTCCAGCCATAACTGTCCCTTCAGATCAGCTAGTGAAATTGCTCATGCACATAAGCTCCTAAACAATTTAAATAACATTTTTTTGCCAATCTGTTCACTTTGTCAGAAACAGATTGAGGAGTGGCTGCATGAGGAGCTTCTCCAGCAGCTCTAAAAGGGGTGTAATGCCCAGGCAGGGGAAAGGGACAAGCAGCTGGAAGGAATAACATTTTGAACCAGCAGAGCTGCAACTGCAGAAAGATGTTCAAGGATGTTCACTTACAGCTTAGGTACCACAGCTCAGATAGTGTATTTCGAAGTGCACTCTCTATTTGCAAGCCTTTTTCTTAATAGATGCGTATGTTATTTTCTGAAATAGCGATGGCTGAGTTGGGCAACTCTTTACATCGTTTTTTTTCTTGCATTTCACGGAATTATTTTTTAAGCTGGAGAAAAGTTCTTTCATGAATTAAAGCATTCTTCTATTCCTAAATTATCGATAAACAGACTTATTTTTATAAACTCATGGATTATTCATGCATAAAAATCCTGTATTCAAATACATTACTGCCTACAGTCTGTTTGTTTACTACATGCTGCTCTTGCAGCTTCAACTATTGATGTCATACACAATTGTAACTCACATGGTATTGTTTCTAATCCAGGGCTGAATGAATGAAAATGTTATAAAGTAGAAGAAAAATGAGAGACTGTACAATGAAGATGAAGCATTTTCAGAACCCACCTTCAGATAAACTATACACTTAAAAGTCTCAAATATGCAAACATAACTCAAGAGAAAGACTAAGGCAGGGTAAGAAATCCTCAATCATTCAGACAGCACAATATTTAAATTTTTGCAACATTAAGTCCACCTATGCTGCTTCTTTCTAACAGGGAACACATATGTGGAAGAAAGCATAGCAAAACCTAGGTCCGTAAAGCTCAAATTTAAATCCTTTACAAACAAAAAAATAAAATGGAGACTGAAATGGAAAAACTGCAATCTGTTCTTGGTTTGCAGAAGCTTCTGTTCAATTCATTTACTGAACAGTGACTCTTCTGCACTACAGCATTAATGAGAACAGATACAAAAAGCTTTCAAACTTAAACAAAGAAATGGCTGCTACTTTAGGGTATTTTCAAACATTTTTTTCAGAGATTAACGTATGAGGCAGGTGCTGGAATACCAGGACACAATACTTTAATTTAGTTCAACATCTCTGCAGGCAGTGGCTTCTCTATTATGGCTAGTTCCCAGAACACAAGAGAATGTTATTGCAGGGCACTTTTAGATTAAAATCCCCAAATAAGCTGTTAGACTTTACACACATCAATCTTTTGTAAGTACAATAAGGGAGATTTAATTGGTTTTACTTTCATTTTATAACAAATGTTATTATCTGTTATATAAGGAAGCTATTTAAAAAGAAGACCCATGAAAAGGATTGGAAAGCAATTCTGTAAGTGATAAAATAGGGGCAGAGAGTTATTATGGAAGAATGTCAGCAAGTGCATAGCTAAGGTTGTTTACTCAATGCCAAATAATCGTCTTTGGAAGTTTAAATAATAAACTTAAATAGTTTCAAATTGAGGCTTGCAAGAAATTGAGGAGTTTTGAAGAAGCAAAGGAAGTTGTGCAAAAAAAACAAACAAAAAGGTGAACCCACATAACAAATATTCCCGTGATGACAAACGTTTTATCTAAGCTACTGAGGATGAGTAATGCCTGGCCAACAACTTGGCCGGCCTGACCTGCAAAGCTCAGAATGGAAACCACCTTCATTAAAACAGGTATTTGAACATATGGTGCCAGTTTGAACCCCAGTCAAGCCTGAAAAAATATTTACAAGCTGGTCTTCTGTTGGTTTTCCATGAACACCACTTCAGATGTGGTGCATTTCTAGAGTTAGAAAGTATGTTTGACAACATGGGTGAGTGAACATGGAGAACGTTTAATCTTATTTACAGCTCTGTAATTATTCAAGACTGTTTTACACAGAGCTTTATCCTGTTGTATGGCTAATGCTCAACACAGTCTATTTGCAACAATACCCACACATCTATGTACGAAAACACAGTTCAAAGCCTCAAGCGCTTCAGCTATGGAAGAAGGTCTGTCACCTCTAAGTGACCTGTCCTTTTCCCCAGAGGGTCAAATGCTACACAGGCAGATATATACATACAGTGTGCTGGAATGAAAGTTTTTAGAAGTGTTTTAACATTAAGCTGGGCTTCACTACCAGTTACAGCTTCTGAGAACATTTTCAGGTGGAAAGATATTAATTTAAGAAAGAAAAACATGTGTTTAAAACAAAACCATATATAAAAAAACATATTTCAACATCTTTCTACCAGAAGGTTTTAAAAGCTCTCTCACAGGACTGCTGGTTGGGTCCAGAAGGTGTATGCAGATGACAGAACCTGAAAATCTGAGCTTTTACTTCAGTAAAGAATTTTTCATAAAATTTTGCTTCACCTAATTGTAGGCTTCAGGCCCAATGTGGAACAAATTAACATAGCTCTGTAACTTACTGGACAGCTGACCTTCCAGTGACCTACCAGAGCAGTATAGTTTCAAGACTGAAGTTTTCTGCACTCAGAAATCCATATGGTAAATTCAGAACGGTTTATTTACCTGTGCCCATTCTGTATCTGAATTCTGACAATATTTTTTTTTATTTTTCACCTTCTGAGGGCTAACATAACTTTTGCTCTCTGGCTTCAGCATTCCTTTCTGCAAGCAATGGGCTGCCTCCTCCTCTTCCTTCTTGCAGCGCTTACAAAGATGTCTGTGCACACTCTTCCTCCCGCTTTGGCAGTTCTGCTGGCTCTAATTTCCATAGCAGGAAACTCACCTCACTAATAAATCAAAGTGCTCTGGAAGAGGTGACTCATCACCTTCCTGTAAGTGGTTAAAATAAAAATGAACTATGGTAATTCCTGTGGTTTCCACCGCTCTTTTCTTTAAGCTTTACTCCTCCCCCATCCCCATACTGTAGATTTTATCTCCCCGAGTTATTTTCAGCTTTTAGTACAACATATTAAATCTTTTCTGCTTGCCTTTGTCATGTCATTTAATCCTGCTTTCCCCTCGACCATGTGCTGCATTCACTGGTCTGTGTCTTTAGAGTCTCTTCCTTTATTACTACCTCACCAGGGGTCACATCATGGAATGGAATGTCCTGTGGAATGTCCCTTCATTCATATGACCAGACTTGGATGTTTTTTGCAATAAAATCCAAACACACCCAATATATAATGAATTTTTCTCCAACCTCATGGCAGTAACGCATATGATCATATGAAAGATATGAATGCATAGCAAGCTATACCATTACACATACGTACATGTGCATGTTATGACCAAACTCTCATGCAGCTGTGGGAACAGAACACCTTTTTGGTCACATTGTAGGCATGGGGTTGTGGCATCTAGCCCTCGAAGACTTCCAGACATGGTTATACAGCTGCAGGCAAGAGGGCAGGCACAATTATTTTAGAGAAACAGCATAACAGCTCTGCAAATAGAATTATGTTTATGAAAAAACAGTTTCCAGATTTGAAATAGCAACCAACTCCTTTGTTTTCTTTAACTACAACAAACCAACAGATTAAACAAACCATCATGATCCTACACTGACAATGCAGACTCCTTAGCTGCTTCACTATTTAATGGCTCAAAATTCTTTCAGAGTTAAGCTCTGCTACTACATGAACATCTGCTAGCGCAGATATACCACACAAATTCCCCAGGAAATTAGCAGAGCTACCTCCAAGCACAAAGCTCTGCACTGGTGGATTCCCATAGAGTGCAGCTGAAGTTTGCACCAAGCTGCATACAGGAGCATTAATGCACTTTCTCGTGGCCAGGCTCAGAAGAGGAACATCATTAGTTCATTTCCACAATCTAGATCCTCCGTTAAAGCATGACCAAACAAAACTCCAACATATAAAAAGGGAAGTTTATGACAGAGCAGCAAACATTTCCTGCTTGTTTGATTTTACTCAACTGAGATCAGTATTTTCAAGTTGAAACACTGGTTTTGAGTGAATGAAAGCAAAGCCAGGCAGAAAAGAAGTTGTAACAATAGAAGTTATGGGCCAAATACTTAATTCTTCTTGGCTCTGGCTTTAGGAAAGTGAAATATATCCATCCACAGACAAGGCTTCAGCCTCACCTTACTCACTTTAGCCAGGACATTGCTACCCTTGGTTGTCTCCGTTTCCATACGGAAAGCATGACTGCACAGCACACAGGGTTTCCAAGAGATACAGTGGTTTTCAGGGGCCAGAGGGCAACACGCAGCTTAACAGCCCTAGAACCGTACTAGATGCCACGGGATTGACTCGTGGCCTCAAAGGCACGGGCACAGAAAAGCAACGCGAAAGCCTACCTGTGCCCTTCATCATGCAGCACCCGCTCCCTGCTCAGCCCAGGGTCTGTCCCTTCTGGCCACCAGTCCTGAGACTCTTGCTCCATTCAGGTTCTCTTTGAGGGTTTAGCCAGCCCTCTGACATTTTTTTGATTTGGGGTTGTAAAGCAATCCCCTCCGAGCATTCCTTTCCATCTTTCCAGATTCGTAGGGTTTATATTATTTATCTTTTCCATTTGATTAACCAGCTGAAAAATCAACAGCAGTGCATTTTATCATCATTTCAGATGAGACCTCTATTGTGTCGTGCTGCTATTTTAGGAACTACAGCAGTTTGTGAATCTATACAAGTAGTTTGGCAACCTGCGCTTCTCCCTTTGCCCTCCCTTTTGTTTTGGACACAACACAGGAATCTTTCTGTGGCTCTGCATGGTGAAAATTGATATAAAACAGCTTTGGTCAATTTTATATACTTTTTTTCTGTTAAGAAAGTTAATACCATGGAAAAAACTAGTCAGGAGGACCAAATGTTTATGCAGGACGTCATGCTGCTTTGGTGTGCCAGCTCTCCAAGAGTCTATAAGGAAGCCAGCCAGACGGGCTCTGAAGCCTGCACCCTGACCCCAGTGACCTCTTAATTTTTCAAAGTTTATCTAGCCCCATCCCAGCAGTACTTGCATTGAAACCGATCTCCCTGCTCCTGGATTTTTGGCAGAAGGGGACTTCCTTCATATGGAAAAGTGTTTAATACCAATTTAATGGTCTGTCTAGCCACTGTAAACCCCCAACCCCCTCCCTGAGTCTCCCACTGGTAAGAAACAGTGAAATAATATGCTTGAAATAGCCCTAATTCTTTTCCTCAGTGTGATAGTTGTTTTTCTAATAAGCAATTTTTTGAAAAAGCCATAGAAGAGAAAGCAGCAGCCACAGAGCTGAATGACTTTTAATAAATTCCTTTTCTTTTTCATAAAAAACAATATTTTTTTTTTATCATCCCCTCACTTATACATTTGTATGGACAGGAATGGGCACCAGCAGAACCAGGAAGGTTTCAGTTTTAAGTCATCACACTTGCTAGCACCAGAGAAATAAATCATATTTATGCAAATCCACTTTTATCCCAAAAAGGTCTACGTAACAAGTTTATCTTAGGTTGTAAAAAGGCAGACCTTCTTGGCGCAATGCCAACAAAAATCCTAAAAAAGAAGCTAATAAAAAGGCAATTGAGAGATGCCATAGTTTTCCTAAAGCAATCAGTTTGTTACTGTAAGAAAGGTATGGATTCAAAGGAAGCTGGGACTGGCCTTTGCGATAAGAAAAGGTCTGAAACCGCAGCAGGGTGGCTGTGTCAGGGGACAAAGCACAGTCTCAAGCATCCGCTAGTGCCAGGATGGGGAGAATTTCAGCCGTGGAGCAAAATGGCAAGCCAGAACCAAGCAACAGATGCAACCAGTTAGCTTGGCACAGCACAAATCTTTGACTCTTAACACCCTTTCGGTCAAGTCATTACATTAGAACAACATACCCTTACACCCTTTGTGGATAACAAAAATGGCAATTTGCTTTCTGACTTAAAAAAAATAATCCGTTCTCCAATTCTCCACTCCAAAAAAAAAAAAAAAAAAAAAAAAGCCTGTGAATATCAGCTGTTTCCTGCACCTTGAGGAAAAATGTCAGAAAAGTCCACCTGAGAAAGCATGGAGGAACGTTACTGTCTGCAGTCTACAGATGCTCCTGTTCAGACTTAAACCACTTCATTTTCCAGGAAGAGGAAGGCACATTTAGATAGAAACATTGAACAAACACCCATAGTTTAGTGGGGTAGTCTTGTCTACCCATTTGCAGAAACACAACATACGAAAAAACAATGGAAGGAAGAATGAAAACATTCATCTGGATACTATCTATAATGTTATTTAAGTTAATGTTTTCTTGAGTGAATCAAAAAGTCTAACTGAAAAGCTAATCTAGAGTGACTGCTTCTTTTTCTCTCTCTAGAAATACAAGTATGTTTTAATAACTTCAAAAGCCAGAGTCTGGCGCTGCCAGTCAAGTAACAGCAAGGGAGGTACTAAGCAGGATCTTAGCCAAAGGCTTGCAATTCCCATCACCTCCTATAACACCACTCCACCAACATCCACAGCACCTTCCTGCAGCTGAAAAAAAATCCCGTCAGGTTGACAAGACCAAATGGTTGCACTCCAAAATACTATGACATTGTGCTGCTTTTTCAGCTCTTTCAGAGTGGTCAAGAGGAAACAGTACCGTACCAGCCTGTTCTGTAGCAGTCCCCGGGCTGGCATCCAGCCCACTGGGCTTCAGTCTCAGTCTCAATCTCAGACTGAAGCTCAGTGATCAAAGTAAGTGTTATTCTCTTTCACACGGCTGCCAGAGGTGAACACTTTCAAAAATGGAGAAATGAGAGAGAAGGGAAGGAGAGGAAAGCATGAAGCAGCACAAAGTTCTGATTGAGCTTTCCTGTACTTTTTGGTGTCTCCAGAGGACACATTCTGACCAGCCCTGGGGAAGACCAATCTTCACTGTAAGATCCACTGCTCTACCTCATGATTTTGAATACTCAGGCAGTGCCAACACATCAGGAACTATAGGTTTCAGGAAGGAATTCAGACTTTATTTCTTTGGCAACAAACAATATACTCATCCCTAATTCTCTGTCTACATACCACATGGTGGCACAGCCCTGGAATTATGTCAGTCTCAACATGCCATATGTGCTGTCAAACACAGTACAGCTTTCACACCCTGTAGCCACAAAGAATCTAAAGAGATGAGGGACCTTTTCTGAAAAATGCCTCCAAACGGTCAATGAAAATCAAAGTTTCTTCAGAAAAAAATAGGTTATGATACATCGTGGTGCAAGTTATCCAAGACTATGAAAACACTCAATCAAGTCTAGTTGCACAACTGGTTTTTTTTGGAATTTCTCTAAATCCATTGCATTAGGTAACTAATGAAATAGGAGGAAGGGAGTAAGACATTATGCTTGAGGGTGGTTTGGAAGTTTACAGAAAAAATGTGTAATTAGTTATTCTATCTTTGTTCAATACTTCTGAAATGCAGTTATGATACTATGTAATCATAACTATCATGCCTGCTTCTTTGGGGTCCTACAGTTTAGCCTACCAAGAGTTCAGCTGGACAGTTTTCCCCACTCCCATGCTTTCACTGTTAAGTGCTCCTTTCTTAAGCCCGGAGATCAAAGAGATGTTTTTGTGGTTTGCTGTTCCATCCACATTCCTGCTCCCTCCTCTCTTCCTTCCTTCCTCTGCCCTCACCGTAGCACATCACCCAGCAGCCTTGGGCATGGATCACTCACACACCAGCCCTCGCCGTTCAGATGAACTCATGGAGCCGATATCCCGCTCCGGACATTACCTTTGCCTTTCAGCAGTTCTCTGGCTCTCACTCGTGGTGCACTGAATTCACTAACTTGGCAGTTGGTGCCTGGGGGTTGTCTAGTTTTAAGGACTGGTTTTGATTCCGGGTCAAATCAAGTACCTTTGAGTACTTGATACAACAGATAAGAATGGGTTTAGTAGCTAGATGACAATTTAGGGAAAAGTTTCCAGAATCCTTTTTTCCTGGAGTCTTCTGCCACCTCATTCCCACATTGCCTTGGCAAGGCTAGTTACTTGTTTGACCAGAACAGGACAACAGCTTTGTCTTCCAAAGCAGAGGATTCTGGTACAGCTGGGGAGTAAGAGGATAGACTTCATTTCACAGAGGCATCAAATAAAAAAAGAAAAAAAAGAAAACTTGAAAACCCACACACACTTCTCAGAGTGCAATATCCTCCCATTAGGCTAGTTCAGGGAAAGTTTTACCAAACACTTTACAGCAAATTAGTTATAGCTTTTTTCCTGGCACATTACTGGATAATGGTCAACTGAGAGCTTGGCTCAAGACCAAGCTACAGCAGATCATGACAGATCTCAGCTATTGCTTGTTTTCATTTTATCCCATCATACAAGACAGGCTTGCACACTATTAGAAGTTTCCAATGAAACAGGCTTGCACACTTTGAGGTTTCCTAACAAGCATTTGTTTTTCATGTATGAATATGTACACATCTTATGTAGGTTTTTGGCTATGAGGCTAGCCAGTCAAAAAATAACTTATAGTCTAAGCAAAACTTGCATTGATATTTGTCTGCCTTTTCAGGCAGGCTGAAGGATTTTTCTGAAAAGCATGATTAAATATTACTTATGAATCACTCCATAAATAATTCTTGCAGACAGTGTGTTACAGCATGGAATATTCAAATGCCCAGCTATTCTAGCTGGACTCTCAGGTACAAGGTATGTTATGGGCTTCCCCAGAGGATAAGCAGAACCTTCATCTCCTCTGTGAATATTCTCAACTGTACATTTCAAATTCACTGTCACAAATAAATCTGTTATATAACACTGTTGAATCTGCTGTCAAAGTAAAGAGCTCTGTTAAGACCTTCCCTTAAATTACTTTATGTAAAATAAATTTTGAGGAAGAAAACAAAGGAACAGAGTTAACAGTTAAAAATACATATTTTAAATCTCAGATTCTTTTTCTCAGCTTTGTATTAAAAATACCAGAAAACCCCAATATGTATGAAGGCAAGGACAAATAACTCAAAATATTAATAAATCAGCAACTGAGTGTGTATAAACATCACCTCTCAGTCCGTGTGGAGAATACACAACAATACTTAACATGAAGAGGTGTGTTGAGAATGCACTGTCACTTCCATAGGAAATTCCCTAATTCCTGCTTCAGGATTTTTCCTTCTGTGGCACATGTGAATGGCATTGTCCTACTCTTCAGCTTGCCTGAAATCACTTACAGTGTATTATTACTTCACTGTTAATAAGAGACAGAGTACAAGAGCACTGCCAAACAGTATTTTTGGTGGGGCAGAATAGGTCTTAATTACAAACACATGAGCTATATAAAAAAAAAAACCCAAAACAAAAAACCCAAAAAAACCCACTGTCAAGGGACAGGTTTGTTTTCCCAAAGGAACATCTGTTACCAACACATCTCATGAAAATACATACATTAAACGATAAGTCCAAAACAGAATCTGTCTTCAAACACTGCTCGATAAAAGTCTACAATCCCTGGAAAACCTTTTTAAAATCCCCAGCAACCCACAGGCTTGAAGAGAACCATTTCCTCTGTGTACAGTGCAGCTCTTCAGAACTGCAGCCATTTGGCAGTAAGTTTGCAAAGCCACAAAAGGATGGGAATTAGCCATGTCAGCATCTTCCCTGGCTGCAGAACATAGCTCGATCCTTCACCCTGCCAAAAATCAGTTGTAAAAGCCAGCATGACAGCCTAGAGGAAGGTAATCCTTGCCAGCTGTTTCTAACCGAAGCCAACCACATCGGTAGCACAGCAAGCACCAACATGCATCAACTAAGAAGCTACCTGAGAAGTGGTAAAGATGAAGTCTGATTCCAGGATCGATAAAATGCCTCCAGGATACTGACAACATTTAGCTCACTTCAGCTAGCTGACTCAATAGAGATTGTTGCAATATGCTGGCCACGCATGGCAGCAGGTTATTAAGGACTTCAGTACTGGGAATGGGAAATTCTCATCAATCCATCACCTTTGGAGAGTGAAGAAAAAGCCTAACTCTTCTTACACAGAATTGCTATTCAGAGTAGCGCAGTCTAAATGTATTTCAAACTTTGATTAATAAACTAGATTTTATTAATAAGTAGGCAAAAAAAGAGGGAAGGGTGTCTTTCAGTATGTCTCTGCTACTACCTACCCACACATGCTGTGAGGCATGTACAGCCTGTAGGGAAATACTGACTGAGGCGCAACAATTCACCAATAATTCACACCATGTTCACTTAAACTCGGGAGGAGTGTGCTGAGACCAACCTGTGCTGTCTTTCCAGTGCTTTTGCTGATAACAACATTAAGGACATCAGATCTGTTCTTACTTGTTCATCTTCACTTCTTCCTTTACACATACTGAAACAACAAAAGAGCTCTGCAACATATGTGTAGAAATGATGAGGGCTTACAGCTGTCATTTAAATATTTTTATTGAAACTATAATTAACTGTTTCTAAGAGCTTGGCTATACTACAAAGACAGTAAAGTCAGAATAAGAGTATTACGTTTCCCCAGTTATCAATCAGCCATTTCTGTTCTAATACCACAAAGTGTGCCTTTGAGGCACCCTCTCACTGCTGTTTTGCTCAAGGGAAAAGTGATGGCTTTTTCTTATGTTATGCACCGTTGCACAACACAACTTAACTACATGCTTATGCTATACCAAATGCACCAACCTGCTAATGGACACAGATAACTAAAGTGAATTACATTAATAATTGTTGTGGTTTAGTATGATGCCAGAACTTACCTCTTAACTTGTTAGACTACTATTTAATTAGTAGCAGTGAATAGAATCTTAAATGAGCAGTATTATCTGAACAGTTATTTAAGGGTTTTTGCTGCCGCTGTTTCTGCACCACCTAAACAAACTGAGCTACTTCCACGGCACTAGAGAGAACTGAAGCTGTAGCCCAGGCACCTGAGGCACGAGGACATCTCTTTGGATCCACTGACATCAGTCTTCAGGGCCAGCTACAATGTAGTAGTTTCAGTAAGTGCCAACATTCAAGATTCCTGGAAGTTTAGTTTTATCTGATATGTGCTAAATCCACATTCGTTCTTATACATCAGCTATGTTCAGCCTGGGACCTTACATCTACCAACACTCATTCTTACCTTTCCCTTTTTGTTTCTGATACAGGGCAGACAGAAGCCCCTATCAGGTTCTTTCCTCCCTGACATAAGCAAACCCAAATCTCCCCAATTCATGTGAATTCAAACTAAATCTGCTCTGTCTCAGACATGAAGATGATAATGCATGCTCGTCATCCTCCTGCAATCAACACAACCTTAAGTTTGAGCAAGCCCTGATTTTAGCCAACTAGTAATCACTCTTCATTCCTCTACATTTATTTTAACTATATTAGCCATACTATAAGGGTGATATTTGTAGAGTAAGGAAAAACAACAATAACAAAACCCACCAAACCCAAAAAGTTCCTTAATCTCACCAGTCACCAAGGTTGTTTTGTTGCTGTTTGTGAGGTGGTTTTTTTGTGGGTTTTTGGTTTGGTTTTTTTTTTGAGGCGGGAGGGGAAGAGGAGTACCCCTGTTGTACCTTACAGACCTATGAATGACTTATAACATCTTCCTGGTTAAGAGATACCTGTTCAAAATGATTACCAATCATCCTTATGGTACTACATCATGTTTATGAATGTTTTCAGTTCTGCAGTGACTAGTCTGTAGAATCAATAAAGCAATCCACCATGAAGCTTAATTAACTCTCTCTCATAACTGCATTTATAATATCCATGCATCAGAAAAACAAGACTAAAGAAATCCACCTCAAATGTTCACACCAAAAATATATATAGGAACGGTGAATTACAGTAAAGTACAGAAATAGTATTCTGGATATGAAAAAAATAGATTATGAATTGTTTGCTATGCTTACAAAGGAAATGTATTGGAAAACCAATAAATGTTACACAATGAGCTATGAAGCTCCCCACTAGTATGTGCAGGTGACATATGCCTGAATCAGACCGTTAATGTCTTTCCTGTAAGTGTGCTTGCTTGATTCCTGCAGTGATAACTCAGTTTGTTTCTCAAAGTGAGACTTAATAGGAAATAAAAGGAAGCAAGAAAAATGTTCTTTGCCAGCAGAACAGTTGTGATTTCTCACTCTGCCAACATCACATTAGCTAATATTACTCCAAGTGGCTTTTCAGTTCTTCACTGGCATTACTATCTGTCTGACAATAGAAAAATAACAGAAAACAAAGCCTGAAGCCCATACGTGGCAAAAAGTCATCTTACTCGAGCCAAAAGGAGGCATGCTCACCAAATTAACATCTAGCTCTGCCTCAGCTGCAAGCAGTATGTCATTTCTTGGGGCACTCTAAAGAATATACGCAACTTGCACAATGGTTTTTAAGGAGAGAACAGCTCCTGCGTTTTTTGCATCATGTCCCACTACAACCCATGCAAAGCCGTCTGGATTGCTAAATAAAATAATGACAAGGATATTGTGCATCTGGAAGACTGCAAGCCTGGCAGTGGTCTGACATATTTTACATTTCAAGGTAATGACCTGCTGTTTTATGTGCTATCTTATGGTCACTACCTAATTGCAAAAGACAGAAATACACCATCACCCAACATGCCTCATCAGTTGTGATTTCAGGAGGATTTCTCAAGGAGGATTTCTTAAGATCAAGAACACGGTTTATTGAGTAATCACAATAGAAAGTAGTCTCCCTATTTTCACATTTGAATTCAACAATGTGTTATTTCTTGTTAGTGAACATGTAATACTACTGATGAACATCTGACGTTCCACAGAAATCCCATTTTCAGAAACAGATCTCAATTGGCTTTTTAATCACAGCCTTTTAATATATCTCAAAAATTGGACAGCCAAATACACTACTACATGTTTCTGAAAATCTTGTTTCAGTTTTGTGATCACACTGATAAATAATCACATCTAATTGGTACCTCACAGTGTGTAAACAAAATGTTATTAGTAAAATATAAGTCTCAAATCAAAACAGATCAGAAGTAGTCATAAAAGTAAAACAACACATCAGACTATTGACTTCTTGTACTGGTTATGAAAAAAATCGGCAACTGAGTAGAAAAAAAAAGGCTGAAATTTGATGTGTCTGAATAATTTGCATGTTAGAATCTGGGGATTTGAGCTACAACTTGCAAGAAAAACTGAAGGAATGCAAAACTACTCAGGCACCAACTGCAGAATTAGTTTCCAACAGGTTTCTGAAATATAACATTACTACAGTGAATCATTGCCTCAAGCATACTATTGAAGACGGGGCAAAAGGTAACCCATGAATCAGTAAATCTCACTTTAATGTCAATCCTATGCACTTTGTCAAAAAATACCTCACAGGTTTATTAACCCAAGACATATGCTCTGAGTGGATCAGACTCATTACACAAACATACAACTATGGGTACTAAGCCTGTCCTTCACCATAAAAAAATAAGCTCCACCAAAATGCATCAAAGAGACCTAAAAATTCAAATCCAGTTGTATAGCCAAATTTAATCCTGATTTTTTCCCCTAAGTGTGCTTAAATTGCATGTGGAATGTTCTTGGAATCCAAATGCCCAGACAAGTACAGGAAATCCAAATTTTGCACCTTTGCATTGTCTTAAGTCCATTTACCAACATACAGAGTTATACAAAGGTTTCTAACAGCTCTGCACCACGCTGTGCAATATCAACTCCTGAAATGTTTCAGAAAATATTCAGTATAAAGTTCAGGTTAAGCAGCTAGAACTCCCATTGAAAGGAATTTCTTCTCTTGAAAAACCTAAGGTCTGTCTGTATTGTTTGGATAGAATTTTCCGTACCTTCGTAGTACTACATTAGAATAGCTTTCACTGGTTTAAGTGTGCCATCTACTTCACAGGGTTAAAAAAAAAAATCCACCAACACTATATAATTAACAAGTTTTCATTATTTGTGCTTTGTCTAAATTGAAAGTAAAGCCAACGTAATGAGGATCAGCTATTGCTCGCTCCACTTAGCTGATTTTGTGGACACCATTTTTATACTCATTCCGACATCACATTGTAACACTGCAGAGCTCAGATATACACAGATAATGTGCAACTGCCAATATTCCCAGCATTAATATAGTGACAAAATTGGTGATCAAGTGTTTCTCAATAAAGGCAGAACAGGGAGATGATTTTGACTGTGTACTGCTTAATTAGAATTGGCTCTCCCAAGGGAAAGCACAATCCCTGACATTTCACCTGAAGGCAAATTCCAGGATCCTGTAAAGAAAAGCTCATCAGGGGAAATGAGGCACATCCTGTTTACCTTTCAACTCACTTAGCTCATTAACAGCTACGCATAGACACCTCACCAAGTCTGGGGTAGTTTATGCATTTCTGCAATGCAGGTTTGTAGTCCGATTAATTAATATAACCGGGTGTGGGGGGGTGTTGATTGGGTTGGGGGGGATTTCTTTTGGTTTGGTTTTTTTTTTTGTTTGTTTGGTTGGTTTTTTGTTGATTTTGGTGGGGTTTTGGTTTTGGGTTTTGTGTTTGTTTGTTTTTTTTTTTTTCAATTTAATACCTTTGCTTTTTGGATAAGTTGTCTCAAAAGAATATTTGATTGTTATTCAATAAAAAGTTTAAATCACAGATGAAATGAAGAACTCAGAGTGAAGTGGGTGTTACGACACAGTCCCCTTTCTAATATTGCTCTAGGTTAGATACCACTGACAATCAATGCCTTGCTTATAGCAAGAATTCTAGCTTTGTTTTTAAATAATGACCACACTTTTTCTTTCTAGTGTTTCCTGCAGAGACACCTAAAACTAGGATGCTTTAATAGCACATTATTTAGTGCAACAGAACTAGGTTACATTCCATTTCAAAGTCAAGTCAATAGCTAGCCCAAGATCTGGTACAAAAAAAACCCTCTGAGAATGATGGTGTGTTGTGTCTTTCCTCCAAAAGCAGTAGTCCCCTTAAATATGTCCTCCTTGATATGAATGCAGGCAAAAAACCTTTTCTAAAGGAAAATATAGCAAACGAAATTTAATTAGCGCTACTGAATTAATGCTCCATATTTAGAGAAATTTAGGGAGTAGGCAGTCGTGGACCATACCTCAATCCTCTCTCTCTCCCCTTCTTGTAGCCCTAGTGCTCTAATGAAACATGCACAATTACAGAACCAAATATAGTCACCATTTTATTTTATCCAACAGAAATGAATTATGCAACTGGAACCACTACCCCGCTTCATCGGTCCAGATGACACACACCGTTACATTAAAACCAGCTAGTGCATTAGAGCCTCGGGGAACACACTGCCTCTATTAGGGTCACTGAGACAGCTGACAGTAACAGGCAGTGCAGTGCTGTGAATAACAGGTTTTGTGAACTAGTGAATAAATCCATTCGCTAATCTGTGACCGTGTAAATTTTTCTCAAAGCTGAATGAAGAGATGCTTTGCTTTCCCTTCCCATTAAGTTTTATTTTGCTGAGGCCCACAGCATACTCACTAGAGTCTTGTCAACAGCTGTTTTTTCTTTTAAGCTTGTCCTGCCACTTTGGGATCCAAATTTTTTGCTGATAAAGTGTAATAGAAGCTGCTTCCTGCTACACCACAGTGAAACAGATGTTGTAAAAGTTGTGGTAGCTCTAAAGCTGGTCTCCACAGCAAAATCTGTTTCAGACTAACTTTTCTTCTACCAAAAAACCATATATTTGTTTTCCTGCTGTTTGATTGAAGTTGGCATCAAATAAAAATTTTAACCACGATCTTTTGGGCAAATGGGGTCCTAGAAAGCAGCAGTGAGAGAATGAAAATACAAACTGCATATCAAAGAAACTAGGACAGGAAGGTGCTCCAGCAGTCCCCGAGTTCACCTTACTACTCCCAGGCACAGGCGTCAGGGCCCCTGGCACTCCTGGCAGATGTTTGTCAAGCCTGTTCTTACAAAGCCATTCCATAACAGCCCTAAGCAATCTATTCCAGTCGTTAATTACCCTTACAATTGCAAAGTTTCCCCTCATATCTAACTTCTAATCTCCTTTGCTTTAACTTAAACTCATCAATTTTTGTCTTGTCCCCAGCAGACATGAAAAACCAGATTATTCTCTTCCTCCAAACAGCAGCCTTTTGCCTACATCTTCTCAGCCTTCTTTACTTAACCTCAAGACTAAACAAACTAAATTGTTTCAGTTTGCTTTCATAGCTTGTGTTTTGTTTTATCATCCTTATCGCTCACCTCTGGTCTCTCTCCATCTGATGCATATCTTTTTTGCTTTGTAGCATCCACGGTTGGATACGCAGTCTAGCTGACACATGAACCACCAAGCAGAGTAAAAGGTTTTCCCCTTGTCTCTAACAAGCAATACTTCTGTAACTCATGTTCGTACAGGTGACTTACTGTTTTTTTTTTTTTCTCTCCCACAGTTTTGATTTTGATACTAGTTCAGGATTGGAAGCTAGATGAACCAATTTGATTGGATGTGCAGCTGAGTTAGAGCCCCATATTCCTGGTCTCATGCAGATCCAAGTAGCTGGTGGACCACACCATACACACTGTGAGTTTTAGGATCCTAGAAATTTCCTAGCAATGCTGAGGAGTAGTGAAATCTATTCTCTACACACGCACTTTTATTTATATAACTCTCCATTCTCTTTAACACATTTTGTGCTGTTCAGTTCCTGCACTGGGAATAGTCTTAGTGCACTCTTGCAATCTACAAAATAACCATCATTTCTGTATTCCAGAGGGCTAGTCCTCAAAGGAGCTCCAGAAACTACAGCTCCTTAGTAGGCAACCACGTGCTTATGCTCAGTATCAGCATAAAACTGAACAATGGATTTATACAGGCAGATACCTTCTCACACATTGGTGAGTTATCTTTACAAGCATATGTTATTTTTCCTAGCTCATCCACATTGGAGTAATTCCTAAACAATTTCCCAAGATGTTGCCTAGTATGTCAACAGCTGGTGAGCTGATACTACCAAGCTATTCTTACCAATGTGTTTCCTTATCTGCTCACCTGTGTTCACAGTACTTTGGAGTTTCCTGCTCCTATTTCCAATGATTTTATCTTCCCACATAGTATTCCAGAGCAGTCAAAGAACTTAAACTCTCAGGGTCTGACATTTCCTTATCTTTGTCTTACTCCTTCCTAATTTCTGTCTAAAATGAAAGCTTTAGAGAGGCCATCACATGCCAGATTCCATGTTCTTGCGCCCTTCATGTCCTCTGCTTCACCTTTCCCACTGTTATAGTAGTCTGAGTCAAACATGTTATTTAGACATACATCCATCCACAGGAGACCTTCTGAGCTTGATTTTAAGAAACAATGCAAGTTCTAAACAAAGGCAAGAACCCCACAGCAAAAGCTTTACTTACAGAAAAGAAATAGCTGCCAGATCCATGGCAGCCATCCACTCAGAGTGACCAGACCTCCTTATCCAAGCAGAGGAACAGCAAGCATCACCATGATGGCAACCTCCTTTTGGGATCCACTACACCAGCCAGCCAGAGATGATGGAATAAAGGAAAAATAAAGGAAACTGTTGGGTAGTATGGTAACGATTCATGCAGCCACAGAGCCTTTCTTTTACTTTAGTTAGAGACAAACTCCCAAACTAAAGTCTAAATACTAGAATAAGCAGACATCTGGATCTGAACATCATGGGAGAAACTTGATTTCTCGGTGCTATCTTAGTAACTTCAGGAAGCAGCCCCTCAACTTAGTTTGTATTGACATACAAGATCAGAGGACACTGACAGGTACACGGTACATTTGGTGGTTTTATGTCATTTGCACCAACACAGATGCCCCCTGAGAAAAAACCTGCATAGCAGCATGCATTTGGGTATTCTAAGTCAGGAAGCAGGAAGGAAAGTATTGCATAATTCCATCCTGAGACAGAAATGGAAAGTAGACTAGTCAACGAGAAGAAATTCCTAAATTATAATTCAGGACCTGAAACGACATCTTCATGTCTCACTGGAGAGTTCAGAAAAAAGGAAAAAATGCAGCTTGTCCTAGAACTGGGAAAGCCACCCAAGACAGACATCCAAGACAGACATCTTCAACAGGCCTTCAAGAATCATCTTTGTTTTCCTGTTTATGCTTCATCTATTTCCCTCTCTTTTTTCATGTTCACTGGTCTTGTACTAGAGCCTTACAAGTGAAGCCTTTAACCCGTATATACTGTGAGACTTAAAGCAAGGCTGCAATTGTGTCATCGGCATATTTTCCACATTCTTTCTCAAACCATGGCATGAATAAGTTTCTTGCAATCATTTACTGTTAAAAGAATTCATTTCCCTTTATAACCAAAAAAACAAAACAAGACTTATTCATCTGCTTTCACATGCCAGAAAAATGTTTCAGTAAGATATCCATCTACATGAATCAGAGATGGAGAGTCTTTGAAGACTTATTATAAAAACCTGCATTGTATCATACTACAGCTAACTGTAAGGCCTGTAAGGCATTGATATCGCTTTCAAAAAAAAAATTACTATTACAAAGTCATTTACGTAGTACAATGTTCCCATCAAATACTTCTATTGAAACAGCCTCTCTTACAGAAAATAAACAATTCTATAAATCTGAGGATAAAGCAATCAAGTTATTAATCTAATCCAGTGACATAAAAGATAATATGAACAAAATTTATAAGATTTGTAGTTCATAACTCAAAAGATATTGCTACAAAATACCATGCATCTCTCTACAGTGAGGATGCAATCCCCCTCCCTGTGAAATCATCAAGCAGTTTCCATTGACTTGTGCTGGTACAGAACTTCACTAACTAAAACAAACTAAAAATTATAAAGGCAGGTTCCCAATCAGCTGCTGAAGAAAATGAGAGCAGAGCAGAGGCAAACTTGAGAAAGTAGCTCCATAGTAGAAGACAATTCACAATTCCATAAGGAAAACACAGGCAGAGGAGGGTGGGGTCTGCAGGTGACCCTGACAGGAAACCCCAAACACGCTCCACTGCAGTAAAAACAAAACAAAAATGACAAACCAAAAAGTAACCCCACCAACCAAACCAAAAATCACACCAACACAACCCCCACCCCCCATCTCCATTTTTTTGTCTTAAAACATATACTTCTTATGTCACTAATGCAGAGAGCAATTGGCTTTTTGTAACCCTGACAACTCAGGGAATCTGAATTTTAAACTCAAAGAGCTTACTGACAAAGTGCACCTTTTTCCAGGCTGAGATAGCAGAGGCAAGGGATGGAGATCAGTGCTGTCTCAAGTTTATTATACAGCTGGACAGAGAGGTCCCATTTTTATGAAAATGAATAAACAGCCTGTGACCTGTGAGCATACTAGAGTAACCAAAATGCCCGTCTTTCCTACTTTTCAGAAGCAGGAATCATAAAACACCCAGCGGCTGCATGGCAGGAGGAAACCAGAGCAGCCTGAGGAGCATCCACCTGGGGGGAGTATTCCCCCAGCTGTGTGACAATACGTCTTCATAAGTGACAGCCTTTCATGAAGTAATTATAGCTGAAATCTTTTAGTCTTGCTGGAACAGGCTACTACTGTAGTAATTCCAAAGTAAGATAAAGAGCACCAACTCTATTTACCATTGACATTAAACCCCCGGTCTAATTAGAGCAGACGGACTAACACAGATTAACACATTTGGATGAAACCGATCCTGTGGAAAGCCTTTCAGAGGTAACACATAGCTGCTTCCAGGGAACAGGATGGAGTTAGACAGTGCACTAAAACTGCTAATTTTTTTCACCATAAAAGAGTTCTGGACTGAGCACAATGCAATTTTGATATCTACTACTATAGTTTGTGCACACCATTTCTTTCCCAGGTCCTTTGTTATTTTAAGTGATAATTGTGTGTTTCAAGAAAGTTTCAAAGGAGGCCACTTAAAAATAATGTCTGAATTGGATAATTCATTTTTTTTATATATACATATATATACATATACATATATATATATACTAAAGGTGTTTAAAAATCGTACACAGTGAAGAGTAAGATCAAGAATATCAAATCATTTTGGACAGACTTTGCAAGGGTAGATTTTCTAAGATACACAACACCTTAAAGAATTAAAGGATTGGAACTCGGATGCCACAGATCCTACGCACAGGTTTGCAAAGGAATTTAGTTGGTACAGTAATCAATACTGGCTGCAGGCTTCTCCATTTCTAAGATATCTCACGCTTGTTTAAAACGCTTCAACAAAGCAGAGCTTAATCCTTTTGCCAGTGAACACGCTACTATCGATGCCAGCAAGAGGAATTCCTGCCAGCTTTCCTAGCTCTCAAGAAGGTGAAGCACACCAGTGTGCCAGAGAGAGCATATGTATAGAAGGAGACTCTCCACCATCTCATCAATTATCCAGGCAGTATTTAATGATAGGTTAACATTTAGCAAAAAAATCACTAAGTAAAACATGATTCTTTTCCACATTCTCTGCAGTTCCACTGACTTAGCAGCCACCGCGAGTGCAATTTTAGGTATTTCACATGAAGGAAGAATATCAGTGTTCCCTTGTTGCACAGGGAGCCTCTTTCTTCAATGTCTCTCAAAGAGAAGTTGGGATTGAAGATTTCTTTCATGAGGCTAAAAAGATCTGTCTTCCAGCACTGACCAGGTGGTGTTGAGAGGATTTCAGATAAACCTGGCATACTTTCCAATTTTTATTTTTAGGTAACAAACTGCAGTTATTCCTGACATCACACAGTTCACTTGAAAGTCATTGGGATTACCATCAGACATTCACTTGGCCAAGCAGAAGAAGCTGATTAACAATTATTTCAGTTTTAAAATATTAAGGAAAAGATGAGTTGTTAAATTCTAAGATGTCCACATCCACGTGGAAACCTGTCAACTCTAACAGAGCTTTACATGGTGAGGAAGAGGAACAAGTGCTTTCATAGGCACAGACAATTGCAAGTTTGTGTCCTGAAAATGAAAACAGTGACTCTCCTCAGACCTGCTGTGCTTTTCTATCTTCTTGCTCACTTGAAATTGCACTTCAACATTTAGCTTAGGTTATACAATAAAACAAATAATACTGTTATCCCTAAGTAATGTGGGCAATATAAGTCATTATAAATGTGATAGTCTAATACAGGCGATGGCAGCCAGACATAGCACAAACAGGCAGGTGCTGAACAAGTTTTCTACCACAGGCAGCTTCGCCAGCATGTATCTGGCCTGCAGTACCCTTGCTATTTCTGTCCTGGATATCTCTAGAGGAATGGCTGCCAAATGAAAAGTACCATACCAGTTTGTGGGGTGGTTTTGTGATGTGCATAAATGAGTTCTTGGATAGGCTTGAATTCACACTGACTTGTGATTTAAGTGCAAATTTAAATTCTGGTGTGTCTAAAGGGGAAAGGTTTGCGCATTGCTATGCAAGTCTGCCAGCTGGCCTCCACTGTGACTTTGTTCCTTTGCTTTTAAAACTCAAACATGAAGCTTAAAACAATTGTTTTAATATTTAGCACTACAGAAGGTCATGTTTATATGAGGACCCTGGAGAAAAAAGCTTTTGAGCAACGGAGGGAGTCACTAAAAGTCAATATGTCTAGGACACATCACTTGCATTATCTTTTATATCTCACCTCTAATGACAATGAACTGGGAACTAGGTTTGGCCAAGGACTGATAAAGAACAACTGATGTTGAAAATGTAGTTAAACATTAGATATTAGGCTGAGTATGAGTATTCTATGAATAAACAAAAGATTGAACAAGACAATAGTCGTCTCTTCTAGGTTTAGTGTTTTTTTAAGGTGCAAAATTCAGTTCTACATGCCAAACACCTGATGCTTGTAACTGTACAGTTTCAGGGTCTTGTTACAGATAACTAGTCAAGCACAGAGATACTAGGTAACACATACCTTGCACTTACTATATTGGATACTATCTTCTAAATCTACTCTTACAATTTTTTCCTTCGTCAGTGGTCTGTCATCTATTGCTTAAGACCGTTCATCCTATTTTCTTTGCAGTATTAGACCTCAGTTACTATATTTATTCTAATGTGGCTTTGTGACCACCAAAACCAGATGGAAAATTCCTTCAGTGTCCATGTGAACACACGTCATACTACACACCATGCCCCAGGTGATGATAGTGCAGAAATGTTAGCCCTAGTTTCCCACTACCTGAAATTGTTATTTACTAATTTATTTTGGAATTCTAGTCTCATTTTCTTTCTTACATTAGGACCTGGTTAAATTTTTTCCAAACTTCCATCTAGGTGTAATGCACTTTCCTGGTACCAAATTAGCATGACAAGCTATCTTGCTATGGGGGCGTGATAACTGAAATGTATATATGCTTGCTTAGTAATGAAAACCTGCCCTGTTGTCCTAAAAATTATAAATTCCACCTTTTCATGGTTTTTACCAAATCTCTTCTTTCCTTAAAATAAATAATGTCTCTACTATACATGTTATTATACTTCTAGATCGATGTCAAACAAAGTTCATGTTACAAAGACCTTGTGATTTGAATGCATTGTGTGAAACTGCACAGTAACAAGTCAAATAGATTTGTTAAATAGGTTTGAATATGATAAACTAGCAAAGAGTTATTTAAGAAAGGTTTGGAAGAGGATTAGGAAGCACACACTGTTGCTAGGGCAAGAGCCTCTGCTGCCTTCAGCTGCAGTGGCTATTCCCAGTTTGTTCCACTGTGCAAAGAAATACTGAAAAACCATATAATTAAAACACACATGTGTGGAGAGAGCTTAATCCCTTCTAAATACATCAACGTAGCCTGTGCTATGCCATCTTTCTCCCAGCATCCACACAGAAATAACTTCTGCCCTACACATGGAGGAGAAGCATTACAATTTTACTGAGCTGAAGATAATCTGCGTTTATCCAGAAACTTGATAAAACTTGATAAATGTAATAGATCACTGGAAAATGTGAAAAACATAAATTTAGCAAAGATTTCATTTCCCTGCTGATCCGCTGGTAACAGCTTCAAGCAAAAATCCTTCTTGTTCAAACATAAATATGTAGCAGTCTTCTAAGAAAACAATCCTGTAACCACACTTGCTCAGACTGATGCATCGTGGCTGGTGATAGATATTGGGAATACTAGTGAACAAGGAGACGAGTTATTTCTGTGCTTGCTCAGCATATCTAGAACAGAGTTATTTTGTCTCCACGGGGTTTTAGCATGCCACAGAAGTTGCAAAGAACAAAGGCTATGATTTTAAGTACTTAAGCACAGAAAATTACAGTTATTTGCAAGGCCATTTAACTTGCAAGATATTGCAACACCTTCTTCAGGCATTGAAATGCGAAACACAACCAATTCACTTTCAGAAAATATTGTTGACTTCACTACCACGGCACACTCCATAGCTAACTGGTTTATATATGCAAACACAAGTAGATTGTTCAGACTATAAGCAATCAGCGCTACCATACATATCTTGAAAGGTAATTGTAGGGACAGAAGAACAAAGAGCTGCATACTGTTTCATGTCACTAGCGCTGTGTCAGGCTCAGCTAGGTGTATATGATCCTACTCAAGCTACCACATGGCTCATCACTGTGAGCCTGTGACATGAATGTTACAAAGCACGCGTAATTTGTAATTCCCTTACTCCACAATAGAGCCCAGGCTGGTATCAGGCATATGTAACCACTCTGATAACCCCAAACCTAGGCTCTACTACAGTTGCCATCCTCTGTTGCAGCGATTCATGCACAAAAAGCAGTTTGTAATACCGACGTAGCCTTCTTCATACAACAAGTGTTGCTCCTCAGCATGATCCCATGCTTCAGGTATTCTCCAGCAAGCAACACAACTGCCAGATGCCTGCAGAGTGAAGGCCATGTGTGCCCCAGTTGGTAGCACTCCTGATGGACTGTACCCAGCAGAAGCTGAGCAGATCTGTGAGACCTTCCTGGTGAACGGTGGAAAAGTCCCTCACAGAACACCAAAAACCACTGGAGGACAATCAGCATTCAAACAGCTACCCTTGTTTCACTGCCAGCAAAATGAATTGTCAGCCTAAGCATCTCCCATTTCTTCTCCCCCCGCACCTCTAAATAGGAAGAAAAAAAATAAAAAAATCAACTTTCTGAACAACAGTTAAAGGCTGTTCTGAATTTAAAATCCTGGCTGGTGCTTAAGAGCAGAAACTTACCAACCGAACCCATGAAATATAATGACATACAGAGAAACACAAGTCTTAGTGAAATGTAAAATACTTCGATTTGGTTTGGTACTTTTCTATTTCACAAATAGTTGATGTGTCAAAAAAGCCAACAAATCAAGCCAGAAAATGATCTAAAGGCCAAAGACAACAAAAGTTACTAAAAATTACTGCTAGGAAAAAGCTCTAAATCCTTTAAAAGGACAGAGCTGGTTTTAACACCCCTTTTAAAACATACATCTTCCTCCAGTGCTTAGGTATCGAATGCTTCTTTACCGTTTTCTTTTTTCTAACTTATTATACACTTTTCTTTCCTACCATCCACAACTATAGCTATAAGAATAGCCAGTGTGACACACTCAACTCCCCTAAGCACAGAACCCCTACTTCAAAACAAAGCAAAAATCTGATTTATTGAATAGAGAACACAAGAGCATTTCAGATGTCAAATATCCTCATGCTAAAATATGTATATCCTTGACAAACTAATTGTTTTTCTGTGACACTCTGACCTAGACAAAGTCTCAACCTGCTCTGAAGTCCTGATCAGAGGGCTGACAGCAGGGAGAGTGATGGATGGCAAAGGCAGCCACTTGCTCTGGCTGAGCAGGCTCTACTGTACCGCCCATCCATCACACTGACAGCTAAAGAAATTCTGTACAAATTTATCTACAGGGCACTACGCAGGCAGAAGGCAGAGCATATATCCTACCAGCTGAAAGGGTAGATAACCAGAGAAGAACATTAGGCCATTTCGTTTCCAGAAGTAAATTGGTAAATCCCATTTGGCAAGTGAGAATACACCAGGAAGAAACGCCACGGAATTACTACTGTGAAGATGATAATGATGTAATAATAATAAATAAAGTTGCTGGAAAGAGATTTTCATCTCCCTGCTTTTATTTAAAGAAAAGAGCACAAGGCAAGAATATGATCCCCAAAAAATTAAGAGGAGGCTGGGCACTATATGCGCTGTAAAGAGGAAAAAGATAAAAGGTCATAATGTAACTGAGTCCTTGAATACCAACAGCTGGAGATTTAAATCAGGACTTGACTGACAAAGATCTAACTGTCTCTGTCGATTTTTTCAAGCCATAAATAAAGCAATACTCTGTATTATTTTACTGAAAGTGATGACAATATTCTCCTCTGCACATACACTCCTTCCCAAGCTGACACAGCGTGTTTGTCTCATACCTGTCACACTGCTCTCTTGTTAATGCATTTCACCAGAATAAATTTTGCCTCATCTAATAACAATGCATCTTAATGTTCACTATCTAAGGATCAAAGAAAGCTGACACTTCTGTTTTATACATAGAGAGGAACCCAATTTGGGCTGTGGCAGGTGAAAGGATACATTTTAAAATTAAGCTGTAGTCAAGACCGTGTTGGGCAGAAAAATTTAGACCCCTCAAAGGCACCTTTTTTTATTGCTTCTGCCTTTCACTTTTCCTGTTTGAAAGGCAGCAGCCTGCAGCCTAATTGTACCAAAATATGCCATCGGGTATTTTTCTTGAGAACTTCCTGCAGGTGATACAATGATTTTTCTATAGATTCAAAGTTTAGAGAATCAAATGCTCATATTAAGTAAACAACTGTCTGACAGACTATTGCTTTCCTGCAATAAGGGGGAGAACCATAATGGCCCAAAATGCTTTGTTTGCTTTGCTCTGTAAATGAACATCTGGCTTTAATCAATCAGCAGTAATTAGTAAATCGGCGATCTGAACAACACCTCTTGCTTTATTTTAATAAACTCCTGTAATTTCTGGTACTACTCATACGCTCTACTAAGTAAAGGTTGTAAGGGTATTCTAGGAAATATCTAATCCTTTTACTACTATATAGGCATTGACTTTCCAGTCAACTGCTCTTGAAATAAGCATTACATTGTTCCCAAGCATTTGCTTTCAATTCAATGAGACATATTAAAAAAAAACCAAACCAACAAACCTATGTTGCTCATACACATACACTACCCTTCCTTACCTCTGCATTGCATAAGCTGCAAATTTGAAACACGTTCTATTGATGATGCAAGAACACAGAGCCTGGTAACTCATCTCAAAAGCCACCACTCATGTTTGTAATAGCCAGATTCCCACTGGCTCTGGACACAGGGTTATCGGGCACAGAAAGAGAGGCCAATCCAGCATTGCAGTAGCTGTAATGATGACACGCACATCTAAAACCAGGATGTCAGTTTTACATTTGAATACTTACATAGCTGGTGTGGGCAATTTAAAGAGTACATGACTGCAAAAACCTCTTAACTCTTCTGGCTGGCTAATTGCTAAATCCAGAGTCACTGGTTACTTTTTAGGGAAATTAATTCAGGAAGTTAAAAAAAAAAAAATGAATAGAATGTAATTTATCCAAAGAACTTCAGATCCTCTTTAGAAGCACAATTAGCATTTCTACCCATGCTCCCTGAAAGCTTGAATCCTACTGTGATCTTATATTTGCAATTTCCCCTGAAAAAGGAAGTAGTAAATCAGAATGTCATTAAGGCAACCTTATTAAAATTTCCTAAGTTTTTCTAGGTCAAACTTTGTTTAATTAAATTATTTGATTCCCATTCTTTAGTTCAGTGTTATTATTCAAAATAATCCTTGCTATTATATTAATAAGACCAAAGAAGTCACACCAAGCAAAAACCATTCAGTTTAGGAAGAGGTTTTGACCATGAAGAAGGGTAATCAAAGAGGTGCAGTGCCATTCAAGACACAACTTAAAGAATAGACATTTCTTTAATAGTGCTTAAACTGTCTACTCCAGATCACAATGCTGGTGTTGTTCTTGCTTGGCTGACCATATGGAAATTAAGCTTTTGCCCTGTTCTTCACTGTTGTTTTCCTAATGTTGGCTTCTGAGCCATTTAATTACACTCAGTCATAAAACTGGGTGCTCAGTCTGACAGGAACAAGGATCACCTAACTGCTACTGTGATCACCGGAGCACTTGTATAGGCAAAGGAGGTGAAAACCTTTGCACTTCAGAAAGAGAAGAAAATGCGTTTCATCAGCCACAACACAATGCCTCTCCTAAGCCTAAACAATTGCAAATGTACAGGCTCTCGGACATTGCCATGTTCACAATAAGGCCATTCATGTAGACTTCGCTGAGGCAAGTTAGGGCAAAAGGGTCAGAGGGCTATGAACTTTGATCTATGGTTTCAAATTTGGCAGGCCTTAAAAAACCTCCTGCTTCAGTAAGTTTCTTGATTAACCTAATAAGAATTACACAAGAAGTGCTGTGATCTTAGCACTGCATCGGATTAGCTGCCTAGATGGTGTTCTGTGAAGCCTAAAAATCTCATCAAGAAGCATAATGAGAAATAGACGGTGGAAGTGTTGAGAAAAAGGTCTCTCGTCTGTGTTTTAATTGTGCAGGCAAGGAACTGAACTGAAAGTTACCTGAGAGGTGCATTTTCTGAAGAAGCAGAGTATTTGTCTGTAAAAACACATTATTTTTTAAACTCTGAGGAAAATATAATTATCAGAAATGAAAGTTCAGAAGTGTTTTCAAGATGAACCTTCAGTAATTCAGAAGCACTTTTTCCTTTTTGTTATCTTCCATACAGAACAGAATCTAATACCAATATTCATATTTGTGTTAAATTCCACAAATTAGTTCAACAAAATTGCCACCATAATTATTAAGAATATCTATAGCTACCTTATTAAATTGTGTCAAAGAAGGAAGAAATCTGAATTGTTACAAAGGCAAAGGCTTAGCAATTAATTCTGGAATTAGGCCATTAGTATATTAAGTCTTTTGTCCACTTAATTAGCTTCCACTCTGTTCGCCCATTTTTAGATTATATTACAATACAATTTAATTTATTAATCAAATTACTTATCTTTGAATTATCAGGATTATTCTTTTGCCAGGAATATGTTTTGAAAGACTTCACTGCTAACATAAATAGAAATTTGAGTAGCCACAGCATATCTACTGTGCAGAAATATTAAGACTTTCATGAAAAGAGATAGATAATAAGGAAATTCATGCTCCAGCATGTTCAGCCCAATTTACAAGATATCTACAAGACTAGAAAATTGTGCAGGGATAAAGTCTTGGTCTCCTGGTTTATAGTGGCTTACAAAAATGTAAGGAGTCAGGCTCAGAAGCTGGCTTATGCGGGATAGTTCTCTGCTTGCTTCTGGATCAAGCATCCAAGGCAATTGGGTCTGTGTCTTTAAAAGGAATGGGAAAAAAGTCTTCAGTTACACGATTAATTAAAAAAAAAATTGGGAAAAAAAATCCCCCCAAAACGACACCACTAGCACCTCACTTTTTTTTGGGGGGGGGGTGGTGGTGGTGGTGGTGGTGGTGGTGGTGGTTTTTTTGGTTGGTTTGTGAATTTTTTTATTTATTTTTTTTTTAAATTACTTCTGGTCCCATTTATAAGAGGCTGAATCCTCCTTTAATAGGAAGTGTTATCCAGGATCAGGCCTTCACATTTCCATTCACTAAAGACTGCATTTTAAAAATCCAGAAATAATGATATCTTTGAACATCAAACAGCCCATGGTCAGGAGTTGTTCAGAAGTACACAAAGCACTTCTCTAAAAGTCATAATGTGCTCAAAGTGACTGTGTAGCAGTGCTAGGCAGCTGCATTAATCATTACACTAATACTCAGCCACAAGTTTTGATATATATCTTTAGCATCTTGCACTGTATGCTCACACATCAACAGCAAAATGTTCCCCAGGAAACATTCCAAAATTGTTTCTTTGAAAAGTAAAGTTCATTTGTGGGTCAATGGGGTAATTATGGCAGAACGAGCCTGCCTAGCTCCAACAACAGTTTCACATTTCAACAACGCTCCTTCCCATGATCCCAAGCTACTAATTTCTCCTATTCCATGTACTTCTCTTATGAAAATAATAACAATAAAAGCAAGTTAATCAGTACTATCAATTAGAAATGATCTCACAGAACAGGATTATACTCTGAAATTAAAAAAAAGAAAACATTTTAAGCCTGCATTGCTCTTACCAACATCCATATTTGTATTGCTGTTCTGTCTAAATGCTTCTATATCACTTATCCGCTGTGAAGGAGGCTGCAAAAACGTGCAATGAAAATGCATGTTTTCAAGACAGCTTATAATTCTCCACCATCACTGGATTTTTTATAGAAGAATTTGAAAGAGCCTGATACGCTATCTTGATGATATATCAAGCAGCCAGGAGAACCAGAAGGGAAGCTCCTCCAAGAAGCTTTTAAGATACAGTAAAATAAAACCTGGTGTCAAGTTAAAAGAAGCATGTAGAATTGAGTTGCTGATCTTGCTAGGAAGCCATTTACATACACAAGCCACTCTAATTGCAAGATAATAAATTTGTTTATCTTCAATTAAGCAGACCTCATAGAATAAGCTTACATGTAATTTGTGCTATCCTGCGCGCATTTTTTTATTACCATTACAAGAACATTTTTCCAATCAAGCATGTTAACAGCAAAATTACAGTGTAACATGAGTAAACTATCTTTTAGAGTCAATAGAGAAGAAAGTAATGGAAGAAAGTAAGTGATAACAAAAAAGAGCAGCACACTGAAAAGACTTAAGATGTCTGTGTAGTTTAATGGATGGAGCAGCGATGGCAGCTCTCCATTTGCAGTGCATAGGAACAGAAAGCTACGACCGGTGTGAACACAGCTGCGGACACAATGTCAGAGCAGTGGCCCTGCACGGCAGTCCTCTTTAGTCACTTGTGAGAAGGAACAGAGTCAGGGTAGAGCCTAGAGCACACTTTAGCAAACACAAAGTGGCCTTAGAAGAAAAAATAAAGAAGAAAAATCACTGACATGGTAGCAGAAAAACCACGTTCAGACTTTGGAGTCCTGCTTGACTTGTCGCCTGTGTTTTCAGCTTGTCAGGTACATCCCCGAGGTGGAAGCTGCCCAGCAGAGCCCTGTAGGCTCAGCATTGATGGTAGCAGTGGGTAGAACAAGCTCATAGCAGTTGTACCTAACCACATAGAAAGACCCTTATGGTGCTTGATCGTGGGGTGTTAGCAACTTTCACACTACCAGAGCTGAATTCTTCGACCCTCAAGCGACAGGACCACATGTATTGGCAGTAAATAGCCCAGGGTCTAATAAGTTTGATCATTACTTATAACCCAGATGTATTTGCCTTCTAGTCTGTTAGGTAAATATTTAGTTCATTAGCAAGTATGAGCAATTCAAAACTACACAAAAGTTTGAAACTCAGTTTGATGTTATAGCTCAGCTGCCACAAACAGAGAAAAATAGGTCAGAGACATGAGGTCTAGAACATGGCTTCAATAAGTTTTCTGTACACCCAGGAGCATCATACTTACAAGTCTCCCTAAACTTGTACACCAGGGAGAAAATTACCAATGTTATAGAACAGGTCAACATCAGCTACAGCTTTAGCTGAAACAAGTAGTCTTCTACAAACTCTCTAATCTCAACTCAAAAACCTTAAAGGGCTTAAAACTTGCCCTACAGAAAAAGTGTAGGCACACTGTAAACTGGCAAAGTAGTTCAGCCAAACCAATAGCACACAAACTTGCTCTCTGGGTTAACTGGAAGCATTCAAACGTAGGGAACGGTGATTTTTTATTTTTATTTAAAGACATGGTTTTCTTACAAGCAACTAGGTACCAGAAACTATTAAAAAACCCAAAACAACAACAACAACCACCCCAAACCAAACCCAAACCAACATGGTGTTGTGGAAGGTGTATATTCACTGACTAGGCTACAGCTTAGGTCCCTAGTCATACCTACATTTGCAGGTTAGCTGTTGTCAGCCTGGGGATGGACCCGGAATTCACAAGCTGCCGCAGTGCAGTGCTAAGGCCAAGTGGAATCTCATGAGAAGGCACAAGTTCATGGTAACACAGCTATCCTGCTTCCAGACATAAATCATGTAAATGCTGGTATACTATTTTTGCAATTCAAAGGCTCCTTCTTGAAAAGATTTGTCTATCTACACACCATCACCTAACTGAAAATGTTTGCTTAAACTCTCTATCAAGCAGCACTAAAAATTACTCAGAAAGGTTTAATGTTATTTAGCTGTAGAATCATTTTAAATGCCTTTAAGAGAAACTATTGCGAAGATCTTTAACCAGAAATACAGAACAGAACCCTTCCCTTCTATGTAGGTTGAAAAAAACCCAAACAAACAATTTAGAGAAGGATAAAGCCTATATTCACTGGTTTCACCTCCATTATGACAGTATGCCCAGATCTATTACTGCTGAACTGTTGACTAAACTGCTGTTGCTTCCTTCTTCACTAAATACTTTAGCCTAATCTTATAGTACCTTCACAGAACTGACACACTGCCAAGCAGTGAAGTACAACATCTCCTAAATCAAGATTAATCTTCAAATAAGCGAGCAGAAGGAACAAATGTGTCTACAGCATCTCAACATCCTTATAAGAATAGTTCAAATACGTTTGACAAATTAGGTTAAACCGCCTTGGTAGTGGTCTGATCTGTATCCCCAAGGCAGATACATCAGTCATGAAAACTAGTATGTTGTGCCCATTTACCTAGAACACTCCAATTTTAAACCTAATGGCAGGAGTTGTGGCTGATAAAGCGGGCAGTTTGACTCTAAAAACACAGCATAAAAACTAATTCAAGTTTTGCTTGCCCCTCCCCCCCTTTCCTTTTTTTTTTCTTTTGTTTTTGAAAGGCAGGGATTTTGCAATGATTAGTCATCTAACTTGTGATGACTACGTGACGTAACAAGGCTGTTTGATTTATTGCATTATCACTCAGCTTCACACAGGCTCCATAGGAGTATTACTAAATAAAGGTGGTTCTTAGTTTTGGCATGAGAAATGCATCTCCCAAGTAGAAAAACATGCATTTATTAACAACTTAGCTTACCTGAAAATATTACTTTGTATATTTCAATGTTTAGCCACATCAACATCCTACTCTATATGTTATTATTATTACGGTGTTCTCTCTCAGCCTGGTGATCCTATCCATGAGCTAGAAGATACATGAATCCGGAAAAATAAGCATGGCGGTTAAAGAGCTCAAATCTAGACTAGAAAGAAGAGGCAACGGATCATACAGGCAACAAGAAAAGATGCATCAGCAGCCAAGTCAATGCCCATTTTCTGTCAGTATCTGGGAAAGGATTGTTCCCATTTGAAATTTTCACTTAAAAATTTGAAAAGAAAATGATTGTCCCTATGCATTTTTTCATTAATACTTAATAAGTTTATATATATAAATAAATAAAATAACATTGATCAGTATTAGCACACATTTATACATATTATTGTGACATTGTTTAAGAAATGGCAGAGAAAATACTTATATATAAAGGCATGCTCAAAGCAGCTTCCTCTTCTGCTGGATTTTTATCCAGACATTCGAAGAGGTGTACATACACCTAATGCTGTGCTGGTCAGAGACGCTTTCTAACAGCTGAATTCAAAAAGAGGTTACAACACAAAAGCTTTAGTTTAATTTTACTCAATGTTAAGGGGTGAGATAAAACATAATTCACAAATTCAAAAAGATCAACTAGCGAGCAAGATCAATATGAAAGGAATTAGTGCATAACTTTTCAGATAGATGTGCCAGCATGTTGCTTGGATTTATAATTATAAAGCAATTATTACTTAGCTCAATAATAAATTATTAGCTGCCATGGCAACTGCTGAAATACAAGGCAAGCTACTAAAGGCAATGAGATGGGCTGCAGGAGACAAAGGGAGGAAGGCAGTTTATTCATTGGGCAGACTGTGCGCTCTCTCAACTTTTTCTTATGCTATCATGTACCACTTTAGGAATGCTAAAGAAAAAATTGCAAGGTGCCTGGACTCACACCGAGCCAATAATCAGGGTTTAACAGTTTGTTTTTTGTTTTTTGGTTTTTTTTTTTTCTCTCTCTCTCCATTAAGAAGATAATTTGATTACTAAATCAGATATTGTTCTGGTATAATCTCAGCAATATTGCACATCCCTTTTATCTAAGCAACTAGTTGAAACAAAGATTAGCAGTTATCTCTGAGAACTTGTGGGGGATGGACAGGGCCACTGAAAAGCAGAGAAGGATAGAGTTAATGCCTATTACCAAAAAGGATCAATTGAGGAGCAAGAAAATTATAGGCTAGGCAGCTTAACTAGTTTCCTGGAAAATTTCTGGAACAAGCAAATCATTTGTAACCACCTGGAATACAACAAGGAGATTATGAGTAGCCAATTTGGATTTGTCCAGAACAAATTATATCAAACCAGTCTAATTTCTCTCTGTAACAAAATAAAAAGCTCTGACTTAAGGCACTAATGCTGCCATGATGTCCTCATATGCAAACCAGGGAAGTTTGGTCTATGTCAAAATACCATGTGACAGAAGCAAAATTGAGACTGCAGATTAGTAACCCACATATTGCCAAAGTGAAGAGATGTATCAAACAGGGCTACAACAGAAGACTTTTTAGATGCCATTGCCCTTAATCTGATGGGCAACATCAGTGATCAATGTGACATTCATGTGACATTGATGACAGTCACTGATGACTTGCTGATAGGAGCGTGCTATTCAATGCATGTCACAATAGAGTCTGCAACTACTTTGGAAGACAGGATTAAAATTCAGAATGCTTATAGTGCACCCCAAGATGAACATGAATCAAAAATGCTATTCTGTAGGTGTTTGTTGGGGGTTTTTTTTGTTTGTTTGTTTGTTGTTGGGGTTTTTGTTTGTTTGTGTTTGTTTTTAAAAAAGGTAAATATACTTGAAGCATAAAGCAGAAGTTTAGGTCCATCCCCCTTCCTTTTTTTTTTTTTTTTTGTCATCTGTTTTGTGTGCCTGACTTCAAGACAGATAGATCTTGACCAAGTAGAGAAAAAGCTATTAGAATAATCAAGTACTGGAAAACATGACCTATGAAAACAGTTTAAAAGAAGTGGTTAGACTTAGACTTCAGGGAAAATCTTTCTAAATTAAGGACAGTGAAACACACAAATGAGTTGCCCAGGAAAGTTCTATCTAGAGAACCTTTTCCTGGAGGCCTTTCAGAACCAGTTACAAAACTTTAATTAGGAATGTCATAGGTGTAGCTGACATTATTTTCCATCAAGGAGAAATAACAGGTAACATCTTCAAGTCTCTTGTAGTCTTATTTTTCCAAGAGTTTACAGTATTCCTCACCCCCCACCCCGCCCCACACCCCCTTTCTAATCTCATCTGGATGAATTGTAAGGAATTTGTCTGGGGTTTCCAGACATGAGGTAGCCTTTTCCTGGCAAAAACCCTAGACTGACTACAGACATGCTATACCCTCCCAGGGCACATATGCAATATATTGAATGCTTCTGCCAAGGACTGTTCTATACCCAGAAATCAACAGCACATGTGTAATAATCCATCACTTTTGGGAAGATTCAGACTTTATTGAATAGGCACTGGAACAACAGTGCAATATTCAGCAATACTGGCACAGGATTACTGAAGTCGCAGAAATCCTTCTACTCCTTGAACACAATGAGAATTAAACATGAAAAATATTCTCTGGTCCCAACTCCAGGCCATCGCTCTACCAAACAAGTGATCAACCTCTCAGCTACGTGTTTCCCTTAGTTTTCCTACTGAACTTGACTGACTGTATCTATGATTCTTTTACTTCTCTAAAACAAAAAATTCCAGCAATCTATGTCCTAACTCCTCTGTTTGCTTGTCTCCATAATAACTCTTTCCATCACACAGCTGAACTCTAGCACGTAAATTTTAGCACTCATAACAGAGCACACAGGGTGATAGGGTGATATTTTTTTCCCACTTTACCTTAAACAAAGGAGAGTAACGGTATTTTCTCTAATGGTTACATAATTCACAAAAGCAATGATCTGCACCAGAAAAAAGCTATATGAGAATCTATCCTAAATAAAAATAAATTAAGGAATGTTCCAGGAGCTGATTACCACAGGACGAGAACTGTGCAAATAGTTATAATAGTAAAGAAAGAATTCAATGATGGTAAATTCACTGAAAATTCATCCTGAACCGTCCTAGACTTGTTTGGTTCAAAGCAGATTTGTTCAAATTACAGCCCTACATTAGCAATGGAAGGCATTAGGTGACATTCACACTCAGCAGGCAGCAGTTATTGCTTTTGCCGTGCTGAACAAAAGCATGGAAAAAATCTGTGACTAATTCCAGTAAATAAGTATCTTAAAGTTAACTTAAGCACCCCCACTAGTAATATAACAGAAAAGAATTGATAATAGGAGCTCCTGAAAGAAGATTCCAATTATACTAATCCCAAATCTATCAGCAGAAATCAGTAGGCAGTTCCGCCTTCCGCTCTATAGGAATTGATGATGTACACTTGTGCATAGCGCCCTGGAACTCACCAAGGTCTCACAAATTCTTAGAAAAGGACAGGGTCTAAGTTTATGCCTAGATCTGAACGGTTGTGGTTTTATTTTTTAAAAAATGCTTCCCATCAAGAGAACTTGTCCAGTGCGAACAATTCCTCTCTTAGAATTAAAAACAGCAACACATATATATTTTGCCAATAAGGCCTTCATCAACCCCTTAGAGTGAAACCCATGATTGTTTACTTAAGGTATTCTTTTCCTGTTCCTTTTATGGCAGCAGCTGAGTTTGAAAACAAAAAACCAAACACCTAAGACAGCTCACCTTGTTGCCCTGCACCAGCAGGAATTACCTTTGCATCTACCTGCAGAGCCTCATCACCATCGCTTTCTGCTTCTCACAACCAAGACAGGCAATATCACTCTGCACAAATAACTCCGATGCTTACCCCCCCCACACAATGCAAGCTAATGCTTCAAAACAACATAAATACTTCAGAATAGGGAATCCTCAGCCTTGCAGCTTCTCCCATTTTCTGCCTTACGGCTTTTTCCCCAAAGCAAGTATCAGAGTACTGTATAAGGTACAAGCACAAAGAAATAAACTAATAAAAGCCACCAAGAGAGCTGGTACGTTTCTATTAGCACATCATCAGGGTGCTTTGGCTCAACATGTCTAGTTTCCACATGTAATTGTAGTGCCATCCAACAACAAGCATAAACCCAGGTGGAGCCCACGGATGGGCTGACAATGGCTGGTAGCCGCAGCCCTAACCACAAAGTAAAATTAATCACAGTGCAAACTCATTAAATGATATGAGACATCTTTCAACATGAAAAAACCAAACAAATCATAAAAGATGACCAAGCAGAAGGGAGATCCTTCTTTCAGGAGTTCTTTTTTTTCCCTGGCTATTAAATCCAATCTGACCATATTCTAAATTCATTTTATCATCTTTTATTGAATTTTCATATAACATTTTCCATGGTTGTATTACTTAAAATTTTTCGTTATTGCTGCCCTATTTTTAACCTCTTCCCAGAACTTGGCTCATAGATGCAATGCATAAATCGCAAGGCTACTCTGGCTAATATCATAACAAGAATTTAATTTATAATACTTTGCATAGAAAACATTTTCCACACATGCGTTAGCACTGAAGTTTGTAACAAAGATGCGGAAAAAACATGTTTCTAATCCTGCTACTAGTTTGCTATGTTACTGGGAAGACCATGGTTTCCCCCAGACTCCAGCCTCTCCAGGGACGAAAAACATTTATTTACCTCAAGAGGAACACCAGGCAGCTTGATTCATTAGCATATTTCTAGTGAAGATATACTATGTAAACATGCTAGGCTGTATATATATCTGATAGATTAAGTTTAATTCAAAAATTCAGTGTTGATTTGCTAGGTTAGGAGGTGATCAGTCCTCATAAATCAAACAAAATCAGAGTAAGAGATAAGACAGCCCGGAGAGTTAGCCTCAGCGTTTCTTATTGAGCTCTCTATTTCACGATCATTTCAAAAGACTGCTACTCTAACACAACCCAGTTGTACAAGGTTCCAAGTTCAAGACAGAAAACCATGCTAAATGTCCATAAACTTGCTGACATAATAAATAACAAAGGTGCTAAGCATTTTATCAGATCCAAATGTTAATTATCATCTTTCAGTTCCTACAGACATCATTTGACAACTTCATTCCTTTTATCTGAAAGCATGAAAAGGAGGTAAGAGAAGAACAGCATAGCTCAAGTTGCTACATTAAATAATGCTTTGTACCTCTAGGAGAGAAGTGATAAAATTGGACAATTTTGGAAACATTCTGTCTTATCATCATGAGATAGAGCTAATGCAGACAAATAATTAGTGATTTCACATTTACACTTTCATTCCAGAATTGCTTTATCTCTACAGCAACAAAACCAACCTTACAAAAACCTTCACAAGGCACCAGCACTCTGATTTGCACTGCTGCCTGTTTTACAAGCGGATCGGCTTTCTTAAGCCATATTTTTTATAAAACTGTGGGGTTTTGATGAGCATTGGGCAACGCCTGTAACACGGTCTTGATACAAAAGCCAGTAAGCATCATGATTCATTGTCCTCCTCCCCCACCCCCAGTAGGAGTGACAGATCTCCGAGCTGATGCGTCAGCTCTGGTTACATCTCGTTTCATTACACAGCACAATATACACGGTCCCGACAGGCCCAGGCCAGGAAATGCAAAGAGCTGCTGCTTATTAAATACTGTGCCATCAAATCACGTTAGAAGCATTACAATGTAAATAAATAGGGTTGCATCACTGTTTAGACTTCTCCTTAGCTCTTTCTTAAAGCAACTTGAGAAATCCATTTCCAAATATTTCCGTGAAGCAGCAAAGGTTATTTAAAGATACTTGCCTCTGAAAATGCAGCTGCAATAGGATTAAATTTATTTTTTGCAGCAGTCTGTGATTACAAAAAAAAATCCTCCCAACTGAGAGGTGGTACGATACCTAAAGTACACCCTAACAACTCACAAATCATTGGAGCCAACCATCTTGTATGCATACCAAGGACAAAAAAACCCCACAAAACTAAAAAGTGACAACAGCTCCGAGGTTCCTCCCAGTGTCCATCCCATACACAGAAAGGGTTGAAGAAAACTTGTACTCCAGTTTCAGTTCTGCTACCTTCAGGGCGTGGGGGCATTAGATGCCCTCACCCCAGGCCACATTAGAGTGCAGGGCTGAGGGGTGTTCACTCTTTTCGTATATTTGCATATTTTAGACACACTCTGTGCCTTAAATTTAGCCTTACTCCAAATGAAGGTACTGATACATCATATTTCTTTTAGCTTTTCATTTACAAAAATCTGAACCCAGCGCTCTGTGTAGGCAGATATTTGAGTGAGCAGGCAGCAGAGGAATCATTCCTTGGAGGTTAAAAGGCCCTTGGAGATAATTGCACCCTGTCCCATCACTAAGAGTACTGCTGGCAGAAGCACGGATCCTGTGACAGGTTCTCAACAGATTTGCACATATTAAGGTGCAGAGAGTCTTTAATGAAGTACATAATGTGGATGACAAAAATGCTTCTACCGTGTGCTTGTTTTACCTAGCAAGTACACTGTTGGGCAGGCCTTCCACCACTATACACACACGGGAGAACTTGGTAGTGAGGTTTGCTCAGCACTGTGAAATATTCATGATTATTAAGCTACAGTAATTGAACTTTAACTAATACTAAGGACTGCGTGAGTGTTTCCAAATATGCACTTTTCATTATTTTAGCACGGCGCACACTACATTTAACCTCTGCAGCAGAATACAGTAAAACAACTTAACTGAGTATCTGGGGTCAAAGAAACACATTCTGATGATGTAACACATTTCGCATGCCCTTTAAAGCAGTTATAATACGTTCATTCTCACATTTAAAGAGATGTTTTAATAACAATTTCATTATGCCTCGTTGTACCTCTGAGATTAATATAACTGGAAAAGCATAGAAAAGTGCAGGAATGTTATTTTCATTTATTTAGCACATTCCTCAAATAAGATATTGCAGCTCTCTGTGAAGTCACTTAATAATTAGGTAAAGAAAATGGACCACAAGGAAACAGAAAAAGCTCAAAGTATTGAGCCAATGCCCAAAAGTCAATGAGAGTGTTTCATCAACCACAATGGGCTTCAGATCAGACTCTGGAAAGCGCTCAGTGCCTCCACAATGTAAGCTCAAGGTTCACATGGAGTGAAGCAAAATCATGGATCCCTATAAATTACCATAGCTTTATTTGATCTTTACCTGTATGCCACAGAGAAGTGAACAGGCTCCTTGTTTTCTATTGTAGAAGATGTCATGCTAATAAAATAAATGGGGTACCAGCAGGTCAAAATATAATGGAAACTTCTTTGTAGTGTATGCACAGGTATGTTTGTTTGGACACAGAAAAAATGTGTTGAGAAGTAGGCTGAAATGAGCAAAATGTTTGGGTCCAAGACCTGGCATATAATTTTATCAGCACCTGAAAAAGTTTTTGACATTTGGTAATGCCTTTTTCCTACAAGTAGGACACTTGGCATTTGAAATTCAACTCTAGTAGGAAATCACTCATGTCATTTCAGAATTTGCTTTCCATTAACATTAATGCCAATTCAAAAGCATAAATTTTTATAGAGGGAAAGCAGGCACAATCATGTTAAGTCACTTGAAAGGCAAGTGTGTATGTATTCAGGCTGCTTTTATCATCTTGACCTTATCCTTCTTTTCAACTAATCCACAGTGGTTGTACTTCATCTGTTGCTACTGGTACACACATTTTATTTTGCTATTACTATTAGCAGTCTTGTTAAGAATTAACAATTTTAAAGGCTTTGTAATCAAATTCTCCTTTTGAACATGTTAAACCACAGCTGCGGAAGTCAGCAAGACTAAATCCAGTACAGTGGGTTTTCAGTCACAGCCAAGAAGCTTTAAACAGTATGAAAGACAGAAGCTCAGAGGTCCAAAGCCTGCTGTAAAAATTCTCATTTGACTTCTCAATACAAAGTTAAACAGACCTACCGTACAGAAATATGCTGCTGCCTTGGATTTCAAGTAGTCTCTTAATTTCCACAGTGTATTCTCACTCTCTCTCCACACACTCTGGTATCACAATGTATTTCCTTTACAAACTGTCTTGGTAATTCTGTGCCTCAACTGGATGATGATGGGCAGACGGACAGAAGGAGACATACAGGTACGTCTGTTGTAAGCTCTGCATATTAAACAATAAATTTAAAAATGCAGAGTTATTTGAGATAATCTCTGTAAAACTAAAGATGTACTTCTGTAAAGAAAGATAATCTGGGAACAGATGCACAGAAACTAGAGATTAACTGTAATTACTGTAATAAGATTTTTGAAAAAATCTTATAAATGATAAATATAGCAAAATCCTGTCTGATGATTGGCTTAAAATTATTTTTTTTAGCCATTAAAGTCTTTTCACATAAGGATTGTTCATAAAAGTTCATTTCTAGATGCACAGTAAACACTGTTACTCATTCAAATTAAAACAGAGACAGAAGAAAAACGTGAGAGTTGCCCCAGGTAACAGCGGTGAAGCTCCAAGGAAAATAATCTATAGAAACCTGGTCCCATTAAGATCAAAAAGACTCTGAAGTAAACCCTGGGCCTTACTCTGGACACCATGACTTCTATTGTTTTATAATCCTTACACCACTAATTTCCAGCAAAACGATGTGGTCATCTGTGTCACGAAGGCCAACAAGGCCAAACCCTCACAGATTTTCCTCCTCTTGCTTCCATCCCAGATTCTCTCTATGTTTACATACAATTACTGACAAAACTCTAAAAGTAATCTACAGGAAGACTTTTTATACTAAGAAAGATTCCCTGCTATTATTATAGCCATTTGACTGCAGAAGATCATAAGATGGTCTCTTCAAATCTGTCTCAAGTTCTAACATTTGCTAAATCATAACCAGGCCAAATCTAAGGGAGCTAGAAACCTGGAAAGTAATCCCTTGTACATTCAATACAGTTCATGGTCCTTTTATGCATGTTTATTCATTTGTTTCTAGTTTGGCAACAGTAATGAAAACCAAACCTAAGCAAGCTTTATTAGATTTTCATTGCAAATATTTGCAATTGAGATGCGGTTAATTAAAATTAAAACAAAAACAAAACAAAGGAATATACTTTGCAGAGCATGTTCACTATGGAAAACTATTTATGTGCACTTTTCCTTGATCTCTTTGACAAGGTCTGTGTTAAATCAAGACTCCAGAAGATGTAACTGAAATCTTTTAGGATAAAAACCACAAATTGGAAACTTGCTTGACATTTTCATCATATTGTGGATAAAAGAGATCAACTCTAAATGAAAATTTAAGACATTTAAGACATTTTCTTATTTTGCCAACCCAGAATCTACTTTAGCCGATACATGAAGCTTGCATAAAAAGTTCCTTATCAGGAACACAGAGCAGATGACACCATACTACTGCCACAATAATATTGTTTATTCCTACAGGGACAGTACTTTCATAGCTAACAAGAACATTGGTATTTAATAATTAAACACAAAACTTCTTACTACAAAGGAATTCTACTCTTTTTCCACTGAAGGTGTGAGTTTTATACTAACGTTAGTGAGTAAAGAAACTGGCCAACTGGCTGACAGCACACGAAGGAAAACAAACTGATCACAAGAAAGCTTATTTTAGCAAATTGTCATAGTCACACATTTATTATCTGCTTACCTCTTTTATCATAAAATTAAGCTGTGTACACCCATACACGTCTACTTATTGATGGTATGTTATGACATTAAAAGATGACATATCATCTAAGGTTAGTTCATACTTTGTAAAGGAAAAATACACTAGGAGAGAATCAAGTTGCAGATCACAACGAAGTTAAATGGGCATATTTTTTTATGTCCCCAAAGAGTGCCCACTGGAACTAGCTGCACCTACAGAAACACACTGATGTCATACGTATGCAGGCAAACTCTCTTCCAAGTGACATGGCCAGTACTCCAGCACAGCTTCCCTGCAAGCAAAATGTCTTGTCCTGTAGGATCGATGCTGACAGTATTTCACCCTCAAACCTTTCAAATTCAATCTTAATTACTCTTATTTTTCTTGCTTCGGGTCCATATGGACTGATACATTTGCACTAACACAAAAACCTTTCTTGCAGCTACAGATCTCTTCAGAAATCTTAATGTTTCTTCTGTCATGAAGCACCTTTAATACAACATAGCAAATCTTGTCTTGTTGTCTGCAGTGCATTGCTCTTTTTTCTGTGTAATTAGAAAATACTAGAAATAAATTCATGAGCCCTCCAGAGTAGCACATCTAATTGATGTTTTTTCACAGGCTGTGTAGGACAAGTACAAGTCATGTTTCAAGCTCAAACAAAAAGACTGATTTAAAGTACTTTTCCTTTGATATCAAACTGGGATCACTTCATAGGAGTATGATTATTTTGAAAAGAGACTGACTCATATTTTAATCTCTTTAAAGCAAATCACAAGAATGAAACTTTATGGCACCATTTTAAAGCAATTTTAAGGGTTAGACTAGATAAGAGACTAACATCAGTTAAAAACCTTCCAAAATTAAATGAAAACTTTAATTTACCGCACACAGGGTTAAATATCTGTTCTTTCACACAGATGTAAGGTGGTAGTGAACTCAATTATAATACTCTGGCAATTAATATGGGCTTTACTTATGGATGATATTTAGCTATTTAAAAATTAATAGTCCTATTACTTTCAAGAAAAATGGCAGGACCTCTAGAAAAACCTAGCATAATGGCAGCTCAATTTATTTTTAAATGTTTGGTTACGGCTGACTATTTGAAATAGCTAGACTGTAAACCCATACAAATGTAATCCAGAAGTGTGGGATTGAGGAATGAAATCCTTTACCACAGCTGGAAATGCAACCTGCTTCTAAAGGTGTTATCTGCCCAGGAGGGTAAAACAACAAATAAAATCAGGGCTTACTGTCTGAAATTATGGAAGGTACTTTTATCCCTTTTTGGGGGAAGTTTTGTTTGTTTTGTTGTTGTTTTAATATATCTTACAAATCACATCTGTCCAGCAGGATTTCTGGAGGGAATCTATCTGCCTGCAATATCTGTTCTTTAGTGTTTGGCTTCCATTTGATTTTATATATTTTCTCTCAGCTACTAGAAGTCAAGGTGCCACTTCAGGACCTGACCATCCTAAAAAGACAGCAAAGTGTACCAGGTAGCTTAGCTAAAATCATTTGCTACTGTGTGATGCGTCCACTAAAGGTTTTCTCCTGGATCGAGATAAGGTTGAAGCTGATTCATCTACAGATGAATACCAGAAAGTTTAAATTGGAAGAAGGGATTAGAAAGAATTTCTTGGTTAATCAAAAAGTCCTTAGGCCTTTAAATGATGAACTGAAAATGACATATGCCTCTTCAAGTGACTTTCAAGTTTTACAGTAATACGGATAACCTCCAGATAACCACCTTTCAGTGCCCCCTAATTACTGGAGGAAACTACTGCTGGTCAAAGACCTGTAGCACAGACTACAGACCTCCCCAGGAGCAGCCTTGGCCCTACTGTCAGCATTTAACAAAGTACCTGAGCTGCCACTGTTACAGGGGCCTCTTCCTCTCCTTGCAAGACTGAGGCTCTCACTTCTGCACAATTCAGGGAGTCTGATCACAAAGGTCTCTGAAGCCTGTTCAAGTGGAAGAGCCAAGATCTGGGAGGAAAAGCCATTAAAAAACCCAACAGGCTTGGCTGTCTCCACTTTGAGACTTACCTGTATTATGGGACAGAAAAGCCTCTACTAAGATATTTGCAAATTTGGCAATACCCCTGTGCCCTACCTTGCTCTCCTGTCTCCTCACCTAACACCCAGAGGTGGTAGCAGCCCATGGATTCCTGCAGGGTTAAGCATCACTGTTTGCCAAGAGAGGGAATGGCAGCCTGATGAGGATGAAGTACAAATCAGTGGAACATAAGGCAGGTTCTGAAAGTAGCCTGTGACCATCTTATTTTGCCAACTGTTAGAGCAGCACGTCACCTCCATCTCAATGCATGTGTTTTATCTGGCAGAAGATACAAAGACCGAGTTATCCCTCAAGGCATTTTCAGAAGTGTTTATTGTTAGCTCTTGGGTTTCTTGCTTTTCCCCTAGGAGTCTTCAATTCTAGAGACTGAGAGAAATGCTTTAGGGTGACTCACACCTGGGCTTTACTAAAAGCATGAAACCCTATGTTCTTGCAGCTCAAGCCACTTTTTATTGGAAGCAGACTTTTCCTAGCAAGTTCCCAGAAAAAAATATTAACATTGCAGAACATGAGAAGCCTGTGCTCATCCCATCACTGGATTTCATAACGTACCCTGGTACTATCTGTTGCAGAGACACTCCACTCAGCTCTGTATCAACTCCACCAAACCACTGAGCTGCATCACCTCCAAGAGGAGGATGCAATTTTGTGCATATTGTACTACTTCATAGGTACTACTGCTACTGAGATCACAGTTCATTTTAAATTATACGTATACTTTCTAAGAAAGAAGGGTAAAATGTTTAAAACTTGGGCCTGAATCTCTTGAAGGTTAGTCATAATAAAGGAATGTATTTATCTTAATACTGCCATAAAGATTCAATGAGTCACTGTCCTATAAGCACCTAGCAGGCAACAACCAGCAGGAATAACAGTTTTTACAGTAAACCATGAAAATGCATGAAGATTCAGATGTAAATATTAGCTAAGATGTTGCATTGTACAACTCATGCTGAAATATTCATAATGGCGTGATCCCCTGAGAACTTACTTCAAGTTAGAGCTTAGATGTGAAATCACAAAGAGAGAACTAGGCACTACAGAAATCAGTTGTAAATTGAGGTGCAATTCTGCAAGTTAAACAGCATTTACTAGTCACAAGAATAGACATTATTCCTTGTAACTGATAAAGAATCAGCCTCTCAGCAGGGGATATGTTAGCTTATAAATCAGTAACAAAGCACTACCAGAAAAGTATATTAAGGGATAATATTTGAGACTATCTGAATAACGATATACCGAACACCACAATATTCCATCACACTTTCCTGTTATGTTCATCACCAGCTCCGCTGCTGAAGCAGATTCCCTACACTTCTGGAAGCTTCATTTAGGTCTTTCTGTCATGGACTCTTTGGCAGGGATTTAATCAGTGTATGTGGTTCAGAAGAAAAATATTTGTAAAAAACAAAAACCAAAAAAACCCAAACAAAACACACCACTTCCTCCTGCTTTGAATTGTCCTGACATCATAACACACAGAATCACAAAAGAAAATTAGCAAGGTCCAGCAAAATACCTTATTTTGTCCTGATTCTCTGGCAGCTTTTCAAACTCTTTCATAGCTATTTGTAACCCGCTTTTGAATCATGGAATGACACTGGTCTCAGCTACTTCTGGCAAGCAGTTCAAGTCCTCATGAGCACAAAAGTATTTCCAAAGAAGGCCACTCAAAAATTTATTTAAATAAAACATCACTCAAAAAGATTGCAGACTTCCTCATTTACTGAAGTGGCTAATTGACACAATATATGTTTTAAGCTGTCTTAACATTTTGAAGATAATCAATCAGTATCTGTGAGTTTGCTTTTAGAGACACAAGCCTTGGACTTCATGGTGGCTGTTGGGCTCCGACAACACTACTCAGCTGCACAGACACCATTTCAGCGCAATTTTACAGAAACTGAAGATTTCTTTTCATATTGTGCTGAAGTTCATCTACAAACACTGGCTTTTGGCTGATCATTGACCAGAAAGCTGCTGTGGTAGAGGTAGTCTCCAAGGCAAAGGAAAACCAAGGAATGAAAGTTACTCTAAAACTGAAAGTTACTGTAAATAAATTGAAGCTAACTGCACAACACTGGAACCCTGTTGTTTTAGATGTCATTAATTGCTTGTTAAACTCTCTTAAATCACCATAAAAGTATGTCTAAAGTAAAAAAACCACAAATATCCACAGATGGAAGTAGCTTCTTTAGATAAGATTTCTGCACAGTCGAAAAAAAATGCCTCAAACAAACAAGAGGCACATATGTGATTCAAATTACAACTGTACACAGAAATTATTAAAGAAACCCACCTTATTTGTCCTAGCAGGATGACTTGCACTCCAGTGAACTAAGATCTAAATTATGAAGCTCAATTTTATTATGAAACCTTTCTCTTTGGTATAGTATGACTGTCTATTTATATTCCCTACTCCTAAGCTATTACTTTTAAAACACAAGAATAAGCAAAGGTATTTCATGCTAGCTACTTTCCCATCAAGAAATGCTTCTAAAAAAATCTCTTACCATCTCACAACAATAAACAAGTCAGAAGGTTCTTCTGACAAATTTATTGGTTATGACTTGCAGGGATCAAAGCTTAATCTATTTCCCAGAAATGGAACAATTATGTTTTGGCAGTAGTTAAGCATTTACAGGTATTAAGACAACAATGTCTCAGAGGTGTTTATAAGTCGTTGTCATAACAGGGCAGAAAATGCATGCATGTAACTGTACAGATCACAACCTTAATTTCACTGACCTCATTCTTACTAGTGTATTTCCCACCTTCCTGCTATTAATTCAGAAAATGCATATGTAGGTCTTCCAGAAGTATAACTCATTTTCACCCCAGTCTAATGTCATTCCATTGGGATGCCTGCAGGCCCGCCCCCCACCCCCCGCATTTTGGGACTGTGCTGTATGGCTGTTGGTTAGCAACTCCACTACACCATCACCCGCTCCCCAAGCAGCCACAGCTGCAGGGCAGGCTGGCTCCTAAAGCAATGGACACCTGCACCATAAGAAACGTCCAGCAAGAGACTTTACTCAACATCTGTGAGCCCTGGAAGATCTGCTCATACCTGGCAGCAACATCAGGTGAGAAAAGTCTATCAGAGGGGGAATCATCCTCCTTGGGAGTAAAGTTTATTGACAGATACATGGCTTTTCCTTGAATATTTTGTGTGGAAGGCTGGTCAAATATCGAAGATTATATGATAACTGGAAAGCCAATGCCTCAAATTACACAAGGGAAGACACTAGACAGCAAGCAACTGATTAGAAAGAGATCATCATGACCACCTCAAGCTTCAGTATTTTTCTTAACCTGGATTTAATTTTGTTAAAGACAATTTTTAATATTATTGTTAAGATTCATCCCTGCATTTCTGTGACTAGGTCACAATTCCTGCTATTTATCTATTTATTCTCATCACTGCAGTGCCTAAGCACTTCCACCAGGCTTTTTAACATGTGCAAGACTTCCCATGCCAGGTTGTTATACAAAGGGCAGACATCTGGGATAGTAACTCACAGATTGAGGAGGAATTATCGTACTGCTGTTCATGCCAAGAAACACATCTTCCATTGCATCCCACCAAGAAATTTCAGAAAGCTTGTTTGCTTACTCCAGTTACATCAAGTTACCTAACACCACACCTTACCTTCTCCAACAGACTTTGCTTCTCTCAGGTGCTCAAAGGCACATTACTGCGTTAAAACAAAACACTTCAGCCAGCAAAAAATGCCTGGCTGAATAGGAGCTGACCCAGAAGTAGATTGCATGCATTTCTGCTTGACAGCTTGAAACTTTTACCCTCTCCTTTCTCATTCACAAGTTGCACTGCGAGAAAGACAGTGGAATCTTTCTTCAGTATCTGTGTAAAATTACTTTACTCATTTAAACATTTTATGAATGAAATCATTCAGGAAATCATTATTACTTTGCCTTTGGTTAAATAGACTAGAAAACTTGAATACAAATAATTACTTGTTTGTTATTTTTTCTTTGAGATGGATAAAGATTTCTGGAAAATCACGATATTGTGTGGGAGAACAATGAGATCCACCTTCATCTTTTCCACTACTTCCTACAGAATCTTCTCTGTTACTTTCATCCCAGGAAAAACAGTTTTCTTCCTTCAAGATTTCCCACCCACGCAACCATGGCAGCAGCAGTAAGCTCACCAAAGCTAGCCCAGGCATAGTAGCAACCGTAATAACTACGGTGTCACTAAGCACTACTCAAACTTTTTATAAAAGGGTTAGAAACAATCAGTGTTGGGTACCCAGAGCAGTGCCTGACATTTCTGAATCGCCTCATTCAAACTACCAAGCAGAGCAGCCACATTAGCAAACACTTTCAGCTTAGCTTCTCCAGAGAAGTGAAACACAAGTTACAATTGTTAGTTGCAAGAATACAAAACTCCAGCTGGAAAGCTCTTTAATTACCCTTTTTCTATAAAAGCAATTTTATCTGGGAAAGCAGTTTATAAACATTCCTTTTATCTACTACTGAGGTGGTTAGATTTTTTTTTCTTGAAACAATTAAGCTCCTTAGATAGATGAATTAAAACCTAAATTTAAAAAAGGCAACAACCTGCTTTCTGCTCAAATTAGCATTTGCATTGGAAAAAATGTTTTTTTAACTTTGTTTGAAACAAAAGCCATAAAATCAAAAGCATTACAGTGTTTCTAAATGGTTTAATTTTTTTATTTATTTATTTACATGGAATCCAGATGACTCCTTATAGTGAGCCATTCCGTAACAATTCAATGAGAGTGCATTTTTGGAAAAGAACAAAAAAAATATTGTGGTTTTACTTAAAAATTGTGCACCAAAGCATTTGAAGTTGGGTAAATCCTAACTTAATGCAGCAAACACTTGAGTATACATTTAAATTTCCTCACATGATCCCAGTAAGACAAATGGTAGAAGTAAAGTAAATATCCTGTGTGTCTGCAATATTGTAGCTTTGGGCCCTTAACGATGCAAACATGTATGCACACTGAAATGACCACACAGCAAGCAAAAGTACAGAAAAGACAAGCAAAGCCAGATCTAATATCCCACACAAGACATATTATTAGCCCACAGTTAACACTGTTAAAAATTATATTTGAATTCACAACCCAAATTTTTTCCTTAATGTATGGGTTTGAAAGACACACAACTAGATTTGAGGCAACAGCATAATGTAGTGGTAAGCACAAAACAGAGGAAGCTCTATGCATACCCTGTACGCCTAACATTGCTTGCTGGAAACCACACTAATGTTAAATATCAATAGCACTTCAGCACATGACATCATCCTTCTCCCCCTGCGACCAAGGCAAGCACACTTACATAGCCACAGTTACACATTGCCTAGCAGTGACCATGTTGGAACCAAACACAAGTCACCTTCCTTGTGCTCTTTACAGAAGAAAGAGAAAAGTAAAAGGTGAAAAAAGAAACTGCTTTTGAACAAAGTAGTATGTTGGAGTTAACGGCTCTTGATAGATTTCAACAACTTGGTCAAGAGATTCATTTCACCCATACAAGTGTCCTTCAAAACTGAACAGAAGGAACCAATGAGAAGGCACTGGCATAACTGCATCTGTTGATAACTTAAAGCAACAGTGAAGGTAGTTTAATTTCGTCTGTTCATTCCTGATCACTATTAAAATTTATCTTACTTTTGCAAACAAAACCAAGGGAAACGCAAAACACCAATCAAAAGCAACTTTACCAGTCTTTTTTAAAAGGTAGCATGCTTTTCTTCATGTGCACACTCTTTGTAAACAACTTACATAGGCAAGAAATTCTTATGGCTGGTTATGGTTAAGTTGCTTGGCCCAAAACCAACACTGTATTTTTAATAAGGAAAAAATAAACCTCTAGAGATAAGAAAGGACCTATTCCAAGACCCAGATTTATAAAGCACACAGAGCAACTGGAAAGCTACCATATAGCAAGCAGCCAAAACCCACACGTAGCAAAAGTCTTCAGGTGGAGCAAAGCCAAAGCACCTTCTATAACACAGAGCACCCAGCAGCCCACTGTTTACTTGGGAAACTTTTTACCTCCAGTCCAAGCAAATTCATGAGAGTGAATCAGAGATGATCAAAACAACTAGCTTTTCACCTTCATCAGTACCTATGAAGTGTTTGAAGACCAAATGATTAAGGATTTAGCTCAGAGTGCAAACTTAATTTTTCTCAACATACACTGAATAGTGAAGTATTAATTTAATATGACCTAATTTAGTGTGTTAGACGACTCCTAGACCACGGAACACAAATCCCACTGTTTTAATACGTAAAAGATCCCAGAATTGTTGGGAAAATAAACAGAACAAAGAAGGTGGGTCCTTAGAAGCAAAGCGTTCAGCTGGTAGATTTCAATAGTGCCCATTGTTTCTAACTGCTGGATGCATTTTGTCACTGTGATTGCTTTCAAGATGGACAACAAAAATAAGAGCTTTTATTATCTGGTTAGTATAATTACTTTCACTGTCTACAGTAACCATTAATCTGTTGGCAGTTGGTCAAGCTCTGAAAGGAGGAGAGCACAAGAAAGTAGGTTAATTTATTACCTTCTCCTTTGATTTCCTTCTTGTACAATGCAAAACAATAATAGTGCTGGTTTTCTTCTTGTTTAGCATAAAGCCCCTTTAAATATCAGTTGCAAGTAGCAATCTACTGTAAACAAGCTATTGATAAAAACAGTAAGATGAAATACGTCAGAGAAACATGGGGAAAAAAAATGCATTTTGGTTACATATGAAAGAGATGCTATATTTTCCAGCACAGGGCTTCCAGGATTATGTTTTAACTACTATAAGTATAGCTTGACATTGTTCAAAATGTCAACTTTCCAACTGGCATCTCAAAAGGTTCACAGATACCCTGCATTAGGGCAAGCCAAACTGATGAATATTTTTCCTCCTGCAGATGCTCTGAAAAACATAACCTAAATCCTTTATTTGGCCTAAAAACATGATAATGCATACAAGTTGGTTTCCAGAAAGTGCTCTTTCAACTTCCCAGGGTCTAAACACACTTTTTAATCCTACTATCTCTCCAGTACACTAAGAGCTGGAAGCACTGCAAGCAGACCAACCTTGCAGCTACAGCAATCATTCCTGTTCACAGAATAGCAAAAGCATGCGTGGTGTTTTTGTTGGGTTTTTTTGTTTGTTTGTTTTTGGGGTTTTTTTGTTGTTGTTTTTGTTTGGTTTTTTTTTTTTTTAATGGATCAGGATCTGGCCCATAAAAGGTTGCTTGGAATAGACTGCCACAGCTTAATCAGGTGTTTGGCCTGTTCAGGAGCCTGGCTGACAGAGTCCTTTGGGAGGCAGCCCTGAAGGGCAAAGTAGCCCGGGAAGGCTGGACATCCTTCAAGAAGGAAATATTAAAGGCATAGGAGCAGGCTGTCCCCAAGTGTGGAAAGACAAGCCAGCAGGGAAGACCACTGGCTTGGCTGAACAGGGAGCTTTGGCTGGAACTCAGAGAAAAAAAGAAGAGTTTATGACCTTTGGAAGAAGGGGCAGGCAACTTGGGAAGACTACAAGGATGTCATGAGGTTATGCAAGGAGAAAATTAGGACTAAAGCCCAAGTAGAACTTAATCTGCCCACAAAAGACAAATTAAACAGTTTCTTTAAATATATTACCAATAAAAAGAGGGCTAGGGTGACTCTCTGTCCATTATTGGATGCAGGTGGAAACACAGCAACAAAGAACAAGAAAAAGACAGAGATACTTAATGCCACCTTTGCCTGTCTTTAATACTAAGACCAGTTGTTCTCCAGGTATCCAGCCCCCCAAGCTGGAAGACAGAAACAGGGAGCAGAATGAAACCCACATAATCCAAGGGGAAACAGCTATCTGCTACACCACTCAGACACACACAAGTCTATGGGGCTGGACAAGATCCACCTGAAGGTACCAAGGGAGCTGGTAGATGTGCTTACCGAGCCAATTTCCATCGTTTGTCAACAGTCCTGGCTAACTGGGGAGGTCCAAGTTGACCAAAGCTAGCAAATGTAACACCCATCCACAAGAAGGGTAGGCAGGAAAATCTGGGGAACTACAGGCTTGTCAGTAACTTTAGTGTGAGGGAAGGTCATGGAGCAAATAATCTTGAGTGAGTTTGCAGATGATTCTGAGCTGGGTGGGAATGTTGATCTGCTTGAGGGAAAAAAAGGCTCTACAGAGAGATCTTCACAGGCTGGATTGATGGTCTGAGGCCAGTCGTGTGAGGTTCAACAAGACGTGCCAGGTCCTGCATGTCCGTGGGCCACACCAGCCCCACACAGCGCTGCAGCCTGGGGTGAGCGGCTGGACCCTGCCTGGCAGGAAAGGGCCTGGGGGGGCCGCCTGGGCCGGCTGGGCATGAGCCCCCCGGGGGCCCAGGTGGCCAAGGAGGCCAGCAGCGCCTGGCTTGTGTCAGACACAGCGTGGCCAGCGGGGCCGGGGCAGTGACCGTCCCCCTGCGCTGGGCACTGGTGCGGCCGCCCCTCGAATCCTGGGGTCAGCGCTGGGCCCTCACTGCAGGGGGGACACTGAGGGGCTGCAGCGTGTCCAGAGCCGGGCAGGGGCTGGGGAAGGGGCTGGGGCACAAGAACCATGGGGAGCGGCTGGGGGGGGGGTGTCAGCCTGGAGAGGAGGGGGCTCAGTCTTCCCCAAAATAACAAGTAACAGGACAAGAGGAAACGGCCTCAAGTTGTGCCAGGGAAGGTTTAGATTTAGACCTTAAAAGGTCTTTTCCAACCTAAATGAATCTATAATTCTAGGTTTTATGCCATAATGTTACTCACCCTTTGCTGAAGATTACAATACAGGCTACAGAGCACAAAGATCCTTTTCTTTTTCACTTCTTTTTCTCATTTCTGTTTAAAAGAAAAAAAAAAAAAAAAGACAAACTGACCCTTTCTTCTGAACCTTCAAGCAATGTAATAATTATTTGCTCCTCCTTTGGCTTAACTTTAGAATGGACACATCAGCCAAAAAGATATCTACTTCTTCAAAAATCTTCCTGGTGTGACCAAGTTCCAGGACACGTGAAAAAAGTCTCCTCTGACATTAAGCTGTGTCATTGCATGTTCAGGACCCACCACTAACCCTGACAAACGACTGAGACACAGACTTCATACTGCAAAGTGCCACTGCTTCCCTTCCCAAGATGCCAGGCATTTCATACAAGTCAGCAGCTGTGCAATTTTGTTCATGCTGGATTCAACTCTCTTCCTTTTGGAATAAAATTCTGCTTTAGTCTGTTTAATAATATACTTATGTTCCTCAGAGTAAATTATTGAATTAAAATATCATTTCTCCACACCTCTCAGTGGGTACCAACCTCAGCTGAACCTTTTATGACTTTCTGTTGTCCAGAGAACACAACCAGAAACAAGTCACCCACTACTCCTTTTTCTCAAGCCCATAGAGTGGTACATCGTATTACCCACCCTCCTAAGCAAAAGATGGTTTAGTAGTTGCACTTTGAAGCTACATCTTACGCCCAGACTTAGAGTCAATTGGTAAGAGAACAGCAGCAATGATGCACCACCAATTCAGTACAGCTCTCCTCCTGTCTTTCACCATGTTGATTCTCACATGCACATTACGAGCAGTAGCTTTGCTACAAGCACTCCCTCAGCTATTGGAAAGCACATCAAGAAACAGACATCATCTCTATCCTGCCACTGACCTCACGTTTAAGAGGCAGAAGTGACAAGGCCCTACATAGTTTGGAACTTATTTTCCTGTAAATTACTTGTATTTTGCATTACTGCCTCAGATAACTAAAACTTGTTGGTAGCCTGTATCAACCACCTGGAATAAAAGATAAAGGACTATTGGTAAGCTGTTTCCTAAGTGGGCATTGTATCAAACTATCCCTGGTGGTCCATCATGCTCCAATCCTGTCAACCATCAATGCTCCATCACTCCTGTGTACTGTACTCTAGAGACCTGGAAAACTAAAAAACTTTCATTGGTTCAATCATTTAGATTTCATAGCTGCAGCAAAGCCTGTAATGATCAACTTTACTGGTATCCACAACGTCAACAGGTCTTACAAACACAACTCATTAAGAATGAGTAATGAAGCCTAGTTTATACTGTTGCCTTATAGTACAGTATTTCTCCTGGCTTTCAAAGTACTTACAGCCTTGACCCTGTAAACAAACACATGTCTGCACTTAGCATTAAATATAAGAATAAATCACCTATACACACAGGACCATGGCTCAGGATGCCTCACTCACCTAAATTGTATTGTTGGGGGGTGTCTACTATAACACGAGTAATGTACTCACTCTCTCCACAACTTCCTAAACCCCAGCTGGGCACACAATGCTGAACTTTAATTATTTAGTGTTTAGAAGCTTCATCCATCCCAATCCTATGCCCAACAAGACCACATCCTTACAAATGTGATTTCCCAAAAAACATCCTGTCCCTAGTTTGGGCTCCAGAATACCTAGAGAGGTTCTCCCACAGGATGTACTCTCAGGGATTTGTTTCTGCTCCATTTATAGACACTTAATATTGTTATGACAAAGTAAAAAAACCAACCAAACAAACAACCCAAAACCAAAGAAAATATCTTTAGCATACCTGAAAAACAGACCCATTACACTGGGGAGTTTTAATATTCAGTCAGGGAAGTGAAAGCAAACAAAACAGGAGGCTAAAAGCAAAAGATCCATGTCCCTGAACGTACCACAAGGCAAAAGTTTTCTTTGTCATTTTATAAGAATTTCCCCATCCCACCCCCCAGTTTGTGGGAATTCACTGCAGCCATAAAATGACTATAAATCAAACATACGCAGAGAGCATTGGAGAATGCTAAAGTCCACATTACGAAAACTAAACGCCAAGGAGTAACTTCTAAACTGGAAAGAGATGTAGCAATTTAAAAAACCTTATACAAGATCGAGAGTTCACCAGATAAGGAAAGCCCCCTTGCATTTAAGGGGATTTGCCAGGTTTACTGTATTAACTATTAAATAGCGCCTTTACACCATTAAACTTGGCGTGCTTCCATCTATGCTTTAATTTCCACATCTTATAGCTACTATTAAAACAAAATACTTCAGGTTGGATCTGGACTAACAAGTTTCTTTTTTGTTGGTTTTGGGATTTGGTTTTTTTATGCTTTTTGTGTTGGCTTGGCTGTATGTATTCCAGGGCAGTGCAAAATATTTCAAGTGAATTTTTCTTCCTTTCTTTTCCTTTTAATACTCAGAGGCATTTATGAGTTTTAATTTCAACATTTACAACCATCTCCTTTCTACTGAAATTGGATGAATTTCCATTAACATGTAATGCCATATGATTTCAGCCTTTTAAAATAGCTCATAGTCTGATCCTCTCCAACAACAAGCTCTTGTGTTAATTTTTAAGCCTAGGAATCCAGGACAAAAGCTATAACACTTCTCCCATCCCTGTAATTGCTCAGCATCTTTGAAAATCAGGCCACTTTCACTGAGGTGTCTAAATATAGTTTTAGATACTTAACTTCAGGAATTCAGATTTTTTTGAAAAATTGAGGTCAAAATGATTAAATTAAGTCTCGTTACCTTTGACATTTATAATTAAATGAATATTAAAATGGAAGTAGATGCTTAAGAGTGTTTGTATTTCTTTCTGGCATTACTCTGTCCCGAGTACTTTTTTATTATTTGCAGTATTTTATGACTTACTACCTAGACAGCTTGCTTTCAATGTCTGAAATACAGTGGTACATTCCAGCAGGTTTGCAAGCTGAAAAGCACCATTCTGTCACCTTTCTGATACAAATGATAACATTATGAGTGCTCGAAACAGCTCAGCAGGAGCTGCAGAAGCAATATTCCAGCAGGTGCGCTAATTTGCTGAAATGCAAGGCAAATTGTCCCTATATCACAACAGGAAATGATAGGACCTGGAAACCCCAGTCACGAAAAGCTATAGACTGGCAACATCCTTCTTCTCTGCAAATCAGACATCCCTTTTCCTACTCTGCATTTTGCTCTGCAGGAGGCAGAGCACCATTTCTAACAAGGTGTGTTATTACTGATCAGCTGATGGATGGTACCTTGTCCTGCCCAGACTCCTGAGAAATTTGGGGGCATACCTTCCTCCTTCTTCCCTTGCATTAAGTCATAGCTCATATTTTTGACAGCTCAAATGACAATCACAAGCAGACTAAGACTAAACATGCTTGCTCAACGTCACCAGAGAAATGTACCTACAGTTCAATAGCTGGGCAGCAAAAGGAGTGGCTATTTAGGATGATGGAATCAACTGTACATAAGAAAAAAAGCACAGCCCTTAAATTTTATTTTCCTTTTTTGAATCCCACAAAAATTCTCTGCAGTTGCTCCCACCGTTAGGATGAGTCCAACACACACAGTTCTACGTGTACATGCTGGTAAAAAGCAGTACAATGCCCACAGTTATCTGTAAAATGTAACCCCTAATACATAGCAGATGAAGGAAAAAAACTGCATTTTTCCCTCTGCTTTGCATCTACTTGTGGTTAGCCTGGAAGTCTCAACCCAGTTTTCCTAACTGGCATTACGTTACTCTGCAGTTACGCATTTGCACTTTAATGTTTATCTCATAAATCTTGAGCCATACGCTTTGGTCATGTCTGCGGAATATATGATGTAATCTCACTAGATGTGTGTAATTAGAAAGATATAATCAAAAAATATAACCCAAGGGAGGATCTTTTCTTTTCCAGACTTCAATTTCATAAGCAATGTTGAAAACAGTTTGTAATTTAATCCCCGTATGCAGCAGATCACAGAAGTATACAGTGCCTAAACTGGAAGGACTTTACTGAGGGGGAAAAATAATAAATAGAAAAATGGTTCACAATACTCTTCAGTATCTACAACATTTAGAGAACCACCATACACGAGCAGGTTCTACAAAAACTGGTCGCAGTTCCCCCTGTACATCTACAGGGCCTGAAGTAATGTGTCTTGCTCTAATTACATTACTTACTACCTCACTCAAGAACAAATTACTTAAGTTCACCTTCATCTCCAGTTCAACATACCACCACCAAACTAGGGGTATAAACTTCTTTCCCATTATAATTACAAAATTAGAATATAATAGAATATCCAGCAATCTCAGTGGTTGATAAATGCTATAAATAATACTAAACATATCAAATGAAGGAGGAAAAAGTTTGGTCTGGGTATCAGGAAAGAATTCCTAAGGGTAAGTTCTGCAGTGCACAACCCCAGCAACCCTGAAGGCTACATTGGCAACTCACTGGGAGCTAGACCTAATTTGCATACACATTTATAGCAAGCTTTCGTCAGAGAAAAATGTGCAAGGCTTTATTTATTTATGCTGTTGAACATACACAGAGCTCTTCAAAAATACATAAGGAGACAAAATACAGCTCAAGAGCTTCAAAGGAGAGCTTTATCAGTGGAAAGACTAACAACTGCTCCTCTGGAACCAGCTTCTTAATGTCCAACCTTATCTACAATGAGGCCACCCGCAGCACAGAGCACTGTGCAGGGCGCGAGGGCAGCCCGCAGACTTGGTTCCACTCCCTGATTCCAGGAGGCTCGCACAAATGGTGGCCATCGTACGCAGGCAGCAGAGAGGTTTGAACAAAGTGTAACCCCGGTTTAAAGCAGCTTGTGTGAAACATTTTAATGAGAAATATCCTTTTTTCTCTCTGAGCAATTCCAGAGAACCCTTTCTCTCAAACAAGAAAAAAAAAAATAAAGTGGGTTCACTGAGAAAACAAGAGGAATTACGCTGACTGAAATACATTTCAACTTTGAAAATGTCAATACCTCCATGACTTACCAAATCTTTTCTTCCAAGTTTTAACTCCTGGCTGACATTCATGGAGAAGAATGCAAAAAAGTTCAAATATGAATACATACACTTTTGCCCAGTGTTACCTTGAGCTGCTCCTCTGTTCTCAAAGGTGGCAGCACCCAGCCAAGCTGGATCTGGGAACCAGCTCCACCAGCAGCAGACATAGCCAGGAAACTATTCCTCCTCCCAAGGATACGGCTATTACATTTTTTGCAATCCAGCAGCATCAAAACCAAATTAATCAGAAACAGTTTTGTAAAAATGCTTATCCACATTCTGTGTAACACAAGGCAAACGTACGCAAGACACATTTTGAAGTCTGACAGCTGTATTTCTTTATTTTAAGGCTCCTGAGGAAAAATAAGTTGAATAAGCTGAATTAGTTAACTCTTTGCTTTGACTGTGAATTGCATCATGCCCTTTTATGAGTGATGTGGTCATTTCTTAAAAAAAAAAGTCTCATATGAGATGTTTTAAACACATTAATATCTGTTTCTCCACTACCAGTCACCTTATTCAATTCTCTGCATGTTCTCACTTTGGAGCCATCCAGATAACAGACAGCAACATTAACAGCAACAAAGACATTGCTAGATGTAATGTAGTATCTAATTAACAGTGATCTCAGTGGGACAAGGCTAGGAGAGGACAACTGAATAAAAATCAACTGCATTATTTAAAGCTATTGGAATATACAATTAAGGACAGCAGCACCAGTTTTAATTAAAGCTTAGAGGTGGTGATCCAAACTGGCTAAATCTGACAGAAGTAATGGCCTTGATCAGGTTTAAAGCAATTAGTCAATCTCTAGCCATCCTTTTATTGTCTTTTCCACTTATTTATAGTTTAGCGTCTATTAAAGTCCACTGTCTCCAGTAGGAGCAACACACTCTCCTTGATGCCATGGTCAGCACTAGCCATCTGAATTCAGTACTGCGAGAAGAGCTCAACAGGCATTTGCCAGCTATTACACTCATTCTCTTTTGTATTTGCCAACCGATAAAATGGGGATAGGGCTCAGCACTTCCATGAGCTGCCTGTTCAAGATGCGCTGGGTATCATCAGGATGAGCAGAAGACTGTAAGTTTATGGTTGGCAAGGTCTCAGGATTTGCAAAAATAAAATGGTTGCAGAAGATCCCAACAATGAAAGAAATTAAGCCATTTGTTAATGTATGCCTCTTTTAATCTCCTGTTCTTCTTCAGTGCCAAAACAGTGCTTTTACTCCAAGCTGTAACACAAACCAGTTTGTTCCAAGTTTGCTATATGCTGCCTCAAGGGTGCTTTCCAAATACCGTTACCTGTTTCTCTCATCATTTTTGTAACATACAATAGCAATGAGGAATGATTTCTCTGTTAGTATGGAAGGAGTTTTCAATGCAATTTCGCAAGTTTCCATAATTGTAGATGTTGATCTGCTTTCACCAAAGCCTCCCCAAGCCACTGGATACTGTGATCTGCCCCTCAAAGTGAATGACCATTGATACACCTTTTTTTTCCCCCCTCTGTTTGAAAGAGATATTTTGTTCCTCTTTTCCAGAATAGCACTTCCCCCTCCACTTGTAAATCATTTCAGGTCTCATCTTCTGCCTCTCACAGCATGTCATGGAAACATAGAAGATATTTAGGTTGGAAAGGACTTTTAAGATCATCAATTCCAATTGGTAACCCAGGACAGCCAAGTCCCCCACTAAACTATGTCCATTTATGTGGTTTTTTTTTTTAAATACTTCCAGGGATGGTGACTCCACCATCTCTCTGGGCAGCCCGATTCAATGCTTGACCACCCTTCCAGTGAAAAAATTTTTCTAATACCCACACTCTAACACTCCCCTGGCACAACTTCAAGCTGTTTACTCTTGTCTTACAGCTTGCTATATGGGAGAAGAGACTGACCCCCACCACACTACAACCTTCTTTCAGGCAGCTGTAGGTATCGATAAGGTCCCCCCTGAGCCTCCTTTTCTCCAGGCTAAACAGCCCCAGTGCCCTCAGCTGCTCCTCATGGGACTTGTGCTCCAGAACCTTCCCCAGCTCTGTTGTCCTAAAAGCGTCTGTTCCACCGCCCTGTTTTAATGAAAGGCTAACCAAGCCTATACGGGTTTTTTTTCACCTGTATTTTTTAAGATTAATTTAGTATCTACTCATGCAGCATATCCTCTTATAGGCCACATCAAGATAATGCTTCAGCTATATGTAGATAAAAGCCTCTCCCCTCCCTGACAAAGCCAATCCAAACACTGGCAACCACTCCCAGGAAGCCACTACTAATAACATCTTCCCTCAATTTCCTTTCTCAGCTTTTCTTTTTCATTTATTCTCCTGAACAGGATATTGAAAGGTTTCTGAACTCTATAAAGGTCATTGCATTAACAGACAGCAAATCCTTCCCTCAGCCTTGGCATTTTCCCACTTCTCACAATTTCAAACTTTAGTATAAACTCTTCAGCTAATTAAAAGCTTGCAGAGAAATTCTTTCCAAAATATCCTGCCCAAAGTATTTCCCTCCATCTCCACTCCAAAACTTTGAATCATCCAGAAATACCATTCAGTATTTTGGTTTTTATTTCTTCATTCCTCACCTAGGCATCCATTGTACATCACTCAACACACATACCTCCCTAACTCATGACTCTATTGTCAGAGGTCAGAAGCCAGTCTTGGCCAAATTAGTCAGGCAAGTACGACACTGAGTACCAGCAAGAAATGCTTCATCATCATGGCTGCTCATTTGGACATCTACTACCTAATGTTGTAAGTGGGAACTGTTCTTTTTAAAGGTAACTTACTAAATGGGTGTTGTCAACATATTATATATTTCATTTGAAAAATGTTTTCCTGCACAACACATGCCATGATTTCCCTAAGTGTTGGGTTGAAACCCAGTTGGAATGTTTCTGATATTGCATTGTTTTCCCTCATGTTCAGCAGTTGCTGCTTGATATTTAGCATTTTTAAACTTAACACAGTCTGTCAAATGGCTGACTGCAATGCACTATTCACAAGAAACTTTTTACTTTGGTCTTCTACCTAATCTTGTTTAGAAATTGAAACTCAATTCATATACAGAAAAAGAAACTTTTTAAATGTATTAATTTGTTAAAATGTTTTGTTTAGATGCACCAGTTATCATGTAAAATAACTAAAAAGTATGAATATAGTTAGTGAACTGGGAAAAAAGTGTTTAGATCAACTGAACCAAATTTTTACTTAGGAATTAGAAGAGGGGCTTTTCCTAGTTTTACAAGCTCAAACTGGTTTCTAAAGAGAGTATGCACTATAACTGAGCTAAACTAAGTAAAATTAATGTAATATTTTTTCCACAACTGTCAATATTAATCGAACTGACTTATTACTTTAACAAAGCTTGTTGTCCAGATAAGAAATCACCTCAGTTCAGCTTTCCCCAAGACTTTTTTCAGCAAAATCCAACTCCTATAATATTACATTTTTATTTCCACATCTTTTCATACAGTGAAGTCCATTAATACACAGATAGAGGGGAAAACCCAAGAAGTTGGGGGAAAAGGGTCTGAAAAAGCATAGTCAGCAAAAAGGTTAATTTTTACTAGTCATTTCATGGTTTTTATTATTTGTTATGTTTTAATTTCATGCCAGTAGCTATCAGCTTTAGTGCTGAAATTGAGCCCTGTCAAAATAGGGCTTTGTTTAAACTTTGAAATCTTTGATGTTTTAACGCTTACAAAAACCAAAAAAAAAAAGCAAGAAAATTTCTAAGCACTTGAAGTGGCAAAGTGAAAGAGGCCAGAGCTTCAGGTAGCATCAGGGCTCAGTTTCTGCCAACCGTTGCCTCAAGGACTGAAAAACTAATGCCAAATATTGCACTCTCAAGGCCCGCTGTAGTATTCCTCCCAGGTCTTGCACTGACATACGTTAAGCCGGTATCACGTTTGACTCACACGCACCAGAAGTTGTGTAAAGGCTGAAATGCAAGGAAGTGATCTCATTCCAAATCTAGCAGATCTTTTACAGCCTAATTATGGACATGGGAATTTCCTGCTGCTTCTGTAACAGATATTTTTCTGGGGTGCTCTCAAGACAGAACAGATGACCAAGTCCAGAATTGTCAAACCATAGCAGAATGGTGTGCCAGAGTTCACAGATGTCTAATGAATAATTTGCTAAAGAAACACTTCACTATACACGAGTATGCTCAAAGCATTATGGAAAATCTGATGCTTACAGCAGTCCCAGACTCAGCACACATCTGACATTACTGTTACATTACAAACTTACATCCCATGTTTAGACGCCTAATCAAAGGGCAACAGCAAGTGAATTGCACCCCAGCCTTCACACAAAACATCCCCTTCGGAAGTGGTATCTAATCCCTCCAACTACCTCTAACACAATTATCTCCAAGCAATATATTATTTCTGAGAATTGCTCATATCAAAGCCCACTGCTACTAAATGACGCTACCAGCATCCCCCAAATAAAATGAAAGCTGAGAACATCAATTTCCACCTCATAATCCTTTGAGACATTTGTAATGACAAACTACCACAATGCAACCACGTGAAAATAGGTTCAGTCCTCTTCCAGCCCTGTATAGCACAGGTATAAGGTTTCTAAAAGTCAAATTAAAAGCAGTATTTTTATTTTCTCTGCCTGCTGTCTCTTTAAACAAGGAAAAAACCTGAACAGAAGCATACATCTAAGTTTGAATTTAAATTTCTCTAATTTTGATGCATATTGGGAAAACTCTTCATTCCCTGTTGAACGGGTCTACTTGCCATCAAGTTTGTCACAAGCTTACTACCACCCTTGCTCAGATCATATACAAAAAAAACAATTTTCTAACCACTTGTGTGTCCAGCAGTAACAACAGATTACTAATTAACCCGAAGATAAGCAAAAAAATGAAAAGCTATAAAGCAAACAGGAGAAAGGAAAAGAGGATCTGCAGAAAGAGTGAACAGCATATAGTAACCTTGTGTTTTCCTGGTCACCTGCCTGTTGTCACCCAAGTGCAGCCTTCCCTACACCTAAAAGCAGCTACACTTGAAGTCAGATAAAAATACACCATGTTTTACATTTGCTCATTCTTTCTTGCAAGACGAATACAAAAGTCTGCATTGTAGAAAAAGAAGTCTTTATGCACTGCTTTGTTAGGGAAATGAAATCACAGTGAATGAATAAGAATTCCATTCTGAACTGACATGCTAAGAATATAAATTATGTTTTATAAAACCATCGTACATAACTAATTTAGATGGGTGCTGCTCGCACGAGCTATTAGACAACACTTTAAAAGCTGCAGTCTAGTTTAGTGGAGATAATGTTAATTGACTCAAGGGTGTATCTCAATGGTCCTGAAATTGTTAGGAAAATGTATTGCAGGGAAAGAACATTCCCTCAGCTGTGGGGAGCAGAGTCAATGCAATCTAATAACGCTCTGGGTTTCCAACTGCTAGATGCATTTTGCAATTGGAAGTGATTGCATTGAGGATGTAGATGTGCCACATAAATGGAAGCTTTTATCGCTGGTTAGCATAATTACTGCGACCGTCTGCACTGTGTTTGCATCTGCTGGAGCTTGGTTAAGATTTTTGGAGAGTCACATAATGGGAGAACAGTTGTTTTCACAATGTGCCGTTTCCATGGCTATTTACATGAAATGCTGACTTTCACCTTCTTGGTGTTTTCTGTTTGTCTTCTGAAGAGGACAAAACACACAAAATGGGCAGGCTTCTAATAGCCTGCTACCTGAACAGCCATATTAAACTGTTGTAAATCACTGATAAACAAAGAGCTCAAAACTTATAGCAAAGCATCCCCCCATACTCATGAATATTATCTTAGAATCTAGTGAAACCAGAAATAGGATACTAAAAAAAAATATCTGTTTCTTTCTACTGACTCCCTAGCTTGGGAGTACTTAGCATCTTGAAAGAGGTCTCAAGTCAGAAACCCCAAACTGGAGAAAACAACTGTAAATCAATTGTCACCTTTCTCTCTCCCCCCATTTTTGGGGTGCTTTTTTGCTTTGCGTTTGTTTTTTTTTTTTTTTGAAACCTTTCTTACTCCTGCACTTTCTCCTCTTGCTCAGTTTTGAGGCAATAAACAGCTTCTTGATTTTAAATGAACTCATGTCACTGCAGTGCTCCACATATGATTTTCCTCTTGAATTTAAAGGGGTTCAGTTGTGTCATGAGCTCTGCTTATGTTATACTATTATCCATGTTGCCACAGATTCTCTGGGAGTCACCAAGAGCACATCATGCAGGGGTCCAGACGCTACGCCAAAAGTTTTCCTTTCAGCACAAGTCAAATCCAAAGCTTCAGCCCTAATCTTCAAAGCCTTCCTGAGGGTTGTCCTCAGCCACCCATAAGGTGGGCCCCTTCCTGCAATGCTGCCTTCCTGCGACAGTTCAGCAGGGTCACCCCACAGCTGAGATACACAGCCATGGGAAATCGTGCTCCCGGCAGCTGGCCCGCAACTGGGACACTGAGGTCTGCAAGGGACCAGTAGGTTCGGCTGCAATTCTTAACGCTGTCATAACAAAGGCTAAAACTCACGCCTCTTGCTTTGGTTTTTCCCACCTAGTTTTTGAAAGAAGTCAGTAAGGGGAAGGAGAGAAGGAATTAGAAGCAGCAATTGCTTTAACAGAGAATTTTTTTGTACGTTTTGAACTATGACCACTACTCCCAAGACAATGTCTCAGCTGAAAGCCTCTCAGTGTGCATATTGCATTTCCCTTTCCTTTAAGGGACACACATATAAAAATTCATTTTGCCTGATACCCAGAGAGAGCATAATCAACTAGCAGGGGCCCTGACAGGTTGCTGGCCGTGGTCTATGTGCCTGCAAAACAAATCAAACCTTATCGTGGCAGAGCCAGACACCATCACAGCCCCGGAAGGACCTCAGGGCCCTGCAATGGCAGACTCACTTGTTGAGCCAAATCGGATCTTTCAGCTTTGAGTCACGCCAGTGTTGGAACACGAATGGTGCTAGGCTAAAGCTACTTATCCAGTTCATTTGTAACCAAAGATTTTTTTCAGATCAACTAGTTCACCATTGCTATAGCTGAAGATTTAATTGGTCTTGAAACAGCAAGCCTACCGTAAATCAGGATGTAACAATTTCTTATTAGCCCCAGGAGACACAGCACCTACTTTTACAGCAGCAAGTAAGGGAATTTGGAAACCTTTGATTACATTAACACAGATCATTTCAAGTGAAACAAACATTCCGCTCACCCTGAAGGTTGCGACACTTGCACAGCACGTGTGCTACAGCTGGTGTGCTGCTATTACCTTTGGCAGAACAGATTAAGCCACGCAGATCTAGTTTTCCAGTCTACAGGTCTAATATATTAAAAGGATTATTTTTTGATACTGGCTTCCCATGCACACAATTGCAGTTCATTGAAAAATTAAAGCAGCCATCTTAATTCATAACACAATCCCACTGTGTTTTCTGTCATATTGAAAAAACAGAGAGGGAAGCAAAAATTTATTCATTTAAATTGCAGTTCACTTGAAACTGCATATTTACTGTCAGCCTTCTATAAATGATTAAACTTCCGCTCTTACATAGGAGACAGACCCTACTGATATCAGTTTGGTTGAGCATCTCTGATGGCACCATTGAAGAACCCAGTTTCAGTGGGCACGTGCCTATGATGCATAGCACAGCTCATAACACCAGACAGCATGGGGGTACCTGCCCTCACCATCAGGCTCTATGGGTACCACCCCTAATGCTTCTGGGGCAGCTGGAGCAGAGCCTCTGTACCTGCAGCTGGAATGCTCTGCAACTGGATGCCTCTTTCAGCTCCTGTGATTAAATTAAGTTAGCAGGATCAAGCATCTGTGGTTTCATATAAATTAAAATAAATAAATAATTAAAAAAAATTTCTTAGTTTTCATTTGGGTTGTTTCCCCCCCTCTCACTGTCCCGACCAGTGATGGAATCTGGTCTTGTATCACATGGCAGGCAGCCATGTGACAGCTACAATGATAGTGCTATCTAGCAGTAATTAAAGCTACTTGGGTTCATATATGTGACAAAATTGGAGGGGGGTGTTCCCCTTACTGAAACAGACACATTAGTCTGAACATTAGAGATGCTTGTCAACTGCCAAAAAAATGTTTCTACTTTGATTTCTTCCAAGTTGCCTCAGCAAGAACCGTAAAAACAACTACTAAAATCCTAGAAAATTTATTTTGGATTTACAGTACCTCAACTGACCATTCTCTGAGAGATTCTGGCATATTACTGTTTTTTCAATCTAGCCAGTCAAAAATGGCTTAAAATACACTGCAGCCCTAAACCTCAGGATCTGGGATGCAATAAACTGTAAATGCCTCGCAATATATCGGCTACCAATGTAAAAAGTAAAGCTTCTGTGTAAGTGCAGGTAGTAAACATCAGTCCTTAACCTACCACAAGAAATGCTTTCTGAAAAACTAAAAGCTAAAAGATAATATCTCTTGGGTACCAAATGCCCCACTTTCCACAGAGCTAGAAACACATTTTGCAGGCAGTAATATACTTTTCAAGAATGTTTGGAGCATTAACTACAGAATTACATATAAATAGTTCTGACTAAAGCTTGCTTTAGGTACCAGTACAAAGTGTGCCAGGAGGAGACAAAACATACCTAAAGACCTATTCAAATTTTATTTGAAGAATACAAGTAAGCTTCAGTTAAGACTTTTTTCATTGCTACATCAATGCCAAATCCTTATTTGCAGTATATAGAGCTGAAGCGAACAGAGGGATCCATCAGTTAAAATCCTGATCCTTGGATACTCTATTATTATTAACTACCATATTTTAACTGAATACAAAATTACTGTCACTCAAGGTAATAAGTTCCAACTGTGTAACTTGATAAATCCATCATCATTACCACCTTGCATTTTTTCTTCTTCCAATGCAATAGCACAATATTGGCTGCCATAAATTAATTGTTATTTTAATAGGGTAAGACCAATTTAATGAATTGAAATATGAAAAGGTCTAAATTGATTTTTTTTTCCTCTTTTCTTATCAACCTGGACCACAATCCCTGTCATAAAAGGACAGCCTCTTCAAAAATAATTGTTCAGGACCCAATTTAAAAGCTTCACTAAGAGCTAAATTTGATCTGCTATCTAGACCCCAATTAAAAGAAATACACTATAAAAATAAGGTTGTTTCAAGATAGTGATGACAGCACTGCATTTAATATATGCATTAAAACTATACAAAAGTCAAAAGCCAGATGTACATATCAAAAAATGTTTGATTTTCTGCAGAACATTCTTTCCGGATTTTCTAAATAAGTGGCAATATCATGCTGTACTGATCTTTATAATTATAGGTTAGCATTTGATTCATCTACAAAGTAATCTTTATGAAAGCAAAGTGGAAATCCCTTCTTTTTTTTCTTGAAAGCATGTAAATAAGTGCCCAAGATTGTTGATTTCCAGCCTCACTTTGTAGGTCTGTTCACAGATCACCAATATTATATACACAGACGTTAATGTACAGGGAAGCTTGAAAAGCTGAGTGTAACCATCCAGCCAACAACTGGCCCGAAGTTCAAACAGAGGGCACCTGATGCTAAATAGCACTTCTAGTACATCCTCTTCCAAAAAAGAAAACCTTTACATAAGAAAAATCATTTATGAAAAAGTAAAACAATTGATGTTAAAATGATCGATATTTCATTTAGGATGCACATAATGCATCACTGAATAATGCCTTAATGGCTGGAAATGAATCACATCCAGAAAATCTAAAACCAAATCCTGTAATAAATATTAGCTCGCCTGTCAGGCAATCAACCAGAACATTTTTGATGAATCTTTTAATCATACACTTGAGTCAAAGCTGTGCCCTGTCACTTCAAAGGAACACTGGCAAAGTCTGAAGCCTGCGAGACCTCAGACGAGAATTGGCTTTTTGCACCATTATCTCAGAACTTTATATAAAAAAATCCCATGGATAAACAGAGCCTTAGTTCAACCTTTTTGTAGGATAGTGTTCAGCAGACAAAAGCCATGTATGTACTGAGCATTCTGGAAACTAGGGCCTCCCTGGGACTGACCTGACTAGGGGCAGGCCCCCAGCAAAATGTGCCTCCCTGCTCCAAGATCGGGGAACACACATCTGCTTCTCTTCCCTTGTACTCCCCAGCAGTTGCAGAGACAGCCTATTACCTTGGGCTACACGTCAAATATATTTCTTTCTAATAACATGGTATATAATACCTGCACATATGCAGGTTAGTCATGCCTTTGCGATGCCATCTTTAAAATCAAATTAAGGTGATTTCTTTCACATTGTAAATGCTGTCTCTCTGCAGTTGAGCTGCAGTACAAGTTTTAAGATAAATTTTTTAGCTACATATTACATCTGTAAGCTGTGGCTTTTGGTTAAACACAGTCTCCAAAAGAGCTTGTTTGGATGATACGATTATCGGATTTAAGTTTTCAAACCTTCTCTTCACCTGAAAGCAACACCTGCATTCTCTTGTTTAGAACCTATGGTCAAGATAACTTTTGAGAATATTTTTCTATTCCCATGCTCTATTCTGTGTTTGTTATCAGCAAATTGATTCCAGGTCAGAAATAAAAGCCAACTCACTGCAGTAGGTAAGGATAGCCGACTGCTCACCTAGCTACATGGTTATTCTGGACATCCTACAGTGTTAATTTGGGGAGACAGGAAGAGAAGGAAGTGTAGAAGTGGGAAAACAGCAAAAAGCAAGAGCATTTTCAAAAAACAAATTTTGCTTTTTCCAACTGCACTCAAACACAGGTCAACATGAATGCTATTAGCATTAAATACTAACACCAGGAACTGAATCCTTAGCAATTTTCATAGCTCTTTCTATTAAAGGAACTATTAGATTCCTTTCTCTCAGAGTCTAGGATGGCTTATAACCTTCAAGACTAAACTCAGTGATGGTAGAATGTCTTGCACTTTTAAATTAATTTTTTTTTAAAATGAAGATTTATCATTCCTCTTTAGCTTAAAACATTGAGTCTTCACATCAACCAGTGATCCATTAGCCAGCATTGTTCTGACATATTTATAATATACCCCACTGCATCATATTGCTTTTTGACATTAGAATGAGATACAGCATTATCTTCTGGCTGATGTTCCTGCAGTTATATCAATCTTATTTTAGAAAACAAAAATCAAAAGAATTTCATTTGACAAAACACTGTATGATTCAGACTATGCTGAAACTGGCTACCTGTAGATGCTGGCTGGAGAGGATCTTTCTTCTTTCACGTTACATAGATTGGCTGCCCAAGATGTTCAGAGAAACCCAACACATTTTTGTTGGTGATAGTGCACTTTTATATGTAAAAAAGTTATAGCAACCGCACCAGAAAGCGTGCAATTGCAAAAGAGAGAATTTATTATATTAAATCATTCTACATTAGTTGCACAACTGGCATTTATTATGCAGGGAAGTCATCCATTGACCTACTAAAACAAATTTTTATTATATGCACATTAATCCATTTGGCCTTTGGGGATGTTACCAAGGAACTTGGTCAGAACAGCCCAGATAACAAAGCTTCCACTTCTAATACTGTAGTCTGAGATGGAAACTAAAGTATACAATGAGTAAATATTAAAAAGAGGAAAGAATAATGGGCATTTTTTTAATAATAAAATTTTGCTAATAATTCAACTAATCATCAATGATTTTAGAAATTAATCAGACAAGGGGGAGTTCTATTCAGAATACTTTTGTTACATGGCAGAAGTTCTAGGAATATGGTCTAGTCTGGCTATTCAAAGCCTCCAGCCACTTGGTCTATATTTATGCAGCCCTACTGGTATGCTGGATGGGCCTGCGGGGACAGTAAATCAACAGCTAGTTTTTCACTGAACAAACTGCAGCACAATAGCAGAAACAGACATACCTTTTTTCCTGAACTGCACCACATGACGATCTGGGAGCTGTGCTTTTGTTAGGAAAGTATTCCCTGTGTGACCTCAAGTATAGCATTCCTGTTAACTTAAGCTTGGGGCAGCCAAAGGAGAAAAATTTCAAACCAAGCAATTCAGCTAGATGATGCAACAGGGAACACTTTAGAGTGTTGTCCAAAAAAAATTAATAAAAAAATAATCCTAGAAACCTCATTCTACGCAGACCAGACTGTGACTTAAATATAATGAGATTTTTGCAAGAGTCTGAGCTGACAAGCCTGCTGAAGACATATTCAGTCTCATCCCTTAACTGAAGCTGTTCCTATTTCCTATTTTCTTCTGACGTGAAATAAACCCAGACTAAAAGTATATACCTGCCTTTTTAGCCAAATATAACAGATATTTTAATATTGTACTTCATCTCCAACTTTAAACTCAAACTCAATACTGATTTTATTGCAAAATAGTGAAATTAGAAAACTCCTCAACCAACTCTCCGAGGTAACTCACCAATACAGGAGAGCCATTTACAAGAGTAACCGCTAACTTCTCCTCAAAGCAGTCCTCCCGTTACTGCATCTTTCGAGCTTTGTACTGCATAAAAAGGATGACCTGCGGGTGGCCTAAATACTGATTTTGCAGTCTAAAGCAAAAGCCTCACAAACTTATTCATGGGATGATTCACAACTTATTATACAATGTGTTTCACTAGCACTTCTCCACCCACTGTTGATTTCCTAAAGCTCATGAGGTAACCACAGCACTTAGACAGAAAAGTAATATGCTACATTATAGCAGTAACGTAATATGTTTTAGCAACTTATACACAGAGGAGGAGTCAGCATCATAAAAGCAGTCAGGTCTCCACAGGCTGCCAGTAATTTACTTTTTTTTTTTTTAAATAGAGTAAGGGAATTAATCCCACGAAGATTTTAATTAAAGTGTAGACACTTTACACAGACAATGATCACCACTCTCACGTGGAGTGTGAAATAGCGTTACTTCAAAAATTCCTATAATTTTGCAAATGAATCTCAACTAAGATGCTAATGGCCTGATAGAAACCAAATTTTCCCCAAAGACCTGTGTACTAGAATCTTAAGTGAAACAAAAAACCCAAACAAAATGAAGAAGCTATTCTGTCCCTTTAGAAGAGCAAACTGAAAAAGCAAGGGCAGACAAGAGAGAAGGAGAAAGGGCCACACTAGTGCTTTAACAGAGCTCTGCATTTCTTCCTTGAGGAAAATGCCTGGGAAGCTCTGAAAGGGCAGTCCTCAGCCACCCACCCCAGTCCCGCCGGGCACCTCTAATGGGCTGTGGCCAGCACTGCAGGTGTAATGGTGTAAGGCAAGTGATACAGCAAAAGGGAAGTCAAAAGAAGTGGCTATTAGGTTAATTAACATCCTTTTCCTTCTATGTAATAAGATGATAATCCCTTACTGCAAACATCTTTTCCTCTTGACTAGAGCTCTGTACGAACCATTGCTCCAACATTTTTGAAGTCAAATTCTCACTACAGACCACGATATCATTTCAGGAATCAAAAAAAATAAAAATAAAAAATATGAGGTCATGGAAGCTAATGAGTTCTTTCCCAGCGCACACATTCAAAAATACTCTGCACTACATATAAAATTGGTGAGAGATTCTTCTGAAGTTCTCAAGTCTAAGTTACCTCCAAGGCCACGTAAATTCCATATGGGGCAGAGGACAGGTCATGGAAGTAGCTAGGTAAGCACTGGAATCCTGCTCTCACGTTAACTCCCTACAGTGAATCCAGAAAACACCCCTATAATTTTTCCTAGGTGTTTTTATACTCATAGTCAAGGATGCACTGGAATCAACAAGGAACAAAGATTTTGTGTCAATAGCTTCAGGTCATCCTGCCACTGAGATTCTTTCAACATTGGAAGCCGAGTTTAGTGCCTGAGCTATTTTCATCACTACTGCCAATCAACTGAAAGAGAAAGGTGATCTCATCTGATTGATTTTCATTGCCCAGAGCTAAAATCTCTCTCTTAACAGAGGTAGCAAACTTGTCATCACACAGCACTGTATTTTCCTTACAGAACCGTGTACACAGTGAAATACTAGAGACATGCACCAGTCTCAGCCAGCAATTTCTCCAGAGGGAGAATTAATATATATCATATTTTACCTTTATGTACCCTCCATAGCCATCAAAATCAGAAAATATGTTAACTCTTTCATTCTGTTATTCCTCCATAATGTTTAACAATCCTCATGCTGTGTCAAGTTTCTAAATGAAAGTTTTGGGCCCAAATAATTAATTTCCCACTAGGTTTTAGTCTGTTGAAATGGAAAGGAAATAAAATTAATCCCAAAACAGCCTGTGTAAAAATATTTCATATACTTTCAGCTTAATGAAAAACATCAGTAAAGGCAAACCTTTAAGAGAGATTAAAAAGGTAAAAGCTTTGCTTCACTCCTACATACTTGGCTTTTTCACCTCTAACTGCAAATTATGTTTTATTATTCCTACTTTCTAGATGGTTCTACTCCCACCTACAGTACCTCAGTTTCCCTAAGAGAAAGTGGTTGATCTCAAGAACAAAAGGAGCTGCTGTTTCTATCATCATGCTAAAGATCGGGCATTGTTTTCTGTCTGGTTTTAAGTCTCTGGATCGTCATCATCATGTTTCCTGCATGGAAGCTTTCGGGCTCAGTCATGTAACACAGTGAATTACTTCTGCAACTGACACAAAAGCGTGCAGGAAAAGGGACTGGATTTCAAGCAGCAAGCTCATGTCATTGATTGTCAGTGAGCTGTGTCCAAACACGCATACCCAGATGAAAACTTGGCCCTACAAACGCTATCCATCCCAATGCTCCAGGGAATCCACTGATCGTTTTGGTTGGAGATGAAATTACTTTCCTCTTTCAACCAGAGCTCTGCAAAGAGCAGATGTTTTTAATCATGTATCCATAACAATGCCAACATATTTTGGGGGTTTGGTGGTTATTTTTCTGAGCAGTTAATTTCACATCCAGCAACGTGTGCAAGCAATTTAAAGTTGTTCTTTCTGATGCACGATACCTCTCACGCTTGCCTGTACCAACTTTCATCTGCTGTCAAGCTGTCTGAGCTAGATACAGCCACACAGATGACAGTGACCGTAGGGCTGGGCACGGAAAAGAGCAGCAGCATCTCCCCTGTTACACAGCCTGGAGCATGCACTGGCACCCAGAGGTGCTAAAGGAGAAAGACGAACTTTCACTGCCATTCCTTCCACATTAGATGCAACCTCAGCCTCATTGCTTGGTTTGGTTAGGTTCTGTTGAACTCGCTCCTAGTCTACATTAACACCAATTAAGCTAAATACTTGTCACCCATTTATTTTACAAATCTTAAAGTGATTAGTTAGTATATTAACAGCACTTTATATATAGAAACTTCAAACACACACACACAAACATTCAATTGTTGAAAGCAGATTCATCTCTGTTCTAATGAAGTGCAATCAAAAGGAATAACACAATTATGTTCACACATTTAGCAATGATGTAATTTTGGAATTTGAGTGTTCTGTTTCGATTTATCAAGCAACTTTGTGTTGTAAAGGAATATAACACAGCCACATTCATGCCAGCAACTTACTCTGTTAGGTTTCAACAGTACAGTTCAAGCATTAGGTCCCTGGCAGCTTGGGCTACCCGAGCCACTCCTGTGCTGATAGCTGAGCCAAATTTCACACTGCTTTCAGCATCTTTCTGCTATACTGCAGAAATGTGATTCCTGTGTAATCCTACCCTCTTACAGACAGTAGTCATGAGAGTTAAGGGATTCATCAATGGTTTCCTGCTCTAGGACCATTTAAGAATACAACAGCAGAACTTGACTAGGTTGCCTAGCCGTGCTCACCCTTCCTGCTTTTGTGCTTGCTGTGGGTAAATTAAACCTGGAGAAGGTTTTAAACATTTGACCAGCATGTACTCCTATCTACACAAAACATTTTCTTACAGTCAAAAGCAAGAAGTATACAAAGCCAGGCAAGAACATGGCCAGGACACAATGTGTTTTGAATATGCTAACTGGCATCTAGTCCCTTGGGAACCACTGCCAGCAGGAACAGATGAGCTACTCTGTGCTGAGAAGTCATAATAAACATAGCAGTTTTCAGCAGCTCCCTGACACCTCCACCATCTGCTACAATAAGATATTAGTGTGAAAAAAGAGTCATGTGAGTCTGAATGCAGAGACTTTTGCTTGGAGTACAGTGAAATGAAACTCACGTTAACCAAAATGGGGCGTAACAGCACCGTTATGCACTGGGAAACATCCTTCGGTGGGTCTGCCTGTCTGATGGCGGTGGTAATCCTTGAAAGGGCAAACCTCCATTTCGCAAACAAATATTTTTTTTTTTAAAGCCTGAACTTTCATTCTTGATAATTTCACCGTTCATTAAGCGCTACAGCACATGCAAGGCAATTGTAAGAAATGGATAATGCAGGATTAAAAAGCAGGATCCATGCCTTAATGGAACTGCTGAAACTAAAGTGGCTTGTCACAACATCCTGTAAGTCTATTTGAAATTTCCACAAAGTACCTGGAAAGGAAACATATTTCAGACCAACAGTATGACAAAACCACGTCAAGTAATTGCTATGGCTGTTTAGAAAGTAATGGGGATGTTTTGGCACTCACACTGCTCCTTACTGCTCTCGTCATGTTTCTAGCTTATTAGAAAATCAATGTGAAACAAACTAAATCTGGGTGGCAGATGCTAACCGCCTCCAGAAATGTTTTACTCCCTCTGTATTAAGACAGAAAAAGGCTAAGGCAAATGTCCAGCTTCCTTATAGCAACTGGGAAACTGGTTCCCCAACAGCCAGTTCTTACCAAGATTTGCTTTCCACAAAGCATCTGAAAAATTGAAGAACTTTTGGAAGCATTTAAAAAAAAAAACCACACACCAAAAAAAATTCCCATAACTACACAGACTTCGCAAAAATCCCACATTCTTTCCAATGAATCCCTTGACTGTATGCAAGTCTTGCTGCAGCAAGGAAGGGAGCCCTGTCAAAAACTTTATTTCAACACCATTTGAATTTCAGCCAAGATGATTATCTGGTCCGTATTTTACCTCATGTTTGGGTTGCCTGACACACCTAATCAAATCCATAGCTTTGGGCCCTTCCCATCCTCCTCGCTGCCTCTCCTTGCTTCAGATGCAAGACAACGTACAAAACGTATTTCAGATGGAATAATTCAACTCAGAAAACATATGGTTCATCCAGAAGAAAAAGATTGCAGATATGAAAGGGCTCTAAACCTCTGCATATCAGGGATCTCTGTGCTATTTGTCATTTTTGCTTCCTGGACGTGCTCATTATAGAGAAATAAGAAATTCACCTTCTATTTCATAATATGAATGTTTCCTATCAATACTGTTTAATATTTACCATGTCAAGGAAAAATCTCAGCATATATCAGTCTTATCATAAGAAATATGAAAAGGTAATGTAACATTCTGATGATCTGGTAGGTCCTTGAAATTTGGAAAAGAGCAAGTGCCACTGTTTACAGAAAGCCCATCTGGTCTTTAAATATCATTCAGATTTCTTCCTAAAAATTAAAAGGAATTGAAGTAGGAGATATTGTGTTCTTTGTATCATACTGTAAGTTTATTTTAAAAGAAAATTATGTATTACAGGTCCACTGTCACCATGACTTAGAACCTCATGCTCTAGACAGCTACACTGATGGTTTAATTTGCACAAACTGTACGGGAGTCTGGCAACCCAGTGTTCTGAACCTCTCACTCATTTGTCATGGGTTTTAAGTCACCAGCTCCACTATGTCTCAGAAAACTTCAACCTACTGCAAATATGACACAGAAACATAACACCATCCACAAGCCACTGCTTCTGGATACTGAGAGATGTTCTTTGCAGAATGTATGGTCTTGTTTATGCTCTGGCTTTGCAATCCAGAAGTGCTTGTAGCTGTTGTACCCTGCTCTTTGTAATAGCAGTCAAAATATCTTAAGATAGTAATACGAAAAAGTTAACTGCAAAGAAATCATGCTAATAAATGTTAGAAGGCAACAGTGCAGGGCCATGTTTGTTTTAACTTGCAGAGAATGAGATCTTTCAGTTGCTTTAAAACTTTTGATCCATGCAGAATAAAACAGGTAGCAAAGCCTCATATTTCCCACCCATATAAACTCACAGATCAGAAGTTCAACCAATGCTCTTCCCCAGCACAAATAGTACAGATGAGGAAAATTCTTATTATCTATCAGCAGCCAAACAAAGCACAAGCAATGATGTCTAGATCTTCTCCCAGAGAAACTATGTTTTAGAAGGCTGTTCCCTATAGCAGCCATATGAACTCACACATCCACACGTATAGTTACAGTCCCGTTAAGTTTTTTTCTTTTGCTTGAAGATCATGACTGTTTCTAGTTTAGATAGCAATGACTATTCACAAGCAACACCTTCATACAGGATCTTGCTAATGCTTCACAATAAAGTTCTCTCCACCAATCATGTTTTCTTTCCAGTAGCTCTTCCTATTTTCATACTTCAAGCCATTCCAAGATCAAGGCACCTTACAGAATCCCATGCACAGATGCGTTAGCAGAATGCTGTAGTATTTCACTATTAATAACCATATTCCACCTTCTGTCTCTCAGTCTCTTACCTGCTCACATGCTCCTGGGCCTAAGTTAAACTGTTATTGTGCTAAAAGTTGAAGAACTGTATTAAAAAGGTTCTCTGAATAAACCTCCACAATATCGAGGAAGACATACTACTGAGCCACACATAGCTCAAATATTTTCTATGATTCTGTTTGACCAGAAAGCATCCATTGCCTTGTTAGAGGGCTCTGCAGTTGGACCCCACGGAAATATCTTGGCGTTCCCCTGAAATATGAAATGCAGATGTAGCAGTTTGCACTGAGCTGATGCTTTGGAGATGTGCCATGACAAACTCAACACATTATTAATCCGGTCACAATTTCCATTTAAACTCAATGACACTTAAAATGATAGGTTTTTACATTTAAATTATAGATAAGCTTGGAAGTATTTTAATCAGTAATCGATTTCTTACTCCACCCAAAACCAGATGGTAAAATATTTCAGTTAATAGCAGGAATATATGAAGGAAAAAAGGCTTAGAAAATAGTAATACTAAGAAACACAAAGAATGTTTAATAAACGGGCCAAACATTGAGCTCACTGGAGTCAGGGAAAAATACTGTCTGCGCTTTGATTAAGTCAATGTTGGGGCACTGACACATGTTGGTACTTGCTTATTTTCAGAATATGCTGCATACTTCCAGCAGATGCTTTCAAGTGAAGTATTAAAAAATAAATTATCTCCTATTTGTTAAAAGAAGTCATACCACTTTCTTATTAATTGTGATAAACATGTTTTTCATCAAAAAGGAAAAAGATATAACCGGGTTATCAGTAGAAATACATTCAATATAAAATCCTCCCAAGGGCAGTTATAAAAATGCAGAAATGGTGTCACTGATTTTTACTCTCTTTTTTCTTTTTTTTTTTTTTTTTCAAAATACAGTGTAGCTACACATGTCATTATATACAAATCACGTACATGGTGATTGTAAAGAAATAGCACATCATCTAATTATCCATTTAGAACCTCCTGTTCTAGCGCCAGTGTGACTATAAGGAATAATTAACATCTACCAGCCAGCTCACTATTTGTAAGCATTAATGTTAAAGTAGCCTTTGAAGGCAAACTGTTCATTCCTACTGAGGAAGGAAATTAAAGATCAAATTCTAAATAAACAAACTAAGAAAGATAAAAAGATCTTATGACTAGTATGATGAAAATTTTCTAAGTAAAATATTTGGAATATTATAATTTTAAAGAGATTTTATTTTTCCAACCATCATTCTTAGACATGACTACATGAGTGTAAATGAAAGAAAACCTCAGCCTCAAGCGTGGAGTTCACCCCAAAAGCTAAAATTCACTAATTTATGAACGAAAATGAGCATCTTGCAGGAAAAAAAAAAAAAGTGGTCCACAACCCTGGCAAATGGCACTATCAAAGAGCCTAGCAGCCAAAAAGCATCTGCAACCTGACCTCTGGTTGTAGCTTCAGTCACCTTACCTTATTGAGAGCATAAAACTCAGGATACACAGACAGTTGATTAACTTCAGAGTATATTTCCTTCTTAACCTGACAGATCTTCATTTCATACTACTTTGCAACAAAGCAACCAAAAATCACTACATAGTCTGACAAGCTGCCTTGTTGCAGCTTTTTGTTCGCTGAAGAGAAGGAGCAGTTTAACAGGACAGTTAACACATGCCATCAAGACACAAAAAGTTACCATACAGAACACCTTTTTTAGGACAGGTTTGCTTTCTGTTTTCGAGCTGAAGAAAAGCAGTTTTCAAGCCACCTCTATTCCAAATCTGTGTTTTCTGCTGAATCTTTATAGCTCAACCTTTAAACTAGTATTTATCTTGCAATTCTCAATCACATAATCTACCCATAGCCAGAAGAGCCCTTCTTTAATTTGTCAAAGTTTTGCAGGATCAAGACTTTCCTTCAGCAACCACAGCATAAACCCAAAATGCTTACTGCTCACCTTCCAAAGAGGCTGGTTTCTGGTATTTGCTGGTTTGCAACATACTTGCAAAAGTTGCTATGATAATAGCATTTAATGTAGCCTGGATTAATGCTACTGTGGTTTCTGCAGCATTCCCTGTGCATATAAGGGAAATATTTCAAAATCCACAATACATATATACACTGTAAGTAATACTGCTTCTAATAATGCTGTTTTAGTATCTTCTGCTAATGACTTTTTCAAGGCATGCTGGTTTACTTGATTAAACTACCCCTCCCCACCCCCCCAAAAAAAAGTTGAAAAAAATACACTTTAAAAGTTAAATAAAACATGGATCAGTTATACGCTTCAGCATGATTTACCACTGGATACCCTGAGTGGAGAGTCAAGAGAAGAGGCAAAGGAGTTTTGCCATCATCTTCAACACGAACACCTCAGGCACACTGTTTCTGTTCCTAGCTCTGAGGAAGCTACCAGAAAATATAGCAAGGGGAAAAAAAAAAGTTAATTATTTATTTTCTGTCCCAGAAGTCTTTGTCAGCATCTTCTTTTCCTTCTTAGAAAAGCATGCTCCTTTGCCAAAATGATAGGAAAAATAATTTAAAAATCAGCCATCTGTATATCCCCCACCCCCCTCGAATCACAAGTATACGAGGGGCCACTCACATACAGCAAAATGTCTCAGGCTCACCAACACTCCCCAAAGAGCCAGTGTCAAACTTTGGCTCTCCTTCGGAAAAAAAAATATCTTATGGTAAATGGAGTAAAGTCAGTGCACACTCTTGAAACAAAATAATTTTCTTATTCTAAATACTTTAATTCCCAAAAGATGACAAAAATGTCCTACTTTTGGAGAGCAGAAGTGTTTCACAACAAAACAATACCTTCAGGGGGTAATCTGCTTAAAAAGTAATTCTGAAAAAGCCAGTACCTCTTCAAGTGTGTACCACTGTATCATTCTTTACAGGCCACATCTTCCCTTAAGAGTTTATAAATCTATGCTGCATTTTCAGAAGCAGAAAAAGGGAGAAATATGACTCTCCATGACACCACTGACATTTGAGATTCTGTTAAGAATGCATGTTCAGGCAGGACCAGATTTAGCATACTACATTAGTGGTTAAGATCAGGAAACAGGCTGCACTTTGTAACAGCATTTTTCATTTGCATGAGTTCCTGAATGAAAATACAAAGTACCTGGCCTATGCTGCAAAACTGTTTAGAATGCAAGATGTTTTCAGAGCAAGGAGACATATTCTAATTGCTGTATAGTTAAACATGGATGTGAACAGGGGCTTAAACCAAGATGATAGACTAAGGAATTAGATAATTGGTTCTCACAGATTTCTCAAAGACTTAAGTCCTTGGTCAGAGAGCAAATTTTGTTCCACATCATCTCTCAGCATCAGTATTTCTCCCACACAGAACCACAACTCAGCCCCTCCAGAAAACAGAACAAAAAATGCAAATACCTGTACCCTTTCCTTACAATTGATAAATGCTACTTACAGACATCTCAGTATAACTGATTGTGATGGAAATATTAAAGTTATACATAATTCATTACTGTAACAACCTATGTCTTTAAGCATCTTTTCTACTTACTTTTATTACTATTTTCTATGCTTTCCAAAATTCTGGGACTGCTCAACTTACAGACATGACTGGATCAAGTATACCACCATGCAATCATCACTTTGATATTAAATGAAACAACAGCCTGTATATTTTACACCTGAAGATTGTTATTCTCGTACTGATCTAAGATTGTGACCCAAGGAAAGAATGTGTCTTCAGTGAAGTTCAAAAGCAACCAGATTTATTTCATTAAGAAGTTGTCTACAGTCCTTGGTCTTAATCCACAGAAATCTAAATTAAATGGACCTAAAACCTATTTATGGCTCTCCAGTTCTCAAAAAAAAAAAAAGCTCCAAGAACCAATTTTATTTATTCTGTGTAAAGAAAAGACATCCAGTCTTGTCACCTGCAACAGCTGCCTCAGAAATCAATCACACACAGAACATAGGACTAGGTGACTTACAGAAGAACTTGGGCAGCACGTACAGTGTAGTGATTCCTGTCATAAGACTGCAGTGACACGGATTTTTAATACTGCAGTAACTTCAATAACCCAAAACCTGGACAACAGCACAGCATTATACTGGAAATGTAGGGTAATACTTGTAGTAGTAGAAGTAAAAAACACACACACACACACGCACACACACAAAACAAAAACCCCCAAACAAGTGCTCATTAATCAGCTGTAGGTCCATAACACAAATTTCAAGGTATTTTACTTCACCAGTTCACAAATGAGTTCTTGCTCCATATTCCCTACTCTTTTTCCAAGCTGCCTGTAGGATCCTTGCTTAACATGTGTTTACAGTCACTGGCCTAGGGCGAGAGCTACGTTGTAAACAGAGTACTAATGCTAATCTTTACTCTGCATTTGCAATGACTTGCAGGATGGTCACTGAAGAAAGCAGTAGAAAGCAGCATAGTATCATTGATCTCACAAGGGGGCATGACTTTGCCACAAAGGTGGTATGAAAAAACAAAGCCAGTAGGCTTTTAAAGTTGCATAAAGAACAGTTTCTCTGAGTCAGAGTCAGTGCTAGGTCAGTCACTGTACAGGGAACCTACAAATGACATCTTCCCAGTGCTTATAGTTTCCAAGATGTCTTGAAGAGATTCAGCAACTTTAAATACTTCAGCTTTCTGTTCCTTAGTTATGGCATTTAAACACGTGCTACCTTATGAAGCACCAAAAGACTGAAACTAAATCATCATTATGGCATTGTGTGGTCTCACTCAAACGGCTGCCCTACCTCCTCGGTGCCCAGCAGGAGTCTGGTTGGTCCCTCTACCACCTTCTGCCTTCAAAACTGTCATCTTGCGAAACTGTTCCAGATGAATTCCTGCACTAGAATGGGATCCCCCAGTCATTCCAAGGGGACTCCACTGATCTGCACAGATCTAGGCAAGCAAGGCAGATGCATCCAAGCATGAACCTTCTGAGGGGGTTTATAAATCATCCCCAGATTACTTAAGTCTACCACACGGTGATTTAGCACTTCAAGTGTTGTAATATATTTTTAAAAGCAGAGCAAGTTCTATCATTACTCCAAAGGAGTGACAAAATATAAGAAATTATGACATGGTGAGAGTATCACATATGCATGAAGTGATCCTGCTTGCTAGGATAACACTGAACATGATGGTTGGAATTAGTTTTCCAACTAGGAGACAATGTTATTAATAAAGTGTGACAGAAAAAAATCAAATATGTTGATTTAAAAATCAAGAAATGTCTGTGTAGCAACCAGATACTACTTCAGTAATGACTATGTTACCATAGCCCAAGAGAGACAGAGAGGCTTTTTCAGTGTTACAGCAAAAGTAACCCTTCATGACTCAGGGAAGTAAATCCAGGAGGATTTTCAGAAACAATCATTTAACTCTGAGCAAGATAAATTCTCAGGGAGAACCACGTGGTTTCACAGCCTCACATTCAGAAGTCTCTGAAGCTACACCTTATTTGTGTAAGAAACAAGAACACATGCCTATTTTGGTCTACAGCTTGCTTTCCTGAAGAGAAACATCAAGATTTCTCACCAAGGGTGGGACCAAAATCTTTTTTCTAGTTCAACCAACCGCAAAAAGCATAGCTCTCCTTAGCCAGTCTGTCCATGGGCAACCTGATACTATTTATCAGCCCATTTAATCCAAGCACGAAGGCTGTATGCAGATACTCTACAAGGAGGATGAAAGCAGGAGAAAGAGGTAACGTCACCTACTACAGCATTCCCACCACCCAAGGAGGTGATGGCTTCTGACAAGAGCAACACAGCTAAAAGAGGGATGGATGGCATCCATGCATTTCAGTTTCCAAAGGTTGAAACAGAAAAAGGGGGCTAACTGCCAAGGATTAGGGATTGACAGAGGGAAAACTCACTGGAGAACATCACAGACTTATATAGATTTTTCTAAACACCACAAAGAAGTGCAGGCAAACAGATGATTTTGTTTTCTCCACAGTGCTGTTCCTGAAAGAAAAATCATGCAGGCACACCTCAAATGGCATCACGCTTCCTTCTCTACCTTCCTGTAGAGGGATGAGCACCTACTCATACCTGTGCCCTCTGCCCTTAAAGACAGCCATGTTTTCTCCTTCAGTCCCTCCAGTGAAACCATCTCATCTCTTATCTGCTACCCAAGGCTTCCTTTCCTCCCACATTCCCCTTATCCTCCATTTCAGCATCCAGGCCAGACATCTCTGAGGTAAATACCCATTCCAGCCCCAAACATCTATTCCACACATCCTTGCTTTGGCAGAATTCTCAGCTCCCACTTTCTCTGGCTACTGTTTCTTCCTCCTCTTCCTCTGCCCACTCTCACATCCACAGCCAACCTCTCACTTCCCCTCTTCTTTTAGCACGGTTCAGTTCATCTGCCTGTTTGGCTTGTGCAAAAACTGCCGCTCACACAATCCCAGTTCCTCAAAGGTGCAGACAGACATTAAGGAACATCTTTAAATAGAGCAGAGCAAAAGGTTTTGGTCTAGTCCTGAAGTATTTGAAGTCTGCAGTGCTGCAATTATTTTAAAGCATCTTAAAATGTATTCCTAGCAAAGCCATGGATTACTGAATAGCCTGACAGTAGCTTTTAGACTTTTTTTTTTTAATTCCCAGTAGCTACCATGTATCTACAACAGTGCGCATGTATCTGACAGTTTCATAGTTAATACTATTAGATCCTAGATATCGGCCGGGCTGTGAAGTCATTAGCTGTACCTTGCAGCCTGAGATGCAATTGAATATGGTGGGGACGGACACAGAAGAGTCTTTCAAATCAGTCTGAAAATTATTTCCAAAAGAATCTTCCACACAGTATTCTCCAGAAGGTGCTCTTGACTAAAGTAATCTTTAATAAACAATGCAGAAAAATAATTTACTGTATGACTGTTATCAGAAACTGCTGTGCGCTTCAGAGTGGGTAGACATCTGTTACATCTGTTTCAATGAAAACCCCCAAGGAATATTCTGCAGCTTGGCACTGCAGTTGAATGTTATAATGTCAAATATGAAGAACATAACACAGCAGGGTGTCCAGGGACAGCGAAAGGCAATCCAAAGGACTGCCCTAGTTTCTGTTAAAAATAGGTCAAAGAGCCTGTATAATCAAAGTCTGGCAGCGCATACTAATTACTGACAGCATGTCTTACACTTGCGTTGACTAGAAGCAACCCATACACAGTCTTATTAGCTAAATACACAAACTTTTTAGATATTTAGTATTTGAAACAAAAATATAGATATCACTGCAAGAGATTGGGTTTAGTCTGGATGACCTATCAGATTAATTTCCAGTTAAATCAATAACTAATGGAGACATACTTTCCACACAATGATTTTAATTTTATTAATGTATATTTGCTGAACTAATAAACAAATATGTTACACTGAATGTCAAATAGCTTGTAGTTGTTATTAATTACAGTGACATGAGATTTCTGTACAAGTATATACGAAACACAACCCATGATAGCACTGGCAGAAAGGAAACTGAATCAAAGCAAAGAGATGAACGTGTACATATTTAAAGGTAAGATGCAGTAATTAAAAGACAAAGATGAGTCTCCATACCTGAAAATTAGCTCATGGCATCAATATTGTATTTAAGGCTAATCAACAACTTCAAAAATTCCTTTTCATTTGTGGAGAAAGTACCACAGGAGGAAAAAGCTAATGTTACTGTAACCCTGAGATATAACATCACTAGTTTAGCTTCAATCACAATTTGCTCTACATACCCACGCTTTGTGAGTTGACAAGGGTAACATGAAAGGGAAAAAGGCTGAGAATTTAATTTTGCAGTTTATAGTAAAACAATAAACAAACTGTCCTGTTAAGCACAGGCTCTTTACAGAGACCAAGCGATCTCACAGACTCCTCCTAAACGAACACCTGTAATGAAATAAAGGAGAAAAATAAAAACTTTAGTCTAAAAGTGGTGTGATATAGTAATCATTTCACAGTTAGGTACATCCGTAAAGTCGCACACCGCAACATTATTGACTTGGCTATATCACCTCTCCTCTTCGATCTGTTCACCCTACAAGAAAAATATGAAATAGAAATAATTTATTTACTAGGCAACAAGATTACGGGTCTCTGCAGGCTAAGTAAGGATTGCAAACAAATGCCCTCAGAAAATTATTTTCCTTGAGAACAACTGCTCCATTTTCAAGAGGAAGAATGGAAAAGCAGATAGGCGAACACAGAATATATATAATTTTTTTCTACATCACCATTGAATTAGCACAATTTTACCCAAACAAAAAATGTGTTTTGAAAGTTTATGCAGATGGGAAGGTTCCCTCTTCCTGCTGTAATTCAAACGTTTTGTGTACAGCTAATGTGCAAAACTTGTTAATAGCAACTTGCTACTTGCACAGTAGAGCAAGTTTATAAGCCAGAAAATGCACTTGGCCCTTCAAATGAATGGATTTCCCAATTATAGTAGAAGCCACAGTCAGCAATACAAAGAAACTTTTTCATTTTCTCAAATAGTTGTAGATTAGGAACAAATAAAAGAATCTCATTTACTTATAATCTTTATAAGAATGGGTTGGGGTTTTTTAACGATTGAATAATTCTATCCTTTAAGTTGAAACAAAATCCTGTCTCAGCAAAGGTCTCATGGTGAAGAGCACTGTTGATTGCATTTTGCAATCGGTAATGAAGAAAGAGCTGGCAGGAGCATTATTTGCCCAAGAGCACATAACTGAGCATTACTTGTCAAGAAATTACTGTGTTAATTTGGGGCATTTAAATTGGATGTACTAGAATTAACAACTGTTTTTTTCAAAGTTTATTTTTCCTGTGGTACTGGATACTTGGAAGTTATATATGCAGATACTAATGTAGGAAGTTATACATGCACAGGGGTAAAAGGGTACTGTAAGTACTTGGCCCCATAAGCCCATATGAACACAGCAAATTCAGATACCTTCAGTTTTCACTAGCACTAAGCATTTTTGTTTTAATTTCAGCCTGTACAAAGTTATATCAAAGCAGCAAGACATTTTAAGGCTTTTGACCCAAGAATTATTGCTTCCAAGTCAGCTTCTTCTGACAAAAACATCAGTACAGAAAATCCATTTATCCCTCCAGCAAGGTTTTGCTGACAGCATAAATAGACACGTGGGGAAAGACGACCCTCATTATAATAAGTGGTGGTGTATGGATGGATTGGGTACATTAAGAGAATTTATAGAAATGTCTGCAAGAAAGCTATCAATTTAGCAAACACTCAATACAAAAATTCTGCAAAGTCATCAGAGAACATGTAAACTTGGTAAAATCTATTTAGACTTGGCTTTCTGCATTTCTTCTACCCAGACTGACATTATTAATTTTGAATTACGTGATTTTCAACTAGTTTAATAAATCTATATAAACTAAAAGGAATGAGAGACAGGCAGGGAAGACATAACAACATGGCATGAAGTCTGCGATCAACAGCATTTGCTGTGTTAGATAGTATGTCACAGAAGTTATTTGAGTCTCGAGAAAGTCTGTAGGAATACTGATGAGAATATTCTACATTTCAGAAGCAGTGAAAAATATGCCTTTGAGATGGTTAATTCTGCTGTATAAATGATGGCAGCCTCTTCAGTTTCCTCATGCATCATCAGTCCTGAGAGGCAGGATCAGTTGAAGATTGATTAGTGAAATATTACAGTTACACACCAATCTATCATTTAATAGAGGTTATCTAATGCTTATGGGTGCTAGTCTGCGGAAACCAGATAGTAATGACTATAAACTCGCTGGTTCCAACAGTGCCAATATAGACAAATTCATCTGTAACATCACTTGTGAACAGTACTGAAGTTTCTGTGATTCAAAGGCCACAACTGTCCTGATTGCTCATGTTCGTGCTTTCAAGGCAAGATGGTTTTTGCCGTTGCTTAACTGCACGTTGCAAGAAATATGGAGGAGGAAGTCACACTATGGTCAGATTTTGGCAGTACTCTTCAAATAGAGAATTCTTCTATGAACTGCATTATTATGAACAGGTAGGAGTCAACTGAGGTACTATAACTGTACATTTGCCAGCTCAAAACCCTCAGTCACTCATGCATTGCTGTTTCTCTTGACTTTAGCCACAGACCTAGTAATTCTCTGCAAGCACAGCCCAGCTCATACAATAAAGCCTCATGTTTGGGGACAGGGTGGGGTGTGATAATCTCAGAGCCAGTATCACACCTGAATACTGCATATTTGTATTCAGTATACAAAAATAAAATTGCTGTATAAACAAACCAGCTTGGTCTATTACTTTGTAAGAGTTAACTAGACCTGGTAAAAACCACTGTCAGAAATTGCTGAGAACAAATACTTATCAAGAAACCCACAACATTATTCACATCAATTTTTTTCCCCATTTTTATAACCTAGAAATCACCATAATGTTTTCTTTTTTAAAAAATTGGAAATAAGAGTTGTGTCCCATAACTAAGATTACAGGAAACTAGTCTCCCCTTTGATGTTCATTAACACTAAATGAAGTTTCATGCATACACGATGAGCAAACATAAGCATTCTTTACGTGAAAGCTTCCATCCAAAGCAGATTTTTCTGTCCAATTTCCCCAAAGAAATAACTCTTGGGTAATCATACTACATGTGTGCTTGTCCAGCTATCTCTCCTCCCAGCAGCTTTTCAAACAATTTGAGAGTATTACAGTTCTACCATTTTCACAGAAATTGGCAGCTATGCGAAAGGAGATGAAGAAAAACACACAGAGTCATTATTTTGTTTTCAGACATTCCCCTACTAAAAAAAAAAAACCAAACAAACTCCCCCCCAAAAAAACAAAACAAACCACCACCAAACCACTCCCCTATACAAGCATCTGGAAAGCCTGTACCCCAACAGCCTGGGGACAACAGGCACACAACGTGAGGCTCAGGGCAGCTGGCAAGCTGCTGGCCAGCCCCAGGAGCAGCATCCCCTCCTCACATCATCCTTCATTTCCCTGGGGTCCCCTTCAGCACTGCTTAGACACCTAAAGGAGAAACCTAGCTCCCGAGGCTGATCTTGGCTCGTCGGTACCTACCAATATCTTAAAAATATAGTCTTTTCTTTCAAGAATCTGAGCAAATAGGCACAAATTATTTCTTATGTGACTTTAAAAGTCTTGTTTGAGTATTTTAATTGACATACAAAACCAAAAATCCACAAACCCTTCTCCAAGTAGTATAGATATTCATATAAATGAAGCAGCAGAAAGACACCCAAACCTGGCTCCATGTATTGATTTTTTCTAACTACATCTTCAGATTTCCCAGAGGCAGCAAGATTCCCTTGTTTCAATGCATTGCTTACTTTGTGCTCTGCTTTATTAATTTGAAACCTATTTGGACAAAGCTATTTTGGTTCTATCATTTGAGCAGCATTCCCTTCAAATGTCAAATACAGAGCCATACTTCAGTACAATGTGTCTGTTAAAATTCAAACTCGCTTCTCAAGCAGGGCCGAGTAAAAATCAGCAACAAGAGTACAGACTTAAAACAATACCTGAAGTGGCACACAAAACATTGAAATTCTACCGTAAGTTTTAAAATAAAAGTCTAATGTCTCATAACTAAGTCATGATACCTTATCAGCTCAATACAACAGTCTTGATGCTTCCCTTAAAAGCCAAGCTGTCTCCAGGGAGCCATCTTGCTAATATTTCTCAGTAGAACACAGTCCGAGCACAATTGCCGCTGATTTTACTTACCTCATTTGCTTGGTATCTCAGAGTTTTGTAATGGCTGGCACTTCTGATGCATTTTAATATGGTTTAAAAAGGAATCAGGCTGAACAAAGTAGTAAATGCTATTGTCTTCTTTCCCTATGTAGCTAAAAATCTAATTTCAAGCACTTTCCCATTTTTCTGGCAGAACTACCATTTTTTTCGTACAGGTCTCATTCCTAAAGATGTACAGTGCAGTTCGGTATAAGGAATTAACTGGTACCAGAGCACAATGTACACTAGCAATTTTTCAAAAGCACAGCCAGACCCTGGACAGCCTGGGGGTAGATGCTTGGGGACAGGAGAGATGGTAAGATCCCTCACCACTGAGGGTAACGAGGACCCCTGGGCCTGTAATTGAGGGGCAGATGGGGGCAGGCAAGAACAGGACCTAGTCACTTGAGGGATGCTGTAACACAGCCTCAAGAAAGGTCACACGGCGAGGCAGCTGTAGCTGGGCAGGAGAACCACAGCAGAAGCACCAGCTCAGAGCACAGAACACACCACAGAGGACCACAAAAGGCATGTATGATGGAGAAATAGGCAGGATGGGCACTTCTTTGTTTTCCCTGCCCAGCAACCATCAGCCCCTTGCCACTACTTGGTGTTCTTGCCCTAGCAGAAATGGCTGTGACCTCTGCAGGCTGTTCATCATACTCGCAAAACCACAGGATTCAAAATTAACAAATGAATATTTAATCAATTAATATCAGGCAAGTGTGACAGCCTCAGATAAGCCAGTATTTTCCACAGCGGGAAATCACCAACATTTCATTAAACAGATGTTTCCATGCATACCTCATGTAAGACAGAAGTAATAAAACAAAAGGAAAAATAAGCCAATTTCCACAAACCCCTCTAAAAGATAATTTTTTTTAGTGTATAACACAACAGCGTATCAAATGTTTGGTAGCTAAGAAATAAAACTGGAAACCTGCAAAATTATTTTAGTTTCAGACTCACTGAACAGGAAAGTACTTCACACTTCCCACATTTTTTCAAAAAAGTCCCAAATTCAGACGATTGTCTCCACCGCATTCCTCTGGGTAACTCTTCTCCTGCTGTCACTAGCAGCAGCAGTAGGCATTCTAAAACTTTACAGCTCTGTCACCCCACAGAAAGCGCTCTGTACCTGTAGGAAACAGCAGGAGTTTCCTTACCCAGGCAGAATTGGCTGCCCCTGCCCAGTACACGTGCTCTGTTTGCTGCCCCAGGTTGGGAGCCTCTGGTCAAGGCATTTACGCTACCCAAAGGCAGCACCTCCACCAGACCCTCCATTTTCCCAGAACCCTTTCCACCAACTAGATTTTCCAGCAGCCCCTCCCCAAGCAACTTATTCTTCCCAGGGAGGGAGCTGCAAGGCTCCCAGTTCTTAGGCGTGCCCCTGGGAGTGGGTCTGGGTCTGTGGCAGGCTGCGAGCACCCTTTTCCATTCACAGAGATCGAGGGGGGGGGGGTGTGTGCAGCAGGGCAGGACATAACAAAGCAAACTAAAAAAAAAATAATTGTAGAGACTTCCGTTGACACACACATGCACGCTCTGTGAGCACAACTACTGAACCAGAAGTAGCATCAATATGTTTTCCAGCAGAATTAATCAGCTCCGCTTTAACACACCAATGTTTCCACAGAGCTCTCAATGAGGCTAAATTACAGGCTACAGAAACAGGTATGGGTGGCATGTCAAGACCATGTTTTTAAGAGTCTTCAAAAAGGATAGAGATCGTTACACAACAGTTACCTGTGAGCACTTATTTCACTCAAGTGCTCAGGGCTTTTAGCTTTTCAGAGTTGATAATGGGCTCCACTCCCCAGAGTGGATTTATATATACGTATTTCCATGGATCATTTTTTATTCATGACAGTAATTGCTGTCCTTCCCTGTGTACAGTTTTCACCTTACACAACGTTAGAAAGACCTTGCTGCTGTTTGTTAGTCTGAATGTGAGGCACTAATTTCCCAAACCACCACCTTTCTGACTCCAAACTCCAACATCATCAAAACTTCTTGCCAATCATGAGCTCGCACAGACCACCAGCCACCTGTGAGTTGGCTCATTATTTAATTTACAGCAGAGGGACACATTCTGTCTAGGAAGACATCTGAATACTCTAATTTCAACCAGTGCTGGAAAAGGAAAGATTCAACAGCAGTACCAGAAACTTTGAGGATAGTGAATGGGCACTTTGTCGAGATTTTCCTGCCTTGTCATTCTCCAAACTTATTCAAAGCAGTACCAGGGTTGTCAAGAAAGATGTCAGTGCAACAAAGCTGTCTTATTTCAGTTCCTTAGCAGTGTCCTCTATGGGATTCCTTGGTTAAAAAGGTAGGGCACAGTGGGAGATAAAGAAAACTATGTTCACTTTGCTTTTTCATCCTGGGGGAAAAAAAAAAAAAAACAAAAAACAAAAAACCACACACCTACCCATTTCATTTCTATTGGTATATCGCTTTTCTTCTACGAAAAATTAAAATACATCCCTATATTTAAAATACCATAACAATCAAGCCAAACATCCTCTGTGGCTTTACAGATACTCTAAATCCCTCACAGAGTCAGACTCCTTATTTTAAATAGGAATTTGCAACCTGTGTCTTGATCCTGCCAAAACACACAGACCTTTCAGTTTGCATACAATGAGAAGTCATTTGTTTGGGAATGAGATCCCTCTTAGTATATATGTAATTAAGAATATGTCTGTTTTCGAGCAGGATGGCTGCCCTGCAGGTTATGCATCAAAATTCCTCTACCACACAGCTGGTAGCCAAGTAAGCTTCCTTTAATAAAAATCTAACCTCACCTTTAGCCTTCCTGTAAATGTGGTATTTACCTTATGTTAACAATATTTCAGTGATTATAATAAATGCACTGCAGAGAGAAAATAATACAATTCTATACAGTGGTGTATCTGTATGACAAAATAATAGAACTACATTGTTCTATGTGGTAGCATCTGCCAAGTCTGATAAGCAACTGCAAGAAAACACTTTAATGTATAAATCATGATACATGTGTAACAGAAGAAAATTTGAATTGTTCAGACAAAGACCTGAACAATGCAATCCTCTGGAACTAAATCCTTGGATGTGACTTGTCTGCCTTGCAGTGGACACAGTATACCTCCAATTACAGTCTTGGACTAAATAAAAGAAATAAACAAACCACACACAAATAGGGAAAAAGCTTAAACCTGAGGTTGTGCACAGCCTTTCACTCAGAAAATAAATTTCTATTTTCCAACCGTATATTTGCATATAAATATTTTCCATGCAGGAAGTTATCCTATATCGTGTTATAAACGTTAAAACAAATAGCCTAGAACCCACCATGTTACCCTTCAAATAGTAGTATTCCATTGAAGGTGAAAGAAAACACCTTGACTGCATTCAAAGTCATGATTAAATCCTCTGAACTGGACTATGAAAAGTTTATAATTAAAAGAGAAAAACATGCCACAATACCACCCTCAAAATAGAGGCAAGAGTGTTTAAGACAGAAGAAACTGTATTTTGTTGGCAAAATACATTACTACCCCTATGCCAAGCCATAAAAGCTGTGGTGTCTTGAAGGTTATTCAGCAAGGAGAGGAGACCTCTCCGATGCAGACTTGGGTTTCTTCCACATCAATTTTTGTTGTTCACAAGTTCAAAATCTCCAAAAGAGAGGGGTACAGGTAGCCCTCTGTCGACTCTCCTATGGAAACTTTAGACCTATAATATGAACAAACAGCAGCTGTCCCTCTTGCCTACCACAGCAAGAAAGAGGACAGAAAGTGTAGTTTCCTCTAGTAAGTGCCCAAAGTGCCATGCCCGAGGGCGCAGGCTAGTCTTTTCAGCACTGGGAGTAGCAGCTTCACCCAGTAACTGGAAAATAATTAGCAGTAAGCACAAAAGAAACCTCAGGATTTTGTAATTATGCATCTTCTCAGGATGAATGTTTGTTGTAATTTTGGGGGCTGGTAACACTAATCCTACCACTTAAACCTCCGAGTACTTCTAAATGGCCATTAATGTGAGCATCCAGCAGGTATATACACTCACAATAAATACTTAAGCAAGCATAAGATCAGCCAAAAGGGCTCTGTTCATTTACATAATTTGCCAGTACCTCTGAAGCCTGTGCTTGCAAGTTGCAGAAGTGTCAGAATCTGACACTTCAAAGAATACTTTAAGTAGTAGATGACACCGAATATTTAATCCTAGCTCTTTAAATCCAGAATATGTCTCATTTAGAAAGAGAGAACATAAGGCAAATGCTCCTTTCAGCTAAACATTTAAAACACATGGGCAGTTTATGATTTTAAAAAATATTTTTTACATTAATACAGCATTAGAAAGATCCTAACTATTATCCCAGACTCCTCTGGCTGCACTTTTATTGAAAACATGAATGTTGGGGGTACCCTGGCCATACATTTAGATAAGATACACTGATCCCTCAAGCTAGCTTTTGCAAAATCAGTAGTTCTGCACAAAATTCAAACCCAGGAAGACTAAAGAGCTCAAACTAAAACACTCAAGTGAACGATCAGTGATGACCAAGCATTTCATTCCCTATGGTATTGCTTTTGAGAGTCCAAGAAGTGCTTCCCGGTCATTCATCTCTCTTGTAGCTCATGTTCAATCCTATCAGAAGTTCCTCTTTTAATATTTATGATCCAGTCACAGGAGACTGGTGCTCAGCTGGCCATTTCCGATCAAGTTCCTTCACTACCACTGCCAAACCACCACTGGCGATACGGCACCACTTCCTTATCTACCCCGCCATTAGGTGGCAATGCAGCAACATGCCTCACTTGCCTCATGTCACAGATGGCTGACCACCTGTACAGGAATGAAGGCCGTGGGTTGATTAGCATTGTTAATACACAGTTTGTCTCGCTGTCCACATCTGATTGTCCTAGTGAATCTATGATCAATCTCCATGCTGTTAACGAAGCTGTGGCAATTTTGTCTCCCCTCGAGGCAGCCTCAAAAAGTACCCTTCCAATGCTTTACCATGTCTGAATGCTGAAAACCTTTTTCAACTTAACTGGCAAATCATACTTTTTGCACCATACTAGCAGAATTCTTACTGCCGTTTTGTCATATTTTACACCTCTTATTTCAAATGTATCCATAAGCATTGCAAACATAGAGGTTGTCTCCCTGTCCACATTTAATTGTTCTAGTAGGTCTAAGACTAATCTCTATGTTGTTAGTGATGATGTTGCAATTTTATCACCCCTCGAGGCAGCCTCAAAAAGAAATTTTCCAGTATTTTGCCATGTCTGAATACTGAATACATTTTTCAGTGCAACTAGCAGGTCATTTACTTTGCACCATCCTAGCAAAGTTCTTACTGCCTTCTTGTTATACTTTACACTTTTTTCAAATATACCTATAAGCATTGTTAAAGTGGAATTTTCTTCTTCTGTACCCTAATCAATTAGTCCGCATCTACGTTGGGTACCAAAAGTTGCAATTTGAGTCAAGATGGACAACAAATATTGCAATATACCCATATCAATTAGTTGCAATGGCTCACCTCTCACGGTGTCTGTTGTGGGTTGCAGATTCTCCCACTTGTCTCAGCTACGTTGGGCACCAGTTGTTGTAGTCAGAGTCCAACTCAGTCTCCTAATCTGAAGGTCGTGCGTTTGATCCTCACACGGGGCACAAATTGTTGCAGCACAATCAAACTAGTACACTGCAACAAGGCTTTACCGTTGGTCAGATTCTACTGCTGTCCATGCTGTATCGCCTTCCTCCAGAGGTCAGATCACACTGCTCCTCCTCCATCTGACCCCCATCCCCCTCTCCCACAATCCTCGGGGCTATTTAACCACTTAGCTGGAACAAGCTACACCTGCACATCATCCATGTCAATCAACCCACTGCCTCTGAGGCAAGGCCACAGCTGCATGTTATCAATGCTAACAAACCCACTGTCTTCATTCCTCTACAACCACCCACTTATTTGCAGTGCTGGAAAAGTTGGTATGAATTGAATATTTTGAAAATATCCAACTGAAAAAAAATTGGTTTTCCTCTTCCTTCACACCATCTGAATTTAAGAAGTCTGACCTAGAATTCCCTGTCCCAAATTTTTAAGGTATATATTCCTATTTTGGTGTGATAAAGATTCCTTCTGAAACTTCATTTTGCTCAAAAAAATAGCTATCAAAAGCACTCTGACAGTGCTTCTGATAGAAGGGCACACAACAGTTTGGAAAGTCGAACAGGGACCTAACAATTGTGGGACCCAGTTCTTCCGCAAATCACAGAAACATGAGGAGTCACATCAGTACAAAGCTGGCAGATGGTGGCCTCAGTTACAACTTAAATCTCTTCCCACTCCATCACATCACTTCAAAGAGGCTTCTTGCAAAACAAGGAGCAAAGGTAATTGTATTTAAGTTTCATCACAGGCTAAGGGTTCCCTCACTGCTCTGGTATGTCACAGGACACGTACAGGACTACCACAAATGAGACTGTTTAGAGCATCAAGCATTGACTTAGTCCAACATCTACCAAAACAAAGTTTCTTTCACTACCAATCTGCTCCTGCCTTGCCTTAATCTCTATTTTTATAGCTTAAAAGTTCAGGAAGGGATGTTTAGGACAGATATGACGTACTTTAAATAAACCTAGAAGACTCCGCTTTTGCTTAGAAACCCAGCAATTTCACAGACCAAAAGGAGAGACACTGCTCTATCCTGGGAGCAGAAGGATCGTACAGAGGATGAAAGCACATACCTCTCTGTCCTGACTAACTGCTTAGCCCAGCCCAGATTAAAAAAAAATAAATCAGTCTGTAAGGTGTTTTATAAAGACCTCATTTCCACAAGACTCAAATACTGCTTTCCTGAACACCAGCAACGTTTAAGCCTTAAAAACCAATGGAAATGCTTTAGAAAATGAGTTCTGTAGTTATTAAGAAAAATCACCAGAGATTTCAGGGCAGTTTAGTTTGACCAGGAAAACATGTTCCACCCTTCAGTTTGTCAGGCTGAATTAGGAAATAAGCTTGTCTCCTATAGGAGATGAATGAAAATGAAAAATATATTTTAGAAGTTAAAAAAAAAAAATCACATTTGATTAATAAAACACTTTTCTCAACTAAAAGTGTAACTCAGTTACATTTGAACATCCTGGATTTCTCTTTGTCTTGCTTTGTTACATTCATAGTGCCAGAAAAGTAGCTTTTAGCTAAGCAACAGCTGGAGTCAAACTCTGGGAATTACTGTGTTTTCATCTATGCTTGGTCTCACTCCTAACCAGACCACTTCCTCTAGAGGGAATCAAAGTCTTTTATGTCACAGGGTCACAAGTTATGACATATGTAAGAGCCCTGCAGGAATTCAGCAAAAGAATTTGCAAATAGGGAGAAGGAGAAAAAATTGCTTCCATTAAGTCTTATTAATTGACTTTTTAAAATTCCTGCAAACAATTTCCAGTCTGCTTCTTATTCTGTTTGTGGGACCATAACGCTGGCCTTTGCATTCAGCTTGCGTTATGAAACTCACCCGCACTTAGAGCAGAGAGGCCAACTCTGAAGAGCCAACAAAAGAAGGGACCTAAGTACAAATTCCCCTCCCCTCCTTCAGTGCCTCTTTCTGCAGCAGCTGGATCACTATTTCAGATGAGGGAAACTGAAGACTCAAGCTCTTTGTATAATTTCATTTTAGTGAATAAGCACACAAGAAAGAGACACACAGAGGAGTCCAGCTTCCACGTAATGAAGTTTTAGAAGATCTAGCCTATAACAGAAATCTAAATCTGGCCTTGCAATGAAACCTGGGCTACTTAAATACAGACAACTAAATGAGAAGTTGTATCTACATCCAAAGATGACAGCACTTAATCTTATAAAAAACCTCAATCCCCCATCTGGAGTACAAGCATCCCTTTAAATTCCTGTCATTAGGCAAAAGACAACAGAAGCGTTTTAAGGGCTTTTACCAAATCTCTCCTTCCCCTGCTGTGTTCCTCCAGGCAGGCTCTTACTTTCAGGTCTGTTTTCAGTTAACTCGGTGAACGAGCTGCAGCACAACATGCATGCAATATCCCCTGCAGGCTGTCTGCCTGGTCCATACTCCTTACTACCATCTTCAAGGCTTCTAGCTCCCGGTATGTCTCTCCCACTTCTTCCCCTGCCTGCTAACTTCTGAAAAATTGTGCTTGCCCAGTCGCTTCCCTGAAAAAGCACAATCATCCCAGGGAGCTCCATCTGACCGACACAGTCATTTTCCTCTGTAGAGACCACAATACAGGCTGTAAAGTAGTAAAATCCCAAATACTGTTTATGGTAGCAAAGGGGTTTCATCAGCTTCCAAGCTTCCTTCTCTGGTGCATGCAGATTTATTTTTCTAGGTGCAACCCCTATATTGAGATGAAGGAATGCAAAGCCATGGGCACACTAAGCACATTGGTCAATCTTCCCAGTCACAGCTTGCCACAAGGAACATTATAGAACAAGAGCGTTTTGTTCTACAGAATAGTGCCCATTCCCATCCACACTGTCTTTTCATTACTTGTATTTCAGCACCTCACTAGTGGGTGGCCAGTACCTCCTCAATATCCACCCCCTCATTGCAGAAATTCGCACGTGCAGCCATTCAAGTATAACAAGACAAGTTGATAGAAATGAGTACCTGTGTCTGAGAAGCTTTTTCATGCCTCAGGCATCCGACGGAAGCAAGAAGTGCCCAGCACACTTCCCCATGCGTGCCATCAGCAGAACTTAAGAATTCACCTTCAGGAGACAACAATAATTCATCTAAATCAGATCGTGAGGGGCAAACAGTCAGCGGGGGATGGGTCTGCCTCCTTAGTCCTCGCCCAAAGTGAATGTCTACATTAGCTACAAATCCTTATGAACAGTATGCTTTAATTTCTTTTCCCCAAATCAAAAATTCAAAAGAAATCCTATAATGGAAACAGGTTATAGCTGCCTGCCTACAAATATTCCCCAAGTCTTTTGCTAAAGGAGCTGTAGGAGCCACACACAAGCTGCTGTAATTGTTTAGTGGTTGAGATAAATTAGGAAGGGTTAGCAACACAGCGGTCTGAATTTGCATTGCAGGTAAAAACAGACGAAGTGAGGAAATTTTTTCAGTGGCAACCATTTAATTCTGTTGTTTCATAGAATCATAGAATGGTTTGGGTCAGAAAAGACCTTAAAGACCATCTAGTTCCAACCCCCCACCATGGGCAAGGACCCCTCCCACCAGCCCAGGGTGCTCCCAGCCCCGGCCAGCCTGGCCTTGGCCACTGCCAGAGATGGGGCATCCACAGCTGCTCTGGGCAGCCTGGGCCAGCACCTCGCCACCCCCACAGTGAAGAATTTCTTACTAATATATAGCCTAAATCTACCTTCTTTCAGTTTAAAACCATTCCCCCTTGTCCTATCACTACAGGCCCTACTAAAAAGTCTGTCCCCATCATTCTCATAAGCCCCCTGTAAGTATTAAAAGGCTGCTATATAAGGTCTCCGCGGAGCCTTCTCTTCTCCAGGCTGAACAACCCCAACTCTCTCAGCCTGTCTGCACAGGAGAGGTGCTCCAGCCCCCTGATCATCTTTGTGGCCTCCTCTGGACCCACTCCAACAGGTCCACGTCCTTCTTAAGTTGGGGGCCTCAGAGCTGAACACAGCACTGCAGGCGGGTTGTCATGAGAGCAGAGGGGCAGAATCACTCCTCCAGCCTGCTGGTCACGCTCCTTGTGAAGCAGCCCAGGATACGGTTGGCTTTCTGGGCTGCAATCACACATTGTCAGGCCATGTTGAATTTTGCATCCACCAGCACTCCCAAGGCCTTCTCCTCAGGGCTGCTCTCAATCCATTCTCTGCCCAGCCCGTATTGATACAGGGAGTTACCCTAACTCAAGTGCAGGACCTGGCACTTGACATTGTTGAACTCCATGAGGTGGGCACAGACCCACCTCTCAAGGCTGTCAAGGTCTCTCTGGATGGCAACCATTCACTTCAGCGTATTGACCCCACCAGTCAGCTTAGCATCATCGGCAAACTTGCTGAGGATACACTTGATCCCACTGTCCACGTCACCAAAGACGTTCCACAGCACCGGTCCCAGTGCCAACCTCTGAGGAGTGCCACTTGGACATCAAGCCGTTGACTGGGACTCTGAGTTCTTTGAGTGCAACCATCCAGCCAATTCCTCATCCACCAAGTGGCCCATCCATCAGATCCACGTCTCTCCCCCATTTTGAGACAACCATGTTTGTGCTCTGCAATGACAAAGTCTCCCAGGAGCCCCACAAAAGCTGACAAACCCAGATCACCAACTTCACCCTGTGTCCCCACATCATCTGTCATATATCAGTAAACCAACAAAGCACAAGGGTTTCAAACTGAAAAAGGTATTTAATAAACAAAAAGGTTTTCATTAGAATGAAGCAGAAGCTCCATTTTAGCATGCATTTTTTACCTTGCCCATCTCCATTACCACCATAACAACTCTACTAGTGGAGAAAGAGTGTGATATCAGAAAATAACCTAAGAATGACCTATAACATCTTGTTTAGCTTTCATGCTTAGTTATCACATGACAATTTATACCTGATAGGGGTTGACAGCTCAGTTCAGCTGACATTTACCACACTAAGCCATCAGCAGCACTACACAGGTAGAAAAATCTATAATCCCCATTTCTCATCGCTATGAAGATGACTTTTTGGTAACACAGAGTTCTTAAAACTGCATATCATGACAAAACATAAAGAGATAAAGCAAAATATGTATCAGGCTACTCTAAGTGTTCGTATTGAGAAGGAAGCATTCCTCGCTGTCAGCTTGAAAGCTATCATCTCCCGCAGCTCCAAGGTGTGCCTTTACACAAGAAAAAGTGCAAGGACCTTTGGCACACTCACGTGACTCACAGCATGGCCAAGCACACAAAGGATTTGCAGAAGCCTGAAGCGAGGCACAGGTTTCAAAGGCTGAGAAGCACTGCTCTCTGGGAGCTTCTCACTATTCTATATAGCTGCTAGCTTTTACAGGCATTATTCTTTAAAATAATCACCCTGTTGAAAGCCATGCTCAGGAATAAAGTTACCAGCAAGAAAGGGATTTTACTTATCACCAATCTACGTATTATTGCTATATTTTCTTTCTTATCATTTCTACAGTATTCCTATAACTCATGTTATAGCCCTAATCACCCTTCTGTAGGACAGGATCCAGATGATTGCCAGACCAGTTGTTCAGTTGAGTGGGTGGGTTTGGTTTTTTTTACCAGTATGAAGTTCAGTATAGTCAATGAACTCACATCACCGTAAAATCTATATGAAAGGTAGAGAACAAGGCCAGGGATAAGCAGATCCTACTCTGATTGATAAAGTTCACATACTTGCTACCTAAGAAACACTAGACACAGCGTGCGCTAACTGTTCCGTGACAAATAAATGCCAAGCGCAGAGTGCATCATGCAAGCCTGATAATGGCACTCTGCAGAACGCTCTCACAAACAACAGGGTAGAAGTTTTGAGAGAACACTCCCTAAGCAAAACACTAATGAGAACACAAGCATTAAAAAGGAGATCAGCGTAAAAGCCTTAATTTTATAGAAAGCACAAATAGACAAAATAGAACCCTGTGTGTAAACTTAGAGCCAAAACTTAAGTTATTAGAGTCTTATTTACAAGGCAATATGACACTCGCTCAGGCTGGGGAATTCGGACTCAGGGAGACTTGCGCAATCTTTATCCTACCGTCTTGTGCATCTGCTTAGTGCACTGGGGTATCGCGCAACAAAAGGTAGCCGATTACAAACAAATGTCTACCACATTGCATATTTACCAGGCTTCCGCAAAACTAAATATATTTGCTGGCAGCACAAGAAGGCTGTTATCCTAGGCAAAAACAACAACAAAAATGAAAAATAAATAAATTAAGTAGCCACTGGGGCAAGGTGACCGGATTTTACTCCTTAAGGCAACGAAGAACAGCTGGCTTGTCTCCACTGGTATGAGCACCAAGGGAGTCTGCCAAGGGGACTTGCCGCAGTGAGATGAGACTCTGGAGCAATAGGCAGCATTTTTTTCAGATGGTGGCTACAGAGTATAACTAACATTCAAAAGCTCTAAGATCACAGCTATAGGGCATGAAATTCCTGAAATAATTTCCCCAAGGGCTGATCTATGAAGAGTCAGGAGGCAACTCCAGCATACGTCCATCCCCACCAGTCACTGGCCCTGCTCCCTAGGCATTCATCCCACCTCCTCATCCAGAGAAGCAGGCTCTAAGGCTCAGGCAGTGCCACAAAAAATGGCTTTTAACTTTTACCACTGAAGCTACAGTTAGGCCTGATGCCAGCATTTTTATTGTACAAAAAGCAACAACAGAAAGGAAGTTAGAATTATCATCATCCTACATCTGAGCTAAGAAGGAACAGAATTTAAGAAAACAAAGAAACAGTGGTGTCACAGCCATAAAGCTTTCCTTTGTTGACTTCCAAAGGCTGGAGATGCACACAGCAGAGGTGCTGAGTTTCTCCAGATACTGCAAAATACCCTCCTAATGAGAGGTGATAGGAAGTCTCTTCAGAGAGGTCGCTGCCAGCTTCCTCTGTAACAAGTTATAACTTGGCTAAAACAGTAGAAAAAACCCAATAACTCACATCACCTCTATTAAAAAAAAACCCAACAAACAGACAGACAGAAAAGGCAGCAAACCAGCATTCAGTGACAGATCAATAAGCCATGCCTTTCTTGTATCATTAAAAGAACACACAGCGTAACCATAACCTCTGCATCTCAGAAGGACACATCTCAACCTCAGACAGAGGAGCTCTTTCCTTTGTGATAAATTATCACCTACAATTTATTCCCTTAACAAACAAGTAGAGAGTGGAGTGAGGTGGTTAAAGACTTCTCTGCTAGGCAGAGGAGAAGTACTACAGCCATATAGAACCTTCATACTGATGTAGATAATAGCAAGCTTGTTACTAAAACCACACACAAATGCGCGCACACCACAATCATTACAGCCTATTTCCAACATTTTCAAAACACATCTCCCAAGCTCCAGAACCATGCAATTAATATATAACTGCAAACGTACACGGTATACACCTTCTTGTCCTACCACACCTCTCTATAAAGAGCCAGGCTGGCTTACGAAAAGCCACTCTCGGTACCTGGTCAGACAGGGAGACTCGCACTACAGTAAGCGGTAACGGTGCCCTGTCCTTGCCCCCATACCCTGGCAGCCCCAGGGAAGGGGTTCACAACACTGCAGGAAAGGTTGCAGCTCACCCAGCCCTGCTCTTGAGCCTCTGGCCTTGCCATCATCTCCTAATTTTTAAAATCATGTCTGGCTCTTTTAAAAGAGGTGGTTTGCTTTGCTGCACAGTATCTCTGGAGGTTTCTACCATTCACCTCCCCAAAAAACATAACTGGCTGGCACAGCAAGAGCTGACTCCAGAAATTCCCCAAACCACTCTTCTGTCCTCACTGTTTCTTCCAGAGAAGCCAAGACATGCAATACAGAAGTCCCTTTCCAATTTTGTTAATGACATACCATATAATACAGGGTACATCATAAAACAAAACCCTGGAGACTACATCAGTTCAAAGTAAGGATGCTGAACTTTAAAACACAGGTTCAGCTGGGTTTGCATTCTATTATTTGTACTATTTAAGTACAACGTATGGCAGGAGGGAAAATTGTGAAAATGTTAAGGGGAACTCAGAGGAAAAGGCAAAGTTGGCAGTAAAGTGGTAGAGGTTCATTCTGGCAGATCTTCTGTAGGTGCAAAAGATTTTGTCTAGTGCTGGGAGAGCCTGGGTTTTTATTTGTTTTTATTAACTCCTTCCCCAGCATATCAGGCAGAGGAGCATTTGGAGCCCAAATGACTAACTTTTTATTTTTTATTACCAAAGCAAATGAAACATACTTCCAAAAATCTAGGATGATGGATTCTGCAGATAAAAAAAATAAATTTCCCCCCCCTGTTTTTGGTCATCTCTGCCAGGTTATAATTCATTGCAGATTTTTTGCATCTGCATTTTAAATCCTCAAGCGTTAAGTGTTCATATTGCAAAGTAATAGACTTCAGAGCTGCAGTGATACACGTTGCTACGGCCAATCTGTTGTGAGCAACAAAGTGGAGATCTTTCTGTTACAGATGCAATCTTCCGTGTAATATTTCTGTATCACTCTGCAGCAGGGCAAGCGCTAGTCTCCCAGCTAGTAGCTGAGTTCTTCATTTCACCTATATTTTCCCAACTACTTGCTAAAGCGGTGAACCAGATTAAGCCGGTTTGCACTGCCTATGACAGGATATTAGCTATTGAGAGGCTGCATACATTAACTGCCAGAACAGATGAGTGCTTTAACACTTACAAATCACAGGAGGGGAAGAATAGAGCAAGAAGAGATCATTCACATGCTCCTCGTTTAGATATACTGATATCTTATCAGCTCACCACAGACAAGCCAGGTGTGGAGGTGAGCAGAATTCAAGCACAAAAAAACCCCAACCTGTCTGCAAGCACATACCGCAAGAGTGCAAACGAGAGCGCTCTCAGAGGTGCTTAGCTCCAACACTACAGGAATTCCAGCCAAAACCCTCTATCATATATGGAAATTAAATCTCAATCTGCTGGTGAAAAAAACATGGGAGGGGCAGGGCAGGCACAACTTCCTTGATTCACTGCAGGCAGAGCGTTTGCCTTGTTACTCACATTCCTTAATGGCAATCTATTACTGGGGAAATGGCATTAATTCTGCTTAATCCCCATTTTGCTGCATATTGGTATTTGCTCACACAGGAATTTCCATTTGTCTCAGCCTTCCATGAGGTTATGCAAAGGACAGTGTAAAAACTTGAAGGAGGGCTGAGATTATTCTTCCAGAAGCTCCTCTATAGTAAGAAAATATAAAAATCTCTATTGCCTTTATGGACTAGATAAAGGCTGAGGTTTCCCACACACACGTAATGTTTGTTTAAATGAGTACAATAACTTTACATTTGAGGAAACACATTTATTTCTGTATATAAACAGAAGGATGAAAGATGAAGGACAGCTGTGCATCTGTTTATCCATAACATATACACTATTATCTGACTTGGGGCAAACAGACATTTTAACCTCTCCTTCAGCACCTGATATATCATTTGTTTCATACTCAGATGCTTTCCTGCAGCTGCTCCCAGACTGTCAAGCAACTCGGGCACGTGGTGGGGAATGGGACTGTTCACGTCACACTGAAGGCAACTAGTGGGAAGGAAGGAGGTAAAGCCCTTCTTTCCTCAGTCTCACTTCACTGTATCAGTTTGTTTCTTCCAATTCATAAAGCGCCACTGTTTCAAGTGCTAAAGCACTTGTGCACAGCACACACAAAAAAATTAAAGAGATAAATTCCTTAAAAGCCAATGGAAAGGGGGAAGACTCTGAATTGGGTAGGCTTAGGCTGCTTCAATCCCAAAGTGATTCAACTCATTTATTAAAAACATGTAGCTATCAGAGCCATCATAGCTTTCTGCAAACAGTCAGAATCTGACTGTTTTTCACCTTACTCCCCTAATCCTGTTACTGATGCTCACGGGGTATCTGAAGAGTAAGCACTATTAGACCAAAGTGAGGGTAACTGGATCTGGCTCCCGAAGACCTGAGCATGTCTGCTAGCACCTAGCAATGGTGGGAGCAAGCAGGTACAAAGAGCAGAAAACGGTCAGCTTGGTGCTCTGAAAGCACGTACCATGAGGACAGGGGGCTTAAAAAGGTGACCAAGGAGCATAATTAAACACACAAACTCCAGAGGTGCCAGCAGCCAGGTGTACCCTCCATACCACGTTCCTCAGGGGCTGATCCACAAAATGTTTGGATGCTTACAGTTGCAGTTGTTTAACCACCACTACTACCAGAGCAGCACAAAATATTTCTCTGACACTCATTCACTGAAATGAGTAGACATAGCTGGACCAGAATATTCACAATTTTCTGAATCATTGCAACTAGAAAGAATAATCAGTGCTAGAGGTTGAGGGGATTAATTGCTCTACTTCAATACTTTCCAAGATAAGATTTCAGGCATCACTTAAAGCATTCCTTTTAACTATGAAAAGGACTAATGAAAATCAGAACAAACCCCTTCAGATGCAGTTTGAGGTTTAAGTATTTGTGGATTTTTAATTCTTTAAGATTTAGGTCCATCAAAAATTAAGGCTACTTTTTCTGCAGTCAAGTATTAAACACAGTTCTAATAGCAAAATTCACGCAAAACTGGTGGATAAGCCAGCCCTTACAGGGTAAAGAATGACAGCATGTCCCTCTAACAGGGATCTGGGAAAAAGAGTCCTAGAAATCTCTAAGTAGGGAAAAGAAAGGCAATTAATTCCACATTTCCCAAAACATTTTTTTTGAGTGCATTGACTGGGCTATTAAAAACACTGTTATTTATAGAAACTTGTAGAACTCGTGTGAAAGGAGACCTTGTTAGGAGAAGTACTCATTTTGGACTGGCCAAGCATAATGTGTGCAGTGCTTTTATACCTGCAGGGCATTTCCTCAGGGTAGAGCCAACATATTAGAATGCAGATTCCTGCAGTATACAGTCTCCCTCTCCCATATTTCTAGATGTTAGTCTTCTCCAGGGAAGAACAGGGAAAACTGAGACCTAGAAAAATCAAAATGTGGAGGCACTGGCTGACTATCCCTTCAAAAATGGGAGATAGATAGATAGATAGATACACAAACACACATATGCAAATACATCCGATTGCATGCCTTATAAGCAATAGGCTTCTCTCTCATTGAGGGGGGAGACTATACACACATGCATGAGAACCCTTGAGTTTTGCCCTGGTGCTCTTAATCTGCCCCTTCCTCCCAGCTCCAATATGTTCCATTTTTGGTAGCTGGCATTGATTTTTAACAGATATTTAAGCTATAACCTCAGGGTTTTTTCCCTAATGCACTTTAAAAATAGAAAACAAAAAAAAAAAAAACCCACCAGGCTACATTTCTATAAAATACATGCATGCTTCCTGTGAACTGTTACCTAAATACATAGGTCTAAACTTGTAAAAGTGTTGTGCTGGCAGTTTTGTTAGCTGACACCCTGTAAAACCCTGTTCAGTACAGAACGGGCAAGCTCAAAATTCCATCTTTATTTTATTGGCAAGACGAACCCTTCCAGAAGCCATCAGGGTGAAACCGAAGCTTATCTTTGTTCACTCCTATTTACAGCACTGCCAATAAGAGCAGATGCACATATAGTGTAAGGATGCTGGGGGACAACGTGCTGCACCAAGCAGTGCAGGGAGGGACAGCTGCACCAGCGAATGGTCAGCCTGCCCCTGGCTAGCTACCACGTTTTTAGAGCATTTCTTAGTTTCTCAAGACACTGAAACCTTTACACCTCTGAGAAGTCTGTGCAGTCAGAAGATATCTGATTATAAGCTTATAGATTTATATACATTTTCTATGTAATTACTTCCAGCTTCTGTTTGGGCATACAGAAAAGCTATGCAGTTTCCTGTATCCAAGACATCTTTAAAAACTCTGGAATAAAACTGATTCTTATTTGGAACCAGAAATGTGGTAGCAATCAAGAGGTAAAACTTAGCATCAACTTGACATTAGGGGAACGTCAAACCAGGACTCCTACCTTCCTATTGAAAAGCCTTTTTTAAGCCTGGGCGTCAGTCATTGCAGTTCAAAGCTTTACTTTCTTTTTTTTTTTTCAGATTGTTGTCATCTATTCCTACAATTTTCTGCTCAATTATCTTTCCCCTTCACCATATTTACTCTCCCACTCTCTATACTATGAGAATGAAGAAGCAAGCTGCTCCAATTTCTTCCTTCCTCAGCCACCAATTTACACAAAACTTAAGGAAACCTATCTTCTTGATAACCATCTGTCTGGTTTGGTTAAAATTAGCCAGTAAAGTGAGGTAGGATGTGGGACAAGGGACTGACAGTTGGACAGACAGAAAGCACAAGCCTATTGCCATTAAAATAACATTAATAAATTCAAGGAAACAAGAAACTGAATCTGTGTCTGTAATTCTCACAGCTCACTTTGGTGTGGTTACTTGGACCATTTCATTAATTCTTGGCCAGGTGTGTATCCTTTAGAAATGTAGACTCTTCAGGATACGATTAAGAACCTTAAAAATAACAGGGTCACAATCTTGAGCAGAAATGAAGATGCAAACCAGGATAAGTTTTTTTTTAGTGCTCATTAGCACACCTAAAAATCTCAACCATCAACAAAAGAAGTAGTATCCCAGGTGTTATCAGGCACCATCAACAAGGTCTCCCCATATAGTCCTGCACAATTAAAAACCTTCAGGCTCAGGAAGTAAATTATCATGGATCAATGGCACAGACAGCTTCCAAATAAATTTGCACTGTTACAGCCGTACAGCGTGTTACACTATTACTTTTAGCCTCTTTATCACCTGGATAATCTTTACTTCCTTTAGAAATTAATACCACCAGTAATTACTACATGAATTCATACTTCTTTAAAAGCATAATTGCAACTTCCACTCCCAGCTAACGCTAGGTAACAATATTTGTGTGATGAACCTTAGCACTCAATGCTAACACTATTGAACCCAGAGATGAAATAAAGAGCTAAATGACAAATAGTCCAAGGAAATACTTGCACTATGGATTTTATCACCAAATCGCAAAGTTATTTTCTTCTTCTGCCTGGGAACGTACAATTATTTAGCATTCATATTACAGTGCAGTCCCATCCCAGGCTGATTTAAAGCCTGCATTATAATCGCTAATGATTACTCATGAAAAAGAGACTATTATACGTAAAAACTGCAATCAGTGCTAATCTATTCACCTATCCATTTTATACTGATACATTTTCTAAACAAAGCTCTGCCTGAATTGCTCATAATTAGCTTCTATTCTTACATTTTTAATTGCTCTTCTTCTCCCCCTCCCATTTGCAAACAGAACATTCTACTTATCTTCAGGTTTTTTGGTTGTTTTATTTAAAAAAAAGAAAAAAAGACTTGGACTGAATTTTTATGACTGAAAACCTGGCAGTGTACATTTTGGAGTTTTAAAGCAACTCCTGTGTTGTCAAATACTAAATGCCTAAGCAGTGTTTCAGAAAACGCAACATTTTAAAACAGGATCAAGATTTCAAGCACAGCATCGGACTATGTAAGTCTGAGAGCATGTAAAGTTACAGCACTAAGGGAGAAGAGGTGGCTTAGCTGTCATTTTATTTATTATTTTCCAAAAGCCAAGTGCATTCTGCTCCTCATCTGCAGGCTGTCAAGAGCCTTGTAATCAAGAGACATTTGGCACTCCAGCTGAGAAAAAACACTGCATTTAAGGGTCTCTCTCTTCTAAGACTCTAGTGCTGTTATGCCAGCTCTAGAATACATGATATTGGAGATGCTCTTCCCACTCCACTGTCCTTCAGATACCTGACCTGCATTGCCTAGAAAGACAATTAGAAAAGCTCAAGTGTAAGAGACAACAAAGCATCCTCTGCAGTGCATAGCTGAAGTTCTCCTAGGTATTAGATAATGTGTCTTGCTTAGAAATATCCCCCTGTCAAAGCGACACTTAAGAGAAAATGGAATTCAAATTGTAATTCCCATTTTGGTATTTTCTTCTTCCCACTCTATGAAAATCGATCCCACCTTGTATCCAGAATATCATCTTATCTCTGGTCCTCAGAGGGTGGGAAGGAATACATTTGGCTTCAGCTAGAGGCTGAAGACAGCAGTTTGTTGTTGAGTGTTCTCTGCCAAATCTCTTGCACACATCTAGTTATGTAAAAGTAGAAAGAAATTATCCTGTTTTGGTGGATTTGACTTGTGGAAAAGCCTCTGATTTTAATGAACTGTGCCTCTGCTAAAGCACTGTTAAAGTGGTATTTGCTTATGCTTCTCTTTACATCAATTGCAGCGGCTGTTGTATCAGACTCTCAATCTGCAAGAGTCCTTCACCACCAGCTTCATGCAATTTGCAAAGTGTTGCCCTAATCAGTAGATGCTTTAATCCTCATAAATACAGGAAAGCTCTTAAGCACTAGTGCTACAGTGACTGGAGAAACTCATGCCAAAACATTTTATTCCTTTCAGAAGCCTTGCGTTTTCAAGCTCAGCAGAAACGGCAAAGTGCCTAACATGCACGAGTCTGGATCATGAAAGATTCAGAGCTAAAAGTGACCAGATTCATGGTACATGTCTACTTTCAAGCAAGGCTTGCAAACCAAGCCTATAGATAGATTTAAGAAGCCAGACAGCACAGTGAACTCTTGTTCTTCATGACTGTATTGATGAATTCCCATCAACATTACAAGACTCATACACGCGTCATGTACATTTGTGAGAAAATCATGCGTACAAATATATAATCACACACATTCTATTTCCAGTTAGATGTCCAAACAAGTATCTATGTTTTGGCTTCAAGGGAGAATATACATCTAGGAAAGTCACCTTTAAGATTTGCTGGCCTCACTGTTGGTCAGGTTTAGCCTACAAGCAATCCTCAGAATTGCTCCAGCACATACTTGCAACAGATCCAAGTTTCATCCCTGCCAGCATGAGCGGCTAAGCACAGCGCACTTCTTGACAAGTCCTCTTTACCTCTAGACCCACTATACTCAAGACCAGAGGAGAACATTATCATAGGTAAATCTATAGGAAGTCAAGAACTTTGCAGTGAATGTAAGGAAGGGAGGAGAAAATGAAATCTGGTTAGCAGGATTTTTCAGACTTTGCCTTTTTTTTTTTCCTATACCACCTGTACTGGGTCTGGCTAGGATGCAGTTCGCTTTCCTTGTATCAGCCCATGCAGTGCTGTGCTTTGCCCCTGTGGCTAGAATAGCACTGATAATGCATCAGGGTTATGGCTATTACAGAGCAGGGCTCACAGCAGCAAGGCTTTCTCTCCAACCTCACCCCCCCTCCTCAAAAGCCAGTAGGTTGGTGGGGGGCAAGAAACCGGGAGGGGACACAGTTTGGGCAGCTGACCCAGACTGACCAAAGGGATATTCATTACCATGTGACACCATGCTGAACCACAAAAAGCCAAGGGGAAGGAGGGTGGGGACATTTGTGTTTAAGGCACTTGTCTTCCACAGCAGCTGTTACACATACTGGGAACCTACTTCCCAGGAAATGGCTGGATATCTTGCCTGCCGATAGGAAGTAGAGAATAAATTTCCTCTTTTCACTTTGCTTCTATATGCAGCCTTTGCTTTCCTCATTAAACCACCTTTATCTCAACCCACAAACTTGCCCATCTTTTTTTCCTTTTCCTGCCGTGTTGAGGAAAGGGAGCAAAAGTGCAACTGGGTCTGGCAGCCAGCTAAGTCAACCCACTATCACGTCCATTTTAGAGCAAAAACTGACATTGCCTGTGCTTTAAAGTAAAGTTCAGGTTCAGATTTTTAATTGTTAAAATCTTGTCCCTAAGATCACTTTGAGTCTCCCAGTTATGCTGACACAACAGGATCCCCAGTACACCAACACCACACTTGCCTTCATGGTTTAATCAAACAGGACAAGGTGAATGCTGTCAATTTTAAGACCAAGATCCTGCTGTGCAAGCCAAATAATTCACATACAACAATCCAGGTGTGTAGAACTACCGCACCTATTTGATGCGGCTTCTCTATAAGGATTTAAATGTCCTCAGGAGATGAAAACCTTTTTAAAAAAAAATACAGCAATAACACCCTGTGCAGTCCATCTATGCTTCCAGCCACCCGAATAGTAAATTTCTCTCTAATTGCAGCTATAGCACCCCTAAGTGTTTTCCCTGGTCTCTCAGGGAAAAGAAGATGGCAACCATCTCATATGCCCAGAGATATCACAAGCAAAGTAATTATTCATTCTATTGTCTTATCCTTATGCAAAGAACATGGCCATCTTTTATGAGCCTTGATTTAAATCAAAACTGCTGCGTTGTGAACAGAACTATCAATCATGTTTAGGACTCACACAAGCCTTTCCCCAGACTTCATAAAATAAAATAAAAATAATTTTATTATGTGCCATGCACATGTAGTTGGTAAGTTGAAGACAGCTAACTTTCAAATCCTTTACAAAAAACTGAAGGCATTCCTTCACCAAGTCCTACTCCAAAGACGTAACAGTCAGCTTGGAAGAGTAAACAGCGATAGATTTCCTTGTACCCCATCCTACACCAGACCCTTACAAGTAAACACTTCTGGTTTGAAGGGGCTGCTGGACAGTGCCTGGAATTTTAACCCCAACTGAAAGGATACTGATTACTATGCCCTGCATGTATGTATGGGAATTGTCCTCCTTGTAGGGACAAGGGAAAAGCTGAGTAAAAAGGAGCTAATAAAGATACCCACTATATAACCTCTTCTGTGACACCCTGTGCACAACAGTACCCTCAACATTGCTGGGTCCTGGGAAGAGCCATTAGTACTAAGTTCCCACAGAGCCATGCTGCAAGAAGGAGAAGTTCGGAAACTTTAAGACAAAGCTTCTCAGCATTGGGTGATGCTAGCTGGCACAGGACCCTGAAACACAGACCAAGAAAACAAGCTGAAGTTGCAGTTTCTTACTCTGGCAACTACGTGAGTAAATTCCTCCAGATCTGCAAGAAATACAAATCTTTTAATCTTGAAAAAAAAATCTTCCTCCTTACTGAGGCATTGCCAGGGAAGCCCTGTGTTTCCTGTAGAAGACACTCATTTTCCCCCAAATGCTGCACACCAGTCACCTCTCTCCTGTGAGCTGTGCTTTGCACCCACCCTGCACACACTAAATTGAATTCCTGCATTGTCTCCTTTTACTTTCAAAATACTTCAGCTCGATCTTCAAGAGTCCTCTTTCTCTGACTTTGCTAGTATCACAACATGCCAACTGCAGACTCATGGGAGGCCTAGCAATATCTGCTGTCGTCTACACCTCACATTCCAGAACATCTTTGGCTTTAGTAGCACAGAAGCCCTAACATAGAAGATCTGAATACGGCAGCTGGTGAGCAAACTTCTACTACATTTAAAACCTTGTGACAGGTTATTCAAACTAGATGAATTCCAAGTACTTCTCAGCCTGGGAAGCTTACTACCATTTGTAGTTCAGTGAAAGTGCATTTACTGTACTTAATATAACTTACATAGACACTTTTATTCAGGTTGATAATGATATTTTAGTTCACTTGGGAGGAAAAGAAAAAAAAAAAATCAAAGTAGAACTACCTTAGAAGAATTCACCTTTCCCTCTCACATTTTCCTCAAACTATTAGTCCTCATCATCAAGGGAAACAAACTTGTACAAAATTTTTACATTATGGAAGCAAATTGCTGATGTCAGCATTGGCTGGCATTATATTAGCTCTATAGGTAAAATTTATGAGCATACTTGACTTCTTCCCACACGTTTAATACTTCCTACATGCAGTTTCATTTTCACTTCAAAAAGACTAGAAATCCACTCATTTTTGGTATAGTTCAGAATCAGAGCAGCACTAAAGCAATCTTAAGGCAGGTGAGAAACTGAACTAGAAAACAACTCCTGATGGCATGAATGATCAGTCAAAAACCTACCTATTTTAATTACCGCAATCAAAACTAACCAACAGTGGCTCTCAAAATGCTCTGTCATATTCTTGTGTGATACCCATTCTTAATTACTGTTTGAGATAGCCTATCTCAGTATCTTTTGAAGGCCACTGATTACATGACTTTTATTTGCTACCACTAAAGCACTATATATTGTTTCTTTGCTGAAATTTTACATACACTTGCTGCAGTAAATGAGAGTATTATGTTCATATGAAGATCCAAGAGAAAACTCTACAGAGCCTGGAGAAATTAAAACAATAGTGCAATCTGCTAAACACTGATTATGACATGATTGTTAGTGTGCTGACACTTATGGATGGAAAAAAGTAGTTGGCATAGAGCGCATACTTCTCCGCAGTTGGTGCTTTTCTGTGCCAAAACATACTTCTAAATGAAACAGTTTGGGCATCTGAAATAAATAAGTGACAGATTCCAAGGCTCCAAGTTGCCTTATACCACATGGGGCAGTTGCTGAGAAATCTCAGAAACAAAAACGTTCTTGCAAAGCCAATAGCACACTGTAGTTGGACAGCCACAGAACATCTTAGCAACTCAACTGATGTCAGCCTTCTAGTTTGATCCTGAAATTAATTTGTTAAACAATCATCTGTGGACAAGAAAGCAGCCCTAGGCTGAATATTTTTGCAAGCATTCTGTAGTTTTTCCTATTTTGCTGCAGCTTAATGACTTTTCATACTGATAGAAGAAAAAAACCAGTGTTTTCGTTTTGAAAGTGTTATTATTTACATATCCTATTTTCATGAATTAAAATTTAAGTAGAAGCATAAATGAATACTGAAGTTATGAAATAAGAATAAATCTGAAGAAAAATGCATATGGTGACTACAGAACATAAAATGTTCACTTCTGGTTATAAAGTCATACAACCAAGTTTAACTGAATTGCATCCAAAAGTTGTGGATGCAAAAATTCTAAAATAAGTTTGCATAGCTAGATACCTTTTATATCTTCAGTTTTCATCAAATTACAAACTAGAAATGACATACAGTAATACATCACATGAATAGTTAACACATCCTCATGTTTTATAATCAGTTCTGCAACTAAGAAACAATTTCAGATTGCAAACATTTGACTTAATTTTTGGAAGACTGACTGAAGTACTACTTAGATGGGCATACTATGAATTAGCCAGTAGTTTCCACATTTAAAACAATGTCAGTCTCAAACCAGGTGACATTCACATACAAAATAACTGAAGCATAAACGCCATGCAGGGCAAAACCTGAGCAGATAGAGAAAACAGGTATACCTGTAAATAGTAGGCATGATTAAAAAAAAAAAAGACAAAACACAGACACAGAAGTTTTCATGTTTGAAACTACATGGTACAGTTCACTATATTAACATCCAAAGGATTTTTCATGTTATGCATAAAGTACGGTTAACAAAAGACATAATAGTATGCAGATAAAGCTGATTCCATGCTATAAAAGGAACAAATCACGTGTTTCATGGATCCCTTAAGCAGAAATTGTGAACAGAACCCGGTAGCTGCCATTTTGAAGCGGGAATTGCTAACATTACACACAATGTAGTAAGTGGGATGCAACGTTTAGCTACACAACTGCGCTATTAGGCAACAAGTTCTATTTTTCAGCAATGCATAAGAGATTTTAATAGAAAAAACAAAACAGATAGGTTAAAAGTTGAACAGGAATGTAAACTTTTACAAGTTTATATGTAGATACAAAGAGACTTATTAAAAAATCTCGTATTATCATCAAAACTGATTATTTACCTCCTTTTTGTTTTCCAATCCTTGTTCAATCTGATGGTGAATGCTGTATATCTAATCATAATCCTGCTGTTATCACAGCTGTTATGTGCTTTATTTTTGATGACTCAAAGACAGATGTTCCAAAATTGCCCTAGATCCCTGCCAGCCTTTTCAATTGCATTATACAATCAATTAAACTTTCCTGACCCTATTCCTGTCTCTAGATAAAATTCAGACGTTGACACTTCAAGAAGCAAATCATGTATGTAAATTGGTTCTAATGACAGCTATAGATGTGTAGTCGTATGCAAATAGAGTATTATCAAACATTAAAGTGTCCAGGAGCAGTAGCTAGACGGATGCAGTCAAGAAAAATTAACTAGAAAATGCATACTCCAGATACTTCCCACAGTATGTAATGCAATTAAACAGAAGCAAAGGGAAATTCACACTAGAAACTGCCTCTCTCCTGCCATGCCTATTTATTCCCCATCATCTGTTATTATTGTTGAGAATCTTCACATTGTGTCCCAATTAAGCAAATCTCTCAGGATTAATAAGGGTTCGCCTTCTCTATCACCACATCTTTAATGTTTGGAACTGAAACATTGGCACCTCATGCTATACACGAGCGTGAGCAGTTAGAATAATAACAATTGTAAGATGTGCTTGCCAAAAAAATGATTACAAGTGAGGCTTTATTGCAGGGGTGTCTTGTTTAGAAGGATTTAGCACAATTCAATGGGGTGACAGCAGTTGTCAGCCACTGATACTGAACATAACTACTATTAAAAAAATCAACTTATTTATTGAATATTCAGTGCTAAGCCATTGTTTGGGCATGTTTGGAATACACATTATTTTGCTACGGTTTGTTAGTCTCTTTAATGGCCATTTTAAAACCACTGCAGAATAGTTATTTTTCTTCGATATTCCACACAGCAAGTTTCATAGAACCCAATGACAAGCTGATGGCATTCAAAAGTTCTTAAGACTATGACCAAGTCATCGCGTCCACAGCATTTCTGGATCCTAACTTGTAAGCCACGTGTGAAAATATTTCAAAGTTTCTGCTGTGTTATTCAGTATATTTCAGATGCATCAATCTTATCATTACTTCTACTTCCTTGGTCTTTTCAAGCCACTTCTCATGTCTTTTTGCCATTTCATTTCAAAACACATCAGGAAAGGGTATGAGGAAATTACCCCTTATCAAAGAATTCTATCATTTTTTTCTCCCTCACAATATAGGGCAAGCTGATAAGTTAAGATGCAAAACAGTTTCAAGACTATGACCAAAAGACCTTCCAGGTTTTTCCTGCAATTCACCCCCTCTGCTTTAAGTTCTGAATCTTCCCAGTAAACACTAACAACAATTCTGGAGAGGTTTTGGTCTTTTATAGCCATCCCTGATGTTGCACCAGGGAGCAGAGGGGAAGAAAAAGGCATATGACTTTCTCCCTCATGACCTGGAATACAACGAATGGTCTTCATACTGAAACAAACAAACAAACCAACCCACCCACAAAACAACACACCAAACTAAGAACTTGAGAGGAGAATTCAGGGAGTATGACTTTATTTAAGAATTTCTCATGTAAAATGCTAGTTCAACACAGCGTTCTGCCTTACTCTTTGCCTTTTCTTTCATTTTCTCGCTCGCTGCCCCTCACCTTCACTCTGCTGAAGGAGCCTAACCAAAGTTAGAGGAAAGCAAGGATCCATTTTTATCCTGCACATTATTTCACAGAGAAGAAAAGGGCAGCCACACACCTGTGTGGAAGTGCAGTGAAAAGACATAGTGATTTTGGGATCCCTTTATAATCAAAGGAAGAAAAACTTCTCCAGAAGAAAAAAATAAAAGTAAAGTTAGAGGACAATTCGCTCAGTCAACTGGCCTCCTGTAAGTCTTTTTCCAGAGTACTTCAGTACTGTGCATCAGTTCAGGCCAATATCCTACTTGACCTTCACCTGTGCAAGGCAAAAGAAAGGGACCAGAAAAGTCAATACTACTATTTAGCACTTAAAGCTAAACCATTCATTTTCTGACTGAAATTTTTCAAAGGAAGATTTTTACCTTCATGAAAAGTGAAGCACAGGTAGAATTTGGCCTTGATCACGCCAGTTTAGTAAACTGGATTTCCCCGTTTCTCTGTTCTACATTATATTATCATGAGTACACTGGAAGTATATTAAGATGTAAAGCTACAGCATTTATTCATGCTCTCCCCTTTCTTCTATCTTGGATAACACACGCAGAGACTGTTTTAGTGTCAGGCAGTTCCATATGTCCAGTGAAGACATAAGAGCTCCCAGACACATTCAAAAGCTTCCCCAGAAGTCCTGGCAACTCCTTGAAGTTGAGTGTGGATTCATTAATCAGAAGAAAGAAAAAAGTCCTCAGTCACATGTAAAGAAATAAAACTGGAAGACTGTGACAGTCACAAACTATTCTAGTACAGACACTGAATATTACAAGCTCTTTAGCTAGTCATACTTTATCATTTTTCCAGGTCTGCACAGGTGACAGATGCATAAATATTGCTTATTTGACAACAAATACAGCACCTTTTCTGCCTCACTGAAACCAAAATAGATACCCATCTCATTCATAGACAGCACAGCCATCTAAAATTACCTGTCGAGCTCTAGTGCCACAGTTACCAAAATGAGCAGAACCAAACAGAAAAAACACACAAGGAAGTCTTTCATGATACACCTGTTATAAATACACATAAGGGAGATAAAAACAAGCTAAGCCTGTGTCTGTTTCAGAACAAATATGTTCTAGTCCAATACCCATGCTTAAGACATTAAATGGTATTCTCATGGGATAATTTTGACCAGATTGTTCATACATTAGAAATTTTTCATGAAGCGCTTCAAGACCCAGCCTTTCCAACTGGAAAGCTACATTATAAAATGATAGTAGATCCAAGGCCAATTGTTGCGTTTATAAGCCTTGTGGGGACAAAACAGCCACCCAGAGGAAGACACGCTCAACTGACCAGGTACTGACAAAGACAATTTCCTACTGCAAGCCTTCCACCCCTACCCCAAAATGTTCTAAACGCTTCAGGAAGTTCAGCCATGACATTAACACTGTGCAGGCTAGACTCCCTTTTGGGAACACAATTTCCTTGTTTTGCCTTGGGCTTAGACATACTAAGCCTGAATTTCACCCAGGTTTCTCCCCCTTACCTCATCATAGGAAATAATTCACACTGTATAAGTATTTAGGTGGAATTGAGGTAGATTGAAGTGAGCCATACAATGCAATTCAGCTGAGTTCCAAGTCCAGTTTACCTCAGATCTAAGTTCTAAGTATTAACTGTTGGAGAAAGACAATTCTCATGTTAGGCCTCTCTTACAGGAACACAGAGCTATCTAAAAGACTGCAGAAAGATTTTTAATCTAACAAGTGAACCTGAAGTTGAATCTTACTTCTAACTTAAAAGCATGCAACTTCCTCAATGCAGCCTTTTTTGCTTCCAACTTAAGTCTTCTTTCTCTGCTCTATAATAGATTCCAAACAAAGCCAAAAAATTCCTCCAAAATACATGCCTTCTGCGGCTGTTGTGGTTGCAGGCAGCTGCACATATAACACGTCAGACTCATCTAACCTGTATCAGCAAACAGGCTGGATCAATCCCCAGTTCCAGCATTTGGGACCACCACAAATCTGGCCTCCAGTCACATTTGCTGCTTCACCTTTCCTCAGTATCCACCATCTGGAACAAATTTTAATATCAGGAATCTTTTAACTGAATTAGGACACTTTTGGTCAAAACTTTGGCAAGTGTTTTTTCTGCTAAAATTCAACGAGTTCAGACATACAGGTTTTGCCAATCTTACTGTTCTTTCAGATGGACCTGCATAAATAGTTCTTTCCTTTCTCTACCAATTACTGTATAGTTTGTTTTTAACTACTACAAAATTCAATTACCCCAAAAGATCTTTCAGCCACAGAACCCATCTTTGAACCCCTGCCACATTTTTGGAAGAAACTTTCTACCCCTCACACACATTAAGTGTTTACCACAAAGGAAAGATCATCAAAATCTCTAGGTTGTCATGAAGGTTAAAACCTCACACCTCAGTGAAAGGCTATGTCAAAAGGTATGCACATGTGAAAGGCACAAATAAGACAGTTCAATAAAATAGTGACAGTATGTAAGTCTGTTTTCAGATTCTAAACCACGGCATCTTTGATATTCCATATTTCAGTCATAAAGGAAAGCTGTTAAGATTAAAATAATTTCACAATAGTAAGACATACCACTTATGTCATCTATTAGGCCTCTTAAAATAACTGATAAAAAGAACATTAAAAATACCTGTAAAAGTCAAACTCAGGAAAATCAGCATGGGTGTATTTTTAACTCAACAAGCATATCAGGTCATGGACATACCCAAACCATGTAACAGAAAGTAATTCTGATCACATTGTGGGGTTTTTTTGTTGGGGTTTTTTTTTTTTTTTAAAGCCCACATAGCTTTGCATAGGCATAAGCAGGTTAAATGAGATCTTCCTTAAGAAAACAAGGTAACTATTCTTTTATGTTTATGATGAATTTATATTTGACATCAATGCGTTTATTGCATCATTCATTAGGTATATGACCCTAAATAAGGGCCTCTTACCTAAATCAGAGTGGCTTTGCAACCACTTAGTGTATATTGAGATAATTCAAGAGCTCTTCCAAATGAGCAGCCTAATCTGATCTACATGTACTGTTCCTTCAGGACAGGCCCCATCTCAGTCCCATTTGATCAGAGCTCTTCCGTGGAATCTGAAAGTGGGGAACATCTTCCCAAAAGTCAGAAAAATTATCATTAAAACATGAACTTTGGGCAGACTTCTTTCAAAGGGCTTTAATTTCTCACTGCACGACCACTGTTCCACATGTCATCTTATTTCAGTTTGAAACCCTTGCTAATTATCTTTTTATCTTGTTAAAGGGTGAAAATTCTCCAAGTAGTGCTTTTCTCTGGAGATTTGTTTCCACCAAAGAAACTTTGTTAATATGTGCAGTCTAATTTGCTGTCCTTCTGAATTCATCTAGGACTAAGGCTATTCCTTCACCACAATCAAGCAGGTAAGCTAACTATAAAATTAAAAAGTCATTATAAAATTTTCCTTTCTTCTTTTCAAATCTTCAGTATTTGAAGCAGATTTCCTCTTGCATACCTCTTCTTTATTTATGATTGCAGTATCTCATTGAAGCTTTTCACCTACACCTGTACAACGCTATCTTCACCTTCTGTTTCACTATCAGACAAGGCAGTTTTCTGCTTCATAAAAGGAAGGAAACAACATCTAATATGTTCTGTTACAAGCACTAACAATGAACTGGTAGACTTCGTATGATCTATTCAATGAAGCTCAAGACACACAGTTCCTAGTACTGAGAAACAACAGAAATAATTTGTCATCAGTCTGTGATTTCTATCTTTATTTCTGCAATACAAGTTTAAATCAGCACCTAGACTTCAAACACTGACACGTCTGCATACAGAAACTGCATTTTTGCTGATACTTAAGCAGAGCTATCACACACACAAACAAAAAAAAAAAAAGAAAAAAGAACGAGATTTTCAGAGCTATGCAAATAATGCCTTGATACAGTCTTTACTCAAATTGGCAAAAGTTCACTGATGGCACAGACACAGCAGCATCACAGCTTTTGAAACACTAGCCTGGGACACAGTGTAAAATAACGGAAATTCTTTTTCAGGTCACTGTTGTTATTTATTGGCAGCCATGAAGATTTCTGTTAAAATAAGTCCCTCAATAATATTGGCTAATACATCAATTTTCCTATGTTATAGCTGTATACCAAGTCCAACTGCCTTACAGCTGGGTGGATTTTCAGGGTAGATTCCCAAGGCTGGATGGGAAATCTCCCTGGTAAATCCAAGATTATTTCAAGCTACATTCACACAACTAAAATCAATTTATACAACTAAAAAAAAAAAAAAAATCAAGTTACTTGGCTGAAATTCTCATCTAAACCCCAGAATGGCTAGTAACCAACAGTAAGTAAACACACTGATGAAAAATCTGGTGTTTGAAGCTCTTCTGCTCTCTTGTACTTACCCCATGGCCTAAGGCAAAGCTTTTCACTTCCTTCTACTCCTCCAAGAGCAGAATTCACATTTCACACGTTGTGAAATATAATTCATGTTTATAACATTGAACAGTATATAAGTAGTATGAAGCTGTACATTTGACTTAGTTCTCCACCATGAAACCATATGGTTAGTTATTCTTACATGCAACTAACTTTGCAAATAGAACGTGCTGACCTTGGAGCATATCACAAGCCTCAACGCTGAGACAACGTATGCTTTATAAACTGTACTAGATTCAGCAACACAAAGTAATAATTCAAATCCTCGCTGAAATTCACAAAGTATGGGACAAAAACACTACAGTCTTAAATCTCGCGATAACCCCCCATTCTCTGGAAGAACCTAGCCACCAATTTTTCATCAAGCACTCTGGAAAGTTTCTTTTCTTAATACTACCCTTGCAAGAAACTTCTAAACTGCTGAAAGAGTCAGCCTTACACCACAATACAACTCTTTGCCTGGCAACAGGTAGACCTCATGCTATGGAGTCTGGAAGCAACAGAGACCAATTTGTGTGTGATCTATATTAACATTCATCCTTCACTCTTAAACCCTAGCATCCAGTCCAATTTTTATATTTATGAGCACTACTCCAAACAAGCAAAAGACCGCCTGCTGCTTACAGCAGAATGAAAGCATGTGTCTGACAGGAAGCAGAGAAAGCTATTTCGGGATTATCCATTCGGCTCAAAGTTAAACAGAATTTCAAGATGAAAGCGTAGTAAGTCTTTAAAACAGCATAACACCTTCATGTTTTCTCAGGAGTATTTAATATGAAAATCCATAAATTCATATAATTTGTTAGCTTCAAAAAAGGCCCCCAAAAATTCAGTTTGAGGTCTTTGATAACAGCAGTTTGAGTGAAAGACCTCATTTCTTTAGAGGAAAGGACCTTCTTCAGAAGATAAGGATCTGGGTTAACAAAAGGTTAATATCTGTCATCTGACAGAGATCAGTATATCCCCATTCCGGTGGCTACACAACAATTAAACCATAAGCAATCCATAACCAATGTAACATAATAGTTGTATTAGTCAGGCAGATCATTTTACTTTGCTGGGCATTGTGAAAGATTCCATGAGAATTCCAGATGCAAATTCTTGATGAAAAAGGAAATGATAGAAGTGTCTCAAAGATTTATTTTTACTTTCAGTTCAGCACTGTGAGCATATGGTAGAATAACGAGTCCATTCATTCATAATTACAGATGTTTTACACATCTTGCTGAAACATGTGCATTAATGTGTTATAGAGCTCTCTTCTGTTTCCAAAGTGCTACAATAATTATTCTTTGATTTGCATGTTTGAAGTGTATGCATCTATGCATAAACTCTTCTGAGCTCCTGTGTCACGGTTACAACTCATGTCAGTAACAAATCAAATGATCTCATCACTGAAAGGTAGGGATGCTGTACTGTTATTGATACATAACCACACAGTTTATACTCCTATAGGTTCTGGCAAGCCAAGGGACTAGGGTTCATTCCTGCACACTACGCAGTGTGAATCTCTACACCCATGTTAGCTGATAACGGCACCTCATATAACATGAATATTTGTATTACCACTGTAAAATTACTTCCAGTCATCCTAGAAATCCCGTAAGCTAGCTGGCTCCTATATATGAAACTTTTATAGTATTCAGCAGTACTATTTCAAACAAAGCAAGAAAAATACTAAGCAGTAAAAGAACAAGAATTTTAGGGAATTAACAAAAGGATTTATTTAGCTTTATTAAATCAGGTATTTAAACTATTTGGATTAAGTTCTTTCAGTTCTACAGATTTACTTCTTAGTTTTGAGTCTCACTTCCTTCTTCTGTTCTTTCTCCCTCCTCATCCACCAAATCAGCAAGATAGTTTCCTATAAAATACTGTATTCCATCACTTGATAATCAATACTTTATTAGCCTGATATGCTTCCAAAGGAATCCCACCTCCAACCACAAAGATTATTCTTTACATCTTTCAGTCCTGCCAACCTTTCCTACCCAAAGTTGCTTTGCCAACACATTTGTTTGGGTTTTATTAGTAACAGTGATATCTCTGGTCATGGGATCACTGCATCCCATTTCCCTTATACTTATGACCTTTTAACAGGGAGATCACTTGTACGAAAAAGTTCAACCAATGCTTTTTAAACTTGAGTGCTTATGACTAGTCATTTAGGTACAGACATAAAAGTAAAAGGAACTGCCTAGTTTTCAGAAGTCCCAAGCCCTTCAGCCTCCAGCGACAGTAACATATGTTTTACCCCTTCAGCTGCCCTAAAACAGAACCTACTGTTTCCAATGCCATGGTATAGGCTCAGGTGTTCAACTAAATTGCAAACTGGATCAGACAGGTCAACTTGGACTACTTTTCTACAAAAATATTTTTATCAACCAAGGCATTTAAATCTTACCCCAAAGCACCATACATATAGTTTCATAGTGAAAGAGATTAATGGGAGTAGCAGTAACCCCAGAATCATTTGCAAGGCCAAGCCAAAATACAGACACTGAACGGGATGAGACTAAGTCACTGAACTACCAGTGACCAGAGTGTGAAGCTCCAGATTAATTTCCTTTGAACAGAATAACACTTCAAATCTGCACTTGGGTCCCATTTCAAAGGAACACTATTTTACTTTTGATTTCTTTTTACGTTGCCACTGTAACCATAGCACAAAGCCTGACGCATTAGGAAAGACTGGTACCAAGTGGTGATTAGAAGAACTTTCCATAAGCTTAGTCCAGGAATAAGTGCCTGGTAAACAGTGTGCCAGCCCCGTAGTTACATTATCACCAAAGCACAATGAGAGGGACTCAAAAGGCTACAGAGAGGTTGTGGTTGGTTTGTTTGTTTTAAGAGATATATGCGTTTCTCAGGATTAGGGAGTGGTGGGGGTAGAATTCATTGAGAAATTAAACCAAGAGAAAATCCTGAATACTGTAAGGATAATTGGCAGGTTGATCTTCAACACAAGATCCCTTGAAGGTCCCGGTAATGTCTGGTAACAAGACTACAGAGACACACAGTCTGTCCCTGCCCAACCACCTCTTTCCTCTCATGTTAAGATACTTGTTGCATTAAAAACTCACCATAATTATAAAAAATACAGCTCAAAATTCTCATTATATAGCACTAAAAACATTTCAGAGGACCGAACTAGGGGAAAGTTGCCACAGGACAACAGCAGTAGACACCAATCTGAAACTAGCATTTATCCCACACTTAAAAGAAGTCAGTTTTACTATGTCTTATTTGACACAAACTGATTTATTCTAAATACTGAAAGTGTTTTCAATGCTCCCCCAAGCTTCCCTCCTTTCTTCAATAAACAAGCGAATAAAATAAAACCCCACACTGGAGACTATGCCCATCAAACCTATTTTGGCACTACACTGGCACCCTGAGCACCAGGCAGCGCGCACAACCTCCTGGACACATCCTCAGCCAGAAAGGGAGGGAGTACGTACAGAAGGCACAGTGGCCCCAGCCTCCCATCCATGCCCACAGGTGGAATAATCAATTCCCTCAACACAAATGGATGTGACAGTTTTTGTGCAAGTTGCCTCCAGTTCAAGGGGAAGGCAGGTGAAAGCGTACAGCCATAGGTAACAGAGTGCTTATAGACTACTAAAGTGTTCAGAGCGATAGCATTCTGTTGTGTGCCATCTATGCTGACAAGGATTATGGAGTATGGACTGCGCTTAAGGTCTTTCCTTTCCAGGAAACAGTGAAACGTTTCTTGGTGCTTTCTGCACATTCTCTTCCCATACAAGAAAGAGCAGTTGTGGGTATTTCCCTATTCTTCTAGGTAATAGAAAGACCTACGTTTTCACATGCTCGCACACAAACCATACTCAGACACTGCTTGGAGTTTCCAGCTTGTCTGGATGCTTATTCCTCCTTAGTTTAAACAACATCAGAAAGAACATAATTGGCTTTTTATACAGAAATTATTCTTTTCCCCTATGCCACCAGTATAGTTAGCCTCAAAGATTACCTACAGCAGGAAAAAATAATAGTTTGTATATTTGACTAGAAAGGAAAATCATTGGCAGTAATGAAATCCCAACTTCCCTGGGAAAGGAGGAAAAAAAGTAGTTTTGAAGTGTTCACACAAAGCAAGTTGGCCCAACCCACCACCAAAAAGCTGTACGATAGCTCTTCGGAACTTGGAGTTTTTTCCAGCACATTTCTACCTAAGCTACGGATCATGTATGTAATTTTGTTTAGTGCATAGTTATAGACAGGTAACCATTGAAGAAAATTCCTGTTAGTGATGGATCTAGACTGACATTCTTATTCATAAATGCTGCATCATTATTCTTGCTGGAACACAGGTAATGTTTACCTTTACTCTGTAATCTCTACCTAGTCAGAATGAGTTAAAAGGCTTGCATTTATAAAGCATACATGATACAAACCCAATTATAAGCATGTCAAAGTAGGAGAAAGAATTAGTGATGATGGCTGAATCTCAGAAGAGCTTCAGATTCAATTCACAAAGGGTCTTATTTGAACTTTGTACAAAAATACATGAATCTGAAAACCTAAGGTCAACATAGAAATAACATATGTCAGAGTCTCCCAGCCCCACTCCTGGCTTTCCATCCAGGTAGGAAATACTAGGAATATTATTCTTTAAGGATTTTGGTATTTTTGCTTGTAGTCATGGCTAAAGCTGGGAATTGCAACAGAGACCCAAACAAAAAAAGCAAAGGAATTTTACAGAAACATTTTGATTTGGGATAGAGAAGCTGCTTGTTAATTCATGCTCAACATAATTGAGTTTGTTTACCTAAAAGACATACTGCAGTATGCTGTAGTGCCTGCAAAAAAATGAAAATCCAGTCACAGATTGAGTGACTTGACACAGAGTTGGAGTGGAGGTGAAGGAAATAAATTACAAGGCAAAACCCCTACCAAATCCACACTTTTGGATAATTAAGCTATTATAGTTTTTCATACGGATGAATGCGTTTGAGAACTGTTACGAGCTATTAGCTGGAGCAATGAAAAATTTAATTTACACAAGTAGTAAATATCTTCTTTTCCTATCAGATTTTTTCATTACTACAGGCAAGGAGGAAGTACAAGAAAGAAATCTGCTTTTAAAAGCTGATTTTCACCCATGTGAAAAAGTCAAATTTTTCCAATATGGTGATTAAACAAAAATTAATGATTTTGCCTGGAGGATGCACTCTTTTCACTGTGTCATGACAAGAATAATCTATTGAACTAACAGTACATTTTGTGTGGAAAATTATTTTCCTCTGAATCAGACATAAAAATAAAACAGGAATAGTTAAAAACATACATGTTTTCTTACATGAACAGTGATAATATGAAACATGAAAACTGAAGGGTTTGTTCCATTTTGGGGATTTCAGTGGGGGGTTTTTGTATGGGATTTTAAAAAACCCAATCAAACAAAAAGAAGAGTTCTATACTCTATGTGTGTCACATTTAGGTTAAAAAATTAAACATCTATTATGCAAAATCTAAATTATTCTGCACATGACATTAGGCAGGTTTTGAATTTTTTCCCTTGAATACTAAAAGCCTGTGTGTTGCAGACACTAAAGCAATGAAGCAAAATCTACAGAAGAAAATGGAATTATATAGCCTTAAGCATTATGGTATATAGAGCCTGCATGCTGTTCTTTGTTAAGGAAGTGCCATACTCCCTGTCTGTCAGGGCTCCCATTTTCAGCAATAGTTCAGCACTGCTTCTCTAAACGACACATAGCAAGGAAAATAAGGTTTTCAATGAAGCCTCACACAATTAAAATGGTAAATATTTCACATACTATTCTGGTGTCTGCAGGAGGTAAAGCTTCACATGGAGCTAACTTATCCTCCACAGCCAAAGGAAATGAAGCAGTTTCAGCCATCAGATGGCATGCCTAAATACGTGTTCCAAAGAGCCTGCACATGCTTTGCTTTAATAAAAAGAGGGGGAGGTGGGGAAGTGGCCAAATTACAAAGAGAGCAGTTCAATCTTTTAAGACAGGCAGTAACTATGGGTTATACTGTACCATTGATTTTTCAGCAGAACTCTTCTTGGATTTCTATAGAGAGTTTAGCTTCAAAATTGATGAGGCAATATGCTCTTCTTAAAGCAGCCATGTTAGGAAAAGAAAAAACAGGTAAGCTGTTTAAGGTTCACTCCTGCTCCCACTAAAGCCTGCTAAAACTAACTATTGCAATAGAACAAGATCATCCCTTCAAGCCCAAACATTTAAAAGCTCTTAGGCACAGAAAGCAAGTTTGCACATTAGAATACATACAACTGTTTGGAAATAAAGTTTGGCGAGTGCCTAAAAACTCACAGGACTGCAGCCTGAATCGTTGGGTGGGTGTCAATTGCCTCTACCTTCCTTCCTTCGAACTACAGAGTAGATTAAACAGAAGCACAAGTAGAATACACACACAGAAGCGGGATTTAACTGTACTAAGTGTACTAACTTATTAACTGGGAAATGATCAAGATTTTGCAACGCTTCTCTAGCGTTAATAGGGTGTAATCCTAAACAAGATTTGGCCCGGCGTTTTACCTTCCTAGCCCGTTCATGAGAAGGTGCACATACCGAACTAGCCACTGGAGGGCGCCACCACTGCCCCCAGCACGCCATTCCAGGCTACCCAGACCTCGGCACAGAAGGGAGGCGATGAAAACGGGAAAGGACAGAACCGCCTAGCAGGGTTATTTAAGCAACATGCAAAAGCTCCATTATAAAAGGGTCAAAAAGTTTCGAAGTACTGCACCGCAGTTAACAACAGAAGCAATTTACTGAAGTATTTCACATGTCACACTTACCGGTTCTTCAATTTTAAAATACAGGAACAAGGAAAGATCAGTATCATTGCTTACCTTTTGCCTATAAATGCCTGCAAAAACAAGGTAAGGTATTTCACTTTTATGTCATATGGGACACTTGTGTGTGTGCAGCAAAGGCTGATGTCTGTAACAGCAAATCTGCTTTGCACAGTTATTACACACCATTTATATCAGAACAACGCTCGAGTCTGTGCTCAGTCCAAGCCCCCCCTCTGTCAGCTGCACATAAGTGTTGCACATTTGCTCCCATAAAGTCCAAGAACAGAGATAAAGATATGAAAAATACTGAGTCACAATGGTGAGAGAGTTGGAAACTTAACATGACAGTACCATGTGCTAGAACTCAGCAACAAAAGAGTTCCAGATGCACAGTGCCTTCTCTGGAGGAACAAGTAAGCCAAACAAACCCATCTTTGATTTTTTTTTTTTTCCCCCAATAATTTGCAAATTCACATAATAGTTTTGCAAAGGGAAAAAAATCATGAATGAAGAGGGGGCACTGCACATTTCAAATGCCAACCACAGCAATAGCATCCCAAGATTGAGAGATATTGGAAACACCTGCTATAACAAACAGTTTACACCTAGGTGTTTGGGATCCTCACCCAAAAAATTGCAAAATCCTGGCTGAAAACTGATCTGCTTAATACAGGCCCTTAGTACAAAGAACAAAAGGGGTACTCCAGTGCAGTCCTTGAGGACACTCAGACAACAGGACTCAAGTTCTCTACTTTTCCAGCCCTGGTTTTCCACACCTTTTAGTACACATGCTCAGAAGTCAAGCATTTAATTTTGTTCCAAATAAAAGCAGTTGTTTTCGAGATTTCTGCCAGAATGGCAAGGACAGCAGGATTTCAAGGAAGTGCAGCAGGAATTCAAAGAGCAAAGGCAGAATACCCCATCACCTGAAAAGTGCTGATAATGACAGCAACTGAGCTGGAGAACCACTTGGAACATTTAAGCTGGCTGTGGTACAGATTAATTGGATACTGTCTTTGAAGTCCTTTAAACATGAAAAGCACAAGATAAGCGTGTTATCTTCAGCCTCATCGCCACCATTATGCCTAATCCTACCTAACGTTATAAGGCATCTCCTGGTGATACACTAGTAGAGAACCAGTTCTACCCTTGCCTGGCTGCCTGCAAAACCATGACCAGGTTTCACGCTGATCAATAGCTCAAGTAGTTTGAAGAGGTTAGAAAGACAGTAAGACTGAGCTTTGGTATGTTTTTCAATTGAATACTTTGCCAAAATGCTGTATTATACAAATAAACACCCCCAAAACAACCCCCTTCATCTGCTTTTTAAGTAAATGACAATTGATTGTTGGACAGATATTTGCAGAAGAGATCCACCCTTCATTCAGATCAGCCCAATAGTACAATTCCCTAATATATTCGACTAAAAAAATAAAACAGTTCCTAAAAAAAAAATATAATAAAAAATAATTGCTAACAATAATAGGGATTTTCACTTTCAAAGCATCAGCAGCTGTGACAGTAACCAAGCAATTAACAGCTCCCTTTGGCTTTATAAGATTACATAAACAAATATTGTAACTCAAAGCCATTCGGGTAGATTAGAGGACACTGTGGTCCAAAGCCTGTTTAACATCTCCTTTTGAAGAACACTTCTACCAGAAGAGTGGAAAAACAACACAGAGCAACACTTTTACTTATCCATTGCTGTTAAGACCAAATTCAGGTAACAGTACACTGCAGCAGGTGGTGTGTCCAGTCTTCAGTTAACTCCTGAGGAAAGCAGCTTTCACTTAAATAGAAGAGAGCAGAAGAAGATCCAGGCATCCTGCTGTCTGACTGCACTTTCAGTGACAGGGAAACGCAGCAGAATTACAATGCATTGAAGAAAAACCATGTATTTATTTTCTTAATCAGAGACTATAATCCTTAGCTTCCGTATGACTTCTAGCTACATACTCAGAAGCAAGGATAGGCAAACATAACTCAGTTCTATAGCATAACAAAATGACTCAAAACAGTACATTCATCAAATATCCCAACAAGACATTGACCTGCACAGTAAAGACAGGAAAAGTTTCCACTAAGACATGATTTATAGCTTCTATTTTTGAACTTAATTGATGATCTGTAGTAAAAATAAGAAAAGAAATACCAGAATACCACAGGATGTTAGAGAGTTAGAGGACTGCTACATCCTTCAGAGTTCGGGCAAATTATTACGCCGTTGGCAAATAGATTCTGCAAGCTGGGAAGGGGCAGTTGGTGGCAATTTGTGGGGGGTTACCTTGTCTTACCATAAGGGATGCAATACAGAGACAATTGCTCTAAGAGAAGTAATATTCTCTGTTGACAACAGAAAAGCTTGAAGGTGGAAGCATTCATGGGGAAGAAGCCTGGATGTGCTGGAGTACCCCCAGGCACACTACTTGTGCACATATGACACCTAGCAAACGTTTGATCTGCCACCTGTGGTAACCGGGAGAACACTCCTGAGGAACCTCACACAGTCAGAAACAACTCCTAAGTACACATTCAAACAAATAGTGTATGATTACAAAAATAGTATTTGTATCAATTTGACATCAATGATACAGAACTGACTTGCTTTTCTCAGACAAGAGAATAAACTGACCTCAGTCCCGTTTTTCTTTTCCTCTCTTTGTTTGGTGTTTCCTCATAACAACAACATACACTTAGGAAATTACACAGCTACAACAGAAGATTATGAAGGGAGCAGCACACTTTCTGTGGAGAAACTAACTGCAGCAGTAGGAACACGTTAGCTAGTAAACGGAAGATAGAATAAGGAATCACAAAGTTCTTCAATACTCCTGTCATAAAACCGTCCAGGCATTCCCTTATTTTATAACTAACTTTGGGATGCACAAGCCCTCGTTAATTCAACCTCCCGGTGAAAGGACAATATCCTACAGCAAAGCTCCACGACACAAGACCCAGTGAGAGAATGCACAATGACTCAGAACTTCATTTGTTTTCTATCTAAACTGGGGCAAGTAGATTTTAGATTCAAATAAATCACAGTTCTCTAAGTCATCATAGAAAAATTCTGAAGCCTTTTCTCAGAATCTACTTTGTGACTATTCTACAAAACATGCTAGACACATGCCACTGCATTTTATACACTCTACCTTTTCTTAAGGTGCCTCATTTTACTCATTGTCTTAGAGCTGAGGGAGCAAACAAGTGTGTACTTCAACCCTTCTGAGCAACAGGCCACCCAAAATTACTGATTTCATGAGGTAGGTGATTCACCTGTCTGTCAACCTCAAAATCCATGAAAACCTTCACATTAGATCCTTCTGCTTGGCAAAAGCTCCAAGGTTTTGCCATGAACAGCACATCTTCCTAGCTTGTCTCCAAGATCACAGAGACTTACCCCAACATCTTCTGGCTTGCAGAAGAAAACACACAAAAGCCACCTAGAACTGAAAGTTTAGTGAACTGCAGAAAAACAGCCAGGAGAAGGAAGAGGAAACAAACTGGATAAAACAGGTCATCCTCCAGAAATAGGACTGAATACAGATTAGTCTGGCAAACTGAAGACTTCTAGGAAGTGCTGATATGTCACTGTGTTGCCAAAATTAGAGAAACTAGGTAGGAAGCAATTAGCTACTGTAGCTTCTCCCTGCTTAAAATGATTATTCAAGGCTATATTGTAACATGCAGTTGGTCATACCAATTCAGCATGTAATTGTTGGCATGAAAAATGCCATTTATTCAATCTCGACTTCAAAAATCAAATTGAGTGGAGAAAAATAACAGTTCTTTTCTTGACCCATTCTGCATTTATACTCAAATTCTATGCCTAACACGCAGCTTTGCTGCATATATTGTATGAGTGTCCTCCATAATTAACGCTGTACTTGAACCTCCCCCCTCCTTCCACATCACTCTTGGTTAGATCAAAACAGTAAAGACAAAAACTGAAACACACCCAGGGTGCAAAAGGAGAAGAGAGACTATTTAATGAAGGAGGCTAATAGTGGTGGGGAGGAAGGAGGTTGATTTTCACATCTCAGAACTGTTGAGCCTGCAAATATTACTGAAATCACATCTGGGAACAAAGCTCTGCTTTAAGTAAGTTCACCCATGAGTGTTGCTAAGCAATGGAGAAAAGGCAAGGGAGAGGGAGACTGCCTGACTTTAGGATCAGAAGAACAGATAGGAGATTGAAAAAAAAAAATAAGGTTTCTACATAGACTCATTTGTAAGAACTTTGAAGATCTTTGTTTATATTGCTTGTCTTTCAAACTATTTGTACCACAATTAATCAGATCTGGTTCAGCATCTATACCATGCATCTATAGCATGGATATACCAATGCATATCCAGCACGCAGAGTTGTGCTGCACCCTGGAGCACTGGCACAAGCAGTTATGCATCAGAACTGTCAACATCTGTCTCTGGATTAAACAGGTAAGAATGAAAGAAACTCTCCTGATGCAACTATTATAGAATTTGTTGTCTATGTTTTAGAAAAATATTGCAGACCCTTGCTTTTACGTAACTTAAACTATATACGATATGGAAAATAAAATGCTTGGGATGGCTACAGCTTGTTCTACCTCTGTTCTGTTCTTATGCTAGTAGTTAAAGAAAAGTGAGTATTTTATCAGATGAGATAAATGCCATAACTTCACCTGACTTAGTGAAGTTTTTTCTGTCCACTCTCTACTGGCATCTTGATATTGTAATTTCTTGTTCTGCTTTAGTAAGATTACTTCCACTCTTCAGGAAAGCGACTACACATTTTCCACTGTAGAAAAATACATCGCCTCATATTACTTCACAGCAGAAAACATTTGTTGCCTTGTTCAGCTAAATGCCTCCATAAACCATAGCATGTACATTTGTAAAGCATGCATTGTTGGAACAGTAAATTGAATTCTTTGTTTCATTTTTACATGGCAGCAGTTTTGGTGTTTTTTTTTTTTTAAATCATCATAAATACTCTGGAATGCTCATCTCTATTACTCTAAATTATATTCCATATGCTAAGGCATTTGGAGCCTTCCAGGTCATTTCATAGGCATTAAACTTTTACTGTATACCTGTCTTTTTAATATTTGCTAATAACTCATCTGGAAAGAGAGTGACATTTGTTGCTGAGTAACAGATGTCTGCATACACAGCATGAACTAGTAGCATTACTCTGCCTGAGATCCTAGATTATGATTAACTGTTTTGTCAGTATTCTAGTTAGAGATATTACAAAGGCCTTTCCCAAAATTCAGGATATTCTAAATATATCACTTTTGCAGCTCTCCAGCTGCATTCCCTGCACATGGGATGCATTTGCCTGACAGGCAAATGGCATTCACCACACTGAACAATAAAGACTAATTCAAGAAGATTCAGTCTTGTAATCACATTTTTATTCTGTATGCCTTCAATTAATATTTGAAAAGCAGAGACTCTGAACCAGATATTTTAAACTCAAAGAAGCTCAGACAAAGTACAAAGACAAATGTACAAAGCCAAGTTAAGCCACATGTTGAAGAAACAGCCTTCAAGTTTTCCATTGAAAGGTGATAAATGAATTACTGAGATCAGAAAGTTTCCCCATGCCTAACACAAAAATAGGCCACCTCTTGTTCCATGTTTTATTTACACACACAGTCAGCGCAAATCAATGGCAGTTGCTTTTACAGCTGAACACAGTCAAACAATTTTTCATCCTCCAAGAAATCATACAGGCAGTCCACTACAAAGTGTTCAAGCAGAAATATAAGCTAGGATGGAAGAAAGATCCTACAGATAACCACGTTATCAGTTTCATATAGCAAACCTCTTGAAACAGATGTCATTTAGAAAGTGTAGAGATACATGATGTTGCACTGTGCTTTACCTAATTAACCTATTTTCTTTTTCCTTTTGCTTTTTGTTAATGAAAAGCAAGGAAGGAGAGAAGAAATCTTTCCTATCAGCAGCAGCAGGGGTTGCTGCAGGAAGATGATAATTCCCTCCTGCTACTCTGCTGACAACAGCCAAGCTTCACAGGAGGAGCAAGGCATTTTAATCATGGCATTGAAAAACAGCAGTTTCCAAAGCTTCATCTCACCTTGGTTGATTTACATTAATTTAGGATCAGCTGGCTTACGGTGGAATTATGTTATGTATGGAAGATAGCAGAGGAGGAAAAATTCAATGTAATTTCTAGTTTATATATGCATAAGAGGCAGGGTGTCTGTATATGTAAACACTTTCAGAGCATACCAGATTAAATAGGGACCACTGATTTCCTTAAAAGCACTGTGCAAACTCTAGGACTCCCTAATTCCATACTAAGTGTTTTATAAATACCGTGCTTTAAAATACACAGAATTAAATGGAAAAGGAGAAAAATATTAACAACTGGCAAGTTGGGGTCCAATCCACCATCCAGTGAAGTCATCAGAAAACCTGTGACAGAGGCCTAGAGGTTTTTGGCTCTGACTCTCCATCAGATTATCATTGTAACAAAGGCACCCCATAATGGGCTGCTAAGATAAATGCAAATCTTGTGTCAAAGACAGTTGGCACCCCCAAAATTAAAAATTTGAGCACACAGCAGCTTAGGGCATGTGGCACAACATCTGTTACAAAAACACTAGAAAGCAGACCTGCGGCAAACTGGACCAGTGCCAGCTCTTGAGATTCCCCCTCCCCCCCCCAGCCCTGATAAGGCTGTCAAGTAAATGGACAGATGGCAGCCGATGCGCTTGCAGGATAGCTAGCGTGGTTAACAATCAAATATGCTAAATGATTTCAGATTCACTCTGCACCAGGCATTGTATTTTCTACTGAATCATTAACACTATGTCCTAAGAGGAATACAGTTTGGTAGTAAGAAACTGGCAGAGACTGTATTTTACAAGACAGTGTCTCTGGAACAATTTGTCAGGGAACATTAGATCTGCCTTCATGAATAAAGTCAAAATCTGCCAAGTTTACCAGGCTGGTTTGTTCATAATTTTAATTCTACGGTATTTGAAGAATGGGGATGGAAACGAACATTAAGATGCCGGTCAGTTAATAGCAAAAACTGCTCCCACAGACGCACTCAGCTGAAAGAGCAGAGTAGATGTTAGCAGCACGCAGGGTACCACGTCCCAGTGGCTCTTCTGCCTTACCCTGCAGTTCTGCCTGCCTGGTGTGGTACATCACACTGAGCTCTCCTGGACAGGACAGCTATCACAAGCAACCCTCTGGGTGACACTCTTGTCATCTGAGTGTACAGATGTGAGGATTCATCCCCGAAAAAACTAATATACCTTGGTTTTTTAATGGGTGCAATCTGTAAACAAAGTTTGGCCCTCATTCCTCAGTATAATTCAGTACTGAACACTAGCAAACAACATACAAGTGGATTTTTAGCCCCAGCATTACAAGATACATCTTTTAATTCTTCTTCTTCATGACTGTGTCTTTAACAGCAGGTTTGTAGACTTAGTGACACTATTAGTTGTCACAGCACTCTCCAAACTATCAAGCTGCAACAAGGTCTTTTACCACCTCATACCAGCATACTCTTCATGCCAGTCCCTCTGCTGCCTTCTCCTCATCTCACCTCATCGAAGGCATGTGTTCCATCTCTCTTGCTTCTTCCTTGGCTGCTCTCTCTTCATTGGCTCTCAACCACTTAACCAGCCACAGCTGCACCTTATCTACATCGGCCAACCCACCACCTCTGAAACCAACCTACAGTTGTATATTATCAATGCTAATTAACCCAGCTTCATTCCACTACAATTACTCAATTGATTTGCTTTTCCATGAAGTAGCAGGGCAAGAATAATCCTTCATTTTCTTAAAGACATAGATTTATCTTTAAATTCTACCCCCTGCACATTGTTGCACACCTATTTCATCCATCCGCCTAAAAAACCATGCAGATAAACAGCTAGTCAAAGGGGTAATTAACTATGATCAAAAAAATTAGTTATCGCATATCTGGCTCCCACAAGCATTTAATTCATCACTGTTGCAATCAGTAAGTACCCAGAGAAAATACACACCACCACTCCTTTTCTTTTTCTGCTAAAAAACTTCTCTAATGTGGGTAGAAGGAAAAAAAATAAGAAAAACAAATGGAAAAGCAGAGCAGTACTGGGAGGAGAGAGAACCAAAATTATCTCTCCTGAAGGAGGTGGGAGTTGTACCATGGACCTGAGTGAAGCCAGCACCTCACACTTCTTACTGTTAACTCAGTTGCAAAGACTGAAGTGGAAGATATAAGGCATTTTAATAGGCAATCAACAAATTAGTGGTTTACACACTGCTGTTCTGCAGTTGGCAGTTACCTGACTATCTGACTGGTGCTGTGAAAGACTTGCCCTTTGGACTCATGCTTGGAGCTCTCCAAAAGCACAGACCTTATAGTACTTAAGTGCTGAGCCAAAAGAAGCTGACCTACATTGTATGTTATAATGATCTGGAAAACTCTCCCACAGCAGCAAACCTACCTATGGTCAGTCTATGAACATTACATAGACCTTCTGTTAGCTTTCCCTTTCTGCTACAACATGGGTTTTCTCTAGAGAAGTTTACAGGGCATCACCATAGTCATCGTAGGAAAATCAGCAGTGGCTGCCAAGAGCTCATATGCCCTGCTCTTCCAATTCAGACATGGAAAGGTGTTACAAAAAATTCAGGAGAATAGGAACAGTAACTCCATCATTTCACTGAGCTCTTTAATAGCCTGCTCTGAGTGGCTTTCCTCTTCCTAGAAGGAAACCTAACATTGTGACTACTAGTGTGTCATCCCCAGAGCAGGGAAGTCAGAGATGCACTTTAAAAAAAAGTGTACACCTGTTAAAAATAGGAGACAGAGAAGCAACCTCATTTTCTGGCATAACTATGAAAATCTGATTAGACCTTAGCAAAATCTAATCCTTGTTTTCCAGACCTTCTAGGGCATGGGGGTAACAAACTGAAAAAAATACCAAACTCCTGAGGTCACCATGTATCAAGGAGACACACCACTCAGCTGTAGTAAAAGAGTTGAAAACAATTGTTTTTCTTGGCAATAATTACCTGATAAGTCTGCAAACAACGCCATTAAGAAGTGAATTGTAGAAAAGCTACACCTCAGTATTTTCAAAGGCAAAAAATACACTTTCTATCTGATAAAATAAAATAGTATGAAAAATACAGGACAAACTAGCTATAACAATAATTAGGGATGCTAGGCATTCAGAAGGTGGTATTCATTCATAATGCTAAGACAGTCATAGAGGCAGAAAATTTGGCTCCCAGGGGTCCTGCAGTGATAACTTCTCTTTTTCCTTTTGTTCCTACTAAGGTATTTTTATATTTATGTAAATCTGTCTGCCAGGTTTTTTTGGTTTTTTGTTTTTTGTTGTTCTTTTTTTTAATCACCCCTTCCCCAGAACAATTCTGCTTCAAAACCACTCATTAGGCTGCAATTGGCAAAACCCAAGTTCCAGCCTTGCTTTTCAGCCAGAGTCCACACTTCCCTCTTCTTATCGGTCCTACTTCTGTCTCATGAGAGAAACACAAGAGAATTTTTTTGTCTTTCCTCAAAACCTTTTTACTTTCACGGACAGATAACGCATGATCATTAGCCCAAAGAGAGGCAGATACAGAGTGCTGCTTTCTGGGTGTGATCAGCCTTTCACAGATCAACAGAAGCTTTCACTGGGGGAAAGAGGAAGGGCTGTTTGTGGGGTTTTATTCCCATCTGTCGACTCAGCAGCAGTGATGGTACCAAATGAAGTCCTTCTGTTTATTCAGCATCTGTGGTCTAATATTTGCCAAGAGTTTGATCTTGACCTCTTGGTTTGTGCCTACAGTACCCAGGACTCCCAGGTGGTCCCACAGCCAAACACAAGCCTAGTTTAGGATTACTGAGCTTGCAGAAATAGTCAGCTATAGACTATGTTTTGTTGAGACAGTGTATACTAGCAAAATCTAGAATGCTGATATTTCCTAGATTCTTCCAATACTCTGCTTACAGTCTGATAAGTTTAGGCTTTACCACTTTAGGGAACGGAAGCAAGCAATTCTTATCAAAATACAGCGATCTTGGAAATAAAAAAAGAAAAAGAAAAAAGAGAAACAGGCAGTAAAACGGTATTTGTAATTTTTTCTTCTAATTATCTAATATGGCACCCATCCCGGACCAACTCATTTTTACCTTATATCATGCTGGACAAAGTAAAACATCCAGGAAAAAATTGTAAAAGACATAAAATTCTAGGGCCAGTCCTAATTATGGATATGCAGGTCTAGTAGTTATAGATGATAGGCATATATTAAGTAAGGTTAAAAACTAGAGGACAGTACACATATATATCATCTCGGAGTTCAATTAATTTTTTTATACACACCATTTCCCCCATATCCTTCTTGTTGCCTATAGAATCCTCCACTTCCTAATTTCATGATTCATACAACCATGCAACAAAAACATGGTTATGTTGCATACAGCTATGTAGCAAAATGTCTGTGGAATAAAGTACACTGATTAAACTCACATTTTAATAATGCAATTAGAAACTCAACACTAATATTACAATACCTGTAAAATGAATCTATACAGAAAGCTAGAAAGTTTGAATGAATATGACAGCCCAATCTTTTATTGCACAGATGTGAAATAATTCTTAGTCTGCTCTTGCCTGGGCAGGTAAGAGGTTGTGTCCTATTCAAATTAATTAGAATGAACACATGTTCCTTGTGAATGACGTCATGTCTCGTAATATACATAAATTAATTCATGTCAGCACTGTCCATGTTGTGTCATGATTTATTTTTTTTTTTTTTTAGGTACAAGATGTACTAATTTTTGACCAACACTACTACAGATTGTCTATGGATTTTATAATCTCTGAAGACAAAGATTATGTATTTTTATAAAGCACCAGGCAGTATATAAATTGGTTTTTTGTCCCTTTTTTTTGGTTGGTTGGTTTGGTCTTTGCCAACTAACTGGGCTATGAGAGGTCATATGGTATGAACAGCTTATATTCTCATTGGGTATCTGTAATGTTGACACAGAGTGGTTATCATGAAGGCTCAGTAATAGCTACGTATTCTGAGCTTATCGCCTTGAGGAAATAGCACCGTCTCCAACACCGAAAACAAAATAACATCATATTTAAAGCTGAGACCTTCTTGGATTTTGCATGTTTAGAGTCCTTTGATCTTTCAGAACACAAGGAAGTGTAAACCAAGATTAAGTTTATTAAATACAGATCAAAGTGCAGTCTAGATCCTTCCTTTCCAACAGCAATTAAAAGATTGGAGGTAAATTTCTGGAGAAAAAAGTATTTTAATATTTATAGATTATTTCTGCAATCATATAATGTAATATTCTAATTTTTAAAAAAAAAAAAACAAAAGAAACAACCCAAAAAAACAGCTCCTGGACACTATGATTCATATTTCTCCTAGCTATAACTTGAAAATTGCTCTTCTTGCCCTGACATTAAGGTGTGTGTTAGTTGGGAACATGGACACAAAGCACTCATATTAAGAGCTAAAAAAGTTGTTACAGTAAAAGTTAGTCTGAAATTTATTTTTAAATGTATCTTGTCCACAGAAGACATTCTTCCAGCCTTTTCAGCTTTTACTGAGAGACTGGTGGTACAGGTTATTTGAAAATCATTGACTATATATAAAAAAAAAAAAAGTTTCTCCAACCTTGGAAGCACCTTGGAAATTGTCTTCTGTTCCTAGCACCAAGCGAGTTCATAACTTAAGTGCACTGCACAACAACAATAAAAAAACACTATAGTGCACTTGGATTTCACTTTTAGGAGCAGTTTAGTCACTGTTTATACTCCAAGAATTGTAATTCTTTACAACAGTGGCAGCTCAAAAGGCATTATAGTGCCAAATTCTTTTGAAACTTAATTGTGAATGCTCTTACTATGGCCTTTAAGATAAAACACAATCTAAGTACCATAAAAACCTTACAACTTCTTTCACTATTAAATTCCTTCGATGAAAAGCAGTATCTTGTAGTTTTGCAAGTCAAAGCAGCTGCTGCATATGCTGAAGCACAACTCTGTGTAAGCAGATGCCATTAATGATTGAGACTTTTATGACTGAATCTTTTTTTTTGCCAAAAGCAAGCCAATATGAAATCAAGGTATCTGTGAATGACATGCTTTTTGTGTATTCATACAAATACATCAGTCTTGAAAGAGGGCAAATATTTTCATTACAAGTTTGATCATTCCTACAGCAATCAGCAGGAGGTTTGACACGATATCAGTAGCACAGGACTGGCTGCTTGTAAGGCCTCACCACCCCCAGCTTCCATCAAACGAAGTTAGCTCACCTAAAACTTACACACCCTACAGGAGATTTTATTTCTTAAAAGATCAGTTAACAGACAAGTGATAACAGCTACAATTCAGACTATCTTTTTTATTAAAGCTAACATAGACTTGCTTCTTCACATTAACACTTTCACTCTCTCTTCCCCAAGACCCTCTACTACCTCCCAGTACCACCAGACCCCACATAGCAATGGCTGGATTGCAGTCAGGGTTCATCCTACAGCTGGTTTCAAAACCACAAGACAGAACAGCATTTATTCATATAGATGTCCAGCTGTCATTACTACACTATGCTCTCAGATTATTTGTCAAGCGCTCCTCAGCATAGAGACCTGGGGGGTGGGGGTGTTTAAAAAAACATTTTTTTAATTACAGCCAATACAGACACATTTCCCTAGATTCCCAAATTAATTGCATAATGCTGCTGCCCTTTTGTAAAGGCAGATCACACTGGCACTTCAGAAATGGCTGCAGTTTCCAAGTGATGACAGAATTTCACATCCCCACCCTATTCCCACCGAGTGCCAGGATCCTTTCCAAGGCCTGCAGCAAGGCTTTGAAGTAGGTGCAATTGCAGCAAATGCAAAAGATTAAAGGATTCTGGAGTTCATGGAGAGAGGTGCCGAGCTCACTATCACCAACAAGATTCAACTAAACATTTTAATTTTTTATTTGAAGAATTTCATCATGAGCAGAGTTACACTATAATACCTTTCCCCAGGATATATTTTACATAACTGTCTATGTTGCCTGTGACTAAACCCTTAGATGCATATAAATGGACATATATTCAGCCCCCTACCATCATTCTCTGAGATAGTGCAGGATCTCAGAGACAGACAACAGCGTACCAAGAACTGAAAGGTTGAAATATGTTCAAAATAGACAGCAATATTACCTCAACGTTTTCTTTTTTTAAGCAGCTTTCACACAGAATGTTTGAAGGAGAAGTTTCACATTTAAAACTTCCTCCTACAGGGGGAAGCTGCAATATTTCTGACAGACATTTTCCTTTTTGTTAGGCATTTCACTTATTCAGTATCCTGTTGGATTAGAAACTAGGAGTAAGGGCTTTCGAAATGCAGCCTATGACACAAGCCCCACAACCACTGTGTGTCCCTCCAAAGGTGGTTTACCAAGCAGTATTTCTTTTAAAGCAAGGATTTATTATTATTATTATTACAATCTTTCTTAATTTGTCAAATCACAACTGTTAACCGAGTCAAAATTGAAGACTCGAGCAATGAAGGTGTCTACATCACTAGCCGTTTCTGAACATCCTGGCACATGTACTGATAGCAAAACTGCGTACCTACATGGTAACATGTGGTTCTGTTCACCAAGACATACGGACATCTGCTTCTAGAGACTGCAGGATAACACAGGGTCCAGCCACTTTAAATCTGGTTTATAGTAATATCCAATAGAAGACTCCCTAAGATTTTCTAATTAGTATGCGAACAGTTGCAAATAAAGCAGATCTGTTGCACCGATTTTTATTTTGGTCGTTGTGTAGAGATAAGGGCCATGGATATAAAACCAGGACCGGTCTTAGATTAAAGGCCTCAAATAATACTGAGAAGCAGAAGCCTCTTCTGTTTTACTACTTTATTTAATTTTGGGTCTCTATGCACATTCTGCCATCCCCAACCAGGACTTCGACACCATACCCCTCTCCTCCAATCCTATACCACACAGCCCTATACTCCCAGCCCACCAGAGTCTTTCACCTCCTGCCCATCTCTGCGCCTGCCTTACCCTCTTTCCTGAACTCTGCAGATCCCAGCATTGCCTTAGGTGATGCAGAGCACATGGCTGAGCAACAGCAGCAGCGTCTCCAGGCAGTAACATGTCAGATGTATCTACAGTAGTTCAGCTATCGTTACTACAACAAGCTGCTTCTACATTTACTGCCGAGTCCCTGAGCTCTGCAGTCCACAGTTCCCATGAACTGGAATGGAAGGCATGTGAAGTGTGCTGGAACCCTCCCACCTTACAGATGATCCCAATGAATACTATTAAAACTGCTTTTAGTGATGCACTTCCATTTTAGAATCAACACAAGTGATCTGACTACATTTAACAAACGTTATGTTTGGATTTTTGCTAATGAAAGATCAGTTATTGTTGGGATGAAGCTGTTTGCAGACCTCAGTTTCTCCTGGAGCTGCTATGCACTTTTACCATAAGGCATTTTGTCCTGTTTCTGGTACTTGTTCTTTCCCTCCCCTTTCCTAGACAGAAGTGCTGAAACACTTTACATGGGCATTGAAAACCTCAATATCCACATATAAAATCTGTTCTTTTTGAACTGTTTCCCGTTGGTTTATTAATGTTTAAGAAAAAGAGTGGGAAAAGGAGGAAACAGGCAAATAAGCGTTGGTTGTATAGTTTGAACACCTAGATCTGCTGCAAGGTAAAGAACACAGTAAACTGGTGGAAATATTTGTAAAGATAACTTTAAAGGCATAACACAAACAGTTCTCCGAGTTACAGCACTTTACGCTTAACAGCGTCAGCATGAGAGCCCTAAGGCTATAGTAAAGTTAACAAGCATGAACAACAGAATTGCCAACACCAGGACACAGTTTATACATATCCTGCGCACATGCTTTTTCAGATGTAACTAATTTTCACTGAAGATAAATAGGAATACTAATGAAAATATTAGCCTGTGGCACTGGGTTGGCTAGGTATCACGCACAATGAGAAAGCACAACAAAATTAAGAACTTTTAAATATATGTTAACAGTAACAGCACTATTTAGCTTCTTGCTGTTTTGTCTTACGTTTTCAGTGAGGCCTAATGTGGTCATTAGACTTATTTAATGATTTAAACTTCTTTACTTTTGTAGAGTATTCCAGGCATTTCTAAGAGGATTGATACTACGAGACTTGCATGTGGTCCACATTCTTTCCAAGTTGGACGGCCATTTGCCCTTCCCTAACCCCTGTACTGTGTAGCCACACTAAGGTGGAACGCTGCCTGAGCAGATATATCCTCAGACCCCTGCTGGGTTTACAAGTTAAATTTATCATTTTTCACCAATACAGCAGTAACTATAAGCCCCAAGGAGTGAACAGCTAGCACTCTCTTTAACTGAGCCTGCCCCCCACTCTTTGGACAAACCTTTAATAACCCAGAGGTGTGAATAGATGAAAGCAATACAGCAAAAGCCAAAAACTCAAAACGCAAAATAACTCTGTTCCATGACTGGTGACTTCTAAGTTTGCTTGGCCAGTCCTCAAAGGTTCTTGCAGAGACCAGGAGCCCTTATCTGATGGAATTCAACATCAGTAACTTCAAAGTCATGCTCCACAGGTGTGATAGGGAAATCAATCCAACCACAATACGCAGTGATTAGGTCAGCTATTGCCACTCTGAAAAGAAATCTGTGGACAGCCCTGTGGAAGTTTCAGCTTGGTGTTCATCAAAAAAGAAAAAAATGAATCAAAAGAGGAGTAACCCTCCAAGGAAGAGAGGATTAAATATAAGCCACCTTTGTGTGTCTCCCACTGCAAACATACGGTGGCATCCAAATTTTGTTTTGCTTTTTTTAAACTGTGTTCAGTTCTGCTTCTGACCCCAAGAGAGCACCAGGGACAAGAAAATTCTAGAAGAAAAGAGTAATTATAGACACAAATTGTCACCAATACTGGAAGAGACTAGAACTACAATACTTTCAGACTGGTAAAAAGATGATTTAGATGAGAATATAGTATCACAACAGAGTCCTAGATTTAAAAATTCTCCTCAGTGCTAGAACACTTCAAAGAACAACTCAGAAGACCCAATTTAGAGCCGAGTTGCCATTGGCAGAGCCTCAATACACAGTCCACAGTCAAAAGGTCATTTGAAGTTGCACACAGCAGTAGAAAATAAATAAATAATTGTACAGGGTTTTCACCACTACCACCTCAGTCAGAGGACAGGACCAAACCAGGCTGATTCAGTGTTTCTACCAGATGGTGTGTGCCAAGAGGCTCCTGCAGAGCACTGGGTAGAATCTAAAGCTGCCCAAAAGATAACATGCAATCCGAAACTGGAGATTGTGCAAAAATGCCACCTGCACCCTCTTGCAAAGTAAGCAAGCCTCTGGATGGAAGCCAGTCCCAGGGGCATAGAGCACTGCTGCTTGTTCACACATATATGCATAGGAAGTTGAATGTGTTTTTTCCTAGTGCAGAATTTTTATTCCAGAAAATATAGGAGTGTTGTTCCCCTTCTTTAGATGCAATGTATTCTGGAGAGAAGAAAGAGGATGAGAAAAATCTATACCTTCTTAAAAATTCTTTTTAAGTGAATTTAACTCTCCCCACTGCCTTCAGCAGCGGATTCAAGTCAAGACAACCACGTGTTATCATACCTTCAAACAGTTCTCATTGAGACCAGACTCACACAGTCTAGAAGAAACACAATCAGTATTTCCCTATAGCATGTCCTGCGCCATTCTAGAATGCTTTTCATACACATAATTTCAAGCAGAGAACCCACTCACTCTTTGAAATTTAGAATTGTCAGAAACTGTTCAACAATTTTCACCGAATAAGAAAGTTTGTTTCCTCACCCCACAAATTCCCAATATAAGTATCTGTGTTTTCCCCTCCACATCTCTAGTGCAATTTCAAATTCCACATTTTAATCCAGCACGTTTTGGGATGGTTGTCTTCAAGCATGGTGAAGAGAGCCTTTCTTGAGGCCTCTATCAGAAAAACATTACAGAGACCAAAGCCAGTGTCAACTAGTGTAAGACGACCATGAGAGAAACACACATACCACCAGAACTAAACTGCTATTGAACTGAACATCCTCCTCTTTCACAGAGGAAAGAGATGAGCATGGTAATTATTACCTGACAGATCTAGTTCACAGGAGAATCAGCTCTGAGGCTCCGAGACTTGCAAAGTATTAGTCTGAAGAAAATGGGAAGTGCTTCAAATTCTGGTTAAAAATTTATTTGATAACTCAAATACCGAGTAGTGCTTTCATAGAAGAATAACCTAAAGGTTGCTTGAAGTCTCTACTCCACTGTTCCAGGACTGGTCCTGGGAACCAAATTTTGCCATAACTTTGGTTTCTCCTTGGGGCATCCTGCACCACATATCTAGATTTTGCACGTTTGACCTTTCCCAGGAAACAGCAGCTGCCCTGCCTTGGATGACAACAGACTATTAAGGTTTCCACAAGCCATTGTATTTAATAACTTTAAGTTGGGTTTTTGAGGGATTGGGGGGTGGGGCACATAGGTGACAGGATCAGCGTGTCAGCTTATACCATTCTGGCTGGCAGTCTCCCAAACCACAGATCTCAGGAAAAGGCATTGAAGTGTCACATAATTTTCTTTCTGCAGCTTCCCAGCCCATTAACATGCTCTGCAAGGAAGCATCACCTTTTGAATCTTTACACCACTCATTCCTGCTTTGACAGTGCTTGATTATAAACTACGGTGTAATTATCAGATGCATTTGCCTGCCTACATTGCAAAGTAAAGATATTCAGTATAAACTTTCAGAGTTATATCCACGTTATTTAATTGCAGAAAACTATTCTGTTGTCACTTTCAGCTGAGACTATGAGACTATCATTTTAACAGTTTCAAAGCTACTTATTACTGCAGAAGATACAGAAAACAAGCATATCTGAAAGAGAGAGCAAGATCCAATATTACAAAGAAACAAACTTATGACATGGAAGACAGCTGTGCAAAACAAAATTAGCAATGCTTTCACTGGTCAGAGCACATACTGAAATAATAACTAGAAACCCAGAGTGATATTATGCTTTTGTTATATGACCTTGTCAGAACTTCACTTGGTTGGAGAGAGTCCTGTAGTTTTGTTCTTTCATTTCACCCCTAGTGCCAAGTATCACTTAGATACATTTATTTTCCCAGCATGTCATTTTAGGAAGTTGTAATTTTATTCAGTACATGAAGTCGTTCATCTGTTCTCAAAGATCAGCCTCTATCCAAACTTGTCCATTGTGCATCTAAACAGTTGGTAAAATCATTGCACTGAGAAAGCATTTCATTATCAACCATTCAGACCACATCTTTGTCAGAAAATTGTAATGAATAGCGCATTTATGCTACAGGCTTCCCTATGTTCTAAACTATGTTTTGACCACAAAAATCCATACTCAAAAACCTTCCTGTCCACTCTTGCAAGTGCTACTATTGTTACAGCATGGGGCAAAATTCTTATTTTTGCTTTCAAGCAGAATTTCTAAACATACACATTTGCAGCATAAGTTCTGCTAAAATACTGAGAGACAGAGCCATGAGGGCCTATATTTGCTCTTACTGTATCCACATACCCCACGCTACTTTCTGCTTACATGGTTAATAGTTATCTCTTTCCTTCTAAGAAAGCTGCAGCGTTGTCCAAGTAAAGCAATGCATAGCATTTCCCCATAATGCTTCCAGTGGCCCAAGGAGCAACCTGGAACTGTAGCTAAACTTATCATTCCCCTATATTCATTGCCGAAGTCCAGAGCAGTGTTTGAAAGGCACTGGAATGAAAACAGCTAGAAGAGGGTGGTAGAAGTAAGGGTCATTTGTTACTAAGAGAGTACAAAGGACCACTGCTACAGATGCAGCACTTAAGCTTAAAGAGCTTAAACTGTTCTCAGCATCACAGCCGGTACCGAGTCCTGCCAAACAGGCCACCAAGAACAACTGCACCTGAGCTAACAGGATCATTCACACAAGCCAGCAATAAGCCCTTGCAGCAAAGAAAGCTAATTGTGAGGCTAAGGGGCTGCACTAGACAAAGCATTGCCAGCAGGCTGAGGGTGGCAAAAGCTTCCCTTCTACCCAGCCCTGCAAAGAGCACAGAGCCAGACTTTTCAGTGGTGCCCAGTAACAGGACAGAGGCAATGGGCACAAAATGAATGAAACATAGGAAGCTCCATCTAAACATCAGGAAATACTTCTTCCACTGCAAGTGTGACTGAACGCTGGCACAGTTGCCATGGGAGTTTTTGTGGTCTCTGTCCTTGGAAACACTCAAAAGCCACCTGAACATGGTCCTGTGCAACTGCCTCTAGGTAGCCCTGCTTCAGCAGGGGGCTTCAGCCAGATGACCTCTGGAGGTCCCTTCCAACCTCAACCATCCTACATTTTCTAGGACCCATAATCAGCAAGTTCAGTAATGGCAATATGATACAGGAACAGAGCTCCTTTATCATCTCTTTGGCCTTGTGAGCATATGTCCTGCCTAACAATACAATTAAACCTTCTCCTGCTAAACACCGTATGGTCAAGCCATATCATGAACCAATACGTGATAATGCAAGTTATCAGAAAGCATAAAACAGAAGCTCATGCCCAAAGGTCAGCTCTTATTTGCTACCACCTGGCTTTCTCAGCAGGTGCTCATGGCCCTACTTTTTCCTTAGACACCCACAGGATGGTGAACAGCTTTTACAGCCTTCAGATAGTCACACACGCTTCGTAGCAACGAACTCTGGGAACCAAAGTACCATTGCAGGCTTGAGCAGGGTTTGGGCAGCATGTTCTTTCAACAGCAAGCGTCCAGTCGCACTGAGCACATTCACCAGCCATAGCCATTAAAAGATACATATAAACCAATTGCCTCTTCAACTGGTGTACCAACGGTTTAGGCCATGACACTCTTGGGTTGACATCTCCCAAGTAACGACAGCAAATTCTGAATTTCCACAGGCTCCCTTGACCCTTATCAGGAAAAGCCAACCTCACACACAGAATTTTCACATCCACTGTGCCATCGGCATGTGATCCCAGCCCCACACCACCAACTACATACCTGCTTCAAGAGCAGCAATCTAAACTGACTTTTACCAAGTGCCTTTCATTCTGCCAGGGATTGATTTCTCCCTCAAGACCTCCTGACATTTCCATGGATCAGAAACTGTTACTGAAAAGCTTTCAGTCATCTCCCTTCTCCCTGTTTGCATCTTGAATGCAACACCAGTGCAGCTGCAAGCAGGAACAGTTCATCTGATACAGGAGTCCTGCCTTGCTCCCAGCTGGAATTGACCAAAGCAAGGAGCAGACAGAGCCAAACCCATTCATGAGTACCCAGGACCCTTCTCTAGAGTCATGATGGGCAAGGGAATCCTTGCACCAACCTAGTATAGAAATCATAGTTCTATGGGGATCTTTGAGGAGCACATGCAGAGAATTCAGCACCTCATAGTTGTAGCTATATTGCCAGGATACACCAACATCAGTCCTGCAGCACTCCACTTGAAGCCCACAAAGCACAACTGCAAATCTCCAACTGACACAGGGAGCCTGAAAACTAGTGCAGATGCCTTAAGCCACCACATTGAAAAGCAAAGTTTCCAACTTCATTCCAAGATAATACTATTCTGATCGATTTTATCTCGCATATACTGAAAGCTTTTGCTTTTCTTGAGTTTGGGGTGGTTTTTTTAAAAATTATTTTTAATGCATTGTTCTTAGGTGCACAGGACAAGTACTTTGAATAAACCTGCTCCTTTAACAGTTTTAAGTGGATACTATTGCAATAAATTATCTTTCTTTAGCTACAGCTGACTCCCAATGAATTTCTTCTGTTTCTTACAGGGAATTTAACAGCAATCTCTCCAGTTCAACAGAACTGACAAACTACTTATTTAGTTTAGTGAGGCTCCATGCTGTGTAACTCCCAGAATCTCCTATTCTTTGCAAACAGCATTTATTTTAAAAAGGTGCAGAGAGTTTGTTTCCATATGCTCATGATTTCTCAATACTGCTGCTCTTACAAACTAGTAAATGAATGCCTCCAGCTAGCAGTAACATTTCTATCAATGTAACAGCCCAGCCCACAGGGATCTAATTTACTGAAACTGGTTAAGTGCTACACAAACATCATCTAGAGAGATTAATTGGCTGTTAAAGTTTGATTGCTTTGCAATCCCTTGGTGATGGTTGGAAAAATGAAAAAGTGATCTTTTGTCATTACATAAATACCTTAAGGTACAGTATATATATGCAGGGCTTTGTTTACATTGTCTAAACACAGCAAGTCTTCAGTGGGAAGGAGAGCCATGACCCATTTATTTATACTGAAGTTTATTTAGTATATTCATTATGGATGACATTTTCCTGAAGTTTATTTATAAGTAAAGTCTTCCCGGGCTGTAATTAATCCAAATTAAAACACATTTATGCTGATCATTAAAGCAATTTGTTGCAGACAAGTTTCCATTTGATCATTTCCCAAAGTCTGCATTACTGTATTCTGAATCTTCCATTTCCTAAGTGCAACTTTTCATTTCTTCTAAAAAAATATCACGAGCCAGATACCCCTGCCCCTGGAATTTTTCCACTCTGAGGTTCCCTGAAGTTATAGGGGAATTCGGTATCGCTGCTCTTACTTAATTTTCTCCACTTCTAGTTTGTGAAACCCTTGCTTAACCAATAGTTTTATAACCCTAGTTTTCTCAGTGGGGAGAGCCCTAAGCAAATGTGAGGAAGTTTAGATAAAAACTCAAAGCTCTAGTTTTGTAGCATGGTCAGTGAATAGGTGAGGATTCAGAACTGGAGACACCAGCCAAATGAGTTGTCTGTGATCATTTCATAGAACTTCAGCAAAAATAGCTGATTTACACAGTGCAATCCCATAGATACGAGACACTACTCTTCCTTGACAAGTGCTCATCATTTTTTCCACAGGCTACCTCATTGACAACACTTACCTACACTGCCCACTGAAACCTACAAGCATGCCTAAAGGGGTAGATGCTCCTCATTATTGTTAGTATCAACATTGAGGATGATCCAGCAAGGATCAGAAATATGTAAGCAATGGAGGAAGAAGTAGTACTATTGAGATCAGAATGGAATTACCGAACTCGCTATTAGCAACGTGAATAAAAAACCATTGTCTTTCAGATTAGGGGGAATTTGAGGCTCTTCCACTTACTACAAAAAATCCTCTTCATTCTTAGGCTCAGAAAAATCCGATCAGGAATCAGATACAGCAATAAGAAACCCTCAGCATATCACATTAAATTTCTCTTCCATAGATATGTGGCTAAATATCCGTAATAGTTCAACATCTAGGTTGTATGCAAAGCTGTAACAGAGAGAGTGGAGGAAAAACTAAGAACCATATCACAGATTTCATATAAAATAGTTCTAAAATAGACTTTCAAAGGCAGGGCACAAAGAATTTAAACAATTTGCAGATAGTGTTATATTTGTAGTCTGGATATATGAACAAACCCCCACCCCCACGCTTAGCTGTATGGTGTGTAGCCCATTTGCTAAGGAATTTGTACAGTTCTGAAAGAAGGAAATATGAATAAATCATCTCCTCCAATTGGGCTGTAGGACAGGGGAGTAGGTGTTAATATATAGTGAAGTCCCCAGCTGGTACAGGAAAATAGGTAATGGCCTTTTGGGAAAAGTAATGGAAAAACATGATTCTATGCATTAGCAGAAGCTCTAAAGTTACCAATGCAAAACAAAGTGCTCCGATGCCATGGTGATGAGCATATTATAAAAACAAAGGAAGTGCGCCAACTTATACAGTAAGAGATTCTAACAGAACTGTCCATCAAATGGGCACAGACATAGTTTGCTTAGAAAACCCACCAAAACAACCCCAGGAAAGGCACCTCTTGGCACAGGAGGTGCCTAGCTAGGCCCTTTCAGTGTACTATCTGCCTTATTGATTACAGCTTTGAACTTGCCTTTGGCCATTGCATTAGAACTTGGAAAAAAGTTTCAAAATCAAGTTCTCCCAAGCTAAATGCAATTGTTAACTCTGCAATTGTTTGCAAACTCCGGCGCGCTGGCATACACACTTCGTCTTCCCACACACCTTCTCCTCCACCACTGCTCTGTGATGCCCAGAGCCACACACCTACCCAGGAGCACTTAGTTCAAGAGATGCCACCTGCATCCAAAAGATCACCACTGGATTTGGCAAGTGAGATGCTGTAGAGGCCAAGATAAGCATGGAAAGAGTGAATGCATCATTTGCAGCTATTAATTATCATCTACCAAGCAGGTATTTTGCAACACTGCCTGAGCAGCTGTATTGGAAGCCTGAATTTGCACACTACACTAGAGTGAAAAAACCCTACTCTGCATTATTTAAAACTAGTGTATAGCTGCCATGGATCATGTTTGTGTAAAACAGCCTACTCAAAACCTCAGAGTGCTTCTCCTATTGAGATTACATTCCTTCACTCATAGCTGTATTTAAATAAAATTGTTTCAAAATAGGCACCTATATCACTCAGGAAAAAAATACACTTTAAAAGAAGTAATAAAACTGTCTCCTGTCTGTAGTGAAAAGGGATCCTAATTACCTTATGCTTAACAACACCTCCAATATTTATGGTGCCAGTTGAATTCATCTCCCCCATACCCCATTAAGAGTAGCTATTTCCTGTCAAAGATACACTGAGCAGACCCTGTGCCCATGCTCTAACCTGCAGATAACGAGTGGCAGCTCTCTTATTTACACTGCAGTCCTCTGGCAGTAACACTGTTTGCCTTCTTTACTGCAGCTGTGCGCACATTGGGATCAACACTTCAAGGATTTTTATGTTCACTTGAAAGTGTCTTTCCTGGGCAGCATGCTCTGGAATCTCACCCATTATATACGATGTTTTAAACTGTTAGTCCCACCCTGCTATTGATGGCTTCCTAACTGACTGTTTACAGTTTATGTGCAGAAACTTAAACGATCTGAATCTCCTGTACCTAATTGCAGTGAGGGAGACCTCATTATTTGTTATGCCTTTTTATCAGTTTCTAGGCCTTGAAACCCTTGCTTTGTACATAGCATTGTCAGAGGCAATTGTCATACACATGTAATGACTGGATTCCAGCACAGATCTTAAGATCTCACACTACAGTCCCTTCATAACCCATAAGGGCTAACTGATAGTTTTGATTTGCTTCCTGAATTTGGCTCTCTGAGCCATTTTTCCCCCAAGTATATTGGGGAATTTTTTAAAAATGAAACTAATACCCTATTTTCTTAACATATTTAAAGATTTTAAGCCTATTCAAGACAGGATTTTTGTTGTCCAGCTTCTATCAAGAATATCAAGACATAGATGACAAGAGAGCTTTCCAGCACTGTGTAATTCCCATAATATATCAATGCAAATTTCCTCAGAGCTTTCCTGATTCTGAAAGTCCCTTCTTCACCTTTTCATACTCCTTTGCAGCCTCACAGCGGGAATAGCTTATACTTCAGCAGGTAAACAGTTAATCACATGACATTTTTTCCAAGTGTTTTCTCATTTGGGCCATTAAAATTCACTTAAACTTTAAAACAACTTTTAAGACTTTCCACATGAACAACATCAAACAGTGTAGTCTAAAGTTTTCCAGTATGTTACTTGACCCTTTCAAATGAAGGCTTTATATGTTAGTTACATTCTAGACCTCCAGAATCTCTTAAACTGAACATTTTTATTATTTCATTTGTTTTAAAGTCTGCTTTAAGCTTTTAATCTCCATTACCCCATGCAATACTGGTAGATAACAGTTATGCTCGCCACATATTATTTACCATCTCTACTATGTTGAAACAATACCAGTGTTTTTGTGGAAGAAGTTAATCTGGATGATAATTAGAAGACATCTTTGCATTTCTAACATACAGTTACTGCACCTGCAAATCTTTCATCATAAATCTGAATCATTTTCTTATATTTTTCAATCATTGCTTTCTCACTGAAGGAGTTTCTAGACTGCCTTGCACTACATTTTGGGCTTCTAAATCCAGAGTAATGAAAGAGTGTTGCTCTACTTTCATAGGTAGCACAGCGAAGGAGTCCCCTCAGTCCCTCAATCTAATAGCCTCCCCTGCTTACCAACTTGTTTTAGCAGTGATTAAACTGAAACCATATACGAGGTATTTCTTCCTGTTACGCTATAGAAGAGGTTTTCCTTAACAAGTTTAGCTTATAAGGCTGAAAAAATAGAATATTTTCAGTCAGACATGACAAGAGCTTATGAATATTTACTTTCATGAATCCTAACCTGTCATACTACTTTTCTTCTATGATTTTTAGCCTAAGCATGAATGCGGCCATATCACAGCCATATGAAACTTGAAATATCAACCCTGTGCTCACCCCAACTATTTGGCACTTAATACACAATATATAGCACATACAAATGTGAAAGAGCTTAATAGCCTTCCAAGTCCTTTGTACTGAAAATTAAAAAAAATAAAACCACAGCACACTTGCCATTTTTCCACTTAGCTGTACTTTCTTTAGAACTCTTCTGACGAAGGAAGAATTACCCACGTTTTAAAACACAGAGGGTTTAAATTTCAAGAGGCTAATTTTTAAGCTCTCTGCTCAAATGAGAGAAGAACAGAGCTACGTGGTGTTAGAGAAGATTGAGAAAGGAACAGATTGAACAAAGGACTGCACAGTCTCCATTTTCAGTTTTATTAGGAGCAGCACATAGAAAAGTAAGGTACACCATTTTACCCTGGAGATAGAAAGAGAAAAGGTGTGGAGAGAAGGGCCAAACAAGGCTATTCAACACCTTTCCTCTATTCATTCCTATGTGTTTCAGCACAACACAGACCCACTGCATAGTTTTCCACAGTACTATAGAAAGGAATAGTGCTCTGTACATATCAAGGAGCCCTGCTGAGCAGAGTTTGCACAACTATAACACTATATCACAGCACTTATGTCAAAGTATCAGGAAAGGGACAAATACATTTTGTTTCAATAGAAATGAAATAATGACAGCACATATCATCCCCAGTTCTCTCTCACCAGAATCTCCTTATGACTTTTCAAGCAAGAACAGTAACCTCATTCACATATACCAGAATAAGCAGTGTTGGTAGAGACCATTTTATTCATTTTTTTTTTCTTATTAAGTTCTCACATATAAAGACCAAACCCAAACAAAACATGCGCATACTCCACAATGTCAGTCACTGAGGAGTTGACTTCCCCTAGTAAGCATCTATAACTGAACATGTTGGTGGATTATTTAACACTTCACCATCACTGACTGCCTGAAGAAAGGAGTTCCTTCCATTTTCATGTCAAAAAAACCCCCAGACACAACCCCACCCACAACCCAAATCTGGGGTAGAGGCGTTCTTAGATTGACCCATTACAAAACAAGCTTTCAAAATATCAGACCCTTCAAATTAACTAAATTTGAATATTCCTATAAACATTTCAAAACAAGCTTTCTTAAATGTAGCCCTGACAGCAGTGCTAGGGCTTACAATATCTGCAGTAGCCTTACAATATCTGCAGATGCCGATCAACTGAAATAAACAGTTGTGGCATTATCTTTAAAATAGCCATCCCTGCAAGCAGCAAGTATTAGTGTTTTACCACAGCCTCAGTATTATAGCATTTCTTGTCATTCCTGAAGAAATTGCTCTAATATATTGGACACCATATTTCTGTGGCATGTATGGGAGTGCAGAGCACTAATACAGACTTCCAGGTAATTTGATCTGCACCTTTATTGACTTGTTTTCACTAGACAGTTGCAAATGTCCAATTCTAGCATTATGATGTCTAATTTATTCATATAAACTTAACCTAATGCTGCAACTCTACTGATGTGTCAGTCTGGAGGATCCATGGCTCCATTAGCCCAAGGTACTTTTCAACTGTCTATTTACTGAACCAGTGTTTAAAAAAGAAACAACCAGAAAAGGGGGGAAAAAAAACCCCAAAACATACACAAAACAAATCCAAGCGCTCTCCAGAGACTGGTTAATGACACCAAATTTAACAGCAATTGTAGACCATACAATAAAAAGCTCAACCCCCTCCACCCCACCCCAAAAAAAAAAGTAGTGATCACTAATTTCTTTCAAGGAGAGCACAAATAGCATTTAAATCCATTTAAAATAAGGTTAATTCAACTGGAATGTCTGACTATTTCTTTCCCTTCTCTTAGCAATTAAGAAAAAAACCCTCAAATTCTGAAATGCATTGAAAGTTCTGAAGATCAGTTTGTTCAAACCATTTGTTAATGTCTCTGTTGACAAAGGAAATCTTTACATTATTTGCACTAATGTGATAGTATTATAAGGGCATATTAATATTCCCTTTAAAATTCTCAATACTTCAAGCAGAATCACAGCCATTTCAAATTACATAAAGAGCAACTTGGCATAAAGTTAATGTGAATATAGGGGTTTGGTTATTTTTAACAAGTATTTCAAGAACTTTTTTCTCTCTTGCCACGCAGTAAGAACTAAGAACATTTCAGACAAAGTCTTAAAAGGCCATTTGACTGAAAATTAGAAGTGGTTAACATTCTGATGCAATTTTAACTGCCATGTGAATATCTAATTGGGCAATCTCTTGCCTTAATGGACTGTTTCGAAGTGCTCTGTCCTCAAAGCTAATGACTGATTCAGCACTGCATCAGCCCACTTTTACAGTAGAACTAACTCAGATTACAGTTCTTAGCATTTTTAATTCTTATGCCTTTATGAATTCCTTCAACCATTTACCAGTTTCCTGTAAGTAGATACTTCTCACATATTACAGAGAGAGTTAGGACCTCCTTAAAGCATTTAGGTGTTACGAAAACCAAACATCTAGGTGAAATGATTTCTTCCCACTACCACTTTTTTTAAATACTCAGGATAAGTGGCTGCTAGTTAAATACCATAAAAATGGTCATCATACTGGACAAACTGTACTATACCCCATGATTTCACTGCACTGTAATATGCCAAAAGTGATAGGTATGTTTTAAATTTCATATAATCCCATTATCTAGCAACATAGAACACAGACAACTGTCATTTCTTAAGACAAGCTCTTGGCATATTAAAAAAGTTATCTCCTTACAAATAAGTTAAGTTTCATTATTAAAAAAAAAAGATTGCTCTCTGCCAGGATTATGCATAAATTTATGGGCTCAGAGTAACAAAGAAAATGTTATCAGTTTAGAAGGAAATTTTTGCAGACACAAGGTATTTCCATTCATTTTCATGGCTGGCCTTCTGTTCTGGTCTCATGAAGATTTGCAGTTTCCTGCCATCTCCGGTTCATAAGTGCACCTTGCTTTTATAAATAAGGAATACACAGGGACTTAACTGATGTCAGTGAGAGCTCATCACTTAGCTTTCAATCTGACTCATTGGTATTTTTGAAGAATACCATGCACAGCAGACATCCAGCAGCTTCACATCTAAAGTAGCACATGTTAGAGGAAGGCAGTCAGGAGGTCATTTAAGGTCAGTAATGACCTTTAAACAAAGGCTACAGGGAAGACAGCACCAGTACCAGGATTCAGATTGGTTCGAGGCATGCAGGAACCTGAACAAGTGTTCAGGAACCACACCTAATCACTCATTTTAGCACAACATCTTTCTGTTAATTGTTTTACTGAACCAGATCTATAGTCTGCCTGTCATCTAAAAATGTAAAGAAGCCTTGTGAATGTACATTGGGTAAGACCAAACTGTCTATTTGCTACAGATTTGGACTTAATTATGTTCTGTAGAAGTGCTGGGCCCAAAGCAAATGTCAAAAAGTGATTTTTTTTCTGACAGCTTTGTCATGAACTGGAAAAAGCTTCTTCTTTCATGAAGGCATTTCATATTGTACTAAGTGACCTGGCCTATTCATGATATATATTTAAAAATTCATTAAAAGCTGCCAACAGTAGTGCAACAGAAGGGAAAAGGAGAAAGATTGATGGTTAGCTGAAGTCTAACCAGATTGAAACCACTACAAGATTTAGTTTGTACCGAAGTTTAAGACTGAATACAAAGCTTTGTTTTCTTAAGAAAGTTTTTAATTGCCATTTGTCTTCCGGGTTTCGGAATTGAAGTCAAAAGTTGAATTATCTGTTTGTTCCAAGCCATGACAGTGTCTTCTTGCTTATTCAGTATTCCCCAGGAAGAGTTTAAAGGCCACCTAAGAACAATTTTTGTTTATTATATTCATTCAGATACTCTTACACCTGCACCAAAACAAGTTCTGCATTTCTTACATATCTGCCAGCTTCATCTGAACTCAGACTACCACTGCTGGTTCCAACACCACAAACCCAGAGCAATGGCAGCAGAGCCCATAAAGAGATGCAATCATGAACAAGTTAACAGGCCCGGCCAAAGCATCTGCAAGCAACATTAGACTCCAGGCTTCAGTGGTTTTCTTTTTGTTTGCACTAGTACTTGTATTTTTACTATGTGACAAAAATACCTAGAGGCATTGGTTAGAGGGGTTTTAATCTATGATTTGTTTTGCTTCAAAACAATAAATAAAAAATAAAAATCAATTAGAGCAGCCAGGAAAAGAGCGCGCTGCTTTTGTTGGCTGCAAATGAAGGAGTCTAATGTATCCTTCATAAATAAACCTCCTCTGTACTAAGGTTTCTTGTAAGAACAGGCAGGCTTCAAAAGAGGTTCAGAGATTTGGTTTATGGTAGGAAACCAGTTCTGAAAACTCAGTTCTCTGCAAAGCAGAACTGGAAGTCTCGAGAGAACAGCTTGAGTGAGACTTTCAGATGCTTGCCATGTCTGTTCAAGCATGAATCGTACTGTAAAAACAACTTCTCAGGGTGCTCTTCAAGAAACTAGACATTTTCTGCTGAACCACCCAGGACCCATTAATTTCAATACATAAAATGATAAAAAAAAAGAATTTGGCTGCCCTTGAAGGTAAACAGAGGTCAAGGTGGAGCTTGGCAAGCAGTTATTTTTTGATAAATAAGTGCCCCCCCACACCTCCCCAAAAAAAAGGAAAAATAAAAGACATTTAATGCAAAACTGCTCAAATTGAAAGTAATAATTCACATAAAGAATTTATAAACTATTCTGTTCTTCCAGGAATAATCCAGTAGATTAGTTTATTGGCAGGAATATTAGCAGATCAAAATAATTCTAGGGAAAAAACAAAAAGTATTATGACTAGTAAGAATGAAACCATAATATTCAGTTTCAGCCTGACTAACCAAGTGTATATATACCTGTCCAAATAAGAGAGACCTACAAGTCTCTGTAGATTTTATTTGGCATCAAACAAATTGCAAGTTATCTACAGTCAGCAATGAGAAGATGGGATTAAGTCAGTAAATAAATCATTTCCTGCAGATTCTTCTCTGGATGTTGGTAATCTCATCCAAATTGATTTGCTATCCCTTGATCTACAGTGCTACATCTCTTGCAGTTGTAACAGCCTCTGTGTTTAAACACCCAGGAAAGGTGCTGGGTATACATCCTCAAACGGAAAGTTACAACCAACATGGTCTTTCAAACATATGTTTATGATGTTACACATACACAAGAGCCTTGACTGACAAACCTCCTTCACAGGTCCCAGTTAGTAGTCCACTGAGTCACTACAGGTGCTCAAAACTAGTATTTGCAGGCCTGCTTTGGAATGTATACGTGGAGTTAAAAATACCAGGACTGGGGCAGTGAGCACAGTTCTCCTCCTCTTTCCTTCCCACCCTCCAGACAATCCCATTTTAAATGCTGCCTAACCCCACATACATCTTTGCTCCTCTCCCAGTACTCTTAGTTTTGTCTTTTCCAGCCCCTTTTTAGACCCAAGGCAAAACAGAGAAGGTGAGGACTGTCAGAGAAAGGGAAGGAAAAGTGGGAGGGAATGCTCTTCCCCTATAGCCTGGGACTGAGCAAAACAGGTTTTCAGAAATTTCCTGCTTTCTCATCTCCAGCAGTGCCAGAGCAAAGAGCTAGGGAAAGCAGTCACCTGAACCCATGGCCACACTCCCCCTTACATACCCTGCTGGCGTCTGCTTGCCAGCAGATGTGATCAAACATGTTCCTAGCTCCAAGGGATCCGCAACTGACAAATTTTACACATCAGCCTTCAAAAAAAACAGAAGGTAATCACTCACAAGTGTTGCTCATTATACAGTCCTAAGAATCAGCTGCTTATGATGCCAAGGGCTTGCTGATGGACACAACAAGGGGACTGGAGGTAGACTTTAATTGCATCACCCAAAAGATACCCATCTACCACCTTTATGGAAAACAGGCTGATCAGAGGAACCTAGCTATACCTATGGCCTACATAGGCTTTGGAAGGATGCAAATCAAAAATTCCTTGCTTTAGAAAAGCATTAAAAATAGATACTTTGCTTGCACTTGGAATAAGAGGCATGTTTTGACCCAGACAAGTCCAGGCTAGATTGCCCCTGACCTTGACTAATCTTTTCTTGGCATGTTTTTTTGTATGCATCATCTCCCTAGAGCACAGCACAGAGAATTTCCAGTTGCTAATACAGCTCTTCTTTCCCAAACATGCCCAGATGAAGAGCTGGAATCTAGATTTTCCATTAAACTTATCGTCAGAAGGCTTTTAAGGGCAAAGGAAGACTAGAGGGTTGAAGCCAAGATATTTAGAGGAAAAGACTGGGGAGCAGGGAGAAAAGGGTAACAACTGAAAGATCAGAGTTCTGAAGGTGAATGGGTAGAGTGCCTGGGGGAAGACTAGAATAAGGAAAACAGTGGTAATATTAGGAAGAATAGGAAAGAAAATAAGAAAGCACTAGTACAGGAATTACTCCCCTTGAGAAGCCCTGCATCCTAGGATTAAGCAAACAAGGGTTTCACCTGGAAAGGAGGTGCTGTGGCTCCATCATGCAGCAATATTTGCTTCTGGCTCTGCACCTTCCCAACTTACCTTACGAAAGCACTTGAAATCACTGGTTAAAAAAGACTAAGTATTTCAGCCCTTGGTATTTATCATTTAGCCTGTCTTAAAAAAAGATAACAATATCCTTTTTTTGCAAAAATCTAAATCTTTTAGGTGTGACCAAATGCATATCCTTAAACTATCACAGTGACATGGAGCCGCAGAAATGTCTGCCATATAAATGGATACAGCAGCATTAAGATCAGCCAGGTCAGTTAATCAACAAGGAAGAATTGGTTACACATTCTAGTGCCTTCAAAAGGGGTGTAATAAGCTGCCCTAGCCAAAACCCCTCATCCTTGCCCTAGAGCTATAGCTCATCAGATAACTTAATTCACATTCATACAGCAGCTTTTATCCTATGATCCCAAAACCATTTTATAGGCCATATATCCAGCAGTATTTACATATTCATGCACACTGTCTAACAAATGCAGCCACACCAAAGTCAGAAGTAATATTCCATATTCACCAAGGGATGAAGATGTGAGCATTTTCTTAAGTCAGAGGCCTTCTGCTAACCAGAGAAACACCACATGCTAAATAATAGAAGTTGCCTTACACTGGAATAAAATCGTAATTACTGCTTAATTTTGCTAGTTCCTATGAACCACCAGGAAAAGATAAAAGCGAAAGTAAATACTGGTTCCTTGTCCTATTTACAGTAATCATTTCAAGCAATCAAGTAACTCTACTCACTTACGTTATTAAAAAAAGTGTATACAGTTATATTTTTCTCATTGTTTGCAGAGAACGCCCTGCAAACAAAAAGTTTTAGTCTGAAGAATTGCTGAGTCTAAACATCTGCCTTGTCCATCCTACCAATACAATTTTTCTGAAAATTCATATGCAAGCTAGCTGTTCCCAATGATAGGCACGAGTAGGGTGGCAGTGGAGAATTAATTGCCGAGAATCAGCAGACTAAGGCTTACATAGATCAAAAATCTTACATTTATCAGCAGCTCAAGATTTTTAGTCTGGCAAATAAGTGAAAAACACCACCACCCCTCAGTCCTCCTTCAAAACATATTTCTCCTGAAAACTGGCTACTAAATTAATTTTGCAGGACAGCCTGAGTATCTAGAGCAAATAACACTATACTACATCTTTCTGGCATCCTTTTCATTCCAGAGGATACTGCACATATTCAAATCAAATACTTATGTTTTTTTCACTTTTTTTTTTAAAACATCCAGATGTTTGAGTGCTGCTATCAGTGGTTAGAAGAGAACAGAGTCAGAGAAGCAGGATGCATAGCATGAAGATGAGTGGGCACCATTTCAAAAATTCTGTCCTTTAAATCCATTAGTATTCAAGAGGTTTAAGTGCCATGATGCTCAATTCATTTTATCACAGTGACTTAAATATCCTGTTCTGCCACTGTAAGTCAGATAATCAAGGGCACAAGCATTTTAGTTATTAAAAGCTTGCGCAGCTACAACACCAGCTGTTAATTATAGGTATGCAGTTTTATGGAAATAAGATTTCTTTAAACAGAAAGTCCACATTTTTCTTCCTTTCACCTGACTTTTATCCACTGAAAATTAAATTAAGATATGCCATTTCCTCAAAAAAAAAAAAAAAAAAAACCCAAAAAACCAAACACTTTCATTTACAATAACACTACCTCACAAAGAGATACCCAAGTCATACACATACTGGCCTTTGAAACAAAGGGCTCCATTCAAGTGAAAGAAAAGCAAAACAATTTACGCAAATACACTTGACTGTACAAGTCTTTTAGGAAGCATTGGAATTGCAAACACAAAAAAGGTTCTTGATATAATCTCACTATCCACCTGATCCGAATGTCACAAAGAGAAAGCAGAAAGTATAAGTTCAAATCTGGCTTAAAGTCTAAATAAATAAGAGATCTTTGACATCCTTCATTATAAAGGACCTCAAATCTCTTTACTGGTTTTCTGTATAAATTCCATTTCATCTTTTTTGCCTAGAAGCAAGCAACTCTCCAATGGAATGTGGCAGCTTGTTAATAGCAAGTAACAATATCGGGGCAAAAATTGAATGCCGTATTCAACCAGATGTACAAAGGAAAAACATTGCCGTATTAGAGTTCAGGTAAGATGAAGGCCAGGTCAGCTCTCCTCCTGAAGAAAAAAAATGTCTCTTGACTTCAAAATGAATGACATGATTTTTTTGATCTGTGAAATGCCAGCAAGACACAGCACTACCATAAACACAATGCATGGACACTGGCTTACTCCCAAGCCTGGGAAAAACATCACAGGCTGAAGACAGCCATAGAAATGCACTTAGTGTTTCCGTGGCAATCTGTTTTGTACCCAGAGGTTTCCTAGGCAAAAAAAGTGTTAAGAAATAAGTCAAAGCACACAAATAACTGTAGACTGAACAGGAAAATGGAGAGGACCATGTTTCAGTTCTGTCAAATCCTGTGGAAAGTCTGATCCCAAAAATCTTAAGCTAGATGTATTACAAATACGACCCATCATCCAGTTAATAATTCCCTAACAATACAACAACCTGGCTTAACAGCACTGCTTGCAGAAGATAACACCTTTATATATAAGGTATGCATGGGTCTGCACATATTTCCGCGAAGGCTCACAAGGAAAGAGTGAGCAAAGCAATATTTTCCCACGTCATCAGCATGAAATCCCACCAAAAAGCAACAGTGAATGCTGAAGCAACAGTACTAAAAATAGATTTGTGTGGCTTTATCCTGCATTTTAAAGCAAGCAATAGAATCTGAGTAGCAGCAAGTTCTGCCCAGTACACTCTCACCCTTCACACACCTTTCCTGTTACTCATGAGGCTTGGCTGTTTGCTCCCTGCCCTTTCCATAAGATCCTCAGTTACTCTTAAGTAGCCTCTTCTGCCACTCCTTATCTACCACATACCACTGAGTTTGCAAATCCCTCCTGTGACTTTGTTCAGTATATCACTTTTCTCCCCTCCTTCCAGAGCATTTGTCCATCTATTCCTTAGAGAAACTATCCCAAGCCAAAACAAAATAGCTGTCTATCACAGCTAGAAAGGGCAGCTTGAAATCAGAATACAATAGCTACCTTGACCTTTTGGCTTCAGTGGGTCTCTGGGAGGCTGCCTGAGAATAGATAGCCTTCCACCAGCTGAATGGGTTGCAATTTTTTGGTTTCAAGTTCAGCACTGGTGTACAAATACTATGCTGGTAGCACAAGGGACAGCATAACTAGTGCAAGTTATAGAAGATATCAGAACAGGAAAGAGTCTTACGACAGATGTTGCTTCTGCACTAAGTTTCCAGAAAATGTATCTGTCTTGAATGGCACGTACTAATGCCATGTAGCTCTCATTTCCTAAGGATGATTCATAAAAAATGTTTAAGCCAGCTTTTCTTCTCTGTTCATAAACCCAGACCCTTCTGAATTCATCCAACTGCTTGTTTACATGTGAGATTACCAGGAATGCTGTTTTATTTCACCCAGTTACCAATCAAAGCCTGATCAGTACTACTCTGAAAGTTCAAACGCTGTTTCAAACCTGCTTTTTCAATCATTAAGTAGCAATAAATAATAAGAACAGTATTACCCCCAACCACGAATTTTTCCATAACAAACCGTCCAGTTACCTAGTTTCAAATTAAAGTGATTAAAAGGAATATTCTTTTGAAACATTGCCTTACATACATTGCATTCTTCTGTTAAATATCTATACAGTGCTTTTTAATGACTACCAAGGTACAGAGCAAATGTTGCTCTGAGCATAATTGGGATGGTTGTCAGTAAGTCCTTTTCTACTTTTTGAAAGGAAAAACTATAATACTCCTAGAAAGACCTATTGGCAGAAACAACATGCAGTTGCTAAAGATCTTTGATCTTGGGCAGTAATTTCCCCAACATGTTTAGCAAAGGGATTTACGGTCAGACAAAATTCACAACTCACATATTCCAGTCTCAGGCACTTGTTAAAGCAGTTGGCATAACCGTAAGTGTCATGCCATAGAAAACATTTTCTAAAGATTCTTGAGAAAACAGGACTCGACCACACAGCAACAGTAGTAATGGTCCTCAGACATCTCAACCTGCTAGACAGTTCTTAAATGCTATCTTTGCTCCCAAATAATTTGCAGCCTTACATAATTCGGTGTCCACACACACTAAGCACCTCTCAGCAGCACCTTTCCGTATTCCAACACCACAAAATACTACTGAATCACATTACCTTCCTGCTCTCGGCACAGATCTAAACCCTTTGAGCAGCCCATCCTTTCTTCTAATAAATTTTTTAGATAAAAGTGGTATCTGCTCTCAAAATCCCCCTTCTCAAACATACACAAATGAGACTTAAGATGTTCTACGCTGAAGTATTTAAAGTTAGCTTACAGCTGCTTTAGCTTTTTCAAATAAAAAACCACTACCTTCAATTGATTATCAAAACTTTGTTTGTTCAAGCTGATAAAAATTTAGAATCAAATTGTTCACAACTGTTTTCAGCGATACAAGCATGGGCTCTGCTGCTTTGTATTGCTCATTGGTAAGGTGCTGACAGGATACTTGAAATATTTCCAAACAAGAAAAGTTCTATAAATATCAGTATTGCACAAGATGCAGCACTTTTTAAAAAGCTACCTTGAAGTGCTTTGCATGATTTATTTACACCTGGTCATTAGAAAAATAAAGTAGTAAAGAAAAAACCCTCTGCTATCCATCCAGAAATAACTCATACGCTGTGTGAGCCAAGTAACAACACATCCACCACAAAGAGCAAATAGTTAACAAGCAGTTCACAGTGAAAATAAGACATGCTTGTGACTAAAGCAGTGAATAGCAGCTATGATAGTAACAGTCAAGTTTCACTTGCAGTTGGATAAAGGGATAGTATTTACCAGCTCTGGACCTGAGCAGCATCATCTTTGATTGAAACTTGAGCAAAACGTCACCTAAGCTTCTCTGAATTCATGTTACTATCTCATCTCTGATAAAACATCTAAACAGTATCAGTGCTTCATTCACAGCTCTCTCCATGGCCAAGTATTATAATTTAAAAGAATAGTAATTGGCAAAAGTTTTTCCTGCTGAGCATGAAGTATTACAGGAAAAGCTCAAACACTCCCTTAGCTTTATATTTTTAAGTCCAGTGCTGCTCCCAGTTAGGCCAGGACAGAAACTTGTAATAACTCGGTCCTTAACTGGATTTGAGCTATTTCCTGCTATTCCATCCAGGGCTGGGCAGGCCTGCTGGCAGATCCACTAATGAATCAGCAGAAGCTCATCAATGCAAGTAAAACTAGAACTAGTTGACACTGATTTAAATTTCTCCCTCCAGCCCTCAAACCCCATTTTGTCTAACATACCGTTTGAACATTTCTTTCCAGCATCACTTGATTGGGGCCAGACATTGCATTTCAAAATGAGATGTTGAGTGTCTGCCCGTAACAGACAGGGTGCTGATCATGGGCATAAACATTAGGAAACAGAATACCTGGTGACACCTCCTAAGCAGATCAACTCCCAGATGTTTTCAAAGAACTGAAGAGAACAAGGCAGTTGTTCAAAAGGCAAATGCTGAGCACAGGAATTGGGCACACTGACAAAAACAGAATCAGACAATTCAAAACACTTTCAAATACTTCTCTTTTCTTACCAACAAATATCAAGAGGAAGAAAAAAAAAACCACAAAAAACCACCAAGAACCAAAACCCAAAACTTGCTTTCCCTTTCCCTACAGGCCAGCACCAAGTTACAGACTTTGTTCTGTTAGAACTCTTACCCAACAGATTAGTGCAGTGAAATGGAAAAAGGAAGAATGGAAGACTAAGGACTGACTCTCTTAAATTAAGAACTTTTTCAATAATATTTGCACTGAAGCAAAACCAGATAACAGCAGGATGAATGCCAACCAAGCAGTAAAATTGTAAAAACGTGAAGAATTACATCTTGAATTCATCAGTATGCTATTACATCAGCCTTTGGCCACTAAGAGGCAACAGTTTTCTCTGAAAATGGCAAATTTGCACTTTTGGTGCATGCGTGCCTGGACAGAGAATCAGAAAGCAATATTGCTGGTTTAGAGATTGTTTTCTTGGGGTTTTTTAAGCACAAACATCCTTAAATCTTAACTAAGGAATGAAGTTTGCAGTGAAGAAAAAAAAAATAAAAATTACTCTGAGCTTCTTAAAGTACAGTCTACCAGGTACTTATCCTAAAAACAAGTATTCCCAGAATAGAGATGAAAAGATTATAAACACTTTATCTTGTCCAGAGCTTAAATCAGTACCATTATATTTCAAGCTGTAAATTACAGCAGCTATGCTGTCTGTTCCTGTAATATATCATTGTTAACGGTCACCACCATTCTGCTCTTCCTTTACATCTCCTGCCTGGAAATATCATTTTTGAAAAATAAGTAAATAGGCTGTTCCTGAACTATCCTTCTCAATTGCAATAACCTATTATCTCCTTTACAACACTGCTTAGGTGGCCCCACTAGGGACAAGGACCACATTGTCCTAGGCACTATGCAAACAAACCAGAAAAGACAATGCCTGCCCCAAAGCATCTTAGTGCAAGCAAAAAAGAATTTGAATGACAAAATCAAGTTGGAACAGTCTCCTGCATAGAGGCCAAATAAAAGGAGGACTTCACTGGGTCAAAGGCCTTCAGCAAACTTACTGCCTTAGGATTAATTTTTCCTGTATTAACTTAACTAACTTTTAAAAATAAATATTCAATATTTGATGTTGTCATGGATAAAATATGCCTTTATATAACGTTAAAGTAGCCTTTTATTTAATGAAAGCCATTAGACAAAGATAAAAATACAAGTTTAAATGCGCTCAGTTTTAATCCTAACGTATCATATCTTTCCAGTATAGACGCAACACATGTGGCACAAAGTAGATACAGAGTTAGTATTAACGATCTTGCATCTGTAACACAGAAGGTTTCGAATGCTGACAGTACCATTGAGTAGGCCAAAGAGGTGTCCCTAGACATGGTGCTTGCCTCTGTAAGGTCTTCTGTTACACCTAAGGAGATGTATCAAAAGCAATACCCTCTTCTGGGATCTCCCACATAACAGTCTTGGGCCCTGTGTGCTCTAAGGTGCACTCCTACCTGATGATCTATTGAAGATCTTCAGAAGAGCAGCACATATACTCAGTCAATTCTCACTGAGGCCATGCAACCATTCCCCATGTGACCAACACTGAAGACTAAAGCAACCTAAGAAGAGAAAAGGTGTGGTAAAAGTCCTTCAGCAACTCAAGGACATGCCTTTGGTGCACAAATGCTCAGTACATGTTGGAGAAGTTTCTGAGTGTGGAACACTGTTTCAGACCCTTGGGTCCACATCAGGGTTGGGTTAGAGGCCTTAGGTGGGCAGCTGCAGCAGATCTCCTGGAACTAATTGTGTTCTTAGAAGAAAGGAAACACATTCATGTGCACTGGGAGCACTTCACAATCCACAGTAACACATAGTAAACTTGTAAATTCAAAAATATGTTATTACTTTGAATTAGACACATATGTAGATGACACCTCAGAAACTATCAATTAATCCTGCAGTGAACTAAATCCTGCTTTAACCTCCCTTGAGGTCATTGATTGCTGGTGAGAGATGACCAGCCAAGGGACTCAGTACTGGCAATTATCATAAATGGAGAAGTGATTCCTCCTTCCACAGCTCACATCTTCAGTCCATGAAGTTTTTCTTTTTGTTTTTTTTTGTGGATTTTTTTTTTAAAAAACAACAAAAAAAACCCCAAAACCAACTTTAAACGCAGACTATTCTGAGACACAGATTGAACTTTAGTATCTCCAGTGTATCAAGAATCCCAGTTGGTGGCACAGAGCTATCTATAACTACTCGTGCAACTTCTTCAAAACAAAAATATTGAAGCACAGAGGTTTTTGTATTTTTAAAGAAAATTAAATAGCCCACATCTCCAGCAAAAGGCTCTTGAATGCTTATTTTGATCTTTTTAATTAAAAGACTCAATTTTGCTGAAACTAAGAGGCCAAAAGGAGAATGATCTTCAAATCACAGATTTGACTGCAGAAATAAGCAAGAAAACTGGTTTCTCACTTGTGAAGTGACAAAATCTTGATCGAAACGTGGAAAACTCAGCACGAAACATGAAGTATTCAGAATGCAAATAATCCACCCAGACCCAAGAGTTTATATCCACAGTAACCACACTGAGCTATCTGCCAAAGTTTAATTGAAGCTCAAGTGGCTGTGTATTCTTTTAGGGTTTTTTTGGCGGGGTGGGGGGACATGGTAGGGGAAGACACAACAGGAGACATCCATTTAGACTTGAAAAGGGCAGCTCTAAAAGATTTAAGAACAACAACATTTTAGCACTAGAAACTGAGTTTTCTTTAGTAATACACAGCTTGCCATCAATAATAAAAGAGTATTCTCAATGTTTTATGAGTATAGCTTAGTCATGAAGACTATCTGCAGGACTTGCTTATAACATACTGACGCTTTTGCATTAAAAAGATCACAGTAATATTCAACTAACTAATCTAAGGCAGCCACATACTAAAGTGACAGCCACAGGAAGCAAAAATCAAAAATTACATTCTAAGAAATGGATGAGGAGCTAAAAAATACTCTATTTCTTCACATTACTGTGGTAACCAGGAGCCCTAATTAGCCCAGACCCCACTGTGCTAGATGCTACTGTACAACTAATTTATGAACCAGACATGCTTCTCAATGAACAAAAGAAAGTACATGCTAATAATGTTATTGCAGCATCAGGACATTATCTTAGACAATGGGAAACGTGGAAGTTTTATATGCTTGCTTTATTGTTATTAAAAGTAGCACCGTTACCTTGGCAACTGCTGAATTGCTCGGGAATTTGTTAGAGAAACCCAAATGTTACTTATACTCACACATTTGCCATCAATTTAGGGAAAACAATTGGGTTTTGTTTGGTGGGGTTTGTTGTTTGGGGTTTTTTTAATCACACATTTTTCCTTATGACTATGACCCTGCAATTTTTAACTTTTTTTTTTTTTAAATACATCTCTTCTTGTGATTGAATTAAGATAGATCACATCTCTTTGCACCCAAAGTAATCTGCACTGTCATACACAATATGAGTCTGATAATCCATGTAGGATCTTGGTCAGAAATAGAAGCACAGACACCACACTGTGCACAAAAATACACATCAGCAACCTTCCCACCTACTGGTCAAAGGGACAGGCATTTCACGACATGGTGGGGGCACAGCGAGGAATCCCAAACATCCACTTTGTAAGGGTCAGACAACACTCTAAGTGTAAGAACATGCAAGTGGACAAAGGTAGGTGCGCACTATCCCTAACACACTGTGCAGCCAAGGAATTTCCATGGCTTCCAGCCTTCAAATGTTGGTATTCCTGTTCTTTTATCTTGGCTTAGCAGCATCTATTTGCTTTTAAGGTAAGAACTTGGATGTATTAAGTTAATGGGAAACTGTGGAGGGATCAGTCTGTGAGATGATGTGATTGTGTGAGATGGCTGTTTTCTTTCTGTTTTTCATCAACATACAATTCCCCAAATACAGGCCAGCCCAAAAGCAATGAAAAGCAGAATAGTGGCAAATCCCAGTTTTTCTGTCAAGGAATCTCATGAAACTCAGTTAGGCTATGAAACAAACGGGTTGATTTTGGATTATCTCAATTTCAAAAATTGAGAATTGCCATACTCAGTCACTGTGTCAGAGTACTCCAAGCAAAATGACCATATTCCTCAAAATAAACACAGCCAAAGGCACGGCAGGCTCCTTCAGACTGTGTCAACTCTTTAAGGTGTGTGTACTGAATAAATTGGATTAAAATGCAAGAGTTAAACAAAAATCTTCCCGACCTATACTTGCAGGTGTGGTCCTTAGCTTCAGTTTAACTATTGGTGTTTCACAGCAAACATTATACAGTCACAACTGAGTCCTCATGAAGTCATCCTCCTTTCTATCACCTCTGAAGCTTGCCTGGGGGTTACTCCTCTCACCCAGTAATTCCTGAGCTGAATTGCTGCTGCCGGCTCCCTACTTGCTCACTTCTGCAGCCACCTCCCAAAAGCCTCCCTTCCTGCAAGCCACAAAGTAACATGCCCTGTTAAATCCCAAGCTTTAAGGGCAAGACAAGCAAACTGCTGCTTAGCACCAGCAATCATAACAGGATATAACATACCATACACCTCCTCAACTGCAAACACACAGCATGAGATGTTAAGCATCACCAAACATACTAGAATTATGCATCTCTTCAACTAAACTGCAAAGGGCTGTGTAGACAACAGGATGCAGTTTCACAAAGCAACATTTTCCAAATGCTTTCCAGAATGAAAGTTAGGTTTTCTTTCTCTAAAATTAAGAGGACCTTTCCATTCTCCATGTTAGTTGTCTGTCACACTACACTTGGAGGCTCAATTTAAATTGGAGCCAGAGGAACTCCTACTTTAAATGACTTAAAACCCACCCTCTAGAAAACACAAATACTCAGAAGACTGAGGAAAACCAGAATTCAGCTGTATTTAAACATACATTGTTTCAATATGGATGCTGAATAGTTACAGAGTTTCTATTATTGCTATTGCATTAGAAACTAATTTGGCACGACAATAAATATAGGGCTATCGGCATCTCCACCATAGGTACATGTTACACTCATGGGCCAATATTTAGTTATATTTGAAATATGTTATTATTAAGAACTGAACAATTTAATTGCTCAGAAGATTTGAACCTTAAACACATAGTATTGCACTTTCTTTTCCAAGTATGTAAGTCTGAAAAGACTCAGTCAGATACAACCTGAACTCTGAATTTCCTTTCGTTTAAGCCTCTAATGAGATAACACAAGGGCCTTAGTGTTTTGTTTTACAAGGTTGTGGTAGAACTTAATAGCAACTGAAGATTTTCCCCCTGAATTTTTTCCTGGGGATAAAGGAAGGCAGGACAGGGGAGGTGGTTGGTTTTTTTTGGTTTTGGTTTTTTTTTTTTTCTTTTAAAGGTACATCAGAGTTTGTCTCAGAGATTAAAATACCCATAAAACATCCTCCCTGAACCTACTTAACTCTTTAAAATGAGGCTCACATTAAGAAAAACATTCCAATACCCCCGACATGTTTCAGCAGGAAAATACAAACTTCAAGATCTGCAGAGATACCTGCATGCTCAGGCCACATTTAAAGTTGCACACTTTCTCTCACACCAACAGCAGTTTATTCTGCCAGTCACCACTCCTGGGGGTGACCTTCCTGCCTGCATTCCTGTGTGCTGGGGCTAAAGGCTACAGCCCCTTGACCTGAGGTTGCTACCATGTCACCTACATATAACAGCAGTGAAGTTAAATCACTTTTTCCAATCAGATTTACAGTTGGGAGGAGGAAGATTAGAATGGAAAGTGTGACAGCATGAGGGAAGTGACTTACTGCCCTCTTCCAGGTGGAGACAGCACGAGGCTGAGGTAAATAAGAACTAGCACTGGGACAACCATGCTAGGATACAGAGCAGTAAGACATACTCACCAAACTGGTACAGACTTGAATTACTTTCAGATTCCTTTTTAGACCTAAATGCTGTGAAACCTAGTCAAAACCAATGTTGTATAACAAAAGGACATCAACAATGCCAACAAAAAAAATACTATAAACAGACAGCAAGAACCGTTATGACTTCAAAATTGTTCCTCCCAGCAGCAATTCCAAAGCAGGTTGGCACTGACTCACACAAGTGTCCCAGAGAACAGGCAGGTGAGGAGCAGTAGTAAGAGAGGGAGGAATACTGTGGAGCAGCACTTCCCACTTTGATCTAGATGGGATGCTTAGGGCCATATTCTGATGCAAATTTCTGCAAGTAAAAGCTGCTAACTACAGCCCCCAATCAGCTGCTCAGGAGACACAGCAAGTGCTGCCATAGCCCTCCAGCCTGGCATCTCTCTGCTGACTAGGCCCAAAAATGGAAGGAAAATTTATATACAGTTCTCAGGGTATGAAAACAACAGCTACTGCTTAAAACCTGTAACAGGCTGCTTACATAGCCATCTCCCAAGAGGGCTGGCAGCGTTCAACCACATTATGTTTTGGAGAGCCACTGGGAGGAAGAGGCAGCCATTTTCTCCTCCTAAGGAACAGAGCTTATGAGACAAAATGGCTGCCACAGGCACTCAGAGCGCCGTGCAACGAGATGGAGGCCAAAAGGTGAGTGAAAGAATTAGAAAGTTGCCATGAATGCATTTTGCTTGTGTTTTAATTATTCATACTAACCTACATCCTACTAGGCTAGTTTGCGTTTACCCAGTTTCACATGGCACTGTCACAGCACCCAAGGCAACTGCCTCTGTTTACAGGACATAATGAATAAATCACTTTCACTTCATAGCATGCAGCCTCAAAGCTACGATACACTCCAAGACCACCTCCAAAAAAGGGCCAAGTTGGGCATTTCATTTTGTTTCCCAGTGGTGAGCAGTTACGCCTAAAAACATATCATCATCACGGGGAAGGTAGTAATTACAGACTTCCATACCAAAAAGAATAAAATTTTCTTTCTGTTCTGCCCCTGCTGTCCCTTTCTGCACCCGCTCCAAAGAGGGGCAGGGAGAAGGTCACAGGTAAAAGCACTCTTAGCAAGACTGCTGCAGAAAGGCTGTGTATTGTACACTTGTTCCTGTGTCACCCTATTTCCCACATGGCAGGATGCAGCACAAGCATCTCCATTTTCTTCTCCAGCTTTTCTGAACCTCCTGCTTAAACTGCTTGTCGTTTTGAGGACATTGCCACCTGCTAGCTTGCTTTTCCTTATTCCAAAGTCCCACAAGTGAAGCATGATGGATGGGGCTAGGAGCAACCTGGTCTAGTGGGAGATGTCCCTATCCATGGCCAGGGGGTTCAGAACGAGATAGTCTTTATGGTCCCTTCTAACCCAAACCATTCTACAGTTCTATGAGCACCCTCAAATATTCCCCAAAGTAGTGCAATAATTTTCAGACATCACTTTAGGTAACATCCTAGAAGTTTCTTAAAATAAAAAAGGAACACCCATCAGCCAAGACTACCTAGCAGAAAAAGAACACCATGATTAGGGAACAGGACAAAATTTGCTCTTGCACTTTAACAAGTACAGACTCTCTTTGTTACACATAGTCTGTTCTTTGCTCAGGTTTTTTTTCCCTGTGTACCTCAGCTCTAACAAGAAAACAGGATAGTGGGATTTTTAAAAAAAGTATAAAGAATGGAAGCAGAAATATTTTGCTGCATCTGCCCTTTCAAAAAAAAAAAGGCAAACAGCTCCTTCAGCTCTAGCCACTCGCACATGAAGCAATTCATAGCAGCTGAAGAAACAGGAGAGCGCTCTTGCTAACCACTGAATACAAGCAATTAGCCAAGAGAAGAGCATAAGCAACTCACTCTTTGCCTTCATACAGCTTATCAAGTTTATTCTGCACTGTTACATTTTTGTAATTTATATAAAAAGCCCTCAGCTATTTGGCAAGATTTACCTCTAGAAACAGCGATTTAATCACATATGAAAGATCAGGGGAACTGGATGCCTCAGGACATTGCAGACTTCTCACCTCCCACTAACCTGCCTGAAACTTGCCTTGGTCATGTTGAATGTTAACTAAAAATAACTTTTAAATATCTGTTTCTTCATTAGGCTTGCTTTTTAAACATAGACATGATATTCATTAAAGTTATCATGTGAAATATTGAATGCTTGCACAGCAGAAAGAAGCAGCTTGCAAGTTCAGCAATCTTTCTTCTGCGGTGATGTAACTGCTCTAACAAAGCAAAATTTCTAGTGATTTCTTGGCCAGGCAGAAACAAGTTGAATGGCAGATGTTACAGATTTCATCATGAAAAAAAATCTCCAAAAGCAAACTGTCAAATGTGACTTTAATCCCTAACATATTCAGGTGTGACCTATATGTAGTAGCTTATCCCATCAAATCTAGGATACCCTATCTGTTTCAATATTACATTTCTGCCTTTTTAATACTGAACAGCACTTATTCACTAAATACATCACCTTTAAAGCCTGACCTCAAAGTGTCCTAAAATTTCAAATGCCAGCACTATGACTAGTTAAGCATCTAATCTGAGACAATCTTGTATTTATTGCTGTTACACAAATAACAAAGCTTCTAATCAGCCAAGGTCTCTCAGAAGCCTCAGTTCATTCTTCTTTTAAAAGCTCTTTATGGGCAACAATCAGAAAAGATCATAAGTTGTTTACTTGCTGATAGATGCTGCTCAGAAACTCATTCTAAATGTGTATGTGCCTGCATTACAAACACAGTAGTTCCAACAAGTGCTTTCCTTGAACACTTGAGGGCTGGGGTCAAGAACAGAAGGGGTATTAAGTTGGCACTACCTTCTCAGACATGGCACTAATTACTCCTGTATCAAAGCTTATAGAAAGCACGGACAGCTTGCTGAGATGCACTTGATCAGTGAGTAACCCTCTCTTGTTTTGTTAATATTCCACTTCAGAGAGGGATGGAAATTCACAGTCGAAAAAAGGAAAATTAGATTTAGTGTCCAATGTATAGCAAAGCTTTCCCAGTAAGCCAAAAAAAAAAAAAAGATACAATTCTGTCATTTAATTGGAACGCTACTTAGAAAGTAAAAAATACATTTCATACACAAACAGTTACCCTCCATTAATCCCCCTCTTCAGAATGAAGAATCTTTTGGGGGGCTGTAGCCTGGGGGATTTTTTGTTCCTTTGTTTCTTAACCACTTGTTTGTTTATCTGTTTCTTCTAAAATAGAAGCAAGACCAGCGTAGCTGAGAGTTTCTGTCAAGTTCATGAGGCTGCAGAGAAATTTCAAGTGCAGGAGCTAATGTACACCTTAATGCCCAGAACAGCGGGGCATTATACAATTTCATCATCTGCTATCTATGCCAGAGCTAAACCTTACTTCCTCCTCTTGTCAGCTGTTTGCTAAACATGACATTATCTTACCACTAGCAAAACACATGGTGCTTCAGCATCCCAGGTTTCCAGCACCTGCCCAGGCATTTCAGCATGCTCTTTAGCCCACATTTATAATCAGACTTTCTCTTGAATAAAAAAGTTTGATACAATTGGATCCGGTCATATTTCGGAAGGAGTAAAAGAGTAGATATTCAGACTAAATACTTTAAATTGGGAACTCAGTAATAGGTGTCCTCTTTAAGATAAACTCATAGTGTATATGCCTCTGTGTTCTCAATTATTTCCAGTTTATTATATTCCACATCAAGTAAGCAACTCAATCCATCCTATTCTTTCCAGAATCTCAGGCAGTAAGCATACTGGGATTTACAATAATAATTCTACAAAAACTCATAATAGGAACAATCTTTTTTCCACAAACGTAACTGAAATCTTAGAGTAGGGGTTCTATATTGCAATGTTTTATTATTATTTTCTTAAATCACACCACAGCTAGCCAGCACTTCACTCATTTTCTTTCATTTTTGAAACACAAAAGAATTCTCACAATCATCCTATTTAAAAACATCCGATTTAAAGCAACAGTTGTAAACGTAAATAGGTTTAAACCACAACGATGACTTGCCTGCACTTCCATCATTAGCCAAATTTGTGTTGATTCACAGCAGAATTTATAGTTAATTTGCTTGACGCTACAAGGAATCACAGTACTGTGTCCAGTAAACTATCAAGATAGGAACAAATAAATTTCTAAGTAAACAATGCCTTTTATTATGATTAAAACACATGCCTAAAATTTATTTATCCACCAAAAGGCTGTCATTTTCCAGTAATTTAAGAGATGGGAATCAATGTATTTTGAGGTAAGGATGCTAAAGAAGAATCCTTTATTCCTATGAGGCTGCTGTTTCATGACACAGCATGTCTCAGCCTTCAAAGCTACCAGCTTTTCTTCCACTCCACATTGCTCTGGAGTTTTTCAGTTGGTAGGTTTCAGTAGTCAGATAGCAACTATTTCTAATCTGACCAGGTAGAAAGATAGCAGGTCTAAACTGTTCTCGCTGACCAACCATTTGCACTAGAGATTTAAAAAACACAACTAAAAAGAAACCAAATGGCAGCTCATGTTCTCTCTGCTTTTCTTTTCCATTCTCTTCTCCCTCTACCTAAAGTTAGTCAGAAAAGGGAAGTTATTTCTTGCCATTTTAAACATGCTCATCAATATTTTTTTCAAGTCACTGTGTGCAACAACATTTGAAATTCTTGATTCTCAAACATTTTTTTCAGTAAACTTTAGAAATCTTAAGCCCAAAGGCAAAGTATCCATAACAGGACAATTTTTTTCCCCACACTGACCTACTGAGACAATTAAAATGGAAGAGCCAACATCGTCTTCCCGCAGCCATCTAAAAACCGTAACATGAGAAACCAGTTTTTAAAAAGCAAGTAAAATTGAAGTATTTTATAACCTAGAAGACCAATGTGCATTTTATAATAAAAGAAATTTAGTAATATGCAGAATTATTCTGTACTACTATATGCTTCTCATATTACTTTACGCTAACATGGTCTATTTGGTGATTTCCAAGATCTTTCAGTAGTAAGAGCATTAAATTCAGTAATAAATTAGTAAAGAAGCAAGCTGCAAAGAAGTTTAAATTGCTCCAAAGTTTTTGAGCTAAAGATACACTTCAGTTGTGCTGTGCAGGTTTTCTGTCAGAATAGTTTGCAGGATCACATGCAAATATGAAAAAACTGTTAGTGGAAAGTAGAGAAAAGGTATTACTTCAACCAGACAGACCATGCTGTAACTAACAGCATTTTGGAGAGAGAAACAATATGTTCTCTCCAAAGGACACAATCACACTACCTATGCAATGCACATTCATTCTTAAATACACCAAGTTTACACCAACCATTCTGATATGACCATTCATTTGAATTAAATAGAGAATTAACAGCTCCTCTCTTCCCCCTTCCACAGAGTCACCAGCCGACAGATCCTTATTATGGGTGAAAGGGTGAAAACGATAGTTTTCAGAGATCTTTGAACAGAAGAGTCAAGTAATCCACATCATATCTGAATGGAGGCTTTTATTTGAATTGGGCATAAAGATCTCCCTAAAATTTGCGTGTTACTTCTGTAAGTTATTCATCCTTTCTACTTACGCTGGCACAAGGAACAGGAAAGAAAAACCAAACACACAGCCCTACAATGCATATAACTGTAACAGGTTAGGAATAAGTATGAACAGAGAAACACTTGTAGACCAAAAATATTTTAGAATTATTTTTAAAGAAATCCCTGTGCATTGAGGGAGAAATAACGCCTTCTCCCCCCACCCCCAGTCTCAGCTTTCTCCAAGTTTCAGCTACATAAAAGTCTAATGCTTTTATGCATTTCATATGTAGGTCATTCAGAACATTTACATAGTCTACTCAAAATCATTTTCTGCAATAAATGTATTAAGATACAGAGAAAGAAAAATTATAGTTCTCTTATAGGAAAGCTATTTCAAAGTGAAATATGCAGCATTCTAAATTTTCCTAACAATGCTCTTTCTGCCTAATAAGCTTCAGTGTTATAAAAATTACACCAAACATTATTTGAGCTGTCATAAGATACCAAATAATTATAGGTCTGATTTTTTTTTCCCCCAAGTACCAATTTAGAACATGAATCCATGCTTTCTAGGTTTATTTTCAAGTTCATTTTGGTAATTTACCACAGTTCTTTCCAAACCTAGCCTCTAGTTAATAAGGCTTCTACACATATGGTCTGACTTTCTAAAGACCCTATTAGGAAAGAAAGAAGAAAAAGAAGAAAAGAAATTCCATTACTGTTTTCATGCTTTTTCACTGAACCATCACTGCATTCGCTTGCAGTAACTCTAAAGGAGGATTATAAAAGTGCTTTCCCAGAATGTGTACTAAAAGGAAAGGAGCTCCAAACCTGGAAAGTATCTGAAAGGGGCCCCTTGTGAAGCGAATTCTCCCATGCAGCCCTTTGAAACCCTTTGCCTGGTCTAGCTGCTGGGCTTCCACAGACAATTAGCTATTACTGCAGCTTATCCCAAATACTTTCACCAGCCCATCACAGCAGCCATTAGGAAAAACCTTATTGCATGTCTTCATGTTGGTAATGGATCCATTAGCAGGATCCTACTCCAGTTCAGAACAAGCTGAAACAATTTTCACTTTCTTAACTCATCTTCACTGCATGTGGGCTTTTGAAGAGCCACACGTTAGTTGCTTCTCCACTCTCCACCATTAAAGTTCTGTCCAGATATCCAGGCTTTAGTGATCACAGTTTTATTTTGCAGTCCGGCTTTGACAAATACAAATTTTTTTCAGCTTGTTAACAGCATGCATGTAAAGCAAGGCTCTGTTAAAAATCATTAATTTTATACTCTAGGAGAGGTAAAAATAAAGCAAACTACCATCTGTACTGTTTACTGTTAGACAACGTTTACTGTCATCTTACCCATGCAATTTCAAAATGACTAGCCAAAAAGAACATTTTGCCTAGTCATACAGGAGAGATTGAACCGGCTATGATCTGGGGTAGAAGGTTTTTTGTTCACAAGACAGTGAAGTAGCAATTTTCTTATTTCTCTGCTCATCATCCCAAATATATTATCCTCCTCCATAGTATTTGGTTTTATGAGCATGTCCCACCAACCCCATTGCTGGTATTTTACTTGAACATAGTAGTTGTGTACCATCATCTACCCATACCATAAATAATCCCAAATCCTTCTACTCATTCAAGGGAATAAAATGGAGAAAGACAGGCAACATTGTCACATATGCAAGTAGCCCTAAGGACCACGTATTAAACAAGAACCCCAGAAGACAACAAGGTCCATGCGTCTTTTCAGGTTTTGAACCAAAATCATAGGGAATATCACAATACACCTTAAGCCACATTACTTCAGGGAAGAGAAAATAAAACCCCACAGTCTGACAATTGCACTGCATCCGAAAAGCAGAACTGGAAAATCCACAGAGGCTGAAGAAGTGCCAAGGGAAACAGTGGAATTTGCTAGAAGCTTTGAATTGCAAATGCAAGGGGAAATCCTCTTCTGGAAAATATATTCAAACTATATACAGAGTGCACGAATGCCAGAAGAAATCTGACACCTTTCTCTCCCTTTTCACCTTTTGTCTTTCACTCTCTTTTTCTGTCTCACTACTTCACCTTTCCTCCTCTGTTTTGTTTTTTTTTTTTCCTTTATTAGCTGTACCTTGTCATTGCTGTAACTTTTTTATGATTGCTTCTCTCAGTAAGAAATGTTTGTTTTGCAGACCATGCCCAAGAGGAAGAACTCTGTTTTCCCCAGGGGACAGGGAAAGCCCTGAAAGCTCACCTACTGTACAGCTGCCCCTCAGGTTTCTTCCTTATATTCAGATCACTGATGCTTTTACTCGCCCAGTAAATGAGGCTCCATTTCTGAGGTGTTTTTTTTTTTTTTTCCCCTGGTTCAGGTTGTCCATTACTATCCACCTCATCCCCACAATACCAAGGGAGCGTTCACAGAATGATGCTACAGCCCAGACACAGCACAGAGTAGTGCTGCTGCTGCACACGAGCACCACTTTGCTTTTGTACCCCAGTCCCGAGTGTCAGATGCAGCTGTTCGAAATGCTCCAGGAACCAGAGAGCATCTGCAGTACAAGCCCTAACAATCCTGATTCAAGCTGTGAACACGGATGTAAATAAATGATGAACAAACCATTTAACTTAATCTCAAGAGCCAAACTTACTGTCCAACAGAACTAAAATAAACAGCAGACTAGGTTCCTTCCTCAACAAGATGGTAGCATACCTCCAAGCACCACGCTAAACTCACATAAAATTAGTAATTAGGGTCTGACCCTGCACCAGAGAGGTCAACGATAGTCTTCCAACTAACAATGCAAAATCCTGAATCACAACCACGCGTTCTAAAACCACAGCCCAACACAATTGCACGTGTTTTCCATTCACGTCTAATAGTTACCTTGTCACTGTGAAAACTAATCTGCAGGTCTTAACCAGGCTAGGGAAAGGAGCAGTGCAACTTTCTACTGCTACATTTACAGGACAAGCAGTTACACAGTTCTCTGAGCATTTTGTGAGCTATATTGCATTTGTAGGCACACAATTCATTAAATCCTATTGTGATATCATTTTCCCTTTGAATGATAAATTCTACACAAAATTTCAGTTAAATAAGTTTAAACCAAGTAACTAGTATAGAATTTAACATATGGCTTCTTGTGAAATCTGAGTACAAGTGCAACATTCTCTGATATTAGTAATTAACGGGCTGCTCCTGGGAGATAGTAAGGATTTTCCCAATCACAGCACACCACCAGAACAGCATCTGAAAATAAGCCAATCCTTCCCTTGCCCAAGCATCTTAAGTAAAAAAAAAAAAAAAAAGCACACAAACACCCCCCAAAACTTTAATTTTGCCTTAGCAATTAGATGTAGAGACCAGAAAAATATCTGAGGCTTTTATCACATAAAAAAAATGGGCAGGAGACTCAGACGGTAACAGTCAAACCTGGATTAACTAGACATTATTGCTTTGGTTTTTGATCAGAACCACCACACGGAACAAGTGTATCTGCCAATAAGAAAAAGCCCATCCAAGTGGCTTATGAAGCCATTCCTTCTGCTCTCCTAACAGTCTTACTGCTACAGAAACAGGATTTTTAATGTGGTAAAAAAGGAGGAAAAGGATCACAATCTATTAACTTCCTCAGCCCCTGAATTCTGAAAATCTTTTTTGTTTGTTTTTGAGAGAAAAAGATTGTTACAGAAGGGAAATTTGTACACTTTCAGGAAGATGAAGCAAGAGATTTACCTCTTAAAACTCTTTAAAATAGAGCAGAAGTTACCTTCCAGAGTCACCAGACACACAGCCAGCTTCTCAGATCATTACCCATACATCATTTTTCTAATCAAATATATTAGATTGCAGAAAAGCTTACAGAGTTTTCACAGCAAATGAGTTACAAATTGCAAGAGGGCCCCAAGAGTACCCACAGACCATCTCTTCATACCATATTTTGGGCAGAAAACCCACAAACTTTTCTACCTACATAGCTCAAGGGCTCACCCTTCCCAAACCAAAAAGGATTAAGTCCACGTACCAGAGACCAGAGGCTATGCCCCACTACAAACCTCACTCATCCTTTGCCTCTTCAGTTTTCCTCCAGGCTGATAAAGGAAAAAGACCCTAATCCAGTCCCAATCCCACTCCCCATTGCTTCCAACTTCATTCCAGCTTCAGCACACAAATACCTGGCAAGCAGCAGAGAATTCTGTGCCTTTCTTCACAGTGCGCTCTGTCTTCTCCATTTTCCCTCTGCTGGCTCTTGCAGCAAGCCTGTACTCCTACCTCCTGCCCCCATTTACTAGGGCAGTCAGAGCTGCAGCCACTGCTTCTAGTCAGCTACTCAACCTAAGCAATTAGGCCCTTCATTAGCTCTTTGCAGAGGATTGCTGCTCTATGATATACCTGTAGCCCATCCCATCACCAAACACCAAATAACCTGTAGTAGGCATGGTGAATAACTTCCATCACTCAGCTGTAGTCTTTAAAATGTTAAGCCTTTCTGAAGCAGCTACCTTCTCCGAAAGACTCTAGCAGAAGGAAAATAGTTTAGGCTACAACCAAATTGCCCTCTGCCCTATCTGTTTCCCCACGAGCAATGCAAGAAGTGCTTCACACATGTGCCTACAAAGGCCAGCATGGAAGGTAGATGTGGGCCATGATGATCCTCCCTTGCTTTTATGAGGGTTACACCAACCCAAAAATTAATTTAATCATTTTCAGTTGCACTTTCATCCAAAAATCTTCAAGCAGTTCTCAAACAGCAAATAATTAACCTCCACATCTTGCTGTGAGGTGTGCACTTGTAAGCAGAGGAGCAGTTCCACATGTGAATTACAAGCAGTGCTGGGAAGCGGCTGCGAGGTAGCACAGCCTCTTCCTCCCCATGCCTGCGTACAGCCCTGCAGCATGTCTGCGTATAGCCCAGTTTATAGATGATGGAAACAGACACTGGGAGATTACACATCATAAAACACATATGTGGCAAAGCCAAAAAGCAGGTCATAGTGTAATGGGGATGCAACACTAATTAAAAATAATAAGCCAGCTCCATGGTTTAACTTTTTTCTGTGCTGCTCCTGAGGAGCATGATAATGAGAGTTTGTATTTCTGCAAGAGCAAGGTGCTGTTCCCAGTTTCTCCACCTCTAAAGAAGACCTCCATTATTTGCTCTCTTTTAAAAAAAAAAAACACCACTGAATTCCTGCAATAAATACATACCTATGTGCCAAATTCTGGTAGGCAAACTATGCACATTTGTGGGGTAGATTAACATGGTATCTTTTCAAAAAGGATTAGTACTGTGTAAAATAGTACCAAGGACTTTAGGATAAGCATAACGCAGCCAAGTGAAAATATAGGGGCAGGGCACATTAAGATTAGGATTCTGAAGATGACTGAGCTGATCTAACAAATCACTGCTACCAAAAGCGTTAATCCTGCTCTTCTCTGCTCAGCAACACGGTCCAGTCCCCCTCCTGCGCTCAGCCCTGGCACTTGTCTCAGCCCAGAAAGCCAGTCCAGCCCTCTGTACCTGGGGACAGCCATTCTCCCATCTTGCCGTGTCAGTTTTAGCAGCAGTGCCCTACTCAGGACCTGGGCCATTCAATGAAACAGCCTCAAACATTTCTCTGGATATTTCCTACTCAGGAGAGGACTTAATTTGAAGTTGTCACTCCTAATTACAACACCTACAGTCATAACTAGAAGGGATAGGACTATGCTACAGTCCCTGGCTTTTCAGCTAAAAATGAAAAACAGGTTTTCATCTGTTTTCTTTCCAGCTCCCGTTCTCTTCCTCCAGCCTCCTGAAATATATTTGTTAGGTGATGTAAGATAATCACCAGTTGTCGAGGTAATTGTTGTCTATGTACTCCAGATAATTTCTAACTACCCTTTCAACCTTTGCCGCTTCTCTGCACACATACAGGTGCTTAGTAGCTTGCATATAACGTCTCTTTTTGCTTTGCCCTCACATGATGCAGGTGTGGGAAAGGATTTCAAAACAGTCTTCCTGTGGCTGTGGTGCATCTCAGTTTTTATTTTGTGTGTGTCCCTCAGGAGGCTGTCAACACGAGACAAAGCTGAGTGGCAGACTGTGGGGTTAATGCATCCCATACACTGTGCTGCAGTGCTATAGAAATTTCATTTCTTTTTGGTTGTTCTTGTGCACCACTGTAAATGATGGGAGATGCACGGTCCAACCAGCCCCAATGCTCAGATGGTGTAGTTCTATATTTTCTTCAGATTTTCCCTTTCAGAAGATAGTTTACTTGGACAAAGAGGTGTCTTTGTCTCACCCTCGATTATGAAATTCAAATGACAGCCCTTTGCCTTAGGTGCTGCTTCTGCTTTTCCTCTCTATTTCTTTCATTTCTCCTCCCTGCTGCTACACTGGAGTGAATAATGCATTTTTTAGTGAATTTCCACGGATTAGGCTTCCAATTAATTCAAGCCGGTTTTACAGACTCTGCCAATTCAGGTTGCTAAAATTCACTTGGAATTATAGAGTAGGGTGAGGGGGTTTCCCATAAATTTTTTCCAGATTAACTGCAAAAATTCAGTGGAAACAAATCAGTCATTTTTACACATGAGTATATACCATCAGTATGTGCAGGATTAGTTTCAGCCCAAACTGAAAGCACAAATTACACTCTCTTCCTTTCTAAAAGGCCCAAACATGGTTTCACACCAAGTGACAGTGGTAGTAATTAATGTGAAGGATCCCTGGGGTCTTTTAACCTCCTTTCTTAGCTTTTGATGGCTGAGACAGCCACAACCTGTGTGCCATTTAACTATCTATAAAACTGAGGGGGGAAATGCATTTAAACACGACATTGGGTTTCCTTTAAACTCTCTAATGAGCTCTAGATAAAGCAGAGAGGCTTTTACTGAGGATTTTAAGAAACACTTTTTTTCCCCTCAATTGTTCTACCTAGGGCAGAGCATTTCTGTCTCCTCATAGACAAAGGAAAGCCAGGAACAGTTCCCACAAAAACCAGGAGCACTGATTGTGTCAAACAGGATTGCTTGGTAAAGATGTGTTGTAGGTCTGTTTTACCCCTTTCGCTAGCTTGATGCAGTTTGCCACATCTGTATTCACATGTAAAATTGCAACAAGAATTTTTCCTATGCTTTTTTGTTTGTTTGCTGCAGATTTGCCAGATGCTCCAGGGTAGTTCAGAATTATTAGCTCATTCAAATAATGCTGCTTTATGACACTTAAATCAACTAATCCCTAAGAGAAGTAGCAATAACTGTTGGTTGGACCTGGGACTGGGAGCTAAATTTTGCCACCAACCTGTGATATTTGACAAATTAGTCAACATTCTCAAACCCACATCTCTGTGTACTACCTCAGAAAGGAAGCATCCCCCCAGCAAAGCACTTTAATATCCTCTAACAGTGGATCTTATTGGAAGTGTAGAAGGATATTAAAGGACCAGGGAGAATTTGCTCTTAGTTTGATTTCCAGTTCAGGGATTTCAAGTTACCAGTATAGGAGCCGCTCCTTGTTAAACATTCCAATACATTGTATGGTATGTTACAAAACAACCTCTCCAAAATACATACCATGAAGAGATATTGCAGACACAAGATGATGTACTCATATGCTTGAATTAAGCCTGTCTATATCAGAGCTCTGCAAGACAGACTCCTGAGAAGGCAGCCGGCAGCTGAACCCTGCCCTGCCCTGTAGCCATGTAGCAGGGTGAGATGGGTTTCTGCTTAGAGATGGCATTTTAGCTTAAACTGCCAAAGAAAGTGGGTTGCACTTCGACACCAGGCTGAACTGGAGACAACAGGCATGTCTCTCCTGCTTCACTGCAGGGACAAGAAGTGCTACAAAGGGCAGGAAAGGACAGCACAAAGCAAATAGCCAAGGATGGTGGTTCTTCACGCTGCCACCCAACTTGTTCAGCAGAGCTCTGGGTTTCATCTCTCCCCTTGAGTGTCTGCTCATGCATGACCACAAGGTCCCAGGTTCTCATCGCCAGTAAGTGGGTGAACTGGTTCAGACGGAGCAAGAGCATGTACCTTCACTTCACTTCTCTCCATGTTTTGTCAAATTCTTGGTTTGGGCTGGAACCAAAAGCAGAGCACAAGAACCTTTTTAAAATATAGGTCTTTGGCTAGTAATGAGAACAGTGAAGCAGCAATGCCCTAAGCTCTATTCCTTTTATTTATATAACACTCTGGTTTACCAAAACTGCTTTACAGAAAATTTTGACACAGCCTTTCCCTGGAGAAGATCTAGATTTAAGATCTGATGCCTGAAGCTAATTAAACATATAAGAAACAGCAAGTGAATAAATGGATTTTCCCATCTTGTGGTTTAGGGGGGAAAAAAAAGTCAGTAAAAAGTATTTATCTGAAGCAGAAGTGTTTCTGGCTGTTTGGCAGAATTAAAAAAAAAACCAACAAACCAACAATAAAACAGTCTGAAAAACATCCACCCATAAAATAAAATATTTTGATATGTTAAAATGTTATCCTACTTCTAAATTTTGGCTGAAATAATTCTCCAATTTTTTTTTAATATAATATAATCACCTCATTTCCCAGCGAAGTTACCTTACCTGGAAAACTTTATCTAGTTCTGTATCAGAGTATTCCTTTTAATGTTAGTGAAATTACTCCTACGCACTCAGATAGGTAAACCATCTATCATTTATTTACTGTGATCTACACTTTCCAAAGTGACTGGTGTTTTAACTGTTCAATTTGAGCCAGCTTACAAAGATCTAGCTTTCAGAAATCCAGAAGACTTTCCTTATGAGAAATCAGAGCCAGATGGCCTGTGCCTATGGGGGTGTTTTGGTTTGCAGGAGCAGAGCAGCTCTGAAGTGAGCCCCCACCTGAACACAGTGTGTGCTGGTTGGATTGACAGAGAAAGTCTGTCTGATCACTTTCAAAGAGGACTGAACTGGAATTTCATCTTCAGGTGTTAACCGGCTTACAGGGACATAAGGGTTTGAACCAACAGGTACTCCTTTGGACAGCTTCGTACCACGTTTGTGATGTGGAAATTTAGTGCAGGAGACCAGACTGAATTTATTCTGAAGGAAAATCTCTGAAGAACATGTAGTGTGGATGCAGAAGCCTCAGCACCAACTTTTTTAGTCAGTTACTCTGCCCCTACTGCACTGATTTATTTGCTAATGTAGCCATAGCATAGGACATCTCATGGTGAATGTTAGAAAATACTATGAAATCACAAACTGTTCCTGAAATTAAAAGCAATAAAAGAGAGCAATTTGCAAGATGAATTGAAAGAGAACAGGAAGGACACAGCAGTAAGCTCATGAAATTATTGAACTTAAATTTCTTCACAATGGTTTCTTGGTCAGGGCTTGAATTAATATCTCCTGTATTAGTACAAAGACAGAAACATCCCAGTTACTTTTAGGTGATATTAGTCTTTTCAGAGAAAAAACACCTTGCAGCAAAGTAATTCCAACAAGAGTTTTACCAGTAGAGAGGCTGCAAAATCAAATTCTGTATCTGAGAGACTGAAAATGCCAGCACTCTAATGGTAAAGTATTATTTTTTCTAAAAGTTAACATAGTAACTATGATTTCAGCTTAGCATTTTTAATATGACCTCACATAGTAGTGTCTTCATCTGGAAAAAACTGTGATGTCATATGTAAAGTATTCATTATAAATCCACTAATTGAAAACTTACCAAAATCCTTTGGAGCCATATTCTAATAATGTCAACATTTCTGTAAGCAAAGAAAAGTAAAGATGAAAAAAAGCTGTCATTCAGCTCCAAACCAAAACATTACTTTCATGGTCAAGTCTACCACAAAAGGAAGACCATGTTTTTAAGACATTAGAGAAGTCTGCAGAAGTCTGCAAAATTATCAGCAGAAATCTTGATATAAATCTGAGATCAAACGGATGAGACATAATAGGCATCTTAGCTACATCCAAGCTTTTCAGTTTAGATACAAGGAGACACACCATGGTGGGTCTTGCGGTAATACAATCCTGATGTTCACAGGCAGTGCACAGAACCCCGTGGACATCAGTGGGGAACAGAGCGAGTGCGGCAGTCAGGCTCTAGGGAAGGCTATCTTAGTTCAGCTGTCCGAGGAATCTGACTATGGTTCATCATGCAAATCCTAAAAACGTTATGCTACTAAATTAATTCCTAAACCTCAGTTTCTACAACATGGAAAAACTGATCAGAAGTGAAAAAGTTGCTGCTTGAAGACACTTTTCTCTATAGTGGAACTGTGGAACAAAGGTATAGAAGCCATTTAAAGCTGAAAATCAACAGCAGTTCTTTTATTTCTGTAGCCCTTGTCTCTTGTCTTTCTTAAGTGTAGCAGCCAAAATTTCAGCTGAACATATCCATACCAGAAATTTGCTGGTTTGCTTTCTCAGAGGAAAGAAACCAGGAGTTTCACTCTCGCAGAGAATGCGTGTGTACAGGTACGTGCACAGATGCGTGAGTGCAAAATAAACTAATTCTAGCTGTTGATGGAGCTTAGTGAGCAAAAGTTATCTTCTTCAGTATTGACCCCACTGCCATTGTTGTATGCTTTTCTTATACATATATGACTGGATTTGAACCAACAATTACTTTCTCATTTTTCTTTTTCCATACTATAAGAAAGAAATGTAGAGAGAACATTTAGAATCAAGTTAGAATTTAACAGATTTTCTCATTAAAACTTAAAGTTTTTTTTTCTTTGAAAACTTACAAGGGCTGCCCCAAAGTTAGATAAAAAGCTGCCTAAATTATAAATGTGTTTCTTCAGGCAGGATAAGTTAAGCATCTAATCCTACAGGATGACCCAACTCCTTGCAAAAATAAGAGCATGAGGCCTAGATAACACTTAAGTACTATTTTAAGGAATTCAGTACTGAGCAAGCTTGGAAAAATCTCATACACTGGGGTAAGCTCCCCCAGAGCCTTACTGTTTCAGAAGATAAATCCTCAAGCATTAAAAAAGACATTTTGTGACATTTAAGAAGACAATGCCCAGAAGCATTGAAGGAAGGAAAAAAATCTCCCTGCCTTAAGACTTGATCCAACCCTGAGTCAAGTCCAGCTTTGTAAAAAAAGCTGCCATTAATTCACCCATTAGTGAGATAGTGGCCTTCCATAAAATTCTGTGTATATCAAAGTTAAATGTAACCATTCATTCCCTGGGGAGCCAATGGGTCTGCACTGTGAGGTGGCCCACTAATTTTCTATAATCATTAAAACTGTAGCTCAATACCAGGCAATCATATAATTTGCATATTGATTTTTGTAGTCACTTTGTGCTGTTTCAAGTAGAAACCAGGCTTTTATCCTAACTTACCTAATAAAATATTAAAATGCAACTGTTTAACCACAACAAAATAGATCTACAGAAGTATCTGGGGGGTGGAAGGGGAGAAGAGGGAAGTAGAAAAGATACCTCAAGAAGGATTATGAATAAAGTAAATTTAATGAGTTTTGCAGTCCTGTATTTCAGGGCCAGAAGATTTTATGGTTTCCTGTGGAGTGTCATGTCACCTTCCAGGGTCCCATGATTCTCTAAGTGCATACTGGAAGAAATTCTAGTTTGGGACAGCCAGAATGAGTATTTCAGCTAAGGCTTTAATATTAGCTACCAGAAACTTGGGTCCTTTCCTAAGTGTTTATGAAAACATGAGCAAGTGCTTTTGAGAGTATTCCAAGTTCAAGTTTATTTACTTTACTGATTAGAATTAGATGTGCAGAGAATGGCTCTTGCATGATAGGGGTGGGGGCATGGCGTTATAAAACAGAACAGCTTTTTAGAATTTACAGATCAAGCATGAGGGCTGAATCCATAACAAGCCTCTCTAAAGTCCTAAAAACAGCGTTTGGTGAGCCTGTAGCATTCCAAATCTCCAGCTCATGGTCTCACCTTAAGTAATCGATCAATACTAAACTATGAAGTCTCCAGTTATTCTAAATATGCTTTGTTCTTGACAAGGTACAATATATTATTCAAGGATTACGGGCTTTTTATACTAAGAAACAGCAAAGTTCTGAGATTTCAATGCTTATCGTTCTAACTGTGCACAGAGGCAGACCAGATCTGGAGGCTGGGTAACACTGTTTTGAGAAACCTGTGTAGTCAGTTGTAACTGGTGGGTATTCATTCCTGGAGACAATTTAACACATCGCATATTTGGGCAGACTACTTAAATAATGAACAATAGAGAAGAAAATGGGCTTTTAAAGAAGTTGCTAGCAGATATAAGGGTCTACCTTTCATGACCTAGTTTGCAATTGAAGAGATACAGATGTTGATGAAACTTTCATAAACATGAAAAAATTATCTAAACACTAGACTAAGATGTATTGTCTGAATGACTGGGATCCTGGTTTTAATGCAGCTTTCCAAGGTTTTAGGAAAACAATTGTGTAAATCTCCTCCATGTGTGAAAGGAAGCATGACTTCATTTTCCTCTGTATGATATCAGTACGATGAAAAGATCCTATATATTACTAATGATAGGTTGCAAAGGATAAAGTGTACCTATATGCTAGACAATTATACAAAGTATAGCATTAAAATTTGCCAAAAGTAAAGGTGATGGTATTAATCAGAAGACAAGGACATGGAAGTTCTGACAGAAAGGACTGAATTGCTGAAAATGCAGTGTTCAGTGTGAGCGATGAAGGTGAAGCATGTGCAGAAAAACTCTTACCTTTCTGAAGAGAGAGGATTCTGACTAAAAGTTAGTATCTCACAGATGTGGATCCTAAGAGATACTAATTCTGGTCTTATTTTAAAACCAGAAACTTAAAATTTAAAAATTAGAGACTTTTCCAGAACATATGGACCTGAAAAGAATAAAGCCAAATAAACTTTTCTCTTATTTATACTTTTCATTTAGTTGTAATTGTATTTTTGTACATTTAATCTTTATAAACTTGAGGGAAAGGTGTCATTTTATTGTACTGATATGACCGACTTCCTTACTAATTTGGAAATACAGGTATTTCACACAACACATCAGTTAGTCAAGTTAAGAAGGTGGTATGTGTTCCAGAGGCAGTATGAATAAATTATTACATGCAGTTGCCCTGGTAACCCCTGATTTGTTACTGCATAACAGATTTACTTGTGTTTAAATGGCTATAAAACTTTTCTTGAGGCTGTTATAAAAACACACGTTTGTAATTTCCTTTTACTTTTCAAATTGAATACATGCATCTGCGTGTATATGTGTGTATTAAACAGGAAAGATGCGTTTCCAGCTTAAATTTACCTTTCTTATAGTTACATATCCTTAGGCTCTCATGGCGAGCATCTTCTCCATGCAAAGGAAATGATGGTCCTTGTTGCTCTGGAAGAGAAGTCTTCCAGAACTAGCAGCTCCACTCTTCAGGCACTAGCTTCATAAAAGAAGCTAGTAAGAGTTTTTTAAATTCCACTTTACTAGCTATTAGACGTTAGGAAGAAAATATAAAGCAGATGCAGCATTTTTATGCTATTTAGCCCCCTTCTGATAGAAAACCAGAATGATTCAACAAAGCTATTAACTGAAATACATGGTGTCATACTTATCTCTCACTGACTGTAAGACTTTTTTTAAACATTTGGTTTATGGTTTAAAGTAAAATAGGTAAAACTAATATAAAATACATCTACACATCCTTCAAAAGCAAAAAACAACCAGCACCACCTTTAAAGTTGCTTCTTTCAATGCATTTTAACAAAAAAAACCCCAAACCAAGAAAATGTTTTCATCAAATTTAACAAATAAAAAAGAACCTAATTTTAATCCAGTGACAATCTCAGACTTTTACAATGAAGTAAAGCATCCATAATTCTATTTAACTCTGCTTGATGTGAAGGTTTTATTTTGTGATCATTTTAGTGCATAAACCCTGATGAATAATGGAATTTTAGAAAAAGAACCCCTATTGAGTCAAGCTTCATTGACATCTGACTGGTAGTCTAAAAGCCTGCAGAGAGGGTCCAAAGCAATGCATCATAGCCTCCCAGCAGGTCATTAAGGCATTACCCAATTAGAAAGCAAGGCTACGGAGCGACATTGTTCACAGCAGAGCAAACATAATTGATTTTTATTTCAACAGGGGGGGAGAACCTCCTTACTAAAGAGCTTTAGCATAATTTCTTATTTAGGAGAGGTTTAAAGAGATTTGTGCTGGAGTATTTAATTCCAAACCCTGGGACAGTCTCTGGCAATGTGTATAAATTAAGGGGCAGTTGACTTCACTCATTCATATTCAAAATAGAGACTCACTTGTTGCTCCAAAGTAGCATGAAGATTTCTGAGCAATGGCATCCAACACCAGCTGTGCAGGGGCACAGCGCCTGGACCCTCACAACCTTTATATAGTTCATGTAGCTATCAGCGAGCCAGTTTCCTGCTTTAAGACTTCTCTCCTAGGCATTTTAACATGCTAATACACTCTATGTAGTCAGTAGCTCTTTAAGGGCACCATGCAGATGCTCCCAAGACATCTTCATCATCATCGATCTCCTTCTCATCTTATTGTTTCCTAGCTGGTTATTTTTGATCACACTGTTCATGGGCACCACTGGGTGGGAATGTACAGCAGCAGCCAGCCTGTAGCAAGAACAGCTCCTAATGAATGACAGCTTGGATTTTCCCAGTTTACTGTATTACAGTAACACAGTGGAAAATGTTACCCTGTTGTCTCTTATAACAAAGCTGTATTTCCTTTTACATATGATTAACATGATGCCTTTTCTCATTGCAAGCCATGCGAGCTAAAAATAATAAAAATTTAAGTCCTTTTGCAAACACTAAACTCCAGTTTTGAAAGCAATCAAATCATAAATCATACAAAGAATGTTTGTTTTAATTTACCAACAGTGTTTCAGTGGCAACAAGTAATTTTTCAGGAGAGGCTTTTTATATAGTCTTTGCATTCAAGGTCCACTGGAGAACAGATAGCTGGAAAATGCTATAAAATCCTCACTTTTTACAAGACCCAAAGCAACACAACAAAAAATTTTTACTGGAAATATTTGTAGATTACTATCTCCAAACTATGTATACTGTAGACCTGCAAAAATATATTTTATTCTATTTCTTTTACTTCAGTGTGCCAAATGAATCACTTTAAAAAAAAAATAATTAAAGGATTTCTCAGCTGCAAAGGCAGCAGTCCAAGCAGTGAACTTCATACACTGGGTCTGTACCCAAGAATCATGTGACTCATCTGTCTCTAATTTTCTATTTTCCATCATGTTTCCAACAAAAATAATTATCATTTTCAACTTGACTTATGCCTTAAACACTTTTTTTTTATTATTATTCTTACTTAAAGAAAAACAGGGAAAAAAGGTTACATGGCACTTTCATTTCAAAGTCTGCCAGCAATACAGTGACAATTTTATTCCCCTTGGTTGTTCACAAGCGTGCTTCTCTATCTTGGTTAAGTACTATCCTGAAATACATGGGAAACACAGGTACGGTGTAAGTAATTTTTATAAACACTTATGTACTCAGGCATATCACAAAGCTAGCAGCAGCGAGGGCAATTTAACAGTCATTTGTCTTACCATGGCACTTAAAAGTCCCACATACAGATGCTATCCCTGAGTGTTAGTCACGACACCAGTACATATCAAAGAAGCAATTGCTGCCCCTAAAAATTCTACTGTAAAATTTATACCCAAGAGCAGCTGCTGATGAATTTATCCATATATTCCCAGTTTTGTTCCCCTTTTTTAATGTTAGGATCAAAATCAATTTTCAAATCAACACAAGTACAAAATTTCCGTAGTGGCAGCAATATAGTATGTCCTGTTGCTTAGCCAAGTAGCAATGGAGTTATTTTTCCTGAGGGCTGCCAAGTCACATCCAATGACCATTTCACGACAAGACCAGCATTCTCTCCTCCTCTTGTGTCAGGACTACAGCTAAAATCAGCTTCTATGGACCCTTTACCACAGATAAATTTACTGTCAACTGGCAGTCAATCAGATTATTCAAATCCACACATATTTAATTGACTGAAGGATCTGCTCCTTCCATCACATCAATGCTTAAAAAAAATCTTTTCAACTAATTGTCACAGAAACTGTTAGTGCATGAAGTGGTGTGGTCATTTTTGTTAGTTACTACTAAAGACTTACCACCTGTACCCCAGACTGTTTCAACTGAGACATTATCTTTGTTCACAAAGAAGCTCCTACCAACAGACCAGCTGAAAAACTGCAAAGCCATCAGTAAAACACACAGTTTCTAAGAAATAAGATAGAACCACAAACATGCAAAAATGGTTCAGGATTAAGCTGATCCTTACTTAAAAAATAAATTATCTGAGTCAGTGGTTCTCTACCCTTCTCCGTTTGTGAACATCTAAATTTTTTCTAGCTGTAACAAAGACCCCATTATCATATAATAACAACCTTTCTATTTCTTTGGCTTGTTACTACGGTCATGTACACACACCACCACCCTCAAAAGTAGGCACTGACAATTAGGGGTTTGTAGCCCTATGTTTAGCAATCACTGGTCAGGTAGTACACTCTAATATTGATCAAATATCCTGAAAGTATGTTGGAGAAAGTTAAAAACTTCGAACTTGCTAAACTCCTCACATGTAGAGCTGCCACACAACTGAAGCAACAAACCTTCAGGCGTATACTGTGCGATAGGCAGGCCAGGGAATGTGGAAGAAAGAGATCATATGCTAAAAGCCAGACGTGAGTACAGGAAAATACCCTTTCCAGCCTTGAGAAGGATAAGTGGAATGGTTTACATCTGGAATCAATAGGTCTCTTGACTTAATGAAAATAGGCAATGCTGGGTTCTGTATGCTAGGCTAAAGTGTTTTGATTTGTAATGAGGAAAGAGAGCGTAGAGTACACTGTACATGGCCACATTCTCCCACAGGTGTGTGATGTGTGGGCTGGAGAAAACAGGCTAATTTTAGAACTTTCACCTTGTTAAATGTTTCTGGAGTTTAACTTTGTAATAGGAGACATGCTGATATTACAGTCCTTGAACATTCCACACCAGTGAGAAAACAGAGGGAAATGGTCTGAAAATTCAGTGCTTAAAATGATAACTATAAATTATACTCTAACTTCAGTCCTTTAAAAATGCTTATTTTACTGGAGGATGTTGAGCGAGGCTGTGTTTTTCTCCAAGGAAGAAATGCTGTAGTTCACTGCAGTAAATCTGTATGCTAGCACTTAAGCTCACGAACGATTATTATTTAGTCTAAAAAATCCTTCTCTAATATTCAGTAAATTGTGTGTTGCTGAATTCTTAAAAAGAAATCTTGGAAAATCATCCAAAGTCTCTGATTTTACATTTTACACAGTATCTTATATACTAGTTCATCTTCTATAACCTTCATTTATCTGCTCACTGGGTAGCTGTGCATTCAATCTTTAGCATGAATGGATGTTGTATGTAGCATGTTTGTATCTATACTAATTGAGAGACTAACTTCCAGAGAGACGAAAGCATGAAGAGTCATTAGAATGTGAGAAAGCTCTAAGGACTGTTGACTAGGAAAGGAACAGATTTCTGAGTGTTAGAAGTCACGAAGGTTCACCTCTAACAGAACGCCTCTGTCTCGTGTGCTTCGAAAGCAACGCTGGAGGCAGAAAGCCAGAGCTGGAGAGCTGAGTTGTATTACAGTCATTTAAAAGGCCACAAACTTACTTCATGTATTTGCAGTAGTTTTGGTAAGGATTTTGCCTGAAACAGAAAAAAAGCAACCCACGATTCATCAAATGGAAGCTGACATTGCCCTGAGAGACTTTTTCTGATCTAGATGTGTCCAGGAGGGCCCAAACTCTTTGTCCAGTTTTCTTTTCTGGAAATCAGAGTTACAGGTAGGACTTCTGATCATAGACCAAGGTCCTTTTGTAGTAGATGCCATACCGATAAGGAACAAAAGGACTTCTGACATAAATGATGGGACAACATGGAAAATATCTCCTAAGCGGAATCTTAGTTTTCTTCAGTGTCCTTCAAAGCAGCACCACAAAAAAAAAATAAATAAAATCAGCAAATGAGACAGCAAGAAAAGTGACAGGAAAAAAACAGTGTCATTGGATTGAAGACTGTGTGTTTAATCAACATTACTAGATCAAAAAGCTGTTGAGAAAAAAACAGTCGCTTCTTCCTCTTCCTTCACTACACCTTCCCCCTAGCGATGATACAAGCATGAATTTTCTGTTAATTTTGGCTGGGGGCAGTTGTGTGTGTGCATGCCTCTATTATTTCTGGACACCATTCTAACAGCAAAAAACACCACCAGAAATTTTTTGTTTGATCACTTCAAAACTTTGTAAAAAATCTTTGAATTAATAAAACTGGAAGCAAGCAAATGCTGAGGTGAAAAAAAGCATTATTTGATGCCTGCTAACTCACTTCCACAACCACTGCATCCTCCTTAGACTTCCCACCTCTGAAAAATCATAAACTGGCATTTACATATGAAGAAATGAAGTTTAATCAAACAATTACAAACCTACATTATATAAGGAAAACAAAACAGGTTTAGATTTTGAGGAGCTGAAGTAAATGGATTTTCTAATAAAATTCCATTCTGAAGGTAAATGCAGTAATCTGATTGCCTTAACTCAGATTTTTATGGGCTTTTAAGTAATCTGTATTAAAAGACACACAGTACAGCAGAGACTTCTTCAATGCATATCTAGTAGCTTTGGCAAACTGTCAGTGTATTTTATGCTGAGCTTTTTCTGAAGTGGAGTAGAAAACAGAGGTATAGAGTATGTTAGGAAGTTTCTGTAGGAGTCCTACCATTGCAACAAACAAATTCACAATAAGTTTATTCACTTTGAACAAGTCAGCAGGCCACCAATATTTGCACCATCCATGACTTCACGTTTTGAGTTCAAGCATTTATCCAGCCTTGTGGTTAGATTCACAGATACCAGTGAAAAGATACGTTAAGGTCCATTTATCTCTTCAGTGTTTCATGACCGAAATCTTGGTGCTAAACTGTTCAAACTTTACAGGTCTAGGAGACGCACAGTGTCCAACAGTTTTATACAGAGTAAGAAACAACAAGCGATGTTGTCTATTTAATTACATGTTAAAAAAAGGTGCAAATAATGACGTCTAATCACACAATACTAGCAGTAATAAAGTGGAAAAGCACTCTTTTATTTCACTTACTACAGTATAATCAAAGAAGAGAAACATGTCACTGAGGAGTATTTCTGATCACACAGTCCAAGTCCCTTTAAACGGTACAATAAGGCCTGTCCCGTAGCCCCATGGAAAGCAGATGGCACGCTAATGACCCGGGCCTGCAAGTGTTTGAACCTGCAGCGCCATGTTCAAAGTTCATTGATGTCAAGGCACATCTGTCATGTGCCCTGACTTTAAACGAGGTCCATAAAAAACAGCAAGCATGAAAGTGGTCAGGAGTCAGATGGGGCCTTTCTTGTGAATGAAGATAGTCAAGAATATGTTTGCCTGAAATCACTTCAAGCCTGAGTTCATGGAAAAAGGCCAGACTTTACTAAAGCATTTATCAGAAAACGGTCCACTATTCTTAGCATCTATAAGCATGCGCATCAATAAATTTTCAGAAACCGGCACATTGTACCAAATTTTATCTAAAGTAGAAGAGGGAGAAGGCAAGGCAGAAAACTTAATTTTTCCAAATTCCTGACACTTCCTAAATTTTCACATTACAGTTTTGCAACTTTATATAAACATTTAATCATTAACCACTGTAAAAAGATGGTCATAAATAGCCATTTTTATTTGTGCAATATTTTTTATATTTTATGCTCTTCATGTGCGCCCAGAAGCTTCAGGTATACACATGGGAGGATATTTAACAAACTAAGAACCATGAAAAACGTTACCCAACTTTCACCTTCTAAGCCCAGGGACTGAGTTATGTGCATCTGATGAGAAATACACCGTGTCTCTGAGAAGTCTATTCATTTACACCCCAAGAAGTATTGGACAAATATCCTTAATCTTAAATACGTACAAAGGCATTAATGAAACTTGCTACTGTGTTTGGGCAATTTGCTGAAATTCATATATTTCAATAAATTATTCATTAGGATTTATTTTCCATAACTATCACACATAAATTACTGATAAATGCTAGTAAAATCTGACAGCTGAAAATATCTGTCCTCCCATGCTTATACAACTTAATTTTCTTCCTTCAGCTTGTCTTTATTTCTCAAAATTAACTATGCCAAACGGCTTAAGGATATAAGTATATTTGATTGATGCCATAGAAAACAGAGCTGTATGGCATACTCTACACTTAGAAAGGATACAGAACATCATTCCCAAGGCTGGAATTGTCTCAGGAAGAACACCAGCTTTTTATGCCTATGGCTAATGAATTTATCTTCCGAAATAAATGTATCTTTTGGACTTGGATCAATGCATGCCTTAATTAAAACCATGTTTCTGTATAAGCATCTAACAAGAACACATGAAGGCCCTATTTAAATTGGAAAAGAACAGTATAAACCGGTATGGCTTTTAAAACTAACTGCTTCCAGGTGCAAAGAGAATGGAAGTTTAGTGCTGTTTCTAACTTAATGCTTGGATGCCTTTGTTCTTGAAAGTGTAAGGTTTCCCTCATTCTCAGTTTTATGACTGCAGGTTTCTATGTTGCATAACACCCTATAACAGAGCACCAAAGAGCTTAGTTTTATTGTTTTGTTTCACTTTATTGACTGCATGTTTTATTCAGCTAATATGTGCCATAGAGGCAGGCAGTAACATCTCACTTACAATGCCAGTGCTCTTCCTTCTCTGTAAATGACCAGCTTCAATCTGCACTTTATTATATTCACATGCAGGTGTTAAAAGGCAAGAAAGGAGGAATGAGGGAAGTCAGAGTTGAAAGCATTTTAAAGCATTACAACTGGAGAGGCTTTTTCTTTTCCCAGGTAATCCTCTAAAGCTAAACACATTCCAGTATATGATATTTATGCTGTGGCAAGCCACCAAGCGCCAGCAACTCTTGCATAGAAATGGGTGTGAGAAAGTTCAAATCTAAATAAAAACTCCTCCAGAGTTTGATCAGAGCTGGATCTGGTATTTCGCTTTACTCATTTCTACTATTGTGCATCCCCGTTGGAGAGCCAAAGAGACTTTGGCAATGCAACAAGTATACAAGCAAGAAATTGGCACTCACTACAGCTTATTCAATGTCCTGAATATTAAAGCTTGTTTTACTAAGAAGGGGAATGCTGAACAGGATGACATTAGGAGTCCTTATGGTTCCTTTTGTAATGCCTTTGGATTTTTTCATTCCCACAAGGGCAGAGAGACAGACAGGGTTAACATTAGAGACAGATACAATCTTTTCCTGTTAATCAAAAGTATGCTGAGCTGGCAGGGCAATGGGTGGAGGCTGGGGGAACAGAGGGCAAAAAATGAGAACAAAATATCCAAAATTTCATTAATAAAAGAGAAACAAGGCATTCCTTCGCAGGTGGAGCTGTAACTGAAGTGAACAAAAAAACCCACAACTCTCCCTTATTTTATCTGAAGGATGCCAACTCTGATAATACAGCAGCATCAATCAGTTCAGCACACAAGCCCAAGTTCTGCTAATGGACTTGAAAGTTTAATGCCTGGTTTTCTGGCCATTGATAAATAGCCAGATACCAACAACTACCAGAAATCACTGTCCCCATAACCAGCAGATGCTGGATACCGAATGCTGTAAGGAACAGCTCTTTGCCTTCCCATAGGAAGTGCCTGTGAGCCAGCAATGGATTGTTCCTGTGGAGGCAGAGGCAGGGACTGTGGCATTTTCTAGCTACAGACAAGGAAATAACCTTTACAGTGTTTCAGAGATTATTAATAAATACTTTCTTTAGCTGAGTTGTTTATACTGCATTGAAAGCCTTCTAGAAAATGATAATTTCATCTTGTGTTTATAAAGAAGTCAAATACTCAATATCAAGCTCAGTTAAAGGCAGCTGGAAACAGTTAGATGTGTTCTCAGCGATACTTCAGGCCAATTTGACAACAATAAGAAAGAATGATTTCTTTTTAGTCTGGTATAAAGGGTGGCTTATTACACAGACATTCCCCTGTCTTCAAAGGGCAAAAACCTGGCTCAGCTTTTTCACGTTTCTCCCACATCCTGATTTTAGTATACATTATTCTTATCCTATATTGGTCATTTTTGTCAAATTCATGTTTCCAAGTATAAGTGACCTGCTCAAGACCATTCTTAGTGGCAAAGTCACACAACTAGGTTCAAATGCCAACATATATCCCCGTATAGGGCACCTTAAGCCTGTTGCTCCACTCACTGACTGCACCCAGTGGATTTGCTGGATGGGGAAAGGTCTTGCAGACCAGTCCTGCAAGTTGCATGTGCTCCCTGCAAGGTGCTACCAGCCTTTCCTCCTGTGGTGACACCAGGAATCAACATTTGGGCTGACACTTTACAGGAGCAGAGTATTCCCTGATGTTCTTAGCCTGGCTCACTAACTGAGCAAGACCAGAGCTGATGCTTAAGTCTGAGGGGAAGCTAGATAGGAAACTTTTGCAACTCGTATCAGCTTCAATTTGTTACGTGATACTAAGCTTGAGAAATTTTCTACATAACCTTCCGATTCCTTCTTTCTTAATTCATGTCATGGACAACTACCCATGGTGGCAGTGCTGCTGAAGGATCAATGCTTGCACTACATCACCCTTCCCTCCATTCTGAAAGCCGCTCTGCTCCTCACACGGTGAGAACCATACAACACTTTTGGCTCAAAACACATTCAGCTTCAGGTGCAGAATGAGGAGCCTGGCCCCAGAAGGAACAATTAAAAATTGCTTTTAGCAGCAGGCAGAAATCAATCCCTTCCTTTAAGATGGGGATTCCTAAATCTGTCAAAGAAAAAGAGAAAGAGAGCAGGCTGGAGAATCCTGTAAAGCCCCTACAGAGCCCGGCAGAGGCCAGCAGCTGCTCCTGCAGCCCACGGGCAGCATGGATGGGAGCAGCAGCCGGGAGAGGTGCAGCAGCGTTGGGACCCAGCACAAGGTGGGTTTCATCTTCCACGTCCCATCCAGAACAGCTGCGTAGATCATGTTACTCTGACTTTATCGTTATTTATGATTATTTATTGAGCATCAACAGCATGTCTGCAACTGCACGAGGGACAAACAGAGAGAGTCCCTTCCCAAAAATGGACACAATCAGGGGCTGTGTGGGAATCCTGAAATCCACCCAAATTAAAAGGCTTCAGTGATAAAGTAACTTGGAAAAAATTTAAGAAATCAGTGGTTTTCTGGTCCTTGACAGCTTGCTCTGAACCAGAAGTTAGAAGTAAAAGACTGAGGAGAAAACACACTTTTCCCTCAATCCCCCAGTTTCTTTTTATCCAAAGTATATTGAAATACAGTCAATACTTTTGATATCCTGATATGATTTCTTCCATGACTTTTATGGCCATGTAAAGGTACTATCTTTGACAACTGGGCCGGATGCTTTCCTGATGTAAATCAATGTCCCACCACTACAGTCAATGTAACTACATAGAATGAAACCATGCAACAATATGGACCTATATGTATATTTTCTGAATGGGGAACAGAGTAGCAAGGCTTAATGATCCAACACATTTATTTCCTGCTGAGAGAGAAAAAAACCCTATCATTCTAACTGTGCATAGTACATATTAAATTATTGTTATTGAACTTTCTTGTTAAATCCCCAGTAATCTGAGTTCTGCTCTGTGGTGAAAACTATACTGCAGCTCTGCTACTGATAACATCATAAATACAGCATTACAATAACTAATGCTGTCCTCCTATGACACGCTGCAAATTAAGAACATTATTAACAAAACCTGAAGTGGATGCATATGTCAAATCTTGCTAGATGAAAATGTGGGGTTTTACTGTTTTACTCCCTTGACTATATCACAACACCACCGTTTTTCAGCTCTGTACAACCATACTGCATATTTTTAATAGTATACCAATTGAAAAAATTGTTACTGCATTGTGGTGGGGTGACCCTGGCTGGACGCCCAGTGCCCACCGGAGCCGCTCGATCTCCCCTTGTCAACCGGGCAGGGGAGAGAAAACATGACGAGGGGCTCCTGGCCAAGGTGGGGACAGGGAGATCGCTCGGCAGTTACCGTCACCGGCAAAACAGGCTCAGCGTGGGGAAATCAGTGCAATTACAATCCAGATCAGAGTAGGATAATGAGAAATAAATATCAAAACTTGAACACACCTTACCCCCACCCCTCCCTTCTTCCTGGCCTGGATTCACGCCCCATTTCTGGGGACAGGGCTGCAGCCAGCCCGTCACACGCTGTCCCTGCCCTCCTGCCCCACACACCCTGCCCTGTCCTGCCCGAGGCCCTCCCCGGGCTGCGGGTGGGGGTCTGCTCCCCCCTGGGCTCCATGGGCTGGGGGCACAGCCTGCCCCGCCATGGCCTTCCCCGTGGGCTGCCCGGGACCCTCTGCTCCGGGCCTAGAGCTGTTCCTGCGCCTCCTGCCCTGACCCAGGGGCCTGCAGGGCTGTTCCTCTCGCTGTGCTCACTCCTCTCTCCCGCCGCAATTGTACAGGGCTTTCCCCCCCACCCCCCACCCCCCTTCTTAAATATGTTATTCCAGAGGCGTTGCCATCATTGCTGATGGGCTCAGCCTTGGCCAGCTGTGGGTCCATCTTGGAGCCAGCTGGTGTCAGGTCTATCAGACATAGGGAAAGCTTCCAGCAACTTCTCACAGAAGCCACCTGTGTAGCCCCTCCCCCCAAAATCTTGCCACAAAACCCCAATACATTCACCTCTGTCAATCACATATGAAGAATTATCATTAAAATCCACACTCATCACACAATCTTCACTCACATCAACAAAAAAGAATTCTCCACACCAAAATCAAAACATCATCACAACACCGAGCCAAAGAAGGCCATTTAATGACAACCCACCCATTGTCCCTTCACCACAACTTGAACAACAGAAACTACCCACAATCATTCTGATCTCCAACATTGTTCAGTCCACGTTTTGCCTGGCACCTCTCCCAGTGACTGCCTTTATCTCGACCCACAAGCCTTTCATTACTTTTTCTCCCGCCTGCCTAGCTGAGGAGGGGAGATAGAGCGGCTTTGGTGGGCACCTGGCACCCAGGCAGGGTCAGCCCACGTGTATCCTCCCCTTTGTACACAGGACATTTCTTGAACGGCCCCAGTGTTTACTAAAGACTATGATTGGGGAACAAAAAACATCATTTTTTAATATTCCTCTCCAAATAGTGACTTCTTTATGTGGGTTTCATGAAGCAAATCAATCTTTAAACAAGAAAAGCTCCAGTGTGTGTTCAGTGATCCCCCTACTTCTGCCAGAAGAATCTCTTCAAGTCAATCTTCATGTCCAATTACATGGAAAAGACGACCAAAGCCACAAACCCTTATTTCTCATAACATGGGAGCCCACATGCAGCTGTAGCATAAATGCATATTAAACCTGAATTTCTTTTAAAAAAAAATCAATGACGCACACAACTTACACCAGGGGCAGAAGGGAATCCATCATTCTGTCCCACGACCACAGTAGGACCAACATCACTTCCCTGCAAGCAAGAACAATGTGGGGCATTTAGTGTCCAGGAACAGCCACACAGAGTCATTTACACCAGTGCAGAGTTTCATTTCACTCTGTTGAAGTGAGCAAAGTTGTATTACCAAAGGACTTCCAAGTTATTGACATTCAAACCCGAGAAGGAAAAATACCCTTCGAAAAAGCATCAACAGAAAGCTAAAGCTTCTCCCATTTTGGACCCTCCTTTATTTGCGCAAAGCACACCGATAAATGTTGCTTTCACCAGCACATCAGCCAAGCACAAAACTATCTGACTTATCTGGTGAGATTCAACAGAAACTGTTTTTGTGGGAGTTTCATCTGTCAGAACTAAAGCGCAATGGACAACGATGGCTCCTTAAACATGTAAATAACCTCCATGTGAAGTGCATAGGGAATGCCTTCCGAAGGGGATCTGCACAGGCATGTTGTACATTCATCCCACTGTTCTTGTACCTGAGGCTATCTTGAGAAGGAGATGACAGCACACTTCTGCGGTGAAATTGGTGCGTTCAGCTTTGTTGCTGTTAAACATTTCTTTTTCTCTTTACTGGCCACCCCACTCCTGCAACAAGCAATATCCCTACAAGTGACCAGCCAAAAAACCCACAAGAGCTTCCAGGCTCTGGGAGCAGCAGCTCCCACTCAGCCAAGTTTCATTCTTCGCTGGTGAATTCTCTTGCCCTCCCTCCTCCTGAGACCTTGATGGTGAGCTGCAAGCAGAAAACAGGCTGGGACTCAAGGGGGCAGATGAGACCCTGGCAGCCCCCACAGCAGTAAAGGCATCGGAATTAAACAAGAATCTCTTTGCTGTGAGAGCACTTTGGGCCAAAATAATTATCAATCCCAGCCTCAGGTACCCTCCTCCTCCCTCTCACCCCATAAATTATATTTCATATGTTCCCAGCACAAGTTTTTTTTTTATTTACTAATGAGGTCAGTACTTCATTTCTTAATGAAGCCTTGGCAAGCAGGCAGGGGCAGACGAGAAGTAACGTGGCTGGACAGCACTTTTGTGATTGTTGTTTTGGTTTTTTTTGTTTGTTTTGTTTTTTTTAAAAAAGCCAATATAGTAACTGCCTTACTGCAAGGTGTGTAACTCTGCATGGGGCGAGCAGGTACCAGCCAGTCAAGAAACAGGGACTTGTTAACCAACCTGGTTAAAGAAGTCACAGTGTCAGTTAATCCTGATGACCAAGGCTGGAGCAGAAGCCTGGTGGAGCTGACTCTACGCCTTCCTTTGGCCCAGGAAAAAGAAATAAAGGCTGAGAGGAGACTTCTGTCTCTTACAAGAGGTGTACCTCCTCCACCTTACAGACAAGGACGGTACCCAGAGGCCCTGTTTGTATCTATTGCCTGAAAGAAAAATGCACACTGTCCTGGTCTCGGCACAGAGAGAGTTAATTTTCTTCTTAATAGCTGCTGCAGTGCTGTGCTTTGGATTTAGGATGAGAATAATGTTGATAACACACTGATGGTTTTAGTTGTCTCTAAGTAGTGTTTATACTAAGTCAAGGGCTTTTTAGCTTCTCATGCCCTGCCGGTGAGAAGGCTGGAGGAGCACAAGAAATGGGGATGGGATGCAGCTGGGATAGCTGACCCAAACTGGCCAAAGGGATATTCCACACCATATGATGTCACACTCAGTATATAAGCTAGGGGAAGGAGGGACATTCAGAGCGATGGTGTTTGTCTTCCCAAGTAACTGTTACATGTGATGGAGCCGGGCTTTCCGGGGGATGGCTAATGCCTGCCTGCCGATGGGAAGCTGTGAATGAATTCTTTGTCTTGCTTTCCCTGTGTGCGTGGCTTTTGCTTTACCTATTAAACCATCTTGACCTGAGTCCACGAGTTTTCTCACTTTTACTCTTCTGGTTCTCTCCTCCATCTCACCAGGGACAGGTGTGTGAGCAGCTGTGTGGTGCTTGGTTGCCCGCTGGGGTTAAACCACAACACACAGCCACCAATTCCCCTTTTACAATTAGTTATACACGCCCTTACGTAATCAGAAAAACAGCAGTGCAGCAAAGACCACTCAAATGCATCATGTGAATAGCTAGAGCTGTGAGCTTAATAAAAGCTCTTTACTACCACAAAGATAGCTTATAACATCGTGCTCAAAGTATTTCTCCACGTACACTTTGGGTGAATTCCTGGTCCCACCAAAGACAGTGGGAGTTTTGCCCTTCCCTTCAGTGGGATGTATTTCACCTTTTGTGTTTAATTGCCAGTTGTTAGGGAAAGGAATAAATTATACTCCATTAAATCCAGGCACAGTAATAATGAACAAGTTCTTTTTTAAAAAATAAATGCTACCATGAGACCTCTTTATACCTAGCTGAGGTCTTAAAGAGTCCTTTTAAAGTGTTCTGAAAGTAGTATTCCTGGATGGTTTCACTGCATTTGCATCAAACCAACTGCATCAACAAGAAAAAACAAACAGGGAAAAGCCATTAAGGGACAAAAGACAAGATTTAAAAAGCTTTCACAACCATCCACTTAAAAGACTGGATTGTTTAGCTAGCTTGTCCAAATTTACAGTGTAGCAAGAGCAATAATCTGTCAGTACTGGTTACAGTCCCTGCCAAGCTGAAAGCAATGTTCCCATTGACTTCTGTATGCAGATCAGATCCTGGAAAAAGAGAGGTTGTATGCCAGCGTCAGAATGGTTAGAGAAATGGCTGTAAACACTGAGATGGACATATTCTTTCTCTTAGAGTTAAATTACCTTGCCATGAACAGGACATTTCAAGTCTGTAACTCTATGGTATTGAGATGACCCATCTGTGATTTAAAGCAGATTAGAGTGCATTGGGAAGCGAGTGACATGTTGCATTTCTTAAGCCAAATGTTCAAAATTCCACTTGCTATTGGTACAAGATACACACACTGTATCCTCAGTCATGTGTCTGAACACATTCCTAGTGAGCTTAAGCACAGTATAGTTAATTGAATCAGCCTACAGAAACCCACCACACCACCGCAACCTGAAGCTGCTATTTCTGTTCTAGAAGCCTTTGAGTAATTTGCATCAAGATCCTTGATTTCTCCCCTGCATCTCTGCACTATCTGTAAGGTGTACATCTTACTGGTCCACCACAGTATCTTTATCATCATTTAGATTTCCTTATCTTATCATTGTCCTTTATAGCAGTAAAAATGTTTCTGTTCTATCATCTTGGTATTGTGAAACTTGCCTGCATTGATGCGACATTCACCAGTCCGATACACAAAAATACAAGTACAAAATACTGATCTAATCCATTCTTCCCAGGCTGCCCCTCTGGTACCTCTTCTTAAGAGTCTCGCCATCCAGGCAGCAGCTATGTAGAACTGCCAGAGGTTTTCCTGCATCCAGCCCTTGAACATTCCTGCTGCTGCTGCCTTATGGCCTTCTCCAGGCAACTTGACAGCCAGTTTTCTAGAGTCTACAGATTTTATCGGTGAAAGCAACATATGCCATCAGCAAGATCAAGGCTGAAAATGTGGCACTCCCTTATCAGTCAGCACTGACGCTCAGAATAATCATTCAACATGTTATTCATGTTTAACACATCAGTTCATTGAGCTGGCACTCTCATCCCACTTACAAAGGTAAATTAAGGGTAGAAAGGGTCTCTGAAACTCTAGAGCTAATGAAAATTATGCAGCTGGCCCCAAACTGTAATTCTGGCTCTGAGGTGCAAGATCTTGGCACCATCTGCTCCTTCCAGAGAGCTAATATTAATGAAAAACTCATCACACCCCTGCTGAGGGAGGGAATGCTAGCACACAGCTCCCAGTAGATGCACGCAGCTTTCAGCCATATTTTAGCACTGCTGATAGGTGGTTTCTGCCAGATTTCTGGGATACGGAAATTTGAGACTTAGCATCCATGTGAATTCAGGTTGGTAGGCCTGGGCTGTGGCTTTTCTAACCAGGGCTCCAAGCAGAGCAGGCCCAGCAAGATGGGCATCTGGGTCATATCAAGCTGCCTGGGCACACCATCTATGCAAAGTACTGAATCTCCAGGATTTCCAGATATTTAAAATATTCAAAAGTCACCAAAGTCCTCAAATTTCCAATAAAATTTTCAGCTGGAAAAGAAGGTCCAGGTAGCTCAGGTAGGTGGTAGTCCTTTGTTGACTATGAAGCAATAGATCTGTTTTAAACCAGTTTTCAAAGTCAAAAAAATGTGTCTCATCGCTTCCCTACAACACATCCCTTCCAATTCTATCTAAATGATGCCTTGTGGCCTCATTAGCCTGCACATACCCATCATCCTGCCCTTGTTTAGCAGATGCAAGACCCAGAAAGACATGAGAGTCTGCTGAACACAAAATAGTTTTTCTGTGCCTCCAAACACCCAGTTACATAGTGCTGACATTAGCAAATGGGGGGGGGGGTGGGGGGGGGGGTGGGGAATTATTGTTTGTAGTAACATGCGAAAACACAGTGGCAAATAATTCCTGTCTCGCTCCTACAAGCCAGGGCTTCCCACCAATATTTTTTCCACATAAAATTTTTAAAGTATGTATCATATTCTACACGCCACTGAAACAGCATTTTACTATTTTACTCAAAAAATATTTGCATGATTAGTGCACTTTGAAACTCTGTGTAACCAGACTGCCCAGCTATTTGCTCAGTTGCACAAGAGATCTCATGCTGCTAAATCCTCTTTAGAATTATCTTGCCCCCACCCCACTCCTCAGAAGAAGCTTCCAAAATAAAATAAATCATTGATTCGGTGTCAGGAAAGCTTGCCTTCTCAGTATTATCCAGTCCCAGTGTATTCCCTGTAGGACTGTTTCCTCCAGATAATAGGGGTAACCCTGAAGCATTTTATGCATCCATACACTTTAAATTTTACAAATAGCCTTTCACCCTAACATCTCCATTATCAAAGGTATGGCATCCCACGCCCATTGGAACTCCCAATGGATTGACAGAAACAACATTGTATGGAAAAAAATTAGTTTTCTGTACCAAAAGTGCTGCAGAAATTCTAAGATCTATGCAGTTGATGCTTAAATCTCCCAATTTAAAAATACATACTTTGCACAAGAAAACTATCCCATAAGAACATTAAGGTTGCAAAGTGAAGTACTCAGAATTCCAGAGATGTCAGAATTAGGATTTCGTGGCACATAATTTATCTGCTTTCTGCATATCCCTTCAATAAGACATAACCCCTGGAGGGTGACTTCAGTTTGGTCCAGAGTAGCCAGTGGGGCTGAAATTGCTTCTGCTTTTAGCTGCTAAATATAACAAAGCTCTCCCTATGGGACACATGCCAATTGTAAGCTATGGAAATCCCTACAATTTAGTCAAACATTCATAGATCAGAAACGGCAAAACATATATCCCTAGGTAAAGAGCCAGACAATCCTTCCCCCACTGAATTTCAGGTCCTTGTTTCAAAGCATTGAGATATTTTATGTTTTCAAAGTTCACCACATTTGGGGTTTTGCCAGTGTATTGTTCTCTAGCTCTATTCTCAGGAATCATTTTGGCTGAAATTTTCCTAAAGAGTTCAGGGAGACACCCAGCACAGAAAATTCCCTCCAAATTTTGTTCAAAACTGTTGAGGTCTGGCAAAGCATACACCAATCAAAACAGAGGCTTGCAAGAGACACTGTTACACAATCTTCACAGTAAGAGACACCAGCAGTTCCGCCTGCAATATTTTTGCCACTTACAATTAATAGTCTGGAAAAAAGGCATCTTGAAAAAGTAAAAGAGGTAGCACAAAGAGGAGGAGGGTTTCCAAGCAACTGCTTCATTTTCATTATAAGCCCATGCTGCAGAAATGTTAGCAACAACTTAAGGGGCTAGTCTCATCCCCAGCCTGCAGGAAAGCGAAGAAACTAGGTAATAAACAGTAATTTCTTGCATATAACCTCAGATTAACCATACAACAGGGGGATCAAAAAGAGCAGAGTTTTAAATCTTCGCACCCACAGTTAATTTCCGTATGCAATACATCATGCAATCAGAAAAAGTAGTTGTATGGCCAAGTCACATTCCATTGATTTTTGCAAATCCTCTGGTCCCCAGATCTTAAATTAATAGGGAGGAAAATTATAAAGAAAAAGTAAACATAAGTATTGCCCTCTCCTAGCAGGCTCCTCCTGAAAACCTCCCTTCCAAGCCCTGTTCCCACTGGTGCTGGCTCAGTGTGCCACCTTACACTACCCAAGCTTCGCTCGCTCAGCCATTGCTTACTTCTTTTCTTAGCCTTTTTGCTAAAACTGCGCCTTGGAATTATCACAAGCCCAGTCTCTGCCCGCCACGTTTCAAAATCAGGCACCTAAACAAATGATCTGATTTCCAGGAGCTGCTGAGTATTGTCAGCAAGACAAGCGGACTTGCAGGCGCCCTGAATGTCCTGGCAATCAGGCCGCTTTCTTCTAAGCTCCTACTGTCGGCTTTTTCAGTTTTTCCTCCACCCAGTGGCCACTAACAGAAACAAATCACCTCCTGAAAGCACACTGTACTACCCTTCTATTTACTGAAATATTCTATTAACATCTCAGTAGTCTGTTGTTCTCTGGATTGCTCCCTACAAAATATCACTGTGTGCCTCCGTTACAGTGTCAAGTACAAGGATTACTGAGGATGTGCTACATTATGGAAAACATAGGTATGGTTGCAGGTGATAGAAAGGTATGAAACTGCACTGTGTGTGGGGACGGGAACTTACACAGGACCAGCCAAAAATATTGTATCTCCACAAAGTCTGGAAATACAACTGTGGTCACCAAAAGTAATTGTTACCATGTCAAAAGAAATTGAAAACTATTGCTATGATCTAAAGCACAGAAATCTACATTCTTTCATATAAATCAACCAAGTGATGAAATCTCCTGACCAGTTTCCTGCTGGTACTGGAAAAACACAGATTTCTTGACAGTTGTCTGCCCAACCTGAGCAGATGTGGCGGGCTGAGGATCTTGGCTTTGGAGCGGAGCTCCTGCAGGACACACAAGAGGGAAGAGTCCTCTTTCGTCTGCCTACAGACTGCCATGAAACCCTCTGGTAATTATAATTTAATTTTGATTTTAATATTCAGCCAGAGATTTGAAAAATGCTTTGCTTCTGTAGACGATGAAAGCATGTTACCTTAGCCAGCTGGCAGAATTGTAAAGTTGCATTTACGTTTCATTACTAATAGCTATTGAATTAACTCTGTAATTGATTCTTTAAGAGCATTTGCAAGATGTATTCCATACAGTATATCAGAAAACAGTTCTACTAGACATAAGCAGGGCGAGACCAACACATAAATGCAGATTTACTTGCATGTTTACAAATATTCATGCCCCTACACGTACATGCTGGATAGACATCTCCAGCAGGACTCACACCTAGAAGAAGAGGTACCAGGTTAGACAATATACAGCCTAAGACATAAAAAATACTAGGGAGATATGGAAAATTATATTATATTATTATTTGCTTATGGAAACACACATTTTCTTTATTATTTTTATATTTATTCAATGTTTGGCCTGCATCTGTTTGACTGTGTTACCATTGCAGGACCACTCGCTCTCTGATCACAACACTAACGAGCTTTTCCCCGCTGCACACCATTTGCTTGCTCTTCATAGCCAGCCCCTCCTTCCACTTTTTTTACCAGACAAAGAGAACGTTTCAGCTGGACACTCAATCACACCGTATAAGCACACGCTTTGCCTAGCACCATGAGGCAGCATGTTTCCACAACTCGCAGCTCTTCTCCCTTTTGCCAGAACCTTTGAAAATTCCATTTGCTCAAGGTGAGCTCACTGGAAACCCCACTGCCCCAGAACGTGAAAAGCAAATAAGGGCTGGAAATACCATCCCACAGATTAGACCTTTTTCTCTTTGAAAGAATGATTGAGAAGGCTTGCTGGAGTATTTGCCCAGCTCTGCCCATAAAGATTTAAACTTGTTTGCTATTTTCTCCTCACCTTGAGTCTGTAGTTTATGACAAGCAGGGATGGTAGGTAGGATGGAGGCACCCAAGTAACTCGATGGTCCTCAGAGTGCTTTAAGGCAACATCATAAAAGGGATCAGGGACAGAGCTCTTAGCCGTGACCTCTCTGCAAACAAAGCAGCAATTACTGGCAAAGTGTCGTTCACAATATTTTCCTCTTGAAAGTATCTCTGCCAGAGCCATCGCGCTGGGCAGCAGCGGGCAGCTGTGCGCATCCTCCAAGTAAATGAGCACGGCCATGGGTTTGCACAGCTCCGCATCCGACCTGGCACTTTCACACTGGCCTGTGGAGCTGCAGACCTGCCACAAACCTTCATGAATTATGTTGATTGAGCAATTTTCAGTATTTCTCTGGCTGACAGCAGCAGTGGTGCTCTGTCTGCCAGCTCTTGGCTAGACAAAGCATATTTAGTGTCCCCCATCTGGTAGTTGAACTCTGCGTGCAATCTGCACGCAGCCACAGCCAACACTCAAACTGGGACCTCATGGGGCCTTGGCAGAGCTGGTATCAGGTAAGCCAATACAAAAAGTGCTGCGGTAAACCAGTCTTGCTGGGAAGTGACTCTTTGCACCTGCGAGGAGCAGAAGCGGTGACAGAAATATAACTCTAAAATACAGCTAGCCAGGATTGCAAAAAAAGGAGCTTTAATAGCTATGCAGATTAGAGAAAGCCCACAGAGCTGGCAACGCTTCTGGGACTTGTTTACATTTAATAGCAAATGCTGGTTACTAGCAATATCTTGTTTAAAATACAAGGTTATTTGATGGGCAGCTATTGCTAGTTTACTGCCCTAAGGTGAAGGCATTATTGCCAGAACTTTTCATTTAAGTAAGCCATCATGCCCTACAAAAACCATAGCTTTTGCCTCTAGTCTGTTGCTTTGAATCCAGCTCCAATCAGTAATGGCCAAAACCAGTCACTCTGCAAGGATGCTCAGTGACCTGCATGCATCAGACTCACAGGTACAGTCTTGCTGTGGTTTGCATGCCTTGCCACTGCCCATCTCCACAGTGTCCTTAAAACACCACCCCAGTGCCCAGGACATGCTTGTTAGCCTTCACCCCATGCGCCTGAGTCTGAAATGACATGAAACTAGTGCTTCATCACAAAGAAACAAGACCAAATTCCTCCCTCCCTGCCCCCCCCCCCCAAAAAAAAAAGTCAGTTCATTTCATTCGTCGTCTACTGTACTTTGCCCATGGTGCACCCAGGCTGGGCAGAACTGCCATGGCATCTCTCTGACACCAACACAACCTTCACCTGCCAATGCCCTGCCAATTGGGGCTCTCCAGGACCCATTTTCATACAGTCCTTCCAGTTGGGACCAGATGCTATCCTGACATGGAAGCAAATTAATGTAATTTTGGACCATGACCCCTTCCTCAGTAAAACTGTTACAAAATACTGAACCTGAATTTCCTCAGAAAGCCTTCTCCTTGCTCCCACATCTTGCCACAGTGTTTTGCACTCTAAGTGCATTTTGTTTTCAACCTGTGCAGCAACTTTTGGGTTTATATAACACTAGCCAAGCCAAACCGCTGTAGCAAGGCTCTTTCCCAATCTTTCAAAAGCAGCCTCAACACCCCCAGATGTGCTTTTTTATTTCAGCTCTGGCCTCCACACTCGGTCAGTGGTGCAAATTTTCCTGGTTTATGTTCGGCAACACAGTGGCAGCCAGGTGTGCAAGTTACCTACATGAGGGACATCCCTTCCAGCTGCTTATCATTTATCATTGCTTCATTCAGGCCTTCTCAGAGAGCACACGTAACCTGCAGGTATTCATCAGGAACTGCAGATCCTCTCATTTCATCCCTGTTTCAGGTCTTCCAATTAATTAGTGTTTTTTCTTCACTTCATCACATCACTACTTGGATATGCAGTCAGATTGACACAATGTAGGTATAGTTACAGAAGAATGTACTGTCCTCCCTTACCAGGAGAGTGATGCGCACACCAGGTAGCACTGGAAGACAAGGCTGAAGGCTCTGCACGTCCTGCGGCAGCCTCTGACACAGCTGTACGCCGAAATCCTCTTGCATCTTCAGGGGTCTAAAGACACCCACAGAAGCAAACTACTAGCAGCTTGGGCATCTGAGTGACTGGATTACCACCACCCAGGAGCTCAGTTACATGTCCAAACACTTGCCGTCATCTGTTTAACTCTTCCCCACCCTCAGTGTAAAGAAGAGAGTGATTTTTTTGATGACATTTGCACCACGCACGTGCAAACAGACTGAAACCCGCAACTTTTTATTTTCTGTTCTTCCAGCTGAGGAACTCTTTCTTTACTTACTAAAAGGCAGATTTCGGAGGCCAAGGTCTGCACGAGCCAGAGAAGTGCCCCCCTGCTGCCAGGCAGCCGCAGCCCTGCAGCCTCTTTGTGCTCTGGCTCTGCCAACGCGCTGGGACCGCACTGTCAGCGCATCCAGAGCGCCAGGCACGCAAATCTATCATGCAGTTTTATTCTGTGAGGTACCAAGCAGCTCTATCCATGCAGTGAAGCAAGCCCACCAGGCAGACAGGCAGAGGAGGCAGCACTGGATCCTCCGCCGCTCCTTATCCCTAATTAGCTGTGGGATGATGGCTGCCCTGCCTCTACTGACACTCTTCAGCTTTAAATAGATGCTGTCTGTCTGCCATGCCTATATAGTTTTACGCCATCAATAAGTTGCAGGTATGAAAAACATACCAAGAAAAATCTGTGTGAGACTCATAATAGCGAAAAATTAAAACTAAAGGGGCAAGTGCTCCAGTATTCTACAGTCGGCACTTGTTCACTCATTTCTTAACGTGAAACAATCAAACATTTAAAATATGCAGGGACACACACACAATTTGTATGTATAAACATACATTATTTAGACCAGCTGAATTCTCAAGAGCTGTAAATAGTCCATGAATTATTCTGTAATTTATACTTCCCCCATCTGAGAATATGCTTCCACCAAAAGATTTTTCTTCTTCAATTAAAATTCATTATGCTGGCATCCCAACCAAGCAGACAAAATAACACAGAGGGAATGCAAGGTATGACCCATGGGCTTTGCATGTCAGTCTGCTCCCAGACATCATTTTCCCCATAAGTCCCCCAAGGCATAAGTAGAAAGCAGGCTCTGAGCCAGATGAGCAATTTTGTTCTCAGACGTCTCCCAGTCAACACCTTTTCAGGAGGCACCTCAAAAGCAACAGGAGATTGAGACCAGCAAGAGCCTCCTGCACACACCCCTTTCAGCTCACCCGAAATTGAGCAGCGAGTCCGATCGACTGCTCCCCACACACCTACAGCTCACCCCATCCCCTCGCTGGTGCGACTTCGGGTACCACTGGCAGAACAAATGGTTTCCGCTCTCTTCTGTACACATTTGCATGCTAAACCAGCACTCAGATCTGATTTCAAATGTAAAATTCCTGCTGCACGTAAATATCCAACTTCCCTTGGCTAGACCAGCCACAGAGTAATGGTTTCCTTTTTAGCATGGCTGCCCAGCTAGTGAATCCTGCGGAGCACTGAGACCGTAGCTTGTGAAGCTGTGTATTTCTGGTTTTGAACTACAGGTTATGGAGTTTCTGCTCACTTCACTTTTGCTCCCAACCTACAGCTTCTGGAGTCTTCTCTTAATAATTATTTTTTAAAAATAAATTTGTTTTTTCTCTTATCTGTAATGTATCAAATGACTTGAGAAGATAGCAAAAAAAAAAAAAAAAAAAAGGTGGGAAAATATTTTGACATTAAAAAGTTAATACTTTGTCTATCCTAAAAAGTCCACATGAAAACTAATGTGATTATGACTGCAAAAGAAAAAAGAAAGTTGCACTACAGAGAGGGAAGAAATGTCAAGACAGGCTGGTTCAGGTGCTATAACCTGCTTGTTACAATAACACTTGTTGAGCCCAAGCACTTAGGAGAAAGCTCTTCTAAAAAATAAACGCTTCTGACTCTCTGAGTCATGTTTCACTTTCCTGTCCTTGAAATCCCCAAGGAGAAACCCCCCAAGTCCAGTGAGAGGAGGAGGAGGAGGGAGACCAGCAAAAGCAGGCTTTGCATTCTTGTTATTTTTAAATATAATAATAATAAAAAAAAAAAAAAACAAAACACACCACACCAAAAGCAGAAAGCTGGGAATATTCAAAGCTTCCCAGACCTTTGTACAACATTTTTAAAACCCAAAGGGAAAAAACAAAACAAAAAGGAGCAGTAGAAGCCAATTTTAAAGTTTCCTTTGCAGGTCACCTTTGAGATGAAGTCACAGATTTCCTCCACATAATATGGTCTGAAAACACATTATGATGATATTGTGATGGTTTCTGCACAAAAACAGCAGTGCCAGAAATTGAATTAGAGCTCTCCTGCCTTCTCCAAAATACTGATGAAGTGCCCAGGCTGAAGCTTGTTTCCTTATAAAAAATTATGAACAGAATAAAGACTACTATCCCAAATACAAGCAGTTTTACCTCTTAGAATAAAATACGGCTATTGCTATTACTCCTGCAGAGACCCTTTCTGACAAGGCATGTCAAGTGGTACTGCAGCATCCCTGCACAGCATAGGCACTTGGCATTTTTGGCTACTACTTCTTGTAAGTACCCCAATGCATTTTGTGTAGCAGGAACCCACTGGAGATACCTAAAGCAATTTGAAGGGCTCACCCAGAATCCAACAACATTGTTCTTAACTTTATATTCAAAGCCTCAGTTGAGGATTAGGTTAGAATGACAGGTTCATTTAAAGAAAGAAATTCAATATGGATTCACATGGAACACCACAGTTACACTGAATCTAGCTTCAAAAATCTTGCTGAATGAAGGGTTTGCACTGACTGTTACAAACTTATTTACATTTGCCCACAAACTGACAAGGCCACTTTGCCCTGCTTTTGCATTTTGAATGAACTCCAAACCATTCAGACTCCACATGGCTCAAATCCCTTCCCTGTACTGCTTACAGAGCCAAAGCCACCTTCTAGGTGTCCCAGTGCATCTGCCCGCTCACCAACCAGCCTTCCAGCCCAGATCATTGCTTAGCTGCACTTCATATGTATTATGACAATCATTCCTATATCAAATACAACAACTGTATTTGAAAACATGACCAAAATCATGGTGGTTTTGCTGTTTTGCCAACCAAAGTCAGTGAGCAAACAACTTGCATTGTCAGGCTATTGGGTGACAATTTGAAGGAGATAAAAAGCAGTACCTTGCATTGAGCAAAAAATGCCATCTTTCACAACTCAGAGGCCCAAGAATGCCATCTTTCACAACTTAGATGAGCAATCAGAAAGCCAGGCTGTGAAGGACTCTGTACGCAAACCCCAAATCTTCCAGTCCTTCCCTGAAGATTTTTATGTTTATCCATGTTCCTTTGCTAAGGACGTTTCTGAGCAGAGTAGCCTGACTGGCTAAAGGCAGTTCAGACTCCAAAAAGAAACCTATCAATTATAAGCATGCCTTGCAACTATTCCTGTGCATTCTATATCTTTACTTGCTACAAGATCAGATGTGGAACCATCTCCAAAAAAAAAGAGGCAGGAAAGAATTCTCCCCCCAAAAAGAAAAAAAAAATAAAAGAAAGACAGACAACCCTTTAACTCACAGCCTGAACATTTCCTTTTTGTGTGTGTTCTGCTGCTCCCTGGGACTTGCCAGCAATGCCCAGCTGATCACATCTGATCTGTATAAAATACCATCTTTACCTGACACTGTTTTGTCCAAGGGGAGCTCTCTAAATTTATTCCACAGGCTTCTCAGAGTCTTGACAATTCTTTTTTTATCTTCTCTGCTGCTTCCCAACACTTTCAGGGATGTTTAAACAGTCAGAGCAGCCTAAAGTGAACGGCAACTCTTCCCATAGCACTGTCCCTATTGCTATGGCTACCAAATTCCCCTTACGCAACAACTACAGGTAAAATCAGGGCACTACACAGTCAAAATTAGCAGCATTGCAAATATTTCCTCCTTCTTATCTGTCCATCCCCAGAAGACTTTGTGTTAGCCCATGTACTGCTATGCCAACACTTTGCAGCCTGCTGGACCAGAAGCAGAGGGCTGGAGGGCACGTGCTGCAACCATGCGAGACGGGGCTCCGGGTGCAGAGGGGTGTGAGGCACAAACCCAGCCCGCACGTCACCTGTGTGGGTCAGGAGAGGCGGCAGCACAAAGCCCATCACAGAGCAGAGCCCTTCCCCGTGCCGTGGCGGCTTTGCTTGTTCACAGGACTGATATAGAAAGTAGGCATTAAAACAGCCTTGCCATTATAAGTTGTGTCTGCACAATTTATATCTCTACCCTGATAAGCCTTTCAGATTTTCAGGAAAACATCTCATAGGGAGAAATTTAGGGTGTAGCCATATTTCAAATACTCAAAATAAAAATAGCTTTTTCATCCAGATAACCCCAGCCCCATCACAAAATATTTCTGTGAATTAGATCCATCTCCCGTAGGAAAGGCATGAAATAGATTTTCCTGTTCTCCTTCAGTTCAGGATTGGGTTTTGTCTCATTTCAGACCCCCTTGAGGATTCATTAGCTTGCAGGTGGGAAGCACACAGTGCTTGAAAGCAAAGAATTTTCCTGCTAAGGCTAATAGCCAGCATTTCCAAACTTGGGCTAGCCAGATCACAGTGGGCGATTACAGAAAATCCATGACATGCTAGAGCAGGAGCTGAAGAAGTTCAGTTTAGCTGAATTTCACACCATGTCAGAGTCCCATTTGCAGCTTAGAAAATGAATTTAATAAAGCTTTTCTGCTGTAACATGGAGTGTCAGCTAGCAGATTCTCTGACACCTGCTGCTCTTTGAATCTGATACCATATTGCAGCATAATGTGGTCTAAAATTAGACTTCACACAACACACCAGGTTTCAATCTTTCAGAAAATAATTCTGTTCAGCACCTTTCATTCCCTAGCACATGTCCTTTCTTTCCTGCCCCCTCCTGGATTAACACTTGGAATTTTTTAAGCAAGGGTTTGAATCAGTCAGAAAAAGAAAAATAAAAACAAACCCAAACTGAAATAGTTTCATTTCCACTTGATTGCAAGTTATACTGCGAAGAAATATACATGCCAACTTATACAGTCGCTTCCTACCTGCACCCCCACAGAACAGAGATAACATAAAGCTGGAAAGCTTTCAACTTTTTGCAGAGAATTATTGTCCGAGAAGGAAAAATATTGAAAGCTTAAATGACAGTCGGGTGTTTGAATATCTATTTGAAGATTGAGAACCAGCTACAGAAAGAAGCCAACGACGGCTCCACCGGATGATGCGATTTTTCTGTATAAATTTCGCTCATTACCAAAGAAAAGAATTAACCTGGTCTATTTCTTTCTCTAATCAAGATACATTTTGGTATTATGAATTTAAATGCAATTAAGTGATAGTTTATTCCTTTTATAGAGAATTGACTGCAATTAATGGTACCATTTATTCTAAATAGTAATTAGATTTTTTGAAAAAAATGTGCCTGGCCTTTAAAAGCTAAGTTGGCTCCAAAACCCAGCTCTCAGCTGAAATCACATGGGAAGCTTCTTTCACAAGACAAATACCTGTCTTGTCTTTCCCAGCTACCCGCAAACTTTTTAAGTGGAGCTTATATTCATAGCATGAATCACATCTTGCTGCCAGGAAATCTAGCCCTGGCTGGTGCGCTCCAACACAGACAATCAGCATCTTCAAAACAATTTAGAAAAGGTATAATTTAAAAAATAAAGCTTAAAAAAAAAAAATCAGCAATGTAGACATTAAAATGTATGGAATTCACCATGGCAGAATGGATACAGTCCTTTCACTGGCAAGAAATTGCTCTATGATATCCAATAGAATTAGTAACCATGCTCTTATTTGGGGAATTACAATCCATCTACTTCTTGTATCAAAATCAAATGGTTTCCAAACTTAGAATGTGACATCCTGTGTCAGCTTGCAAATGAGCAGGAGTGAAAAAGTAAACAGATCACAAAACCTAAACTTTAAAAATATAAATAGTGTGCTAATTGAAGCAAATAAGATGTCCGGGGGGGGGGGGGGGGGGGGGGGGAAATCAAAAAAATCTAACTTCCCCTATTTTAACTGAATGTCCAGAGCATTGTTTTGTACAAGAAAACACCACCCATAAGAGTAAAACTGAATCTGATAGACTGCCTCAGCCAATTCATAAAACCTTCCATCACTGTATGCGTTTAAGCAAGTGAGTACCCTCTCCCTACAGCCGGCCGAGGAAGGTCGCTGGGGTGGGGAAGAGCAGCGCTGCAGTCAAACCTTGCAGAGCATCGCTAAAGCAACCCTGAAACTGGACACATCTGTGTGGGCTTTCCACGCATGTCCCAGAACAGCATCACATACTGGTTAATAGGTAAATGCAAATAAAAGTTTTAAAACTGAAGTTGATAAATATTTGATTCTGCACAGTATGAAGTGAATTGAATTCTTTGCATGCAAACCAAGAGCATGTTTTAGCTCTAGAATTATTCTAAAATGAATGAGTGTATGCTGATCAAATTATGATCTCACCCTTCTCATTAAAATGTATTTTCATCAGATGTTGCCATTTCCATTCAAAACATGGTGAAGACCGAAATTTTGCTCTGCACCAATATGCTATAATCCCTACAAACTACTAACCTTTTCCTGAAAATTATATGGGTCTGAGCAGAAGCTGAAGAGAAAGGAGAACATAAAGCTTCTATACATCTCATTTTGTTTAAAGTAGCTTCACATCTTCTTGAAAATGCAATCTACATATTGAAACAAAGGAACCATCTTAATGGGTACATTACAATAACAGCTCCTCCCATCAATCTCCATTTACACCCATCCATATGGCAAAAAAACTGGTAATCTGAACAGAAAGAAGCTCCTCAAGCATTCCTGAAGTATTCTTGGGCTATTCAGCCCATCAAATTTACATCTATGCACATACTCCAATCCCATTTTAGAGATAATATTCATTATGCTCATCAAAAGTATTCAGTCTTATTTTTATGTTGGAGGTACAGATGCTTATTTATAGCTCAATTAAACTTAAAATAAATAAATAAATAATCCAAGAACTTTAAATTGCTATGACCTGCCTGTCTCGGGGGTATTCTGTAAGTGCTGAAAATGCTGGTGCCAACACCTTTCAGAAATACCAAAAACCCAGTATCTGCTATTTTGGTAACTTGGGTTGTAGCCACGCCAGAGTTCGCCTTCATACTTTGCATGAGCTTTCGTTCCTCGTTGCCCCCTGATGTATCTCTCTGTAAACCAAGGGTGGGATAACCAAGGCATAAGGTGGCTTCTGAGGGTTCATTAACAAAAAAAATCACATTTGTAAAATACTGAACATTTTCTGTACACACCTATAAGTCTTTAGATGCATATAAACACAGTCATTGTAAAATTTGAAACTACATGCATAAAAATTATAGGCTATAAGATAAGATTGTCTAAGAATTCATATGGAGTATGTTGCAATCCGAGACATGTTCAGGGCCGGGAGAGGAGAGCCAGACTCTGGTAGTCTGGCTACACAAATTCCTGAGGTTTGGGTAGCAGCTTGTTAGCATCGGTTTATGTCCACCAAAGCTGGTGAGGGACTTAGTTGTAAATTGTTTGTCTTTTATTTTCACGTTATTTAATGAAAACCAGCTATTACATTCTGTTTGATTATGGTGCTGGTGTGCATTTTAATCTGTTCTAATAATTTTGAATGCTATGATTAAGACAGAAAGAAACAAAGAGGGTAGATCAGGACAGGCACGATCTTTCTGTATATACACTTAACTAAACTGAGTCTGGGATTCCAGGCTGAAGTCATGCTCACAGGCTGTCACGTATCCCCAGAGCAGTAAGAAAGCTCTTGCGAATCACCTCTCTCTCCCACCCTGTAGCTCAGACTCTGGTGGGTGATTCCCCAGGATACACGACCGTGTGAAGGAGTAGCTGGGTGCTGGAGGACACAGCTGTCTGCAGCCACTGCAAAGCTCCGCGCAGAATTACTGCAGAAACGGGCAGGAGAGAAAGTATCCACGGGAGCGGTGGCGAGAGGGAATTGTGAAAGCTATTCGGAAGCATCGCCAGTGCAGAATATTTTTATATCCTTCTCTACTTTGAAACAAAAAATATATTACTTCATGTATGTTCAATGTTCCCAAAACCAGGAGGACCTGAAAGCCAGCCCTGAAAGAGGGAAACCTGACTCAAGCACAAGCTAGCAGCAATGGAAGATGTGCCCAGAAGACACACGAGGATGTCTTTAAAGAAAGCACACAGCAGCAGCCTCCAGGACAGGAGGGACAGGCTGGCCTTCACACAGACATGGTCTCCTTTAGCTGTGGCAAAGGGCGAACCAGAGGGACCATCCCAGAGGGACCAATGGGGTTAAGGTGGCCACTTTGATAGATCTCGACAAATCATTTGACATGCACGTGGCCACAGGGAACCTTTTCCAACATACAAAATAGGAATTCACCCATCTGGAAGGAATCACATGCAAACCCCGGCTGCAGTTTAGCCCTGCATGCCCCATTACCTGCTTAAATACCTGTGCTGGCTGGATTCACGGGCAACGGGCAGTTTAAGTCACATGCAGAGAGTTTGGATGAACACTGTTCTGCTACCTGAGCAGTAGATGAAAAGATCTCCTTGTAATTCAAGATAAAAGCATACACATAGGAGAAGCCAGGCAAGGAAACCAGCTTTAACTGCAGACTCCGTGCTCCATGCACAGCCAGCAAACAGGCTGTTAGGGGCTCACAGCATCATAAGAAAGCTTTGCAGTTTTCTGTTTAGATGGATACACAGCCCTGCACCTACGTACCAGGACTAACTTCAAGGAAGTCTTGTTTCAGAAACAGGATCTAGTTATAGTTATCAAAAGAAACTGAGACTGCTTCACAGGGGCTCTGTACCAGTATGACAGCGTAGGATACAGCTGCAATTTGTTCTCTGAAAAAATGTTTAGACTGTTACCATTGCTACTAACCCCGGTATGCAACCAGTTTCAATAGCATAAGGATGCCTTAAACCAGTATCAACTTTTCTGCTTGGGAATATACCAGAAGGTTACAATCACATCCACAATACCACTGTAAAGTACCACTGGTGTATCAGAGGACCTCACAAACACACCAGACTGCGTTCAAACCCAGAACGAGCTACTGGTTTGCCTTCTTTGTACAAAAATCAAGAAAGGGTAGCTGAAGGACTTGCAGAAAAAGTGAGGCACAGCCACCACCTCGGTGGTTTGCAATACTGATGCCTATCGTAGGTCTCTGTGGGTTGCCCAGCTTGGGGCACACACTGGGGAGTGCAGCCTGCCCACCCCGCACACCGGGGGGCTCTGACCACATGCTGAGCCTCCCTCTCTCCAGGGGAGCAGGGCAGAGTACTGTGCAGCCAGCACCAGAGCAAGTGGGAAAACCTGAACAAGCCACACACTGCTTTCCTGAGCCAAAAGAGAATAAAAAGTCCTTACTTAATCACAACAATCAAAACAGCAAACCAGAACAAGTAAACAGGGTTATTAATTCATCATTGACTTGACTGAGCAGCCACTGCAAATAATAAGAACTCAAATGATGTTCCATGTAGATAATCAATTGTCTTTTGTTGAGCAACTGAAATTGAGGAACTGGTGAAAATATGTATGTATTTCATCCCTGCTTCAGTAATGCACGGCCTGCGGAAGACTCCTTCCAAAACATGGTGTATATAACCTAAGATTTGCCTATTCCATCAAATTTGAGCATGAATAATGGCAGCTCGAACCTCTGGGCAGATGGAAGCTATGATCTGTGGTTCGGAATGGACAATAGGTCTGTGATATACCAAATATTTTCTTACTGGATCCACAGCAAGTTTTTCCTAACTCACTGTTGCTAGGTAGTTAATCAAGATGGAGTCTAAAAAAGTTAAATGATTCTATAGTTCATAAGTATTGGCTAAAATGTGTTTTCAGTAACCTGGCTATTTGCCTGGTGTACAATTTTTTTTTCCCTGCGATTCAGTCCACCAGGCTGTAACAAAGCCAAGAGTCAGATGTCCTCCAATTTTAGCAGAGGAGGAGGAACGCACTTCCCTGCTCCCCCTTACTGTAACTCCCGATTACCTCGACTTGCAGAAGGTTCATCCAGATGGTGAACACAAGACTGCAGGCAAGCATGTCTCGAACGAATTCTCAGTGTGGAAGGGTAGAATAAGCCATATGTTTTCACAAATTAGGGGTGACTCTCCAACGCCTGAATGATGAAGCAGATCCAAGAGTAAGTTATGCATGATCCTCCCCAATGAGTGAAGAGAAATGTTTTATTCAGTGCCTCATGCTGTGAGCTATATTTATACCAAATGTATCTCTGTATTTTAAAATGTTATCTATTAGAGGATATTGTGACTGCAACACAGGACGCTGTACACAACCATTTAAAACCCGAGAGCTACGGGATGGCTCTAAGTGGCCTTGACACCATCCAGCTATGAAGTTACTCCACCAGGTGACTCAGGCCAAAGACCTGAAAATCCAGCTAGGAAACTGCCCTGGAGAAAGCCTTTTCCCTCTATGCACAAGGTATGAAGCCTCAGAAATCATCTGATCAGATGAAAATGTAACTAGCACCCTGTTTTCCATTCTGTGTCATGATAACTATCCAGTAGCACAAAGTTTGAGACTTTTTTTTTTTTTTTAATCTACAGCTTCTGGAATCCTTGCATTATCTTAGTACTTTAATTTTTCTTCTTTTGCTTAAAATCTCCCAGAAAGCAAAAATTAGGCATCAAACTAGAATTATTCTTTTAATCTCAGAATTGTTGCAGAGAATTGCTAAGCCTTCAGTAGCAGCGACGGCCGCTCAGGTAGAGCGGTAGGAGGGAAGCAGCTGCTTGCTCACCCTGCGTCCCCCGGGAGCAGCATCCCGCACAGGGGGGACCAACCCGCCCACCGCCCCCGGAGCTGCCGCTCTGCCTTCAGAGGCAGCTTACAGCAGGGAGGAGAGGCAGCCAAGCAGCACTCTCACAGGAAGGCTATATTTCAGGTGGAAAGAGAATAAGGGTAAAAACAAAAGCAACGATCATTCTGACTGAAAATCCATAGCTACTCTTAAACATAATAACTACAATCACATTTATTGACCAAGTTGCAGAGTAAGAGCCCATAGGCAAGATCATCGGCTAAGATGAATCACCACGGCACCATTAACTTTACCACTCCATGCTTGATCTCGCCCACTGCGCTCCCAAAATGACCACAGTATATTTTTTTTTCCTTTTATTGCACAAAAATGCCAACCATTTTAAAAAGTACACTTGCTGCACAGCTTACATTTCACTTATTTTACACCTCACTGTAATTCATTCCCCAGCCTAATCTGTATCTAAACATATGCAGCAACGCAGTCTACCAGCATCCCACTCATGAAATTCATGAACAAAAAAGACCATAGGAAAATTTTTTAAACTATCTCCTGACCTTTCAGTCAGTTGTTACCTCCTGCAACAGAATTTCTTAAAGCTCAGATGCTCTGAATTCTTGCCTGTCTCACGTAATGAGCAGATGTGGCAAAGTAAGGATCTGTAACATGATGAAAGTTATGATGACAAGTCTTTCTATGCCAGATTTTTATGTTTTTTACAGGCTAACACTGAACTGCAGCACTTTTTTTTATTCCACTTCTGACAAGAACACATAAAAATCATATCAAAGGCAACAATAAATCCACTAAAATACTTTTCTCGATTTGAACAGATCTGCACTCCATAGGACCATGCTGATCATACTAAGTTTGAATTTACTCAAATACATAAATACAACATCTCAGGACTCATGGTGCCCTGCACATCCCTTCTACCGCCTAAAACATAGCCCCTTGTGTTCCTTGGCAAGGGAAATCAAGATGATGATATGTAGGAATATTTAACTGACAGAAGAAGGAAAAAACCAAATCCAACACCGAAGACAATGATAAAAGGAAAACAGCCCTCTCTCTCCCCTGGGCAGTAAAGCAATTACGAGCGCAAGAGCTGCTCCGTGGTTATTATTGCAGGCTGAAGTGGTAGCATTCTCCATGATTATCACAAATGTCTCCACTGGGAGGAGGGAAGTGGGAGGATTTACCAAGCAGCAAATTCTCGATTTCCCTCGCCCTGTTCCCAGTGATTCCTGCTGAACCGAGCTCTGACAACAGAGAGGTGAAGCTTAGACAGCTCCAGCAGATTTACCCCCACCTCCCAGCAGAGCCAGACCAGCGCAGGGCAGCCACAGTGACCACATCAGCATTGATCACCCAGAGCTAGCGAGGACTTCCAAGGGTCCCACAAAACCTCTGGCTGAAAGCTGGGGTATCTTGGTAGCCTTTCTAATATTTTTAAACATGGCCTTTTACCCCTTTTGCTTTACTTTGGGACACTTCAAAACACATTTATGAAATGAAAATTTCAAGTTATTTCTTCTCATAAGAAGTCAAAATGCTTCAACTTAGTGTCAACATTTCTAAGTGTTACACAACTAAAACTTTACTTAAACTGTTTTGGTGGTAAGACAAAAATGGTAAGAGTGAAATAGAACATGTTGATAACATCTCTCTGGAGTCTGAAAGAAAGGGTGGAAAGATAAAATATATAAAAAAATCAAAATCAAAATCAGAATCCCCATCTAGCTGCGAAATTAACCAGTGCTGCTGACACCTACCAGATCCCACTACCAAACAAACAGGCTGATAACTTCAAGGATGGTCCCTACCTGAAATGGGCTGATAACTGTGTCTGGTTATTAAGGGTACACCTGTGCAATGCTCTGTAACACCTTGCAGGTTGACCCAAACTTTTTCTCTTAGCGAGCCAAACCAAAAGTAACCCAAAGAACAATAAAGCGAGATGCTGAGCCCAAGCCAAGGTACTTTGCCATGTGGGCCACGTATGAGGTCCGGGTTGGCCTCGCACTGACACCACAACCGCTGCCCTACGAGCGTTAGGGTGCCTAGAACTCACAAATGCCCGCTTTGCAAAATGCTCCAGAAACATCCTTCTAAACGTCTACAATATAATTAGACTAACAACAAATCCCACAAAGTCTAAAATACATCATCATCCCTAGGACGGCTTCCTCTAGAAGTGAAGTGTATTATTCGTGGGATAGAAGGGGAAATGGTGTGCATTGTCTAAGCAATACCTGGTCCATTAAGGGAAAATCTGCCTACTGGCCTGCTGCTTTAGTATTTTCCTGGCTAAACCGACATATGGTTCATTATTATTGTGCATTACGATAGCCCCTAAGGAACTCGGCTACATCAGGGCCTCAGTCTGCTAAGCACTTGTACAAACACAGGAAAGCAGCCCCTCCTCTGAAGAGCTTGCTGTCTAAACAGAGGAGACAGACAAAGGGCTGAGATGCTGGGTGAGCATTTGCAAAACTCATCTTACATTTGGGGTTTTCTTTCCTCCAACCGTGTTTTTTTTTGTTGTTGTTTGGGTTTTGGGGTTTTTTTCCCTCTTTGGTGAAAAGATGATTTTATTTTCAAGAGACAAAGGAAAGTGAAGGGAGGGACATAAAAAAGGCTGAGGAGATGAACGGGCAACATGGAAACCAGGAACAGGATGGTTAATGAGAAGAAATTGAGATATGAATAAATACATACAATTTTTACATTTCCAGGAGGAAAGGGAGCATCTTTCTACCACATGTGCAGCAGATAAAACAAAGAGTAACTCGTTCGTACTGCAGGAAAAACATTGGATATTACAGAAAAAAAGTTTTATGAAGGTAAGAACAGGGAAACCCAGGGACAGGCTGCTGAGAAAGCTGGAGAGACACCAACATTGGACGGCCTCAAAACCACATGGAACATTTATTAGGAATGGCCTAGACATAAGTAATTCCACCCAGAGCCAGAGGCTGAGCTCCCTGCCCTTGCAATTGCTATCCCATCCTTCTTGTCCCAGGAGTGTCACCATGGGTTTGGGCTGGGGTAACTGCTCTGCTATGGTGGCTGTAGGTGCAAAATGAGCACGTTTAAACTTGCTCAGAAATACAGTCAGAAGTGAAACCACCTCTTTCCCCATGGCCTCACTCATTTTTGTGCCTATACTTCCCTAGACATCCAGCTCTCTCGAGACACCAGTAAAGAAGGATCATATACACAACGAAACACACCCAAAAGGGGAAAAGGAACCCAGTCTTCTCGATGTCATGTAAAAAGCCAAGCAGTTGCTAAAGTCCGAGTTGAATTTCCCGGGAAGCACTAAAGATGCCACAAGTCAAACCTTAGATCCTGCATCCCAGGAGCACAGAGAGACGGCTCTCCAAAGGGCCAGAGAGGAAGAAGAAACAGCAGATGACAGCAGTGCCAGCCCAGAGGGAAGCCTTTGCTAATTCCCTGAAAGAGATCCATGACACACTAGGTAGGGCTGATGTCCAACGCAACCCCTTCCATTTGTGTTGGAACCCTTTCTACCTCTTCACCGAGGACAACGTGAGCACTTAAGACAACGAGAGCTGGGAGCCCTCAGTTTATGATGGGGGAGCAGGAGAGAAATACTGAGGAGCCTCCAAGTGTCTTCCTTGTCGTGTGAAGCGGCAGTGATATCTAACAGCAGGAGAGCGCCCATCTGCTAGCTCCTGTTCTTTGCTTCTACTGCACAAGATGATCTTTTCCTTTACTCTAGGAAAAGAACAGTGATGCCTTCTCCCTGATTCACATTCTGAATGATCCAAAAAAAACCCTGCCAACTCCCTCTGTACCCCATTGCTGGAAGGGGACAGACCAAGTGACTCAGAGACAAAAATGTAAAGCAGTACCCACTTACCCACTGCTCCTCACCATCACAAATGAGTGCAATTTAAGTAAGGCCCTACAGAGCGTGGATAATGATGCACTGTTTGCATTTTGGGCTCCCAAAGGATTAATGCCATGTTTCTGCATTGCTACCGACTTTCCAGCAGGAGGGTCACTCCCATAAGATGTGCTCATCTCCAATACCTTTATTTTCCTGCAGCGCTCTATTTTGAGGACAGGATATGTTCCTTCTCCCCTCCTTTGAAAATCTGTTGAGATAGACACCATTATCCTGAGTGGGGAAGAGGCTCATCTGAAGCATCTTCTAGTCTTTAGTAGGAGTCTTCCCACAGTCAAGATCAGGCTTCTGCTGAAATAAACAGGAGTTAAGAGCCCTCTATATCTGCTTTCAGCATCACAGATGCTATTGTTAACAGAGCAGCACTTGGAAGGAGTGAAGTGCTCCAGAAGTGCTTATCTTTATGACCTGCCTCTAGCAGAGAAATAAGCTCATTATTCTTATCTTAAAACATTATTACATTAAAACATAACAATATTGTTTCATTGTTTAGATCACAAGAACTTTGGTCTCCCTCAGACCAGTTTCTCTAGGTGTTTGGAACAATCCAATGAAAAAGGCAGCCCATGTTTTACTGATTCCAGCTGAATTTCAGAATTGCAGAGCTCTAGTGGTTCAATTGCTTCTGCAGCCTGGAGGAAGCATTTACAAAGATCCTCTCTACCAAACCCAGCTTTCCCCTCTCCATCACCTCCCCACCCCCACTGGAGTAATTAGCCTCAATATTTAAGGAGAAAGAAAAGAAAAAAACAGCACCAAACACTCTAAAGCATATAACCTGGAATCCTTATTCTGAATGTATTTCCTTCACTGGCTCATCTGCCTGTAGGGAATTCAGTTAGTTACATTGCTAGACTAAAAAACCCTGAAGCTGTCCTTGAAATGAATGGCTCCATTCATTTAAGTGGGAGTGTGTTCTAGTTTTATTACCTGACCCCATATTTCTACCACAGAATCACAGGGCAAGTAAGTAAAATAACCTGTTCTCAACTGTGACTGCCTGGTTATATCCTCCTATTACATTATTTTTTTGTTATTTTTCCTAGGTTTAATTCAGCGCACTAGGAAAAGACAATATCCCTCACCTCCCCCTGAAACCACAGTTTTCAAATATCTTCTGAATGATTTAGTGCCACTCAGCCCATTGAATTTCTGTCTCACCAATTAAAAAGAAAACCAAGAGAATTAATTAATAAACTGCAAGGGGGGGTGGGGGGAAGTCTTCCGAAATAACCATTACCAAAGCTCACTAAGCAACAGCAGCCTTTCCATCATCTTCAATGGACTTTCCATCCAATCCAAACTGCAGTCATTTATTTTAAATAAAATAGAGCTGTTAATCTGGAACCCAAGAACCACCCCAACAGCATTCACACAGATGAGGGCTGCTTTCCCCAACCTTTTCATCATCCTTTTACAAGTTTTTCAGGGGTGCCTCTCTGGGAAGTCCCCTTTCCCAAAACCGCTCTACAAGAAGTGACAGCTCAGACATGCTGGTGCACACCTATGCCCACGCTCCAGCCCTGCCACTCAAGCAGATGTCTCGGCGTGGGCACCAGCCCAAGCCCCCAGAGCTTGATGCATCCCAGGCAAGAGCTCACCTGTGTCAACCGCCCGGAGCAGGGGTGGGGTTGTGCACCCATGGGTGCTCCCACCGAGCATCCCCAGAGTGGCACCCCTGGGCGCACTGCCGGCCCCTCCACGCACACAGAAATAATCAGTCTCACAATTTTGGCCTGATATGCAAATAGTTCTTTATCATTACCGAGCTCTGTAACAGATAAATATACCTTATAGACTAAATCATTATCTAACTGCCTTTTTTGGTTGTTTTTTGGGGTTTTTTTTGTTGGTTTGGTTTTTTTTTCCTAAGTGGAGCTGGGCAATTATTTTTAAACCCTGCTATGAGGAATAATAGCTGACTTCACAGAGCTGGCTGTGAACAGCCCATAATGCTTGGGGAAAATCCAGACTGAAATGCTCTGTAGTTTAATGACATTTTACATAGGGAGAAAAATGTATTTGGAAGGAAATACCATTCAAAGAGGTAAGAAAAAAAAATGCTGTACTGTAAAATGCTTATAAGAGGAAAAAAAAATAATCTGACTATTCAGTTTTCAAAAGATTTCAGAGCTTGTCTGCCTGGTCTATGATGAGTAAACTAAAGAAAAATACCCCGATTCTAGATAGGGCTGAAGATGACCTTACAGGACCTTTATTGTTCTGGGAGACAAACTAAGGAAGGTAAAACAGGTGCTATTGTTAAGAAAGGGATATTCAGCCCTAGGATGATTAGGATTCTTCAAGCTGTAGAAATGCAGTCAGAAAAATCTGCAGCAGCTTTAACTTCTATTAATAGTACAGAAGCATGTTCTGGCATTAAAATAATGAGGAATGCTAATTCCAGATCCCTTTTGATCCCATCTCTCTCTGTCTTTTTTTTTTTTTTTAATGACATATCTATTCCTTTTATTTTAATGTTTCTGATTATTCTGGAGATAATTATTCATAAATAGTTTCCAGTAAAACCTGTTTAATAACCCGTTTTCATTTAGCATCCCCATGCAACACAATTTCTAATTACTTACATCAATGGTCACCTCTCAAAGATGACAGAGACCTCCCAGAAACAACACCATTACAAACACGCTTGCTGGATTCCTGGGCTCACAAGTCACAGTCTGCCTATTCTATACATACGGTTTCTACAGAACCCATTTGGTGGCTAAGCGCCATATAATGCTGGCATTTCCAAAGCAGTCTGATTAGATACCCATTTCCTGACTCTCCTTAAGGGAGAACTTTGCAGCCAGGAAATTCATTTTCTTTAAAAATCTTAGCTGTGTAATTGTTATTTTTTTAAAAGCAGATAATAGATATCTTGCCTGCAGGCAGAAAGGTCACCTAAAAGGATACTGCAGCACTAAGAGCTCTTTCAAACCATTAAAAAAGTCTTGATCAGCAATTCATATATCGAGAGACCCATGAAAGAAACCAGCACCGTGATGTACACCCAGTAGCTCCTCTAAAACATGAGCTTGAGACACCCACTGCAGCCAGCACCCTGTAAACAAAGGGAGCAGAGGAGCCCCAGCCCCAGCAAGCTCTCAGCCCACATTAGGAAAGATGTGGCAGGTATCGTTTGATCTCACAAGCCCTTCTGAGCTGCCTTGCTGCCTGTCTTTATAACATAGTGGAACACTGGTCCATGTGTGGGGTGCTTGTGCACTGCCAAAAAATGGGTAAAATTAAACAAGCAGATTTTTTTTTTCAAAAGTAAATACATGCCAAATGAGGAAGAGGTAGCAAAAAGGAAAACACACCCGTAAATCTGGTTTCATTTGTTTGGAGCGGTGGCCTCAGTGATCTACCCTGCTACCTACCAGCTAACTGTGATTTAATTGAATAAATATGAATTGTTAATGGGAATTCCTTTCCAGCGTTGCCTTCCAAAGAGAGAAATGGAAGATGACAGCCAAACACCTGCCAGCCAACGCAAGGAGGGAGCCACCACTTGCGCGGCTGTTCCCTTCTCATCTCTGTGTTATCAAAGCAGCAAGCGGAGCGCAGGCTGGTGCACAGCTTCTCTCCTCAGGCAGTTATCAATGTCAATCTTTATCTGTCTGGCTGCGACCACAAATAATGAATGCTAATGGGAGAGCATGTGTTCCTGTGTCAAGTATGGCACGTCTCATTTTGTGACTCCGGCTAGGAGCAGTATCGTTACAGCATGCTGGTGCAAACATCAGCTCACAGCAGACAGTTAAGTAGTGACCCGAAATTCCTCTACCTCAGAGAGCTCGCAACACAGAGGTACTCTGTACCTTCTCATTGTGCAACAGCGAGAAGAGAATGACAGTGTTTGATAGCCACAGTACTTTGGAGGGTGGTAGGGGACTTTTCTGGAAGCAGCAAGTTCAGTACAGCATCATGCAAAGTACTCCTAACTACTAGTCCCATGTAGGCAAAGGGAGTGGAAGACACCAGAAAGCCCAGAAGTTAAAAAAAGCAGCATGAATGAAAGAGATTGCTGAAGGGATGATAAGGGGAGAGAAGACATTGCTGCCCAGATACAGGCAAGAAGGAAGTTCAAGGGCAAAGACAGTAAAGAACAGGCAACACTGACTGTCCCCTGTTCACCACATACGTGCCGCCATGCCTCGGGCCAACGTGGGCAACTTCACCTTGACTAAAAATAGAGAAGGGCCAGCGGTGCTGAGGGTACATGCAGCTCTCGATGTGTCTCCCAGTAGCTGCTTCCCAACAGAAAGGTGCCTCCTGTTTGACGCAGCAAAGCTCTGCTTGTTTCCATGTGGAAATAAGGTCTGCTCCTATCCATGTGGGTGAGAAAGAGCCTGACCAAACTGGCTTCCAAGGCATCTCAGCTTTACTGGAAGAGGCTCTGGGAGGGGATCCAACAAGAAGTATTTATTAGAGGGAATTTCAAAAGCTTAATGCGGAAGAGGAGACAGTAACACTGGGAATAATCAATAGAAGTACATCACTGGTACCTGCCAAAGTCGCAACCTTTACCTTGGCTCACCAGCCCAAGAGCAGCCAGACACCAAAGCTCTGCTCAGAGAGGACTGGTCCTAAACCCAGCCCAGCAGCCTCTAATGAAAAGCAACGCAGCACAGCTGGGCTCAGCAACGCGCCACACACGTACTGCACAGCGCAGTCGGATGCCCACTCCTCGGGTCCATCCCACGGCGTGTGGGGCGGGGGCTCCTCTCTGAACCACGCAGGCACTGCATCTCTGAGCGCCAGGCTGGCATCGTGCAGGGGCTCACTGAGCCCACAGCCAGTCTCTTTGGAAGTATTTCAAATGACAAGCCATATGAAAGACTAAAGCCTCTAAATGAAGATTAGTCACTGCAATTCCTTGTTAGCAGGTACTGTAAGTAAAAGTGTGTTTCCAGTTTAGTGAAGCAAGTGCATATTGCTTTTAACTTACCCTCCAAAGCGCTGTCACCTGTCAAAGTTTCTTCGCTAAGTCATGACACCACACATCAGAAGCACTGCAGATGCAGACATGCTGCCTCGTGGCAAGGGGCTGACATTTCCTGGTGAGGACCCACAGCTCTCAGCTTCTACAATAGCAACAGCCTGCCAGAAAAATCACTACAGTGTCTCTTTGAGGAAAAAAATCCTGGAGATAAGAATAAAGAGCAACTAAAAAGCATATCCTTGGAGGTATACTGCAGCCTGGATAAAGATCATGTCAAATCACTTTTAAACCCAGCTGAGCCATCCAGTCCTGAGAGGAAGGGAGAAGAAAAGGAAGGGGGGTGGAGGTGGGGAAGAGAAGGAAAGGAAAGAAAAGAAGGAAAAAAGAAGGAAAATAAATAATAAATAAATAATACACCACCCCCCAAAAAAAAAAAAAAAAAAAAAAAAAAAAAAAAAAACCACAACCAATAAACCAACCAACACCCCCCCACTCTACAACTATCCCATCCACCCACCAAGCACTAGGGGGACCTAATCCCTTTATAGGCTTATTATCAGCTTCCCAGCTGAAGCACATCAAGCCATGGGGCTTCTAGTGATCAACTTCATTGCCACACAGCCCCTTGATATTCAGCTGCATAGAAAAGCAATTAGAGTCAAGCCTGAGCACTCTGTGATATTGAACGAATACTGAAAAATAGCATAAATAGCTTTTTTATTCAGTACCACCAGGCTAAACTTCCCTGCTAGCTTGCAAGTCATTTTTAACTAGGTAATTGAGTCTGTTGAAGCAGATGCTACCTTCTAAGAAGCTATTTGACTGTCTGCTGGCTAGAGAAGCCAAAATTCAACATGTGTCCAACTAACTCCTCTTCCCCTTAGCTCTGCTCTCACAGCTCAGGTGACAGCAGTAAGAATACCTGCCTTTATAATGTTATGTAGATTCATGCATAACTAGTAACAACTTAAACTAGGCATACATCTGCACACTGCAGCTCCCATAGATGTTATCAAGGCTAGTTTTAAACCAGCCCTGAAAGTGATGGCAACAACACAAGTTAATTACCAAAGGTTTTAACCAGGTTCTGGAGTGGATTTTACAGCTGGAGTGAACACATTGTCAAAATATCCCTATTAAAGCTCATGAATATGTGCCTGAGGCTGTCACCCAAGCCCAGACACACCCCTTGGTTACACCAAAATAACACATCAGGAGCTGGTCTCCACTACTCACCTCCACAGAGAGCTGATGAAGGTATCTCAATCCATCACAGCTCATTAGCAACCCAGGACAGTGGCAGCTCTGTTGTTTTATTTTGACCAAACCTGGCAGGGACAGTGTCTCTTTGTTCCAGTTTTGATGTATCTGTACTTTCCCTCCCCTTTCCACACACCAGTCACTCTTACAGGACAGATTTCGATCAAGCCCGGGTGGCCCGGGGATCTGGTGTGCCTTTGAGTCCAGGCACACCAACACTGCTAAGAACAGCTTGGCTGTTCTGCCATTGAAATAAAAGTACTGTTCTTTATAAATTGATTCTCTTTGCCTAGTGTTCAAGTATCAGCCCTGAAGAAGCGCTTGTGTGCCTACAGCTGTGACCATGGATTTTCACCGTACGAGCCACTCCAACAGAAGACGTTTCCTTCCGTGCAAAATTTGTCCTTCTGAAATAATATTCACTCAAACGCTGTTAACCACCAACACAGGGCGCTCAAAAAGAGCCTTTCAGGGACAAATTCTCATGTGTCTGGTGACAACCATTATCACCTGCACTACTATTAATGCCATTGATTTCTGGGTCTCAGGTGTCACTGCCTAAAGTATTATTTTGGGAAGTAGCATTTTTGTAGGTCTACTAGCAGAATAGAGTGCTTTTCAGTGCAAGCAAAGAACTCAGATTTGGTTCAGATGCTGATATTCAAGATATGTGGCACCATTCCCAGAGGCATTAGAAGAGGTTCTCTGAAAAACAACATGAGAAATGGATCCTCCCTTTTCTTCCTTTTCTGGTTTCCAATCCGCTACAAAGTAGTGATGTGTTAGAAAGCACCCGTGGAAACAGGGTAGTCAGGTAACTTGTCCTTTGCCTGCCAAAAAACATGGGTTTGAGAAGTACAAAAAGCTTACTGAACTACAAGGGGGTTTTGAACTCAAAAATAATAGTAATTTGCTGCTTTTAGCAATAGGACACGTTCTGCTGCTGCTTTTTTGTGTGTTCTTCACTGGTAGGACACTACTGAAAATAATCCATACCCATACGCACAAGGGCCCATCGACCTGCACATACGGCAGCCTCTCTGTTTTTGAAAACCTGGAGGCTTCTGGCTCTTTTCTTGCTATCCTGACCACACACCGAGAGCATTTCAGTGAGATTTTGCACCTCAGCTTAGAAGAGCTAGATCCTGAAAACCCAAGCTAAATTTCTCTGAGCGTTACCACTGACTGCAGATATTGTTTGGGTTTTTTTTTTTCCCTTGTATTGGTACAGAATACATATTAATAGCATTATATAGACGGTTTAAATAATTTCAGTAAGCAGCAGGTTGTTGCCAAAGGTATCAGTGAGCTGGTGACAGGTACACAACAGAAAGCAGGGTGGCACCTGGTAGCTGTGATGATGCACAATGATGTGGACTTGTAGGAACATCGTGACCAGCCTTCGAGGCTTAGGGATCCTCTGCCCCTGTGCAACTGCTGGCAAGTTCTCCCTGCAGATTAGCATATCAAAGCATATACCAACAAAAAAAATAACAAAACACGAACAATGAAGGAGACACGCCGAAACTGATTTGAGAAACCTGAAAATAAACACACCTGCTATCATTTCCCTTCGTGTGTACTTTCAGCTAAACATAAACAGCCCCGCAGAAGGCAAAACTGTGCTGGGATGGTTTGGGCCTGATTCTGCCTTAGACATGCTTTGTAATTCCACGGGTGACCGAGTGAGCTCGTAACTGAATATCCACCTGCCCACAGAAGATGTATGGCTGTTGTCGCTCCCAAAGACCATGTCTCGCCCCCCCAGTGCGGGTGGGCACCGCTCAGCATGCCGCACGCTGCCAGGCGAGCAGCCAGGGACGTGGCAGCCTCAGAGCCTGCTGCTCACCTCGGATGGCAGCGTGTGAACACGGGCTGGGAGCAGTTTAAATACATTAAGCAACTTCATTCTGTAAATGTGCGTAATATCTTGGCTACCTAATAATCTAATTGCTGCTTACTGTGTGTTTATCCTAACAGTGATGAGTATCAAAATTCTAGGAACCTCAAAATGATGCTTATCCAGTTCTTTGAGATTTTTTGTATCTTGATTTACTGCAACCTCGTTGCTTTCAATCCAAACCTGAGCTGACGCAATGTTAGAGAATCCTCTATCACGTTAGCATCTTTCTAACCCTATAGGCAAACAAATGATCTATTAATAAAGGCATCTTCAAATTCAAAATGGAATTATACTCCATACATTTGTTTTCTCTTAATTTAATCCAAATGAAAACCCTGAAAGGCCTATTCACCCCTTACAAAGGTTTACGAAAGGATAAAAAAAAATATATCTGCGGTATCAAAATAATTATATAAAACATTAGTCTCAGAAGAAAAGGCTGGGATCACAAAACCCATTCAGCTTTCAGATGTAATCTTTTTAATATGAGGCTAGATTAAACAACGTGAAGTGAAAGGGGTTAAGTATAAATCCATATAGCTGCCCAAAGTATTTACAGTGTGCATTAAATAAATCATTTCATGTGAAAGGACAGTTATTGTTACTGGAAAGGTTTCCTAATTCACTTTCAGATAAAAATAAAGAGGGCTGCATCTAGAAGCTTTGTACACTTTTTCCCTTCTGACAGCTTTCAACTGGCAGCATATTATTTGGTCGCTGCTACATACAAAGTGTCTTAATTAAAGGTTGTCTAAAAATACAGAACATTTTCACAACCACATCTGCCATTAACTCTTCTGACATTCTGGTGGCATTAAGTACCAGAAAATTCTCCTGGTACTGAATAGCGTGCTCTGCCTCACAGCAGTCCTCACAAATTTGAACAGCATGTGGCAAGCGGTATGCACCATCGGCAGGGAGGTCAGCACAGCCCGTTCCCCGGCACAGCGGCACGGCTCGCTCTTCCAGCACATCCAGGCTCCGCTCCCAGCAGAGAGACAGCAGCCTGGCACCACACCTGAAGCCTGGGATGCTGAGACTGCCTGGCAGCCTTGGACCGCATCCCAACAGGGCGCAGCTTGTCGCCGCCGCATCCTGGGCACTGCCCTCTGCTCGCCGGTCAGAGGTCCTGAGCCCACCTCAGCCCGGCCAGGGTTTCACCACCAGCTTACACGCTTCCCATGGCATCAGGTGGTGACGCAAACCTGCCCACAGCCAGCCCTGCCACCAACACATCCCTTGGCCACATGCAAGGGGAAGAGCTGTGGCCACTTCCCAACCCAGGTGGCTCAGAGGATGGGCGGCATCGTGAGATCTCTCCACCTTGTACTCAGGATAAAACTGATGCCAAAGGGACCAAAGCAGAGGAAATCCAGGAGTTCCATATGTGGCTGGTGATTTTATACAGCTAGGTTATTTATCCCGAGGAGACTTAATGAGAAACAAAATCACCGAGGTTATACCATAAGAAAAAAATTAAACCATTTTGCTTTTTTATGCAAACAAGTCATTCCACAGGCAGAATTTTGGAAATCTGGTTTTCTTCAGTTATGTCCTGTGTGTGCATAGCAAAGGGCCGGAATCTCGGGTGTCTGCTAATGCAACTGAACTAATACTGCAGCATTTTCCCTAAAGGGAACACTGATTTGTTTTCCCTCTGCTGGACTGTGTCTGCTTATGAAATCTGGAGGACTGCAATATCCTTCAGCTCTTCATCTCACAGTCAAATTTGATTCAAATCAGCCTTTCTCCACCATGTTATATCACAGAGGAGAAGCACTGGCACTGACCGCAAAGCGGGAGCATATACTTCATTTCCTCAAGAAGCTTGGCTAGAACAGGGCTAGTTCAACTCATTTCACATCGGGTACATATAAACTAGAGGGAAACACATACTGCCCACGGAATTCCTCTCTCATCCTGGCTACTTAGTCAAGCACTGTGGCTTGCTACATGTAAGCCATATGCAGTAAATACAGTTCATGGTTTAAGGAAAAGACCGACTTCCCAGTGAAATTAGGGAGGACTTTTCTTCCAAGTGCCATTCCTGTCCCCACATGCAACGTTGAACAAGATTAACTAGAGATATTTTTTTTTTACTCAGAAGACATTTTACTTCCTCCAGCCTCTGCCTCACTTGGTGCCCAAGGACTGTGACTTTTTAGACCAGAACTGTGCTACTCTCTAGCAAATGTTGCACCCCTAAGATGTACTCACTAGAAGAGAGATTAATTTATTAAACATCATGCAGGCAGTTTGTTCTTATTGAGGGTTTTCTGTTGTTTTGTGCAGGTTTTTTTTCTTAAAACCTAGAATGCCTAAGCCACTTGTATTGATTTTTTCAAAGGTTAAAATACCTCTAGTGGATGCGTCCTAATGGAGCATTCGAGCTCAAAGAACAAGCTGTGTGACTCACCAGCTGTTAAGCAACCTTTAATGCACATGATTCTGAGAACTGCAAGGAATATAACACTACAAAGTACCTTAGGCTCCCTGGGAAGATCCTGATAATAAAACCTACATTCTCACATTATTCCACTAGACAGATACGTTGATTGGTGGGATAGCTGGTGTCCTTGGGGAAAAGGTGTTCCCACATAAGTGGAGCATCAAACTAGAAGATTCCTTTATCATTCTGAAGGGGTTTCAAGGTAATTTATTCTAGTGTGAAAACTCACTGGAAAATTATTACAAAGCTTACTTATGTTACAGACCTTCAGAGGCAGGACTTACCTCTCCTCTGTGTTTGTACAGCACCTAACACAATGGTGCCCCAGCCCCAATTCGCATATTTCAGGTATTTATGCTAAAACTGACCTCTCATGCCCTTGTCATGCATTTTCTTCACTCACCATCTCCTCCGGAAAGACAACACTATTAGGAAAATCAGCTTTGATTTTTATTGACAATAATTCAGAGCTTCAAGAAGTTGAACAATTCTGAAAGCTCGCACAGAGGCGACAATCCCTCTGTGAAACTACAATAGAGAAGGTGAAATCCATATGAAGGACATGTAAAATGCAGGATGGTATGATTTGCAGCATGGTATGTTTAAAGGCAGTCATGGCAGAGGAAGAATTTTCACTGAAAAGAAAGAGAAGACTGGGACAAAAGCCAAAAAGTGGGAAAGTGCTCATGCCAGTGAGTTTCAGCTTAGTATGTCTATATTGCAAATGCTTCATGAAGATGCTCTTGGGTAAAACCTGCCCCAATAAATCGTTTAACCCCCTCTGTTCAGAAACAGACACTTGGTGAAGCAAGTTTCATGTTCTTCGGCCCTTCAGAAAGGCTGTTATTCTCACGGTTTCAATGGGGCTCACACCGTGCACCTTATCTCTTGCAAGACTGGCAGAGCAGCGTAAGCAGGACTATGTTATATCTGAGTTCACCGTTTGAAAAAGTGGAGAGGAAAGGGAGAAATGCCTATACCTCCACATCTCCTTGCTCTGTTATTAATGTTTTCAGCTGTTTTAAATTAAGATAAATGTCTAAAATACAATGGCATTATGTTTGAACTCCATTCAGTTCAATATAAGTAGATTTTAAACAGGAAACCGATGGTCCTTTTGAATGTGAAACTCTGTATTAGAACCAAATGTAGCTCTTTAATCTCATTTGGTACATACACTAAAGTCATTATTACTTTATGAAACCTTTTTAAAGATTTATATATTCCATTGACTTGGACTTATATGGCAACTGCTTTTTTCTTTCAGGTTTAAAATTAAAACAGAAAAAAAAAAATCTTCAACATTCTCAGAACTGTTTTATTTCTTTCTTGGCACAGAAAGCTGTTAAATGAAGTCATTTTCTCCATTGTGCGGCAAAGCTACAGCTACTTGTGTGTCAGTCAAAATAGACTTTACCCAGAAAAGTCAGAGCTGCTTTGTTACTGTAAAACCGAGGTTAGTCTCATTGTTCCAGTCACCAGATATAACCTCTGACAGGGAAAACCGAAGTGCATACTACTGCTGTTAACTAGATTCTCTTACTCACGCCGACAGTCTGGCAGTCACGGTGGCACTGAGCATGGAGTAACGTGGCCGTCACAGCCTGAGCAGAGGCTCCAAATCCAGCCTGCCGGGGGTAGGTATTTCCCCATACCTAAGAGAGAAAAAGCTATGCAAGAATTTTAACACATTCAATGCCCGAAGTAGGTATTTGCAAAGTCTATGGATTATTACACGAGAAGCAACCAGAATAAGGGCATTCTCCATTGGACCACTCAGAAACGTGTCCTGATTTCTATGAAAACCATAATGTCATAAATAAGCTAAATAAATATTCCTAGAGGTATAAAGTAAATCAAACAAAGAATACAGCATAATAAAATCCAATGAAGAGAGAAACCTCACAGGCATATTGTTTGAATACTTGTTTCTGTTTCGGTTAACTGACGGTCTGCATTGCAATTACTGGAGACTGCACAGACCTCAAGCAAGATCACATCGCCGTCACGCTGGGTAACTCGTAAACACAGAGAAGCTCTGCTCCAAAGGATGGACGGCAGAAAGCACAGCCGTCGGACAAAGCAGCAGAGCAGCACTGCTCCCTCCACCAAACCAGAGAGGGAGACACAGGGGCGTTCAGTGATCTGTATCAAATCAGAGATGATGGTTGGAGCAGATCTGGGACCTGAAAGCAGATCTGCCGCAGCCCAGTTAAGTGCCTGGTCCAGAAGCCACGCTTTTACTGGATTTTTGCTTTTGTTTTTCTCATGTGATTATGTACAGCTTAAATTGTGCTGTAGCCAAGCGAGACTCCCAGGTCATTGGCTCACCTGGGAAAAACAGAGAGAAATGGTAAAAACTGAACCATATTGAGGGTCTCTCCGCCAGCACCCAGGCTTGGCTTGGAGAAGGTACAACGGTGTCAGGCTCCTTCCCAGCACCATTCACAGTTAATTGAGGGATTTTGAAGGAAGGGTGGTTTCTAGGGAGCCAGTGTGGGCAGCAAGGTCAGAAAATTCCCAGTGGTGAATCCCAAGCAAGGTTTGCGCAAGCACCAGTGCTGAGCCGCTCCCATGGGAGGAGGGACACGCATTCTCCAGAGGGGGAAAGGAAAAGTCGTATTTCTCACAAAGAAACTGAAAACGCAACTGAATGGATTCTGATCTCTGACTTGGGTGACTTCCTCTCCCTTCAAATAGGGCAGATAATGAGGTTTAAACCTCAGTTTAAAAGCTCATCTATAAATAAGCAAGCCTTCATTATCCTTACGGATTTCATTTTCATCCAGTATGGCTGCAAACGTCACTGATGTCCAGCAGCCGCCCAGAATCGGGCAGAACAGCTCACTGGAGTGGGGCACTACTCAGCGGACAGGTGGAAGAAGCTGTCTTCTATACAACTGTTACTGTCACCAATGTCCGTGGATAAAAAGACCATTAGGAAGCCAATACCACCCTGTACCATGAAAACACATGGCTGAGACCTGCTCTACCAATTCCTTGCCTGCAGTTGTTTCTTGTGGCATGAAGAAGACTAAATCAAGAGAGAGCAGTCACCAGAAGCCCTCCCCAACCCTCAGCTCACCAAGAAAAAAAGACAGACACCTCCAAGCAGTTGCCACCTTTGCCACAATTACCCCTTTTCGTCTACAGATTTGAACAAGGGCAGCCGTGCAACACACACACACCTGGGCAACCCTCCCTAGGAGGAACTGTAAGGAGAAATTTATCTTGCATCTCTTGCAGTCACTCTTTTTTTTGTTGGGTTTGTTTTTTGTTTGTTTGGGTTTTTTTTTTTTTTTTGGGGGGGGGGGGGGGGAGGGGGAACCCAATCTTTGTGTTAAATATCTTTTAATGAAACTACATATGGAACAGTTTGACCAAAGCTGTAGCAACAGAAGATCATGAAGCCACCTGTTCAGTTACTCCTACAGAACAATGTGGGAAGCGCCTTAGGAGCAAGCCTAGGACAGCAGCTTTCCCCCCGGATGCTCCCAGCCCATCACACAGCAGCAGATACCAGTTCCTCCAGATTCTGACTGACCGGGCACTGAAGGGAGAAACCACAGAGGGACATGGCACCGGGACCACACTCAGAGGGGTTTAAAATCCTGTACCGATATTTCCATCTTCTCTTTTTGTTCCAAACTGTCTTTTATGCAGAAAGGAGACCTACCTCTCCTGACACAAATAGTAAAAATGGGGAAAACCAATGAAAATTAACGGTCTACTTTTTTTCAATAAAAATTAATGCTCTATTTTTTTAGCAGTGATGTCTCCTTATTCCACAAAACACACATTACCCTTTTCTGATGACCCAATTTAAGTGGGCCCATTTATTATACGGAAATTAGCCTCTCTACTACCCTTTTGCTACTTCACAACTGAACCCACTTAAAGACAGTTCTTGATTAAACACCGCTTATCCATCACCTTTACTTTTAATGACTTTCCAGTTTTGAGAGAGTGAAGAATAACATGCTGGGATCAGCGTTCCTGCGGAGGATACCCATCCCCTCGGCTCCGCGCTGCTGTCCAGGATACCCATCCCCTCGGCTCCGGGCACCCCAGAGCGCCCAGTTTAGACACAATTCAAATGATCAGGAATTGGTACCCAGGCACCCTGAGGAGCCCGGGCAGAGGGAAAGCACCAGCTCCCTGTCATGCCAGGGAAAAGCCCTTTCTCTCTACTCCCTGTGAGTGTCCAGAGCAAAAGTTTGGTTCACATCCAGCCAAAGAAATACTCTGCTCAAAGGGAGTTCCCATACACTACCAAGTTATTATAGTGCCCACCATGCTCCTTTTCAGCTGTCTGAGTTGCAGACACAGAAGACCTATGCAAAATGTATAGTCCCCAGTATAGCTGTTCAGGCAGAAAATGTTCACTTGTTCTCATACATCTTTCAGCAATCCATTTTGTTAAAGGCAGAAATTATATTGTACTAAGTTAAACTGATACCATGAGAAACACACCTTTAATATGATTATTTATTTTTTTTTACAGTTTCTGCTAGTAGAACTGAACCCAGTCAGTGTTAAGGTAAAACTAAATGATGGTAAGACATAAGCCAACGTGGGACCTGATTACAGCCATCGGTGTAGCTGTACTGGCAGAAAACATCGCCAGCTCAGAGGAGAGCAAAAGCACCTCTAGCACAAACTACTAGAGGCTTCTTGATTTTGGGAAACCCCTTCGATCCCAGCAGAGATTAAAATTATAAGGCAGCCTCTCTAATGCTAGGCCCTAAAGAGTAGTAAGTCCATAAATTCAAGTCTTCCCCAGCTCTTCCCAGCCAGTCCCCAGGATGCTACCCCCCACCCCCCTGCCCCTCACAGCTGGGATGCAGAACAGGTACAACAGTTGGGCTCAATGATCCTTATGAGTCCCTTCCAACTCGAGATATTCTATGATTCTAACGCAGCCTGGTAATGATGCTCTTTTAGCAAATAACTGGAGATTTCCTTGACCATCTTCACCTACGTATGCCTGGTACTGGTGCCAGTCTTGAAGTGAGTGACCAGCTGCCATCAGACAAGTACCTTTCATGGACCAGGCCCTGGAAAGGCATTGTTCAAGTGAAAGGAAGTTACATTAATGAGACCAATGAAGAGTCACACTATAATATCTATATATATAAAAAGTGACATATATATATATAAAAAATAGCATATACATATATATGGCCCTATAAAAAGTATGCCAGTCTCTTCCCACCGTGGCCCTGTCCAAAAATGTTTGTGTGACCATCGCTTTCCCATTTATGTGGGACATTTGGTTGTCCTGTTACTATGCATATGCTGCCAGATTAATTACTAGTGGGGCAAATGCAGCCGAAGCGCACAGGAGCAGGGTGGAGAAAAGGACAACACAAACGTATCAGGTGTAGAGAAGAGCCAGAGGTTTCTGGAAGGAGGCACAGAGGGGAGGCAGAGCTGGCTGGAGGAAGCCTTTAATGCCCATTTGGAAACCAGCAGAAATTTCAAGTTGGCTCCAGGGAATGCAATCAGCTTTAACACAAACTCAGATATTAACCTACCATTTCAGGTGAGCTCATTCTTCTCTAGCTTGTACTGGAAACATCTGCAGTTATTTTTTCAGAATTAAAACTTGTATACAGTTACATAAAAAAACCCAACAAACCCAAACCAATTGCTTCCCCACAATTAAGTTCCAAGTGCAATTTGAGGCTCTCCACACACAGCCACAACCGGTCCACACCCCTCACGTGCATCACAGTGCCTGCCAGGCTGCCCACCATGTGCTGAGCTCCTGCCCTGCTCAAGCCAGGGTCACCAGGGGCTCAGGACTTGCAAACCTGAACCCCAGGGAGCTGTGCCAGCCACCTGAGGAGAAGCTGAATCTGCTTTTATGGTATTAGGCAATGTTGTGACCACTGGATGAAAAGCACCGGGGCAATGAAAATTCACCTTGGCTATACAAACTTCTTTTAAAATTTTTAATGGGGTAACTCTGCACCAGAAGACTTCATGCCAGATCAGCTGCTAACCTCGTCTGGCTCACTGTCAGCCGCTCTCCCACAGCAAGCATAAAACTAATCTGAAAACATAAAGCTGCAAAAACTTTGCATTATTCATCCCAGCTAATTTGACAGAAGTGTGATTGCACTGTGCCTCTTGATTCAGATCAAATTTATATTACCGGGTGATAACCTGCATCATGAACAGCCCCTTATTAATGATCACGACACCTGTGAAAACATACCATGCCTCAGTGTTGTCTCGCATCCATTCTCTTCAAAAGCTAAGGAATTGCCTGGAGTCTAATCAAAAGTTATGCTAAAAAAAAAAAATAATAAAAGCAAATTAAACTCACAGCATGGAAATTGCTTATTTTTGTGCCATCTAAACCACTGATTGATCAGCTAGCGAATTCCCCCTTAATTTCCCATAGTCAAGCAGCTTTTAGAGGGCAGTGCTAGTGGTTCTCAGTGCGGATGCTACATTGCTGTGACTTTTCCAAGAAAAGCCCTTTCTCTACCTCTACCTGACACTTGGCTTCTCCCTTGATGCTGCTTTCTCATCATACCTTCATTTTCCTCCATTTTGCCACATCTGTTACATTTGTGCTTCTGAAGCAAGCCTCCCCCTTTCCCACTTGCATGCAGAAGAGTATCTCCAGACTGGTTTGTACTAGTAGGTTTCCCCTCAGTATTAAACCCCTTGAATTTAGAAGGTTTAGCAGCACCTGTCTAGATAGGTACCAGCAGATGATCCAGGTGATTGCAAATGCTCATTTCCCTAAAAGAAACCACATCTCACTGTGTGACTGGAATGGCTGGACTCAAAACTTGTATTCCACCTAATTGCCTTCCCTGTCTTTTGCTTCTCCCTTTGTGCATGCAGGTGCACACTCAGGTAGCTGCTTGTCTTGAGTTAAGTCTCTGCTTATCTGTGCCTTGGCCTGTTCTCTCTGGTGTTATTTGCTGTTTCCCAATCAAATCTCTAATTTCTAGCTTGCTTTCAGCTGTTGATGTGACACAGCAAAGGAGAAGAAATCCCTCCAGCCCTCTTCCCATCAGTCTGGTCTCTGAGGGTTGTACCAATAGGCTGTTTACATCCCCATTCCTCAAGCAGGATGTTTTAAAAGGATGTGTAGTGGGCTGCAGCTCAGAGCCAACTCTTTAAGTCATCTCCATCTTGCTCAGTCAAGGTTAGCATCAAAACCTTGCAGAAACCCACAGTCTGAAGCAAAATTGTCACATCAGATCATCCTTTTACCCCTGGGCATCCCTACTGAGAGGTAGCTTTTCCCCAAGCCCCTTCCCGGTACGCAGCCCAAGCTGTGCTTGCTCTCCCTCCCTAGGAGAGGTCTGCAGGCACATGGTCCCTCCTGGACCCAGGGCAGAGACAGCCCACACATCACCCTCCTGCCAGAACACAGCTGAAGTGGTGGGGAAAACAAAGGTCCCTGCAGATCCTGCAGCACCAGCCAGAGCTTTAGGGAAGCGCTGGAGGGGTCATTCCTGGACTCCTGGGCACCCTCCTCCCACGGTGTGCCTCTTCCATTTCACAGGGCACTCCCAGTTACGGGAGCTGGGGAACAGAGCAGCCAGGCCACTCCAGCCCTATGGGGCCAACAGCCCCTACGATAACATGTTGGGTTTATTTCTTTCAAAAATGTTTTCATTTTTTAAGAGGGTCATAAGCAGTATAAGAAAAAATAAGGTAGGTACGTAAATAATATATATACAATAATACAAGCAATACCAGCAGCAACTGAAAATGGACAATTTTTTGTAAACATTTCCATAGCAATAGAAAAAAATCAAGTTAATCAGGTCTGTAAATGGAAAAGTTTTGCTATATTTTGGTGAGTCAGTAAGACAAAAAAGAAATGGCCTGGAGTCTTCAATGTTAACAGTTTTTATTCAGAAAAGGTAATCCAGAAAAACAATTTGTACAGATAAATGGGTTGGAAACATTGGTTTCCAGGGGCAAGCCCTGTACCACCACCACAGTCTTCCACACTGACACAAGAGAACAAAAAGAGCAAGGCAACATGAAAAAAACATGACTGATCATTTCCAATTCCAGGTGTAGACCTAAAGATAGTGAAGAGGAAATGAATAAATAACTAAGCTTTTAATAAGTGCATCAGTGCAGGAGAGACCTGACAGGATCTAACGCAAATAGGAGCTGCTGCACTCCAGCCTGGCTTTTGCACCACACCAAAAAAATCCAGTAACACACTGAAACCAAAACTTGCATCCACCAGCAAGACCAAAGCCAGGCTCTAACTGCCTGAAAGAAAGAAGCAAGGGGGGGGGCGGGGTGGGAGATAAAAAATAATGTAAATGTGGTGTATCACACTGAGGAGAGACAGAAAAGTATCTGGAGGAGCTTCTTCAAAGGGCACAAATCCCCTTTCTCTTCCAGTTCATGATATTACACACAGACCACTTGAATAGCCTTTACAACAGGAAAAGCATGTTTCTGACCGAGACAACATGCATTCCCCGAGTTATCATCCACACAGAACATACCTGCTCCGTGAAGCCTGACATGTGTGATCACACAGGCAGAGAAAGGTTTACATGCTGTCCGGGCAGCAAATGTACATGGCAGGAAAATCCTGGTTCCACTGAGGGCAGAAAGTGCCCACTGCCGTAGGTAGCTTAGGATTCACCGGGACTTCTGATACTCCGAACACTTGAATGCATCAGGGCAAATCCTCACCGCCTCTCCGCAGCAGCTTGTCTGTACACCACCACGTCCCGCGAGGCGAAAGGAGAGAGCTTGGACAAAACACATACAGGAGCTTTCTACACACTCTCTGTTAAATAAGTCTTACCTGCGAAAACACACACACACACACAAAGAATTTTGCAATTACTATCTGATAGTAATGGTAATCCAACACGACAGTAGGTCTAAAAGTCAATATATGAAGTCTGCTGGTAAATATTATTGAAAATGACACTAATCAATTTACTCAACTTTTCAATAACCCAGCACGTAAGATATGCTCGTCTTGCACAAATTGTCATGCAGTTTTTCAGCCATGTAGAAGAGCATCTCTGGTACAGCGCGGATGTTGGTATGCAGTATGCGCTGTTGACATCAGGAAAGCAATCCTGGAGTGATTGGTATGTCTCCTAATACAATGCCATGTAGCTATTCAGCTCCTGGAATTCAGTTTTATGTGATTCAATCAGCTCTAACAAGAAGAAATAGTAACACATTAAGCAAAGTTCTGAGAGACCAACAAATCAAAATGTTGTTTCACTGCAGGCACCTTCAGCCTAGCTGTGCCACATTTCTTAGTGGCCCTGGGTTTCTGTCCCAGTACAGAGAAATTATTGTTAAACACTAGGGATTAACCACCCTTGCTAATTCTGCAGCATCTAACATCACAAGATGCTTCACGTTTCTATTATGCTCTCCAATCCAGAATTCTAAGCATGTTTTCATGGAAGTTATCTTCACAGCGCCCTAATACAGAAACCCAAGACCATTTCCCTGTTTAATAGCTAAACTGATAGGAGAAATTCAGGGATTTATTTACATCAGAGAGCACAGCTGCAAGACCAGCTCTTAACTTTGTCCTGTACGTCCCACAAGACCCTAACAAGTGTTTTTGCTTGGTATGATATTCTTGGAAATGCTTGCAAGCACCCCAAGGATGGTTTTTCGTTTCAGTTACCCCATCAATTCATTTACACAGTTTGAGCTGCCTGCTGCTCCAAGAACACCTGACCCATCCATCAGAAGTGGCCATAGGAGCATCCTTCACCATGCTGAAGAAACACCACACATCTTAGTATTTCTGATTGCTTTACACTGCTGAAATAAAAGACATTTTTGCTGTAGAGCGAGCTGTGGCATGCTTCATCAAAAATCCTATTCAAGCCACGGCACTGAGCTGGTCAGATTCAGCTTTCATTTACAGCACTGTCAGGCTGTGGATAATTCATATCACTCGCGTGAATTTGCTCTGCTTTCAGAGACTCCCTCTCTGAGGAATCTGACCGAACAGGTCTGCTTTTCTCTCAAACACACTCACTTCAGATACATGCAATTACAATGATGTCACCAGTGTTAACTGTGATTTATACTTGCCTGCAATCAAAATTAGATGCACTCCTTATAAGAAAAGAAGAGAAATTCAACAGTAAAATACAAAGGGTCAGCTCTGCTCTTGCAAATCACGGGTCTCACAAATCTCCATTTATCCGTGAAAAGCATAATCACTATGCATTTGCAGGTGTTAACAAGAAGATTCACCAGTTTTTCTGATTTGCCATTATTTTATTGCCACTGCATCCATTACCTTAGCCTCAGAGGTGAAGTCTTTCTGAGCCTATTGGCCAGTTTCCCGAAAGAGATAATAAATCCTTATTTATCGTTTATGCAATTTTTAACAAATACACTGGCATTCCAATCTATAATAAAACTACCTTCAAAACCAGCCCAGGGCTCTCACGATTGCTGGGTTTTGATGTTTGAGGAAAATTAGAGTTTAGACGGTAAACTGACAGTAGCTACCTATTCCGGCACAGCAATACGACAACCATCTCTCCAATAATTCCCTCCACCTCCCGAATGCTTAAGACTGTACGATGCAAAAACATTCAGTTCAGCAAGAGGAGAGGTGATACGGGGAGCAGAGGGGATTACAGAGGATGGGTTGATCCCGTAACTATAGGAAGCCCAGCGGCTGCAGGAAAGTAGCAGCTAGCGATGGTCAGCCAGGCACAGGCTACCTGCACGTCCCCCCGAGGTGAATCGGCCCCTCTGATCGGAGCAGAGAGACAGGGCGCGCGTTTGAACTCCGCCACAGGGCTCAGAGATGCCCCCTGAATGATTTTACCAGGGATGGGCCAGGCACAGCAGTACGGCAGCCATAGCCCACCGGTGCCAAGCCTAACCGTGGGAGCTGCTCCGTGGGGAGCAGTCTGCTCCTTCCTCCCCGGCACTGGGGAAGGGCTGCCAGCTGTGCGCAGCTGGAAGGAGCTGCAGGGTGGATCTGTGTCCCTTCCAGCAGGGATGGGGAGTGACAGAGCTGGGTCTCGCCAGGCCAGGGATGGAGATGACCGGTGTGGCTCTGACCTAACGCCCACCATGGAGCGCACCTCGAGGTCCTGCAGCAGCTGGCAGACAGCAGGCTCCGGCGATTCCCAGAAAGAGTTTCCAAGCTTCTCCAGGCTGAGGAAAGACTCCTTTTTCCTTCCTCTCTGCTTCTGGATGATCCAGGCTGGAAATGACAAACCAAGAACACTAAGAAGCCGCAATGACACCTGAAGCTTTGCAGGCTGACACTAGTTCCAGCAAAATCCCCATGGATCTGCATGAAACCCTAAGGTGGGCTAAGCTTCTTCATGTGAAAATTCCCCCCCAGGTTAAAGGATACTCACTGATGATGCTGTAGATTTGGGGGGGCACGGGGTGGGAGTGGGGAGGGATTAAAAGATGGTTGTGGTATTACTGTAATTAGCAGCTGCATTGTAGAGGAACTGATAACACCCAGCCAACATAAAACACCATCAGCTGACAAGTGACCTCAGCAATTTGGGGTTTGGGAGTAGAACTTTTTACTTCTGGGAGAAAAAGAGAACAAAGGGTGTTTTGGTGCTGTCGTGTCTCTTTGCCCTCTACTTAGAAAAGTCACACCCAGCATCTTAAAAAACAAATTTTCACCAGCGCTTAGCCTTTAATATATGCCGGCGTTAGTTGATACTTTAAAAGAGGGAAAACTTTTTAAGACAATAACGCATGACGGGAGATGCACGCAAAGAAAGATGATCTTAAGCAATACTAAAAATAAATGTAGCTTAAAAAGATCTCTTAAAAGCAGCTGTTGACGTTAGAGATTCAATTAAAACATAATTAGTTATATATTCTCCTTTGAAATGAACAAGCATATTACAGCCTTCATCTGCAATGAATTGTCTTTTACACTCATACCTTGCTTTTGCCTGTAAAAAAGGTGGGTTTTTACAGGAAGTGTTGTAAAGATAGGATAGTTCCACCTAAAATTTTACAGTAAAAGAAAACATAAAGTGATTTTTTTTAACCTCCTGATACAAAACCATATTCATTGTGCTTGCAACGTTCTTAAGATACCTCACAAGTGTTCTTAAATGCACACAACAGAAGAAAAGACAGAGATAAATGGATGAGGGATGGTGCTTGCAATAAATTAGGATTCTGAAATAGGTCACTAAGGACTAAATCAATCCGACTCCTTAATTGTCATTTACCTGAAAGAGAAATGCACTGTAAACTGTTCACCCTGCATGGATTTGTACAGGCACTGTGCAACCAATAGCTTTCCCTGGGGCTAATGCTTTATGGAAGCACCATTGACCTGGTTTTCTATGGAAACTACACGGATGTTTTCAATTCCAGCGTGGAACTGCAGCCTAGGTCATAGCCATCAAACTCCACATTAGACATTCATGCAGCATTAGGCGTCCCATAGCTGCCAAGGGCCACACAATGAGACATTGTCTGACCAAAAAGTCATATAATTAGGCTGATGGGAACAACACCAGCAGATAGTGCATTGAGCATATCCTAATTTTGGATAGGCCATTCTTCGGCTGTCTGACTACCAGTTAGCTGGGGAAGAAGTGAAGCCTGCTGTTATCGACAGACAACTTTGCTGCTAAGCCAGAGTGATGATGAAAGGGCCATTTGGCTTGAAAATCACCATTGGGGAAAGGAAGGGCAGCCATATAGCAGAGATTCACTCAGAGACAAACAGGAGACCCTGCTTTTAATTCCTTTTTGTTTTTGCAGAGTGGGTGACCCTACTTTCTGGAAGCTGTCTCTTTAGCTAGAGCTGCAGCGTTTTGCTACACCGGCTCAGTAACGGCCCGGCATTCATTATAACATCTAACACCGAAAGGCTTTAGAGGCGGCAGTCGGCAGGATGAACGCAGAGCTTGTGTCAGGGGGAGAAGTGTGAAATTCCTCTCATTAGCAGCGCTGCACGTTTGTGCGCAGACTGGCTCCTTAAAAGACTGACCTCCTGCACAGCCAGGGGAGAACTTTCCAAGAACCATGTGATTCCAAAGACTGAGGATATTTTCTGCCGGAGTGGGTTTTTGATTTAAATTAGTCATAGAAAGTTACATTTTTGTGGCCCGAAAACATCTTCAACTGTGTCAAACACGAAGCGGTTTCACAATTGCATGCGACTGACTTTTTGGTTTTTTTAAAGATGTGACACAAGGAGAAAGAAATAGGAATGTTTGTGATGCTTTAAACCTCTCGCCTGCACTTGTGCAACACTTGCAAATAATTCCAAAAAATATCTTGTGACTTACATTTCCAACAACAAAAAGCGTGTTGAGTCGTTTAGGAATGTGATCGGTCTCTGGAAAGCATAACAACTACATTCACCTCACTGTCAACTGCGTATTCAACATTATGAAAAATTAGGTACATGTTTCATCATATTTAATTACAGCAAAGCTCTGACAAATTCCACTGTTTCCAGCTCATCTTGCCATTTTATAACACGTGGACTAAGACCTGCACAGCTGTAGACATATCATTATGCAAACAGCATCCCAGCCACCAGTAGTAAGAATAGATCTTATTATGCATATAAATTACGAATAATTTCACAACATCAATTGCCTTCCGATGCTTCATGATGCAGGACATCACTCCCCCCATCCTCCCCCATGCAGGAAAAGCTCCGCTCAGTAATATCCAGCCACATGCACTGGGATTACTAGATCGGTGCTCTATGCTTCTGTATAACGCCAGCGTATTCATCTCCATTACAAGAGGGCATCGCATTTTAAGGTGTTAGTCATGTTACACCAGAGGAGGCAAGAAAATTGCTAGCCAAAGTTGCCTTTCTGTATCCCCAGCAGAGCCTACCTGGGCTGTACACACAGCACTGGGATCACCCATTTCTCCTAAGCCAAGCCCACCACGCCTGCGAGCACCACGGGAGGGGGATTCTGACACTCACTGTGTAAGATGGTTCAAATAACCTGTCAAACCAGAAATCTGAAAAAAAACCCCACTTCACAGATTTCAAATATAATGCTGCTCTGTTTGATCCAGACCAATACGATTTCCACTTGCTGGCTACTGGGAACTGATTAATCAGGAAGCATCAGTAATAATATTTTGTACTTACATCGGGACTTCCACCTCAGGATACTTCAATAATGTCAATTAATTGATCTTCACAATACTGCCTGTAAGTAGGTGTCATTAGTTCATTCACAGATGGAAATCCTGAAGCATGTAAAAGGTGAAATTAATTAGCTGAGATGATAGGATGACTCAGTAGCAGAACTAAAGATCCTGAAAAAGACTCCTTTTTTCTGACTCCTAAAAGGGCATGATTTACCTGCCCTTTGCAGTTAAATCGTGGAAATAATTTCCAAATGTGTAACAGAAACTTCTGTGACTCTATCAAAACTGCTATTTATAGGTCATGCACTCGCTGAAATTTTCCTTTGATTAAAATAGCTTCTTCTGCTTAGCCCACCCATCAAAACACAAAGAACATCAAAACCAAATAAAACCTGCGAGTAGATCTATAATGAACTGGAGTATTGCTACTGTTTTCTCAGGTTTACATTAAGGCTCTTTTGCAGAGGGTAAAAGTGAATAAAACGTAAAGACTAAGGACAAAACAGGAGATGACAGACTACTCGCCCACTCGCGGCAGTCACGCTTACAAGGCAATTGCCATTCATGCTAATGTGAAGTGGGCCACACAGCTCTGCCAGGTACAAAAGGCAGAAGAGCCCTTATACATAAGGGGAAAAAGCACTTTACTGTATTTTATCTCCATCACAAGTGGAACACCAGTAATGAGGGACATCGAAAATCTCTTTTTGTTCTCCATTTAAAACTAACAAGGGATTTCTCTTGGTGCAATCTTATCAAAGGCTATAAATTTCTCGAGGCAGCTAATCAATCACATTTGTAGTGGTAGAGGCGTAAGACGTGTTTAGTGCGAACGTATTTAACCCACTGATTTTCTTAACCAATAATCTTCTCACCAGCAGAGAGCTGTAAGATGTCACAAAAGATACAGCAAGAACTTACCCACCAAAAAGCCCAACAAACCCACGCTGGGGAGAAGTATCTGTGTGCCTTGGGTAGGAGTTTATAGGCAAACAAGCCTTATTTACTGGAGTTTAATTTATGGGGAGAATTCAATCCTGATCAGCTGCTGCTGTTGGTTTCATGGAGCCAAACGCTCCGAAGCAGGCAGCCTAGGATGGACACAGGTGGTTCTGTAGCCACAGCCCCACCTGATAATCCTTAAGGCCACAAATTCAACCTCACGCGATGGAGGCTATTTACCAAGACTGCTCAAATCTTACAAGACTCCGGCTATATGGTACTTACAATATTGTACATATACGCATGTGTATATCTAGAGCACAGTCAGTGCTGCACAGAGTTACACTTACAGAGTGTACGGATAATATTAAAGAATAATCCATATACCAAATGCTGACGTGTTTTTGATACAGCTTCATCGCTATACAAGCACATCACGATACAACCTAATTCACAAGACAGAATAAGCTTTTTACTTTTTAATCAAAGTTAGAAATTAGATGAGATGTAATTATTTTACATATCCAACTGTGAAAGCTTCATTAAAAGCCTTAATATTAAGTAATAAAAATACAATAAAACTTTTTTTTCTAGCATTTCAGGGAGCTTCTGTCAACATTAATGCACTGAAAAAGGAAAGACTTTCTCATCTGTGATTTTCTGGAGGATTTTAAGCAGTCACCCATGTACACAAGTATATACTGAATATACGGTCACATCTATCTATCGGTCTATCTATAGATAGATATTTTCTGAGAAGAAAGCAAGAGAATGCAGTAGTTCTGAGGGTCTTCCCACATCACTCGCCGTTGGATAGAATGCTTGTTCACCTGCAAACTCGGGCCCTTTGGCATTTGCCAGGGGAATCATGAAAAGGTAAATCAGAAATTCAAATGATTCAGAAATTCAAATGATTATACAGACTGAAGCATCCCTTAACTATCCTAGATTTTAAATAGTCTTTGTTCTATAACTAAATCATCTCTACTAGAGAGACAACAGGTACAGGAAACACAAATAAGCAGAGGCAGGGTGAATAATTACTTTTTTGCTATTTCTAGATTAATTAAACGCAATACTCACCAGCACGCTCTTCCAGCAGCAGAATTCCCATTCACTTCAGTGACAGCAAAGCATCATTTCAATTTCCAAAATGGCAAAACAACGAGAATGGAGAAAAAAAAAAGATGGGTGAGGGGGCTGGCAGAGAGGAGTGAGAAACATCAAACAAAAAGCAATTTAATTTAAATACCTTACTGTACTAGATTTTTACTACTAAATTTAAATTTTGCTTTTAAGTCTCATTTCAATTGATTTGCAGAAAAAAATAAATCTAAAGAGTAAATTTCGATTAAATTGATCATTATAATTTATTCAATTAAAATAATAAAGTGGAAAGACCTTTCTTCCAGTAAAGGGCTTTGGCTTTGATGTCTGATTGTTATGCAAATTCCATGGAGTACAAGATATGGACAGAGGAATAATTAAGCTCAGGACTTTGTATATAATAATTCTTAAAAATGTAAATGTATCCTTTTTTGAGATAATTATGTGTATATGCACTGGGAACCACACACGAGCATTAGCAAAGACAAGAACCTCCCCCCCAAAAAAACGTGCAGGTCTTCACGGACCCCCGGGCACCCCCAGGCACCCCCAGGCACCTCCGGGCGCCCCCAGGCAGCCGCGCTGTGGGGACCCCCGTGTACAGTTTTCAGCACCAATACACAAACATTTGAAAAACAAAGTGATCTTTGTTCTGGAAGATAAACATTGACCATATACATCTGTATCTTTCAAAGCACTCAATTAGAAACTGAACTTTGCCCCTTTCTCAGGCTTTGAAATATTCCCGCACCAAACACTGGCCTTTATCCCCCACCGGCGCGGGCAGCCCTCGCGCTCTCCCGCTCTCGCACGCCATATGGCCCCAGACCCCGGGACAAATTCTGTGCTGATTTATGGCCTCTGCAGTCCGAGGGACTGACCTACGGCATAAATCTGGGGCACGGGCAGCCTGCCCGCTCCTCCCCGTGCTGCCTCTGCCCACGTGCCCTCGCCTCCACCGGCCAAGGGCGCAGGATTTCGCATCCCGGCACCGCGAGCACGTATGGGGTCCTGGGTGCGTCAGGGCAGCGCAGCAAGCAACAAGAGGTAACACACCAGGGACCATGTGTGCCGGTACAGGGGAAGGCACCGGCCACCATGGAGGTGGCCCAGGTGATGCTGCTGGCCCCGGGGCAGCGGAGGTGGCCCAGGCGATGCTGCTGGCCCCAAGGCAGTGGAGGTGGCCCAAGTGATGCTGCTGGCCCTGGAGCAGCGGAGGTGGCCCAGGCAATGCTGCTGGCCCCACTGGCATGCTGGGCAGCAGTGTGCCATCACCAACACGCACGCACGTTTGGAAGACGGGGCAAAAGGCACTCACTGCATCGTCAAACACCAAAGCAAGAGTAATCCAGACTGGTCCCTCTGCGGGCGAGATAATCCCCAAAGAGGAATGAACGCAATCAGTCTTTAAGGCACTACAGCCCATCTTCCCTCTTGAAACAACACGCACGAGGAGCTCGCAGAGGAGCTGAACCAGCACACAGAGGCTGAAAACACAGCCAGGGCCACGGACGGAGAGGGGATTGCCTTTGTTTCAGCCACAGTTTGGTAAACAAAATAGCAAGTTAAGTCCTGCAAGGCGAACACGGACGATGAGGCCGGTTCCATCAAGCAAGGGGCTCGGTGGCCGCGCTGAGCAGGGCACCTGTCGAGCCGCAGTGCGAGTGCTGTTCTCAGGAGGGACATCGGCTGCTCACACTCTTCCACGCCACCACTGTTAGCACCACCGAGACACACAGTAGTGTACGTTAAGGGAGGGGAAACAAAAAAAGGAGCCACGTTTAATTTTCACTTTTTGTTCGTCCTATTTACCTCTCCGTTTCACTAAGCTTGGAAAATTAAGCAAAGTGATCAAATTCACTTTTTTTATTTATAGGCATTTTCACAACTTTTCCCAGACAACGGCACAGGATGTTTACACTGGAATGAGAAATTGATTGACGCATTTTGAGTACGTTTCCTAAACACCCATCATTAAGAAAATACACACGTGGACTTAAACTTCCTGATCCCTCCAGAGTAGCCCATTTTGCCAAGGGTTTTTTTCAATGCCTGTACCACTGCTGTATTTAAGCACATCTTCCCTGCCACTCTCTGGATTCTTTTCCACAGCACTAGAGTTTTATTTTTTCCCCACCATTCAAAACAAGCAGCTTCCTGAGACAAATGCAACACTCGGTGAGGGATTTTAACTCTATAAATCAGAAGATACCACAATCACAGTTCAATGAAAAGAAGCAAAAATCAAATCAAATCAAACAAAGAGATCCCATCATCCCCTGCCGCATTCTCCCTCCTCCCCCTTCCCACCCAACCAGCAGCTTTGGAGTCCATGAAGGAGATCCGAGCGGAGCAGCTCTGGCATACATTGCTAAGCACAAAGTAAACCATACAAAACGCGCTACACAGTTTGGTTTTGGTTTGTCGTTTTCGCTCGCCCGCTGGAAAGCACACTGGCACACTCAAAACTAAACACTGCAAGTGATCTGCAGCTACCTTCCGAAATCTGCTCCAACATGCTTCACCCAGCAAGTTCATTCAAACACATTGACTACAAATCAGCGACAAAAACATTGCAGGGTTTGCCTGGTGGGTTCGTAGGCTCGTTAGTCAGAAAGCATCTGCACTTCCTTCGCCCCAATACCACTCCAGGCATCATCAAAAGTAAACAAACTTAACACGGCAATAAATTTTTTATTCAAATAAGCTTGTCAACACCAATTACCCGAACCACAACTGCCAAATACCAAGAAGCACTTTCAAGAACTCAGGAAGGATGCTAAAGCCCTTCTTCCACACCAGCAAACACCGAGCTGGACACGCGGTTCCGAGGTCCCCGCACACGGCAGAGCCAGGACCTGCAGGACTGAGCACGCCACCAACACACCAAAGGAGCCTCCCCTGCCACCTGCTTTTAGACCCCAAAGCTAAGAAAGCTGTCAGCTCCGTTTCTTACACGTGCTTTATTTGCCCAGAGTAACGATTCATACAAAGCCAAGTACTTTCTAGAGATACTGAAAAAAACCCAGTATTTTTACATGTGGAATGACCCCAGCAATACGCCACATATTAAAAGAACAACTGATTCCCCCCCCTTAAAAACGTGTTATAAGGTACAATTGCTGGCAGGATTATTCTGGAATCTTTCACAGGCTAAAGTGTTCCAGCAGCAGCATTAACAAGACACAGTTTAAAATCCCATTTCATATTTCAGTGCTACAAGCCAGGAACAAAAATTCCTGAAGAGACTCTCAAGCACATCAGATCAAATCACCACACGGAGCACTTTTTTTTTTCTGTAATATTTTATTTTATTTATATAGAAATACTTAAAAAAACATGAAGTAGCACCATTACTTAAGTTTTACTTTTATTATGTAGAACTTTAAATGTCAGAAAAATAAAACTCTTGATACAATTTCAAATCTTGTCTCAGCAAATATAATATTAGTATTTGACCATGAGGTTAAAGGCCCTTTATCATAAAATAAAATATACTTTGTTTTTAAACTTTGCTCAGTAAAGTACATTTAAGCTCAAGTAACATCACCTACATATACATAAACAAGTGGTAAACAAATGTATTAAAATAGAAATACTAAAACTATAGTGGTGCAACAGAATTTTTGTAATTTCCACTGAATTCTATTTATACAAATGTTAGAAAGCTTCAACAGTTCCTTTTGACATATGTTTATACATTTGCATTTTTGTAATAATATAGAATAAAATATGCTTTATATCACTGAATAGAAAATATGCTGGGTGAAGCAGATTTAAAAGATTTTTTTCTGAACCTATAAAATCTCCATCCCAACAGAATACTGTTCAAAGCATTACACATTTTATGGTTTGTAATTCCGTTCACAATTGTGTGATATTAAAATAATACAGTGTTCTTTGCCATAAGGCCATACTAAAATAAAAAAGATTTAACCCAGCTACAAAAAGTTCACTGAACTTAAATTAAAATACTTGTAAACATCTTTGCAATATGAAATATAATTTTTCAAGTCAAAAAAGAATAAAATACTTCAATCTGTATTAATGCAATTTATCTTTAAAACCTTTAAACGTTTTTAATATATATAAGAGATATGTTACAGGGTTGGTTTTTTTTTTTTTCTTTTTTAAACTTTGATAAAGCTGCAGTATCATGGTTTTTCACAGGAACTTTTGCCCTTTCAAGAACATTCAGAAAAGTATCCACCCATAGATTTAATTATTTTGTAATGAGCATCCTAGGAACTACCAGCACGTTTTACTAACAGTCCACACACCATTGTCATCATCATAAGCATCTTCTACTTTCAATATTTTTTTCCGGGGTTTTTTTTCTGTTCGTTTTTTTTTTTTTTGTTGTTCGGTTGGGGTTTTTTTGTGGGTTTTTTTTTTTTGTTCGTTTATAAAAAAAGGGGGGGGGGGGGGAGAGAGAGAGAGTTTTGGAAGCTTCGTATTAAAGTACAGTGTAAAAACTAGCCTAGCACTAGAATGGAGTCGCCCGTTATTATGTATAGCATGCACCCGCGGTCACCACCACCACCCCCCGCCCTCCCCCGGCCCGCCGCCCGCAGCCCCCCGGCCCCGGCGGGCCCCGGCCGCCGCCCCCCGGCCCGCCCGCGGCGGGGCTCTCAGGAGAAGATGCGGATGGCCTGGGTGACGGCGCTGTGGCACACCGGGCACTGCGGCTCCGTCTTCTCGCAGATGCGGTTGGCGCACTCCATGCAGAAGAGGTTGTGGCCGCAGGGCACCAGCGCGGCGATCACCTCGCTCTCGAAGCAGACGGAGCAGTCGCGGCTGCCCTTCCGCCGCACGCCCGACGAGGAGCAGGAGGAGCTGGACGAGGAGCTGGAGGAGGAGGAGGAGGAGGCCGACGAGTCGGAGGGCAGCCCCGGCAGGTGGGAGCCCAGCCCGTTGGCGTACAGCGGGTAGGAGGCGGCCAGCAGCCGCCCCCCGGGGTCGCTGCGCACCCGCCGCGCCAGCGGGTGCTCGGGCCCCGCCGCGCTGCCGTGCAGGGGCGGGGAGAGCCGCGCCGGGGGCGGAGCGCCGCCGCCCCGCCGGGGGCCGCTCACCAGCAGCGCCAGGTTGGCATTGGCGGGCGCGGCGCCCGGGAAGGCGGCGGCGGCGGCGGCGGGCGAGGGCGCGGGCGAGGGGGGCGCGGCGGGGCCGCGCTCGAACTGCGGCCAGATGAGGGCGGCCCCCGGCGGCGGGGCGGGGGCCAGGTCGAAGCCGGGCGGCGAGTCGAAGGGCAGCTCGGAGCAGCAGTCCGGGGAGGAGAGGACGTCGCCGCCGCCGCCCCCGCCGTACACGTAGCCGTTGGCGCTGTTGTTGTTGTTGTTGCCGTTGTGGGTGAAGCTGAGCGCCGGGCTCGGGGGGCTGTAGTCGGCCAGGCGGGCGCCGCCCCCCCCCGTGCCGCCCCCGAAGTAGGAGTCGGTGGAGGCGCTGCCCAGCGAGCTGGAGCTGTCGTTGCGGTAGTTGCAGAAGGGTTTGCGGCCCGGGGTGGGCGTGATGCTGGGCGGCGTGGGCTTGCTCCAGAGGCTGCCCGTGCCGTTCAGCTCGAAGCCCACGTCCGTGCCGTTGGCGTGGAAGTCATTCTCGTCCGTCAGCTCGATGATGCCGCCGGTGCGCATGGCGATGTGCGCCTCGATCTCCTCCCGGGCCCGGTCCACGTTCTCAGGCATGCCCGTCACCTCGAAGACGGGCTCCTTGTCGCGGCTCGGGGTCACGATGTAGGTGTGCGTCTGCTGCTGGATGCGCTTGATGGTGGCCCCCTTGGGCCCCACGACCAAGCCCACCACACGATAAGGCACCCGCACCTGGATGGTGGTTTGGCCGGGCAGGTTCGGGGGGCCGGGGACAGTGCCGTTCAGGGCTGTGTTCTTGTTCCGTGAGGCTCGGATCATCGAGAAGTGCTCGGCCGCCGAGATGATCTCCCTGCGGGCCATGGCCACATCTTCCTTTCTGCCCGTCACAACAAAGAGCGGCTCCTCCCCGCGAACCGGGGTCTTGATGTAGGTGTTGGTCTTTGCCCGCAGAGCTTTGATTTTACAACCTGGGAACGAGATGTGGGAGATGGAGGGCGAAGGGGAGGGGAGGAAGAGGAAGGGGAGGTCGGGGGGGGGGAGAACCGGTTACAACCCAGTATTTGGGTGCTGCTAGGGAAGGGAACACGCACACATCCCCCACACCCCCGAAACACGCTGTCCCCCTGGCCCAGGTGATGGCTGGCATCTCATCCAGGCGCCCCAGTCACGGCGTAAAGTAATGTCAGCCCACAGCCCTGGCACACGCCCAAAGGCATCGTAAGTGGCCACCGACACATCTGCCATGCGAACTGCCCCGAAACTACCAACTACCAACGTGCGGTTCACAGGAACGGCAACAACAAAAAAAAAAAGGAGCGTGTGGAAATACTGCGCGACCGGAAAAAATAAAATACAATAATAAAATGCAAGCAGCCCTAACACATAAACACACCCGCCAGTCCACATTCCTGCTCAGCACTTTCCTTTCGGAAAAATAAAATCCGTTCTTAAGAAGGTGAGAAGCAGCGGCTGTACCAAATGAGCCACATTCCCCACTGCGGATGCTTTATTCCAATCCCATTGTTCCACTTCCCCACTCCATTTCTCTTCCTTAAAAATAATCCACGATTTCTAACTTGGGGGGGTGGGGGGGGTGTCGAAGCACCGAGGCTCCCATTTTCCTCCCGTTTCCTCTTGCAAATCTTAACTTTTGCAGCCGCAGGAAAAGGAGCGGTTTTTATTATTTTCGTGATCATCACCCCCCACACCCCCCCCCCCCTCCGCCGCCGCTCCTCTCCCGGCAGCTGAAAGTGCATCTCGAAACTGATGCATAACGCTCCTCGGGAACATCACGTCTGCTGCACTTTCTTTGTCTGGGGGAAGCCGGCACCGGGCACCACGGTGCGGCTGCAGTTTTCCTGGGAATGGCCAGTGTCGCATCCCAGGCGCACGGCCGGCAGCGCGGCGGGGCGACCCGCGCACCCACCCCCTGGCATGCAGGCACCCACCTTGTCTCCCCACTATCTCAGCGACATGCTCCGAGCTGGGCACCGGGACGCATTCAGTCATGTTCACGCTCTTTTTCCGAGGCTCGCTGTCGTAAATGGAGCCCGTCTCGTCGTTGTCCAGCCCCAGCAGGGAGAGCTGATCCAGGGCGATCTGCAGGGCTCTTTGGTCATCCAGGGTCTCTCCCCCTCCACCACCACCACCGCCGCCGCCGCCGCCGCCGCTCCCGTTCCTCTCCATGTCTGCAAAAAGCGAGCTGGGCATAGTCCCTGTGTGTGTTGCACCCTCCTCCTGCACTCGGCTCAGTAGTAAAAGATCAGACACAAAGGAAAACCCAAGGCAGATGGCCAGCAGGAGAGAAGGAAAGGGAGGGTGGGCGACTGCTGGAGACCGGGGAGTTGTTGCCTTTTGCTTGTATATTTTGTATCTTTTTTGCCTTTTTTTTTTTCCTCCTCTCAGTGCAATCCGGTTTATAAGATGTTCTCAGGAACCCCCCCCCACGACTCCCCCCCGCGAGGTTTTTTGGGTTGGTTTTTTTTTCTTTTTTTTTTTTTTTTTTTTTTTTGCTCGGCTGGGGGTGGGGTGGGGGGGTGGGAAGAGGATAGCGAGAGGAGCTCCGATGGCTTCCCCCCCTCGAGTTCCTCGCCGGCCACAATGCCAAGCGACGGCAGCGTTTCTTTAAGGAGCCCCTCCCAGGCTCCACTCCACTCACTCAGCGGTTTTTTTTTTTTTTTTTTTCCCTCCTCTCCCCTCCTCTGTCTGAGGCGCTGCTGCAGCCAGACGGCTCTGGAGAGGCGGGCGGAGGGGGGGCCGCGCCGGGAGCCGCAGCGTAAGCGCCGATCGCTGACAGCCCCGCGCCGCCGCCGCCATCGCTGCGCGCGCCCATTGGCCGAGGGCGGCGCGGAGGGGCCGGCGCTGCCCCCCCCCGGCCCGGCCCGGCTCCGCTCTTTGTTGTCGGCTGGGGAACAATACCGGGCCGGGCCCGCCGTGTGCCCATTGTCCCGGCTCCGCGCCGGCCCCGCGCTGCCCGCCCCCCCGCCGCCAGCAGCCCCGCTCCCGGCTGCCGGCCCCGGCGGAGAGCTGAGGGGGGGCTGGGCTTTTTCGGGTCTTTCCCCCCCCCCCCCCCCCCCCTTCCTTTCTCTGGCGGGGGGCGTGTGCCGAGATGGGCGGCCTCCGCCGCCCTTTGTGTACCGCCTCGCTGCCGCTCCCCGCCACCGTGCAGCCCTGCAGCGGGCGGCGAGCGGCGGTGAAACGGGCCCGGCCCGCCGGGCTCCGCGCCGCGGGGCAGCCGCCCCTCAGCGACCGGCTGCGCCCCCCCCGGCAGCGCCCGCGCGCGGAGCCGCCCCGCCCGCCCTGCGCCTGCGCGCCCTGCCCCCGCCCCGCGCACCGCGCCCGCGCCCGACAGCGCCCGCGCCTGACAGGGCCCGGCCCGGCTCCCCCCGCGGGCGCTCGGCGCCCCTGGGGCCTCTGCCGCGCCCCGCCCCGGCGGTGCCCCGCGGCAGGACGGAGCCGCCTCCCTCGGCGGGGCGCCGGGAGCCGTGTGGGCCCGGGGCTGCCGCCAGCCCTGGTCTCCTGAGGAGCGGGGAGGCAGCGCCTGCGGGCCCGGGGGCCGAGCCGCCTCCCCGGGCACGCCGGGAGCGGGAGGGACGGCCGCGGCCCGGGTCTGCAGAGGTGGCGGCAGTTAACCCGAGTGCTGCCGTGCTGCTTGGCTGTGCGGGCCGCGGAGCCCGGCCTGTGCCCGCTGCCACCCGCCCGGGGCTGGCCCGCCGGGCACCCAGCGGGGTGAGCCTGTCAGCTGCAGGCCGCGGCGGGCTGGCGGACCCCGCTCCCTCGCCTCGCAGCCTCAGCTCTTCTGTTTCATGAAGAGTCGGGAGGGGAAGAACGCAGCGCACCCATCTGCTCTAGCATAACCTCACCAACATTTTACACCCATTTTGCTAAAACACTCTCAAATCACCCCTGCCTCTTCTTCGGGCCACATGACCAAGTCACTTCGCCTCTCTGCCACCACAGGACCCTCCAAGCATGCTGTACAAACAGCTTTTCCAGCAAGTACCCTGACACAAAACCCTGCCTTCAATCTGGTGACCAAGACATGAAACTGTCCTTGCCATTCTAATGAGAACACCATCACATTTTATTTCTCCAGCTTTTCCCCACCTCTCTAAAAGCACCCACATTTACTTAGTCCTTGCCAGCTGTCAGGTACAAAAGTCTGACTTTTTCTCACTTCAGAGAAATCAAATACCAAGTAATTGTTTTCCAGTATCAAGTTGACAGGGACAGACGTTTACAAGTGCACACAGATCTGTTTAGCCAGCTGCCTGTACAAACAAGTGTAACAAGTCACAGGTAATTGTTTACACGCAGTGTTTATTGCAAATTACTGTCACTTCCTCAGGATGTTTGCATGTTTTATAACAAAGCTCCAGTGGATTGTTTTCTAGCAAGGGTATACACCGATGGTGTGCTTTCCCAAGTGCTTGGCTTGTCCCATCAACTAAGGAAATGCTGTAGTTTCATATTTACAAGATCACTTATTTCACAAATTTACACTTTACTTCCATAGGCAGCAGTGATGGTTTCCATGAGGGGATAAATGAGAGATGACTTGTAAATGCTCAAGGATCCAGAAGGCTGGTGACTATTTTCAGCATTAAGCATAATTTTTTACACAGAGAAAAAACAGATGGACAGAACCTTTGACAACACTAAAAATACTGCTCTTCATTATTAACTAAAAAATAAAATAAATAAATGAAAAATCGGCTGCTTTGCAGTCTTTTTAACTCAAGGACTCTAAAATCTGTGAGAGAGAAAGTAACAGTACCCACTTACCAGACAGGGGCAGGACAGGACAAAGATGAGGGAAAGACATGCCAGTGTAGAGGATTACTGTTGTTGAAGTCTGACCGTGAGGGTCATCAATACTGAAATGCAAAGATATGAGGAGAGCAGTCGGGTTGTGCTTGGATTTTACCTGTTCTTTGTTTTGTTTATTCTCTGGACTTACATTATCCCCTTTTTTTCCTCCTTCCCCCCTTCCCATCCCACCTGCTTAAACTCGGATTGTGTTTCTGCCCAAGATCACTGTATTGTTACTGAACATCCATATACTGGCTGTGGAGAAAAAGGAAAACAAGTTATCTTCAGGGTTTTGTTCCTCGATTTGAGACAATATTTCCTATGAAGACTCCATGCAGTTCTAGCTTTATTTTTTAATGTCAAGCTAGAAGCTCTAATTAAAAATGTGTAAAATGCATTTCAGAATAAGCATGATACTTTCCAGGGGCAGGGGGAGAAGGAGATGCATTTCTGGGATACTAAGTGTGCACTGGTGTTTCAAGCCTCCCATGAATCCTGTGGAATGGTTCAACATCTTGAGGGCTATTGCTTTTTTACTATTTTAGAAAACATTTAAGAGCAAACTATAGGGAATAATAACAATAAAAAAGTTATACTGATGTACCTTAAAACACGCATGCACCAACTGCACAGCCCCCCAGGGAACGCAGAGTCTGTGCAATAGTGTGCTCATATGGCAACAAGGAATGCACACAAGATTCATATGAATCTACTTACTCCACAGAAATATTTCTTCAGAATAACTTAATCAGATATAAATTAAAGTGTTATCTATCTACATAATGCCTTTCATTCCATAAAACCTTGAAACATATGCAGAATTACAGTAAACCCCATCTCTGGGGGAGAGACCAACCATCTACCTACCAATTTATAGCAACTTAACAAAAGCAGGAAGGGAGGATATATTACAGGCAAATACAGGGCTCATTGCAGGAGGAGTGTAATTCTCAGTCCTTTTAGTTTCTCTCTGTTATCATTTCCCATTTGTGACAGAGGTAATAAAACTTCCTTCCTCCAACCTTTATTTAATTAAAGTGTAAAGTCTTTGGGGCAGTGATCTTACTGTGTGTATACAAGACAGCACCTAGCACGAAGAGATCCTGAATTAATCTGAGGCCTTTAAATACTACTCTAAATACAAAGGATTAGCAATAATAAGAGTAGAATATAATTTTCATTTAGAATAGATGAGACCCCTGTTTTCAACGTATCATCACAAAGAATAAATTACATGCATCTCAGGGAATAACTAGATTAAGGGTCAAGGAAAGAAGTATTTCATACTAGAGACTTGCAACTCTACTCTATCCCAGTTGTTTTACACTTAAGGACACTGCTGCCTACTGTTAACAGCATTCCCTGTAAAATTCTTATTTGCCATAATCTTACAAAATAACATGCCCAATCCCACAGGCCAGATCATCAATAAGAGCAGGAGTGTAGTTTATTCTGAGACAGCGCATGCGATTACTGTGATAACACACCCAAATTAACCTTTTGCATGTGGAATAAACTGCAATTAGCAATCTGCAGACAAATGACAAGTTCCTTCGTTTCCTGTAATATGTAGCAATATACAAGCCAGATTTCCTATTGAATCCCATATTAACCTACATTCAGTGGCAGTGAAATCTCAGAGCACCGTTCAGAATTTATCCTCTCTCAGTGATGTTAGCTCCACCTCTTGACAGTTCTAAACAAGATGTTTACAAACAACTCATCCAGAATCTGAACAACTGCAGCTGAAAATGTTTATTATTTTGCCATCAGTTGTTCCAACCACTTTGGATGCTTTATACTAAGGGATGAGCAGAGCTCTCAAAACACTGTGGCTGTGTTAATAAAAGACAAGGAATAAAATGGAGCTGGAGTAGCGTGTGGCTTTGTGATACCTTTCCGAGATGGGAGGAGGCTCAGGGGCAGGGAAGCTGCAGAAGTGCCTCTCTTCCTCATGATAAGGAATGTCACATCAAAACATAGAAACGGGGAGATGATGATTTTCCCCACGTGCGCTTTCACCCCCATAATTCTACACCTCTCCCTGTTACAGAATTCATTTGCAAAATGTTTTTTTTTTTTAAAAAACAAAGATCTTCTGCGACAAGTTGTGAAAAGCAATTTTGCCACAAACCAGAAAAAGTCTCACACCTTTAACAGTCTGAAGCAGTCTCTGAAAATGTTGATACCATACTATAAATTTATACCAGTTGCTAAACTGGTATATGCTTGTTTCCAGTATATCAATGAAAAAAAGATTTTTGTAACAGGCACCACATACCATACTTTCTTCATAAGCGTTTGCTATTAGTTTGACATGAGTGAGTAGTGTGTGCATGTGTGTAGGGGATGAACTACCTTACAAGAATGCAGTTTTAACATGACTGATGGAAGGCAATTCAAAAAGCATAAAGATGCCTTTATAATAAATCAAAACCAACCAGCCAGATCACCTGCCCACTTTAAAACTCTCCACCTGGACTGTGAGTGGCCTCCTTCATTTATTGTTCCATTCTGCCTCTCGCTTACAAACGAGGGTTATCACACAGTATATCTGAATCAAGTGGCGTTTAACAACCATGCCGACCAGAGCTCAAAAATGAAAATTGCTTCTGCCTTTCCCTTGCTCTCACATTCCATGTTTAGAGTCCAGCCTTCCAGGCTGCTCCTGCGTGCAGCCCTCGCAGTGGAGTGCTCCTCTGTGCACAGCTGCGGGATTGGAGCTCTTTGTTACCAGGGCCCTTGGGCCAGTATTCAGATTGCGATGCAGCACTGGCGGCTCGAGTCTGTAAAGCACCTATCACACTTGTGGGCACTCTCTATTAGACAGCGGCTAGATTAAAATAAAATAATAATTTATATTTGTATATTTAAGCTGAGCTAGATAGCTCATAGATCTGTGAGACAGTCCTAACCTTGAGTCTTTTTTCATCAGTTTTAATCTGTGAAACAGTAAATTATAATTAAATTTTAATTAAATTTTAATCTGTGAAACAATTATAATTATGGTCATAAAACATGTACAACCTTTGCTTCCTCTCTCTTCCATCCCTCCCCCCCTACTCAGTGCTGCTACAAAAAGGAGAAAATAATTGTCCCTGTAATGCTAATTGCTTATAAACTCCTTTATACAGACTATGTTTATATACAACGCCTCAGCAAAATCTAGGCATAAACGCAGTACTCAATAAATGAGTGAATAATACCTCCCTGACCATAATCCCAATGCTCCCCAATAAAAGAGTATCTAATTCTTGTCACAGGATTGCCTTGTAGGTTGAAGATCAGCATATAAATACACATGGGAAAAGATTGGATTTTAATTGATAAGTATTAATTATCATTCATTTCTGTCTCTGCAGGAAGCACGATGTTAAAACATCTACTTAATATACTGTATAATGGATAACCTTGAGGCAGAAGCTCTTGCATCTGTCTCTATCCAAGAAAAAATGTCAACATCAGCCTTTGTTGTAGCAAAATACCCTGACATCTGAATGGAGTTGCGCTGCTGGAAAATTGGCTGTCTCCAGCGCAGTCCTCCCTGACTCGGGTCCGGTGCCTAGCGTAGAGATGAGGCCAAATTTAAAAATCCTTATCTGCACACATCTGTACTTAGGAATGTCTGAAATCTGGTCTGGATCAGAACACTCTGTTTGTGGTGCATCTCTGCTCTGAACAAACACATTTCTCATGAGATGCTCTTACTGCGACCACAAAGCATTAGCACTCACAAGAGCATCATTGAAGATACTTGGGCTGTTCATTGAGAACAAAGCCATTAATGATTAATACCATGGTAGGAGAAAACATAGCAGTATTTCTCGGCGGCTGAAATGTGGCAATGTCTGCCCTATGTGCAAAAGACTCACGAACACCTTCAGCTCTTCTTACATAAGACGGTTCTTAATAAGAACTCTGTGGGAAGAATGAAACAGATCCCCCAAATTAAAGTGAAGGAGATTTTCACATCTAAAACTAGATATATACAATACATCTCTCTCTGAACAATCCAGCAGATGCAGAGATGCATTTATGTATCACAGACATTACTGTCCCAGCAGATGCTGCAAAGTTGTCACTTAACACAGACGCTTACTGTCCCCACAGATCTGTATTTTGGGAGAGAATTTTCGTACCACAGACACTACTGTCCCTACAGAACCACATCTGCTGGCAGAGTTATTGTTTCACATACTCTTCTGCCTCCAGCAGATGTGAGAGACTGCTGGGATGACAGGCATTTCTGTCACAGCAAATCTCCATCTACAGGGAATTAAATTGCAGCTTAAACTACCGTTCTTCCTGAGCCCTCCATGTGGACAGTACTGACAGGGACAAAGCAACATAAACCAATGGAAATATAATGCTGGCCACCTAGGACATCACCATTAACTCTGCCTAAATACGGTGCTCAGCAGTGCTGTGTGTTGGGGATGTGTCCGGAGAATTACTTGTGCCCCCTCCCACCCCACTTTTAACAAGCATTCGTTCTGAGAAACGTTTGAAGGAACAAGCGTCTGATGCCACTTTCACGTACGGATCCAAGAAAGTACAAGTCATTCGTGACTACCAAGTTGAGAAGAACCTTAAGGCCCTGCTCCAGGGACCAAGTGTGTGTGCTAGGTCATTTTCAGCTTGCTTTGGAGCAGATGCCTCTAGTTCTGCTGGAGGCATTTTGCATGGAAAGTTTCAGTTTGCAGTTCATTAACACTGAAGATTTGATTCCCAGTTCTAGAGGCCTGAAAGCAGAAATAAAGGGAAACGTTTTGGTTTTAATCCCTTTAATTTAGGCCTTCATCTTTTGAGCCTCTGAATCTCTCCTCGCAGATTCAAGGTTTAACAGCAGCGGCAGTCACTGGAAGTTTTGCTCCCGTGCAGCTGGGCTGCCAAGCAGCATCTTTCCAAACATGAGGAAGAAAAACTTGGGCTTGTGATAAGACATGACTACGGCTAGACTTCCCCTCTGGAGTGAACTTGGCCTAAGGCCCATACCAGAGCATGTACTTACATATAAATAATATTTATGGTATGTGAGCCTGGACTTGTGAGCTGTCCTGGGCCTCTGTTTGCTTGACTGAGTAGACATATCTTTTATGATTTGGTACCGGAGAGAGAAAACCTCCCCTGGTACTTCTGCAGTAACGTAAACCCGACTCGAAGAAACACCATCTAGCTTTGGAATTCCCCTGTGGGGAGTCTGGGCATTTATCTTTATCTGAAGCATCACGCGCTGTCCATTGGCAAAGGCAGGACGCACGAATTCCCAGAGTAATAATCTGATACAGCATAGCAAAACCTATATCCTTGGAGCAGATTGTGGGAAAGCATCAAGATTTTGGTTGCTCTGCCAAAGCAAACAAGATGTTTCAAGCCCCATCATCTGCTCTGCAGTTCACACCCTTCCAGTGCTAGCTTTTTCAGATGCCATGCCACACTGGTTAGTGGCAATGGTGTTGTCATGTGTGACTCATTCCATTTTACTGGAAATTAGAAAACCACATGCTGCACTGAAGAACTGCTTATTTATGCAGTCATATCATTCCAGAGAGAACTCCTCCTGCCATTATTTGTATACAGATTCTTTCATCGAGAATTGTGGAAATACAGCTCTTTACCAGGGTTCCTTCAGAGGACAGCTGGATCAATAGCACATTGCTCTTTCCAGGGCCCACTGAGCCCTTCGTAGTTGCCAGTGCCACCCTGAAAAAGCAAATGGTATTTTAGAAAAGAGTCGTCTTCGTCATTACAGGATGTGTGGGAAGCAAAACAGAACAGATAGCCGTGGCACTGGAGCTGTGTTAGCAGAAGAGTCTGTCACGTATTTATCTGAGCTTTGGGCAGGTGAATTTCACCCACAGGGAACACCACAGACTACTTTGTCACGGTTTTTTATGGAGTGCCTTTATAAAGCCTTGTCAAATATTTCCTGAACACATCACTGCTACATTTACTGTAGCGATTAATGCTCCGTATGAGTGATGAACTGGCATATTCAGGACAAAAACAACAACAACAAAAATGCTGAGATGTCAACAGCGCATTCTTTCTGTGGAATAAGAATTACCAGATAACACATTAATGCTTTTAAACAAAATTTTATGGCAGCCACAAATCAAGGTGGCTAAACTCTGAGTTCTGAAGCCCAGGTCTGGAATGACACGTGTTTCAAAGAACTTAATTTCCTCGGTTATGAGTTTTTCTAGCCTTTATAAAATTAGTGTTACTAAAGCAGCAGCACTAGGATCAAAAGTTAGCTTTGATTGTGTGTTGACAGGCAAAAGGCTGACCTCCACAAATTCCTGAACCAAGAGATTGCATTACCCTCTACAGATACAGATAAATCCAGTCTTATCTTTAGATGAAGAAACTGTTAAGAAGATTCAGGCACCACACATTTATCAAGAAAGAAAATAGAAATGTGATCCATTCCTTTTTAAAGGTTAGCATAGCTTAAACATTCCTGAAAATATTTATTGTCATAACAGACTAGACCTGCTGAAATGTTCTCGCCTAGGATTTGGTCTTTGACGTTCTCAGCAAACCTGTTGACTTCGGCTGGATCACATGGCTGCCACAGAAAGCAGAATTTAGCAAGGAAAAGGAAAAGACACAAAGCAGTTAAAGACCATTTGGAAAAAGACGTGTGCTTTCAATGTTACTGACTATCCCTCAGGACCCAAATTAGAGTTCTGTTATATTTTAAAGCATTGCTTTCAAGCTTGCTGGAAGTGTCAGACAATTTGAATAGATCTCCATTTTAATTTCCAATTTAGCAATATGGAACAGCTGCCACAACTTTGTGCAACGTGGCAAATTCGACATCCTCATTCCGCAAATGGCAATCAATGAGAAGGGACTCTGGAGAGAGAAAAAAAAAAAAAAAAAAAAAAGCAGCAAAATATGCTTCCACTTTTACTGCCTTTTAGTAACTCCCAGTCAAAATTGTACTTCAGATAAAGAACCCAAACCCTCAATTGTGCTTTTAGCTTGCACGGTCTACAACAGGAAGCAAAGGTGTTGGGTGAAAGTTGATGGGGTTTCTAGAACCATTTGTCCTACTTCCAGCCAGTAAGTTGCAGATCAGTTTACTGGCTTATGCACCACACTCGGTGCTAAAGGCTCCCAGTCAGGACTTCCCTCACAGCTGCACTGGGAAGATGTAATGGAAGAAGCCCCAGCTCAGCTTCACCAAAAGTGCCTTGTCAGAGCCTGCTGGCTTCTACATCTCTGGCAGCTAGGGGTGAGAGTATGAACTAAAGTGTCACCCTCATGCTTTTCCTGCCTCCTAGCAGAAAGAAAATGTTGAAAGGAAGATGGAAGTAACAGTTATTATGTTCTTAGATTTTGTATTTCAGATGATGTTAACTCAAGAGGGAGAATTAAATCCAGAGGAAAAGCTTCGGGATCGCGCAGCCTCGTGTTATATATAATTTTAGAAGGAACATTTTTTTTTTTGTTTTTTTTTTTTTTAAGAGTGCTGTAGCGCTGATGAGTTGGTCCTGTTACAGGAACAATGTCCCACCTCGCTCACATTTTGTATTCATTCACAGATTAGGTAGTGTACACTTAGATAAAGCTACCTCCTACTCCTCTCCTTAATTCTGAATAGAAAACTCAAAGTTGAATTTTGAGACCTATCACCACGCATCACGATGTCGTCACTAGTGCACCGAATAAGATGACAGAGAAACAACCAGCGGAGATACTGTTGTTCCAGGATGGACTGACTGTTTCTATACAAATAAAACACAATTTAAAAGTCTCCAGCATGGTTGATTTCAATTGCTAAATTAACATCTCTGTTCTCACTTCTGCAACACAACACTTCTCTACTACTGAGTTTGTGGTTTCTTGCCTTCCACATGATACAATCAGCTTCTGACCTTGAGATTCCTCCCTTCCATAATCTACATTACCCACAAAACTCAATGTCCAAGCTCAAACCCAACTCTTACTAATCTGTTTTCTGTTATCAATATACTAACAGCTACATTTATATATTGGGGAGGACGCACACCAGGGCAGCATAGATGTCTCTTGCTTGAGTTTGCCTCTAGCAGTTACCATTTGAAACAGAGAAAGCAGAACAGAAATATTAAGGTCGGCACCTTCCAAATGGACTCCCAACTTTAGATGGCTAACTTGGTATCATTTCCAGGCAGGAAGTTCTTCACAAAATCACGTTCCATCCCACCTTCTACTGCATGGTCAAATTAGGTTCCAAGGGAACAGGTTAAGAACAATGGATAATCCAGGAAGGCAAACAGGGCAGGTTAACTTATATTTCACCTCCATCCTAGAGCGGTTGGACATGGCTGCATGGGACTGGAAACAGGCTGCAAGCTTGCATGATCACCTCCAACACCTACCTATATCACATGGCATTTTCTGTCATTAATGGAGACAAAAAACTGCAGTCAAGTGAAACCAGGACTCATTCACCACCGAAGACGGAAGGTTTCTGTTTTGGTAGTTTGGCTCATCCATATGCCTAAGCCTTCCTCCATGTGCTGGAGGGCTACAACTCCTCGAGCTCCATGGGAATCTGTTCATCCTGAGTCAGACACAGGTCTCCTGCACAGCTCCTCTGGGCTACACTAATTCTGCTTCTGGGCAGGGCCCATTACTGCTCACTCCCTGACTGTTCCTGCCAGCATAGCCTGTGGACACTGGTGGCACAAACATTAACCTCACCTGGCAACGAGTGATCCTCTCTCAGCCTGAGTGCAGGCCAAGAAGAGCCTGACCTGCTCAAGAAATTATAAGCCATGCAACTATTTGCACTGAAACCCCTGCAGAAACAGCCCTCCCCCACTTCCTTCTCTGCTAGCTTGCTCTAACAGCAGGCAGACATAAGTGAAAGGAAAAACAATGAGAAAGGAAACTTGGGAGGGACAGGTTAGAAGCAGAAGGAAGAAGCAAAAGGTCTGACTCTGCAGACCATATTCATGATGAAAAGTGTTTGCACAAATAACCTGATTGCATTCAGTGGGACTGCCGGGCTGAGTAAAAGTGCTACAAGTGCAAGCAACAATTGCAGAGGCAGGAAACAAGTAGGAAAAGAAAGAAAAAGGAAGCCCCACATGAATCAGACACCTGCACAGAGGAGAGCAGTCTCATGTACCCCAGGAAAAACAAATCAACCCAAATGCTCACTGCCTTTGAGTTATTGCAGAAATATTTATAGAGCCTTTCCCAACCTCTGCCTCGCTTCCTGGCAGGCAACACCACAGAAGGAATCTTTACCACTGGCATCCCCTTCTTCCGCCAAACAAAAATTCAGTCCCTTCCCAAAAGCACAACAAAGGCAGTCGGAGAGCACCAGCCAGGCTGCGAGGGCAGCTTGGTCATTACCTGGGGAAGGATGAATGTCCCCCCGGGCAGCCAGCGACGTACTCACAGGAGACATAGTAACTACTCTCACGGGGGGGGAAGTGGGCATCTCTTCCTGTGTGGTGAGTTGGGGGAACAGCACTGATTTTGTGTAGATTGTTCTCAGCAAGAAAAACCACAGGGGCCAAGGAAGGGATGGTTTCCACCAAAACTCCTAGTCTCTTCCAGCTGGGCACTGCCTTTCCTTACACAGCTCAGTGAGACACTGACAGGAACTGGATGTCCAGTAACTGTATTGCTCCTTTTCCAGTGAGCTCTTTCAGGGATTCGAAAAAAGCCTCTATGACAGAGCAGTTCTAAGTTTATAAATCATTAAAATAATGCATTTATTTATCAAAAGCTCTCCTCCTAAAATGAAACACTAGAGAGCAATCCAATCATTCCAATGAATACAGGCATTTGAATTCTCAGGGCTCATACTAATTGGCACTTTTCAAAATGTTTCCAGTTAGGTTTGTCCATAAGCTTGAAAATCAAAATATGCCTCTCTGCGATGGGCTGATGTTTGTGAAGCAGAACTATTAAATCAGTGAAACCAGGGCCTGAATTCAAAGCAATGATGGTTTGAGATCATACATTAAAGATGACAAAAAATCACCTCAAACATGAAACACTTGCAGTACTAACAAACGTATCTGAAAAACACACACTACCACCTACTGGCAATGATTCATATATGTTATTTACATACTGGTAAGTGGTAACAATATGTGCATGTTTGAACTTTGCTAGGACAAAGATCAGGTTTCATCTTTACATTTACTAGACTTTTATTTGAAGAAAAATACATTCCCGCATGTGTTGTTCCCACAATGTCTGATCAGTTTATTTTCTTCTTTTCAATTAGAACTTAAACCAGAAAAGCTGTTTATTTAAATAGTTCTCATTTAAGGTTGTTGCTTTTGTCAGTGAATCCCTTTAATGTAAGACTGGGGTTTTTTTTTTCGCTCAGCTGTAGAAGGCGGGTTACGTGGTACCACCAGGCTTACAGACCTTGCTGCTTTATACCCACTGCTCTGGAAACTGGCTGTAAGTTACAATGGTGGTATGGGACCAGGTAGGAGAATTTGGGCAAGCGCTGCTTCTGGGTATGACCTCTATTCTGCGGCAGTCACAGAAGCCTGTGAAAAGGAAGGCCATGGCTGGATAGAGCAGATAACACCAGGAAGCAATTGCACTCTGAAATATCTTTCCCTTGAATGATTCCTTGCCTTTTGCTGCAGCTCCCACCTTCTTGCCCTAAGGTTGGCTGTGATGCCACAGAAACATCTTGGAGATAAAAGTGCTTATGATGAATATGCCAGAGAGTAATGTCAGTTGAAGGGCCACGTGTCAATATCACAGACATCATCCTTGCTGAGCTGGGATGACATGTTGTCCAGCCAGCACGTTCCCTCTGTAGACCTTCGCCTGCTGGCAAAAATCAGATTGCTGATGTGGTGCTGGCGCAGACGAGGCCTAGTTTTGGACGATATGTGACTTATACCGGTCAAAATACAAGTTGATGCTCAGACTATGTCAACTGTGTCCTGGTGCTGCAGTACAGCTACTGCCGAGATCCCCAGAATCACCTTCCAGAGGGAATTTTGGTACGTGGGTGGCAATGTCGAAAAGATTGGCTGGTCCTGACGTAAAGGCTCACTGAAGGCCAAAGACTGAGATTGTGAGGAATTACCATTACAGGACATTACCAGTTCTATAGGGGCACCTGCCCAGAAGACACATGAAACCTAAGACAATGTCTATTCAAAAAGCAAACCAGCAACAGAAGCAGCCGATTGCCAGGTATTGTAGCCCCGCAGAAAAACCACCTTTGCAGTGTCTTATAAATAAAACATTCCATCCAACAACATTGTATGTGTATATATATATATACACATAAATATTTTAAAACAAATAATTAAATGAAATAAACGTTGATGCATTGATAATGAACCAATTTTATAGTTTAATTATTTTTTTTTTTTTCCTACCTGACTCGATTTTCAAAATATTTTTTCTGTTACTTGTATCTTAATTAAACACAAGGTTTTCTGCTGGCAAGTATCAGAGTAGCTCAGGCCAGGCCTTCAGATATGCTGTGCTAATGCCTGACACTCAGGAACAGACAGTTTTCGTTCTCTTCAATATGTGCATTACAAGTAGTATTTTAATTGGGCTCCCAATTCAGAAGGGCTGGAATGAGCTTGTGAGTCATTTTTACAAGTTGACTCACATGTGCAAAACTGAAGAATTTGGTGTGGTGAAAAGAAAAAAAAAAAAAAAAAAAAAAAGCAGAGTGGATTTGTGCACATCACTGTCAGTGGGGAAGAGGGTGAGCTTGTCCCCAGTACCAGCTGCAGCAGCACAGTGGGTTCAGCAAGCGCATTACTTAAATGAGGCTTTTTTGTCTGTAACTGTTGAAGAAAGGATGCTCTTAGAAAGCTTTTGTTTCATGAGAGCTGTGATTAAGAGATTATAGAAAGTATAATAATTTTGATGTTCTTTCCCCTTCAGAAAAGGAACCAGTCTTAGCATCACAGGATGCCTGGGTTCAGCGTGTTTCAGTGATTGCATTTCAGCAGATCCACTTCAAGGCTGGTTAACATATCAAAAATACAGAGATGGATCCTCCTCTCCCATAGGTGCCAACCCTGCAGACTCAAACTGGAGACAGAGTCAGATTAAGTTCTTTTCTTCTTGCACATCACCACTGAGGCAGAGTCCCACAGCTCCCACTATTCCCATGTGAAAACCCTGTTGTCTTGCTATTGTGCTGCCTGCATTGTTTGTGCAACCTCAGAGCCACAAACCATTTGCAGGGGTGCAAGGGATGGGAACTCAGTCAAAATAAAGCAAGTGGAATCAAATCAATCCTTCTCTTTTTTTTTTTTTTTTTTGCTGTGGTAGCTTCAAACAGTGGTAGAAAACATAGCCATTTACTGAGGCAAGGAAGTGTGAGCTGCAATACACAGCAACTGCAGGTTTGCTGAGTAAAAGGCTTTTTTTTAACTGCCAGTTTTCTTGGTATAACCATATTTTAACATTTTTCTTTCTATATCCTTAGAGGAATTCATACAATACACAAATGAAAGGCAAATTCAGAGAAGGCAGAAAATGCCAGGGTGTTTTTCATTGTCCTGAGGACAAATGCCAGAGCCCTTCTGGGACATTCAGAACATCTAGTCACTGTATCTTATTCAAGGGAAAAGCCATCTGTCAACAAACTAATCACTGGACAGATTCAGAGACAACTGAAAATAAAAAGCCAATACAAACGTGCAGATGAGGTTCCAGTCAGCAGCTAGCCACAGAAAACAAACAAATCCCATCCACAAAGCATGGCAATTTGGGTCCAGCCATTTTTCACTGAAGTCAAAATCAGGGGGGAGATAATGCAAAGTGATTTTCAAATATAAACTTTCAAATCAATCAATATGACTATAGAAAGATGGGCATGAACCAAACCTGCATTCAAACTCTACCTACATAAGCCAGCAACAGCAGCGGAATGGGGTATGAACACAGTAACTGAGCATGCTACCACGTTATTTGCAGTAGTAAAAGCCCTACTACTTTATATTTCAGCATTCAATAACACTGGGTAATTTGATGCTTCGCTCCTGGCTGAAAACTGCCTTCATTTTTGATGAGAAACACACGATGCCAAGGGAAGAACTCCAAGTGACTAATGTTTGTAGTGGCCAGAACTCTATCACCAGTGAAAAGTGAAGTATCTGCCCCATGCGTAGGCCCAACTCTCATATTTTTTTCATGAGTGTCTTCTATGAAAAGGGACTTGATAGGTGGACCGAGATCTTTGCCAGCCTTCCTCTTGAAAAATGAAAGCTCTCTCCTGGGTCACAAGTACACTTTCCTCAAGCGCAAAGCTGCAAGTGAGAACCCCTGCAAAGGAGATCCTCAGTGATGAGGCTCTGCAGTTGCTTCATTTTGTCAACTTCCCTTCAGGATGTGTGTGCAAACGGCAAAAGGACTTGAGGTGTTTTGATTCTGCACCAAATCTGCTTTCCTATTAGGGAAAAAAACTGAACAGCACAGAGGAAAATCAGGGTATTTCAGAACATTAGTGTGTGCCATGTTAAATACACAATGGAGTTAGACTTCAGTTTCAGCAACATGAAACATGAAAGACATTCAGCTTAGCCCTAGCTGAAATCAACCTGGAGGAGTCAGAACTTCTGAGAGCTTAAAATCATAATTGCTTCCTTAAAGGCATCACTTGAATAAAATTAAATGCATTTCTCCAAAAGCCTCACTAGCATAGCAACTGATTGGCCCTTGAGGATTCCTATAGATACTTGTCATTCAGCATGAAATCAGGTCAGCAGCTAAAATTAAACACCCACTTCTCCCCTGCACCACATGTGGAGTCATCGCTTTTAGTATTGCTCAGCCTCTGCCTCCCCAAATGGGTTCATTCTTACCACAAGCTTAAAGGATGCCTTATCAAGGAGCACTGATGGATGCAGTCATTCCAGTTCCGAGATGACTGTTGGGAATCAGACTCGCAGTCCCTTCGACTCCATCTGCATTGATTAGTTCTTGGGCAGCCTGCCAAGGCAGTGTGCTGCCTCTTACCCTCGCTACTGTTAATCTGCCTAAGCGAGGCCTGCAAGCCCTACATAAACTGCAATTTCTCTTCATTAGTGTGATTCTGCCTGCATGAATCTGATAACATATGGGATATTATCATAAAACAGCCTATTTCACCAATTCATTTTCTCCTTTATGAAGATTATGAATGTACTGCAAGTGCACTGAGCAGGATAAAACAGGAGTCTACTGTACAGTTTATCTTTGATTTAGTTTCTAAAATGCAGACAGCCTTCCTTTTAAGTTCACATTTCCCAATAATCCTGTTCTAATATATTATAAAAACTGCTGACTCTGTCCCTGATTTCCTCTGGTTCATTATGGGGCTGATCCACACTACGTGTCACTTGCCTAGATTGAGGCTGTAATGATGAACAGAGCTGGCAGATGCCACACAATGGAAAAAAATGGGAGATACAGTAACTATTTAGTCAACCCTAATCACTGCCACAGCCTGACTAAGCATGAACACGAAACATGATCATGGTTTGACTATGGATTATGTAATTCCAAACATATGCTTCATGCCCTCTTGCTTCCTGCCTATTTCAGCGAACGCACATCTGTTGGGATGGGCACAACTGAATGAGCGCTTTGTCTGGGAACGAGATGGATGCAGGTAGCCTCCTACCTACTTCTGCGATTTGTTAATTAGCGCATGTCCCCATTTAATGAAGTCTGCGTGCCCTCTGCTGGTACATGCATGCATTCCCAAGAACATCGATACTCCCAAACTGAAGTCTTACGCACAGAGCTGCTGTTGCACACTCCTCGGACAGTGTGTGCATGCTTGTCTGGGCATGCTTCCATGTGCAATATAGCAGAAATTGAAATTAAGACCCACATTTGTTCTAAACCTCACAGCTGTTTTGTCCTTAAAACCGTCAGGTTGGTTTTATGCCTCTGTTTTAAGAACTTTTTCTGCTAAAAGGTACCATTGTAATTGCACCGTTCGTGTCTCAGAGGACGTTTTGTATGCACTGATCCATTAAGGAGCTGGAGTAAGGGGATGTTGCAGAGGACAGAGAACACAGAAGCCTACAGAAACCACAGACTTGTTCTGAGCTGCTCCCAAGAAAAAAAAAAAAGTTCAGTTTTCCAGGATTAATCCATTATCAAAAGCTATGCGAACTCCTGACTAATCTGTATCAATTACTGAGTACAGACACATGCAGCAGAGGTCATTTTAATAAGCAGTTCACTCCTTAAATTGCTTCCACTGCCAAATCCAGTTAAGATTGCTAGGGATCATAACTAAGGGATCATTAGCTTAAACCATCTGACAGCCTCTGCAGACCCTTCTAACTATTTATACTGCCACATAATAGCAACAGCAGACCCTAGAATAATACGGAATGGCTCTTTTTAACAAGGAAAAATAAAATACAGCAGAAACCACAGGCCAGGCAGGGTGAAAGGGCCATCAAATGAAGGTAAGTATGCCATACACAGAGAGAAGCTCATAGTTCCCCACAGTTGGATGGTTCCTGGGGGAAGGGTACATGCCCAAGTACCACTCACTCACACATGGTCCTAGAGCAAAGGAAAAAACTACCGTGCTGTGCTCTAGACCATGGCAAATCCTGTGGAAAAGAAAAAAACACCTTGAAAAAAAATACATACTTTCATGCCTCACTAATGGCGTTTAAAACAGTAACAACAAAAAAAGAAACAGCTGATTGCATGGCTGACTCACTGCCCTGGGAAATGTGTTGGTATGTGCTTACCTGTTCCTGGCAAGCACACAGCACCACTGGCAGAGGTAGCACCGTGAGAGCGTATCAGAAGGGTTAACCACTGCACACCAAAGGGAAGTGCAGGCATGAATGTAATTGAAAACTGGCTGGCCCAGGGCATATTAAAAGCTGTGTAAATTTTTACGTGCTGCTCATCTACAAGACTCAGCTCTGAGCGCCAGTGTAGTGACCTCTGCCAGTGAGGTTTGGTTGTAAGAGGAAGTTGTTGCCTAGATGCATATCAAGGATTCCGATCTGTTCTTTCCTTTCCTTTCAAACCCAGCAGAAGCTATTGCATCAGCATGTGAGTACAAACCGGAGCCTAGCTGCTGCAGAAGACAGGAATGTCAAACAGCCTGTCAGGAATAGAAATCAGTTATATTCAGTGCTGCCTGGATGAAAGCGTAGCACAAAATTACCTATAGTGGCATCTCTATATTTCTGTGATTCCACTTCATTACTAAACTCCATTCTCACTGTGGTCTCACCCAGACTAGAAGAGGTCGCATCCAAACACGGAAGCAGACAGAGCGTTAAACACAGTGTTACGCCCAATGTACTGACATTTCAGCTCGGTTAAAAGTATTGCGATCCACCCTGGGGAATGAAGGGGAGCCAAGGCACAGGTCTAGGCAGGTATTCCTCGAAGTGCTACAAAGCATGACTTTCACAGCAGAACCTGGCTGGAAAGGAGCAAGGAGGCTCACTAACCCACAGGTACCAATGCAGTTTGAAATGACCCATTTTAGCAGGTCAGGTTAGACCACCTGTCTGCACTGTGTTTGTAACGCCTGTGACAGCCGTAAGGGACACTGTACAGTGCTGTCACAGGTACGAGGGGCTGTATGTGTAGGTGAGCCGGAGATGAAGCCAGACCAAACACCACAGGCTCTGCTTCCTGCCATACACACACGTTATTTTTCCAACCCCAGACACAAACTCATTAATTTCTATTCCAGGGATGCACACACTGTGCTAGAGACACTTTCTCAGGAGCAAGTATCTGTCCCTATATGCTCAAATTATCTTCCTATAGCTACTCCTGCTGGCTGGCAATGTCTCTGTTAGAGCTATGTGACTACCAGCACTAGCAGCTCCCCCAGCTATTCCGCATTAATTCCTGAACAGCAACAACCCAAAGTGCATACACAACTCATCTATGTCTAAAATCTCATTCTGGTTGTACATCCTCACTTAGTATTTGGACTGGGATGAGACTAGATCATCTCGCTTTCCTCCTTCTGCCCAGATGATACCAAGGAGGCACAAGACCTATGAGACTGATTCTATTTTTGTATAAATACATATTTATATATATATATCTATAATCCTGGGCAGATGGGAAAATTCTGCCTGACTCCAGAAGCTTAGATATATACATATATATATATATATAAAAATAATATATATTATATAGCAATATATTATAGAAATTTAATGTATAAATCTAATGTATAAAAATAAAAAAAATGCTGGCCTCCACAAGAAACAAGACGCTGGTCCATGCGGAGCAGTGCAGCTGTGCTGGTGGAGCAGCAGGGACTAGGGAGCAGTCAGCCCTGAGCATCCTCAGTCCCTGCCTTCCTCCCCACTTTGCCTGCAGGTGCAGGTGCTCTCCCTGCCGAAAGCTGCCTTGCCCACTGGGTGGTAGCAGCATGGTGGTAGTCAGACCAGGTTTCTGAATCAAACAGGTTAGCTTCTGGAGCCAGGCATGAATTTTCCCATCTGGTCAGGATTACAAACACGTTAGGTGGGTTTCCTGATTTCCTCCTACCATCCTTGAAGCCGAGTGCAAAGAGGAAGGCAAAGAAACGGCAGCTTTAGAAGAATGGGATTAGGTAATAATTATCAGAAACGTTATTACAACTTCCAGCGTGTGAAGACATTAGCAAAGGTCTTCAAAGAGTAAGATCTCAAAGTGCAGTTGTGCAGAAGACTGAGTGGGGTGGTAGTGGGAGTCCAACAGAACCTTGCTAGTCTGTGGGCCACCTTAGCTGCTCATTACTAATTCTCTATTCTAATTAGCAATGGGTGAACAGTAAGATCTTGGCTAACAGAAATACCCATGCTTCAGTTTTAAAGCAAAAAGATATTTATCACTTTTCTGGATCCAGTTAGCATCTGGGTATTTGACTCTTTAAGATTAATGTTTATAAGGTTGCCTGCCAGGTCTATCTTCAATTCTCCTACATGTCCTGATCAAGCAACAAAGAATTATATAAGATTGGATTTTATTCTTTTAGTCAAAACAAGTATAGAAAAAAGTTCATTTCCTGTGAACAGATCTGGCTCACTTAGTGTCTTCTCATACCTTAATCCTAAGCTTACAGTGATCTTAACGCTTGGCACCTGTTACTGCATGTATCCTCGCTACTAATAACCAGCAGCAACCACAGCATTCGCTGCAGAATCCAAGTAAGTAAAACTTTTCCCTCGCTGGTATTTAAAAAAAGGAAATAGACGATTCCTGTCCTCAGAAAGATCTGAAAGTGTAAGTGAACTAGAAGTACTCACTAACAGTGACCCATTGATAAACCTAGAGAATGAAGTCCTGTTTCCATCCAAACAACACATAGCCTGCGCAGTACAAGTTCTCCCACTTCCACCTCAATCTTGTACTGACATCATGTCTAGGACTGAGAAAGTTCCTTAGTCTCCACGTCCATTCAATCATACTATTCCTGGAATTAGATTTGTGCCTTCAGGCCTCAACCAATTCAAGATTCAGTTGTATGAAGCATTCATAATATGAGACAGTCCCTGCCCCAAGGAGCTTACCATATAAATAGCACTTTCTAAAAGCAAAGAGCACACAGTCAAGCTTTGCATTTCTGTATCAGACCATCCGCAAGGATGCCAATTACTGCCAGGATAACTACAGTTCTGTGTTGTGAAAATGCTGTCTGTTGGGAATCTAGTCTTATATCCAGCAAAGCTGTTATCATATGATAGTAACTATTGTTAGGCTACTTCCGACCTTTCAGAAAGTAAGGACTGTTCAAAAAAGATGATTAAAATACTAAGTAAATTATGCAGAGAGTTGAATAGTCTGAAGAAAATGTAACTTCATTTAGTCTTGCATAACGCCTTTGGTAACACGGTTAGATTCTTTTGGCCCACAACAGTCAAATTTTCCACTGTACTCTTAGGATGTAAGTTGGGCTGGTTATTGAGTAATAGAGAGGGCTTTCTTATTTGTGCAAACTTCTTTATTCTCTTGGAAGTTAAGATTAATCAACAACATTGAAGAGGCTGTTGTCATGAGATCCAGTCATAAGATTTGTAGGGACTCCTGCAGGGGTTGCAATCCTTAAAACTGGGCTGGAATAAATCTGAGAGATGGGAGCACACAGAGAAAACATTTTCAAAATAAAATCCAACATAGTTGTTAATGATGGCAAAAGGAGGCTCCACCACTGCAGTAAAGAAATCTGGAGAGCAAAGACTAGTTCCAGTGCATGAAGACGACACTGGGAAGCAGGAAAACATATAGACAAGGCCACCAGGTTCTGAGCTTGGTATCTAAAGCACCCAACTGGCTTTCAAACCAAGTGCTCCTCATTTTGAAAATTACTTCTGCAATCATCGCCAGTGTACCTTTAGACTGGCTTCTCTTGCTTCAGGCTACATTTGTGTTAACGCAGGAGTGACATAAAGGGACAGCTCTGTACCTTAAAGCAAGGTACTTAAGGGATGCACAGCTGGGTGGCACGGGCAAGCATCCACATGTAGCTGCAGCCTGCGTGGTTCCAAGAAACTGGGGACAAGATTTTCAAAACTGTGTGAGATTGCTGTCCTCATCCTACTCAACATCAAAATTTCCACTCTTTAATGTGAGATCTATGCAGATGCTGAGCAAGATCTTGAAAACTGCCTCAAAGGATGTCTGGTAGTACTGGAAAAGGGGTGGGCTGTGGTATTCCCATGCTCTTTTTGCCTGCGGCCATGCTGATCTACTTGTGACAGCTGCATCTAAAGAAATCTTATCAAATACTCCTTCCTAAGTAAAGATGGGACAGTGAGTTTCTGAAATTCCTTAACTAGGTAAGAAGCCTTCTCTCCAGGCTTGCCACATAAGGCAGCCTGAGACAGGGTGGGCTCAGCTTGTCATATCACCTTTCTCTAAGCTGCTGAATGTCTTTTGTCCTGGCTTACAATGAGCTGCTTAACACTGCCGGGGAGCTAGTACAGCACGGATCGAACTGACGAGCTGGGAAAGTACCAGGTCATGGCCATGTTAGAGGATGCCTCCGTAACTCCCTAAAAAAACATTACTACTTTACCGGGAAAATAAAAATCCTGAAACATGCAAGCACTGAAATGTCTGAGGCTTTGCTGCCAGACCTCTCAAAACAAGGGAGAAAGGGAACAAGTAGCTAGTGGGAACCATAAAAATGAAGGAGGTGAACTTAAGAGAGAAGGATTAGTTGTCTGGGTAACTTGGGGAGAGAAAGAGAACCAGGGAAAGCTGGAAGCAGTTGGCTTGTACAGCTGATGGCAGAGCAAGTTCCTGACGAGGAACCAACAGAAGTAGCCATAGGGCTAGAAGGCTGGGCTGGAAGCAGGGAAGATGGTGCTCCAGACCTGCATGTTGTGTCTGAAAGCAGCAGCAGCAGATCAGCCAAAGCCCAAAGGTCCTGTTTTCTCAGTTACCTCTAATAAAAATGAGCGTGGCACAGGAAAGGATGGTGAAGGCAAGCAAGTGCTCTGCGCGGAATGTTTTGCTGAGTTTTCCATGGCCTGTCAGCAACTCTGTGCGCACTTCAGGGCAACCAGAAATAAAATAAAATTAAAAAAAAAAAAAAAAAAAAAAAAGGAAGCCAAAAACCACAGGCCAAGCTGAAGGCAAAGCAATGAGGGTTGAGCACAACAGCCTGCAAAAGGTGCCCCTGAGTAGCTGCAAATGACCAAAAAAAAAAAAAGTGTGTGTGAAGAATTAAGACTTGCCTTTGCAGGATCCAGTGGCGGGGGATACAAAGGTGCGCAAGGGGGAAGGGAAGCAGAACCCAGGCTCCGTGCCAGCCCAGATAACCAAGGGGACCGGAGGAAGGAAACCACAAAGCTCTGCAGTAAACACAGGGATTAGGAGAGGGGTAGATGAACCAGTCAGACAAAGCAACCGACCCAAAACTCAGATAAGATTTCTGTTTTAAAAATATACAGTGCTTTCCTCTCCTCCCACTTCCTATAGAATTTTCTTTTTTCTTTTCTTTCTTTCTCTCTCTTTTTTTTTTTTTTAACACTTTCTGGTTTTGGCCGGCAATGGATAAGAAAGTGCCAGGATACTGCTAGGAAATCTGTCTGTTCTCACAGTGTTTCTGGCCCAACCAGGAGTAGGAGGGAGCTGGACTCTCAAGAGAGAGTCTGTTTCCATTTAATTTCCAGGCCAGTTTTGCAGACTTACAAGGTCAGGGTAAGGTGCCAGACTTCTGGGTGCTGCTGAAAAAAACCTTGAGCCCTTGGAAACTTGCTCCTTCTCAGCTGTCAGAAGAAATGTTGTAAACACAAAGGGAAGAGACTTGAGGAAGCGATAGTGTCATTGGTAGGTTACTAACACCCCATTAGGTAACATGGAGGGGCAGAGCCTCCCATACCACCCTGTTTTTCAAAACATCTCTTTTCTCTTTCCAGGGCCAGGTCTGTTTTGTAACAGAAGCTACACGAGCTTTTTTATTAAAGCATTAAGTCAAGGGCAGCCCCTGGGTTGCACAGTACCAAGCAGACACTAAGTACAAATTGTTTAATTAACTGTTTAGTGTTTCTTCCAGTTCCGTACTTTACACCTTGAAAAAAATAAACTGGAGAAACATTTATCATCGTGAATTGGGTGATATAGGTAATATCTGGTTAAAATGCCGGAAGATTCTGGAGGGTTTGTTAGGCGAGGGGCCCTTGTGGGCTACTCACTCAATTTGTTAGAATCCCCTGAGGTAGCTGAGGGTGTTTTGGAGAGGCCAGAGAGGAAAAGTGTTCAGTGGTTGATGACTGAAAGGCAGGAAAAGCCTCCCCGAGAGCGAGCAGAAGTAAAAGCAAATCCTTGCAGGAGCTGCCAGCATGGGTGTACTGTGCTAGAGGTTTGGGTTTTTTCCCCTCCTCCCATGGCAGCCCAGCCTGCATCAGTATCATGCTGACTTTCAGCTGCTGTCACAGCACTTCTCCATTTGTGTAAGCCTTCTTCACAGACCAGCCAGGACAACAGCTTAAGGAATTTTGTGGCGAGTCTGTGTGTCACTAAAGCAAATGGGGAAATGGTGCTGAACCTGTCACCCAAAGGGTTCATGGAGTCAGTACAAGAATTTGTCTCGCTTTTCTTTAGCTTTTCCCCATGGTTAAATTCTCAGCCCTTTTGAATGTATTTATTTTCTTTCAGCATACCAAAGAAACCAGCAATTTAAAAACATCTGCTTAAAAAAAAAAAATCCTCAACCCATCCATAATCAAAGACAAATCATATTTTCTGGAATTCGGGGGAGGGAAGAAGCAAAGATCCGTATTTTAGATTTTGAATGAAAGTCACCTTACCTCTAGATACAATTCAGATCTTATTTTTTTCAGATTTTTTTTCTTCCAATGGAAGAAAGTTTCTTCAGCCCAACTCTTTCTATGCTGCCAGCACCACTTTCACACAGTCCAAAGGAAGCAACACCTATCCCCACGCTGTGTACATGACTGACATGTCCAAAGCAGAACGACTGCAGCAAGATGTCCCGTATCAGACACAAAGCTAGCAAGAGACAGAAAAACAGGATATAAAAGCAGCTGCTTGACTTAAGATAAGTGACGGCAACACATGATGCATTAAAAAATAAATTCTGGTAACTCCAAAATACTTCTGAGCAAAAGTAAATTCAGAATGAGTGTATATTAACGCAAGCTCACACTGAGCTTATCAAAAGACACTGGGTAGAAATAGGATTTGTGTCTCCTAATATTGTTTATAGAGCATGTTTAAGAAACCAATATCACACTTTCAATCTCCAACTCCAGCAGAAATACAAATTTCTGAATCCACCTGCAAGTTTCAGAGACTTTCTAAGGTTCGAGAATTCTTGTAACAGGAGAAATTTCTTTGTAGGTGTGATCAGACCTAGAAGTTCACATTTACACATACTTTCCTACTTATGTGCATGTTTTTCTGTTTATTTAGGAATTCTGCACACACACACACCCCCCATAAGATTGGCATCTAAGACCTTCTATGGTCCAGCAGGTTTTAGAAGGCCTCTCTAGTGAAATCTCCCTTCTGAAAGACTTTGGCATGTCTAGCAAGGGCGTACGTGTGAATGCAAGGACCTGTCTTGGAGATAACCTTGAAGGTATTCAAAACCTGACTGCACATAATCCTGGGCAACCTGCTCTAGGTGGCCCTGCTTGAGCAGGGGGATTGGACAAGGTGATCTCCAGAGGTCCCTCCCAACCCTGACCATCCTGTGATTCTCTGGGTACAAGCCCAGGGCTGTAGGCGATTGAAAGAACCAGAAATGGAGACATACATTTTATCCACACTGAAAATTATTCATGCTCTCCTGTCCTCTTTTCCCTCTCCACAATCCCATACCTCTTTTCCTCAGTTTCCCCTGCTCTGATGAGCAGCCACTTCATTCCCTCTCCTCTCTACAGTATTATCCTGTAGGTGAACCCTGACAGATAACTTTGCAACAATTCACCACCAGTTTCTACTCAGACACAGCAACCAAAGACAAAAACCTGTTAGGATCTTGTCAGTCAAGACATTTTGGAGATACCACTAGGAAACTGCCAGGAAGCAGACTAAAAAGCCAGCAATAGTGCTGCTTAAAACAGACTTTCGCTTACCGCTCCCAAACTTGGACTTGCCTTCCTAGAAGATGTCCCATATTTAAATTATCTTTTAAGAATCTAGAAAAGATGTGAAAAACAAGCTTACCATGCTTTCATGGTGTGAAGCAGCTACAAGATTTCTAGATGCCAGCTGTGCCACGGCATCTCTCCAAACCTGTTTTAAATAGTACAAATAATAAAAAGAACCCTACAGGTTTTATTAAAAAGCAACAAATATTGTACACATGCCTGCTTTAGCTACAAAATGTTTAGAATAAGAAACAAAAGCAGAACGAAGGCTAAACATCCATAAAAGGTACAGGTAATGGAAACCTGAGCTATTAATTTTCAGCACTGCACAGCTGGTAGGAAACAAGGGCACAAATGGATATCCAAAAAACTCACCATAAAACACAATTTAATTTTCTGACTCTAAGCTCAATAAACATGTGGAAATACTTTATAGGCACGTTAGTTAAAGTAGTCATAATATGCATGAATGCTAAAAGGTGGCCCAGGGCCGGGAAAGGAACCAAGGATGAACCCATCTGACAGTACTCATTATGTAAGGTGTCATCTACCATCTCAGAAGAAAGGACATTAAAGCCCTCTAAAGATACAGGAAATTTTCTAAAAACAACTTTCGAACATCAGCATCTTGCTTTGAGATTATTCAAACAGCAGTAGCTCCTATCATCTGCTCAGTTCCGGGGAGAAGGACAACTACACAGTATGATACATAAAAATACACGACCTCTTAAATGTTACACGCTGCCGGATAATTACCAGAATTGCACAGCCAGCTTAATGTTAGAATATTCGACTGCGTTTTGTGGGGTTTGACACCGGCAGAAATGCTCAAGGCCTCCGATCGGTACAATTGTAAGTCATAAGCAGTAATTGTAAATTAACATACTGAATGTTACTTGGTCACCCCATAAAGTCCTTAGCACTGTAATACTTTTTTCAGCGTGCTGAGCCTTGACCTAACGACTACCCTCCAGTGATTCACGAGTGGAGTTTATGCTTGTAGGCACTGAACTTTAAGGAGTTTCGGGACAAAAGCCATAAGGCAGATATGTAATGCATCCAGCAATGCACTGGGGAACTCCACAAAAATAATACTTTAGCCAGCCATGTAGCTTTAGGCTTCAGAAGGTAAAAGAAAATATCCTCATTGTTAAACTGCCCCTTCTTCCCAATTATTTTAAATCACAGGCCGAGTCAACATTCTGGCTAGTTCAATAATGACACACATGCATCTGTATCTAAGTAGGAAAGGAAGAGTTAATGAGCACAGCAGATGACGGAGAGTTCCACCAGCCTTCCTAGAACCCCAGGGCTGGCAGGCCCTTGCCAGCAGCAGCTGCAGGCTCGCTCCCGGCCTGCCCCCCAGCTCAGCTGCCATGTTACATATCGGGATACAAGGCACCTCTCTTGGCCTAACAGCTGTCTCCCTTCACGGATTGCCCAGCTCACCGCTTCCAGACATCAGCAGCTTCTCCCTGCCCAAATCCTCTTCGCACACTCTGGGGGACAGAGGAACGGTCACATTCCAGACCACCTTTGCACAGGCAAGAAACAGAATCGTTTTGTTCCAGCATTCAGGCTGGAAACCAGCTAACCCTGTAAGGGAGCTGAACATATCACTGTGCGAGGTTCTCTGAGAAAGCAGTTATAATTTCATAACAAATGTCAGAATAAATACGGTAAACATATGCCTAAGTCAAAGGCTCCTCTTTGAAGGACACCACCGATAGCCATCTTCCCCAGCAGATTTTTACTTCCTTTAGTGGAAACAAAATACTGTGGATAAGTGCCGAGACGTGCCTCTAAGTGAGCTGATCTTCAAAAGTGAGGCTCTTATCTTTGCCATCTTTTCGCTGTGACAGCAGTGGGGTAGGCAAAGCCAAGGCTCGAGCTGCTGGGCTAACAGCAGCAGCGTGGGGTGTCTCGCAGAGCGTGAATGCCACCTCTTTACTGCAGGTGCTCTTGTGGTGGGGCCACAGGAGGAAAGCGGTAACTGACATCCTTTTCCATTCAATTTACAGTCAAAAGAGCGTTTGTAATTTAGTAGTTGACTGGCTGAAGCTCAGCCCATATGGTAGCTGTTGATCGGCAAAGGAGGGGAAAAAAAATAATAAAAAAATACAGTACTTAAAGCGGAAAGGGCAGGCAGTCTGCATCAGCTCCACGCTTCAAGGGGGTTCTGGCCCACTTTCATTTATATTCAAATGTGCATGTTCACACTGGGGCCCGGGACACTGAGCCACATTTCCTAATGTTGCAAATTACTGCTTTCCTTTAGGTCTTGTGTGTTATACACAAAGAGCAAAAAAAGCGAATGCAGATTTGCATCAGTGTCCCATGAGGAATGCTGAAGGTTAGAAGCAAAACCAGCTGGAAAATACATAAAGAGCACAACACAGCCTACAGTCTGGTTCTTTTTTTTCAGAATACTTATCTCCCATTTGCCTTCTGATCGGCAGCTCTAAAAGGCCCAGAAGTCACTGTCTACAGCGTGTAATTGTGAACACTGAGAAAACAAACACAAACTGCGCAGATCAAGTTAAACACACCTATAAGATAGAATGTAATTCTGAATGGAAATGTCTGGACCAATGCAGGGGGGGGCGGGAAGCGGGGATCACTGTTTTTCCTTTTCAGTCTTTTTTAGGAAAAGATAGGCTGTTATCAACATTTCCTTAAAAACACTAAAAAAGTTTAAAATGACAAAAGACCTCCTATGGACTCCTAGGGAGAAAACAATACTTCGAACAAGAAACTTAAAAGAGTGACATTAAAATCAAAAGGGTAGAATGATGATTTCAGGTTAGTTTTAGCTTGGGGGGGAGTACTGCAAAGTAAACCAATGATCAATACAGGGCACACTGGCTGCTTGCAAAGAACATCCAGCCTTGCTGGTGTTTAGACTTATATTCTACAGCTGTGAAGCTTCCCCTGAAAACAAGGGGTAAAGGAAAATGGGCAAAGAGAAAAAGCAGCAAGCTGGAAGGAAGGGAAGTAGAAGGGGACAAAGTTGATCTTTTTCACACTTGGATTTCTCTACTGTCCAGCCAAGATTTTTGAAACATTTACAGTATCACTGGGGTCCTGGAACTGAAACATGACAAAGTGGAGATGTGGTTGTTAAAACTGTGATTAGCAAGAAATTATGCTTTTCATGTGCAAACAAATCCCAGAGACAGGAGCTTCACAGAAATTGTATCTGCACATCACTGTACACACTGGTAGCTACTGCCAAGCAGCTTCAATTTTTGTCCATTTTCCCCTTACTTTAGGATAGGACACAAATCACATTAATAGGTCAAAAAGCACACATGCCAGCCTGAAATATAATGAATCACAAATAGTAAAAAAGAATTCCTACAGTCTCCCACCTAGTTCCCAAACTGTCCAGTGTGCATACCTTGCAATCTTATCTTCTTAGGTACAGTTTTCTCTTCCTCTTGCATGTGAGAAAGATATACAAACATTAACAGGAAAGTGAATATGCAGGAGAAAGAGTGAAAGTGACTGTACACAAGTAGCTCCCAGACCCACAAGATCTCAAAACACTGGTTTGATTTGGATGATCTTAATGCCGTTATATGAGGCATTAATTAAGCATTACAAATTAATACTAGAAGACCCGTACCGCCCAAAAGGTAAAATGCACACAAGCCAACTCATGGAAGGACCAACAAAGGGAAGAGGCTTCCTTTGCTTCAGCCCCATAACAGGCTGTGGCAAGAATATCAAGTTCTTCAGACCCAGAAAAAAAATCACAAAATTGCAGCTCATCACTCCTTGCAATACCCTGGATGACAACATGAAGGTATTTACTGAAGAAACTGATAGGCAACATCCAGAGGTATTTTGAAAGAACCATTTGCAAGAAGCTCTGCTGAAAACGTGTGTTAAAGACAGATTTGTCTTTGTGGGTTCATGCAAAATTGGCCTTTTCTATAAATGAAGGCCATCGGCTGTAGGTAAACAGGTACATTATAATTTTTTTGCAATGTTTCTGCAATTTAAAAATTGGTCATTGTGAGAAGACTTTCTCTTTGCTGTTGTGTTTCAGGATAATGAATAAAGCTATTTAGATCATAATTAAAAGAAAACACCTAAGTTACAGCTCAGCTAGATGTGCACACTATATGGGCTGGCATATAATACATTGGTTCGGAACATGAAATGAGGCTACGAGTATGCAAATTTACTACCTTTAAATAATAGTTTTGCGCAGCTAAAAGTTACAAAACATCTAACAATATTAATAGAAGCACGCTGTTATTCCATACATATTTCTGCAGGTTTTATTAGTAAGGCCAGGAGTCAACATTAGTGATTTACAGTCTGTAAGAAGGATGATGTCATTGAAATGTGAAGGTCAGAATCCCCAAAGACAAATTATCTTAACAATAGAGTGAGATCATTCTATATACTTATCTGCTCCAAGGGGCAATAATTAAACAGACTTACATGTAAAGCCCATGCTGAACATTAGAGAAAAGCTACAGAGGCAGTACTTTCTCCAACATAATACAGTAGAGTGCCGCAGGTTTTGCTCTGGGCTTCACTCATGAAAAATCTTACTCTGCACTGGTCCCAGTCCCATTTATTATTGCTAAAACATTACAAAGAAAACGTTATAAGCATATGTAAGCTTGAATAGAAGATCTGGTTCCATTTCAAATAGAAGCACCGACACCTACATGGAACTAAATAATGGGGCTCATCAAAAAAAGGAGAGTTTGCCTTAGAACATCCAAGTAAGGTTTAATATACAGCTTTTCCCTGCACTGTAATTCCACAGGCTGGTTAAGATCCAAATCTGCATAAAGAATAAAATCCCCCATAGATTCTCAAGCAGAATAAATCAGTTTTCCTTCTTTGATATAGAAGAGCTACAACACTAGCTAAGTAATGTTAGCTACCAAGACAACCAAATTACACAAGTTTATAATATCTGAGAAAATATCCACATTTTTGACACTCGTTGAGTAATTTCTACAGAATCCTACCGGTTGTATTTCCATTACCTCCTGCAACATTTTCCTATGGATATGGAGGGTGGATATGTGCTGTGGTAAAAAGAGAAGCTGTCTCTACAGAACAGGCAGTGATGCTAATCATCTGCAATAGGAATGAGCAATACATCAAAAATTAAGAGTTTTTAAAAATGATAAATTGATTTGTAACACAAGGTCTCCTCTTACTTAGAAGGGATAAGCATTGAATTGTTAGCTTGCCTCTTTCATCTCAAATAAATATAAATTGCCAAAGTTCAGTGCTTCTGAAGTGAAAAAGAAGTCCTACATAGTATGTTTAATGAAGAATTGCAATTGTGCTCCCGCATGAGCTAACTAGCTTCCTGGATGTGGGTGTTTCATTTAAACTTCTAAGAACATCAAAACACATTTACATTAATATAGATTGTTGCTTCCGCTGGGTGATTTAAATGCATCGTACAGCTGTGGAGAAGGATTTTCTCAGTAATCAAAACATCCTTCTTAAGAAAAGGAATTACTAACTTACTACTTTCTTTTTATACATAGCGATAAAATTAGACCCACCTCCGAACACCCATATTCTCTTCGCAGCAACCCTCATCCTCCTTCCATTTGCACTGTACCAGAACTCCAGTACCTTTGCCTGACACACATTTCTGGCACATTCCGAGTTTACAGTGAACGCTCCTCCAGGTGGTAGACATGCTTCACAGATATTCCCACCTGATGCTATCGCAATATCCCAGCACCGCCTACCAAGTTACTAAAATCAGGTCTTTCCATTACTGATCAGTATTGGTGTGCTGGAAGACCCATCATGGGGAAAGAGACCGCTCTATGAAATATGTTGCCTCTGGGTATTCCTTCTAGAAGGCTAGGATAATTTTTTTTTTTTTTTTTTTTAAAAACACACAACACACAACAAGCAAACAAAACCTAAGGCTGTTTCTTTAGCAGGAAGTGCTGGGAGTGGAAACTCAGTTTCAGCCTTCTTTCATGAGGCAGTTAAATGTTTGCTTACTTCGCAGATCACCAGTGTGGGTGAAGGTGAATGATGCAGCCTTATCAGTTGATCTCAGGAATGTGGTCCATTAAAGAACTATCCGGCCCTGAGGGACCCAAGAGTGTGTATGTATGGAAGGCTGTATGAATTAATGCTGCACAAACCGGTAATGACTTCTGATTAGGTATTAAAATACATCCCTGAGCAATCAGCACAGAAAAAACACACCCCAGATTTTGCCACCAGTTCCTCCTCTGCTAAAAATCCACAAATCATTCATTTTACTTCCCACAAGTATGCGTTTAGGTTTTTAAAAAACATTTTACAGCAAATGATATAGCATTCGAAATGACATTTGCCAGAGCTGAAGGAAAAGAGAAAACGCATTTTTTGATAACTCGATGAGTTCCTGGGATGTTTTCCCCTATTTTTATATCCAAAATAAAAGCAGCATGCTCTTTGGAAGCATCGTTGTAAATCAGTGATGAATATCATCACCAAGAGGTTTGATACAGCAGCGTCAGGAAAGGAAATACAGCATAATAGGGGAAGTCCCCATCTTTGCCTTGAAACACTGAAAATACACCTATGATTCAAACGATTTGTTTAAATCCACAGAGTAAAAGGGCTGCAAAATAAACAAACTCCCCTGACTTGCTGTAATTCAAAAAAAAGCTTTTTAGAGGTTAACAACAGAAAACCAACATAGCTCAGTGGCATGGAAAATATCCTTTGATTGGGAAATTAACAGAAGTTGCAGTATTTCAATCTCTTAAGTAGCAGGAAATCATCATTTCTGCAAATCTCTGTAACAGCTCCATCAACTTTTCCAAAATAATATTTATTGTAGCAAAACCACCTTTGAACCTACCAAATTCTACTTTTCTCTTCCATAATGTTACCTCTGGTTGCACAACTTTCAAAAGTGAAGTTTGCCTACTTATCCAGTAATCATCTTTCTTTCTTCTGGCCCTCATGACTGCTTCATCTACAACAGCATTTATTGTCAACAAAAGCTGAGTGAAAAGCTTACACTGTGTCTTTTTTCCCTTTTGTTACCTATTCAGGATGATTAAAGGTGATCGGAAATAATTTCAAATCGATTTTTACATCTGAAATATCAAACACATCAGCTTCTTTTTTCTCTCCCTTTTGTTGAAGTGTTGGATAATAACGTCCTGCAAGACTTAATCTTTTTCTCTCTCACTGAGCAAAGGAGAAAGGCCAGTTCATGAGGACTAGTGAAAGAAGGAAACCTCTAGTTCAGTTTGCAGCCTCATTTGTGATCACTTGCCCTGTCCCCCAAAGATTTAGCCTCAGCACTTCAATTCACGTAAGTTATGACCTGAGACTCTCCAGTAAAAGCACAGTACAAACAGACTTATTAGCTCTCAGCCAAGCTAGGGGCTAAAGGAGGGTTGTATTTTGAGAAAATCTTTATAAAATGAAATCCAAGGTCTAAAAGTTAAAATAGAATTAACTACTCTTTAAACATTTACCCTGATAAAAAGCAGGGGTAGGTAACTCCGCATACACCGAGCAAGGAGGGAAGAATCTAGATTAGCATTTCCCCCCACAGCAGCTCAGTATTTTAGCAGATTCACTGTCAGCCTCCAGCCCTTCTGCTTTGTCTCATGTAGACTCACATCAAAAATTAAATCTAGAGAAAAAGGCATCTGTTCAGGGACTATTAGAAGCTCTTTGTTTTATAAAGTGACCAATGTTTCCAAAGGATTCAACATCTTTTCTTTTTAAATATGGATTTTGCAAGAAGCTTATCTGCAATGATAAAAAAACAAAACACCACTTTAAAAAAGTATTACAAAAGTCACTTTTACAGTTACAGTAAAAGACCACAACACAGACATTAAGAGTCTGTCCTTCAAAACCACGAGTCTTTCATTTACTCAGTGGTTTGGGATTTTTTGTTTGTTGCTTTTAAAGTAAAATACTATATTTGGGGGTTCTTGTATGCATTTGGGTTTTTCTGCCATCATGATGAAGCTGCAAACATTTTCATGTTTTTCTCTAATTCGATGCCAACATCAAACTGCAAGCTTTTTTTTTTTAATGAAAACAGAGATTCTGAGGAAATACAAGACCTGAGGTTTTTCAGAAAAACAAAATATCACAAGATTTGTCATAAAAACATGGAGCTGGCAACAGTAACAGTCGCCTTATGCACAGTAGCTTGCTATTTATAGGAGTGCTCACAAGTCTGCCGACATATTTCTGCTCTCCAGTAATAAATCTATGGAAAAAAAAAAGGCTCAGCTACCGTTATCACCGATACCTGTCACTCTGTAAGTCAAGAACAAAATGGAAGTGGCACAAAACCCCAGATCCTCATCTGGCAGAAATCAAACAGGACTCAACTGGTCACGTAAACCACAACAAATCATACAAAATGAGATTCTGGTCCTAAATCTAAATTTATATGTCCTAAAAACCGAAGGCTAGGCTGTACTACATACCGCACTTCCATGTAATCAGCTGCAAAAGCAGCGCATATCCTCCAGGGATGCAACACGAGGGAGTTAATTTGCCACATGGATGCAAATGCCATGCCAGTCACATGGCTGCACTGAAGGCTGTGTGATGAAGTATGTATGATTTTCATGCTGTTCAGTGATTCTTTCAACTATTCAGTGACTTCCTTCACTGAACAGCTCCTGTGCTTCTTCCAACCAGAGGTTAAAGCTAATCTCCAGCTTCAGCTCTCTGGCCTCTGTTTTCCTTTGGCTGCCTGCTCACGGGAGATACATTCCCCGGGTTAACACGGCCAGCAGCATGGGCTGGGGAACTTGTCTCTTTTGATTGTTTGTCTAAGTCTGAATCACACATAATATGACAATGACATTGCTCAAGTCCAAACTACTGATATCAATACAGAATCTGTTTACACAACAAAAGCAAGGGAACCTTAAGGTTACTTTACCTCTCAGACACATTTAGAAGATGCAGCTGTTGGCAGTACGTTACCTGCAAGCTCTAGAGCAAAAGCAGAGCTCAGCTTGTCAGCCACCAGCTCTTGTCTACACACTTAGGTGTCAATCACTGTTTTAGCACCTTCTCTTTGGCTTGGAAGAAATGATGTCGATGAGCTCAAGCACAAGTGACAGCCATCAGGAAGTAGGACAGTTACTGTACTTCCCTTTCCTATAGCCCAAGCTCTTCCACTCCAGGTTGGCAGAGGCTTCCTCATGTGCTCTAAGGTGCTCAACTGAGAGAGAACCACAAGAGCAAAAAATAATTAAGGAGTTTCCCTTATAGCATTGTCTTACATGAGAGGAGAGCAAGCTCTGTCATTTCATGACCGTGGGCCTCCCACCTTTGTACAGCCTGTGGATCTCTGAACAACATCTCTTCAAAATATGCTTGCATTGCAGTTCTTCAGGCTCCACCTGTCCCAGAAGCAAGATTCAAGAGAAGCCACAATTCACTGCTGCGTCCTGGTGGAAAGGGATTAAAAAGATTATTTAGAGCTGCTTCCTATACAGTCAGTAAACTGCAACCCAGGGAACTGCTGCTGGTGGGAACGCACAGCTCCATTCCACACGCTCCCTGAAACGATGCGCCTGCCACAGTCAAGAGGTTTCTATTGAAATCTGCAGGACAGCACGGGAGACAGAGAAACACGCTACAGAGGCTTGTCTCTTCGTGCTTTCCTTTGCAGAGGAAGGCTGTACAAAAGGCATGCTCTGCCTGGTAATTACATTCTGCCTGTCAAGGCAGCGTACCTTCCATATAGCACACTTGCACACTGCACACAATCTATTACTGAACACTTCCAGAGCCACAAAGCAATTTCATTATGTAATTAAAACAGTTACTATAAAGGCACGCATACAAGCATGATGCTACTTTTTTCCACAGCATTTTTACATTTCTTCTCCAGCCTTTCCCTTTCACACCAGCTGCAGTCTAATTACTCACTGGCCTTGATGCTTACAATGTTGGATGTGATGGGAACAGACTAGATATTGTTTTAACACAGGAAGGTTAATTTTAAATAACCTTCCTAAGCTGTTCATACCGCATGACAGCAATATTACAGGGAGAAGACACGGATTCATAAATAGGATCAGCTTTCAATCCCCAGACCAGTGATAGCAGCACTTGTCATGAACATACACTGTGCCTCGTCTCTAGGGGAAGTGCAGCTTCAGCTGCTGATTACACAGCTCCTTCTGTCAGTCACTCCATGAAGAAATGCCAGTTTTTTCTTCTTAAGAGACATTCTCTTGACCTCCTAAAGGTAAATGCTACCATGACAAGTGATGAAAGACAGAAAACAATTGGCTGCAAGTATACTCCCTAGCATGCTTGCTGCTATATTTCAGCACCAGTTGGCTCTGGATATGTCTGTATCACTGAGCAAATAAATCAGCCTTTGGAATTAGGTTGTTATGAAATTATCCTTTAAAGGAGCACTAGAAAAAGAAATAAAAGGACTTAACAGTCAAACACATATATTAGAGGCAATCAGAAACCACTGCTTAATGGTTGTATCACTCCTGCCATGAAAATTTTTGAGGTATTTTTTGCCATCATAGTCCCTACTCCTACATGCCCGACCTTGACTTTGCATCCATCCCTCTGAACAAAGTAGGAGTAAAATCTCAGAGTACTCAGGCAGTAAGTCTAGCCAAAAGGTTACACTGCCTTCAGACGCAGCAAAGGAGCGGGTCTCCTGAAGCTGCCATGGCCTTTGTGAAGTCCTCTTTAATCATGATTAAATCTGCCTCTTCATCACGATTAACCTTCTTAACAGCCCCACTACAGACAGCATTTAGGCCTCCATTGCATGGTGGTCACTCCAAACTATTTTCTTGAATCCTACAATTACAAGACAGCTGAATGTTCCCTTTTTCAAATGCTGTAAAATTATCCCTACAGCAAAGAACTGCTTTTGTAGGGCACACTAAGTTAGATGGCGAAGGATCATTTTGTACTAACCCCCTCTATAAGCTTGTTGCTTACTCTACAGCTGCCTTTTTACATTAAGATTGTGGGGGTTTTCTTCTTTTTTTAATCAAGTTATAATCCAAAATTATTCTTTTCTGGAGAATATGGCAGAGGGGACAATCATACACATAGCTGTCATGAAGTCATCACTAAAGTCCAAACATTTCTTAAGACTTGTCTCTAAGCCTGAGCCCTTTGCTACAGGAAAACAAATGACAACACATTCCAAGGTAGCAGTTTACACTGGCATAAATCATGCAGAAAGCAATGAACCAAGAGTGATTTATTCATTACCTGACAATTTATTACAGTGTAAAGGAACCATACAAAAAATTCTGGAAAGAGATCTCCACAGATGGGAAAAAGGCAGCACTGAATTGGTGATGATGATTTGTAATTTGTAATTCCATTTGTAATTCCACTTAAGAAAATGCATATTTTAGCTGTGCTTTGTGTCCACTCCACAAAAAAGTAGCGTAACATTACGGAAATCCCCTCCCTCTCGGGGGACTGCAAAGTGTCTGCAAGCATGGAGAGAATGCAGGGTTTAAAAAGGCTACAGATTCTTTTAACAAAAGTTTTGGTTCTGCTACCTGTGCAGATTATTATTTATTGTTAGCCTTTTACACCAACAGCTGTTCTGGGGGCGGGGGGGGGGGGAATACATCTAGATATCTCACTGGAGAATACTGAGACAAGCCACTTCTGTTAGGGTGAACAAGCCTTTTAATATGGCCGTCAAAAATGCTAACAGGAACACTACTGAATTTTGCTCCTCTCTTTTTTCTTTTTTTTTTTTTTTTCTTCATTTAAATTCCAGGATCAGCAAATCTTTACAAAGAGAAGCAGCTTCAGTAAAAAGTAGTACATAAATTGATAATAAAAATGTTCCTCTAAAGAATCAGTAGGGGGTTATGGAGTTGGATCCTTGGTAAAATAGGAAATGAAAGAGGAGGGATGAGTAGAGGGGGAGGAAGGATAAATTAACAATAAATAAATAAATAAAGCTGCTGTAGGAAAACAGCATCTGTTGAAACAGAAGTCTCTGCCAAAGAGCCCAAACCACACTACTTCATGGTATCTATTTTTTCCTCGTGTTAGTCATGGTTTGCAGGAGTTTTATAATCATGGAATGATATAGCTGTAAAAGACCAATGCCCCCCAAACTTTTCAGTTCAGTTTATTAACAGAAACTATAAAAATCAGTAATAACTTTTATCTTATCTACTTTCAGTAGATCCAAACTAGCACAAAACAAATCAAAAAGCACACACTGACAATAGAGGATATGACTAAGCCACATCAAGTAGATAAGACACCAAAATTCAGAAATACCGCTAAATCAAAACTGTATTTACACGTAAATGTTTTAGCTTGCACGTAAACTATTTGTCTAAGCACCAGTAAAATCAGCCAGGCCTCTCACGTTAACATTGTCACTATTCTCCTTGCAAGGGCTGTATCGAAGAAGCAAATCAGAGACACTGCAAATTTGAGGAGTGCAAACCGGTAAAGAACAGCACAATAAAAAAGGTATGCACTTTTTATCACTTTACAGACATATCTATGCATGGTTTAAAGAGATTCTGCTTCACATTCTGCCAGCCTTTCCCCAACTTCATTGGATCCCACTCAGTAGAAATTCCCAAGACGCTTGAGTTATGACTGTGGAAATGGCATCAGCCTTTTGGATTTCCCCCCTCCAAACACATTGTGCCTCACAACACTACTGACATGGATCCTGTGTCTTTCACCACGCAGTCTCAGCTGAGATGTTGTAGGTGAATCTGAAGAACTCAACTGTAAGCTTGAAGTTCAAAGAAAACCAAACCAACTTTGGTGTATCCATGCTTTTCACAATACTTCTTAGCTTAGAACATTTGTTTTCAGGTCACTTCTGTCAATGGTAACATATTATAGACAAATTTAATGAAAAAGCTTTCAGATCCATAGAAAAGCTTAGCTATAGTCAAAATAAGAACATTATTAACAATGTAAACCCCCTCAAATTACAGTGTTAAGAGAACGTTTACTAACTGGAAATTTTATGTAAATATTTCATTTTAAAAAAAATCATGCTTTAGATTTAGTTTCATTTCTATGGATTTTATATATCAGAAGTAATATCAGTTGATGGAAACTTCTTATAAGCATCCTGTTAAGTGGGGATCTAGTAGTATGCAGTAAGAAGAACGAGTACATTTAACACCCTTCAAGGAAGGATTTCAAAACATTTCATGAATACCAAAGGACTGTGTGTCAACGTTACAACAGGAACTACAAAAAAAAACTTAGCACTCTTTTCTTGACTGTCCTTATCCTGTATGTGATGCAACAAAGAAAACTCTACTCCCTTGCCTAGTTTCAACTCCTGAGTTTTCACAGGCAGTCTGGTATGAACAAGAATCAAAATGAATCAGAAGCTATGTGAGAATTCAAACCAAGCATTAAAAAAAAACTGGTGCTGACAAAATGATCCAGCTCATTCACATCCTTTCCTGCACATGCTCTTCTACTGCTATTTCTGCTTCCAAAGGAAGCCAGGAAGAAGCACAGAAAAGTCTACACAGCATTGTACACCAAACTAAAGTTATAAAGGAGAAACCCTAACAGAAGCAGAAAAATAGTTATAGATACCCTGCCCAAAGAATTTAGGCTGCTATGATCAGGGCCAGGAAAAAAAAGTCACCTGAACTCCCAGTTCAAGTTCTATTGCCAAGGCACTCTGGGGAAGGTTTTAAGTAGACCTGCAGGCTTCTATTCTTCAAGTTGTCTCATCTGTCTGGCACTAGGTTTATAAATGAAAAAAAGATTCAGACAGATGTATTTGAGGAAGACCTCTCTAATCAACAGTGCTGGTTTACTCTCAGAATTGCCCAGTACAGTGTAGTTGGCTCCTGTGTAAAGTAAGAGAAGGAAACTGATGTCCAGTTTCTCATCGATATTTGAGACATTTATTTGCCTCACCCAATCTGTGGAAACAAAGAACAAGCAAACACTTCGCAAAAGCCAAAGTTCTTTCACTCTTGTGGGTCCCAGCTAGTTGCACAAACTACAAGGTAACTCCCTGTAATGTAATTTTTCTCAGGCATGGCAACATGCCAGGCCTGGCTGTACCAAACTTGTTAGTTTAAGGTTCCCTTTTAATCTGGCAGTCTGAAAGATCAACTAAAAATTCCTCAAGTAGCATTAAAGAATCTTCCTGCCCACAACTTTTCAAGAGAGGAATCTCGTTGCTTATTTGTCACCCACTGTAAAGTCTGACTTGACTTACCTCTCCCCTCTTACACTATGGGAAGAGTACACAAGAAGACTGCAAGTACTTGAACTGTGCTGCTCACAACCTTCCTGTAGACTTTTTATGGCTTGATATATTTATAACTCACACCACACACACAAAAGCAGGAGTCTACCATGCACTGTGAGAAATGTGAAGGACATTTCTAATTGTGACTGCCTAACCAACCTCAAATTGCTAAAGACAGTTTCAACTCAAAACAATGGCCATTTGGAGTCCAAGAATCCTTCCAGGACCCCTCTGCTATCGGAGTAAGTATTCAATCTACTAAAGCATTCCAAAATCACTTACAGGCAAAGCTGCTCTTGCATGCTCTGAGTTTATCAGAAGTACAGTGTGCAGTTCAAATGTCGCATGCTTCTCTCCTGTTAGCACAGCAGCCGACTTGATGAAGGAGTGACACGCTCTATTTCTCTCAGATTAAGTGTCCAAACATTAGTGTCTCAAACAAGAAGAGTTAATTCCTAAGGTTAGCAGGGAGTCAAGAGACTATTCAGACCTAATTTGGGAACCATGTGGTTTGGTACCGAAACATTGTGCTTCTCTAGTGTTTCTGTCCCCTCATCAATTGTAATGCTGAGGCTGCAGCTGAAGTTCTAAACTAACGTGGGAAGAGGGATAAGGAAAGAAAACACAGTACAGACTCCAGTTATAATTTGATATCTTTTTAGGACTCCTGCTTTAAAACGTATGTGAAGTTTGTTGAAAGAAAGAAAGAAAGAAAGATGTGGAGAAAAAAAAAAAGGTGACTCACCTAAGATGACTAGTGCTTGAGAAAACAAAGGATTTTTAAAGCAAGAAGATAAAAGAACTGTGGCTGGAGACAAGAGAAAGGGACTTGCTAGCCCCTGCTTGGTCTTTATTCTTCTCTGGGGAAATCTAACGCCATTTTTGTTTTTTCTTTCTACAAAGTGGAATTATTTGCATTATCATATGGCTTGCCAGGGAACAGTTACCATTCTCTAATAAATATTACCACATAGAAGCTGACTGTTGTTTTTATACATAATCAGTTATAAGGAGCCGTGACTCTACTAAAGCCAGTAGAGCCAAATCACATCAATTGAGTGCGCAGTTCTTGGAGAGTTAAAAGTATACTGAACCTTAACACATCTAAAATTTTTCAAAAGCAGTGTATGCTTATTTTAAATATGTATTATATTTAGCAATAAAGCTGTTAATGGAAAATTAAAGTATATAATGGCTAATTCTCAATTAAATCTTTCCACGGCTTGCTTCATCAGCAAGTTATTTATCCCGCTTTGCAGAGATTTTCCCAAAATTATGTCATATTGTTATGTATGTGTAACAAAGCTGGAGAAAAGCAGCGACATCAAGTTACTTTTGAACAATCCAGAGAAAAACGGTTACCAATTCATGGCACGTAAGCAATTAGATTCTCTTCCCAATAGTAGCTGTTACTAAAGAAAACAGATTTCAAACATCGCTGCTAGCACTTCTTGCAGGTTGGTTTGATTTTCTTCTGCTAATTAGCAGGTTTTGCTCTTTAGAAATAATAGTGTTGCAACATCCTGATTTATCATCTTTATGCTGTTTGAGATGCAATCCAAAAATACACCATAATAAAACATGAAAGCTATTGTTAAATTTTTAAAATCTATGTTAATGCACTTTCTGCTTACTCTAGTAGATCATGGTTAACAACTATGTAGTCTAACAACGACCAAACTGTCCATCTCTACATCACCTATTCAAGCACCTTTGTAACTGCAGGCCAGACATCCTCAACTATCTCCGATTCAGCTAGTAGGGCAGTTGTATTAACCAAGATCTCATGACAAACATTTATGTCTGGATTGTTCTTTGCAGGCTGCATGAAGTTACCATGCCTTCCATGACTATACCAGCTGGCAGTGCCCAACCTGCCTAACGATGTTTGTTCAAGCTCTAATAGGGCTGCTCTGCAGACACCCCTTGCAAAACAACAGCAATTTATGGAACAACCTTCTAAGAAAGGCAAATATTTCATTTGCCTGAATAATTCATAAATACAATCTTAAAAGGAAACATTTCCATAATGAAAGCAAACAAGCTAGAAAAGAAAAGGCTGCTATTTAAAATAAAAGTTAGGCATTCAAAACCATTCTGCTTGTGAAACAAGAAACAGTTTTCTTTCCCGTAAGAAGCAAAAAGGATATGAGCAAATTCTGCCTGCTGCATTAATTGACACACAGATAATATTTATTTAGAAAGACCAAGTAGGTGCTAAAGGAGTACAAGGCAATCACAAATTAAAAAAATATTATATTCTGGAAAGAAAAGAACAACATATTTGCATGGTTATCTGGAAACAGAACTCTTTGCAATTAGCAAAGACAAGAGGTAGCAGAAAGTCAGTTGGCACAAGATTTGAGGACTTATTTCCCTTTCATTTAACTAATTATCAGAAACTCTTCAAGGACACCCATCTATTCAGCCTTTACCTTCTAGAATTCTTGTCCTTTCCTTTTACAAATCTAAGCGGCAAATGACAAGATAATTCATGCATCATGCTTCTTGTCTATCCAAGGTTTCCCTTTTTCTTAACTAAAACCTAAGCCCTGTGAGGGCTTTTTTTCTGGATAGTCTTGGTCCGAATCATTTTGGAGCCTTCTGCATCCTAGATACCTGCAAACAGCGAGACTTTTTGTATATTTTTGCAAATTCACTGAATTCAAGACAATAGGTTGAATGGGTAGAAGTTTCTCTACAGGAGTCTGTAAACACACAGGATTCGCAAAGGTAGTGTGTGCCTAGTTCAGAGCCTCCTGAGCTCCCAGCTTAGGATAACCATATGAACTTTTTAGTAAGATGTGTTTTAAGGAGGGAAAAAAGACAAATGGTGCTTGGTTTGCAGTGCTTAGTCTTCCACATGTGCTATCTTTGCCTTTTGATTTAAAGAAGAGACATTGTTGCTTTAGATGACTGCTTGCATGAGGAATAAAGTAAAACAAATAGTTTAGAAACTCTTAACAGGCTTACATCTATTCGCACAGAGGCAACTATGGAAAGTACTGCTGAGTTAACAAATACATCACAGAAATTAAAATAAATTTTAAAAACAGAGTCAAACACATTAAGGAGCTAAATTAAGTGCATAGTTTATTTGCAACAAACTAGCTAACCAGCTCTAAATCTGATAAATCAGAAACAAATTAAATTGGGAGTTCCTAATCCTGTGACAAAGTTCAACAGGGCAGTAAGTTTTAAAAATTGAGACCAATTGCAACAAATATGCCTATATTTTATTTAAATAAACAAACTATTTTCTCTGGGTAAGTTGGAAAGGCTTAAGTTTATTAAAACGTAAGCCACAGACATTACAGTGTGTAAGAAAAGTGGTGTCAAAGAACAAAGTCCCCATGAAATTTTGAATCTGCTGCATAGAAAATAATCCACCCGCACTTAGCTGAGTCAGGAGAGAAAGGAAGCAGACACATCTACTTATTTCTACTGAGAGTTCTTTGCTTTTCAGCATGCTCCACAATTTTTTCTTCTACATAAAGTCCCTTTCGCTTCCTTACTGCATTCATGTACTTGCGGGCCTGGTTCTCTGAGTCTGCCTTTTCCCCAAAGTGCAAATATTCCTCCTCAGTGGTTGGTACCCAGAATGGGTCACTTGAAATGATCTATAGAAAGAAAAAAAAAAAAAAAAAAAAAAAGAAAAAAAAAGGTAAAACAGTACAACGGTTTATTAGCACATTTCAGGTAATCAATCTCTGATACAGAGAAGTATGAAAGTAGAGCAGACAAGAGTTTTCTGGAAAGCCTGCAATTAGCTTTTTAAGCAGAAAACAAGAATTACGGTACACTATGTGGCACTTGCCATCAAAAGACCACAACAGCTTTTCAAATCCAGTTGCGTTGATCTGCATGAATTATTTTTTTTTTTAAAGCAAATTTAATTGCCAGTCAGCAAACAATGCCAAATAACATTCAGAAAATTCTCGGTTTTCAAAAAGGAATTCCTTATTTGAGTATTATCTCAGTATGAATTTATTAGAGTTTATAAGAACTGAAGGTTTCTGCTCATTTCTGTGCGCCATGTTCTTCAATCCCTATGCATGGACAGATGCTTTAAAAATTATTGCTTCTGGTGGTAACATATTAAGTAGAGCTGCTCTTGCAGCTTAACATCTCAGGGGCTGTCCTCAAGAAGAGAGATGATCAGAGAATAACTGGACACGTCTTTATCCCCAGTTCATCCTATATACCCCACACTTCTCAGACTACCACAGCAAGTATTTCAAAGGTGTAATGATCTTATAAATTCTTTAAAACCTTTCCTGATTTCATCTTGCACAGGAAAGCTACAACATTTTTAATACCCCAAGACAGTCTGAAGAGATATTTACTCTCTACCTTTGGACTACATAGATTTCACACAAATTCTAGGCTTAATGCTTACCTAGCTAGCCCAAGATAACAATTTATTCCTGTTAGTGACTCTCATTACTTTAAGAAGTTTTAGTTGTTCAAGTAAATGTTTTAAGACCTAAAGAAAAAGGAGGACACCCCCCACCCCCCAGTTCTAAGCTCCTAAGAATCCACCTAATTTCTATTCATATATTAAACCCTTGCAGGCACTAGAAATTACTCCTAAGTCATTAAGAGTGATCATCAAGTCTTAAGGTCTTGTAATTTGTATGTGTAATCAAATCTGGGAAGTGCTCCCTAGTGAACTGATGTCTGGGTGACCAACCAAAATTGGACAGGGTTATAGTTCTGAGATTCAACTTCCTTTCCCATTAGTGGACAATTGACCATAAAACAGAGTAAAAAATACTGTAGTTAATGAGCATTAAGGAACTTATTTAAACATAGGAAGATCACCTTCCAAGAATGCTAACCATGAGCATTGGGAAGGGATAAAATTGACCAGATTACGTTACTCGGGTTCTGTGGCAAATTTCAAAAATACTTATTTCACTTAAATGACTGTAGATTTCCTCCAAAAGATGTAGTGACAGGTATTGTATCTTTACTAAAAAAGCCCTAAAGATAATACCTTATCCATTTCCTAAACAAAATCCTCATGGAAAAAGGAGTGCAAACAATGGTTAGTTACTGTAAGAATTAGGATAGTTATGACAATAGTTGAGGACATCACTATAATCATCTCCAAAATATGTAACATTAGCACTAACACTAGCAAATGACAAGGAGGGAACAAATTTCCCTAAACTACCAATTTTAGCTTAGCATTGTAAACCTTTTCTAGTGTTATAAACATCTTCTCACAAATTCTTGTAATTATCACACGGTACTTCAAATTAAGAAAGATTTCTTAAAGCTTATTTAAGTTACACAAACTAGCAAGAACTAGAATGATGGCTTAAGATGGACAATTTTCCCTAGAAATATCAACTGTAAAGTCCGAATTTAATACGTCATCTTAAATAACACCTAACACAATCCAACAAATTATACTTTTGGGGGAGTTAAGAAAATGACTGTGGCAGAAGATGGCTATTTTGTGTTAGGTAATATTGTAGGTTCAGCCCTGCAAAATAGTATGTAAGCCCCATAACCAACAAAAATAATTCTACTTCCAGTTAATTTACCAGAACTATGTATAGTTAGGTGGAATGTTACTTATGCTGGAAGTGACATCCAATCTCAATTATTTAGGTGGGAAATGACTACGCATAGGGTTGTCTGGCTGAAAACCAAAAGTAAGCAGAGCTCAGAAATAAACAGTATGAAACTTAGCTTTCCAAATGTTTCTACATTTATTTTTAACATAAAAGGACTGTCTAACCATAAAAGAATCTGCCCGAGTCATACTCATTCTGTCTTGTATAGGGCCCTATAACTAATGCCTAGAAACTTAAAGGTGATTCCTTGACAGCTTACCTCAATTAATAAAAACAAGAATGGAACCCACTCTTGAAAGTTTTACCATTATTTTATGCACCAGAAATAAAGAAAAGGAGCAGTGAAGACTACTGGGTTTTTCCAACTTTTGGGCAGAAACTGCATGTTGACTTGAAGTTGTACTGATGTTCATATTGAACATCTTAATGATGGAAAAACAACAGGGATTTCCCCATTCATGATCTACCCAAAAAGCTGAACAAACAACAATTTCAAAGTCCAAGAACACATGAATAAGAGAAGGTGATCCATGCTCAGTGGATTTGCTCCGGACTGTACTGCCGAGGGAGATTATACAGCTACAAACTACGATAACTTAAAAGGCTGCTACTACCCCCTTTGATGAAGTTGGACTTTTTTCACATTAGCAAGAAATCTAACACCCAGAAGTTAGGCTCAGAGAGAGTCAGCGAAACAGTGATTCTTGAAGAATGACTACAACACAGGAGTCCAAAAGTATACAAAATTGAGCTTACAGATCTCATCTACCTGGAAATATTTAGATATTTAGTGATGGATGCTTAAGAAAATCCCCAGGCTTGACAGACCGGCTCTTTCAATGATTTATGAAAGACTTGTTCTACTGATGTTAACAGAAGTTTTGCACTGGATACTTCTTCCACCGATAATAATCCATTATGCTTTAACAGGTATCTAGCGCTCAGGAAAGCCAACATAACAGGAGGCTCAGTTGTATGTACTATTTAGTACTTGGTAGCCAGCAAGGGTAAACCTGCAAACTTAGTGCAGCACGGGGCTACAGAATCCTGAGCAAACCTTGCACTGCTACATGATGCAGAGCAGCACTGTAAAGAGACATAAATAAGTCTCAAAAGCCACCTCAGGAGCTAGCTTTGCTTCTCAAACTGTCCAAATAATTCAGGTACGACATACTGTTTCTAGGGCAAGTTATGGTGGCATCTGAAAAATTTCTGTTACAGGATCATGTCTATCTGAATGGTGTGTCCACACGGCAAAAGACAAGGTTAAATTAGAATACGCTATTTGTGTTACCACACCAAGGTTAAGTAATGAGAAAGAGGAAGCCAGATCTACTGAGTCAGCTGGAACCTGGGGCATGAGTTGTGCCTCTCCTTTAAGAAGTCAGCAAATAGCCATGTTAACATAACCCTAATATCACTACACAGAGGCGTTACTGACAGCAAAACAAAAAAAGTAATTTTCTTCTTTAAAAGTTCTGATTCTGTAAGTGAAGGTGAGAGCATAGTCTATACTGTCCCTCTTCTATTTATGTCATATTAATGAATGACAGCAAATGCATATAGCAGGTGGCATCCATCATTCCCCATACTCTGTTAATACAGCACAAGCAAGCAAAAGGAAAAAAAAATGTTTCCATATAATGCTCCAAAAGCATTGTCATCAATTTGCTTACAATAGTAGCTGTCAGAATGGTGGATCTGGGTTTCCTGGAATCAGAGCTGAGAAGCTTTTTATCCCCTGAGCTATTGTTTGTATTCATGGGAACTGCACAGGAATGACTCTGGAATCTGTGACAGAAATTTGAGGTTTTGTCTGGATAAAGTCCTAAATGATTAATTGGATTCTAAACAGAGCAATCCTTCTGGAATATGAAGTAGCCATTTAACAGAGGGCATTTACTGTGGATCCTGGAAGATCCGAAAGATCAAAGCAGGAAAATGCCCACAAATGTTATTTTTTCTACGTTGCGTGTCACTTCTAATTTAAATTTATTTACATGATTCCACATACTAGTTTTTCAGTACAAACCTAAAACATATAGCCTAAGATTAATTTTTAAAACAGCAATGTGATAGCATCTTAACAGTGCTTTTTCAAAAAGTCACACTCCTAAACAAAAACTTCAATCAAGACAGAACTGGAAATTAAAAATAAAGATTTTTCAGCTGTGAAAGGCATGTTAAGTGACTCAAGCAATTCATTTCACCTTCTATCAAAGGTCTTTAGTCTGCCTTTCTGTAATTCTGCTTGGGTGCCTTGCATGTCTGGGAACCACTGAGCAGGGGTGACAAGAAAACAGCCAAACTGGTTATACCAAGTATAACAGACAAAAGATATCAGGAGCAACCAAAATTAGAAGATACACCATAAAACCAATGACATAATGGTATTGTTAGCATTATGGCAAAGTATATTTTTAAATACCACCATACTGTGTATAATTTGACAATTAGAAAACAGTGTATCTTTTCATCAGGAAATTTTGCTAGGACTTGGGAATTTTCCTTTGTAAAGGCATAAACCAGCCACTGGCCTACGCCTATTTATTATTCAACACCACAGTGATCTGGTGGGGACAACAGCAGCCTTAACTGCAAACAGCCCAGAACAAACACATGATTACTCCTCCAAAGTGTAAATGACAAAGCCAGCAAGACAGCTACTGCTTCCTCATTTACACAACGAAATACTTCTATACTACATCCACAAGGCTCTTCTGAAAACAATTTCTTTTAAGAAGTGAATTCTAAATCAAGGTTTACATTGTAGATGACTGGACTAGTGTTTACTCTGTTAGAGAACAAGTGTCTTCTCTAAAAGCCATATACAATGCAATACAGTAAAATGAATTGGTGCACAGCAGCCAATCCAACTCTTAAATTTGTTATTGCAAATGCAATTCTTAAGTGATGGAAATTTTCCTTGATAGTATTGTTTAACAATATCTTCAGTGATCTACTTTCTAAAAGTCTTGGCTGATATGATATGTTGAAAGTAAAAGCAACTCACTGAAATTCCGTTATACAAAAAACCCAGTCAAATACGGGCTGAAGAATATGTTCCATAGGTCACTGCAGAACTACAAGACCACCCTAGGTATAAATAAAACACCTTTTATAATGAAGTCAGCTGGAATTGGGTATCTCAAAAGAAGTGAATAATTACTTCAAATACTGTAGTGCAAGGGTGTTCTTTAGAAAAGGAAAATTATCTAAAGCGAGATGTTTCATTAAATATCACAACTATTCAAACCAACACACCCAAATAATGAAGTCTCATAAGACTTGTTTAGTAACAGCATGCAGAGTAGAATAGGCAAAACAGCTGTCATTTTCTTTTAGCCTAACAACCTACACATTAATTATTCAAACAATAAATGCCTGTATCTTTATCAAAGAAATAATGTGAATACCTGTAACAATCCGTAAAAATACAAATACTATGAGTGTACTATGCTAATACTGAAGGACAATACAGTGTGTACTAAATTCTGCAAATGATTATGTAAGCTAATCAAACTTTTCAGTAAGATTTGAGCTAGAACAGATCGCTTCCAATTCAAGAGGACTTGAAATTTTAAGCCTTAATTTGAGGATGATTTATTACTTGCATTTCAGTGGCACCCAGATGGCTCCAATACTGATCTGGGTCCCATTGTCTAGTGTATTTCACAAAATGATGGTATGAAACAGTCTCTGCCTAAGGCAGCCTAATTATGCAAAACAAGGTTGAGAGAAGCATCAAAAGCAAACAGAAGGGATCTGCCTAGTTCATCCAAAAGGTCAGGCAGATCTGGGAACACAGCCATGTTCCTAGTAGCATTTCCCTTACTGGTCCTTACTGCCTGATGAGGACAGAAAATTTCTTTTGAGCCAAATATCAGTGTGGAAAATGCTGTAGTTGGCCCATGAATAGAAAGAGCAGTCTTACACTGTCCAATGAAGATTTTAAGCCCAGCAAGCAACATTATGGCCTTTGTGAACTGCTTAATAAGAAATCTCAAGAACCACTAAATTCAGTGTGATTGGGCACTACCACAAGCAGCCCTTAGCATGCCAGGAAAAATATTATGCCAGCAGCTGTTTTTCAGAAAAGAAAAATATTCAAAAGAACTATTATACACAATTTCAAAGATGATACAGGCTTCAGTGTACCAGAATCCTTTCTACCTTAGAAAAATTGATGCTATAAAGATATTTCAAGAACATTCACAGTTCAAATGGTGTCCATCACTTAGTACTGACACAGACCATACATCTATAAGGGTACAGTTGATACGCTTGTCTTAGATGTCTGAAGCAGCACTGTGAAACAGAAACTACATCTACCTTCCTGGTAAAATGGCAGAACTTTGCAGAAGTTATGTGACCTTGGAAAACTGCTGGGTTTTTGGTAATATACAGGGTAACTCCGTAGAAGCGCTACTGCATTGAGCATAACCAAAGGGTGCAAGGCCATTCGGATACTGGCACTGTGCTACCAGAATACAGAACACCAGGCAGGGTACCGCAGTAAGCCTGAGGTCAGGCGGACTGAGGTGGGCTCTAGTGTCTTGTACATTTTGGGATGTGGAGCAGGGGCAAGGAAGAGATGAATCTCAAAAGTAAAGAGAGGCTAATTTCTTGACTATACTCTTCCTGTGACCTCAGATCCAGAAAGACCCATCACCTCCATATGTAAGCCCTCCCTTGAGTATCACACACAGCGTAATGCAGAGGTACCCAAGTGACTGGCTAATTCCTGTATTTAACCCAAGCAGCTGCAGTCAGGAAAGCAGTGCTGGCAGCGTGGCAGCACACTACCACCTCACACATAACCATGCCAGTGCCTGTATGGACAGGTAGTTTACCAAGTCATTCCTTACTTCCATATGAAAGAAAATACAGATCCTAGAATGGCGTTACAAGATGACATTAGGCAACTTCAAAAGCAATCTCCACATCAACAGTTGCTTTCCATCAACCCCACGTAAAAAGGCATGATGACTAGAAAAGCATGTATGACTAGAAGCTGCCATAACCTGTAACGTAGAGCAGTCTGAATACCATTTTTAAAGTGATTTCTGTACTACTGTGTTGAAATACTTTCCTTCAGCAATATACAATTGAAGAACAGGTAAAAACTGCTTTCAAAGCAGTCAGGATCTCAGCCTGTCCTTGAAAGAAACCACAACTTAAAAAATCAGGGAAAGATTCTACAAGTTTGTGTCTTTTCTTGATTGTTGTTTAACCAACTATGGTGTCTTACTGGTTTTATTCAGTGAAAAACCCTTTCATAACAGGTATCTTATTCCTCTGTAAGCCCTTACAGGCCCCAAATGCTTCCTATTCAGAAAGGAAGAGAATATTCTCGCTGCAGATTCAGCTTCTCCATTCTGCTGCATCCATTCCATCATAGTGGAAAGCAGGTATCACCTCCTTTCCTGCTTAGGAGTACCAAGCGACTGAGGGAAGTGCTGAGCACCTGAAACACTCCCACAAAACATCATGCTGGGGATGAGGATTAAGCAGTAGAGGGTGGGAAGAGAAATATCTGCAATATGCTAAAGAATTTTACAGAAGCACCTACACATAAAATGTTCTCAAAATAAAAACAAGTCACAGTTATTCTGTTAAAACACAAACTTTCACATTGTACCAAACACTTTGTGTACCAGCTTGCTTATTTTATAAATAGCTGATCTCTATACCACATCCTGAAAGAAGAAAAAATCCAACAATTTTCAGCCTCCCTATTTACCAATTGTTTGACTGCCCTGTAGTCAAATCTTGGCTTCACAGAATGCTGCCATTTGCATCACTACAGATCAACTTATCTATCAAACAAATAAAGGCAATGTATCTTCTTCTCAAGATTATATCTACTTTTACACAAGCATTTAAAAGAAAGCATGAAAACAGATTGCTTTCTTCATAACTTGCATGGAAAAAACCTCCCAATTTTATTTCTGTCTGTACTCCTCAGGAGTATTTTCTCTCAACAGCTCTTAATTGCAAATTACAAGGTCTGGCAAAAATACAATTTAAAAAAGACCCCAAAAAACAGACAGCCATCAAGATGGATGTTATAAACCCAATAGAAAAGTTAACTTATTTCATATCCATAGCCATCTTGCAAAAGCTACAAAAATACAAGAAGTATCAGATTAATAACTTCTTGTTTTCTTTCAAAGATAGAAGGTTTAAGGGGAGACAGAATAACTTGTGGTCAAACTTCAAACACTTACCCTACAGACATGTATTATCAGTATAGATTCCCTACAAGTAAAACAAGCATCCAAAAGTATTTTGTAATTCAGAGATCCCATCCACAATATATAAAGGGGACTGCCAAGGCCTTAAAATGCCTGAAGTCAGATATGAGAACTCCTCTTCCAATAAATATTGTAATAATGAACATTTACACATGTAGTTATAAAAAAACCCCTCATACAAGTTAACTTTGGCTCAAGACCATCATCTTTCTTTGTGTCTCAATCACTGACTGCTGAGCTTTAGCCTTGACTTCGGTCAGTAGCTACAAACAGGAATTCGGGAACTGGAACGAAAAAAGGAGACGTGTGGCTCTACTGTTGCATTCTTTCCTATTACTTAAGAAAAACGTATCAAGAGGGAAAATTAAAGCCACACCACTAGCACTTCTATTTACTCTTTTAATTAGCTTCAGATGTTCTGACCAATACAATAAGCTTTTCATATTTGAAAGGTTCCAGGTTACTCTTAGAATCCATTTACATGTCTAAACTGTCACTGGCACAATGATGCCTGTAAAGCTACAATTCAAACCTGGTATAGATTCACAGATTCTTGGAGTCTCTCTTATTACCTTAGTCTGCTTCCTGTTTAATGCATGCTTGACAATCTCATCCAGCAACTTCTATATTAAGCCTTCATCCTCTGAGTCGTAAAATGACTTACAATTCAAAAGGAATGAATTAAAATTCAGAATATAAAACTTGCAGATTCAGAATGCCTGATATTCTTACCACTTATTACATGCAGTCCTTCTCTTACCTATCTTCAGAGCCCTAAATCTTCTACTTAGAAGGGATACCAAAAAAGAATTCAGATTAAACGTGTTTACAGTTCACCCATGCCTCCCCCAAGAAAAAGCGTATCTAAGAACGAACCATTATTTAAAAGATGTGAGTTAACAGGAATACTACACATTTCAGAACTTTACAACTAGTAGATGTCTGACAAGTTCTGCACTTGCTGAGAATTCAATCAGCATCTGAAAGAGCCATGTGCGTTATTTTTTTACTATAACACAGATTTCCCAAATGGGATTAGAGTTCCATTATTCTAAGCATTGTGTAATCACAAGTATCTTCTTGTTCAAAGAACCTTACGATTAAGATAAAATGACATGACTGAGTAAAAAAAAGTCACTGCAAGGAATGAAGACAGAACAAAGGGAACAGGCTCAGGCAAAAACATAAACTAACTGAAGGTGCATTATTAATTCAAAGATTAAAAAAAAATACAAGGAGTTCATAATTATCCCAAAGTTATATATTTTAAACTAAGAATTCTGAAAAAGTTTATATTGAAATCTAAGAGAATATAGCCACATAAACCCAGTACACTTAATATTGCCTAGTAATATCATAAAGGAAAATACTTGACTAACTTGAAATTTATCTGTTTAAACTTGGACCAAACTGAAAGCTTTCACTAATGATTATTTGGTGCCATCCTCTACAGGCAGGAATAAATTGTATAAGTATGACAGAAGAAATGAATAAAAAAGGAGTATCTCACAAGACAGACCTTGATACGTGTATTGCTCCATCCCCCGGGGCTGCAGCAATCTGAACTACAGAAAATACATTCATTAACTGAAGAAAAAAAAATGGTAATTTGATTTCCACAGAGACCAAAATGGATTCACTTAAATGTAGGCTCTATTATTGACCTTCCTGTGTTTATAGTCTACAAATCGCATTAATGAAATGAATAATAAAAAATAAATTAAACCTTCATTTCTTTAAACATACTTTACGCATATGATTTCCATGAGATTAAGTGTTTAAAAATACCAAAAAGCATCTAGTTCACTAGCTGTAAAATGGGGGTAACAACACATTAAAAGGAACCTGTGTAGATATATGTCCCAGGTACTCAGCTAATGAGCTGAGCACACTGAGAAAATACCACTAATGCAGAATTCATTCAGAATGTCATGGAAGGTTTGAATAATATGCAATTAAAGCAGCAACCATACACTTGCTAACATAGGAAATGCAAAACAAAACCAACATGGCTAGTAGCTTAGCAAAAGCCTTATTTTGTTACAAAAATGTGAGAGCATGACTTTCAACGTGACAAAAAATCCCCAAAAAACCACCTGCCCCACTGAGATTTGCCAGGTGGAAAGGTGACTGGTTTACGCAAGCATTTTTCCTACTACCAGTACATTTTAGCACACTAGCTGCAATTCTAATCTCTCCTGAGGGTCAATTTTAGAAAATGTTGCCAGTTGTTCAAATCTCCCTCTCCTATGCATATCTATAATTACATGTGAACATTTTCTTATGTGAAATTCCTAACACCTGACAGAATGAACATACATGCCAAGGTCTGGGGATAGAAGTGGAAGTCAGAGAGGCAAGGGGTTTATGTTTTTGCTTAGTATCGGAGCACAGTAGCTACAAATCCTAAAGAAACTGGCACAAAACAATGATTAGCTGGAATTAACATCCTTCTAACTGATGTTCCTTTAGGGCACTGATACCTGAGGCTGTTCAGACAAAAGACTAGTTAATCCACAAAACCTCACCAGCACCTCAAATGAGAACAACCAAGACTGAGAGGACAACTGTACGCAATATTGCCAATCCTCACTGGTTTGAGGTACCTAATCTGTTACTGGCTTACACGTAGATCCCTATACCCCAAAAGCTGCAGGTTTATGTATTTTTTTTTGTGCATACACCATCTATGGAAGACAGTTATCGGGTTTCTCTTGGTTTTGGTTTTTTTTTTCCTCTTTCTTTCGGTGTATCTCTGTTTTTCCCTTCTATGGTTCTCCATGAAGTCAGACTTAGCTACAAGAAGGTTAAATGAATCTGTACTGGAGGACAGGTAAGTCCCTGGTCCACTGCAATTTCTAATGCCAGTAAGGTACCACTGCCAATGAAGACATAATGTACTTTCTGAAATGTACTCTTTCCAGGATTCCCAACTCCTTTGATAGCACTTGGCTGGTCTACAGAGATCCTCCTTTTCCATTAGCATCCACATAAAATTGCTGATGCAGTTACAATTACTAACAAAGAAATACTGGTAGTGAAGTGCTTAACAGATACTACCTAGTAGGGCAGTTTGGCTACTAGAAATGAGGAAGAATCCATACCACGTGAAAAAAAAGCACATACTTTGGAGAGAAACAATGGTAAACACACCATAGCTGGCAACTGCACGGAATACTAGTCCCACTGACCTCAAAAATCTGTAGTCTCAAAGACTTCATATTTGACATCACAAAATAAATCAGAAGATGAAATAAAACCAACCAAACAAAAAAAGACTTTATAATCCATTTACAAAAGTTTCTATGGTCCTAACACCAAATAAAAGAACATCTGATTTTAAAAAAAAACACCCACAGCCAAAACCAGAAAAACCTAGACTTCAGATATTTTAAAAATCTAATGTGAAAAGCTTATACCCTCTTACTCTTGCCCTTGAATTCATTTTTAATTCCTTCAGTGGAGTCCTCAGAGGAGCTCTACAATGCAGGTGTGTCTGCCTTGAACAAGGAACTCTGATTTACAGCTTTTTATATTACTCCTTGAAGATCTACTATCCACATCATAGGACTAAAATACAGTGCACTATCAGCTGTTGACACTCTCTATCAGTTTTCCCACTTGCACATTTTCTTTACACCTTCACTTTCACCTCTCCGTTTAAGTGACAAAGATGACCAAAGGGAATGATTTTGAGGATACCACCGCTTACTATCACCAGACTTAATTCTGAAATAATGAAATCTATCCTCTTTGCCTTTAGGAATAAAAATATATGTTGACTTGGATGTAAGGACCAAAAAACCCCAAAACCCTAGGTGTCTGTTAACCCCTAGAAGGTTAACTTTCATATGCATTAGATTTATTGTTACATTTTCTATTAGCAGTAGGCTGGGGCTGGTTTGTGTTTTGGGTTGGTTGGGTGGGGTTTTTTTCACTCCCCAAACAAGTTTACCAGAGAACTCATTTAAAAAGGCACATAAAATTGAGGAAAACACATTTATGAAGAATCACTTTCATTTGTGAAGGACTCACTTTCTATTGAAATAGCGAAGCATGCCATCTAAACAAAACATAAATTAATTTCTGAACAGCATATCTATAAAAGGAAACAAGACAAATACAAAGCAACGTTTTTCCCCCCTCTTCATTTCAGAAAGGAATTAATCAAATGTCTTGACCAAAACTTAACCTTTTCCGCTTATTATTCCAGTCTGCCACATCTACAGGAAATAATCACCAAAACAGATGGAATGAATAGATATTTTTACCTCCCAGTGGCTGAACACCAGCTGCGGACTGGCCAGGCCACTAGTTCTCTTCCTGATTTCATCAGCAAAACCAAAGCTTTCTGCTACTGGCAGGACTGCCTTAATAATAAACACATCCGTCCCCTCTTTCATCTCCTCTTGTAACACTCTGCCTTCTCTTCTGGACAAGACAGCATACACACGACCTGCAAAGACATAATTTTTATGAGCTTACCAATGTATTTATTTTCTGCATCATGAAGATAAATACATAAATATTTGCTTGGGAAAATTCATCATTGAGTAAAATTCATCATTTCTTTGGCTAAAATTCTTTCTTGGAAGCGGATTAATTAAGTGGACCCATGAAATTCAAGCAAACAACATGTTTTCCCAGTACAATGTGCAGAACCATATGAGTAACATTTAACACATCATTACAGCTGTACGGATTTAGACAATGCTTGTACTAGGTGCATTTTATACAATCATATGACTATTTTCTTAAAGGCACTTTGCCAGGTTATGTACCTGACTTGCTTTACTTCTTATAACCAAGTATTTGAGAAACATTACTCAGTTATCAAGCACTGGAACAGGCTGCTCAGGAAAGTGGTTGAATCACCATCCCCGGAGGTATTCAAAAGATGTGTAGATGTGGCGCTTAGGAATGTGGTTTATTGGTGGAGATAGAGTGCCAGGTTAACAGTTGGACTCAATGATTTTAAAGGTCTTTTCCAACCGAAATGATTCTATGATTCTAAGACATATCACTGTGCTTCAGGAATCATATCTTAGCTACCTTCAGAAGTTTGTTTGGATCCCCATGTACCTGTATGGTACTTGTCCCAGATACTGCAGTGCTATTCTAATCACAGAAAGCTGGTTTATCTGAAATACTACATATTTATCGTGCTTAATATGTTCAATTAGTTTTTTAATTAATTCAGTCTTTAGTAATGTCTAATTTTTATTTTTCTTTAACAAATTAATATTCAATCCATTGAAATACAGTGTCTATACCATGAAAGTAGGAGATGTGAAAATGGCCATGTTTGACTTTATGGTAGGCTTTAGGTTAATTTTGGAAAATGTTTTTGCAAATTTATGGGTTAAGCATTCTACAGATAAATACTAACAAACACATTTGTGTTGATCAAGGTAATAAAAACACAATACAACCTATGTACTGAAGAAAGTGCTTTAGGAATGCTTTCATTTACAAATAGATAGTAAGTATTGGATGCAAAAATTAATTTTAAAAGTACCTTGCCATGAAGAACAAGTTTATATCAATTTCTAAGAGGTTTAAATATTTTCTATTATATTGCACTTAAAAAACACAAATGCATATTGCTACCTTTTAAACAGCTGGGCAAAACTGACTCTTACTGGAAATAAATAGAAATATGCATTACTTCATAATACTTGCCACCTTTTCTCACTTGACAAAGATTTCGTTACATATTATAGCCACAGATATTGATTTGCATATATACTGTAAGCCTTCTGCAGGATACCAGAGAAAATATTGCAGTGGGTTCATGTGCCTTTATTTTTTAAATACAGAATCTGATCCTTGTTCAAGGCACTCCACACAAGCACACAGCTAGTACTGTTACATCTTCCTGTCAGATGCAGGTAATGAAGCATCAGTTCAGCACCAATCATTTCAAGAGTTTATAGTTCTCTAATAAAATGGGGGTTGAAGTGTTTTGTCTGTCATAACTGATAATTTTCTCTGCTCCTGCCCTTACCAGGACCTCCTCGCTGTTCCACTGACTGAACTTCACCTTTACGATGAACAATAGTCTTCTTATGGCTCACAAGGAAATGGAGGAAATACTTAAAATTCTATACTTAAAATCATAAAAAAGATTAAGGCATTCTGAAGATAAGTCACTGAGCTTGCCAGGGATGTACAGCCTTTGTTAACATAACTAGCAATTTCAATTCCATGGAAATTTCAGTGAGTCCAGAAAATTCTCAGATATGAAAGGGTCTTATCTCAGCACAGCTCACAAGTCACTAACTGCTTTAAAATGCGAGTTTAAACATACACGCTGCAAAAGAGCACCACATCATGGTCACTGTACATACTGTGTATGTACTACACAGTATATATTAAAGCTATTTGTTAAAGCAAGTAAGTTCAAAACCACTTTATAGGTTATTAACATTATAATTATTAAAATAAATATTTTAAGTTAAGTAAGACATAGAAAACTTTGCACACATATTAATGAGGTAAGGTAACATTTATGAAAAAGCACTTTAGATGCACATTTTTTGGCCATAACCCACTGAAGATTATTCTTTGAAAACATATAAGCCAGAAGACAATTTATAGCTTACTAAATGGTTTCTAGCTGCATGTATTTCATTCAAGCAGTCTGGAGTATTGCCTTAATTAATGCTATCACAAAGAAGCTATATAAGGTCTTCCGTTTTACCACTATGGGCAGACAGCAGTATACTGAAGAAATACTGGTTCTACCGCTACACTAATTAGTTGAATGGATTTAGCAGCATCAATCACCACGAAATACTGTTAAGATCTTCCTGTTTGAAGCAGTTAAAGCAGTTATTTTGAAAACATGATACTGCTTCAAGAACAGCTTCAAGGTGCTGTAACACAGAGAACAAACCTGTGCATAAGACTCACTTTAAATACATATTAAGACCAGCTCCTTCAGTCCTGTTCACCACTTTACTGAAGGATATTTCAGTGCATTAAGTGGAAACACTAAACTCATTTCCGTACTCCCTGCACGCAAAAAAAAATAAAATAATTAAGCTTCATACTGGAAAGCAATACTGTGGAAGGACAACAGGATCAGCATTTGCAAGAGCCATGGGGCCATCACAAATTCAGTAAACAGGGAAGGATGAGCTGCTCTTCTGTTTTGGAAGCTGCAGGTTTTCACTCATACAACTGAGCCAGAGGTAATATTACAAATTGATTTGCACTGTCCCCTAAAATGCTGTGATCCAAAATTTTAATATTTTTATTTTTAAAAAAATAAAGACATAAGAATTGCTATGAAAATCCAAGCCCAAAAGCTACAAACTGAGTCTGGTAAAGTATCTTCCCAACTAAGTTTCAATGACATCAGCAAAATGAAAAGACAGTCCAGCTTTCAGTCTCCGGAACACCTAGACTAAGGAAGAAGAGCTCAAAAGGTAGGAATATCAACAGGCAAAAGCTAATAATAATTAAACACATGATACTAGTTCAGAATATTCTTCAGCTTTGGGGAGTTTACATAGAAGTTCCATAAAGCAGGATTGTGTAAAAATGAATTTTTCTAGTGAACTAATTGTAGGAATGAGATGCTCCAAGTAATACCCGCTGGGAAACATCAGATGTATGTGGGACCCAAGTCTAAACCCAAGGCCTGTTACACTGGACATGTATAAGCTTGCAAGCCATTACTGCGTGCTTCCTCCCTTGCTCCCCTCCTCAGCTCCAGTTCAGTTTATTTTCATTGTCAGAAAAGTCTGATGGAAAAACCTTTATATACCGAAATAAGGAACTTTATAAAAGAACTAGCTTTCTCAGAAGCTAACAGCTTAGAAACAAGCAGATTAATGTGAAGATAGATTAAACTCAACTGGGTATCAACATACGGAAGATCAAACAAAAGAATAAAGTTACAAAAGTCAGTGGTTTATCACATGTCAACTGCCAAGTCTTACTTGTTAGCATGTGTGCTCTTCACTTCCCCTAACGAGGATGCAATTTATTAGCTTAAAACTTCCCTAATAAAAATTAAACCCATTAATTTGTAATGAACTAAGTGCATGTCCATGGTTATTACCACACAACTCACACTCATTAGCCTGGACTAATTTTCTTGCATGCCTGAATCCTAAATTACACTCATTAAGATAAATAATTATATATTTTAATATATTTTTTTTTATATATATATGTATATGTGCACATTAGAAAGCCATGTTTCCATTTGGTTTTATGGCACAACTTATCAGCTGATGCATGTTAATCACTATAAACAATCATGCTTTTCCAGCAGTGGGCATTTTCAAAACCAGCAATTCACACAGTGTTTTTGTTATTTGAAATTTGATAATTTCCCTGTAGTTTGAGGTAGCAATTCAGACGTATTGTGCTCCTGGACCAGTAATGAGTAATGCTACAAAGTCTAATTGGACAGGCATTCTTACATGTTAAAAAATAATTAAAGACAGTTTGAAATGCAGAAGTTCTACGTCATAGGAAGTTGTAGTTTAAGGTAATGCGCTAATAAGCTTACAGCAGGACACCTTTAACCAGGCCTGCTAGAGGGTACCTCCAGAAAGGAACAGGACCGCGCATCTGTACAAAAAAATTGCTCATTCAAAGGCACTTCTTTTCACTACATGCAGTTGTAAATTCTTCTCCTCAGACCAATCTGGTTTGTATACTGCTATCGTTATGCTTGTATGCAAAACAGATGAGATTTTTACAACAATTAACAAATCTTTAATTATTGGATGTGAAATATACTATAATTTCTGTCATGATTAGTATAGTCAATTTACTGATAGCTTAAATGCAATGGAAGTTAGTTTTAACAAAAATCTTGGTGCACTGGATCAGACTCAGCGTGCAAGCAACTCCCACGGAAAACTCCAAGATGTTATGTTAACTAAGTGGTGTTGCAAGTAGGTCATAAAACCAAGTTTAAGTAGGTGTAAGTGGTAAGGTAATGTAACTGACATGAATTTGGTATGCACTGGGTTTGCAGTCAGTAACTTGCATACCAGAAGGATACAGATGCTACTGAAAAAAAAACACCCCATAATCAAAAAACTACTCAACTTTCTTTTTTTCCTGAACATCTTGAAATAGCATTTACTAAGATTCTGCACTCATTTTTAAAACAGGATAGGTTTCCTCATGTCTTCATGAAACTAATGCTTAATTATGAGGCACAATATTGATATTCATGTTTACTCAGGTTGATATTATAAAAACTTCATAAAAAGGCAACATTTGGTACCTTGCACTTAGTATAGCATTCCTATTTATGCATATGCTTCAGATAGGCACAATGAATGCTGAATTTTCATTCAGAATATTATAAAGACTACAGGCATCACAGAGTCATTGTAATCTACTGGAGAACTATGTAAAAGGCTTCTGATAAAACTTTTAATGAAGTTATACTTCCTGATACAGCCTAATTTATAAAACCTTACCTTAGAACTCAGAAAGAAAATTCTTGACAAAGGTTTATTTTGTCTGTCTTACCTAAAACTTCTGCAGTAGCCATAATTTCACATGTGTACATTGCTGCCATAAGCCTCTGTGGTTTTGCTTGCAAAGCATAACGACAAGCTTCCTTCATGGTGGCAATCAGTTGTCCAGAGAAGGGACCATAACAATCTGCAAGTAAAACTTCTCCCTTGTGTTTACTAATTTTCTCAGTTGATTTTGTAACACTTTGACTGCTGTCCTGGTGTTCATTCGCACTGCAAACTTCATCAGCACAACTACTCGTTAGAGCAGCATCTTCATTTTGTTTATGTTCTACGGCATCACAGTTCCCTGAATCCTGACTGCTAGTCGACAGCATCTCTCCAACTTTATTTATTTCCCATTTTTCCACTGTAAAACAAACACCCATGAGGGGTTCTTCACACATGGGACCTGAAAGCGTAGCCAGCTGAAATCCACTTACTATGCTGTTGTCAAAGTCTCTGTATTTACTTGCTTCTTTCACAGCGTTCCCAAGGCACTGCCACACAGATCTTTTATAGCCCTCAAAATTATATAACAAAATATTAGGCCCACACTTCCGTGGTCCAAATGACCAGATCTGATCAACAGCATTTCTCCACTTTCTTCCCTGCAGATTTTGCTCCAACTTTTGTTTGAATTCCTTGATCCTATCCAGAGTCTTCTGATTTATCTCATGGGTTTTTTTCTCTTCATTCAGAGATGTGTTGAGTTGCTCCATAGTTCGAATTAAGTCGCTGTTTTCTTCAAGAAGTCGAGTTACCTCCTCAGGAAGTGGCACTGCTCTTACGCTGAGAGTAGCTTGTTTATTTGGAGTAGATATTGTAATAAGCCCATCTGAATCAACTTGAACTCCTTCAGGAATTTTATTTGGGTCCTCTTTTGTTTGGTGTATGACAGCAACTTTCTGCTGTTTTCCTATTTCTTCATTCACCATATCGACTTTTGGAGGTCTTGTTATTGTCTCTCGGAATGGTATAATAGGTGCTGATACACTAATCTGTACCTTTGCAAACCTGTAAAATAAAAGTTTAAAAATTAGTTTAAAATTTAAAAAAAGACTTTTAAACTTGGGTGTGGGAGGTAGGGCAATAGCCTTAACATGGAACAGATGTTCATGAATAAATCTGACTGCAACACAGATTACTAGGTAATGCATTTCAAACTCTTAAAAACTTTGTCATGTAACTCAAAAGAGAAGTATTGCCTCTTATGTCTTCAGGTAGAATTGGAAAGGAACTGAAGAAAATGAAAGAAAAAGCATTGCTGTGCCTCCATGTAAGTTACCAGTTCACCCACATCTTGGCAACTATGTGCTGCTGTTCTCTCCCCTCAAACCAGATACAACTTAACTAGAAAAATGTGAGGCTAAGGATGATGAAAGGTATGAGAGTACAAGCAGCCTTCAGCCTGCAACAGAGGTCTACAAAATCATGAGGGCATGGGGAAGGCTGATCAGGATTAACTGACAAGGAAACCACAACAGGCCGGGACCAGAAAATGGTTACGGCCCAGGAAAACATTACGGTTACTCTGTTTTTACTCTTTCCCAGACATCTGCTCCAGGCCACGCTGCTGCAGACAGCACTGAGCAAGATGGATACTTGATCTGAACCACTACAGCTGTTCATACAGCAAGACACTCTGAAAAGATGAAGCACTGGGTAAGCTGAACAGGCTTTTGTAAAGAAGTGTGGAGCCGCAGCTGTACAACCTTGTAGGTTTAGCTCAAGTACCCTCTCTGCAGTGAAGAGCGTTTGGCACGCTGATACTCCCATCTTCTCCACACTCCTGGCACAGCAGATTCAAATCTGTGCGTAATACTGTGCTGCCCTTGTCTGTGAAACCAGCACTGCAGCACAGAAGCAGGAGCATTAATGTAGGAAAAAAAAGCTTTTGGCAAATTCATAGTGCGATTAGCTAGCCAAAGGCTTAACCACTATTCTCCTCACAAACGTAAAGGATCATTCATAATTATGATCTTGTAACAAACGTAAATACACAAGGCACTGTTCTGAAGGTGGCAGTCAATGACTGCCTGCATTGGGTTGTACCAGCAGATAGGGACACATTTGTTACCGAATTATGCCAGGTAATTATTTCGTGTGTAGACCTGTCATTAGTAGCAGCCCTTTCTCTGCTATAAAGCAAAACACAATCCCTCTCTCTCATACATCCCAAGTAGCTTTATACTGTACAGTCACTTCAATAAAAATCAAGCTTTTTTTTTTTTTTAATTAAGTTACTTATGTGAGTACAGCTTATACAAAACTAAAACATAAAAAAGCAGCTATGGGAGATAATTAAAATAAATTGACCATTAACTACAGACAAAAATTAAACTATCAATTCTACACCAGAAAACCCTATTATTTCAGGTCATTAAATGCTTTTCAGTTTGTTAGAAGAGTTTATATTGGAAGATTCTCAAAGATAATAATATTTCCTAATGGAAGAAAATAAATTTTTAATGCTGTGGTGAATCTTATTTGTGGGCTAATTAAGAAAAAGTAAATTTGATCTTTGCCTTTAAGGAACCACGGAAAGCACAAAATAAAATGGGGTATGAGACTGTAGGTAAAGATTTTGGTCTTTTTCCATGCCAAAAGAAAAGAAAAAAATGTTACCAGTGCAGTTCAGCCTGTTAAACTATAATTCATATTCTGCTTTGCAAGAAATGTACCAATTTTTAAAGGAATTGTTTCAGGTCAAGAGTTGAAAGATACAACCTAAAAAACTTTCTTTTTTCTTTTGAACTAAATTGGGAAGATAGTCTATACAGTGAAAAAAACTCTGATTTGGAAATAAAAACATTTAGGAAATACCAAGTACAGTAGACCACAATAAGAGAGAATGACAGAAGTTTCAACAATATTGTAGTATTGGCATTTATAACAGTGATGAAGTGTGATTATTAAGGAACTGATATATTTTCCACAACAATGCTATTAACCAACAGCAATGTTTTTCAGATTAGTTTGTATTTATTATTTGTCTTTAAGTGAGTACTTTGCATGAAAACTTTCACTACACTTTAAAAAAAGTATTCCACAAGATAAGAAAATAAAATACTAGCAATTAAAATGCTCTAGAAATAAAATCTTCACATCTTTGAGTATGCCACCATGTTATTTTACCACCCAGCCAGGAAGTGCCAGATTTGTTAGCTTTCATATATTTAATAAACATCTCTATATTTATTCATAAAGGATCACCTTTTTTATCTTCAGGTGCAACTTCATGACCAGAACATCCTGCATGGTATTTTATCTCTGTACTGTAATCACAGAGGCTGAAAATTGCCAATGGCACCATGGCAAACCCCTGGGTTTTCCGTAACTATGAAATGGATGTTTATTAAGTGCACATAATCAGCATCTTGTTCAAATACATTCAGGATTTAATGCCGCTGAAAACAGTGGAATGTTGAAAGCTTCCCATCAAATCTGGAAAACAGCCTATATTTTTCACCTCATCTAAAGGGGAAAAACAATAGTCTCATAGAAAAATCTCAAGAGGAAACAACTTGTTTGGAAATGAAATGTTCCTACCACTGGTAAAATGGTAATCCTGTGTCTTCAAAGATTTGTAACAGCTTTTTCTAGCTACATAACCTAAAAATTATATTCTACTGATTATTATCTCACTGTTACAACCTGTGGTATAGCAAGCTAGCACCAGATCAATGTACAATGGGGTTTGGTCTATTTATTTGAGCAATGAAGGTATAAAAATAATGTTTGATTCTGCCAGCTGAATTAGGCTCAGTTTTAAAAACACATGGCGAAAACAAGACCATAATTGGAATGACCTGTTTCTAAGGCCCAGATACTATTTACTTTCATTTATCCCACTAATGAACTAGAGATAGAACTACTCTATAAACTAATGAACTAATAGAACTACTTTATTACACAAAGGGAAAGTTAGTTTTTTGATAAGTCACTGATCCCTGTAAAGGAGGTGCAGTTAGATTTTCATGCTGCTATAGTCTACATTCAAAACCAAAATTAACGAAAATTACGTTGCAGTATGCATAACTTAAAGGATGAATTACCTACATGATTGCATGGCCATCTGTGAGGTTAATACAATGCATTCAGGAATACTCGATACTTCAGCTCTATCACTCTAAAGCTGAAATATTTTGCTGTAATCAGTTTTAGAATAGCCACTCCTCTGCATCAAGCCTCAGTTCTATTAGTAACACCTACAGCTGAAAGCTAGTAGCTCAATAGCTGCCTGCAAATAAAACCACCACAACTACCACTACCTGAAATCACAGGTACTGATAGCCAAGCAAACGCAGCTCAAAGTAACTCGTTAGTTTTAATCTGTATGATTTGAACCTTGAGAAACCACCAAAGGCTCTGTCCTTTACACCATGGACTACATGGTCCCAGGAGCAATAAAGCAACTCACTCCAAATACTTAACAAGTCTGGGAAGAGTGATGATTAACATCACTGTTTCTGTGACTGGCAATCTTGGTCTTTATAAATCCCCTTTTATTAAAGCTCGCACTAAGCCTTCATGAGAGCTACAATTCATTTTATCAAAAAGTGTTCCACACCAGATTATTTTAGAAGCCGTTAGTCTAGACTCCAAGAAAGTGCAACTCGAGGAAAAAAACTAGGATAGTTTTCTATCAAGCTAGGATAGCATCTGGATTTTTATTGCAACTAAGCATGAACAGAAACTGCCAAGGGTTATTCCACAGAGAATGGAAATGAAGCACTGCTTTACTCAGGCAACCAGCATTACATTAACAGAAATAATTTTGTCCTTTGGTCTGATAACCAGTATTATAACAGTTTCATAATATAAAGGGATGCTTTAAAGTCAGCTGAAACATTTTAGGTATATCAAATGTTGTGAGTAATGGCAAGCAAAAAAGGAATAATGATTTATTATGTTTACCTGACAGACCCAAAATTCAGAGTTGTGTATCCCCCTTAACCACTCATGAGGTCTGATCAGGTCCATTAAATGACAACAAAAGGACTAACCAAAATTTCCTAAGTTCTAGTAAATTTTGGCAATCATAAAAAAGTTGCAGAGGAAAAGCAAATGTAATCATGAGCTTTATTTACATGGGATTCAAAAAACAGATCTGTCCTTTTTGCAGTTTTCCCATGCACTTGTATTATACTTAAAAACAAAAAACAAAAACAAAAAGAAAAAGGCTCCACACCACCACCTTCATTCTCTTTGTTTCTCATTCTGAACAGGGTAATTTAATCCCCTCGTGCTTAGTATTTGCAATGCTCTTTGGACAGAAAGTTCTAAAACTTTCTGTTGTAAAATGCAGAAAATAAAATGCTCGAAGTTAAAAGGTCTAATTTATTACTCTATTCAAAAAGCGCTAATTAGGAAGAAAAAAGAAAAATAAGTGTAGGTATATTAGGCAGAACATCCATATTTAATCATTTAGATAAACATGGATGACACTGATCTTTTACTTGTTTCCATGTCTCTTCACATCTTTGACAGTATCACTTGAGCATAATTTTCTAAATACATACTGGGAAAGCTAAAATTAAATATGTGCCTTTGAAAAAGTTTGATTGAAGTCCCAACAAAGACAATTCAGTGTAGTTTCAACTCAGCAGAACCTCCTCAGTTTCTGTAATTACTCAAAAAATGTCAACTCTTCAAAAAATAGTTGATGCTATTATGATAGATGCTGAGACCAGAATCCTGCCCTGCTACATCAAGTAGCACTTAAGCATTTTGAATAACCATTCCCAATATTTTGGGGAAAAAATTTGTGGGTAACAGTTTAAGCACATTATACTCTGTCTCAACCCCTAGTTCACAAGTTGCTATTCCAAACTACGTGCGTTTAGAAGTTAAATATTTGTAGAGAAACACACAGAGCTAATATAACTAACATTTCAGACCACAACTTTTCGTCTTCACACTTTAATAGTTAATAGTTTAAATAGTTAACTGATGCAAAGTTTACCGCTGTCAGAACTCACATGGAATCCCTGTGCAAGGCAGGGAACCCTTCACTTGTCCTCCTACAAAATGGGGAGAGAAGGAAGGGACAATTCTTGTCCCACAAGCTAGTATGTGAGGGCTGGCAGCTAAGTCCTTAGAGATGGCTAGAAGGAGCACAAGCTAGTAAATACAGTTGCTCCCAACTAATTTTGGGAGCTGGTCCACAAGTGAGAGAAAATGGCAGCATGAACCAAATGTCAAATCCAAGTGGGTCATAGTGGGAGCCCTGCTAGTCTGTGCCCTCAGGTGTTTCTCGTTTCGGCTTACAATGCCAAAAGCACAGAGTGTTTATGTGCTTTGGTAGTTTGGAACATTGACAACATATTCTTGTGGAATACAAGCAAGGGACACAAAACGGTCATTCCTGGCAGTTTATAATTCTCTTAACAAAAGCCAAATTAGAAAACTACTCAGAAATAACCCAAAATTATGTTCACAAAAGAAGAAGTTAGAGATGTAAATATAGGGACTGCTACTAGCTGCTCACTACAATCCTGTTTCCCCATCACACAACTATTATCTTATTAGTATTTTCCAGATTTTGACCACTGCCATTAATAAAGGCATTTCTACACCTTGCTATGCAAACTGCAGCTAAAGACAGGCACAACCAGTTTTGCTATATTTAGCACATTTCATTCAAGCGAGGCGTATCAATAAATAATATTGGTTTTGAAAGTGGTAAAAAGTGTTGCACTAAGTTGGAATGAGGATAACCATTAAAACATATATCCAATTTTAAAACTGATCCAGTCTAACTTCCAGATATGACTGTTGTCTGACACCAACTAGAACAAATATGAGTACAGTAAGACAGACATTCAACTATCCATCATCAGGTTTTCTTTTAGGTTTAGAAAGAAAATGACAGTAAAGGTATGTGGACAGAAGTACCAGAATTTTTTTAGTAAATGCAGTTACAGGAAAGGACTGTTTCAAGACAACTGTTCTTCTACCAAGAAATATTAGAAGATACCAAATATATGCATTTATGCTTGCAAAAAATCCTGCTCATTAATAGGGGAACAGATTAACATTAAAAAAAATATTAATGTGAAGAGTAGGATAGAGTCTGCACATACAATTTTGGTCTTGAGCTTTCTAATTTTTGAGAGTGCATTCAGACATGATTCCCCTCACAGGTTTTATTTTGTATAAATGGTACATTACATTCTTAACAGGACTCCTGAACCTATTGCAATTTATCATTTCCAGAAAGTGCCCAAAAGGTGTGTAAGATGTACAGAAGTGATGAGATAGTACCTTCTGCCCAACTTCAGGTAATTTTTTAGCTACAAAATGGTGCATTTATGATCCAGTAGTAAAAAAGGTTAGTGGATGAAGCTTCCATTTTACCGGAACACAGATCAAAGATATGCATCTGACAGAGAAATACAACAGACACCTACTGAACTAAAAATATTTCTACCTCCTTGCCCCTCTAACCTTTCTTTCAGGTCATCCAAGCAACGTTGAAGATGAACTTCTCCTGCTGTCACTAGCACATGCTCTCCTGTCTCCTGGATTAAAACTTGGACACACGGATCAGCTTGGTTTAAAAGCTTCATTCCTCTGACCAGCTGAGGCATATCACCTGGCAAAATAAGGTATTATTAACAAAGTAATACTGAAGAAGGAATACTTAAAGTAGGATATACTTAAAGTGAGAAATGGTAACACTCATTTTTATAGAAGTCTAAACACAAAACCACATTTTGGGAATACTCAAAAACTTTCAGCTAAATTCTGAGGTCTTTCTGTGGACACATTTCTGGTTATGAGTCACAAAGAATGGTATGGTTTAAGAGCAGCAACTGAAGACAGAAACTATATTCATAATTTATCTACCAAGAATTTATGCACTGATTATAAAATTCATATTATACAATCATAACCATGGTACACATTTAAATGGATTACCCGCTTTTGGTTTACATAGATTTTTTTTAATTTTTTTTTTTTTTTTTTTTTAAACACAATAGGTTTAGTATACCAAACTAGCAAATTAACTCCAGAAACGGCTCACAACCAATTAAAAAAAAAAAAAAAGTTATCAATATGAAGTGCTCAAGAATTTCAGAACTTCACTCCTCATTTGCACAAATTATCAAGAGACAGAATGTTTCTTATTTACTACAACTGTTTAAAGTCGTCATTCAGTAAATAACATTTCTTTGCAATCTTTCATGGTTAAGTGTAGCAACCTGTAAATTGCTAGTGTTTAAAATGCTCCAAAGACACAAATAATAACATGTTAAGTTTACTAAAATAAAAGAAAAATTATTCCGTATGGATTACTTCGAAGGCATAAAAGCGAATGAATCACAGGAAGGATTTAAACTAGCTGGAAGCCACTGAAAAGCTTTAATGTTATTACAACCTGAAAAGGGGAAAAACGGGGAATGTGAGAGCTTTTCAGTGAAACAAAACACAGCTGTTCCCAAAATGAAGGTGTTTAAAAAGAGTTGCCTTAAAGTTAATGGAGAAAGAACAACACCAGCTGAGTCAAATTTCGCTAGATTACATCAAAGCTATGCATAAACACATCATGTCAGCAGCCTTTCATAATTAATACAATTTAAAAAAATTGATTATGATTCCTTTTTCTTACTTTACATGTGGGGTGAAGAATACCCATAGGCTTTCTAGGAATGCATATTCATATTCAGAAAGAAAAGTGACATTAAACTTGTCATTCACTTGGAAACTATTAAAAGAAACATGATATTGTATATTTAATGCTAAGCTTGTGAGGGTATAATAGAAACATATCCTTGAAAACTAGACATAAAAATAAAATAAACAGTGGAAAACACACAGTGTTAGTTCACATAGCCAACAAAGTTGAACAAATACTTTCAACCTTATCTTCTACATTTAAGCCCACCGAAAGGGATGCACAGATTTAATTTTTTTCTTTTAGAACTTACGGTAACCATACAGGAAAATTTTGACATGAATGTGAAGACATGCAGTAATTTTGTAAAATATACATAGGGAAATAATTTGCATTTATTTGAGTCATTTTCCAAATAAGCAGATGTTCTTTTGAAGTAGGTTTGCTGTAGAAATCCAAGGCACCCATATGTGACAATTTGCTAGGGCCACCTCAAGACTATATGCAGCTCACTGGACAACTGATTGCTTTCAAACTGCAATAGTGATATTATGTTTGTCTTCCTATTACTACAAGCTGCAGTTGAATTTCAGGAAACCTTTGCAAGTGTACCTTTGAGGTTTCTGTTGCTCTAAGAAATTTAGTTCAAACCACAGATTCAGAAGTTACCAGGGAGGAGTAATTAAGTAATGGTGTAAGAATGATAGGGATTCATTTTCTTGAGGAAAAAAAAATGACCCCAAAAATCAGTCTAGAATTACATCCCTTAAACATTTTCAACTTAATACTACACTCAGCAGAACCATTAATTTCCAATACTTTCAAAACGGCTTTAACAAATACACCATGAATGATACAAGATTATCTGTTATTCAAACATGCGGGATAAATAGCTGCTAAGCTGCCCAATCACTTTCTGAAAAACATGTAATCTTAGTGTTACTGTATTTTGTGGCTAAACAGAAAGCCAGTTATTTTGGTTCCACTAACCCTACAACAACAACAAATGGAAATTGGGCTGAAATTAAAATATAGCCAGAGATATACTAGTCTCTGGTTGAAGGAGGGAGGGGGTGCGAATAATCAGTTAGAAGCAGTACTGCAAGTCTGTACCACAAGTTTCATGATATAGCACAAAAGAATGTCAGTGGAAGTGAAGAACCCAAAGATATACCTCCTTTGACAGTAAAGGAATACTGAACCTTCAAGCATCACGTGGTGTCTTACTTGGGGAACAGCGAAGTCTGACCACAAAGCGCACAACAAGGTCTTTTGTATCAGCTCACCTGCTGAAACATGACCTAGCCAGCTAGAAGAATTCACGAGGACAATAAAGTATGGTCCTCTAGCAAACATATATATTCATTTTATACTGGGTCAGTCACTAATTCGGTGGATAGATCATAAACTAGCCAGATCGCTAAGGGTGGGAAGCTGCATTGCTACCACACTGAATTTGCATTACCATCCCCTTCTCCTTTAAACTTACTTGGATGCTTTGGTTCAACAGCTACCCGCACAATCGGTGTAGCTTCAAAGTTGAGAGGTGTAAATGGTGGACAAGCTGGCGATGTTGACAGTGTTGCAGACTTTAGCACAACATCTTGCAGGCCTCCTATTCCTAAAAGAGTGGAAAAAGAAAAAAAACAAAAAATCACCCATAGACATATTAAATGAGACTAAAGGTATGATCATCAAGCTAAAAAAAGCAGAAATTATTCTAATTACAAAAATCAGATTAAAAAACTCCTCATATAATGTATCTGTTAAAATATTTGTGCATAATCTGGGTACTCAAGTCTCTGGTGTGACATTTGGTATTTAAACTCACAGTTTCCATTGCATTCCCCTTCTGTTTTTTAAAAAGGCATGTTTATAAAAGAAGGGGGAAAAGTCCTTGTCCTTTCTGCTCTTAGAATACATCCAGTCCTTTGTACAGCTCAGACTTATTTTTCATGGTTTAAATTCAGAAAAATTTAGACTGCAAAAGCCCTCCAATGGCCACCTAGTCCAGCCTTCAGCCCAAAACAGGCCTAACTTCAAAGTTGTATCAGGTTGTCCAGGGCCTTGTCCAGTCAACTTTTAAAAACCTTCAATAATGGAGACTGCACAGCCTCTGTGGGCAAGTGCCTCCAGTGCTTAATTACTTTTACTGTGAAGAATGTTTGGGTTTTTATTTCCCACCCTATCCCACACTCTTATGCCTATTTGGGATTCCCCTTTTCTGCAATTTGAATCTTGTAAAATTTGATTTATCACGTAGCAAGCTACTAATTCTAATCCTAACGCTTTATAATGCTGGCAAGCTGGAAAAAATTAAGCTTAAATTGTAGTGGTAAGAAAAAAAATAGAAAAATTATTAGCTATAAATTTGCAAAATAGTTGCTGTAAATGCATATTTAGTCTTGGCTGGCTGGCTAGCACATTTAAGACTATTTGAAATTATCGTCTTCAAAGTCCTAACCAACAGGACATCATTCATAATTTAGTCAGAGCTATAAAAACACTAGCAGAAGTGTTTGAGTAATAAAGACAACAAATAAAGATGATATTGATATATACACTCACTTTTCCTGATTCTCCTTCAATCGTAAGCAACGAGCACCGCAGTACTAATGGAGTATAAACTAAATATGCATGTAACTTCTTACAAGAAAGCTGAAACCTTCAGCTCATAATCTATACCTGTTTAAAAAATAAATTCACATTTGTAGATTGAAGAATATTTGTGCTCCTTCCTCCTTATTCTCTCCCACATGCCCAAGTAGTGACAAGAAGAGTTCTTAACCCCAGCTCCCCATTATCACCCTAATACTCTTCCAGGTTCTTTTTTGGCTTAGTCTTCTTTATTTGAGGCCAGAAACAAAGAGGGTCAGCTTCACCCTATGAGATCATGAGGGAGTTTAAATTCTGAAGAGCCAGTCTGCTGCAGAGTTATCAACTGTAGAATCAGGCTGTTTCTATAGCTCCGAAGGCTGAATGTCTGGCCAGTTAGGATATGCCAAAACCTAAAATGTCACTATTTAAGTAAACCTGCTTCAAAATAACTGGAAGCAGAACAGCATTCAATGGCTTTAAATGCAGGATAGCAGATGCTACAAAGAAAATAAATCTGTATAAACTCTGTGTTGCACCTGACCTATGACCAGCATGTATTTCCTCTTTTTCACTTATTCAACATGTGGTTTGAATGAAAAACAAATGCTGGATCATCACCACCACCAGGGACTGAGAAAAGGGATGGGCCCTTTTTATTCTGATCTTCTCCAGCTGGTAAAAGGAAAATGATTTAGAGTGGGAGGTGAACAGCTTCTTTTCACAGTGTGATGTGAACCAGAGAAATCAAGTTACCAAATCCTACTTCAGATAGACTCACTCTTCTCTTAACACACATCACCATACCTCTTACGACCATGAAGAAAACTTAAAGCTCTCTGCCCTTTTGTTTCATGTTTGAAGGTAAAAAGATATGAATTATACTAGTGGCTAGCAACAGTAATACACTAAAAAAAAAAAAAATAATAATCTGTCAGTTTTCATGGAAAATCTGTTTGGCTTACAACCCAATTTTTAATTGCTTAACTGTGTGAGCTAGCATAGAGCAGTGTCCAGCCCTGATGAATCCATTTAATTTGCAAATTCTTAGTAACAAATGTTGGCAAAAAAATCCATAAAGATTAAAGGTTCTTAGACACTTTTTTGCATAATATGATTATGACTAACTGCTAATGTATTTTCTGAATAATATTAGAGGAACATGTAACATAACAAATTCCAAAGCACCACATGACATGTCAATGGAAGAATTCTACTAATTATGCAGATATATAAATCTTAAACTTACTTATTGTTCATATCGCTGAAATTTATACATACTACTGGAGATCACAAATCTCAAATGTGTATTAATATATTAATAACTTGGATAGACTTAGAAAAGCCACTCCAAAATTAAGCTTATAAATATGCCTCCTATTTTAAGGCTGGTTTTGTCCTGTTCATCCCTTTAAGAAAGACACCATTATAACACCCACACACACTTCACATTTCTTTTTGTAGTGCAATAATTATCAAAAAGAAAGGGAAAAAAAAAGTAAGAAAAAACTGCTTAAGCAAGAAAGGTGAGACAAACTACTGCTCTTTTGTTTCAGGTTACCTTAAAGAATGAAATACTAAAAAGCATTGCAAGTATTTTTGAACAGTCATCTCTCAAAGAATAACCTGGTCTACAAACTACACAGTCTGTTACACAAATAACCACGCACAGTGCTAAGCAGCTTGTTGTATACCGCTTTAATTTATTTATTTATTTATTTTTAAGAGGTGGAGTTCGAAATGTCTGTAGGAATTTTCAAACATACTAACTTGACCAGGAAACTGCTTCTTTTTATTAAGTCTGCCTGCGGTGCATCACCCAATTTCTACACAACAGAAAAATGCTGAATTCTGACTCTTTGGGGGAGTGTATAAACTTCAGAGACACTAGAATTTATTAAAAACTCCTTATTAGAAATATTACATGCTTTGCTATATATTGTGTAACACTGCTTCTAACGTACTTGGTAGCACAGCCTTTTCTTCCCAGTCAGGCCTCAAATCACCTCTATAGATTTTATAATGTAAAGCAAAGAGCTTTATCTCTATAAACAGTTACTCCTATAGGTTTTTTTCTTGTGCGTAGTCCTGTGAGATTAAAAGGTAATTTTAAAAAGCTTAACACTGAGATGGGAACACCCAGAAGAGCATTAGTTCTATGCTACCTTTAAAAGAAACAGGCAAGACTTCAAATATTATGTAGAGACATCATTTTTAAAAGATTACAAATTATCTCTCTTGTCCCAAAGAAGCCAATTCTACACAGTTGTTTATCAAACTGATTTTTGCTAGCATATATTGAGTATTGTCCACATTTATAGAAATTTAACCAGTTTCTTACTTTTTATATAGACTAAGTTCAGATTACTCTGACAAATCATTCACAGTGATCAAAAATAAACATATTTCAAAGTATTAAAATTATTATTTCAACAGCAATTGTCAATATATAGGTTGAAAATAAGACTTCCTCTTAACAGACAAGGAACTCATTAAAAGCCTGTGAGATAATGCTAAGAAAGGCCTTTCAAGTTTGGTTGGTTGCAATTTAAAAGTAGACCACATTATGGTGTACATCAGGATGAATTATTACAAAGACGGCAAAATGTGAGATTTACAACAGTCCTTCTTTTCTCGAGTCCTTTCTATTATGTGCCCTAGAAGATAAGAATACTAGATCAAGTATATACCTACTTGTATCACCAGTGGTTTTACCACATGATAGAAACTAAATGGTAAAAACAGGTAAGAATATAGTAACTGAAATTTCCAAAAGCAGTAGATTTAAGACAAGTGTCCATTTTACCTTTTTCTTCTATGTCTTCCACCACTATACCTTAGACAATACTTTTGCTGCCTTTAAAGATAAAGTACACTTTTCCAGCTGAATTCAGCTATAAAGATTTGAACACATAATAGATCAATTTCAAGATATATATAATTAGTTTCCCTTGATGTAGAAAGATTTAGCATTTACAGTCCTTTCAAGATGCAAAAAAATGAAGCAGACGCCACCACCACGCATAACTTTTTCAATCAGATAAGGAAATAATTTAGTTTGCCGTGTAAAAAACCAAACAAAGAAGAATGAAAGCTGTTTAAATTTTAACTTCTGCCACTTGTTACTAGCCTCAGCACATTAGTTCAGTGGATCTTTATCTTCTCTCACTGATGATATCACCACTTAAGAATCCTTGGCTGCTTTGGAATGGAGATATGTCAAGTTTTGGACTAACATTGTAAAGAACTAAATAAAGCAAAAAGCTAGTGTTAATCTTCCCAGCAAGACTCTATCTCCACTGAAATACATCATTTCTTATCAACGTTGTCTGTTTAGAAAGATTAAGACTTCACAATATGCAAAGCCTCCTGGTTTAAATGCTCCACGCACTGCACTATGTATCAGTGAAGAGAGACCATGCAAGCGCATTCATAACTCACGTAAAAGGAGGTGTGATGCAAACTTTTATAACTCTACACAAACTGAAATCTTAAAATGAGCATGTGCCTTTTGTTTCAAAGGGAGCATACAAACAGACTAAGATGCCTATAATTTTCTTTGGGCAGTAATACAAATAGTATTTTTTTTCCTCCCTAGTGAGAGCCATCTGAAAGTAAGTATTTTTAAAAGGTGCTTCAGAAAACACGTATGAAAAAATAAATTCACAAATCCACCTTAAAAACATGATTGGCTCTTAGATGTTTCCAGTTTCTCCTTAAAATAAATAGGTTAAAAGCCAAGAAAAACAACCAGAAAGGCAAAGGTATTTGCCAAATAATATTAAAATAATCCAAAAAACTAATGAAAGTAACTCTGTATCTATCTAATTTGAAGATCTGTATCTTCAAATCTATCCACAGAATTCTCCTTTTCCCAACATCTAGCATAAGCCTAGAAAAGATTATACCATTAGCACACTGTTACCTAGTAGGTTGACTAATACTGGTTCGCTGCTTCCATGTACACTTAAATCAAAAGCCTCCATGCTTCCATTACTATCCCTAATAAAGCAAACAAAAACCCAATGAAATGGAGAAAAAAAAAGAAAAAAAAAAAAAAAGGAAAAAAGTGGGATTTTCCACGAGGGAAACTGGCTTTTGGTAGGATTAAACTCAGTTACAACAGTATGCCTTTTACAGTTGAGGAATCTTAAAATGTTTTACAAATTACTGTGATTAAATGATGGTAACTGTAGGGACTTTGGACAAGTAGCTACTATGGCTTTAGAACACTCTGTATTATACATTTATCACCTCAGATTTTAAGCATGTTTCTCTTGAGTCTCATGGGCACTGCACAGAGACATCTGAGGGCAGAACTTGACCTTTCTATATTAGAAACTGTTTCTGGAAGGGAAGGGAGTGTAAATCAAGACACAGACCACATTCTAGTCGAGATTTCATCAACTTTTTTCCATAATACACACCACATGTTAGCAGAGATTGCTGGTGAGCCTCCTCTTCTCATCTGTAATTGTGCACTTCCCCCCCTCAATTGGTCTTACTTGCTTCTGATGCAAGTGAAATTGTTCGTATGGAAAACAGAATTCTGTAAAGTATGTGCATAATTTCAGCTGTTCCCAGTACTTTCCAATCATTTCACAGAAAAAAGGTAATTCAACATTTTCTTTTGTATTCATTTTCTCTTTCCAAATGTGGGTTTTTTTTTTTTTGAGCTGCATCTCTAAAAATCACCAGTATCCAATTGACTGTAGAAGCTCTTGTCCCAGTTTCTTCATGAGTTTTAAGAATGAAGTTCTACCTAAGTATCTGCTAGAGATTAACAACCAGAAACATTAATTCAGTTCCTCAGTACAAAGGTGTTAAGTTATACTTTGACTGTAAAACTTTACTTTTAGGCTCATAGCAGTTTGAGGGCAAACTGAGCATAACTTTCCGATTAGATGAGAGTAAACTCACCAATATTTGTAATAATGTTGTGACAAAATTCCCTCTCCCCAGGGGACACAATCATACGATCAGACATTGAATGCAACAAGAGACTGTTGACACAGGAAGCACCTCAATGCTTTACCACTGAATCACTGAGTAGTAAAAGATGAGAAGGTGCTAGGGCACCCGCTGAGGGCTTTTAAGAAAAAGACTTAGTGGTTCAAAGAACAAAGCTGTCTGCTTTTAGAAGAACTGCAAGGAAAGCAAGGAAAGCAAGAATGTGATCTAACAGCATGTTCCACTAACATCTCCTATAGTTTTATATATTGTAGATTATAGTTCCAAAGAGGATTGGAAACATATATAATGAGTAAACAAGCATCCTTTATCTCCTGCTGAGACTCTTTAGGAAAAAACACCATGTATTTGATTAAGTACTTAGATTGCATGATAACATATGTTTCCTAACTGTTGACTGACTTGACAACTGTAATTACAAACTTTCCTATACTTTTCTCAGACTAGACTAAAATCAATTTCAAGGAAACTGTAAAAAAAACCCTTTTACATTAAACAGTAACATCTCTAAAACGATAAAACCAATGGCTAGAGATCTACCTGCACTCGGTCTTTATGAAAAAGCAGACACCAAAGCTGAGTCAGGGATTTGCTTGTTAAAATACAAATTTACCTTAAAGTAAACAGAACTAAACCAAAATCAGTTAACATTCCAAATCTGACTTCTGGGTTTACTAATACGTATAGTCAAAATAAAATACTGATTTCCTTAAGCTGCTTCATGAGCCAAATAAATATAGAAGATAACAGTATTTCAGATAATTATTCAGATAAGAAATTATCTGAATATTTATCTAAATTATTATGCTACAAAATTATTTCATTTATCATACCATACGGATTTTTGGAGCTCAAAACCTGAAGTAAATGATCCTGTTTTTTAAATATTTATGGTTAAACTTAATTTTAGCACAGAAACTTAGAAAGTTAATGCTTACATCTGTAACCTGCCCTCATTCCTTTTACATATTATAAAATCAATGCACTTGAAGCTTCACAAAAAAAAAATAATTAAGAAACCCCCCACTACTCCAATTTAAGTTTACTTTTACCTTTTAACTGTAAAGCATTCTTGATAAAGGCACTAAATGGTACCTTTCGCGGTTTCATAAAAATATTAGCAGTTCTACTCAGCAGTATTCATGTAATATATTTTGCCCAACTCCGCACAACATAATTCCTTTCCACACATCAGCTCAACATGACATCACTTGAAAGCAGCGATACTGAACGACAGCAAAAACGTGGACAGATCTGTGTACCATGTGACCACATTGGCACTGGAACTCAACTCAGTTAGCCTGTACATCAAATTAATACTTCCATTACTGCATGTGGAAAGCATTTAGCACCATACAAAACTCTTCAAGGGTTTCTGAAACACAAACCAAATTTTAGATTTACAATTACTTTGAATAAATGATTTTAATTTGATCTGACAGCAACACATCTGAATTTACTTTTTAAAAAAAAAATTACTACCAGAACTTTAGAGGCTGTTCATCATGGTTGTTATCCCAAACAAATGGCATTTAGGAATGGTTGTTTCAACATATTTACTTTGATAATCTAAAAGTCCTTTGAAATACTGATTTGTTGGGGTTTTTAAATAGTAATAGTAAATTGCTTCTGTAAATAAATTCATGACATTGCATCCTGTACTGGAAAAGAGATCAGCTGAATTCACATGGAACATCCTATGCAAGGAAAAATTTTGCCCAGCAATGCTCTAAGCAAAAAGAAAGCCTTCTAGACAACAGAATTAACCACACTTTCTAAAAAGAGAGGTTTGGGGGGGTTTGGTTGGGGTTTTCTTGAGTTAAGAAATGTCTCACAGGTGTAGCTCTGGATATTTTTAGGAAGCCTCCCTCTTACTTTGTCCCACAGATAAACACATGCTAGTCATCTACAGATGATTTTGTACTGGTTCAATAAGAAAAACACTTAACAAAAGAGAAAAAAGTTCTTTTGTTTCTAATTCCTATACTGAAACTTTCCAAGACTTCAGCTATAATGTTGATATCTGCCTTATTATAGAAAACAGAAAAAAGATGGGGCTACTGACCCTTCGTAAAGCTGTTTTGCACATAATTATAAACTGATAATAGATCTTATCCACAAAAACATTTCAACAAAATCCAAGAAGACATTGAAGTGTTTGGTAGAATACTTTAGTTAGGTTTGATATTTACACATAATTAATTTTGCAAAAGGAACATATATGAAAAGACCTAAGGTAACGGTTGGACTCAATGATCTTAACGGTCTTTTCATATCTAAACAATTCTATGATTCTTCACCCTCAAAGCAGCAGAACATGGCAAATTCTCTATGTTTCTCTAACAAAGACAGTTTATGTTGCTTATATTTTGGACATTAAAGAGGAGAAAATATTTCAAAATAAACCTCTCTGGCTCACTGAATATATCATAGCAGTTATGTTAGAAAGAAGTAGAGAAATGGGAACTCTACTGTTTTGCAGGATCACCATGAGTAACATGAGCTATGCACACATACTCAGTTCTGGAAATCTATTAAAATAGAATCCTATTTTCTTAGGTCTGTAACATGAATAGATTATATATTGGAAGTATTAATCAAAACAATCACTTCTCACTTTATTGAAATGTTTTAAAAATATTTCACCCACACTGAAATGTATCTAAAACTTCAAAAAGACAGGAAGGGGGAAGCAGCAGCCCGAGGCTGGGAAGGAAAGCATTGAATCAATTGTGCTCTAGTAGATTGAGCGTGAAAAGTCTTTAACATTACAGGAAAGGAGATGGAGGCAAGACCTTTCTATTTAAAAATGTAGTAAAGTTCAATATTTATTTTTAAGTAGACACTGGGAAGACATAAAATCCAATAGAATATTTTAATTTTTTTATGAGAATACTTGAGGCAAGACCCACATGAGTGAAGTTCAAAAGTTCACTAGGGTTTTGAGCACAAAAGCAAACTGAATTCTTCTAATTTTTTGATCAAATGCTTCCCACAAAAAAGCAAAACAACAAATCTCAGCTAATAGATCAATAACATCAAACAATTTCTTCATAAATAAAACTAGTTGTAGAATAGTCTTAACAACCAACCAACCGTTAAGAGAAAATGCCGCTTTAGGTTTTATTCAGTTTTAGTAATGTGTCCTGAAAATGGGCAGACCTCGTGTATATACTGTTTTCTTAAATTGAAGATTATAAAATATAACTAACATCTGTTACTTCCCAGAATCAATTATAAGTGGCGTTAAAATTAATGAGGCCTTCAGGCACTGATCTTGCAAGGAATTAATTTTAATCTGTAGAAGTCTTGGAGGTTTTGTTGTCTTTGCCTAGAAAAAGCTACAAGAACATACTGCTACAAGTTCTGCATTACACACCCTATGTATGTGGGGAATTTAGAATCTACTACTAGAAGTGCCAATTACAAAAGACAATGGTAGTTAGTTTAAAAGCTCACTGAATTTTGTCCATCCTTGTGCCGATTTTGATTTTAGAATTTGTTTAACTGTAGAATCCCAAGATACTTGATTTACATTTAATCAGTTAAAAAAAAAAGAATATGAGGCCTTTATCATTCAATACATCAGGTAAACGCAAAGACAGACTAATCAGTTACTAGGCTAGTTCAGACACCACAGTAGAAGCAGTATACCAATTACCAAATGTGTACAATATCCTGTGGGAAATACCCTACTGAGTCATCGACCATTTATCCTGTTAACTTGCAAGACATGCAAGTTACTAATTAAAATTCAGTTTCTAAGACCTGACGCAGTGCCTAATGCTCTCCTTTAAAGGCACACACACCCCCAGCCCCCCGTTACATCTGCCTATAAGTGATTTCTGCTTGTTTATTTTGTTGCCTTGGGAAATAACAGCTTGAGGTGTTCCAAAGTACCATAAATAATGGATCACTTTGGTCTACATTACGCAGAAGTTAATGTTTACTTTAAATACAATAATTTTCAAGAAGGATAAAGAATAATACGAAATTTGACTTCAAGCTAAAAGAACTCTATAAAGAGCTCATTTGTAGTTACAAGCAATAATATTTTGGGGGATAAATAATCAGAAGAATGATTCTAACAAAAGAAAGCATCTTTCCAATGCCTCAGATTAGGATTATCTGACATAAGGGATGTACAAACAGATGGCATGAGAGGGAACAAGGGATGCCTTAAACACACTTGCTATATCAGCAGTCTAGGAAGTTACTGATAATGAGTTATTTATCATAAGATCCAGTTTAACAGCAAGATAAATTCCAAAATAAACAGAAAATGCATTCAAATTAAAAACAAACAAACAACAAAAAAAGATGTTACTGCCACTGGAAAACCTATGATTGGGCTATTAATACTGATCTCATTGAAAGGTGAAGATATGCTCCAAATACATCAAACAAAATTTAGCTAGAATAGTGACAAATTTTTAGTGAACAGACAGAATTTCCAGAAAGTTATCTCAAAACACTCACACTAATCATTGACAAAAGTACCTAAAAAATACAAAATAATAAAGTTCTGGAGATGTTCTGCTAGCCCTTCATTATTCTAGTTTAAATAAGTTTTTGTCACAGCGATAAAAAAAAAATTCTTATTTTTCCACAAGATTGAACTTACATTTAAATCATGAATTTTACAAGTCAGCTTCATATTAAATATTTCTGGCAGTCTGTATCTGTGTAAACTAAGCATACCACAATCATGTCTACTTAAAACATAAAAATAATACCTAAAAATTAAGACTGCTACTCCTTATCCCCACAAAACAATGGAAAAAAGACTGCCATTTGCTCCCTAATTTCTGATTACTTCAGTTAATGTATCACTGAGAGTTATTGCTATAATTCATCGTCCATACAGCTTTGACTTCCTAAAATACTGCAACATATTGACTTCTATTAGCTCTAGGGTTAAGAGGAAAATGGGGGAAAACATACAGATCACTCCTAAGATATGAGAATTCTTAAAACTAGTGCAGAAGACCACACAACTGAATTGGGCTTTAAAATGTTCCTCTATTTCAAAATGAAGAAAATTAATAAATTAGAACTAATCTTGATTAATAATATTTAATTCTATTTACATCCCATTGGTCTCTTCATTCCTTATAATCAGGCACGGGCCTCCGGCTGACAAAAGATACCAGGGAGGGAGCCTGCAGCTCTAACATGTCCACATCTGGAAAACCCTTAGAGTTCAATTTCCTTTCAACAGTAGTAACACCAGTCACTGAGTGCTTCATTTGCATTAGAGGATAAAAGAGATCCCACCCCGAGAGGTAGTCCAAGAACACCATCTCAAACACAACTAGGATGGTCTAGCAGCCAGCTGCCATCAAAAAGAGCAAGTTTGCCCCCACTCCTGGCTTTCCCACACCAGTATTTGTCAGACTCCGGGAGAGCCAATTCAGGATACTACACAAACTAAGAGTAAAACTCATCAAATAAAAACGCAAATTTCCCTCTCGCCCAATTTTCACTCCCTCAGCTAACATAGCATTAATAAATTTCTAAGAGTCACTGCTCCTGACGTGTTGTCCGAGAAAAGGCAAATCAACACATTAATCATAGTGAAACTACTATGGCGTGATGAAGCCAACCAGAAGTACAGGTTTAACAACCAGCATCTTATAAAACTAGTGTAGAGACTGTTTTTCCCTCCCATCCATGTAAAAAGGGCAGCTAACGCCTCCTGGTCCTGAAACAATCTGGTTTGCCTCCATGCCCTACTGCTACCCCCTCAGAAACTAGACGAGTCTGGGTAACGTTCTGCTGACTAAGCAGAAGAGGCTGCAGATGCAGGAGCCTGTATCACCCGCAAGCAACAGCAGTGGCTCGGCCGCTGTTCAAGACAAAGCAAAACCTCAGAACACACAATGTCAGCTGCTTTTCTGAACAAAAGAAACATGGCCATTTGCCACTGCTAGGTATCAGCTGTGGAGCGACAGAGTTCTGGGTAGATGAAACTTTCCTCCTAAAAACGAAAAGCATTTCTGCTAAAAGTCGCAGATTACTTAAATGACTTTTTTTGTTGTTCAAGAAGCAACGCTTCCAACACAGTATGTCATACTTCCTGATGGGATTACGTACACAAAAGGATCTGTTAGAAACTGACTATGTTTTTAGTCTCCTTTCCAAAGTAAACACAACTCTTGTAATTACACAGTCTCCCCTCAACAACTTTTAAACATGTTGTCAACTTCCCCTAAGTTTACCAGTGAGAGAGAGGAGAGGGTTCAAATACAATTAAGTTTCCACAAGTTATGTAAAATCAATGGCTACGTACTGAAGGGAGACCAAAATTGGTGAGCTCCCTGAAAAATGGACAGGCAAACACAATCATTATATGTCCTGCTTGGAAGCAGCTGCCCAGCAACCAGCATGCGCATCCTGGCTGGCCAACTGGGGACACGCACAACGGCGGGATAGGCGTAGCTTAGAGGGAAGCTGAGAGATTTTAAGGACACCAGTCCACAGGAATCCAGGCTTTGTTAGCACCACCGCTCAGAGAACTTGCTTTTTGAACATCACAAAACAATTAGTCTTTTGTGGAAAAGCTCTGAAAAATGTAACCACCAGGATTCCAAAGATTTTAGGTCCCCTTTGGAAAGCTTCTCAACACACAGCTCTTTGCGTCAATGAACCACGTAGGCTGTCTTTAGAATTCATCACGTGTGCTCTCAACTTCCTTGTCCTCAACAGCTCCAGCAGACTAAACGCGGGGGGGGGGGAGGGGGGGGGATCGGGTTGAATATCTTTGCTGACGTGTAAATACAATAACTGATGTAACAAGAACTACCAGCAGGTTCACATTTTCATTTAGATTAATGGGCTCACAGTCATGCAACTCGCAGTTACTGACCCAATACTTTGATAGTGCATAAAGCATGATTTGTACGAATCTTAGCATAAGACACCTGGAAACCACCAAGTATTTAAATGAGTAATTGATGCTCAATATTACGTTTCAGAAATCCAATCAGTCACCGAAACAGACTTCTGTCGAAGTTGGCAACGATGATACTTTAGCCACTGAAGTTTAAAATGACAGTAATAGATAAACTGACTAATCTCCCATACATTAACTTAAACAACTGTATAATTCATACATTCCAAGTGTGGTTTTTCCATTTCCACACCAGTACATTGTCTTGGCTCAGGTCTCCCTACATTCAAGTCAATAATAGTGTGCTTAAACCAACACTAAGTGCCTGTGCAAAACCTGCCTGCTTCAAATTCATTAGGATGACAGAAATAATCTTCATTCTGTAAGGAAAAGCTTTGACTCACATCTCAGCTGGGGTCCTTAAATTCATTACAATTTTCCTACTGCAACCTCACTGTCTCCACACAGACAGGGCCAGAAACAAAGACGACAATATGAAACACTCACTACCAAATTAGGTGAACTATCTAGTAAAACATGCCAGCACAAAGGAAGGTTACCAAACGCAAAACCCCACAAAAAACATTAGCTGGAGTCTATGACAGTCATGACAGAGAAGCAGCCTCGGAAAATGGAGCCTCTCATTTTTTTAAAATCCCTGGCTTGAATTTTGCCCAAGTACATAAGAGACCTCACTGGAGAGAATTAGGTAGTAGGGAGCAGGAAAGGTTAGAGAAGAGCCATAGTTCTTTTAGTCTTAATTAGATGCAAAAAGGCACCTAAATTTGGTTCCAGTTATTACAATCAAGTGACACCAGCATCTGTTCTGCATCTTAAGACAAAAACTCAATGGTACCAGCCCCTCAAACATCACCCTTACCTACCTATAACTGGAATTTAACAATACTTTATAAATACATTCTTATGAATTCGTATTCTGAAACATGTAAGGTGAAACTCGAAGTTTTATCTATGCCTGCTATTTTCAATTCATACTGTTTTGACAAGTACATTAGACTAACTATTACTAGATAAGTACAAAGGGAGTTGAAACTGGGACTGCTTGGCTTGCAACCTCTCCACAAGAGTATTTTTAGTAAATATCAGCACAATTTCTAGTAAATATCAGCTTTTCCAATTATTTGCTAAAAGATAAACCACTACACACAGTTTAAACTCTGAGCCTAAACTCTCCAGTGCTGCCCCTTTAACACTGTTGTTTAGCAGCGCTACACAGTTTGACATCAGTTGATACTCCTAAATATAGCCCTGCCTCAACTCCCCCCCCCCCCCCCACAGCTCACCAGCCAGCCAAAGCCAACTTAATGACTCACACCCTGATACAGGCTACACAACCCTCACAATGCTTCTGCAATTTAAGGCGAAGCATGAAACGACATCCACATTTCGGGAAAATATTTAGAAAATAACTCACTAAAACATCGCCTTTATTAACAACCTCTTGACTTTGTAACCTCTCCATTTGTTACAGAGGATTTTGATTCTCCACAGCCATGTTCATGTTCGCTGGGGTTGTGTGCTGATTGATTCCAAAAGGGTCTTCCTTGCTCAGACTCCCATGCCCTCACAGCAACCCCCTCCCTGCTTCTTCTGAACTCCTTGAAGAAATTTTGGTAACAACAAGACAATGGAAGCAAAAGAGAAACATACAAAGTAATAAAAGGCTTTTGTGGCTAGTTTGAATGTAGAAGTCAAGGCATTTCACAACCCCAGATGGTAGTTATTGCAAGAACGCTGTGTATTACAGGCACTAGGTCTACTACACAATAAGACAAACACTTCTTCACATGTGGGTGCGAAAGTGTGTATCCTGCTCCTCTCTCTGTTACACAGGAGGCCTGACTAAGATTAGGAAGTGCTCCAGCAGGAATTTAAAACACATTCAAATAAATTGCCCACATGGATTAGTGGTTTATATTGCATAAACAACGACCGTTAGAAGAGCTTTTGCATTTGCTTAGGTTGTGGTTCACTAAAATATTCTCATATAGTCTTACTTTATTGACATGAGATCATTAAGGTAATCAAAATAAAAAGCTGAGGTAGAGAAACAGATGGAAAGGCTGAGACAAAGGTGGAATCCAAAGACAAAACAGGAGGTTAATACCATGACTTGGGATAGGGAGCTCAGGGGAAAAAGGGTAGATTTCAGAGCCATGTTAACACTCCAAAGACAGCAGAGGAAGTTCCAGCCTAATTTCTACAGCCTGGCTATTACTCTGTGCAATTAGTGTAGCTATGAAAGCTGAAGAAAAATTCAGAAAGGAGAATTTTCCCATCTCTTTTTCATAGAAACAAAAGCATTTCTCAGGACAAAGAAAGTATCAGAGAGGAAAAAAAAAAAAGCTAAACAAGATGTTTTCATGACAGTGGCTTTACTTAACACTACGCTGCCTCTGAAACCAGTACATTATTTTCAAGTTAAGCTAAGAAGTAGGCACCACGCTGATTGCAGATTTTTGGCTTTCAGAATACTCCATGAGATTAATTTAATTTAGAGTCAAAACATTTGTAGATTTTCTACATGAAGAAATGCACATTAAAAACCATAATACAAAGTTTTCACTACACTGACAGTGCTGTGAATCCATGCGAGACCTTCACCCAAAACTGAAATAGCTACATATTTTTATATTGTATGACAAAAACTGCCCTTTGGCTTCAGATTAAATAGGAATAAGAAAACATTTTAAACGATAAAACAAGTTACCTGGTTCCTATTTCCATTTCTTGTAAAATAACATATGGGAAAATTACATGACAATTCTCTAACTAACCTAATTTGTCAAGGAATCATCATTATCATCATCGTCATTCGGATGCTCTGAATATTGAGATCATTTTACATTCAAGTTCAAGCACAATCTTAATCAGACAGTGCATATGTCATGAGAAACTGAAACCACCAATGTTTTCCTTAAAACTGTTTTGTTCACAAGATTTTTGAAGTATAAAAATGGGAAAAAGACTTACTCAGTCAAAGACATGTAAAGGAGTTTCAAGTTTGTATATACCTTGGAAAAGAACACGTAACAAATTCAAGAGAATTGTAAATTTTCCATTACCACAACCCACCTATACAGAGAACAACTTCCTGGTGCACTAAATCTGAAGAAAGTAAGATTTAAGAGAAATTACTCAGAAGTCAAGAACTATGCAAAAATAGTGACAAACTACGTTTAACCAACAAAACCTACTCTGCCTACAGAAAACTTTTATACACCACTCATTCGCTGCCTCCTACAGGGCTCAGAGAGGATAACATTTTGAGACAACTAAGCTGTAACTGCTAGTCCTAAGTTTCTTCTGCACACTGAAGTTGCACGTAGTATGTTTCAGCACTGTGAAACATAAAAAAAAAGAAGATATATTTTGTATCATTAATACGATTATCTAGGCAGGTAGTTTGTATTATTTAAGGATGTATCAGGAAAAGTACATTGCCCTGATTGAGTCTGCAAAAGGATAAAGAAGCAGCACTGTATACAAAGCCTGGCAACTGGAAGCTGCATTAGGAACGGAGGTGCACACATGTAAAATATACCTCCAAGATACAGGAAACAAAGATTATCCAAACAGGCAATTTAATGATTTAATGTAAGTTTTTACACCGTTCAATGTCTATGCAATTCTACACTTAAGTCTAGCCTAAATAATACCTGTGAGGCTGCATTCTAGCTTTTTATTTAGTTATTTGTCCCACAGTATACTATGACTTCATAATATGACAAATATCTACATTTTACAACTACCTTTAGTACATTAATTGACTACCTTTGCAATTAAGCCAAAAAGATTAATTCATCTGATAGAAATTGAAGTTTAACTGACCAGAACAGCAACGGAATAACCAGCTGCTTAAAAGTACACACTTCTTTTAAAAAAATGTCACTATCTGATTCAAATACAACATTTGTATGTAGCTTGAGATATATTTTCTATAAATAACACTGCAAAACTTGAAATCCTTTAAGAATAAAACTTCTTTTCTGCTTTGGTAATTGCACACATTCCTAAACAGATTTGATTTATACTGTCTTTTTTACATCTGAATTGCTATACATAAATTTACATGTAATAAGGCATATATTTTCAACCTCATTTGTGCTTAAAGTGATTATTTTGTACCTATTCCTGAAATGACACTGCGTGTTCTCAGTTTAAATTTTGGAAAACCCATAGCCACATTAAACAAAGGAAATGTTCCTTTAAAACAGTTTTCTGAAAGTTTTGAGTTCTACAGCAAAGTACTTCTGCAAAGGGAATTCTCCAGCATGTTTAAATCAGAACTAGGAAAACAAGCCTAAGAGCATTTTGTACAGAGGGATAAAAGGTTCAATTATATTGTCTAAATACAGATTCTTGTTAATCAGGTAATTTACACCTCTGTTGAAAACTGAACCTTACACAATAACTACACAAATTAAGCACGCTTGCTGAATCTCTCAGCCATTTACTTTAGTGCCCTAGTGTTCAAGTTCATCCCTGAACTGATGTTTCCAACTTCTTCATACAAGAAGTATTTCGTACTTGCTACTTTCACACAGTGGCACTAATGGGCAGGATACTCTTAGAAACTGAATTCTAACAACTTAAGAGTACAAAATTGAAGTCATGGTGGTTCATCTACCATAGAACTTCATTTAGTGGTGGATACCAAAATCTCTTCAGAGATCTTCAACCAATCAAGGCAGGTCAGATGGTTCCCATCAGAACCACACAGTAAGAAAGGAGAGAGCATGTGGCTATACTATAAATTGCCACCTACTGAACTATACTGACATTCTAGTTTTAAAGAGGATACTGGTTTAAAAAAACTATAAAACACCAAAGACAAAAGCATGCTCCAAGTAATTTTTATAAGTAGATTGAGAGAGGGTATAGTTTTCAGGCTCTTCAAATGAAAACGTGAGGTAATTTCCCCAAATCATCAGTGATGTATATCAGCATGCTGGAAAAAATCCCAAACGCAGTATTACGGATGTGAGCTCAGCCCATCATCTCAAAACTTCACCTTAAGACTTCTATTACCACTTTACATCAGTGACGCTAACTACTTTAACACTCTTCTCTTACAGTATTGGAAAAAAAGAGGTTCATTAGCCAAGTAATAAATATGGCTATTTCTGCAGATAACTGTCCTCCCTTTATTTACACATCGACATACTCAGTTTTGTAGAGGGAGACTAAAAATAACACATTGATGCCAACTAAAGAAGTAACTCTGAAATACTGGGGGAAATACCTGTTTTCTTATTTTAAAGAGACTTATCACACCCAAGTACTCACACAAAAGATCTGGAAATACTGCAGAAAAGCCAGCTAGTATCTGGGACCTAAATCCACAAGCAGTTAGCTATTGAAACTCTGAGTAACATCTGCCCAGGGGCAGTAACTATGTAAGTCAATTCTCCACCCTTACTCAAGGAAAAGGATTCTCCTTAACACTGGCCCTGAATTCTGATCGATATATATCAATGTAATAACAAGCATCTAATAAATTTGAAGTCGTAAGGCCAAAACCCACTTTTTTTCTGAAGCAAACACAGAGGTGATAAACAGACAATTGCCTGTACCTCAAAAACGCTTTCCAGTCTATTTCTAGATCTTTTCTATTAAGTAACTGCAAAGTATGTGCCTGCTGCTGTGTTGTGAGTTTCTTCAAGCAGCAATGGTAGGAAATTGTCTTGATTCTTGTTAGTCACACTGCTGCCTGCAGGCACGTAAGTAGCAACAATGAACACCAACAAGTCTGGGCAGTTTTCCTTCTGGTACTATTTGGGAAACATCAAGCATCAGCAAGTATCTGACTGCATACAACCCCCAAAAAACCAAGGAGTGCATGCCTCACATTTGGAAGATTATTTAGAAATCTAATTTTCAATTATGTGAAAGCTCATATTTTACAGTTTATAATAATTACAAGTTGGTTTAAAACTGATACAGAACGTTTCATTGCATTCCCTCCTTTCCTCAAAAAACATAACTATTTGATTTTTTTGACATTATAATCCAACAGTGGTCAAGAGCAAACCTAAAGGTATTTTTGGCTAGATAAATGTATTATGAGTTTAGCTTAAATAGTTTTAGACAGTTCAATTTTAAAATACATTTTAAAAACCCCTTGTATTCCAGTGGCAGGACTAAACACATTTTTAAGATCTCATAATAAATATAACTCCTAAATATTAGAGCAGAGAATATTCCAGAAGCACTAGATAATTTAGAAGTGTTTTTACTCAGAAAGAATTACTACACTTATGAGTTCCTTTTATCGTCTTATGAAGCTACAGTCAGAAAAATAGAAAAAAATTATAGCTACTCAAAAAGCAATTTAAATTCTTCAATATAAATTTTAGAAAATAACACCCAACCTATAAAAGGCTTCATAAGGAAAGTACTAACCATTCAAAGCAGTCTCCCCAAAAAACCCTTAGCTGGGTCAATAAAGACACGTGTCAGTGCTATACCTCTGACCTAAGACATCATATTCTTTCCTCTCCAGTGATAAGGCTGAAATTGATTTGAAAACAAGGTAATGAATCACTTATTTCTTTTACAATAAAGTTTGTCAAGTCAAATCCCCTGAAATGGAAACACAAAGCAAACAGCAGAAATGGTAAGGCAAACAGGGTAAAGGAACTTATCAGATGATCAGCAAAATACACTTCTATTCCATTTGATGCTAGTTCACCAGCTGCGCATCATGCTATGTGACATTGCCCAATAAGCAACACTAATTACTCAGCCCACTTGTTGGAACAATGCACAGCAAAGAGCAATAACTGCAAAGGGATTAAGTCTACTACAGCAAAAATAGAGTTAAGAAAATGGTTTCAAGTTTCCAGCACTGAGAGAGGCCAAACAGATTCACTATTCTGTCTTCAGCTCAAAGAAACTTGAACATATTTAGTATTTTTCAACAATTTAACTATTCACAAAATATTAACTGGGTAGGAAATTAATATCAATACAATGACGTCAGGTAAACTCAACATTTCACAGAAATAAAATGTCATTCAATAACAAAATCCAATCAAGTATATAAGTTTTCCTAAATAACGCTGGATTGCTATAAACTAGTTAAAAATGCAAGGTTATTTTATTGGAGTTATAAGATGGCATTTAGCGATAAAAACTGTAAGTATTCCAAAACTGAAGACAAAGGTTTTTCTTTGTTTCATTCACTATTTTCACCTAATCTCAGTAACATTCTTGAGAAAGACTGCCCTCCTGTGTTCACTAATCATAGTATGCTGAGAGAAGACGGCCCATGCAGCTGGAATCACTTCAAGCTGGCTATTTAATTTTTATTTTTTAAAAAAAATCACATTACTGATTCAGAGAGTGAAATTAGCCCACCAAATGTTTGCACAGAAATGAAAGGCTGGTGCAACAGCAGGACTGTTCCTAGGGCTCTCACAGAAGGTGGTAATGCTTGCTAGTTGGCATCAGTCCTAGAAAGGCATTCTGGGCCTTTAAAATGGCATCGCTGCTTGCAGCTGCTCTTTGCTCTTAACAGAGGCTGCTTATTAAAAGCTTCTAAATTGTTCAATGAAGTCCTAAAGGAATAAAATGCTTGTTAGACACCTTGTAATGAGGTTAGCTATACTGCTTCATACCAGCATCTCGCACTAACCGCTGCTATATAGCGCCTCTCTTCAGAAAGGTAAAAAATAATCCAGAACCACAAATCCGTAATCACCTACATTTCCCATGTCATATTGTTTACATGTCAAGAATCCTGTAAGTGCTTTACAAATAATTAAAACATGAAAGAACATTGAATGGGAAAACAAGCATTTTAGAAATGGAAAAACCAAGGTACACTGCAGTCTGTCATGTAGGAAATCAGTTCATGGTGAGCTGGCAACAGGAGTGACTTCTAGATTCTTGCTTTTAATAATCATTTGGTGAGTTAAAGAAACAAATGCTCTTAATTTGGTAGAACACTTGATATTCACATAGCTAACTGCATTTGAAACATCAGGAAATCTAGCCTCCTATGAGAATTACACTAAAGCACTACAAATCCAGTGGTAAGGGGAAGGCTTTGCTTTTAACAGTATTCAGCAAAACACAAAAGGCATTTAAATAGTCATACAGGCAGCTCTAAAAAATCTGGGGTTTGTATCTAGCAAACACAAGACTATTGTTGTGGTACTTGTGGATAAAAAGCAGTATGTATGTCAATTAGAAGATGCATGTTATTCTGAGTGTGCATGCGCAACATGCTTTGAGATCAATTCCATTCCAATTAACAAAAACATACCACCTGACGATACTTCAATTATTTACTCAGAAAAACATGACACTGAGCCAAGTTTAAAAAAACCCCACAACATTATTCACTTATTCAAGTACCTGAACATGCTTCTACTTACACAAGTACCTAAACCAGTGTTTTCAGGAACATGTTCCTTGGGTTTTACACCAGTGTTTGCTTAAATTACATGGAAATAAGAATCAATACCCAGTATGGGAATCCAGGGCCTTTCATCTGTGCATGATATCATCAGCAAAAAACACTCCTCCTTTTTGACAATTTTACACTACCTCCAGCAACTGTTTTCATTACCAAACCCCCTCTTTTTTTGCATAGAACAAGAAAACCAACAAAAGGGGCAGAGGGAGAAAGCTATTACGTGCATCTGGAGGGCATGCACTTGCTTAATCTCTACTTATGAGCCCAAATTACTTTTTCCTCACATAGTGCCTTGTAATTTTTCCTTTGTCACTTTGGGGATCACCCACCAAGGTCTTTTTATCATCTTCAACCACAAAAAATATCAGAACAAGTGTTACAGAATGACACTTTCCCTGTATTTGCACTTTTCTTTCGCCTGGTTTAAGTAAATTAATAAATACCTAAGGGAAAAAAATGATATTTTTATATATATATATATATAAAGAGAGAGATATTCTTGCGTGGGAACAAGCAAATCAACCATCCCCACTTCCATTTGCATTCCCCAGAACACAGACTTATTAATGCTTCAAAACACTGGTGTGATAGAGGTAGTCTTGACTTAGACAAAATAGTCTTAACATAGAAACATAACTGAAATAACTTAAAACTTGCCTGAAATAAACTCCTTTCTGGAACTTTTAACACTGTTTCAATATAAGTTATTGTTTTCCCTCTTGGTAAAGCAGGAATTTTTTTTATTCATGCAATGACATAATAAACACTGTTTCCCCAACCCTTCATTACAAAAAAAAAAAAAAAATTGAAAAGAGAAATTGTTTGTGTTAGTGTTAAATTTTTTGTGTACCTGCATTAACAGTCTCTATAGTTTGTTAAACGATACCTAACACTACATGGCAAACAGAAGAACTGACATAGAACATCCAAATCAAATCAATTAACATTTTGTGACTGTACATAGTCTTCCTTTTCATAAGACAAACTAAGCACTAGTAGGAAGAGCTATGATAACCAAATGAGAGAACAACGGATTTCATGCTATAGCCAGGGCTTCACCTCCTGTCAAATCCAACACACCTGGAGAAGATGCTTGCATGGCAGCAGGAACCTCCAGTACCATAGATGTTCCCTGTACCAGAAGGGGGAGTGTCCCAGCAAGAACCTGAACTTCTATATAATACTCAAACTTGAAGAAGCTAAACACACCTGGATAGCCACGTGATTATCTGTATCAAGCTCCTCTCTCTGACACATTTTTGGCATAACAAAAAAGACAAACCTTTGAAGAGAGTGGGGCAATTACAATACCTTGCTATTTGCATAGCACTAAATTATGCAAACACAGGTCAGTATTAATTATAGTGTCACTAAGAACACGCAATGATGTATCAGTCAAACAGTCTTTGACATTTAATAGTCAACTACTGCTTCTCTCCTTAAAGACACAGAGAAGGACAGTATTTTCAAAACAGCACACAGACACGTGTCAAAGGTCTATGATACAAGGTTTTCTTTTCAATGGATATTCAGGTGGTTTTCAAAAACATGCCCCAGACGTCTTGGAATCAAAATACATCAAGTGATCCTGAGATACAGATTTAGGTGACATAGGTAATTGTCACACTTAATGTTTGCAAGCACAAAGTACTCTTATATTTGGAATTTGAGTATGATTTCAATGTACCTAGTTAGAATTTACAAAGCAGGTAACACTGGTTCTGTTAAGATAATAAGGCATCTGCCGAACTGCAAGACAAGCGAAGCTGGTGCAGTTCATATGGACCTTAAGACAGGACAAAGTAATACAGAGAAGGCTAGTACTGCAATAAGGACAAGTAGGTGGGCCATGTGCAAGGTAAGGCTCCCACTCCCAGGACTCTCAGCCTTGATGACCACAGGCAGGTTCAAATTCAGTAATTGCATACCATGCAAAAGGCCTGTGCCATGATACAGAAAAATAAGCTATTCTTGAAAAGAAGCATAGAGACACATGTTTTATTTTTTGATCAGTACTTGACATTTTTCCAAATTAAACCTCAAGATACTTTTCATGGCCCATTCCAATGACTCATGTTTTTCATTCAGCAGTGTCAACTAAACACAACTGCCATTTGGAACTGAGGGCACGTATCTAGTCTCGTATAACCTTATCTTTGCTCCAGTAACTAAATTCTCCTCCTGCAAGGTCTCTGTTCATTGAAAGCAGTACAAAGTAGAACCCAGTAGTACCAGTTAACAAGTATAATTTCCTGTCTGCTGGCACAGGACCTCTACAGAAGAGCAGTGGGGGTGGGAAGTGAAAAATAAGACGGTACTCTCTCTTCAGAGGGCGTTTTGCTCACATACTCCTTTTCAGTTCTCAGAGTGGAGAAATCAATAGTGCTTCCAAATTACAAATTCTACAAACCAGGTGGTTTTGTCAGAGACAAAAATTTTACTCTTTTCATAGAATATTCCAACAAATAAATTTTAAAAGAAGATTTATTACAAAGACTTTTTTTATCCTTGGTCCTCTGGAACTTTTTCATTTGTTTTAAATCACACCGCACCTCCCACTCAAGGACTGCAAAAAAATGTATAGCAGTTGCAGAGATTGTAAAGAAGAAAAATTGTGAATTACAAACAGCTATATGGAAGGAGGCAGTATTTTGCGTTTGCCCCATTATTTGAAAATGACATAGTGCTTAAACCTTTTTTACAAATACTTTTGACAAAGCATGTGAGCTGCAAACTTGCAATACAAATTAACTAATGCAAAGCAGTTTGTCTCTTCTAACTTCCAGGAACTCAGAATAATAGCAGAAAATAACTTTCCAAAGCTTGCCAGAATGGCTATGCATATTAGATAGGGGCATAGTATGGCTTTTCAGCTGGATGTTCTTGAATTCTGCTTGTGTGACAGCTTTATAGTTCAAATAGAGTATGCTTCATTATCTTTTCCTCTTAAAACACTTTGTTACAAGTTTCTCATATTTTTAGCAATTAAAAGGACATTAGTATTTTAAGGAAATAGTAATTGAATACAAGGAATAAGAGATGAAAGCTTTTCATCTTCAGTAAAACAACCTGTATCAAGCCATGTCTTTGATCATTAAACCAGTAAAAAGAATAAAAAGGCTGCTCACTAGGACCAAGCAAATTCTTCCTTGTCAGAAACAATCTATAGCAATAAACCCCCAAACCCTGAATAAAAAAGATCTGAAAAAACCCTATACCACTAGTTTTAAAGTGGAAATATGCAGTCATGATTAACTGTGTATTCCTTATGGCAATAATTTAACTGTACAGAGTAAAACTACAGAGCTTTCAGAAAAGCTTCCTTAATTCACTAGATAATACAAAAGCAATTTCCTTATATGGCTGGAGAAAAATCACTGCTGTATGCTTTAAAGCTGGAAGACAAATGGCCTTTAAAACAGAAATCATTGTTATTAACCGGAATAATAAAAGTCTTGCATCACCATTGTTTACACGTTCCTTTCATATAAAGGTACTGCATTTTCTGCGGAGTGTGGTAAATCATCACCAAATCAGTAAAGGTGTTTATTGCATTTATGTAAATTAACAATGCAGCTTTACAGGGAAGTGGGAGAAAAAAAAGGAAGAAGGTATTTAGGGCTTTTAGTTTTAAAAATTCTTTAAAACTACAATGAATTAAAAAGCCCACCAACAAACCTATATACTTGAGCTTGTATCTTCTAGGAAAAAAAATAATTCTATTTTGTCAATATGTAAAGAGACTAGACAATGAACTGGTATAAAGAGATGAAATACCAAACATAACCTGACTAAGAGCTCCAACTGTCAATTCTGATATTAAAATTCTAATGAATTCTAAATACGACAATTTTTGTGTCACCATTTAGAACCTTCCTATTACTCCAATTACTTTCCTTTATGGAAAAGCTAGACCCCACTGCAGAGTAGCTTTTAGCAGTAGAGCCTACTCACAACTTTTTGGTAGATTTAATTGGCTTCAAAAACATTTCTTGAGATTTAGTCCATTAAAGACATAATATAATTCTCACAACTTGTTTTTCTTTTCTCTGCAAAAGCAGCTCCAGGAGTATTTATTATTTGGCAAGCAAGAAGACAATAACCTTTCACTTTTAACGCAGTGTGTTTTGGGGTGGGTTGGCTGGGGTTTTTTTCCAAACTCAATTCTTTGAAGTAAATAGACCATATACGTAATCCATTTTGACACTGAAAACAGTCAACTTGGGCATCAGACTAAAGTAAGGCATAACTCAGGATTTTAAAATATTAAGCTTCCAAATAAAACGAATTCACCAGCTGTTTATGCAGTGGCCCGTGATAAAAGGAACGAGCATGGTTAACTCCCCAGATTAACAAATCCAACCCTGACAGGAAAAAAACCGCACCCTTTGATTTTACTGTAGTTTGTACATTTTCATTCACAAAATGAAAGAAATAAAGAACCAAATAATTTAATAAATTAAAATAATTTTTTAAAGTTAAAATAATACACTTTCTAAATTCTAAACACTGCTTTTGATAATAAAAAAAGACAAATTAAGGACAAAACCAGGAAAGAATGCTATTCATAATTTACAGTAAAGCAGCTCAGAATCTGGCACAAAAGAGCATAACTCAGTGATTAGGACGACTTATCACTTAGAACCTTGTCCATGGAGAAACTGCAAAATTTGCCACAGCCATAAAAGAAGTAATTTTTAGCACCATACTTCAAGCAGACCCATAAATAAAACTAGTTATCCACATCACTAGAGAAGTCATATTACAGCATTTCCACTGTTGGAAAAAATATTACAAATAGTCCTTGCAATTTATAAAATATGAGACCTTACCACTGCCATTGGCAATTCCTGGCAGCAATGCTTACCTGGCAATACTCCAGCCTGAAGACAATAAGCTAATGTAATCCCTAGTTTTCTCCTATTTGTGCATCTTTCCCCTTCTCACAATTCAAAGTTCCCAGAAATCACAGTTTAATTAGACTGCCTTCATTTTTTGCACACACAACTGACTTAAAAATATTCATAGATTTATTTTAAGTTTTCTTATTATCAATTACACACAAAAAACTCACTGTATTTTGGATGATATAAGCCTTCAAGCTCTAGGAGATTAAATACTAGTTACATCTTACCCAAAACATTTCCTGCAGGTACTTCTTCAAGATCTTCAAGTTCTCTTCCCATAAGCAAGTAGAGATTCTCCAAGGTACAGCTAGTCATATGAGGTACTAATGGCAGATCATTTGTAGCCGAACACTGGGATGACAGCTATACAAAGTAAAACAACCAGTGTCAGATATTTATCACTTAATATTGATAAAAACTTCTTCCTTAAAACCTCCTTGCACTCCAAAGCTAAGAAACATGTCAAAGCATTTTCATTTCAAAAGTTAGATATTAAAAAACAACATAAACTTGAAAATATTTTTGTACCATTCCAAAAGTCTAGTCTTGTAGCACACAAGCAAATGTTACCAAGAAAATAAAAAATAATGCTTTCTTTGGTAATTTTTAGGTGTGCAGTACCACTAGCTCACTTATTGTCATTGATAAAACAGATGTTTTAAAGTAAATTTATAAGCAATGAGCATCTATGATCGCAATCTCAAAACATTTAATAACATTTTTTTCATACTATTATGAACCTTTCTGTTCCCAAAAATCTTTGGTTTTTCCCTTGCAAGTTTTCTTTGAAATAAAGCATGCAAATACTGCATTTGTTGTTAGCTAATACAACACTTAAACTGTTTGGAAATGTTAAGGTTTATAGTAAGTTTATGGAAACAATCAGGTATTACCACAATTACCTAAAATATTTTGATACTTTTTGGAATTTTTGACTTGAACATTTTTTTAAAAATTTCTTGAGTGAGCAATGTGCAAAAGGTTAAGTTACCAGTGTTTCAAAATACCAAGTCATGCTAACAGTTCACTGTCATCTCTTACCTTATGCAAAGACTCAGCAGGATCATATTTTGGTCCTAAAACAAAGATCTTTTGCCCTCTCCGCACCACTCCACTGAACACTCTAGCAAAAGCAATGAAAGACTCCTTGTTCTCTGCTTCCTGTTTCATTGCGTTTGAGGTCGTGATCTCTACTTGACCGGTGAGCTGTTGCTCTTCACCTAATCAATGAAAGAAAAATAGATGAAGTATAAAAGCAGTTTCTGCTTCATCATCTGAAGAAAAAAAAAAATTACATATTATCCTATCACATCTGATGATGCATTAAAAGATGGCAAGAATCAGATTCATTTAGGATGAAAGGACCTTTAAGATCACCGAGTCTGACCATTAACCCAGCACTGCCAAGTCTACTACTAAACCATGTTCCAGAGCACCAGATCTACACCTCTTTTATATACCTCCAAGATGGTGACCCAACATCGGCCCTAGGCAGCCTGTTCCAATGCTTGACAACCCTTTCAGTGAAGAAATTTTTCCTAATATCCAACCTAAACCTCCCTCGGTGCAACTTGAGGCTGTCTCCTCTTGTCCTATTCCTTGTTACTTGGGAGAAGAGACCAAGACCCACCATCATAACTCATAATCCAGTCCGGTTGCTCATACACTGCTTTTGTACCAATTTATTATTAGGCTGTTTGGTTGTTGTTAGGGTTTTTTTAAATGAAAGTTACTCTCATAAAAGGAATTAAAGTTATATTGGCATAAAATATGCTAGTAACAAGTATATAAGAAGGTCCCAGCAGTAAGCTAAGCAAACCTGGGTCTTTTCATCCCATACACAAGGGCAAAAGGTCAATCACCACACCTTTCTACTTCCAGTGAAAACTATTTAATTTTACAGCAGACCATCTTCTTCAAGCACCATCTATCTTCACTGATTCAAAGTACCGAGACAAGCACATTCTTAGGCTATAGGAACAGGTATCCATGACAGTATTACAGCATTTATGAACTATCTGCTTTCTTACAAATGCCTCCTCACTCTTCACTCAGTCCCATCTATTGAACTGTTTGGACTGGCATGTGGATGATTTTTTTTTAAGGTACACAGCCCCATGACAACACCTAGACACTATTAAAATGTCCTGTCAGAAAAATAGATAGCAGAGCATCACATACCTTTCGTATCACCAGTATTCTCAGTTACTTCAGATGAATTTTCACTTTGGGCCTTTTCTGATAGCTCCTTTCCTCGATTTGCTGCCAATTTTTCCGCAAGCCTTTGTTTTGCAAGTTCACGACGATGAGCTATTTCTTCTTGAGTTAAAGGCCTATATTGTATTTTAAAATGTTAGTATTTGGAAGCATCATTTATTTCAAAATAAACTAAATCACAATAATGAGAATACTGTATTTGGCATAAGTAAAAACTTATGCAGAATGCCTTTTGTCCTGATGATACTATGAATTTTAAGTCAGCTAAAATTATCAAAGTTGTCCTCTACCATGTTTAGCAACAGGCCACTATTAAACTTCCATTTATTTTCTCAAAATAAGTCGTTTCTCCCACTGACATGTGAATATTCACTTTTTCAGAAAAGATCCAAGACAATTTTCAAAATTGCTCTTTATACTACATCCAGCACATTATCCTAAATTAGAATGACAGCTAAGACTAAGAATACAGTGTATTAATCTAAGCTTATTTATACCAAGATAGCTAAGAAAAAACTACCAGACTTTTCTTCCAAATACATAGGGATCAAATACTGTCATTTTAAATTACTTGTGGTGTCTTTTATCATTTTAAGCTAGTCTTCACAGCAAGTGTTCAAATGCACGGAAAATCTTTGCTTGCTACAGTTACCTTTCCATAAAGTGAATAAAACTTCATAAAAGACTAAAAAAAAAAAAAAAAAAGAGACAAAACCAACAAAACATAATTCTAATATTCCAATGCAATTTCTATCTCCCTTAAAACAAAGTGCTTTAACATAAGATTTAAAGTAATAAATAATAAAAATTAAGGAATGACATTATCATTCTTACATAAGGAAATATTTCAAGCATTTTAAACAGCAAAGTGAGTTACACATATATGAAATCTAACAGCACTGCCTGAAATTTCTAAGTCTGGCCCTACTTAAAAATCTGTAATGAGGTTATATTACAATTTAATAAAGTCCAAACAAGGAAATTAATTTCAGATACTAGTTATCTTCTCTACCAAATTCCCCCTCTGTTTCTATTAATTTCCCACAGAAAAGCGCTGAACCTGTGAACTTGCTACAATCATTACAGGTACTCTTAAAAATAATCTATTCTGTTTAATAATTTCTCTATCAACAGTATCTCATGTAACGTGCTGTCAGGTGCCTACCTTAAAAAAAATTATCAACACAGCTTAAAAACAGGAAAAAATAATTGCTATGCAGATTATTTTTTTTTTTATGGAACTAGAATGCTTTCAGTTTGGGTTTGGGATTTTTTTTGGTTTTTTGTTGTTAGTTTTTTTGTTTTTTTTTTAATTGGGAAACATATATGTATAACATATATTGCTTTCCAGCACTAATAAATAATTTATTTCCAAAATAATACTCAAAGTGTATTTTGTATTATATGAATATTCTTAATGGATTTAAAAATCCAGAGAAGGAACAGAAGAATCCTAAACATGCATTTCTACAACACAACCAAACAATCGCAAAGTCTCAGATGTTGACTTAAAACCCTGTCAACATGATGTGTCCTAACACCTGCATTTGCTCATTGACAGAGGCAAGGACAACAGTTCGTAGTGTTAGGCTGAGGATTCGTTCAGTTAATTCTATCAAGTGCTCACACTCAAAAAAAAACATAAAGTGCTCTATTAGTAGTTTCAGTTTGTTTACTAGCCTTGGATAAGTCACTTCCTCTCTTTAATTTCCACACTTATAAAACAGTTCAAGATTTCCTAGCAGTGGTAGTAATGAGCGGTAAGTGGAAGAAAACAGCGGGAAGCACTACAGCAGTAGTGTTTATTCTTCTTTACAGAACAGGCATATAAATATTATCTCTACCAAAAAAAAAAAAAAGAAGATTGAATCACATGCCCATATCAACTATTCCACACAAGAGGGAAACAACCCATTACTTAAGGGTCAAAGTTTTCAAGTGTAGCCAGTAGACACACTTACTGGATGCTGATTCTGCCCTTAACTGGATTAATTAGGGGCAGAAAGCCCTGAACAGATTATGTGGCTGAGACCAACTCACTGCCAGTTAAGACTTTTTTTTTTTTTTTAATATCATAATACGGATGCTTTTCTGCATCCAACACAATCTGCAAGAGACTTAATTTTTAAAAATGCTTAATGAGACCATTCATTTTATCAAAATTCTTCTTAGAACTTGAGGAAATAACTTGGAACACAGTTATCATTCTTACCTTGAATCCAAACATTCAACTCGGGAGTAAGAAAATGACACTTAAATTAAAAATTCCTCTATAAATTACCTAACACAGGCCCCCAGGACAAAATGTCAGAATTTGAGGCGCAGACTTTCAGAACTCAGAACCAGGGACAGACACATTACATGTCATTGAAAAGGCAAAAGCAAGACAAATTTGCCACACTTCTCAGGAACTTTTCTTCTTTTTCTTTCTTTTCTCTTTTTTTATATTTTCCTTTGAAAGAATCATCTCTTAAACAATCACTGTGACAGAATTAAGAATATGTATCGCTGAGATTTGGGATAGTGTGGTATTTCTGTTTGGTTTATTTATTTTATTGCAAAAGAGAGTGAGGCTTAACAATACAAAATGCAAAACAGATGGTGGAGAAGAAAACTTTTTTATGATGACTTTTTTTTTCCTGAAGGCAGCTGTTCAAAGCTATTTAAGGGTTTGGAATGTCTGAAAAAATTCCCAGAGGACAGAGGTTGATAGGGAAAGTACAGATGAGACAGCCAAGGGTATCATAAATGCAGTCTTTATATGATAGCATAGTATACACATGAGGACATACGCATGCATTCTAACACATTTTATTGTCCAAAAATACTTTTCATTTGTGTAAATAATCCTGAGAGTAAAAGAAGAACAGGTGGTTTGCTTTTTTCCCCTTTACATAATATTTTTAAAAGTTTCAGTATATTTAGGTGTCAGCTCTAATCACAAATGTTAAAGGTACCTTAAAATTCTGAATGCACTGCTGTAAGTTGCAATACATGTAAGTATAGTTAATTATATTCTCAATTTGATAAGAAGCAGATTGAGTGTGGGTGGGACTTTAGCTAGTAGGTACAACCTAGACTTCCATCCTGGTTTCTGTCAGTGTCAACTTTTATAAAATTAGTCACTCCCAGTAGTATCATTAGAAACCACAAAAAGATAATGTTGTCAAATAAATCCTTATATAGAATTGTAACACACTCAAGCAGAATACAGAACAAGATTAATGTGTGTAAGATACTGGATCTGCAACAAAACCAGTTTTAAATTATACCATGATTTATTCAATTTCACCAGTTGGCAAAGCCAATCAGAAGGCAAATCAATTTTGAACAAATGCTGCCCAAACCAAAAAGACTCTCTTCGCTTCTTCCCTACTATATTTTTTCCCTCCTCTTTTTTGACTCCACAAGAAAAGATCTTCAGCCTCATAATACTGGCAGAAACAAAACAGGACCATGCAATCACACAAAAAGCAGTAAATGAAAATTCTGGAGCAGAAAGAAAAAGATATTCCCTACCTCCCCACAGATGCTACAGCATCCAGACATCATACACATGGCACAAGTAATAGAGAGCTGACACGGATGGGTAACCGCATTATTACTAACCCATCTTAACCTCAACCATGTGGTAAACAAACGCCATGGAAATAATTGTACAGTAAATAGTATACTATACATATTATTAACATTCACTACATTGTTGATTAAATGCATCAGATTCCAGGTAATATAAGCAAGCTACTGCCAATTACTTTATTCCCACATTCCCAGGGGATAACTCACTTAGTTCAAACTGAATGACAACTAAAATTCTTCATGCAATCAAACCTCTGGATATGACAGCTTTTCTACCCTTCCATGTTACCAAAAAGAAACTTCATTCAAAAACATTGCAAAAATTCATAGTAAAGAAAAAAAAAAAACAAAACAAACAGAAATTGGCCTCTGATTATTAAAGTGTTGTTTATTTTTTAACCTTTTACCCTTCAGTTTTAAAAAGAAAAGACCACAGTCAGAACATCAACTGATTTCTGAAAGACTGATACTAAAGTCAATAAGTATCTGTGATGCATCTCCTATATCATGAACAATGGTTTTGAATTAGCTGAGAATACTTTCTCTCCATACAGTTTTTACCAGTTTAAATTCCATGAGCTTGTGGACATATGCTTGACTTCATGAAACTAAGGGGGTAATTTCAGTTACCAGCTTTAAATCCAAGTAATTTATAAAGAATCCATTGGATTACTCTTCATAACTAAACCTAATTCTGAAGAGCAGAGTCAAGTCATTGGCTGCTGTTCTGCTCACCATCTGGCACTCAAAGACTTCTGACAACAGAATCCCTAAAGACAGCTCTCTCAAGTGCAGCTTATTTGCTACAGTTCAGCACAGATTATGTCCAGTGGTCTTTCTAATCCTTCTGAAGTTCATTAATATCTGGATTAAACTGCCCTATGTCTATGGAACTATTTCCATTCACAAACTAATGTACACCTACCAAAATTATTTCCTATCTTTTCTATCGCAACTGAATGCACTAGGTAATTCACTGTAGAAATAAATGTGTATACAGAAAACATACAACTGAAAATTATCCAAATCAGAATTACGTAAAATTTCACACAACAATCTTACAGGGCTCCTGCAAAGGGGAATACTCAGTAAGTGTTTCACATTATATTAAATAGCAATTACCATTCATTCTGAGATACATAATGAAATTAAGTTATTAATAACAAGGTGTCATACACTGCCTTGAAAAACTCTTGACTGATACAGTGACCTTTGATTTATCTAACATACTAAAAGTGCAATAGAGAAGAAACTTGAAGCAAAACTCTTCCAGAAAGTTACAAGCTTTTCTCTGTTAAGCTTGCAATTACACAAAATAATGTCCAGAGATTCAAGCTTCATCCGATGCTACATATCCCTCTCTTAGATCAGTTCCAATGAAATTTATTTCACAAAAAACACAAGTAGGGTTTTAAATTTTTGAAAAGCATTTATTACCCTATTAATTATATAACTGGGTGCCATCTTCAGATGTTAACCTGTAAATCCAACAGGCTGTTCAGATGACTCATGCCATATTCATTTCTAATGCACTAACTACAATATAGAACAAACTCAATGCAAAAGAAGATGACGGGTTCAGATCACACGGAAGTCACTGCAAGTTATATTGCCTTTGAACATAATAAATTTACTTCAGAGCTCGGAACTTTATAAATGTTCCCTTCTTTTGATCAAGACAATGTAATGTCTTCGTAGCTGAAGGTTGGGCAAAAATCACAGGTTTTAGATTTTTACCCATGTAATTTTTAGGAAACATTAGAAAGGAAATAGATGAAGTATAGTAAAACCTGTTGGTTTAAGACATGCAAACAAGCTGTACTACAGAACAAAGAAACAGTTACCATCATAATTTCATGCAGAATTGTATGGGAAAGTGCCCATTTCATGGTGACACCTAAGAAAAAAGATAATCTTGCTTCCAAGCTGACTGAGAAGAAAGAAGTACCTTTCGTATTATCTAGAAGAAAACAGCAGGGGTATTACAGGTTTTATATCCCCTACTGTAGTCATGAAATATGATTTTAGTACATCAGATTATTTGGTCAACAGACTTTATTACTACTGAAAAGCAGAACTAGAATTTCTTTAGTGTACTCAATTTACATTATTCAGCAGCACCGTAAGAACAATGGACTTGAAGTAACACTAAAGGTTTGCCTCCTATTGTTGACACTGCATCACATCACTTTGACATTCGTACATAAAGCTCTACGAAGTTAGTAGAGGATTCCATCATAATGAACATCTGATGTCCAATTTACATTTTCTCAGTATTTTATACTAAATATACATAGCAACAGCTAAAACTACTTGAAAGCAATTGTAAGTAATTACTAAACATTTCTTTTTTACACTGGGGTAGATAAAGACAGGATTGTGAACCTCGGGAAGAACAAACTAGAACATTTATACTCTGTACCTAAATGCCAAGCTCTGCTTTTATTTAGACACCTACACTCAACCATTCTGTTTTAGACTGCAGTTCAAAACAAAAAACTAGCAGAAAGGAGAGAAAGAAACAGCATATGCTGAACGAACACCTAATTCTGCATACAGCAGTACTTAAGAATAATAATCACAGGCTTCATCAAATAACCATGGACTCATTACATAAAGCAAGTAGCTCCAAAAGGAGCCAATACAGTCTTATTTCCTACTGCTTTTGGTTTTAGATATTTTATTATCTAAACTGAAAGAGCTCATACTACAGTCTCTTATTAGGGTTCCTAATTTGTTTGTCTACTCTGCCCGATTTTCAGAAGATTTACAGCTTTGTCTGATTTGGTTGGAATTAGCAAATAATCTCACAAGTTCAGACAGAAGAAATAGGAAGACAAAACATATTTGCACAATTCTAATTTCTTCAGAAAAACCTGATAAAAAACTCAGGGACTTGCTGGTACTACATAAAATCAAGCTTCAGATCTTTCCAGAGAAGGATAAATATAAACTGCCAACCTGTTGTAACCCAACCACAATTTATTTTCCTATGCATTCCAGTGTTGTAGCAGCTGGCAAACTTTGTTATTTAAACAGTAAAAGCAAAAACATAGCAATTTTAGTATAGAATCTATCAATTTTTAAAGTCACCTTCTAGGAGATATTAGTTGCCAATATCAGTCTTAAAGGAGGTTGTTTTAATTAAAAATCCAACCTTCATTATCATTTACTGTACACCCTGAACTTAAAAGAGCTTTTTGCTTTTCCGAACCTATGCTTAGAAAGTATTACAAGCAGATGGCAGAAATAAGACAAACTATAAAAACTGCAAAGTCAATTTGCAGTTTCTGAGAAATTCACAAAAAGGTAACCTTATCCAATACTACCTTACAGAAGGAAAGAAAAAGACAGTAGCATGGATCTACAGTAGTCTACTTCCACGGGGGAAAAAATGTAAGTCTTGCAAAAAAAAAAAAAATATCCCAGATTTTTTTTACATGCTTCAATATGCTTAAAAATACTTCCCCTGGCCCCCAAAGGATAGAAATAACCTAGCAGATAGGTCCAGCAGTCAAACATCTAAACATACAAGAGCACAGTTATTTTTCCTCAAAATTAACACATGTACTGAAGTTCTTAAAAAGGTAAATATGAAAACAGTTAATCAACCTAGCATATGTATTCTTTGTTCCTCCCTACGTTCAGGCATTATTATGGAGCATCCTTATGGAATGCCAGTTTAAGTACTTGATCTCACACACTCCACACAACCTTCACTCAGTTCTGTTAAGCACAGTCTTCACTGTGTACCTGTAAATAGCACACAGTGGCCAATATAATACAAAACGTGCTTAGGAACAATATTTATACAATCCCATGCTTTTAAAACACTTGTTTTATTTTATGCAGATAGCTTTCCTTCCTCTTTAAAACTAACCTCCTTTTCCGATTTCTTCAAGAACTGCTTACCTGTAGAATCTTAATTAAAAATACCAGGAAATACACATTTAGCTATATTACCGTTTTTCAAAAAATGGAATTCAGCTGTCACTTCCAAACAAAAACAATAGCAAAATCGCATGGTGCTGATGACTGGGTATCTCAAAGTAAAACAGTCATGTGATTTCATTTTAATACTAACCAATTAGTACCTAGTTGAATGATGTAATATTAAGGCCAGCAAGAAATATTTTTCACACAACCTATGGAGCAAGACACCACAATTTTCAATTTACTGGATAAGCAGGGAGAAAGGACATATTGTCTAGTCATCACTAACATGCCTCAAGACTCCCACAACGAATTCCAGGACAGTCCTCACTCTCCTGCAATATTATCTCGGAAAGCCTAATTTATCTGAATTTTGTTTGGACTTTTAGGCCAGCTTGGCCTTACTTGGACTATCAGTCAACTGCAATCCTCCACTCAACTCAGTAAACATCTTCAGGTTTTATCAAACCCAACTGATGTTCAGAATTACAAATTTGTTACACAATATTTATCAGAGTGCAAAAATGGAATCGTATTTGCATTCTGAAAACCACTAGAATAGAGTGCAGCACATTTTTTACCTAAGGAGAAAATACACCCAACAAGTAACAATGGTTGGGCTTCCATATTGAATGCATCATTCACCAAAAAAAAAAAAAAAGGGAGCTGGTCACACTGGTCACACACACACATACTATGAACCACAACACATGGTAAATTTCTTCAAAATATTCTTCTCTCCATTTAAGGAACTTTTCTCTTTTAAAAAAGAATTACAGTGTAACAAATAGCATATAACACATGTAAAACAGCTCCCTTCCTGAAGGGAGATGACTAAGAAGAACAAAAAAACAACCACCAAGAAAGATGAATATTTGGAGACATGGAAGAAGTTTATCCATGAGGCAGAGTGCTCATAAGCAGGTGACATAGAATGAAAAAACCCAACCCAGGTCTTGCAGTAGCTACCTTTTGTTTTATTAGGTATTCTTTTAATTTTGAAAATACGTCCAAGATTTTCTGTGCCTGGTGCATGTAAAAGCCCCCTTTGCCTCTGTGTGACATCCTCATCACATAGAAGAATCTCAATCTTCCCAAAAAATAAAAGAACAGGTCATTATCACTGATAGAAGAGCCAGAAAGTGATGGCCTCAACATAGTCTTCTCTGATTACCAAAAAATTACAGGAAAGCAGGCAAAGCAGGAACAGCACTGCTGGGCTACACCAGTACCCCAGCAAGAACTCCTGTTTCAGATACATTTAAAGACAGAACTCAAAGCAAGACTGCACCATCTAGTGCCTGGTCAATCCATAAGCGCGATGCATCTTTTCCCACAACTCAAACAGCTCAAGAAAGGCTTTTGGTGGAAGATTTGTAGATAAGCATGGGAAAAAAAATTGAAATAAATCTAGGAAGTGTGTGAAAAACCTAAGATAGTAGTGAACCTTTCCAATATTACCACAGCAGCAGTACCATTGCTTGCACAAAGATTTAACAGTCTAATTTCCTAGAAAGGTTAATATTTTATGTACTACTTCACCGTTCAATGATAATACCAGAAAAACATAAAATGCCCAGCTAAAAAAAAAAAAAGTGACTACTGAAAATGCCTCAGAGGCTCAGTGGAATAGAAGGTTAAGATGAACTCCATTCTTATGAACTCGTAAAAAAGCACATTTCTTCTGTAAAAAAGCAGATGGCTTCAGCTAAAAGTAGTGCAGGTAAGTGTGTCAGGGAAATGGAATCAAGAAGGATGTACCACTCAAAGAAAATAAGATGGTGATTCAACAATAAAAAGCTGTAACAAAAAAATATTCCAAACCTCCCAGAAGAAAATCTTTTCAAGTGCATTAATGCCTCTCAGTTCACTCCAAAAAGTTATCAAGATTGAGACTATTTTAATTAACTCATTTTATTTTGCACTTGCAATAGGCTGGATGATCACTTCGCTATTACACCAAATTTGATGGTGTTCCTTGCTACAAACACAAACTGTTATGATCATGTCAGCACAACCTTACTGAAAGTCAATCATATCTTCAACCAAACATCCTGCAACAGCCTACAATGTATGCGTTAGGACATATCTGGACAAAAGTACTATTCTCCAACAAATGTTTTCTACTCCTTAACAAATTTACTAGATCTTCTAAAACTAAACAAATCATTTCTAGAACTTGTTCAGAAAAACTCTACTTGCTGAAAAGATTGTATTGCCTCTCAAGATTTTGTGAATTATTTTCTCAGGTCTAAAACAATTTATCCAGGCTTACAACATAACTTTTTTCCCCAGAAGAATCTAATGTAGATCAGAAAGTTAAATGTTACATTTTCTTACCTTGGTTTATTGTGTGGTAATGTCTTTGCATCAACAGCAAACATTTTAGAAACAAAGACAATAACCGGGGCTGTTTCTTCACTACTGCATTTCATAAAAGCTGAAGAAACATAAAGGGAAGTTATTTGCACAACTTTTTCCCAACAGTATGGACAAAACTATGGCTTTCCATCAATTTTATAGGAATTACTGTTTATTTCCTATTTCAATGGAAAATATGCTAAAGACAAATTAATAGGGAAAAGTAGAAAATTACTCCAACTTAATTATTTGTTAACCCTGCCTATATCTTCAAGTCTGTTCCACAATAAAATAAAATGAGCAATATTGTAAAAATGGAACTCTTCATAACAAACTAGATACATTCCAACTAAACATATTGATTTGATATTTAAAGTTGAATTCATAGGCTGGTTTAGATTAGAATGAAAATCAGAGAGCAGCTTAGCATTAAGACTAAGCTACTTATTCAATACCTCAAAGAATTCTCCCTCCTTTCACACTGAAAGAGGAAATCCTGCAAAAGTCCAGATGCTCATGCCTTCACAAAACAGTAACAACTTAACAGCAAAAATGCATATTCTTCAAAGGATGAAGGATCCACGCAAAACTCATTCAATACTTCAGAAATCCCATAAACTATTCTAACAACACAGAAAATAAATCGTTGTCTTCTACACTTCTCCCTTTTCTCTGACGTAGGGGAAGACTACGTTTTAAGGTGCTTAGGCAAACAAAGCACAAGACTACTACTAAAAATTAGCAAGATATTCACTAAATGTAAAGAATGCTATTTTTTCATAACCAACAGCAGTAAGATCCGAGTTTACAGATGTAAATTTCTTCTCATTAACTTATACTAATACAGTATGGAATACTGTTTGGAGAATACAGTATTTGCAAATGTTCAGTAAAGGATGAAAATATCAGTTGCCTCAGCCCCCGGAAACAACTCCTAACAGTCTGTCAATTTGATGTTCACATCTCATCTTATGTTACATTTCATATCTCATCTCCTTAGGTTTCTTGAAGCACTCTTCAAAACACCGCACTAAACACCTTTCACCACACATACAAAGTTAAGAACTGTTTTTAATTATTACTAGCTTAAGCATGGTATCTTCTTGTAATTTTTACTAAACTACCTCTTAAATAGCAGAGAACATTTACTACCTTAAAACAAAATGGGATTCTATTACATTCTGTTGAGTTAGAAAGAAAGTTTGTGGAACAACAAAACCACATATATAAAGCCTATTTGTCCCCTACAAACCTAAGTGAAAAGATCATTTGGGAGCATTCTTTTTCAGACTACCAAACCTGGGTGAAAAACATCACTTGATTTGATACAAAACTTCCAAGCCAACAGAGGAGATGACCACATATACGTGTAGAAATACAAGCTTTGCTCACCACTGAGCATTTTATCCATGTTATCAACTTTGATTTTCAATTTCTCTAAATATTTAATTCAGCTTCAGCAGTTCTCATCTGTCTTTCAGGAAAAGAACTCAGCAGCAGTTCCCTTTTCCAAGGCATCACAATTTTTATGAAGGATACACATGAACACAGAGTTTATGTTTACAAATAATTTGAAGTTAGAAAAAGGAAAATGAGGATCTTACTAGCTCTCCTGCATGCTGTACACCAAGATTATTTTCATTACTGCCTATATACAGTTCTTTTAATGCCTACAACAAAGTTAAATCATTGAACATAATCTTTCCAGCCCCTAATACAATTTTATAACACAGGACTTGGGTGATTAACAAACTTCCTCTTACTTTTGCATACAGACATCCCAATGTTCAACACAACAGCATCTGAATATAGCATCAAACCCTTCTCAAGGAGGAATGCTTAATTGAAGGTGGAAACTCTGCCAGAACTGGACATGAAATCATGATCTCAATGAAGCTGATGACAAAACATTCAACTTCAAAATACCAGGATTTCATGTCTTCATTTAACACTCTGGATAACAAAATATATTTGTTGCCCTGGAAGTCTTCTGGCTCTTGTTTTTATTTGCTAATCTTTTATCATTCTGGAATATTATGAAAAAACTAAGAAATAAAGTTATACACTGTCATCTATGGATGTTGATGAAATTCTTAATGACAATGTTTGTAGTAACAGCTAAGCTACACCTTACTAACTTCTCAGTACACAAACTACTTAGTAATAAATTCAACAAAAAATGTTTTTCATTTTAAATCACCAAAAAGCTGGGCCTATTTAATCAACATACTGTAAAAATGAAATCCAAATTCAAACCCCTGCTAGATAAAAAACAATGATTTTAATATAGAACTTGGAAAAATAGTCAATTCTCAACTACATGATAATTTCTGTTTGGAACTAAAAACAAGTATTAATCTCATATCCCTCCAAAATTCCCGATTTCAGTCTTAGACTTTACATCACCTGCAGCCTGAGCTGTCTAAAACCCATGAATATATGAGATTGAAGATAAATGTATGGCCATAAAAATAAGACATAATACTATGACAGGTCACTAACAAACATCAACAAAGCTACTAAAAGTAAAATAATTATAAATCTAAATACAGATTACTACACATCTTATGATCCAAAGACAAACACAAGACAGAAGCAACCAATCTTCATGTTAATGAGAGAACACCTACTCACCACTTTTCAGTTCCTGAGTTTCTGGTGGCAAAGAATCAAATGTTCTAGCTCCAACACACATCAGCTTTTCCACTCTCTCTGCAGTGATGTCAAGAGGGCTGGGAAGTTTATTACACACCATGGCTAAAACACATTGCTAAGGATATATATTTATATATTCATATTTCCTTACTGAATGCAAATAAAAGACAAATGCTTTCAATGTTTCTTTCTTTAAATCAACCTCTTGCACTAACTGCCAGCAACAAGAGAGAGCTAAAATCCAGCCCTGTGTGTTACAGTGCATAGAGCTCCCTCTCAAGTCAGCAACAATTCCTGGCATTTATACAAGGGCAGAATGGATAGTTAAGTAGGGGTAGCTCACCCTCCTATGTGCAACTGGGAAACTAAGAAAGGTACAGTTGGGGCAAGATTTACGGAACTAATTAGCATTCACACACAAAAAATTTGTGCATGCCTATTGTAATATAATATGTATTATATCATAAACGATGAGAAGACCATCTACGCAGCAGACAAACAGCAACAGCCGATCTTGGATTAAGAATATGTATGCCTAAAACATAACACCAGATACTTAAAGAAGCTCGTGGATGGAAGACCTAAGATACTATTATGAAAAGAAGATTAGCTTATCCTTCAAGAAAACCATGACAATTTGTATATGAAACTACATAATTAAAGAATATTGTTAAACTACCTTGTTTCATAACTTACTTTCCTAAAAAAAGGATGCGTGCAAAAGCACAAAGCTGGTAGAAATGTATGCCTAATTTCTTTAGGTATGTAACTTAACTTTACATGTGAGAAAATAGCTCCAGCTAACATAGGCACAGATTACAAAAAAAAAAAAAAAAAAAAAAAAAAAAGAGAGAGAGAACAAATCACACATTGAAATATGTGAGCACTCTGAAGTCTGGGAACTGCAATAGAACAAAAAGCATATCTTCCTTAAGGATACACAGGACTGCATCAGATATTGGTAGCCACTGGCTACAAATGGCATGAAGATGAACTTTAGGGTCTGCATGCCGTGACTCCCGTGCACCGATTTTCAGTCCCAAAGAGGTGACTATTTTTTCAATTTTTTCTTTGTCTCTGTAAGGCAAATAAATAAGATTGATTAAAAAAAAAAAAAAAAAACAGCAGCAACACATAACAAGCATCTACAACATTTCTTGTTTGAGAATTTTAAAAAAATCACCATAGCCCATAGAAAGAGATTCCATGAAAACTTTATAGATCTTCTCACCTTTTCATAACAGCTTCATACAAACTCCATATGTTGTCCAGCACCAATTGCACAAACAAAGGCTTCTTTCCTTTTGACTGGTAGAACAAACATACAGGTAATTACCAGCAATCCCTCAGTGTTACAATAGGCTTAAGATTGCACTTTCAACTGGCCATTTTCATAACGAGTGTGTAAAACCTTTATTCAAAATCAAAGCAATTATCTGTTTCTACACAAGATCACTACTTCATCAGTCTGTCTCAGCAGAGCAGTACAAGGCACAAAATAAACATGACATTTACAAGTAAAGGACATGGTTTTCAATTTCACAAAAAAAGCCTGATAAATACAGAACATGTCTACCTCAAGCCTGGTTTGCACCCTTTTTATAACTATTAATCCTTACCTATGAAAACACAAAGAAATCATCATTGAATGCAAACAGGAAAACTACCTTCTCCTCTCCTAACTTTTAGTGGTGGAAACACTTAATGCAAGAGAAGTGTAGTTTTCAGGCCAGGGTTTCAGTATAGCACTCAATGGGATTTCACTAAGGCAAAAAAGACTTTCTAAATCCTAAACGTGAATATCCTAAGCTGCTCAAGGACTCTTCAACTAAGACAGAGACCCACTCACTACTCTTGTTTCTACACTATTAAGTCTTCCACTCATGTGTTTTGCTGCTCTATGCTGAATTCTTGAAGCTGGAACATGTCTCATGGTGTGAACAGATATTTAAGAGCAACTGTGAGCACGGTTTGATGGTATTTCCTCCATGTAGCTATTGAATGGTCAATTTTGGAATGTTCTCTTCTCCAGGGGCTGATGCAAGGCTATCCTAGTGACTTTATTATCTCCACTGATGTTGAGTGAAAAGGTACTGAGGTCAATTTTCAGAATACGCTATGAGGAACAGAATTAAAAAATACAAAACAAAATAAAAGCCAGGTAATATTTATGACAACCTCCCTACCTGATCACCTTTCATTATCTTCTTTGTTTTTGTATTTAGATAATAATCTCCCCATAAAGTCTTCAGAAGTACTGCAGGCTTGATTCCAATCTTTTGGCTGTACAGTTTGGCAAAATGCTCAATTCTGAAAGGAAACAAAGCACATTTTGATACAAGTATAATGCTATTTGTATGTGCTTATCAACCTAAGCAATGGAAAGCTTATGTGAAAATCACACACATCTCAAATCTTTGTTTTACTCCCATTTTTCCAATTGTCTTCATCACTTTAGCCCACACTGTTTAACATTTACACCTGCAAAAATGTTTAGTCACAACAGCTCAAAAATGTCAGCAGTATTTGTATGTTCTCTGTTTGTTTCAAGTCAGCTTCAAGGTTGAACTTGTTTATTTGAAATAAATATTTGTGCATTACCCTGCCAGTAAATACTGAAAAGCATAATACAAAAGTTCTAAATATTTATGTGATGACTCTCAAATTTATTCTATGAAAGATACCCCACAACACACTTAACTATGGTCTGGGACCAGAACGGTACAAGTTAAAAATCAAGTATTCCTGTGAGCCACACTTGAGCCATCAGATACTGGTAATTCTTTTCCAAATTAACTACTTAGGGCACTTCTTTTTGTTTGAATCATTGCTTTAATAATGAGTAAAGCCCAGAAAAACAATATAAAAAAATGTAATGCCATAATTGTGTTATAAAGCCAACTGTGTCATTCAGTGGTCCCCACGAGTTAATAAAAGCAGGCTGCTAACAACCTAAACAGGGAGCCCTGAATATTCTATGGTTTCCTTGCTGACAATGTTCAGTGAGCAGTAATAGAAAAAATTTCTATGTATTTGCTCCCTGTGTACACAGAAACAATAACGTACATATACCATCATAACAATCCTATTTAAAGAAAAATGATTCTTGATAACCTGTTCTTTGAAATCCAGAATTCTTAAATTTCTACACACCTAAAAAAAGACCTGCCCATGTCAGTAAGCTGAGTTCTGAACTAAGAGCAAAAAGGATAATTCTTCCCCCCCTCCCCCCCCCCCCCCCGAAACTACACCAAACTCTGAACAGGGGGAGAACGTTCAAGAATCTTGTGCTAATAGCTCTTGCATATGTATTTATGGTATTTTTCAACACTTGAGGATAATGAGAAAAACATATGTACTGATTGCACTGGATGAGGCTGGCACTGCCTAATAGCTGAATTTTTTTCTGCCATGACAAGTGGTAATGCCTTTAGGAACAGAACCCACATCCAGGTAAGAGCAGTCAAGGCTTGCCCCGACTAAGAAGATGCTCCGCTGATGTGCATTTCACCACCTCGTACTGGCTGGCAATCCAGAAGTACCTCTTGAAACTAGTTCAGGAAAATATTCCTTTTTCCCCCCATTATATGATTGATAAGAACCATGCCAGTTCACCATAACAAACAAAGTTGTATCAGAAAGCCAACAATCTTCATTCAGCTTCAACAAATACATTAAAACATCTTCCCAATGTGAGGGGAAAACGCAGAATTAGGACAAGTACAAATAAGAAAATGAGCAGATAGGAGTCCTGTTATTTGTCCAAGCTGTAGGCACATTTTGTGGGACAAAGAATAGATTATACAATAGACAATGTGTTTTAATGTATAAATAGTCTGATCCAGATCCAGCAGTATAATACTAACACCCCTTGCCTAAGTTAGATGCATAAATGTTTTGGGCTCAGATACAGTCTTGTACATGGATAGTTCAATTACTATAATCTTTAAGAAGTTTCAATACGTAAAACAGAAGGGGATTAAAATTTGGGGAATCTTAGCAAACATGGGTTTTAGTCTCATATTCAATGAAAAGCAATCTACACCTTTTAAGTTCATCTTGGCAAAGAATAAACAGAAAGCCTATCAGTCCTCTCTAGTATACCAATAAACCAGTCACAAAAGAAAGGCCAGGTCATATCCAGCTCATTTCTTGCCCCCATTTGAAGCTAAATTACAACCAATATTTATATTTCAGAAGCTCTGCAAGTAAGGTTCAAGCCACTTGACAAACACTTCAAGTGGCAGAGACTTAGCAGATACAAAAAAACAGCTAAAGCTTGACCAGTTATCATTCCGCTTCAGACTACCCTAGCATACATCATTAATAATCTATCACGCATTCCACGCTGCAGAAATATCTGTTACCAACATACACCAAGTGCTAAAAGTTTTGGGGAAAAATAATTAAGAAAATTAATACAAGGTATTTATCTAAGAAAATAACAAATTAGAGACTCTCAAGCCCTAAGCACTGTTTTAGAGAAATTTTCTTCTCTACCTCTCAGTATATACCCCAATGTTACTACAAATGAGATGCAGAACCTGGAACGCATCAGAGAGTAAACTCCTGTGTCAAACAATTCAAATTGAAGTATTCTTTGCTAAACCTCTGAGCTGGAGAAACAAATAAATTTTCTGCCACATTTGCATGAAATTTAATTCTACCTGCAGTGAAATCATCAGAAGAAAAGAAATCATCTAAGGAAGATAACTATCTGAAGTCTCACTTTTATCCACCTACCCTTTAAGAACAACATGCTTGCTTGCTAATTACAAGGGTGATCATAGGGTGTTTATGACCACATGCTTATATCAGAATGTAGTTGTGTAACCTATAAAATCTTAATAGTTGATCATTTACTTGCAAATATCAAGTAGCTTGATCTAAAGAAACAGCTTCTAAATTGCTTTTGAGCTTGTTATTCTACTTATTGTAACAAAGTTCTCCATTGTATCATTCTCTTTACAAAACATTTTTCTTAATGTTTAGCATTCCCTGGCAGTGTACTTAGAATACTAATGCTAAACCAAAGCCATCTTTGAACCTCCCAAAACAAAAACTTAGCTTTTTGTTTTCATTTATTGGCTTCCACAGGCTTTGTCAGTATCCAAAACAAAAGCTGCAAATTGCCCAATCTTTATCCCTACAGGACTAAACAAGCAGATACCTCTAAATCATTTCAACATCTGCTAAAGAAAGTGTTCATAATCTGACTCCAAACTTGAACAAGTTTGTAACAGTTGCATCCCAAATACCCTGTATAACAACAGTTCACTACCACAATCCATTTTTTCTATGGAATTTCAACAAAAAGTTACAAGTCAGGAAAGCTAAAGCCTATAAAGATCAAAATACTGTTTCCCTGTGTAGCATAAAACAGAAGAATGACTGTGGGCATCATATAGGAATGGAGGAGTTCAGGCAAGATGTGTGTTAACATGCAGATCACCAAAGACATCAGAAAACCTTCTCTAACCTTCAGAAATGAAAAGGCCTCCCCTCACACACATCTTCTACAAAGAGATCTCTTTCCGACTAAAGAACATGTCAGAATTTGAAGATCTGTTTTCCATTTCCTTATACACTTATATTCTGATTTTTCTTTTTATAAATTATTATTATTCATGACAGATAACAAGAATATCCCATTTTATTTTCCCTTTTCTCTGCAGTGATAAGAAACATTTGTGTGAAGACTACAAACTACGAATGGAACCTTATTTAAGAGCTTGACTGTGACTTAAAAATCCCGGAGCTGGGTTCTGGTTTTTTTTAAGGATCTGCAGTATTAGTGACATACAGTATTACTGAGCGCATCTTCTTAATTGTGTTTTCATGATGAAGACGACGACTCCACCTTGTGGCTAGCCATCAGAACACGCGTAAACTTTACACTAGCCTGCTGCCCCTTGAAACTAACTGCTAAGAACGGGACTGAAAAACAGAACTGATCACAAACTTAAATAAAGTAATCCAGAAATTTTTCTGAAATTGTTCTGTCCCCAAATTCTTACATTTACTTAAACAACTCTGCAATGTTCTTTAGCAACTGCCGAAATAGAAATATGCTAGGTAACAAGAGATAAGAAATGCACCTGAATGAAGAACAGAAAAAAGCTAGATTAAAAAAAGCCTGATACACAAACACTTGAGGACAAATGCATCATTTCAAGGACAAGTCAAAGTCCGGTACAGAAAAAAACAGATCACAGTAATGCTGTGACCCAGAATTGTACTGGACTGAATCTGACAACTGAAAACTGCTGTCCTGATGCCAGCTACCAGCTTTATGCTTGTTATGAACATCACTGTTCCTGTAGCTGGAAGGTCCAATTTACTTGTGAAACAGCTCCTGTACCACCACAGGTTTTGGCCTAGCCTACTGCAGCCTATCAAATGTCAGCAATTAATAAAATACTAAGTTCACCAGGCCAGGCTGGACACTACAGTGGGCTCAGCAGCTACTGTGTAAGTAAAAGAGGGGTCCCTGTCACATAGATGACAAAGCTGGTATTATTTTCAGCTGTCCAGCACTAATAACACCTTAGAACTGATTGTATACAGTTGCGTATCACATAAAAATATAAAAATGAAGCAATTGAAAATACTTTAAAATTAACTGCAGTAATCAATTTAAAAAAAAAAAAACAATAAACCAACAAACAACTCAGTAACTCAATCCCAGACTTACCCAAAGCCCCAGCCATCAACTGCACTGGCAAACACCACATTTCCATGGTCTGGTGAAAAATAGAGATGTGAATCATCAGTATCTTCCAATCCAGCACTCCAGTCATAAACTTGATCTCCTGGTGCAGTGTCTGAAATACTTTCACTTTCTGTTTCTTTCTCAGCTCTTTCTTCTAAGACTTTAGAGGTAAAAAGTGCTCCAGTGACTGCATTGATCTGCAGAAGGATATATAAAAACACCCTAAGTAAGATCCCTTCACTCTTTCACAACCCTTGCAATTAAAATGCAATTCCCCCCCCACCCTCCAAAATATGAGAGGGGAAGTTTTTTAACAAGACAGAACGCCTGCGATTCATTTTGCAATTTAAAACACAAACCTCGTGTATCGAATCTTGCCCATTTGGAGACAAGAGTTTGATGAGACTAACATTTTAACTCAAACACCTTGCTCTTTCCAAGTGTAAGTTAGCTGCATCAGGACTGAACCAGATAGAGTATGTGTAATACACTTTGTCTCTCAGAACATGGAATGGTGAAATAGGAAATTGTTACTGCCAACAAACAAAGAGGAGGGCAAAGGGAAACCAGGTAGATAAGTACTTAAAAGCAAGCTCTGGGAAAAAAAAATAATAAAATAAAGGCAACGTAACTTCAAAACAACTTAAAAGATAAAAAGATGCACAAATACATCAATAACAGCAGCACTCTGAAGATATTTGTCTATCTCCAAAGAAGTTTAAGCAATTTAACAGGAAGAATAAAACATCCAGCATATTGTTTCCAAAAATGAAGACTCTTCCTGATGACCTGTCAAGAGGCATTTAAAACTCTTTCCTCCATCACAGGGATTCTGAATGAACTTCAAAACCAACTAGAAATAAAATGTATCTCAATGTAAAGTTAGACTAGATGTTATAATGCTTGATCCTGCAAAGTAAGAAAAAACTGGCTCTGCTGTCCTAAATTTATTCCAGCTATAAGGCACTGAAAACTACAGCCTCTCTCAATTCAAGAGCTGAGAAAAGGAGAAAGAAAAATACTTCAACAAAACCTGCTGCGTGAACATAACATTATAGCATGAATACCTGTTCTAAGATATTCTTAAGGTGCAAGTATGCCTCCTGAGGGGTGAGCTTGAGCTCCACAATCAAGCGATCGATTTTATTAATCACCAATACTGGACGTATATTTTCTAGCCATGCTTGCCGTAGAACTGCTTGAGTCTATTAGGGAAACAGTTTAAAAAAATCCATTACAGAAAACTTGATACCACAAAAGAGACAGATGGAATGCTAAAGAAAATTACAATATAATTCTAAAATTTCATTAAACATATAATAAAGGACAGGTCTGACATTCAAACCAGAAATCTGACTCCCATAGTACACAGTGTTAGTTATTACAGAATTCTGCAGAATGGCAAAATCTCATAGCAAAAACACCCACAACAGCAAAAAAACCCCAACCCTCCTTATAAAACTAAGCAATGAAAAAAATCAATTTCAATCTTATTTTGCCTATTTTTTCACCTTGAATAAATACCCTAAAAGCACATGTAAAGATATTACTTCCCTTAACACATTTCTTCTCTATACATTCCATTACCTGAAAAACTACATACTCACTGTTGCAACCATACATGACTACATCAGCATTGCTCACTCTTCTGCACAACTATGAAACTAACAACCCTCTTTCATACCTCAAGTACACTGTCATTAAGTTTTACAAAACTTCTTAAACCAGCTCATCTTTTATTTCTACACTATATACTTAAGACTTTCTTACTCTGTCTTCTCTCCCCTCTTTCTCTACTTAATATACTTTACTTCACCTGTGGACAGACACCTTCAACAGCATCCACCACTATGATGCAACCATCACAGAGTCGAACTGCTGTAGACACTTCTGAAGAAAAATCCACGTGCCCTGGGGAGTCTATTAAATTAATCAGATACTCTTCATCACCTAGAATCAAATAATAAATTATTATTTCAGAACAGTTGTCAAAAATATTTCTTTCAGCCACTCAATTATACTGCTTGAGCTATCATTAATTTCTAAGGACCAAACCAGCACATCATCATGCTTAAGAAAAACCCCTGTAAGACAGGAAGACTGTCAGCAGCATAACATCTAGTGGCTCGTGCCTAATATATTTTAATTTCACTCAATGCTAATCTTCATCTTTCAATGCCCAACTACCTTTGGAAAACTAAAACCAAAACCACACCAGCTAACCAAACAAAAAGCAAACCCCTAACCATGACTAGGTAAAACATAAATCAGCTATGTTACAGTCTGCATTTTGAACAGAATGTCATAAAAAAAACCCTGCATTCTATTCAAAATGCCTCCTTTCAGCCTTGTGATTCTTTTAGAACATGCTTTTGACTGTATTAGTAAAGTATCTTCAATATACCAATTCAGGAGTTTTCAAAATTTTCTACTCCCAAAAATTCTGCTTAGTGGAGACTCATTTTTTTTTGACTGAGTTGACTCAGTCAACTTTCGATGGACTCACTGCATTTATCATCATAAGATCAAACAACTTTCTTGTTTAAGAAGTTGTATTAGAGTCTAAATTTCAATACAACAGAAGAACAACAGACATAAAAGGTTCCAACCATGAAAAGTAAGGTCATTTCAGAGCCAACAATAAAACAGCCACAGTTTACAACACTTAGCTGGAAGACCATTGATTTCAACTATTATTTACAATCAGCTGTTGCTGAAATAGAATGACTAATGGTGGCTTTTCTGTTCATGCAATTCTTCTGTTAGTTATTCTTTTTTTCTGCACAAGCCTGGTAGTAATGTATTCCATGCTTTCATTTGCTTAGCTGAGCATAAGATGGTGAGGAACATGGAGTCATAACAAAGATGACACTGTAACGACACTATAAAAAGCCCTCTGAACTATTTAGAGTGTAACAAGCACCTTAACGTAGAAGTATAGTAAAGATATAACTGTACAAAATCATTTAAAATGTGATGCTGTCTGAAAGAAGGTTTTGCCTTTAAGTGATATTATTTCAAGACTTAAGATCAAAATATAAAAATTTAGATCTAAAATAAAAAGGCAACTATTCTTATTGTCTCCACTTAGATATGACTGAAGTGTATTCCCTAACCCTGAGATGGAACTTGATTATCTTGGCTAACGGTTGAACACATGCCTAATTCTTTGCAGAATCACGGCCTAACAGTAATAATTATAAAAGTAAAAGTTGCATATAAAAGTATCTCAAGAAAAACAATGAAGAGACAGGGAAAATTAACAAAAATACATATATTAAAGTTTATACTTGCCAGCACCAACAACTTACCTTTCACAAAGTGCAATGCAATTGCACTAGATTTCATCGTTATTCCTCGAATCTGTTCATCTTCTCTACTGTCTAGGTATCGCAGCTGAGTACAAAAACAAAAGAAGAGGTGATAAATCTGTAGATTCTCCTTCACTTGTTACTTATCAACTGTCAAAGAGTATGACTTCGAGAAAATGAGGTTTAGCAAGACTAGGAATAGAATTTCCTTAATCATCACTGATTTACAATCCCAGCATGTACACACCAGAATTTTATTAAAAACGACAGCATAACTCTACCTTTCCTGCCAAGCGGCTAGAGATTATTCCATTGCTAGATATTAGACAATCAGCTAGAGTAGTTTTGCCTGAAAAGAAAAAGAAATTATTTAGTTTAATTTAATACAGACAATGGAAAAAGATGCAACAATATTACAAATGCTGACAACCTCTACTGTTCTAAAATATCAACATTAATACAGACTCTAAAATGCCATAAAAGTACAAACTAACTTAAAAAAAAAAAATCTGATCATTCGACTTCACCTGTTAGATGTACACAAACATATTTTTGAAGGGTGGATGTAACCCTTCCTGTCATGACCAGGAAAGCAGTTGAAATAACAAACAGTGCATTAGAGACTGTTTCTGTCTCAATATATCATGCAATTACAGAAAAGATTTGTGTCCTAAAATGATCATTTATTATTTCCACTTACATAACAAACTTCTTCCGTTAAGTAAACATAGAAATACAACAGCCTACCTCACACATGCATATATTTAATTCAGGATCATAGAAGTAGAAAACACTCAGTTTCAACTACTCCAAACTATTATAGCGTAATGTTCTCTGAAGTTCTACAAGTTAAGTTGCATCAGGACATAAGAAATGTGCATAAAGCGAAGTTATTTCTCAGAACCAGGATTAAAACAGTTTAAAGCTAAGCCCATGAAAACGTACTGCTTTAAAACAAGATCTCTCCATCATTCAAACCAACACAGGCACACACACACACACAGTTTTCCCTCACAAACACCTGCCTTACCATGATCCACGTGGGCTAATATACAGATATTCCTGATTCCAGAAGTCTTCTTCTGGAGGCCAACCATCTTTCCCACACTTGTGAGGGCCATGGTTGGCTAACTCTGTGAACGCAGGAGAGCATTTTATTTCGGAAGCAACTTAAGAAACAGCTTTTGTGGGTTTGTTTGGTTTTTAATTACGGAAATTGTGACGAGAGCTACTCATCAGGGAAACCTCCTCTGACACGTGGGGCGCGTCACGTTCCCCGCCACCATGTGTACAGCCCCCGGGACACCAAACGCACAGCGCACAGGCCGCGTTTCAACGAGCACCAAGAGCCGGGGGGGTTCCGGCTCTCCGTTTCGCGGGGCCCCCGGGCCGGGCCACCCCCGCCCCGCAGAGGCCCAGCCCCAGGCGTTGGGCCGGGCCGCCCCCCGCCCGCCGCTCCCGGGGCACCGCCGGCAGCCGCAGCCCCCGCCGCGCCCCCTCGGGGCTGCTCCCACCCCTCCGGTGTCCCGGGAGGGGGCCGCAGACCTCACCCCGACACCCCGCGCCGGGGCCGGCCGCTGGCGGTGCGGGGCGCCCTCAGGGCCGGGGAGGAGAGGAGAGGAGAGGGGAGGGGAGGGGGGGGGGGAGGGGAAGGGGGGGGGGGGAGGGGAAGGGCCCACCTGCGCGCCCGCCCGGCGCCGCCGAGCCCGCTCCCGGAAGCGCGCGCCCGCCCCGCCCCGCCCCTCGTGACGCCAGACCGGGGCCGGCGGCGGCCGCTCGCCGCGGGGACGCCGCCGTTGCCAGGCGACGGGCCGGTTCGCTGGCGGCCCCGGCGGAGCGGCCAGGGGAGCATGAGGAAGCCGCGGTGTCTGTGCCAGATCTGCACCTGCGGGTAAGCGGCCCCGCGGGTCGCCGCGGGCTGCGGGGAGCGGGGCGACGCTTCGGGTCCCCGGGGGTGTCCCCTCAGGAAGATGGGGGCGGCTCCCCCTCAGCGCCCCAGGCCTCCCCCACAGGGGCACCCCCACCCTGGCCCCCTCCTCACCGTGCGCCGGCGCCCGGGCCCGCCCCTTGCTGCTCCTCAGCGGTGGGAAGGCAGGAGCAGGGTAACACTGCTGTTCCAACAGTTTGAGGCTTTCCTTCTTTTCTGAAAGGGATCCGCTCAGTAAACATGAAGTGGTATGTTTAAATCAGGCAGGGGAAAAAGCAGATCTTAGATAGATTAAAATAGAAAAGAGTGGAGACAGTCTTTCAAAGACTAAACCTCAGGATCAGGCTTTTCCCTAAAGCTGAGCAGCCAAAGCCACCCTCAGGAAAGTTCTGGCTACATCAGCCTTGATAGAAACCTGTGCAAACCTTGCAGCCTTTAAAATAGATTTAATACACCTGCCTTTCTAACACCACATCCAATAATACTCTCCACTCTGAGGAGAAGCTCTGCTATTTCTTTGCATTCAATGACCCTGTACAGAGACACACACCTCATCACTGTAATAGAACCTCTTTGGCCCAGGGAAGCTGGCATAAAAGGGTACAGCAGGTGATTTTTTGTTTAAAATTACCATTACAGCTCTATAAGCAATATTATCAATGCCATAGGCAAAAAAATTCACAAGTCGGGTTTCCCAAAATATTAAGGGATTTAAACCTTGCAAAATTCAGATAAATGTTTATAGGTTTGGAGACAGTACTGTTAATGTTTTCAATTTCTTCTCCATCTACTTTAAAAAAAAGCCAGAAAAATAATCATCCTAGGAGTCAAAGATCCAGTCCTTAATAGTAAAAAAAAAAAAAAAAGTCTTAACTACATGCAAGGAGAGTTACAAGATCACAAGACTGTGATCACTATCTTTTGGAAGCACAGGGCCACCCCTATAGCTGCGTAGTGCACCACAAACTACAGGTTTGTTTCATTTCGACGTTTGTATAGCAGATGCACTCTTAGCTGTCTGTTTGGGAAGTTTTCCTTACCTGTTCATCAGCCACTTTTTTTTTTTTGTTGTTTTTTTTTTTTAATCTGTAGACAGAGATGAGAGACAGGCAGCATGTAAAGCTTCTCATGTTCTTTTTGGCCAAGACTGCAGGTGTAGTTTGCCCCAAAATTTTGTTTCAAAAGTCCTATTTTAATAAAGAGTTGGAACACATGGTTTTCATGACAAGATAGCAAATCTGGCTTATGCTCAAGTATAAGGATGGTGAGATAACACAGTCTGACAGCACAAAATGAGGTTCAACTTAATTGAAAATTCGCAATTCAAAAACCTGGTTTAGCAATATGAATAATTGAATAAAGCATGCACAAAAAATCGTGGTTTAAAATAAAGATCACTGAAATTTTTAGTCAAAATCTTAAGCCATTATTGGTTTAGGCAGCACATTGTGTTTGCTTCAGGGTAGTTATAGTGTTTCTGTTTTTAGGGGAAGATTGGTCGCTTGGCAGTGTTACCTGGATATTGCAATGCACACACACCTTAGAAGAGATTTCAAAGTGAAGAAAAAGTTCTGATATTTTGTAGAAGTTATCATTTCGCTATTTGCAGGACATTTTGTGGAGATATAATTAGTGTTAAATTATAAATAATAAAATAGAAGAAAATTATCATTCCTAGCTGTTTGCAGAAGGAAAAAAAAAAAATCAGAAAAATTTTACAAATACAGGGGAGGAAAGGCAGTAAGACAGAACTTTATTCTGCTTTCTCTTTACACGGAAATAAGAAGATCCTCCAGAATTCCACAAGGACCTTTTTTGCACTGTAACTTACACAATCCACTTATTAAAGGCTTACACCTGAATGCTAGTGTTCATACTTAGGGGTTGCAGTCTTGGGCTCTTAAATAATTGTTACAAGGTTTTTAGGAATATCTTGAATAGATTCATTCTTATGAGACTGAATCACTTTTTGTGCCTATTAGGTGATCTTTTTCAAAGTCAACAGATAAACCACTGGAAGTGTACCCAGTGCTGAGCATGCTCAAAGATCAATTTGCAAAATAGATCCAATGCTAGGGACTTCTCCATTTTTAATAACTGACATAATTTCTAGCTTCTTAAGGCTTTAGGACAAGAGCAAATAGCCTCAAGTTGCACCAGGGCAGGTTTAGATTTGATACTAGGAAAAAATTCTTCATTGAAAGGGTTGTCAAGCATTGGAACAGGCTGCCCAGGGAAATGGTTGTCACCATCCCTGGAGGTGTTTAAAAGAGGTGTAGATGCGGTGCTCAGTGACATGGTTTAGTGGTGGGCTTGGCAGTGCTGGGTTAACAGCTGGACTCAAGGATCTTAAAGGTCTTTTCCAACCGAAACAATTCTATGATTCTATGACTTTTGCAGTAACATAAGACACTGTCAAGGCAGTATGATTATTGTTTTCAAGCTGCTACGGGAGAGATGTACATTTGGTTGGATTTGTTTGGGTTTTTTTAATAAACCACAAAAATGTTCTCAAAAGTGCATTGAGTAATGGCTGGATTCTGTATTGTTTCCAAAGATATTCCAGATCCATTTCTTATTTTAGAAGTGGTATATTTTGATGTGGAGAAGGTATGAGTTCGTCTTACTTGGGACTGGACCCATGATTATTTCCTGTAGGTTCCAAATGTGGAAATCTACCCCTTGCTAGCAAGTACAGTCAGGCTTCAGATCGCTAGCTCAATAGCAATGTTGAACAGGAAATATCGGATGTTAAATCTGGCTTTTAAAGGAAGAACAAAGCCTCTGAGGTTGATGACCTCTCTACACTCAAGAATACTATTTGTCTATGATAAAAGATAATACAAAACCCTAGAATTTTAGTTTTGAGATATAAACTACTGTTTTATCTTCTTCTCAATGTCAGCCTTTCTCCATTTCTTGCATTTTTGTTATCATTATAAAAATCTAGATTCCTGAATAACATTAAATTAAAAGGAAAGAGGAAGATTTCTGTAAAATATGAAATATTTAAGTCCTCATACTGACTGCATGTAAATAAACACAAACCCAGTAAAACTACCAGGTCTCCTAGTTTCAATACTAGGAAAGTAGATGACTCAAAACCACAATGTCCATATGTAATTTCTGTCTTTCAGGCCACAGCATGTACACTGGCAGCTAAAAAATAAAAACTTTGTTGTGCTGGGGTTTTTTTAGTAAGTTTTTTATGATGATAACCACTAAATTTTTCTCATTATTAGTCTAGTTCTCTAGGAGGAAAATACTTTGTGGGAAAGTTTCAAGGGTCTTGCTAGCACTGTATAAAAGATAACTGTATGTGTGCCAGATCCTAAATAAGTGAAATGTAGCATCATTCTATTAAAACAATCAGAGCAACAGCATTTGGCACTGGAGACCCCATATACTGTCTATTTAGCTGAGATACTGTTAAGATCTTATGCAAGCCACAAGATAGTTAGTCTCCCTCAAAGAAGGGAAAGAATAATAATCCATCAAAGCAGGCATCAGTCAGTCATGGGGGAAGGCAAATTCTCACCAAATTAATTTGAATTATCAGTAACTCTGGGGTTGAATTTAAGATAACTATAAGTAACAAGTTTAAAATGATCAGTGACTCAAGGAGTTCTGGCCAAATTTTAAGGAACATATTTATCAGAGCTGTAATCTGTCTTCTCTGACGATTCTTAGCATCGTCGCTAGAGAGCTGTGATGCCTTATGCAATCAGTTTTATAACATTATTATCTAAACAAAATTATTTGTTTACCAGTTGGACAACATCCAGAAGTAGATTTATCAGTTAACCAAAAATGCCTATTCTCCACGTAAAATTAAATTGATATTAAAGTAATTTTATGTTGCCTTTTAAGCCCACTGAAAGTTCTTTCACAGCACAGAGCCGGATATAGGATCTTCCTGAACAGTCCCATCTGATTTCAAGTAATTTTGTGCATAGTTAGAGGCAGAATTATTTCATATGCTAGAAATGACTGGGATCAAGGACATTTTTGATTCAGAAATTAATTCTAATGCAATTACAAAACCCTCTTTCCTTGGAGAGATACATTAGATTTTCACCTCTGTGTTGAATCTGCCAAGAACTACACACTTAGTCTGCAAGTCATTATTTTTCTAGTATCTATTCCTGTTTGTAGCATGAACATTCAGCAATACAGGGGATATAATGGCAATATTACTTAGAAAATAGTGAGAGAGTTAAGTCTTTAAAGACTGGTGATACCAGAAAAGAGAATGTATTTTGTTTGGTGATTGGTCTTCTAGACCAGCTTATGGCAAACTGAAGACTGTAAAAATGAAGTTTTTGTAGATCAATATTGTTTCAAACTCCTTTGAATTTTATGCCTAAAAAATATGTGAAGAACATTATAATTCGATACCCTATATTTCAACTAGCTTTCAAAACACACATTCAATGGCTTTAGTCTCTGCTTTAGCTGTTAACTTTTAGATGCTACCTGATACAGCGTATGCTGTTTATACTTACTGGAAAAGTATTACTAAGGTGGTAACTGAATTTCATGAAGAACATAGTGGCAGGCAAGCACCATGCTGAGAAATAGCATACACTCACCTCCTCGTTTTCCTGCCTTTCCTGTTCTTTCCTTCTTTTTCCTTTCCTTGCTATGTTCTGAATAGGTCTCAATTTTACTTGACTATCTGTTCACTTGATTGAAAAGGAGTAAGCACCTGAGACTTTAAAAGGATCTGGCTTCTTAGAGAGGGCTACTTCATTTCTCATTTATTGAACTACGGAGCTGGCAAAGTCAGGCAGCCCAAAGGAATGCCAGCTTTAGGGATCTCCAGTTCCAGATAACTTCTTTTAGTTTTGTTGTTTGGGTTTTTTTTCATTTTATGTTTCCCAGCAGGAGTTCTTCATGTCTGTTTGTGTATTTTATTTTACCTTGGTTTAATTTATTTTTTTTCCTTTTTGGTGTTTAGTACTAGCTAAATTGCTCTGCAGACCTTCAAACTATTCCTTGGGTATCTAGCTTCCTGAAACTTGAATTTATTTGTACCCAGTAAGAGCTGTACACTTTTACTCTTCTTGTTCTTTAGTTATTTTTGCTTTTCACGTACAGGATTTCACAGGACACATTTATTGAAAAAAAATATTTCTTGTTACTTCCCTTTGCTTATATCTGAACCAGTATTGCAAGTTGTCAGCCACAAGTAGGAACAAAATCTTTCATTATACATTACCTTTAAGGAGAGATTAAATAATAATCAGATCAGCCACATAAAATTTTAAAACTACGCTTGAAACAAACTACCAGAGAAATACCAGTGAATTTCACAAATTAGAATGAATATAACAAGATTTTCAAAGCAATACTGAAAATAACATGTACATTTGAATTTCATGCACAATATATGCAAAACAACAAGGTATAGGTAATAAATTAAGTCATGATATACCTCAATGCCTTTTAACACAATGGCATCATAAAAATAGATATCGATGACAGGCAGGTATAATTGAAATAAAACCTATTAGATGTCATTACTTCTAAACAAACATAGTTTTTGAATAGAGGATTGAATCAGTGCTTGAAAAAAAAGGGTTGAAAAGTCAGAAATGGCCTACAGAGCACTAGAATTTTAATCAAAAGTTTTAATCAAGAGTTGTGAAAGTAGGTGAGCAGATGCAAAGACATAAAAAGACAAGTAATCAGGGAAAACAGTAGAGAAGAGACAATATGAGAAGAGGCATGAAACATAGTTATTTTTACAAGTAAGACTAGTAGTATCATTAAAGATTAAAAAAAAGAAAGTGCATCTTGGTGGTGATGCAGGACTGAGATCAACTCTATCCATCCTGTGCATTCTATACGAAGCACTAACTCACACATTGATACTGTTTATTACTGTCTTAGTATATTGTGCTCTGGGACCTATGTCATCAGCACAATATTTTGTGTTTTATCACTCAGAAAACAGTTTAAACACAGGCTACTGACACTGTTCAATCTTCCCCATTTGTTATTCACTCCCAGTAGATAGGGTACGGGGTTTCCCCTTAAACGAAACTATTCAAAGTGATCTCATCTGATGTGTTTTTACCCAGGCGCCATCGCTGCCCTCATAAACCCACAAGGATTTATGATAATGGACAACAGCCGTGCCTCACAACAGAGTATGTGGAAAAATATCCCAAGTATAGCAACATCTCTCCTCCCTGGAGCTGTAAGCCGAAGCAAGAGTACCAAGTGCCTTGCGGGAAAATGGAAGGAATTACAACATTCAAGTAAACATTTTGAAGCAGTGTGTTTTACAATTACTCTATAAAGTTTCTCATACTTTCTCTTAAGGGGGGACTGAACATTGTGCTGCAATCATTTTCAAAATGCAATCATTGCATCCTTTACACTTTTAGCATATTTAAAAGTATAAATTTTGAGTGTAGAAATACTTTTACCACAAAACAGGTCATAAAAAATAGCAAAGCACGCATACAAAAGATTTGTATTCTTTACAGCATCATTTAACCTCGAAAGATAACCTGAAAAAATTGTCTTTGTTTGCAGCCTGTTTTGGAAATCTAGGTCTCATCAAGCCTAAAAAAAACTGGCAAGCTGGGGAACTTTCTGTAGCACACGTGTGGAATCTGAGATAGTGGAAAAATGAAACCTTAAGAAAAAGGAACAGGGATTTTTTTATTTAGACAGTTCTAAATTATTAGAAGTATGAAGAAAGCCAACTGTAAAGTGTTCAGTAGGTCTCTCCTGTCAGTGCACAGACTCTGATGTTAAGCTTACGAAATTAAGAAGCATCTTTCAAAGAATCTTCTTCAGAGAGTCTTCAGGAGTTAGAAATCTTTGAAGAGATAGAAAAAGACATCACTTATTCATTACTAATAACGTGACAGGAGCATAAACCTTTACTTTTTCCATTGTTTGTCTTTTAATCTACAAGGGCACAACTTTATTAAAAAAAAAACAAGAGACATGTATATAAAGGCCTAATGCCATTCTGCAAGATTGGCCATGTACTGCATATACTGTTTAAACACTTACGTATGTAATATGTGCTCTTTTAACGTAATGTGCCCATATAAAACAGTGAAATGTTGTTTCTTATTATATTCTGTTCTCCTCATGCAATTGGTAAATGCTGCCACTTGTAGTTTTATCTTTGCTCTGCTTCTGGTTTCTGGATCATTTCTTTGGAAAATTACAGCAACTTTTTCAAGTCTTCTTTCAGGTATTTTAAAGAATATTTTTAAACTGAGAATGAGACCCAGAGCACTGAAAAAGTTGCTTCACCATCTACCTCTGAATAAAGGTTATACCATGCATCAGAGGCCCTAGTTCTAGGTACTATGGTTTTCTTTCCTCCTTGCTATCCCTCTAACATATGGCATCAGATTGATTTTTCAGAGTAAACATTATAAGTCATTCTTTCTCTATATAATGGAAAAATGTCAAGTGAGTCCATCAGAAAAAAAGAAGCTTCTTTTAACCAGTGTTTCCTTTTCCCCCAATTCAGATCTGATTATTTACCATACGATATTGTGAAGCGACCTTTTCGGGTACAAGAGGAACATAAACCGAAGAAGGGAGAGATAGAACTGGGAACCACATACCAGAAAGATTATAATGCTCATAAAATACAACCAGTGACATTACTAAGACCTCTAGAGAGAAAACACACTACAGGAGGAAAATTGGATACCATACCAACCTATCAAGGTAATAATATATGTCACCTTTAGAAAGAGAAATAACCAAAATGAAGATAGTATTCTGAATTATCTATATTAGAAACTAGATTTTTCCTTTCCTTTCCTTCCTAAAGTTTTCTTGGCTAGGAATAAAGAAATTCTAACATACACCTGGTTGGCTATCTCAGGCAAGAGTGGGTAGTAATTAAACTGCAGATGTATCTTTCGGATAGTTTTACCTTATGTAATATATGTTTTTCCACAGAGTTGGTTGAAAGTTGATTTTAGATTTCTGTCTTGTGTACTGTATAGCTTGTATATCATCCTAGTAATGATCTGGTTTGACACAAATTATTCTATTACAATGGTCAGCACAAGGGTACTAAATCTTTCAAGTCATTCTGCCAAGTGACCTTGATATACTTTATACCAGTAGAAAATTTTACACATAAAATGAGTTACCGAGTTTGTTACATGTAATGAATTGTAGGCCCAATTTAAGTAGAAATAAATGCTGAAATATGATCTACTAGAGTGATGAAAATCAACATAGTCCTGATGATGAGGGCCAGTTGTATCGAAAAGATAGTTGAAATAATGAGAATCAGATACGGCTGCTAAAACAGAAAGTTAGAATGCCTGGTGCAAAATGAGCAGAGGAGAAAGTACAGTGACAGAAAGAGTTGGAAGGATAAAATGTGGGAAAGAGACTCTTAAAAAAAACCCAGTTATATTTCACTAGCTTTAAGCTTAGGCCTATGCTAGATAGAAATGCATTTATACAAATACATTCTATTTATTATTTGTAAATAATTTATAAGGAAATCTAATATTTCTTTTTAGCCTACCATGTGAGTAGTAGGTTAGCAAATAATGAATAATGTAGCGTAGTCTCAGCATACAACTAAGACAGTACGCAACTGTTTCATTTAAAATGTATGTTAGCAGTTCAATAGGGAGTAAGGAGTTAAAAACACCGAAGCTCAAGTGCAGTGATTGTAAGACAACAGATTGATTTCAACTGCCTATGAAGAAGTCTAGACGGGACAATACGTTTTGTAACCATAGCAGAACAGTCTGGTAGTAAAAAACTCAGACGCAAGAAAAAAACAATCCCAACAAGCTCTAAGATGATGTAATGTTGATACTGAAAGTGAGAGAATCCTCCCCATCAGTAGTGAACATGACCCAGTGACCTATAAGGTTCCTTTCAGTCTTGCATATTTACATAAACCTCTAAGTAAATTGTAAGATATTGTATATAAAACCTGTATATGGCTATTTTCTGTACAGAACACACACTAAATATGTACATGCAACATTTTCTTTTTCCTTGAGGAAACAATCAAAATAGGGCATCATGTACGTTTGTCTGGGTTTATCACACCAATAAGAGAAGACAGTTTTGTCATATCACAGACATGCAGATAACATTATCGTTCTCACTGACATCCATCTTCCTTGTTTTGCAAGATTTAATACCAGAATAATTTGGCTTAATTTAAAAGGAATTGTCTTAAGTAGTAACGCTTTTATGGTGAAGTTTTGGTTTTGCCTTAAAGATGACTATAGATCATGGGAAGTTCAAAGAAGGCAACCTAATAAGATGGAGCATATATACCATCGACCTACACAGAAGTTTGGAAATTCTACTACGTTTCAAGATGACTTTATTCCCAGGGAACTGAATCCCAGAAAAGCTTTTAAACCTCCTTGTGTAGCCAAGCTTTCAGATACGCCTTTTGATAGCACTACCAGCCATCACACTTCTTATATTGCACATCAACTGGAACCAACATTTGTAAGATCAAAAGAAGAGTACAAGCCAAGCAACCAACCCTTTGAAGATCTCACAACCCACAGGAATGATTTTAAAGGACTACCTGGGCAACTTGCAAAAACCTGCAAGCCTGAAAATGCAAAAGTTGGATCCAGTGCTCGTTTTAATGGAGTCACTGAATTCCAGGATCGTTTTCAGAAATGGTTGGTCTCCTTGCCTGAGGTCCACAAAACAGAAGCGTATGTTCCACCCCCAGGCAAAATGGATTTTACCTCCACGAGCCATCTTGATTACATTAAGCATGAGATTTCTCCTGCTGTCCCCATAAGACCAGTTTCTAATGGCAGAACCACCGATGCCCCTTTTCAAGGGTGTACTACAACGAAAGAAGACTTTAAAGCTTGGGGCAGCTGTCGGCAAGAGATTACTAAGAAACAACAGGAAATTCCAAAACCCACAGGAAAATTTTGTGATTTAACTACATTCAAATCTCATTACATACCACATCAGATCGTTCCAGCTCAAAGTTTCAAACCTGTACATGCTATAGTGCCTAATTCAGCTCCTTTTCAAGATGAAACCACGTATCACACAGAATATACTCCAAAGAAACAAGAGATCTGCCCAGCAAATTATCCATCTCCTCCAGGTTATGTCTATGTAAACACAGATTATCATGGCCACAAGTTCTTCCGCCCGTTTACTCCAGAATTTTCCGACTCAAATAGTAATCCTATTTCAAAGGAAGTAGCTGTTGTGTCATAAGACTTAAATGCAAAATTTCAAGCGCCTGGGTGAAATAATTAGAATCATACTTGTTCATTTTTTCTTTAAACAATGCTGAAAGAAAATTAAATGATGCAAATTCTGCTTTGAAAAGCATTTAAACTACTAGGTTGAAGACAATGAAAGCAAAACCAGAACTTTACTACAAGACTAATAAAGATTTGCCAATTATTACAGGAATAATGCATCTTACATGGCATTTATTCTTTTTTTGATTGTGCATTCTAGTTTCCTTGGCTTCCTAGATTTCATTATGCTCCATCTCAAGCATATATATTATACATTAAATCCTCTCAGATTTTCTGCAAATCAAATTACTGTCATTGCAAAATAGCAAGTATCTTTTGATAATAACTTCTTTTTCATAGTAAGCAAATAATACTATAATTACCTCATTATCTCATCAGTCCAGTTTTTCATCTCATCAATACTTGGAAATCAGAGTAATCTGATAAGAATTTTTTCTTTATATTTTGTTATCATAAGATAGCATCCCATGACACCGAGGCATTTCTAAAAGCCTGGTTTTAGCTTTAGTCATCATTACTTTTCCTTCAGTCAGTTCTGAGGAGGATACAAAGGTCACACTGTAATTTCTGATAGCAATTAACAAGAAGTAACCCTGTTCTTTTTCTGTACACATACTTGAAATCACTCAGACATAAAAAGCAGGTCATTGGACTGTTTCCTAACCTCCCCGATAACGCTTTATCAGCCTTGCTTCCAAAGGAAACAAAGCTGATGCAAAGCTTTGGACACACTGACACACTAAGTGTGTGTCCTCCCCAGCCCGGTGATTCTTCAACCCAGTGTGCAAATTAAATCAAATTTCACAAAGAGATTTAACAGATGATTGTTTTCCAAGTTTCTAAGGTACACGGTGAGGAAGCAGAGAGAGAATCAGGCTCAAAAACTTAACATCCATCCACCACAGTTCCAATCCTGCTGATTTTTAAAGCTGAGCAGCCTGTAGTTACCGCCAAAGTTCACTGCAGAGGCAGTCTGAAGGGGAAAATCGCAGAAAACTATAAAGGTATATGTAGAGATAAACAGAAAACAGTGTAAACTCAGCTAAAAAAAGAAGTACCAGCTGAGGTGCAGAAATCTCTAGACAGCCTTGCTTCAGCCTGTTTACTCTTCAAAGAATTATTTGTTACAAATACACGGAAAACAAATATTTTATAGAAATTTTACATGCAATGACTGTGCTTCTGTATGAGGTATTTAGCTTTTTCTCTATGTATCTTTACCTGATTTTGGGAAATCTAGATGAACCGATTTAATTCCTATTATGTTCATGATTTAAGCAAGTCCCAATAAATAGTTCTGTTATCATGTTCTATCACAGTACTTCAGTATGATTTATTTTTCAGTATTGCATATCATGTACACATTGGTATAGGGCAGACACTTGGGTTGTGAAGACATACGTGCTTGTACGTCATAAGCCAAATCACCAATAAAAGGACTATGATCAATGATGGAAACATCAAAAGCAGGAACTGCATCATATGCAAGGAAGAAAGCAGAACTGAGTGTATTAGCTGTGCCGAAAAGCACTGCAAGCGAGCTCCAGACATTATCAAAGCATCAGTTACTTTTAGGTAATTTCTGTCTTTGTACTGTGTTTTTGTAATATGACTTACTCTATTATTGAAACAACAATTCGATTAAACTTTATTCTCTGACAATTATTCATGTCCCCAGCTGGTAAAGACATGTTTTGGATTGGGAATGAACAAGGGCAATGTAAATCTGTAACATTATGAAAGCAGGACAGGAGAAAGACCAATTCCTTGTCATCCTTCTGTACCACAGAAGAAAACAAACTACCAATGCCCTTTTCTTTACGAAACTTGAGTCATTCTCTGTCTGGCCACAACTGAGGAAACAAAAGTAAAAATTTTGCACGGTTACAGCTACCCAAGTCCATAACCTATACACAGTCTTGGTACCTCATGAGAAGTTTACAGAAGCTCTTAATATCCTCCAGCTCTCTTTTCTAGGGAGCAAGAAAATGCAATCTGAACTCATGGAGTTACGTGTGCCTGCGTGTTCTGCTGAAATGGCTCCTCCTCTGGGTCTGTGAGTAAGCCCAGATGCTTTTTGTAATTTTCACAGCTGTTTTTTCAGCTCTTAAGTCACTTCCCCCCTTGAGTTATGGAAAGTCATTTGCTGCCACCTACCAGCACAGTACAAAAACTTTTGAGAGGGAGTGGAGGGCACATTCAGTTTAACAGTTTCTGTGCATATGTGTTTGAAGACTTTGTTAGGGTGGAGGGGGCATATTCCCTTTCATTTTGCCCTTAATGTTTTCCCCTAAGCTAGAGAAGCCTTTATTACATTACAGTCCAAAGAGCTACAACCTACTGATTGTGCTTCCAGGAAAAGCATGAAATGATCTTCTAAGCCTTCAGACAGTATTCAGTGCTTGAGGTCAGCATTTTCATAAGCAACATATTACTGAAATGCAAGCAAAATGAACAGCAGGCTGGAAAACTAGTATTTCTCAAAATAACAGCTGTTAAAAAAGCATTTTATGATGTCATGCTAAACCAAGATGTAAAAGTGAAAAAGTTACCAATGGATTCAGTTGCTGTAAGTGCTTGGCACACACTATGCTATACAGCATGCTCCACAGAACTGCTGTACTGCATTTTTTTTTCTTTAAAGATTGCACAGAAAGAATGCATTGGTGACACAAAAGGAAAATTAAGTAGACTTTTTTTCTGTTAACTTATTTTTTTAAGGGCACCTTTGCCTATGTTACCATCTAGAATGACTCTGAAACACCGTTTCATTGCTAGACATTTATTTTCAATTTAATAAAATTTTTACGGCTTTCCTTGTTCATATTATTTATGAGAGTCTTCTTCCTAAAGATATTACACATTGGATATTCTGAAACAAGTTTTTTTCACGTAGCTATTCCCATCAGCCACGAAATATGAAGCATAGAATTGTTCTGTTGGATCTAAATGACCTCTGCTTGGTGCAGTACATGAAGGTCTGATTCTAGATTCCAGTGAGTCAGAGCTGACTTGTTTGGATTCTGGCAAATTCTCTTCCCCGCTTAGTCAGGTTATATCTATGTTGCCTCTTGATAGCTGTGCAAAGCAGACTGTCAGTGAAGCTGAGAAGCTGTTTGATAAACTGTCAAAAATAAGAACTAATCTTAGCTTGGAAGAAACCCCAGAATTATGGACATAGTAGGCTGATAAAATAACATTTGGAATGAAAGCATAGCTACCATGAAAATCATGGTAATAAACAATCTCTAGGTAATCACAGTGTTGAATAATCAAACTAGACTTTATTTCAGGAATATCAAAACTACATTCAAGAAAGCTAAAATCTTCAGTTACTGGAAAAGCAATAAAATAATCTACAGAGGAATGTCATGCCAGTTGCAGTAACAAACATTTACAGCACTGCTTCTGTATAGCATGCATACTTAACCAAAGACAAAATTAAAGCAACAAAAAAATGCTATGTGTTAACATTTGAAAACTTTAAATATAAAGGAAAAACATGAATAAGAAATTTTGGTAATAAGAAAAAATATATGTCCAAAAATCTTTATTAAACACTGTACAAAACAAAATATTGCACTTTTAAATCAGACAATAAATATCTACAAAAGTATCTTACAAAGGTTTTCTTTTAATTTAAAAAACTGCTTAAACAATCAAGACCCATTGCTGATTAAAAAGGTAATGATCAGGAATATCCTCTCCTTGCAGTCAGCTTTGGACACAATAGTCCACATTAAACATTTTCTATACAGTAGTGCTAATCTAATTTTCAGTGACGCAAACCCATTGTGCAGGAATGCTGTTACTAAAACTGTTCTTCCAGCATACCCACTAATTAGCGTGTAATATAGTTCAGTAATGTAACACAAGATCCAAGTCAATACAAGCATTCAGGCCTCCAATATGTGCAGTAGTTGGAAACTACAAAAGAAAAAAACGCATCTATCTGCTGCCTCCTATGGGGTTCTCCCTGCTTACAGCCCTAATGAAACCACCTGCAACATGGAAAATAATTTACCCGGGAATAGCATAATCAGAATTTACCAACTTGCAAAACACTCAAACGGTTAATGGCCATGATGAAAAGTCATCTTGATGGAAAACTGCTCAGAATAAATTTCTTGCACTTGTCTATCTTCATAATTAATAATATTCTTTGGAGATTTTTCCCCCATTAACCAGGGAGGAATAAATTTATTCAGGACAGAAAATCTGACAGCCGTGCTCGGCCAGTTATCGGCTCCCCATTTGACTTGATGTGGAAGAGAACAGTGCTCACAAACATTTCATTCACAGCTCTGACAAGGAAGCCTTGTATCTAATTTAAAATCAGTAGAAAAGTCTAATCATGCCAGAACTTCAATTGTACTTCAGTGACTGGAGCAGAAGAACAGAAACAATGGAAAATGACACCTCATTTATTCAAAACAGATCTACTGCTGTTTTGAAAATTGTTCTAGCATCTACAGTGTCTTTTACTGCATACACATAAATACAAGCACGAAAAACTGAATGTACTTTTGTGTATCCATCTGACAGCTAGTATCAGTAAAACACATCCTGTGAGATCAACCCTTAAGCTCAAGCTGTTTATGAAAATTAAGTCACTGCCAAAAATTTTACGGCTACAAGCCACAGCTTCTATAAATTTAAAAATTGTGTTAAAACTGATAAAACAATAAAACCAAAACCTAGGGGTCAATAACTGCTCCATTCCAAAATTCTTCAAAGGGTTTTGTGACTTTGTTTTTCTCATAAGTTGAGGACAGTAAACGCTATCTGGTGCTTTTAGATAATGCTTTTTCCCCTGATGAAATTATAACGTGATGGCCTGTAAAATTTTACAGATGACACGCCATGATATTATCTTCCTAATCCAGACATGAAAATGTTTAAAGCATTAAAAGTTCCATTGCAAAGAGTGGATAATAAAAGTTCCCAGAAAAAATACCCTGTCCAGCATATCAATCTGCAGTACTGTTTTTTCATTAGCCCCATGTTTCCATTTAACTGTTATGACTAATGTCTTATTTACAAGTATATACTTTAGGCAGGCTAGTTTAATGAACCTCTCTTCTCCTCTCTTCACTGCAGCATCATGAACTTCCCACAGAAGAGTTACATTTCTTGGCATGATTGACAACATCTTTGTTTGTAGGTGTCTATCAAGCATAACTTTAGTTGCTTTACAAATGTACAGTAGTGAGTTGTATCCTTGCATTCACCTTCTGAAAAATATATTTAAACGTTAAAAGGCTTTATAATGGGCAAAAGATAAATAGTAGAATTTATCATAATTGTAAACAACTGATGAATTTCTGGGAGCTCAGTGATTACTTTGCATTTCTGGCAACAGCGGATTCGAAGCTAAACTAGGTCACAGATAAGAGGTGTGATCTCACTGCATTCATTTACCTATTGTCTGCTTCAGCAAACTACCCCATCTTTCAGGAATTAACAGCTTGCTCAGAGACTTATGAGTCACAACTGGCACAGTCATGTGGGGAACTTTGCATAAAACGGCTTCCTAAATATCCTGTTTCTAAAAGTGCTTTTGAGGCTTTAGTATCAAACTGGCCTACTCAGAGAAAAATAACACCAGGATTATGAAGTGCTCCTTGGAGAGGATAGTTTTACCTTTGATGTACAATCAAATGCTTGCAGAATCATTAGTGTACAACCGTGAGTCACTTTCTAATATAACTGCTACAGACTATTGCTACGCTCATATATAAATAAAGATTTACATACTGCCACAGGATGTGACATTGCAGTGTTGCCAGGTCAGTGGTCTCTTCCTCCAGCCGCAATACTGATCAGCCACAGGTTTGTTATTCTTTCTGTGTACGCAATACACTCGTCTTGACTGAAATCCACTCCCACAGTCCACACTGCAAGGCCTCCAAGGGCCTGTCCGCCAGTAGACATCACATGCCTCCGAAGAGCAGTTTCTTCTGACAGGAGACCTGTGGAGGAAAACAGATGGCAGGTAACTGTTGACCTTTGTGCTAACCCATTATTCACAGAGGACAGACCTGGCGCTGGAAGGGACTGTTGCAGACTGACTAGTCCACACCCCCTGCTCATAGCACTGTGTAACTAGACCAGGGCGCTCGAGACCATCTCTGCCTGTGTTCTGAACATCTCCAAGGACGGAGACTCCACAACCTTTCTGGGTGACTCGTTCCAGTGTTTAAGAACCTGCACAGTAAGAAAAAGTTTTTTCCCATATTTAAGTTAAATTTCCTGTATTTCATTTTGTGCCCATTCCTCATGCCTCACTCATGAGGAAACAAAAGACAAGGCCCTGTCTCTTTAAACCAACCCTTTAACCCTGGGATAGAAAAAATGTTTTACCTTTTACATAAGGAAAACTTAACAGACCCTGAAATGTTTCATTCTGGATGCTGCAAGTTCTTCACGCACAACCTCTCTCCTGAACACAGTATTTCTGTGCTGACAGTGAACCTCCTTGAATATTTGAAGCTGCCAAAGTGAAATCCTGGCTCTTAGTAGTAAATGGAATTTTCACCATGTACTTGAGTGGAGCCAGGATTTCTTTCATTGTGTGTGCAGCAAAAATGCTTTAAAATGCTCACAATTCAGAAGCTCTTCTATAGCAAGAAACATGAGCAGCTGGGTTCAGTAATCTAGAAATATAGTAACAATTCCCATGTATGTACTTGTTACCCATTTATTCCCTGCTCTTCATTGTCCTGCCTACACATTCGGTCTGCAACAAAGTTTTGTGCCCCCAGACCTCCATGTTCACTTTTAATTTGCCTTTAATTCAGTCCCTTTGAGATTTCAGTGTTTTATAGAGACTGCCATCCATCCATGTGCTATAGCATAACCCCCAGCAAATCCACTGATTAAGATTCTGGGAGGGTGTAAAGCCCATACTTTCCATATTTAAAGGAGTTGTTTAAAGAGAGTAAAACAAAATAACAGAGTTTTTAGAAAGAATGTGTACCTTGAAGTAAAAAGTCACATCTTCTCAATCGTTGAGGTTTTTTACATACCTCGTAAGTACATACTAAGAGGCAGAATGAGATCTATATATGCAGAGAAGTACACCTTATTTCAGTAATCATAAAATAGTAAACCAATTTACATGGTCCACAAAATAAGGCCCAGGAAAACTCATTTTATAAAAATTGGGCAGCAGTAGACCAGAATAAAAAGTAATACCAGAAGAGATCTAGTTTAGTAGTAGTAAAAAAAGTTATGACAAGTGACTCCAATTTCTACTTTCTTTTTGGGAATCAAGACTCTCTCACTCTATTTCTAGCTTTGTCGTTAGCACAGTGGGGGACACTGGTCAAATCCATTACCCTCCTTGGGTTCCTGAATTCATCCAGCGTATACACAGGGATGACTGTCACTACCTCCTTTCCTTGTGTACATAAGAATTTGCATATTTATACTGCATTGACAATACAGGAACAAATCTTTAATTTGTTCCTCCAAAGAGTCTAACTTGCAACTACTGCAAACTGCATACCTCTTTCTTTCATCACAAGAAGAGCTGGGCACCAAAGATCCATTATGAAGTTGACATATCAAGTGACGATGCTGTAAACCTACAGGGCGGCCTACACAGCGACCAGAACACTAAAAAGTGAGAGAAAAGGGTCAGGGGAAAGAAAAAGAAACCACCAAGTTAGTAACAGCAGAATTGCCCTTCTAGGCAGTTACCCAGTTACACAACCCGGGCATAACTTTTGATCTGTATTTTTCCTTTTTCAACCCTATCACAGCTCAGTTCTGGGAAGGACTAGGTGTTTTGGATTCTCTGTCCCCCATTTTGCCAAGATACTGACTTCCTTACCTATTCATTAAGCTAAATCCATTGTCGATGCTTTCATCATTTCACACCTCTAGAGCTAGAACATTCTTTCTGTAGCTCTGACAATCGCAACCTTGCCTTACTAATACCTGTATCAGGAGTGTGGCAATTCTCTTAATTCATTACTTTGCTCGTTGAGTAGTAAATATTGTATCAATAATTATAACATCATATCAATATGTACACAAGTTTACTGCACAAATGAAGAAACAAAATATAAGAAAGCAGAGTTCTGTGTATTAAATATTGTGGCAACTGCTTTTGAAGGACAGTCATGTATCTTCAGAAGTACAGCTATGCAAACGTGTTCTCAGAATGCAAAAAAGTGATATACTAGTTTAAAATGGAATACATAGTAATGGATTATCTTATAGAATACACTGAAACTAATACTCAGGTTTGGGTTCACGTTTCAACACATAAAAGTAGATCAGACATCACAAATGAAAAAAACCCACCAGGATCTGTAGTTCACTGGTCTGAAAGGTAACTACAACTAGTGCCACACAGCTCTTCCTTTGTGCAAGAGAACAGATGTTCAGCCAGCGGTATGGGGACACTGATACACTTTGATAAGGAGTTTCCAGAAGAACACTGTAACTTGCCTGGCCTTTTGTCTGTATTGTCCCCACTGTACACAAATGACCCAGACAGGGTTTCCTTCCCGCAGGGCGGTCTCTGTGTATACAGGCATCTGGTAGCAGTGTCAGCACGCTGCCGTTGGCTTTTACTTGTTGACAAGTTACTTGTCGATAGCGAAATCCATTGCCACAAGATGCAGAGCACTCAGACCACGGGCTAGTTACCCACCTACAGACAGCAGAGACAATTTTATAGCAACTATGAAAGCACTGCAAACTTGCTGGTAGTTTGCAGTGACTGCAAATAAAAATCAAAAGAACCTGTTATTGCAAGTTTTAGAGGTGAGAAAAGGTAGGATCAGCTTTTTCAGTTAAGCAAGATCTTATAAATTCAGTTCACTGATGACTTCTAAGATAACTGTGGCTCAGTGTATGCTAACAGAAGTTATACTGCTTGTTACCCAAAAAGGTTATACTAGGTAAACCCTACAGACCCTGCTGGACTTAACATTTCTGAAAGAAGGTCAGCCTACTTTCCCATAACTCATAAAATGAACGATATCGATTTAGTTACTATTAAGGCAACAGGCATCATAACTCATCCAAACTTACTACATCAAGATCTTGCTAGATAATGGCTCAAGCAGAACGTGTTATTTATTGATTGCAAGTTGCAAAGATTTAGTCTGTCTTGGCAGCTACGAACAACACTGGGGAAGCAGCAGGTGGTAATACCATTTATTTGACTCGATCTTTTAATAAATCTAGGTTAGAAATACAGAATGGGACTTTATGTGTAGCACAACTGTGATAACGGGAAAAATATTCTATTCTCTTTAGCAATTATTTAATTTTCTTGCGGTCAAACAGCTTATATCCATTCAAGGAAGATTAATCTTTTACAGCCTGGATCTTGCCTTTTTCTCCCTTTTAAAGCTCAAGGATTTTTGCAAACATTTGGCGCAGCACATGCACAGCAAGTCAGTCAGGCCAAATTTGGCAAACACTTAAAGCACAAGTGAAGTACATTCTTAAACCCTTACACTTGCTTAACTGTACTTCTGTGCTGTGCTGGAGAGAAGTGATTAAACACCTGCAAAACACTTTGAGTAATAAGGGCCCGTGCCACTGCCCGTACATCTAAAGCCTTTATGATTTGATGGATACTTTCTGAAGAGTGGCCTTGGGATGAGAAGATCGAGAAATAGGTAAGTGGGGTGATGGAAGGGGAAGTCTAAATATTTTGCACTTCCCTCCCAGGTCAGTAATCACAGGGAAGGGGGAGATTAGAGGCACTAGAAACCAGACCCAGGGCTGTTTTCCAGGCAACTTCCTCTATGCTCTTCCTACATAGGAAGCACGGAATACTTCATAACAGAAAAACAATTTGTATGTTGGCATACATGTGTAATTCAACATAGAGTTAATGATGTTAGTGTACACAGAATCCCCTTCGACTGGTAAATATATAAAGCCAAATTAAAAGCAAAATAAATCTAAGCATTTTAATAAGAGAGAATTTATGTGCCAGTCTGTTTGGCCGTATGAAACAACTGATGGTTTTTTGTGGTGAATACTCTGGGTACAGTGATAATCAGATGGTGAAGTCATGCACTGCAGTCAACCGAAAAGGCATGACCGTGCCGGGGGAGCCCTGGGCCCTCCGGTATCCTCCTAACTGTCATCTGCTCTGAATGGCTGGATTTTAAGAAGGAGACCTGCAACCGAGTCTGTATGTTTCAAACTATTCATTCTATTTCAGTATTTTTCCACTGGCAAAAAGTTTGCTTCTTATGGGCTGGCTGGGGTTCAGACTCACAATTTAAGATGATCTGGGGTTTTGGCTGCTAATAATGAAATATAAACAAATTTCTCCTGATATTTATCTGTTGCTATGTTTTCTGTACTTAGAACAGAGTTTAGAACGTACTGGCAAGATGCACTCCCACAATGTCAGTTAAGGTCTTAACACTTCTCTCCAAACATTTTCCAGTGAGGGACAACTCCAGAACGCGTGCATGACTTTTCATTCCTCATGGATTTTTACGTTGCTGACAGTGATGGCCAATTCCTTTAAGCAGCGGAAAGCACTTGTTTTGAGGACTCCTGTGGGGATTCCCTGCTAAAAACCTAGAGCAACGCCTTATTGAACTGGAATGCTCAGTGCAACTCAAGGAGCCTGGAGGCAGGGGGTTGGCTTTTAGAGTCAGATGTTGTGGTATATTTCCCTGTGATATAAAGATTTTCTGCCCCTAGATCACAAGGTACCCGGCTGATCCAGTGACAAAATTGGCAGGGAAGGGCATGCAAGGAGTGTGACTCCGTGGCGAGGGGCGTTACATTCCACAGTAAACATCCTACTCAGAGCTCTGCTGGCTCGGGCGGAGAGGAGGTGAGCACAGAGTATCCTGGCTGCTTGTAACATGATGAGTTTTCTCTCTGTGTGTTGGCACAGATTCTGCAAAACCAGCGCATCGCAATGCCTCCGAGAGACCTCCAGCTTAGCTTTTAAGGTGTTCGTGTGGCAGCAGCATGGACGCTTGCACAGATCTCATTTATTCAGCTGAATCAAGCGCTCCCCTACTTGCTTGTGATCCATTTTCACATCTCTCACACTTTAGGGTTCATGATGAAATACAACCTACGTTTTAGACTCGAGTAATAAACACAATGTCAGGAGGTTTGTGAGTGCATTTTAATACACAGAGAGCACATGAAAACAGAGCAGAAGGGAGTTTACCTGGCAGGGCAGTCCTCTGTGTTGCATGCCTGGTAAACGATCAGTGGCTTTTGCAGCTCTCTGCATAGTGATGCATTTACTTTCTGTTTCTCTGCATTCATGCACTGTAGCCTTCTGGAGCGGGTTCCTGAATTCCCACAGCTAGCAGAGCAAGCACTCCACTCAGCATATTCCCATTTATAATCTAAGAAAAGAAATGGCAAGTAGTGTGAGCGAGGCGCTATACATTGTAACTGTGTCACATTTTAATTGATTTGGCAGGATATTCTGTAAGCTAGAGAGATACTGCATCCTCTGTAGAAAAGCGAGTATTTCAGCGCTGTGAAAAGGGACCATAAGCCAAAGTAGGATTCAGTCCTACTCGGCTTCCCTGCAAGTTCAGCTCTTACATATGAGCGTGAAGTTCTCTAGAAGGCAAATGGGATCAGCATATGTGCACATGAAGGGCAGGACCTGGCTCACAGTAGGAACTGATGAACTTCTTTTAAAACTTTCATAACATTTTTATACAATGAGCATTAAAAAGAGGAAACTGTAAATCAGGCTCTCTAGGCTTCCTGCTGTTCTACAGTAAATTTATTCTGAAGAAAACTCGTCTTACTCCAGACACTTCACATAATTTCAGGATTTAAGAGAGTCCTGTACTAAACTATAGAAAAGTATTTAATGCATAAATAATTTGCCACTGAGGCATCTGGCAAGATGAAAAAAGAATTTGTTTAAAAGAGCGTTTTATATTAAAAACCGATCACCTCTAACAATTACTACCTTTATATTTAGTCGCAATTCCAGTTACCCCTTCCCCCACAACTTTTTTTTTTTGACACTTGGTAAAAGATGAAGTACTATGCAATGTTGACAGATTTTTATGTGATCACAGAAGGAGTCAGATTTTTCTGTAATAACCAAGAATAATTGATAGCTACCAGCTGTGTCCACAGGCTCACTCTTCCAGCACATAATGAATTCTTTAACTTATTGTTTTTCAATGTTTCCTTATTACTTCTGGGTTTCTTAAAATAATACAAAAGGGCCTTTTTCAAAGTAGAAATAGTTAAATTTACCAACTGCAACTATGATGGAGAGACTGTATTGTTTGTTTAACTAGGATGATACTGCTCAGAAGTGCCCTCAATATGCCTACTGTGCAAAAACCACCAAAGGAGATTTTGCAGTCATACAAATGCATGGGTATTTCAGTGATGAAACATTTAAAGAAGCATCAACCAGAATAAAAGCTCACAACTAGAAAATGGAATCTCCCCAAAATACCGAGCAGCCTGATTGGAAAGGGTATTGGGCAACCAAAAGGCAGTCCGGCGAAAGACTACAGAGGGATAGTTCAATATCTGGCTAGACCTGTTCAGAAATTCTAGCTTTAATGAGTTCTATGTTAGGACCAAGGCCTGGATGTATTCTTTTGGTGAGCTATTAGGATATTTTCTGACTCAGTTCATTAATATTCTGACCATATATATGTTTCAGAAAAATTACTTTGTAAATGTGACTGACCCCGCAACCCCATGCATCCCAGAACTATTCTCACTCGTAAAAGTAATCCACTGTCAGTCACTAAGAATACACTTTTACACAGTGTAGGGGATTTGCAAGATCTGATTCTACTGCTTGAGCCCTTTGCACATAACCAGTAAGCCAAATCATATTAAAAGGTTAATAGATAAAACACAAAAACTTTCATTTTCAACAGATACTTGTTTTTAAACCTGATTTGCATTCCCTGGGTATTGACTGGTTAGAGATTTTTACTTTTTTCTTAAACTACCAAATGGAGTTTGGTGCTTTGCTGCCACTCTTAGTAGGATCTAAGTTCCTAACTCTCTTTTTTAAAATCCAATTATAATGTAATTAATTTCTAAAGCAGTTCAAAATTTTAAAACTTTATAAAATGTTCGCAGATACAGCCTATTGCCCTGCTGGTCCGTATGTAGGATCCTTGTTGAATTCATCTATAATCCTCAGCTGCACGTTTTATAACCTACTAATAGAAATGCAGTTTTGTGCAAGCACATTACATTGGAGAACACTGCAAAGCGTTCTTGAAAACTTAACATTGAAATAGATGAGTGTGCAGTGTGCCCTAATACATTGATGTGTTTAAGGGTGGCTACCATGTCATCGTAATGACACTGGAATATGACAATTGTGTTAAAATTATGATGATTAGAATTAATGTATTTCCAAAGATGACCTCAAAGTCAGTTTTGTTTCAGTTTGGCGGGCTGTCATGGCAGCAGTTTGTATGGTACGTTGAGGGGGAAGTTGAAAAAACCTGCCTGATTTAAAACTCTAAGGAGCAAGACACTGAATCAGGCAACATTCTTGCAGCTTCCCAGCTACACAGGTAAGAAATGAGAACCCCCACATGACATTTGAATACACATTAACTCTCATTTCCAACTCTGAGGATACTGATTTCCAACTCTGCCTATTGATTTAAATGGGACTAGTCACGTATGTGAAGTTAAACATGTATTTATGAATTACTTTCTATGTATAAAAGCACGTTAGGTTGCAAGAAAGTCTTTACAGAGTGAAAGAAAATATTTTAAAATTTAAGAATTTGTCATATAATTTTCAACAAACCTTCCTTCTTGACATTTACCCAAACTGACATTGGTTTTGCACTAGCTGAAGTCCAACATTGGAATTGTCCAGCAAATTGACCAGAGCTGGTGTTCACCTCTAGGATACGACCCCCAACCAGGGTTCGGTATTCCAAGGTCTTAACTTCTTCAACTGGACTATCTCCAAAAAGCCAGTGAACTGTGTTTCTGTGGCTGGGCAGCACTGGGCAACCTAAAAATCAGCAGCACGTAAGCAGGTTTTTCTAAACACATTGAAATGTTTGTACAAAGCATGTATGACTGCATGATTCCACGTAAAAGACCTTGCCAGTCTAAATAAAAACAAGAACATGCATAGCATATATTCACTGAAGTCCAAGCTACAGCCCAAAATCCTGACTGCCCCTTGAGGGGTATCAGCTGTGTAAGCTGATGTATACTTACCACAGCTCTTTATATTTTCCCTTTCAATAAGTTCTTACAAACTTAACTTCTATATGAACAAAATGGGTGGGGGGAATAATCATTTCAAAGGAATGAAGATTTCATCCCACACTCTGCAACATGCAAACAGGTTTTTAATGAAAGTGTTTCTATCTGTTTTGGAAAGGTGTGAAACACAAACACAAACAAGTAGGGATGGAAACAGAGGGATTCATTTTAGACAGAAAAATAAACTGTTCTAGAGCCCAGCTGAATCCCCTCCCATCATTTTCAACCAAAGCTCAAAGAGAAATTACGCAGCTTTAGTCTCATGGTGAGTCACCTAGATGATTCCTAAAGGGTCACCATTTAAAAACATTTTTTGAAAAACTGAATCAAAAAACAATTGTGTTTCTTACTCTGAGGGTCCCTCCATGATAGCAGAAAGCTGAGATATGGTTAGGAAATCCAGAATGTCACCAAACCAAGACTCTTCAGAATAACACTCATTTTTCTCCATGGGGCTCCCTCCAGTTTAATGAAATGAATAAATAATACAATTTAAATGACAAACCAGAAAATACAACATACCTATTCTTAGTGGATCTCCAGGCACCACACTGACATTTGTACCAATTCCTGATGCCATTAGGACACGCTTTCTTCTGCTTCCCTTTGATAATAGAGTATTATTCCCTGTAAGTCTTTGTTCTGTAACACAGATAAGATATCTTCTTAGCACAATTTAAATCATGATGTTAATAAAAAATTTGTATGAAATTATCCCACATGCTAGTTATGAATCAGAAAGGTATTGGCGCTTTGGAATTTGTTAGGATTAACTGGATTTATGTAGTCAAATTGTTTGTCTAACAAATATACTTCAGATCTGTAAACAGGGAAATGCAGAAATTATTTATGATGTTTATGCAAGTTTCTAATTTATTCAAATTTATTGAATATTATTTATTAGAAAAATAAGCCTGTAACACTTAGTGTAAAAACAAGATTTACAGGATGTATGATGTATTTCTTGTTTCTTGTGACAATGTTATTTATTATTTCATTACCAGTTATTCACATACAGAAATTTTAAGAAAAATAATTCTCTCAGTAGAATCAGGCCAATTCCTCTGGTCCATTGTGGAATTATGACAGAGTGCTACAGCAGAAAAAAGAAGAAAATCTTTTAAAATCTCATTATGCATAGAGATAGCATAATGTATGCAGAATCATATGCCTGTCACTATAGCAACGCCTCCTTTTTATCATATGCCAGACAGAATAACTGCCAAAACTGTGGGCAATCTGTCAATAACACACAGTTCTTGCCACTTAGTCAACATTTCTGCTTTAATGAATGTGCATAATACCTATGATTCTTCCAGAACGGTTTAAATCTTTTGCTATATTCTAAATTCTGTGGGTCATTTTATGTTCAACGTTTTTCCTCAGTATGGAACGCCTGTGCAAAGCCTCCTGCTTGTCTCTGTAAACACTGGGACAAAAGAGGTTCCGCAGAACCTGTGAGGCCAGTGCCACACAGGCAGAAGGCTGGTTGCCCTGTCAGTCCTTAGGAACCTGTATTAGAAAGGCTGCACAGATTTTGCTCTGCTGCTTGACTGCCCCAGGTCAGGCAGTAATTGCTGTAGTGAAGTCCAAAAGGCTGACGTGATGTTGCTTCAGACAACATTGAGTCAGGGCAATCAGCAAGTTCTGACACCAGGAGTCATCCCATTTCATTGCAGTTTCGGCACAGCCAAAAAATTGCAGCATTTGGCCCTCTCCTCTCCACTCAAGATTTAATTAAACTAACGTCATATGACGAGGAATAGAAACGAAGTTCAGACTCTTGTGAGCAGTCCTCCCAGTCACATCATTATAATAATATTCCTCTCTGGAACATGTGAAGTTTTGATGTTCTCCATGAAAACTGAAACCAAGAAGGGAGCTCCAGTCTACACTCATCCTGACACACAGACTCCTATTATGTCTTTGGTACGTCTTCCTTGGCCAACAGATCCAAACAACTCTAAGCTGCCTTACACGTGTGTGCCAAAGAAAGAAGCCTTTGTAACGGGATTGGCCATGTGTAACTGCGTTGTACTTCATACAGCAAAGTGGTGAGAAAGTTAACCTCGAGAGCTGAATGATCCATTTATTGGAGCTATTTGCCAGGCATGATTGTATTATACAGTATAACATTATAAATCTACTTACAATAGAGCCATTTCAATGGAGTTTTTCTTTACATTTTCTATTCTGAGACTTAGCAGTTCATATTCAGAATTTTTTGTTTTCCATGTCCCTAAGTTTTATTGGCCTCTATAATAATAAAAAAAAAACCAAACAACCCACAACAAAGCCAAAACCAGCCTTTGCTTTCATTTCCCTGCATTTCCCTGCAGATTTTCTGAATAACTCAAGCCTGCTGCATTTCCCTAGATAAAAGCACTAGGAACAATGCAATATTACAGTGGATTTAGTCTTCTAATGTGTCTCCTGCCTCTAAGGGCAGATATTTGTTGCCTGGAAGCAAGAAGATGGAACAACTTTTGAAGAAGTCACAAGTCAAACCATCTGTACCTAGATACAGTATTACAGGAAACGCAAAATAGAGAACACATCCCAGGGAGTCAGATACAATTGAAAATTCCAAGTTCGTAATATAGCGTTAAATATCCCTCCAACTATTTTATTGGTTAAACTTCATAATCAAAGTAGCTCACTGTTGTTATCAGTCAGGAATTCTCATTTAGCACTTACCAGTTAAGTGGAGAAGAGATGCAGCTTCAGCTTTTCCGAGAGCGTTATTTGCTCTGCAAGTGTATGTTCCTGCATCTTCATAGGAAACATTCCTCAGAAATAAAGAGCCATTCAAAACCAGGAAAGAATTGCTTTGTGGAATATCCTTCATCTTGAACCATGTTACATTTGGTTGGGGAACACCTTTAAAATGCAAATAATTAAATCATTCATTGTGAGAGATAAACCATAGGGTTTATACTGTTAACTGCTACTATAACATCCAAGAATCGTAAGTTCCTTTGTCATGTCACGGGTAGCATAAACCAAACAACATTGCAGCAAAATAAGTAGTTTCTCCACTCACAACAAAACTTGTTAGTTGTAAGCCCTATCAAAAATTAAGCATCCCACCTAGGTTAAAGGTTAAGCACTGTAAGGCAAGCTCTCAGAACAGCTTTAGAAACTGCCACCAGTCCTACAGAAGCAACGTGCTCATGTGTCTTGCTACTGAAAGATGTGAGACCATTAATCCCGATCAAGACCAGTTGATGTAAAGATCTGCACAGCATCTTTTCATTCAACCTGCATCCCAGAATATATGAAGTAAGGAAAAAATATTCAATTTCTGATTAAAATGCGGAAAAAAGAAAAAAAAAAAAGAAATGGAGGCAAAATATTTTTCATGGAAAAAAAAAAAAAAAAAGGATCTATGTATCAATTAGATTAGAAAATCCATGTGGCCAATTTCTGCCAAAAAAACTTGTGTAAACTCCTCCAAGTTGCAGATGTCATATATACAGCTTGTAACAACGTGGTGTGAAGGAAAAAGAACACAGTTATTAACAACTAAACAAGGAGCTCAGTTGTTAAGCAATCTCATTTATCATGTTATAGAGACCCAAAGGTCTATCATCATTCCTACTGTAACGCTCGAACTCTGAGAATCTCAGCATTTGCAGATAACTTGTCATTCTAAATTTTAATCATTGAATGACTTTGGACATTTATTTTTAATTAGATGATTTTTCTGCTGTCACAGTACACCTCTGTGGGAGGACTTCTACTGTTCCATTTTCTTCAACCATTGGCCTTTAAGAAGAGATTTTGCAAGCTGGCAAATCAGACACTTCATTGCTTGTGCTCTGCTTGAGCTGCAGCAGCAGAAGCGCTCTTTCAGAGCTCCAAAATCCTAGATAAATCACTGGGTAAGCCTAACGTACACGGCACGGTGAGGAGCCACGGAGGAGCACAAAGGTGCAGGGCACTAGACAAGTCAGAGCGGTTAAACTGTCTTTCACCTGAACTCTTTTTTTGCTAAACATACTGATCAGTGCTCACTGAGGACTACCAAAAGAGGTTCTGCTAGAGAAGCTGACCTGAATGTGGGACACTTGGAAGTTTCAGCCATATTGAATGCTAATTCAGTCTCCTCTCTTCACAGATCATTGTGCAGTATTACTTTACAGATGATGTCTTCATGATGTGGAATAGCCTTTAGGAACAACTTTAACATTTCAATCACTGGCTTAGCACTTCCAATGCACACCTCAAATTTTTCCTTTACTGTAATAGGAACCAGACATATTTTTTGGAACTTGCTATTTCACTAAAGGAAAAAGTTCCCCCAACCATTTTGTCTAGAAAGACAGTGGAGAGAAACACTCTTCGGCATAATCACAGATTTTATTCTAGACAATTTAGCAGCTGTTCAGTGCTTTTAAACTCATGAAATTGTGTTTTACTGAACAAAACTGCGTAAAACAAAGTACAGATCTGCAGAGTGCACAAAGGTCAAAAAAACCCTGCTGTTTTTCAAGTTTCCAGAGGAATCTTTATGCCACTTTGAAAAATCCTTTTGGAATTAGGATGAAGTCTTGCTTTAAGGGTCTTTTTTCCATTTTACCCCAGCTTTCTGGCTAAAGTGTATCATTCTCAGACATATTTTTCCTTTAGAGTGTACTTTCCATGGCCATTCAGGCGTATATGCTTACTATACAGATGGGCTGAGGAGGTGCTGTGAGGATGCTGAGCTGGTTTAATCTGAGGCCTAGAGGTTTGCAGCCAGACTACCCTCACTGGCACCAAAATCCAGCAGACTGATCAGAGCCAAAAATAAGCCAGAAGCAGCACGGTTGAGATGGGACCGAAGTCAAAAGATTTTATGTAAAATTCCACAAAACACAAAAATGTTTGGAAAGGTTTAAATTTAAGCTTTTAACCTGAGCCTCTATCAAACTTCAGCCCAGTATCGTCTCACGATACAGTCCTCCCTCTGCTCTCACCACGTCATTCAGAAATGTACCTCATCCCTGGGATTTAACTTAAGTATTTCTTTCTTCCAAAGTTGGTTTGTATCCTAGAGTTTATCCCGGAAAAATTGCCATGTCTGTACTCTTCTACCCATGTCTCATTCAGAGACATGCAGAGCCTTTTAAAACCTGGCCTGGAGCTCAGTTTGCAGAAGAAATCTGCAGAACAGCTTTGCCTCTCATTTTAAGTTCAAAATTGGGTATCTGTCACACACCTTAAACTCAATTTAAGTTACAGCAAATGATTCCTCTTTCTTTCTCCAAAGAGCTGTATACATTTCTCTTTAGCAGAAACAAGCAATACCACACGCACAAGAAAATCAGGCCATTTCTCAAGAGAATGGCGTGAATACACAAACATAAATTCCAGGTCTAAGGAGCAGAAGTGTGGACAGAGCCCTGCATGGCAGTCCAGCAGCCACTCCAACTGAAATGCCAATGAATCTATCCAAGCAATCTTAGAGGTGCTGTCACTTACAGATAAGGGGAGGGGGGCAGAAATCCATGAAAAACCATCAGTTAAATACATCATGGAAAAAACAACACTATTATACGTGATTATCGCACACTATCATTTTAAAACAATGTTATCTAGATACCTTCAGAGCGCATCCATAAACGTGACCTGTTTGAGTTGAAAATAGTAGTGGAGATAATCACAACATTCCTTCATTGTATTTTACCCAAAAACTACTATGAAGTAAGATTTTTTTTCTAAAAGTAAATGATTTTTATGTGAACTGTATGCTGAGTCCCTCTGAGCTGGCCTCTTCACAAACGTTTTGAGGACCCTTCAGCTTTTTGCATTTCATGCACGTTCCTTTTCTTTCCCCAGACTTTGTGCTATGTGGAAACCAATTCACTATCCAAGTGAGCCTGGTAGATATTGGACCATCTGCTTAAGAACAACTGGGATTTGAAAGCAAGTTCCCTCCATGACCTTTTGCCTGGGCTTTTGGTTAGGTCGCCATCAGGAGTATTAAGGCAAATCCTCAGCTTGAGCCCTGAGCGAAGGGCAAAAGGAAGATACCTTTCAGAGCAGAGTTCAGGAACCTGTTACAGGCTGGAATATCGCATGAAGGGAGGAGGGGGGGCGGGGGAGAAGAGGCAGTTGGGTGTCTGCACAATCTGCTGTCAGGACACAGCTGTACGCTAGGAATCAGTGCATCTAGCCCTGCCTTTCAGGGGAAAACTGGCGAGCACAAATCCGCTATAAAGAGTTGTACATTCAGAGAGGTGCAGCAGAGAATCTGGCCAGAAACTGGTTTTTTTGTGTGGTACTACCACATCTGCTGATAGACACCCTATAAATGGATACAAGAAATTAAGCAGGAGAAAAAGATATGTCTTTTAGTCCAGCTCCTCTGCGTTCTTCGGCAAAGCAGCGTGTACATTTCAAACTCTTCTGGAGAGCTTCAGTTTATCTGTATATTCATATTGCCAGTGAAAAATTCTTTTCTGCCATAACTCCTATGAGAGACACTGAGTTCTTTCGTATACTGTCATTTCTGGAATTCCTATCAGGAGAAACTCTTACACTGTTGGAGGAGGCTAAAAATCCCTATTTTTAGGTGTGTATTTACCTTTTTAATAGTGTCTGTGCTTAACAGTGCTTTGCATAAAACTTCTTCGCATAACATAGCACATAACCCCAGCGTGCAGTCACCATTTGCACACTGCAGGTGATAAAGCTTCCATCATGCTGATTTTTTTATGCTTCTCCTTTAGAAATTAGATTATATTTACTGCTGTTGAGATAAGATTTTTCTTCCCTACTGGTCTGCAGCACTGCACACCAAGTCTCATCTATCAGTTCTTGTGAGAAAGCAGGCAAAGTATACAATTCCCACGCTCCTCTCTTGACAAGACTTACAGTAGCACTGTCTGCAGGACAGAGTTCAAGCATACCATCAAAATGCAAGAAAAGCTGCTTTTTTTTTTTTTTTCCCCCCTAGGCAAATAGTTAAGGCCTAAAACCTGCACTTCACCTCTTAGTATTCATGTAAACAAAACTGTAAAAGTTTTAAGTACTGTTTTCTTATCCAAGGAGAAAATAAACTAAGCAAAAATAAGCCAAACACAAGGTGTTGTTGTTTTCGTCTTCCTTTTTTTTTTTCTCCTTAAAGGAGCTGAAATTATACTTAAGCTTTAGGACATCTCTCTATGACTTCATGGAAGGGTTCATCCTGTGCACAAGGTTGAATTTTAACTGCAGATGCTTGACTCTCCTTTACATAAAGGTTGATTTACTTAGGGACTTTACATGGACACAATAACATTCGCAGTCTTCAAGAGTCTTTTCCATTATAGAATTGAAGCAAGACTATTACAGAGATGTTTAAAAGCTAATTACATTGAATTTTAAAAATATTTCCTCCTCGCCACTATAATTCTCTGCCCTCTGTTCTGACTCAAAGAAATCTCTACTGTTGTCATTTGTTCATTCCCAGACGGTTTTAAGATGTGTCTTTCCTTTCAGCTTACTGTCCAAATTTAACACATCTACATAAGCTGCTTCTACAGAATGGCTGCCTTTCTGTACCCATCAGAAGACAACAAATCATTCTGGGAATCATTTCCTAGACTTTCTCTTCAGGAAAAGAAGTAAATCTTCCAGTTTGTAATCCTGGAAGGAAGTCGTTCCCTATCTACACCCAAGAAAATATTACTTTCAAGCTGAAGAATTCCTGGTTTGATCCACAGCCAGTACAAAAAGGGGAAGAGGTGAGAGAATGGCCTGCAGCCACCTTTGTTTCCTCGATACCCCACCTCCTTGCAGATGCAGCTGAGGATGAGCCCAAAGGTATCAACTCACCCAAACTGCCAAAGGTTCAGAATCCCCGAGTGCAATTTAGATCCCCGTGATTCAAATGGGAGATCCATCACTGACATCAGCTACCAGCAGAATCAGTCAATCTTATCCTATGGCTCCAAGTCAGGAAAGCGCTTATGCACAGGATTAAATCCATCTCTATTAGCGAATGCGATTAAACACATGCTTAAAATTAAGGATAGCTGTAACTGTCCTTCATGAACAAAACCTCAAGCCTTCTTAGTCTTAGAAAAACCTTAAAAATCAGAGTCTTACTCTTGCAATGGATCTAAATCCTCTGATGTTAAAAATTTCTACTATAGACTGAAGTGGCTATAAAACTTAAAATCAGTTTAATCTATTTTTCTGACCTCAAACACAGGTTATTTTCCACTAGCACTGGAGCAGCTCTAAAATACTCAATGTTCCATGAAAAAAGTCATTTTCCACCATGAATGGCCCTGGGACAGCAAATGTTATGGAAAAAAACCTCCAGCTCCGGATGGGACTGTGAAACATGTGTTTAAAAAACAGAAAAAAAAAAAAAAAAGGAAAAAAAAAGGAATCTGCACTATAGGGTGCCCTTAAAATATTCAGTGTTCAAAAACAAATTTCCTCCAACCTTGAAAGCCCTATGAAATATTACACACCATAAAAAATCTTGGCCTACTAACTAGTTGCTCTAAAACATTGGATATGTCTTCAGAAATTTTTTCCCCCAGCTATGTAGAATCTCATAAAGTATTCTGTATTTCCCATTCAAGAGCAAGGCAGGACTGTGCTGGCACAAATCACATTTTGCTGCACTTCACTAAAAGTTTACCTAACTTTAGAGGCTAAATTCTATGTCATCTTTCAGAGGAAATGATTCTGGGTCAGTAATATACACAATGAATGCAATCTGATTATTATTTATTCTAGACTCACTAACACCTACAGTGGATTTAGCATAACAGTGCAATTTCTTTGATTGATACATCTTCATATCTTCTCCAGCAGAAGTCGCAAACTGCCTTTACGTTCACCCAAATTATGCTTAACTTCTAGCAAACCCTAAAAACCCTAAGCCACGCTGCTACTGAGGTTACCTGCATGGATCTTGCCAACTTTACCAGGCATAATAGCCTTGGACAGAGAGCCAGCATGAGACATTTTGGCACTTGGTATGATCCTCCAGCCTGCCCTCTGACACTGCCTCATTCTCTTGCAAGCTTTCAAAGCCATTACCTCTGCCTTTTCCTACCAGTCATGCGACAGCCCCTCTTCCTAGGTGGTAGCAACATCTGGCAGGATTTAGACATACTTACTGACATCTGCTGGCCTCCATAGAGGGGTTCCTGAAGCAAGACCCCTTCCCATCCCACTCTTGCTACAGCTCTGTTGGGTCCTGTTTAGTTCTCTGGCTGTCAGCTCAAAGAGAACACGATCTTTTGTCCAGCTGCAGAAGTTTACGGCTAATATTTTTCAAAATCAGGCATGTAAAATCAGGCAGCTATGTGTAGGCAAGTCAATGAGAGGCTCTGAGTTAAGTATGAACTCAGAAATGACTGTTAGACTGAATTCTGTAGTCAGCCCCCAACAGAGACTTGGTTGGGGTGCATTAGGGCAATTCTATAGTTCAGCACTGTTACCGGAGACTGGTTTGCCCAGCTGGTTAGTAATTATACTTCCACTGTACTGAACAGCCGTGCTATATCACCAAGGACCCAGACATTTAGGATCATAAAGTAGATACACATACGCAGGGACTTGGAAAATCTAGTTTTATCAGAAATCAAAGAACTACATCGGAGTCACCATTCTTAGTCAGACCTGAAGTCCGTTTAACTCAGCACTTTGTGTCCAATGTTGGGCACGTGGGAGGTGTAGGGAGACCACTAAAATCACGGCATCGATTGAATCACCCTTCCTCAGTATACTTTCCTAGCTTCCAGAAGCAGAAGCAGCACTTTGGCCGTCATGCTTGTTTCCTCTAATATTGCTCTCCTCTCCACCTTTCCTATCACTACTGTATCCTTTTTGAGATGAGATTAGCAAGTTCCAAACAGGATTCACCACAGCTTTAAGCAACGGCCAATTTGTATTTTCTCTTGTGCTGTCCATTCCTCTGCCGTAAGTTTTGATGTGCTTCTACAGACACCACCCAGTACGTGTGCTGGTGTTCCCACAGAACTAACCAGCATGCCTCCACAAATCTTTCTCTGAGCAGCAGTCATTCAGGTACAGCCATGTGCACATGCCTATACTTAAGCTTATTTGTTTTATGTGGACATTTATTCTGCAAATATAAGTTCTGACCATCCTTTGCCCTCATTTAGCTATTAAACATTATTTGTATGATCCTGATGCAACTCTTTGCAGAGACTTTTAGACCTGATTAGCCTTTATAAATCCTGATTCTTTATACCTTTAGTCAACTAACTGTTCACATTCTTTTTCAGAACTTTTATGGAAATGTTGAACATCACAAATCACAGAACAGAGTCTTGGGGAACCCTGCTGGTAACCTCTCTCCACTAAAATTTGAACATTTGTTCTTTCGGATCATTTGATCAGGTACTAGCCCCAGTGTGCTAACCTCTTCTGTTATACTATGAGAATTTGTTAAAGTTTACCTGGGGAAGTTCCTGACAGCTTTTTGCAAATTGAAGTAGGAAGTATCAAGGGAATACCCACCTGTCTGCTGACCATTTGAAGAACTCTCAACGGAGTTTTTTAGATTTTACCTTCCTTTAACACAATCCATCTTACCCTTCCTGAATTTGAAGGAAACCCCTGCTTCAATAAGGAAAGCTGGGAGAGAAAAGGAGAAACACCCAAAAAAGCAATAGTGTAAACCATTCTGGTTTATGGGGTTTTCCCCAAAGGAACTCTGTAAGCTATATTTACATTAGCAAGTAGCACAGGGCATCAGGAATGTGCTTTTAAAGAGGCAGAGTAGGTACCAAGATCCCAAAACACACGAGATGTGTGCTTGGATGAGGGTCGCTTTGGATACCTGGTGAATCTTGCCTGGACCCTTGGACTTACTGCCCATTAGCGTTTGGAAAGTAATGGGTATAGTCCCCAGGCACACCTTTCAGCTTAGTTACATCCAAAGGGATTAATTTTTCAGGTTCCCAGACTGTTGCAAGACACAAAGCAAAGCACAATTAAGCTTTTCAAGTACATCTTTCAGTCCTCCCCGCTTATGCCCGATCCAAACAAAAACTCTAATGTAGATGCACTTAAAGTAAAAAGAAGTGTAAGATCAAAAGATTTTCCATTTATTATACTAATTACAGTGTCATTCCTTCCTCGTAAAATAAGTCTGTACTTACCCCTTAATATCTTTGAAATCCATTATTAATACCTTTTAGAAGAACACACAAAAAAAACCCTAAAAGAAATTAAAAGCCAGAATCCTATGTATTAAATTGCTGATTTTCTTCACTGAGATGTTTTCTGAGGGGTTTAGCATAGAAGACAAAGAAGAGCATCAAAGTTACATTTGGAGTAGGGCACGTAAATGAAGGAACAGATGGAAAATAAAGTTCTTGATTTGTCTGGACCCGTTTCAAGTTCCAATACTGACAGCAAGTACCTGGTCCATCTCTGTGAAGCGTACGTGCAAAAAGATGACCCTTCAACAGGCGCTGCGTATTTCTCACAAGTGTCTTATCAATATTTTATTTTTAGAGAGCCAAAATATATGCAAGGAATTAAGAATGTGGATGAAGACAGGGTTTCTACTTGTAAAAGCCTCTGTGCCAAAATACTCAGAGATGCAATATAATGTATATATAATATACCCAATCTCAATGCAGTCTATTTCCCTTCTACTCTGTTACCAGGAGGTGGCAGACAATGCACATTTTAGATGTAATTTCTTCCCCCCCCCCCCTCCTATTCAACTTAGAACTTTCAAGTTTTCACAATAAATGGAGTCTGACAGTTTTAGTTTATTTTAGTAATAATCACAAGACGATCTTTTCTGCAAATACAATAAATGTTATCCAAGAGCAATTTGGAGCAATCAGTATTGATATTTATACCATGTGTGTTGATTGAAAAGCTCTTGGCTGTAAGAATGGAATATGAATCTATCCAGAATGTTATGAATATCTTCTAGCATATGCTCATGTGGGAGCTATAAAAGTGAGTTTATTATAATTAGTGGAAAAATAGTTTTGTTATAAAATTAAAAAGAGAAAGGAACTCAATGCTATTAGCTTCAGCAGTTTAGCTAACAAACTGTTCTTTGAGCTTCTATTTATAGAATGCTCTTTAGCATTTTAAAGGTTTTTTTCAATCCAAATGTAATTTTTGGAGTGTGCAAGGAAGACTTTCAAAAGCACAAAAAGAACCAAATCAGTAACAACAACTTCCCCCCCCCCCAAAAAAAAAACCAAAAAACAAACCAAACAAAAAAAACCCAAAAATGAAAAAAACCTGTAGTCACCTGGCTAATACTGCATGTTATATTAAACTTCAAGTCCTTTCCGTTAAAACCATCAAACAAGCTGTCCTGTGTAACGTGCCCTAATGAACCCAGGGCCCCTTAACTAGAATATATTTGGTTTTCTTTAGGCCTTGGATAATGAAGAGGTGTATTGTACAGCCATTAGCCAGCCAGCAGAGGAAGCTGGAAAGTATCTCTTTACAACATCACCTCCTCTCTACCCTTCACAACTGTCTTTGTCAGACTGTTGGGTAGGTTGCTCCAACTTCCAGGGGAAGTTCTGCTCTATGGCATGATATTCTCCCCTAAACGAATCGTTAATTTACTATTTTGCATAGGTGCACACTTTTTGTATGTATTTCAGAAAACTCCTGAATAGACCTTTGCACTGCTTAACCCAAAAGGGAGAACTCAATATACCTATTCTCTACAGATAGAAACAATAAATTTACAGATTTACTCACAGAGAAAATTACAGTTTGAACAACTATAAAAAAGTATTATAGATTATTCAGCTTACAGAAAAAAACCACAGAAGTCATTGCAGCCAAGAAATTTAAAAGTAATTTAAGATTTCTCTTAGTGGCATGGCACTAATGTTTTTCACATACACAGACACCTTATTTATCAGATGGGTCTTCTTATGGAGGACTATTTTGTGGGCTACCGGGAGTCCAATAGATCAGATGTATCTGCTTGATGCCACTGAGGAATCTGCATGAGTAACCTCTGTGTAGAAGGATCCTGGATGATAAGTATGTAGCAGAACATGAAGAACACACAGAATCTTATCTAGTGATACTTCACTTAGGACAGGCCCAATGAAAACACCCTTCTTTACGAGCATGCAGGAGGAAGGGCGCTGAGAAAAAGGTACTCCAGACCTGACACTAAAAGAAGGGCTCTCTTAAAATCACTTTTACAGTTCATTCTAAGAGATCCTCAGCTAATAGACAGTCACATTTGGTCACTATCCATGGGCATTTTGACTAGATATTAGTTGTAAGGATTTGCGGTGGGCTATTACTCCAAGAAGGCAAGAGATTATTCTCTAAATCAACATGCCTGATGAGGAGAAAAGGACTTTTGCAGACTCACATGGCCTGTTTGTAGGAACAGATTTAGAGTATTAAAAGTTACAAATACTTTTAGGTTGGTTTTTTTTTTTTTTTATTCAAACTCTTGCTTGTCTGATAATTCACATGATGTTTTATCAGCATTCTCAACAAAGTTTGCATACTACTACACTACAAATGGACATATTTTTGGTCCCATCTATTAGACAAATGTTAGCATAAAGTGCTATTACATTCAATCTTCTGAAGTTAGTGGTTTATTACTTTTCATTAAGGAAAGCAGAACAGAAAAACTCTGCTTACATCACTGCAGAAGTTGTTCTGCTTCTAGGCTTAGTGACATTTTAAGACTTACAAGCTCTATTTTATTCACAAACAGTAATACTTACTTCCTTGGCAATCACAGGAAATCAAGCAATTAGATAAATCATTTTTTAAGTCAACATTGGTGCCTTAGCATAACTAAAGTTTGGCTCATAGCTATACACAATTCTAAAGCATTTGGAAATCTACAGTCCCCTGTGAAAATATTAATTTATATTTAAATTGCTAACTGCTTACCCATCCTAACAATATTAATATTAACAGTGTGACATTAACTCTCTGCTGAATTTGAGATGTAGGTCAGTTATACACAGAGTTGCCAAACTATAGCTGGAAAATATTACTTCATCAAAGAATTAGCCTTGGTACAACAGTGAATAGCAGAGCCACATGTCCTAATATATGTCAGCCTGGCGCCACTATTGTATGCAGAACTATTTGCATATATATATTTCTATCACTACTCTGGTTCAGTATCAACACTCCTGATACGCACACCCCCAGCAACATGAATGGCACACTGACTCCTCTGAAGTCTCTCTCTGCTCTCACTTGCAATGTTCACTACTATTAGCACTTTCATACATCTTCTTCAACAAGGCACAAAAGGCTCACGGTAGCTTATTAAATATTTGACAGAATATTGCCGCTGTGAGTTAAATCTTACAATTTAAACTTAGCAGACGGAGATGCTGATTAAAAAGAAAGGCTCTACCTTTCCAACAAAGGACTAGAGAACAAAATGAAGCAGTGAACTGCTTAATGCACGTAGCTTCTGATTAACATTAACGCTGCTCCACAGATGTTGAGCTAGAAAATATCTATATGCTCTCATGGCTCGGCACTTTTCTTTGTTTCCTTACTGCAGCTGCAGACTGATGGCTCTAAAAGGTAAGTTTACTTCACTGTCAGGTTTAAAGTTCTATTAAGCTATGGCTGGAGATTTCATTTTCGGTTTTAACAATAGTCTAGACATATGTGCATCTCAAATAGGGATAAGGAAAGTTCTCTGATGAGCAACTCAGCTGGCCATGCTTGCTATTGCAGCAAGATAGTCATTCACTCTGGTCGGCTTTAGGGTCTGTAGCGGAGCCTCAGTCCACTTCATGGAAAGAAAAGTACTTTTAAAGGAAAGTCTATTTGAACATATACGTGTGTGTGCAAATTAAAGTGACAGACAGAAAAGAAATAGGACTGGTGTGGGTGACCTGCCTAATAAAAAGTTACTAATCAATTATTTTCTGCCTTCACTGGTAATTTCTTTCAAGATGTCGGGTAAAATTTTGATTCCAACATTACAAGGAACCTCAGTACAGCTCTTGCTTACCTTTCACTGGGCATTCAACCATAATATTTGCTCCAATTCTTGCCACGATTGTACCTCCAACGACTGCTGTGAGACTGCTGGCTTCCAGATTTGTAACATTTAACACAGAGGACAAGATGACAGGAATCTCTTTGAAATTAAAGGGATAATCAGTTTTAAAAGCTTTATTTGACTTTTAAATATAGATCCTGTATTTAAAATCATCATGTTTTGAACAGAATTCAGTTTGTACGGCATCAGCCAGAAAATACAAGTGGGGTAGATACCAGCAGACTGGGTTCACACCTGCTGTGGTTTTAGAGCAACAAGACCATCTTATTGCTACCTATTAAATCAGGCAGAGTTTCATGGATTGTGACAAAATATACTATTTCACATTGGAGTGGGTCTGGGTGCTTATATATTAAAAAACCCCACAACCAAACAACAAACCAACAACACAAAAACCAAAATACATGCCTGATTCTACAGTCTTACCTGCACGCAATAGCAATGATGTTTCCATATCAAAACCAAAGTCATTAACAACCAGGCATCCATATGTACCAAGCTCTTTTTGAGTAGGATTCTGAATCTGCACTTTTCCAATGGTGTCCAGGTTCACCCTGCAGAATGTTCAAGGAAAGATAAGGGTTATGACCCTGGGGCATACACCCAGCTGAATCTTCTTGCAAGAGTTACAGGTACAGCAGCAAAAACTAGACCAGTGCATGTAGGAACAGTTCTGCCTCCTCTGCGGTAACAAAAAGTGAGTGCTAAGGGATACGTGCATGGAAGATTCTTCAGATATCCTTCTTCTACAAAGCTGTGTCCTAGTTGCAGCCCTTTGGAGGACAGCGAGTTTGCTACTGCAAACCAGAATCCCTCAGGAACGGCAGCACGAATAAATCAGACTAGCACAATGGGAAGTATTAGGCTTAACATGAAATGCATCTCTCCAGAGCAAGTTTGGTTTTCAGCAGGATTGGGGAATTCACAAATGTATGGTCTCATCCGACTTCCAAATTACTGCAGGGTCTTTTGTTTTGTATTGCTTTTTTAATATTATCATCATTAAAGCTAAAGTCTTCCACCAAAAGTCCACAGGTGTCCTGAACCCCTTGCCTGCCACGTGAGGACATGCTCATGCGTGGCTCAAGTACAGCCTTCTCCTACAAACCCAGCAGATCAGCAGCCCATTTACCGCCTCACATTCTTTCTCAGATGCAATGGTATTAATGTCACTGGCTTTTGAGTACGCACACATATATATGGATTTGTGTATAAGAAACCTTACTGTGAAAAAAATAGGAAAGAACCAACTTTGCCAATATATCCCTTAAGTGCAAGAATATTAGTCTGGGCTAAAACAAAGGCAATTTGTGAAAGCAGACATTAGGACTCAAACAGATGCTTGTGAATAAACAAAGCACCATCATGTCCAAAAAATGCGACGTAACTGGTGGGAGCTCCATGGCTCCAAAAACATCTGCACTTTCTAAAATGGCTTACTTCTGGTGTCTTTGCTTTAATTGAAAGCCCTGTAGAAGTATATTTTTCTTGGCAGTGTGGTTAATCAGTTAAGTATGTTGAGAAATATCCATAAAACACCTTTATCATTTCAGAATCATTTTTTTCATTGCTCAAGAGCTAGCTACAATTCTAAGAGGTTCACACACGAAGCTGTTGTTAATATTATCAGGTGAGCTTCTAATTTATCAGCAATGAAGTAAAAGTATTTGCTCAGTCTTGAGCAAATATCTGAGTATTACATACACTTGCTGTACTTGTTCTTCAGGTACAGTTCTCAGGAGTGACAGTAATACAAGGCTTTTATTATTTTGTATTCCACTGTCCTCAACAGAAATATTTGTAAATTCTAAAGTATTGTAAAGAAATAATCCATAAAAGCTCATTCTTTCTAAATTGAAGTTATATCTAAAGATATATTGTGTTGAAGGACGGTGAGGGTACCAGTTGTATTTTCCCTCCTTAAAATGCGTAAGAACTAAGACCCATTTTCTTCTATACTGTGATGGAAGTTTTTAATGTGTTCCCACTATATTTGGTATCTGATAGAATCCAACAGGCTTCTTAATTTAAGTATTTGTTCATTTTCTGATGCAGCTGAAATGGTTGAGGCGGATTACAAAATTCAGTTAGGACATCCAAAACACCTCATCTAGTTAAAAATGTCAGTCCTCCCACATAATATCGTGGAAATGGACATAATACAGTGGGATGTTAGTAAAGCCAAACGACGTGACAGACACTTGAAGGAAAAAAAAAAAAGTAAATTACTTAAATAAAAAGATGGAAGGCACAGTGTTCATGCTTATCTCGTTTTTACAACCGTATGTTTTAATATTGCCCAGCAGGGTGGATTTTTACAGTTGATAGCAACATAATAAATCATTCAAAAATATAAGAGAAGATATTTACTTACTTCTCAGAGGCTTTTAATGCCTCGCCATCTTTTGTCCAAGTATATTTCACTTCACTAATACCAGCTGTTTCACACAGAAGATTGACAGCATGAGTATTCTTGGTCAGAAAAACTGTATTTCCAATTCGTACAGTGACTGTTTTGTTGAAGGAAACTCGAGGAAATTCCTTTTGCCTCATAATAACTGGAACCTTCTGGTCAAACTTTAACTTATCTACAGTTTTTGTGCTGAAACGTTCAGATTCATTTGGTGATTTGCCTGTGAGTTTTGAGGCAAGTTTCTCATCCTGGGCCCCCTTCCATTTTTCAGTAGTTGGTTGTGGAGGCCTAGATAATTCAGCAACTAATTGATAAATGACCTGGGATGCCAAGTCATCATCGACTTCTCCAGTCTCAATGAGCTGACTCATGTTCCGTATCAGTTCTTCAAACTGCACCGTGTCCATGCTGTAGGCGCCTTGGAGAACTGCTGCCTCCAGTCGTTTGTTCTTGAACTCACGAGAGCTGAAGTCTTCTGCTGAATTACTCCCAAAGGCTTCGAGATTTCGCAGAAATGGCTGATCGTTTACTTGCCTGTCACCCAGGTAGAGCTCATTCTTCTTACTCCACATTTGCCACATTTTACTCATTTTATGCCATTTGGCCCCAAAGCTGTTAGCTTCATTGTGATCTGTGTTACTGGTCCCACTGGCTTGTTTTCTAAGATTTGGTGGTTCTATCAATCTGTTGTCAGTACCAATGAGTTTGAGTACAAATGTTTCATGCACAGAGCCTGCAATACACCGGTACACACCGATATCAGTAGCTTCAAGGCTATGTATTTTCAGCGAGCCTGACTTCGTGATGCCAAGTCTTTTAGAGTTTTGTAAGTGCTGTCCATCTTTCTCCCACCGGATAAGTGATTTCTGGAACCTTCGTACAGGGCACTTAATTACAACAGATGTTTTTGGAAGTAAGTAGGCTCGGCTTCCTATGGTAAAATTAATGCGCTTCTCTTGTCTTGTCTGAATATAGACTCGATGAATACCGACAATCTGAGGTCCATGAGCAGAATACTTTTCTGGAAGCCTTGGTTTAATCTCTGAAAGAAAACAAAGTGTTGAAAAGTATCTAATCATTGGCACTCAGGCTTACAAAATCTCCTTTTCACAGAATGCTTGACAGAGCTTTTCCTGACTTTGTTCAAGTCAGATTGCAACATGCTGAGCTTTTATCTGAGTCACAAAAATGCAAAAATATGAACAACATGAAACCATAACATTCCTCTGCTCCAGCCAAGAATTCAATGGCTTCTTCCCCAAATCTCCTAACCATAGAAAGATACAGGCAACAGATACCTATATGAAGGACATAGGTGGTGCACACATACATAAATGTACACATATTATATAGTATATTGATTTATGCGATAGATATGATCATAAAAAGGTTATATTTTCTATATATTTCTTATTGCTGCCTCAGAAAGGCTAGGTATGATGGGAATGGAAAAAGTGAATCAAAAAAAATTTGAACACGTTATCATTTTCCCCACATTTGAGCACTGTCAAGTGCAGAATGACCTAAATAAAACAAAACCTATCCAAAAAGTAAGGCTCCCCTTGACTGTTATTTAAATTGTTGGCTGCCCATGCTGGTTCTCTGATCGAGTCATGCCAAACAAATAGCAACAGAGGAGGTGAAAGAAACAGTCAGTGAAGACACAGCACATGCAACAAGCAAAACCACCCTGTAATCACCAGCTTAGGGCAATTGCTTGGATCGACTGAAAGATGAGTTGCTCACAGTGTCGTGCCAAGAAAGTAGGGAGGGAAAGGAGAAAAGAGAGAAATAAGTAAAAATTTTGAGAGGTTGAACGTAGTAATCAGATGAATTGACAAAAGCAGGCAATAGCAGCATAAAGCTTCATGCAGACTGGGTACAGAGACACTGGGTATTACGAAGCGCCTCCTGCATTGTACTGCAGGCACTTGGATGCTGAAAGGTTTCTAGGGAGCTGCCTGAATGAATACCACCGCAGGCAGCCTTTCCCAGCAGTGGCTGGACAGGCACACTGGGCACACCACAGAGAATGACTGCAATGTTTCAGATACCACTGTGTTGACTTGCTGCTGGCAACTACAGTGCCCCGCTTTAACCAGCAGACCTGATCTTACTGAGAAAACGCTAGCTAGGTGAGAAACAAAGTGCTGCGGGAGGTGCGGAGCAAGGGCATGTACCCCCGAGTTCGTTCCATGCAAGATGAAATCGGCCAACTGAGAAGAGCTGGGAAACACTTGGCATCGGTGCTAGAAAGCAATCCAATTGTGGTTGGTGACCCAGCCTTTTGGTGTGTGACAGAGAAAAAACTCGGAGCCTGCAGAATGGGTTGATGAGCCAGGAAATGGACACGCAAATCAAAATGCTTCTCAGCATGCCTGAATCTGAAATCATTACTAATACTGCACTTGGTAGGTGCAAAAATGAAATGACAACTGCACCGATGGCACACAAATGATGTTTGAAAAACTGCATGCTTCTTATATACATATGCTTCAAATATGCTGCGAAGAAATAGGTGAAAAGCTAAATGCTTCAAGCATTCAATAAGTGTGTACACTGTATGAACTACACCCTAGAGTGCATTCTTACGCTTATAAAACAAAATGGTTATTTTCAGTGTTTTGGGTAATGAGTTCAGACCTGTGGGGATATCATGGTTTCATAATTGCGCAGCTTTTAAATCGGTATTCGTTATCCAGATACATGGTTCCCTCAACCATTTCGCGTGGTACAACAAATAAATTTCTTTAGGCACTCAGTTTACTAAAATTATTAAAGTAGCGTCCTGTTTTTAGTAAGTTATTGGGCCCCAAATATTTATTTTTAGGGAAGTGTTCCAGCATTAAATCTTCCATTTCCAAAAATCCAACTTACAGACACAGTAAGTGTAACTTTAAACACACAAATTAAAATACTTCAGGCTGTGGTCTGTTTACACTAGTTATTCCAACATGGAATTAAACCCAGTGCATACTTATAAATATGTTAACAAGTCTCATCCATTTCATTTTTTAAAAAAAGAAAGACCACTAACTCTCATTAGCAGTTCAACACTAAAGGGTGTGTATATTTTTACTGGTGACTGGTGAGCAAGGCTAGGAGTGAAACAAAGTTCAGAGTTGTGGATGGCAGGCCATATAAATATATAAGGTCATGTGAATATATGAGGCCACATAAGTGTGCATTTTCTAGATCCTTAGTATCATCCAATCCTTCAGCTGCTGAGGTAACAGACTGTTTGGAAAGGGTTTTTTCTACAAGGATAGTCTTGCTTAAGGATCAGATTGTACTGGAGCCACTGGACCTCATTATCACCTGGTACAAATCCATATGTGTCTATGACCTCTAATGGTCCTCTACAGCTTTAGCTGGGCCTCAGGTCCTGGTGACCTCAGGGCTAGATTGGTGTTATTTCCTATTTCTCAGAGCCCAGTCAGGAATGTTTCTGACTTAACTGGGCTTATTAAGGAGAAAAACAGCTACGCTTACTAGTCCCAGGGTGAAAGATTAAGTCTAAAAAGCCTCAGCACTGTCATGAGACAGTAAAAAAGAAGGGGCTCATCTGAGCTGCAGAAGCATGATCTTTGACGAGGCACATCCAGAAATGTTGCTCTCACAGGCAAGAACCCCTAACGGCACATGGGCCATGCACCACACCACTCTTCACCGCCTCTGCTCCAAGCTGTCTGCCCCTCCTCGGGCCATGCTACATTCCTGCCTTCAATTCACTGCCCCTTGCAGGCGGCCGGAACGCATGGCTGCAGGAGGAGGAGATGCCTCCGTCATGTTCCTGTGAATCCAAAGCCTGCTGCTGCCGCTGCCTTGGCTCCTCGGGCCAAACCCAAGCTAGAACTATGGGTACGGACACGTCTTACACCTTCCCCTGCCCTCTGTTGCACAGCCTGGGAATTGCCAGGCGGATGCGAGCTGCAAGGGCTCCCTGGTTCCAAATGGTTGTGGAGGTGAAGGAAGAGGACAGTGATTCTCTTTGATGACTTTGATCTGCACCCATTCAGTACAACTGCACTCCCTCTGCAGTCTACCATCCTGCTTTCTTGGCACTGTGGTGGAAGCTGACAATGTAACTTTAATATCAGTCTGTGCTAAGCAATTTGCAAACCAGCTATACTGCCATTCAACTATCCACAATTAATTAAATTCAGATAGATATGCAGCTCAAAATATTTTATTAAACCTTATGCCAAGGACATTCCTGAAAGTCCACAGGGCTTTATTTAAGTGGAGTTTTGAACCTCAGGATTTTGGCATGTTAATCTGAAACACAGGCCAGGAAAAGAAGTTTCATATTATGTATGAATCAGTAATTATTCTATTTCTTATTTTGTTTTGTGAATAATTTTTAAAGCAAAGCTTCTATATGTATAAAGTAGCTATTTCTTGACAGCACTATGATTTGGATCAAAACATGTCTATCTGTGGTCTGTGACGAGAACCAGGCCATTCATGAAGGTTTTCAGTTTTCCCCCACCTCAAAACTAGAAACTCTCCTTTTTTCTTTTATCAGTGCCCTGCTCCCCAAACCTACAACCCAATACTCTCCTTTGTAAAGGAAAGGGAGCACAGGTTCAGACATAAGGAATCTGCATTTAGAATTGCCTATTTGAAATTATATTGTAGGTGATTAAACATAGTCTGTATCAGTACAGTATTTCCGTCAGTGTTATACATATGTAATTAGTGCAACTACCATCAGTATCAAAACCTGATTGTGCCTGAATTGTATAATTCCTATAGATAATCTTTCTGAAAAGTTTTTTTTATAGACAGGAAGAAAATACTGGATTTTTTTGAAGAGTGTCTGCACTGTCATCACTTCCTGCAAAGCTCATGAGATCGGGATTCTCATTTCTACAAGGAAAGATAGAAATTATACCTAAAGTTATCACTGGCACAGAGCTTCAGGTTTTGAATTCCACCATGCTAAGCAAAATGTCCAGTGTAATACAAATGTACAGTGAGAAGACAAGCCAGAACTGGATTAGTATCTTTTCTGATGTCCTTTGTAGTTTATAGTCAATCGATGGTTTGGGTTTGGTTTTTGTTTTTCGATTGGAATAGTGTAAAGGACAAAGGAAAATTCAGATCAAATGTAGGTAAGTATGAGGGTGAGAGGTACGGACCATTACAGTGTATTCAAAACTGCTTCTGGAGATCATAACCTTTATTTTTGACTGGCAGAAAAAAATTAAAACGAATCCTGTTATTACTGGTCTAGTAATTATGACACTCAGTTTATGCCAGATTAGTGATGTTGTGAAAGTATAGGGAGATGAGTAGCTTAACATGTATCCAGATTTGTCTTTATAAATAGATCATTCCAAATTATCAAAAAAATACGCAAAGTAACATACTTACTGTTGCAGGCATTCATCTGACAAGACCTTATAAGCATTGAAGGAGACAGACCACTACACATTGATCCATTTAATGTGACATATTGGCCCTTTGCTGTTAGGTTTTGGCAGGCAAGTTTTCTTCTCTGGATTCCAACACCACAGCTTACTGAGCACTGTGAAAGGAAGGATGCAGTCAAGCTAAACTTGGTGTCCCACGCCACACATGCTAATTTTAAGCTAGGTTGGGTTTTTTTCCTTCTGAGAGAGAGTGCACATGCTCTACTTCAGATGAATAATTGTGTTACCCAGACATTAAACTCTCTCCACTTTTCCAGAAAAATAAGAACATAAGAGATAATTTGTTCCAGCAAGCAACTCAGGAACAATTAAAATAACATGACAGTATTTCATTATGTCCAAGCATGGGCAGAACAAAGCAATGAGATCTGGTAACTACGAGAAAAAATCTGGCACATTCTAAACAGTCTGTGTCAAGTATCTCAACCCTCTCATCTAGTTTGTATTGCATGAACCTTGAATTTAGAAGCTGCAATTAACTTTTATAAATCTTTTTGAACAGGGAGCGGTAGCAAGCTTGCATTAAATGGGAAAGGAAGAGGACATATTCCAGAATAACGCAAAGATTTTATTTTGGAAACTGTAGCATCAATTAATTGATAACTAAATATGTCTGGTAGGATGCATGCAATGTATTATAGCCCGTCCTTCAGCAACTGAAATACAACTCAGGAAGGGGGCTGCAATCAGTCTGATTGTGGGCAAGAAGGCACAGCAACTGTATGCACAGTTTAGTCCAGGTAAATGCCTTGTGAAACCTTCAGCTATCCTGTGAATTTATTGCTACAGTTTATTTACCCAAGCAAAAATCTTTAGAGCTCATGCTACAACAGAAGGTTTCGGTTCACTGTTGTTGAGGGCTGCTCACCTTGGACCATTCTCCAAAGACCAGCTGTGGAGGACAATCAACTTTTGCACATGGTTTACTAGTTGGCAATTTAGGTTCTTGACAGGTGTCATCAGAGTGTTTCAGGAAACTTCCATCCGTCAACAGCTGCTTACAGTACACTTTGCGGGTCTGAATCCCTCCTCCACAAGTACGTGAACACTAAGGAGAAGAAAAGAACATAGCATGTACACCTGCTCTCACGCATCATACTGTTATTGTGCACAAACATTGTAAGTCCCCCCAGTTATGCTATCTTGAAAAATGATACCTACTTTCACGTAAAAAGTAAGTAGTGTGTAGAAAATTCTGTTAAAATGTTTAACATATTAGAAATTATGAGAACTTAAGTTAAAATTCACACCACCTGACTGCAATTCAGTAGCAGAAATCTTAAAGAAACACACGCCTCTTACACACGGATCTGCCCATATCCCTCATCAGTTAATATACCTGGTGAGAGTTTTGGAAACATTTTCAATGACACAGAAAAAATTGATAATGAAGCAGTGTCTCCAAATGCAGGTTACTGTGTTTGCAGAGCATAGGGAGAGAGGTGATGTCTGGAGTAACTGGTATCCAGCCTTCTGAAATCTTAAGAAGGACTTTCCACCTCATCTGGTAACTAACCACTGGCACAGCAGTCAAAAGCAGTATTTTTGACCTTGGGTGAGTTCGTTCTAATGAAATCAGTTGAAACACCTACATACCAAGTTTTAGGAGCTACCTTCCATGTTATTCCAGAATTTCCAGTACCTAGCCAGAGGAACACATTTAAACTCTTTCTGTAACCCAGCCATACCTGTTGCCATTCCTCAACATGCCACACAGGGGGACAATCAATCTGGTTACAAGCTTGTAAAGAATGAGGCTTTTTGTCCTTGCACTCTTCAGCCGCGACAGCAGATCCTCCAGGCTGCTGACAGTACACGTCTCTTGTCTGTATCCCAACCCCGCACGTAGCCGAGCAGCGTCTCCAGGGGCCACTTTGCCACCTATTCCAACAAAGCCAAAAGCTCATGGTTTAGCAACTCACCTCAGCCTGGGGAAGGAGCAATCACATCCAAACAGGCTTTAGCAAAAAATAACTGATTATTATAAATTATATTGATCGATGGCTAAAACATCCCTTGAGTTTGGCTGTGATGCAAAATTATAAACTAGGATTCTGAACTTAGAGGTAACAATGAAATGCAGAAGGTATTAACAATAAAGAAACAAAGTAATTTCCAGACAAATTCAACTCCAGCATTTGCTTTCAGAATGCTCCTCATAACCCTGTTGGCAACCTGCTGACGTTTACGTTTGTAAATGTAAATATGTAAATAGACTTTTCTTACATTTACAAAACATCCTTTAAAAGTGTGTATGTTTTCTATAAAACATCCTGTTCCTGTTAACTTCTTCCCTACATTTTGTGAGAGGAGGTTTCTGCAAACACATAGAAACAATATGCAAAGGATCAGGGATGTCAGAGATCAAAAGTGGGTGAATAAGGCAGGGCATGTCAAAATTTCACATATGGCACTTTTAAGTGACCAAATCAGCTAGGCCTTCTTGCATTTGGGCTGGGATCTTTCTTTTCCCAGAATCTCCAAACATAAGAAGCCATAAGAACTATGTGGAGCTACTAAAGAAGCACGAAATTAAAATAATTTGAAATCTTTATTTAACTTTTTTTCATTCAGTAACAACAGAAAGTAAATATTCTCTTGGGTTTTTTTTTTTGTGAAATTACCTTAAAATTTTCCTTGTACCACTAAAAGAGTTAAGGCTGTTTTTCCAACTCTGGCAAATATCTACATGGAAGAGATTTATTTCAGAAAATGTTCCCTATTTTATTAGTGAGATGTGAAGAGTGGAAAAGGAGTGAACAAGACCAAAAAAACCCAAAAAACCCAACCCCCAAACCTTGTTAAAGACAGAAGCAGGGAAATTTCATCCCAAAGCAAGACCACAGTCCTGCAATCCGAGCCCTTTTTTGAGAAAGCCAATGTTTATTTAAGTCCTATTAACCATTTCTTTGCCACAAGACAATTTCATTATTCCAGTGTACCTCGGAGGGCAAAGCTTCATATTGCAAGTACGAGTCATTGGTGGTGGTTTCTTGGAATTGTCACAGAGGGTTTCATTGACAGCTTGTTTTGTCTCTACATGCAGACACATTGCAATGGCTTCTTGTGTTCCTGAATTAAAAAGGAAAAGACAGTCATGAAACACTGAAGATGAAGAGATTGCTGCAAACTTTGCTCTTGTAATTATTCAAGGCTGTGTGTATTAACTCAGTAAAAAAGCTCTGGACACTGAATTTGATACCAGTCTTTAAAGGAACATCTCAAGTCAAAAGGAACACAGTTTATGTATTTAATGCGCAAAAGATATTTGTGAATTATATCTAGCACTTTATTTCTGTGATAGTTAAAAAGCTTGATTTGACATTCTGCCTCTCTGAAAACCAACACAAAATAGGCTTTTCTGTCTGTTCACAATCAAATGCTACATCAACCTGGTTCTGTAATGGTCCCCAAACCAACTACTGGTTTCGTTGCCAAAGTCAAAGTGATTCCTTCTCATTTACCTTGACTTTAAGAAGCTAAAGATCTGCAAAATATGTGACAAAAAAATGCAGATCACTTGCAAAACTACAGTCAGGAGAATGGCTGACTAAACATAGAACCTTACTCATAGAGACTAAGAGCTGCAACAGTTTTGCTGAAGACAGCAAATCTGACCCAGCCTAGAGCTTTCCTCACTCGTGACCATTCTTGGCACCCTTCTGATCTGCAGCTTTCGCTACCTAGATCTTATTACTGAAGCATGAAAGATTACTAATACTCAAATTTCTATGAGTCAAAATGAAACGTAATATAAGTTTGCTTTAGAACAAGTCAGCTTGGTGAATACACATGTTGTGAACCACTTTTATTTTAAACCTATGTAATTATCCAATCTTATATATCATATTTTTTAGTATGAAACCCTTACTCAATTTCAAAGCTCACTCACATGCACATGAAAGACAAGACGGTTTGTGATGTACTTGGGGAATCCCGTGCATCTGGGATGTTCTATATAAGCAATGCTAATGATCATAATCTTGTAGGGGGAAAAAAAAAAAAAAAAAAGCACCGAAATAATAAAACACCTGTTTGGTTGCTTCCATGTAAAAACTGCTTTTGAAGAGTCACAGTTTGAAGTATTTAAATCCATTTCCTTCCTATTTTTCACTTATCTCCAGTAATTTTGTAGGGATACAAACTTGCTTTCAGCAGCAGGTTATACTGCTTTTCTTACAACCATCAGAGGGAGTTGCATTTTTAGCTAGAAACCTTCACTAACTGCTTTATGGTATCACCTATGACATTACCTAAAAACATTCCCACTATTGTTACACAAAGTCTACTACAACTATTCTTGCTTCTGTCAACTGTGCACGACGACTGGTTTCTTGGCACTGTTGGACTTTAGACATTCTGATTTCAGTGGGGTCAAGGAATATACTACACTGAGAGTTCTGTCTCCATGTCAATGGTCCATTTTCTCTCCTTTAAAACACATCCATGAGCACTGTCGTTCTTTTCATAAGTCAAAACTGTTCCTTCCACCTATAAACAATTCTGATGTAGTCCAGTGTAACAGCCAGCCCAGGCGACAATCCCTCTTTGCAACACTTGAACCAGTCCAGCTATTTCAGACAGTTCAACAGGAGTGGGCCAGCGGTGATTTTCACAATAACATAGATTCCAATTTCTTTCAGGCTCTGTGGTACACCTCTAGATCCCCTCTGGGACTAATTTTCAGTTCAGAAAGACCTTGTTATATAAATATTTTGACTATAACTACAAAGTGATGAATTTTTATAGAACAGAAGACCTGACCTTATGTATGATTGACAACCTATTCAGTTCTCTTCTATCAAAGTATTGATAACTACATTAACACAGAACACACACATTGAGTAAAAAGTATTTTACTAGCAAGGCTGAGGATAAACCTTTCACAACAAATAACATTACTATAATGCAGACATGAAAATGCCCAACGATGACAAGCCAACAAATAAACATTTTTTCTAGAGCTCTACTATTTCACTGCAGAGTGACAAACAAGGGAATCAAACATTTTCTGTCCGATTGATCCCCACGTGTTTGTTTAACAGGAGCAGCTTCCCTGTCCCCTTACATAGGAGATGCACATCTGACTGTCTACAAGAGAGAAATAAAGGTTTAGAAATTGTGTTCTGGCAGCAACAGAATGACATTACTAGACAAGCAATCAAGCAGGTATCTATTTCTATTTCAGGTCTATCTGTGCTACCTGCTATCAATCTACTCTCTTCTACCAACCTTCTGTTTTGCTGACCTCACCGTGTTCCTGTGGGAAAACCACACTCAGAGGTGATGCTACTCTGGAACAGGTTGTGATAAGTAATATCTTAATATCTCACAAAAAGGAAGGGAATGAAATGAGATTCCTTTCAGACCATCTAAACTGGCAATAATCCCATGGAAACTTTTTATCTCAGTGTTACAAAAACTAAATAGGCCAGCCAAATGAACAATGTCATACCAGGTGATGGGTTTTGACTGCAACTTGCCACCTAGAGTCATTAAACCACTCCTGCCTTGCAGCATGACCAGCTAGCTATGATTGTGTTATGTGCAGAAAATGTCAATATGTGCTGTATCTTTCATTTGACTTAACTACAGGGCACAAACTGCAGTAGTGATTCTTTGCGACAGGGGCCTTATTGAAAGAAAAATAGCAACCTGTTTTGATGCCGTAAGCATAAAACGGATTATTAAAGAGCTATTAAAAACATACCACTCCCTCCCTCCTTTTCCGTGGTTCTCAGTTCAGGAACTCTACTCAATAAATAACTACAGTTAACTGATGCAGCATTTGCTTGAATTTAGCTGTCAAAATGTCTTGACAATTAATCAGATTTCTCACCTCAAACTGTAATTTTCCATTAGTTGGGAACTTCAATCACTGATAAACTTCTTATTTTATGTCAGTTGGAAAACGGAAAAATCTATTATTCAAACAAGCAAAGTTTTATGTGTATGACTTTCTTGGCTTATAATATAAACATAGTAGATAATTTAACTAAAACATTATGTATGCAGCAGGGAGCATTAAGTATTTTTACAGTAATCTGATGCACTATTGTAGTAATTATCCTACTATTCAGTGAAATAGAATATTTTCTATTTTAACCCAGCATTCAAACCACATACATTTACATTCTTTTACAAGCTTTTCTGTGCCGTGAAATACACAGTGCATGAAGCATGTGTTAAAAGATCAGAATGCTTGAAAAAAGCCCAGATTTTGTTTCTGCCTTTTTTAGAGTACAAAGAAAATGGGGGTGGAAAGTTGCTGTGCAAATGGTAAGTGGATTGAGCTACTCCCTATACCTGGAAGAGGAAGGACAGTCATTTATTTCTATGAGATAGTCTCAGTTTGGGGATTACTTTAAAATATGTACTATCAGCTGAAAAAAACTCAGAAGAAATGCCAAGCCCTACATATGCTTGAGCCTCTCTATGAATCTACTGAAACTAGCAATGTTATTTATACTCATTCTGAGAAAGAGTAAACAGTGTCTGCAGTTAAAGAAACTAGTGATAGGAGTAACCAGTTATCAGTTACCTACAACACACCATTGCAAATGCTCTCAACTTTATAGGAGAGTCTCAGAACACTCATTGTTTTTCTTAAGAGCCCTTAAATTTGGCTAGAATCCATTAATTTTCTAAGAATCTCAGGTTTCTTATAAATAAAATGGTAAACTTTTAGCCATTACGGTTTGGGCAAAAGCCTGAAGACACAACTTGACTGTACCCTAAAGCTTCCGAAGTCACAGACTATAGAGGAAACAAAAGGAAGTGCATATGTATTTATTGTTTAATCTCATTACTTTTAAGCCACTGTAATGACTTTAGAGGATCAGAATCATAAATTTTGAAGCATATGGAATATAAGTAGTAATAATAATTATATAGAACCACCAAAATCTGCCTCTTGCAATTAAAGGTATTTTTAAACAGGGAACCAGAAAACGTTCAGTTATTTTTTAAAATTGAAAACATCCCTTTAAAATATTGTAGAGTAGTTAAATGATTGACAACACTGAAGAAACACTACAGATTACAAGAAAAACATTTCTTCTCCTTAGGCGTACTCTTTATTCTGATAATGACTAATAAGTCTCACTGACAACATTACGAAAATTCAGCTTATACTGGTGTTGGGGCCTCTCACATCAGGGCCAAAGTTCTTCAGATTGGGTGAAAAAAAACCCAAACCAAACCCCCACATTTTGGGAAAATAAAGGCAAATCCTGAGATACCCAAGTACACTGTTGGTTTATTTTCAGCTTGGGATTTCTTCAGGCACTGAAGACAAAACAGATCTTTAGCTTTCAGGATGCTTACAGAGTTTCCTATGGACGTTAAATGTGACATCTGCACCATGACAGACTGGCCTGGACAACTTCTATTTGCACTCGTGGAAAGACTGATGAAAGAAGTATCAGTTATGCTAAGAGGCATAACAGACTGTACCAGGCCTCAAAAGCAGCAAGTTTTATGGCACTCAATATACTAGGTGACAAGCCACACAGATTTGCTGCAGAAAGCACACAAAATGACCAAGGAATATGACGAACTGGAAAGTGAAGATGTTTGATACTGCCTTGCAGATCACTTTATCTCTGTAATTCTAATACCTCAGAAAACAACGTTGCCATCTGCCTTTTTCATCTGCTTTGGAGAGGGATCAGAGGAGAATTCGAATTAAAAGTCTAGTCGCACAAGGATTTTTAAAAAAGCTGCTAGTGACAAGCACTGAAACAGATTCAGTCTTTGCTCACACAGTGGCTGTAAAGCTTCCACCCTGTTTAGACCCTGCAGGCTTTTCCCTTGTTTGGAGAGTCAAGCAGTAAGAAATGGGGGTAGGGAGTTCTGAGGATACAGAAATCCACAGGAATTTATTTTAATAGCCACTGCTAGATACATACATACTAGAGAAAAAGCACCTAATATAATTTACATTACACTGGGATATTCCAAACTCAGACAACATTCATTTCTTGTAATGAGAGAGTTCATCTAATTGAAATGAGATTTGAACATAAAACTTAGCCGAAATGGATCAGCCTCTTTGAACTACACAATGGAAAAATAGTAGACAGTGAGATCATTAGTTAGTACATTGCAATAAGTTGGAAACAGAAGACATGTCTGGTTCCCTTTAAACTATTTATCGGCAGGTAATTTTTGGTCTGTTTGAAAGCCTTTGCCAAGGCAGCAAGAAGACCAGAACTGATAGAAGGAAAAAATCACTGCTACCTAACTAACATAACAGTACAGGGACTTCTGAAGCTGTTCCTTGATAAAATATCCTGACAACTTCCCATATTTCCCTTGAGCATCACATAAGAAAAATGTCTAGACATGGTACCAGTGATACCACAGAAGTCTCAAGAGAAAGCAGATAATTTCTTTGAAACTTCTTCAAATGGATAATTTCTACTGCATATCAGACAAATGGTCAGATTACTATGAACACCTCTAGGACAATTCTGCGTCAGACATCTCACAAATTCATGAAAGGTCAGAAGTCAGCAACAGAATTCACACTCGGCTCCCTTAGGAATACAATTAAACTGATCATGGGATTCTCCTCATCAGTCATTCCAAAGTTCCTTTGCACTGGCAAACAAAACTACTGTCTTCAGTACAGGCTCCTCAAATTTCTGTCAGCTTGCACTCCAAGTACAACTTCTTACATGAACATTTTTGCATGGACAAACTCACATGTGGAGATGCAGGCAATGCAAACAGGCACATGTGCAATAGCAGGCAAAGACTACAGATTATTTCAGCCTAAATGTCTATTGATGCCCTCTAAGTTCAAAAACTTTGGAGTTTCAGAACACCTTTGGTGAAGATACTGGCTAAATAGCAGTAGTAAAGTGGACTTAAGATGGCAACGAAATGATTGCACATTACAAAAATCAGTTGAGATATGAAAAAGAGAACTACCAATTTAGTAGTAATGAAAACTTCATTCCTCCTTTAGGGTACAATTATTATTTCTAAAGACAACTGCCTCAAAATGAAGACAGACACTTAGTCACAATAGCTGTCATTACCATCACACATTTATACAGATACACTCGACTACAGCCTCTTCTACTTTGCCAGTCAAAATGCCCACTGAAGGTGGCTGAGGGAATGGGATGCATCAACTTTTGTGACCATATGTGCTGCTGTTCCTATGGATCAACCCCATCAGTAAACAGCAGTAGTAAATGATAAAGGAGGCACTAATCAGCCACTTACCATCCTGCTGACAGCATTCTGGGGCATCCCTCCCAGCTTCTGTCTTCCAGGTTTGAACTGGTGAATAGTACAAAGGAGGCTGCTTTCTGTGAGCTCTAGACTGGCTCTCTGCTTCCAATTGTTTCTGTTCTCCCCTTTTCTACATTTTTTATTTCTTCTATGGGTACAACTGTCTTCACTTCCCACTGATGTCATCAGTCCTGTCATATATAGGTGTGTTCACAATTCCCCTGCTTCCACTTAACACTTCATAACTCACTTGTGTTCGGTCCCAGCGTACAGCATGTAGCAGCAACACCAGCAACCTTGTCTGGTAGCATGTACTTAGGACAACAGGGAGATTCGATTACATCCAAAAAGGAATGTGCCTAACTACTTGCAGACAGATGTATGGCACAGAGCTCCTGTAGAGTCATGTACTGTACCAAGACCTAAACGAACTCCCGTTTGATGTTCACACCGGTCAGACTGAAACGAAGCCTCCCTAATTACAGCTTTGTATCCCTACTGTACTGCAGAAAATGACAGCATTTGGGAATATACAAAATAACTAACATGGGAATTTTAACTTTGAAACTATACACTTTCAGTTCCTAGAAAGAAAGGTTGTCTAAACATGCCCATCAACGATGCACTAAACATACTGATACCACCAACTACCTGACAGCTGAGACTCCCGCAGCAAGACTAAAGCAACTTGCTGTAACAATAACTTCTTGCACCTTAACCAGATAAAGTCAACGTTTGAACACAGGACATAAATGAAACCAAGTAGTTTCAAATACTCTATGAATAACCTAGAAATCAGTTAAAACTTGAAGGTGCATGTTTTTCTACAGATCAACATAGCTGCATAGGGCAACATGAAGAGAAGACCCAACAACATCAAGCAATGCCAAATTCCTGCTACTTGGGATAAATAAATACATAAATAAAGGTACCTCTGAGACACGTAGCTGAACAAGGAGTAAACCCAATGTATTCCCAGTCGTAAGTCACGCTGCCATCTTCAGCATGTGAAAATTCTGGTGTGTAGGGGACAGGATCACTGTCACAGGATGCCTGGTGACAGACGCGTTCTGTTGGTGGCTTCACATCTTCACATTCCTCTTCAGGCAGTTCAACCTCAGTCTGAGTAAATGCCAGAAGAATTCGGCACTTCACGTCTCGCACCTGTACACCATTGCCACACGTGGCACTGCATGGAGACCAGGGCTCAGGAATAAACCTGCAAATTATCACAGGGCAGTAGAAACGCTGTCATTTTGTTCCATATATTTATGTATGTGTGTGCAGAGCTAAAACATAGCTAAAATACATAAATGTATGTTTATACGCACAGCAGACAATACATAATACTATTTGATGCTCAAATGGAATGCATAATCAAGTGTCTTAAGTCTTTCACTTGCCTCCCACCCCAGACCATTTCTCAGAATTCACAAAAAAAAAAGATGTAGCAAAAGAGGAGAAAGAATCAAAAGAACAGGGAAGGCTGTATCTTTTTTTCTGGGGGGGAAAGGACATTCCCTAAATCTTTCCTCAAACTCCTTCAGTGGAAAATAAGGAGAAACTCCATGAAGACACATCTCTACAATATAAAATAGCTCCCCAGGTACACGGACTTAGGCATATGCCAAAAGTATATTTGCAGTCTGCTTAAATCTGAGAAAGGCCATCAACTTCTGTCATACCAATAATCAGCAACCAGACAGCATAAAAACACTTTTTAAATCTAGCTATCTCCAGTGCATACCACCGCAGGCTGCTGCTCAGATTTAATCTTGTAAGAAGCCTCTTATCTGCAATAAAGAGGTCTAACTGGCTCAGTCACAAATCCCTCATTTTTATTAGAAAGCATTTATGCTCCTGATGAACTATAGTAAGATCTTATTTTACAGATCATGAATTTACTGAATAAAAGGAGGTTTTAATCGATAATATTCTTTGACTTCGAGGGTCACATCAATATCCGATAGTAATTTTCAAAATGGCCTTAGACCCAAGGGGCTGAATTTCATTAATAAAGTCATCCCAAGTGGCTCTGGGGTACAATTTATAAGAAATCAGAGTTTCATAGGATGTTTTTTCAAAAGGTTGCACTTGCTCTTTATTATATGTCCAAATGTAGCTGATGGTCAAAACACAAATGGGAGATACAGAAGGATATATTTGACCAATGCTAAAAATGTATTTGGAAGGAAAAAGTCAAATTAGGATTCAAAGATTTTCTCCTTATCTTTAATTAAGAATTATCTTTCTCTTCACTGCAGGAAAGCTGTCCTTAAGAAAATAAGAACAGTCATGTAAGACAAAAATCAGTGTTTACACTCTGCATACACAGTAAGCACAGAAAAATGTCAACAAAATGTGGCTGATTCTGTGGACAGTTTATCATCTTGAGCCAACAACTCCTTGCCAGTATATACAGAGGAAGAATCACACAGAAGAAAGGAGAACAGATGAGTGGGTAACCCATAAGGATACTCTAACAGTCCTTGGGGTCGTCACCCAAGCTGTGCTTGGGATAGACCTCAAGACGGACTGTCTGCCGTGGAAAAGACTATTCTCATTTCCAATAAAGGTTACAAGGCAACTGGTTATTCTTTAAAGAGATGTTAATGAAGTATCTTCACAACTCTGCTATGAAGATAAAGATGCCTGTTACTTCAAAGTTTCCTTGAACAGAGCCTCAGAGTGTTAGTTAGAGCTTGCTGGTCCCTGACAGACTCAGGAAAGGGCAGAGTATTGATTTTTATTGGAAGAGTATTATCAAAATGGTGGATAGCTGTGTCCTACAGCGATAAAATCTGAGTAAATGCCCTACTGGTGCAACCTAACAGTCCACCAAGTCCAACGGCACAGCTGGTAGGGGTCAATGTCCAGGTGCTCTTGATAACAAATTCTAACTGAACACCTATGGGAAAAAGCTGCACAGGAAGGGTTCTCTTACCCAATAGATAAAATCAGCTTAATCCTGAACCATCAGATCTCAGAGTCTTTTCAAAGACAGCCATGCAAACTACATAGGGTGGCCATGGCAAAATCACCCTCATCCAACAAAATGCTTAAGCATGTGCCTAGCTTATAGCATATCAGCTGTCCTTTGAAGTCAACAGGACTATAATGTGCTCAGAATTAAACTTGTGCTTAAGTGCTTTATTCAATCAAGGTCATTGTGTGTAGGATTAAAAAAATTATGGCTTTCTCCTCCTTCTGTGTAAAAAAATAAGTATAAGTTCATGTGGCTAATTAGAAAAATAAAACTGGTGGACATATATAGTTGAAACGAGTTGGTTGGTGGTGTGACCACACCTAACAGTTTACAGTCTGAAAGCAAGTAACTTTTTTTGCTAAAAGCATGACAGCAGCATACCAGCCATCAGTGTTAGTTTTGTGTACTGTTAGCTGAGTGCATTAAAACATTCCGAAAATAACGTATGATGCATTCTTTTGAACTCCTGTATAAATGAAAGGAAATTCTGAACCACAGCAATCCTTTCATTCAATCAACTGATTGATTTATAAAGAAATTCAGAAAATTCTAAGCATTTTTTCTTCGACTTATACCAAGCCTATATTATAATTGATGTTTTCCTGTTGATTAGTGTCTGGTATTTTTCAGAAAAGTGCAAGATAAAAAAAAACAACACCCAAATTATTTTATTCTAACATGGAATTTGCTACACTAGTCACTTGACTATTTAGCTATTAAAATCCTAAATTCTAGAACTTTTCAAAGCATGATCATGTTATAGTCACACTTTAAGTGCCTTCAACAGCAGCCAATGGAGACTGCTAATACAAAATTTGAGCAAGGAACTGATTGGACAGTGAGAGAACTCCAGAGGTTGGCATTGTATCTGAATTTTGAGTTCAGACAGATTATTTTTTTATTTTTATTTTTTATTTAACATATGCACAAACAAAGCCTGTGAGAGACCATTAAAGCAAACTCCATCAGCCTCAGAAGTGATATATTTTTTACTCAGCGGCATTCAGAGCACACACATGGCAATACTTTTGATTCAATACTTCCCATCATCAAATTCACTCTGCCTTTGATGGAGACACTTCAGAGTCATCTCAGGTCAGGATTAAGAAGCATCAGAGCAGTTGTATTATGATGCCTTGCAGATCATCAGGAATTTATAATGGAATGGATAGGATGGTGGCAACTCTGAAAATTTTCTGAGACCTCTAACTAAGTCTGCAGATGAGACTCCTGATTAAAAAAAGGAAAAGAATGGAAAAATGCAAATCTAAGCAGGCACAACTTTCCACAATTGGCCTTTTTGTACAGTCATTCTTCCCAGTTCAATGTAGAAATCAAATGCTCCTGTAGTCATCTGCACAAGTAGAAATGATGTACACACTACAGATGCAGCGGAGAGGATGTCCGTGCTGTGGCGTTACCAGTCTAACACTAATGGAAATGTGCATTCCCCTGGCACACACTAAAAAAGCAAGTGTAGGATGACCTGCGAAGTGAAGCGGTGACCTAAACTACTGATGATATAACTGGGACAGAACAGCCCAGGCCAACCAAATCAAATCTGAACTGAAAACTTAAATCAACACAGCCTTCTGCAACTTTCTAAAGACTTGGAAAACATGGTGTGTCTCAGTATTATTTTTTTCATTATTATTTTCCTCAAGCCTGCAGTTCTTGCTTTCAGTTAAGACAGGAAATGCCTAAATCCTGAAAAAAGGACTGCTTTTGTGATATTTCCAATCCAACCCTACTGTGCCAAGGGGCCTGGATAAAAGCTTGCAGAAGCATCTAAAATGTTGGCTGCTCACTGGGTCAGAACTTCCATGGTGCTGGCACCCTACCCCTCCCCTGAAGCACCACCCTTGCCTGCTCTAAGCAGAGTTGCACTGCCAGGTTTTATCAGACTTGAGTGTAATGTGTTGGACAAAATTACCCACCCATTTTCAGAGAGGCAGCTGTGAAAAACAGGTAATTCTTTATCACTAAAGGCATGATGGGGACGTTTCTGTGAAAATGACTCAAACGCAATGAGCAAGAACCTTTGAGAGACACTGCATTTCACATGCAGCCACCGCGACTACACAAACTAGTGATGACTTTTTAGTTCAGGTTGCTGAAAAAATATATCAGCTTTTGAAAGCATTTTAGTTTTGTCCTAAGCCATGACAGGGAAAGGCAGCTGAGGTGTCTATTCCTTTAACTTATGATTAATAAAAAGGATGCAAAAACCTTTCTGGATCTTCTCTGCGAATCCCCCTGTAACTAAGAAGGCTCGAGGGAAGAATGTTTAAAATAATTATTGGTATCAACTGTCATCACATTCCACAACTCAAAACTAAAAAGGTCAGAACTAAATTTTTCTTGGCCTCACTTTAAGGGCAGTCATTTTTTATTTTGCTAATAATAATAAAAAAGCAGCTTTTGAATGTTCCCCCTCTATGTAAATTCAGGACAGCAGCCATGGCAGACCACAGCAGCAGAACTATTCATCTTCCACAAGCTACTTTTGGCATATTCATCATTTGTGGGTTCTAAAACACAGCTGCATTTATTCTTGTATTCATTATCAACTAAAATATTACACAAAAGCCTAGAAAGACAGTTGTAATAAAAGGATGGACTAGAAGTTGAGACTTCGTATTGTGGTTTAAGTCTGGATGACAACAGAATAACTAAAATTAAAAGTGATGGCATTTTACCAAGGAAATCATAAGCCTCCTGCTAGGCAGAGGTGGGCTATGAGTTATCACTGTGCCTTGTGTAAATTACAGAAAATAAAGTTAAACAGATCCAAACCAGAGGGAAATCTTGTTATAATTTACTCTGGGAGAAGTAACAACCTATTGTTACAGTTTACTTTAAACCCTAAAGGCTGACCCCCAAAAAGCAGCACTCCAGCTGGAAAAGACGGGAACAGTTAGGGCATGAGATTTAAAGCATCTATTGAGAAACTGCTCTGGTTGCAAACCATTGTCCACAGGACCAACAGGCAATCTGCAAAAGGGAATGAAGTCAGGGAGTAGTTATTTCTCATTTCTCCTTACCTGCCAGCTTCCTTAGAATAAAGTAAGAGCAGGCGGCACCAGAAGACAAGTAAAAAGAAATTAATAAGGAATATGGCTGCAGCATTAGAGCTGGGCCCTAGGAGAGCCCAGACTCCCCAGGCTAGGGAAGCACAGCACCCCAGCAACACCTCAGGATCAGAGAAGGATGGCAGAGAAGAGGTATCAGCAAGAAGTGGCTGGAGAAACCTTTTAGACTTGGGGAGATGCTTCTGGAAAACGTGAAGGAAAGAGTCTCAGGACAGAATGAGGATCATGAATTTTAAAAAAATGTTCATGAAAATCTAGGTCTCCAGAGTAAACAAAAGAGTAAAGATCCAAGGAACTGCAAAACTGCACAGCTGTGACAGGACGTGCAGCGAGAACTCGAACACGGCTGCATTCACGCTGTGAGGCCACAGTGGAATACCTCGGTCATGCCTAGGAAGGCACGAATAACGGCTTTCTTTGTGAGGGCAAGGTACAAGGGAACCCATTACAAACCTTCCGGCTCAGCTCTATTATATTCTAAATATACTCTGAACCAGCACGCTGTGCCCCTGCCGGTCCTCCCTGCCTGTTCTGTCAGACTGCTGCTGAATGATCTTAAAAACCTAGAGGCTACATTAGCTCATGGATGCCACAGCACGATCTCATAATGCTAGAGATCACTTTCTTTACAGCTTCATGCTGAATCCTCTTTAGAGGTGGCCTTATATACCTTCATTCTGATATGCTGACATTCAACAGGCACATTTGATTGCATCACCCCCTTCGACAATCACACTTCATTTTTATACCTTTGCTACTACCCTGCCTTAATTCAGGGCCACCAATTTGGAGAGTGAAATAACCACTCACAGTAGGTTGACACTTGACTTGAAAGGCTAGAGCAGTGAAAAGTTTAAAGTACAGTCACCATAACTATGCAAACACCTGTTTGGCAAGAGGTTTCTTCTGTGAGTCAGTGCAGGTGTAAAGATTTTATTACTCATGATCACACCTGCTGGTGCATGTGTGCCAAAAAATCAGGAATAGCTAGATGGAGGAAGAAAAATAAGAAGTTATAGGGCACGCTTTGCTCTCAGAGCAATATAAATCCAAAGTAACTTCAGCAAGCTCATCTAAATTATTTTAAACGAACATTACTACAAATGAGTGCAGAATTTGGCACAGCACAACAAAATGCTGTTCAAAATCTCTCATGAAAACCTTATAGAACATTTCTATTTTCTAGAAAGTTGTATACTCTATATTGAATATATTAGATACAAATATACATGAAACATTAACACAGGGGATATAAGCACTTGTGTGGATGCCCTAACATACAAGGGACAGGAGTAAGTGTAGCTGGATTTAAGTCATGCTTTCATGCCCAAGACTTAAATGTTGCAAGGCTTACCCCTGTCAGCTCTTAAAGGGACTCACAAAATCCAGATGTTATTTCACACATATACACATGTAAAATATCACAACTTACCCGCATAGATTTAGCTAAGCTCAGAGATCAGCAGGTTTTTCTCACTTTATTTACGCATTGGTCTCACTCCCCAAGGAAACCCTGGCAACCCTACAAAGTACCTCTTAATTTTTAATACAACCACTACATCCTTGAGGTAACAGCAATGACTGGGATAAAACTGAATTTATTTAATTTACATCTGCTGAAATGCTTCCACATCATTAATTGGGGTTTAATTAGGCTAAATGAAGATCCCTTTGCATTGCTTGAATGATACAGGGTCACTACTAACACAGTAGCTCTGTGTCATCCAGAACAGGAGCTCCAGAAGCAAAGCTATTGAGATGTAAAATTAGGAACAGCTCATAACACAACTCATCTCCCAAGGAAGGCCAACTGTCAAAGAAAACTGCACAGCAACTGTCATTCCAGATGATCTGCAAAACATGTTGGAAAAGTTTCGTCACTGTAACACACAATGTACTTACGTTGGCTCTTCCGAGACTGTTCTGGTCTCTTCCATTTCATGTGCCTGTTTAAACCACGGCAATTTTGCTTCCACAGGGTTTTTTTCTGTTACAAAAAAAAAAAAACCCAAACAAACCAAAACATTCAGTAATTCCTCCAAAATCAAAGCAATATGTAGATGTTAGCACTGTTCACCTTAGCACTTAACACTTTACATTGTCTATTGATCTAATGCTTTTGAATAAAGATATACTGGATAATAAACAATTTACTAGAAAATGTCTTCATTATGTTTGAGCTCTATTCTGACACCCCTTTTTACTGAGAGGGTCCTAGTAATCCAATTTCCATTCCTATTTAATCTTCTACTTCCTTCCCACATATTCCCCAAATGCAGGCAGTCTCTAGTAGGTTGTAGCTTATATCTCAGCGTAATGGATTATCATCATAACTTAAGTTTATAGCTGAAAAAGAAGCCAGAGCATAGCAAATGTACATTGCTCTCCAGATAGACTGGCTTCACTAGAAAATTTTCACAGAAAATACTGGGTTTTTTTGCAGAGTTAGCCAACTTTCCCAAAATTGGAAATTAATTTAAAAAACACCAACTTTTTTATCTGTCTATATGTCCTACACTTCTGTGATCCTTTTTTTTAGGAGTACTGTAAGCCAGTTGAGGATCTGTGCCTCCAAACTTAAGTAAAATCCCAGAAGGTTCGTAAAACTTCAGTGCTAGTTTCTACTTCATGGTTTAACCCTGAATAGTTTTCTGCCTGAAGAATTCTCTAAAGTCTGAAAACATCCTAAAGAGAAACATAGGGTTGTCTACAGATAGCTTTCACTTTTTCTGTGTAAACCTTTATGGTGAGTTGTGGATGGCTGAAATAAAAGCCTTTCAATAAAACCTGAAAGAATGGGAGTAGCACCCTCTAAAGTTTCCTGGGCCCGGAGGGACAGAAATGAGCAAGGGACAAGACATACTGGTTTCCACCACCCCTCATCTTTGCTTTTTCTTTTCACTTCTGACCTACTGTTTCATGCCTTACCAACTCTCTTAGAGAATATTTGTCAATTTACATCATTGTTACAGACCTTTTAAATACACAGAAATGGGGAAGAGAAAAGGAAATCAGCTTAATTATAACAACAAACTGATGAGGCCCACTGGGAATGTTGACACATTTAATGAGATATAAATGAACAAGACCCCAAGTGCTACCTATGGAGTACCATTCCAATTTCAAGTATTATTGAACAGCTGCTCCTCCCCATGTTGATCTCATTAATTCTGGTTTTCCCAATTTGACCAGGCTGTATAGACTTAGTTAGCATGTTCACTTCATGACAGTCTGGCCACATCAGCAAAAAATATCAGCAGGGCACTTTTCCTAGCACCAATAATTAAAATGCTTGTTTCTGCCAAAACTGAAATAAGTCCTAGTAAATTCCAGCTTCTGGCATTTCTGAAAAAAAAGGTTACCAGGGGCTTTTAATTCTCTTAACAAAAATGTGAAACAATAACAGACCCAGACAAAATTCCAGTTACCTTTTGGCTTGTAACATGGTATTGGCACAATGCACTCTTCTTTTATGTGTAGTTTAAGTTGTGGATTGCAGCCACCAACATGCTGCCCACGGTGGTCAATACACAGCACTACTCGGTAACGCAAGCCTCGGCCACAGGTCACTGTGCACTACAGGAGACAATGAAACCATCTGACAGTTTCTTTTTTATTATATTTACAAATACTGTTAAAAAACAAGTTAGAAGCACTGATGATGTGTTCACTAAGGTTTTTCCACAATCAATCAGGCATCGGAGACATATGAATTTGTGCCTGCATTGCTAGGTGAATAAAGAAAAGGTTGATGATGGAAAAAACGTCTAAGTTTGGGGAATGCAAATGATTTCATGGGGTTCTGTAAAGCTTATCTGATTGGCAACAGTCTGAAACAGAGGTGGCTATGTACTGAGAAAATGCTCTCTTACAGTGGTCATTTTCAGTTAAAGCTGGGTCAGACGTGCTGCAAGAACAGTTTCTTTATGTCAGTGATGTCATTTGGATGAACTAAGGAATTATAGAAGTGTTGAGCTATCTGGCTGTATCAGATAACTACAGCCAAAATAAGTTGGCTTTATGTTCTTGTTACTATAATGAAAGGTAAGAATGCTGGAAAATCACCCCTGCAGACATGTCAGCCCCTAGACAGATATGCCTTTAGCTATTACTTGCCGTGAAATACTACATTTATCAAGAACTGAGAGACAAATGACCTGATTGCAAAGGGGCCTGACCTCTGGCTCTAACCTCTCCTTTGTGTAAAGCAGGAATTCAACTTGCATAAATAATTCAATATGAATTTTTCTCCACACAGGCATGGTAAGATTTCGATTATCAAGCCAAATTACTTAGCACAAACTTCTCCTATATAGTACTAAAAATTATGCTTGCAGGGCTACATTTTTCCAATAGCCTCGTGCTCACAAGTACATAGTAATGCAAGACTAGAGGCTTCCTTTAGAAAACTAGAATAAAGGTCCCAAATACTTTTCAACTTACTTGAGACCATTCCATTGCCACCCATTTAGGACAATCAAACAGATTGCAGGTTTGAATGACTTTGGGCTTAGGGGCATACATGCATTTCCATTCTTCAACTTGCAGTATCTCTCCATGAATGGTCTCCTCTACACAGACAAAACTTCTCCTCTGAATACCACCTCCACAGGAAACAGAACATGCAGTCCAAGGATTATGTTCCCACCTAGAAAAAGAAGTCGCACACATTAAAAATAAGGCTTCTTTTTTATTATTATTCAACTAACTTCTATTAAAAGTGCAAAATCCTCAGTCCAACCTTAGTGTCATTAAAACTCACTGATAGTTTAGTTGCTGGATCCTGACCACACACTGAATATAAATACATGGAATTACAGAGCTACCTTGCTTTATCCCAGCTTAAATTCATGTGCAAAATGAGAAGAAAAATAGAACTACAGATTTAAGTACATTTCCCAAAATAACTGAAAATCTTATTCTCATACATGAGTTAAAGACCCTAAATATACTAGGTTCAATTACTGGAATGATTTTATTTGCAAATAGTCTAAATCATTTAAATAGATTATTTTTCACAGTTAATTTACTTGGTCACATATACCCTTATTATCATTGTCGGAGACCGAGAAACACATGTACTTGAGATTATATGAAGTCCAAAGACAAAGACAGAGCTGGCTGTGCTGACTGAGGATGATATTACCCACGGCTGCTCATCACTACCCACATCATGCAGACTACCCTTAAAAAACTCTGTTAATGAAATAATTTTTATGGGAACTCTAATACTTGCTTTGAGTAAACCCGGCCATTTCATTTCAAACTGTCTTCATCCATAAGGACTGTGAACAAATTAAATTGTGACAGATATCATTTGGCTGGTCATCACTGCAGTTCTGTAAGAGTTTTCCACCCTCACTGAAATGCTGTTGAATGACTTTGTGTTCACACTTTCCAACTTGCTTCAAGCAAAAGGGTCATCCGTTTCAGCTGCTCCAGCTAACCCAGCTGATTTCTCCTGAAGTCAGGCAACGCACAGGTTAAGGAAAACTCACACAGCCCTGTCAACCAGCAGAACTGTGGGGCAGCAGCCTCCAACAGAGGGATGACCAACCACCTGCTGGGAGGGAATATCTTCAAAATGGATATATACCCATGATCCCTGGCCTATCTACAATAAAGATGGAAATTGCTGCACCACCTGAAGTAAGAATTACATGGAGGTTTTTAGATTACAAACTTTGTTTCATTTATATCTTGATCTTAGCATGAATGTGCATTTAAGCAATCACTTCTCAACAAAAACTAACTTCAAAAATGTCCCGCTCCTGTCATGTTTAGACATAACAAGCTTCTATCACAGCATTTGTCTATAGGTTCCACTGACCTCCACGCAATTTTTCCTCACCCTTCACATCTTATCTCTCACTTTCTTTCCACCATCTACCCAAATCAAAAGCTAAGACTTGGGAAGTGATTCAATCCTGCAGCACATCTTGTGGTTCATCAACATTTGTTAGTTTAAAACTTATTCCTGTTACACCTGCAGGCACTTTGAAAGGATCATGAAAAAAATTACATCCATTATGAACAATGGACACAGCAAGTACAACAATATCGCACCAAAATAAATTCATCAAGAGTAACTTAGCTATCATAAAGGAAGTAATAATCTAAGAGTAGATGAAGCAAAGGCTTATAAATCAATGGTAAATTTAAGTAATTATGACGCACTTTCTGTGATAAAGCAGTTAAATCAAGGGCAATTCCGATTGTAAACTGCCTACAAAAACCTATTAATCCTGCTTAAGCTCGACAGAAGAATGAGTATGAAACATACAGCAAGCCATGGAACATTAACTAGAGAGTGCATACTCAAAAGCATTCAGAACAAATCTGTATCAGACACACAAGTACAAAATACATTTGAAGAGCAACAGTTACACCTTTCTTTGACTTAAATAAATGGCCAGCGTTAACTCATTTTCTTTAAAAATGGTCAGGAACTAAAGAGCAATTAACTGTTCAATGAATTAGCAGCTCATGGATTTATATATATAAGGCTCACTGTGCTATATGTAATACTAGCCCCACAAGTGTTTATAGCATGAAGTTTTATAGTTGTTTTTCTTTATCTCATCAGTTTCGAACACACTCCAGATCCCATACTCCCATAAGCATTTTCAAGATGGAGTGAGGTCCATGGCTACTGGGGAAAAGGGGGGTCTTGGGCAAGCAGTCAAGGAGATACTTTCCAGAACCCACAGCTGTCAAGGGATCCTCAACAGTCCAACAAGTCTGAAATAAATGGAGGCTTTCCAAAAGCTTTAAAAGAAAATTTTCATCCTGGGAAATTTTTCTATTTATTTCAAAAGAATTCTCCATCTGTAAAAATATTTCAGTGGGGCATTTACAACTCTAGCCACAGGAGAACTCTTTCAAGATCTTGCGGTGCGCACCATGACTTTCCCACAACTTCCTTGTGTGAATGGGAAAGTGGTGGTAAATGCCGTAGGACTGCAAGGCAGCCCTCCACATGGCCCTCGTGTTATGTAGGAGGTGTGATGTATGACTGCTGATCAAGGTGAAGGAGTCTGTACAGCTTTGCTCAAGCATGTCTACAGTTCTTTGGGTTTCTGCCTGCTTTGCAAGAACACTTGGGTTAGCATGTTAAGAAACAGGTAAGGAAAGAAAAAGCAAAAAGAAAAGGTGGAAGAAGCCCCAGCAGAACTGGCACAGACTAATGCATTGCAGTTACTTGACAGGCAACGGCACAGAGAAAATGCATCTTGCTACGCTGAAGCAACACTTGCATCCATGCTGGACCAGATTCACCGCACAATGCAGGTACACAAACTGGCTGTTTCAGCTGCTGTTTTCTTTCAGAAATTCCAGCAAGAAAAGGTGCTTTTACACCTTCGCTATGTTTCTTTATGCACCTTCCCAGTGGAACACAGCCCACTTCCCCTCTGTCCTTCCTGCTCGCACCAGCTCTAAGCCCTGCGTGGCCATCTGCTGTTTTACAGTTCTTACTCCCGAGCATCACCCGGGAAGACTGTGACACCTTCTGACAGGACACACTGAGGTGTCAAAATGAGGTGGGCCTTTGACTGTAGATCTCAGTGTCTGAAATAAGAGAACCTGCCCACAGTTTTATCGCAGACATAATCTATCTCACCGCAGTGTCATGCAAACGTGCTGAGCACAGTAAAGCACAGAAAGGGGGATTAAATTTCTCTTCCAACTGGTCTTCAAGCCCTGAGCAGTTCAGAAGATGAAATACTCATGTAAATAAATTGTGCTGAGTTCCAGAGGAGATCTGAAGTACAAAGGAATTGGCAGAAGAAATGAAAGGGGAGAGACACAGAATATAATTATGGAACTTTACAGGATAAAGCTGTGGAGGGGAAAAAAAAATATCTCTATGTATGAAAGCCAAAGTACATCACAGGACAGCAGATCCACAAGAAGTGTAAATTGCTACAGAAATAAACTATGACATTTATATCAGCTGTAATCAGTAGCTCCACTGAGCTGTGCAAGTCTATGATTTCATTCATATTACTTCATATCTTTACTTCTTTAGAAAAATACACATCATTCATTTCACGACATAATAAAGCAGAGGTTCAAGTCAGATAAATATGTATCTGATGCCATCAACTATAATTTGTTACACTAACAGTAAATCTGTCTCAATGCTTTTTAGTGCTAACATTCTTTACAAAACATATAAGCCTTCCAGAGAGATTTTATATTCTTGTGATTGATTCACGTAAAAGAATAAAAAATAAAAAAAGGCAACAAACTGTGCTCTGGTGACTTAATTTTAGGCAATAGATATTCAGACAACTCACTATCTTTAAAGTGACATGTCAGTCTTAATGTCAATAAATAGAGTGCAGGTCTAAAGATGAGAAGAATGAGACCTCTCAAGGGAAAAAGAATTTCTAGAGTCCTGTAACATAGGAAGACCTCTTCTATAAAAGAATATATTAATTGTATAAATCTTCAAAATAAAATCATTTCAAAACAAGAATTCATACATGCATTTTCAAGCAGATGCCCTTCTTAGCACTTCAGCAGGGGAAGGCTTAGGGGGACAATGCTTTATTCTGAAGCCTTCCACACTGGTATTTCCAAGAAGAGCATATTATCCTCTTACTGTCAAGCTAATAATCTAGAGCACACTGAAATAAGACACAAGCCTCAAAAACGTGTACAGGTTTGTTATAAACTTGCTCTCCCCTACAACGGAAAAATCAGAAGATGTTCCCTGTTCTTAGTACTCAAACAGTGTATTTGCAGTGAAAATTGCGGTAATGCTGACACATATGCTATCCTGATTATACATACCGAGGAAGTGGCTGGAAGTGATCATAGGGCATGATTTCTTTAAATCCATCACTGTCAAGAAAACAAATATTGCATCATAATTTCTCATACACATAATTTCTCATGTGCATCATGTACATAATTTCTCATGTACATCAAGTACATGCTTTTACATGATCATGCTTAAAGTAAGCAATTCCCAATGTGAAATGAGGGAATCTTACTTTCATTACACATTACACTTGTGGCAAACAATGACTCGTATAATCTTACATTTCCTGCACAGGTACAGATCTATTCACCATACAGCTTCTCCACTTCATACCATGAAATAAATATTAAATGAGCAATCCATAGGCAGAGAAATTTATTATCAAGTGATCCTTTAGGTCTGTGCTACTTCATTAACAAGAAATCAGTTACATATTTGTATCTGTAACAAAGACCACTGAGGAACATGAGTGGCAGTGAAAATGCATCACAGGATTAATCCTATATAGGTCCTGAGTGGTGCTTAGGACCCTTCTAGAGCTGTTTATTTGAATTGCACAGCATAAAGTAGGCATAAAGCTTTACTTCCAATACCCAGAAATATATACTATAACCAGTAGTACTTCCCTTTTTCTGTCTGTATAAGCTAAAATTGCAAGGAAAAAGAGATAATTATGTCCTTTCTTTCCCTAATTTTCCTGTTTCAGCTTTGCAACATTTGGCATCCATTGCCATTAAGCATTACTGAAGTCTTACCACTCCATATAGTGATCAACTCTCCAGGAAAAAAACTTGAAAGTCTGCACATCCATAACTGTTAGAGGTCACTATCAACGATTATGTTCAACAGGAATGAAAGGAAATGGACAGTTTAGCTATAGGAAATTAAATCCATTGAGAGTGTTTCCTTTTCTTCTTGCATATAACTCTAGCTCGGCCAGCTGGCATATTAATGTGAGGTTCTGGGACTTGATACTGTGATGTTATTTTAAGATTCTTTAGCACAGCCAGGAAACCTTACCAGACAATCCAAAAGTTAGTTTGAAATACTGTAGTGCAATTCAATACAATTTATGTATACTATAGCCTTTACAGTTTGGTGACAATATTCTGTGGTGTTTGCACCACAAGTACATTTAGTTTGATTTATTTATATTTTTTTAATTCTTAGTGTAAAAAGCCAAAACAACCTCCCCAAACTCCACAGTACAAATGAGGAATGCATCTGTTACAGCAGACAGACAAATAAACCAAGTTAAACCATGTGCAAAACTTGTACGCTGACTGAGAACTGGAGCTACTGTCTATCTAATGAGAAATCCTGAATGGCAACATCAATAAATCCAAAAGCAGGCAAACAATCGGTGCTCCTCACACACTCTCATAAAATACTTGTACTATTGCTGTACCACTCAGCAAAAAAAGAGTAGAATTAGCCCTTGAACAGGCAAATTGATATTCGCAGTATCTTTGCCTAAAGCAAAAATCTCCTATTCTGCAACACTGAAGAAATGCTACAAACCTATTGGCAGTGGTGCCAGACATCAGCCTTTAACATGTGCAATAACCAACCAAGATCTAGTAGCCTTAGTACGTTTCTAAAGTAGTTAATTTAAAGATGAAAAGAACTGAAATTAAGTAAATACGATTGCTTGTTCCTTAGTAGCTGAGTATACTGCCCACTGACATTTATCTGACATACAAACCTAGAAGGGCAGGGATCCATGTTGCATTCTTTCAGCTTGGGCTTTGGTTTCTTATTTTCTGGATAGTAATGACAATAGTGGTCAGGAACAACACGCTTCAGACGAATATCCACGCATTCAGCTGAATTAAGCTGATAACCTAATGCAGAAGCAATGTTAAATTTTGGTAATGGAGACAAATTAAAGCAGCCTTATTCCCGCCTGCCCCATCCGTCCCCCCCAGTAATGCGCTGCCCATTGAACTGATTTCCCGTGTTACTCTCGTTTGCTTCTAACCAAGCAAACACTGCACAAACCCATGCAGGACCAGATCTCCATCGAAGGTAATTCAGCATGACAATTATATTAACCTATCGTAACACTAGATGAGACTCTGGCACATTATTTTAATTATATTCTGAGTGTAAGAGTAAAAAAGAGCAAGCATATTTTTTATGTGATGCAGGAATACATGTACTGGGAGGAGCTCACCTGTCACAGAGGCAATCCTGCAAAGTCATATGGTTCTACTACATGTTCCACAATTTATAACTGCCTCCCCCAAGGAGGAGTTACCATGTATATTAGAAAGCTGTATTACACAGTCACGCATGCTAAAAAAAATAAATACTTAAAACAGAAAGCCAGAGGAATTGAAGATGGGATCCAAAAACATTGCTAAGTTAAACCGTAGAAAACCAAGAAATAGTTTCAAGAACATTCCTCACTGAAAAGCCAACAAAAGAAAACTTGAAGTAACTACTTGGTGGAAAAAAAAAAAATCTATGTGGAGACTGGTTACAAGAAGTGTTCTGAGTTTAATAAACCACGAGGTTGCTTTTTTGGTTAAGAAAAAAAGACTCATTCAAAAGAGCTGACTTGGAGTTAAACTGAGGAGAGGAGGAGGATGTTCTGGTATGTGCAAAGAAAAAAAAGTTTGAAACCACAAGAAGTAAAATCAAATAGAGTCAATAAACTAACAGCACAAGTCCCAGTGTCTACTGAAAATGCTAAGTATCATGTATCAATGGCTTCAGTTGTGTGTCTTTTGGCTGATTCAAAGTGTCATCATGCATGAGAGTGATAACCATGAAGAACTAAGCAGTTCCAGTGCTCAAAGCGTGCATGTTCCAGTTCTTATAAGTACGGCAAGGACCCAAAAGATATGTCACTTGCAAACAAGATAAACACAATTTTTAAACATTCTTGCTCATTCCTGCTCAACTTTGCTGAGATGCCCATCACACTCCCCCTTTCCACACATGGAGATTACAGAATTAAATATAGAAGCAGCATCCAAGTGAGGAATGGTGGTGCACTGATTCCAAGTCTCTGTTGTGAGGAATTTTTTCTTTTACTGCCAGTAAAAGACGTCAAACAGACAATCTGGATACTAAATTCACTTTATGATAACAGGTTAAAGCCAGGCAGCTGCAAGCACGCCTCAGTAATATGCCATTCTTAACGCTACTACTTTCATGGATAAGCAGTAGCTTAGTTTCAGTGCCTCTTCAGTTACTGGCCTCTCTCAGGACAGCTATCAAAAGTGTCCAGCCCTGTTGATAAAGGTACCAGTTTCATATTATAGCCATGCAGCTATGAAGTAGGGCTTTGAAAACCCTGGCTAATTTCAAAGAGATTGATATGTAGCTGTAATATTCAAAGCATAACACCAGTTTGATTAAGGCTGGATTTGAGCCAATAACTCTGAAAGTAAATATGTCCTTTGAGTTATCCAGTGTGTGCACGCAATCCTCAATACATGCAATCCTCAAAAATAGCTGTGATGCTTTATACTTCTTTCCTTATCAGATAGGTTAAGGAAAAAATCATGAACAGTGTGATAGAATTACCATAGGATATTTATTACTACTCACAGTTTCAGCATCATGCTTCATGAGGCCAAGTACCTTATAGAATACAGTAGTTTCCTGTGGGACTACATATTACACACATATATGGCCTGTATTTCAGATTTAAGTGAGGTGCAAGTGCCAAAACGGATGGCCCATCAAGAGATCCCCAGACTCTGCTTGTGCTTTAAACATCTTTCATTCTTTTTACTCATGCCCCAAGTAACTATTTACATATTTGTACTCTCCAAGAAAATCACGACACCAGTATCACTAGTAGCCCGTCTGTTTAACCGTGAGCTGGATAACGCTAGCTGAACTGAAATAGCTACCGACTACGTCAAACACTCCTCCTACCAGGGGGTCACACTTTCTGCGGAACCAGACATGACAAGCAGTGACCTGGGCTGGATGAGCAGTAGCAAAGCTGAGCTGCACTTCATCTAACCATCAATAAGCTGTAGTGTTTAAACCAGGAGTAGATGCTACAACACACTACCTGCTGCTCTAACCATCGGGACAAAGTGTCTAAGATCAGACAGCCAAAGGTACTGCTGGTAGCTGTTTTGAAATTCTATTTACTTATTCTGCTTTCTGTGTAACTAATTTCTGAACTAAGCGTTCGTAAGACCCTCCCTCATGTCTACTACTGTGGCCAGAAATTCTTTCTTCATTTTTTGATTACTCTTATTTTAAAATCTCATTGTATTTCTTTGCTTCCTTTCCCACGATATCCTTAACGATTTGTCATTTTCCACTTTGAATGTCATATCTTCATTTCTTCATCAAGGCTCTTATCCAAACAATCATTCCTTATGGGAAAACGTGACTTCCAGTAATATAAGGCATAACCCCCCCACCCCCCACCCCATACTAACTGAACCAACCAATTTACCTGCTATTCTGTCATTTATTTTTCTGAAGAACCACCAGTGCAAAGAAACACAAACATTTAATCAATTAAAATGCAGAATGAAGGCTGTAAATCAGCCACCTTTATTCTTCAGTTGTAAACACTCCTGAAGAATTGCCATTACTTACCTCCTCCACATGTCACTGTGCAGGGGAAGAACTCTGTTTGTCTCCACTGATGACTGATGGGTTGATAGAAAAAGAACTGAACCACACTCTCTTTTGATCCAGAGTACCTGGTCTGAAGAAATTTTCTTTACAACACATGTGTACACTGTACTCCACTGTTCATATAATTTAAAAACATAATTCATATATAATAGCAGTACAGAGAGTGATATGATAACAGACCTAAAACCTCTAGAAAGTCTAGAGTGACAACTATGTTTAAGTTTCCAATAGTCAGATGCTTGTACATTGCATTGTTTTTCAAATTATTCAAGGTACTAATGTGACTACTTGATTATCTATCCTTGATTGGCAAAGTTCCTAACCACATTCTACTCCTTTATCTCTTTGTTAGCAAAATTTTTAAAATTTGCTGGAGAGGTAAGTCTATAATTAAAATAAACACACTGGTTCATATTTAGGCAAGTCTAACTGGACATGTAATATTGGAGATGCAAAAAAAAAACCTACTGGAAGTCTATTTCTACAACGTGACAGATAAAAACAAGTGGCATGATAATATTGAAACACCTGCAATTTCCAATCTGTATGACTATCTTCCTTTGGCAGCCAAATGTTGATATGTTTCTATATATAAATATCTGCATGTATGTGATCTGGGTAGAAGAGAAACTTAAAAGGATTAGGAATGGTGAGTAGCTGGATTAGCAATGTCTGAGGGAGATTCCAGGGCACTGCTGGAAGCAATGCTCAGATTCAGTAGGTGGCAGTCTTCAATTGGATTAACACCAATCCACTGCACCAGATCATGCTGTTGTTATTTCAGTAATATTTAAATCAAAAGTCCTGGCCATTTTTAATGTTAAAGATCCTGTGGTACTTTCCACCACAGCAAAGACATCAACCTCATAACATTTTAATTTGTTGGGTATTCTTAGTGTAAATTATCTCTGGACTGTAATTAGGATTCCTTATTTGCTAGCTAAAAGATTTTGTATTGCTACAACCTGATGGACAACCACCGACTCTGTTGCACATACTTGCAATATCTTTGTAGATTTGTACATACACATCCCACCTTGATAATGAAATCTGCTCCAAGAGGTCCCTGGATCTTTATGATTTCCCTGTCTGTACTCTTCTGGAATTCAACAGTTGTATTTTCTATGACAAATGTTCCAGCAGCATTGAAACTGTGCTCTCCCTTGTCTCCTTGTAGAGTTTTTGACTCTATAACTAAAGAAGAAACATGCACTTAGTAAATTTAAACAGGATATTTTTTACTTTCAAGGAAGTCAGAAAGTAATGTTTACAACTCTGCCTTGCAAGTAACTGCCGTATATGTGCGTTAAAAACCCACACAGAATAGCTGTGAGAATATTGGCTGCTTCAGATTATAGGCTGATATATAATTGCTTGACATGTCAGCACAGGAGTATCTGCCTGAACACACTATTCTTTCATACCAGAAGCATTTCTGAGACAGTTTTTCCTACACCAAGAGCTCTGTATAGTTCTAAATCAATAGATTCGGCAGGACAAGCTGAATGAAACTTAAAACAGATAAAATCGATACACAGAAAAATAACGCAAGACTTCCACGCAACTCAAACGCCTAGCAATTTCAGCAATAAGTCTCCAGAGAAGCCTGAATGGTATCAAACTCACGGAATACTCACCTCAATACCTGTACCACTCTACCCATTCCAGAGGTGATTAGCTCACCTTTGCATACTTCCCAGGTGAGCCAAAAGCACGGCCAGGAGGTGGGTAGCTGCAGCACTGCCAGAGGGATGCCCCTTTTTCAGAACAGGTGGTGAGGAAAATACCTTTTGAGCTGTTCTGCACTCCTTGGAAACAGATTAAAGTAACAGCCCACAACCTCCAGAAGACAGATGAAGCATTTAAGGATTGAGTCACTTCCAGAAAACTGGCTGAACTGTAAGTGGACAAAGCTAAAGGAAGATACTCGTAATGCAGGTAGAATTTTGGGCTCTGCTTAATACAGTGTATAGGCACAGCAAGATGCATAACTTGAAATACACTGGTCTGGTTACAATTTATCAGAGCACTCCACCAGGCATGAATCTCAGATGAGCTCAAGGCTAGCTAAAAAGAACCTTTTGATGAGCTATAAATACCCTTTTTCTCCAACTACTTTACCTTTTTTGGTACTTTAAACAGAGTTACCTAGTTCAGAATAGATAATTTAGGTCAAGAGCATCTGGTTTTACCTGCACTGAAAATACACTTTGAATGCTGTAGTCCGTCATTACTGTTTTCTTCCTTAAGATCTTTCAAAATACAAATGTTTTCTGGAGCATCTCCAACAAAGAGAGTGAAGAAATTCTAGAAAAAATTAACTTCCTTGACAGGGTACCAAACATTACCAAGTTTCTAAGCATTAGGTTCCACTATGCTCGTAGGTATAACAAAGATCACATGCATTGCTGGAAAGAAGTTTAAGGAAGGATATGTTTCTAGGAAATGACTTTATGTTGCTCATAGGGTAGGAATCTAGCAGCGAATCAAATTTACTTTATCAAAGAGATAAAATAAATCTCTGGGAATCTAAGTGCCCCATTATCCGACACATTTCCATTAGGAACAAATAGATATGAACAAATCACAGAAAAACGAACAAGTATTTAGATGATTATTACATATTTTTGTCACTTTTATGGAAGTTTTCTTTCCTGATTGCATTACAAAACAGCCTTTCAAATATCTGGAACTCAGCATTCTTCGATTAAGCTTCTGCAAGCCTTGACCCCAAACTTACACTGCTTGACAGTAAGTACTAATGCATGGTGCCTGCTTTTCTGTCATTTTGTTGAATAAGAGTCAAAGCAGCCAGTCTCAAGCACTTCCAACTCCACTTAAAGTCAGCAGGATCCTCCGGAGTACAGGACCCCTTGAAACTAACATTTAAGGTTGCAAAGCAAGACATCTGGCTGTTGCAAAAAGATGTTAAAGATGTTAATTTGGTGAACTAAGCTGCATTGCTTTACAGTCTTTATGATAGTCTTCTTAGCAAAAAAAAATAATTCTTATGTTTTTCTAAACCAAGAATATTGTTCAGCAACCAACAACATAACTCACTGAGCTGACATACATTTAATGTTAGAGCTACACTAGATTTTAATCCAAAGCACGTGTTTAGTTGCAAGGTCCAGCTATAGAGTGATGGCCTGCATCTCGGGAGGTCATGTCAGCGAAGCTTAGCACAGCTGCTCAGATTTTCCCAGAACTGTGTCACACAGGGAGATGAAGAGCTATTCCACAGCACAACAGATAATATCTGATGCAACATATTCCTGCTCAGTAGTATCCAGCGGTTTTGATCACAGGGTTCTAAAACAGAGTGAAGGCAAGCATCTAGCATATGTAATACATATGTAACATCATAATTCTTATTAGGGAACAGTTTTGCCCCAAAAAACTACTTTATTGATTTCAGAGCAGTAGCTGGGAACAAAGGTGTCACCAACTGTTTTATAGGCAAGGTTTAGAAAAGAATTCACCAACCAGTTACTTGTTCTGCAGGGTTCTGTAATCCCCGAGAGGTGGGAAGTTTGACTTCAGGAGTAAGCTTCCCCACCCTAAGCTAGGGAAACATTTCCCTGAGGGGTCCTTAAGACTCCAGATGTGCAGAGTCATAAGGACAGGTAATTCTCAAGTGCTCACCTGTCTCTGTGCCTAAGAAGACAATCACTGGTGCCAAAGGCCTGTAACTGTCTTCGTGTTACTTCCCTCACCTTGATAAACAGAACATTTTCCCAATGGGCACCAGCTGTGGATGGAAGAGCCACCACAAAAGCCTCCCATGCTCTTAGTGACAGGCAGGATGGGGTAGTGTCGCATGGGGGACCTACTGCAGATAGCTCACTCTGTAGAGAGATGCATGGAACAATTCCCAGGGAAATAGCTCCTGCTCCCAGTGCAAGAAGGAACAAACCATGTTGCTACCCAAAAGTTCTTTCTTTTCCATGCAATTTGTTTGTAGATAGCCCAATTTAAGGCCCCAAAATGAAATGTGCTCTTTTCAAAATGCAAGCAGCATTGTCTTCCTCTTAGCATCGGCCAAAAGACAAAGCAGTGCATGGGCATGCAGCTAAATACTGTCAAGTAATGCAAAGCACTGCAAGCGAGAAGAAATTGAAAAAAAAAGGAAAAAAAAGTTTCAGTTCCTTTTAGTGAAGTTTAACCTCCCTAAGTTCATGAACTCTGTTATCTAGCATTAGCCACTTGTAAAAATATTAGCTTCTGGTTTTCCTGTTTCTTCTGCTGGAGGATTAATTTCAGGGAACTTTCAGTCTTCTTTTGATTCTAATGCTTTTAAAACAACTGCTAGAAAAGCCGTAAAATAGTCCAAATCAAAACCAAAACCAGCACAATGAAACATTTTATTCATAACCATTTTTATACTAATTATTTGGTTATTTTCCACTGAATCATTCACAAAACCCAAGCAGACAGAAGTACAAGAGAGACTTACTTGTGAAAAAAAAATCAAAATAATGCCTTTGCTCTCTGATGAATCTGTTGCCTGTCTTAAAGTGTCCATACACACAAACAAAATACTTATTCTTACCAGCTACATGCTGGTAAGATACAGTCTTTCCCAAAAAACTAAGCTGCTGATTGTAAAACGATGTTCAGAGCACTTATTTGTTTCAAATCTGTTATGCGCTACATCTCCAGCCACATTTCCATTTTTGATTAATACAGCAGCTGTGTTTCCCTGGAGCAAGAGCAGACCATAAAGCCCAGGATGAAACACAAAAGAACACAAGATAAGGGGAAAACTGCCAGACACTCCATAGTGCTCTTCGAGCATTTGCTAGTGCTGCTGACTTTATTTGAAGAGCAAATATATACTGGCAACAGGAGGCAGCATAAAATTCTACAATAAGTAGTTTCGGCTCCACCTGTTAAATTCAACTCCTTACAAGCCAGGAAGAACATCTCTGACAAATGGATCCTGTAATTATAGGTGATTATTTTTTAAATTCTGCCTTTAATCATACCAGCACACCCACACAGAGGTCACTGAAGTTGCAGACCAAAGATCACTTGATATTTTCTGTTAAGTGAACAACTACCCACAAACATACATCAGTCAGAAAGGCAGACAAATGAATTGTTCCAAAGCACATCCCCTAGAACATAGGTTCTTGAAGATCTGGCTAAGAAGCTAGAAGTAATTTCCACCTCCCTCCCCACAACAGCTCTCATTTGTTTTTCACCTCTGCCATTTTAATTTTAGGTAACAAATGTCTAAATCCTCACAGATTTGCAAACAGATGTGCTGGGGGAAGTGGTTAAATGAACATTTCACAATTCTCATCCAGCTAGAGAACTAGCTAACAAAGGCAGTGCCAAGCCACATCTTCTTTACAGAACCACCCTGGGTAGGAAGCCAGGAGCACTCTGTACTTAGTTACGGAGCTGCTGCTGCATTCCTCGTGAGCTTTCCAGAAATCCCCCAGGAGCCACTGAATCTAGTACTTTTTCCTCATACGAAGCTGAAACAACAACTCCCTTCTGCAGAACTACTTAAGAACATCCAAGAGTCCTTGACCTGAACTGGTCAGGATCACTCCTTTGCATATCGTTTGCAACAGTTTTACATGCATAGTATTTATTTCAAGATAAGTTCAGCTTTGTACATTGTTGGTATCAGTGTTATATCTAGTTCTTGTCACCCTGGAGCCGCTCTAAAATGGAAGTCTTCCTCAATTTTTTCTTTGAAAGAAAATGACAATATATTACTCAAAGCAAACAAACAGATGAGCAATTTAAAAAAAAAAACCTTTCTGTCTTCTATTTACATATCTCAGAGCAGCAGAGGTTCTTTTTATTTCTATGATTCAAACTAAGTCTTCCACTTTTACTAATAAAAAATTGCTCAAAATGTTAAATGAATGGTTTACTTCATTGGTTGGTAGGGCAGCACCACTTATCATTGAAATGATTAGGTTTTTATGTAGAGTAGGCCAATAGGCAAAAAAATTACCATAGATACTACCATCAGACTTACAGAAAATATTAGGAAATAAAGATCTAACAGAACAGCAAACTGTTTTGCATAGATGGTATGTAACGACCAAAATTATTACAAGGAAACAGGACTTGTGTAGTTTATTTCATGTATTTTTACCTAGATTACTTTTCCTTGAACACTGCTCACTGACCAAGTGTGACTTCAGCCGGACTATTTACATTATCTCAGATCCTTCAACAGAAATCTGGTGCTGGGTTACTCAAGTGCTATCGATTCCACACGTAATCTTTTGAAAGTAATTCTGATGTAATCGTTTGTACATAGTTTAAGAGTGTACCATATTTTAGATAAGAATTACTTGGTTTAAATAAATTTAGAAACCACCAGTATGTACACTATGTCTTTATACTAAGTGGACTTCCAGTGTTCTGTAGAACTACCTCCAGGCTGGATATTCAAGATGGGAAGAGGAATAAGGTCATGATCTCACCCATACTCCCAAAGTTTGGATGAGTTCAGATGTAAGGTTCTGTTTTTACCTTCTGCCTATGAATAAATACATAAAACAGCTCAGTCATACCAAGGTGTGCTGGTCCTTTTAGGGTAATTCTCACACTGCGACTCCCATGTGGTACGGCAATCACGGTTTCTTCCCCTAGGAAAATTAAAGAACTGTTTTAGAAGTTATTTTGCATCAGGGAATTTGCCTATCACATAACTAGACTGAAAACTGTCAAATGTGTCTAAGAAAATATTTAACAGGTTTCACAATTTTTCTATTAAAAATAATCATATGTTATTTTATTAAGTACAGTATAGTGAGTCTGTTTGCTATGCTATCCAACTATTAAGACCTATGGACTTGTAAATCTTTCTTGCTATTAGAAAATTATTTGCTATTAACAAAAGCAACTGAAATGTCAGTAATGTATTAGGAACATATTTACACTCTGTTGTCCCGGTTTTATTTCCTAATCACTGAACTGACATAAGGAATCTGCTAAGTAGTACTTCCCCCTTACAAAAATCTGCAGCTGTTCAGTCTCATTTTGCCCACACCTCATTTCCTGCTACAGGTCACAACTTTAATAAGTGGCAGGACTTGCAGGAAATAAATCATCTACTTAACACTAGCCCTTAACCAATTACAGACCAGTTAAGAGCAAATATATATTAGCTATAATGTATATGTTATGAGTGTCTGCATCTAACTTACCATATAAGATCATTCCTTCCAGTAAGAGCCTCAATTTAAAATTAACTATAAACCAAACCAGCCCTGAATAGGACATGTCAATACAAAACAGCTTTTGGCTGCCTGAACAGCCTCTTCATATATAAATGTACACTTACTACTTCAGTGCATTTTACAAAGGCAGAAAGTTACTACTTTTCATTTCAAATATAGGAAATCTGTGATTTGCCCAGGCAAACTGAGTTAACAGTCAAATCAGTACACCAGAGTCTTTCACGCCAACAAGCGCAGTACTGTCAGAAAAGGGTATGCAGGATGCCTGACAGGGCTGTCCACCCAAGGACAAGAGAAGTGTCCAAGCAACAAACTACCAATGCGCCGTCTCCCATTTCCGTCATGGCCCAGCTGCAAATCTTCTTTGAGGCAGGACCTGAAAACATGGGCCCCGTGCAGGTACACCCCACAGAGGGTGCTCGGTTCGGCGATGGCATTAACATATATCCAGCGACTGACACAGAGGAAGTTCATTTTTGCAAATTCAAAAAGCAAAGTGAGTTAAAGGTCAGTGACTATACATTGGCTCCAGAATTACTCATACAATACTTAAAGGAAGAATATTTGAGTTTAGTTTTAACTAAAAAATAGTTGAAGAATGTTTCTTTCCACTTTAAACCAGACTCTTTTATAGTAGATGCTAAATTATCAGCTTCTGGTTTACATCTCCTTAGCATGAGTATGAAAACCTGCCAAATGTTCAGGATACTTCAGGCAAATACTGCAATTATTTTTTCTGAAATAAACACCTTCTTGTGTTACAGTTTTTATATCGCCAATTTCTAGGAAGGTCATTTAAATATAACAATTTATTTTGGATGTAATAAAATATGATCTTTATTAATTTCATACTTGGGTATTCCACCAGAGTGAAAAATACTACAGTAAGAACAATAATACAGCTAAGGAGCCCTGGAAAAAACATTAACTACTGAACCACTTAATATCTTTTTGCATCTTGGTTTTTCATCAGACGAATTGCTAAAGATAGCCAGAAGGTTGTGGATGTGTATATCTTTAAAGTAAGGAAATAACTACTGAATTCATATGTGCTCCACAGTACTTGAAAGAAAACAGGTTTGAGGGGCCCAGCTGTCCCTGCTTGGTCAGGAATTGTATCCCGCCTTGACAACCAACCAGCAGTTACAGCACAAAACCTCAAATAAGAGTCTGATTATGACCAGTTCTGAATACATGCAACTGCTGTTTTGAAGTGGAAGCAAGGGCACTCTGCGCTGAACGAACGAGGTCCAGATCTGCAGATGTGCAGAGATGTGTAGGACTGCTCCTCTGGAGAACAACCAGGGTCATTCTACTGTGCTTCCTCCACCTCCTTACAGCAAGCTTCCCCAGCCTCAGCAGGCCTGGTTGATCCCTTTTCAGGATGCTTCACATTCCTTTAACAGTACTACAGACATTCCACCCTCACCGAAGCACTCTCTGATATGGTCCAAAAGTCTCATGGGGGTGCTAAATTTGGTGTTTCTCTGCGGCGGAGGCACTATTACCAGAAAGTATTTTATTTGCATTAGAGGAGATGACTAAGTTCACCACAACAGCAATGTTCAACCTCTGCAGCCCCACAGACCTGTCAAGAAGCCTGACAGCAGGAGATTTTCGTAACCTGACTGAGATAATTATGACCTAGGGCAGTCATTCCATGAAACGAAATAAATTATAGGAAAAAAATAAACGTGAGATTTTTGGAATTCTGAACCAAGATGAGGAATTGGAAGAAAACAGGACAGAACTGACCTAAGGGACTCCACCTTCTCCTGAGGACAGCTTTAACTTCCTATGAGACAGTAGTTAGCATTGTCCAGGTCTGGCTCCAAAACTATGTGTTCCAAAGGTCTCCAGTTCTCAGTTGAAACGTGTAATTCATATTCTTAAAGACACATAAGGCCCTGTAAACCCATTTAAAAATGTTTATGCTGTACATCTCCCATCGTATCAGTAGGATCCACACTGTTAAAATTAGTGAACTCTTATGAAGCCACAGGGGGAAATTGCTACTCTAAATTCTATAGCTAGAATTTCCAGTTATCTTTTCTCCACCCTTATACTATCAATGTATCTTTGAAAGCTAATTGCTGGCTACTGCCTAAAGCTGAAAACAAATAAGCCCAAAATGACCTGAAACAGGCAGAAACACTAGACTGTGAAAATCTGATTTTAGAGTCATAAAGCTCGCCTTAAAAAGTGAATACTGCCCCTCTATTCTAACACTGCTTCCACTGGAGGGACCCCTGAGGGCATGTGGGTCATCCTCCTCCAGCACCTGCTTGAAATGGGCTTTCTGCTCTTGCCTGGGGACTCGCTCAGCAAACGTGTGCACACACTACACACAGTACTTGCGGATTAAGCTCCCAGATTGCTCTTACTTTAGATGGCAAGGTTTGATCCTGTTTCTATGGTGTTAATGTGGATTTAGTTTTTGGATTTCAGTGAGAGCAAGATCAGGCTCCCTGCTATGGTAAGACTGGGAGCTAATCCCCAGGATCAAAATAAAGGAGCCACATTCCTGAGCTCAATCCAATTCAGCAGATTTTATTTATTTTTTCCACGTGGGCCATGGTGGACCCATTTACTGTTTCACATACGGGCCAGTTGGGATTTTCCCCCTCTCCTCTTACAGCAGGGCAGAGGGTTTATTTCAGGCCTATACAGCCCAGTTTTTTCCATGTATTTGCTCAGCACTTACCTGTTGGTCCTCCAGTTCTGATCAAAGGCCTACATGCTCTCAAAATACACAGAACAGTCCAGGAACAACTACCAGCACAAGGGAACTAAAGAGCTCAGCATGTCTGGAGTCTTATTGCAGTGGCTTCCCTCACTTGCTCTGACACTGGGCATAATTTCAGAAGACATTGGTGCTGGGGTATGCGCCAATCTGCCTAATGACAAGTATCTGTGCAAAGCCAAGAACATAGTCTTTAAGAGACACCTGAGCTGGATAGGTATGTGCTACTGAAAGCAGCAGTTATATATCTTGACCCTAAAAGTCACATTGTAAAATCTGTATGGGCACATCCTTCCCATCCATAAGCCCTCCCATCTCCAGTCTCACACTCTCACACTCCTCTGTACCTCCAGCACTCCGTCCACTGGGTTTGTGGCTCAAGGCTTCGCCTTCATCTGTGTGTGACACATCTTTGCATTGTTAAGTATTTCTAAGGCATGGTAACCTGCTTCTAAGACAAACAGTGTGGCCTCAACCCCTTTTAGATATATATTTCTTTTCTACCCCTGGACACCTCTTCTAAACTTTGTATGCACTGGAGAAAATGTTCAAAGATACAGAGAAGCCCATGAAGAAAATTATCTCAAGGAAATGTAGTGCAAAGTAAATAAACAGGCAATATTCTTACACAGGAACTTCTCCAAGTGAGACAAGAGAGATCAGGAAAGTAAAGAAGGAGGCTTCATACTAAATATAACAGCCCAAAGTCAACCAACCAAACCACACAGATCTGTGGACTGAAATTGTTGGTGCTGAAGACCCAGCATCCACACTATACACACGGGAGGTTCTTAACTTCTAGCTTGATCCCATGGACTGCATATTCAGTAGCTGTTGGACAACATTAGGTGCTTTTCTGGGGCACATCTTCCAGGTTAGCTTCATCAAACAAAAAATCAGTTTATGCTCTCCAAGACCACTCCATGATGTGAGCTGATGAGCAGTATGTTAGGACAATGACGAAATTTGATTCAGAAGACATACTCTTTATCTGAACTGAAATGCTAATGTATTGGCATTCTGTCCCTCCCCACGCACAGTTTTCCTGCCAAACCAGTCCCAGTTCCCTCTCCTGGCTCTACATACAGTTGTGTTTTCTCCTTCCTCCTCTCTGAGAGTTTCTGACTGCATCTCTCACCCCAGATTTCTTATCTAATCTCAGTCTTCTGCTCTTCCTCTTTTTCCTTGACCCAATGTATCTGTACAGCCAGTCCTAGTCCTCCTCCCACCTTCTCATATCTGTCTTTCTGTCACTGTATGAACTAATGTCCAATTTTTCTGCTCAGCAAGTCTCATCTTGTCTTCCCCTCTCCTCATGTGATTTCATCAGCCCCAGTCCTAAGTCTGAAGCTTGGGAGAGTCAGAAGCTGTCCACAAAACTTCTTCCGTAAAGCCTGAATGTGAAGCAGGAGGCATTATGGAGTTCGCCTCAGGGTACCCATTCTACACTGCAGCCAAATAGAAAGCAAGAGCAACCTCAAGGACACTTTTCCAGTTTAGCTCTGGAAGCGCAACATGTTAATTTTTCCTAAGGAAATCGCACAGATACGATCTGTTTGCAGTTAGGACATGTAACAAGCTAGAGAACACTCAAAAGGACAAATTTTCTGAAATGTCAGCTGTTAATAACCAAGAAGCCTCTACAGAGCCTGAAGGAAAAGGGTTGTAATTTTTTTTTTTGGAAGGGTTGTAGTAAAATATGTGTTGATGTTCACAGATATTGCAAAAGACTTGTCCATGACCAGAAGACCATTGCCTGCCAAATTTCAAATCCCTGATCCGTGATCAAGTCCAACAATGGGGGATGCTAAAACATATTAATGAAAAGGTTTCAGGAATGTTTTGACAGTGGGAAACAACATGTTTTTCTCTGCTGTGTCCTTGGAATATGCTGAGTTGTTTCGTCTCAATTTTCTCCAAAATATGCAGCAGCTGGCATGGAAAGTTTCTGACCCAACTGTTAAATTTTGCAAAAAATCATTCGTCTAAAACGAAGTATCAGGCAATCTTGACAATGGGGGTTACTAGCTCCACGTATATTGCCTTCAAAGAGGGAAAAAGATGCAAGGTAGCAAGCTGTCACAAAACTGAGACAACTGATGATACTGAACAGGGAGCCTTGAAGAAGGCCTCTGTTTAGATAAACGATGAAAGTGAAATTAGTTTCTTGGTTGTGTGCTTGGGGATGATGATACAGAAACATATGACAATAAGTGACCAATGGTAAATTACACAAGTGCCATAGGAAATAAAACATACGGCAAGAAGTAATTCAAACAGTTACAAAGCTGTTGACATTAAAACACTTTGTACGAAGCTTTTAGCAAAATGATAAGAAATGTAAACATTGCAATTATCAAACAATTAGAGAATCAAGTAAAAACAGATTAGGACAAGTCTGTGCCTTCAACTTCACTCTGTTAATTTCAGAACCAGCATCTTTTCTCCCTCCTTAGTATCGGAACCAGAACACTTTCCTACCATTTCTTGCCAATAATGGTGCAGAAAGCAGACATCAGGGCCCAATCCCACAATTTTTCCATGTGCACAAAGTTCAGTGGAGTTAATGGGAGTTCCATGCATATAGTAGTAGAAACATCAGGCCCATGATCTCTCATTTCCCAATGGGACGGTACATTTTACAACCTATTACACTTTTTGTTTGAATATCATTAGTCAAACCTTTAATCATTTTACCAGAATGTTAGAATCTGGCTTGCTGGCATAAGTCTAACGTACTTTGTCTTTCAAAGCCAATTAAGTGCTAGTGGAAAAAATAAAGAACTTTTGAAATGACAGTTCATTTCATATTTGCAAAACAGTAAGCTTTCTTTCAGTGCTGTTTAGCTTTCCAATCAAAGGCAGGCATTCATTTTATGTAAAAAGATATAAAAAAGATAATAAAACAAAGTGAGTCCTTTATGAGAAATCATTTGCTATCAATTTCTGAATTTCTTTTTTAAAAATAAGGACCAAGATAACTAGGCATTTTAATTTTCCTTTGTCTCCTTTTTTTTTTTAATAAAATCTTTGGCTCTTGCTTTCCTTTCATTTCTTTAATTTGCCTCATTGCACAATAAAATTTACATCCTGCTCACAACCTTACAAGCTCCCTCTCAAATACGTGTCTGTAATGTGTTGATATTTTACTTCTCAATACTAGTTCTGAAAGCTTCCAAATTACTGTTTGGAAGATATTGTGTCTCCCTTCACCAATACATTAGCACAAAGAAAGCATGGCTTTATTTCCATATTTTCTTCACACAGAGAATGATTTTACGGAACTGCTTCCATAGTGTTGAACAGCTTGACTCTAAAAAAAAATTTGGCAGTATTACAACACCAAGAAAATCATTAAAATTCTGATTTTAGTAGATGCATACTGTTTTGCTTATGTGAACGGTAGTTCATTCATGTAATCTAGCCTACAGCAGTGCAAGAGAAAACCAAAACTTGACATAACTGACATCTTTCCCCACAACAGTCCTTCTTCATCTTTAATTTTAAATAACTCTTCAAAAGCCACTGAATTATGGCAAACAATGACCCATGGGCATTCTTCATAACATGGTCAAGACAATGGGAGACCCTCCACCAAGTGATGTCAGTTGTCATCAGGTCTTACCTGTGCCAAAATACCCCCAAGTGAAACTAGTGTTTCTTCTCACAAAATTAAAGTTTCAAACCTAGATCCCTTTTATCACTTTGTCTTTACTGTACTTACATACTAAGCAGTAATTAAAAATGTGAATCTTTTTATTTCACTGATCATACTATCTAACCAGGCTTGCCAATCCATATCTGTTCCATACCCAAAAGGGGAAGATATATCTTGTGGGGGGGAGGCAGGGGAGAGAGAGAGAAAATAAATATAGCTTGGTAATACTACAGAAATATTTTCCAACCTTTACTGCTTCACAAGTGCTTGCTCTGTGCTGACCAGAAGCTCTGAGTGTTTGATACGACAAAGTGAATAAAAAGTGGTCCTCTATGAAAACTCTTTTTCAGCTCATTGTAAACATTCAAGACATTTGCTCAGTGTTGCAGGATGAAAAACTTTATAAATCACTGAACTAAATTCTCCCATCCAGAAAAAAGGCCTCTAGTAAAGGCAAGGCAAAGGCTGACACTGATAGCCCACCCGGTGCATAAAAAAAAAAAAAAGCTTTGAATTGTGCAAAATTATTCTGTGACTTTAAAAGATGCTGCCACTAAAATATTCATTTTTTAATTTGGATTACCTTTGTTATACATCTATATTGAATTACAGAAATCATGCACCTGCCCAGCCTAAGATAACCTAACATTACACCTTGTAGATCAACACAAGTAATCACACTGCAAGGTAAGAAGCATTAAGGTAACATACACTGCACTTCAAGTTACATCCACATTGAAGCAAGCATACTGCAAGCAATGGCACTAAAAAAACCCATGGAAATATTTACATGTACTGCAGTAAGAATTAAGCACGATTCAATATATAACAGCTCTTTCAAAATGAGGACGTAAGTGAAATCTTTGCAGGCTGAACTAGAACAGCACTGAAATAAACAGCAGCTGTCAAAGGCAGGTGCTTCATCCATTAAAAATAAAATTAAAAAAAAAAAAAACCAACAAAAAAACCCACAACACAACTGCTTGCATTTAGACTTTAAGAGCACCAGATCATCACCCTTGGATCTTGTGGCTCTGCAAGCAGGTAACAAACCTCAGAGGCTCCATCTCCATGTGACAAATGTGCACTGTGAGTTCAGAAACAGAAAAAATAGATGAAAGGCAACTAACACACATTATAAATACATGGGATATATGCTGTGAGATTACAGGGAGCATCCTCTGTGAGGACGGAAAGCACAAGTGTCAGAGGTGAGCCTCTGTGACAAACCTTGCCTGGATATCAAAATAGCCAGACTCTTAAGACTCCAGTAAAGGGTCTAATTCTGATCTCCCTCCTCTCTTAGATTTTTAATACCGCTAAGACCTAAAGACTTACTCAGAATAAGATGCTAATTATTTTGACAAAGAATGGCAAAATTTGAGCCAATCAGTTTTGCTTTTTGTATCACAGAAGTACTTAACTTGCCTCAAGTTCAACTGTCTTTAGACACTATAAAAAAAATAATAAAAAGGCAAAGTTATATTGAAAATCAGGCACTTTCAATCAGGGGCCACAATTTCCATAAAACTATCTGTAAGATGTTTCCATGATTGAAAAACACTGCTGCAGCATCACGTATATTGCAACATGAGGATACCCTCTAAAATAAGATGTGTATCTTGATGGTTATTCCTGATAGAATGAATTGAATAGCTCTATAAAAAAAATTGCATATCTCAAATTTTTTCCTAGCTATACCCTAATGTGTGGTATCCCTCATGGAATTTCAATAGACTAATCTAGCACAGACTTTATAATAAGTAGCTTTGGAAAACTGCAAACAAGTATATAGTTAAAAGGTCACTCTGCAATATGTGTGTTAATACACAAGCAGAAAACATTGTCAAGGATAAATCATCGTAGAATCAATTAGCAACTTACTTTTTTCTGGTGAGACATGTGCCTTAGCTTGTCCCCTCACAAGCCTGCATGTTGAACCATCTCCTGCACAGATTCCACAGTTGTCTTCCTTGGCATTGCTCCCAAGTTGTCGATCACAGCCTACTGCCTGCCAACATCAACATCACAGTCAGAAGGAGGGCAAAGCTGTAGTAGACATGCTCAAGTTTCTGGAATTTTATTTATTATGTTATCCTTTTGATTTTATGAGCTGGCTTCATTCTCTCAAAGCATATCTTGCTATTTAGGATTTAAAAAGCACACTGTCATTTCCATAATTTTAATGATGAACCACAACAACTGATATATTATGCTATTCAAGCATAGGAAATACATGAATCTGTTTCCCACTACTTATGTGAATGAATACCATTGAGCATTATTCTTCCCAACACAAGGGACAACTATGCTATTTAAAATTTGGTTTTCATCACCTGTTTAATTATGTCAGAGAAAGGATTAATGCAATGAAATAACCCAAATTAAATATTTAAAGGGCACTCTGCCTTCAGCTTCACAGACAAGCAGCTGTGGGCAGTGCTCATAATCCAGTATCTTTGTCATTCAAAATTTAACTGGCATTCGTGAAGATCTATTTGCCATTTACATTAATGTCAATCACATACATTTACTAACAAGGTTTTTAAAAACTTGGATGTTTCAGTTCTTACCCTTTGATTTTTTTTGTTTCTGAATATGAGACCAAATCTATAAAACTTTCCAACAATTATTATAGAAACACACAAACTTAAACACTGCCAAACATTCCAAAAGCAAAGTTTTTGAAAAACTGTCAACTGAAAACTCTCCAAAACATAATGAAAACTTTTTCCAGGTTTTCCTTTTTCTTCATATCAGTCATCCTACAAGAAGCATGGGAGTGAGAATGGGAAGATAAAGAAGAATACACATTGACTGAAAAGCACCTTCCTGCTGAAAGGGAGACAAACATTTGGTCTCACTTATCTTAGCCTTCACTATTACATAGAAGAAATTTGCAGGGAGCACCAAATGCTGAGCAATATGGTAAAAAGCTAGTCTGCAGCTTCAAGTTTTCTCAAGTCAGCCTATATACCCCTCATAGCCACACATACCTGAGAAGCACAGCTAATTCGTCACGGACATATGTATTTAACCAAACTCCAAACTAACAAACAGGTAGAAAGGACTCTGAAAATTCACAGTTAAAAACAGTGCTAGAATTCTGAAATTGGCCAGCACACTCCTCTTCCTATATAAAAATGCTTGGAAGGGGTAGTCTTAGCTGCCAAGATCCACTGCATCTGTGCTATGCCAAAATTGACACATGATCCCCTTGGAGAGGTGAGGATCGAGTCCGCACGTAAGAGGCAGGGTTGGGTCTTCCAATCTGAGTTAACACACACACACACAGACACACACGCCCTGCACAAATCATGCACATCCACTGCCAAACGTGGAGAAATGTAATCTCAAAATTTCATCTGTCTATAAAAAAAGACAACAAAGCAGCCCCACCTTTCATTCCTGCCCCTTTCCCTTATTTTCCCACTTCCCTACATCCTGTATTCTCTTAAGAGGAGGACAGTTTATGATACTTCAGCTGAGAGACGTGCTGCACTGAATGGCATCTCCCTACTAAAGGGTTCAGATTTACCATAGAATTCTACAGTAGCAACAGGAAATTACTTTATTCCTGCAACTGAAGATCATCATCCTATGTAGCCCAGCACAGAAATCATTTAAAAAATAAATAAGCTGCTTAACTGAAATGATTTAATGTTAATGTTAAATCTTAACAAAAACTTAGTTGTAAAAATGAAACAACACATGTGTGAAATCAGACCATCTCAGAACAGGTGCTTATTTACTTTATAAGCGCCATGCAGGAACACTATACTATAACTTAGGATTGCATTAAATACTAAGACGTTTTCACTTAAGGTTTTTTTTTAACATTAACTCTGGGTTCATCGCTGACATCCAAATTAAAAAAAGATTGTAAAAAAAATTACTCTAAACAAGCTTATCTTCTGATTTTATCACCAATTAGCAGTGAGAAATGAATGAAGACACCACCATCTCAGAAACAAAAACTGACTGGGCCACTGTGTGAATCAGAAAGCAGATAGAATTTCAAGGTATATGATAATACAGTGCTTGATACATCGGCCTTAGACTTGACAACTCATTCTCAGTTCCCATCTCCACAACAGGCTTTCTTTTTGACCTTTGAAAACTTCCTGCGCTTTTTGATTCCAGCCTGTGAAAGGGATATAACTGCAATTCCCCACCTCACGGGGAAGTTACAAGAATAAATCTCCTAAAGATTCTGAAACATTCAGATGGTGCAACGATGGTGACCATACCAGTAGTTGAGAGTCTATATTTTTCTCGGGTAGACTTTTAAAGTATTTATTGGTCTCCACTGCTTCTCCTGCTCTTATTCACATAAAGATACCACTAGCACACGGAGGTAAATTGTTAGAACTACTATGAATGTAATCTCTCCCCAGATCTCACAAACACATTGCCATTTCATAGCGTAATCTCATTTTCTAAATGTTAAGAATCTGTTTATTCACTCATCAATTAATTCTCAAAGGAAAAATTAAGCTGCGTATTGTGATACTCTGTGTGAGAAATTGCTATTTTTATTAGTTTAAGCTGTTGTACATTTGCAGGCTACGGATCCTGCAAGCTTTTGCTGGGAGGAGGGTATCGAGCAAGCACAGTACTTGCAAGACCAGCCCATTAAAGCCCAACATGATAATAATAAACACACATACTGAGCTATTACACACAGCCACTATGAAAACAAACTCTCATTGCATATAACAAAAATTATACAACTGTGCAAACACAAGGCACTATTGTGTCCAGCATGGAATGTAAGAAAAAAGATAATCAGCACAGCAGCATACTTTAGAGGACTGTTTCATATAGTATTATTGCTTATTTTTTATTAATATACAAATGCCAGAGAAATAAAACAGGAGTGTTAGCTGCAAGGGACTTGGATGTGGGAAACACTTTATGGCTCCCCTGCCAGTGAAGGTGCTGTGTTCAGCTAGATCATTCACCCTCTGTGGACTTCTTTCCAAGATTACGTTTATCTCAACTGTTATGAACTGTTTTAAATATCAAGCAATGATATCCCCCAAAACAATTCAGAAAATAACTCACATTAGTATCACAAATGAGGCCTAAAACGAGTACAGAATTTCAAATTTTGTTTAATGTGAACCACCAAAAAATCTTGCAGATTTTAATGTGACAGGCCTCAAATGTAGAGTTATTTCAGCAAATGTTGCTACCCTGGGATCTTTGTGAGTTAACAGTAGGGTGAGGTGTCTTTCAAACCTGAGTGTCTGGAGTTTGCCTTTTTAATCTGTTTGTAAAACCCTGCTCAGAAGCAGTATTTCTCAGAGAAGCTGGACAGCCATGGATCTCACCAAAACAACAGGAAGCTGCAAGGTATAGCTTTGGAAATCAGGATCGAACACATACCATATTTTGGCACCAAACATAATGCAATTAAGGTATTCATATTCTAGCCAATAAGTATTACAAAAATACTTCGTTTTTGATGAAATATGTTGAAAAGAGCCCATGTGTATTTGCAAGCAAAGCTGTAACAAGGACAAGAAACTTATATATGACAGCCTTCCTCAGCTCCCACACCACCTCAGCAAGCCCAAAAGGTCTGATGATTTTCACAATTCAGGTGTTTGTTAGGGTTAATTTACCCCACATTACTTGCTGTTTACAGAGCAAAGAGATCGGCTATAAATATTACAGGCAGATTGGGAAAACATCTGCAGGCTTTTACGGAATATCAGAAATAATTGTATTAGGTGATTTTAACACAGACTGCATAAATGAAACAAATGATAATGCAAACTGTGTAATGGAAGGATTGGGACTCCTTCAATGTAAGAAATCTGCAATCATAAATACAGTCATTCAGAAAAATGATACAAGTATCGAAATGACTAGGTATAAGTTTGTTCCTCAGGGAGAATATTGGCCAATATGTTGCCATCATGAACAATGACTAGAAATGTAATATAAAAAAAAAGGTATTGAGGAAACGGGTACTTTGTCCACGATGTTTAATTGTTCAAATGAATTCAGATATGGCAGTATTATTTTCACAAACAGGCATCTGATCCATAACTATTTCTGGACAGAACCTGAATACACTATTTGTCTGTGTTCTTTCACAGAAAATAACAGAAATATGAAAAAGAATACTACTGTTTTGTTACAAGCAGCTACAACAGAAACCATCTGATTAAGCAGTGAACAGAAATGCTCATTTGCCTCAACAAACTTCTAAACTAGATGTTGGTATACCAGTGCTATTGTGAAAGACAATACTGCAGGGTGTTAAATATTTTGTAGCGTGCTTAGAATAGTTCATGTAAGTTCAGAAAGGCAAAGGAAGAGCAAAAGGCCAGGGTATAAAATATAGTAATAGAGATGAAAGAGAAAAATGAAATTGCTGCTGATATGTTAGAGGTGACTGGAACGTTACAAGTATTTTTGCAAATATGAATCCAAAAATCAGTCAGAAGCTCCCACAGCTGTTTCTTTAGCTCTTACTCACTTAGTAGGGTTTCAGCTGAGGAATTAGATTTAAACAAAGAAATTAATACAGCATGTTCATCTCGATTTGTGAAGGTCAAAGTATAATCTGTTACATTCAAGGATATTCCTTTCTTAAGGAGACATTTACAACTAACTATGACGAGAAAACAGACAGGACTGCAATGTGACAGATTTTCAACTAAGGTTCCAACACAGCAAAGACCACTGGAGTAAAAAACCTGGCAAATCTCAAACCCTCTTCAGAGTCTTCTTTTAATAAACATAAATATAAACAAGGACTAGAATTGCCAATGCAAAGCCCAATGCAGGATCAGGTTTTGAAATTTCAGCTCTTGCTGGTTAGACCATTGCTTTAGACCTCCTTAACTGCAATTATTCCCTCAGCTGATCACTCACCTCCAGCTGCAGGCACTCTCTTTCACCATAGGCACACCACCATTTTTTGTAGAACACACGCCACAGAGATGTGTGGTCAATTATAAAAAAATGTTTCTGGGATGCTAACGACTCAAGATGATATATTTCATGTAAAGGACCTGAAGATATACCTATGCTCTACAAAAGAGGAATACCTACCTGAAACATTAGTAAACCCAGAAATCTGTGCATAACAAGCCCCATTTAAGCGTTGTCATTGTTACAATCAAAACCATGGCATTATATACAGCAATATATATAATTATATACAATATTTATCTTTAGAAAGGGCCTCCCCCGCACCCCCACCCCCTGCCATGTTCCTCTGGAGCCAGAGATCCAGATACAGCCAGAAAAAACAAACAGACTGAGTTCTCCTAATAGAAGTGGCCATAAAAGAATAAATCACTGCTGGTTTTATCTGTGACAGATACATAAATTCTATGAAATATTAAGACTGAAGTTGCACTAGTGCCATTCTTTCTCTACCTACTGTGTCTTAAACTCAGCTATTTGGCAGACAGACACATTCAGCAATGTGTATGTTAAATACTATATTGTTTTCTACTTTGACTAATAAATTTTTGATTGATATAGACTCCCATGTATCAGTAATTCCATTAAAAAGATAACTTATGTTACCAGTGTTCTATGTTTGCTCAAAGGACTGGCAGCTCAGTGTCAGGGAGTGATACCCTTTATTAATGTGAATTGCTTTAATAAAATAAAAATAGAAAATCGGTGCAACAACTTCTCAATATGACATAATTACCATCCTTCCAGAGTTGCTGGGAAAACCCCAAAATGTTTGGGGAAATCCAGATGAAGGCTACTCCGAGTACATTCACATTTGTGTGCTTTCGTTGACCTGGCTATTTCAAAGGATGCACAACAATATGTACTCATGAAACAGACTGTTAATGGGAATTTAACACAAATATACAGATGGCATTTAGTGAATTCCAGCCAAAGCAGAAAACCAGAAAATAATTCATGGGGAAGTGCCCAATGTGCTTAAAATATAAAAGAATTACTACACGTTTTCTGAGCAAGAAACTGCACTGCAGAATGCACACATGGAGTTGATAATTATACTTTCTTCACAAGAATGTGATAGAATTATTATACAGGAGATCCTTTTCCTCGAGGGCTGAACAGTCTGTAATTATCCCAGTAAATGTTGCCCAGCAGTTTTTGTTTTAAAATGGGCTGGCAACAGATCTGTTATAGCAGTATTTCAGTAAGTGAATCCTGTATCAGTCGGACCACTGATCTGCTGATGAGGGGCAAAGAATTTGCAAACTAGGGGCAATTGGGCTTTCACCACCTATACCATTTGTCAGGATGTGAGAAAATACAGAATGGAAGTAGACTACTACAGCAAAGAGATCCAAAGAAGTGGTGTGACTGCCTTGCCACTAGGGTAGTAGTACTTGGGTTATTATAACCAAATTATTTATTTCATCCTTACAAGACATCAGAACTAAGATAAAAACAGAACAAAAACATCTACACAGTTTTAAGGGTTATTCAGCATTGCACAAAGTACAAGATAACCTCTGAATTATTTCTGGCAAGGTATCTTCTCCAAGTCTTGTGACTTGAGTAGGAAAGGACACATGTATTTTTTCAACATTTACTAGTAAAAGAAGAAAACAGTAAAAAATTCTTACATGCTCAGAAAGACCAGTCTCTACTGTAGTTTATTAGAATCACTCTCAATAGGGAAAATTAAAATCCTCAGGGTCTAGGTCAGAGAAAAAGGATTTCTATTTCTACAAACACAGACACACCACAAAATCCCAAACTCAGAGAAATTATACTGCACAGTCACATGTGCTGTCACAGTACACGGATCTTACTGCATCAGTGTCAGCTATTTGCTGCGTTTTCTCCTGCTCTACTTAGCACAGAACCACAGTACAGGCAGATGTTAGGAATGTCTGCATCCACACAACAAATAATTAATTTTAAATATGGCTATGGGAATTTATGGTAATAAAAACATGACCATAAAACCTGTCATGTGAAAATCCTGCTCTTAGTCAATATTTTCCATGTATCTTTGCCCTGCTGTAAAACCCTGCTGTAAAACCCTGCTGTCATTCAAAGCCAATCTATTCATTTACTTTGCAATCTCTGCTCACATCCTTTGCTTTGTGATAACTTCAGCTTGCATTTCATTTCTACACAGATACAATATGTCCCTGGAGAGAGTATAAAAAAACCCTCCCACTGCCTCTTTCCCATGCTCATCATCTACAAGTAATTGATTCTGACAAGCGGAGGGAATGATACCAGAATATCCCTCCAATTAAGAAAGTAACCTTTTTTTTTTTTAATTACTTCTTTTAAAAGTAGTATGGAATATTAGCACCACATTCCCACTTTGGTTAATACTCATCAAAGGTTTAACTTGGTCTGAGACGTGATTTTGTCCTCACATTGTCCTGTCTCATAACTCTTCGGTGATGTCTAAGCTCAGCCTAACAAAGGCCTGATTGTGGCACACGTTCTCACGTCTCCGCAACTGAGCCAGTGCAGGTCAGTAGCAGCCCAGACAAGCTGACATGGGCTTCAGCATATGTTAATAAACAGAATACAGCCCCTTCAGGGACCTTGAGTATGTTCTCTGATTAACAGCAAATGTCCCAGCCGATCATTTCACAGCAAATGAAGCAGTGATCCCAGCTGCCAAGCTGAATGGGTATTAGTGGCAATGGGAGTAAGAAATTTTCCTCTGGTCAAGGATTTTCAGTTGTTCTTAGATGAGAAAGCAGGGAGTAAAGGCAAAGTGTGTCAAAATGCAGACCTCAGAACAGAGACATAAAGTCAGAATGATGGGCATGAGGAGACACACCACAATATTCAAAATTCCCCAGCCATCTATACAGAGGAAAGAATGTAAAGCAATAAAAGAACCAGAAGATAAAAAATACAGTGCATAACATTCATTGCATAATAAAGGGCTCCTAAAAAGACTTTCCACATATTTCTGCAAACATTTTATATCTGAAGGCAAGAGGCTAAAGCGTGTTCACAATTCTGTAAATCCACTTCCATCAAATAAAACAACGTGTTTCCAAAACATGTAACTCTTACTACATGATCTATCACATGCTAGAGCAGCTAAGAGATTATAGGACCACCTAGTAGGGGAGCAAGTACCCTTTCTCACATTGTCTCCACTTTAAAAAAATATACATACTCAGAGGATGGGACAAACACTCCCATCAGGGTTCTTGTTTGTGAGAATGCCTTCAAAAAAGAAATCAATATATGGAATCAGATTACTTTGCTGCTTTTCTGGTTGGGTCCAGCCGCGTCTGTCCTGCTATAAGAAGGTGAAGTTATAGCACTGGAGGATTTGAAGGTTACTAAAGCTCTAGTTCAAGGAGACACTCAAATGGTGAATTTTTCTACCACTGCTCACGCGCTTCAGGACCTTGCTAGGCTGGGAAGTAAAATCACATTTGTATAAAGCTCACTAAAACAAAACAAAACTTGGCAGAGACAATCACTTAGGAAAAAAGCAATATAGATAAGAAACTGGAGATCAGACAAAAATCCACTACTTATCTGACAAGAAAGTATAAACTTAGACTGTAAGAAATCTCTCTAGGGAATATTTCTCCATAAGAAACAGTAGGAGGGAGAGTAAGACAAGATCTGAAGAGAAACATCAGCGTCTAGCAGCAGCTGCAAAATAAGAACAAGTGATTCCAAAAGACCTTTTCAGTATCTGAGGGTATCCTATTATTACTTGCAGTAAAAGCATGCCTCTGAGCTGCCAACAATGTCATCACAAGGGAACCACTATACTGGGGTGGACTGTGACATTAAAACTGGTGCAAGTGCAGCCCTTGAAAAGTGGCTACACGACCTGCTGGTTCGGGCAGTGCTGAGAGCCTCTGTCAGGCGAGGAAGCCAACCCACTGAGGCTACAGAGGGTGATGCTGACAGGTACGTAGGATGTGGTAGCCCATGCTCAGCATGGCCCCATCCTTCAGTGGGACATCTGGAGAGCCCCCAACATTTCCCAGCTGAATTGCAGCTGGAGCTCCCTGCTCTGCTCAGTTTTATGACATAAATCACATGTATGCAGTCACATGAAGATTTTGATATGTAGCTTTGAGACCCAGAAAGTTTTGTTGGTTCTACATGAGTGACTCCCACAGTCTGCCTGGATAAGGTCCAGCCTGCCAGCTCTGGTGCCTGCAGTAGGTAATACATAGACAGAGTACAGGTCTCTACACAAGGATTCTTCCATGCTCCAAAATCTACTTTACTCCATGCATTCACTCATTAACACTGCCCAGAGAAGAACAACAGGTTCAGTATAAAGGCTGACTTCACAGAGCTACTTCAATATCAATTATTTCTATGAATAAATTACTTGAGATTTGAAGGCTAAAAAAGAAGAAAAGGTAATGTGGACTTTTTTTCTTATTTTTAATATTTAAAAACGATTGTAAATGTTCATTTGGGGGGGGGAAAAAGGTGCTTTTTTAACTGCTATTCAAGAGTTAACTACTCTAACATGTAAGAAACACAGCTTTGTATCTGCAGTAACACTGGATGGAAAGGAAACATTCTTTTCCAAGTATCTGAACACCAAACCTGTGCATCTCGGGCAGTCCTTTAATGCATTTACAGGCAAAAAGATGTATCTACAGGAACTGAAAGGGAAAGTACACAAAACACATTAAACAAGTGCTTTGAGGAAGCAACTCTCAGAATAAAAGGAGTCAGATTCAGAAAAGATTAATAATCTGCTATGATTTTAAATTTTAAGCATGAGCAAAGCTCATTAAAAAAATAGTATAATAATCTTCCAAAAGCTTACAGAAACTGTTTTCAATGAAAACTCCAACAGATATTTACATCAAGCCTGACTGCTTTGGTAGCAAGTGACAGAGATACCTACTTGCTATAACATGACATGTGACAGAAGAGAGCTAGCATGGCAGAAGTTGATGGCACTCCACTTGACATATGGGATGTGTTCCGAAGTCAGCTAAATTTATGCCATATGCTACAAAGCATAGCGTAGAGTCTGCCTTTTTTGGAACACAAACAACTTGCTGACACTAAATGGAAAGTTCACCACAGGATTTACATCATCTTTGACCCAATTGTGACAACCTAGAACAGAACTACTCAGGCTGCTCCTTAGGACTGCAGATTTTTTGGGTGATGTGTGTATTTATTGTCCAAACACATTACTCCATATTAGGAAAATTATCACTGGAAACGTTTCAGGTACTGACACAAGTATTACCCATTCTGCATTCTGGTAGAAAAAAAAAGCAGGTCTGCATGATTCAAAGACAAAAATCTAGGAGAGGCAGGGCCCCAAAGCAGGCGGAGTAACCGGGTAAATGTTGCCCACACGTGTCTGATGTGCAGATGTTTTTAAATGTCTCCACCCACATCCAGATGGGCACAGCAGGAATATATTATATGAAAAAATGTGTTGGGAGTTGTGCAGAGACTAGAAAAAATATCCAAAGTGTGAAAATCCTCCCGGTAATGAAGTTTTGACCTGTCCCCATTTAACACAACAGCCCCAGATATTTGCTTTGGTAACAGAAGCATGGCAGTAGCAGACTAAAACATGATTAAATGGTTTGGCTGAGGTAAGCCTCAAGCAACCCCAAAATACTTCATTAACTTTCCCAATAAACTTTTGCCTGCTCTACTGCCTTTAGATTTTGCTTCCCCTGAAGCCTCCATCCTCCTATCCAGAGAGCGGTTTCGTCATCTCAGGCTTTGCTTTGACAGAGCATTGTTTAGTTTGATTCTGCTTGTTAAGGGAAGAGCAAAATATCAGCTGAAGCTGGACAACAGGAACTCACCATCCTTGTAAATTCATGGGCTACCAAGGAGAGAGTTTGAACAAGAATCTAAGAGGCAGAAGTAGTGATGCAGCCCTACCTTACCAAGAATAAGAAAACAGATGAAAGTAAAATCATGTTGGAGGCAGGAGAGGAAGCTAAGATCTTCTAAAACCTGCCAACTCTGAGAATACAAATGAGCTAAACCAGCAACAGTTGGAAGGGGACTCAGGCAAGCCAGTCTCGTTATACTAACTCTTTGGTGCTCCCAGGCATAAAAGCGAAGATATCCACATCAGCAGTATGACATGTTTATTTAGATGAGTTAACTGTAAAAACACTTGCCAAGTTATTTGCAGGCTGTGCCAAGTATATGTCAGGACCCAACAGACTGATCTTATAGCAACAATCGTAGAGAATCACAATTTTGCTGTCTCTCTTTTAACAGCAGTTGACTAAATAACCATATTTTTCCAGGAAAGATTAGATGTCAATTTGTTTTCTTTTCCTGCTTAGACAGGAGAAGCAACAAAGCTCGGTGTTGGTTTCCGAGGAAGTCTCCCACCTCCCACAGTCCCTTTCGCAAGCAACCAACCTTTCGACTCTGCCCTCAAAACGGTCTGCAAAGAGAAAAATGTTATTTAAATGACCTTTAATTTAAATTCATTGAATTTAAATTCAGATTTTTACCTCAGTAAAATAATTCAATGCTAAATTATCAAATGTATACTTTAAAAATGTGATATTTCCTACTTGTGCAAAAAATAACTCAACAGGAGCCAGTGATGTAAAGGTAATAAAGTGAAAACACCTAACTGATTATGAGGTTAAGTTATAAATTAATTGAATTGCATAAGTCACAGCACAGGACACATCCTAAATATGGTTTGCTTGTTTGTTTTTTTCCCCCGAAGATGTTCTCTCATACTGAAAAATATTTTTGTGGAATTAGAAGAAACAATGAAAAAAAGAAAAAATAGGAGAGACTGAGAAAAGAAACTGATTCTCATCAGCAGTGTAAAAGAGTTCCAGTGCCTGCTTCTGGAATGATTAATTTCTTCCACCACTACTTGGCTTATTCTAAAACCAGTTAATTTAAAATTCCAAGCGTTTGATATCAGATACACACATGAATACCACAAAATAATAACAAGAGACATTGAAGGCAGCCCTTTTAAATATACCTTTCAACTGTTCTTCACAAAATTGGATCCACTCTAGACAAAGTGGATTTTATGCTATGTAAGAAAGATGGTAGATGTTTGAGGCCACTGTGAAAGACACTAGAAACCTCACAGCACTCTGAGCAAGAGTCTCACAAGCCTTTGAAAAACCCGGAGTTCCATTAGATTCAGCATGACACTTATGTGCTGCAACGGACACAAACAGCAAAGGCTGTTGCAGATGTACCATCTAAAAAATGCTTTGACATCTTCCCAGGTGAAAGCTTGTATGAGAAGAGGAGACAGCGCTAAGAATATTGCAAAAGAAACATATTTGGCAAGTGCTTCCAGAGTTTATAGAGGTATATCCTATTTTAAATGAACAGGGCAGTGAACACCATTGGAAACCACTGTGAAGTACTATTGACAAATGCAGTCTCTTGAAAGGGGAAAACGTAAAGGATTCTTCTGTTTCAGGGGCAGCAGATGCATTGTGTGTTGGCATGACTGGTTTTGGAACTGCAGTATACATAGAAGTTGCATAAAACCCACAGCAAGGTCCAGACTATATATTAATGTTGCTGTAATCCGTGCACCAGTCTTCTGCCAAATATGTCAAATTTTCCCCTATAATAGAGCTATTTTGCTCACTGGGCCATATCCTGCATTTTTGAGTCACACACATTTTAGGCATTTAACTGAGCAACAACCACTTGCAGAGAAAGAAAACTAATTGCAATAACATACCCATTTTACATAAAATTGTTCTGTTCATAAAACTTAAGATGGCAATATTGCTTTGCTAATGAGACATGGGCAAAACTGGCAAGCCTCAAATATTGTAACTGTTTTTACACCATATAAAGTTGATAGTATAACTCAAACAAAAATAATTGTAATAAATATGTCTAGAAATGCAGACTCTCAGTTAAAAAGATACTAACAATCAATTCATCCAATCACAACATATACTCATTCACCCATGCAAGACGAAAGACACATACACTCACACCTGCAATTCTGGGCTGGATCCCATAAAATGTCAAATTTTCTCCTTAATAGAGTTCATGAGATAGAAGACTCAGGGGAGTAAAATTAAATGGAAAGCTATGTAATTTCATCACACCCTGACAGACATACTAAATGTTGGAAAGCTATAATTATTTGCATTAATTTTTACATTTATAAATAGAAGAATGAGTGAACAATAGAGTGAATGTTATTGATCTTTTATTTATATATAAAAGTATCAATGGCTAAGGCAGTCAGGAACTTCTGTGTGCAAGAAAAGGTAAGTTTCCTACAATCCATTTGGCAGTACCTGTAAAAAAAATTGTAAACAAGCGGCCACTTACGAGCAAAGTGCCTCACAACAAAGGTCATATTTAGATCTACACCATGAACATACCTGGCATATTCCACTGATACACATATCCAAGGATTCAATATTGCAACGAGTACCATCTAGTACTTTTGGGGCAAGCTCCACAATCAAGTTCTTTCCCAGAGCTTGACATTTCAAGGCACATGGTGCAGTAGGATCATTATACACAGGGATCCACTCATAAAAATGTCCCTGGTATTTGACGTCATTGTAGGCTGAACACTGTTGTGCTCTGAAGTCACCAACATCTGAAGGGCAGTCCTAAAAACAAACCAAAGGAAGTGTTTTTTTTAAGAAGGGAATATTTTGCAATTGCAATAAAGTTATCTGATGAATTACACAGGATCTATTCAGGGAGGCATGGTTCAAGAACTGATCTGCTATGACAAATATACCCTATTGCAAAGTTTTACTGTCGGTATTAAAACAATTTATGTTGTTTAAGCTATTGCTTGCAATGCAAGTAACAGAATAGCACATATATTCCAGTAATAACAACATAAGTGATATGAGAGGATAATTAAAAATGCTACTTTTTATGACACTATGTAATATGTTTAAAGTCTGTAATAAGACTTAGCTTCTAAAGGAATCTATATATTTTAAGTGACTATAATGAGACGTCTGACATTTAATATTTCTCTTTTCAATAGCTTTTTCCACTTAAAGGATTTCTGAGTGCTCTACGCTCATTCATCAATTCATACATATTGTCAGAGTAATGAAAGAGGCATTATTTCTACTTCTATATAAGGAAATACGAAATTGTCTAATTAATTGTTCAGTATTGCTCAGAACAGGGACAAAATCATTAGGAGGAGAAACCAGAACTTTCAGTGCTTAGCTCTTTAGTCTAATTACAAAAGACCTTTACTTCATGGAATCAGTAAGGCTTACTTTATTGAAATAAAATGTACTTAAAATTGGTAACTATTGATTAGATAGTTCCAGTTCTAATGAGACAGTTCCGTACCTCCTCTTATACAGAACCTCAGCATATACAGCTGAAAGACCAAATATGAGAACTGTTTGAAATAAAATATTCTAAAATACTTTTCTACATAAAGCAGTGCACCCAAACGATGTTAATATAAACTACGGTGACAGGAATGGAGATGAATACTGATTTATTTGAAAATAACTTTGGTAAAGCACTGGCAAAGGACTTCGTGTGTCAAATTCTCACTAAAGACTTCATTTGAAACTATGTCCAGTGTCAAACAGTCCATACGCCAGACTGAAATGATATTCTTCCAAGAATTCCAACCGCACATATAAGCCAGATTGTGAGGCTGATTTTAACAAAGGTTTGTTTTCATTGGATATAAGACCGAAAGATTGTGATGTGTCAGTTGAACTCATGGAACTTATTACTAAGTAGTAGTTAGCAATACTAATCCTGAACACATCTTCAACCTTATCAGTGAACTGAACCCTTCCTGAAAAAAGGTAATGAAAAATTAAGTGCACTACACAGTACTGGGGATTAAAACGTACATGAGAAAGGTTCGAATTCCAGTCTCATGCCCTCAACGATGTTGTCCTGACACCACCTTGCTCATATGAATCTGGATGAGTTGGCACTGCACTAGCATAATACTTTGCCAACGCCTTAGATTTTTTTCATCAGAGGTAACAGTAATCTAGAAATGCCTCCATTTTATTTGCAGCCTGCATAAAACAATCTAAAATCAAAGTTGTCTCTACAGGTCAGCATGGGGGGTGGGGGGGGGTTCACAGCTGAGCACTGAGCAATTCACTGAGCATTCACAGCAACACTTTGCAGCTCTGTCCCGTGCCACACCTTACAGCGAGAGTAAGTCAGAATGATGCTAACATATTTTGTGTTGTCTTTATTCTGGGATAATTCTACTTTGCGCCATATTTTTTTAAACTATAAAATGTTGGAATAAGACAAGAAGTTACAGATACTGTAATTCTTTGAGAGTTTTACCTCTGCAAAATCCCACAGGTGAGAGCTAAAAATATTAAACAAATACTGTTAGAAACCACCCTTATTTACTGCAGTGTCACTCCCAAGAAATTCACCAAGCTTGCACTGGTGTAAATGAGAGCAGAATTTGGCTCTGACTTATCTGTCACCTCTCATTTTCCACAATAGCAAGTCTAAAAAGCAGAGAGGACTTCAGAGTTCATATGGATACCATATGGTTCCCTTCCACCGTTGCAAATAGAGGAGTAGCTAAGGATAAAAATAATAAGTGGAAGTTAGATTCAGGTAAAGTTAGAAGCAATATTTCGGAGTAGTGTTATTCAGCCATGCACAGCTACATTTTCATCACAAAGAATAAAAGAGCTATCTGTAAAAGAGGCGGAGTGGCGGCCTTAGGCTGAGTTTTGACAGGCTGTTGTTACAATTCATTATCACTCGGTGTTGATTCAATGCCAAGACACAAACACCACAATGTCAAGATGTCAATCCATGGTTACTGTATGTTTCTCATTGATTCAACACAATTCAGCCCCTTCCTTCCACTTGCTTCCTGGCTGCTTGAAAGCAAGTGAATTCTCATCTCCCTACTCTGTTTTGGCATCTTCAAAGAACACAAAGCGATCCTGGCAGCTCAATTCATATGCCAGCTCCACCTGCTATACGTTCGAGTTGTGTTCAAAAGCAGGAGCCAAAAAAGAGCATCACAAAGGGATATCAAAGGGCTGAAATTATTAACATTTGTATGATATCAGAATCTGGATGGCAACCAAGTTCAGATCCCTGTTTTCCTGGGAACAATAAATATTTGTTTAAAGAAAGGAGTTTATAATCTAAGCAGAAAGACAGCTGAGCACAGAAAGGAATATAATCAAGACAACACGGGGACTTCTAAACTTCAGGTTAATTCCATTAGAGTGCATCAGAAAAGTGAGAGAGAGTTTAAAAAACAGAAAGGAAAAAGGAGGGCAAGATGCGAGAGAAGTAAGCAAGGGTGAAACACGTATGGGAAGTGGGCAAGGCCATGCTGTCAGACAACGATACGTGGGCCCCAATCCTCATCCTGCTTGTACATCTTTTTGGTTTTAACCTGTTTCAGATATCAATTCATCCCATCATTCCCTCTTCCCTCTCAATAGTCCACATGTTTTCTTGTTTGTTAAATATTTTTGCTACTAATTTCAGTATTTTTCATATTTCCTAATTTCAGCAATAGCTTTTGTCTTAACACTCAAATCCACTGAACTGAAGCAAGGCTGTTTGTAGGTTCATACACTACACAGGGAGCTGAAAACTTATCTATGAGGTCTAATACATGGAAATGTTGGCAAAATAACCACATCCAGATCTTGTAGTGGAATGAAGTGTATTTATGACGTGACTTATGAACTTATTATTAGACAGACAGATCTGAAAAAGATGCTTCAAACACAACTACCATGCAGGTTAAAAATACACACACGGAGATACATATATTCCAATTCTTTTTGTGACAGATGATTAAAAACTACTGCATTCAAGGGCTAGCTTCTTATGAAATGTATTATTTGAATTTTGGCAGTGAGCACTCAGGCCTTGAAAACAAAGCTAACCTGGGAAATCTGTGTCTTTGTAGGCAACGTTCATGTACAAAATATGAAGGTTGCATCAGACCCTGTGAGTTCTGCCAACAATTACTCCACTGAAAAAAGCACAAAAGAGAAGGCAAGAAAATTCCCAGTAAAAATGATGACACCAAAGAAAGTCTAGCCCTTTGTCTAGTTTTATTCTTTGAATCTCATTTTGTTGAAACCTAGCCAAAACTGATGAAGTCATTGTTTTGTTTTCTTTTTAGAATTAGCTTCAGGTTCTATGTTTTTCCTATGCAATTTTTAGGCCATTTCTTAGTAAAAATCAAGATACCTGAGCTAGAAACCACCCTACCCACGAGAGCCATGTGGTGCATCGATATTATAAATATATAATAAATAAATAAATGAACAGATTAGAGAGAAACTATGCAATTCAGGGTGAAATATTACAGAAGTAAAGCAGACACAGTTCAGCCAAGATTTTCTGAATAGGCTAAATGAGCATGTTGGGACAATAATCTGATGAATACGTTGAACAAGTGTGAGCATTATCTGCATATAACAGAAGTTCATAATTTAATTAAACATAGGGAAATCTGTTACAATATAGTGTTTTTTCTTACTGTAGAAGAGTCACGCTGGCAAATGGGATGTTTTGGCACATAAGAATGTGAAATTTATGGGGAAATGGCCCAAATAACTTGTTCTATGAATAGGACCCTAAAGGATTATCTTAAACACTTCCATATAGTGCACATCATAGCATTAGAATGTAACAGTATATACAAAAATGGAAATATAAAAAAGGGGGGTTAAGAAAGACTGAAAATGTCATTGAACCGCGTATAATGAATAGTTTATATAGTTTATTTCTCTAAAGTTTCTGTAAGGAAAGCTGAAAGCATACACACAGTTTTAGGAAATCATGCACCTGGCATCTCACTTATGACAGAAAGATAAGCACGCTATACATATGCCTTAATCGCAGCAATTATATTGTTGCTAAGACTTTGAATTAATTTTTTGATTGAAATATCACTAATATTATTCTGGAACTATGCTTGAGTTCAATGAACTTACTACTATTCTATTACAAATCCAGATGAAACCAATTTTCTGGTAAAATGATTCTTGTTCTTTTCATTAGAATGACACACATATTAAGTTGTGCTTCATTTGTACTCCCCAATATAGATGTTAGTGGTGTAATGTATCATGTAGCAAAATTACATTTGCAGACAGCTTTACACAGTATATATATAATGAATGTCTCATGTGGTTAACAATAATACCTACTAATATGGAAAGAAACTAGTATAAACTCTTAATTTTCAAACTAAAATTTTACTCCTAAAGCAAGAAGCTTTCATTAGAAATAATGCTTTGGGGAAAATAATATCATTTGAAACAAAACTGGCCTAGTAGCCCCAGGTTTACATTAGGTGCAAGCTCCCATTTCAAGGTTAAGTCAGGTCTAATACTGGGTTTGAATTCAATGACACCAAATTCAAAGATCAACTTTATTAATGGTGGAATTCTCATGAAATACATTTCTCTCAGGAGTTCTCTATTATCTGATCCATAATCTAGGAAAAACCATTCCTGAGAGATTCTGGCTGTATCTAAACTGAAATGGAAACCTGATCCCTTTCAGACATGCCCCAAAAGCAGAACTGTAAAGGCAGCTTCCTGTCTGGAAATTAACATTTGAATCATCATAAATTCAAACAGATTCACATACAAGATGCTTGCCACTTATCGCTTTAAAATAAGTCCTAAAGTTAAAAAACAGGCCCCAGTGACTTCAGAAAAACTCTCTGGGAGTTGAGAAAGGATATGGTAATCATCTTTAATAATTTTCTCTATGCTGAAGCAGAAAGTGCCTTCATTGCCATCAGATTTTTACTGAATAGCCCTTACAATGAACAGTATCCACAGTTGCTCTTACATATCCTAAAAGCACGTAGACCTCTGCTTACAGAAAATATGTCCAAACCGATCTCATCTTTCTCCTTTTTCTGCCCACTGGGTAGTTTTCTAGTCCTTTGGCTGGGATAACACTGTACACTACCTCGGCTTGTCTCTGCCATCGCACAGGAAGCTGTAGTGCATGGGATCAAGCAGTCAGAGATATGGCTGTATACAGCACATACAGCTAGATAACTAGATAAGGAATGTCACAAATAGATTTTACAGTGGCAGTTTATTTATTGCTTATATACTGGCTGGCTGCAGTTTAGCTTATCAGACAGCTTTACAAGATTAAGGTATTTTTTGCATGTGGCATTTTTATTTATGAGCTAAGGACATTGTGGTCAGAGCTGCTAGGCCTTTTCTTCTGAAAGGGCAAGTGACAGGGCTTGTCTCCAGAATCTGAGTTTTGCATGCACTGGGCCTGATTCATTAATCACTTCCACTAGCTCTGCCAGAAGAAACTTCGGCTGTGAGCCGCTGTGGTGGAAAATCCATCCAACACTGAGGAGTGGAGTGTTAGAGCAATTCAAGGTGCTAGCAAGCCTTGTTCTTGAGGAGAGCAGAAGCCAACTGGCACACATGAAATTGTAGGTGTGGCAAACTGGAGAGTGGGAATGGCCAGTTCTCCCAGGAGATCCACTGATTCAACATATTTACTGGGCAACTTCCAGTGTCAGGCCTCCTAAGGAGAACTTGTCATACTTCACAGCTGCCTGCTGCTGGCAGAAATCACAGGGTTGGCAATGACATGAGTATCACCTGCTGTTGCCTGGGTATAATTCAACCCAAGGGAACTGCGGGCCTCACCTTTTAAGGGTTATTTGTGTGAAAATTGCTGCCTTTCTCCCAGAGCCAGAAGCAGATTAATCAAATGCACTACAGTTAAAAAAAAAAAAAAAAAAAAGTTTTTTTGCTTTAATTATTTATCTACCATCTCTCTCTTCTGGAATAGGATTATACGAATGTTACATCGTACAGAAAGGGAACCTGTGCAAGGTGGTGACTGCTGACCATAAACCATCCTGAATTATTGTGCTTGTACACATGCTCTGTTGATCACTGGTATCGCAAACTCCTGCAGGAGCTGCACACCTTGAAGGGACTACAACATCTGGGGTGAAAGGCAGCAGCTGTTTAAACAGCACAAAGCATCGCTACAAATCAGTTGAGCACAAGTCATGAAGTATGTTGTATGTGACTGGTTTTCATAAAACGTGTCTGTAAAAATAAAATGTGATTGCATCACAGTAACAGCAACTGTATAGTCAAAACTCCAGCTTTACATTCAGTCATGGAAATCATCTATGCCAGTGTACCTAAATACACATGCTTTTGCATATGGACATATAAAAATCTGGGCTTAGGCAAACAGGGAATATAAGGAGTAATTATCCCATTTAAGATCTGAAAGGGACACAGGCGGTTAACCTCTTTGCTCATGTGAAGAGTGCCACTGTATCATTAATGATCACAAAGGATCAGGAGCTCACTTTTAATGTCTGAAAGGCAGCACCCCCAGGAAAAGCACTTGCTAGTTTAAGATGAGAACTGATTCGTTAATCCTCCAAAATGTGTAACTTTCCTAATAAATGATATAAAACATTCTGAATCACAATTGGCACTATAATTTCAAAAGAAAAGTCCATTTGGGAAGCCTAAATTTGAGACCTCATGGTGTCATGCAGACTGAAATCTTTAAAAACTGTAATAATGATGGAAAGAAAATTATGCACCATAAGGTTTTAAACAAGAAGCAGCATTTCTTAAACTTTAACACATTGTTTGAATAAGCAAAATGGGATTAAAGGCCAGACTCACATTACTACTGCAGGTTTTGTATCGAATATTCCGACCTTCACAGTTCCTGAAAAACAGGGTAAAAATGGTTACACTGCATAACAGCAAAACACAACCCTGCCTGTTTTACAGCTAGTTACTCTCTTGGAAATTAGACTTTTATTGCTACTGCCCTACCATAATTTGGACTCAAAACACAAGGTTTAAATACAAAGGGGATTTGGGGACTCAACAGGTTACACTGCTGTCTCTCTTCAGCAAAGAACGTGTGGCTTTCCCTGTAAGCCCAATTTACTGCAAACCTTACGAAAAACACATTTATTTTGTGAAAAAGATTTCACAAGGCATCCCTAAACTTGATCTATTCTGACTGCAGCAAAGCTATTTCTAATCTGGGAGATGTAACCCAGAGGAAAAGAGGATTGGAATACCTAAGCAATCCTTTAATCAAGCACAGGGCTAATGAGTATTGATTTCCCTTTCTCCTAGGAAAGAAAACACAGCCTCAAATCTTTCCTTTCTCCCCCAAAAACAATGTAACCCTTTTGAAAAACAGCATGTAATTTTACTGACCCACCACCACATGAGCAGAATTCATAACTTTATATGAAATCTATTTCTCATGACTGCATGCATTTCTAAGGTGCGCAATGCATATGAATGCTGAAATCCAGGCAATTCAGATTCTCAGCAAAGTCTGTTGTTAGTAGCTAAAATAACGGGCATGTAAAGTCATGATTATTTACTATGGTCTCATAAATATGGGTGTGTGTGGATTTCACTTTTTTTTTTCTCAGGGACCCAGTTTGCCAAACTTCTCAATAACTGGCCAGCACTTCTGCACCGTGTAAGATACTCTCTGTAAGAATGGCTAAATCAAGCCCTTGAAGGAACTGAAAACATATTTCAAACGAGTTGACAGGAAATTACAATTAGTGGTGTCTCTAAAATCAGAAATAGTGTTTTCGAATAATCCTTTCATACCAAAAAGACCTGCCTTACATTAAAGAATGCACAAATGTATAGCTGGTAATTTACAGCTCTTGGACTAAATTTCCCACTTTTTGCAAGAAAATTGATTGCAAATATTAAAAAATTCTTTAATATATGTGAGGGATTGAAAAATACCATTTGAAAAGGAAAAAGCAAGATGCCTGGAGCAAGAGTTCAAGCAGCTCAGCAGAAGGTACAACTCTCCAAGCTCAAGGTATTATATGTCTCAAATTTCCAATCTTTTGCTACAAACGATTGCATCACAATGTGCAAGTTAAAAATGTTTATGATACATACAAATGTGAAAACTTTGTTTCACAATTGCGCATTTCCTGGACATTACAACAACAATAAAACACAGAAAAAAAAACTTTTAAGCTACACATTTGTCAAGGTATGGAAAACACATGTTTTTCAGAAGGGGAACACATTAAAAATATTAATAAAACCACAGTGGAATTTATATTGCTACAATTTATTGAGCTCATTTCACAGTCCCTAACACACTGGTAGAATATCACGGCTTCTTTCTGGAACTATTACTTTTCTTAAAGATCTTTGTGCATTTTGCACTAAAAGAAACAGGAAATGTTTTAAACAATCATCTTTAGCCATGTATTTCATACAGTTTGCACTTACCTAGCGTATCACTCTACAAGCCATTTTTAAGAAAAAATTACTTCCTGGGTGACAACGCATTTAACTTAAAAAATCTCAACAAACCAGAAATTTAAGTATAATCAGCAATTTTTAAAATGTTCAAGAATAATTCAAGTAAAGCCAGCAAGTATGGATGCCAGCACAGATGCTTCAAAGCTGGTTGGGATCTCTTCTCGCCTGACTACAGGCCTATTGCATTACTCCTACTTTTAGGATTGTAGCAACAAGTCCTACATTAGTCCAGCTTTGTGCTGAGGTAAATTGTTTTCACCACATACACTGTTCTCTTTAAGCTACACTAAGGCTTATCCACAAAAACATATGGCCACCAGGACTAGTGCACTGAGAGAACTGGCAGAGAAAAAGCTTCCTAACAGAAAGCAGAATTTGATACACTTATGTGTGGAGTAAGTCACTTGTTTTTTACTACAGGGAAGACATGGAAGAGCCACACGGAAGGCTAATTTGTATGCAGGTTAACTCACCGTTCACTTTATATTCCAGTGACAGGGACTCCTCTCAATACTTGACTGTACCAGATAAATCATTGTTGTTATTTCACAAACATATTTAATAGCATGCTGAAGTTCTGTCAGAATTGAAGGCTAAGATATTTATCTAACATAACAGAAATATATTAAAAGCCGGATTTCATAAAACTTGATCTGTCCACAGCGCTTGGTTCCAGATAAAGAAGCAGCAACGCATCTCTGTAGACACCAGAAGAGGACAGGGAATTATGGAAGAGCTGCAGAAGAATAAATACACGAGCTCATTGCTTACCTGCCATTTAAACATCTCCTCAGCGAGTAGGAGGCTCCCCCGCCACAGGTCCGTGAGCAATCACTCCAGGCCCCCCAGGCATCCCAGGAGCCTTCCTTATCTTCATCAGAGCGGGTAATTCTGGAGGTCTACAAAAACAGAAAAAGAGGGGGGCGCATGGGGGAGAAAGAAAATGGATGTGTTTGGTACATGTTTAACTGCTTGGCATTAATAGGCTCAAGTACGTTACTTTGCTGCTTATTTACAGTATCTCAAATTCATGTACTATTTTAATATAGAATAGTAACATGGGAAAGGAAGCAGAGTCTTTGAAGATACAGTATGTTTGATGCGTTGCCTTCTGCCAAAGGACCGCTATGTCCAAATACGCTGTCATTCCCAACATACGTTACGTCCGACACACTGCGTAGGAACTACACAACTGATCTCAAGCAGCCAGACAAGGCATCGTGTTCTGAGCGGGCTGCTGGGCTTTCTGAAATCCTGATCAAAGGAGTTTCATATCCAGGACTAACAAGAGGACTGAAGTCTCTTTTTACCTCCTCAAGTTTAGTACAGAAATTAAGCACCTCAAATCTTTCATAAAGTGCACACACGGAACTGCAATCAGGGAAGCAAAACAAGAATACAACTTAATTACAAAAAGTGCTATTAATTTGAAAGAGACTGGGGGAAAAGGCTAAAAGAGTGATTTTTAGGGTACAGCAATCAAACACTGATTTAAGCTTAAACTCACTCACACAGGCTTCAAAAACATTACCAGACATCACAAACATAAAAATGAATGATTTGTGACAAAACCCAAAATTCTGCTTGATGTCTTAAAAATGTCATTTTTCACTTGCGTTATATCCTGTTTAAGACAACTGACATTTCCCAGTGAAAATTCTCAGGACATTTTAGAACATGGTATCTTAACACAATAGTTCAATATTAGAATGTAATATGAATCAAATTATTCAATAATGTCCTGCTTTAAGAGAGTACTTCTTGGTTTATGATCTTCATGAAGAAAGCATAGGAAAAATCAGCTTCAGAATTACCCCAAGCATTTCTCTCACTTTGCTGCAATTCTTGAGCAGCTGTTTCATTTACATCCTACTTTCATTCGTCTGTCCCTCCAAACTTTAAAATTTCTCTTTTGAAAAATCATGCACAGATTTTTATAACAAAACAGTGATCCCCTAAGAGTTGTCAGACTTATGATGGGCCTGTTATCATTAAAAAATTAAGATTTTTAGAATCTTAAATTACACCCAGACTGAGATGTAAACACCATTTCTCTAATCACCGTGGCGATAGTTTGCACATAAGACTACTGCAAACATAACGTAACAGCTAATAACATCATTATGAAATTCATATTGTAGATAAAAATGAGGCGGCAAGTCATTTATCTCAGGTGACAGAGAACACTGACTGATATTTACTCTGCCCCAACACAATCACAAATGGGAGAACATGAAGAGCTCACCCAAGCTTTAATGAAACAACTATTTATACAGCCAGAGTTCTATTCCCATGAACTTCAGTGGGCTTCCAAGCAAAGGCGTTATACTCACATCACTATATTTTTTGACAGCGTAGGAAGACACAATTTAATCAAATCGTGTTTCAGAATCTTTACTCCCCCTCCCAGAAAACAAGTGCACAGAAACACCAACCAAAGGGCTATCTGTCAGCAAACATAAGGCAAAGAGATAAAAACATGAATAAATAAACTGCACCCAAGTAAACATTCAAGTCTTCATAAGTGCTTAAAACGCTAAAAAGATTTTCCTGACCGACTAGATCCAGAGAAGTGCAAGAGATTAGACTATGTCCCAATACTAAACCAGATGAAAACACTTTAATCCATATTTTCTGTAAGTAAGTAAACTCATGAGAACAAGACTCAATCCCATTTTCTTCCAAAATGCCTTACAAAAGTGATTTGAAAGTGAGGGATGTCTAATTCAAATCTTATGGTACAAAGGGGGGAATACATACATAACTCCCCTTAAATTCAGTGCTACAGATAAAGTCAGCAAATCTTCAGCCATGAAGAAAGTTGACTCAGATAAAAACCTACCAAGCTTGAAGTAAAAATGGCAAACAATAAAACCAAAGCTATTTTCAAAACAGCACCATACAAGGAATACACCTCAATATTGGGCTGTGTAGGCCAAGGAATTTCCTCCTAAATATCATAGTAAAAAATTAATTTATTAATTAAAATGACCCAGAACTTGAGCAAACTGGCCCATTTCTGTGAATGAGCTGTTACACTTAGGATGCATTCACACCGCAGTTTTAAGTATAACTATTGAACAAGCATCATTTTAGGAACCCAAAGGGCAAACAGTTAATCTTAGCTACACTTAAGCAGAACTAAGGACTACTCAAACACATTTTAAAGGCATTAAGAGTAGGCAGATTTAGTATAATAGCACTACTCCCCATAGTTAAACAGCTAACAGAAACGTTGGCAATTTCCAAATTTTTCCATCCCCTTCCTCAAAAAAAACTTGAGCTTATAAAAAAAACTACTTGTGAATTAGAGAATATGCTATCTCCGTTTGAACGCTAGACTACAGAAGTTGGTCTAAACACATCAGTGGCTCCTTAACTTTCTTGCTCCCACAACTTCACAAATTTTACAAACACTTACTATAAAGCTTTAAAAGCATACTTAGGCCAATCTACCGTTCCAGAAACGATGGAGCCCAGCTCTGCCAAGATCCCCGAGGAATTTTCACACTGGCGTTGGGTATACTTTATATCAGAAGCCAATTCTGAAAAGCCTGACACTGAAAATGGAACCAACTGCCTTTAATCTTGAATAAAAAGAGCTCAGCACTTCCCAACAAATCACTCAGCACATGAAAATGAGTCAAGATGAACAAAAGTCACTTATTTCAAATTTATGAGTGCAAAATTAAAGTTTGTCCTCTGTAATCCCAAGGCAAATGATTGTTTTTTAATACGTTGAGAAATGATTAAACTTATGATATTAAAAAAAGCAATACATGCCACTCTCTTTTTCCAGAATAGCTAGTTTCTTTTGACAAAGCAGTGACAATGCCTAAAATAATCCTAACTTCATTATTGTATTAAAACCAGCCACATGATATTAACAGACAGAATGTCCTCTAAAGCCCTAAACAATGTCCAGTTGTTCACTTACCAAACTGCTTTGATAAAAGCCATTGTTCTGAACTGTATCTAATTAAAAAGCTGTAAATACTAGGGTGATCAAAGCAGAAGTTTATGCCAACAAAGCCTTCTTCAGAATCATTGACTAATTCAGTGCCCACAGTGTTGATTTAAACTCTAGCTAGTTCAAACTATTTGTCCCATGGGAAAGAATTAAAAGCAGCTTGCACTGGCTTAGCAATTTACTAGTAAAATAATATTGATTTACTAGCTGTCTGGTTTCATAAACTCTACATATTTCATTTGTCTACACCATGGTACCAAATTGAAGTAAAATAAAGAAAAGATTATCAACATTATAATTTAAACCAACAAAACCTTGGAAGCTCATTTAAGAATTAAATCAAGAGCTAATTGCAATTGGGCACAAAAGGGTATTATTGTACCTCAGGATTGCATTCGTGGTTTGCTTCTTGACTTCAATTTTTCATGATTTTATTGTCTTCAGTCATAATTCTAACAAGGTTCAGCAATGAAGTTTTGCTGAACCATATTAGAATGGAAGTGGTTTTCCTTTAGTGGTTTAATTTTGCAACATGTGAAGTGCAACACATACATTAAGCATATTCACTGTGAAAGTACGTATGTGCCTACACATACATAAATGTGTGCATGCACACCCATGATGTAACGTGATCAAGTAAAGCCACAAGTGCTGTAGTGAATCCAGATAAAATAACTTAAACCAGCTATAAACCTAGATGATTTGCTGCTCCTTACGTAGAACTAGATGGCAAAAGGCGTCACATTTCCACTGGATCCAGCAACGCTAGCAGGAGTTGTATACATTCTAAAAGCATCCCATATGAATGCAGGGTTAGATGCAAGCAATATCTGAGAACATATACAATGTTCTCTGCAGAAATTAATCCTGTTTATATGATAAAGGTAGTTCCAAATTATTTCATCCCGATCTATTGGATGTATTTTGAAAGTAAAAAAAAAAAAAAAAAAAAAAAAAAGTCAGTCGTGACACAGTACATGGGCCTGGGCAAGGATCACTTGAATCAGGGGATGGAGGAAAATAAATTACAAGTTTTGAAGCACTTGGTGATATAGGCAGAGTCTCAAAGAGTGAGATGACAGTATGCCAAGGTTTCCTCAAGGTCTGAGGCCCAGTAACGTGCAACCTGAGTCTCTGCTGACAACCCCTAACTGACAGAGACAGCCTTTTACATGGAGAATTTTACTGAAAGTGTGGCATTGGTAGATTTGGACAGGGGAGGAAATGTTAGTGCCAGTTTCCCTTCTGTCCAGGGTTCTGTTTCGCTTCTGTCACATATGGGCACATACTGTAACACCACGTTCTGCAAATTATTTGTGTGTGTGTGTGTGTGTTTCAGGCCATACTTGCCTTGCCATGTACTACTCCAAGTATAGTAGAAGTGGGCACTGAGGTAAAATAAATGAAATCCAGATGTTACCAGGGCTGATCATTAATCTAAAAGAAGGGGATTTTTACTGTCACTCGTAACACCCAGTAAATAACAACAGCTACATTGACACACGTTACAAAAATCAAACACAGTGCTGTTATACAGAGAAAAATGATTATTTGGCCAAACTTTTGTTTGGCTGTTATGAAGGATGACATAATTGTCTTGAATTTGGTCATGCAGACTTCAAAGGAGATGCAGTGCCAGAGAATGAAGGTCAGTTTATGCAATTTTATTATTATTCAGACATCCATTACATAAGGCTTGGATATGTAAATGTTTAGCATTCAGCGTAACAGATTCAGCTTCTCAACAGAAATGCTCTGATACCTTGAATGTTTGTTTTCCAGAGTTTTTAGCACACATTCTCGCTTTAAATACAAACACAAACCACATTGTAACAGAAGTGTAAAGAAAGAAATGTAGAGATGCAACACTCGATCCATCTGCACGAGTCCCCAGGTGGTAGTCCTGCCATGTACGTATCACAACACAAACTGCCCCGGACTCTGCCCTGAGATGTGCCCCTGAGCACTTCCCCAGAGCAGGGTGCCCAGCTCTGCCAGGTTCTAGAAGAGATTCAATGCAACCTCTGGGCAGCATCTACCGACACAGACCATGTGCAGGGCTGGACAGGTATTTAAAATGCTCTACTCAGTGATGTGGCTCTCAAAATAAGACATTGTCATAACCCAAGTAAGGACTTGGGTTATGCAGGAATATTTACCAATGTAACTGCTACGATGCTAGCATTAATGCAGCTCTCTGGGTGAGTGCTCATTGGTTTTTCTCATGGCTTCTTATCAAAATAGTTTGTTATTAATTTGAAAAGACATGCCAAACTCCAAAAGAGAATCCCCGTAAGGAATTACATTGGCACAGCTCTACCATATTGCTATTTAATAACACATTGCTTATAACTAAATTTCTCCATACAGAATTTAGATTCTTCAGATTAAATTCATCCAAGTGAAAGAACCTATTGAAGGGTATAAACACCACTTCAGTCCCACTGAAGGCCTAAATTAAGCAATACCCAAAGCTCAGTACTGGCCCTTCTCCCAGGAGTGAATTTCATCCTTGATGGTATTTTGAAGAGAGATGAAGCATTTCCTTTTTATTGCTTCTTCCCACTCTCACAACCCATAAATACTATTAACACTATCCTGACTTTCACAGTCTTCCAAAGCACAAGGTTATGTCGGTGTTCACTAATCTCCATGCACAGCACTGCACTATGCAGTTTTCTTCTCCTCATACCTACAAGTGCTCCAAACAGAGGTAACACAAGGAATTATGGCACTGAAGGGAAATTATCCTGCCTGAGTAGCTTTGTGATGCATTTCCCAGATTCTTCTTTCCAGACACTACACTTGGTGGAAAAGGTATCAAATTGCACTGCTGACTGTGTCCCTGAGCAGAGCGCATAACTGAAGGAACAAGTATTTACCTGCAGATAATCACTGGATATGCTATACAGCCCCAAACTGTATCCCCTCACTTTTAACTCTGGCTGTTATGTCTATGGCGTTGCGACAAAATAGACTAGAAGTCTCCTTCCTTGCTAAGGTCACATACAAAAATGATTTACACCTCTATTTGGTACAATTTAAGTAAGGTGTAGAATGCAGATTAGATTAAAGATTTAGGAAAAACGATTTCAGTTGTGGGGGCAACTAAATAGAAGAACAGTCAAACCTTATTTCCAGACAAATAAGGATTATTAATAAGATCTTGCATTACCTGATTTTAGCAGAAAAACTTTGACTTGTTTCATTATGACAGATTTCAAGACATTTCCTGATATATTTCTGCTATTGCTGGGTGCATTATATATTACCTAATTGTGCACTGTATATGTCATTAAGTTAAATAAATCTTTTACTTATTATGTACCTAAATAAATTATATATTATTCTGTATGTTAAAAAAGACATATCTGGAATTATAAAATCCTGGAGAAAAAACAGTGATTCATTATTTTAGACTGATAAAAACACTTGTGAGTAAATGCAGCTATTTTAAGCAGTTGTTAAGAAACAATTAGTTTTAATACTGTTAACATTATTTCAGTTACATTAACTATCCCTTGCGCCACCGTGTAAGGGTATCCATGCACTACGAACTGACTGCAAAATGGAATCTGTGCCTGGTAACAAAAGACCATTTCAGAAACACAAGCTGGTAAAGCTCACTGACAGAAGAATCAACAGCAAGAAATGAGCCAAAAGGCAAATGATGGACTTATTCAGCTACATGAAAGAATACATCTGGGGGCTCAGATATACTTTAGAGCTCTCAGAGTAGAATTCTACAATATATTTTTATTCTACAGCAGTTTTGAATAAATTCAAATTCAAGTTTTGGAAAATAAAACATGCAAAAGAGTCACACACAGGAAATATTTACAGTGTAATTCATTTTGATACTGAACTGAAGGCGAATCCCAGCATGTTTTCCAGTATTATACGGCATCCAGATTTTCTATTGTCAGTGCGTTGCAAAATTTCATATTGACAACACAGGCCTGCACTGCAGGAGTTGTCAGGACAAAGTTGGAGGTTTTGGCAGGTGGAGCAGGGATATTTGAGGCTTTTGGCATCCAGGAAGGGATGAAATGTTGCTTGGCTGTTTGGCACCTATGAGCTAGCTGAGGCTTTTGGCATTGAAAAGAGTCTGTATCACCTCCTTCCTTCTTTGTGAGCAGTAACAGAGGGAACATGGAATTTGTGGGCATGGAGAAGAAATCGTGGTTCCCACCCTGACAACTCCAAGCAGAAAGCAACTGCATTAGTACACCCAACTCCTGCAGTTAGTTCTGCATCTAACAACAGCTAAAGACAGCACCTACATGTTCCTGCTGAAAAGAATCAACACTGATGTAATTAAAGCATAATTAAGTTGCTATTTTTCAATTTCTGAGTTAACTATATTGTTCAGATGAGTTCAGAAAAACCCATACGAAATTCTAGTTTTACTCACTACTGACACTTTTTGATGACCTACACGGAAGTCCCAGGGTACATTTTTATTACAGAGGCACTTGCCTCTGTCCTCTCCTCTGGACAATCTGTTTCATCTTCTTGGGTGATATTCCATAAATTGCTATTTTGACAGATAAATGTCTAGCAAAGAGAAAAATCCTTTTTCAAACCCTGATAAGCATGTCCCACAAATACACATCACTGGCAACACGCCTAAAAATCCAAACTTATTTGCCCAGGTTTTCGTTCACGCTTGCCCAACTAGAGGCATGAGCCCTTTATCTGCCTTATCTACAATGGTAAATATTATTTCACATTTCACCCCTATTAGAGCATGGAGAGCATGGAGAAGATCTTAGGTCCTGAGAACAGGGAGGAAGGCTAATGACACAAAACAGTCAGACAAGAAGTCCATGCTGCTCTAATGCTTTTAGGTCCAGTCATCCAGGACAGCTGATCAGGATCAAGAATATGAAAAAATGCTTCCCAAGCTTCCAGTATTTCGTTGTCTTCCAAGATTTAAAAGCACATGTGAATACATAGCTGGAAATATATAAATTTGAACTTTCAAAACACATCCATTCCTCTGAATCTGCCCCATCCAAAATGGAAACTATACAGAGAAATGTTTAGCATCACTCCAATTCCCTCCATTTCTAAGTGGTCTGGAAAATTATAACAAAGATTTGCACGTGTAGCTGGCAAACAACCCAAAAGCCACAGACCTTGGGAAACGCACAGAGGTTCTGAAAGGGAATATAACCAAGAAAGCAATATAAATTTTAGGACTCTGCCCACTTTCTCAGTAGCCAGCCTGAGGCAAACACTTGCCAGGGCTGGGAAGAGATGTAAAGACAGATTTTTTTAAAAAAAAGCAAAAAAGAAGGAATGGGGTGTTTTATAGTTTATAAGAAACGTGATATTCCTTTTGAAAATATCATCAATTATATTAACATTCCCAATGAAGAACTTAAAATTGTCCTAATAAGTATAAAAATATTTTTAAAATTATAATTAATTACACAATATTCTCCACACTATGGTATTATTAAATACACAGTCCTTGCATTTTGTTGTGCAAAGAAGTCATCACAGATGTAATGAAAACATTCTCATTTTCACATGACAAATACAACACACAGTCTTAAATACTTTTTGAATACAGCTTTTAAGGCTATGTATTGTTATGTCGATTTCGTGGAGAAGAACCTGACCTCAGGAAGGAGGAGGAGAAGGCGCATTATGTGAGTAGCACAGCTGAGAATTACATCTCTGTGTCCAAAGTTGGATTTTAGTGCCCCTTATAGAGCTCTTCCACCTCCTATTTTGCAACCATAAACATTGTCCTTTCTACTATGCATGTCTACAGTTCGTACAAAGTATGAAAGGGAAAACATGATCTTCAGGACATCTTGTATGGGCCTACTTTAAATCTGCATTAACAACATTCCATATATTTCCTGGAGTCCACGTAGTAAGTTCCATGTAGTAAGAATTCATGCAAGCTTTACTAGAATGCTGATTCAAAATTTGCACCTGGATACACTGGATTTTTCCACCTTCACACTGCACACCACATGTTCCTCATCCAGCATAAACAGTGTGATGGGTCAGCCAGAGTCTAATGTGCAGAATTCCTCAGGTGCATAATAGAAAGAGAGACTCCAATTTCTGGGAAATATATCTGGCATTATTCTTTTTTAATTACCTTATTAAATATATTTGCAAACACCCAAATAAAGGTGCTTTTAAATACTTTTCCACGCAATTTTTAAAACTGGTCTCCAAAGTTAAAAACTGCATCGCTTCAGCACATACAGTGGAAAGAGTAACACTGATAAAAAGATGAGCGTTATGCCTGTGACAAAGCAGAGGATTTCCATTAGCTTCCAAAGATCAAATTTGCAAAATCTTCCCTGTCGAGGCTTATTTTTCAGCATTTTTTTCTGTATTCCGATTCCATATAAAATTGCAATCATACCTCAGTGATTACATATTTTTGAATGCTTTTAAATCATGCTTTCCATGTAAAAAAAAACAGTACAAAACAAAACACTCCTAAATATTTCTCTTAATGGTCAGGTACCTATCCCAGGTTCATCTCCTCTTGGTGAATACCTGTGCCAGCTTAGGACCTCCTCATTTCCTTCCTGATCTGTTCATTTCATGGAGACCAACTTGACAGTAGTTGAGGAAACCATTCCAGGGTAAGGGGAACTATGGCAGGAGTGCTACGAATTACTGAAGCTCTAGATTAAAATTAAACAAAGTACTAAACTTACAGGTTACAAGTAGGAGAAAAGCAACAGGGGAGAACACAGGGTGGAACTTCTTGTTTTCCAGCCCACAGGTAAGCTGTGAGAACATGGAGAAGAACAGACCCTAACACAAAGCCAGGAGCTGTTACCACCATCACCATCAAATTTCACTCTTGCTGGTTTGTGGTGCTCCTGGTGGTATTTGCCCAAATTAACGCTGCAAACCCTGAAGTATAAGAAAGGCTGTTCTGCTTACGTGACATGCACATGCAATCCGAGTATGACTGGATCCCAGACGTACAACAGATTCACATAATGGTATCTACTTCTTCCCACAACCTTATCAATTACTGTATTACCCTGTTAAAGGGTTGACTTGCCAAGACTCTCATGCACAAGACTTACAGACAGGTTATAGAAAAGTAAATAAAGAGGGAATACGGGCATTTAAGAATTACTTATGTTACATACTATTTACCTTACAGTTTACACCATCATAAACAAACTTTATCCCATCACAATAATAAATTATGTATTTAATTTAAATCAATACCCTAAAAGCAATCACTTCAAAACACACAAGTGCTTGACATTTACATACAGTATCTCTATACACATGCTTTTGAAAGAAAATTCACATTTTCTCTTTAATTAGTTACAACCGCCTTTTTTTCCTTTTTAAAAAATTTGTTTAGAGGACTCGCAATGAAATCATCCACTGAAACCAATCTTTTTTCTCAGAAAGAAATGACTGCACCTCTAACTTCTAAAAGAGCCCCAATGCATACCATATATTTAAAAAATTTGTTTAAAATAATTTTCCTGACTTGAGACACTGTCTGCCAAGTTCCTGCTAGAAGCAAAATTTTATGGCTGACTTCCAAACCTGTGAATAAAAGGAGTTTATAGGGGAAATACTGACAGAAGAATAAACTGTAGCAAGAGCAGCCTGTATAGAAAAGTCTTTCCTGTGTGTTCTGTTTATCCATGATTTGCAACATTCAGAACCCTGGATATTGGGATATTGCACTCCTGCCTGCGTCAATTGCATGACAAGATTATCAGTAGCGCCAGACTGATGATTTGGTTATAGGTATTTATACCTTATCAGTCAGATGAGGCATCCAAACTTCTCATTTGTGAGCTAGAGATTCGGCCCATATCTCCCGACTCACCCTGCTATTTAATACTACATGTAGCACTTTTAAGGGTAATGTTTCTATAAAAGTAATGCAAAGCAGATCACAGAACATAAGCAGATACACCTGGCAACAGAACAAATGTCAAATGGAAAAATATTAAAGCCACATTGTTAGCTGACAGCAATTATAAGAATCCTAATTTTCCTTTCTCTAAGTAAAGAACAATTAAGTTTATCAATTTGGAACTTTAAATGCATTATTGATTTATTTCTAACCCCCGATTTTTAAAGTATATACCACTTTGTGTAGAGCCATTTGAAATTAACGTATTGAAGGAGAAGACTTATTAAGCCCATAACTAAGAGGCAGTCTGACTGAAGCTGATTCTGCCCAAAGTAAATCTAAAACTTGTCAGGCTGATCATGGTGCCTTTTTACTGTGGTATAAATCAAATTTAACAAGATGAGTTTTCTTCTCAGAGAAAACAATTCTTGCCCCTTTTAACAACGAGCTGATCTCTGAGTGGTATTAAGCAATGGCATAACTGATCCAAAATCAAAATATAATTGTAGTGTTTCTTTTTATTACTCATGCTTAACCTTGTGACAAATTTAACATATAAGTTTGCTCAGCTTCTCTGGCTCCAGCTGATTTCCTGCACTTGGAGAACAGTTTCATTCACCATTGTGAACAACTCGTTTTACGCAAGGCTAGCCTTACTCTGAGATGTTGTGAGCCTTCTATGGTGGGCACCTGCACTGGTAAAATGTATCCTTAAGCTGCTTCTGCTGCTGTTCTGTCATAAATTCAACTTTTGTTTGATCATGGTTATTTACAGCCAAAAGCTTGTACCAATTCTGTCATCTTAAGCTTCCTCCAGCTGTGTTCTTTCACATACAGGGAAATACACTTAAGTTCTTCTAGAAGTTTTTTTCAGATAACTGAAAAAAATATTAAAATATCCTCCATATATCTCATCTTGCAGAGGATCCCAATATGGAGATGTTGCAAGCCAAAACATCTTTTGAGGGCCGACTTTGGGTATCACCTTTGTACATGTTAAAAAAACCTGCATTGCTGAGAAAAAAATTTTCAGCTCCATGTGCAGAGAATAGTTTCCCAGAAAGGTTTTTATGTGGGATTAAAAATGTAATATTCTCTTGTCATTCCTTTCCACTTTGAGTCAAACAAAATATAATTCACTGAAATACATTTGATATCTGGTGAATAGTTTCCCTTTTATTGATTTTCTAGCTTCCAGCCCAGGGAGAAAAAAAAACTGTCAAGGGAACAGTTACAATGGCAGCACAAGTCTAGATCCAATTCCCAAAGAAGCAAAAGAAAAAAAAGAAAAAAAAAAAAGCCACTGACTTCAAATAAAGGAAGAGGAGGGCTTAATTACATATGTGGGGTAATAGCATGCATTTCCCCATTTGGAAAAATGTTAGCACAACTTGCTTTCTGTTCTATGTCCAAGTTCCTGAGTTTTAATTCTCCAAAGATAGAATTATCCAACCAAGAGTACTCATAGGAGAAAAAGACAATTTCATCTATCTTGAGTTTGACTGACTTCATTCCAGATCTCTACTACTGCGTATCTTTAGCTACAGTATCTTTAGCATTCAGCACAGGGCAAGAGGCCTGGATGTGGAATGACTCTTTCCATATCTGTTCAGTGCCAGTGTTTCCTATTATCAGTCCAATATTTTATGGTTATTGTATTAGCTTCCCAGCAGTACTTTCTCAAGTTCTGTAGCCTGAAACCTCCATTAACAGATGCTAAATACAATCGTTGTTTTTCACTTTTAGATCTTGTGAAAGCCTGTAAAATGAGTGGTCAGTTTGTCCAATTTTCTAAAGAAATTTTCCAAGATTTGAATGGGCAACATATAAAACCACTAAAAATACTCTTGGCAGCTCATTCATTTGGATTGTGTTCCTTCTGCCAAGCCAACTAATGAATAGCTTATTCCAAGATAGGACTTCCGCATGAATTTTTTGTAGTAAAGGTAAGAATATCTATTTATATAATTCCCTGGTTGCTTGTATTTGAAGGGTTTAGAGAAGGGAGGAGGTTTTTGGATTTTTTCATTAAAAAGGACATTAGCATTTGGACTTAAGGAAGATTTTTTTGTAAATAAATTAACCAGCAAAGCTACTTTATTATGTTTTCTTTTAATTCTGCCTTATACTCTGTAAATTAAATATAACCAAAATATTACTGTCAGGCAATTAGTGACTAAGCTAAAAGACACTGAAATCAATGGAAAGTATCTCACTGGCTTTATTGGACTTTGTATAGGACCTACAAGAACCACCTGAATTCCATGTCAGATACAGCCAAACCAGAGACGTGCATGTGATTTCTTACACATATGGGCAGATAAAGATCAAAGAAGAGGGGGGAAAACTCCTACATACTTTTCTCAAATTTATTTCTTCTACCAGCCTCCATTTATCAGTGTTACAGCTATAAAGTAGGTATTTGGTAGAAATTATTCTTCTTCAAATACCCACAAAAAAGATACACTTAAGAACACCATCTTTTTTTTGACCACAAAAAAAAAAAAAAGACATCAGCTCTTTTTTATCTATTGAAGCCAAGTTGTGCCTCAGATGTCATGGCTTCCTCCGAACCCTCAGAAAAAAGTTGCATTTGTTAGACAAATTATGATGGTTTTTACCCTTGTTGCAAAGAGTTTTTAGTCACATTTTAGTTGTCAAAAGTCTCCCTTTTATCATCATCTCATCTCACTCTCCAGGTTGATTATGAAAATATTTGCACTAATACTAAATGAGAGTCTTGAGAACAATAAGAAACTTCAAACAATTCCCCACACCTACATTTTAACCAAATGGTATTATTTCAACATCTTTAGTAAAGAGAAGCTCTTTTTTGACATGAAAAGAATACGTATCTTTTATGACTTTTCACATATTCTTATACAAATTTATTTTGAAAGCCTGAAACAACCTCCTTCTTCTTTGCACACTTTTTTCCTCTGAAATACATAAAGCTAAATTATTTAAGTGAAGCTTTCCAGAGAGCTAGGGGACCAATGAGCTATGCAGCCCATCATACACAGCTAACAGATTTTATAGTAGCTCACCCACTGTCAGATTCCAAACACTTTTGAATGTTCCACATTGTAAGGCATTACTTATTTCTCTTCCAAAAATATATCCTCACAATAAAGGGAGGCTTGTTTTCCCCTAAAAAAAAAAAAAAAAAGCGCCTTCCTCACCATTTATCAGTCAATTCCAAGAACACAATATAATCAGTTTACCACATTTATGTTGCTGAGCACAAAGGGAGATCAGCACCCAATTTTTTTCCCTCACTGATGCACTGCATCTAACTTCCATGGGTTTTCTATGCATATCATTCAACTCTAAAAATGGTCTGTGTAGCATCTCACTGGTACAAAAATAAAGAACAAGTTCCTCAGTCTTTGTAGAGATGAAAAATAGCTAATGGTAAAAGTATAAATTTGGCTTGTGATCTCATTCTCCTTTCCCTTTTGTGTGCTCAAAGCCACAGCAGCAGCTAGATAAGAATAAAGGAAAAATAAAGGAAATTAACTACAATGATAAGCAAATGCTGGTTTTTGGAAGGTTGTGCAATCCTGATCACCAAATACATTTAAGAACAAGCCAGACAAATGTCTATCAGGAAAAGTTTACTTGGAGTTGATCCTGCCTTGGAGCAAAGGAACAGACCAGGGTTTCTTCCAGAGCCATTTTCTGTTTGATCTATAGCAGACATTAAGGGAGGGGAGAAGGGCTATGATTTAGCTATGCTGAAGAAGCAATCAGGATTCTAAAAACAAAAGTAAGGAAGAAAAGGTCGATCACTGTTTCAATCAATGTCATGCAATGCCTTGCAATGCCTCATATTTTGCTTGGAGAAAAGGTGTCTCTCTCAGCTATCTGTTCTTTCCCAGATGTGTGTCCTGGTTTATGCCTGCCAGAGGGAACTCTCTTCCACAACACTATTTCACAACATATTTCCTACTTTAGGCAGCATCCTTCAAATCATCTAACTACTGTTTTGCTCTAGCCTTTTATCTCAAACCGGCTTTGTTTCTTGTTTAATGTAAAAGTAGCTTGGATAACTCAAGACAATTCCATTGCCTTCTGGAGCCTAGCTATACATACACCTACTCCCAGGTGGTTTCTCTGGAAACATACATTGCACACACAGAAACTACTTATCCTTTGGGGCTTTTAAGCTTGCTGATGAACTGTTCCCGCCCAGTTTGGAAGGTTAACCTACGCTCCCAAATCCTTATTCACACTACAAATATTACCTATCATGGATCATTAACTTACACTCCCAAATTTTTATTCACACCACAAATACCACCTATCGTATGCATGTATTTTCTCATACTCTTGGTCACCATGGATTAACAGCTTTCTGTAGAAACTACTCATAAAACACTAGGAAACATCATTAACACAGAAGACAGCTGCTATATCTGAATTCATCTTCCTTTTGCTCCACTTCAGTTTTCAGCATTGGTACATGGCCACATAGAATGCGTTGGGCTGTATTCTGTGTTGCACTTGAAAGCTACATGAGTCACAGGGGAAGAAAAAGGAGTAAAGGGGGTAACCACCTACCACTTGTATATTTTCTAAATTTGAACTGTAGGGGCCAATCCCCTTCCTCTTTGACACGTCTTATTACAGCAGGTCTGGAGGTTGCACTGCAGCGGAGGATCTCCTGACCATATGCTAGGCTTTATATTTGTGTTGTAAAGTCATAGACCTATACCACTACTGAGCCAAAGACATTTTCCTCACCCTTCCACGCTGCTCTTTGTATGTTCTGGGGCACCAGGCAAAGCAGGATTAGTCCCACTGCTTTTATTTATTTCATTCAAGTGGTTTATTGCTTTTGATCACCGAGACTCCTGCCTTTTAGACATCCTTACTGCTAGAGGGACAGTTTTGTACATCTATACGTTGCTGGGCTGGGACTTACAGTTGTACAATCAGATTTCATATTAGATGCCAGTAAAGGGTTTTAAAAATATAACTATGAAAACATGACAAGGATTTTAAATCTACTTTGTGTAATTTGGCTAAAGTTATCATGCTGCACGAAGATCTATTCATAGGCAATCCTATGGGGTTTTTTTAGTCTAGTTCTCACTAGGGAATGTTTTGTAAGAAAAGTATAAAAAGACATTGTTTCCTTATTATATAATACTCCTAACTTACGCCAAGAATATTCTCATCGTAAGCGTGTTCATAATCTCAAAGACTGACACAGCTATTGCATTACTTGTGTCTACACAAGTACAGCTTCTAAAAATATGATTCTTTGACAGTTTTTGAAAGGTGACAGATATGCTAAAAAAGGCTGTGTGTTCGTGTTTGCACTTCTGATTTGTAAATTCTAAGCAAATATCAGGTGTGTCTGCACAAACGCAAAATGAATACAAATCTAAGCCAAAGGTCCATTAAAGGAAAACACAGCTTTGTTGGTAGATAACTGTTTAGACACTACGAACAGTTTCCTCAAGTAAGAGAATGTTCCTAAATTAATAGTACAACTGACCATGTTGTTAAAAGAAATCTCTTCTAAATTTTTAACTATGAAAGTCTAATAAAGGGATTGACAAATAAAAGAGCATTGAAATGTACAACCACACCAACCACAGTTTGATACAATGCATGAACATAGCACCTGAAGCAGCTAATAAATTCTCTCCTGGGAAACAGGAATAAAGCATTGATTTGCTGATTTGAAAAGGAGGATGGGCATCTAGCCTGATCGTCTGCTTTGACCTCTTATAAAAACAGCAATAGAATTTACTCTTACTGCTCTACTGAGCAACAGAATTCAAATATGTTAGTTCTTCCCAATTTTTCAGATGGAGAAAAATAACCGCAGCCTGAGTTGGACATAAGGGATACTTTTAAATTGCACAGCTAACATTTTTTATTATACCCCAAAACCCTAATTCAAAAACAAAGCTGTTCAGTACTTCTTGACTAAAATCAAATCTCCCAGTACAGATACTTTACATCTGCCTCTTAAATGCCACAATTTTTGCGTTTACAGTTGTGAGCTCATTCAAATCTGCTCCTTAAAACAAGTTTGCAATAATGAAGCATTTTACTTAACTGACGCAGATGTCAGTGAAAGATTTTGGTCTGTCATTGCAAACCCTTTACACAAAGTGAAAGCGCTGGCAGTTAACCCAGAGAAGAGAAGTACCAAATAAAAAAGGCAGAAAGAACAAAAATTACTTCCCTGTTTTTGCAGTACTTAATTCAAATGTCCTTGCCCACTCTGCAGAACAGGAGGCTCATATGGTTTGATAGAGCTGGGCAAAGGACGGTTGCCTTAACAAGACTCCTGAGTAAGGAAAATTGAATAGAATGCGTAGGCAGTTCGTGCTTTCTGCTGGAAGAAAGTGTGGCCCCTTCAGAGGACAATATTGTGTGCTTTATCTTTCTTCTTTAAAGGAATAATCTTTAAGATTGGAAGAGAACTTGTACTGTTTGAAGGCTAGTGACCTCACTGACAGCCATGGTTGGGTACCATGAGTTTGGAAGAATATGTTCGTGCTATACTGATTCTCCTCTTTGAGCAAGCTGCTAGAGTACAGGCGCTTTGCAACAGAAAGTAAACCTCTGCCTCCATCATGCTCCTGGCTGATTTTGACAAAGAACTAAAAGGTAATAAAACTTAAGTTGCTTCTCCAAAACTATTTTTCCATCCCTTGCAATGCGGAAAACTGTGCATGAAGACAGTGTTTTGGATTTCACTCTTGCTACAGTAACTGCTCCCTCACCCAACTTCTAGGCCTAGCTGAGAAACTGGGAAGTATCTTCAGGAATGGAGCAGAGCGCTCTACATCTGCAACCATACCACACAGCACTCTAGTAGCCCATCTGTGTTGGACAGAGCCAAAACCCCAGCTCAATACTGACTGTAAACCAGGTCTATCATAACATTAATCTCCCAAGTGAGAGCAAGATATGTATTTAAAAAAAACAACAACAACAACAACCCCAAACAACCACCACTCGATCCTCTGTGCCAAGCAATCCCTATAAGTGACCCAGTTACTCTGCATAAATCCCAGCAATGCTAGGGGAAAAATGCAGAAGACAGACTACGCCCTCCAGTAATTCAAAACCACAAAGCAAAGATATCCTGTTGTAATGTACATGGTATTCCAGGATTATAATTTTTGCTTTGAGCCACCTTTCAACGTATACCAAATGGAAGCAAAACTCATTCCAGAGTGTTACGAAGCCAGTTTTGTGTCTCTCACAATTACATTTGAAATCATAATGACAGATTACAGGAAATGAACGTATGGACAGGGTGATTTATAAACACTTCTAAACAATGTAACTTTTATCAGTTCTGCTACATCAATCACAAATCTAGTAACAACTATTTTTTGTATACGATACTCTCAAGAGTGGTCAGGACAGGATTTGCTGACAGCCTATCTTAAAAACTGAATTATAAATTGCATTCGCTTTCTGTGCCAAGGTAATGGTTCCGTACAGATAAGGGAAATCATGCGTTTCCCACAAACAGAAAAGCATAAGCAGAAAACCAAGGAAAACTTTGCTATGCACACCAACAGAAAGAGTCTGTCAAATAAACCTAATGCCTGCCACACTTTGATAACAGGTGTGGCTGGGAGGGTTAATCATAGTTATAGAACATTTCAGCATTTGCAAGGCATTTTGGTACAACAATTTTGAAATCAAGATTTATAAAATCAATAAAATGTATGCTAAATGAATATAAATTACTGGCACATTTCTAGTAACCCTTGCCAAGGAATCAAAGGGAATTAGGAAGTAGGTGTAATTACTAATTAATAAATGAAAACTGGTAAGGCGAGCACTAAGTAGCCAGTAAGACTAAGAAAATAATTACAACTGCACTTACCGATGATGAAACTGATTTTAAAATACCCTCCGCAACTCTAGTGGCCAATTTTTTAAAAATTTGTTGAAAAGCTGAAAAGTAGTAATAAAAATGGCCTAAGGGCTGAGACAATGTCTTACCTATGGAGCTTCACAAACAGAGAAAACATCAGATTATAGCATTCTGAATAACTTCCCCCAAGAGTAAAAAGCACCTACTGGAAGCCCATTTATATCTATTAATTTTAGAAGGGTATACCTGGAATCAATCCTTGGAAGCTGAAATTGGACAAATTCAAATGAGACACTAGGCACATATTTTTCATGCAAAGCTTGGCTTGGCTTGATAGAAAGTAAACTTGATGAATTGGATATACATAGGGTCACAAACATTATTTTTAATCCTCTGTCTTTCAACTTCTGTTAACATCTTAAGAATAGGGAAAACCAAGTCCACTGTAGCATCATACTATGGGTATTCCTGAGAGCTAGAAAGAACCACTGAAGAAATAAAAACTGCAGCTAGGAATCTCATTCCATAGGGAGGCCTGCAACACAAATATGGGTTATGAATGATCTAAAAATCTGTTTATGGATTATATTAAAACACACTGTACACATTCCCAAAACATGCAAAAAAGGTCCCACACTGCAGTGCACCATGAATGGGCAACCACTCCTCAAATGCATTATCAGTCATTAACACTGGTAAGAAAACATAGCATTGCAAGCTGGAAATGGGCTGAAAATTCAAGTTACCATTGCATTAGTGAATAATGAAAAAAATCAAGTGACAACCTATGTGGTCTAATGTCAGGGGATCTAATAGTGAATTATACATTTATAAAACTGAATGAAGTTAAATACCTTGTCTGGTTTGCATCTATTTATACAGAAGAGGTGGCACACAGGACTAACATTTCTGTCATTATGGGACAACAGTTTCGATAACAGATTAAATTTTCAAAGACTAAAACTCTGAAAGGAGATGACATAGCTGCCTGAATTACTTCCCAAGGGTGAGAACATGCAATGCTGCCTACGCTCCATTCCACAAGGACCAGTGCAGTTTGAACCATATGGTAATAACAAGCCTCCAGTACAGTAAAAGTGTTGGTCAATGATTTACAGACCCCCAGGCTTGTTTCTAGAGAACAGAAGTAATCAGAGGATGAATGTACCAATGTACGTGGTAAAGAGCAAAACATTTTAGAGGAAAACAGGACACAGAAAAAAAAAAAAAAAAAAAAAAAAACCAAACAAAAACCCCAAAACCAAACCCTACAAAACCACAGGAAAGTAATGATAATCTACAACTTAATTCTAGCTGACACAGAGAAGCTCCCAAATCAAAATTTGTAACTATTTCAGTGGAAGCTGAAATGGCTCTGTACTTCCAAATATTGGATCCTACATGTTGTATGTTCAGAAACTCAAGCACATAGTAATGAAAACTGCTTGTGCACGTATACACGCATACATATAAAGTCTGCCCTTGCCATAAAACAAGAAAACGCCATGATCTAAGTCTGAATTCATCTCAGACTTTTAGAAGAGAAAAAATTAATTCTCAGTATAGTGTATGTCCATTACTCTAATCACCATTACTAGCTACAGCTCACCAGGGGAATTATTGGGCCAATTAGCCCATAGAAGAAAACAGAACAAAATTAACCGTGCTTCTGCAACAGCGAGGAGACAGCATTATTTTAACGGAGCAGTAGAGGGCACCGAAGCATAGTAAAGCTCAAATATTCTGGTGAATAGAAGCTGCCTATAGGTGTTAACATACATACACCATGGACTACTGGCTAGAACACAAGACCTGGGATCCAGACACCTAGTCCATGTCTGATGAGGAACAACTACAAGCATTTGGATAAATAACTTTCTGACTCAGTTTCCCAACCAACAAGTGGCATTATGCACAACTAATCTTGACAACACATAAAGCAGGCTTGTTTTTCAAAAGTTATGAGTGAATGTAACATTTGCTTAAGTAAACAGGACAGCTGGAGATAGGCTAATTACATTTGAGAGCAAGATGCTATTTAGACACCAAATAACATCACTACAATATACTTTTCACTGCTAACATGGATAGTCCACACTACAGAATGCAAACCCTATTCTATTTTATATTATACTTTGAGTTTTACCATTTCCAATAGTCAAATCACAAGGTCTTGCACATCAGGGCACGAAAGCGAAGCATGTAATGCTTCCTTTGGAGAGCTGCCCAGGGTAGATTGGGCTTTTCTCTTTTGCCTTCAGACACATCACAGTAACATCCTCTGCCTGTTCCAAGCTGACCATCAACTAAAGGGAAAAATGTAACTCCAGGTCAAATGGTCAATAACCATATAGCTGGAGAAGAAATCTGAAGAAAGTTTTATGAGATAAGTAACCTAGTTGGAGATCAAGAGCTTGGTTATAAACTTTAAAAAGCAATCTTCCTGTCTTCATTATCTATCTCCAAAAGCTGCTGCCACACACCTCCCAAAAAAATAATCAAAATGCAAGAACAGCTTGCAGTTGGGCAGTGCTTTTCCATATTAACCCTACACAAACAGTGTCCTGGTTTAAATATGGCAATATGTTTAAGAAGGGAAGTGCCTAATAGCCTACACAAAAAAAGCTGAGGAGGAAGACAGATGTTTCTTATTTTCTTTAAACTGTTTTCAACCTTTTTTAATGTGCTTTTGTGGAGAAAAAAAAAGCATGTATCTTCCTATAATGTAGAGCAACCTCCCACAGAGACTGGAACCCCACTGGAAATTTCTACCAGTTTATCTGCTACCTAGATTTTGGTTCCATGAACCTGATTCACTTTGGATTAATCTGCATTTTCATAAAATGAATTATTCTGACATTCATTTTTCAGCACTCCAATCATGGACTGCTACCCTGTGTTCACCATGAGCAACCCTGGAGCAGAGCTGCTGGGCTGTGAAGACACACTGCTCAGATTTTATATAGTGGAACAAAACCAGTTTATCCTTAAATGAGGGTAGGTACACAAGCAGTTGTCACCAACTCTGTTATGAGGCCTCACCAGAATAGTAGGAAAACAAGCAGATAGGAGAAAGGCTTTTACACAGAAAAGTCCTGGCTGCTCTATTTTTCAGTTTTCACTTTACTCATGCTGCTGGGTCAGGGGAAGACCCAATCCTAGCCCAAAAAAGGAGATTTCTCAAACAACATACTCAAAGGATAGCTATGTCTGCTCTCTGTCATCCACATCTTACTCTGCAATAATAATGAGGTGAGAGAGATTTGCAGCCTCTTAGACCATACCACTTAAACCATTTGTAGGTCTTTGGCAAACAACACATTTTTGGGCAAACTGGTAAGGAATAAAGTACCCTGACGGTCTTGCAAGATGGAGAAAACAACTGTGTTCTCTATGTGTGAGGTAGGGGCTGTAATACACTAGTGATGCTTTGCCTGGGAAAGGCTCAGTAAAAAAAGCCTTTACCAATCCTTCCTGTGTTTGTGCTGTGAGCTACAGATAGGTACTACATTGTAGTATACAATATATATGTGACAATATATAGTGACAATATATATGTAGAATACAATATGTATATGTAGTATACAGATAGGTACTGCTACCACGTATTCCTTTCATTTGACAAGGGTAAACCAGTCCAAAAAGGTATTTGCTTCCTTACTCTGCATATGTCTGGAATATATTATCTTAGTCTCTAATCAAGAAATAAAGACAATGTCAAGAGCAGCACGAATGCAGTTCAAAACAGGCGTATTAGTGGGTAAGTTAAAGCAGCACTCCAGAATTAACTATTACTTGATGATTTTCCCTCTCAGATATTCTTTGCTGGCACCAAAGGTCTTGCCTTTGTTTCCTTACTTTCCTGTATCTGAATTATTCTAGAATTCTTGACAGAAACAGAAGGCTGCCGCACAGACATTGATTGGGAAGACTGTGTAGACCGTCAAGAGGCTGGACTATTGGGAAATGTCACATACTAGCACAGACAGACTCTTTCCTGATTCAATAAAAATATTACCATCTTTCCTTTTACATAATGGAAGGTAGATTTAGTCCAGAACAACATTTTAGTGCCCATTCTTGCTCTCTGAATTCAGTGGAAGAATTCATATTTGGTACAATGGGAAAAAAAATCAGAAATTCAAGACACTGAGATACAGTAAAACCAGTCTGATTCCACTTACACAGATAAAAACTGGAAGACTTACATGGGGAAATACCAAGGAAGGTCAATGTCAGACCAGACTTCATTAAGCTTGGCTGTAAACTGTAGCACACAAAAAATGGTTGTACACATGGTTGTATTTCAAACTAATGCAGAAAACATTCAGCTTCGTTTCTTGTTTTCTTTAATTCAGAATTTTAGCATCTCATTGTCCAGAAAATACCAAAGGCACACACACTGTAGCTACACTACTCTTGCAAAACAAGTAAAAAGTTTGGAAGAAACAAATGTGTATTTCTAGATATGTTTGATATCAAGATGGATACATCTTTGGGATCTCAGGGTTAGGTACGGTTACAAATATTTGTTCTTCTTTCTCTGGTACAAGTTACAATTAAAATTCAACATGCCTCTTAACTGTAGACAAGTCTTTAAAGTCACCTCACGTATTCTCCAATGTTCTACATATTTGCACACAATCAGAAAAAAGGCAAAACAAATGCTATCTTGCAAAGGCCAGGAAACAACCTATTGCTGTTTTATAAGCAGCATACCCCCACAAATTTGAAAATAAACTTTTCTGAGTTTATATTTTAAATGTCAATTATTTCCCCTTCTAACAATTTCCCCTTTTTCCCAAACTTCATTTGAGCTTCTGAGACAATTTCCAAAGTTGCTACTAAGCTTTCTTCATTCACAGGATAAATTGGACAACTACAATATACAATTTCCAACGAAAAATCAGTTGTACAACTGCCTGTGAAGTCTCTCCATAATTAAAATAAGCACGGAGCAAAACCCAATCTTTTTTTTGTTTTACAGAGAATATCACTACTCTTCAAAGCATATTTTGGGACTGCATATTTTTAAAACATACATACAAAAAATACTTAAATTCACATTTTCACGTATTAGAGTTTCCTTGAATTCTAAATAGGCATTTCTTGAGTAAGAATATTTTATTTCTAAGAAAAGTGCCTCCTATCTTTCCTGGGGGGGTGGGGGGCAGGGAGAAAGAATCATGGACTTCTAAAAAGCCAACTGCTTTGTATCAAGAACAATGACTCCAAGTTTAATCAGCTGAAAAGGTATATTTCAGAAAGTTGCCTAGCTTTATTCTAATTATGTACAAAAATTGCTGCATGTAAGTGGGCCCAATCTGGTTTTGAGCCATTTATGGTAACCCATCAGCCAAAGCCTCAGATGAATGCAAATCATCCACAAGACAGAACACCAGAAGTGGAGATATGAGATTAAAATAACAAACTGGGTTATTTCACTTGTGTGCTGTCAAATAATGCTTCTTCCAGAAGCTTGTTTAAAAGCTGTGCCCTTAAAAATTGCTCTGGGTTATGTTCCTGATGATTTTTGGCACCAAAACCAATGTTTCTCTATATTAACTTACTAACAACGAATAGAAGTAAATCACCAAGTAAAGGGAAAAAGTTCTTACTACCTATTTTGAAAGTTTATAAACCATGTTGATTCCTTCCCTTGTCTTCTCCCCAGAGACTTTTACTGGAGTGGCTGAATTGATTTACTACCTGCATGAAATCTTAAGGTAGACCCAACTTAGAAACAAACACGAAAGGTATCTTGGTCACATCATATGAACTGTACTTTGAGATGAATGTAGAAAGGTGCTCTTGGCAGAGACAAGAAAGGTTTGAAGAAACTCAAGGGGAGGAAAAAATAACAGTCCTGGCAGAAGGACACAGGAACTCTGCTCTGAAACTAGCATTAGGTCAAAAGAGAGCACTTTTACAGCACTGGGCTCTTCCCGCTCATCCACCACTACACAGGATCATTCTGCTAGAAAAAATGGGTCAGCAGGAACAACTCCAATGTCATTCTCATCATTAACTATATGTAGGAACAGAGAAGAAAATCAGTAGTATTATATAAAAAGCTGAACTATCTTCCAATGTGAGTGGTGAGGAGATGGAGAAGAACATAGATGTTGAAAAAAATTAAACAAGAACAGCACTTTAGTGTCTACAGAAGTGGGTCAAAGTACATCACAGCGAGGCATGAGTGATAAAGCTTGCAGAAATAACAAAGGGCCCTGGAATATGATGGTGTCACTGGTTTAAGACTACCAAAAGCCTGAACCTATAACAGAAAGTCCCTAAAAGTTTTGTGACTGACTCCAATGACAGCAAAATTTGTTTCTTAAAAGGAAAAAAAGTAGAAACAGCTGACCCTGGATTTCAGAAGCAGGTGTGCTGCATCACTTCAGACAGACAAGAATGAGAAACCTGATGGGGAAAGTTACCTAACTTGTGGGGGGAAGGATGAACAGTTTCATTTCAACACTATTAAGCATGTTATTTTTTTTCCTCAGCTTGCATATCTGATTCTTAACTTTTAATTAAATAGCCAGAGAAATAAACTTTCCATTCTTCTTTTAAATGCTCCTTTTGGTGAAAATTTACATTACCATTTCTCAGTTACAGTTTTCATAACTTCTTTATTACTAGAGTTAATTAAAATGAACTTTTATAAGGAGGGTAACTTAATAAAAAAAGAATCGGTGTGATAAAAATGTAATTGAAATAAGAACCCTAGGATGGCCAATAGCACAAATTACAAAAACATAAGAATGCTGAGCTAAATTTGGTAAGCTCAACTTCAAGGTGACAGAGCAAACAAAGAATCCACAGTGTCCACAATCTGGGTACGAAAAGCAGTACAAGAAGTACTACAAAATGTTTCTCTCGAAGCTATTGAATTACATGTTTGTCATTCCTAATTGGTTTTGTCATAGAATATACACATGGAGAAAAGATTTATTAAAGAAAAATAATCTTACATACACACAAGATCATTCATTCTAATTAAACAGCATTCCAGACAGAAATACAGTTTCAACTATAGACCATTTCATCAACAGAAGATGAAAACAATGCAGATGAAAGGACAACCAGAAATACAGGCTCAATTCTACAGTAAGAGCAATATGGGAGTCACTAATGGAACAAGGGTTTCCTAAGCACAGCAATAATGCAGCTTTTACTCCAGCTATTTCAGCAGCTACCAGCAGCTTATGGGAGGTGTTTGCACCAAAGATGAGATGCACAGCTCTCCTGCTAAAGGTGCAGCTTGCAGCCTGGCCCAGGGACAAAGCTAGAGGCAGCTGAGCCGGAAGAGGCACTCTAACTGGGAATAAATCTTATGTGAGCTAGGGCTTCCCCCCCTCCAGTATACTCAGTATTTTGTGGTCTTCTGAAAATACCATCATTTACTAACATGAAAGTAACTACTACAACATGTTTTCAGACATGTTAATTTTAGAAGAGAAACCTGAAATCTGATCTCTGGACTCAAAAGCAAAAATAAGAGTTCCTGTATTTCCTTTTTAAGAATTTCCTGCTCTTATTCAAATCTTAAACATCCCTGATTGAGATTAAGTATTGTCCCACCACATCAGAGAGAGGTGAAGACAGCCATGTCGAACAGGGTCTCCTCTGGCACCAAGGTGGCAGAATGATTTCTGTTCAGATCATTCAACAGGCAATGCTTTAATGGGAAGCGTGACAGCGCCAGAAACAGTACATATGCTGGAAGGCACTTTGAGAGTTAAAATAATAAGTGTGCCTTAGAAACACTGATTCTTTTGTCATTGCCACTCATTTATAATGAAGTACTTATCATGTGCCCATTAGCAGCTCTAGCTCCTGCACAACCTGACAGTCGGTCATTCCAGGAGGTACTACTTGTAAAGCAGACCAAAGCCAAAGTATTACTTCACAGTAGTTCCTTCCTCCACCAGCTTCAGTTAGTTGGATCACTTCTGTAATGAAAGTTTACTTTGCTCCTCCTGCACCTGGGAGAAAACGGATACAATCATGTGGCTAATATACAGGATGGTTTAAACGCTGGTGGGTGTTAACATTTTCAGGCTGTAGTAACACTGCAGTCTGCATCAATGCCAGGCCCATACTGAAATAATCTTAAAAGGCTATCTTTCCATTTTGCAGTAAGTGCTTCTTTGGAATCATTATGGCTCAATATAGCCACCTCTGTGCAAAGAGCCTAAACAGTTTGAGATACAGCAGATCTCTCAGTTCTTCTTCAGCCATTATGTGGTTGCCTAAACACACTGCAATATATCATTAATTCAACCACTTTCACTCTTTAATACCAACCAGGCTTTTCCAAATAACATAAAATAATACATTAGTGTTATTAACTCAAAATACAATGAATAGTATATAATCCTTCAAGTTTGAAAGGGTTTAGTTTGTTAGGTTTTAATTGTATCCAAAGTAAGCATTCACTAAAAAAAGCTGTACAAGTTTCAAAGAAATTACACAATATGTTGGAAATTAAACTGTCAGAAATCCACGCCTAAAACTGGTGAAAATTATTTTTAAATACAGTGGAAGACAGACAACAACCAACAGAGGAAGAACACAAGCCCCTGGACCAGTCTCCTTGGTAAGCTCAGCTTCAATCCAGAACACCATTATCAAAGTCAAACAAAAATTCAGGAAGGGAAAAACAGGCATATATTTGGAGAAGCTGATAAGGTAGTGACTAGAACTAAAAAGCCATCTTTTCCACCATATTAACAGCTCTTAAAAGGTTTTAAAAATTCTGTGAAGTTGACCCTCATAGAAACAAGAGGGTTTTTTTTCCCTTGTACATCAATAGGTGTGCACAGGCTATGCTTCTCAGCTGATGTCAGCCAGACAGTTTTACCAATGTTCACCGACAGAAGGTATCAAAGCAGAGAAGTCAAAGTGCACAGTAACAAAATTACAACCAAAAAGATAATACAACTACTGACTGTACACAGGCTAATGTTATGTCTCTACTAGCATCTGGCCTTTGATTTTTTTCCAAGTCTGGGTAAAATTCTGGAGTTTTCCCTCAGAAAATACGTAACATCAATGCTGACCTTGAGGGTGCACATCCCCAGACTGCAGCCCTGTATCTTGGAGGTAAGCCCTGCACAGAAATAAGTAGTATTTTCACTATGCTTTAAGTGGTACTACACTTACTAATATTTACACTACGCTTTGCATGGTCTGACAAGTAAGAATGAACATGATGTGGCTCGTAATCGCACACAAGATAGTTCAAGGTTATGAATGTTGGTCTAGCAGAAGTTTACAAAGCCATCACTGCATCAGGAGCAGCTCTTACATTCTAAGACAGTCGAAAAGGCACACTGAGCTGCTCTATAACTTCATCAGCAACTATCTCCATTGTCAAGTCAACATGTGATCACCAGAACTGACTGACTGTCCGTCCCCCAAAGGTCTCTGCCTAAAGGGAACTATAAATACACTACAAAGAAAGGCACTACAATATTAATGATCTGGCCTGTCTCCTCCTATTTCCTTGCTTCAACTCTTACTAGGTTCCTCAGGAAACACAGAGGCTGATGTCATTTCAGCCACAAAAAGAGTACTACAAGGATGTTCAGTTTGGTTCAACCTTAATTTCTGCAGCATAATATCTAAACATAGTACAAGCACTATTTGGCAAAACTCAGTCACACAGGTTTTGGACTTGGAACATTTTAGGAAAAGTTTCTAATATTAAATTCAGAAAGAAAGCCCCAGGAGCAATGAAACAATAAATAGGGATGGTGCATAGTTTTATGCTATATGTGAAAGAATTTGTTTTTACCATAAAAGGGACTTTGCGTATAGCTCGTAAGAAACTTGCATACAGCCATATTCTCAGATATGCTACAGCCAATAGCAAATTCCCTGCAATCAGAGATGAGTCAAAGGAAAAACGTTATCCAGAACCACGCGCCAACAGACAACCGATTACACATCGGTCCCACAGGCTGTTTTGCAGCCAATTTAAAAGCCAGCAGCATCAGAGCCAGCCAAAGCAGCAAAACAGTGCCAAGTCAGTGCTATAATTGTTTGTGCCATTAAGCATAAAGAATGCCATTGCTTCCTAATCTTATAGAGAAAAATGTAGCATGGGAATGATGACAATTGCTACAAGATAAATTACTTAGAAAACCCTATACTCTCATGACATCACTGCTCACACATCAGAAAAGGCATGTTAGGGTAGTTTTATTTTTAATTTTTAATATTTTTTCTTCAATAAGTAATTACATCATGGATGAAGTATAAAAAAAATTTCATTTTCATTGATGGTTCCTGCTTTGTTTTCTCCTATGAGGCCACGTGTTATATATAAAAATAAAGGAGGAGTGAAACATGAGTGCATTTTGTCTAGCCCTGCCTAGTGCCAGGCTTCTAACAGAGATACTACAATTAGCCACGACAGAAAACCGGTGAACTTCCCTTTCTCCATGCAGTAAAGATACACAAGAATTTTCCACACTATGCATGAAATCACCTGATGAGAGAAGATCTTTTGCCTTCTTTCTGTTCTGTTGTTACTCATACATATTATGGGTGTACTGGTCTATTATACCCGTGTCTAGTGGGAATCAGCAGCCAGAGTGGGAATCTGTTACAGGTATCTGTCAGAGTGAGGGTGTGCCTATTAGTGTACATGCTCTGTGAAGTGAACCGAAAGTGTTACTACATTTTTACACATCTGTGAGTCTAAGACACAGACTAACTATAAACTCTTCTCCAAAGGGAAAGATACGAGAAAATTTTAATGCCATAAACTGAAGTCAATTATGTTACCCCACCCTCCACCATAAACAAGGCAAACATAAAAAGAGCAAAGGGTCCTAAAGAGTCTTGGCAAAATTCAAATTTCAAGTAGAATATTTTTATATGTGTATTTCTTTTAACTTGGGACTCTACAAACTGTCAGATGACATAAAGCATGTAGTCTTGATTCTTCGTTTTAGCATCTAAGGTGATAGAAATCACTATCTCATTCTCTTCCAGTTCTTTCAGAAAATTACAATAACCTCTATTAACATTGAACCAATGACTGGAATAAAAGCCTCTAATCCCTATCACTGTATCACTGTATGAGTCATCTCATACACTATAAAAACAAAGCAAAACAAAAAAACAACAACCCACCAACAAAAACCCACAACATTTTTCAGCAATTAGGTGCAATACATGGTTTGGATTTTTCTCCTGTCATTGTGTTCTATTGTCCCTTTGAAAGGTACCACAAATCCTACTCATTTTTTAAAGAATACATCTTAATTACTTTCTCTGCAATGTACTTTTATAGGGGTACTAGCATCACAGTTCTCCAAACTCTGTAGTCAATGGACTTCAGAAGAGAAACAGTTTTGCCTTTCTTCTCATACTGTATTGCAGGAAACCCTGTCCACCCTGCTGACTCAGAAAATACGGGTTTGTATCCTTCGATCTTTAATACGAGCTCCCACTGATTTCAATGGGCTTTTTCACTCTCTCAAGAGCAGCAACATCCGGCCTATATTCTGAGAACTCCAGTATTAGCTACCTACCTATATTGCCATAGCACTATTTCTGACCTAGGGGAAGAGGTACCATATACAGTACATTTCCACTCTTCTTGTGTTAATCTTTATTTCAGCACCTACTTAAACAGAAATGTAGATAAAAGCATTCCATTTTCAAGGAGCAAGAACTCGACCTCTTCTCAGACCAAGGGGGGTAACTGCATACAATCTGAATTATTTGGAGAGTCCCCAGTCTGCACTGAACGATCCATGCCTCCTTCCTTTCACTCCAAACTCTTCGGTAACATCCTGTGCTACACGGAGGAATTAAGACTGAATTACATATTTGCAGTCATATGTTGCCATCTCTGGAAACACAAGGACCAATTTTATGACCACAACAATATTATTAGTGTGTCTATTTTTTTGTCTATATAATTTAACTATTTAAAGTAATTTTACAATCAATCATAGGCATGTTTTCCAAAGATTATTTACCATGGACTTCAGCATTAAGTTCTTCCCTATGAAGTCAGAAAAACAGCAGCTTCCAAGTTACTTGTGTGGTTTTGATACCTTTACCAGTGCTATGCCTCCTACATACTCCATGTACATATGCAAATTATATGCATCTACTCAAACCGATAGCATCACCCAGTGAAAACTACTCAAGCCACTTAACATAAAGATTACGCATAAATTTCAAGCCACCTTTAAAAGCAAAAAAAGCAGTTGTGAACCCTCCACTGAAACCTCCAGGTCTTTCAACATACAAAATGAACTATGGCCCACAGCAGTGCTGCAGGTGATCTCAACTGCTGGATTAGAGTTGATGGCTACCGCAACCACCCTCTACAAACCTGTACTGTGAACGTGTACTTGAGAAAAGAATCAAATGCCAGGAAGCAAAATGTCAGCCTGTGCAGCCTTTCATGCACAGGACACTGCAACATGGGTGACCTGGTAGATGCACTCTGCATTAACTGGTGTTTCCATTTAGTCTTCAGGATCCATTCTACTGAACAAAAGTCAAGCTGAGCAGCTTTTAGAGGACAGGTCTACAAATGAAAACTATACTGAGCCTATGCAGACGGAATGTTTCCCCACCTGTACATTTTAAATGGCCACATTGGGTTCTACTGATCTTTCATCCGTAAACTTGGTATGTTCCTGTTCACATATTCAAACCTATGATTCTGATTCCTTTGCTTCAAAGAAGAAAATTATTTTCTTCTAAATTCTGAAAGCATTGCATCATATTGCTTATCTAAATTCTTTCATAAATTTAAACATTAGCCCTGGCACAACCACAACATTTATGTTTAATGCTTTTTAAAGCCATAGCTTGTTCATTCTGTTATTTTAGTAGTGTTGTCTCAGTGAAAACTGACTTTACTCCCTCAGCTCTCCATGAACAAAAGTTAACTATTCACGTTTGTATGATAAGAGAGAACTGTTTTATAAATCAAACTGAAGCCCATTAGTGGGTGGATTTGAACAAATACACTAACAACTATTGCTTTGAAGTCTATTAATTCTCATTTTCAAATGAAGCCAGAATATATCCAACTGATAGGGTGGTTTGGGTTGGAATTTTTTTGGTTTTGTTTTGTTTGGGTTTTTTTTCCCCAAAAATATTACAGAGATAAGAGAAATATTTCATTTTAAAATGAAAAAAGCAATTATATACACTCCTCTTGTAACATTGGATTAAAAACAAGCCCAAAGGCTTGCCTAATAATCCCATGTACACATTACAGGCTTGCTACTGTGAAAACACAGTAGCAAGAAAAGACAGCCCCATTTAGGTTTATCATGAGCTGGTAACCTTGCAAGAAAGGAAGGACCCTCTAAAAAGCTACCTATAGATTAGTCAGTGGATTGCACAGATTGCATTCTGGATGTGCCTTGAAAAAAGTTCTTTCAAAAAAGAAGTACAAAAACATTTGGCATTGAAACCACTGCAAATCCCTAAAACTACATTCACACGCACACACATACATACTGCCTCCGGTCTTCCATCAAGGACTTCTAACACAAGCCTGAAATTAACTTGATATCCAAGGAGATTGATATCAACTCCTTTCAAGGATACCTGTACTCTTCAGTTATCAGACCATACCTTGGCTGGAGGGAGTGTGTTAAATGCCACATCTGTTTCTAACTGACGCCTAGTACCAATCTGATATAGTTTCATTAGAAATTCCAACCAAAATACATATGAAGTTTTAAAATATCAGTATCAGAAAAGTTAAAGACCTCCCAAGTTCAGTACTCTGCCATTTAGAAACCACAGCATTTCCAGTTTTATAAGCAGCAATACACCTTGAAGTTCAAGCTCTCATGATATAGCCCATAGAAAAACTTAAAATAATGCAAAAATAGAAAATACACTGAAACCACTTCCAGTGACTACATTTTTTGTTTAGTGGGGCATACATCTCTAGAACCCTTCACTGGGTGGTGTTCCAAGAAAGGTTTAAATGTTTGGTAATAACGTAAGAGGTCTATTAACTTTGTGTAGCACCACCCTACCCAGGATCTCACAGCACTTCACAAAAGCACTGTCTAATTACACAGAGGAGATACAGATTAACAGATCCTCCCCTACCCCAAACTCCCGCAAGGCCAAAGCATGCCAAGTAGAGTTCACAGTTGCCTGGGTTTACATTTGGAAAGCTTAGCACTTCGCACGTGACATAGGATCCAATTAGTTCTTCTGCATCAACGCATGAGATGGGTCACACTGAACACATGAGGAGAAACTTTGGGCACGTCAGGCAACATGACATGAGGAAAGCTGTCTTGGCCCACCAGGTATGCCAAGGCCACAGCACCAGGCTATAGACGGAAACGTCTTTTAGCAACTCCTCACTCAGAAGCAAACCAAAAGCAGCAGAATACATTGCTCTGGCCCTTCCCCTGCTCAGGTGTCCCAGTGCCAAATGCAAACGAAAGGAGCTGCCAGAGCAGCTGTGTCTGGAGTCTCTGACAGAAGGCCACAGCCCTGCAGTAGCAGTGAACAAGCTCCAGCTGCACGGGAGCACAAGGAACAGCCAGTTGCAAATTCAACACCTGAGCCTGACAGGTCTGCAGGAAACCTTGGACAAAATCAGAGGCATGAAAATGTATCCAAAACTGATGGCTACTTCTGTGCTTTAGCCACAAGAATACTTTCCTGAAAGAAGTATAATGAATGCACAGTGAATATATACACACACACACCAATATATAAGAGCTATAGATAGATACTATATATATTTGGCTTTAATAATTTATCAAAATCTTGGCTTTTGATGCTGTGAGGTAAGGCGTACAGGTGAGATACTGCACTTGTGCTTTCTTCTCATGCAGTTTACTGGCAAATTACTCACACCTGTGCAGATCTAACTTTGCTATCGAGCTTTGCATTGACCCCAGCAACATATATTTTCACACTAAAAGTAACAAGAGAAATGAGAAATACTGTGATTCACAGTCTGCATGGCACTGCATTCATAACCAGTTTCAGGGGAAGCATTTGCATTTCATCCATTATACTGCCTCATATAAGCCAGTACACATTCACAAATACTTTACACAGGTCTCCGAACCAAGTAAGTCAGGTTCCCTATGGATTTGTATAGTAAGGCTGAGATCCCACATGGTTTCTCTGATGCCTAATACAGGCTCAACTCATGCTGCAGCCTTTCACACAAGGCCATTTGTAGCACTTCTCCATTCCATATAAACGCCTATTTGTACAAACCATAAAGTATCTTAGCATTGTGAGGTCTGTCACACCTCTGTCAAATACGGATGACATCAGCAAAAAAATAAATTATTAGGTGACGACTGAGACACAAGCACGTACATACCTTCTTCACTAAGTCTTACTAAGAGACCAGACTGAAAAAAGGAGCTAAGCAGTTAGACCCAAAAAGTCAGAGAAGTCACCCAAACGCAAATAGCAAGAGGTAACCCAGTAATTACCCTGTCCATTCAGAGCCACCATCTCTGGGAGTCCTGGGCATTATCTGAAAATGCACACACAGGGCATGTTAAACACACTCCTTGTTCAGGCCGCAGATAAAAAGTAGTCATAATAGCTGGCCAGTTTTTAAGCCGTCCATTTTATGACTGGCAAACTCTTATCTCAATTCAGTCTTAATACTGATTTCTGCTCAAATGTGAGCAATCACAGAATGTCCTTAAATGACCTTATCTACAAAGTGAAGATTTCTAAGGCTGTGCAGAGGAGCTCTGCTACTTGTGTAAAGTGGATCATCCCTTTTTCATCTGGAAAGGTGAAAGTTCTGCATGCCAGTAAGTTTCTGAATCAGTTAAAAAACAATAACAAATAAGTATTTCCAACAAAAAATTACAAATGTTATTTTAACAACTATAAGGATATATTAAGGCATTAAGAGTCATAAATATTGTTTATTTTCATAGGATTCTCTGCTTGGCAGAAAATTGGAATACTAAAAATCACTTCCCATAACTAGTTAGAGTTGTATGAGGGCCAATGACTGGCAATATCTCTAAAATAAACAGAGGGCTTTTTGCTTCCATGCTTTTGTTTCACCTTTTATCTTATCTACGATTTTAGGCCAAAATACCGCTGGGTAAAGTAGAAATAATGACTCAGGCACAGGACATACCTGTCTGGTAATTCTGTATGAATGCCTATCACTATTGTCCTGCGCAGTGTTATGAAGGACCCCTTCCACCTCAGAAAACCAGTCCAATATTTGTCACCAAAGAAAGAACAGACAGCCTTTTGCTATGAGACAAAGCCATTGTCCATGCTCCAGTGAGTTTGTCTCAGTAAAAGCATTTGAGCAGTTACTATCACTTTCCACAAAATTTCAGGTCCAGCTGACAAACAGTTAAGCTTTAATGCCTCCCAGCTGTTAGTGTCACCCTCCCACCTGAAGCCTGCTGCTTAACTGCACATTAGAGAGACAAAACCAGGTCTGCAGACTCTCTGGATAAAACCCCTAGGCTTAAGGGAAATATGAAATTCAAACATACAATACATGAGGGCAGAAGATTTAAAAGTACACAGCTTATAACTGATATAGACCTTTCATGCTACCACACCCAGATCCTTCAAAAAGTATAACATGTAAAATAAGGAGTTTAATTGCACTGGAAATCAGCAGTGCCCCACAGTTCTTCAACATGAATCCAGTCTCAGAGGCAGAACAGAGTTAAAATGGATCTACAATCTCCTGCTTTTCTAGAATCCTAAGGGCACAATCCTGTAATCACTATGCACATTAAAGTCCCAGTGCAACAGCCTGCAACATGAGCTATAAAATATCACATCTTTACGTAAAGAAAAAGAGAACTATTTCATGATTTCAAATGAGACTCATTGAACTCAGTAGAAGAATTCCCACAGTGAAATCCCAATGTTTTTGCTTCCAATAGTTTTGGACCAGATCTTTAAGCAGAAAACAGAACGCCAGACAAAAGAACAGAGGTGGACAAAAGGACGAAGCGGGTAGATCTGCCATAATACCATGCTTGCTGACAACTGGGATTAAATTTTAATACATTATACACATTCTCAAAAACCTTCCCCTTTTTATTGCTCACCTATTTTTGCATCTCGTGTGTGACCTTTAAAGAGTAAAACAGAACATTTGCTTGATCTGCAACAATGATCTTTCAACATGGTGGCCAAGAATTTACCAATCAGGAGGTTCAGAAGTTGAGTTTCATTAATATTTCCTATTCCATCCAGGCTATAAGAGAAAGTAATTGATACCTTCACTTGTCACACAAAAAATGAATGGTTTCAAGCAATTTTCATTTAAGAAAATATATCCTCTGGACAATACTTAAAACAGCAGGAACCATCCTGGTGTAAGCATATAAACCTATAAAGTTACAGGGCTATTGCCAAACCAACTTGAATAGTACATGGATGCATATACATTACTGCTCATTGACAAAAACCGGCTGGAAATTTTCTTCATCTCTGCACGTCATCTATGAAACATTGGGTTAATGGAAGGAATTTTATTTTAAACAAAGGTTAATAACTATAAATGTTGCTATGAAGAAGTATTGTAACAAGGAAAAAAATCTGAACAACCAATGCACAAATAGTTCAAGTAATACAGGCTAGAAAATGTCCCTGAATCTACTGTTAATTTCATATACTAGTTACTAAATATTTATCAAAGCACATAAAATATCATATGCATAAACTAGTTTAACATTGAAGAGATACCACTTCTGACTGCCAATATGTTGAACAACTCAAAATGCATATACGACCAGCATGGCATGTATTTTCCCACAACTGGCACTCCATAAAATGCAGTTCTGAAATGAAGCTCCTGAGGCTCCAAATACAGACTTGCAGCAGCATCACATTTCTATACATGACTGTGTATCGTAATGAATCACATCGGTTTGTTCCCCCACTCAATACTCCTGTTGGGCAGCTACTTCAGGACCTTACTCACAAGATGGCTAGAACCCTCCCTCTAACTTCCATAGTAAGATTAACTGCAGGCCAATACACTTACTGGTGTGCTCACATCCTAGAATACTACTACTTCGCCTTTTCCATGTCGTCATTATCATCTTTCTTCAGCCAGTATAAAAGAAACTTGTTATAAAATAAACTGTCTATTCCCTAACCACACTGATAAAACTTTCTGGGTTTTTCTGAATGTTATTTTCTGTATTAGACCTCAGCAGTACTAGTAAGTTAGAATCAAGTTTTACATTGCCTTGTTTCCATCTATGAGCTCCAAGAAGTTTTTGCTGGTCGCCCCTACGTGCATGACAATTATTTTCTTACTCCCATCTTCAAGGTCATCCATTTATTACTGTATTGTTCTCATACTCCTCTGTGTTGACAGTTCCTCCCAATTTTATCTTATCATAAAGTGTAATGATCCCAATCTTAATCTTTTTTTTGTCCTGGTAATTAATGAAACATTAAGCAGCTCTAGTCCCAGGAGTGACTACTCTGTGTGTAACCTTTCTCCAGACCAGCATTCCTCTTTCGGCACCATCAGTTATCTTCCTCTCCCATTCCTTATTCATTTCCCACTTCACACACCAGACTACATCTCCTCTAAGTTAATTTCCAGTATGGCATTACATCAAATAGCTTTACCAAAGTCCAGATAAATGAGGTCTCTGTATTCCCCTCATTTAAGGAAAAAAAAATGATCAAAGAAATGTATAAAACGAGTTAGGATAGGTTTGATCTCCCAGATAAATCCGTTTTCTTCAGTTTTCCATTTACCTTTATGTTATTAATTATTCCTTCCTCAAAATGTATTCCAAAGCCTTATACACTTAAGATCAGACAGACACGCTCACAGTTTCCTGGCTCCTTCCCTACTATATATTTCAGTACTACATTAGCTATTCCCCAGCCACTTGGTACCACCCTTGTTTTGACAGACTTGCTAAGAATTTCTGCTATCAGAGCATGATTTCACGTGCAGTTCTTTCGAAGTCCTATACGAAATTTTTATCAGATCCCTCCTGACGTAACTGTATTGAGGCTCTAAGTTTCACCGCCTTCTTGAATTATAATAAATAATTATCAGCTCCTGAAGAGTATATATCATAAACAGGTAACATTCCCTTTACAGAGTAGTTTACATGATTGCTAGCAGCATTGTTTAATTTAAAAATAAACACATATTCCTTAATAAACAAGATAGTGTTTTCATTTCAAAATAATACCATCTACATGAGTGTGCGATGAATACAAAGGGGCATATATAAACACTTTCTGTCATTGTAGGGACAAACCACGTAGATCTATAAAACCATTATATTCATATTGCATTTACTATACAAGCTACATAGGGAGTTGTTGTATGGAAGAGTAAACCCTTCTGTTCCTGGCACTAATATTTCATACCCGAAGTATAATATGTTATAAAATCTTATACAAAATGGTCTTTAATAGATAAAGTTGACAACAACCACAGGTTTCTTCTAGAAAGTGTACAGCTGTTTTAACATTATTAAATTCCAACCAAGAACCAAGCACATCCTTCTTTTTCAGTCTGGAAGTACTCCTCCAACTAAACGTACTCTATTTATGTAAAGTAATATCTACTCCATATGGTTTAACTTAATTCACATAATATCTTGCTGCACAGATAACAGGGACATAGTAGGTTTGGTCTCCATTACAAGCACAGGATCAGACCCCAAACATATAAACGCTTATGAAAACAGCTAGCAGTCTTAGAATTGTTGTCAGAGCCTCCCCTCCCATTTCCTATCCCACTATTTTTTTGTTTGTTTCCATCGGATTATATCAGTTTTAAATTAACAGATAACTATGTGAGACTGGGCAATATGTTACTGTAAAGTCACACAAGACTGTGGTGTTAACATCATGTAATGTCTTAACGTAATGTTTGGTTTAGGTGGCTGTTTTGTTGTTCCAAATATGCATTATTTATAGTTTGGGAAAAGTGAAAGTTATCTTAATAGAAAAACAGCTGTCTGAGATTGGGGAGACCTATTAGGCTGCTTGAGTGCTTGGAGACTTGCCTGTGAAAGCGTGGCTAGAAGAGCAGAAGAATCAGGGAAGGGCTAAGACCAAAACAGACGATGGTGGCAACTCCAAAGGCAAAGTAACATTCAAGATACTCAGTCCGAGTAATTTTCAGACAACTGTAAATATTCTATAACAAATCTATACACAGAAAAGTGAAAAGTGAGCATGTTGGCTAACATTCCATAGGGAGTCTGGATCTCTGCAAAGCACTACTAGATAGAAAATATTGTAATGACAGATAATACAGAAGTGGGATCATACCAAAAGGAAAAGAAAAAAGCCAAAGCAATCATTTCACATTCTGTGATAGAAAGCGCTGAATTCCTCTCACAAGAATATCTGTACTTTCAAAGTATGTTACTTTGTAAGCACCACCTAGAATTAGACTGTGATACCATTATTTTGCATACCAGAATAAAGCAGTAGATATTAATAGGGATTTCACTGGCTATCCCCAAAATCCCAAAGACAGAGCAAGTTTGGCTGAGCACAAGAAAGGGTAAGGAGGAGACAGTCACAAGATTTGCAATGGTAATCACTCCTTTTTTCTGTTTTCCTACATATAACAACCAAACATTTCTATCTTGTTAGTATTGTCATGGAATGAACAGCCTATACTGGTTTTGTTCTGCATGATCTCAGCCTCTTAAGTTTCAGTTGCGCTACATGCACACATAACTACACCACACACAGAAGTTGTAAGATTTTGTTGACATCCCCACCAGCTAAACAGCAACTAGTGACACCACCCTGCAGACAAACCAGCTTCTTCATTGTCAGCTGCACTCATTTCAAATCTGGCTTTCCCACCTCCAAATCTAAACCGCTACCAAAGAGCAGCTGCAAAAGTCATCTAGCCTCCCACTCTAGGCCCATCTCCTCCTAGATTCTGCTGGTCTCCTGCCAAATCATATTCAGGTACCTTGTCTTCACCTACAAGATCTTGCATAGTAATAAATAATATAGAAATAACCACAACGTGCTGAGGAATTATCAAGCAAGTCTTTTCTAAAAAAACAGAGGAATAAGACCTTACATTACACCCCGCTCCATAACTTACAGCCCTGTCACATTTCACACCCTCCTCCACTTCACACTCCCTTGCCACAACCCTGTGATTTGCATGTAAGAAGTGCAGTTTGACAGACTCCCCCCTGCTCCAGCAACCTACAGGAAAGACGCAGATCAGAGAGAAAAGATCATAGTGCTGGGAAACATTAAGGGATCATGTGCAGAACAGCACAGCCCCTTCCCAGAGGTGCTTCAGCAAACTCTCTCCCAGCTGCAGCCTTGTGCCACCATCTGGCCCCAGTGCCATGAACTGATTTGCCATTGCAGGATGAGACACACAGACTAGATCCTTTTCTGAGCTGCAATGCAAATCATACGCAATAGTCACCTTATATTGGGATACAAAAAGGCAATGCAAAGGTAGACGGACTTGCAAGCATACTGTTTGACTGGTGTAGCTGCAAAATTGCAAAAAGAAAACCGCTTCAGCTCATTTTTTTGACCTTACATTACCATGTTAGGAGCTGTTGGGAGCAGGTGGCTCTCCACCGATCCCTGCCTGCAATTTTGCTGGGCTTGTCTAGCAACACATTTAATCACAGTTTGGGGATTAGACACTCAGAAGATTAACTAAACCCTAAACAGAAAAAAACAGGCTTTATGAGACATAAATCTTGCAAGTATGGTTCCATACAGCACAAGTCCAGATTCCTGAATAGTTTATGATTCTTTTAAATCTTCACTGTAAAAGACTGCATATACTTAAAATTTGCAAAGGTAGCAGCTTAAGTTATTTCTAGTCAGCTCATAAAAATCTGTCTTTAGCACTTTTTTTTCCCTAAGAAAAAAGAAAGAAACCCAGACATACTCTAAGCTTTGTGAAAAGATAAGATCCTGGATGTAATACCAATATGACTTCACTCTTTATTTTGTAAGGCTTCAAAACAATACTAGATGAAAGTTTATATATAAGCATAAGGGATCTGCCAAAATGAAAGTGAAAACCCAGCAAATTGTATTTCAGACACCTTGACATATTATGCACCACGCATGCTGTCAGCTTCACTGTCCTTTCCTTTGCTGTAGGCCGAATGCTTGAATACCAATCTTATTAAACTACAACTCTGAATTTATCCACTATATATAACATTCCAGATGTCGTACCAGCTGGGAACAGGCCCTTAGGCCATCTTTGGTTGATCTCTTAGTCGCTTTCCAGCTTTTGCCAGGCATTCATCCAAAAATATGAAGGAAAGTGCTAAAAACAGATGTCAGAGTTAATGGGGTTTTTTCTTCATGGTAGGAAATACAGAAAACTTGCACCCTACACCTATTCTATGAAATATGAACGTTGTCAACAAACCGTAAGTTAATTTTAAATTAAATCATAACGTAGCAAAGTTAATTCATACACTCTTTTTCTGACAACAGGCCAGCCCCCATCAGTCTGTTCTTTGAAAATACTACACGGTCATTTGGATTTTTTCATTAAGTTGGAAAATCGTCTGATGTCATCAATCTGCAAAAATGGTTTCAAGTCCCTCATTTAAGAAAAAGTAATGTTTAAAATGTAAACTAGACTGATTGCAATTCATGGTAAGCTTTATGACAACGTCGGAGTAATGGGAGTTATTAAGTCGGTACACATCTGAGCTATGAAAGAGAAAGACCTGTTAGCCCCATCATATTACACAAATTATTTCAACTTCCACTCACTGCAATATGAACAGGAGATGTTCAGATCTTCCCAAGAGGTGCTCTTTCTTTGGGGTCTTATAGAAGTTTAAGCATGGAATTTCAAAGAACAGGGCTGGAAACGAGGTCCTGATCCTGCCAACACATTTGCACATGTGCATCTTTACTTATGTGGGTAGTTCACTGACGTAGATGGGAGTCCTCGCAAGAATTAAGTTATGCATATGCTTAAGTGTTTGGATCCTAGACTGTAAGGTCTGTGCAAGAGAGGTCATCTATCCTATCTGCTCTAGACAGTGTTCCAAATCCTCTGCCTGTACTGACCAAAATATTAGCAAACATATGTAGAACCAATTCTCAGAAAGACTTCACAGGGCTGCCAGCAAAACCGCCTGCAGTATGCAGCACCTTGGTCACTCACACAGCAAAGTACAGGAGATCATTTCAATCACAACTTTATCTTAGAAGTATGATAATCTTTTGACATACTAAAGACAACCTTTTTAAAATAGGCAATAGTCTTCATTAAAAGGAAGTCACTTAACTGCACAGAAAATAGACTATTCAAAAGAAATATTTTCACCCTCCTTTTCTTTGCCTCACATTCATTAGAATGCAGAGCTGAAAATATGAGAAAAACAGACTATCTTATAGCCTCAATATTGAAGGAGCAGGAGAAGAATGAACATTAACTGGCAAGTTCATTGTGAAGTATAAAAATATCTGCAAAAAGACAAAATCTTTTTCAAATGGAATAAAAAGAGCAGGGCAAGTTTAAAACTTAGCCCCAGTACTTAAATATGATATTTAGGACATAATTCTGATTCATACATTAGAATGCAATATTACCCTAATGCAAGTAGTTACCACTGAAGCCAACATTCAAAGGTGGTAAAATGTAATGGTTTATAGCCTGATATTTGAACATACTTTATATCAGCTATTAGTAACATCAAAAAAACATTCAAGCCAATGTACTACATTTCATGTAAGTAAAACTGATGCATTGTAAGTCTTTTTTTTTTTAATGGTATAACAAAAAGTGGTATTTTGCCATATGTTGTATTGATGTTATGGGGCATTATATGAGCTGTCTGAAAAAGCACAGCTTATTTCTTCAGATTTATAACATATAAAACCATAACATTTCCACAAAAGATCATTGACCTATATGCTACATTTTTAAGGAAACGTGCGTATTTTTAGGAAAGATGTGGCATAAGAGTGGAGTAGTAAACCACATTTGCTCAGTATTTTGTGACATGAGTACAACAATTAATGAAACAGATCAAATACTTTAAAAACAGAATTCATACCAGCATTTATGTTGTGTGAATAGGTTCGTTTGTATAAATCACAGATAATTCTGTGATCCTCACCAAATCTGCTAGCAGTTGGTTCAAATTATCAAAGTTTACTACACAGCAAGTTTTCACACATCTTTTTGACACCAAATTTGGCAAAAAAAAATTTCAAACTTCTCTCTGCTGAATACAATGATGTTCATGCTTTGCAGCGTCTATCCCATTTTCCAGTATTGCCATAGTCTAACACTCTACAGCATTCTCTACAGTATTTCTTCTGGGGTATCTGAACCAAATCTGCCTGAAACCAATGGCAAATGTCTTTTTGCATTAAAAATTAAGGCCTGATCCAAAGTCTACTGAAATTACTATGATTTTTGGACCAAAGCCTAAATGATCAGGTAAAGGAGAACGTATCATCTTGTATTTACAATTGCAACCATCTCCTAAGAGTTATTTTAAAAGCTACAACATCCTCTATCATACAGAAGCATATTACTACAAATTTGTCGCACCCATATGCAGATACTATAGTTTGCTTCATGAACCTGCAAATCAGCTAAAGGTTTGGTGCCTTTTTTAAAGTCCTTCTCTTATACAACATAAAATTCTAACTGAAGAAAGGCTTATACCATCACAGCACTAAAATGCTTTATCTTATAGCATGATAACACAAACAAAAAAAATAATTTTACTAGGAATAAGGTGTTTTTATAGAGCTAGATTACACAGCCTCAAGTGGCAAGAGCTCATTTTATAGTGTCAGAGTATTAAAAAATGTCCAGGTTCTTTCCAGTTCTCAGAGGTGTGACTACCACTCCTAAACCAAGAATCATCTTAGCAGTTGCCAGTCTATAGGAAGGCGGGGGGACGACACGGGCCACAACAACAGCAAAAAGCAATGTTTGATTTGCCAATCATCCACAAAACGTGGGACCTACAATTTCTGTCAAGTACATTAAAGTACCGAGGGATGACGTTCAAGTATAGCATTACTCTTTACCAAAGACCATGCTAAACACTCAACCAAAGCATTGAGCACCTTCAACCATGGCCTCAAATCACATGCAAGCATTTAATTCTGTAAATAGTTTCAGACATGCAAAAAGATCTGTTGACATTCATGGGACATCCTGTGTGCTGGAAGATGCACCCAAAGCTTCAGTTGTTTCCTGGGGGTAATGGTTTAAAGGGATTAGAAAATAAACAATACCTTTTAAGCTATGGGCCAAAAGAAAAGCAAGTAACTTCCACACATAAAACACAGGGAGAAAAAAAGTCACTGAACTTTCACAACATGAAAGAATGACTAACAAATTCCATATATATATTTTTTTTTTATATGGTACAAAACAAACTCCCAGTTCTGTTACTAAAAACCATGGTCATCCTCTGTACCCTTAAACCAATGCTGATAAGCCTCCAAGCCTAGGCTCAGCAACAGTGCTGAAGTTACACAGCAACCTGACCTTTGAAACACACAAGGATGCTTAATCAGGGATTACAGCTACTTCCATCTCTCTGCAATCTGCATGTACTCTTTTTCTTTTAAAGCCAAACTGATTCTGAAGATATAATTTCTTACATTATTTCTTCTATATTATTTGTTCTGATCCTGAATCTCAATCATTCTTGCCCATCGTATAACCTGCCCCGCAAATCAGTTCTGCTTTCTGTAACAAAAAAAAGTGAATAATAGCATTTTTTTCTGTTCAGAAATGTTTGACCTTCTTCCTTCTCATCAATCATTACATAAACAACCAAATAACAAGGGCATAACTCCCCTTTGCAAACTGAGACAGTTGTTTATAAAATAGCATAAAGATTTAGCATCCAATCTCTAAAGGAGAAGGGCTCCTGCCCTTTCTGGCCATGCTGCAGCCAGATCACTTGTCTACATCACATAAACACACTTTTATTGAATTAGATACCAGAAAAGAGTTGCTGAAAGCTGGGAAATAGAAGAGACAATCTCCTTATTTTGTCATTATATCAGCAGCACATTATTAATGTGTGTTGTGAAGCCTGGTACAGTTTGTTTCACATTAGGAGCATTAAAATGCTTCAGATCTTACAGTATCACAACCTGTAACACTTTCTAAGCTCTGAAAATAATAAATATAGTTGTCAGCGGTGATCCTCTCAAGAACCTACATTTACCATTTTTACTGTTACTGCCAAAGTTGGTAATTAATGTATGTCATTTTCTTCCTTGTGAGCAAATAGCTTTTGAAGTCTAATAGTCAGTAGAAATAAATCAGGTTTACTGGCAATGCTGACAGTTATTTTGAAATAGTGCAAAGTGAAATAACTGTTTGAAGTGGTAAAGAGATTGCTCTTTAGCTGTCCCAAGGCTGGTTGATTACGCAAGTGCTAATGATATCAGGCACCATTTTAACTGTTTCTAGAAACAAGGCCAAGATATGCAGATTTTCAAAAGAAAGCTTTTCACTGCATCTTCCACATTAGTGGCATACAAACTGAAAGCAATTCATGGTCAAGCCTACCTCCACTAAAAAAGGTCATTGTGACATCCAACCCGTACTATAAATCTGTTTTCCATGCTGGACAGACCTGAAAGAATGACTGTCAAGGATGTGAGGGATGTTACTCACATGCTCTACAATGTAAATTCCATTTAAATTACCCACTGCCTTGCAAAACAATAGAATGCTATCAGGAACACCTCACCTAGAATGATTAATTTTATCAAGCAAGCATTTTACTCAGCATTATTTCAGAGCCAGTATAAACTGAAGTTTCTTTTATTTTTGCATGAGGGCTTTCCATGCTAGGAGAGAGAAGCTGCTATAAACTCTCATGGGTGTTTTAATGTTATCTGTGGCAGACACAGCACAGAAGAAAAAAAAAATCCAATTAATCACATTCATCCCTCATGAAAAATTTTGCAATATAGCAATTTTATCTTCTCATTTGTGCGAAACTTCTCAAGCTGTTTAGATATTTTGTCAAGTTCAACAAATTTACCTGTATTATTGAAAAACAAAATACAATGTGTTCTGGTCTTGACTGAGACCAGTGAAGAGACATAAAATGTCTTTTCTATTTAAAAATATATTTGCGTTGTGTGAACAAATTGATTAATTCACCATTGAGTTTTATCAGCCTAAAACATCCTCTCTTCCATGTACATCTGAAGAATGGCTTTCCAGTTCCAAGCGTTGTGTTTCTTATAGTACTTGAAACACATCTTTTTGATTTAGAAGCACTTCTCTGCTATATCTCAATGAACTCTTATTGATAGATGATAGCAGTGGTGCGTCAGAGCTGTGTAAGCATGGGGTCATTTCTGCTACCTCCAGACCTTTCAGTCTTAATTTAGAAGTCTGAAGCTAAGCCTTTATCAATGTCAAAATTCTTGGATAAGTACATGTGCCAACTGCTGGGGGTGCACTGGGGGCATGAGAAGGTCAGTGGTAAATTCACATTACACTGTATCAGCCTCTCAGGATTTAATCATTGGTCTCCAGTAAAGAATGTCAAATGAATGTCTAGTCTGTATATTGTTAATTCATTTCATCAGGTGTCTTGTTACTAGTTCAGTGTAGCAGAATTGAGTTAAAGATTTTACAGTAGAATATTTGCCTAAGTACTCATGCTTCTGTCAGCTCCAGGGGAGGAGGAAGACCTTAAATCTATTGCTAGGAACCAAGAACTGTAGCTGGGAAAACTCTAAACTGAAAACCTCAGAACATGAAACACTGAACATGAATTTAAAAAATTTAGTCCTTTATGAAAAATGTGCATGGCAGAGACACTATACAAACAAGGCACTTTGGTACAGACCAAGATTTTCTTTTGATATAGACCAACCTCACACTGAAGAAGCACGCAATTGTGGCCCCAAAGATATGTCCAAGAAAAAGGAAGAAAATAAGTATATCAGAAAGTAATGTTTTTACAATTAAGTTCGATTTTGCATTAGTAGAAAAGATACTCCTGATCATTATCAGTCCCTACAAACAGCTATTTCCTCTAACCTGAACCTTCTTTCTACCCAGGTCGGTGGTCTCAGTCACGTACTGTGTCCAAGCTGCTCTCAACACCGCTCAAAGCAGGGGGATGTAGCAAAGCTTTCTGCACCCCTGTATAGCCTTTTATCACCTGTTAGAGCAGCCTCGATATCTGTCCATCACCCAGGGGAGCAGAAATAACAGAAACACGTGAAAGTTTTTGTCCATTCTCCTTTTTAGCTTGAGAATTCATTTTGATAGAGCAGCTAGCAAATGAGGGGCTGTTTCTGCTACCTGAGAATACTCTGCCAGCTGCTGAGGCTAGTACTATCACAGCCCCAGAAGGACTAAGGATCCAGGCCAATGAGTTCTACCATAGAGTTCAGTGGAATAGGATTACAGCCTTATAGTAGGTATTTTATTCAAATTGAAATGATATAGAATGTGTTTTCTGCAGAAATTGTATTATTACAGATTCCATGTGAAGGCACTTATCCTGCACAAAGTGAAGACCTGCTGGCTTCTGTAAGTATGATTTATATGCAGAGACCTTTGGCAGGGTTGGGACTAATGCAGTAATGCAAAACAAGAAAGACTGTAATTCTTAGCGTGCAGAAAAATGTACTGCACACAGCACTTCCACTATTTTCTCTCAACAACAAAACCCCAAGCTTAAAATGTTAGCTGGTGCTTTGAAAAGTGCCAGTTCCCCCATTCAATTTGGCAATAAACAAAAGCATGTTAAAAGTTTTCAGTTCACTAAGCAATCTATCATGCACAAGAATATATCACTAATGATATAATTACTCATGCATATGCTAGTCACACTTTTCCAGCAAACAAACAGCCTAAACAAAAGTATTGTTTGAATAGGATCATGCCTGACTTAGGCAGTACCAGTCTCTGTAAGGCTAGTTTTGCCTGAAATTGTAAGTGGTTTTCATTTGCTCTTAATCCCTGCCTCCTTTCCCTGCGCCCCCCACTCCAAATCAGAAACACATTTCACTTGATTATGGAGCTAATTTCCTTATCCAAGTAATATTAAAAAAGAGAAAAAAAAAAAAAAAAAAAACACACCAACCCAAAACAAAAAACCACACACACACAAATCCACTTAAAAACAGAGGTCCAAATTAAACCTGCAAACAAAAAAGAAAGGTACTAAAAAAAACAACCAAAAGAATTGAAAATATTAGAGAGCACCTAACATCACCTTCAGTCAAATTTCCACAAAAACACCAAATGATGCATTTTATCTTCACACAGCCTTACAAACACACTGCTCTAAACTCCTTGAACATGACTTAAAAACCCTTATTAACATCTGTAGGATTAGTATGGAGTAAGACAAACCTGACCTCGTAATTTGTTACTTACACAAGATGTCCCAGCTAAGAGAATGGAACTGCTTGCAGTACTCAAGTCAGTGGAATTTGCCTTATTCTAGTATCGGTACACTGGCTGAGTAAGGACTGCACGACCGTTCCTTTACCCAACTGAACAGGAATATTTCTAACATAATGCTGAAATTCAGGTAGCCAAGTATTAGCAGTTGCACCTCTGATGCTTCGATAAAATTAAATTTGTCAGCTCACTCTCAGAAAACACAAATTAAACCATCAGGAGTGTTTGCTGGTGAAGAATCTTTAGATGAAGAGCTAGACGTTGAACTTCACGATGTTAAGTCTTTTTAATAGTTCTGAATGCTTCTTCAGCATCAACAAAAATGTCATGTCACAGTATAACACAAGTTTCTGGCTCCTTCTCAAACGGACAGTGCTGGGGCTTTATGCACTTGGATAGAAAGTGCGTCACTAACTACAAAACTTACTCCTCGGGATTAGAGCTTGTCTTCACTGATGTGTTAATTTGAAATAAGTTTGTCCCTTGCATGACTCATCTCCAAGCCCAAAAATTTCTGGCTCCATTTCCCTGGTGATTTACATGCAAACTAGCTGGCAATGGAATAAAAAAGGCTCAAACCGAGAGCAAGCAGCTGATACTCAAAACCAGGCTGTGACTCACATACAGTTCCAGAGACAGACCAAGGAGGATGGCAATCATCACCAGGTGAAGCGGGGGAAGCAGGTGAGAGAAATGTGGGGAAAATGGCTGTCAGCCCAGCTGGATCCATAAGACAACTTCTGTCCACTTAATAGTTTACTTTATATGATATGAAACACACAACAAACATGAACATTTATTGCTATTATAAAAGGGTGGGATAATAGGTTCCATCAGTTTATTTCTACATTAATTTTTCAAGTCTTTGAGATCCTGGTTTCCACTGCCTTTTTTTTTATTAACACTTTAAATACCATGCTTCTTTCATCCCTGAAAAAGCAGAAACCAAGCCAGATATTTCTCTTTCTGGAGGACAAGGCATATATCAGAATATTTACCCTCCCAATTTTGGCATTCAATTTATAGCAGACTTTTCTAGCAAATTCAAAGAAAGGGTAGTTATTAAAAGAACTGTAACAGCCTCACCCTGTGTATTACAGCTTGCACACCTAGTTGAAAACAAATTCACTGGTTTCTACCTTACCTCTCACAGCTAAACACTCACAAGTCTAAAGATTTTCATTATTTTAATTGCTTGCTGGGTGGTTTCAAGATGCCCATATTCACCACTCTTCTTGACTGCATTTATTTTAAAAAAGATGTGTTTAGAAACACTCTATTCCTTTGCCAGGATTGAACTACTTAGTACCATATGTCTAATTCCAGATTCAGGGTGTCCTTGTTATGAGTTTATACCAGTAAACATCATAAAATTTAGAAGGAGCAAGGTCAACTAGAAAGCTAACTGGTCAAGCAAACATTTTCTCACTGAAAAAAAGATAACACCTTTTTCTTTTCCCCACACACCTTCCCCCCCAAGAGCTGTCTCTTTCAGCCAGCCTATCAAAGTAGAAAGGTACTTCAAACATATTCAGCCCAACCAAGTTTTCACTGCTGTCCTTGTTGGTGGTCCGTCATATGGAATGGTTTTAATACTTGGAAGCAATACCTTAAGTGTCAGAAAACAAGAACATTTTATTTCTGCAAGAAAGCTTTCCAGTACTACTAGTATTCTGGAAAAGAAAAAAATTCCTTGTAGTAGATTAAAAGGTGAAAAGCCAAAAGAAATCAAAGAAAAGTAGGAAACTATTCCTCATGGCACAGTTCAACTTATATCTCAACGTTGGGGGAAGGGCTATTATATATTTATTTTAAAACTCATTCAAGAATGATGGGGGGGACATTTTTTTCTGTCTCAGATTTCTAATGGCAAATGAAGTCTTTGGCTATGCATCAATCTATTTGGTACTAAGTTAGACTTAAATTACATTGACTCAGTAGAATTTTAGAAATGTAGTACGCAATGCACTGATGCAAGACATAGCTTGCTGAACAATGCAGGAGCTATAAGAAAATGCTCAATGTAAACATTTTTACACTTCTTCAGGAGCACTCAAAAATATTTGCTTTGAATCACCATTTCTCCTTTTTCCCTGAAGATAAAGCAGTAAATGTGTCAAAAGTATAATGTACCATTCTGTCCAGATGTCACCTCAGTGAATAAAGGTGGCAGTATCTCATCGGGTCATATAAGATATTTTCTTCTACATTCATATAGGTGGTAAAAAAGATATAACAACTGAATTTTGAAAATATGTGGCCAAAGAATTTCATCTGCATGTAATTCTTAAGTACACACATAGCAACTGAATATGCAAAGGGGTTAGTGCAATCCTGTACAAAAATGAGAGCACAGTCCTGCCAGATTAAACCAGAACAAAATGTACTGTCTTGCATGTACAACATGAATCCATGCGTAATTTTGCTGGGCTAGAACAGAGTACAGTGTGTTCCTGTTAATATTTACTCATCTTCCATTTCAAACTGTAGGCTCGTCCTTTCAGATAGCAAATACTTTTGAATATTTAAGTAACAGCTAGTTCTATTTTACTAAGATTACTTACTAACAAAGGAATGAATGATCCTGATTAAACTGGCTCCCTGCTTGAAAAATATCACACACAACAGCCAAAGAAAACCCCTTTGAAACATTCCTGTGTTTGGAGGATGTAAGGAAACTAATCTTGTATCATGACAATGATGATGCTATATAAAAATAATATCCATCTATCCCAACAAACTGGAAATTTTATTGGCCTGGATATGAGGAGCAGTGCAAGGTGGGGGAAGGGCAACTTGGGAAGATATGGAAGGATGACTTTTCCTGCAAGGGTCTCGTTGGCTAGCCAAAGAACAGCAGTTTTGGCCCACCTTCTTCTCCCATCCTCATGCCACAGTCTCAGGATCCTCTCATCCCTCTTATCTATTCTACTCCCTTCCATGAACACAGATGGAGGTACGATCTTCACAGTAGACTGGATAAGATTGATCTCTTGTTTTGCTAGGGTCAAGTGCACAAGGTTTGCACTTTTCCAATTTTCAACTAAAATGATGTTAGCTTAGTATGTACAAGAACACCAGGACTCTGTAGGGATGCCCATAGGACAATTCTGGTGTTCAGGCAAAAAGAAGGAATGTATTTCCCACAGGCCAGCATGCCTTCACAGAGGGGCAAGATACAAAGTAAATTGCTAAAATTGAATTAAGGAATGGGAGAAGATGCTACTGATTTTTTTTTAAATTACATGTCAACCTTCCTGTACCAATTCCACTTCCATGTTGGATACATTAGGCAATTAAAAATGGCCTTTCAATGTACATACATTCCTCTCTCTATTCACCTGCATATCTGTACCACAACTACTACATACCAAGCCTATGCCTAACAGCTTACAAAAAAATCAACTATCTTGATGAAGACTGAATGATTTTCACCCTCTGGTTTAAGACTTCCTTCCATTCGTAGTTTAAATGTCATATGAAAGAGTAGAACGAAGCACAGAAAACAAGAAAAAAAAATAAGTTTTCTGGCTCAGTTTGACCACATGATAAAATTGAGTTTTGTATGAACATTTCAGCAAAAGCATAAGTAAGTTATAACTCTACATTATGACAAACCTGTTATTAACATCCTAGAAAGTTAAGGAGAATAATTTTTCTATTTATTGAAGAATTCTTGTAATTCAGGAAGGTAAACTAGAGATATAGATCAGTTCCCATCTGCACTCAATATATTTATTTTTGTTAATAAATAATTCTTTATGACTGAATTCCCTTTCAGAAGAAATTACAACTAATACAGTTGCTTTTACTTTCAACATTCTGATGTTTTAGCACCATTTTCAGTTCCAAGAATTAAAACTTAATTTCATACTAAGTGGCCACGAAGAGCAGGCTTCAAAGCCCAATCACATTCATGGAAGGACAAAAGCTAACCATATCCCAGGTCCAATTCAGATCCCAATGGAATTAATGGAAAACTTTCCATCACCAGATGGAACTGAGCTTGGAACTCACTCCTGTATAGAGCTATGCTGGTATCTGAGGTTTTTTGCAGGGGGGATTCATTTTGCTTGTTTTTTTAATTGGCTATGTTATTCACATAGTCCAAACAGTCTGTTCAAAGACTCAGACTATCTCTCAGTTATATCTGATTTATCATCTTCTCTAAAATGTCCTCCATTTAATAGAAGCTATTTTGATCAAAGCATATAACCTTTACAGTGATTTTCAACTACTGTCATTAAACGCAGCCTGATTTGCAGCTGCATTTTACCAACCTGTAAGTTTTTGCTTTCCCAGGTGTTTGGTCCAGGGGACATCTCATTTAAGCACCTTTTCTGTTGATAATCAAGACCCTCTAGTACAGCAAAAGTATGAATTATTGTAAACATATTTAAACTAAATTCAAAATATTTACAGTAGCTCAGCATGCTTTCTATTCCATCTTTTCTGCTTCCTTTTGTCTTCCTAAAAAGATACTCAGTCTAAAGCTTTAACAGACTCATCTCAGTTCTGTTTAGAGTAGTGATGAGCAAGCTATTTTTCTCAAAGTAGCTCCTGCAAGGAGACTATTTTTTCAAAATAGAGCTGCCAATCACTTGACAGAACCATACCTTGTGACTACCAGGCAAGTTTGGCTGTTCTCTGACTTTCAGAGGGAGTGTTTCCTACCAAATTCCCTCCTCTTACATTAAGAAATGTACTGTAAGTGTCTATGAATGTAATTCAGACAGTTTTGATGTGAAGCTCGACTGATTTCTGGAACATATTGTGTTATGAGTAAATTTCCACAGCATGCCACACATTTCCTAGGTTTACTTTAGATCTTTTGCCAAGATTAACAGCATTTCTTTCATGTTGCTTTCTTTACATTTATATCTATATTCCATGTTTAACATAATGTTTCTGTGGGTCTGGAGAAAGCATTAAAGATCTTTAACTTTAAAATTCATAATTTGTTGCTTTCTAAACACTCTGCTTCATCCATTATTACACTTTGCATTTGTTTCTTTATAATTCACTCAACCTTCCCTTCTGAAAACTTCATGAACCAATAAAATGTGCTGACTTTTCACAAGCTTGGAAATGCAAGATCTGCCTTATACTGATTTATCCATGAAATAAAACAATTTAGGGTAGCTTAAACAATGCACAGAAAGGACAACCACCTCTAATTCTGCACATACTACATAACTAACTATAAACATCTTTTAACACATCTAAATCAGTTGCTTTTGCCTCTACTACATTCTATTAAACCCTTACGTGGTTTTGGTTCATTATTTCTACAATTAAATGCCTTAATGTTCATTTCATATAGTGTGTTATCATTCAATTTGCTATAAATTTGATGTGCCTTCAAAAGGTAACACACACTTTGTATCTCAGAGTTACAAGAACGTGACAATCTCTGTCATTTTCACATGTGGCATACTGACCTGGTCATCATAACGGTAAGTGAGGAATTGTTCCCCCGTGGTATCCTCAAGAAAACTCCCCTGTGGAGAAAGTGCAAACTCAGGCAAGAAGTATGCACCTTGGGATTGCTCTGCTCTTGTCTGTAAGAGATTCAGAAAGGTCACATTACAGCTACTAAAAACACAAATTTTAAAAAACTCTATGTGTATAATTACAAAGACTAGATATGAACTTCTGGGGGAAAAAAAGAAGTTATGTGTTTTCAGACAAGGATTTCTGGGTGGATACTTTGCTGCAGAGCTCTGTGACAAGGATATGCCAAATGCTTACAGAGGTCCAAAACCCAACACAATGCCTCAAATAGCAGGATCATCTAATAAACAAAAAGATACCATCTCTGGCTTATCAACCATCACTGCTGAAAGACACTGTGAAAACCCGCTAGAAAAGCAACATTTGGCTACACATTCTTTTCCCTTATACACTTCACTAGACCGTTACTGGCTGCTGCAGGTCATGGGCTTTTGGTTAAACGCAGTATATCAATTCTTACAGGAAGATACAAATACATAGAATCATAGAATAACTCAGCTTGGAAAATATCTTGAGAGCTCATCTAGTCCAGCCTTCTCAAAGTAGGGTAACCTATGAAACCATGACGTGGTGAATTACTTTCCCATCCTGCAGGAAGCTATTACTGCAAAGAAGAAATCTGAAGGGAGCGGGGAATGACTGGAGTGAACACCAGGCGGTACATATTAGTTCTGTACGCTATTCACAATTTGTGAACAGCATTTAAGAACAGACTGGGAGAGGAAGAAAGGCCTGTTTCAAGCTACAGAGGAGCTAATTCTGTCAGAATCAGTCAGTACCTCCAGCTGGGCTGTCTGCCACCTGGGCCCCTATTAGACAAATGGCTTTTGCTTAACTGATCTGTGCATGTTCAGTAATTGGAACACACCTGAAACGTGCTAGACATGCTGAACGCACATACGCTGTCGTTACATAGTAGGTCTAAAGCTTCCCAGATATGTAGCAAATGTACTGCACAGACTTCTAAATCCTTATTCCTACTACATTGTAACTTTATCCTGAGAAGCTAATTGGCTTGCATACTAGAGAAAATAAGCAATCATCTTTTGAATGCAGAATATTGAGTCCAGCTGTGGTAGGGAGAGAGTGGAAAGGGGCAAGGAGTTGAAAATCACCTTCCAAAAGGTTGAAACCTTTCAGGGAAGAAAACAAGCCCTGAAACGTACGAGTTACTGCTGGACATTTCCCAACGAGTCAACTTAATAAATGGGGTTTAATTAAACTGTTTGTTATATTTTGACATATACATAGTAATTTTACATGAAAGCTAGCACTTGCCATTGACCAGTTTCCAGACTGTTGGCTAGAACTGTATCAAATATAGGTGTGTAATTTCAGTGCCAGATAACCAGAGATTTCAAAAGTAATCCACGTAATTTAACCAGTTTGTGGTGGAAAAGGCAGGCTTTGCAAGACCTTCTGCAGTTTCTCTCCTGCACCAAGCTCACGACATATCATAAAAAGCAGATGAGATGTCATTTGCAGTATGGGTCTGGAGAAGCTTACATTGCTTTTGCTTACTCTTCTGCAAAGAAGAAGCTGTCAGCTTCTCAGACTGTAAACCCCATCATTCATGACAGCATTAGGTTAACATACTTGTTTTAAATCAAGCAATCGTCATATAAACTAGAAATAGTTTGCAAAGGACATGTCTAGACTAGGGTAAAGGTCATATTTTAGCACGCAAGACTGAACAAGATTTTAAAGAGGATTTTTTCATCAGGCCTGCATAAGAGTAATTCATGTTCACATCATGTTATCATGCCATTTCTATAAAGCCTGTTATAACAGTAGTCTACCTTGTACGCTTTAGCCATCTGACTTTATTTATGCAGAATTCAATCGTAAAATACGGAGAATAAATCTACATTTGATAACAATAGTTTCTCCATAAAGCAACGAAGAGATGTGCACAGTTATGCTCCATGCTGAATCCAAGCTGGCTGTAGCTGACACAGACCTTGTCATGTTGAGTATAACCCAGACGTGAAACTGGCTGACATAATCTGGCATTTTTCCCCACTGGTTTCAATGGGCTATCGATAGATCCTGTGTGAGGGAATATGGCAGTGATGTAATCCTATGATTTCAGCACAGGACTAATGGATAAGAGATATGCATTCTAAGTCTCAAGTGGCCTGGCTTAAAGTACTTAACATTTCTACCTCAGTTTCCCCAGATGTAAAATACAATTACAACACCAACTGACCTATATTAATGATATATTGTAAAATTCAGTTTATATTTGTAAAATACTTTGGAAAAGAATAGTGTTAAGTACTAGCAATTTATAACAGTATTTTTGAAAGATCTGCCTAATTTACGGGCAGAAGATAATCCAAATTACCCCACCACACTTCTTCGATAAATGTATGTATCACACTTTTTCCCTAGTTTCCTATAAAAAAAATTGTCAGTAGGATATTTAGCAATTAACTTGCTTGTGTTTCTCATCTTTATAAGCTAAAAATTAAAATAGAAATGTCTTTCAACATTCATCAGTATTATGCTTTGAATATAAAAGATGCCAACATTTGAAGCTAAAATAAAAATTTAATAAATATGACATGAGAAACTAAGGGCTTCTCAAACACATTCAGTTTTTGTATTAAAAAATGAGCAGCTAGCCACTAGAGAAGCAGAAGAATGCTTGATAGATTAATAAGGCAAGCAAAATCTGGCTTCCAAGCATGGAAAAATTCAGTGTAAAAGATGAATGTTTTATTAGGTTACACAGGAGGTTACAATGGAAACTGATCTGCTACCTACCTACTATAACCAAAGGAGGAGTGCAGCAAAGCATTTAATTGAAAATAAAAATCTAGGAACACACTATGAGTTGTCATGCAAACCAATGTTGAAGCCAAGTAATTACAGCTGATAAACAATACAAATCAAGAAGTTCATTTAAAAAAAAAAAAAATCAAAGCTTCAAATGCTCAAATAACTCTTGTATCAACTCAAAGTCGCAGAAAGTTTTTCCCTTCTAGATATAGGTACCTTCAAATAATCTGCATGTGTTCAATACACTTTCATTCATACATTGTTCTGAGCACAAAATATACTGTTTCCACTTAGTACATTTTATTCCCCACTAAGGAATCTACCAATATTCCTTGTGAAGCTTTTATATTTCTATGGGCACTGCTGCTTAAACAAAATTTGAGTCTGTGGGCTTATAGTATATTTGGGATCATCTCTGAATGACTTGGCTAATCCAGTATAAGTACATGTTTTAAACTAAAGACTGCAAGTGCAATTTTCAGAAAACAATTACATTTCACGCTAGCGTTTTAAGTCTTATTTGACAGCCAGTTTAATGTTATTAGCTTTAAGTTAAATGTGTCAAATTACAAGTACACTTAAGATTTAGAACAGGCATTTTAAAGCAGCTTTTATGATTTTATTAAGCACATGAAGACAGTAGAAGGTGATAATGTAGCCAAACCAGATATAATAATAATCACTACATAAAATTCATTGAATTTAATATATCAGGTAGCTAGGAAGCGTGTACTACTCTACTGACGAAGAAGAAAATTTAAAAGTCTGAAACAGATCGGCATTTCAAAATCTTTCTGGGTATCAGTTAATCGGGACATGTAACTTATTAGTCAGAAACTGAAAAAAATAAGGTCTTCCATTCTACATCATTCTATCTATGTTATCAAGGAGAACTATCCTGATAAATAGATGATGTATGTAAGTTCTAAGAAGCATAAAATGGCACTGTTCTTAATCGACGTCTTATGCACTGAGCACAGCTTTGATCTCAGGCTGTGATTGCTTCCTCACTCATCACCCCCCACCTGAGTGCTTAAAGACTAAATTACTCTTCCACTTTCAATTGCAGAAGAAAAAATGAACAGCTTATATCCAAGCTGGCAGTTTTTATATCTCCCTCCACACAGATTTGCATGTTACCATTTTTACTGCTGCCCAATTTCATTGCTTTGTATACTACTCTGACTGGAAGCATCTGCTTGAGTTGAAGTTGCCGATTTCAGGGATTTTATATTTTATGTTGTTAGTGAAAGTAAGAGGGATTATTATTGAGTACTTCCCAGCCAATGCTGACATTAGCAAGCAGCATGGCTGAGAAGGACTGAATCTGCTGATAAATAGTGTGCATTACTGAACACCCACATGAACAGTATTTGAAGGAGAGGGGCTTATTTTTAAGCAGCTGTAGTCAATCTAATGGACTGAGTATCTCTTAGTGACAGAAGCACAGGAGGTGGGCTGCTGGGACACATCTTCTAGTTCAGTTTGACCCAAAAGGAATCCCATTAGCACTCTCCGAAACCACTATACAACACAAACTACTTTAACTGGTCTTTTTCCTTGACACCCAGGATTCATATTAACTATTGCCATCCAACTCACTTGTAATTATCAGAGTAATCACTGAAATGTAGAGTTTCCTATGAATAAGAATTACAAATATTAATCATCGGTCATCCCTTCCAAGGTACAGATTAATGTCATCCAAGGATTTAAACTGTTACTGTAATTTCAGATAAATTAAAAAAATGTACTTTAGTCTACAGTTCTCAGGGATCATTTCATACAAAGGTTATGACAAAGTTCATCTGAACGTCATGATAATATGCCACTATACTACTTAATCATAGCCACAAGGAGATCAGAAAGTATATATAAATATGTTCCGTATTTATATATAAACAGCAGAAGTGAGCTTTCTGCAAAGTCTGTGTTGTGAAGGTCAAAAGATGAGAAAGCAGAGACAGAACGCCTCAAAGGAATTGCTTGAACATAATTAGAAATAAAATACTATTGTTTCAGGTACAGAGGAATTTTAAATTTTAGCATTTCTTGGCACCAAGAAGCACATTTCAAAAAAAAAAAGGAAAAACTGTGCTCTTATGTACACTTCTTAATGCAAATCAGCATTACCTCAGTTTAAATCAATCATCCCCTAACTAACCCTGCATGCTTGCTGAAATTGGGAGTATAATGACAACAAACGGGTTTGTGTAAAGAAGGTTAAAACTTCAAAATTATCTATTTTAAATGCCAAAGATGACAAAATACCATACTCTTCCTGAAACTGCCTCAACAACTTGTTTTTAAAAAGAGGAACAGATAAAAGATAAAGGTCCAGTCACTTAGAGCTTTATAGTTATGCGCAACTGCACTATCTTGCCCAAAGTAAATTCTATTTAAAATAAAATAAAATAAATTAAAAAAAAGAGACCAGCACAGTGAAGGCAGTTTGCTTCCCATAGTTTTGTGGCTCTTTTATTAGTTCTTGTTGGAAGGGGGGAATTGGACAGGGTCTTGAGAGTGTCAGTTTCCAGAATCACTGTTTTAGGGGGAAAGATGGGAAAAGCAGATAAAGCGAGAAAACTATCTCCATTCTTAATGACTCGTAAATACACGTTTGTCAGATTAATATGCATGGCAAGTCCAATCATATACCAAAATGTGTGCCTTTTGATTTAATTCAAGTTAAATACCTGTCTAGGAAGCTGCTGTAGCATATGATTTACACCCCAGGGAAGTAATATACCAGCTAAGTAGCAGTTCGTTTTAATGGATTTTCAAGGACTCCAGTACAAAAATGTTAGATTGAGCATAGCACTCCAGCTTCACCACAACATGAAGTGTGTTAGTAGATAAACAAAGCCACATTAGCAGTTCAAAACTTCAGATATCTCCAGAGCAAGCAATCCTGATGAATAAATATCTAGTAAGACTCAGATTAGCTTTTGTTATGGCAAAGATTCACAAAAACAACTTCCTAATGCTAGACACTCTGAAACATTTAAAGACCCTCAGTTCACTTCAACTGAGTTTCCAGAGAAGCTGCCAGCAGCTCAGCATTTCTGGAGACCAAGTCAATTATTTAATTATTAAACTAAGAGGCCAGCATTTTAAACCATAATTAAACTATAAACATCATTTCTTCTAAAAAAAGAAAAAGGACTCAGCTGAACAGATGAAAGCCAAGCACTTCTTCATAAAAGAACCCTGAAACACTCAGCATGACTGTCAAATTTCATCAGGGAAGTCACAAGTGAAATTATGAGACAGCCTGAAAGACTGAAGCAAAAGTCCTTCCAGGGACAGACCTCAAGTGCGTGATTGTTTTTCCGTGGTGTGTGCTCTGTATTAAAGGCAAAGTTCTGACCTGATTTAAGCCCAAATCTAATGATTTTTCCTCTCATCTCTCATTCTCTCATCTCTCATTCTAGACCTATTTAGAACCTGTAGAAATAAAGCAAGCTTGGGAAAATGTGCCTGTAAGTTGGAGATACATACAAAGATAAGCAAAAGCAATTCATAAGTATTTTGCATAAGCCACCTATTTACGATATAGTAAAATGCTTTCAGCAAGCAACTTAGAAACTGAAAATCCAGCTATTATTTGAATAGCATCTACTATTGAAAACTGAACTTAAGCTATAACTACAGTCACATTCATAACCAAGAAAGCCACTGCCTGCATCATCTCAGCTGCTTAAACCAAGCCCATTCTGCACCTATTCAAGTATGAGGAGTTATTCCACTGAGTTGAACGTGCTTAAGATGACATCATGAAAACAACAGTGCTCAGTCCAAACCTTTTTTCATGCTGTAGGTTTGTACAACTTAAAGCCAACACTGAACACGACAAGGATAATGGAAATAATTTTGGTTTTAAATTAAGATACTATCTTTCCATCTTTTCAAAAGGATATTTCTACTAATTTTTTTCTAGATTAAATGTAAATACATTTTCTTTGGCATAGCTTGGGCAGCAGCCCGCAATCAACATATTTGGAAAATCTTTTTCTGTACCTTCTAAAATTTATACTAGTGATTAAGCTTTTGGATATTTATCAACATCTACTTATGTTTTCTCTTGCTATGGTCTGGCTAAAAGCTTAAACTTTTCACTGAAAGGCTACAGTAGTATTTAGCCAAAATCTCATTTAGTTTCAAAACCCAGCGTAAATATCAAATGTTTCATATTTCCAAAAGAAATATGAAGCCTGGAGTTTTCCTTCTTCCAATGAAGCTGCTTCTAAACTCTGTGTTAGGCAGACTCTGCCTTCTTTCCAAAGGATTGATTTGATGTGCCTAATACTTGCTTTTAGATGAGCTGCACTAGCAGACTGAGGTTGCGCCCAGTGATATCAGTGGCAAAGTTCCCACCCCCATCCTTACAGAGTCAGGGCCCAAATACCTCTGCAGCAAGACAACATCCCTTGCAGTATAACACTTACTATTAGGGCTGTGAATTACTCTAGATATATTCAATGATTTTTAGCTTTACATAAATAAGAGCCAAGGTGAAAAATACAGCACGCAGAAGAGATGACCCTAGAGCAGTTAATTTCCAATTATTATCAGAACGTTAGAGACTGTGGCTCAGATTCTGTTGTCAAAATATGCAATGCCCAATTATTTCTTTAAGTCTTTAGTCTAGCCTTGGGGGAATGGGCACAACAATATTTAAAGCCAATATTAAAAGCAATTTTATAGCATATAGACAAAACATATACTATAAAACCTGGGTATTACTATTACCACGGAGAGTAAAGTTTCACATACAAAGTGTACAAGCCCGTTCTCAAGAACAAGAAAAAAGGGTTGCAAAGATATGGATTTACCAGTAGGAAAAGAAGAAATTAGGAGAGTAAAGTTTCACATACAAAGTGTACAAGCCCGTTCTCAAGAACAAGAAAAAAGGGTTGCAAAGATATGGATTTACCAGTAGGAAAAGAAGAAATTAGATAACAAAAAACCCCAGTAATTTTAATCCCTGCCCTCTGATTTTGTTTCACAGCAGTGATACTACTTATATTGCCAGCATAGTGGGATGTCTACTTGGTCTCCTTACAGATGCTGAGAAGCTGCATTAAGTATACCAATGGCATCAGTGTTGAAAGGCTGAGAGGAGCTGGCAGTATGGTGAGAAGGGACTGTACCTGCTGTATGGAGGGAAAGAAATTCATTCTTGAACTCATATCTCCTGTATACACTGCTTGATTATTTGCATTTTTCTACTTCTTGTTTATGTGTTTTATATAAAGGTCTTGTTCAACAATTTCTTATATAAAACACTGCCTTACGATAATGTGAAATTCTAACTGCTCTGAATAATGAAGGAAGATTATACCTGCACCTTCTCAGAGGCTTGATGCTTTGGGGGCAGGGGGATTGGTTGAGGGATGTTTTCACTTTTTTTTTTTAAGATGGAAGTTTTACTAAGATGAACACTCCTCTGTGCCTAGACAGTGAAAGGGAAGGAATACCTTGTTAAAAAAAAAACACACACAACTGAAAATGAGACAAAATACCATTTCACTAAAACCTCTTTCTAAAGTCTTGCAAGCAAGACAGACGTAGATGACTGAAGTCTTTAAAAAGTTGGGGGGGTTTATCCCTTCTTTCAGCATATGTTCCACTCTTCCAAACAAAACCCTCCTTTTGTTCTTTATTTAGTAACCTAATAAGTGGTAAAATTCTTATCATAAATCAAGACCTTTCAGCATTATTGGAGCATGTTCTCATGGAACTCTATTTATCTCTTATTCATTGAAGGTTTCTAAGGGTTCTTATGATCTCCATAGCAAAAAATATGCTACAAAAGTGCTTCCAGCATCCTTAGTAAAGAAACCAGGATAATCTGTAGTTTTTTGGGTTGTTGTTTTTAAGTTGTGCTGTGATTTAACCCAGCAGGTAGCTAAACACCACACAGCCATTCACCCTCTCCCCCCTCTCTGCGGGATGGTGGAGAGAATCAGAAAAAAAGGTAAAACTCGTGGGTTCAAATAAAGACAGTTTAATAGGATAGAAAAGGAAGGGAAATTAATAATAATTACAAAAGAATATATAAAACAAGTGATGTCCAATATAATTGCTCACCACCTACTGACTGAGTCCAGCCAGTCCCCAAGCAGCAATCAGCAGCTCCCAGCCAGCTCCCCCCAGTTTTATTGTTCAGCATGACCTCGTATGGTCTGGAATATCCCGTTGGTCAGCTGGGGTCAGCTGTCCCGGCTGTGTTGCCTCTCAGTTTCTTGCACCCCAGCCTCCTCACTAGCAGGGCATGCGAGAAGCTGAAGAGTCCTTGACTGAATATAAGCACTGCTCAGCAACAAAGAAAACATCAGTGTGTTAACATTATTCTCATCCTAAATTCAAAACATAGCACTGTACCAGCTATTAGTAAGAAAATTAACTCTGTCCCAGACAAAACCAGGACCATTTTGTTAAAGTGACCTTTACCATGAACGCCATGTGGTGAAAGAACTATTTTGCTAAACTGACAAACTTCTAACAAATAGACTCATTTGCAGGAAACAAACTTGCTTGTCTACCTATGGACATGATTGCAGCTCCAGTTAACACACTAGAGGAGACTGGAAGCATAATCTTTGAGGAGCAGCAGATTTATTTACAAAAGGCAAAAAAGGAGCATAGTTTAAGGCTACATAGGATCACTGTCAGAGGCAGTGGAATTATAAAGTAAAAAAAAAAATCAGCACATGCACTGAATGAAGATTCACATTGCTGAAGGAGTAGAAGAACAAACTAAATAAAATGAGCAAACATACAGTGTGATTCCTTCATTGATCAATAGGAGCCTTTATCATGGAGGGGCAAGACACTTTAGTACCTTTGGCAGGCCATACATTAACATAGACCTCAGGATTATTCAATAACAGCAAAAAAAAAAAATTACAATTGTGGGCCACACGATACAAAAGAGAGGCTGTAGCAGGCTATGGGCTGCAGATGCCTAATTCTTTACTAATGAGATAAATAGCTCCCAATAGGCTTGCAAGGGCAACATCACCGTTTTCTAATAAATCACTTCCTTCTCACCCTCTTCCCCAATATTCAGGCTGGACAATTGCTCTAATGCTAAAGAAATTGTACAAGAAAGGTATGTATGATCACAGATAACCAGCAATTGCATCTAAACAGGAAGCCTCCTACAAGCTAACATCAAGCAAGAATTTTGGGCAGGTGAAACTTCACAGCACCATTTTGTAAGTAATCCTGCACAGCACTTGCAAAATGCTCCTTTGTTTTCATTTGGACACAGTGACATGCCCACACTGATGTGACTGCAGGATTATGCATAGATATGACCAACCTTTCCACACAGAAGTTTAAACACACCGAGGAAGATGATACAGGTGGCTGGAAATCTGCATATAAATATGTGAGCAAAATGGGATCTAGCACATTGCTGGGTACTGCAAAAAAAAATTTATTAGCCACCATCAGATAAATAGGCTAATAATGAGAGAATGTAGGAGACAAGACTTTACGCAATACTTAGTTCCTATAAAGTACATTACAGAGTTAGAAAACACACTTAGCTCTTATATACTATAGTATTATAGTACTATTCATCAAGAGATCTCATGACTCAAAGTTGTCATTATCCTCATTTTACAATGGCTGCTCTCAGGAGAGTCTGGCTAAGAATGACATCGGGACTCCTGACTCAGATTTTCCCAATTCTTTTTAATTTAAATTATAACCTTAATGTTATGAATGTTATGTTATGTTAGCGTGATTATTTATATTTAATTTCCTTTTGAGTTTTTTCTTTAATAGTGATATAATTTGAACTGACATAGTAACATGCTTTTCATATACTTCAGTTGAAATTGTGCCTAAGGGCAGTGAAATTCTCATCCATAAGCTGTGTAAGGAAAAAAAACTGGCACTCAGAAGCCAAACACCTGCTAGAACTAGTGGCGGATCCAGATTTTTAAGAGAATTCCTGTGGCATAATGAAAACACAAAGAAGGGAAACGTGTGGGGCAATGGAATGATATTAAAACCACTGAACCTGGGGGTGGAGGGGCGAAGAATCCTAAACCACTGTATACTTCAGAGCTAAATACTGAAGATCTTAACATTAAAGATGTTCACAATTGTAATTATAAGCAGAGACTTCTGCAATGTGGGTAAGGCTGAACAGTGACTCTATCATATATTGCAGGGCACTACCATGCCTTTCACTGCTAATTATAGAGTCTTCTCCCTGTTCCTCAATCTCAGTACATCTGCTTGCGATTCAGGTGGCAAAGGAAAACTGGCAAGTATTCAGCCCCCAAAAAGCCTGGCCTAGCACAAACAATTTTTCATCATTGCATACTGTTTATGCAATGTTGTCATCAGCAACAGCATGGTGTTTATCATGAACTGAACAGGTAGATGAAATGTACGAAATTGCTCTGCTACTGTAAATTGCTACACATTCTCGTAACAGAAACAGACCTGGAAACAAGCAAACTCTCAGCCACCAAGAACTGGAATAATTTCTCAATAAGAAAATACATCTTTGGTGCAACTATTTTGAAGATCAAATAGCCCAAAACTCAAGGTGGAGAACAGAAAGACCATGCAACTATGCAACTCTGACAGATCAGGAAGACAGAAAGTTTGACAAACATTACCATCACAAAGCTCCTCAATGAAAGACACCCTCAAAGAGTCCTGTAAACACCATATAAACAGGTATAATCCAGTAATACGAAGAATAAGGTGGCAAGATTCCTCTTCAGAGAAGAGTCAAATCAAATTACTGTAGGATACATAAATATCCCCCTAAAAAAGAATATACTTATGTCATACACACAAAGGTCACCCAGCTATACTTAAATAACTAATACCGAATTAACACAAGAACAACCTTTATCAATCAGTGGTGTTTGCTGACCTACTTCAGTGACTTCCGCAATGAATAAATACATATATAAGGTTGTGTAAAGGCTTGCACATCCACAGATCAACAGAGCAAAATTGCTCAGGTAAGTGGAGAACTGAACTCAGTGGTGCCAGAACTTCTCTTGTTCCAAAGGTACTAACATGACCTGCACGAAACAGGCCACAGAACTAGGTGAGGAAATTTCTGCAAGTTCATCACTTCTTTTTAACATAGGAAACATTTTCTAAAAGGTTCAGTCAGTTTAGAGTGCACCAAGGAAAAGGGGATATACATTATTTCCTCACTTAATTACCTCCATCACAAAAATTCTGCGTATTTTTGCTCTGAACTTGCCTAGCTTCTGATTTTGGCCTTTGGATGGGCCTGGGAGGTGGGGGTAGTGTGCGCTATATTACACTTCCTGTATTATCAGAAGTAATTTTCTTCCTTTTCCTTAAAAAAGTTTGGAAAGGTGATGTGTGGTAGCCTAACAGCACCCACATGACCAAAATACTTAGAAACATACTCCTAGTACTGCTATCCCATGGAACAGGAGAGTTTGGGCTAACGCTGTTCTTCATCCACCTTTCTCAGCAGAGCACTGAGAGCACCTGCTACCATCTTGTCAACACAACTTCAAAAAGGGGCCTGGGGTGAAGAGGTATCCCAAAATTCTAGTTACAAAGACAGACCACCCTGAGTAAAAGTGTAAGTAATCTAAATGGTTCTCCTCCCTTGTTACCTCTAGCTGATGAATCCTTTCTCACCTGAAAGAAATTAGACTGTAGAGAATGCCACAGCCAGATGTTCACTCTCAGGCTAACTTATGATTTACAACAGCTCACCACATGAATGTGTCTAACACATGGCGAGGGAAACGTGATTTTTTCCACTGTTAGTTTTCCACCACTTCTGATAATTTTAGTGATGTTAACCCAGTTCTTCACCTACTCTTCTTTCTCCATTGCAGTAAGTCCCTCTGCAGGGTTTATGGACTGAGCAGCCTAGCACATTGACTCGGTCAGGCACATTTTCACAATAAGGAAGCAGTTAAATGGTCATGGCTCTGCTGCAGGAATGTTGGTTTAAGGCTATTAATAAGGCACATGAGGTGAATGCCTTTCAGCCAAGCGCCCTCCACGTGTGCACACCTGTTTCAGCATGATTTTAAAAAAATTCCCAAAAGAAACTGTTCACAGCACGCAGTCTCTAAGTCTCAAATAAGTTTCTGCAAATACTTTAGAGCTTTTAACCTTTTTGTGCTTTACTGATGTCAGGAATACCATTACACCAACCACCAGGTAAAGCATCCTACTTCCTAGTAAACCGTTTTTCCCTAAGAAATTATTTTGGTCTTATTAGCACATCTCATCTACCACTTTGAGATTGTCACTGACTTCCAGTATCGTGATCATTCCCACCTGATCTTCTGCTGCCAAAATGCTTTCCCTGACCCAGGCCCACTGTTCAAACATCTCAACTCACCTCTCCAGCATGCATCCATCCATATGTATTTAACTTAGCCTCATTTAAATGTCAGCCAAACTATTCCCTCAGTCCAGTGATGCCAGCTCTGGTATCTTTGATCCACCCATTTGCTAACTCCCTGTTAAAACTCTTGGGGAGAGAGAGGATGGTTTTTCTCCAAGGGTACTTTGCCTTTGTCTCTTACCAGTAAAAGCATCTCAAGCAGGGCAAGGTTTTAACTGTGTGTTGTATTGAGCTGAACACACTGTCCAGCACTAACAAAGCAAAGGCTGACTAGAAAAAGGTCAATAAGTGGACAAAACCCAAATATAACAAAAGAAGCGAAGCACCCCAAAAAAAGGCAAAGTCTTCAAATCGGAAAAGACCAAGTATTAAAGAGGACCTACTGTTAATCTGAAGATTGTCCCCTTCCTGGTCACAATTTACCTACTAGCATTAACTGACAGTATTTCACATGTACACTTACAATAAGCCACTACCTAGATAACTATGCTTTAGCAGTAAAAAATACAGCAATTAAAAGGTCACATGACAGGCCCTGCAGGCATCTCTTCACTGACAACTGTTAAGACTAATGGTCATTAGTTTAATGACTCTCGGTTTTGTTCGTCTACATAATGTGTACAGCAACACTGCAGGACTGATATGCTGAAGGGGAAAGGGCTCTTACTGAGGTGAGAAAAGATAAACACAGGATCTGCTGCTGGAAAGAATGAAATAAATCCTCTGAACAAACCAGAATTGCTGAAATGTTAAAAGACACAGCCAAGCAAGTCAGACATAGAATGAAAATAGAAACTGCTAATTCAGAACAGGATGCCTGCTCTAATCAAGATAGTTTCAACGCTAAAATTTTATTACCCATCTTCCATGACCAGCAAAAAATTTCATTAAGCAGTTTTAAAATGTTCCAGGTGATTACAGAATGACATTCAATGAACATGACAACAGAAAAAGGATGAAAAATTGACATTACATTTGTAATTCAAAGGCACAACATTGTCTAACGTTTTGGAATTTAAAAAAGTATGATGCTTTCTTAAATGCTCTGCATTTTCTTTTTTAAATATTTTAAGCAGCAAGTGTCTTCACTGTGACTGATCTCATCAACATAACATTTTTAACCCTCTAATGGTCTATATTCCAAATGCAACCAGTAGCGAGTATAAGTGATTAACACAGGTATCACAGAAGGAACATTAAAAGAGAGGCCATGTGATTACATTCCTAGTCACTCATCTTGTATTCACACTCAAACAGCTGAAGTGGAGTGAATTGCTTCGCTATGTGTGCACAGCTCTGGGAACTTGGCTACCATATCCACAATATGTGATTTGCCAATACATACCACCTGCATACTGAGGGAACGGAAGACCTTCCTGTGGAGGAATATCTTCCCATCCTGTGTGGGTGTACAGAAGCAGATGTGTACGTACAGTGGATAGCTCCCAGGACAGATGAATTGAGACATGTCATAAGTCATGCATGGCTTTCCAATAATGATTATCTTTCTACAGGAAATTTAACAAAATAATTTTACTCCTTCAGAATACTGGATTGGAGTTTATGATGGCATAGCAGATGGCTAGTAAGATGAATTATCTTGTTTCCTTCTCTTTTCTAGCTGTTTGAAGAACCTAATTGTAGGGGGTGATAACTGTTTCAGCACGTACCTAGTTACTGGAACTTCACTGAATCTTCTGGCAACTAAAAATTAGACACACAACTGTACAGCAAATAGAGGCTGTAGCTAAGCTCCTGAAAAGCCCTCCTACCTTGACCAATACAGGAAAGGCCGTGGAGGGACTGACTCTTATTGTTGCTTCTGGTATAATCAAATCTTTTAACGCATTTGTCTTGCATGCAAAATGTGACATAGACATCTTTCAGAAGGCAAGTCATTCAGCCTCCCCTCCTTCAACAAAGTGGAAAACACCACTATTTTTCACAGAAGTAGGACAACTACTAAGGAATCCTTTCAAAAGCAGCTTTTATATACTGGATTCTAAAAGAGTACACATAATCTTGGTTTGTCCACTTGACCTTGTCTTTTGAAAAGCTGTCTTGTCTCTTGTAGGACAAGGGATACTCCGCTCACTACTTTCAAAAACAGCAAGGGCAAGGGAAAACACAGCATTTCCAATACTTGCCTGATTTCTAACCAGCAGTGCAAAATCACCTATTCTTGCATATCTAGCAGCTTCTCTTTTACCGCTGCCATTTGCACATAAGGTTAAACAGGATTCTTGACAGCATAGTTTAATTTTAAAGATTTACAGAAGGGCACTATTCCTACAGAATATTTTTCAACTATTCCTGAGCACTTTTGGATGGATCTGTGCAATAACCTCCCCTGAATTTTCTTATCCGCAGTCAGCTCTTAGTTTGCCAGTACAAGCTAATGTGAGATAGCAGGCCAACCCTAACAGTTCAATAGCTAAAGGTTTAGCATGGTTCCAGATTCTCATATGTTTGTCTTTAGCATTCTAAGACTATTCAAAATACAGACAGAATCCAAGAACAATGGACTGTGCAAAGGCAGGGAAATAAATTCATCCGCCCTTTTATTTAATTGCAGAGAATTCCTTTTGCCCTAGGTATCTATAACTTCTCAGACTAAAGCAACCCTGACACTAGAAACTGCTACAGGTAGAACCTACACAATCTACTAAATTTGCAGTGGTGTAAAATACTGCGCTCTTCCTGATTCAGTCAATCTATTCTTATCCTGCGTAATTACACATCTCTTCACATTCTCCACTGCTTTACAAATTGTAAACAAACCGCACAAATTGACGGTCTCACTCTCACAATCAAGCTGTGCTGACTGTGGCAGTAATCCTATTTTCATTTGCACTTTTTACAGGCCTGGCTCCTCTGCGCTTCATACAGAGTAAAATGTTATTATATGAAGCCTAAACAGCATCCATTTTAAATATCAAGACTCGAATATAAATCTTAGCCTGTGTATTTCTCTGCAAGCTTGGCCGTACTTGGAATTACAAGTCCAGAACATCTCCATTTCAGAGCCCAGTCTTTTTGCCAAGAGATATGGTTCTTTTATCCTCATTATAGTGGGAAAAAAAGCCAACTTGCTGGTCTGACTCAGGCTGTAATTATTCTGTGCCTTTATACAAGCTTTTTATAGTTCCTGGTAAAAGGCTGAAGTGAATCCTACACATCCACACAAGGTCTGAAAGTTGTTGCCCTCTTGCAGAAAACCATCGAAAAATGACTGAATGAGATTTGTCCCTTCTCTATGTGCTTTTCCTTTCTTAGGGTTAGGATGATGCATGCAGTGATTTTGCTCATTTTGCATTACTCCAGCTTTAATAACAGAGGAGGAGTCTGACTGCAATTTTTTCTGTAAAAAAATGCAACAAATTTCTCAAAAAAGCCTGATTGCCTACTTAAAATCTTCAAAGAAGCAACTACGCACTTTAAAAGGAAACAATAATAAAACTTCCAAGTCAAAATGCCTATACCAACAAGATTTAGTATGGTCTCTGTATCTCAAAATAAGCCAAAACTATCTATTCCTGCCATTTACAAACACAGAATCATTCCAAATTGCATAAAAAACATAAGAATCCAAATCAGTCACAAGCATTTCACAGATTAATCAAATGTCTCATGCAGACCAGGAAAACACATGGCTACGCTGCCCTCCTGGTTTTGCTCCTTCAGCATCGAGCAAAAACCCAATACCTATTCTAAATCAATGTGTTCCATACTACTGCTTCCTGGGAGACTGGGGGGTGAAAACATGTAGGAAAAAGAGCACCATTCTCCCAGGTCTTTACAAGCTATAAAAATCATATTTTAAAATGCCAGTAATATAACAGGAAACGTTGCACTTAAACTCTCAAGTCTACTGTGAGTGGGCAAATGCAAAAATAGGGCACCCCACTTCAATATTCCACCTACTACTACTCATTTTTTTTCTCCTCTCATATATATGAAAAACAGCCAATTTGTACTATTTTCAGAATACTATTCCAGGAACAAAGGAAGTTAATGTACAGCACATTTGAAACAAAGTCAAAATACAAAAACCAAATTCAGCTTCAGTTGAGAAATGTTTTAAATAAATTAAAGTTAATAGAATAAACCCTTCTCTGTAAATCACTTCTTATAATTTCCTTTAGTTAAAGATAACAACATATTGGATTTAAGTCCATACATAACATATCAAATGCTTTTTTTTTTTTACAGAGGATCTATTCATAGCAGCTTGTATTTGCAACATATGCAGCAAATTATACTATTAAACACTTAATCCTAATAAAGTTTAAATTTCAGTCCTAACAATAAAGCTTGCACAAATCCTGCTATACTTGAAATAGGATTCTAGAAATAACCAATAAAAGTCATAGGTAACTATCATGACAATTAATAACTGAACATTTGAGATGTAAAGTTAGCTGTTTACATTAAAATGTTCTGATGAAATATTAAGAACAATTCTGAATATCTTTTCAATTGGTAAATAAAAATAATGTAAACATTAACAAGATACAGGAAAATAACACATAGGTGAGAGCCCTGTGAGTCAGTTTACATGTCTCTCAAAAATGTGAGCTCTTATGTGCACTCCATGGCAGCTGTGAATTGACTGATCCCACTGAGAGGCCTTTGCAACTCCAACACCTTACAGAACAGGCGAGTACAGCACCAACCCTCATGCAAATCCACAGCAGGAGAAAAATTGCTACTGCAGTAGAGAGCCTCTGGTACTAACAGCCCATTAAAAAAAAAAAAAAAAAACAAAAAAAGAAGCATAGGCTGCTACAGCAGCCCTCCAGAAAGAGGAACGGATGTAGATGAGCTACACCAGCATTTGCAAAGCTGAACAGAACTTAACAACTGTCAATGAACAGAATTTAACAGGCATCAGCGCAATGCCTCCGCAAAGAGCAGTAACAGTTTCCGAAAGCAAAATCCATTGGAATCAAGCATGTCCCAATCTAAATTTTATGTCAATTCAAGCATTCCATATATTACATCTGACCTATCTGATGTTAATTATGCAGCTCTGAACAGGATTTTCTTCTAAGCTACCTTATTAAAGAGCCACTTCTAACACAAAAGATAGATCAGGCAAGCAGGCCCCCATTTTATGAGACCAATCATGCCACTGCAAGCCCCAGCTCAAGCAGATATTCAGCCTAGCAAGCTGCAGCATCCTTCAACATGAAACATCAGTCCTCATTTTTCTTGACTCATGTTCTCATTTAGATATGCAAAAACATCTCATTGTGCCTATTTTCTCAACTAAATATAACACCAGGCTAAATCAGCGTATATTGGTTTATACAGCAGCCCTGTAACTTATATGCAAAGAAGAGCCCATCAGGAACCTGCAGTTATCTAAAACTCAACTAAAGACAATCTCCTGAGACTTTGTTAGTGCAATTACATACACTATACATGCCCATGTAACCATATAGGATACATATGGGAATTGAAGTTCTAAAGTTTTAGCGGTGAATTGAGGCTTTCAGCATTGCACACTGCCACCTAAAATGGGCGATGATACATATATATATATATATTTAGGGATGTTAAACGCTCCTTTAAAAAGAACTTCTCTGTAAAGGCATATACACTTTAACAGGTACATTACATACTTTTGCTTTAACTTAAAGATACAGGTGTAATTTCTTAGAATAATATAGATATCTAACTTTTTCAAACTCATCAATCTTAGACACTGAAAACGTCACCAAGAATTTGGGTTCTTCATCAAAAGGACAGGTTAATGGAACTGGACTTGCCTTGTATCACTTCAGGAATCAGATTATTATAAAAATTAAGAAACTGCCTAAGTAGTATGGAATAATTTCATGAAGGGGTTCAGAGTGGTCTGATTTTCAGAAGAGCTGGGGAAGAACTAGCAGGTGCAAGGATGTTGTACCAGAAAACTGTTCTCTCAGGAGACCAGACAGAGTTGATGACATGGGAAACTTGGGTTGCCAACTTTCTGCAGAGTATATAACCCTGAAACTCTGGGAAAATGAGGTGGATTATGAAGGTCGAAGAGAAAGGCCAGCCCATTACTGAAAGAGAATATAATTGAATTTTGCCAGTTTTATCTGGATGGCTACCCTCTGAAGATGAAGGGCTAGTGCCACTTTTTCATTGCTGTTAGTCTGTTTTCTTCACTTCTCAGCTCCCTCTTTTCACAGACCCAGACCCATCTGGAGCTAAGAAAGCACATTAGCAAAAAATTCCCACAAAGGGTTGGTTTTGTGCAGCCAGCTATGCTTTCCCCACACTTACTGCAGCTTTTCTTGAAAGAGTTCATCTGAACTCAGTATCCTTACTCTCAGAGTAAGGCATTCTTGAACAGAGTAAGACAGTGTTGAGAGGTAACAGTGGAATCTTAAGGTGGGCTTTGACTATTATGATCCAGGCATGCACATTACTGGTTGTTGGCTGCATAATTCATTCACATTTTGTGCCAGAGGAATCTCTTACTTCATGAGTTAAATTTTATTCATAGCTGAAGTCTACATTCAAAATAATACTGGGCTATTATGGAAGCAAAGACTTATAAAAATTGAAAACTCCCTTTGAAACACATGCTTTCCAGTAAGAACAGCTAGCAAAATGCAAAACACTGTCAACATTCCAACACCATGATGTCAATTTTCATATGCACAGACAAAATGCTACACGTAGAAATCAACTCTCTGTATCTTCCTTATTTATGGTGTGCTTGTATTTCCCTCTATTTTCATTAGCAGAACTGCACCATGCAGTGGAGAGTGCAACCCCTTAAAAGGTTCAAAGGAATCTTCTGAATATAGTAAATCTGGCAAAAAGTCACATCTTCTTAAAAAGTGAATTTCCATGTTCTGCTTCAGTTCTCCTGAAAAATAGCATACATGCTCTAAGGACTGGTTTTGATGTTTCCCTCTGCAGAAGTTCAGAGAAATTCCTGCCAACAGGGATGGTCTGAAACACCTGATAAAATGGTCTTCAATGACACACAATAAAAAAGTGACATGTAAAAAAAATGGAAATCACTTCAAATTTTTCAAGGTTTATAAGCAACAGACAAATTATCTTTATTATTGCCGTTTTTGGGGTTTTTTTTTTCCAGAGGGATAAATGCAGGCAATTTTTAAGAAAACTAACAGCTGCAGACACAGCTTTAAATGCCATCTGTCCTTAGCAGTTACATGAAGAAGAGATGAAATGATTCACACCACACACCAGGAAATACGACAACCAGCTAGTTAGCACTAATGAAATTCAGCCTCAGCTTGCTTCCTATGGGCAGGTCCTGCTCAAGAAAAACTCCCACTGATGTCTCAGGCAAAGTGCCTGCAGACTTCACTAGCACTGTTACTCGAGTGCAGAATGTTGTACTGTTAAGTAGAAAGCTTGAATTTTACAAAATAAGGTCTCACTTGTGGCACAGTAACCTAAGGAAGTCCACAGGGCTCCCCAGCCTGGATCTTTTTCAGGACTGAGGTTTTATACTGCCTAGACTGAGAGTCGTCATACTACCACTGATTCAGTGTGATCTTTTGGCAGCCAAGGGATGATGGGACACTCCTATAGCACCAGGTGAACAGGACCAGTTATTTTCTTCAGCGTTCTCAAGGACTGTCCTTAAATAATAAAAAGAAAGTCTACAATTCCTGTATCTCCCCGTTTCTAAATAGTGGCTTCTATGTGACATATGACAGATGGCTCACAGAGGTCTAAATTCAGCAAGAAAAATAAGCAATTATAAACAAATACATCACTGATGTTTGCTAAGGACATAATTCAAGCAAGTTCAAAAGATCAGAACAAGACCCACATGTTCTGTTATCCCAGCTTAGGCCCTTCTCAAGATGGTTATCTACAGGAAGAAATTTTCTCCAAGAAAAGCTTAGTGTTCCCAGTACATCTCTGTTGCTCTTGGAGAAACCATGCATTTTTTTAAAAATAAATTAAAATTCAGCTCATAAATAAAAATCAAAAATATCCAAAAAAATTTCCCTTTCCAAGTAACACTGCTGTTTAAGACTAGGTAAAGATTTAAAAGGTTGCAAGTTAGGAACAGGTGATGCTAAGAGGATATTTGAAAGGCCCATGAGACTCGCAACATTAAGTAAAATGTATTTGCCTACTGCTCTAATTGCTTACAAATTTTCAAATCTATTCCCACTGGAAAAGCGATGGCATTTTAAGCCCAGCTCCTGGCATTAAAAATACATTTATAGCTTCCTCTTAGCAGAAGATAAACAGCTGCATAGTAAAAACTCATACATTAAGATGGCATTCTAGAGGTTTTCTTACAGTTTTGACCAACCTATTGTGTTCTAAATTTAACTGAAAGAGGTAGGAAGAGGAAATGGGAAAAGCATCTGAGTATGCAGTTTCACACTGGGGTGAAGGCAAGTTCTCACTCATGCAGGGTACATGTATGGAATACTTGTGTCTTACAGAAGGACTGATCACATAATGAAAGTGGAATTTAAGCCAAGCCTTATTTAGTAAAATATCAGAAGCCATTTCTCTATTTACCTTGCTTAAGGAAATACTAGTGTTCATTTAAAAACAAGAAAACTACTCCAGCAATTAAGATTACCCCAATTTCCTTGCATAATTAAAAAATCATTCCAAAACTTTAAAATTTGAAAATGCACCAGAAACATAATAAAAATGTTTGTAAAGAAAAAAATAAAAACAATGTAAAAATGCAAAATATTCCCAGCAGACACAAAGAAGTCCAAAATGTAGGCCCCTACATTGGTTTTGAGCAAATTCTTATGCATCCAGGACATACCTCCAGATACACCTGGAGTCTGCAGAATGTATTTCTTTGTTAGTTTATAAATTGGTCATAAGCGACTGCAGGTCTAGGATCGGTTCTAACTTCTAGTTCAGCGATCCTCAAGTGTAGCCCCAAGGAACATCAAAATGGCATAAGAACAGCTGAACTGGTTCAGACCAAGGATCCAACTAGCCCATCAGCTTCCAACAGTAGCCATAACTGGACACTCAAAGAGCACGTCCCGAGAACGTATGCGCAATACTTCCCTGGAATACTTTCCTGATCTCACCTACTTTTCTTAGCCTGCTGTGGTTTGCCTATATAGTAGTACTTAATGGATCTTCCCAGTACTCATCCTGTCTCCCCTGAAACCCATGTAACTACTCAAAAAAACCACCAAACCCTATGGTGCCAAAGGTCATACATGGAGAACCACCACCTTTCATTGTTTTGAATCTGTCCCCTGGGTAGTTTTCTTTAATGGCACTCTGTCCTTATGTTGGAAGAAACAAGTTACCAGCTGATTCCTATCGAGTCTTTCCACCTCATTCATAAAGGAATCAGGACTGTCTGCAGTACTCAGGTATGGGCAAACCAGGAATTCATACAGTGAAAGGATGATGGTCTTCACTTTTTTTACACCTTCCCCTCACAGTATTTCCTACCATTTAGTTTGCACTGTTAACTGCTGCCAAGCTCTGAGGTGGCTGTACCACAAAAAGACTTTCCCAAGAATCACTGATCTAGAGGAAAAGCATAATGGTTAGTCACATAAAGCACCTTATATTCATATAAATAAAGGTATAAAATCAGACTAAAAAAAATGAACCTGTTCAAGCAGCCTTATCAGTTAGTGGAATTAGTAAAATCCCTACACAGTACAGAGCATACACAACATCTCTCCAGTGATAGATTAATTCCCTCTTCTGCTTTCTAACAAAAGTGTTGATAATATCAGCTGAAAGAATCAGTAATATGTTGGATGAACCTGGCAGTTTCCAACCAGAATATTATGTACCAAGCAGGCAATACTCAAGACACTACTATGCTATTGGTTTTTGCAGCCAACATCCATGTTAGTCAACCAGGGAACAGTTTAAAACTATTTGGAGATTCAAGAAAACAAAACATCAAATGAGTAATGAGACCTTGAAAACATCTAATAAGAGGAGACTCAAGAGAGGAAGCTAAATCATGTTTCAGCATATTTCATTTGTTACACTTCCACAGAGAGCACTGATCTTGCTTAGCTGCCTGCTTCCGCACCACTGCTACACCAGCAAGAGGCTGCAGTAGCTGGGAAAGCAAGGAAAACTCCCATCAGAAGAGGCAAATCTGAATGTATCAGCACCAGTACTTGCATTGTCCTTTCACATTTCTTCATCCCACTACATGGCCTGGAGCAGCCACATATACAAGCAAGGAAATTGAAACAAAATGGGGGGGGGGGGGGGGGGGGGGGCGGGGATTTTTTTGGAGCTAGTTAATTTCTTGCTGAATCAGCCAGCTGGAATAAAGCCAGTTTCTGCAGTCTTCTTGGAGCTTCTGCAAGGTGCAGGCCAGGAAACACTTAATGCCAAACAGAGCTTGACAGAACACAATCCCCTACTCTTTGCATTCTGTGCCAGTGCTGCTGTGCCCATGTCATCTTATGTCTACGATACTGAAAGGCAATATCAGGCAGCTAAAATTCTTCTTTATGTCTGCCTTTACTACAAAGTAAGCCTCTATTGGTCCTTTCACATATACACACTATAAACAATACCCTATTCTGTTTGCATGCATTGACAAGAGACTGTATCCTATAAATTTTAAGCAGCTTCGATTTTTGGCAAAGCACCTGATGACAGAAAAAACATTACATAAATACAGAAATACATGTTTCCACATATAAGCAAATGCTCCACTTATTTAATGCTACAAAACAGCATCATTAACCAGTCGGGACCTCCCACCATGACACAAACTGCAACAGTTAGCATACAGCAACAATTTAGTAATTGCAATCATAAATGCATTTTTAATATTGTTTCGCAATTTAGTCTAGCTGACTTGTATTCACTGTGTTTCTAGTGCATCCAGAAGCATGACAAACTTGACAATTCTTGGAAACCACATTTCTCAAAACAGATTGAGAATGCTGTTTTCATTTTCTCTATATAATGATATAAAATCTAATAAATATAAAATTAGAAACAGAAATAACATTGTTCCTAAACAATTTATGTAATATGCTGTCTGGAAGGGATATATTAGGCCAAGTTTTCAAAAACTGCCCTCCCTTTAAAAACATGTGATGCTTGTACTTGCACTTCTCAAGTATTATCAAATATCTACACACCCAGGTACTAGAATTTACATGACAGAAACCTATTCTCTCAAAAGAGTTTTAAGGGTGAAAGTTTTGTTTTAATCAGCTAAATATGATGACAAATGCTTAGCCAGACTTCAGGAAGTGCCTAAGACACCTAATGCCTGGTTTCCATTGGATTAATTGAAATTTACTTTGTTACTTGTTTCAAAAAATCCAGCTAAAGACCTACCAATACAGTTAAGTACTTAACAGTATTCGTGTTTAACCTATCTCAAGTCTTACCAAAAATCATCAAAACAAAGGCTTCACATGACACACACCCTTCTGAAAATTCCGCTGTATCTGCATTAAGTTTAGCATCCTTGTGAAGCTGACAGTCATCAAAAGGTGAGTTCATAGATCCGTACTTCCTCCTAGAAGCTGGAGTGAGGCCATGTTGAAAATTTGACCATTAAATTCAAGGGTGTTTGACACAGTCTACAGACTTAAGCTAACATCAAGAAAAGCTCTCCACTTATGGGAAAGTTATATGCATGCTTTCATAACCTAAAGGAATTATTTACCTATCAGTGACAACAAAGTTAATGCAGAGGGCAAATCAGAACTGCCAGGCTATACAGTTCCTATGTGGGTCTTAGTTGTCTCTCCAGAGTTACCATGGCTATACCCAATGTCCTTTCTGGAATGTTGTGCTCATTAGCAAAGTGTACTTCAAAACCAAACACGTTCTTTCACCATGCACAAACTCTCTGTTTTACAGAGATCTTGCATAATAAGAATTGCACTGGAATTGTTCAAGTAAGATTATCTTGGACTGTATGCAGCCACAAGACCTTATCATCAATATTATCAACAATATAAAATGTTAACAACACACTGACTTAACTGTAAAGTACAACATTTGGACAGTATGATATAACTTGTGCCTGAAGATTTCTTGCATAGCCTTACAACACAACCAAGTACAGAGGCACAATAGTAAATCTGCTCCTACTATCACTGAAATGAATATATTTTACTACTTCATTGCAAGCCACATTATATTTGGTATTTACTTAAACCCCAGCTCAGGCGAGCATGGAGAACTGTGTTAAGAAAAGCTTCAAGCCCCAAAATTGCAGATAGAGACATATATGTGAATGCTACGGGTTCTAAAAGTAAAAGCAAATTAAAAGGACTCAGATTTTTTAAAATATATGTTTTTTTGAAGTGAAACTCATTATTTTGGATGACCAGATCACGATTTCTGAACAAACAGTAAAAGGGTTTTAATATCAGCACAATCAATCATGCATCACAGAAAGTGTACAAAGGCAGGATTTTGGTGCATCATGCAAAACTGCCACCTCAGTGCTGCTTATGCCCCAATTTGGTAAGGAATATGAAGGATCCAGCTGCACCAAGCAGACCCGAATGAGTAATTATCAATGACTAAGTGTTCAAGTATCTGCTAAAACCAAAGATTATCCTAGAGCTATTCCTTCACTTCTCCACTACTTTCTCAAGAGAAATTAGAAGCCACTGGCTGTTATGAGAGATCATTCGTACACTGGAGGCTTCTCTAAAAGCGTTCAACTCTTGGATATGTAGTTTTGGAACCAGAAGTTTGCAGCTCTACACACAAGTTATTTGAGAATCATTCCCCAATTTTTAGTGTAACCTTATCAGAAATTATCGTCACAGTGAGCACTGATACCCATGTTTGAAAACATAGATACAGAATTCAAAGTCTAGCTGGATATTGAGACTGAACCACCTTTGCTGCATTGGAACGAATGGGTTTGGACCATGGTTTAGCTGAATAACCAAAGGCTGATTTTCTGAGTTGTATCACCACAAACATCATTCCTAATCACTATGATAAAAACATTTACTGAGAAAATAAAAATAAATAAATAAGATAGTAAAGGGATGCCTTCACTGATATCATCTGTACTTTTGATAATCTCCCCTAGCTGACTTAAATTTTTTGAGTACATTTTAAAAAATAAGTATTCATACATAGTTTGTGTCTCAAGTCACAAGGCAGATTCATCACGATTTTTCTGGCAATTCAACTCTTTTGGATTGTAAATTGAGGGTAACAGCAGTTCAGATCCTATGAGCAATCGCTGAGCAATCATTATTAGTCATAAATTCAAAGCAAGTTCAGAAACTTACATAAGTTTTCTGGTAATGCTGTCACTGAGTTACAACTTTGTCAATAACAATGAGTATTTTAAGTCAGAGCATTTCTAGAGTCTCAAAAGTGTTATTCGTCTATAGTGGAGGCATTTCAATCTTCAAACCGAGATTAAAACCACAGGGCTATAGAGGCTGATGGCAAAAGTCCAGATGGGTGCAGAATTGCAACCTGTCTACAAAAAAGGGAAGCTGCTTCAGATTTAAGTCTGGACTTGCGAATCTCATCCTGATATTTTTGATTAAAGTTACTGGAGATTTAAGAATCCTTACTGTTGTACGGCATGTAGATCATAATCTGCTTTCTGAACATCAGTGTGCAATACATTCAGTGACTGTAAAACGATATTCCAAAGGTTTTCCACAAAGATGGTCTCCAAGTCCACTATGTCATATAATGGACATCAGATTTTTGGCCTTGCAAAGCTCAACCTTAAAGACATTTACAATGTTGGTAGCTTTTGGCAGATTAGTTATGGCAGAATCATTTTGAATAAGATAATGTTTTCAGCATGTATATCCTTTATATCCAAAATTTCACAGATAGTTAGAAACAACCATAATGCAGGCAGGGATTGCAGAAACATACATCATGGGAGCAACCAACAGTTTATTCAATGAATATGTGACCTATGAAACTTTCCCTTCCATAGAATCCCAGAGCTAATGCTTCTTAAATAACCAGACATTGTATCTTTGCTGTTATTCCCTCCTTGGGCATTAGGAACCCTATGGTCTTTGGAGGTGAAACAGACTGACTTGAGGAGGGTTTAATTTGGACTGCAGGTCTCCAGGAAGATATCTACATGTTCCCAATTTGAAACCAGCATACCAGAGAATAAATCTAAAATGAATCCATGTGTAAAATTCTTGATGATATATGTCTACACAGATCTGCTAGCCATCATTTCTTGCTGCCATTAATCCATTAGTAAGAATATACAAATATACAGTCTTACATATATTTCATAATATAACATCATCTAGCTGAATGGTATAATAAAATGTTATCACAAGGTTAAGAAAAAGTTGGTTACCAGGCTGAGCATCCTGCCTTTTCAATTACCAATATGTACTCAAGAGATCACTTAAAACCAGCAAAACTGGGCTTGCATGCTTCAATTTTATTTGCTAGCTGATCTCCTACAATCTGTACTATTGATACCTCAGTTGCTACTGTGTGAGAAAAAAAATGCAGAGCCTTTTACAGAGCGTTTAGCAATAAATACACATGAATAGTTAATGTTCACAAATACATATAGTCTATGGAATACAGTAACTACTTTGGACAGATATATCATTTAAACCTTTAGAGACAACAAATTATTCTATGTTGCTGCTACCATTGGCGGGGGGGGGGGGGGGAGTGTTCTTTGGTTTTTAAGAAAAACGTACATTTGTTCTGATTACCATTGGCTTCAGACTAATGCAGTTCCATTAATTTCATTTTTATTGTCTCATATCAGAAAAAGGAGGCTCTAGACCTGCAAAAGTACACAGCCAAGGCTAGCCTGTAAGCCGCTTTCTGTCATAGAGCAGATTTAATGAACAAGCAGCTCAGCAATGCTCAATGGTAAACTATTCACTGGGTTATCCTATGAAATCTTACTTATCTACCAGTATAGCAACAAATCTGCCCTTGACAAAATTTTCTCAAACTTGAGACACTGCATAAGGGCAGAGTTCAGTCTGGAGCACAGCTAAACACCATGCTGTGCTTGTTACTCTATTATGAAGAATCAGAAGGGGCTGCTATAACCAAAGTTAACTCATTTCTTCTCAGTAACAGCTACCTCTTTTTCACAACTTCTCATGTTAAAGTTTTCTTTGCATTACATTCATACCACATGCTTTTTAAATGGTCATTATTTTATTCTGTACCTGCCCTCAAGCAGGATGAAATTAATCAATTGCACATAAGTGACATGACATAGACTTGTGACCTTGCCCAGCATCCAATTGTTTCTAATTGATTAGCTCCAGACATAAACACTTTAATAGCCAAAAACAACACAAGTGAAAGCTACGGTACAGTATTAGGGTAGAATGACTGTGTGTGGTCCATATAGTATGGCCCCAAGCAACCAATCAAAGAATTAATGGTTATTGGATACCAAAAACGTTATGTTAAATAATATAAAATACCTTTAATGTGCCTAAAATTGTGATAAAACACCTAAAACTTGGGAGGAGAAGGGCCTCCTACAAGACTGGGGTTAAGTGCTAATGACTCAAATATGCCAAATAGATAAGAATATTTTAAAGGACAATCAAGATCAAAAAATTTGACCTGGCTTGAAATGTTCATAAAGCTACTCACAATAGCCTATTGATTACTACAATGTGTTTGGGTTGTTTTTATTATAAAGAGACAAGTGAAGCTATGCCAAACCATTCGTGGAAAAGAGGAAACTATGCCACTGCCGGTTCCAGTTCTACAATAAGAAAAATATGAAAGAAAAAAATACAAGAAAAATATTGTAAAAGAAAAAAACCCACCAACAGTCTCTTCATAACCAAAAGGCCCAGACACAAAGTTGACATTTCTCTTCTCTGAAGTTCTATTTTCACCTTGAACAGGACTATTAAGTGAACTATAAACTACTTTCTGAGTGTTTTACAGGGCCACTTCTGACAGCATCACTCAACTGCTTGCACACAAAAATACAAGCTGAACAAGCACAGCAACTCAGTAACATTTTTGTTACTGCACAAGAAATACACAAGCAAAAAGTAGATCATCCCACTGTTGCCTCGCTGCTTGGACATGCACTGAATGCACTACAGTTTACTACACAATTAATACAAATCTACTAATTTTTACTTTAATGGTGAGTCCTTTGCTAACCCATGTACTTTCATGACTAACTGCAATCATAATACAGATACAGGAGGTGTTCACCAACGGGTAGCTGCCAAATGACTCACGGCACACAGTGCCATCAGCAGTGCTACTGAGGATGGGTTGGAGACCCATTCTCACTACATTAAATCTCAAAGTCCACCATAAATCAATCATTGCTTACTCAGCTGTCTCGTACAGCCTCCTCAGTTCTTCATACTCTTTGAATTTACCCTTGCCTGCTCTGTTATCCTTCAATTCAAAATTCTTAAGGATGCCCAGCACACCAGGCTCCATGGTGAAACCACCACTTCTCAGCATTGCAATAGTACAAACAGTACACAAAAATATTACAGTAAATAGCATCACTGATTTCATTTAAAACCAAGATTTTAGTTTGTTGTCAAAAACTACTACGTACTTCAAAAAATGATGTTATTTATTTAAAAAAAATTCTTTGGTTTGTTTAGCTATCCTTTTCAAAGGATTTCTGGATTTGGGTATATTTAAGACTACAGAATCCTTGAAATGTTCTGTGCTGTGGGAACTATCAGTATAGAGAATGACATACTATAACAACATCTTTGCTACATGCCAGCACACCATATTTCTTGAAATACTCATTTCTTGGAACTGATTAGGCTCATGTGTCAGGCAATAGATCAGTTGGCAGCTATGGTTTTCCTCCATGGTTCCTGTATTCATTGAACACTTGAAGCAAAGACCTTTTTGGACACTTTGGACAATTTAAACAAAGATACCCCTGACACTGCCCTCAAGTGCTTTAGAAGTTTGTACCCATGTATTTATATAACCCTTGACATTTAGAGTATCTTAACATTTATCAGGTGCTAAACCTTCTGGGGGCAAAAAAGCAGCTGTGTTGCCTAGAAAGACCCATGGCATTACACATCTGGCAAGATCTCCCTTTGGCTCCCATTTGGTAAAGTCAGGTACAATATTACTAGGAAGAGAATATTAATTTCCCACATGGATGTCTTTGAACAATTCAGTGAAAGGAAAAGCTCATCGGGAGCCTTTTATTTACAGCAGTTTTCTGTTTAAAAAACAATAATTCAAAGCGTGTAGCAAGATCACCTGATAAAGGACCAGGCATGACAACAGCAGTAAATTCATTACCTACCTGTAGGTGAGCACAGACAGCAATAGCCAGCCAAATGATCTCCCAGGAGAGCCCTGTGGCTTTAGGGCTGGCCATCCTCATGCCTTAGGGCTCTGCTGAGAGAAATTGTTTCAGGTTACAAACAAAATCAAGAGGGCTCCGCCAGAATTTCAATGACTAAAGCAAACTGGGCAAAGGCATGGAACCGGCCTTTGGAAGAAATGCAATGCAAACACGGGAGTTTTGTGCTGGCCAGAGGAGCAGCCGCACAGTGCATGCCATGAGCACAGCCTGCAGGGTGAGGTAGTTCCAGTTATGGAACATAAAGGGAGGGAAATTAAAGGTTTGCGAAAACTGGCAATACTGGGCAAGTTTGAGGATCTCCTGAATGTGGGAGCATTTATCACATTGGGAACCCCTCCTATCTTGGTCTTCCGAAGGTAAAATCTGAGGAGCATAGGATTTCTGATGTACTGCACCAGCACTTTCACCCACTCAAAGCTGAAAGCCCAGCCCTGGGACTTCAGCAGTCATTTGCACTGCCTTTGAAAGCTCTGATCATAACAGCTCAGATAATAAGTGATCAACACAGAGGAGAAAAAAAAAATCCATCAATTTAGTGATCACTGCTATTACAAGGCCAGCACAAAACCTTCAGTCACTTTTACTAAAAACGTCGATTTAAAATTGCCAACAAGAAAAATGTGTAATAATGCTGCTAATTCTTATAATTCCTAGTGTCAATGCATCTTTTTGCCTCAGACAATTCATTACCACAGTGATCTCAAAATAGCACAGATTCCGCTCACCCCTCATACACACGCAGCCACACAAACAGCCCTCCCTCCTCTCCTCCCAGCCACCACCCCACGATTTTGCAAAGCCCCACAGTGAACACAAATCTCTCCTCCAAAAACAGTACTCCTTTCTAAAAGGTCAGCTATCCCAAAGGAAAACCGTCTATCCAAACCGTTCTTGCACCTGTCAACTAAACACAATTAAGAATCCTTACAGAAATAAGTGTTTATTCCCTCCCTCCCCCCCCCAAAAAAATTAGAGTTCCCCTCCCTCCCTCCCAAAACCTTTAGCACTCCTGGACGCTTTTGTGATTCGGAAGTTTCCATCAGCTATAGCAGTAAGAGAAGGCAGATTATCTTTATTTTCTTCCCCTCACCAGGCGCTGCCGAGAGCCACAACTGGCAAAACACCCACGACTCCAGCACTTCACAACTGCCGGGTGCCCGCCCGCCCCCCCCCCCCCCGGGGCTCCCCAAGCACCCCGCTGCCTTCTCGAAGGCTCCTCTAGGACGACCCTCGCCCGGCACCGCGGCCGCTGGCCCCGGCTGGCCCGCCCGGGGGAGCCACCCGCCCGCCCGCCTCCCGGGAAGCCGCTCGGGGAAGCGGGTCGGGAGGCTGCCACTGCCCGAGGGCCAACCCGGGCTGCCGCAGCTCTCCCCGACCCCGGCGCGGCCACCGAGCTCACCCACCTGGTGCGGGGCCCGGCTCGGCGGGGAGCGCGCAGCGGGGCTGGGGCCGGGAGAGAGGCGGGGAGCGGGTCCGGGTCCGGCTCCGCCGGCGCCTCCTTCCCGCTCGCAGGGCAGGGGAGCGCCTTGCCTGTCACGGCACCGGGGATACAGCATCCTGCATCACGAGCGGCGGCCCCTCCCTCACGCCAGGCTCCAGCCCACCGCCGCACGTTAGCCAAGGTCCTACAGGCTGCTGGCAGCGGGCCGCCCCCCGCCCGCCCGCCGCAGCCCGGCCCCAGCGAGAGGCGCCTCCACCTGCGGCGCGGGGCCGCGGCCCGGCCCGGCGCCCGCTCCGCCGCCGCGGCTCGGCACCCGCCGCGCAGCCCCTGCCACCGCGGCCAGCCCGGGCGGGCGGCCGGCCAAGGGCCCCCCCCGGCTGCGGAGGCGCTGGCGGCGCTCCGGTGTCGGCGGCCGAGACCCCCGCAGGCCGGGACCAAGCAGTTCGTCTTCCCTCGAGGGGCAAAAGCTACCGTGAAGTCAGCCCCCACATCTGATGCAAAGCAGCTTCTAAAACCACAACCATCCTGTGTCTCATCCCCAAGTAACTCTCACAATACAGCTGCAAATCTGCTCACGCACCGAGGAGGTCTTTAATCATGCTGCCCTCTACGATATTTTTAGGTTTCCTACTGTAAATCTGGCGAGTACGTCTCCTACGACAGCTTTGCTCTCGCTTTGCCTCTGAGGTTTGGGCTGCTAAACAGGAACACCAAAATCCTCTACCTTCGTGCTACGGCTTCCACCGACGTCCCAAGCTTTCCTCGAGTCCTCTAAAAGCAGCACGTAGAAAAAGGCCTATTATCCCTGCCACCGAAGTTAAAAATACGATCCAGTGGACTAAACATAACCGATGAAGAGTTTGTTCAAATATGTTGCGCTGGAAGCTTTTCCAATCCGTGTAGGTTTCTCACCAGCACGGGAAAGCGCCTCCGCCATGGTTAGGAGCAGAGTGCCCTCTGCCGAAACTAGCCCGGCAGAGGAGCCGCGGCCCCGGGCAGCCCGGCAGCGGGACGGCACCGGCCCGGGGAGCCGCGCAGCCGCCCGGCCGCAGCCCGCGGGCTCTGCGGGACAGCAGCGCCGCCGCACGCACACCTGCGCCGGCCGGGCCGCCGCCCCCTGCCCCTGCCCCGCGGGCTGCTCCCGCAGGCTCACCTTGCCCGCGGGGGCAAGCTGCGCTTCACAGCCCGCACATCAGCATCGTGACAGGCCCTGTCACAGCCCAGGATACTGCTAAGGACCCGACCTTGGCTTTTTCTAATACTGGTCAGCTGAAAGTATATCGGCCTTCTGGGCAGCTTTGCTTTTCACCCGTTTCAGTTGATACAGTACTTCAACAGCCACTTAGTCCTTGAATGATAACTTCAGCTACACCCCTGCAACTTATCTTCAAAAAAGACATGCCAGTGCAGTCAGCATATACATCAAACTATCACAAGCAATTTTAATGTCAGAATTTAGCCATTAGATCAATGGATGCAGAAAATTAATTTTCCTGTCCCAGAACTATGGCTGGTAGTACTACAACAACAACAACAAGAGATATTCATAAATAGAGGATGAAGCTGACCCTCAAGACTAGTTAGGAATGTACAGTTTGCACCATCCCTGCTCAGATTATCACCTCTCTTACAATTGTTTACCCCTCAATAGTGAAGCAGTCCCCCCTAGGGCCCTGAAGTAAAAGCTGCAGTGGGCTATGTGTTTGTTTGCCGGACAAAACAGCTCTATGTTCCTAGCACTGGTGTTACCTATAGATTACATTGAAAGGTTTGGCCCTGGTGTAGTCGACCAGCTTGCATATATGTGATTAAAACAAGGTCATTCCGTAATTTAATTTGAAATTTAGACAAAATATGTAAATATCTATCATGACAAACAAAGTTTGAAAAACAGAGGACCTTACAAGTGGCAAAACATGGCCTTGGGAAAAGGAATAGACACTTTAAATACGCCAAGCTAGGGCATAACAAGATAAGCTCAAGGAGAACCAATGGTTAATGAAACCAAACAGAAAATTACTTGAATTATCCTAATTAACATACTACAAGATCCTTCCTGGAGGAAAGAGAGCCTCCTGCTAACAAACCCCCCTCCCCGCAGAACATGCCCAGTGAAAAGAACACTGCACTTGAGGCAACCGGTAAGAACCAATGAGAAATAAGTGTGGCTAAACATAATTGTAAATAATTGTTCAAAGCGTATACAACGTTTCACTGTGTGTTAAGAGGTGTGCTAGCTTTGTGGATTCTACCTGGCACCCATCTCTGTGCAGATGTGCAATAAATGATACCTCAGCTCTGTGTGTGAAATTGGCTCTTTGCACACTGGGTAGCAAACTCCACTTGTCAGACAACACTGGGATTCTAACAGCATTTTCCAAATTTGAATGCTGCTCAGCATTTCTGTGGTTTTTTTTTTTTTCCTTTTTTCAGTGCTACTTATCTGTGCGCTTTACTTTCTCCTTCCAGCTTACTCTATTACCTTCCTTCAATGTTATCCAGGTCATTTGCTTCAGATCAGTTGGCCCTGTGCATCCCTAACCATAAAGGATAATTAAACATCATGTACACAAGCCTGAGAAACATTTCCTCATCTCCTGCAATAAATTGGAGAGTAGAAAAGTAGTTGTGCAATAGGAAGTTGCCAAGGTTAGCTCGTGTCAGGTTCATCGACTTAAGTTAGGCTGCTGCTTACATACAACTTAATTCCTTGTGTGAACTCAGTCCCAGGCTGTCAGTTCTATATCTGAATTTATACAGCATGTAAGAAAATGGAGGCAAGCACCTGCAAGCATTACCCCCAGGGAGACATCAGAAAACAGTATTGTAATAAATAATGCAAGTACCTTCTGGTTCCTACCTAGTAAAATAGCAACTGGCAATATGTCTTGCCCCAGCTACTGAAATGACAGCGTTAATCCCATTCCCTCCCATCACCCATGGTCTGGGGTTTTTTTATTACTTTGAAGTACCTTTTTATGAGGAAGATGAGCACCCAGGAAATAACAGTATTTGGAGCATACCCTACTACTGGAAACTATACATGGGTTTGGGCAGTTTTTAACAGGGCGTTTTCCTCTGTGAAGCTCATTCTCATTGAATGCTGGTTTGTTGTCTCCTTTATTCGGTTTATTTCTCCACACTCCTGTCACTTCACTGTTTTCTCTCTAGACTTCCAGTGAGCCTGGAAGCTTTGAGATTTTGACTCCTGTTGGAGATCTCCATAACCCCTTCTGCTGAGCCAAGCAAACACTGAATGAAACTCAGCTGTCCAGGCAAGACCTGTTTATTAACAACCACTTCAAAATTCACAACACCTGCAGCTCCATGGCAGACTCCTTCAATACACACCCTAAAATTAAAGGCCACAAACTTCCAGTTTCTGGATGCAGTTTTCATCCCTGGAGAAATCTGTCAGCAATTCTGCAAAAACTAATTGGCCATCCAAGTTTAAAAGAAATCACTTTTTCCTAAGTAAACATTTACCTGCTCTTCTGTTCACTTTGTCTTGCCTGTATGGATTATGAACACTTCAAGGCAGGAGCTGTTGTTGTCTATTACATTGTGTTTGTACAACCCCTGGTTCAGTGTCAAATCCTTTAGGTATTACCTTATTAGCAATTTTTACCACAGAGTCTTCTAATTCCCACTCATGCCACATGAGCTTGGCAGAGTTGGTACAAGGTTTTTTTGAATAGGAAGCTATAGCAATGCTCTTAACACTCAGAGTTCTCTTGCATAATTCCTGTATTTGTCTCTTGTTACTAGCAGTGCTTTTTTATTACATATATGCTTTTCTTTTGCTGCTCTCTAAACTATGCATCATTTAGATGATGTTAAATATGACAGCTGTAAAGCCCTTACTGTTCATAAAATTGTGAAATATGGGCACTTGTACTTCTTTCATTGAACACAATCATAATCTTGTCCACCTGTACAGCTGGCATGGTCTCTCATGAGGAACTTGGTTCAAAATATGATGGTCTTATCCTTTGCTTTATACTGACTTAAGACCATGTGTCTTCACTATTGAACACAACCATGACATATTTTGTCATTTGTTGATTTACATTCAATTGTAACACAAAATTTCAGCTTACACTTAACAGTGCCCGCAGATAAGGTGTAGAAGATGGATCCTGCAAGGTGTATCTAAAGGCAAAACTGAAGAAAATTACATCTCTGGTCTGGTAAACAAAAACCTCTGTTCAATCACATGATAACCACCAGATTTCACTCTCTTGGTGAAGATTAATGGAAAATCTTCACATCTAAACAAGAAAAACCATGTTTTTCTATTTAACTTTGTCCTGAAATGCAGGTATACAAACTTATTCAGCAGACTCCACTTTTATATAAATATTCTCTCAATTTCAGTTCAGCTAAGCAAATCTGATGATAATGAAGGCCATTCTTTCATCTTAATAGAAGTCCATACTACTCAGGAAAAAATATGTTTGGCTAAACTACAAATCTTCAATCCATTGAAACAGTGCAGAACAACATTTAGTTCATAAATCAGGATTATGTCTACTGAACACCAAACCTGGAAGTATCATGCAGAGACTCCATGCAGAAACTGAATTTTGGAATGAGGCCTCAAAGTTATCAGTGATTGAGCTGCACCTGATTGACTAATATAAGGAAAATGTTCAGTTTCCTGTAACTAGAGCCATGAGAACCCTGACATGGTATAATCAGTTCTTTGGCCCTGCATTGGTTTTGTACAGGGTGCTTGTTTACCCTGAAATAGCAAGCTCTCTAGGGTAGAAAGCAATAGTGCGCTGTCACACTTCACAAAGATGTTATAAAGAGTAAAGCCTCTGTTAGTATAAAGGTACAAAGTTCAGCTACAGCACTGTCTTGGATTTCTTGGTGTTATGGAACCCATTGCATTCCACATTGATCCTCACCATGGGCTTTGGAAAAGCATCCATCAGTATAGTAAATAGAAAAAAAAATTCTGGCTTAGAGAAAGAAAAACTACTTATGTATAGACCTAAACATTATAGAAGAAAACTAGTGTCTTCCTCTCAGTTTGTGTTTAAATGAATCTAATATTAACCAATACAGTATACACAAATGGTCACTATTTCAAGTATTTGAATAAATATTTGTCCTTTCTTGTCTCTCAAAATCCTTTTTATCCTCAAGCAAAACAACTTTTGGCTCATTTGCATATTTATGATCCTGTACAGTAGTAGCAGTTGCATCAAATTTCATGACTCTCCAGAACAAACATGTCTTTATTCAGATGGCACATACTTACTTTTTGTTGTAGTTCAGTGTCCATAGCCCTAACTAAAATGTAAGAACTCACATTTTGAGATAAATTTATAATGCACTTACGAGATCATTTTGTGGTTTTATAGGATATTTTTTCAGAAGTGCTTATTGTGGGCATAATTATACAATATGAACTGGTATAGGTTAAGATTGAATGCAGATAAGGCAAAATGAAAAAAATCATTGCAGAAGTAAAATGGCTTTAGTTTATTTACACATAACTCTGTTCTTTAACAGAGTTTTTTCTTAGTTCGCAAAAAAAAATATGCAACCCCACTGAGGACTGTGGATATGCCAGCTTTAAATTCCTGAACTTGTCTGCCATTTTCTTCTCATGCAACAGTGACAACAATCTGTTTTCCTCAGTCTGTGATGGCCCTTACCTCTGTGTTTGTTAAAATGTTATTGAGTGCTATGTGAAAAAGACAACATTTGGTGAATAAACAGGAGCTCTGAGGAAATCAGTTGCATTGCAAGTCATGAGGAACAGACAAAGCTTGCTTTGTCTAGACAATTACTGCCCTCATCATAATGGTTCACTGCAGAAAAGCAAGAGTAGTAAAGTAGGTGACCTGTGTCTCACAAGATGACTTGTGCATGGCACTGCATGAGTATCTAAAGATGCTTACTAACATGGAAACAGAAGAGAACATATGCAAGAAGCAGTGAGAAAGAATAAAAAGGACAAGGTTGTCCTTTTACAACAAAGGACAAGGTTGGAAGAAACATAATACATCATTGGGAGGAATACTAGTGACAAAGGCAATGCGGTTATGAAAGCAGAAGATGAGTGATTAATGCAGGGAAATACAGCAAAACCAGTGGAAAGAATAAACGTGGGTAACAGTTGAATTAGATTAAAAAAAAATCAAATTCCCCCCCCAAAAAAATTAGGTCACCAGAAAACAGCCCCAGAAAAGTGACATTGTGCATCAAATTTTGGAACTAAGAGGAACAAAATTTCTACTTCTCACATACAGTCTGCATTTCAGTACCATTACAGAAAAACCTACAACAAAACTCATAACATGAAATGTTATATAAGCTTGTGTGGTGGGAACAAAGCAGCAGATAAAATGTGAAGCCCAAAACCAAGAACGGAACCGTGTACTTACAGAAAGTAGAACCCTCAGCTCCATCTATACTTTTTGAAAGTAAATGTGAGGACAGAGAGCAAGTTTGGAATTAATTTTTGATTCTTCTGTTCTACTTCCATTTGCCAACTTCTTTTGCTGTGTTGGCAAATACTCCTGTTTCTTGAGTTGCAGTTTTACAGTCTTCATTAAGAGTATATTGTGAATCATTATCAAGGAAAAGCATCCATTCTTCTCACCACAGCCTGGCTGCAGCTCAAGTGCTCCATATTGAGTTGAGTGAGGTATTAAGTCAAACACAATAATAGTGGGGTAAACTATTTGGTCTTTATGAAACGGATTCAACTCAGTTCAGCAATGTTGCCTGGATGTAAATGAAGACATTTTTGTTATTATGTTCTACTAAAAGAGATGGAAGTGACTTCATTTTCACAAGGGACTCAGATTTGACTTCTCTCTGGTCGAACAGAGGTTGTTTCTGGCTCCTGTGGGAGCCAGCAAATGTATTTGTTATTCTTATTAACAAGCAGTGATGACGTAATCGAATACAATCTATTTGACAATGAATGAGGATAAACGGTTAGCAAGATTTGGTGGATGGAGGGAAAGAACATTTGTAAAGCTCCAGATTCAGAGTTGGGAGCTACCACTAAAAAAAAGAAAAACCCAACTTATTTTCTACTTTCCTTTATATTTTCTTCTTTGCACACCCTGTTGTCGTATGCTATGAGAACCCCTCATAATCTGTGATGTTTCTTCAAAGCCTGATACTGGTATGAATAAAGTCTATAGAACAAAATTATGGTTTTGCAGATCCATGCAGTACCTGAGAATTCTTTTCCTCCTCATTCCATACAGATTTCTTTCAGAAACTAAGGTGTATTCTATGTGAAACTGGAAGAGAGAATACATCTTCAGACAGTGAGCCAGATTCTAGTCATAGCACTACCAGCGTAAACAGTACGAGTACATGACAGTAGCATTTGATCAATGGGAACTGGAAACTAGGACAGCCTGAGACAGAATCTTGTCAGGTGTCACCTACAAAATGTTGTTATGCTGTATACTTTCTCTATTTCATGTTTTACTAAACAAAATCTATTGTTTACGCTTCCATCTTGTAATGCCACAGATAATTTCATTTCTTTACTAACTGCCAAGTTACAGAAGGCTGTTGTTCCAACACAGGCAAAAACCACTGCAAGCCAACTGACTTGTCCTGCTTAAGTAGACAAGTAGAGGCATATACTGAAGTACTACACAGGGGAGCAACTTGTACAGTTATGGGTTCTGGAAAGGACTTTCCCATTTATGTACACTACCACCGATGACACAGAAACTGCCTTTTAATCTTTCTGGTGGGTAATCTCTCATTTTCCCATGGAGCCTCCATACCTACTCCTGTACTATGGCAACCATTATCAGACCAGTAGAACTCAATCAGTCTTCGATAGCTCTAGACATGTGTGAGCACTCACGGCTGCCTGTAAATAGACTGCTTAGCAAAGTATTTATTAATATATTCTAATACATTAGAATAATACCATTTGAAACAAATTATTACTACATGTACAGATTTCTTAAACTATACAAATAAAGGCTGTCCCGTGTTACCTTATTTTGTTTCCAATTAATATTTAGGAAGAGACCCTTATGAGTTAAAGGGCAGAATAACTATTAAAGAAAACCACTAAAAGACCATTAATGTTTCTGTTATCTGTGCTTACATTTGCCAGCACAATATTTTCACACTGGTCAAGCCTGTCCACTTACTATGTATAGCCTCAAATGTATTTTAGACTTGAAAAATAGCTATGAATTCAAACTTCTTGAATGAGGACACACAAAAAAAAAGTTTAAAATATCAACAAATTTGGCCTTACGTAATTATTTAGTCATCATTTCTCTAACAACCTGTCAGCCAAGGAGTGGTAAGGTCCCACTGTTTCCTAACGGACAGAGAGCCAAGTCAGGTAGCCAGGCTAGCAAGGCAGGAGCCACCTGTCCCACTACTTCTAGATGAAACGTGCAAGAGGCTGAAGAGAACAACCAGGGTGCACAGAGCCCAGGCAAAATTACAGTAACCATACAAACATAGAGTCAAGCTAGAGGAGAGAGAGGGGGGGAGAAAAAAAAAATAAAAAAAAATATCAGTCCATAGACTAACAGCACTTAGAACCAAGCACAACCACAACTCAGAGACAAAAGAGCTTAAATGGTGTTCCTGCACCTGTGGGCAGACGGCGTGGATGGAAGCCCCAGCTGAGGCTGGTCAAGGTTGTCAAGGCATATTGGTGCACTCAGAGCCCTGACGATGTTTGGAAACCAATGCTAACAGATGGCTTGCACATGGCTAGAATCAGCAGATACCTAAGGAAAGAGATAGCGAAAAATTCAGTTGATTTTTTCCTGATTTTCATTGCACTGCTACATTGTTCTGCTTTTTTTATTTAATCTCACCAGCTCAAGATCAAGGTATGATTAACACACCTGAAAAAAAAATCACAGTTATTTTACTTTTTTTTTTTTTCCCCCTAACATTGTGGAATCTGCTAATACTGTCTAAATCTTCCATATCTACATTTTCCTGCCAAAGGACTATTTGTAGAAAAAGTTTTACTATTTTTTAGCCTGGAATATGTACCTTTTGCCACAATTTTCCCCCATACCCTCTGTATCTCTTAACCCTGAAGCATTCCTCATATCTTCATAATTGAAACAGTAGGAAAAGATGGTCCAGGCTTATCTCTGCAGAAATTCCTCAGCTATGCTTGTGGTCTAAGCAGTATGGACTGCAGTCTTAATCAAAGGAAAAGCCAGAAAAAATGTCAGAAAGAAAAGAATCAGTAACAGACTTCCATTAAGCTCTTCTTAAGTTGCTAGCTTCTGTTGTCACGTAGTGAGAGTAGGTAAAGAATACAAGAGACAAAACTAGCTCAGGCTATTTTTGAACTATTTCTTTCAGCTGTTTTTGTTTGCACTATTACAAAGCCTTGGCAGACAAGGAAAATATTCTTAGAATAGCAGATTTCTTGTTTTGTTCTGCATCTGTTCCAAAGCCATACAATTGTATTTGAACAGCTGGCCAGTAACATGCAGCCATCAAACATGGCAATGACATACGATCACAGTGTTCTTTGTAGAGGACTGAGGTTTCAAAGCTGAAACAAAGCCTCAGATATACACATCTTGGTCTTAGAGGTACATATTTCAGATTTAAATCATATTTTTTATTTTTCTTGAATTGAGCTTTCTATTGGCAATGAAGAACAAACAAGTACTCATTATACCAAAATAAAAACCTGGAACTTCTCTGCAGAAAAGTATTTCCTGGTGCTTTTGCTAGGACTAGCATCGGAGGAGCTCAGTCTGGCCATATATTATTACCATGCTGCATGTAGTCTTAGGGTTTTGAAACTGTGGTGTTGTTTTTTATACAAGTGTGTCAAGAAGTTCCAAAAAAACCCCAAACCCCTCCTTTCATACCTCCTTCTAGGTCCAAAGTTACTACTTTGTAACTTTGTATTCAGGGGTATATATAACTTAATTCTAAAATCCTCAGCTACAATGTTGTGGTCAACTATGTTCTCCTATGTTACCTGCCTGCCGACTTGTGAAGTGAAAATTGAATTAGCACCTACAACCTTCATAAAACCTATCTTTAAAGAACTCTAAAAGAATGTTAAGGCTGTTTTTCCATGTAGGAAATAATGTTGACCTAAGTTAAGCTCTAAAGTGAACTTTCTTGTAAATACTGCAACAAACACCATAATTAACAGTTACATTAATGTTCAGAGATTTCTATGCTCATACTGAAAAAGATCTGTACAGCATCTGCTTTCCAACATATAAATGAAAAAGAAAAGGGTAAATTAATTAACTACTGGAGAAAACTGACAACTGTCACAGTATATGTCACTACAAAAGTGCTGAAGCAGCCTTCTCATTGAACAATGTTTTTTATAAAATGTAATTAGTGTAAGGCTTTGCAGACTGCTGCACAGGTTTGTTTTGATGCAGGCTCCCTTTTCCTCTCCTTCTGCTCGCACAACATCACCTTTCAACCAAAACACTGGGATGGCTGACAGCCACCACAGCCTAACCTAAAAGCTAAAACCGCCCACAAACAGCAAAACAAAAACCAGCAGGGACTAGCTTATTTTCATCAGCTGAACAAATTGCAAAAAAACAGAACAGGCAGAGCACTGACAAGGTAGCGTGCTGGACTGTGAACATCACTGCAGCTGTCATGTGTCTTCCTAAATCTGGGATTATTTTTTCACCCCAACCGCTCGCCCCGGTTTGTATAACCGCTGGGCTGCTGTCAGCTTTTACCGACAGCTCCCTCCCCGCCCTCTCCGCCCAGCACCATTGTACTGATGAGATGCGGCAAGGCGCATGTGAAAAACCAAGGGAAAAAAAAAGAAAAAGAAAAAAGTATCTTTTCTACTCTGCTAGAGCGGCAGTGGGGGAACAGCCCTAGCTCTTTAAGCTGCCCACCCTCGCCGGCAGGCCGCGGTGGCAGCTGGCGGCTATTTATACGCGGGCGGCGGCAGGCACCCGGTGTCTGTCTTGCGCGGGGCGGTCCCGGTGGCGGCGGCGGCGGCGGCGGCGCCTGGGCCCGGGCTGGCGGCTGCCATGGCTTTCACCTCCACGCCGGTGAGCGGTAGCCGCTTGGTCCCCGCCGCCGTCTCGCCGAGCCCGACGCGGCTGAGCCGGCTGCAGGAGAAGGAGGAGCTGCAGCAGCTCAACGACCGCCTGGTTGCCTATATCGAGCGGGTACGGGCGCTGGAGGCCGACAAGTCGGCGCTGGAGCAGCGGCTGGCCGAGCTGCAGGCGAGGAGCGACCGGGAGCACAGCAGCCTGCGGCTGCGCTACGAGACGGAGCTGGCCGACGCCCGCCGGGCGCTGGATGAAGTCGCCATGGAGCGGGCCACGCTGCAGATAGAGGTGGGCAAGCTCGGCGAGGAGCACCGGCAGCTGCACAGCAGGTCGGTGCCCCGGCCCTCCCGCCGCACCTGCCGGGCCGAGCAGGCCGCCCTGCCGGGGCCGCCGCCTCGGGGGGCCGTGAGGGGTGGTGGTGGTGCTTGCCAGCAGCTGTGTGCTGGGTGAGGGGAGCGCTCGGTGCTGCGGGCTGCCGGGGCCATGGCAGTGGTGATGCCCCAAAGGTGCGGCCCTGTGGGGCTGGAGTGTCTTGCCTTAGGAGAAACCCCAGTGCCCGCTCTGAAGCCGTACAGTGCAGACGCTGCTGTGTGTGCCTCCTGCTGTGGTGCTGCTGGGCCGCCTCAGCACCTCCCTGGGGTGGGCATGGAGCTGCCCCGAACTTGGGGTGCTTGGTGGCCCTCTGGGGACAGTATTGCATGAATGCATGGCTGACCCGGTTTGGCACCACACCTGTACTCACACATACCCAGGAAGCTGCTGTGCTGGAAAGCATCTAGAAAGTTATAGGGGCAGGGGACTCAATTTCTGTGGGGAGGCAGCTCACATCTTTTGGGGGCTTCTTAGCTCAGGCATTGCCTAGAGGGGAGTAAACAGAGAAAGTAGTCCTGTAAGCGGTATAGCTCGACCGGCCCAACCTGGTACTGCACAGAAATTGTCCTAGTGGCTTTTTAGGTCTTGATTTACATACCAATGGGATGAGCTGCCTGCTCCTTCAGGCTTGACTTTCTTGCAAGCTGTGTATCCTGAGCCTGGAACTAGCTTGCCTAGTCTTGCTAAGCCTGGCTCAAAGGGGTGGCCAGATGTAGGTGTGACCAAATCCCTTCTTGAAGGGGGGAAGAAGGTGGGTAGCAAAGGGGAGGGAACAAGTGTCCAATCCCAAACAAGCTTCCTTTATGGATATATAGAGTGCTAGCATTGCTAGTTGCTTTAATGCCCCATTGTTCTGCCAAATCAATTACAGACTTCCAATAATTTGGGTGTCCACAGGCCCCTTAAACCTTGTTATGAACTTGTATCATAGCAACTTTAGGTACCAACTCTTTCTTTTAACACTTGTGTGGAGCAAATACTACTGTCTCATAGGCTCAGCAGGACTTAAGTAGCTGTTCTACTTGGGAATAAAAGATTTTTTTCTTTAAGCTTCTGTTTTCAGCTGCTTAGAAGTTCTTGGGCTTGTCTCATTCACGCTGGGTTTTGGCTCGTAGGTCTATTTCATAAATCTAACCAGCCACTTGAGTGGACAGTGAGGAGGGGTAATGCCAGTTGTAAAACTTCTCAGCTGCTCTTTGTGTTTGTATAACTGTGGCTTTGTTTATAAAGCTTTAGGTTTGGCAGGTATGCAATCCTCTGGACTTATTCTTTTTTATTTTTTTCTTTAACTAGGTCTTAGAAGTGGTTAACATAGTACATACTGCTTTCTGAAAGCACTAGACCAAAGTCCTAATATTAATAAGTGTTGTATCTGGGCTGCCTGACTGCAAGTATCTCTGACTTGGAACAAACTGCTTTGAGGGTATCGTGCCCTTTATATTTATATATACACCCTTTAAATAACCTGGAACTCATAGGATGGAATGTCACCAGATAATTTCCCAGCAGCATTAACCATTAGCTCTTGGTAATCACTGGTAAAGAGACTTAAAGCTTCTGCAACAATGAAGTGTGCTTGCATTTCAGCATTCTTACTATGTAAGCAGTGGTAATTGGAAGTAGGCCAAAGATGTTTGGGGAGGAGGAGTTGTAGATAAGCATGCTGGTTGGTTGCATTCAGAGCCTGAGGAAGGTCAAAGCAACTACAGTAGCACAGCAGAGAAAGACAAGACGGGTTTCTTTTTGCACCAGTGAGTATAGATGTGCATTTTGCTATTGAACCTGACATATGTGGTAGCAAGCTGAAGCTGTAAGAATGAATTCTGCAAGTGCTGTTATGTTGTGTAGTCTTGACAAACAGGAGTGTCTCAAATGTACAGGAGCTCTTTTGGTAAAACTATTTAAATTCTTCAGGTCAAGCATATGTGACACCCTGATTTACAAGGAATGTGCCTGGGGGTGCGTCAAAGCTATTGCTTTGTCAATAACCCATGCTTAGTTCTGGAATGGTTTGTATATGGAATGTGCTTGAGTATTGTAACTGTCACTGCTTGCTGCATAATAATGTAGAGTGGTGTTCTGCACTCCAAATTTGGTTTAAAAGGGTAGTAAATGCTCTTGTCAAAGCCAGACTTGTTAAATTGCTGTTAAAGATTAAATTATTTACTTCAGGGTTCTCTGAAAATCTTTGTCAGGAAAGAAAACAGGAAATCGGGACCTGACTGTCAGAGCCCTGCATCAGGAAAGTGGATGGTCAAACCATGGAGTTAAAACACAGACACTAATAGAATTTCAGTCTTGCACACCCTTTGACTGCAGAATGGAATTTACATTATTGTAGGATGGAACAGTTAACATTATCATTAAGTAGTGTTATTGATGTACTTGTTAATATTGTAACTAATACTCACGAGAAGTGGTAGTAGTAGCAGAGATACCAAAAGGAAGGTGACCAATCAATACCTAGAAAAGAAAGAAACCTATAAATACTAAAAAAATACCCTACAATGCATTACCTTGGTTTTCATTGTTACCCAGTAGTTACTTGTTCCTAGTGTCTGAGTAAAGAATAATTGACCTCTGCTAGTAAAACATTTATTTTTGTCATGGGCATGAAGTTTGAGGCCACAATCTACAAATGCCTCTGAACAGCAGGGCTAGAAAAGGCCTTGAGCAAGAAGCTGATGTAGCCATGCCCCAGGCCTGTGTTGGAACCAACCATACCTGTATCCCTTCCAACAGATGTTTGTGTAACCCTTTTTTAAGTTCCAGATGATGGAGGTTCCAGAATATCCCCCCCAGGCAATGTGCTTCAGTGTTGAACTACTGTTAGTTTCCTTAACATCTAACCCAAATATTTCTCCCTGCAGTTTAAGCCTGCAACTTCCTGTCCACAGCAGACATGGAAAACAGATTCCCTTCCTCTATGCTGTTTCATGTATGTAAAGACTGTTACATCTCCTGTCACTTTTCTCTTCTAGACTAAACAACCCTTAGTTTTTCCAATCTTTCCTTGCAGTCCAAGCTTTCTAGAGCTGATTGCTCCTGCAAGAATGACTTTGGACTCTCTCCAACTGGTCTGCTCAGTTATCAACTGGAAAACTCATTGTATGAACTATCACAACTTAGTAACTTGGCAGAAGGGATTTTGCTAAAATGGAGTGAACCCTTCACTCTTTGCAATCTCAAATCTGAGTTCTGAGCAGAAAGTCTGGGTAGTGGTCAGGCAACTGACTTTAGAAGTTAGAGCAGTCTGGGAAATGATCACCCCTTTCTCTGACAGGAATGCACTGTGGGCCTAGCACTTCGCTGCTGTGGTGCCAAGTAAAACAGGCAGTTTAAACTGCTTTGGCCATCCAGGTGGTAGCCGAGGGCTCTGTACCCGGGTACCTGTGCAAGGAGCCCTCTTCTGAGGGAGAAGCTGCTTACCCTGTAACTGCCATGGTGTGAGGGAGGGAGGAGTGACCCTTCCCGAGGGAGAAGAGTCCCGCGCAGGGTGCTGTGAGGGAAGGGTGGCTGCTGTGGGCAGTTCCTGCCCAGCGGCAGGAGCTGAGGGGCTGTAGGGGGCAAAGCCCCAGCCGGGGCTGTGGGTTGGACAAGGCCAGATCCCGGGGCTGGGCCGGCGATCTCCTAGGGACAAAACTCCTGTGCTGTGGGCAGGCACGTTGCGGGGGCGGAGGGTTGGCACGCCGGCAGCCAGAGCCGCGCCGCGGGCAGGGGGGTGCTGTGCCGCCTGCCCCGCCTCAGCGCGGGAGAGAGGCCGGGCTCGCGCTGCGCGCCGCCCGCCCGCCTGGGGGCGCTGCGGGGCCTGGCGGGCGCGGGCTTGGCGGGTGCCCCTGCTGCTGCTGCCGCCGCCCACCGGGAGCCGTGCGGGACCGGGGCCGCGCCGCCATTGCGCGGCCGCAGGCGCTGTGCCGGGGGGGGGGGGGGCGGCGGTGGCGGTGGCCTTTGCGGCTGCACGGCGATGTCTGTGTGAGCAGCGTGTGCGGTGGTGGCAGGTCGCTGTGGTCCGGTGAACTTTGGCTTGGAGCGCGACTAGTGCTTCCCTGTGGCCCCGCGCCGCCCCTTCCCTCAGCGGTTGGGAACGCTGTGGAAAATAGCTGGCTTCCGTGTAGGATTAGCACAAAACCAGCTGGAAACTGGGTCAGAAATCTTTCTGGTTAAACAAATGATGCTTGTCTGAGGGGCCTGTCAGGTTTGTTTTACAGCCCACCCTGTGCTCGCACCGCGAGCGCTACTGCACCTCTTTGTCTCAGCGCTGCTGCAGGACCCTCTGAGGGGAAACACCTTCAAACCAAACTTTCTCCCTCATCAACTGCAACTTACCAGTGTGAAACTTTCACTTGTAGGAATTCAAAAAAAGAAGCTGACTTAGACCTGGCACAGTCTCGTCTGAGGGACCTCGATGCTCAGCTGAACGCGAAGGAAGCTGAATTAGCAACGGCTTTGAGTAACAGCCGAACTCTGGAGAAGGACCTTCGTGAATTAAAAGATGAAGTAGTCACTGTAAGGCTTGTTCCTGGTATTTCAACGTGGCTTTTCTTCCTGAAGCTTTTGCTTGTTTTTACCCAACTAGTTATTGAGATCTAAAAGCAGGGAAAGACTCTTATCTGTGGCGATGACAGGTGGACAAGCAGATTTCTGTGACCTTGCCGAAAGCAAATGTGACTGATAGTTGGGCTGTTAAAACTTCCACCTGTTGTAGGTACCTTTTAATTTTATTCTATGACTGCAGTAGGTAGTGTTTCAACTTGCTTTATCCTTGGAACAAGAAATGTGTGGTACCACTGTAACTCCTGTAGCACTCTGACGTGTCAGCAAAGGGAGCATTTGCCGGACTGCTTCACTATGCTTAAATCTGGGTAGAATAAGCTTGGACTACTTTTTTTTTTGTAGGTTCTTGTACTACTAAAATGAACTCTGCTTGAGTTGCTACTCTCTCAGTGCATTTCTAAGAGCATAGTTTTTGCATGTTCATGCTTTAATGTGATCATTGAATAAACTAATTTCAAATTTTTAGAAAGAAAACTTAAACCCAACAGCCTTGTATCATTAAGGCAGCATATTCTAACACTGGAAGTGTATAATAGTATGTCAGCATAAGTTATATCTGGAGGATTTCACTTGTCAAACAAATGATACTGGAAGTTAGGGAGAAGTTTGGAATACTTATGTTTGTGAAGGGGAAGAATATATATAGATGGTACATCTGATGATTCGTCAGAAGTCTCCTTTGAGGAGTCAAACTTAAGTTGTGCAGTTAAGGGCTGGTTTATATTTGCCTTGTGGGAAATCTGGTCTACCTAAAAATCGGAGTCTTTCTGTTACTAATATGCTGTATCCCACTGAAATAAGAACTTACACAGAGTAACCAACTTCACTTAAGCAGTGTGTTTTGATTGCTGTGGGAGTGAAGTTGAGTGACCTTTAGTAAATTGACTGTTTTAGTTTGGGAAAAATGTCCTCTTAATTTTTATTACCCTGATGTCTGTCTTTTCTAGCTGACAGTGTCGCTGGAAGATACCAAAAAGCATCTCCACAGTGAAATATTGAGAAGGGTGGATGTGGAAAATCATACAAAAACTTTGCAAGAAGAAATGATGTTCCAGAAGAACCTTCATGAAGATGTATGTTTTAGCTTATTACTAGGGTGTTGGTTTTTTCCAGGTGTCGATGATCCCTGGATGCACTTAAAAGCAATGATAAGATGTGCTTTATCCTTAGAAAGGTAACTAGCTGAGTCAGCCTATGACAGTCCACCAGCCAATAAAATCCACCTAACTAGGAAGACTTCAAGAAAGTACACAACCTCATGTTAACTGGCATAGTATCGATAGCTATCAGGAATATGAGAGTTTTTTCAGGCTGCACTTCTGAAGGTAACTACAATCCCAACGTACTACTTTGTGTAACTGAAAATGCATATATAACAGTTAAAGTTAAATGATTCCAGATGTTTGCTAGAAGCCTAAAATAATTGAAGAAGTTAATCTCCTTTAATAAGCAACTTATGTTCCCTACTTCCTTAACACTTATCAAAGGTGTCTGGTAACCTTTGTGTGAGAAGTCAGTACACACACCTAAAAAACATGTGAATGTAAACCAATTTCCTTCTGACTGGAAGGAATCTCAAATGTGTGGTTTAAGCGATAGAGAATTCCAGTTTCTCTAACCAACTGTCTTTACTTTTTGAATAAACCAAGAACAGGTGAAGTAACAGTGCTTAAAGAAACTGAAGTGTATATGCATGTGCTGTAAGTAAAGAAAAGCAGAGAAATCAATCTAGTGCAAAGAGTTAGTATTAATAAATGCAGTAGTTAGTATTTAAATATTTAGTTTAAGCAATGTTGGCAGTGAGGTAGCAAAACAACCCGGCACAGCTAGCAAAGTGGAATTACCTGACCTAATGGATGAATTGTCGCGTGCTCAATGATAAATCTGCTTCAATATTGAATGACTTGTTAAGCTGGTACAGTAAGTCCAGTCTCAAATCAAACTGTATTGTTTGCTTATTCTCTGAGAAATTTCTTCTCCTAGGAGCTCAAGGAGACCAAAAGAGCCCATGAGAGCAGGATAGCAGAAATAGAATCTTGCCATCGGAGAGAATTTGAGAGTAAGCTCTTGGATGTTCTGCAGCAGCTCAGAAAACAACAGGAAGAAGAAATGAAACTATACAAAGAGGAGCTGGCACAAATATTCAGTGCAAAAGTGAGTCTGTAAAAGATGCCAATAAAACAAAGCTTAAGTCTTCTGTACCTCAATATGATTAAAGTCACGCTAGCATAGACAGCTGACGGATGGAGCCCTTGCATTTGGTGCAGAGCTTCTTGGCGCAGGTCTATTACAGAAGTTCGAAGCCATGTCAGATTTGACAACAGAACTTCTATGAACACTCAGTCCCAAACAAAACTGGTACAAGCGTAAGTACTATCCCTTTGGCATGGCTAATGTAATAAAGTTGATTGTAATTCAGACTTCTAACAAATCTGAGAGCTTGTCTGACAAATTCAGGATGAAGGTGTGCTAAGTTTATATTAAGCAATTTCAGGATTCTTGAATAAAACTATAATAAGTAGATCAAAATGCATGAAATAAGGTATTCTTACAGTTCCACAAGAGCACTTTTAAATGCATGAGTGCAAATCCCCCTTCCCAGTTGCTAGTACTGGATAAGGGGGAAGAGGGTAGCTGTGGAAGCAGCTTGATCATTTGTCTTCCAGAACTGGTCTGTAACCTTTTTCCCCCAGCATTAGCCACATGCACAGAAAAAGTAATACTTCAGGCTTATACTCTCGATAGGTAAGATCCCAGGGGTTTCTGGGTTGGCTACAGCATGCAGTATTGGTAACTTAAACCTTCTTCCATACACATAGCTGATCACATGATCTGCTACTTCGCTCAACAAGTACTTGTGTTCATTTCTTCCTGGTTCTTTTGGCTTTCTCTATACTTCAGCTTATATGCCAAGTCAGTGAATTCCTTTGGATGCTTCTGTCCATATTTCCACTGGAAATTCTGTGAGTGCCTGTTGTAGGAGCATGGCTCTGTTCTACCCTTTCTTGGAACATCTCAAGATTGAATTGCTCTAGAAATAGTTCAGTGCTGTTTATAGTGATGAAGGAACTATTTAGTAATAGAACTTTGGGGGAAGAGCAATAGTTTGGTAAGCACGCCCAATATCCTGTAGCCCCACGCTGTGACAAGCAGCTTCTAAACATATTCTCCATTGTTGTTCTGGAGAATCAATTCACTTAATACCTATACAAAGTCTTCATGCATCTGTAACTGAAATATCCTAATCCAGCAATTTTCACTACCTGATTATTGCTGACTCTTGGATATGAATGTCAAACTTGTGTAAACCTCCCTGAAAAGCAATGAAAAACTTTCTGATCTGGACTTTATTGGTATCTGCACACTTCAGTAAAACATAAATATTTCCAGATGTAAGAGCTGGAAATCACTTGGTTTTCCTTCCTTATTTAAAATACATAGTCATAAGCAATTCATTACTAACAGTGACTTTATCCATAGATGGGGAATATTGAGCTATCTGTATCAAAAAAGAATGAGCTTGCCAAAGTTCTTCAGGAGGAGCTGATGGAAACAAAGCTGAGAGCTGACACTCTGACATCTCAAGTTAATCAATATCAAAGCCAGGTACTATCCTTATTTGTATAACCTTAGAATTATTTTAGATACCCAGTTCAAAATATTGGCCTCTCCTCTCTAATCTTCAGTTACGGTTTAATTGAATTTTCCATTCCCTTAATTTTAGAATGCTGCTTTGGAGAGCAAAATAAGGGACCTACAGGAGAAGCTGGATTATGACCGTGATTTCCATCGAAGGTGTATGGCTGAAAAGGAGAAAGAAATGACAGAAGCCCAGCAGAAGGCACGAGCACAGCTGGAAGAATATGAGCATCTCCTGGATGTGAAACTGGCTCTAGATCTGGAAATAAATGCTTACAGAAAGATGCTGGAAGGAGAGGAACAGAGGTAGGCTATGACAAGATCTTCATATGAGAGCTTGCCTCATCTAAGATCTCTACGCTGACTGACTGTATATTCTTCAGAATGTGGAGGAGGCAAGAGTTAAATACTTAGTATGTCGTTGCTGCCATAATTTAGTTCTTGAACTATAGTCTTCTGTAGATGGTATTTATATCTCACATCTACCACGTGGTGTAGTGAGAGAAGTAACTTGATAAACCCAGCTGATGAAAGTTCAGAGGTCCATTAAACATCCTCCAACTTTCTCAAAGCTTTGTGCTACATTCTAGAGAGATATCAAAGACAGTGCTTAACATTCGTGAAGGAAACTGAGCAGTTATCAGCTCCTGTCTAGACACTGCCTGGTGAGAACAACATGAACTCTCAATACATGCTAAGAAGCATCAAAAACTTAAAACTTCTTCCACTAAAGTGTCTGTTGAGACTTTAAAGGAATGCTTACTGCAGTTGGGGATCTTGTCTTATCGACATAAGCTTGCACTGAGCTCTAGGGCTGGGGCTGTCTTCCAAACTTAACAAGCTACTTGGCTACTCTCGCCAGTAAAAATAAAATTTATATTCAAGACTTTGTGGAAAGCTTGGATATCAGAAGCTGTTAGGCTTGGCTGTAGAGGGAGGATATAAGTGAGAAGAAACAAGCACATCAGATATTCAAGTGAATGTTATCTGCCCCCCTTCTAGGCTAAAGCTGTCGCCCAGTCCATCTTCACACAGCGCTGCAACTCAAGCAACAAGTCAAGGGCGACGGTTCCTGCATGGGAAGAAAAGGAAAATGAAAGAAGCCAAAAAGAGAGGGCATAGTGCTGGATTTAAGACTGTTCAGCATGCTTCATCTTCCGGAAACATATCTATTGAAGAAATCGATGCAGATGGGAAATTTGTCAGGCTTAAAAACAACTCTGACAAGGTACCTGTGTTCATTCAAGTCTGCATGGCCTTCACTGCCAAGTATGACTGCTTGTCAACCAACCTGTAGCTTAGTGAGAGATGACAGTAGGGAAGGATTGAGATGAAGGAAGAGTACTGCCAAAAGAATACAAAGCAGGGACTTCCCAGCTAACCTGGCTGCTGTCAAGAGAAGACTGGAGAATAGAATGCTATAGAATACAATATAGAATACAATAGAAGACTGTTCTATTACTGGTAGTGCCAGGTGTCTTGTCCACACGGTGGGCTGGGAGGTGCTTTTGGGGAGAGGTGCACTGGGTTCTATGATGCAGAAATCTTAACACCTTAAAATCACAGTTGTTTCTCACCAGATTCAGGCTGGCACTATCAGAAGTACTATTTATCTTTGATGAACTAAATAAGGTACTTAGTAAATTGGATAATGACAGCTTCTTATTACTAAAAAACGCTTAAAACAGCTAAAAGGTTGAGTAGAGTTGACAGAATCTAATCTGTGCAGAGGGTTTATCTGACCAATTAAATAATTCTTTGAGTCATTTAGTCTGAAAATCCAGAATTATTTGAAATAATCTTCGGAGCTTCAAAACTTGTGGCTGGTAGCTTAGCTGTTTCAGCCTGAGATGCCTTAAGCCTTCACAGGCTGCTACGTTTGTGTTATATATATGGCCCAAGTTGGTAGATGGGTGTGACAAGCTTCATTTATTAGAATCCCCCCTGTAGAGACCATCATGATCCCCCTTCAACAGAAGGCAAGAAGAGGTGTGCCTGAAACTGTGGGAGTAAGATTAATCCTAAGGAGTATAGGGAGGCTTGAATGGAATCTTGAAGGCTTCCCTGAAATTGATCAGATTCCTGTGTGCTACAGGAGTAGGATTAAAACTGACCCTTTAGGCTGGAAATAACCTTGCACTTCAGTGATTCGGCGTTGGTCTGTAATGCTGAGAGGAATTTCTCGTCCTACAGGATCAGCCACTGCATGGATGGCTGTTAAGACGACATCTTGGAAGTGTGTCAGATGTTGCATACAGTTTTCCCTCACGGTTCACTCTTCAGGCGGGCCAAGTAGTTACAGTAGGTAGTGGTTTTGTAAAACTTACTTGAAGCTCTGTTCTTGTTATGTTAGATGGCAATAGAGATTCAGGTAATAAGGAATGACAAATTAATACTGCAAGTGCCTGAAGAACAAAAATCCTTATTTTACATGGAGAGGGAGATGGGGGGCGGGGGGAAACTCCTTGCAGCAATTTGATCTGAAATGCCAATTAAATTTTCTGTGAAGCTAGGTCTTGGATTGAACTTGGATCGTTCCAAATGGGGATGTGCTGTTATTGTGAACAGAATCAATATACCCTAGATTATTCTTAGGGCTCCACATACTCCTGTGATTTCATGAATGTTTTGCAGAGACTTACGCTGTTGCTAAAAGCTTTAGTCAACTACAGTTCAGCAATGCTGAGCTCACAGTTTATAATATTAAGCTAAATGTTGGCTCTAAAAATCATACTCTTAAGTACACTTAGATAGCAACCAAAGAGAAGAGTGTAACGCTACACTCTGTATGAGCTTGCTCAAGAGATCTGCGAGTGACCCAGGCCAGAGGCTATCTTGTATACACAAATTGCTGCCCTGAGTATGTCTGTAACTACGGTTTGGCTCTGTGACTCAAATGGTTATGCATGTCCAAGCAAGGCTACCTCTGCATCAGGTAGAAGCCGTTAACAGCATTTTCTGCACTAACTGTTTTACAGTCCTCAGTTACAAAAGAAAAAACTCCAACATTACCACCATTCTTGTAGTCTTGAAAAGAACTAACCTGCCAGGGATCACAGTAGTTCAGTTTGTTACTGCACATCTCTGGTACTGGAGGACTTAATAGTTATATAGGTTAGACTGAATCCTAAGCTAACTACAAATAAGATTCTTCAGAAGCTCATTCTAAATCTGTTGCAGATCTGGGGTGCAGCTGCTGGTGTGAGCCCAGATTCTAGTGATCTGGTCTGGAATTCCCAGAAGTCTTGGGGAACTGGGGACAGTATTAGTGTCACACTCATCACAGATGATGGTGAGGTAAGTGAGAGTAAATAGCGTCTACTGTCCTAATACTAAACTTCTTTGATGTACTTAATTCTTGAGGGTGCTTGTGGCAATTCAATTATATTTTAGGAACTTGCAGAGAGGACAATAATGTATGTACCCAAAGAGGAAAGCAGTGAGCAAGATGATGATTATGAAGAAATAACTGGAAGTGAAATGGAGTCTCCATCTCGGGTAAGCTGCCTGAAGTTACATGCTATCAACAGAGCCATTCAATGGTTGTTTCTTTTCATTATGGTACAAAAATCTTCTCAAAGTACTATCCATATTCTACAACTCTAACGTTTTTCTTGATGTCAGACCAAAAGAAGAAGAAAAAAGAAATGTTGTTTGGTTTCATGATAGTGGTTCCTGTGAGCATCCTTAAGCAGGTGAGATGATGAGAATCATGCTTCTATCTCATAGAAAACTTGCTTCATTAATAGTGCTGCAGTCTTGTCCCATGTAAGATGTAGCTTGCATGGCTTTGCATCAGAAGTGGAATTGATGTTTTGCTTATTCTCTGGTTGAATATGATCAAACAGTAGCATTACTGTTTGGTCTCTTACTACTGACACACTGAAAAATGCTAGCTTTAATGTCAGTTCCATTTAAACATGATCTGACTATGAATAACCTTAAAAGCTGTTACTCCACGAACAGAATGCAAACACTAACAAGAAATATATTGTTTCTGTGGGATGAAGTGACTTACCTGTCACTCCGGTGTCCCTGACTTGCTCTTAAGATAGCTTTCTTCAGTGCAAATTTAAGTTAGTTTCCATTCAAAAGTATTAAAAAGCTGAAATCAAAGTTTTCAGTGTACTGACTGCTTAAGTCCCCCCTGAATTCAAGCATGAGTTTGAAGCCTTCTGTTACAGTTTAATTCCAGGAACTAGTTTTTCTTTTTCTTCTGTGCAAAAGAAGTATCCCGGCCTTGCTTCAGTCATAAATACTCCAATCAATACTTTCCAAGTGGAATTTCAGCACAGACGCAGGTCATGCTAATGGAATTAACGTTAAACAGAATGAGCATGTTTTGCATTCAATATACTTATAACCCTTTGGCTACAACTTGCATGTTCTGAGGCCCTGTGAAAGACTCTCTAGCCCCTCCAAATGGTTTTTGACTGACCATATTGCAAGTCTGAGCTTTTGCATATTGGATGCTCTTGGTATACTTTGATACACTAGTTAATTGCGTTTCCTCAGGTGCTGAAGTAGTCTAAACAAAGGCTTTGAATTGGTCATAACTGAACAGCTGTGGGCTGTGCTCAACCCTCCGGACTGTTCTTGACTTGAAATAGCACCGAGTCCCTGCTGCGCTATAGTACCAACGCCAAGGCCCTGAGCATTGCCTTGTGCTTCACTCTCTCCCCACTGCTGACGCAGCTCTTCCTAAAACCAATCTGTTACAAGGAGGACTTGCATCTTACTGCACCAGGGCTTAAAGGCACCACCATTTCCTGCATATTTTCATAATATACCTGTCTGAAAGCTAAATTTAAAATACCTTAGTAATGTCCTACTGAAGAAAATGTACCTAAGAGCAGGCAGTTACTGCCTACTGCTTGGTTCTTTTCCTTGTCCTTTCAAACAGAACATCTGGGTAAATATCTATGACTGTAATGCCAGCTGGCTTAAAGGGTGTTTATCAAAGTCTCCTGACAGACATGCACATTCTTGTAATATTTTCAGTCTTCTGCTGAAGGAGGGTGAGACCCCGTTAAACGGGCTATTGAGAAAGGTGCTGGCTGTAAGGCTGTTCTGGCCGGTGGGCTCTTAATGCGCAGCATACACAAAAACAGCTGAAGTAACACCCGTGGAAGCTTTAGGCTTATGCAGGACTTACTGATACAAGCTGCTTTTCATGTTCAGAGCAGGGCCTCTCCTCAACTTGTTGTTTTAAAGGTTCTTCATTTGAATTGAGTAATAATATGGCTTATTTGGCCGTCAACGATGGAAAGCAAAAGTAACTTTTTTTTTTCCTTCTACCTCTAATCTGTTTTATCAGCAACTTTACAATACTGTTCTATGCCATTTATGGTAAGAATCAATTCTCATACTCCCACTCAAATGTTAACGTCATTCCTGCCTGCTGTCCTGTTGGGCTCCTGTCAAACGTGTGTCGTTAGTACCTATATGCTTCTGCTGCTTTGATAGCACTGAAATAATGGCAGCTTAGTGAGAAGCAGTTAACTTCTTGCATGCAGTAACACAATGCAAAGGAAGCATGCTGTGCTTTAAAGGAAGACAGGGTTTCCCTGGCTTTTGCTTCTGCTTTCACTATCCTAGCTAGGGTAGCACGAATCTGCATGCCGGTTAAGTTCTGACGCGCCAGAACTGAGGTACTGAGAGCTTGATAGCCTTTCATTAAGGAAGGCACAGGCTCATGTATTGCATGGACTCAAATTCTTAAAATGTGGTATTCTTTTTCCCCTACCCCCAAACTATCCCGTACAGTTAAGGTACTACCTCTCTTGAAAACCTGCTTTGCTTTACTAAGTAAATCTACGAAACACTAAAACGCCCATGTGCCTATATAAGGATCAGGCAGGTAGCCAGGAATAAATACTAAGGTTTTGCATTAAGACATCAGGCTAATTAACATGTTTTATTTCTGCAGCAAAAAGAAGATCCTAGCTGTTCTGTCATGTAATGTGGACAAAGAGATGATCATCTGAAAATGCATCTCGATCCCAGGTGACATAGACTATGTGTTTTGGTATCTTCTGCAATATCTGAAACTTTGACTTCACATCTCCTATCTGACCTCTTGATAAGAAACCTTGTCATAACGTGATGAAATTTCCTACCTTCTGATACCGGACCCTGTCCTTGGATTCACTGATATAAAGAGCAGTAGAATACAAGCTCTATGTGAAGTTACTTTAACACAAGGATCTGTTTTCCATGCCCTGCTGAAACAGATGAGGGCACACAGTTTACAAAGCTGCTAAACAGATGCACCAGAAGGATGCTAAATACTTGAGAAAGTGGCGGCAGCCTCGTGCTCCCTGACAACATTGTGCTATGGTGTTTCTCCAAAGGGAACTTCTGTTTCAAGCCTGAGTAGGGAACTACAGGGGCCAGATCACACCCTAGCTTGCACCTTGAGTAAGACTGAACTTGCCTGAAGTAAAATGCTACCCTGAAGAGTGCTGAGTGTCTGGAATGTTTCCTGCTCAGATCCTGATGCTGAAATAGATGAAACTGCTCTAGATCCCTTAATAAAGAACTTCTAGAGTGAAACACTTTACAATTAAAAGCAAGTTGTAAAAATATTCTTGTCTGTTATTACATGTACTGTTTCTGTATTCTAGCACCTGGAAGTTTACCAGTTTCAATATTGTATATTCCTAGATAAAGTATATCACAGCATAGCTGCGTCAACTTGGACAGATGTATCCTGTAAATGTGAAAAAGCATCTCATTCCAACAGAGAAGGTACTGTAACTAGCAATACTAGCACTGTTTGGTCCCAACAAGGCAGCTTTCTAAGGGGCTAGGAAAAAAAACCCACTTGCCGAAACAAAGAAAGAAAACTGGAGAGCACTAGCTGTAGTAAAAGGTGTATCAAAAATACCTGTTCTTAGAGTCCTTGTGTACTAAGTCCGTGCAGCCTGCAGCACTGCTTTGGGAATGCCTACCAGGGCAGTGGGGAGAATCCTGGCTGTTGGCCAGGTGTGATGTGCTGTAACTTTAATAGCAGTGTAGTAAGCCTGACCCATAGCCCTCCGGAACCAGGCAGTCAGCTTCTGGGGCCACTGCGTTCAGTTCTCCTTAGCCTCTCATTACCGAAACGCTTACCTGCTGGCTCCGCAGTGGAGCAAGGCCTTGCTGAGCCACATAAAGTACATCTCTAGGAGCATGAGGGGAGGGGAGCAGCTGAGATTGCACGTTTCACCAAATGCTGGAATAGTTTTCTTGACTGCCTTTTACTTTGTCAAAGCGTTTGGTTCTGAGTGGAAGACCTGTTCTGTGCTAGGATGCAGTTGCTAAGCTGAGGCTTTCCTTATCCTAACTTGAACTGTTGAGTTATTTTAAACGTCTAGTTTTGAGACATCAAGAGTAGATGCTGGTTAATACTTGCATTTGAGCTGTACCTTATGGTCCACATAGCAATAGCTGCTGCTCTAACCTTGCTATGTTTATCTTGATTACTTAAAACTTTTTTAACCAATAAAGATATTTTTTATGTATATAAAAGAAGTCTTGGACTTTTATATTTGCAGATTAAATAATAGCTCTGTTTATTCATTAATCTTATTGGAGTGGCTCAAAAGACTTCAATGCCATAAAATTGGTGAGTTTAGGGACGATTCCCTGCACACTGAAGAAACCTGCAGAAATACACTGTGCTGCCCTGTTCATATTTGTCACGCGGTTCTTCACGTAAAGCTGAACTGCTATGAACTCGATCTGAGATGAATCTTCAGCATTTCGAATCGCACCTTTTCATAGCACAAGGGAAGGACAGTGCTAAGCAATAACCGTGAAAGATCTGACCTAGGGTGCAAGTTTTGATAGGAAACGGCAGTGGTACAGGATGTTGTTTGGTAATGCCATCAGTGGTTCAGGAAACAAGGACTACTTAATTTACTTGACTACACAAGCTACATCGTAGAGTTTTTGAAACTTGTTCTTTAGCATGTAATCTCAAAAAGGCACGTATTAAAGAATCAATTATCTGGTGTGCAAGTTGTCCTCCTGGTAGCAAACCTGAAAGATGGTCGGTTGGTTTCCTGTGACCTCTCTCTAGACTTCAATCCTAGTCAGTAAGGTACAGCTCTCTTGACTTGCTTCTAGCTTACTACTTACGCAGTAGCTACTTCTCTTAGATGAGACATCTGTTGCAGCTGACAAAAGCTCTGTACTAAGTGGCAAGCTGCCTACTGCAACATGTATTAAGAACTCAAACCTTTATACATATGCGTGCATATGTAATTAATTCCTCTGGGGAATCCTGGTGAGGGGAAAAAAAAAGAGACATTTTCTGGCTGCTATGGAAAGGTATGGCTGGTGAGGCCTCTCTGATAAAGGTGGGGAAAAGCAAAAAGCAGCTGTGGATCCTGAATACTTAAACTTTTGAAAGCTGTGCTATACGTTCTGTGTTGAGAACGTCATAGCCTTCGTGCAAGAACTAGGTCAGGACAAGTTACTTTCCATCTGAAATTTCCTCTTAACACGAGCAAGGCCAAATGCTGAGCTGATGTGCCCTAACTAGCTGGCTGCAGCCAACGCTGCAAGTAACGACCCTCTACTCTTGTGAGCATTGTACGAGCCCAGGCCAGAACCTGACGAGAGAAGCCGGCAAGCCCCGGGTTTAACAGCCTGGTAAGGGCTGTTTCTGCATCTTAGATGGAAAAGTTCCTGCACCTGCGATACACGTGAAATTCCTTCCTCTCTGGGGAACGCTGTTTCAAATGGACTACGGCACCAAGCAGAGCGTGGAACTCCAAGCTGGATTCAAGCCAGTTCACCTAGAAGAGTTCAGCTCCTTCCTCGTCGCTCTTGTACAGAGAGCAACTGGTAAAAGTTTACATGTTCTTCTGAGGCTGCTGAATGTTTTGGTCATCGCTACATCTGCATTTACTAAGCAAAGCATGAGAAGGCTAACAGCAAAACAAATTAATTCTGTCTTCATTTTGATAAGACAGGTTCAGGACTTAAAGTACTGTCCTTCATTATGAAGCTTTTTTATATTTTTTTATATATATATTTTAGTTATAGCATGCCTTTCCCTCTGTCCCTAGTCTTTTCTTTCTCTCCCTTCTCCATCCTTTCCAAATAAGCCTAAAAACTAGAAGTGTATGGAGTAGTCACCAGCGATACACACCTATTTCCAGAGAGTTCTACACGAACCCTGTGGAGCTGGGAGCAGTCTGTACTTGGTTCGAAGGAATTTTTCTTCTACCCTCCTGCTAGATGAAAATTTTAACAGCTGTTACAAATCCACACAATCAGTAGGGAGAAAGTAAGATTATTAAAATTCCAGGGGCTGAGGTGTCATAAAACAAATACTTGGGCTTTACTCCTGCATTTTTAACGTAGCATTGTTTTCTTCACTGCAAGCTGGTCTATTTAGCAGAAGTGACCTCCAGCTCAAAAACAAATGCCAGAACTATAGGAATAGAAGCAGCAACCACTGTTCTTATCCCACAGAAATATTTATTCAGTTTGGTCAGTAAATTATAGGAATTTTCAATGCTGAGAACTTGTACTTAGTACAACAACATCAGAAGATTGACAACAACCACTTTGCCTTTTGTCAACGTACAATGTGAAACGGATTAACTTGCTCACAATAAATTACAGCGTGGTAGATGAAAAGGGCTCAATGACATCAGTAACTTAAGGAACTGGTTACAGTTAGCTTCACTTACACTATTTTTAAAAATGGTTTTCAATAGTAAAATCATTGCAGCCAAAGATTAAAAAAAAAAAATCCACATACAATAATAGCAAGGAAATCCATTTTTTGAGCAACAGTGAGCTACCAGTAAACACTTCATACAGTGATCTTCAAGGCACAAAGCAAAAAAACTGGGGATGGGTTTTTTTGCAGGTTGACGAGTCAGGGAAGGTGAAATTTTTCTGAATATAAAATAAATACATTTTAAAAAGACGCATACAAAAGTCAGTAAGTCAGTCAAATAGCAAGGCTTTCACAGAATGCCACACTGACAGAACATTTGTGAATCCATTTCAGTCATGAAATCACGTTCACAGCTTGAATGACACAAATCACTGAGGCAAGGGAACCATCACTTCAACATAATTAATGGGGAAGAAGCCAGACTCTCCATTTAACATCCCCTCATACCAATTCTCGTCAATCTGATTGGTCAAAGTTATGATGTCCCCTTCCTTAAACCCAAGCTCGCCTTCATTTTCTGGCTCAAAGTCATAGAGAGCTTGGCAGCAAGGCTGGTCCATGTGCACTGAAGAACCTGCCCCCAGCGACAGAAAAAACCCGTATTAATAGAGCTTCACAGCACCCCCCCGGCCACTAAGCATCACACGGGTCACACGCTGCAGCCCTGCCACCACGAGCTCCCCAGCAGTCTCTCCGTGGCTTTCACCCACTAACACCCGGTCCTTCTACATATAAAAAAGTAATTTGAGTGATAATTACTTTAAGGCGTAATTCTGTTTCTGCCTTAGGTTCAGGAGCTGCTCCGTTTTCCTTCCTAGCTGCCTTCCCTTCAAAAGGATGTCTGTCTCAAACCAACAGTTTGAGTAATCCCAGTTGCCAAAACCAGAGCGGCAGCTAGAGGAACTGGAAGGGTAGGACCTGAGGCAGTGGAAGAGTCAATACAAGCCACAAGTAATTGTGCTGCAGCACGCTGCTCCTGCGTGAATACCTACCCGGGGCCGGGGCTCCCGGGCAGCCCCCCGCTCGCAGCCTGCAGGGTGTGTTTGCAGGAGCAAGGCCTCCACCCTCGCCTCACTTGAGCAGTGACAGGCATTGCTGGGTTAGAGCTCCCCACGTTCACGTGCACAAATCCTTTGTTGTACACATCCTTCATCTGAACTAAAGCGAAGGTTATGCAAGGAATGATGCCACCTGTCAAATTATTTTCCACATTCAACCAGTTTTCCAATACAGTATCTGGCTGTTCTTGTGACTTACGCCGTTTGCCCTGCTATAAAGATCTTCAAGCCAAATTACTCTCTTAAAATATTAATGGCACCATATGCAAATGTAATAGTAAGTAGATATATTTACAGGAAAACAAGTAAATATAAACTGAAGTGCAAAATCACCATGAGCAATAGAAGTTAACCATGTAAATGCAGTCACCTTTTTTAAAGGTATTCTCATGAAGGGGTGTTAATTGACTTGGATTTGTGGGACCGATACATACGTAACATTCATATTTATGAATAATAACTTGCTCTAATAAATTAAATCTAATGTTCAAATTGTAAAGCTTAGCTCTGTGGCCAAGGACTAGCCAGAAGTTCAACTGAAGTTCAGCCATAACAGATTTTTAAAAACATATACAGCATATCCAAGTAAAAGTCTGGTAATTTGAAATATATTTATTTATAAAGGAAGAATAGGAGAAAAGATTTCATGCTGCTGCCACGTAAACAGTAGTAAACCGCATTATAGCATGACAACTCTAAACCACCCTAGTATTTAAAGCAGTTAAACCTCTTAAATACCAAGTTATTCAGGTTGTCTTATCTAGAACATTGCAACAATTCTGAAATATTCTATTCTTGACCCTCTCTTGCAGCTGTCACATGCAATCGCCTTGAAGAATAGTTTTTGTCTGGGTAAATCTGCACACAATTCATAACGCAATACAGATACAGTGGCTAAGATGTTAAAAACACATGCGAAAATGCATTTGAATCTGCTAATCATGGTAATGTGCAGGAAATGATTGGAAAGTAACTGTTAGGCACCGTCTAGTAAAAGTAACTCCAAGGAGTCTCTAAGGAAACCAGCTGACAACTGTTCTGGCGACCGGTAAACGAGCACAGGTGAAAGCATCTTTTTAATTGCCAATAACGCAAGCGGGGGAAATATCTGGTGTTAAAACTGGGAAGCAGGAATTACTTTTCTATTTTGTATGTTTTATCCTTTCATAAGGATGGAAGGGAGCTTTTGTTTATAACGAGAGAAGAGAGCTGTCAGCAGAGAGATCCCCCTCAGCAAACCTTCCCGCACTGCTCTAACAGTGCTGCACTAGTCCTCAGCCTCTGGAAGGTGCAGGGTAGTGGCAAAAGTTTTACAAGCTAAATTACAGCTAGTCTCATACAATGGTACAGGTGAAAGCTTGGTTCTGGACATATTTTTGCTGAAACAGTCCAAGCAGAAAAAAAAAAAAAAAAAAAGATGGCAAGCCACAGTTTCCCAGCAAAAATGGACTGATTGTGTTCAAGAATAGCCGAGTTATTTTCAGTCTTTGCCAAGGTAGAACTGGTACCAGCTCACTGGAACTGTCAACAGCAGAAGGCGGCGCTCTGAATAACTGACAAAGTTCCTTGCTGTCACCAGCTGCTCCAGTGGGGCTAATTTATTATTGCAAGGCAGCTCGCCTCTGACAGTAAGGTACCTGATATGAGATGGATCACATTTGGTTCATTTCAAGCTCCGAAGAACTGAAAAGACATGTCTGGCAGCCTAGAAAGATTTTTAAATAATGATCCCTGCCAGTACAACCGGTTTCACTCCAGGCTGTAGGATCAGTCAAAGTCTTCATTAGAGTCAGGCAGCTGCTGCTACTGTGTAATCCAATGAGACAAAGCTTCCCTGACAAAGGCAATGGGGCAGGGCCGCCTGACAGGCTGCAACACACACTGCCTAACGTCACGAATCGGGGACATGATTCCAGCCTTTCCCTCTCTATTCAATACTTCCACATCTTGTCCCATTGCAGGTATTCAAGCTAAAGAAATTGCACTCTTTCTGCAAACAGGGCTTATGTTAATTCGCAACACCATGCACACCCTCTGAATTTCGCCAGTTGCGGAGTTAAACTGCCACACTTCACTGTCACATTCAAAGATGATTTGTCATTAATCTCTGGACCACTCCAACCTGGACAGCACAGAACGAGGTGAAGCAGGAAGCTGGCTGTGCTTTCTGGAGTGTTACAGGAAGAAACCAGAATGCCATTCAGTGTTGGTTTGGTTTTTGTCTGTTTCCCCCAACAGATGTACCTGCATCTACTCTGCCTTCTATACATGTTGTATACGTATGGTAGCAACATTATACTTTCATAATCACACACTGGAAGCGTGCTAAGATAATTAACCCAAATCTCCCTCACAGCTGAGGTGAGTAAACACTTAGATGCTTATGTTAAATTCCAACACATGGCAACCAGATCCATTTATTCCGTGTCATAGTCAAAGCTGACAAAAAGAATGAAAGGCATGATGTAATACAGCTTTTAAATAGTTCTGAAATGAGGCAGATGATGCTCGTAGCCACAGCTGATAAATGAGGATAACAATGAATTAGAACAAAAGTACAGATTTTTATCGGTGCTTAATCAAAGCAGCTAAATATTTCACAATATTAAAATTAGGTTTCTGTGAATCTAACCCTGCAAACGTGTGCAAGTCATTAGTAGTAAATAATCCCCACGTGTTAGGGACTGTACAAAGGAAAAGACTACTTCTGCTCCAAGAAGCTGATACTTAGCTTGAAAAGCTATGCTGAAACACAGGAAAAGCCATTCCAACACTCAGAACCGAGCTGTGGTAGTTGTGCTGGATGTACCACAGCTTGCTTTGAACTGTCCTGTTGATTTCCATGGGTTCGCTGAATACTGAGATACCACTTACCTTGAGTGACAGTATGTGAGAAATCAGAGGTTTACGTTTTGATAGGGTCAATGTGTAAACAGGAGAATTTAGGCATGAAAGTGCTTGTTTGTGCAGAATGAAGAGGTCAGTTTTCTAAACTGAAAAAAAGAGTGATCACGTACTATGCCCCCTATCACACGGAGACCTCAAAACATTTAGCAGTTCTGCTTAGAGCCACCTGGTTCACATTTCTAAATCACAGACCATAAACCCAACCTGTTTCATGATCCTGATTTAAACAGGAACAGAAAGGTTTCCCAACATACAACCAGGGCATATTGACCCCACTGCAGCTCCACAGAAATCCACGTGGATAACTTTTGAGTATGAAGAGAGAAGGAACAATGACTTCACTGATGATTGTACCTGCTGGGGAGGTAAGCACAGCATCCACAGCTTCTCCAGGAGGAAAACAACGTAATACGTGGTCTTTTTGATATCACTAGCAACACTAAGCATAGCAAAGATTATTACATATATCCCATTTTTCTTTTTCTTCTCTTTCAGGTTGTTTTATTTCTTTTCCATTCTGACAGCACTGAGCAAGCGAAACAGTAAGTGAAACCCCATGATTTAGCGATAGGCAAACAGTTGATGCAACAGTCCATGAATGGAATCAATAAGGAAGGAATGAGCCACTTCTGTTCATCTTGGTGACCACTGGTCGTTTATATTTCTGTTCATTCATTGAATTTCAGCTCATTCAAACTGGGATTTTTCTTTAAATAAGTGGGCTGGAGGTAACCTTGAGAAGTCATCTAGTAGCCTGTCTTTGTCCCAAAGACAGGACTGATTACCCTTAAAGGACATCTCGGATCATTCATGGCAATGATGAACCACTGTAACATGGTTTGAAACTCTGGATTGACACACTAGTTTATACACAAATACTCAACCTGAATCTCCTTTCTCCACTGCACATACAAAGCAGAAAAATGAAAGCCTGTATAACTTGACAGGTAATTGACAGGGGCCTAGAAATCTGGCGCTAAATCTTTAATAAAGGTTGCTACGGTTTTGCTACTTTCATCCAGGTGTGCTGTGAAAATAACTAGGAAGCTACTGATTACTGCAAACATCCCCAGTGCTTTGAATGAAATGTGTCCTTGTACCACGTGTCTTAGGAACCAGTGGTCTGAACTGAGAGTGTGCAAAGAGGGGATTGTCTCCCTCAATCCCACATTTGACAGCAACACAAAAACTGCTCTCAGCATTCGGGCAGCACGGGGAGCTTCCCTAACACACCCCCAAGTATCTTGAAGCACAAAAGAAACAAATCAAGGAACAGGATCTTGCCGGGTGGATTTTTTGCTGCCAAACTGCTGCAAATCCCTTTCAGTATGGATTGTATAATAGATTCATCTTGTAGCAGAGTGCAAGAAAATTAAAGAGACGTTAGAAGGAGCGTGAAGTTACAGCTCCAGGCTTTCTTCTTTCACCTTTAGTTCTCTCATTTCTCTCCCAGCAATCTTTAAATAGGAATGAGACTGGAGGGAAGAGGAAATTGGAGAGGGGGACAGGGGGAAGCAGCTTCAGAAAAAGATCCTAGACACCATGCCAAGTACAGAAGGGAACCTTTGGCTCAATTCTTCCCCTGTATTTTCCTTACAAATAATGTTTATGGAAAAATTTGGCTTTTTCATTCTCTTTTCTTTGCATAGGCTGGTGTTTTGGGGATTTTTTTATTGGTCTTCTCTCATCGTGCACTGTAGCCATTAAGGAAACAGGGCAAAATAATTTTATCGAGATGAGGAAAAGCCATTTCAATTAACATTGTAACCTGACTAATTATTACCATTCACATAACTTTCAAGGGCTTTCAACGGTTGACTTTTTTTGTGGAATCAGGGCCAAATCAAAGGAAGGGATCCTACTCCCACACCAATAGGTACTTAAGTACTTCAGTTCATAAATGCACCCACTTTGGTGCATACTTTAGGGGACAGTAAAGTAAAATATGTTAAACGCAGAAACTTTACATGGCTAATACTTCAGATCCTCTGCTTGTCATTTATGGTCTCAGACTGTGAAGAGAAATCACCATCTGGAGATATTCCAGACAGTGATCAAACACACCCACCTTAGGCATCTGTCTTTGCAAGAAATCAACTGTTTTCTGCAAATGCCTCTCCCTCTCTCTCCTCCCACCCTCAGTGGCAGCACAGAGAACCTAAAAGGCCAAGCAGAATGCCACACCTAAATTTCAGATGGGCGAGAGACTGTTGAGAGGAACCCTGCTTCACATTCCATTCCCAAATCTAGGAAACAAACTGGAGTCAGATGCACAGATACTGATGCCTCATGGATCCATTGTTCTCACGGTACAAGGAAGACATCAAGGAACAATCCGGCAAAACATCCATAGATGCCTTAATTCTGTGGCCGTAGACTTACCTGATGATTTTATGGAAGAACTATAGGCAATCCCATTGTGCTGCTGATTATCACCAGTTTCCAGAGTTGTAGTTATTACAGGCTTTGGCTTAAATTCACGTTTAGGCCGACTAGATGCTACATTTATTCTGGAACACACAGAAGAGTGGCAAAAAGTTGACCTTGAAGGAAGAAATACTTACAGAGCTTACACTCAGGTTCAGTGCTTTGGTGTTTGAAAGGTGGAGGGAAAAAATCCCCACCTTCTGCTGGTTTTGGTTTTAGGCTTTTTGGGGGAGGCAGGCAGGGCAGGTTTATTCACTAAATGCTGCTCAATTCCTGTGCGGTACTTGAATTTCAGCAAGTCCCTATTTTATTTAATGCTTTGGTCCCGCTGACAGAGGCATAAAGCTTAACAGCCTGAGTTTGAGAAGTGCTGAGCATCCACAGCTGCCACTGAGTTCAGCACAAGTTCCAGTAACGAGCTCTCTGGAAAGCTCAACTGCAAATGACATATGCAGAAACCCAGCCAGGACAGAGGTCCAGGGACTGCAACTCACACGTTGCCTTTTTACTAGAGAAAATGGGAAACAACCGTTTGGTCAGCACAACTGTCTCAGTACCTCTTCCTGTATGTGCATGTGGCCCAGCTGAGACCTCCTTGTCTCACTGGTCCCTCCAGCTGGGATGGTGCAGGGTGCCTACAGACACAGCTACCCCTGTGCTAATACAGCCACCACGTCCACCCTGACCTCAGGAAAGCCTCAAACAGTTCTCTCGACTCCATGACTGTCATGTTAGACTATGCTACGGTGACACTCAAGTCATTTATTTAAGTCTCCTGTTCTCTGCTGGTTCTCTGAGTGACGTATAACAAATTAATCACGGCAGCATTTTTTTTCTTCTATTAGGATAGCACAAAGTACCTGGGCCTTTCATAAGTGCATTACACCACAGCTGTGTCCCTAAGCAGCTAGCCATTTCCCTGCTCTGCCGCAGAATTTTGTTATACCCCTTAATCTCAAAAAAAAAAAAAAAAAAAAAAAAAAAGCGCCACCTTCTCAGCAAAGCCTCCAAACACAACTCAAAGTATGCACGTTTAAATAAACCTGCAAACAAATGGAGGCTATCCTGATGAACCTCCACAGATGTGAATGAGAGATTCTGCACACACTCACAAGCTTTCTGGGCATGTCCTGCATGACATTAAAAGGCTCAAAGCACAGCAAGAAGTTGCCAGGTGGCAACGGTTTAAATCCATGAAGTCCAGTAAGGCACGGAGCGCAGCAAATGTGCATCCGTGAGATGGTGCTACAAGATCTGTTGCCTCCATGACTTTTCACATCCATGAACCTTAGCTGCAAAAGAGGTTCAAAATTTTCTGACAGGTTCAGTCTTACCGGTTTTGCAGCTTGCTCTGCAGATCCTCCAAGATTTCTGTGGATTGTTTATGGTAATCTAGTGCTGCTTCTACAAACACAGCCAACTGGCTAACTTGTTCTACCTGAAATACAGAAGAGGAAAATAGCTGTAAGGAACCTGCAGTACATTCAGCTGAAGGATGAACAAACAGATCATTTAAATCATGGTATCTCAAAAGACCACGATACCTCATGGAGGCTATTGAAAAAGAGCATTACGTGATCCTATCGAAGAAATTGCCAGTTGGAAACTGAACAAAACTGAGGTGTAACTTCTAGTTCACTAACTCAGGGCTGGGTCCTTGAGTCATTTCCTTTCACAATGTGCAAATCCCTTCTGCTTTCAACTTCCAAGCCAGCTGTCTGTCAACACCCCAGCCCAAAACATTTAAAAGGACATGACCCATTAGCAGGTGAAAGTGGGGCTTTTCTGATCAGCAGTGTTGGAAGAAATTACACTGTGACAGCTCTTATGACTCAGACCCATTGGTGTTTATTAGCAATGTTTACAAACTACAGTTCTGAAATTATCTGGACTTACCTCAGTAGATGGCAGCATTTATAAACCAAGAAATGAAACATGATTTATCTGCTTGAATTTAAAAAGTATCAGCCAATCATTCAAAAATACGAACGCTGAGGAAAGGGAGAATGTGAAGGAGAAAGGAAAACAAAAATACTTTTATTCATGAGGTAACAAATAATCTCATTCCCCAAACACAAACTGAAAAGTTCAAGCTGTACTGGGGATGGAGCAGTAACAGATATTTATTTGTCCTTGTCCTTTAAGACAACATTAAGAAGACAGACTGCAAGAAGTCCGACATGTTTCCATTCCATCACAATGTCTTCAGACATTGGATCACAAGAAGATATCGGAGTGAACTTTCTGCAAATGTTTTATGGACCCATGGTAACGTTGTGCTATACTTTGTCTGCTTTTACTCGGTTAAAAAGATTATTGGAAATTCTGCTGGGACTCCAAGAGAGCCCAGCATTGTCACACAGCATTCAGAAATGAAATGCACAGAACCAAATCAACAGCTGATACAATTCCATCACAGTCAGAAGAGAGTAACGTAAACCAGCTGAGGGCAACACACAAAGTGCCTGGGGTTTGGATGGGGTGGTCAGAGAAAGCGGATAGACAAGGACTATCCAAACAAGATGACTGAAAGCCAGGACAGATACAGAGTTGTGGATTTGGAGAAGAGAGACAGAGACTGGGAAACCTGAGGGACTAAAAGCCACTGAGCAAGAGGAGCCTGAGCCTGGCTGAGTGGGAAAGGCAGGAAGATGGATCTGATAAGTAGCGCATGCAGCCGTGTCTATGTGGGAGGTCTGGAACTAGCTACGCAAAATCCTGAGAAAGAAATGTGGATCGGGACTGAGCCTGGGAAAGGCACCTGGCAAGATGGCTCAGAGAACAGAGACTGAAGGGCAAGGAGACCAAGAAAGGGAGCCGTATGGGGAACTGGAGAGGATCGGAAGGAAGCGATTGCAGTTAAGATCTCTGCAAGCCCAGTGAGACAGCCTGGGGTTAGACAACAAGGCTGTAATGAGAAGGTTGGGGAGGACAGACTAGGTCAGCATGGAAAATGGGAGGGAAGACGCACACAGTTTTCTTTACACAGAAACAACAGAAAGTGGGTAGGGCAAAAACCTCAAAGGGACATCCTTCCCTTCCCAAAGAAGAATTAGTTACGTTAGACAGTATAACTCATCAGTTCCCTAGCGGCTCAGCTAAACCATTTTAACGCATGAACTGTTTTATCCTCAGTTTGATGCTCTGACTAACAATAAACACCATTTGAAACATTTCTCAGCTGCTTAGGCAAGGCCACATTATAAACCACACACTACAACCAGACAACTGGCAGAGCCTACAATGGAACAGTGTGCTGAAATTGTTGATGGGGTATTTTACATTTTTGGTTGCCCTCAAATAACTTGCACTGGTAAAACAGCAAGAGGCTTACTGACTTACACACTGCTGTAACAAATGTGTTCCACTCACAAACAGTTTAGGAGCTACAGGCTAGTTTATAACTGGCCATTGCGTGGGTGTGCATAGAGGAAGAAGTTGTTCGCAATTGAATATTCCCACTTAACAGCTCCTCTTTGTTGCAGTTTGCTCACAGAAGACAGCAGACTTCTTACTTTCCGAGTGTTTTCTGTGATGCTGTATCTACATAAGAGAAGGCTTTGGAATAGGCCAAACAGGTCCAGTTCCCTTGTCTACAGCTCCATGTTTACATGGTAGAAAGCACGCCCTGCTGTTCCTCTGTGCGGAGGCAGAAGAGACTATTATCCTGAATGACCACAGCTGCTCCTTATTTAAATGTAATTTCACAATGGACTTGGACTCTGAGCCAAAGTCCAGGTACCTGAGCCCAAGCCACAAATAAACTCTACGGAATAATTTTCAAAAGTCAAATACTAATAATAATGATTTTCAGAGGTAAAATCATTCAGAGATTTCAAATCAGCAGCAAAGTTTTGGTGATAAGCGAACTACAATTCAGAAAGCGCAGGGTACATACCCTTGCTCATAGTTTCAGCAGCAGGTCTATGACTATGTCAGTCTCCCAACCTTCACCTCCCACGGATCAGGCTGCATTCTACTCTCAGATAGTTCATTGCTCATAGATCAAAAAAACTACTTAAGACCTCTGTGACAATCTCGTCTGAGCCACCGTATCTGCAGAAGAAATTCCTGGATTCTTGAGTTCTCCCACTTACTGCTGTGCATTACGTCCTTCTCTGACAGGAGATGAAAAGAGGGAAGAGGCACACTTTGGGCTTTCAGACCTTACCTCCTATGAAGGATGGGACAAGCTTTATCCAGTCCCACAAACACTGCCCTCCTGGGTGTACTGCAGCAAACAAAAACGCAGGACAGACTTACATCATTTTCTAAGAAATTGAACATGCTTCTTTCAGCCAGTTCCTTTGACTCTTCAAATTTTTCTACTGCTTGTTTAACTTCTTCATCTGGTATCTTTCCAAAACGTTTCTTTTTATAATCATAATCCAAACGGCGTCCTTCTAGTTTCTTCAGATGATGCTAAACAAGACAGAACATTTATGAGAAGGTCCAAATGGGACATGCCCAAACGCACACAGTGTGATTTAAGGAAATTTCAGTTATGGATGCAAATATATGCAGCATCAAAGAAATACAAGGCTGAGAAATTATCCAGGTCATCCCTTTGATCTAGGTCAGCATTAGGTCAGGCTAGAACTGTATACATGAATGAAATTTTAAATAAGCAGCCATTTGCTAACACTTGGGCAATCCGTTATCTTGATTTGCTAAACTTGGGCATCTCACTCATGGACTTCACTAAATGTATGATACCTGTGATTCCCTATATGAGGAGAAAGATCCGATATAAGTATATGTGAGTCTCCTTATTCAATGTTTAATTCAGATTTACCTCTTGAATTATTCGCAGTATGACAGCTAAAAGTCAAAGAGTTATTTTCCCTTCTGATTACATAAGCAGTGGTCTAACAAATCTTGTATTCTTGCTTGCTTTCTTAGTTGTCAACTTGACACTTCTATCTGATACAACTACACAAGCTTTTCTGTTGCCAAAAATCACGGGACTGACAGACTTAAAGAATGGACTCAAAGTGACAATACAAAATGCTCACTAAAGCTAACGTCAAACACTTTCTTTTCATCAGTTCAGAAGAACTATAACAAAACCCAGTTATCTATATAGGAGACAGCTACAGACATCAAGACATTATTACCATCTTTTTCTATGCTTTCCACATCCATTTATGTGTAAACAAATAAAATAACTTTCATTTCTGCATTTCATCGGGGTTTTAACTTGCTTATTACCCACGTCTATTGGAATTAACAGACTCAAACAAAGACTGCCTGGCTTTCTTTGAGCTGTCACATTGTAAACAAAAGCACTGAAAAACTCAATTCTAAAGGTTAAAAACGTGTTCCTCCACTTCCTGTATTTTTCCTACAGCAGTATATGGCACTTCAACATTTTATGGCACTTTTCAAATCATTCTGTGATTGCCCTGAATAGCTTTTTTCAACAGTTATATTCATCCTCCAGTACAAACAGCTTTAGGCTGACAGAAAGGGCAAGATAGGATAATCAGTTGCAGTAACTCACAGCCCACTCGCATGTTCACAAGAATTAATAAAAATGTCAGTTAAAATATAATAGCAGAAAAATAAAGAATATAATTTTTTTCACTATCCTTCTTGTACTGAATGTACAAGCAATACAGCAAGCTTAGTAATTTGTACAAGTGAGAAATAGCCAGGTATTGAGTTTAAGCAGATTTCATCACCGTTTTGCTAGAGACACAAACTTAAACGCAGTGGAATGTATTTACTTTATTATTTTCAAGAAAAATAACTCAGGGAAGTAGAGTTTGACTGACTCAGATTATTGATAAGTGAAGCTTTACCCTGGAAAACTTACCCCAATCTCTTTTAAATCTTTGTCCTGCAATAACTGTAGAGGATCAATAAAATTTTGTTTCACATTAATATCAAGAGAGTCCTTCACCTCTGCCATTTGCTTCATGCTCTCACCAGCATCCAGTAGTGCAAGGCCTATGGTAAAGAACAGGCTACTTATATCTCAATACATGTAAAACCAGAAAAATTGTCCTATGAAACAGCTATTTCAAATAGGTATCTATTTATCTGTTGCAGGCCCTCAAAGAGTAAAAAAAAATAATGCAACCTATGTACTTGCTTGTCCCTACAGAAAATTAGAAATGGAAAATTCTTGTTCCAAAGTATACTTTTTTTTTCCTGAAGGGCATCAGGGAAAAAAAATAATACTCTTTTCCCTACTTAATTTGCCTAGGTTACAAACCTCCTCCATTTTGAGAACTGCAAACCAAGCTGGTTAATTTGTACGTTAGTGATATTAGGAAATACACAAAAAGTGAGTAACTTTTTAATCACAAAATTGTGTTTTACAGCTTTCTCATATACTACATGCTTTTTTCCCCAGACCTCATGTTGGTGAAAATTTTTGCTACCTTTTTAAAACCACCTATTTAACATAGTTCTATATTTTATTAAGCATGTAAGTATCAGCAGGCAGCACAGTGTTTGAAATATTCTTTCCCCTTTCCTAGTTTTATTTAGCATCCCTGTTGCTTTTGCAAAAACACAAAAACATGCAGCTGACAGAAAAGTTGTGCCACTTCACCTTTTGTGAGGAAAATACAAGAGTCTTTGGTTATCAGCAGCATCCTTCCTATGCAGCACCTACATGGACTTGAGTGTGAGGTCCCTACACCTACACAGCTGTTACTATTTCAAGACAACCACTGTGTAAAAACGCAGATACTACAAACAGTACATAACAAAGCCAGCCAAGTCTGTATTGGCTTCTGCACAGTCCCAGCCCACACGACTCTCTCCTAGCCCTATTTGCCTCTCTTTCCCCAATCCAGGATTCTCCTTTTCTCATGTATTTGTCCCAGGTTCTCTTTTAACCCCAGCCATCTCAAAAAGCACCCACTGAGTAGCTCTGTGACAACACTTCAGATTCATTCCAGTCAAGCCCACAGAGTATGCATCCTTAGAAAGCAAGGACTCTATCAAGATTTTGGCTGTGAAGTACCAGCATATATTGAGAGGAAATAGGGAAGATTTTATTTACCAAAGAATTGTAGCATGGCCGAGCTAACGTTAATTTTCATGAAAACAAGAAAATGCATATTTAACATGCACTGCTCTAGAGCACAGAAATACCAGAATGTTATTTAAAAAAAAAAAAAAAATCACCCAAAGAAAGTTACTGTTTATTTTTTTCTATGAGAAAATTTTCTCTTGGTTTACTTCTCAAATATAGGGTAAACATTTTTATGTAAAGGTTAAAAGAAATACATTGCATCTAAGAATAACCCTAAATTATTTAGGTTTGGCAACTTAGAAACTAAATATGAATCATCAGACAGCACCAGTAACAGCGTTATCAAATCCACCTGCAATAGAGGTGGACAAATATGCAGAAGTATCATGTTTCATTAATTATCTCAATCACCCCTGATCACTGTACCTAACTTCCCATCTTACCTGCAGTAGCTATTTACATCAGTTACCTCACTGAGTAATATTCTGCAAAGAACTATGCTGAAATATTCACAGAAGAGATACACAAACTCACCAAACATAGAATCATCGCCAAGCTCTCTGCCATACCGTATCATGCAGTCTCCTAGAAGTCCCTCTGTCTGGGGATAGCCTGTGGTTTTAACTTGTCCTCTGATCTTTGACATAGTGTTCAGCATTCCCAGTTTGGCTCTGTATGCTAAGGAAGACATAAAAAAAAAAAGAAAAAAAAGTTGTAAAAGCACTTTTAAAACTAATATATTTCAAGAATAAATCATTTAACAAGGAATGTCACCAAGTAAGTCACTAAGCTGGTCTGTTAGATCCGTAAGTTTTTTGTCAGTACTTCCTAGTCAGAAGCTGAAGTAAGATTCCATTCAACAATATGGGTCATATGAAACTGGTTTTTATTCCCAACTGAATAAGCATCACTTCTCCAGACAGATACATAGCGGCCATGGGAGGGCTTGTCATCTTCTGTGTATATTCACCGACACTCACATTCCTTTTCCTATTTCTGCGTGTGAACTCCTTGATTAGAAGTACTAGCAGAAAGCAAACGTGGAATAGATACAAGCACAGCCAAAGCCAGTTTCATGCTCTCCCTCCCTCTCATGCTTTTGAGAACTTTGCATAACCTATCCCTGCTCCCCTCTTTTTCTTTTCATTCCAGTATCAAGACAGTAGACATGTATTCTGCAGAACGGCCTGGTACATACAAATTAACCTACTGTTATCTTGCATGTATCATAACAAAAACATGCATTTTTTCTCAGCGTTTTTCCGATCTACTCCTTACTATTATCACTCAACAGCTTCTTCAACACAGTAGCAGCCGTGGGCAGGGCATTCCCGAGGAATGTGGACCATGGTTACTAGATTCATCTTGAACATGCTGGCTGGGCCTTGGCAAAGCACCGAATCCTACTATCCTTATGTAGATATAACCCATTAAACTTCTTCAGGGACGTGCATCTCATACGGTACTCACAAGAGACTGCTAACTGAAGTCACTGGTGTAGCCGACTAAACAGGAATTCAGTCAGACAGTTCTCAAAAAATGAAGGTTCTTCCAACAGCTGGTTGGACAGTGAAGCAAGGTCGTAACAGATACATTTTGTGATTGACTACAAATGTAAACGTGTCTCCTTTCCTGTTTCTTAAAACAACATTTGAAAAACCTCTATTAACTGATGATCCAAAAATCCACTGAGACCTAGCGCTGTCCAGAATATACGAAACTTCATTCAAATACCGGGTAAGCAAGTAACAGCCATGGGGTACACAACAACACAAGTGTACCCATGGGGTATACAACCACCAGTACCTCCGACGGCAGCAGCCTGTGAGTTAAATTCAGTGGCTTTTTATATCTCTGCTAAAAAACCAATACATGTTGGCATTCTCTTCACTTCACATCCCATTTCAGGAAATCCAGCACCACAGGCCCAAGCTGTCCAAGACATGCATGCACAATCTACACACGCCCAGGTGCACTCCGCTGCAAGTTGAATGCATCTCAGATCACACTTACTGCACATAAACTTTACAGTTGTTCATTGCACATAAAGGTAAAGTTCTCTAGAACACCCGGAAGCCTCACAATGATGACCTAATTAGCTTTTCTTTACCCAAGATGAATTTCCAAGTAAAAAAACAATGTTCAGCAAAATCCAACACCTATTGCTCCTATCCTACCTGGATTTGGCTGAAGATACTCTGTGGATTTGGACAGAAGCTCCGTTACAGCTTTATTAGTAACATCAATTTTCTGAAAAAGAAAGGCAACACAGTTACCAAAAAGCAAATCTATTACTAGAAAGTTTATAATTTAATTATAGACAGAACACACTATTCTAGATGATGATGAAATTTTATTTAAAATAAAGCAAATATTGTAGCTTAAAATAAATACCCATGTCATAGTCATGACAGGATTTTACCAAAAGCATATTAATTGGCAGGTAGTACTGGGAAGGAGTGAAGGTATGTATCAAAATGTGGGCTTGCCTTTCCAGCCTATCACTCTCTGACTACAACTAATACACTCTAGACTACAATCTTCTTGCCAGCCCAGCTGTTGTCACCAAGACTGCTTTTCTCCACAGGTGAAAAAGACTGAACATATGCCGCACAATCCTGGGGTCAGGGCCATTTAGAACAGCAGTTTGCACTGTCTTCCCATTTAATAGTTTCCAAAATGCTATAAAAGTCACATTTCTGATTTGTTTCCCCTCTCCTCCCTTAGGGTCTGCACATTATTTTCCCCCTTATAATGCAGAGAAAGGAAATAATTATCTGTAGCCAAAGAAACTGAAACGTAGAAACCTGTTTAGAGCATAAATTCAGAAGTACGTGTTGGAAAAAAACAACTCCTACAAGAATTTTTTCCTCTGTCTGCCAACAATAAAAGCTGTGACCTAGGTCTACTATGAACATTAAAAAACACACAGAGACATGGGCAATAAAAAAAAAGCACATAAAAGCTGAAAAAGAGAAACTGACAGTAACGTTGCTTAATTTGTAACACAACTAACAAGTGGATGGCAAACATCTCAATTTCCCCAACAATTCACGTAAATTTCTGAGCATGGATTTAAACCAAGAAATATAATCCTCTATCAAGAGAAAATCTGACCCTAGTAATTAAGATTTTTATCATGAATAATATCAGATGTGAAGGCTTCGTGATATTTACAAAGGCTCACTAAACACTGGAGACTTCCCTCTTTAATCTCCCACACAGACAGAGGAGAAAGGTCCCTCCTGGTGCTCTGCACCATTCTTGGAGGAGATTCTCTTCACTCTCAAAAGGTGTCAGTCGAACCTGCTTCCTCTGCTTACACAGCCTCTGCAGATGTCCCTCCGCCCCTGGCTGAGCTGACAAGGCTCAAGGACAAATCTGCACTTACACATTTCTGTTTGGAAGCACATGGTGGGGTTTCCCCCCAGGTAAATCTACAATACCATCCTAACACTTGGAATATGAAACATTTTTGATTCTGCAATAGCTTAATATTGAAAAACGCGTTAACTTTCCTTACCCTTTCCATCTCTTGAAATTCTTCATCTAACTTTGTTCCTTCTGCTCCACTTATTTTTTCACTGAACAACTGTAAAAAGATAAATTTAACAAAAAAAAAAAATATTCAATTACAAAATATATATCTCAGAGTTACGCAGATTCAGTCCAGATTAGAAAATATGCAGCGACTGTTTGAGGCAACTGTACAAGAGAAGAGTGACCTTAGTCTTGGAAATGAAGCACTGATTTCAAGAGACAAAGATACCCGATATGAATTTATAACAGGCAAACAAAAAAATCACCTACGCTGCAGATTTCAGGCATAGGGACAAGAATCTGACTGCAGGTAAGCCTAGAGTAACATTTTCAAGTATCTCTCTCCAGCTCTGTACTTCTGCGTACGTTCTGGTCGTGTGTACCATTAGGTTCAGGGACACAGCTCCCATTCCTGCTGCTGGGGGTTGTGTGCAGTTCTATGGAAGGAACAGACTCATGAAAAACGCTGCACTGTGACCCACCTGTGTGACTGAGCATCTTTACGATGCTGAAAACAAAAATGCCATGCATTCTTCAAAAACTCAAAGCACCCGTTTTAAATAGAGAATTTTAGTGAACCTTTTTAAGACGGCTGAAATATTATCCAACTCCTGTGTAAAAACTCCAGGATGTCAGACAGGAGTTTGGTCCTCACTGAGTAAACTTGGCTAGGGATAAGCACTCAAGCAGAACTCAGCTATCTGCTTCTTGCAGTGTGTGAAAAGCAAGCCAGATCCTCACCTGGTGTGAAACAGCCTTGAAAGCATCACTCCACTATGACAGATGTGGTTTAACACATATTCAACAAACATTAATTCCTAGGATAACTCCTGTAAAAATAACTACACATTTCTCTGTTTTAATTGACTTTTACCAATGAATCTGTAACAGCGTAATGTAAAATCCAGGCCTAGCTCACTGACTGCTGGCGTTCCCCAAACCTGCCCCCAATAAAGCGTGTTGTTCGTCCTCAGTACCTTCAAAAGGGAATTCATCTCACTGAATTAAAAAAGCCTTGGGGACCTGCATAATCTGAAAACGGGTCACGTCTCTTTGTAGTGCAATGGCTCCCTCTTCCCCGTCACAGCCTGCCCTGCACAGGTGTGGAGGGGGCACGCTGCCTTGCCAAAAACCAGCGATGAGCTGATGAAGCAGAGCTGGGAGCTCAGTGGCAGCTGACCTTGCATCAATATCACTACTACCACACAGCCAAAAGAACAGACCTGCTTAGGGGAAAATGTGAGTTCAAAGAGAGCTGTACTGCTTATTATTTCTATTGGCTCTACAGTAGGATTTACATTCTTTATGCTTAATATATGCCAAGCAGACCACAAACTTGTCAAGATTCTCTCTCTTCCAAAGCACTGGCAGAACAAGCACAAAAGCAGATAAAACAGAGATGAAGAAGCCCAAGTACCAGTGAGTTCCTGCAGGTCATCATCTTGCTGCTGTAAGACATCACAGCAGAGAAGCAACCTGAGGCCACACACGAAGCGGGACAGTGCCCAGGTCTCTGCAGGGAGAAAGGTGCATGAAAAGGCTGCACGAAAAGCAGCCTGTCAGAAATTGTGCAGCTTCTTTGTGCTGGCTGTTTCTATCTCCTTTCTGTGCAATGTTAATTCCTAAAATAATCAGTGCCATTTTCCAGTGCCTTACACATGTTTTCTTTCTCCAGCAGGCAATGAACAGATCTGTGGTTTCCTGAAACCTCTCATGGTGATCCCTTTTCAAAGGCTGAGTGCAGTGGGGGAATTATCCTTCCCAGGCTGAAGCTGCAAAAACCACATTCAGTAGCAATCCATAGCTGTCTCATTACAAATAATCCATTTGTATGTTGGCAAAGAATAAATGCACTGAAATAACATGACTGCTCAACTGTGAAAGCATAATTAATAATTACTGCACCAAATGACTAAAATAATGAAACGCCCTGCACTTGGAGAGAACAGATCTGAATGTTATAACAAGAAGCAAAAGTGGATGAGCAGAAACTACGGACACTAACAGTAATGCCAGACAGAAAGAAACCCCAAACAAACAAGTCCACTGGCTCACTGGAAAGCCAACAAAGATAGTCTGAAAAAATGCGATTTCTCATCAGCTGCACTGGAAGTTGGTATGTTTTCAGTAAATGTCTTTGGGCATATGCTATTTATCCCTGGCTTACTGATGACCGTACATGGTCACACACACTTTCCTTGAATAATAGTCTCAAACTTTGGCTTCCTGTGTCGTGGCTGTGTTTGCCAGGATTGCAGCTGCCGATCCAAGGGTTTGTGCTTGGCTGGTGCATCTGTGCTCCCAGTGCAGACAGGCACGCGCCGCAGCGCCGGGCTGCGGCCTGCTCGCCCTCTTTGCACATCTGCTCAAATGCTGCCACCCATGTTTAGTTTTGGTTTCTCTTCTGAAACGTTGCAAAACTCATCACTGTGTTTTGAATGGATAAAATCTGATGCCACTCACAGAAGGAGAAAATATCTGTGGCAACACCGAGTCACTCCTTGCATGGGGATCACTGGACTTGCTGAAGTACATGCTTTCCTTACTCCCTGCTAAGTTAGATCCCAAAAGTCACAGAACGACTGAGACTGCACCAGCTTTCAGAAAGATAGAGATATTCTGCATCTACAATTTGCAGAGGAGAATGGAGTAATTTAATTAACGACTTGGATGATGGGATAGAATACCTCTCAGAGTCTAGAAGAGACCAGCGTGGGAGGGAGTAATTGATACACAGGATGGTGGGGCTGCTCTCATAAAAGCCTTCACAGGCTGGAAAAAAATGGGCTGACCAGAACTTCATGAAGCTCAAATGCAGCTGCCCTACGCTTGCAATGGAATGTCCCCATGCAACAGTACAGGCTGGAGGACAACAGGCTGTGAAACAGCTCTGCAGAGTAGCACCTGTTGTAAGGTGGTTGGAAAAAACCCCCAGCTTATCTGGAACTTAAGTCAGAAGCATGCCCTTGAGGTAAAGAAAGCCAACCCCACACTGGGCTTTATTAGCAACATCACAGACAGCAGGTCCAGGGAAGTGGTAATTTCCCTCTATTTAGCACCTGTGAGACCAGATCTGCAGTACGCATCCAGTTTGGCCTCCCCAGTACAAGACACCGACGTCCTGGGTGAGTCTGGTGGCGGACCACTGATATGAGCTGGGGACTGGAGCACATGGCATACAAACAGAGCACTGAGTTTGTTTGTTCAGCATTTTGAAGAGGTTAAGTGGGTATCTATATAGGGGGAGTATGAAAACTTGGAGCCTGAATCATGCACAAAGACAGTAAGCAACGGTCACAAGCTGGAAAACAAGAAATTCAGACCTGTTAAAAAGGAAAGAAAAAAGAAGAAAAAACACCAAGAGGATGGTTAAACACTAGAGTTGTCAGAAGTTGTGGACCTCCCACACACGACGACATTCAAGCCTTGCCTAGACAAGGCCCTGCTTCAAGGGAGAGGCTGAAGTAGATGCTCGCTGGAGGGCCCTTCTGACCTACGGAATTAGAATGGGAGTCAGGTATTTACAGCAACATGTGAATGCAACTCCACAGAGCCAGCCACGGGATCTGCTGACACTGTTTCATGCAGACACTAAGAATAACCTAACACACACCTACGTCTCGGAGCAAAAGCAATGACCGTATGAAAAAGAACACTTTCCTGGTTCTACACTTATAATACTTCTATTTTTAACGCAAGAAAACACTTCTTCAATGATATTTACTCTGAGCTTTAATTTCCTTTGAAAAAGGAGACTACCTCAGTGCTCAGAGAGATGCCACAAAGAATGATTCCTTAAAGTCTATAAGCTGTCTGCACTCCTGACAGTAAAAAGTGGTATCAAGTTCTGATGGTTATCATTAAATTTTACACCACTACAGCTTATTTCATTCATCTTTATATAATCAGGATTGGCTTTACTGTTCTTGCATTTAGGAACACAAAAGCTTTTGTTCTGATCATACTGAATTTAGGAGTTGTAAAACTAGCATCACCACTCTCCCAATTAAAAGTCACAGGATATCCAATTAATTATTGAAAACGGATGCACAAAGGAGACAGCTGCTGAGTTTTAGTTCTCTGACTATTTGCTGAGCATCATTTACATGCATTATATCAAGCTGCAAAATGCTTTGAACTTAAATAGAAGCATGCCCAACTGTGGGGCTGTGTAATTATGTGGCAGTATCTATCAGTTTTTTACGAGTCAGCTAATCAAAGGCAAAACTGCTACCATCACACAAGGCGTGTAACTCTGAGGGAGCTTGGAATTACTTGTACAGGAAGAATCTTTCATCTCCAAATTTGGAAGCTGGGTGCCACGGATTCAGCACCTTTTTGCTAGACAGGGCCAGAGCTAGAATTTGGAGCTGTGAAAAAAACCAGTTCCCACCATGGGGGCCACCACTACCTTACTATTCCACTGCCAGGTCAGACGCTAAAGACATCCACTAGTCATATTTCTGGTGGAGCTGATTAGATTTCATCTGGATCAAAATTTACACCCAGAAAACCTGTAAAATGAGAACAATTTCTTCCTCTCATGTGTCTGTGCAACCCCCTCCATCACACTTGATGTATTAGAGTTCGTGGGGAGAAAAAACTCAGCCACTGTGTTACCACCTCTCATTTGTAGTTACGTGCTATACCAAACTACCTTTTACTGTAAAACTTGCATGCTCTAACAGGAGATAGCCTTTTTGCCTAAAGAAATACTGCAGTTTGTAGACAAACTTACTTGTAACTTCTTTCTAGATGCTACTGTTCTATTTAATATGGAAAAGTTAAGTATCATGATGTCTTATAAACAATCTAAAAGTCTCTGGTGGGCTTATGTGGAATCTTCTAGGACGACAAATCTGGAAAAAAAACAGACAGGTTTTGAAAGAAACCCCTCCAGATATCGTGATTGCTATTTAAGTTCTGTATATCCAGCTATCGTTCAAAATGAAAATTGCAATTTTGTTACACAGTCTTTTCAGACTAAATATTTATCTGCTAGGGAATTTATATTCCAAGAAATTCTCTGAGAAAATGTTTTTTTCTATAAACCTCATTTTGAGATTTTGTTCTCACACTGCTTCTTGGTTACTCTAATTTCTTTGAGATAATGTAATTTTATTTTGATTTGTTCTGTTGTAATAAAGCATGAACACAGCACACAAACTGTCTACAGTTTACACTGAAATCTATGGCCCACCAAAACCCTAAAGTAAAAAAAGCCTTAAGCTTTCATGTAATTTTTAGTACTTTTATTTTAACTATGTCAAGATTTATCCTTCTTATTGCACAGGAACAGTACATTTCTCCATTCTCATATGGATTATAAAAATAAGCTTCAGAAAAACGCTGTCTTTTACTAATGTTTCGTACATCATATCCACTAAATTGCAGTACTTTTTCATATTTCACTAAGGAAGGTTACTGAACACGAGAAACTGCCAAAAATATCCCAGATCAACAGAGAGCTGATAAAACTCTCAAAACAATTACCCTATTTTTTTTATATATCCACTGGGTATTTTGTAATACAAGTCAATAGGATTCTTGCCAGCCAATACTTGCACACACGCTCTGACCTTCTGTTTCACTTGCTTTGCCTTTCTCTTGCAACAGTCATTAACTGGGAATGAACCACCACGGTTTTCTGTGGTTATTCAGCTACTGTTGAAACAAGTGGAGCTGAAGTCGTCCTTAATTGGCCAGCAACACTCTCTTGTACATAACGGGCCAAAAAATCATCAGACACTGTCTAATGACTGAATGAAAGGAAGGAAAAGGCTGAGCGACTTAATGCTTCTGTGCCTCAGTCTTTAGGAGCAAAGACCAGTTACCCTCAGGGTACGCAGCCCTGTGAGCTGGAAGACAGGGGCGAGGAGCAGAATGAAGCCCCCCACAGCCGAGGAGGAAACAGCCAGTGCCTGCTGCTCCGCTCAGACACACACAGGTCTATGGGGCCAGACGGGATCCACCCCAGGGTGCTGAGGGATCTGGGGGAAGCGCTCCCCGAGCCGCTCTCCATCACTGACCAGCAGCCCTGGCCGCCTGGGGAGGTCCCAGCAGAGTTACCAGATGTGACACCCATCCATAAGGAGGGACAGAAGGAAGATCCAGGGAACTGCCAGCCTGACCTGGTGCCAGGGGAGGCCGTGGAGCAGGTCACCCTGAGCGCCATCACCCAGCACGTGCGGGACAGCCGGGGATCGGGCCCAGGTCCTGCCTGACGGGCCTGATCTCCTCTGTGACAGGGTGACCCGCTGGGGGCTGAGGGAAAGGCTGTGGGTGGCGTCTGCCTGGGCCTCGGCAAAGCCTCCGGCAGCGTCTCCCACAGCCTCTCCCGGAGAGCCCGGCTGCTCCTGGCCGGGCCGGGGGCTCTGCCCGGGGTAAAACGCCGCCGGGCCCAGGGAGCGGCAGGACGGGGTCACATCTAGGGTACAAAAGGGCCTGGGGGGCTGCCTGGGCCGGCTGGGCATGAGCCCCCCGTGTGCCCGGGTGGCCAAGGAGGCCAGCAGCGCCTGGCTTGTGTCAGACACAGCGTGGCCAGCGGGGCCGGGGCAGTGACCGTCCCCCTGCGCTGGGCACTGGTGCGGCCGCCCCTCGAATCCTGGGGTCAGCGCTGGGCCCTCACTGCAGGGGGGACACTGGGGGGCTGCAGCGTGTCCAGAGCCGGGCAGGGGCTGGGGAAGGGGCTGGGGCACAAGAACCATGGGGAGCGGCTGGGGGGGCTGGGGGGGTTCAGCCTGGAGAGGAGGGGGCTCAGGGGGGACCTTATCGCTCCCCACAGCTGCTGCAAGGGGCTGCAGCAAGGGGGGTCGGTCTCTTCCCCCAGGTCACAAGTGACAGGACAAGAGGAACCGGCCTCAAGTTGCACCAGGGGAGGCTTAGATTGGAGATTAGGAAAAATGTCTTCGGTGGAAGGGTGGTCAGGCACTGGCACAGGCTGCCCAGGGAGGTGGTGGAGTCACCATCCCTTGAAGTGCTTAAAAAATGTGTAGATGTGGTGCTCAAGGACATGGTTTAGTGGTGGGCTTGGTAGTCCTGAGTTAACAGTTTGACTTTATGACATCAAAGGTCTTCTCCAACCTAAATCATTCTATGATTCTATAGTCTATTAAAGACTTTAAGAGCTTTTAATGACTCTTCACCAAGTAACAGTGCTTATTTTGCTCTAAAGCAATATCTGCTGAAATTATCTGTTGAAACTTTAACGGGATGGAAAATTCCTACAGTTGTCATAAATATGCACTGTCAAACCCATGAGGCAAAACCTAGATTTTAGGAAAAATCTTTTAACAAAAAAGCCAAAGCTATGAAAATACTTTAAATTTATTTCCCTCTCTCTAAAAAGGAAGCCAGCAATCAACTGGGAAAACTTACAGATTCATCCCAAGTTAAGACATGGGGAGTCAGGAAATAATGTAACTATATGGCTACATTTCCCGCAGAAGCATGTAACTGGGCCAAACTGCAGAAATACATTACAATATATCTTTAAACACAGTACTTCATACAAAATACTACATTCCAGTATGTTTAATGCATAATTGTTATGCTAAATCATTAAAACTTCCAGTTGTGGCCCTGCAGCCATGTAACTGTTTCATTTGGCGTTAAGATTATCATGTATAGAGGATTTAATGCAATGCGACAATACTAACAGCTTTCTGAAGAATCTCATTAAAGTCTGTCATAAACAATGGGAAGAATAAGGTGGCTGGCAAGATGTCTTCTGGCTGAGATAGAATGTCCTTGCAGTGCTCAGCATCCTAAGGGGAGAGATTTTCTTTTTCTGTCCTTTTCCAGAATGGTCCATCAGATTAGAGAACCAAGGTGCTTGCCTGTCTTTTAGATCAAAAAGTAGTTTAACTTCAAATATCTGTAAGTCCCTGTTTTGTGCTTCTAAGTTCTACTAGAACGCTATATATATAACTTGGTTTTCCTCTTCCCTGATTGCTATATTATATGTAGCTTGCTAATTCCCACGCTCAAAAAGAAGGTTACTACCAGTTCATGCAGCGCACACGACTAAGAACTTGAATCTACAGCACAGCTTACTTAATGTCTTGCATCTTACCACATCTAAAATAAAGGAGTACACACTGGCAGAGCCATCTGTACTAAGTTTGCCACTGTGATAGAAAAATAATCTTCAAGATGAAGAATAAAATATTCTGCTTTATTGACTAGGTGAGTATCCAGAATGAAGGGGCAGCTTATAGACACCCCTGTGATTGACTTCTAGAGATCTACTGAAGGTCTGAGTGCCCAGAAGAAAGTATCCAACACTAAGAAACTAAACTAAGATGCACATTTTCAAACACAGATCTAAACAAAAGACTAAAGAAACTCAGCACTTGGCCTGTGGCAGAGCTGCAGAGGATGCTGAAACCAAGCAGGTATGAGAATGGAAGCCTCTTCAGGTCTCTCCTGCTGCACCCAGAATGTCCTAAGGACCTGGAGCCATGCAAAGATAAGGATGTCAGAGCCACTAAAGCAGAAAATCATCAGCAAGTGAAAATGGGTAATACATACCTAAAAAGTGATTTTTCTCAGGCTCCTTAAAACAATGCAACAAGGACAGAAAAAAACCTCCAAGTTATAAAAGCGTACCAGTACTTGAAGCTGTTCTTTTAATTATATTGACACAGCTCATACTATCCTAATGCTTTGGAGAAAGTCCAAACCTCTTATTTTAGAGATTAAGCACTGAACAATGGCAAGAGCTCTTTGATTACCTCAGTACATTGTGTTTTCAAAGAAAATAAAAATATTCTTGCTCTGATGTACTTGAAAGAAAAAAGATTTACTCTGCCCCCCAGAATAAATAAGGGGTCTACTACAAAGTGCCTGTGTTTTCAGTCATGCAAATACGGAACACCCTGGCTGACCTCCAGCAAATCATTTAAGTTCATACTTCAGTAGGTGCTTAAGTGCTTTGCTGGATCAAGACTGGACTGCTCAGCACCTCACAGTATCAAGCTCAAAGGGTCATCACCTTTACGTGGAGCATTTTATAACTTCTTCTACTAAACTTCCAGCTAGCAGTAACACAGATTTCCCCAAAGAGAAATTTGGGGAAACAGTAAAAAAAAGATTTCTGACAGCAACAGAGAGAACTCCTTCTTTTTTTTGAAAAAATTCATCAAGCAGCTGAACTGGGTCCTACTGCTATTTAATCAAAATTATGGAGTGCAAGAAGCTGTGCCCTAAATATCAAATACTCGTTATTGCTCTCATGGCTACCTGAGTGGTATAAAATATCTTTGAGTTCAACAACACTGGTACATGTGTATTTAAGAAAGTGAAGCTTTCTCTTTTGCTAACAGTTTATGCATAATTGTAAAATGTAATACAATACTTTGGAATTTATATAAGTCATTAAGACTGATTAAAAATTGTAATCCTATTGCGGATACAAAAATTAAAACAGCATTCTAGCAGTACCTATGGCAGATTACATTTTTATATAAATGGAGAGAGACACAGAAGGATTGCATCCAATTGGATGATTCTCTTGTAATTCATTACCCATCCCAAACAGCTGAACCAGGACTCCAGAACACCACAGCCACCGCCGCACAAATTCACATGCTAGTGTTTCACTGAAGTTCTCTATTCCCAGATATTTAAAGTAGAAAAATAAAGTGTGAACTGTAGGATGTGCCTATACTTCAAGGACAGCTCACAACTATGCTCACACTGTCTGGCGTAAAGAAAGGGCATGCCCTACATTGAAACTTCCTTCAAGAGATTTTTCATGTGTCCAACAGTAAGTCTTGTCCATGCAGCCAACAAAATCAAAATACTAGAGAAACGTGTATTGTTTAAAAATATGAAGGATTTTAAATATATGTAGAAATGTGTTACATTTAAGGACACACTAAGATAAATATCATTAAAATATTTCTTAAATATTTCCTCATTTTAAAAAATTCATACAATTTATAAACACACAAAATAAAAACTGGGCTCCATTTTATTTTCAGAGCACAGATTTAGGTAGGAAATTCTATTCGCATAATAAAAAAAATCCCAGGCTATCTAAGGGACACCAGGAATCTCAAGGGCCTATTTCCCAACAAGCAAAACATACTTTTTCTACCAAGAGATCTCTGAATAACACAGTGTTTATACTCACGAAGAACATTCCTATCACACTAATATTTATGAACCCTTTATTTCATTACTTGTAACTTCTCAGGCAAACAGGAGCAACAAGATCACAGTAGATTATTTTTAGGAAGACAGATGACCTGAGTTATAAAAGGATACACCAGATAAAGATGAATAGAAGAGAAATACTTTTGCAATGTGACTTGCCTGGGAAGTAAGGGATCTGAGGGTGTCTCCGTATGTGTACTTCCGACAAGGTGATGTTCTGTAAGCTGCTGGTGTAACATTAACTCAGCTTCAAGCATGTCACTGTTAGTGGGTCACATGCAGATCTACATAAAGCATTGTTATTAAGCCCACCTTCTAACATAGAGCAAACATTTCATAGCGGAGCATGACCCAAAATGTAGAGAAGTTCAGCCAGGCAACCAGCCGAGACCACTACAGTCAATTCTACAGCTGTCAGTATCAACAAGAATGGACCCAGTCCATCAAAACTCCCCATATGCTCATAAAGAAAAAAAATACCCATTCACATCACGGAACGTAAGGTCCACAGCTACCACACTGAATCAATGAACAGCCGCAGCTGTTGAGCGGCAACAGCACAGTTCTGGCAAAGATTCAGAATTGGCAGCTTAGTTTTATTTAGAAAGGAAGCTCAAATAGTGCAAGCCATGTATTCTGGGATCAAGGAAGCCCTTACAAGCACTGGTACACACAGGCACATTTCAGCAGTGACAGAATTCCCTGCTGATGTAGTCATTTCAGCAGGCAATCGAGACACACCTCACAGAGACAATCCAAGACATCTATCTTTCAGCAAAAAACCTCACCAACTGATCAACCAAAGGTTCTGCTTTCAAACTAATGGCGCTAGAAACTCACAACTATTCAGACAAGAATTTCCTTGATTTAAATTCTTTTAAGTACAGCTCTTCTGTACCACTTTGTGTGACCTCTTCTAACAAATCAATTTGTATGAATAAGGGCTGAAGACACCTAGGTGTATGTCAAAATGTATTTAATCAATCTAACAGCCTTTGCTTGGGACATCACATCGAAGAAAAACAGAAAAGGCACAGAACCCAAGAACATGACAAACGAGGTTACTGGTTGATGAGTGCTGCCTTTCCTTCAGAAAGGACTTACACAATCAAAAAACAATGGAAGATTTAAAAAAAACCCCAAAAACGTTAAGAGTGTGATTAACTGGATAACCTGTATGATTTTGTGTAGTCTTAACAAAAGATTCTGCCACTTAGGAGTATTATCACAACAGAATTTTTTCAAAAGAGAAAGGCATGCCATTTTGACAAAGCTAATGAGTGATTTACATAAAGATGTATATGATGTGGGTGTTTGTCCTTTTCTGTAAGTTCCTAGCATCCTTGCAATTCTTTCTGCTGACGTAACTCTGAGATGCATGAAATATCTTTTGATTCCTGTTCTTTCAAGAAAAAGGGGCAAAAACAGACACAAGATTATCCAAGGTCTTGACAGACCTGTAAGATTCTGTGTATGTGCTCTAGAAACTCGCCATCTCTAAAGCAGGCAGCAAATGATTCGGTTAATGCCTCATGCTCTAAGAAAAGATCTACAACTGATAAAGTAAGATGAAGAGTCTGGCATTAAACACTTAAGTCATCCGTAAGAACAGGACAATGTACCAGTCATGGTCCTGCAGTTTATGAAATTTAACAATAACATCTAATGAAATATTATTTATGACTCAATTTGTTATTCGCTATACCTGCAGGGGAAAAAAAATATCTCTGTTCTTTGGCAGCAATACTCTGAACTTACCCCATATGATTCCTATGCTCTTTCTAATATATTTCTTATACGTATTTTTTGCCAGAATTTAGAGTTTGGTTATGTTTTTTATTAATGGTAACATCAGACATTACATTATAGCTCTGATACTCCTTAAAGTTGTTCTGCAAGAAGTTTGTGCCAGAAAACAAATCCAAAGTAGGGTCAGGAATGCTGGGCACTCACTGTTACTTGGTCAACACTCAAAATCCTGTACCCAGCTGATCCAGACAGCACACAATCATGCAGCCTTTCAAATTAACCTTATTAACAAAATCCTGCCAAAGTATGTGTAAATATAGACTGTGTAATCTAGACTTATAAAGAAGTCTGCACATTGAGAAGGGTGCTGTCCTTTCCTCTAAGAAAGCACACTCTTTTAAAGTTCTTAACATACTTCAGAATATTTTATCTTCACTTTGTAATGGACAGTTTGATTCCTTCTGTGATGCTCCAAAGGTCTCGAGTCTCTCATAAAAACAAAACCTACATGCTACTTGTACTGCTGATATTGCTTGTTCACAGGTCTGGATTCCAGACCTTCTGCTCTCAGCAAGAGCTGCTTATTAGCCTCTGCGATAGGTTTTGATGCTATAGGAAAAAAAAAAAAAAAAAAAAAAAAAAAAGAGGAACAAATCAGTACAGAATGAACCACATATCCAAGCTCCTAATATGCCAGTAATTTAGAAGGTGGAACTGGAAGCCTAATACTTGGGTGAATTTGCGTTAAACTGACCTGTCCTTGGCCACACAGTAAACAAGTGTTAACTCTGAAAATAGAATGACAAGAGTCCGAGATCTCCACTCTTTGCCATGAAGAATGCTGTCTTACATAAAATATTCTGTATGTACTTCTGAACAGGCAAAGTGAGTGAAAGTTATGTTTATGAGATCCAAATTGTGAGTTGTCAACTACTGCACAATCATTAAACTTTATTGTAGGAACACAATTCCAGATTTTGTCAGCAAGCAAAATAAAAAATGAGTGTACAATTGTGCAAGAAATATTTTTATTGTAGACAGTTTTTTAGAAAAGTGAAATGAAAAGTATTTATATCAGTTTTCCATGTTCAAACTGATATATGTTTCACATTTTCAAATTTTGAGTGATAGTACTTTTAAAATATGCAAATTGATGTTGGTTTCCTGCTGATTATGCAATCATGCACTGTTCTAGTTCCTAAATAACTGCAACTTTACAAAAGAGAAAATACTAACAAAAAATACGCATATGGTCTAAATATGCAATCATTTGCTTAGCAGAAAGTTCAACAGTTTGCTCAAAATGAGTCACTTCTGACCCCAATTAGAAATCGAATAAACTGTGCTGTCCAGCTGAGCACCTTTGTCTCAAAGCCAAACTTCAGAAAACATTGTATCAAAGCTACCTGAAATTGCACACAAAGCAAGGAACAGTTGATTTCTGGTCTTACACTAACATAAGCTTAACTGACTCTGCAGTTACAGGATTCAATTATTGGGGGTTTTAAAATGATAGATCCTGGGCTAACTGCATAAATCCTGCTAAAACTAAATTTAAAGAAAACAACAAGGTACTACAACATCCAGTTGCAGTCCCAATGCAGCAGCAGTACTTTCCATGGAAGTATTACCAACAAAGTTGAGAACCTTTGTAAGGATCATAAATCACATCCCATGCAGTTACAGCGAGGCAACATTTCAAAATACACCAGTAACCAAAATGTTAAATAGTGATTATGCAAGTAAATATAAAAGACTCATCCATTAATCTCCTAATCTGCTCGAGAGAGCAATTAGTAGAAACATAAGAACAATATTTTAGAAAGTATTCCCTAGTTCAGTCACTCCTACACTTTTTTCCCTAGTCACTTCTAGCTTCCCCCCTCCCCCCCTTTCCTAAACATAAATCTGCCACAGCTCGGCACCAAAACCATGCTAAACTGGAATCTGCAAAATTGATCCTGGGAATAAATACGACACATAACAGCATCATGCCATTAAATCTGCTGATACGTGTCCTTTTCCATTTCCATGCAAGTCAGAAGGTGCAGGGAATAACAAGTTTCCTCTTTGCCTCACAAATAAAAGCAATTGAAGGAAAACAAGAATAAAACAAAAAATGACAGGAAAGGAAGATACAAGAAAAACAGTATTTGTGAAATAACTCAGTGGCTCAGCAGACTGGGATGGAATTTTATTTCCTACTAAATTGAATAAGCTTTTGCTTCAAAAGAACAGGATTAACCAACAGCTTTTATATGCACACACATGCACATGCACGCACATACCCTGCCCCCCCATACCCCTCAAGAAACCCAAGAGGTATTAGAGATCTGGATGGTTTTGAAAACCTGCCAAGTGCTTATCTAAATCTCTAAGCATGTAAATACTTCTTAAGAGTCTAGCCTGAGAAGCACACAGAACTCAACGCTGCAAAAATATGAGCTCTGTTTAATTTCACATTCTAGTCATAAACAGCTGACAGCAGCTAAACTAACTATTACTACATTATTATTACTTGATGCCTTCTTTTCAGGAAATAGTTTGTCCTTGCATTTCTTCTAGCACAGCATAGTGACGGTTTCTCTTATTTACATTCATAAATAATGGCTGGATATGTTGTGGGTATTTTCTTAAATAATCTATGCATCCACCATGTAGAACCATTAGTATGCCTTAGGGCATACATACAGTTTAGGACATCTTCTGCGGATGGTCTACAATTATCACAAAGGAAACACTTCAGAAATTAACAGCATTTAAACCATTGCTTGACTACAGAGTTACCTGTGCCTGTCTGGACCCCCCACTTCCTTGCAAACTACCATGTATATATAAAGATGCATAGCACTGTGGCCTAAAACATTTCAAATGGCATTAAGAATTCTGACAATCAGCAAATACTTTTCCACAAAAATAAGCTAGATGTTTAAAAATTACACAAGAAATTGAATGCTCTAGAAAGAAGACAGACTTGCACAACAAAGCTCCGATCAATGGCTCCTGGCTTGGAAGCACTTTGCCACTGCAAATAAACAGACACACTTAGGCAAAGAAACACTGTTACAATTATTTGTAAACTAATTGCAATCCTACCAACCCAAACAGCACATGCAATAATATTAATTTATAAACAGAAATCCTGTGTTCTACAGCATTCTTCTTCTGCAATGGATTCTGTAATTTCTTCCGGGAGTCCCTTACCCCCCTTCCTTTTGTAACATCTCAAATCCCAGTCCTTTGTGCTAGTAAAATTAGCTCAAGTTGGCAATTCCCTCACCTATATCACTAGTGTTAGAGTTCGCAAAAATAAAGTTTTAAAGGAAACCATGACAGAAATTATTACTTCTGAAAGGGTAGCACATCTAATGCTTCATAATAATTTGAAATCCTGTTTAAAACATAAGCACATTAAATTTATGTATTTCATTTGTGAACATGTGAGAATTTAGCTCTACTTTCACCAGAGGTTTCCTGCAATTTCTCCTTTCAGCCTGAGGATCCCAGTATCACAGCCTTTGGCGAGAGGTGGTCCATAGCTGTACCAATCATCCTCTGACAGCCAGCGCAGCTCTGATACTGGCAGAGAGGCGCAGGGATGAAATGTGTCCCTGTTAAGAAGGGATGTGGCAGTTCAGTGTATTCCCTAGCCAGCCACTGCGAGCTGAGTTCCCAGAGCCCTAGTGACAATTAAAAGCTTGCTGAAGCTGTCAGTGCAAGGCTGAAGCATAAACACTACTTGCCTCCCTGGGAAGGACAGCAAAATTAACGCTCCTCTGTACCATCAAGGTTAAATCAATGCCACAAGTTCAAATATCAGGGACAAAGCCTCGCCTTTGAGTATGGCCACCTTCAAGAAATTGAGAAATGTAAGAGTTTGGCTTAAAGCTCAAAATCTGAAACAAGAAGCAGGGAATGGGGAGAGCAAGAAAATCAGTTTACCACTGACAGCTATTGCATTGCATGCAGTTCTGTGCCAGGGGCAGTCAGCTCTATTAAGGCACTAAACTCCTGCGTCAGGTTTTCCTGGCAGTCCGGTTTGCATACTTACCTCACATTACAGTAGAGAAGTGCAGAGCTGTCACTTTCTCCCACCTCAAGTATTTCTAGAAAGCTTTGTAGATTTTCTCTCTCACAGAAACATTAAGACGACAGCCATGCATCCCGAGACACATTTTATCCTCATGACTAATCACTGGTACCTCTGCACTTCTTTTCCATTCAGTCAGTTCAATTTAGTCTCTTTTCACTACCACCGCTTCCATTTAGTTGTTTTTTCCCTCAGTTGCCTCATGCCTCCTTATCGTTCTTCTCTCTTTGCCTTATGTTTCTTTTTATTTCCTTTATTTTCTTCTGACACACATGTCTCTCCATCTATGCTGTATGTAAAACCCTGCTCAAAACCTGTGCAAATCACACCCGGCGGGGGGGGGGGGGGGGGGAGGGAAGGGGAAGGGAAAAAAGAAAAAAGAGAAGGGGGGGGGGAAGAGCAGCAGCGTTTGAGCTGGCAGTCTCCAGCAGCTGCCAGTCTCCAGCAGCTGCCAGCAAGTAGTTGAGAGCTCCTCAGGGGAAAAGAGGGGCAATTTCTTCCACCAAACTTCCCTATTAATTTTCTTCAGCGAATACCTCTTCCAATAGGTGGTTTCATGAAACAGATTCCAGGATATTGTGGTTTTAGATTTAAAACCATCTAGAGTCTATTTTCCATTGATGCTAAAGCACCCCTCACATGCAAAATATTGACACTGCTGAACCACGGAAATTTCAAAAGAAAAAAGGCTTTTCTACTAAAGTCAGTAGGACAGAGATGGAATAAAGAGGCAGTGGTGTAAAATACAAATGCTGGCTTTGATCACAGCAAGGCATTTGGTCTTATTACCATACATTTATAATCTCCATCTTACACTTAGCATAGCTAAGGCCCAACTACCCATCATGGCACTCAAGCTATACGCCCTGCTACAAGACTTGAGGCTTCAGATGTCACATAAAAGCAGTTCTCCAGTGTGCAAGTCTGGATGTGAGGTAAAGTACTTCACTGCAGCTTCAGACCAAAACTCAAACCAAGCCTAAATGAATAAATTTTCCCCTCATAGACGAATGAGGAAAGCCTACTCGCTGCCTCTGCATAGGGCTTATGGTTTTGTATGGTCTGTATTTTACATTAACCACCCAAAACCAACTAGAGATTAAGCCAGTGCAGTGAGATATGCTTGGTTTTTTCTAACTGGTTCCATTTTGTTTTGGGATGCACATGCATTTACCATGAACCAAAACCAAACCAGGTATTGCTCAGCTAGCTATGGGAGTCTATAAGCAAAACAGGTCAATTACTATTTCTAAACTACTTCTAAAGTTCCCTTTTTCCTATCTTCTTCCTACACAGTGTATTGCCACTGCAAATCCAGCAATACCATTTTGTGTGGCTGCACAGGGGCCACAGTCAGAAACACTAATGAAGGCAATACAGGAAACGCAGGAAGGTAAGGATGTGCCTTGTTATTACTATACTGTTGCTATTATATAGTTCCTCATATTTCCTATTGTATCTTGTTTGGGACAGCAGATTACCTGTTGTCGTTCCCTCCTCAGAGATATGTTCAAGTTCAGTCAGACAAATGCCTTTGTAAATTGAAATTCTGCACATTCTACAGCAGCATCTTTGCCACAGAAAATATTGCTCTTAGTAAAATTTCCTTAACATACTGTAACTAGAGATGAACCTATTACTACAGGCCATATGGATATCAGTTTGCATCTGCACATGCATACACATGGGAATGAAAGAGAAGTCCTGGATAGGCTATTTGTTTACCAGCTGGTGAAAACAGTAATTTAACTGCTATCTCGACCAGCCTGGAGGGGAGGGGTTGATTCTATTTAAAAGAAAAGTAACAGCTAAAAGAAATGTCATTGTTTAAATGATTTTACGTTTTTTTCCTATGATTAGCGAATGATCCCCTGAAAAGATTTAAAAGTCCAATAGGGAGTAGACAGGAAAATAAGTCTTTTCTTCTTCAGTGTGTTTGTTTTCTGCATTTGACAGTACCTTCAAGTAGTCCAATTGTTTTCCCACTAGCATGACACAAATGTTCCATTGCTAACCCAAATACAAACAGAGAGTTTATGGTTTGTTTTCTTTTTTAAATTACAAAGAATGTACATAAATCAAAAGAACCCATGGGATCTCTAAATATATAGATATTTTAATAGCTTTTTTTGTATTTATACTGACATTTGAACTCATTTACAGTATATTTCATACTCTATTCCATTTAAGTCTGTTTTTAATGTGAGTTCAGCCTGTTTGAGTTGGGCAAGTCAAGTTCAAATAGCAGAGAAGACAATGTAATTTTGCTTTTATCTCTAAGCTCTCTCCCACCTTGGAATTTGACTAGGCTATATAAATCTATATCAGACTGAAATAAGGGCACCCATTGACGTAATGCCATGTCCATTAGACAGGTCAGCTTTAGAGATCCATTTGACAGTTTATAAATTGTGTATTTACTTAAGTCACTAGTTTCATATCTTAACACTTACAGTGAATACAGTGAGAGCTTGTGCTTTGCACTGCGGAACACAGTTCCTTTACCATTTAAAGACCAACTGATTGCTCACAAAAGGAAAGCCTACTGACAGGACCATTGCCATTTCTAGATACTTTGACGAATGGGGGCCTCATGGAGTTGCTCCAGATGCATTTGTGTCTCCGCTGGCCCCATCATCAGTATATATTGGTCCTATGAAACAATTCATAACTAAATCACTTAAAGATAAAATTTACCAGAAAAAGGTGTAATCATGATGTTAGTTCCAATGTTAAGCCCAACTTGGAGGATCAAAGGGCTGTCCAACTATGGTTCCATTTTGCTGCATAATTGTCAAGAAAAAAACCACATATATTCCCACAGCTACAAGCAGTGGCTTGTTAAATTGTTCAGAGAATTTATACTTATGCAGGAAGTGAAATATTTTAGAATGACCAGTTACTTTGTGCATCATCATAATTCATCCAGCCGTCTGTCCTAAACATTGTCTCTCACCAGCCACTCCCCACCCCCCTTTTTTTCCCCCCTATAGTCTCTGTTTTCTGTTCCCAGCAAGAGCTGCAATTACTTTTGTTCTTTTCAGTACTCTGCTCAGGAACACTCTCATGTTCTTTCATCAAAGTACAAGATGGGTTTATCCTGTTAATTTATATATTCTCTAACTCAAGGTTGAAAGAATGAAGAGTTCTAGGACAGAAATACTGCAGCAAACATCCTAGGGATGATCATGTACTTGCTATTATTTTGAGAAACAGATAATAATGAAAGCAGGGGGGGAGAACGAGCTAGAAAGAGATGCAACTGCCTTTACCTTCAAGGAGAGTTGCAACAAACCTTTGCTTGAAAAGCAACTTTCTATCAGCCTTGCCTTCTATCACAATGATATGCACTGGTTTTGACTCTCTGTTTCATTGAATTTGACCTGCCTTTAAATTGCAAAGGCACTTTCCCACAGACTCATGGACACTTGAACTTAAGAACACAACAGGTAAGCGTCACCAGTTATATTAACTGTGAACAGCTACTTGCCGAAAGGCTTATAAAGTACTGCAACACCGTGTTCAGAAAATGCAATACACTGTGAGTTCTAAATCATCTGCAAGAGTAAAGGTCTCTGGTTAGAAGTCTGTCACTTAGACAAAATGTCATCAGCATGTATCAAACTTTTTAATTTTTAAATGGGACTTGACTCCCCTCCTGCCTTCAGATCTGTCAGCTGCAAAACACTTTTTTATTGAAGTTCCAGGTAAGAACCTACAGCTCTATGAGGTAAGATTACTAGACAAACACATGAGCTAGAAGCACACAGAATATTTAATGTTATTCTAGTGGGAAATGTTTAAAGGAATGTATTGCACCACTTCTAAACCTAAAAGGCTAAGTCCGTTCTCTTATAACGCAGACAATGCTTGTTTGAGATCATTTTCTTTACTAAGCTTCTTTGACAGAAAATATCAAGCAATGGGTCACCATATGCAGATAATTCTGGCAAGACCCTCAACTGTAGTTGTAAAAGTGCAGTCTTTCATTTCTTTCCCTTAACATATAGCAGCTTTCTCAGCTTCCTATTTACACACGTTCTTCATTCTTTTTAACCACTAGCACAGAGCATAAATGCTAGCTACTAAGTAACATGAAAAATGTGTGTTGTACATTTAAAGGAAAAAAGAGCAGCTGTCACAAAGCAGAAGCTTGATGCCAGCGACAGAGAGGTGAACTGCAGAGAGGCCTGGCATTTGCTATTCAAAGCCATCCTGGCCGAAGAAGTTGAACTCCAATAAAGAACAATTCAAACACAATTCTTCCACCACTGCTCCCCCACAGTCTCTCACAAATAAGCTGGACCACCCAACAATCAATAGAGCTTGTTAGTAACTTACCCAGACAATCTGCTGTAATAATACTATTATCCTGAAGATGGACTTTTACCTTTGGGTCCTATAGGCTCTTAAACCAGCTGAACTTGGACATAGTCTCTGCTTCTAGCACTACAATTCTGAGACACGTTGAGATCTGAAGTCTTTCCTTTGGACATGGCGATCCACCATCTCAAATACTTTAAACTTAAAATCCTTATCAGACAACATCCTTCCCAGGTACCTAGACAGGCTTTCCCAGTGCACCCTACTAACACTGCGATTTTTACTTTAACTGTTTGCCCATGCCAGTGAGATAACAAAAGCACACAATGCAGGTTTCACATAGGCATTTCTAAACCACAGTGCTTTAGCTCCATGTCATGTATAAATCACAGAGCTCCAGTAACTATCACTCACACTTTCTCCAAACTTGTTCAGACCTCTGCACAGAAAGGTTTCAGAGTGCCCTTTGTGACTTCTACCTATCTTCCAAATAGCACTAAATTACCTTTCCTACTCATTGCAACTGTTCAGACAGAACATAAGAAATCATTCCAGACAAGCCCAAATAAATAGAGCTCTGAGGCCAGTGTTTCTACATATTACAAAACAGTCATTCCAGTTTGACAACCATGCCTCGTCTTCAATCACATCTAACAGAGCAGTGAAAAAGGACAATAAGATACTGAAGCCATAGAAAATGCAGGCAAGTTATACAAATCAAACAGAACATTAGCATGAGATGGTTTATACACCAACATGAACTTAAATTAAATGCATACAGATATTGAATAAAAAGAGTATCATGGACAAAGGACATTCTTGTCCATGTATGAATAAGGTACAAGACTCTGGATTCTATAATGTGATTTTGCATTTCTATAGAGTGTGACTCATTTCGCACCAGGCAGTGACACGTCACAGTATTACTGAGCATTTTAGTCAAACTTGTCTGCTAAAGCTATTCTTTAGCACATGCATTGTACAACAAAAACTACTTTGTATTGCAAAACCTTGAACACTTTCCTGACAAACCTCCACTGTTTCCCAAAGAACTCAACACTGATGCCTCCACATGGATTTATGAATTAGTAAATTGAAAGTAATCATTACTGTACACATCCCAAAGGGCAAACATCTTCATAAGAATTCAAATGTAATAAAAACTAACCTACCTAAATTTTTAGATACAGACACATTCTTTGCAAGCTTACTTAAGACTATGTAATAAGCATGAGACACAACTGTCCACTTTTCAGAAGATACAAGTGCTTTTAATGAGAAAACCTGATTACGATGAAGACCAAGATAAAAAAAAAAAAAATCAAATTAATTGAAGTGAGATTTCATGTAGCCAAGAACAATGATATACCTGAAACCATAAAGCTCCACAGACAGAATCACTCTTTTACTTCAGTATTTAATTTTGCAGATCTAAAATACTGTTCCCTAATCTGTTTAAAACCTTGTTGTTTGTGGAAGTGAGCATATCCTAAAACCAGAACTGTAAAGCCATCAAAAGGCTACTAAAAAAAAAAATATCTTAATAGCTTTCCTCCCTTTTCCAATTTCACCAACTCCTCACCTCACTCAGTTCCAAACTTTTGTTAAAGAAAACATTCTAAATGTCTTCAAAAATGCGGGGATTTTTATTCCAAACTATAATCTGTTTGCCACTTGCTTATCCAGCCAGAGTCCACCGAGAAAGCAGGTGCATGAGCACTGCAGACAAGCGGTTGCAGCAGGCACGCACACAGAGGCAGCCCTTCTGCAGGGTGACAAAGGATGAGCAGCAAGACTCAGTGCTGGGTACGTACCCTGCCCCAACAATTTCCTGCCTCTGTTTCAGCATCTTGTTTTAGGTGTAGCAACCAGCAAATATTTTGTCCCCTTTCCTCTGCATGGAGAGGAGCTAAAGCTGTGAATGACAAGTTCCACACAGAGTGAGTTCCGCTGGCTGTTATCACATTAACACTTCTTCCTCCCTTCACAAGCTCCCAGTGCAAAAATTCACTGGCAGCAATACAATCCTGATTTGGCCTTAAAATAATCCCTCTTTCTAAAGTTCCTCTCTGTGCTTGTAAGGAAGGCATGGCTTCCTCTTGACATACTCATATATGCCCACTGCAAAGATGAGCACCGTGATTATGCTATAAAACAAACCCCTTAATATTAGCAATTTAAATAATGCCCTTTACACACTTTCTTTCCAAGTAATATGAAGGCTTTTTATATTATCTTCTTTCATACTCCAACTCCCGTGTGATTTAAGATATTTCTACATTAGACATCTCATGACTGAATTTAAAGATTGCTTTTACGGATGCTAACAAATAATTGTCAAAGTGGTCCCTTACGATATTCTGTTTTACCTGAAGAGTATGGGGAGAACATGAAAAGTTATACCACATTTATTTTTTACTGGTTAGCTTGCCTCTTGCTACCTCAAACATCCTTGTATCCCTGTTCTACACCATTTGTCACACTAGTCCTTACTCTAATACAGCAGAACTTCCTTCTCCCGATATTCCTCACAGCTCCTTCCTGCACTCAGAAAATGTGTTTTCCCCACCTCCTTCAACAGCATTCTCAGTCTTCCGCTGAAGTCGGACTGAAGGCTCTCAGATCTTACTGTTTAAGCCCTATCACTCAAAGGATTTGTAGGTTACGTGGTCTGAGGTGGTGCTTTCACCAGGAGCGCTCCTTTTACTTACATGCAGGTTGACCACCATTTTACATAAACCACCCATTTTCCCTGTATGCACCACAGGCTTGCTGGAATATGGATAGACCTTTTTGTCTTATTTGTTTGCCCTCACATGACTATTATCATAATCACGATAGTCACCACTAAACCCAGGGGGAATTGGTGGCAGAGTTCTCTTGTTGGCTAATAATGCAGAATGTCAATGAGATACAAACCTCTTACAAAGCATAGTTTATTCTACTCCGAATGTGAACAAAACATTCTAATATTCATTAAGGTTTTTTTCCACAGCTGCTTAGCCTTCTCTAAATCCTTTTCATCCCTGTCGAGACATTCTCAATACTTCCATTGCACTGGTACTAGCTCTTGTGGGACTATGCTGTGAGCTGCTTAAGTGAATTAATCCACCTGAAAGCTAATCACACATTTGAGCTGGGTTAATTTTCAGATGGGTAAGCTGCCTCTATCAGCTTAGTGTGTGATCACACAAGCGCTCAGACCTGCCTCAAGGGAGTGGGCAGGAAGGTACTGCTCTGTGGGTAGAACAAGGCTATGATGGCCTAGATTTAGGGTGATGCAAGTTGCCATGCAACTGCATCCTCAGTCTGATGGCATCCAGCTGTTAAAGCCAATTCTGTAAACATTTTAATTGCACAGGCAGTGGAAAGTTATGCATACAAAAAACCAATCTAACCATCCACCAAGATAGTCTGACTTCTTTACTAACCTCTCTGTCCTAAATTAAGAAAGCTTTACATTACCTTGTCCGTTCAATACCTCTTCGTTTCTGTCCTCTTCACATGGCACCTAGGAATTCTCACTCGGTCTAGTGAAAATCTATGCTTTGCCTTATTCTAGAAAACGTTGGCATATTGTCAGTCATATTCTAGAAGAGTACACTCCTCTGATTCATAGCTTCTAAGAGGAATCTATTGCACTTCACTTTCCCAGAACATTATCTGACCAGTTTCAGCACAACACCCTGGAATCAGCCCCAGAAAACAGATCCCTTCACTCTTTTCTCAGGTCAAACTACCCTGGGTTATTCAGGAAAGACTGCTTCCACTGGTGCCTGCAAAAGCGAACATTGAATACATCACTGATGATAGCACAGGCCTGAACTCAGGAGGGTCTAGCCAGCTTTCAGCAGCTGAACAGTCACAGAGCTATCTATGGATGTAAAGCCGTGCAAATACTTCAAGGCTTCATGGAACCAAAGCCCAGTGTATCACCCTGTAGCTGGGTCCCATATGAAGTCTGACTTGGTTAGACTTGTTATAGCACAGCCAATCACTACATTTTTTCAGTTAAAGTAACATACGCTAGTTTTGTTATTTCTCTTACATCATTTGAACGAAAAAAATAAATCCTAGTTCTTCTAGTAAGAGAGACCGAGCAACACATAAATCATAGCTGCATGTGCAGAGTAAGCAACTAAAATCCTTGAAACACTTAAGTATTTTTTTCTTCTTGAAAACATTTAACTACTGCATGGTTCATGACTATCCAGTTGTCCTCCTGCATTTTGCATGACCAGAGATTTCTGCTGATTACAGGCTTTATTGAAAACCCAATGAAATAAAAACCAGCTGTGGTCTAAAACTGTAAGTTGTTTTTTGGGTTTTTGGTTTTGAAAGGCTGAGTACATTGGGCCTCCTCATCAGGACACCAAGCACCTACCACCTCCTCCTGACTTTATGCCTTAAGTACGTCCTCGATGCCCACAGGCAAGACTGAAAAGATCACTTATTCACAACTGATAGACCTCGAGAGCCCTGTCAAAGTAAGGGCTAGGAAAAAGATCAGGTTTTGTTTACGCAGTTTTAGGGCTAACCTAATTCTGATTTCTATAAAGTCAGAATGTACTTACATCATCTTCACTGAAGTCAGACCCAGCTCACTATATATTCAACACCACAAGCAGCAAATTTGAGTCTTAGAAATTATTGGGCAAATACTTTTAAGCACCAATACAGACCAACCACAGGAAAAACAACTAGACAAGATGTGGGCACTCTGAATAGTGATTTACAGCTTTAAGCTCAAAGCTTAAGTATTTGGGTTGTATATTCTTAAATCTGTCTAAACTCAAGAGTTGGTAACACTAAAAGATATGGTGCTAAGAGTTAGGAGTACCATTTTTAGTTTTTAAGTTACTATACAACTATGTATTTACCTAAAGTGAAAACTTCCTTGACAGTGCCACAGTTTGAAGAGACAGTTTTAGTGAATCCATTATCAGTAAAAAATGAGGTCAAGATCATCCACTACAGAGCCCCAAGTGAGCTGTACAGAGGAAGCAGAACAGCAAGTTGTATATAGCCAGATAAACTGACGGTCAAAATCATAACTTTTGATTGATTTGGTTTAGAATTATCTTCTCCTGACATGAACATTCTATTGCTCATTGCCAATTCAGCATAAAGTTTAGCAGCAAGTCTACCTTGTCTGCACAAAGTGACAAATAATGTATGTTTATTGCTCTTTCAGAAACTACTTTCCATCAGGCAGTAATTCTTATGGAATTCCATTCCCACATAATCAAGTTAGAGATTTGTCCTTCAATGTTATTTAACTACCGCTTACATATTTTAGCAATTACACTACTCTTGTGGATTTTCAGTCACTATAAAATGGATTGACAACTCCTCCTCTTACCCTTACTTTTTACTGCACATTATTTTGATATGTGGCATCACTCCTACTTTTTTGAGCTGTCAGTCCTGTACTTTCCACTGTTTTTACTATATTGTTAAACACCCACGTTATTCTGCCACACAGTCAGTCCCTTTTACTTGCTACTCAAGGCAATCCACCTGTTCCTGCTGTACATGCATTACACTTTCCCTCCAAATCAGCAAGATTTTTTTGTCTCCTCTGCTTTAGAGGTTTCTTGTTTGTTTCTTTGGGTTTTTTTTAAAAGCCATTTTAGTTGACAGTTTTCATAAGCTTTTAAGTTCACATTCAGCATTAGAGCACTGTGAAGTAATGTGCTTCCTGTTCCTGCATCCGCTATGCATGCAACTGAGCTTTTAATGGTGTTACACTGTCACTACTCAAACATTTTGAAAAATCCAACAATGTGCCCCCAGCAGCTCTGCAGCACTGGTGACTTCACTGGGATCCATGTGAGGGCCAAAGCAACAATACACACATGAAAAACAAAACGACTTAAGATACCTTACCCCCTTTGCTAATACAACCTGTGCTCATCCTGAGTTACAAAACCTAAACGGAACAAACAAGTCTCAAATGCTCTTGTGTATCTGAAAGTTTTAAATAATCCATGCTCCTTTCATTCACTTAATAGAAAATTAAAAACTCCAAGTATCACAGTGAAAAGTGGAAAAGAAAAAAATAGGATTATTTTCATCACTGTGTTCACTGTGACTAGTCTGGAGAGGAAGTCACTGTACAATTTTGCCTTATTTCATAACTCCAAAACATAGTGGTGGTTTTAGGCAGCAACACGTTTCATGCAATACCACAAACTAAAATGCAGTTGGGCATAATAGGGCTTCCCAGCCACACTTTTTAAGACAGACACACACAGTGTCCTGAATCTCCACGAGGCACAATTCTTTCTAGGGGTAATAACAGCACTGCAGAAATGCACTGCTGACTTCATCCATAGGGACAGAAAAGAACCTCCCTTGACACGCACACAGAATCATCTGTATTTCATTGTTACCAAAATTTATCAAATTCCATCTCTAAACAAATGACAGAGAAAACTGCAAAAAATTTCCAAGCATAATTTACATGCAGAACACAGACCTCTGCAGAAATTCCCAATGAGCTCTGAAACACTAGTGCAAATGAGGTCAAAAGGCACTGTCCTCCTCTGTACAGGCGCACGGCTTTGTAGCAAGAAACTCCTAAAAAAAGGCAGTAAATCCATCAGCAGCAAAACAAGTCAAGTCCCATGAAACAGGATCCTTTAACCACAGCTGAAGAGATCACTGAAGGGCAAATTTCAACCACCAGAAAACTCACTTGCAATGAAAATGTCATGATTCTTGCATTCTTCATACAAAACAAAGCAGTAGATATGGTTCTTTAAATCTTGATCAAACGTATATGGTAATTAAAGAGTATGCATATAGAAATGTATTCTTCATTATAAACAACTCTAAACTGCATAGTATACGGAATTTTCCAAAATTTGGAATTGCTGCTTGAAAAAGTGCAAAAAATGTAAGATTGGTACCCCTTTAAGATGTGCCATGCAGAATGATATGCCTAAATTAAAGCCCTAACTGACAGGAGTTCCAGCAATGTCTGCAGTACCTAATTCATTATACAGTTATTTTTTGAATTATGGAAATAAAGGAACTAAATATATTTTTTTATAACTTTTGAACAATTCTTGTGAAAGCAATTTTTGTATATGTAAGTCACTTGAATTTAGAAAATAACCAGCAAACTAACAAAAACCTGACTTTTCTTTTGCACCAATCTAGAACAGTAATTTTGGCCAGACCATGTATTTATTTCAGTCACCTGCACCTGAATAATAATATGCATTACTAGAATTAGTGTCAAACTTCATATATGCCGGAGCACTGAAGCAAAGACAGTTCATTTGGTGTATTTTACATGTTCCAAGTGATGAACAAAACATAAAATTTACTCAGTCTTACATATATTGGCAACAACTAAACATCTGCTGTAGGGACCACTTAGATGATACACCATGAGAAGTAATCAAAAAGGCAAGCAGTTACTATTTTAGATCACAAAATAAGTAATGTCCTAAAAGAATACATACAATCTTCATAAGCAAACTTCTTCCACATGAAACTAGGCTTTTCAAAAACTATAATTTTTCACATTTGGACAATTTTGACTAAAGTATCACAGAAAGTGACAACATGAGTTCATAAAGTTTCACTTTTTTTTTTTTTTTTTTACAAAATATTTTCATTTTCTTAACAAATATAATTTTGATACAATCAAAAAAAAAAAAAAGGCAATTCCCAGAAGCATTACTACTTTTGTGCAAGAGTAGCTATATTTACTGCATCTTTTCCCCTTGTATAAATGAACTTTTTGTTCAACAGATAAGAGTGAACTATACAAGTGTTCTGGCTGCTTCCCAAATGTGCTGATAGACAAAGAGGTGCTAAGTGCAACGTTACAGATCTGTTCTGCAAGCTATCAATAGCACAAGACTTCTTGGTCTGAACTTGTTCATTCTTCTTTGCAGCAGGGTGCAACCCCACACAGAAAAGCCTAATTTCTGCAATCCCACACTAAACTGCAAAGAACTCAGGAGTATGACAAAAACTAATGACAAAGCTCTGAAGAGTGTTTCCATAAAGATAATGTCAAAAAAGCAACCGAAGAAGCAACAAATAAATCTGATAAAGAAACTGTGTAATTCAGCCTAGACCTCTGACAGAGTCAGCAAGCCAGGGCAGCGCTGCCCAGGGCAAGTGTCATTCCACACAGCGAATTCTTAGTTCTAATAGCAGCGTTTGCTCAAACATGTTAAGTCTGGAAACTGAAGGGTAGGTTTTGCTTTCTAAGAATGTCTTGCAAATATATTTTGGGCAGAGGCCATCTATGAGGAGTTTTTCCTGTCCAAAGACTTAAAGATGGTGGGGGAGGAAACACAGGTTATATATCTGTTCACTATATTTATACATAATAATGTAAGTACCATTATCAATTTCAATTTACCCACAGTAAAACTGGGGCCCAAAACTTTCAGAGGCAGAGAAAGGTAAGAGAGTTCACAACTATACGTTTTCGGGATTTTTAAATTTCAATTCATTTCAAGATTTTACTGGTATTATAATAACTGGAAAAAATATATACATACTTCAAACTGTTGTGCAGATTTTGCATAAAACTAAAACCGCTTTGAAAAAAGTCCTTTTTTTCACCTTTAGAAAGAAGCTAGAAATAAGAAAAACATTCTTCTACCACAAACTAGTTACATCCAAAGAACCTGCTGAAGCCTAACAACCTTGCACTCAACCACAAATGACAGCAGCACATTGCAAACACCTGCTTCATGTGACCTGTGCAGACCACAGCTCCTAGCCCAGACGGACACAGCTGTGACTTCCCAACTCTCTGGCAGACATTTCCATGGGTAATTTCATGACTCTACAGCAGATAAATCCATGAGATCCTGACTTCTGAACACAGATTATATGTTTCATCACACTAATAAATGAGAACACATTGTCTTTGGGAAATTAAGATTGCTTTGCGCTAACACAGACATTTTAGGCTGGGCCAAGTTTTCAATTGGAGATGCTTCTGTTTCCCTTTCTATTTGTGCTACCTTATTTACATCCTTGTTTTACAGATTATTTGGGGGGCTCAGTGAAGACATCAAAGCAACCTGACAAGAGCAGACTATAATGTTCTCAACTCACCTCAAAATCTAGTGTTCACTGCCTCCTTCAACTGATTTCAGTGACAGGACTGAACTAAGCCTTTAGTCAAAAGCTTTCTCATGTCCCAAATACATTTTTGGTGAATCACAGGAATCATAAGACTTCAAATGGAAACTGTCTGGGTTTTTTTCCTCACCACCTAAATAGATCCAGAATACAGGCTTTTATTATCTCAATGAAAGTGCATCGTAATAAACCAAGAATATCTAAATGGAGAAAATCTGAAGTTTATCACCATATAAAATATCCCAGTGACTAAACACTCAATTTACTAATGTATTAAAAGGAAAAGAAAAAAAAAGAAAAAAGAAAATAAATTGCAGAAATTACGCAAGATCCACTTTGCTGATATAAAAGGCTACACTCCCTCTAAGTGTATGAGAGAATCACAGAAAAAGACATTCAATTGAAAATACAGTCTGAGCTCTCGTGTAATTAAAACAGTTTTACATAATGGAAGGGAAACAAAGGAATCTTTCCAAGACAGCATATTGAATGGCAGCATGAAGTTGGGACAACTAACTTCTCTTTAGAAGTTATGTGTGCAATAGCAAATGGAACAGAGAAAACAAACGGTCAGAGACTGGAACAAAACAAAACAAAGCTCACACAAATCAATGAAAAGTAAGAGTCAACTTTCTTCACAGCATATTCATACAGGTAGCCAAAGCCAATCCGTCACTATTTTCTGACAGTTTTCCTCACACAAGTAAACATTCTCCCCAATCTGTGTCACAGAACAGGTTTGCGAACTGCACACCTGATTTCTTGAAGAATGAGGTACAGAAAGAAGCTCCTGACGCAAACACGAGCGGCCAAAGTGAGTTTTCTCTTGCTTCTTACAGGTGTCCAAAGGATGAGTACCTCCTTCACCTTAACTGCCAGTACTACACGTACCCACAGGGGCAACCACCCACCATGTTCCAGCATCAACCATTTACAAGTCTGGCATTGATCCACTTTTGGGTTTATCCATGCCTTCAGCACCTTTGTGAGTAGCGCTCCTGCACCTGGCCGACTCAGAATAAGTGAAAGCAGTAACCAAACGTACAGTTTGAGAAAAACCTGTAGAGCATAACTACCGATAATATGTATCCACTAAAGATGTATTTATCTTGGAGTCTCTTTTGCAACATATTTCCTCACCAAAGGTACTTCTGTAACCAATTATCTTCCTGCCTGAGCTTACCATACACTTGTGCTCATGCATGTCCCTTTCCTACTGTTTACCACAGAAGACTTTCTTCCCATTGAACTAAAATACTGTGACAGACACCAGCACAAACTTACATCACACAGTACAAGGAAGGGAAAGTCCCACTGAGGAACCATGTCAGTGGTCTTTGAGCACATGGAGAGCTGTAGGACAGACCAGAGAAGTGAAGTTGTTTTGCTTTCTCTAGCCACCCCCAGCAAAAGCAACCAACCAACCAACCAACAACAACAAAAAAGCTCCACCTCTTACACCAATAAAGTCATTTTCAGTGGTTACTACAACTTACAGAGAAAAAAAAACCGGTAGGGAATATTGAGATGCTAAAGCCATAAAACTATAAACAGCTGTTCTTAAAGGTAAGTTAACAGTTGCTATGCCCCAGTACCTCCAAGCAGCCTACATCAACAGCTGAATTCATCCTCACATCTTTAAAAATCTTACTGTTTTCTTTGGAAGGGATTTCTAGACAGCAGACTGGAACTGCTGGTTCTGAATTGACGAAAAGTTATAGTCTTTGATTAATAATTTACTTTAACAGGGTTTCTTCCCCTCCCACCATGCACACATCCAGAGTGACCCAGATGCCAAGCTGGCAGGTGCTACATTCTCTGTAGGAAAGGGAAAAGCACTCCCATGTTTGTGGCATTATCTGACCATGCAGATGGCACAGGCACAACATTTCACTTTCTAGCTCTCTCAACAGGACAATGAAAGAAAAATTTCATAATTTTTGAATCAAAACAGTGACCTTCTGACCTCCAATCCCACCATATTTATGGCACTAAGTAAATTTGCCCACACACATGCTTATTCTCTCTCTGCTGGAGAGGTATCATTATGTGAAAATCCTAGTTTCTAAAACATTGCTTGTCTGTTCCAGAGGGGTATTAAAAATAGTAAAGTTAAGTGAAAATACCATGTTCAGCCCTGCTGAACCTGGAGTCAGTGGAATTACAGCACATTTATATAGAAGGTTTCATCCAAACTCATCTCTACGTTTCATACTTATCCATACACCTTATGCAAAATAAAAGAGAATTAAAAAAAAAAAAAAACACAAACAAAACCAATACAAAACGTGACACTGTTCTTCTACACACCTTTCCAAACACCAACAGAGTTTGAAAGCAGAATTTCTGATGACTGGACATTGGACGTATAGTCTGGAAACACATAACCTACTTCCCCCGCTTTTTCACCTTAGATCTATAACCTGACTGCACAAGAACAGAAACACTGCCAATCATAGAAAACAGAATTTTAGAACCCATTAATCTCCTTTGAGTCCTGGGTTCTTAAAATCACATTCAGTTCCTAGCCAGGCTAATTTCACTGTAGTCGTTGCAGTTCATTAAACACAGGTAGAGTATCAATAATGTACTTTAATTAGGGTAGTACAGAAACAGAATTAATTCTCATCAGAGGCTTAGCATTGTCCTTTGAAGAGAAAGCATGTAAGGCCAAGTTATTTTTGTGTTTCACATAGACAGCTGCTGATATTTGAGATGTTGCAGAAAATTAACTGGTATATTCTCCCATCAATGTTTTTAACTCAGTAACTTTAATAACAGAGATCTGTACACAGTGATAGGACACTAGTGCTCAAGAAAATAGAATTGAAGGTGTAATGTGACATGTGATTAGCCCTTGGACTTATTAAAAGCATTGTTAAAGCCTGCATCTTCAACTCTCAACTAGTCATGAACTCCAGCAGTGGCTTCCTTTCCATGGACAGGAAAGCGACTAACAGTGAGAACACAGCTCAGTACAGAATTAGACTATCGCAATATACTGGGGTGAAAGTGGCATTAATATAAGCAGAAGCAGTTTGCTGTTAACAATACTGTTCTAAGACAAAGTCTGGGGTTTATAGGGTTCTTACAGAAAGTATGAAGTTATTTTGTAACTTGAATTACATGTGTGCATACAGAAAGCATTGGTGCCTGGATAGCACAACAGATAAAACATTATATTAAAAATGCTTCTGTTCCTCAGGAACAGTTTGTGCTGGAACGGACTGCAGCTATATGGCGCCACTGAATATACACAACGTTCTTATCTTAATAGGAAGCAACACCCCCAAGTCCTTCTCCTCAATCCATCCTCTGCCCAGCCTGTATTCGTGCTTGGGATTGCCCTGACCCACATGCAGGACCTCGCACTTGGCCTTGCTGAACTTCATGAGGTTGGCACAGGCCCACCTCTCCAGCCTGCCAGGGTCTCTCTGGACGGCATCCCTGCCCTCCAGCGTGTCGACTGCACCACACAGCTTGGTGTCACTGGCAAACTTGCCGAGGGTGCACTCGATCCCACTGCCCATGTCACCAATGAAGATGTTAAACAGCGCCAGTCCCAATGCCAACCCCTGAGGAGCCACTCATCACTTGTCTCCACTTGGACATAGAGCCCTTGACCGCAGCTCTGTGAGTGCAACCACCCAGGCAATTCCTTATCCACTAATGGTCCATCTGTCAAATCCATGGCTCTCTAGTTTAGAGAAAAGGATGTTGTGCAGGACAGGGCAATGCTTTGCACAGGTCCAGGTAGATGACATCAGTTGCTCTTCCCTCATCCACCAGCACTGTAACCCTGTCATGGAAGGCCACCAGATTTGTCAGGCATGACTTGCCTTCAGTGAAGCCATGTTGGTTGTCACTAATCACCTCCTGATTTTCCATGTACCTTAGTATAGTTTCAAGGAGGATCTGCTCCACGATCTTGCTGGGCACAGAGGTGAGACTGACTGGCCTATAGTTCCCTGGGTGTTCCTTTTTTCCCTTTTTTCTCCATGTCCTGGGTAACCAGGTCTCCTGTTTCCTTCTGGAGAGGGCCTACACTTTCCCTAGTCTTTCCTTCATCACCTGCATACCTACAGAAGCTTTTCTTGTTGCCCTTGATACCCCTGGCCAGATTTAGTTCCATCAGGGCTTTAGCTTTTCTGACCTGATCCCTGGCTGCTCGGACAATTTCTCTGTATTCCTCCCAGGCTACCTGTCCTTGCTTGCACCCTCTGTAGGCTTCCTTTTTGCATTCAAGTTTGTCCACGAGTTTCTTGTTCAACCCTGCAGGCCTCCTGGCATTCTTGCTCAACTTCCTCTTTGTTAGGATGCATCGCTCCTGAGCTTGGAGGTGATCCTTGAATATTAACCAGCTTTCTTGGGGCCCTCTTCCCTCCAGGGCTTTGTCCCACGGTATTCTACCAAGCAGATCCCTGAAGAGGCCGAAGTCTGCTCTCCTGAAGTCCAGGGCAGTGAGCTTGCTGCATGCCCTCCTTGTTGCCCTAAGGATCTTGAACTTCACTATTTCATGGTCACTGCAGCCAAGACTGCCCTTGAGCTTCACGTTCCCCACCAGCCCCTCCCTGTTGGTGAGAACAAAGTCCAGCATAGCACCTCTCCTTGTTGGCTCCTCTATCACCTGGAGAAGGAAGTTATCATCAACACACCCCAGGAACCTCCTGGACTGCTTATCTGTTGGAGTGACAGCACAGCAGGGCATATTGGGGTGATTGAAGTCCCTCACAAGACCAAGACTTTTGAATGTGAGTCTGCTCCTATCTGTCTATAAAAGGCCTCCTCTGCTCAGTCTTCCTAGTCAGGTAGCCTGTAGCAGACCCCCACTGCAATGTCACCTGTCCCTGCCCTCCCTTTAATCCTGACATATAAACTCTGGGTCGGCTCCTCATCCACCCCAGAGCTCCCTGCACTCCAGCTGGTCGCTGACAGATGGTGACACTCCTTCCTTGTCTCCCCTGCCTGTCATTCCTAAAGAGCCAGTAACCTTCCACTCCAGCACTCCAGTCATAGGAGCTATCCCACCACTTCTCAGCGATGCCATTAAGATCAACCGTACGCATGCACATCTCTGACTCCTCTTGTTTATTCCCCTTGCTACCCGTGTTGAAAAAAAAAAAAAAAATCTTAATGCAATGCTGTTGCTGTGCTTCACTTGCCTATTTGTTTTTCAGCATTGCAGGATTCTCAAGAGACTGCACTGCAATATATTACCCAGCATGTGCCGCAATGACTCAGGCAACAGCATGAGTTAAGGATGGAGTGCCAGCTCTCACTCGAACTTTCAGTGTGCCTGTGCAAAACTATTCAGCAAAGCCAAGAATCTATAAAAGGAGACGCGTTCAAGGAGAAAGTTCAGCTTCCTTTCCATTCCACTGCACTGTTTCATATTGCGATGCCATTCAAACTTTTATATAAAAAATATTTTATGTGTAAAATATAACTAACCTCCTTCCAAATTGTAGCTGCATCTCTGCTACATTCCCAATTTACAGCATTACAATCCATCTATTGCAAGCTTCAAGAGCTGCACTGTTGGAGGTTGCAGAGGCATATGATTGCTATCTTCTGCTACTTTGTATGCCGACTGAAGCACTCAAAGTTTCTTTTTCCTGCAGTAATGCCTTATTGGCAAGGTTCTGAGCAGGTGATAAATAACAATCGCAAATATAACTGTGAACCCAAATCTTGAGAGCTAGTTTCCCCCTCCTCCCAGCTCCATCCCATGTATTTTTAATATTGAAAATCACCATCATGCCACAAAGAACTGTCTTCCTATTTCCTACTTATTAGCCCAAAACTTTGATCCCAGGAAGCAAGCTTCAGTGTAAGCAGGATGGGCTGCACAACCAGAAGTCACGCATGTAATGCAAAAGTGTGTCAGCTTCACTAATGCCAAAGGAAGAGGGGTGAAGCACAGATTATGGTCCCCTCACTGCACTCTGCCTCTACCCCCCACCCCAATCCATGCTGATCTTTGCTACAGGACCATGTTTCCCTCCCTTTTATTAATAGTTTTGCTTTGAAAGAAAGTGCAAAATGAGGACTTCTCCTTTTGCAAGCACTAAGATTTCCACCAAAAAAACCCCCAATAAATACTCCATGAACTAACAAGTCTTCAAAGACTTACACAAACCCTCAGCTTCTCCTCACATCATAGGAATTTCAGATGAACAGTATATAAACGTTATAGTTTTATAATTACTACATTGCATAACAACAGTCTCCAACCATGACACAAGTAAAGGCAAACAATACTGTCTAATTAGATAACTACATATACATAGGTGAATGTTATTTTTTGTCCTTACCAATGGCTGAAGGTTTACTCTCCTTTCTCTAACATACATAAGAAGTATAATTACCCATTTCAAAAAATCTCAGAGAATAAATTAAATTCTGGTGTCCTTTTCACCACTGTCCTACCTCCACAATTCTGTAAAATTTGCAAAAGAGTACACTCCATTATCTAATCAAAACTAGAAACAGGACAGAAGTGCACTCTCTACTAAGCTCTGAATCATGCCCCATTCAGGTGGGATGTGAAAGGGCACTATCTCTAACAGATTGTATGGTAACAGCTTATAGTCCCAGGAAAGAAATATATCTGCACATAGTCGATAGTTTCTTTTCATGTCTCACTGGCAAATTTAGGTTCTCTTTGTATTAAGTTTGTCTCTTCCTCAGTTTACCAAAGGACTTCCTTTGCTAGCACGCACTCGTGTAAATAAAGTTTTTGCATATTAATTCCATGTCAACATGGACTTTAAAGAAGGCTTAAGTATTATGTCCACGCTAGTATCATTCATCTACAACATAACAGAAAAAAAATAATAGTCAAGAGAACAAAAAAAAATCCACAGCAAAACCTGATCAGAACGCTTATTCTGTCTGGGGAACAAGGAGGTCTTGATTCTGATCTGGTCCTTGTTCCAACAGATTGGATCAAAATGCCACACAAATCAACGGAGTAAAAGCAGAAATATGGAAGAGAATAACAAGCATCCCTGCAATTGCTGATGATAGCCAAAAATATTAAAAAAAAATAGAAAAATAGAAAAAAGCCTTTAAAAACATGGCTAAAAAAAGATGTGGTACTTTAAAGACAAATGTCATTCAAGATATGCAAGAGACGAAAGCACTGGGCATCTACTTTATTACACTAGGTTAAATCACTTTCAGAAGGCAAAAAAATTTGGAACAGATTTTGGTTGTTTTGGTCCGAAAATCTGCTTATCCTTAGGCTCTATCTATAGACAATAGAGCCAGCTCCTGCTTCACTCTCTCTTGGAGCCTCTCTTTCTTCACTGACAATAGGAGAACATTTAAGAAACCAGTCTACATAGGCTAACAATAACTGTTGATGCCTTCGTTACAAGTAAGATATTCACAGTAATTGGCAGCCATATATTTCCTCAAAAAAGTATTAATTTCTACTACCACTGAGAAGCTAAGCCTAAGAAATATACTATGAATAAGTTGATAATGAAACTTCACCCACAATTAATTTAAAAATACCAAACAAGCAGAAAAACACAAAACATTAATTCAAAGTCAACAGCAGATTTCCTAGGCCAGCATCGTGGCTGAGCTTTCAAAACACCCTGAGGGAGGGTGGTTCTCAGCTCACAAGCATCCAACTACTTTGAAAAAAAAAATCATTTATCTTTACACCAAGAGACTAGGCAGGCTGCAGTTTAAGAGCACAGCAGAAACTGTAATAGCATCTGCCACCTATTACGGCTTTCTTACTCTCTGTGCTTACTGCTTTTCTAAACAGAAACACTACTCTAAAAATACTCTCAGTATACATCAGAAGACGCAGTCCTCCCACCATCTGGGTTATCCCACATGCACAACCACCATGAGAACAAGGCCTACAAAAACAGTAGGCAGAGGTACACCCACCTACATCAAAGGTTTCAAACTGAAAACAGGAAAACAGATGTGTCACAGGCTGAAAGTGACAGGAGACAAACTTTCATCACGAACAGAACTCCCTGAGGATTAATTTTAAAAATTCTAGTTGAAAATACATTAAAAAAAAAAAAAAAGTTGAATTCCATGAGGCTTGCACATGAGTTAATCAGCTCTGAGATACAGCCTGCCCTCACCAGCCAGTGAGAGGTGGTAAGATGCCACATGGGTTCTGCTTGGTATTGCATTAGTCAAATGAGTTACACTCAAGGGATCATCGCTGATATGAAATGGACAGAATGGAAGCAATCCTCATCCCAGTCCACTTGAGTGTTTCAATGTAAACTTATAACCTAAATAAGAAGCATAGTAAAGAAAATTCTAGTGTACCTAAAAGCTGTTATCAATTACATAACAGATATATAACCTTTGGGTTATATGTAAGCTTTGGGTCTATCAGTTCCATGACACCAGGGGAAGCAATTATTAGGGTACAGATAATGGAGCAGAATTGCAGCTTTATATATTGGAATGCATAGAAAAATAGTTAAAACGTTACTAACTCCCGGGTGCAGACTTTACTGCAGTGATTCCAACAGATGCTCATAACTCAAAAGCTGTCTTCTGAATCTCACTACTTAGGTGAAAACCTATACTCGCATGCTATTTTCAGTGGGGAAAAGAAAATACAATTGGGTAAAAAATTCTAGGAGAAAACCATCAGGAACACTTACTGTGAATTAATCTATTACAAACAGAAACATGGTGACTTTTTACTACACCCACCAAGTCTGCAACAGCATGTCATGCCTGATTTTGGTGAGGGCTTCAGTGATTACAAAGTTAGCTGCTGACCTTTTATAAAGCAAACACTTATTTACTTAACTGTAATTTTAGATAAACAAAGCTGATACGCACCAGACAAACATGCCAGAAACCACAACTGCATGTATAAAATTGTAAGTATTGTTTGGTTTTTTTCTGGGGCTCTCTAACCTTGGAATTTAAGCCTACACACAAAGCCGATCACTGCTAGTTAACACAAGAGCTGCAGGTAAAGACACACAGAAGAGGCAGGCTTTTTACAAACTGAAATGCATTTCTTTTGCAAAAAACAGTTCTGCAACAGTTAGGCAGTTGTAAGTACTGCCTAAGAGTACACAGAGTTATAGAATACCTCAATTTATTGTATTTCACTTAATCTTTCTGTAACTATGTGTCTATATTATTCTATACTTCAGTTGGAACTGTGGTTTATTTCAGTTGAACAGAAGTCCATTTTAGCATGGAAATAGTATCTTTTCTTGTCACTTCTTCGATATTTATTCACATTTCTGAATGAACTGTTAAATACAGACTGTCTTAATCCACTGGCTTCACCTTTCAGATTTTTTGTCTTTAGGTTCTGTCAGCCTTCAAATATTATTCTTATTCCTTAATCACATGTCCTGGCACAAGTCTCCTTCCCTTCAGTATTCCTCAATGTCCTCTGGGAAATTTGCCAGTTTTTGTCATCTGCCCCCATTCTCCTTTGGGAACACTAAAGGAATTAATTTCATTCTTTCCCCAAGCAATGCCTGTCTCTGCCGTTAACAGTTACCCTTGGCATCTCTCATCCATTCAATACACAAAGGCACATGTCTCCTTAAGTGATCCTACAGTATCAGAGATTTAATAAACATTCTGTTGCGAAATACCTCTTTCGTGCTTTGCATTTGCTTGTTTTAGCATTTTGTAAAATAATTTAGCTGAAAGATGGAGTGACAATATTTCCATTTTGCACATTCCACTTCACTTTTGTTAGTTTCAACAACTGTTTAGTGTGTACGTTTATACTTATGGGCATACTGTGCCTCTGTGTGTCAGAGAAACAGATCAGCTATTCGGATCTGGATGTTTTGATCGATGATCTATATGCTATTTCTTCTGTTATTTTTCCACTACTACTTTGCCCAACATCTTATCTGAATTCTTCCAGAATGAGTTCTTAAGAAGTGTCTTGTGTTTCCTCAGGCAACGAAAAAAATATCCAATTCCAGTACCTTTTCCTGCACGTTAATTTCCTACTAAACAGAATTTCTTTTCCTGAAGACTTTTTCAATCAACTTACTTTAAATTCCTCACTCAGTCCTGCATTTGAAAATAAGTGGAAACATCACCTTTGACCTACCCTGAGAAGAATATTATCTGATTTATGCACTGCAGTTCCATATGGTAATGAATACTGGAGGTCATACCACAATATTTCAATAGATGTACAGCCAACTTCAATATATTCTGTTGTTCTTTTTTGCCATTATTACTGCCTTTATGAGATCCCATCCCCACCCGCCCCCCTTTTTATTTTTAATGTTTACCTTACATCTGCGCAGGATTAAGCAACTTGCACTGCAACCAGTTGCTAGACGAAACAGCACTTGTTGTGGTTACCTCTCTAACTTCCTCAGTTAAATATCTTCTGCTTCTTGAGTTACAAACTCACCATAGCAAAGGCTGCATCACTTACCAGCATACGCTAGGTGCAAAACAAGCCAAAACCTTTTATAAATTCTCCTTGGATTTGTTTACCGTAGATGTCCCACATTTTCGCAAAGAAACAGGGAAAGTTAACTAAAAGATACAAATTCATGCCATTTTTCAAGATCAGTACATAACAAGAAAGAAAGAACACTACTGAAAATAAACATTAGATACAGATATTTAGCATCTCTGTGCCCAAAGTCTGCACTCTGCATTTGGGCTGCTGACGAGCCAGATCTGAGGGAGGACCTAGAAAGATGACAGCTGAGCACTTCACAAACCTTTATTTTCTCCACCCTCCCCAAGACAAGAGCAGTTGTCCAACCTGGCTGAATAGGTTAGAGACAGTAGCTTCAGCACTACCATTACCGAGAGCCAAGAGAAATACAGCTCTTTGAGGCTTGGAACAAGCAAGCAAAGCAGCTGAGAGTTCCAAACACCTTCAGTGAGAACCCCACTGCTGCTGCTTCCTGAGGCTGCTGCACCAGTGTGGGGCTCTGGGGCAGCACTACCATGCTACGTAGTGCCATCAGTCCACCTGCTTGACAGAAAGAGGTTTCTCTCTTAAAAGAAATCAGCAAAAGTATTAAAGAGAAGCATGTTATAAAAGAGAAAGGAGGAGAGGAAGAGGGCAGGAGATGAAGGTTCACCCAGGAAAAGGCAAGAGTACAGCATCTAGAAAAGGAGGGAAAACTCTAGAAACACATGATACCCTCTGTAGGATAAATACATGGTATACCATGTAGGATAACAAACCAGCAGTTTGTAGGAGAACCCCACCAAGAACTCTTTAGGGGAAAGCTAGTACCCTACAGCCTGTACGTTTGACTAAGGCGTCGGAGTACAAACACACACACACCATCAAATAACAAACACTAATAACTAAAAGAAAGACCTGAAGCCCCCAAGGGAAGAAGGGAACAGGCAACCTCCCCGGTAAGGAGCAACACCGGAGGCACCGACGCGCGGGCGGGCCCGGCGGTACCGCCCCGGGGTGCGGACAGCGATGCCGCCCCCAGCAGCAGGTCGGGGCACCCGCTGCGCCTTGCGGCGGGCGCGCAGCCGGGCCCGGGCGAGCCGCCCATCAACAGCGAAGCCCCCTCTAGGGCTCTGCCTCCGCTCCGGCCCCGGGACCCGCTCCCCTTACCTGGCTGGCTTTGTGAAACTGCTTCTTGAGCCCCGCCACCGACATCTTTCCGCCGCGGCCCCCCGAGGCGGCGGCGCTGGCCGGGCCGAGCGGCCGGCAGGTCCCCGCGGCTCCCGCGGCCGGCCGGGCCTCTCGCTGTGTCACCCGCGCCCACAGCCCCGGCGCCCCGCGCAGATGGAAACATCACCTTCCAAGCGGGCTCAGCGGCTGCCGCCCCATTGGCCGCCGCCGGGGCCCATGCAAATGACAGCACCGGAATCGCCTGCCCATTGGCCACTCGCGGGGGCTATGCAAATGAGAGAGCTGGCAGGCGCCCACGCTGCGCTGTTACATGGAGACCGCGGCGCAGGGGAAGGCGGGCGGGCGGCCTGCGCGGGGGGCGCTGCGCCCGGCGGGGAGGGTCGTGCCGCGCCGCGGGGACCCGCCGCTGCAGCGTGGGCGTCCTGCCCGCCGCGAGGCTCCGCGAGGCCTGCTAGCTCTCCCCTTTCGGCTGGCTGGCATTATTTCTAATAAGGCTCAAATTTCTCCTTTTCTGATCTCGTTTCTTGTGTTTCCATGTAGCACCTCTAGTGGAGATCATTGATCTCGGATCTATTATAATACATCGTAATTCAACTGTAGCTTTTAAGACATGAATGCTCTTGCAGTGGTCCAGAGCGTGTCTCGTTGGTGCTGTGCATCAGAACAAAATCCACTCGGTAGTTTGACTCCAATGCTGCATTTATGCTCCTCAAGGTTCAGAAAGGCACAGTCTCCCACCAGACACCTCCCTCTTGGAGGAGTAAACATACTGGGGAGAGCTACACTGCTCGGTTGTTACAGGATGGATTCGTCGTTATGCTTAAACGTCAGCAGTGTGCGATGCAGGTATGGGATGTGGTTATGCCCCTGCTGGTAAAGCCCTTGCAGGCTACACCGAGATTCTGGGGAAGGCGTGCTGTGACAGGCTGTTCCATCCTGGCTGTTAAGGTCACTTGGGAGTTATGATTCAGTTGGAGCTCACGCATGGACCTGGGAAGCAGCTTAGAGAGAACCTTTGCTGGCTGCAGCAGGGCTCTCAGTGTTACTCACTGTCGTGCTTACTGCATTTTTGGGAGGGTGGGAGAGAATGGCATTTCCAGACTATGTTGAGTTACTTCTTTAAAATCACAAAGAGGACAATGGCAAAAAACAAAAGAAGTTTCAGACTAATTGTCATGATATAATATGGGAGAAATGAATCACTGTCCCACCTGTTAGAAACAATTACATACCACTATGAAATGAAGTGTAAAGACAGACGTATTCAGAAGTTCTGGAACTTTTACTGGCTATTTACTTGACAAAGGACTGCCTGTACAGGAGATGCAGAAGAGACAAGAGAAAGCAAAGAGGATATCACCAGTGAACATTTGCTCTGGAAGACAAACTGTAAGGTGAAGTCCTGCCAGGTTTTTGCACAGAATGTTTGAAAGAGGTCTGCAATCACCGTGCTACCTGGTGCCACCTGTGCTGAGGCAGCCTCTTTACAAGTACATGATTACACCCCAGGCATGGTGCCTGGTGCTGATTTCAGCACCAATTTCTCCTCCTAACTAAAAACAGGCAGCAAGACGTTACCTGTCCAGGCCAAACAGTATGGCTTCATTTAGTGATGCATTTGTAGAGATCTCAGCTGAGAAAATAAGGCCTAAACCAAGAAAACAGAGTTCCATAAAAGGTGTTAAAGCAACCTTTTAGTGTACCATGGACTTAAGGAGAGAAGGTGGCTTTGTCTAATCTTTGGCTTTAAGAAAAGGAGGACCAGAAGCAAAGAAGGAAGGAGTTTGAAATAAGTCACTGCAGAGGGGAATCAACGGATAATGGAGTCACTGTAGCTGTTAGCTGTAAAATTTGATTAGATAAAGAACTAGAGTAAGGCTAGATGTCTACAAATTCCTTTTATTTTTTTATCCTGCTTGTAACCCAAGGGTAGCAGCTATGTTGCCTCTGCTGAAGTGATACAAGAATTTGCAAGTGAGAAATGCCCTGTGGAAATTCAACTTCATAGCCTAATTGCTTAATGATACAGACAAGGTGAAAACCTGGTTAGTGAGTCAACTTGAACAGTCCAGGTGTTAACGATATGGTAGAGACACCCTGAAAAAAGAGACTCATATTCAGTTCAGATATAAGCAAAAGTTTTAGCTTGTAGTCAGTAATATATGCCGGCTAAGCAATATCTAAGAGCTTTATAATCACAGACATAGTTGTATCTCGTGGAAAAAAGGGATTGTGATTTGCTGGATGATATTTCTTAAGTTTTTATGAAAAGCTACTAATTCAGTCTGTAAAATAAGGAAAATCAGAAATAGTACAAAGATTATGGGAAGTAGTTAAGATAAATGCTGACATGATGGAAAAAAAAAGGTTCTATTAAAAAGAACTGTTATAAGCAGAAGACAGGCCAGGGCATACTACTACATGGGCATAGTGAGAAAAGCTTCACAGAGTCTGGGGAAGATGGGGGTGTCAGGGCCAAAGTTCTAGATAGCTGCATATTTAACCAATCACAGTCCCACTACTCAAAAAATCTCAAAGTGGATGAGAACAACAGATGATGGCTCCAACATGTTACTGTTATTGAGTCAGATGTGCTAAAAAGGACAGTGAAATTTGTACAAACTGAGAACTAACTGGGCTCAAATCAAGGCAGTGACTAGAAAATACTCACTGGCTACTTGTATGGGAGAACTGGGCTTTAAAATTGGTCCTGTGAAATTCAAACAAGATAGATACTTGGATAAATAGATAAATCCATAATTCACTTGGATTTCAGTGTGGCTAATACTATGTAAAAAACACAAGCAGAAACTCAGTCTGAAGATGTGGCAAACAACCTTACAGGCATTTGGTTTTCAATGAACAAATTACCTTACATTTAAGAAGAGCTGAAATTGCAATAATAGCCATATGAAGTATTAGGTTTTCAGCAGAAAGAAAACTAGAAATATTTCAAAAATGATCAAGAGGCTTCTTAGCAGTTGAAATTACTTGGAATTTTAAGACAACTACATCCATGTTTGCATGAATGTCTCTTCAAAATAATGAGAAATCTGTTGGCAAAATGTGATCTTGATCTTTGGTAGTTATTGCCACAAAAGAAAACATCAGAAACGGGGAGGAAAGATGAGTTTGTGATGAAATTCTATTAAGTTGATTCTGGGCCATGCTGACTACCTAAATAAAGCATTTATTTATTCCTTAAGGCTTAAATATTCAGAACAAGTTACTGTGCATCAGCTTACCTTGCAATAAAATTCTGTATGTGGCATTAGAAGGAGACTTGATGTACTAACCTGATTCAGGACAAGAATAACTACATGGGAAACCAGGCTAATTCTATACGTGGCATCAGAAGGAGACTTTGGATGTACCCACATGATCCAGGACATGAATAACTACAGGGGAAACCAGCCTACTGAGTAATCAAGTTATTGCTTACTAAGGCCAAAGGGCATTGAGAGAAATCTATGAGAGACACATAAAGGAGGTTTTCATCTGTAGTTGAATTAGAGATTAGCAACCCCAAATTCTGGATTCATAATAGAAAAATAAATGAGAACTACACATGAATTCTCTGCATATTGGGGAAGTCTGATTTCCCAGACTTCACCTTCAGAATACTGGCTATGCAGAAGAGCAAGAGCAAAAAAAAACCCAAACCAACCAACCAACCAAAACCAAAAACCACAAAACCAAATGCTTACATTTCTACAGGTTTTTCTGGCTTTCAGCTTGAAAAAAAATAATTGCTACATCAGAAATGGTACATCCACAGGATTGTTGAATAGGATGGAAGGGGTGAAGAGTTAGACAAATAAAAGTGAGCAATACTCTCAGGCACAGATGTGATAGCCGCTATTGGTCCATAAGGACTGTATGTATTCAATGACAGTGCAGATTACCTGGTTAGTTTTTCATATGTTAGTTGTCAAAACTCTGGTCATAAGCTGTAGCTTTCTTGGTCATAGGAAAAGAATAAATTTAAAAACTAGTGCTTAGAAAATAAGCATTCTGAGAAGGTGATCCTCTCAGAAAATTATACAGTTTGAAAGAACAGTTGGCCAATACTCTGCTCTACCAGAGCAAACTTGTAGAAAGGTTTAAGAATAAAGCAGGCTCACATATAAGTTTGTGTGCTCTTCTAAAAAGGTGGGAGTTCATTTGGTTTGACAATTCTAGAAAAAAGTGGGGAATAATAAACTGAATTGACACTGATGCTTAAGTATTGACCCAAGTAACTGAAGTAATGTATAACAGTGTTCCAGAGTGAAATCCAGAGGACTACAACACTGGATAAAATTGCTCCTAAATATCATCCATTTAATTATTTTCCTGGTTTCAGCTCCCAGGTTTGATGTTGCAGGACAGCCTGGGAGCTGACACTAGGAAAACAATGCCAACAGCAAACTACCCCATTAACAAAGTCAGAAGTTAATCCTTCTGCAAAAAATGCCCAAAACAGTAAGGACATCTCATGAACCTGTTTTAGCACCCTTTCTATATACTTAAATGAAACAATTACTTAAAATTAAACAAAAAAGGGTTTTTTTTGTTTAATTTTAAGTAGTTTAATTTTTTTTTTACAACACAAAAAAAAGTTGGTGATATGAAAATATGTTCATGTATACAGGAGCAGGCTAACGCTATGGTTTTGCTTCTATAACGTAAACAAGCAATTCTGCATATCACAGCACTTTCCGTGAAGATAAACTAGCTCAGGCATTTCTGCCATGGCTTTGCATAGCAGTATGCATTTCATAAGAAAGGGAAGAGAACAGTCAGTCTTCTCTACGCAGCCAGCAGTGGCCAGAACTTGGAAAGCTCCCTGTTCCACACGGCTGCTGCTGGCAGTTAGAGCGGGAATATGTGACCCTGGGGCCGGTAGACACTCTGGCTAACCTACTTCATTTGTTTAGGATGCTTATGTTTGCTCCCCAGATCTCCTAATTAAATGTAGACAGCGAATTATTTTTGGCATACATGATTGTTCTTCTCAAGCTGACTTTCCATATGTGTTGCTTTACCGTTATCCAGATCTTTGCTTCTTGTCTCCTGTGTTTGTATTCCACATGCTTCTCCATGATCCTGCAGATACCTTCTGTCCTCACTTTCCTAAATCTCTCGCTGTTGTTCTGCAAGTGTCAAAAACAAAACAAAAGTTTGTTAGGTCTTACACCATTAATTAATAAATACGGTTCTAATTACCTGTTTCTTTTTAAAAGACATACAAACATTTTAGATTAACTCAAAATCTAGATATAGATTTTTTTTGAAGTTGCATATGTGTATACTATAAGTAGGTAGCTTAATTTTGAAAATTCAACAACTTACTTTTTTGTGTATGCAGCTCTGTCACACTGCAGCTTGTAAAAATTTTTGCAAATTATACTATGTGGATGGACTACTGAACAGCTCCTACTTGGGGATCTTGTAACTTTTACGTGCCTATGTTTTTTCTGGTAGCAGTAAAAAAAATTAGGTTTTACTCTTGACATATACCTAGGCACTTACTGCTCGCAGACAACTCTAGGCTGTTCAACAAAAATGAGCTACACGTGTAAATCAGAACAAAGATGTGAATATCCAAAATCACTCTACAATGGAGAAAAATCTAGAAGTAACAGAGTATTAGTTAGTGCTGTTCTTGGATACCCACAGCGTTTTTATTTCCTCCATGGTTGAGATTTCTAACTTGATAAACCATGGAAAAAAAACTGTAGGATGTTTTCCTTTGGGTAGGTCTATTTGTCCTAAATGGAAATATTTCAGTTTTCTGACCAAATCATAACAGACTTCATTTAAACTTCAAACCTCATCACTTTCAATACAGCATTACTTCACACAAGCCGAAGACCTTGTTTGCCCACTTAAGCCTCTCTTCTGGGCTGTATTCCCTCAAGGGACTACATCTCCCTGAATGCAAAATAAACTGTAACGTGAAATGAGTCAATGTAGCAATGTGCAGAAATGTTGCTCTGATTTCAAAAAGTTGCACCTGAGTGCACCTGAGTTTTGTCCTGCTATTTCACAGGTGACAAAATAGAGCTACTAATTTTATGCACGCAGCTGCCTGTGTTCATCAGAAAATGATGACATTCTCATTGTTGACAATGCCAGCACAAAACTTGAAAGTCAAATGTTGCTAGAAGAGTAACGCTAGCTGCAGGAAGGTGTAAAGGATATTCATCTTCACATTAAACTACTGTATCATACATGGTGAGGACTGTTTCAAAGCAGAATGTTGTAGCACTCTGGCATAAAATGGATCACATTTATTGTTTGAAATCCAATCTAGAATATCATGTTACTGCTCTTCAGTTACAGATGAAAGCTTTAAGTATAATCTTAATAAGTCTTGGTCTTTATAATGATCCTTTTCAGTGGAAAAAGGACATGCAGAAGAACAACATGTGCAGTTTTGTTGCTTAGATAATGCAATGCACAAGCTTCTTTTATGGTAATTTATTCAGCTTTATCAGGGAAAAAACATAATCAGCAAGAAATCTGAGTAAAAATCTGAAAGACCACAGACTGTATGTAACAAAAGGAGACAAATGGTAAAAAATAAAGCAAAAAATCCAGTGGTTTATCTTCTTCATATATAAATATACACCTAATTCTATTTTAACTTGCTTCATATTACAGGACAGAAAGTCATATAAACTCTGTGACACACTGTCCTTATATAATACACAATGTGGACGTTTCAAAGAATTTGACTGATGTTTAAAAGCAATTTGAATATCAGAACATATCTTGTAGCACGTTTGTGAATATTCAGACATACCTGACTTTAACAAAACCTTTACAGCATGGATGTTGTTTTGCTTTCAGTGTAATTTAATAGGTCTTTTGGGAACTGCCATGTTTGAACATCTGGGAATCATCACATGTTGTCTGTTGATCAATGAGGCAACAGGAAAGGCATGATGTGACACAGATGTTAAATATGGCAATACTCCATAGACCAACTGGATCACAAATGGGAATGATCAGACTTTGAAAAATTTGATTAAGATTCATTGACTGGATAAAATTCAGTATTTTTTTGTTGTTGTTGGTCTTGAACTTCCTAACTGTTCTGATAACAGTGGGTATTATATTGGTCAAAGAATTATTGGAAACTGGATTATTTGGAGGAACAAAACGACGTAGCTGAAGACAAGGACTTTTACTATCAAATACCTTACAGGAAGATGAATACAGCTTGCCAGGTCCCTGCTGTCTCGTCATGAAGATTGATGTCTACTACTGGATAACTCTGCCACTCCTTGTAAAACAAAGAATGCGTAAATCAAATTTATTGCATTAGTTTAAGCATCATGGCTAATTAAGTAACTGCCGCTATACTAAGAAACCTTTTTCTCCCCTCCATCATATGCCGAGAAGAAATAGCATAGATTGATTCCTTTAACTGTTAACCATGAATGCCACCTTCTGGCTGTGTACAGAAACGCCCTTTGAGAGCGACGGGAAAAAGCACAGCTTTCATTCCACAGTTAACAGATAACCATTTCAATTAAATTCATGTTAAAAATGCGTGAAACACAGACATGCCTCCTGTCAGACTTCCTAGCTTCCTTGTTGAAATGTAAAGGTACTCAGCTACTTATTTTCCTAAAGAAATTGTGTAGTGTGAAATAATAAACATACCTGACATTGACTTTCTGAAGAAACAACCTGAAAACTTGTTGTATTTAAAGGTGGCAGCTGAATAAATATCATGAATGAAATTCTGACCTTACTGAAGCTGACAGGACTTTTGCCACTTACTTCAGTGGGGCCCAGACTTTCAGACTGTATTTTTTGAAAGCTGCTCTTGTGAATTTTTTTGGGGGGGTGAATTCTCAAAAGTTTTTAAGGAAGCCAAGCATATATTCCGCGTTTCAGTGGGCACAGGATTTTAAAGAGGAAATTCGTTCTGCAAAACAATGATGGTAAAGGTTTTTGGAGTCGGAGACCTCTCCTTCCCTATGATCAGACCAGATTATCTGTTGCTTTTATTGCTTGAACTTCTCCAGCAACAGAGACTTACAGTTGTTTGGTGTTGCTAGCACAGGTAAAAGCATGTCATATGTACCAGAACATGTTCCTTAAAGCAATCATATTATCATGGTGTAATGGACTCCCAAATCAAAGCAAAATTCTAGTCTGGCTGCTAGGATGATATACAGACAGCAGGGGAAACAAGCCAGAGAATTTCTCTCACCTGGGGAAGCAAATAAGCATTTCTCCAGTGCATGAAGAATATTTGGGCAGACAGTAGCTGAAATCCCCTGCAGTTACAGATTGCTTTATCTCTACTACTGAATTTCACTTATCCATTTTTTTTAAATTTTTTTTTTTTGCCTAGCTATTCCAGCTGCATGATCTCTCACAGACTTAAATTCTCAAGCCATAGTTAAAAATAATTTCAGTGAGTCCAATCCTACATTTAGATATATCAGTGGGAAATCAGTCATCTCTTTGTAGGTTCTTTTTGATTCGGCCTATCAATTTATTTATTGTGTCAGATATAACATGGTACAAATTGTATGCAAGCTGACAAATCACTTAACCCCAGTGTAGACACTGGACCATTTTTAATTTGCCTAATCTGTGATTCTAATATTTTTTATGTTGTCAGCTATGCACTAATTTCAAAGATTCAGTGAAACAGTGTACATTGGAAGAGATTAAAAAATAGTGACAGCCATCGTATATCAATAAGTGATGCCTGGCTTGTTTGGTGAAAGTTTTCCTTACAATTAAAAACTTTCTATCTGAATATGGAAGATACAGAAGGGAAATGATTAATTTTATTATTTTTCCTGTGTATGTTAAAAGCTATGTTAAATGTAACAGGGCTTGATAAGCTGCAAATGTGTGGTTCTTCTGCAATAAATAAAAATTGCCTGAAACATTATCAGATATTTTTTTACTCCCTTTTTTGGAGAAAGAAAACAAAATATGGGGAGTAAATTGAGCTTAAACTATAGCTCTGCTCTTCCCACAGCACCATATTTGCTTGTTTTTCCTGATAGGTCATCTTGCAAATACAACCCAGGCACTGATACAGGGAAAGCAGGTACCCACTTACTCAATCCATCTATATAAATGTCCAGAGTTTGTTATTTTTCTCAGCTGTTCTCAAAGAAATCTGTAAGAAGCCATCTATAACTTTGACATGTATACTAAATTTTGACATATATTCTAGGTAATGGAAACCACATTGGTGGGTGAATCCCACCTGTTTTTTTTTCCCCCACCTTCAACTTTGACTTAAAAGTTACAGGGCTTCTAAGATGTTTAAAGTACTATTCTTCCCTTTAATGAAGGTGATTACGATCAGGGTGCCACAGAGACAATAGTGTGTGTTGGGTGACTTTGTGGGTTTTTTTAAGGGGGAGGAGGGATTGCAAAGACAAGTGCTCAAGGCAAAGAGGGAAAAAATGCTCGAACATGAAACTGTTCCAACAATTTAATATTAGTGATACTATCTCCAATCTGTAGATGGCAGTGATCTTCCACTGCCTGCTTCAGGAGAAAGGGGGGAGTGGGGGTGGTGGGGGAAATCCTAAAATTAAACCCACTATGTAAAACATATGTGGGGAAAATAAGTCATGAGGTTAATGTAATTCTATATACCAATCTTCTTTTTAAAATAAAACCTACTTAAAGAATATAGGAAGGTATAACCCTTCACGTAATGAGAAAATACATCATGCCATTTAGAACCTATACATTTCTGTATCGAAGGATTTTGATGACAAATTCCAGATTATCTATGATCAAAACCCTGCACTGGCATTCAGGACATCTTGTGTGTACCTTTAATACATTTCATTATTTTAAACATGATTATTCAAATGATATCTGCATTTACCCTCCCAAATCCCTTCAGGTACTTAGCTACCTCCTTCATCAGTTATTCAGCAGATCTGTATCATGTGTTTAATTTTTAGCTGTTTTCCTCTTGACATCTGCATTAGTTCACGTTCATTCAAATAAAATGCAGTAAACAGAGTGTTTAAGGCTGACAGAGTATACTTTAGTGAAGGGTGTGGTGTGAAGCCCACTGAAATCAAAGACAGTACCTCTATTAATTCTAGTGGACTTAGAACCTTGGCTCCCAAAATCTACCTTGCTTGTTGACTGACTGGCAGAGAGAATTTCCAAAGTATAACATAAAGTCTAACATTTCCCTTTTGTCACTATTTTCAGTTGTGGTTTGGGTTTTTTCTTAATGATTCTTCCTATGGAACTTTAAAATATGATACTTTTCATGAAGATCAGACTATAAAACTGACAACATTATTTGAGTTCTATTTAACCGTCACATAGGTTTCTAGTGTCAGATTTTAAATGGCATCTGGGCACACAAATGCAGATGAGATGCCTAATAGAATATCAAAAGCATCTAAATATCATTTTAAAATTTGCTTCTGAAGATTATAAATATCAATGAGAAGTGGGGTTTTGTGGGAAGATGCCTACAGTACATGTATATGCAAAGTGGACACAGAGAAGTACCTAAGCCAGTTAATTTCTTAATATGCATTGTTTTCAGTAGGAAGTATATCACTGCAAAGAGCAAAAAATACAAAACTATTCACCTGCTTCTAAGGCACCCCACTTTAAATGGGATGAGCACTAGATACCTTAGAGTGACTCTAAGCTGAGACATTCCTCAGCAAATCATGAGAAATTATTTGTGTCAGGTTCTTCCATTTAACATTAAGCCACTTCATTCCTTGCTGCTGAAAGATGTTTTGCAACATCAGTGTACCTAATTTGCAGTCACTGTTGTTTCACTGCAGTCGAGTGGAGGCTTGTCATTGGCATGACCAGTAGCAATTTTGACAACTTCTAGTGCAGAAAGCCCATGTAAATTACTGTGCATCACTTAAGCCTTTTCAGAAAGTTTAGCTGGGAGTTACGTCCTTTTGCACAGGAATGGGTCATACCCAGTATGTTCTGGAACAAAAAGGACATATACTGTTCATTCCAATAGCGGGCTTTCCATTCCAGTAGGAAGATAAAACCATCTACCTGACATCACTGTCTTAAGAGCTTTCTATGCATGCATCCTACATTTTCTCCTCTGAATTTTGTCACCTCTTTCTTTCAATGCCATATAGCTTTTCCTTTTCCTTACTGACCAAGCTTTCTAGTTCTTTGAAAAACAGCAGCAGTTTCTCTATCTAATCTAATCTAATCTAATCTAATCTAATCTAATCTAATCTAATCTATCCACATTGCTTAACTTGCAGTTCTAAAAAGGGATTCGTTTTTTAATACGTGTTTAATCTTTTGTATTCCATTGTCAGAAAAATAATTCATTAATCTGTCCCCAGTATGCAGTACACAGATTCATAATATGTACTCTCACACAAATAAAGGATGGGAAAGGGCAGCTAAGCAAGGATGTATGGCCTTATTCCCTGTTTATTTACACATATGCATGTGTATATATCTAGACTTACTCTTTTCCCTCACACTACTGGCAGAGAAAATAAGGCACAGTATAGAAAAAAAAAACCAAAAACAGCCAAAAAAACCTGCTTACATTGCTCTCCCTCCAAAAAAAGATGATTGTGAGATATTAAATAAAAGCTAGGATTAATATATTCATTCATGCTCTAAATGCACACAGTAAGGTCCCTTCTTTGGAAGTTACTCTTGGCCACTTCACAAAAATGTCAACATTATAGTTTTGCAAAAAACTCAGTTTAGTAAGCCATCAGCTCAGTTTGCTTTAGATAAACTTAGAAGATTGTTTGCAACATTAACTCAAAAGCGTCCTAGGAGTCTGCATAACTCTCCCATACCTTCCAGTCATGCTGCCTGACTTGCACTGTTACTGTCTATCCTTCTTCCCTTCTGCTTCTTCCCATTCTCATTCTTCTGCTCCCTCTCTTCATCTTTCTAATTCATTCCACATGCCCTTGCATATGTACCATGTAAGCTGCTGTTTTGCATTCAATATTTGTTTATCCTGGGACTTATCACAGTATCTGAGAATCTCATAACTTTCACAGATTTTTATCCTCTTGAAGCCTTTGTGAAACAAGGAAGTATATGGCAATTTACAGGTGGGGAGTGGTCACACTGTAGATTAAGTGAGGTGCTTAGAGCCCTACTTAGCCATGGGAGCTGTATTCAGGTATTTCTTGGCTCCTGATCTCCTGCATAGATTGAAAATTCTTGTCGAACTACACCTCCTGCAATGCACTGCAGTCTACTTTAGCAGTGAGGACAGGCCATCACTCTGGCCTTTTTGGCTTCAGAGACTTCTAGGAGATATGAACTGCTGGGGAGACTCTTTTTACATTAGAACAGGGATGTGAGACACAAATGCAGAAATTTCAGATTTCTTGTGACTTTTCAAAATCCAAATATATGGATGCGTGGAAAAGGGAATGTGTATGGGAATGGGTTCAAATGTCTGACCTACATTTCCATTCCCCCACAAGAAATCAAAGCAGCCTAAAAAAAGAATCTAATTCATGCAAAGCAGATACTTTACGCAAAAACAGTTAATGATCTAAAAACTTTGCTTTTGAGGAAAATCCTGTAATGGCTCTAGTTGTAGCAAAGATGGAAGAAAGAACACATAACTAATAAAGATTTCACTGTGGTTAATCTTTCCTCCTCATTTCAGAGTATCTGCTGTGAGGAAAGCATACTTTTTTTGCAATAAAATTCACCTACCTGTACATCAACACAGTTAGAACAGTCCCTTAATGTTGGTTCTAAATTAATTTTTTTTGAGTTGTCAAAACATAAGAATGTGTCTCCATGTTTTACGACTCAAAGGGGTAGCTTCCAAAGCAGTGAAAGGAAGGCTCACGTAAGGACTGAGACTGGAAACATGTGAAATTTGGGTGCCAGATCATTAAGTATTCTGATTTAGCCATGATGTGAAACTCCACAGTGAGCTCCACAAATATCTCCGCTGATACTGGGGGTAGTAACCTCTGAGGCTCTCATGTGACTGGGCTGCCAACAAACAGGCTGTCTGGTCCACCAGGGTGCCACTTTCCTTTATCTTTGAGTTTGAGGAATCTATTTTTTTTTCAGTGTAGTAAGAAAATCCTATTTCAAATTAATTATCAGAGCTATCTATGCTGTCTGGTCCCATGGATAAATCCTAGTAACTAGATATGTATTTTCCATGGGCCTATGCACTGACTTTAAAACAACCTCATACAGATAGATGTCTGGTTTTCCTTATTAATTAAGGGAGATAGGGAAGGGAAGAGAAAGAGGAATATATAATAGTTTGCTTACCTGAGAAAAGCTGTGCAGCTGGGCGTGTTCTGTTGTATAAGGCAGAAAATATGCATCTAATCAACTGTACTCTCTTGGAACCTTAGAAAAAAAGTGGTTTATAGCAAATGTTATCATACAAACTTGGTGATAAAGTAAACATTCCAACTACCTCTGCACTTTTATGCAGACCAAATCGAGTCACCATAAATAAAGTTTTTTTTAAAAAAGGAAAGTAACTGAATGAAGTGTTTGTGTAAAACTACTCTGGTAGTGAGCCTGTATCTCCTATTCTCAGGACTCATACTACTTAGCCGAGTGAAAATGTTTCAAAACTGACACACAGAAAGAGTCTGCATTCTGCTGTAAGCATAACTTCCACTGAACTGTGTAAAAATAAGGAAAGATACAATGTCAACACTAAGAAGAAAAGATTAAATTACAGTCCTTGTATACTTGATGGCTACTGCATTACAAAGCCTTTTTCAGTAAATCAGTTTTGTGATATTGCCTGTTCAATATTAAAAACGTTGCAGTAAAATCAAAAGGTTCTAGATCTATCACAAAACAGTGAAGGTAGCATCTCTACAGGCTACAATAAGTATCTTAAATCTCACCAGAAATCTGATCAGAGGACTTAATCTGTCTGCTGAAGTTCTGCAGAAATTGGCTTTTTTTGCCTCTATGCCCAACTACCTAGAATCACCCAGGTAACTAGAAATATAATCTAGTCTCTACTCAATGTTTTACACAAGAGAGACAGTTAGGAGACTATTGTCATCTTCTCCACCCTCACATCACTTACTGCTACTTACCTGGACAGTTAGATGCCATGCAAGGAGCATAGTCCAGCTAGTTTCAAGAAGTGTGTTTAACACTAAGAGCTAACAAAAATAAACAGCATCTGCTGACCAGACTCTGACTATAATACAAAGGCCATTGCACCTTGCTGGATTTTCGTCAAAAACTTCCCAAAAAAATACCTTTGCCACAGAGGAAGTCTGCAGTGCAATTGATGTCTTACTTAAGGCTGTGAGTCTACCACACAGGGCTAGACTTCAGACAATGCCTGTTACTTTCATTCTTGGGTTTTTCCTTACATTTTTACCCTCTGAGGGATCCTCTTTCTCAACACCATTGTTATTCTATTTTTTGCTTCTTATTTTCAGATATACATAAATAGCTTTTATGTATATCTGAAGCATTTTACAGGAGTTCTAAAGTTTCCTGAGAAGTGACTAACTTTTACAACTCTTGGAGTATGTGCAATTAATTGAAAAGTTCTCCTCTTTAGGTATTTTCTCTAAACAATGGAGAAAATATATATGTTAAACAGAGCCCCATCCAGGTATGTGTGTAAACTTGAGAGAAGAATGCAAAAGAGGTATTTATAAAAGGATGAAAATATTAAGTATTATTTATATAGTGCCAAATATATTCTTGGTTCTTATCTGTTCTTACAAACAACACTTTGTTCATATATGGAAGAAGCAATCTGAAGCCATAGCAGCTGAGCTACAGTAATTTTGATATAATGGCAAGGAAAAGATGCCAACAAAGTACCTTTTATGTGCATGTTAAACTTAGCTTTGGTTGACGGTGTGCCCACTGCAAAACATACACAATACCTATAGGAATGATAAACAAAGCCTTCCCCAATGAAGATTTTATTCATTTCTGTTATATCTTAGTTACTAACTTAGCACATGACTTAATCTATCAATTCCCTATCTATAAAAGGGATGCATTAGGCCTTCTGTGAGTCTTGTCCAGACACATTTCACTATCTTTTGAGAGGAGCTATCCTGCTAAGTGTGTTGCACCACACCTACTATCCCAAAGCCACAATCAAGACTGAGGCCTCAAAGTGTATATTAACCAATAATAAATATAAAAAATATATTGGTAATATCCAGTATAATATGAAACATTAATTTTCATATAGTAGCTGTAGCCCTCAAGACTTTAAACAAGGAACAAAAAAATACTGTTGTTTGACATATAAAGAGTATGAAGGAAAGAGTTCTGGATATGCTTTAAAATATCTTGGTAATATTTTCTGAACCTCTAGACACATTTACTATGATCCCATCTCTTTTTAAATCTTGTAAGCTAACACCGTCTTATTAACTTTTAATATATGAAAAATATGCACTATAGGAAATGTGATGTTACTAATGAGGTAAAGATCTTCCCCTTCACTGTTATTTCCTGCCCATCTCCGTGGTAAGTAACCATGTGTCTTTGTATATGGACATGCACAAGATAAGTGGAATAGCTACTTACCCATCTTCAGTCCCTGTGGACCTTGATTAGCTAGTAAAAAGGCAGAGGCCACATCAAACCAATGCTCTACAGAAGAAACCTGAAGAAGTGCATTAAGATTCTGCCCTTGTAGTGCCAGCTAGTGAGATTTTCACACATGGGGAATACAGACTAGGATCTTCTAGAGCAAAAAGATCTTGCAAATTGCAGTTTTGTCCCTCACCTAGTGGTTTCCAATAAGATAAATACAAAGAAATCTGCAATAAAAGCATAGCGAAATACTCATTATTCCAGAAAATATCTCAGGCTTTTAACTCAACAGTAATATTCCCCTTGTTAGATAAGTGAAGGAAATTTATTTTCTTGTTCAACACAGCATTTTAAAAAGAAACCTTTTCTTTACTGAAGATTGTACACAGCTTTCAGGTACTTTTCTGCAAGCCATATACGGACATCATTTTTTCTAACATAAAATGCAACCCTTCTGCAGCATAATCAAAAGTTAGACTTCCAGGCCCCAAATGATATCAAAAAAGGTCACATTAAGTTTCTAAGGGTCATTATTAAAAACACGTGGAATGTTCCTTTCAATAACTTTGGAAGTTAATTATGCTGTCTGGACACTCAGAGTATTCCTCATAGGCAAGGAAAAAAACATGTTGATGTTAGAGGCCATACAGAAAGCACTCTCTTGCTTCTGTCTCTGCCCATCCTCTTGTCCCTGGCCCTCCCTACCACTCTGGCCAAACCCTAAAGACAATAAGCACAAGAAATAGCATGATCATCCAAGGAGTGCTGGAAAAGACTGTTATAAACGGGTAAGCAATATCAAACGTGTCATAGCTAGCAACAAGCAGAAAAAAGAGAACTGCAAGCTGGGCCCTGGGGATATGGTAAAGACAGGGAGGGAAGTCTGGCAGGCAGGAGGCAGGGAAGAACAAAGAATGGCCTTTCTTAGCTCCTGCACACACCAGCTTGGTGTATGCAAGAACTAAGATGTTCTGCAAGCTAGGCCACAGGTTCCACACCACTCATTCAAATGGTCTCAATTGAATTTCAAAGGTCACGCCACTGCAGTGAGCTCCCATCTCTGCTGTTGTTCTCATTTGGCTGGAGAGAGCTTCGTGTAAGGTTAACAGTGCAGCAGCATATTTGTCAGTCGTTACGGGTTCGTTACTTGATTGTGAACACAGGCTCTAGAGCTGGTGCATAATTCAATTTTCTTTTGAAATGGAAAAATGGTTAGTAAGTAAACATGGCTTGAAGAGGCCTGAGACAAAGATGACAAGTCATGGTCTGCAACAAGTTATATCTCAGCTATATAGTTATGTTTTTTAAAAGACACTTATTAATCATTTTTCAAGGGTTTGTAGATCATTGGTGATCAGTCCTGCAGACAGAATGGCAAATCATAACATTCCCTTATTACAAAGGGTTTGATAATTTGCGTAAAGCTACTGAAAACCACTGGAGGAGATGAACCTGTACATGTGGCCCCACCAAGCCACAAGGGGTAGTAAGATGCCTGCAGGCCAGAAAAAGGGTTGCTATCCAGATATCCCTGCAATAGAGATAGGCTGACTACAAGGGTTAGGAAAAAAAGAGGATTTCAAAAGATGTAAGATATGCCTGTAATTAAGCTAAGAAGGCCTCACAAGAAGTGAACTCTATATAAGTTAAGAAAATAATTCTTTTCATTTTGATTTATTTTTTTTTTAAATCATTGTTACTTTTGGATTACCCCGGATTCCTGTTTAGCAAACTTTTAGCTATGTTGATCACTTAAGGAGAAATGATATATGTCTTCACAGAGGAGAAAATTCAAAGGTGAGATACAGTCAATATAGCTCAGGGGTGTAGAAAGGTGTTTTTCTAAAGGGCTGTGTTGGCCTCTTCTCCTAGAGTCCAATGACAAAAACATAAATAAGAAAGCTAGCACTGGCGTTGAACATCATGGTCTCCATCTGATATATGAGTAGCTCCTGTTATTTTTATTCAAATATATGATCATTCTTGTTTGCCTGTTCCTTTCTTCTCAGCTTTTTTTCTTGACAATTGTTAGCATTTTCAAAACAGAAGTCACACAAGGTTAGTTCTAATAAGACCATGTAAGTCTGAAGGCCTAAGTGTGCGTTCTATGTACTTTAGAAAGCTTCTTTTAATATTATGTCTACAATCTGTCAGTCATTATAATCTGTTCTGTTTTTAAAATAATATATTCTCAAGAATAAGAAGAAAACCTCAAGAAAAACTGGCTTAAGCCACTGGACAAAATTTAAACAAAAATCACCCCAAACCAGCAAACCATGCAGAGCAGACCAAGCTCTGAATTAAAGCCAACTCATGTGAATTTCAGGTCAACCAATGGCTAATAGCAGCTCCACAGGGATTAGAAGTACTGCCTGCTACTAAACTGAGCAACCATAAATGTAAACTCACTCATCCATTGAAGTCATGTTGAATATTTACTGAAGCATGACTTAAATCAATACATAGAATTCCAGATAAACTGGTAAAATTTGTTCAGCAAAAGAATACAGTAGGGTCTGATTTAAAGGGGGCTATTCAAACCTCCCTGATACCACCTACTGTTTCAACTTTTCTTGAAAGGTTGATTCAATAAAAAACTACTTCCTGAGCTTTAGATTTCCTGACCTCCAGCGAGATGGAGGCTAACTGCAGTTTTTCTGGATGTCTAAAAATGCATCTTTTTTGGAATGGCACATTGGGCATTTTGTCACTACACGAAGTGCAGTCCTGTCTGTGCTGAAATTTAGTTTCCATAAATTAAATAACATTTGGTAAATGCCAAGAATATCAGGTGATCTCTATCCATATGTTGTAGCATCCTTGGTCCTGTTGACTGATACATATATTCCCAAGATTAGCCTGTTGGAATTATCTAGAGGGATATGGGGTTTATTTATAAGCTCCAGTATACCTGCTCATAATTTATTTATAATAATTGTAATAGATTATTTTATAAATCAATTAGTTTCCACTGATTTCCTTCCAATTTACAAAATTGAATATCTTCTGTCTGTCATTACACTGCTTATTTAAGTTGGGTAAATGTCCTTTAATTCTGCTTCTTATGCTGTAGGATGATGCCCTGAAATTTCATTTTTCAATAGCATTTTATTTTTAAATTCCTTTGAAAAATTTAGTAAAAGGAGGATGACAAGCCAACTAAGGCATGTTGATGAACCAGGAATTATTATTATTATCTTAGCTTTTCTTTAAGATAGAAGCAAACAAACAGAAAGTATATGTAAGTGACCAGATGAAAATACCTTCCATAAGGAAAAAAATAAATAAAAGGTAGAACTACCACAAATGTACAAATGGTTCTGTGAAATAGTATTTCTGAGCTTAGGGAAACTCACTGGGATCTGGATCACTGGGTTAGAAAGAACTGAGTTAGTAAAAGAAAGATTACTGCCTTTTTAATTTAGTATAGTAGACAAATAGCAAAACTTGATTTCAACAAAATGTTTCTGATGTTATGCAACATAGACTTATGCACACTTCAGCTAAAAACAAGTTGATAAAATTCTTAACAAAATAAAGAGGGGGGGGAATGTAAATCCACCCTCTACGCACCACTTCTTCTCCCTATGTGCCCACACACTGGTAATTCTGGAAAGACATAATATGCAAAATGTATATATCAAGGCTGTCTGCAAGGGCACCACACAGAAACAATAAATTATAAATCAACTGTACAAACTAAATTTGCCTTTAATCTCCCTTTATATTCCTTATTTTTTAAAAAATCAAAATGCAAAGTTGAAATGTAAACATCACATCTCAGAGAAAAATCATATAAATGCTTACTATGAAAGTTTCTCAGTAAAACTTCAAAATACATAGCTAAAAGTTGAGAATTATTTTACATATTTTACCACCTAACATAAGACAACAACATAGAAAGACAACAGCAAACAAATGCTGCTGCCTTAATAACCAAATCTGTTCATGTAAAATAAACCCTTGCCATGAATGCTACACCAGATTAATCTACACAAAAATCAACAGGTTCCCTTTTCAGACAAGACCTTGCAGCACCATGCTACAATCCATTGCAAGGAGATTAATACTGTCATAAGAAACTCAAGATGGCACAACAGTAGCATTGCATGTGTGTTTGAAACAGGCTGGAATGAAAATTTTATTCCAAATGAGTTGCATTGGGTATTCCTAGCACAGCATGAAAGGCTTCGACTTTTATTACCTTGTACTTGGATCATGCTTTACCTTGCAATTCTATATAATCTCACAGTGAATGACTGCAAAGCATTTATAAATGTTAAGAATGATGTGATATTTAACTCATCATGCAATTGGGGAATATGATCTTTATTTACCAGTGGAAGGACTAACATACAGATTGGTTGAGGGGTTTGGCATAGAAAGTGATATCAAAAATGGGTACTGAACATCTTCTCTCAGGTTCCATAGTTATGCCTTAGCCAGATAAACACCTTACCCCCTACCTGGTATTCAGACCACACCTCACTCACTGAAAAGTGTGTGTTGCTGTGCTTTCTTGTCCAGATCTTTACTCTAAATACATGTGAAATTACAGGTTAAATTCTCACCTTTGGGGAGAATTCTGGAAGGCATTTTGTCTCAACATTTCCTTTCACTGACATCTAAACTTTGTTTTTTACTTTTCCCTAGAACTGAAGACAATCCTACTTTAGTATAAATCAGAGAAAAGCAATGAGAATTTCTCTTTCTCTCTGCATGAAATCGCCTCTACTTAGTTATTCAGATATGATTGCTATATATTTACAGGCCTAAATAAAACCACTGATAAAATTTAAACTAACCAGTAAAATTATTTAAATATGAATTGTATAGAAGTAAAAATCAGATGTACAGGTAGTTCTTGTGCTCACTACAGGTGAAAGGCTACAGATCCTGAATGGGGGTATGTTTTAAAGCTCACAGAGATTACTGACAAAAAACTTACAAAGATTTCAGCAGTCACTAGATCAAGGCTGTGGTCAACAGGGTGAAACTGAAGCTTATTTGACTTCTGCAAAGCTGCAGGGGAACTTAATCACTAATGATCCGGTCCATCATGGACAGTTGGGAATTCTGCAATAAATAGCCTTTACTGGGGCCAGCATTTCATACCTGGTGTCTTTTTCCTATGGTAAGGTCCCCAAAATCTTACATATTTTGGTATCAACCCAATCCCCTCTCCATCAAGCTCACTTCTTAATCAGCCCCTAAAAGAACACTGTATTGGCAGTATGCACCATAGGCAGAATAATTTCAGTTCTCTGCCATATGCCCCATGTGATATTTTAAAAAATGACTGATTGCTGCATGATTGTTCTGCTTTTCCCTGTAGCTCTTGACTGACTATATATCTTCGGGTTAAGGTATGATGCCAGACTAAAATCTGCCTTAAACAAACTCCCAATAGCTCTGATATCACTTTTAATTTATATTATAATTTCTAAATTCTAGTTGCTCCCTGATTATTTTTTTTTTCCACAAGCGCATCTGGAGCTGAGAAACAGCTTTTTGCAGGAAGCAACCATGTGAATTAAATGACACCCTTCTATGCCTCTTGCTTCTCAGTGCAATCTGACCTCTTTCACCAGAGTGGCCAGTTGAGTCCCACAGCTTCTAGGCAGTTCTTACTGTTTTACCTAAAGCAAAAAATTCCTGGGAGTGTCCACAAATCTGAACCGGCATCTGTTCTTTTCCTGTTGTTTCTTCTTTGAAAATATAAACAGAATGTTAATTACCTTGCCCTGATTTTATCCTGCTGCTCAGTTTGTTTCCTTTTAACTTCTGAATCTATTACCACCTGCCAATTTGTCTAATCCTGTATTCTGGCAGACGTAAGGTTTTAGCTGAGATTCCTGCAATGATCCTGAAGGAAAATGAGCCATATTCTGCTAGGTCTACAAGGCTCAGAGAGCCAAATCTGTTACAAATGTTACTTTGTTATTTGCACAAATTGGAATCTACATACAGTAACTTACTTCATAAATTTGTTCATGGATGTGTTCCGAGGAGCTTGACAGTCTCTCACATGCTATAAAATGAGTCACAGGCTTTGAAGATTTCTGCCTCCAACACTTCCAGACCTCGCTGTCCTTTTCATTTTTGTCATGTGTTGTTCTTAAATGAATAATGAAATAAAACTTTAAGTAACCTGGAGATTCCTCCCCATTTCTCAGCACACACAGAGAAAAAAAGCTGAATCAGCATTTTCACACGTGCTTAACTCTATAATTGTGTGCTGTGCTAAATTAGAGAGCTGTGCTTAGGTTTCATATTACAAGGTATACTTTAATTCTGTACAGGAAAAAAGGAATATTTTACACTATATTTTAATAAATAATTAATATTAAACTGCATCTATTAAATAAAGGTTCAAACTTGCACAGTGCCGTAAGCTCCCACTGGATGGTGTTTATCGACTTGCAAAATCAGGACCTGGTACAATGATATTTGGAGTGCTCTTCTGTTTCATACTGTGCCAGTTCAATATTGCTAACTACAGGTGTTTAAAAAGCATAAAATGGTCCATCAAATATCAAAAGATTTGCTTGATGCCTGCCAGATCTTTAAAAAATAAATAAATATATTTGGGGCTCTGCTTATTTGCCTTCTGGTTTTTGATACTCTAGGGTTCAGTTGGCTCATGTTTTCATGTTTTATCTGTAAACATAAAGGCTAGAACTGTTTTTTGATGGAAGCTGAAGTTTGCATCTACTCACTAGCCTACAGGAGCAGACTTTAAGAAAACATCAAATATCATTAGTGCTCATGGGAAAATAGTAAAAATGGGCCATGCTCCTTGATAACTTACTAATTTACAAATTTTAGTAATAGACATCGGTGCTTTGAACCACTGATGTGAATTATCCAGGTTCTACTACTTACTTAATAGTCTATGTTCCTTGTGGCATTGAAATTACTGTGGCTCAGAAACCTACCCGACAGCTGAACAGTGCTGCTTGCCGTGTGAATCTGGAACAGATTTACTCCTAGAACCGTGGGGGTTTTACATTTTATTTTGGAATATAAACAGTATCTTAAGACTAGACTAGTTACTCTTATTGTTTTAATAATGAAACTGTTGTTTTCCTCTCCTATTTCAGTTCTTTGCCTCCATTAAGAAGCTCCACAAATTCCAATTTCATGCCATGGATTTTCATTGTTCGTTATTTGATGGATGAGATGCTGTCATAGGTGTTTTGTGAACCAGTTTTAAAAGGGAACTGTAGACCCCTGACCATCTACATGTTTTGGCTTGTCTTAAATACAGGAGCTACTGAAGCGAGAGACATGAGATGGATTTGTGGAAGTAAGAAACAACTAAGCAGATAAGAACTCATACACACTCAGGCTGTATCACTGTATGTAGCAGCATAGTACCAGTGATGAATTTCTCTCAAGAATTAAGAGTTCAGTTTGAAGGCTCATTCCCCTGTCATTTTTTCATCTGCCTAAATTAATTGGCTTCAAGAGTTGAAAAAAAAATATCTAAACCTTTGGAACCCATTTTTCATCCTGTGTACAGTGAGAAGAATAATAGAAATCTTTCTGATTTAATGCATTAATTGGCTGTTGGGTGATGTAGAAAATATATTATTCTATATCTCATACATTACAACTTAGGGCCTTCAGTTCAAACAAGACTCTAGTGGTAAGCACAAAACAAAATTAGCTAAGAACAAAGAGGAAGACTTTTTTCTCATTGTCTTTTAAAAAAACTCTTGCATTGGTAAGTAGTTATAGTAAGTATAGATGAACTACACATAAATCCAGATAATTTAAATGTGGTGGGTTTATATATTGAACAAATAATAATATCAAGCATTTCAAATATTGAAATAATTAAATGTCAGGGTTTTCTCTTTACTGTTCCATTCTGTTTTACTTTACTTTAAGAATTAACAAACTGCCATGCTTAAAATTACTCTTGAGGTACTGAATCAGTACTTGTGTACCTCCTGCTGTGACAGTGCTCTGTCGTATATGTATGTTCATATATATGCTCAGCTTACATATTCCTGTACTTTTTTATGTTTGGCATGTTTGTTTCTAAGGATCAGTAGTTGCTATTAACAGCTGAACAAGCAGAAAACTATTCACCCACTTAATAATATTCAAATATTTAATATTCAAATATTAAGAATTAAGTTTTTCAAGTATCAGTGGCTGAAAACATTGGTATATTAGTTCATGTAGAACTGTTTTGCTTCCCGAGGAATGAGTAGCATTGCATTTAGTTCATCTAATACCCTCTGCTGGACTCACTGGGATGCAGCCCACCTTCTTTGGCAGAACCTGCCAAAGTCCATCACTGAAATCACATTTTAATTTCTGTTAACAACCATGACCTTTTGTTGCATATTTCATACTATCCATGCTTACCTGATTGTCAGTAATTTTATATAGGTGCTGTATTTAGTAAGATTCATGCTTCCTTACACTATCATAAAATCTACATTTATTTTTATAAGAAAGTAGGACATTCTTAGAGCACTTACGTTTCCATGAAGTCAGCAGAAGTTTGGAATGGCCAAAGAATGCAGGTTTAGGCTTTTGCTTTAGTAAACATTAATTACACAGGTATTTCCTGCATAAGGAATTACTCTTTTAGAAATACAGAGATGTGTTTTGATAGTCAATATTTTTAAGAATGGGGTTTTTTGCTTTCTAAATAAAAAAGGATATTTTCCCCACTGTTCATGTATTGCTTTGGTTTTTTACCCCCTGAGATACATCCCCAGGATTTTGAGTTTGAATTTGCAATCTTACTAGTCTTAGAATTTTGAATCTGCAATCTTACTAAGTTTAGAATTTCACTGAACTTTTGAGAAGGCCAAGGAAGGCTTGCAGAACTGGGCACTTTTAAGTGCTGAAGTATTTTTAGTTGCAAATATTAAAAAAATGCACTCTCAGCTGTTCACACAGGAATGATTGGAGTGGTTGGAGTACTGGAGAATGCTGATACCTTGATGTGTTTTATGAGTGTACTGTAGCTGTGCTTCAGGCAGAAATTCTTCAAAAGCATGAGCAAAAAGAACACCAAGTGGAACTGTTTAAATTAAAAAAAAAAAGTACAGGAATAATACTAGAATTCCTATGAACAAAATATATTACAATGCAGGTATATTTTAATTTGGGTATGGTGTCCAATTCTGCTTTTATTACACAATGACTCTAGCGATATTTCTGAAACAGGTAACTATCTCAAGTAAATGTCAAAACATGAGAATTATATGTCATACTCTTTTTGAACTGATTTTATTTCATTTTTTCATAATGCTCATGAATATCGAGCTTTCAGTTGTTCACATTGAAAAAAATGAGTGTAGGAACACAGGCTAAACTAGATTTTCCAGGGGGCTTAGAGAATGTAATGTGCATAACTCCTTCCCCAACATCCTCCTCCACTTTTCATTTGCCCCATCTAAAAGGACAGCACCTGCATTTCTGCATAAATGTGTTCTGTCAAAAACCACCCAAGCCAATAGCAACCTCGCTCTGCATCTGATCAGTGTTGTTCCACCAAGCCCAGCAGCCTTTCTCCTAGTAAAAGCTAGTATTGACTAAAGGGATTTGAAACCAAGCAATTGATTTCAATCTGTGAAGACCTCATGAACTAAAGCTGGCAGTTTGCACATAGTCTTAAAAAACTTGGTTTCAGACTTTGTTGATTTAGAACTTAGCAGTTGGTTCAGATAATTTGTTACCATTTGGGTCCTTTATGCAAACAAACCGAACCTTTCAAGTTTAATTTCTTTTCATTTCTTTTTTGTTAAAGTTTGCAACACCTATTTGGAAGAAAGCATGACTGCCATGAATGACCACTAATTTGACAGATGCTAATTAAAAACTTCCAATGCAGTATGCGTCAGACATTGCAGTTAAAGAAAACCTTCTGTTTTGTTTTCTTTTTTTTATGGAAGAACAAACATAAAATAACTGAATCCTGTAAATAAAATAAAATTATAAATTAAGATAAAATATCACCCTTTTTCTTTTTCTCTATAGCTTCATGCATTCCTTTCAAACATGAAATAACTTTTGAAGGAAGGATGGCTGTGGTGAAAATCAATATTTTTCCTCTAGCTGAGCCTACTTCAGAGAAAAGTCAGATCCTGCCTATGCCCTCTGCTTGCATCTAAAAATTTTAGGTTTCATTCCCTGTGGTAACTATCATAACTATACAGCTACTTCATGCAGTATATATTGACTTTGTAAACTGTGGTTGTTCTCTGGTGCGGGGATCAGTATTCTGGACTGAGCATTCAAGTGTGGAAACAGGAAAAGTCTGACATGTTATTAGATGCGTCCTTACTCATGCTCTTTGTAAGATTTCCTACATATCCCTGGATAGAAAATCAATGGTTACGTATGAAATATCTGTAGTTACCTATTGGAAAGCAGCAAGATGCTTCCTCTATTTGTGAAAGAAGCTTGGCTTTCTTATTGAGCAATGGAGAAGTGCAAAAGATAAAAATATAGTAGATATATAAAAAGCCTCAGCTTTGCCAAGTTTATTGTGAGAAGTACCAAAAGACACAATGAGCAGGAAGTGAAGACCTACATACAAACAGTCCCCTGCTAACTACAGCATAAAGATTTTCCTTTGAGCAGAGCAGAATATACTGCTTCTGCAGAACAAGACAAAGTTAGTGAGGTAATAGAACTGAAACTTAAAGAAAAGTGACTGCAAATCCAAAATGTGAAAGCAGACGAGAAGTAAACAGGAGAAAGCTACTTTAACACAAGTGTTAGTAAGTCTCAGAACTTACTATATGCTACTTATGGTGTTTGCACTATTCTAAGTTTAAAAAAATCATTAAACAATATAACAATAATTTTTCAGTAGAACTTTAGTTAGGAACAGGGCCTTGTATAATTATCAAATAAAAAGATGATTACCTGCTCCAAAGAACTTTCCATCTAAATGACAGTCAAAAGCGTCAGACAAGAATATATTGCTAAGCTGTCAGTCAGTTATTTGTTTAAAGTTCTTAAACCAAAACCTGATCTTAGCATCTGTGAGTTATCATGTATCAACACTGAGCTCACATACGTTTGTTGCAGAGCTGGCAGTTAAAGGTTTGCAAGACAAGATCTACTGTCTCACGTTTCAGATGTGAAAACAAAGCAGAATATGCCCTTATGAGGTTGTAGTGTCTCTAGTTGAGGAATCATATCCTACTAAATATGATAGGCCAGATTCTGCCCCTGGTTATGTGCCTTTGTCAACCCACTGACAATATTAACTACAAAATAATATCAAGTGACACAGGGATTAAGCATTTTTACAGCTTAGAAAGTAGTGAGCTCACCTAAGAACATCCAGGCATTCTAGGCTTAAACTAGTTATATCTTGCAGCTGCTAAATGTTCTTACTGTAGAGTATACACATTACATAGCATGCAGGTGGCAGTCATATCCTATCACTATTGTAAAGACAGTTTATTAAGCATACGCAGTGTGACAGGGAAATGGAAGACAGCCAGGAATTTGATCTTACCTGGTGCTCTATGCTGCTGCTTCACGGTCTCTTACCATGCTCAGAAGTCCTATGCTTTGTATTTGCTTCAGGCCTAGAGCGTCAAAGTGTATCAGTTCTTTTACAAAGCCACACAGCATCAGTATGACATGTGAAACTAGCCAGTTCTACAGCTCTTTACACTTCAAATGTTTTCATGATATTGAGCCTTACAAGAAAAATGTCAACCCAGCCTGATCTTTAAGCCTTTCACCATTGAATCAACTCACGTATGTCACAGATATTTAACAGTAACTCTAGAGATGGGTGAACCATTTTGTGGAAAATCCTGACCCCGCATATGTTTGCTCTAAAAGCCCTTCCAACCCTCTCTAAAGTTCCTATCACATCAATGGGGATCTTCTTATTTCTTTGTAACTCTTTGGTAATTTCCTGGTCATCATGCTGCTTAATGATGCTGTAGTAAAGCTGCCATCCGTCATCATAACCAACCCCTTTAGCTTAGTCTACAAACTACGAAACTTTACTTTGGTAAGGTAGGTAAGCAAATACCTAATGCAAAGGATGACAATCACCCTGCTGAAACAAGAAGGATGTTTCATATGCTAAAAGTGAAAAATGTGCTTAAATACTTTGCCAAAGTTTTCATCTTATATAACAAGTCTTTTTTTCACAGGAAGTAGATTAATTCTTAAAAAGAGGTGGAGGGAGAGGTCAGGTCGTTTTGGGAAGCATGGGCCAGTGGTGTATATGCTGATTTACATTTCTCTATATTCTCTATTTTACCATTCCATATCTTCCTTTTTCCACTACTTTTTTCCCCAGGTTTTCTTCCCCTTTATTTTCTGATTCCCTCCCTCTTGCTCACAGACTCCATACCTGGAAGGACTTTGCTTCAGAGCTTTGTCTTGTATAGAATGAATTTAGTACTTATCCATAATTTTGTTTTATTCTGCTTTAAATGGTATGTACCACTGTCCAAGCAGAAGCAAATGATCTGTATGAATGTTGGTGCGTAACTTGTTCTCTGTGGCTGACAGGGTATAAAGCCTGTCACTCTTAACTGCCACCACAGATGACCTTTCAGCCTGAGTTTTGAAGTTCAAACATGAGATATATGGTATTTTACAGGCTATTTGCACATGTTTTAACTGAAGACTGTGTGTATGTGTACGTAGCCATGGGTCATTACACAAAGTGAAACCACCGGCTTGTATGTCGTAGGCCACTAAACAGTCACCAGCTGATAATGACTCCTCGTTATTACTAACCAGGGTCAAATTCATGCCAGTGACCTAGAAGAAAAGGCCTCCATATCTCATTACTAACATTGTGAGCTCTCTAGTCCTACCAACCACTGCATTTAGGTCTTTAAGTAGAAGAACAAGTCAATAAAAAAAAAATAATATCAGAAAACTAAATCGTGTATTTCAGTAAAAGACATGCATGGCATATTACCACATGAAAAGCCATTCAGAGCGCATGAAATTCTTCCACTCATAATCTGATAATGCATTCTTAGCATACAGCTATCTTCTTATACAAAACAGCTGAATAACTATTGACAGAAGTCCCTAGGTATTAGAGACAGAGGAGCAGTTCCAGTCAGTTGAGTAAATAACAGACAATTAAAGAAATCCCTAAATACTTTTTTACTTGATAGCCCTTAACTTTTCTGAGTGAGTCACTCTGGTCTTCGGTAAAGAATAAGATTCATAGAAGCCCCTAGAGTACATTGTAACAGAAGAATAGGTATTTCAAAAAATAAGACAAACTATCAAGTCTTAAAGATTTTTTTAAAAAAGCCTAAGACATTAATAAACCGCATTTGCAAATACAAAAATAGGATCCCACTATTCAGAAACTAAGAATTTTAAAGTCTTTTCCTCCATTTCAAGTTCTTATGCAGTATTTTTGTTTTCTGTTTTGGGATTATATGGAACTGTTGTAAAGTTTCAGGATATTTAGACATAAAGGACTCAAATCTGCAGGATACCTCTAATGTGATACTGATCCAGCAAAAAACTGCAAATGCATGCTTTAGTTCAGTAAAACTGCTGAGTGCCAGAACACATTTTAGGATTTAGTTCTAACAGATCTGGGAATTCAGGGTCTCTAAAGCTTAACTAATTTAAATAAATGTATACACTCGGCTTTTTACTCTCCTTAAGCTGATAAATATTACAAAATTAGGAACTGTAAGTTCTTTCCCACATTTTCTGTACTACCATATAAAACATTTCTAATGTAAATATCCTAATGTTGTCAAGACACTCATTAAATTATAAGAACTGATTGCCCCTAGAATAGCAGTTATGCCATACAAGGATGAAACACTGAATCCTAAACTCGGGCTTGGGCAGGTAAGTAGAGGAATTAATTTTTAGTATTTTGTTCTATTATAGGTTTGGATCACTTAGTTTGTGAAAAGCACATTATTCAGCTATTTATTTGGGCTTTCAGAGGTACTCTTTCTGTTTAAAGTAGGCTCCTAACCACCTTCAAAGCAAAAAATTTATTGAAATATTGTGTCCAGATTAGTTCATCTGCCTGACAGGGTGTGGGAGGGGAGTAGTGATAGTAAGAAAACTCTTTGGGTATGTTGTTCTAGGCATGATAGCAGCCTTGCCAAATCCAGGTGTTCAAAAACCAGAAGGCAGTTCCCCAAAACACAAAATTGGATCAAACATCACAAGATTAATATCTGTCTGTTTTCTTTTGATTTACTTTATGGCTTCTGAGACTTAATTTTTAAATGAATGCTGAGATTCTTACCTAACCACAGAAATTTGGATGCTATGAGTTTAAGAAAAAATCATACTGAAAACTTCTGCCTTTGCTTTTGCCCATCCTCTGTTGCTCTACACCTACACTGAAACTGCAAGGAAGGGACTATACAAGCCACTTCACCAAAGCTGCACCACTGGGATTCTCCAACACACTGTGAACCACTGGGCTGATAGTTAATGTAGCATTAAGTCTGCTTTGTGTTGAGGAACGGATGCAAAGCAAAATTAATGGCCCGGTGAATTTGGTCCTGCACTGGAATCCAGTAGCAGTATCACCTCCACTTCTCAGTTGCACTAAACAGAGGCACATCTTCCTGCATCTCAAAAATATAGTGGTGATTTACAAGCATTGCTCAATGCCCCCCCCCTCCCAACCCCGAAACTGCTCCAAAACAAATGTCACTGGTGTTTGTAAATTGTTTTCCAATCTCATTGAAGGTTTTTTTTCTTACTTATTCAAGAGGACTGGTACACTAAAGGTCTAGTTCTATAACATGGAATTGCAGTAGATATATTTGTGGAGTTGATCCCAGAAATCAATTACTATAAAGGCCCAAAGCATAACACAAGTTACTCAAATAAATCCTGCTGTTGATACAGGAAGACATTTCTAGGATGGCAGCCTTCTATCTGCATTAATATAAACCAGATCCCAACACAAACTGCTAACTTTTTCAGCTAAATTCAGGACATCCATCACTGAAGAGGTTTGGTTATTTGGGTTATTCAGAGAGCTCTTATTTCATTTCTTTTGCAAAGTCCAGTCTGTGAACTCTGAATCTAAATTTTACATATTTGACTTATTTTGCTCCTACATAAAATAACCTGAAGAAACAGATGCATTTTGCCTTTCTGTGACGCTTTATGTGAGTCCAATATATGCACCTTCAAATTTGTGATCTACCTATGATTATCTCTTAAAAAAGAAAAAATGGGAATTGAGCGATGAAATATTTTAGCACAAAAGAAGGTCAAAAATTCTCGTTATTCCACACCCCCCACCCCCAATGAAAAACAGGGAAACAGGCACATCTGGTGATCAGGGGACTAAAAAAGACAGGCAGATTTCTGTTTGACATTTTTATACTATGTTATGCTGACTTTGCAATAAAGTCTCTTTGTGATAGCAGAAGACTTAAAAAATGTTTCCTATTTACAATCAAGCTAATTAATTACGGTGTAAACAGAAGTCTACCACTTTTATAAATTAATTACCCACTTATAAATCCTAAATTTTGTAAAGTTTTCAATTTATGAGACAAATGTAGTAGATTGAATTTACCAGCAAGTCCTACCTGAGTTTTTATATGAGTATAACTAATCTAGTTAAAACAGTGCGTTAAAGACAGTGGTTCCAACTAAACTAACCATAGTTGCCTGCTGTTACAGGAACAGTCCTGTAAATGTGTCTGTATATTCATGCTGTTTCAAATCATGTAATATAAATCATATAAGACTGGAGAGAAGCAGCTCAGTAAAACCGAATTCAAAGGAACTGAATTAGCTGTTCCCTAAGTCAAGCAGGCATTCATTTTGCTTTGACTAATTTACATCTTCACAGATTTTTCAGCATAAGAGGCTCATTAGTAACAGTTCTTCTTATGAAGTAAAGATTATGATTTTTAATGAAAAACTGTATATACACAGCCATTGCAAAGACATTAGAAATATTATCTCAAAACTTCAGACTATGGCCTCTTCATAGCCGGGACATATGATATGCTATCCTCAAAACGGAATAAAGATTTGATCCTACTGTTAACTGATGTGTACTGGTATGCCAGTCAAAACATACATACCAATTTATGCATACATATGCATGTGTGTGTATATATATATATATATGTCTAGCACACACCATAATTTTGTGAGAAATCATATTTTTTTCAAACTTGACAATCAAAAAATGAAAAATAAAAAACCCCCTCTGAACAGCACTGAGACAACATCCAGTGACCCCCACATTGGTGAATCAAGGCATCAAATACTTGTTACATAAAGAAACTCACAGGCAGAAAGTTCAAGCATGGGATGTTACATTACTATGTTGATATTGAGAAGTTTAATGCATATTTTCAAAATATTGTTTACAGAATGTGTATAGGAAAAAAATAATTTTGTGGGTCACATTTGTAATTACTGTTAACTCCACTGGTTGCAGTGGATTTATAGCAAGAATTCCCATTATATACTTTCTTCAAATGGGTTGGCCTGTTCTCTTTGGCATAACAGGTCATTCCAAGATGGTGATCTTTTATGGAGCAAGTACATAGGAGCATTCAAATCTCAAATAAAATTCAGTTATATATTCTGCCTACTTGAAGGATAACTATGTACCAGTTGAACTACCAGCACTCCAAAGACAGTTCTCATTCAACAATGGACTAAATGAAGTAACTGAATTTATTACAGCTTCTTCAAAAATCCTTTCCCAAATGCAGATATGGGGGTTCCGCTGCACATTTCCACAATGCCATAACTTTCCCCTAGATTCTAGGATAATTAGCCTAGAGACTGTCCTAGTTTCACAGTTATTTCCATGATACAAAATGTGGAAGGAGAGGCAACATGAGTATGCTGACATAAGCAGGTCTCTTTGGAGCCATTCCTGGGATAGTGTTATTTACAGTGTTTAGGAAACTATCTGATCTCTGAATCTGTTTGTCTAGTTTAGTCTAGTGAGTACACACCTAAGTAGTACACTAGCCTAGCCTAGTATTCAGAAATCATTACTGTGTTTTTAGCCTGATCATCCCAAGCTTATGCAACTGTGTTTTCTGTCTTTCCCACTAACTTTTGAATCTATTGGCCAATCTCAAACAAATTTGATAGGAGAGCCATGATCTCAACAATATTAAGGTCTACCCAGCTACATAAAAACTGATGACTAGATAGATGACTGACCTCATTAAGGGAAAAACTGCAACGTGAACTCAAAAGTTCTGTTTTGTCTGGCTTACCAGCTGGACAATCAACACACATACAGCTCATAACCAGCCACAGGACATGCTGCCTCTTGCCTAGCTAGTAATTAGGTACAGCAATGAGACCTCAGGATACTGTGCATGGACAGCAAGAGAGGACAAGAAAGCACAGGTGGAAGATCTGAGGTCCTGGATGGAAGAATCATAAGGTACATGAGAGAAGTAGCCGATATTGCTATCGTGGAGCTGTACAAAGACACAAGATTAAAAGGCAAAAGTGTAGGTGTTGACTTATGACAACATTCTTTGTCACAGGGAAGGTGTGTAGTTGGTGGTTATCAACAGTGTGCAACTCCTCCTTTTTGATTTTTAAGAGAATAATGTGTATCTGAGAATCTGATCTCTAGGTTAGATGCTCAGTTAGAAGTCAGTGGGTCTGTACTCAGTTATAGAAACCAAAGATGGCAACAGTGAGAGCTAAGACAGCATTCTCTGCAGAACATACATATCGTAAAACAGAAATTTTCCACAGTGCACTTTAAAGGCAAATCCTGCACTGACCATGCTATGTCGACTCTGCTACAGACCATACAATTGCATAGATGTCACCAAGAACGGGATTTGCGTTTAGAATGTTTTGCAATAGTGAAATAGGGAGTTTCCACTGGCATTCACTACTGTTGGACATCATATACACAGGTGGCATAAGTTACCTCTAGGTTATACAGACACTTGACATGTCAGAGTATATTAATAGAATAATATAGGGACTATCTGGTCACATGCCATAATGCTCCATGATTATATATATAAATACCGTGGAACATAATACCTCTTCAGCAATATGTGAATATATTGACTTATTAAGATGTATGTCATATAACCTTGCTACAGTGGTCACAAAACCAGAAATAAATTTCCCATCCTCAACTACACTGTGCATTTGCACGTTATGCTTTACTTTCTCATAATGGTGCACATTCTCATTGTGACCTCCAGTTGCTAGTTTTCAGTGTGCTGAACACAACTGAAGAAAATGTGCTAAGATCACAAAAGTGGAGTTACATTTTCAGTAGTTACCCTTACTCATACAAAACTTGTATGGAGCATCACCATCGCAAAGGAAATGGTACTGATCACTCATGGGGTTTTCTCTGAAAATAAGTCTATTGATTTTGAGTGGTGTACCCAAGTACAAAACTGGGCATGTAGGTTCTGAGTGCTCTTGAAAGACATTTGTGATACAAATTTCATTATTTGGTAGACCCATTAGGCCATATGGCTAAATAATAGAGATACTGCTCTTACTTTTTTATCCTTAAAAAAAAATCTATCATTATGCTATTCTCTCCAAGCAAAAGGAAAGCAATGACTGTATAAATACTCCAGTATACGGTAAGAGGATAAAGGCAAGAGTTTTGATCTGTACCTCTGACTCACGTTTGTGAATTCATTAACCTCAGTGGACTCATTCACCTCTGCTGAAGAGTAAAAACTATTCTCAGTGAAAGATTAAGCTGCAAATGGTAACATTTTCTCAAAGCTGTGGATGACAAAGGCCATTTCATTGTCTGGTATATGTTAGAGCACAAATAGGATTGCTGTGAATTAAATCCCTTTACCTATAATCATCAAAGGACTGATGCTTCATCTGGGGATCGACAGACATACACACAAGTGATGCTGTTGAAACTGCTGTATATGAAAAGTTCTTATTCAAAAGGAATCAACATCTGGAGATACCTACCAGCTGTCCAGTTCCTTTGTATCCCCATTTGGCTCAGAGCTTTTGAGCAGGATTCGGATTAGCCTCTGATCAATTTATCTATCTCAGTATTTCTACTGGACTCATCAACACAATAACTGTTAAGATGTGCTTAACTGCTTATTCAGTTTAGCGTTATTATTGCCATCAGCATTTCTTGTGGATCTTTCAGTGGATTTACAATCAACCAGTGAACAGCTTGAATCCACAAATTCTTGGCATCTGCCAATAGCAATGGGGGGATAGGACTCATTCAGTTCATAATCAACAGCATTAAATAAATATCACTGCAGTGCATAAACCCCTCTATTTTCTCAGAGCAGAACAAAAACTGTAACCTGCCTCCCTTTTTATAGTCCATTAAATTATATCTACCGTACTTTCCTATAATGAAGTAAAAATACTATCTGGTAATGCTTGCTGTAACAAATAGAAGTGCCTTGAACATTGTTTACTACCATAACATCAATGTCTGTAACAAATTTGAGAAAATCCATCATGCTGTGGCTTAAACACTAGTGGCATCAGTCACTTTGGAACTGGTTTGCAGCAAAGCATCTTTTAGAAAGTGTGGAGCACCACAACTCTCATTAAGCTCAGTGAAACTGACACTATGTTTCAAGATGAAAACTTCTGCTTATGTGTAGGATGAAAATCTGCCCATCTGTCCCACAGTTCACAGATTTTCTTGAGAAAGTTCAACTTACACAATTAAATGTTTAAATCATCAAGCTTTTTTTTTTTTTTTAATATATAAAAGCAGATCATATTCTGACATATTTGCTGTTGGTGCTTCCTGATCCTTAATTGACTAACCAGGGTATGTTACTTTTGATTTGCAGCTGCAGATTTCATTTACGCAATCTCAGTGTTTTGTGCTTGCATTAATGAAATCTGTTAGAAGCAGTCACCTGTGGCTGTGTCTTTTGCTTTTCCACATCTTGTGGATTAGCAGAATGAAAGAGAAAATATTTACACAGAACTACTAATGCAGATGATTTTTTGTTATAAAGCAAAAAACAGAGCCATTTTTCTCTGCAACAAATTCCTGCTGCTTTCTAGATTGTGACTTTCAAGGCTTGTCAAGTCTGCGCCATATATAAAATATTTGTGCCGGTCTTTTGCCAGCTGACAGTTAAAACCAACACAGCTCATTGTGAAAATATTCTGCCTCTATTTTAAAGTCAGATGTAGGGTTAAACTAAAGATTGTACCAACTGTATGTCTTAAATCCATTCATTCCATCTGACCTGCAAGTACACATCTGCTGCATGTTAGCCTTACCCTGCTGTCTGACAGTGGCACACATTTGAATCCTCATCATTTTGATTAAAGACTTGGTTTTGTTAGGATGTCATGTACAGTATATCAAAGGAGATCAGTAACCAGTCTGAAAGTCAGATGACAAAGAAAACAATCAGCACATGCACAGTTAAGCAGAGTTTCATGAAAAGAAGGCTTAATGTAATGAGTCATAATTTGGAAAAGTGTCTGTAAGTGGTCTCAGTACTCAAGACTCATAGTGGGCAGTTTAAGATTTTAGAAACGGTTACTAAGTATGGGTAATCACGAGATGTGTTGTCATAGGCACTGTGCTACTCTGAGTACAAATTGGTTATCTCAGATAATCAAATTGCACACCATTCAGACTTAAAACAGGCAAAGCACAGTATATTTCAAAACATTTGGTAATAATTCAAGTTTTGGAAATCTGTCCAGCTGTTTAGAAAATTAATGTAGATTAGGAAATTGTCTTTCCTTTAATCAATGGATAATGAAGAGCATTTGTTTCTGACTTGTAAGACTATCTGACTTTGTTTAGTAAAAATATAATTTTAGTAAATTTTAATATTTTTTTTTGCCTTACCACATTAAAAAACCTGCTGGTTTCTGACTTCCTGACTGATTTCTGCTTTTAACAGCTCAATCTGTTATGTTTTCTATTTGTGTTTATTACTGTATATACGAATGCATCTGTGTCTGTGTGTCAAGATCATTATTAATCACAGTAATGACAGGAAAAAGAAAGAAAACTTCTAAGCCCACTGGAAGAGCAATAGTGTTCCAGTAAATGCAAGGTCTGCTAGGATTAAGATTTGGCTGATCTGAGCCACCTGTTCGTCAAGTGAATGCAAAAAGGTATGAACACAGTTGCTGAAGAAGAGGGCAAGGATTAGCTAGTCTTAGGAAAAGACAAATCCAGATCTTTGCTGAGAAGAAATGGTCAGTGTTAGCTGCCATTCCTACCAAAACAAAGTTTAAGGCCTGCTGTTTGTAACAGTTTCTTTGATGGTTACCTTTCCCTATGTCTTTCTGTTATATTTAAAAAGTAACAATTTATATAAGGCCTTTATACATGTATCTATTTAGTCAAGGTAGACAGGAAAATTTATTAAAAATCTTTCAGGTAAATTTAAAATTGTGTGATTAAATTGACTAAATCGTTTTTTAAAACAGAAATCAGTGTTTTTATGATCCACCAGTCCTTTTGGTTATATCACTTCAGGATTTCACAAGTGAGTAATTCATAATCGCTTGAGCTGTCCAATGAAGGATCAAGCTTCCATCCAGTTTACATATGGCACTTGTGCCTTGAGGCTTTGGGTTTTAAAGCCTGTAAAGAAATGCAGTCAGGCATAAAGCTAACTACCTGTGAACAAGAAACGTGTTCATTAAACAACACCTCTGCAGGAGAGAAACAGTACAGCAGCTGGTAAAGCTGCATCAGGGTGGATTTACTTAGGTGACTATGTTAAATGCATTTGGAAGGAAAAAGAGCAGCTTCTTGCACAATAGGAAAGATATTACGTGAACACTCCTACTAACTGGAAAATTATGATCTTGAACATATGATCGATGTATGTCCCAGGTTTCCTTTTAAAATCATCTGTGTTGTTTTAATGCAATTAAGGGCATCCTGTGTTGTATCTTCTACACTGACATCAGCAGAAAATTTTCCATGGTATGCTGGTATTTGTGCATGATCTTCAGCAGGAAGCTATCCTTTGGTCCTCTAAGTCATGTGCTATTTATTATAGAACTAGAATAGGAGCTGATATTTTCACAAGCAATTATGTGAATGGGGACCACAAGCCCTTTTAACTTTCAGTAAAACTCACCTGAAACATTTAGGTATTTTAAAAACTTCAGCAACCAAGTTTTGAAAGACCTTCTGAAAGAACATGAACACAACGCTGTACTTTTTATATGTGAAAGAAATCTTTTTTTCTATTCATACTCATTCCCTCTGTATCTGTAGACCAGGCTACAAGGAAAGATAACATTTACTTACCAGTCTGACTTCACAAGGCTTTGTATACATGAATTTACTAATAGAGTAATAGTTTCATTGGGATTTCCTTACAAAGATTAACTCAACACCTTCACAGTCATAAGAAAATATGGATTGCTATATTGGTGAGCCCATCATATCATAACTGATTTTGGTTTGTCTTGTTTGTGTCGACTCCACTGCCCTAAAAAACATTCAAGTATCTTATCAGACCAGAATCCACAGATTAATAGGATGGCTATGGTAACTTATTTTTCTGTTAGTACTTTTTTAAGCTGTTAAATCATTCTCTCTGTCTTCAGTCACTGGAATAAACTTTGGGAAGAGGTAGATTACTCTTATTCAGCAGACTGTCTTTGCTGAACATTGCAAAAGAACTAAGGTGATCTATATTGCAACGGACAGCATCAGAAATTATAATGCAGTTTAGGCTCTCTTATTGACTGTAGCAAAGGTACATTCATTAATCCTTTTCCCTTCCCCCTCAAGTTTTTGTTTCTTCAGTATGACCACAGATATCTACATCCAGGGACACCTCTCCAACAAACATCGTCTCCCAACATAGTTTTTTTCAGGATTTTCTTTTTCCTTTGCCAGGCCATGTGACAGCTTTTGTAGAGAATATTTTTTTATATATAAGATTTTTTTCAATTCTTTAATACATTGAAGTCTAGTCGTGCTTTTGTTGTATTAATACATAGATAAATCACAGGTTTATAGTAAGCACACTTATGCAGGACAATCTGTAGATGCAAAACCAAATTTGTGTTCAGTGGCAATGATGCACAAGAAACACATGCTCACACTCCTCAGCTGTCCTCTAAGCTACTCCTTTACACCCATGTAGAATGAGTGGTACTGTGGCTGTACATGTAACATCAGAAGCTTTCCCTCAAAAAGCAATGCAGTATAGCTCCATTTAAAGAACGAGAGATGAATCAAGCACACACCCTCTTGCTATTTCTGGAAAATTTGTGGCATCTATCTCCATTACAAGGGCATTAGAACATGAAAATGAGCCTACTGAGTCACAGCAAGACTCCCTCCTGCCCTGTACCCTATCTAAAACACAAATGGATGCCTAGGGAAGAGTAGCAATAAGTCAAATTCTGCAGAACACAACACAGTCTCAGTGCCACTGATGTACTGCATCTGAAAGCAAATCTTTGCTTAGTTTCTTTTCCAGTGAGTGTTGCCATTTACATTTAATCTGATGTTTTGTTCCAGTTTCTACAGGTTTATGTCTTCTCACTTTAGCAAACTGTAAAGTGTTTAGGATTTTAAGATCCTACAACAAAAGTGCATATTTATCATTAGTAAAACAGACTGACACTGGCAGAAACCAAGGACTTTGTAAACAAAAATAAACTCCACAGCACTGTGAGGTAATATGCACCTATAAAATGCAGTTTTCCAATTTTCTGTCTTTTGTCTCACTTTGGAAAAAAACAGAATATTTCAGTAGCAAGTTCATGGAAGCCCTGTTAGAACAAGAGACCTTCAAAGGCATGTGCTCATTCTCTTACCTGGTGCTTAGCCAGCAGATGGGGCTATTAAAGACACATGAACGGAACAGAAACAGTGCAATTTACGAAATAATGAAACTCTCCAAGTAATAAAGGACAGAATAAAGTATACTTTACATCTTAGAAGATATTTTGATGCGTTCAATAATACAATAACTTACTGTATTTTTTAAAAAAAGCATGCATGTGCTGGAGAGTGAACTAAAAGGTATTACACATGTTCATTTCTCTTGTAAGGGGCTGATCTTTCCAATTTTATTGCCTGAGATAAATCTCTTCCAGAAATGAGACCCACTTATGTCAACGTGACACTTTTCAAGTAAGATCTACCAAAGGAAAAAAAAATATGTAAAAAAAAATTAAAGGTGTCATGATTGCACACCAAGTACTAAATCAGTATAATTTCAGTGTTTTGAATTGCCATGGGAATAGCTGGGTTCCCATCAAGTTAAGTCTTGCACAGGTAGCAGTCATGCTTCTCTTTTCCTAATGGTGCTACCATCACTCCCTTCCCTGTTGACTATTGTTCAGGTATAATTATAACGTGCCTGCAGAAATCCCATTAAATGTCTAGCTTTTGTTTGTAAATTATATGTATTGTAAGGTTTATGAACTGATTTTTTGTGTTCAAAATTCACAGAAGAATTCCAAGTAAAGAGCCTTACAATATTATTTTTCAGTAAATAAAAATAGCAAAACCAGAAGCCATGTTAGTATTTTAAAATGGAGATTTAGGCCCTTTTCCCCAGCTTAACCGAACCTGCCTTTTAAATAGTACAAAGGACAATTGGGCATTGCCTAAAGGATGTCAGTTTGCAAGCAACACAGCTAATGAGCAATTTGTTCAGGGCACAGGAGACATGTCACTCAGCTGCATGTTTTGTCCAGACCTAAACCCAAAATTGCTGTCAAGGACCTTAAGTTCTTGAATTGCTCCTGACCCTACCCAAAATATATTGCTGATTGTTTTGTGATCAAAGTTGATCTGAAAAGTGATACAAGCTGAAAAAGGTTTCTTGTTTAAAAATAGAAGTTCATCTGCTCAAAGATCTGAAATCACATAGGACACTGAAGAACATACATTAAAAAGACAACAGAGAAGGAGAAAAGAAGGGACATATTTGATGAAGTGTATGAGGTCATCCTGCTGTCTCAGCAATCTTGCCTGCCTCTTTTTATCACTGAACTTGTGTAGTCGTTTTCCACATATGTCTGGAAAGTTAGGATTAATACTTGCTGAAGGGTATATGGTCCACCAAACATTCAGACTGCCCAGCTGTGCAGTAGCCTGCATCTGAGATTTGTACTTTTATCAAATGTAAGTTATCAAAACTGTTACCTGATTTCTTAAAAGGCAAGGATTAGACATGATAATTTTAAACTCCACATCTAATGTTTCTCCCTAACATGAGTTTCAAAACAGTTGGCTTTTATACTTCAGTTAGGTTTTATATATTTAGACGAACTGAGATGGAGAATTAGATCCAATAAAGCTGAAACTAGCACACTGTTAGACATAAGACCAAACCCTAGCTTTTCCGTAGTGTACTAATTTTTACCTCACTTTAGAGCTGAGAAACATGGAAATGCTAGTACTGGTACATCAAAGCATTGGAAAAATTTAATCAACGGCACCTTCAAGCTATTATGCATATCAAGTGGCAAGATAAAATCATGAATAACAAAGTTCTGCAAAGTGGTTGCACAAACAGTGTTGAAGCAATCTTATAAAAGCGTAGTTTTGCTGGACTGGACATGTCCTCTGCACAGAGGACACTGAGCTCCCAAAGGAAAAAAAGTGCAGTAAACTTTTAATGTGTGAAAGATCAAGAGACCAACTAAGGTAGAAGTAAAAAGATGCCCTGGAAAAAAAGAAAAATGAACCTCGCCCATTGTGACACAGGTAACATATGTGGCAAACAAAACATGTTGGCGAGGCCCATTTAACATCTGCTGCAGAAGGCTTGGAAGAAAGACAGGCAAGCCAAGAGGAGAATAGGGTAACTGGCAAGCAGAGAGTATGTGAGAGTGGGAGCACGTGCAGAGAAGCTGCAGAAACAGCCAGCAAAATGATCCCAACATACAGAAGCTGATGTCACACGAATTCGTGATTCTTTTGTCTTCAGAACAGGCATCAACTGACGATGACAACTTCACATTTGGACCTTCATGCCAATCCTTAATCTGTGGTGCAGCAACTAATGTTATTCTTGGAGCTAGACAGTCTTGCCTAAACAGAAGTAACCTAAAGGAGTTGTGTTCACTTTAGTTCCATTAAAAATGTGGGTGGGGTGAAATACATGGGAAAGAAGCAATCATGAAAACGATCCATAAGGAAGTTCATTTCATGCTTCTAAAGAGGATTTGGCAATAGGCAATTGGGGATTTTTTGATTAGGGAAAGGTCCCTGTACTACAAAAAAAAGAGAGACTATTTATACAGTAGATTTGAGAGGGAAGAGGTTCAAAGGCATCCATTTTTATAAAAGAAATCATCTATTTTTTGCATTTTCTCCTTTTCCTCTGGCAATGCCTGCTCCAGTTCTTTGTTAGTGAGCTTAGGAGACTTTTACTTTCACAGGAGACATGAAAGAAGGACATTAAGTTCACGTCATATCTGTGAACATGTTGCCATGTCAACAGGCAGTACTTTGTGGCTTAATTATTGATTGACTCATGTTCCTTTAGGACATAACACAAGCAATAACAGCACACTGAGCAGCTTTTCTAACTTAGATACCTATTTATACTGTATAAGAGGTGTGGCACTTCCAACCTAAGCATGGCTAAGGTCTATATCAGAGTCTTACTGCAGAAGACCCTACCACAGTCATCTTGCATAAAGAATACGATGGTCTCAAACATACATATTTATATTAATCACATCGATAAACAACTAGGATTAGAACCTTTGTCATTATGACCAAAAACCTTAGCCTGTACAGCTCCAGTTGAATAAGAGCTCTTTTAGGTAATGAATGGATTAGTTCCTACAATCACTTAATCATTCAACAAGTTAGGCATGGCAACCAGACCAAGTTATTTCCAAGCTTTGACTCTGAAGTAAGAAAAAGTAAGAATTTACATTGTGCTACCTAATCCCTGGTAGTTATTAATGTATGCACTGTTTTCCTGTGATGGGTACAAGGTTTCTTAGCCCACTTTCATTGAGCAGCAAACTACCTAAAATTACTTTATGTTTACCAAGATGCAAGAGCATATACCCTAACTACCACCCTAACTTGCCTCACAGGAATTTGTTCCCACAGTTAGATGCCAGTTAGGTGTCTATATGCGTAAAGCAAGGAGACTACAAACAGGCAGAGAGGAGCATCGAGTAGTTCCAAGAACTCTCGGTAAAGCGTGGGTAAGATAAGCAGCATGGGAAGAAAGGAGCAATACTTAAGATGACAGATCTGAATGTGATCCATTTCATAGCACAGTAAATCAGGATTATCTATGCTGAAATCTTATGAAGTCTCCTTTGCAAGAGTAAATTCAGATACTGCATCATGAAGCATCATTGGGCAAGGTCCCTAGGAGTTCAAAAAGAAAGCAGAAGGGTAGGGTCTCATTTTTTAAAAGAGGGTATTTAAACGGGGTATGTGGTAAAAGGCATGTTGGAATGCAAGATGGATCTCTAGTCTAAAAAGAGAATTTATTTCTTTTCTTTTACAGTATAGGCAATTCCTTTGAAAATTTCATGTACCACTTATGATTTTAAGCTTAGTATGCTGGGAAGTTGATGCACAGAAAGAGACAGCCAGCATCTTAGAACATCCTTTTGATGTGTGTGGTCGTGTTCACATCTTGCAAAGTTTAATATCTCAAACCCAAGTTGTAGACATAGTGGTTCTCACACTCACTCAATTTGTCACTGCTGTACCATTATCTATATGGTGTGAGCCAAAATAAGTCCTCTTTGCAGCTTAGTTCCTTTATTGTAACATCTAGGAATAATTAAGATATGGCTTTAACTTAGAAAATTACATTTGAACCAAGCAAGTTTTAATTAGAAATGTTGCACGATTTTTTGCAAGATTTTTTACATCGTGGAGAGATAACTCTTCTAAATATGTTCTTCTAAGTCATTCGTATATAAAAATTACATTTTTTACATAAGATGCATAAGTTTTACTAAAAGATATACTTTTAAAATAAACTTTAAATCTCTTTTCTGGTTAGAATGTATATTTATTTGGAAATACATTTCACATTTGTTGGGATGGCAATATTTCCTTTTAAGTACTTTGCTGTTCTTTGGAATTTATTCTTGTTTAAAGTATAATCTCCAGATCAGAAATCTGGTCTCATGACTAAGAAAATGTGTTCACTCATCAGATCTGCTTACTTTACCCTATGGCTGGGATCAAGCCTGCCCAGGCCTCAGAACCTCCTTCACTTAATCAGGAAAATAACACTTCCCTTCTTCTACTTTTATTATACAGTGTCTACTTGGCTTCAGGGACAGTCTCAACATATACAGTGCTCAGCACACTGGATTAAAAATCCTGTTAGGGCATCTTAGCACTAAAATGAATGACAATGAGCCTATTTTGGTTTCGAAAGAGTATATCCATCGAAGCCATTTATGTAAGCAAGTAAACTAGATACACAGAAGTGCTGCAGCCTTACAAATTCTGTTTCCCCTAGTCTGTAAAAATGACATTTTTAGCTCCTTATTGTTCATGCTTAGACCTGCTTTTCAATTTAATGAGTGAACTTTTCTCTTGCCCCTTCACTTCTCTCTCTTTCAGCATTAATCTCTTGGCCAAAACATTGTCAAGTGACTCCTGAAAATCTAAAAATATAATGTCCATGGTATACCCTATCTTGGCAGTGTTATCTTCAAAGAGTTCCAGAAGGCTAGTGAAGCATGACTTCTTTTTTCCTAAACCATGTGTATACAACTAATCAGGCTGAAGGATGCTTTCACTAGACACTCCTCCTAATCTGCTAGAATTCTTTTAAGTATCTTCCCTACAGATGAAAACAGCCTAACTCATCTGTAATTCCACATGGTAAGATCTTTATTAAAGAAAGCTCAAAGTGAAATAAAATAATGATATAGAAGAGCATATAGCTTGTGAGGGCTTGACAGCTTGTGGAGCTGTAATACATACAGCTTGTGGAGCTGTAATAGTTAGGAAAGTCCTCGTTTGCCTCAGAAAGTGTTACATGAGTTATTATGCCACAATGACTCAAGCTTTCTTTCCTCTTTCTAAAAACTGGAATTACACTGACCACTGGCCAGCTCTGAAAGAGCCATCCCACTGCCTGGGCAGAGAGGAGCCCACAAGGAGTCTCAATTGTTTTGTATAACCTGAAGAAAGCAAAATTCCAGAGTAGTCTTTTCTTGCTGTGTTTCTAACAGAGACAGCCAGTAGAAAGGAAAAGACCCATGGACCTGGTCCTCACAAAACCGATCAGTATAGTCATGCGCACACAGCAGCAGACAAGCAAAATGCCTCCTGCTACTTCCTCTGGATTGATACCCCTTGACATTACCAAAACAAATTAATATCCTTGAAAAGCAGATATTCAGGCATCTTCATGAAAAGTACTATTCCTTAATACTTTCTTTGTTATGTCACTTTTTTCTGCATTTTATATGGTGTATTGTATGATGCAGTAATCCGACTGCCAACCACAGAATGACAAACCAAGAATGTATTGTTTTGTGCGATTCCTGATTTTGCCATTGCTACTCACATTTACAGCCCCACAGAAAGAATCTGTCAGCTGGCTTGAGGCAGAGACTTTGTAGTTGGCATGGCATTATGAACCAGTTGTTTAGCTGAAAGATAGCATAACCTTACATGTTCACCCCGCAATAAAGGTAAGAGAGGAAACAAGATGAACCAGAAATGAAACAGCACCATATCATTTTCAGCAGTATGATTAGACTGTTTATTTCTTCACAGCTGGACATGTACCCTACTTATCTACTAGCTGTGGTGAGCCAAAATGCCAAAAGCGCAAAACATAGCTGTATGAGGTCACCGTGGCATTAGTCAATTATTTACTAATAAAAAAAAAAAAAAGAGAGAGAGAGCTGCTGTTCATTCTATTGAATTTATATACTGATACATGATAAAAGTCCTACCTCTACCAGATTCATGCAGGGAGACCCTTCAGTGTCTCAACAAAAATGTGCAGCTGGCGTGGACCACATGATCTTTTTGCCAGTGGTTAGATCTGTGATTACTCTTTCCAAAGAGTTCAGAAAGCAAATAATTCACCAGCTTTGTTTATTAAATGCTATAGTTAATGTTTATTATGAAGTTACAATACAGTAATTATTATGGGACAAGGCTAACTGATTCACAGCAGAACTACCCCTATATCCCTTTATTCTTCTGATAAGCACAACTCTCCTTTTTTCTAATGCAATTCTAAACAAATTATGGGCAAATGTTGCTTCTCCCATATGTAGTACATAATAGCATCTGAGTGACTACAATGGAGTGAAGTCATCACAGCTGGAGAACAGAAAATAACCAGAGGGTGAAGGGAGTCAGAAAACAATCTGATCTGGGGTCCAGAATCTCCCTCTGGCTGCTGGGGTCTGCAGTGGCAGTGTATTAATAAATTAAACACAAGAGTGAGAATAAAAGGTAATGATTTCTGGTGTTTGGGAATCTGGACAATATAAGCTAATGAAACCTCTGGCCTCAAGTTTTTTATGTCTATGCATTTTCACTTCAGAGTTGTATTTAGTCATATGTAAGGTTTAAAGAGCCTGAAAAAAAGAACACTTTATCCAGGTTTGTATTTAGTATTGTGTAATACTAATCCCTACGCAACTTAACTGACAAGTGATTCTTGACAAAACCTTCTACAGGTATAGTTCCTCACATTCCTTCTTCAGCCAAATATAAAAATTAGCCATGCAGTTTGGATATTTATTTGAAAGTTAGTGTTACATTAAGCACTCCACTAGGCACACCCATTCTATCCTTTCTTTGGCTTATCAATTTCCTGATTTAGTAGTCAATTCATTTACTTGTGCAAGTCTGTAGGTATACCCTGTTATACCAACCAGCTGTAATTGTTGCCTTGGACAAAACGGATGACCTAATGTCTCTTCTTCTCACAAAAATGTGAGGTGTGGTCACCTCCTTCAGTATGTTTCTGTCTGAAATAGCAACCTCATGACATGCAGCATAAAGGAACAACTCTCATAATGCTTTTGTTCCTTCTGATCATTCTTTAACATTCCAAATATTCATGATGTCATATGCAATTTAATTCTGACCAAGAACATCAGTTAGGAACTGATAATTTTTCAGGAATATAATTTACTCACAGTTTTGATTAGGAAAAATCCCTCTTTCAGCATTGCTCTTCATGCTCAGTAACCTAGACTGAACTCCTCCAAGCAAGAAATGCTTACCTTCTTTTCCAGCTGCCCTAGGAAAGGTATGGAGGAGTTGTCATCTTCTCATTCCTTGTACATTTCTTTTCACACTGAATGACAAAATTTGAACTATCCCAGTAGGATGACCCAATATATGGGTCCTGGTAGGATAAGCCAATATATTGTGCCAAATACATTAATGTATTTGTAATCAGAAGGGCTTGGGTTTTTATTTCAGAAATCCATTCCTGGGGTTCTGAACAGTCAACAGTGAACAACAGGAAAACAAAAGACAATTTAATGTAACTTTTCAGAAAACCTTTAAAGGCACAGTTTCCAAAACTGATCTGGAACTCCAAATCTCCTCTACTGCTGGCTAACTTACTTTGTGAAAGTAGATCCATTGCTTTACCTACACTCTGTCTCTTTTTAATGATCAGGCATCCTTTGAAAAGTAGAAAGAACACACCTGGAGATTACAAGTCTGGCTACACCTCAGGCAGAACTCTCTAGTGAGAAGACCACGTTTGCTAGCACACACCTCTCTATTTTAATATATGCACGTTTCAAAGTAAACAGAAGTGCTCATAACATATTTGCATTCCCAAATATTCAAATTTATTTTAGAGTACCAGTACCAGTATTCAACAAAATACTGGGCAAAAAAAAAAAGGCAAGTAAGCATCTCAAACATCCCATGTTGATTTACTTTTTGTGGACTAACATCTGTAGCTGGTCACAGTCCTGAATCCAGACACTCTCTGATGTAGAGGCTGACTCTTTACTCCAGGGTTTAACACAACACTGCACCATGAAGGAAACACTAGTTCACATTCCAGCCCTTTCACTAAATGGAATGGAAACTATATACAGTCATTCCAGGTATAAAATTAATCTCTTCCTAGTGCTCACTGGACTATTAGCTTGGCAGCCTTTCAGCACTATGCTTTTAGAGCATCGACTCATTTCAAAGAAGAAAATAATGAGTCTTTAAACTCCTGTTTATAGAATTGAAGATTCTTTGATTCTGTTTCAGAATCATGATGATCATGACATAAAACAGGAGCGTTGTGTATAGAACGAGTTGTCTATAAGATCTCTATTACTCACATGCATTTTAAACCTTCTGAATTTGAAAAGACCCATTTACTTGAAGAATAAACATCATGGCTTAGTGAACTTCACTATTTTGTTGATCATATGCTAAACATCTACAAAAGATTCATTTAAAAGACTTTTCTGTTGTGTATTTCCCACATTTTTATTTCAAGACTAAATAAAGAGCAGTTGTAACTTCACTTCTAGCATTAAATCAATACAACTTTCCCCCCCAAAGCTGCTTGTTTTCTGAACTATAACAACACCTGGCATTAAAGAATTTCAGTGCAGATAATATATATATCAAACCCCTCATATTACATCCTCAATTGGCCTGTTATAGTGTGCTTAATTTGTTTCATTATTTGAACACTTTTGTCTGGTAAGTAAATTGATTCCATAAACACTTTCTCATATGATTAACTGTGGATAGTTGGTTGACTTTACTGTTTTCAGTAAGACTCAGTGAGATCACAGAGGGCATAAAGTGATTAGAGGGTTCAAATGTTGTACATCATATGAGCACCTAACTCTATTTGCCTGTTGCTATATGAAATCATGTACAGTGATCCCAATAAAACTGTAAAGGTGTAACTACATCCATGCAAACTGATCTTCTAGAACTGTATAATAATCTTTTAGCCGAGTTAAAAAGATACTAGTTATTTTGGCAAGAAGGTGCTAAGATATTTTCCCCCTATGTTCTGCGTATATGGTACACATATAATTTGCATATGGCACACAATGAATAATGCAATAGGCTTTTCATACATCAGATCCATACCTTGGAGTCAGTATTTCTAACTGAGTATATCTTCTTGCGAAGATAAATGGAATTCGGACAACTATTCAGGCTTCTGTTCCAGACCACATTGGTGGCCTCTCTTAGCTGTGGAAGCCTCTAGAAGGAGAGGAGGACAAGGTTAATTCTCTTGCCACTTGCCCAAGTTTTACAGCAATGTCACTTCACACACTGATGTGGGATCACTCCCTCTTCACACTGGTTCATAAGTCAAATTCATACTTTTCATGAAACTCTTCCTATGTGGATGCACTGACTGACAGGAAAGGCCAGTTCTTGTCAACGGGCCCTTGAGCACCCTCCCTCAGTGGGTGCATGGGGCTGCAGAGAAGCCTGTCCCACGGGTGGCGTGTCCCCACCAAAGACTTCTTGGAGGAGTCAAGGACCGTGCTCCTCACTGTGCCCGAGCTGTGGCCTTCAAACCAGATGCACAGCCTCCACGTCCAAAGCGGCTCCGAAACTCTGGTGCGGGAACCCCCCGGCCCCCCTGCCACAGCGCCCTCAGCCTGGGACGCTCAGCCCCGCTGTGAGGAGACCCCCGAGTGTGCCGCCAAGTGCACGCGGCTGAGGGGAGCGGGCGGGCGGCTGAGGGGGCCGCGCCGGCGGCGGAGCTGGTGGGACGAGCAGCCGGGATAGCGGCCCGGGGCTGCAAAGCGCTCCCAGGTGTGGCGGGGCGGAGCAGGGCCGCCCAGCGGGGGGTGACAGCCGCGCAGGTGACAATCAGCCTGTCACCCTCCTCCGGCCAGGGAGAGCGGGCGTTAAATCGTGAGGGGGACAGAGCCACCCCTCCCGGGAGGAGAGAGGACGCTGCCGCCAGGCTCGGGTCGCCTCAGGACCAGCCCGTGAGCCGGCTGTTTCGTGGCCCCGTCGGACATGGAGCCCGTAAGTACCTTCCCGGCGGGTTAACGGGGACGGGCGGGCGGCGTCTCCCTCAGCGCGGCCAGTGACTGCACCTCGGGGTCATGTGGCGCGGCGCTGGCGAGGCGGGAAACCCCGCCGGAGCCTCCGCAAAGGGGCAGCGGCTGAAGCGGCGCCTTCAGGAAGGCCGCTTGGTGCCTGACGGGGACGCGCCGGCGGGGCTGGGGCAGGCCCCGGCAACAGCACCGCGCCGACCGCACGTGGGACCGCCGGCGACGCCGGGGCCGGGGCGGCGGGGGGGTCGGGGCTGGGGCCGGGCCGGCGGTGGCCCCGTGGGCGCCTCACAGGCCGTGCGCGGTTAGTTTCCCCTTACCTGTGCTCCGGGAAGGTACGAGGTTGCTTGTGGCTTCCATTTTCTCATTATTGATTTTTTTAAACTGCCAGAGGACATGATATTTTGCCCTTTCAATTAGGACAGTTAAGTGTTGCATGTTTAGATCGTAGTTAATCGCTACCTTTTAAAGACATGGATAACAGTAAAGGCAGTTACTCTGTGGTCATAGCAAGTTATTGAAATATACATGTATGTGTGTGAAATCACTGGGAAATTGATGTCAATATAATAGGTTTGCAATCAGGTATCTTCCAGAAGACCTTCTGGTTTCATTTTACATGTTCTGCTGTTTAAGGTAAATTCACAGACTTAGTTTTGTTACTTGCGTTTTGATGAGTTACCTGAACACTAGGTTTTTGCCTTGAGTTAATGTTTAAGGTTTCTTTCCTCCTGCATTCAAACATCCCGTGTTGCGTTTTGGGAGTGCCTTGTCTTCCTCAGTGACCAAGAGGCTGGAACCCGGCTGAGCTCTCTTGTGAGCAAACTTCGTGATTATGTTTATTACTCATAGGTGAACATGACCTTTTCATTTACAAAGGTCTCTACAAACTAAAAAGGCAACTCTAAGAGAAGTGCAAAAATGCTTTTATCCTTTTTTTTTTCCTTTATGCCCTAATACATTTTCTCCTGGAACCCTTTTCACAATTCCTCTTGTAGCCAAATCAGTGCAGTCTACCTTCAAAAGACTGAACCGCTTATCTGTGAAATAGATTGTTTTAATTACACCATTTCATTTGATGTGTGCTTCAGTTGGTCACTTCTTCAGTTGCTGTACAACTGCTTTGAAGGGCAGTTTTGAATTAGCGGAGGGTTTTTTAATCTTTCAGGGATGCTTCTACTTAAAAAAAAAAAAAAAGGCAACCAAAAAAAACCTCATCAGTCCTCTGGCTCTTCTATCGTCTCATGTGAATAAAGAAGTAGATAAAAGGTATTTCCTCAACTATTCGTGCTTATACTGGCTGTGCTCATTCCGGCTTTTTTCATCGTCTCCTTTCTTTTTAAATCATTGTAATTAGAAAAGGAGTGCTAGTAATTCTGGTTGGGATAGCAAAAAATACAAATGTGCAAGATTTAATGATTCCAGCTAACACAGCAGTCTGTTAGCTATATGTGCAAACATATAGCTGGACAAGGACCTATGACAGATAAATCACAAAACGCCATGTTCAAAGTCAGATGTCAAAAGTAGCTTGGAAAGTTTTAAATCAAGTGAATTCTTAGGTGGGAAAGAAGACTGGTTGTAAGTTTTCAGCATTTCATGAATGCCACCCGCAATCCCAGATATGTAACGATCTGCTAATGCAGAAAGCTCTATGATTGAGAGAAGGGAAAAGAAGAAAGGCTGGAAAGCCAGATTCTCAAATTAGAAATGGTGTTTGCTTGGGCAATCTTAATCTGGCCACCTTCTGCATTATGGTACTCATTTAATTATTGTGTTATCTGCCTTCCAGGGGACATGGTTAACTCAGCACACATAAAGGATAATGCCAAATTATTGGGGATCTTTGATATGTATTTTGTCCTTTTTAATGGAATAATCAGATAATCATACTGTAAGAAGTAAAACTGAATTGTGATGCAAACATATATACAAGCCTTTTGGCATTTTTTAACAGGGGAAGTTTCAACTTTACAACCTGTATTTTTTTTTCCAACATGTATTTTAATGTTATTTTTCACTAAAGCAAAAAAAAAAATGCAATAAAACCCACAGAACAGTGTTCATTTGCTATATGATAGCATTTAACAGGCAAAGCCTGTAGAAGGAACTTCACACATTGGATCTTCACTTCACTGGGTTTATTCGTAACAATAAACAGGCTATTAAATAAGCTAACTGGGGGGAGATTAGACTAACGTTTCGTACATGTATTTTGTAGCTGTTTGCTGACAGCTGTTGTTTAAGAAATCTACATTCCTAAGCTCTGTACCCTTCTGCATTGGCCCATCTATTCCTGTCTCCTCTGTTTCCCCTGAAGTCTGTCACCTAAGCATGCTTCTTGTCCTCTGTTCCCCACAACAGAGGCAACTTTTTTTTTTCTTTTACGCCATCTGAATGTTTTGAACACGGCATCCTTTCTCCTCTCTTTTCTGGTACCTGTTGCTACACTGGCTACTTCCTTCATTTAATAGAGTTATTTTGATTAAAATGCATGTCCAGTCCTTGCATACCTTGCAGTCCAGAGCTCCTGCAGTGTCAAGTGATTTATAAATGTTTATGAATTAACCCTTGCTATACCCCTGTGGAAGGAAGTATTCATTTTCCCATCCACAGAAAAGAGTGAGGAAGGTGCACTCATGATTCAGAGGTGTGAAGCACTTGCAGTGAGAGCTGCATGTGAAGCCCCTAGTGTCTTACCATCAGTTTTCGCAAGATCACAAAGGGGATTAGGCCAAGTCCAGGAGCAGAACTTCTACCCAAGAGCTGTGTTTTCACCATCTGGTCCCCTTTCCTCAGTGGACAGACATTGTCTACTGATTTTTATTTTCTCTTTAAATCACGTTCCTTCTTTAGTACTCCATCATAGAAGCATCAGATGCATAGTTAATGGAAGGAGCAGCATACAGTTCCAGGCCTGTTCACCTGAATTTACTCTCCATATATTTAATGATCTTACAGGGGGATATTTATATCCTGAAATGCAGAGCTTGGTAAGTGAGTAATGAGATGCAGGATTATATAAATCTTATCCATTAAGTGTAGGTTTTGCTAGGAAGCAGGACAGCAAGATTAGGGAAAAGGGAGAATATTTCCTGGAAAAGGGAAAAAATAACCCCCATTTTTAAGAAGGGGAAAAAGGAAGACCTGGAGAACTATAGACCAGTCAGTCTCACCTCTGTGCCCAGCAAGATCGTGGAGCAGATCCTCCTTGAAACTATGCTAAGGTACATGGAAAATCAGGAGGTGATTAGTGACAACCAACATGGCTTCACTGAAGGCAAGTCATGCCTGACAAATCTGGTGGCCTTCCATGACAGGGTTACAGTGCTGGTGGATGAGGGAAGAGCAACTGATGTCATCTACCTGGACCTGTGCAAAGCATTGCCCTGTCCTGCACAACATCCTTTTCTCTAAACTAGAGAGCCATGGATTTGACAGATGGACCATTAGTGGATAAGGAATTGCCTGGGTGGTTGCACTCACAGAGCTGCGGTCAAGGGCTCTATGTCCAAGTGGAGACAAGTGATGAGTGGCTCCTCAGGGGTTGGCATTGGGACTGGCGCTGTTTAACATCTTCATTGGTGACATGGGCAGTGGGATCGAGTGCACCCTCGGCAAGTTTGCCAGTGACACCAAGCTGTGTGGTGCAGTCGACACGCTGGAGGGCAGGGATGCCGTCCGGAGAGACCCTGGCAGGCTGGAGAGGTGGGCCTGTGCCAACCTCATGAAGTTCAGCAAGGCCAAGTGCGAGGTCCTGCATGTGGGTCAGGGCAATCCCAAGCACGAATACAGGCTGGGCAGAGGATGGACTGAGAGCAGCCCTGAGGAGAAGGACTTGGGAGTATTGGTGGATGAGAAGCTCAACATGACCCAGTAATGTGTGCTTGCAGCCCAACCATATCCTGGGCCACACCAAAAGAAGCATGGCCAGCAGGTCAAGGGAGGCGATTCCCCCACCTCTGCTCCACTCTTGTGAGACCTGCCTTGCAGTGCTGCATCCAGCTCCGGGCTCCCCAATATAAGGAGGACATGGACCTGTTGGAACAAGTCCAGAGGAGGCCACAAAGATGATCAGAGGGCTGGAGCACCTCTCCTGTGCAGACAGGCTGGGAGAGTTGGGGTTGTTCAGCCTGGAGAAGAGAAGGCTCTGGGGAGACCTTATAGCTGCCTGCCAGCACCTGAAGGGGTCTGCAAGAAAGCTGGAGAGGGGCTTTATACAAGGGCATGTAATGACAGGACAGGGGGAATGGCTTTAAACTGAAGAAGGGTAGATTTAGATTAGATTTAATGAAGGAATTATTCACAGTGGGGGTGGTGAGGCGCTGGCCCAGGCTGCCCAGAGCAGCTGTGGATGCCCCATCCCTGGCCGTGCCCAAGGCCAGGCTGGACGGGGCTGGGAGCAACCTGGGCTGGTGGGAGGGGTCCCTGCCCATGGTGGGGGGTTGGAACTAGATGGTCTTTAAGGTCCCTTCTGACCCAAACCATTCTATGATTCTATGAAGAGAAAATATATTTAAAATTAAGAGAAAACTGTAAGCCTAACTGTTCAAGTTCAGTCTCTGCTTAATAAAAGCTTCAAACCCTTTTTAATTATAAAAGATTGGTTTGCTGTCTCATGTAATATTTGCAAAGCTTTGTAAACTGCTCTGGAGTACTTTTTGAAGTGTTCACAAAGTTAATATAGTATCTTTGGATAGTACATTTTTATAGAGATTTTTCAGAAGTCATTAATTTGGCTCTTGAATAGCCTGGAAAAGCTGAGCACTGGCAAGTAAATTTTTATTGGTTTTGGTTTGGGGTTTTTTTGCCTTTGTACTTCATCAGCAAGTTCTGACACACAAGTGACAACACATCTAGGGTTGTGTTTGAAATAAGTATGTAAATGTTTTGTGACAGAAAAAATCTAAACCATAAGTAAATGCCATTATTTTTGCTTTTGCTTTCCTGCTGTTGTTACAAGGAGGAGTTTTACCTACTATCCTCTGCAGAATACACTGAAAAGAATTAATGCTGTGTCTTTGTGCTGTGTCTTTGTGCTGAAACCTAGGTCAGTTTCTGCCAACTACTTGTTGGGCTGTTCCTACTTAAATCTTGTTTGTAATAATTTTAAAAAATAACTTAGTGTTAAGCCTGTGTTCAGCTTATATTTAACAAACATCTTTAGTGCAAAGCCCTCAATAACGTTAGCATTTCTTTACTTCTAGTCCAGAAAAGTGTCTTGTCACTCAGAATATTGATTCTCACAGTTGATCTTTTATTCATCTTCGTATGCATAGAATTCCTCTTTATATACTTCTATACCCATTTTTTAAGTACAAACATACATATTTATAAATTTGAATATGACTGTTTAGTAGATTATGATGTATTCTGGGTTTTGTCCATTCCATATAGCTTCATACTTCCGAAGTCAGGTCTTATGCCATGAATGCAACCAAATGTTACTTCCTAGTGAAAAGTAGTGTGTGATACATGAAGTGTCGGGTAATTCATCAGAGGCAAGGAGGAGATGGCCCTAAGGCAAACAGTTCTTTAGAATATGGTTACTTAACCCTTTAACTCATATAGCACATGTGCAAAGAACAAACTTGGGAAGAAAAATCTTCTCAAGATATTGGTGTGAACCATGCAATAAAATGTTAATTCACCATCTTGAAAGGTTAGTAAATGAGAACAAGCCCTTAGCCCATCAGTGTTGATATTTATAAGCAAATAATTTAAATTGTAAAAACTGTGTCTGAGTTTTTCTTGTGAATGTGGATAGTTACCTTAAGCGGTTTTTAACATCACTGACGTGTTCCCCAAATGAAAAATAGTTGCAGGCATGTTAATTTTTTCTGACCAAGGTCAACACTGATTATTTTATGTTTTCTTCAAGAGCTGAAGTAACTATTACTTTCAATGTAATTGCTTCCACAAATGATGGAAACTTGAAATGGATTCCTTGTAACTGTTTAAAGTAACACTGGTGTTCAACTTGAATCCTAGCCCATTGGAAAGCAAATCATAAGTAGCTTTAGGAAGTACAATATTCATAAGTACATTCGTCAATAGTGCTAGCCTTGCAATGCTTTCTACTGAGTCATTTTTTAAGCCACACACAAACTGGAGAGGTGAACACATTTTGTGCAGGCGAGAGAAATGAAATTGCCTACTAAATACTTTGAAATTCACAAAATAAACTAGGTGAGGAATAGAGGCCAGTCTTACTCTGAGACCTGTGACCACTTGCTTGCTGTTTATATCCACAGATACTTTTACCTGCAAACAGTGTACAAAGAATCTTGGGTACAGTTCAAACTTATTATGTTTAAATAAAATTGATTCTGCCCTTTTATGTGAAGTGGCATGCATTAATACTGTCTGATGGCTTTTTAGCAGCTGTTTACCTACTGTTAGGTCAGTATGTGCTTTTAGGATTCGGTATGTTTGTTTTTGTTACATTTTTTTTCTTCTGTACAATATTTACAGAGGAAAATTGTTTTTAACAATGTTATTCTTTATGGGGCTTCTGTTTTCCTTGTAAAGTAGCTGACTTAGACCCAGATTGAACAAAGTACTTAAGCACATGTGCAACTGTAAGCCCAGGGACTATTCACAAACTTAGAAGCTGCATGCAAATTTATGTCCCTGGGGCCAGATCAGACCCAGAGAAACAGTTGTAGAGTTTACCGTACGGATTTTGGATTAGAAATCCTGTTGATTTAAGGCGTGAATGGTCTGCTTGGCTGAAGGGCAGTTAATGGGCTTTCTGAATCTGAGAAGGTAAAGCAGTGTCCTAGGTCTGAAAAAGTTAACATAAAACTGTTTTGAAATTTTTACTGGGTCATTTTAGATAAGTGTGGAACCACAGCATGGTATGAAAGAAGGAATGTTGTACAACACAATTAACTCCTAGTTCCTGGCTTTAAGGAAATACAGGGACTGATTTGCTAATTTTTACTGATAGCCTGCTATCTGCCTTTTAGTTAATCAAAGTTTTATTAAGCTGGATCAAGGGTGGGGTTTTTTTCTTTTTCTACAAAAAAAGAAAGAGCAATTACTTAATAAAGGTTCAGCACAAACCCCTTAGTTACTCCTCCTGAAGGGGTTAATACCGCAAAACTCTTCAAGACATCTGGCAGAAGCTGTGGGTGTTGGGTGTGGCAGATCCCAGGGCGTACCAGTCTCTACAAGGGAGCTGTCATCCTTGTTGATTTATCCTTCCCTAATGTCATGGGGTATGGATGTTGAAACTGTGGCTAGAATGTGAAATACGAAAAACATGAAGATTATGATTTAGTGTCTGGGGAGGCTCATTGTTGGCCTCTGTTCACAAGTTGTAAGCATCGGAGGTAGCTTGACACAAGTTACAAAATCTGGTATGTAGCACAAAAAAAAAAAAAAGCAAGAATATTTTGGCATTTGGAACTCCTACATGTGTTAGTGCACAAAAATGAATGATGGCAACAATTAAATCAAAGACTGTGTTGATGATGTATTACATTGGAGGCACATGGAAGGTGCTTGTAAATAACATTTAAATAATGTACTTTCTGGTCCTTCATTTGCAAATAAATATAATGGCTACATAGATGAAGAAAGCAAGGCACTAACTGTCTTTACTAAAGAGTTTGGATAATTAACTGATAGGTTAACAGCACTCAAATGTAAGCATATTTTGTTCATGGTTTGGCATCTTTGAATCTGACATTTATAGGAAATTAAGTTTTAGCTTTAGTGGTTTTTTTCATAATAAAATTACTTTTTTCTTTATGTTCTTCTATGCTGGCACAGTTAACTATTCAATAATTACAGTAGTTGGATCAAAGTGAGTGGATTTTTGTCAAAAAATGACCATATAATAAATGTTAACTAAGTGAAATAAGTTGGATGGGTTAAATTATTTTTGTCTCTTGAAGCAACATTTGCTATTCTTCTTGGAAGCAACTCACTAAACATTGTTGCTTTTCCCAGTTTTCTTAATTTTCTCTCAGGAAATAAAGCATAACCCCGACTTCTAGAAATTGGTGCAAAAGCTGTAGTCCCATTTATAGCATAAAATTGTTTCTCCTGATTCACTTTCTTAAAGCATAATAATAAATGTGATGGCGCTTTCCAGATGGTAGAATACAGATGTAGTCATAGAAGCTGTTAATACTTAAGTATCAACATCTTATCTAGTATCTTAAAAATTTCTGATATAGTATGATGTACATAAAGTTTTATGGGTAAAGTTCTATTTTTTGGACATATATATATTATTTGGATAGTAATTCCATTATTTTCAATAAAAGTCATGTATTTTCAAAGTGAATTAAACTGTTCTCTGCAATTCTAAAATACTGCTTGCTTAAAAATGTCATAAGAGCTCAGAGCTCAATGTGATATCTATGCTTGAATAAGTTCTGACTTATCCAGTTGATGCTGAAATTGGAGCTTGATTCATAATAAATAAGTTCCAAATTGGGAAAGGCATTGTGGTGGATTCAGTTATGAATGACATTTCTAGGCATAAAGGGTATTTGCACTGAAGTCAGGGATGTTATTTTTTTTTATTATTTGTATTAGGATAAATCTTATAACAGAACCTGAAGAACCGATCCTGCTTTCCTTATCATTATAGTAAAACTCATACTGACTATGGAGCAAAAGCAGTGCTAAATCCTTATTGAGGAAAAAAAAACCCCACAATTAGGTTTTTACAGTGTTATTTTTAATATATAAAACAACATGTTTAAAATCAGATTTATTTTTTTTTCCTGCTTTTTATGATCTGATTTGTTGAGCTTGCAATTGTTTTTTTAAAGGAAAAAAGTAGTGCTGTACTGTTATTGAGGTATTTTAAACTGGAAATTTTTTTGCCAGACACAGTTACTCGCACTGACAGCCGGGTACTTCTTTTCATCTTAACACACCGGGATGTATGATAAAAATGCTACAAATGAGTTTATACACTCAGCAACATCTGTGAGACTACTGTTTTTAGAGATGTTTTGTCAAATGTGTTTTGAAATCTGCAGTAATTTCTGAGATTTAAGGTGGCATTGTTTTTTGAAACATTACTGACATTATAATGTTCTCTATAGTGTTCTGTGGCTAGAACTGTATTTGGATTCCACATTAACCTGCTTCAAAGCAGTGAAGTAGCTGCTTTCCTGGTACACTGAAGCTTGTCTTGGCATGGCTTTATTATGTTAAATTTGCACAGGTCTAGGTGTTATACCTGATGCAATAGAAGCTAAAGAGCAATGAAGACTTAGGTATCAAATATGTGTTACTCAGTGGATTATCTTTCTGATTATCTTTGCAGTCCGAATCTTGTTTGGATTACCAGGTCATTTGATTTCAGTTATATTTGTTGGGATCTCTATAATCTTATCTTGGCCTTCTTGTGTTCTTGTATAGTACCACCTGAGCTATAACTGTCTGAAGTAATCTGAAATAGTGGAATATGGAGCTGATAAGACTTTATTAAAAGAACATACCAGTAATAGAAATTTTAAAAAAAAACCACTAAAAAAACCCCACCAACTAAACCCCGAAACTAAAAAAAAAGAGGATCACAACATCATAGGTATTCTCTCTCAAAATTAGGTAGATTTGGACTAGTCAGGACATCTAGAGGAAGCCTGAAGCCAGAGAAAATGGCTCAGCTGTACAAGGCCGAATTTAATATTTTTTTAAAAAAAAAGCAGCTACATGGATTCATTAGGTATGCATAAAACAGGAAATGAACAAAGTGATGAAGTATAAGATCACACAACGATGTGCTAATAAATAATGTCAGCCTACCCAGCATTTTCATGAACATATTATGTATATAAAAACATAAAAATCAGCGTTTTTCATAAACAAAAGCATTACTTTTGTTATCTGCCACCCTGCTGTACGCATGAAAATAAATGGTTTGAGAAAGCATGTACCAGCAGAGTTTCCTGCTTCCTTTGGTGTCTTCACAGTTGTGTGTGTGACTAGAAATACCATGTGTTAACTATGCTTACAAATTATGCTACTCATGTCTTGTCATGATCAGGCAGTGGCCCTCTTTAGTGTCCAAAGAGTAAGTATAGGTAAGGCTGTCTAACAACCAGGCTACTTTGCTGTTTTGCATCACACCTACCTGCAAAAATGAGGTCAGCTTCTTTTCCATTTGTGGATGCCTTCATTTAGGAGATATGTTGGAACAAGCTAAAAGTTGTCATAGAGAGAAGGATCATTCCTACTAGCTACAGAAAGCCTATGGGCTCGTGCTTTGAAAGGCCCTTATAATTATAGGAAAGGATCTAGGCACACAAATAAATTCAAACACGCTGGAAGCTGGTTTTCCTAAAATCTTTGGATCTTTCCAAAATCACATCTTTCCGAAGCGCATGCAGCACTTAAGGAAGTTTAGTGCATTTGTTTAAGAGCTCTGTTCCAGATAATTAGAACAAATAATTAAAATACACTTTTGCACCATCTTCCACTGGGTTGTTTTTGTTCACTTAGTCTACTCTCTACCTTGCAAACTGAAAATGAAGAATCCAAAGACCTAAACTGAGGGTGTATTAATTATTATATCTGTCTTTTTAAAACAGACACAGATATGGAAAATGCAGTAGGATACAAACATGAAAGAGGTTTTCGGTGGCAAAACTATTACATGCTTTTCTGAATCTCTCTACATAGCAAAGCAGCTTTGTGCAAGAAAAGTTAAAGCATTTTAAAACATATGTTTGTCTTAAACAAATCCCATTTTTGCTAGCCCTGAATAGGCTTTCGATCATTGGAGTCTTAATAATTTAATCCTGTTTGGTTTATTCATCCCTTATAAAGAGACTGCTTGAATCACATGCTTAATTTGGAACATCCAGTTATTTTTTTTTTCATAATGATGCTAAAAACAACTTGTTTTGTTGTTGTTTAGATTATGTCTGTGGGAAAATATACAGGAAAGTATAGTATATAGCCTACTTCAAGTCTAAACATGATTGCTAACGTATATACAATTAAATGAAACACCTTCAAGATTTGAATCTAACCTGTTGGTTGCCACGTTACAGTAACTTAAAATCCATAGCCTCTCCTTGGGCCAGTTGCTATTAATAATCCAGAATTTGACATGAATTTAAGCTTAGTGCGTTATCTTTGCTGTTTATTTTTTGTATTTTAAGATGCACATTCATCATAATTGAGAATTCCATAAGGAATAACATTTCTATCTTAAGTGCAGGCTTTTGGGAGCTTCTGGTGAGCCATGACATTCTTGACCACTGAGATAAATAAGATTCAGGTTGGAAACTACTTACTCAAACTGGAACTGTTCCTCCATTAAATCTGTGAAATTATTCCTTTGAGTAGCTGTTCAGCAGTGTGGATAAGAGATTCACAATCTGTCTGAAAAACCACATGCATATTTTCTGAGTGTTATACATTAGCTTCTGTTAGGTCAAGCAGTTGATTCTATGTAGCTAAATTCTCTTCAGTTTAAAGTAAATATGGTATTCTTTGTTTTCAATCCTAAATATTACGTAGGAGTTCTGTCTGCTGTTAATAGCTTTCATTCTCCACCCAAATGTAGCTGTATTTCAATGAAGAGCAAAATGATCCTTGCATATCTCTTTCCTCACTTGCTACAGAGGCAAATGGGGAGGGAGTTTTAATGAATTGGTTGTAAAAGAGTTTGCAGTGCTTACATGAAGCACACTGCTATGGAAGTTTGAAGTTATTTACTTTCAAGATGAATAGTTCTTTAAGAGATGTTTTAAACAGTCTGGCTAATATACAAGATGTTAAGTCTCTAAAAAGTCATTGTACATATCATTTGAAACTGCATAACCCCTCCCTCCATCTTAAGTTTATAGCAATAATAAGCTTTGCAGATGCTTTTCCTGGGAATTAAGGACCAGCTGGGGTAAACAGACCTCAAACTATCCTCTTAGCCAGTCATTAATCTTCAGGGAAAGCCTGTGCTTTGATCATTATTGTTAAAATATGCCTAGTGCAGCCTGGTCTTACATGCCAGTAAAAACAAAATAGTATTTTGCCAAAACATGAATATTCTTTTGTTTTTCAAGTAGCCCTATGTCTTGGACTTATTTTTCATGTGTGTAAGCATGCTTGTGTATATGTGCACACATACAAACAGACATGAGGGTATGAGTTTACAAGTTGAATTACTCATTCTGCGTTTATACCACTTTAAGTGGGGTTTCTGACTCAACACTGTTGTATCAATCAACCTTTTAGTTAGCTTTGGTTCTTCTCAAAACTTGTGAAAACTCTTGGATCAGGAATCCTTACTTTTGAAGATCGGTAAGAAATATTTTGTCCATTTATGAACTTGTGGACACCTACTTTAAATCATGCCAGTGGGTCTCACTGAGGACCAAAAAGATACAGCTGTGCAATACATTCCACTAGTCTGGCCTTTCCTGGTGCAGCTAGTTGACTGAGAGTATGTGCTGGTGATGTTGGTGCTCCAAGTTAAAAAGCTGACAGATTTCCCAAAGAATTTTTTTCTTATATTTTTGAAAGGGACTTGTTGCTGTATACTGTAACTATTAAATCATCACAGGTTTTACAAGTTAGATGTGGTACAGTATTTCTGCATATACATCACAGAGCTGAAAGTCCAGCAAGCAGTATTTCTGAACTACCAGGCTTTAGTTTTCTGAAAGTGTTGCAAATACAGAACTCTGCAAGATTGGAGGTCCCATGAATCACTGTGCTTCCCGAATTAGCTTGCCATGTGTTATGTGTTAGACAGTGAGTGTCTTCTGGTCAAGAGCTAGCAAGAAAACAATGTGTACCTTCAGATGTTTGCTGCTTTTTGCAAGATTAAAGATCACTTGTATTACTTGTATATATTTTGTCAGCTTAAGCCTGGATTAAGGAAGGTATTCAATGTTTGTAGTGTTAAAATGGTTGTTTCACTAGAGACAGTAATTCTTTGTGAATTTCTACAAACATCCCTGAATCCGAGACAATATTGGTACTACTTGAAGCAAGAAAATTTCCCTAATTGCCTTTTGTAGGAACTCTCTATTTACTGGGGGGACGGGATGGGACTACTTTTTATTTTCTTGTGTGTTGTCAGCAGTTGATGTCACGCAGTGCCCTGTTGTGTGAGGCATCAGGCACTGTAGCAACACAAAAAGAAGATGCAGTTAGGTACATGGCATTTACAATTGAATTGCACTGAATAGATCCAGAAGAGAGCTGTTTCACAACCTGTGTCCTTTGCCCTAAAAGAGACTTTCGGATCTTCTCTGCTACCACCAGTGTTGATTTTCTTTGTTCTGTGTCCCCTAAGGGGAATCATCAAAGTAGCAAGAGAAGGAAATCATGCTTATATCTTCTTGCCAACAGCATTTTCCCTATTTTACTATAAATGAGCACCATGGAGGAAGTGGAGAGGGGGAAAAATCCTGCAGATTCTTAAACACCCTGAGCAAAATCTCTGCTGTTGCAGAGTGTGAAGCTTATGGTTGCCTTTGAGCCCTGATGGACCAACCTTCTTGCAAGAGTCGGGCAGCTAGAATGAAGAGGCTTTTGCTGGTTGGTAGTGGGCTGGATGTAATCAATTACTGTATGTTGTAATCAAAGATAAAAGTATATTATGTACAGAATATATAAAGGGAACTTGGAATCATGTTTTACATGTTTAAATCACCTATTTTAAATGGCAAGAATTCACCACTGTGATTGCTGTTAGCTTCAATGGGCAGAATCCAGTTGCACTTAATTTGCTACCAAGTGCAGCTGCCCGTGTGACTTTTCGTTATTGTATGAGAGGAATATTTCAGAAAACAGCTGTCTAGATACAGTTGCTTCATCTTGTGTCTTGGTATCAGATATATAGATAATTTTTTTTATTTATTTTTTACAACCCTCCCTCTCCCAAAAGTACAAAGCAATAAATAGCTAGGCTCAGTGCTCTGTAAAAATAGGCTTTTGACCTTTCCATTTATTGGTATACCTTTAACCCTGCAGGTTTCTGAGCCTTTCTGCTTGGTGCTGTTTTTCTCTGTGTAAGAAGAGAAACCGCTGCTAAAGTGTGGCAGCAATGCACTGTTGGGTTATTTTCTAAGTAGTTCTTGAACTGTTTCTCATGTATTATGGGAGTCTTTAATTGAAATTATCAGTTCCAGTTTATCTTTTTATATTTCAGCTCAGGCTGACTACTTCCCACCTCAAAACTTGTTTCTAGTATGCAGTGATAGACTGTGCAGGCTATCTGTGTTTAACTTCTCTGCCTCTACAGAAACCTCAACTAGAGTAGGTAACTAAATCAAGGTGTCCAATTTAAATTCATTACAAAAGCTGCATCATTATTGTTTAGCCCATTCCCATCATCCCCTTGCAGTTACTTTGGTTTCCTTATTAGTAGACATCCCTGGATGTCTCTGGCCTGGAAAGTCATTTGAAAATTCCTGTCTGTTTCCCGTGCTGCATAAAAACCGCCTGCATGTTCCCCAGTCCCACAGAACCATTGCCAGCATTTTTCTTTTGCTTCCTAGCAACTGCCAATTTGGCAAAAATGAATGTGTGGGACCTGGAACTTTCTAAGCGGCAAGAGATGCAGAAACAAGGGTCTGTTTGTATTGCATGGATGTGTTTTATAGTTGTTTCAATAGCAAAGAGGTGTCAGTGTCACCAGCCTGCCAGCATGAGAGATCAAGGAATAAATTTTCAGGGTAAAAGATATCCCTCCTCTGTAAGAAGTGTTTGTAGAAGAGAGCAAAGACAGTGTGAAGAAACCACTACTATGCAATACCGGGTACCATTTCTCTGTTTAACTAATGGTCTCCAGCTTGGGACAGTATGCCCACACCGCAGTCAGGAGCGTGAATGCAAACTTAACTGGGATGGTTTTAAAGAACTGTCTTATTCAGATACAGTGTTTTCAGCAAACAGCTCAGGGCAAGATAATAATCTCAGTATAAAACTGCCTGCTCACTAGAATTTTCCAGCCCACACTTAGCTTTATGGATCTTCCATTAGATTATTTTTGGTTTAAACTTAGTCTGAGGCATGTTGACACTAGCTGCCAATACCATGGACTACAGTGTGCCTGTGTAATAATTGTCACGCTTCTGGCTCATCCCTCACTCAAGTGAGGGAAGCCTACATTGTCTATGTGGTCTTTGCCCTACTTTTCACTTTTAAAAAAGGTGGTTTGTTCCTCCCTCCTTAAAATTGCATAGGTCACTGTCTCTTTTTGATCTAGCTAGTCCCAGTTACAAAATTCCTTGGTGCTTGTTTTTAAAAAAAAAAAACAACCAAAAAACATTTGGGATTTTGTTTTCCTGATTCCTCCTCACTACTTGCATAATCTGCAGTCATGCTTCTGCATAGTATTTCTGGTAGGAACCAGGAAACAATTTGCTTTGCACTGAAAATTCATAACTAAACAGTCTTTTTTTTTTTTAATGTTTTGTCTCTTCAAGCAGATTTAAATTCTAACATTTGAAGCACCTGATTAATTTTTTTCAGAACGTTGAAAACAAGTTATCCCCTGGCTGAGATCTTGTACAAAACATTTCAGCCTGCAGCAAGCTTTTCTTTTTAATCTGGAGTTTTAGTAAACCCTCAAAAAATTGGGTTTGTAATTGAAGTGACAGCACAACCCTAATTGTAGCACAACTGGCACACCTCCATAACCAGAAGCATACGTTGCTGCAATTTTTAAGAATAAAATGAATCCCAAGTATGCTAGACAGTGGACTTTATGCTTCCTGCAGTTTTCTAAATTTGTTATATTTTCATAAAAAATCTGAAAATTATAATTTGTGGCATTGAGGATGGACTAGCTATCTCTTCAGTTGGCATGAATCAGTGTCATTCAACTGGAGTCAGTAAAATTGTGCAGGTTAGCCTGAGGTGATAGTGGCATAATAAATTTGTAAAGCATGGGTTTGTAACATGTAGGGAGTTTGTGTTTTCTCAGGTGGAATAGCTGGGTACATTTGGTTATGGGGTTTTTGTCTACAATAATACTGACAGCAGCTGAAATTTCAAGTCCCATTTTGTACCAGGAAAAGGCTCTTTATTAAAGAAAATGGGGCATCTTCCTTAGCCACACTTTATGCAAAACCTTATCTTTTTTATAAGTTGTTGAATTCAAGAAAAATAAACCTGCTTTTTAAGAATCTGGATCATGATCTTACATCAGACCTAAGTGGCCTGAGCTGCTGGGTGGTCCCAAGGACACTATAACCTGCCAGTCAGAATTTGTGTCGTATAGTGACAGACATGGGGAAGAAAAATAGACTAGTGTCATCTTCTCTTCTTATGCATGTCTTGTGACACTTGTTAGCATATGAATACATAGCCCTTTATATAATCACCTGTAATTCTCTATGGTGTAACACATCTAGCCTTGGGACTCCAGGCCTTTGGCAGGAACATAGTTACATATTAGATGCTGCTTGTTACTTTCAGTTGTCAGGAGTGACGAGTGGAGCAGAATATCACAAGAGTCATACTCTAAAAGTGGCAGCGGGCGGAGGTGGGGGGAATGTATTTTGAAATGGCCTGTATTCAGCTCAACAGCCAGAAGTTATGGTGATGAGGGCCATTTAGGGATATATACTAACAGTTCTCAGTTAGCTGATAGTCTAACCAGGCCAGAAGAAAAGGGCAATCTTTCACACCTTGCCAGGACTACTGACATTTGCCTTAGGACTTCTGTCACTTGCTATATTCCTCTTTTACCACTGCCAGCAAACCTTCTGCTGCCACCGCTTCCAGTGCAAGGAAAAAAGTGCAGACACACCCAGGCTTGACCCTACGAGCAGCCAGCACAGATCTAGCAGAGCTTTTTCATTTGGCCTGTACATGCATGACAGAAGATGCCCACTTTGCACACTTACAGGACTTTGCTGATCTGCATGCCATGCCTTGTCCCTCCATCCTGTTTTCTAGCGATATGCCAAGGACACAATAGCACAATACCTTGGTAGCAGCTGGATATCCCTTCTCCCTGTGACAGAAGGGAAACTGAAGGGTGAGTGTTGATAGAAGATAAATTGTGGCCCTGTCTTGGAAGGGTCTCTTCTGGTCTGTGCTGAGGTTACTCTGTGCAGAGAGAAACAAACTGCAGATACTACTGCTTGTCCTGCCTTTGTTGTATGGACTGATAACATATGTTAAATGACAAAATGTTTAACCTAAGACGCCTCACAAGTATCCCCTTAAAAGGGCACATAAATGACAGTATAAATTAATATACTTAGCACTTGAGTCAAACCTGTATGTATTTAATAGTTTAACTACACAGTTATTAATTCAATATTGCATTGCTGAACATTCCTTGATAGCTGTTGCTTCGGTGTGAATCCTGCCCCTCAGATCAAATAGCTCCATGCTTTCACCATAGTCTATATGGGGATTTGTTCAAATCGTATTTGATTCTCCCTTGAAGAGTAAATGGGGGAGGTACATGACAGAAATCACTGTAAACATACCAGTCTGCATCACTTCCACCAGCAGTTCTCACTGGTGTTATCTCTGACACTCAGACTTTTTGTAACCATGATGCAACATCATGAGTAATAATCTGTTGTTAACACTCTGTCCATCAGAAATGTTTACTGACAGAGTGACAGCTAACACATCTGGACTACATACCATGTTTGATCTGAAATACCAGACTTGCTCTACTGTAACAATGACAAAAACATGCCATGGTTGTGCAGTTTAAAGAATAAAATGTAAGGACTGTATTGATGTCTGATTTCATTTAAAATATTTATATAAATATAATGCTATTGGTTATTATAGAATAGATATTAACAAATATTGTATAAAAGGAAGAATACAATCTGTAGCAACAGACCTCTAATATTTATTTCAGCGTGCACCTTTCCAGTGTAATTGGTACTAATTCAAAGTTAGAAAAATCATTCTTGAACTTGATTTTATAAGTGTACTGTTAATTGAATGCACTGTACAATAGCAGCATAAAACGCATATAAGGTCTATCTTACTAATTCTAGCAAAGGTCTGTCAAACCACTCATTTTTGAAGCCAAGGTATCACCATTGTCATCAAAGCTGTATTTTCATGCAAATCAAGAACTTGGATTTGTGTCCCACACTTTATTGCAGTGAAGGCTTTTTGGACACGGACAATATCTTTTGCAGATGTAAAAGGGGACTCTGTAGATGCCTCTCTTGGCACCTGGGAGCCTCACACAGGGTTTTCTGTGGCTTTCTGTGACTCAGTGGGGGAAATACTGCATCTATCCCCTGCTGTCTGCCTTTCCTTGTGTCTTTGGGACCCAACAGGGAACAGCAGCTTAGCCCCAGCCCACCTGAGTCCTTGGTAAAACAGCTCCAGAGGAGTTTGCTTTGCCACTGAAAATGGGCTCAGGCCAAACAAATAACATTTGCCCCCAAGCCTATTAAGTGAATAAGCAAAACCTGACCATTTGCTCTATTCATACCCTTAATACATTCATAGTTGCAACTGTTTTTCTCCTAGGAAGAATGCTTTTCTTTTCTAGCCATAGCCTATAACTTTTCCATCAGACTATCATCATATCTACAGGACACAGGTACAATACTTGTCTGTGTATACAGAACAGAGCTTGCAAGCTAATAAAATATTTATTAGAAGAAATTTTAATATTTAATAGAAATATCATAATTTTGGATCAACTCATTCAATAAATTGTTAGCTAGGACATTGGGTTTGTTTCCTTCCAAAAATATAAACCATTTATATGCTTTGAACTGATGGTTCGTGTGACTTACCCTTATTAAAACTCACAAGCTATAGCTTTTCTTTTTGGATTCCTGGTGAAGTTTTCTCTCAAGATTCCCTTTTATTTACCCAAAAATAATGTAATAAGCCTCAAAAGTAGATATTTATGTTTTCAGAATGTAAGTGGCAGAAATGACAGTAGGAATAACTGGAAGGGACAGAAGGGAAATAACAACTTCAATCTATTTCTCTGGATCTTCTCTGGATCATGTTTAGTAGGATACTGTGTAATGAATTTTTTGTGGGTTGAAGAAGTCTGAGGTGCATATGTTTCTTGTTTAAGCTGAAGAATCAAATAGTGCTGGGTAGTTCATTTAGGATGATGCTGTAAGGCAAGAGAAAGCACTCTTGTATGTCACATTAAAAAAAAAAAATTATCAAATAGATGTTTCATGACTGGAAAAATGAATACCAAAGAGGCAGAATACCAAAGACAGAAAAAATAATTATGCAGAGTTGTCTCTCAATTCTACCTTTAACGATCACCCTCCTTTCTAGAGGAGCTCCACTTTTAGACAAAAATAATCATGAAAAGACTGTAAGTTATGTGATTTTATTCTTTGAAACTACTGCTGTTCAGAAGCTTGAGTGTCCTTTTGCAGTAACTACTCATTCTAAGAGGTAAGGACATATGATGGGGTTTTTTCCCTTTGGTCTTTTACACCCCAGGGGAAAAGCTTGTTTGGGGATTTTTGTAGCACTAGATGGTATACAAGGTGCACAGTAAAGATTAAGTTAAAGGAAAATGTAAAGGTAATTGTGGCATCTAATAGAAATTCAAGCCTTACTCGCAAAGTGATACTGCATTATTAAATGGCAGGGAAGGTACTTGAAAATGAAAAACTGGTGTGTAGGTATTCCTTGGAAAGGCCTGATTCATGTCATAGGCTGAAATGAGATCTTTGGAAAACTGGAGACTTGACTCTGAGCTCTTTTCCCGGAAGAGGCCTATAGGAGTGTCATGGGTTTCCTAACTGCAGTCATGGTCTGCTTGCTGGCAGTAGCTTTCAAGCTGCCTGCCTTTTTTCTGATTAGTGAATAGAAGAGATTTCTAGAGTGAAAGCAACCAGTCTTGTGGATCTTGCATCAGATGAGTGGTTGTACTCAGTTGTCTGCAGGTGAACTTTTGTAGAAATAGCAGTTCTTCATGAAATGCCTTACTGTCTTGTAGCTCTCAAGCTGTAGATGACTGTATGTCTTGTACTCTGTCCAGTTTCTGCAAGGGGATATCTTTGAGAAAAGCAGAAATACAGCAAGCAGTATGACCTTGAAGTTCCTGGTTCTGGATTTGCGACATCATCATGGAACGCTGCCACAGCATTTTGATGACCTCTTTACTTGCTTTGTGCAAGTGATAGTGATTAAAGTAATGAGGAAGCTGAGAGATGTTATCTTTTATTTCTCTGCATAGAATGTACTCTTCAATTTGTACTCAGTTGTTAATTTCATAAGTAGGTGGAACTATGTATGCATTAAAGGTATAAATTTGATAAACATAGCAAAGTTAAAACTAGCATTGAGAAAACGACTGAATCCCCTGGGCTAACAAGAGTCCTCTTGTTTATGTATTCATATATTTCATTGGACAGTTTTTATTTTAAAGCCAGCTGTCACAACCTGATGTTTCACAGCCTTCACTGTTGGAACATGCGTGTGTTCTGGCATCAGTCTACGTGGAATATCTGTTTGAACAAATGTAGTTTTGGGCATGCCAACTGTGGCCAGTTGCATTTAGTTATAGCAGTTGCTGAATGTACCTGGAGGATCAGCATTCAGCAGGGAATGAAGTCAATTTTGGCATCTCTCTAATAATACTTTGACTTCAAAATTTGTACCTCATCATAGTATATGGGGAAAAAAACGTTTTCTTTTGAAGCTGGGATAGCTTGCCTGGCTGCAGGACCAGCATAGCTGTGAGGACTCAGTTTGCAGTTGGATGGTGAAGGACATTGCAAAGGCTTAAGTGAAATGTAAGTCTTAAACTGAAACACTGTATCCCTAAGACCACTGTAAAAATCCCAAAACCTATTACTGTTCCCTGGTTTGTCTCCTCCCGCAGGCTCTCTCTAGTTACAAGAGCATTTGTAAGTAACTCTCCTGCTCCCATGAGTGTAACCCTAAGGTAGAAGCACAGTTTTTTGTTGCCCATAATCTGATTTTGTGATGTTCTATAGAAGCAGTATGTGTATATGGATGCAAGTAATTTATTACAAACACCAGAATATATATCAGGCCTAGCTGCAGCCCTGTCATTCAAAAGTATAGAAGGTTCCCCAAAAATAACCCAATGATGTCAGGGAAATAAATGTAGTCTATGTCCTATGCTGTAAATGGTCCTTTCTAAAATATGCAGCATGTTCATCATCATTGCAATTTTGGCTGTTTGAAGTGAAAGAATCCAATAATCTGTACTAGACTAGTTGTAAACAAATCAAGTTTTCATTAATCACGCTTGGGCAGAGGGTGCACTTTTTGGAGTGAATTATTGTCAGAAAACTACAAACAGCACAGCTAGATCACTGTGTAGGAATAAAGATCCATAGAAAAAAAGAGTAACAAAGTATTTTGAAAATTACTGGAGTCAAGTCAGTGAATTAATGTAGGTTTGAAGAGAATAGTCTAATTAATTAATTGAACCTGTAAAAAATGTTTTGTCTACAGGTAGGATAGTTAAGGGATATTAAAGAGATATTTCCTTTCACAAATGTAGGGAGGCTGACCCTGACAACTCCTACTGACCTCATATTCAAACTCAATGAAAGAAGGGATCACAGAAAATTTGGGGGCCTGTCTGGTGCTGGGAACAATATGGAAAAAGACACCTCAGGGTGGTTTTGCTGAGTGTTGTTTGAATACTGTCTGGCTTTCCTGGGGAGCACAAGTGTTGCTCCATCTTGTGTCTACTTTCATAGTTCTGGTGGGTTGAAAAATGAGACTCATTTATATCTGATTATAACACTCCTTTTGGGGTGCAAGGAAGGAGCAGGAATTAGTTTGTGTCCTCTGAAGAGTGCAAGGGCTTTAAAATCTAACTGGTCCATTAATGTGACATAAAGGGCTAGAAAAAGTCCTTGTTTTCCTTCAGTTCCAAATGATAAAGGAAAAGCCAGCTGGATCTAAGCATGTTGAATATGCTGAACCATGACCATTGTCAATCCACTGCAAGGAAAAAAAGCTGAAGCTTCAAAGCAGACTGGAATTGCAAACTGCAGGCACCAGTCTATAATCCAAAGATGCCAAATCTACTTTATATTCTGGCACGTAGAACGGCCACTTACAGCAAAGTTACTAAATTCTGCACAGTTATATACAGATAAAATCTAAGCTATATATACATACAATATACTGCTCCTTGATATTTGGCTCTGTCTGAACCGGTTTGGGGCTGATTTGCTTTGGGGAAGTGGCATAGCTACCCTAGCTTAAACCCCTACAAGGAAGATTCAATGCAAATGTGACTTTACTGCTTCCAGGCTTGAACTGGTACCTCCAGACAGGTCTGCAGAGCTTCATGAAATCTTAGGGTGTGAGTCAGCACTCTGCCCATGCACTGCTATGCAGTTTTGACGTGAGCCAACATTCATGGGGAGTCCATGGGCCAGGAGATATTTTGCAGGCTAGGTAAGCCCACCAGCTGTTTGCTTGGCATTCATGCTCTAATTCCATCTTCAGAAGCAGTATTTTTCCTACTTGAGTACAGACCTCCATGATGCACCTTTTGTGAGAGAAGGTTACTCATGGAAGGAAAAGTTTTGCAAGGTCAAGCTCAAAGAAAGGAAAATGTGCGGTCACATTGAATATAAGATATAAGGCATGTGGATATTACGCTGAAGTTGTATTGAATAAGGTTTTACACAAGGAGAGCTCTGGAAAACAGAGCAGGAAGAGAGGTTCCAACACTGGCAGCAGTCAGGTCTAGTTCTCAGGCTTTAACCTCTTTCTACATAGTTATTCCACTGCAAGAGAGAAATACTGCTTGATATACACAACTAGGACAGGCATTTAAAAATATTTATTTAGGATATTTCGGAGCCATCTGAAATAATTCTGAACCTGTGTACACACTTCAACATGTTTTGATTGGGACATGAGGGGGCCATGTTTTAAAAGATCCCCACCCCACGCCCACCCTGGGTAGATGGAGAGAGATATTTTTTTTTAGTGAAAAGCCAGAGGATTTTGGTGGTGAACATAGCATACATAATGCTATAGAATAGCTTACTCCAAAGAAGCAGGAGAACGACAGTCATGATTTCTTTTTTTAATATTAATATGCGTGAATTCCAAATATAAAACGTATAATGAGACTCTCTGATGGGAAAGTGGAGCATTTTTTCAAATACAGATTAGATTTCTGTTTGCAGCCATGTATTTTCCTAAGTTCAGATGACAATGTTTTGTCCAAGAAGTCTTTAATTTTCTATCTGACCTGAGTGATTTGCATACAAAGGATCTATGGCAAAAAAAAAACACTTAAATGTTGGGTTTTTTATTGGTTTAAAAAGACTTGCGTCTGCACCCTTCATTTCAGAAGATCAACATCTCTCTCAAGATCTGTATATAGATAGCAATTACAGAAAGCAGTTCGCCCACACATACAGTGGCTTAACTCTTTAATAACAGTTTATTTTTGCAAAAAAGCATAAACATGTCTCAATCACTTAATGTATTTTTCTTTTGCAGAAGTTTTATTTTCTTAAACCCTTCAGGAGCATGAGCTGATAGTAGTGTCACAGCAGTACTAGTGTTGTGCTCACTAGTGTCTACACACTCAAGGAGGAGAAAAAAGTGGTAGAGCTCTTTATTTATTCTCTCCGTGTTAGTCCCCAAAAAGAAATGAGCAATGAATGGTTATACGGCACATAGTGCAGATTATTGATTAATATCTTACAAATTAAGAATAATTTAATCTTAACCTAGCTAATACTTAGGCAGCATATATAAAACCATGAAAACAAATGCTACCATGTGAGGTTTCAGTGGATTTAGGTAGTGCAAAGCCATGTTTTATCTTGTACTATAAGAAAATTCGACTTGATACCTGCTTGTTTTTTATGTTCTGTTGTTTCACTGTTATCGTTTCCTTCCCATCTCTGTTTACACTTTTGGTATCTTGCACAAGTATTGATATTGTTATTTTGGCTTCTGCTGAATCCAGTCTTGCCATGGCAAAGACAAAGCCTTCAAGCACCATAAGGGATGTCGTCTTGAAGACCATTTCACTTCAATTGCTCTAGTAGCCACCAGTTACTCTTCCATAGGAGCTACAGTACATCCTTTATGCCTCCGAAGAACAAAAGCTTTTTGGGTAGGGAGAGTAGAATTAGCAATCCTTTCTCAAAAGATGCAAGAGAGAAGGAGTACTGAAAAAATTGTAGTTATGGGACTCTACTTCCATCTTACTCATTTTCTTTTGAAACCACTTAAGTGTTCTCTCTTATTTTTTCTTCTTACTAATGCTCCAGCACCAGAATCAAAGAATTTGCCCTGAAACCAGCCCCAAATGTGCTTTGGTGGAGCTCTGAAGCTCTGGAAATGGCAGATGGGTGTTATTGAGGTGAAAGGGCAAATTTGCTAATGCAGATTATGGATGATGCAAAGTACTGTATAGATGACAGGCAAAAGGTATTTGGTGTAAGAGTAGTTGCCAGAAATCTTTTTTTGGCCCACTATAAACTGCAGGTGAGCAGGGCAATGGAAAAACCAGAAGAGAACTAAAAAAAAAAAAAAAAACAAAAAAAAAAAAAAACAAAACCCAAAAAAAAACCCAAAAAAAAACCCCACCACCAAACCCAACCCATTTATTTCAAAATCTTTTTGATCAACATAATTTAAAACATCCTTCATTATCTGGATAGGTGTAACACAAGACACGTGTGTGTGTATATGTGTATATTTATGTACATACTTTTTTACTTTGTATTTCTGTTCCTGGCAGTACCATCTGTGTCTTGTATCTCTGTTGCCTCTCATCCTGTACTTAACTTACATAGATTTTGGTCTTGCGACCTTCTTTTCATAATACATATGTATGAGTCCTAGTGCGGTTACCAGCTTAATCCTGATTTTAGGCTACAGAAAGCCTCAGTTATTATGCAATGGTAATATTCAATGCCTACAAATGAAGAAATAGGGGGGGGGGGGGGGGAACAACTTCAGATGCACAGTGGGTGTTTCCCCCCTTAAGCCAGCACAGGTTTTCTTAACTCTGATCTATGGTGGTTACTAAAAGAGTTAATTTCTAAATGACCAGGTATCATTTTTTGCAAAATGAATTGCAGGATGGACTTTTATTAAGGCAGAAGAGCCCTGCTTGTTGTTTGAACTTGAATAGTATTTGAAGTTACTTTTTTTTTTGAGGTGGGGGGGAGCCTCTTGGGCATAAATGGAACAGGTGTGTGTTTGCCACAGGCCACAGCTCAGGAAAACTATGTCAAAGCACAATGAGGTCATTGTGAAACATCAGTATTCTTCCAGAGACCTGGCTATTACAGACAGGAATACTTAAGAAAGCTCTGTGAACTGGATTCCAGGTGATAGACTGAAAAGACTTCAAGAAAAATCTTTACATCTGCCTAATTGTGTTTGCCCAGTGAGAACTACATCTTATCACCTCCCTCTGAACAAGCTATTTGAAACAACTGCTGTTGACAGTGAAGTGGGTTTGCACACGTCCAGTGTTGGGTTGTCTTTGAGTGCTAAGGAGATCTGGTTTCTTTAAACAAATCGTTCTGCATGTGAACAAGGTGAATATTTTCATTGTAAAGTGTGCTTTGACTTTGAGTGTGTCTGGAAATACTGTACCTACTAAATGATTATTAAATGAAAAGGAGGGAGGAGTTCCCAGGCATTACGGAGCCAGCCTCTGCTGCCGAACTCCTAGCTGACACCGACAGCACTCTGCCAGGAGTGAAAGAATATGTTGTATAACTCACTGGCTCTACCAAGTACGTAGTGGTACTCTGCAAATAAACTTTCTATCCAGGTATTTTTGGACTTCTGCCTCAAACCAAGCGGATAAGGAGCATTTATGGCTCTAGCAATAAAATCCTGCAGATGTTCTTTTTTGTATGAGCAGTACTAAAAAAGAAAGCCATGCTATGCTTTTATCAGATCAACTTGAAATCAGTACAACTGTAGCTCAGGGTTGGGATTTATGCTCTTGCAGCAACATAACTTTTTACTCCAAGAAGGCTTTCAGTGTTTGTGCTTAAAGTCCCACGTTCAGCCCCCCAAAGTGACAACAATATGGTTTTCTTTGTGAGATTTGAATGTCTGGATTAGGTCACTTCACTCTTTTATAGCTTTAACCAGCTTCAACTTGTACTGTGGTGACACACATCTGCTGACTCGATGGATCAGTGCATTAAGCTTCAGGCTGACTGGTGGGCCATGCTTGAAAGACTTTTGGCATGTGCTGGTGCCTGCATTTTTCACCCTTGACTGAAAGCATATGCTTCATACAATTGAGACAGTGTTAGCATGTGGGTCTCAGGCAGCCTCCTACACATCTGGCAGAGCCTGGCCCTCCTTCCAGGTGAATCATCTCTCCTGGGAGGGTGGCTTGCAGCACTGTGGCATCTGCAGAGTGGCAGGAAGTGTCTGAATTCATCTGAGAGTGATTTTTATCTTCACATGCTTTTCCAATTTCATCAGGCCCCTCATGCTACATTCCAAGTGACATGATTAAACCTGCCAAAGACAAAGGGAGGCTGATTGATAAAAATTATCTTTGACCCTTCACAATCTGTCATAGCTTAAGATAGTAGTAATAATAGTAGTAATGATGGAATGAAATAAGTGTTATGCGAAGGAAGCTATTATTGTTTGAATAATATTCTGTAAAACAGGATTACTTCCTTGCTTTTTGTTTCCATTTTATCACTCAAATTAACTTGTCATCAGCATAATAAGAATGGACTGCAAAGGATTATAAACTTTACATTGACTTTAAGTGGCACTGTACTGCGATTTCCATTGTCTTGGGTTTATTTTAACATATAAGTTTGAAGGCACAGTAAAGGTGCAGACCAACAGCAAAGAATCAGTTTTCACAGAGGAGGTTAGGCATTTAGGCAGGAGTGTTTTTTAACAAGGAGTGTATGGATCTATTTTTCTCAATGTGAAAAGAAAATCCTTGAAGGAAAGTTCTAAACATAACTGGTACTACACAGCAAATAGAATATTTTATAAGCATAGTACATAAAAATATTTTTATTCTTTAGGCTGCTGCACTAGACCAGGCACTTGGGTTATATTTCCTCCCAACCAAGCATCTGGACTGATGCAGATGATCTGCAAGAAAGGATATTAACTCTTTGCACCCAGAGATGTGTTGCAGATCTGTTGCATTTGCTGGCATTTTAGTAATGCCAGCAACAAATGTTCTGATAGCAATATAGTCAGTCTCTTGCTGCTTTTAGAATCTACCCTTTATTTTAACAAAGGAAAATGAAAAATACTTAGGCCATAAAGCATATAGATTTTTCAAAGTACAAAAAGTAGCACATCTGTGTAAGTTGCAGTGAAAAGAGAACAGTGCAAATCTAGCTCTTGGTTACTGTAGTGTTAAGGATGGATAATTCTGTTGATTTTGTTTCAGTTATTCTGAATTAATGCATGTAGTGAGGGCAGAATCTGACCCACTCTGCTTTGATGTGTGCTCTGCTCCGTCAGGAGCTTCTAGGTTCTTTTGAACTGATACCTGTATTCTACTGATATGCGGGGTCATTAAAAACATCAAGATGACCAAGCCTGAGACATTTGGATAGCTGCAGACAGCTGCGCTTTGCCTCTGCAGTCTACATGGGGTGGATTCTCTATGAATGTTCTCTCTGAGGTTAGTTGTGTGTGGGAGCATTTTGCATACTGACCACTGCCAAGACCCAGCCCAATGGCTGGACGTAGGAATCTGGGCAAAGATTATAAGTTACAGCTCTTTCTGAGAAAGCAGTAGGTTTCCAGGTATCATGTAGGAGGAAATCCATGCAGGGATTTTGTTAGGCAGGCTATGAGAAAGTTGCAGGGCTTTTCCCAGAGAGACAAGGCAGCAAATAAATAGTTGCTGAGTGTATCGTTTCTGTATTTACAAAGGTTTGGTGTTTAGTGTTCTGTAAGTACAGGACTTTGCAGTTTACTGCTACCACAGCAAAGCAACTGGTCACCAAGTAGCTGAGTCAATGTTAGATAGCCTGCAAGGCTTCCTTCTATGGAGGAGTTAAAATTGCACAGGATACTAAGATATCCTCAAATGATGGCAATGAATGCCAGCTATCAACTTAATCAGGAAATAATACTTCAAGTCTTGCCAGCTTGCTAAGACACTTCTTTGGTACTCTGGCAAAGAGGACAGTTATATCCTACTAAGCACCAAATGTTTAATTCTACCTGTTATGTGTTGGATTTGTTTGCCTTTTTATCTCTTTACTGCTGTTACAAGGTACCTGAATTCAGCATATGCTTTAGTAGATTGTACCAGCATGCATTTATTCATATTGTGATATTTTCCATTTAAAGTCTACTGGAGATAAGGGTGAATGACATTATTGCTTACATACAAACACGTATGTAAGCAGAATAGCATAATTTAGCATAGTAAATATGGGGTTTGTTCCTCAGTGCAAATAAAGTTCTTCAGCTAAATTTAGCTCAAAACATTGAACATTTGAAATGAGAGGAGAATAAAGCTCTACTCCACTGTTAGAATAGCAAAGCATAATCTGCATTTGTTAAAAAAACTCATTACACACTTGGGATCTTTCCCAGCCATATTTCCTGATTCAAGAAGACAGTTGGTAAAGGCAGTAGGATGGGGCTCCGAAGACCAGAGCTAGGTGCAGCCATCGTTTGGGTGTGGGCTGGCAGAGCTACTCAGCTATGACTTTTCCATGTGACCCAAGACACAAACAGTGCCTTCGGCAGTGCTGTGGGGCAGCAGGAAAGGCTGTTGCACTTTCCCCCCAGTGAATCCATTCTAGCTGAAGAGATAAGAGCCCACTGATGAAACTGGGCCATGTTTAAAGTGCTGCAGTGGAATCCTGTGGGATGGCAGCTAAACAGTCTTTCTCATTTGAACCTATGTGGTTTTCCAGAAGAGAAGAAGGGCAAAGTAGACTGACATTTGATCCTTCTCTTGGAAAGCCTCTTTCATTAAGTAGTTGCTGATAGTAAGTGTCATTCAACAGCTATCAAGTCAGACAGTTGTAGATAGGTCTCTGGGAAGGATATAGACCAAACTGAACCTGAAGCCTACAGAACCAAAGAGGGGACGCAGGTGCAGGCGTGCTGAGGCAAAGCCTTACAGGACAGCACTCGTCAGTCAGACTGGTGTGCCTCTTGCATGTCTTGTCCACTCTGCAGCCAGGCAGGTAAAACCGTCTGATTTTAGAAGTGTTGCAGGAATTGGTATTTAGGTCAATCTGTGCATCTAGTAGTCATTGCCTCTTTCCCCTCACTAGTTTAGGTTCAGGGCATTCATTTTTTTTAATGACTTAGTATGTCTTGCTATTCACCATTTAACAGCTTGTATAAGTATGTAAAGACATACAAATACCACGATTCTTACGTTCAACAGTAATTGTAATAAAATACAAAAATATACTCCACTGTGGCAGAATTATTCCTTACCTGTAATAAACAAACTTGCAGCCCCGCTTCTTTTGTTTTTTTTCCCTGAAAACAAATAAAGTAAGAGTTGCTCCAAAATTCTTGTTTCCAGTATTCCTGGCCCTCATTTCTTTGGTCTTATGCTCCCGCTTGGAATCTCTCCATTGTTCAGTAGGATTTTCCCCTCTTCTCTTGTATGCTTTAAGATTGCCAGATAAGGTATTTTAGATCAGGAAAAGTTAGAATATGTACAGTTGTTCAAATATATTCATGTATGTAAATTTAAATGCACAACACTACATACTCTAACAGTATGTATCCATCTTGTTCCTACTCAGTTGCACAGGTTGAGAAATCAGTGTTTGTGAAGTGTCATTGCCTGTGTAATTGTGAGCTAATGCAGTGAAATGTAACTTTCTTGCTGTATTTCTTGGCACTTATATTTTATTACAACCATAACACAGTATAATAAATTGATTAATTCAATTTGCTGTGTGCAGGGACTGCACTAAAACTTACTCCCCCCCCACCTCTGTTGCAAGGGCACTCAGTCTTTTTCGAACTTGTGTTCTCCTTGTCTGGTAAAAAGTTCTGACAAATAGATGCTGGGTGTGTGTGTATGCATGCAAGCACATGTGCATGTGTTTACTCTCATTTAGAGCCATTAAGAACTTGATCCCACATGGTTCTGAGCACTTTTATTTCCTGCTGGCTCTTCAGGGGGAACACCTTGTAGAAGGCAGTTGGCCTTGATGATACCATCCTATGCAGAAGAAAAACTAAAAGGGGTGGGGGGGTGGGGGGCAGGGATAGGAGGGAAGGTGGGAGAGAGTGAGCAGAGGAACATGACCAAAAGCACTGAATCCACGATTCTTGCTTCTGTATGGTATGTCCAGTGTGTTTGCTGCCATTAGATTCATGACAGCTGAGCAGTCTGGAGACAGGACTTTAAATAGGTGAATAGGTGTGCATGGCTTTTATCTACCACTGCCCTCTACTGAATGGAATATGAGATATGATATTTCAGCTATCTGTTTGTAAAAATTTCAGTCTCGAGGTATCTGAGACTCTCATTAGCTCAGACAGTGGAGGTCACATACTTCTGAACATCTTTAATTTTGTGTGGGAAGTGATATACAGCCCTCTGTCATCTAGTGCAAAGGCATGGGGCTTGGAGAAAACACTAATGTTAAAATCACAGCACAGCTTAAACCCCTTGTATTCCATGGGGAATGAATAGCTCTCAAATCAGTGCATGAAATGTATACTTAGCTTTAGGAAATGTATAGTTGTCACCAACTCTTGTCACATTAAAAAAGAAAAAAGGCACTAGGCAGCCTGTAAGTAGAACAAAGTTTAATTTTCATGTAATCTTCCTGTCTGTAAGAAATCAATTTCATAAATTAAAAAGAGCAGCAGTTGTATCTTTTTAATTTCTCTGCTTTAGACAATTTGTGGCAAAAAAATGCATTTGTATTGGATTTTGACTTCTGACATGAAACAAAATGGTGACTGAAGCTAGATATGGTCTGGGTTTCTCTCAGTTACTGGGGAAAAAACTCTTTTGGGCTGTCCCAGTATTTCATCAGCTTTCTCTTTAACAAAAGCAAGGGACACAGTTTCATGGTGAAACAACAGAAAGCAGTAAGAGAGCTTAACAGGGCCCTCCAGGTAACATGAAAGAGTGCCTCAGTCATCCTCTGTCTTGTTACTCTAAACACCAACTGCATTGTCTTTAGTCGTTTTCCCTTGCGGGAACACTTAGCCTTACCAAACACAGCTCAGCCTTACAGGTACATTCCCACCAATTAAAGAGGAGGGGTTCCTCACAAGTCCTGCCAATGCACCCACCTAGCTTGAGCAAAGATTGCCAAGTACAACAAACAGTGCCAAAGTGTGTGGTGGTTTTGGGCTCCACTCCAACGGGGACCAAGATGAGACACTCAGTCACAACTTAGCCTTTACATAAAGCCAAATCTTTGTGTATTCCTTCGGATTAAACTTGGAGTCTTCCTCCTAATGTAATGGAGCTATACCTGGGCGGCTGCTGGCCTCTTCTGCTGACAGAGCCCCACCCTGGGAGAGACAGTGCAGAGGTGTATGCTTCTGGTTGAGACTTATTTTGGGGGTTGCCAGTTAGGTTGGCAAGTCTGATTTGTGGCAATCAAAATTGAGATTCTCCTCCCAAGAAGTGTATGAATTTGATGAGGCTTTGCAAAATGCCAGCCTCTCAGAAAATAGGTACCTTCCAGTCTTAGATCTAACAAAGGACTGAACCCAGAGGGTGGGGTTTGGATGAAGGTTTAGATCTGGATTCCCTGTTTAGTTTCAGCATTGTGGTTTTGGACCATCAGCAGTGGTAACATACAAATGATTTTTCACTCTAAAGAGCACCGTAAAATGCTATTATACTTGCTAATCTCCTTTTTTATATCTTGCCAAGTGAGGACTGTTACACTGCAGCAATATAGCTGGCATGCTGGAGGTGCCTGTGTTTTTGCCATTCTGTTCATGGTAGAATGAGGACAGTTTTCTGTACACACTATTCTGCCCTCCCCTTAAAACTTCTGAGTCACACAGCTGTTTCCCAGTTAAATCACAGGCTCAATCTGACTATACATTAAGCTGTGTTATGCAACACAGGCTGGCAAACTTGGCCAGTGATACAAACTGCACAGCAAAATCTGAAGTGGACAAAATCCCAGGAGGTGCATTTACTACTTTTTGTGCAGTGACATTTCCATTATAAGCTCACCTTGCCTTGATTTGCTAAGAGGTTTGGTCATCATTATTCCTTGTTGCAGTAGGCTCTGCCAGAGACTGCTTTAAAATCTGCTTGAAACTCTGCAATGGAGCCCACAGTAAAAGATGCTTAGACCATGACACCTTGGGATGCTGTAGCTATGAACCTGCCTTGGCCAGGCTGCTCGCTCTTAGTGCTACTGCTGCTTCATTTAGACCCCCAACAAAGAGGAAGGCTTTGGGTGCTTTCCACTGTTGCAGCCTCTCCCTGCTTTGCTGGCAGAGGCCGCGTGTCCTGGTTTACGTTGGCAGAAGCCAGCATAGCTCAAGGATGAATTTAGCCCTTGGCACTCCTTGGAGAGCTGACTCAGGTGACTGCACATGAAAACTACAAGCCAGTCTCTTATTTAATTCTCCTGATTTTTCATTATTTTTTTTTTTATTATCTTGATTTTTACTTCTTGTAGAATTATTTTTGTGTTCAGTGGGAGAGCTTTGCTGTTGGACTCCCTGGGATGTTCGGGAGTTATTACAAGAATGGAGTAATAATAGTTTTCACATACACAGCACCTTATCCCAAAGGATTTCAAGTCCTTCACAAAAACTAAATTCAGCCTGATCAATGGACCAGCTGATAATGCTGTTTATCTCGTATATGAGAAAAGGAAGGTATGGAAATTTTAGGCGATGTGCTCAAAAGTACATGGCAGATCCATCTCAGAACTAGGATAGAAGGTAAATATCACAGTTCCTTCCTCCAAAAACTGTGGGCAAAAGGATGACCTCTGAAGCCAGGATTTCTTTTCTTCTGTCAGCAGCTGCTGTGGATCACATTAAGGCGTAACTACATCAGTTTGTGTCTTGGTCATCTTTTGAAATTGATTGATTGCCTCAGAATTTCAGCTCATATTTTGAATTAAGCATCTTTCTGGTCTTCACTTTGAGGGAGAAAGCCTGAAAAATGTGGCCAGAGTATAGACTGGAAACTACAGTAGCCTACACAGCAGCAATACCTAGGCAGTAGCTGTGGGAATGTACCTACACTGCTCGGCATGCTACTGCTTGTGTCCAGTGCTGCTGGGGGCCTGATACACAAAATCCTGCAGTGGGAAGAAATGATCGGAGTTCAGCCAACCTGTCAGAACAGATACAAGGTATCTGCTGGGTATGTGTTGGTTGGGGGTCTCAAGAAGAAGGGTGCTAAATCTATAGCTAGAAGGGAATTTGAAGTATCAAATATCCGTGAGTTTAAGCTGAGAGAGACTGGTGCTGTCCCAAGTAGGTGACAGGGTCACACTGTATGCATATTATGGCATTCAGGAGGCTTACGCATTACGAGTTAGGAGGTTATCTTTTCAGCAACAAAACGTTATCTGTGCCTAGGCCTTCATAGAGGCTGACTCCTTGCACCATTTCTCTTCATTTGCAGTTTTGCAGCGTGCAGCACATTCCTTAGATTTTGAGGCTGAAAAATTGGAGTTTGTCTTTCATGCCGCCTGAATACTTTGGCCTTGGAGAGAGCTCTAGACAAGGACAGGAGGAAACAAAGTAGAGATTTGCTTCAGAAATAGAATTCTGCTGCCCTTGTTGCCATTTGCCCATGAAACTGCTTCCTGCCAACTCTGTGTCTGACGCACAATTTCTATCGGAAGCAGAATTGGTTGGGGCAAGTTTGTGATTGTAGCTGGCATTTCTGTCATGCCTCATGCTGAATGCGCAGCCTCTCCCTGCGTCCTGGGTGTCTGAACACATTAGGAACACTGCGGGGAGGAGGGCCTTGGAAGTGAATGCCAGAGGAGGAGAGCCACAGGGCAGACGACTGCACAGACAGTGAACAGAGTTCACTGCCACTGTTCTTGGGTGATCAGAAAAGGTGGAGGACAGTCTGAGACACCATTTACTAATATGATCTGTGAACAAAATCTAGCTACTAATGTGAGATTTCTGTAAAGCTAGGAAAGGCTTTTTTTCTAAATTGTTCTGGCATGCTACATGCAAATGTATCATTAAAAACACCCATCAAACTTAACAGAGGAAACTGAAATCACTGGGTTAATTTGCAGTGGGGGGACTATATTAATTGTTCAAATAACATTTAACTGAATAATTACCCTGTTAGTAGTGCTGTGTTTTGTTTCTTAATCTAATCACTTTATGACTGTACTTTAAGCCTTCTTTCTTCTCTATGCTTAACATGCAATTAAAGTGAAACTTCCCTGCATTATTACTGCAAACAACATGAAAGTAAGCAAAGCACATGCTTTTCAAATGTCAATGCTTTGCTCACTCCTATCAATTAAACTGTATTGGTCTGATAATTTAGTTGGCTACATTTGACTTATGCGGGCCCATAACTTGTCCCCTTACTAGTAGAATAAGTAATGTTCAGTAATGACTAGGTACAATTTTGTCTCTGATGTAAAGGTGGGGTTCGCTCTTGATTTAAATAGCTGTGCAGATCTCTTACTGCATCCACTGAAGAAGACACAAATGGGCATGTGGAAGCTGCTAAGCTACAAAAATCTGTCCTTTTGGAAGATCTCTGCTTTCTTCCACATTTATTTCTCAATATTAAACATAATGTGTAATATAAAAGTCCAAATGAATTGGACAAAAGAAATACACTTTCAAACCAAGATATTTCATCACTTAATTTGAATTAAGTGATTAATTCCAACTTTTCACTGAAACTTTCTAATATCATGCTACCAAAACATTCAGTTTTGACTTAAGTTTCACTAAAACTTCCGATTCATAAAGGTTTTGATACTTCTCTGAGCTACTTTAGAAACTTATTAAAAACTCTGACTGGATTCTGTTGCTCCTGAAGTTTGAACAAATAACAGTAGCTGGATCCTAGGCAGGCCGTACTACCAAAGCGTATATATTTCTTCTCAGCCCGATAAGCCATGACTTGGACCTCAGTGGGCTTTGAATCAGACTTTTATGTGTGTTAATTCAGTGCAGCAATGCCTTTGTTAAGCTATGAGTGGGATTCTTTAAAGATAATTGTTACACTCTGAACTTGTTACACAGCCAGATGCTGTGATTTTTGTGATGAAGGTAAATACCCAGTAGAAATTAAGGTGAATTAGTCAAACAACCTTTATACACTTGCCAAGCTCTCAAACGTAAAAGACGGCCACTAAGCCAACAAGACCCTTACCACAAGCAGCACCATGCTACTGACTGCAGTGGGAGGTGTCTCTTAATAACTATATTACCAGTGCAGAGTTGCTTAATGACTTCATAGGCAAATAGATAATTAAACCATTAAATACTATAGAACTGAAAATCGTGTCCCCAGCGAACTTGAAAGTTGTCGGTCTCCTTAATGGACTGTGAAACCCAAGCCTGGGTCTGAATTACTGATGATGTGAAGCAGAAAGGAGCATAGGAGAATATGGATTTAGATTTGCAGCTTGTGCCATTCTTCTGATCAGTTTTTCTGAGTTATCTACTTTGTAAACATACATGTAGATGTTTACACGAGAACAACAAAGTTCTAACAAGTCTTGAACTATAAGGGGTTTCTGTGTATACAGTGATTTTTTTAATCTTGTCTCATGGGAGAATAATATGGAGCTCAATAGGAAGGTGCTATGAGAGATGTAATTCTAGTAGAGTTCTATCTTTGGATTTATGTGCACAAGATTTCTAATACTGCAGATTTTTTGCAGCATTTATGTTAGGTGCGTTTGTATCCTGAGATAAGACAGAAACTATATTCTGAAACTGGCCCATTTCCTCACTGGAAGGGAAGAGGGGGATGTCTGTGTGTGTGTAATGCTTTAGGCTAAAATTAAGAGGTTTGGTGCTTTAGTGAGGTCTCCAGTACTCCATGGAACTTCAGGCATACATCTTACTTTTTCATCTTGAAAATTTAAAGAACACAAATAGCAAAAAGAATGGCAAATACCTTAGATCTCAGATGGCAAGATCTGCAGTAGTAGGGGTTTTTTAAGAAGACAAGAAGCCACAGATTTTGTCAGTAAATGCTATGCCATAGGAACATGTATAATTTAATGTATATTTCTGTTCTAGTATATGCATGCATCTTTTTTTTTTAGGCTAAAATTAAGCATTTGATACAGAGCTAAAGCAGACTGAACTGTTTGTAAGAAGAGGTCATCAGGCCACAGGGCGTCTTCAGTTTCACCTTCTGAAAATAGGTGAACATATTAAAAAGCTATGGTAGAGTTTTTGAAAGTGAGTAAATCTGATTTCCATAACAAGACTTCTATTTCTTGTCACCAGTCTGTTTTTATTAGATTTTTCAGTTTTCAAATAACATTAAAAAAAAAAAAATAAAGTAAGCCCTCTGAAGAGGACCCTTGCCTGTAGCAGGAAGCATAATCTCCCTGCTTCTCTCTTTCTCTCTCTTCTTCTCTCTCTCTCTCATTATATGCTGGCATGAACACTCTGACATTGCTAATTGCCTCCACATTACACTGGCTGAATTCCAACAGTAGTGGCATAAAAATTAATGAACAAGACAGAGCTCACACATAAGGAACATATGGTGCAATAGCGGTCAATTGCATTCTAGTTTAAAATAATGTCTTGAGAGAGTCATGATCAAAGCAGTTTCACAAAATGAAAAGGGCCAGATTCTACTTGCAGTATATATCTATACTACCTCACTGTCCTCAGTGAGAGTGCGTATGTGAACAAGGATATTCCTCAAATTGTAAATAGAGAATGCCAAAAAGTTGTTTTCTTTTTCAAATATAATAGGAATTTCCTCCATCGTCCTTACTGTGAAAAATACTGTTAGTTTTCCTCTGTAAAACAAGGCTAGGGAAGAAATGTTCTCAGAAATCAAGAGAATTCTTCAAAGATTTTTATCATTTTCTGTTAACAGTCCCTTCATAGGGCAAGCTATGCAGTTTACAGAAGAGTGACACATGATTATTTCCCATTATCCTAAAATGTACGATTTGAAGTTAACATGGGTTGGTTTTATCTGTGTATATGCTTCATGCAAAATCCAGATTTCAGAGCAATTAAGATAGTGTTAATAGAAGGTACTCTCAAGATTATTTCAAGTTGAAAGCTTGCTTAAGATTAATGTTAAAATTCAGGTTTTATTCTCTTTCCAAAGTACATTCTAGGTAACCTCTTGTTAACATTAATGGGTGTTAAATATTTACACTCGGAGGAAAATAGACCCTAGTCATGATACAAACTATGGTTATATTATGTAATATAAATAAACATTGCTTCTTGAATAACTTTTACTGCTTCATTATGGAACAAACTGTTACAATAGTGTTGCAAGGACTTATGATATGAAGTATTGATTTTTATTTTGCTGGTGATTTCCTATCATTAAGAATGTATAAATGAGGTGTTCTTTACCTCATGAGATTTGAACACTAACTTTAACTTATAGGGATCAAGTCCCTCAGCAGTTTAATGAACAACCCAGATAAATCACTGAATCAGTACAATACTTCATATACAAGGAAGGGTGCTTCATATCACTTCGGTATCTGTAGCCTCAGCCAGATGAGGTACTTCAGTCCATACACCAGGTTAGAGCAGCCTGGGTGTTGCCCAAACTGAAATGTGGCTGCAAATGACCCCACTAGGTCATTACAGCCACTGGAGAAAGTTGGAATGCAGAAATGCTGAAGCCACATCCCCAGCATGCTTCCTGCTTCTCTGCAGGAGTTTCCTTGGGGCTAACTCACACTGGCTCACAGCCTTTTCTGCTTTAACTCCTAGCAGGATGAAGCGTAGGTAGGACAGCTTATTGGGGCAGTGGGAATGAATGGTAGATGGTTCTTTACCTATTTGGATAAGAGTCTTATTTATATTTAAATTTTTTGTATCTACTTGAAGTAAGGTTTTCTCAAAGCATTACTGAAAGGATGTTTCAGTAGTAGTAATCCTGAATTAGTAAATTCTGAAGTAGTAAATGTTTCTTATCTGGATTTTCTGTATATGATAAAATATTGACTTCAGTTGAGCTTTTTATGTACTTACTTTAAAGTTAAATAAAATACTTGATTTTTAGTTTTGGACAGTTTTGATTTTTGCATAAGCCATTACAAATGTATGATTTTTCCTTTAAAATATAAACAGCTGCGAGCTGAGGTCAATGCAGTACAGTGGCTTCCGCATAACCCTTTCCATTTACAGTGCAATTAGATGCTATTCTCCTGCAATTAATGGGCTAAATGACATTCCCAGTTACTATAATAGGCTTCCTGATATAAATCTGAGATAACTCTGATACTGGGACACATGGAAATGACTGTGTTCTACAGAGATGCAACTGGGAGAGGAAAGCCAGCAGCTGAGTTGCTGTTTCTGCTACTTTTACCAAGTGCTGGTCTTGGCCCACTGTGTCTTGGTCTATATATGAGGAAGCAGCCTCTCTCTCTTTTCTCCCTTTTCATAAAAAGAAGGCAAAGGGTACCAGATGGCATGCGTTACTGAGCTTTTCCTTCTAGCATAGAATTTATTTCCAAGATGTAGAATTGTGAGGATTCCTTCAGTCATCCCCCCAGAGTCACAGGTTTGGTATCTCGCCAATGGCATGTAATACACTTCCTGGCATGCTGTAAGAGAAGTAAAATTAGTTCAGAACTTCACTTTACGGTTGAGGCTTTTTTTTTTTTTTTTACTGTGTTATTTGAACATGCCTGGAAAAGGATCAGTGTTTAAGATTTATTAACCATTTCATTTCCAAGTTAGCCATAGCCTCCCACTGTGGTTGTAGGTTTGGACAATTGTCAAAATATGTGAACGCTTTGAGTCTTCTTGCTTAATGCTAAATGCAAGTATCATTCATGCTTTGTTCTGTTTCCTTGGTATGGAATAAAGCATTGGGAGGGAACTAGAAGAGTTATTAAGAAAAATATTTCATCTGTGTAGCTCTTCTTACAAAAAAGTATTACTGGTAAAATTTATTTTTCAGGAGTTGGGGCTTCCAAGTGTAGTTTCACAGTTGCTTTTGCAGACAGAAAAGAAAGAAAACAAACTAGAAAATTCAAGTGAGTAGTAATTGTAGGCTGTTTCCCTTAGTAAGGTTTTTCAAGTAAATTTAAATCCATGTGAAAAAAATCCTCATGAAACAGTTACTACAACCCGGTGATAAATACATAAAAATAGATATTTATCTGGTTTGCAGATTTGGGTGCAACAAGTTGAGTGTCAAAAGAAGGTTTATCTCAAGGGGCTTCAGCAAAAACTTTGTTTAGCTACTAAGACATGACAATGAAATTCTTTTATAGCATTTGCCTCTTAAAGGCATACTTTTTTTTTTTATCCTAAACAAGAACTCTTAGTGGTATTACATGGGTGTAAGTATTTGTTTAGTATTACGAGGAAAAACTTCCTGGTTTGGGTTTTTTGGGGGGGTTGGTTGGGGGTTTTTTCCTATATCTTTCATACATTCCCTTGCCATTTTATGGGGTGCTGCACTGTTATCTAAAGAACAATACAGATCACACTGTATGCATGTAGTTGAGTGCATGTTTATATGAAAAAGGAGGTTGTTTCTGTCTTGCTATAATCCATGTTTGTACAATTCTTTCAATGTCTTTAATTGTTTTGAACTCTAAAATGAAATGACTTCTAGATAAAATGAGCTTTCAGCTCTCTCCTTTTGTGACAGATTCCAGAGCATCTCTACCTCAAGGCACGTTTGGTCACCATTTTGCCTTTGTGACCCTTCCTAACCTGTACCACTCAGCAGGCTAGCACTAATGTCAGTACTGTTTACTTGGGCAAGACTGATAGCATCCAGGTGGAGTTTCCAGTCCTCTTTTTTTCTTTTTCTTTTTTTTTTTTTTTTTCTCCTTCTCTTTATGCAGCCATGGAATGCATACCCTAACCGAAAAGTCAAGCAGCAGACCATTTTGCAGATCTGCTAGGTCTTTTTCCCAAACTAGTTAACATTGTCATTTTCTTTTACATAAACACAGGACAAAACCTCAAGTCGGTGGGAAATGGCACAGTTTAACTGACCTCAGTGGTCTTATGCACTGTGATGTATACTAAGGATGTGGCTTGCAAATTTTATTTTTTTCCCCTTTATTTGACCTTTTCCAAATACAGTTTCCTTACACTTTGTGGTAAGCTTGTAGTCCTCACTTCTCGCCAAAATACTAACAGCAGCACATCTTTATTTCATTGATTTAATCACTTGTATGCTGGTTTAGGGATACCAACTTACTGAAAAGCCCTTCCCCTGTTTTTCTTTCATTATTTACAGATTTCACCTAGATGAACAGGGTTGTGCAAATTAGTATAAATCAGCCCACTTACAACTTCTGACGCTTATGATTTAAGTACTGAATTACTGTTCTTGACAGCTGAAAGCTGCACAGTTTCTCTGCCTTCTGAATTTAAGACTGGAATGTAATTCTTAGCAATTAATAATAGATCATTATAAATACTGTGGAAGGATCCACAATTGAACTGTAAAAGCAGTGTGACTCCTCAGAATCCTACAGAGTACTGCAGCAGCGCCTAACAGAGAAAGAATATTTAACAGCAAGTGCTTGCCTGCCTCTGCTGCACCGGCTCCTCCAGCCAGTGTAAAAGCAAGGTAGGACAAGTCCCCAGTCATGTCTTTGGGGACAACCTTTGCAAAGAGCTTAAATACCACATTAGCGTGGCAGACTGTGCTGGGTACTTCTCATAGTCAAGTACAGGAAGTCCAGTATAACCCCACTGCTCAGCTGAGGTTACATTTATTTAATGCATAGAGAGCAGGAGTCTGCCACTGAAATGCAGTATGAGTCTCCATCCTTTGGCTCCAGTTGTAGAGCTCATGCTCTTACCTCATTTCCAGATAACAGCTAATGCGATAGCTGTTTTCCAAACCTTTAACCGTAGCTTAATGCTGATACCTGTGTAGGTTCCTTGAGCAAATGAACAGATGCAGTCCGCTGAATTTTAGAGACATAGCTGAATAAATTATTTGCCCATTCAGAAAAGATGTGTTTTGTCAGCAGGTGAAAATATCTAGGGATGAGGGATTTAAATCATATTTTGCCTCCTCCCATTGGTGAGTGCGTGATTTCACATTGAAAGTGGTGATTTCTTTTTTCCCGATTGTGGTGTGAAGGACTCCATTATTCTGTGCTCACCTAGTTAGCACTGCAGCATCTTTGTAACTGCCACTGAGGATTTGTGCACTGATGACCTAATGCCAAGATGATAAAACTAAACTATCTACCCCAAAAATAATTATTTCCCTTAAGTTTAAAGCTGGAAAACAGTAAAATGTCAGTGTCTTTGTTTCTGATTAGAATTACAGAGCTGTTTTAAACATAAGCAAGTCCTTCATTGTCTGTTATATATTAGTTTGGTGTTCTGTCTGTTTGGAAGCTGAAGTTCCCTGCAATAAGATGAAAACCTGTTTATTGTGCCTTTTTTTTTTTTTCTTTTTTTTTTTTGGTGAAAACCAGTCACAGATGGTTTTGTTATATTTATGGAAGGTGATGGAAATATTGAGCAAGAACTTATCTTTGAGAAGGTTTATAGATCGCATTTGTGGCCTTGTTATAAAATGCACATCCAAGAAAACAGTCAAGATATTTAAGTCTCAAACTAAAATTCATTTACTATAGAATATCAAAGTGTCTTGTTAATATTTACTGTATCTTTGTGTGGGAATACAGTCACTGTTGCTGCTTTTAACACTGATAACATACTGGGATCTAATTTTAAGTATGCTTTAAAGGGAATTTAAACTAAGAAATCTGTAGTTTTATGACATTACCTTGATTTGGTAGTTTTCTTCAATATGTTTGGAGGCAAGAGAGAGGGAAGGGAGGAAAGATGATGCCTAGTGAATCTAATCTTCCTAGGCTCCAGGTATCAACATTTCTGCAGAGGACTGTGCAGAGCTATGCAGAATATCTGCATTAGGCTCCTGTTTTGAAACACCCACAGAAGGAGCCTTTCCCTCTGCGCTGAAGATAAAGGAAGCCTGGAGAGAATAATCTTTTAGAATAACCTCTACTGACACATCCTAATTATCAGAGAAGCCAGGAAACTGTTGTGCTAAAAGTCAGTTTACTCAAGTTTCATTCTTTTGAACATAGAGTTTTCAAAGATTTACAAGAGGTTAATTAATGGAACAAAGCACTGGACTATCTGGTTCTGAAACAGCCCTTAGCAGTGCAGCCCAAGGTACTCTACTGACAGGGCAAACACCGTTGCACAGGCAATAGGGAGGAGAGAGAAATGGAATCACCTGCCTGTAGTTGCACAGTCATCTAGCAGAAGGTTGGAAATACAGTCCAGGTCTCTCAAGTCCAAAGTCAGCATTTAGCCCATGGTGCCAAATTCCCTGGAAAACTGTATAATACATGTATATAAGCCCAAAGGTATTTGAGCTTAAACCTGCATCGTAAAGTCTTGCTTTGTTATATAAAGAACAATTTAAAAACTTTTGTTGTTGAATGCTGCTGAGTGAATAACCTTTTTTACACGTAAGATTGATTCAGACAGTGTTTCTGCAAAAGTTACATGGTTACTTGCAAAGCTAAAATGGACACTTTCTCCAAAGACAAGAAATGTCTGGCTTCGTTGCTACCTCAGGAATTAAAAAAAAAAATACACCAATAAAAAGGTCTTGCATCATGCCTAAGGTCATTAGCATCTGGCTTTGGGAAGCTGCCAAAGGGAATGCATTTCAAAGGCTGAGACTATTAGTTGAGAGCCTGCCAGTCCCAGGAGATCTTACCTCAGTTTTAGAGCAAGCGCTTCCTGGCAGATCTAAATAGCTGTGACAGTACTTTCAGTGTGAGGATATCACTTATGATTGAGTCTAGAACTACACAGGACTTGAAAGAAAATTTTCTAGCACAGTGAATGGCTCCAGGAAGTCACCTGAACCCAGTGAACGGCCTGCGTGCAGGTGTTGCCTGCTCACAGAGGTTCTCTCTGCTCTGGGGGAAAACAGATGCTTTTCTGCACCTGCTCAACTTTCAGCCCAGCTAAGAAGAATGCACTGCATTAATCTTGTACAGAGGTGACCAAGGCAAGGTGAATCTGCATGGTCTCTTCCCCAGCCATAAAGAGGCAGCTCTCTAGACGAGCACTGTTGTATATAAACCTTGTAAGCCAAGAATAGTCAGTGCATATGCAGAGCAGGCAGTGCTTTTTACTCAGTCCTCCAAATACTTCTCCAGCCAAAAAAACCCATCTCTTCCAGATAATCTGAAATGAGTCACAGTCAGATTGTTTCATAAAGTCCCCTGTCTGTCAAGCACTGAGAAACAGATCTATGGTTGAATGTTATCTACCTGTTAATGTGACACTGCCGATTGAAATAGGTGCCCGTGCCTTTTAGCAGCCTTTACAGTCACAGTAGTGAGGACAGAAGAATGCAGAATTTTCTGGGGTACAAACAGCTGCCCAGGAGTATGCTTTGGAGCACATCCATTCGTTTTTAAAGGAGAAGTGGGGTGGGTGGAGAGAGGGAGAGTGTTTTAGCACGTAAGTAAAACCAAAGAACTTTGGCTAAGAAGCATGCAGGAAGTGAACTTCCAAAACAAACCTAATAAATAAAGCAAACCTGCAAGTCAAATACATCACTGGTGTAATTCTTTTTCTTCAGTGCTTTGTGTCCCTCTTCCAGTGTATTTTTTGTAGTTACTGTCAGTTATTGTCTGCAGATATCAAAAAGCTGGTGTCCTTGCCTTATTACTGATGGAAATGTGAAATGCAGTGATTACAGAGGATAGAGGTCCTTGGTTTCTTTTACAGATGGTAAAATAAGTGAGCATAAGCACAAAGGTATTTAATGGTTCACCAAAACCTGCCTTGCTTCACTTTCAAGTTCACCCTCCTGTTGTTCTCACCTGTTCTTAATAGATCATTGGTAATCCAGGTGTAATTGAAAAAAGTGCCTAAAGTCACTTGCACAGCTATGCAAGTGGACAAGGAAAAGTGTGATATTTCTTCCAATAGTGTATCGGTGTTGCTATGCATAAAGAGATGAAATATATCATCTACAAATAAAAAACATCATTGTCCCACAGAGATAAAATGTTGGCATTTAAGACTCAACCTGTGGCTCATCACTCTTCTGCATGAGATCATTGCACAGCAGACTGAATTTCACAAAACATAGTACAGATAGCTTTAAAACTGGGTGGATTACTTCTTGCTTTAACCTCAATAATGATGACTGGAAACTGTTCCACCATGTAGAAGTGAAAGTTGATAAGTCTCAGTTCGGTTCCCATATGGATTCAGTTTAGCTCTCACATGGGAAGGTGTATGCATTGCTGAAACTACCATCTTTTCTTCTGTTCTTCCCCTGCCTCCCCCATCCCCCGGTAAATGAGATCATATTCAGCAGGATCAGGGAAAGCAAGGATTTGAGTGAGCTGTGAAAAATGATGATGTTTTTCTGGAGCTGGTCTCTCCAGAGCTAGATTTGGGTGGTATGTGGGACAGGACAGGAGTGTTTACACACCTAGTTGCTCTCTGCAGGCCCTCAAATGTCTATTTGATGCCTTTCCTCAACAGCTAAAATAAGGCATAATTTCAAATATCTGCTTGCACTATCGTGAGGCCTGTAAATTTTGTTGTCTGAGGAGCCACAGAATTTTTTGCAAGAGTACAGAAAACCTTTCTCTCATGTGGTTGAAGTTAGTTCATTTGGTTTTTAATTGCAGGTTCAGTGACATCCTTTGGGCAGTTTCATTTGTAGGATGGAAATTTAAAAGTAACACACAAGTCAGTTAGGATTGTTAATGTTTTGAAAATAATTATTATGCTTAAATTTAACCTTAAAAAAAAACCCATTTGAATCTGAAATAAAATATTTTTTACATAGTTTAAGCGATTTGACCCAAATAAAATTATGAAGAGCTGCCAAACTATTTTTTTCCAAGTTGGAAAATAACTTGACAATCTTTTTACTATTAGTATTAAGCAAAATTCAAGTTCATTGTTTTTAAAAATGCAATTATTATAAATTAAGAAAAATCATAAATACTTATAGGAAAGTTAAAAGGAGATCAGTACAGATGTCATTCCTGCTAAGCAGCCCTGCTTGGTGTGAGGTACTGGGATTGGTAATTGGGTGTATTTTTGCCTAAAACATCACAGCAGGGTGCTGGACCTGGTGTTCCCTCTGTGTTCCCTAGGTGTATGCTTGAGTGATACTTGTGCTTCCTGGTAACGAACTGTATAATTTTAGGGAGGAGGAGCAAATGCTCTTTACTATGAATGTCTGTCTTTTCAACCAAGATTACTGTTATTTTATCCGCTCATTTACTTGTCAGCTACATTTCAAAGTTAGCTGAGTGTTCAGAGCTCAGTAGAGATGGTAAGAGCCCAGTCGATAATTTCCAGTCCTGGATAGAGTTGTTAGTCAGCTGAGGTTTGCAAACTGCAGGTCTTTGATAAACACTCGTTGTTTCAAACTGCGCTTATTTACTAGAGAGATAATAAAGTAGGTATCTGCTGTGCTTCTGATCACAACTGTTGTTTACTTATGCTCATTGTGCCAGTTTTTCTAATTATGACTGCTAGGTGAGATGCAACACTTTAATTGGTAAGTAAAATAAGCAGTGTGTTCCACTGCTAATGGCTGAGCTCTGTAGAGCAGTTTCTAATTAGACTAAAGAAGCACCAAATACTGGCATTGTCACAAACTGGCTTTCCAACAGCTTATTTACATGACAAAATCTGTATATAGAAGTAGCTTGCATCCCTCCTCCCCTGTAAACACATGTTTCACATTCTGTGAGGGTGATGCTTCACAATGAATGCCATCGAGATAATGTAGTTTGGAGTATGGAGAAAGCATCTTGATAAACAGAATACACAATTTCTATGGCTAGAAATGAGTTTTTAGAGCTTTCTAAAGAAGCCAATTTTTTTTAATAGATGTATTGCAAAGGCTCTGCTATTTCTCTTTACTAGCCAGTATAATATGATGGTTCTGCACAAAGAAGTCTTTTTCTAAGTCTATAGAAGAAGAGTTTGTAAAGACAGGGATTGTACCTATACTCTGCTATTTTTATAAACAGCAATTGTCACTCACTTGCTAAAATGAAGGTCAGGAGAAAGTGCTATTCTTCAGAGGAGGATGAAGCCACAGAACTACCTGAATGACAGACTGGCTCTGTCACAGGTTTATTATATAACTGGGTAAATCACAAATTTACCCGTTTGTAAAAGGGAGATAATGCTAAGCTTACAGTCAGGGTTGTGATGTTTTATTGGTGTTTTTTTAATAAAATGCATTGAAATTACTTGGAAAGAATGGCCTCAGAGGTATATGGAATTTATTACAGATCTCGTATAAATTGCATTTCTTGGAACTAAACTGATTTATACCAACGAGGATTTGAATATATTCAGAGTACAAAAAGGCATTTCCTTCTTAGTAGTCCCTCTTTACTATGGGGAAAATTAAAGATCACACCAAGTATTTAATTTCTATTTAAAATTGCAACAGTTTTTTTAATAAAGATTGTGCCAACAATATCATGGCCTCGTTTTAGTGTGAATGTTTCGAAAGAAGATAGCACTAAACGCTTATGTTGAGTTTAGTGCTTTGTCCCTGTTCAGGTTTTTGTCTGATCAATGTAGAGGTTTAGTGCTCCTTTACTAGAGAGTCATAGAGGTTTGGATGCCCGCTGCATCTCCTGCTTGTAGAAGAGACAGTTCAAAACCAATATTCTCTTGATAATCTGTTGGACAAGCTGCATATGGTAGAGCCATATCTGGGTGAAGAGTTTAATGCAGAAAAAATTTATGGCAAGCCAGGGGCTTTGGAACAAGGCATGTGGACGGACTAATAAAAATGTCTCACAGTTACTGCTAGAGGGCTTGATCCTACTTCCCTTGAAGCGAGCAGCACAAGTCACATTGGCTGTGCAAAGGAAGGATAAAGTCCTTTAGCTTGTGGAGACCCTCAGCAGGAGGGGACACCTGTCCAAGCCATTGAAAAAGGCATCAAAAGTAATCCTGAACTCCTATTAACCTCATGCTGCTCCAATATAGTCTGTTGCAGTATAGTCGTCTTTACATCCTATAGGGCAACAACCATTCAGCTCTTCTCTACAGGAGCCTCAGGCTCCTTCTTACCACCACTATATGGTTTATTTTAACATTAGGACAACATAAAAGAGAAAAGGGGGTTTGTGAAAAGTCACACAAACCGTGTGTGTGTTTAGTATACCTGAAGGCTCGTTACTTCCTTGTGGTAATCCTGCCAGGCCTCCTCCTTCAATCACTTCTGTGTCGGTCTGGCAGTCAGCTTCCTGCAGATATTATACCCCAAACCACTGCTCCATAAGAGACTTCTGTTTTACACCTGCCATCCTTCTTTTAATTGTATGATTTCGCACCGTGTTCTAGGCCTGGCACACCTCCAAGCAATTCCCAAGCATCCACTAAAAAGTGGTTGGTCTTGAAGCACTTTTCTTTTTCCACTTTTCACGCTATGCATATTCCCCTATTATTTTAAACCAGGGTATAAATGGAGGGAAAGCCCTGGTAACCAGTACAGTGCTTCAAAATTATTGATGGGGCAGTTCTGGTCTCACCCTAGAATAGGCTCATGCTTGTTCAAGTGCATTTCAAGCAGCACGGATGCTAAAATTTAAGGGACTCAGTAGCCAACACAACACTTATTCATAGCAACTTTGTGTTGCTTGTTGCAACATTCAAACATTCCCACAAGTTATTTAGTTCCCAAAGTTGGTAGCTGTCTAAATAAGCATCCTAGCCACTTTACCCAAGTCTAGTGTCCAGATCACCCAGTTAGATACAGCTTGATCTGACAAGGAAATTTAGTTCCAGTCTGAGCACACTGAAGCTAATAATTTCCAGTATAAAAGTCTGTTATTAATGCTGCCCAAAAAATACCAGGTAGCAGAAAGATTCTGATTTTTCTGTATAAGCAGTCTCCTGTCAGAAAACTCAGTGGGACAGGGATTGGCAGATGGAGGAAAAGGGCTGGAAAGCCTGGGTGTCTAAAAGGGGAGAAAGGCTCTGTGCTCGAAGGCTGCTCTGTATCCTGGGTTCAGGGGAAGGCAAAGTGGTGAGAGGATGAGGGGAGGGGAACTGTGGAGACCACCTGGGCAATGGGGCAAGGCAGCATTCGAAAATAAATGAGAGCTCATGGCAGATGCTGATTCCTCAGCCAGCTATTCTTGGCAATGAATAAAAAGGTTAAAGCAAGGAAGAGTTATATTTATTTATATATGTGTGTGTATGTATATGTACATATGTATTTTATTTTTAAAAGGTTGCTTTTATTTCCAGGTTTTCAATTATTTCAAAGGTTGCCTGTATTGGAGGTGCCACAATAACTCAAAGCTTCACAGAGACAAATCTATTATTGCTTATATCACAGGAATGCCCAGAGGCCTCTTGTAGGGACAAAGCCCCATTGTGTCAGATGTTATGGAAACATCATGTAAATCTTTGATTCATAGCACATTTTGAATCACCCTTAATAGTTTAATACTTTTTTCCCCATCAGTTAATTTCAGTTTTCAAGCTCTGAAAGGGGCTTTTACACAGCATTTGTAGGTTCTGGCAAAAATTTCTACAGATCACTACAGCCACCTCTGCATACCATTTCTATACACCACCATTGGCAAATACCAACAGCAGGCAATAAAACTAGATATAAGTGATTCTGAGAATGTATCACAGTAGTAGATTCAAACATTAAGTGAAAAAAAGTGTAGGAAAACCAGAGTTCGTTTTGGGTTTTTGTGAAGTAATCTTAGAATTGAAACATCCCTTTACTAACAAAGTATTTAAACATCCTGTGACCGAAATGAGAGAGAGAGTAAGGTAATGAAAACAATGAAGGATCATTTGGGAAAATTCAGTATAATATTTTTAGTAAAGTATTGTTAGTTTTAGTTTTTTCCCCAAGAACTGTAAGATCTGTCCTAGCTACAGATAGACTGCTTTTTTTGGATAAGACAATAGAACAGCCTCTAGGTTCACTCTACAGTGTAAAGTTGTCCTATTGAGCAGACAAATAGTGGGATAGTTGCTCACACCATTTAGCAGCACACTCTGCAAATAATCTTTGGAAGCCACTGAGACTATTAATGTATTTTAAACAAGTGCTTCTGTAAAGTTCCGGCTTTGCTCAGGAATGATAAATTTATTCATTATGTGAATGTGGCAACTTTGAATTTGTTCAGCTTAATAAAATAGCATCCGTTATGCACAAATGTTGGAAGACATTTGGACTATGGCTGCACAAATTCCAGAACTCCCAACACTTTTGTTAATGCTGCTCACATCATCAAGGTATATCCAAAGCCTACCACCAACCAGTCAGACAGCTTTTACTGCAAGTTTTTCACATATTATCCTTCTGCAGTCCATTTCTAAAGTCTTACTTCCTTTGTCCATAGCCAAAAGCTACTAACTTGGAACAAAGTTCAATCAAGACCCAAACATAATGAAGAAGGAGAAATCACAAAAGATGGAGTTAATGGCTGCAGCTACCACTGTGGATCCTTTTGCCACAGGCTCTGAAAGTCTGGAAAATTAATCAAAGTTCAATCAAGGATGTATGATATTGCGGCTGCTGCAGCAGCAGTGTCTGGTGTCACCTGGGAGCTGTCCATTAAAAACAGCTCACTGCAAACCATCCTGGTATCGATGTGCTATCCCAGTTGAAGGGGGTAGTCAGATGCTACTCCAGGACATTGCTATACATTTGGTTTTCACTCCTGGGTAAACTTCAAAAGTTCAACATGTATTTTTAGACATTAAAAAAAACCCAGGCACGTGCCTGGGGTAAGTTCATAAAAGAGGCAGTTTTAAAGGAATCTACCTACTAAGTAGAGGACGGGTGACCCTTTCAAGGAAGTTTTCTTGGAATGTCACTGTAAAATAGGAATTGGAATTTCTTCCTCCCAATCAATAAGAAGGGGCTGTAGACAGGAAAAGGCAACGGTGAAGAGAAGTTTTGGCTAAAGCATAAAGTTGTAAAAAAGCCTTCAGCAGAGTGGGAGAACCGGTAAATAAGCCTCCATAATAAACATTGATTGTCCTAGTAGTAACAGTACTATAGGCATGGTTGTTAAACTCAACCATTGGGTGAGAAATTTGTAGCTTATGAGCTTGGAAAAAAAAATCTTCCGCAGATACTATGGTAATTTTTTAGCAATAATCCTTCATACAAGAATTCCTTAACAACATATAGAACATTTGCTTTTATTTCACTGCCTGGGAAAAAGTGTCCTTTAGCCTGTGTGATGTTTATGATTAAAACTTGACAACACTTGTAGGCAGGGAAAATTCATCTTTCATTTTATCAGTCTGCCATTGAGACATGTCCTAGTCATCCCTCTAATACTCCAACACTCCCATGAAACAAAGCAAAATTGCCACCACTGGTATTACTGCTACGTTACTCATCAGTTATTATATGCCATAGTTTAAACGTTTGAAAACCACTACTTGGTATTAAAGAACAAGAAGGACAGGGAGAAAGAAAGAAAGAAAAAAAAAAACCAACCAAAAGGAAGGAAAATGCTGGAGGCTGTGAAAATAAACATGAAGCTCCATACTGTAGGTGAAGTGTCTCCTGTATTGGTGTAGGACTTGATTGTCTTTGGGGGGGGGGAAAAAACCCAACAGCATTACTGGTTTAGGTATCATATTGCCAACTCTCCTTTTCTTTAACCATGTGAATATGAGTGGCTACCAGTTTTATGGCAGGCATTTTATTCTGACTTTGACACACCTCTGGCCCAATGTCACACCCTTTGGCCCTGGGGGCACAAACGTGGTTCCTGACTATTACGCTTATGACAACACAAAGTCTCTGGAATTCTGTCTCAGCCCTTTCAATCAGATATCGTAAACATGCCTGTCTCCCCATTGTATTTCTGCCTGGTTCATCAGTATATCTTAACTGAAATTACTGGTATTCTTTTGATAAGCCATTAGTGTTAGGAAGGGGGTTGAATTTTTTTGTTAATTACTAAATCTTGGTGACAGACAGAATCTGCCTGTTAAAACTTGTGTTGTAATTTGAGGATTAAATGCTGCACCTCTGAGAAACATCAGTATCAAAACTCATTTGCTCTAAGAGACTTAACGTTGTTAGGAGTTGCAGTTTGACAAAGTAGATTCCTTAATAATAGTTAGCAATTAAATGTTTTAAACTCTTCACAGGACTTGCAAGATGAGGGGCCAGATGGTAGAATTGTTCAGAAAGGGAAATGTGTAGCCAATACAGCTCCCCTCTTAATCCCTGACAGCAAAAGACTTCAGCTGCCATTATTGTTTGGTTATTAGACAATATTTGAGAATTGCATTTCACTTGATAAGACCTTTATTGTCTAGCCCAAAGGTTTGCAGGTTCATATTCTCTGCTAGCATACTCATGCAAGCCCACCCCAAACTAGACAGACCATGGAAAGAAAGATGGGCAGAGCTGCCAAGAACACTCGGGTACCCCATCCTTGCTGCAGCATTCCCATCTCCCTCTTCAGAGTGGTATCTCTAGTTGGGTAGTTATCTTGTACATATGACATTCATGTATGACCAACTGATGCAGTCTTTTGCCATCCATTTAGATGGAAGCTGCATACTTCATTGTAGTTTAAAAAAAAAAATTAGAAAGGTAGAGAACAGCGCCAATGAGTAAGCCAGTTTTCTTTCTCACAGCCCAGGGTGAGGGGGAGTAGGAGGAGGAAGCAAAGAAAGTCCTTCAGTATATGTCTAAAACTGTTTTGATTCAGCAAGTCACTTTAAATATGCTTACTTTGGATAGCGATGTATTGTGATTCATATTTTTGTAACAACTTTTCCAATCTTGATATTCACTGCATATATATATATATACACAAAACATTTCTATTTCTGTGGGTTTAAGTAAATATATTTTTAGGGGTTAGACAACTTCAAAGTGCTTTTTTGGCCTATTTGCAAGCTTTAGTTACGAATACAGGGTTGGATTGTGAAGCCCTTTTCTCCTTGAAATTTGGATTTTTGTGCAGGTTGATCTGCTTTACAAAACATTTTAAAAATTATAATGTGTACTATGTAAGCTCTCTATAATTTCTTGTATTCTTTGGTTGTGCATATTGAAATTCAAGCATAAAAAGCTACTAAGCAAGAAGGTTAAAGGTAATTTATTTACTTTAACATTATAAACTGGCAAAAAGACAGAGAACAAACAATAGGAAAAACCAACAAGTTTGTAAATGGCTAATAGTTTAGCTGGGTGCTCCAGGCTCCACATTGGGTCAGATGGTGTTTATTAAAAACTGGGGAGGGTGGAGAGAGCACAGAAGGAATGCTGCTTGCAGAAAAGATACGTGTTTTAGACTCATTAAGACTGAATTGTAAGGTGCTTTGAAAGGATCTAATAAACCTACCTAAAGAACAGATAAAACTGTTGAAAAATGCAAAGTAGAGCATGCTAGAAAGAAGTAATTTGAAGTTTTTGTAAATGCTGTCAGGTCCTGGAATGAAATTGTAAGCATTCAACAGAAAGGCCCAGTTATCACAAAACTGGATGAACTCACCAGTATGGCATATATGAACAATGGATTAACTCTATTGCTTTCATTAGGAGAGAGAAAATGCTGTATTTATCTGTTTATCATCAAGTATATGCTAAAAGTTGTGTGTCTCTTTTGCTTAGTACAAAACAGCATTAAAGGGAGGAAACTAAAATGCTAGAAAGTAAGAGTGGAATAGAGTAATATTTAAAGTACATTAATGCTGTCAAAAAGTCAAGTGGGGCAGTGTATCTCTTCTGGTGACACTAAGAAATCTCAAAAAAGATTTAAGCAAAGAATGAAGAATGAAATTTAGAGAATCTAAATACACAATTATAGAAATCATTGGAAGCAGGGAAGGCTTTGGTAGGAGGATCACCAACAGGACCGCTTAAATTAGCAAAGAGATTAATAGATATGACATGAACAAATGTAGGGATTAGCACAGAGAGGTCAAACCAAGTCCTTTGCTTTATTCTGTTTCACATTTTAAAGCAACATGTTTTAAACCAGTATATTAAAAAGCTTTAACTTTGCAGTGCATAATTAAGCTATGTTGTATAAATATAGTACCATTCCTGATGAGAAATTGGCCTTGAAAAAGGATGTAACTTAAAAAACCAAATTATATTAGATGGCAAACTGTTATGGAATCAATTTTTTCAAAGATGAATACATTTTAGCATAAACAACAATTAAAAACTGGTAAAAAGAAATTTACTATTCAGTCAGGTCTTTTCAATAACTGTTAATTGCAGGGTTTCTTGATCGTAGTGACTGTTTCAGTGGAGAGGCACTGTTTCACAGGGATGGATCAGCAGTACGATCTGGTATTGGTGATGCCTTTCTGGGTCTGCCATAAGCACGACTTTAAAAATTGGCATTTTGTAATGCCAAATACTCACTTAACTTCACTGCTGTTTTGAGCTGCAGAAGAAACGTAATGCAGTGAACAGTGAGGTGAAGATCAGTGCTGAAGCAGGGGTGTGAATGCCGGTAGTATTAAATATACTTTGTATTCTTGTTGGGTTCTTTTTGTCGAATTTCACTAAAGAGGATGTAAATAGCAAGACAGGGATCAACACTTGAACTCTGGTTAAACTGTTAGTGGAAAACAGTTTTGGACAGCTTAGTATTATCTCCTTGGGCCACCTTACAAAATCAGCCTACCTGGAAATACTGAACAAGAGATTTGGGTTTCTCTGTTGCTTAGATGAGAACTGGCGTGCCCTACCTGACCTTCCACAGATCTTAAGAAATTTTATCAAGTACTTTATGGCTTTAGCAGGCCTATTTTTAGTTTGACTAGTGCTCAAAACCTATGCTGCAGCACACTAAGTTTAAAACTATTTTCATCTTCATGTGCACAGGTTTGTTAAATTAAAAAAAAAACATTGGCCTTGGAAGTTGTTTGAAATCCACAGCTGCCTTTATCTTTTGCTGACAGGACTTCAGTTCTCCTCATTTTTCAAGGTCTGTTTCCTCTTTCCCCTCCTACCTCCCCAAAATCTTGTGTTCCTTCAGTCCTGGACAGCAGTTCCTGCTCCTGTTGGCTTTTCTCCCTGAAAGGTGACCCGGTGCCCATCTGCATGATCATGGGCCTGACCATTGCTTCACATGTCTTCTGAGAGGTGAAATGTTTAATCCACACATACCTCCAAGGCGATAAGCGAGCAGAGCATTAAATTAGTGCTAAGATCTTTGCCAGCACTGATTTAAGTAAGAGGGACATAGTGTATTATGTGTTTGGAATTTAGGCCAAGCAGGCAGGACACGAAGGTTAATACCGTTTCGCAGCTAACTCTGGTAGCAACAGTGTGAAGCAGGCAGCGTGTGGCTGGGGAAGTTATGTGTCTGTTTGCCTACAGAATGCAGCAGCAGAGACCAAACCTACTCCTAACATTTAGTCGGTGCTTGATTAGTTTCTTAATATTCTTTTTAGAATTATTACTTTTTTCTTTTTTGCAATCAAACACCAAAATTTAAATCATGATTGAAATTTAAAAGTCAGGTGAAATCTTTTCTTGGGGATTGTATTGTGCTTTTGTGCTGTATCACACTGGCTCCCCTGCAGTGATTCCCTAGGATTAATATCCATTTTTTAAGTATCCTAGACAATAAAATCAGGTAAGAGCAGCAGCTTTTTGTTTATAGGCATTTCCATGTGTTGGAGCTCTTCTCAAAACTATGAATACTCTTGTATTTGGTTAAGTAGGTTTAGCACTTCACATTCTGCCCTACATCCCTTTATGTTTATGCTGCTCTGAACACACAGGCTGAGACATGGAGAAGAAGAAACAGGCTGGGGCAGGTGGGAGGAGAAAGCAGCTTTCCTTGGGCTGTGTTGTCACACCGTGATTCTAGGTATTTACATTATGACTTACATGGATTTCAGACCTGGGGACCCCTTTCCTTTGCTCTCAGCACTGTGCCTGAGAACACAGTAAGATGCTATGGTTTCCTCAAGGAGCTTACAATTCTAATAGTTTAAAAACAAATAATAATGCAGAAGCAAGGAAGTAAAAATCAGAATTGAAATAACTTGCCCAAGGTCAAATAGCAACTCAGTGGCAGAGCCCCAGATTAAGCCCAGGACCTCTGGCTCAAGCCTGCTGCCCTGTCCTGATGTCTCTTTCTTTCCACAAGAAGCTGGTTTTCCATTACATTTTACTGCTGGAAGAGTAAACCCTCTGGTCATCCTTTGGTTTCCATTTTGGTCATTCTGCAAGAGACGTTGTGGTAACTGTTCTGTCCAAGAAAGCTTGAACTACAAATCAACTGAAATTACTGAAAACGTTGTTGATGTGCCAGTATTTCTTTAAAAGTTGACCTGTAGATACAAACTGTGCCTTGCATGTGTCATGTTATGCTAGAGATCATCAGATGTTTACTAAAAGGTGCACAGATAGTAAAACACAGAAAAATTGCTAATCAGTAATAGTGAATAGTTTAAAAAGAGCAAAGCATAAATATGTTCCCATAAAATATTCATTGAAAAAGCTTGAATAATGAAAATAATGCTTAAAATAAAAGACTGTTAGTAGATAATTAATTAAGAAAAAAATAAATTGGTTTTAAATTGTTTGCTATGGATAGTTAGCCCATTTAATCAGAATTATCATCTTCCAGGCAAATGGCAGACAGCTAGTAAACATTTTTTTCCTGGGAACTGGCTAGAGGGGAGAACAGCTCTCCACGCATCTAAGTTTTAGACACTTATCATTTTGAAGTCAATTCAGAGCTTCTGGCGGTTTATGTAATCTTAAGGCACTCTTCCCACTTTTGTTGCAGAATTCTCAATCAGGTAGAGTCCTTTTTAGTTACATTACTGCTTGTTTCATTAAGAAGGGAATATGATTTTAGTAACAAGGTGTGCCCTTGGCTATAAGTGATCATCATGAGAGAGCAGTTAGGTTTTGCCCTCATCACAGAACATACGCTTTTAAAACACGGCTGTTAAGAATCACCTCAAACAGCATGATGTTGGCTATGACTCCTCAGGCCCTTTTTCCTACAGTTTACAGGACCGCTGACAGTCTGTGTGTAACTGTCCTGGGTCCCCAAGAGAGAAGTGCCCAGGCATGTTTCAGGGGGCAGAGGTGGCACTGGAGCCCCGTGTAGAGTTCTGCTGGGGAAGAACCAAGCCACCACCTGTGGTTGGCTCTTCTCATACGTCAGTGTTTTTTGATAGAAGTATCTGGTAGCCCATACTATGAAACTAAATCTCCCTCTCTGTTTTTCCATCTTGTTCAATAGCTCAAGGGGAGAAATAAGGTATAGGATGGAGAAAACCAGGGATTTAGGGAAAGCATCTGCTTCATGTCGTGCTCTATGGGACCAGATTCTGGTATCACATTGGCTTTATTCTGGCCTGGTTCCAGCTACTGCCCTGGAGTTAACATTAACTGTAGTCCAGTATTTAGTAAACTATAAATTAGGTTGTCTCCTTAAGCATTGTGCATATATCTAGCAAACAGTAAATAGGATTAGAAGAAGACAACAAATTAACCAACAATAATAATATGTTAGCTGTCTTCTCCCTACAGCCATCTTATTTCCTGCTGTCTTTCCTATGGGATTACAGGTATTCATGTGGTCCAGTATTGTCCTGGTATGTTCCTACAAGGATTCCCACTGAGTTCAATGTGACTATCTCTGAGTATAGTACGGTGTATTCCTGGGTTAGAGGAGTGTCAAGAAATTATCTACAAGAATCAAGAGTAGAGAGGAGGCGAGAAGCATTCTGTTTGGGATTTTATTTTGTGTTTTTTTTTAAACAGGTGAGAAATGACTATGACAAAAATCCTGCTCTAACTCATGAATGCAACCCAACACCTGAATAACTGAAACCAGATTTTGGCCCAATTACTAGAAAGTAATTCTTCTCCTGTCTTTATGACCTGTACTTCTGTTAATAGGAAGCTTCAACTTCATAAAAAAAAATAAAACTCAACCCTAACTCAAAAGTAAGTTGATAGGGGGGAATGTTTTAAGTTTAAAAAACACACGCCCCACTCAGTGAACCTCTGAAACCTGCAAATGTTTAAAAAGAAGAAAGAAAAAAAAACACCACAGCAGCTGCAATTTGAAAAACAACACTCTGACGCTCAAAATAAGTAATTTTAATAAGTACCTCATAGCTTATTTGCAGATAGTTGTACAGTCTGAGAAGAAGAAAAAAAAAAAAACTGTAATAGGCCTTAGGTCAGCTGCATTGATTTAATGCATTACTTAGGCTGCCAGAGCAGAGGTAGAATCTCCTCGCACTGCATTAGGAGCGCCTCAAGCCTCCGTGACTCCTTTTGATCAAATCTCTGTGAAAGATGAGTGTCATGCCCTCTTCAAGCCAGCTGTGAGGGGACTGCCCTGCGACTGGAGGAGCACGCTGGAGCACACCACTCCGGGGCAGCGAGGTGAGAGCTGGCTGCAGAGGTGAGAGGCAGACACAACTTCGTACTGTAGGTCTGGAGAACACCAAGGGGGAGGATCTTATTTCACTCCCCTGTGCACAGCCTGAGCATACATCAGACCTTGAGGTGCTCAGAGTCAGACAAGAGTAAAGAGGCGTGTGATGGTTCTGCCTTAGTACTTGTACAGGCAGGAGTGTTTCCAGTACTTCTTTGTACAACTCACTGAGGGAATGGGAAACTGTTTTATAGCTCTGGAAACATAAGCACAGTAAGAATGTCTGAGGTAAGGAAAGTTCTTTGCAGTTCTATATGAATGTGTATTTTTACTGTGCAACTTTTATTTGTGGTTATGCACTGTGGAGATATAAAAAATCTTGCGATGGTGTTGTTTTGGGTAATGAACAATGGAGATGAGAGCTGTAGGGAGCTGTACTCTCCTTTTCTTAATCACAAAAAGATACTCTGAAAGTAGAAAACTAGTTTATGTAAAAAATCCTGTTTTTCTTTCTGCTGTGCACTAACAACTGAATGACTTTTCTGTTCTACAGTAAGTAATGCAGAATTGCAGGCTGATTATAATAAGCAGAGCCATCACTTGTGTAATTGTTTTCCAATCGAAGTAGTAGCATGCAAATCATAAATACTTGACAATGTTTAATTGTACAAGTCCTCAATATACATTAATAGCAATAAATTCTATGATTTGTGACTCAGATGTGTTCTGAGTCAAGTGCTTTAAGCAGATACATTATCATTATCGTGACGTATAAATGCACTGGAGAGCAGACAACAATGTAATTTCACTACGAAGTTCTTTAGAAATTACCACTAAAGTGGAGTCTAATGTTTGTCCTTTATATACAATTTATTGTTGACTATTTAGCTTCCAGAAAATAAGGCCGGTAATTCTTTTCTTAGGATCAGTCTGTTCGTATTTGGGGGGGGGGGTAGGGGGTAGGGGGTGGAGCAGGGGGGAGAGAATGAGTCTGTCTGTCTGTGTATGGGGAGAGTCAGTCAGTTTCTTAAAATATATTGCGCTAATTAAGAGGTTAAATGCATCAGAATAAAAGACACTTTGATTTATTTTGATTGTTTTTTTCAACACATAGCAAAAAATAAACATGGTTTAATTGTCAGCTCATACATAATGAGGTTTTGTTAGTTGTGTTTAAGACAGAGCATTTTACTTTCTGATTTATTAATTAGCCAAATACTTCTAGTCCTCTGTGTAACGAATCCTGAGTTTAAAAATGAGGAGAGGGCAGATCGCTAACCCAGGGGAGGACTACTGATATACACAGGCTGTGGTTTATCCTTCTGTAAAATCCTATGGATAAAAAGTGACACTACTTATTTTTTTTCCCTCTCTTTTTTTTTTCTTCCCCCCATCTCTTTTTTTTTTGAATATTTTTCAGTTGAATAACCTGTGAGGCAGGCAACAGTTTGATATTTTGGGGATGTGGGAGAGAAAAAATGAAATAAACTGGTTATGTTTTAATTTAAAACAAACCATTGTTTGAAAGGCATTTAGCAGTCAATTTCCACAGCTGATCTGAAGTTGGAGTTTATTGTGCTCATTTAGTTGAGATTGTTGTTCAAGCGATTTCTATATAATTTTTTGTAATTCATGTAACTACTTGGCTTCTTGAACCTAGGAGCTGATTGTTTGTCTTATCTTTTGGTGAGCTAACTCTGCGTTATGTTGCAAAACCTTGAGGCATGTTGTGTTTCTTCGTGTTCCTGCAGTCTGCAAGTGAAGTCAGCTTCATTAGTTTCATGATGGCACATCAGTGCATGGCTGGTGTTGCCGTTTCCTTCAAGCTACTCCCGGAGCATGATCTGGGCTGCCTTGGTTTGGATAAGCTTGTAAGGATTTGTCAGCCAGATGTGACAAGATTGTCAAGAGGCAAGTAAAGAAGGAGATCTGATATTAATCAGTGCATAGCTTGGAGCCAAACTTTCTCAAATGCAGTGTAGTAACATGTTCTTCTCATTTACTGCTGCTCTTTGTGGCTATAGAACTGCCACTGTCTGAGTTTGACGGTTAAAAGGGATGCCAGCTAATAGTCTTTAATTGTAAGGATACAATTCTAGGTGGGAAAAGATCATATGCTTCTATTTTTAACATCCTTTTGGAAAATACAGTTCTGTTTGCTGCAGTTTGCTGAAAAAATATGCAAGCGTTATGTTAGACAAGTCTCTGTTTCTGTACTTTGGTTTTAAAATACTGAAATTGTGGCTTAGCTCTTAGTGCTGGAGGAGTGGGAGGTGGGGAGCCTCACTCCACTTCAGGTCATGGTGCAAAGTAGGACTAGCATTATTTTTAACTACTAACAACAGTGGCCGTTGGTTTTCTTTGTTCTAGTGATTAGAACAATATACATTGAAGAATACCTTTCTAATTGCTTCTTTTACAGAAAAGGGAAAAAATATGGACTTTCAAAGAAAGTATCGTGTTATCCCTTAGATTTATTTATCATTATGTTTATAATGCCAGTAAGTTTTCCTTATAATCAGTATAATTGTGCATTTCTGTTTGAAATAAACTCAAGTTTTTAGTAGTTTGCAGCTTAATCAGCTTTTATTTTAATAATAAGTGAACATTTAAAAAGTAACTAATCTTATGTTATGGAAAATATATTTTTGTTCCTCTTAATATATATGGATTTTTGCTTGATTGATTTTTAAAAAGTAATTGTTCTGTTTATTCTTTGAACTACCAAACCATCTACAACCTATTCAGAACTGTAAAACTTACAGTATCTGCAAATATATCCAAACCTGAAGGAGAGCTAAGTAGTCCCAGAAACAGGAAAAATTATTACAAGTGTTGGGCCATTTCATGGGCTTTTACTATAGCCAAGATGAAATTCTGCCTACTTAGGCTGCAGTAAGGTTTGGCCTTTTGATACCGAGTTTCTTGACTTCCAGCTTCTGTGTCTGTTCATGATATTGTTAAAAAATCTGTTCATACAACATTAAGCATGTCATTCCATTTCCAATCAAACAAGCCAGCGATTTATTTTGTTTTCAGTAATAAAGACTTCATTACAATAATATTAAATAGACCTCTGATAAGAACAGAAAAGTTCTCGTTTTATCTTAGATTACAAGTCTTGCTACATATGCATGTTTTAAGAGCACTTTTTGTATGATTTGGCATTTATTAAAACATTTTTCATGCAGATTTAAGCTAAAATTCAGGTATGGATCTTGAATTCATTATTTCAGCAAAACATCCACCAAATGCAGGGAAGAAAAAAGTTTTGGCCCTCTGGGTCATCCCCTGCCCTTCCTGGCTTCAGTGGTGCAGGAACTCTTACAGTTCCTATGTGCTGGGCAGCCAGCCGTTTTGATCCTAGCAGATGCTACAGCTGAAGTTTTACAGCAATTGTCATCACCTTTCTTCTTTTTAGTTTTTATTTCTTATTATTTTGTTGCTAGTTGCTATCTAAAAGTTCTGCTTAGGGACTGAAATTTCAATATTCAGGCTAAAAAATAAAATTATTAAGGGAATGAGGAAAAGTGACAATTTCAGACTTCAGTCATTTTAGAATAAAGAATAATGATATTTTCATTCCACACTTTAAAACCATGGTAAAATAGTTTCTTTAAACAAATAGCAAAAAAAAAAAAAAAAAAAGAGCAAACTTTTGAATTCAAATTTCAAACATAGCTGATTATCAGTGAGAAATGCATATTTTTTTTCATTTGAAAATAGCCAATTTCTGTCTGAAAGCCACTTAAAAATTTCCTCACCTGTGTTCAATAAAAAGGAATTCTAAGTTTTAAATTGTGAAATAACCAATGGAGCTACACTGTTGCATAAAATATTGCATAACTGTAGCACCATAGATAGTATCATGTGTATATGTACAAATACTGTTTGGGTTTAAAACTTATGAAGTTGCATTAAATGAAATTGTGTAACATTAAATATTTCAGAGAACTTTTATTTTTTCTTTTATCCTTTAATCTATGTCTTCGCTCTGTGACATGAAAAAAGAAAAAAATTTAGGCATGCATATTTTATGGCTTTGAGACTTAAGCAGTGGTATGAGGACCTGAAAAAGTTAGGATTGTCTGAAACATTAACTCACCCACATTGCGCCCATATAATATTTTATAAACTAGGTAAAGAGTTAAAGACATATTTTAAAGGGCTTGCAGTTGATTTATACTAATATTCTTCATTTCTCTGATACTTGTGATTTTGTGTTTATAACATTTATTTCTTGCTAATGTAGGGCTTGGAATTAAATATTTAATTAAACTTTGGTTCATGGATAGGTCTGTAAGTTTCAGCATTTAATATGATATGCATACATGTCAATATGGGTAAATAGTACATGTGCAATTTATTTGCTGGATTAAATAGCATCTAGTGCTTTATCATAAGAAATTTCATGCCATTTCTATTCGGTGACTTACCTTTACCCCTAAAGCCTGACCAATTTTTCTCACAGTATGGAGCAATATGTTACTCATTTTTGAAATGCACTAATAAGAGAGATTTTTCCTGTAAATTTATTAAAAAGGGAATTTACTTCAATATCTTGTGGTAGGCACTACTTAATACTCAGCGAAGTGCTCCTGACCCATGCAGGCTAGGGAAGGTATGCCATGGGAACTGTAGCATTGTAGTCTGTTTCAGAATCAAAAGTAAACAACAACTGTAAGATAATAATATTATGTGACATTTTTCATTCCTCAGTTTGTATTTCTTGTTTATTTGCTTTTCCAAACCAAACAATAAAAGAGGATCTAAATATGTTCCTGGGCTTGACCAAGCTGTCTGTCAGCACACACCTGTTGTTAACAAGTAAGATAAATTGCAGCATAAGCCAATGTATCTACAAGCACGTTGCTGAACAGCAAAATTAAGTTTTACTGTCCAGTGCTTTTTGTTTGAAGAGTAGCAGTCTGAGTGTGTGTGCTCACACGCACACGCACATTCTTTTCTCTTTATAATTATTTTGACAGTGCCATTAATAAGAGCTGCCCTAAGGGGCCCTTTAGGGTAAGTGACATGCATGAGGAGTGATTTTCATCCCACAAGTTACGCTGTGATTAAAGTTTGGCCTTATAGCATGCTGCCTTTCTCAGAAATGGCTGCCTTTGGCTTCCTCGCCCAGCTGCGTTGCCCGAGACTGCCCAGAGCTCCTCTCTGTTAGCCGTGAAAGCTGCCGCTGAGCCCAAATTGGCTGTAGGGTTGTGAGTCTGTATTTAGCTTAGTCTCTTATCTCCGCTCCTCGCTCTTAGAACTGTTCACAGTTCAAAAAACTTGTTAACAAAGTGGTGACGAGGACCTTGTGGCCCGCAATTCAGTAGCCAGCTAAAACTGTCTTTTAAATCCACAACTATGGTTGATTTGATGCGGTGTTGCTGTTGTGTGAAGGTATTACCTAATTTCAAATCTTACCGAGCTTTTTTACTTCCCTCCTTCATTTTTTTGGCTATTTTGCGGGGTGCTTTAGTCAGTTATTGCAAGGAAAAATAAGCATTTTCAGCTCAAGATGCTCGACTGCACCCACAAGAGGGAGATCCAGTCAAATCCCAGGCCAAAACTGGCTTTGTTCAGCCCCACTGAGGGAGAGGATAATGGGGCAATGCAACATGCTGCAGGATCTGGGTTGTAAATACTCTGTTTACGTGTATTCTTAGGCTGTGGCTGTTTAAAAGGAGGTCAGGTTTTGGTATCTGAGCCCAAATAAACAATATGAATATATACATAAGGATCCAGATAATTAATGGGATGTATTCTGTGGTCTTATCTAGAAAATGTATTCAACTTGTGGCCTTTGTGTTCTTTTAGGAGTAAAAATCACAACATATTTTCCCCACAGAGAAGGGGTAAGTGGGAGTTGAGTGGTATCAGCACCAGCCAAAATTTTCAGCACAGTAGGTGTTAAGTTCAACTCCTAAATTCATGTTTGGCCTCTGAAACAAAAGCTTTGTGTCTGAGTTTTTCAAAGGTTCTTGCACCTCCTCAGCTTGGTAGGTGTGTACACGATCAATGTGTATGAAAACCAGCCTAGTTACTGAGGAGCAGTTGTGGATTTAGGAACTGAGTTGTGAGTGTAACTTTGTGTTCAGTGGCACTGTAAAAGGCAAGTTGTGGCTCATCTCCATCTTTCCCATCTCTCTCCTAGCTGGTCTCTTAAGCAGGAGGCAAGAATTTTGCTAAATTATTTTGTTAATAAGCAGTTTGTCAAATGAATCATCTAGGGCGCTAGCATTTTAAATATGTCTGTAATGGAGAAGGTTGGAGCTCTTGGTCAGTGCTGTTTACTCTCTCACATCCATGTGCAACTTTTCTCTATTTAATTAAAAGCTCAAAACATGGAAGATACCAGACTCTTGTCTGGATATAACAAACTGTAAGACTTGTTTGCTTCTTATGGAAGATACTTGTTACTTATTATGTTTATTAAATAACAGTATTAACAGCAACTGTTACTTTGTAAGAAACATTTTTTTGTGAGGTAACATTGGAAATGTGTGCAACATTCAGCCCGTTGCAATTAGAAATCTTATAAGGACCTTTTCCTTGTTCTAATAATTTTATGTAATTATTTTAGTCTTCAAGATTTTTAAACTTCAGTATAGAAACAGCAGAACTTGCAACAACCAAATGCCCTTGAGAAGGCATAAATGTACAGGAGTGGAAATCCCTTTGTTTCAAGGGCTGAAGCTGTTAAAGGCGGGCAGTGTATGTATACTATTGGTGACATGTAACTTACCAGTATAGCTTTAACCACAGCCATAACTGAGAACCTTAAACACATGACAGAAGAAAACACCACAATACTGAGCTGAACATGTTCGGGTTGCAGCATGGGCCAAGTCTACTTTATGCAGAGTAACTCTCAAATTGGCCCTGCCATCACACAAGACCAGTACTTGCAGTATGTTTCAGTGCATTTCAGTGCACTATTACTTGGTGAGGGTCCCCCTTTTCCCCGTTCCCTGTGTGTCCTCCCAGCTCTACTTACAGGCAGCGAAGGATTTCCATATTCTGTCCATCCTCCAGGCAACCCATTTCCTCTTTGAGGTGAGCATGTCGGGAAGAAGATGGCCCAGAGCTTTTCCCTGAAGATGCTGCAGGGGCCCTCCTAATGTTCTCTACAGGCAGGTGGGATTCATAGCCTTGCTAAACTTGGAATACGTTGAAACTTCCAAGGAACAACAGAGATGTAAGATGCTTAATCTAAACTCTAACAGATAGAATATCAACATGTAGTTTAGGCTTAATTGTTGGGCTAGGTCTTCAACAAATATTTGCACCATCTGGAGCAGCCCAACACCATTTGTGATTGTACTTGAAATACACTGGGATATATTTTAGTTCCAGTAAACCGCAGGGAGCTCAACAGAGTATCAAAACCTGAAACTGTGTTTAGGAAGAACATGCACAAGGGCTAAATATGTACTATAGAGTGGACAGAATGGATACAAAGACATGTGGGATAGATGAAACCAGATATTATTAGTTTCATACAGATAAGCACAGCTGGGTTGTGATACAGTGAAAGAAAGGTGGACAAAATGTAAATTGAAAATTTGTTTTAAAACATGAAAAAACTGACAGTTGGTATAATTTATCAGTGGAATATATCCCTAGGGGAAGCGGCAAAAGTTGCCTGACAAAAAATGGACAGAGCAAAGCTTTTCTCATTATAATATGTGGAAAAGTACAGCATTGAAGAAGATGCTCAAGATAAGGTTTTTTAAATTTGTCTCTGCTTTCAGTGGTTGCTCGAAGGATTCAAATGCTGAACTAATCAAATGTAACTGGGTGATGAAAAGGGAAGACTTATTTAAACTTTGCAACCACAAGAAACTTGGTGGATAACAGTAAAAACAGGAAAGAAAACAAATTGGACAGGAAGGCAACTTCACACTCATGTATAGTTACTGTTTTCTTTACTAAAAGATGCATGTGGATTTGCATTTGGCCTTTGATTTAGCTGTTGACTGTACTTCTAAATTAAGAGATGGTAAATGTATCCATCCTTTTACTCCTTTTGCAAATCTTTTACAAGGTGTAAGCAAGAAAATATTTCCTAATAACCAGACATATGTACCATGCTTAATTTTGTTTCTACAATCCAAAAAGAGAGCTTAATTTCCATGGATTATTCTTAATATGTGAGAAAATTGTTACCTGTACTCTAAGAAGTAAAAAGGCTTTCATGTTTTAGCTGATTGAGAGATAAGAAAAATTCTAATGCTTTACTAATTGATCTTCTTCCCCCCTTATAAAGTTTGTCTCTTCTTCCACAAGTGTTCTCACTGTGGAGCCACTGCAAGTTTATTCTGCAGAAATGGGACCTGTCCCACTTCTTTCCTTTCTCAGAGGGTTACTTTTTCTGGGATAGGAGACATGGCCTCATGGATTGAATACCTCAGTAAAGGACATGAAAAGCGATACCTGCTGTATCTCACCTAATGAAAGTTTCTCACACACATTTCTTTCATGTAACTCCTATTTCTTCTTCAAACTTATGTTTTAAACTGATAGGAATTTGTAACCCCTGCTTTCAGAAGATGTTCCTGTAACACAACATCAACAACACCATTTTGTCAGCAATCCTTATAGCAGAGCAGCAAAGCTCTCATGCTCTTCATGTGATGGCAGCAGCTTAAAAAAAGCAGTTTCTAAGTGAGGGTAGCTTTATGCAAAGAAGACAAAGGTTTTTCTTGGATGCCAGAAACAAGCAAGGGTGCTGTCCTGTGCATTACTGACATTGAATACTACCAGGATAATCTGGGACTTGCTTTTCCATTTTACTGGAGTCTGCACTTGGAGCTCTCACTACATGCAGAGAGTCAGACTGACTTTCTAGCGTGAGCAGAGATCTCTAATTCGGTCCTGACAGGGTCTTCAGTATTTGCTGACTTTTTATTTCCCAAGCCAAAGTGCTGTCAAACCAGAACACACTTACACAGTGAATGAAATTTGGTACAGTCATACTGCCCTTCTCTTGCTGCATTTTTTTACACCTGCTGTTAGTATGTTGCGAGTGAACATAGGTCCCAAAAGACTTCAGGAGACCACAGATGATCTCAAACTTGCTTTATAAAACGAAGCCTGATTATAAACTCAGAATCAAAATGAATTTGTTCCGTTAGCTTGTATTTTTGTTTAGCTGTGAAGGCTGCAAGTGAGTTGTAAAGAAATGTTGAGTAACTTTTAAAGCATAATCGAAGCCACATCAATATCTGGCAAAAAAGATGTCAGCAGTCATGACTTTCAGGCAACAGATATTAAGATTTCTTTTTCAGTGATTAGTAGTTAAATGTTTTTCAGTAGCCAGTTTAATGGTTAATCTGTCTCTCCTCATGAGGAATCATTTGTATTAAAAATCTGATGTTCAGATTCCCACAGCCATGCTGCTAAAACCACAGAAAATTTTGATCAGAATTTTCAACTCTATTTTTTTAAAAATGAAGTGTTTCTGATAATGGATTTGGAAAGATCCATTTGTGAGGAAAAGAGTGACTGGAAAGCAGTAACAAGATCCTTGATGATAGCATAAGATTTATTTTTAAATATTTGCCTTAAGTTTCTGGAAAATGAAACTAAAAAATCGACCTGAATGAAAGTATTGCACTTAAAAGAATTTCCACTTTAATTTCCATCTGCATTTCCAATCCTTTAATTGCGATTTTTAAGCTTTACATATATGCAATCTAGAAAGTTATTCCTTTGTTCTGTAGAATGAAACTGTGTGTACATTTCACTTGTTGGGAAAATAATGCTCATTAAATGACTTGATGTAATTACAGTACCTTAGAATAGGCGTATTAAGGATAGTAGGATTAACAGGCAAAAGGCAAGTGTATTAATCTCATGAAGTTTTGCTAAATTTCTCTTCATTAAAGTGATATAAGTTAATTTGGGAGATAATCAAAGTGCCTCTTTTACAAGTGCTTTTTTAAGTCGAACAATGAATGGAGATTTAAAATTGTGAGTCACTGATGATTTAAAAGTCAATTTTGCCATGTTATATACTCTCTGTGACTATATTAACACAAATGTTGCTAGAAAAGTTTTAGGAGACAGAATCTGACAAGCACAAATGAAGGGAAATTATACCAATCTGAAAATCACGCTTCTTTCTTCTCAGGGATTCTTACAAGTAATTTTTTAAGTCAGCAACAGATCCCTGATTTGAGGGTGTACCTTTGATATGTTAGCAGTATGCAACCTAACTACATCTAAGACTGGATGTCCAGAAGCAGCAATGTATTGACTTGAGCGGGGATCAATTCCATATTTAGAATAAAAGGGGAGCTGGACTCTTTTTTTTTTTTTTTTAATAACCACTTTCATATATGTAAAACAAAATGTCTTCCTTTTACTTTTTCTGGGTTTTGCATGTGCAGTCTTCTACACATATACAGGAAAACAAAATAAAAGATGTAGCATATAGAGGAAAGATCTTACACAAAGCTATGAAATGCAAGATCTTGTGATCTTGTGCGGTATATCTTTCTTGTCTAAGTACACAAATTAAGAAGAAAAAATAGAAAAAGGGTCAGTGGTTTGTGGAACAGGTCCAAAGGAAAAGGAATGAAAAAAATTTTGAAATCTTAATTAACTTATCATCATGACAGCTTTTTTCATTGTGAATATTTCTGTTACTTCTTGCAGAAAAAGGAAGTACTCTTGTAATTTTGTCTGGAGGGACTGCAAAAGATGCATTCATGGAATGCTTACCAAACCTAGCACAGTTGCCTATGGAAGGGGCTCAGTCTGTGCAAGTTAGAAAATGTTATATATGTACAGAGGTAGAAGGCTTGAAATGTATTATTGTTTGATATCATATTATTTGCTATTGTTTGGTAGAACTGAATTAGCAGCCACCTATAACCTTTTTGTCCAACTTTTCCATAAGAAATTTGTGGCTTTTTATTGTTATATGAAAGTATTTTAGCATCTAAGTGAAAATATATCATCCATTAAAGTGAAGTAATTCAGACTGCGTAGGGTACTGATGTGTATTTTACGACTTTATGGGGAGCACAGAGCTTTTCTCAAGAATTCAGTATTTTGTAATGGCTCCTTTAAAAAACTAAAGGCAGAGTGATTCAGAGATTTCAGTAGCCTTGTTGCCGCTTGTTCTGATCCTTCAAATAACGATGAATCTCAGAATCAAGTCACTGCAGTTTGGAGATGTACATGTAAGCTAACTCCTTGGTAAGCCAGCTGCTGAGATTTTAAAATCTCAGTCCAAATCCAATCATGTAAAGCACTAGGCACCCAAATGTCCTGCATATTCTTGTTCACAGTAGACTGTTTTATGTAGTGTCCTCTTCTGCCCCAAGTCAGTCAAAATCTTCAAGCCTAAAGAAATGCCTGTTGCAAATCTAAGTTAAATTACCTTTCTCTCATGTCCTTTTCATTTAAAACATTTCCTGCATCAATCTTTCTTAGCCTGGTGGTCCAAAAACTTGCTGCTTTGTATGTTTCCCAAAAGTGCCAATGGGGGCATGCCTGAAAAGACATTACTTTTTCCTTTGAGTCTTGTCTTTCTTTTCTATGGCTGTTAATAAGTAGTGGAAGTTGCCGTTTTGCATAAGACCCTAGGAGCAGGAGTAGCAGCCCATAGTGGGCATACCTTTGCCTTACTTCATACTTGCCTCTCTGTACTTTAAAATGTGAAAAGTTTTGGTTTAAAAACAGAAAAATGCAGTCATATTACAACTTCATAATCTAACTTTTTTTTTTTTGTATTCCAGTGCAGACCTCCTACATGTTAATTTCTTCACTTTTCCTTCTTTAATAAATATTCCATTTGTGCAGGAACTATTCCTAGTATCAGATCTAAGCAATACAGAAGCTTACAAATGTTTTGCTCTATAGCAACCCCTACGGAGCTTTAACTAGGACCTCAGAGTTGTCTGCCTGCCTTCTGCAGCAGATGGGCACATACAGAAGGAAGCATATATTCCAGGAAGCAAGTTCATATCACCCTGTTGATCAGGAACATCTGAATACTAATTTGATTTGCATTATAGATGACCTTGGTGAGAGTAAAGTAATGCACAAATTGAACTGTGCAACTGGTTGCTGTCTGTTTCTGTGCTCTGTTTGGCCTATTATCTTTCAAACATTTCCCTTACAAAATGTGACTGCTATAGTCTTTGAGGCGTTGGAGTACTTTTTGGTGAGCTTTGTTACTGAGAAGTGTTAGTGAACTCCGGTATCTTTGACAGGTTACATATATTCTATGTGGATGCTGCTGTACGTAAGGGATGGCATCTATGCAGAGCTAACATATTGCTTGTTAGAACTTCCTATACTGCAGCATGGAGCTCCAGCAAAACTTGAAGAGAGCGGGACTTTCATCTGTATGTCTTTGTTTTCAAACCTTCCTGAACAAAGTGATCTTACATGAAGATCATAGCTTAGATGAATGCGAAACAACACTTCTGTATTGTTATAAATGCACTTCAACCTAAATAAATTCACAGAAGTGTTGCTTTGTATGTTATTAAATATTTTGCCTCCATAATATTCCAGTGCTCTAGCTGGTGACCGATTCTCTTTAAAGCAGAGGTGGTCTTGCAAAACTCAGGTTTTGCCTGGATGATCTATATGCATGTTGGTAGGTATGTGCTGCTATGTTAACTCTGTCCATTCATATGGATTTTATGGGTGTATTGTATATGTATAATCTGCATGCTCTAGATGGTGCTTATATATTACCTATTATCCTTTCTATTGATTTCCAGGCTATCCGATGCACTCTGGTGAACTGTAGTTGTCAGTGTTTCAAACCTGGGAAAATAAATCAGCGACAATGTGACCAATGCCGGCATGGATGGGTAGCACATGGTAATATTTGTTCTTACGATCTATATAAAACCTTTTAGGATCTTCCTCACTAAAGCATGCATTTGATGTCACCCCTCATCCCCACACACACCTCCAATATGAGTTACATTCAATCTTATCTGCCTCTTGTGACTCAAGTTTATTTATATTTTGTGATTTTATTTTCAGCTCTGAGCAAATTAAGGATTCCCAACCTCTACCCATCAAGCCAGGTAGAAATAGTTCAATCCAATGTTGTGTTTGATATCAGTAGCCTCATGTTGTATGGAACCCAAGCCATTCCCGTGCGCCTTAAAATTCTGCTAGATCGGCTTTTCAGTGTTCTGAAGCAGGAAGAGGTGATACAGATTCTGCATGCTCTGGATTGGACACTACAGGATTATATACGTGGATATGTGCTACAGGTATTTAGAGGGGCTTTTTTATATAAATATGATAGCTAAGTAGTATTTCATAATGTTTTCTAGCTCAGTCTTATCAGTGGTTCACAATGCATTAACAGTGTGGTACATCTGATAGGCAGTAATAGACTTGTACAAGCTCAGTGCCAGAAAAGAAAGTGTGGATTTTTGGTCGTTGTTTTCCTCTTAGGCAGGCTTAACTGAAATCTTCCTACTTTGCTCAAATCTATCAACAAAAGTAAGCCAAGATAAAAAGAACAAATTACTGGGAATGTATCAAAGTAAAGGCTTCAGAATTTACTCTAGTATTACTTGAACAGTGAGTTTACTTTTATACAGCAGAATAATACATTGACAAATAAACTCACCATCACTTTAAACACCAGGGACAATATCCATCTCTCGTGTAGTGCTGCTGACCTTACTGGAGCTACATCAAGGATGAATTTGGCCCTATGTGCTTACATTGATGTTAGTCTTTGCCACTGTGGAATTTACCTTTTATGTAAAGTAACATTATGATCTTACATTATGACACGAATCAATATTTAATGTTCTTGATAATCTTGCTTTTTAGTGTTAGGATTAAAAATATGGAATCAATTACCTTGAACCTCTACCACATGAAAAATTTATAATGTTACGTTCTTCATCATCTTAGAAACTCTTACATGCACTGTGAAAAATCTCAGTAGGCCATCAAATACATGTTCTGTGATAAAATATTTATTGTAGTTATTGGGAAAAGTTAGGCATAGCTAGAGTTTGAAAGAACTCCAACACTCTAGTGTAATTACAGCTGTGCTCTGTGAACACTGGCAATAGATCAATACAGGTTCATTTGTTCTCTGATCTTAGTTGCTTGGAAGATTATTAAACTTGCAATGAAAGAATACTTGACTTAAATGAGGAGCTAAATCTTGGTCTGATTGCTTCATCTCTGCTGTCTGTACTTACATGATACTAACTGTTGTTCAAATGATGCATCTTAATTTTTGTGGGAAAAAATAGTTTATTGGAAAGTATTACCGTCCGTTCAGAAAGAAATTATATCACCAATGTGGTAAAATTTGGAAGAAAGTACCACCAGATTGCATTAATCTCTCGCTAAATAGAATGATGTTATCATTTCACTAGAGAAGACTTTTTAGTCCCTAAAAAAATGTGAGATTTGGGGGGAGGGTTTTTTTGTTTGCCTTAACTAATGTCCGATTCATTTAAATATTTTTGGCTTTAGGATGCTTCGGGAAAGGTGCTGGATCACTGGAGCATAATGACCACTGAAGAAGAACTGGCTACTTTGCAGCAGTTTCTTCGTTTTGGAGAAACTAAGTCCATTGTAGAGTTAATGGCAATTCAAGAGAAAGAAGGGCAATCGATTATAATACCACCACCGACTGCCAATTTGGATATTAGGGCATTCATTGAGAGCTGCAATCAACACAGTCCTAATTTTTCTGCTTCCTTGGACAAAATGAGTCCCACCAACATTCATCCCTTTGAGAATATTGTAAATAACATGGCTTTCATGCTGCCGTTTCAGTTTTTCAGCCCAGTGCCTCCACCTTTGATAGGTTCACCACCAGAAAGACATTTGATTGAGCAAGGTCAAGACCATAGCAATGAAACTAAACAAGATGTTCAGATACCATTTTCTGAAAGCAGCTTCTTAACTTCTAGTTCTGCGCCATTTCAACTTGAAAATGAGAGGAGCATAAATGGTCCAGATATCACCACTAAAACAGAAGATGATGCCCTTTTAAGTGATTCCAGTTCACATAATACAGCAGCAAAGCTTGAAATGACAGCACTATCTCCAGAAAACAAAATTAAATCTGTGGAAAAAAATGGCGCCGGGCCAAGGAAAGGGCGTGTTTTCTGCACTGCTTGTGAAAAGACATTTTATGACAAAGGTACTTTGAAGATACATTACAATGCTGTTCATCTGAAGATAAAGCACAAATGCACAATTGAGGGCTGCAATATGGTATTTAGCTCTTTGCGTAGTCGAAATCGTCATAGTGCAAATCCTAACCCCAGACTCCATATGCCAATGAATAGAAATAACAGGGATAAAGATCTAAGAAATGGTTTGACCATTGCTGGACCTGGAGATAGTAAAAGGACAGAATTTACAATTTTAACTCCAGATAGCAGAACTATTACTAGCTATGCCAACTCTTGTACAGATTCAAAGGGTCAGGCTGGATTTCCCAGTATTGGACAGAACGGTGTCCTCTTTCCAAACCTGAAGACGGTACAGCCTGTTCTTCCTTTTTATCGAAGTCCAGTCACACCAGCTGAGCTTGCTAATACTCCAGGTACTCTTCCTTCTCTGCCTCTTGTTTCTTCCTCAATACCAGAGCAGCTTGTTTCAAATGAATTGCCATTTGACATGCTACCCAAGAAGAAATCTCGTAAATCAAGCATGCCTATTAAGATAGAGAAAGAAGCTGTTGAGGCACCTAATGAAAGCAGTGATATTGCCAGTTCTGAAGATGATACACGTCTGCAAGTGGTAAGCGATGGAGAGCTTGAGACCTGTGAGCATAAGATAGAGAAGCGGGTGACCGACAGGGTGGAAAAGCACCCCCATTCAGGTAATTCATGGAAATCTGTCTCTGGGGTAGAGGGCCCAAAGTATTTTGAATCTGTCTTTACGCCAAATAACAAATACATCAAGGATATCTCTGAGAATGAATTGCATCACTGTGAGAAAGAGGTTAAACCAGAAGAAAATCAACCACTAAAAATAGTTTCCCATGAGATTATATATGAAGATCCAAAACACCACCACAATGATGTTATAAAACCAGTGACTGAACCCCCCATGTATATTAAAGAGCAGTCAAAGCGCAGGATTCCTAAAAATGACTGCCCTGAATTGCAACACCACTTGCTGACCGGGGGCTTTTTCAGCACTTTGTCAAACAGGGGTGCTGCCATTCCTTGTTTTGAAGACTCTAAAGATATGGATCATGTCAGTCAACATGCACTAGGGATTCAGAAGGAAGAAAGCCGCTTTCATTGTGACATCTGTAAGAAGACTTTTAAAAACCCTTACAGTGTAAAAATGCATTTTAAAAATGTACATCTCAAAGAAATGCATATTTGCACAGTTGAGGGCTGTAATGCTGCTTTCCCTTCTCGTAGAAGTCGAGACAGGTAAGAAAATTATAAACAAAATTGTATTTATTTTACCATCACAATGGAGCCTAATTTGAAATTAAAATGAGTGTTTGAGGAATGGAGCCTGCAAAGATTTTCTGTGTATCCTCGTATAACAGGTACGATAACTTATCAGAACATTCATGAAATGAAAATCCATTGAAAGAAACATTTCCTTTCCACTAGACTACAAGGTATTAAATAAAGCCATGAAAATTTCATAACTGATAAAGCCTGCAATAGTTGAAAGAATACTTTAGAACGTAAAGGGAAAGCCACAAGGGTATGAATTCAGCAATGTTCCAGTAGATGCATGTGTGGACTTACATGTTTAATATGTACTTTCATGTGTATTTTAATGTATACAGTGTTCTTCAATGAAAAAGCAATGAGATCAGTTCAGGAAATCTTCACTTGCTCTTGTCCTTGCTTCACTCAAGGATTTTGACAGAACAGACTGGTGGGGAAAAGCTCATAAGAAAAGCGAGATTACTCTGTGTCAGTACAAAAGTAGCATTAGTTCAAGTAGCACTGAGTAATGTTATCTGGTGTACATCCGCATTGGTAGTGCTTTTTGGTGAGATTGTGTACTGATTCCTAAACTGTATCATGAGCTTGATTCAGTTTACTGTTAGCTGCAGTATTGTGTTGCTGTAAATCATTTTATTTCAGCCTGTTATGCGCATAGGCTGAGAAACAAGAACTGAAGCTTTATCATTGACCATCAGTTATGCATCTGAATTGATAAGTGATGGATAACAAACCTGTGAAAGCGTGACGAAGTGTTGTTAGGTTTTCTAACTCCCCTGTAACAGTGTTGCAGCAGCTTTTGGCTGCAGGAAGCGTGCCTGGATAGTAGTTCAGGGTGACACAAGGTTTAGATTGTCTGTAATCTGCTAGGAGTCCTGGAGCCAGCTGATGCAGTCCAGAGAGAGGATGAGTCTCTGAGGACTGGCTGCTGCATCTGAGATGCACAGATTCGTCTGCTGCTGGCAGGGCTTCATACCCTGATCTGCTGCCTGCGTCTTCCCAGATGTGAATTCCTCTCCACTGTAATTGTGATATGGGCCACAGGAAAGAAGGCCAGCAGTAAGATTTGCATTCACATGCCACAAATTCCTTCCCACACCAATGTATTCAGTTCAGTTTTAACATAGGTGCTTTTGGAAGATGGTTTATTTAAAAAAAAAAAAAAAGTCAACCCACAAGAAAGTTCATGAGCTTTGTGGAATACATTATTTATTTGCAACAACTTTGCAGAAGTTTCTAGACTTTAACATAGAGTGCTGTGACTGCAAGTGTAAAATATTTCTGTGCCCTTTTGAACAGTTCATGGTTTGATTAAAGCATGATGGCAAGGGGAAAAATTAATGTTTTCCCTGTCTTGAAATAAACCGAATCTTCTAGCCAGGGCCTAGAACTTCTTCCCAGTAAGCTGATTGATATTATTCAATGAGGAGCAGTGATTTTATATCTTTTGGTGGTTTTAAAATGGATCTGGAGATGCCCATTCAAAACCTGCAAGTTGCATAAAATGCAATATTCCTTTCTCCAAGGAAAAGCTCTGTACTGATACGTACAGCTGTATCCCGGCACACAGTTACAGTACTTAAGATCAATATTTTTTGCAGACTCAGGTGTCACTCCTTTCCTGTTTTGTCCATTGGGAAAGGATCTTTTTTTCTTCCCCTGCTCAGTCCATTCTCTGATCTCAGTTCAATATACAGGTTTTCAGTCTGTCCCCCAACTCTTTTAGGCCCAGCACTTGATCTAGTGGAGCAGACAGCTATCCACAATGCAGGAGAAAATCTGAAACATTGATTTCTGTAGAGTTATTTCTGGTGTATGCCAGTGCCAGCAAGTTCAGATATCCAGTCACGTGTGAATCATCCATGTGCACTCTGTGTGGCAGTGGGTCAAATTAGAAGTATACAGTGCATGCATGCTACTAAATATTGGGGTTTTTTCTTTGTTAATGATCATTATGAAACAGCTGTTAAGTGGGGCAAAACACTTTCTTGCTAAGCTTGTCTTTGTTCTTCTAGACATAGTTCAAACCTAAATCTTCATCATAAGCTTCTGACTAAAGATACACTGGAATTCAACAACCATTTCAATGCAACATACCTCTTGAAAGACATGGCTAAGGAGTTTTGCCAAGATGTGTCTTTAAAACAACATGTTGGACATACTTCTGTAATCTTCAAAGGAATGAACAGAACAGGCAGCTTCGTTTTTCCAATGAGCAAAATTAGAGAACCCTGTTCTGAGAGTTATGGATACGATCCATTGAATGATGGAGCTGTTCTGGATCTAAGCACTACTTCCAGCATTAAATCTGAGAGCAGTGCTCATTCTTCTTGGGATTCTGACGGAGGAAGTGAAATATGCACCATGCCCTTGGATGATAGTGATGAAAGCTGTGAAGGACCCAGCCTAATGCCCAATGATGAACTCTACCAAGACTGTACTTTAATTGAGAAAGCTAATCAAAACTTTACAAATTTACCTTCCAGTTTGCCAATAACTTGTCATATATGTCAAAAAACTTACAGTAATAAAGGAACTTTCAGGGCCCATTACAAAACTGTGCATCTCCGCCAGCTCCACAAATGTAAAGTCCCGGGTTGCAACACAATGTTTTCATCTGTTCGCAGTCGGAACAGGCACAGTCAAAACCCTAATCTGCACAAAAGTCTGGCTGCGTCACCAACTAGCCTACAGTAAGATCATGCTGATCTTAATTTATTTCTGCTAAGAATTAATCATTTCAATTAAGGAATGTGTTAACATTAGTTTTATTTAAACTCATTTGACTTCTAGCCCACTCAACAACCACCGTCACATTCTTTTCTCCTGTGTGTGCTCGCCAGCAGTTTCATTTAGCAAAGCTTGGTGCTGTAGTTTTTGTGCAATTGTTTGATTTGTTGTTAAATAGCTAAAGCTTCTGTAAGGAAATGAAAGCATCTTAGAAATGGGGGAAATAGGGAGACATTAACTAAAGTATTTCTGATACCTGTGAAGTATTACTTGCCAACAATAGGAGCTTCAAATGAGAACCATCATCCCTTGTGTTTACATGTTAAATGAGTTGTTGTGTCGTGTAAGAAATTAGTAAGGGTTGGGGTGAGTTTCCTCTGGTTGCATTGAGAGTTTTGGGGCTACCATTTCGTTCCTGAGGCCATAGTCTGAACACAGTCTGAAGCTGACTTGCAGTATTAGTTGAACATAATATTTGCAGTTTACTATATCCCAAAATCCAAAAGATAAAATACAAATTTTGGAAGACTTTGCATACAGTCCAAATCTTCTGAAAATCCTGCAGTCCTTACTCTTTAAATTGACATTTCACTTGAGTAAAAATTGCAGTATTTTGGCTTTCTTGGAATTTAATACCATTTGCTTTGCAAAAGGAGGGGCTCCCTAACTTGGGAGGGTTGCCTGAATAAATCTGAGACATTCTGATAAATTGTAGTGATAGAAAGAATGAATAGGTTAAGCTAAAACTTCTAAAGCACAGCAAATGCATCCATAAAATGGGGGGGGGGAAGTAAATCCTTTAATTTAATATGCACTTTCTGAGTTCCACTTTCAGGAAAATAAAAGTTTTTGTTAAAAATGGGAAAAAAGAAAAATGGGGGGAAAAAAAACCCCAACCAAATACCCAAACTGCTTAAGAGTCTGAAGGAGCAATTCTAAGCCTTTGAGAGACAGCGATAAAATGGATGCAGTAGGTATCTTTCATGATTCAGCAGTTATTGTTTCTCTTACTGGTGGGGGAAAAAACACATTGATCTTTGTAACAATAGAAGAATGCTTATTCTCATTCACACCTCTTTTTTTTTTTTTATGAGAACATTGTCCGGTATCTTAAAATGTTTAATATCTTTGTACTTGTCCCTGTAATTAACAGTATTCTGCATTATGTTCTATGCACTTAAGAAGACTGTTCTTGCATTGTATTTAAAAAACACTTTAATATTTAATTTGTAGTCACATCATACAAATGCTCTGTGTGTGCTTGTGGTGCATCTTCTTTGACTGAATCATTTCCAAAAAGAAAAAGAACTAAGAAAGCAAGTCTTACAGTACCTTTTATTTTTTACTTTAATTCACCAGTTGAAATCTGTTGATCAATTCTAGTATGCAAGCATGATATCGACAGCACAATCTGTACATATTATACCAAAGCGCTTACAGTATTTGTGGTTTCTAGAACTAGTCTAGTGTTCCAGTATAACTGGATTTTAGTCTTTTTTCATTTTTTGTGACTGAATAAAAATAGACCAAATTTCTGGATTTCATATGTATGTAGAAATAATAGTACAATGCTATTGCCATATGTCTTGATGTTTAACTTATTCTAAAAAATACTATGGTATTGTAACCATTTCATATTGTATAAAAGAAACAAAAGTGGACTGAATATTTCGCTAATTCTTTTGAAAACTGGTTTGTGTGTGAGTATGGGTTATGCAAGGAAAAAACATGACACAGTTGTAAATGTTTGTGCTCACTAGAAATGGTTTCCATGCATTGTGAAAAGTAATCTTCTATTTTTTTAATTTACAGTAGGTTTATGTGATATTTAAAATAATCCATTTGTGCTTGAAGCTGTCAGGAAAAAATATTAGCCTGAGGAAAGTTGTGCCATTGCTTTGAGTTTTTGTGTTTGGAGGAGGGTTGGTGTTCTGTGTTATTTTGGGGGGAGTTGGGTGGGGTGTGTTTGGTTGTGTTTTTTGAATGGGAACTCATATCAGTGGAAATCATGGTTTGAAAGCTAAGGACACAATCATAGGAAACACAATTGCTCCCAGCCTTTTGATAGTATAAATCAATGATTTGTTATCCAGCTATTTCAAGCTCTTTTTTATATAGGTAGATAGATTTAAAACCCTATTTGTTTAATCATAAACGGTGGTTTTTTTTGAAACAGTGTGATGTAAACGAATGCTGTAATGCCCGTTAATTCAACTTTCACTGTGTCCAAAAAGGAAACACATTTGTATACCCTAATAATTTTGTATGTGTTAATAAAAACAAATAATAATGCCTCTGGTTGATTCAGAAAAGTAGGCTTTTGTGATTGAAAAAAATACTACTCTTCATTTTTATTTTTTACAAAATAATTCTGACAACACATTCCATCTGTAGAGAGCACTGTTTTGACAATGGTGCTAACTTATTCTATAATAAGGAAGTGTCATTATTTTAACGAGCTATTAGAAATAAAGTAATAAATCTTGTCAGATATTTTATTGAAGGGTGGGTTTTTTTCTTTTCTTCGTGCAGTAGGCAAGGGTAGAGATTAGTTTAAATGCCATCAGCTAAACAGAAGGCAAATATCATTGAGAACTGTGCTACAAGACAGATATTTCGGGCCCTATTTATACTTTGTATTTTGGAAAGGGTTTTTTGTTTTTTCTCAAAAATCTGGACAGAATGGGAGATTTATCAGAATAGGCTAAGCCGTTAGTACCCCTAGTACAGCATATGTATCTCATGAAGCATTTGTGTAGCTCCCTCCTCCTAATGACCACAATGTGGCTGGACCAAGCCTCAACATCTCCTGTTAGTTTTAAATATGTGTGATGCTTATAGCAGCCTGTATCACATATTCTCCACAGATGTTGAAGGAAGCAACCTCACTTCAGAATAGTAGTACCATTATTTTTTGAGCTTTTCAGGGTCAGTCTGGAAAGCTGAAGCAGCTTCCACTGACTGAGGCTCAGTTCCAGAGATATTTACCTCTGTGATGCTGTATGTACAGTTGGAGGCTCAGATCTTTATGTGAGATTTGAGCTGGGCCTGGATGTGCCCACCCTTGCTGCTCAAGTATGTTGCTCCATTTTATTTGTTGTTTTCTTTTTTTTCCCCCATTAGAAAACAAGAGCCTCAAAAACTAGATCCTGTCATCTTTCTGTGAAGAAGGCACAGATGCACGCTGCGGGGTAGCCACTCTGTACGTTTGAGCATCCAATTTCTCAGAATAAGGTATTTTTGCATAGTTCTGGGTTGCAAGCCTATATCACTCTGGAACAATGAGTGTCCTAGTGCTTACAGCAGTATTTGCAGAAATCCATCTTGAATGGAGCGTAAAGGGATCTGTTTTTATAGCTCCAGTTTTCTAAGTATTTTGAAAAGAATTGCGGCAAAACCAGAGGTTATTGTTTCTGGTGAATCTTAGTGAAGTTTTACAGTGTATGATCCAGCAAAGTGGAGAAACAAGTTCTGAAAATACCTGTCTGATGCTCTGCATTGAATAGGGAAGCCTAAAAAACAGCTAGACTACTTGGACTTCATCCAAGGATTTTTAAATAGGGTGCCAGGTCCTCCTTGAAAAGGGTTCAAAAGCAGCTTCTGATTAATCAGCAAGCATAGGTTTAAGAAACGCAGCTAAACTAAAAATACCTTTAGAGCTTGTGATATAGCCCATAAGGATTCCATTCAGCCTGCAAGTGAGCATTCATTTCCAAACTGAAATGAGAGTTTGACTCTGAATTGGGAAGGAGACAACAATGCAATAAGAGAAGGAAGGTTGGATCAAAGAGGTTTTGTAAAGAAAGCCTGGCTACAGGTTTTGTTCAGAGCAGCATTTACTGCCAGTCCCCCCATTTGAGGGGAGGGCAAGTCAATATATAAAAGGGTAAGGGTTGAAGTTGGATTAAGTATGCATAGCATGATCAAGTCAGCTTTGAATTACTCGGAAAACTTTTGGAAAACTCTTCTCTTCTGAACAGTTTGCTGGCTGGTGAGATTTCCACGTGGCCTTAGCAAACATGTTTCTGAAGGTAGACTGGTTTTTAATTTCCCCTTGCCTTTACCCCCCACCCCCCGGCTCCCGTGTCTTTTGGCACTCTTTGGATTACATGAAGTTACTAACTTGCAAATGTACTGTTGAAACATCACCCTGTTAAGCTGTAGCCCTGATAGCTTGGTTCCCTGTGAGCACCCTTCAGCTTTCATGTCTGTACTATAAAAGGGTAAAAGAAAGGTAATGCCATGAAGTGATAGTTCCTCTCTGGTGAGCACTTCATCTGATTCTACACCAATTTAGAGCTTCATAGAAGCATTTGTAGCCCTTTCTATTGTGTCTTTGTAGCTCCTATCCTAAACTGGTAAAAATGACTGTGAATTACTTGCCATTATTGCCGTAGATGCATTTGTTTAAAAAGCAGAAAAGTTGCTTTTAACTCCCGAGTGCAGTACTAAAAGAATTTGTCAAATTTGTGCTTGCCATAGTCTAGCAAAACTCTCATAAGTTTGAACTGTAAGGAGTACCATATATCAGCATCCTTTTAAAATTTTTTGGATCTTTTTTCTTTTCAATAAATTAAGGCCAATTCAAACATGTCTTAAGTGTGAGCTGCGTCTTTGCTTCAGTCTTTTAAATCTTTGGTCACTAATCTTGTTCTATAGTTTCTGCTCATTCAGCATAGGGATTTCCATAATGTGTCCTCTTATTACTGTTATCGTTAGTTCCCACCTCTACCACTCTTTTGAAGCTTAGGATAACAAGCTTCTTAATATTAAGAATTCTTCTTAATAATTCCAGAAGATTTTTGAATCTTGCTTACAAATTTAAGTAGAGGCAATCATTGAAGACTGTACACTTAGCAGGTAGTTGCAGGTCCAAGAAACTGTCAGGGATGGACTGTAGAAATTAGTTACCACTTTCTGGGAAAGCATGTTGATATGCTGCTTGAAAAAAGGTTCTAGAAGTCCCATGTACTAGAAAAAGCCCAAGCCTTCCCTGTCATATTATGAGTGAGAGAATTCAGTACCTGTGAAGCTTTCCTGTTGATTTTTTGAGATTTTGAGCCAGACTCAAGTTTTTTAAGCTGTGTAACATGTTTCCTACTCATTCCCTGTCTGCACATCTCCTACCACAGACTAGCATTTCTCAGGTCCGGAAGCCCAGCCTGCCCTTCTCCCTGAAGCCTAAAGCCATAAAACCAGCTACCAGTGAAATGACTATCAGGGATGAACTGAACCAATCCGGATTTTTTTTTCACCTCCTCTTTGTATCCATTCAAATTTAGAAACAACCAGTCCTAACATTTGTTCAGTCACAATGATAAACTGCAATGGCTTTCTAATTAAAAAAAAAAAAAAAAAAAAAAAAATCCTTGAGCTGCAAGTAACACGTTATTGTTAAGATCCGTACTGAGCAACTTGCACTGCAGCAAAACTGAGCAGGCAAAAAGATTTCAATCAGAATTCTCATTTTAATTCCAAAATTATTATTTTTAATTATAGTCATCACACAAGCCCTTTTCTAGAAAAATATTTATTTTATCTGAATCTGCTGATTTATAAGAACAACAGTATGTGCACTCCATGCATAGGTAATCTATGCACACATATATCAATACATAGCATAATTGCATATGCATAGGGCTGCATATTCATGTTAAACCTAATTCCACTCTCGTTTATGGTAGTGTAAGTTGGGAGTAATTTCAATTAATTCAGTAGAACAGGGCATATAATACTGGAGTCACGTCTCAACAAGGACCATAAGTCACATGTGTGAGTACCTAGGCTCATGCTGGCTGCTTATACTGCTCTGTAATTGCTAGCTTACTGAGGCAGGTCAAAATATAACACTTTGAGAGAACAAACAAGTTTTACTAATTTCTATGCCCCCATTTCCACTATAAATTACTATAGTTTGCAGCTATTTTTCTACATGACCAATGTAACAACTGTACTATGAAAAGTGTTACCTTTGCTGGTAAGGTAGCATGAGACAGATCCTGTGTAGAAGTAAAACACTCACTCTGGAGTGAGCTCTGCCAGTTTAGGCAAGTTCAAAATCTGGACAGATATATCTTATAACATTCAGAGAGTTTTCAGTCAAAAATTCTCAAAGGGAACAGAATGTGTGATTGTATGGCGTATAGAGATGTGGAAGAACCAGGAGCAGCCAGAGTGACTTCAGAGGAGATGCTAGGAAAACAACATAACTTACTAGAAAGGAGACACGTTATTGCTGCCCTGGGAAGCCGACATCTGCACCTCTGTGTGGGATGATATAAACCTTACGTTGGATTCCTGAGCACAGAGAGGCCATGTGCAAGTCAGAGGTATACGCAGGCTTCTCAGGCTGCAAACAGCTTGAATAGAGTGTGCTTGGGACTAACAACTTGCCTGATGCTATCATATGCACGATAATGTAGGGCTTGTTAATAATATGAGGGCTTATCTCTCTTCAGAAAGTCACTCTGTAGAGCTTCCAGCCTTCCCTGATGTCCTATAGACTGTAAGTCTCTCTGCCTTCCTAGGCATATGCAGGAAAAACTTATCTGAGTGAAATCATCTACTTCACTTGCTTTCCCAGCACTCTGCCTCCCCCTGCTTTAGCAAAAAAACATGCCTTTACCCTCTGTATACAAAGGATGGATAACTAGAGCTCCTGCAGTGCCCATCCTTACCCTTCAGCTATTTCTTCATCTCCTTCCTTTCCAAGGGGGGGTGGGGGGGTGGTTGGGGGGTTGGGGGTGTGCGCACACCTGAGGTTCTCTCATTGCTGTGGAGTTTGACAAAATTCTCCAGACTCCAGACCCTTTTGCTTTTTGTCAGCCTTATCTTGCACAAACAAGAATGAAGAAAAACAGAAACCGGGAATGAAACTGGGGGGCTTTAATTTGGAAAGCAACCACAGGACTGCATGGAGCACATAGTTACTAATGAGGCTGATGTTTGTGTACTTTTGTGAGTTATCACCATTCACAGAGAGAGGATCTTTTGTGAGGAGTTCCTTCTAGAGTATTATTTGTGGCAAAAAGGGAGGAGATCTTTGTTGAGGGAAACAGGAACTGAATGGAGGAGAACCCATTTTGGAAGCTGTGTGGGCATGAACGGCTGCTGCCAGTGAGCGGGTGATGATATTGTGGGAGATGAAGCAGGAATGGAGAAAGATCTGCCTGTTGAAGATGCAAAGAAAAATGTCTGTATTCTGTGATTCGCTTTCTCTGATCCTGCTCTTCTCCCTGTTGTATTTGAGAAGGCTACTCTCTCTTCTTTCTCCTGTATTCTGTCACGATAGAAGAAAAAACTCTGGTAAGGGGACAGTTAGAAAGCAGTCACAATTTCTCAACCATATCTGTGCAACACTTTATGGTAGAGGAACGAGGGTTTTCCCCTCACTCAGACCATGCAGTTCAGCTGTAAGGAAAATAAAACCAGTGCCTCCTCTCACACCGAGCTGCCAGCACTGCATTACACACTCCTTGCTCTCTTGCTAGTGCCCTTGAGCAGATGTAACGTGAGTCTGGTACGTGCTCGGAGGAGGCATTCTTCATGCGGAGGAGGGGAAGGGCTATCTACAGGTAACTGAGCTGGTTTGGAGCGCAGGAGACCTGCATGAGAACTCCAGCCATAATTCCACTTTCTGTTTAATTTTAAGCAAAGATCTGCAAAGGCATTTTATGCCTCAGTCAGAACAGTAGTTTCTGACCTCATAAGAAGATTGTGAGAGTAACTGAGCTAATAAAGGCTTGGACGTATGCTGTGATATTGCAGAACATGTAAGAATCCAGTTCTATGAAACCCTTTTTGTGTCCCTATGGAAGATTATTGCAAATGTAGTTTTTGGATGACATTATCCTCCCCCACCCTTTAATTCCTTATTTTTAAAAAAATCTTCAGTATTCATAATCTATCATTTCCTCCATCACCAGTCTTTTTGTTTACAGCAAAATGGCAATAAAAAGTAAATTACTCTGTTTTCAGAGCTAAGGAGCAATAGGCACTGTTTGATGTCAACTCCCATCTCCTATTACCCTTTTGTATGACTGAAAGAAATCAATTTGTTGTTAAACTGGCATTTATTTTGTTTTACACATCAGGCTATTATTGCAGGGGGTGGGTGATATTATTTTTTTCTTTTTCTTTTTTCTTTTGGCGATTTTCTGAGCTTGTCCTGTGAGGACTTGTTCAGCATGGGTATATACTGCTGCACTCTTCTGGATGGAATTAGAACTGGTCAGACCAGCCTTTTTTATTGCTGACAATGGGAGGTGATTCTGGTTCCACCACATGGTAGATGCCTGTGTAAAATCTACACCGGCCTGCTTTAGAAAAATAAAATTGTAAGTTTTCTTTCCTCTTTTTTCAAGAGGTTCATAGCAGTAAAATCCCAGGCAATACCTAACTTGATACAGATTCCTTAGAACACACTGTATTTTGCCTTATGAGGCCTGTTGGTCATTGTAACAGACAAAGATCACGAAATGTGCAGCACAAACCAATTGTTCAAACTTTGAGATAATAAATACACACAATCATGTTAAGTAATGGAAATATATCAAGTGTTGCACATCTGGTTTCAGGGATGCATATAACCCAGACAAAAACAATAGTCAAAGAGAGAAAGTAGAAAAATTTCCAGGTCAGTAATAATAACTGTTCACACAACACTCAGGGGAAATCAAGCATGCGTATTTGCATTCAGATATGTACTGTAAACTCGAGAAGTCTGCATACCCTTCTACAAAAGCATGCCAAAGTTTCTTTGAAAAGTTGTGTTTTTCATCACATTAATTACATGTTGGATTTGGGTAGAAGACCACCATCATTACATTACATCAACAACTTTTGCACTAATATAAATACCACAAAGAATCCTGCAAACTGAGTGCACTCTGTCCCAGAAACCTCTGCAGAACATGGTTTAGCAGAGCAGACCAGGAATATCACCCTACTTGGTGCCCTGCTGCTGAAATTTAGAATAGCTCATGAAGCGGTCATGTTCTTCTAGAAAGTGAGAAGTTATCTTATTTCCAGTTTCTCCTTTTGTATTTATAGTTTCTATCTATCTGTTAAATCACAGTTGTTTCTTAGATGTATTTCTGTGCTTTAACATGAATGTAAGTGGAAAACTAACACAGTGCCTTTGAAAATCCCCAAATTGCACAAATTCTGGGAACAGCAAAGAGTGAACCCCTTTCCTGTCTCAACATCAAAGGAGAGTCTCAGGGCATTTCAAATGAAGATAAAAATGTTTAATTCTATGTACAGAAATTGAAACACACATTGGAAAGAGAAAGCTCCCTCCCCAGTGTTTTGGCCTTGCAGCCTCTCTGAGGTCCCAGGACAGACTGAGTCACAAGTAGAATCTGAATGCTATATTTGCTGTTGTTCTGGTCTAAAATAATTGTATGCTGCCATGTTAGTGGAGGAAGGTTACTGTATGGAAGAAATAGCTAGGGGCAGTTAGATATTCAAGGCAGTTTTATGCTTTATAGAAGCTATGTCTAGGCTGGAGGATAGTCCAAGTTTCTGGATCCAGGTGCATGATCCTGTGTCCAAGCTGGTGCAACAGTCAACTTAGAGCCTTCTTGTGTCTTAAAGACTAGTGTCCTAAGGCATACAAGGGCATGCACCTAGGGTTATTTGCGTTGCAAACTGCATGGCTTAAAATGTGTCAGAATAGTATAGTGGTGTTGGGTGTGCTCTGACGTTTCTTCTTTGCTACACAATGACTCACACTTTCATCCCAATTTTCCGGCCTAGGGTCCTGCCACCAAGTGATACACTCTACTTAGTTGCTATGTGGCTCCTTTGCACCAATGCAAAACTTAAGAAATATAACCTGTTTTAATGAGGAGAAAAAACCAAACCTATTTTTATTTGCAGTCCTGAGAATTCTTAAAGAATCTAAAGCTAAGTGGGAATTAGAAAGGTAAGAAAAAGGACCCAAATATACAGCAATTAGTGCCACTGGCATGCCACCGTCAATGTGGTTTGGGAACACTCAAATATTTAGCATTATATTCCTCCAGCCACCTAGCCCAAAAGGTAATACATTATAATTCCAAGGTTAATATTCCATTTTTATCTCTTGTTTACAGTGTAAAAACCAAGCCCAGTGTTGCATCCTTACTCAAGGACTATGATGTGAGATCTTTCTTATGTGGACAGCGATATAAGGAAAGATTATTCACATGATCAAATCATAGCCTTCCTACATATTTCTTCAGGCCTTTTGCCCTGAAAAGATGACTCATTTTAAAAGTGCTAACTTTGAGAAGCAGTACACAGAAGTGTATTATTTTTTAATTTTAAAAAATTAATGCTGTCTGTGCAACTTTATCATGCATGAAATTGACCGTGGCAGTTGGAATTATACTATCTAATCTGCTGAAAGCCTTGAATTCACACCTGCAGGTAACTAAATTAATAGCACTCAGTTTTGTAAAACAGCTAAATAATGGCAGTGTTATGCCGAATATCTGACAGGTGGAATATATGTGAGTTTTCTTCAGCAAGTATTGAAATATTGCTGAGATCTTAATGTTCATGGCTCCAAAAACAGAGTATGGTAACCTTATTACTTGCTCCTTTGTCCACATTGTTCAGCAATGTTTTTTCTGTTGTTGAACTCTTTTTCTGTTGTGTTCTTGCACTGTGTTAAAAGTTGGACCACATTCCAAGTTTTAAAGTGAGGATCTTGTATAATTTGTGCACTTCTGTTTCTATTATTCCCATTTTCTGCTCTCACATAACAAATGTGTATCTCAGCTGAAGGCAATATGTAGCAGGGAAAATTATTTTTTTTTCCAGGTCAATGCTGAGCTTTCTCAATAGAAGGACACCTTTCCATGTTTTGCTGTAGCAGGTGTAAAGCAGAAGGATAGGTGCTGGAGGAAGATGTGTGGTAAAATGGCTCTGAATTTCTCTGCTAGAATTTTTCTACAAAGAACACATGCTAAGAAAAAAGACACACAAACCCACTACTGGTTGGATTATTCATCAGCTTCTACTGGGTTCATGGTCTGTTCTTACCCTATTTTCATTTCTTGAAGGTAGCTATAGCCTACTGAAAGGCCTTAAATTTTGGAGCAGCAAGAAAGTAGGAACCTAACTCTTGTTTAGGGACCTAAACAAGGATAGAAAGTTCCTCAGTCTCTCTGCTTCTTTCACATGAAGTGAACACAAGAGCCACTTTTGGACACAAAACAGGGCCAATGCATCTTTTTCTCTGCTTTCTCTATTTCTTGTCTTTTCTTGATACTTTTCTTCTACATCCTCGTCCCTTATACGGTTTAAAATCCAGTTAATAGAAGAGCTCAAGGCAGACCTTTAGTCTGTGATATTCTGATGAGCTTTACATCAAATAGACTCACTTTGAGCTTCTTCAGGGGCAAAGCATGATAAACATGCCTCTGAACTTGTAGCCGAAGTTCATTTTCCTTGCCATTTGTTTGATTTCTTCCTAATGTAAGCTTTTTGAATGGTCTTGGTCAGAAGGTGTTGGCTCATGGAAACATTTTGGAACAATATTGAATGTTTATGGAAAACTAAGAAAAAAAGCAGTAAGAAGGAGGGCTATGGTCAATTGTACTTACTGTTCCAGACCACAGTGATACATGTGTGGTAGCTCCAGAGCTTCAGAGGTGTTAATGAAATGGTCTTTGTCATTCTTGGGATAAAGGAGAATACGGCTATCCTTTGCTTTAGAGAAGGGAAAGGACAGTCTCCTCAGACAGTCTCTAACATTGTGATGACTTTTGGGTAATTTTCAGAGGTTCTGAACGTCCATAAATCCATATTAAATCTTTGTGTTGTTCCCAAACAATCCTGCCTCCCATTGTAGCTTCTTCAAGGGTCTTTCAGTTATAAGACTCTCTGGCAGGGTAGAAAGAGGAAGCGGTTTTATCCACAGTGTCATCCAGCCTTCCAGGAGCTCTGTGGGAGGAAAGCATCTAACTGAAAAGTACCAGAACTGGAACTGAACACTGCTATCCAGAGGTTAAGCAGGTCTGCCTCTCATCTCCCCATTATTATAATCACAATACACTTTTTCAGCTAAATGCAAGGTAGCAAGACAGATTGGATTATGGTGAGTTCCCCAAAAAGTCTACATACCATCTTAAATCAGAGACAATACTAACAAAACAAGGATCAGCTTTATCTGGAATGCAGGTGTTTGCTGGGAAAGAGGGAGTGAAACATGAATCAAATTCCATCCAGAGTTTGCAAATCAAAGAACTAGTGAGCTGCAAGTGAGTGTTTTCAAAGAACTGCAAGAATATCTACTGGAGTACCAAGGGACTTCTGTCTCATGGTGAATTATAAGCAGAAGACGGGTGCAGACATGGATTTGACTAAAACATTCAGTTTGAGACACAGTGGAACTTTTTGCTGTTTGATTAGAATTCCCTGGGCTAAACCCACATGCAGTTCCTCTCTTTCACTTTGTCCCAAAGCACTTGCTGTAGCCGGGGACACTGAGCAAGTGAGCACGTTACCAGTCTGTTCATCCACTATATACACCTTCTGCTAGCTGTGCATGAACAGGAGGGACTGAATCAAAGAGTGATGATACTGTAGGAATTTAGCCTGCAATCACATCCATATAATGCCACCTTAACTCCAGTATGGTTACACTGGTGTAGATCGGAGTAAATCGTGCTCCTGTGCTAAGGTAAACGTAGATCTTGTGCTATGTGCTGCCAAGAGCATAATACCTTTTCTCATTTTGCAATTGTTGCTTGTTACGTTTTAAGGATAAATTTGTTTTCAGTATTGTTCTCAGTGCTATACGTGCAGCTTCCAGTATGCCTCAATGCCCCAACTTGTAATATTTTGTGGAAATGAAGTGAGTGTGAGCATCTATGTATGTAGAGTTACCATCTCATAATGCTAGATTTTATGACATGAGTAAAAGCTATTAAGAAATTGGCTTGTGATTCTTCAGGCATTCCTCACAAAACCAACTGCTGTGAGCTCCCCCACCGAGACCGGCAGGCAAATCCAGTGGTATTTGCCCAGTGGTCTTCCCTTTACCAAAGCTGGTGGTTGTGACACAGATGTGCTGGATTGGTCACTGACCTTGTTTCGATTTGAAATACGGAACTGTGATTTTTGGAAAGCTGGAGATTAAGGGAATGTGCACCTTTCACATCCCAGCTGAAAGACTACACCAGGATATTTATCGAGAAACTTTCAGGGTGAACAGCCATTAGTAGTATTTTGTTGTTGTACCACTGTTATTTTAATGTTCGCACACAAGAAGGTGTTGCAACCGTAGTATGAGCTGGGGAAATCACAGCGATTGTGCTGCAATAGTCTCACGTCACACTGTTCTCTGCCATAACAAAATGTACACACCAGCAGACGGCTTGGCACAGAGGAGGGTAAAGTTCTTTCCTGAGGAAGGGAGCTTGCTCCACCCTGATGACACTGAGCTTCAAAAAAGTCTCTGTTTGAGACTTCCAAAAGTCTCTTGGTAAACTGAAATGCTGCACAGAGCAACTAGCACCCAGACCTAAAGGTAGAAATTATTAATCTTTTTTTTTTTAGCACCTTGCATTTTATAAGTGCATCCCACTCAGTGAAGTAGATTAGTAAATAAAATTAAAGACACGGCAATGTAGGCATAAAAATAAATCACTTCCTCATAAGCAGACAGTACACTTGTATTAGAGCCAGATGAGAAGCAAAGAGATCGTAGCCTGAAAGCTAAATGTCCCTTGGAGCAGTTGCCCTTGACCATAGTTAAATCTCAACTTAAGGATCACAGCACACCCTGAGAAGAAAGAAGTTTCTTTTCTTTGCTTGAAACGAACTTGTCTGTTTTGCATCCAGAAAAAAAGTGTGATATCTACAGTTTAATAAATCTCTGATGTATTTAACCAGAAGGAGCTCTTAGTTCTTTACTTCTTTGAAATGTGTTGGGTTTCCATATAGGCTACATGTGCTGTGCAAACCTCAACAGAGTGACTCAAAATATCTTACCTAAGGAAACCTTTCTTGAGAAGCTCTGTGTATGTAATCAATAGACGGGCATTACTGCCCTATGAAGTAGACGAAGATTTCTCAGGCATTTAGATTCATGAAGTCTTGATTTTGGTTCTTAATCCTGCGGAGGGACAAAGCCTAACAATGATTGTTGAACCCTGTGGTGCCTGAGCAGCCCAGCCAAACTTTAATTATTAGTGGGCAGAGACCTCTGCTGGAAATTGTTCAGTACTTCAGGGAAACACAGTTTTCTATTAACGGTTAGAACAAAGCTTGAAAACCCTCCTGGTGAGAAAGGTCAGAGGCCTGAGAAGGACTACATTAACGGCAGCATAGATATTCTTGATGGGGCTTTTCTCTCTGTCTTTTCTGTGAGAGCTGAACAGCTCTCTTTAAAGAAAAAAAATGACCTAACTTGGATCTGTACACCAGTACAACAATGGCAACACTTTGGGATGGCCTCTGGGAAAAAGCAGCCCGTTTGACCCGGCAGTGTCTTGGCAGACAGCTGTATGTCCATGGCACTGGCAGGAGCCATGCAGGAGATGTGCGGGATTCCCAGGGAGAAGAGAAAGCCCAGCTGGACAAGTCTTTCTGGCAACTACACACCATAGTAGTAGCACCAGCATGTGCTAAGTAGCTTCAGAGAGAGATGCTAACTGCATCGGCAGAATGCTGAAGCCACAACCCCTGTGCTAGTCTGTCCTGCAGAAGCTTCCTTATCGATATTTTCTTTTATTAATAATTGCAGTGCTTTGGGAAGTGACGGTACAGCTAGCACTACGCTGCCAGCTTCTCATCTCAGCGCAGGTTGTACAAAACCGAAGGGAGACATGAGCCAATCGTTTTTCCCAGGAGGCAGCTGTCAGAAACATTGGATTTCCATTTCTGAAAGAAACTGGTTTTGCCCTGAGACAGCACCTGAAGCAGCAAACCACCAAAGCTCCTGAGGTTCAATGAGTGTCCATGAGGCAGAATTCTGAGGAGTCCCAAGTTTGTCTCCTGACAATAGGATTCAAGCTCAAAAATAATAGAACATTTCTCATGGAAATTGCAACTCATAAGCATGTGATGTTTTGGGGTTTTTTTCCAAATCCATAAAAAGGCACAATAAAATGTCTAGAAGCATCTGGATTCTTTGGAGTTGATCAGTCAGTCCATTGGTCTAGCATGGTACAGAGTTACAAACAGTACAATCGATGCAATTTTGAGTAAATTTTGCTATAGAATGGCCCTCATGTGAAGTTTATTAGTTAATGGAAAGACTCCTACTGTTACCAAAAATTGTAACCAGGAAAACTCTCCAAACCAAATGATAGTTCAGAAAGCTGACATTGGTTTATTGCAGTGCTGGGTGCATGGGGGATTCTTCCTCCTGATTTGCACACCAAGTTACTTGAGGATACACATTATATACAAGAGTACTTGCATATTCACAGTATATTATATATTCATTTTCATTCACGCACAGGACTGGTTACCAGTTTCTCGCTTCTAATGCAAACTGGTACGCATCCTCTGATAACACTACTGAAGCTTTTTACTAACTACGAATGCTCCCCAAGCGGGGTTTGCCCTCTGGGGGGGCACTATTTGAGTCAGAGGTCAGGATCTCCCACTCCCACAATTACCTTTGTCCTACTTTCAACTGATTTCTGTGGACTGCAACACCTTATCAGCTTGTCTCCTCTTGCGGCCAAAACTTTCTCACTTGGAGGCTTCTTTCTGCATAATTTAGATAACAGTGTTCTTTTCACAATCTGTTCTTTGTTTCCCAAGGTTGACTCCCTTGATTAGAAGTCCTTTCATTCATCAGTTTTGACGACTTTGGAGGGTCAGCTTGATCTAAACTTTGTGCACAGATTTGTTTAATATATGGTTAAACACTAAATCAAGAGTTCAGCAATTCGGGAGTTTAGACAACGCTTCAAGTTTTTGATTGAGCTCAGACAGAGCATCTCCACCAGCTACATAATATGCATATATAGTAGGTCACATTTTAACAGTTTCCCTAGCCATTTACAACTGCAGCTTTCTCTGTTTTAAACTAAGCAGAGTGTAGCTGGTGGCCATGTGTACAAGGAATGGTAGTAAAGTTTTCAGTGTGAGTGACATTCTGACAGACTTCTTGCAGGGGGGGTTGGGATATTAACTTTTAAACTAAAGCTTCCCAGTGGACTTCTCATTTTTCTTAGAAAAATTTGCCCAAACTTTCTTGGTTTATTCTCAGACCAAAGCCCACTTTAGAAATCCTAGCTTTGTAGTATTTTATGGTTCTGTCTGCTAAAGTTTCTTTCAGTTATTTTCATACAAACACATTCCTGCTCCTATTGGCCCGAATAGCCAATATTGAATACTTGTGGACTAGTTCAGATCACACACATCTTTATGTGAAAGAACATCCAGAGTCACAGATTTTCTGATTAAAGAAGAAATCAGATAATCTTGGCCTGAAGCTCTTTCATCCGGCACCCCACCCCAACGTCCAGCCTCTATACGAAACTGCTTGTTCAAAATTCCTTCTCAGTGAGTTTTCATGTTCTGCCTCTTCTTATTCAGCCCTGTCTCTCTTCCTCTGACAAACCACTTCTCACACCAATTAGATGTATCTTAGGAATTCCTGAGCTGCTTGGCTTTTGGTTTTTAGAAGAAACCATGTCTTACCACCTTTGTCTTGCACAAATAGCCCACTGACCTACCCATTTCAGTGATGTTTAAGAGGCAGATGATCCTCTGATACCTCCTTCCTAACACATTGTTTCACTCTTCTTTGATCTACACTAACAACATCATTTTTCTATAGTAAAAAGAATATGTGGTCTTGGAATATTTAAAATATACAGAACATACTATCTTAAATACGGAGTTGCATTCATACAGATTATCTTCCCTGACATGCCAGAACAAATCACTCAAATAAATTTTACATTATTTACTACTGATCATAAATAAAATAACCCTTGCTATGATATTGGGCCTGCATGTTGTTCATTTCTCCAGACACAGGAAGTTTTCATAACCTGTGTCTAGTTTTTGTAACAAAGATTTGTCACAGACATAGGCTCTACTGGGCTAGGTGCTAGATATGAGCAGGGCAACGAGAAAGTTTCTGATTTTTCTATGCACTCCACCATAACATTTCCAAACACTGTGCCTGGCCTTGGTTTTGTATTGCTCAGCCCTGTGAGCATGCCAATCTGCACTGACATTTCAGGTTATTTAAGCACTTTGGTGGCCATTTTAGTGTCAAAGGAGGAAAATGAATACAAATAAGTTGTTCTGAGTGCTTGGCTGCCATGTCATCCTCCAAAATATTCTGAGGTCTAGTGATACAAACTGAAAAAAAATTGAACAGGTTTTGATAGAAGTTGACAGTACAAGCAATGTTCATAAAGAAACACATGGCCAGCTTAGGATCGTCAGCACAAAGCTTCAAAATGACTCCATTATTTCACAGAGGATCAAACACTAGGCAAAAGTTTTCTTACATTATCGTGGTCAACTCTGATGAAGTAATTGAGACTGCAGCTGGAACATGTAGCCCATCGAATCCTTTAAAATTTCCATTGCTTTTATTAGTATTTTTACCTGTTTATGCACATCACTACCATTGTAAGGAAAGCAAGAGCCATACCACCTGTATTTCTGAAAGCAAGCTAATTTTAGAGAAAGCCAACGTTATCATCCTTTTACACTAGAAATAAGATGATTAGAAGTACAACAGAAAGCAAGAGTGTTTAGAAAGTCTCCTTTGGAGGCCACTTTAAAAGCATTTGTATGTTATAAATGATCGCAGAAATGACTACGAAAAAATGCATAGATTAATTCTGAAATTTTAGAGTTTTTGGCAAGCAAGTGAGAAGCCCTTTTCTCAGTGTCATCTGTTTTTACTTTTACTCTAAAACAGCCCTGCGGTATCCTTTTAAATAATAGTGCAGGAGCCCCCAGCTGGGCCTCCCTGACTTCTAGTGCAAAACCCACCAAAATGTTGGAAAAAAGCTTTCCCTCTAAATAGCAAGAGCCATGCGTCAAGAGTGAGTGTGTGTATGTGATAATATAGAACCAAGTTGGGTGATTTGTGTAGATTTTACGGATTAGAAGTGAAACCATTTTTGTCCCCAGATTGACACCTTCTCCTAGATGAAGAATTCAGACCAACCAGAAAACAAAAGCCCAGCATTGGGACTAATCAGCCTTAAAGATGGAATAGATTAACATTTTAAAAGCAAATCCATTCCCAGCAGATTTGTTAGCCAAGAAAAGGAAGGCTCCACTGAATCCAGTAGAGGTTCAGCTGTTGGCATTGCACAGGCATATTCCAATGCATGGTGACACAACGTCAAGAGCTAACATCTTCAGTCTTTTCAAGTAAGAATTTTTAGTTTGCCTCTGTAGGATTTTTCATATGGAGGTGTCCCTACTAAAACAGCCATTCCATTCAGTCACTATTCTTGGAGTTTTCTGCAGGAGACCTGACTGATTCAGCCAGTATATGGATAGACAGTAGCAATAAAGCTCCGGGCCTTTAGGAACATCACAACATAACCCAGATTCCCATCGGTTGCCGTAATAACGGCTGTACATGTTCTGACTTGGCTCGTTACTGCGGCAGCATCTCCGAATGCTGCTGCCCATTCAGTGGAAGACTGGAGCTGAGCATGCTGCGTGGTGGGGCAACAGCCTTTGACACATCTGGCAAAGAACTACACGCCACAAACCTAAGGACAAACATTTAGGTGCTCAGAGCCCTGGTTTTTAAGTGTTTGAAGCACAAACTTCAAATAAAGGAGCTTGCAGGGGCACTTCACTAAGAAAAAATGAGAGAAATGGAGCATTTGTCCTTAATCCAAACCAGAGTTGTTACTGACAGAAGAAGGACGCTGAGACAATCAAAGCTGTCACCAAAAAAAAAAGTGTTAGTTAAAAGAGAGGGTGCAGCAGTGTCCTTATTCCTACAGATACTTCCCCCTCTGCAAAACGCCGAGAGAGACTGCACATAAACATTTTTATTATCATGTCACATGATGGTGCTGCATTGACGGTGATAGATTTCCTGGCAAATGTTTGTGTAGAAAGGCAAACATATGGCAGAGTGATCTACTATGAAACGGCTATTTGGACCTCCGCCCAGCCCTTCAGGGATTCTCTGGATCAGTGAGAACCAGTAGGTTCGTTATAGTATGTGTGTGTGTGTGTGTGTGTATGAGAACGTGTGTGAGAGAGAGAACGAGTTCATATTCAATGAAATAAAGGAATGTGTATGACATTCCTGATGTCTGAAGGTTTACATCAGCTTTGTGTGTGCATCCTTCACTGAATACATTTCTATATAATGTATGTATACAGTTTAAGTAACATTTAGTATAAATTTAATCTTCTGATTTTTCATTAGTGGTGTGTAAGTGTGCAGAACTACACAGTATTTATAAGACTGAAATTCTGTCTGGAGAACTCAAATGCAGAATCTTGCTGGTTGTGCAAGTGGGCAGTCAGAATTAATAGGAGTTTACACTCGGCAGGCTTGTGTGAGTGTGCTCCCTTTCATTGCCTTGTGCAGCAGAGGACTGGGTACACCAGGTATACACTGGCCAAATTATTCCTTCTATTGGTGTCAGCAGAGCTGCACCAAAAGCATTTGGCCTTTTGGTCAAATAGACCCTCGTTGCAATTATTGCAAATTACATTTTTGCTGAGAAATTAATTCCTTGCTTTAATTCATATACCTGTTGTCACTTTATTAACTTTGGAAAATGAGCACAAAATGGAACCATCTTCTGCCTGTCAGTCCCATTGCTGAAACAAACAGACAAACAAATTGCACAAAGTCTATATAATGGCCAGTACTAGATGTAAAACAGCTTATGGTTTTCAGTTATAAATAATAGCCTGCTGTTACTGGTTTATATTACTGTCCTGAATCTCAATTGTTCATATCCCTCGTTAACAATGTTCATTTTATGTTACGCAGGCATTACTGATAAATAGTTTATATTGGTTTGAATCCTTCTGTGTTGGATGTTGAAGTCTACATGCTATGAGTTCCCAAAGCTACCACTGTAAACCAAAAACTATCCTGGAAGGCTGGCAGCAGGCAGAGGAGGACAAAGCACGGGAAAGCAAACTGCAGCTCATTTCAATTTCATGCCACTGCTGCCCGAGGTTTGTCCTTCACACAGATGTATGGAAAAGGGGATCTTTTCCTGTTGGCGGGGTCCAAAATGACACATAGGTCCAGAACTAGACCTCAGTTTAAGGGCAGCACAATTTAACTAAAGGCCTGTGGTGCCTAACCAGATGTACTAATTCTTGCCTTTCCACTACTCCTCTGCTAGCTATGCTCCAGAAATTCACTGTTGTTCACTGGATGACAAAAAGCAGCTGCGAGTGTTCAGACTTTCCCCTCTCTGGGCACCATGGGCCACATGGCAACACAGACTGACTTTTATCTTCATAGGGCCAGCATCTGCCCAGTACGGCAGGCTGTCAGACCCTATGAAGTTGCAGAGGGCAGATGTAATACAAGTAATTAATACAGGCACCATAGAATGGACAGAAGATTTGGGTATCACTGTCGGTCCCAAAGTCCCTGCTCATTTCTAGACAGGCAATATGCCCTTTGAAAGTTTCAGTGGGAGGTTTGCCTGAGTAAGAGAGGAGCATCATGTCCAGTGGGAGTACCAGTCTATAAATACCTGTCCATTATAAGGCTATCATTGCCAATTCTGTTTGGCTGCTTCATCTCATAATATTCTCTTTGACTTTCTTAATACTAACCAGCCTAAATATTTTATGCTTGTCTTCCAGCAATATACTAAGCCCCTTGCTGTTATTCAGTGAAGATAGGTATCATTTTTCTGTTTATTCTGAAACATTGTAGTTCTCTGAACTACAGTGGGGAGGTTTGAACTAGTGCTTATGTTCGATAAGATAGCATCCACTTAAACATAAGTGACAGCTAAAGAAGAAAATAAGTGGCCAGAAACAGGCCACTTCCTTACCAATCACTATGTTCTAATTAAAGAGCGATGTTGTCACTTCTCTACAAATATGTACATTTCCTAACTCATAATAATTCCTCTGAAAATCTGTTAAGATGTGTATTATTTTGTAATATTTATATTGTCTTTGTATCTTACTGAGATTTTACATTTTAGCAACTCAGTTTCTCAGTGAAATGAATCAGGAGCAACTTCATTGTATCCAAAGCAAAGTGGCATAAACAGCAGCAGAAACATACTCTTTGACTTCTAAGAGACCTAGTGCGCATTGGCTGTTTGCTAGCAGGTGCAGTAGCCCTGATTTATTATTATTCTATTTATTATTTATAAACATGTAACTTTCCAAACTCAGAAGAAGAAAACCATGCCGCCTTTGAAGATGGCAATGTTGAGGAAAACAAAGTCAGACTATGGGGAAAGGGATACATTATACAACAAAGGGATGACTGAAATGCCAGGCAAGGTGATGTTAATTGCAAGTTATAATCTTAATTGTTATTAAGCATGCTAACTTCCTTCCTCCTCCACATCCTACTCGTGATCTTTTCTTCCCATCCTATATACCACTTTAATTCCAGGCTCTTTACATTCCTATGCTAACCCTCGCTCATTAGAGATGTGGTAGACCTAATCAGCTGTCCTGGGTGTCTGGGAGGGATGGAGTTTTGGGCAAGGAATTCAAAAGAAATGAGGCTGTGATTCTTGAGAAGCAGGATATGAAGGACATGTCACGAGCAGGGAGTATAGGCTGGAGATATCCGAGAGACAAATAGGTGAGCAGGATATTAGGTTTGGCATGGTTAATGGGGAAACAATCAACATGTGGCTGCCACATGACAGAATGTAAAGTAGGAAGGGGCAGTCTTGCAGGCCATCACCAGAAACATGATCTGGAGGTAGTGGGTATGTGGAATGTGTGAAGAAATGTGCTTTTAAGAAGTTCTCACGGGAGCCAGCTGGAACCAGTTCTTGCATTGTGCAGGGTGGTGTGCTGAACTTTCAGAGTATACCAGAAGGCTTAAGCGATAGCATTTCAGGCCAAGTGTGGTGGTGGTGGATTCGGCAGCTTCAGCCCCTCCCTTCCAGCTCCCCGTCACTCCCTGGAGGAGAAAGTAGCAGCCGCCCAGAGAGCGGGGGCCTTCTTTGTTGCAAATGAGGGAGGGAAAGAAAATAACTTGCCCCATTTCTGCCTGGTCAGTGATGACTGACTTCCCCTGCAACCCACCAGGCGCAGTATCATCCGTATCTACTTCCCCAAGCACTTCCTCATGCTCATTTTCATCCTGGCACCCATCAGGGTCACCACACTCAGCATCACCACAGCCACACAGCCTGAGGGCTCTCCTGACTGCCTAATGCCTTCAACTTCATGGTACAAAACAGCCACAACTTCAAGAAGGTGCACGCTAGCCACATTATTTCTCACTGTTCCTCAGCTTCTGACACTGTCATTCAGGTGACACAAAAATGAAGTTACAAAGCTCCTTAAATAAATATGTTCTGTTGTCCATGTTGGGATGTAATTATTCATTAAGTCCCATTCCAAAAGGCACTTTGATGAATGTAGCAGAGGGCATGTGAGAGAAATCTTTTTCTCCGGTATTTATGAGAGGAAACTACGATGGGGTAAGTGTCATGAATCTGGCACTAAATTTACTGTTCCTGTCAACTCTCAACATATTTCTCACCCAATAAATCTCTGAGGCTTTAGATGACACATTTAAAATATTTCACCAGAGGAGAAATGTCTGTTGCAGGTTTTCCTTCCTAGGTATTATGGCTTTATAGCTTTAGAGATGGAGTTTCTCACCTGGCCATTTGAAGAGGCATTTTATAGATTAGTATATCAAATGGAGCTGAGAAGTCATTAGTTTCATTGTAATGAATGATGTCTCTACCAAACACTAAAATTATGGGAACAGAGAAGTAGACTGTGCAACTTCTGTCCAAATAGATAATCTTCATATCACATGTAATGTTTACTGCACATTAATGGAAGTACTAGATTTTGATGAGTGTTTCTCAACAAACGGCTGCTGAAGCATCTCACATGCCACAAAAGAAAATTCAAAGAACAGTGAAGTTGCAAAGTCAGGGAGTCAAATGTTGGGAAATACTGGGGCTCAGGTTGCTGGTGCAACCTTAATTCTGCTGTCTTCTTGGGCGGTTTGTGATACAATCTTTAATAATCTCTTTCTGGGTTGGTTGGTTGTTTTTTCCCCCCCATAGAGAATCTCAGGCTGGTTACCACTGAAGAGTTTCTAGTAGGTCACAGAGTCCAATACCTTTGAATGCAGCGTCAAGATTTCCACATAGGCTGATGAGTTAACTGGCAGCATAGTAAGAGATCTTAGTCTTTAGATGAAGGAGTAACTGCCAGAGAATGAGGTGTACTGGGCCACAGAATTTTGTTAGATAAAGTGTGGGGTTTTTTGATGTATTCTAAGATATTTGGAAATCTTTGTCTTCTTACCCTTGTGGCTGCTTTGCTTTTACCTCTGTCTCCTAATCCCTTTCTGCTTTTCTCACATCCTTCCCATGCTTTAGCTCCTGCTCCCCTTCCAGCTTTTCCCAGTTCTCTCTCTGCATGCACATCTGGTCACTCCACCCCGGTATACTGGCTAGGTACTCGGAGGGAGACAGCCATTTTTTCCTCTCACGAGCTTTGCTTCCAGTCATCTCCCATCATGAGCTGAATCACATTCACTTTAGCCTGGAGCATGTTTAGTCCAGACAGACCATCTGAGACTTGTTTACCAACCCCTATTGAGTGCATATGAACGCTTTTCAGACTCTCACAACTTGGCTACATTTGTATGGTACCTGGCAATCTGGTAATTTTACAATTATTTCTTCTACTGTCATTCTCAGAAGAGTTTTGATTTTTAGCCACACTATGGTCATGGAAAATTTCAATTCTAATGGTTAAACGATAAAAAGTAATCAAGGAACTGAAAACAAAGGTTTGAATCAGAACTTGTTAAGCAGCATTGACGGTAGGCATCTTTTGTCTGGTGTAGCTTTAGCTGAAATGCCTGTGGAGAACAAGGAATGGCAGCAATGCGTACTTGCTGATAACATTTCCATCCCATACAAACCTTTTCAGCTCATAGCAGCAAGTTCCCAACCAGAGAAGAAGTTAATTTTAACTGAAGTGCTCTGGTCTTTTCTGCCTCTGGGGTACATGCTCACACCTCTGCAACATGTAAAGCAATCACCTTAAAGATTGTCTAATTTAACATGATTAGGAGATTGCTCCAGTGTATAACATAAGATTCACGAAACTGAGTATAGATAACTTGCTCCAGCTATGATACACACCCTTCTCCCTTCTACCATTATTACAGAGAAGGCTTGAGATCACCCGGTGAGCTTCTTATCTCAGCAATTAAGAATATCTTAATGGGCATGGTAAGTGCCTTTCTGTGCATGTTGGGATGGACATATAACATCATGGCCTCTGTTTGCCTGACATGAAGTAGCTCTGTAATTTCAGACAGCGCTCTCAGACATGTCTTGCACCAGGGAATGGCTCAGTTGTGACTCAGAACAATTTCTTATTAAAATATTTAACAGACAAGCGCTAGCTTACTGTGGACATAGGCAAAATACTAATCATCACTGACATATTTTTGCATGCAGGGAAAGGAAATACAGAAGACAAGAACATGATATCAGCTATAGACGGATAAGTAAAAAGAAATAATTTTATTTCAGTATCTTACAGTAAAGTTGATTATACAAGTGGCCATCCTGCAGAGCATTTATAGCTTGATCTCAGAAGGGATGTGAGTGGGGAAAGCAAAAATTTTAAGGTGGCCAGGGACAGAATTACAGAGTTAAATATAATAATCTGTGTGGCTTCTATGGACACAATACAGACAGCATCTCACAAAACAGCAAGTGTGAGATGGCAGCATTAATAGGGTCCACATACAAGACAGCTGACATAAATATATGTGTGCAAAACTATGATCATGGAGTATTTCATGTAAAACAACGTATGTTTAAAATTTTTTTCATTACTTTGGAGGGTTCTTTTGAAATTAGACCTTTTCTGTCCACATGCTCTTTTCTTAAAGATTGCTCCACACTTTTCCCCAATCAATGGAATTGTTTCTCTATGAAAATTTTCAACCAGGAATGTAGCTATTTTTCTCCTCATATGAATAGGGACTAGCTTCAAGCTTCTCAAGAGCTTAAGAACACTGTTTCCTGGAATTGTTGGGAAAGCAAAATTCAGTAGTATAGTAGTGGCTTCAAAACAGTCCGTCCTGGGTCTCACGGTTTCACTACTGACCACACCCCTGGCGCTGCCACCTCTCTGTATGGTCCTGCTGGGCCCCCGGCTTTACTCCCTTCACCTGCTCGCACTTGCATATACTGCCCTGGGCTGGAAACACAACCTGTCTGGCAGGATGAGAAGTGAGAGGGAACCTGGTCTTAATGTTTTGGGGAGCTTCGGGGGAAGGAGAGAGCCATCCCTGCTGCAGGTCTCCCTTGCTCAGTAAGAACGTGGTGTTGCTGCCTCTGTGACCTGCTGATCTTTGTCTGAGCACAAAGCAGACACAGCTGTTGACTTCTGCAGACTTGGGACCTGGCCTATACACATGTAGCATATATATATTAGCAAGCCTCTGCATCCCTCCATTCACAGTCATGATGTGAAACTGCTCTTGAAGTGTTTGGAAGAAACTCTCTTCGCTTCTCTGTTGCCACTTCTGTGTAGAAGGGGCAGATGAACTCCCCTTTGTAACAGAAGAGAAAGGAACAGAATACAAGTGACATAGCAGGAGATCTCAGGCTTTGTATGCTGTGCTGAGAGGCTGATGGGGTTATGCACACTAAGAAACTCTTTTGCCGTTTGTACTGAAGTGGTTTTCTGTGCTGTTAATGTGTGGAACATTTAGTTTGGCTTTTCATTTATCAGCAGGGAAATTTGCTTCTTCTTCTCCATTCTTTCCCAGCACCTTAAACCATGGCTTGATGGAGGAACTGTCTGCAAAGTGTGTTTAAGAGTTTTAAGCTGGCCAAACCTGAGCAGAGTTCTTACCTTGGCAACTCATTTATGCTTTGCAGTCTATAGACAAGAGGAAAAGAGCGCTGCACCCTTGCATGTCCATGGGATGGGTTTTCTTTGGAGCTCTGGCGTGTGATTATCTTCACTGCAGACCAGAAACGCTATTCATTCACTGCGTTCTCTGCAGACACCAATGCTGGGACTAAAGGAAGTAAAAAAGCAGGCAGTTCAACAAGATGTTTGGGTTCAGTAACACTTTGGATTTCGCTATTCTGACATCAGCAATACATTGTTGCATGGATGTGTATGTAAGGTGTACTGTCTCCTTTTGGAAGAAATTGGCATACATCCCACTTCTTTCTGATTTAAGGTCACTAAATAAGTTACTAGAAAGAGCTATTCATATCTGACATGAGAAGCAAATAATATATTTTTTTAAAAAAAGAGGTGGCTCCACCTCTCCAGTAAGTATTCTGGAGGTAAGGCTGGCCTGGGGAGATAATAGAGGTATGGGAGGCAAGACACAGCACATTGGAGCGTTCTGGACAAACTCAGATCAGGGTTCCCAGCTCCTATACTCAGAGATCTTGTATTACATTTTTCTGAAGGGAATTTGAACCGAAATAAGGTATCAATTTAAAAGGATGCAACATCCTAACCGATGTGAAAGTGAAAGTGAGCTGTTTGGCCACATGTCTATACAGAAGGTGGCTGCGTTGGCAACCCCATTACTGATCTCAGTACTTCAGAAACAGATAACAGCATCGAGCACAGTGCAGGCTAATCATCTAAATGTTTATCCAGCTTCTTGGATTTGTTCCCCCCCATTGTTAGTCTGCTACCGATACCTGAGCTAATGATTTTACGGCAGTGCTTCCCCCGGTAAAGAAGTGCTTATTCTATTTTATGTCCCAGAGTGACAAACTTTATTGACTCGTACTACCAACAGCAGCATTTGGGTACCAGAGCCACATCTGGGGACACCATAAGCAGTAAGTCTTCTTGGTTCTGTTCCAGCCCAGGAACAGATAGATGCCAGAAGCGCTTCTTTCTCCTCTTTCTCTGCCGTTACCGGCCCTCACAGAGTGCTAGTGCTCTCTATGGTCCCCTCATGGACCCCGCAGCCTTCAGCCTCCCGTTCCCTTCTTCATCGGCAGGGACTGCCTGTGGCCAGCTGCTTTCCGGGGGGGCTCAGTGAGGCACCCTGCCAGAGCTGCCTCCCTAAACCCACGGGGGTATTTGCCATCTTGCCTGTGGGAACAGTTGGGAAACCCACTGCCAGGGGTCTCAGCCAACCCCTGCCGCAAAACCCTTCCTAAGCTTTCGTGCCTGCGGCCCAGCTCACAGGTGCCTTCCTAGTTTTGCTCCTCTAGGCAATACTCTGGTATAATAAATATCAATAATAATTGATTTCTGAGCATTACAACTTAAGTGGTAACATTATGGTGAAAACATCTGGGTTTGTTTTTTTTTCTGGGGGTTGGGATTTGTAAGCTCCCAGCATTTGGCTCCCGCAGCGGTGTGTTGGTGACCACCGGTGTCCCGGGTGAGAGCCCAGCCCCAAAGGCCTGGGGGGGAACCCCCGCGGCTTCAGGCAGCCCCCAGGCCCAGGCCTCTGTGGTTGAGGGGGCAGGGGTGGGTTTGCGGAGGCTGATGAGGAAGGCGGAGAGGCTGCCGGTGGGGAAGGGGCTGGCTGCGGCCCCTGCGAGGCGCGGTGCCAGAGCCAGGCCTGGGCCGGGGCCGGGCTGCCCCGGGCTGCCGGGGGGCAGGCAGGGCGCTGCGGGCACGGCCCTGCGGCACCCCGGGGCGGGCGGCGCCGGGGCAGGGAGGCCTGCTGAGGGGGTGCGCCAGCCGCGCCGGGGGCCGCCGAGCCCCGGAACCGGCCTTCGCTGTGGCCCGGGGCGCACGGCACCCCCAAGCCCCAGGGCTGGCAGCCTCTGGGCAGGGGAATTCGGGGGCCCCGCTGCAAAAGTCAGCCGGGCTCGGCAGGCTTCCCCTGGCCGCCCAGCCTCCATGTCGGGCGCGCATAAAGAACCGTGTCATGCTTCAGCTGGGAAGGAAGGGCCGGGAGGGACTGGAGCCGCTCTCTGCTCTCCTATTTTCATAGAAACCGATCTGTGTACCTAGAAAATAACAGGAAGGGAAAGCGCGGGGGGGGGAGGCGCGGGGTGGGGGGTGGGGGGGGATAAGAAGATCCTGTTTTCGGTCGCTGCCCGAGGAGTAATTCGGAGGAGACGGCTCCATATTCCCGCGGCCGCGGCGGCTGCGGCGGGGATGGAGCGGGCGGCGCGGGCGGCGTAGCCAGCTCGCACGGGGGGGGCCGCGGGCAGCGCCGCGCCCGCCCGCCGCCGCGGGGTGAGGGCTCCCCGGCCGCCCCCGCCCGGCCAGGCGCCCCGCCGCCAGCCGGCTCCCTGGTACCGGGGGCTGCTGGGGTTGTGTCCAAGGCCTCCCCCTCCCCCGCGTACACACTCACACACACTCGCACACTCACACACGCACACCCCATCTCCTCCTGCCGCCGCCGCCGCCGGAGAGAGCGGGGATTGCCCGCGGCCCGGCCCCGCTCCCGGCTGCGCCCCGTGCCCGGGCGCATCGCACCCCACGGGGGCTCGCCCGGCTGCCCCCGGGGCGGCGTGTGCGGGGCGGGGGGTGTGGGCGGGCGGGGGGACACACGGCGGCTCCCGCGGCGGCTCCCGATGGCTCGTCCGCGGCCCCGAGAATACAAGGCTGGAGACCTGGTGTTCGCCAAAATGAAGGGGTACCCGCACTGGCCGGCCCGGGTGAGTACCGCGGCGGGGGCGCCCGGCCCCGGCCCCGCGCCGCCGCCGCCGCCCCCCTCGCCCTCCCGCCGGGCGGAGAGCGGCCGGGCCGCGGCGAGCCTCCGCCAGAGGCCCCGGCCCCGGCCCCGCCGGACGGGGGGCCGCCGTGCGCGCCCACCCCGTTATTATTGTGCATCTTTTCTTTGATCTGCAGATTTCTCCCCGGCCCCCCGGGAGGAGGAGGAGGAGGAGGAGGAGGAGGAGGAGGGAGCGAGGGAGGGAGGGAGGGGGGCGAGCGCGGGCTGTACCTGGGTTGTTATCGCGGGGAGGAGGCTTGGGGAGCCGGCAGCCCTGCCCGCATGACAGCGATGCTGTTTATTATACGCCCTCCCTCGCCCCGGCCCCCGGCTCCCCCGTGGGGCAGAGGGGCCCCCACCCCCCGCCGCGGCCGGCGCAGGGGCAGGGCAGGGCAGGGCAGGGCGGCCGCCTCCCGCGGGCCCAGCGCGGCCCAGCGCCCGGGCCGGGCACCGGGCTTCGGGCCGGGCCTGCGGACCCGTGCGGGGCAGGGGCAGGGCCGGGGGGCCGTGCGGGGAGGCGGCGAGGCCCGGCGGCGGCGGCGGGGTTGGGTGAGGTGAGGCGCGGCCCGGCCCCGAGGTGCGGCGGGGTCCCCGCGGGGGCCGGCACCCTGCGGCCCCCTGCGCACGCAGGCTCTGCGTTCTGCCTGGTTCTGCCGTGTACCGTGTTGACCGTCTTTCACAGTCCTTTGTCATTTTCCGTTTGACGCTGCCATGATACACCCGAGGTGGAGAGGCACCGTGGGCGCTGGGCGGCCAGAGAAGCGCCCCATTGTACTTACAGACCCGCTTGCGGGGCCGCTGCCATAACGCGGAGCAGCGCGTTCCGCAGGGCTTACACGGCCTGACCCAGCCCTCCGGTTCCCTCGCCGTGGTGTAAACCGGCTGCGTAACACGTGTTGCCTTAACTCCTCGGCAGGCACCAGCCAGCGGGCGCCTCAAGTTCCTGGGCTTCTCCAGCCTTACTGGGACTGCTGGGCAGCGCATCACACCATCGCCTTCTAGTCAAGGGAAGTTGCCGGTCTTTATCGGCCGTCCGGAGCGTGAGGCGTTGCGTGCAACAATAGATGGGCAGGGTAAAGCTGGGCTGACACCAAGCATCCCCCTTGGCGAGAGTGCCCTGGAGGAGGCTGCTGTAGTGGTGGAAGGGTGCCCGAGTGTTGCTGCGGAGGCAGGAGGAGTGGGACGCGACAGCAGGCACACCATCCGAGGAGGGATGGCCAACACCGCAGGCTTAAGCAAAGGTTGGTGAAGAAAAAATAGTGAGAGGGTGCTAAATATCTAGAAGCATGTAAATAAGGTAGTGCATTCAATTATTTTGGCAGAGCAGGCTAAAATTAGCATGCAGAAGGCCAAACTTAATCAACGCTGGGTTGCAGTTTTGTTATTCTGTGATTATACAGGTTAGTGGCTGTACTACCTAAAAAATGGCAATTTATGTCAGCAGAACAGCACGAGTCACTGAAAATTGACTTCGTTTCCTACCTCTGTCATGGTTTAATTTACTGTGAAAATTTTAATGTGAACAGTTGAGACCATTACCACGTCGAAGCATGTTAATTCCTTTCCTTTTTGAGCCTTTGTAAAACTCCCATTTGTTTACCCAGAAGCAGAACAGGGCCTTTTGTTTTAATGGTATTTTCTTTCCTTTAAAAAAATCATTATATGCTATGCAGCTGGTCATAGCCTTTGCCTGGATGTCTAAATAGGTATCTGAATGGCGATAATATCCAACGGAGTACATCGTCACTAGGAAAAATAGGTGTGCTGTTAACATAACATACTTCCTTTGTGCAGACTAACAGGATGTAAAGTTCAAGTGAAGACAAAGCAGTCTCTGCTTTTAACATGACTTAGCAAGCGGAGGTAGAAACTGTAGAGAGTCCAGAGTCTGTCATCGGGTAGGAAGAGAGCAGTCGGGCTAGGGGAGCATTAGCACTGGGGTTTAGTTCACCTGAGTTTCCAGAGGCAGAGAATGTGGTCCCGTAACCCGTGATGGAGTTACATACAACTTCATGTTAGGTCAGGCTGATGTCTGCCTGAACCTAATGTGTTGCTTGTGAAAAACACAGTTCATACCATCTTTACTAGGGCTTCTCTTCGTCTTGGCTGCCAAGTTTTGCCTGATGCACACTTCCTTTAAGTGAAGGAAAAACCTAGTGAGGACACAAGTCTTTATTGTGTTTCCCAGAAAACACTGCTATATACAAATAAGAAGAAAAGAAGTATTTGAGCTGAGAAGGCAACTCGGATACTCTGATTAACTGGATGCTGTGTAACCAGGGGATTCGCTTGTTTCTAGATCCTTGAGTGTTTGCTACCTACTTCTTTATTCATTGTGCAATTAGTGTGTTTGACTTTGTATTCTCATGTAAAAACTTAGATATTTCATGCTAATATCCTAGTTTAATAATACCACTAGCAATGCATTTACATGACAGTGCTGCTGCCCCTACCAAGTGGTGTTTTGCATCTCTGAGACCTTTGGCATGAATTTCCTGTCTAGGGACAAACTTCTTAAACTGTGTTTAATAAACCTGAGAAGCGTTAAAGCAGAACAGAAGGACTTTGCTGACCCTTTAATGAACACGCAGACATAATTGGCCTGGCTCAGAACCAGCCCTATACTTTTGTGTGCATGGGTGGTGTCACACAGAAAATCTAACTCTGTTCCCAGAAGCAGGCCAGCTGCGGTAGTGCCGATCTGCACCTAGCTCCGTTACTCTTGTCTCTTGTTAGGCGTAATGCTTGTGGGCTCGGCCAGCTCCATGTGGCACAGCACAGCAGATATAGCCAGCGTAGGCAGCAATCTTTAGTCCTGGACCATTAGCTTTCCACCCCCTCTCTTTGGAAGTTCGTTGATGTAGTGATCAGCAAGAGCAAGACCAGCAAGCCTGACTTTCTTCACTGTGAATGAAGGAAACCGTGAAGAAAGTGGTCAGATAGTGATGATATGCCCAGGGACCATCGAAAAATTTTGTCTAAATTTGGTCTAGAATTAATATGAAAAGGACCGAACTTGCCACACTTAGCCAAAATGGTAATGGACAGTAAATCTTATCTTTACATACCCAGTTAAAATAGAATTGGTGAATAAAACCACTCTCTTCAAAAGATGCTTTTAGATACTTGGTGTCTGAAAGATGTCACATAGGTCTTGTTGCCTGGAAGGGCTGCTTTGCATTTTGATACCATGTTTTCTTGGGCAAAGCCAAGATTTCCTTTAGCTTAACTGGAGGACAGTGAATGGATTTAGGGTTTAGGCCCCAAGAATTGTATTGAAACTTAATAGTAACAGTAGATAAAATACCAGCAGCAGTTTGGTCTAACACAGTTTTTATGGTAGCCTATGATGTCAGTTGTCTTCAGATGCTCATCAAAAATGCAGAACAAGTACCAGCTGGCCAGGTCATCAGTTGCTGTAATCCAGTAAATAAGCAATTGTGTGTCCAAGGTGTGCGCAGAAATTGAGGGAAGATGCTGTTGTGGTAAAATATAGGAAATAAGGATTCAATTTATTCTACATTCCATGAGTGGTCTTTGCCTTTGAAGAACTGAATACCTCTATGTCTTAGTTCCCCGTTTGTAAAAGGCAGTTAACAACACTTTTCCCTTTAAAAAGGTGTTGTAGAGACAAAATCGGTAACATTTATGAGTTGCTTGGCTACTGCCTTGATAGGAGCTGCATTAGCACACACAGACAGAAAAATCTCTTTCTTCAGATACCCTAGTTTATCTAGGATAGATGTCCTGGTTTACTGAGAAATTGCCCCTTGAATAGTCACTCAGATGAGATAAAAGGGAAAAACTAGTGTTAGATTCAGAAAGATCAATAATGGTGTTCGCTTTATGAGTGACCCTGAAGAAACAATAAGCACTTAGTTGCTGAAATTAGCTGCTGATTTAAAAATAGGAAGGAAGCTGTTAATGCAACTGTAGAGAGCGGAGGGAAAAAGTCTGGAATGACCTCAATAAAATTAGAGTGTACCCAAGTAAATGGGTGATGCCATTACTGAACAGAAATCTAGGGTCATACATCTGGGGAGACAAGAACTGTATTTGGTTAAACACAGGTAGTTTGTGTAGGGATGGTAAAGTGGATCTGGGACAATACAAGAGAGGTCCAAGCAGGTAAGGCAATGTATTTTAGTGTAAAACACGTGGATGTTTAGAGCTGTTCAGAATATTCTGTGTAGGGAGGTGAACACAGCCGTTAAAGTAACAGTGTCACACTAACTAGTATGAAGGTGTATTATTTACTGTCTTGTGAAGGTGAATTTTCTGTTTTCTGAACTCCTGTTTGTCTTGTCCAGTTCCTTTATTGCTACTCTGAATTAACACCTACTTGAACTCCAAATTTGCTGGTTAGCTGACAGTCCTCATCTGAATATCACTATTGAAAAGCATCTGACAATAGCAATGGCAAAATAGTATTTGGGGCACTTTAACGTATTAGAGTTGCAAATGGGTCTGAAATTGTCAGTATATTGCTTAGAGTAATACATAGTAAATGCTGTCATTTTAATGGGAACTGGTGTCTGTGGCAGGCTGAGCATCATAAATGTAACGATTACATGATAGTTTTAAGCTGAGTGGGTTTTTTCAGTATCGTTGAGTATGTCCCCCATTCAGCAAGTAAGGCACCTTAAAGTATGAGGTACAGTAATCCAAGGAGAGGGCTTAAAGGTAAGCTTATGCTTAAAGACTTTGTTAGACTACAGCCTAAAAAGATAAGGCTAATAACACTATAGTATTATAGTGTAATATAGTATTAGAGACTATTAAAAGAAATTACGACTAAAAAGTGTCAGAACTCCAGAAGATTTTCAGTATCAGTAAAATAAATTTAAAATGTATTTTGGACACCTCTACGCAGGCATTATAGTAAATGAACGTCCCGCTCCCAGTTCAGTGAAGTATGGATGGAGCTAGTGGGTTGATTGTGTTGAAGCTCTCAGTGAGCACCTAGACCAATGTTCTGACATAGTTTGGTAAAATACAAGATACTTAACCAGGAACAACTTCGGTCGGTTATAATTGCAACTGTGACAGCTTGGAAATATCAAGCTCTCAGACACATCATAGAAGAAAGATTCTACATTTTAAGTGTTTGATATTTAAAACAGATCATTTGTTTTCTTATTATTGTAAGGCTATGGGAAGGTAGGCTTTCCCTGGCAGGGTTTATCTTTTTTGGCAAAGAATGACAGACAAAAATCAGATTAGATCCAGAAAACTTCAAAGCATCCATCAGAAATGGACAACAGATCTTTCTCTGTGTTTTTCTGCCAAAACTCAGTCTGCAGTCTTTTGAGCTTTTCTCTTCGGCCATTTGGGGCCTGTCCAGTCCTTCACTGTGTGCTTTTCTCCTTTTTCCCCTTTTGGTTGCTCTGGTTTATGACCTCACTTCTGCTGTGTTACTAAATATGAGTCTCCTGTGACTTCTTTACCAACTCAGAGCTTCTTCCGTCTCTCTCCCTCTTTAATTATGTACCTCGCTCGTACATCACTCCTTGGAGATCTGCAAGCAATTTTTCATGGCAGGTCTCTGTTTGTTCCTTTCCGAGATGAGACGTGATTTGCTGATCACTGCAAAGGTCTCTCTTAACCTAGGGACTAATGGTGAAGTTGTGGCTTCTTCGGGCAGCACTCCCAGGACTTCTGCTCTGGTGCATCTAAAGAGCCCATTTAAGGCAGTGAGTCCTTTACGGAATTGGGTTTTTACTTTCTGAACCTTCTGCACCAGGTTAGCACATGTTGCTTAGACAGCATTTAAACTTTTATTCGCAGATATCTGGTCGTATTTAGAGTAGGTGTGAGTGCCTTTTCAGTGACTTCATCGGCTCATCGAGTACCGTTTCCTTCACTTCCTAAAGCAAAAATAACAAGGAGTGAAGTGTGAATTCTCCTAGTGTTTGGAAGGTAAGGAACCTCAGCAGCTGATGGCCTGTCTCCATGCTCCTGCATTCTGCTTTAAGTGTGACTTAAAAACAGATTTCATCTGAGGATTGTAGCGTAAAATGGAGTAATTTTTATACGTAAAGTTGAACCATAGCCTACAGTAAAACCTTTCCAGTTGCTCTTGTTTGGCAAATGAATTATTTTGGGACCAAGATGTTCTACGGTTTTTGTTAGCACAGCAGGGATATTTTGGAAAACTTTAAAATTCAGTTCTTTAAATCTCTCTCTTTTGTTTTGGTTGTTGGGTTTTTTTCTTTAATTAGTTTAAATAACTAGCCCCAAATGTGCAGGTCTGATCTCTTTGTGTAAATGACAATAGATGAATACATTTTCTCCTGCAGTGTTACGATTTTAAGTCCAAATGAAGCTAATGCAGAATGAAGACGGTTGTCTCAGAAGTTTTGAGGCAAAAAGCAATCAAAGTTTTTCATACCCATACTCTACAGACTTTTTTGTTAGATATTTTTCCTTCTCATTTTTGAAGCTACTGAATAATTTTCGTCAACTAATGTCTTGGAAATCATTGGATGTATGTTTTGTCTGAAGGAAGGTTGCCCCTTTCAGTGAAATCTGTAGCCTGTCAAGTCAATTGGTACGTTCTTGCTGCAAAAAGGTATGAGAAATGTTAGTTTCCATTACATTAATTGACAGATCTCTTTTTATTATTGTGTAAAGAACCTTTTAGGACCCCCAACTGGAATGATTTTTTTGTAAGCATGGGCAGCAAAATGAAGGCTGAGTTTTCAGTCTTAACTCTTCATTTCCTGATCTCCCCATCATAACAATGCATTAACAAGTCTTCCTGCATTTAGGGTAATAAAAATCTTGTAAGCAAGTGATTGCTGACAGTAAGTATATACAATTGTCATTTGAGGATAGATGAAAGAATTTCCTGATAATGTTGGAAAAGTGATGACAATGTAGAGAGCTTGGACATTTCAACTGTTTGAAATGGTGGTGTCTGAGCAGTGAAGACCTTTCCACTGTATGCTTGAGAGGCATAAAGGAGAAGGAGAAGTGATTAAATACAGCAACAAACACTGGAAAGTAGCCTGTGTGGAGCAGGCAGGCAGAGGTTGTGGACCCAGCTTTTTAAAGGTGTTAGGAATTAGCTGAGCATCAGTACTTTGCCATGTCTTTAGGTGCCTCGGTACTTTTCACATCTGCCCTGCATCATCTGTATCTCTGATCTCTACATAGCATGGATATGTGTGTGTGTACACGCACATACCTGTTCTGTGCGTAGGTATACACACTCCCACAGGAAAGATAGGTGCTTGAAACATAGGTGTAGCACATGACTGTGCAGCACATCACTTGGCTCTGGACTCCAACAGAGGAAGCATCAACAGAGAAGGGCCCAGTAGTTTGGCCGAAGCACAATAGGAGTGACTAGAACGAACAGTTGTTTGAAAGATTCCAAGAAATATCTGGCAAACAAGTGAGTATCATGAGTTAAAGCTTCTAAAACTTAAAGAAGGAAACAGATCCTTGTGTCTTCCTCTTGGGAAGTCTTTGCATTACTGGCTTTGCACACCTGAGGTGGTTTCATTCATTTGTGTAACAGCCAGTTCTAAACCTGATACAGAAACTGGAAATAAACTGCAGGTATATTTCCAGTTTTCCTTTCTTCTCCTCATTGATACGACAGTCTTGGTAATACTTACTTTTACTTGAAGGGTATATGAGACCTGGCTTTAGGGTTGGGTTTTGTTGTTTGTTTGTTTATATCAATTTTTTGTTCTAGAAAACAGAAAGCAGGTAAGAAATTTGAGTAAATACTACAGCATCGTAACAAAACAATGAACTTCCCATGTTATGATGTAGTTCTTATCGCCCCATTCTGAAGTTCCCCATCCTTCAGATGGTCTCAGGTCAATGCAGATATTATACTTGGCATCGTTACTGCTCCAGAAAGGCACATAATGTTCTTAAATTTCAGAAGGATTTAATTTCTATCTCCTGGTCTTTTTTTGAAGACCTGCTGAAATCTGAAAATGCCTTCAGAGTCAACATAAAGGGAGGAGATGAGATCGTGCTGTGCTCTGGGCAGCACTAAGCCCAGCCTTAGAAAGGACAGGTGTCCATTGACTTTGGTCTCTGCCTTAGAAAAGTACATTTAAATCTCTTTCAGGTTTCCATTAGCAGGCTGAAAGGATAATTAGCATACATCTGTAGCCCCAAAAATGCAAACTGGAAACAACTGTTTATTTTGCCTTGCAGCAACATGTAAAAAACCTAGAGAGAGGCTGTTTGCCAGCTCCAGTTTGGCTGCTCGAATAGAAGACATCATGTAACAAAAGAGGAAAAACAGGGCAAAGAATATCATACACCAAATAATTTCTTTGAGACCATCAGTTAACAAAGCATCCTACGTACAGCACAGTGAGTAGGGCCAGGGAGAAAGTGAAAAATTCCAGACTGTAGGGACATCACAGGTATCAATGTGGTGTCACCAAAGTCAACTAGGAAACAGTGTGTCAGTCTTTAAAGTCAGTAACTTTATACTCCTTGGGCTTGGAAAGCACCTACCTGTGAAACCCCTTGTAACACAGAAAGTAAAACCACGCTGAGGCAGTGAGTAGAAGAAACTTTAAGTCTGGGAGAGCTTGAGACACTATTACACAATAACACATACTATTTCTGGGAATCAGTCCCATATCAGACTAGATTACTAAATGTAGTAAATAGAAGTACATATTGAAACTTAATAATAACATGAGGAGTGACCTTACAGAGCTATGTAGCATCAGTCTGGAGATGCAGTCCCAGGGGGGAGAACCAGGAAAGTAGAGAGCAGCAAATGCTAGAGTTGCAAAGAACATTCTAGAGTTGCTTCCCTTGAAAGTTTATGTGTTTTGCATAAAAAGTCATTGGATACAGGCAATGCTTTTTTTTTTTTTTTTGCAAGTTTTTCTTTGGGTCCTCAAATCTTATGTTCAAACCTCTATGAAAGAGGGGTATTGTGAACCCCTTCTTTTAATTCCTGAAGGATGGGGTATCTTCCTGAGCTGGAGTCTCCTCCACATGAAGAAAACAGGAATCCAGGTCTCCATTCCTGGCTGTTACCCTAGTTCCTAACCTATTGTTTGGTAACTAGAAGGCAGTTCCTCCAGCTCCTCCACGATCCTTTGGGAAAATTTTAGTTGTAAGGCACACTTACGGTTCACCTTTTGTATTGCACATACCAGTATTTTCCTGTTGCAGCAGCTGTGGGATGGGGGAAAGGGAGGAAGGCACTGGTGGAGTGGCGTTTAGATTAGCATGTACCATGGGCTGACCGTCCTGACAAAGCAGCATAAGATGATACCGGAAAGCAGAGCACCGTGCCTCAAGAGGTGGTTTGTGAACTCTCAGGTTTTGCCGTTCTCTTTCCTACTGCTTGTGCAGGGACCACCCAAGTACCAAGGGTGAGGGGGGCTCCAGGGCCAGCAGGCGTGGGGAGGGTGATTTGCACCCCATGTAGGAAGTGAGGCTATCCATGCGTGGCCTGCCCTCCTTCCTTGGGAGATAATTTATTATTCATCGCTGTATGTAAAGTAATCTCAGGCCCCATTGATTGCTTTTTGGTGTGTGCTTGACATAAATATCTCTGTATTTTTCTTTAGCTTCCTCCAGCTCGTTACCAGCCTGTACGGCCATGTCCTGCACGGGGCTGAAATAATTTTCCTGGGTGCGGTTGCACCACGTGAGGCTTGTCTGCCAGCTCTCTGGCAGGATGTGTGTTTGCATATGGGGATTTCTGCATATTGCCTTGACCTTTGCAGCACATCGGTTGTTCCAATGTAACTTGTGGTCCACTATTGGCTTCCTGTAGTATTGCTGCTTCCAGCTTTCTCTCTCTTACGTTGCCAATCCTTTTTCCCAGATGTGTTAGCTTTTTCCTTTTGCAAACTGAATTTCGGTTTACTTGCAGCTCATATTTCTCACAGACCCAGGGCTCTGTGAGTCAGTTGTCACATTGGTTTTACCATTACTGAGTGTAGTGAAGTGACTGCATGTTTATACATACATACATAGGAGCATAAGAGACTATCTTTCTCCTAATATTTGCAAAGGCTCCCAGCTTGCTGCCCCAGGCGCCTCTCCCAGAATGTGGAATAAGGTGTTAAGTGGGGTGCATCCTGGCAAGGAATACACCTAAGCAAGGCATCTCATGCCAGGGGCACTGTGCCCTACCGTAGTAGCATTTTTGTCATCTTGTTCTTAAGCTAATTAGTTGCTAGTTGGTTTTCAGCCCAGATGTCACAGTTTCCATCTGAGCCAGTGTAAATTTGTATTTCTGTAAAGATTTCTTCAGACACTACTATCTGGAATCCAATTAGGTAGTGTTCATTCAGGATTAATCACATGTGGAAGTGTTTGCAGAATTGAGATTCCTGTGTTCTTAGCAGCATACTGTTACCACTGTGTTTCATTATCCTCCAGGCACCAGCTTGGGCATTTCATGTGTTGTAGGAGTAGCCCCGCACAGATCCAGCGCAGGGCTGGAGCTTGCTGTCCTGGTTGTTACGGAATAGTGGAAGGAAGGGGATACCTATCCCATTAGTTTGCCCTTTGAAGACCGTGTCCCAAAGGCAGCAAATGAGCTCAACTGCATAAAGATTCCTTGATTTCAATGAAACTTCTTACATGTGTGCTGCCGTGCCTGTAGAAACATAAAGTAGGACCACAACCTAAGGGAGAAGGCAGATATTCCTGTTAAAAAAGGAGGGGGTGGGGGGGAAGATGACATTCCTTACTGCAGTGCCTCTCTACATACCAGGGCTTTTGAAAGATAGTGGTGTAGCAAACGCAACAGGTAATTCTTTTCGTATGGTGTCTGGATCAGGTGACTCACATATGTTCACATTTTCAGGTGCGCCTTTTGCTGCTTTTTATCAAGAGTTCTTTTTCAAAATCTTCCTCTTGTGCAAAGTTTATTTTTCTTTGTCAAAGTCAGTATTTCTATCACAGCTTTTAGAAGAAGGTAGCATAAAGTTATCAAGCCTTGTGGTTAGAATTTTCATGTCTGCTAAGATACATATCACCAGTAAGAAGCTTGTTCTATCTGTTAATATTTTGTTTTCTTAGCCTTTATTTGAAAGACTCTGCTTTGGAGCTTTTTATTGCTGTTAAGGGAGTCGGTCAGTTTTCTGAGCAGTGTTTTTGAATTGGTACTTCTGGTAAAATGACAAGAATTCCTCGTTAAAAGATGAGAACAGATTAGAGAAGACACATTCAGCAGACAGGGCTCTTCAGCATTAAAATGCTGTGAATGTTTTCTCCTTATCTTTTGGAAGATGTTTTATGCCATCTCCTGCCTTACAAATGAATGGATTCACCTGCATATATAATTGCCTGTGTTATTGTGCTGGATGGGATCTGATCATACAAAGACAATGGCTTTGTTTATGCTGCCAAACTGTATGCCCAGCTGTGCTTGCAGGATCAAGCCTCTAGCTGTTAAGTTTTTAGAAGCCCATAATAATAAAGATTTTAGTGGCAGTATGTCAAGAAGAAACACCAACAACTTTAGCAGATGTGGGAGCAAGGGGAACAATATTTTTATGAGATGCTTACACTTTTTCTGAAGCATTTGCTGCTAGATGAAGGTGCTCGTTTACTTGTTTGTCGGATGTCAGCGGTACAGTTGCCCTGGTGTAGCAGCAGGGGTGTCTCCAGTGCTGCAGGTAAGACTGAACTGGGGATCTTGACACTTAAAAGCAGTGTGAGCTAAAACTCTTTGGTTGTGGAGCACGGTTTGGACACATCATGTGTCATCACCAGTGTGTTAGGAAGTAAAGGCAAGTGACACTTCGAATTAAAATTTGGAATGCTGACTGAAAGGCGCTTGATTGGATTTTGTTGATTTGTATGAGGTGTATCTGCATCCCAGGACAAATTCATATGTGCAGTGTTCCCTAACGTCCTTCCCTAGTTGCAGATATGTCTCCACTAACCAAGTTCTCTTTTATGTGTAATTGCCTTTTCCCAGTTATTTGCACAATATGAGTCAGAATAATATGCTGTTTCTTTACAGCTGCTTTTTAAAACAAAATGGTAACCGGATTTTAAACATGTTTTTTTTTACTGAGCTGCTGGGGGAGAGTGCTAAGCTCCTGTGCTTAGTATGGATGCCATTCCTGATTCAGAGGTAACGAGTGTTTTAAAAAATTAATATTAATGTATGCAGGAAAACAGCTATTACAATTCCACACATGCAATTTGTCTCTTGACAGCCTGTATCATTTTTAAATCACCATTCCTTTAAAATTAATCTTCTGATTACCCCTCCAAGTGCAGTATGGAAATGAGAGAGAGTGATGGCCAAAAGCCCTTGGTCTTGTTCAGAGAAGGAAAGTCAAAGAAAATCAGAGACTTTTGGAAGAAAGCAGATTCTGGAGTAAACTTTGTGTCTTCTGTAACATAACTGGAGCTGAGTCACTAGGTTTTGTAGATAACTAATGGTCATGGAAACACCATATTCTGAGAGGTTATTTGAAAATAATTCAAAATACTTACACATTGCTCATTGGACAGAAAGAAAAGATGTTATAATCTGCAGTCCTACAAGTATGTAAACATGTAGGCAACTTCAAGCCCATGAGTAGAGTACTCACATGCTTAAAACTCATATTTAGTGTTTGTGATATAAAATATATATTTTTAGAATAATGGGCATGCCACCCTAGCAAGTCTGGTCACTACCATATTGACCATCTTCCTCTCGGACATTAATGCCACTTAAATCTCTAAAAATATATCTTTTCATCTTTCATGTTTTTACTATTTCATTTAAGTAATTTTTTTCTAACATGATTTAGTAATTAGGATGCAAGTTCATAGGTCTGCATGTACATAATGGCGTGCTTTGTATATTTTTATATAAAAAGTTTCATTCCTGTAAGCTGCTGCTTAAGATTTTTATTGTTATTATCATTACTTTTAGGAAAATGTTAATCTTTTAGGGACTATCTAAGTAGATTTCAGCAACATACATTTTGGTCAAAACTCAATGAAAACTCTCATCCTGAGGTTTTGGAAACAGAAAAACAGGCAGGTGGGGAGAGTATGACTTGGCTTGGAAAAAATGGTTCCTGAGTCTATTTAGGCAGACAGATTAAAATTCCTAAGAGTTTAACCTAGACTGGGGGACTTTGCAAAGAAGGTATTTGACACCGTAATGACAGCTCCTGGAAATCTGAGCAGAGATTGAAAGCAAACCCAGTAAAAATACCAAAGCTGGGTCCAAGTGCTGCACAGAGACCACTGTGACTGCATGAATCTCTTCTCATTCCATGGTTTTAGCAACTCAGCCGACACAGGCAAAAGCTTCATCTTAGCAAAATAGTATGCCAGTTTAATTGGGTGTTTTGTATCATAGGTGGTGGCTAAGGCTGCAGGAGTAATAGAAACAATTATTTACAGACAGTTGCAAGGTTTATAGCCACCCTAGGCTTTCTACAGGCTCTGAGCTCTTCTGCAGGTACAAGTTTGCAGTTTGTCAGCCGAGTAAACAGGAAAACCTGCCTTTGAAAAATTATTGCAAATCACTCCATTCATGGGCTTTGCAATTAGATTTCATTGCTGCTTATTCCCCCCAGACTGTGCACACGTCATTGTACGTGTTATTTGCATCACAACAAAATAATTGGCCTGTGAGCCGGTGGTGATGCTTGGTGATTATACTTACCCCCTAGCCCCAAAATCTGGACTGAGGCATCTCCCCTGCGGAAGGGTCCCAGGCCACCACCTGCATGTGAGCACCCTCAGTGCTGCGATTTGGTGCTGGGAGCGTGGATGTGCTCCTGCAGTCCTCAGCGCCAGGGTGTGGGATCTGTTCAGGGGCCTTCACCATACCTGGTGCTGCAGAAGCTCCCTGTTGGTGCTGCAGAAGCTCCCTGTTGGTGCTGTGTACGCAGCCCAGCTGGTGCAGGCTGTCTGTGCCTGCAGAACGGTGGGTAGGTAATAGGTAAATTCCTTGTTTATGGTACTGTGAAACAGAAGTTTATGTTTTGAAGTTGTTGCTTTAAATCCTGCAAATAGATGTTCTGGTGTGAACACGTACACTCAGGTATTTAAGACCAGGAGTCTTTATGGTCTGTGGGTCCACGGAGAGCAACTTAATGAAGACAAATACGTGCTTAGCTGTGTCTCCATTCCCTCTGCAGCACTGATCAGAACACTCACGTAGTCTCATCTCTACTGCTGCACCCAAACCTCAGAGGGGTGCAGGACACCAAAAATGTTCTGCGCTTTTAAGGGACAAAGATTTTGTGTTCTTTCCCCATGTAAACAGTATTTTTTCTGTGCAGGCACTTGTTCTGTGACAAGGAATGCTTCGGTCCCCTGGTATTATACTCCTTAGCTGCAACTGGTGGTAGCAAAACAAGTCACAGAGGAGACAAGCAGGAAGGTTTTCTGTACCCAAAGGCCGAGATGATAGTTGCAACCTCCAGTGTCAAGCTTGAGTCCTCCCTAGCAGGGGCCTGTGGGCTGCAGCAAGTGAAGCAGATTGTTCCCTTTGTCTCTAGTATGATTGTGTCCACCCTGACGCAGGCTGGAGGCTCGTGTCTGGGACCTGCAGTCTCCATCGATCACGTATCCTTACTCAAAACGATTTTAACTGCAAACTGTAGTATCAACAGGGTCTTGTGTACTTTGTGGGAAGCCCGACCAAATATTGCACAGGAGCGCTTGGTATTCTTCAGCCTGGAAATACGGTGCCAATCCAATTTTTTTAACTGACTTTTTTAGGAAGTAGATTACATTGGAAAAGAAATAGTAAATTAAGCCAGCCAAGTCTAGGAGACTGCAATCTTCCAGAAATTTGCTTACCTTTTGGCTTTAAGTGTGCCAATAGAGTATAAGGACTAGCAACACTTCTTTTAACAAAAGCTTGGACAGTGGAATATGGAGCCTGGGATATGTGGAACAGATGAGCCTCAAGTATAAAATTTGGTTGTGTATATTTGACCAAATGTCAATGCTCTAGGCAGGCTGTATCTGACTGAAAAGTTTTTGATCAAGTTGACTGGCCAAAAAATCCTATCTCATGAATATAACATTTTTCCTTAAATCAAACAAAATCAATGAAATAGTAAAATTCAAGTGTAAATATTGGAAGGCCAGAAAATATTCCTCAGTCTAATAGAGTTCTTACTCCATTCATCCATTCTTTCTAGCAGATGCGATATGGAAGGTGGCAGGGTTTATCTGAGCCTGCTTTGAGGCTTTTGGGGAGAAGATATGACTTTTCATGTCCCTTTGGCTTATGAGAAGACAGTGGCAGGAGAGAAATAGTGTTTGTGAGTGTGTAGTCCCCAAAATTTCTCTTTTGTTGATGTCTTGATTGGTTAATTAGTGTTTATTTGCTGCATGTCTTCCAAACACATTTTTGTATGTGCACTTCTTGCACACTTTTGTATTTCAAGACAAAAATATTTGTAGTAAGATGATAAAGTAAGATAACCAGATTTGTCATCAGAAACTGTTTTCAGTTGGTGTTAGCGGGCTGAGAATGGTTTGCTCAGGTGGATGGACATCGCAAACAGTATTTTGATATCTGAGGAATAATTCAGACAAAGAACTATGCTTAAAGGGAAGAAAAATAAACACAAAATGCCTCAAAGCTGGCAATCTCTGTTGGAAATGAACAACCTCTCACCATCCACCCACAAATAAAAAGTAATTTTGTGAGCCATGAAACTTAAGCTTATTTTTCTCTGGCTTGTTTTTATGTGGATTCCCTGTTGCCTGATGTTTTGGTTAAGCCTGCATTGCAAGCTGTCTCTTAGCGCATGGACTACTTATCTGTCCATCTTCTGATGGACAGCCTATTTATCACAAAACATGGGGAAACTAGTACCTCTTTGGCCTTTCTCCTTCTGCCTGGTTTGGCAAAATTGTCTGACATGTCCCTGAGTTATTGCAGGTAAAAGACTGAAAATACTGTGAGCACATCCTTTCCTTTCCTTAGGGACAGACTGGAGGGGGGGAAAATCCCAGTGGTAGCACCATTGCTTCGCTCACAGTGGCAGGGAAGCACTTCACTTGGAAAAGGTGGAGCATTTTTGCAGCAGTCTAACTTTGGGGTGTGCTCACTGGGAGGATTACAGTTTGGTAACCTGGAATCCTTCTCTGACAGAGCTGGAAGTACTTGCTACTAGTTGCACCTAGCTACTGTTTTAGCAGTGGACCTCGAGTGCTTTATGGGGATCAGTACCCCATTTGTACCAGTACAGTGAGACTGAAGGCGGTGCAGTGATGTGGCCAAGGTCATCCCAGAGGCTAGCGGCCGATATAGGAGATAGGACCAGTCTCTGTAGCCCCAGAGTCTCCTCCTGTGACAGTCTTCTGCCCACCAGCCGTGAAAGCTCACAGAGGAATCACATGAATAGATCTGTTATCTCCAAAGTCATGCATATAGATACCAGTCATGCAGAACTAAGCTTTGGCCCCATTTCCATCTTGAAGATTAAAGCAGCTCTGCAGAAAGTATATTTCAACTTTGTCTTAAAAATATGCTGCTAATTAGGGATGTAAAGGGGCTGAACTCAGCTGCAAGACTGCTGATCTTTCCTAGTGAGACGCTGCCTGCCAGCATTGTTTGGACTCCCAACTAACCCTTCATTGTCTTCTATCTCGTTGAGGTCCTGAGCATGCACAGAAAAAAAGGAGGATTGATGTCTTTATATTGTCATTTCTGGCTGTCTGCAGGATACCCTTCAGCCATTTTCAGCAGTGCTCAAAAGTATGCTCTGCTGTTTTTAATCTTGTTTTGCTTTTTGTTTTTGCTGGTGGCACTCTTCTATGCCCAGAGACTTTTAATTTTTACTTTTGTAGCTGTGCAGTTCCACCTTATTAAGTTGGATTCTGCTTCTAGTCTCACCCTTCGCAAGGTTATCTTTTCTAATGGGTGAAAAAGTGCATATGCCAGCATTCCACACTAGGAGTTCTAGTATGTGATGTACATCGGGGAAGGAGTTGAGCTGTGCTTCAAATATCATATAGTCCTGATAAATGAGAGAAAAATTCTGCAGTCTCCGATCAGCTTTACTTGGATTGCTGTTCAATTTAAGGACTACAGAATTTGAGTCATAGTTTTTAGCTTGAGGGAGGTTGGTTATTTTTTTTTCTTTTTTTTTTTTTTTTTTTATTTCCCCTCTACATTTTAGGAACCTCTGGGGGAAGAAAAGAATTAATATTTTACATTTTACAGAACAGTATTTTAAATAATGGTTTAGAAAAGATACTGCCATACTGCTGACTCTGGGTAGCATTAGCTATTAAAAAGCATATTAAATCCATCTGAATAAAAATGTTGTAGAAAAGCAAAATACCCTATTTTAATAATGGATTTTGAAGAGTATTGCTTTTATCCATCTAGAGTTTTGCTAATAAGCTAACTGCAAAAGATCAAGCTGTTTGCCTGTGTTGGGCAATAATAAGCAACTTGAACCACTTTCCAGCAAAAATACTACAGGCCTTTGCTCGACTGCTGTGCAGTGACTCCGGGGATTTCAGTGGGAGATACTGATCTCTGCAATGCTTCTGTGTGCTTTTGCCAATCAAAGGCATTTACAGTGTGTCAAAACAACCAGTGATTTACTGCTCTGCAGTTTTAATGCCCTCTTTTTGCAAAATAAAAGGACATGTTCTTGTGGTTTCAAGGCCTGCATAAGCATCTCCACATGCTGAAGGAAAGCTTTCTTGTCTGTAAATGTGGACCTGATAGGTATTTTTGCAGAGTACCTGTTTTTTCGCAGTGTCAAATTCCGCTGGAATATAACGGAACAGGATCTGGGCCGAAAGCCACCCGGACAGCCTGAAATTCCTGCTTCTGAGCAGCAGCTTAGCCACAGCAGAGAGATTTTGTGATAGCCATACGAGGTGACACCTGCTGTCCCTCCAAGTGGAAGGAGACACATCTGGGCTGCCCTTCCGCCTTGATGGGCAGGACTGCCCCTTTCTTGACTGCTGCAGTAACATAAACCTCCACAGAAAGCTGCTCTGCGTAGACAAGCAGAGAGACAAAGCTTGCCGTTTTCCCAGTGTCTCCGAGCCGGTTTCCCATTTTGCAGGGAACGTGGAGCTCTCTGGAGCAGAACACCCAGGAGGGGGTGCAGCTTCCTCTGGTTCTGCACCAGCCCTCCCAGGGAGCTCCTCTGCCTGTCTGGAATATGCCACCTTATCCCACAGGCAGGCACGGGGATGATTTGTGCTTCTGAGAGCCACCTCGGTGCTCCTTGCAGGGCTCCGGCTCTGCAGCTCCAGTGCGACCCCAGCCAGCGCCCCCCTCCCCAGGGTCCCTGACCTCACGGCAACTGGGAAGGCAGCGGTGCAGCACCAGTACTGCTAAACCCAGCCTGTGAGAACCAGACTACCTGGGAACTCACCAATTGCTCAGCACCACTGAGAGCAAAATACTCGGGCTGCATATACATCCTAGCCTATAAACTACAACGCAAGGAGACAGATTTCTTGCTTACACATTGGTAGTCCCTAGCAACACCATTTGATAAAGCCCTGCTCTGGTTTGAGAGGGCCAGGCTGAATTTTTTTTTTCAGTGTTCCTGACCCTAGAAGCCTGGCATTTGTTTACCGGAGGGGTGGGGGGAAAAGCACAGTTACATCTTTAAAGCTGTGCTGCTTGGTTGGCAAACAAATGCTGGGCAGCGCAGCGCTGCTGAGGTTGTGCGAAGAGAAAGCAATTGTTATTCATTAAGCAGATGACAGCAACGGGAGCAAGGGGGATAAAACTTGAAATTTGAAACCACCTGCTTTAATTTTAGCCATAATTGAAGCGGCTGCCCATGATGTTGCTGATGCACGTATCAGATTCGTGCGCCATGCACAGCTCTCGGTGATTTCTGTGGCAGCAAGCTCCAGCCCACTGTGTGCTCTGGTTGGGGAGAGGATAGATCTCCTGTTTGATTGCAGGTTATAACGGGTACTTCAGAATCTGTTTGTTTCCTTCCAGAAGCAAAATGCAATCGCAGTCTGGCTCCCTGATAGATGCTTTAATCATTAGTGAGGTTTCTGTGACTACAACACTGTGCCCTAGTATGGGTGCACTTGCCTCTTTTGTTCCTGGTTCGAAGCAGTGATGCTTTTCTCGCTCATGTGCTCACGCGCTTGCTCTTTCTCTCCCTCCCTCCCTCTCTCCCTCCCTCTCTGTCTTTGAGCTTGCTGATATGGCGAAAAATATCAGATCCAAATCTTTGGCATATTTAACCAAAACATCTTGTAGGATGGGAATAAATTGCGACTGAGTGCAGCAGCAGGGGGCTGCAGTATGGTTGCTCGTACCGCTTGCTTTCTGTTGCTACAGAACAGCGGCAATCATCAGGGAGTGCTGGGGTTGTTCTGCAGCTAAATAAGCACTTGGGGGCTCAGCATGCATAAAGGGCTACGGTGCTTTTGCTGGGAATGGCTGGACTGTGCAAAGCTCTCCTCATAAGGTCTGTAATGCAGGGATTCGCATGAAACAGGTAAAAAGGGAAGAGATATTCCTTATTGGCAGAGAGGGTCTCGTCCTTCGCTAAATTCTGTGGAGTTTTTGCTGCGGAGTTAAACGGCCATAAGATAGCACTGTCACTTCATATTCAGCCTCGTTACAGTACTGGTGACATAAGCCTGAGAGCTGGGGAGCTCACAGCAAAATCGGTGAAGGCAGGAGAAGTCTTGACCTCAGCTGCACAGTGAAATGGTAGAGTGGGAGCATTAACCGTCTATCCTTGAGCTGTTTAGTGCAGATTTATATTGCGTGTGTTTGTATGTGTATGCCAGCTTTCAAAAGCTATGAAAAGCTTTTTTATGGTTTCCTGTGATGATACACAGTCAGAGGGGATACTCAGATGGATAAAGAAATATGCCACGAAATGGGGAGCAGGTGAGCTGCGTGACAGATGTGTGTGCTGTCCTTTGTCAGTTTGGTGCTGCTCCTTAGCTAACAGTATGAAGTGCTGGGAATGTGACATGAGGCTTAACTCCACTTGGGATGTTGCTTAGAAGATCCTCACTGCATTGGAGCATAGCACATTGTTGATGTAAGGTCCTCGTTCCCTTCTGATCAGCATTCCCTGCTAAGCATGTCTTCATTCCTTCACTTTACTGATTGTTTACAGCTGTTTGCTTTATTTCATGAGAAATTCTTAAAGGGCTGAGGCAGTAACTGGACTGCAGTGCTCTGTAATGCAGCCCAGAGCTGGTGCCGCCTTTCAAGTGGCCAGATGAGGTTCACACTCACGTCCCAGCAGACATTGTTTGTCTCAGGCACAGAGGCCCACATTTTTCTGGGGTCTGGTATCTCTCTGGACATCTTCCTTGTCACGATAAAGAGGAAGATGGCTATGGCATCCACAGTTGAGGTACCCTGTACTTGGCAAACTGCCAGCGCAGCACTTTTTTGGTCTGATGCGTAGATACTTCCATCTTTAAGGAAGCATGAAATGTGTTGCAGAGTGGGACACGCTATCTCCCCGACTTGCTATCAGTTTGTGAAGTGAGTTATGAGTTATTCCCCTGCAGTCTTTTTATCACTGTTACAGTCTAACACCTGTATTTAAATGATGAATTAGTGAGAAAGTAACCACATTATGGGCACTTACTTAAGAACAAATAGTTAATGTCAGAAAATAACGAGTTCTGAAAAAATATCTTTGGCAGTCTTTCCTCTGTGTATTCCTGATGATGAAGAGAACACCAAACAGCCTGTCATGTCGTTTCAGCTCCTTCTTAAACATAGCTGAACTAAAAGGGAATGCATGCTTCCATCTTCCAACAGCATCTGTCTTCCTTCTATGTGCATTCAAATAATAGATTCACCTCTTATTTATCAATTCATTAGCTTTGTTGAATAGAAAAAGGTGGGTAATTGCTGTGCCCACGAGGTGTGTGACACCTCTGACTATCACGGATTGTCTCCTGCAGACGGTGCTGGGTTGTAGGTGACACGTGGCCCAGTGTGCCAGAGCCCCACCATCCGCACCCCTGGGTTGTGCCGCAGAGAAGAGACAGGGGATGCTTTGGGAGTGCTCTTCTATCCCCTGATTTTGGCATAGCTTCAGAGAGTGCTCTGCTTAGACCTAAAAGATAGGCATCCAGTTCTTTTGCAGAAAGGAGTCCTGTGACATTACAGCTCCACATGTGGCTCTGGTTTCTCTGTCCCCAACGGGTGTCCTTGCAGAAAGACCAAAAGTACTTGAATTCTTACAAAGACTTGTACTCCTTTGAGAGCTACATAGCCAGCAGATGCTTTACAGTGAAAGAGAACATCCTTTGAAAACAATCTGGTGTTTATTAATCAACAAGAATTCAGTGTTTGGGGTCCTTCGGCAGGAAAAGAGAAGGAAAGCACATGTGGGCCTGGCCTCCTGAGTGAAAACATGCAGGTTCCATCCCCATGCTCTGCTGAGGAGCAGATTTCGTGTAGCATTGGTATGTCAGCACTTTGCTCTCAGTTCCAGTGACATTTGGCAGGATTCAATATGCTTATGTTGAGATGAGTTCCCTCAGACCCAGGCAGCAAGCCATTCACCTGCTCTCTGGTGTTGCCCTATAGATGATACTTACATTCATTAGGCTCCCTCTTAGCTGGAGAGTTCTCTGGACGCTTAATTTTAGACACCGACATATGCTCAGAAGTGCCATTTCTGTCAAGGCGGGCACTTAGATCTTATTCAAAGCTGTGCTGATGTTCTGGTTGATGTGGGGAGGCACCTGGACCCTATTTCTCTTGCAGAGGACTGAAAAACTCCATACAGACAAGACTTAGTTATGACCCTGACCTCCAGCCTCGCCGCCAGGCTCTCAGCACTGGGAGATGGGGTCTGGGCACCGCTTAGCCTGGGGGCTTCATCCCAGTCCCAGCTATATCTCAGGAGAGCCCCCTCCCCATCCCTCCCTTAGCAGCTCTGCAGCTCTATCTTGAGAAATATGAGGCCAGGGGTAAAATGTGAAAGAAGCAGTGGAGTACAGAGGGGAGTGGTGACCCAAACCTCTGGAGGAAGGCGAGTCCCAGGCCCTCCTCCCTGGTGTGCGTTACGCATTGTACGCCGCATCCGACCATCGCCACCAGGAAGCACCGATGGAGGTTGTCTGGTTTTCCGGCTGCAGAGGTGCCATCTGTTCTCCATTTGTGGCAGAAGTTATTTAGGTGGCTGTGTGAGACAGACAGGATTACCCTCTGGGCTTTGGTGCCTTTGATGAGGCGGCATCTGAAGTTAACACTTAAATTAAGCAGACTTGATTTTATTGCCTTTGTGTGTTATAATGCCCATGAAATCATGACAACTTTTTGTCTGCTCCTTGCTCTTCTGTCGTGTCCCTGCAGTGTTTCTGTCATGCGCTGACGGCGTGTGACCTGCCTGCCTGACAGATCGGCAGCTGTCACCCCTTCCCCGTGCCAGCACACCGTGGGAACGTCCCAGGGCTGCGGCATACCTGCGCTACGGCTCCCACGGCTTGGTGGGGATTCTTGGATGAGGGACACCACATTTGGGAGTAATCCTTTTTCCATTTCTGTCTCACAGATTGATGAACTCCCTGAAGGAGCCGTGAAGCCTCCAGCAAATAAATACCCCATCTTCTTTTTCGGGACTCATGAAACGTAAGTGAATGAACATGGTCTTTTCCTTTGAAAACATCTTCTTCCACTGCAGCTAACTTCATCTCCACTGATTTTATTGGAACAAATCCTGACTGAAGCCATTGGGAGCCTAGAGATAGGTCCTATGAGCCCAACTCATTTGTACCAACACGTGAAAGCAGATGGGAACACTGCTGCCTGGATGGTGTGTTATGGGCTAAGCATAAATAACAAGTAGTGCCTGTGTTTCCCGTAAAGAAAAGTGTTGGCACGTATTTATTAAAGAGTCATCTGACGTCAGATGCATGGGCAAAAATTTGTTACTTGGATGTACATGGTAGCAGAGATCAAGCTGCTGTATTCAGACACGTTTGGGTTCCTGTCCTGTGTGAGAAATCACTTGGTAGTTTGTAAAATGAAAGGAAGCAGAGCCCGGAGTCTCACACAGTCCTCACACAGCTTTAAAATAACGTGCGTTCCTGTGAGATCTGTGCTGGGGGCACTGTAGGATGGACTTCTCGGAAGTAATAGAACAGAGTTGGCAGAGCTTATAGGGAAAGAAAGGAATCAGAACAGAAAGAGTAAGTTAGGTCTTACAGTAATTGCTACAAAGTACAGAGCTTCAAAATTATAATGTACGTGTCTCTATTTTAAACTGAGGTAGTTCAAAAAAATAAATCACAGGTTCTATTTTGCATTAAATGTTTACATTTTAAAACTTTTCCTTCCCCACTTGTGGGGAACATGTTTTCTAGCATTCCTAGGAAATAGAAAAAGGAAAAAAATGAAATTCTGATGACATTTTAAATTTAATTTTAGACATTTGAAGCTTTATTAGAAATTCTTGTTTGTTTTTGAATTTTAACATTATTCCAGAACATAATAAACCCCATAGCTAATACGTCACATTTTACTTCAAAAATCTTTAAAGGCAGTTTGTGCTTAATAAAGATCAAAGCAGCCTCTTTAGTTAAAATATTTCTTCCTATTACTTTGATATATTGTGATCTACTATTACTGTCACAAATTAATCTAAAAAGAATTAAGTTCAAGTAAACTTACGATGCTTTAAAATCAGAGCACAAAATATAATTTATTTTTTTTAATGGAAACATTTTTCTCAAGAAACATTTTGAGAAAAAAACCTCTGACCACTTTTATTCTGAATTGAATGAATCCCACACTGCTAACCTCTTTTGGTTTGGGTTTTGTCAGCCCACAATCTGACTGTAGCACCTGAAACAGGAAGAACGTTTGTAGTTACTACCTTAATAATTTAAAAAGCATACCTGCTAAAAATGAACTGTAGATTGCAGCTCCTTAGTTTGATAGCAGAGCAGTGGAAACTGTTATACTCTCCCGGTGGCAACAGATGTATTTCAAACAAGGATGTACACCATTTTTCAGTGTTGACTGTACATAAAAGGCTGTAGAAACATTTCCATACATTACTTTTGTGCAAAATTAAGGTAGCCCGTGGTAAGTTTCATTCAGTTTTCCTTTGTTATTTGTGTTAGAACTGTTTGTATGTATTTTTGGCAACAAGGAGACATCTAGTATTAGCAAAAGCATTCATAAAACAATTTATTCAGATCCCTTGCTCTATTGTAGCCTTTAATATTAACAAGACATTTGTTAGTTTGGAAATCGCTGTTTGGCTTTCAGGTAGAAATGCATTCTTGGCTTTGTAATTATATAATTGAGATACTTCTCAATGAGACGACTGCGTGTGGATACCGTTCTGTCTCCTGCGTAGTTCAAAGGAAGTTCCTTCCCCAGAGACTTGGCATTTGCTGCTGCCTTTAGCCACCCTGGCAAACTTCTTGGCCAGTGGGATCACTTAAGTGAATGAAATTTTGCACGTTTGTAAGTGCTGGGAAGAATCAGGGCACAAATTGGGCATTAATCTGAAGTACTGTTTACAGCAAGGAAGAACTGTGACCCTGTGATTAAGGTATAGGACTGAGACTGGAGAGAATTGGGTTTTCCTCTGTGCTCTTTTATCAGTTTGAGTTTGACCTTGGGCAGATCTCTGTGCCTCAGAAGCCCATCTGCAAAAAAGGGCAACTTCCCAACCTCATGGTGATGTTGCAAGTATAAATGTGTTGTAAATGGTGGAGCTCCATGATCCCATGGTAATGGGTACCATAGAGTTAACGTTAATTGCAAAGATCATCAGGAAAGTAGGACAGTGATTATAGTGAAGGACACTGCGACTTGCTCAGCTCCAGTTGTTGGTGACATAGAATCTTCCACGTGGGAACGAAAGGGGGTTTTTGCCTTCACTGTTTTTAATTTAACTTACCATTAGCCATCCCAGTACTGTGATACAGAGCAAAGTAAACACAATGGATATAGATACCCAATGAAAAAGAACTGATGCTTTCTTCAGTTTTATATAAGAAGTCAGAGTTTTATTGAAAGTAAAAAAAAAAAAAAAAAAAAAAGGGTATGTAGAAAAAGCAGGATAAATCACCACTCTTCTTTTTTTTGTAATTATTTTTTCTGCCTTGTGGTGTCTGTGCCTGAAATTAGTTGGCCCAGTGCATAGCTGACTTATGCAGCAGCAGCAGAGCACAAAATCCCTGCTTTGCTGTGCTGTCTAAAACACAATTTGGCCACAAGCACCATGTGTCTCATTGTTTCCTTGTATTACTCATCTGCCTATATTCACCCATTGTTTCTTGGCTTATATGAAATTATAAGATTTTGGGGAAAGAGCATTTTTATTGTGTTTGCACAAAATCTAGCATGTGAGGGTCTTATTCCAAGAAAGAGGGTCCCAGGCATACCAGCAGTATAGATACTGGTAAATGCCACTGCTTTTTCTGTCCCGCGGTACGAGGGGTAAGTTCTGGCTTGTGGGTTCTAGGCACTCCTTAAATGCTTTAACTTTCTGTATGGTATTTTTAGGCCTTTCTGGATTTGTAACACACAGGACTGGAAGTTTGGTCCCTTGCTATCGCAGGCAATTACGTCATATAATCCCTTTCATAAACTGTTCAAGTGCCAGTTCCCAGCAGTAGTTAATATAACAAATGAGACTTGTTTTAGTTGTTTCTAGAGAGACCCAGCATGATTTTGCAACTTCAGACATAAGGATGGTGAGCCAATGCCATTAAATCAGACTCACAGCAGTAACTCAGTGTTAAATAAATAAATAAACAAGCAAACAAAACTGAGAAAGAAATGATGGAATGAGCAGAAGAATAGGGAAGACATTTGCACTGTTAATGGTTTGGGGTTTTTTTGAAGAGGAGGAATTTAAGTCCTTTTTTGAATGTCACCTTTGTTAAAATGCAGTGCATTCCTGGGGCCCAAAGACCTTTTCCCATATAAAGAATATAAAGATAAGTTTGGGAAGTCGAACAAGCGAAAAGGATTTAATGAAGGCCTGTGGGAAATAGAAAACAACCCTGGAGTAAAGTTTACTGGATATCAGGTAAATTACTTTCACTTCTATTCCTCCTTACCTTTCTTGCTTTCCTCTTTGAAGACTTCTTGTCAATGTAAAAATTGTTGAGTGGTGTGGAAGGTCCTGGGTTTGGTGGAGCTGTAAAGTTTCACAGCTCTTGTAACTGTGTAATGTAAAGACAACTGTGGTCTTGCACTCTGTGACAAATTGAACTTTAATCATACTGCAGAGCCCTTAGCTTTCTGCGATATTCTGGGGTGGTGAAATGGAAAAACCTGCAGCAGATTTAGTTGAATTAAAAATGGAAGGTTTTATTTACTCCAGTATAAACATGAATAATTTCTGACTTCTTCTTTCTGTTGTTTATTTTTATGTCCGGTTCAGTGTATTTTACACAGACCTTAAGGTCACTGCACTTTTGATTTTTACATTGGTAATGTACAACACATAGGACACCGCTGCCAAAGTTGTGAGGGGTGAGAAGGTGGAGGTTTACGCTGCCGTTACGAGATAGTAGCTGCTGTACAACAGCTCTCCCTGTTGGATGTCCGGAGCAAAAAGTCAGGGAAGCTGGAGGGGGAGAGGAGTAGTTGGTGGGCTGTATAAAGCCAAAGAACTTTTCTCGTTAAAAAAATGTGGTCCTTTGAAGGTAGAAATCACCTCCAAAAGAAGGCAAACACCTATTACATTATTAGCACAAAACCTTACAAACCAGCGATGCGGACCACCTGCAGACAAGCTGCTGCCCCTCTCGGTTCCTGTTTCATATTTTCAGCTCTACAGATGTTTTGCATGCACTTGGGGATTTAAAAAAATCTAGTGAATAGTCTGTGGGAGATGGACTGTCAAAGAGCTCTCAGCCTTCTGGTCAGCGTTTGCTTTTTTCCTAACAAGGAGCTCCTGCCCTGTGAAGGGGTGTGGGGTGTGTGTGTGTGTGTGTGTAACAGCCATCTTCTCTCCTGAATAGGTCTCTCCTATTGCAGCCGAAGTCTAGAATTTTCCACAGTATTGCCCAGAGTAGAACACGCCAGGTCTGTCCGCTAAGCAGCCCTTAGTTCTCCAGCAAACACATTTTTGTTATCGGATCTTCTGTTTCTGTGTAAACCGTTCAGAACGTGCTATCCCAGAATCTGCGTCTGATAACTGTTTTCAAGTGGTGACTGAGAAAATTGCCTCTGCAGCCCTTTTTCTTGATAATTGCAAGAATAACATGAGCTCTTCCTGACTGTAGAGACTAAAGTGTAAGCTGTTTGTTACCAGTATTCCTATCTTCAATACAGAGCAAAAAATAAGTACTAGGTTTTAGTGATATTTTTGTTGTTTATATATTATTACTGTTATTGTTATTTTAAAGGCAATTCAGCAACAGAGCTCCTCAGAAACTGAAGGAGAAGGAGGAAATACAGCAGATGCCAGCAGTGAGGAGGAAGGTGATCGGGTAGAAGAGGATGGAAAAGGAAAAAGAAAGAATGAAAAAGCAGGCTCAAAACGGAAAAAATCCTACACTTCAAAGGTTGTCTTCAGTTTTTCCATTGTTACCCATATGCATTTATAATTAGTGTTCAGTTTTTGGCAATCTGTTCTTCCTTCTTTAGCGTTTTGAACCCAGTACCATAACGATGCTGTTGAAACAGGCAAGGGGAAGTGCTCTTGCTTTTGTGGACAGCCTTGGTGAGACAGCAGCTGAAATACTCTGCCCTGTTCTGGTGCCCACACTTTGAGAAGGAGGTGAAAGAATGGGAAGGAGTTGAGAAGGGCTGGAAGGAAAATCCATGCAAAGATGGATTGATAGGTTTGGTCATCTTAGATTCTCCATGAAGAGCGAAAAAAAAGCCTTAGGAGCGTGCCTCCTTAGGAGTACTGTGTCTCAGACTGCCTGGTAATGGCTGTTGAATGTAATCACCTGCGTAGTGACTTTGGGTTCAGCTGTACTTCTCACCCGGGTGAAAGGGAGCAGCGTTATAGTCACTTCCTCCAGTTCTGTGTGTGCCTCCAGGTCTGTACTTGGCTCAAAAAATTGTGGGAAGCGTGGCAGAGTCATGTGCACTCACATTCGTGTGACTCTTCTCTGTAAGTGAAAACTAAATTAAATGAGAAGAAGCAAGCAAACAATCTGATCCAGGTACAATTTGGGGGAGAGCAGGGATTTCTATGGTTCATCAACTGAACAAAACGTACTAAGTAATTTCACCCCCTTTATGTGTTTTACATTACAAATTCAGGTCTGGTCTACCATCTTCTTTCCAGAAGACTCTGGGCAAACAGAGGATTAGGAAAATGGTGGCTTAATGCCACAATTTATCCTTTTGTACTGTAGAATTGCATAACATAAAGGGAGCAGAAAAGATATATTGGTTCCACATGGCTTTAATGTTAATATATTAAAGCTGACAGCACTAAAAAAAGTATGGAAAGCAGCTCTGCTAATGTTATTCTCATTTTACATCTCTGTGTTTAATCAAAACTTTTGTCAAGCTGGCACCATCTGTTTCATTAACTAACAAAACCTACAGGTGACCCAACACTAATACCCATCTCCTGTTACTGTGTCTGTCTTACAGTCAGTTGTGCTGCCAACCTGTGTCAAACACCCAATTTCGCCTTTTGCTTCACTGATGGCAGTAACTCCAACTGCTTCACCTGAAAAATGCTTCTCACCCCACACATCCTCCCCAGTATTCACCTTGGACAGGGAACCGCATGATCAGACAGCATTCCACATATGTTTCAAAAGTGCCTTTCTGTGACTGAAGCTCAGTTTTTACTTTTTCACTTTGTTGTTGTTCGTTTTAGAAATCCTCCAAGCAGTCACGGAAATCTCCTGGAGATGAAGATGATAAGGACTGCAAAGAGGAAGAAAATAAGAGCAGCTCTGATGCTGGGGACGCAGGCAATGACACAAGAAACACTTCTTCAGATTTGCAGAAAACCAGTGAAGGGGTAATCTTCTGTTAATACCATTCACTTCCCACGCTGTTTGCTACCGGGGGGCTTTGGAGCTCTGGGTGAAAGGCGTTGCATTGCAGTGACCTGTGCATACCCCACGCGATCTTTTTACATTGCGTTTCAGTGCTCAGAATGTGTCTAGAACAGAAACGTGAGACCGGTCCCTGCACTGGTATCAGTTTTGCTCTAGAGAAATGACTGAATGAGAAAAGATGCTATAAGCATTATTTTCATTCCAGCACTTGCATGGATGTCAGCTGAGAGGAACTACTGAAAACCATGAGCTGGAATGATGCAAAATTGATGCGAGAGCAGAATCAGACTGTTTGCATCATGCATTTTGGCTTACTAAACAGGGGGAACCTGCTTATCCTTTCACACTTGTTTAAAATTTGTGCAGTCCCACTGACTTCTTTGGAGTTCATGAGGGTTCATGTGCACATTACAGACTCGGCACACTGTGGGTTTCAGGGCAGATCCTGCCTTGGGATATGACCTTCCAAGGAGGGAAAGTACCGTCTGCTCCAGAGCAGCTTCATACAGTCTCCTTGTATGTTTGTGTCAGTTGTGTGTTCATATCAATATTATTTTGTTGTGACCACAACGACAGAAAGGAAGGCTGCTGAGCAGGGGAATTAGCACAGAGACTGGTTAATCGTCAGCCACCGTTAACAACCACTTCTATTTCTGAGCCTTTCGAGTAGCACTGGCCTCCCTGCTCCAGCATTTACAGCTCCGGCTCAGAACCAGTTCTCGTGCAGGTTCTGTGCCAAGGCTCTGCCACATGGCCAGCAGCTGGGCTGGGCTGTCACAGGAGCTGCTGAGTGACACGAATCCCCAGGTGTGACAGGAAGCCAGCCAGCACAGGCTCTCATCTGACACTGCCGAGGTGCCTCAGCACCCAGCTGCGTGCTCAGCCTCAACCCTTTCTCACAAAGCACAACCTCTGGGGAGCTGCTGTCGGCTTCTGCTTCAAGACTTCTCCCAGAGCTTCCTCTCCCCTTCTCTCTCTGCCGTGCAGTTTATGTGTTTCGTGGCTCTTCACCTTATAAAGACTTTGATATGTGGCTCATGGGGTCAGGAATGTGCCCTGAGCCTCTGCGTTCACTCTGAACAAGCCGCTGCCTTGAGCCAGAGACTGACACAGGGAGTTGGTATGCCCGGGGGTGCCTTCCCAGCACCTCACCCACAGACTCAGAGGGTCTGGGGCTGATAAGTGTGGTGTGTGTAGCGCACGTGTTGCCCATGTTCTGGCTAGTTAACCCTGTGATGCTTTCATGTCTTCAAAGAGGTGTTTGAGTGAGAAGACTGGCCATAAGGTCCATCTGAGGTGGCAAGAAGTTCAGGGGGCCTGCTTTGTTTCCCACGTTTGTAGCAGTGGCAAGGGATATGCCCATGAGCTTCAGGCACGTTCTCCGTGTAAGGACCAAATTCTTTCTGGGTTAGGTCAGTCGCAGACTAAGTGGCTAAAAAGTCCCATAGGGTGTTGGCTGGCTGGCGGGTGACACTCATACAGCTCTTCCTTCTGGGGGTAGAGTCCAGCGTGCTCCAACATCATGGTCCTCTTCAGTGTTCTCAGGGTTGTGGGTATTTTAGCTTTTGTGCTGAAATCTCAACAGTTTGTCCTTCCTGCCAGCACCAGCTCCACAGAAATACAGTCACCACTGCCATACCCATGTGAGGAGCTGGCTCTGCTTCGACCTCTGCAACCCCAGCACTGGGGCTTGACCGCTGTTTAACTAGACTAGATCTTGGAAGCATTATGGGAAAGGCGGAGTTTTAGTAGCATGTACCAAGGAGAGATGGACAGATGGTTTTCAGAGCACTTTGAGATAAAAGCACTGATAAGTTTGGAGAAATTCACATCCTGATCCAGAGATTTCATCTGGATTTGTGCTGCAGAATCAGCGTTTCACATGTAAACCCTCTTCCCCGTTTCCTTTGGGCTGTTGTCGATGGTGCAATTCTCTCCTAGGACCAGGAGGGGACACTGCATGTCCTCGGAGCCAGACTAGGTGTCATTTTAGAAGGTACCATCCCTTGTCAGACACAAGGCACTCGGGGAAAGAGTGATGGGAATTTTTTTCCCAGTTGGAGTTACACAGCCGGTCACACACCGGTTACACAGTGTGCCTGGACTGACCCGCTGGGGTACTGGGCCACGCTCTGCCGGGCATCCAGACCGGGAGTCTGAAGGGGGGCAGCGAGCTCCTCCAGCCCACCCGCCTGGGCTTCTCTTCTATGGAAAGGAAGGTCGAAAAAGACCAACACGTGCCTGCAGAGCTGGGATATGGTCCTCTTGTTCATGTGCATGAATTCAGAAGAATGTCTAGGTCTGCTCAAAGGCACGGTTATAGACGAGATTATGGTCTCTTTTGAAATCATTTGGCTTGTGAGAAGAGCATTGGAGCCACAACACGCAGCCTGCTGTGGGCTTCCTCCTCCCCAGCATGCAGCACAGGAGCTGCATAGTCACCGCTCCACAGCGAGCGCTGGGGTGCAAACCTGCTCCCTCCCCCAAGGTAGGGGGCTGGGGGCTGCCTGAGACTCACACCAGGAAAGTTTGTGCCGCAGTAACTTGTAGAAAGGTACCGCGAAGGCAAAGAGACAAGAAAAGCAGGAGTTCAGAGCTCTCATCTCAAATACAGGCTGTTCAGTTGCCCTGGTCTTGCCACTGTGACCAGCTGTTTGAAGGCCCCCGGCAGCAGGGGCTGGGAAGAGCTGGGGCAGGCGGGTGGGCAGGCGGCTGGGGGCTCAGCTGTCCTGCAGGTAGTGCTCCCCACCGGTGTGTCCTGGGGAGCCTCTGCCTCCTGTGCTCTGCACCTTCCAGGGTCTGACCATGCAAGATTGCCTAAAGGACACAAGCAACTTTCCTCATAATGATGCTAATAATAATGAGGTAGCAGTTACGTTCTGTAATGCCTGGACCGCAGGCTGAAGACACATCTACTCTCCAGATCAGAGGGAACCGTACCTTTTATGCACACCCTTACCCTTCACATTACAGGGATCTTCTCAAAGGGTTAACAGCTCAAGTCAAATGATTGCAGGAGTGTCTTCACCTATACTTTTTAATGAAATTTCTAACCTCCAGGTGGTAGCGGAAAGCTTGAAAATGTGAAGTGATGGCTTCCTAAAGACTGAAGCCCAGAGCAAATAAAAGTACTTCCAAAGCTATGATATTTTTTCAGCCAATTTCATACTGTTCAAGGGCTCGACTTGTGATATTTATTTTTTTCATCCCTGGGGTTGACAAAGCTGCTTTCTTTTCTTATCTCCATCCCTTAATTTCTCAACTGTTCTTGAGGACTGCAGGCACTCTCCACAGAAGAGACATTCGCTTCCTCAGACTCAGCCACACTTTATAATCGCATCCTGCCACTACCTGTCCTCAGGCTGCTGTTCTTCGGCTGATTCTTTCCCCAGAAAGATGCAAAACCTGAACCTCAGGGGTTTATTGTCTAATATTTATTAATTAATAACATGACAGCTAAGACAGCCTATCTTGGAGTTTGCTCAAGTCAAAAGTCACAGCACACTGCCCCCCTGCGCCATGACAGTCCTGGGCTGTTAAATACTAAATTGTTTTGGCTTTCTCAAAACACCACGTCAACAGACTATTCCAGTAGAAGGGTATTCATGGCTCTGTGTTGTTTACTTTCTGTAGTCCAAAATTAGCTCATAAATCAGTGAATTCATGGCAGCAGATTTACATTCCACATTTAAATCTCTGGTGACTTGTGTGTTTGGTTCTTGGGTGGCATAACTCGGAATCTTTATAACCAAACACCGAAGTCGCGTTTTACTTTTACTCTCCGGCCAGGCGTGTAACGACGCTGGAAAGCTGGCGGTAGTCCCTGCCCTGTTAGAGAGTGTTTGGATGTTAAGGTCAGCACTCAAGAGTATGTGGCAAGTTTTTCTTTTGGTATTATATTGGTTACAGTCCAGACATTGTGTTGGTAAACAAGGCATTCTCTTTGTGTACAGACGCATGTGGTTGCCTTTCAGGAGGTGAATGGTTTTACTGAGTCTTTGAAAAATAATAGATTCGTTGGAAATTAAATACATTATTTTGCTCCTGGTACAGCCCAAATATTAAAGTGGGTTAAAGGACTGTGATCTTTTTACTCACACTGACAATCAGTTACTAACATGGGAGTCAGTGGATCTATTTGTGGAGGCAACTGCTTGCCAGCATGAATAAGGGGATCAAGATCTGGTCCAAAATTACTGCCATCGGATACTATTGCCATTGGGAGAACATATTTAAAATGCCCTGTGTCCAGGACATATTTTTTTGTTGTTATGTTCTTGTGGGGAAGCAACAATTCCAGTTACTGCTGTGAAAGACAAGTGTTAAGGCCAAACTGGCCAGAGAAACACAGGTTCACCGTGGCCTTCTGATGTGGTTTTGACATGTTCGGTTCCTTCACTCTTTCTTTACATCTCAAGAATAACATTGGTTAGGTGGCATAATAGGTTTGGGGGTTTACCAACATTCATTTAGGGCTCTATTCAAGGTAAAAGCATGTATGTGGGCATTTTTCCAGAAAATGAAAACAGAGTATGTATTTTTGTCCGATCTTTTTTTCCTGCAATTTGAGTAAGTTAAAATCTACCCCTCCAAAAAAAGACAGCATTTGCGAAAATATGTTTAACTGTTGCACAGTAAAAAGTTCCATGTAAAAATCAAAATAGTGGCACACACTCTGGTGCAAAGAGGTGTGTTGTCTGCTGCCTTCCTATAGCTCAGGACAACAGCACAACAGCACTGCTCAGTAAGGCAATGGGACATAACTCAGGAGAAACATCGATGTCTGGGTGCAAGTTGAGATTAAAGCAGCCAGTGTAGATGAAATATGCTCTTTGCATCTCTGTGTACATTGAATCCTGCAGCCATTTTGACCCCAAACCAACATGGAATAACGATGATCATATAGAGCAAGTAAATAATTGTCCTTCTGTCCATCCATCAAGAGCTTTTAAAGTACAGAACGGCTGAGTCAGTTGCAGAACAAATTTTCAGTGCCAGAAAAAACAAAGCCATTTGTGGATTTACTTTTATTCCCTGCTTTCTGTGTTCTCTGGCCTTCAATTTTGCCGATGACTGCGATGTTTCACTCCAGTCAGATTGTGTGCTGTTTCTTTTGTGTGCAGTAGCACTGGTCAGTGCGGCACAGGGACCGTATCTTACAGTACAGCTGAGAGACTTGTTCAAACAAAGATGACGAGGGTTGGTCCGTGTCTGAAGGGACGTGAAACCATGGAGACCATGGAAACCGCTCAGCTCTGCCGCATCCTTGTTCAGCGGCTGCTGCCATCCTTGTTCCATGGGTGCTGCGGGGGCCGGCAGCGCTGCCTGGGTGGGGGAAGGTCCCCGCTGGCCCCGGGGCTGCCGGCAGCTGGGGACAAGAGAGCTGCTGGCCTCTGGGGCACCTGGGACTGCTCTGGGGGACAAAGTGTGCAGAGTGGGTACTGGTAAAGGTGAAAATCCTAGTGGATGATGTGCACACCCGGCTCTTTGTTGTCCCTCCTGTGCCACGCTGTGGCCCGATGGATGCGTCTCTGCACAGCCAGTGGGGAGTGGAAGGGTGAATATTCCCAGCGCCCAGGCAAGAATGGCGCCCACCAGTCTCCTGGCCTTAGTCCAGCAGGGAATGGTTGTTAGTAAGTGCAAAGGTTTCACACTCCAAAAGGACAGCTTTCCTGGCTGGATCGGAGAGTGGCACTGTAGGGACCCACCGTTTCACCACCCACGCTGCCCGTCAGCGCTGGGTAGCAGCTGTCAGTCATTATGAACTTCAGCATCAGGCATGTTGTGATCCACTAATCCTTTGTAGTTGTTTCGATGGGTGCCTGCGTGTCCCTCTGAAGGGAAACAGCAGCAAACCCCTGCCAGCCACATCTCCAAAGCACCTGGAAGTATCATCTCACCGACGCGGAGGAGAGAGGCCGGTGGAAGTGCGGCTGTGGGTGAGCCACGCAGTCACACCTTCTGGGGGAGGCAGGGCTCAGGCAGCGCCTGTCAGCCGTCCTTACAGGCATGAGCATTTTATAATTACTCCTTGTCAAGTGTCGGCCGTCAGGATGTACCAAGACCTCCCACACGGAATGTGCAGGTTTCCATTACTCACTTTGTAAAGCCCTTGTCGTGGGGGAGAACCACCACGCTGGACAAACGCAGCCCGTAGCTCAGAGGTGCAGTAGCCAGGCTGGCACCCCAGGCCGCTCCGCGGGCCCTCGTATGCTCTTGTCCTCGGGGACAGGGAAGCACAGTCTGCTGTAGCCGTGGCATCGCACACAGCAGGTATGATGGGCCAGAGCGGGAGAGAGCTCAGGCAGCAAACTCCTAGTGCAGGGATGTTAAAATAAGCCATCTTTTCGTATTCTCTTCTGGGTCTTGTGTAAAGTGAGAATTCCATCATCCTCAGTGGATTTAACCTGTACACCACCACCACCACCACCACCACCACCACTCAATGTTGATTTTTTTCTTGGATGATCACACCAAATACAGTACTGATTCCTTCACACTGCTTGTGTGTCGTGTTTCTTTCCGTCCGTGGGGGTGTGGGTGGACAAGCTTTCACACTCTGAATTCTTTACGAAGGAGCAGGGGTGCCTCGCTCAGGGTTAGGTAGTCATGTAGCACTGCATGTCGTCGTGTTGCTGGACAAAAGTAGCGTGTCCTTGTGCCTGTAGGTGAGATTTGCTGTTTCTGTTTAATATGAAGAAACTGAGTTGGAGACACTTGGCATGATCACGTGAGGACAGTCTGATCCTGTTCACCCTAATACCAGTGGGAGCAAGAGCTGACCTTGACTCAGCCACGAAGTGGGAGTTTCTTCCTTTTCTGTCATCACCTTACAGTGAACTCTGAGCCAAACTGTTTCCTTTTCACAAGCAAAATCAGATATGTTAGCTATGAGAACTGTTTGTCCTTCTTTGGGCTTGCTAAGTGTTTGCGTGTTGGAAGAGCAGGGCGTTCTCGCCGCAAGGCGTCCAGGAGCACAGCAGTGCCGGAGCTTTTGCGTGAAGCCTGTCAGCGATGTAGTGTAGTGGAAAAATGCAAAATTTGGTTGCGTGAAGTATGCTATAAGTGATTCATAATTAAGTGATTGGGGAAAAGAAAAAACCAACCCACACACGTGACTGGAGCTGCTTATTTGAATAAAGCCCTAAATGTTTACTTCTAAAATATGTTCTTTAGTATTTTATAGGGGTATGTTTAGTTGATGTAACATAAGTCGTTTTCTCTAGAAAAAAATTTGTTCGAACAGACCAGGCGGTTACTTGTACCTGTGACTTTGAAGTGTGGGAATAAGGCATTAATTATATCAAGTTTGTTACAACATGCTTTTTCTTACATTAAATGTGATTATTTTTTTTCCTCTCTCTCTCTTTCAGACTTAACCAACATAATGACTGCTGAATATTAAGGGAAAATACAAGAAGGTTACATGTTTGGTTGTCTAATATTCTTGGATTTGATATGAGTCACCACATCTGTTCATTACTATCATCAACAGCATCCCAGTTTGTATGCACATTATTCACATTCCTATCTGTTGTGTTTGCAGAAATGACATTTTACCCTTTTTTCTAAGGGTTACTTTTTGATTTTCATATTATTTGGTTGCATGAAGTTGCCCTTTACCAGTGGCTGAGGTTTATGAAGATATCGCATACTTGAACATGATTTAGATTCCTTTTCTAGATAGAAAAGGTGTAACTCCAAATTATATCATTCTAAATCAGCAATTTTTAAGAACAAGTAAATCTTAGAAATGAGTCCCCTCCATACAATACTACAATATCTTCCACGTACAAACATGATTTTAGATTTCCCTATATCCATACTTTGATTTTTGATCAGTTTACAACACAAAAGAAAAATTCTTCTTCAGTTGAGATCACCACCAAGTTCAATAATGTAATAAAATACCTTTCCTTATTAGAAGTACCTAGCTAGTTATACTCTTAATACTTCTCAAAATCATGATGTAATGTACACTATCTGACTTAGTTCCTATATGTGAAGTTAGTGAAAGTCTTTTTGTGTTTCTTTAGATTAATACAAGGATTTTTTCCAATGCCAACTCAATTTGAAATCATTCATTTGGATGCTTTCCATTTTTAAGCTTACTGTGATATAGAACCCTATGGGAAACCAAAAGAAAACATCAATTTTAAATAATGAAAGGCTTAAAAAAGGATGCTGTCATTCTGGCTTTTTTTTTTCCTTTTGGAAATAGAACTAGACTAGTAAGTAAGCATTCCAAATCCATTATTCTGTGTACATTATTGTTGCTATTGTGATAATAGAGATTTTTATTTATTTTTATGCCAGCTTTTATTGTGAAAACATATTTAGTCTGGTTTTACCAATCCTTGTTATGCTTGTCCTTGGAACATCTTTTGCGTATTCAAGGTTTGTAGTTGATGAGTTTACTGTAAAAAACTAAAAAAAAACCACAACAAAAAAAACAACAAAAAAAACCAAAACAAAAAGAAACAAAAAAATGTATTGTTTTTACAGAATAAATTTATTGGAATGTGTATTGGGAGTAAGGTTTGAGGTTGTAAGCAACTAAGTTAGCGTCATATTTGGCTTCATACGTGTAATAATGTGAGGTATTAATGTAAGTCAAGTATTAAAGCAAAACATTCTGTTAACATGAGTTGACCATAATAGATACAAGTGCAGGTGAGATCTTTATTTTTTCTGTACTTTGCCTTTTCTGGATAACAGGAGGTTATTAAATTCACCTTGAATGTATTCACAGTTTCTTTAAAAACATTAGAAGTAACATCGGAGGCTCAAATGGTTGTGAGCCAGCACGTCCTATTGCAGCCCCACAGCTCTGGGCTTGTTTTCTTGGGAAGATGTACTGGGATGGAGCTATCCCGAATTCTAGCGTACACAGAAGGAGCCCACACCAGGGAGGCTGGGTGCTGGAGGAAGCTATCCCTAAATTCCTTGTCGCCAAGAAACATTAATGAGATGCCTTGTGGTGAGTTTGGACCTGCCCCCTTGGCTGGAGGTGTAAACCCGTGGGTTCTCTCCTGAGCACTGCTGTGAGCTGCACCTCAGTGTTCAGTGGGAACGTTAAAGCATCAGTTTCTTGCTGCTCTGCTGGTGCAGGGTGCAACACACATGCGCATGAGCTGATGCTTTCTTGTTACTGATTAGGTTTAAAAAGAAAATTAAAATTCTCTAAATCAAAATGCCCGAAAGTCAAGATCCCAAAATAACGTCTTTCCAGTTACTATGGATCAGCCAATTCCATCTGTGAGAAAGGTGCAAAGTGCACCGCTTTTAATATAAATACACATAGAAGGCATAGAAATAGTTGCCATTGCAAACAGAAACATAAATTACACAAACCAAGGTAACTGTATTTGCTGCTACTTGTTTATGACCCAGCAGCATTAGCAAAAGTAGCTGCGAAGAATGTGGCCCAAACCCCCTCCTCTCCAAAAATGCATGCTACGGTGTGAGGCGCCGCTGCTCACGGCAACGAGCCCTCCGTGCCCAGCTCAGGAGTGCTACTAAGCACGTGCTTAACTTCAAGCAGGTGAGCAGTCCTTGCGGAAGTGAATCCTTAAAGGAATTAACAAAACTATGACTTGCTGATCATATATGGAGTTGATTGCTTCTTAAAAGATTTCTTGGGATTTTTAACAAGGCTGACCCACAAGACATACTTTTTGACAAATAAAACATGTGCATGTGACAGAGTTATGTATGTTAATTTTTCACACTTCAGAATGTTGACCTTCACGTTCTACAGTAGCTCTGTATAGGGACTGCTGGCACTGATGTTCCTCAGTGTGTGGAGGCTAAACACTGACATCATTATTATTATTTAACTTCATGCAGTATTTCTAAAACTGTCAAAGCAGCTTACTTAAAAATAGCTCCGTGAACTAGCAGCTCCACTGCAGCACAAAGTCAAAATGTTGCGAAGTGGTACTGAAGGCAGTCATCTTTATTTTCCCTTTTTGAGTAGGATAAACAAAACAGACCGTGCAACATTACACAATTTTACACACCTTACACGCTTCATTTGGGTTTCATTTGAGCAGTTCAGTTACATCCCAGCCCAATTATATACATAGCCAAAAAGAGGAGCTCAAAACAGTTGTGCTATTCTGTTTTTTCTTCTTGTTTTGTTTTCATAAAAAACTCTGGCTTGTTGACACACCTGTAAGCCAGCAGCTGGGGAAGAATCCCATACATTATGTTCAATATCAGGAAAAACTGTTTTGCTTCTTCAGGGACTCTGTAGATGTAAGGAGTTCGAGCATGAAGAGAAGCACCGATATGGGAAAATTGAGCCTGTGGTGTGTACATAATGTATATATTAAAAAAAGGTAAAGTTGATGTGTATTTTGGAAAGATGGCATAATCTGCATGCAAGTATGCATCTCCAGTGACATTTTCCAAGCCAGCCCTTTTATTTCAGGTATTTCCATCATACTTTTGCACCTCAGTATAAAAATACAGTTTGAACAAAGATCATTAATATCTTGGCATAAGAGGCATAAACGGAACCAGCAGTGGCATGGTAGGAGGTTCACTTTATGCATGTGGTGGCACTGATCTTTACATCAGATAGAGGACTTCACCCTTGGCTTCTGAGTGATTAGTCATGCAACAGGGTCCACGATCCTTCCCCAGGCAAACGGCCGCTGAAGTGTGCATCACCGTAAAGGTCGGCACTCCTGAACTGCAGCACAGCAGTGGGGGCAGGACCTGCACCCACCTACCTAGGAATGTTGTCCTTGCCATCAACGGGAAGCAGACAGACACTCCCTCGGAATAAAGTTAGAAAAAAAAATCTTGGAAGCTGTGTTAGCTCTGGGTTTGGTTGGTTTTTTTAAATCTTAATCCCAGTCTTCCAGATTCTGATCCCAGAACTCGTGATTTCAGAAACTGTCTGCAATATTTGGCTTTTGGGTATAGGTTAAGTTTAGAGTGAAGGTTATAAGCAAAGACAAGCCTGCTGGGCTGAAGCATATTTTTAGCATAAACAAACATTTAAAGATAGAAGCGTCAGGATAGTCGCTGTCTTTTGTCTCCATCTGTTACCTGCTATTTCAAGCCACAGCTCATTCACATTAACTATTGTGTGTCCATTATTTATTTATTTTTTTTATGATTATTTAGCTAGTTAGCAGTGGAGGAGGTCCAAGAAGATAAAAATCATTTTGATCTTAAGCAGAGCAGGAGAAAGGGACACCAGGAATTTAGTAATGCAGGGGAGTACACTATGGCCAAATCACGTCCTCTGTTCTGGCTTCAGCAGGAGTTATTTTGGACTCACGAAGAACACAGTTCTGTTCACAGTTAGCACAGTAGAAAGTGAAATACAGCGCAGGTGTTTTAACACACCCCCCTCTAGCAAAAGGTTAGGCTGAGACCATACATCAAAACAGAAAAGGAAATCAAGTTTCCAGGTGATTCTAATCACCTCCACTGAATAGGGAGAGCTGATCTAGCAAGCTGGAGTCAGGAAAGGGAGTAATCAAAGAAATCAAACACAAACACACTTCAGCAGAGTGCCACTTAGCATGTTGCTGTAAATAGGTATTACAGAGTAAACAGATGTTCAGGGGGATGCTATCAGCAGCCTTTTTATATCAGCCTCATCATTCAGCCTGTCTCTTGCAGCCCTTTTGTCCTTACCTGTCTCAGGCAGGAGCTGCCTTTGGCACCTGGGTGGTTCCTGCTCAGACCCCTGCTACCTTCCCTCGCCTTGGCAGCCACCTCAGCCCAGGCAGCCAGAGTATGAGTGCTCAGCACCAAAGCCCTCTTGCTACATGAGGCAGCAGTTTCCTCAGCAGCCAGCCAGCCACCATCAGGCTTCAGATAGGAGGTCTGGGTCTGCCTGAAGTTTTCCTACATGCTAACAGCCTCCTGGTAGTATTTTAGAGCCTCTTCCGGGATGAACAAGATGCTCAGCTATGTACTTCTCTGTGGAAGACTGCAAGGCCTGCCTGTCTCCAAGAATGGCCAGCTGTGCATCATAGTAAGTTGATAGTAAATTCATCATAAGTTCATAGTAAGCCTTGTCAGAAAAAGCAGTAAGGGGCTGCTTCTGAGAGACCCAGAGCTCCTGCAGCCTCCTAGCTGCCTTTGAAGATCTAAGCCTTACTGTGTGGTCTTGTCTCTTACAAGAGTTGTGACACATTAGTGAGCTTTGCGCCTTATAAAAAGAAAAAGCAGAAACATTTTGTTCTATTTGTAGCCAATGAAGATTTTTACTAGCTAATAGTGCACCATATAATGAAGTTACTGTTTATGTGACTTGTTTTTTCAGTATAACACAATTGCTTTTTTTCCTTTCATTACCAAGGAGGATATGTAGGTCTGTTAAATTATTTTATTATTATTATTTCATTTGCCTCTGTGGATATTGTGTTATGTTTTTAATCTCATGTGTTTGCTTTCTATGACAGTACTCTGCCATTTTTTTTTTCTCCCTCCCTTGGGGCAGGGTGTGTGTCTTACAAGCAGGTCTGCCACTCACCAGTAGCCCAGTCCTGCTCTTGCTAAGTACCAGGCAGACTTGCACCAAATCCATAGTTTTAAGCAGCAAGACCAGAGCTGTCAGTTCCTGCAGCGCTCTCTGCCTGTTGAGCAATAAACGGGCTGGCATTGCGGTGAGAGCAACCTTGAGTCTGTTCTGTTACTCACTGTAATCAGGTTCTCTTAGCAAATCAGCCATGCCTTGGTGCTTTCTGTTATTGAACCCTCTCTTAATTAGAGAATTTTAAAGATCAGACACCTAAACCCTGGCTGAGAAACTGGCCAAATGAGATGCTGCAGGTAAACTTCTAAGGTAGCCTTAATGTTTTAACATGCAGCCTTTCTGAACCTCGAAGCCTCCGTCGGCCTTCTGCTCAGGCCATCCCACACAAACTGGAAGCTGCCTGGTGCCAGACGTGGTGCAGCTCAACTGGAATTTGTGTATGCCTGCTACTCATTAAGCTTCTTGTCTGTATGAAATAGTTTGGGTTTGGATTATTTTTTTTTACAGTGTTTTTTGCCTGTAGCCTAATCATAGGCAAAACTTCAAATATTTCTTACCCTGCAGTCCAGAAAGCCTCCAGCTAGGGGCAGAGAAGGGCCCGGAAAAGGTTAGGAGTCATACTTCACTCTGCACCTTCTCTGTAAAGCAACTAAAGTCAGGCAAGGACTCCAACTTATTTTGGAGGGGTTTGGACCAGGTCTTGTGAGCCTAAAGAAACCATCAAATAGAGTGGGGAGGCAGTAACCTAGAAAGCATGTTCCTTGGGTTTAGGTTCACTTGTAGACAAGAGGCACTGCAGAAGCTAGCCACCAAAAACTGCAAGATTAAGGAAAACACTTGGATGGAGAAGTAGAGGGAAAACTTTCTATGTCTGAGAGAATAGGGAAGCAGACTATGCAGAGCTGGTGAAACAGAATAGTTTTGGATAGCAGGGTTATGGCTCTTCATCCCTTCTCATGTAGCTCACTTGCATAGGGAAATAGCAATTTAATCAAGTTCAGAGGCTATTCCAGCCCTTTTGTGTAATCAAAGCTCCTGGTACTTTAGCCGTGTGACATTTAAAGAGCTCTTCCTGAAGCTCCTCAAGTCTAATAAGGGTCACAACCTGGTTTTGGAGTCTGAATGTTAGTAACAGAATAATACAAGCTGAGACCTGCATGTAATTCTGAAAAACAGTAAATATTTCTCTGTGTGTGAAAGGCTAGGCACTTTTAGAGGTTCTTAGTTTAGATGCATCACATGGTATTTTGACACCTGGTTTTTGTAAAAAAAAAAAAAGTTAATACTTCATAATGATAGAAATAAAAATACTTAAAATCTCACAGTCTCCATCTGTAGGAGCAGTGTTCATGCCAGGGTAGCAATGCTCACTGTTTTGTTGTTAGGTATTTACCTGTATCGGACCTTTGTGCATAATAGAAGAAAAAATGTGTTTCAGTAAACTACATATGCTTTAATCATGAATTACAATGTTTTAACTTGAGAAAACAGTAGACAAACCTGGAAATGTGTTTTCTGTCTCAAAGTGACCAAAACCAAAAATAACATGAGTCATCAATTCACTGTCTCACACATTCTTCATCCCAGGTTGCTCACAGTTCACCAAATCAAATTAAATCATCTTCAGTTGTGGGATGACTGAAGTTCATTCTGCAGTGCATTAAAGTAAACTCCAAACAAAACCCTCCCAAATGTAAAGAAACTTTTTTTGAATCAGGATAAAATGTGCAGAGTGTACAGCAATGTACAGTTCTTTAAATCAGTTTTTGTCAGCCCATGGTTTTCACTTGTGTCTAGGACAAGCTTTAGAGAGTAAAATGGGGAATTTTGAGTGTTAGCTTTGGGTTTCCAGTAGCTTTTCTTCTCATTGTCTAATGTGTAAATTGGCATTCTCCTGAAGCCAAACCAAATGGACAACAGAGAGGGTTTAGACTTCAGCAACAAAATGTTGCATGTATTAATCATACAAAAGGCACAAAGGCAGAATGTGCCATTAAAGAAAAAAGTGAGTGTTTGTTATGGGAAATATTTAAGGGGGGCGGGGCAGGGCACGAGCACCCAACAACAAACCAAAACCCAACCAACCAAGAATCACCTCCGATCTGGGATGCTGAGCTTTTAGTTAAGTTTGCAAGATTGTGATAGCACACTCTTGACTTCTGGGTAACTTTTCCTTGTGCTAAATAGTCTTTGAAGGAGCGGTTTCTTTCCTGACTGACTGGGGAATTCATGAAACCTGAGTAATCTGTCAGAGAGAGTTTCCTGATACTGGCTTGTGCTTTTTTTTTAGATTAGATTTAGGCTAAACACAGTTGTATAATATTTGTGATACCTTTTGAGCATCTAAACCTCCTTGTTTGCCAGATTCTGTTTTGACATCATTTGGTAATTCAAGGTTCTCTATAAACTCTTTAGAAAAAAAAGTCATATTCTCCATTACTGCTCACAAACAGAAAATGAAATGGCACTCCCCCCCTCCTTACTGGGCAGTTAAGCTGGATTGTGGTTGGTATCCACGGATTGTTATCTCAGGCCTGAGGAATAAAGCACTGCTCTGTGTTTGTGTAATAGCGGTATTTAGATTACACTTACTGCCGTGTCCCTACATTTGCATTATTGTTGCAGTATTATGTGCGTATTTTCTGCACTGTCTGGATGATCAGAGCATGTTTCATTTCCTACATACAGCACAAATCAATTGTCCCTCTATCTCAGCTGTTCAGTGGTCATCTACATGTCATAAGTCATTTACTAGTTGCTGTTGAATTTTTTTTTTTGTTTCAGTCAGTCTTCTCGTAAGTGTCAGCACCATCTAGTAATTAACTACAGTTGTTCGTTAAGAGACTGAGAAGAAAATGCGTTGAGAATGCATGATCATTGGTCTGCCTCTGGCAACACAAACATGTCTTAGTGTTGCTGTGGTTTGTGGCCCAGGAGGTTCCCCGTGTTCTATCAACATAATTGCCCATTTTCTGTGACTAGTGAATACTTTTTCCATTTATATTTTTCAAACTACCTAGATTGCCAACACATATTATGGAAACAATGCATTGTACTGTTTTGCTGTGCTTGGTGCTTTTTTACATGGTTGACTGTTACAGCTTTAAGACAATCCTCCTTCATGGTCTCAGCTAAAGAGTGCATTGTGCTTAATAAGGTTTAAATGAGCGCAATAAAAAGATTCTGCAGGAGAGAAGTCTCCTAAAGCAAGAACGCAGTCATTAGAGACAAGTAATAGGTTTGATTCTCCACTCCCTTAAATTAGTTTGGTTTTTTTTTTTATAGATACAAAAGGTGATCTGAGTTACAATGGCATAAAACCTGCATGGGAAGATCAGGCCCTGGGCCCCATATTTATTCCATAGATCTCTACTTATTAACTTGTAATTCAAGAGTGAACATTTTACAAAGAAATACCTGAGCTAGTCCTCCAGCATGTATAAGGGTTAAATCAGGCATCCAGGAACAACCAGGCACCAGTAGGCCATACAGAGCAATCACATAGTATGGCACAGAGTAGAACATGTATGCCAGCATCTGCATTTTAAACAGAAGTATTAGTTGCTTTGTAGTGTGAGGGAGATGCGTTTCAAAATTAGCCAACTGCTGACTGAGGACTTGTGACTATTCAAAGCTACACTCCTGGCAGCGATGATTCCCAGGCCTTTATGCAGCTATAACTTCTTTGAGAAAACAATTTCATACCTGGATGCTGTTGACTGGATCCAGATACCCTAAGGCCTCCGCTAATACTGATGCCTGTTTCTCTTTCCCACATCCAAATCCACTTCATCCTAGGACATGTTTCACTAACCTTTGCCATCTTGAGACCATGCCAATAAGCGTGGCTTGACCTAACTCAACACGAGCGTCCATTTCTCAAGCTCCATGGCACTTTCAGTTGGGAAGTATGAGATATACCCAAGCCACCCCTTCATTCCCAGAAAGAACAGGTCAAACAGAGATATATTTGGTTTCTGCTCATTGCCTCACTCGTGAATCCTCTTACTGCTTCAGGCCCTGCCCCCATGTAGCAGCCAAAGTTGCAGAAGAATAGCAACCTTGCAAGTGCTACAAAACTAAAGCAACAGCATTCTCTCCTCTGCAACGCTTGTGTAAATAGGGTTTGTAGAAAGTGCTATGTTTCAAGGAGTGTCACTGGTGACAGAAGCGTAACATCAGCTTAAGGAATCTAGTCCTACTACACCCCTTTTTGGTCCATTATTCCAGACTGAAAGTCTACTTTGCCCTTCTAAGGAAGGAGAATGATGATAAAAAGCATGCAGCTGTGTTTCATGGACTATATTAAAAGAAGCCTGAGTAACTGGGATGTGTAACTCTTAAGTAACTGATTTGAATCTGAGTTTATCACAAGAGTTGGTACCTTGTAATGGCTGTAGTACGAAATATGAAATACTGTTTAACTTGCTGTGAACAAATAATTCCCTTATTGATCTTGTCACCTGTGAAACCCATAGCTTCATATTTGTACCAGTTAACAAGTCACTTAACACTCTATGCTCCACAGTCAATGCTTTACCTGAAGCTTAGGATAGGCAGCAGGATCTTTTATATAAGGCTCGTGAAGTTGAATATATAGCCGGCAGAGTTCAGCAGGGCAATCCAGAGCAATCTAAGAAGAATTTTTAAAACTTCCCGTGAACAACGAATTTGTTCGAAAAACGAGCTAACCTGTTACCAGCCCTAGATACTTACTCAGTGGCCTGCAGTACTGCTAGCCTGGAGGCTTGCTAGAAGTCCACTACAAAGGTGATCCACTTGATCACCAAATACAAAACTGAAATACAGCCTCCTCTCAGCTCCTACTCAGAGGGTTTGTGAGGAAATACTGACAGCCTGCTTTAAAGATTTTGACTGAAGAGAATTCAGTCAGTTGGCTATGCTGCAATAAAAGTATAATTGCTATTGATTTGCTCTGAAAAACAGACTTTAATCCCAGCAAGTGAACTTTCCAATGGAAAATTGCTCAAATGGGAAACTTCAGGTTAAGCATCCAATTTTAGGATAGCAAGCTATGGATGTAGTACAAGAAGAGAGTTGCTTTGTGGCAAGGTAGCGGTGGAGAGCAATGCAGAGAGACGGGTGTTACTCGCAATAATAATAATTTTTAAAAGAGAGTAGCAAAGGAGAAATTATTGGATTTTACATTCCTATAGAAAGAATAAAATCCCCAAAAAAATGGACTCAATTGCAAAAGTAGTTCCTTTCCATAGTAGCCCTTAAAACAAAAAATACTATTCTGAGTTAGCAATCCATGTCAACAGCTGTCACTCTAAGTGTTCTATGGCGAAGCACCGTAAATGCCTAAGTTACAGGACTGAACAGTTAAGTTTTGCACGACTTAATTTCATGCGTATTCATTGTGTGACTTTGAGTGGGAAATAAAAAGGTTTACAAACAGTGGATATTCCTCCCTGTTCTTTTCCAACATGGGCATCCAAGAAGCAGGTCTGAGTGGACTATAATGGATTATGTTTTATTAGCTTTATCACAAAATCACAGTTACTGCAGCTTACACAGAGATGTTCCATTGATCTCTGCATGTAAGTAAGGCCAGTAAACAGTTCCCATTTGGTAAAGGAAATAATGACCACACTCTCAAAATCAACAAAAAAAAAATCCTCTGAGAAATTAAGAAGTGGGACTGCAAACCAAGTGAGCATGAGATTAACATTGCCCACAGTGAAATTACAGGTAAACCAGCTGATTAACCTGCATCAGTGGTGCTCTGAAGGAGCATGATCTATAAGAAATAAAGCAGTCTGTGACAAGTTAGAAGAAAAAAATGTTGTTGACAAGCAAGTTTTCAGAGAAACAGCAGAAGATGACAGAATAATGTGAGCAGCAGAACTATAAAAGGACAGTCTGCACTAGGTAAATAAAATGTTGCTTGGGTACTTTTCATCACCTCTTAGAATTATTCTAGACAGGATCAGATCTACAAATCAAGCATGCAAGTGGTGGTCTAAGACACCTGAACGTTTGAGCTCTGTTCACTGAATGATACACAACTTCCCTTCTGCTTTAAGACAGAAAATGCTTTAGAGCTGACAAAGGACTAGATTTACCTACTACTGGCTTTATCCACTTCAAGCATTTTCAGTATTGATCCATTCCCCCAGAATTTTTAATTCAACCAACTATGCTTAAAAGCAAACATTTTTTAAAAAATCAGCTCTTGGTAATAGAAACAACATGTGTTTTTCAGGTAAGGTGGACATATTTTTTTTCAGGTGGAAATGTTGTCCTGTATCTCATGCAATATAAATTAACTTGGTTTCCTATATACTTTTAACTATGCATCTGTTTAGAAAAACATGAATACAGATTTAATTTAGTTGGTTTGTCTCAGTGTTCCTGGCCATAAATGTAACACCAGGCCAATGAAAACAGTTTTAAGTCATGTTGATCTGCACTTGGGATGCTACTTATACTTGTGATTGTGCACCTCCTTCTGAAAAACACACTTTAGAGAGGACAAAATTAAGAAGCAAAGCACCACTAATTATCATAAATAATCAATTTGTCCTTTTTATATCTAAGGCCTATTCCAACCTTGAAAGTTACAGGATTTCCCTTAACCAAAATGTACATACTTTTTCACACAGCCACAATGATTTCAAATTTAAACATCTGACTTGAAAATTAGAGGCCAGAATATTAAAATATCTTCAACTTACCATGCCCCTAAATATGCAAAACCCCGTTGCTAGAATGAGGTACGCAGCTAACATTAAATCTATTGGTCGTCTTAGGAGTCCTTTCTTCTGGACTTCCTGAACTACCTGCAACACAGAACATGTGCAGTGAGTACATCCCAGTTCCACATGACATGTTTAACTCCAGATCAGTCACTACAAGAAGGGATAAGTGGTGAAAAATTATGATAGACAGAGTTAATTCTCAGTTACGTTACCCTATTTATCCACTGATTTCAGAGAGACACAGATTTCCGCATTTAGAAAAGGTGACTTCAGACTTTATAGGATGTAGTGAGGAAAATTAATCTGAATAAACCCTAGAAATGGATGGATCTAACTAAAGCCATTTCAATACAGATTAGTTTACTTTCAAAGCAACCTAAATCAAGCGAATACTAACTGCAATCACATAAGGCTTTATAACGCCTTCAGAGTTGTGGGTTTTTTAATGGGAATGAATTAATTTCCCTGAATGTCCCTATGTAGAAAAGCTTTGGAAATGTAGGATTGTCTCAAACATTTGGAGTTGAATCTAATACACTTTGTAAAAGGACTGTCTGGAGGGACAGCAAAAAAAGGATCTATCTTATTACTGATAGTGATTTTCAAAGCAACCTAAATCAAATGAACGCTAACTCTGCAATCACATAAGGCTTTAGAGCAGCATAACTAACTTCTTCAAAGTTGTGTCTTTTGTTAATGGGAATGAATTAATTTCCCTGAATGTCCCTTTGTAGAAAAGCTTTGGAAATGTAGGTTTGTATCAAACATTTGGAGTTGAATCTAATACGCTTTGTAAAAGGACTGTTTGGAGGGACAGCAAAAAAAGGGTCTATCTTATTACTGATAGCGAATGGTGGTTTTCAGCAGGCTGTGACAGGTATTGAAATTAATGGCGTATCATTGGCACAAAATAAAAGCTTTTCTGTGGGTAGCTGAGTTCTCTGCTGAGTTCAGTGAGCAAATAATGTATCTTAATATGTAATGCAGAAATAGAGAATGAAATATGTGTGTGCATGTATGGAACACATGGAAAACCCTCCTTTAATTCATTACTGTATGCTATGGACTCCTCTGATGGGCACCGAAGCACTTCTTGGCATCTGGATCTGATCTGTTCTGTACCTCCTTTCCTCAGCCTCAGAACAGGAATCTCCTTGCTGCACTGCACAGGCAGACGTGAGGGGCTCACATTCTACAGTAGCAAAGGCCACATAGGTATCTAACAAGGAAGATAGCTTGGAAAAACCAAAGTAATCTCTTTGCTCACGTGGTAAAACTTAAAAAGACTCATGGAAATAGTTTGAGGTACATTTTCATCACTATGTAGTCACAGACAAAATTATAAGAATGCCAAAGTATCTTTCTGTAGTTCAGAGGGAAAACTTCCCCATTTATATGTTACTCATTTCCCCTTCCTTTTTATTAGCCATGTGTTGTCATGCAGACAGCAAAAGAAAAACCTGATTTCCTTCCTGTTACACACTTGTGGAATTGTCTCCAAAGCACAAAACAATAATTAGGATGTAGAGGCATAGTTAAAAGCACTCAGGATCAAGATACTCACAATAAAGTTATTGAAACAGGAGAACCAATCTTGCAAGCACAATTCCTGAGTAAGAACTGCAAGATCTGAATTGTAGTTTAACAAAAATAAGGCTGTTTTACACAGAGGCCATGTCCTTTCATAAAACGCTTTTTTTTTTTTTCTTTTAAAGGTTCTTTTTCAGAAAAAGAAAGTGACACCTTTGCTTTTTTATTTTTCAAACACAAATAACAGGTCTGTTTTGGCAGTATGGTGTCACTTCACAGTATTTACAGTACCAGTGTAGGAACGTTCACAGTATTACTTGCAAAGAATGTCTATATTCTAGTATTTAGTCCCATGAAGGACAAAGGCCTCCCATGGCTGCCGAGTTGCAAGTCATTTTCAGATGCAGACTACCTAAGGATAATGGAAAATTGAAGGGTTGATATATTTTCTTTCCACTTTGTCTAAGTATGAAGCTTATATAGATGTATGTCACTCCTCGTTTCAAAAGGTATGTTAAATGAATGTGCATGTTTACTGTAATCAGAAAGCAACAATAAAATTTTGTACTTGGAGGTTTTTGAGACAAAGCCACTATTAGTGGAAACAACCTTTGGTGCAGTATGAGTTTGTGAAATTGCCAAGGTACAGAAAAGCTGCACCTTTTTTCTCTATGCATATATATATATGCATTTTTACAAGTAAAATGAAAATGAAAAGCTTAAAAGCAGAAGCAAGAATTTGAAAGAGTGTGCACTTCGCTGTCAGACCTCAGCTACGCAGCAATTTTGCCTTGCCTTTCTTTTACACAGCAAAGTCACATCAATACATGCTAAAATTAATTACATGTTAAGTACTCTGGCTGAGTGGAGATGACCTGCTACAGGTTGCCCATTTATTGCAAACACTGAACTCTGCACAGATCTCACCAACCCTGCTGTTTCTTTTGTGTAGCAAGGAAGTGTGTAGGCACGCTTTGCAATTTCACTTCCAGGAAAAAGCTGTTTTCCATAACCTCTGTGAGACTGTTTTAGGGAACAAGAATAATCTGTCCACAGAAGTCAGTCCCTTCAGAATTCATGTGCAAATCTGAATTTATATGTATTAATTCTGAATTGTAAATTACATTAAACTTTTCTGAGCTGATATACTTGTAGATAAAGCTACTGGGCTTTGTAAATACTGCAGCACAGCTTGGTTTGATTCTAAATGAGGGTGTAACTCCATTTCTCTCCCATGCAGCCATCTCTACTAGAAAACACCCAAAAGTTCATTAACTGTCTCCACAGCGATTTTTTTTTTTTTTTAAAAAACTGGGTTATAATAATATTATAGCAATGAATCCCTTGCTTCCACTGCTTTCATGTAAGTATTTTTCCATATACTTGCACTATCATGTTTAAAAGCATTATTACATATTCTTCCTAAACCTTTTAATACCAACTCTGAATAATGATAGCTAAAAAAAGTTAAAGTTCACAGCTAATTGCAAGTGATCTATTGAAAGAACTAAATATTTTCAGGACTTACAATGATTAGCTAACTGATAGTAGCATTAGACACAATTATTTCCTGAAAACAATACTTCATTTAGGACTGAGGGAGTTGTATAAAAAATAAGAAAAATTCAGAAGTAGTCATGTTAAGATTTAAAGGCATTTTAAGGTATACAGTTATTGGACCCAGGTATTCATGCTCGGATATGGAGCATAAATTAGCTGAGAAGATAAAATATGACTTCTAAAAAAGAAACAACTTAGGAAGGGTAGAAGGCCCCAGTGAAAGGCATCAAGGCTTTTTCTATGACCTTCCGAGCAACAAAGTTGAAGTTTACAAGAAAGGACTCACTAAGAAGTGCAATGTTAAATTCTCAGATCACCAGCTCTTTCTGCACTCTCTTTTTGAAACAGAGTTTAAAAACTAGGTTTCTCTGCAAATATATACCAAAGTAAATACCAAAACTAGGTAAGCAATTTAGCTCCTGATAAGCATAGGAGACGTGGCTATATTTCAGCAAATAAGCAGTCTATCACATATTTTCTATGCTAGCAATTGCTGTGGTGTTCGCAGTACTATGAAAACAAACTGAAATCTTCATTCGTCCTTCATGCAAAGGATGTTCTCACTAATACATGGCCATCACTACCTTCAACTACACTTAACTTCTCTACCCTGATGACTCTAAAGAATGTGTTTCTGGCCAGAATTAGTGATGCCTTTAAGTAAATCAGCTCAAACTGCTTTGGGATGGGACACACTGTTTCCCGTAAGCCTACACAGGAAGGTAGAAGAGTGTTTGGCACTCGAAGTGTCCCCCAATTTGCCTTTCATAATTTGCCTTTCAAAGAGATTTTCCCTGTAAGTGGTGATTCTGTAGTGGTTCTTCATACTTCAGGAGATATGAACATCTGTCTATACCTCTTTCCTACTGAAAAATCACAGATGGATGACTGAATGTTACCTTTCATACATTTCTGGGAAAATGTCAGTGCATCATCTGCTGTTATTCTATGCCGTAGGCTACACCACTTGCACACTGGCTGTTTATTAGCTATGGAATGGGAACTAACTCCTTCATCTGTGTCTGTGTTTTCAGTTACAGAATGAACCTGACTGAGACTCAGGAGCTCTTGTGATGCAAAACTATTAATTGATTATATTACCTAAAACTGATATGGTGTGCTGTGGCAATAAACTGTCTTGCTTATAGCAACAAAGAGTTAAGAGATCTGTTCTGTGCTTTGTACTGCAGGGATTTTTTTAAAATATGAAACAGTTCATAAACTTATTGCATTTTTTGATTGCTCAGTTAATCTCATTACAGCCCAACTACTAAATTCAAAGGCAAAGATCTAAGGAGTTTTAAGTAAATATTTTTACAGATTTTAATAAGTATGTAAATAATTCTCATATCAATTAATGTACAATGTCTTACCTGTAAAATCTAATATTGCAGAATGAACATACAAAAAATTATTACATGAAATCTGTAAGTTGTCTGCAGAATACTTTCCTGCAGAGCTTCTACAAGGATTTTGTGGTGCTTTATGAAGCTGGCATATTTTCATATTTTCATCAGTATTTTCATCAGCTAAGAAACTGAAACAGTCAGAAACTGAGTAGAGGGTAGTAACACAATTACACCTAGAAATGGGTTCTTTATTCTAAACATAAGATTCTTTTGCTTTTTCTTTACCCCACCATAATGAAATGATCCTGCAGTATAGGTATTTTTACAGTGTCTACACAGCCAAGAAGCAATTGTCGTAACAGTGAACATTTACAGTACATTCCATGCTCACAGAGGGACCTATAAAACTCAGCAGAAACAGCAAGCATATTTCAGTTTTCCTAACAATAGCCAACCTTAAATACAACAACATTACCTTGACTGGAGTGTCGTGAGTCACCGAAGGTTGGTTATAAATTCGGAACCCAGCCCATATGGGAAGGCAAATATATGGTACACTTAAGAAGAAAGCAGGACATACTTTTGTTCCGTATTTGCCTATTAAAAAATAATTATAAGATGTTTGAGAATTTGTAAGCTGTGTTGCAGAAAAGCTAAAACATATATGTAATACCAAACCTGAAGCAGCTCTGGTAATGCAAACATAAAGTGTTAGAAATCGCTGTTAAAGCGACACACTGATCTTGTTGAAAATCATGGGCTCAGGATAGTCGTAGAGTCACAGGTGACAGAGAGGCAATAGACCAGAAGCCATTTTAGAAATTAGGGGGGTTTTGCAGGGACGGCAAACCACCTTTGTCACTCTGCACTAGGTAATCCTATAATGTGGGACAGCTTTGAAATCTCTTAATGGAACCTGCTTCAAATAGAGACATCACTCTTTAAAAAATGGAAAAAATTAACGTATCCATTTTTTAAGATCTAATATTGCATTTGTTTTCCAAAGTCTTGATTTCTCCTACAGACCTGTACTAATATTTGAGGACAAAGCATAAATTCAGAGAGCTATACTCAGCCCAGGTAAATCAGGAAAATCTGTGTCTTTTACACTGGCTACTCTCTATGTCAGAAAGGAAGGCAGAAGGCATGCTCTTGAGAACAATTCTCTCAAATTTCCCTAGAGGGAAGAGGAAGAGGTATTGTCACATTAAATCTGCTGTTTTCTCTGTGGTGCATATCTACAAAGGAGGGAACTGGACTGGCCCAAGGCTGCACCATGAATATTCCTCCCCTATCATAAAAAGGAGGGCCAGAGTAAGCTTTTATAAAGCTGACTACAGGATTCAAACACATGAATATTTTTCTCAGTTGAACACCTATCAACTTTGCATCAATTTAAGCTTTGCTAAAAAGGAAATCTTTAATTGAGGGGAGTGGCACTCTTAAAGGACCACCTACCTAATAATGATGTAAAATTATTTTATTAAAATTCTCAACCTCTAGGAGCACAGCTATGAGCTGATTTTTGTCAGAAATCTAGGAATGTTATATTCTTTTTTGAAAATAGAATAATTTCCAGATTTCACTTTTATAGGTGATTTGGATGTCTCTCGTAAGCTGCTTGAAAGTCAGACTACTAAGTAAATTGGAAATTTCATATAAAATAAAATTTATATTTTCATGATACTAAGACATGGTTATCGTCTCATTGCTTAAATTAAACCTAGTTTGGATGAAAGCCATATGGGTGTAACAAAAGACTATTTTTTTTCCTCGAGAGCAATGTCAATTGAAAGGATTTTTTTTCCTGGTCTCCATCTTTCCTTCCTCATATTTAAATTTCAAAATATCTTCCATCTCTCTACTGATATTCCTAAAATTCCTCTTTCATATTATTACAGAAAGGAACCAATGCTGCAGTAAAATATAGATAACCTAATGCTAAATTTAGAAAACGTTTCACAGGAAGAAGTTAGTCATATAAATTATGTCCTTACCCACAATGTTTCCAGGCATAAAGACAATGATGCTCATGATAATGGAACCTAGCCAGTAGAGGCCGATGGTTCTATAGCTTTGTCTGTTTAAAAAAGGAAATAAGAAATAATTATTGCACCATCCCTAAAAATCCCCTACCCCAAATCACCCTCAAATATTATACTAATATCCATGGTTCTATCCAAGTAAGTAAAGGTTTTAAAATCTGTACCATAAGTCAACAGTGGATTCTTGCCTCTGAGAGGGGGATGTGGAGAAATCCTACATTCATGTGTGAGAAAGTTATCACATGAACAGTACAGCATTAGTGCATACTCAGTTATTTGCTGTTATGTTTCATTCATCTGAAGACTGACTGCATGATTTTGCACATCACAGGCTGTACAAAACTATAAAAGAATTAATAATGAATTATTAATTTCATTTTTTTAATGCTTCTATTACCAGCAGGTGCATTCACTTCTGGAATTTAAGTACATATTTTCTCAAACTCTTTATTCAACAGCAAGAAACATAAGAATATCTAGAAATTGTGTCTGACACTGACGAGAGATCATCATCATGCTAAGCAAGACACTATTCCTATCATAAATATGTTATCTGGAAAAAAAAAAAGAGTTTTCACACATGGTTTTAACATGCATCATCTTTAAGCTTTCCTTTTAACTAGCACAAAGCATGCAGATGGGCTATGATCTCTGCTGCAGAGTGAGGAAGACTCACTACAACTCAATGCATTTGCTAGGCTTACTCAGCTGAGAGAACAAATAAGTTAGCAAGGGTACAATTCCTGAAAGCAATGACACTTCAGTAGTGTTGCTTTGGCCTAAGACATTAAACAGTCCTGAAAGAAAAATCTAAATACTGCAAAGAAAGCCCTTTGTAGGTTGCACAAGAACGCAAGCAAAACAGTACACAAATCAAAATTACTTACTCCCATGCAATAGCTGCCACCATCAACAGATACATCAGATAATGAACAGAGCCATCCCAATAGCAGATCACATGGCCATACGCAGTGTTCAGATACGGTTCACCCTAGAGAGTATTTATTTTTAAGTAGATAAAGCGATCAGAGGAAGAATAACAAATAATTAATGAACAGCAAGAAACAATTTCAGAAAAGTGATGTTCTTTCAATCTGGAGGTACAGTTTTTGAGTGACAATACACATTTCCAAGCACAAACCTGATTTAGGTAGGATCAGGTACAATTAAATCACTTCTACAGTTGCAAAATGGGGTGCAAGATGGAAGGGAAAACGTCTATGCATGACTGTCAGCATTGTTCTGCTGTATTATGGAAATACTACTTTTCCGTATTTTAGTGATAAAAGCTACAAAATAAAGATAAATTTAACATGGAACAAATAAAGATATATTTAGCAACCTAGAGATCTACAATGGTATTGCATATATTGATGACAATGTATAACCTTGTAAGGTCCAACTCATTTCACGCTAGAGTTCATGGAATCTTTTCAATTACTTCAGTGACTTTTGTATCAAGCACTTACTGAGCTATTTTTGGTGGATGTTGATATTCAGCAGCAAACAGATTCTGCTGACTAGGTATCTGGCATCATGGAGTTTTAACTCTAATTCCTTTTAGTAAAGTGATTAGGCAAAAATAAAGGAGCAGTTTTTGTTTCCGTCTTGGTAACACGTTTAGGTACTGCAGTACTCATCCTCTCCTGAGTGCTAGCTATGGCTTTCTGAGAACATGTACAGTTTATTCAGTTCCCACAGAACTTAATACAGAATGGTATTACCTAAACTAAGTGAAATAACACTGAAACTTGAAAGGTATGACATTTCTCCCAAATTAGTCAAGTGATTTCAAGTCAGTGGAGGTTTTGTCCATAACAATAATGACAGGTCAATGGCCAAATCCAGGAAGACCCTGAATGTGTAAGTGGCTATTTTTCTGTGACAAATACTATACCAAGTTATTTATAGCAAAGATTTTATTTACATTTGTAAGCCAAACAATTGTTTACCTCTCTCAAGTAATGAGTCATGAATCCATCAATAATTCCATCCTGTTCCAGTCCAATTATTAGATTCACTACACTGGTAAAGGCAAATACGGCATAAACTGCAATAAGATAAAGGGGGGGGAGGGGCGGGGATAAAGACTTGGGATCAGCAGTTGCTTCACAGTCCAATAAATTCAGTCAGGCAGAGATCTGTTGAACTAGATGCACGTAGTTTGAGGTCACAGATATTTAACATACAATACGACTTTCCCACATAGCTTAGTATTTTTTAGTTAGTGGTTAGTCAACAAAGTTCTTGGGAAACTCAGGAACGTCAGTTCTGTAGAACTGTAGGCACAGCCTCCATGGAAAGCCAGTGTCTGCAGCAAGGACTATGTAGTCTTTCAAAAATCTTGGTCACACAAAGTATGCAACCTTGACTGTAGTCACCTCTTGGAAAGGAGAAAGGACAACAGAAAGGAAGTGGAGAATGTGAACTGCCATTTTTGGAGGTGAGCAAGGCAAACTGATATAGCCACAGCAGTCCAGAGGACCTATCACGCAAGTTAGCGAGACACTCCTTTGAGACAGGAAATTTATTTGCAGAAAGTTTATGTTATTTATTTCCTTTTATTTCAGTGTGAACTGAGAGTTCCCAGCCTCGTGTAGGACACTGGGGACAGATGCCTGTGAGTTGTAATGAGGAGGAAGACAGAGGGCAAATACAGGTGGTTTGTACACTGCTTTGCCTGTGGGCCCATCTTGTAAAACTTCAGAAAATAGCAGTGTTTTTTTTCTTCTAGATTTTTGCTATAAAGTAATCTAGAGTTAAGGTTTCCTTTTAAAAGGTAATCAGTATCTCTATTCTTTTATGGCAAAGTATCAATATAGAAATGTTTGCCCAAGTCTGCAGACAACCCAAGCAAGGAGTTGGGGTGGTTTGAACTTTCTTACGTGTCACAAAGGTGAATTAACACAGAAGCCTAATGAAAACGGGAGAATTAAGGAATTAAATCACAGGAAGAACCAAGCCATGGAGGCCAAAGGTCCAAAAATCCCAAATGAGTCAACTCATGAGAGGTCTACTGTGGTGCCAAAGTCCTGCTACAAGGAAGATCTCAACAAAGTGGGTATGACAGCATTTCAACAGTTTCACAGCCCAACTCGAGTGTTATTCTTTTCAAACAGGAGGTCTGTCTTGTCCCTAAGCTGGATCTCCTATTTGAGAAGAGTAAAAAGGCACAAAAGAAGCATGCTTTCTCCTCCTCTTTCCCCAGTCTGTCTTTCCTGGCTCCTTAGCACCTCACCAGACTGGATTCTGAAGCCATCTCTTAAACATTTAATTTGAAACAACCATCATATATTATAATTTATATAAATTAACACTTTCTGAATTTAGATTTCTTGTTACCAAGACATACCATAAAACAGCGGGTCTTTTGGTGGTTTTCTTTTGACAAGAACACGAGCCAACAGAGCAATAAAAACCATAACCAGCAGTCCAACTGCAACAATTGCCCAGGAACTGCAACAGTATTAAAAAGAAAAAGAATTCATAAGACAGGGAAAGAGACAGAGCTGTTTTCTTCAGCTTTTCCTACCATCTATTCTCAAATGCAAATACTACTCTTGAAGTAACTTTTAATACTTTAAAAGGCTGTTTTTAAAGTCCATTGCACAGTCTGTCATAGTATTCATTTTATAGTTTTGCAGAATTTATGTGCCTGTCTTTTCACACGTGATCATCTAAAAAAAGAAAATACAAAAATAGCTAGATAAATAACATATGCCGGAGTCTAGATTTGTTCAACTAAAATCAGTTTTCATATTGGTATCTGCAAAAATAAACAAAAATGATGGAAAACTTAAAGGCCAACAAGAGGTGAAAGTCAGAAACAGAGATTTCACAGATGAAAAGGATCATTAGGGACATTTAGTCTAACCTCAGCAATAAATTATCTACTCAGGAAATTACATATTCACAAAGAAAACACATCAGTCCTGTGGAATGGGAGTAGCAGTGTGGAGTGCCTATGATGGATCTAGGTTTAACTTCCAGTTTTGGAAGTGCTACCGAAGGTCTCTCCAGCTCTATAAGGCAGGATTGCTTGGGGGGTTGGGGTGTCTGTAATTAATGCAAGCGGGCTCAGCGGAAAAGACCTTTGCTCTGAAGATGGGACTATAACGTTAGCGCATGTAAAGTGGCAGTGGAGAAAAGCACAAAAAAGTTGGGCACAAAGCAGATTTGTCTCCTTCCCCAAGAAAATGCCAGCTAAGAAAATCAGTTTGATATTGGCTTACAGCTCGGAGTGCGTAAATTGTATTTAGTTCTCTGAAGACTTTATTTCTCCGTCTTCACTTTTGTGCTCATGCAGGGGGAAAAAAAGGAGGGGAAAGTCAGGTAAAGTCCACAAGTATAAGCTAAAAATATTTGGTACGTGATTTCATACACAGTACCACTCTGTGTGTCAAGAAAACAAACTGTGTACAAACAAGTATTACTATGACAATTTCAGCCTTCGTGAAATGTGACTTAAAAGTTACTGCAAAAAATTTGCAAGATCAAATATTTCAGAATATATACACAAAGACTTTTGAGTCAGGCTCAGCAGTACTAGCTTATTGATTTATTTTACTGTTTGAACCTTTTGCTAGTCTGTTTTCCCTGTGATTAATTTCTTCATACCATTACAGCTCTTAATACTGCAGTGACTTTTCACCGCGGTCCATCAATTTGAAATAAACATTGGCAATGAATCAAGTAAGTCAGCGTGCGTTATTCGGCATTTCTCTAGCAATGAGAAACAACAACAAAAAAAAAAGTTATCGGCCAGAAGGAGGAAAATGAGGAAGGAACAGATGTGGCAAAGCCTTAGAAACACGAAGCAAATACTTATGCAGTAAAGTCGCAGAACACCCCGGGCTGTGGGATCACAAAATACCACACAGACCTGTGAGCACACTGTTTTTTTTCCATGAAGAAAGACCTTCCTTTCCCAGACCTGCGGTCTATCCCGGGATCCTATTTTTTTGGCAGAACGAAGGCACATGGACATTTTCAGTTAAAACTCGCACGTCTTACGGGGTGCCTGGAGCGTGCGGCTCGGAGCCTCCCGAGGCCGGTGAGTTCTTCCATGCGTTCTCCAGCAGCACTGGACGCCGTTGGCGGACGCCTTGCAGGGCAGGCGGCGGGAGGCCGCGCCGCCCCGGGCCTCAGGGCGCTGCGGGGGCCGCGGGCCCGGCGATGCCGCCCGGGCGGGTTTGTCCTTTCGGCGCTGCCAGCCAGCCCCGGCGGTGACCCGAGCTCCGGGGACGCCGGGACAGGCTCCAGGTGATGCGAAACCGGCAGTTCTGAGGGTCCCGGGGTGGGCGGCCAGGCGGGGGCCCTCGAGGCAGGAGCCCCTCGCGTCTCCCCGGCCGCATCCCGGCACGGCTCCCGTTAGGGGACGCGGGCGGGACCCGGGAGCGGGGTCCGTCTCCCGCCCGAGCCGCTGCCCGCGGCGAGGCCCGACGCCGCTCCGCCTCCCGCCCCGTCCCGCTCAGCGCCGCGGCCGCAGCTGCCCTCTCCCTGCGCCGCCGCTAAAAATACCCGCCGGGGCCGCCCGCACCTCCCTCACCGCCGCCGCCCGCCCGCTGCCCTCCCCGCAGGGCGGCCTCGCCCGCCTCACCTGCCGCTGGCCGCCAGGCAGTTGAAGAGGTACGTGACGGGGATGGCGGTGAGGGAGAGGACGAAGACGCCGGTGGCCGCCGAGGCGCTCATCCCCGCGGCGGGAGGCGGCGGCCGCCCTCTGCGCCCCCCGCCGTGCCCCCGCCGTGCGCCGCGCCTTGCCCCAGGCGCCGCCTCGCCTCAGCCCTTCACGCCCCGCGCAGGGGGCGCCCGCCCGCGCGCGCTCCGCCGGCCCGTGCCCGCCGCCCGCCCCACCGCCGGCGCGCGCCCCGCGGCGGCCGCCCCCTCCCGCCCGCGCGGGAAAGGTTAAATCCGCCGCAGAAACCGGAGCCGCCCGGCACCCCGCCGGCGGCACGGGGAGGGCCGCGCAGCCTCCCGCCTGCCCCGGGGCTCGCCGCGCTCCCCTCGCCCTGCCCCGGGGGCGCGGGGCGACGGTGCGGCGGAGGCCGCGGTCCGGGCGGGGGCAGCCCCGCCGGTAACCGGCAGCAGCGGCGGCGGCCCGCTGCCGAGCGATGCTGCAACAGTTGAACTGAGCGTTGCGAAAGAGGCGTCGCAGGTTAATTAGTGACCGGTGGCCCTGCAGGGGGCCGCGGGCGGAGCGGCCGTGTGCGCGGTGCCCGGCGGAGGCCGCCTGCTCTCACGGGAGGTGGCGGTGGGTGAGGGGTCGCCTTGCTCCGGCCAGTGCAGGAGGCCAAGAAACCAGTGAAAAAACGTCTGCATCTCTTTTTGCATCAGAATTTAGCAGGATTATTAAGAACAGGGGCATTCACCTTCTAAAAATGTTGTAATTGTGAACTCGCCTTTTCCATTTAAATGTCAAAAAAATAACAACAGTTAGGCATATGTTTGAATTTCTCCATCAGCGTTTTATTTCTGGCTTCAAACTTTGTTTATACTTGAGTGTCAACACTATAAACTGCCATTGTGCAAAGGTGGAAGGCAAACAAATGCAAACCGCTCTTCCTGGAAGTTACTGAGCATTTAAATCCATTGGCAAGAGAAAAATGATCATCCTGTGTTGCCCGGGGAAAAACAGCAAATGCATTTCTAGCGTGCCAGGCAAGCGCGTTCTGGTAGAGATCAGGACGTATTAATGCTGTTGTAGAAGGACCATCTGCAGTAGTGGCCACGATTCCGATTCCCTCGTGTTGAAATGATACAAAGGAGTGCTAAGGTGGCTGGGGAAACGGGGCACCTGTCCATCAGGAACAGGCTGAAGAGCTTGGCACGCTAGTGCTCTCCATAAATACTTGAGGAGTTAACACCAGGGAGAGGAAAGAACTCTCTAATTTGAAGGGCAAAATTGTGAAGATACTTTAAGTCGGTTTTGGAAACCGATTTTTAGCTATGTGCAGTAAAGGGTCTTCTAAGTCTTTTACAATAGGAGTAGTGAATTAAAAAAAAAAAAGTCCAGTTTTAAGGTGTGATTTGGTAAGTTAAAGCAATGCATTAATTAATGTGATTGCCTCTGACAGAAGATAATGTGGTCACCCAGAACCTATATATTATATACAAATTCTTGCATAGTTATTTCGAGTGAGAAAGGTCAAGAATCTGGCCACAGGTATATGAATGGGTTAAACCATGCTCAATCAAACTATCTGGTAAAAACATGATGCAACTCCTAAAAGTAATTTAGTCCACCCAAGTGTCAAAATTGCCATTGAATGAGTCAGGGCTAAATTTACCACGTCCAAATGCCTACCTTTCAATGCACAGCCGGTTTACTTCTCAAGCTTTCAAATGTATAGGCTGCTTATTTGTATGCAGCTGCCACAGTGCAGTCTCAAGATTCATGTCTCAGGCTTCGCTGCTTAGTTCCTGTGTCCGTAAAGTCAAATGCTACATGGGAAGCTTCGTCCTTACCACTCTGTTGGCGTTAACTGCAGCACAGATTTGCACTGGGCTTGTCGACCAAGTCCCATTTCAGCTTCTGAGTAGAAACTGTCAGGGCACAGCGTGTGGTAGGCACAGAGCAACTCACCTGTACGGGGTGCAGTGTTTGAGTCTATTGTGTTGAGATCTATCAATTTCTGATTAAAAAAATAATAATGAGCATCTGGTAGCAGAAAAGACCCCTCAAATGGAATGTTTGAAGTGTTTGTTCAAAGGGGCCTGTTTTTTCCTTTCATTTTCATCTCTCACCCTGTGACAGAAGCACTAGTGAGCCTTCTAGCTCCTTTGTTCCTTACGTTTCCCGACAGAGGAGGCCCCCAAGCCCACCCATGACAGTGCTGATCACGTGGATTCTGGTATCCCACGCTTTCCATATCGGAAAACTTTATTCCTAGTAGCGACAGATCCTTCTGATTCCAACCTTCCTTCTCTGTGCCAAAATATCCTGGCTTCTATTTCAGTTTTATGAAGAAAATAATATCCCCAGCATTCTTGTTGACTTTATTTGTATAGTTGACAACAATTCTAGAGAAAAAGGGAAAACTTGCTTAGTTAGCACAGCCCAAAACCACTGACCGACTTCCCCAATGGCAAATAGTTCAAAATTTGGCTTTGAGTCAGAAATTAAGTCAAACAACAAGCTGTCTTACTGATCAAACAACACCCTCAGTTTAAAAGCAGGAGTCCTCAAAAACTAACACATGTATTTCTTGAAAGCTCTAGGCGGTCTTGTGGTGGAGGAAGGGGAAAGAAGAACTTTGAATTCAACTGTATGTAACACCACCCTCTGTTCACATGTACCAGAACAGCAATACAAAAATGATGGTAGGAATAGGGTGTCTAACAACTTAATTACTAATCAAGATGTTACATGAAAGTGGTGTTGATAACCTGCCATCACCAGAATAAGCAGAACCTCTCAGCTTCCTGTCACATGCTCTATTATATTCATTTCTTAATGTTGCAATATCATTTTTTCGTGCTTTTTCCTGGATTTTATAAATGGTAACATCATCACGAGGCACGTAGATGCCATCACTTGTAGAAAATCATACAACTATTCAACTATTTAGCAATATTATATGTCAGGATAAGATTGAGAAATGCATATATCCTACGTAAGCTGCAGTGAAGCTTAGGAAAGCAAAATGGAGTAATGAAAACAAGAAAATTAAGACTTCTTCCCACACAGAAATTGTCAGAGGATCATATTTATTGACAACATGAGATTCCTAGAGTTTGGATCTTATGTTTCATCTGAAAAACAATCCCTTCAGCAGCACCATGTCAAAACCAATGATCCTTCAGCACCCTGTAACATTCCTGTGTCAGAAACGGCATGATTTCTGTCTAAATGGTCATTTTAAAATAGGTAGTCCAACTATCTCTGAAATGGTAAGCCAGCCTTACGCCACATGACAGATTCCTCACTGGGAATCCTGATCGCAGCAAGAAACCAGGCCCACTTGTGTGGCCCCTCGGCTGGCAGTACTCAACCTGCAAGCAATGTGCTTGGGCTGTGTTTATCAGCTTTTCGATTAGAGCATTACTGGATCAACAATCTGTATTTATAATGTGGAAGATGTTTCTCTTCAGGCTCTCTACTAAATGGTGCCAGATCAATCATGATTGTCAGGACTAAGGAGGCATTTGTAAGTGTGCCGGAAAAAGAATACCATGGAGGACGTAAAAATGCTTATTTATTAATGGTCAGCTTCAAAGTGGGAGACTAACTGGTCAGTAGGTCTTTGTTTCTACTTTTAGTCTGGGAAAGAGCGCTTATCTTTAATAACTGCCTGTTAAATCACGGCAAATTGTAGGGTTTAACATTACACTGAGACATAGCTGATTTTATTTTAAATCAAAGAAATGACATTAATTCATACAAATATAGGTAGGTGAACCTTAAACAAGCACAGGAAGATCAATGCAAGGATTAAGAGACGCTATTTATAGCTCATGGAAGCATTGCTCATGTGTTCACATATGGCTCTGCCAAGCAGCACACTTTATTGCATTATTATGCCAGCTACAAAATACCATGCTGGTACAAAACAACTCGTGTCATTCAATTTTTATTAACTAAGCTGATACATTCTTGGGAGTGTACTTCCTGTATTTGCAAGTGAGTTTTTAAGTCAAGAGAAGTCAGTAACCAATAGTCCAGATAAAGATGGATTACAGGGTGAATTTAAAGATGAATTAAAAGCTTCATGTTTGAGAGTTTTGTTAACTTGTTAATTTGCTGAGGGAGCAGCTTAGACCATGTGTGACTGCAATCCTCCAACAGCCTTAAAGCCAATCTATTCTGTTTCTGAATTTCTTGTTAGTTGAGGGTCTAAGTCCTAATAAATGATGCTGTATGGTAGACCACAGGCTGCATGGTGCACCAGAGGCAATATAATGTACTTCATATGGTATGCACTGGGGGTCAGGAGGCCACGTACAATGAACTGCTGAGGATTTGAGGGGATTCTCCAGCAGCAATCATAGCACCAAAGAATCACGCAGAAAGGAGTAAGTGATCAGTGTTCATTCCACTTACAAAACTGAGGATCAGTACCTCAGAAGTTAAGCTGCTTTTTCTGCTACAGCCCACCTGTTCACCAACAATTAATCTTAAGAGGGGAAGAGACATGTCAGAGTAAAATTAACAGACATTATGGTAAAAGGGAGTATGTCAATTGTGCTCTTTAAACTGTAAATGGCAAAGGTGGCTTCTCAGTAAGAATCTTGTTAATTGTGTGGAAATTTAACTGCTAGCTAAATACCCTGGTGGAAATGAAGGAAGTGTGTGCTCTGTCTGGAATTCTGCTGTGCCTCAACACATTTAGCAGGGATTGACGAGTAAATAGCGTGACAAAACAGTCACTCCTCAATCATAAAAATATGCTGATAATAACTAATAACAGAATTTCCCCTTCTTTGCTTCTCCAGATATGCAGTAACAGAACATACTTAATGATTTAAAAAATATGTCAAAGTGTAAGATTTTTCATAAGCCAGTCATGTCAGTATTTGACATTATATGTAAAATAGGGGTGAGGTGAGTAGAATCTTCTACGACTTAAATAATTGGGTTTGGTTTGTAATTACTTTCAGAGAAGAGATGTGAAGAATGCTGCTGTTGCCCTTTGTTGTATATTGAAAGATACAAATGTGCAGAATGAAAAATGGAAAAGCTAGCTCCACAACTGGAGTGGTTAAAAATTTTCATGTGATGTTTGCATCAGTTGTACACATCTCTAAGTAGGATTCTGAAAATTTTCACAGAAATATTTTGATTAGCAGGAATGATCATTGCAAGAGTGTATTGTAAGCAATAATTACAATATATTGACATAAATTAATGTAGAAAAGTATTATCACTAAAAATCAGAAAAGTGTATCAATATAATTGAAGGCACAAGAGAGACATAAGAACTTAATACTCCAGGACAACTAATCAGGACAGCTGAAATGCACAGTAAAGTGCTCACATACGAGAATTACTTGTAGAAATGATAGAGCAAAGAATTATGAATTTTAAAAATTCCAAGGTGGTTGCACAGTTACTATGGTCAGTTTTAGATTGCAGTTGAATTTATAACACAGAAAAAATAACAATTGCTCTTATTATGGCTTCTTTATCAACATTATGTAGGCACTTTACAAGACATAAGAGAAAACCATAAACTCTTCCCTTAGTGTTTCTCAAATCTAAGACTCTGAATTTGTTTTCTGTGCATGCATAGATACAGTGCTCCGAAACCTGCAAGGTTACGCTGCCTGCAGACCCCACATCACAATAGTACAAGTTAATGCAAACTAGAGATAAGTTAATAATAACCATAATTAAAAGCCCAAGGAGATAACAGTAATACTGATACTAATAATAAAATAATTGTTGTTGTTATTATTAAGCATGGTTATTACATATTTCCACATTTGAGTAATGTTAATGCTACTAGTAATTCAGTGACAGGAATGGTAATATGCACGCCTGTCATTCACAGCCACAGCACAGGTCCGATGTAGGGGATTTTAATAATCTAATGGAGCACAAAAAGGAAGAGATGTCATCATATGGCCCCAACCAGGAAGTTTAATCAGAAACAAATCTGTGAGGTACTTTGAATTATTCTCTTCCCCCCTGAAGCAGAGAAAGGATGCTAACCGTTCATGAGAACAATTGTTAATCGCTGTAAAAATATGTGCCAGCTCAAAAACTCTGATCATAACAACAAACAGCTCCTTAGAACATACACAAAGCGGAGTTCATGTGGGGAAAAGAAGGAAAGGGAGGAGAATTTAAATAATTTCAGGAACAAATTATTGAATACAATATGCTTTGTAACCCAAACCCTTTTGATGGCTCTCACAGAACTGGGCAGGCATTAGTGTGGCTCTGGGACACCCCTGGCATCAGAAGTATCCCAGAACTCCCTGCAGTTTGATCATGATGTTCTCTGGTTCTTCTTTCCTCCCTCTCCCTGCTGACGGGTAAAGGAACCTCAGAACTTGGAGAGTACCTCCTTCATGAATTTCCACAGAAAAAAGGCACCAGGTCAGCACGAGCTTGCTCAGGCCATTATGCAGACCTTGAAAATGAGTTGTTCTGAAGTGTAGACACTCCCTGACCACCTGCTTTGCTGGCTAGTGATCAGGAAAACCTTCACAGCTATAGAATATAATACTGTTGAACTTTTGTCTGTAGCCCTTGATTTACAGCCATTCTGTTACGTGAGATGAAACAAAGAGTTCTTCTTGAGCCAATTTGCACAGCTTATGTTATGTAAATACTTTTCTCTGTATTAATTTCTGCTGTATGTCCTAGACAAAAACTGAGCATGCTAAGAAAGCAAACAACAGAGCAGCATTTTAGTGACATTCATGTGTAGCCCCTTTTGGGAAAAGCATTGTGTATTCTTTCTTATTTGGACCAGTGAATACAATCTATGACGTCATATTTAAAAATGGCTGTGATCCACCTACTGATAATGCCAAAGAAAAACTGGCTGAATTTTTTTTAGGAAGGAAGCTGGCATGAAGATTACAAGGTGAAACAAATGTCTGAGGCTTATTGTCTACATGCAGAAATGCCCAGTTTCAAAAGGAAATCTGTCAATATTTTCTTAGCTCTTACTTCCAAAACTGTTTAGATTAGTACATTTGGCTTTTAGTTGATCAGATCTGATGGGCATCCAGGTCACATTTCTCCTTTTCTTTGCCTCCTTTCCTGTTTTTCTTTTTTCAAACTTTTCATTTCTTTCATACTATTTTTATTTCTGTTTCTTTCCCTTCCTTTTCTCTCTCAGCTTGCTTTCTCAGCCCATCTTGTAGGTCTTTCCCATTTTTTCCATTTTGCATAGCTTTTTCTTCTGATTATTTCTCATCCCTGAAGCTATCTTACATACTCTGCCCCAGCCACCCTCCTTTTAGTTCTTTGGCGTACCTTTCCCTCTTTTTTTCTTAACCCTCTTCCATCCTTGTTGACTTCCTCTAGCCTGTTACTGGCAATATGCTCACTTTTTACAAACACGGCTCTCTGTAAGCAGAGCAGTTATGGCTGTTGGCTTACAGGCTAACCTGCGAGTGAACACAAAAAGGTAAAAGCAGAAAGATGGCAATGACAGAAACTCTCATTAATACCCAGATCATCCTGTGACTGAAAAAAATACCCCCAGAAAACTATTTTTTTGTATCCATGGTGTCACCATTTCTCTCATTATTTTTTTCATCTCCACCCCTAAGCTATTGGAGGGAATCTGGACTTCTCCAGTTTCCCTACTTTGCCAGCCTCAGGACAGGAAGAGCACAAAGGTGATACTTTCATTCTTCTAAGTCAGCAGTATGATTCTATTTTTAAATATAGCCTCTGCGCAAAGCTACTTGCTGCTTTCTGGTTGGTATACGATGCCTTCTTGTGCCCCTTTCCCACTATAATTTATCCTGCTGAAATTGCTTCCATCTTGCTTAAGTTTCTCTAAAACTTGTTCTGCGAAGCAGACCACATTTGCTCCGTCTCAGTTGTGTCCTAATTATAAACCTAAATGCAGAGTGGTGACCTATTCCATTCCTCTTTTAGCCATACACTTCCATAAACGCTGACAAGTCAGAAGCTATGATAAATAGCTTTCAGCTCCGTAATTTAAATCGCTGCTGCATTTACAGCAGAACTCCAGCAGATGGCAAAATGATCCACTTTATTTTTCAACTGACTGCGTCTGGTTTGACAGGACTATGAAAACGCAAAGATACTTTTTCTTTCCCAAAAGCCACCAAGATAGTACGCTAAAAATGATCCCGTTTTTCTAGTCCGAATTTGCCATATTAATTCACCACCCTACATGCCCTAGTCCAAGGAGGTTAAATTTGATGGCTACTGCGTTAGGCACAAACGCTGCCCCTCTGCTACACTCACTATTGCTAGTGTTGCTTTTTCTCCTCAGTTTAAAACACACCATGTCAAGACACATGGTGCATGGATTTCTTTTGTATAAGAGCTGTAAGGTATACGTGCCAACAGTCAATAATGTTTCAACAGTATTTCAGAAACAGTTGACATAGGTGACCAATCCTTCTTTTGGCTGTTATTGTCAGGACTCAGATATTTATAAAAACGAGTTTGTATGTCATGTGCCTAAACAGACAAGCTGCAAGATTGATTCATCCCCACATGTAACAACATGAATTTCTGTGACTCTCGCAGTGCTCTGCACGTCTGGTTTTTCCTCTTCGTGGCTCTGGAAGTGCCGCACATGCAGCTATCAGATACCCCCACAAAACTAATAAGTGATACCGACCCAAAACACAGCCTAGTGGACCCCGCCGGCCCCTGGGGGACCACGCTCCTGTCCTAAGGCCTCCAGTCACCTGCGCCGCCCCTCAGCTGCCCGCGCTGCCCCTCAGCTGCCCCTCAGCCGCCCCTCGCACTGCCCCTCAGCCACCCGCACTGCCCCTCAGCCGCCCCTCGGCCTCCCGCCCCGCCCCTCGGCCACCCGCCCCGCCCCTCGGCCGCCCGCCCCGCCCCTCGGCCGCCCCTCAGCCGCCCCTCGCACTGCCCCCCAGCCGCCCGCCCCGCCCCTCGGCCACCCGCACTGCCCCCCAGCCGCCCGCCCCGCCCCTCAGCCACCCGCACTGCCCCCCAGCCGCCCGCCCCGCCCCTCAGCCACCCGCACTGCCCCTCAGCCGCCCGCCCCGCCCCTCGGCCACCCGCACGGCTCCTCAGCCGCCCCTCAGCCGCCCGCCCCGCCCCTCAGCCGCCCGCCCCGCCCCTCGGCCGCCCCTCAGCCGCCCCTCGCACTGCCCCTCAGCCGCCCGCCCCGCCCCTCGGCCACCCCTCAGCCGCCCCTCAGCCGCCCGCCCCGCCCCTCAGCCGCCCCTCAGCCGCCCCTCAGCCGCCCGCCCCGCCCCTCGGCCGCCCCTCAGCCGCCCCTCAGCCGCCCCTCAGCCGCCCGCCGGGGCGGAGCAGCCGGGCAGCAACAGCCTTGCCGCCCGCCCGCTAGCCTGCGCGAGGCGGAGGCGCATGCGCGGCGCAGGGCCGGCGAGCGGCTGACGTCGGGGCGCGCGGCGGGGGTTCGCGTGCCGCCGGCGGACGGAGCGGCCCGGCCCGGCCCGGCCCGGCCCCGCAGGGCGGTGATGGCGGCCGCCGGGGGTGGTGCGGCTGCGCCCGCCGAGACGCCCGCCGAGACGCCCGCCGCCGCCGCCAGCGCTGCCGCCGCCGCCACTGCTGCCGCCGCCGCCGTGGAGGCTGGCGCGGTGCTGCAGCGGGAGCCGCTGTACAACTGGCAGGCCACCAAGGGCTCGCTGCGGGAGCGCTTCGCCTTCCTCTTCTCCAACGAGCTCCTCAGCGACGTGCACTTCGTGGTGGGCAAGGGCAGCCCCCGCGGCGGGGGTGGGGGGGCGCCCCCCGGGCCGGGCCAGCAGCGCATCCCCGCCCACCGCTTCGTCCTGGCGGCCGGCAGCGCCGTCTTCGACGCGATGTTCAACGGCGGCATGGCCACCACCTCGGCCGAGATCGAGCTGCCCGACGTGGAGCCCGCCGCCTTCTTGGCGCTGCTGAGGTCCGGCCGCGGCGGGGCGGGGGCGGCCCCGGGCGCGGTAGGGGCTGCGGGGCGGGCGGGCGGGCGGCCCCGGGCGCGGTGGGGGCTGCGGCGCGGGCGGGCGGCCCCGGGCGCGGTGGAGGCTGCGGGGCGGGCGCGTCCTCCCGCCGCCCTCGGCCGCCGGAGTCATCTCCCCGCTCGGCGCCGCCGGCTGCCCTCCCCGCGGAGCCCTGTCGTACCCCGGGCCGGTGGAGGGAGATGCCGCGCAAAGGCGCGGGCGCCCCGCGGGCTGGACCGCAAGGTCACGCCGCCCGCCAGCACCGCTTGGCTCCGTCTTGCTCTTCCCTCTGCATCCTCTTCCCGGGAGAAGTGACCGCATTCTAGGGCAGCGCGTTGTCCACTCAGAAAAGTTCTCTGCTGGTGGTAGGTGGCTGGTCTGGCTGTTTGATTCCTCTCTTTTTTTTTTTTTTTTTTTTTTTTTTTAAAGTAAGATGAAGGGAATCCGTGGTTCCTCTGAGTGTTGCAACTACCCATCCTTCGTCTGGTCATGGCTAAGAAGGGGCAGAGGCCGTCGTACCAACCTTTTCATTTCATTTGCTACTTACTTTGAAATCTTATTCATCCACTTTTCTTTTTCAGCGGTGGTAATAAATTGTTATATCTTTTCACTAGCATAATACCCGTTGTAATCACACTTATTTCAGATGCATTTGGGTGTAGAGGGGACAGTAGTAACTAACTGATTTCTAAACTCAAACCACCCAAGTGAGACCATGAGTGCAGTGATGGCAAAAAGCATGTAAAATAGGTTAGTGATTTCTAATTTGGGCAGAACAGGATCTGCCGATTCTCATGCTCACAGAACTGAGTTTATTTGCCATTTGCCAATTCTCTTGCTAACGGAACAGATGAGTTTATCTACCATTTCTTTTTATACGGTCTAGTAAATAAAATTTATGGTGTTCATGGAAACAATTACTGACAGTTTCTTTGTGCGTCAGGCTGTGGTGTGATAAATACAACTAAACTGCTTAACCTTAAGTTTTTTTCCCAAAGAAACTCTTCTGCTGGGTAAACCCTATATAAAATATACAAAACAGATTTCTTTAATGAACGTTTGGGAAGCAAGTAATAATGTTGCCTGGAAATATGTAGTGTCTCCAAGATTTCTGTAATGGAAAAAGCTCCAAAGTCTTAGCAACTTTCTCTTTGTTTTGAGGCCTAACAGGTAAGAACAGTGAGAGGAAGAGTCACATAGTCCTTTTAGTAATCATGGACACAGGAGCTGCAGCAACCAAATTAAAAAAAAAAAATCCCAGCAAACCACCATGCAGCAGCAATGTCTCTCTGTTGCTGTTAGCAAATGAACTGTGTTTATTTTGCGGATTCTTAGGGAAGAATGAGTGGCAAGGTGAAAAGTTTCTGTAGCAGAGTGGGAGACAGTGGGTAAGTGTGTCTCAAGCTAAATAGTTTCCCAGGTTAAAAGTAAATGTGCACGCATATGTGTTTGTCTATATATATGTGGAAAAAACACTGGATGGTGAAAGTGGATATGGTGGGAGAAAAAGGTTGTCTGGATAAAAGTATAAACACGGAAACAGGAGAGTTCTAAGCAAAGATAAGAAGGTGGTATTTGAAAGCTGTAGAAATGAATGAAGAGATGTTAGAAGCAAACAAAAGCCATCTTGTGCTGGTAGAGCTGCTAGTACGTAATGGCCAGGGGACTTACGTAAGTAAACTGATTGTACTTGTATCTTGTCTAAATATCACCAGACTGATGAACTGTTGAAACATCTCAGGTTTAATGTCTTCTTTCGTAGGAAATACATGGCAGCTTTATAGAACATTCTTCCACATTCCGTATTTTGAGCCTGTATTGGCATAAATATACATTGCAACGCCCTGTTAAAAACATATCTGAGGAGAACTTCCTCATTACATACCAGTACTGGATGACTTCATGCTTGTATACACTGTCCTGAAAGTATACCAACTGTAAGACAACCTGTTATTTTTTTCCTGGTGTTGGCCAGAGGAGGCAAGACTTACAACTTGCACTGTTGGGTCTTTTTTGTCTGTCATTTAGTAAATTGTCAGATAGTGATGGTTGCTTTTTATAGGACCTGTCTTTAATCATTGTAAAGACCAGTTTGAAGTGTATTGGCTAGAAATTAAGGTGGCATCTTTGAGTATACTTAGCAAATGAACATCAAGGTAAAGGAAATGTTTAAGTGATGCAAAAACTTTTAGGGATATTTTACCCATTATTTAGTGTTCCACAGCTTGTTCCAGTTTTGTTTACTTATGTGTTTTGTTAGGTACTATCTGTAGTTGACATGTTTCATAAAGAACTACTTTATGAAATCTACTATTATCTTCATAAAGATTACTTTACAACAAATGCTGCTTGTAAATTAAAGTCAAAAGACAAGATTTTTTGATGAAAATTTCTCTGATTCTCTTAAAATTCCGTCTGTATCTGTCTGGTGATGTAAACTTTTATCAGTGTTAGTGTTTTGTCACAAAACAGATGGTAATTCAAGAATTATTTATAAGGAAGAAAAAGGTAGTTAGAACAATTTAAACATCTGATAGTCACCAAGGTAGTGTGACATCTTTTTTTAATTATTTTTCTTTTGGATATATTTGTACACAATTTAAAATGGGCTACAGTTGCTACTTTTTTTCTGACAGAGGACTCTAATAAATTTCTAGAGTTAAGGTATTTTAAAATAATGGACTGAGTCTTTGATAGTACCACTGTAATTCTCATTTCAGGGTTTCCTTTTTTTTTTTTTTTTTTTTCCCCCACCTAGAGAAAGGTGGGTAGTTGTGCTTGTCTGTGTACTAAAATCCTAACTGTAAAGATGGCTGAAGGGGAGCCTTTTAAAATTGGCTGGGGAAGGTGAGAGAACTTTTAGGAACAGTTGGTTGAGCTCAAAGGCTTAGAAATGACTGTGTTGTGTGTTTTGGCTTATCATCCAGTATTCCTCTTGCCTTAAGAGTTTTAGAACCTGAGACACAGGAGTTTTTTATAAGCAGCTTACTACCTCAGTAGTTTGACAGATAAATCCTTAAGAGCTGAGATAGTATCAGTCACAAAGTCAGAATCTGCTTCCCGATTAAAGCTTTTTTTTGTACGTTTATAAATGTACAAATTGAATAGCAATGATCAAGAAAATTAAATTTCTTAGTAGAATTCTGCTTTCAGTTTTCATTTTTATTTTCATTTAAAAAATAAAATCAAATAAAAAAAATCATTAGATTTTTAAAAATTTCATTCACATTTAACAGTATGTTAACTTGTCCTTTGATCATAGTATAAAGGAAAGTGACGACATCACACAGATTTAGCAGTCAGTCTTCCAAATGTCTTTGCAAAGGACTTTGGCAAGCAGTACATAAAGGGGTCCAGTCATGACTAACTGGAAAAAGATTCCTATGTGCTTTTATAATGGTGAAAATATTTCAGCTGTTGGGAAGATGCTAAGACTAGGGGAGAAAGAAGTGCTGAGAGTAAAGAAAAGTGGCATAAAATGTCTGGGAGACTTATGTAAAGTGAATGATCGAGTGGTCACTTGGAAAAAATGTTTTGGTCGCTACAAGTGTTCTTCCACTGTGCACATACACACACACCCACACACAGACCCCCATCCTGGATGACAGTAAAATTAACCGATGTCTAAATAGGTTGTTTCTATAAGTCTCTCAAAGAGGAATAGAGGAGGGAAGAAGGCAAGGGGGAGGGGTAAGTGATCTTGAGCCCCACTGATTTAAGTGAAGGAAAAATAGTGGTATAAACATAAAGGTGTGCTGGTTCAGGCATGCCACAAATAGGAGAGTTAACAGTGAGACAGAGTTCTTGGCACGTGAGCAGAGGGATTTTTAGGCAGAAGGGAGTTCCTCTTCTATGAGTACATGAATGCATCATTATCATCTATCTGTATACTTACAGGAAATGGGATTATACAGCATCCTAGAGCAATGTACTTTATTACCGTATTTCATGGTTTTTACAGCTACCTTTTAACTTTGCAAATTCACACTTTTTTTGTATTTGCAAAAGAATACTGTTTGGCTTTGAAAATCCCAGAAAAGTATTGGTGTTGTCAAAAACTGTAAATAGTAAATACAAAAAAATGACAGTGTGACTATCTTAACGTATTTGGACACTTCTTGTCATGAGTTTTCTCAGTTTCAGAGTATGTAACTGTGAGTTGTTATGCCCCACTGACGATGGATGTCTAGAAGCAGATAATGAGGTCAATAGTGCCCAGTAACTCCATGCAACACACCATCTCTCCTGTCCTGAGTAATTATCATAACAGATGGAGCCCAAAGTCATAGACCAAATGAACTCAATGAATGTTTTATGGATATTTATGTACATTTTACAGGCGTTTTACGGGTGGAGAGGTGGTTGATGAGGATATGTTGCGATAGTGTGGGACCTGAACATGACGTAACTGGTATGCAATAAGGGTTGGAAAATGTACTGGGTTTGGCTGGGATAAAGTTAAATTCTTCATAGTGGCTTGTACAGGCCTATGTTTTGGATTTGCACTGAAAATAGTGTTGATACCTTTCTGATGTTTTGGTTACTGTTTTGAGATGCTGTACAAACTTTTTGTCAGAACTTTCATTGCTTAAGTCCTGTTAGTTTGTCATGGATGCATTTTAGGTTGGGGGGTGTCTCTTAATGTATATCTAGCCATATGGCAGGGGAGGGATTGAGCATAGAGCCTCAAGTGTGTCCTTCATAGGATGAAAAAACATCTAGTAGCTCTTAGATCTCACATGAATGAAAAACCTGTATATGTCCCATTGCCACATTTGACTTCCTGTCATTTGGCCACATAATTTTTTTTGGATCATGTGAGGAAAAAATTGCAAAATTTTTGGGAAAGCAAGGATCAGAAAAGTGCAGCTTGGAACTGCAGCCTGATTCTTAAGAAGGTGTAGCAGAAAGTGAACCACAAGCCAAATAAGCTGCTCTGGTGTGTCAGTTCATTGGCTTCAGATTGAACCAACTTAAGGAATAAAATCAAGATCATAGTCCAAAAACAACTTGATGATTATTTTTTTTTAATTAAGTAAAATTTGTAATGTAATTTGCATGATAGTGCTGGGGTTTCTTACAGCCTGTTAATGTTCAGCTCCTGTGTGATTTGGTCTTCAAGCTCCTAAAAAGTCATACGGGGAAGGTTAGGGCATTTAAAACAGATTTTTCTAAATCTCAAAAGCAAAAACTAATAGCACTATCTTAGTGCTTTAATGAACAACTTGCCAGTTTGGTATACAGACTTGTGTACTTGTGCTTCTGTACTTGTGAGATCTCAGGTTTTTAAAAGTAAATTTGTCACTAATTTTGACCTGCAAGGCAGCCCATCATTCTCATCAACAGATAATTCATAGCTTTCATAAATCAGTTCTAAAAGAACTGTATGAAGCTTTCACTAAAAAAAGCTGGCATTTAATTAAACTTTCTATCTCAAAGCTGTTTGATGTAAATCCAGTTTAAAGAATTAATCTAGAATATCACATTTTCTAAGTGATGTGAGAGCTGACTGTTTGAATAGATTGGAGTATTGTAATGGTAAATATGTACCTGTTGGTAAGTGGCAGCAAATTTAATATTGAATGCCATATTTAGTTGTGTTAGCACTTACTGAGAATTAGAATTATTTTTGGAGTATAAGAAATACAGTGAAGAACTTCAGTTGAGGCTTTAATTCTTGGTTTCTATTACTTGGATCTCCCCGTTGTTTGAGTCTGTTACTTTCACAGGTTTCTTCTGTTATATACAAACTTCATATTGTTACATTTTAAAACCCTTCTAAACACGCCTTTTCATCTCTGTTGCTTGCCATTCGTTTCCAGGAGGTTCTGAACAAAAAATTTTAAGAAATATGAAGGAAAGGCTTGGTCTTCATTGTGGAATTCCTGCATTTGCTAATGTGCCCTGGTTTATTATGTTTAATCGTGTGTGTGTTGAGGACAAATGTATTTTTGTAAATCACAGGCTATTCTTGATTATTATCTGAAAAACTGGTGAAATGTTGCGAAGATTATCTTCAATGTCACCTGTAAGAAAAATTATTTTAAAAAAGTCATCTTTTTCCATACAGAACATTAAAATAAATCTTATCTTTTCTGGTCTCGAATAACAGCTGCTCAGGAAACAGGCTTTTTTCCCTGGTTTTGGTGGAGGCTTCTATCTTTTGGTTCTCAGCTTATGCTAAAATTGCAGCTAATCGTCTAGCCTCAAACAGTGGAGGCAAGCCAGAATGTCTTGCTATGGCAGGAATAGAAGCGTCAAGGTCATCTGCTAGAATATTGCTCCCTTTTCTCTATCCTCTGAACACTACAGAATGGTAACTTTGACTTGTTGTCACAGTATAAGTCATTGACACTGTTCTCCTCATGGCGGGGAAGCTAGTGTGCAGTCAGTAAATTAAGTTCAGTAATATAGCCGTAGAGGGTTACATATTGATATTTAGAAGTACAGCCCTTCTAGTGAATCAAAAGAGTATGCATTCATATGTTCAGTAATTCTGCAGCTCAGCTGTTGTTTACAGTTTGGTAGCTATGTATAACTAGTACAGCCAGATCAGTCTTAAGGAGTAATACATAATTAAAACAAATGTATGCCATTAGGTTAACGTAATAGCCTTTCTTCACCCCTTTACCTAGCTTATTAATTTGTAAAAATGCTACATGGTCAGCTGGTGCATGTTCACAGTGCAAATCTTTGACCTGTTTGCTGTATGCAAAGAGACAGTTATGTGGTGCTTGAGTGCCCTCCTCAAGATATGTTTTGTTTTGTGTGTTGATTTCTAGGTTTCTTTACTCAGATGAAGTTCAAATTGGTCCAGAAACAGTCATGACTACTTTATACACTGCTAAAAAGTATGCAGTCCCAGCCCTGGAAGCACATTGTGTGGATTTTCTAACGAAGCACCTCCGAGCAGATAATGCCTTTATGCTGCTTACTCAAGTAGGTAAATTTAAGCTTAGTTTTTATTTACTAGGAAAATCTGTATTTGGTGGGAAATTACTTCACAGTGGGTTTGCTATCACATCGTCTCATTTATGTAGGAAAATGTCTTGTTGGTCTGTTAGCATTTTTACAGACTCAGCTTCTTAATGTGGAGGAAAGGGGTTTTTTTTCCTTTCTCTCTCTCTCCTTTTTTTCCATATGCAATGGACTGGGCCATTTCAAGTGGAGCCAGTTTATTCTACAGTGTATTTGCATGAATCTCTTAACTGTTTTTTATTAAGACACTGCTTCAGTTCACTACAGTGGACTTGATGCGTACTTTTTTTTTTAGTTATATTGCCAATATTAAACCATAAGCATGAAGGAAAATTTGCATTTAGTAAGTTCTCCTTATGTACTACTTTGAAAATTTAAGTGCTCTTTAAGGTATAAACACAAAGAGTACCTAAACAAATCAACCTATTTTAATTTGGATCTATACTAGAGTAAAAATACTTGCTTTTTAAGGTAAGTGGTTTGTCAATTTATGCTTAAGATGTGTTTCTTTACCTTTTTAGGCTCGTTTGTTCGATGAACCTCAGCTCGCTAGTCTTTGTCTTGACACAATAGACAAAAGTACTATGGATGCAATAAGTGCAGAAGGCTTTACTGATATTGATATAGGTAAGCATTAAATTCTGAAGGGAATTGTAGGACGTGAGAAGGCTTTTGTTACAGTAACCTGGGGTAGTTCACCTTGCCTAGCCAAGTATGTAGGGTCCCAAGCACATCTTATCTCCTTGTCATGGTAGCGTGGGGTGGTTTGCTTTCCCCCTCCTCTGCACCCACCTTTGCACGCGCACCAATGTGACAGCCAGCTGTGGATCTCAGGATTAAAACAGCACCTGCATTACATCGGTGAGTTTGCTAATGAGCAAAATAGTACATTGCATATGTATGATATGTTAATCAGTGCAGGTTTGATTACCCACCCCTGCACTGCTTTCCTTTGAGCTTTGCTCCTGAGCAGGGTTCCATTGCGTTGGGGTCCCATTTGATTAATGGCAGTGTCCGGAGGCTCCCACTGTGGTAACACTACACTTTCATTAAAGCCAGAGCTTTCACTTGCGGAGTGTTGTGCCTCCTCCCTGAGGGATCCACACCTGCTTTTCACGTGTAATGGGAATCACTGTTTTGTTGCTGCATGGTACTTCTCTATTCAGAGTTGCACCCATCAGGTACAACTTATGAAATCTGCTTAAAAGAAATATCTAAACTGCTGGTTTCTATGTTTTCCCTTGTATGAAAAGCTAGCAGTTGTAAATTTGCATACTTAATTTGAGTGCTACTATATGTTTCTAAGGCTTTACTCAATTCAGCTAGACTGTGTGAAAAACTCAGACTGAAGGAAGGTATTCCAGCTGCTTAAAGTTTCTTTACTTAAGCAAAGTCTGTTAACTTGTGTTCAGTGAGATTTGTACCAAGACTATGAGTGTTCATCTCTACTCTTGATAAGTCCCAATCTGTTTTGACTTTCCAATATGATATTTTCTTTGATTGTAAACATGCCTTGCTTAAATTCAGGGCATATAAAAATTCCAAAAAACAACAGAAGATTCAGAATATGAAAGCACATCTTTTTTCAGGCTTGTGTTCTGTGATAATCTTTTCATACTTGTTACTCATAAAATGCTGGAAGAAGTAAGAAATACAAGAAAATTCGCTTTTGCAAAACACATGAGAGTACCTTGCCTCACATCCTGTGTTTCACCTTCAGGCTTTGTGGGTGGCAAATACGTCAATGTTTAAGATGACTTTCATGCGTCTTTAAACTGGTTTCGTGTGCACCACTGCTGCTTGTGTCTGTAGTTAATCCAGAATGACAGGTGGCTACTCGGATGAGAATATGAGTGTCATTATGAACAACTTGTTTTTTCAGTAGTGTGCATTCACCGCTTGGTCACTTCCAGTTTTGATCTTGCCTTAGCCGTAGAAATTCTTTAGGATACTGATTGTCATTGCATAGATTATATATAGTAACACACTTAGGAATCAGGAAGGAAGTTCATATGCTGCCTTCCTAGCAGGAAAATTATTTTTTTTACTTTGGAATCTGTACACCATTGGGAGATTTCTTTATACATAAGTTATCTTTGATGTCTATTACCAATGTTCTTAGTGTTTATATAACATTTCAAGCTTACTTCATGTGCAGCAGTTACGGGTTTGGATGAAAACTGACCTAAATCTGTTAACTTTTTTTTTTTCTTCAGACACATTATGTGCAGTTCTAGAAAGAGATACCCTTAGTATTCGAGAAAGTAGACTCTTCGGAGCTGTTGTTCGCTGGGCAGAAGCAGAATGTCAAAGACAACAACTGCCTCCGACATTTGGAAACAAACAAAAAGTCCTTGGAAGAGCTCTTTCCTTAATCCGTTTTCCATTAATGACTATTGAAGAGTTTGCAGCAGGTGGGTTTTGGGGCTCTTTTTCTTAATGTTAGGTGATATCTCTGCGATGTTTGCTTGTGAGTGTTTAGATGCTTAACACGTTATTCTGTTATTAATATTGTACTAATAAAATATGTGATTTCCAACATGCTTTCATTTGTGTAATGTTATTGTCATCTTCAGTTTGCAAATATGTGTGGTTTAAATAAAACAGTCAAAGTAATTCTTTGAATCATCTTAGAAGTTTTTTCTTTTCACAGGTCCTGCTCAATCTGGAATTTTGTCAGATAGGGAAGTAGTAAATCTCTTTCTGCATTTTACTGTCAATCCTAAACCTAAAGTAGATTATATTGACCGACCAAGATGTTGCCTTAGAGGAAAAGAATGCAGCATTAACAGGTTCCAGCAAGTGGAGAGTCGCTGGGGCTATAGTGGAACAAGTGATCGAATTAGGTATGGCTTTTGAAACTATCAGGAGGAGAAACAGAGAACTGTGTGGGAAGAAACAAACAAATTTCTCAACTTCTTGGCATAAGATAGAGTAACAATCATGCTGATTCTGTTTGGGCATGTTTGATCTTTTCTGTATTTTTAAAAATAACTTCAGCTGTTGTGCACATAAAGTAGAAAGTAGCAAAAAACGAAGTCCTGGAGGATTGGGTGTATTCTAGTGTGATTAGGTGTTAGCTGCATATTTCTTTTAAAAATACCAAGTCTTGATCTGTTTTTATTTCAGAGATATTAAAAAGAATCTGTTCATTTTTTGTTTAGTCATACTGAGTATCTTGGGGTAGTTAGCAAAGCTTTAACCTATAAAGTTGATACCTTACAATGCATTTTTTACTATTGAAATCTAAATAGAAAGTTATTGGAAAAAAAAAGTCATTTTTAGTTTACTTCCCTACTCTTCAGTGGGAGTCTTTTTCGTGCTTAACTGGAAATAAGGTAACACACCTATCACAGTTGTATAAATTCCTTTCTTGGCTTGTGTCTTACTAGGTTCACAGTTAATAGAAGAATTTCCATAGTGGGATTCGGATTATACGGATCTATTCATGGACCCACAGACTATCAAGTTAACATACAGGTATAGTATAGCCTATTTAAATAGGCTTATGCAAAAACTACACTTGTAGTACTTGCAAAAGCTTTAGTGTGTATTTGGCTAAGAGCAGCTGATAGCCCAGAAATCTAATCTGTGGTTTTCCCCCAACAGTGGTCATAAGCAGATGACTAGGGAAATGTAAGAACAATATGAAACTCTTCTCCCTTTCTGCTGTATTCCTCTGTCCTTCAATCATTTTCAGTATAGGTGTTTCCTGAGACAGATTATTTTCTCTATTTAGTAGCTCCTGGCGAAGCTTTCCTCAGGATACTTGCCCAGTCTAACCTTGAATTCCTGTAAGGTTTCTGCAGAGGAATTTCATAGCTTTGTAATGTGTTCAGTTGTGCACAAAGTCTGTCCGTTAATAAATGTTTCTAGTAATTAAGGAAAGAGATCTTGGATTTGTCCAACAGCTCTCTGAAATCAGTGACATAACATGTAGTGACTGCTAAAAAAGCTGCTGTGTCATCAGGAAGATACTGAAAACAAGGTAAAAGGTGACATTGTGTTGCTGTATGAAAGCAAGGTATGCCCGCATCTTGAGTAATTTGTGCAGTTCCCAGTTTCACACAGTAGAAGTGGAAGGTAGAGAAAAGGGTAACTAAAATGATTAAAGGGATAGAGCTGCTTCCTTATGAGGGGAGTCCAAAAAGGCTAGGACTCTTCGGTTTCTGGAGGAGAAGGCTATGGGGAAGTGTGAGCAATGCTGCTAAAATCACGAGGGCAGTGGATAAGGTAAATGCAGAACTGTTTGTTCAGTTCACCAAACCCCAGAATATAACCAGGAGATTCTTCCTGATACTAGCAGAAGATCAAAACAGATCAGGGTATTTTTTTAATGCAGAGGATACTAACATACTGCCTCAGGAAGCAGATACGCTGTTTGGAATTTGGTGGTGTTTGAACATGTTCATTCATCAACAGCAGATCCATTAGAAGATTCCAGAAGGAACAGAAGGGGGATGTACACTGTAGCACCCCTAGTAGACCAGATGTGGGTGCTGGGGCAATGGACAGCAGAGTCCAGACTTCTGTTCTTACCCTCAGCAGCATCTCCTCTTGCTGCTTTTGGAGTGCACTGGACCGTTTGTCTGTTCTGGTCGGGTATTCATTACGTTCTTCGTTCTCCTGGTACATGTGCTGGGGCTTAGGGGCTTGTCCTTGCCTAGAGCTTTTGGGGAAAACTGACATCTTATTTGCTACTGATTCAGTCTTAGGCAGGAGGTTGTATGTTACTGTTAACCGTAACTACTTCTGTAAAGTTACTTCAGTTTTAGGTTTGCTGAAAACATTGTCCCAGCATGGAAATCTCCCCAGTTTCTTCTGCTGGTAAATGATTTATTTGTGTTGCTGTTCTCCAGGCTCCTATGTGAAGACTATCCTGCTGGTACTCATTTTGTATCTTCATTGCTGTTTAGCCTGCCAGGGAGCGTCTATAAGGCTTTTTTCTACTGCTGTGTTGGAAGAATGATGTAACATTGGTTTTGATGCTTTCAGATAACTGTTTCTAAACCTTCTTTTGGGCTGCCTAATTCTATATTTTACATTTTAACGTGTCAGTTTGACCTATTTTAATCTGTATACAACTTCGTATTTCTAAAGGATGCTCTTTTTTGCTTGTTTATGTCCAGTAATAGCCTTTTGCTGATCAGCCATGCCAGCATTTTTCCCCTTTTCTTAAGCCTTTCCTAATAGGTGATACGTACTGATACTGTACTTGGGCATGCAATGTCCTTCAGTAGTCTGCATGCTTCTTACAAGGATTTGATTTCCTTAATTGTTCCTTTTAGCTTCTTTTGAACAAGCTTCCTCATTTTTCTCTTGAAATTTAGCACAGCTGTTACGGATTTGCTTTTGTTGTTCACGTGGGAGCATTGTCTCTAGGTATATAATGGACACTGTTACATAGTGTTTCCATTATGAAATTTTGAATCTGATCCTGCTCATCACTCAGTACTAAAGCAAGGGTTGCGTTTCTTCCTACTGAGCAATTGGTTAGCAAGCCCATGAAACGGTGAATGATAGCATCTAAAAATGTCACCCCTGCTTCATGGCTTGGTGTGATACTTGCCCGGTCTGAGTGGGTAATTGAAGACACCACTAAAATTGTATTTCCTGCTCTTGTAGCCTGATTGATCTCTCTTAACGTATTCTGATCAGGATTGTAGTCTTCTAATATTGTTCCAGCAGTATATATTTTTTCTTTTTTAATACGGAATTTCAGTCCATTTGAATTCTCTTTCTTGCTGAGATCAGTTTTGATTTGATTCTAAGCTTTCTAACAAGGTATTAGCATTCCATGACTGGCACAGTTTTATTCTGTGCTGTGTATTTTGTAACCTGGTACTATCACATCGGTATATAAGGTGTGGGGTAAATTTTGTGGAAGAAAGAGTCTGTAACCATTTTGGGGACAGAAATTCCATTGTCTCTATCTGATTTCATAGATGTATGGCATGTGCTGGAACTTCTGTTTCAGGTCATTTCTGGGCATCCTATTTAAATGACAGTTTGTCTTCTGTTTCCTATTTGATGATTACTACTCTCTGACCATCGTGTACTTAAGGGTAGGAATTTTGTGTCTGTCTCTTAAGAAAATAGTGCTGTGCCTTTCCTGTTACCTTGTTCCAAACAAAATGTATCTGGAATGAAGTTTTGAAGGAATTGGTTGGCTTTTCCGCATCCCTCAGTTTAAAAACTCACTTTCAAATTCCTTGACTTGAAGTACCATCAGTTTGGTTTTCTAAAACTATACTTCTGTGTAAATGAATAGCATAGTGTACTAGATTGGGTCTTCAGAACAAAAGAGTTGGTACTGAAGATCTAGCAGCTATGCTACACATTGTTTGTGCATTTTTACTTTGCATTAACTCTTGTTTGATTCTCTTGGCTAAATTCCTGTTAGCAGATAAGAGCATTTGGTGTGCTCCCTCAGAATGTTTGCTGGGTTTATTCCATCAGAAAATAATGTAGTTCTAAGAAGGCAAACTGAAGCATATTAAGTGGGAATGAAGAAGAGATTCACTTGAAAACAAGCTCCTGATCCATACTGAAAGGCAGATGTACCTTTGTGGTTCAGATAAAGCCATCCATCTTGCACAGTTTCTTTTTATTCTGGAAGTATCCCCAATTCCTGGTGATACTGAAACTTTCTTGTCACCATCTTTTCAGATGAGTATTTCAGTCCTGTGTCTTTACTTTTCTTGGACCTGCATCAGTACTAGCAGAGCTTCAGAGAATTAAACATTTAATGCCCATCTTAAAATAGTGATAGTGTGGAATGCAAATACATCTTTTATGTGAAAGGGGCTTAGGACTTCAGCGTTATAACTGTTTAATATTGCTATTGATTGTGGCTGGGGGAAAAAATCGGAGCACATTTTGCCTAGAATAGGGCTTCACCTAATTTGTGCACTACTAAAAATTATATGGCAATTTCATAATAAAATACTAAAATTGATGGGATTCTTGTTAGCACAGTGATAATGAGAAATGTTCGTGTTACTCTGAAGCTCTGATATCCATCTTCTGCAGCATGGATCAGGATTGCTACCCAAAATGAAAAATGAGTTATCTGCTATTACTGTATCTTCACTAGTGATTCCTTTTCGCCGCTAAAATTGAAGGCAAAAGAAATAATATGTAATGCGAGCATAGTTTTTATTCTGAATATAGAATAGAATTGTATAAAACATCGCAGTGCAAGTTCTTTTAAGAGTGTGTCATTGACTTCTTACATTATCAGTAAAAACTTGTTTTCCAAATTAGCTGCAGCCAGCAAACATCCTTCCCTCATGCGGGCCGTGTAGATACACAAAGATCAGCAGATCTAAGTACGGGATTACGTGTAGTATGTGGAGGTCAGAAGCTGAAGGTCTAAGCGCTGTTCTTTGTCTCCCAAGCAAAGATCGTATAACCTGGTTGGAGCAGTGTTGAATCTAGCCCACAGGTTGGGGCAGCCCATGTAAAACTCGCAAGCCATCATTCAGCACGCTGCTGGGTCAACCCTAATGGTATCGGGAAATTTCACCTACTTCGCAGTTCTGAGATTGCACTATCCTTGCAATTAAACTGGGTGGAGTAGGCAAGTGTTTGCTTGTAATCTAGTTCTAGTATGTGCACGGTAAGAATATTTCTCAAGCTTGTAAACCTAAAAATAATGTTTTGTTTTCATGTTTTTGTACAGATAATTGATTATGAGAAGAATCAAACGCTAGGACAAAACGATACTGGATTTAGTTGTGATGGAACAGCCAGCACGTTCAGAGTTATGTTCAAAGAACCTATAGAGATTTTGCCAACAGTTTGCTACACAGCTTGCGCAACATTGAAAGTAAGAATCCTAACAGTACAAAAGAAAATGTTACTTTGATGCAAGAGTTGCTCTTTTATCTGTCTTCTGATGGGAAAGTGTCTTCTAGGTCTTGAATTTCTTTTAAATTTAGTGCTAATGAAGGATGTAGTTCAAGTCTACAGTAAACTGTACGACTGCTACCTCTCTTCTGTGCCATAGCACGGAATTCATAACTGGATCTGTTGTGCCTTCCGATTTTCTGGCTTGATGTAAGAGTTAGGTTGAGTCGTAATGGAAGCTGCTGCTTTTGTGTGAGCAAAAGCACTATCTAGATTATTTAATCTGGCAGCTCTCTTTCAAAATGTAAATTGGATTTCTTTTATCAAGGATAGTCTAACCACTAGCTAGAGTCAAGAAAACTGAAAGCTTTTTTTTCCCTCCCCCCCAGTCACTTTTTAAATACTGGTGCTGAAATATAGGAAAGAATTATTTGTTCTAGGAAAGTTTCCCCTGAATGTTATGGACAAATTTTATTCAGTGTTTTACAAAAAATCTTCTAATATCCTTTTAAATATAATTCCCTATACAGAAGTCAAGGTTGAGTGGGTTGGGGAAAAAATGTTGCACATGAAAAGAAGCTGAGGCAGGGAACTAGGTAGGAATATAGACAACCTGTAAGACAAGGAGAAATACTAGAAAGTATTTATTCATTACTAGTTGGATAAAATAAAGTGGTTTAAATCTGCTGCCAGAGGAACTTTTTTTTGTTATTTAGACATAGGACACTTGCTTCTGTTTGTGATTTTTCTATATAACTTGCATGATGTGGGGTCAGAAATTTTGTACTATTAAAATAATCTTAGTAGTGTTTGAACTTCAACATCTTGGGAGTCTTGCTGCCCATTTCCAATCAGTTGCTAATCTCTTCTGATGTTTTTCAGGGTCCTGATTCTCACTATGGAACAAAAGGTTTGAAGAAAGTGATCCATGAATCTCCTACTGCTAGCAAAACATGCTTTGTCTTCTATAGTTCACCCGGTAACAACAATGGTACATCAATAGAAGATGGACAGATACCAGAAATAATATTTTATACATAATTTCACATGATCATCTCAAATGTGTCAGTATATCAGTGGACTTCAACTCACTATTGGCAGCAGTTAAAAAATTCTGTGAAATTACATGAATGTGTGAAAGCATAACCAATTTGTTTGAGAGGTACCAGAAAAGCTGTTTTCTCTGCATTGTTATTGGCAGGATGTAATATATCTTTTCATGGTCAAGTGGAGTAAGTACTCTGTATATTGAAAAGATGGTTTGAAACGGTGTCTTGTGATGGCTCTGTATTTACACCCCTTCATTTCTTGTGTAGTAAAATTCATTTCTTTGGAACTGGAAAATCCTTACTCATTATGAACTTCTTGCATATGTTTTCCCCAACCTGTCTTCAAAGGACAGTAAAGCTGCTGCTGTAGTCCAAGCTTCCACTTTTTTTCTGAAATGACCTTGGAATCACCTTACGGACATTAATCGCTACTATAGTATTCTGAAGTACGCTGGATTCACATTGCTATCATCTTGGCTTTTGGATGAGCTGTGGAGAATTAATGGACTTAGGACTTCAGAGTGCAGCTGCACTGAAGAAATACAAAGTCAAATTCAGCAACACCCACCTTTCCACAATCTCTCTTAATCCAGAAGGGCTGTTTTGGAACATAAAGCTGGTTATGGAAATAGCCACTGTATATACATATGTGCCTATAAGAAAATGTATAATGTGAAAATGAGAATACAAGACTTGTAACGATGGTATTTTATCATTGGACATTGTAATACTAAGAAATTAGTATGAACTAAGGATTATTTGTGTGCAACTAGTTTTACAGATTGCATACACTAATTTGATGCAACTGCTGTATGTATATAGTACTCAGCATCTCATACCATGTTTGTGTAGTAGTAGAATGCCTTCATGTACAAACCCCTCTCCCCTCTGCTAAGTTATACTAAAGTAATAATTTGAGAACACAGGAGGAAAAAAGAATACCACCCTCTTTTCCCTAATTTCTCTTTAACTACACCCGTTGTCGCGCAGGCCTCGGCTCTCACACCACAGGCCTAGCCCAGCCCACCGGGAACGGGGCGGCTCCCCGGGCCCGGGCGGGCTCCCCCGAGCGGCGGCGGCGGAGCGCGCAGGCGCGGGCCGAGGCGGGCAGCGGCCGCTGGCGGAAGGGCCACCCCGGCGCCATGCCGGCGCTCGGCGGCTTCCGGCGGCTGCTGGCGGCGCCGGTGCGGCGCGGCGGGACCATGCCCCGAAAGGTGCGGGCGGGCAGCCCCGCGGGGGGGGGACAAGCGGGTGGCGCCCACGCTGACCGCGGCTGTTCCTCTGTTTCAGGGAAAAGGAGCCGGGAAGGAGCCCGCGGGACCGGGCGCCGCCGCCGGACCGGTGGTGGCGGCGGGCGACGGCTGCGTGAGGGTGGCGGTGCGGGCCAAGCCCGGCTCCCGGTGCAGCGCCGTCACAGGTGGGGCTGCTTCCCGGCCTGTCTCCGGTGCCCCGCGGGGCAGAGCGGGGCTCGGCCGCCGCCGCGGGGCTGGGCGCGGGGGGCTGTGCGCGGCGGGGCCCGGGTGCCCCCGGTGAGGCGCGGCGCGGGCCGCCCGTCCCGCCTGAGGAGGCCGCGGCGGGAAAGCTGCGCGTTCTGGCCAGCCCTGCAGCCGGCCCCGCTCGCCTGCGCTACGGAGACAGCCCAGCAAGCCAGAAGCAACCAGAAACCTACCGGGGCCCCGCAGCGAGCTGCAGAGCGCGGCGGTTGCAGGCCTGCCGCGGCCAGGTGGTGCAGCGAGCGCGGTGCGAGCTCCCGAACGGGCTTTTTTGCGGGGAGTTGCAGCAGAGGGGCTCGAGCAGCGCCTCAGTGTGACCTGTAATTTCGTGCATGCTCTGTATCGCAAGAGCTTGTGCGGTTTTATTCAAACTGTAGGCGTTTGAGCTAATGAAACACATTCTCCCTCTACAAATGTGGAGTTGCTTATGCACAAACTCAAACCTGCTTTTTACACAGGTATGTGCATGACACAAACGTGGTGGACTGTAGTGGAGTATCCAGGCTCGACTGGCAACGGAAGGAAAGCGGTGATGGTAGCGCAGCTCGCTGGGCAGGCTGCCTTAGCGTGCTTTTTGTGTTGGGGTGACGTGATTTGTGTTACGCTACGTGGTGCCGAGCTGGGCTCCACCTGCATCAGAACGGGCAGCGTGGCGCGGGGGGCTCAGAACAGGGCCCTGGTTGTGTGAGGGCTGAGAATTCCTGGCTGCGCTCAGATCCAGGTCTGAGGGCTTCACTGTTCGTTGTATCAGATGATGGGCTTTGTCCTGGCTAATAGTTTTAACTTCAGGGAATTTGTGAAGTGTAAAAATGGGGTTACCTGCTAATCTAGAACTTTATTTGGTTTTAAATTAAAATGCTTTTGAAGGCGTAAACATTCATTTTTAGGAGATGTTAACTGAATGTTTTGAGCTTAAAAACCTTAAAATATTTGTTGCAGATGTGACAGCTGAGGCAGTAGGTGTAGCTATTGCTGCACCTCCATCAGAAGGGGAGGCAAATGCAGAGCTGTGTCGCTACCTCTCTAAGGTGCTAGAAGTGAAGAAGAGTGAAGTAATTTTAGAGAAGGTACTTCCTTTATTTTCCTTTGCCACCTTTCTTTCAGTCTTGCCCTACTGCAATTTAAATTCAAGACTTTGAAACCTGCTCGTTGAGTACAGGGAGCTTCTCTCCAAGTTCAGCCCAAAAGTCATTGTAAAGGTGTGTAGTCAAGTTGATGGAATGGTTAATTGAGAACAAACCTCGTGTATGAAGAGCCACAGCTGATCTTGAGTCAAAACAATTATCATGATGTATTTTCCAAGTATGTGTGGTTCATGTTTTCTGTTTTTTTCAAAGATTCTCTTGTTTTCACGTCAAATGCAGCTCACAAAACTTGTGGAATGTGCATTTTATTAATAGCTTTTCATTCATTTTTTTGAAGTAACATGTATTTGAGTGAAAAATTTGTGACAACTGTCACACGTAAGCAAGAGCACACATAAGCAGTTGGATTATAGCTGGGCCTCGAGTTTCTTTGTGTTAGAATTTACATGTCTTGACTTTGGCGAGTGGAAACTCTTTGTTTTATTCATTGCACTGAATAAATAATTTGTTTTATTCATTGTACTTAAAGTCAGTTTTTCCAGCCACGTTCATTTATAGTTTATGAACATACGAGCACAGTGAAAAATGGTGCTTTTTATTTTTGTCTGTTGGTTTAATATAGTAGTTGTAGAAGTCTGTTAAAGGGTAGTGGTAAATGGCAATGTGATCAATGAATTGAGCAGCATGTTGCCAAAAGGTAGAGATGCAAAGATTTGGGTCTTGTTTTTCGTGAATCATGGGCAAACTGCTTCATTTGTTTATCAACATTTTACAGATAACATTGTTTTCCTACCTTACAGGGATGTTCAGGTTTAATTAGATCATTCTCATAAGTGTCAAGTGGACTTGAGCATAAAAGGGGTCAGTGTTGTCTGACCTTGATTCAGTTATTCTGACCTATGGTGTCCGAATAATTACATGCAAATGTTTGTTTTTCACAAGCCACTGTTTGTTTTCTGTGAAGTTTTGTCGTAAAGTCTGTATTTTACCTGTGGCTTAGATTTTTTTTCTGTCCTGATCTAGGTATAAACAGCAAGTGATTTTTGGTACCGGTCACTCTCTTACATGCTACTTGCTTTATAAGTGCTGACATTAACAAAACCAACCTAAATCAGAAAATTGGTGGGAAATGATCCAGTATAAAACTGAAGTTACCAGATTTCTGTGCAAGGGCCTTGATTTTCATCACCAGCTGGCTAGACTGCTTCAAAAATCTACTTTAAATTTTAAATCTCATGCTATATTTCTGTATAGTGGTGTTAAGGACTTATTCCTCCTTCAGGGTGTCCCTTGTGGGATTTTCAAAATTTTCACCAGGCTGCAGATCAACAAGCAACTTGTTTCTCATGATTTACTGAATACTATCAAAGTTGTGTCTTCAGGCAATATGAAATGAGTTTGCAGGTTTGCCAGTTCCTATGTGAAATAGCCTTTTTTTTTCATTAATAAAAAAACAGGTCAATAATATTTCTAATAACGGCTGTATGAATCTGAATGTCTTCTAGATTATATATGATGTGATTTGTTTTCATTTAGTTGATATTACCAACCCAAGAATTCAGCTTAAGAGTAACTAATACTCTATGGGAGACAACTCTGAAGAAAGATATGAAAACGCAGTTATCAAATGCACACACACCTATATAAACACACCCACTTTTAAAAAACAAAAATGCAAGTTAGTTGGAGTCTTGATTCTAGGTGATAGAAGTGAATTACGGAAACGTCACTCTTTGCTTTTTGTTCTAGCCTAAAAAAAGACCATCATTTCAGGGCGTGCTTTGGGACCTGTATCCTATTTTAAAAAGACAGTAGATAAGACATTGTTTTCTACCTTTCAAATAACTAGAAAGGACATTGATGAACTATCACTTACTGCTGTTAATCCTGCATACCCACGGTTTAAGAACTATTTTTAAAATACCTGATGTGTTTGGCATTACAGTGAGGTTTTCTTGGAATGTGTATATGGTGGTGATTCTCTGAAAGATTTTTTTTTTGTGTGTGTGTGTCTAAACCAGGGTGGTAAATCACGTGAAAAAGTGGTGAAGATTTTGGTGTCAATGACACCAGATGAAATCTTAGAAAAACTGAAAAAAGAAGCTTCCAGTTGACCTAAAACAAAGAGTGGGAAATGGGACAACGCATCTTGGTAAACGGACTGATACTGTCTCTTAATGTAAATCTGGTCATGTTGAGAATGTGAGTAATGATTGGGGAAAGATACTTCTTTCAGTACCCCCCTTGTTAATGTAACTGCTGTGTAGTTGAGGGTTTTGTGTAGGTTTGGTTAGAAAATCTCACCTTTACTGAGGCTCTGTATCTGCTTCTGTCACTACAGACTTTTTTTCCTCTCTGGATAGTTTCCTGTTGGTAAGATTTTTCCTCTTCCCTGGTCCCTAAACAAATGGTTTAGAAAACTTGTTTCTTAGTGAAACCAAGTTTGGTTAACGAAGTGAAAGGTTTGGAGTGACAAGCTTCAATGTGAAAAGTGGTACAAAAGGAAGAGTCTGCCTGAATGGTAAAGACCTTGGAAGAACATTCTCTTCAATGTCTAATAGCAGGTACTGGCTGCAGTTTTGCGCTATGCACATATGTCATCTAAAATAAACATACCTGAAGCCAATATACTATTGTTGATCATACAGGCAAGGTAAAAGCAGAATGGCCTGAAGGACTGCAACAAAATCAAGTTTACGCTATGAGAAACCGACCCAGAACCTGGTAGTTGCATACACAGTGTCACTTTATAGTAGTCTGTAGTTAGTTTCCTGAAAAGCAGAGATACAATTTTTTATCTTTGCCAAATGTATATCAAGTGTAATGACTGTTTTTAATAAAAGGGGCAAAAAATATTATCAAACTTTGTTTTGTGTTTATATTTTTAGCAAAAAAAAAAAAGGGGGTTCCTAGAAGTCACTTATTGGAGTGTTATTTTTAAACAGGGCTTTGTTGCATTTTTTGCTTGGTTTAAAAATGAGTAATATTCCGACATGTAGAGAACTGAGCAGTCTCATTTGTAGAACAGAACAGGAAGTCTGAAACAAGATGGGCAACTGTACTCTAGTCTCAGGGCTAATGAGAAGGCGGCTTAACCTCTCTTTATCATGCTTTGGATGTCAGAGTAGGATTTAACTAGTATTTCCTAAAAATATATGTGATATCTTACATGTCTATGGTAAGAGTTTGCTTTTTTGTCTGCATCACTGCTGATGTCTGAAATTGTTCTATCTTTATTATGGTTGTAATTTTATATATATATATACATATATATACACACATATACTAAAATAATACCTAAAGTAAAAAAGAAAAGCTGTTCTGAAGTTTTGCTTAAGTTTTGTCATACCTTCTTCTGGAAAGCAATGTTATGAATACGTAAGTTACAGCTAAATTTCTTTACCAGCTTCATGCAGTGCAGACTTCACAGCTCATAATATATTTTTTCATGGACAAAAGTCTTTTGCTTTAGGAGATTCTTTCTGCTTCCTGTTTTCATAAATATTGCAACCATTGTTTTTAGAGTTGGAGAACTGGTGTTTGTCAAGATGACAGCTCCTTTAAGGTGACTCATTTTAAAGCTGTTACGAAAAATGTTACTGTCTTGTTTGGACACTGCTTGGAGAACTAAGTCTCCAGGGTTTTTTGCTGTTTGCTTAATGGTTTGCATTTGGGCTCCATATTTTCTCAGGCTTTTGATCAGCCATGCATTGCTTCAGTTGACTCTCTTTACTTATCCTTTTCAGTCTATGTGAGGCTGGCTTTTACTGTTCAGTTTTGGGTTATGACTCCTTGCTGTTTCATCTGTTCTTGCCCAGCAGGGGGGTACCATGTCTTGGAGAAAAATTAAGGCAAAGCAAGCAAACGGCGGTGGTGGGTTTGTATTTTTCGCATTTCCTAAACTTCTTCTTATTGTGAGTGGAGAAAGCAATCCAAAGACTGAGAAATCCTGCATTTAGAAGTTATATTCTGAGTTGGATGCTGTAACTGTCATTATGAAGATTTCTTTGGAAGCTAATGCCATGTGCTATATTATATGTATTATATTCTATATTGAAATAATGTACACTTTTGCATTACTTCAGACCCAGATTGAGGTAGGGGCTGGGTAGGCAGGTACAGTCTCTGAAGTACATTGGTCTTTAGGGATGATTATCTACGATGATGGCCAGTTTAATCTTTTGGTTCCCTCTGTGTCTTGTCAAAATGTTCTGCCTGGTCTTTGTTAGCTTCTGCCTCAGAGGTTCCCTGAAGCCTTTCCTAAATACCTTCAGCTGGCATTTGGCATCCTAATCAGTAAAGTAACTTGAAGACAAATAGGGTGCCTTCTGTGTATTATGCTGTCGTTTTTATGTAATGTGAGTCAGTCATATTGTCATATTCATCACTTGTCCATCAGAAGACAAGTACTGTTCGGTTAGGAAGTTTATTAGTCCTTGGGAAAACAACCACTGTGCCCTCCTCCCTATTGCATTTCTGTTTTCCGTAGCATTTACAAGGGGAGAGCCATGTATATAACACTGATTTTTTGCTTGGCCAAGCCAAGTACTACTTCTGTCTGGATTGTAATATGGCATTTAAGACTCACTTCAATCTGTCCAGTTCAGTCATCATACAGTATTTTTTCAAAACTTGTTGCAGTTGGTAGGTTTTTAGCTTTGTTTCTTAGGAAGCAGAAATATTGATGGCACGTATTGAAGCCTTGGCTTCTGTTGCTCAAGGCATTACTTAGTTGGGGCCTCAGTGATTGTGTAAAAAAAGCCACAGCAGGTGGATGTCACAGTAGCAATTGAAGCAGAGGGGTGGAAATTAAATTCTCCTGGTGGTAGTGCCCTGTCTCACTTAAGATCAAAATAGTGGATTAGCTAGTACTGTGGCAAATAAAGCTGTTATGTGCTAGGAACAGAGAATTTATTTGAGTAACCAAAATTATTTTAGAAAGGTAGCATAAATAATGCTGGGGTGCCATATGTAATATCTGAGAGCCTCTCATATCAAAGTTTTTCATGCAGTCTTCCCATTATATCAATAATATCTTGGTTGTGGATACATGTATCCTGGTGAAATGCCTGGGAGGCAGGAGTTGCTGGTCCATTGTACATCAAAAGTGAGGTACAGAAGAGTTAAGCAGCTTGCGTGACCAAACAGGTCAATGCCGAAACTGATACAAGCCTAGCTCCTTCAAATCTTTTATTAAAATCCTAACCTGCCAATGATTTCTTCATGAGTGAGACAGTGAAATATCTTTCATTCTGTTGAGAAAATTGTGGTAGCAAATATCCCTAACTCTTCACCAGTGTATGTTTTTAACAGAATAGAACGTTGTGGTATTCTAGGAGGCTTCTTCAAAGAATTTCAAAAAACTTTTCATGTGCCCTGTCTCAAAATGAAACTTAACTTGTAATTTTAGACCTGTTTAAATACATTGTGGTGCTGGTTGCTACCCTCCTTTTACTTGGTCTCTGCTTTATCCTTGTGCATTAAGCTGCATGATTACTCAACTACTTGAAATCCTACTACTGACTCAGGCACTGTCCTCTTTTCCTAATACATTGACCCATTTCAGTAAAATCTGTCTAATGATGATTTAATATCTTACTGCTTACAGACGTGGGCAGTCAGTGCATTTTTTTATATAATTATTTTAACATCAGCAACATAGAAGTTACCTGAATAAATTCTATGCCTGTCTTAGGGCATAGAATATTCTTGGTCTTTCATCCACTCGATTGCATTTATTTTCTAAAATCCAACTTTGAAAGTAGGTATATGGTTTCATTAAAGTACTCTAATATGCTAATTAAGGGTATTTAATTATACCCTCTGAAGCTGGCCTCTTTGCTGTTTTACTTTCAATCTACTCCATTTATCATCTGCAGTGCATTCCTATCTCTCCTGTTAGTCCCAAGTGGTTCTAAATCCCCATTTCTCCAGGTATCATCGGTCTAAATAATCCTGTGTAATTGACAACTGTCAATAACTGGCAGTGGCAATTTACCAGAAAGCACAGTTTAATATCTTCCTGCTTGCAGCTTCCAGGAGGATAGATACACCTGATCTTTCTACTCATTACTTCAGGTCTCACTCTGTGTTTCCCCTCTCGTAATGTTTATTTGCATATGCAAAACCTGAACCAGCTGAGGCCCTTTTTTTTTAATTGTTCACTTTAACCTACTATAGTCCCCTCTTAATGTTTTTAGTCTTTATCTTAGGAGGATGATTCATTGCCATGTTAGGTGTTACAAAAACATGCTCCCCTTTCTGTTCTGGAACACAGTGCTTTACCCTCATGTAAGGCATATCTTGGTTATTATTTTCTAGGAAGGCTGCTGTGCTTGGAGCAAAGTGCTGTTAATGTAACCAAAGCACAATAAACAGTCAAAAAGCTGCTGAAGAAGTAAAATACTTGCCTGAAAGGAGTAGTCTGATACTTTCCTAAGGTACTGGGAATTAATTTCTTCCTGGTCCTTTATGTATTAGCTTTTCAAGTAATTGTTAGTGAGCCATGAAGAATGTTGCTTTCATCTATAAATACTGCATTTATTTGTTTTTGCATTGTTTCAAGAGCTGGGGAAGTTAGTGATGAAGTAGTCTACCATACCATTTTACTAGCTTGAGGCTCAGGTTTTGGAATATTTTTTAAATAACGTTCTGAGTTTCCAAGTCTGAAGTAAGGCAGGTGGAAAGGGAAATGTATTGAGAATCAATTTAGCAGTTGGTCGCTATAGAAACATGCTGTAAAGAGAACAGTTAACCATGGACTTAAGGAGAAAAGAATTCTGGAATGAACAACAGAGGGTCAAAGCCTCATTTTGTGCTGCTCAGATAAAGCAGTTGTCTGCCTTAAGAGAATAACTGGGGTTACAAAGTGTAATTGTGGGGTCATTGTCATTAAGTTGCCTTTTTTCTGTTACCTGCAGTGCACATGGAAAGGGCTGCAGCGTGTTGTTCCTTTGGCCAGCTTTCACTGCTGTAGTATTTTGCAAACCAGGATGCATTGAGGCATAATTTATAAAAAAATTCAAGGCTTTTAGTACATGGTAGGACATACTTGGTGCCCATCTGTCTGAAAGGGGCCTTAGCAAGTTGAATTTTACAAAAACAAGCTATTTATAATGGAACCTTTTTTTAACAGCGCTACTTTCAATAGCTTGTCTTAAAATCTACAAAATTTTCTGCTTCTTTTCTGATGTTCAGAAGGTCTGCAGGGTTACATTTGATAGTGATATCAGCACACGCGCTCAGCTCAAGCAGCCGCCTGCCTGGTGTCTCTGGGCCCTGGGTTGATATGCCCTCTTGGCTGCCTTTCACCTTCAGTTTTGCTGCTGTTGTTTCAGGTAAGTGCCCTCCAGCAGGACCAGCTCTCTGGGGTTGTTTCTGCTCTTTGTCACATCAGAATTGTTGCCGATGCTTATCTCCTTAGACGCTACTGCATTTCTTTTCCTGTTTCTTGGGCCTGACAGCTGTTAGAGATGCTTTCATTATGGAAGGGGGGAAAAAAAGACCTTGTGATATAATCCTTGCAATCAGAGGGCAAAGCTGTCCCTTCCAGTGAAGGCCTGTGGCAGCTCTGTGTAGCCTCCTGGCACTTGCCCTTTAAAAAATGTGTGCTTTTGTCTTCAGTAAATCTGACAGCAATCAGCTAGCCTGTATGTGAGGTCGTGTTCCTGCTATGGGGGAAGATTGCTATTAGCTACTAGGATGCACTTCTGAACAGACAATTTTCTTCAGTTTCTTAGCTGCCTTTTTACAATTGAAGTGCAATCTGCTACTAATAAACCTGATAGGTTTATGGTTGAGGAGGTGGGGATTTTTTCTTTTTTGTTTGAAAAACCTGATTAAGCTCATCACTGGCTGAATATAAATACTAATACATAGAGAGGACCAGCCAGGCAAATTGCACTTGGCTAATTTTACTTAATAAGAATGTCTGATTCTGCTCAGTCATGTCCTTGCTGAGTTCAGGTTCAGCTATTAAAGCAGACCCAGGAGCTTTTTGTTAAATATTTTTAAAAGATGATCAGCCTATAATGATGTTCTCAAACTATTTGACTTCTGTTTGTGGTGATTGCTGTCACTTATTACCTAGAATAATTTTTTTTTCTTTACTTAATACAGTGCCAGGCAATATTTCTGGCAAAAGGTAACTGTGAAATTAGAGCATCTGAAAACACTAATTTGACAATAGCTGTCATCCAATTGTGGATGTGTGGCAAGGCCAGTCTTTCAGTAGCCAAATGCCTGTGTGTAAAATTAGAGCTAATTAAACAGAACTTTCAGTAGTCAGTATATAAATCCTAAATCTGCAAAAATAAGTTAGCTTTCAGGTGTTGGATATACATGTTATGCACTTAAAGAAACAAAGATAAGAAGAACCTGTAATACTAGAGCTTGTCATAAGCCTTTCTGCCAGCTTGATGGGGTTGCATTGCAAATCTGAATTTGAAAGTATTTTTTCTCTGATCTTGCTGTAAGATAAGCCTCCACAAGAAACAGAAGACTTTCTGCACCACTTTTCATCTCACAAGGCTGTGAAGGGAGGTTCCACTAAAGTGTGTTTTATGGAAAATGGTGTTTAACAACCTTTTATGTAGAAAACCTTTGGTTTCTCAGCTGGATATGATTCGTGCTCACTTCAGTGGACCTACTTGGTCTTTTTACCTGGGGAAGAATTTAATTAAGTGTTCCGAGTCTTACACGCTTGGGTTTATAAACTTAAATATGCAATTTCTGTTAGTTCATTTTCAGATCTGAGCTATTTCCAGCTTATCCAGTGGGAGGTACCTTGGTTAGACTCTCTGAAAAAACAGAACTTGTTTGTTAGATTCCTGAGTTTGCATACTACGTGAACTTCTCCAATCCAAAAATAAAGAAAAGAAAATACGGAGGGGAGAATCATTTACATTGCTCCTAGCCTAATAAATGACCTTTGATTAATTTTGCTTGGTTTGTTGGAAGTATTTGCTGCACGTCCTTCTAAGCTCTGCTGAGCAGGAACGTGCACAGGACAGAGGGTGTGATAGACTAGATATTTTATAGCACCTGCTCTACTGTTCATCACTCAAGTTAGAAGGGGGGGAAAAAACCTGTCAAGTTTTCAAAGACTGTAAATCTAATAATTTGCAATGTAACTTTCACAGCTATTTTTTACTTGTAATCTATGAATCTAGGTGGGAAAAGAATATTGCCTATGGCTCTCAGTGTGAATCCTGAGCCCTTAAATGCTAATCTGAAAATTTTCAGGAAGGAAAGATTCATCTTCTAAAATGATAAATTCATGTGAGGGCCATTGATGTGCAATACAGAAAGTGCATCTACTGATGCTATTGTTACTTAGGGTTGCATGGGTTAAAATACAAATTCGCATGGAAAAGTTGGTGAGCTGCTCATAACTAGTTCATCTATTCTGCCTTTCCATCTCATTTAAGTAAATGGATTCTACAAAGGCAGCTACAGTTTGCCAGTATTTTTTCATTTTGGTGACTGAACTATTATCCTTCTCAGCAAGTCAGGACTAACACTTTGTAATTGCTGTGAAAGGCTGGCACATCCCCTTCACACCAGAGTCGGCCAACTGCAACTCCCAGGGTCTGGTCTTAGCTGCAGAGCTTTGTCCAAAGTACTGCGAAGTCTCCCACAGGTTTCCATTACGCCCAGTTGGCAGCCCTGGGATCCCAGCCTCCAGCCTTTTGCAGCGGGAGGAGCTGCTGCCAGAAATGCTCATTCAGGTTAGTGGATATGGTGAGAGTTTGCTCTGCAGGGGACGATAGCTGTGGACTGTATTAAGAATTGTTTCAAAATATGAGACACTGTTCTATTTCTGTATCAGAAAAGAAAGCACTAAGACTCTAATTAGAAGAGAAGTTTGAACTCGGAGAAATTCATACCCATCATTGCCACCTTTCATCTCCAAATTTTAGACCTAGCCCTTCTGCTGTATTAATTTCCACTGTAGAAAAAGTACCATACCAAAAGGGGATGACACTTCCAGGTTTAAGTAAAATCAGGTCTTCTGATTAACGGACTCATTCAACAGTGTAGTATGTGAGAAGGTAAATCAAACACTTGTTTTCTTTTGCTTTACTGTCTCCGAACAGCATTGAGCAGAAGAGCCACCTGTCTTTGTTTCTTCCAATATTATGTGCTTTCTCCACAAAGGAACCTTTGATCTACTGCTACATGCCTGTTCAGTTTTAGAGGATAAATACAGCCCACAGTTTTCAAGGATAAATAGATCTGTGACTTCTTAGTTGCAACAAAATGTATGACTGGAGGCAGGTTTGGCAGCAGAGAATAAGCTATCAAGACTGTTGTGAATGTTGGATTGGCAGCAGGGGAGACAGCAGTATTTAAGGATTTCAGAGAAGAACTTGTCCTAAACAATAAGGTTTGAGCCAATTCTAGAGACTAGGACTGCTCTGCTGATGATCTCTGTGTCCAGTTTCATGAAGGACAGAATCTTCCAAAGAAGAATGTCAGATTTCTTCTAAATTTCTTCTAAAGTAAGAAATTAAGAGCGTATAAACTAGGTATAGCAACCTCTGTTTTGTGCCTTTTCCCCAGTCTTCTCTGTGTGTAATAACCAACAAATTCTCATTCTGGATTACAATGCAGGTTCTTGGAGATGCACATTCCTCTGTTCCTTTGGTAAAGCTCAAAGTCTCTTGTTGCCACTGTGATACAAATAATAATAAGAGCATAATCAAGGTTGTATTTGTTTTGTTGTTACTCTGAACACTAGAGACTTACAGTAATTATAATACCATTAAATAGTAATGGAAAAAGATTTAAAAGTAGATCATGAGACTCCTGGAAGGAGATGAAAATCTTGCCGTTTTCTTCACTACTCCAGACATTGCATTCCTCTCTTTTTATGGCAAAAAGAACAACCTAAGATGTTTTCCAAAATCCTGGGGCATAGATCAACCTCTCTGTGCTGGGGGCCAAGAGTGCCATATAAAAGACAGGTTTATGGGGGAGAAACTAAACAGGAATGAACTGAGTTCCATAATTACAGAAAACTGATGGTTTTTTAAAAGGGCATTGTGTCTGGCTGCATTTAGTAGGCAGAGATACTGCTTTTTGTGCCCAGAGACAGGAATATAACTGAAGAAAGCAGTTCTTCCATATACCTCGGTATACCTCTCACCATGGGATCTGATTGCTTTATAAATCTATGCAGCCAGTGTTACAACTCTATTTCAAAATTTTTTTTTGAGTGTGCTGATGTGAAAACATTGTATGATACAGGTCTATGACCCAGCCCTTTGTTTCATGAAACAATACTCAGTCCCAACGTCATGATTTGTATAAGCCGGTGTAAGGTGGTGTTTGTCTCCCATCTTTTTTCATAATGTGTTCACAGTGTAAAGCTCCTGTTATGTACTTGAAAGTCTGTGTAAATACAAGGGATAAGAACACTATCCATCTAGAAGCCAGGTAATAAAATTGGTTGTGCTAAGACTTATGGTGGCAAGGTCCCACAGGGCCAGAGGTGTGCGTGTGTAGGTTCTGTGCTTTGCGCATGAGATAGAGCAGCTCCAAGTCTTTCAGCAGCTGCAAGGCCATTGCCTTGCCCTTTCTTTGGGATGGGTATGTTTTAGGGAAAAAAAAATTTCTTTTGGGTATGTTAGTCTGTCTGCTCTTGTCTTGTGTGAGCCACAGTGTCTACACTGGGCCCCGATTATACACTGTCTCTGTGGCTGTTGCAGTGTTTACAGTGTTCATTTGTGAGGGAGAGATGATGTATGTGACTTTGGTTAATGACCCTTTAACAAACAGTGCTTCCAATCCAAATTGGAAGAGAGCATCCAAAGAGGACGGGCCATGCATGATAAATACTTCTCCCACTGCACAGTTGGAGTAGGCTCACAAAAAATGTGAAAAATGCAATTTCATTTTCCTTCAGCTTTTCAATTTTCTGCTAATTCCTTTCACAGAGGAAAAAAATGGGTTTTGTCAAAATCATTGTCATTTAAAGCCATATAAATTTGAAAGCTCTTAGAAGGTTACAAAGATGAATCAAAATACCCATTTTAATTGTTCCTTAAGCATACTAGGTTTGATTTTGGTTTATTCCTTTACTTCTTCTTGAGTATAGTGAAGATTCCTGACAAAGAGCCAATTAAAAGGATTAATTAACTGATTTTAGTATAATCACGTTCTGGCCTGTATCAGTATTGGGGATGTACTGCTTATGGTAACCTGAAGTGATGTGTTGATTTGACTTGGAAACAGAGTAAGATGTGGACACAAAGTAAACAATTTATTGAATTAAATAAAACTGTAACTATAGATGAGTGATTCTGCCGTAGTGTTTTGCTAGTTAAAATAGAATGCCTTGTCGTTACTGCATGGGAATCTGCAGTTTATCATCTGCTGGCAGATAATCAGCCCCGTTACCAAATTGTGCACTCTCCAATTTTGCCTGCGGGCCAGCAGTGTCACAGGGACAAACAGGGCATCGTCAGCCTTGGAAACAGCACGGACCCAGCGTGGCACTTCCCCACCCCAGTTGTGATGCAGATGTTATACGCACAAGATCCTTCATGCATTATAACATTTGTTTAGGTTCTCAGCATGCTGCAGACTGCTCCTATATATTTATATTTGTTCTGCTTGCAGAAAAGAATGTGGTTTATTTAGCAGCTTAATCTGTAGGAATTCAAATAAATTCTACTCTTTGGACCCTTTGCTTGTTTTCAGGTCCCTAGTGTTCTCCACCCCTGCCTTAAGCCAGACAAATCCCAGTGAGGTGTCAATGACTTTTTATTACCTACATTTTCTTTTGTTAAATAACCTCTCAGCTGTTGAAACTGAGGCACTGTTGTGTAGTTAACTATGAGATTGCCGTATTAAACTCTGCGCCTCTCTTGCAAGCAATAGTAGGGGAGCTCGTCAGAGATTTTGGTAGGTGTCCCGGGCTCTCTGAACTCAGCTGGGATCTCTGAATAAGCTGCCTTTATCCCAAGTGGTGCGGGCAAAAATACGGTAAGGTCACTGCCACACGCTATTCCACAATGGAGCTGTCCCAAAGTAACAAATACCATAGCTGATGATAAACAATGAGAGGAGGAAGAGGTCCCATATTTAAGCCATTGTTAAGAAAGAAGGAATTGGCAATGAGCTCCAGGAGGTCCAGAAAATAGCTTTCAGAGGGAAGTGTGGAAAATCTGTCCCTCAATGCATCTAAAATCAGACTGGACAAAAAAACCCAAACCCAACTACAAACATCCTGTGTGTGGAAGGATGGGATGATGGTGTGGTGGCATCACAGCAGGTAGAGTGGAGGATGCTGGTGGTGGACCGGGACTGTTCCATTTAGAGACTTTTTTTAAAGCCCTGCTTTGCTTTTGCCAAATGAAACCCAAGATGCAGATATTTGATAGAAGTTTAACTCAGGGCTGACATTTTGGTCATCTTGATCTTTGGTCACTTTGGGAGGCATGAATAACCAAAATTGTGCTGACATTCGCTTGTTAAGATTTCCTTTTTTTGTGTGTGTTACAATTCTTAGTTTTTTCTTGCAATCCTTAAAGTTTCTATACTAGCAGCAGAAAACGTGAAGAGCCTGGGAAGGTTTTCTGAGCCATGTCTTGGGTGGCACGGTTACAGACAGGTTTCTGCTTTTTAAAACATAGTACAGGTATGATCTAAAGAGACAGAAATTAACAGTTAAGTCATTCATCTGCCAATGTCCTGTAGCACTGCTGTGTGCCATATGCATGTGCAGCAAAAGTGGAGTTTAGCCAAAGAGCAGCTGAGTTTGTGGACAGCTTTGAATCCAAAGTCACGACGGGACCTGCTGGGATGTCTAGGATCCTCCCTCAGAGCATTAATGAGAAATAGATGCCATCTGGAGGAATTTTCTTGCCAAGAGACTGTGATGCCATCTTTGTCTTCTAGTTCTCATCAATCATAAATGGCTTTTAAATAGATTTGTATTATACCTTCAGTCAGATGTTTTTGTTTTCTCAGCTGCTAAGGACACTGACCTTTCCACTGACTTTTTTATTTCTGATAAGACATGTTTGTTGCCTTGGCTGCTCTGTCACTCTTTCCTTTTCCTGCACCCCACTTTCATCATAGCTGACTCATCCACTCCTCCCCTGACCACTGTATTTTCTTTCCTCTTCTTTTGCTGTAGGTGCAAACAACTTGACCTTTAATGTTTTTGAAACTCGGATACTTAACTACGAATTCTAGTAGTTTGCATTAAAATTTTTGCATCTACTCGATCTAAAAGAAAACAAGCACTGTAATACTTGCGTAAGGCAGGGATTTTACTCACTCTTGCCATGATTGCATGGTGTGTGCATGAACGTTTTAAAAATCAATTAAATATAAATGAATAGTACATTCAATAGAGTAACTATCACAAGTTTCATGGATGTGGGTCTAGTCTGCATAATTGCCCCCTTGTTTTTAATTTCACCTCTCTTTAATTCAATGTTAACTTTCAAATTGGACTACCTTTGCCTCTTGGCTATGATGAGGCTGTTTTTATCCTACTTATATTTTTGAAGGGCTTTTCTACTACACCCATAGAATTAGAATCACTTATTGTTTAGTGCAGGACGAGCTTTGAGAGTTTGCTAGGGCACAGAATCCCAGCTATACATCTCTATAAATACTATGCTAAATAACTACGGAGTGACGTCAAGGCAGTGTTTAAATCAAGTCACTGCCTTGATAGTATCTGTATGTTTGGGTTTAGTTAGAAAAAAAATTGAAAAAAATCAGAAAAAAAATTAATTTGCTCACTGGAATGTCTCTAATGTGTTATGTTGGGACATACAAACCCCAAACCCCAAGTGAGATTGTTATACACCACACCTGTGCTTTAAATGGAGTATCCCCTGCCTGGGAGGGTTTGTAGCCGAAATACAGAGCTCAGAGGAGGGAAACAGGGCAGACACACGGTTTTCTGGATGGAAGCTGAGACACAAAAGCATTAAAAGTGTTTTGTAGCTGAGCTGGGTAGTAACATGTCTGTCTGGTTCTGCCTCTGAAAACATACTTTGAACTTTCTTTTTAGTTCAGGTAAAATGACTGGCACGATGGCAAAATTGTCTTTTTAGAGTTTTAAAGTAGCTTTAGAAGGTCTTCTTTTCAGGAGTGTTCAAGAATATGAAGAACTAGTGGAACAGATCTGAAATAAATAGGCTGGTACCCACATAGTGATAGGAAGGAGAGAGTAAAAACAGTATCAGATTTAAAAAACATTTTTAGGCCAGTAGTAAGAATGTGCCTAATGCAGGTATGGAAGGAAGTAAGATTAGGCCAATCTTTTATTACCTTGCATTAAATCCGTTTTGTCTCTTAAAAACTACAGTCCTGCTGGTGAGGTCTAAAGAGGTTCTTCAATTGGATTTACCTAGAGTGCAGGGTATGTGATCAATAGCTATTTGCTTATCATCCCTTAGATCTCTCCACCTTATTTAAGGACTTAAACTCCACCAGTGTGATGAGCCAGCTGCTTAACTGCTTCCAGATGCCTAGGTCCGTATTTTGCTGGCTTGTTTTGTGCTGCGGAGGTCCCTGGAGTCTGTGGAGAAGGAAAGAATTCCTCTCCCTGCCCCAGGCTCCAGGCTGTAGCATGGCAGTAGAGTCACCTGATAACCAACAATCAGATCTCAACACTGAGTTGGGGATACAGGAGGAAACAACTGGTCCTTCAGCTCAGGCAGGCTCCTTACCGTCATTTCCAGGGTTGTATAATGTACCCATCCGCTCCCATCTTATCTTAGAACAACAAAAAAATGTAATTCTGCTGATGGAAGTATCCTCTGAGCTGCAGGGTAGGAGAAATAGGATTTGCCCATGTTGGCAATTTAAGGTAAAGCTCTTCTATGTTCTTATAGCAGTTTAGCTGTAGCAGGGGGTTAGAGAAGGGTGTGTGTACACCAAGCCTGATGCTCCATCAGCTCATTCCCTAGCAGGTGTTTCAAGCATGTGGCTTATAAATGAGTAACATGAGCTTGATCAGAGGAGAAGGTGTGGCCACACAAAGCTCTTGCACTGAACTGATCTAAACCCCAGAGGTTTCATAGGCTGTTTTTAAATGTTCATACCATTAAAATTGCTGAAGCAGTATTCTTAAATGTACTTTGGTTTAGGTCTCAGTGGCATTCATAAATCATAATGACTTGATGACTACAGAAGGGTAAAACTTAAAAACTAGGCCTTTGCTATGGAAAAAATAGTTTTACTTTGTAAAGAGTATGTAGTCATTTGGGGCTGGTTGCACTTGGCAGTTATGACCGTTACTTTATTCTTCTTGAGCACATTTTCAGTAGTAAATGTGTAACTTCAAGCATTTCTTCAGAAACAAACTTCAGACATGATTTCAGACAAAGAGCATCCACTTTCTGATCATGTTAAACTTGGAACATGGTGGCGAAAAACAGTGTGAAACTTCTTATGTTATACTTGGTTTTTTAACATTTTATCTCCACAGTACTAGTTATAATCTTAAGTATTTAATTTATGTGGATATATAAATACCAATTGTCTTTCCTCACATTGAACAAGAGCTTTGAAAAAGCCTAGTGTCTTAATCATTCTTTTAACATGTAACATGTTTCTGTTTGAAGATTCTGCTTGCATCTTGAAGATATTTTTTTTATATAGATAAGGTTGGGCCTTGGTTATTTTTGTAGTTCTATAACAAATAGATTGTTTTCTTAGCTTTATCTCATCTCTTGAATAGATAATATTTTTTTCTTCAGACAGTGAGGAGGAGCAGCTTTGATCTTTGATACTTGTTATTGATACATCTTATTAGTGAAGCAAAGTTTAAATTACACAATATGCAAAAAATGAAAAGAGAAGGCCCATACTTGTAGGGGCCACCAAGCGCATAGTTACGAAATAAAAAAAAAAGTAATCCAGCTGCTGAAGTATTATTTGAAAAAAAGCATTTTTGTGTAAGGAGAAAGACAATGTTCATGTGTATTTCTGCTAGTCACAAGTAACACAAAAGGTAACCATTGGGGCTGATAATATGATTTATCCTGTTGTGTGTTTACTAGACTTGTAGTAAAATATAGTTATTACCAGTTTCCACCATCTCTTGTAATAAATTTGCATTTTAACAGGACAGAGTGCTTTGAAAGTCAGGAGGTGCGCTGTATAGAAATAACACTTTGCCACGACTATTTTGCATAAGTCAATGAGGACTGACAACTAAAGCAGCCTGTGCTTTACTGAAGCAAAATATAGGCCATGATAAACACAAAAATAAATTCCAGCCTGCAGGGCCTCATGGAAATATAATTCTCTTGAGAGGCAAGATCATAGTGCACTACTGTAGTACGGCTGCCATCCAGTCTCCTGGCAGTGCTGGAGCTGCTGGACTCTTGCTTTGATCTCTAGGATTTACCTCTGTGGGCCTCGAATCAAGCTGCCTGTTTTCTAGGTGCTTTCAGGGAAACCTAACCTGCCCTATAATCTTGCTTAGCTTCTGGTCATTAAAGTATCAGTGCTGTGCATAATTTAAGCAGGGTTATATAGCTCTCTTCTAACATACAGGGACAAGGGGACTGATTATAGTAATTTTTCCAGATTGGGAAATGAAAGGCAAAGGAAGATGCAGTTTCATGAAATTGCTCCCAAGGTGACCAGTAGTTGCTGTAAGGAGCAGTCCTGTTTTCCCTTCCTTCTTGCTCCATGTTCCTACCCCGTCTTGTTTGTCAGAATTAGAGAAGGTCTGACTGCACAAGTTAGATCAGCTAACAAAATTCACCCAGAGTTGTGTAATTCAGAGAATTTTTTTTTTCCTAAGGAATAGGGGTGGTGGCAGGCAAAACCTTAGCTTAAATTTGATACAAAAAGAATTTTCCTTCCAACATCTCAGTATAAAAACCAAATGTGAACGTATTTCCTGGTTAAGCAGGATATTTATTAGCAAATTAATAGTACAAGTTTAAATATATTCAAACATGTTTAAACAGTAGATTAAATATCTTTCTTGTTCTAGAAGTTGAATGTTGATTATATGTATAATCAGAATTGACACTTTGTCTCCCCTGTCTGAAATCTCTACTAGAGAGCTTCTTGAGAGTAGTTCAGCTTCTAACAGTTCAAAGCACGTCTGCACATTTCAATTCCCAGCTGCAGAGCTAAGATAAAATAGAGGTTGAATAGCAGTGAACGCTTGTAAAACTGTATCTCACAAATCACACTAAGATTATTTTTTTTTTTTTTACTGTGTACTTTGTTTTGCCTTCAAGTATCTAGTGGCTTAGTTGTGATTTGAAAGCCCTTAGCATTTTCTAAAATCCTAGTTAAGAAACTGTATAAAAGGTACTGAGTTTTCTTAATAGTTTGTCACAGCACCTGTAACAGCATGATGATTCTTCAGTATCAATTAACAGTTTGTCCAAACTCACTGTGTGTGTTCAGTAACGGATTTAGAACTGCTGCAAGAGCCATATTGAGAACTTCTGGGGTGTTCAAACTCTTGGTAATGTGGCAGTCATTTTTTAATACATGACACTTACCTTTCTTTTGTTTTATTCATGATAATAATGATGTCTGAGCAAATGTCAGATGGAAGAGATCTCTTAAAGTCAGATTCCAGACACTGAATTTTAATATTTACCCTGCAGTCTCCAGCATAGTTAAACTATTACTGTAGTGTTTGAAGTTGCAAATGTTAAAAGTTACCCAGCTTCAATTTTTTCATCTGTAACACACAGTAATGCACAAACCCTAATTGCAGGCAATACTTACTGGTTTTATTTAGCTTGACAGAAACAGTAAACCAGACTTTATCATAAATACTAACTCGTCTAAGCTGGAGGTAACATATTTTGCATTCTATTTGCTTTTCTGTCCAGTGCAAGGCTTGCGTTTATTTAGAAATGTATTCGCCCCCCAAATTAGATTCTTGCCATAATTGTTCCAAGGAAAAGTTTTGTAAATCATACAGATTCTAAAAGCTGAATTGAGAGCTCTACATTCCTCCCATCTGCCTACCCATTAAAGACAGAAACCATAAAGCTGCACTGGCCTGTGTCCGTCCTGGTCTCACAGTTAGGAAACTCAGAATAAGAGCTGAGATCATGAAAGGTGTGATTCCAGTTAGTAACTTCCACTTCAGCCATTCAGCTCTACCTGCTTCTACAGTTTGGTTGCAATGTCTACACCACGTGGCATTTTTTGAGTGCTTTGCCATGCTGTTGTGAAGACAGGCTGAGAGAGCTGGGGTCGTTCAGCCTGGAAAAGGCTCCCCGGAGACCTTATAGCTGCCTGCCGGCACCTAAAGGGGCTGCAAGAAAGCTGGAGAGGGGCTTTATACAAGGGCATGTAATGACAGGACAGGGGGAATGGCTTTAAACTGAAAGAGGGAAGATTTAGATCAGGTATTAGGAAAAAATTATTCACTGTGAGGGTGGCAATGCGCTGGCCCAGGCTTCCCAGAGCAGCTGTGGATGCCCCATCCCTGGCCGTGCCCAAGGCCAGGCTGGACGGGGCTGGGAGCAACCTGGGCTGGTGGGAGGGGTCCCTGCCCGTGGTGGGGGGTTGGAACTAGGTGGTCTTTAAGGTCCCTTCTGACCCAACCCGTTCTATGATTCTTTATTCACTAGCTGAAAAACACTGAAAATAAAATAGTTATTGGGCTTGAGGAAAGGCGACAGATAAGAGAGAATCCATTCCTTTTGCCAGGTTTTGTTTCAACCCGAGATGCTAGTCCAGATGGTAAGGAAGAACATCCTTGCACAGCCCGACTTCCATGGCATAGCTGGCAGTGTCAGGCTCTTCGCAGAAAGAATGTGCTCCCTTCTTGGAGGTGGGATATCTGGCACTTCTCATGTGGTTCTGCATCAAAAGGGAATTCCGGTATACCAACTTGCAGGTTCTCTGTAGTGCACAGACACGAACTTTGCATGATCTTCTATCCCACAGCGTTAACAGCTCTGCTCTATTAGAGGCTTAAAAAGGGTGCATTTCATCTAGTAGAGCTCCTTAAAGAAAAACAAACCTCTCACTAAATTCTAAAGTTAAACAACTGAATTCAAGGCAGATAATTCAGGGAGTAGGATATTAAACTGTTATATGAAAAGCAGAAAACAGAAATACTTAGCAGGTAGGTGGAGACACGTGTTTGCTTTTGTATCACAGGCTATGTAAAAGCTACATACAGTGTGCATTTCTAAGATCAACAGTAAACATACTCTGTAGCTCTTCAAAGCTGCTTAAAAGCTGGGGGACTGTGCTTTTGTCTTCTATATTTAGTCTTTGTTTTAAATCAAGATGTGCTAATTTGTGCTCGTTATCATATAATGTCGTGACTTTTACAACAGTCAGCATGGATGGTTCTGTGTTTCTGTACAACAGCTGAAGAAAATGTCAAGTACAAAGAAACGCACTGCTCTCCTTACACAAATCAGCTTATCATGTAAATGGTGAAATAGAGAACTTTGACCCTATTACAGTAGAATGTAAGATAGTGGATTAACACTGCAGACTTCTAATCAATCACAATGTGTCTCATCCTCTTGATTGTAGCTGAGTAGGCCATTCTTCAACTTAAGCCAGCAGCTGCCCAGCATTAGCACTTCACTGTTGGTACTGCTGCTTGCGCAGCTGTCAGCCGAGATGACAGCGTTGCAATTCTGAATGTCTCAAAACTAAGTCTCAGAAATACTCGGAAACATTCTTACACGGGAACTGTACTTTTATTGTGTGAATACTTAAAAGAAAACCCACAGAATTTAAATGCTAAGAACCAAGTAACACTCTGCACTGCTTATGCTATTTTCTCATGCAAAAATAGTACAGGACAGTACTGATTATGGTTCCTTTCCTCTATAACGTGCATAAAGTATTTAATACAAACTAATTACAATTATCATCAAAGTTTTACAGCTTTATTGAAATGGGAATTCCAAAATTTGTTATGCACGTACCAAATATATATTAAGAAGATACAAATTAATCCAAGTCTGATATCACTTCTCGGGTAAAACTTGCATATCACTGAACTACTTTAGTAAGAAGATACCTATTTAAACTACTTAATTTTTATTTCAAGTTTTAGACCATGCTTTAAGAGGACTAATGCAAAAACATTGAAGCCATTGAGTCAAAAGACACTATGCCAACCCCATAAAATATTTCTGTAATAGCATCTCTCCTCTCACTTTTAAGGCATCTGAAATTTCAAACCAAACTGAACTTTTCTCACTATCAAAAGCCAAACTAAGAATAAGCTCTTCAGAGGAAGACATAGTATGTCACTTTCTGTAAGAACTATCTTAAGGCAATATGCCACTGCTATAGGCTGCACACAAACCACAGCTATTTTCCCCTGACCTGTTGCGTTTTCTAATGTAAGAGAGAAATATCAGTGATGGAAGAAAAGTAGTGTACTAGTATGTATTCACACAAAAGAATGAGATAGAAATTTAATCTAGGAGCTACAGACTCTAAACAAACTCTGTATAATACACTTTTTTTTATTCATAAAAGGTATCCCCTTTTCAAGCTCATACTACACATAAACAGCAATGGACTCAATACTGATTCTTCAGTTATCTATAAAACTGCGGAAAGTAAGAAAACTGAAGTCTAACTGAATTTGCTACACTGCATTACTGGACTTTCAAACCACAAGTATCATCAGTAGGGATGGTAACGAGGCCCTGCATTGTAGGAGTTGTAGCCATATTGTCCGTAGTGGGAGGAGTATGATTGTCCTTGTCTGTGCTGCTGGTAGTTATTACCCCAACTTCTTTCTGGCCTCTGATTAGATCTATAGTCACCTTGCCAGTTGTATCTGTCCCCTCTAAAATATCTACCATCTTGAAACCTGCAATGAAAAAAAAATGTCAAAGATTCACATAAATTGTGAGGTTTTAAAAAGATGAACGATACTTAACTCTTAAATTCTACACTTCATGAAAACTGTCACGTAACAGTTTATACACTCAATTACTTCCCTGTTTTTATGACAAACTGATGAAAACATACCTACAGTCATCTGAAATCATTAATTTCTCGCTACTACCCAGCACACTATTTGCTAAGCAATAGAAGGATCTGTTTTCTAACACAAAGTAGTCACAGGCATTAGGTGAACCGTTGGAACTTTTGAGCAGAGAGTCAAACAGGACATGTATCTAAAAAACAACCAGAAGATAGATCCGTAGCTTTATCAAAGCCAGGTTCAATCCAGTAGCTTCATAGTTGAAAGCTGTGGCAAGGCAGGCTTAAGTACAATTCAGCTACCTAACAGCACAGACTCCTAGAATTTGCATATTCCTTAGAATACATACTACCACTGTTTCATGGTCTCTTGTAGTTTCCATACTCAAGAGAGGGTATCTTTTCACCAGTATTTAGCCATTGTTCAGTCTACATTTTGGCTTTTCGGCTGTATCTCAATTCCTATCAACGCCTGAGCTGCCTCACAGTCATTTTATTTGGATACGTCAGTGGTGTGGTGTACACAAACAACATTTACGTGCGGTTCACTTTGTGAGCAGATATAAGAGTTCATTAGTTCAAAGAACCACAAAGTTTTGTAAGAACATCTTATTAAATAATCACCTTTTTTTTTTTAATCTGTAGAAACTGATTCCGTGTTTAACTTAATGACAGGTTTCTAGGGGGAATGTTGTCCTCCTTTTCTTCAGATAAGGCACAAATTCTATTTATGTAGCTAAGAAGTCCTCCCAGTTGTTAGTTGGACTGGAGTTTAACTACTTTATATTAAAGGCTGATGTTAGTATTACCGAACATACTATATGCTGTAATCACTGTTTTCCAGTCACACAAAATCAGGTATTACTGTCCAGAATTCAGTAAAAAGCTGCAATTACATCCAGAAGAAGTAATTCAAAATATTTTGCAGTAGGCAGTTACCACTGCACTTGCTAGGCAGATTGGATGATGGATTTTTCAGTCATTTCTACTAGATAAAATAAGTAACAGGCTAATTAACAAAGTACAGCAAGCATTTAGGTTACAAATGAAACATTTTCTGGACAGGTAGCAACAGATAATCACATTATTAGCCTGTTCCTTTGCACATTTTCCTGACAGTTATTATCCAACAGAAGGCAGGCTGCTTAGTTTTGCAGAACTCCCAGCCTTCCCCTCTGGCAAAATGTTCCTGGCTGAGTAAGAACAAACTCCTGGGCAATGGGTTTGCTGGTTCCAGGTCAGTCCTTACTAAAAAGCAAATCACCTAATACTTTTATACACAATGCAGAAATTTTGACTGTTAATACAGAGAAAATGTAAAATCTAATTATTTTCAGAGAAGACTATTTCTCTGAAACATAGTTACCTGTGAACTAGTAAGATACTTCTATTAACAGCACAAATTCCTCTTTCTTCTGAAATAAGTGATCACCTAACTATAAATCTGCGAAACTACCAAGATTTTAAAATTAAGAAGAAAAAAAAAATAAAACAGTACCGATCTCTGTTTCTCTGGTTGCCACCAGATCTGCTTCTCCATTCTTCAACTATAGGAGGAGGATCTGCAGGGCGTTTCAGATATTCTTGGTATTCTTCATCATCTGATGTGAATCGATGAGCAAACATCTTTTCATAATTCAGGGGCATGTCAACCAAGGAAGTCATTCTGAAAACTTTAAACGTGAACACAATAAAAGTGGCTTTAGCAGTATATGAAGAATATTATTATAATAGCTACCAAAATCCACTTAGGGCAAATGAAGACAAATGAAGGCCAATGAAAAGTTACACTCAGATTAACACAGCAGTTAACCTTTGGGCAGACAGCATAGATGACTAACTCAGAAGTTTTGACAATCTAAGACTGTAAATAAATCTCCTGAAGATGTTTTTGCTGATGGAAAACAATTCCTACTCCATGTACAGTCTTTGGACATCTACACTGGATATGCAGACACTGATCTGTCTAAACACTGGGAGTGGTTTTAAGGGACTCCATCCACACAGGAGACGTTCAACTCAGATTAATACCTAATTAATACCTGCCATTACACAGCAACATCTTGGAATCAGTTTTCATAGACCCAGATCAGAGCAGCCATGGTAGAAAGGTATGAGATGTTTCTGAGGGTTAGTAATAAAGAAAAGTACTTCTGCAGAATGCACTCCCAATCTACTCCTAATCCATTTTTGACAGGAAAAACACTAATACAATCAACTTGAAAAGCTTGCTAAGGTAGAATATCATGCAAAGCCTACACGTACACATAGCCAGCAAAGCAAAATAATCAAGATTTATTCACAATAATTTATGTGCTAGTATCTTCATTCAGGGAAAGAACAGCACCTAAGAGGATGTTGAATTACCTCATAATATGCCCCCCTAATGGGATTTGTGATTAAGGTCTTAGTTTCCTTATTATCTGTCTATATAGACATTTGCCCTTCAGATGTTGGTGCTATCTAGTATTGTCCACCAGTAAAAGTCTGGCCCTAATAGCAGATGCTGAGAAAGGCTCTACACCTACCGTTTTAACAAGCCCTGGGTAATTTAAAGCATTAAATGTCTTTGCCTCTAGACTTCCAGATTAAACTCTTCTGCTGACTCCTGAAGATTTGCAAGCAGGACCAACATTCACCTGGCAAAATGGAGGGAAGGAAAGAGGAGACAGGTTTGTTTCTTCTGGACCCTGAGAACTAAAATATATACCCTCCATGACCAAGCTCAGTTTTTCCTCCCTGCTGTACCCATGAGCAGCTTCAAACTACAGTAAGTGGGACGTTTATGGGGCGTACAGCGCAGTGCTCTTTCTGCAGCCTGAACTCCACTTTTCTCAGCTTCGGAAAGTTCAGCGTCCAGTGACCTCCAGAGCCCATTGCAGCCTTCCCCCTTCCACCCAATGACGCAGCACAGTTTTCTGAGGCAGGTGTAGGAGTTTCTCCTTGCAGTACGTCCAGTGACTTTTCTGCAACGAGCCAACCTCATTAGCTTTTATTATGAGCTATCTCCAAGGAACTCTGCTCCTCAGGGGCTCTCTCGGTCGGGGCAGGGCGGGTGTGGTGTGTAACAGCAGCGCATACTGCTCCAGCCTTTTGCGGAGAGCAGCGGGACCTGCTCTCCTCACCATTAATAATTTTAGTACCAGTGCTCACCCCACGGGGGCCGGTAACGGGAGGCCCGGCACTTTCCCCCGCCTGCGGCCAAACACGGCCCACGGCAACGACGGGGCGCGCTGCCTCCGGAGGGCCCGCGCCGGAGCCCGCTCCCCTCACGGCGGGTCAGGCCGTGCCCTGTCCCCTCACAGCCGGCGGGGCCCCGCTGCAGCCGCAGCCCGCCGCGGGAGTACCTGAGGGAAGGAGCGAGTCTCTGCTTCCCGCCACCCTCCTCCCTCACAGCCGCACCACCACCACCGCTGCCCCCTCACCCAGCGCCGCCAGCCGCCGCCGAACCGCCGCCGAAAGCCCTCCTCTTCCGGGCCGGGCCCCGCCGCTTCCCGCGACCGTCGGGGCGGTGCCGCCTCAGGCCGGCGTCCCCTCAGCGGGCCGCGGGGCCGTCTAGGGGCACACCGCTGGGCTGGCCGGGGTACCCGGGGCTCGCTGAGGGGACCCCGCGGGGCTCGCTGAGGGGACCCCGCGGGGCTCGCTGAGGGGACCCCGCGGGGCTCGCTGAGGGGACCCCGCGGGGCTCGCTGAGGGGACCCCGCGGGGCTCGCTGAGGGGCCGTCGGCGCCTGAGGCGACACCGTCCCGCCATCGGGGGCAGCCTGTGACGCTGGAGGGGTTGTTTTCCCCCAAATTAGTGTTTGATACAAAGCACGTTGACCTGAGTAGTACTGAGATTTGTGGGGCGCTTCTCTTGGCTCCTGCGCGGGTTGTAAGGAGGTGATACCTGAAATACTCCGATTTTAACAGGAAGGTGCAACTGAAAAGGGTAAAGCAAAAGTGGCACCTACAGCCATAGCCCTGTGGCTGTTGATAATGTAAGTGTATTTCAGGCATTAAAAATCTTAGCGATGTGTTGACTACTTACTGTGCGAGGAAAACAAGATGGCAAGCCTTTTTGGCAGCTAAATCTGCATAAACCAAAATAGTTCTCTTTTGGCGTTGGCCTCAGCAGCATATTTATGCTCCCACCTGGTTAGTCCTGCCACCTTTAATACATGGAGTTACGTGTAAGCATCACAACTTTTCCTAAACGAGGTCCTGTGCACGTAAATAGCTGAAGGCAGGGAACTGTACCTTCCCTCCTGTACTTCTGCAACCCTGGGTGTTATTACTAATTTATGAAGTGCCGCAGCAGTTATTAACAGCTCGCTGCCCAAAGGATTTGCAGCACTGGGATGTGGTGTTGCCTCTCTCCTCTGAATGACTGGTGGCATCAGGACCTTCCTGTGGCAGAATTGGTATTGGCACCCATATTTGCCTTGTTTCCACAACGCTGACATCTTTGCATTGCTGACTTATTTTCCACAACTCCTAAGCCAATGATTTTTAAATGTTCTCTTGTGCTGTGTGTAGGAAATGGGATTTTTTGTAGGACCCTTTCAGAAGGCGATGTTTTCATAAGCTCTCATAAGTACTAGCAAACCAGAGTCTGAAAATCAAGTACGTCACTTGAAACAAAATACCCCAGCAACAGCGATAGTGCCATCCAATTCTCAAAAAATATTAGACCAGAATAAGTGCGCTTTTGTTTGATATAAACAGCAATAATTACAGTCTGCTCTCCTGCATGACCTATAGCAGCAGTGTATTGTCACTTGCAGAATAGGAATGACCTCAATCCAAAGAGCCTAATGCAAATATCTTAGCCTGGATAGCTAGTTCTAAGCCAAAGAAATTGTCATTGTGGCTGAAAAATAATATATTTTAGCTTAAGTTTTCCCTATATAATCCCTGTTCTACTAACTGCCCTGTTAAAACGGGCAGAAGTAAGTAGGATTTTATTTCTTCCCCAGACATGTTTCATATTGACCACTGGATATTGCAGTTTCAGGTGTGTCTACAGAGGATTTCATGCATAAAATTCATGAGATGATCCTTAGTAATTTTTTTTTGAGGCTCTAGTCTGCTGTTTCATGGGTGACATTTTTCATTAAAAGGCCAATCTTATTTTAATATTAAACTTTTAATTATAGACTCAAATAATCCATACATTTAAGCATATATATAATCTGAGTGCAAATATATATATATATTTTTATATATAAATTCTGTTGAAGGCATGGGCCCCTTGTAAATGCTGTGAGCAGTGTACTTCAGAAATTAGTTTTGCTAAGATACTCTAATCAGCGTGTTCCACATAGAAAAACACTTACAGGGGATGGCTAAATTATATATATCATATGTATTTATATAGGATGCTTGTGCTTTGGATCTTTTTTCATTACATGTCTTTATGCTTGCTATGGTTTATAACATCAAGTAGGAGATCATGATCCAGGTGGCAATATCCTAGGATTTCTCATAGATGTTATACTGAAGTTCAAATTGCATGTAAAAAACCCAAAGTGACAGGTGATTTTTAAGGGAATAAAGGCACTCAAAAATGAATATTGTCACCAAGTAGGACTTTCAGCACCCATTAAATGCCTCACATAGCACATACCTACATAGTAGGTGCCCAAGTACTTAAAAGGTCTAGCTGCAAGTGTTGTCAAGACTGAGGACTTGATAATCCACTCTTGCAATCTTTCTGCTCACTTCAAGGCGCTCTGGGTAATTAATGTGTTGGTTTTGTACTAACACAATCTCGTAATCAGCATCTCTGAAGTCTACTGTAGTGTGATAAAGCCTCAGAGGGTTTGCTTTCCTTTCTGTGGATTTCATTATGTTAAATAATGCACTGTTAGATGAAGCCTTATCTTTTAAATTTTAAACTAAGAATTACTCCTTTTAGCCTATTGGAAATGAATGAAGCATTTGTAGAACAGATCTTCCTGACTGAACAAAGGAACATGCACTAAAACTAGTTAAATCTTGTTTGCCTTGAAACAATGGAAAATGACAGTTCTTTTTCTAATTATTTAGTCTTGGTAACTCTTACTGTTCCATTGCAATATTTTTTATTTGATGTTTTACATAAATCCCCAGCTTCTGGACTCATGTGTTTTCATTGTACTCAGCTTTCATTTAAAAATTAATTTCTAGCCCTTGCCATTATGGACGCTCCTTGGGAAAAGAAGTAAGTCTGCCATATAGGATAACCAGCCTGTACCAAGAAGCAAAAGGAAAGCATTCTTCAAGTTTTATTTGTTTAAAGTCTTATGGGTTTTGGAATTTTCCATTTCTTTATGGCTAGGTTCATTGCTTTATCTCAGTAGAGGTTGACAGCTGTGGCATTTTTAATAAAAAGTCAGCAGGTATCTCAGCAGCAGGAGAAAAGAACTACATTTTTTGTTCATTTCTGTATCTTTAAACAGGAGTGACCCTTTTACTTCAATGTTAATACCTACATTGAGAAGTCAGTGAAGGAACTAACATCCCTTGTAACTGGGGCCTGTCTGATCGAGGAAATATTTATCTATAAATGAATAAGCAGAGAAACCTCCATAGATTGTTACGGATCCTGCTGGGGTTTTTGATAACAAAATAATACATCAGATAATATTTTAGTAAAAAATTATTTATCTTCGAAACTGATTTTTTTTCTTAGCTTGCTGAATCTGCTCAGTAATTTACTGTCAGTTCCCCTCTCCCCTCATTCTTTTTTCAGTGTCTTGGTTACAGTCTAACTGAAAGCCTGGTTTGTTTGTACAATGAAACCTGATTTCCCCAGATAATTTATTCTAGGAAATGGTGATGTCTGGCACTGCTAGAGAGAGCAAGACTTTGTGTTCTGGCTAAAGGCAGGTACAAAGGGTGTGTGTGGCAGCCTTGTTACTGATTACACACTAAAGGAAAGCTGTGTTTCTGTGGGCACAAGAGGTTGTAAGATCACCAGGGGACATCTGAGTAACTAATTACTGCACAGTATTTGCTCTAACATTCATTGCCCTGAGAGATAGGTAAGCAGAGATACTCTTTAACCAAGCTGCAGAAATATTTGGAGTTGCGCTCTTTCTCTAGGACCTCCTGTGCTCGGAAGGTAGTTCTCATCACGGTATTATCCCTTTGGCTGGAAAGGATTATTGCCTAGATGAAGCTCGCTTAAATAACAAGGAAGACGGAGATGTAACAGCTGTTACTGACAAATGCCTCTGAAGCCCGTGCAGTCATTCTGTCAGATCTCTGCCTTGCCTTTGCTGTTATATTGTACAATATCGCTGAGCTTCAGAGTGTCTTTCACATATCTCCATATGGTATTGTAAAGTGAAGTCCATAAAGGAACAGACTGCGCTGTTTCTACCAACTTCACAAAACTTAATACAAGAAGTGTTTCCTTCCCGTAACAATGACCTTTAAATGTTAACTGCCTAAAAAAATAACATTGTCCTTTTTAAAAAAGAGGAAAATGCAATTCCTGGTGCTTCACTGTGTAACAGAATAATCGTTTTGGTGCTGTAGGGCCCAATTCCTTTGCATTAAGCTTACAATAATGTAACACTTGATTAGAAGGAATTTATTCCTAATTTATGCCAGTATGAAAGAAGGCCTTTAATTTTCCTAAGAGCTATTTCTGTTGTCAGCTTTTAAAACTCCCAATCCCATTAAATTCTATTTCTAGCATATTGTTCTTAAAATTAGTGCAGAGGCAGTGTTATCTGACTGTCATTTATACATATCTATATACACATATACAAATTTTAAATCACTACATTCTAGCTGCCTTCTTTTATTTTCACCTTTTAAACTGACTAAGCCAGCTGTGCCCTTTGGGGTCTGTAAGAATGAATCATTTTTATTATTTTTGCTCTCTTAGACAGTAATTACAGAGTAGTATGCTGTCTCTGTTTTTTAATATTATGGTGCCATTTTAATCCATGGTGCAACACCATTAACTTCAGCAGAGTTACACTAGAAATGAATTTGTCCCCAGGAGGCTTATCCAAATGTTCAGTTCTTTCCTCATGATTACCCGGAGGAACAGAGAAGAAGGCGGCAAGACAGAGGGCCCTTTGATAGGAGGAATGTGGTTCAAAGCGAAGTCTTGTTTCTGCCATTCATGGTGCTCCATATGTTCCTCATTTGGGGTGGAGGTGGGTTAGACCCCATGAGGCACACATGCTGTGGCTGAAGGGCAGGCAGAAGTTTTTACATAGCACATCTGGTGCACAGGTTATGTTCTTTCCCAGATGTAGGTACTGTACAAATGGAAAAAAATAAGAAAAAAAAAAGAATAAAATGTGGGAGGAATATTCAGATACGTGCTTCTGTGGAACAGCTTGAAAGTCAGAAAATGGAGTAGCCAAACTCTTAAGATATCAAACTCATCATATTCCTCAGGCTGTCTAAACTCCAACTCAGATGCTTTTTAGATGTCAAGTAATCCTGCAAGTGGGGATGTATGAATCAGTGCTACCATGGATTGCCTATTGTTAACATAGTTGCAAAATGTAAAGGCAGTACTTGCAGAAGTTTCTAAGACCAGATTTTATTCATACTCAATTTTCTTTTATAGTTGGATATTTAATTTGGGCTCATTTATCGTGTCCACATCCAGTCTAAAACATTAAAAACTGTTGCAGTACTGAAACACCAGCTTGTAAGTTAGATACAAATTAGTAGCACTTAGCTGAATTTAGAAAGGGAATTTAGAGAATTTCCTTGTTGCTGTTGGGGAGCAGAGAGGGATGGGGAGCCAACAGCACAGCTGGCAGGGTAGGGGGCCCATCCCACTGCCCCCGGGCAGAGCTGGCCAGGGCCGGCAGCTGAGCGCTCAGAGGACCAGACAAGTGCCTGGGGATGAGACAAGTCCAAGGCAAGTCAGACAGTCAGCGGGTCACTGCCCAGATCAGCAGGGTCGGTGGCCAGCCACAGCACGGCCGCAGCGCAGCTGGATCTGAAGCCTGGCACAGCCGCAGCAGCGCTGGGCAGGGACCCAGGGCCCAGGGCTGAGCTTACATGAGCCCCTGTGCCCAGGGCAGGGGTGTGGGGGAGGCCCCAGCGGGGCTGGTTGCGGCAATTAAGGCCTGTCAGTGCGTTCAGGGCCCTGACATGCACATTTGGTAACAATTTCTGTTATGTTTCAATCAGAAACTGAGATCCCTGCAAAACCTAGGATCTAGCAGAAGGAAGTGGTTATGCCTTTTTAGCAAACGTCTAGCATTTCTCCTGGGTCGGATAGTTTATGCAGTTCGCAAGTTGCACACCAATCAATTGCCTCAGATACAAAGTCAAATATTCAACCTCTAAAGAGGGTCTCCCATTTTACTCCCATAGTCTCCCTTGCCTGGATGGTGACATTCCCCAGGCACTGGAGCATTGCCATGAGGCTCCTTGTGTGGGACTCCTGTGTCCTTTCCGAGGTCTGCCATTGCTGCCAGCCTTGCAGATAGATGTGCAAAAAGGTCCTGCTCACACCTGCCCTCCTGCTTCTGTGTGTCAAAGCCACTGCAGATGTGTAAGCGTGTGTTCAGGTTCTGCTAAAGGCAATGGAATACAACAGTATTTCAGGTTTTTTTTCCCTCTCAAGGTCAGTGGAACTGGTCTAAGTAATGCTCCCTCCATTAGATACTAAACATGGGGCTCTCCCCAGATGGCTTTACCAAGAGGCTGTTAGCACAGAAATTTGTCTCCCTTCTTTCTCTTCTCTTTGCATATAAGGGGAGTTCTTGAATGTTCTCTGCAGTTCCTCTTAAGTTTAAGGGTCATTAAAGAAAGCAAGGGCTGAAGTATAGGCCAACTTTGTACAACTTCAGGGTTGGAGTGTCTTCTTATTCTGAAGTAATTTTTTAAAAAATTGTAACTCAGTATTTTCCAGACATACAAATCTGTATTGAGACCACACTGTGCTAAAATGAAATCAGGTATAACTGAGTTAGCTGAGCTACAGGGAAGCCTGCAGGGTTTTTGAAAAGCTGGACTGAGCACTCCGCTCCTTGTTCTGACATTGCCTCACTACTGCCATGCACTCCCCTGTGCATCCCTGCATTCTCCCTTGCGCTACACAAAATGGGAAACTCTTCGGGCAGGGACTGTCTTTAATCAGTTTATGTTTGTGCTATACTGGGGCTGGTCCTTGTCTGGAGGTCTAGGTCACCACTACTCCTAGCAGTAATAACTCTCCCTCCTGTTACTAAATTAGGACTGGAGATCATTCTTTCCAGCAGACAAGGGTTCCTAATCTTTCAGGAGATTATGCTGTGGCTGTCACCCCTCTGCGGCCCCTCCAGCCCTCCCAGAGACCTCTGCCTCAGATGTCAAGGCACAGTGTCCTTGCCTGCCCCAGCGCTGCAGTAATTCCTTCTCCACCTTTGCCCCAGACTCCTGCAGCAGTTTCCTTTCCCGGAACCTTTCCACAGTGCTTCTGTTCCTGTGGCCCTGCTCACCCTCCCAACTTAAGGTCTCTCTTCATGGCTTTCTTGAGCTGTGGCTGTTTCTTTCCCAGCCCTGCACCGCCTGTGGAAGCCACGCTGTGGTGGCAACCAGCTGCTTACCGTGCTAGTGCTCAGCTGAATGCTGCTTTCTAACATGGGTTGGGAAGCAGTGTAGAAGAACATGCTGACTACTCAACAGTCTAAACTTTAAAAATGAGAGAGATGCTGTCTTGGAAAATGCAACGTCCTGATGTAGCCTCTGATGGAGTTCCTTAAAAACAAGTTCAGAAAATCTCACACATAAATGAAAACCACACAGAAATTTTTGGTGAAATGTTGCATACGATTGTTTCATATGGCTGCTCATTTTAGGAATAATACACAGTTATTTTCTTAGTCTTAAATGCTGGTGTGGGGGTATCACAAAATTCCTGAGTAAAAACTAATTAAAAAGCAAATGTTAATCTCCAAGCAGTAGCATCTGCAGCATATTGCGAGATAAGACTTCGCCAACCTGAAAAACTAAGCAAGATTCTAATTAAATCAGGGAAGAAAATAATGAACTAGATATACATTTTATTTAAGGATGGCAGTTACATAAGATATCAAAGATCTCACTGTTGCTATCTGATGGGAAATGTTGCTGCCAGATCTTGCAGACTATTTCCAGGGAGAGAAATCCTTGTTCCACTGGTTCTAAGTACTGTTGTGATTTTGCCTTCAGCAGGGTCAGGACTTTGCTGTGGCTCTCCGTTTGACTCGGAAGTCACGTCAGCCCTGTTGAAAGCTGCAGATGATCCAGTAATGAGGCAATGTGTCAGCACGGTATGAGGAAGCACTGTCCTGTGAGTGCTGCCATCTTTCCAGTGAGGTACAAATACGAAGTCCTGACTATTTATGGTTATTAAAGGTCCCAGTGCACCTTTTGAAAAGTAAGGCTCTTAATCCCCGTATACTGGCCAAAATCTATTTTCAGTGATGCCACTCTGGCTATCAGCATTTCCTGTATTGTTCCAGATGGAGATAGTGTTGGCCATTGCATCCTGTTCCAAACTGCGTGCTCGGCTCCCCTCTGTTTTGGAACAGCTGATATTTTCCAGAAACAGCCATGCTAGTGTTTGTGTGTGTGAAGTGATCTCTCTATATCTCTCTCTTGTCTCACAGGAATGGAATGAGGATTAATCAATTATGACAAAATCATGATCCCAGTGAAGTCAAAAGAAAGGTTTTTTCCATTGGCATCGTGGGTGCCAGGGCTGGCTTCTGTGTAGATATTATTGTTTTGAGATACCTGCATGTAAAAACAAATGAAAATGCAAAGCATTACTGCGATGAAGGTGTCTTGAGAATTCCTTTAGTTGTAGAGGAAAATGCATTTTAAAGGCTGTTTCCTCAAGAGTCTAGTTACTTGCCACAACAGGCATTATTGTGCTTGAGGAAATTCCGGTTCATTGAATGTGGCTTTAAGCATGTGGTGTTGGTTGGCTGGCATTTGTGGCTTTGCATGTCCTATGCATTCAAAAGATGCTTTGTTACACTTTCAGGGCTGGCTCCTGCTCTTTTCCCGACGCAGCTAATGGTGTGGAATTGTACCTCAGAAGCCATGTTCTTAAAACCATTGATAATTCAGTTTTAAATATTAGAATACTGAGTAACAATAGCTGCAGGTTGTACTCTGACCAAATGTTAATTCTTCTGGGCAAACAAACTGAGGATCTAAAAAAGGGCAACTCTGGCTAGATTTCTAAGAGACTACTGCAGAATATTTCCTGCTTAGGTCTTCTGTCACATGCCACTTACAATGTCACATTTCAAACTGTAAATCAGTTTACAAGTTGGACAAGTGACATCACTGAAAAAGATTTTTGCAGGACTGCCTAACTTCTTCCATGCAAATATAATAATAGTATATCTCTCATGCAAATATAGGAAAGAGTGGTCATGGACTATTTTGGGAAAAGCGTACTCACCAGATGGACACAGAGAGAATATTCAGTCAGCCACTGAGGAGCAGAAGAACAGTAATAAATATTATTAAAGGCAGGTATGGAGGAAGATTAGCCTGTTCCTGCAGGGAAACTATCACATTAAACTTAGAAAAATGTTGGTACGTTCGCAACATAAATCATGTGCTCTTCTGCAACTAAACAGTAAATGAAAAATAGAGGATATGTCATCCATACTTTGTAGTGTTCACTTTATTTTCTCAAGTATGTAGAAAAGGTTTTGATGTATGTCTATTAATATTTCTCTATTGGCTAAAGATTAATTTCAAACAAAATATGGTCAAAGTTTTTCTGAAAGTTGTGTTGTTCTGCTCCACCTTCCACCAGGTCCCATGGAGTCAAACTGAGTTCTGCAACTGCATCTCCCATGGTAGTGCACTGTGATCCCTCCGCTGGCTCCAAAGCCCTAAGTGAGCTATGGCTGAAGGACTTAATATGATATTAAATCATGGCTGCTGCTGCCTGCCATGCTTTTGGTACTTCTTCAAAACCCAAGGAAGCACTCTGGATCTAGAGAGTGCTCCTCCAGGTGTTTGAGCTGCAAACATGTCCCTAAAATGTTTTTTTAAAATATTTGCCAGTGACTAAAAATTTTGCTCTGATTTCTCAAAAACTATGGATTTTATACACCCTCCAAGGACTATGAAATTTCCCCAGAAAAGTGGAATCTGTTTACCATGAGATATGAGCACTTTTACAACTTCTGCTAACTAGAATTACATAAGATTGCATTTGAGAGTGTTGACAGTAAATACTTTCTCAGAAGCAAAATATGGAGCTGAAAAAAATCTGATTGTGTTTGTTTAACTGATTGGTAGTGTTTGTGTATTTTGTCATCCAAGTATTGTTGTAGAACAAAGTTATATTAGGTAGAATTAGGAATGCAGAAGCTCCCCTTGAGCTGCTATTATCTAGAGAAGACATGCAGCCCAACTTGCCACCCAGTAGATTCTTTTAAAGTGTTTCCTCATCATTCCTGGCATCTTTCTTCATGGGAGCTGTATTCTCATTGTTCTTTTGTCAAATAACTATTTTCCAGATATTAATTATTAGTGTAGGAAAGCAAGAACAAATTCTGCATGATTTGTGGCCTTCTGGCTTTGCATCTTTTTTTGATTAATTATTGTAGTTTAGCGGGACCAATGTAAGCCAAGGTCTTTAACTTTATTTGAAAGTGGTATAAGTTAAATCCAGTAGGGTTTGTTGGTTTTGTTTTTTTCTAATGCATTTTGCAAGCATAAAAATATTAGCGTACTTCTTAAATGCATCTTAATTGCTTTCCATAGGACAGTCTGCAGGATGAAAACCTCGACGCTTTTCTCAGAGAATGGTGCACAGTGTAGTTTTTGTGGTGACACATGGTTTTCTTCTCAAATGAAAGTTACTCCTGTCTGTGAAAAGACACCCATAGCTGGACACTTCCAGCTTCGTATCTGTGAGACAGGTCTGGCTTCCCTGAGCTCAGGAGATTTCCCACAATAGCAGGAGAGAAATCTCGGGCTGTGGTGCCACTTGCGTCCTTATGAGCTCTAGTGAGAGCGGGATGCTCGCCACTATACCTCAACCATCAGTTTTTGTAAATAAGCTTGGAATCCCATGTGGCTCCATTGCCACCTGGCACTCTGTCTGTACTGCCCAGTTCTTGGAGAAATTCATCTGGGCAAGGGATCCAGATGCCTCTGCCCACAAGGAAGCACATAAGCCTTTATCAAGCCGTTGGGCATTCATGTAAGTGAATCAGACCTCTGGTGTACCCAGGGAAATGTCTTCCTTTTCCAGTAAGGCAAGCAAGGAGCTGATTAAGGGGCAAAGTCCACTGATGAGTAAGTTCTAAAGAAACACAAAGAATGAAGTATTTAGCACCAGTCTGAAGTTTGAATTCCTACAAGCAGCCAAGGCAAGCAGTTCTGGAGAACTAAAATGCTCTGAAAAGTCTGACCCTAGCCTCTCTTCCTCTGTCTTATTCTATATGGGAATGATGGGGGTTTTTTGGAAGACTTTACGGTGGGGATGCAGTGGGGAGTGACCTTTCAGAGAGGTGACTGGGGGATGGAGACCTGCCTGCTAGCATGTCCAGGACCCTGGGAGAAAGGCAAGGAGGAGGTAGGGTGTCTTGGAGGAGGACAGGCTGCAAAAAGAAAATATGTTTCTCACCACAGCCCCTAGGAACATACCACATTGCCTTCTCATCCCCTCCCCTGGCTCCCACTGTTCTGCCCTCCATTACCTGTCTCCTGTCCCCACATGTTCCTGATTACACTCTGAAATTGTACCCACCACTGCAGAAAGTCAGGTGTGGGGCAGCAAAATTCAAGTTTGCTTATGCTGCTTGAGCTGGAGCTGGTCTTACGGGCAGGATTGGTTTCACACACGCTGCAGGACTACAGCAGAGTCCCAGGCTCAGCCACGGTCCCTCAGCCCTGCAGCCCCCCTTGGAGGCTAGACCCCCTTTCTGGTGCAGGACAGCTGGCTGCAATGAACCTGGGGGGGGGGGGGGGGGGCAGTCTTTTCCACCTCCCCTCTTCCCTGTCCCCTCAGCTTCTGTGGCAGCACGACCCCCTTGACCAGCTTGTTGTCCCACACCCACACCAGACGTTCATGCACCGTAGAGCCCAACACAGCCAGTATAGTGGAACGGGCTAATTAAAAAGGCAGCATTTAAAATGCCAGTCCATGGCTGCTTGGAAATGTAATCCAACTTCAGTATTATTTTCAAGCTTAGATTTTTGAATCCAAAATTCCATGTGACGGAAGAGATGGGTATTTAAACAGATGTCTGCAATTTCTTTAAAAAATAGAGATTGAGTTACAGATGGTGGAAAGGGCCTGAGAACTAAAAACTCCTGAGCTACAAGAAAATTTACATGTGAGCAAAATGATTTGCTGAAATGAATTGTTGTGTAATTCTGCACGTTTGAAAATTAAACTTCTTTCACTAAAAATATGACTATCTTTTCCCTTCTGTATTGTCTGCTTCACTACTAGTAGCCGTGGCTGTCATCATCATCGTCACAGCCATGTTGCAATATGAGGGTCCTGTTTCAAACAGACATATAGTTCTTTCCTTCTCCTATCTCTTCTACAGTTTGGCCTGCCAGGACCAAAAATTCTGATCTGAATTAGTTTAAAAGAAAACTAATCTACCCAATCTGCATAACCAGTGCCTGATTGCTTTAACTTCCATTTTATAAATCATAAATAAATGGAATGTTGTGATATAAGCCTGGAAGGAAACCAGAGTCATCATCTGTACTTGCAGATGAAATGGTGGGGTTTTTTTTTCTTCTTTTGGGGATTTAAAAAGCAAATGACCAAAATAAACTGAGTGAAAAATCTGATAACTTCTAAAGTGACATATGTAATGCAAAGTGCTGCATATTGCAAGGGAAAAACTGAACACATTTGGTACAGTTTTGAGGAGCAATTCAGGATCCAGCTCATCAGCTGGCAGAGCTGTGCATTGCTCTGAGTAGCTTTATGAAGGTCTCCAATCATACATGTGTGCCCAAAAAAACCCCAGTATTAGGATGTATATGAAAGAAATGCATAGACTCAAATACAAGCTATAAGGAGACTGTTACATGAAGTGCTCCTCACCTACTCTGCAGGGTCCCAGTCTGTCCATTGCAAAACCTGTGCAAATTAGTATGATTTCAGAGAAAAGCAGCAAGACCCACTGGGTGCAGAAAAAAAGTTGTCATTGGAGGAGTGACCAACCTTATTTACTCTACAGTGGAGTGGAGATAGTAAAAGGAATCATTCAATCATTGATGAAAACACTGAGAAGAATTGGGAGTATCTGTTTTCTCTGTCTTACATTGTAAGTGCAAAGAAATAGGTCTGTTAAAGGGAACAAGCTTTGCTTTAAGTATGGGACCACCTTTACAATTGTTCAGATTCAGTGTGCACTCCCGGATGTGTCCAGGCTGGACTTCTAGTAGACCAAAGTACAGAGTATGCCTAGAGGATCAGTCCCAAATTGTTTATTCATGTGACAGATGCTCTCGTACTACACCAGTGTTGTTAGAAATCCATCAGCCTCTTACAGTTTTGTAGTCTTCAACACTGTGCTGGGCACTCACATTCAGGGCTGGGACATGTGTGGTGGGGCTGATAGGGCATTCTGGTTTTGCTGGCTTTCTTTATATGTCCATATCTTTTCTCTCTAAAATCTTATTTAATATTATTTTTGTTAGCTGTGTATTTGTCTTCATTGAGAAGGCAGCGTACACCACAGCGTGACGACGGCTCTTTGCATTTACATAAAAGTCAGCTTTGAACTGGTATTTGCATATTTCTCAGGACAACTTTTTAAAAGTGAGGTAGAAACCAATTGTGTACCTTCTATTACTCCACTTAGACAGGCACTTCCTGGCATTAAGTAATTATATATATAAGAATAAATTGCAAAGAATAATAAGAGAACGTTCAGCCTACTCTTTTAAAGATGATTGACAAAACGCTTTTAAATGGGCTTCTCCTTTTTTACTTTTAAAGACACAGAAAGTCGTCCTACATGGTTGGTTTATATTATTTTGGTTCATTTCTGGAGGAACAGTGAAGAGGAAAACTGCTTTTACCTCAGAAATCACATGTCTTGTTGGAGGACTTGTTCAAGGTCTCAGATGTTTATTGTGAGCTCTGACATTTTAATTGAAAGGACAGGAGTGTTGATTTTTTAAAACAAATAGATCCATTGTCCAAATTGTTTATTAGATATTGGATTAAGTAGGTTTTAACAACCAAAATTGTAAATCAGAGTGTTTTCAACAGTCCGACTTAAAATCCTTTCTTTTCTCAGTTGTTCATCTTTAAAATTTTATATCCAGTGATATTATAATTACATTAATTCTCCATTTGTCAGGGGATTTTGAAACTAATTCTCTGTTCAAATGTAAAAATCAAGAATTCCCCAAAGCTTTTTTTGGTTAAACTCCTGGATAACATTTAAAGCTTGAAAATGGTTGGTTATTTGTCAAAGAAAAAAAAAAAAAGGGAAAATGGCACACTTCTGTTGGAGTAAAAAACTGCAAATTTCATCAGTCTAGTTGGAAAAAAGAGAAAATCACAGTATTTAATATTTTATTTAATACTATCTGCCATGGGGAAATAGGGAGAAGACTGTCTTGAAATATAATAGTTGAAAAAGACTAAACAGCATGTTTTCTGAAATAAAATTATATCTTAAATAAAATAGAGTGTCAAAAGACAACAACAGTGGAAGCCAAACAAAAGGAGAGAACAGAAACACTGAGAGATAGGAAGAGACTGGTGAGCTCTTTGCTTTTCAGAATGCAGACTGGGTACATACTCCTGATTGCTAGATCGGTTTTCTGAAAAGGATATTCACCCTGTATCTAGGAATCAAAAAATTGTATCTTGAGGAGGCCCATGGGAATAGGACAAATTTCTCATCTAAAGAAGTTACATGCATTTACAGACTGGGTATTTTTATTGCTCAGCTTGAATCACACTGAGGGACTCTGTGCCTTCAGTATTTTGAGGCTTCCTAACCGTGCCACAGTAATAAGAGCACACTTGTGAATACTTAATGAGGACTGAATTACCATCATGCACACATCCTGCATCAAAGCCAAATCAGAAGTGAAATATCATGTCACATATGAAAGTTTAAGAACTGATTAATTTTGATACCATATTTATAGTTCTCATTTACAGAGAACTCAAAGTACTTTAAGCAAATGGAAAACTAAATTATACTAAAGTAATGTAAATCAATGGAAACTATACACGAATTAGGACTCTTTGTGATGGTGGAGGTGTTCAAGATGGAACTGACTGTACAGCAACCACTTAATTCAATATTGGTAATGTTAAATGGTTTGCATGAGGTCTGAGCCTCATTCTAATCCTCGGGACTTTTACCGTTGACTTAAATTGAGGACAGGACTTCATCCTCCTTTTGGCAGAGATAAGAGGACAACAGCAGTGTGCCACACTTCAGAAAGAGGAACATCTCCATTTGGAAGAATAGAGGGAATTTCAGGCAAAGGGAATGCACTTACAGAAACCCAAATATGAGCAGAAAACTGGGTTAACTTGCTGTCTGCCAGACTGAATGGCTCAGGGTCCTTGAGAAATGGGACCACAACTCTGTCTCTTCTAGAAGACGGTTCTGAGAAGGGCATAAATGAAATGGGAAAACCTTATGAACAAAAGCAATATACAAAATTTTGTATCGTGTGAATTTCACAGCCAATTATGCTTCCATAAACTTAAGCTTTTTTTATAATTGGGGATGAAAATACACTCTTGAATGCAAGATTGGAAAAGATTAAAACATTAGAAAATGCTAAGGCAACTGCAGTTCCAATTTCGAATTTTCATCTTATCATGAGACATGTAGTGAGTGCATTACCCCATTTTGATCCAATTCCATTAGATTATTTGTGAGTCACATACAACGCTGGTTCATAAAACAGCTTTCGGATACTCACCAAAATGAGCTAATTAATCAGAGAGGACTAAGACAACTCCTCTCTGATGAATGGAGTACGTAATTTAACAAAATGAAGTAAATGGTGTAAAAAGAGTGAGATAAAATAATCTGATGTATGGTGGGAGTTTTTTCCACAACATTGATTGCTGCGCTGCTATTTTTTCCCCTCAGAGAATGCTACCCCTTGCCACTTCCCCGGGAAGAGAGGAGAGGTCCTATCAAAGCAATACTCAAGGCTGCAGCCCATGGGGAGCACAAAAGGATTGTCACTTTTGCCATGATTATCCCGGGAGAAAATGGAACTTCACCCTCAGCTGGCAGAATGGGACATGGGAAGTGTTTAGACATCAGTGGTTAGGTAAGGAGCTAAGTCTTCTTCAGCATCCACAGTAACCACCTAACCGCAAGTAAAGAGCGTGGGTATGTTGGACTGGTGTCATCCCACAGCCTGTGAAAATGTCTGTGTAATTCACCCTGCTTTTTTTTTTTACCCCACGGCATAGACTTTGAGTGTAAGAGATTGAAATTCCATTTTGGTGTTCCAGACATCAGGAAATAGTTGTCTGTCAGAGTGGGAGACAGCTTTATTGACCATAGCTGGAAGGTGTCACGTTGCTGGTTAAGTCCCTTTGAGGGTTCCCGTGAGGTCCCCAGGTGATGCTGGGGACAACCCCAGTTATTACACACAAAGTTAAAGCAAGCAGACATAATGCCTTTCTCACACCTTCTAAACTTTCTTTGAAAGAAAGGATAAATCAATGTGAGATGTAGAAAAAAAAAAAAAAAAAAGATGAAACATCACTGTTGATGGCAGGATATTAATTATAACTCTGTGTGGGAGAAGTTAAAATCCTCTCTTAGCGTGAGTTTGGTGTCTTTTCCCACAAAAGAATAACTGTGTCTGTGCAGCACAGTCCTACAAATACCCAATGGAACAGGTCCATGGCTTTCCTATGGACTTGTGTCCTGCAATCGCTTATCATAGGTCACTGTCACCGCTGTGGCTGGGCAGTTATAACACAGCTCTCCCGCACTAGCGCAGCTTTTCCTCCCGCGGAAAGGCATCACCTCGCGTTACTGTCACGGAACCCGGGGGGAAATGACAGCTTGGGACCGTGCCCGGGCGGGGTGCGCAGGGGGGCAGAGGAGGGCCAGAGGGGAGCCAGCCCTCCCGATGCACTCTGCGCTGCTGGGCGCAAGGCGAGCCAGAGCCCCCGAGCTGGGGGCTGCGGGGCTGAGCCGCCGGGGCCAGTTGCCCAAACGATGCTGAAGTTGCCCAGTGGCTCGAAGGCTCCCCGCCACGGCCGGGCGGGCACGCGCAGCCCCTGCGCTCCCGTCATTTCCCCGGGGAAAGGGATTCCCAGCGTGAAAAGACGTGGGGAGGGCTGGAAGGTGGGAGGGAGTCGCCGGCTTGTGCCTCGCCAGGGTCCCTCGGCGGTGACATCGCCTCGGGGCAGGACGGGCAGCCGCGGGACGCGCTCTGGGGCCGCAGCCGTGTCGGCACGGCCGGTCTCCCGGTCTGGGCAGCCCCCTCCCGCCGCCGGGGCTTCACGGCAGCGGGCGGGGCCGCTCGGGGGGCGCCCCCACAACTTCACCCAAGTTCTCTCGCCGACCCGTCCCCCCGCGGCAGGGCGCGCCCCCACGGTGCCCGCGCCGGGACGAGGGGGGAGCCAGATGCGGGAGGCTCCCGACGGGGCGGGACACGAACCCCCGCGGCGCGACTCTCGCCGCCGGCCCGGGCCCGCGGCGGGGGGCGGAGGGGCCCCGGGGGCAGGCACCGCCGGCCCGCCCCGCCCCGCCGCCCCCGTGCTGCCGCCTGGCAGGGCGGCGGGTGCCGCGGGAGGCTGCTCGGTGCCGCCGCCGCCCGGGAGGGAGGTTATGTAAGGGGGGAGGGAGGCGGCAGGAGGAGGAGCAGGACGCCTCGCCGCCGCCGCCGCCGCCGTGCAGCCGCAGCCAGCCGGTACCGGTGCCGGGGCGGCCGCATGTGCGAAGTGGGGACGCGGCCGCCGCTGGCCGCCGAGCGCGGGGAGCCGCCCGGGAGTGCTGCCGCCACCGCCGAAAGGTGCCGAGACATGGGGTGAGTCCGCCGGGCCCCGGCCCCGCGTGGGCGCCGCCTCCGGCGCCCCGGCCCCGCGCCCCGACCCACGCGTGGGCGCCGCCTCCCGCCCCGGCCCCGCCGCAGGTGCGCCCGGCCGGCCGCCGCGGAGCGCAGGGGGAGCCCGGCCGGCCCGCCAGCGCGCCCGGCGCTTCCAGCGTAATTAATCGTTTCCCGCCGGCTCGGAGCGGCGGCGGGGAGGCTCCCGCCCGAGCCGGCGGCGAGCGGGCACGCCGCGCAGGCAGACCGCCCCCGGCACGTCGCGGGGGGCAGGATCCCCGCCGGGCGAAGCGGGGAGGAGCCGGGGGTGTCGCGGGGCGGGTGCGGGCCGGGGTCCGGTCCCTGGGCAGGGCGCGGCGGGGGGTGCGCGCCGCTCCGGGCAGTGGGGGCACGGCCCGGTGTGCCGCGCTGGGGTTCAGCGGGAGCTCTCGGCGGCTGGAGGCACCGTAAACTTGCCTGAACTGTGCCAGTTGTTCGCTAATGTGTGCAAATATTCCCCCACCCCCCCACCCCCTTTGTTTCATGTTTTTAACATGCCAAAAGTCGCTGATCACATGTGATGGCCTCTTGGAGAATTCGTCGTGATAATTCCAAAATCAGCCCTGCGGTTTCCCTATCCTCTAGCGAGGGGGCAAACCCCATATGCTGGCATCTGAGCAGCGTGTGAAATAAGTATCAGGAAACAGGGGTTAACGTTGTGCTTTTGGCTTGAACTATATATAGGTTTGAGATCCTCTCGACCAGAGTGTCTTGGGGGATTCCTAACCCACACATTTAATTTGCTTTATTTTTATCCTATTATGTTCTCTTACACCTTTTCCCTTCCTTGCCTCTCCTCACCCCCATGTGGCAAGGAAGCGCTCTCTAGTTCCTGAGCTGCTTCATGTCGCTTCCAACTATGTGAACTCCTACTATAGATCTCTTTATTCTTGTCAAAGTGATATAATTAAAGACAATATGGATAAATAATGAATTAAAATGCCATGCATGTGTCAGAATTTGACACCCAGGAGTACTGAATGGAATTAACAAGGACAGAGGGAGAAATAAGATCTAAGTGAGAATCTCCCTGTGTTTCACTTCAGGATTACAAGGGGCTCATCTGCTTCTTAACTATGTAAAGTTGCACAGGAAAATAAAATAGAAGCTGGAGAAGGACTCATCAAAACCTGGCTGGAGCAGCGCTGTGCCGCCGAGTCCAGGATGGTCAGAAAGATCCATCCAAGGAAAACTTGTGTCCATCGCTTTACTTGGGTGTCTCTTAAGGCAGGTGTTTTTGTTGTGGTCATTTTTAACCATTTCCATACTGGTAGATCAGGTTAGCTGAAAAGCTTAACTGTGGCTTGGAGAGAATTGAGTGGACAGTCACAGTGGTCCCCCACCCCCTTCTGTAAGTCCGTCGTAGCTCTGGGCTCAGTGTGGTCCTGCTCTGCCTCCAGAGCTGTTCAGGCTGCAAAGGACTTGAAGGCTTTTGAATGCTCTGGTTGTGCTTGTGTCTGCGCTGCTGCATACGCTGCGTTGGGTCATGCGGACTTGTACAGGTATGAGGCACGTTCACCAGTTTAGTTTGGTATCCTGTTTTAATGTGTTTCATTTCAAGTAAGCTATTTCAGTCTTACACTGGTGTACGTGAGCTCAGGCTCCCAGCATCATTCATTCCCAGGGTTTCGGCGTGGGTTGTACACGCTCGTACACTCTGTACAGAGTGCAGCCAAGGTGGATTTGGGATATGCATTTTGCTGGTGTCTCACATCATCATCTTGCCATTCACCTTTCTGATACAGAGAATGTGGAAGTGCTTTTGTGACTGTGTTACTGCAGCCGTGGCTCAGCACATGTGATGCCGGAGCAACTCCCCTAGGTTCCTCCCTGTTCCACCTCTGCTGGCAAATCCTTCACCTCTGTGTGCTCCAGCTTTTCCTTCTGCGAAATGGGCACCTCTTTACTCATCTGTCTTTGTGAAGTATATTGTGATCAGAGCACAAAGCTCAGTCTTTCTTGAAAGAATATATTTTGTCCCAGGCATTCCAGTGGGATTTGCTTCCTGGGCACGTTTTGGTGTCGTGTATGTGGCATGTTCTCACAGAAATTGTGACAATAACTTGACTCTTAGCTCTTAAAATATTTCTCCTTTTTTTTTTTTTTCTCCCCCCCCCTCCTTTTTTTTTTTTTTCTTTCCTGGGGGGTGACCATTGCTAATGGTTCATTTAAATGCTGCCTATGGATTTGGCAGTGACTGGTGGTGCTATGAAACCTGATATAGTTACTCGAGCTCAGCTAAGCTATTTAAATTGCTTATTAGCTGTGAGCTGAGCTATTTAAACTGTTGTTTTAGTTCAACTTACTAGGCAGGAAGGTAGTGTCAACTTTTACAAAAGCAATTTACATGTTTTTCAAAAAATAATGCCTGTTAATTCAGGGAATGTGAAAACAATGTTGTAAAAAAGAGGTCCAGACAGAGGGGAAAAAAAAAAAATCTGCTTCAGTGCCCATTAAAGTCAATGTGAAGGTCTCTGTTGGCTGAAAACCATTGTCTTTGGGTCAAGACACTGTTAAGGAACTCACTGGACAAATTTTTACTTTAAAGGGAACAAATTTTTACCTAAATTACCACTTTCTTCTACCCATCTTACCTGCTAACTGCTGTTACTTCAGTAGTGTCAGAGCTTAGAATTTAGGTATTTGAAAATCACAGTGTAATGCAGAAATCTTTTGTCAGAAAGTACCACCCCGTTTGCCTCTTTGTGTTGCAAGCCAATGGCTAACAGCCAAGAAGGTGGCTCCCTTGTCTGTGCCTCTTCGCGAGCTGTACCTACTCTTCTAATAGCTGTGGTTGGATTCAGTTTGGCCTCAATTTAAGCAGTCTAAGCTAACTTTCCAGTTACAAAGATGCTTCAGGTTTAGTTATTAGATGATTTAAGAAGATACTGGATAGCTGCTTCATCTGTGCTTACGTTATTTTACTATTTTAATTTCTTTAGTACCTTTGTATTTCTTTATCTGTCAGTTACAAAATACTTCTTGTTATGAGGCGTGTGACAAGTATGCAGTTTGGATTAGACCTGTAAATCACTCGCTGCTGAAGCTGTTATTTATATTATCTGTTGGATTAAAACTCAACTAATTTAAACAACCTCTAGCAATAAAACTGAATTTCAAATCTGTTTTATAAATCATATCAAAATGAAAATCAGGCCTCTGAGTGTTAGAAGTTATTGCGGAAAGCTGTACGACGGTGTAGAAGTGTGCGCTATACAGGTTAATGATGAGCTAGCTTGCAGCACACATTCCTTTTGGCTGAGATGAGATGGCTTCTCGGCGCTGCTTCCATGGGGGCTGACATGGTAAATTAGTCCTGTCCAGCTGGGATCCATCTGTACCTCCCCCAGACGGGCTTTGAGCCTGTACCTTCCTCCAGGGAGGTGGGAAAAGGTGAGTTTCCAAGCCTGGATCAAGCAATGAAGTAACCTCGTCTTGAAGGAGACTAGACTCATGAACAAAACTCTGCTCCTCCTGTAATATTTTCATGAAAAGGTGCAGTTGGGGGTCTGTGTTTCTGAGTGCAGTCATATGTAATGTTTTTATCATGCAGTGACGTTTCAGAGCATCAGAAAAGCCCACCTTGCGCTCTTCTGCTGTTAGCAACAGTAATGTTCATCAGCCAACATATGGCTTTCTTTGGGGAGTGAAAGGCAAATGAATGGGAGAGAACAAGGAAAGAAGACGGTGAGACAAGCCGAAGATGCGAAGAAGCTAGTGTTACAGGAAGGCATTAATTTTGGACGGTGTTCAAGCTGGCCTTTCCTGGTACCAGCACTACTTCAGATACCATGGTGATAAGCTTTGCCTAAGAAGCTCCGGAGCGTGGAGTAGCGCGTTGCAGAGGAAATTCACCTTGGCTGTCGTCCAGCTCCTGCTGAAATCCACGGGAATCTTGTGCCAGCTCCCTCCAAAGTTTACTGGAGCCATCTGCCTGCGAGGGAAGGGGGCATCCTGGGACCCTAGGCATGGCGGGCAGGTAACAGCACCTGGCTTTCACTGCAAAGCCAGTGTCCCTCGAAGCGGGGCTGGGGTGAGTGGCTGCCCAAACGCAGCTGAGCCAGTCCTGTGAACTCAGGGGCTTCTCTGAGGTTCTGTCAGCGGCTTCAGTTCCTAACACAGCTCAGGGGGGCAGGTGGTATCGGACATCGCCCAGCTGCTGATGGTGTTGGTGTTCAAGGAAAGCGACTGAGATTTGATAGATGCTGAAGCTGTTAATCTCATGATTTTTGAAGCAGCTGGCTGGGGTTGCTTGATTCCTCACAGCCGTGGTTCCTTATGCAGCTATTCCCATTTTGCAGTGTGGATATAGATGGCTGCTGTTCTGACTTGGGGAACTTGTTATATCTGTGTATGGATAAAAGTGTCTGTACAAAATCCAGTGGAAAAGTCAGGTCCAGAGAACTTTTGAGTTCTGGAGCAGTATGTTGGGTTCACTGAAATGGATGGTGAAACGCAGTTGACCTCAACAGTATGTATAAAACCTGTTAAGTGTAGTCCCTTTCTTATATTTAACACAATTTATATAAGGTTAGAGAGGCAGGGAGCTTGGTGGAGTGTGGGGAATTAAAAAAAAAAAAAAGGAGCAAATAGTTAAGATTATCATATGAACTTGTGTATGTTTAGGATTTTGGTGTGGTTGTGTTCAAGTGAGTGAACAAACCTGTGATGTTGGAGTGTTGCATCCAAGCCTGCCATCAAGTGAGAGACCTTGTCGCCTCTCACACAATTCTGTGAGGAGTTTGTATAGTGCAGATAGATGCACATAACTGAATTTGGGCAAAAATCTCCTATGTCAGTAAGCTCCAAGGAAAACATGGGATTGGGAGAAATTATGAAACAAGCTAATAAGAGTAGCGGGAAGAAATGATGAAGAAATTAGTCGCATGAAAAAGACAGTGGGTTAAGAAAATAATTGTAGGGTCTGCTAGAGATAAGTTCAGCAAATTACAATAGGAAAAATCTACCAGTACCACAACTAGTTTGAGTGCCTGGGTGCAAATTTCGCCAAAATTTGCGCATATAGACAATACTGTAGAAAGAAAACTTAATGTTAAGAGAATGATCGTAGTCAAGTTGCTTTCACTTGAGAAAAAACATATAAATATACTCCACAAAGTTGGGATGTCCCTCAAGCCTTTCTTTCTGTTTGAAAAGAGGATGGTGGGTAGCTGTTCTGATAATAAAGGCATCATTTGAAATAAAGAATTATTTGATGTTCAGTTCCTTTAAACTGAAAATAGTTTTGACTGGTTCAGGATCTGACGATGTGTCTTAAACTGTTCAAGCGTATTCCCAGCATGACTGAAAAAGGCAGAGAGGAGCAATGAGTTTGCCGAGAACTCAAGAGCAAGGGCATCAGCCTGGTTTTGCATCTAGATTTTCTGCAGCGCTGTGTATTTGTATTCATTAATTTGGCTCTGTTAATGCAGTACCTACAATAAATAGCCTCGCCCATGGACATTACTTAAGAACACGTAAGCATTTTGAATCAGCTGTTGGTTTTCCTGTTGACTTTGTGATAGGGCGTGTGCGGAGGGAGAAGATCCTTGGCCCTGAAGGTTGCTGCCCAGTCAGATCTCTGTCTGCTTTCACCTTCAGTGTTGTCTGTCGCCTTTGTGCACTTTGTACACTGCAAATACAGCTTGTGACTTGTTTATACTGTGATTTGGTCACGGCTCTTTAGGATGTATATGTGCTTAGGGGAAACATATTTCAACTATGTTTCTGTGATAATTCAGCTGTACACTGTAAATAGCTGACAATCCTGTTATTAAATCTCAGAATGTGACAAGGGCACTGCCTTCAAACGAAGACAGGAAGCGTTTGAGCTTGAGCATTAAAGAATCACTTTTAATGGCAAGAGCAATTAGGCAGGGAATAGACCATTAGTATCAGGGAAGGTTTCTGCTGTGCCATAGCCACACATCACCCAGCACAGGTTAGAGACGGTGTGAGTAGGGGTTGTGTAATATGTACTCATGCAGAATGTACAAGATGAGATTGGATGATGCAGTTGATCTTTGATTATATTTTTGATGACACATCCTAGCTGCTCTCTGCCTGTTTGTAAGAGAGAAATCTGCCCGCTGCTGCTGGCTTGGATGCTCTGTGCTGCTTACTCCTCATTGACGCAGCAACTATTAGGGGCTATTGGACCCTCTTGCATCAATTGGAAATGCGTCGTAATGATAATTTTGCCACTGGGGTCAGGATTACAATGAAGACGATATTTTGAATAATTGATGCTCAAGGTGTTTTAGGATTTGATTTTTTTTTTTTTTTTTAAAAAAAAGGATATTGCTGGATGACATCACCAAGCGGGACAGCCTGCTTAATGACTCATAGGGGAGCAGGAGGCTCTGCTGTGTAGGTGTTTTAGGATTTGTGGGCTTCATGTTGAAGGCTGGCAAGACTAGGAGCTTTAGCTGCAAAACAACTGTGGCTTTATCATGAAGAGCGAGCAGATTTGACACAGGGGAAAAGAGGGCCTGGCAATGGAGGTGTGAGCAGAAGTGACTGCTGGTTACTGTGCAGAGCTTGTTCACTTCAGTGGCAATGCATCTTCCTTTCCTGCCTCCCCCACACGCTAGTCTGATTTTATTTATTTGACGTGGCTTATCAAAATGCAAGATTGTAAGAATTTCTGAAGTGACAAACTGTTTTCTTTCCGTCTGGAAGTTTCACTGCAGCCTACAGGATTTAGAAACTTGAACCCTGCTGCGATTCAAAAGGAAATTTTCTGTAGAAGTTGCACTTTTCTGCCTGTGCATCAGGGATTCTGAGAGAGCCCCTGGGAGCTGCTAGGTGCTGTTCCCCATTAGCATTTGCATTATAGTAATAGAAGTCCTGCAACTGCATTCTTATCAGGCGAGGTTTAGTACATCAGTGCGGCAAGACAGCAAAGGCCTCTATGGAATATGTTTAAAAATATGTAGCCAGCTTGTACTTTTTTTTTTTTTTTTTTCCTAAAGCTGCTTCTGGTTGCACTGAGGATTCTTCCTTGTAGACTGTGAAATGGTGTGTATGGGTACTTACTGTGTAAATACTTGTTGTTTGCCTCTGCTTAACACTTTGCAGTAGATTCTCCTCAGATATGGAACACTGTATTTTTTGGAAAAAAATATAAAATTTAAATCTTGTGTAGCTCTGAAGGGAAATGTTGATTTTTATTATGTGGGGGTGTGAGCATCTTATTTTTGGTATTCATTACTTATTGTTTCTTCCCTAGAAGAAGGGCAGGTAGTGTAGCCAGAGCTGAGAGTATTCAGCAAGGCTTTTCCTTCAAGGTGCACACTTGTCTCTGCTTATATTAATTGCATTGCAGTGACTGACTCAAGTTCATAGCTTTTGGTGAGTTGCTCTGTAACCTGTAATGGCAGCACTTTGTTGTTGCCTTTGTTTCATTCCCTGGTTTTATCAGGCTTTTGCATTCCGGATTCCCATTATAAATCTGTTGCAGACATCTAAAATGTCTCCCTGCAGTTGTTTAAGTGGGAACATGTGATCTGTTTTGTGATATTGAAAACTGTCAATGAGAGCATTTGAAAAATAACGGCAGAAATTTGCTGAGACGTGCAAAATGTCCCCAACCAGCACTCTGGGCTGCACTGAGGCTCCAGGCTGCTCGGAGAATGCGTGGGAAACGTGGGGAGAGTCTGACACATTATTGTTTCTTTCAGAGATAGTGGTGTCTAAAGATGAATCAACAGATCTGTTCTGGTAGGTAGTTCAGACACTGGTGCAAAGGTGGCAACAGCGTAGTTGTTCCCCTGTCTCTGCCTTGACATCACCCCATCTCTAACCAGGATGTACCTGTGCAGTGCCCCTCCAGGTGATGCCCCCATCTCTTACACCTTAACGTAGTCCAAACCCCTGGTAGCCCCAAAGCCAAAATACTCCTCCCTGACCTGCCAGGAGGTTTCTGATCCAGACAGGACAACCCCGAGGTGCTCATGGGCACAACATACACCCAAGGGCACAACTGTTGCCCTTGGGTATACAAGGAGGAGCTAAAAGCATCTTTGGACTCTATTTATGTACAGGTATAATCCAATGATTGTCATAATAATACCCTCTTCTACAGCAGGGGTAGGGAGAAAATTATTCTTTTATGAAACAGTAAAGGAGATTTAGTTGCCTAAAACTTTACAGCACACAGGTGAATGAGTGTTCTCTTTTCATGATTATTTTGTGTTTGACAGCTGTTTGCCACTTACGTAGTCCGTTACAGGAGGTAGCTGATTTTCTGTTGCCTGTTGTTTGTTTATAGAGGTGGTCTTTATAAAGTTGTATTTAAGGTACCTTCTAAAAATGCTAATGAATAAAAAGGAGTCTAATTTGGTTTATGGTCCTTTTCAAGATGAACAGAAACTGGCCTGACTGAGAATAGGGATTTGTCACTTCACTACACCCACCCAAATTCAAGGAAATTCAATTAAAAGCTTGAGTCTCCAATCTCAGTTACAATGAAACACAATAGCTGCAGAGCAGGGGTCAGGTCCTAGGTTCCAGAAAGGGAGATGCTGGGTTGGGAGTGATTTGGGGTCGGCAGGGAAGCTGTTCTCCTCCTCCCAGGCAGATCCAGAAGTCTGCATGAGTCTGTGCTTCCTCGGGAAACTTCCCTTTCCCCTCTGTGCCTCTTCCACCTTCCTCTGTGATTTGGAGCAGGGGAATGGGTGTTTGTGCATAATGCGAAATTCCACCTTCTCTTTTTAGAGGTCTGAAGGACAAATAATGTCTTTAAAGTTTCTGTGCGATCCTCAAAGCTGTTCCCCAGACAAAAAGTTCTAAGCAGCTGGTGTTTGAGACCTTCAAAATTGCATATTATGGAAGATGCATCAGCTTTCAAGGACTTAGATGCAGTTGGATGCTCCCAGCCATCTCTCTCTCCCTGCTTTGCCTCCCCAGACTTCTCAGCAAAGCTTACGGTTTTGCAGAGGGCTTCCTTCTACAGCAGGACTGAACTCCTTATGACCCCTGGGGTAAATGTCTCTCCTGCAGTTGTGGTTACCTGCTTTTCTCTCTACAGAGAAGGTGTGTTCTGAATTTTTCAGTCTCAGAGCAGTAATCCTCCATATGCATTGTTCAAATCTTTGCAAGAACTTTTCTCCATTGAGTTAGAAATTAGCATTTCAAATTCTATGGGGGAGAAGTTGCCAGAGTTTTTTATATTTTAAGCTTAGAGTTTGGAACAGAATCAGAATATCTAATCCACTTTGCATTCCCTGCTTGGTCTTTCCTCCCTGCCTTATGAATTGGCATCCTTGTCCTTATGAGGTAGAGCAATATTGTGCACCACTGTAAGACTTCTCCCATGAAATATCGAAGTATCATTATGCTGATTTGCAACACATTTTCCAATAACTGTTAAATTAGTGTGATGTGAGGTTGTACTGGAAAGAGTTTATGCTCTTCAGCTGCTTTACGGGATGACCTCTGAATTACTGGCCAGAAGAGAAAATAGTCACACAACTGCTGGGAATGATTTGGGATGATTCGGTGCTGCTTCTTATTCAGTAAAAGAACGGCTGATTTCCACGAGTTAAACAGCGTGGTCCAAAATTTGCACCTTGGATCTAAGTTACTTTTCCTCCTTTTCTTTTCCTCTTTCCCCTGTGGTGACGGAGCTGCCGCAGCTCCCTGCAGGGAGGAGTGCCCAGCTGGTGCCCAGGGTGACAGCAGCTCCAAGCCTGGGTCAGAGCATTGGCTGGGGAGGCACATGGAAAAACACAGGGCAAGCCTGGGTTGTCTAGGGAGAAACGGACAACTAAAATGCTCTTTTACTGCCTTTCGGGGTAGTAAAGCTTCCTAAAAGAAAACTGTGTTTAGAGAGATCTGTAATAGAGGCCTTACAAGTCAAATTGATTTAATTCTTAGAGTGCTAAAGTGTGAACGTGCAAAAAGCATAGTAAGAATTTCTCACCACTTGGCACCTTATCCTCAGTGGCTGAGTGAGTACTTGATCCATTCTGCATACTGACACCAGGCACTAATTTTAGATCACAGGGACTATGAAGAGTGCAGTTTCTAGCTCTTGACTTGCTGTAATGTACTTACGGCAAATAGGGGAAACTGGTACATAAACTTTTTTCTCCCCCAGCAAGGGAGGTGTCTGCTTCCGCTAGCAAGGAATCTCTTACCATTAGAGTGCACTCAAAACAAATTACTGTGGAATAAAAGCCATGATTTTTAATCCTATTTAAAAATAAATACCCACAATTTTGTTCTGAAAATAAGGTCAAAAGTCATTTAAATTGCGTAATATGGGTTATTAGTCTAGTATGAAAATCTGTCTAGAATTTATGAGCTGGTTTTGCTCACGTTTGTTTGGTATAAATAAACAGTAACTTGGAGCAGAAGAGGGTCGGGTCCCCTGCATGTACTGTCCTGTTTTGAAGGGTGAATTCACTGCTGCATAAATCTCACAAAAGGTTCAAAGCCCCGCAGCAAAAGTATTAGTAAAGGATGCAGCCATAAGCAGGTTGTGTCATCTGGGATGCGTATCAGCGTGACGTATTATCCATTGAGTGCTTTGTTTGCATTTGGTAAATATGATGAGCTCCAGCTCTGTGCTGAAGTAGCACTGCAGAACTTACCAATGGCTTATCCAGTCGGCAGTGAGCAGGATGAGCCTCTGGTCACCATCCAGCCAGTTTGTTTTGTTTCACAGGATTGCAGGGGATGCGTTCTGCCTTCTCCCAGTTGATTCCTCTTTTGGAAGCAGACATGGGGACAGCTAACTGCGTATAGTGCATGTAGAGTCCTGCTCCAGAAACCCTGACGGTCCGTGGTTTGGGCAGTCCTCCGCTGCGTTTTGCATGGGCTAGGGCTGGGTGTGTGGCTCCTTTTAAAAACCGGACAGTAACTTCAACGTGTTTTCAACCAGAGAACAGAGAAGGATTTAGAAAAAAATACTGGGAAAAGGAAGTATATGTATCCGTGCTGCCAACTCACAGGGCAGCCAGCATATCAAGCAGGAAATAGTGGCAACCAAATAAGGGCAAGGCAGAATAGCTAAAATGAGGCATGTTATCCCCTGGCTGTCACAACAGCGCTGTATTCCAGCTGAGGGCCCAGTGCACAGCCAGTTTTATCAATAACTGTGTGATACCCGCAGGCCCTTGAGCCTGCACCGAACAGGAATCCTGGGAGAGAGCGCAGCCCCAGCGTGCCAGCCCATCTGAACCCATCGTTTTTGTTCCAGCTCATGGAAAAATTATTTTAGATCATCTCATCACTTTAAACATTTTAGTAAGTGTTAATATACTTTCAGCACAGTGGAAATAATCACCATATGGCTGTAAGATCTGCCATCTGTCCAGGGATGTTGAAATACAATTAGTCCATGTAGTCCATTTATCAATCTATAAGTGACAATATTCACAGTCCTGGCAACTTTGGCTGCTGACAGAATCAGCACTTGTGTAGGCCTACCTGTCTGACCTTATTACAATCAATATGTAAATGAGATGGAAAAAATCCTGTCGTTCACTGCATCCTTCACCCTTGACAGAAATAAAAAAAAGTCTATATTGGTGTAAATGAGACTGAGAAAACGTTATGCCTTAATTTTTGTAGCACTAATTGTTTTTTTATGTCTAGTAGACCCTTAATTTCATAAGGAGAAGCTAGATTTCCTTGCAGTCTTTTAATCAAGAAATATCAGCATGACAGAGTATGTCACAAGGGAAAAAATCATTATTAAATCCTCTCATGTTGTATTAAATTCCAAGGCACAAAACCCTAGATGTTAGAAGCATGAGAAATGTGATCATTAACATCATACAGGTAAGAATTTATTTTTCCAACATCTCTTGTTTGACCTCAGGAAAGTAAGAAGATGGCTTTTCAGCAGAATGAATAATTTTTTGAAAAAAGGTCAAGGCCTTTTAATTTTAAAATTACTAATAAACTGACACTATAAGGGGTCTGATTTTTGACCACCCGGGCAAGTCTAGCCCCTGCGTGTCCTAGCGTGGCTGCTCAGGACTGCTACCCCCCTTAAAACTTGGCTTAGATTTATAATGGCTAATGCATATCCAGAAAATAACTTGAACTTTTTGTTTGGTTTTACATATTACCCAGACTCATACTGCATAATAAGTTTATAATAAGAATGTGTGCTATGTTTTGTTTATTCTACAAATTTTCAGCCAGCCCACACTAATTTTGAGACTCTGCTGACAGGAGAATGTCATTTTTTCCGCATATTTGCATTATAGCCCATAGTTATAGAGCCTGCATTGCATGAAAAATGCTGATACTTGAAACTAAATCCTTGCGTAGCCCACACCTCATACAACCTGTACCTTGCATAACCCACAAGGTCGGAGGCACTGGCATGCAGAAATTGGAAGTTCCCCAGGGAGCAGGACTGCAGGGATCAGAAATAGGTGGCTACTGAGGTTCAGGAATTTCTGGGATAAGTTTCTCCTAATATTACTTGCAAACATGCAGAGTTTGAAGTTTTAGCAAGTTGCAGAGGTTTAGTTTTGTGTCTTTACTGATACTGGGGTTTTTTTTGTGGCAAGGGGAGTAGTGATTTTGCTTTGTAGATCCTGTGTTTCTTATGAATAACCTGTTGGTTAAGTTTTTCAGATTTAGTTTTTCTCTCTGAAGCTCAGGAGATTACTAGAGGATCTTCACTTTTGCACTGGGGTTGTTGACAGCTTTTTATGCCAACAAATAAATGTACATATCTGAGATCTGTACTGTAAATCTGATGGCAGCAGATGGTGTTACATTTTTAAAGACTAAAGTGAATAACGTTAGCTTCTAAATGTTTGAAATTTCCTTTGTATTTTTAACTTGAAGCAGAAGAAATGTGTCATTGCATGATCTTACTGGCTGCTAGTAAATACATTAGATTCAAGAACAGTGTCCTCCGGTTCCTTAGAGAGGTGCTGCCTGTGTGCTAGCAGCAACCAAAATATTCTGGTTGTTGATTGTATTAGTCTATTAAAATTGCCAGAAAATGGAAATTGCTTTTTTTCCAGATAGTCTAATTTAAACTGCATTGAGTGGGGAATGACGCTGGCTTTAGCCATGCTCCTTTGTGCCCAGCATCTTGACATTTCCCAACTGCATCTGGGGGTTCCAGGCTGTGAGCACAGGGGGTGCACTTCTGCTGGAACCTCTCTTTACTGTTTTTGATACACAGTCTTTGGTGTTCTTGACTACGTTTCGTGTTTTTTGTCTTCTAGACAGCTTGTTTAGGAGGAGGCTGGTAGCAACAAATCTGTTTAAACATGGCAGTGCTGTTGCTAACACAGGCAAGTTGATACCTGTACCAAAAACCCAGTGCGGGCATTGGTTTGCATCTTTCTGATCTCTCATGGAGTAAATTGCTTGTTCTTTAATTGCTTTTAATTTTTACATGCCTAAATTTCATTAGAGGCATGCATCCTTGTGTTATTAAACCATCTGTTGGCACCCTTTTTCCTTGCAGTCTAATAAAGCGCTCAGACCCGAGTGTTTTGTTAGCCCAGGTGCTCTGGCAGCATCTCTGGGCACGGCGTGTACCAGCATAGGGCACACGCCGTGCCCTGCCCGTGCTGCCTGCACGTAGTGGTGGCCACTGGGACAGGCAAAGCCCTATCGCTTGCTTCTGACGTTACGGTTGGTAGAATTCCTTATTTGATCCTTTAGGCAGTAGATCAAAAAGTTATACAACTTGTTCTTTAAACTGAACTGATTGGCTTTCCCCCCTCCTAGTATAAGTGGAAGAAAAGCCTCAGGGTAGAACATTTGAATAGGGCATGGGAAAGCATATCGATAATTACATGCATGGATTACTGCACAAAAGTACTCCCCTCCAAAGATCCGCTTAGTTCTGTGGTGTTTGAAATAATGGAGTGTTTAATCATATTATTTTGCAATAGTGAGGCCTTGATTATGCTACTGAATAAAATCAACTTTTCAGATTTCTTTGTGCGAAGGCAACCTCATTTGCCATGCAAATTCTTACAGCATGGGAGGAGAAAAAGTCCTAAACATAAAGATGCTGCCCTGGTGGTGTCAGTGGGTTTCACATGCACAGACACGCAAGTGGTCTTTCACTTCAGCCTCTGTTTGTAGGTACAGTGTATTTTGATCGTATATCCTCTGACATTTAATCTCTTTGTTTTTTAAACAAACACCAAATAGCATGCACAACCTTCAAGTATCCCTAGCCTTCTGCCACACAGAAGACATAATGCAAAGGATTAATAATAATAATAATGATAAAGATTCCACTAGCATGCTAAAGGATTTTTCTGCTGGTTTACAAATGCAAAATAAATTGCTCTCTTCCCCCAGAGTTGTGTCTACGTTACTTTCTCTTCTTTGATCGTTTCTCACCACTGGTGACTGTAGATGTGTATGCTGTCTGATGTGGGGTGAAGAGGACCAGGAGCAACTGGGGCTGCCGACATCTCATGTCTCCCAGCAAGGCCAGTGCTGGGGGCTCCTGAGCAGCGCTTGTGGCGTGGGTGAGGGCTCTGAGGAGTGCTGCCTCTTATTTTATTTTTATGGATGGTGCTCAAGGAGCTTGACACAGTTCAGATCTGTACACCGGGTCCTTATTTCTCCTTTGTAAAACAAACCAACCCACCCCCATGGTGTGTTACCTGTGTGTGAGAAAATTCATGGTGGGGCAGAGCTGAGGTTTTGTTCGGGCTCGGCTGGGCTGCTCTGACAGAAGCAGAGGCCAATGTGTGCTCTGTGGGGGTGAGCTGAGCGTTTCCCCCACGTGGGGTACCCGTGGGCTGGCTCAGCCCTGCACACCCCGCTGTAATGAGCTCCTGTGGGCTCCCTCCTGCCCGAGCATCCCTGTGCTGCAGCAGAGGGTCTTGCCGAGAGCTTTCCAGAGCAGCCCCCAACGTGTAAAATGCAAGGGTAGCGTGTGCCAGCGCTTCATCTTTCCTACCACTAGCTGCATGGGGTAAATTCTGGCGCACGCATGCGAGCCAAAGCTCAGGGAGCCGCAGTGACCCTGAACCCGGTGTTCCCTGGGCTCATGGCCGGGTGGCGGTGCTGGCACCAGGCGAGGCACAGAGGGAGGCTGCTCCCCTGCTCCTACAGGCTTGGGCTCTCCGCTCCAAGATTTACGCTTTCAATTTACAGTGGCAATCTCTCGCTGAAATATTACAATGCAAACATTGTGCCACAGAAGAGGCTGTGCTGAAAGTATTAACTCTACTGGGGCTGGGGCGAACCCAGAGGATGTAATTTTTAACTGATCCAGAAAAACAGGAAGGCTTTGGGGGTCTGTTTATGTGCTGATGCAGCCTCGTTTGTCAACATGGGTAGGAAAGGTGCTGGAGGTAAACAGAGTACAAATATTTTTTTCAGTTTAATAGGGGTTGAATTTATCCCTATGCCAGTGGAAGGCTGTGTAAACATTACCCAGGGGTGCAAATTTATGCGTCCTCTTTCAGCATCTTCGCAGGAAAAAATCTCTGAGATAATCAGAGTAACACGACCAGTTTCACACACATGTGTCTCACAGCTTGGTTTTTTTTCTAATAAATAACCTTACCTGTGGAGGATTTGTTGAGGATCCTCTCAGTTGCTGTCACTTGTGTGTGAGTGTTTGTTCAGTGTCTTGAAAGATTAATAGCCCTCTGGAGATAGCCCAAAAATAAAGTGTGAGCTTTTTCCCTGCCCAAGTTAAGCCTTTTAATTTGTATATTGACTTCATAAAGGCGTAATGGTATTGTGAGACCTCACAGATGTTACAGTGATTTTTATACGGAGAACTTTTGTACTCAAGATTTATTCTTTTGGACTTAACTCAGCCACAAATCAAAAATTAGCTTAATTAACGTCTGTGCTTTTAACAGGAAAATTCCTCTTTAGGTAGCTAGGTTTTTTTCTTAATTTTTTTGAAGTAAGTGGAACTATTATGTTTCTTACAAATGCAAGAAGCACTTTTGCTAATTACATTCTGTCAGTTGAAATAATAATGCCTGTAAAAGAAGGGAGCTAAAAAGATATTTTTTTTTTTTGCATGAATTTCACATATTTCTGCAGATAAGTTGATACCAAATCTAGTATAAAGTGGGCACCAGAGAATCATGACACTGGTTATTTGCACGAGTTGCACGCCCTTCCATCTATCAATGCTGCTGCCAGATTCAGCACTTCTTTTCAACCTCGTTGTGAGGAGACCTGTCTGCCTACAAAATGGGAATTTCAACAGCTAAAAGACTAAAAAGAAGGACCTCAGGTCAATTATATTTTTTTAAATAGCTGTTCCTCTTTCTTGTTTTCTCTTTTTTGGGGATGATGTAATTTCTCTCCTACGTGTCAGGGTTTTTTGGTTGTTCGCTGTACCCTCCTATGTACCCGGGGTTCCACCTGCGGTGGGGAACACCGCCCGGCAGCGCAGGGCCTGGCTAGCAGAGTGCCGACAAATGCAGTTTAAGGGGTGCCTGCACTTTCTTCTTACAGAGAGAAAAAAGAGGAGCAAAACCCAAGTGCAGTTGCCCCCTGCTAGCCCAGCCTGTTGCTCTGCGCTGGTTCTCCCATCCCTTGTGTACAACAGATGCCAAGACCTCCCCCTTCTCTCTGCGCTCACCTTCCTGCCTAGGGTTGCTTCTCTGTCCTTCCAAGTAATTTTTGCTGTGGGATTTGCCTGCGTGAGGAGGACTCTGTGCTGCAGGTCAGAGAGGAGCTGCCCAGGTCTGTGGAGCCCAGTGGCTCTGGTCAGACGTGCATTCAGGCACCAGCGCTTGGGTGCAGGCAGGGGGTTTGCAGGGCTGGCATCCTGTCCCACCTTCCTCCACATCGTGTAGGGGCAGTTGTTAAAACCACCAGCAGCTGCTTTCTGGTCTGTAAAGACTGTTAATTTTTACAATAGTCTCTTTTGTTGAGTGGCAAATATTCAGCTGTTGGTTTAGCCTTTTAAATTCACATAGTCGAAACCTTCCCTGGGTATATCTGGTATAAAACTTCCCTGCAATGATAGTGATAGAAAAGCTAGAGAGGGAATGAGGTGATTTATTTCCAGGCTTGCTACTGGCTGTGTTATCCCGGGATGCCATCTCACCTCTCCATGGCTGTTTCTTCAGGTGTAAAGTGGAACCATTACCCACCTGCTTGCCTCATGCTGTGAGTTTTGCACCCTTGCAAGTTGAAACAGGCTCTTTGCTTCTGCTGGTTGCGTGTGCTGGCAGCCCGCACCAGAACCTGCCTGTCGCAGCCGATGAGATCTGAATGACCTGGATTAATTAGCAATGCCAGTTTGGGAAGAGAGCAAGCTGCCTGCTTTCGTGATGCTGGCTTGCTGCTACCGCATCTGCAAAACGTGCAGGCTTGGTGTTCATCTCTCCCCAGCTCTGCACATTGCCTGTGCTGAGTGTGCCCAGTCTGCCACCCTGGTTCCCAGCCCCAGCCATGAAATGGGCAGTGATGGGCGCTGGGTTACAGTCTCTCAGGGAATTGGGCTGACACAGCTGAACGTGTGGTGTTTGTGGTGAGTGTAGGGAGGATGTGCCTGTATTACTTGGAGCACGTGTGGTAAGGTGAGGAGGGGTCCTCCAACTTTGTCCTCAGCCATCACTAAGAAGCTAATTCATGTGGTTTTCTGTTTCCCGAAAAGATTGTATTCAGGATGGCACGAGCCTTCAGTATGTAGGGATAACAGGCTGGAGGATAGTGGACTCTTGCTTTGAGAAAAGATTAATTTTGTGTATAAACTGCAACAGGTGTGCTAATTACCATGTGTGACACCACGGGCTGTGACTTGTCCCCACGGCAGTTCTGTCCTGCATCAGAGGTCTGCCTTTACTTGGGTTTTGGTGTTTGAGGGAGAGGGGTTGGTTGGTTCTTAAAGTTTGAGATGTGCGTATATCAACAAGTGAGTAGTGTTAATGGGTAGAGAGAAACAGTATTTTCACAGGTCATCTTTAGGCGTCATTACTTATCTGGACTTCCACCAAGATGAGCATTTCAAATAGGAGAAAAATCTCCATCTGTGAACTGAGGGGCCATCATGCAACAGTAAAATCTAGAAAGACAAGGCAGCAGGAGCCTGGCAGGGCAGCTGGGCACCCTGAGGAATTGGGAGCCCCAGTCCCCCAGAAAAGGGACATTTAGTGACTTCTGGGGTCTTGGAGGAGCGGCTGGAGAGCTTGCTGCTTTCATGGAACAGGATGTATTTACTCAGTTTTGATTGGAACCAAAGGCACGGGTTTGCCTCGCTGATGTGCTCTTAGCCTTTGGAGCTGTGCATGAATTTTTGAGGAAACCAGAGGCACAGGTGATGCTCGGTGGCTTTGGGAGCTGGCAGCATCACCGTCCTGCTTTTGCAGAGGAGCTGAGGGCGGGTGGCCGGTGGGTGAGCTGTTCCTGCACGGCTGGCCGAGCCTTCGGAGGGGTGTTGTGGGAACAGCATGCCTCTTATTAGCAACATTGCTTATTTTTGAATTATCATAAATGAATACAAGTGGCACTCCAGACTACATTCTATATGAAGATATACATAAAGGATTAGTTCTCTTTATTGCGTTGTCAGGCAGTAGTAGCAGTGCTCAATCCAGATAACTGTTGACACTGTTTATCGTGGTGCATTTGGCAAATAAAATTTCTTGTATGATGACCAGTGACGGGGCGTACGTCACAATGTAGGATTTTGTGTTTGTACCTACTCTTCTTCTTTCTTGAAAGATTCTCATTATCAAATACTTGTTACAGCAAATCACTGCAGATCTGCTGGCACTGTCATGTAATATAAATGTCAGCATGTGCATGATGCTGACCTGTAGCAGGAAGCACCACGTTCCAAAAGCTCCATGCTGACGTGCTGTCTGCAGGCACATGCATCCTCCACCAAATGGCAGTTTTGTGAGGACATGTTCTTTTAAAAAATAGGTTTATTCTAATCGGTAAATTAGGCAGCTAATGCACTATCAGTGTATTAGTATTAGCGTGTGGAGAGCACAAATAATCCGGTCCTGTAAACTAGGAATCCTTATCCCAGAGATTTTATGTGACCTGCTAATGAAAGTTTTAGCAAAATATGCAGATAGTGGTTTTGCACCTGGTGGAGTACCAGGGCTACTGTCACAAATACATAGACAAATACAGATCCTACAACAGGTGAAGGAGCTGCTTTGCTCTATTTACTGCTTGGTCAGTGCACCCACCTGATGCGTACTGGCCACTTTGTGCATTTAAAAGAACTTGGGCGCTGATCCTGCAGGCACCCACCTGAGTCACTGTGTCGTATTTACTACCAAAAAAGATTGCTCCAGTACAGGAGCGTTCATGTCATCAGTGCCTTGTTCAGAGCTGGAGCTGGCTCCATGTGGCCCCACACGTGGCTGGGGTCCGGAGCTCTCCTGGATGCCAGACGTACGCCCTGCCGGGGCTCGCTGTGCCAACGCTCCATCAGCCACTGGTGCCCCACAGCTTTTACGGTGCTGGCTGCCAATCAGCAAAGGCTCTTTACAGCTGAAATGGTTTAAATCACTGGCAGTGCTCATGATACAAGTGATGAACAAGGAACTTTGATTTAAATAATTTGAACTTTTCCTAAGCGAGAACTCATTCCTGTTGATTAGGAAGAGTAATATATGTGGCTTGCAGCTAGTCACACAGTTGTAAAACTTGGCATGGTTGTACATTAACCAGAAAGTGATACTTGTATCTCACACAGCTGTGGGTGCAGTTAGCTCCAGAGTCTTGGGTTTTGCTTTTTGAAATCTTCAGAAAAGGTTTAAGACATACTTCCACCTTAATGGAGGTTTTTTACTTGAGATTTGTCTTATATGGTGCAAGGATGGGAATGAAATTAGAAGTCAACTAAAATGTGTAAAACCATTACTTGAAAATTGCAATCATATTTATGAAACATGCTGGCCATATTTAATAATAAAAACTTATCAAAGTGCATTTCCTGTCTTAATCTGCACTATTAAGCAAAGAACTATTAGGTATAATTTAGGTCTCCATTTACTGCTTTTCAAGCAGCTTTACTCTAAACAGTGAATGTTACTGTCAAATTGATTTTTAAATAGTTTTTTTTTAAGAGTATTTAATCAATCATTAACAACTTCGGTTAAAATTCATGAGATTTTAAACATTCATAAATTCTCTTTGTCTTCTGATTTACGAGTCCACAGCCTGGCTGGCAGCACCACTGCTCCCTGCCTCCCCGGGCAAACTGGCAGTCACACGTAACGCCCAGCTTACAGGGGCTCACATGATGCAGGATGTGCTGTGGGAATTTCAATTTAGCATTGCTGTTGTTTTAAACATAAAACTGGATGAATCTCTGATAAAATGAAAGAAACCCTGGAAAACAAAGTCGTTCCTGTATCAGCAAATGCTTTCTTGAATGTCAAAAGTTGCAAATGAGTAATGCGGCATAACCCTGCTCAATTTGGAGCTCTGTAAGGCTGTGGTGTGTGTTTTAAAAGTGTCTCATTCAGCGTTTCACTGAAAAATGGAGTGCCGTGGCTTTATAGTTGCTTGTGTGTGCTACACTGGTCAAAGGAGTTTGGGCTGCAGTGAAGGAGGGTATTTCCCTCCGTGTTAAAAGCTGCACCACCAGAGTTTGTCAGTGCTGTTGGCTTTGCAGACCTGCCGTGGTGTGAGGGATAGCGTGGTGGCACCGACTCTCAGTGCCAGGGATGCTGGCTCCTGCGCCCTGCGGATGGGTTTGAGCTCCCTGGAGTAAGAGCTGAGCACAGACTGGGGGTTGGCAGCAGGGAGTGCAGCAGGGCAGGCACGGCTGCAGAAATGCATCTTCGCTTAACTACGATGAGCCAACACTGGGAAGATCCTTCCAGGAGGCTGTGTCCTGGAGGCGCTTTGTCCAGGGGGTCAAAAATAAGTTCTGTGGCTTTGCTGACCCATAGAGCCATTGACAGCAGAAAGGGCAAAGGCGTGTGTGGAGAGCAACCAACCGGCCCTTCCAGATCTGAATCTCAACAGAAGGTCAACAGTTCACTTACCTTGAATGCACTAAAATGCTTAAGTTTACACATCACGTTTCCTTTTTTTAAGAAAATAATTTATCAACTAGCCCACTATCACTGTGAGTGATAGGGCTGCTGTTTGTATTCAGGAAGACAAAATGCACTTTTTTGGGTTTAGTAATCATAAGAATTAGAAACATAGTGAGGTTTTGCTGTTGCTTTTTAGTAGAAGCCCCAGTGAATGGATAGGTGGCTATCTCAAGCCCTGAGCTTCATTATCTATTAATTTATCTGCTTGGATGCATGTATACAGGTCCTGTTGACAACAGTAGGTGCTACAAGACTCCTGAAAAAAATGGGGATAGGTAATTTTTACCTTCGTTCTGCTTTTATTATCTCCAGTTTTACTTCATATACTTTCTGCTCCTGCTGCAGAGAGGCCAGGCATAGTTTTAACAGTGTGTTCTGGTATTGTTAAGATGAGTTAACAGAGTTAACATTTTTTGTGGAATAGGTTTGCAAGGAGGAAACTTCTGAAAGTTCAAACTGCAAGATATAGGTCATATTACCATTAGCAAGAAGTTATTAATAGAATCCTTTAAAAATACAGAACTAAGTAAAAGGCAAAGTAAATTCAGAATTATTCTTCACTCGGAGAAAGTATGTATTTTTAGAGTAAAAGAGTAAGCTGCTTGGGAGAAGCTTCGCTTCCCTGCATTCCTTATGGCAAATTCCACGACCTTCGTGGGTGTTACGCTGCTAACCCTGTGTAATGGATGATGGAATATTTAAAAAATGTTACTGAGACCTGCCCCTTCTTTCCTCCCAGCTGAGGACGGCATAGATTTTAGCATGTGAAATGAGAGTTAGGTTCAGTGAGGTACTGATAAAGAGGAGCTCAAGCGAATGCTATGCTTTCACAGCTGTAGCATGACAGTCCCATTGTAATTTCAGTTTATTTCATATGAATATTTTACAGGATGAAGCAGAGGTGTCCATCCAGAATATCGTGCATGGCAGCCCCTGGAAAAATGTAAAACTTTGCATATGTCTTGCAAGCAGAAAACCGTTGTTTCATTTTCTCCTTCCTGAGGCCTTGCTGGGCTTTGCAAGTTCTCTGTGTCTTTCCTGAGCTAATTCTACTCCTAAATCACTTTTGTCTGTTTGATATTCATAAGTTTACTCCCCTATATCTTAATTTGACTGCAATGGTCAAGATGAAGTGTGATGTTTGATAGTGTTCCTGCATAAAGTACCTGAAGTTGTTCTGTTCTAAAAATGCACTAGTGGATATACAAGGAGCTGAAGATTATAGAAAACGTAATAAAACATAGTTCCAAAACTATGGGACCGAGAATAATAGAAGAGAATTATTTATATGAATAGGAAAGAATGGCTTATGGGAGCAAGAGATCTGTCTGGCCTTTCACCTACGTCTTTTCATTTGCTTTGTGCAAAATTCAGCCTGGCAGCCTTTTCAGTTTCCACGTGGTAGACATTTTTGGGTGGTAACTCTATTGTAGTGTAATTGTTTTTGAATCCTGTCATAATTCTGTCAAGTGTAACTATTCATGTTGTAATATTTTGTATGTGGTAAGAATATATTGTGGTACACTTAATATGCACAGTTATATATATATATTTAAGAACTAGAAGCATAAAAATGTATATAAAAGCACAGCAGAGCTCGATGTGCAGTTCACTTCTGAACTTGGATTAAAGGTACAGTTGGAAGTCAATTTAGTTTTATGGCCATTAAGTAAGTCTTAATTCTGATCTTCAGCCTGGGTGACTTTGGGTGTACCATGTTCAGTTGTTTGAGTCCTGCATTTTCTCTGCTTTTGTGTGATTTGCATTGTCACATGTTGAAGGTAAATCAAACCCCCCTCCACTGTGTGCACAATTTTCTTGATGAGAAAAAGCAGCCAAGGAGGGCCGTTTGGGAACGGAGTGTCAGGGGCAGTACGTCATCCTCTGAGAGTTGAACTGAAAGGCAATATATATCAACACAGGGGTTTGGTTGTGTTTCTTTTCCCCCTTGCTCCCTGGGATGATTGACTGGTTTTGCATCTGATGAATTTTTCATGCGGATCCACAGAACAGGGGGATTCTAAGGATAGAGATTAATATTTCAGTAATTATACTGTGCCTGTAGGTTGCTGGAGTCCTTGGTGCATCCACAGAGGAACCCTGGCTGTGGGTAGCTGTTCACAGGAATGCGTGGCAGGAGGAAATCCAGCTGGGGGCGGGGAGGGGGGGCGCTTGTTATTGCTTTTGGCAAAATACGTGGATGGGGAAAGAAAGAATGCGTATGAGTATCCTTTCCTGGAAAAAAACTAGTTTGAGGAAAAGGTGGGTACCAAGTTACGGGGAGAAAAAAGCTGATTGCTGCCTGGACTACAGCAGGAACTTTAGGATGTTGAATGTCACTTAGCGATGCCAAGGAGAGGTACCCAAGGCTGGATCGTGGCTTGGCAGCATCACTGCTCTGCCTTTTCACTTGGGGGATTGCCAGGTGCTCTCTGTCTTGTGCTTTCAACATGCCTGGTCAAGGCTGGGCTTCTGGGACATTTCATCTTCTGCAGACTCATGCATCCATTTCTCCTGTCCCTCCCTATTCCAGAGAACAGCCCATCTTCACCACCAGAGCCCATGTCTTCCAAATTGACCCCAGCACGAAGAAGAACTGGGTTCCCGCAAGCAAGCAGGCTGTAACTGTTTCCTACTTCTATGACAGCACGAGAAACAGCTATCGGATTATCAGTGTGGATGGAGCCAAGGTAGGAGGCTGATGGTACCCCGGCGTGTTTACTGTGTGGAGAGGATCATGACTGTCAGCCTGTGTGAAGAGAGACATAAATGGGCTACATTGAGCACTTAAGTTCATAAATACTCTCTATTTTCATATAATCCATAATGGACACTTGTAGTGGTAATTGGGAAAGCAAAGGGCACCTTAACGTTTTGCCAGAATTAACTGACTTTATCTCTGACTGATTTGACTTTGTGATCTTAATGAGCCAAGAGCTTTAAGTGTCCGTATTGAGTCTGTATGGTAGGAACTGAAACCACCACCCATATTAGGGAGGTAAGGCTGAGGCCTTTTTGGTGGAAAAAAATTGGCCTTTTTAAAGGGAGTGATGAGGCAGATATGTGCTGACTAGAGCTTTTAATGTAAATGCCAACTGCATATTCACTGTTGCCTGGTTGAACTGTTTACAGGTTAGTGCTTAATTTTCTTCAGCTTTCACGCAGGAGTTCATCAGCCTAGGTGACAAATTAGGCATGAAGGCTTTCCCCTGCCTCACTTTTTTTTCTTTTTTTTTTTTTTTTTCTTACTTTGTTTTGCATTACCAGAGAGTGTGTGGAAGGATTTCCTGTAAGAATCCTGATCGGTGTGATTGAATGGGTTGCTCAGACAACTGGTTTTATTGCATATTACATTTATCCTTCTGATTAGTCTCTCCAAAGTAACTTGAGCAGTGACTGCTTTCCCCTAGCAGACCCCAGTCAGAGGCGTAAGTTGGAACATTTCATTGCTGTGCAGAAACCATCAGTCATTTCTGCCAAATCACAAACCACGGGGTAACGAGACAGGTTTATAGCCTGTTTATCTGTGTTCCTGTTTGGATGAGGATGTTAAAGTACCACCGTCCTGGGAGAGAGAAATCACAGAAATCATCCCTTAATAAAGCTTTTCTATTTGTCATGCCTGTTTCACAAACTTGTTTTTTCAAACATCGTCTGTGCTATATTTGGTTATATATTGGCTTATAAATCAGCCATACTGCCTGCTTAAATTGATGGTAATGTTTCATTGACATTGGTACAGCATTAATATATCACCATCATTATGCTGTTTGTGCCGATGTGTTCATTTCCAGAAACGGCAGCTAACCACCCTGGCTGCCTAGGTTTGCAGTCGGTGCGCACAGCCCTTGCAACTTGCTGGGGAAAGCTGAGCCCCCCCCAAATTTGCTTACACCCCACAGGTTGTCCTGCTCGTGCTCGGATGAAGCTGGTGCTGAGGGTAGCGGGCTGTTGGCTTTACAAACCGAGGCAAGCGTGACTTCCAAGCCAAAACTGCTGTACTTGCAGCAGTGGGTCGCTTGATTTGTGGATGTGCATGCATGCATTAAGACCAATTAATGAAAAGAAAGTAATTACTGTATGTGGCAGGGGGAAGCTGCAGGGGCAGCATATGCCCACAGCCAGAGGTCCTGCCCAGAACGGCAAAGTGTGTGCTGAGAACAAGATGGGCATCCAAGTTTTGCTTTCTAATCTGCCCAAAAGACATTCAGAAGGAGCCACCCCCCTGTTTTAGCGTGGCACAGAAGGTGAGCTTTCCATGATTAAAATTCTCCCCCGGGGCTTCCTGAGCAAGAATCAATTGCTGGGCACATGAATTATTCCTCTTGTATTGAACCTTTGCTGATTAAGGAACAGGTTGAGAAGAGATGCTGCCTTCACGCTTGCTTCTGGAGGGTCCCCAGTTACCCCGCCTGTCTGTTTTGAGAGTGCTGATTTGGAAAAAGAAGGGTGGTTATACCCAAAGTAGTTACAAGTTGCTTTTCTCCCTCAAACAACTATTGTTTAGTGTTCTGACCTACTTTTCTAGCCAAAAATGAAACTGAGTAGGACTGTGAGGAAGGATATAGACAGCATCAGTTGGTGTTGTCCTGCTTTTCTGTGCGTCTCACTTATTCTAATAGTCTTCTGTGTGTTGGCAAATACTAGATGGATTAGCATCATGGCATCACTGCGGGCAGAAGTTATCTCTGTTTTAAAGACAAAAAAAGCTGAAGCTCAAGTAAATTAAGGGTCTTGGCCCTAGAAGGAAGATAGTGACGAAGGACATGTATCTCTAACAACTCTCCATTGTTGTCTGAACTGCAAAGGGGCTGTTCTAACAGTTTATTTTAGACAAATGTATACCATGCGTGTTGGCTTACAAAGAAATCTCACATTCATCCAACTTTTATGCAGCTGTTAGATTAGTCTTGGGTGGTTGGTTTTTTTTACCTTATGTTGGCATTACATAGTAACAATAACAATATTTCAAAGTGGTAAAGAATACAGGGCACTTCACTTAAACGTTGTTCGTTACCTGGTTGCATAAGCTTTATTTTACATTAGCGTTCAACATACCGCTCTGGGCAGTGTGTTGCATTGCGAGTATGCAGAGTAACGTAGAGCTGCTGAAAGACATCCGCGTTGCTCTTGTGCAGAACATGGGGCAGGCTGCATCACGTCAACCTGATGAGTATTTAATTTCCTCCTGATGCATCACCAACCCCGTGGGCTGATTCTCACGGGAGTGGCTTCCTCAGGCTGCTGCTGCTGTCCCCAAAGGTCCGGACCCTCCGCAGTCCCCTGTCCTTCAGCCCCATCCTCTCTTCTTCTAGCAGGTGTAGTCCCCTTCTTGTTCCTGGCAGGTCCTGTCCCTTGTCCCCAAACCCCTGGGGTGCAGGAGGGTAGGAGGAGGGGTGCTGCAGGGCAGAGGGGAGCGGAAGGGTTTAGGACTGGGCTGAAGGGGGATTAAGGGAACCACTGAGCCCATGTGTTTAAAGGCGTAAATATTGGGAACTCCTCTTGTGAGCACAGCTGGTGGGGGGCAGGGGAGTTGCTTGGCTCTGCTGCCTGGCACAGCAGGACGCTGCCTTCAGGTCCTTACCCGTTTGCCAAGTGGCAGGGAAGGACAGAAGGGCCTGGCTGGTAGGTGGGGAGGTGGTGGAGGTGGGTGTTGCAGCAAAGAGGAAAATGGGACAGAAAGGGAGTGGAGTAAAGATGGGGAGCAGAGGGAAGGCAAGGGAGCTTAACTCTTCCCTTGCAGAGGGATATGCAAGAGGCTCATGCTGAAAACCAGGAGTTACAGTGGAGGGCAGCCAGGCGAGAGCGTATGCCTTCCAGGTTTCTTCCAGATCCTCCCAGCCCAGCGACACAGAACCCCACTGAAATGCCTGGGGAGTCAAGCACTGGAAAGTGGAGACCTAGATTCAAAACAGCATGTACCGCTTTAAATCCTTGTGTTTGCAAAGCTAGAAGAGAACAGGTATTATAAATCCTGTGTCTTTCACAGAAAAACAGGTGCTGTGGACAGTAGCTTACAATTTATAGCAAAAGATTTCACAGATACTATGCAAGTGGTACCATATGGATGATCTTAACCAAGATACCGTTAGCAAACAAGGGAATAGATTGTATATCCTTTAATTACATTATAATTGACCTGTATGTTGTTGAGAAAGTAAACTCATCATGATGTTTTAAGAAGTTTCTAGCCAGAGGCTGTTTAGACTGCAGCATAATGAATGCTGGAGGAAGCGGTACAGTGAAACGGAAGGGCCCAGGCTGGTTCAGAGGTAATGAGGCAGCCAAGAGACTTCACCGTATGAAAGTGCCCAGCATTGTGGACAAAAGTCAGCCCTATTGAAAAATGACAAAATAAGGTGGTGATGCAGGGAGGACATGAACTTGTAAGTGCCCATTTGCTGTGTAGTGTGTGGGGAAAGCCACACACATGGTTCCTCATTAAAAGTGACCTATTATTCTGCCTTTTAGAGGTGAAAGAAAGTCTGAAAGCATGAAAATTACTCAGAATGATACCCTCCCTCATCCTCTGGAATAAATCATGGTAGTGCCCTGGCAGGTGGATTTGTTTATTTTTTATAAACTGGAAATACGTGTTACCCAAACAATATAGATAAGGAAGAAAGGATGAGAAACTTGTTTCTGTATAGAATTTGAGAAGGAAATAGAATCCCTCAGAAACTTCTGTCCTCATTTAAAAATATCCAGCTGTTACATTTCTACAGAGCCTGTGATTGATCTTTAGAGAAATAATTCATTAATAAGGAACATAAAGCTATCTTAAAAATTAATAGCCAGCAATAAAGTATATAGTGAGACATTCTGAGATGGCAGCAGCAAAGTGACAAAGCAAGAGTCATCTCGGATGCCAGTCCTAAGTTGTCTCTGTGTGATGCTTAAACAGATGACTAGAAAAAATTAAAATTAGGATTAAAAAGATTAATAGATTGCAAGTGTAATTTTGATAAAGACATGATATAGAAACAAAGACTTTGTGTTTCAGAGAAAAACGTATTGTCAGCTGATGCTCATTCCCAGTTGCTAGATCATTTAAAAGAGCTCATTACCTAGCAATTACCTTGAATATTGAAGACCAGCAGCTAAGTTGGGCGTAAGTGTGTGAAAGTACTGAAGAGAGAACCAGAAGAATTGCTGTGCTGGGAAAGCAAAATCAGTGGGTCTATTTCTGAAGTAAATTGCAATTAGTAAGAAAAAAATAATAGGGGCCAAATTTCACCAATCAGTATTCACAGAATGTTCCCCAAAGTGAATACTGTACATTATATAATATGATGAAGCTGTTTGATTAAGTGGTATATACGCCTTTATAATGGGATCTGTCGGTGAGTGTCACAGCAGGGACAGTGTGATTTCCAGAGCAGAATGAAGCTGGCAAGGACAGAGTCCCGGCAGCATGTGGGAGCAGATATTCAGGGAGGTAAGAAGGGGTGATATATAAACCTGCTAATATTTGATGTATTTCTGGCTTTCTCAGTTCCTGTACCAGTCCTGATTGCTACCTGTTTTCATAGCTGCTCACCTCTTTTTGACCACGCTTTTTTGTTCTCACGACTAGAGGCAGGCGTCCTAGGCGCACAGAGAGGAAATTCAGACTTCTTCCAGTGCTGTGTTCAGAGGCTCAAAACAAATAATTTTCTTTGCCCATGGAAAAGGAATTATTTTAAGACACAGTTGTTAAAAATATCCTAGAGTATTTTGCCAAAAGGTGACTCTTAGATTGAAGCAGCTTTCCTTTCACAGGAAAAAATTGCAGGGTGGCATGGTGGCACAGATGAAATTCCTTCATCTGGCTAGTTCTTTATGTTCTTTTTTTTCCTCTGTCATTGATGTAAACTCAGCCATTAAACCAAAAGCAATTATTTCTTAGGAAAAACCTACCAAGTAATTTAGATATTACAAAATTTTTGGCCCCACATGAAAAACGGCTTCTGGCAACGTGTACCTCGCCAGGGGGCTGCGTTGGTGTGGCAGCATTTGTGTGCCTCTGAGGCTGCATGGATCTGATTTGCAGAAACAATCACAACGTCACCTTCCCCCTTGGCATTCAGAGCATCAGTGTGTGTTCACCTGACCCCGTGCTCCATGAATTAGATGGAGTGATGTACCGTGTTTTATATTTTTTAAATACCTAATTTTTTTAACTACCTAATTTTTCAGGTTTAATGATTTTGTAGTGAAATGATCAGAAGATGTGTTACAGCCTTGGGTAGCTAAAGATAAAGGGATGTAAAAGTACACAAAAAGTGACCTTACAAAATGCCTTTTCTTTTAACGTGTATAGAGAAATCCTGAATTAAATGCTGTGATTTTGAAAGGTGTGGGTGAGCATATATGTGTGTTTTGTCAAAGGGACGGAGATTCTTTTATTTCCAGTTTTGCCTGCCCTAGTTTTATTTATGGCCATCGCTTGTCAGGAGTGCTGTGTGCATCCCGGAGGAGCACGGTGCTGCTGGGGTCCGAGCTGGCTGCCCCTGCCTGCTGATACGCCAAGAGGCTCCGCTCCTCGCCCTGAAGATTATTTTGCTGACTGCAGCACTGGAAGGACTGTGATTTCCAGAGAGCCCCTGCTGGTAAAATCTGATTAAATTAGCAGAAAATATTTTTTTATTCCAGCTTCTCAAAGCTTTTTTTACCACTGGGTAACTGAGATGAGTATTTCTATTTTTTTCAGAATTTTTTCTGATGTGCATTTTTTTGCCCTTCAGGCCATTTCTTCCAGGTTGGGTGGGAAATCTTTTTCCAGATTTCCAGACTGCCAGAAAGAGTGCCAGCCCTAAAACGGGTGTGGGTAAAGCATGAGCTCAATATTACATACACTTCTGACACTGAGAACCAACACAAAAAGGACCATTCATCAAAAAGGCAGCGTGTGATACTTGTTGCTGTTTGAAGAGCCCAAAAGACTTACCCCAGTTTTAAGGGTGATGCTACATTAGGGGAAACTGGTGGAAAGATGACCAGGTTTTGACCTTGGAGGTCTGAGTTGACTGATCCAGTCAGTATTCCTGCATTCTTGTCCATACCTGTCCACACAAGAAACCTTCATATGCCATAACAAAATGTTTCCAGTACTGGTCTGGCTGATTACTGTAATATAGAAATTGAAGCACGTTTGATGGCCTTCATCTTCTCTTTATCATAATATATTAAGTATTTCATGAACTATCGGAGCTAATTTCAACATCATTATTAGCACTGGAGATTATAATGGAGCCATAAAAGGGTAATGCCAACAAATGGAACTAATTACACCCCTGTCCCCCACAAAAGGAAGAACATCTTGTGAAATACAAAAACATGGTATAAAATACAGTTTTAATGCATAATCCTGTCTTCCAGTGTGCATAGTTTGTGTGTATGTTATAATAAACATCTCATTGATTCTATGCTAGCAAGATGACTAATAAGTAAAAACATTAGTTCCGGTTTTATGATCTTTATGGATATATCATGTAATAGATAAGTACTTTACTGTTGAGACAGAACAACGATAATGGTATCAGCATGTATATACTGTGTATCCATACTAGAGCTTTTAAAATAATTTGATGCCATTTGATCATTCTCATTGGATGAGTTTTCTTCATAAGGCCGCTGCAGCGTGGACTTTTCCCAGTTCAGATTTCCCAGCCTGTGCTGGAGAATGATGCTCATCTGCCAGAGACATGTTCTAGTACCAGCTGTGCTAAACAAAGTACTTTGTAAAAGATGCCTGAGGAGTCTCTAGCTTCTTTTTGCAGTCCCTTTTGGGTTGTTGCTGTAAATAATCAAGCTGGATCAGGCTGCTCTCTTGAGAGGTAGCTGCCTCTTTCATAGAGTTCTCGTTGATTTTGTGTGATGGGCAGATTAAGAGCAGAACATCTGTCCTGCCCTCAGTCATGGCACACCAGCCTAACTTAAGCTGGAACCGGTCTCTCGCTCAGTGAAAGAACTCACAGTAAATAATATTTTTAATACCTATTTCCTCATTTCATTTAAAGGTTTAGAGTTGTGGTGATGTAACTTTCAGATAACTTAGCATCACTCTGAATTATTCAGGGGGAACTCTTAATTTAAGGAAAACTTACCATCAGCGGGTGATGCTGGTGCCTCCTAGGCAGAGGCTGCTACTCTGGCGAAGGCTGAATGAAGAGTGAATGAAATAAAGGAAAATAACAGTTCCCGATGATCTCAAAATATTTGCGTTGTCTCTGTTTGTGATGTACTTGGCTTGACTAAAGTTAGTTGAGTTTTTGTTTCTCTTTAGACAAAGTAACTTGAGAACATTTTATTTGGAATTTGTTGATGAAGAAATAGAGCATAAAGGAGAAGCAGAGCTGTCAGCCAAGGATGAGACTACCCACTTGTATCATCCTGTATTTGCTTAAGGTCGTATCAAGTATTCAGAAATTCAGGCTGAGGGTAGGTGCAGGATTTAATAACTGGGAGGACAGTACGTTGCCTGGAGTTGTGTCTGCAGGAGAATTTTCAACACTTGCCAAGACTGGTTCAGATAGGTAGAGCTGGTGACATTGGCTGCGCTTGTGTGGACAGGTCCTTGAGTGTTCAGATAAAAAAGTACTGTTAGGGTTTAACTGCAATGGTAATTTCAGAATTTCCGATACTGGTAGAGATGACCTGGGAAAGGGAGGAAAAATTAAAAATGTTTGCTCAGACAAGACCTGGGGCTTCAGGTGAAAGAGAGCTTTTCAAAAGCTGAGAAATGGAGCAAAGTAAATGCCAGGAAATTTGGTGGGTCCCTTGAGACTGCATCAATGAGAAATCATGATCATCTGCTGAGGATATGTTTTGGTTTTTGTTGGAAAAAAGAAAAAAAAAGTCTAGAGCTGTAGAACTCATATCGCTTATGTTTCTGTATTAATCTCTTTCCAAGTTATTAACTTTGAAATGTGAAAAATCCTCTGTTCGTTGTCTGGATTATTTCTGGAAGTAAATCCTGCAGAAGCCGGTTAGTAAGCTTAGGAGAAAAGATAACAAAGTGCTGGCAACAGCTGTATCCTTGACAGAAGAACAGAAGCACATCTGCCACCGTTTGATCCTATCTGGCTCATTTTTATGCTTGTATGTACAGCATGTGTCACTGGCTCTGGAAAGACCACACAAAACTGAATCCAGGAGATTGCAGAAACCTTTTCAGAAATGCAGTTTGTTATTCTTTAAAAAGAAAAAAAGAAAGAAAAGATAAAAATCCATGCTAGAGGATTTCTTGCTGCACTGCTCACCAGCAAGTAGGGAAACTTTGGTCTGGGTGGATTTTTCCTTTTTAAAATCTCTCCATAAAATTTCTCAGAAAAGATCTGTGCAAGTGTTCCAGCCTGTAACGGCCTCACACAGAGTTGTTTCTGATCACTAGACTCAAGTATGAATGTGGCATCTGAACATGCCAGAGAGGTTAATTAAACCATGTGACATTATTGTAAAGAAACCTGGAATCAAGCAGAGGATGCCTGGTTTAGGTCATGGTCCTCAAACTTAGCAAAGCTTTTGAAGAATCTTGAACAGATTTTTGGCAAAAATAATCCATGCCTGTAGTTAGGTGAAAACTGAGAAAAATTTCAAAGTATTTAGTAACATCATCAACATAGGCACAACATGGTAGAGTTTAGAGATGCTTTCCTTCATCTTTTTGGTTTCATTAGCTGATCAAAGCAAAACTGTGGGATGAGACTGAAATAGACAAATTTGTAGATGGTAAGATCTTCCATACCTGCTCACCAGGCTCCGGGGAGCGGTGCTCAGCTTGCTTGCGGGTTTTGCATTGTGCTGCCTTTTTCTTCTAAAATAAGTTATAAGGGCACTGAGGAGCCTTGTGCCCAAAGGTGAACTGAGCACATGCTTCATCCCCTCAAACTTTCCACAGCGTCTGCCCAGGGAATGAGGGACTTCTGTCAAGAATTGCAATAAACACAGCACTGGTTAGCTGTTGGTTTCATAATCTGGGAATTTTACTCCCTCTTTTTTTTTAAGCTCAGCTACTGAAAGTAATAAAGAATAATTCTTACAAGCTGTGCTTTATGAGACTCTAAGGATTGCTTGTCCACTGAAATAGCTATATAAATTATTTGTTCCCTTCTCCCCCCTCCCCCGCTGTAGTGCATGAAGTATCTAATACTTGGAAATCCCTATTCAGAGAGTTAATGTATCAGACATGCTAATCAAGTCATGCCAGATGGAGTTTATAAATAAACTACACTGCATTGTGTATTCTTAAAATTTGAGCATCAAACATAATTCAAGGCAATATTTTCCTAGCTTTACCAAAAAAAAAAAAAATCACAGACATCGCTTCTTTCTTGATTCTGGATTGTTGTCGCATCCAATGGCACAGTGGTTGCTAGATGGAAAATGAGGAATAGTAGAAATGACTTTCAACCATTAAATGCTGGCTGAAGTCCAAGGGTGATTCTCCCTGAGGAGTGAACCAGATGATCACATGAGCCCCAGCTAACCTTCACCTGGCTTTATTTTCTAGCAGCAAAATAAGGGATGAGGCGTTTCTGAGGATGCAGAAGGATTGGTGTTTTACATTATCTCATAGACACCTTGTAGCTTCAGTTTTGTTAGTGTATTGCTCCTAAGTGTTGCTGAACCTGGTTGCCCTTGATTGTTGTCTAACAGTGACTGCTTCGAGGTGTTTTAGAAGACGCCAAGTAAATCCTGTCATCTCCTAAAAACAACTTGTCTGCTCTTCTTGGCCATTCCTTATGCGAAAGGACAGTTTTTCTAGATTTTAGAGAGGAAGCGGTAAGCCACGCTATTGCTGACCGCTCCCTGGGGTGTGTAGGTTGTTACAGAGGAGGAGTCCTTGACAATGCCACATAGCCGTGACATTTCTGACCTCTGCAAAGGGACCTTCAGGCTTCAGTGATGCTGTTGTCATACAGCCTGAAGGATGCAAAAAACAATTAGTGCCAAAATGGTTTGTATAAGGATGTGGTTATACTCTATGCAAAGGCTATATGCTTTTATTAAATCTTCCGAAGCATGAATGTGGTATAACTGTGGGGTTTTTTAAATTGTATCTCATTGTATATAACGCAGCCTTCTCCCTCATCCCAATTTTGGTCACCAGGAAAAAATCAGGAGTCTCCACTGTATATCTTCTTCCAGTCTTGATAAGTCAGGAATCTTGTTTCTCATGTGAAAATAATACACAAGCGTCTCGGTTTATATATTTTGTAAAGTGTTGCATGAAATTCCTGGATAACAGTTTGTGCCAGCATAGAGGGTTTGAGAATCCTTGCTGTAGATTTTCTTCATGAAACAGCTGCTGGTGCTTTTGAATCGTGTGGGTGGGTGGATGTGTGTGCTGCGCCTAAAAGAAAAAAAAAAATCTAGTCAGATGTCAAAGCAAAAATAGGAGATTTTAGAGATTTAGACTGGGTGGAGGAGGTGGGAAGCCAGCTCTGCAGAGATGTTAATTACCTTGGGAAGAAAAAGAGCGCAATGGAGTAGGTGTAGCAGGAGATTTACTTAATAGAATTCACATAATCATAAACCCACTTTTGTTGCATTTAGACAGGTTCTCAGCAAGGGCTTTACAACAGAAATATTTTACCACAGGAAAAACAGTTATTAGTCTTTTTATTGGAGTGGGGGGACTATTTTTACATCTCCTTTCATGAAGGAGGACAAGAACTTGTTTTTTTATTTGATTTGTTGGGTTTCAGGTTAAAAATTAACCTCATCATTCATTGAATTATCATGGGGACACAAGGTGATGCAGGATTAAAACACAGCTATGTGCAACTGTAGAAATGGCCCTTTCCCCCATGAAGCAAGCAGCAGCAGCATGTGAGATACTTGGTCCATAGAAGGTGAAACTGCTGTCTGCAGAGGGAGCTCAGGTTGGGAAGTAAATGCTTTGGACTGCAGCAAGTCCTCTGCGGCTTGCAAGGCACCCTGGCATCTTCCTCTTTGCAGAGCCTGGATGCATTATTGTGATTCCCCTTCCGCTCCCACCTCCCACAGAAATCCGTGACGTAGCTATGGAAGCTTTCGGAGTCCATTGAGGGGTGAAATGGCCACTGTCTTGTTCACTGTGTAGAGCAGAAACTCCTGAAAAGCAGTGGCTGGCCGGGCTAGCACGGTGGGTATCCAGAACAAGAGTCTGGTAGCAGATGTCCTGCCAACTGTTGCTTGCCCTGTGCTCTGCCCACTCTCCCCCTGCCCCCACCCCCCACGCACAAATGATGGAGCTGAGCAGGAGAAACAGCAAAATGGAGGAACCCAACGTTCTTCCTCCTAACGTATGTTTACAGTACCCCCAGTCTAACTAAACTGTACCCTCAGCCTGTCCGGGTGAAGCACTGTGTATGTCAGGTGCAGCAGATAAAAAGAGCAAGTGCCATTGCTACTTTCAGCTTTCCCAGGCTTTGTGGTTTTTTTAAGGACCTTCTACAAAGACTCAGCAGAACGGGTGGGGAGAAAGATTTGATCACATCTGCTGGCCCTGATTTGTAAAACAACTGTAATTAAAGCTCCTGCATTACAGGTTCACTGTTTTGGCCAAAGGCAGTTTTTTCTTTCACCCCCAAGTTCTTATGCTGCTGTGAGCCTGTCTTTGTGCTGCTCCTGCTTTACTCCATCAGGTGGCCACAGCAAGGACTCTTTTTCTCTCTCTTTAATAGTGTGTGTGTTGGTGGAAAGATGTTACGTCTGAGTCTAGAAGCTCTCAGCAGAGATAGGAAGGATGGCAGGTAGTGCAAAGGGTAGTGCAAGTCACAGAAACGTAGGCGGGTTAATTCCACAAGAGAGCTGCTGAACATTTGAGATAGAGGGAGAATTTCTCTGCAATCCAGCCCTGTCTCCTCATCTTCACATCCAGTGTCACAAGCCCTTCTGATTCATGTCGACTTGATGAGCTGGAAGAACCTGCTGAGCCTGTGATAGCTGTGGCCAGAGGATTAGCAGCTCCTTTCCCTCTTCAGTTCTGTTTTTAGACTGGGATACATCTTTACTGAGGATTAGCAGCCTGGTGGGTTGGGGAAATTAAATTTCACAAGGGCTGCAAACTGGAAAGCATGTATTTGGAGGTGTGAAAATGAAATGGGGAGGTTTTAATGTAGTGCCTTCTTAAAGATAGATCTTATGGCCTGGAACCTCGGGGCTTTTCTGGAGGTGAGGTGAATTTAAAGGGGAAATTCCAGAATAATTCCTAATCCGGCACTCCTGTCCCAGAATAAGGGGCCCTTTTCTGATTTAATTTAACACAGTTCCAAAATACATTGGCTAATACATTCATTAGCTATTTCATGGCTGTCTTTTCCCAGGTAGAGGAGCTTGTGGCCAGGCCGGCTGGGGCTCATCGTCCCCTTGGGTGGGTGTTTCTTTGGAGAAGGTGTCCTGGCCGATGGCTGCCCGCACGCGGGCCCTCCTCCTCGGGCCGTGTCAGTGGCTCTGCCCGCTGCCATCGCCGCTTTCCTCCCCTGCCAGCTGAGCTTGCTTTCATTCTGCTTTTCCCTCTTGCCAACCTGGGCCGGTGCGACCAGGGTGTACGCTGTGAGCCAAGCCAGCGAACCCCCAGGCACTGCTCCAGCAGCCCACGCACCCCTGCGTCTTACGTTGGTGAAACGGTGACTCGGGGAAAATGTATTTTCAGGAGCCACGTTGGCTTTTCCCCTTTAGTGTATGTTGTGATGCAGGGCATGTGGGAGAGGAACCCTTTCAATGCTCAAAGCATTCCTTAAAAAAATGGCAGCTGTAGATATGGGCGCTGCGCATATATTACGAGCAGCGTGAGCTGCGCTGCCAATACGTATTTTTTTCCTTCTATACACTTGGGTCGTCTTGTGACCTCACCCGGCTTGATTTATTTGGCAGTTTCTCTCCGTGGGAAGCCAGCAGGATGGGTGTGTTACAGCATATGAATGTTCTGCTCTATGCCAGCTTATTTGCGTTCACTTGTACGTGACGCATATACCTGGTGTGTTTCTAAATGTCTGGAGTGATTTCTGGTTGATGTAGTGCTACCTTGTACTGTGAGCATTCTTCTGTGTCAGCTTCAAATAAAAATTTAGATGTCAGGATTGTTTTTTCTCCCAGAGGAAGTGAAATTAGCATGAGATTTTGCTTGGCTTGTTTGGATGTATCAGGAATGTTTGCCATCTGATACATGTAGATGAGAGCAAAGGCAGATTATTTTTTTTAACCACATGTAGACAACTCAGTATGATGAATGAGTTTATTATTCTGTAAGGTGCTTATTATATTACGCTCCTCTTTGCCTTTGTCTTTAGGGAGAACTCTTTAACTACTTCAGGGATTGATTACATTTGATTAGAGTGTGGTTTATCTTTTGAATCCTTTATCCTGGATGAAAGTCTACATTCATTTTTCTGATGCAGCTGGAATTGCTCTTGGTGTGTTTTATACAAATGAGGACCAATTGCAAAGATTTTTCGTAAGAGCCCATTTGAATTGATGAGTGGCCTTTTTTTGTAGAATTGTAATACCGGGTTGCAGGTAGGGATGGAAAAGAGCCCACAGGCTCATCCTGCCTACAGCAGCTTTCAAATACTGCCCTTTCTCTTCTGCACCCTTCTCAGCTCCTTCTTCCATTGAAACTTGAAAGTTCTGGTTCATCCTTTGATGAAAATAGAAAATTTTACTGGTTCGGTTGAACTTCCCTGTAGTGGTGGCCACAGATGCTTCCCCTGCCTTCTGCCCCAGCTGGAGACCTTCCGCCTGGTGGAAGACCAGCCGGCCTGGCCACGAGCTTCTCCACCTGGGAAAAGACAGCCATGAAATAGCTAATGAATTTATTAGCCGATGTATTTTGGAACTGTGTTAAATTAAATCAGGTGGAGGTGGAGGAGCAGTGGGGTCCCTGCAGCCCAGGGTGAGCCAGGGGGAGGAGGATAGCCTGGCTTACTGGGCAGGAGGGATTGCAAGCCTGGTTTTTCATTGTTCCTTGAAATCATAACACCCTTTCTTTTTCCTAAACACAACCAACTTGATTGTTCCCTGGCCCGAGTAGTGTCCCTGCTCTGGAATGATGACCAGATTTATAGGAGAAGTGAATGTACAGGCTGATGCTCCTGAAATTTAATGTTACGGCATCTCCCTGCAAGCGTGACGGGGCAGTGGGGTCAGGATTGGGAGGAAGACCGGTGGGTAAGTGCAGTGTACCTGCAGCATCCGTCTCCTCTGAACTGTTTCCATGAGCTCTGTTGTAATCTCCTAAGCTTCTACTTAGGTTTTCACTTCTCTGTAGGAACACAGCGTTTCTGAAGTGGCTGACTGACAGAAGGATTTAAGGGGGAAAAAAAATCATAGAGCTGGCTTCCAGGCAGTTTCACTAATTGCAGCTTATTATAAATTTAACAGATGAGCTGTCAGTTTCTTGAAGGTGTGCGATCACCGCAACCTTTTCTCGGATTCTGCGCTGGCTATAGAAAAAATGAACTTCGAAGGTGCTAAGCTAATGGTAGTGCATTTCATCACTCAATACGGTGTTCCTTGGTTTACAATTTGCAGGCTTCATTATTCCTTTTATCACATCTTTGATAATATTGGACTAAAAGATATCTTTGCTCTGGGGTTTATTTGTATCTACTCAATGATTATTGTAGGAGGTATGGAAGAGTTTTATTCTTCTCAGAGTCTGCTTCTAGTGAGTGAAGCTTTTGCCTTTCAATAAAATGGGTCATTTTATTAGTTTTTGCTCACAGATGTCTAATTTGATAGGCACAGTAGGACTGAAATAATATTTTTTATCACTTGAAATTTCTGGCTGTTTCATAGCTTCTAAAATAAGTTCTGTAATTGGAGAAGTTAAACACTTGTAAGTAGTTCATCTGTCTGATGTAAGATTTTTAAAGAAGAAATATAGCACTTCCCTTAAAGTTTTTGGAAAGCATCCTGATTTTTCTGGGTTGCTGGTAGCTTATCCTCCTGCTCTTCTGCCTCTCTGTATCATGCAGTCGTTGTAGCATCATAGTTACTTCGCATCGTCAACCCCCTACATAAAATCTTTGATTTTATTTTCATTTTAATATCTGAAATCGCACTGAGATTTTATGTTGCGGCTTTTCTGTTGTGTGACTTAGCCAGAGGCGAGCACATCTGGGCAGCTTTGCTTATACCTCTGCCTGTCAACTGACCATTCAAAAAGATGTTTTGACCCTGAAAGCTGGTGTCTGTATGGGGTGTGTTGGCCAGCTGGTTGCAGAGTCATCTCTCCCCCTTTCTTGCCCTGTTTATTCCCAAACAAAAAAATAAAAATTTCAGGGGTACCAGCCACCTGGCCCTCCTATGTTTTGTTTCCTTTTGGTGAAACGGTCAGTGGCAGGAAATGGCAGAAAAGAGTGTTTGTTTGAAAGTGGTGATGCAGAAAGAGGGAACCACTGAAGCTGAGCAGTTTCTGAGAAAGCAAGTAGAAGCATCAGCACAAAGGTTGGAAGTTAGGGAGGGGACAGAGGCAAGATCTTTCTCTGGTAAATTTAATTCACACTTTTTGCTAAATGTAAATGATAGCTTAGGAAAAAAAACCTGCTTGGAATACATAGTAAATGATGTTGCCAGGATACTTCCTGATCATGTTAATTAAACTGTCCCACAGATTTGGCTTAATTACTGCATAATTTGCATATTGGAAATGATGGTACGCATTACTAAAGAAAGCTTCTATTCTGTTAGCAGAAAGAACATTGTATATGAATTAATTTCCAGGGGAAGGAGTCTCTAGACTCATATAATGATGTATCTTGAAAATAAAGTTAAGATTTTTGATAATGAACTGGCATATATCTCATTTGCAAGATTACATTTTATGCTTGTTCCACTAAGTTCCTTAGAGACCTCATCCCAACAGCCTTCCTCTTGTTGGCTATTTCTTTAATTACAAGAACCACTGTTGCTTTCAAGGTTGCTGGTGGTGAAGCAGATACTAGTTAACTTGTGTAAAGCGGCAGAATCTTTGTCTTGAGGCCCACACTTGATGGTGCATGTGCATTGTGGGCGATGCACTTCACCACCCTCCCAAGTTGAACTCACTATTAAGTTACCAGTTTCTCTTTGTCTGGTTTTTTGTTGTTAGTGGTTTTCTTTTTCATTCATTTCTGACATGTCTCTGGCATCCTGCTTGTGGGAGCCTGAGGCCAAATGGAGAAATGCAGAAATATCTCTTTCCTGGTCCAGCCTGAGGGCAGGTGTTGCTGGTGCACACCCTGCTTGGAGGCCTCCAGCCATCCCGGGTATCGGGTGGGAGTAGCCATGTGCCTTCATAATGCTTAAAAAAGAGGATTTTGCATCTGCATTTCTGCCAGGGTAATTTTATAGCTCCTGTCCCTGCTGTTGCTTTGAGTTCAGTGACATTCCTGCAGCCATGTTTAACTGCAGGACTATGATAGGACTTTGGAAAAAGAAGACAAGATGCCTGCATAAAGTAAGACAAGATAGAAACTGTTTTGTTTTCAGAAAAAATCTTCTGAATACAGCAATTTCCCAATTTAGACTGCTAATTGCTTTGGATGATATCGTTGCTAGGATATGCATTTCCGATGTGGCTTCTACTTTTTAATTATTTTTTTATCTGTTTTTAAACAGGTGATCATAAACAGCACAATCACACCTAACATGACCTTCACTAAAACATCGCAGAAGTTTGGCCAGTGGGCGGACAGCAGAGCAAACACTGTGTTTGGTTTGGGCTTTCCCTCCGAGCAGCAGTTGACGAAGGTAATGGGGCTCACTGCGCTTCTGCAAAGGTTGCCTTGTTTCTTATTAATGAAGAATTGCATATACCCATCTGACCTCTTGAGAGCTGCATGCTTTTGCAGTTCCTTTTCATCCATACAAGCTGCCCATCTCCTGTAATTACCCAATGTCTGTATGTACAGAAGCAGGCAGTATTGCAAAGTTTGTAGTCAAAACTATAAATTAAATCTGACCACTAATGACAGTACTATCAGGTGATCTCGACAGTATCTTCCCCTGCATGGCTGAAAGCATTTGTGTTTTCAGATGTTCACAGAAGCAATCTGAACTCTGTAGTATTTTTTGGCGTCTCCTTGGCCTGTGCGCTCATTTCAGCTGAAAGTGGCACCAAAAGCGAAGGGAACCGCTGATATGCCAGGACTGTTGGTGTTAGGGCTGCCTAATGTGGCTGAAGGAAGAGTTGCTGTCCCAGCCTCAGAGATGTGCACTTCGATGACTTGCTGCCATTGGTAATTAACTGAGGTGAAGGAGCTGCCAGCCCCCAGGGTTTGCTGGTGCCCTCGTTTTGCAGATACCACCATTGGTGGGGCCATGCTTTCAGGAGGCTCAACGAACTGGTCTTTGTTAAAATAATACCACATTTTTAGCATTTCAGCTCGGTGGTGTGATTTGCAGCCCTGACCTGAAGCTGCTTTAGCACAGACCTGAGGAGGTGGCAGCAGGTTGTGGCAGTGATGGAGGATGAGTAGCGGGGGAGGTCTGACAGCAGGTTTGGTGGCAGAGCTGCCTTCCTCAGCAGGCAAACCTGGCCATGGGTTTGGTATTAATGCAACACTTCCCTGGACCAGGGGCTGGCTACATTAGTCGTCTTGTAAAGTGTAGTCAAGAATAACATGCACTTTAAAATACATCCTGTCATTAGATTAGTGGTCTTGCCAAGTGCTCATCAAGCAGCTGAAATGTTAGTTCGTGTAGTAAAAAACCTCCTACTTATCTAACACATAGTTGACACCTGAAGCGTTGCTACTTGGCACTGGGTTTTGTCAGTTAACTCAACGTGGTGTCCTTAGGCATGGCACACAGTCTCTTGTGGTGCTGTCCTTTCCTCGTGTGCTTTGATAAGAAAAGAATCACAAGGACAAGGTGTTTCTTGTAGTGACTAAAATAGCAAAGGCAGACCACTGCAGTAGGAGCAGGACTTTTCCATCAACCAAATTGTTACAGGAATTTATTTTACTAAATCTGTCTTACTGAGTTTTGAGTTTCCAGAGTATTGCATTTTTTGCAAGCATTTCTTAAAGGTAAAGTGTGTTTTACTTTTCATGTATGGATTTTGGATGTCCGTAAAAGTGCCATGACAATAATCTGTTCTTCTGGGATGCTAAGGCCACCAATCAATCACATGCAAAACGTTTTTTTTAAAAATGAGCTGCTGGTGATGGTTATGTTGTTTACTCAAGTGTAGATGAGTGCTCATTTCACCTATGCATCTTCTCCACTCCTGTGGCAAAGAGGTGTTTGTAGTAGCTAGTAAGTAGTGTGGCAATACAGAAGGATTAAGGTGGATTTAGGAGAGTAGTTTGTTTAGAGTAACAGATAAGCATGATACAGTGCAACCTTTGGACACCAAATGAAAGAATTAGGAGCACTGGATAGTAATTTTTACTCCTGGATTACTGAAGTCACACCTTGCAGCATGGCAGGTGGCTGCACGGTGCCTGAGTGCTGGCTGGGCTTGAACAAGCACCACGCACCGTGTGGAGCAGGTGGTGCTGGGGCTGGCTCAGGAGACCAGAGGTGTAACAAGGAGGTCCTTGCACCCTAATCAGAGAGATTTTTTCATATCCTCCAAAACTATCCAAACACGTACTAAGAATAAATGTAGTGCTGGTATCAGAAAGCAGCTCTTTAATGTTCGTGTGGCCAGACTAAAGCCATCTGAAAAACATGTCGTGTGGGCACAGGGGCCTCAGCACCAGCTGTGTTTCTCTCCAGATCAGTTTGCACATCTGTTTGCACAGCACGATCTGCTGAAGAGCTCACTGCCAATAATACAGCCTTCTACTTGCAGAAAAAGCTTTCCAAATCAGCAGAAAGACTTTTTACTGGTAAGAATATCGAAGGGGAGCTTAAGGGGAGTGCTTGTTAAAATGGCTTGAGATGATCTATTAAAAAAAACCCACCACACCTGACATTTATCTGGCTGGAAAAATGTAAGAAAACCTGGTTTATTACCACCCTGCAAAGCAGTGGGACAGAGATATCCCTTGTCATCCATGCTCCTCAGTTTAATTATTGAACCGTTAACAAGAAAGATCAGAGATGGTGGAGAGATTACAGACGTATAAGTGTACTGGGAATAGTAAAATAAAGTTTCATTTCGTCTTGATATCATTATACTCTTATAAAAGATATAAACTAAAGCTTGCCGTTTTTCCTGGAAATAATTGAAGCTTTTAGTCAGGAATTGGAAGGACACACTAAAACTCCTCTAAACCAGAGAGATCAATAGACTGGCTTAAAATAAATAAATAAAGCAAACTGAAAAGTGGCTGAACACAATGAATAATAACAAAGAGGAGAAGAGGTTAGCATGCCTAAAAATGTCTGCATTTTTAAATATATTGCTTGGCCTAATAAAAGATATTGCCTCTTTCTAGTGCCTTGCTTCTCTTGAGATACTTAAGCATTAATCCGTACCTATAGGGAAAAGCAGTTCAAATTAAACATGAGCTATTAATGAAAAGTACACTCAGTGACCTAGTGACCTAATTATAATTCACATGGATTGGGAGAATCCCAGGGCTTAAGGTTGGTGTCCTGCTCAGGGTCCTTTTCCCCTCTTGCAGGACTCGTTGACCCTCCTTTCCCCTGCCTTCCCACCCTGTGCCTCAAAAAGGCCTCAAGACATGATTCAAACATTGCTACAGCTAAATTGAAACAGGAATCAAAAGAGAATTAATGGTGTGCCTGGGTGTGATGAAGAGGCAGGGCTGGTACTGTACAGGTAGTGATGTATTTTGCACATGAAGCAGTTCAGTAAAATTTGTGCTATCATTCAGGATGCTTCAGTGCAGACGTGCTGTCTGAGGAGCTGTAGGTAGTCAAGGGCATGGGGACCGAGATTTATACAGGTGAGAAACTAAGTAAACCCAGATTTTGCCCATCATAAAGCAACTGCATCCAGCATCTGGGAGGCACTGGACTTTCTTTCCGTGCATGTGTGCACATTACGTGTGTGGTGTCTGCCAGGTGCTGTGTTGCAGGGGGAAAGTTCAGAGCAAATCCTGCCCCGGCCCCAGCATGCAGCACAGCCCCCCGGCCCCGGTCCGACCAGCATCAGTGCTGGCAGCGTACTGGCTGTGCTAGAGCAAATTACTGGCCAGTCCCTGGAGTAAATGGTCTTGTTTGCTGCTGATCTGCCCAGTACTGAGAGCTCATCCAGAGAAAACCACGAGCAAATCAACGTGTGTGTTGTGTGTCACAGCACGACGGTGCTCCCCAACGGGAACGTGCCATCACCCAGCCTTCTGCAAAGCAAGAAGGTGATGAAATATTTATGAGACTGCTTTTGGTGGGAGCAGCTGTTTCATCTGACACTGGCACAGTTTGTCAGTAGGAGATGTAAAATATAATGCCAGATCAGGAGCTCAAAATTTACGCATGCAAAATAATGCTTTTTAATGTATAAAATGTTAAGAAAGTCTATTTAAATATATGTATTTCTGCAGGTGACAAGCTGGCTGCAGATTTGAACAGCCTTTAAATAATTTGTGCGGTGCACAGTAGCATCCTTGAGTCCTCATTAAATTTCACTGGCCAAGATTTGTAATCAAAGAGTGTGCATGGGCTGCAGCAGCCTTGGACTGAAAGGCTTCACGAGCGTTGGCTCCAGCAGCAGGTCTTTTCCGTGTTGCAGCTTAGTCTCACAGCTCTTTGGGGCATGAGAAGACACGTCATATAATCCATGATGGACTGCTGGAGTGGTGTTTAGTTGGTGTTTCTCTTACTGCAGTCTTTTTTAAAAAAAAATAATATGGGGAACTTCATCTGCCTGAGGACAAGGGTGAAGGAGAGGGAAGATGAAGGGAGAAGGAACATGATGATTTTTTTATTGGTTTGGGGTATTTATATGTGCGTTACCCCTCAAGACCACATTTACCAAGTTTTCGTTTACTAAATAGATGATTTTATTTTTTAACTAGGAATTTCATGTTTAAAAAGCACTCCCTGTTACTGCAGTGGTTTGATAGCTCAAAGTCAACTTGGATCTTGGAGGTGGCACATGATTTTGTAGTATCAGTTATTTGTCAATTATTTATGTTTGGGACAGAAAAAAATCAGTTACTGGAGAGAAAGCATCTCTCTGATTTCTACCAGTGATTCGACACTGTGGCCATGCTGTCACTCTCGGAGACGGCCTCAGGATCTGGGTAGCTTCAGAAATGCCTGGTTTGCTCCTGTAGCAATTAGCATTGGTAATGCTACACAAGTTGGGGCTGTCACCACTGTGCTGTTGCACTCAGAAGAGTAATCAAGTGAAAGGCTTTAATTTCATAACAAGCCAAGTGATCCTCTGTAGCTTTCAAAAATAGACTGTTAGTAAAATCTAGCAGGTATTAATTAGCCAAGAATGAAAAAGAAGCGGCAGCAGAACTCGTTATGGACTGCCTGTTTCCAAGTGTATGAGTAAACAAAAAGCAGAGACAGTCCTTCAGCAGTGTTTCTGTTACAGCTGTCTATACGTTTGTAATGATGGTAAGAATGAAGAGTAATATTTTGACTCTTTAAAGCTGAAGATCTGTCACCGAGATGGTGAGAAATTCAGGTATTTGTACTTGTTTCTAAAAGCAAATGTCTTAAATACATGTGTTGGTAAACTGGAGACATGACTGAAATCTGTTGTGCAATGGGTTCATGATTGGTTTTATATCACAGATTAGCTTTGCTCAGTCAAATACAATTTTTTATTATGGAAATATCGGAAAATGTCCTTTCCTTCTCAGCTCACATAATTTTTCACAGCAGTCTCCTGTGTACTTTATGAAGATAGCTGCAAAAATAAAATTTGATAGATCACTTCCAATTCTTTTTGTCTTTTCATATTTCATAGAGTTCATGAAAAACCCTCATAAATTTTTCATATGTAAGATGAAAAGATTTATTGTGAAAGAGAGGCTCAAACCAGCCCTTTACTATTTTCAGGAAAGCCAAGTGTAGAACTTACTGTTGATACAATATTTTAGAAATAATCAGTTTGTTACAGGTGTTTTGTCACAGCAGGAGATAAATTTTGTGTAAAGTTGGAGTTAAATCACTTAAGGCAAAAATGTAATGTAGTTGTTCCTAATGATCTTTATAGTGCTACAAAGGTAATCAAGTCATTTGTGTGTGTAGTGACGGCACATGCCATCAGATAGCAACTGCTGCCATCCGAGAGCACATACTTTGCATATGCGGTTTCAGCTGGTGTATAGAAAACAGCTGGATTGGAGCGCTCGATCTTCATTCATAAACATTGTCACAGATCGTAGCCTACACCCAAAATTTCACTCAGTTTTGAGAATGTGCTCGTTTGCGGGATTTAAGAATGGTGTATGTGTATTTGTTGGAAATTTCCATTTGTGTGTGTTATACAAAACACAGGTGCCTCCACATATAAATCCAGATTTCTCTTAGACCAGTTGGAGATTTGTTTTATCAGTCTTTATAGTCCCAGTGTTTTAGTGAGAGCATGCTAAATACCTGCTGTAAATCTAAAGATTAGAAGATAAGATTAGTATGTGGATAATGATTCGTCCCATTCCTTGACGGTAAAATATGATGGGTTTTTTATCATAAGTGTTCCACATTATCCAAGGATATAATGGCAATCCTTTCATTCGCAAACTGTGCAATAAAATACATCTATTTATATTTTTATTTCTAATATGTCTTTTCTTTCTAACATTTCAAGTTTCTCAAAACACAGGCAAGCAAGACCAAACTGCTTTAGCAGAAAGACAAAGTTACCCATTCTTATACCGGATGCATCTTAATTAAAAAAATTACATATTATGCCTCTTATTCCATCTTGGCAATCCTCCTTTTAAAACTTTAAACACTGTTTGAAGTGCTTAAAGCCCTGCAACCCTGACTGACTGGGATAATACTTGTATTTCAAAAATGCCAGGCTGGCTTTGGAGCAGATATGCTATAGCAACTTGTAGATTGGGATCGTTACTTTTCATCTTTATCTTTCCTTTCCCCCCCTCCCCCTGGTTGATACAATGCTCTTGCAGGAAGCATTCAAGCCTTTCCCTGAAGTCTTCCAGCTTTGTTTTTTCAGTAAGAAAAGAATTAGACCAGAAAAGCTGTGTTTTCATATGGCTCCCTTGTACATTCAGATCTGCCGCCTTCTCATTTTTTCTGTGTCTTGATAATCCCTTGCTTGCGTTCTGCAGGTGACCTCATTTGCATTCTTTAATTGACTTGCTCTTAGGAATAGAAGACATTGATAATTTTTTTATCCAAACATATGGCTTTTATACTTTAAACTTCTAAGGGACTGTTAACACCAAGTGAAACAGAGGAAAGGAGGAAATAAACAAAACCAAATCAAACCAGGAGACACTCACAGTTCCTTTTTCTCCACAGGTTTTACTGTGGTCAGCCAGAGCTGCAGAGATGTCCCTCTTTTAGCAACACCCACATTCCTTTTGAAACTAATTAAAATGTTTTTTTCTTGCCAAAATTTTTAAATTATCAAAATTAGTTGTTCACTTTTAGAGATCTATGAACCATATAAATGCAATAATCTGATAAATCATTCTAATAAATACCTGTCATGCTTTTTCCAGTTTGCAGAGAAATTCCAAGAAGTAAAAGAAGCTGCCAAACTAGCAAGAGACAGATCTCAAGAGAAAATTGAGACTTCAAGCAATCATTCCCAGGTTTGTAATTTAGCTTTAATACCTGTATGCATACAAGATAAATAATTTAAAGTTAAATTTTCTAATGGACTGTACCAGCTTCTGGCAGCAAGCTTGAAGTATATAAAATGAAGATTGCTGAAGGTAATTGTCAGCTGCTGGACATTAGCACTGCCAGAGGAATATTTTTCATCCATCCATGCTCTTTGCCTTCATTTAAATCTTTTTTTTTTTCAGCAGTTCTCGAGCTGTTATAATTTGTTTAATAACAGGGAAAGCTATACATCCTTTGATTTGTACTGTTACGCAGTCTGGGTCACTGGAAAGCAGGCCAGTGTAGTGCTTCAGCAGAAAGTAAATGAGATTCATCCAGATAGTTCTTTTTGTCATCTAATCTACTTTTGAGGGAGTTTGGTTTGCTAGTGGAGACACTGTCCGTGTGGCCGTGGTGTGCCATTGCCCGGGGTGAGCGGTGGAGCGCTGTGGGGTGGGGGTGGGAACAGAGGCAGTGCTGTAGCGAGTGCTTGGAAGAAGCTTGTGTTGCGTATTTGTACAACACGCTCTATAGACAGCACACCTTGATATTGCCAGGTGCCTTCGTGTCCAGGGAGATCTGGGTTTCTTACAAATTGAAGAAATCGAGTGTTGTCCCAATCTCTTTAGACGTTTGATTGTAATTTCGTAGGCATTGCATTAGGTAAGAAGGAACCCTGTTCAGTGGACGTTCTTGGCTTGGGCTGATGTTTGGAGGAAAGCTGGATGAATTTTGATCAGAGAGGAATTCAGATGCATGATCAGAAAAAAGCTGTGGAATGCTTTTAGTCTTGTAACTACCCCCCTTTGTGGGGTCCACAAACCGATCTGAGAGGCTGACTTGGGATACTCATTTTTTAAAGTCTTTGGTCATGGCCTTTATGGTTCACTTTGTTTGTCCTCTGTTGGTGATCAGCACCAAGCAGTGTATGAATGGTATCTCTTTGGAGGAGCAGTAGCTTCTTTTTCTTAGTTTTGGTTTGGACTTTATGTGCTTCCAGGTGCACTGTATTGTTTCATTATCTCAAAAAAACCCGCAAAGAGCCTTTAGAAAACACAAGCCTTGCCAGTGAAACCACTTCAACATTTTTTTTTAAACACTTTAAACTTTCATTTCATGCATCATTATCATTTTTTCATTCTTTTTAAAGAGATCAGCTTTGCAGCCAAGATGTAAAGGGTACGCGTTTGTCACCACTATTCTGCCAGGACAGCATATGCAGCCTAGGTCTCGGCAGGGTGGTTTGGGATCAAGATTACAAAGAAATTGGTGTTGTGGTGTTGCAGGAGATGCAGGAGGTACCCAGTGTTCATTTGTGTGTTGCACTGCAGGAATCTGGACGTGAAACACCATCTTCTACTCGAGCATCTAGTGTGAACGGGACAGACGATGAGAAGGCATCACATGGTGGTCCTGCTGAGGCACATCTCAAGTCTGAGAATGATAAATTAAAAATTGCTCTAGCCCAAAGGTGAAGTTCCTTTAATACCGAAATTGTATTGGAATAGCATGCAGTAATTAGCTGATAGCTAATGATATTAACAGAAATTACTCAAATGTAATAGCATTAATTTAAAATGGTGCAGCAGAATGGATGAATGAGCAGATTTTAGCAAGTACCTCCCAGTATCCAGTTGAGAGATATTTACCATTTAGTTTTCTCCTGATCCAGTTCATGATGAAATAAGATCTCCTTTATTCTGCTCATGCCAAGTCTTATAACCACCTTTGTTTGTGAACTTTTAGAGTTACAGAAGTAACATTAAAGCCATGGGGGAGCAATTGCTACTGATAATGTGTGAAGCCAATCTCTCTTCCTCTTTGAGTTTGCTACATTTACTTTGATGAAAATAGATATGGATATTTAAAATTATAAAAGGGAACTAACTCAACCGTAAAATGTTGAAGTGAGAAATACGATTTCATCAGGCTGCTTAGAAGCCTTAGGGAGATGTTTCTAAGGCTGTGGACAATGCCCATTGAAGTAACATTTTTTGCTATTTGCTTTGATAAATTATTTGAAAATGCTGAGAAGAGTAATTTGCAGCCTTAGTGAAAATATAGGCGTTGGAATATGCAAAGTTACAACATTAAAACAGAATAAGTCTCTACTGGGATCTTGCCTTGTCTGTCTCTTGCATGTTAATATATCTGTGAATGGAAGGGAAAATCTAACAGGATCAAGCTGCTCTTAAAAAGCTATTTAAAAAATAAGGCAGCAGCACCATAAGCAGCATTACCCAGTGAGCAATTCTAAGGTTGCATATATTATGTTTGAAGTACATCATCTCTCTTTATTGACGTTTCAATAGCATAACCTATTTCAAATCATAATGTTTGCTCGTTCCTCCTGCTGAAGACACCTCCACGGGCAAGTAGCAACTGGCATGTAGGGAGTTTCAAAGCCTTCCTTCCATTCAGTCTCTAATCTCGTGCTCTACGCTGCAGCTTGAAGCTTTGGAGAATGAGTAGTTTAATTCTTCAGCGTTATGTAACACTGTTATATTTAAGGCTGAGCATTAAAAAAAAATCAAATATAGATAGCGTCAACCCCCTGACATCTTCCGTTCTGAATTATTGTACCATCTGCAAATGTGCAGAGTTGCTTTGTTGCAGGGGTACCACGTCCCCAGGCGCGCGGTGCCGCAGGTGCTCAGCGAGGCGCAGCCGTGTGGCTCTGGAGGTGAGCACAGACCGTGCACAGCACCGAGTAAAGCCCCTGCTCGCAGATGGTGGAGATCCCAGCTGTCAGCTTAACCCCACAGCCTGCTTCGACAGCAGGACTTCTGTTCCACGCACACAGGTCACTGTTTCTGGAGTTGATAGATCCCTTTGTTTTGGCAGAAACAGTCAGATTAAGGCTTATGTTCTCCTTAGGCAGGCAATGGCTAAAGGCAGTTAACGCGCATCTGAGTACTTTTATCTGATAACAACAAATTACTGATTTTTCCACACAGGTGGATGAGTGTGCAGTCAGGTAAACAATAATGATACGCAGGAATCTAAGGTGAAGCCACCTAATGGCACCCTGTTTTTCTCAGTTCATGCAATGTGAAGAAGTGGGAGACAGAGCTGCAGACGCTGCGGGAGAGCAATGCCCGTCTGACCACGGCGCTGCAGGAGTCGGCGGCCAGCATCGAGCACTGGAAGAAGCAGTTCTCAGCCTGCAAGGAGGAAAACGACCAGCTCAGGAGCAAGGTAGCAGAGCATACCCAGAGGAGAGCCAGCTCTTCCAGTTAGCTGCTCCTGCCATTGCTCTTCCTCTTGGATTTCTGCTGCTTTATCTTTGTGTATGTTGTGTGTTAGGAGATGGATTTTGTCTTTGAAAGGAAGGCGGCGGGTAAGGCAGCTGCTTCCCTCTGTGCACAGCGCGCAGGGAAGTTCAAAGGGCTGGGGATCAGCAGGGGGACTGGTGCTGCCACATCATGAGAAGCTCCCTGCCTCTTGGTTTGGGAGGCTTGGTGTCAGCAGGGCTTGCTGGCCAGGGTGATGACGAAACAGAACGGTTTTAGAAGTGGGATTACCTTGCATATCCTTTTCAAAGTGCACTCAAATACTGCCAGGTGATGAATGAGCAAGAAGGCATGGTTATGGCCGGGTTACCCCCAGGAAACCAACTGGGAACCACCCAGTATTGGAAGCAAAGCCTGATGGCAGGCAGGGAAATGAGGATGTGAGCTATGCTGTCAGCTCTGCGTGCTGTGAGCCCGGTCCTCCAGCACTAATGCTGGGCACATCTCATCCAGAACCCTGCCAAGAGGCTTCCATAGAATTACAGAATCACAGAATGGTTTGGGTCAGAAGGGACCTTAAAGACCATCTAGTTCCAACCCCCCACCACGGGCAGGGACCCCTCCCACCAGCCCAGGGTGCTCCCAGCCCCATCCAGCCTGGCCTTGGGCACTGCCAGGGATGGGGCATCCACAGCTGATCTGGGCAGCCTGGCCCAGCGCCTCAGCACTCTTACAGTGAAGAATTTCTTCCTTATATCTAGTCTAAATCTACCCTCTTTCAGTTTAAAGCCATTCCCCCTGTCCTGTCATTACATGCCCTTGTATAAAGCCCCTCTCCAGCTTTCTTGCAGGCCCCTCCAGGTGCTGGCAGGCAGCTGTAAGGTCTCCCCAGAGCCTTCTCTCCTCCAGGCTGAACAACCCCAGCTCTCCCAGCCTGTCTGCACAGGAGAGGTGCTCCAGCCCCCTGATCATCTTTGTGGCCTCCTCTGGACTTGCTCCAACAGGTCCATGTCCTCCTTATATTGGGGAGCCCGGAGCTGGATGCAGCGCTGCAGGTGGGGTGTCCTGAGAGCAGAGGGGCAGAATCCCCCCACCCCAGCCTGCTGGTCACGCTCCTTGTGATGCTGCCCAGGATACGGCTGGCTTTCTGGGCTGCGAGCGCACATTGCTGGGTTGTGTTGTCAGGCAGGCATTGCCAAAAGCCTTCGCTCTGTTTCTGAGCACATTTCTCAGTAGTGTAAGACCGAGGGTTAGCAGTAGCTACAGCAGAGAACAATTCAGAAGTTTAAATTTTTAAAGCCTGTTTCAATGCATCATTGGTACTGTCCCTCAAATAATACTGTATATTACTTATATTGTATTACCCTCAGACAATACTGCTATCAGTAACAGCCCCACACGGGGCTGGCACTGACCTGGGCTGGGGGAGCCTGGTTTCTGTGAGCGCTGCTTGCAGGGATAACTTCATTCTATTCATCTTCAGTGTGTTTGGAAAAGCTGGATCCTTTTCCTGCTCACATAGATGGATCACTGGGATGTTTGAAGTACAGACCAGATTGTATCAGTCTGTTGAGGATTTTTTTTTTGCTTTAGTGTTGCTTTCAAAGAAGGAAGGAATTTTGTATCTTTTGGTATGTCAGTAGGCTGCAAATAGTAATTTGGCATTGAAGGTGGCCTGGGTTGTTTTGTCAGCATTGAAGGTCCATGTGGAGCAACCTTTTCCCAAGACAGATGTTCTATCTATTCACATGCATTTTAGTTGTGCACAGCGATAATTCAGAGATCCGACCAAAGATCCTTCACAGAGCGTAACTGATGTTATGTTAACAAATTAGTATTAGTTGTTACATGATTTAGGTCCCTATATCCATTCTGGTTTGGATAAGGGAGAAGTGAGAGACTGGAACAGTATGTTATAAGAAAATACCATAATTTACAGTGTAGTTCTTTACTTTTCTATACTGTTGCAGAGAAATGTTGTTCTCATTAACTGATCAAACATGCCACATCTCAGTAGCTGTAGCCTAGATATGAAGAGATTATCAAAACACTGCCTTCCTGCAGCTGCGTAGTCATCATACCAGTGACTACTAGCCAGACTGTGCAGCAACGCTGTCTGTACAATGCACTGTCTTTTTCTGTACAGAGAGGTTTTCTGAGCTTTTCTCCCAAGCACACTCCTTGCTCGGTGCTCACGCTCCACCACTGCAATGCCCTGGGAAGTTCCTTCTCCTTTACTAATTGGGTCAGAATTTTTTGCATATTGCTCTACCTTTGAATGAGGGAAGTTATAATCCCAAAGCGACATGAAGCTGAGAATTAAAGTACATACTTTAATGAGCTGGCCCGTTGGCCTGTGGGAAGTGCATCTCCTGGGAGCCAAGTCCAGAGCTGGCAGGAGGAGGTATGGAGAGAGCAAAGCACATCCCTGGGCGAGAGAACAAAGCAGAATACGTTGCTCTGAACTGGTTCTCCCCTCAAAGTTTTGATGTTGTGTCCCTCATACTACAGCTAGAATAATAAGCAGCCCCTAAGGAGGCAAAGCTGGGAGTGCTGGAGAGTTTCTTCTCCTTGCTGCCTTAAGAAAACCCATCCCTTATAGTGTTGTGTTGGTTTCATAGAAGTGAAGTGCAGATTTTATCCCCAGCTCCACTTTTTTTTAGATCAGTGTTTTGTGTATTCCTGAATACTTATATGAGATACTGTATGAGAGAGAATAAACACAGTCCCAGGGCTTCCTAGTGGATGTGTAAATTGGCTTTTTTTTAAGGAAAGAAGCGATAATTTGGTTGCAGTGAATCTAGTGCTATGATTTACGAAACAGACCCATGATAAAGTAAAATTCTCTGTGCTTCCCTCTGCTCAGTGGAGCAATGCCTATTTACATCAGCTGTGTTCTGCCCCAGATTTTCAGAAATTTAAAAAATTTCATCTAATGTCTGACATTTCTTAAAGATTGAAGAACTGGAGGAACAGTGCAATGAAATAAATAAAGAGAAGGAAAGAAATGCACAGCTGAGTAGACGCCTCCAGGAGCTGGAAACAGAACTTCAGGACAAAGAGCTGGTGAGTGCCCCGAACAACAGAAAAGGCATGCTTTGGAGTTTGAGTAGATCTGTCTGCTTCTCCCTTGGGGTGTTAGGTTGATGGACTGGCTTCCCTACAGCCAGAAGCAGCCTGATGCCTCAGGGTGTTGTGTGTTTCTGGATTTTCCATGTACAGCTCCTTAGCAACAGTTTGATAGAATTCCTCAGTCTCAGTTTCATGACACATTCTGTGCTGTGACAGCACACTTTAATTTGACAGTGGTTAACAAACATGACGGTTCTATGTGTACAACACTTTAGTTCTAAAAGAAGAGCTGGACTGGTGAAACTTGTTACCCAAAGCCAGACACATGTGTGCTAGAACAGTTTCATTTGCCAGCCCCCATGCCCTGAATTCCCCTAGACATCAGGACCATCATTAGAAAGAGATCATTTACAAAATAACTTGGCGTTTGTGTAACAAGTCCTGTTTCTTTTTCCAGATGGCTCATAGTCTTTGCCATTTTATGGTCTCCCTCTGATCTCAGGACTAATGCCAAAAGCGAGAAATTCAGATTCATTTAGAGTACCCCAGTTTGTCACTTTTGACATGTAAGGTGTTCATTTTTCTAAGGAAAATGAGGTTGATGCCTTGGAGCCCCTGAACAGTGGGGGAAATAATGGGATTCTTGGGGTTTTTCCTTCATTACAGTGACCAAATGCTCTGTGCTGGCTGAAGAGAAAAAGCTGTCAGCAGGTGCAGTAAAGTTTGTCATGTGCCATTACAGCATCTCTACTGGTGCTCTTAAAAGCAATGCTGTTAAGGGGTTTTAAGATGGCACAAGGAAATAGTTTAGGGAGATGGATTTTGATGCACTGTTACAAATGTAATATGGTTTTCAGCCCTGTATTTCAAAGGAAAATGTCATGCTTTCTTCCTAACCTTTCTGTGGTAATAGCATGTATAATAACCCTTATTCTCTACTCGTGTTTTCCTCAAGATTCATGTTTTTATTGTACCAAATGAACCAGAAAATTGATTGACTTGTGAATATTACATGCCTATCTTCCGTTTGCACTGACAATACACTAACTTGTTTTCAGACTGCATACTTACGTTGGCAGGTTCTTGATTAGGTCTAAACCACCCGTAAATGACCTTTTCATGGTCTGCAATTCAAACCAGCATGAAGCCTGCTCATGGACATTGCCATGTAAGAGGAGCTGCTGGTATCCTCTTCGTGTAGGAAATAAGTAGAGAGAAATGTAAAGACAGGAGGATCAGGACAGAGCTATCTAGAAAAATATTTATATTTATATATATAAAATTATATATTTATATGTAGAGATATATAGTATATATTTTTTATTATTTTCATTTATTTTATATATATATCATATGCCACATACCAGATATATATATACACACACATACACTGTATTATACTCTACATAGTAAGGATACAGTATAGTAGTCATATATACAGTAAGTGTACATAGTATAATATGTTTATATTTTGAGATGTGAGCTCCTAGGCATTATTTATGTATATACAGATATATATGCATGGGAGCTCATATCTCAAAACAAAAGGGTAAGTTAGCCTTTCTTTCCCCTGTATCAGCAGCTGGGACATTGCATGGATATAGTTACATTAGTTAAATTCTTCAGTGCAGTTCACAAAAAAGCTGTAGCATTATGTGATTTGTCTTCACATATTAATGTAAACTAATGCTGAAAAATGGGAGGAAACAACAAGAGCAGTCAGAGTTGGCCTGGAATTACAGAATTTCTAAAAAGAAAAAGAATTTATTGATGTAGTGGTGCTTTTGGCAAACCTCAGAAGAAAGAGACTTGCTCTCCAGGATGCACTGGATTCTTGTGAAATTTGGGTGATACTGGAAGTGCTGAGCATTGGTGTACTTAGAACAAGGGAATCGGGAGGACTTGAGGAGAAATGTTATTGTCTGGTTCTGTGGAAGAGCTTGATTTACGGATTCTGTTGCACTCACATTACGCTGTAAGTTCACCTGTTAGGGAAGAAACCAACCTTTCATAGCCAAAAAATCTGCCTTTCTAATAGGGCTGGTTTTGCTATCCTGTGTCAGTACAGCTCAGAGGGGATCACAGAATCACAGAATGGTTTGGGTTGGAAGAGGCCTTAAAGACCATCTAGTTCCAACCCCCCGCCATGGGCAGGGACCCCTCCCACCAGCCCAGGGTGCTCCCAGCCCCGTCCAGCCTGGCCTTGGGCACTGCCAGGGATGGGGCATCCACAGCTGCGCTGAGCAGCCTGGGCCAGCGCCTCAGCACTCTTACAGTGAAGAATTTCTTCCTTATATCTAGTCTAAATCTACCCTCTTTCAGTTTAAAGCCATTCCCCCTGTCTTGTCATTACATGCCCTTGTATAAAGCCCCTCTCCAGCTCTGTTGCAGGCCCCTCCAGGTGCTGGCAGGCAGCTGTAAGGTCTCCCCAGAGCCTTCTCTCCTCCAGGCTGAACAACCCCAACTCTCCCAGCCTGTCTGCACAGGAGAGGTGCTCCAGCCCTCTGATCATCTTTGTGGCCTCCTCTGGACTTGTTCCAACAGGTCCATGTCCTCATTATATTGGGGGGCCTGGAGCTGGATGCAGCACTGCAGGTGGGGTCTCACAAGAGTGGAGCAGAGGTGGGGGAATCGCCTCCCTTTGCCTGCTGGCCATGCTTCTTTTGGTGCGGCCCAGGATACGACTGGCTTTCTGGGCTGCGAGCACACGTTGCTGGGTCATGTTGAGCTTCTCATCAACCAACACCCCCAAGTTGTCCTCCTCAGAGCTGCTCTCAATCCATTCTCTGCCCGGCCCGTATTGATCTGGGTGTTGCCCCAACCCAGGAGCAGGACCTTGTGCTTGGCCTTGCTGAACTTCATGAGGTTTGCATGGGCCCACCTCTCAGGCCTGTCAAGGTCCCTCTGGTCGGATCCCTTCCCTCCTGTGTGTTGACCATACCACACAGCTTGGTGTTGTGGCAAACTTGCCGAGGATGCACTTGATCCCACTCTATCCCACTATGTACCAAAAAATATGTTGAACAGCAGTGGTCCCAATGCTGACCACCCCTGAGGAGCACCACTCATCACTGATCTCGGCTTGGACTGGAACTCTTTGAGTTCTTTGAGTGTGACCATCCAGCCAATTTCTTATCCACCGAGTGGCCCATCCATCAAATCCATGTCTCTCCAATTTAGAGACAAGGATGTCATGCAGGACAGTGTCAGATGTTCTACACGAGTCCAGGGCTATGCCCCTACTTACTCTTGAGACCGTAACCTATGTGGGAAGTTTCTGGAGGAGATTCTTGCACTCTCTTCAAGTCACAGAGTATTTTTTGGCCCTGCAAATGTACTTTTCAGCTGCTCTGACAGTCCTTCTGCAAAATGTACAGGCTATGAGTCTTTCCCTACTACCCACATTAGTCGTGTTTGTTTGTGGTGTTCATGTAGTCAAGGTGTCTTAATTTCCATCAGAGATGTGGACTTCTGTCAAGTCGCATTGCTCTTTTCATGAACTCCTTTCAGCTAGTCCTCTCAGTTTGGATAGTGATGCCAGAATCAAATACAGATTTCAGGGGGCGGTTCTCAGAGCTGTACAGTGGAGGAAAGCCCATTGCAGCTGTGCTCTGTAATGATGCCTCTCTATATGCAGCTCGTAGTGCCACTGGCCTTTTTTTACTGCCATATATCATTGAAAATTCATGTCTAATTTGCTCTTTGCTACCATCTATAAATGGCTTGTAGCATTACAGCCCTTCAGATTTCTCTGTTATTGAATGTATCTTTTACATAGGTATGTGTTTTAGGTGTAGATTGCGTTAATATAATTAAAATGGCATTCGTGTTAGAGATTAGATTACATTGTCTGTTTTAGAGCTACGAAGTAAAAAATGTAGTGAAAAAATTATTCTAATAGAAAATTAACGTGTTTTGGAATGCAGACATGATATTTTGATTATTTTACATCCAAATACTGTGCAGAATACAATAAAATATGCAAAGCCATTTCATATTCTCAAATTTTCATTATGTTTTAAATTGAGGCTTGCACTAGTGTTTTTTTTTTTTCTTTTATGTTTTCAAAGGAACTGGAAGAGCTTCGAAAGCAGGGTGAAATTATACCACAGCTAATGTCAGAATGTGAATCTGTATCTCAACAACTACAGGTACAGTTTAGCAATGAAATTAATTTTAAAATAGTTGATACATTTACTTTCTTTCTCACAACTATATGCTTTTTTCTGTTCAGAATTCAGTGTTTGAAGGCAAAAGAGCTCCAGTTTGTAAAAACAGAAATTGCTAATTACATGCAAAATGCACCATGCCCTTCCCAGCACAGGAGTAATGAAATGGCTGTTTCTTTGCCTTGCTGTTTGCAGAAATTGGTTTGCCTGCGATCATGCTGCATCTGTCTCCTGCAGATTCCAGCCTATCCTGTATCCCTTATTTCTGCTGCTCTGGGTCTGTGAAGCCACACCTCAGCCGTGTGTGTCGAGCAGCACTCCAAGACCTGTGGCTAATTGCTGCAGTGGAACCAGGGAGAGCTTTTTGGAAAGAAACAGAGAGTGTAGCTGCTCACCACCAGGGAAAAAAGTTCACCTGAGGATGCATTTACATGCTGCATCACTCCTTTCCAGCAATGTGTAGCTCGCCACGGTGGCTTGGGTTTGCACGTGTGGCTCCTCTGCTGGGAGGGCTGTGGGAGCCCTGCCCCAGCCAGCGGCTAGGCTTTGGCCATCACTTGTGAAAGTCAGGGCTTGTGTAAATGTAGTAAATTGATACATGAAAGGAGAACAAATATAAACAGTCTCACCGATGAAATAAAATCCGGTCAATCAAATAAGCCATCGCTCTGATAATCAAAATAATCTAAAATCGTTTAGAAGGCTGATGAGGAGTGCAGATGCTGAAAATGGTTAAAATACTAATTTTTTTTGATTCGGTATGGTAAAGTGTGTCATCTATGGCTTTTAGTGAGAATAAGCATGTGCTTACGTGCATGAAATGGAGAACAACAGGCAGAAGAGCTAATGCGAGGGGAAAATAATAGAATGAACTGCAGGGGAGGTGTTAGGCGGCTGACTTGTTCCTTGCCTGAGTGCTGACACAAAGTGAAACTCCTAAAAAAATACCAATAAATCCAAAAGTGCTGAATAAAGCAATATTACTCCTCAGACAGTATTTTCTAAGCTTGTTTTTCAAGGTTAAACCACCATAGATAATTCTGCATGTAACTGGTGGCACAGTGTCTAGTTCTGGAGCTGTAGCAATGACAGAAATATATGCACAGTGCATGATTTAAATCCAGCTGAATTTTAAGATATCAACCAAATGACAAAATCTGATGCAAAGCATCTTTTCCAGTTAATCTGTGTTCTTTCCTGCATGGGTTTTCTTCCCTTTTAATCTGACTAGCACGTGTCACTTGCTCTCAGAGGTGCTTGTGTTACCAGTCTGCAGAAGTCAAAGCAAACTTTTACAGCCCAGCTGTCATTCGTAGCTTTACCCTATTAAATGGTGTTCATCCTTCTCTGTGATTCATCTTATTGTCTCTTTTGTCTTTAAGGCTGCTGAGAAAAAGAACAAAGATCTTGAAGAGAAAGTCAGAACACTAAGGACAGAAGTCGAAGAGAGCAAACATAGGCAGACCAACCTTAAAACTGAATTAAAGAATTTTTTAGATGTACTAGATGGGAAGATAGATGAATTACATGATTTCCGACAAGGACTGTCTAAACTTGGGATTGACAATTAGATGGCAATAGATTTTTTTTGTAATCTAGGGTCTGGATGTTTGATGTTTTGTTGATCCCAAATGTGTGTTTTACAAAATATAATTAGAATGTTCCACTTGTTTGCATTGGTTTTGTACATAGAGGCTGAAAATTTGCTGTGGGGTTTCTTTTGTTTTGTTTTTTTTTGTTTGTTTGTTTGATTATTTTCCAAACCAATTGTGCTGCTCGCTGAATTCTGTTGAGATTAGAAACTTCCTATATTGCTGCTCTGGCTTCGTGGGGTTGGGAACAGGTGGAGGGTTCTGTCTCAGGAATCTGGAACTAGATCTACCTTAAAATGAATATGCAGTTAGTTGTTGCAGGGAAATTTATATCTTTCTTAAGGGCTGTTGCAACCATAGAAACTGAAAACAAGTCTTTCTTGTCCGGACTATCAGCACTCCTAGCAACATCCAGTTTTATTCCTTGGTGGAGCAGAAAGAAGATTAGCTGGAGCTCCTGCAGTTTGTAAAATGTGCCTGTGATGAGCTGCAGTCAAGTAAATCACACAGATACCAGGATCTTTAGGGACCACATCAGTCGGGCCTGAGTCACTGAAAAAAAATCCAGTGGATTTCAGATAACCTCTGATTCAGGTTGTATGTGCTTGCCTGGACCCTCACAGCACAAAGTCAATGATGTAGAAAGGAATTTCAGCTCTTGAAGTCAAGCATCTTACCCAGTAGGTGAGGACAGCTTCTCTTGCTTAGCAAGATCATCTCTCTTTGGCCTTCAGTTTTGAACCCACGTAGTTCCATCGTTATGTGCATCCCTGAAAAATGCCCACCTGAGTCTTGGGACGAGATACTTACTTTAAAAAGTGGTGTGTTGCTGGTTTGTACACAGGGCGCGTGCACCTCTGTGCAGGTTGATTTCTGTTGATTAACTTCTGCAGTAGTGGAGGAAGAGATGTTGATCCGAAAAGCAATATAAGGTTACTTGAAGGTGTTACTCAGAAGCCAGGCTCTGCCCAGGAGACTTGCAGGGTCACAACCACATGAAATCAAAATCCTTTCCTATGATTTCTGCATTCTCACCTCGTACATCTTTGACAGTAGGGTGGGAATCAGTCACCAAGTTAGACTGTCCAAAAAAAAACAAACCCAACCCAAAAGGCAGAAATGCTATTGCATTCTCAAATTGATTATTCAGCAGCTCTAAGTATGTTTTCAGAAATACCAGGTCATATGCTGGGCTCCAGCAAGAAGTTCACTCTGACACAGCCAGGAATGTAAAAAGGGCCAGAGAGGAGAATTCAGTCCGAGTTTTGCTCTTGCTCCTAGGACTGCCTTCAGCTTCTTTCCCTGCTTTCTCCATAACCTGGTTTGAGAGTCTGTTTACACAGGATCTGAATTAATTCAGGAGAGAACTTTTATTTATGTGACATTATTATTTGCTTAATTCAGGCAAAAGCTTGGTTAAGCACCATGTTAGTGCGTTCCATCAGTGACTGCTATCAAATGGCCACGTTTGTTTTTTTTTTTTCCTTACATTTAGGGGCTTTTTTCTTTTTTCAGCACATCTCAGTTGTAAAAGTGACCTTTAAAAGAGAGGTAAGTTAGAGACAAAACATGCATTGAATACTTTTGCACATGGCTATATAATCCCTGTGCTGGAGATAGGTTCTGTCTGCAGTTGTCCCTTGAGTTTGCATTTAATCTGTTACTATTACATTATTTTCATTGCCTGTTTTTTAGATTGGACTTCGTGTATTTTTGCTTTTACTCCTTTTAAACAATGGATGTGAAGCTGGGACTTTTCATAACGTTATGACCATTGAAGTCTCTCTAACAAAAAATTGCTGCAGGCTGTTGATATTTTAAAATCAAAATAAAAATCAAAATCAGGTACATAGCATGTAGGCGTGTGAAAATTAGACTTAGCCAGCGAGCAAGATTCTACAGTTGCATAATGTGGGGTTAGATCAGACTTGCCAAAATCGAAAATGACGTCAGAAACTGTGTGTGGTTGTCCACAAGTAATCTCCATTTTTAGTCTTTCTATTTGATAGCAAGTCAGATAGACACCATCATTTAACAGGCAGCTCGTCCTGCTTCTCCTCTCCTCCCATGCTGCTTTAGAGTTCCCAAACTCAGCCAGTCCCTCTATCAGCTGGGAACCATGGGATAACACAACTAAGAGCTGCAAGCGATACGGATAGTCAGGGCCTTCCTTGTCACAGTGCTTTATTGCTTTTGCACCGAGGACCCTGCTCCATCTTCTGTTTCCTTTTTACCGTTGAGCAATCTTGGGGCTTCCTTCTTGGTTTTAATATAAAATACGATTTTTAACATGATTCTGGGTAAAGGGATGCAAAAGGCTGTTAAAAAATTATTTTACTGGGGTTAATCCAGATCTTTTTTTCCACTCTAGTCAAGTCTATCTTTGATCCAGTTCATTAGGAATGTATTAAGCCACCCTGAAACTGTAAGAAGAGTGTTTCTATGGGATTGCATCAATTTAGCAGATGGAGTTTAATGCTGGTGCATTAAACCAGTGCATAGCTGTGACATGGGCGGTTATTTCTGGGTACTTCGCGCCCATCAGAGGGGCAGTGGGGGTGTCCTTAGAGAAATCCCAGCCCTGTCTCTTCTAGTCTTGCCCCAAATGTATGTTTTCCTTATCTGCTACTGCTCTGATGTGCAGTTGTTAGGGATGCTTGTACACAGCTATACCCTGGGGGAAACTCCATCCTCCCAGCATCCAAGGTCTTGCTATAATTAGCTTTCTCTCTTTTTCCTTTCCAACAGCAGTAAGTTGAGAATTTCTGTGTGTAATTACTTAAAAGCCTTTGCCAAACCCCATCTCTTTTAACCTTTCCCTCTCTTCCATTGTATCTTTTCCTCTTCAAAAGCATGCTAGGAAGATGTGGTGCATGCTCTCGGGAGTGTTTGGACACCAGCTGCAGCTCCCCTCCCTGGCCTGGCCCCATCCCTCCCCAGGACTGGAGCCCTGTGCCCCTGCTGAGTGGGGACCGGCCGTGTCACACGTTGCTCATTTCTTGACGCGCTGTGGTGGCCCAGCAATAACCCCCACGTGCCAACCCGTGCTGCTCCTCAGGGACTCGATCCGGTGTGGAAATGCCTCCTCCCTCCCGGCAGGAGCCCCAGGGCAGCCAGCCTCCCCCCACCAAGGCGCCCAGCCTCCCCCCACCAAGGCGCCCACCCTGTCCTTTGGTGCACATCGGGGATCCAGCCCGTCCCCGCGGGCACCCCGAGCCAGGGGCTGTGCTCAGCTGGCAGCCACCTGCTTAGGGGCGGCTGCAAATGCTGCCGGGGCTGGGGAATGCTCATCCCTGTCCGAGAGAGGGTCTGCAGGGCTTGGGTTTATTTGTTACTAAAATCCAGTGCCAGGCAAACCCTGGTTTCCCTGTGCCATCAGCCGTGAAGGAGGTGATGGCTCCATTCCCATCGTGGAGGTGTCATTACATGAGGTTGTGTGTCACCTTGGGCAGTCGTGGCTTCCCTTTCTGGACATGGGTTTCTCCCTCTGGGGGGTTGATGGCAGGATCTATCCTACCTCAGTAACACGGTCTTTTGTTAATAAAGGTCTTGTGCTTGGCACTTTGATAGCTGCCAGCTCCTCGCCGCGGATCCCGCCACGCTGCCCGTCCAGCCCTCCAGCCCTGGTGGCATCCACCAGCTGGTGGCTCTAGGAGGAAAAATCTGTGCTGGCCGCTTGTGACGCTGGGTTAGAGACTGTCTTGCTGCCTTCCCGTGAGTTACTCCTTTGAGCTGGTGTTAGAGCTGCTGAATAATGGTGGGTTGCTTCTTGGGGTTTTTTTTTTTGGTGGCCAAAATGAGAAAGAAACAGGTCTGCTTTGTGTTAGCACAAAACCTAAAAATATTCAGTGACATAAAAATACATGGAGATAACTGTTTTCAAGGGGAAAGAATGTTCCATTAGATATGTTATTTCACATTTTGAAAAATGACCTTAGCCTCATTTTTGGAATAAATTACTTCAAAATGAAAAGCTGAAATACTGTTTCTTACCCCAAAACAAAGTAGGTTAACCTTTTGCTTTTTTCCTATTTGGCTGAATATTTATTTGCTGATTTTGACTCACAACTTCACAAGTAGTTTTGTTTGGCCTAAAAATGAGTACTTTCCAGTTTTCCTCTCTCTACATCTACTTGGTGTCTCCTTTACTAAGTAAGCTCACTGGAAGAAAACTGTCTTTTCTGTAAGAAATTCAGTGCCACCTCTTGCTTTCTGCATCCTAGTGTTCAAAAGATGCGCTTTTTAAAAACAGTTTTACAGTGGGTACATCCATGCCCGGAAAACAAATGTTATTTAGACAATGCCTTTTTTCTAAACGCCTGGTTTTATTTTTTTATGGGAGCAATTTAGGGTGACCGTTTTAAAGCTGCTGGAGAGCGGGAAGGGTTTCTGCTGTTCTTCCTGCTGTCCCTGCCACTGCCATCGCTTTTGAAGAGCATCAGCAGAAAGTTTCTGGTGTTAAGGCAAGTGCTGGCCCTTTGCTTGTCCCATGTCTGCTTGGTGGCTCGCCAGGCACGGGGAGCCCATGTCCCCCCACCAGCAGGGCACACACTGTCCGTAGGCTTCTGCACTCTTCTCTACGCTGTTTCACTTTTCCCCCCAAGCATTCGTTTTCTCCCTCATTAATTTCTTGCCTCCTTTGGCTGCTTCATAAATGACAGAAGGAAAATCCCCCGTTCCTACCACCCTCGTAGTAGTGGGAATTTCTCAGCTATGAGAGTGCTCTTCGTTAGGCTCCTCCGAATAGTAATCTCTGCAAAACCCTTCAAAGCATCAATGGCTTGTAAGGAATATAGTGCTGTCTTCCTGAGCCTATGGATTAATGAAGATAAAACCGCTATCAGGGTGGAACGCCCGCTCAGCTTCGTGCATGACTGATGCTGAGTCTGAAGGGAAGGGGTGTAAGGGGAGATCAGCAGCAGCAGCTCGTCTTGACGATTGTTTCCGCAGAAGCTTCGGTGAAAGGCGTGCTCTGCCCACAAGCTGCAGCTGTGCCGAAGGTCTGGGGTGGCCGTGCTGATCTGCCAGCTCGCCCACCTTTGTCCAGGCAGTTTGGGGCTCATCAGGCCTGTAAATATCAAAAAGTCCTCAGCATATCACAGATGTGGCGACTTGAGGGATGGCAGGCGCATGCCCACACACGCCGCCGAGCAGCATGAGAGCGTTGCAGCCATGGCACTGGCTGATGGTCAGACACTTCCAGTCAAAAATGGGACAAGCTGTTGCTGTCATGTGCAGGCTCAGCAGTACCAGAGACCTCGCAGAAGGGCAGGTTCAGCGTTCGGGGGGCTGCGGGGACCCAGGCAGGGCTGGCAGAGGCTGGCTGTGAGCACAATTTAGCAACAGCAAGACACAGCTACCCCAAGGTAATTTTTCTTTCCACGGCTCGTGTTCCACAAGCACCCATGTGTCGAGCAAAGCGATACGTAGCCGCAGGACGTTCGATGCAGGCACGCCTGCAGGCAGACACAGCTGGCCCTGGGATGCTGCGCCTGGAGCGTGGCAGCGCTTTCGGCTCATAGAATGTAAATTTGACAGTTACATGAAGTTTGCGTGTCTTAAATACCGTTCTCTGTGGTAAACGATAAGGCACCTGTGGTCAAATAGAGAGTCGGGAGGTGAGGGATAAACGTGATGGAGGTGCTTCCCAAACAAGAGCTCTCCAGCAGGCTGTGGGCAGAGCTGGTCCTGGCCAGGAGGGCTTTGCTTGCATCCCTGGGGGATTGGGATGTCCAACCTGTTTGATTTTCTACTGTGGTCTGTCTTGGCTCTTCTTTTTTTTCTTTTTCTTTTTCTTTTTCTTTTTTTTAAAGGTAGCCTAAACACACAGTCTTCAGATGAAGGTGCCTATACCTCCAAAAATTTTATATGCACATTTTGAAATAGATTTCTTTTTCCTTTCTGGTCATTTAGTTACTTCATAATAATGGTAAGTGCAAGAAAGGCACTTGAGAAAAATCTGTCTGCTGTTGTGTTTTTGTTTGAGTTGGGTTTGGTTTGGTTTTTTTTTTTTAACACTGGTCAGCAATAATTATTTTAGCCATATACTAGCTAAAAAGACTGATAACATAAGATTTGTGAACTAAGCTTCTAAGTTTGCAGTACATTGATTAACTTGGGTGTGTGACGAGGGAGCTGTGCTCAATAAAAAGAGTATTTTGCAGCATTTAGATGTTTTCGTTTAATTGCCTAATAGTGATCATGAACATAATATTCTATAAACCTCATCATGAATGACAAACAAAGCACATCGGTTTTAACATGAATATATCCCTTGTAGTTGAAAGTTCTGAGAGTGTTTTAGTGTGGTCTGCTATACCAAAATATTTAGATTATTATGAGATTTTAGTACTAAAGATAAACATACACCCTGTTTTTACTGTTTCAAGTAAGGTTTAGTGGATGACTGATAATTTGTTGATATACAACTGTGGGAAAACACTGCAGTGCTCTAAATGTATATTTTTATTTGGGTTTGTTATATTTAGTATATGGTTTAATGAAAACTGAAGTGTTTACTACAGTTGGATCGTTGTAAAAACATCTCTGACCTCGTCATTTTGTCTGCTGTGAAAAAGTACTTTTCTTTGTTTGTTTTTGTTTTTTTTTTCTCAAATTGACCATAGACAGTCAACGTTAACATTTAGACTCCTAGTAGCAGTAAATGCTGGGTTTTATATATATAAAAGGAAAACTTGATTTTTTTCTTTATGAACTTATTATATAACTTTGTGATTTTTATCTGATTTTATTGTAACATAAAGTTGTTTTATGTAAAAATATATAGTTTAAGTAAAATCTTTGTCTCACTGTCTTCATTGACCTTGAAAAATGAACATCCTTGTGGCCGCAAATCTGAACTTAATGCTGTGCTTTGATAAAAAGAATGTGGGTTTGATCTATACATGTGGTATAGTGCCTTAGATGAAAATCTTAAAAACTCTTTTTCAGGAGGTGGAACTTTGAAATGTTTGTCTTACTTCAGTTTATACTGTTAGCACACCCAGAGGGGTACAGGATTGTGGCAGGTACGTACATAACTAAACTGGAAAAATAGTATCTCGAAATACTTTAGCATGAAATTTTGGGCTTACTGCACACTGAGAAAGGCCTGTTGCTAGGAGAAGGTGTTTTGGGGGATGCTTAGGACCAAAAACCCTCTTGTGATTCCTGTAACTGATGTAGCCGTCCCTGGTGGCAGCTAGAGCTGGTATTTTCTCTGGAGGAACTAGCTAGGACTCCGAATTAACCCTGTGTGCTGAAATCAGAGATGTTTTGACACCAATCATCTCCTGCATCAGCGTATAGCGGTTAATAAGAGCCCTCTCAGATGAGACTGTTTCCCAAGGTCCAGCAACACTGTCCACTCCCAACAGCACATCCCTGGTGGAGGATAACGCTGAAGTCCCATCTACAGACAGTACGTAGTGATGCTCTCAGCGCTGTCACACTCGTTGTGCAGAAGCAGGGTTTGCTGTCTTTGCACCAAGCCAGGCTTCCTGATGGAAATAAGGTTTGAAGACTGTTAAATGGCTGATGCTCACTGTCCTTGGTTACTCTGGGCTACGAGGCTGCAAATGTCAGGTTTGGGGTGAGTGAGAGACACGTCTGCCCCTGACCCTCCGTCAGAGCTTTTCTACCAGGAGCCAGCAATAGGGCTGACAAGCGGTTCAGCAAATTCTGGCAGTCCCCAAATAACCAGTAGTTATAAAAGCAGCTTGTATGTACTTCAGTAAAGTGGAAGTGACGGCCTCTAATTCTCAGCAAAAAAAATCATTTATCTATTTGGATTGGTATAATTACAAAGCATAGTATAATAGAAGTACCTGTGTGTACATCCCATCGCTTACAGTTACCAGAACCAAGCCTCCTGAGCTGGCGGTCCTGCAGTCTGGATTTCCATTTATCGGTGAGCGTGGGGAGGTACCTGCTTGGTACAAGCACTTTGACACTTCTGTAGGCTCATGGCCTTATTCAGTCCAGGAAATATTTTTAGCAAGGAGAAAGCCACTGCTCCGTGGGAAGGGCTGTGCCTCGCTGGCTGTTCGTAAGGCAGGTGACCAGCGTTTCCCAAAGAAACAGCCTGGTCCCGGAGCCACACTGCTGCCAGCAGGGAAATCTGCTGCTGCCTGTCTGTGACATCCCTTCGTTTTCATGTTCAATGGGATGTGTATCGGAAAGCTCGGGGAGCCTCCTCAGGGGGGTTGTGCCTTGGCAGTTGCCCACTAAATAGCATTTTACCTGCCTGTGTGGTACTGAGCTGCAATGTGTGACCTTGGGGTGTATGATGAAAATAGGTGCTAAAGTGAGATGGGTTTAATAAGTTCAACGTTTGACACCTAAATGGATGAATGACTCTCTAAGTTCTCCTTTTGCTTAGCTCATATTCCTTCAACAGCACAGAAGCAGCTGGGCCCTAATTTCCTTCCTTTTGGAGGAAAAATCCCGCCGTGCCACCATGGGGGGAGACCTGTATGGAAGCATTATAGTGGCTGAGATCCCTGAGGAGGAACAGGCTTGCTCCCTCTGTAACACATGTAACTGGTGACGGGGCTGAAATTACATAAAATTCAATATTTTTCTGTCCCACGCACTCCACATGCTTTTAATATTCCACACTTTTCATCTAAAGGCATGTCTGCACCAACAAGGGAAGAAAAAAGGATGTGTTAATTATACATTACTCAGCTGTCTCCCCACTTCCTAAAAGACTTGAGCATTTATGCACAAATCCACTGATACATACAGAAACGTGTATGCATTTTCTTCTATTTCTTTTCATCTTGTATTTCTTTTTATCTTGTAAAAAGTATCCAAAAGCTTGTAAATAATTTAAATAATTTACAACTTTAAATATCCTTTACATAATCAGCATTGCCAACCAAAGCAGAAGAGCAGCATCAGTGAGCCTAATATTTAATGGGCTAACCTTCTCCTGTGAAATGAAATGTATATGTTAGATACAAAAATACAGCAGCATCAGTAAAGTAAAATGGAAAAAAAAATAAAAATAGAAAAAGTAAAAGCCGGGCAACGAATGTAGCTCAGCCCTGTAGTGGCTGTAGTGGTGGTGCTGCCATGCTTCAGCCATGGGACCAACTGGACCAAAGTCCAACCATTCTTCGAAAGTGGGAATAAAATACCCTGCCAGGTTTGATTTCAGCAAGCAATGCGAAAACCGGCCATCCAAAGGCTCATACAGCAGCTCTGCAAGGGCTGCGCCAGTGACCTGCAACACGAGTTTCCATTTTACCGTTTAACACCCGTCAGTGTGGTGCCTCCATGGAGCTGTCCCAGGCTGTGAGGATCTCAGACCTAGTGAATTTTAAAAGCTGGGCTAACCTTTGTAAGGCAAACATCTCCCATCTTACTGCAATAATGCATTGCTGGGAGCGTTTGACAGATCATCACAGCCGAGTGGTACTTAACTCTGACCTCTGCCTGCGCATTTTTCAAGAAGATGGATCTCTGCGCTATGAAATTCCCTTTGGGTCTTAACACTTTCCTTGGCAATTCAATATATTTCAGTAACTTTTCAGAACTGTTAGACCTTCTCAAAAGCACTGTCTGAAATGAAATGAGTTCTAGATGGAAAACTACAGACTTTAATTTGGGTTCAAAATAATACATTTTTGTGCACCAATATGGGGCGCTTCTGGCTTTAAGGCTGGTGCCCCAAGTGTGCAGGCACAGCAGTCAGATTTTACTGAATCGATCCTGCACTCGCACAGCTTTGGGGACCTGCTGTTCCCCACCATCAACTGCATCTCTTCATAAGCACGTGTATCCATGGGTTGCTACGTGGCAGTGGTTTGCATCCTGGATCCTGGAGTTAAAGCCCATGCAGTTTTCTGGGACCATGTGACCACACATGACTGGATGTTGCAGTCTGAGTGAGGGCTTAAATACCCCAAACAACAGTTACTGGCAAGGGTTTGCATTTAATTAGTCAAATATATGAGCAGATACATCTATTGGTACATGAAGCACGTTGATTTGAGTATTTTTGTTTTCCTTTCATGTCCTCTTCATTCATTAGTACTGGCAGTCTATGAAAAAGAGATCTGTGGCTGCTGTGATCAAGAGAGATTGACCTCTTGCTTTTCTCCCAACTTTCCATCATTGACTATGATTTGTTGCATATGCCTTGGATTGTGCTTAATGTATAGTGGCTGGAGGGAATTCAAACGTTCAGGGAATTATAAATAATACCAGCACAGGCAAGCTTTTTTTTTTCTTTTTTTTTTTTCTTTTTCTTTTTTTTTTTTTTTTGGCACTATCATGTCACACTGAAATGTATCTGCTTTCAAAGCTATTTACTTTTAGGCTTTTGCCATTTATTCTGTCACTACCATTAGCCATGGCTTTCATTTTTCTCTGGATGCAGGTTTGTACTGTTCATTAGCCTGGATGTGAATGATACAGAACAGGATCCCAACGTTCCCTGAGGAACAAAGAACCCAGGAAAGAAATGAAGTATTTATGTCTTTCAATAAAGACAATGTGCTGCTTATCTACAGCAGTGTCAGGTGCATTTATAAAGATAATTCCTGTCTCTGAAACCTGAGAAACAGCAGTGATTCACTTTCCACTTACGGTGTGCTGTGGAGGTCCCATGGTCAGCAGCACAGTCATTCCAGTGGGAGGGAAACAGCTTTAGGACCAGAATGAGAGACACAGAAATGCTGCTTAAAAAAAAACAAACAAAACCAAAAAACCCAAGAGGCACACATGCATCACACTGCAGCCTAGCTCTTCTAAATCATTGGGTTTAACATGTTGTGTGCCTTGTTGGTTCAGATGGAAGATGACCAGGGTCCTGTGTCCTGGTCTCTCCCTAAGGTAAGGTGCAGCATCCCCTGCTAACCCACAGCTCCAGCTGCCCTGCTTTTCTCTCTCCTAGCTGAGTACTGGAAATAGGAGGTGAAACCTCTGGCTTGCAGAGGTTTTTGACAAACTCTGGACAATTTTCTTCAGATATGGTTGTTGTAATGGATTTGGGGTTTTTTATTCTTTCTGGATAAACCAACATTGCTGATCATAGCTGGCTCCTCTGGAAAAGAAATGTAAAGACATCGCTGGATTACTGATGTACAACTCCTTGTTTCTGCACGTGATAAACACATCTAAAAGCCAACACTAGCACTGCTGGGGATGGGCAAACGGGGACCGAGAAGCACAGTGTTTCAGCACGTTAATTCAGGCTCCCCTTGTCTTGCAGACCAGCTCATTTTGTGGAAAACATGGAGTAGTACCTGCATGCTCCATCCCGAAGCCTCCTTTGGGTCATGCCAGGTGACTGCAGCGGAGCCTGGCAGGCTCAGCAGAGCTGTGTTGAGGGAAAACGCGGCCTGTCTCTAGATGCCTGCTTCACCTCTGGCCCAGATGTCTCCTTGCCTAATTTAAAGCTAATTACAGTTATAACGATGCCTGTAGGCTGCCATTCACATCACCATGGGGATGCTGGCAGTCATCCCGCAGGGATGGAGGCTGGCCCACAGAGCCAGCCCCATTTCTGCCACCGGCTACGGCATGGGGAGACCCTGCCCTCAGGGAGCAGGCAGCACCACTCACCGGTGGGCAATGCTCGAGGGAACAGGAGCGGCGCACGCAGGCTGCATCTCCCTGGCGTGCAGTTCTTTTCCCAGCAGCAGATGCTTCCCGGAGCATTTCCACATGCAAAGTGCTCCTTTGGGCATAGCGGACAAGATGCACTTCTGCTTCACCACCCTGTGTGCCTATATGCTCATGCACACACTTTTCAGTACTTCTCTTCCAAAGCAGCGGGCCTGCCGGCTGGGGAGGGAGGAGACGGAGCAGGGCTCTCCATGTAGGCTGCAGGAAGCGTAGGCGCTTGATCCTGTTTCACTGTCAACTCTGCTTCACTGGAAGAGACTGTGGGAAGGGCAGTGACTCACTTGCTCGTGAATAGTGATTTCAGCATGTCTCCGGGAGTGGGACACATTCATTTCCTCACCCCCAGCGTCTGCAGTGCCCACTGCCACCATGCCGAGATGCGTAGATCGCGCGCTGCTGGCGTCTTCCAACCATTTCCTGGTGAGAAGAGGATGGAACCCGGGGGTGGAGCAGAGGCTGCTGCTGGATCTCAGAGAAAAATACCTTTCGGTTGCGCAAAGGCACCCATGGGGTGGCATTTAGACTATTGCCTTGGGATAGACAGCTCTAAATGTCTTTATGACACTGGGAGCGATTAACCGATTCTTTGAAGCGGGGGCAAACCCAGCCTCCCTGTGGGCCATGTCCTGCATTTCCCTGGGCTGCTGGCCCCTTGGCTTCTAGCAGGGCAGCGCAGTTGGTGCTGCGGGTCAGGGGGTGCCTGTGCCCCCTTTCTGTTGGGACACCCTTGTCCAGGGCTGCCCCCAAGCCGCAGCCCCACGGCCCCGCTTAGCTGCAGCCAGCTGCCCAGCGAGGCTGCTTTGCACCCCGCTCCTCAGTGCCTTGCTGGGGAGCTGGGGCAGGAGAGGGGACCTACTGGAAAACAAGCAACTATAGTTTTGCTAAATATGTTTTCTGAGCAGTCTGTAGCTCACCGCAACAGCAATGGCTTGCTAAAGACGGCTTGTTTTACAAAGCATTTTCACAAGCAGCTGAGCTGTTAATGTCACTGCTACCTGAGCAGATTTAATTGTGCTGCTTCTTGCTTCCAGCTTAGCATGACATGCTGAGAATGAAAATCACATACCTTTTCACCAGGAAAAAAATGCTGTGTTCTGGGGCAGTTTTGAGTGTCTGTTTCCCCCAGGGATTTGTTCACATATTGTTCTGAGCTGCTTTTGCTGCCAAGGTTTGCTGTGGCATTTATTAAAAGATGCCTTCAATGCCATTCACCTTTCGTCATTGCCACGGATTTAATTGAAACCATGTCCCTCTTTCCTACCAATATCCCGTTATTATGGCATGGAGTGTGCAGATGTGTGCTCAGATGCAAACAGGAAGTTCTGGAATTAAACCCACGCTTTTCACACGAGGGGATGCGTAGCCTTACATCTCATTTTCTTCAAAGGGTGCACACTCTTATCTACAAACTTCTTTGTAGAGGAGGACTGAAAAAAGGAACCATTTCCCAGCTTTTTGTTAGTCCTAACGAATGCCTTGGCACAGATCCTCTTTGTCCCTCTTGCTCCTGGTAGCTTGGTGTATCTGTGCATCTCTTAAGAGCTAAAAGGGGATGGAAGTGATGGAAGGACAGATTGTGGGTCTGCCCTGCAAACCTTCCCGGGCACCGCTTCAAGCACAGCCATGTTCAATAGTCCCCATAGTCACACAGGTGGCTTCTGGGGCACGATGGGTGGCAGGAGGCTGGTGGTGGCTGCACGGTGGCCGTGGCACTGCTGGGTGTTCAGCCTGCTCCCATGGGTGCTCTTCACCTCACCTGCGCAAGAGAGCCTGGGCTGGCTCCTCTGTGAGCGGGAGGGGAGGAAAGGTCCTATAAGACCTTTTTGCTAAAACTAGAAATTTAGTGGAATTTTCTTCTCTGGTTAAACGGGAAGGCAGAGAAAAGCAGATGCCTGTAGCATTCAGGCACAGCGTGGCTCACACAGCACACCAGCCTCTTCCAAACGTGCATCACAGAAAACAGCCAGGGAGAAGGATGAGCAAGAGTTTTCGATGGCAATAGGCTTTGGAGTTTTTAACACAATCTGACATTAGGTGAAGTACTTTCACAGTATGTTTATAGCTCGCTCTATCTAGAAATCCCTGCAATTCCTATGCACTGGTGGTGAGGACCAGGCAACCTTTTCCCTTGTGCAAAACAGCAGTAACTCCACAACCTGCTGATGGGGTGAGTTGTTGCCTGCTGCTGAGAAGCTTGTAGGGGAGGGGAGGATATCTTTGTGCAAGCACGTTATATAAATCAGCATCAATTTCCAAACAGCATTAAATTAATCCAAAGAGGCTCTCAATGTGCCCAAGCAAAGCGACATACTTCCTCAAGCTCCTGTAAGATCAGTCAGGATCACTGCAGGGTGCTCACACTCAGACTTGATTTGCTTGATTCAATACCATTTTGCAGGAAAAAAAAAGGCGGGTATCCAGCACGTGAGTCAGCCCCGTGTGCTGAGCTGGGGGGTCAGTTGTGGAGGAGCTTCCCAAGTCCCGACCAGCAGCACATCACCAGGAATGCTGGCAGACCCATAGCTACACTGGCATTGCCAGCTGCAGCCACAGCACTTCCACACACCAGTATCACCGCCGCGGCTCCTCTCTTGCTGGGATCAAAGCACCAGGATTTCAAAGCAAAATTCTTTTAGTCAGACCCAGCAGTCTTTGAATACATTAACTTTAAACCTCCCTAAAAATACTGGCAGCTGCTGTCTGGACTGCCCACAATATAGCTGGAGATCACAAGCCACAGTGATACTGATTTATAGAAATTGGTCTCTTTACCTCATAACTGGGCTTTCCAGCAAATCCATGCATTATTAACTCTTTAAAGCCAGACAACTGCATTTTTTTCAGCTTAAATAAATCAATTTCTGCAGCTGGACAGTCAGGGCAGACTATTCCCACCGAGGCATTCATTTACTAATCTAGGGTGAGATACTTTAAGAAGGGTATTATAGTCTAAAAGCTGTCACAGCAGTTTTGCAGGTTAATATTAATCCAGTCTAGTAGAGCTGGTCATCACAGAACCAACCCGCTGCTCCAGTTTATCCTGTTTTGTCCATCAGCCTTTGCACGCTGCTGCAAGCGCGTGGCACCAGCAGCTGCACCGAACCTGCTGGGGCGTGCAGAGGCGGGAGGGCACCTGAGCTCAAACCCAGATTAAGGCATCTCCCCTCTGACACTTGCAGGCGGCATCTCTTGGTGCCCCATCAGCCTGGGGTAAATCAGCCGGGGGGCACCAGGGCCATTCCCTACCCCAGTTCCCTCCGCAGCCCAGAGCCAGCAGCACAGGGCAGGTCATGGTCATGGACAGCCAGAAGAAAGATCTGAGGGTGATTCAGTAAGGGGGTTTTTAGTCGTCTTATATTTGGGCCTCTCTCAGAAAAGGAGCTGTGGCTTCCCCTGCAGAGCAAAGCGAGCCCCAAGGCAGTACAGTGAGCAGCTCGCCTGTAAACCTCTCCCTGCCGCAGCACAGCGTGCCAGCCACGCCAGCAGCACCTTGGGGGGCTGTCTCACCTGCTTTTAAAGATTTCCAGTGACAGCAATTCCGCCACCTTCCAGGCAACCTGTCCCTGCACCTCTCTGCTCTCACTGTTCATTAGAAAGGTTTTCCTACCATGACCCTGAATCTTTCCTGCTATAATTTAAGCCGCTCGTCTCCCTGTGAACATGCAGAACAAATTACTCCCCTCCTCTTTGCAGCAGCCTCCTGTGTATTTGAAACCTGCTCTTTCATTTTCTCTTCTTTAGGTTAATGCCAGCGCTTCTGATGTTTTCCCTGGTCATGTTTCCGATGTCCAGGAGCGCTGGTGCTCCAGCGGCTGCCTCTTGCCAGGCGCTGCAGCCGGGGGCACAGCCAGGATGCTGCCACTGGCTCCAGGCACTGCAGGGGCTGCCCTGCATCCCGGGAGCCCTGTTCCCACGAGGGCACATCTCTGCTGAGCAGCAGCCTTTCCATTTCGGTAGCGAACCAGGTGATGAGGATATCTGAGAGAGGTGAAATATTCCACACCAACCAGAAAATCACTGCAGCACATTTTCCACAGAGCAGGCATGCAGGCTGTAGCGATGAAGCAGGCTTCCAAAATCAGGTGGGTTCAGCTGGGGTCTGGGCAAGCTGGTAAGGACATTTTTCAGCCTGGGATGTGGAGCTCTGTTAACACCTGAGATGAGACCCCAGCTGAGCTTCAGGCACAGCTGCAAAAGAAAACTCCAGGTAGGTGAAATCACTGTCCAGTGTTGCTGTTACTCGGCCTCTCGTGAGTAAAATTGCTGTTGTTAAACACACAAAAGCAGTAAGATTTGTGGGAGAAATTGCAAGTCACATTCTCTGCATACTTCAAACTGCTGGATTTAACTTCCTAGCGCTGTAGCTGAGAACGCAACCACAGTGATGAAACAGCAAAGGGCTCTGCCCTGGACTCCGAAGCGCCATTTGGCAGGAGGCACCAGGAAAGGCAGCCGAGCCCCCGTGCCCTTTGCTCGGCTTTAAATAACCGCACTGCTAAAGGGCACGGCAGGCGAGAGCACAGCCTACCCCAGCACCAGCCCCCTCCGCTCTCCTCACCGCCCACCGAGCACCTCCTCTGCCCAGGAGGTCCTTGGGGAAGGGATCACCACTCTCGAAGGACCAGATTTTGTCTTCGGTTCCAGCCTATGGGCAGCATTCAGCATTTGGGGTGCTGAAGGCTGAATGTGCAAGAAACCTGCCCCTGCCCCCCCAGTGCAGCACGGCCCCTGCACCCAGGCCGGGCTCGGGGCAGGGTGGTGTGGGTGCACGTGGCACCGTGCCCACCAGCTCCCCTCCGCAGGCATCACGTTGGAAGTGTTGAGTAAGAACTGACCTGTGCTGCTGCTGTTGTCTCCACTTGGTTTGATGGCAGTGAACCAAAAAAAAAAAAAAAAAAAAAAAAAAGAGGACAGTTTTTTCTGACTTCCAGATAGCAGTAGGTGCTGAAACAGTAAAAAATGAACCCCCAGCTGCTGCTTCTGCTTCTCACATAAAGCCCATTGCATATATATCTACTGTGCTGATTAAACAGTTCTGCTACGCTATAGTAAAACAGGGAATTAAAGCACCATATTTGCAATTTTGTTACCAAATTACAATTCATAAATATTTGAGAAAATAAGGGCATTTACATATGCCATTAGTGAGAGAGCACAGTTGCTGCATGGCTGTCACCAGATATAAAAAAAACCCATAGTACCATGGTGTAATGCTTACTTCACAGCAGTACCCTAAAACGACAGCACACTGAATACACTTCTGTCAGGATGCATTTTTATTAAGGGTCAGTATAAACTCCAAAAGAAACTTTGAATGATTTTTGTCACTATCTACCCAAAATAGAAAGTGTCTCTAAATCGAATATAGCTGAATTTTTAAATAGTCAGGTTCCAGGCACAATGCAAATATCTGCCATTTATAAGGCTATCGGGTAACTTAAAAGCTAAAAAACATGTATTGATGTTCTCAGTGGAAAAAGCAGCTCTGTACTACAGGGCTAGATCCCAGAAAAAAACATAAAATATTTTGGCTCTTTCTTTCATACCAAGTTCATAGTAAATGTATGAAAAACATTTAGCATCTAAAAATTCTTTATATTTAAGCTTCCAGCTAAAAAGTAAACTTTTTGGTAATTACTACTGCAGTGCTTACTTCAAACTTGATCCTAATTTCCCCAATCAACGTTATGAAACCCATTCATAAGTGCACACTTCGTAAGATAATGATATATGGAGGTACCCACATAGGTATTTAAGAGCAAGCTGTATCAGACAAGCAAAGCATTGAAGAATTTTCTGGACAATGGAGGTAGGAATGAGACATTCCAGATTATGCAAAATTTTCTGGTCTGCCTCTATCACCATGGATTTGGTTCTGCTTTTATCTGACAAAACAGATTTTCAGTTAGTTTTTCACTCCTTAAACTTTGTTGTGATAGCATTACTTACTGTGTAGTAACAACCTATAATGTCCGTTTCAATCCAGCATTTTAGCTGTCTTCAGATGTGGTGAAAACTCTGCATGGTTGAGCCAGAAATACCTTATTAATAAAAGCATAATTTGGAATATGATTTCTCATGCAACAGTAAGAATCTGCAGCTCCTACAGAAAATCAACAGGATTCTTTTACTTCACAAGACATTTTGGACTATGTGAACACACAATCACACTGTTCCTTCATTTTGAAAGGGACAGTCTTCAACGTGCAAAATGAGACACACAGTCTGTTTGAGTCAGTAAGTCTGTTACTCTGAATTGGTTAGCTGTCCCATTCTCCGTTATTCTGATCATTGTTCTCCTCCTCTTCAGAATCAGCAGACACTTTCTTAATTCTCTGGATGACTGCCTTAATGCTTCTCTCCAGCTCATTAGTGGATCCTTTACTGACATCTTTCTCAGTATCTCGATTCACTTTTCTTAGTTTAACTCCTTGCCTTATGGCAGAGAGGATGTTGTCTTTTACAGAGGCATATGGATTTGGCTGTTCCACTTTGCGAAGATGAACTTCACTGCGTTTTAGAGAAGCCAAAACCTCATCCATGGAACCTGCAACAGATAAATCTACTGTTACCAGAAGAAAGAACACCACAACCACCCTTAGAGGTATAAAACCCTAGGCAAAGTGTCTAGCAAAGATGAAAGGAAGAACCCTGAACAAGAAAAAGGATGGTCTGTTCTGGCACAGACTCTTTCAAGCTTCTGCAACACCAGGCTCTGGAACTGCTTCTAAAAAGCAGTTATAACTTCTGTGTCTTGAACTGAGAATCCAACACCTCTTCAACACTATACGAGGTTGTGCTCTAAGACATTACACGCAGAGGATGCTGCTTCTTCATTACAACTTTATGGGCTTTCAAAAAAAATTCACTGAACCAAAAAATCTCTTGTATTCTGTATTAGAAACAATCTACCATTCCTCCTAGCTTGCTCAGATGCCTGCTGAGACTGTCAATTGCATTTTTGCTCAGCCAAGAGAGAAATGAAAGGATTTGAGTAGAAAGGGCTTGAAACTGCACCACTGAAGTCAGTGGGAGCCAGATCAGGCCCTAAGCAGGTAGGCAGGCAGCTCTTTTCTGTATGGACTTAAAAAATAATTCCCATTTTACAACATGATTTAAATCTCAGGCATATGTTTCTGAACTTCAGATCATAAAGGACACCACACAGAGAGGTTCCACTAGTTCTCTTGATACACACTGTTATTTGCTTTTTACTCCTTCTGCAGGATTCTTTGTTGCTTGTTTCAGGCTGTGAGACAGAGAGGCAGTTTCCCCGGACAGCAGTTGATTCCTACAGCCACAGGTCCAGACCATCTGTACCTCACAGCTGCAAGTATTTTTGCCACGTGCAGTGCACATAATGTTACCTGGTTAACATGAAGCACTTAAAATGTAACATTCTGCTCAATCCTGTGGTACCTTCAGAGACAGAGATGCCAGGAAAGGACCAAGCAAAGATCCACCAAGTCATCTTAGAAAGCCTTCAAGCAAGAAAGTCTTAAGTTTATTAATCAAATGGACTGCCTGGTAAAAGACTAGTCAGACTAACAAATTATAAAACAAGTTCTCCTGGAAACTACGTTAATCCATTACAGAGAATATTTTCAACACCAGAATATGAACCTCTCCTGGCTTTTCAGGTAAAAAGACATGAGTAGTCTGTCTGTAACTAAAACCAACCTGTTTATGAAGCTGTTTCAAGTTCCTGTGGCAGTATTTTATCAACTAATATTACAGCAACTAACATGCTGGTTTTCTTCATGAAATAGGTGTAAGCAGCCAACTAGATCTCTCCAATAAAAACAAAATATTTTTCTTATCCCAAAATAATGAAAGCGCATCAGTATTAGGCTGTGAATGGTAGTAGATATTAGCTACTAGCAAGGCTGTACCAGCAGCAGTCAGACTACCCTGTGGACAACTCCTGTTGCAAATCACAGATACTTCTTAAGAGTATCTGTGGTAGAGTTATCCCACAGACCTCCCAGACTGAAGTCCGCATGCTGATCCACTGGATGCATAGTAGTTTCTCATGGTAACTTGACTGTGTCTCAGCCCTTCAGCTGCTTGTACTTCCCCACACCTTGGAAAAACTGAAAATGCTGAACTTCCCTTGGTATTCCTGCTTGTGGTTTGCCTCTTAACCGAGAGGATACAAAGGCTGCTTAGATTTATTGTGAATAGTAATGTACCACATTTAAAGACGTACTTCATTCCAGCCTAAGCTCCACTATGAAAAATGACAATAAAAAACTGCTGCCGTCCAACTTTGGTCAGTCTCCCTGACGTAGTTAAAAAACCTGCTTGCTTTAGAGATAAAAATAGCAGGATGTGACCAACGCAGCCTTGGGAGGCTGCTGAGCTCTATTCTCATCCAAACTACTGTTTCAGTTGCTGAATTCAGCCTTGAATTATACCTGCATGATATTGCTAACAAAGCAGCGGTTTAAGAGAGCAGAATTTTTGCCCTAGGAATGTTAGTAGGCCAAAGCTATCCATCTGCCTTTCAAATCCTGGTTGAATTCGGCACAAATTCTCTTAAGAAACCTTTATTTAGAAACCAAGCAAACTGTAAGTGGACACAGGCTGTGCGTACCTTACAAATGCAAGCAGCCCAACTGCCGGCTCTGTAGTACATAAATCATAAACACTGCAGCGTAGCCTTAATACAACTACAAATTTACCCACGGTGGTCTTCTGACTGGACAGGTGATTATTCCTCCATCTAAATACCACATTTGGTTCAAAAGTCACAAAATTGTGCCAAGAACAAACCTGGCAGTAAAAGTTGCTTCTCACCTAACAACATGAATAAACACCCTCTCCTTGGAATTTCTTCTGACACTTTCCTACCTATTACAACAGTGGGATCTTCACTGCCATGAGAAATGCAGGTCCTGAATTAAGACCTCCACAGAACTAGTAGCGCTGTGACTAAGGACGGTTTAAACTAACTTGTAAGGCTGTATTTACTAAATGTACAATTCCAGCAGAGATTCAAGTTCAGATGTCTTAAAAGATTGACCTGTCCCATCTGATAGCACTTCCCAAAAACCACCGAGTCATACAACCCAAGAATCAGGACCACGTGAAGTATATCAGACAGGATACACAAATCATTGTTACTCATTTAACATCCCAAGCTATGGCCGGGGTTATTTTATGAGGTTTCTTAGAATAAGCTTTCCAAAAGCTTCATTCTCTTGAGCAAGACTGCACACTGCACTATTCCTGTCCAGAACCAGGAGAAGGGAGAACAGAAAAATACAGGAAATTAAGAAAAAAACACCAGTCGATGTAAGCCTTCTTACCTATGTAATTATTTATAGACCTGGATGAGTCATCCTGTTTGTGCAGTGCAGGACTTTCTGTGGGGCTATCACAGCTAAGGGGAAGTGGCTTATCCTCTGCTGCTGATGGTGTCTTTAACTGGAGAGGTAAGGGAGGAGGTGGGGGAGGAGGGGGTAAAGGAGGAGGGGGTGGAGGAGGCGGTGGTGGTGGCAAGGATGGAGAGACCATCGATTCCACGCTGTGCTTTTGTTGCTGTGTGTCACCATCAGTAACAAAAATCTCAACAGGGATATCTGCTGGGGTATTCTGATATGAAGCTTTTGATTCTTTGGCTTCTACTAGCAGTATGCTCTTTGGCTGCTCTGGAGCTGCCCTTGCTCTCGACAAAGGTGGAGGGGGCAGGACTGCTGCCTGCTGAGTGATGCTTCGTGGCAACTTGGGGCTGAGAGGCTGGGGATGAGACGTTTTCAGAACAACATGAGCTGGATGCTTCTGAAAAACAAATCAGAAGGCAGGAGGTCACACCTCCATTGGACTGGCCAAAATATCAACCCCAAAGAGACAAAAAGCCACAGAGTCCCACCCACCCATTCAAGCAGAAAATTCAACCCTGAACAGATTTAAATGAATACCAAGGTATTTCTTTCAAAGCCATTTCCTCACTTGTACCTGGAAACTATATCCTTCAGAGATTCAATCCTCTTGACTCATTACACACAATCCCATTTTAGACTACCCAAATGGTTGTCTCCAATTTGGACCATGCTCACACATGAGCTATGGCTACTTTCTGACACCATGCTTTCACACCATTTAGTACTACTGTAGTTCACAGTACTTGCCTCCCTGAATGTTTTCAGCCTTTCCAATGTTTTCTGACGTTCCTGGCTTATCCAAGCTTTTTTCTTTTTCTCCTCTTCTTTTTGCTTGTCTCTCTTCTGTATTAAAACACAAGTAACTGAGCCTTAGTGTGTGAAAACAAGCAGCTGCCAGATTCTCCAAGGCTGTTATTCAGTACTCACTATCTGTACGCTGTGATGCTGCTGGAAGCGTTTTTTGCTCTCTTCTGCCTGTTGCAGTCTCTGCCGATGACTTGCTTCACATTGATCCTAGTAGAACAGCAAAATTCATGCAACCCTTGGTAAGTTCACATTTATTGTGCATCATCTGTGCCATTAACTCCTGTGTACAAGCCACTAAACCACGACCGAGGCCGAGTGCTTGTCTGTCTCAACTAGTGGTAGATGTGAGACCCTGAAGGTGAAGTCCATAGGACTCCTTCATGACGAAACCAAGGGGATCTTTTGTTCTCCTAATAAGTGATAGGGTTTTTCGTGCTGCAGAGGAAATATACCCAGATCTGAACCAATCACTCTATCTTACACTTAGGTCAAAAAAACAAAGAAGAAAGAAAGAAAGAAAAAAAAAAACAAATCAAAAAACCCAGGCAGAAACAAGCTCTGAAGAACTTTCACCCAGGTACTGGTTGAAGGGAAGGGGTGCAAAGACACGAGGAAGAAGGCAACAGGGAAGCCAGCAGGGCATTACAAAAACACAAGGCTAATTTCCCCTCCTTCCCTCATCTGCCATGGCTCCCAGGTACAAAAGTCAGGGAAGCAAAAGCATGAGAAGCACAATGAATGCTAACAGGGTTACCTTCTATTAGTAGCAAATGCGACAGAGAAGCTGCAGGCTTCAATATTTTCACTGGGAGTCGCTATTTGTCACTGTACAGAAGGGAATTATCCACATGGCTGGGTAAGCATTTGCAAATCACCTGGCATTTGGCTTTAGTGTTACATAACCCAGAAACAGCAATTAAGTGAATGAAATCAGAAGCAAAGAAGTGTCTGACGAGGAAGCAGTTGCAAGCAAGAGACAACAACAGCTCACAAAACATTTCCAATGTCGCTCCCATTTTGTCCGGGATAGCAAGGGGTAAAAGGCCAGACAGACTGCAGCTTAAACTCTGCTCTCTGCCCCAGCAGGACTGTACAGGTGTAAGGTAAGCTCAGCTCACTGGGAAGATTCATGAGAGACAACTGATCTCACCTGTGTCTTCCTAGTGTTCTGCTCTAAATGGGAAACAGGAAAAAGCTGCCCTTTGCACAGAACTGAAAGGCTGGAGAAAGAATTGCAGGAGTTACATTTCCCCCTCCCTCCCATTCAAAGGTAAAGTATCACTGTGTGGGTTGTTCTGTTCCTGCAGCTTCCTTCACTGCAGGCCAGGTTTCCTCCTGAACTACAGCTGCTGTGTTAAACGCTACCAGGGCAAAGCTCCAGCTGGCCACAGCAGTGCTCTGGTAAGGTTTAGCTGATAGAGGAATACCTCCTGGGTCACCCATGTAAGTTTGTGCTCTTAATAAGCTAGAGAGGCACTTGCACCACACAGTGGAGCGTAAAGCTGGCTTAAAATCACATTGCCCCTCTTTCTCTTTGGAGACCTTGGTACCAAGTCACGTATCTTCTTGTATGTTCCACCCAAAGCTTCCCTAGCTGTTTCCTGTCCACCCCTTGTGAGTCAAGACATCAGCTAAAGAAAATGCATATCTCCAGGACTGCATTTACTTTTTTGTTCCTGAGGTAGGCTCTCCTCGCACAGACAGTCCCACGCTTTGTCTCCAACTGCTTAGTCTTCTGCCTCAGCATCGTCATTTCTGACGAGTTAGCGTAATGTTGTCCCATTGTCTGTTCAATGACCTTGAGCTCCTCAGGATTTTCACATGTATCATAGTAAACAACTTCATCCTGTTTCTCTAAAAAGGCATTTGGCATTTTTTTAAAAAACCAAAAATTGCCACAGTTACTTAAACATTTAAAGAACTAATGACATTTTAAAAGCCATTGAAGGCAGTGAGTTAGTTATTAGAAAGTGTAACGCTCCAGAGCTGAGCTTGGTCCTTCAAAGTCTTATGCAAACATGTCATGTTACTCACAGGGGTGCTTTGCAGGATCAAATTTAGGCTGTTAGCATTTGTTATTTAGCTTCCTCTTTCAAATGTGTCTCTGTGCTTTAACTCCTACCTTCACCACCTAGTTTTCCTGGAAAATTGAAGACTGTTCTGATCGACACTGGGTGACATTTTACTATTTACCAGATTTTAATTATGCAACAAACATGAGTAATGTTTACTTCATGGTGTACACAGTAATAGAGAATTCATAAGCACAAATAAATGTAAACAAGACTGGTGCCTGATTTGGTCATAGATTTGTTAAGAAGAGACACTTAAACTGGAATACAGCAGTACTCAAGTACCATCTAGCTATAATCACCTCTTTTTGTCATTACAGGATGTATTTTTTAATTTCTACATGTTAAATTACAACAGATTTGTGATGAATTTCAGAACCCATTTCAGCAGGTCATGATACCCAGTTTCTATGCATAGATCTTGTAACTATGAGAGCAGGTAAGTATCGCCAAAGTAAGTTATTCCATATGCTAAACCAGTGCATGCACATATCACAGCTGCAGTCAAGATGACTGACCAGTGTGGCTTTCTTTTAAAACTTGTGTTATCAAATTAGTGTCTAATTAGTCAGAAGACAAAATATCAGATGGTGCCATGGCCCATGGCATCAATGTTTTCCAATGACACTTTCTACTTTTGAGACCTGAGCAGTGATAATCATCTCCCCCCCTTTTTTTTTTTAAAAAGTGAAAACAGAGCAGGCTATATCACTCCTCTGTTTTGAAGATGCCTTTCAATATTTGTTTATTCTTACCTTTAATCTGTCTCCTTAAAGTGGCCAACTGTACAATAAGCAGCATCTCTTCATGTTTCAATACTTCAAGCTGTGCATTATATAATTCCAGCTGTGTTTCATAATACTGTATTTCCAGCTCCTCCACTACAGTTAAGTTCTCTTCTTGTTCACTGAGGTTCTCCATCTGTGTAGCCCCAAACAAAAAAATAGAAAGCATTAATAACAAGATATGCACACATGGAACATGCACGGATGCACAAATACCTGTACAGAGCCTGGTCTAACCAGCAGCTGCTTAGGTGCTTTGGTATGGAAACAACAGAACATCAGAAATGCTTTGGAGCAGAAACTCAGAAAAGCAGAGCACCTTATTAACTTAAAGTGGAATTTTACCTTAAGTCTATGAAGAAAAACTTCATCATAATTTGCACAAATAATACCACTCCTGAAAACAATTATATATAGTGCAGTACACTACTGGAAAATAAATATCAGGTACTCCTAGCAGCAGTCAGATGGCATCAAATCAAGAATATCAAAAGATTAAAGAAGTATCTTTATTGTGCAGTGTCCTCTGAAAATAGTATCTGGTCTTTATCTCCCTAAAACTAACAATTTCAAAGGTTAATATCATAAATGTGAACATGACACCTGAACTTAAAAGCATGTATCTCAACCTTTGCTAGGTGTCCTCACATGAGCAAAAGCAACTTTAAGAACCGGAGACACCTATCTTTCCACAACTTAAAATCTTGCTGAAAACCGAAGCTGTTTCATAGCCAAAGACTTTGAAAGTCTACTCCCATGACCACTTCTACAGGTTTCGATCAGCCCTTCACAAAACAGTGACAGAAAAGGAGGCTTTGCAAGGTCTTACGGTTTTCTGAATGCCAGCTCTCTTCTGTTTCAGGCACAATTCTCTTGCCCTCAGATGCTGAAGGGTTTCTTTAGCTAACATACATTTCAGGTTTTCTAGTCGTGGCAAAGCTGATGCCCAGGTGGCTTTACCAAATCTTTCCTGGTCTTGTTCCATCTGTTTGTGCATTGCTGCAGATTAAAACGTTGCAATAAGAGATGAGAAATGCAACGTGTTTCTACTATAGCCACAGTACTAAAAATACTGATGTTGTTAAACTATTTCTGACACTTCTTTAGAAATTACAAGACTAAAAGGTTGAATTTATAATTTATACACGTAAGTAAAACACTTCACTGCACCATGGAAACATGTCTTAACAGTTACACAGCAATCTACTCAGTTAACATGCTGAAATCCTTGAGGCTTGCATATCAAGCGTTAAAAGCATGCACGGTTTTTGTTCAGAGGTTCGCAGCCATAAGTTTCAGGCCCTGACAATGTTTTTGTGCAAGCCAAATGCAAGTTGTAAACCAAACTGGTTAAAAGATACACATCTTAAGTGAATAAAATGGTTCTTCCTTAATCTGGACGTTCATCCTAACTACAGAGTCTGCAGAGAGACCAGCAAAGGTGGTAAGAGCTCTCAGTCTGCCAAGTCAAGTATTTACACAACCTTTTGCGTAAATCATTCTGATTACCTGCCAGAGCCTTTGCAGTTTCCTTAAAGTAGTTCATAGTGATATCCTGAATGGAGCACACGGCATTCTCAGCTCGCTTAGTCCATTCTTCAGCATCTTTCTGCAAAGCTGCTACTCTTTTAGGACCCAAATTATCATACTGCAAAGATTTCTGCGAGGAGACAGAATTCTCAGTTACCACCTGGCTACCACAGTGGTGCAGCCTGCATTATGCTATACTGAGAGACATTTCAGAGCACGGTGCAAACGTGACCTTCCCCTCACCTGTCACAAAGTGAATCACTTACTCATGCCTATGTATTGCCTTGCTCCTCATTCTCCAGGCTAACTCAGAACCTTTGTTTCCCAATCATGACTCCACACTTAACTTTGGATTAATTTATTTCTTAAAATATTTTTAGACTATAATTTTTAAAATCATGTCCAGCTCAAGTGGCTTTAGCTGTTACTAAAAGCAACTCAAACCCACTCTTCTATGTGCAATGTTCTCTTCTATTTTTCCCCACGTGTTGACAGCACATTGCACTGTCAGGCTCTCCAGTTTGGCAGTTCCTACACACAGGAACAAGGATTCAGAAAAGAAACATAAGAGAGTATGTTCAAGTCCACAAAACATACATGGGTACAAGACTAGTACTGAATTATTTTTTTAAAGCGTTAGACTTCAAATAAGCCTAAATATCCCTTAAGGGTGTTTGTTGTTTTTTTTTAATACAGAAACATGTTTCATCCATTCTGATTTTCACTTTGTCAGTACAGTGTACTATATATTTTACCTTCACAGATTTAGACCTTCAGTATCCAAAAACCTTAGTCTAAACTTAAAACTGTTCTGATTTTTTCAAGAACATTAACAGCTCACTTTCATTTTAACAGGGTATTTAAGGAGAAATCCAAATAGATGACGACTGCCTTTTCCAGGGGCATTGTAACCTTTAATACATGCTTCCAGTTTAAGATGCACATAACATTAAATGAACTCACTGACAACTGACATGTTTTAATGTGTACTTCTAGCGGGTTGTAGCATCAATAGAAAACTGCTTTGCGTGGTAAGGTCTCCTCTGCCTTCTGTTCTACCATCGAAACAGAGCTGATCTGGTACACCAGCGTTGCTGGGGCATGGCATTCTCAATGCCACAACTAATCCCACTGAAAGTGGCATCGTGAAGGCTACTTAGATTTCTGTAAATTCAGCCTACCAGAGTAAATCCCAGAGAGGTGGAGCCTGGGAATGTGCTCCTTTTAATTCCTCAAAACAGAAGGAAGTGGGACATTGGTGGGAAGACACCTGCAGCGCTATTCAAGCCAATACCATGGACTCCAAGATCCTCCAAGCGGTTCTGCCCTAATTTTCAATCTGTCAGTCACATTTCACGGCTTGGCAGGGGGAAAACAATGTACTTCAGGCAGAAGTAGGGAATGTTAAGTGACTCGAGTCTTAACTGCACCAAGAGCAGCTGATGCCTTACTATGTAACTTGGTCTTTCACTTGGTAAAGGCAGACCTACCAGGATTTCCAGTTTGTACAGTGTTGCCAGCTCTCGCATATCTCTGAAGGGTTGCAGCAAATACTGGTAGAATTGTGTTGCCATGGTGACCAAATCCTGATAAACTTCGTCTTCTTCTTCATAAACCTTCATCAAAGCCACCATTGTGTCAGCATTTTTATGCTGCTGAAGAACCTAGTGGGATAAAAGGTAAATCAGACTTAGGTGCTTTGCACTCATGTGTGCCAACTGCCGATGAGCTTTGGTGGAAAGGACCCGACATCTGTCATTCAGTGACCAGGCAAGACTTCCCACGACACAGTAGGTGTACACCAGGCGCTCAGCAGCCCTCTAACTGCAAATACCTTCGACACCACATTGTTAAAAGCACTAATTGCTGAGTATTGCATTGGGAGACTGCAAGGAGTACAATGCCTAAGGCTTCCATCACAGAAATTCTAATAGCTCCGTGCTGATGACTTGGTGGCTGCTTTTTATAAACACAAATGGGAAACTGGGGAACTCTGTGTACTAGAAGGACAAGTAAAGTACTCTTAAACTAGCTCTTACATTGCTTCCACGATTACTAAATGCCTACTAATATGAAATTAGTTTCTGGATCCAGAATTTCTGACTTCAGGCATAGAAAAATCAGACTGCCATGTAAAAATAATAATTCAGAAACATATTTCTACTCCTGATATACCCTGCAGTTAAACTCCTTTAACGTTAGTATAATTTATAATAGTTTATTCTAATCTCAATTCTAGTAATATTACACACTTTGTAACTTGTAATTCTTCCATGAAACAACCGCCTTCCTATATATTATTCCTTAATTTAAGGTCTTTATTGGCTTCTATGACAAAATACAAAGTTGGAAACTTCCCCTCAGCTGCATTTGTTTACTGGCACCAATCAAAGCTTCCAAGATTTTTCTTTGACAGCAGCTAGCAGAGACCATGGTGCACACTATGTGCCAGGACAGAGTGAGCCAGCTGAGAGAACACAGCTAAATTCCACTGAGAAACACAGACCGTCCTGGCAGGACAGGGTTTGCTCTACAGCTCTGTAAGGAGGGAAGGGAATAGGGGGTGTTTGGTGCTAGAATGAGAAAAAACATTAGAAACAAGCTTGATTGCATTGCAGCTGAAAAGCACTGAAATCAAACCATCACCTTTGCTCTTGCCAGCTGAGTCTGGGTAAAACAGCAGGAACAAAGCTTCCAGCCATGGAGGCATTTCGCCAGGGAAAATCTGCAGAAGTTGCATCACAGGCATTTCCCACCCATCCTGCCTCCAGACCTGGCACAGGCAGGACAGGGGAACAAGACAATCTGAACTGCAGCATTTCTGATAATCCCAGAAGTCCTGCAGCCTCTAGAGTTCCCCAGGAGCTCGTGGTAGCTCAGACACAGTCCTAGGGCCCACCTGCAGCAGTTTGCCTGATTTTTTTCCCCCTTGCTAACAAAGCCAAATAGAAACAATGGTTCACTTTCTGGTTCCCACACTCAAACTAGTGAGGGTCATGCTGCTCCTGAAGGACATTTATAGTGAGTAAAGGGGAAGCATTAATGAAAATCTGAAATCAACTCATGAGACAATTAACCACAAGGGTTTGGCATTTTGGGTTTGTTTGGGGCTGGTTTTTTTGGTTTTGGTTGTTTTTGGGTTTTTTTTGGGGGGGGAGGGGAGAGAGGGGAAGTGTGGCAACATTTTGTCTGTTTTAAATTAAAATCCTTTCTTTTACACAGTCTGATAGTCTTCATAGAATTCTGGTTCATCATTAGCCCAACTGACTTCTATTGTAACAGTATGGCCCTTAGGTTTTTTTCCCTTGAACACACACACACACAGAAGTATTTACGCAATACCAACCTCCTCCATCTTTTACCAGTATCTTCTGCATTCTTCCAAATTAATCTCCTGGCCCAGAGGATGAAATATTTGAGAACAACATGGATGTAAAAAGGGAGGAAGAATGCCCTGATACTGAAGGCTAGTTTAGTTCCAGAAGAGGTAGGTTATATTTCTTGAATCTTGCATAACTTGGTATAGACTGCAATATAATGAATTTATGTCCCTGTTGGGCTTGCAAATACACCACCACTCTACAGCATGGTTAGCCACATCTGGTACCAGTTATACCTGGCCACCAAAGCTTGAACTGCCACACAGCTGTACATGTTTGTGCTGCTTGCAGAAGAACATGGTGGCTAGAATGTATTTCTACCTGGGCCATGAACTGTTATAGCCAGTGACAGAAGCTGTAGCTTTTGAATACAACACTGTATATGAAGTTCATGTAAACTCAAGTTGACTTTTTAAAAAGTGTCTTTCTGACACAGTAACGTTACAGGTGTTAAACACTGAACTAGGAAACAAAAGGCTAAGGCCAACTGTCTTAACATGCTCCAAAGCATGATCATTTTTATAAAATATCTTTCAGCTTACTGAGCCAGGAAACAGGCTGCAAATGGATACTGCAGGAAAATTACAGCAGCAACACACTGGTGAGCTCCAAGTATCTGAAATTCTTGTTTTAGCATACTGATATCTTAATTGCAACCATGTTACTCTATACCATCCTTTGAATTCATGCTTGCTACAAGAGGAAAACAAAAATCCAGGAACACGTCTACAGCAAGAAGAAACTTCTGGTACTAAAGGGAGAAGGAGCTAACATCATTAGTTCATACAATTAGGCCAGAATTTGACACTTAAAACCCCACAATTTCACTGACTGCAAAACACTTACTTGGCATAGGTCCATGGCTAAGTTTGGTTTTAATAAAAAAAACTGACTGAGAATCTCCCAGTTATAGGTATTACTGCAAACAAGCAGTCTGAGAACGTCACAGGTTAGAAAATCAGCGCATGACTCCCTTTCGGTTACCATTCCACCCACTGCACAACACTACGGGATATTTTTAGCCGTGTTTTTGTAGGAGCACTTAGAACTTAAGCAAGTGCCCCAATGCCTTACGCTGACCGCCCACCTGGAACCAGCGTGTTCCCCACTTAACACACAAAACCCGATGACACTCAAGAGTTGACTTGGCAGTTCCCAATCAGAAGTGTTTTGTGTAAGCACAAATCCGAACACTGCACAGCACCACGAGCAAGGTGACATTAGTGACTCGGCCACCCTTGCTCGCATTACCCAGGTGCGAGTCCAGCCCGAGGGCTGAGGCTCTCGCAGAGGCCGCCAGCCCCGGCACGCAGCCCTCGGGCGGGCAGGAGGCGCCGAGGCCCAGGCGGGCACACGGGCGAGCCGTGCGGCGGCACGGCCGGCTGACGGTGCCCCCACCCCGCGGGGAGCTCGGCCCGCCAGCGGGGAGAGCGGGGGTGCAGCGCCGGCGCCCCTCGGGCCGCTGCCCCCCTCAGACCAGAGGCGCCCCCGGCCCCTCAGCAGGGCCAGCCCAGCCGCGGCCCCTCAGCCCCCCGCCCGGGCCCGTACCCGCCGCAGGGCCTCCTTGGCCCGGGCCAGGTGGCCGCGCAGGGCCCTCCCGCGGAGCTCCTGCAGGCTCTCGAAGTACTCGTCGTCGTGGCGGCGGTCGGCGGCGAAGAGGGCGTCCAGCACGACGCGGCCGCCGCAGAGCTCCAGGGCCCAGCCCAGGTAGAGCTCCAGCTGCCGGCACAGCTCCTGCACCTCGGCCTCGCTCGGCGCCGCGCCGCCGGGGAACAGCAGGGCCCACAGCCCGCCGCCGGCAGCGGCGCCGGGCAGGGCGGGCGGCAGCGCGGGGAAGGCGGGCTCCAGCCGCGGGCAGACGGCCGCCAGCTGCCGGTGGACACCGCGCAGGGCCGGCGCCGAGAAGAGGCCGGCCCAGCTCTGTGGGGCCTGCGCCGCCGCCTCCGCCCGGCCGTGGCAGGTCACGGCGAACGCGGCCTCCACGCCGTTCCAGCCCACGAGGAAGCGCAGCCGCGGCGGCCGGGGCTCGGTGAAGGCGGTGTCGCGCACGGCCACCCACCCCTCCAGGCTGTCGGGCTGCGGCTCCATGGCGGCGGCCGCGCAGCCCCTAGACCCGCGGAGCAAAACAGAAACCGCCGAGCCTTAAAGGCGCCGCGCGCACCCACCGAGGGGGCGGGCCCGGCGCGGCGCGTCACGGGCAGCGCGCCGACCCATTGGCGGGCGTCGCCCGGAGGCGGGGCCAGGGCGGGGCGGGCAGAGCCAAGGCGGGCCCGGCGGGCGGCGGTCGCCGCGCTGCGACGACAGTAAACGAAGGGCGAGGGCGGGAGGGCAGGTCTGTGCGACGGGCGCGTACAGTCCCCGGCCGCGCCGCAGGTGGTGATTTTTGTAAGACAAGCAGTTACCAACGTGCAGAGCGGCGGGCGGGGCGCGCAAGGCACAGCCCTGCGGGAGGGAGCAGGGGCATTACCTCAGGGACGGGGCCGCCGCCATTTTCCTGCGCCCGTGGGTTGGGGCCGCTGGCAGCCCTGGCCGCTGGCTGAGGGAAAGCTGCCGTGTGCGAGCCGTCTGCCTCCCAGCCATGGGTCAGGGCACGTTTCACAAGTTGTTCCCTTCCCCGAAGCCAGCCAAACCCCGTGTTCCTTCGCCACGTTTGGGTCCTGGGGGTGGCAGGTGGCCCCAGGGCCTGCCCTGCCCACATCCAGAGGCCGTGGCTGCAGGCCGCAGTGCAGTCAAAATGGTGCTTGCCCTCAAACCAAACTCCATTCTAAGGGCATTATGCTTACTATACCACTTAAATGCCACCTCACAGGCCTCTCGAGGGGGAGCGGAGGGCAAAGGGGGTTTTATACAGTACATACCTCTCGGGCCTTGGGCACAAGGCTGCATTCAGTTTATGGTGAGCAGAATGTTACAATTCTAGTCTACAAGCAAAGCTGACTACTAATTTTTGCGTCAATTAAGGCCTGCAAGATAGTGTAGCTTAACAGTATAAGGGCAAAAATAAGTTCTTGTTTGAAAAATCAGTAAAATCTGGCTGACAGCATAAATGTTAACATTTCAGCAAAAGCTACATAATTTATGTGAAAACATTTCTGCTCTGATCTCACATGTTAGAGGCACTGTCAGCAATAATGAGATCATGACTACATGGGTAATTAACTTGTAATGCCTTACCAAAACAGCAAGCAAGTGTGCAGCTAGAAATGTGAGGAAATGACAGCAAGTTAATTGGAAAAGGAGGAAAACGCAGAGCTGTGTCAAGATCTAATAGACATTTCCCCTTGCGCAGTCCCCTCAGCTCAAGATGTATATAATGCAATGTCCTCAAACGTGCTTAAAATTCTCTACCAGCAAGGCTGGCTCAGTAGCATGTTCACAAGCAGAAGATTATCTGTGCTGGACAGCCCTGGGTTTGAGTGGATGCATAAAGCGCAGGTGTGGATGCATAACGCTTAGGTGCTACAGTAATCGCAGTAATCAGTGGGAATATACAGCCTGGTATTTATCAGGTGACCCACTACTGAGCATAGACTGAAGGGATATATGTTCCCGTGAAAACCCTCCCTAGCTGGGCCATTGGCCGCTTTCTTCACTATGATTAGCTTTCTAGAGGATGAGCATACACGTACAGGGTGGGGATGTATGTAGATGTATAATAAGTGCGCAACATTATGATTTATGATTTTTTCTGAGTTTTAATATTTTTTTCGAGAATCTGATCTTGATTCCAGCTCAACCCCGTAGTAAAGCTTCTGCTCATTTAATAGATGACTTTACCGTTAAGCATTTGCAAAGAACAGAACAGACACTTCCATTTAATTGTGCAGCAATGCTGTAAAAGCACACGTCCAGCCATTTGAGTTAGCTTGCGCAGGACGCACGTTTTGTGTATCCTGCACACAATACTCTGCCTAGCACCACAGCCTTGGAAATCACACCTAGAGTCAATAACTGCACTCTGCCGAGTTTATTAATTAATAACCACCTCAAAAAGTGAGAGGGTCCTCTGCCTTTAGCTAGGGCTCTCCAAAATTGTTCCAAGTACTTTCAGACCCAGGAATCAACCTTCAGAGCCTTTTCTCAGTGTGTGACATTCATCCTGGTGACACTCCAGCAGCACGCTGCTGAAGGACAGCTGGGGCATGTCTATATTTATTCCATTGCTCATTGCTGGCATGTCCCTATCTAAGCGAAGAGGTGGTCTAGGGTTACGGCAATAAGTCTTCCAACTGCAGCCATAGGAAAGTGGCAGGGAATTGCTTTCGTGTGAATTAACTTTTGCTAGGGGGAATAAATGTGAAGTTTGATGCCATCTGAGCTATCAGAAGAATTTATGACGTCTTAAGACAGAAGGCAAGTTTTAGGTAGTAACATTCTTTGTTACGTATTTTCGATAATTGATGGTCACGGACTTAAACATTCTTCACTGTAATTGTATCTGTGCCTGTAAACTGAGCAAACACTGAGCAATCATCTGCAAATCCTATTTAGGCAGCAGGGTTCCAGACAAGCTTAATTATGCTCATTTTAATTTATGTAATTTAACTTCATTTTGGTAGGAAAAATACTTGTTAATTCACTTTTCTAGTTAGAGCTTCTAAAGCAAGCCTTATTGTTATCATTATGGAGAAAAAAGTCTTTGCGGGAGCCAGACAACATTTTCTGGTATGTGTCTAGACCTTTTCTCTGTTTAATATGTTAGAATTTGCATGATTTGTTTTACTGCCTTTAGCATAAATATTATTTCTGCCTAACTTGAGTGGTTTTGTCTGTAGTAAGATATTGCTAGCTGTAGAATCCACACCCATGTCTGCAGTGTCAGAAGACAAACGGAGAACTTCTGTGTGTGTTTTCTTACAGATCCGGTAGGCTGGACTGTTTTCAGTCATTGATACAAAACAAGAAAGTGGGAAGTTTCTTAGCATTTTTCACCAGGTTGAGAAGTTGCTTTCTAATAAATCACTGTATTGACTTTGTTCGCTAAGTAATCCTCAGGAATATTAGTAAAATATTGATGAAATAAATTTGAGGTGATAGCAAGTGCTTGAAACTACAAAGACCATAAAAAGTAGTTTGAAAGCAAAGCTCATGTGAAAGCTTCTGCAGAAGCTCTGATAACCTTTATGTCTGACTGACCTTTTGGCTTTTTTTTTTTTTTTCTGTGAGAAAGTGGTTTTAAAGCTTTCATATGCTTCGCTTAGCTATGACTAGATGTAACTGCGGGTTCATTAATATTCAGCTGAAATCTTTCCATGAACTCTTTTCCTTGTAGTAGTAAACTGCTGATAAAATTGACCTGAGTAGTTTTGTAGCTGTGATTTTGTTCATGCTGGTGAACAGTGGAGGGCTGTGGGGATGTTTCATCTCTGACAGAGCCCCGTCTCTCTACTAGCATTATTTCATGTGCTGTTGTTAATACAGGCTGGTTGGAAAGAGTGGGCTTGGGGAGTCAGCATTAAAATTGCCTTGGCACCTTTAATGTTGTCCCATGCACATCTGCTTTGTTATACAGCTTTGCATTTTGCATCGACACGCTCTTTTCACACCTCCCTCATTGCACAGAATGGACAAAGTATGCAAGCTGTAGGTCAGAGTGGACTTCTCCCAATTCAGGGGTCTATGATCTCCCTTGCTTCTTAGTTACTGTATGCTTTATCATGGAGATCATAACTGATCTTTTTTCTGAGCTTCATTTGTGTTAAAATATGTGAAAATATTTTCACAGCACCTGAGAACACCCAAAGGGTGGTATTTTTCCCTGGGTTATAGACAGGACCTGAGACCTGGACTGAGGATAGTGTTAGAAGAAACCTCAAGTTTCAGCATCAAAAATGGCAACTTGAAAAATCCAGAACAGGATTTTTCAGGGCATTTACTAGTGTGTTATGTGGCATCAGTGGTCACAAGAGAAGGCATCCTGCAGTATGCCTCACTGCCAGTTCAGGAGGAGCACTTGACAGCAGCTGAAGGGTGAGGAGACTTCAAACCGGCCCATCTCCAGTGGCACAGAACAGCACTGTGTGCACCTGAAGCACAGTCACAGTGTTGAGCTGAGAACAGGACTACTCCACAGTCTGGAAATCAGACATCAGGGTCACAGGTGAGCGACTTGGAAAACGTAGGATGCACACCAGAGACAGCTGTCTGCTGTGCTTTGTGTGGAGGTGAGAAAAAACCAAGCTTTCTGTGGCTTCACTTCAGAAGCTTCACTTGGGAAGTGAAGCTACTGGCTTTGGTCTTTCCCATGCCTTACCTCCAAGCCCTGAGCAGTCCTTAGACAAGGCATTCCATCTATGTATTTTTAAGCAAGAAAAACTTATGCTTGATATCTAAGTATGTAGCCAAGGATCTTTCTTATTTTTTACAGGATTGAGACTAATCATCTCAAAAGCCTCACAGAGGATACCAATGTCATCCAGATCTGGCAGTGCAGGAGAGTATGAAACTAGTGACCAGTCACCCAGCTGTTCAGCTTCCCCACCAGTCCCAGAGTCTAGTGAGACTGAGGCTGAAGGCTTGATATTTTATCACATGGATCTTTATGGATCAAAGGAGAGGTTTGATATCTTTCCTGAAGACCTGTCTGGTCAAGGAGACAGATCTTGGGGGGATACAAGAAGGGAACCTGCACTGAGTAGTCAAAAATTTCAGCGATCACAGGAAGCTGGATATGATTTGGAAAAGGAGGTTGCAGAGTTGGCTAAGATGTATGGACTTGATGAAGATAGAGAAAAAGAGCTTGAGCTTCTTGGAGGACATGTAGAGAACAGATGGCCTCGCACAGGAAAAGCAAAATCACAAGGCTCCATATATAATGCATCAAAAAGCATCTCTCCAGTGAAAGATCAAAGTCAAAGTACAAAGCCACAGGGACTTCCTGATGAAGCTTCTCAAGATGAAGAACCAAGTAAAGCCAGAGCAGAGGATGAGGCTGAGAGCTGCATACAGTCCAGAGAGGGGCTTAGCAGCGGTGGCATGTCAGATGAGTGGAACAGTCAGGCTGTCAGTGAGGAGGAGGAAGTGGCAGATGTTTTTTGTTCTACCTGCAAGATTCCAATCCGAGCTTTTGACAAACTCTTCGGTGAGCACAAGGATCATGAGGTGGCTCAGCTCCCCAGTGCCATGGAAAGCGAAAAGGTAAGAGTAATACTGTAGCAGTAAAAGTGTACTGTGGTGCCTCTAAACCAGTGTTCAGACAATACTAAGAATCACACTGGCTGTTTTGGTAGGAGGAGATTCATAAAAACATGTGCAAGTTGGAGGAGCAGATTGCTCAGATGGAAAACTTTGCCTGTCACTTGGAGGAAATCTTCATCACTGTAGAGGTAAGGCATTTTTTCTTGGGCTAACTGGGGTTAGAACAGTTTTGACAGTCATAGTCTTCAGTTGTTAATGAGGTGAGTAATTACAGTAATAGAGCACAGAGTTATCTTGGGGTTTGCCTAGACTGAGGTACTCAGGAAAATCCATACTAATTAATTTTTTAAATGGGCATATGCACTGACACTTGCATTCAGAAATAGTGACCCCCCACTGAGGTTATCTTAGTTTTAAGTGGCCAAGGACCTGTGATCTAACTAGTCCATCCAGAGTGCACTCCTTGTGCTCACTCGGTTTCATTTACAGAAGTACCAGGTACAGGCAAACCCTTGGACCAGCTGCATCGAGCTACAGCACTTCAAGGGTTGTGCTCCGGCTTGGCTGACGCCAACCTGGCCCAGGGGGAAGGGGCCCAGCTGGCAGCAGGTCAAACTGAAGCAGTAACTCAGAGCATTACTGTCTTTTCTCTGCTGCATGTAGCACAGAAGACATCAGTGCCTGAGCAGTGGGCAGCTGCTGGCAAGAAAGCCTTGCCTACTCCTTAAATCTTTCTTCCTAATGCTTTCTCCAGCAGCGAGTGAGGATACCAGCATTAGTGGCTCAGCTCCCCCAGTGGGAATCCATGGATCCCACTGGGTTGCCATGGTTTCTCTCATGGAAGTATGTGCTTGACTGTTGGTGAAAACACTTGGGAGATTACGGCTAGGATATATCCCCAGTTGTGCTCCCTGGGCTTAGGCAGGAGACAGTTGCCTTGCATCATTGTTTTTGTTATAATCTCTGATGCTCTTATGTCTGGAACCAACACTCTGTTGTGCCTCAGTGGGGGTGAATGATTAGAATAAACTCCTAAAAATGCAAATTAGTCAAATTAGAGCTTCTGTGTACTGGCATTGCCTCTCTGGCAAGGAGAATTTTAGGCAAATCTGAGTAAGATTTTTCTCTGGCTGACCTATGGGTCAGACCTGACACCAAGGAATAAACCCCCAAATGCCTTGCAGGAAAACTTTGGGAGGCAGGAGCAGAACTTCGAGGTGCATTACAACAATGCAGTGCAAGTGCTTGCTCAGAAGTATGAAGAACAGTTGGAAGCACTGGGGGAAGAGAAGAGGCAGAAGTTAGAAGCTTTATATGGGCAGCTGGTCAGCTGTGGGGAACACCTCGACACCTGCAAGGAGCTGACAGATGCAACCCAGGAGCTTTACCTGGAAAATGACAAAGCCAATTTTATGAAGGTAAAGAGCTTTCAGTGGCAAGGCCCCTTCTAAATGCTCTTTGCTGCTTGCAAGTAGTCCCCTGCTGGGGAGTCCCAAGTGGCTTTAATGCTAGGAGCATTTGGGGTGCTTAGTCCATGGTGTTGTCACTGCTTCAGGTGCTTGGCATGGTGGCATTGACTCAGTGAGGCAACACAATGGAGCCAAAATGCAGAAGCAGCAGAAGTTTGTAACTTGGATGCTCAATGATTTGTGAGTCTCGCTGGGGTTCAAAGAAGGTATCTCGCTAAAAAGCTTATCTCAAGAAACTCTGGAAGCACTTAGTGTTCATTGCCTCATGCGGGCTCAGCTCTCTTGCTCTGTTTTGAGCTCACAGCAGGCTGGCTGCTGCAACCACTTTAGAAGATGTTTCTTTTTCTTGCTCATTTTGTTGGAAAGTTCAGCTGAACAGGAGGCTCCAAACTAAATACATCAGGAGCTCCTGCAAAGTGATGGATGAGTCCCACTGATGAGGTGGTGTCAAGAAGTTATTTTTCTTCAGCAGGTAGAAAAATAATTGGGGAAAAAAGAGAATTTTCACTGCTGATGAGTGATTGCTCTAATCTGAGCTGTCCTGTGACTCACATGGGTGGGAGCATTTCTATAGCACAGCCACAGTAACTTCTGAACCAGACAGTAGACAAATCTAACATCTCCAGTCTGCATCAATGGATCAGCTTGCTGTGTCACTCCGGCCTGCTGAGTTCTTCCTGCGAGCTGACTTTTCCCATTCCTCTGCATCTCTGGAATTAACCTTATTTTCTCCTTAGCTCATAAACAGTTTTACATCACCCCTAGGAACCATTATTCACCAGGAAGTTAATAGCTTTTGATCATGAGCTCTCAGCTGCTTAGGTTTCTCCAGGGACCATACGTTTATCTTGCAGTAACGTGCACTGCTCAGACTCCCTCCAATGGAGATAATTTCACTGAGTTCTTTTCTGAGTTCTTTTCGCCAGCTGTGGTTGGGTTTTGTTTGTGAAGGATCTGTTGGCACTTTGCACAACTAAGGAATGATACAGTCAAGAGTCTAGATGAGTAGACACTGGTCAGTGCCTGATATTGCACGTTATCTTACTGTAAATGCAGCCAAGATCTGTCTGTTTGAATGGACAGTTAGGCACAGCTTTGTTCTCAGAGCTGGCTGGGTAAGAGCCAGTTAGCTCACTCTAAGGGCTGCGTTTGGGACAATTTGTATAAGACGGGTCAACAGCATGATGTAGTCTGACTCTGGACTAATGCAAGAAATGTATCTTTTCTATCCCTAACACTCTCTCTCTTTTTTTCTACAGGCAGCAGTAGCCATGGTTGACAGGTAGTATCACAGTCTGGTATTTTGTGTCACATTTCTTCCTGCTAATTGGATCTGTTATTGGAGACGCATGTTCTGGAATCCATTCAGGCACACAAATGTTATCTAAGCTAGTGGAGCTATTTAAATCTTTAGTATTTCTGGTTTAAACTGCAGCAGGAAAAGTTGCTCTGAAAAGTTTAACACTCAAAACCAGTCTGGAGACAATTTCAAAAAACCCTGAAGGAGAGTTAGAGCATGAATAAATCACTGTTTTCAGCTCAGTCATAAAGAACTAATTTCAGAGACTGAGAAACAGGATTGGTAAAGATCTTGAAAGAAATGCTCTGGATACAAATCTGACTAAAACTGAGCTCCCTAAATGGATTAGTAACAGGCTTATTTATGCATTAATACAGAGGGGTAGAAAGTCAAGCTGTAGGAGCTCAAGACAGATGCTGAAAGATCTTGGAGAAGCTGGAAAAAGTCTTAAAGCACACTAGATTTATTGCAAAAAATATACATTTACATTGACTGTCATCGTTTATGAAAACACAGAGAAAGGAGGTCCTGCTTCAGTAATAGTGACATAGATTCAGAATAATGACAGTCATGGAGCTAATAGCTTGCTTCCCACAGAGGGGTACTGGGGAAATCTCCCTCACCTGCGTAGTGGGAGTGCAGTATGTGGCAGCCAGCTCGCTGCATGAGTGGGGCACCCGATGTGTGGTCCCTCAGTCCCATCAGCATGCAGCTCTCTGACATCTTGGAGCACTGATCTGATGTATGGCCACATATCTTCAAGCAAAGGGCATGGGGAGGCTGTGCTTTGCACAACTGTGAAAACATTATTTTAAGGGAACAGTTGTTGTTTTAGAGTTTGCTGGTTTACCAAGGGTTGATACCTATGATATCTCCAACACTATGGTACTTCCAATCAGACTTTTTTCTCTCCCTCCTACAATTACAGGCTGGAAGAATTCTTAAAGAAAGAAGTGGATTTGGAGCTTTCAATGCTGCCAGACTTTGAAAAGCGGGTCATAGATTTCTCTGAAGTTGAACAGCTAATGAACTCCATTAATACTATTCCAGGTACTCTTCCTATCTGATCATTATTTCAGATCTATGTACATTTAATTAAGGATATGTGTTAAACAGAATTCCTTACTTCTGTTAAAGGAGAACTGCAAAGGCAGAATTAGCTTCTCCCTAGTTTCTCCTCTAGAGTTTTTTGTTTGCCTTTATATAGACACTGGAAGCTATTTTTGGATATTTTTTTTTCATTTGTTTTCAGTGTAAAATTACAGAACTGCCAAACCAGGCCTTCCCTGCTTTTGCTGGATGATTTCCTAGAAGACTGACAAAGACTACCACCTTCTGTTGAGGGGTCAGGCGTGCTTAGTTGGGATAACTTGTCTTGCCTTGTAGTTACTTGAACAAGTAACAGAGAGGGACACCCAATTGCTTTAAAGAACCTGCACAGCTTCTCTTTATAACCAGTTTTCAGTGGCTTATTTCTCTGCTATTTAGCAAACATTTTTCCTGTTATCCACAGGAAACTGTGAGCAAAACCCCCCAAAATTTCTAATAATTGAAAAAATACATATTTTTAATCTTTTCTGGCACACCACAAATGGTCAGAAAACACAATATGCATTTTTCATGCCCATATACTGTGTTTTCTTAAAGTAAAATGGCATTTGGTACTTTTTTATGCTGCTGACCCCATGCTGTAGAGCTTTTCCCTTCTCGTTCCTCCACAGGCTCCTCAGCCCCTGGGCTGGTCCACAGCAGTGCAGTGTGCGTCAGATTTTGCTCCTACAGGGACCTGCTAGCTCACAGCAGCCCTCAGAGGCAGGGGAGGTCAAATTTACAGAGAAGGGTTAGGCTGAGGCTTATGTATTTTGTTGGTTTGATTTTCATTTGAAGCAAGAGTAGTTCATACACCAGTGACCTAATTATTAAATGAAACTATTTACAGGGTCAGCTCTTAACTTTTCTCTGTGCAGGAGGAATATGGCCTATTCAGTGCCTAGGTTTTGTCATACACCTTTGTGAGAAGGGAGGTGTTTGCCTGTGAACAACATAACATGCTTATACATTCAAAACCTGACCTGTTTTCCTCTCTGCAGCTCCTTGTGCCCCTGTGATCAATCCCCAAGCTCCCAATGCAGCGACTGGCACCTCACTGAGAGTTTGCTGGGGCCTTTTCTCAGATGACACTGTTGAGTCCTACCAACTGTGCTATAAACCAGTCAGCAACGAGACGCACAGTGATGAACAAGCAGGTAAGGAGGCCTGAACCCCTCTACTGGCAAAACCAGCTGGTTCCAAAGTGCCTCTGGACTTGCTGCGGCAACCAGTGCACTTTCTGTGCATTATCTCCACTGCCAAAACTGTCATATCTGCCACCACATTTCCTGCTTCTGGCTTTGTCACTTTTCCCCTGCCAGGTTTGCCATGCTGCCAGTTGCAGCAGGACCCATCACAGGAGCAAAGAGGGGATGGGACAGCAGCTGGGATAGCAGCAGTGGGAAGGGGACAGTGGATGAAGTCTGGTCTCAACAGTAGCATTTCATTTCCTGGAGGACGGACCCTGTGTTAGACAGACATGCACTGTATCCACTGCAAAGCACAGTATTTTTAGAGAGCACATTACCATGTTATTGGCACGCCCACTGAAACCCCCACAGTCATTTTACAGTTTATCTCAGTGCTAATAATAGGCTGTAACTCCCCATCACCCACATGCACAAAAAAAGAACCACAGAACCATCCTAAAATGTCCCAGCCTTGTGACAAAACTGCCTTTGCTAATAATATTCTTGCAGAACCTTTCACTGAAAACACCCAGTCACTTGTCCAGCAAAAGTGGAAGCCAGTAAAATGCCAAGTAGCCAGTTCAAAGAAAAGCAGAACCTATCCAAATTTTATAAGATGAAGAATGAGAAATGAATGAGTCATGAAATAGCTTCAGCTCTTGTCCTGCTGCTGGGACGAGCTGACCAGACAGCATCCCTGGAGTAGGAATGTGCAGGGTCTTCTTAGAAAAAGTTCAGTGACAAGTAGGTGACCTTTTTTTCTGTTTGTTTGTGTTGTTTGTATTTTTTCCTGAGTGACGTGTCTCCTTCAGAAGCTGATGCATTATCTGATTTATACCTCCTTAGAGGAAGGCATGGTGAACCAGCCTGACAGCTAATCAAAGGGTGTGGAGCACAGGGAGCTCTCTTGAACTCAGCATACAAAACAATGCACCTCAGCTCCATTATCTGAGACAGCTTTGGGGAAGAGCGGGTAACTGTGTAAAGGAACTGTAAATGCTTTGTTGTTCTCATTTCAGAGCACACTTTAAAAGTCAAAGAAACATACTGCACCATTACTAATCTGTTGCCGAATACACAGTATGAATTTTGGGTCAGTGCTTTAAATGCTGCTGGTATCAGTCCACCAAGTGAAAGAGCAGTTTATGTAACAGGTAAAAATATTTTATTCATACAACTATGTGACCTTCATAGTGAAATTCAGTCACCTCGGATTGTTTTGCCAGCAGTGCTTTCTGGGCACTTTGTTTCTCCTGATTTAAGTCTACTGACTGCATGGGAATTTCCTACTTCTATTTGGGGAGGCTCTTAGGCCAATTGTCCCTGTTTTAAAGTTGAAGAAACAGAAGTATGGGGACAAAATAACTTATTTAAATGCAGGCATGTAGAAGAGCTGGGAATAAGGCTCAAGTCTCCCAGTTCTGCCAGGTGGATGCCAGCCCTCCTTTTATTGGCCTGTAGGTATTTTGTGGATTCACCTGCTATGCTGCCCTTTGTAACTGCAGTGCAGTCAAGCACGTTTTGTGAAATCCTGACATCAAATTGAGCAAGTCAAGTGAGACCTTCGAGCACTCATTCCAGATGTCTTTGAGCAGAGAAGAGATGCACCTTTATGACAAAGATAAAACCAATGATAGAAAGAAAATGGTTGTGTAATCAGTCTCTGTCTGTGTTACTTCTCTGATTAATTCTCTTAGGACCTTTATAGTCCAAATTAAGGTTTTGAATAGTACCGTTAATTGCCCTGCCTGCTGTTTATTGTCCATTGGGGAAGCAGGTTTCTTTAACTATATAGTATTAGTAAACAACTTTGTTCTATTTTTTAAGTCTTCAAAGCACGTCTGTTGCAAACATCTTCAAGCAACAGCTTAGAATTGTTCTTTTGCCTACTTTTTAGCTCCTTCACCACCTACCATAAAAAGTAAAAAGATCCGAAGCTGTGAAAATGCAGCACTGGTGTGCTGGGAATCTAGAGACGTTAACCCTGTTGATTCCTACACGGTTGAATTGTCCAAGCTGACAGATGAAGAAGATGGCGACAGTATTACTGAGTGAGTTGCTCTTCTCTCGAGTCCATGACCTGTAGAAATGAAACCATATCAAATCATGTGGCATCAGATAGCCCTAAGAAAGGACCCATGACCCTTTGGTAAATTCACCTTTATAAACATTCCTTTTAGTGAAAGTAATTGTATAAACGTTCATAGAGAATGACTATACAGGGTATGGGAAAAGGGCAGAAGCAAATGTAAAAATCTGCATAGTCTTGTCACAGACTCTCTCTTGTTCCTGCTGCTGACAACTATACAAGGTAAAGTGTTGGTGATGGGTTACAAGAGAAGTTGACCATGTAATTTCCTCTGTTGTTCAGAAAAATAATCTTAAAGGCCTACCTTTGTTCTCTACCCTATAATTTTTCATGGATTTATTCTCTGTAGATCTATTGTTGGGATTCCTAACTGCGAAGTCATAATTCACCTGCAGCCAGCACAAAGCTATCGCATCTGTGTTAGAGCCCTTAACCTGGGTGGTTCCAGTGAAAGAAGTGACCCTGTCCTGATACACACCACAGGTACTCTACAGTAGGAACAACCCCAGCAGCCTATTGTAGCATCTATTATCTCAACAGAAAGATTCCTGCTGGCTTCAACAGCCTCTGGTTCAGGTCCTAATCTCGTACAGCTAATTACACATCTGGTAGCCTTTTACGAATGAAAAAGAAACGCTTTTTGTAATAATAAGTGCATGGCTTTAGCTCTGTAATTTAAAACTATTTGTCCAGTACACTTGACACTTGAAAGTTACTGATTTCTAAACATTTGAAAGACAGTATCAACCCAACACACGCAGATGTTGCCAGCTTGCCAAGTATTGACAGCCTAATGAAGAAAGTCGTAGCATCATTTTACTTCAGAGATTACTTTGTAATGCTGCTGCTGCCGGAAAGTATGGCTAAGGTAGTCAGTCAGCACTTTCCAGAGTCATTTGGATATGCAAAATCTTCCTCTGTATATATTAGAACATCTCCAGCTTGGCTGGGAGGCTCTGAGGGCTGGTTCCCTTTATTCATCAGGAAAAAGGCAGTCCAGCGTTCAGCTGGCAGTTTTGCTTTTGGTAACTGACATAACATTATCATCTCTGTTCTCAGCGCCACTCTGGACAAGGATTAACCTTCTCCCCCAAAGGGGAGTTAGAAGCCCTTTCCCCTCCCAACCATCTAACCAAGGCTCATTTTAATGACTTATAGGTAGACACCTGTTTTCATCTTCACCACTGCTATAATGACACTGCAACTTCATTGGGGTGTCTTAAACCTCCCACATCCCTCATAGGTGCACTCACACCATACCTTCTGCCCTTACCTTCTGTGAGAGATTTGCCAATTGTGCTCATTCAGCGAGCTGACCACACACCCGTTAATCTGTGAAAGGCTGTTTCAGTAAGAAACCTGTCAGCTACGCATCAGTGACACCACAGAAAAGAAACAGTCATTCTTAAATCCCTGGAGAGGAAGACTGTCATTGTGTTACCATTGCTTCTGTGTATTTCAACTGCTTACATCAAACTCAATATTTGAAATTGTCCATTATGCTTGCACAGCATGTGTTTGTTTTCAGCAGCACATGCCTGTAATTGCCCTGTCATTGTTTGTATTCTATTTGGATTGAAGTAACTTGCAGTTTGATTATAATGATTTCATTTGGGATTAACATGGAGAGATTTATCTTCTCTGAGTCTACATTATGCAGAGAGCTGATGCAAATTGATCTGTCAGCTGCAGGCACTCACCTCCAGCACTGGGAATGACCATCAATTCTTACTTACTGGGGTGGATACAGAAACACCAACTACAAACAGCAGCTGTGATGCATGTGGCTGCTCACCGGAGTGCAGCATGTCAGACCTGCTTTGTGAAGTCTCTGAAGGCGGAAAGCCAGAAGAAGTACTTTTATCCTGGGCTGGTTTAGCTGACTTACCTCTCTGAAGGCTGATCTGATGAGGAGGTGCTGAAGTATGAGGAATGCTGCACGTGGCACCTTTGTAGAGATCCCTTCTCTTCAAACTGTGTTTATGTGGAAGTGTGAAGCCATGGAGAGGCCTTTAAGCCCCACTTCTCCTTTCAGTGATTACAAATAGGTCACTTCAGCTCTGGGGAAGATGACTTGAAACCAGATAGTTTATTGCAGGGAGGACCCCCCATCTGTGAATAGCTACCTCCTGCTCAGTGCCTGCAGCTTTGAGCCCTGGCTGGGTTCAAAACCAGGTTAAGGCCCACCTTCTGCTTTTCACAAGGCTGTAACTAAACAGTGTTAAGCTGCAAGAGATCCATTTATTTGAAAAACTCCAAATGGACAACCTTGTCCTTTCAGTGTCAGCCACAGATTCCTTCCAGAGCACTGGCTAATCTTTCTGTGGATCCAAACATTTCACCACACCCCTTCCTCCCAGCCCCCAGCAGCAGCAGCAAACCCTAATGCCATAAGGAGTTGCTGCAGTTATCCTTGGACATTCTATTCTCTCTTGCAGGCACCTACTTCTGCCTTAACGAGGACACAGCCCATCCTTTACTGGCGATTCTAGGTGATGGATTTACAATTGCATGTGATGAACTGGAAAACCCAGAGTGTGATCTGCCCGTCTATGATAACAGCTTTACAAGGTATACAGAAGAATTTCAGTTGCAACTAATGCATGTAGTTTGTGGCTGCTTCACCCATGACACACCCCTGCCTTGAATTTAAATCCACCTGAAAGGTTTCCTGGTATTGCAGCCCACTTCACCTTCAAGCCAGACAGCAACCAAGTAAAACTTGCAGACTGTATATGTGTGTATAATGTATAGGGTTTTTTTTCCATCTTGGTTTTTGCACAAGTGACTATGGTCATCTTCAGTTTTAGGCAACTACAAGCATATTTGTCGGTCCTTTTAATATATGGATTACTCATCTTTTAGAAAATCAGATTTATTTTAAGCTATTTGAAGTTGGGTTCCTAAGATAACTCTTCAGTTTGAAATGGCAGGCTTTCTGTATAGTTCCTTGGAGAATACAACTCCATATCCATTTATCTAGGCCCCATAGTTTCACTGTGGTTATCATTCCTGAGCACAATTACTGAATTCCCTGTGGCTTGCTGCTCTTTTCTGAGAATTTCTAGGGTGACTAATACATATTATTTACAACATCTCCCTTTGCATGATCTGTGCACTGACTTCTATTAAAATTCCAAAACTTTCTTCCCATGTAATTCTTTACAGAGCCAAAACCCCCAGGAAACTGTCACAAGAAAAAAGATAACTCAAACCCCACATAGTCTTAACACAGCACTAGTAGAATGTAAAAAAAAAAAAAAAAAACAAAACCCAACAAAACCAAAAGTGGCATAATTAGTAGATTCTCTTTTAATTATAGTGATCCAGCACTTGCACATTTCCAAGACCTGAGGAGCTGCTTCTCTCTGCTGGCTGCTGCTCCCTTTGTCCTGTCCCTCCCTCTGCAAGCTGCCAAGGTGATAGAGCCTTGCACGTAACATGCCAGGGGCTCTGCCCATCCTTCCTTGGTCTTGCTTTCACACATGGAGATTTGGGGTCTGTTTTTATAGAGTTCTGTACAGTGGAAACCACCAAACGTCATTTTATGTAAAACTTTTTCAATACAGCAAATACTACAGAATGGGAAAAAAACCCTACAGGTGCTTTGGGCACCTGACCCTCTTCTTTGAAAGAGGCTTGTGTAGTTCAAAGCACAGCTGGTCTCTTTGGTTTTTTTTTAAATAGATGCCAGGAAATGTCTAATGGGGCTTTAAGCAGCTCTCATTGATTTTGAGTTTAAAGCTCTCTCTCTAGCTGTTCTTTGGAACTTAAGCATCACTTGGAAGTTAATGCAAATTCATAAAGAGGATTACAGATGCAGCCGGCCACAATTACTTACAAACCTGCTTACACTTGTTGGGTACATTGAGCTAAATTTGACCAGGTATTTAAGTGCAAATGCTAAGGAAAGGAGAGGGAGCTGAATACTTACCTCTTGTTGAAGGATCTAGCTGATACAATCTGGGCCTACAGATGTCACTTTCAAAACAGTTAGGCCCTTTGCCATTGAAATGAAAGGTTTAGCTTACTGAAAGGCATGTTTCCAGTCAGAACCACAGAAGTAACATATAACCAGGACAGGCATCTGCAGACACAGAATAGTACAAGCCCACAGCTTAGTCCTTCCATGGAAATGCAATGTTACTAGAGGGCTCGGTGGACAAGAGCCAGGAAATTCTCTTCATTAAAGTCACCATGATAAGCCTAAATGGGATTTCATCCCACTTCCACAGCATGCTTTTATGTTTCACATAAACAGCCAGAGCTGACACTCTTGTCATTCTGAACTCTGAGGCTGAGGTTTTGATGCCACTGTGAATTTCAGAATCCTCTTTCATGCCAAGATACTGGGAGAAGGGGGGGGGGGGGGGGGGGGGGGGGGGGGGGGCGGGGCAGGGAAAAGAAAAAGCTCCCAAGCTGAAATGACTAACACTTACACTTCAAGGAAATTACATTGCAAACTCTTCTTTCTGAAGTTTGTGTGCGCTCTGAAAGGCTAACGTGTTTCCTAACCACAGCAGCTTCTATGGTCTGATGGTCTGACTCAGGTTTGCCTTGGTGGCTTTGCAGCTCTTATTACTATGGTAGTATTCTGGTCACAGATGTTTACCCATCCACTTTGCATCATTCTTTTTCTTTCTCAAGCTGTAGCAACGCAGCCTCTCTGAGTCCTGATTTCAGCAGCCTTTAGGCTATTCCCAAGACATCTACATGCACTCACAATGAACTGTACACTTGCTTTAGGTGATTGCTGCTGAGGTGGCACAGGTAACAGCTATCTTGCTGTGCATGCCTGTCCTTACACATCAGGCCCTCCTAACTAATGCTGCATTTGGCTCTTTCTCCGCATTACCTGGAGGCAGATGAGTTCTGAGTGTCTGCCAGCAACATCCTTTGCCTTTGCACTTTTCAACTTTAGATTACCATAGAAACATACAGGTTGTGTGTGACCCCCCCATCCAAAACTGAAAGTGTGTTTTGAAGCCTGCTGTCCCCTGTGATGCAGCAATGACAGCTAATATTTTTTCCTGAGAAAAAGCTGGGGTGTAGTCTTACAGGATTCATGTTGCCCTCTCAAGTTAGTGTTTCAGAAGCACTAGGCATGGGTTACTTTGCCCAGCTTTCTTGCTTCAGAACCTGTGTTTTTGCAGACTTGCATCTTCAAAGGGCCCAGCTCCTTTATCTCTTGAGACTGTGCCTGTAAATCATGCTTAAGGTTCTCTCTGTGGTACATTGTCTGTCTCTCCTACACATCTTTTTAAAGAGTTATCTTCTACCTGGTTCCTATCGTAAAGGCTAGGAACCAGAGTCTACCGTTGAAACTTTTCATGGCCCAGGTACGTAGGTATATTCCAAGCTCTCCTGCTGTGTTCAGCTCTCATTGATCTCTCCAAACGCAGCACAGGCAGGTAGGTCTCCTTCTCCCCAACTGCCTCAGGGTTTCATGCAACTACAGTGCTCAATTCCTGATGGTGAGTGACATTTAAAGTCCTGGGCTGTTTGGGAAGAAAATACAAAATCTGTTCCCTTGCTATACTGGGGTTCACCAGAGCACTCCTTTTTTCTAGCAAGTAACAACTTTCCTAGAAAACCCAGGCAGCATAGGATGCTGTTCTCCCTCTTCCTAAAAGTGCCCAGGGCACTCATTTATACAAAGCTACCCGCAGATTAAAAATGGGGTGGATGTCACAAAGAAACCTGCAGGTTCTGTGTCAAGTCTTCAGTATGTGGACTTTACTGTAGTCAAAAAATTTGTGCTATGCTGCTAAGGAAACAGCAAAAGTGACTTTATTGATATGCAATGTCCAGGTACATTACACACCTAAACATCGCAGAATCCCTGCCAAAGCTGTCTGTCTCCCACAGGTGTATTGGGATCCTGGGCAGTCTGATCCCATTTCCGGGAAAGCATTACTGGGAGGTGGAAGTTGAGGAAGACACAGAGTACAGAATCGGTGTGGCTTTTGAAAATACTCCGAGACATGGCTATCTGGGGGCAAACAACTCATCCTGGTGCATGAGGCATATCATCACACCATCAAGGTAAGGGCTGTGGAAGCGACAGGTCTCCTAGAGGAACCCATCCTACGTGCACACCTGCAGGCAGGGTAGCAGAGAGCTCCCCCTTGCAGGGGGCACCCAGAGATTTTATATCAAAGCCCAGACCAAGTGTTTAACCAGGGGCCCCTGACATTCCACCGTTGGCACTGTGAACTGGTGTTGGAAGGATACTGGAACCTTTAAACAAATCATTCTGCTTAATGACATTCTCATGTTGAAATAGGCAGTCCCAGGAACAAATCTGAATAAAATCTGCATTACAGAGGTTAGCTGTAAAGGCCTTGTTTTAGGTCACCAAAACCCCAGTGGGAAGACAGACAGTAATAGATCCACGTAACCTAGAAACTACTTATCTGGCTAAATCCCATTGGATGCAACTGGGTTTGCTCTCTCCTGCCTATGGAAGTACCTAACAGCCATACCTGCGTGTGGAAATGGCAGCTCCTCTCATGCCTCAGCTGAGCCGGTGGCTCTCCCCCAGACACCATTACATTGGTATCGCTGCCTTTGACTCCCATGCCACATTCGGGCACCCTGTGAAGCATCCAGGAGCAAGAAAAGAAGTAACCCCCCCAGGCATCCCCGAGTACTGCCTGTCTGAATGGCTCACTGCTCAGCCTGCAGGGGTTGCCAGGGTGCTGCTGGGTCCCCTTGAACAGGAAGGCTGGACACCACCCGAGTGTCCCCAGCATGCACAGTCAGAAAACAGTAGCGATGACGTTAGCATGCGCCCCCATCTGCCGGTCCTCTCCCTGCTGGTACGCAGGGAGCTGTTAGATGCAGCTGGGTTGGCTGGAGCACATGCTCCTCCCCAGGCACCTGCTGTTCTCAGCTCCCCAGCAGCTGGCCTGCTGCATAGCCAGAGTCCTTAGCAGTGCTGGCATTCACCTCCCACACAGCAAGAAACGCTGCTTAATGAGGGAGACCAAACCCGCTCAAGCTAATGACTTTCCCATACACTGCAGGCAGGCTAATTTGATTTCCTTGCTACGCTGAGCTAAGAGGTACATTGAGGTTTATTCTCACTCTTCTGGAGCAATGAGCACGGTCTTCAGAGAGAAAAGGGAGCTGGGCCATTGCTGCGTTTGAGTCACTGTCATACCCATTTCTGCAGGGAAATTTTCTCAGGTTTAAGTGGTGTGGGTGGAGGAGGTGGTTAGTGAAGAAGCTGGTCCTTAAGAAATGCCAGATAACTAACTTCAGCTGAAGAAATCTTCTCATTTCTGCTCAGGAAGGCACATGTTCCCATAGAAGTCTTGTATTTTTGGTTGCAGCGTGCCACACTAGGGAGAGCTGTTTGAGTAAATTGCTAAAGGACCTCAGCATTACTTGAACAGTGACTGCACGAGGAAGAAGAGGGCTACCCTCATGACAAAGCGGATATGTACAGAGTGCCTTCCCAGCCTCCCATAATCTGTGGTCCAGGAATCACAATTAAAAGACATCACACTCTAGTAAATGAGCATGACTGGAATGTCCCCACCAGCACCGCCCTGGCTGAGCAGGGAGGTCTCATAAGAAAAGCAGCCAGAGACCTCATTTAGAGTGGGGTTTGAAAAACCATGTCCAGTAGTCTGGAAGGTGCCCAGCCACGCTGAGTCAGGCAGCCTCTGTGCAAAGGATTACGGTCCCTCGCTGCTGCTGTGGTGGGTGGGCAGTTCCTGCGACACTGGCAGGAGAGGGCTCAGTACCACAGGCCCTTGGGAAGCAAAGCGACAGCACGGCAGGGCCAGCAAGGACAGGACTGAGTCATCTCGCCGACTCTCCTCGCAGTGCCTACAGCTACCTAGGGGCAAGGCCGAGGAGTGACAAGTGCTGCCCTGGGGCCAGTCTGAGTGGCCTAACAGAGCACAGCTCCTTCATGGAGGGACAACTTCAGGCTAATCCTAGTGGCAAGGGTGTACCCTCCAATTTCTAGGACACCCACACTGCCCTCTGCGATGGAAAAAAAGGGAAGTCCCATGTTACGCGCTGACCTCATCCAGATCTCAGCCAGGCTGGGGTCCGGGAGAGGCCTGTCACCCGGGACAGCCAGCCTGCTCCGGGCAGCAGGGGATGAGGCTGTGTGGAGGCGCAGAGCACACCGCTCCTCAGCAAAGTAATGGGACTGCGGCAGTAACCACAGGGCACGCAGGCGGGACGGGGCTGTGAAGTACATACCCAAAAGACACCTATCTGCACAAGGCTTCCCTTTGAGAACAGCCAGGGTGCCCTCACGTCTTTTGTCCCTCACGTCTTTTGTCCGTTTCTTGCCTACAGGCACAAGTACGAATTCCTGCACAGTGGGATGACACCAGACATCAGAATTACCATCCCCCCCAGAAGGCTCGGCATCCTGCTGGACTATGAGAACTGCAGACTGTCATTTTTCAATGCAGATATTGCCCAGCACCTTTATGCATTCAATGCACGTTTCCAGCATTATGTCCACCCCTGCTTTGCTTTGGAAACACCAGGTATCTTACGGATACACACTGGACTGGCAGTACCCCCATGGACTGCCCTCCCATAACCTGTGTGCTGCAGCTACCCCGTCCACGTGTAACCTGCGCTGAGCAACGTCCTCTTTCAGCACTGACTGCTCCATCACACTCCCTATAAACCAGCGGTCTCCCAGGAGAGCAAAGCAACCCTGACCCAAACCAGCCGCCTGGCCTGAGTCCTTAACAAGTTTTTGTCCTCTTAGGCAGGATTTTAGCAGAAAAGCATCATGGTCACAAGATCCATCAGCATCCCAGAATTCTCCAGTTAGAAACAGATACCATCCTTCTCAAAGGTGACACTGTCACCGTGCAGCAGTGACAGCTGGATCACGGTTCCCCCAGTACCTCTTTGATGTACAGGGAACTCCCCTGTTCCAGAGCAATCATAAGTTCGACTCCTGTGTCTGCTGAAGAGCTAAAAATTCAAAGAGAAACAAAAATAGCAAAAAATAACAAAATCTGTACAGCTGCTAGACTGAGCTGAAAACGTTCCAACCATGAAACTGATCTCACAATCCAATATTCTTGTTGCTACATGAAGTCTGTGACACAAGATAATCAAATACGCCTCCCTTGTGTGTGAACTGTTAGCACCTACCATACACAGTGAGGCTTTTTGAAATACCCAAGCATGCACTAGTCTCAAATACCAAGACATTTTTACAAAATGTCCATGCTTCTTTCATTCATCCTGGGAAAACCCCCAAAACCAGGGCCTTTTGCAGTGCTTGATGGCCCCAGCAGAGAAACCTAAAGCATCATTTTTAGCTTGTTCTTTTTGGCCACGCTCACTGATCCGTTCTCCCCCTCAGCACTTAAGAATCCTCACCCCTGATGCTGTGCTCTTGAAGCTCTGGGTGTCCTGTGGGGGATGGAAATACTCTGGCCCAGCACTCGGCTGGAACGTGCTTGTTAAGGCTTCACCTCCAGACACCGGGGAATGAGACGGGCACTGCCTGTCAAGCAGCCTTGTCTAGCACTAAACAGCCTCATTCGTGTATGTTGACGCTACCTGAATTCAAGAGTCATTAACAGATCAGCATTTCCACAGATTTATTGTACATTCATTACAAAAACCATGGGTTCGAGTTTCCATTTGGGGACAGTCAGGAACACGTGGTGGCCTCTGCAATATACAGTATCTACATATAAACAGTCTGGCAAATCAAAGAGACCGGACGTAGAAATGCGTGCCAAAACCTTGTCCGTTCTTCCCCAAATAGCTTAAAAAGCGCCTCCCCACAACAGGCTTTGCAGAAACCATAAAACCAGGAGCGGAGTATGTAATTACAGCAGCGACTAGTACCATCTTCTCTTGGATATCTACTTGTTTTGCAAGACCCAAAAGAAGATGGCTTTAGTGACACAGAGCTATGTAAGTACGGGGTCATTGCTTAGCCCACCAGGAATATCAGAGATTTCCAGGGCAAAAAGGGTTGTAACGGCCATTTTGTCAGACCTCCTGTAAGGCAGGCCAGAGACTTTCAGTGGCTATGTCCTGCTGTAAGCACAACAACTTGGGTCCACCAGAAACAAGTGACTCAGCCAGCAACCACTGCCAAGGCAGTGGGCAGGGGGGTGGCCACGTGAGCCCCGCTGACACTGGCAAGGCCATACGAGAGAAGAGCAGCTAAAGTGCACAGCTCCTCTGCCAGGGAATGAAGTGGTAAGAAAGCACCATTCTTTGCTTAAAAATGTATTCCTTGATTCAGGGTCCAACTTCCACCCACTGGAATATGTTTTACCTTTTTCTGCCAAAAACCAAGAGCCATGGTCTTCAAGTAGGTATCTGAAAGAGTAAAAACATGCAAGTGTCAGAGCAGAGGTACGAGGATGTCTGAACCACCCCACAAAGCCTTTAATGCAGAGACTGCTGGTGAAACCCAACGATTCTGATGAAAGCAGATGTTCGGTTGTGAACAGTCCCACCACGCCCCACCAACAGCGTTCACCTCAAGTGTTTAAACCGTAGCTGTACCTGGTGCCAGGATCAGCCATTCACCTCAGACGACACAAGAACCCAATCTGAAATATTTGCCAACTGCCCCGGGAGCCCCCAGGACTTCACAACCCTGACACGACTGCTGCAAGAACAGATTTTCTGAGCCAAACGTGAGCTGCTTGGACACCCTTGGAATGGGACTCAACGCGTGCCGAACAGCTCCATCATTATGTTGCTACCTTGATCGAACTGTTGGAGAATGCAGGCCCCATGGCTGAGTATGGAGCAGCCCGCTCAACAGAGTATGACTCAGTGGTCATTGCCAGGTTTGGACAGCAAAGGCAGCAACAGAACTACCTGAAAAAAGAACTAATTAGCAGTAATTGGCTGCTAGGTTAAAAACAATACAGGAAATGGATTTGCATGTTTCTGTTTAATAAAAGCTTCACCTGTCAGCAATAACCCAAGCATGTCCTCCCTTAGGTATCACAACCCAGTCACTTAAATATTTATACAGCAAAGGAAATGGCACGAACAACCTGAATTTTTTAAAACCAGCTGTCACTGTGAATTACCTTTATATAAATCCTTTACAGGGATGCCACCACATCCATGACAGGGTCTGTTGATCAGCCCAGTGCAGCGCCCAAGCTGGAAGTTCACATCAACCTCATCTTTCTGTGTAGCTCCACCAGACAGGGGGAAGTGCAGCACATCTGTAAGGCTGCAAGTAAGGGCCAGACCCTCTGCAGAACTGGAAGCTGTGTCTGGCAGTAAAAGGGGAGTCCCCTGCTGAAGCTGAAGGGCATTAACAGGTCCAGCGTGGTAGCCCAGAGCACACTTACCACCAGGTGTATTTGGTTTATCTGGAATCCTGGCCATAGAGCTCAACTTGGGAGAACTGTGTTGAGCTGTCAATCCCAGAGGCATTTCTTCGCATTGAGAGGTGTCTCAGATGAAGCAAACCCAGTTCTCATCTCAGGCCTGTCTACAGGAGCTTCGGCTCACTGCTGAGCTAGCTCACGTGAAAGGACAACAGTCAGTTAAAAACAAGTTGTCCTTGTCTCTGACAGCGAGTTACGTGCTGCAAGATGCCTTTTTCCTGGTACCTGTTGGCATTCTGTTCCTTTTCACTATGCGCATTTACTGGCGCACAGCAAAACCCATCTTCCGCTAAGGATGGGAGCTCATGTCTAAAGCTCTGGTATCAGCCACCTGAACCCCACAGGCTGCCCTGAATTGCAGCAATGATCCACGCATCCCTGCAGAACTTGCAGCAGCAGGAACTACCAAAGGATGGGACACTTACAGCCACACCTCACCCACCAGCTAGCCGGGGACTTTGCCAGGGCTGCGCAAAGACCCTCGGCCTTAGAAGGAGTTATCTTCAAACGCCTTTAGGGTGAAGCAAAAAAGATCACTTTGAATTTCAGATTCCCTTCTGTTCCCTGTCGATTTAAAACACCAGTACCCGTTGCTGCCACTGGAGGGCACCACACGAAGCCCTTTCCCAAGGCTGCGCTCCTTACCGGACAGGCTGACACACACCCACCTACGGCCGAACAGCTGCAGCCTCCGAACTGGTTCCCGTAATCCTTCAGCACACCCAGCGGCCCTCCTCACCCGCTCCTGGAGCCAGGAACCAAGAGACCCACGGGCCTGCGAGCAAAAAGGCACAGGTGAGACGGTCAAAACCACAAATACAGCAACAGGCCAGAAGTACTGTTTATAGCGTGTTCAGTTCAAGCCAAACACACCCACCACCTCCTACAAACACCTCGCCCCTCTAACTGCCATTAAAACCTTGTAGGCAGATGAAGTAGGTCCTGACTTTCTCTCACAGGCAGGCCTTGTTCTTCCACCATTTAATTTAGGAGGATAGTATCAGTGGAGTCAATATAGCGTCACTGGCACCACTTTCTTAGTCCTCCACATCCATCTCTGTAAGAAGCGCCTGGGAAGCGTCAGGAACTGACCGTGCCCTCCTAAAGGAGCCCGCAGAGCCTCACCGCCAGCCAGCCCCCTGGCCGGGAAAGCAGTTCCCTGTCACCGCCCTCATACTGAGCTGGATCCCCCCCGCTGCCCCCTCCCGGCTCCCAGCAGTGACCGCTGTGACTCCCAGTAAGCGGGGCCCTCCGCCCGGGGCTCGGCACCGCCCCAGCACAACGCCGGCTGGCGGCTGCGCTCCCCCCGCTGCACCCGTGCGGGCGTGCTCGGCTGCCGGCACACCCCGGGACTCGCCGTCCCGGCCCCAGCTCACTCGAGCCTTTCCCAGCCAGGCACACGTGTCTTAAGCCGCCTTTGTTCCGGCGCCAGCAACACCGAGCCCGCGAACCGCGCCGTAAAATGGCCGCGAGGAGCCGCGCTCTGCCCAGAGGGAGGGCGCTCACCCCGCACCCGGAGCCGAGCAGAGCCCCGGTGCCCACCGCGCCAGAGGGGCCGCACGGCGCGGAGCGCGGCTCGGGCTCCTCCGCGGAAGCAAAACCCGGGCACCCCCCGCAGGGCGCTGTCCGCGGGCCCCGGGGCCCGGCAGCGGCCTGCGGCAGCCCCGGCCCCTCGGAGCCCCGCACGGCGGCGGCGGGCCCCGGGCGGCATGGCGGGCCCCGGGCGGCATGGCGGCAGCCGCTGGCACAGGCCCCGCTCCGGCCGCGGGGAGCCCGGGCCCAGGCCCGCTCTGTGCGCACGAGGGCGAGCCCCGCCGCTCGCGGCAGGCCCTTCCGCCGCCCCCCGCGCCCCCGCGGGCTCACCTCGTGCCGCCGCCGCTTCCTGCGGGCCGCGCCGCCTCCTGCCGGGGCCGGGCGGGCACCCGCCGCCGGGAGAGGCCGCCCCTCCCTCGCTCCGGCAGACGTGACGGCGGGCGGCGCGGCCCCGGGCGTGCGGAGCCCAGCCTCGCTTCACCCGGGCGGGGCAGCGGCGTCCCGCCCCCCGCCCGCCCCGCGGGGCACGGCGGCCGCGCCGGCCCGGCCCCGTCTCCGCCGCAGCGGCGCTGCCCACAGGCCCCCGGGCGAGCCCCCCCGCGCCGGGCGCGCAGCTGGGTTCCCCCGCGGTGGCTTCAGCCCCGCACCCACCGCCCCTGCAGGCCGGGCCGGGCCGAACCCAGCGCCCCTCGCCCCCGGAGGTGTGTGCAGCCAGTCGGGCACGCTCCGGTTCTCTCTCGGTCTCTAACAAACTGGCTTGTGAGGAACGCCGGGGCCGGCCCGCCGCCCTCGGCCCTGTGCTGCTGCCACGCGGACCTGAACGCTGCGGCCAGGCTGCTGCGCTAACCTGTTCGTTGTGCCATCAGAGTCTGACGTATCGCACGGCCTGTGTAGTGAAACACTCGACGAAATGAACATTGACTAGCCCTTGCCATTTATAGTGTGAGTTCATAGAGCTTTCTTGGAGCACAAGACGCAGCAGCCGCCCTGCCTGCCTCCCCTCCTTCAGCGTGGCTCTTCCTGCCTCCAGGAAAGCACCCGGTGCATTTAGCATGGACCTGGGCTTCGGAAGAGCATCGGTATCCTCAGACTTAACTGGTTTCACACCTTACAGGTTGGCCCACCGCCGGCCAGCCCAACTGAAGCCTTACATGCACGTTTGCCCCTTTCTGCTGGCGCGTGGCTGGGAGGGCTCGGCTCTCCGTGAGGCTGCTGCTCGCTCTCCCCTCGGGGCCACAGGCTGCTCCTGCCTTTCGCTGAGCTCCCATCTCCTCGGGGCCTCCCTGGCCAGGGGGACAGGCAGCTGGGCTTCAGTGATAACTTTTTATTCTTGCACAAGGCAAAGAAACATCCAGAGGTAAAAAGCAGTAGCCATAAACCACCTCTTCAGCCTCTGTCTTCTGGAGGTAACAAGCTCGGCTTGGCCTCAGCAGAAGACTCAGACTTCTCTTCCCAGCAAAGCAAACACTTTGCCTCCCGCCCTTGAAACGGCTTCTCAAAGAGCAGTCTCTCATCAAAGCCTTTCTCAAACCCGGGCTAACTACTGTTTGTGCTATCATTAACTGCAGACAATTTGGGAAGGGGAGGTAGGGGGCTTTGATTCCTCTGACATGAAAGCTTGAAAGAAGAGAAAGAAGTCACAGTGTTGACCCGTGATGCCGTGGCATACAGATAAAAGCCTTGCTGTCGTGTTTGCCTGCACAGCCTCACTGTGCCTTCAACGGCCAGGCCCTGGGGCAGCTCCAGTGTGATCTGTGAACTGCAGCTTTCCCCCTCGGGTCCCACAGAGCACAACCTTTCCTCTTCTCCAACACTCCACAAAGGCAGGGAGAAAAAATCACATCGCTTCCCATACATGGAAGCACATGGTCTATGGTCATGATTTATTAAGGCCAAAATGTCTGAGTGCGCCTAAAGAGATCGGATCGCTTGTATTGACGCACCAGAAAGGACACTTAAGAAGCAGCCTGACTTCCTCATAGCCTGTCAGACATAAAAGAAAACCTTTGGTTTTGGTGGAGAATTTCAAATTCAGCAGCAGCACTGTTAAAACCTATTCTCTTGCTTTGCATTCCTCTGTGCATTAACCGTAGAGTTAATACAGGCTCTGGAAAAGAGTTAAGTAAGCCGAAAGGTCAAAGGATAGACAGCCAAAAAACCAAATTCAAAGACCTGTTTAAATTAGGAATTGAAGAGCAACCATCGGCTTTTAGGCTGCATGGTGCCCTCTCAGTCCCTTGGTGGCTTTCTGCACGTTGGCAGTGCCCTTGGCGGGCACTGGGTCAGCTCAGTTGCAAAGCTGAGGGGCAGGCCTGTGCGGGGGGGCTCTCTGTGCTTACAGCACTAGTATCAAACTTGAGAAAATCTAAAGTTCAGGGAGCAGCTGATCATAAGAGGTGCGAATGGGTCTGAACTTCGCTCAGCCACAGCACCTGGCATTTCAGGTACAGACTACAATAATGTGACCATGTATTTGCAACCAGTCTCGGGGCTGACTGCCTTCAGAAAGCCAAAATGATCTAAGAGGTGCATCCATGGGGCAATGAAAGTGAAGTATAACTTCATCAAAATCAACGCGTTGGGAAGGCTTTTGACTTGTAAGTCCTGAGGTGGGACTACTGGTGGGCAGATGTTTCTCTGTGGGATGCTAAAATGGAAAAAAAGGACCCCAAAGTCCCTTTTTTCAGACCACCTTCTAGAAACACTGTTGACTCTTGTTACAACAAAGCAACACAAATACCACTTTGCTAATACATACTGAGCCAGACTTAAACATGTCACTAATATTTACTTAACAAATACTGTTAGGTATGTAGTCTGATGTGGTTCAAAGAACACTTGTTTATTTAAGACAGCTTATTTTAAAACAAGGCTTTTTCTTTTCTTTCTTTTTTTTGTTCCTGGCACGATAGAGCAGCTAAAATTTTCTGCTTTCTGACCTTGGCTTGTCAGAGATTTGTTTTAACAGGGGACAGCATATTTGCTGCCTGCCAGCACCGATTTTCAGGGGTTGGGAGAGGCTGCTCACTTTTAGGGCTTGCTTATGGTGAGGAGAATTTCTGCTCTCTTGATGTCCTGGAAACTGTCTATTCATGCGGCTGGAGCATTTCTCCCTAACTCCCAAAGGCTGTGCCTGATGTTATGCATGGCAGGCCCAGCCCAGCCCCGGCGGGGTGGCTGGGCACCTTGCCTGTTTCTTGGCACTTACATTCACGCTATACCATTGCAGTCTTACTTACGGTAAAGAGCGTCTGAAACAGCCGGTACCGCCCGCTGCTGGGGACGGGCGCTGGGACTGCCACGTGCGCACGCCAGTGGCATTCGGCACTCCCGCGAGTCTCGCTGAGGTCAGGACAAAGTGGGGAGGGAGGATGGATTTCTGGCTTCTCAGGAGCTCTGACCAGTATCTCTGTAAAGCCGCAGTGACAAACTGTTACGAAAGCGCCTGCTTTCTCAGCTGCTCTTCCCACTGCTTTTGCACGTCAGCGTGGCTCAGCGCAGAGCCCTCAGCAGCAGCCCGGCAGCCCCCAGGACTAGGCCAGGGCTTGCCGTGGGGTGGATGCTGACAAGCCACTCTGCTTCCCTGCAACTTGTTTTTACCCACCTGCAAAAGGGCTCTGCGGGTCTTCTTGTAAAGCACTTCGGGATCTGTAATGGAAAAAAATTCAATTCTGTAAAGAAAAACACTACGCGCAAAGTAACATCTCGTTTTTTTAGGGAAAAGAGGACAGTTCTCGTTGGAGGTGGCAAAGCGATATTCCTTACACATTCCACACTGCGAATACCAATGGAATCTCATCAAACATACCCCATTTCGTCTCTAGGCTAAAGAGAACAAATAAGGAGCCTATACCCCCTCCCAGGGAGCTGCAGGATCACTGGGATGACGTCATTCTTGGTTATAAAACACGCTGCATGCTGAACTTGGCACTCGGCAGGCTCAGGTTGAGCTCAGAGCCAATGTAATGAACTCTGGGGAGGGATTGCCGTCAGATGCCACTTCAGAATATTAAAAGGCAGGCAGGACCAACTTCTCACTTGAATAATTACATAGTGGCTAAACTCCTCCTTTCATTTCGAAATCAGGCAATCACCTTTTTCGCTTTCTCTCTAACATCATGTGCGTTGCTGTGCTATTTCACTACCTCAAGAGAAATTTATGCGATTAAAGGATGAAGTAACTGCTGTTAATTACCACGGGCTGAACTAAGATTAGCTTTAGCTCTAGCAATGACTCTTGCCACTCGAGGGGGGGAGCAAGCAAACCAAAAAAAGATTCAAATTTCAACAAGTGTCCACAGCTGCTTGTATTTGCTACCACATCCTCACAGGCAGAGGTACATGCAGTCTGCACGTGGGAGTACAATACAAAAGACGCAGCACACATACTCACAGCGCATGCAGTAGCTATGGAGTGCTCACAAGCTGTTTTAGTTAACTATGTTTGTATTCTTCTTCTGCCTGTGGATACCAGTGTAAGGCTTTCAGCCAATATAAGGTGTTTTTCCAGGCTCACTTTAACCACTTCACCTGTAGCAAAAGCTGTTGTAAGCAGCAAGAGTCAGTGTGAGAGGCAGGAGTTAGTACCAGCATTATGGCTGCGTGTTTGAGCAGGGTCCACAGCCAGTGGAAGTCAAGGGAAGGACTCCCAGCAAATGGGATCAGAAGAAAAATGGAAGACAGAGAAGCTGAGAGGGAAAAAGTGGAAAATCAGAGGACTCTTTCCTGACCTGAGAAAGACTTACCGTTAAATCACAGGCAGAGCTTGGAGGTCCAGGACTTCAAAGGTGTTTTGAAGCCTCAAACCCATTTTTGCTTAGTGGCCCTGGGTCCTCTGGCCTTCTCTAACTCAGTTGCCTTACTTGTTGAAGAGGATGTCAACACATAGCTTCACAGGGTTTGCAAAGCTAAATTCACTGAGGTTTGCATGGGAAGTGTGGGAAGAGATTCTTAAAGATGTTAAACTGTTAAACACGGGGGACAAAAAAAAGGAAAACATGAGACGCTTTGCCTAGTAACATTCAAAGCAGGCACCGAGAGAAAGCATCCAGCGGAGTTACAACACAGAAGTCCTTTCCCCTGCCTTGAGCTGTAGCTTCAGCAGAACAAAAAACAGCTGAAGCATCTGGACATCCCCTTTGTTCTGAACCAGCAGTACAGGCTGCACAGGGACATGGCAGTAATTTAAAAGCTCGTTTTCTGCATCCAAACATCATGTCAGGATGAAATGCAATCCATCCTGCTATCATTTAACGAGCACCCCTGGCACCACTGTACCTTGGAGGCATGATGTCACACGTCAGCAGAGAGATTATTTGTTTTGAAGCTTGTGAATAGCTCCGAGACTTCATCTCAAAGTGCTCCACGCAGAGTCATGACTCAAACCCTCCTGGTCTCACGGAAGGGCACAACTGACTACAGTTTCCCTGTGCTGTTTCTGAGCATTCTGTAAGGGATTAGTAGATATTTATTATCCTTTCTTCTCTTTTATGTAGGAATGACTTTGTCATTCCTTCAGTTCCTTCGTGTTCATGACAATTTTCTTAAGTGTCATATCAATGATGCCTCTACTGAGACAAGCAGAGACAGCCACAGCAAAAAGCGCTGCAACAAAACCCAAGGCATTCATTCCGTTTCAGGTGATTTTTAATTTATAGATAGCTATTGGGAAAATCATAGCATGAAACTTGTCTTCCAACCAGGGACAAGGTAGCTGTGCACAGCACCTGTCTGGCTTCTCCTTTTGTAAGAATAAGCATTTATTACTCAGGATTTTATACCTATCCCTTGAAGGGACCAAGATACTCATCCAGGGCAATTTGCTGAGGAGCCAACACTTTTTTTTTACCAGATCATAATAGTTCAGACTCACCTGGAAGCAACTAAAGGGATACCCATGTTTAGCAGCAGTATTACCTGATTGAAAATACGCAGCATGGAAAATAGAGCCAATCATTCCGAGTGGGTCATTTAATGCTGAATTGCTGAACTTTATTCCGTTTTAGAACACAAAGCTTTAAGATTAAAACCCTGGAGGTGCATAAAGGACTTCTCCTTCATCACGTCTACGATGGAATTCGCTCTTGTATTAGCATTAAAGCAAGAATAAATGAAAAGTGCAACACTGTATAAGACTGGCAGCCTGCCTGAATTTGGGAACAACTTCAATCATGCTCTTTCAGTTTATTCCAGTGTTCTCCCTTCCATGGTGGGAAACCATCAGTAAAGCCATGGTTTCTGTCCCAAGCAGGGACCCATCACTGAATGACAGCTCAAAAAGCATGGGAAGAGATACTAAATGGGAAAGGGTTCAGAGCACAGGCAATGTGATGAAGAAAGGAAGGGGCAAGAAAGGAAGGGGCTCTGGAATGGCTGAAGAATTTGCAGTGGGGTCCTGGAGCAATGAGTACCCCATGAGAGCTATTACTGCAGCACAGCAAGGCCCTTCCTGCTGCGTGCGCAGCAGCCTGGAATCGCCCCCGCTGAACCTGCACAGCCTCCCGCTGCACAGGCGGCTTCAGAAGTGTAGCTTGAGAGGGAAGCTCAGTGGGAAGAGATCTCAGGTGAGGATCAGGCATGCTGGTTCCAGACTTTAATTAGAATCTGTCCCTGGCAACAGCGAAATTTAGATGGACAACAGAGTGAACGGAGCTGCAGTCAGTGGTTGCAAATCAGTGTTTTATGTTAAGTGAAATTATCATACACCGATACGGACATAAATCTGGCTGACACAGAGGATTGATTAGCACAGCTCTACACTCCAAGTAATGGCATTAAAGATGCAGCATGAATTTCAGGGAATTAATCATATTGATCACATCTTTTCAATGATGATGCATCAGGCATTTTTATAGCAGATAAAATTAACTGCTTTTACCATTCAGTAATATAACCCAGAATATTAACTATGCTTTTATGAAGAAATATTTTTTTCCTGACCAGTTCTGTTTAATATCTTTATCGACGATGTGGATGAGGGGACAGAATGCAACCTCAGCGCGCTGCAGATGGCCCCGAGCTGGGGGCCAAGGAGGCCAGCAGCGCCTGGCTCGTGTCAGACACAGCGTGGCCAGCGGGGCCGGGGCAGTGACCGTCCCCCTGCGCTGGGCACTGGTGCAGCCGCCCCTCGAATCCTGGGGTCAGCGCTGGGCCCTCACTGCAGGGGGGACACTGAGGGGCTGCAGCGTGTCCAGAGCCGGGCAGGGGCTGGGGAAGGGGCTGGGGCACGAGTCCCACGGGGAGCAGCGGGGGGGCTGGGGGGGTTCAGCCTGGAGAGGAGGGGGCTCAGGGGGGACCTCATCGCTCCCCACAGCTGCTGCAAGGGGCTGCAGCAAGGGGGGTCGGTCTCTTCCCCCAGGTCACAAGTGACAGGACAAGAGGAACCGGCCTCAAGTTGCACCAGGGGAGGCTTAGATTGGAGATTAGGAAAAATGTCTTCGCTGGAAGGGTGGTCAGGCACTGGCACAGGCTGCCCAGGGAGGTGGTGGAGTCACCGTCCCTGCAGGTATTTAAAAGCTGCGTCGATGTGGCACTTAGGGACATGGTTTCGTGGTGGACTTGGCTGTGCCAGGTTAACAGTAGGACTCAAGGATCTTAATGGTCTTTTCCAACCTGAACGATTCTATGATTTTTACCCTCTTCCTGCAGACATTCTCTGGGTCCACACGCTGTTAATTTTCCTCTCCTGTCCTCACTGCAGCAGACATGTGGAGAACGTATCGATGGTGTGATGCAGCTTGCCCCTGATGGAGCCAGAGTAGTTTTTCCTTGAACTGGGCACAGGAGCCTGCAATAGAAGAGATTAACACCATGCGGCAAATTACAGCTGATTACAATAGGTGCATGTATAGGGAAACACAGTGCAATATTGCCAGGAAAACAACATATCTGGCAGCCAACCCTGCCTCTCCTTGCATATTCCCTTCAAAAATAGGATACTTGTTTTTTTCAGCCTTCAATGGAAATAGATCTGCGCCTTCAGGATCAGATGTAGAACCCCTGGGAGACTGACAAGGACCCCATGCCCTCTGTCCTACTACTGTCGGTGAGACAGTGGCGTGGTCTGGCTGCTCCGAGGCAGGGTCTGAGCCCCACCAGCTCAGGCAAGATACACACATTGATGAACTAAAGGAAGTTACAACAGGGAATTCCCTGCCCCGGCAGCCCATAACCCAAATTCAGCCTAGGAACGGAGAGCACACCTGCAGGGGTAAGGGCAGCACCGGCAGAAAGGCATGACACAAACATGAACAGCAGGCGGCCACAAATGGTGGTGGCCCATGAGCCTCATTGGAGATGAAGGAGAAACACAGAAACCGGCAGCGCCTGGGGAGGCCGCCTGTTCCTTTCTTACCTGCTTTAAGGCTCCTGCTGCTGTAGTCCCCGAACTGCTCCATCAGCCAGCTCCTCCCTGTCTCTGCTTCTTCAGGAACGGTTCAAAACGTCTCTGAAGTCAACTGCCTCTGCACTGACAAGGGTCAGCAATTCTTTCAGTGCTTCTGGCGTGCCTTTCTGCCTGCCGGGAAGGCTGACGGGATACTCTGCCGGTCCGTCAGTGGAATACAGCCTGGCGCTGCTTTCGGCTGTGAAGAGACTTGTCCAAGGGCACACAACGGTTTGATGGACTTGCCAAGGGGAGGCCACAAGCACAGGGGGTTGCCAGCCATAACCACCTCTCATCACCCTCATGCCAGTCCAACCCTTCCACCTCTTCCTTTTTATCAGACAGCAAGTATCTTAGTTATTTTCAAAAGATTTTCACGTATCTGTTAAGTCTGCAAACTACAAAGTAAATAGACATTTCAAATGAAATGGCTAGGACGCTTCTTAAAATATACATTTTATTATTTTCTGGTGTTTGCTATGAAGGTTTCATTCAAATTGTGAAGGTACACAGCCTTTACAAACTTCTCGAGTTAAAGGTTTTTGTTGGTGGTTTTATGTTCTGTTTCTTTCATGGCAGAGGAAAATACATAGGCTATAAAATGTTGAAATTCATTAGATGTTTAGTATTACCTCCTCATATATGCTGTGGAATGCTTTGTAGAAATACTATATAAAATAAGGCAGACTTTGACATGGAATTCAGTCATAAAATTTCATGGGAGAAAACAACAAGTTCCAACATATTATTATTTTTGCAGCCAAGGGAAGATCAGGTGGTCGTCACTGGTTTGTGGGAGAACCACTGCAGTTCTGGTGCTCAGACAGTATACATTTCTTGTTTATTCTACTATTCTCAAGTGAGACCTTTTCAATAAAACTTATTTTAATTAACATAAATCAGACAATATTTAAACATACACATCTATCCTTACAGTGCAATAAAAATGTATCATTGTATAGTATTTTGTATTTGCATTATGAAAATAAAAGGTCTGTACATCAATTAAATGTATATTAATGAGTATGAATCATGTAAATTTATAATGCATCTAAAGTTGGCTTTGGCTTTTAAGTATTTATAAATTCATAGAAAATATTGAACATCTAACAAAATAAATAAACCATAACATTTTAATCATAGATGCTAACGATCAACCTCAAAAATTCTTGTGTTATTTTTTACATTTGCTACTAAATTTCTTAAAGAGAACTCACTTTCAGTAGTGCTCAGAAGTGAATGATTGCACCTTCTGTGATGTGAAAAAATACAGTACATCTATTTCTCATAGATCAAAAATTCTTTCATAGACAGTTGCATTTGAAATGTCTGATTGTTCTACGTAACTGTCTTAAGTGCTTATAAAAAGCATGTAGCTTTCTCAGAAAAGCTGTGAGTCTCTATTAATAGATAGACAATCTTCTAGTGAATGTCCTTTTTATGAGGATTCTTCAAGGTCTCCCAGCTTCACATACTGGTATGAAGATATCGCAAGAATATGTTGATTAATAAACCCTCTGCAGTACAAGTACTGTAGCAATCCAGTGTAATTCCACTTGGGCTTATTTCATTGGAGTCCACACATGGTAGTTTGTGGAAGTCAACTGCTCACCTCACGTTCACATGAATTCAAAAGTTCCCCAAGCGCATGGGCTAGCCTTACTGTAATACTGAAGAGACCAAAACAAATCTGAAATCATATGAATAAAAGTGATCTTGAATAAATACGCATCTGGTTAGTAAATTACACACCATGGTCTAACTGCTATTCTGGTGGTGGTCGAAGGCCCCGCAGACTCCTTCCATCTAGTCCTTTCCAGTATTTAATGTTATTATTCAGATGCTCCATCAAATTTGGCAGGTCTGCAAATTCTAGGGAAGAAAGGGCAAAATGTATTTAGTTTATAGAATTGAAACAGTCACATGATTCTGTCTGCTTGAATATCACTTGAAATGTCTGGGCAACTGTGTTAAGTAGGAAAGCTGAAATCTGTCGTACTGGTACTTGAAATGGTTTTGGCTGCACAGCTCTCGTCACCCAGGCATCACTCGGGCTGCTGAGAACAGTTCTGTAAGTTTACTTAATACCGGCATTGCAAGTCCCAGCAAAGGGACCAGTTTTCCAGGAGGGGCATAGCGAACTATGCATGCAATTATTCTACTTCATCAAATCTCAGTCACATGCCACGATCTAGCGTTCAGGAGAGTCACATTTCTGACCACTTTTATCACGAAGGCAGCACTTGGAAGGAAACAGGTGCTCCCCCAAGCAGTTTCCAGATGGAAGAAATTTGTCCTGAAGCATAACTGATAGCAACATGGACAAAATGACTGTGCCCAAAGTGCTGTCAAGGAGAATATGTTCTGTTCTCCATTTATAGAAAAGCAAGTTTAAAACAAAGAAAGTTAAACATTGCCCGAATCTAGTATATTAAAGAGAAGCCATGAGAATGGCTTATAGCAGTATCAAAATACTTCTAAGCAATAATGAAGTTATTAAGCTTACTTAAACTGCAGAAATCTTCCCTCTTCTCCTCGTTCTTTAGGAGCCATAAGAAAGCAATTTTAGATCAAAGTAGTTTCAAATGTTCACAAAACAGTTATTGTCAGGAAATACAGCAGAGTTTTACTTACCATCCCAGGCATGAAACATATCAATAATGAAGTAATCAATGAATGATAATTGGGATTTGGGGATGCTGCAAGTATTTCTGTCAAAAACTGGCATCACAACAGGTAAACCTTGCCTCCTCTCTTCATCAGTCTGCAAAAGACACTCTTGTGATTATTCGTCTAAGACACATTCTGTTAATGGTCTTTTTCAGCAGCAGATTGTTTGGCACTGACTAGAGCATGCAACTGCTAAATAAACAGAGGAACCTGAATAAATCTGAAGCAGCAGCAATTTTATGTAGGTTTCAGCGAAACAGCAGGCTCATAGTGCCTTCCAGTGTTTCCCACAAAGTGATACATTTACCTGGGGCATCTACACACAAAGCTGACCCTAGGTAAGTTCACACGTTACTAATTAAGTTATGGCTGCTTCAGAGCTAAAAGGTGCTCAGCCATTTTCAGCCTCTGACGGAAGCGACAATCTGTACAACTCAGAGATGGCAAAACATCTTTTTTACCCTCTTTTCTGCCCCTGGATGTACCAAGTCCCAGTTGCAGTATTTGGTCCATCATCTCTAGTAGCGACTCCGCCCTCTCCTTTTCCCCACCTTCCTAAACCCTTTCCTCAGCACAGTGCGTTTACATCTTACAGCATTCCTCGGAGTGCCGTTCCCACGCTAACACCAGGACCTCATGACCCTGTCCTTGAGGCACAGCCAGCACGTGGGTACACAGAAGGCACCTTTGCCTCTTGTGATGGGAATGCATCTGCAGGCAAAACTCAAAAAGCCCAGCTCCAAGGTGACCAACTTGAAAGCTTGACTTTTTCAAAAACTGCACTGTAGAACTTGTGTTGGCATCATCGAAATATAGAAATATCCCATCACCGAAAAATAGAAAAGCTGTTATTTTCCACACTATGTAATGCAGCCTTAGATCTTCTGGGACACTGGCAGTACCTGCACCCTTCTCTTCCCTGTTAAAGAGAGAGATGCTCACCTGGAATTTCAGCAGCCTTACCTGCGCAAAGTACTCCTCAGAGATGCGTCCAGCCCACTCTATGCACTGTTCTATGGGTCTGCATGGATTGGAAATGTCAGCACACTTTATCAACATGCGTTTGATAAGGATACGGTTTTCAGGAGACCCGAGAACAGTTTTGATTGACTCTCCATCACCATTATTCTGTAACATTTAAGAATTCAAAACAATCCATTAGCAAGGTCTCTGTGCACTTACTCAAAGGCTTTGTGCCTTGGGAATGCTTTCAGCAGATCCTAGAGGGATCAGTCCCGCTACTGGCTACCATATTTGATGTCCAACCACATTTATAGGGGGATTACGAATGTTACCCACAGCTCTGAACTAGCACCGAACTCCCATTTCTGGATTCAGTCACTGTCTTTGTGACAGATATCTTGGGCATCTTTGGGCAAGTCATTTAATCCCTCTGTACCTTGCCTGTCTCCTTAAAAGTGTGGAGACGATCCATTCATCGCTACACACATAGTGATGTGCACTGTGTAGGCAAAAAAATGTAATTCTCTGCTGAAATCCAAGGATTAACGGAGCCGCTAGAGTGGAATAGCTGTCTAAATAAAAGGGCTGGCCAGAGATGCACGGCCATCCTCCACATGCAAACCTCATCAGTGCGAGTATCAATCCTTCTGACAGCGCTGCTACTGTTAGAGTCAGGTCCCACACTGCCTCCCAGGCATGCTCCTCATTCCTTTCCGCTGGACCCATGTTAGCCCACCAGTCTCTGGCCTGACTGGGAATTTTGCTTTCTGAGAGTTTATCAGTATTAAAGCAATATGTTAGAAACATGCTTCCGAACAGCCTCATCTCTCCTCTGCAAGCCTAGGAAAGTTTTCAGCCCACACAGAGCTTATATTTGGCTCCCAGGCTGCACATACAAGCACGTCAATGGTACTCTATATTTGGAGCCAGCATACAGCTAATATGAGTAAAGGCTCCGATGATCCAGATCAGAAGCTATTTTCTGTGGATTTCTGATGAAGTAAGTTTCCAAAGGACAGAGATTGAGGACTAAACTATCTTAAAGAATTACCTGTAAATACAGCATCATTGCTTGACTCTTTAGGGATGGGTCGGTACACAAATTTACACCACCATCTACTTAGAATATAAGCTCTTTGGAACTAGACTTCTCTGGCACCTAATGAGGTTTCGCTCTATAGCCAGAGCAGTGGAGAACTAACAGTCACCATAATGATAATGACAATAATGTGCCACCAGTTCCTGCAGTATTTTGTACGAAGACAGAGATACAAAGCAGCAGAAACATTCTGACCTTTTATTAGGGCATAGTTTTCAGAAGAAAGTTCTTCCCAAAGGAAGAAACTGACAATAATTAAAAAAATTGTAATTTGGTAGCATACTGGCTCAGAAACACCAGCTCTGCCATTCTCTCCAAAATGAGACTCCCAAACCAATTCTTCTTTTCCCTCATTTTTAGATGTGTGGCAGGGAAAATACAGAGGAAAACTGAGGTGCATATATCTCCAAATGCATGGCAAAATTACGTGAAAGAAAGCCAGAACAAAGTGATGGAAGCTCCAGAAACACAAGCATGGAAATTAAGCATGCAAAATTATTAGAGATCATTCAGTTAAGGACACTAAGAATAGCCCAGTAGGTAAACCACCAGGAACCAAGAGAGGATGTTCGCTTCTGTGATCTGTTCAAACCAAGGGCACAGTTCTACTTGCTGGATGCAGATGTCTTGGGAATAACATATGCTAACTGTGCTTAGTCCTAGCATCCTGCTCAGAGTGCAGAGGTGTCTCTGCATGTCAGATGGTGGCTTCCTGTCATAGGCTTAGGTGACATCATGAAGGGAAATGGGAGGATAAAGGATGCTGAAGCTGGAAAGGATTTTTTTCAGTTTATGAAACAAAAGAAGAAAGGAAACAAACAGACCAGCTTCTCAGCATGGCTCTTTGAACAAATATGTATAAAAATAATAAATATAAAAAAAATAAGTGGAGCTGTCCCATTTGGAACACACGGTTGGCAGCTCAGCCTGCAAACACTACACTGAGTCACCCGTCATGACTGGAAACCAGGCCAGGAAACACACACTGCCGCTGCAACCAGAGATACAACCAGGCTCGAGAGAGGATCTGCCAGTGTTGTTTTGCCAGTGACTGAACAGTAAATGACTTGGTTTACCCACTCACACATCACAGACCTTTTAATAGGAACCTGCTGAACTGAGGAACTCCTAACCAAAAGAAGGGAACCATTTTCTTGTTTTCAATAAAAATTATACAGCCCTTGTCTTTCTTCCCATCCTTGGGCAGAATTTGCTGTGAATCGCAAATGCCTCGTGGGGCAGATTATTTCCCTGCAGCCACAGGGGCTCAAGGCCAGAACTAAACTTTTGTTTCATTTCTGTATGTCACTGTTTTTGTTTTTACTGTTTGACTGTACAGGTCCAAGCCCCATTCTTCAGCACCAACTGCTGTTCAGTTCTCCATAACAGACAAGAAGAGGAGTTTGGCTCTTTGGATGGATGCTGCTGCTCAAAAAATTGCTGCATTCCAATTCTTGGGGCTGGGAAGAGGGGCTCTGCGCACCGAGCCAGGACAGTACAGAGCCCTCCAACAGGACCAGGTGTCCTAGAGTTACACGCTCCACAAGGCCAGCTGGTGCGGTGCACTACACCCAGCAGCAGCAGCTCCCTTGTTCTCCTCCATGCGTCTTCCTCTCCTACACTGAATGCTGCCACGCTCACCCACAGAGGCTGCCTGACTAAGGACTTAACAGCCTTTCTCCTGTAGTCAGCAAAACCAGTATCCTACTGGGACTTTGGCTTCACATTCCCATAGTTCTCATTAGCATCACTGGGTGCCAAGAACAAAGCTCATTCTAGCCTATACTCCTGTAGACAAAGGTACTCTTCTCCATTTAAGCTCCAGTCTGCTTCAGATGGGTGGAGCAACAGGACCTGTTACTCTCCCACTCTGAGAAAATAAAAACACTGCCCTCCCCCAGTACACACAACAGTCATAAATGTGGCTTTCTAAAAAACACGGTGAGAAAACACAGAAAACCATTACAGCTCCTACAGGACGTTGCCACCAATGCAAACTTTATTATAACCATTTCTGAAAATCTCTTTGCAAACAACCATTCCGACAAAATTATACAGTACTCTTACTGGCAAGAAAACTGCTGGTTGAAGCTGTTATTGAAACTGGTGTGGTTTTTCAGAATGAGTTCCTAAAAGGCAATTTCATTTGTCCACGGGGTTCCAGATGGCTATTGATTATGCCTATCTGATACATAATGCCACCATCATCTATTTTAAAGATTAAAAAAGAAAGTAGACAGAAAAGCCGTGAACGCTGCCAGGAAGCGCTGAAGGCTGAGGGCCCTCACTTCCAGAGAACGCACCATATGGCAGCCAATATACCGGCCCTTATGGTGCACCACCAGCGGTTCCCGTTGTCAGCGAGGGAGCGATTCAGCTTCTGCTCTGAGGCAAGTCTTGGCTCCTTTGCAGAAACAGCCAACAACAATGCCAAGACTTGCCAGCAGTACTCTCGCCATGGGAGTGACTGGGTTCATCAAAGTGGCACTTTTAACAGGAAAAACATACAGCCCAAGGTTCTGGTCCCAAGTATGACACCGTAGCACCGCAATGTTAACAGATCTAAGTGAGCCCCGCTCACCCTCAAAACATGTGATGACCACGTTAAGCAGAAGGGCATTCAAACCCAGAGGTGAAAGACACACTTCTAGGCTTTCTCCACATTTCTGATGAACTTTCTCAGAGCACCATGAGGGATTTCCTACTGCCAAGGGTTCCCAGTCCCTACCTAGTCATTTTAAGGAGGACTTGCAGTGTGGCTTACCCCATTTTCTTCTAGCGCTGCCAAGGGTTTATTAATGCTGTTGACAAACTTGTTGACATGCTCAAAGTGCTTTGTCATTTCTGTTGCTAAGACCATGTCAATAATGACTTGGCGAAGGGTTCGATACTCATTCCTGTTTAAAGAAGGAAACAATTAAGAATGCTGGCTGGTTCACAAAGCGCTGCTTGCTAAAACAAGTCTAACAAAAACGCTACAGACCATTCCTGTTGAAGAGAGGTGCTGGGGAAGAAAGAACAGTAACAAAGGCATCTGCGCTGGATGAAGTACTCTTTGGTGTGCACGGACATACGTGCTAGAGGCATGACTGGGTCTCCAGGAGAAACAGTGCAAGAGCTGGGCAGAGGCAGCGGCCCCAGCTACTCAGGAGGGCTGCCGGGACACACCACAGCGGTGCGTACCCAGGGCTTTTAGCACAGACGCTCAGCAGCGGCTCATGCTCCAGCCAAGTTTTCAGCAATACTTTTCTGCTGTATCTTGAGAGAGCCAAGGCAATGGTCACATCCTCACCTTAAATGCCTTTCTAGGGCTGGAAGAAGAACAACAGATCCTTCGCTATCCTTCCTGTTGCAACAAAGCATTTAGTTTGTGACTGATGCTCTGTGGCTCTTTCTATCCATGTTCTACCCAGCAAACATCTAATCGCTCAGCCATAGCTTGTCCTCTATGTCCAATGATACAAAACGATTCTTGATTCGCTAACGTTAAGATTTACTATCTAAGTTCCTTAGATAGGGTCTGCCTTTTTATCCACAGGAGGAACTGAAACCATGGGATTACTCCTAAGTCTGTGCAGGACAGGCAGAAGCACCCTACTGTTTCAGAAGCAAACTTCCATAAGGGTTACGGACAGTTATGCACAAGGCACTGCCCCCCCCCCTCGGATGCTTGTTTGCATTATCTTATGTTACACAGAGGAAAATGAGAGATGCTAGTGGGCAGACAAGGACCCTGGGTTTTAAGCTTACCTCTCCATGTTTTTAAATATATTGCATTTGCCATCCCGGGTGGTGAGCTGGAAAGCCAAGGCAGCATGATGGCTCTCCAGCACTGCAGTGTCATTGTAGAGAATTGCCAGCTCACTGCCAGCGTTGCACAGGAAAGAATTTGTTCTTCCTGGGTGATCCACGTCGTGGACTGTGGCAGCAATGAGTGCGGCAACCTCATCAATTGGATCCAAAGTTTGCTGAAAATAGAAGGATGCTTAGTTTTCCTGGAAGACTCATTAGAAACCCTACTCTATCCAAAAGATTAAGCCAAGTTGCTCAGGAATAAAAGCCAGAACTCTGCAGATCAGTAAGGGTCAGATGTTCTAGACACAGCAATGGAAAATTCATCATAAGCTTCACTGAACACTGCATGACTTTTTTGGCCATTTTGTGTCTCTTGAATTTTGCCTTAGCCACACCTTTGACAAAGCACATCAAATTAAACCAATGCAAATTAATAAATTAGTTCGTGTTTTCTAACAACACAGAAACCATCTTCATTAGGAGTTAGGGCATTTGGCTTGGAAAAAACCCCCAATACTGCTAAAAATTATATTTCCACCAGACCCCTTCATTTCTTTTGGAAACTTAATGTGTCCTAATCAGATTCCACTTACGTGCTGGCTAGGTTTACAGTTTGTAAGGAATGCTTGCCATATAGCCAGTTCTATAATAACAGTGTCCTGGGGCTACAGCTAATGTGAGTTCTATGAAGAATACTTGGTGGTTTACATCCATGGAAAAATTACATGACACGCTGTTCTATACTTCCTGCATCAGATCCTGATTCTGTTAGCGTGCTGCACTCCACGTGCTATGTCTGCTTACACTGGTCATTGCTTTATGTCTAATTATATCTACCCTATAATGAAATACAAAACTATTTGACTTTCAAGGTTTTTTTACTGAAGTTTTAATACTGTATTGATACCATAAAGGAGGAAACGAAAAAGAAACCCCAAACATCTCAGAAATATATTGTATGCATTTAGGAACCAGCCTTTACGCTGTGTTTACTGGCTTTTTGTGAAGGATCACAGACACAAAACAATTATGTTACAAATTCTAACACACAAGAGCAGATTACGTTCCCAGTTGAATCTGACAGGAGGGCAGATAATTTCCATTCCAAAGAGCTTGAATTTAAGGTCCAAATTCTCTAGTGGCTTCAACAGGACTATTCAGAATGGTTAGACTTGGTGGGTGAAAAGACAATCCCTACCCTACTTTACACCTCCCAAAATTAATGCAGTGACTTGACTTTGGTGGAGCTAGGAAATTTTTCATTGAGGACTGTCAAGAGGGTCTTGTGGAAAACAAGAAAAGGCAAAGAATTCTTTCTACTCTAGTTCATCGTTGGCAGGTAGTATTTCAGGCAATGCTATGTGTTGGCTTCTTCCTTCTTTCTTTCAGCTGCTGCTCATGGGATTCTATTCTTGTGGTATGAAGTTAGGAGAGAGAGGTTTTTAGAACAGCCTCTCCTTAGAGGGACACACTGGCCAGTGCCCAGTCTGGCTGAGAAAGACCTTTGCAGGTGGGAAGTGACCAGAAACTGGAGAATATTTGACCTGTAGGACCACAGCAGCGTATCTGACACTTATTTCCTGAGTCTGACATAAAAAACTTTGCAGGGATTTACAGTACCTTTACGCCCAACTTCAGGTCAAGGATTCTAACTTTGTCATCTTAACTCCTGTGGCACAGAAGTGCAAATGATTCTGAGAATACTGTTTCAATTTGGGAGCCAGAAAATTTTCCCAGGCAAGAAAAGTGTTCAATTCACTGAAAAAAAATCTCAGTGTGAATTTGAGTGGCAGAATCTGGCCTTCTATATTTAGGTTAAGTTGAACTCCGGCAACACAAAAGCAGCTGGTCTGTAACTTTGAAACGATAAAGAGAATTTTGAACTTTGATACTGCTCCTTCTGCTGCTGCAACATATTTTCTCTTCTTCTGCCTACAGAGGAATGGAAATAACATTCTGGAAAAGAAGGCGGCAGTCATGCTTCTGTGGCATTGAAACGAGTCCAGATCTTGTCTGTTTTTCATGGATATTCTTGGGAAGACCAGCTACACCTCTGGCGAATCAGGGGCTGAAAATATTCAGTGACGTTCTATTCCCGTTTGGCATACAGAATTTGTAAGCCAGCCTCTGGAGAGCACACTGGTGAGCTGCAGGTCAAGGGACCTACCACCATCTTAATGAGCTGTCAGAAGCTTGTTTACAGTCACAAATGTCTCAGCCAGGTGCCCATCACTAGCACTATCCTCAGGCAGGCCGGTTCAGGGTAGGAATTTCTATCCAAAAACGCAGCTCAGAAGTATGTGCTGCCACTCCGCTGCACACACACGCAAGCACTGTTCTAATTCCCCTTCTACAGCCTGCCCTCTGGGCACGTGAGAACAAAGGTTGCTCTAATTTATTCTGGTTGTCAGTGGCTCTAATACTCCAGTGGGTGTTATGGTACAAGGAACTCCAACAAATAATCTTTTCCAGTGCTCTCCTCCAGAGCAGTCTCTTTAAGCCTCAGGGCATCTTGGCCAGTAGGTGATACAGCTTCCGAAGCACTAAACTTACTTTATGGCCTATATTGTCCTGGGGGTCTTCTGCAAACTGATCATCACAAGGCATAAGAGATGGTGATTTATTACATTAAATCTGTATTTGGCATGTACCGTCAAAAAATAATCATGTCATTAGCTCACGTATCTGAGAATGTTTAACTACATGAAGTAGTTTTGTTTTCTTAATCTCTCATCAAGAATAGCTCAGTGCCTGTAATATTAGTATCCATGCTTCCACACGTAGTATAAGAGAGATCCTACAACTTCGTAAAAGAGCCCAGTTCTTTGACCTCGAAGTTACCAAGCTGGTTGGCACAAGGCAGACATTTGGCTCTTGGCATCTTTTTTTGACAGTTCTTCCTTTAATCACACCTGTACATCCCACCTACGCTGTTTCTTGTAAACGTGGACTCACCTTTACTCTTTCTTTAGACAAGAAATAAGCAGTGGCATGTAGTACATCTGCTGAATGAGTAGAATTATGGTAGGAGTTGGAGGAATGGTAGTTAGCTTCAATAACTTGTAACCACGACCTCAGAGTTGATTCTGAACAGTTTAGGAATTCACAGATTCCAAAGCGAGCAAATATTTTGAGACCCAGATACACCAAAGGCCTGTGGTGAAAAATAAACACCAAGTTTTAAAACAAATGAGGTTGAAAGCGTATTACATAGCATAAATAATATGAATCTATACAGCATTTTTAACCAATGACATGCCAGGTTAGGTATAAGGACTTGTTAGAGAATTACAGCCCAGACCTGTAGAAATATTCTGCCTGCCCATCACATGCACACTCTCGGAGTCGTGCCAGTTCCTGAAGCTTCCAGGAATATTACAAGGCTCTATATTGCTGCTGTACTACATGTAGCAATATTCTGGGGCTTGGGGAGTCTATATTGGGTAAATGTAGACTGCAATCAAAATGAGATAAATTAGCAAGTACTAAACTCTGTGCATGAGAGAAGGGAGGTAATCTTGTTGCTGCCACAGATTCCTAAACTGGCTTGTTTATAGTTAGATTAAGTAAATCTATACTCTAAAATGCTGCGATCGCTTCTTTCTGCACTGCAGAACTGCTCCATTGCTTTCACGCCCACCCTTGCAGGCTTCCGTTGCTCACTGACTTTGCATGCCATAGGGGATGTGAGATGGAGGTATTCTGGAAGCAAATGAGCAGGCCAGAGTATGCCACTTGTAGAAGACTGTAAGGGCCAGATGAACCTTCAGGCTAACCCAGCTGGACACCTGTCTCCAAAAATAGCCAGCATCACTGTATCCCAGTTCTCTTGCTTCTCCCAGGCCAAACTGCAGAATTTACACGCAGATGCCTGGCAGGTGAATGAAGATCGGAACAGCTGTACAGAATATTTCTAATCTGAAAGCTGTGAAAGTGCAATATGTTTAACAGAGCAAATGAAAATAATCGAGTTTTAGACCACTAGTCTTTTTTCAAACCCAGTTAATAACACTGGTTTCTTGTCCAATATATTTTTTCCTTAAGAAGAACAGGCATAGTGGTGAATATTTTCAAATGTGGATCCTTAAAAATAGATCTTAACCCCTTTATTTTGGCATCTCTCTTTGCTGCTTGATTCCAGAGGCATCAAGCACTCTGATCACTAGCTGCACCTGACAGGTGAGGTGAGGTAATTTGGAGTCGCTGAGGTCATTTAGAGCTGAATCTATACCTTTTGGCAAAAACACTCAACAATACTGTGTCATATGCTAGAATAACAATATATTAAAGTTAAATCCCCCTTAATCCCCCCCCCCCCCCAGCACTGGCAGACAAAGGTCTCTCCAGGTTTCTGTGTCAGTGAACTGTAATGCACTAAAGCTTAGATTTAATGAATTATCTTGGCTTTACTACCATATGTCTGCTTGGACTTGAAGACAATACTAGTAACATATTCGTACTTATGATTCATTGAAGATCACTTTAATTCTCTTAATAAATGAATTGCTTTTATTTAAACAAAGCAGGAAGCAATCATAATTATAATACGTTTAATAAGAGGACAGGCAACAAAGTACCTCCTTTTCCCCTCTGTGGTCTCTCCAAATCGGTAAAAACAGAGAAACCAATCTGATGATCTCATGCATGTTGGCTGTCTAGTGATCTCATGCATGTCAGCTGGGATAATTAATTCTTAAAGATACTGCAATGTGCATATTAAAAGTTGTAAATTACATAGACTGACTACATTTTGACTTTTTTTATTAATTACTGTATCTATAGCACTTCATTAGAAATGGAAATGTAGCAAAGAAAAAAAAAACCTTAAGTAACCGGTTGCAAATTTCTTCATTTACAATAAAATCACTAAAGAAGAATAAAAACCTCATTTTTTTCCAGTTTTTCTAGCTCATAAAACCATGGTCTAAAAATGAAGTGCATATATGTTAACTAAATGCCTGACATCTTTCTTAGATATTGTTTTTGAATAACTTCCAAAGCTCTTACGGATATGGAATTTTGAAGAGGGTTTAAGACAGTCAATTCATTGCAGGATCTAGCCTCCAAATCAGTGTCTCATAGAAGCTTTAAGCTAAGACAAAGCATGATACATAAAACTAGACTCAAAGGAGAACTTTTGACAGACATCAGAAAATAAAAACAAGGATTTAAACAGAAAGATTGATACATAGTCTTAGTGGAAGCATTTACTACTAGTGAAGTACAGTCTATCAGAACTGCTGATCTGCTTTTGAAAACTTCTTTGATGGAAATTCGTATGCCCTACTTTTTATGAGTAAATATTCTTCAGTTAATCTTATACATAAAATGTGGGTGTATATATATATATACACACACACACAAAATAAAAAAAAAGATTTTAGAATAAAGCCCTTCCTCTTATCCCAGAGAAAGGCATTATAAAGCACAGGTAGAGAAATTAAAGAGCTGATTACAGGATGACATTTAAGTCCATTTTCAGCAACTTCAGTTTACGAGCTTTTGAGTTTACTAACCTTTTATGGGTGGCAGCCTCAAGTTCAAAGATATTAAAGTCCCACTGTTCTTCATTTTCCATGGCCTGTGTTATCCGTGGGGGTATGTCATTGAGGGAGATTGGAGAGCTCAAACTGCCAGCGACCTGATGAGTTTCTGTTGAGGAACGTATTTGCAGATCACTATTAATAACCCTGGGATACACTTCTACTCAATGTACATGTTTTCTTTTCTGTAGTAATGCCTGGCAACTCTTGTTTCTGTAAAGCTCAGTAATGCTGCAGTACCATGCTTATAAATAAAAATAAACTGTCAAAAAAACCCCCAAACAATGCTTATAAAAAAGAACATCTAATCATGTTTCCCATTCCTTAAATTTCTTAACATGTTTCAATATCTCAGCAACTGCCAAATTAAAAACTTACGCTTTGTTGACAGTATGTATTCGTTCCCTGATAATCTTCGTAAACCATCCTGTTAAATAAAAGCTGAGAGTTAAATGCAGGGTATTATAAGGTCTATAAGATGATGACACCAAATAGTAGCGCAATGACTTTAGAGAAGCCTGACTGCAATCTGTCACGGTCATCAAAGCTGCCTTTCCCTTACTTGTGTGTACTGTTAAGATTTGCCCATTTTACATATAGTTTATAACGGATGAGAAACTGCAAGATATGGGATACAACATGAACTCAGGTAAAACCTCAAATTTCTCAGGTGCCAGACGGAGGTCTGGAGTTACAGCCTCATTCACCTTTGTCTGGACAACACACACAGAGGTTCTGGACGTGTGCCACAAACCAGACACAGGATGTCCACATACTTCCCCTCAACAAGCAAAGGTGGATGGTGGGAGGGAATAGATGCTCCTCCTTCTGGTCTCCTCCCCCTGGTACTGCCAGATCAGGTCAGGTCACCTCAGCAGCATAAGAATCTTGTGATTTGTTGCTGGGATTGCAGAGCAACAAATTACTCAGGGGCATCAAAGAACGTATGCTTGTTTATTCTCCAATTTAATGCCTCCTAGGCTTAATTCTGGAATGATGCCTAGATGTGCAAACTGAGACAAAGGATTAAAACTAACAGAATGATATATTTAATATTTACTTTTCAGCTCAAGATTCTAAATGCTGTGGCCCAAATCCTGCTTGCTTTTTTGATGTATACAGCTGTTAGTTAATGCACATTAGTTTTTAGCCCATAATGTAAAAAAAACCCAGTTATTAAAAAAATCTTTCTGAATGCACCTACTAAAAACATTATGCACCCGAAGTATAGCAGAAGTAAATGTGGATGCTATATCTGAATGCAATATTTGCACTTAAAAGCATTGTTATACCTAATTTTTATTTTCACATTTATAAATAAACAAGTCTGGAGTGTTGTGATTTAAAAGGAAAGGGAGTACTGTTCCTATAACTGGTTCTGTGACTCTTCAATAGCACTGCCATGACACAAGTATTTAGGACACTAGATGCTGTCTGTCATTTAGAATCAAAGAGTAGTTTTTTTAATGTTGAAATAGCAGGTGTAATGGTATCTGGCAAATCCATCTTTGAACTCCAAATGCCCTTCGCATCATGAATTCTGCTTGAGAGTTCAAATCAATAACCTACTACTTGTTCCCCTACTCAGTCATAACTTCTTAATGTGAAATGGAATAATACGATTCTGTTTTCAACAGACCCTTTGCTGGAAAAATGCTTCTCCCAGATCATTTTAAAACTCTTATTATACCATATACCCTCATGCCCTGAAATGGATTTTCTCAGTTTTTCTATTGCTCTATAAAATAGCCTTTGTTTTATTTTTAGTAGGATTTTGTATTTTGCAATTTTGTTACCTGCATGTTCTGGGACCACAGAATGAATACAGTGAGAATACAAATGTATGTAAGAATCAATAATCCACCGAAAAAAAAAAAAAAAGCAACAGTTGAGTTTATGGACTATATGTATTCAGCAGGAGAAAACATTCAATTTGAGACTCTAATGACTATATGTATCAATATTCTTCCTATATTTTTATAGTTAAGGTAACAATATATTTTGTCTACTGAGTTAGTAAATTCAACCCTATATGAACCATTCAGGTCTTCTCCCGTCTCTCACATATTTCTCTTGATTAGGTATTTGTTGTGGTATTTTAAAAGGCAAAAATACACATAAACTGTTTCAAGATTCTGATAGATACTGCAAAGATGTCTTGATAGTTAGAGGATGAAATGATAATAGATAATAGCCGAGAAACATCTCTGAAAAGCTCACATCACAAGGCGAGCCTTTTTGCATCCAAGATGCTATCAGATTTTTTCCTGAGGTAGCCTGTAACCTTTTATATGCAACCTACAGACTAATATGAACATACATCCTTAAGGCACAGGTAACAGTCATCCAAGTTCATCTAGTTATTATCAGGAGGGTCAGATCCCAGGCTCTGAAGGTTTGGGTTCAATTCTTGCTTAGCTACCTACCCTTTGCTCACCTTTGGGTGTTAAAAGCCCCCATTCCTCTTTTCATAAGACAACATAATACATGCCTTCCTCAGTCTTTTCCTTGCCTTATTTATTTAAATTATGAGTTCTGTGGAGCAAGATTGTGTCTTAATATGCAAATGTTGATATTTCTAGCTCAAAGCACTCTGATCTTTCTATGTCTCTCTATGTGTACAAATATAATCCAAGAAATAGCAACAAAAATACATATTTTTCATTCTTTTGAAAACACATTATTTCTATATATTGAAAAGCACCCAAAATGTGCCATTCCAATCCTAATTAATAAATACAACTCTCTAGCTATCCTTCTTTCTTCCCGTCCCATCTATACCTTTCTAAAATGAATCACATTGAAAAAAGTATTTTTTTTCCTTCCATTTATAGCAAAACAAATGCTTCAAAGGGACTGGTCAAATTTCTTCCCGTTTCCAGAGCTACATTACTAATGTAGGGGGAGGGAATCCACACAAAGTAGTGTGCAGTTTTTCCTGAAAATTTGGCATTGTAGAGGCAAAGCACATGCCAGATGATAAAGATTGAGTAACTGGGAAAATCAGACATTGGAACATCTACCAACAGCTGTTTGTGGCAGTATGTACTTACTGTCATTAACCCTCCCACGAGGTCACTTGTATGTGGATCCTCATCTTTTGTCCCCAGTTGTGGAGAGTACAGTTCAGTGGTTCTTAAAATCTCCAAAGCCCGGTCTAAAGCTTCTGCAACTGGCATGGGACTGCTTTCTTGTGCAGCATTGATGATGTTTATTACCTAGGTTAGCATTAGACACGTTTATGAATTTAGAAGTGATTTAAGAAAGCACAGAGACACTCATCAATTACTATGGAAAACTCACAGTGAATAAATGAGATTTACAACTTTAATCCACATGTGGGAGAATCAAAATGAAAAGGATATTGATAAACCACTGATGTTTGCTACTGCCTAGGAACAAGATTGTGGCCTTAAGGACAGCAGTCTTATTAATGACTTTCCTGTACAATGCACAGCCTCAAAATGTCTCTGAATGGATTTAATACAACCTTCTCCCATTTGCATCTCTCAGTTTATTAAAGAGCTGATTTCTGCCAAATCCTTGAACGGTTTCAGAAGGCAGTTTACAATGCATAAGAAAGAAGGAAGAACTCCAGTCCCTCCTTCAAATTGGCAAAAGTCCTTAAAAAGAGTCGTGTAATGGCTAACCACATGGAGGGCACTCTACTAAGCAGGCTTGGGAGAACTTTGCTCAGAGCATCTGGGTTTTTGGAGCTCTACCAGTAGGCAGGTGGAACGGGGTGAAAAGTTGCACCAGAGGCCAGCAGTGCCTTCCTCCTCAGTGTGGATGCTGTACCGGAGCCTTGTGCCCAGTATTCTAGTGCAGCACGAGCGACAACAGCTAGTCACGGTGCACATTACCTTGGTGATGGGTGCTTCAATAGTCATGGAATGTACCCTGGCCATAGAAGAGCGCCGCCTTTGTGAGCTGCCTGTGTGGAAAACAAAGCAGAATTTGTATCCTGGTTTCAGCGACAAGGCACGACACCAGGATTCAGCCAAGAAATCTTCATTCATTTTCTGAGCTTCTTACCCTGCTGTGCCCTTCAAAGGCAATCTATTGCAGAATGCAGACACATGCTTGTTATGCTGGGGACACAAAAGTGCAAAGAGATGCATGCTGAACCACCGATATCCCCGATTAGACATAAGCAGCTGTAACAGTCTGGCAAAATCATGGCTTTGTTTTTTTATTTTAACTAATTAAAATGCTCAATTAAAAACTCAGTTAAAAGACCATACACGTGAATAAACTGGCAGGCACAGGTAGCTATTGCACTGAAGTTATTACAGGATATATCTACTTTTTCTGCCTGATGCAACATGACAAGTCATAATGAGTCAGCTTCCAAGCTGAGGTAAATCAGTGAAGCTCCTTTGAAGTGAAGATAGCTATGCCAAATTAAAACAGCAGAGGTTCTGGCTTACTATTCATTGGAAATTGAACAACAAATGTTTTCTATCAATTAGCAATTTTGGTTCTGTAAAGAAAAGGCCAAGATGGAATTTTTCTGGATAATTATGTTGTGCTACCTATAAAATGCAGACACATCCCTGTTACTCTGTGCTGAGCAGCTCTTAAGAAGAAAAATGAATGCTATTTTTGCTACACTGCAGCATGATTGTATTCTTACTGCCACAGACCTACTTCCATGTTTCACTACTGTATGCTGCCTAGGCTGTAATGATGTATGCTTCAACAAAATCTTGTATCAGCAACAGTTTTGAATATGTGACTCATCTATCAAGTCTGGGGTGATCTAGTGGAGCAAAATACAACACAGTGAAAAGAAAACAAAACTCATTAAAAAATTATCTTCGTACTTTTATCCAGAGAAGAGGTAAGAAATGTAATAATTTGTTAGGTTTAGAGTTTGCCATTTGTATTTGAAAGTATCTGTGCTGAATCTCATGACGTCTTCCATGCAGGATGGTGGACCATAACCAGCCATTCTCCACTGGTTCAAAAAAAGACTCAGTAGTTCAAGAGAAGAAAATGGGGCTATGATAAACATAAAGTTGTTCATGAGTTGATGACTTGCAACTTTATTCATGTGTGTGTATGTGTGTATATGCACATATATACTTACCTTTATTTGTATATGTATGCATGTATGCACATAAAAATCTGAATATATATAAAAGTCAGAAAAATCTACTTGTTTAACATACCGTCACTCCCTCGTGATGTTGTGGATCTGACATCTAGTGATCCTTTCCTCGTGTCTTTGTGTCTGCAAGTCTGAGTATCTGTGGAGAAAATTATACCGTACAATGACATTAATTTGTGTCCGAGATGTACATTAAAGGAACTGAAACTCAGAGAAAGCCTGATAGCAGCTGAGTAACATTTACCGCACTGCTTCAGCAGATGACAGCCAATGAAATCTGCTTTTTAAACTGTCACCCAATTCTGCTTCATGAACCCAGTCATGGTCTCTGGTAGAACGTGCCCAAGTGTTTTTGCAGAAGGGATGTAAAAGTGTGAAGGGAAAGTTCCTCTCTTGACAGAGTGACACAACTGGAGTTGTGAATACAATTTGTGGAACACACCCGAGTTCATTCAGGCAACAACTGCCACAAAGAACCCGGGGACCAAAGCAGAGTACATGCTAGCAACGTAGGCAATATATCCCAGGTCCCTCACTGACTCCAACAGATACAACCTGTGCTACCAAGGTGACAGTTAACAAGAACCTGCAGCATGGATGCCAAGGATGTCTTCATTAAGGTGTTGATACATGGGATACGGGTGAATGGTAGTGTTGGTCATCCTCATTTCCACCCACATGCAAATACCCCACAATACAGTTAAAAGCAAACATACACGCCACTAGCTACAGACCACCCACAGCAACATGATGACTAGACAGCATCCTTCTCATTACTGATTTTGTCATAGGGATCCACTACCTACAACTGAACTGTGACGCTGAATCCAGCAATACCACAATACCAACCTGGGGCCCTATTACTGCATTTTCCAGGGTGGGTTGCTTTATATCACTTGTAAAACAAATGAGGCAGGTGGAGAGGGCTTGTATTTTTTTTCCCGCCTTTTAAGCTGGATTCCCAGCTTATCACTAGCTAAACAGTACTGTTCAGACTGTCCTGTGCAACTGTGGTTTTCAGTCAGATGACTAACAACTGGTTTTACTCCTTCTCCAGGTATGTTCTCCACTTACTAGGACAGAAAAGATGTGTCATACCTGTCTGAGATTCAGCCTGAATACATTCACATGTCTTCTCCACCTACAATTTAGTATGAGAAACCCAGTTAGTCAGAACTTTCCTATTGTTTTGTAATATTTAGGACTCAAACTAAAGCAAGCATAGCATTATTTTCACTTACCTTATTGTTGTCATTGCACAGTCTACTAATTGACACATAGTGTCTAATCTTTCTGTAGGCAAAAAACAGTGTGTTAATTCCCATCCAAACCTCAGCTCTAATTCAGTGCTGATACACAAAATGGTTAAGAGCAACAAATTAATATAGGACAAATCCTGTTCTGGCAGGAAGGCTCAAGTAGGAATGGAAAAAATTCTATAGTTCTTCATGTGATGGGGAATACAAAATGGAAGCATCTTTTGCAAAGATTGTCTCTTTCTGCTTCCTTCCCCCGCCCCAGCTTCTTCTGGGTTACTGTTGGATGTTTCAGATATGATATAAATGCAAAACACGCAACAGTGCAGTTCAACAATCAAAACCTTCAACATGATTTAGGGATAGAGCAATCAAACTGAAAACTACACCCTTAATTACCAGAAAGCTTTCTATGCCAGCTTCAAATGGGCTTACATTGTTCTGTAAGTAGCAATGTATGTAATACATACTTGTCTTACAAGTTTGGCATCTTAAGCTGAAAATATGTTTTCACTCTATTGATGGACAGTAGAGAATTACTTCCAGGGATGAAATCAACCCAAACCACTTTTTTTTTAGGAAGTAACTGCATGAAGAGGCTGCATTTGGCCTTTCCTTCATGAAGATACACCTTCGTAAACAACCGTCTCAGCCAAGTCTGGAATATAATGTGCTGTGCTTTTAATTAATGTTTCATGTTGCCTTAGAGGCCTTTGAAACTACTCCTGCATGCAACCTCATCCACTTTCTTTCCCAATATAGTATAGAAGGGCTCATCATAAATGTACCAATAACTAACATATAGCTGTGTGCTCCAAATGCTCCACTTGGGGACCAGGCAGAAGTTGCACAAAAATCAAGACATGCTTGAATTTTGACCAGGATCAAAGCACACGGTGACCTCATCACATAAAGACACTCGGCAGCAGCCATGAGTAGGTGAGCACGGAAGGACATAGTACAGGTGCACAGCGGAACAGGATGTAGGTCCTGGTGGTCCCAACACAATGCACAGAAAGAGAGGAGGGTGCACTTGCACTTCAGAGAGTATTCGAAGAGTCAGAGTCACAAATAAGCACATCTAGATTTTTGAGTCCTTTTTGGGGAGAATTAGGAGAACTTCACTTTCCCTGCACAGAGCACGTAAAGTTGATTATGCCCCAAGGAATTAAATGCAGAGGTCTGAGGCTCCCTTTCTTGTGTAATCATAGACTCATAGAGCCACTTACGTTGGAAAAGACCTTTAAGATCATCAAGTCCAACCACTAACCCAGGACGGCCAAGCCCACCACTAAACCATGTCCCTGAGCACCGCATCTGTGTGTTTTTTAAACGCCCCCAGGCACAGTGATTCCACCTCACCCCTGGGCAGCCTGTGCCAGTGCCTGACCACCCTTCCAGCGAAGACGTTTTTCCTAATCTCCAATCTAAGCCTCCCCTGGCACAACTTGAGGCCGGTTCCTCTTGTCCTGTCACTTGTGACCTGGGGGAAGAGACTGACCCCCCCTCGCTGCAGCCCCTTGCAGCAGCTGTGGGGAGCGATGAGGTCCCCCCTGAGCCCCCTCCTCTCCAGGCTGAACCCCCCCAGGTCCCTCAACTGCTCCTTCGTACTCAGTAACAGAATAATCCAGTACCTGCTGAAATCAGCTGGACTCCAAACTGAGCCCTGATTTAGACCTAAATCACAGCTTTAGCTTTCATACTTACCCTCCCTGTCCAATGACAGGTAGTATCTTCACATTTTGTTGTATGCTATCTCCGTTTTTCTTTTTCGCATAGTACATTCCTTGCCATTCCTGAAAGATGAATTCAAGTGGAAGGAAGCTCAGATAAAACAGGAAGAGAAGCTGTAGCTTCATACCTTTTTTCATTGAAACCCGTCTTACAATGCAAAACCAGCCAGGACTGCTTAAACCCTGCTTAGCCCCAAACTCCTTACAACTACCCTGCAGGTCACCGTGTTGCTGCCAACGCACAGAGAAGTTCCCGAGGGGCAGCCTGCCCTGCCGTGCCCCAGGACCACGCACTGCAAGGCTGGGACTGCCCCACTGACCTGCCTGCCCTTCTCCCCGACTGCACTGACCTCCCCTGGGCAGGAACATTGAGGAGAAACTACTACGCTGACCTGTCCGCCTGCACCCGTGCACTGCACCATCCCTCCTGCAGCCTTGGGAAGCCTTATCACCAGTTAACATTAAATATATCTGTGACTAAAAGTGCTTTGGTATCCTAGCACATTTACTTTCCACACATCAGTTCAGTCTCAAAAAGTGGCAGAGATTTATCCTTTTTTTTTTTTTTTTAAGCAAAAAAGCCTAGTAAAATAGCTATGGGGTTCTGCCTCGCATCTGCTGACCTCTCCTCTAAAACCACCCTGGTTTCAGGTTCATATATAAGTAGACAATTTCTGAAGCATCAGATTGTCACTGCCAGTATCATCATTTTTTGATAAAATTCTTAAATGGGGGGAAAAAAGACAGGGTGGTAAGGAATTTTTCATTTTGCAGTAAGAAGTCTTTTTTTTTTTTTTACTCTGGAAATGAGACATCTGTTTCTAGCACAGAGCCTCATTTTCTCTTTCAACAGGACTCAGGGAAGTGTCCCTTCTCCCTTGTTTAAGACATGCTTTTAAATAAAATACCGTTAAAACAATTGCTTTTGTAATTTAGAGATTTTAAATCCAGAAGGCGTCACTCTCACCAACCAGCTCCCCGCAGCAGAGCCCCCCCCGCGCTGTGCAGGACATCTCCGGCGCTGGCACACACAGACACAGCTACACGGGGCTCTAGCGCACACCGGGGCACGAGCCCCTTCCTCACCTGCTGCCCCTTCCCAATCCCCTCACCACGCTGCTGTTGCTTCCAAATTGCGCTGCAACTACCACAGCAAAGACACATACCACGACACTGACGGACCTCCCTGGGTCCCCCCTCGCGCGTGGTGCCTGGACTACGGTTGCCCCCCTCACAGGGCTATTTAGGAAAACTCAGGGAAAGCAAAATCTGGGAACCCTGAGTCTCCCCCTTGCATTTCTGGCAGCAGCACAGAGGCCAGTAACTTTCCAACAGAGCCACTCTTTTGTAACCTGGCAGCTGACAAGATTTACAATCTCGCCTAGACATTTCCACCCCTAGAATTGCTAGTGGTAGTCTTTTTTTAACAGATGCGTATTTTGAGCTGGGCATCTAATAAATACCAAGTGATTAATAAATAATTGATTCCGTATTGCATATTTACTTAATTCAAAGTACCCATGCCAACTGCTGTCTTTCAGTTGAGTTCAACAGACTGAAGATCGGATTGCACAAACATATGTGAAAATACCTTCATGAAGCACATGATACATATTTATTTATGTTAGACTGACAGATCTTGCAGTCAAGCAGGCCAAAGCACAGGTACAGAGAGAACAGTTTTGCATTTATGTTGATGGAGCCAGCAAATAAAGACTCCAGCCCACAGAGAGCTGCACGGTGACAGGCTGTGCAGAAAAAAATAGGAAAGGCTTTTCCAAAGATCTGTGGGAGAAAAGAACTGTGCATAACAATTTGTGAAGTGAGCATAATATCTTCTCCTGTGAGCTGCGTGAGGAATACAAATGAATATAAAGCAAACATCACAAAATCCAATGCTCTTATGATTAGAAGTATGCATATCAATAGTTTCCTGACAACCAGGATGAGGCACAGATAAGTAACTGATCTCTGACCCACGTAATAAACGCAGAATATGCACAAAAGGGTGAAGTCATAAGGTACAGATTGGATAATTTCTGCATCGAAAGTGCATCCTTTTCAAGACAGGTTATTCACTAATGAGTTCTTCTTAGTCAACAGATTGATTTTTTTACCTCGTGATTTTCTAAAACCTGTGAAACTGTAGTTGGAAATGTGTGAGGAAAAAGGTCAGCAGAATTCTGAGAAATAGGAGGTCCAAGCCAAACTCCTGCTGGTAGGTAACGTTCTCCTAGGGATGTTACTTAAATATATTTTAAGAATACCATATGCTCTCTCACAGAGCCTCTGTCAGCAATCCAACAGAGAAGAGCTACTTCACAAGACATGCTGTCAGTCAAGCGCATCGTTACAGCTACATTGCAGCCACACAAGTACAGTGATCGGTCACCTCTGCATGGCCTGGCATGCTGGCATCCAATGCAAAGTGAAAACCATACACAGGAAAAAAACACGTTTTGACTCTTTAATAGAATCAACACCGAGGTTTCCAACTTCATCAGGGCAGCCATGGCAGGCATCTATCCGCTGAGCACTCCTACATGCACAGCAATCCAGCCTTCCTTTCAGACTGGGGCTTCTTGCACTAGACAGCCAAGTTCAGCAAGCTACTTGTAGACAGCAAACCAAAATAAACACAAGATGTCATGAAAACAATCTCACAGAAAGTAAGGCTGAGTTAGGAAGGAATAGCCGTAGCCCTTTATCATGGACTTGTGATCGCTCTCCCACCTCCTTTGTAGACAGCCGTCTTGCAAGTAATTCCCAAGGAGTGAAAGGAACTCCATGTCTTGCCTGATATATAGATAGCTATCCACTTCCCAAAAATCAAAACTAAGATAAAGAGCTTTGTGTCAAACTGCAGTGATCAGAGGCTGCAAGAGTTCTAGATTTCATCTTAATGGATGTAATCTGAACCATGACACAGAAGAATGAAGAAAATACACTTGTTTTTTAACTCATCAAGGATGGATGGATGAAAATGCCTTTCAATAATGCTGGCTTCTTGCAAATTACAGCCAGCTGTAGCAACCAAAAATGAACTTCCAGAGATATATTTTTTTTGCTGAGAGAAACAATATCCTGACCCAAGAATCCCTATGTACCATGCAATTAGCAATTTTTGTGTTTAATGCCTATGAACTTTTGTTTGAATATACTGAACTTGCTCACAGGGCTGTTTGTCAGCACGAGAGGGCAAATGCTCCAAGACATTTCATCTTCCTAAATTCCATTTAAAGACTAGATGTAGATTTTATACAGCTTGCATTTTTCTAAAGATCAGAAGATGTTGCTTTCTATTATTTCTGTTACATTTCCACGTTTGTTCAAAACAGAACAACCAAATATGTTGACAGAAAAATATCACAGTAGTAGACAGTTGGCTTTTTTAGTATGCTATAACCTACAGTAGCCAATATATAGCCTTGTATAATGGGAAGCAGGCTTTTAAAGTCAGGATATAAAGAAATCACAAGCCTGAAAACAACATACAGACTATGTCAGAATGATCCAGACACAAGTTAGGCACCCCTGAAAATGCTGTAACATCTTGACACAAATGATTCCAAACTAAAGCACCTTCAAAAGGCTGCAGTACATCAAAGGTTGCTCCACACAGTTAACTTCTATTCAAAAAACTTCCTGTAAGAATTGAATTTGCAATTAACTTTTCTACTAATAGATAAATGTAAGGCTACATTGACTACATACTATAAAATGTTTCAAAGGAAGATACAAAAACCATGAAAACAGAATATATCCACCTAAAACAGCTTAAGCTATTCCAGACAGGTTTAAATAAGCAGTATTTCATTATCCCTCACAGTTGGAAGTCCTAGAGCCAGGAATAAAATAAGTGCAAGGAAAGAGATGGATTAGGGTTAGATTTCTATCATTCGTACAGTAAAATATATTTTCGTTATTAAAGAAATTTTTATCAGCAAACTATAATATTAAGAATTAGATCACTTCAGGTCTTGAGAACTGACATGTCTAATGTATTTGAATCGTAACTTAACAAATACTCCCTCCTAACATCAGTTTAGTACTACACACATTTACTGGAATAATTTCAGTCAGGCAACAGAAGTGCGGAGCACCATAATCCAAGCTATTGTCTACTGCTGGGATGCCTTCCAAAAGGCCAATACTTGTAGAAATGCGAGACACGCTCTTGTTGAAATGCACATGCAACATGCATCCAGCTAGAATGCAGCTTTTGTTGATGAATACTTGTGTTAGTACCCTGATTTACAGAGTGTGACTCATCACAGTTTTGCATCGGTGCTTTTGCATCACTGCCTAGATACACGGAGCACCATGATTCATTTTAGCATCAACCTGCTCTGTGTCAGCAACATGCTGCTTCCCCACGGCCAGTCAGTATGACCCACCTTGCTATCCTGACTCAGGTTTGAGCACAGGCCATGATGCATCTACAAACAGACCAATTCCCACATCTCTTTGTGCAATCTCCATGACCTTCTTCTTATCAGGTACTATGACATGTTCAATGACAACAGAAGCATTTACAACTCACTGTCAAAATGAAAATGAAAGCTCCTAGATGAATTATCACACTACAGCCACACAGTCCCACAGGACTATCATGGACCTACCAAGCAAACAGTAATGTCTCTCCGCAATGACCTCCCTTGATGCTAGCTGCACTTCCTCCTGCAACATCTTGGCACAACAAACATTCCTAATGGAAATCCGTTAGACAGCTCCCACGTCATTAGAGAATAAAAGGTATTGGCAGCTGACAGCTGACCCTGCCTATCACTCTCAAGTGATACTGCAAATGTCTCTTCTGACATTTTTACATTCTGAATTTTCAAATCAGCTTCCACATTCCATGCCGAAATACTTCAGCATGGTTCTTTTCTCATTTACATCACACTGGATAACATGTGCATGCATCTTACTTCTTTTCAGTAATTCCCACACCTTTTGCCACATACAGCATATATTATAAAGAAACACAGCAAGTCACTTATTTTTGTAAGACATGTACCTCTTCCAAGCAAGAAAAGAGAAAGAAGCCCTTAAAAAATGAGCATTTTTTAGTTCCTCTTCTTGTTTGAGTAAGAAAGCTGCGTATGGTATGTGTTTGTGAAGCTTCAAGTTACATCATGTGTCATCCCTGGACCATAATAGCTTTTACAGGTAGCAAATGATAAGTGATACAATGCCATTACTCACCTTTCCTATCTTTATGCAGGAATTAATAGTATCTAGGAAATCAGCTTTTTTTTCATTTATAGGCACTTCTGTTAATTCCTTTTCTATTAGTTCACCTATTTGATAGCCCATCATTGTTTCAAAAGCAGGATTGACGTACTGTGAAATAAAAACAAACAAAAACCCATTCAACAGAATACTTAAAGCACAACAGAATCCCTTTTTCTTCAGTTTGCTAAACCAAGGGATCTCTTTCCCAGCCTTAAATAAATCTCCACGTGTACTGCTCCTGAGAAAGATGCCTACATTTTTTCCTTTGTGAAGCAAAACAGGAACGTCCATGCTACAAGAGTTGCACAGAGTGTATGCATGTGAGCAAAGAGAGGGAAATTATGGAAACAGCTGAGTATTACATATCTACAGAGTTTAGACAGACATTCAATTCCTGAAAAATGAGCTCACTCAGTTCTCAAATCTATAAACCTCAAACCTACCACAGGGTTCCTAAAAATCACAAACTAGATGGTGGGACACCCCAGGACTATTAACCTTATCTATTGACAAATTCATCACCTTATTGTGCGTAAGGGCCAACCACCACTATTCCCCCATCCAGGCAAATCCCAGCCATGCAGACTAGAAGAAGTGGAATCTAATAAAACAGCTTCCTCTCTGAACTGAATGTTGCATTTCGCTGCAATTTTGTGGCCCTTGCCCAACAAAATGGAAGATTGGTACCCATAGCCCACCCCTTCATGACCTTCTCGCTAGCCGAGTTACAGACACATGTCATAACAGCATCTGAATGCCTCACAACTTACAATGTCTCAGTATAAAAGAAATTAAAAGGGTGCTACTGCATGCTCTCTGCTTCTAGAGGTTCCTTCCAAAGAGCTTTCCCTATGTGAGTGAGAAAGCCCTGTCTGCCGGAGCTCCAAGACTCTTGCACATGTTGATTCTCTCATATTCTAGGGCTGCCAGCAGAGGGACAAAATATGGTCTGGAAATACATATTTACAACAACTTCAGGATGTGTTCTGTTATTTTTGTAAAAGGGATGAAAAAGGCACATCCTCCTTCAATGAAACTGCCATTGTCAAGATTTGGGTCAAGAGGGTACAATTTATATGCATGTTATAATTCCCAGAGGCTCAAACTCAGACTCTTTACTGATAATAAAATCACTACTCACTGCCTTTCATAGCTAGGGACGGAACTAATGTCCTTATAAGGATCATGTTTTCAAGTCTGAAAACCTAAGTATAATTTCTTTTCCCTTTTTAAAAGAAATTTCTAAGAGAGGATTACATTCAAAAACGATTCCAATGCATCAAACAGTATCCATTTCAGAAGAAAAAAAAACAATCAAAAAAAGCTTTATTTAACTAGAACATCAATTAGATTTACTTTTCAGGAGCATCAAATTAACGTACAATATTTCTGGAAAAGAATGTATATAAGCCAGTGGCTACATCCATTCATGATATAAAAGCATAATTATAAAAGAAAACCCCAAGAGAGTAAATCCTTATTCATTCAGAAGCAACAATTTCCCTTAAAATGGACTTGATTTATGCAAGGTGTTTTAAATCAAGAAAATGCTACTCTGCAGCTAACCTTACTCCAACCCTTTCAGAACCATTAAGTTAGGTTAGATTCTTGTACTGTAAGGAAGAGTAAATGTAATCATGGATAAAATAAAACACAGTCAGCCCACACAACAATTTTCTGTACTTATAAAAGTAACTGGAACAAACCTGTATGACATGGTCTTCACTTGTGATCTCAATGGCTTCTTGACTTTTCTCTAATGCCGTAAATAACGAATTACATGCCCTGGAGACAAAAAAAAAAGGCATCTGATTAAATTTAATCCATGTAATTCTTAATTGTATATGACAATAAGGTATTGCAACTCCATAGTGAATGAAGCTGTACTTTAATGATTAACATATTTTCTTCAGCTAACTGAAATTCTATAATTAACTATGGTACAGTAAAATAAATACTCCTTTAAGGATGTGGCTGAATTGGCATTGTTTTGGTTGATAATGTTTTTGGTAACATTACCTTAGTTTGAATTGTGCCTGCACCTGTCCAAATTCCAGCTGAATCAACTCATTGTAACAGGCCATTATATTAGAATTTTCTACATATCTCTGCAAATAAAAGGTTAGAAATATTTCATTAATACACATTTCCATACTCAAGGGTATGAAGTTCTGTTTTCTTTTGCTTGATAAAGAACTAAAAAGGAGTAGATATGCCAAAAATGAACATGTTGTAACACAAGCAACATGAGAAGATTATTTTTTGGGACTAGTAAAATTCTTCAGGTTACTGCATTTCGTAAAGGTGACAGATCATCGTTGCAATGAGGTTGAAACAATCTGTTTATTCTCTGTGATTGTCAGCAGGATCAATATATTAAAACATCTACTTTAATGAAGTTATATGCTTTCATGCTACTTATTTAAACAGTGAAAAAATTACGTTGTGTCTCAAGTCATCAAAATTTGAGATTATTATCAGTTTCCAATTGCTGATACCCCAAAATTGCACGCACAGAAGGACGCAAAACCTCCTGACATACATACCTGCCATTGGATACAACTATACAACCTGGGGCTTGTACAGCAATGACCTCAGTATCTTTGATTATTTTTTTTTAAAACATCTCTTATTTACCAGGTGTGAGCCTGAATGTTAAATCTTCATTCATACTAAACTGCCACAGACATTGATAGTTCAGGAGGGAAGACTGATTATTAAACATAAGCCACCACATCAAGGCTGCTGAACAAAATTTTCTGTACTTTGCCATTAGCCCATCTCCAAGGCTCTGATGCATAAATAATTCAGAACCGCTGTCAGATTACTTATCTGCCCAGTGGAATGGCTCTGTATATCTAAGCACCGTTATTTTCAGGCTCTAGCGTTTCCTGTGCTGGGACCTTACAACAAATAAGCAAACAGGTGCAAATGGATTGTGCTGGGAGAGCAAAATAATCTGGTGAGCATGCAACCAAATACTCTTGTATCACACTGTAAATCATGTACCTTTTTGTTACATTGTCAGCTTCATGCAATGAGGAATCCACTTAAGTGACGCACTAATAAGCACCTTTTCTGCTTAACTGGAATCGTTGCCAAGGAACAGATTCAATGTAATACTTTTCAGGTGCCTCCAAACAATAGATAATACCACTTGGCAGTGTCTGAAGCCTGTTTACAGATGCGAATCGACATTTGATAGAAGAGATTTCCCACAGCACATTCTGTGGTTCATTGCAAGCTGCTCTCTGGCTCTGCTACAGTCACTAGTCAATTTTGTCAGTGTCAACTTCACAAGCAGAGCATCATATACCTACTCTGAAATACATGCATAAAGTAGAAAAGTCTCAGCACTTCTAACATTCCCGAGAATGTCCACCTGCTTAGTCAGAATCATTCTAATTCTACTGGTGTATGGGAGTTCAGAGTTTCAATACATGTATAAGAATAAGCAGCATGAACAACATTTACAGATTGGATTACTGACACAAACGCTCACTGACGGCCAAACTTCTGCATAGTTTCTTGCATGACAATTTTGAAACGTCAGAGCAACCTAGAGGAGTATAACAGATACACACCCTTGTGAAGCCAGCAGAGATCAGGGGCAATATTGATGACTCTTCACGATCAGCATGCCTTTTAAAGAAGGATGACAAAGTCAGAGATTATTTCTGTAATCAACTGAGACCCAGTTTCACAAGCCATTGACATACCTGTACCCCAGATGTCACACTAAAGCCTAATGTGGCTAGATCCTTACAGGATCTATGAATACAACACGGTGTTTGTGGGTTTTATAAGCTTTCATCTTTGACGTGGATAAGCCAAAATTTTATTTTCCTTTTTGTATGTAATGAGCTGCTTACATCACAAAAAAATAATGCTTCAAGAATAAAAATTAGCTGTTGCTGGAGTATTTCTTTTTTGGTACTGGATTCTTTGTTGTTTATGCTGTCCTTAGTCAAAGATGCACTTGGATATCTACATGGACGAAGTTTTAAGAAATTACTTGTCATCTAGGTGTACCAGATCTTAGGTGGGCCACTCAAGATGCCTGAATGAGGATTGATTTTATGGTGTTGCCTAGCCAGTGCCTTCTAGCAGGTCACTTTGGGAGGATGTACTCCTAAAAATTATATATCTGAATAACTTTTAAAAATTTGGCTATACTAACTGTTAAAAGATACTCAGCATATTTGAACGTATGGCTGGAATTTGGAAGAAAGGCCATTACATTAAGTTTCTGTAAATGAGCAGATGGAAGCTGGTCAGGTTTAGCAGATGGCACAATGGCTTTTATTTATATGTGAAATTTTGGATCTCATGGCACCTCTTTGCTTACTGTCCACTTGTTTCTTATGCATGAGAAGAGAATGATGCCTGCTAAAGTACACAGTTTGCCCAAGATTAAGCAGAGAGAGAAGGACAGCTGACAGAAAAATTTCCCCATTACCAGTTATCTGGTAATGCTCCCTCCCAGAAGCACAGACAGGCATTCTGCAGGGGAAAAATAACCCAAAACACAACAAAAAGAAAAAACAATAAACTGAATGGCAGGAAAATGAAGATTATCCTCCGTATGTTACTGGCTAAATGTCAGGCTTCTTCACAAGCATGCTTCTTGCAGCAAGAAAGGAAAAGTGTGGAAGTTCTCTGTCTGTGAAATTCTAAATGGTGACTCCAGAACGTTTGTGTTTAGCACATGGGAGCTTGACACAGCCAGCTCAGCCCCAGTGGAAGGCACACTGGTTTCTGAAGTTTTCTGTAGACAGGGACACTAGACACATCTGAAAAGTTTGAGAACTCAGGCTTCTGAGATACCGTCACTGTGAGGGACTATTACTGTGTCCCAATGCACGATGCGAACATTTTGAAAAGACAAAAATGAACTGCAGGGAAAAAAACCTTTTGAGCAACTTCCTAATTGTGAGTCAGCAAGCCCAGCTTCCAAGCTCTCCTACGTTGCAAAAGAAGCTTCTGTCCCACAGAACCACAGGTGTCTTTCTCTCTGATATACATGAAACAGCTCTTGAATCACTATTTGCTCTTTTGCTCCTTTTTTCCCTCTTTTGTGTTAGTTTGATGAGTGACAATTCTGATTGTAGAAGCAATGGTTACCATAGGCAGAAGACTTCCTGACATAAAAACATGGAAAATTATATTCAGAATGGAATCCCTTGAAATGTTTAACTGGGGTCTTTTGTTCACTAGAGATGGTGGTGGCAAATGGGTTTTTTAATAGGAAATTTCAACACAGAATCACTTCCCAGTATAAATATTTTCTGAGAAGTGGACACTCCCTAAATTTTACTCTGAGGAAATTATCTTCCATTTATTTCATTTCAGATTAAATATATTGCTTTCTTTTTTTTTTTTTTACTGTTAAATTATTTTATTATATTGAAGTAATGTTTTCAGAGAGAAGAGTAGGAAAAAAATACATGCAGTGCTTTACCGAGATGTCATAATATAGTCTATTTTACTTTTAAAATTTCTATGATCAGATGCTACTTTGTACTGATCAAATTGTTCTGTATCTTTTTTTGTAATTCAGCAGATCTCCTGTTTGTGCTGTGATTAATCAGACTGAAAGATGGATCAAGAAAAGTTAAAAATACAGATCTATAAGGCAGTTCCACAGTTCTGTACATCATGTTGATGAGGTTGTTTGAAATATACTCCCAAAGCCTGCAACGATGAGGAGATGGGAAAAAACAAGACCCAAAGTCAAAATTCTTTAGTAAAAACTAGAAATCAAAAATCCTGTCCCAATCCTATAGTCAAGGATGGTAAAAACTGTCTGGTATAACACATTACCACTAGCACAGTAAGAAGTTCTAATTTAAGTTTTTTAATGTAGCATTTACTTTTACAATTATAATAATTACATTTTCTTTAACACATGTGAAAGTAAAGACACAAGTATTTACCTTTGTACTACACCAATAATGACTGTATTTTCCGAGGGTTTTGTTCTTCTGATAGACCTTTAAATGAAAAGCAAATCATTTAACATTTGTTTAAGTTCACATTTCAGAAAACATGATTTTACAGAACCTTCACACAGTACTTTTCTTAAAGTCTTTCTTTTAAAGGGTTTAACAACAAAACAAAAATCAAATCCTGAGCCTGCTGGATGACTAAGAAAGGAGAATTAGTTTAGCAATATCTGTGAGTCCATGAAAAAAAAACCAACAAGAGACACAGAGAATGTAGATTAACCTAAATCTCACATACTCTCAGGGGGGAAATAGCAAAAAAAATTTCCCCTCTGAAACAGCACAGAACAGACTTGTCTGCAGGACTTCGCTTCACTCATTTAAGGAACGTTTTACTTTATTCTGAGACAGAACGGGAAAAATGTAACACGGGGAACACTGCTGATACCTAGCCTTTGCCTGACAAAGATCTTATCTAGTTACTGTAGTTTAGCAAGAAGGGCCTTTGTCCCAGTGCCCTGAACCCACCACACTCACCCAGGGTACATAACCTGACCCCACCACCCCCACCCCTCAGACTGCCATTTAGTCTAGACACATTCCCAAAGGGTATTTCACTGGAAAGTCACTGAAGCGAGGCACCACTGCCTGTCAAGTCTCTGTGGGGACACTCAAAAGGCAAGCCCTTTCCCCCTTTTTTCATACTTCGCAGTTTGTAGAAGTATTTTTGGACTTAGTTTGCAACTTTGCTCTTCATAACAGATTTTCAAGTGTTGTAGATACAGAAACGTGCACACGAAATATTTCCTATCCACATCTGGAGTTACTCAACAGCAAGTGGTATTTCAAAAAATGAACACTAATGCTCAGAACGCTAATGAAGTGAATGTATTCATTACATTGCTTGGTGGCACAAGCTATCTTCACAGTTAATTTAATGTGCAAACAACGAACCAGGTATTTGGAAAAAAAAACCCCACAACCGTAAACCAAACCAAACCAGTTCACTATGGCAAGAAATATGTACACTGTGGCTCCAAGCCAGTTTAAGCTCCAGATACCCTAGCACACAACCAAAAATGCTGCAGCTGTAAGATGTAAAGCACTGAGGTAACAGTATTTGATGCTGCCAATGGACACCTGTCCAAAAAACCCCCAATATTTGACCAATTTTATAAAAGGGTCATATAAAAGCAAAAAAACCTTTGATGATGTGTCAGCTATATAGTTAAGCATTGATTACACTGAAATGTTGCTTACCTGCATAATGCTTCTGCATCAAAGTATCTGGAATGTCTATGGTCAATAATGATAATGTCATGATGTTTATCAAGAAAACATTCTAGTGCAGATTCAGGTGTCCTGGTAATATTACACCGAAATCCAGCTTTCTCACATGCCCAACGGAACCCGTTACTCTGGTCATCTTCTTTGGCAAATACTAAAAGTACCTGAGTTAAAGACAGTGAATCATTACAAACATCTTACATGTATAGTAGATTCTGTGATTTTTGCCTGTTCTTAACACGTTTTGTAAAGCCACTTCCAAGGCTTAATCCATTGTTTCTAACCGAATTGCTTTCTACAGACTATTGCTTTTTATAAATTGTCTGTATACAGAGGTGTTTCAAGTGGATAAAACTTGTGTGCCAGAGCCATTTATATCCACATGGGATGAACAAGGCCGGGAAGTGGCTCTCTCATCATTAGTTACAAAGAGAGCTTGGGCAATCAGTTGCGACTAGATACATATATTTCAGGCAGTGTACATGCTATAACAGCGAGTCTACTTTTCTTCACTGAAATTGCCTCGTATACAACTATTTTCTTGGATTCTATTTTTCTTGCCAGATGATATTCCAGAAAAAAAAAAAAAAATCATGGTTCACCCTGTGTGAATTGGTATTTACCAGTGCTTCAATGGCATGATGAAAAACGTGCCTTCCTTTTCATCTCATTCTAGCTCCCCACAGCACTGGATGCAGCCCACTCTGCAGGGTTTCTGCAAACTACAGATAGGCTGCTTGAGATGAACTCATGCGAGACTGGAATCACAGGCAGTACCTCTGCATATGAAGTATGTCCCCACGCGACTCCTAAGCAAAGCTTGCCATGGGATTTGTAACACAGAAGGAGATTACCGTGGCTGAAATCCAGAACTGGAAGTCAGATCTGTGAGCCACTATCAGCTCTGTCCTAACATTAGGTAATTGCCAATAATATTAACCTTTCTGAGCCTTTTTAATATCAATACAATGCCTACATACTACAGGTATGATAAGGCCCAATTCCTTCTAAAATGTATTTCAAATTCTACGATTGAATATGGTACAGAAGATAAACACAAAGCCTGCTAAGACTCTCACTGATGTGATTGTGCTTTGTATCAGGATAATGTTTTGTAGAAGAAAACTTCTTTTGCTTGAAAGAACACACAGAATGGCAGACTATAGTTCTGTGTTAATGTTGATTTTGTGGATGACTCAGTATATGCAGCCTTTTGGAAAGATGGATAACTAAACCAGCATTTGGGCTATTGTCTCAAGACACCAATCTTCCAGTAATTTATTCAAACCACACTTAAGATGTATGTTTTGGTCAGAAAATAATGTGGAGCATGTGTAACTTGCACCACATCCCAGTGTCCTTTATCTTCTGGGTGATTTTAGGAATTCCAGTGCTGGTTACACTTTGGACCAAGTTGGTGAAATGTCTACCAGTAAATCTTAACATTTCTGTGTAGTACATACTTTTGTAAGAATGAAGGACTTTGTACTCATTTAGTTCAGATTCCTTTTATAGCAACCTGCAAAACTTTTGCAAAAACATGCCATAGTTTGGGCTATATTTAGTGAAGTTAATCTGTAACACTTAAGAATGGTTTTCAGCAATAGCACAGAAAAGCAGCAGATCAGAGCTGTATGATGGACTCTGGCACAAATGTGGTGTTGTCTAACTTCTCCTTCCCTCATGCCTGCCAGCTATATTACCAGGACAAATTGGTATAATTTTAGAGTGGCCTGTGACTGGACAAAAGCAATACAAACATTAAGAACAATAAAAGAGGCAGAAATAGTCAAGGAATGTTTCTGATTTATACTTAGGGAACAGCTGGATGAGGCTGTCCTAAGATCTGATGTTTGGTGATATTACTGTCTGTTCTGATAACAGGTCCGGAAGATGTTGAACTGCAGTTCTTGAAGACAGACATTTCCAAATTATCAAGTCCAAATTACTTCCACCCAGGAGTTTTGTAATTACTGACTGAGGAACATCTTGGATTATTAATGGTTCTGTATGCCTTGGGATACAAGAGAGTTTTCAGAGGAATTCCAAAGGAGTCCTGTATCTGCAAACCTCATGCACATCCCAGACAAAATAAGGGAACAATTGACAAATGACCTTCATTAATAAAGACATAAAAGAGGATGAATTAATGCCAGTCAACAATGAATAACAAAAAACCATACATTGCCAAGCTCACTTCCTATATTGTGTGATGATATTGCAACTTTGGTTGATGCTAGTAATAATGCTGGTGGAATAGACCTCGACGGGACATTTGGCTTAGTACCATTTTGATGAGATTTTGATTAAGAATTGACTACCAGTAGAATACAAAACAAGGCACACATTAAATTGATTACAAGCAAACTGATAGCACAAAGAACTACAGATACCTCTATTTTTATGAGCTGAGAGATGGCCGGAGCAAAGAGTTAGGCAGGTTTTTTAGGATACACATAGAATGCTGGGATAAAAATGTCTGTTAGGTGCACGTAAACACTTGACAAAAATGCTCTGTGAAGATCTCTATCCCCCAAAAATTCCAGTCATGAATTTTAAGCTAACATCTGTGATGTTTTAGAAATTAAGACTTCGGTTTGAACTGTTGTATTACCTGAAGTTGATCTTGATGAAGTCTCATAGGGCCAAACTGCACATCCGTTACTGGTGCCTAGAAGAAATAAGAAAGGATCTTATTAATACATATACACCTAGGTAAGAAGAAAAATTAGCACTGTTAGAGAACACATTTCTTATTTACCACTGTCTCACAGATATATTGCTATCATTATGAGGCTTCTTCATGATGGTCTTATTCTGCTTTTGTAAATTTATATGCTAAGCTGCATTAACACAGTTAGAAATCAACAAGCTATTCTTCAAGTATTTTTTTACTGTTACTTTAAACATAGAGTAATGGATTGTCATGAAAGTTTGCTAGACAGACTTATTTTTCTGTATCCTCTGTATCACTTCAGCTGTTCTGCAAAACACGGAAGTGTTTAAAAATTGCTTTTTTTTAAAATGCAAAAAAACACTACACCTCCAGGAGAAAGGCCAAAATATGTAACTCTGCTCTTCGAATTTCCCATGTAAGAGGTGCCCAGGAGTTCTATGCAAACACACTGATTTCACTTCTCCAAGAGCATTTTGGTGCATTCCGTCCTTCCCACCCAGCCCCTCCAGGGAAGGTTTCAGCACCGATATTTGTACTTGACAAAGCACATATTCAGCATGCAACTTTGCTTTGAAAAACCCTGGAAAAAAGCTGTCATATGTCATGCTTTCTGCATGCCAGCGCTTCCCACATTAGATTCTGTTCAAGTAACACTGGCAAACAGTGTAGCTTAGGATGCACAAACTGAGCTGGGATCCTTCCTTCTCACGTGTCACTTCAAGGAATGGAGGTCAATGACCAGAAGTGATGTTTATCGCAACTGTTTCTTTTTGATACAATTAATCATTAATCAAGCTTGAACATGAATGACTCTTCAATTGGTATGGGATGGACTTTCTAAAGTAGTTAAACACACAAATACAGAGGGAGACTCCAATAGGATTACGCAGGTTAGGTTCTTTGGGAATTCCCATGAGGCGAGTATCTGCACTTTCATGTGCTTAAATACTTTTCCCCTCTTGTCTCAGAAATGAAAACTAAAAAGCAGGAATAACAATGCTCCCGATTCAAAACAGGAAACAGAGTCCAACCAATGGTCCTTGGACTTTACATAGACTCTTCAAAGGTAACCGGAGTAAAAAAGCAAAAGAAAATCAATTTTGGCAACGCAGTAAACGGAAGACATCTCTTGATTCATATGTACAAAGAAACGATCTGTTGAGCACAAAGGTGGCTTTTTTACATTGCTGTTTTTCAAAGTAAAACCACACTTGAAGATCAGAGTTATTGCTTTGCAGCCTAGACTTCTTCTAATAAGTAATTTTAAAGACTCATCAGCACATCCCACAGATAAATCTTTTAGAATTGCATGCTCCATTCTTTCTATGACCTTGCTGCTCCATTGCTCAGCCCTCAGTTTTTCTCACGTGTGATTTTATTTATTCATCAACTTGGAAGCCATGCTGCAACATTAAATAAGCAAGAAACATGACTCAATGAAAAATGGCAACGTAGTGTCTGCAAAAACAAGCCAGGAACCAGTGTTTGCATATGTTATTTAAGGGGGTCTTTAAAAGGTCATGTCAAAATGACATGGAGGGGTTTCAGATTTACTCTCATCCTGGTCAGATCAGCTTAGTTTAAGTATGCTTCAGTATGTTTTTTTCTAATTTTGAGATCAAGAACATCTCTTCAGTTGAAAAAATCAAGCTGCTTTATTCTCCTTTGCGGCACATCATCCAGTTATTCAAAATCTGCACTAGAAAATAGCAAATGCATATGCTGATAATGCACATAGCAGAAGGGAATCCAGCTCTTTGCACCAGTGTTACTGGTTTTGCAGCACTGACAGTAGTAACTACTTGTCCCAAATCAGTAAGATCAGCAGAAATGCCTGAAGGACACAGAGGGAGTGTATCTATTGAGTAAAAGATGCCTTTTTTACAGTCACTTCTCTGACCATAACCACACTTCAAATTAAATTTTGAAACATTTGTTTTTGTACACTCCAGCTGCCAGCATAAAGCAGCAAGTGTTTCCAGTTTCACCAAGAGATGGGCCTGAGCTGCAAGGTTCAGATCCAGAGCTGAACTCCACTGGTGTTTGGGGGTATGTAAAACCCCATCCATCAGGCCAGTGTACCCCTGGACTACCAGTCCCAGTCCAAGGGGAATTTTAACAAATGAGATCAACCCAGCATTGCCAGTTACTGCTTTTCTGATGCTTCTTTCCTTTAAAAAGGTTGTGAATGAACAGCCATCAAAGCATTTAAAGGACTGAGCCTGAAATCACTTTTCTGCCAGCAACCTGTGGCCATTTCTAGACTGAAAATTCCTGTCTATGCACCATTTAAGCTTAAGTTACAAGCACTGCCCAAATGAGATAAACTGTCTGGCTACACGTTAACTTGCTGTCCTGAGTAGAAGAAAAACCCTGGCCTGCATCTCAGCTGGAAAATTTTTGTGAACTCCAGTTAATTCTTAATCCTGTTGAAATCTGTGCAAGTAACTTGACTAATCATTTCAACTTTTTGTGTGCTGCTAGCAGCGCTGAGAAGTGACATGCGATTAAGTACTGTGTCAAAAATCAAGGCGTCAGCAAGGATTAGCCAAAACTCTCAACTATCGGTGAACTAAGTGAGCTTTAAGAATACCTCTAACGCCGCAAGCTTACAACAAAACCAACCCCAGCCAAAGCTCACATGTATAGTAACTGCACAAACACATCTTCATTCACTCACACCTTTTGCTACTTCTTCCCTGAAGTTTCTTTCCTACTTGAAAAACAAAACCCCAAGTATATTTTCAGACTGACAAATGTGACTTATGCACATGAGAGCCTTCCAGGCAGGCACAAACCTGCAAGAAAGCGTATGAGAAGACAGAGAGGTAGAACTAGTTGTAGGTTCCTGGAACTGATGGTGATAGAGCTGGGTCCCTTGCCAAAGAGCTGCTGATGTAAACTTCACGAGTAAGTACAGCGTATGTGACTGTGCAAGACTTGAGTCCAGGATGCTTTCAGCACGATGACTATGAATGTAAGTCTTTTGAAAATTCTTCCTTGGCCAAACAACCTTAGAGGCCCTCCTATAACTTGGAGCCAGGGATCAAACCGAACAGACGGTAGGAAGGGGTCCTGCTGCAGATTTCTGACGCTGTAGCCTGTTCTCATTGCAGCAGGGCTCATGGTCTCAAAGACATCTAAACGCCAGAATAGTTTACAACAGTAACTAATTCTCAGGCTGTTGAAAATGCAAACCTTTTGGGCTCATCTGTGCTACTGCAACATCCACAATAGCTGCAGCTTAGTTTCTCGAGGTTTGGGGAGCGAGAGATGCCTGTAATAGCAGGCTGCAGGTCAGCAGCTACTAGTTAGCTTTAATTGCAGACAGCAGCTTGGTTACTGCAGCAGCGAGTGTTTACACCCTCTGCTTAGAGACAGAGCAGATAATCAACTCCAGACTAGTTTAAATGCTTACACATAGCAGTTGAAGCCATTTTATATCCTCTGATCTGCTAACTACTGCTGGTAGTACTTACTTTCCCCCAAATTTGCCTTTCTTATTTGAACACTGTATTTTCTGTCCTGTCAAAGGAGGCCTAGCCCCGGCACAAAGTGAGATGTGTCCCAGGCAATGGGCATTACCCACCCATACGATAGCTGTCAGGGGGGGTTATCTTCTACTGACTGCGCTGTGCAGCTTGACACTAGCTAGAAATGATCTGCATGTTGTAGCATCTACAATGCAAACATCGAAATTGCAGATTGAAACACTTCATGTTTCCAATGTCCATAGAAAAGTGAATGTTTGGCAAATAAAAACAACTGAAATAAGCTTTAAAAAGACAGACCCCAACGACGGTGACTGGTCTGATTAAAGCACAACAAACTCAATGTTGACCTGATATAACCTGGTAAAGTATTTCTCGCTATGAGTCACTCTTTGCCTTTTACCAGAACTGAATCTACAGGAATGGTCTGTTCATGGTTGCTGGGTTGTTTTTATTTTTCTTCCTACAGCTAGAAAAACTTGAAATGAACTTTCTCAATGAATAAATGTAGAAAGGAATAAAGAGTGGAAATAAAGCCAGCCTGATCCACACGCTCCCTATGGTGATAAACTGCCTGGTTGGCATGTGGGACACTTCAAAGCAGCCCACAGGTCTCCTATTTGCTAGAGGTCTCATATCTTGGCTTTCTCCAAAATGCCTCTCTTACCATCACCAATTGGAGAGGAGAGCAAACCTCTTAAAAGGGCAGAGTCAGCCCCCAAAAAATCCTTTGGATATTAACTGCCATGCAATACTGCTACAGAGGGGCAAACACATTCCTTCTGGAGGCTGATTTTCTGAAGTCGCTTCTTTTATGAAGCTTTTGCGGGACATTCTAAAGCAGAGCCCTGCACAGCTCAAGGTAACTCCCATCGGAGCTGGGGCTGCCGACCACTGCAGCACTACCCGCTCAGGGGAAGGGCTGGCTGGGGAGCTGCTGGCATCCTGGGGAGCAGAAGTATGCACCTGAAATCCTCCTCCACAATGCACAACTGCGCCCTCGCTTCCTTTCTGCCACAGACGGGGCTGTGTGGATGACAAGAATGACTCGTCCTCTCGGCATCTGATCACCACACACAGCCCTGGCCTCTTGCTAGTATCCCTCCCTAAAGGGCTGCTGGTAGCATTTCTCCTCCTGCTGCTCGACACCTTATTTTTCCTGCAATGACTTGAACAAAGAAGTGACATAAACTTTTGCTGAATGGACTGCAGAGGGAACCTGCTGCTGTTTGGCTAACGTCCGCATTTAGAAAGCAGACCACGAGAAGAGAATTTCTGTTGGTAGTTTAACACTATGTAACTGCCTCTTCAAATACACTTCACCCTCAAGGCTCTGACTCATTATAATGTATAACACAGATTAACTACAATGATTAGACATAAGAGATATTGCTGGTCCTAACGGACTACAGCCAGCAAAATTTACTCAGATCAATATTTTGAGACATCACAACAAAGTGTTTTATCAAATTTTAAAATACATACTTAAGTTTTCTGCATATACTAGGGACATGATATAAATCAGTATGAGTTAAGTCATCGCAGCAAGATTTGACATTCTTGATCATCAACATATGCTAGGAGCTACAGGTCTGTTAAACTGAATTTTGATAATTCTAAGAAAAACAGAGGGATCAACTTTACAAAGGAAAAAATATCCTTTTTCTTAACCTGCTGGTTTTAAGCATAGATTTATCATCCCAGAAAATGAAAGCTCAAATGAACTCATAGCTTTATACCATACCTTAAGTTTTAACTGATTCAGGATCTATTAGCAGAGGATATTTGAATTCTACATGATAAAGCCCTTTATCAGAATCATCAGCATCCTCCTGGATGCTGAAAGCTAGGAAAGAACCCACTCGCTATAAACTGACATGACCAGGTCCAGGATCTGGTCCACCCAGGTCATACCAGTATGGTGCCTTTATCTCAACAGAGGAGTGTGTGACAGTGTGGCTAACACTTCTGGGCAATGAAAGTTTCCCTGTTCAGGATCAACTGTAGGTTTTCACTATTCACATTTTTCTTTACTTATAATGATCTTTATCACTTTCTGAAATATATGAATACTAATCCAATCCATGGTCATTTACCTATTTCTTTCTCAGTGGAAATCTACCGAAGTAGAGAATTTAAGATTTAGCTACCTATTTTCCATGCAATTTCTGCTAAAAACTTAACATCACTGCTCACATCTTCTTTGCAGACCTTGATAACACCGTTTTGTTACATACTTGACATTGGTACAAGTTACATAAAATGCTGGCTGAGCAGATCTTCCGAACACACCCAACTATTCTGAGCACAAAATGAATTTTATAATTCATAGGCTGAATTCTGACCTGGTTAGCAACAGTGAAAATTCAGAGTAATTCCACCAAATGCAAAGAGAATATGCTGAGATTTACTTCAGTACAAATGAAGTGGGAGTCTGGCTCCATGCAGCTACTTCTTGTGTTGTTTGCAGGCTGCAGCAGTTTGAATAAAGAGTAAGATGGAACAAAGCATCCAAGGTTTCTGCCTTTGCTCAACAAATTCAAGGACAAAGGTAAGCCTGGCTCTCAAAGACCCTAGGCTGTATGTAGTCAGTTGATTCTTTGCTGAAATACAAAGACAGGAGTTCTGAAAGGCAATTAAATTTTACCAAAACTGCTGTTCAACCTAGATGAAACCTGTTAATTCCAGCACTTGGTATTTTTTCCTATTTCTGTTTCATAAAGGATGTAGAAAAATGTCACAGACTTGGTAATTTACATAATGTAGCATCCTGGCTCAGTGCAATTTACTTTGATAAAATCTAGCATTTGCATTAATCTAAATCAGGTTCCCACTGATGCACCTCCATCAACAAAATGATACAGATTTAGATCTATATTACAAGGTCTGAAGATCATCTGAGGTTCCATTCCAGCACCTTTTTCCTTTTATCTATTTTCTGTTTTAAATTGATTCCTAGAAGAATTATCCGTGAAGCTGCCATGTAATGATACAACAGACAGTGTATGTGATGGGGTAACATACCTTCCATCATCTTAATCCATTTCTATACCTTCCATCATCTTAATCCATTTCTTTAGTACCAGTTGTGAACCAGTTTTACATAAACGAGCTCCTGAGAGCCAAACTCTGACCTCTGATTCACATCATTAGCAACACAGAATTTGGACAGCTTGCAGTTTCTGCGAGAAGGAAAGCTTTTTTGAGCATAATGCGTTGCCAGAGCTCTCAAGTCAGGCTGCTAGCCCTGTCAGCCACGAAAAACTTACTCCCGACCTCTTGACATCACCTTTACCACCCCTAAAATCCAGCCCCTCTTCCACTGCTCAGCCTGGAGGCAAGCTTCAGGTTAACCCAGGTCCCAGGGAAGGCACCCAGAAGCCACCCACCCCCAGCTGGGACTGGGACTGCTTTGCTGGTGTGCCGGCGTGCATGGGCTATCCTAGCTTCACCTGGCCCCCCCTGCACCCGAGGAGGACCCCGCTGAGTTTTGGCTGCAGGTCTGGCTTGCCACTGTGCCAGCCATCATTATATACGTATACTTGTTTGTATTCCACGCCTAATTCCCCACTGCATTTCTTCAGTGTTATTCCACTGCAGTAAGTAAAGAGAAATTGGAACAAACCTGGAGTACTACTCTTGTGAAATGGGGCTCGTTGCCTTCTAGCACCCTTTAGACACAACTGAGAACTCCCATTCTGTACCGCTTACAAATTCTCCACTTACTCCTTACACTAAACTTTGGTTGGCGAGCCGCAAGCATGGCACTAGCAAAAGTGAATCATTCCGTTTTGTTGGGAATAATTAACGATGCTGTCCCAAAGTGCCTTTTATTATTATTTCTAATGTGGTAAAGCCTGGGTGGCCTCTGGCCCAGGCGAGTGTCCCGCTATGGTAACATTGTGCAGCGACAGCACGAAAAGGCAAGCAGCAGCCCCTGCCACTGCTAAAGGTTAGAACTTGTACACAGAACATGCTAACAGTTGGGGGGTGCAGGGGGTGTTGAGCTCTTGGTAGGGTATTTAAGTGAGAAAATAAATGTCATTATCACTTAGCGTGCCTACAGCACTACTACACAGATCTCAAAGCTTGCAGAGGGAGGAGACGGTTGCTGTTTCCATTTTTAAGTTCAGAGGAACTAAGCATCAGGGAGAGAGACCGGAGCCCTGGCATCCCTCGGCGTGGCGTCAGGCTCCCTGCTCCCTGGCCAGCCCACTGCGGCAGGTACTGGTAATATTGGGACCATTTGATAATAGCTGATATCTGGAAAACACCCACTGATCTATGAAATTGAAAATGATAGTTTCTGATAATTCAAACACAGTTTACCTTGTGACTTGGTAACGGCACTGTTATTGTAGGTTTCTAAGGTAAGCAGACACAACTCCAGCCAAGCAACTGCACAAATCTCACACTACATACTGCCATGAGAGTCCTTATTCTCAATGAACCACACAGCAAAAAGGGGCAGAATATAAATCACAGACAAGCCAGAAAAAGAAAGCTGTCTACTCATTAACCCACACTGACTTGTTCTGTCCAAAGAGAAGAAAGTTGCATGGAAACCAGTCCTCACATCAAAAACTATTCAAATCTAGCAAGTTGCATTCACTGCAGCATCTACCTGATTCAAAGATCCCTTACAGACCTGTATGCTACACACAAGTACACAGGGCTGGCAATTTCAGCTGTTTAGAAGAGAAAAAATGTGAATCATACACTCCACAGCAACCCTGGAGACACTGACACCCTCAACACTGGCCTGTGTCTCATGGTCATTATTTTGCCAAATGCTTTTATGATCAACCAGCACTGAATTTAAAATGCTCTAGGTCTTCACTGTCTTGATTTGAGATGGCTCATTGGGGTCTTCAATAAGGTCCCCACTTTCTGACTTCAAGTTTTTCAAGAAGTTCTCCTCTCAGGCCACATACGCACAGATCTACATCTGGAGGCTGTGAGCTCTTCCTACACTGGATCCCTGGGCTGCTCACTAAACTATTGCCAAATATTTCTGTGTGGTGAGGGCATGCTGTAGGGCATTTGTAGTTATATCCCACACTAAGAGAAAAACAGCAGCTTAGATGATCTGGCTTGTACTTTAGAAGAATTTTTTAAACCCTGTAATAATGTCTTTCTATACATAGGTTACAGAAATGGATGCCTTTATCAATACAAAAAAAAACCCTAGTATGAACATTTTCAGCTGTTCAAAGTTAAATGTAGTTTTTAAGTGTTTACATTTTTGGAGAGTCTAGCTTAAGGGTAACAGGAACAGAACGTGTAATATGCAGAAACTGAATTGCTTCGGATGAAAAAAGAGGTCATCTTTAAGGCACTAGCACCTAATCCCGTATTTCGCTTGTTTTTGACAAAATTCAAGGCTCAGCTAGAATACCTGCACTTCAGAGAAAATGTCCTCCAAAGTCAGGCATCCTTGGTATTCTGGGGTTACTTGCAAGTAAGGGTTGTGATTGCCTTGTGAGACATTACCTTGCTGGCAGCTGATCAGCATGTATGTGTGGATATTACACCTCTCTGAGCTTCAGCAGCTCTGCCCTTGTACTCCGAAACCACTCTGTTTTCCCCTTTGCAATCAGGACCAGCCACACTCTTATCTCACAAAATGCTTTAAAGGCAGCCACATAAAAATGGTGCGTCTAGCAATTCCCAGAAGGGCGAGAGATCTATTTCCTCTCCCCTTTTCCCCTCACCTGACCCAAAACTGGTTACTCCACTGGCTTAGGAGAGCTATAACCAAGCTCTGGGGACCAACTAACTCCTCATATGCTGGCGCTGATGTAAAAGTTTCAGCGTGCTACCCTCTCTCATCTGTTGGCAGAAATAACCTCCACCCAGATGTAAAGGCCAGCCAAGACACCAGAGAAGAAATTAGTCTTTACATCTTACAGGTCATCAGCCAAGACACATTTCAAACCAGAGCATTAAATATGCTGGGGTTTGCATCACTCCAAACAAATTAATCCAGCCTTGGCTTTAACTACATCTTTGTCTAACTGAAAAGGAACTTCTCATTTGCCTACTGCTGCCTCAGGTGTATTAACTTTGCAGGCAGGCTGTAGCTGACTTTCCAACCCCCCACTTGAGCAGTCGCTTTAGTACAAATACTACATTCTTCTGGCCCAGAAGGAAATTCTTGCTGCCTGCACTTTAACAGTTGAGCTGCATGGCACTCTGGGAGACTTAAATATGGCACAGTAGTTCTATTGTTTAATATTATTAAAACTGCTTGCTCTCTTGTGATTTTGCAAGATCCTGGAGCGTAGCAATAAGCGCTAATCTGTTTCTTATCTATCAGCTAGTACTTTCTAGTAGATACCACTTGCTAGTTCTGTTTTAGAGGTGATTACAGATGCATCAGGATACAATAAATCTCCATCATTATCAGTATTAATTTCTTCTTTATGCACATTAATTTCAGTGGCAGTTTTTCTTGGACTATCTGGATTTGAACAGAGTCAGCTGACTAAAAGGAAGTTCCAGTCTATCAGGAAGATTTCCAATTGCTTTCTTTATGTCAAACAAACTTTTCATGGCTTGATCTACCAACACGGCAACTGCCACAAACAGACCAAGGAAAGCATGAGAGTACAGCACAAAAATAGCATAAAGCAGTTGGTGGATCTGCTAGGCTGCCTAGAAGATTTCTATTTTGTCCTAAGTTTCCATTTGTTAAGGAACAAACTTGCTTTTTCTATTGTCATTAATAACGCATTGTTTGCACTGACACAGTTCAGGCTTTACTGACCAAAGTAATTTTTTTCTGCCTGCTGCCATCCATTATCACAAAAGCACACATTTCCCAAGCAGTGTCAAATGGCCTGCAGCAAACTGCTGTCAGACCCCAGCTGGGCCAGCAGCAAGCTTAGATTACCCCTCCTGACCCACTGAGAACTGCACATGAGCTCCCACGACTCCTACTTTATCTTGCACATCTCCAGCCTTGGCATATGTGGGCATCCTGGATCCACCAGATTTTAGTCCTCCAAGCCTGGATGGTGATGGTAGGAAGCTGCCTCCTCCCTCCTCTTCCCCATTCTCCCAGCCAACTCCCAGGCACACTTTCACATAGTTTACTCAGGTGTCTGTGAACCTGCTGGACACAGCTGGCACACGGTACAGTCCAAAAGGTGCGCTCTGGCCACCTGAAGTAAGCATGAACTCACTCGTACTCCATCAGGTACCCTGCCTGGGAACTGCTCTAAGAGGCAGCAAAGACACAGCCTCTGAGATGGAATTTTGCAGGTAGAATAAATGCTAAGTCAGAGGGTCAGAGGCCAGTACAGTGGAAGGGAATTTTTCAATACTGATAATAAACATTTCAGTATTTTTGTTTATCGATTACAGGTTTCCCAGGCTGAGTGCAACTGTCTGCTGATACTTGAGAAAACTGAAAAAGAGGTTCTTGGCACTCAAACCTTTTCTAAATAGAGAACTTTTGTCTCCAATAAATGAAGACTTGAGACTGCAGGCATATTCAAGACGTCTTTTGAAAAAATATGAGGAAATTCACAGCAGTACATCCTTTTTTCACTCTAAGGTTTAGCATTAATTTTGCTTGTTCACACCAATGACAATCTGACAGGTTAACTCCAGGTTCTATCATAAGGAGGAAAACAGACAAATGGATTTAAGAGTGCTGGGGATCCCTTCTTTCTTTTGACCGCTAGGAACTTCACTGGCTGAGGGGGTGAGCAACTGGTTTCCTCTAACACAGATGCCTCTTCATTTCTGAGGACCTACAGGGTAGTTTGAAACCTGACCCTGGTTTTCTGCCTGAGTCTGGTTCAGTAACACACAGTGCTTCTGCCAGCCCACAGGGCTCGTTAATATTACACGCTCGGTAGATGGGATCACTCTTTTTTCCCCTAAGTACAGTAGAACCTTTTAACAGTTATGTCAATCCCCCTAAATTTTGTATGTCTTTATTAAAGTGGGGGTTTCATTATAATCAGAATTACAATTAAGTAGAATTTGATGCAGCAAAGCAACTTCTCGTTCTAGTTCTCTCGTAAGCCACATTTCACTCTATCTGGATTTATGGTACGTACATTCCATTTTATTTAAATTAATTGAAAAAAAAGTTTAAAAAATTAACTATACTATTATCTCTGATACAAAGCAATCTCTGCACATTCTGCCTACTAGTAGCATTTCCTTTACAAAGAACTGTTGCATATGCCAAAGATGACCACTGCTGGTATAAAATGAATTATTACAGAGCATGATTTTCTCTCTAGAAACGCATAAGCAACCAGTATGTTACTACCTCCTAGTAAAGTTGCACAGGAGTAAAGCTGTGGCAACCAAAGTCTCAGCAGAGCGTTCTCCCACGAGGCAGCTCTTTAATAAACAACCCATCATCAGGGAAGCCCTCTGCTTCAGATAAAGCACTCTGCCACGGTGGCTCTTAACTAGGGAACAAATTCATCTGGCTATCAAATATCCACTTAAGACAAAATCCTGCCCACAGTGAAGTTCATTGACATCACTACTGTCTAGATACAAACATTGTACCTGGAGAGAGTGTATTTCTCAAAGTACAAGGACCACAACTGTGCAGATAATAATCTATAGATGCTTAATAGCCTCACATAAATTATTTAACCTTGAGATTTCCAGGAAAGAGAGACACCATCTGGAGATACTTGCACCAGATACTTTTATCAGTGATATGAACACAGTGAAACTTTCACAGAGAGTCTTGCTGCAGCTACGAAGTTTGAAGGAAAGATCTGTTACATGCAGGGGTAAGAACACGGGGTAAGAAGACGCAAAACCACTGAATAAATCTATAATGTAATCATGTGCATTCACCTGCAAACTGCATAGGCAGATAACTGCTGTATAAAATCATGAACGCTTATGAGCACACAGCCAGCAGTGGTTAAAAGGTGCATTTGATTGAGCAGATGTGGATTTTTCATGTGTCACCTGGGCAGCCACTTCAAACTGGTGCTTACCTTCCTTATACTGTGGGCAGGGTGTCAGGAACATTTTTTTCAGAAGCTTTATCAGTCTCTCCAAGTTACAGCTCCTCAGACCCTACAGTGGGCCCTTCCATAGTGGCTGTCTGAACACCAGCAGCGTGTGTGATCTCTGAAATAAGCAGGTTCTCTGCTCCCCCCAGCAAGGACTCCAAAATGTGAGCACAGCAGCGTCGAGACTTAATGCAGCAAAACAGCTTCTCAAATATTAGTACCACCAGGTACCCAGCATCTTCTGCACCATTTTATTGACATCTAAGTCTATCTGGCTTATCTAAAAAGGTCTGATGTTGTAGCCAAGAGTTGCACAATTGTCCTCTGATAGGAATCAGTGCCGGAGCTGTACACACGTGAGAAGCCTGGGCTATTCTGCCGTGTGCCACAGAGCTCCATGCTGCATCATTTGTTAGGCAGTGACAACCTCATTTCACTTGCATAACAATGACGAATTAGAAGGAGCTATATGAAAGAAAGACAGTCCATGTAGTCATTATACAATGAAATGGTGTCAATCTATGAAAAAAACCAACCCTGATTAGTTGCAAGGAAAACTGGCATCCATCCAAAATCAACCTCCCTTGAGATACAAATTCTGGCCCCTGACAAGATGGAAGCTCATTTACTCTGTTTTCCAACTATCCAAAATAATGTTTCCACCCTGAATCTCACTCTGCTGGTTTTTCTAAGAAAAACTGTGACGGGCCTAGGCCTTCTGCTGCAAGCGTGAAAGCTTTATGCCAAAGAATAAACAAGAGAAAACAGACATTCAAGTCCTGTCTGGCGACACCATTAATAAGTTCATAGTCACCATTTCCTTCTTCCTCCCCTGCACCAAGTGTTTCTTCCCAGACAGTGATCCAGACTGCTGATAGCTCTGGCAGGGAGCTTTTACCAGAAATTTTAGCAGGAAATGTTAATTTGCAAGCCTTGGTGTCCTCCCTCAGGGAAGACAGATGTTGTATCTGCACAACCAAATCGTGAGGACTCAGAGCTCCTCAGACCTGCCTTCAACACACAGAACCCGAACTCCCCTGTATCTCTAGCAAAGCTGAGTAAAAAAACAACAGTACTCATTTATTTTTTTTGCCTTTTTCCCCCCAAGCAATGAAATACTAGAAGAACATCCAAAGCAAACAGAAAAATTCTATTAATGAAATATCCAATTTAGTGTAGTTTCATGGCATAACTCTGAGCTCAGCCTGATTTCTAGCACACAAAACCTAGCTGGAAATTTGTCGGGCTAGAATAAAACAGAACTACTGCTTTCTGTAAAAATTCTACTGCATTTCTATAAACCAGTGTAATGGTAAAGATAGCTTGTGTGAAACATACATTACAAATAAATTAGATAGCAGGGATAAATAGTTTGCTAGTGTAACGCCTAATGTCTCACATAAGAGACCGAAAGGAAAAGCCATACTCACTTCATTAACGGTTCCAATAAAGCTACAGTAAAACTACAGGTCATTTTGAGAATTAAAAAATAAACCTATAAACTCACTGAAGAATGACGTAGATTGGACTCTTGAAAAGTTTTATTACTGAGGTAGATCACCCGATTTCTTTTTCTTCCTCTATGAACTTTGAACATAAGGCTGTAATTACTTACTACAGATGCAGGAAAGAACGGTGTCCTTGATGGGGAAAGCTTTTATCAATCATGGGAAGTTTCATTTGACTTTTTTTATGTGTTTGCATATTCCTTTGAGTCAGGACAAATGTTCTTACCACATTCATATTTGTGTGGTTAGCAGATTTTTCTGCATCCCTTTTGTCCTTATCCTCCAAAGACAAAACAAATGGCGTGCTGCTAGATGTTGAACTTTGCAATTTTAGTACTCCATTGCAACAGGAATTTATTTTGACTAGCTGTACAAGCCACTAACATGCACAGTACCACGGAGCACCAAAGTTCTACTTTTCCTCTTCACTGCTTATTTTGAAACAATATGTCATACTCTGGATGACTTCAGAATATACTATGAGGAGCATAATTTAATCCAGTTATATTTTGTAATCTAATTTTGCCAAGAACATTCAAATGTATTCCCACAAAACAAACCTTCTGTGAAACAGCAGGGAAATACTAGAGGTGGCATCAAACCACTACTCCATTAGACATAAATTACTCACAGTACGTTCCCCACAAAACAGAGCAACAAAATTTGCAGGCCATAATATGAGGTTGTACCCAGAAATACTTTCCAGATGAAGCAAGCAAGATTTGCAGTGGTTTTGTGACACAATCAACAATTTCCCGGTATTGGAAGAGACCATCTAGTGCATTTGCTGTGTGGATGCTGTCTCCTTGAGTACCTTTTTTTCCTGAGTTCAGTGAGCAATGAAAGCTAAAAAGGACACGTGTACAAACGTAAGGCCCACCACGGCTCTCTGTGTCCTTCCTTCTCTGGGCAGCTGGTCCTGAATGCTGAATAGCTGATCACCTGTGAATTATTTTGTCCGAAAAATTTAACAACTACATTGCCTACCAAGCGTGTGTGATATTTCAGCCTCCTGCCCCTTCTTTATTTTTAAAGAATACAACCTTGTCATTGCTACCCATGTACTCTCTGGGAAGTAAAGCATGGTTTGTTTGAACAAGAAACTAATACTACTTCAAGCATTTAAGATTGATTGATTTCTTTCTTAACAAGAGAAACATGCCTGTGCTGGGAATAGTATTTTGCTGACACTGTAAATACGGAACTATGGGTGTCTTGACAAATATCCCACATTCCTACTTCAGACCAAGTTTTAAGACAGAATTTCACAGTGCTTATGACAATTTAATACCTTAACTGATGATTCTGCTTCACAATTCTCCTTTTTTTTTTTTTTTTTTAGCTCATTTTATACTTTTTTAACCTGCATCCATACAGAATTACCAGGACTACCATTAGACTGGATTGCTGTATTTGCTAGAGTAAGAAGAATCTGTTGGCTCTGCCAGTCAAGAAAAAACACTTCTTCCCCCACGTCTGACTTTGACAATTTAGTTACAGCCTTTACAAGCAGCACTATGCAAATCAACGTTTCCCATATAAGAAGCTTTTCACAGTCTGGAGGAAGAAACATCTTCTGATAAACATAGACCAATTTTTTGCAGTACATGATAGCATATTTTCTTCCTGAAATATTCCATTATTTCCAGTATTTCTGTCATACAAGACAATTTTTATTTTCTTTTTAATCTAGTTATTACTGTTCTGTCACTGCAATGCCTACCAGTTGTTTTCTCAACACAACTCTCCCAGCTTCATCTGGAACTCTCCCAGTTTCATCTGGTTGGAAAAACCGTGTCCCTCTGACTGCAAGCCACTGGCAATGGCGAGAGCATTCATTTCACTCTCTGTTCTGTCATCTAACACACGACTGAACAACTGCAGCCTCAAGCTGATTATATCAGCACTCCAGGAGTCAGAGGCAAACATCTGGAATTTATTGGTTAGAAATAAAATGAATGACATCTTTTCAGGAGTTTTAGCTTGCACCTGTACTTATAAATCTCCATGAGGGCAAGTTATGAATAAATTTAATCGGCAGCAGGATGCAAAAAGCTCTGATTTTGAGCCCTTTGGCTCAACCCCTGTCAAGGGCCCCAGGAAGAAGGTCGGTACTGAGATGCCCTGGAGGCAGAATTTGTTGGGAGCTCTTCTCTTCCACCAGAGGATAAGGAATACGCTGTATTAGGCCTCCTGGGGCCCACCATGCTTTCAGTGTCCACGTCCAGGCAGCTCCGTAGAGCAGGCTGCACGGCAGAGCATGCCCTCTCGGTCCACGATGATGGGGGGCTCTATCCAGCCTTCCAGTCCACACCAGCAACTGGGAGTTTCGCCCAGCTTTGCCACAAGGGGAAATGCAGCCCTGAAGGTTAATTTTGTTGCCTGTAACGCCATGGGTGGTTCAAACTTCAGCAGAAGGCGAAGGGGAATGGAAAAGAGGACAGCACCGCAAAGAGTAGTGGTAGGGCGGGGGGGAGGGCAGGGGTCAAAAGAATCAACCACCACCACCGTTATCTGATGGGAGGGCACAAAGGTACCGGATGAACCTCTGAAAATATGTGGAGGAGGGAACAGGGAATACACAGAGAGGAAGAAGGGCAGGGGAGAAACAAAGAGAGAGAAGCCCCTGCCAATTGTTTGGATGAAGTGTTACCTTTGCCTAGGCACTGAACTCATTGTCTGCAGCCGTCTCCTTTCCTGCTTCTTTCCTGAGCCTCCCTCAGCACAGACAGTGCGTGTTCCAAATCGGAAGGTGACTGATGTGGGTCCTGTGCTATGGGCAGCAATACACCAGGCACTACATCAACTTCTTTATTTTCACTCGTGCAGAGTGCAAGGTTTTCACTGCAAAGGTTTAACTGACTGAAGTGCAAGCTGACTGCATCTCACCCAACTTGGCAGCCTGTCTCAGAGAATGTTCATATTTAGGAGTTGTTATGATCCTAATGAGACAATGCCATTGCAAATGCAACCAAACACTTGGAGATGCAAATCAGATGCACACAGGTGCCCATGGCTGGGTATTGCATTCAGTTCGCTACTCTGAACACTGACTATGGGCCCCACTAGGGATGCAGGATGCTGGAAGAACAGGAAGTCTGTATGGGGGGGGAACCCATTATACTCCTTTCTGATCATAAAGGAAGATACTCTGAGGGAAACAGCATCTTTCTTTCTGCACAGACCCAAACATGAAGCAGTCAGAAAAGACAAAGATAACTCAGCATTTCAATGAGGTGACAGCCCATGTGCTCCACACTCAGTACTTCACACAGACTACTTCCAGTTACCGAAAGCACCACTGCGATAGTGCAGCAAAACTGAATTTAGTAGAGAAAAGAACTTGGCAAAACTTTCTGGCTGTACCGTAACAAAAAACTTTTAAAAAGAAGACAAATTCAACCCCCTGCAGTGGGGGGCCAGTTCCTATATACCACTCCAGCACACCCTGTTGGTCTGTCTGTCATCAGATGTTCCCTGGCTTTTTCACTGCTCTGCAGAGCAATTCCAAATGTTCCAAGTTGTGGGTTTTTAACTTTTTCTGGTTTTCTTTTTTTGTTTTGTTCTGTTGGGTTTTTTTAAATAAAGGACTTTAGAAGCTTCCTTACAAGAACAACTTTCATGAAGTGATCAACTGCTCTTTGCCAAACACACAAGCTCTGTGGAGAAAGGAAAAATAGGATTTGGAGACAGAGTACGCTAAGCTGAGGGGAACAGTTTGGAGCATGACAGACCTTCGGAAGAGACAGGGAAGCACAAGGCTCAAGTAGCAGAAGGCACATGGTGTGTCCTATTTTTACAAAGGTTGTTTCTTTTTTCCGGTTGGTACTTCCCTCTTGCTATGGATGACAGGAGGCTAATATGATGGTGGTGTTAGTATTATTGACTAAAGCTGCCCCAAGCTTTGTCTGGAAGAACTGTTGAACTAAGACCTGCTCTGCTCATCACTGGTTTTTGTCCAAATAGAAGTTAATAACTCTACGCACTGGCCAAAAAACAAGCAAACCAAAATTGTAAGGGGATCAGATCACTGGCGGAATTTCAGTACTCCTTGTCTCAGCAACCAGACTCTGCTGTGCTAGCTAGTAAAGGAACTATTGAGGAGCGCATTGTTGAGAGTTCCTCTGTCTACAGAATCACTAGCAGTAGCAGCTTCACCATCAGCTGCCTGCAGAATGTTTTGCCATACCTGAATGTAGGTGTTTTTGCATATACATCATACACTACCACATTATAAACTATTTCAGGCTATTTCAGTAAGGTACTAACATAATTCTGCAAGAAAGCACATTTCTGGGGGAAAAAAACAACCAAAAGCCATTTCAAAAAACCCTACAACCTGAAACAAATGTGGAGTTTTATCACTGCTCAATATTTAAACTTAGCTTTATCCTCCTAGTAAGTAGACAGCTCTAGTTCACAACTGAACACCTACTTTATTTATTTAGCTACGCTGCATTTAACCTTACATCCTGTCCGCTGGGTGCATCCGGCTCCACAGATCTCCACGCAGCAAAGCTTTAGCATAAGGTGGGGGAGCTACTTTCCACATGCCAAAAACAGGAAATTTGATGACATTGCTCAGTGAGCAGACGTCAGCAGAGAGTGATACAAAAGAGTAAACAACTTCCTAGCAGCAGCAGACAAATGGAACGGAACTACTGGAATCCTGCGATGCCTGGGGTGTTTTGCATGAAAATTACTGTCACCATGAAATAGAGACCTTTGGCTGATGCAAATTGGGAGTTGCTCCCTGGAAATCTAGGAACTACACCAGTTTGGTCTGTTTAAGATCTGACTCCAAGTCTTTACTTTTGTGATCCTGAAAACATAATTTTTGAGAATTCATGTTGTTGATATTCTAAATATTTTGTAAAAGTTCTCATTTTAAAACACAGAAAAAGTTGATTTGAATAAAAAGGATAAACTTCAGTGAAGGTGTGGAAGGCAGGAACAGAAATGCAAGTGCCATTTCAATACGATCATACTACCATCAGTCTTACATATATACATACATGATATATATGTGTAATATAATATATAATATTTTTGTTAAAAGACTTTGATAGGAAGGAAGCTCAGCATTCTGCCGGGGGAACCAAACAACAGGTATGGCACCTCCATTATGGATTTCAGTGTTTGCTTTGTGGAATCTGCTCTCATATTTTCCAGCTATGGGCAAATGTCAAATATGATCTGAAAAAATAGCCTCCCAGCTAGGCATGTGATGATTCAAAGCCAGGTTATAGAAGGCAGAAAGGAAACATTGGGGAAGCCATTTATGCTCTAACTGAATGTAATTCTGCCCATCCCCGTCTAAAGATTTCTTAACTGCAAGAAATAATATTTGACCACTGACCACAAATACGGAACTTCCCTATTGCTCCCCAATCAACTGTATTGAGAAAATGGGTATCCTCTGGAAAAACTCTTCCCTACTCATCTACTTGTAAATAAATCGCTGAGGCATACAATTTTCCAGGTCCTTTATATTACCTTTTGAGCTATACCTTTCAAAGGAATGTAGAGAACTAAGTCCTATTCTAAACAAGTTGTTAAACTCTTGACAGTCAGTCAGACTAGGAGCTTGCTGGGACAAACTGGGGATTTTACAGAAAATAGACAGGAATATTCCCCAGAGGGAATGCAATTCAGTCAGTACAGTCCCAGGCCTTTCCTCTCACCCAGGTATCTCTCCCAGCCAAAATCTAAGCAGAACAGACTCCTAAGATGAAAAAGAGCAGCTAAATTTAGAGCCGTCCATGAGACTGTCCTAGTCTCAGTAACAGAGAGAGGGGGAACAACAGGAAAGAGCCAGATGCTTCTCAGCTCTCCTTGCCAAATCCTCCTCTCCTTGGAGACAAAAAATGTAGTATGTAATTCTGGGGAGGAAGACACACCAATAACCATGTCAACGCTGCAGTCAAATGACAAGGCAAACATACTGGGCCAAATCTATCTGTAGTGTAACTCTAGTGATTTGACCAGACTTTGTTCTTCCTAAACACTGGCAACTAGCCTTAGGCTAATAAATGGCTAGACAAAAACAAATAAATAAAAGCACACACCCAAAGAGCAAAAAATGCCAATAAAAAACAGCAGGTCTATTAAAAAAAAAAGCAAACAAGCAGTCAATTAAAAAAAACCAAACACACACAAAACTGCTTCCCATTCCTCACTCTACCTACATCAGAATTTTCCTGGTTTTACTTAATTTGTCATTTCAGCAGAGTATGAGTTTGCACCCATTTGTCATTCTTCCCAGGCTCCTCAGTTTGAATGTTAGTAGTAAGGGCTTAGAAAACAAACTCCTCTCTGAAGCTAATCATTCTCAATCCTCCTCTATCTTTGGTTACATGACAAAATTAAAAATATATACATGACTAGCAAAAACTTCAAAGAATAGAAAACTGGAGTATCAAAGTATTTATCAGAGAATGGCATTCACCTGGGTGTGCCAACGATGTCAAGATGTTAAACTCATCAGAAGACAGGTTTTCTCCAAAACTCACATTGCTCCAGGATTAAAACATTATTTTACTACAAGTCCCTTTCCAAACTTTCATTCCACTAAGGCTCCTGGCTAGTACATGGCTAGGGAAAGAAACCTTGCTCTGACCTTCAGCAACAGCAATGATGGTGATGTGACACGACCTGAGTGGCGATACGTGACTATACCTGTCTGTCATCTACATGGCACACTTACTTAGGGCCTTCCATTGTTACGTTTTTATTTATATCAATAGAGGTGAACAGGGTGACCAGAGGCAGACAGCACGTGGTTTTAAATACAAATGCAACTATGGAACCCTATTGTGTGCAAGCACAGAAGTGAGGAGAGGGCAGCATAGGAAGGGTGGGGGCTGTGCTGAGCAATCTGCTGATAGAGGTTACTATCTCTTCTTGATAAGGTCTGGCAAAAAGGATAGTAACTTCTACATGATTTCACTCCCCCTTTTCAATGGTCTGAGGCCCAAGACTAGCAGGTATGACACAAAATGTAACGTTTGCCAGCTATCCTTACAGTACCATACCACTGAGACTGATTTTGCAAGCCAGGCCACCATTTCCTGCTTTTTCCTGGGCAGCTAAATAGAGAGCTCCTTTTAACTGTCTTTGTCTGGAGTATCTGTCGTTATCACTTACATTCAATTAAATTTTTACATATGATTTTATTTCATGGAAGTGTATTTTGAAATTCGACTTCTGCAGTGCAATGTAACAGCACCTTCTAATCAGATTAAATAAGTAATAAACCCCTAGGTTTATGGGGCAGTTAGCCTGGAGGCCACCAACTATGGTATTTCCTATATTTTACACCTATTTTTGGTCACTTTACATTAAATTAGCAAATGGACTAAACTGAAATGTTTTTTGATATAAAAAGAGCGCTTGTCAGGAAAAATGAGAGCTCCGAGGGTTAGATGCACCTACCATTTGCCCATCCACAAAGGGGAATGTGTTTCTTACGGGATCACTGCACAGTGGTAAGCTTTGTTTCTGTAGAGATTTTGACATATGGCTGAAGTTAGACCTTAAATTAGAATATTCCTCTTTGAATTGAGAAATGATCTTTCTGTGCAAATGAATAGTGTATTCAATGTGAATAAAGCTTCTGCTATTGCACAGTTCATCTTATCTACTGATGTCATTTCCTCTTAGTTGCTTCTGTAATATTAATAATCACCATACAGCCAAAGAGGTCATATACTAGGAATGTATACTTTAAAATTCTCCAACATCGCCGTTTTGGGTTTTGAACAAAAAAATCTATGTTTCTGGCTGGATTGATACACTGAATGACTTGCAAAGAGATGACGTTATGTCATTTAAAGGTGGGGACAAAGAAACCTGTCTGCTTAGGGGGAAAAGACTCCAGATTGCAAGAGAAATATAAGAGTTGAATACAGGAAAAATCACTAACAAACAGTGAACCTAACCTTCCTTAATAAGCAAAAATTGGTCACAAACAAAGTGATCGTGGTGATATAACCCAAGGACCACACAAAAATCATGAGGACTTGATTTATAGGTTCAAGATGTTTCTGATGCAATTCTTGGTAAGATTATTACTGTTTTAAAATTACTTGCAGCAGCAGCTTCTCTCTTCCTGAACACAGCAGAAACAACTTCCTGAGCACATCTTCAGCAGCCAATTCCTACCTGCACAGACACCTCAAGGATCCCCACTTACACACACAGCTGAAGAACAGAAGAAAGAAAAAATGCAGATGCAGAAAAATTTATGTTTCTAAGGAGACTGGTATCTTTTAAGGTAACCGCCTGCTATGAACTTCTCAGAAAATCTCATTTTTGTGATGAGTGCTCTGCTTGGTGGGACTGTGGCTATTTCCAGGTGGGATGAAGAAGTTCAGCTCTTTGTATACAAATGGGAGCAAGAGAGGAAAATGAACCACTATCACACACGGCAAGGGAAATAAAGGCCCAGGTCCATCCTGCCTCATTTTAGTCACATAATCAAGACACCAGCATTAAAAAAATGGAAATGCTAGTCACCTCTCCAACTCACGGACTAATACAGGAACCTGTGCTTCAGATACAGAGGAGCTTAGGTGACAGAAGAGCTCACAGGACTGGCTATCTTACAGCAGATCAGAGCTTCTCGCAGTGGAGTGGGATTTGGGAGAATGTGCCCCCTCTGAACGATTCAACACTCACCCCTCGAGCTTTAACAGGATACCCACGCTAACATACCAAGGGAGATTCATAAGTGTACTTGAAAAATGGAGCTGATGTTTAAAAAAAGAGCATTAAGACATTCTTTAACATCTTTTATTTATAAAAGCCCTTCATGTCATCATGTATAATTTGGAATTAACCATTTTTCTCCTTGAAAAAAAAAAAAAAGAAAATTACCTTCTAGTAAAAAGCAATTGTTTCTACACAGAAAATGTTAGAACTAGATAAAACACTACATAAACCCAGTGTAAATTTAAGGAGGAGACCAGTTCCAGGGCACATTAGAGTGAAAAAACATTAAGAGCCAAAAAGTTAGCTCTCATGAAATGGTGTCAGAAAACAGTAGCTGGGACCTTTCAAGATGGGCTGCCAAAGAAAAACTATGCGTCAAATCTAGTTAAAGATAGCAGTGATTCCTCAGGATATTACAGAAGAAGCAATCTCTCACAAATATGTTCTTTTTATATTTTTTTCAGTGTGAATATATACCCATGACATAGACACTCTGCTCTTTTAAGTATTGGAAATCATTCTTTTAAGAATTTCAGAGCATGGAAATACTGTTCTGGGAGAGATCCAAATACCGATTTGACAAGGTCTCTAAACCAAATAATTTCAGATAGAATTTTCTTCCGTGTACTACTTTGGCTTTATGTTCTCCCCAGAATGTTTTCTTTTTTTCCTCGCTTGTAAGTACCAATGTTACCAGGTCTAGAATCTCTTTAAGGGATCTCAAAATAGTTGATGTTTCCCTCAAAGCCAGAGTTCCAGTTCCTGGAGTCACTGACTGCATGAAATCCTAGGCTTTCCAAGTAAAAAGGTTACTTCTGCCTCTTGCAGTTGCAGAAAAAAGCTTGAATCCTAAATGTTCAAACACTAGAACGTCAGCAGAGAGAACCAAAATGTGCCATGATTTTAAAAACAAAATTGAATTCTCAAGCTTAGCACTTTTTTTTTTTTTTTTTTTGTCTGGAATAGTGATTCTTTAATCCCCTGGAGCTGGCCGTACTGCATCAGTGCAGCAGAAACAGGTCACAATGGTTGCAGGACTTTGATCTGAGCAAGAAAGGCATTAAGTGCAAAGCAAAACAGGGTGAAAGGGCAAGGATCAGCTTGATTAAGTCTTGTGCCCAAAGTCTGATCCTTGATCAATATTCAGACAGCTGCCTTCAGCACCCAGTTCCCAAATACAGGGCTGCCACTTTTCAAAGGAGACATGCAATAGCAATAGGAAAACCAACATTTGGATTCTCAGAGATCTAACAGTCCCGGATGGACACAAGTAACCTGGACTACCATGTATCACAAAATAAAGGCCAAAGGTGGAAAGAGCTGGTTCCACTGCATGCCCTAGTAGAGCAGCAAACATAGAAACAGGTAAACCAGAATAAAATGTAGCCAGAGACAAGAGATCATCCTGCACAGGGCAAAGTCTACAGTCAATAATTTACACTACAAGAAAAGCTTATACTTTCACAGGGCTGAACATGAAATCACAGAGCTAGAAGGCATCTGCAGAAGTTATCTAGATTGCTGTCTATCCGAAGGCATGATTAATATATTTATAACACCCTTAACACACATTTGCCTAAGCTTCTCTAAAGCTGTGACTCTCTCAGCAACCTACTGAATTGTTTCACTGTCTTCTCCGAGTGGAGGTTTTTCCAACTTATCAGACTTCAATATTCTCTATAATTAAGGCTGAATATAGTATTTCTTGCCCTATTCACCATAGAAATGAAAAATTTATTTTCCCCTCCCACTCTGTAGCAGCCTTTTCCAGATCTGAAGGCTGGTTAGTCTGTACAAGTGAAGAACTTGCTGTTACCCCTTAAGTCAAAGCATTTAAAAACATTTAAAAAAAAAAAACAACCAAACACAAAAAAGGTTTTAAACGCTGTTATGGTAGCTGTATAAGCTGCAACTTCTAAGCTATAGCTCAAAATAGTTTGAACACAACTTATGGGAGAGATTGCAGCAGGATGCAGGCACACACAGAGAAGCAGCTGGACACAGAAAGTGTATCGGATAATCCTTACCAGTTGAATCCCAATTTCTAGGAAATGCCTAGAGAGAGTACAGTCACTGACTTCCATGGAAACTATTCTGCTGAAAACCATGGCTCTGCATCTCCACTGAGAAAGGACCGTGCCAAGGGCAACATACAAACATACCTTGTTAAAAATGAAGAGAATTTTAAGTTAAGCCTGTGCTTAAGTGCTTGCTGAATCACAGCATGGTGTTGTACACAGTGAGGTTTTAAATGCACGCTCACTTTCAACCAGACAACTTAAGACATTATACGAATTACATCTTGCTCTTAGGATTGCATTTGGACTGATTCTGTCAGTCCCCAAACAGAGAATTTCACTGTTTATTACAACAGCTGGGATGGACTGTGTACTCTAGAGTAAAGACACTAGAAATCCTAGCAGGAGGTAACTGTATAATTACACTTTGCCTAGAGATTTTAGAATGAAATACAAATCTGTTAGTGCTTACTGGCACCTCCAGAGCACATAAACTCATAAAAGAAGTTTTCGTAGATTTATAAAAGGAAACAGAAAACAACAGACTGGTCACACTTATCTTACTTAATTTGAATGAGGCTCTGGCAAACCAGAAAGTATAAAGGAAATAGTTGTGTAATGCCTAATGACTGCTTAGAATGGAAAAATGTTTCTTCTTTTATCTTGGCTTGTTAGAAGGGGATGGGTCAGAGTACAACACAGCTTAAATGCAAAATTATGCCTACGATCAACTGAAGTTCTTAAAAGCTCTGTGCCCATATTTTACAGTACCAGGTTAGCTTTGATCCATGTTGAAAACAGAGTAATTTCTATTTGCTAGGAAGTTGTGGGTTTAACTTTATAGCACAAAAGCGATAGATTTACTTTCTCGCAACTAAGCCAAGGAGGACAGAGCAAGTATTCTCATGAAACTAGGAAATAAATGCAGATACCTCTATCTGATACTGATAAATCCATATCCCACCTCTTTGTTCTCCACCTGTCCATACATTAACCAACTATTGCAAATTGCCAGGAAATCGTCACTATCATATGCTTCCAAAGCTTCCCATTTGCATATATCTCAGCTTCTGAAACGTACTAGCACTGGAGCACACCACGCAAGGAACGAACAGCATCTGTGTTTCACCAAATGGAATCTAAGTGGAGAGCGCCCTGCTCGCTTTACAGCTGCTTCAGCCCACCTCATCCCAAACGAACCGGGTCAAAGCACTTCAGGAGGTTTCTGTCCTGAGCTTTGCCTTTGGTCTCAGCCCTGCTTGGGAGATGCAAGACGTGCACTGTTCCTCAGCCCAGCTTCCCTGAGTGTCGCAGTGGATGTGTTCCCAGAGATGCAACAGAAACAGAAAAGGTAAACATAGTCCTGGCCTAAACAGGCGCACTTCTCGCTGTCCTGTCTCTGAGCTGTCCCAGAGGAAACTATGTTCTATATCATATAAATAGGCTTTGAGTTTTTAAAAAACGGTATGCTCATTTTTTCCATTGTGATATTATGCCTTATGTTGCATATGCCAGGCATAAAATCCAGGCTAACATGTATCAAGATTTTTACAATTCCACGCCAAGAAAAACACCTCCAGTACTTTTGGTCTTGAACCTTGCATTTCTTGTTCTTTTAACTTCAACTCCATGTCTTCTGAGGCAAAAGTACCTTTAATGCACCAACAGTTTACTGCTGTTACCATCACCCAAACAGACCTTACTAAAGGGCACTATAAAATTACACTAAAGAATATAAGTAGCAGGTGCAGTAAAAATGCCCCAGGTGAGGATCTGACCCTTTTGACTATTATTTAGGAAATTGCACTTTTCACAGCTGCAACTGATTGAAGGATGTTTCATTACCAACAGCTTTCTAGATGTATTCTAGAACTAAAAGCTCAAGACTCCCTAACAGATGATATTAAAATCACAGTCTTTAAAAACGAGAAAGGCAACGATGGCAACACCTGGGCTTAGCAGCAATCCCATCATTTGTTCACACTGGACGTCTATCAAGTCACTGGTCATTATTCCAGTGCTTTTGCAATTATTAATCCCAAGAATCTAAATTCACTTTAACATAGATGACTAGATTTTGATACTTGAGCTCCGGTCGTGCAGCATCTTACTCCTTGAAAAGTCCGGACAAAATAAAAATGTTGGCAATCTGATCTAAACTTGAACCACATCTGGGAAGATTAATTCTGAGTGCAACTACATAAAAATCCTTCACACATAACACTACATGCCCCCCAGCATTTCTAACAGATATGAATGAGCAGTCAGCTAATAAACCTATTTGATGGCCAGATCTTCAGGGCAGCGAATCTTCAGCTGTCACTGCAGTGGACTCCAGTGAGCTACATGGATTTATATCCGCAAGGGGCCACGCTTTGTATAAAACTTTCGATACGTGCATGAGCGAACTAGGTTATTTTTCTTTTTAAACTCCACACATGACTGAGCAATTAGGTTTTCTGAAGTGCCCCCAGACCAGCAGGCTGCAGTTCCATAGGCTTAGGACTGTGCAAACCTATGGCAAAGCCCCTGTTGCTAAGCTGTCACTCAGCAGGGTCCCTGGGGACTAGTGAGATCTGAGAGTCCCCCAGCAGCATCTGAACCCCCCCACATCTGATTACAGCAAGTCAAGTGGTGATACTGCACATCCTGCTGGGAGCGACGCAGCAGCTCAGAGGAGAACGAGGAGGAGCTGCTGAGAACTAGAATCTCTCAGGTAAGTTAATGTGAGGAATGAAGTCCAACCAATGTTTTGCAGATGAAAATTAATTCCTACACAAACAAGAGTTGTGGGCCAGTGTGACAGACACACTTGACCCCTAGCCATACTTTGGTTCAAGCTGACTAAGGAGCGAGAGGCATCATGCCCTGTGGTGAACCTGAGCTGGAAGGCTCCTGGCTCATGTACAAGGAGTGAAGTTGCCTCGGCAAAATACTTCGAAAGGTGGTTTCAAAGCCCTAAAATGCAAGATAACCAAAGTACAGAACAAGATATCAAAGCTAAAACCAAGACATCTATCTTGTCTATACTACTGACTAGCAGCCAACTACTACACTCTATGAATACACCATCAGGATGAGCCCAGTCTGAGCTTGCCCTGAACTGCAGCTGGACTGCACGACAGGTGACTCTCCCCCTGAGCAGGGACACCTCTCAAGTTTTGGGATTCCTTACCCGAGACTAGGGGATCCTTCCTTGCCCCAGGTGGAGAGGTCCTTTATTCATGACAGATCCTCGGTAAGCGACTGATAGAGTGCTGAATTAATACTAATGAAACATTACTAATTCGTGGAGCTACTCAATATTAATTATAAACTTTGTACGGGTAATTCCATTAGATATAAACCGTTGTCCAAGTCTGAGACTAAGACTAGACCTAGCTGCACATAGGCTCCATAGGAATTTAGAAAGCAAGGGGGTCCACTCTGAACCTCGTGACTCACCAGGAGGGTCCTTCTTACCCTTTGCATCTCCAGTCTCTATGTGAATCCTTCTAACTCAATTCTAACTTGGTTTTCCTTTGTATGTTTCTTCCATGCAGTAACTGATAAGGTGACCCTTGCCATGAAACTTATTGAACCTTGGTAAACCGCTGTTAAACTTTGTTAAATACCATTGAATTTATTAAACTCTGTCAAATTATTATTTTTCCTTAATAAAACATACTGCTGCTTCTCTCTTTTGAGTGAGATGCACTCCCACTCATCTGTGACAGCCAGAACAGCTCACGCTCCAGGACAGCATAACAGCAACCAGTCTGGGTCTTCAACATTTTCTGGACTTTTTTTGAGCCCCAGGGCTTTGTTGCAAGTACCAAAGGTCTAAGGTTTCCCTAGGGTTAACGCATCCCTTCCCAATTCAGCATATTCTCCAACTGAACATTGTTCCTGAGACAGATAAAACCCATCCCTTTCTTTTGTTGTTTGTCCTCAGACAACAAAGAAATCTCACAAAGGGTCAAAATGTATCAGTCCTGTTGCCAGCTAACGGTTCCTTATCACCATTACTCATTTATACTGTTTATCATTTCCTAGCGCCATAGTAACAACACAGACAGCTAAAAAGGGCTTGCATGAAATAAATCAACAGTCTGCAGACCTGAAAGCTGCTCAACTAAACAACGGTTCATACTGAGGGGAAAAGGTGAGGGACAAAACCTCCAACACATTAATATTGGACTGTTTTTTTATCACTTGTATACTCATAATTGGCAAACATTGCATCTAAAGAAAACTGGTTAGTATAAAATCTAATAGGGAATGCAATACAAGGAGGAGGCCTTGAACAACATGGTCATTATCATTGTTGTAAGGTAGTAATTGTCAGTATTACGTGAAAACATCAGAAATTTGGCTCCTACCCCGATGACTCTGCAGTCTATGAGACACAGCCCTCAATTCTCCCTTATACTAGTGTCCTTTTTTTATATGAACAACCTCACTGCATGAGATGCAAGACTTGTACAATCAAAACTTCACATAAGACACAAAACATTCACCAAAAATATCTGTTAACAGTAATCTGCAAAACACTTCAGGGAGAGCATGGTGGGGGGTGGGGGTTGTATAAAGGACATCCAGGCAAGTTCTGTTCACTTTAAGAGTTTTTGACCTGCTCTCCCTGGTTTTCCCTCTTTCCTGAATAGCAAGCTTTACTGTAATTCTCAAAATATATTTACTGTTGGTCTTTGTATTTTAATTAAGTATATCAGAATGCCGAAATGCTAACAAAGGTGACCAGAAAGAGAACTTTTAAGATCCACAAATGTTTTAATCTGAACACTGGTGTTTTGTGCCATTTGAGATGCCCTGGTATCTCCCACATGGCCCTCCCTGCTGGTCCAGAGGGTTGTTTGTCGGTCATCTGTTACATAGACTGTGTAGCAGCCCAGGAGGATCATCTGAGATGCTGCAGGGCACCACAATGGGCACGCACCAAGCATCTATGTTTATGCAGCAGAGTAAGCCCCCAAGTGCCTCCACACTATCATCTAACCAAGTGGTTTAAGGATCAAAGTCTTAGGAGACCTAAATCAAGCCTCATTTGGCTGGATTTGGCTCCTCCTAACAGTCTTTACCACTGTTACTGCAATGGGAAAGCCTCACGTGCCTTTTCAGCTTTGCTCTCCCATCAGCTCCACCATTCATGTTTATTTGTACCACCAGTATATCCAAGAGCCCTTTTCATAGACTGAGATGCTATTGTGCTATATTAACAAAACACAATAATGGGCAACATCTTACAGATCAAGTACAAGGCACGGAGCAAATGATGGAGGCGGATGGGGTATAACCCCAGCAAACGGCACTGCCGTAGTGGAAGGCAGTGCTTTCAACAGACCAGAGACACAGCCATAGTTAACTGGGTCTAGCATGACTGCTTCTGACACTGCATCCGTCAGCAACACTGTTAAGCTTTTCAGAACAGTAAATAAGCCCAAAGAACATCCAGTGACAGAGGGATCTGGATCTCTAATGTGAAATTAATTCCGCCCTTTTCTTACTTTTACCGTGTAAGCCTGCGTACAAAAAACAATTCGTAAAATGAAGGCCAAAAGGAGACATGACTGCTCTCCATGAAAACACCGGCCCAGAAAAAGAACACGCAGAGAAAAGAACTAAAGCTAAAGAAAAACCTCGACACAAGAAGGCGGCATCAACTCACTATAAGTAAGTTTAGGCTTGAAATAAGGAAGATTAGAAACCCTCAGAAGAGGAAGGATCTGGAATAACCTTCTAATAGGAACAGAGAAAGGCTGAGAAGTAATTAGCTTTGAGACAGTACAGGATGCATTTATGAAAGACATTTCATGCTGTGGCTGCCCATAATTGCAGAGGACCAACCTACATGACTCAGGTCATTGCTCCTACTCCAGAAACCGTGTACATCCCTGGAACACAGAAGAGGCCAAAACCCTGTTTGTTCAAAGCCCTTCTGCCTATATGCTTGTTTTGTGCTTAATCTGTTGCTACAGTAGCCAGTGGAATAGTGAACAAGTGGTATGGAAAGATGCATTAAGCAAAAACAGAGTAAGTCAGGATATCAAAATGTGTTATATTTGAAATTCAACTTTTTAAATCTTCCATCCCCAACTCCAAAGCAGAAAAATGCAAAAGTGATTGGGGAATCAAATCTTCTGGTTTTATGTTTGGTATTAAACAGGTCATAAAAATTATTGACTTTGGCTCTTCACAACTTTGATACATTAAAAATAATTACAACCATGCCTCAAATGAAAAGTAATCTCAGAAGTCAGCATGTAAATGCAGGGTTTTGAGGAAAAGCAACCACTCAGCAGCACACAGAGCTCATCCCAGAGAAGAGGACAGGGCAGCCAGCACAGCCAGGGGATTGCCAGGACAGGCTTGTGTAGCCCTCCAGCCAGGGCTAAAATCCTTCATTGACACCATTACCTACACAGTTAGTTAATCCTGGAAACTACAAGAGATTGCTTAAACTCTAAAGAAAAAGGGAAGAAAGAAGGTGTTTTTCAGCCAGTTGGGAGGAAAAATGATCCCAGCGACACCACACATAATGTAAAAAAAAAGCTGAATTCCCTTCAAGAATTGATTTTTACTTTATAGCATGCTGTAAATGCTCCTCATTCCTACTCCATACAGAGTTCTCAAATATACTGAAGGGGGAACGGGACTGAGTCAAGCACTGAGACAAAACTTTACAATTTGCCTCCAGTTCTGGGTGCCCCCATTTTGAGAACCTCAGGTGACACTTCTACGGCTGAGATTCAAAAGGGCTGCAAATTCACTGTTTATTTTCTTACCCGGCCAGGCAGCGTGATTTTCAATTTTGCCTCTCCTCACACATGACACTACACACACAGTGAGTGTCTGTTAGATCTGCTCTGGCAAAGTGAAGCAAAACTCAGAGATCTTGAATTCCCTTCCTACATGCCGATGTAGAAGAGGCTGCCTTGCTTTACATCTGCTCAACTCAGCTAGCTCTTCTTACACTGCAAAGACTAAAGACAAAATTTATCTTAATAGAAGAATCCACAGAAACAGAAGAATTTGACATCCACCTTCAATATGAGAAGCTTCACTTTTTCCTGTTTACAAGTTCTGTAAAGCCTCGTTGAAAGTCAGCTTCTGAATTCATGTAAAGGCACCCAAATGACATTTCAAAGCTAAACCAGACATGCAGTCTTTGGTGCAGTCAGAACGGGATAATTCATCACCTGTATAAACCTTAAAATATTTCCAGGTTAAAAAAAAAAAATCATTAATGTTTAAGTCCCTCTTCAAAATTGTCTCATCCTCCCTGAAGTTAATGCCACATGAAAGTCTTATCTTATTCCCTCTTAATATTTCATTCACCTTGCCTACCTGGAGGTTTAGAAGCTCTTCCATCAGCACCCAGTTTTGAAAATTGTAGTAACTACTTTCAACTGAGATGGTATATAGTAATCTGCTTGTTACCTCTTTGTTACAATGTCCCACTGTGAACATACCAGCTGCATCTCTCCTTCCCATTTCAGGCATACACAATTTTATCAGCTTTTGAAAGAGAGGTTCCGAACGCTGGGTTTTGGCAGTGAAGCAGGAGAGAAACTGACTTTCAAGGACTCCCAGTCAGAAAAATTTTGCAAGCTTCTGTTGGTGAAAGTCTAGTCAGGGGTGCAGCCCTTCAAGGTCTTCAAAAGGTGGTAGTTATAAAAGTTTCTGCTCGCTTTTAGTGTTCTGTTCTTTTCCATTAGCTGTTCAGGTAAGATACAATCTGTCTGACAAGAACACCCATTGATGCTGTTCCTTTTTTGTAAGTACATTGATATGATCACATTAACCTTATTAACAGTGTTACCGGATTAAAGGCGTACACTTGCTCACAGCACAAAACTACCTATGTCTCATTTTACTATGGAACAAAGGTGTCAGTACTACTGAGCAGCAGAAACATTCTTCTTCACTTGTTGAGCAAGGTTAAAGGGGGATCCCCATGACATTACATCGCTTAAACCTTGGCCAGTTAAGAAAGGAATCTTTCTAGTTCTCATCTTCAGTTTTTGGCTGCAGGTGCTTCAAGGCTGAAGTTTCTGGGAGGCCTAGAGGCAGCATCCATCTCCACAGGGCATGGCGTCTGCCACAGTGTCTCTGCAGGCCACCTTCAGCTACGCAGTGCAGCAGCCCCACACCTCACTCCACTAGAGCCTCGGCACCTTCTTCTCCCTCCTGCTTCAGATAGATGAAAGTCCTGGTGATGGACTCGCTCAGGCTCCAACTACATAGGACGGGAACTCCGTCCCTTAGCTCTTCAATCCACCTCAGCATCCCCTGGTTACTTGCATTGACTCATTCTTTTGTTCTCAGAAGAATGACCGCCTATGAACTCCTGTAACTGGGTCACAACATCCCCCTGGCAGAAAGCAGTGGCTTTCCAGCACAGTGTATGTAGTGCTGCCCTCACTGTCTGTCTCCAGCTTTAAGCAACCCAGCCCCTCTAGTAACCTCACTCAAAGTAAGTCTGCCTGGTTAGCTTCAGTCCCCCTGTCCTGTTTGACAAGAGACTCTCCCCAGCCTAAAGCAGCGTGCCATCCCAATGGCATGTCCCTTCAGGAGAAAAAACTAGGTTTTTAATTCAGAGAAAACCGTAAAAATACCTTCTCTTGCAGCATAAGGAACAAACCATACTCTATAGGTGCAAGGAAAGCTTCACAGCGTTTACTTTTTTGGCCATGAGCGTGCATCCAATTAATGGTCTCTGGCAAAATATAGCTTGAACACCATGATGCCGTTTTACAAAGATTATTAAGTTATTGTTTGGCAAACCTTTTAACTGGCTGTTAGATTATTTTTAACGACTAGAAAGTAAGGGGGAGTTTGCTACTGAATTTTACTTTGAAAGACATTTTTCTTAACACATTGGTATGTTTAATTGGCACAGGGCACTCAGTGCAAATACATGCACACAGCACTGTACACCTTTCCCACTAGCAACTGCAGTGCATATGGTCAGAAATTTCCAAAACAGAACAGGAAGGAGACGGTCGCAAGGCACAGGGCCCAGCTCTGACACTAGGCAGTACGATCCATAGCAAGTGAGATCTGCCAAGAACAGGAAAGCAGTAATAGATCACAGACTGGGGGGGGAGGCAGCTGTGGCTGGTTCCTTTCTAACCCAGTTCATACCCAAAGCAAAGTCCATGTTGCCAGCCCATGGGAGCGCTGGGAGGAGTCTGACACTGCTGCAAAGCTCCAGCATCCACGGACCTTGGAACTATGTGCAGAGTCCTTCAGTGCTGCGAGCCCTGTCTACCATCCTGAGGAGCAGAGTATTTGAACCTGTTCACACCCTGCCTAGCTCTACTGCAATCAGTACCAGGACTGAATTGCCGTCCTAGGTGTGCGCCCATGCCTGCAGTGTGAAATGGTGCATCTGTTAGCACAGATGTCTCCCTTCCCCTCCCCCCGCCTGTACTTTCTCAGCTCAGTTTTGAATTGTTCACACCGGGAAACAACAAAACCACAAACTTTCCCTTGAAGGAGATGAATTTTTTTCTCTTTCTAAGGAGCCCCAAGAATATGAAACAGAAGGAATGAATGCTGTGAGGGATCAGTCAGGCAGGAGGGGACAGCCGTGGAGGGCTCCTGCCCGGGCTCCGCAGACCTTGCCCGCCGCAGGGCAGGAGGGTTAGGCTCCACTGGAGGGCAGGGAGAAGTCGGGCACTGCGCCCTGGCACAGGACAGCTCACGGGAGGTAACCAGGAGATGCTTTCGCAGGGTCAGGGCAGCGGAGGAAGCAAGCACTCCTGCTCACTGTTTGCCATGGTTTTGTTGCCCCTTTTCCTCACTGTCTTTTCCCTCCGCATTGCCTCGTATTTCAGTGTTTTACCTCTTTTCATTTTTTCCTCCTGCACTCTCACGGTCTTACCCCCCCACCCCCGCCCCAGTGCTTCCAGTCCTATTTATTCATTCCCCTTCTCAAACACCCACTCGTTCTCTTGTTCCCACTAAGCAGAGATAGATGGGAGACCCCAGCCAGACCACTAACACCACCAGCAACCAGTGGCAGAGGACTGTGGCCACCCGCAGCCTGGTGCCATCCAAGTCCCCGCCACACAGCACAGCCAGCCATGCAGCAGGGAAGTGGCCGCTCTATCATGAACCTGTTGCATTTCATTATTTTTAACATTTTGCATGCCTTTTGTTTCTCAGCTTCATCACTAAAGCCAGGGATCACCTCTCCTTCCTGGGGATTTTTTGGTACTCCAGGCAGAGCCCAGGCAGAAGGATCTACCTGTTCAGCAGAACCCCTGTGCCAGCTTAGCTGCCTGCACAGACCAAGGTAAAACTTACAGTTCCTACATCAATAGCCACAATGGACCGTGATGCCTTTAACCTGTAAAAGACCACGATATTTGTGCCCTCTTTAATCTCAAAACTGAAATCTTCCTCCATTAATGCTTCACAGCTCGTTATCAAAACCAAGGTTTGTTCTGTGGAAAAGCCTATTTCTTAATTACTCAGACAACACTGAAATCCTGAAAGACTTAACTCTGAAGAAGTCTCCCTCCAGGAACGACAACATTTGGATATGGCAGAACATAAACTTTTCCAGTTTCCTTCATATGTACAAGGCATCTGCCCCACTGGACATCAAAGAAAGCCACCAGGATGACAGGAATCTTTACTTTGGCAGAAAACGGCATGCAGCATATAAACAACATGCAGACCAAGATGGGAGCTGGCCTGCTGGGCTATGCGTGCTCTCTGTGACTCCCATACATGGCTGTGTGCTGTCTTGATTTTCCTTTAGCTACCTTTGCCTCATTTGTGTGGATTTATTTAGAAAATTCTGTAAAGCAATAAATAACCAAATATCTAAGGGATGTGAAGAAAACTGCACGCAGAACGCCTCGTTTGACCACGTATTCAGATTCCTGCTGACTACTATATATGATTTGTTATTAAACCATAGAGATTCTACAGGCTTCTGCTCTGATATTTAACTTGTCCAACAGCGCCCGTTTTGCTGACCTCCAGGGCTCCCTGCAAGGCCTGTTTTCCTACTCTCAGAGGGGTGGACTGAGCTGGCCTGAATGAGGAGTGTCACATTTACTGCGGGCTGGGAAAAGATGAGGGCTTTGCTTATTGTTGACATGTGTCAACTTTAAACCTGTAATAGGTGCATTTTTAGAAACAGAATCATCTGTGTGCTTTTGTCTGGAGCTGACTGCATTGTGTCGTCTGGATAGAGGAGGCACAAGAGGATGTGAGGTCACATAAAACTGGATTATGACAATGAATCAATGGGGCATTAGGAATAAGCTAATCAGAAAGGAAGAATCTGCATGTACACAGACATCTTGCTAATGAGTGATTACAAGAAAGAAAGGATCGAGAAAATACATGGCAGCTAAACATGATTTTAACACGATACTAAAGAGAAAGACAGACCCTTCCCTCAAGGTCAAGCAAGCATAAAAGTGGTTGTTAAGATCAGCCCTGTCCCACTGTGCTGCAAATGACCTTCACACGAACAGCATGGCTGAGCTCATCTGAAGTTCAGGCGAGATGACGGACCTCAGTCACCTCAGACCCCAAGAACAGCCGCCACTGTGGCAAGAGCCCTCAGAAACCTGCATGATTTCAGATGCAATTCCCATAAGAGGACACTGCCCCATTGAGCAGATGTAACTTCACATTCGTAAGAGATAACTCTTGGGGAGAGCTAGGGATCCACCACAAGCTCCAGAGAGCCACTGACACTGTGAATTCCTGAGTGGACCACACCAACACATTAAAGACATAGAGGAAAAGGATTGTATCTCTGCACAAATAACTCAGCCAGGGAGCTCCACCCAGATTTCTCTGTAAGCCTTCTGACATCGGTGGCATATACACACTGGCTTGGCCTTTTTCCACAAGGCTACCACATTCTCCCCTCAGGTGGACAACGTCTTTGAAGTGGTGGTACAATAAAGGGTGTAAAATTGTCCTCCTTTTGCATTATTTTAGTGAGGGAAGACAAAAGATCCTTAAAGCACAGTATTAGACCTTAAAAAAATTATTGTTCCATGTTACAAAAGGAGACTCCTTAGTGGGCAAAGCAGCTGCAATAGCATGTTCCTGCACACAACAAAACCTGAAGCACAGGTGAAAACCAACACAGCTAACATACAACATAATTAAGCAATGGTGAAATTTAATACTGGTGAAAGCAGTAAAAACATGTAAGAATAAGTAGCTGAAGTTACTTATTGAAGTTACTCCCTAAGCTAGAGTCAAGGTGTACTGTTGCAGGGCTCATATTGCAGTAACAAGAACTGTCCCAAGAGAAGACACAAACTCCTGGCTTTGTACAATTCACAACCCACTCGTGCAGTCTTCTTACGGTTTACAGCATCAGCCAAGACCCAGGAGTATACTAACTTCTGCGGCCATCTGTTACCCTCTGCACAACAACCATTATTAACTCATTGTCACTGGGAAATCATTTACTTATTAATATATTGAGTTGGCTGTTCTTCCTGCAGAAGAAAGCTGTTCCATAAACATAAGGACGTACTTCCAAACCTCAGCATTCAACACTTGCTTCCCTGCCTATTCCAGATTCCTCACTTTTCAAATTTCTTCTTGTAATGTAGACTTTTATGGGGAAAAAAAATATATATTTGTTCAATAGTCTGCTTGTGGTCCTGAATAGCCTTGATTAATAAAAAGATGAAACTAGTGTTTCCCAAACTACTTCTCAAAGCGGACGGCAAAAATAAAAACATTTCCATTCTGTGTCAATGACTGGGTAGAACTGCCTTCATTTTAATGGAAGAGATTTACTCCCCACCCCTCTCCCCATAAGGTTTTTTTTTTTTTTTTGTTTGTTTTTTTTTTACAGATTGGGACCCTTGATCCCACGAGCACTTGTGCACAGAGTAGCACACTTTATCTTGTAGGACTCATTCAGAGATACAAGTCTGCAGAAACCAGGGCCATAGCTATATTCCTGAATGTCACTGGAGTATAAAGACTGCAAAAACAAAAAGACACAGTGTCAACAAAACCTCAAGGTAGAGCAGCTCCCTGGCTGTTGACTGAACAGTGTATCTCTAAAGGACTAGAAATGATGCAATTGTGACATTTCCATTACTTTATGGCAGCACGTATAACTGTAAGGACTTAGTGGCAAACCCAGACTTAACATATGCCGTGTTCCTCAATACCCCTTTAAAAAACAAAACAAAGCCAAATAAACAATTTAAGACAAAATAATAATCTGAGCTGACTTTGCAGTATTTGACTTGCTTTCAAAACCATTTTGTGTTTTTCGAAAATACTGTGGGTTCTGTACTCTCTGTGGTATTTCCAGCGGACACAGCTCTTCCTGTGGTATTAGACCTGGCACTGCCACAAGAACTTTGCCCCTGATTGTCTCAATGAAAACACCACAAAAAGGAACACTTTCCACGACTGGCTGAAAACATCTAAAATATATGTATGTACAGGGATACATTTAGATATAAAATCAGGAAGGGGGAAAAGATGAGAAAAATCTGGAAACCAGATAAAAATGCAAAGATGATTTTACCAAAAGGAGGAAAAAAGACAAGGATTTGGGGAAGGATTTTTGTTTGTTTGTTTGTTTTTTGAGAGATTCCAGTCAGGCTCAAAAGCTTTGCTCATTTTTCAGCTGATGGATTTGAGCCAGAGCCTTGCCTTGGCTCTGACTCAACTCTGCTCTATAGCTTTGATTCACTGAAGTCTTGGCCTTAGTGGGGGAAGGGAGACATGTCAATGCTGCTCCTGCAAGGGGCAGGCAGGAATTTGGAAGCGCGGGCTCACCCACCTCCATCCCTCTCCCTCCAGATGCAGCACTGGCTCCCTTGTTCCTGGATCCCACTCAACCATCCTTCTTTCCAGACAGAGTTACCAGACCATCTAGCCTCACCGGGTCTTTTTTGATGGGTGAAAACGGAGTTGAAGGGAATGAACCTGATTATATCTAGATTATTATCACACAGGCTTCAAACGGGTTCTAAGGTCACACTCCTCTGGGCACCGCTAAGGCCACCCTGCAGCCACAAGGCAGATACCTTCCATACACTGGCAGGGAGCAGGGCACTCGCACGCATTGCCAGACTAGAGGTCGGCTTCTTCTGTCAAGTACAAAACGGTACTTGGCAGCGCCAGGTCCCCAGCACGGCCCTGGCAAAATGCCGCAGCCCCCCCCAAGAGGGGCCAGCTCCATGGATGAGCAGGTCTTTTCTTCACCACGTGTGTTTGCGTATTCAGCCATGGCCCTCTTTGCCGAGGCTCTCAGCACAAAACCAGCAGGGCAGTGGCGGGCAACCGGCCTTCTAGGAACTGCTCTGAGTCCGTTGGCTTACTGCATAGTGCTCTGACAAGCCAGGAGATAACAGGGACTTTGCAGTGCAGTCAGACCTAAACCGATGATCTAAGTCTACAGCTTTCATTCAACTGTTTAATTATCCAAGTCACACAATTCCCTCTGTGAGCTCAAAAAAGTACATTTTAGAGAAAGAAAATTGTAAAGGGAAGCAGGTCAGGCTTAGACAGACACGTATCCTCCAGGGCAAGCGGCAGGGGAGGCAAGGAGAGAGACACAGCTAATTGCAAATTGCTGCCATTGCTATATTAGTCATGCAACATAAATGCTGTCAAGTAACAAGCTTTATGGGAACAGACTCTGATTTCTCTAACAATGCCAGAAAGTGGCATTGTGGCTAAAGGCTGTAAATGAAGCATTGTCAGGGTTGACAGAAATGTGCCAAGATCTGTCAGCTGTACCTAGCAAGGGAAATGGGCTGTATTTAAGAAGATGAGACTTGTTCTGAAAGTATGGCTGACGGCTGCTTGGGACACCATGGAAGAAAAAGCAGGAGGCAGAGATACACTGCTCAGTGGGCAAAGCACACATGCACAGTCTCAGATGGACCCTGCTTGCAGGAGCCCTGCGGAGCTCTTCCTCCAGGTCAGAGTAACCAAAACATAACACTGTTTGGCCAAATGTTTTCCTCATTTTTGTGCAGACAGAATCCACAGTCTTTAAGCACATGAAGATTTTTCTCTGCAATGATATTCATCAAAAGAAACTTCTCTTCTTCCTTCAACAGAAATGGAGATTTTTTTTCAGATTCATTTCTGACTGCATAAACGGTTGAGCTAGCTCCATTTTGCTGTGCTCTGCAGTAATTAGTATCACGACTTAAAAATGCCAATTTGCAGCTTCTCAGTAAAAAGAGTCTTGAAGAAGATGGGAGTCAGATATTCTGCTTTCTGGCACTGATCCTCATCCAAACGAATCTATGCTTAACACAGAGCCATGTGGTAATGGCAAAGAAATATAGACCCTTTCACCCCAAGCAAGGGATTTCATCAGTCTGAGTATTATCCCTGAACCTACAGTAAACTCATTTTTGCACTGCTGCAGGGTTCCTGGTGTGGGACCTTTCCCAGACCCCCCAGCCAGGCTCCTTTAGTTTTAAGCCAGTCAGTACACAGCCATCCTGCTCTGGCAGATGAAAAAGTTCCAGAAGTGTCTGTGTAAAACACCAGCCAGTAATAATAGCCTCCAACAAGTGAAAAATGCAACATTAAGATTAGAGAGTTGCCAAATGGTGAGAGACCATCACTCCAGAGGGGTAGCTAAGCAACAACTGCTTTGTTTTGTTTTGTAATCTATACGAGGAATAAAAATACCACCAAGCACAGAGTCAGCGCAGAAAAAAAGATCCTCTCCTCAACTAGTCTAGTTGCATGTAGTGCATTAAAATGCATCCTCTTAGTTTTAAACCTGGTGTCTCAAAGCTTCTTTTGACATCCTTGCAACTGACTGTTCAATGTCTCAGATAACGATAGGGTTGCTTTATTGATGGTTTTATTGATGGTTTTATTTGAAAAAAAAAAACTATTTAAGGTTTATGTGCTGTTCTTTAATAACCTGATAGTAAGTCTGGAAGCCTAGATTTCATTTGCTAACAGAAATAAAGCCTCCCTTGGAAGTGATATGAGCTTAATACACACTGAGTGGCTTAACCAAAGGCAGAGAGTTAATTAACCTAATGAGCACTACATTAAAACCTTACTAAACCAGGAAATTCCAAATACCTGAACATTGCCTTTTCCAAAGCCAAATGTACTCTTAAATTCATAAAAAGCCAAAATATATCAGTCTCCAAGTAAATTCTGCTGGATGAACTCTTAAAACTCAGGCTGAGCTAGGATAAGATGCTTATAGTATACAACAAAGAAATGAAAAGTGCTATATAACTCTGTTTAAGACAGTACTGAAAGCTTTTGCCATTTCAAAAGACAGATTCCTCCAAAACAGTTAGCAAGTCCAAGACAAGGCACTGGGCACCATCAGACTCCTTGCTCCTTGAGCCTCAACCTCTTTGAATGCTGATTAAAATGACAGGGGACGTGGGGAAAATCTGCAGCTCTAAGTAACAGCATATTAAATCCTCACCAACCCTAGTAGGACTAATTTCTACCATTAAAACAAAATAGAACAAGTCAAAAGGAAGATGAATCCAAAGGGATGAAGATCTTTTATAGTCAAGAAGAGGAAATGACCAAGCAGTCTGCAAAGGTCGCTGCTGCTGTGCTAGCCCTTTGGGACTCGTGTGCCGCACACCTACAGGGCACACTGGAGGAGCTGGGACCTACAGCAGCGAGCAAGCTACCGCCTGGAATGGCCACTTGACCAGCCAAGAACCACAGTGTATCTGTTGCCATGCAGCAGCAAGCTCTCTTTTACATAAGAGAAAAAGATTCGTAACACAGAGAAGAAAGTGGGTTTAGCCTACTAAACTGAGATTCCTGGACCTTAGATGACCATCACAGCTGATTACAAAGTAGCTTCATAATTAAATCTTTACTAGGCTGAAATTTGCTTACTGAACAAATACAAGGACAATCTTTATAGGTGTTTAAGCACATAAAGACAGAGAGGTGACTCATAATTTCCCAAAGCATCTAAGCAAATTGCTCCTGCATGAGATGAGTATTGCTGCAAATCCTGGTTGGTACCCACATACATTTTGGGAACATGTCAAAACCTGTCCTTTAATCCCTCAAGAGTAATGTTTGCTTTCAGGCGTTTACTAAAATCCTTTTACCAATGGACTGTTTTGAATATCCTGACGTGATATAAGGATATCTGAAAACTGAATGAGCTTATACTTCTCTCACTTTCTTGACCTTTTATATGGATGTAACTGTTTAAGTACCACTGGAAGAAAATAACTTGTCCCAGCATTTATAAATCATATTCTCCCTTTGTCATATGAGCAGAAAAATATCGTAACATATTCTTTTAACATTTATAAACACATTTTATCCAAATCACCGAATAAGGTTCCAACAGACTGAGACCGAAAACCCCCTTTCATATCAATGCAGCATGCAATGTCATCCTTGTCCTGCTGAAGCAGCAGTGTAAGGTCAGAGGTTGGACTTCTCCATAGACATTGCAGGGAGTTCCGCAGCTCCTGGTCACTCCGGTGGTGTCCTGTGGCTCCACACACACCAGGAGAGGTGGAGGCATGGAGCTCTCTGGTGAATGAGCTCTAGTGGCCAGGAGGAAAATGTCTCTGAGGAGGAAAATTCTGAACAACCAGCTCCTGAACAGAGCTTCTGAGGGGGGTTACACATCTCCCTTCACACTCAGAGCCCTCGCAGGGATGTACAGTATGTAGATGGGTTGACGCAGTATAGAAACTTCTGTTTCTAAGGCCCAGAGCAGACAGTGATCCCTCTGATCTTGAAGGAATTTGGACAAGATCCTAAGTAACTTATATCACACATATTTCTAAGCACTTCAGCCTGTCTTTAAGGAAGCAAAATCTATGTTTGAGCACCTCGAGAGGTCTTGCCATAATTGTTTTTTTTTCCAGTCAAGTCAAACTTTCTGCCCCACGGTACAGCAGACGGTCAAGTTGCTGCTGTTGCTAGCGTTGTTAGACTGAAAGTAGTGGAAGAAGACACAGTAAAATTTCGTTGTGAGTCCAAACAAGCAGCCATTGGGGCTATGCCCTTCTCATTCCAACAGATGGAGACAGAGACCTTTGGGTTTAAGCATCATGCCTCAATCTCAAATCTACAAATTTAGATATTACCCGAGTTTATCCATGCACGTTCCCAGAAGCTTTAGACTCTCATGTAACTTTCTACCAGAGGAACAACAATAATAAGGGAAACAAATCAGTTTACAGGATTATATATAGAAATAAAATGGAGGTGTAAACAAATAACAAACAAAAACATCTCTTTTTTTCCTCTCCTATATTAGATTACAGCCAGTCATAGTCCAAAAAGCAGTGTTAGGATGAGAATTAGCAGGTTTGCTTAAACTGTATTTAACTAACTTAAGTACAAATATTCTCTTGAGTTCTGGGAAACAATGTGGTAGTTGGAGGAAAAAGCACTGGTCAAACATTTTTTACTGTTTATCGTACTTCAAGATCTGGATGCTCTTTGTGCTTCCTAACTGCTGACTAAGCGACTGAAGCCAGTGAGGGCTCTGAGGTGCTCTGTACTTCAGAAGAGCATGTCACATACCCAGAAAATGCTGGGTTCCCAAAAATAACCTTGGGAAGTTGTGTCTTTGCATTTCAGCCAACCATGGAAATGCTGCAGTAGGTCCTGCTGACATGGCTTACGGACTCCAAGGAGACTGTCTTTCTCAGCAATGCCAGATTCTGAAGAAACTGTATGTCTGGGCCATGTAAGGTTACTGAACTCAAGATACCTTTTAAAATTTATTTATCTGATATATTTGTTTAATATAGCCCCATTTCCTTTTTCTGGGAACACATAGCAAATGTACTGTCATTCGAACCATGACATCTTCCCAGTCCCAGCTCCATTCTGAAGTCATCTGTCTAGCATTTTCTGGGGAGTGCAATTCACTGTTATTGCAACATGCACTTTTTTCCCCCCTCCCTCAAGATGCTCTTTATGCTTCCAGCTCATGACATTCGCTCTAGCAGCTGGCACTCTTTCCTCCCTCCAAGCTCAAGTGTTTCACCTTCAGGAAACATCCCAGCTCCTCTGCCAACAGGATAAGAAACGTGAGGTGGTTTCTGTGCTTGGTTTTACTGAAACAACCGACAACGCTGCCACGTTTCCAGACTGACCATTTGAATCTCAAATGTAGTACTGTACATACTACATACTTCTGACTATACAACAACCCTTACCACAAAGAAGCAAACAATATTGATTTGATACAAACATTACCTTCTGAACGTTTGCTGGATTTCATCTGAAAATAGCAGTGTTAATTAAAACAAACACATACTTGTTTTGACTATTTAAGGCAGGAAGACCCTGCTTAAAAACTATTTGCCTTGAATATAAAAGCCAAACTTAGAGGTGTTTACTGTATCAGTTTTACAAACAACTTGTGAAACTTGACAATAAATTCAGTTCCTGTCCCTCTTTTCCCTTCAATAGCTCCAAGCACTGCACTTTCCTTACTGCTAAAACTCTTTGTAACTGGTTCACCAATCTTGACTGTTCCAGCTTTTCTTTGTCCAGCTTCGTCACCTCCGGATTCTTCTCCTCCACTCCATCCTAAAGCAAGCTACTAAAATCTCCTCTGAATTTCTCCAGTGGTTTCCTGTTACTACAGCAAACTCAGAAAGCTTCTTCCTCACTTACAGTACTCTCTATGTTTTTCATACCATCTACATCTTTACTCCCCTCCAGCTCCTCCCGTACCATTGTCTCCACTATTAATTTCTCAGGTTTCTACCCTTCCCTGACACCCAGAGCAGCTTCTCACTTCTCTTCAGTCACCTTTGCCCCTGTGCCTCATCAGCAGGTCAGTTTATGCAAGACCTTTTTTTTTTTTCCTTTTAGCTCTTTACTCATTAACCACCCATACTCTAATTCTCCCCTAAACTATTTCTTCATGGCTTGATTTTGCCTCTCCTTACATTAACTGCTAACCTCTTCAACACAAGAACCCTATCTTGCTGTTTGCTTCTGGAGCGTAATTTCAACATTTCTTCACAGGGAAGAAAAGGTTGGAACAAATCAGCCAAATGCTGTAGAAGTTTCTTGAAGATAAATGTATTGAATCCAAAGGGGAGTTCAAGTTTTACGTTAGAAGCAGCTCAAAAGAAAAAAAGAGAACCTACTCTGTAAAAGCGATCACTAATGTAGTTACACAGAAGAAGAAATAGTGTGTGTGTAAGATTCTATTTAATTGTAAACGTATCAAAGATGAGCATCTCATATTTATTAGCATGACTGTGCTGTGGTTTTTTGCTCTGGTGGAAATGGCACCTCTCTAGATGGGCCCACAAGACAGCTCCACCTCCTGAACAAATGAGTGTTGCCACCCTTGAAGCTGACAAACTGACCATGTTCCTGGGAAAAGAAAGAATATACTTCAACAGCTTTAGTGTAGAAGTAGTTTCTTATTTTCAGTTTCTAAAACTGAAGCGTTGTTTCATTTGGCAAACATTATCCAGTTTGATGCTCCTTCTTATGGAGTGAGCACAGAAAGCCAAAGCAATGGAAAATGGCCTGAGCAAGATTCATCACTGTCATTAAGAAAGATACTTAGTCTGGAAGCTCACTCTATTGCCTGGCTTCAGCAACAGTCTGGTTGTTAACGAGACTATGATTCCACTTGCAAATCTTACTCACTTCTGAAGGCACAGATGAAAACCAAAGCTGCACAGGTTAATAAAAGGCAAGCTCTGATCTTCACTAGGGACAGTCACAGCTGGTCTAAACCTGCACTTGTTCTGCCACAGTTGATGGAGCGATGACAGCTCACCAAGGCTGAGGCTTTGCCTTCAAAGATGTATATGGGCCTTTTTTTGCATTTTATTTCATTGCAGAAGAAGTGTCGATTTGGGCAAATCACCCAAACAGAGCTGTCCTCTTTTAAAACTAACACAAACTGCTGAAGGGGCAGAACCAACAGGGAAACAATCAAAGCCGAGCCTAAAACTGTATGACCAATCCCCTGCCAAACAGAACCAGCAAAGATTATGCAGAGCAACATAAAACATGCAAGATAATAAGCATGACACGGCATGCTGAAGGACTAGCTACAATGCATGAATACAATGTAACGTGCTATCTTCAAAAACCCCTCTAGAGGAATGAATCATAATTGGTTCCATGCAATCATTCATGTACAGAGACTACAGCAGTATTTAGCTTTCATAAAGCCTTTGAAAATGTCCAGAAAGCAACTCTAGGCAATATTTGAGTAGGACTACAAAGCATAGAATCAGTTAGTAGTACCAAGCTGTCACACACGCACAATAAAGACTCTGAAAATACGCTCACAGACAACTTTCTAAAAAGATAACAACAATCAAACCCAGCACTTTGTCTTTTACTCAAGTGAAGGATAAACAGATATCAAATTGTACATGTTAGGAACACAGATGTCTGAATTTGCCTTTTTTTTTCCTAGCCATAAAATCCCCAAAAATGCTGCTTCTGCACAGGAGAGAATAGATAGAAACAGCATTACACATGCCCAGAGGACAAATGCTGTATGTTGAGGCCTGGAAAGAGGGTCCTGCATCCCTCCACTGCTCACTCAACAGACTGTCAGTCCCTAGCTTCTTGACAAATTCCAGAATGACAGCAAAACATAGACACAATCTGACACCCCATGCTGAAACGCACCCTGTCTCCCATGCAGGCCATAACATAGACAGCTTCCTAAGCATCACGGACTCCAAACGCACCAGAGGTAGGCTATGGCAGCCCCAGCCCAAGGCCGTGCCAGACTGCTTGGTCCTGAGCCCGCTGCACCTTCAGCTTCCAAACCACTTACTGCCACACAAGCGCGTCCTCACAGATGCCAGGGGTACAGAATATACCCTCATATCCTTGTGTAACACACCTCCCTAACAACAACTACTAAGCAAGTACAAAGTGGAGAATGTTTGATTTTTACAGTAAGAAAAGACAGCTGAAAAAACCAAGAGAGAGTAGTCAGGGAGCTGAGGAAGCCAGGGTTCAAGTTCTTGGTATACCACAGAGCTTTTGTGCAATCTTGGTCAAGTTGTTTATTCCACACACACCTAAGCAATAGCTCCATGGGTGGCACAGACACATTAAAGACTGGGAGGTATTTGGATGCAGGAATACCCAAGAGCTCTAGGACAGGCCTGCTCACACACACAGGAACCACTTGGGAGACAGTAACTCAGAAAGCAGCTAGTTACAAAATAATAAATGCATTAATAGTGACAACAAATGTTAAAGTAAACATAAACAGAGGAAAGTATTACGGGACACAAGAATCATAATGATTTCTGTCAGCTAATTACATGGTCCTAGAACTCAAGAGAAGGTATTTTCTCATAAATGTAACTTCTTTTTTTTGTGAGGGATTACAGCTGCCCATAAAACTGATGAGCAGAAGTGTGCCTGGGTGTTGTGTCCCGTCTGACCTGTTAACAACTGGAAGCAGCTGCAGAACTGCAGTGTAAATCATGGCCACTTCTGCAGATGCAGCCAGCTTTATGTAGACTGTCAAATGCTGCTGTAAAACTACAGAGCACGAGTTTAACTTGCTGCTTAATGGAAATACGAGCTGGCTTGTATAACCTCTGCCCAGCAGTTAACAAGAAATCATCATTAATCTGAGAGAATACAACTCTCATCCAAGAGCTCACTAGCTTTTCTTGGGACATTTCAACTGAAAAAGCAAGACATGTATTTCAAAAATACATACCAAGGGTTTTAACTTTCCACAGCTTTTCTTCTAGATGACCAAAATATTTGTTTGACAATTACTTTCTAAATGTGAGTGAGATTTTGAGTTTAAATACTGTACCCTGCCATAGAACAAACCATAAATAACTTGTTTAAGAAGTAAATTCTAACTGAAAAGGGGAATGTTCGTTCTTTGAAGTGCATTTCCTTTCACCACTTCTCTATTAGGCTGATAGGGCAGTTTTAAAAGAAAAATCACAACAGAGAAAAACAGTGTGTGGATAACTTTTGCACCTCGCAAAACAGTTAAAGGTTTTTCTGTTAAAATACACTGTGGTGCTAAAGGAAAGGATATTTTCCCTGTATCTTCATCTTTGCTCTTAAGCCAAAGGAACATGATGTTAAATTCTGCACAAATATAGCACAAACCACAGTCCTTTGTGCGTGTTCTTGAACTGTTTCAAGAAGCCCTAGAGATATCACACATTACCCCATGATTCAAAGCTTTAACCTTGAGGGAAAATACACAAAACAGCTTCAGATTTTTTCCAACTCAATACAGCATTGTAAATACTGTAACAGCTATTTGATAAACACAATAGAAGGGCCTTTAAAGTGAATACATCTCTTTTGCCATGTTTATAGTAAATGTCTCAGTAAAGACTGTTTTAAAATGCAAAACATGATTAACTACTCCAATATTTTTACTGAATCTACTTTTGTGTTGTCTGATTTCATCTGCTTTAAGAGAAATCCAGGCATGTCTCCATTTTGAGGAACACAGTTATCACTTTTGTTTACTAAGAAGGTGGTTGGTAATTTCTAAAGCTAAATGAACTTGGGCTGATCATCTTTGCTGTATATAAAGAATATTTTAAACAAAATACATTTGTCCCAAGTACCTGAAATAATTCTAAGGGCTAATAAAGTGGAAAATCTCCTGTAGCACAAAGAAAGTGGGGTGTACAGAAATGCACTCCCTCTGTGCTCAAGCAGCTTGTATGGGACAGCATAGATTTACGTTAGTAGCAAACTTTCCAAACCCCACAACCTGTTACTAATGTTTAGCTTGAATTTCGCAAAATACCTGATTTAGTAACAAAGCTTCCAGGGTAAAACTATACTGAGATACCTGCAAATAGAATATTAATGTTTCCAGTCATGGTGCCTCACTTTTTATAAGCAAGAAAGTCTTAAAAAATTAAGAAGGTCAAATATCTCCCCTCTTACAACACTGCTTTCAAATTCACTCTTATTGATTAGAAAATATATATGATTCTTCAGGAACTTAAGGAACGTAGATTTGTCAATTTTCTTTTCATCTTCATTCACTCACACCAGAAACAGCAAAATAGCAAATTCCCTTTTCCGGCTTCATTCTCCAGATTACCTTTCAAAAGAGTTACAGAAATTGTGGTAAAGACATAACCATCATGCATTTGAAAAAAATAAAAACCCAAAAGAGTGGCAGTCTGACATCATCATTGCCATTGTATTTCTATGGGACTGTGAATTCTGTAGGACTACTGACATGGAAAGACAGCTTTGTAGAATATTTTTAGCCATCTGTTATTCTTGGAAATGTTGAAAATCAACCTAAAGTGTTAAGCTTTTTTTTTGGCATGAGATATGGCAGCCAAAATATGGTAGCATGACAGTAACTTTTAAGAAACTCTTACTTCTGCATCATTTTTTCACTATGCCATATAAACACCTAAGCTCCACATTAAGAGGAGCTGCTGACCTCAAAGAAAAGGGAAGCTTTGCTACCAGCCCAAAGCTTGTGACAGTCAGCATGAAATCACAGTCCTTCAAGGCTTCAGCGCTGCAGACCGCACACTCCAGCCACGCTCAGCCATGTCCGGGCTGGCACATGAGCAAACACATTTGTTTTGTTGCAAGTCTTTACCAGGTAAGATTTTGCTGCATGAGATACAGACCCTCCACTGGCAAGGAAGGATGGTCGACTACAAAATTTTTCCTCCTGCAACATCTGTCCCCCACACCAATGGCATTCCAGCAAAACAAGAAAACTACCACCCTGTGTGTCAGCACAGTGGTGTGTTCCAGGGGGACACACGTAACACAGGACTAAATACCTGGTATAACAACCTTGGCTCGACATGACTAGAGAAGAAGCCTGCATAAATCCACTACATTTCGGAGCAAGCCAGACACTGTAGAACCACTACTGCATTCGTTTACTCCTAGAAGTATTAATAATTTACCATCTTTCTTAAAAAGCAGCATTGGAGCTGCATCATTGCATTCCAAGCAAATTCTAGGTATTCATGCAGTTTGGTTTTGTCTCTTAGTTCAGTCCTGTGTTTCAGCCCCGCTGGCCTTCTGTAAATCCCCAAAGACAGCTAGACAGAATGAAACCAAAGATTTTATTAAGCTACAAAAGAAAATAAATTACGCCGAAACTCATGTGAATATTTAGAAATTTTTCCAAACACAAGGATAAATGTGCAGCTCTCATCATGAGATACAGGAAAAAACAATTCCATTAAAGGACCACTTATGCCCAGAAAGAACATTCAGAAAGTGATGGGAAAAAAAGAGAATTAAAGGGGATAACCTAATGTCAGGGCCTTAAATACTCCCTTGCCTGTCCACCAGGGACAGGACAGAGCTTTCCTGGGAAGCGCTGTCACCTTTTGCACAAATTAAAGTATTTCTGTCTCTCTCGGATCCAAACTATCTCCTTCTGGGTCGTACAGCTAACACAATAGTCAGTCACAAACGGTAACCAGATGCTGTGCTGGTTTCTAAGCCCGCAAATGAGAAGCCTCACTACCTCTGCTGCTCCCAGCTGAGCAGGCAGAGGTCTTCGTGCTGCCAGCCTTTGGTGGGCGTTTGTGCAGGCTGCCAGAACTATCCTCACCACGGTCCCACTGCTACGTGGACTCTTTGCAGCAAGAGAGGCACTTTCCCAAAGTTAAGCACACAGGTGCATGGGAGGATGAGAGGGAGAACAGACCCATCACGGTGCGAAAGCAGAGAGGCAGGCAGCAGGAGCTGGGAACACTCCTTCCGTCCTGCTGCGGCCCAGGAAATTGAAACAAAATAGAGGGCAGGGGATAAAGCAGATCTTACACCATTTTATAGTCCAGGAATGTTTTTAAAAAGGTGCTGCTAGAAAGATAAAGTCATCACCTTAGCAGTTATCTAAGCAACTTTCTCACATGAAGTCACTACCAGAAGAAGCCAGTGAAGGCTCCTCTTGCACCTCACCAAGCTCCTTCTTGCATTCACCGTGGGTCATTTAAAAAACCCTTGTCATTTAAAAGCCATGAGATCTGCTATGTGGCTTCACAGTCCTGATGTCTGCTCTCCAGTGCTTCACAAGGAATCCTGACCTTACTGAAGAAAATGGCAAAGCTCCCATTAGGCTTTAATGGGGCCAGAACTGGGATCTTAAAGACTGCTTGTGTGAAGGGTCGCAGTCCTGCGAACAGCAAGAGGAAACACATGCACCTTACTGCTCCCCTTGCTGCTAAACTAATGGTGTGGAGAAGAGCTGCTGTTTGCAAGGCTGGGAATACTGTATGAAGTTTCTCCAGTGCAGACAATGATTAAAAGTCTCAGCGGTGGAGGAGAGAGCACGCTCCAAACAAATTCTTTCCTGTTGTGAGATACTTTTTTTTTTTTTTTTCCTTAGCAGACATCAGAACTATCTCATTTGCAAAATACATGTACAAGTCTCCAGGGGGAAGCTTGAACTTATCCTTAAATTACTGAAAGCTTATTATTATTTTCTCATGGAAAAAGTCACGGATGTCTTGTAATCCCTTGTGTTCCCATCTTCTAAAGTTGAATGCATCTTGACCCAGACAAAAGCTCAGGAGCCTGCTAAAATAGGAAGTAAAAGACAATTCTGAAACGATTTACAAGATGTTCTTTCCTTCCAGACTTTAACGTTATGACTCACAATTGGGTGCTGAAAGTTCCCCAAGAACAGTAAAAAAATCTATACATTCACTTGATGAACTTTCTATAGCAAGAATGGGCTGTTTCTGTGTTTTGTAAAGTGATGCAAAGTATTTTGTGTCAACAGAGCTAACCCACCCAATATCTTGGTATGGCTGCCCAGTCTGGGATACTTACCCTCACAGCAATTTCATATTTTGGAATCAAAATGCCTCTACATTTTTAGGGGATGGAAAGTGAAAGGGTCGAGGCTGGAAAGCTAGCAGTGTACCAAAAAACATTAAGCACAATTTTAGTCTGTTCTGTAAAGTGTCTTATGTGTTTTCTTAGGGCTTTATCCAAAGCCCATTGAAACTAATGGGAATCCCTCCAGGCCTAGGCTTAGCCTTTACACTACTATATACATTATCACTAACTGCAATTATATTCTTGTAACATCTGTGGTCAGAACAGGTGCAAGACGCTCTAATAGATAAAATATACCCACAGTAGTTTTGCTACAGGACTCTTTCAAGATTGTTTTCCTGACTTCTGTGCGGTTGTGTTCAATGCCTTGGTTAAGAAAGCGAAGAAAATTTATGCTTTCTGTCCCTTAAAATTACTTGACAGAGAATTTAAGAAACAATGAGTGACAGGATGACAGTTAATGACTAAATTTGGTCATTTACCATATTCTGTATCTAGATGGCAAATGATTTTGCTCACTTTACCATAAAACAGCTCATTAGTCCCATCAGCTGCACCGATGTCTAGAGCTCCTGCATCACTCTGGAATATAAGGGCCAAGTTATGCATCACCCTGCAGAGAAGGTGTCTCCCGACTATACATTTGTCAGGTGGCTGGCAGCAGGTATCACAAACCAGTTCAAAGACCAGATCCTTACAGAAAACAAAGACACCACAGAATATGGGCTGCTTGTGCTTCTGTATTCCAGGAATGCCCTCCTCTCGGGGCAATCCACCAACCAGGATACTAGCCAGAACTTCGCACTAAGAAATAGTACTTCATTCTGTACATAGATTTTAGGAAAATGCATGATCTAATTGCTTTGGGAACACATGGCAGACGAACGCGAACTGGGTTTTGGGGATCTCCAAGGGTAAAGCCTGCAGAAGAGCGGAACATTGGGCTGTCACTGACCAGGTCCAGCACAGTTCTAGCAATACAAAGGCAAACATTACTACATGTGTTTGGGGTTTGCTGTGCTTAAAGGAGAAGTCTATTTAGAGGCTCAGAATTAGCATTAGAGATTACCGGTACTATGTAGGTGAGATCTTATCTTAGTGATATTACATCTTGCGGAAAATATGTAAATATATCAAGTTACATGTGCATACAAAAGCATTTCACAATTACACTAGATATTTAGACAGTTGATCCCCCATACAACAAACGCAAGTGATACAAGCTTTTAAAACTGCAGGAAACAAGTGCTTTTTTTGCCAAATTAGCTGGTAAACTAACTCAACAAGCCTTATCTTGCTCTTATCAGCCCACCTGTCTTTGCCCCTTTAATGTCTGACTTAAAAGAGGAAATGAGTACTTAACTGATAGTGCTTCTTCAAAGGAAATATTTGCTTCAGTTACCTTGCGTTTTTAATGAGATTGTTTAGTCACAGCTTGGCATCAGTTCATAGCATGCATCATGTCAAAACTTTCAGGTTTTCAAAGCACAAAAACACATGAAGCAGTCTGAGCCAGCAAAAGCGAAATTGTTCCTGGTTGGTATAAAATCACGGAGAAGTTTGCCTCCCTTCCCTGGTCAAAGCACAGACAGAATTAATAGGAGAAAGTTACTCCTTTAATTGCAATCCCTGTGCCATCTTGTGGGGCCTGTTCACAGAAAATTCTCCACAATTCAGATTCATCTAAGGGTGGAAGCACCTGAACAACTTCAATTTGCTCACGTTTAAAGTGAAAGTAGGAGCTGCTGAAGTGGCCTCAGCACACCAAGGATCCCTAATTTACTATTATGTCATGCTAGTGAAAAGTTAATAATACTGTACCTCTGTGGTTGGGTGGGCTCTTTTGTTAAAGGGGAGGATAAAAGATGCTATAATATATTTTTATTGGTTCTTTGGGGTTTTTTATAGGCCCCAGATCAAACAATTTACTTTGCATGGCTCTGATTCAGCACACAGTACATGTACTTCTGACACGCAGGGTATCTTATGCAGAAAGACAAAAGCCCCGAGAACACTTACTGACTTAAAACAAAAGCACGGCTCCCATCTCAAACCCTCTCACAGTGCACAAGGTAAGCAAGTGGCTCGCAGCTGAAACGTGGCAGTCTTGCACTCAAACTTTTTTTTTTAAAGCAACTCATTAATATTTTAGATCAATACCCATGTTCAAAATACATTTCTTCTAAATTTTGCCCTTCAGTAAACACCAGAATAGTTTTATAAGGCAAATGACAGAAGTCACTGGAAGCCTTATCACAAGACAAAAGCACACTCTTTACACCTTGCTGTTCAAGGGACAAAAGTTACATGAGCAGCTGGAAGGGGACCCTCCCTAACAACATGCATTTTCACCTTTTTTGTTCTTCCCCAACCTCCACTCTAATTTTACTTTAATATCAGAGTAGTGAAAATGCTTGGGACAGCACTGAAATTGTCATTTATAACTGAATAAAAAAATAAGAGCAAACCCCAGCTCTTCAGGGCATCCTGCCCGCCACTGCTGTGGCACAAAAGTGGACCTTTCTCATTTATATAAACTAAGCACCCTTGAGCCTGTCGGGAAGCTAGTCCAAGGCTTGTGTCTTGTTTGCCCCTTCTCAGCAGCTGAAAACGTTCAAACACCAGAGGTCACCTCTATGTTTTTACTGCTCATCCAAAACAGAAGAAAGAGGAGCAGAAGAAAGAGAAAAGCAATATCCAGGAAGCGCAATTCCTCTAGCTTTCATCAATAAGAGATGTCATGGTGCTACTGTCTGGAAGGACAGCAAACAGGACAAAACCAGTCAAAAATTACCAACTTAAGGAATGAGAAAAGCAAGTTACTGCAACAGGATGCTGGGCACCTCTGTGAGAGCAGCTGGAGGTGTGGTTACACACCACCCACCAGAAAGCATCCAGCCATGTGTGGAATAAGGCACTTGACTAGAAGGGATTTCTCAAACTCCAAATAGATTTGACCTTAGGATTCTCTTCCAAACGCCCAGAACAAATGAAGTCACCATATATAAATTCTTCTGCTGTGTGAATGCCGCTTGAACTCTATGCTGGTGCAAGGTTTACTAAGTAACACTTTGCCTCCCTCATCACAAAATGCAGCTCAGAAATCAGACCCAAACACTCCTATCAAAAGACGGGAGCACTGTTAAACTCTGATGGCTCCTCGCTGCACAGCCAGCCACCCCTGTAAACATCTGGGCAGTGCCATGGCGCCGAGGCTCTGTGCTCTGCCTGCTCAGGTCCCAGGCTGGGACGGGCCGCCCAGGCTGCGTAGGAATGCTGAGTTCCTGTTCTGATGCAAGCAAGCACCCATGTCTGTCCGACTGTGCTCCCTGTACAGAGGTGCTGAGCAGAAATACTAACATCAGGAGTCATTATTTCAATCACAGACTTCTTTAGAAATAGGGAAAAGCTGCATCACAATTTGGCATTACCAAAGGCTTGTACTGGTGCCGTAAAAAGAGTAGTGTGAAAACCACAATGAAACACCTGTGCTATCAAGGAGAATCTATTGGGGTCTTTCCAGTATAGTAAAGTGTTGGCCCAAGGCTTTCTATACCCCTCCCTGTCATGCTTCAACAACATCTAATTCTACAAATTATCAAAACAAAAGCTGTAACACTTTCCTCTGCTTAAATTTCTCAATCTGTGTTAATTTTCAGGCCATGATCCAGCTGTCCTTTTTTCCCTTTCCCAAATACCAAAATAAAACTAGTGGCTAATGAAAATGTACCTTTAAAACCCCACTGAAAGCTCCCCTCATATTGCTGAGGGATTATTTTTCTTACGTTCTATCCAGGCGTCCCATTTTGGAAAATGTGGGAGTAGATTTTGCTTTTCTAGAAAAATAAAACTTATCTAACTTTTGTACATAGTTTCTGTCGCAAACAAACACACAGCTCGAAGAGCCACCCCCAGCCTCGGTTCCTCTGGAGCGATACTTCTTCCTCTGCTGATTGAATGGGTTCATTCATCTGGAAGGACTGTGGATCAAGCAATATTTAAGAGGGAACTGCTAAAGGAGCTTTCAAAGACCAAATGAGCATACAGGTAGAAAAGCAAACAAGACTCCTTCAGACAGAGCTGGAGAAGGAAACTGGAGGCTCTCCTGTGCCACACGGGCTTACAGCAGCCACTGCAGACCTGGGCTGTTTCTGAGAAGCTTCTTTTCGTTCACTGCCGCCAAGTGCTAGGAAGAAATGTATCCTGACTTCCTCTTTCCTCATAGGGACGATGATATTCCCAGCAACTGATGTGTTAGAAAGGGTGCAAAAATAAATAATAAAATACTTGCATACAAATAAGTAAGTTGCCTGAAAGAACAGTTATGTCTAAAAATTCTATATAGTGACCAAACTGCTAAAAAGTTGACAGAACTGCTAACAAAAATAAGAGGTTTCTCAGCAAAAAACAGCCACAATTTCAGGGGACTAAAGTATAATAATTATGGTAAACACTTTTTTTTTTTTTTTTTTTAAATCTGTGGGCAATCCAGGAAATTTAGACCAACGAGCCCTGCAGTTATGCCCAGCAAAGGGGTTGAAATGGTAAAACTAAAATAGCATCATGTCTGGAAAAACATGACAGAAAAAATAAGATGATGTTCTGCAAAGGACGCATGTCCCTACTCTATTCAAGTTCTTTGAACAGGTCAGAAAATTAGCGTATTAAACAAAACCAAAACAAACCTTGGAGACTGTAGTTTAGGCTTCCAAACTGACACAATCCCAAACAAAAAAGATGCACTAGAAAGTAAGTATGGACTAAGTGGAGGTACCACCATAGATCAAAAGGGATAGAACCAAAAAAGAGGATCAAATGCACAATTTTTATTCTCTAAATAAGAGTATGTTGCATATCATTTCATGCCAGTATTTGTTTTCAATATTCCATTTACCAGCAGCACCATCAACACCAATCTGGCTCTAATGGAAGGTGCAGTTTGCCGGCACCAGCCCACAGAGCAGCTCCTCTCCCTCCCTCTGCCCCACACACCACCGGGCGGTGGGAGGATGGCTGCAGCACCCTGCAGGTACAATACAGCATGGCCATTCCCACCTAGGGCAAGATGCTTTCAGTAGCCTCTCAAAGCTGCACTATGCACTAAACTCCTGAATTTCCTGCAATGGAAAACCAGGAAAATCAGCAGTTAGAGAGATTCTCATTAAATAAGATATAACTTGACCTGCAGGGGAGTTAGGCTAAGCAACGTGGCTGTGTCTTAATCAGTGGAAATGGGATTTCAAATTCCTACCTGTTGTATAACCTTTCTTTACTTTAAAGGCTGAGCCAAATTCTTATTTTTCATCTTATGAGTTATGCTAAAAAGCAAAGGCAAAGAGCTTTGGTATTTATTTCAGCACGTATCCTTATAATTGCATGAAATTAAAAGTAACAAAGTGTAGATGTGGCAGTGTGCTCCTCCACCACTACCATCCTCTGCTTAAGCAATAACCACCAGTGAGGGTCACGATGGGTGCACCCAGCTTAAATTGGACTTTGGGGAGAAGATGACAATACAGTAACCAAGGGCTGTCTGGAGCAGCAACCCAGATGACTTGCTGGTATGCAAATAGAAGTCAATCATCTTACTCTATAAATAGTGGACAGCCCAGGGCCCACTGAGCTCTCCTCCACGGCAGCAGGCTGCACGCCAGGATCTCCCTTTAAGTAGGGACATCTCTCAAGGTTATTCCTCAAGGCTGAGCGATTCCTTGCTGCAACAGATCCCCAGTAAGTGACTAGGCACTTGCTAAACTTTGAAGCTTTGCTGAGATTCTATCTTAGATTGTGTACATATAAATCTTGAGACATAAACTGTTGACAAAGTCTGAGACTAGCATTGAATCCAGCCACATCAAAACTTCCTGGAGTAGGAACTAAGAAACCAAGGTGGTCCTCTCTGAACCTCATGACTCAACAGCAGGGTCTTCCCAACGTATCTGACTTATCCTGTCCTCTGTGTGGCAAATAATTGTGTGCCTTGCCATCAAATCTTGTTAACCAGCCACATTTACCATTGAACTTTGCTGACTCACTAGTTTATGTCAATAAAATACATTCTTGCTTCTCTCTTGCAAGTGAAATGCATCACTCCACCCATGACAGACAACCCTAAAGATCCCAGAGAAAAATCAAAAGCAAACACAATAATGTACAGAAAACATTTTGCACTAATTTATAAAATCTGGGCTTAGATTTCTAATCAGCTTAGTGGTAATCGCAACGTTGTTAACTTCCAAAGCCAGCTCTTAATAAACACTCAGTTGTGTGTAGCCTCTGGCGGATCTCAGCCTTATATACTGTAAGGAACTGAAGCAGAACTCCTTAAGGCAAACAGAAGTACTTCATTTTGAGGCCAATGCCAAAGAAATTCCAGAATATATGTCCATAAAAGAGGAGTTAAGATCTCCCAGAGCAGCCAACCAATACAACCGCCGCTTACTTACTTATTATTCATTACTCATACTGTGATAGCGCCCAAGGACTCCAATCATATGCCAGAGCTCATTCTGCTAGACGCTGTGCAAACACATAAGAAAGAGTCTTTAGCCCAAGGAGTTCACAATCTGATTGTTAGTTAGTAAAATCACTCAACCAGAGACACCCCTGTACAATCTTCCTTGACCATAAACTCACCTTTTATCTCACTCTAACAGTGCTACCAATGTAACAACAAAAATAAGGGACTTCTGGATTGCAGATCAGAAAAATGAGAGAAAATTAAAGCCTTGCTAAGTCACCCATAAACACAAATGTACACTTGTAAGCACAAAAGAAGTGCCACCTCAAAAAGCACTTTCATAGACTAGTCCCTGCAAAATCCTATTCTCTGGCTGTCCTTGGGCTACTCTCTTTTCTGAAATGCAAATAAATTAGCACCAATCAGCATGATAAAAAGCAGGACAGTAGGCTTTACTCAGGCCTCTAATTCTTGGTGACATTCTTAACGATGTGTCAGATGGCTGTAATTCTTCTTAAGACTCTGTTCGCATTAAATCATTCAGCAATCGCACTTCTACTAACAGACTCAAGAGCACACTAAATTCACTTCAATCCACTCACCTGTTAGACCTACAGACTACTATCTAAGCACATCTATTTGAACTTTTTTGAAAAAACTTTTCTCACCAGATAACTCACCTCTTCAGCCTGAAAAACTGTTTTCATCCCTTGTCAGACAGAACCCTTTTTATCTCTACACTGAAGAGTTTATTCCATGGGTCTTCCATGCAAGCAGATTTAAAACTAAAACAACAGAAGGCAGCCACATTTCCTAAAGTTTTGATCTGTTTTGAAATGAATCTCCATAGATGCTAGTCCATAAATTAGAAAAAAAAGGTTACCCATGGCAAATATACAAAAAAGTATGTGCACTGCAGTATTCAAAGGAGACAGAGCTTGAGGTCTCCCCTCAACCAAAGCTGAGGCAGAAATGTTCATATTTTTTCTTTCAGCAACTGCCAAATCCCTGGTTCGTTATTTTTCATGTGGGGTGTACTGCACATTCTAGTTTTCTCCCTCCTCCCTATCCACTTTCCATAGCATTTCTGTTCATTTTCTACTCTCCATTTTCTTCACTTTCCAGTTTTTGTTTTCCTTTCCCACAGATTTCTCCCCATCTTTCAGAATACTCTGCCTATTTGGGTTTCTTTTTCACAACCACAGAGTTCTGTCTTCACCGTCCCTGCCCACATTGTCAAGCTCTTCTCTCCATTTATACCCACGTTTTTACCCGGTCAGCGTGGCACAGGAGCCCAGGGAGATCCAAGCATCTTCCAACAGGAAGAGATAACAGTGCTAGGCGGCTGATCCGCTGACCACGCTTCCTAGTGTCACTCTCCAGACACGAGCAGACCATGCCTGAAGTGCTGGCTTCCCATTTCCACAGCAGGCCAGTTTCCCCTTGCCTCCTGCAAAGCTGAAATCTGCATCTTTTAGGGTTGTATAGACCAAAAAACCGCAAATATTTTCTGTGGGAAACAGCCCTAACTAAGGGCTCTGTTCACCTGAAATGTGATGCCATGGGCTTCCACAACCCAGCATGTAGGGAGACTGCACTTGATAAATGTCTGTTTATCATAACTGCAGAAGTCAGTTCTGCTTTTCCAACCTATTTATCCCTTGAGATTAGAAAGGTAAAGGTCACATTTTAAAAAGACAGGCCTTTAAAACTGGTATTTTTTAAGTGCTAGCAGTTCAACTCTCTGTGTCAAAATACTCTATCCTATTCCATAAAATTAGGCTGCACTACATCAACCTATCCTCCTTTAAGGAGCTGGGACCTTACTGATAATAATTTGAAGAACTGCTGTTACATTGATACACAGAAGGTAAAAACTCTGCTACTGAGAAAGGAAACACCAAAACACAGAACTGCAAATTCCAGCATGGGAATGCATTCAGATCATATTCCAACCAAAATTCTTACACTAATTAGAGACTGATTTTTACAAGACTTCAAAATCCTGCGTGCCTCAGGGCTAGGTTACAGAACTACTCCTTTTATCATCACTCTTTAGACAAAGATTTCGTTTTCTGCTCAAATCAGTACAAAGAATCTGCTGCACTACAGCCACTACTGCACCCTTCAAAAACCCAGCCATACTCTCTTTTCAAGAGAGGAAAGTCCTCACAGCACCTTTTCTCATCTTGGCAGTGACAGCCCTTCGGAGTGCCACAGTGGCAAAGCCATCCTCAGGGGACAGAGCCGAACTTGTACTTTCCCCACTCTGTGCCTAACAAGAGGATCTATGCCACACCTTTTACTAGCAAGAAGTGTGGTTTTCTTCTTAACATGTAGGATATGTTCACAGGTTTCCTCTATCCTCTACTTATTGCAAAACCTCGAAGGGTAAAAATGCTACTGTTAAGAAACTAAAAATTTGCCTCTTGCCTAAGAGCGTATTTGCGCAGTTAAAATGCCATCCTAATCTGCTACCACTTTTTGTTTCGCTGTATCTCTCCTGACTTCCCAGGCAAGGAATACACAGCCAATAACTCTATCCTCCTGACTATGCCTTGGGCTCTGGCAAAGGGCAGCTGAGAAGAAAGACGTTTTACATATTTATGATTAAAAGATAACTGATAACCAGGATCCAGATGTTGGTCTCTGCCGGCCAGTGCACAGTGCAATTATTATTCCATTTATAGAAAGAGATGTTGCCCTGCCTTTTCCAGCCAACTAAAAGGTCTTCCATAAAATGCTCAAATATTCTGAAGAGTGGCATTCAAAACAGGGAACGAAAAGGCAACAAATCGTATTTGCTCCACAATTACTGCATTATATAAATTTAACATTGCCTCAATCCTACAGCATCATCCATTCCCACAAACGCCTTGGCTCGCTCTGTCAGGGTGGCTCAGCACCGGCTCCCATATAGGTGCCCACAGACACCACTGCAGCACCCAACCAAAAAGCAAAATGCGGGCTAAAACTGTGCGAGAGCAGCCTCTCAACACCCACAGCCAGGGCAGCTTCTAATGACGAGTAGGCACAAATTGTTTAAGTCAAATGAAGTCTGATGGCATTACTAAAGCTCCTCCCTCTCCAAGCTTGATCTCAGGAAAACTTCGGAGTTTGTTTAAAGAACTGACTAGTACCCTAATTCCCCGTGTTCCTGACAAAGAGCAATCCGGCCCTTTGACCATAGGGTCTCTTTGGGGGCTTTTTTGTTGGAGGCTTTAGGCTGGAGGAAAGGGATGGCATAAAAATAAGTAGGGCCAAAAGGCACATGGTTTTCAAAATACTGAAAGTATAAAAATGGTAGCTACCAGGCTGAGGAATAGCCCACCGCTTCAAGAAACATATTAAGCCCATTTTAACTGTTTGACATCTGGAATCTGACTTCAGAATTTTAATGACTTATCTTCATAAATTTTCAGCTTAATAAATCCAGTCACCATTTATACCAGTAAGCAACATGTTTTGGCAAAAAGCATCCACAATTCCATAAAGGAAAACCAGGTTATAAATGTTAGAAATACTTGGAAAAGTTAAGACAATCACCACAAATGAAAGTCTGTAAAATGTATACCTTTACACTCAGATTCTGCATGCCAATACGTTATTAATTTTTTTTTCAAGCTGTGGACAGGAAAAATGTATGAACTGTTAATCCATTATATACAGCCATTTCCTTTAGGTATTTCTAAACAATGGAAGAACAGAACTTCACTAAAGTTTAAAAATAACTTTTTGTCTACCGACATTTCAGTTCACTTTTAAAATATGCTTTGTATTGTAATGTCGTGGTCATTTGTTTACTAATTGTCATAAACCAAAATAAAGATTAAATTATGTATTTCCTATTAACATCACATTTTTATAATTACACTGTGCATGTCATTCTCAAGCATCAGTGGAACTTGACACAAATGTGATTTCTTCCAGTTCTTTTGCAATTTCTCCCTCTTCCATGAACAGCTTATTTCCCGAAATGTACAATATGCAGTAATTTCTGCCTCAATTAAATAGTCTGATTTTTATTTTCTCTTCCCATTATAAACATTGCTTGTTCCCATGTAACATCAACATCATTTATATGATACAAAAATATTTAGTCAGATAATTAAAACAAACAAAACTAATAACGAGAGCTACCCATCAATAAGTTGTTTTTCAGAGTTATATTTGCTCTTCAAAATATTTGTTTCTTCCACAAAGCCTCAAATCAGATTTGATTTTTAGGGACACTACAGATCCACCAAACTCCAGGTAATTATCAAGTTCCTGGTCCCAAGCTATTACAGATTTCAACAGAGAACATGTCCAGGGGTTTAGAATTTAGAACAAATACATGGGTTTTTATGGTACCAACCTTGGAAACAATGGCAGTATTTCGGCTGTACGTTTCACAGACAGCCAAACACAAACACTGATTACCCCTGAGGCAGACCCCTAAATGACAAATTGAAGTCAGGGCGCAAAGTCTGATGAAATAACAGTAAAACAAAAAACCCCAGAGCTTGCTAGTGTACTGTGTCAGGAAACATTTACAGCAAGTGTCTCTACAAACCCCACCACAAAATGAATTCCTACAAAATTACGTCTGCTTTGGCCTCAGTTAATTTAATGCAGTGTCAGTTGAACCTTACTGGTTTCAGCTTTGTAAGCCCTACCAGGCTTTCACACAGGGCTGGAAACTAGGTTGACTTGGACGTGCTGCACAGGAGCAATACTGGGAAGCACTGGTTGCTGACCCATCGCCACTGCCGTTGTCTCAGCGTATTTCCCACAGGCATACTGCATGAGCAAAATTCTCTTAGTTCAGAGAAAACCTTAAACCAAGCAGTACGTACTATATAGAAAGTTTATATGAAGAAAAGCAAGGATGTCACCCTTCCATGGCTTTAATTTTAAAAGAATAAAAGGAATAAAAAGCATTAAAGGACAAAAATCATTACCCATATCACAGTTCTCTAACCAAGCAGAAGCTTCTGGTACTGCAAAAATATCTCAGGAATTACAGTTTAAGAAATAAAGCTCTCTCTAGCTCATGTCCTAAAGGCAGTATTTTCTGAATTATCTCCCTTCCCCCCATTTTTACTAACACCGTATTATATAACTACTTTATTACTGTTTTTATTTAAGATTTAGAAAGCAAAGTTCTGGACAACAATGCAGGCACTATTAGCTAATTTAATTGCAAATTGTTCCAAGAATACTCATTTGATTGCAGCTGTTTTGCAAATTTGCTGTTTCATTATTGTCTGCATTTGAAGAATTAAAATTTTAAAAATTATTTTTCCACAACATTCATACAGGAAAGATTATGTAACATCCCTTATTTTAAAAATCTGGATTGCTGGGGTTTTTTTTTAAGTCATCCGGATATCCAAGCTATGGGGATTATTATTTTAATGGTGTGTTGCTGAATAGCTCTAAAGCCTCTACAATAAACAGAATAGTTCACAATATCAGAAGGAAAAATTGAATAATTTAAAAACAGATGCCGTAAGTAGCACTACTATTGAAAATTGTTGTTTGGTTGTCCACACAAGACTTCTGAAGTAGTTAAAGAATATCACAAACTACTATAAATCTCAGAGTTTTGTATATTAAGCTGTTACACTGCCATTCTCAAAAATGCTCTGTTAATATTAAAAATGGGGAGATAAATAGTCTGGGATTTTGTTACAAAGCACCAGCAAGTCTTACGATACATACACAACTGGATAGCTGCAATGTTTATAGAAAGCCATTTAAACCTCCACTGAAAGTTCTTAAATCTTTGCTGCTGACAGTTCAGAAGACAAGTAAGAAAAGGCTTGTGCCAGAATCCAGCTTTAAGAAAGCAAGACATTAAATTTTTGCTAAAAGGCTGCCTGAGTTTGTGTAAAAATATTTACAATAATACAACAGAAAACATGCAACAAAAGGTGGGGGTGATTACAGAAACACCCAGAAAATTAATTCAGAAATGGTCTACCGAGCCAGATAGCATTAGCTTCTGCTTCTGATTTCATACTCCTTAAGTAAAAATTCATTTTTCCAAAGGAAAAACAACACTGGGTTTAAAGATCTATCTCAAACACAAAGAAATGAAAACTCAGCTGCCCAGGGTTCCACTGACTTGCAAAAAGTTCAATAATTTGTACTCTCCCGAGGACTTAATCTCTTTTTATCTTTACATAAAAACACTGCTGCACAGATTAAAATTACCCTTAAGCCTCTGTTGCTTATCAGCAGAGATAGCTACTCTATCTCAGGAGTAGCTTCTCTTTTACTTAAAAATTTAAGAAGTAGCTTTTTTACAATTCTAGCCTAACTTTACTAGTTGCCAACCACCTCCTTAGTGGCCCAGAGTGCTTTTAACCCACTGTGGACTTAGCCTGTGCTCACTCCTGATACTCCATATATACATACCTCCATATGCCGAGGTATGTATGGAGATTGCTCGCAGGAGGAAGGCTCTGAGCATCACGAAGCACACACTCAGAGCCACCTGTAATGACCGTGGGACTTGGGCAGCGGTACAGGGGGGACACAGCTCACCCACGGAATGCCCAGCTGCATCTCCCCACACATTACTGCCAGGCCACCTCCCTTACCCCACAGCCTGTTCCTCCTCCTTCCCCTGACCCGCTCCTGCTGCTGGTTTTCCAAAGGTTATCTGAACATGGGGATCACCTAGAGACTTTTTTTCCCAAATAATCAGTATTTTTAAACTGCAGATTATCTGCAGTGCAGCTTAAATGCATGAAGACTGACGTGCTGTTGTTTAAAATCCCTTTTTCAGTAAGATGCATTAGTAAGCAAATGTATACTCATATAAGGAAATTATGATCATTCTTATTTTAGACATAAACCCAGTATTTTATCAAAAATAGTTACACTTAAACCTTAGTAGCACCCTTATAAGATATTACAAGACTTACATCCTTATAAAACTATTTTGCTGTAAATCTCAGTCCTAGCATAGAACAAATTTCTACTCTTCTTGGTTAGAAAAAGTATCCGCTTACCATTTCTTCTGCTGGGTACATTAATTTCAACACAGAGTTTGGTTTATGAGAAGAGCAAGGCTTGAATTAATTTAAAGACAAGAAAAGGGACCTATTTCACAGCCTCATGTAATCTTACTGCCTACAAGTTACCTTTTTTCTTAAACTGTTTTCTTATTAAACAACACACTAGCATTTTGTCTCTTTTGTGTGCATGTAAGAACTCGACCAAATTGGATACACTTACAAACTGCTTTACTTCTCTTAGTGACATCTCTTTAAATTGATTTTTTTCATGGCATGCTCTTAAAAAGCAAGTTTACAATCTAGAAAATATGCCATATTTGCAAACTCTTTTGCTCCACTTGCTTTATGGAAAGGAAAAGAGCCCTATTTTCCACAACTGGCTGTGGTTTTCATGTCAGTGAAGGCCACATAGCTTGGCTGTACACCCTACCCACTGAGTCATCAGAAACTGGACTTGGCTGCAGAATGCCGTTTTTCGTTAGATCCACATGTGATTGACACAGACCAACAATCCTGGGTAGAGGGCTCATGCTAATCAGCCACATACACAAACAAGAGCACTCAACCCACACAAGTTTATCCAATTTGCATGGGCCAGAAAATAGCTTTTCATATCCAGAATGTTGACTTTTAGGACTACTAACTATTCCTTCTTTCTTTATTTTTTTTCCCAGATGGCTCAAGAGCCATGTTTATGTCCCTGACTAGAAACACCAAGGAAGCTTTCATTTAACAAAACCATCTTCTTTTAATACCTAGGCTCTGCCACCATTTGATCAAGGGAGGTTTGCTCTCCAGGGCAGCTAAGACACCAGCTACCTTCTTCCACTCTTCTGCAGCTGACGCTAATTCTGACAGAAAAGCAGAAAGTCAACCGCATCTCATTAGCGATGTGCATATGTCTAAAGTTACCAAAGGCTGTACAGCCAAATTTTGAAAATCTATCTGTTAATTTCCTTAACTTCTCTGTATTTGAGTAATAGTGAAAGCACCAGTGTGTCAGCTGAAAGGTTAATGCTGCAACAAAAGAGCGAGCTAAGGTATTAATTCACAGCATTTGTACACAGATATGCATCATCAAAAGCAGCACTTTGCTCCTGTTTTATTCAGAAAATGTTATCTCCTAAATCAGTGTTGGGTACTCCTGTTTAAATTCAGTAAGCAAAAAAAAATTAGGCGAACTTGAATAGATGTGCGTCACCATGCACATTAAAAAGCAAGAGAATTTTTCAATACAGCAAGTTGCGGAAGCCTGCAGAGCTTCTCCAGGAGTATTTTAAAATGATTTAGGACATGGATAAAGAGGTATCCACCCTTGCAGCTACTGAAAAAATCTTTCAAATAGCGGTCGTTTTCCAAGGGAAGGGTATCAGCAAATGGAGTGTCACGAAGGCATAATTTGCACAGAAGCACAAAGCAGCCTGAGCCAGAAAGTTTCACTGAACTCTCAGCTTTAGTTAAACTATGCCAGAAATAAATGGGAATAAACAAACAGATTAGGAAAAGAAGGCAGAAGAAAGTAATAATCTTCACTGTGAGGAATGGGGCAAACGTAAACTGAAAGAGCCTCTGTGTGTGACAAACAGAGACCTTAAAAGGAAGACTGTTTAGTGCTAAAACTGTTTCGTGTAGGCTTCTTAAGAAAAAATAGCACACCAGCCATCCAAAAACTTTACACCTGGCATATGAACACATTTGGTTTTACGGAAGAGACAGAAACAAAACCCCTAAACCTCCCCCAGAGCTTGGAAACCTGGGCCTTTTGAGTAGGTAACTTCGCAGGAAAACTGAGCAGTGCTAGAAAGATGACAGCAAATGCCGTTCCTCTGCCAGACTCTCAGCGATGGCCATGCCGAGCCTCAGGAACTCACCCTTTGCCATGGGATAAGAGATGGCTGTGGCAGCACAGTCACCTCCTTTCACAGCTTGAGCCCAGGAACCACAAGGGCCCCGCAGAGGGGGAAACCTCAAACTGGCAGTGTCTAATTTGGTTTTGTTTATGTTCCTGTGTTCCCTATTGATCTGCATAAGGCTTAGAATCAACAGCAAAGACCAGCAACCTCCCCAGTACAAACTGCAGAAGCAAAATAATCTCAGAATAACACTTCCTGCTCCAAATCAGAAGACAGCTGGATTCAGCATCTGGCAGTTGGGAAGTGGCCCCAACGTCCACCCAGTACAAGGCTCCTCACACAGACCAGTGTGTGTTTCAGTTTATCTCAGTGCTGCAAGCTGGGCTTTCAGTTGGACGCAGCAGTCTTTGCAATAAAGCAGAAAAAGGCAGAACACAAACCCTCTAACAAGGTGATGCAGGTTCTCAGTAGAACAAACTTGACGAGGACTAGAAAGAGCAGAAGAAAAACAATGCTGGAAATAATCCTTTGGGAACAGTGTAACCCTCAAGTGACTACCACCAGAATCTCTAATTAACAGATACACTGACTCCAACACAAGACATGGGTGTTTATCCTCTAACAAGGATACAGACTGAACAGTTTGGATACTCCACACGGACACACACTGCTGCAGCCCTGCTCCAGGTCAAGGCTCAGCACAAGCCTGAGTCTGTGTACAGAGATTCTGAAAGTGATTCTCCTTGCCCAGTTCCAACTTGTACATTCAGGATTCACACCTGCTGATTTAGAATATTGTAATCTTTCCTATCTGTTTTTTAACAGCTGTTACTTTCAACAGTAGTGGTAGTATAGGATAGCTTGCATAGCTGCTGCTCTTGCATAGGTTGGTGTGATCAATTCCCCTGCTTTCAGCACTGCCAGGAACAAGTGCTATATAGTTAAACGGCCAGGAGAGATCTCTGTCAGTAGCTGGAAAAAACCTACCACACACAACTGCTTTCAAATAAAAGATCAAGGTAACTATCAAAGAGGGACTGCATCACTTTACTGCAGGACCAGCCTTTTCCACAACTGATGTTTCTTCCGCACCTTCAAATGACACTGTCTCAAATCATAAATTTTATTTTACTATAAAATACTTGCCTTGTTCATACCTAAAAGTAAAGGAGTGAAAGAAAAGCAGACAACAGATTCTTGTTAATAGGACTGATGCACCCAAGATTTTGGAATTACATTCCTACTTCAAAGGGGCATTTGCATGTTTATAACAGCCTCTGTAACAGCAAGAAAATGACAAACAGCAGGAGGCTGGGAACACAGATAATCCTGGTGACAGACTGCAAATGAAATAAATAAAAATTAAGCAGATATATTTTCCATTTTTCTTTAAACCAAAGATTACCTTTTTCAAAGTGAAGTTGTCACTTCTATGAAGGATTAATCATAACAGAAACTGAATGATGTCATTGAAGTAAGGACAGAATAGTAAAGAGAGGACGTAGATCAGCATTTAAATAGAGCTTTAAAAATTATGACAAAGAAGCTCTGGTTGATAATATATGGTTAACTTCAGAGATTCAAATATCGGTACTAAAACTATGAAGAGAGGAAGTATGCCCTATAATATGGAATATTTTTGTTGGAATAGTCAGTAATACATAGCAAGTTGCACAAGCCCATCAATACTTTCAAAGTACGATCTCTTCTCCTTTACCTAGGCAAGCGAATGCACAAAGGCTGATAAGGTAAAACAAGTGCTTACCTTGGACCAAACACTACTGAAACAACTAAGTCACCAGTAAAAAAAGAGCACTTTCCTATACATCTGTTGCCTAGGTGACATTTCTCTGAGACCTAATCTGCTGTCTTTGCTGGACAAAAACAAACTTTTACTACTGTTAGCTCTGCAAAACCAATATAACCATGGCTGAGCGAGTTGGAATTTTTATTACTGGCAGTGAAGTAAGATCCAGACAGAAAACAGCTTGATTGTCAAACCCAAATGTGAGAGTTTGAAATATTGGCTGTTAGAAAAATCACCTTTTGACTTGTAAACTAAGCAAAGTTTTATCTGAAAGTGATTGAGAGAGAACAAGTGCAGAACCTCCTGCTGTCTTTACAGTCACTTCTGAAAACAATTCTGCTGTAGGGTAACAATCCTCTGCTCTCTTCCCTTTCTGCCAGCCTGTGTACGCCACTCGCACATGCAACTGGAGGAGCAAACTAAGGAGTGCTACAAAGCTCCAAGTATCACTGAGGTATATCAAAATCATATGGGAAAAATCAAAGAGGTAAGAGACGTGGAAGAAAAGGTATGCAGCTTCCTGGACTGCTGAAGCTCTGCCCTGCTGTGGGCCAGTTTCCCAAATCTTCACAAAAAGTGCAAGCACAGAAAACCCCCTTATGTAGACTTGCTGACCTCCTGCACATCGGACTCCCCAACCCTTGGGATTTAGTTTGCTCCCAGCAGGAACTGTACAGGCAGTCCCTATTGCACTGCTGGGGACCTGCTGTCCCTCTTTGTCCAGAGTCCCATGCTCTGCCACTGCCAGGCCCTCGGCCAGGCTGTGCTGAACAAAAAGGGCAACTCTGGGCTCTTTTCCCCATCTCATTAAAGGCTTGATCTCACCTTTTCTTGAGGGGATCTACACAGCAGGCTGCAGGATGGTGAGCATTAAATCTAGCTCTGACTTAGTTTGCTCCGGGACTGGAAACACTATAGCTGTATCACCGCAGTACTCTGCACACATCAGTCCTGACGTTTACGCAGCTCTCCTACTGCTGCTATCTGGGCTGGCCTCAATTCAACATTAATTCACATTCCTCTAGATATTATTACTTTATCGCTGCCCTTTAGACAGACCAAGTTTTCTTTGCTGGTTCAGATGAGGAAGGATCAAACTGGAAAAAGAAAATCCCATGATCACAATCCTCTACACCTGAACGTGAGACACAAGACTCTCCTGCCCCCCTGCAAACAAGAGAGCACTGCCACTCGGCCCTATTAAGACTTCTTCCTACATCCCAGGAAAAGTGCAACATCAGACTGAGTCAAGAACATGAATTACATTATGGTCTTTTACATATCTGACTTAATCCCAATTTAATAATTTAAAACCTAAATAAATAACATTTTTTCCTCAGGGCATTAGGTCATTCTAAGGTCAGCATTCTGCATCAGAAGGAGCTTACCCATCCTTTGGGGACTGCTTTCTCAGAACATATGTTGACATTGCCCATTCAGGCAGGAAAGAAAAAATTGTTACAAGAAGCTGAAGTCCCAACTTAGACCATATTGCTCAACAACATACTTTTGGATATTTTACTATCAAGACCTATTTATTTCAGGTGATTCCAGCACCTCATGAACAGTCCACGATCTTAACAAAGAAACCCCAAGTACTTTAATTATCTTCTAACTACCAGACCTGCCATCTCAAGTACTGAGGCCACGATGACAGGCAGCTGTGCCAGGGCTCCTGTCCCACGTCCACTGGCCCAAGGAGAAGGGCAGTGTCACGGTCAAGGAGGAAGGAAGCACAGCACACTGCTCCAGCCAACATCAGACAGGAGCACTGGGAATGCTGTCATTAACTGGTCCCCACATTTTGTTTCTGATGGAATACTAGCCAGTGGGTCTTTTTTTATCTAGCTCTGGTTTAACGCATTCCCAAGAGACACCCTGTTCAGCAATCACCGAAAACATTCTTTGGTTTAAATTGTCAGAATACATTTTATTCCAATAGACCTGTTCATTTCCCTCAGGCTTAACGCAAGAGTTTAAGAAAATCACTTTCTCTGAAGAGATAAACCCATCTGCCTTGTGTCCTTCCAGGGGGAGGGCTCCACCTCTGTCCTCCCCATCTGCAACAGCACCGCAGACGTCAGCAAGGGCAACCACAAGCAGAACAACGCGCCTACTGAGGACTACAGTTGCAAAATCAGACACAGAATACAACTCAACACAGCAAGCTTAGTTTGTCTTGATGCTTTCACCACTTCTACTTTAAAACATCAGGGATTAAAATTCATTCCAAATACGTTTAATTATTAAAAAATAGCCATGCAAATATACAGAAATGTGCAATATATTCTTTTCCTATAATAAGATTGATTCTTTTTCCTCTCCAATTGATAACTTCAGACTGATAGCTTTAGTGTTAATTTTTTTACTGTAAATAACTGGGACACTGGATGTTAGTGTTATCATTAATTATGCAGCAGATGAACAAGTCATCTATTACTGAACTAAATTACTTCTAATTGCACATGCAACACTTGCACTTTCCTTATGCATAAATAAGAATGAGTTTATGTCTTTTTGAAAAGTGTATGCCATTCAGACAGTGAATTAACATAGAGTTTACTTCCTGAACATCATCACTGTTTTTATTTTATTTTTAATTTGTACTGTGTAAACACTGAAGTGTACAGCAGCCCTATAAAAATACAGGAAATTATGATCCCTGTCCTAGTGAGTTTACATTTTAAGATAGGATTTCTTGTTAGTGCCAATACTTTCCACTTTTTTGGACTGATCATCAAGAACAACTACAAAGACCTGTACAAACTACATGTACTACTGCCTGCTAACATAAATAAAACGTATCATTACTTGTTTTGCTTCCTAAATCCATTTTCCTCAATGCAGCATGACCCTCTCCTCTGTCCTCCACAGCAACATATTTTGAACTCCAGTTGCCCAACTGAGCAGAATATACCAAACTCTCAAGTACAATCTGTCATTCCTGAATATTAGCAATGACATCTGAAATCCTCAAACTGGTGGAATGAGAAACAATTATTTTATAGATATTTCCACTGGGGTTTTTTGGTTTGGTATTTTTTTCCAAATATCTCACTGATTAAGCCCTTGATTAACACATTGATTCAGGAAAATTGGGTATCATTTTTATCCAAAAATAAAAAAAAATGACCCAAATCGCACAGAGAAAAAAGGCTTCTATAATTTAGACAAAGCTAAATCAGAATTTTTAAACTAACAACCATGTGTAGTCCTTGCACCACAGTTGCTTATCTGTCAAAAACTGACAAGCTACACAATAGCCTTGACTGACCATTATACATCATTCAAAGTTAACATTTTTCCATTTGGCCATCTTATCTTTCTGCTTGAGTGATGAAACCCATGAAGCACTACGTAAAATATCATTCTAGATCCCAAAAGTCTTTTCCAAGGCAAAATGTGATCAATCTCAAGGATTTTTGAAAGAGGAATCTGGTGGCTGTAAAATAATCACTGAAAATACTGAAGGCCTCTTCCAGGCAACTCTTAGTTTCTATCTGCTACATTTGCTGTTGCTGTCTAAGTTTCTTTTGGGCAATTTCACTTGGAAAGGAGTTGTAAAGTTTAGGAAAACCTACCTATTAGCCCTCAGAAGCTGCTATTTTACTAAAAGCAATCAGAATCAAGCAATTGCTTTCTCTAAAAAGAGAAGTATTTTCACGAAGCCAGGAAGTGCTGACGCAAAGATCTACTCCAAGTGTGAAACATCATCATGTGAGTGACATGAAAGCAGGCTGGGGACTCCTGATCCCAGGGCACATGAGGACTGTGCATGCCACAGAGACTGGGCTTGCTTAGTTTCCGTTTGGAGGGCATTTACCCTGTAAATGCCAACAAATGCACCGTCTATGGAAGAACATTGTCATAAGCTTCAAAAATTTAATAGCCTAATGTTTATAGAGGGCATGGCACTGTGGAAAGATGCTATAAAAAAAGACAAAGAAAAATTAAAAACAAAAAAAATTTGAATATGCACAATAATTATATTTTAGGTTTATTTTCCATGGACTGAATTGGAAGATCATAAAATATAAAAGAAATGACTGCTGCGATTCAATAAAGAGCCTCCCCACAACAGGCAAACCTATCTCCAGCCTACATAAAGATACTGTACCAATACACACTAGCATATTTTTATGCTGTGCTTAACTTTACAGACTTTTTTTATGACATCATAAATTCACATAAATTGTTTAATTTTATTATATATTTCTTGTAACTTCTGCACTTGGCTGTTTGTTATATTAATGATGACCATTACCATCCCAGCCACTGACACATAGTTGACTTCAACTAGGCTAGAAAGTTTTGTTTGGCACAGAGTTCTCCAAGCCCACAGGGTTCACTCAACTGTGCTCTACCATGCACACATGCTGGAGCACTAACATGGCACCAAGAGATCTCAGTAGGCTAAAGCTAGCATAGACCATCCTCCAGTGTTTGGTAGTGATATATCAGGCAGGAAAAGAGTAGCCAAAACCAGTTAATAACAGAACAGCTCTGAGAAAACCAGCCTTTTCACTAACTCTGTGGGCTTCAAGCATCAGCTTGGCTCCAGAACGTGGGGACAAAGACAGAAGCAAAAGGCTTCATCTCAGAGTCCAGCACACTGCTCTGGTTTATTTGCGTAATACCACTTAAATGAAATCCCAGCCTCAGTGCACTAAAGATGAGAGTTAGGCCTCTCTGTCTATTCACACTACTCTCAAGAAACCAAAGAGGAATAGTTGGTGGCCCAAAACCAGATGACAAAGCAGGGAGTTACTGGATGCAGCTCCATAAGCCAGGCGGCACTCATGGACCACTTTTCCGTCCTGTCTGTAATGGTCACCAGCTTTGCAAGTGCAAGAGAGAATGGGAAGCTCCGAAGGTTACTGAAAGGTGTAAAATATCAGTGAATTACATTAGAGACACAACAAACATGATCCTTTAAAAAAACCCTGAAACTATGGCAGTTGTTGGGAGCGTATCTGGAGGAAAAGTAATAATTTCTTCCACTTAGTCCTTGTCGAAAAGCAAGCTGTCAGAAAACTATTTGGAGATTCAATACTTTAGGAAGGCATTTCAAGATCCCAAGTATGGGGAAAAAAAAAAATTCAATTTCAGATCAAAGTTCAGTTCAATCACAACCATTCATACAGATATCCCCTTCTTAAAGCAAGTATCTGAACTGACATGGTTACAAAGATAGATGGAAAATGACTGGTTTTTATTATGAAATTGCGTCAGCACCAGCTGAATCGTACAAGACCAGGAGTCGATGCTTAATGCTATTTATGACAGTCCCTATTCATATTTAAATAACTAAAAGACACATCTACAAACTATAATAAAGTAACTCACAGATCAACTAATTATTTATGTTTTGTGCTATGAAAAACAAAACTATTTTTTCCCCACAATGTTACTTCTTTTGATTAAGCAACACAAGAACACACCTGCAATTTAAAATGTCAGTGAGGAAAATATTTTAAGCATAGAACAGCATTGCAACTTTGAAAGCTGACAAGAAAACATTTTTCTAGTACAGCAGATTAGAAATAAGTTTAATGCATTTTAGCTGAAATTAGAGAAAATTTTTTTTAAAATTTTTTTTTTTTGGTTTATTTGAGTTTGTGTCCACATCTATGAAAATACTCCTCTAATATCAGATTGATTTGTAATAACGGCATTTTAAGGGATATTGACCTGGTACAAATGATTAAGAGTACACTTTATGTACTAACTAAAGACTTTCAGGAGGAGAACTGTTTACTAGCTATGCCTCTTTGTAAACAAAAAGATTCCGTTATTTCTAGGGTGTTGATGCCAGTGGGTGGGAAGGAGTTAGACCTTCCCCAAAGATCTTCACCCAACAAAAGCACCTAATTTAAAAAAAAAAAAAAAAGTACTAAGTGAGAGAAGTTGAGTGAGTTTCATCAGTGAGAGGACATATACTATTTGTGATCCAAAAAAAGTATAGATACATGCATATACGAGCATCAGAAACATGAAAATGACAGTTGAAGGGAGAATACAACGCCAAAAGGAAGAAAAGGGGCTGCAGGAAGAAACCTCCTCTATGTATAACTGAACAAGTTAAAGGGAAAACTACAGACTACCAGGATGCAAACAGGCAGTAAAATGCTGGTTCTGCTGCAGGAGCAGCTGTCCTGTGACAACATTTGTATCGCAAATTGCCTTTTTGCATTACCATCGAATTGTTACCAAATCACACCTGGCAATTCAGTAGCTTCTGTACGATAATAAGTTGTCCTGTACTCAAACATACATCTAGAATAGTTTAATGAGATTATTATTAACATTAAATCAGTTCTAAACAATGTGATTAATTAACTGAGAGTCCAACTTTTCCTTAATAAGCTAAGCTGCAGAATGCAGAGCCACATACTTACAGCCCATTCTGAAGAGCAGTGTCCTACAGTAAAAAGGCACACAAACAGCAACAGAGGACAAAGGCCATTAACAATCATTTATTTGTCCTGATTCAAGGACTATTCCCCTCTGTTTGTTCCACTGCCTGGTCTAGCCTACAAAGTCTTGCTGACAAAAAATGCCTTTTCTTACCAAAGGTTTGCAAATACCCACATTAGGATTTCATACCTCAGCCAAACTATTGCCTGTTAAATCTATCTGTCCAAAAAGAGGAAAAAATAAAAAAACCCAATAGTGTCATGGCAGCATTTAGAATGCTAACAAAGTTCCTGGGAGCTCTCACTGCTACAAATTCTTGCTGCAAGGGCATCATGAAAGCAGGCAAGTTGCTCATAGCCATCAGCTGCCAGAACCCACAGTTCAACACAGAGGAAAAGGTCTCCACGTGCTCTGTACCAGGTTCTCGCTTCACTTCCACAGTCCTTAGATCCTGGCACAGGTATAACACGTGTCCTGAAAACTTTCTTATTGCAAATGGCATTAACATTAGCAAAACTGGTTTTTCTGGAATACTTTATACCAGTTCCACAAATGTAACAAGCTGTTTAACAAAAGCATGTTTCCCCCCCTCCTCTCCCCATCGCTATATCCTTAATAGAGATTTTTACAGCATAAAACATTAAAAATCCAAATCCCTCATTGTCATTTCTAGACTAGGTAACATACAGTCCTGGCCTTGACTGTATTAAGTCTTTGCCTAAATTAGGAATGTGTCCTAAGTATAATTCCACAAGTCAAGAAATACAGGAAAACTTTCTATTGTGGAAGAAGATATACCATTGTATTTGTACTCTCAAATGGCATAAACTATGCTGCCACAAGCACAGTAGTATCTGTATTGCTGCAATTAGAGCAGGGCTTTACCCCAGCCATGTCAGTAAGAAATCACAAATGTAAAGAACAGATCATTGCAATATTAACATTCGAGATGAGAGGAGGATGTCTCATCACCTAAGACTCTAGACACTTGTTTCTGTAACATATGATGGGATTTTCAGGATCACGGGCAGCGGAAGTCTGCAAAATCTTTGAAAGGGTATTTGCTCTCTCTCTGAGGCCAAGTTGAAGAAACCCAGCTAGCTATACTGCTGTCAGCAAGCTCAGCCTCCATTGCCTTCAGCGGGTACTTTTACAGCTCTCAGACTAAGTTTTCTTTACTATAAGGGGAGAAAGGGGGGAAGGACAAAGCATAAAAATAAAACAGATCATTTAATTTCTAAAGAAATAGATAACAATGAACTATTCTCTATTTTTTAAGTGAGCTGAGTGACAAGGAATTGCATATGTATGATTGTTTAAAAACGAGTGAAAAAAATACTGTAGAACTTCAGTTGCAACCAGGAGCTGCAACCCATGCAACTCAGCCACAGCCACTTGTCCTCACCCCAACACCGCTATCAGCTTGGCAGTGTATGTAAAACAGCATTGGCTTTAACATGCAAAGTTGTATCTGCAGCGCTACGTAGGACTGAACTACAAATCAAAGTATTTTCAGTATCTGTTAAAGGAAGCCTTAACTGGTTTTAGAAGAAGCAGGACTGCAGTAATAAATCTGATCTTTTGAAGCATGCGTTGGAAGTTGTACCCTCTTGTCAGCAGGTTCACTGTATGATGTATTGTGGAGCTCTGGCTGCAAAGAAGCTGTATTCTGCAGTTAATGAGCTGTTCAAAGTAGCTGTGAAATTGTCAACTTAATTAAGCCATGTTTAGTTAACAGTCATCTTTCAAGAATTTTGTGCAAAGAAGCAGGCTCTGAAGTGCCCAGCTATGCACTGTAGAAAAGTGCTGTATCTTTTCTGAATCAAGAAATTAAGAACTCATGTAGTAAGAGAGAGTGCTAGTTTACAAAGTGTTTAAAGAAAGCTCCCTGGCAGTGCCAGCATAATGGGGACCTTCATATTTTTTTCTATTTTTAGAGAGTTAAGAAGCATAAGCACTTGAGAACAGTCAGTGATAATTTCTTGAGATAGATAATTTCTTGACCTCTAGAAACATATGTATGACTTGGAGAGAGGAAGGAGAGCCTCTTGAAGAAACCTTCATGTGAAGGTCCAAGCTCTCAGCACACAGTACAGAGTTCTCCAGAAGGTGCATTGACATGGCATCCATGATCTGAGAGGTTTGTGCTACTGAGATGAAGTCAGACAACTTCAGAGACCATCAGGAAGACCAAGCTGCTCTACACTCCCTAAATATATTTCCATCCCGGTTGTTCATGTCTTTGAACAAAGCACTTCAACACGTACAACCGTTTTCCTGTACCTTAACCAGGTTAGCACATGTTAAAGACCCTCTTCAAGCTAAATTAAAAAAATAAGGCCTTAGGGTATACCAAGTGAGGTGTTTGTATTCTATTTAAATTAACTGCAAGCTAATTGGCAAACATCCTGTATGTACGTATTCCTCTGGACAGTCGGCTCATGTCCGTTCTACAACAAAAATATCTGTAGTAATCAAACTGATTTATAGCAATCAATGAATCCAGGTTTAAGAACTTGCATTTAAACAGACCATTACCACTGGCCTCAGTTCGTTCCTCAGTACAGAAGCTGAGGTTTCCCAAACCTAACTTAAGACTCTTAAGGACATGAAGACCTCTGGCAGCACCCGGCAACAGCAGAGATGGAGTGCTGTTAGCCATAATCCCTTCACCCTGGCAATCCTCTGTCACGCTTTTCCCTCTACATGAAAGGTTTTGTTGGTTTACCTTAAAAATCATTGAACTATTTTAGAACAGGCTGTGGAGACCCCTCCTTTAGGAGGATCTCCTAGAAATCCTACCTGCTGGCTTGGGGCCTCCCAGTGTTGGGAAAGATGATGAAAAAAAATGCCAAGCCCTCCACCTGCACCCACCTCTCTGCAAAATGGAGGGGAAAAAATACCCAGAAAAAAAACCCCAAAATTATGTACTTTACAGGTCCTTGTATTTCTTACGAAGTGGCATAAAACTAACAGTAGTCAAGCATTTGAAGATTCCCAGGTTAATATTTCACATGTGTATTTAATGTTACAGGGGTAAGAGGAAATGTGTAGTCGAAGTGATTGGCCGCAGCCAGGGAAGCACCGCTCTGCTTTCAGACACGCTCAGCAGAACACGCTCCCTTGGTACCTTTATCCTGAACCAGAATAGCACTGGCACAGCGAATCCTAACAAGTGGATGCAACTGGGTACTTCTCTGACCAGTCAGCTGGAATGCCAGTCAGCTGGGGAAAAAATGTAAGGGGCCACTGACCAAAAGTATGAGGTTTCCTGAGGGGGGATGATAGTTCTTCTTTGCAGGTCATCCGTGGAGAAAGGGCAAGAGACCACACAGCCTCCTTGCCAAACACACTCTTCAAGAAATAACTGACTGAGGGAGGGAGTGTCCTCGCTCCAACTGATGACGATGAGGTTTCTCAACCTTTTAGGACAAATCAGTCTTTCCATAACTAAGTAAAGATCCCTGCGTAGTAACAGACTCCTGCAGCCTACAAGCAAAACCGTTCCCCATAGTGACCTCAGAGTCAAGCACTGGATCCCCCACTTACGTTCTACACTAGCCTCTGCTCTTGACCACATGATTAAATTTAGGAGGCAATGACTAAGCAGTGCAAAGTATCAGGGAGGCAACTCCTAACCCACAGAACTCCTGTCCACAATATAAAGAGCTGAACATCACAGTTACGTCCTAACATCCACAGCCTGCATTTCCTAGCACAGCTCAAAGGCTCACAGAACAAACAGAGGAAAGGACTGCCATCCCCTGAACCTGCATCAGGTGTATTCCACTTCCACAGACCTTAAAATTCTTTAGTTCACTTAAGACTTTGTATACCAGCACAGCAAGGTGACCACACAAAGCAAAACTTACCCCATGAACAGTGTCCCACAACCTTAGCAGGTTTATATTAGCAGAAGAGTGTTTATATTGCCCAAAGAGCACAAGAGAGCCTTGTAAGAACTCTTAGCAATCAGAACAGCCAAGATAAAGTTAGGAGAAAACTTCAGAACTATGTAACCTCCAAAAAGAAGTTCTTTTTAGTTTAACTGGCAAAATAAGAGATGGTAATTTCAGCTCACTTTTTTGACAGTCCAGCTATGAATCTCACTGTAAGCAATTCACAAGAGAGCTTAGCTTTTTAGAAAATGTGAACTTCAGTCATGCTCCTTTGAAAATTTGGTGTCTGGCAACTTTCCCATGGTCACAGTGTGACTAGGGCTAAGCCTGAGGATCAGAGAAGCCGTTAGACTTCCCATACCTCCCGCCAACCACTAACAGGGCTTGCTCCCTCTGCCCCGCTCCCACTCTGAGGCTTTGCACTGATGAAAAAAAAAAAGAAAAACAACCTTCCAAACATTATAACATATCAACAGTGACAGAAGAATGTGTTCTTCAGTAAAATATCACAAGCTAATATATCAATATTTAGTTTTAGGAACCAACAGTAAAGAACATCTACCAAAATTCTATTTTTTTAATATTTGCTACCAAGACAGCAGGCTGACACTACTACCTGTCCTTGAGGGGCAAATACTGTCATCTTTGGTGAGAAGGGCAAAGCCAGGGGTGAGAGGGATAGATCAGCTTCCTCACTGACCAGTTTAATGAGTTTTTATTATTATTACCAAGGATCATAAAAGCTACATCTCGCTTATCCCAGAGAAGCTGGTTCTTGCTGCTCTGTACCACTGCCAGAGGCAGGGCACTGCGAAAAGGCTGTGCAAGTGCTTTTTGGAGGAAACTAGGTTCCCAACTAGCTACTGCTCCAACATACTCGTTTTAGAGAGCTGTAACTTGCAACATATTTCAGAAAACATGATGCCTTCCTGAAAAGTAAGCAGCTGCCCCAAAGTAAAATATTCCATAATTTAGAAGGTTAAATTTTATTCACTGAGGGGAAAAGTATCACCACTAGACTTAGGGGCTGCGACTGACAGCACTACCACTGAATTTGACCTGACTGTTCTCATGACAGATCTCAGCTCCATAGCATTAAATAGCAAGGAACAAGGCAGAACTGAGGACACACGATAACATAACTAACAGTATAAGCAGAACAGCCCTTTCAACTGAAATTCTGCAGAAAGCAGATCACTTCCATGGCAAAGGCAAAAAGAAATCAAATATGAAATTAAAAGTTACAACAGAATCAATGGAAGCATGAAGCAGTGCCTGAGTTCACAGGACATTTTCCCTCAGTGCAGTTGTTAACAAAACAAAAGCTGTTTGTGTTTGCAAAACCCTCTTTGCGTGGCTTTAAAATGTTTTGTTCCTCTAAAATACCAACATTATCCTCAGCTTTTTTTCATCTGCAGGACACTCTGCCTTATGTACAAAAAAAAGCACTAGCTTCTCTAGTCTTGAAGTCCTCTTCAAAATGCATACCCATATTTAGTTACAATTCATCCACCTTCCTTTCTTCTATACACTTTCATCAGTTGTTCTTTGTGCCTGCAACAGTATTTGCAGGAAAAAAATAACATAAATGATCCACACTGGTGGTGTTTCAGCACTAAGTATGTGCTAACACTGGTTTGGAAATAAATCCTCCATTCACAAATTCCACTCAGGAGTACAGTTTTTTTATTGCATTTGTCAACTTAGCAACCAAGTTTTAAGGAGATAAAACTAAAATATCATTATCATATTTCATGCAAAAATTCTGAAAAATGAGAAGTAAATCAGTATATCCAGACTAAACCCAGAAGAGGAACATGAAAAACTCTTCTCATTTTTGTACCTTTAAATAGATTCCTTGCATCTCTCTCCAAAGCACACTCTGCCGAGTGCTGTTAAGAGACAAAGCGCTGCATTACGTGGACAGTTTGACCTGAGTGCAAGTCTTATGTTCCAGGTAATATAATGGCCCCGATCCTGCATGATACATAACCAGGATGAAGCATTCAAGTAGAAACACACAGCGAGCTGGACAAAAAGCCACACACTAACCAGTGGCAGCCTGGTTCTTCTGATCTCAGTTCAGTATCTCTAGCCTTGGCCACACTCTGCATGATTACTTACAGAATGGTCATCTGCAACCACAAAGCACCAGGTAACAGAACACATCCCAACACACTTCAGATTAAAGTGGAGAACTACACAAGTATGAATATGTAGAAAAAAAGTCCTTTTGAATGCCTAGAAATTTTAAGTTTTGAGAGTCACTACTCTCAAGAACAGCAACAGATGGGCAGATTTAATTTACGACCTGAAGCCACAGCCATTTATATTCTCTATGCAGCTACTGCCTGAGAACAGCCCTCACTGCCGTATGACGCTCAGAAAAAGAAAAATAAATCAATTTTCTATCCCATTACTCCCACCATTAGACAATTAATAATATCAATTATTGGTAGTTTTCTGCATTAGCTATGGATTAAGCAATCATAAAATGTGGGACCCAGCCATAAGGGCTGATACCTGGCTTCTCTGAAGTGCAGATAAGGTAAGTTTTGCTTACAGACCAGAGATCAAATTCTGGCTGTTCTGAAAACTTTAAGAACTTTGCCACCAGTTTCAGTACAGCTGGAAACTTGCTCACTGGAGCTATACTGGTGTCTTTCTGGAACGACAGAAAATAACTTAGCCCTTAATACAAATATTATTGCCACTATTTTTTATTTTCAAATCACCTCTCCAACAGGGAGCTATTTTCTACCACAGTGAGAGGTAAACGCAGCAGTCCAAGTTCTGCCTCAGGTACACCCCCGTGAGCCCACAGATTTTAAAGGGATTGAAGGACTGTCATTTTAGTCAGAATTTGGCCCACCGATAAACCTCTTCAGTATTTAAAATTAATGATTTGCTTTGTTTTAAAAAATAAAATGGAGATACCTTGCCAGAAATCCCAGTGCTGTCCACACTTCAGTGTGTGGCAGAGCTCTGGATTCCAGTACTTGTAGACTTGCCTTCTGAAACGTATCCTATGCTGAGATATTTGTCGCTGAGTTACAGCTCATGGACAAGTGCAATTTCACCAGGCAGTTAAAACTACAGTAGTGTGCAAGGCAAGTCACTTCTGCTTCAAGTTACCAAATTAGTTGGTGTGGTTGTACTCAACCATTTGTGGAATTTCTCACTTTTTTTTTTTTTTTTGGGGGGGGGGGGGGGAAGACACCAAAAACCACACATACAAGAAACCCCACAACAAAACAAAAAAACCCTAAAACCTTACAAATTGAAAGAAACAGCAGGCAGTATTTCAAAAAAAAGAAATACACATCTGCAAACTCAGTCATCTCAGCTGAACACTGATCTTTACCTATCTATCACACAGATAACGTTTGTCCATTTAAAAACTTGGAATTAAAACCACTGTTGTAAAATAGTTCTACATTTCAGTGTCTGAAGAGACCCAATCCTGATAATTCAGTATGAATTTGTGTCATCTATCTGACAACGGAGAGTAGGTACTCCTAAATACAGGAAGACTGTATTCAATGCAGATAGAGGTTCTTTTGTTGTGCTTTAATTAAACATCTGCATAGTTTTTTCAAACAAGATCCTTATAAAGATGGTTTAATTTGCTTGCTTACTGAGGTTATTTGTCTGATTAAATTTTATTAGAGCTAACAGAACCTCAAAATGAAAGACAGAAAGCAATGGTAAATGTGTAACTTTAAAATTAAGTTGTCTTTTAGTGACAAGATGGGGCCTCAAAGTTTCCACCACATCCCAGTGGGGAGCTAAAGGTCATTGCTAACTCGAAGTTAAAAACAATGGGAAGTAGAGGATGTCATTCTTTCATATTTGCCCAGTGATTCTGTGTTTTCTTTGTATGGATTTACTTAGGAAACTGGGAAATCCGAAAAACAATTAAAAGATTTCAAGGTTACCATTTTTCCCTTAACAATCAGAAATCTGTTCATGTCACTATGTAAAATGTTTAACTTACACAGAAAAATACCTCTTACTTGAAAAGGTTTGATCTTCCCAAGCATATAAAATGTTTGAAGTTTCCTGTGCAAATTTCAAATTAACATGCAAAATAACTCCCATTTTGCAAAAAGAGTGAATTCTCATCTCCAACAAAGAAACAGACACAACTTATATCTGTTACAAATACTATTTAACAAACAGATTAATTTCTATCCTGATATTAAAAAAAATAATCCTTGAAACAGTATCTATTTAATTCACACTTTGGAATGAAAGACCTACCTAGCCAAAAAGGAGATTGTCTTTGTACAAATAAAAGTATGTTATCCTAATTTCTAGGGATCTAGTGTTCAAGAATTGGCTATAACATCATAAAGTAGCAGAATCAAAAGCTGTATTTCCTCCTGCTCCAAGGAAAGGTGGGAATCCTAATTTGAATCCCTCATACAGGAATCAGAGTGTTTTTCATTAGCAACAGTATTTTTATTCCCAAAACTGCTTTTAAATTTTGCATATTCCTTTTTTAACCCACATTCTTCTGCTTTGCAAGGATATCAGGTCTCTACATATGTATGCAGACTACCTTTAAACATGTAAAACGCTATCAAAAACCATCCCAAATTACCTTGCCAACCACACTGGAAAGAGATATAACCTAATTCATGCCAACGAATTTCCATGTCAAAAAGTAGGTTCTCGCTCTCCTCCTTTCTCCTGAAACAAAGCCATACATGTGGAAGCTGGTTTACAGAAAGCTAAGCTTGTAACTTTATGGAGAGTGACAGACTTACAGACTTCACTGGGAAGAGGAGAAAAGGGCCTGGGAGTTTGATTTGAGGCCAACAGTTCAACCCATAGTGAAAGGGGATGGTCTGGAAGAATGCACAAATTACAGACTCCACTATTTCATTTCGCAGCATGTGTACCAACATCATTTATTACATTTTGGCCTTAACGGGGATTTCAAGAAACAATCTAAAAGGGGCTGGATGCCGAAATCTTTTAGAAAAGCAGAGGGCTTTAAGAACATCACTTCCCTGATTGCCTTCAAAAACCTAAAAATCTGACTCTGGCCAATAAAACTATTCAGTATGTTGTGCACATTAAAGCTGTTCAATTTGCATCTTGTCATCCTGTGCCAATTTAAATTATGGTTAAATTAAGATACCTGATTATTTTACCTAATGGACGGATAGCAATGCATAGAATGTCACAGGGCCAAGCAAATTCCTAGCGAACCTCCACTAAATGAATAGGCCTGACATATGGAACACTGCAATTCAGATGGAAAACTGTGCTGTGGACATGAAATCATGCTCTCTGTGCGGTTTCGGAAACATGGCGAACAGTATTTTAATTCCATCCATGGCTGGTAAAGCAGTTTACAATGCAGGCATATTATATCCATACACATCACCAAAATAGAACACAATGCTAAATTGTTCTCCAAAGTGTGCAGGTGCTTCTGTGGTCCCCTGATAAAATGACAACTGAAGTAAAGCTTGTACTGAAGCAATTTCACCCTGGGACCAGTCTGCTCATTACCATATTTGCTTTAGGTTTCTTCCACTTTTTGATGAGATCTAGGTAAAAGCTTTAGCTGTCCATCTCTCTAGATATTTATTTCTTCTTTGAGGACTCATTTGAAAGTCAGTTGGCATTCCAAAGGCTCAAGAAGAGGAATATTTTCAGTGGATTGTTACTATTGCTTTAGAAATCCAATTCTGGAAGCCCTTCTCAAGGTGAGAGCCAAGAGGGGCGAACAAATGTTCATGTAATAACTAAAATAAAACAGCAATTTATCACTGTTGGTAGTGGCAACTGTTGGATATAACAATTTCAATGCCTGTTAAAAACAATTCTCATTCAAATACCTTTCATTTTCTTGACACAGACATTTACTTGGACATGAGGAACAGAAATTAAAGTACGTAATATGGAAAGTAAAATAGTTTCCAAACAGCATTTTTTTCTAAGTTTCAAATGAATTATGAGCAGCTTTCTTAATGAGACATTCTTCATATTCACATAGACTGTAAGCATCTCCTAGTCTAAAATTCATTGAACAAGAAGTATCTGCAAGTGAGTGTAACTATTTCACCATTTCTTATCTTTAATTTATATTTAGATGTAGCGTTTTGGATGCAAAATCTGAATTGCTGGCACCTTAAATAGCAAGGCAACACCGGTACCTTGCACTGGAACTTCACATCACATATAATACTGGGAATGGTAGAAAGGGCGGGAGAACTAATAAGTATACCACCTCCCATTCTGCCTGGCTTAAGTACATTCTACAAACTAGAAAATTTCTCATTGTGGATGTACTTACACTTTAATCTGACCCATATACAATTAAGAATGCAAAGGGCACAACACAGTAAAATAAATACCTGTAACTGCAGAAGTAAAGGCTTGGGTTTAGTACTTCCTCTATCGACACAATCAGGTGGCAGAAGAGGAAAAGCATAGAAATTAACTACCTAAAATGACCAGGGAAGAGACACACAACAAGCTCAGATCAGGTGCAGCGAAGAACAATGCAAAGGGCAGAGAGAAGTTGTGTTTTGTGTCTGTCAGATGAATTCACAGCTGAAAGTTTTGGTCAAATTTTTACCAATAGTAAGTACTCCAAAAATTTCAGGGTCTACCCTTGCTCATGTCAGTCACACAAGGAATTGCCCTCAAATACAATGACACATTTTGCATGCGTTGGTTTGCTTGATGAGGAGAGGTACCAATAACAATGCTTTAAAAACTGAAAGCACAGCTTATGCTATCTTAGTAGTGCAGCAATCTATACGCTGCGATTTACAGCTTCGGTTTTCTTCCAGTTTACATTACAAACAGGAAATTAAAAGGTAAAAATAAGTAGTAGACTTGAATATGAACCCAGTTCAAATGTCACTACACCAGTTCACTTCATGCCATTTAAAATTTGGACTCCCATCCCCTGGAGAAAAGGGTTCATGCCTTGCACCAACAGCATAAAAAGCAGCCTGAAAGTCTGGAGCCATAAAGATTGGGAAAAGTTTGTGTCTCTCAGCATGGGAAGGATCCTCTCAGTGGGAGCAAGAATCTCTGTACAGGAGAGCTGACGTCAGTGGAAGTGGGAGGGAAACGGTGATGGGAGGTTTGTTGGGGAAATGATTGAGGACAGTTTCAGTGACAACAGGGAGGAATCCAGAGAGGGTGGATGGCCTCAGTGGACAGTACATGTGGGAGTTTCAAAGGGAGGGAGAGCTCGTGTGTTCCAACGGAAAGGAATTACCAGACAGGCAGGAAAAGAGCATACAGTTTAACGGACTAAATAACATGCTGTTAAATGCTGAAACAAGATCCAATTCAGCACTGCAGGTACAATATAGCACACAGCCTCCTATATGCAGAATTATGCAACCATTGGTTTGCAGTGACTGCAAAATTCTCAGGCAGTTTCACACGGTTTGAATGAAGAAAACTAAGGGGCTGGAGGGCTATGGATTTAAACTGGCTGTGCCGTATCAGCTGATAAATCAAAAGGCTCTTTCACATTTAGCCCTGCTGCCTTAGGACTACTTTTATTTTAAAATAAAGAAGTTTGGATTTACTTTCTGATCCTCTTGCACCCAAACGCACATATTTCTGTGTTAAGTACACCCGACAGGGAGAGTTATACAAGAGAAGAGGAAGGAAATCTCACATATGTAAAAGAATGACAGAGCAAAATAAACGCGCAATGTATGTGCTACAGTGTTTATTAATGCACTGTAGAAGAGTGACACACACACACAGACATGTGATGTTGGGACAGCACATGCTTATGAATACCCAAGCCAATTTTAAATAAATACCCATGCAGTCCTTATACCATTCCAGCATTTACTCCACTTATTCTACAGATTAAACAGAGGTATTATTCTAAAGGTGTTTAAGCAGGTTTCTGTGAAGCCAAGCCCCTTTACTGTACAACGCAAATGTCTGAAAAATAAAATCATGACTAATATATATGGAAAAGACTATCACGATTTTGAGTCCACTTCCTTGAGATTTTTAGAGCTACAAAAAAAAAAAAAAATAAAATCAGGAAAACTCTCCTTTGCACCAGTACTGGGTAAGCGTCATTTGATATTTGTAATGTAGCCCTGGACAATCAAACCCCAGTCACTGTTTTTACAACTGCATTTAAGTCTTGTTCACCTTTTACTGGGAAAAGTAGAGTTTAAGCTGTGGAGTCAATATACTGAAAATTAGGGGAAGAGTTTTTATGGCTGATTTACTTTTAGATATGGCACTTATTCCAAGATGCTCATAAATCTTCAAATGAAAGCCACATATGAAAATACTAATTAAGGATGGAGATACAGGTGCCATGACCAAATATAATTTATTAAAAGAGCTCCTTCATTTCTCACATACTATCACCAAAACTCATATATACCACATATATGACATTTATCTCTGCATGTACACATTTTCAGGACTGCTCTGCTTTGTTAATTGATTTTCTATCAATAAACTTAGGGCTCTCCATATTAGGAATGAACAGGTAACTTTTTTAGCTACAGTTTGTAAATTGATGCAAATCATAAAACATAATATGTTCACACCACACATCCAGATAATGATCCTCTGCTATTTGACCAGAAGAAAGATATAATAAACCATAAACATAAAGCCAGAGTAATTCTGGGGGCTAATTAGCAATATATATATAATGCCATTTTACAGTTAGCATGGGTTATTTTTATGACACTTTCTGAACTGAAAAAATGTGCACTACAGCTAACAAACATTGAATAAAATCTATTGCACCACCTATTATGCATATTTTTAATAAACATAATGCTAATGTCAACCAAAGTGAAAATATGAGATTTACACCCGGGACAAGTTTTGTTCTTAGCCCTAACGCAGGACTCTCTTGGCTTTAATCTGTGCATATACAACAAAAGACTGTAAATGTAAATTTCAATAAAAGTGCCCTGAAACCATGTCGAAATACCATTCAGGCAGGTTACTGGCTATTCACACAAATTCTGATGACACTACCGTTGGCCAAAGGACAAAAAGTTTGTAGCATCTTGTGTTTGTGTGAGGGTATCCCAGGGGCCATAAAGCATGTACTACACCCTCTGAAGAACAGCAGTAGTTCCTAGTAGCACCTTAATTCTTACAGTTCTTTCTCAAATCAAAATTCCTTTTAACTCCAGAACAGCACAACATCCTGCCCAATACTCCTTTTGGCTTCAGGAATTTCAGGGTCCTATCCAATATCTTCAACGTTCCCACACTTTGTTTCTTTCCAAACAACTTCACTGTACTGTGAAAATCTTTGCTCTCCAGTGACAGGACAGCATATCCCTCTCTCCAGCACAACCTCTGAGACAACGCAGTTGTCTAGCGCACTAAGAACTGTAAATCTGATCATACTATACACACTAATGTTAAAAGCAGAGAATGAAACACCATGCTGCTTTATAGCTCTAAAGAGTATTATAGGATTTTGCACATGAAAATCATGCAGATGTGGTAATGTCCAACAGATTTTGTATTCAGCTGATCACAAACAGAATTCCATTCTCACTTCTCAAACCCCATCGTTTCACAGCAATGTGCTTAGAGTGATGACAAGGGCAGAAAGTATGACTGAGTGATAAAAATCAGAATGGCTGCCAATGAGATTACAGTATGCATATGAACCAACATCAACCGCACAGCATCTGGCTGAATTATCCAAACCTAGTAACAAGAATTTTTACAAAGTTCTTAGGCAATAAAACTTAACAAAATTAACACAGCTTCCCATGCATGCTTCAGGAATTGTTTCCCTCCCCTCCCCCCCCCATAAGCAACCACACAGAAGACAAACTCTAAGAATATAAATTTTAAGAATATTTTTGGTTTAGATTTTGTGATGTGCAATTATAATGACTATTAAAAATTCAGAAACAACTATCAGGATTCTGATGACAACTTAAGTATCTTTACTGTGGTTACAATGTTAAATATACACATACGATAGACATACTTATGGAACAGGGCTGTAACATTCAGTTTCCTGTACAGTGTTATTAACACAAAAATTCAGCTTAGTCTAACACCATTCATCTACATGTTCTTAGGTATTGTTAATTCCTCCTCCAACTCAATACTTGCAAAGTGTCTTCTCATTTTCTAGACACTTTTTAAACTCCTATGAACTGAGATTACTAAATCTGGAGGTAAACAACTAAAAAAAATCACCCACATAACTGAAGAAAATTATTCCAGGTCAATACTCTAGAAGCCATCTTAATGAGCATGTAAAAATCCTAAGAAAGCTACAACTCATTAGAGTTTCTGCAATTCTGCAAAACACTTGACATTTAGCTAGTTCTTGCTTGCAACGCAAGCTTGTATTTTATATTTATGGCATATGTATCTCAGCTCTTATCACGGTAACCCAGAGCAGATCAGCCATGTTATATAATATCCCCAGGGCTACTACAATTTGATTTGTTTTTATATATATTTGCAATTACTTATTTTTACAAAATAGAGACAGTTCCTCCGAAAAAGCAAGATATAGAGCAATCAAAACCTATAGCATTAGTAACTAAAGCACAACCCATAAACAAACAGGCCATCAATAGAAAGTAAACAGACAAGCAAGCACCCCACATCACTAACTCTCCCACTTTACAAAAATAAAAAATCACAAATCACAATTTTTTTCAGTATATCTGTCGACTTCATACAGCCTTCTGTTGCACCCCTACACAAAAGTATGCACACTAACAGACATGCAAAAAACCTCCAAAAAATACCTTATTTGCAGCAACAGACAAGGTCAAAAAGTTGTAAATCAGTACCCAGAGCAAAAACAGCCGTCCCTCTCAACTTTGTGAATGGAAGAGGTATGCAAATTGATCAGCCCAGCTAGCAGATCGCTTCAGACTGCGATTTGCCTCCGATTCCACACAGCACAAGCACAAACAGCAACACTGGACAACCTAGTACAAACATGTCAAACAGAGGAGTCGGCGGCAGTGCAGCTCTCATGCACCTCAGGGTCCCCCCACGGATGGACAGAGGGGCCCTCTGCGTTCATAGGGAAGACCCACACCCCAGACTCTTCAGGACTGAGGGGACAACTGCACAACTCCTTTTAGGAAAGCTCATTTTGTGGAACGAAGAAAGAGGCTGGGGAACATCTATAAAGTTGTTTCACAAGACTTATTAGCTTATAAACGAAAGTAACAGCTCAAGCCAGGAAAAGCTCCCCCACAACGTATCGCTTCGGCAGGGAAACTCCTCGGGTTAAACCGCTACAGCCAAATCGTGTTCTGAGAGAAACAGTGCTTATGTTTAGCACCCTTTTTACCTTAACACTGGATCTGCTGGTCTGGGCCTCTGCCTCCATGCTCTGGCTGTTCTCCCTCTTGTCTTTCTTAGAGGAATTAGTCCTCACCTCATAAGTGGATGTGTTGTAGCATTTAATGAATAATCCTGGGACGGGGTTGCCTTGCTGCTGTTGAGACATGGTTGTGTTGGTCTGGTGAGGGGAATTGCACTCCTCAGACTCATTGCTACTGTGACAGATCACTCTGCTGTCAGAGAGGTTGGTGCTTGGAACACAGCCCATGCTTTGTGGCCACCTGGGGAATACTTCTAAATTGTGTGTATATATATATATATGTGTGTGTATATATATATATATATGTATCTTTCCTTCCCGTTGGTATTTTCCCCCTGCTTAATTTTTTTAACAGGTTGAACCTCTTTCCTGCGTCTCCGCTACACTCTGAAGCATTGCCATCGGTCCCTTCTACACCACCAGAAACGTGTCTGTTCTCCTCGTCCTCCAGGAAACGGGTCCTTTTATCTCAATCACAGCAGTGGGCTGGGGAGCTGGAGGGGAGGGAAGGGGGGAAATCAAGAACCGGTCGACTTCGTATTTTCACAGATTATTATTAATTTTTCTAAGCCATCTGAGAATCTTGACAGGGTTTTCTTTCCTTCTGGGGAAAAGCAGGAAGAAAAAAAAAATAAAAAGGAAAGAAAAAGGAGGGCCGGGGAAAAAAAAAAAAGCAAAAATAAAAAAACCCCAACCCCCAAAAAACCCCAAGCCCCAAACCACACGCACACACACCCCAGCGTCTTCTCGGCTCGGCGCTCAGAGCGGCCGGGGGCACTGCACCATCTCCTCCCTCCTAGTCCGGAGCAGGGCGCATTTTCCACCTGGGTTTGCACAGCGTTACCGATTAACCCGGGGCCGGCGGGGCCGCTCCCCACCTCGGTCTTCCGCGCTCCCCGCCAAGCGGCGCTTACTCCTCGCGGTCCCGCTCGGCGCCGCGCTGTGCCGGGGGTGTGCTTTGGGGCCAAAATAAATAATTAAAAAAATAACAATAATAATGGGAAATCGCCCCGCCGCCCCCAGGAGCCGGCTGCGCCCCTCACGCCGCGCTGGGCATGTCCCGCACCGCCTCCGTCGCGGACGGGCGGCCGCCGCGGGGGTGACATGCAGGGTCCCGCCGTCGGAAGGAAGCGCCCCCCGTCAGGCGGCAGCGGGGCTCCCCGGCCGCCGCAGCGGCATCCCGCCCGGCGGGGCGCGGGCTCCCGGCGCAGCGCCGCGGGGCAGGAGCGGGCCGGGCGGCGGGTAGCCCCTCTCAGCGCCCGGGGCGGCCCTCGGAGAACCGGGGCACGGCCCGGAGGGCTTCCCAGAGCCGCGGGAGCAGCCGGCTCCGCTGGCAGAGGCATCAAAGGGCCTCCATGTTGGGGGGGATTTTCTGGTCAGAGAAATGATGCGAAACGGCGAGGGGAAAAAAATTTAAAATTTAAGAAAAAAAAAAAGGATGAAAAATTAAAAAGAGCGAGAAGTAGAAAGAAAACGATCCTAGCGTCCCATCCCGGCGGAAAGGGTTGCAGCGGTGAGAGCTCTAATTCCCAGGGCCGTGGTGTCTGCATCCCTTGCAGCAAGGGAAATGCCTCTCTCCTCGCAGCCGCCTTCCCTCGCTCTGCGCTCACCTTGTTATTATTGATGTTCCTCAGCAGCGGCGGCGGCCCCTCCGCCGCCCCGCCCGCCTGCCCGCCCAACGGCCGCCCCGCCCCACGGCCGCCCGCGCGCCCCCCCCGCGCCACCGCCCCCCGCGCCACCGCCCCCCGCCCCGCCGCGGCCGCCCCCCGCCACCCCCCACCCCCCCGCGCCCGCGCTGCCCCCCGTCCGCGCGGCCCCGGCGCTTGACAGCGGCGGAGCCAATAAAAGCACCCGGCGGCGCTGACCTCCGGCCCGCGCTGCGTCAATGCAAATGAGCCGCCGAGGGCCAATGCCGCGCCGCGGCTCCGCCCGAGCGAGCGAAGTTTAAACCGCCGCTCCGCGTGCGCCCGGCCGCTGCGGCGGGAGGGGCGGGAGCGCCAGCACGAGCCGCTGGCGGGCCGCGCGCGCCAGGGCTGAGGCGAGGCGCGGCGCTGAGGCGAGGCGCTGTGGCGGCGGTGCCGGTGGTGCCGGTGCCGTGCGTGGTGCCGGCCGCGGTGCCGGCCGCTCCGTGCCCAGCGGGCTGCTTACTCTGTGGTTAAACAAACCCACAACAAAACTCAACAAAATCCACCTGTAGCGTTCCTGAGGCAGCGCGGGGCCGGGAGCTCGGCCTAGGCAAGCCGGCCAGCCGCTTCCCTGGGAGGGCACGGGGCTCCGCTCCTCAGGGACCAGGAGCCAGCCACAGTCCGGGCTTGGCTGTTGCTTCCACTCATCTTCCCTTTCAACTCCGGTCGTGCCAATTTCATTGAAAGTATTTTTGGGTGGAAAGACTGAAAAGGGAAGGTGCCATAGGTGGAGCCAGACCCTAGGGCATGGAAAATGAACTGCATACAGGCTTATTCTGGAATACGTACATAAAATAAACTTTTTTTCGTTTCTGTATCATATGGAAGTAGCTATATTTCCTTGTGGTATAGATGTGTTTGAGACTAGATGTCTGCACATACTTTAAGAGACAAACCAGAGCATCTAAGGTGGTTTGGCCATGCTGTGCCCAGTGCCAGGCCAGTTCCTGCTGCAGACAAAGGGTGCTGCAGAAGAACCTGCTCAAGTGCCGCTGGGGTCCAACGACAGATGTACAGCACCTTACTCTACCACAGACCACACTCACAGTGCAGACCTTACAACCTGATGGCTTGTAAGAGCCCTATCAGTGTTCCACGTGTGCCTGCCTTTTTTTTTTTTTTTTCACCATGTCATTTATAGCTCTGCCAAACTTTACTCTCACTGACTCTCCAAGGTTCCTCTCTGAGGTACAGCCTGTTTTCACTGGCTGAGCAACAGCTCAGAGGCAACGGCAGATTATGGAAGGCCTGATCAAACTTTACATTTAGGAGCGTGGTGAAAACCAAATAGCAGAGACTTCACTTTTGTCAATAAGCTCCAGCACCTGAGGAGGGGAAAATGATGTTCCACAGGAGGAAACTACATAAATTACTCCAAATTTGTATGATGAATGCTTTTGTGCTCCCCTGTCAGAAATCAAAGTGTTTCAGAAGAAGCCAATTCAGCAGGAGCACTTCTGTGCATTCAGAACAGTCAGCCTTTGAGCAGTACCTTAACTACATAACAAATGCGATCAGGGCATAATTAAAAGCAAAATTTGCACATAAGTGATGACTATTGACAGCAAGAATGGCAAAAAGAAGCTCTTCATTCATGTGTGTAACAGCATCACTTGATGCAGATGAGAGCACAAGGTTAGGAGATGCAAAGCCAAAAATTCAGTGCTCTTGAGAAACGTGGCTTTCCAAGATAACTACAGTATGTGCACCGTCAAAATGCTTTTATTTACTTCGCATAATTGCTAGCATTAAGGGCTGGAAAATCGAGTCTTTCCTTCCCCAATGTCTCTGCTACTGTGCAATTTCAAGTATAACCAACAGTAGTCACATAAACTTCATCCACCTCATTAATTTAGCTGATCTATATAGCCTGTTAGAACCAGAAAAACATGCTGGCTTCCTGTGCGCTCTCATCACTTTGGATGCCCACTAAAGATAAGCACTTAACAACAAATGAAGGGAAAGCGTTAACATACCTGCTTTAAACAGTGGGCATCTTGTCCTCATTCTCTCCTTTATGTTAAACATTATTTACTAGATCCCATTAATAGAAACACACTTAAGTGCAGCTAGAAAGAGGCTGTATAAGAAAAGAATGCTGGAATTCCTACATGTGCCATTAACCACAAGTGTGGGCTCTCCTTTTCTTCAGCCTTAATGGATCTGTCAGCAAAACTGCTATTGCACTTTATTTCTGGTGACACTGGAGGAGTCAGAGACAGCAAAATTTCCTTTTCAGAGCTCCACATTCAGCTTGCAGTGCTGACACCTAGAGTTAAGCCTTCTACTTTGTAAAGCAAATGGGTTTGATTTGCAGCTACACAAAGATGAAACACGCATTTCATGGTGTCATTTCAAAAAATACCAATATTAAACACATCTCTGCTTTCTATTTTGGAGGCAAATTCCCATTCAACCAATTCTTCAGTTCTGACAGACAAATACTGATGCAGGTAGGGGGGAATGCTGCTTTTCCCAAAGTTTTTCCACAACTAACCCTAGGCAGATTGTTTCTGATTGTTTCAATCTACAGCTTAACTTCAAACAAACAAAAAAACCCCTCTATTTGCAAATTTTTCAGATGAGAACTCACACTGCCTTTAATGGGAGGATGAGGTGTGCATAAAACGCCTGAATAATCCCTTAGTAGTTTAATAAAAGCCGTTGAGAAATCACTGGAGTTGTTGCTATACTGATGAAAATCCAACTAAAGAGAAACATTTCTATTTGAACAAGGAACAAGGCATTGGCTTCTTTCTCTTAGATTTGAAAACAGTGGTGCTGGTTTTTATCGCCAATAGAAAAATACAGTTGAAAGTATAGATTTACTTACAGCCTAGAATCAGAGAGAGGTGGTGAAAATGTCAAAATCACTGCCAATGGTAGTTATTTGTCACTACACTATATGAGCTCTGTGGATAAAGGGGCTTGTTCAAGCTTATTTGCTGAAGTGCAGCTCAGGAAATGGTGGGCCTTATTAAAAAAGAAATGAAATAATGCAATAGAGCAGAGGAAGAACAGGAGTGTAGACACTGGCAGATTAGAGCTGTGGGGGAAGCGCAAGGTCAGTACACAGTCAGTAAGTGAGAGGTCAGAGGAGAACTAGCTGTAGGAGACAGCTGGGGAATGAGAAAGGTTATTTATGGAGAATAAGGTTGAATTTCATTCAGGACTACAGAATAAGAAAGAAGGCTAGGAAAGAGCTTGGAATGATTGTTTGGCTTGGTCTCTAGGCAAGCGGGTGCTGTCGAAGATCAAAATATTTAGAGAACAAATACATAAGCTTAACATTTTAACAGGATTTAAAATTACAGTATTCAGTCACTTCCCCATCCATCTCATGGACAAATTACATTAGATCGTGCATTTTTTGACAGAAGACTGAACAAACACACTGACTCCCAGATCTCTGCAACTAGCCCCCCCAAGTCTGCTATCTCCCCCCAGATTTCTATAAGCAAAAGCACTTCCTCTTGATGTATCAGCAGTGTGCACCCATTTCACACAACCCTTGACCATTTCCCATTGCACATTATACGAGTTTTTGCACGAACACTGGGACAATTCACTCCTGTCCAGTTACACAAAAATGCATATGAAGGCCGGGAGAAAAAGTTTGCTGCCAAAATCGAATTCTGATAATATTTCAGATGTCCAAGACACTGACAGGCAGGATAATGCAGAAGAAATGACGGACTAAGACCTGCATGAACAACAAATATCAGTGTGCTTTGAAAAAATGCTTGTTCAGCAATGGCACTGCAAGCGTGCCTGCAGTCCTGCACAAGGCAGCAATCTGGAGATGAGATTACTCTGTGCGGTTTTAATTGCTTCTCCCCCCAAGTCAGCTGTATGTTCCAACTGTGTCTTTTGGCCTTCTGAAAAGTTAGGCAATCCTGCTGGTCCTTAGGCCAGCGGAGGGGGCGGTGGGGAGGGAAAGGTGGAACTGTGGAAAATGTGCCAGCACACAAACAGCTGAAGGGACTCGACACTGCTAACTACTGACACATGAAAGCTGTGACAGAGCTCGTCTCTCCAGACCCAAGGTATTCTAGAAGAGAAAAGAGGGGCCACAATCTGCCTTAGCCACAGGTTAGCATCAGCATTACACACCCCGAGCAGGACACAGTACAGTACATCTGCTTGTCTGTGTGTAAGTGACAGGTATCCTGGAACTGGGCATTTTCAGGTGACATGAGACAAGTCTAAAATTTTCCATGAAGCAGATCATCTCCAGCCCCTGGAATGTAGAGAAGTACAGTGGGTTTGTTTTCTGCATCGTTTTCCTGATGTCCTGAAAAACCCCAACGCAATTGACAGAAGTGCTGCTCTGAAGGTCTGGCAGGCTGGCTGCTTGCTGCTGTTGCGTAATTGCAATTGCAGAACACAGACGACTGTCTGTACCGCTTGGAAATCAGGGCCTTCAAGACAGTCTTAAGTCAGCAACTTTTTCAACTCTAGCACCAAAGATATTCAAGTCTAAAGCTCAGATACTTCATGTACGTACAAGCTTCATTGTCATAACTGGTGTCAAAATGGCTTTTGCAGCTGTAGTTTACACATCATACTCACTGCTGCTCAGTGATCAGCAGGACAGACACTATTTCTGGGAGAAAAATGTAACACCCATCTCCACTGTACCTTCTTTCCACTTTGATTACCCTCTTTGCTGTCCCACAATGTGGAAGTGTCTTTCCTAGCCCCATTCCATCCTAAAGATTTGTCTCCCTTGCTTCTTCCTACCTTTTCCTCAGATCCTTTTGTTTCCTCCTAAGTACCCCTTCTGTCATCTGCTTTCTCTTGCCATTTCCCTCCACCAGATCAAAGCCTTCACCCAGCCCCAAACCAATTCTCACCTCTATGATCTCCCAAAAGCTCAGTCAGCCCCCTCAAATCTCCCACAAAAGCCCCCCATTTTTTCTGGTTTCACAACTGTCCATCTGTCCAACACTTCTCAAGCATCCTCCAGCGTTATACCTTCTCTACTTTGTTTTCTGTAGGCTCTCCCCAAGTCAACCAAGAGCAACATCTGCTTGCACAGCAGATGCAGAGCGAAGGTGAGCCGATCTCTCTGCCACCCAACTGTAGTGGCTGGGCATGGGGCTTCTGCTGCTGCTGGCTTACAGCAGGCTTAGAGGAAGCCTGACTTCAGTGGAGCAAGGCATAAGCAGGGAAAAGGGGTGAGAGCACGGTTTCTCTGAGTCTCCTCTGCCCCAAAGGAGCAGACTGGATCTGGGGGCAGCTGAGACTGACACCCACAGCATTGCTGATCTCTCTAGACACTGTGGGTACAGATCCTTGGACTGATCTGGGGCCAGAGCACATTACAGAGCCCTTACCACTATCCTAGTCTCACAGGTTTTCCTCTCCCTCCCAGTCCTCTCTTCCCAAGTGGCTAAGTCCTCACTACCTAGAGAAGACCACCACCTAAGCCTCGTCTTTCCAGACCCTGAGCCGGGGAGCCCTGCACAGCCTGGGGGATCAGCACCCACAGGATGGTGCACAAACACCCAGCTGCTCCAGCAGGGCCACCCCCAGAACTCAGCCGGAGGGAGGAGCGCTCTGTGAGCTGCCAAAGCAGCCTCCAACAGCTCCCACCGCCTGGCCTCGCCTCAAGTCAGCCAAAAAATTTGTGGGGAAGGGAGGAACAAAGCACTGTCGTCCCCACCCACTCCCCTGTAATTATCCTGTGCTTCTCAAGCAGGATTATCTATCTGGATACACAGTGCCATCCAGCCAGCTGTGACCATAGAATTAGCTGTTCCCCTCTTGGAGAATTTTCCCTTCTCTCTTCCCAAGTATTTTTAAGCTAACTTACATTCATTTAGATGCAATCCTTTCAGTTTGTGATTTTCTAAACCAAAGATGAGAACTGGTCCTTCTGCTAGAAAACTGATCCCACTTAGGTGGAGTGTTATATCCAGTTCTTGCACCCTACAGGCCTTGCTGCCTGTTGTCCCTCTGCTTCCCAAGGGTATTGGATCCCATCTCTTAACTAGCCAGCCTCTGGCCCAGCCCAAGAGTGACCCCCAGCCTCAAGACCTGTCAGACTCCTAAACTGGCTCCTGATGCCCTAACACCCTATATCACATTGTGGCCTGCCTGGATCCAGTAAGAGAAAGCAAAAGAAAGATCAGTAAAAGAAACAAGCAACTCCATCGGTAGGTCAGGTTTCTTTGGTCATCAAAGCTAGAAGGACAAGCTTTTAGTCTTTGCCAGCCTACTCCAGCAGCAGCAGATCAGTTCAGGCTAATGAGGGAAGACTCACTCAAGATAGACTTTCAAAACCACAGACTTGCATCCTTAACCTTTCTCAGAGACGGACGAAGTAAGAGTGGCAAAGAGAACAACAAAATACAGAGCTGGAAACTTACCCCTGCAGCATGGCAGCAGCAGGACTTGAAAAACTCTCCACAATTACTCTTTAAGACATGCTGTACACCTGCGAAACAGATGGCTTTCATGGTTGCTGAATTTATTATTTAAGGAACAGATCCATCATCCGTGGTCGTCCTGAGCAGTAATTTATTATATATTCACAATAGCAAAAAATCCCATGTATTGGCTGTGAGATTTATGTTCCTAGATCACTCAAACATCTGAGAAATTAATCCTACAAACATGTCTGAATATAAGACAGGGAACAGGACATCATCTGAATACTTAACAGCTGTTAGCTGTATTCTCAAGTACATTTCCTTTCTTTGGGCCAAACCGATACCTTTAATTAAATACACTCAGTCATATCCAACTACGTACAATCCTTCCCTGATGTTAGGTCCTTCTGTGGAGCCAGGCAGTATCCTTACATCTGCAAGTAGCTGAACCCTTAATTAACAGAGAGAAGCATACTCTACCATCAAACAGATAACACAGAAATGATTGTGCAATTCATTACTTTCTCTGAATGTACCCCTATTTCCAGGAACGCTTCGCATCCAGTTCTTACATTGCAATCAGGCTCTGTGAGTAATGTTTCATTCATGATTCACCCTATTTCTCCAACCGTATTCTTGTTTCTGTAAGCTCCCATCAGGGAAGTCGTGTTCCTTGCCACTTGCCTGCATGCAGCTCTGTGTGCAGACAGCTGTAAGGAGCAATGTACAAGAATCCGACCTCTGCAGTGCCATGGCACAGTGCTCGTAGATCATGAGTCTTGTAAACTTCATTTTACAGCTGTCTGCACGTCCAGCTGAGCAGCAGGAAGAGCAACACCACATGAATTGCAAGAGGAGATTACAATTTTGGGGAGAGATAAGGAGAAACCACACTGAGGGCAGGTGGAGGAACCCAACCATGTCAGTTTTCTGGGGACAGCTATTAAAAAAATAAAAGAGGCAGACTCAGGATGTGTGGGGGAGATAAATCTTCTGAGTTTTTGAAAAGGGGAAAGCAACGCTTGCAGGCTCACTCACCACACCACTAACAAACATAAATCTTACCCACATGGGCACCATCCTTCCCTACACGCTCACCAGGGCTGGCTGTAGCACAGCTATCACGGAAGGATCTGTCATATTAAGCAGAACAGCACTTGGCAGTTTCTGTGAATTATGGTTGCAGCCAGCACAGCTGGGTGCTGCAGGGGCTGACAGGCTCTGTAGCAGTCACAATAGCAAGCATTAAAAAAAAAAAAAAAGTCACCAAAATGGTTTGGGAACGGAGCTGAAAAATAGTTTTAAAATATGTCCTTTAAACTCATGAGAGACTCCAAATGTACGGGGCAGGGGCTGATCTGATGAACTGGGGGAGGCTGATCTCATGGTTTATATCCGCCCTGGCAACATCTCCTGGGTCTGCACTTAACTGTGCCCAAGTGAGTGGGCTCCTCATCCTCTGTTCAGAGGGTTTTTAACCTCCGCTTACTTGAAATAAGCTGTGATCCCATCTCTTTGTCTCCTTGATACACAGTTTTACTTCCTAGCCCTTTGCAGAAAGGCCCCTCACACTTCGGTGGTGGCCACTCCTTCCTTTATATCTCACATGCCACAAGTGGTAAACCCACCTTTCTCCACAGCCCTAATCTGGTTTACACTTCTGGTTTCAGGGAGTTTCAGAGGAAACCAGTGCACAGATTAGCTTTGCAAAGGATTAAAACAACCAAGTCAGAACAACCACTTTTCAATTCACTACCACAACAAGTAAACCAATATGGACAAAACAATGGAAGATGTGTTCATCTCCTTGCACTCTTGGAAGTTCATTAGGCGAGCATCAGAGTCTTTGAGAAGGTCAGGATCATCCCATGCAAACGACATCTCTTCAGACCCCCAGGCGGACCACTTCCCTCTTGCTCAGCTGGTATAAACACCTAAAAATCACATCTTCCCTTTGACAGTCTTACGTACCAAAAGAAATAACCACTTTTTCAAAAAAAAAGCTCATAGTCCTGAGGACTTCAAAATCTGATCTAAAGTGATTATCTTTTTAAAAGGAAACTATGTTAGTAACTGTCCATTTCATAGATTCACATGGGAAAAGCTATGTAGCCTTTTGAGAGAGAGGGGTAAAGTGAGAAGAAAAAAAGGAAGGACATCTGCTACATAAGACACTTTCTAAAACACTTGAAATAACCCCACTACAAAATCTTTTTCCAAACACAGACATGCTTGTTTTCATCAGCAACAGCAGATCCCAGCATCATCAGTTTTCCACTGGGGAGAAACAGAGAGACTCAAGAAAAATACTGCAAGTGATAACACTCTAAATTCAGCTTACCCACAGCAGGTTGAGTGTGTGCGCAGGCTTGTGCTGCAGTGCTGGCAGCTGTGTGGTACTCAGCTACTCAGCTGCTGCCGGTTATCCAGAGACTCCTTTAGGGCTGGCACAGGGCGTTATTCCCCACTCGCTGCACCCAGAGCTGCCACCTTTCTTGCTCACTTTTCACTTGGTGCCCCAACTAGCCCACACATCATGCACGGGTGGGCAAGCCTTGCTGGGGCCTCTGCCCTGGGTCGCTCTCCCCATCTAGGGGGGATTTCTAAGAAGCTTTGGGAGAGGGACACCATGACACATTCGCTGCCTTTTGCAGGTTTCCCCCCAAAATAGCAGCAGATTACCCTGAACTCATACCTGCCACTGACTGAGCACTGCAACATTCAGCTCTCTACCGAATGCCCCACGGAGATGGAGAGAGGGGAGACATAACAGGTCTCTTACACAGACAGTTCAGTGTCTAGGCAAAGCCCAGTCCCAATTTTCCCCCTGCCTTGGAGCAGCAGCAATGAAAGGATGCAGGGCAAGGCCCCATTGCCAAACAGTATTTGATTTTTAAACTGATTGCCCATTTACAAAAAAACCAAAACAAAACAACTCACCCCCCCCAAAAAAACTGGAGGCATCTCACAGCTGAAACTATGTGTCCAGCTGTGAGGTATTTCACCTCACATGTAACAGATGATCAAAAAGAAAAACAAATTAAGAAAAAAGCAATATAGTAAACCCCATCCTTCATAGCATTTCTGTTCAAGTTTTAATTAATATTATAAGCTAAACAACAGGGGAAAGTTAGCATACAAGGGCTTTTTTTGGAACTGCTGTGCTTGGAGAGAAGCTGTAAGTGTACATGTGGCATACAATACATCAATTTCTTTCACACAGACACTGGTTTTACCAAACAAACCAGAGAAATACAAACTTTTCCTGACTGGCAGTGCAAGTTGTTGCACATTTAAGACTGGAAAAAAGGCACTAACCTATAATGGTCGTTAGAGATATTCATCACTGTATGAATTACCTACAACATTAGAGACTCAGAAATCACTGACACACAGGATTAGGTAAGATCCTTTGATTGCATGTGCTTTGTAAAACACATTGTTGTTTATCCCTTTGCTGGCTAGCTGCGTTGGGTGTTCCTTACAGTGGTGAAGAAAGAAGTGCGACATCCCCAAAAGGTGACTCTCTGGGATACAAAGGACCCTAAAATACAGCCAGGGCTGCTGGAGCATCCTGGGCAGGTGCACTGGGAGGAGCTTACAGCTCCTCCTGAGCAGCACGGTGGCATCACCTCATGCAGCCCTTAATAGCTTGTTGATTCAAGCCTCAGTCACAGGCTTTTAGTGCTGGTCAAACAGGAGGCATTTTCTCACCGCAAGATTACTTTCCAAGAACCCCCAGACTTTCACACCTGCTGATTTCATATCTCCAATGCAGTGAGGTTAGTACCCAGAATCCCTCTTAAAGGTCTCCTTCGTGGTCACAACATGGCACTTAGGCAAACTAAGATAATTTTAAATCAGATTTGCTTTTCTTTATTTGGCCGTTTATTGTAGTTTTGCATTTTCATTAGCACAAAGAACTCCATTAGATCAGCCACCTGCACTTCTGTTCACTGCCTTTAGTTTCAGTTTCTTGTACATTAGCACAATGCTGCAAAATTAATCTTAACACAGCATTAGCCACATTTTTAAAAGCTTCCTGTTAGTCCTAAAGATTTTGCCTATTAGAGGAAGAGATGGATGTGCTAAATTCCCCAGAATTGTTTAGGGCAATCTACTAGGGATACAGTCTTGGAAACTACGCTTCAATGTCATTGCAGGTGATAATACAGTTCAGCTATTTCTAAGCAAGCAGGCTGCTGTTAGATGTTGCTCTTCTGGTGTGTGGATGTCATTACAATCTCCAGCCCTCAGCAGAAGCATTCTTTGAACTCCCTTTCCTCTCTGTCAAACACTAATCATTTCTGCTTTATATTTTATGGACTTTTTGTGGATGCCGCTACTTCTTATTCAACAGTTGATCACAGGAAGACTCAGCTGGGCTGCAGGGCTCTACCACTCCAGTACCAAACAAAACAGTTTGCACGCTGTCACAGCGACTCTGGGGGACGCCTGAACACAACAAGCCATTCCAAAGCATGCTGAGTAACTCCTCACCCTGTGTCTCAGAAGTATTAGTCTATTTATCATAAATATATTGTAAGCATTTTCCCTCATGTACCTAGAATACCTTCCTGTCAGAGTATAAACTGCACGTACTTTGGCCATTTTCTCATCAGCTTAAAGCCAGCACCATACTTGTTAAAATGACAGTACATTTACTAATGCAAGCACTCTGAAAGATGTTTTGGGAAGTGAAACATAATTTTATCAGACTAAATTCACACTGCACAAACACTGGTCTTCAAATACAGTTGTTCCCTCTTCATTATTGAAATAAATTTGAGGTAGCTCCCATATTAAAACCTTCTTAAAAAAAAGATAGGAACTACCCCGCTCATCCTCCACTGGAGGAGACTGTGAACTTCTGATAAAAAGTTTACTTTTGTTGCTCTGCCAAGTGCTAGGCCCAGAACTTGGGACGATTAATAACAGGAATGGGCTGGAGACACGTGATTTAGTTAGCCTTGTTTGCAGTTCGGCTCCTTAGCAAGGTACAGCCTGACCTTAGGTGACTGTGGCTAAAAGGAGCAATTACGGAGCTCAGCAGTGGAAAAAAGGTAAAACAAAAACAGACAGACCGGAGCCATATAACTAAAAGAATTCAAAGTGTTCAGCTAAATTATGCACATCAGAATACACTGCATCCAAGCTTTGTTAACTGCTTCAGTGAAAAAAGAACTTAAGAGATTACAGAAACCTTGGCTTTCTTCTAGAACAGTTGCTATACTGCTTTCTTTTATCTCTTGAGCAGCAAATAAAAGTAAACTTTGATTTATCTGAAGTTATATGGCCCTATCACAGACATACTGAAACACATCACAATTAGTTGATTTATGATTCTAATTCCTTACAGATGCAAAAATATAAATTGAGTGACTTGCCCTAAGTCACCTAGGAAGTGTTTGTCACTGCCTGGAAGTAAGGCTGCAATCTGAGCCCCTTTGCCACAGTATCCACCTTTTGAAACTCCAGTGGTTTCTGGGAAGTCATATATTCAAGATAGTTAATATAGCCAAGTAAAATTCCATATTCTTAAAGTACTTCTAACATAACCTATGATTCCGCAGGAAAGCTTTGCCTCTCCCAGAGTTAGCACATCTTGGTCAGCACCAGCAAAAACCCGCTTGGTGCCAGCCACGGGTTTGAACTGTCTAATGATCATCTGGAAGGCTTTAAACACAACAACTTTCTGACAGTTATTTAAGAGCTGATGGTCTTCTCTGACCATTCTCTGATGGTCAATTTATCCTGAAAATGCCAGTAACAGTCAAGTGAGACGGCATTCAGCAGAGCAGGTTTGCCCCTAGAAAGGAATGTCTCCCAGCTGTGTTGCAAATGGGAACCCCTGCAGAAAAGGAGCTGGAGAGACGTGCGGTGGGCTTACTCATTATCGGACTCGTATACGGGGAATAACATGACATTTCTAGGGAAGCTCAGAAACCCACAGAGAACCTCCCTGCAGCTGTACAAGGAACCAGTTCTCACCTCCATCTATTTTCTTAACTCTGCTGATTTAAAAGGCTTCCTAATTCTTGTTTGAGCATTGAACTGTTGGCATTTTCTGCATAACAATTGGATTCCTATTCAAGAAGGACTTCAAGAGCAGCACTTCTGGTGAGATGAGCAACAGGCACAGAGGTGTGCTGGCAGGGTCTCTCCCAGCCTGCTTATGGCTCACTGCAGCCAAATCGCCTGGAGTGCTCAGATGCTGGTACCCAGACAAGGAGCTCTGGGATCAGAAGCAACTCCACTGAAGCCATTGGAGATAATTTGGAGAACATTTCCTCTATGTGATGTCTTTCCAATGTTGTCTGTGGGCAGAGGAAAACACCAGAGACATGTCTCTGGGATATAGTCATCAAAACGCAGGCATCTTGGGACACTCACCAATGCCCGCTGCAAGCCACAGAACATAGGCCTGCCGCCTGCTGATCCGCTTTGGAGAAAATTGCTAGGGTTGAGGGAATTTATTTTGTTCTGTACTTCAAGGGCCTCCTGTGGCCAGACAGACGTGCCGGATGCAGCTGGAGCGCTCCCTCCCCTTCCTGGTGCAGAGTGCAGCCAGAAGGACCGAGCGGGCTGTCCGACGCTTGGGATGGCTCGCTGCACTGCCCTGGACACAGCGTTCAGGGGGACAATCCCCAACCCTGCCACATCCTGGCCAGCCAGTCAGGGAACTGCTGGGTGGCATCCACAGCCATCAACCCCCCTTAATTCTTCCCACTTACAGCAGCGATTCAGTCCTCTTTTAAAGTGTGTTTCATGAGTATTGAGCTGTATGAGTTTAAAACTGGGCTTAGCTAGCCAGGGTGGATGGACCCTGACAAAGAGCTTTTAAGCCTCCTCTGTGTAAACACCTGGTATTTTAGGGGAACATGTTAGAACATGACAACAGCTTCTTGCACTGGTACAACAGGTTACGAATTGTAATTCTCCGCAAAGACAATAGATTCATGTAACCACAAAATTTAACACATTTATAAGAAGATTCAGTGTTACCTACAAGGACACGGCAATGCTGTGTATTAGCTGGGGCTGGGAGCCCGATTTCACCGGTGCATGGCCACCTTCTCACATAACCGGCTGCAGCGGAGGTCAGCTCATTCCTCTCGGCTACCCGTGCTGTCTCAGTCAGACAGGCGAGTACTGTGACCCGATCAAGCCCATCAAGCACTGATGGCAAACAGGAGATACGAGGCAAAGGGCTTCCATATAAGGGGAGAAAGGAGTCAGGAGTGTTTAGATGAAAAAGCAGAATCAAAAGGAAAATCTTGTAGCACAATTAACTCTCATCCACACAGCCTGCACAGTGCCACCTTTGGCCCGTTACCCCACAGTATAATAACAAAGCTAGATTTAAAAAGACAATTAAAAGGAAACCATGCTATCTGGACAGGACATCTCCTCTGCAGAGCACTTATGATTAACCTTTGGAAACCCCAATAATTTATCACTGAAGTAAGAGGTACAGTGAAACCCCAAGGAGCATTCACATGAACTAGGAGTAGCCTCTGGCAGATGTACTGGCTACATTTAGGCATTCAAGCTATGTACATTAGGTGATCAGTGTCTGCATATAGTGATTTTTGAAATATAGGTTGCAACTTAAACAAAAAGGAAAATCCTATAACATGATGTTTGAATGCCCATTGGAGTATGCCCTGAGACAGCTCTGTGAACCTCACCACAGTTAGTCCAGTTTTAGGGAGTCCGTTAGTAAATTGGACAGGCAAGGTTATGGAACAGAGTAGTGTATGAGCTTGGGATCTCTCTGCAGAAAACATGAGCTTTTTTTTACTGTAAATAATGCAATGCTTGTCCGAGCAGTGGCTTACTGCAGAGCACTGTCTCGTTAGCTCACCTCTGGCCATGACAGGTAGTTGTCACTTGCATGGAAATGAAAACAGAAGTTGATGAACTAATTAATTCACTCAGTGTTTAAAAATCTCTCCTTCCTATCCCTCCCCTTCGCATGACTCCTAAGTAAACTATGTAGAAAGGGGTCTGATTCCCCTGTGTCTCTGGCTTTGATACATACACAGTGCTCCCTCTTCACATGGTTATCTTTGATGTAAAGCCACTGTGTGCTGGCTACTAACTCTATCTGAATCCATTATAGGCACCCCTTGTATAATATGCACCTTGCTTTAGCGTGCAAGACATTTGGTTCCCAAAAACACGATAGGATGGCTAGAGCAACCACTAACCAGACATGCTGGAATGCCTGAAAGTGTCCAAGATTAGTCATTTGGCGGCAATCCTGGGGAACTGTAGTTTTACATATCCCACTCTGGACAGAAAGGTTTAGTGCTTGGGGCCTTCTGGCAGGCCTGAACCCGACTCCTTCCCTCACAGCACACAGCGTAGCTTAGATCAGCCATGACTACAGCAGCTAGAGACGGGATGCAATTGCCATGAAAACCTGGATCATTCACTTTGTCAAATCTGTCTCCAGCATATTCTTTTCTTCACCCAAAAAAGAAATGCAAAATAAAACAAACCCTTTCCTATGCTTGGCCTTGATATTTATTTCTTCTGAATAATTTCAGCTTCTGTGTTTGTCAACTGAAAGCAAAACGCATGTGTCACATATGCATTGATCAGAAATCTGGTGGATGTTTGTATATTATACAAGAGATCAAAGGTTGGAGAAATTTCATTCTGATTTGAGGTATCAACAAAACAAGGCAACAAAACAAGGTTACTGAAGAGCAGCACATGTGCTTGCCAGCTACACACACCAAGGCAAATGCAAGTTTGCATTTAGGTGCTGCAGAGCTGGCCAGACTGTGAAGCAGCAACACTTCTTTGGTCACTGAAGTTCAATGCAGGACTTGCACGGACACATAAGAATGTGGCATGCACTTCACTGCACTTTTAACTGGAGATCCAGTCACCTACATGTAATGTAGCCTATTTCTTATACCACAGCCACACCAGGCAAGAGAACACAGATGCCTGTGCCGTTGCTTTGAGCAAGCCAGCACATCCAAACCATCAGCCAAGCGCTGCACAGAGACAGCTCAGGAATAACTCACGAGCAGCACAGCTGGAGCGGCGTGGCCTGGCCTCTAGGCAAAGTGTGCCTGACTCTCAAAAGGGCTGGTTTGCTTGAGCTTAGTGCTGGGCTGAGACAGAATTAGTCCCACTGGTTCAGGAGCTGGCATCCTCACCGTGAGACCACGGACCTGGGTATCATGCTGTTGTGTGTGGCTGCCACGGCCTCAGCATTTCTGCTCAGAGCTGCAGAAACTAAACCAGTTAAAACACGCAGAAACTGGCAGCTGTCTTTGTGTCTTTCACATATTAAGCTGCAGAACTGGTGCCAAGTACTCCCGCACTCAGGACTGCACAGATGATATTGCTCCTTCAATGTATGACATTCATGGAGCATTCCAACGGCGAAAGAAACCAGCAGAACCAAATGGATGAATGGAAAAACGAATTGCTTCAAGTTGATTTAGAGGAGATATTTAGTCATGCATGGGAAGGAAAAAAGAGAATAGGTGACCAAAATAGAATGAAGCAATTGGAAACAGCTGATGTTTGATGAGAAGTAAGATATTTTCTGGGGTGAGAAATTTAAAAGCCTTGAGTGTTTTGAAAGGTGAATTATGCATGACTTTTTAATCCTTGAAATGGTGCCAGGTTATCCAGAATCCACTCCAGAAAGTTTTCCGAAACAGTTTATTCTAGAACTAAGCCAAAACCTTCAGCCAACTCTGGAAAATCTTATTTAGAGTCAGACTAACATTATGTGAGCTCATGTAAATGCTGGAAAATTGCTCCAGCTGAAAGCATGAGGGAATAGTTTTGTAAAGAAACCCCTGAGTTTTAGCCCAGTTTTATGATGTGCAGTAAGAAAAGGCAGAAAAGGAAATTAAAATCCTTGATAGAAGGAAGAAAGAAAAAAAAAAAGGAGGGCTGAGCTGCATTTTCTGACAGAGCCATTATTGTCTTTCCATTTCACAAAGAGTGGACAAGTTTCATGCTGTACTGGAAGCAAGCGTAAAGGTTTCCTTTACATGAGCTTTACATTCACACACTTAGCATACAGATGTGGAAGACAGCTCCTCAGTCCTGTCCACAGCACCTCATGACAACAAAAGTAACAAACCCAATTTTATTGCTCCAGCCAGTGTCCAAATCACACCAATCATCATTAAAAATCTCTGCCAAAATGGCAGCTCTGCACATTCACCCCCAGCTGGTAAGAATGCAGGTGCCAAACCCCACAGGCACATGGGTGACCCTGTCGTGGGCACCAACAAATTACTTTCCCAACACAACCTTTTATTAGGCTTTGTGTAAACTTCAGGGGACATCCAGGTCTGAAGCATCCTAGCCATTCATTTTTCTGGGTCATCAGCTGCTCTTTATGTGATATCAGTCCTTCTTCTGGGCCCTCCCCTCCCCCCCCCCCCTTTTTTTTTTTTAAACCTGGCCAAAAAAAGTTAGTGGATAAATGACAGATACTACTTTGTCCTTTTAGTAAATCATTGGCAGACATGGATCAGCATTTTGAGATGTTAAGAACATGGTTTAGTGGTGGACTTGGCAGTGTTGGGTTTACGGTTGGACTCGATGATCTTAAAGGTCTTTTTCAACCTAAATGGTTCTATGATTCTATGTACGGGCATAGGTAGGAAGCCAACCAGACAGTATATTACTAATTTTCATAACAAGTACTGATGTTTTGCTCCCATGAGTGTCCACATCTTTTTAAGTCACAAGTAAGAAGTGTGCTGTAATAAGCAAACATGAAGTCAGACACTTGTAGGCTATATAAACTATGTGGAAGAAGAACAGAGGAGCTCTGTGAAATCCATGACATATGGGAAACACTATGTATATGGAGTCTGAAGACACTGCCAGCCTCGCAGAAAGGACATAGATATCCCAAACAGAAGCCTAAGAGAATAAAAAAATCAGTAAGTATTAAGCTGACCCCCAAAATACAATTTGTGAGGTACCAGGTCTGTTTGGAAATTCAAGCCAAATTTGCGAAATTATTGTGAATACAGACAAAAATTCAAAACAGAAATGTATAGCATACCCAAACATGCTTTGAGCAGAGGGGTTGGACTACATGATCTCCAGAGGTCGCTTCCAACCTCAACTATTCTATGATTCTCTGAAATGTTTTGCTTTGGTATTTTCTAAATGAAATGGTTTGGGTTTGATTTTTTCCTTTTCCAGAATGAAAGGGGACAAAAATATACAGCTTATAAAGCAACATGAGGCATTCTGTTTGGGACTGGATAAAAACAATTTGCAAAATTTAAGAATTGTCCTCCTAAACCCTGTCAATTTTCTCCAAAGGAACCTCTGCTTTTAGTTTCATTAGACTTCTGCTTATTTTTTATATTTGAGAGGGAGGGATCAGAGAGCAAACAAAAAAACTTACCATTCATCCAGCTCTGCTCCCAGCCCCTATTTTCTTACTCACAGGGGGAAAACTGCAAAGCTGATAAGCCCTTTCAGATGTACCCCAGTTTCTGCAGGGCTGAAGGTGCAAAGCAGGCGTCTCTGCAGCCAACAATAACAAACACTAATGCCAACTTTGTGTGTTTCCATGGCCATGATGCCCCAGAGACCTCCTCTTTCATCCACATGCTCCTCCCCGCCAAAGCCACCTCGTCACCATCTCTCTGAGGTTGGGGAAGGAGGGACAGTTCAGATACACCCATTTCCCAATAGATTTTGTTTCAAGGGGAAAGAAGAAGCACACACAAAAAAAATATTAAAAAAAAGAAAAAGAAAAAAGAAGAGGTGTTTCTGCTTTTTCATTCTTCCGCCACCTTCCTTGTTTCTCCAGATCTATTTACCCATCCTGTGTGGTTACTGGTAGAAGAGAAACTGTTCAGAAGAGAGCAGAGAGAAGTAGCAGAAGGAGCACCGCTGCACAACCAGCCGCCACCAGGATCAAGCTAGCGTCCCCAGGGCCATACGGGCAAAGCAGAGCAATATTTTCCTATAAACACTAAACCCACTTGCAGTTAAGCCTTGTGCTTGGGCTGGTGTGGGAGCACACGACGCCAACGGATCAGCTACACCTGACTGACTCCAGTCCATTTCCATTTGGGTTGCTGACAGCTTTGGCCGACTGCACGCTCATGGCCAGCGCTGCAAAAGGTGCTGCAGAGGTTGGTGGGACCGACAGGAGGTTGGAAGGGCACCCCCAGGAACATCCCGGGGGGCAGAGGGAAGCGAGGTCTGAGCGCCTGCAGGCTTTGTGGCGGCCAGGTGCTCTCTCCATGCTGCCCGCCCGTCTACGTTCCAGGCACATTCGTTAGCCTGCTGTGCCTGGGACCCTGGCGGGGTGACCTCATGGTGCACAGCAGACCTGCTCAACTATAAAACTGCTCTTGCCGAGGTAGGCTGGGCCCAGGGGACAATCTACCTGTTTTAAGACTAAGAATCTTGGAGTTATCTGCTAAACAAACCTCTGATTCCTCTTAGTATATCAGTCTCTGATAGAGCTGGTCAAAATGTTCCCATCCAGCAAACTTTTCCTGAAGAAAAATTATTAAGGCTTTTACTACTCTTATTAAGAAAATGCTCATCCTGACAGTTAAAAGAAGTACATTTCAAAATCCCCAATTCTTTTCAGTTGTTAGTTGCTTGGTTGGTTGCAGGCTTTTTTCTTAACTCCATCATCCCACTCTCCTCACCTTCCCTTTGCTCCTGTCAGGAGCAAAAAGGAAAAGCAAGGCACACAGGGTGCAACAGAGCCCACAAAGTCACCTTCTGTACCCAAAACAAGCTGTTCCTGGTACTGCAGCACATTACTGTGCCACTAGAGAGAAGCTGTTTTGCTGTGCGTTCTGCCAGAGGTCCTTATCGTAGTCATGCAGGAATCAGCCCATTCAACCCAGAGGCTACATTCACTAGTTTCCTCCTGGCCCACCTCGTCTGCAAGGAAAAGCAAGCCAGGGTCTGGCTGAGAAGAGGTATCTGGACAACTGCTTTCCCTTGACTATGTGGTCAACTCAAATCCTCTGTGCGCCCTATCTGTTTTAAGGAATAAATGGTTAGGCCTGTGATCCGTACCTGCTGCAAGCTATGGGAGTTGATTTGCAGCCTAATTCCCAGGACAGGGCTTGTGCATGCATCAGGGGAAAATGCCAACCCCTATCACACTCAGACGGCGGCTGCTGGTAAAATACCACTGCCGTGCATTTGTGCAACACCGCCATTTCACCTCTTTTTATAAGAAAAAATCACAGACCTCTGCTGCAAACACGAAGGAGCTTCACTGCACCTAAGAGGGTGGTCGGGGTTGGTACAAATGGGGGAACAGGCAAGGAGTAAGAAAAATGCCAGCCTTAGGGAGGGGAGGCAGTGGAGCTCAGCTCATCATATTAGCACTTGTTTGCTCACACAGCAACACTTCACTACAAAGAAAACCAAATCTCCATTATAATCTCACATATTTGGACTAGGCTCCTGCATATTAATTCCTATTGATTGACACGTGGAACAGCACACTTTGATCATCTTGTTAATCAGGTATTCTTGCAGCAATATGTGATGCAGTTTAAATAAGCCAGGTTAAGTCCTTGTGTACACAACGAAGCTATTATAAGAAAAGGCAACGATGAAACTACTTTTTGCAAGAAGTAACCAGAGATTGAGTGCCTTATATGCTTTGGAAAAATTAATTTCATTTACATCATTTTTCATTACTTTCTTCTTAGCATGACATGGTGCTGTCCCCCAGGCTGTGACCGGTTTGGCTTGAAAGTCAAGATTTTGCAAGCCGGACTAGTGAAACCCCCTGAGGCTCTAAGCTTGCAGGGAACTCAGTGCCTTCGTTTTGTGGGGGCATCTCCTGTGTATAGTGTGGTTCGGTCATTCAAAATACTGCCCAGTCTTGAGGCTATTGCTTAGATGCACGGCAGTTCTTGGCAGACAGGACTGCTGAGTTACCACGGCCCTGTAGCACGCTTCGGAGGAAAAGGCCCTTCCTCCCCAAGGTGCCAGGAGACCTCAGCACTGCCACGGGTGAAGAGCACTGCTGGCAGACAAGGCTGCCCAGCCCCAGATAGGCACCTCACTGCACAGCTGACCCTGTTGCCCAGCCTCCCAACAGAATTACATTTGCAAAAGCATCTGATTTGCAGAAATACTGACCAGTCCCAGCTCCTACTGATACCAGCAGGGACTACAAGCACTGGGATACTGAAAAATCCAAGCAGTATCAGCAGCCTGTGCCTCCCTCTCCCTCATTTTCGAGTGTGGCTCAGCCTGTTAGAGACCATAACTGAGTCTTTACGAAGCCTTGGATGGGTTTTACATCAAAACAAAGCTAAGAATGAACATGCATGATTACACCAGGACAATAGCCTAAACTTAACAATCCCTTCCTGTAATTGTCTGAGGCAGCCTGTAGAATGAAGAATAATCTCATGATAAATCCTTGCTGGTCATTTACCATCATTAATCTATACTGTCAGAACGAATTAGTTGCAGAGGAGCATGTTAATTACAATGCAGATGACACTCTAGCTTTAATTATCATGACCTCAAAGTAAACAGTGTCAGTTAATAGACCTCAATTACCATAAATGGTTGTTGGAGAAAAGTGCTATTCGGCTGACGGCACTGACGTCCAGCGTGCAGGGTCTGCAGTTACAATGCTGGCATTATATCATTACTTTTCCAAATTGCTCTCTATTTCCACCCACATTAGTCAGGTCTACAGGACACTTTTTCCACTGCCTATGACATGCCTTAAATTAGGGGTGACCAATTTTGTCAATATGTAGCAACCTAGCTTTATTTATAGAACACTTCAGATTAAACAGCAAAAGTTCTCAGTGTCCTTTTATGCCTTTTCATTTTGCATTTAACAGCTACTTATTCATTTTACTTACCAACTAGAGCTATGTTTTTATAGCTTGTGGTTCCCATTTCAATATTATTTTATGCCATTTCATGGAGGGCTAGGATTATGGAATAAACCTAAACACCTGGACAGTTTGTAAGGCACGGAGAGAGCAGCTAGCAGTGTTGCGAAGGCCCCCAGATCCCATCAGAGAAATATAGCCCTTTTGTTATCATAGGACCTGAGACAAAAACTCTCAAGCCCCATCAGATTCCTCCTGAGATTCCCGATGTGAATCCCAGCAGGCGGGGTGGCTGCTTGCTCTGGCTGTTACCGGCATTAGGCTACTGTGGAGGAGAAGAGGAGGCTCACGCAGCCTGGAGACAGCACAGCAGGAAGAAACGCTTCAGTGCCGAAGCTATCAAAGCGTTGGAGTGGGCTGCCCAGCAAGGCTGCGGGCTCTCCAGCAGCAGAGGCTTTAAGAAGTCGGGGTATCCACTGCAGAGCCCAGGGCTCACATAACCTCTGGGGTGATGGGCGTCACTCCAGTGTGTTTCCCACTGTTCGATATACCTTGTGAAAAAACACCCACAATTTCCCCCGAAACTGGCGCGCAAAATGCAAAAGCCTGAGAAGATATAAGCAGCCTGTGAAATGTCCTGCTTTCCTCTCTCAAGGAGAGCAAACCAAGGAAATAAGGAGTTACAGAAATAAACCAATAAAGTAAAATTAAGGTGGGGAATTTAATCACTCAGGAGATGGGAAATTCAAGGCTATGGTACCCATGGCAACTACTATTTGTCCACAGCGTATGGAACATTAACCTTAACTCCATATGCGGAAACATAAAAAAATTATGGGACATATCACGTACGAACGCATATTTCATGCAGAGGGTACTCTGCGAGGGCTACTGTGGAAACAATAATTAAATTTCCTAACTGCAATGCAGGTAGGTTCATGCACAAGCTGCTCTTCTGAGACACAAGCTAACGTCAGACAAAGCTCCCAGCTCGTCCCCACAGTTCAGGCAGGGAAGATTCAAGGTCTCCTTTTGGCCGTAGTGTCATGTCCTGCCTTATAAGCTTCTGGCTGCTTTTCAGATTTTGTTTTGAAAATTGCCATCTGTTGATTCAGGGAATGTTGTGATGTTTCTTTCAATTGTTGGGTCAACAAGAATTCTGCATTTCTTGTGTGTTTTCCTTTTAAGCAACTAAAGCAACATTCATTGTTCAAAAAGGCAGAAGTCTGGTTCCTGCTGGGTGATCAGTTTATTCGAATGTGAGAACCAGATCATTGCTGAGTTAGACAGCAAACAAGTTATCAAAACCTGAGACAGGTCTGCGTGTGTCTTGAGCTGAATTTTAACCCAGGGCTGGGTGCTGAGGAGTGAAAAAGAGCTAAAACCAAAGCCAGTCAGATAGACAGCCCTGTGGGTGGAACTGTTGTCCTTAAAGTTTCAATTTTTATGTGATCTTGGACAGTTGCTGACTGGTATATCTATTTTTGCTAAAATTCTGCAGACAAGAATTTATGAATATAGAAACCAATGGCAGAAATATAAGAGCTGAGAAGACTAATTGCAGTTGGGGGAGGGGGGCTACTTACAGAAGAATTGGTTTAATAAAAATTAACTTCTGTCTTTTGCCACCACCATGGGACACGGAAGCAGGCAGTCTGGTTGTGACCTCTCCCCCAGCATGACTTTGGAGGTGGCACACGCTATCTCCTCCCAGGGCCAGGGGCAGGCTGGGGGGAGGCAGAGACACCTCGTGCCACGGCCCACAGGGGAAGGAGGTGTCTGTCTGCTGGGGCTTCGCTGCTCCGCCGCGCAGCCCTGCACAGCCCTGCACAGCCCTGCCGCACAGCCCTGCCGCACGCCTTCTCGGGGTGAAAGCACTTGGCTTTAAGCAGAAATAGGCCTGAGCAGGGATCTCAGGCCCTGGTGCCTTAGGAAAAACCTGTGTCACAGGCAGCATGCCAGGTACCAGTGCTTGTAGGCAGCCAAACCCAGCGCCCAGCATCCCCCACACCGAATTTTTCAGGAGGAGCGGGGCCTGACTCTAACCCAGCCCAACACTCTTAATAAAGCAAGTTAACACATCCACAGCACCAACCAGCGTAGCTCAGGTCTGACCTCTGTCACCACTGCATGGGCTGACAGGATGAGGCCAAAATCCAGCCATGTGCACGGAGGGACTGATGGCATCAACAGAGCAGCAGCACGCTCCGGGGCAGGCTCAGGCGCCTCTGTGCCGTGGGGTGGTGGGTGCCTTCGCAGCCCCCCATCCCCGCTCGGTGCCTCGCCGCGCAGTAGGTTTGGGCAGCTCGGTGTGACCGCAGCTGGGGGGCTGTTTGCTCAGGTGGGGCTCCCTGCAGAGGCAAGGAGAGGAGCAGTGTGAAACATAATAAAACTCTCCTCCTGAGCAGCAGTATCCTTGTACAGTACTGTGCCAGAGGGCTTCCATCCAGTAGTTTTGCACATATTTTACCGAGTCAAGGCCACATTTATCTAGCAGCGATTCAAAGCGAGGAGATCTCCCACTGTGGAGAAGATTGGTGTTTCTTTCACCTGCACTTCAAAATAAGAGTGCTCACATGAACTCCCTCGGCCAGAAAACCACCCCACGGCTGCCCCAGACCACGGGCGACGGGCAAAGCCAAGCTGAAGGCACGGCTGAGACAGGCAGCCCAAGTACAATCTGTGCAGCCTGGCTCCCACCACCTGGAGATGTGTGAGCAGGAAGCAGCGGTGCTTCTCCATGGCTGACTTACAGGTCAGGCTTGCCTGGGGGGCCCGCACCATGCCATGTGGGCCACCCCTTACCCAGGCACATGCTGGCCCACGTTTTGCCCACCCTTGTCCTCCTTGCTGAAGTCTCTGAAAATCCTCAGTGTCAGCTCTGAAACAGAGGCTGATGGCCCCACACCAGCAACAGTCGGCTCGCAGGCCTGGAACCCCCCACAGGACCATAAAAATCAGAAAGAAAGCATTTTACATGAAGGGAAAAATGTTTAAGGTAGCCTTAAACTTTGCAAGAACACATTGCAAGGAGACGCAAGAGGGGTGTCCCAGTCAGACCAGCTGATTAAGAGACGTGTTGTAACCCCAGCATCCTTCACAAGACATCGGACTCCAGGGAAGGGGAGGACTGCCAACAGCAGTGCTGCCCTTTGCTCCTAGAGGCACAGGCACTCTCACACTGCAGGGTTTGCCATTGCTCGTACAAATCCCAGACCAGGCTCGCAAGGGGCTGGTCTGCAATTACCGATGTCGTTTCCAGAGAGCTGCTCATAACCTTGGACTTTTCTCACTGTAAGCATCTTAAAAATGAGCTATTCCTCATCAGGGAGAAATCAGGATTTGATACTGCACAGCAACGAACAGCTAAACAAGCCAAATCTTGAAAAGTAGCTCTGCGTATGTTTTCACAGAAGTCATGGCAGGTTCAGGAACTAATCTGGCCAGACACCACCACAATATCCGTATGTTAACCTGAGTTAAGGCAGGTTTGAACACTGCTGAAAAATCCCACCCTGCAAATTATTTCCATTTCTGAATCTCTGACCTGCTGTTTATGGAAAGGGAAAGAAGTGCAGTGATGAGGTAAATGTGTTTATGAATGCATTACTGTTGCCCTTCTACTCTAACAGCTTATAGTAATGACTTTACCACCCATATTTATTGCTAATCAAGATCAGCACTGGAGGGAGAAGGAACAGTTTTTGCCATGAAGTCTGTGCTAAGTCAAGACACTGTTTTTAACTCATCACATGGAAGGCATAGCCCAGGCAGACTTAACCGCAGACTGTTCATGGCTAGAAGTATCCCTTTTCTAGGAGTTTGCTCTTATTTCTTACAAGTGCTTACATTTTACGTGGCGCATCTGCAGAGCAGCAAGCACAGCCTGAGCTGCAGCAGAGCAGGCAGAGCCCAAGTGTTCAGCAGTCTCCACTCAACTCCCATTTGAAGGGTTTCCTCAAAAGCAGCACAAGCTACCATGCCAGCTAACCTTTCCAGCCTGCAGCTACAGAGCAAAGCGTAGCTGTGGACCTGTGTCAAAGGTACATTTGTTAACACATTTCCCCCCGAGTGCTAATTAACATTTACATCAAGTACTATGAGAGCAAAAAAGCTTCACACAAACACAGGGCAGGGAGGCAAATTCTCCCCGCCTCCCCCGCCCGATGCAGTGTACTGTTTGCCCTTCAGGAGCTGGTGAAAATCCAGTTTGTTTTGTAATCTTCAGTTCTCTAAAATCAGATATTTCTGCAAGTTAATAACTAACTAGCTTCGTTTTATTTAAAAACCTACAAGTGCATTTAAAATTCTATGAAAGCAAGGCCTTGCTGGCGCTGGTGCCAGCCAGCCCGCCTGCACGTCTCTGTGCTGAGTCACAGCACGAGCGCTCCCCAGTCTCCTTACAGAAAATGACGATATTTTGTGATTTTATAATAAACACAAATAAAAAGGACATCAACACACTTTCACTTGCATCTCGAAACAAGATTGAACCTCCTTAAACTAAACACTAAGACAAGGAACACAAACACAAACATTTATAGCTGGATCTTCAATTGCCACATTTTGGGATGCCAACAAAGGGGTTCTAATGAGCAACATTTGTACCCACAATAAGATGCAAAATTATTTGCAAACACAAATTTGCACTTGAAAAAAATGTGAAGGCAGTTGCTGAATGGCTGGTTAATGAGCTATTATCAATATTATTTCTCAATATTTTTTTGAGAAAAATATGCTATCACATTGAAGTAAAATTGTTAAGACTGCAATCAATGTAACTAAAATTTGAAAAAATCTTCTAGGTTTTTCCCAGGGGAGAAGTTTTTTTCAGTTTTAAAAGGAAAAACTAGAAAATCCCAGGTTTACAGAAGGAAAACCATATTCTATAAGCCATGAAACAGTGGTATGTAAAGCTTCACCAATTCTGTGAACTGTTAGGCCACGAGAGAGTGCATATTATTATTCGATATATTCTCTCCTGCCACAACCATGCATCCTGTCCAGGCTCCCATGAACTCAATGCTTGGTGTCTAAATAAGTGCCAATATCCTTGAAACAAGGCACACTTGCAGATGTAGAAAAAATTGACTGAGCAAGGGGTACAGCTGCACACTACTTCCAGAAATCAGTTTCTAACTCTCCGCCTCCACAGAAATCAGGATCCGAGATGAGTAATATATACTATGAAAACACAGACGTTTTGATCGCAACTGGTCTAGAGTTCTGTGAATGTATTTTGTTATTGTTGCCCACTTGCCAAATATTTGGGGTGAATAATTTTCAGCCTCAATGTTTACAAACTGCTCTCATTGTTTCATCCCTTTTTACTTTTTTTGGGGGGTTTTGTTTGAGTGTTGCTTGCTTCTGCCTTTTAACTGACTATCCAACTCTGTAAACAGTAAAAATAGCAAACAGAAAATGCAAGAGTGATGCATATTTTTGTTGGAGATACTCAAGTGAAGGACCCTAAGCACTAGTGAGAACAACTGGCTGGGCAGTACTGTGGGAGATGGCAACAGGAGATCAATGCTGAGCAGATGTTCCAACAGGACAAGGTGATTTTTTCTTTGGCTTGACCAGCTCTTGAAACCAAACATGTTTTCATTAGATACACACATTTCTGTGTATTTTTTAACAAGTGGGAAACTTATTTTGCAGATTGCCAGTTTCCTAAGTTCTCTGTCTTAATTTCCAGTAACACCTATCAAGAAAAGGCAATTCCGAGCTAAAATCTAAACTGGCACATTCCTGACATGATCTCCCAGAGACTTTCTCCAAAGCATGAATGTCTGGACTGAAATCCTGGCACAGCAGAGGCAATAGCAAAACTTCCACCAGTCCACTCCAAAATTTGTGAAGACAAAAAAGCCCCACTATTTTTTGAGAAACCAAAATGGAAGTAGAAAGCCCAGCTCCCAAAACCCTAATAATTTAATTTCATATAACAGGATGAGAATAATATAAACATGCTAACCTGTCCAAATTGGAAATCTTTCAAATTTCAAGCACAGGAAACAACAAGTTTTTTTTTCAGACAGGATGTCAGAGTTGCCCCTGTGGTTATATGTGAACTGAGGACAATGTTGTTACATGAGATCAAATTACAGACACAAGCAAACAGAAAACAATCTGCCAACGTCACTGTCACTGTTCGGTATTTGACAAGAAGCACAGCTGACCCATTAGGAAGGTTAAATGCTCTCCAGTGAGCTCTGGGAGAATACGAGGAGTTTGCTGTTGGACATCGAGTTCCATGCAGTTAAGTTGTCAATTTGTTTGCCCAAGTTAATGCTTATCTTACCCTATGCTTGCTGTGGTTGTACTAAACACGTTTGACCTGCAAATCTTAAAGCAGTAGCTTTGCTAAAATTATAAGAAGTTTCTGGATTTTCCAAGTGCCTAAGAAAACTATTTTGGTAGTTTCCACAGCACAGAAACCTGTAGTTACTCAGGTATTTGAAACTGCCAGTGAGGTGGATGACAGTCGCTTAACCACACACATTACCATTTGATTTCTATTTCTAATGTTTAGCACAACCTTGCTCTGAGGAATTTCTGAAGTTGTTTACAAAGGCTGATGCAGAGGTTGCGTTCAGTCTGGTCCAAGGGCAATGGGTTACTGAAGTCACTTGTAAACACCAGAAAGAGGTAACATTTTCTGTAAATGGGAGGGGGGAGACGGGGGATGGGGACGACACGGGCAGGGGGAGGAAGTCCTCACCTTGCACCAAGGACCATTAGAGACAGGGATGGCTTCCAAAATATCTGCTCCTTCATTTTCTTCCATGTCTGGTTAGTTGCAAAACTTTGGTTTCCAAGGAAAAACATTAAATCACCCTCCGGGTAAAACCAAACCAAACCATGCAGCCTCTAGTATCCCAGTTTGTGAAAGCCTTGCAGAAAGCCACGCGTCAGTTTTATGGTCACTGGTCTAATCCAAGGTTGCAGATCCCGCTTCCTCGCTGGATTTCACAGAGCCTGACCTTTCTTTTAAGCCTTGATAGCTCATCTTGTCAGTCATTTATCTCTCTCAGACCTTCCTTGCAGATCCAGGTTTTCACATAACAAATAGCAAAACTTTACAGCTTCCCGGGCACTGTAGGAGCACGGACACTGAACCTCTGATCATCAGGAGAAGCGTGACAACAGAGTGCAATGTGTGGCCACACCTCTCTGCTGCCGGAGCTGGCCTAGACCATAAAATCAGAAGCAAGGTCACCCAGCAACCAACCGTTCCATGTCGCTACAGTAATAAAGCCAACTTACATTCAACTTATTGCTTGGGTGGATAAATATTGTTATTAGATGAAAGAAACTCGGAGAAGACGGCAGGGGGCTGGCAGAGCTGAGATACGTTCATTTTGATACATACAAAGCTCTTAGCACACACGTGTGGGCCACATACAAACCCACAAAGTTCTGTTTGTAAATCCCTTCGGGACCCCTCCACACGTCTCCCCAAGGCTGAGCAGACCCTGTTGGGACCCCCACGCACATCTCCCCAAGGCTGAGCAGACCCTGTTGGGACCCCCACGCACATCTCCCCAAGGCTGAGCAGATCTGTGTGGCCTAGCAGGCTGGGTGGGTCACCCCTGCAGCACACACCGTGAGCTCCCATCCAGGGGACAGCCAGACATCCACTTGCCACATGCTAAGCTTAAAAAAGCTCCACTCTCAAAAGTCTACATAAAATGGGGATGAATTTACAAAATAGCCCTCAGTTCCCTGCCAGAGCTGGCAAAAATCAGGCTATACCATAAGGCTGCCTACAGCAGCTTTCTCAAGCAAATGGATTATTTTTCTCAGGGTGTGGAGCAACCACGTACCTTAAGAAGTCAATTTAGGCAGCGACGTTTCTCTCTAAACACACTGCATGTGTTACAGAGAGGGGCTACAATAAATATAAATAAAAGCAAGTAACAAAAGATCATTCCTCTTTGTTCTCTTTACACTGCATATCAGGCAGTGCCATTGCAGATAGCTGGTGCCCTAAAATTTCAAAACTGACTGTGATCTCTGGCATCTATTTAAGACGCACGTGGCTTCATTTTCAGTGCAGCCACTTGGCCCACTTGGGAAAGGTGTCTCTTTAAGGATCCCCAACACAGAGGAGTCCAGGGTCACTGGTTACTCTGGAAAAGTAAGGCCACTTTTTCCTCTCTCTAATATGCAACCTTTATTGCTGAACAATTCTTCCTAAATACCTATATGGCAGGAGACAAGTTTGGTTTTTTTATTGTTTGGTGGCAACTGTGCAGAAAGATTAAAGTTAATGTTGTCAAAATGTATTTTAATCAAATATTCATATTGGCAGCATCATTAAAAATTAGCAGTACAGGGATCTGATTTTCAGACCCCTTTCTGCCCCTACAGCACAAAGTGCCTAACTGATTTCCTCAAGATCACATGCTCAATTATATACTCATCTTTTCATTAATCAGACTGGATTTCTCTGCAGTTTAATTAAAATTGGTCTTTAAGGAGTTTGAGATTACATTTTACAAAACCACCAGTAACTAGAAGTGAGTTCTGTGTAGGTTATGACATGAATAGTTACAGGACAGCAAATGCTGTGAGTTGTGTATATCCAACTGCGAGCAGTGTCTGCATTGTTGATTACATATTTATTTCAAAGAAGTGAAGTCAAATGTGACAAACCAAACAGGCACGAAACACAAGGGCGTAGATGTCTCTTTATGAAGAGACAGCGAGGCAAAGGATAGGAGTGCAGATTTGGAAACCAGCAACCTAGGCTGTCTTTGCCATTGATTCTGTGATTTTGAGAGGTAAATCAAAAGCTCTGTGCCTCGCTTTCCCTGCCTGTGCTGCAAGACCAGCAATACTCAGCACCGCTGCCTCGCAAGAACAGCTGGCTGGCACTGAAGGTATTCACTATCTTCATCAAACTTGCATCTCTGTCTGCTGATGTGTAGACTCCTTCTCTCATTTGTCCTCGCAAAGCCAAGGAAAAGAAAAGCTGACATCCCTCCAGGGTGTAGGAACATGTGTAACACCATCCCAACCTTTTCCCGCTAGCCAACACACAAGCCTATGGTGTTTGAGGTCCCAGGCACACAGTCATTCCGCTATGCATAGCTGAGCAAGTTTTGCCTGTTTTGAAATAATTCGAGGCACACAGGAACTCACTATTCAAACCAGCGGATAACCAGCTGAGCTACTCCCATCCCAGCTGGAAGATTCTGCTACACACAGGCTGCCGCTACAAATATTCATCAAGTTTAAGTCTCAGTGTCTGTGATTTCATATGCCCAGGTTATTTTCTGAAAGCCGAAGAGCTTTCAGAGCAGAGAACCCCATGGTCCCCCAGGCGCCAGTCCTGGCTCGGTGCTGCGGGCGTGCTCCACGGGGCTGCCGAGGCCAGCCCTGCCTGCCCGGCTGGGAGCTGGCTAACCTCAGGCAGGGGGTAAGGCAGGGGACACGGTGGGGGAACTATACCAGTCTTTGCCCCAGTTATTCGCAGGGGCTGTTTATTACAGTCGTTCGAAGGACTCTGTTTTCCACCATTCCTGTCACTCTTTGGGGCAAAAATCTCTGATCGCTAACTGCCTGCTGGATTTTAAGAGAGGGCCTGCCTGAAATATCAAATTTCTTTGCTTTTTGTTTTTTTTCTCTGGTTTCTTTTTAAAGGTCACCCATTTAGTGGCATATTAGTCATGTCCCAGAGCAGGCAAAACTAGCCTTCTGAAGTTTGCTTGCATTAAATAGCAAGCAGAAGTGCTGCATTTCATTATCCACACAGGTGTCTTGCTATGTCTTCTGCTTTGATGACATTCTGTGGCAGTAATTTTCACTGGCTTTGTGGGTTTTAATTGGCCATTTCCTAATTTAAAACAGAGTAATCAAAGAAAACACCGTCCCCATATGCAGCATAAGACAACCCTTCCTATGCTTGCTGTGGAGAAGCAAACTCACAAGGTTTTCAGCTTCAGCCTTTAGTGTAAACCAGACATCTGTTCCGAGTTGTGTCAGATCACAGGAAGGATAGCCCACAGCTTGGTTTACTCCAGACTAATTTAGGAAATCAGGACTCTCCCCATGGATGAGTCACTAACTTCTTGGGCAATGACAGGCCAGACACATTTGTCTCTTCAGCTCAGCGGTTTTCCCCTGTAAAACAAGGGTGACGGCTCTTCCCCACATCAGGTGACTTGTGGCTGGAGGACCCAGCCCCGGCACCAAGCTAGAAACTAAACTTTTCAGCCCGTTTATACATCTGCAGTCCTGATGTCAAAGTTCACCAGGAAAGGAAAGAAGAGGAAAAAGAAAAGGGAAAGTGCAGATGGGTCTAAAGACAGCTTTGAAGTACAGCCCAGGAGTGGAGATCAGGAAGTGAGAGCTGTAATTGCCGCTAGGTATCGGTTTCCTTTTTTATTTCAGGAGAGCCCACAGCACGGTGCAGTTTCTCCCTCAGAAAGCAGGCAGGAACATCACCTCTGCAGAGAGCAGACGGAGCTGTTAAAGGGAAGGGGCTGCAGAGACAAAATGACTCTTCGCATTTCTAATGCAGAGGCAAGCAGAAAGCATGGTGAACATTTCTGAAATGACTGTTATTTCTTCTGGACCAGCAGGGAAAGCTAAAAACTGTTTCTCATTTTGTTTCCTAAGGAAATTGCACTGGATTACTTGTGGGCGCTGCCCGAGTTCTTTGCAATAGGGCCAGCTTCGAGCAAGCTCAACAGAGGAGACGTCAAGTTCAGGAAAATCGGTGGTCCGGCAGATGGAAGAGGTCCTGCAAATACCGTGCAGAGAGAAAGGCTCCCAGCCCAGCTCACACTATAAAGATGACCCACGTGAGAAGTCACACCAGAGAGAACCTGCCAGTGCTACAGAGATGGTACATTTCACTTCAGGCTGGGGGCAGGTTTATTCCAAGCTGCCCCAAACCTGGCAGTGCTGGGCTGTTAGTGACACCCCGACACTGTTCATACCTCCCCGGGCTGGATGTTCAGCCGAACACGTGGCACGCAAAGCATAAAGCTCAGACCTCAGATCCTACAGGCCTTCGACCCGAGCCCTGATAAGGCTGCCCGCTACGAAGGTTGCCCTGGGCTGTCACTAACAAACTGCTGCCACAAGCAAACGTGTCAGAACACGTTAATTGACATCCCGCTGTAACTTTAATGCTATTAGTCAACACTAAACAAAGGTTTAAATATTTTTCCTTCCTGAGATAAGGCAGGGAATAGGGCTGCTGTAAGAAAACACGGACTCGTGGTATAGTGAGATAAACCTGTTTTTTCCAGTCAGAAGAGGCTTGTGAGCTGAACTCTGGGGCCAAGTTATCATAGAAACGACTGCATCTTGAAGACCATTGCAAAGGGTTTAGGTTTAGATATTTGCTAGGCACACCTTGAGTGTTTGGCCATTATAAATCTCTTCTCGTTTAGGGAAGAAATCTCATTTTGCATCATCCTGTGCTTATCTTTTAGCAAAAGCGGGGGCAGGATCTGAATATGCTGGTGTTTGCAGACAGCAGCGCTGTAGTACAGCCTGTCTTTTAGCTTCACGATGAAGAAAATGAGCTACAATTGTGAAATCATTGCCTAACAATTGATAAGGACAACCACTGCAATCCTCTTCCATGCCTCTTCTTGGCCAGCGTCCCATTTACCACACATTACTGGATATATAGAAAAAAGAATGGCAATGCGGTTAAAGTACAAGCCACACACATAGAAGACATAGATTATTTATTTCACGTCTTGTCTGATTTCCTCTTTCACCATGGCCAAATAACTCAGCCTTTGAAATTCATTTTTTCCTCCATTCATGACTATATTTACCATCCTTCTGACAGCCCTTGAGTTCTACCAGGGAATGGGGCTTTGTAAATAGGGCTGAGGGGAAGGAGCTGGAGAGACCTATTCCCTCAAAACAAAGCCACATCAGGTACATAGAACAAGGTGCTACAGGAGACTCTTTTAGCAGGCCTTTGCTTTGCAAAAGAGTAAGCTCTGTCCTTGCCTTCTTTCAAATCAAGACATTCCCTCCCGTTTCACTCTTCTTTTCAGGAACTCCCCGTGGCACCACCACAAACACCTTGCAACATTAGATGCCAGCTCCTGATGTCAGCCATCCCAAGAAAAGTCCAGCCCACCACAAGACCAAAGAAATTTGGTTCAGACTTTCTTGCCCAAAAAGGAAAGGCAGATGTATACAATTCCTCATCCTTCAAAATTCATGGCTTTTGGGACCAGCAAGCCCACACCCCCAGAAAAAGTCACTGTTGCCACTACCACACCACAAGGATGCTTTGGCCATTTTTTCCCCATGAGAGGAAAATATGCGGTAAACCGAATACTTGTATGTATTAAGTACCAGATAAATACTGACATCACAAAGTGTTAAGTAATGGTACTTTTAGCAATATTAAAAGAAAAAAAAGTGTTATTAATTCCTGTTCTATATGGATGTCACACGCTCAGTGGCAATCATACTGCTCACAAGTCAACTGCTGAAAAAACAAACAGTTCTGGCATAATTTTTACATGAGCTGTGTAACAGAGCCTGGGTCACTGAACTGTAGCTCCCTTGAACACAGTTCAGTATTACAGCTGGCTAGGGCCAAACTCTACCCGCCGGCCCTATAAACATCAAGCAGGTCACCTAACAGTTATTTCAGTGCCTTGCTGACTCAGAAGTAATGTAGAGGAAAGAGTAAAGAGGATAGATCGTGTTTGAATTTAAATTCGCTGTTCAAAAGTGCATCACTGATGCGCTACCAAGAAGATATTTCAATTTGCAGAAGAAACAACGTGCAATTCACAAGCAATTGCTGCTTCTGTAGAAACTTAAATTGTGTTTTGTCCTAATGACTTGGAATTTCTTAAGGGTAATGTGAATAGCTTCCAGTTCATCTTAACTCCTGGTTCTTCAAATACATTTTATATTTTTTAAGAGCAAGCAGTATATTTTTATTAACAGAAGGAAATATTCTGAACAGTAATCTGAGGGAACAGGAACTGCTAAGATAAACCACATCACCCACAGAAATCTCACCTGCATCACAGCTCAATAAAATACCAACATTTGGTCTTAATTTCCTGTAGAGAGGGAGGCATAACTGAACCCCAAGGAGGGGTCTGGAAGAATGGGGAATGATACTATAAAGGTATGGCTTTTGGGCCATAGTTCTAAAATTGATGGCTATGTCAATACAATTTCTGTGGTGCTCAGCCCATGTGAATTAGCTTTCAAAAGGCAGAGATCAATCCTCATTTGGCCCTAATGTAATTTCTGACACCCTATGCAATCCTAAACCATACAGCCAGCCTTAAGGACATGTCCGACTGTCCTTGCACTCCACAGCAATTGCTTTCACATATACAGATATGTACTTTTTGATGCTAAGAAACAGTACTTTATGTATGATCAAACAAACGATACCTACAGGTGAAAAACATTTTGAGGTGTTTTCACTGACTTTGATTAACAGGATTAATATGAATAAACAAAAATCGTTCTAAACCATGCCTTAGGGTAGACTGCAGGGAAACTACTGGCATCACAGCAGCACCCTCTAGTGCTGCTGACACTGGGATTTGCCAGCACTTCCTAGATGAAATTCAACATTTGGTGTCAGAATGCAACCTCACTTGTCCTAGAGGTCCCTGAGTTCTCCATGATGGCCAAAATCTGGCATACGGGGCCCTGACTGCTGAGAGCCCTGCACTCATCACATGCCACAGGCTAAAGAAGGCCGGACCCTGGCATGGGTGGAAGCCACCGTGGGCCCATTATTGGTCCCCATTACTCTGTGCAAACTGCCAAATAGGTTTTCAAGCGCATTGCAGGACTGTGGCTTTGGAAAGGGGTTTCAGTGAGGCGTTCCCTTTCCTACACCTCCCTTAATTCATGGGGATGAGGTTTACTCTGTAAATGCTTGCCTGGTCTTCGAGGGTCTCACACAGGCAGTGCTAAAGGTTATCTAACGGTGAGCTCTCCTTTAGGGTACCGGCCTCAATGAAGGTTTCCTTGACACAGCTCACAATAAGGGCAGGATATCAACACCATCTTGTGGACAAAATGAGACACAGATGACCGACACAAATCCATCAGTACTAACAAACGTCCGAATAAAGGGCTGCAATTACTTAGGATCCTTGTGCTATGTTAACAGCACCTACAGCACAGCACAGTATCTCCCAAATCTCCCAAATGATAGGAATAAAGAGCAGTACAAAGGCAGAGATTATTTTTTGATTGTTCAGTGGAAAAGAAATGAGACTACTCCCACAGATTTCAAATAATGTAGAGACGCAACCCCGAAAGTAACTACTGTCGGTCTGTTGTGGTTTAACCCCAGCTGGCAAATAAGCCTCACACAGCTGCTCACTCCCTGCTAGTGGGATGCGGGAGAGGATGGGAAGACTAAAAGTGAGAAAACTGGTGGATTGAGGTAAAGGTTTAATAAGTAAAGCAAAAGCCGCACACACAAGCAAAGCAAAACAAGGAATTAATTCACTGCTTCCCATCGGTAGGCAGGCATTCAGCTACCTCCAGGAAAGCAGGGCTCCATCACACATAATGGTTACTTGGGAAGACAAATTACCATCACTCTGAACATCTCCCCACTTCCTTCTTTTTCCCTCGGGTTTATATGCTGAGAATAATGTCATATGGTCTGGAATATCCCTCGGGTCAGTTGGGGTCATCTGTTCTGGCTGTGTCCCCTCACCCCAGCCTACTGGCTGGTGGGGGGTGTGAGAGGCAGAAAAGGCTTTGACTGTGTAAACACTGCTCAGCAATAACTAAAACATCCCTTTATTATCAACACTGTTTCCAGCACAAATCCAAAACATACCCCCATAGCAAATTAACTCTAGCCCAGGCAAAACCAGCACACAGTCAAAACAAAATAGGTGCATAAGTCTAGGTCCATAAACTAGCTAAAAATTCATCCTCCACTGTGGCAAACAAAAAGATGGAGGCAAGACTGAGTATGTGAAACGGGTTGTCTGAGATACCATCCTTTAGAAGGGGAAGGTTAGGTTTGACTTTGAAAAAAACCAAACCACTTATTGATCTCCTGAAGTCATGCAGCAGTTACAGGGCAGCCAAGCCACAACGACCACCCTTTCTCCACCTCAGTCACTGGAGCTGTAGGGAAGGCCCAGAAGGAATTAACGTTGCCTCAAGCGCACACCCATCCAAAGTCATTAACAACTCGGCCTTCATCCCCTCACACTGCTGTGTGTTTTCCTTTGTGCCTGGGAAGCACAGATGTGAGATCCTACTAAACCAGACAGCAAGAAGCACCAGGCCACGGTGAAATGTCTGTGTCTGAGCCCAGCTGTGCTCAGAGCCAACTGGATCTTATGGTCAGAGCTATAGCAGGAGTAGGGCAAGAGGTCATCAGTCCATTACACCGTTTCTACCGTTCTAAGATGTGGGTGCATTTGAATCCCATAAGATACTTCTGTCTATCTTTAAGTACCGACCTACCTTTTATTATTTAGCTCTAATAATTTTGAGTGCCTCATATGCAAATTTTCTGAATCTGCCTTTCTACAAGTGCCTCAAATGTGGCAAGGCCACAGTTACAGTAACACTGGGTTTGTCACTTTAGGATCTGACACCCCAACCAGATGAGGCAAAGGTCCAAAACTCCCCAAAAGGCAAGCACTGGAACTTCAAAAAAATAAAAATAAATCATTTGTACTTCCCCATAGCTCTGCTCTAAGGCAGCAGGGCAGCTATATTACACATCAGGAAAAAGCACCAATGAGATTTCAACACAGAAACACAAAATAGTATTTCTACACTTTTTTCTACATGGGAACCTGCAGAAGCATAGTTAAGTCTATCAGGTCCCTAAACTATCATCCACACAGATAACAGATAGGTCAACGTACCTGAGGGAGTTACTTTAATCTCTGCAACATCATCCTCCTGCTTATCCCTGCCAGCTGGAATCACCTTCATGCTATCCTGTCTGGGTCTCAGCCAAGAGCTTCCCTCTCATTCTTGTCATTTAAGACATAGAAGGAGCAGGGAAATGGTGTAAACTGTTTACACATGCATTGATTCGCTGGTCTCTGTTTTTGTGGGGCTGCTCAATTCATCACACTACCAGGCTTATGAAAACAACACAGTAGTAAGAAACTGTTTGGAAGGTTCTGTTTCTCATTCATACATCTGACTTCATTAACTGATAAATCTTGACAATTTGCTATAAAGTAACGAATGAACCACTAAGTTGGGACATCATTCATTATGATAAAGCTATTTCTTACCTGCTTAATTAAGCTCTGACGATGCTTTAGCAGAAGGAAAGTAGAAGCAGACCCTCTTAGGAAGTGATAAATGCCAGAGTCTGAGGGGCATCCTGACAATTTCAGCACAGCTAAACATGCCGGGGTCCTCTCTCTAGCAGGAATAAAGAGCCTTGGCCAGTCTGGGAGGCTGGAACAGGGAACTCAACTCTAGCAACATCTTTGACTAACAGAAATATATGTGGATCCAACAATATAATTTCCACCAGCTCTGCATAAAACCAGAGGAAAACAATCTTTTCTGTAGTGGGCCTAATTTTTGATCTAAAACCCAAGACTAATTTTATATGGAGACATGTAGACATCAGCCTACCCTTCTTAAGCATTAACGTAGCAGTTGCAGAACTGTCTACCAAGCTTTGCAGTTTGGGTTATTAATCATACAGATGCCAAAAAATGGAGCCAAAAGAGAGTGTTTTCAGCTAGACAGAGGAAACATTCAGGCAATGCTGGAACAAGAAACAACCATTTTTCTGCTAGCACAGACACTGCCTGAAGCAACCGACTGGAGAAAACCATTCTTTCCCTTCTGCCCGCTAAGTAGGGCAAAAACACCCCCCTCCTTCCATCACTTTGTGTCACATCGGCACTTAGCATTCCCAGCTATGAACTACAGATACACAGCAGGAGGCTATCCCTGCCTCAAAGACTTTACCTTCTTTCCACATCCTCTCTGGCTTGGTGCCAGTACTTTAAGAATTGTATCTCATCTGAAAAACAGACATGGAGAATCTTTATGGCAGGCATTTATGCAAATACACATGCTTATAACCAGTGAGTTTAGTACAGCTGTTTTAGGAGCAAAACAGAAGGAAAATCCTAGCTGCCCAGGGCCCCTGCCCAGGGAGTGGTTAGCTAATTCCCTGCCGCTGAGCTGAGCCCACCCTCCCAAACTCTCTGCAGATTAGGCTGATTTACCATCTTTCCTTATGTCTCTAACTGATGCAGCGTTCTAGGCCTCCCACTAAGTAAGGTCTGTGTTTCTGCTGCTTCTTTTGATGCTGCTGTCTGTTTTGAAAGCTGAAGCTGACCTTCCGCCAAGCAATAAGGAAGTATTTAAGGCCTTCACAGTCAGTGAAAAACAGATTATGGAGAATTCAAGTCCAGCCCACATTTAATCTGCTTTATTTACATATAAACTGCAGCCTGGAACTGAGGTCATCAAACACCATCGTGCCTGCTTCCTCCAGCCAATAGTATCCTGTTGCCCACGTGTAATTTGACCTCAAAAAATCGCTTGTAATTAGATATCAAAGCAGAAAAAAAGCCCTTCTCTTTCTCACTGTAGATTCCTATTTCCAGGGTGTTGTCTAACCAAAACCAACTGTGACATGGGCTGACCTCCCTCTCTGCAAGAATAAAAATAACTCAGAAGATTATATATATCAGTATTATGTGGTGGCATCCACCATAACAATATTATATATCACGTTCCCTTCATCATTCCTCTAAAGGTTTTGCTGTCTCTGTATCAGTCCCTCTTGAATGGGTTACTGGGGAAAATGTTGCTTCTCATCAGCATTTTTCAAGTTCCTCCACTACAAAGAAAGCCTACTAGAGCTTTAAAGTTTACCTTTGAACTTTTTTTACCACTGCATTTTCCATTTCATAAATTCTCTCCTATAGCAACACAATCACATCTCCAAATCACACTGACAGAAGAAATTGTGAGACACGGTAATTTTACATTTGATAATACAGATACGCACATCCACCCCAGGACTGAAGCTGCTCTTCAAATGAGTACTACAAATAAGAAGGCTAAAGCTAAACTATGACATTAGAAACTTTAAAATCTATTTTCTGTCATGGTCTAAATAGGAAAAGCATGGTAAAAACGGTGCTTTCCTGTTAAACTAGAAACCTAAACTTTCTAATCAGTACTTTTGTTTGGTTGGACTGGTTATTTCAGCTTCCTAAAATGAACTGAAGAAAAAACAAGTGAGACGGGCCTGCTGTAAAGACAGCTTTTTGCCCGCATTAGAGCTTATGTATTTGTCATAAAAGCAATAATTACTGCATTTTTTTTAAACCCTAGGAAAACACATAAGTGTTGAGTAGATTCAAAGAGTACATGGTTGCATAGAAGTACATCACATGCCTAAAAAGAAACAGCCCATAAGCAACAGAGCCTGACAATTGCAGAGGTGAAAATCCATACAAAACGGAAAAGCTAAAAAAAGAATTCTAGCATTTTTTCCCTCAAACTAAAAAAATGAATTTAACATAAAGGGTAAATTACAGCCCTTGTTGGATTTTTTGCCATTTGCTTTTTGCATTTCTCCCAGATGAGTGTAAACAACTACCCAAGGTTCTTTATAATTTTTCAGTCATGCTCACCATTGGATACCCATGCCTAAACTGAATACTACAAACTAGAATAGCATATGAATGGTGGTAACTGAAATACTTTGGAGCTGAAGCATTTGTTGGGAGCTAAACTTAAGCCATTAGTTTAATGCTGAAGCTAAATGTGTCTTGAGTGTTTCCCTGTGATGTCAAAATCTCTAGCCTATGCCATTTTTGAAGGAACTATACCTTCCTTATCAGAGCAAACAGGCAGACTTCCCCACCAACCCTTCCTCTCCTATTGCTCTGGAAAATGAGAAAGAAATGACTGATCACACCAGAGCAGACAGCAGCTTTTCCAGAGAAAGGGAACATCAAGGTCATGGCACATGCAGCACTTTCATCACTGGGGTCAATCATGCTCATTTAGGGGGTCAAAAAAGAAATTGTGATGGTTTCATACCACAATTTCTTCAGAAGAGTACACAGAGATGAAGTCAGAGCATTTGTAATGCTCATACACTTGACTGCCCTTTCAAGTAGGAGTCATGTATAAGATGATATGAAAATATAGTCTCCTTAAACCTGGAAGTATCAGGGCCGCATGTGTCCTGCTACTAATCCACATTTGGCCAGAGCTTTTAACAGTTTCAGCTGTACCTTACGATATCTTATGCCAAGCACAAACACACATCATTTCAGCACTACAGCGTGCAGAACAACGGGAAAGATGACCTGCCGTGCACGCTCGTCTACGCAGCTCCGTTGTCGATGTTGGAAAGCAGAGCTTGGTTACAGGAAGACTCGGATGAATTTCCATTGTCCAAAGAGCCTTGATTTTAAAGAGGGGGGAAACAGCAACCATTTCTGCATGGTCAGGTTCTGGCAGCTGTCTCATTAGCTCTTCCAGTCTGCCATATCATCTGTTTAGTCCTACCCAATTCTGTGTAAAATATGGCCATACGGTTTATATGTGAGCATGTTGTGCCAAGGTGTGGATTCTTCCACACTCTGGTAAGAAACAGCTACTAGGTACTACTTTCCCCCACCAGTCATACTTCTGTGCAAAATAGAAACAGAAACATACTATACGAACAATATAGTACACGGGCTTTCTGCATTACACAAGTGCCCAATATGTTACACGTTTTACAGAAAAAAGAAGAATCCATGTGTATTTTATATTTCTGTATGTATCCTACAAACATGTACCCATCCAGACATTTCATCCTCGCCCATTTTCAGAAGGGCAACAAACTGAGAATGAAACAAAACTTTATTAGCATAAAAAGTACATATTAAGTAATCAAATTCCTTCAGAGCATCTGGCATGTTTGATACATCTTTCTGTATCTGCTACAGCTGGAGGAAGAATAGGTTGTAAGATGTCAGAGGTTTAGGGTTAGAGGAGGGTTGGTGGTAGGGTTGGGTTTCTTGGTGCCTTTTTTTAAGTTATGTAAACAATTCAGTGAAACCTATACAAGCAGAATATTACCTATCATTTGTACACTTAAAAGTTAAATAAAAACCAATTTTAGCAATACAAAAAGCAATATAAAAAAGTATTCAGATGCATGACATGCATCAGAATGAAATGTAGAAGGACATGTCAAGTAAGTGAACCTGTCTTAAAAGTTAGATCATACTGGAAATTCTCTGTAAATATCTGCATGGCTTGACACAAAACATTATCAAATTACTTGGTTCCATAAGAAATCTGTACAGTTGCATCTATTTTAACTTTGTTAAACACAATTATATTAGAACAATAGACTGATAAAAAGGAATAAGGAAAGTTTTCTCAAGTTTAACATTTCAAGCTGCCTATTTGATAGCGTAACCAGACAGAGGTAGATGTCCATTATTAGTAGCCAAGTTATTCTAGCAAGACCTTTTAGCTATCTTGCCAGGTTTTTACATTCAAAACCAATGTGAAAAGGCTTCATAGATGAAGGGCATCTTTCAAAAAGCCAGCCAGAAAACCTGTATTGCTGATGGAAGTACTTTCAATTATATTGCTGAAAGTAAAGAGTATGTAAGAATAAATCATTTATCAGACCACTGCAAGGACACCGCTGATCAAGCACTAGAGCTCATGCAGTCATTTTAACAAAAGGGAAATTAATTTGTTTATTTCCTATGCTTATTTTAGAAGCTGAACCATTGCTGCCTATCTGGCTCATAACTAGTCAAAATAAGATTGTAGGGTACCACGACGGCGGATATCACACGTCCAGCAATGGAAGCCACCTCCCAGTGAATTGGCATGGCGAATATTCACTTTGATTGTAGAAATGCCTACAAGAAACATACATTGCATACTTTAAAATTAAAATATCAAAATCATGTGGTAAGCTTTGATCAGAACATTAGATAAAGCTTTATCTAATCATACGGCTAGATGAAAGGAAGTACAGGAAGTTATTTCCTACTCATTTGTTAAGAATTTATTTTCCCAAATTCTAGGCAGAGAACAAGCTAGAAACATAGCTGGCTTGTTTATTCCAGCAATACTCTCAGGAATATACAGTGCCTGGAGCACTACCAGCGTTTGATGTGTTACGATGTGCCAGTAATAAAAAGGAAAAATTCAGTCTTCGGAGTATGCAAAGAATTAGCTGAAATTCTGCTACAGTATATGACCAGGGCACATTTACATAAATCTGTGTGAGCATTTATGGTTCAGACACTGAATGTGCTCTTTCCATTGCCTTTCACGGAAAGAAGCATTTGAGGTACAGAGCTCAGAGTCCCTTCTTCTCTGCAAGGGGAAAGAGGCTGTTATACTTACCACCTAGGTCAAGCTTCCTCCCACTTCTTTTCAGCTCTGAAGCTTCAGCTGTTTCTCAGTTTATACAAAGTCCAGACAGATGGACTAGGATCAGAAGACTTTTCTGTTACGAAGCTTGCTTTTTGTTTCACCATGGTACCAATCCTTCTGTGTTCACAGTTGCCGTCTACTACCTTTGGATCATTCTGTCCTTCCCATAATTTTTCTCCCTTTAAAGGAGTCTTTTGCTACTGGGGAGTATTATCTTTTACTCTACAATACAACGATCCCTCACTTCCCTTGCCTTATCACCCACCAGCCTTCTTCCTACCCTGTCAACTTTTGCGTCACCATGTACTTGTACTGCAGCAATAGTTCAGCTGGCTGTAGCACCAAGCATACTAACCACCTATGAGCCACAAGAAGATCTACATAAATCTTTCACTCCCAGCATAATGGAAGCAGTTAGATTAACTGCATGAGTTCAGATTTAAGTCTATATTATTTGTCTTTGCAGTGAGCTGTGCATAGAAGACTTTCAGATTTTATATTCAATTACAGTTCTCATACCACTGCATACCTAAAGGAATTGCAACGTAACATGAGGTTACACCCCACAGGACTTAAATTCTCCATAAATGAGCAGAAATACCTCAGTTAAGTGGTCTTAATTTGACAGTTTAAAGTACAATGAGTCTGAAACTAGAGAAATCTGAAAGTGTTTTGGCAATGAGGTACAGCCTGCTCTACATTACTCACCAATACATGCACTTAACTTCTCCAAGACAGATTTTGACTTCCAAACTGAGCAGACAGTTTTACATTGAAAAAGCTCATTCAAAAGCTTTTTACTCATGCTAGCAGTAAATTCAATTGCTACTCATACCTTTATTTGCTGCAATAGTACGCAATTGTAGGGGACACGAGATGTAAGAAGCCCATATTCATATGTCTGAAATATTCAGAAGAGAAATCACTGAGTGATTCTTACTTGCTAATCCAATTGTTTGAATACCTTTTCCAGTGCTGGCTGCTTTGAATAATTTAAGTAAAATCTCCATTCATCCTGATGTGTGTAGCTGGTGTCATGATCATTTTATTTTAAGTGTATGTTGAAATATGTTAGGGCATACCCAGATTTTCAAACATCTTCTGAATTGATGTCTCATTGGCATCCACCATCACACGTTTCTCATCCAGCATTAGGACATTCATGGAGAGCCATTTAGAAGACATCCACAGTGGGTGATCTAAACACATAAGAATGAACCCATGTTGCCCATATCAACACTCTTAAGAATACTATTGAAATCCTTAGAGAAGAAAGAGTGAATATACCATCTGGGATGAGTGGCACTGGGGGGCGAATCACAGTCCAGCCTGCTTTCTTGAAGAGCTCAATCTGAAAGAACAATATAATTAGATTCTAAACAGAGTTCTTAAAGCATCATATTATGTCCTCCAACCTATGCCATATTATCTCAGGCTGTTTCAATATACATGACATCCTCTTTTCTCTGTTCACTACTCATGCCCTCATTCAAGTTCCATCTACAAACCCAGTTTTCATACAAACATTTTTTGAAAGCCTTTCTGAGCTTTGCGTACCCCTAGCATTTGTTTCTACCGGTTTTATGTATGCTAAGTATACTAAGATATGTTAAAGGCAAAAGGTAGCACATGCAGTTTGGATTCTGTGAAGTAAAGATGTTAGTAGCAGCACAAAAATATTAAATTCTTTATTTCTTTTTTATAATTTCTTACCATATGACTGCAAAAGCCATTGATATGCATTACACTGCCATTTATAGAAACAAACCCACCAAAAATACCACATAAAATTACATTTGCATCTTGCTTCGTAAGAAACTTAATATGTAGTTTATTTAACAAAGGGAACAAAATAAAAGCATCCTAGGGAATAATTTGTGTCTTTAAGAATTACACAAATTAAAAATATAAGGAGGATAATTTGGCTAAGAGAATTGGCTCTTCAACTTTATTGTCTGAATACTCCGAAGAGCTCTTTGTTCAAGTGTTGCCACGAGGTGGAGCTCCGATCCTGAAAATTTAAAAACTTAATCTGCCTGGTTTGCCAGGATTTTAAAGAAGAGTTGCCTTTCACTCGCACCTCACACACCCCACCTCCCCACCCCCCAGCTTTTTCCGGTCATCAAGAAATGCCAGATTAGTTTTTACAAAAGAAAGCTACGTCTATCTTTTCTATCTACACAGACAGCAGTTTTCCATGAAAAAAGTCCCAGGGAGACCTCTTAGAACTAAGATTATGAAAAACAGGGGAAGGGAAAAGAGGAGGAAGAGATTATGATTGTTTTAAAAATTGTATTCTTATAATAGATATTACAAGAGGCAGTAATTCAATGGGACCATATGCATTTAAGCCACTTGCCAAGAAGAGAGTAACACTGCTTCCAAGAGCTATGCTGTGTACATGATTCCATAATCTCTGCTGCATGCAGCTCTATCCCGCCAATCCACTATTGATCAGCTATTCCCATGTCGTTGTACAGCTGCTGAAATCATGGGGATCCTCACAAAAATCCTCAAGCACTGACAGGTAACTTGTCTAACATGAGCTCCTGCTCTCTGGAAGGCTTTCTGGTCGGATTACAGTTTAGCAATATTAGTTTTTTCTCAGAGTGGTACTAAGTTTTACATAACTGAACCACGCCTCTCCTCTTTCCTACTTTTCAAAAAGTATTTCTCATTCAGTTATTCAAAGCTGAATTCCTGAGAAATTATCAGCCTCCTGCCATTGGTACTTTTAACAACACCAAAGGAAAGACTTCCAAAATAGGAATAAAAAGGAGGGATTACTCATCTGCGCTGCAGAAAACCCTCAGCTTCTCCTTGGATACAATTAATATGTTGAAGTAGTGGAAGTGTTCAAAGAAGTAGTATATTCTATGTACTTGCTTTGATACTATATTGTTACAAAACAGATTACTTCTATCATATTTAAACCATGAACATCGGAAGAAGCACACAACATATCTGCGTAGCCTCACAAGAAAGCACTAAGAGCAGTAGCAGAAATTTGTGGGAGAACAATAGTCATTGCACTACTGAGAAAGTTCTAGAGTCAAGATACAAATACATCTATAAGTTCCTGAACAATTGAGTGCTATTTAAATCCAATAATTTAATATTATTCAAGTGTATACAAAACAGACTTGTGGATTAGCAATTATACAGCAGGGACCTAATCCAGTTGAGTCATTTTTAAACACAAAACACTTTCCCCTCTGCTATGCTCTTACCTGATGGCAGGGACGGTCTGGGTTAGAGAGCACAAGACCAGGTCCAATGATATTAAAAGTGGCATCAATGTGCATAGGGTTAGGATCCTTAAAGGATATTATATGCACTCTATAGTCAGGTGCAAGGTGTCGCCTCATCCATTCAATGCCCATGTAATTTGTAACCTGAAAACAGGACAAAGTTTCACTAGGCTAGAATATAAAATGCATCCAAGCCTAGTTTGTCTAAGGTTTTCTTTAAATATTTAAAGCCATAATAATAGAAGTCTGTGCCTTTAGCTAACCCTCTTAACTGTAAGACAGTCTCATCCTGTATCTCAGACATTAGACATTTCACGAATCGTAACTTTTCCCAACACTCTTACGTTAATCCTGTCCAGGAATTTAAGAAGACATAAATACAAGTATCAAAACTGATACCAAAACTGTTGGATGAAACCTTTGTTTACCTGGCTCCTTTGTACAAAGATATCTTTTCCCGCTCTAATGAAGTCAGCAGCATCAAAGCATGGCTCAAATTCAGTAGTTACAAATTTTCCCTGAGCAGCTAGTTTATGTCTGTCTTCAACAGAGTGGATTGGATAATCCTAGTTATAGAAAAAGGAATAACAACTTTAAGTTGGAGATGGTAAGGGAAAGTTTTCAAACTATTTGCTACTGAAGAGTACTTTGAAACTAAGAAAAAATGTTTGTATTGATAGCTGGGTGTTCCTGGGAGGTGGTTTGGTTTACTTGTTACTAGAATAAAAAAAGAAAGTATAAATGTGGAAGCCCAAGTAACAGGTTTTAAGTACATTCAAGGATAGGTGATGAGATAAGAGACAATGGTTATACCAAGAAGCTAATTGCTCTTCAGAGCCACCGTCTTTACAATAATTCTAGCTTCTGGATCAAAAGTATTCATTATCACTGGAGTTTAACTATCAGTCTAACCAATCACTGCACAGTGACAGAAATACTGGTATGCAAACTATTTTTAACAAAGGTGGACTCCCTACTTTTTCCACATTTTAGAATGGAACAGTACTTCAAACTAGAAGGTAGATCTTCAGGAATTTAAATAAATTTTAGAATGAAACAATGCAATTAAGAACAAATGAGGTATGAAACCCACAAAAAACCCTACTGGTTAAGTAGTTTCTATGCTTTAAAACAGGGTCTGAAAGTTTTCTAATACCAACAGATTATTCTAAGGTAATTTTGTTTAACAAAGACTTGTTTGCATTGTTGATAAGATGTCACTGTTCCCAGAAAGTTATAATCATTCCACAACCAGTTTTACTGCACTTATCGTAGAGGCTCTTACCAAGGTCCTAACACATTTGGGGGCCTATAGGAAACTACCAGATTTGTCAGAGTCAACATTACAAGTGAAAAAAAAATTAAGAAAATACTCACTTAAATATTTGGAAGGCAAATACTCACAGTTTAGATCCTCCACTATTTTTCATGTAACATTCAGAAGATTACATTTAACTTTCATGTAATCATCATGCAAAACAAGAATTAAGAGGGGTTTTTCTGTGACAAAATAATATGTTCTTTCCCACTTTCCTGATACACTCTGGACATATGGACCTCAGACATATGGATATTCTCAGGGAATTTTAATTCTTTAAAGTAATATTTGTGATGTCTTTCTAGCATTCCTTCCTCTTCAGTAATGCTAACTTAAAGCCAGTAAATAAAAAAATTCAAAGCAGACTTGAATTCAATAGACACAACATCCTGTTTCTTATCCCCTAATTACACATACTCAGTTTCAGCTGGAAAGGCTAGAGAATAATTGCATACATTAGAAAACCCACACATTTCCAGAGCTGTTTTGTGTCTTTTCCCCCTGCCCCAATTTTGGGAAACCTAGATATCAGCTTGAAACTATCAAAAAAATTCTGTATAACCAGAACTGAAATTCTGAAGCAAAATGAGAACAATACCTGATCATAAAGTTCATCTGCCATTGTGGGTTTGGGGGCAGTTGTCCACTTAGCACCACAGTTGAAATAATCTTTTATTATTTTCCTATATGCTCTGTACTCAAAGAACCGAGCACGCCAAGCCATAGGCGCTTCAATAATTTCATTTCCCACGACCAACAGGATGTCTCTTGGCATGGCAGCATACATACCTGAAAGGAAAAAGGCTATTAACCTATGAGAAAAATACTCTTTTCTCTAGCTTACTCAATTTTCACCCTCCTTTTTACCATTACTTCTACCCAAAAGAATGGCAAAAAGAATCTTTAGCAAAGTCAGGAAACCAGCACACAATTTGAGGTACTTCCATTCTTCAGTAAGTTTTTAGTAACATTTTTTGTTAAAAATACATGCAACTTTTGCTACAAAGCTTCTTCACTTGTAACAAGTTCGCAGCTAGATGAAAGCCATCCACAAACTACAAGCCACCACTTCATAATTTGGTTGATGGAAATTAGACAAATGCTTAGGAATTACTCAATTATTACACAATAAAAGGTGGAGAGCAAGTTTTCCAAGCAGACCTCATTTCTTTATATGCCATCCTTTTAAAAAGTAGCAGCACAGAAGAGGAATTTGATGGAACACAGAAGTAGTGCAGGAAGTAGTCCCACTAGACTTTTCATTAACATTATCTGTTCCCTAATGAGCTTGAATTCCACTAGAACAACTTAAGAACACATTTGACATGAAAGGAGGTCAGAGACTATGCTTGACGCAAAGCTCAGCGTGAGCCAGTGTGCTCTCACTACAAATAACCAAAGCCACGTAGCGCTATACAAAGAGGGATGTAGCCATTAGGTAGAGAAACATTCAGTTTTCCTTGACGCTAGTGAAGATCCTCCTGGAAAACTGTTTTCCATTTTGGTGTCCATTGTTTAAGATGGATCCTTCGTTGAAGGGCTATCAAGATAGTCAGGGGGGCCTTACAGCACATGACCTGGGAGAAGTGGAGGTACCTCAGCTTATTTCATGTGGCAAGTAAGCGCCAAAGTAGTAACAGCTTACAGCTACTTTCAGGGCCATTAGACATGACAGATGAACACTTCTTGGTAGTGGCAGTGACAGCACAGCAAGGGAATCTGTCAACAGGTGCTGCTGTGGGAAGTTCAGGTTAGGTATTAGGAAAATGTCTTTCATTAGGATATCCACACAGCACTGAAACAGGTCAGCAAATCAGGTGGCACAGTCTCCATTCCTGGATATTTTCCATGTCATAGCTACACAGAGCCATCACTGACCTCATCTAGCACTAGTAACAATCCTGCTCCAAGCAAGAAGGCAGACTAGATGATATCCAAAATGTCTCAGACAAGAGCTAAACAGGCAAGGCCTTCAACAACGGAAGAACATTTACCTGTAGACTCAAAGTCAGGTGTTTTATACTTCACAGACCAGTCAATTGGATCAGGCCTCTTGACAATTACACCTTCTCTTTTCAAAATATTGCACATTTCTTCAATTTCAGCAATAGCTTTTTTTAAATGGCCTTTGGGGAAGCTCTGGCCTCCAAATTTCTGGTAAAATCCCCAATACTTTTCATATGTGTTGGCCTAAAACAAAAGGACAGGTAGGTGACAAAGAATAAGCATCAGTTATTTTGGTAGAGTGAAATAGATGAACATTAAAAATTGTGTCTCATGCAAGGTTTCTTGTTCTCCTTTCATTGACTTGCCATTGTTTTGTACGTGTGATGGCCCTAACATGTCATAGTGTGCTTTATATTTGATTCCTACAATATTTGTATAGTTGCTAAAAATTGTCAATGTCCTGCTGATTCTTCTAAAATAAAGAGGCAGGAAAGAAGGGAGGGGGAAAAGGAAGGGAAAAGCATCAATGCTGCAGATAAATGCTCAATTATTCCTGCTTGAGAATCCCTATCCTGGTAGCACTCTGCTGTCTTTATTTTTCGCCTTTACTACTTCTATTTATACACACCATTGGCAACGCTTCACTCAGATGTTTTATGATGTGCATGTGCTCAGTCATTAAACTTATATAAGCACAGGTGTTAAGACTAACTGTGAATGGCTGCTGTCTTCACAAACACTTCCATACAGTAACGAAGTTAAGTTTCAGCTGTATGTGCCAAGCAGGCTCATTGAACTAGCAGATAGCTTCAGCACTGCTAATAGACTGTACATGTGGCATGATTCCCAAGAAAAAAAAAAAAAAGTCCTCTGAGGAACAGCAGGAAAAAAGGGAAAGCCATTCTGAATGGGGAGAAGAAAGCACACATTTAATTCCCACTTGCAAGTTTAGTTTGACTTTTGGATGGGATTTTCAGGGTATTTCATTTCTTCATAGTTTTGGATATACATGGATCAGTAGCTTATATTACTTGTTTCTACTGATGGAAATACAATTATAAATGTAATAAATATCTCCAGAAGTCTCTTCCCCTTTTTAGCCATAGCTCTACAAAAAGTCTCATTATTTATCCAATTACAGATGAAACCCAAGAGACTACATTACATTTCAGTTGGTATTTAGTGACTAGTATTGCCAAGCATCTATGAAAGATTTGGTCCTTATTACACTAGACCTGTACAAATCCACACCAAACGCTACAAAGCCTGCTATTTAATAAGGCTGGCAGATATGCTTTTAAATGAAAACAGCCTTAGGCTCATCCCCAAAACACATACATCCGTAGTCACCTTGTTAAAACCTCACTTTGGTCACAGTGGTGACATCAGGAATTGTAAAGCCATCCCAAGGACATGTAATACACCTTGTTGGCTAGAAGAGGCCATACTTCAGATACAGCAGCAGTCTAGGAAATGTCAGAGATACTACATTCAACTGTCAATGTTGATGTAAAGCAAGTACAACACTTACAGACCTAAATCCTCCGCTCCTGAAATCCTGTGATGTCTTCTCAAATTAAAAACTAATTCAAAAGAATGCCCTAGTTAAGTTAATAATGTCATGGCTAAGAAAATCCAGACACAAATGATGCTGCTTCAGTTCAGTGTATCTTTGGAAGTACTTCATTCAGATTTATAAGCTGGGAAACCAGCAGTTTTGATGGGTCTCTGCTAATACTAACATGACAGAGGAACAAATACATATGGAGCCCTTCCACAACAGCGGAAGGGATGAGAAACAGGTGAACAAGTGGTCAGGCCTTCCTTCTACCAGAGTCCTGCTCATTCAGGCAGCATGAGTGACAGCAATGGGATGCAGGGAGAATCTGCCCTTCCACACACAAGGTTATCTCCTGACTGTTATAATTTGTGATGTGTTTTTTTAAAGCCTGTCAGGTCCAGAGCCTCAGTTTTTCCTTATACAACTAAAATTCGCTAGTTTTAAACTGCAGGTTTTATAACCAATATAACCAGTGACCTCCATTCATACTTAGCAGAAGGCACGTGATGCACATCAACACTAGTATTGCTACTTACAGGGACAGTAACTGGGAGTTCTGGCTATCGTATTTCACTGGAGCAACACACACATAGATGCCTTACCTTTCAGCCACAGAGATTTTGCAGAACAGCTGAATCTATTAATAAATTTCAGTATTGGCAAGGTAGGCTTTGGACTACTGTTTGGGTTTCTCAGCAATGCCCCCAGACAAAATTACTGTTGCAGTTTCTACAACAAAATTTAAGACAAAAGCAGAGAAAACTAGAAGAAACCACATCTCAGCTGGCATGCTCTATTACTATTCTGTTCTGACCTCATTTGGTTAGTTATGGCTTAATGGGCAGCAGAACCAGGCTAGCCATCTAGCATAGAATCATAGAATAATTTAGGTTGGAAAAGACATTTAAGATCATTAAGTCCAACCATTAACCCAGCACAGCCAAGTCCACAACTAAACCTTGTCTCTAGAGTGCCGCATCTACACATCTTTTAAATATCTCCAGGGATAGTGACTCAAATACATCCCTGGGCAGCTTGCTCCTATGCTTGGCCAACCTTTCAGTGAAGAAATTTTCCCTAATAACCAATTTAAACCTTCCCTGGCACATCTTGAGGCCGTTTCCTCTTGTCCTGTCGCTTGTTACTTGAGAGAAGAGACTGACCCCCACCTTGCTATGACCCCCTTGCAGGCAGCTGTAGGGAGCGATAAGGTCCCCTCTTGAGCCTCCTTTTCTCCAGGCTAAACAGCCCCAGGTCCCTCAGCTGTTCCTCATAAGACTTGTGCTCCAGCCCCTTCCCCACCTCTGTTGCCCATCTGTGGACACGCTCCAGCATTTCAATGTCCATCTGGCAGTGAGGAGCCCAAAACTGAACACAGTATTTGAGGTGCAGCCTCACCAGTGCCAAGTACAGGGGGACAACCACTTCCCTAGTCCTGCTGGCCACACTATTCCTGATACAAGTCAGAATGCTGTTGGCCTTCTCGGCCACCTGGGCACACTGCTGGCTCATATTCAGCTGGCTGTAGACCAACACCTCCAGGTCCTTTTCTGTCAGGCAGCTGGTCACATTTCAGCCAGTTAGACATTTGATAGAGTATTTTTTTCTGACACTAAAGCTACCCTTTAGCCATTACTTGAGAACAGAATTTTGCCTCATCTAATGTTACAATGTAAAAAAGTTAGACATGCTTTTTTCCTTATTCTTTCTGTATACTCACTATGGCAGTTTTAAGTACATAAATGCACATACATACACTTGTATGCTAGAAATGCCTGTCCTCATTTGCTTCTTTTTCTGAATCTGCTAGAATACCTTTGGAGTGTCTGAAACAGGATTCCAGAGGTTGGTAACTGAGCTTCAGCTTTCAAGGACTAAATTCCAGCCATAATGAAATCAGTGGTAAAGTTTTCATTGTGCTCACTGGGTCATGATACCAGCTCAAATGTCCCAGTGTAAGTCAGATGATTACTCTTCTATCTGAGAATCAGAACTACCAAGCTGCAGTAACTCATTCACACTCCTCCAACCACTTATGTTTCCACCCAGAATCATAGCCCAGATTCTAAAGAAAAACATAAAAACATGAGAAGGCTAAGGGAAGAGAAGTTTTCTTCACAAGTACATCCCAAACTTCCTCTAAACCACCATTTCTAGCACTTTAAACGTATTTTCAGTATCTTTGTTTGCCATTCCTTCAATGTCACATCAGAAGAATTCCCTTTCTCTTTTTAACTGAGGTCTTCTAGTCAACTTTGTCAACATACCCTTTAAAATTTTACTGAGGTCTCCTCAGCAGCAGTGTGCCAGCTCATTTTGCTGCAATAGATACAGATTAGGTACTGCCTTGGAGCTAGCAACATGCTGTACCACTGGAAGAAAACAATTCAGGATCATCCCCACAAATGCAGGTAACAACATATACTTAGCAACTTTAAAGTCCAGGTAAAGTACACAATAAAAATCTGGACCAAGCCCACTGTTTGAGTGTTCCTGTTCTAAAAAACAACATTTCAAAGAACAAATAAATGTGGATTTATTTAGGTTGCTTTTGTAGTTTCAGGCATAGAAAAAGCCTGAAGAACAGAGGTGTATATATTTCCATATAATACATACTGCAGCACGTAAAAGCTGCAGGGAGCTATTTAAACAGAATAGTCCTGCTAGTCTACAGCTGTAGAACTCAATCTTTCTCAGCTTAAGTAGAAAGCTACACTTTTTCCTCAAGTGGTAACCTACTCGGATTTGAGCCCAACTAAACTTACATCAGTCCTATCAACTATCTCAAAAGCTTGAGTGTGTACTTTGATAGCATCAGGGCTATATAACTAGAGGAGATTGCACATTAGAGATTCTCTCCACTACTGAATTCTGTCAGAACAGCTAATTCAGTTGAAAACAGAAAGAAAAAGCACATCTGCCACCAACATGACTATGCCGTAAAGTTTCACAGAGGAGCTACTTTGAAAGAAGAATCCTCAAGAGTAAACACCACACCTCGTGTGCTGCAAAGCTTAAGTAAACCGCATATATAAAACCCGCATTATTTCCTATTAAGGTTGCTTTTTTTATTGTTTACCTTAACCTCCACAGAAAAAGGTGGGACACAAGCATTTTCAGCTCTTCCCACAATGACCTCTTCCAGTGGGTCCCATTCATTGTATGAGCAGACAGGACAGTCCTTAGGCACAGGGCTAGTAGCCTTGTTGTCAGCAGCAGCACAGGCGTTCTGGGAGGCTGTAGCTGCCTGGGTGCTCTGGAAAGATCGCTGCACCCATCCTGTAAAGACTCTTCCAAGCTTAAAATAAAAATAAGAATGAAATTTATGTTTCCCTTACAAAAGGAAAAACGCAATGATTCAGTCCACCAGTACCTTACATGTAATCCCAAAGCAATGTACCTTATTTGGAGCATTAACCGAAACACAGTGTTTGTTACAGCCATTCTAATTTATTCACAGTCAACTAGATGCTTAAAGGACAAACTGCTTTTTAAAATACATGTGGTTTAGAAGGGTAATGGCATAGGAGCACAGCACTCACGCTGAACTCTGCTGCTGAGCTGGGAGGATGCATGGGTGAGCCCGAGCCCAGGAAGCCTGCAGCTGTCCCGCAGCTGTCCCGTGCCCGCTCCCCACCGTTCGGAGCACTCCGCACTCGCCAGCAGGCAGGGGCCGCACAGGACCCCCTCCCACGGAGCATCCTCAAGCCCAGCACCCCGCACTCAGCGCCGGATCTGCGCGGTACCAACCCGCGAGCCGATGAAATGCGCCGCCTCGGCTCCGCGGCTCCCCCCGCGCAAGCACCGCACTCGCAGCATCCCTGCTGGCAGGACAGCACCGCTCCGCACCGCTCCGCGCCCGCACCGCCGCCTTTGTAACAGCCCGCCACGCCCCGGGCCGCCCACCGGGCCCCGTCGGGGCGGCGACACGGCCGCGGGCGGCGGCGGCTGCTGCTGGGTGGCGGGGGGCCCCGGAGGATGAAAGAGCAGCTGGAGCCGCCGAGCCCCAGCCCCAGGGAGGCGCAGCCCGCCTGGATGAGGCAATCGCCACAGCCGACGGACGGCTTCTTTCAACATACCTGGACTGCATTGCCACAGATGGCTCTGCAGCAGCAACTCCACTTCGAAGATTTCCAGTCGGGTTTAAAACCCCTCTCTACAAAGTGTATTTAAGCGAATCATTCTGTTATTTTCAGTCATCAGATATGTGTATTCTTCATTAAACCTATAGTAGACAAAAAAAAAAGTTACCAAAATTTCCAACAATTTATATGTTAAGAATTCATATTTTCAGACTACAACCTAAAGATGTTGTGATTCACCTAAAAATTTTTCATTATTTAATTACTGAGGGAGTGTTTCAAGAATATCCCAAACAATTTCAAACCCTGGCTTCTCAAAATGCAGTGGTATGATGAAAAGTGACCTTAAAATGAAACGCAAAACGGTAGACCTATACTTATTTTCCCCTGCAAAATTTCTCCATGATAAAATTAACAAATTATCTTCAAAAATACTTCTATCTCAACAGCACTGCAGTCCTCAAGAAATATGTTTGCTACCAGCTCTACATGTATTTAGCATATCTCCCTTAGCCTGATAAATTATTCTGCATTTTCTCAACTTTGCAGACAAGTTCACTTTTAAATCATCTGATTTTGCAAAAGTAAAAAGCAGACATAGCAAAAAATTAGTTTTGCCTGCCTGAGTTATTCCATTTAAAGTTGTAAAAATCTGCATCTTTCTCTCAATTATACCAATTTTGGTCCTGCCTTTATCACCTATGCAGTGCCTAGCATTTCTGCAGCCTTGATCAATACTCCTGCAGCCTATATGCTTTGTTATCTGAAGTGAGCACAATGGGGCATGGCTGTGCACAGACACGGTGTTTAACATTACTTCTATATATAAGATCACAGGGTAGTGCTAGTGAACTCAGCAGATATATCCATAGCAGGAAAAGGTAAACATACTAGTAGAACATATATTAAAATGTAAGCTATGGTCTTAGAACACAGCAAATCCGCTATAATTTTAACACGCCTCAGATATATGAGTAAGCAAGTTTTATTCTACTGGGTAGTTAATGATTCAGCAGTTTGCCTTTTTGGCACAGGTAGATGCTACACCTTCCCAGGAGAAACAGGACAGTGCAAGTTCTCTCTTCATGAATTTACACAGTTCTCAGAGAAAAGTTAATCATCTTAGTTGGCATGATATCAAGCATGCTTCACCCTGTTTAATATGACTGCAGAACTTTTCCATAACTCATTTTAGTTAGGATTTATTTGTGACATAATTGCCTCAAACACTATTCCTGTATCAAAAAGGATACAAGGATTATTTTTTTTGTTTCAAAAAGAAATTTTCTTGATGTTACTTAATTCTTAGTTGTCAATTTTTGTCATCTATTTAATTTTAAAAAAACCCATAAGTTTATGCTAGTTCTGCTCAAATGCTTGTTATTTGATTCAGTTGATTTTACGAAGATCACCCCACTCACATTGACCTTCTAGAAAAATTAATGATTGGCTTGTGGCTAAATCCAAAGGTCTTACCTCTTTTTCTGCCCTTTTCGACTTATCAGCTAGTTTTGGACCTTTGGATCATTCTTTATCATCTCAGTTTACATAGTTTTTTCTGACTCTGCACAATACTTCTTTTCCTACTTACTACATATGTTTGATGCTTTAAGGGTCCCCAAAATCTCAGATCCCCTTTACTCATAGTAAAGAGCATTTATTTTCCAGCCTTCACTGAGTACCAGTCATTTGACCTCCAGAATGCCCTCATATGGGCCTTGATACCTGCAACATTACCAAGGCACTAACCATCTAAAACACACAGTGGTATCCCTATGTTTCTTTCATCATTTGACCATCTTCTGGATCACTTGAAAAAATATCTCATTTGTGTCCTTAAAGCAGTCACTTATATTTCTCTGTTTACATCTTTTTATTCCTTAACACCCAATACATACATCATGCAGTTCACATTTATGGTGTATGGAAGTGTCATTCCTCACAGTTCCCTCTTTGCCATCAAAACGAAAGCCCTCCTGCTTTTTGTATGTCATCATCTCCCTCTTCTACAAGAAAAGCTTGACCTACCAATCTGCATTTTAACAGTGACATAAATCATGGAGCACAACAGCAGTAACGATTATTCAAATGTAAATAAAGCCAAGTTCATTCATTCAGATACAAGAATGTTACTTAAACATGTGGTTAACTAAGCAGGTGCTAAGCTCTTTGGATCAAAAATGTTGTTACAAAGATCACATCATTAACGACATTACACACAATTGGTAGAATCAGTGTAACACCTTGAAAGCTTAGCTCACTACCCAGAAGCTTGCCAACTATTTTCAGAATTATACGCTGATCTAGTAAAGATATTTTGTTCCATTGCAAACCTCACCTCAGTATGGAATTCTACCTTGAAACAGGAATAAAAGCTTCAAATCACTATAGCTGAGATCTGGCCTATAAAGATTACCTAGCAAGTTGGGGTTTTTTTTGGTTTGGGGTTTGTTTGGTTTTTTATGGGGCTCAATGCATTTTTTAAAATACTCTGTCCATCATTTTTAATTACATAAGGTGTCATTCAGGCTTATATAAAACCATCTCATTCTGATAACTAGGTAAACTGTTTAAAGCAATGTAATTCTAGTTAACAAAGCACAACATTCTGGCCCGCAGCATTAGAGAATAAGATATTAAGTAGTAAAATTCTAGTTTAAACCCACAGAATTAGAAAAAGACATACAAAAAGAAAAAACATGAGACATGCAGTAGAAAGGTTATCCTTGGCAACAAGACCCGTGTGTTAGTGAAGATCAAAGTATAAACTTAGCTATGTTTTAGGACAGTAGCTGGCCTCAACTCTCACATATACTCTCACATATATTTTTCTTAACACATATCTAACACAAACAGAAGTCTCAAGGGATTATACTACTGTTCAAATGTGAATTTCCATCTGTCTAGGAATTGAGGTCCTGCCTTTCAGAGCATACATTGTTGTTGTTTAGATTTGTAATGGGGTAAAGCAACACATCTGAAGCACTTGAGGGACATGATGTCTAAGGTTAAGGAATAGCTTACCCTTTCTTACCAGTATTTCTGCTATATTACTGATTAAAGCAATTTGGTATAAGATATCTGGTGTAAGCTGGTCTTAGCATTTACATATACTCAACAGTTTTACTCATCCTTACTTTTACTTAACTTACAGAAATTTACTCTGTTCAACCATACAAATGTGAGAGACTTCAGTTCCTTCTAGTGCCTTGTCAAGCATACTGCTTGCTAAATTCTAGCAGACTACACCCATAAGAAGAGAATTCGGCACAGCAAATCTTATCTGCTAGCTATCAGGAACAACATAGAAGAATCCAGTATGCTTCTTAGAAAGCAAGTTTCAAACTCCCTGAAGTTCAGAAGTCTGGCTGTTCCAGATGGGAAGAATAAATGCACCACAAAATATTAAAATTACTTTTTTTTCCTCCCTTTAGTTCATAATTTTGTAGTCAACTCTGAACTCTAAAAAGTCAAAATATTTTGTTACACATAATTAAAAGAATTTCTTTCATTTAAAATATTTCACTTTAACTTGTGACCTATTAAGAGCTGAAAAATCAATGTACTATTTTCAAAGTCCTTTGAAAGATATTGCAATTTTAATAAAATAATATAAATCTTGCTTTATCATTCTTCACACTTAAAAGAAAGAATTAGATTTAATCCCTCATCCAACAGACGCTATGTATGTAAAATAGCAGGAAATTCTTCCTCTCTAATCCCAGCTTCACTGAAACCGATTTAATCTTTAAACTGGCTGACAAACTCTACGTGACTTCTATTTTATCTTTTGTAGTTATTGAAGGACAAATCCTGTAGTTTTCCCCAAAATGCCAATTCTGAGTACTTTTTGGAAGATTTTCTGTCCTTCTACGTCAGGACATCTTCACTGTGGGACATGCCGAAGTGCCAAATTCTTTGTCAGACTGAATGCAACCTGCTACAATGGAGTTTTGACTACAGAATGAAACACTTAGTAGAAGAACTAAGCAAAACTGATTTCCTCTCTTTTTGTGCAATTCATATAGTAAACAGCAAATCATAATTATAAACTGGATGGTATTTACCATATTCAGAGATCAGAATTTACAAGGAACTTCCATCACGTGGTGGATACACTGGTGTGTAATAGCTCTGCAACCTTTCTGCTAGTTGAGGCACTTAAGAGGTCTTTTTATTCCTGTTCAGCTAGTTATTATCACAAAACTTGTAGGAACTTAATACCATTGAGACCTATGACCTTTTCTCAAATTTGTCTGAAAGCAGCCAACAGGTTCAAGTTACAGGGAGGGGAAGGAGAGAACACAGACATGTACGCACATACACAACCCACAGTCATATAACCTTATGCTCTTAGGAGGCAAGACCGAAACCTTCCTCATCTTTAAGAAATCAAAAGATTAAAAAATTTCTCATGTTTGAAAGCATATGATTTATGTAGATGTTTTCTCTATGAAACTTAGGTAGCAATAGATCAAAATTTTGTGAGATTATTAGCACACTGGTATGATTCAATTTTTAGTGTATTATTTTGGTTTTTTAATGCAAATATTGTTCTTCATATCTTTCTGTTAAAATGTCTTAAATTTAATTGCGAAGTGCAATCCAATCACATATACAATCAAAATGCATTTCAACATCTGTGATTCAAAATAACGTCTCAATATTAATACATCTTGCACTAAATTTCAAGCATGCCTGATAATTTAGTAAATACTTTAACTCCTTTTTTGGGAACCAGGCAGCTGGAATACTAGAAGGACGTAGAGAAACAGTTATGTATCCCTATCCAAAACAAGGCTCAGTAAGGAGCAAAGGAAGCAGTTCAGGTAGTAGAGGTGCATATACGTGAAGGGCAGGAAACTGGCCAGTGAGGAGATAGAAATTGCAATTGAAATAGCAAACACAGTGACAGAGGTCTGGTGAGATAACGATTAGACAAAACTTTTGGCTTAAAAGTAGTCAAAAAAAATATTCTTGAACTTTGAGCAAATAAAATAGTCCTTGTTGACTGAATTCACCTGATTTCAAGAAGACGGGACTTTCCACTGTCCTTCTGGTTACTCACAAATCACATTACATCATAGCAATGTTTGATTTAATAATTAATTTCTTTTCCTAACAGAGCTTGCAGAAATCCACCTTCTGACTAGCTACACTGTATGTGCACATAAACGTGAGTACCAACATACATATAAATATCTGGTTTAATTTTAGATGTCATGTTTCTATTATAGAAAGGTGACAAAGCTGAAGAAAATTCTATGAAGGCAAGGCATTTGGTGATCATAACCCATGATATTTAACACTGTCATTTCCAAAGGCAGTGCAGCCCTGACTTCTGAAAACCACCCGAGGTTCGTGCAGCAAAAGGCGCATCATTTGGTGGCATAGATTTCATTCAGACCAGTATTTCCATGCATACAGTAACATGATCTGCCAACATTTTCCAGGGTCAGTACTGTGACGGTACTTTCCCTCAGGGCTGCCAAGTGAACTTCATGGCTCTAGGACATTTGAAATCTCTTGAATCTCAAATATAAGGTCTTGTGACACAGCCTGTTGTACATCAACTTTTAAAATTCAAAAACTGCTTCACACCTTTCTTGTAGAATATTTGTAGAAATTATTAATAAAACTTTGCTGTGCTCCTGAAATCACAGCTGCATCCATTTTCTTCTCACTCCCACTGGAGTTAAAACTGCAGCCATATCACATTATACATCCAAACGACAATTTCAAAAATTCTGATTCCTTTAACCACTGTGTGGGTGGCAACTGCAAGTAAGCTAAGGCCTCCCAATGTAAAGAGTTTTTGCATGGTTTTTGTGGCAATACTTAGTGTTTGTTCCACATGTTTTCTTTCCTGGAAGAGACAGGAAGCCTTGGCTCTCCAATAACCTCTTCTCCATCCCAGGCTTCCGGGAGAGGACAGCCCAATGCACCAAAGTTATTGGATCTCTATTTACTTTAGGGAGAATGCAACGAAACCCAGAGCTCCTCTGCTTCTCTTTTCTACACTGAGCCACAGAACGCCTTGAAGAGACTCCCAGACAAGAGGAATAGCCACAGAGCCTCAGTCACTCTGTGCAGATTCTTAAGCTTTTGAGTATTCCCTTTGACAGACAAGCAATTACTCAGTTACTATTTTCTAGCATATGCATGCAGCTTATTCACATGAAAAAGGTTGGAGTATCCTCAGACTAAACTAGATGGCAGATCTTGTCTGTTCAGTCTGCTACTGCTCAGTATATAAGGCTGTGAGAATAAAGCCTCTTTTCCCCCCTCCCTTTTTCTTAGAAAACAGGTTCTTTGATAAGCATATTCCATCACTTGATGCTTTTGTTGGCAGCACCTATGCATGTTGCTCATACTGTAATGCCCCTGAAAGGTTGGCTGAGTATAAGCTTGCTTTGATTGTAGGATAGTAGCAAATTATACAAGTAGGGTTTGATTTGAGTGTCTCCTTCAGAGGACTTCATAAATTCATTGTGAGTTTTATGCTGAATCAGATTCAAGCCTATAGTGGTTAAAAAACAACACAGGATTTGGACACATGGATATCATCCACTCTGCGATCACAAATGAAAATACATGGCAAAGTCAAAATTTGGTGGAAAAGAGTAATTTTAAATTCTCCTAAGGTCAAGGCTCAGCTAAGCTTTCTGCTTAATCCTTATCCTTTCATCTCACCTTGGCCACCTCAGTTCTTGAAAGATAACAAGCCCTCAGGAGAGAGGAGGGAGCAAGTAGCTTGCTTGCAATGACTGGGATACCTGGAGTAACCTATCAAAACTCTGAACTAGCTTCTGCTGACATAGCTCTGGAATGAGTTTGACTGTGCATCTGTAATGAACTAACATAATTCAAAATCTTTTTATGGGATGGAAACATTTTCTCAACGCCATGAAAGAGAATTGAGCAAGACTCCCTTTGGAGTTTCTGTATTAGGAGATGGGATAACCCCTGAGCTTTGACAGGTCCCTTCCCTGATCCTGAAGAGCACATCTGTTCTGATGAATCGCAACCATGTCCATCCAAAGAAGACGAGGATGGGCTCAGTGTCAAGAATCTATCCAGCATAAGGAATTTCTCACATGTCACTGCGGAATGTTACAATTTTGTTCCTTGAATATCATACCAGTTGCTACTAACACCTTTGCAACAGAAAGATGAGTTTCACTATATTTCAGACAGCTTAATCTAGAATTTCTTTAGCCAGCCATAAATGAGCAGAGAGCTAGGTTTAAGCTCACCACCCAATACAAAGTAGTTTAAGATTTTTAACTCAAATATCCTAGAAACACACACGGTATTGTAAGGAGATTTGGTAGGCAAGGTAGATTTGCTAGGAAAACAGTTTTCTAGCAAAACTAGCTCTTAGTTGCAAAATGCCAATTTCTTGAAACTGAAAGGTTTCATTAAGTTTTAGATCCAATAGATTTAGGCAGAACAGAGGAATGGCTCCCTTTCCTTCTTCCACTTTCTGCTTCAGTATTCCACTCTAGCTGCTTGGAAGACAGGCACTCACAGTCTGCTGTTGAGTGCTACGTGTACGCTACAAACCTTCTGGCTTTGCAGCAAAATGGTTAGATCTCCAACTAGAGCTACTAGAGGCCTTTGAACACCAGGCCCTCTCTTAAGATACCATCTACATTTCTAACCATTGGGCTAAGCTACTAAGTCCTGATGTGCGGGATGAAATAGCTAAGATCCATCATTATTAATTGCATACATAGTAATAGTACTGTAATTTCATGGCACCCTACTAACACACCTTTCGTGTTCTGTGGAGTGTAGCAGATCTCCTGTACGTCTGCATTATTGGACATCGCTATATGGGCTATCTATATGGTTTTGTCTAACAAGTCATGGTGTCACAGCACTAGCAAAACTATCAAGCTGCAACAAGGTTTTTTACCATCTCATACCAATATACTCTTCACACCAGTCCCTCTGCTGCCTTCTCCCAGTCTCTCCTCACCCAGGGCTCTAGTTCTCTCTTCTCTCTGCTTCTTCCTCCTCTCTCTTCCTTGGCTGCCCTCTCTTCATTGGCTGCCCAACCACTCAACAGAAGCAGCCACACCTGCACTTTATCTACATCAGCCAACCCACAGTTGTATTTTATCAATGCTAATTAACCCAGCTTCATTCCTCTACATCATGGCATGTTTATTTACAAGCAGGTTGCACCTTATCTTTTAAGTACAATGCCATTAACATAAAGGAATGCTAAAAAGCTTGTGACTGAATGCAGCGAAGTAAAGGCACTCCGTAACATCTAGATTCCTTGCTTTTTGGAGGCATCTGGATAACCCATTAGAGAAAACTTTCTTGGAAATTCCAGGGTCACAGGAGTGATTCACTCACTTTGAAGGAGACTTGTTTGGAGGTTGGTGATTGCAAAGTATTTCAGTGAACAGGTGTCAAATCAGCTGCAGATTGGACCAGCAAGTCAGCTCTTCTAGCTGACCTACTAGAAATCCTGATGCCTTACAAATCTGTAAGCATCATCCCTCAGAAGCAGGGAAAGATCTGGGAAAATACCAATAAACTGCTGTTGTTAGCGTAGTTTAAGTGGTGCCAGAGCATGCATTTCAGGGATCTTCATCTCCTGATCCTCTGCCAGACAGCAAGGACAAAAACAGAATGGTTTGAACTCTTCCGCAAGTAGGTTCAGTGATTTATCACTCCATAGACTATGAACTTGGTTCTTACATCTACAAAAATTATTTTGCTTGGTTAATACACACCTTGTACCCCTTCACAAGGGAGAAAGGAAGGGAACAGCAGGAGAATTTGAGATATAACATGTAGGGAAAGGAGATCAAGCTGTTGCGTATTATCTCCTCGTTCTTTCCTTTGCATTAGTCCTAATATTGGTACTAATATGATTCCTTGATGAGCCAGTTCTACTCAGTGAGTCTGCAGAGCACTCACCCAGCAAAATGCAGTCTTCTGCTAGCTTAGTGAGCTGAATGCATCACTGAAGTGTCAGAAGATACCAGAGCTGGGGCAAGGGAGGCAGTAGAGCTAGCGCATAAGGAAGAAGCAGAATCACCCCTTTTGGCAGCACCAATGAATTAGATCAGGTCAACCTGTCTCATCTAATTACAACTTTACAGAAATACTGTGGTAACACTGCAAATAAAGCTTTAACAGCAATGGTACTAGCTGTGAATTTGAAAATGGGACAGAAAGGCATTTGAAACTGGAAACTTGAGATGGAAGACTTTGGTTTGGCCATCCTGAAAAATACCCAGCTGTGGCTTTCAGTGGGAGGGATCAGGTGAAACAGGTAAGAAAAGAAAAAACCCAGCTGACCTGTTACACAGGTTCACTGAAGTCGCAGGTGATCCGCTCTGAATCCCATCTCACTACCATTCATCAGTAAATAGGTAAGTGTTGTTTTGTGGTATAATTATTGTCACTTGAGCTAGCTAGAATGGAGCATGCTGCCTTGTACCATTACAGTGAGGTGTCCTGTTGCAGCACTAGTAAAACTAGATGGCTGCAACAAGGCTTTTGCCGTCGATCAGATTCTACTGTCCGTGCATGTTTCTTCATCCTCCTCAGGCTAGTCCACCCTGCTTCTTGCCTCTGCTGTGTCCCAAGTCTTTCTTCTCCAGGCTCCTCTTCCAGCCAGCCTCTCCTCATCTAGGCCCCCTTTTCTCTGCTTCTCCCAGGGCCTCTCCTTGTCTCTCCTACATCCAGGGTGCTTTCTCTCCTCCCTCTGCTTCTTCTGGGTCTCTCTTCACCCAGTGCTCCTCTTCCATACCCCTTAGCGCTATTTAACTACTTGGCAGGAACCAGCCACAGCTCTGCATTATCCACGTCAGCCAACCCACTGCCCCTGAAGCAAGCCCACAGCTGTATATTATCAATGTTAATTAACCCAGCTTCATTCCTCTATAATTCTTCTACAGTCTCCCATCAAACCACTAAAAAAAAAAAAAAAAAAAAACCACCAAAAACCAGAAAATGTCTGCACAGAAAATGCTGCAGCCTGGAGCATCCCAAGGTCAGCCAGCATAAGGAGTGCTGGGCTTTCCCATGCTCCCTGTCCATGTACCTTCCGTTTAACTAACAGGACAGGGAGCTTGAATCCCAATTTAATACAAACTTCCAGTTACTTGTTACCCTCTGGTGACATCTTGTGGATCACTGCCTGGTGGCAAACCCTCGTGGGTCTGAACCTGCGGAGTGGAAGTCTCTTTCCCAAGTCTAAGGAGCATTATAGCATCCAACAACGTTTAACTGTCCTTTATTTTTTCCTTCCTTTCCTGCTCCGTGGATAGTGCAAATGAGCACTGTAGCAGCAAGGTCCCTACAAAGAACTGAAAAATAGAAGTAAGCAAGAAAAAAGCAAATGACAGAGTAGAGCACAGAAGCTGAGAATAAAGTAGTGAATACATTTCATGAACTATATTTTCTATTAATAAAACAGATTCTAGTGCCTAAAGCTGAGTATAAGCAAGTATTGAGCAATTAGGATTTCATAGTTGAAGCCAAGGGAACCTATGAACTGCTTGCCACAGTAGCTGGAGCAAGCAAATAATCAGCACCACATAACCGTAGCTTATTGTACCCTGCAAGTATCAAGCAATGCACCCTCTCAGTATGCCCGTGCATCATTCACAGGGGCTGGAACTAAAGACTCAACTCAGATTCAAGTTGTGACAGTAAGAAATAGAAAAGTTGGTAGTATTTTGCCAAAAATATTAATTCTTTTTGGATGGTTAATTTTGGAGTCTCCATTTCAAAATACTTATGTATTCATTATATAAGTTAAATTTATGTAAGTTTACTGTAAGTTGAATTATAACCTCATAATGTAGGAAAAAATCACTTCCATGTAACAAGAAATACAGTCCCTTGTGACCTCTGCAGGCACCTTGAAATTCAACCCATCCCCCACAGATGATACTGATGCAAATAAAAGAAAGAGTTCCATGAATGCCAGCTATCACAGAGCTATACTAGAAAGGCATCTATTTTTCAAGTGCTTCCACAAAGCATTAGGAGACTGAAAGCTGGAAATGAAGAGACAATGGAAGTGGAGCATAGATGTGAAGTCATAAACTCATTAGCTGAGCACCCACTGAAACCACAGTGAGCAGCTGAGCGCAAGCAGCAATTTTTTGCCACACAGCCTGTGCAGGCTCTGGAGGGGTGGTTGCGCATTGCTGAACATTGGCAAGAGGCCACCTGCAGGGCCAGGTCCCATGGGCAACACCCAGCACAGGACAGCACTGCCAACAGCCCTTGACAGGTTTCCAGCACCAGCTCAAGCACACATGCCTCTAGGAACACTAAACACGTGTCAACCTGTGATAGGATGCTCCATAAGCTCTCTTAAAAAAATCTGGATTTAGAGTAGCTATTTGAAAATAAAAAGGAAAATAAGGTATTAAATAGGGTTTACTGAACTATAAAACCTAGCAAACAACTAAGTCAATAAAAAAGCACTCCTTCTCCCTAGGCTAATATTTAAATCTATACTTTGTTCAGCAAAAATACTGAAGCTTACAGACTGCAATTTATAGCCAAAGTGACAGCTGTTTGAGCAAAAATATCAACACATACTATGGCCATCCATAACATTAGTCAAGCACAAAATAACCTGCCTAGATTAGTAATTCATGCACAAAAATAACTTAAAAAACAGAAAAGCACCAGCCATTTCAGTCACATGACATCATATGTGATGCATTTAATGATATATTAACCTCAAACATAATAATTAGCAGTTAATTACCTATTAAAACTGCTATAGTAATGAGAAATACTTGAACAAACAAAACTATATCTAGCAGTGGACTAACACACCTTCACCCCTTGGGATTACTGAAGAAAAACAGATCGTCCCAGTGTGCAGCACAGACTAATTCCTAACAGGGGTTTGCTTTGCATTTATTTTAGAGAACAAAACAAATGTTAGTGCTAAATCAAAAGTATCAGAAGGAACACTGTAGACAAAGGGAGCTAGGGCAGGGCAGATATCAGAGAAAATAACAAAAACTGCGAAAGTGTAGTTTGTTTTAAATTTGGAGGCTATCCAAATGGCTAGTAATGTGGACATCATTACTGTTTAAACTGTTGAATTCTAGTTGCCATTGCTAGGTTAAGCATTGGTAAATATGGCCTCTGAAATTTAACTGGCTCAGCAAGCTAACTAGCTCACGACTGAAATATTTGTAGGCCTGAAAACCTTTACAAGGAGCCTGTAACTGGAGGACGGTCGAAAAGGTTTATCTCAAAGAATAGCTTAGATGAACAACATATTGTGAAAAAGCTGGCCACCAAACCAGTATTTGTTGTGTGAAAATGTACAAATTTTAAAAAATATTAGTCCTGAATAATAAGGCATCCACAGCTCCTGCTAAATGCCACTGGGGTACATTTGTGATCAACTAACCTGAGGCTTTTAGCTCTCCCGGCTGCTGATTATGATTCCATGCTAAAGTTACAGAATTAATGCCACTGTCCATGCAAGAAAGTCAGAGATGTAACTGAAAAATAAAAGGTTACATAGGAAACCTCTTCTTCAGAAAGCCCATTGCAGGACCACAGCACAATATTGCTACGCACTTTTTCTGCGCAGGAGGTGGAATTAAGTTATAGTAGTTCAGCAACGCTTTGGAAAGCCTGGCTGTGAACACAGCCAACAGGGTGTACTATTTTCTCCCACTTCTCCCAGGCAGTTGCCATTAGATAAAGAAGCTTTCAAAAATACTCTGTAGCTTTTACAGCTCTGAAGTGACTCAAAAAAATACTTCAGGCACCAGTTTGAAACAGTAGCTCTGTTACAGAAGAACTGTAAACACTTCTCATTTATCCAAATGCTAAAGCCTAATGATAGTCAACATTTACCCCAGACACAAACCAGTTAATTTTCACCTTCGCTAGCTCCCTGAAGCAGCTCTGCTCAGTCCCGTGAGTTCTAAGGCTGGCTCCTGTGGAGAAGTATGCGAGCAGGAAGGCAAGGCGACACTGGCTGTGGGCCACTTGCAATCCACCAGGTCCAGTTTCAACTGCAGCAGCTGCCTGGGAGGTCTGACCACAGCTAAGCTAACTGCACAGCTCTGCTCCCTCCCAGCCCGCTCCAACATCCAACGCTTGTGCTGCGCTAGGGCTAGGCCACAGCTCACCTAGTAGCAAAGTGAATTTATCTGGCAGGGAAACAAAGTCTGCAGTGAAGAAAAAAACTTTCCCGGCAGATCAATGACCTGAATCAACTCACCTTGGGGTGAGAAGTATCAGATTTAACATCAAAGGGGAGCAGAAAACTGTGAACAAAAGGGCAGGAAACTGTCCCCTTGGTGGCACTTAGCAAAACATAAAATAAAAATAATTTTTTTAGAAGACAGAAAAACCAGCCTGTGTTCACAGTAACAGCTGCTTAAACTTCACCAAGAAAAGCACCGAGTTCTGGTCACTGGGCCCAGTCAGAAGGGTGAAATTTCTGGAGTTTGCTTCAAGGTTGTCTGAGAAACTAATGCGTCTCAGCCTTGGACAGGAGCAAGACAGACAGACCAAGACTGTAAATTCCTTTTGTGCATCTAGAATACTAATAAATGTGTGTGGGGGGAAGGGTTTAATTTTAAAAAATTAAGTCACACTCCAAAATTTCAGTTGGCTCAGCTACTATTTGTCTGTTCCACTGCTTACCACCTAGTGAGGAATAGCACCGGGGTGGTACAACAGGGTAGGAACATGCTCCCCGGGGCAGCTCGCTACTTCTGCCAGGAAGCCTCATCCTCCATTTTTCTCGGTGTGAACCTTGACCAGGCTCGGCTGCCTTTGTTACTGCAGCTTCCAAACGGGACGCTAAGACGGCCTGTATCCCACGCAGGATGCGTTCAGCCTCAGAGAGGCCGGCCCTCATCGCAAGGGAAGATGCCACCAACCTTCCGCCCCGAACCTGCGCGTCCCCCCCGCCGCACGCGGGCCCAGCTTCCCGCACCGCACGCAGGCAGGGAGCGAGCCCGCAGCACCCTTCACGCTGCGGCTCCGCCACCTCGGTGCGCCACCCGCAGCGCCTCCACTCCCGACGGCGCCCACCCAGCAGCCCCGCTCCTCAGGCGGGGTCGGACACCGCTCGGGGAGCGCTGACGGGGCGGGCGCCACGGCCGCCGCGGGCCCGTGAGGAGGCGGGCGCGCGCGGCCCTCAGCGCCGTCCCGCCCAGCGGCGGTGCCCGAGCGCGCGGCGGGCGCGGGAAGGGCCGGGGCGGGCCGGCGGGATGCTGCCCCGCGCTGTGCCCCGCGCTGTGCCCCGCGCTGGCGGGGCTGCTGCTCCTGCCGCTGCTGCTGCGCCGCGCCTGCCCCTCCTTCTTCCAGGACCTTCGCTTCGCCCTCGCGATGGCGCGGGTGGCGGGCAGGGCGCGCAGAGCCGGTCGCGCACCCTCCTGGACGTGCTGGCGCGGCGGGCGCTGCACAAGCCGCTGCTGCTCTTCGGCGACGAGGCGTGCACCTACGCGCAGGTGGAGCGGCGGAGCAGCCAGGCGGCGCGGGCGCTGCGCCGGGCCGCGGGGCTGCGGGCGGGCGGCTGCCCGGCGCTGCTCATGGGCTGTGGCAGGGCTGCGCCGTGGCTTGCCTCAACCGCGGCGTCAGGGCCGGCGCCCTGCTGCGCTGCTTCCAGAGCAGCGCGGCCACCGTGCTGCTGGCGGCCCCAGGTGAGGGGAGCCCCGGCCGCGGGGCGCGCAGCGGAGCGGAGCGGCGGGGTCCTCTCGGCCGCCCCCCGCCGGGAGGAGCTGCTGGGCGGCGGGCGGGGGCGGCACGTCGGGCCCCCCGGGCGGGCTGCCGCGGAGGGGGCTGCCCAGCGCCGGCTGGGGCTGGGGCCTGCGGAGCTGCTGCAGACCTGGTGAGAGGACAAGGTTTCCGGGTACTTTGCATCGCGTTTTTATTTTCGGCTGACCTACAAGAGGTGGACGCTGAGCTCGGATACCTCGTTAGGCGTTTGATAAGGGTACCGAAGCCCCAGAAATGAACCAGCCCTCAGCCGTGCACAAGGGGGTCGATTCCCAGTTGTGTTCACACAGATGGCCACATCGGAAACAAACCAGGTAGCGCAGAAGAATCCTCTTGCTGCAGCTGGACAGCAGCTGGGAGACGGGAAGGTGGTTGCCTCCCATAGACAAGCCGTTGTCGGGTTTCAGTGTAAAGAAAAAGGCACGGACTCATGCAGACAACCCATGGTTATTTTTGTGGAAGACACTTGGACGTACTGGTATGTTTTCAATGGAGAGCTGCATTCTGTTCCTTACAGGGCAGAGACCCTATTTGATGCCTGGTCTTTTATATAGTTATTTGCATACAGACAGTATAAATGACTGACTATATGGGAAGTCAGGAATGCTCTTCATCTGCCTAGAGCTAACAACTTCCACATGAATATCTACTCCCGTTTCAGCTTTGATAGCTGAACGCATTAATCTATTGTATGTAACTGGAGTATTTTATGTGCCTCAAAATTTCAGGAGTCCAAATGAAAATTTCTCCTTTTGTGATAAATATTAGCCTCGCTGAGAATAAATTCTGTGCAATCCCTGAACTTTCAAAATTCATCAGTATTTGAATTAGCGTCATGTGGGAAAAGCTATTATGTAGGATAGGAAATGTGTTTTTTCCTCCTTCTATAACATAGTTGCCTCACATTTTCTAAAAAAGCCCTCAGCTGCGAAGAAAAAAAAATAAATTTGAGCCTTATTCATAAAAATTTACTACATGCTTGACTCCACTAGTGATTACTAGACATCAGGAAGAAAGAAGTCTAGCTAGGTCTTTTCTGCTGGACCTTGATTCTCTCTGTCCTTTTTAAGTTTCATCCTTTAGTATCTTGCTACTCCATGCAGAAGATAAACATTGTCTCATCAGAACTGACCATCACATAAGATTCTGTGTGCTTGCACAGATAAGTTTCTGGAAATAAATATGCTGAATTCATTAATATAGTTTATATATATCATTGACGTTACTTATACTTACAATAAAATACAGATGTCAAAGTTTATTGGAGGGTTATTTATCTCAGTGACAGTTTATTGGGGGTTATTTATCCCTAAGGTGCCAGCTCATTAGATGCTTGCATAAAAGGCCTTATTTTATCTCCTTCATGCCTGATGGTGTCTAAGGAGCAGAACTGCCCTCTGTTGCAAACGAACCCTGTGAGACAGGGTTACTACTAGCAGTCTGCATCCAGGCTGCCAGGTTGCAGATTACACTGAAGCAACCAAGTAGCAAAACGCTGATTTTGAATGCACAGTTGGCTGCATATAGGTAACCCTGTCTTCATAAAGCTGTGTCCTGGTCAGGGGCAGGTGAAGCAATTCATTAGCGCAGTGAATCCTGCACAGCCAAGGACACTTTCACTGCAAGGGCTAAAATATGAAACAGAATGGATGCTATGTTATTATTGTATTCACATAAAGCCATTAGGATCATTGTTCTAACCATAGTTTGTTGTATTCTAGCAGTGCTTGTAAATTCTGTTAATCTGACTCTACAACTAAAATTTTTACTTGGATGAACAACTTCGAGACCTACAGTTATTTACTCACAACTGTAAGACAAAGAAAATGGGTAAAAGTAAGAGGAGTAAGGTGGAGTTCACAAGCCTGACATAAATTGTTGATCACGGACTTTACCTTCCCCTCTGAAATCTAACCAACACTGTTCCCATTCTTATTGGGTCATGACATTCTCCCACCGAGCTTTACTCTTTGTGTAGCCCAGCAGCTGTGCAGTGCTGGAAAGCATAGGTGGAACGGAGGCTAGGCTGTGCTATTGTTTTGAGGTTTCCTTACCTGTTAACTAGGAGAAGCCTTCACTGGCTTTTCATGAGTAGCTTGGTGGCTAAAGGGCACCCATGGTAATCCCAGGATGTTTTTTGGACTAAAGTTACAGCAGAAATACAGAATTGTTTGAAGAGGAATTCCAGAGTCTGCCAGACTTGAAAAAGGTAATGCTTTTATTAAAGTTACTACTTTTGTGCAGTCGAGACAAACTTTTGATGTGGATCTTGGCTTTATCTAGTCAATTAGTGTGGAGATAGGATTTCCAGTAACAAATTCAGTTTTCAGTATCAAATTGCCTCACAGAGTTGTTGATTTAATAATAGTTAATTTATTCTTTGCTTTGAAATAAATGACAGGTGGTGAAAAATAAATTACATGTTATGGACAATTTTGTATTATGATGTTTCAGTGAAATTGGAAATGAGGATTAATTTTAAATCTTGTGGTTTGTCTATTCAAGTAAAAGTGCCTGTGACTTGGAAGGCTTTTAGTCTGGATTCCTGTAGAAACAAGGTATATACAATTGGACCAGCTGTCTGGTCCTCTTCAGTTCATTCCATTATCCAGTTTCCTAAGGGAGTAAGTCTCGGACAGCTACATTCTTTCCAGTTTGGTTGAAACTGGCAGTGGCTAGTGGAGAGAGACCTGCATTACTGCTTCACTAAGAGAAAGGCAGACAGGATTTGATCATGCAGGGAGTGAGCCTACTCGTTGCACATTAATCACGCGCTCTTGTTGGTTGGAGATACCACAGGGAGTATGAGGAGAACTGGGATTAATCAAGACATGTGTAAGAGACAGGCACAGGGAGAGACAGAACGTTAACTACCTAGGACTCCACGCTTCAGTAGCACCACGGCTTACCAAGTCACTCTTCAGCCTGATATTCAGTTTTTCTTCCATTTCTGTCGAGACTTGAGACAGATTATGTTATCTTTATGCATAAAACATAGTGGTGATTTAAGCAGCACCTAACTTTGTGTGGGCACTTGTCAGGTGAGACGTTTCCCCATGGTGGGGAGGGAAGGTAACAACATGGAGCTGGTGATGCCAGGTGTACACTTCCTCAGAGTCCCACAGGGTCTGCAGGCAGGGGGAAGTTTGCTTGGAATCTTCCTCTGCAATTCTGTTCCTGCTGCAAAAAATCAGATCAAATCATATAATGTTGTGTGGGGAGACACTGTTCCTCTTCAGTCCTTTTTGCTGGATTCTGAAGTCACTTGACCATTAATTTCTCCAACAGCAGCTAAACATGAAAGCTGCTGAGCCAGAGTTGATGCACTGATAGTATATAGATAGAATAGTACATAATTTTCTTATACTACTTTCTTCTCTTTAAGAGCTGAAGGAATCTGTTGAAGAAATACTGCCATTCTTGAAGAAAGAAAAAGTTAAAGTTTATTATTTAAGCAAGACATCTGCTACTGAAGGTGTTGAGAGCTTTCTTGATAAAGTAGATGCTGCTTCAGATGAGCCTACTCCATTGTCTTGGAGATCAGATAGAACCTTTAAAACTCCTGCCATGTACATTTATACTTCTGGTACTACAGGTAATGTAAATTCACAAAATCAGGTGACGCATTCCTCCTGATGTTGTGATTTTTTAGTAACGAAAAAGAATCTGTTCCTTCACATTAATTCCTACTCCCATTCATTCCCGCTCAGGAAACTGAAAATTTGATGTCTGTATTTAAACTCCAAAAGCATGTAGAATATAGGTTGACTTTAAGCACTAAATCTGGGGACAGAGACTGAAGTAAAAGCCAATTAAACATACAAGTTTTATGCCAGTAAAGTCACTAGACACATGCTCTCTCTCATCTCTGGAGACACTGCTGGCCTAGGTGTGGCTCTTGGCACCCACCTTATACTCGGTATCTTCGTATCATGAACTCTAAACACTGGCCATTAATTTTTTGGGTGTCAGAGTACCAAAAATAGTGAGTGCAGCACAAAATACAGCTAGTCATGGCCACTGTGCAAAACTGCAGCTGGTACAGCAGCTGCAACCTGCTCCACATAAAAGCATCTAGCTTTAAGAGCACTTCGCCACAGCAGAAACTGGGCTGCAAGGATGAAGATGAAGACAACACCTGAAGGCACTCAAACCTATAGCTTCACCAGGAGCAGCAGGGTATGCCTCCACACTAGCTCAGTCTTCAAGCCTCTTAGGGCAGGAACTCCCCTGGAAAGGTGGAAGTACAAATTTGAATCTTGTTTGGGCTGCAGAAGGCAAATACCTCAGGTGTCCTTCATCCTTAAGGGCTCTAACATCTCTGTTCTTACAGAGTTGGCAAGCACTATCATAATTTTGTCTTCTAGTATCTGTTTCAGCAAGTAACCAGTTCAACTGCGTCTGATGGGAAACCAGGAAGAGATTTTGTAGTATGAATTCCGGTTTCATCTAGGACGATTCGGAGCTGCAAGGAGATACCCAGTTCCAGCGGAGATGCAAGATCTGAGATTAACCTCCGTTTTAGCATTTCCATTCCCTTCGCTCAGCACGCTAGATTCTCCAAATCCCACTTCCTCATTCTCTAGGTACTTGTGATTCCTAGGTACCATAGTATTGAGAATTCAGGCACTTAATGGGGGGTAATCACCTAAAATTTACATGTAGGAAGACATAGCCTCACTGAGGCTAATCGCCAGTGTGTTGCGTAGACACGAGCTGCATACCTCCCTGAACTCTGGAACTACCACTTGCATCAGTGAATGAGAGAAAATCTTTGCTTAAGCCCTTGTGAAACCTCCTGGACTTACTCTGTTTATTGTTCAAGTGAAGTCACACACTTTTTTGATTGCAAACAGGTCTTCCTAAAGCTGCAGTGATTAACCATGAACGCATAACGCTGGCATGTGGTTTGTTCGATGCTGGCAATGTTACCTCAGAAGATATTGTGTATACTGCTCTACCACTCTATCACAGCTCTGCCCTCCTCGTTGGGTTCCACGGATGTATCATGAAAGGTACTGTGCACCTGACTAGTCTGAATGAATGTGTCACTGTGCAGAATTCATGCACAGACACAGTAAGCCTTTCCCTAGCTACCAAACTCTGAGATGAAATACTTGGTTATACATGTCCCTGTTACCAGAAGCTCCACTAAGTCAAGAGACGTTCTTGTTTCTCTGTCATCATATGATGTGCACAGATCCTCACCCTGTACAAATTTTATTTCATCACCTGGACAAACAGGATATATCCTATCTTACATGACAGCTTTAGGATAAATTAGTACAGAGTTCCATCCATAATAATAGCCTTTAACTTCTGATGAATAGAGGTTAAACCGATTATTCAGAATGGATTGTATTTCAATATATGGGTACTTCCAAAGACTATGTAGCCCTAATTCTAGAAGCTTTCTACAATGCTGTGCTAAGAAATTCTGTAAGGTCTTACAATACAATAAGCATTGTTCCTTCTGTAATTTGTTTTACTTCTTTCTACACAGGTGCAACTATAGTTTTGCGTGCCAGGTTTTCAGCAAGCCAGTTCTGGGATGACTGCAGAAAATACAACGTAACTGTGATACAGTATATTGGGGAAGTGCTTCGGTATCTATGCAGTGTGCCACAGGTAACATTAACTGCCTCTTGGGTTTTTTTAGCTAATGACATTACCGGGAATATTTGCTACATTATGCTTAAAATCCAGCCATAAGGAGGGGGGGAAGCCCAACAAAAAACCTTCCCTAAAGATGTCTGTAATCTCATTGCATTCTAACAGTAAGTTTTTTTAAGGAGAAAAACTGCTTGAATTAATCATTCTTTTGAATAGTGGAAGAATTGCACTATATTAATTTAACATTCTGTTAAAATGGATAGAGAAAATGCTTACCTTATACGAGCACTTCATCTGCAAACCAAAAACGAGGAGTTCTGTAGGAACCAGTGGACCTGTGTTTTGGGCAATGTGAGTTTTGAGAGTTTTGTAGCTAAGATGTCCCCACCAAGACAGTCAGGTGATCCCCAGGTGAAAGTGTTAATGTGATTATTTAAAGAGTGCCCTGTCTGAAGATGCACTTAATGTACTGTCTTCATAGGGTACCTATTCACAGGCACTTTCCATCTGAGTTCCATGAAATCGTATTAGTTAATCCTTAATTTCAAAAACGTGTCTGCTTAAAATGGCTTTCACGGCAGTAGACCTAGTGAACTGCCGTGAGAATTTAGTAAGAACAAAGGTGGTATCAATCACTCTCCCCAGTACCATTTGATAACCATAAGCTAGAGCAGAGAATCAGGTCCACAGTTTCTTTGTAACTTATGTCAGTGTGCAAAATATGAAATATACAGAGGTTTCATTCTGATGTCAGTTACAGAGATTGGAAATATCTTCACTGGAAATCAGTGGGATTCCTCAGGAATGAGGTATCTAAGCAAGATTCTGCAATGCTTTGTAGTATTTCTTCAAGAGTTGTTAGCCCAAAATACACCGCTAATAAGGTTTTATAATAATCAGAAGACTTGGCCTGTGGATTGGGCCATTAGATTTAATCAAAAAGTGTAAGTGGAGGAGATTAAAACTGAGTTAAGGAAACTGGGCATTTTAAACATACAGTTAAGGACGGTGATAAGTTACGCCTCAGTCCTGCAGTTAATGGAAAATTCCAGTTGGCCAAGTACTCATAATTAGCCAGTACTCAACTGGTATAAATAAAACAGGGGAAAAAGAAAAACTTTTCTTCTTTCATGCAGAATGTTTTTTTAGGAAAGTAATCTTAAAGAATGAGCTAATTACTTTTGAGAGAGTTGTGTTTCTTCATAGCATGTATACATGCATAAATATAACTGAGTCACAAGGCACTCTCTAAATTCCTGAATTCAACTGGTATCTCAAAGATATGTACAGTTGCCAGCCAAGGATAAATTAGTTCCCAAACGGGGTGAGTTTGGTAGTGTTAGCCACACAGAGCACTTAGCTTAAAGAGACCCATTAATTAAAAATAACACGAATAGCTGAATCTGAAGCCCACTGAATGATACAGTTGAGTAGTATTTCAGGCTGTTCTAAAGATTACTTATTATTGGTGGCTGTTTATCTACAAAGGTCAGATTTTAAGACAGGCACAGATAGCCTAGCTTTCATTATTTATATATAAGGATTCTTCTTTACTCCGTACATAGAATTCAACACCAGTGGAGAAAACACCTTTACATAAGCAAGGTTTATAATACCTGATCCCATGTACCCACGTGCATGCTACTATGAGTGCAGAAGTCTCCCGGAAAGATGGGATTAACATCTTAAGAATGCAAGAACTTGATGGAATGGAAATTACTACTTAAACTGCCATGGTGCCAAGTGGGCTTAGCCTGTTATCGCAGATGTAAGAGACAGTCTTTTCCATGAGGAACTCACGGTATAAGCAAGATCCACACTGATGTAGGGTGTCACCTGTCTTAACTAATGCCATTTGATTATTGAACTTCCTTATTGTGCTGGTAACTTTTATCTATGCTATCATTTCTTTCCTTTACAAATACACAGAAGAAAAGAACTCGGTACACGTCATAGTTTTCTTTCTGATTCTATTACCAGCTAACTTACGTAGTAATTTCAAAACAAATGAACAGTCCAAGTATTACAGAAATCACCTTAAGGGTGAATTGCTAAGTCCCTCCTTCCTCCTTTCATTAACTGTGACTAATTAATGGCTAAATAAAAAAAAAATTCTTTATCTGGCTAAGCAAATGAGGAAGAAAGATTGAAAATACAGACTTGAGAACAACAGAAGATGAGGGACAATGTGGATCCAAGCAGCATTCTGTCCTCAGTGAATGATTTCAAAATAAGATTTTTAAGCTCAGATGTATAAATGCCCAGTGAACTGGAGTCTCTCTCATGAGACGCTACAGTATTGTGTATGGTGTTGCAGAGCATCATCTACAACAAAGATTTTATAAGAAGCAAACAGCAAGTTGTTTAGACACTATGCCGAATTTCAGCAGACATACTAACATGTCAATGGCAGACCTCTCAATATCACAGACAGGACTATATATTAATGTATTTCTTCTTTAGATTAAATGTAGACATCCATTTCTAGACTACTTTACAGAAAAGCAGTAATAATCCAGAAGTGAGATGACTAAACTCCAAAATAAAATTAGTTTTACAGTATTTAAAACTTTTAGCCATTTTAGTGTGGCAATTTTTGGTTTTTTCCAGGAATATGACACTGTAAGATCAATTCATATTTGTCTTAATGGCCACATTTCTCCCTTTGACTGCTCCTTGAAAGAGCATTTTGCAATTCCAGTGTTCCATGCTCATCTTCTACCATCTACTGCATTGTCCTCTGCACTGTATTACCTGAAAGACACAGAGCCAACATACTTATTCTGCACAAATACACATTCCAGTCTGTTGCTGAAAGAGTAGGACTAGTCTACCAGCAACGTATTCCAAGTTAAGAAGCCAATATATATTTTAGGAGACTCTTCATGCCTTAAAGTACTATTAAATTATAAAATAAAATATACAGTTGGAGAAAAAGGCAGATAGTGGACAAAAAAGCCTTTCCATACTTGATGGAAAATTCTCTGAGGCCATTGTTACTCATTAGCATGTTAGGTAAGTTTATGAATTACAAGTGTCTGACCCAGCACAGTACTTCCTCTTGTTGAGGACAAACATAGGCATCTAAGAGAAGGCATAAATGGACAGCCATCCTTGCTATGTGTTTATCACTTTATTGTGTAAACAGAAAGATCTAATAGCACTATTAAAAGTGATATAAAGTAATAGAATTTTTAGCAGGCTCAATCCTGCTCTTACAATGGCATAAGGGATTACCTTTCTACCCAAACACCATTTAAAATCCTGCAAATATTTTGCTGAATTCAGGGTAAATTACACGCTTCTGCAGATATTCACAAGGCTTACAAACAAAATAGTTTAACATGGTGCCTGAGTTTCTGCATAGAATTATTTGTTCCTGTCTTCATCCAAATCAACTCCTAACTACATTTAGACATATAGCCTAACTTCTCAGAAATTTATTTTCTTTTTCCACATCAAAACCATAAGCTTAACTTTAATGATGTTTGCATGCATTTTGCTTCAGAATATGGTCAATACTTTTAGACTAAAGTTTCCTTCAGAGTTTTCCAGAAGTAGAAATTCTGCTTTCACTCAGCAGAAATGTGAATTCATGACTGTTTCTTGTTTCTAGAGAAACACTGATCAGGACCACAAAGTCAGACTTGCCATAGGAAATGGAGTAAGGGCTGATGTTTGGAGGGAATGTATCTGAAGATTTGGAAATATTAATATTCTGGATTTTATGCATCAACTGAAGGAAACATTTCTTTTGTTAATTACACTGGAAAAGTTGGTGCAGTGGGAAGAGTAAACTGCCTGCAGAAGGTAAGAATAACAACAAATTCTGGCATTTTGTCCTTGGTGAAGTTTAGTATATTGCCAAGGGCATATACCAGGCCACTTGTATGACAAGTTGGGAAGAACCCAAGGCTCAGTTATGGATTTGTTTAGGGAGAAGATTCTCCCCCCAAGTACAGTCTATAGCTGCCCATGCTAGATATCACAGGTATTTCTTGCTAGTTCAGGCAAAAGAATATTGAGACTCAGTACATCCAGTTGAAATGTGATGAATTTGCCTCCTATTAAATAGAAAGCTGACTATGTAGTATAATTCTGAAAATATTTTTCAAAGATTGAATATTCATGTGTATACATTTTGCAAATTTCCACTAGAAAATCTTACACTATGAATTGATTAAATACAACGTAGAGAAGATGAACCAGTCCGAGATGAGAACCGATACTGCATAAGAGTTCCCTAAGGTAAAAACTCCTTTAAGAACTTCAGAAAGGGATTTACTTTTTAAAATTACATCTCTTTGCATCAATTTTATCTGGAGAGATGCTAAGAATTGCCATGGAGTAAGCCAGGATTTTAAATACAGCTTAGAAAATATATAACAAATCTCATACTATTGTAATACAGCTTAACAGAAAGGTAAAGTACAGTGGGGAATGCAGCATCTGTGTACTTAGATTTTAATAACTTACCTAGTTTTAATAATGGACATGCTAACATCTTTTGAGTACAGATCTTGACTTTCAGCAGGAGTTCTTTAATTCTTCTCAGACTTTGCACTTAACATGCCACTAAAGAAACATTTGCAAAATAGAAAGCAGTTCTGTTTTGCAGCAGCAGCTGAAACTTTTTGCCATTGGCAATAGAAAAAGTATGCATGAAAATATTTTTTAATTCTCAAATAACTCTGTAACATCTGCAAACTTCACTGATGTAATGAAAATTAGTTATTTTTTGGCAATTTACACAGTGCTTTTTAGACAAGTGTTCTTCCTCTTTATAGGTAAACCTGGACTACTGATCTGCAAAATCACTCAATATGCCCCATTTAATGGCTACACAGGAGCAAAACATCAAACAGAGAAGAAGCAATTAAGAGATGTCTTCCGGAAAGGGGATTCATATTTTAACAGTGGTGACCTTTTAGTGATTGACAATGATAACTTCATTTATTTCCATGATGGAACAGGAGATACATTCCGGTTAGTTTGTTTATTTAAATATGCTTGTCACAAGAGAAAATTCTGACTCATTCTCAAGTGTGAATTCATATCCAGTATTTACTGACTGATTTCTTGTCATCTTAGATGGAATTCTTAGAGGAATTCCTCTAACCTCAGCGAGAAAAAGAGAGGACTTCAAGTCACCTCCACCATTTTATCACTTGTATTTATAGTTGCATACAGAGCCTACAAGGGTTCAGCTTAATGTGATGAATGAATGGTATTTTCAACAGTGAGAAACCAGTCACATTCACAGAATAAAAACATTGTCGTTTCATACTCACTATACTTTTAAAACTCAGAAAGCATAGAGCCTATGATGGAATCTAAGAGAAGTAACATTTTGGCATTTTGTTTACGAGTTTAGAGCCATTTTAAACATGATTAAGTGTGTTAAATTCTTCTTAGATTTGAATAATCTGGAATGCGTTGCTGCATTTTGAGGCATGCTTTTCTCTACTCTGGATAACAAGTTCCTTGCTCTAGTGCAAAAGTGCTTTCTGATCCCAAACAGTGCTCAGCGCATCGTGAAGTCAGACATTAAAACTGGAGATCACTGTATGTAACACACGCAGAAATCATTACTACTGACTGCTTATTTTCCAGGTGGAAAGGGGAAAACGTTTCTACAACAGAAGCTGCAGATGTTTTAGGACTGCTTGACCGCGTTCAAGAAGTTATTGTATATGGAGTATCTGTTCCAGGTATGAGTGAAATACTTGGAAGTATTTCAACAGAAGAATTTTTTAGTATGTTAACAAAATGTCAATATACTGAACTGCGAGTATAGCTAGCCCTACTTCAGCTCATTTTTCGTAAGCTACATTCAATACATTCCATCATTTAAATGTATGCAATATTAATTAGCTAAAAACCCAAAGCCAAATCTTATATTAACACAGTATGACAAGAATAGTAACAGGAGAATGGAAGAACATTTGAGATTAAGTATATTGGATATAAACATTGTATCTGCTACAGGAATATAGGTCTGCAATTATTGTAGAGTGGGACAAACAAAACAGACTTGAATTTCTAGAAGAACAATAATGTCATTTAAGAAATTGATTCCTCCCTTTTTCACCTTTCTTTAACAATCTGAAGGAATGCAAGAAGTTCGGACACGTTTAGCTGCCTTTTTTCTACTCCTCAAAAAATCTGTGCTATCTTTGAACTTTCATAAACCAAGTGCTTATGGCAGCTTTTTTTTTATTTATTTGAGAGGCACTGCTGCTAAAGGCAGATTCCCAGAGGTATTGGAAAACAGAAGAGGGGACATATAGCTTTACCCTGCTGTCTCGTCTCCTGTATTTTGAACATAACTTCCTATCCATATGTCTCACTTACCCAAGACCTACAGGACTCCCATCTAGCTCCTCACTGCATTTGGGTTGTGATGGACAGTTAAAAGGGAACCCATTCTTACAGTGTAACATAGCAATCTGAAATCAAACAAACAAGGTTAGTAAGTTAGAAATCCCGAGTGCTGCATTGCACAAATGGTTTGGACTAGGTGGCATAACAAGCTGTATGCCCTTAGAGTGGTCTAAGGGAGAGGAGGAACTTTGAAGCCCCTATTAACTAAGTTAGCAGATATTAACAGGTATAACAGATTAATTATTATCACTATCAGTATTAATTAACAGGTATCACACTTTTCCAGAAAGGCTTCCAGACTATGGTGTATCACAACATGGATCATATCAATGACAGTTTAGTATTTTGGAATTGAAAGGTGTGTTAGAGACGCCAGTCTTCCTACATCCACCATCTCCTTACACCATTTATTCAACATGTGAGAGGTTCTGTTAACGTTATGATCCACTCGCTATTTCCTCTACTAAAAGTAGAGGACATGAGAATAGAAATGCCCAGTGTTTCTGAGGCTAGAATAACAGGGCTGTTTATAAACCAAGATGATCTATTAGAATAGTGAATTTAATTCAAATAAATACACTTTTTATTAATCATGTATGTCTCTGCTACACCCATTGATCTAAAATTCAAGTCTCTCTCTTTAAATAGCCCTTGTTTTCAGCTGCTCTGTGGTAGGGATAAACACATAGCTGCCCTAGAAGATATTTCAAAAGAAAGGTAACAACATAAATGGTCTAGAGTTCTTTATGTACAGATTACACTCTAGGAGATCAGGAAGATATGCTGTTATTCTTAATGCTCTTGTAAAACCACACAGAGTAGGTATTGATACCTAATTATGGAAGAACTTTATGGAACAAAAAATATTGTTCAAACTGGCTCTCACATTTGTGTAAGAACTGGGTGGATTCTGCTTGGGTTTTTTTTCTGTTTTACATGGCACAGAAATATTTGTACTTTAGTAACATAGCAGGGAGTGGTAGTATACATCACCTGAAAACTCATTAATTCAACACTCTAGATTTTGAATAAACAAATTGGAATGCCAGGTATGATCAATACATGGTGTTAAAGGCAAACAGAAAAAAGACTCAAAAGATACTGAAGAACAATTAATCTTAAATTAGCATATGCTTGTGCTCTACTTTTCTTTAAGCATTAGATGCTACTTTGTTTTCACTTCCTCCTGAACACAATTCTGTGAAAGCTTTAGTATGGTTCTAATGTAAAAGTTTCATATAGGAATATTACATATTTCTTCTTGCATTACCTGTAATCCCATAAAATGGAAGAAACACCGAAAGGTTTGTGTTCAAATGTTGTCCCATCCCTCAGCCACCAAAAGGGAAGAAGCTCTCTGTATGTATTGTTTATAAACAAGTAAAAAAATCTTAAGTCCTTTGATTTTTGCAGTGCTTAATTAATTGTTCATATGGTAATAATCAATGTTAAACTGGGTCTTATTCCTTTCTGTCCTCTTTCTGCATGCATGAGCTTGTCAGCACAAGTACAAGCATATTTACCATGATTTATTGTAAAGTAAATGAACCCACACAGTTAAATGCTGCAGGCAGACTTCTGCCTCAGAGTACTGAGGCCTGATTTTCCAAAGTCTTTCCAAGGACTTTTGAAAGGAGGATGATATTCAGGATGTCTGCCATCTATAATTCTGATGCTAGGCTTTCAGAAGAGTTTGGCATCTAGCATGCTGAAGGCTTAAGAAAATCTAATCACTTACATGTCTACAGGAAAATATGTCAGAATGTTTTCTAACTGGCTTAGAAGGATGGGTTCACTTATAGGAGAAAATTTAAAAAATAAAAAGGGGGGGGGGGGGGAATGGTTAGCCTGAAGTTCAAATTTACATACGAACTAGTTATTTGTTGTCATTATTCCTTCAGGTTATGAAGGCAAAACAGGAATGGTATGTATTCGACTCAAGGAAAATTGGGAATTTAATGGAGAAAGTACTTACAGGCATGTTAAGGCTCACCTTCCAAGCTATGCAAGACCTCGTTTTATAAGGATTAAGGTAAATGAGTGTTTCCAAGTAGCTTTTGTGTGCTCATCTGCATTGTGTTCTCTGTCTTTTCTATGAGGACTATGGTCTTCCTAGTTATACTAACAATTCTCAAAAAAGCTTCTTTTGTCTCTCACTTGCTCTTGTCATTTACCAATACGAAAGCAGAACTGCTCCCAGATGTTTCAGTTCAGCCTGAAAAAAACTAAGTTGCATGAGTAGTTACAGGATACTTGGCACATTTTAATACAGAAAGTCAGGAAAATCTTAGTGGAAATAATCTCCTTTTGGATTCCTTCAGCACAGTAACGCAGCTGTGTTCTCAGTTTAGTGTAACTCCATCTACAGGCTGTGCTGTGCAAAATGAAGATCTACACCATGCACAAATTTGCAAGAGAGGCCTTAGATTTTGATCCTACCAGTGAATAAATAGCCAAATCCTAAAGTTTAACTTGAATTAGGAAAATGTTGCAATAATGTCTCTCTCGCTGTACTTCTCATGTTATTTATTTAAAATAAACATTGCTCCTTTGAGAAAGGTTGCGTATTCACTGAAGTGATTTAAAAGGACTAACACAGATACTAGCGTACCTAATCATTTCATCAATCTTTAAGCTTTTGGTTTATACAAACAAAACGGTCAACCAGCCAAAGCAGTGGTTTGTCTTGCCATCCCATGTAAAGTACAGTGAGTCCTGCCTAGTCTGCAATTGCCATGGTTTTTTTGCTCTTCTTTTCTGAGAAAAATTGTGTTGTTTTTTGATCCAAGAACATAAATTATTTTCTGGATTAAACCCTTGATTCTCTCTGACTAGAAGCTGGAAACTAGTGTTCCCACCTCATTTAAATAGAAAAGTAAAGTAAGCCTTTCAATAATGTTTCTGTGGCCCCAGGACTTCTTACATTCAGAGTGATTATTGGCCCCCATATTCCAGTTATTATCTGATGAATGCAGATAGTCTAGACCTCTGTTAGTGAGCCTTTGACTTCTGTGCTGTATGGATTTTTGTTAAATATGATTCCCTTTAAATCTAGGAAATTGAATCTAATTCCCACAATTATATGCTGACATTGATAAGTAGAGATGTAATTTTGTTTTGCAGAGTGCCATTGAACTTACAACTTTTTAAGTACCGTAAATTACAACTAGTGGAAGAGAGTTTCAATCCAGCAGTCATTAAAGATCACCTGTATTTCCTGGATGATAGAGAAAACCTGTACGTACAAATGACCCAGGACATTTATAACTCTGTAAAAAAACATGATGTCAAATTGTAAGCATGTAAAAAAACCCCCAAAAACCTGTGTTTTATAATATTCAGTTTTTAAAGCATGTTATTCTAACCTTGCCAGGAAGTCCTGTTCGTTAATATTAGCAAATATCAGTATCTGAAATAAAGTGTGAATGTGCGATTGTTTTAACAAAGCAGAACTTCAACTCTACTTGTATTTAGCCTGGCCTCTCCTCTCCTTCACACTTTGATTCCTACCTACCTTCCTACTGTGTGCAGATGTATTGTTAATGCTGCAAATGTTAATACTGTGCACCTAAGCATGCGAAAGTGGGTACATTTATATTCATATTAAAGGATGAACCACTGCATTAGTAAAAGTTACATCCCTATGTCAAAACAGAAAACTCATTAAAAAAGACCATTAATGAAACTTCGTTGTTTCAAAGTAACTAATCAAAAAAGGACCGTATTAGATGCTTACATTAACTTTCATCCATTATCAATTTTACCCTCTTATCTTTCATGCACCAAATTCAGACACAGAACGAGAACAATTTGTAAGAACTAAGATATATTTTCCTTCAGGTGCGAATGGTGGAATGGCAAGCCAGGTACTTCATAATAAAGTGGGTCTTAGGCTTCTCTAGGATTTAAAAAAAAAAAAAAAGGCAAATAATATTACAGAATGGAATAAAATAGATCTTTTCTCACTAGAAAGGGTTAACAGGCCAAATTCTACTGCCTCTTGTAACACATGCTTCAGTATACCCCACCAAGTTTAGCTGATGTTGTATGAAGTAGGGAAATTTTTCTGATTAACCAGGCTCATTGTTTATATAACTTGAGAACAGTTGTACTGGGTCGGACTGAAGATCCATCTGGCAGATGCACTGCCTTCAAGAGGGGGTGATTATAGGTGCCAGGAGACAACTATGGAGAAGGCAGCAAGCATCTAGCAGTGCTTTCCCAGAATAATCTCCTAGCAATCATCACACTTCCTGACTCAATAGTAGTATCTCTGAATTTAGAGTTGCCTTCAACAGATTGTTCTCCCCCCAGGTTTTTAAATTGTTATTGAAAAATATGTAAATCACTGGGCTCTTGTAGCAATAAGTTTGTTTGCTGCACAGAGATGCTTTCTTTTGTAATGACCCTTCGTTCTTCTGAGAAAGGGTGAAATAGCATTCCCGCTCTCTTCCCTCACGCACTTGTGATTCACAGACCTTAGGCCATGCTGAGGAAGGCCACAGGCGCTCAGAGCAAGGGCAACCGCTCTTGCAGCACGGCCGTGTAACGCCTCCTGTGTACTGTAATACATTCCACAGAGGGAATGGCAGGGCTGCTGTGTTTTTAAACTCAGGGAGTTTTTAAATTGCCCTAATACAGCAAAATCTCTTGGGTTACACCCTTCTTTCTGCACAGTTCAGAAGTGATGTTGGCATTGTCTGCACACGCAGATCCTTACACTAGTGTAGACAGTTTAAGTGAAAGTCTTAAAAAACCAAAAGCGTCCATGGTGCAAATAAATAGTCAAACGGTTTATCCCCTACCAGCGTATTTTGTCAAAATGGCTCTGGAGTACCAGCTACAAACTGTCCATTACCAGGACTTCTAAGGCAGAAATTGGCATTCTTCACCATAGTCTACAAACCAGAGTTTTGTGTCATACGGCTGCAAGATTTATTTGGTATTTTAATCTATAAGTACACGAGGTTTCCACCAGTAAAAGCACAGGAATTTTCTGTGTGGTCATTGCCACTACTTACATATTGGACAAAGTAACACGTAGTATTGCATGTGAATAAACAAACTTTGGTTCTCTACCTGGAGAAGTCTTACGGACCGAGCTCTTTTACTTGTTAAACAATGGCTTGCAGAGGACAACAAGGCAGCTGAAGGCCACACTGAATGCTACACTCTGGAAAGTTCGGGACACTGTAGAACTTAATTAGTTTTTTGAAGGCACTTTTTTTGATCATCACCTCTTCAGGCAGCCTGGAAAGAATTCTGGCATTTGCATGAGACTCCTTCTCAGTGGCTGCTGCCTTGGGGTTACATTGCTCGAGACTACCAGTCATTGGCACACTGTTGCAGCTAAGGGAACGTGCTGTCTTTTTCTTGCCTTGAACAGATAAATAACTGAATAAAAAAGAAGTTAACTTATGTTTGGTAACATCCTGGACATCTTCCGGAAAACAGTCATCTAGAGGATCCCCTTGACCTCTCACTTGTTGACTAACCACACATGTACTGGGACTTGCTGCTGACTTCTTAGGCTGAACTACTATTTTTCTGGAAGGCATTTTGTGTTTTCCTCTATCTAGATAAAGCTGAGAATCATTACTAGTGGCATCAGAGCTAGGCTCAACTATCATATTAGGGATTATTCTTGACCCATCACCAGAATTGATGCAGTGCAACCCATAATTCTGGCTAACAATTTGGGCTGCAGTATGTTGAATGATGTTCCAGTCTTGCAGAATATCTTCCCTGGTTGTGAACTGAGATGTTACAGTAAAGCGAATGATGAATTTGTCACGAACAGTTGCTGGAACAAGGAAGAGCCTGCCAGAACTGCTTAGTTCTTTCAGGAGTTTTTCTGTCAGCCAGTTGGGACCCTGTTTTAAATATGAATAAGAAGAAAAAAAAAAAATAAAGACACTATAGTTAGAATTTCCAACAACATCCAAACATCATAAGAACTCCAGCATTACAAATTCTTACACAAAGTTCTTAATGTCTGGGGAGAGATCAGCTGTGGTCAATTGATTCCAAAGAGACATGCAAAAGGCTCAGTCTTTACCTTTAGACGGAATACAACCAGTCCAAGATGTCTTGTGGCAGGAATTTCAAAGAGTGGATCACTTTTAACCAAGGATTCAAAGAATTTGGCTGTTTCAGTACCCTATAATTAAGGAAAAAACCCAGTAGTTATGTATTGGTTTGTCACAAACCCATTGTAAGACACTAAACTAAGTAGTTAAGAATTCCTTTCCTTACTAAAACACATCATTCCAATGCATGAATGGCAGCAAACAGAAGAATGACGACCAAGCTAAGAATTTAAAAGTCTGTCTCTATTTGCCCAAACCCTTGACAATGAATAAGAGTAACTGGACTAGATATAGGAATTTTCTAGAAGAAGATTTGAAAACACAACATGCCTTCTCAGATTAGTCCTTTTGCACCAACCATTGATCCACAATATGATCCCTTTATTTATGCTCCAAAGACTTAAGACCATAAATTTTCATCGCAATGGGTTCAGCCATTCATCACAGCCTGCCTCCCTAACAGCTGCAGCTTTGCCTCAAAGAAAGCTTCTAAGATCAGTACTCGGTCATGTGCAGAAGGCACTGACTGACCAAGTCGCTCTCCATCACCTATTGATTGCAGGAAGGGTACAGGAAATCTTTTGTCTACACAGTCAATCTTTCCAAATTACTTAACCAGTAAAATCAGCACCCACCGAGTGTTCACACGCAAGCTTTGTGTGCAAGAGGACTTGTTATGCCCTAGCTACCAGTAAGTGAACATCATACATTTATGCTCGGATTGTTAATTTACATACATGTCGGACATGAGCCTGAAGCTTTTTCACCCCAAATGAACGAATCACAAACCACAACTTCAAAGAACGAAATCGACGACTGAGTGGAATTTGCCAGTGCTGTGAAAAGACAACAGTTGACCAGCGAGTGCAGAAACAACAGAAAGGAGCGTCCCCTTACACTGCTGCCTCTGTCGCTTCAGACTTAGGTCAGAAATCTCTGTTGACACAAATCATTTCAAATTACTGAAAATCTGCTAAACCTAGGAAATAGCCATCAAAGAAATGCTCTATCTACACATTTTTCAATTAATTGCAAAAGTAAGATTTTGGCAATTCCTCTTAATCTATGGCCTGGATATGCTTAGAATTTTTTGTTAATTACCAGCTAACAACATCTTTTTGCATTTAAAGAGCATTATCAATTTCAGATGTGTCCATTTACACTTTAGATCCGAGTGCTCAAATCAGTTCCTGTAATTTGCATATTTAAGTACCATCCTGAATTTTTTCCCAAAACAATTATAAACAGCAACCACTGATGTAGGGCAAGACCCTTCCAGAGGAAGCAACACCTAACGCATGCAGAAGAGTGACAGAACATATAATGCAAATACTTCTAGGGAGCTACGCAATTATATGCAGAGTCCTATTTAACCGCAAGAGGGACTCCTTGATAAATTTTTTCCACTCCTCTCCACACTCACTCTAGTGAAAAGCACTATTGATTTCAAGGAAACAATTATCTTTTCAGGACCAGGGTGAGATCATAGCAGAAACAATTGGCAGTGAATATTCTTTTGTTTTCCTGTGCTGAAATCTGCTGTAAGACTGATCTAAAGTGAAATGCCTCCTTAGCTCTCCTATGAATATCTTAATGCGAAGAAAAATGTAATTCATTCTACTGCTGTTTTACAGCGTGGCACTTCCATCACTTACTCTTTTCTCTCTTTTAGTATGTACCAGAGGTACAAGAAAACCAGTCAAAATGCCACCACTAGGAATTACTTCAGCAACACAATGCACAGAAATGACCCTTCTAACTAAAAAGGCAAGGCTGGATCCCCATCTGTGTAAAAATCTTAAGTATTTCAATCTCTATATTTTACATATAATTTTATAATTAATTTTCATAACCAGGGCTCACTTCAGTTTTATTACTTACTCTGCATTAGGATCTCAGTATAACTGCTTTTATGCTTTTATATAGTATGACCAGCTATAAGATAAGCACGCTCCAGAGTGTGAGGAATTTTGTAGTCTGTTTGAACATTTTATATACAATTTAAATCAAATAACAACTTACCATAAAATCAACAGCAGCTCCTGAATTGGGATGTCTGAGGTAAACAGGGTTAACACTGAAGGTTTGATGTAGTTTGTATTTATCCTTAACCCTATCAAATGTAGAATGAACTGTATTTAGCAAAAATTATGCAGAGAAAAACTCTGCAATTTGCATGTTATCCTTTTGGTGGTGTTTGTGTTTTGCCTTTACTCACCAAAATCCAGTGCAGTCAAAATGAACCATCATCCATTTGGAAGGGTTAAAGGTAAAGGAATCTGCATATTCAATTCCATCCAAGAATAATCGAAATTCAGGGCATACAAATGCTGTTCCTGCATACGCAGCGTCAATATGAAGCCAGAGTCCCTCAGCATCACCTGTTGGAATCGAAATAGTTTTACGTAAGGGACAGAAGGAATCAAAGTACATGTTTAATCTCTCCTCTCTGAAAACTAGGTGCATGTTTTTGCAGAAGGCAGACAGGCTGACAACAAAATAGCAAGCAAGACAATTGACAATCTAGTTTTATTCTAAAGCTGTGGATCCAGAACCCCAAAACATAGGATAATGCTGAAATCAGATGGTGTCTATAAGAAAATTCACTATTCCATATTTCATATGAGGCTTTTCAACATCTGATTTGTCTCACCTGCCTTTCTACTAAGTGAAATTCCCCAGTACAATGCCAGAATAAAGACACAGTGGCAAGCAAAAAAGACCCAGAGAGAGAATTGACGCTGACCCAACAAGAGAAAGTGCCACAGCAGCTACTTGTCAGAATTTAAGCCAGAATAAGGTCTGCAATCATGTAAAATCTACCTTTTGAACCGGTGGCTACAAAAGATGTCCTAGCAAACACCACCTTCAAAACGCCTTTGCTAGGTTAAATATTTATGTATCCATCCTACAGCAGTACTGCACTCTGTACTGTACAGTCTGTATTCCCTGAATAACCACATTAAAGATTTATCAGTTGGCAAATTTCATCCATCTTGAGTAGAATGTACTTTAGCATCCTAACCTAAATCTTATAAAAATCACTACGAAGTCTTGTGCTGAGTCCACTGATCTTTGAGACACATCTGAAAAACTCAGATCATTAGTGTTTCTGCTCTCCTTTGTTTTGGCACGAGAATTTCTCATTCTATCTTTTCTGTGCTATCATAGTTTGCAACTCGGGGGAGGGGAGGGGGAGGGGAGGGAAGACACTTAAAAGACACTTACAAATTGGACCCAGTTCTGAGAGATTGTCAAAAGCACAGACACCAGTTGTACCCAAAGTTGCACAAACCTAGAAGGAAACAAACCTGTTAAGATGGCATTTTTTAAACAAATGGACGCAGCACTTTAAAAGTGGGTAGGCCATCACAGACAGTTGAAATGATACTAATTTTTTTCCAATAAAATAGAAATTATTTTATGCATTTTAACTTCCAGCTAACATATTTAATTAATAAGGAATGTTTCAGATTAAATTTTACGTTGACATCAAGAACACAAAACGATGCCGATACTCCCAACCAGAAAGCTGAACATACAAAGACTGGCACTAGGCCTTTCCTTCTGTCTTCTGCAATGGCTTTCTTCAAAGTTTCACCTCTGAGGGAAAAGTTCTCATCCACAGGCAGAAATTTCATCTTCACAAGAGAAATCAAGCCAGCCTTTTCTACAGAAGAATGTGCCTTTAAAAAAAAGAAAAACAGTAAGAAAGCAAGCTCTGAAGCTGAACAGCTGTGGTAAGTTATGGCCTTATAAAGACAGCAGGAAAAGCAGAGATAAGGTCCTTATTATAATCCATATTAATACAAGTCTGAAAGTTTCTTTGTGAGTAACTACAAGAAACTGTTACTCCAGTGAATGCTTATGTTCCATTTATTTGGGTTCTGGTCTCTAAACTGTAGTAACAGGCATCCTCACCTTGTGTTTGGAGGGCCATTTATCAGAACTCAGCTCTTAAAGGAGCCTCTAGAAATGGATCAACCTCAGTTTATTCCCTCCTCCCTGCCATAAGAAGGTAACCGCCCCCTGAAGTTGCTTACTTCTGGGCTGGGGTAGACCAAACCCCCTGATGAGAAAAAGCCCTTTTAGTTATACTAAGAGAGCCAGAACGAGTGTGTCTCCTGTTGCAGTTTTCACAGGGGAATACAACTGTTCAGTTCAGGAGTCCAAGGATGGAACAGGTTTGCAGGCAGAGCTGCAGTACTGTGTCAATGTCTCCTCCAAGAACAAGCACAGAGGCCCGGAGTGGAGACCACAACCCCGAGCAGCACTGGAGTAATGCCCTCAGCATGCCTGTCCGAGTGGAAGGAGGCTGTGAAGAAACAAGAGCTGCAGCAGCACGAGATCAGCACCTACTTACTGCAGTAAGGCTTTGTGACACAACAGGAAGGACGTGCCGAAGTAAGTCACGTGAAACAGTCTCTTGAAGACTGCCAGGACCCTACAAAACCTCATCTCACACAGATTTCGTTTCCCCATTTGCAGAAAGCAACATTGGAGGGGCTCGTTTATGCCTGTGACCATTCATGTTTGCGGTTTTGTCTTGGTACAGAAAGTCACGTTCGCATTGTGTGGTCTGGACAAGACAGCAGAAGCAAATTTATTTTCTTTGTAACCAAAAGAACCTACTTGATCAGATGCGTAAGCGATGAGGCGAGAATTGAGTGAGGACTCATCAGTGTCTGGCTCTGAAAGCTTCATCTCCAGAATTTTGTTTTTCCTTGCTGCTAGCAGTGCAACCAAGGTTGATTCACTCACAGTGCTCTGCAAAGACATTGCTCATTTACTGCAACATATTACTCCTTTATTGCTATTTTGTCAGGGATTTACGGATGTCATTGAGGTGCTCAGCTGCCCATCCCCTCTTTTCTACCACCGCTTTTCTGGGATGCAGTGAAAACTTGCTAGCTGATGAGCAGGTCCCTGGGCCAGCGACACAAAATAAAGCCTTTTAGCTGCTGTATACTTTTAACATGCAGGACTGAAAGTTAGGGGGAGTAAATAAATCACATTTTCCTTTTGTTCTTCTACAGCTAAAATGCAGTATCTCCCATAAAAATGACAAACCTGAGCAAAGCTCCTTACAACACCACAGCGTCTCTGCACCAATTCCAGGGGATACTCATTTAGGCCTTGTGAAAGGAGGTAAAGGTTCAGGCCTTGACCTTGCAACTCTCAAAGTAGACATGAGAAAAAAGAAAAATAATTTCTTGCGTGGCTACGTACTGCTGGCAGAAGGAACAACAAGGATTCCTTCTCTAATTATGCAGGAATCACTTTAGTGAATAATTTGCTTATGTGAAACAGACCGAAGAAACCAAACCTAACTCTCCTCTGTCCTTATATAAGGCCACAAGAATACCTGCTCCTCATCCATAACACAACAGGACTAAAAGCAATACTAATTCCTGTTCTATAATCTTCTATATTTAATACTAAAATTTGTGAAAGTAACGTCAAATTGGGTTTCATCTCTATTCAGACCCATAGAGCAAATCTTGTTGGTTTTGCCTGCAGGAAAAACTATCACCCAGAAGGAAAATCACCTGAGTGAAAACAAAATGTTGATGAGGCCACCTCTGATCTCCCCTACCTGTAATACTCCTCCACCCACACTGTCGGGATGGTGGTGCAGGAATTTATCTGGAAGGCCCAGCATTTTAGCCAACCAATCCATCACATTCATTTCCAGCTCTGTACAGGCTGGACTGGAGGCCTAGAAAAATAATTTTTAAAAAAGAGAATCAGCCTGTAATTCATCCTGCAAACACAGTAGGAGTATAACCCTTAGAGTAAACCACGTATCACATTCTAATTAATAGCTATTAACGGGTTTTAATTGCCTTGGGAGAAGTCTCACCCAGATGCAACAAAGGCAGATGACCAGCTCTGTGACACTGGAGATGTAAGTAGCTCATTGGGTAAAGCTATAGCCCATACCTAGTTGAATACAACGCTACTGCAATAAAAATTATGTTGTTTGCTGAGTTCTGTACTACAGACCGCTAGGTTAAGGTCACAGATGAGGGTGAGTGCCAGGTACCTTGTTCATTCACAGCTGCTCTCTTAAAACCAAATACAGACTCCCACTAACCTCCTTCAAATGCTCTCTCCAGATGACCTGCATCACTCTCAGTGCTGAGCTTCTAAACTATCAATAATTTGAGAGTCATTCATATAAAAAAAAAATTCACAATGAGCTATTTGAGACAAAGCCCTGAAACTGCAATTCACCACACAAGTACAGGCTCTTGGTCCCTGAAGAGACAGAGCGCTCGTCTGTCTTCCAGCTGAGTTAAGGGAGGCTTTTTGCAGTGGCAAAAGAAAGATGAAAGCCGTTCTGCAGTATCCAGCTTTCCACTTAAGAAAGACTCTGTTCACATTGCAAACTTAACAGAAATCTATCACAGCTAGATTGAGGGCACAGAAATGGGTGCTTCTGTGTATGCAATGAGCTAATCTTATACAACTACATGAAGACTATAACCACCAATTTCTTTGAAGGTTTATGAGCTTCTACTGCTTTCTTACATGGAGACATAAGTCTACAAATCCAGGCAACTTCACCACTGGGGAAAACACTGGCTTCAGAACGCTACTGAGGTATGTAGAGTCATAACCAAGTAGCACTGTGTACCTGCTGCAGGAGGATACAAAATATTCAGACTGGGACAGGCCACTAAACAATTATTTTCCGAAGAGGAAAAATGGGAAATGTGTTCTCTCAAAGGAGCCGGAGAACTGGAACAGAGCCCAACGTAGCCTGCAGTCATGGATGGTGTCTCTTCTATTGCCTGCAGTGCTTGTGTAACCGTCTTGGCACTGAGACTAGATGACAGGGAACAATGCTCACAGTGGGATATGCAAAGGATTAGAAAACAGACATTTCTAGTGGTATATTTCTTTAATTCATTCTCACTACTAGGTAATGTTTACTCTTATATATTCTATTTATTTATTTTTCTAAGTGATCTTTGTCATTTATGCAAATGACATACAATTGGTTAAAGTAAATAATTATACTGACTCACAGAAGAAGAGAGAATGGCTATGACCTGCTCCCTGCATAATACACACAGGAGATAAATATCTAAAATAACAAAAAGAAAATTACCCATGTGAATCCCAAGCAGTTAATTGCATCAGCCAACATATCTCCAAGGAGTGAAGGCCAGGAAGTAAGAGCTGGAAAGTAGGCATGCATGTGTGGACTTTGCCAATGGACTACCTAGAACAGAATTATCTAGAAGTTAGGTCTGAAAACATCACAAATTTCTGCACATGATGTAGTGATTAGTATCTGTTTAAAGTGATGGAAAAGGATCATAGCAACCTAATATGTGCAATTACAGATCTGCTAGCAGAAAGCTACAGAGATAGTAACAGGAGTGCAGCACTAGCGAATGATAATACTGGGTCGTTATTAGATAAATTCCAAATTACAGCAAAAGCATTTATCTGAATTAAACAGGCAGTCAAAGACTCAGAACAGGAAATAATGGTCTTTTGAACATGACACAACAGTCAGAAATATTTATCAAAACATTTATCTTCATACAGGGAACCCTCGCAACAAAATTGCTCTTACTTATTTCGTCAAACAATATCTTGCCTTCAGTCACACACACCAATTTACAAATCATATAGCCTCCCTCCTTACACTGAAGGAGCCTGTATGTGGGACACCAGCATAAGTATGTTTAATGTGAATACGTCTCCTACATCACACCAAGTTTCTGCAAACATCTGTAAAGAAAATTTTAAAATACACTTTGAAACAGCTTCTTACCTAAAACACTTAATTGGGTAATATGAACTCATTTAGCAGAATCTGCAATACTTATACACAAGAGGAAGGAGACCTTTACATGCAAGGAGACAAATCTTACAGGTAGGTGACCCTGGACAAGAGACATTTCACCTTGCTGTGCCTGGGTTTTCACCTCTGAGATGATGCAGGTCAGCAGGCAGAGGGGTCTTGTGAAGCTAAATTCACCAGTGTCAGAAAATCACTATTCCCCTCTAAGCAAACATGAGTTATTCTTAATGTATAAAATACTTCAAAAATACATTCGGTCTGTCCCCTAAAATTGTACTTAGGAACACAACAGTAATCTCCAGAATCCTTCTGCAAACCTTATTCTATATTTTGGGCACTTTAGATACATGTTCTGTAGAACCTGTGCATTCCAGGATTTGGTGTTCACCCGAGGTAGTAATGGCTTTTTCTTGTGATTATACTTTATTTCTTACCCCAGGCATAATAATCTTCTCTATATCTCCAATGATGTTGTCCCAGCTGTCTGGGTCCATTGGGGCAGAATCTGGCAACTGGGCTCTCATGTAACCTGGCTGTACATCAGGAGTCACTCGTCTCTCTCTCACATTGCTCAGGTACTGGCAGATGTAGTCCACCATCTCCTTCCCTGCAAGAAGCAAACCAGTGCTTTGAGTTTCAATTGCAGGAAAACTAACAGTGCTAGTACTTCATGCAATTTGTCATTAGCATCGGACAGGGCTTGGAATACTGCTCCGAGGACAGCCACAGGAACTAACCTTCCTCCTACACCCTACTTGTCCCATCTAATAATGTAGGGACACGGCTTCTAGAACAGGCTCCACGGGCACAGAACAGATCCACAGGGTTATTTCAGCGTTGCCACTGAATAGTTCAAATGTACCTTTAAAATACAATCATGGTACAAGTACAGTTTAATTACTGATAGACAGATTTTTTTGCCTACAAATTAACTGAAACTGCATTTCAGACATCAAATTTTCCTAATTCCCCATGCTTCCCTGTCGTTACAGCATACCCCCTTTTGCATCTTCTTAAAAAAACTGCACAGGTCCACACCTTTTCTCCACTTTTTAGGCAACCTCCTCCAGCCCTGGCACCGAAGTTTGCTTCCCATCTCCAGAACTGTGCCAGTATCACTGAAGTTTCATGGTGTCATCCAGGGAAGAACCACTGTGCATAACCCCTTGGCACAAGTTTATTCAGAATCACAGTTCTGCAGCTTTACCACAGTATTTTAAATTTAAGACCAAAAAAAGCCTCAGTCATCCACTGACTCCAAATCCATTAAACTCAACCCTGGAACACATTTTTGTCTCGGCCTCAGCAGATCTAATTCTCAAGGACATGTCTGCAAATGAAGAGTATGTATAGCCCATCCTAATTCTGGGTACCATTCCCAGCTCTACAACAGCTGATCTCCACAAGCAAATGCTACCCGTTTCCAAGAGTAAAGGATCACTTACCTCTCCGTCTGTACTCCTCAGGCTCCATGCTGATTCCTTCTAAAAGCACCTCTTCACACCTGGGCCACAACCCTTCAGGAGAGGTGGGCAGTTTGGTCTGGTGCCCTGCTAGCTGCTTCACCCTTTATAGCTCCCTTGCTCTCTCAGACTCACGCATTCTGGAAAAGGTTTAACGCAGGCAGGTTATTGGTGAGCGTTTATCTTAAACTCCTCCCAACTGAGGGCTTTTAGTCTCTCGTATGTTCTCATCTGCGCTCTTTTGATGTTTAAGAGTCCATCTCTAAGAGGGGCTGCCTCTGGGCTAACCCTTTCCTACTTTCAAATGATCTTTCAGAAGTCCCACAGTAATCCACGTCATAAATATATGACGCATTAACATCAGACTTGTGGGAAAGTAAAAGCTCAAGAGTTTCCAAAACCAAATAAAGGCAGACATGTCACTCTAGCACACTGAACAGTAGTCATTAAAACATGCCAGCAGCAAGAACAAATTTGACACTGCAGGCAAGGACTTTTCATTTAAAGAAAAAAAAAAAAATTGTAGGACCGTGTTTTCCCCAGAGCATACCTACATCCCCCAAGGCTTCAGTGCCTACGCTGTCAGTCCCTTGCTGCTAGAAAGAAAGGCACTACAATTACTGCCAGTTCCAGAACTGCTGTACAAAGCTGCAATGATCCTGTGTGGATATCTTGCCCTTCCAGATAAGATGAGGTTACACTGCAGGGTGATGTTCCTCCACTGATACCACCCTAGATTGCTGAGCTGGGAAAACATATCTTCCCCCCTCACTGCTCTTCCTTTCCTCACGCATGATATGCATACACACTGGGATTTGGCCTTAGATCTCCTGAATTCCTCCAGCTCCTGCACCTGGATGATCCTCAGTTTGGAAGTGCAGCCATATAGATTCCCCCTTGTTCCAGCTGTAGTACCTGAGAATACATCCTGACCTCCTTGGCAGCATCACCTTTGTTTGACACTGTATCCAATGTTGAGCACTTACTTTCACCAGAAGGAACGCACCTGGCTCTACACTGATACCAGGCAGTCCTGGGAAAAGAGAGGTGGGACTTACGGACTAAGAACCAGAAAAAGAAATTATTACATTGTAAAGTATATGCTTGCCCTATTTTTGCTATACCCTAGGCTCCTGCTTAGGGCCAGCCCTGTTGGAGGCAGGATACCCGTCTAGGCTGACACCCTTCCTCTGATACGTGACAGCAGTTTCTTTATTCTCATCATACAGAAGAGAACTGGCTGTCAGAGCAGCTTTGATTTTCTGCCACAGGTACTATAACGCTGCCTAAATGCATTCATTATTCTAGGAAGTTGTTACATCTTTCTCCACCGCATACTTTCCACAGAACAGTGTGAAAACCTTTCCTAGTTTCTGCTGCGATTAGATATTTGAGAAAGAACCATTTCACAGATATGACAAAGATGCTCTGATACACGCACATCAGATTAATATACTGAAATAATAAAAAATATTGATAAAGGCACCGAAAGAACAAGCACAAGAAGTGCAAAAAAACCCCGTACTGTATGCATATTCATCTGCTTTATCTCAGAGTTTTCTGGAAACAGAAGGAGAAAATCCAACAAGCTGTCCTCACAGTTAATATCGATTTATGAACCTCTCTTGGCTTTGCTGCAAATGCTACCATAAAGGGGAACAAAGGCAGCAAGAAGGGACTGGCATCAAGCACAGGACCAACTCAAAAAGAGGTGAAAATTCTTAAAACCTGTGATTCTAGTTCATTACAACTAACTCATACATTATTTTAACATACGGACATCTGTTCAAAGAAAATTGGTAGCTAATTACATTTATGATTTCAATTTGGAACAGCAAATAAGGAGCAATACTTCTAACAATGTTTTCAGAGCTCGACTACACAATAACTATTCCATGTGACACATACCCTACACCTTTGCTCAAAGGTGATAGTTTCATCAGGTTGGTTTCTCGTTCTGTGCAGAAGAGAACAAACAGCAGGTCCTGTTCGGAACTAGAATAAAATAGGTGATAATGAATTACAGGTAGGGTAAATATTGCTGGTGATAAATAAATCTTTGTTATAGCTACCCTGCACTTGGAAGGATTTTGTTACAGACAATGAGGAATAGAATATTTGCTCACAGGAAGCAGAATGAATAGAAAACGTTCTTTTCATTGTTTGCTACAAAGGTCTCTGCCATCAAAACCGTGGGAAATGCTCCATTTGGACATGAACACTACCACTATCACTACTCTGACGAATGCTGAAATTCTTATCATTATTAAGAACACAGATTAAACTGTAGTTAAGTTTGTGGGATGTGGGGACGCAAACATTATTTTGATCACAGAGTAATCCAATCGCAGCAACACCTAACGAGCACATTTAACTTGACTAATTTGTTCCTGCATTTGCTAGTAACTTAACAGATAGTTTGGGGGGGGAAGGGGGCGGGGGAAGAAAGAACCCAAAGAAATCAACCCTAAAATATAGTAATTTCCAGTTAGTCACTGCACAAGGCTTGCTTCAAGTCCTTGTACCAGCTGAGCATGAATATATCCTTGAAGACAATTCTTCTAAAAACCAACACCACAGATTTTCCATTTTTTATTATCTTTTGATTATTTTGGAGTAAAATTTGCCAATGGGGATTGAATTTGCCAAATTTATACCAATACCAGGATACTTAGGATTTTCTCCTAACTGTCAATTCTACAAACTCCAAGGTTTGAAGAAGGAAGATTTTTACTTCATATTGTATAACGTAATTCTTTCCCCATTCCTCCCTCCTACCTTTGAAGGCCGCTCTAAGCCCGAAATAGGTTTTTCATATTTTTCTGAATAACTAACACAGCAAAGCCTTGACCTTCTAATGCGCACACAAAACAACTGAAATGGAATTGATTCTACACTATATATATGTGGAAAAGATATTTAATTGTAAAATAGAAAAAGTAGGCCAGAGTACAGTTTTAAGGGTAATTCTTCTGTGTACAGTATAGGTAAACTAGACTTTTTGCTTAAGTTTATATAAACAATTCCATAAAAGCAGTGAAACATGGAACAACAAAGCAAAGCACAAAGAATTGTATCTTACAAAAAAGGAATCTGCACAGTAGTTCAAAATTTAATGTAACACAGCACTGAACAATCTTAAGGCAGCTCAGTCTAAGCACAGGACTAGAAGTCAGGAACTCCTGAGATCTATTCCCAGGTCTACCACAGATTCATGTGGTCTTGGGCCAGTCATTTAACACTCCCTGTGTTGCACTTATACCAGTTATAAAATTGAGACAATAACACCCACTTACCTGCCTCAGGCAGTACAGTAAGGGTTCTTTAAAAGATTTTACAATGCTCTGAAGATGTAACGTGCTATATAAATCCTAAGCATAATAGATCACTGCACAGACACACACACACAGAGTATCACAGTGAGGAACAATGATGCTAGGTAAGAAAAGCATCACTACAACATAAAAAAATTACTTGTCCAATTGCATGATTAAAATGCAAAAGTCTGTTTGGAAAAAAAAAACATATCACTGAAATAATTTCAAGGCTATTGGGGAAAAAGAGATCAATAGGAATATTCTAAAAGAACTACTAGTTGTGTTCCAGTGGAGACATTCTTTTCTATTCGTTACTGAACTTTAAAATGTTTGTACAGGAAAACTGTAAGACACAGTGAAACTTTTAAGTTTGTAAAACAAAGTGAAGTTTCAATGCCTCCACTCACAATTTTAAATTGCCTCCAATATGTAAATTAAGATTTTTTTTTTGTTCTTTTTAATTACAAATTACATTCTTCCAAGAAATATACCATCCACAATAAAACCGGCTGCTAGTTTATTTCAAATGACCTATAGGCTAAACATTTTTCTCATTTTTCTCATCTTTGCTGAAAAATACCTATGCAAGATGTATGTGTAGAAATTATAAAAACATGCAGCATATGTACAAACTGAAAAGTTTAAAAAATATTAGCTTCATATACATGTAAATCTACTTGGATATATCTGAAATTAAATATAAAAATTTCACCACCTAAAATAAAAAAAAAACAAACCAAAAATGGTTTTCAGAGAATCTGAGACAACTACTTAAAGCTGTACAAAGATTTCCACCTGGAAATGTCTTATTCAGAGAAGTTTAAGTTGTTACCATGGAGAAATAACTGTTAATTCATTTTGCCACATAATTCATTTTCAAGCTGTCAGCTTAAATCAACATCATCACCCTTAAAACTGTTCTGTTTTTCAGAAGTTAAGATTCATACTAAAATCAAAATTTCACAAAAACATTGGCTTCTCATGTTTCTGGTTCCCTTCAAAAAGATTTATCAACTCATTTTGAAACTGTAAAAAAACCAACTATTTACAGTATTTCATTTTAAATACTTTGCACAATTTCTAAATTCAGAGTTTTTATGTTACAAGAAATTCATCAGAGCTCACGGCTTAAGTCCGGTTATCAACTTGTAGCATCTTCTCTATCATGTAATCCTGTGTCTGTACCTATATAGCGTACAGTTCAAGATTGTACTGCAGGTTTTTGAAAGTAACAGGCTTTGCAGTATGTTCATTTTTTTATTAAACAGCTTCTTTATTAGTCTGCAGGCGGTTCATTGCCTCTAACTTCTGCCGATAAGCCTCTGCTTCTTGTTCTTTCTTTAGAAGCTGCTGACGATATTTTTGTGCTTCTCTGTTTGCCTCATCCAGCTGTTTCTGAAGAGTTTCTCTTTCCTATTAGAAACAGAACCAGCAATATTTTGTCAAATATGTATCAAATGAAAGTTAAAATGGCAAATACTTTTCCTTTACATGCAGCACAAGTGTTAGGGTATCATGTAGAAATCGTTCAGTTCTTATTCGGACAAACCTACACGAATGCTGCTGTGTAAATTAGCCACGGACTACCACACCAGACAACCCCCCACAATAAGGCTTGGAAGTTTAAATACAGTAAACCCAAGTTTCTTTAGCTGCAAAGGTATCAAGCAAGTCTTCATGGAAGAAGAGTAAAATAAAGTGGAAGCGTGGTGACCTAATACTAACATACTATGAATCATTGGAGGAATGTTAACAATTCCCTTTGTTTCTTTTTAAAATTGGAATCCAATCTAATAGGATTGTCCCTTTCTGTTGTAATTCTAATCAAACACTATAATGAAAAACTGTTACCTAGTTTGCACTAGAAAATGACAGTTGCTCACTAACCAAAATATACACATAACTGGTTTGTAAACACAGTGATCTGAAGTGACTGATACGACGCAATCCAGAGATATAATTACATCCCCAAGGGCACGTTTTTATGAATTAACAGGCATTTAGCTAGATAAGCTTTTTCAATTCCAAAGTATAACTTAAGGCTCCATCCTGCGTACAAGTTTGTTGAGGATGGCTACAAAATGGTTTCCAAGCAAAACAATATGGGAAATGCCACTTCCTATGAAGATGCCTTAGGAACTAAGGAGAATGTATTCCCATCTCCAGTGATGTAGGTACCGTTGTTTTGTTTGATGCTGCACTGGTCCAATTGAAAAAGCAATTTGCTTCGAAAATAGTTTTGTTTTGATCTTCAACAAAATACCATTTCATTAAAGTGCATCATGTTTTTATGAGTAAGGTAGCATTTGATTTCAAATCATTCTTTCCACTGTAGTTTTTAAGTAGGCACAGGGAGGTTGTCAGAGAAATGAGCTATCTCCCAGAAAAACAAAGCTCTTATCAAAAACCGAGGCCCCTTGAAAATAAGTTGCCTTTCCACCTTATTCCCATCCCAGCAGTTCTGTATCACAGTCCAATTAATACCTGTAACAATTGTTCGAGGTTTCTCCCCACACCCACCCCGAAACAGCATCCCTACTCTTCACCTCTTTAATTGCACTCACATATTTTCATGGTCAGAGCCTGAAAATACAGAATACTCTGCCTCCCTTCTACTTCCTACTGTTCTCAGTACTTGTCACAGTCACATTTAGCAGTCACATGCTGTGCTGAATGTGCTGGAATATAATGACATAGGTGATCAGATCATTGCTAACAGCAGCATCTGCATAGCAAAAACAACAGGTGAAGGAGAGATGTTATTAACACATTATACAGACTAGCTATAACACAGAACAAACTCCATTATGTGCAACTTCATTTTACATCGGGGTTTGAGAGCTGAAGGAAGCTAGCTAGGGTTCGCTTCATTTGGAGCATATGCTAATAAAATGAGAGCTCATTTGATCTAGCTTACTTATTTCAAAAGGAAGTTCAACTTCCACCTCTGAAAAATTGGATCCTGCTTTTTAAGCCACTTTATGAATGCCCAACCCCATGTAGCAACTAGACTGACAAATGCCAAATGAATGGTAGAGCCTACATGAACGATACTCCAGCACCAGCCCAACCAAAACACACTCCTATTTCTGTAAGTTATCTATGTAGCACAAGGGGAGCCAACAGCTGATGTAAAACAGCCCAAGTAGCAAGTCAGTAAACAGACTTACAAGACAATTCTCAGGGAAGCAGTCAAAACAGCTGATCCTGCTATGCGTGGAAAGCAACCTTTCCCTCTTGAGCGCACAGAGCCCTGGGATATACTGAGCTGGGCATTATTTCTCTCATGAATTTGTCACATAAAAAATGTCAGAAATCTAACATTGGCAAGAAGTAAAGCTGCTCTACCTACTGGGCTGCAGAAGAGTAAGAACCACTGGTAGCTCACTGGCCAGTGGTTCTGTGCTGCATTACAAAAAGCAAGGGACTACCACTACTATGGTGTGTGCAGACTGCAAACACTTGGGGGTAGCGAGGTTCTTAAACCACATCTTAAAGAGTATTTCCCACAGAAGAAATAAATAGAGCTGTGTACCCATGGTGAGTATAGCACATTAAGGAAGGGATAGAAAAAAAAGGGAAAAAAACCCAAGTCCCAGTGGCAGATACAAGAAGATAAAACCAGTATCTACCAGACAGATTAGCAATTAAAAGCATGTAGATTAGTCCAGCAACTAACAGGTGTAATTTTCTAGTCAATCATAGTCCTAATGTAAACAGAATGAGTTAGGCTGAGGCCAAGTATACTAACTAGGCTGTGGAAAGAAACTAATGCTTCTGGAGGAGCAATGCAGACCTACAGTGGACTGAACAGTGACAATCGGTCCCTTAACTCTGACATCTAGAACAGGGCGGACTGTATCTGGTCTGTTAACTTAATAGATCCAGAAAGTGTTCTTGGGGCATTCTGTAGAACACAACTGAAAGCCTTCTGATTATCCAAAGTCTTTTTGTATTGGTATAAAAACCTACCAAGGTAAAAATCAAGTTAGAGGATCCCGAGTGCTCTTAAGAAATCTTCCATTTTATCAGGGAATTCTCTTCATTACATGTAACTTTTAACAGTCTATATGCATTGACAACAGGGACACCCATAACTAAAATAACCAAACTAAGCATTCTTTTTAACGACAGAAAAAAACAGGGCAATGAATTCACTAATATAATTGATCTACAGTTATGATTTTTTTTTTCAGTCTAATGAAATGATCATCCTGGTTTCTAATGTGTGTCACCTTTCAAACATGCAACACAGGAAAAACAGTCAAAATCAAGAATGAAAATAAAAATTACGGTATGTTAATGAATTATGCATGAAAATGAAAAACAGTATCTGTGTGACAGGGTTTTTTGCTGCCATCCTATTTTTAAAATATCAAATTGTTTAGGAAAACTGCTATCACACTTAAAAATTAGCTGAAATGCTTGAACTTAACAGACCCAGAAGAGGAAAAATCAAAAAGGCATCACTTCAGCTTTAGGCATTCACAATAATTTCATGGGAAAGTTTCTCACCTCACATGAATGGGAGGATGTTCAACCTAAAGACTTTCAAACTACAGTTATTTTTTCATACACTGTGAATTTAAAAGAGCTGAAGGAAGCACTCTCTGCCTTGAATCAATTCTTTATAATGAAATAAAGGGACGAATCACCAGTGAGGCAAAGAAACCAAATACTAAAGGTTTTCTACATTAAAAAATATTTTAATGAGGGGAGGGGGCCCACTCCCTCCAAATTCAAGTATCTACCACCTTCTATGATGATGAAGCTTGAAGTGAACCAACTTTACGTGCACTTCTTTAATGTCCCCGTTACCAAGGTGAGGTAGCACCACAGCCCTGTGAACCACAGTAAGGCTCCTGAAGTCAACTGGCTGCCACACAGAGGCAGACGTCTGCATGTGCATTTCCAGCTGTACAGGCAGGGACAACGTCAGTCATCAAAACTTGTACTTAAAAAGTAACAGATAAAAGTAACTCGTTTAAACTAACTTCTTTTGATACTTGAGAAATGTGTTTAAAATATAGAATTGAAACTGGTCATCCTCCTAAAAGAACTATTTGTACAGTTATACTAACTATCTGTAATTAGGAACAGGTTGATTTATTCCTTAATGGATCTACATTTTTTTTCATTCACTTAACAGAATTCTCAAAATACTCAAGGAAACGTAATTTCCTTTACGAATAATTCAGGCAGATGTTTAAAAGTGTGAACAAAAGAAATGCTTTTATTGTAACAGTCATACATTTTAAAAAACTGCAGCAAGAAAATTTCAACTGTCATGATAATCTGTAATGACCACAAAGCTGCAAAAGCCGAAAGTATTTGATGTGACAACTTAGGGACAGGGAAAGCAAATGATGAAAGGTGGTAATTACTGTTATTAAACATGGATAACATATAGCACACACTGTACAATAAAACATATTCAATTAGACAGAATTTGTAATATGAACAGAAGTTGGAGAATACAGCCTTTGATAAATGAAGTATCATGGAGTTAAGAAAACAAGAACTTAGAGCCTAGCCAAGGCAGACAGCAATTTTCATAAATTTTTGACCAAAACTGGTCAGCACAGTTATAAGAAACAGAAGGAGGAATAAGATGGTTGACCTATCATGGCTAATATAAAAAAGCTACAATTTCAAATTGAACAGCTACATGTATTTGTCTTATTTAAAAAGAAAAGCTCTTAGGTGAGGTCAAAGGATGTTAGGTCTTCCACATTACCATTTTTAAAAAAAACAGGATGGTGTAAATATACTTCACAGTAAACGGCTCCAGAACTAAAAAAAAAAAAAGGGTGGGGGTGGGGTGGGGGGGGTGTACAGATAAAAATTGGCAAACACAGCATCTACTGTTTCACATTTCCATTAACAGTTATCTAGATATCATGAATGGAAAGGAAACATTGCTCAAAATATGATCTCACTATCAGGACAAGCATGTGGTGATAACAGACAGATGAGGGGTACAGTACTCTTGTTCACTGCTAGTGGAAAGGGTCAAGTTACTCAATAATACAATGGTACCTAGTTTTAAAAACTAGTTAGTGATCTTCAAGGAAAAACAAAAAAATAAAGTTATCATATACTGAAAACAAAGGTCACTTTTATGTGTACAGAGGATGAAGCAAACAGTTCTCCTATGTTCTTTTTACAACTTCATAGAAGACAAAATTTCAGTAACAGGGGAGGCTGAGCAAGTTATTGTTTCACACACTTCATTCTGTGGTAACACAGAAATCAAACTCTAGAACAAAAAAAACCACAACCAGATACTCAGTGCTGAACACTCTGATTAACACATATCACTTAATATATTCCTTACTTCTATTTCTGCAGACTCCACGCGATTTTCAACAATCTCAATACACTGTCTCTTCACTGGTGGTTCTTCACTTATCACAGTTTCTTCAGCAATGTCTGTGGCTGGAACTGTTAGTACTGAAGACATATTTGTACATATAAATATATTTACTTCAAACAATATTTGCACTACATAAAAATCATACAATTAAGTAATTTATTAACAGCAATAAAATGCAGAGACATTCACTTATGAAAACAAATAAAGTTCAGTATAAAGTCTGTATGGTGAAAATTTACTAAACACTTTAGCTGCTTGCATGCTACTATTTTTAAAATTCTTTGTTACTGATGTCTACAAGAATTAGTTGTCACTCTGGAGTATCATTGCCATTTTTCAGAGAGTAAACCAACATGGAAGTGAACTGCAGCAGAGTTACCAGCCTGTAACTCATGTAGCAGACCATCTTCATAATGTTTCTGAAGCAAATACTAAATACGAAACTGTTATTTTGATTAATTAGAACACCTTAGGCAATCTGAAAATCCAGCAGTTACTAACCTTGAAGGACAAACAATAAGGGCTCCAAAGAAATTCATACTCCAAGTTACTCATGCAACCATCTGGCAATTAAATGTCGTAACTGTCACTTCAGTTACTACCCACACACATTCATGCTTTCCGATAACTAGCTGTACTTGCTCAGACTGTGAACCAAATAATTTGTCTCCAGTGTACAACTCTTCAAGCTCCACACTGGGAGACCTCATGAAGAAACCAGAAAAGGAACCATTTTTGTCTAAATAGTAAGTGGCAGAGCATCTTTAAAAGAAACCACCCAACACATATGCATGTCACAAAATAGCACTTATTACACCAACAGCTTCCACAAACAAGGTACATATGGCCCAACAGTACAATCTGCATTGCCCTGGCTTCACTGGTTATGCCACTGCTCCTCTAAAACTTCAAGCATGTAAGACTTGAGTTTTGTCCTGTTAAGAACATGTTCCACTGGACTTGCATATCTTGCTTGATATATCAGGTTTCTAAACCCAAGCCTCACCTCCTCATCTTTCCAGCAAGACAACCACCTAAGTATTGGAGGGCAGCTTTTGTTTTACTCCATCTTTTAGTTTTCATAACAAGTTTCCAACAATCAAACTTAGTGAAGGTAAAGCAAATAGTTATCACTTTTCCCTTAAATGACTCATTTCTCCTCCATACAGTTTAGTAATTCTTCCATTTTTTTTCCTAATGCAGAGACTCAGCTGACATGGTAATTCACTGAACAGCAGCAGCTCATGCGTCTATGAGCCTTTTGCAGTTTAAGAATTCAAAGATGTATTTAAACTGCTAATTACACAAAGTTGTCCAAGCTATTTGCACCTAATAATTTATTATTATTACTGTAACTACAATAGCTCCTCAAGCTCAAACCATACAAGTTTCCACTCACCTTGCTGTCCATCAGGCATGGTCACAATGATTGGTTGCCCTATTCCACTGGTTGGAATTGAGTGCAGGTTACCAAGCTGAATGCCGTCTGTAACTATAGTAATTACTTGTTGACCCCCAGAACTGACAACTTGTTGAATAGCACCATCCACAGATTCTGCAGTCACAACTTCTTCTGTGGCCACAACTATCAACAGATTAGTAAATGAATTAAGTCAATTTATAAATTTTTAAGATTTCAAAGGCATTTTGGTACAGCTAAGAAAAAAAATCACTTCCATTGTCTTAAAATTTGATGTCACACCCCTCCCCCTCCAATGCCTTACTACATATTATATTGTTAATAGAAATATTTCACTAGGCCAACACAGAGAACTAACATATTGAACTATACATGCAACTCTGTCCTGGTTTGCCTTGCTCGATATAGTAATTTATTTTTTTTATTTAGCATGTTTCCTAATAGATATACCCCACTCAAAACTGACACTTGGGGTTCAGTGTTAACATGGCTACAAGAACAAGAGTTGTTTTTAAGAACACAACTAACTTCTGCATTGTACACAAGCTGGACTAAATTACACTGACAGCAGAATTAAAAAAAAAAAAAATAATTAAGCTTGAAATTACTCCTCAGCCAGCACTTTGCCAGGTGTACCTCAGGACCCAGTTGTGATTTCTCTGGTTACCATAATGGTCTTCAAGACAGTAACAGACTGAAGGACCTCTAGACAACCTTAAAAGTTTAGTCTGTACTACATGGGTGCTTCAAACACATCCACAACTTAATTATACAAAGTATGAAATAGGACTAAAGGAAAAGTGCTACAGAGCTGAAAGTTTTACACCTTTAAACAAGAACAATAAAGCTTAAAAAGTAAAATAAACATTGTATGTATATAATTTTATAGTTAAAAATACAAACTCCTAGCTGAACTAAACATTTCAAATTCATGATTTGATAATAAATATACAGCAGTGAACCCTCACAGTTCTATATTGTACCTATAAATCAAGGTAACATAAGGCAGACTGCATTCAGAACTACAACACACAGCTCAGCTTGCACTATACATTGTAACTGGGGTCTCGCACTACCAGCCTTATTTTTAAAGCAACAAAATACTGAGACAAAGAGCAAGATCACTAGTAGCACAATCACAGAATTTCAAACACACTCTGTATTTTATTTTCAAATTGTCAAGGTACAAGCAAAGCCTTTGATTTAAATAACAGATATTAGAGTACTTCCTATCTAGAGATAAAATTAAAACCCTATAGACTGTGTTGTGACGCTCGAGATGAGAGAAGGTACATAAAAGCCTGAAGCTTTCATCTTTTAAGTTAATTACAATATCACACAACACACAAAAATCACTCTGTGGTTCACATAACGACTGCAGCCATTGTCTTCTGAAGATTCGAACACAGAAAAAAAGAATCCTACAGAGGGTGGAAGTAATGACAGGTAGCCTGGGAGGAATACAGAGAAATTGTCTGAGCAGCCAGGGATCAGGTTAGGAAAGCTAAAGCCCTGATGGAATTAAATCTGGCCAGGGGCATCAAGGGCAACAAGAAAAGCTTCTGTAGGTAATAAAAGAAAGACTAGGGAAAGTGTAGGCCCTCTCCAGAAGGAAACAGGAGACCTGGTTACCCAGGACATGGAGAAGGCTGAGGTACTCTGTGACTTTCTTGCCTCGGTCTTCACTGGCAGGTGCTCCAGCCCCACTGCCCAAGTTGCAGAAGGCAAAGGCAGGGGCTGGGAGAATGGAGAACCACCCGCTGTAGGAGATCATCAGGTTCAATACCACCTAAGGAACCTGAAGGTGCATAGTCCATGGGACCTGATGAGGTCCTTCTCAAACCTGTTAATGGTAATTACTAGTCTTTATTATCCACTCTGATGCTGTAAGATACCTGGCTGCTATCTCTTTATTCACTTTGCATGTTGAAATGAACAAAAGTGAAAAGGTACAGAAAAACAAGCAACACATTACTCAAACAATGGACAAATATATCCAGGGCAACTTGCAGAGTATGGAGTATGAAACCGTGACAAAAGTTGCGTTTTTTTCACACAAAGCAATAACTGGCAAAGATCCATGGGGCGGGGCGAAGGGGTTTTGTGTTAAGAAACAGGAATGCAAAACTTGGGAACTGAGGCAATGGAATTCCTTGTGCCTTTCTGGCTTCTTATGGCCTTATGGAATAAGAGAGGGTGCATATGGCTGCAGTGAGAGAGACAGGCTGTTTCTTCCTAGGAGAACGACAATGTATTGCTAGGCCAGGGGTCCTCAAACTATGGCCCGTGGGCCAGATACGGCCCCCCAGGGTCCTCAATCTGGCCCCCGGTATTTACAGAACCCCCCTGCCCACCCCACCCCCCCCCGCCGGGGGTTGGGGGGTGAAACCAAGCAGCCGCAGATGACCTCCTGCCACTTAACCCGCGCGCCGGCCCCCTGTTTGAAAAGTTTGAGGACCCCTGTGCTAGGCTTACATTTACCTGCAATGTCATGACAGCCTACCAGCCTGAAGTGGGACACTAACCACTAAATAGTCCAAATGCAAGTAGAATGACTCAGTGTTGAAAAGATGACCCACAGACATTCTAATGGGCAAACCGCACATTAAGATTGCCAAATGTTCTTGTGACTTTTGTGTGAAAGATTTGAAATAACTCCTGACAAAGTGTATGCAGGCAACATTGGGGACCGTCTCCCAACATTTAACAGAAGCAACTAAACCATATATAGACAAAGATGTAAATTCAACCTCCTGATCTATGCTTGCTTTCAGCAAGATGAATGCTACTCACATTAGGTCCAGAAATCTTATTAAGAAATAATAGTACATATGAATCTGGCAACCTTCCAAGTGAAAGTAAAGGAAAAAATTTGTTCATGCTGAAACAAGGAAGATTGTAATCTCATTTCTGTATGAACTGTATCTCCAGAAGTACCAGTTATGTACTTTTAGTTTATTAAATGAGGTTAAATGCCTTAGTTTTCTAACCTGGTGTTTCTGAAGAATTAGACAGTGGAGCTGATGCTTCTGCCAAAGCTGCCAATGTGGCTAATACTGATGTCGATGAATTTCCAAACTGTACAGCAGACACTCCTGTTTCATCTAGTAGGACAGGGAAAAAAAGTTAGCTGATAAATTTAAAAACAGTGAAGTCCCTTTTTTCATTATTATTGCACTGAAGCTTGTAACACTCACTCTGTTCTCAGCAACACTCTGCTGAACTAAAGTGCTATTCTGAAGGCAAGTTTGTTAAGCGAATACAGTTTCTTACAATTTATCTCTGAAGACTGGTGTTTTCAGTACCTAAATACTTACAACACAAAAAACACTGAAGAGGAACACAGTAACTACTCTATTCTTACCCCTGTTTTTCCTCAAGCCTTTCCACCAAATGGTGAAAATCAATTAAAGTATAAAATCCTAGTAGCTATCCTATAGGCATCTAAATACTAGTCCCATTTGATGTATTTGCAGAAGATACCAGACCTGTTAGGTTCACCACCCCTCCAGGTCCAATGATAAACTGTGGTGTTGCTGCATGTATCGTCACAGTGTCCGGGCTCTCTGGATTTGTATTGATTTGGTTCTGCATTGCAATCTAAGAGACAAACGTAGTATCATCATTCCAGCTGTAGTTATAAGGAAGTTATTTACTCTGTAAGAACTAGAATTACTGCACATTCCACCCAAACAGGGAGGATCTGCCTCATTATACTCATGCAACATATACACATCATGTCACATCCTGTGCTCTGTGCAAGTACATGAGAAACTTTTTTTTTTTGTCTGCAATCTAAGGACAAAAGATCTATTCAAGTGAAAGAGAATGACACACCACTACTTCTCCTTTCCATTTACTGTGAACAAAAGAGGACCATATAAAGACAAGGCCCTTTTGTAGATATGCAAGCTCACGTATCTAAAATGGAGGCCTGAAGAACCAAGGCTGCTGTGGCAGCTACATGCCATGAAAATCAGCTCCAACAGCTTAGTAATGGCCATGAATTGTAGATTACAGTCTTCCTTTTGTCTTTCTTTCAATTATTGACTTTTATTTACTATATGCTTTCTGCAGTGAAAAGGCTAAAGGAACAGACCAGAAGTTCATACAGTTCAAGATGCAGGGGAACAACAGATTTATACAGTGGCATGATTTTTCGTTTGCTTTCTATTTTTTTCTCAATAACGCTTAGCACTTAATTTGGCTTTAAGAACACTACTGAACAACAAGTACACAGTTCCATGTAAGTATCTATAATAAGCCTGGTCCCAATCACTTCAACAAGTCAATTCTAGTTTTTCTAATTCAGGAAAAATTGCCATCTCTTCTCTCCTCTCCTGATCTCCAAGGACATGAATATCCATACATGGAGCTAACCCAACACTAGGGTATCAAAATGTATTGGCAGAGTAGGGAGTTAAGTTTTATACCTTGCCTGTGATGACTCCACCTAGTTGTGTGTACTACAACACTCAAATTTAAGAAAATAAAGGATACTTATCCTTGACTTTGTAGACTGTGAAAATGTTCTTTGACGAACTAATGTTTATTAACATTAATCTCATTTCCATGTCATGAAGTAGACTGAGCTTAGCATTATCAGGCAATATATGGTCTCATATCTCTCACACTAAGCTTTTAATACAGCAGCTGTATCACGTGTGTAAACAAGTACCTTTCTGTAAATTCCCTTAACATCATAAATCAAAAGTTACCTGTAATATTTCTGCAAGGTCTTCATTTCCATTGTCTACTGCAATATCTAAAGCCGTTTTGCAAAATTTACTTTGAGCATGAACATCCACTCCATATTTTATTAAGAGTTCTACAACTTCTTGATGGTTATGTTCAGTGGCCCAGTGAAGCGCAGTCATTTTGAGCATGTCCTTCGCATTTACATCAGCGCCATGCTACAAACAAGATCATTGCATGAACTATGTTAGTAAAAGTATCTGAATTAAATAATGCTGGTCACAGAATGAAGTCCCGGATAGTCTTTCTCCATCAGTAATGTCTTGTTACCTTACATTTACAGATTTATTAGAAGTACTTCAATCTAACTACCAAATAAATTATTTACCTCAAAAGATTAAAGAGTCCCCAAGACATAACATGTCTTGGTTCTTAAAGCTGTTACTCGCACAATGTCAAATGAGGAAGTAGTCTTATTTTGAAACAGCAGTAAGTAATCACTGGAAATCATGATGATTTTAATGCTAAAATAAATTACAGTTTAATAGGAAAACAAAGCACCCAGTGCACACAGTATAAATATTTCAATGTTGGTTTCATGACTAAAAGAAATTTTCAAATGTCTGATCATAAACCATAGTTATATCCCATCCTCCGACCTTGTTTCAGCAGTCTTTACCTTAAGTAAGACTTCTACTATGCTGGCATGGCCTTCTGATGCTGCCATATGTAATGGAGTTCTGTCCACTTTGGTTCTGGCATCCCGACTTACACCTGCTCGCAGCAACACTTCTGTTGTTGAGTAGTGTCCATACTGTGCTGCTAGATGAAGTGGAGATGTTCCCAACTGCAAATGTAATGGAAAAAGTGGAGTTTCAACAGATGTCAGTATTAAGTATTTCTTCTTATTCTGGGGCTAGAAAACTCAGGTGTCAGGCCACCACTTCAAAATCATTTTCCCTTGCAGTCTCAAGGAAAGAAGCCATTGGGGCTTTTACAGAATGTGAAGAGAAGAATAAGAAAAGTTTACAATTTTTTCCCCAAAATAATCACAACACACTAAAACTAGCTCACTGGAAGCAACTTTTTGAGGTCTGTACTTTGTTTTTTTTAGTCTTTGAGGTGTGACGTTTCAAGGGGTCTAACCCCATTCTTAGTATTGGCCAACATGCCACACCAACGTTGGAAGGGACCACTGGAAGTCACTTAAATCCAATCTCCTGCTCAAAACAGAGTCAGCTTAAAAGTTAGGTCACTAAGTAGATTAAGGCTCTTAAGGGCTTCTAAATACCCTAGAATTTTAGGTACCTGACCTCCCTGTTACAACTTGTTCAAAAACAGACACCTCCAAAAGACAACTCTGAGCCTCTATATCAGGGAACACTCAGCTGTACATATTAGGCAGTTGTGACTGCTTTCTTAAATCAGATCTCTTATTATACTAAATGCACAAACACAATAACTAGGAGGATGATTGCTGCTTTCTCCCATGAACCACTCCAAAGCTCATCTTAAAAGCCATCAGAATGAGCTCATTCAGTCTGTTACTAAAATCAGTAGGAGGTCATATGAAGAAACAGACAATTTTAATTCTTAATTAGACATTAGATGATGTGACTGCAGAATTCCAAGAAGAAACTCCCAAGGCTTGCACTACAAATGCTTAACTGTAATAATCCTATTTTCTTCTTCAGGTACCAAACACTGCAAAAGTTTTCATTACCCAATCTGTGGTAAAAGGTGCTCCATTTGCCATCAAAATGCGAACTTCATCATCTTGACCTGCTCGTGCAGCTTCTAAAAGTTTCTTTCCCAAATCTACTAGTGACATCTAGTGAAGGACATAAAGGAATATAAAGAAAAAAAAAACCAAAATTAGTATCATTGTAAGTATACAAATGCCACTGTCATTTTTTTAAAATTACTATTTCTGAACTACTCTGAAAAGCTCAAAAACTGGGGTATTTTAGTCATGAAAACAAGCTTTATTGACTGCAATAAGCAGCCTGATTTTAGAATTACTTTTGTCAACCAAACAGAACTGACACGGGGGTGAAGATTTCAGTATTACAATGCTGCAACCACAGCAGCTGTAAAGTTGTATCAAACTAAATTTAAACTGAACTGGATGCACATTTCTTACAGCAGAAAGTGGTTCAGAAGCTCTCACCTGATACCACACTCTTCTCCAGCTTTGTCCAGCTTCCAAATGGTACTACATCATGGCGATGTCACACACCCAAAGGCACTACATTCACTTATCCAAAAAGCCTACACATATTTAAGAGGTGCCACTACGTAAACGCATTCAGGTATGAAACAACACCTTTCTGAAGTCTTGTCCATCACTATCACTTCATTTTGTTCACCCTAAAATATAATGTCTTTATTTCTAGCTACAAAACAACACAATAAACATACTATTGTACTACATGCATCAGATACGCGAACTAAAATGTCCACCTGAAACCAAACATTACTACCTGCTTCAACTGTCTACAGCTACAAAAAAAACATGTTAAGTGCAAACTTTTGATTGAGACATGACCAAAACCAAAAAACTTTCACATCACCTTTAGATAATCCCCCTTTTACAGCACTGAAAGTTCCATACAATGGAGCATGCAAAACTACATGTAGACAAGCGACACCTATATATGTCTCTGTTGCATCAAAGATTTCCGAGTATAACATCTTTTTAAAACCACACTATTTCGTACTTGCTATTAAATTTGTTCAGTAAAAAGAAAGTTAAGAACTAAACACTACCAACCAAAACGTATCATTAACGTTTTAGACCTGTATCTATGTTTTCCACTACCAGGATGCTAAGAATGGAATTACTTTCACCAGTCCAGTTTCCAGCCACAAAGTTAAGCCTGCATTAGTAGTAACAGCAGTTGCAAGGCCATGCAGCCAATTTCCTACACAAAGTTAAGAGTGTATCAGTTCAGAAAGAAATGCCATTAAAAATATACTTCTATCAGAAACCCAACGTATTTAGAAAGTTCTCCATTGGCTCAACTGGTAAAAATCTGTGTGGCATATTGCTCAACAAGGTGAAAACTACTGACTTTGGAAGAAATTAGAAAGCAAGACAAATACTGCAAATGCAGAACTCCACCACGTATCAGTAGAGCGGTGAACTGGAACAGGACTTTTTGTCTACAGAACTGACTTCCAAATACTTCTCCATTTATGTCCATCCTTCTAGTACACATGGACATATTCATTTGTCTCCGGCCAGAAAAGGGAAGAGGAACAGGGAGGTGGCAGGACAGGACAAATACTGACAATGGGAAAAGGAAGGAAAGAAGGAGCAGTCAGATGCAGAGGAAGGGACAACAGCTGACTCTCTTCCATAAAGAGAAAAAGAGAAACAGGAATAAGAGAAAATCTACTGTCCCTGTTAAAGGGAGTCCCCAGGAGTAACGATATAAAACAATAGGACAGAGAGGGCATTTGGCAAGTGCAGCAGTGAAAGGAGGACTATAGCACGCCCTTTTATTTTTTTTTTTTTCCAGGGGGTGCAATTTAAGAAGGAAAAGAGCACACACAGACACACACTTGTTCTGGTGGTCTAATACCACCACATCAAGGTCCTCAGAAGCAAAAGGAAAGCTGGAACTCTATGCAAAATACTGAAGTGAGGAATTAACTCAGAAAGACAATAATTAATTTTTCTTGTGTTGATTTTTGGTTTACATACCAGTAGAGAAAAGGAACTAAGAAAGTCTTCTTTTGGAATTACAGAATAATTGAGGCTGAGGGGGACTTCTCGAGGTCACCTAGTTCAATCTTCCAGTCAGAGGTGGCCCAGCATGGCCAGGCTCAGTCCTGCTGAGTTTTGCATGTCTCTGTGGGTGAAAATCCCACCACTTCTTCGGCCTCATTCCAGTGTCTAACCACCCTCACAGTAAGAGCTGCCTTCTGTGTGTAACTGTCTTTCTCCCCTAACCAAAAAGATAGCCTTGATGACAAGCTTATACTTTATGTCCATTAGACAATAAAAATAGGTGAATTAAATTACTGTCCGCACATTTAACAACTACACCTATTCAGAACCCATGGACCACATCTATACTGGTGAAAAACCGCAAAGCTGTTATCAACACCCCATGCAGCAAAACAGACCAGAAAAAAAAAATCAGTTACAGTAGTCTGAAAAATAAGAGTCTCAGTCCCAGGAGATGTTAGGGACAAACTTCAGCCTGAGATCAACACCTTTTCAGAGTCTCTCTGAACCACTACTGCTGAACACACTGTCCAAGTGACAGTACATCAGCTCTCATCTCAACGCAAAAAGCTAAACAGCTTTGTACTACATGCAGTAAGAAATGTTCTAAACAAGGGAAAAGAGGGGCATGGAAAATCATACATGATTTAACCTTCATTACCACATATTACTTACATTAACCAACACTCTCTTGGTTGATATAAAGTAGTTGTATTTTAAACAAGCACAAAGCATCACAGAAATTTACATATGTTTCTTGATGCAGAATTTTAACTTCAGTTAAAACATCACAAATTTAGTTTAGAAATTAAGTTCCAGTTCTCATACTTGAAAGAACGCTTGGGCCATCTAGTGGAAGAAAGTTAAAAAAGTAGCAAAATTACACTGTTGAACTCAAAAATAAAATGACATTGTTATGTCACTAATCCATGAACAACAGCAACTGAAGGAGCCTTTGCAACAAAACTCATACCTATTTAGTCACTTTTAACCAACAGATACTAACATTGACAAAATTTATCAAGAGTAGTCAACCAAAAGTTGATTTCTACTTTGTAGACGATTCCAAGTACCAATATTGTAAGGTCAGGAAACCCTTGAGTAATAACATGCCCCACACCTCCCCCACACTCTTCCACTGCTAGTACTGCGACATAACAAAAAGGCTCTGCAGTGTCAGAATTTCCCTTTCTTCCCTTTCCAGAAAAATACTTCAGCTGCTTTCTTGAGATCATTTAGTAACGCTACAATAGCACAGTGATACTATCACAAGCAAAGTTATATATAGTACAATAATATATATTTAAAATTTAAATGAGATTTCCATTTCAAAGCAGTACTCTTGGTTAACTACTGCTACTATGCCATACAGTGTTACAAATCAACTCTACTGAGTTAGCGTGTCAGAAGGTAACTCCTCAGTAACTGTGTCATTTCCACCAAGCTGGGCTAGCACAACAGCTGGGTAATGTTTTATAAGAGGATTCTTTTAGACAATAAAAACATCACTGCCTCCGAAATACAGTCTTGAGACTGTTACAGTTATTCTTACGGCAATCTTGAGTATGTTTCCAGACTTCTAAGAGCTCCCATGCAAGTGTGAGAACAGAAGGTTTTGTCTACAATTGAGTAAATAGGGAAGAGCTTCTGCCGGGTTTGGACTTCTTTGCATTAATCACCTCCTGAACTTCCACATTTCATTACTGCAATGCATTCTGTATGGTATCATTTGCCAGATGCCACAATTAACTGGCAATGAAAACAGAGATCAAATTATTATTGCTATTTTACTTCTGTTCAACAGGAAATCCTACTGCTTTTTTGTATCCACGTTAGATTTAAGTTTTTATACATTTTATAAAACTCTGAACATCACGCTGTGATCAGAAGGGTATATAACAGCACTTGAACGGAGTTTAGGTGGAACTGTGTGTGAAATGGGCTCTGCGGGGAGGGACAGGAGCTGAAAAGCATGCAGCTTGGGAAGCGTGGGCTACCACACCATAGCCTACAGACAATAGAGCAGCAGATTCTGCAGTCCAAAGGAAGACGACCGTTTGGCTTAAAATACTGCAGCACCTTTCAGACCGGTGTCCTGTCCCAAGGATCCTGGACACAGCCTTATTCCCCCTTCTGCCACTGCAGTGGTGAACATCAGCTGGTCAGAATCAGCAGGCACAAAACAGTTGTTGCAGAACACCTGCTAACACACAGATCTTGCAGCCACCAGTGTACTTCTACCAAGGAACACTCCCGAGAGACATTTTTTACACTAGAAAAGCATGAACTGCAGCAGTGCAATTTACAAGAAAGTAAACTACATCAATATACACCATATCTATGATAAGGATTTGCAATCATTCCTAAAAAATCCAGGACAAAGTTCCATAGAATGCTAATTGAACAGGTTTCCCTACTGACTTGACACACAACAGAACTGTACTTGGAAGATAGCTTGAGATCTATCATCTCTCACACCCACTACATCTGGAAAAAGAATGCTCTTGCAGAATGTCTTTTTCTTTCCACTTCAAAAAAACCCAACCTGCTTCCCCAAACCTGACCTTCAGAAGTGCTATCCTCCCCCCAGTTTCAACACTGCACAGTATCGCTAGAAATTCAGAAACAGCCATTTCTAATTTTGTATGTCTATCTATACCAAGGTCAGAAATATTTTGAAGTAAAGCAGTTATTCCTATTTATAAGCTAAAGTCTTTAATCAAGCACTCAGTTTTGATCATTATTATAATTGAAATAATACGATCCACTTTTTTTTTTTTAACATCCTGACATAACAGCACAATACCTGAACTCATAACAGCTCTTCAAATAGTTTATTTCAATTAGTTTTGTAACTTTTAAAGGAACCGGAAGGTCTGCATTACACCTAAGTGTTTTCCCATGTACTAGCATCTCCTAAGCACTTTGGTATGATTTAACCATGTATGTAATTTAATAGTGATTACAAGTTAAATGGGATAAACTCAAAAATTCCTATAGTGTTTCCTAAGGGAATTATACCCTTACAAATGTATTTTGACAACGATTTCATGTAGTACTTCGTATCTTAGGCTTAGAGTATCCACACTTCTATTACAATAATGAAAATCACACTAATATGCTAATAGCAGTTGGCTTTAATTCCAGTGATTCCAGCTTTCCTCTATGACTGTGTTGTGTTTGTAACTAAATTCTCTCTAGTTTGTTTAAACAGCAACATGACCTTCATGTTGGACAATGTATGCAGCAGATGAAAAATGTTTGATCTGAGAAAAGAGATCAGAAAAGCAAACATTGTTGAATAGCTTAGTGGTTAAGACAGTCAAGCCTGTATTTACGCAAGTCTGTCCTCCAATTAGGTTCATACGTTAATTTAAATCGGCACCAATCATCAACTCCATTAAATAACACAGATGGTAGAAAAGTCTTGTCCTTAAAGGAGAGCACAGATTTGGCCATTATCATCTGCAACAAAATGCAACATCTGAAAAAATATTATTCAACAAGAGTGAACCACTGGCACCAACCAAGATTTGGGTTGGCACTGCCAGCAAGCTTTCACAGATCATTTTGGCACTAGATACAAAAAGGTTACATTACAGCAGCTATGATTGACATGAAGCATCTAAGGGCTTGTGATGTAGCCTTTGAACTGTACTACAGCCTTCAGACTCTGTCTCAGATTAACTGAAACTTAAAAATATCCTCAAACAAAAACCACCAGCCTGTCTGTTTTATTATAAAGAAGCATCTGTTTTATTGTGAGGAATCTTCCTCAACAGTTTCTGTCTGACACACAGGCCTAAAAACACCCCTAGAAAACAAACTGTTTTCAGTAAAGTGGGTCACGAACAAGACTCTACACCTAGGGCATGCTGATCTGCCATGTATAATCTTAACCTCATGCAGATTTACGTACCCTTTGAGTATTTCTGTGTGCACAAGCACTTCAACCAAATTGCTTAGTCTTAGTACTACTTCAGAAGTCACGATTTAAAAAAACCACACCCAAACATTAAGCTACAGTACTCCAAGGTGTGCATTCGTAACTTTTAGCACATTTCACAGTAATATGCAGCATTTGCCATCAAATGAAAGCTACCTGAGCAAGAAGGTTAAATGACAACATACAACTGCTTTGGGTTAAAAACTCTTTAAGCACAGAAGACTTCCTACAGGAGATTTCACTGACGCGCTAAGGGACAGCGTCTCGCCGACAGAAACTAATCTAGGAGAGAAAACCACAGTCCGAACGAACGCGTTTTGTGCCACGTTTATGCTCCCACCACATGCTTTATTGAGTGCAAAGCAGGAGTTACAGATGCGGGGCGAGGGCCGCTGCGGAGGAGGGCAGAGCTCCCCTCCCCGCGGAGCTGCCTCTCCTCAGGGCACCTTTGGCGCCAATCTCCGGCACGCGGCTCTGCCGCCCGCGGGGCGCCGGGCCGTGACGGAACCGGCCCCCCGGCCCCCCGTGAGGCCCCAGACCGGCCCCCGCGGCCCAGACCGGGCTGCCCGGCAGGGAAAGACGCGGGCCCAGCAGGATCCGCGCAGCTCCTCAGCGCCTGGGCCCCTCGCCCAGCGCGTCGCGCTCGCCAGGGCCTGCGCGGCGGCCGCGGCAGCGCGAGAGGGGCCACCGGTGGCGACGGGCGCTCGGTCCCCGCGACGCCCCGACCCCCCGACCCGCCGGCCGCGCGGCGGCCCCCCACCCCCGCGCAGCCCCTGCCCCACAGGCCGCGCCCGGCGCCCCGCGGGCCGCCCAGGCCGCCGCCGCGGCCCAGACCGCCGCCGGCTCTGCCCGCGCCCCCCGCGCGGCGGGGTCCCCGGAAGGCCGGCCAGCGCGCCCGCTCTCCCCAACAGGAAATCCTGGCTGGGCTGGGCGCTGCGGAGGGAGCCGCGGCGCCGGGTTCCGGGGGAAGTGGAATTATTTTTTACCAGCGAAGAGATCAACTTCCACATCCGGTAACAGGGCCCTATACAAAGGCGCAGACTGACCTGGAAAAGCTTGGCCGGCCCGGGGGGGTGAGGGAGAGACGGGGCGCGGGGATGGGGCCTTACCGTGCTGCCGGCCGGGCCGCCGCCGCCGCGACAACAACCAGGGGCGTCGGAGGCCGCCGCTCATCGGCGCCCAAAAGCCCCACACAAAAGTCCCCGCTGCGCCTGGCGGAGGGACACGGCGAGGGGAGGGGAGGGGCGCCGTGCCGCGCCGCGGAGCCCCGCCGCCAGCGCGCACCCGGGCGTGAGGCGGCGCGGGCCGCCCGCGGGCAGCGCTTCGAGGGGCGCCCGGCACTTACCATGGGGTGCGGGTATTATCTTATTACACAAATATCCCCGACAAAAGGGGCTCGGCGGAGGGATACGGCCTCGGTGCCGCCTGCCGCGCATGCGCGGCGGCGCGGGGAAAGGCGGGGAAGCGGAGACTGGAGGGGCCCGCCATGTTCCGTCCCGCTTCCCGCCCGGCGGGGGGCAGGGCGCCGCCTGCCCGCAGCCCTGGGCCGGCCCCGGCGGGTGCAGGCGAGCTGTGGGCCCGCCGGGGGGAGCCTCCCTAGAAACAGCTTCAGAAATACGGAAGGGGGCCGCCGTGCCGCGCGCTGGCCTCGCTGAGGCTCCGCTCTGCCGCGGGGCAGTGGGGGTTGCGCTTCCCGCCTCATGGCTGCTGGAGCTCCCAGGCGAGGGTGCCCTGCCCGAGCGAGGGACTTGCTGGCTTGCCTCCCCTGGGCAGGGCTTTAGCTATGCTTTGGGATCATGGGTGACGTGCGGAATTAAACTTTATAACTCAGGATAGGTTATAAAGAAGGTATGTTTAATTCACCGGTGGGCATCAGGGTGGATAATTCCAAAAGCACCTGCTGCCCTGACTTCATTGTGCACGTGTGATTTAAAGTATACATTCATACATATTCAATAGATGCCCGAGAATATGTTGGGTTAGGATAATTAGTCTTATCAAGAAGTCATTAACGTAAGTTTCCTCCCATTTGCGCTTGTGCACTGTCTCCTGATGGTGGTCGTGGGGGCCGTTGTCTCGAGTTTCTTCAAAACCAAAAAACAGGACAGATTGCATACCCGCAGTGTCTTCTTATCTGCACATGAGCATCCCAGGTCCATCTTACCAATACAAAGGGCCCCAGGATCGGGCCTAATTTGCAAAGTTATACTGTGAAGCTCGTCTTTGTACATACAATGAGAGTTTTAATTATTCTAAGTTTTCCCTATCCTATTAATCTAGTTATTTCTAAGCCTTCTATCATGGGGATAGGACATGGATGATGAATCCAAGGTGATCCTAAGCCCTTGCTGCGCTGTGAGAGAGCCTTCAGTCCCAAACTGGCTGTGGACCTGACATCCCAGCCCTTGAAATGGTCCAGCTTTTGTTTCAATGATGTGAAATGAGTCGTGCTCATGTTCTCCCCAAAGCTATTCCAAGTCACAGATCTTGATACCATCATAAAGCATAGATTCCATAATCTTCATCCTTCAGAAAAAGGATATCAATCACAAAATTCCACTTGGTTACTTTGGAGATCGTACTACCCACTAGATACTCTTAATCGGAGGAATACTTGTAAAGTTGTTTACAGATCTTTGATTTTTTTGCCTTTGACTTAGCTAACACAGCTTTGGACAATAAACTGTATTCCAAAGTGCAAACATCACAAATACCAGAACTGAATCCAAGAGTCACTGCCGAAATAGACCCGTGAAGTTCAGGCGAGGAAACCGCACTTCCCACACGCAGCGGCAGAACTGCCCTCGGCTGAGCCTGATGGCAGGGCTGACACCGCCCTGGCCGACAGCGCTCTCTCCAGTTCCTGCAGTATTTTTGGTCTGAGTCAGGCTTTAGGGAGGAATTCTACATACGCTTTTTGGAAAGCCAGATAATTCTTTCCATGTTGCCACCTGGCTGACTCAGTGGTATTTCTAGGAGTGATCAGCCAGAAGGCGGCACTAGAGAGCAAGTGCAGACGCCCCCTCGCGGGGTTGTCGCTTGTCACCAGAGTATAGAAACCTCAAATCCAGCCTTCATCACGTCCCTTTTCAGTTTTTGGTAACTGTCTGCGTTTCTCAACAAGCATTCAGCTTGCCATATTAAGGGTTTTCATTTACCCGGTAGCAGGGGATACAGAAAACGTTACAATGTCCTGGCAGGTATGCACCAACAGGCAGGAATGCCTCATGGCGTTAGCCACAGCTCTATGGAAAACCAAAACGTTCTGCACTACTGAAAATCTTTTACAGAGGTGAAGAATGCAGTCAGCATTTAGTCCATTAGCACTGTATATGAGTTTTCATTATTATGATCATGACTTCCATCTTTAAAATAATCATGTCTAATGCTGGGAGGGTTTGACACATTCACCAAAAGTACATTTAAAAGAGAGGCATTTGATGTCTGATGTAGGCAAGTCTAAACACATTTCATCTCTGTAAAGTACCTAGTCTCTTTCTCTTTATTTTACCCTGCTTTATGATAGTAATTTATAGTTTTTCTTAACCGAATAATTAATACATTCTATTAAAAAGCACACTGACTTCTACTGTTTAAAACTATTTATTCAATACTGCTACACAGTAACTTACGTGCTGATAGGAAAATGTATTTTAACCTAAGGCAACACCACCTATAATGCAATCAACATATTGGCATGTTTTAACAAGTTCTTGAATATGCTAAAGCTAACTATATGGGCAGGTCCTCCCCAACACTTTTCTATATATGGTTGAGGTTTGCCCATACAACTAAGACCAAAATATTTTGAAACACAATTTCTTCATATATGAGAAACAATAAAAGGGACACTCCAAATCCAGTTTGGAGAGCAGCAAGTATGATGCTCAACATTAGTTTGCACACTTGGATCCCAGGCTTTGACATCAGTGGACTTACTCCTTTCATCCTGTAACTTTCTAGCATGACCTATGTTGGCTAAAACAAATGGTGTAGTTCTGGAAAAGGCACAAGAGCATTGCATTACTGATATTACTCAGTTCGGTTTGAATGTTGTTGCAGTGTATTGACTTTGGTATTAACTTACCCGATCGTGCAATAGAGGAGGCATAGAGCTGTACTCATTTCTCCTGGAACCTTTTACATGTCTGATGACTTATATGCACTGCAAATTAGAGATGGAAGGTACTGTTGAGCCTTTCAAATACCCAGTACCAACCAATGTTACTGTACCACTAAGCATGGTGATACAACTAAGCCTTCTGGGCAATGAAACAGTCCCGTTTTGGAAGGCTACATGAAGACAGATGTCTGTCTCATTTTGGCTTCACGACCTCCCTGCTTCCCAAAGTGGCTGAGGGAAACTGCTCCAGTTCACGAGCCGTTTCCATTAGCAAAATGGAGCAGTAGGTTGAAGTATAATCGAATCCCCCACCTTGGCACAGTTAGGGGACACACTGGGACTGTGGCAGGCCAGAGCATCTTTCCATTTGTGTGAGATCTCGATGGCATGACCTACCTCACTGACTGGCTGGAAACAGGCTCAGACCACTTTCCCCCTCCCTTCTCCCAGTGTTTTAAATCCCAGCGTTATACCAGCACGTCAGCATGTACCTGTCATCCCTGAGGTGTGATGCTTATAGTAACACCACAGGCTGCACAGCAAACACAGCCATCAACAAAAAACGAGATCTGAACTTCCAATGTCCCCACAGTCAATGCAGCTTTCTCTAGGAAAACAAACCCAACAAGGATACTGTCTTAAGGGGGAGGTGTCTCCCCCTTAGGGACAAGGGGCTAAGGAGGGCAGAAGGGCCAGTTTAACCCCGCATACAAATGCTGGATGGCCCGAGCGTGACATACCGGAAAGCCCGCTGCTGCCGGCCCGGCCTCCTAACGAAGTGCCCGGCACCGCAGCGAGGCGCCCGGGCAGGCGGCGTGCCAGCCCCAGGGGCGGGCGGCGCTCGGCGGGCGCGGCCTGCGGAGCTCCCGGGCGCAGGGTGGCCCCGCGCTCCCCGTGAGCGCTCCCCAGGGCCTGGCCCGAGCAGCCCGCGCGGTGCCGTTGATCGGAGCCGGGCTGCCTCTCCGTTCTCAGCCCTGGCTCCGAGGCGGTACCGCGGGGGACCGGACCCCCGCCCGGCCCAGGCGCGCCCCGCAGCCCAGCGGCTGGACGCCAGGCTCCCGCCGCGTCCCCCCACCGCCCGAGCCCGGCCCCGCGGCCCCGATAGGGCCGCCGAGAGTCCCCGCCCCTGAGGGGAGCGGAGGCCCGGGAGGGAGGGAGGAACGCCGCCGAGTTCCGCCTCAGCAGCCATGGCCGCCGCGTAGCGTCTCCTCGGCAGCCGCAGTCGGACATGGGCCTGCCCCGGGCCGGCGGGCTGAGGGCAGCGAGTCCCCGCGGCGGTGAGTAGGGGCCGGGCCCGCCTGCTGCCCGCAGGCGGCGCCGGGGGAGCGAGGCCTGCAGGCGGGCGGGCTCGCCTCACGCCCTCCTCCGGCCGCGGCGGGAGGGGGCGGGCGCCCTTGGAGGGGAGCCCCGGCCCGGCCCCGCCGTGCGCGCTGGGGCGGGGGGAGGGGGGGGGGGAAGGCGGCCCTCAGGCGGCCCTCAGGCGGCTGCGGAGGGCGGGGGGGGCTGGGCCGTGCTACGCGGGGGACAATCGGGCCAGGCCCGGCCGGGAGCCGGTACCCTCCGGCCCGGTGCCGGCGGTGTGACCTTGGGCAGCCCGCAGTGCCCCCCAGCCGCAGCCCGGCCGGGGCGAGGCGGGAGCGGGGTCGGGGGAAGGCGCCGCGGAGCCCGGCGGCGGCCGGGGCAGGCGGCGCGGAGCGGCCCCTGGCAGAGCGCACCCCTCCGGCCCGGGCGGGCGGGGCGGCCCGCTGCGGTGTCATGGGGCCTCCCGCGGGGCGGCGGGGTCCCGGGCCCGCACCCGGGCGCCGCAGGGCTGTCAGCCTCCCGGGTGTAAACTTGGAGGAGTTCTCGGACTCGGTCACCTCCCCGGCTTCTTGCCACCTACGCCGTTTGTATACACTTTGCAGGTTCTCGTTTATCTACGTAAGAAGCGAAGCTATGTGTATTCTTACATAGATCGAACAACTTCCAAACTTCCTGCCTAAAATCCAACTTTTATTTTTTTTAAGCCGCTTGACTTTGGTAGTGCCTTCGCTCCCCATCAGTATCAGTTAAGCTGTTGGAAAAACGACTGTCAGAAAGGATTCTCGCACAGTGCAAAGGTGGTGCAGGTAGTTCCAGCGTGGTACATGGCCAGACACAGCCCCACAATGTGTTACTGCCGTGATGACCGGTGGTACCCAGCAAAATGATGAAAGTTTGGTACTCTGTGAGCTTGATGGCCGTGCTAAAAGAAGCCCCAATGGTTACAATCAGCCTGTGCACGTTAAGTTACAGGACCAAGGCCTGTAGTGTTTGCAGTACCAGAGCCTGAAAGAAAACTACAGGGCTCACAGAGACAAATAGGCTGTATAGTTCAATCATATTGAAATACTGTATCTCTAGATTAATACTGATAATCCTAACAAAACCAACTCTTGGGTACAGAGTACAGACAGTAAAACTTAATTCCAAGAGAACTGAGGAACTTAATGCTCGTGAGAGAGCATGTTCCTCATTTGCTGAAGTTTTAGAGACAAAAATGGGTGAACAATGCTTTATTACGTATCTGAATCGGTGATGCACAGTATTTAGCATGTCAATTTATTTCAGACTGTGTGCTGCTTGCAATATAACTGCTTCTGTGTGGTGTTCTTGCTATGGTCATACCACTTACAGCTTACTCATATCCGTAGTAAAAGAGGCACAGTAATTAGATGTTGAAGAACCTGTTACCAACAGGTGTGTTTCCCTGTCAGTGTAAAACTATCCATTCTATGTATTTTAAATACCTATAAACATCTAAGCATGACTTCCTTTATATTTTTGGGATATTGGCCTCGTTTTCAGCATTCTTAAGTATGGAAAAGGAGCCTGAGATAATATTTCAGTTGGGGGAAGAAAAGATCCACAGTTTTGAGTTTGATCTTAATTTTTGAGAAAATGTTGACAAAATTGAAATAGGTTGTTTCCCCTTCCTCACAGGGTTGACTGATAGCAGAGTTGGCTATTGTGGCTTCTCCAGTTCCTTGTATTCATGGTTTTATGATCCAGTTCTCGTTTTCTTGCTGGGAAAGAAGATACCTCTTCCTTAGAGATGTGTGAAAGGTCCACATATGTAATTGGAAGGGTTCATAGGTGCCTCGGTGTTGCCACTGTATTGATACGGTGATTGTAAGCATGGAGGGAAATGGAATGCTTGGCAAAAGTGAGCGTAATCTAGTCAATACAGCCTGGAGCAGCAAGAATTCATCCTGATAAAATGGACGTGATTCTGATAAAAAAGTACAGTTCATTGCAGTTCCTCTAGTGGAAAGAAATATAGACCTTGTACAGAACTTGCAGCAGCTGATCTGTTTCCATGCCTGAATGGCTTTATTTGTGCAACTTATTTTGCTAGATACCTTTGTTGAGGCCAGGCCAGTTAGGAATCGGCTATCTACAAAAACTTGTGTTCAAAGTCAGCTGGTTGTATTTATGTATGAAGTGGCTGATTTGGATTCTGAAATCATAGTCTTCCCAAAGCCTGCTCAAAGAGGGAAAAAACCCAACTCGTTCATTCAAGTATAAGGGAAAATCAAAGTACAAGCACATCTTAAATTTAGTAGAGACTTAAGGAATGTTAAGGGTCCTTATGAGCTAAGACTGAGCAGTCAGCTGGCAACCAGTGGCCAGTCTGTACGCTGCTACTGACTAAAATCTAATTAGGGGATTTTTGATACATAAAACTGAAAATGCTAGTTATAGTTCCATAGTTAAGATTCTGTATAAAGGAATGAATTAGAAACGGCATCTGAAATCTCCTATCAACTTATGACATTAAGTAGGCTGTTGAGAATTGGATTTTAAAAAAATTTAGAAAATGTTATTCCTAATCCATTCTTACTCATTTTACTGCAGCATATTGTATGAATTATGGTGCCGTGGGAGGTTAAAGAGCAATAGCTCATTTATCAGATATTGTGGTAAATAGCTCTCATGTTTTGAAAAAAGGTACAGATATTTTTTCAGATCAGGAAATAAAAGTAAGTTCAATGTTGAAGTTACCTGGCAATTTAAAGACCTGCAGTTATAACTTAGCAACTATAGCAGGAAAACATGGAAAGCCAATTTTTAGTCTGAGCCAAAACTGAGATTTGGCATTTATCCACTAATTCTACATTTGCGTAGATGAGGTTTCAGAAGAGCTGCCCCTATCAAGGTGTGTCAGCAGCACTTCAGAATTTACTAGCACCTTTTGCTTTCCATTAACTGGGTCATCTGTCACATAATCTTGTGGGTTTTCTTCATGCACATAGAGACACAGTAACGTTATATCTTTTTTGGACTATATATTTAGTTAAAATATTCTGTCAGAACACAACCAAATGCTGCCACTTAAGATTAAGAAAATAGTGGTTACATAACAGAGCAAACATTGAAGATATATTTGGAAAGGACTTAAAGCTTCAAAGAAAAAGTCTATTTACAGCACCAGGGGCTGGGGTGGGGGGAGGGGGAGCCAGGTAAAGACATGCTGTGAAGATAGGATTAGACAAGTAACACTAAAACCTTAATAAGTGAAGTCTTTATTTGTAATTCTCTGAGCTTGTAAAAAGTATGTCTTTGTTTTAGGCAAAAAGGCTTTTAGATTTGAAAGGCCCTCTACTTTGGGGCAAAGTGTGTATTTGTGTTTTGTGTCTACTGAATGCAGTTCTTCTGTTGAATTTTCTGCCCTGTTTTCAGCACTTTAATATCTCCCTGAAAATTGAAGTAGAACACAAGGCACTTTATATAGGGAAGACAAAGTGGAGTGGGGCATGGGATAGATTTTTAATGTTATGTATTAAAATCAGTATTTGAGGACTTAATATTATTTACTTTGTAGAATTATCTGGAAATTGGCCTCCTAAGGAAGGATTTTTCCAAGTTTATCAACTTTGAATAGTTGCTATGTAATTGGAGACTGGCAAGTACAACATCTGCATTCAAGCAGTAAGTTACCTAGCTAGATACTGCTTTGTCTGACCTTGGCATGCCAGACCTTAAACCAAAGAATCATCATTAGACATATGTCATCTTATTTTTGCGTTTATTGCCAACATGGACTTATCATAGGTTTGGGTTAACTTTGTATCTTTATTTGATAACCAGTTCCTAGACCGAGAAGAGTCAACCTGGCAATAGTATATGCAGTGATACTTCAAAGAATACAACAGCTACGTGTCATGGGAAGGGATCACGTTCCCATCTTGGCTGCACACGCAGACTGCTCTCCTTGCACAAGCTGCATAGCCTCTCTGCCTCTTCAGCAAGCTGAATTGGCTCAGTAAGAGGTTGGAGAAGTACTAGACCAGCATGAGAAAGAGGGAGGGAAATCAGGACCACCTCATTTGGTGGCAGTCAGCTACAGATCAATTCAGTTTGCTGAAACTGCACTCTGAGGTCACTGGCTGATGGTTTCTTGGTCACACTTGTCATGCCGATCATCATCTTAAGGGTGGAAAGTGCCCTGCCTTCATCTTGCAAAGGCCACGTGTATTTTCACTACTAGAATATAATTTGTTTGGATGGTTTGAGTGTCTGTCTTTTAATTAGTTACCCTTCATTTCTTCAGTATTGCTAGCACCTTAATGTCTCACTCCTTCAGAGGGAGCTTAGTTCCTCCCCTGCCACCTCCAAGGGCTAAAATAGCTTACTGTGTATTAAATTCAAAGATTTCCAATTAGCCTATCTCTATGAGACTTAATGGACTGCTCTATGCAGAATGTCAGATGAGATGATGTAATAGTCCCCTCTGGCCCAGCTCTGCTTAACTATTTCATGGCTACCTGGAGAGCACTTCTGAAGGAAAGCAGAAAGACAATGGTACCTAGGAGTTTTAAGACCTTACAGCATGTCCAAGAAGTTTCAAGTCAACTTTAACAGTAGCAACTTTCCTTTTCGCAGCTTCTCTCTTACCAAGACATTAGAAGTCATCTTTCCAAGGGTGTAGTATGTATTTGCAGAGGTTTGTGCTAAGCTAGTGATAAAATAATTATACATCCATAATTTTAGAGTACACAGAAGTCAGCTAATTTTTTAAAACATGCTTACTGGTTTAATACAGTTTAATAAATTTGCTGGATATGATGATTTTGAACATTCTTAAGTCAGCATTTCTTTTCTTATAATTTTCTTCTGTTAGCAACATATTGCCAACATTCTCGATAAATTACCTAGAATGGTTTCAAATAATTCTGTCACTTTGGGAGGATTAATTTAACTCTTCAGCCACTCTGTTTGCACCTAGTGCTAGCTCACAAAAGGTGAGATAGATTAGGCAATAACCCCATACAGGTAACTGTACTAAAAGTCATTGGAATCTAATCGGGCTCTCCCAATTTATTTTTTCCCCTCCTCCCCCAGAAAAGTGTTGATAGAGACCTCAAAGAAGCTGGACCATCCTAGAAGGGACATAAGTAACAACATTAACATGCCTGCTGTGGCATCTGTACCTAAGGAGCTATATCTCTGTACTTCATTGAAAGATCTCAACAAGAAGACAGAAATAAAACCTGAAAAGACAAGTACAAAGAGGTATATATTTTAATTGATTTTTGGATTAATTTTAGAAGCATTAGTGCTACTCTCCTGAGCAGGTTCCAGAACAACTGTGTTGTGGATCTAAATTTCCTTAATTATTTCTGTTAAATTTAAAATCTTTGGTAGTCTTGTCTCTCAGCTGTCACATGGAATGTGCTCACTGCCTACAGAAGGTAGCCAGATATACTGCCAAAACATGACGGACAGAGCATGATGCCCGTGAAAATTTGCATACTTTAAGAAAAGGCTACATAAATGCTAATTGTTAAAGAAGTTTAGCAAATGTGTGAATAGAACATATTTTGCCTCTATAATTTTTAAGACAATCAATGATTTCATTTTGTCTCTCTATGAATTAGTTTTTCCTCAAAAACAAAAAGTTATTTTAAGAAGGGAAAAGCACTTTTTTCCGTATCTTACTATGCTATTTAATTACGGAAGACTTTAAATAAGGCTAGTAAACAAACTAACAGAGATAAACTTTATTTGGAGGAGCATGATTGTAATTCATATTTAATGGAAGCCTTACATCAAGATGGTAAAATCCAATGCTTAATTTATGGGAGCAGAGGCTGTGAACACGTAAAAAGGCATCGTGTAGTGAAAAGGTGTTTGGGGACAAGTCAACAATCGTGTGCTTTACTCCTCTTCTTTGATTTCAGTTATGTGCAGAGTGCCCTTAAGATTTTCAAGGCAGCAGAGGAAAGCAGATTGGACCGAGATGAAGAAAAAGCTTACATCCTATATATGAAATATGTGACTGTTTATAACTTTATTAAAAAGAGACCTGATTTTAAGCAGCAACAGGTATAAAAGCTTTCTGACTGACCTTTTCTGTGTTGTTAGAAGTATTAGAAGTACAGAGAATTACACTAATGCACATGGAAAGGATTACACTGGTGTTAACTAAACTGTCTCACTTGTGGTGATATTTTTTCCTTCCTGTTTTTGATAATTCTATTGTTAATTGCTTTTACAGTTTATTTTTAATACACATAAGGTATATACATTGTCAGATCTGTGAATGTCTTTTCATGGAAAAGTATTCCTGCCATCTTTCCCATTCAGACTTTTTGTACCTTGCCTAGCCTTAATTTACTAGTGCTATAGAACAATTTTACTTACAAACTCATGTTTGAGAGGAAAATATTTGATTCAAAACAGTTCCTTTTGTTGGCATTAATATCGTTATAATACCAATTCTTTCTAAGTTAGCAGCTCTTGATCTGCACAAAAGTAGGCATTATGAAGCTGTACTATTAATATGTGGGGTGATGCTTGTAATTTTAGGATTATTTTCATTCAATTCTTGGACCTACAAATCTAAAGAAAGCTATTGAAGAAGCTGAAAGACTGTCAGACAGCCTTAAACTCAGGTATGTGGTTACAGTTAATAGATATTGTTTGCTATACCTGAAGCCTGTACATGTGCAATTGCAGGTTTTTGTGCTAGTTAGTAGTAAGGGATAACACTTGAGTAGACCATAGATACCTGAAACTCTTGACAGTTTAAATTGTTTATCCACAAAAGTCTATTATTAGAGATAATTTTCATCATCACATATGCCAATAACTTGCCCCACTGTGTACATTGTCTCCTAATTCTTGGTAACTGTGATTTGTTGATGTTGTGGCCTATTTTTGTTTTATGACTAATAAAAAGAAACCACAAGATATAAACTATATATATGCTAGAGATGATCAAGAGACGTTTCCTCCTTGCCCTTTTCATCATAAGATCATCTGAAACCAAATATACTAATGAACATCCCTAATATTTACGTATGTTAAGAAGTCCTAGTGTGGGTTTAGTTTACACTAACAAAACACATTTTTTGATTCTTTGTCTAGCTGCTACACCTTTTAACTACCTCTGCCGTTTGCAGATACATATCTAGAAATGTACAGTTTTGCCAGCATGTAACTGAGCTGATGCTCACAGGCTTTTAGGTAGCTCATTTACAACTGTCAAGTTATGTGTCTTTGTGCCATAACCCACAAAATTGTGTCGTTAAGAAGTTGTAAGGTAGACTCTATCTTTAGGTGATACTTAGTGCAGTATGTCTTCTGTCCAGCCCTATCTATTTCCCATTTTTAGCAACTGTCTCACTCCTTTCTCAGCCTTGCAACTCTTTCCCTTCAGCTAGGGACGTTTCCCTTCCCACCCATCCCCAATTGTTGTGAAAGTATATTCTATACCCTTGGAAGTGCTTAATCCATAAAGTCAGTTTAGGTGAACATGGAAGTAAGAGTGTAGTTACATGTATATGAAAAGAGCCTTTCCAAAGAGGTCTCATGATACTGTGCAGGAAACAGTCTTTAGGAGTCCGAAAATTCAACAGAGCTACGAATTCACTGTAGGAGTAAACACTGATAGAATTACAGAAAACCAAATTTATTTAGAGACTTACTGTTTAGTAACTTGTGGGGTTTTATGAAAGGAATAGTGTTTTGAAAGTTGACACAATTAGTAACTTTCAACTACTCTGGGCAAATGTATATATATTTAATGGGAATACAAATGAAATATGACTCCTGTGTAACTACAGAAGTGGTTTCAGGGAAATTATTTGCACAATTTCTTCTCCAGGCAGTAGGCCGGCAAATAGTTTGAATGTTAATTGTTAACTAGAAGTGGAGCTGAAACATCATTTCGTTAGGAGCAGGAATACCTACATCAATGACCTACTCTGTGCTTCAAAGGCATAAATGGGAAATTGATGGGTAAATATTCCATACTGATTGAATGAAACTAAAATCGGAAATATGCTTTAGTACCATTAATTCCAAATAAGAAAAAAATGCTCTGTTCTAACTTACGATGCCTTTGCCAAATCCAGAAGACTGTTTCCTTCCTATTAGTGGCCAATTAGTGGAGTAGATATGGAAGCATAATTTGATTTAATGATCTCATTTATTAACACAGTACTTGTGATACGAAATACAGCTGTATTGTCATTGTAATTTTAATCCTGATTAGGCAACATCTGATTAAAATGAGCAATTACTAATACAGTTCAGTGTTTCGTGTTCAGTTCATGTTTCACTGTGTCGTTCAGTCATCAGAATTGTTAGTTCAAAATATTACTCTTTTTTGTTTTATGGATCACTAGTAACCCTTAAGCTTCTCAGTTAAATTAAATATAAGCGAATGCTGTTTAACAGTGATGTGACAGTACAAACCTGCAGTTGGTGATCTAAAAGCTGTACTTTAGAGGTCACTGGTTTACAATATAATGATTGTCCTTACAATGGCAAAAGGCTGGGAGGTTAAAGTCTTAAGGCTTTATGAAAAGGACAACTGTATGTAAGACCTAGGTCCACCAATAGAGTATACGTGGTTCTTGCATTGTCTTCACTGTAGCCCCAGTGTTTGAAACAAACAGCAGAGACACAGGTGAGGTAGCAGCATTATAAAGTCAACTTACATTCTGAAGGTGATTGCTACCATGTAAGTAGTTCTGATCCAACTTCTCAGAAAAAGGAAGTTTAGATAATGGGGCCAACTTACTCCAAATTTATTGTTAGCTCTGTTGCAAACCCAAATAAAATACCTGAGATGATTGTTATAATATATTGAAGTTTACCTGTCAGTCACTAATACTTACGCTTTATGAAGTGAAAAACCTATTACATTTAGTGACCCCACATTTAGAGGAAAACAAAATATATTAGTTAGCCTTAAGAGCAGTGGCTTAGAGTGGCTTAAGCATAACCTTACGAGCTATGAAATAGGACCCAAAACAGGATTTAAGAATGAGAAGACCAAGCCAAGAGTGGGAGAAATAATATCATGCTGTCAGGGAGGAAAATGGGGTTGTTTGGAAATACAGAAATAGACAGTACTTTAATTTTTTTTTTTTTAACTTTAAATACTTTTTTTTTTCCCCCTCCTGAAGACTTGATGATTCTGATGTTAATTATCCAAGGCTAGCTAATAACGCAGTATTGGGGGGAAAAAAAGCGTGCCTTCTTTTTTTCCCCTCCACAATAGATATGAGGAAGCTGAAGTTCGGAAAAAACTTGAAGAGAGGGACAGACAAGAGCTGCAGAAGAAGCAAGAACCAAAAGATGATGGAAGGAGTTCAGCTAAAAACTCAGAAAGTGCTGTGGATTCCAAAGGAAAAAGCCAAAGGGTAACTGAAGATGTTTACGAACTCTCTCATTCAGTCTAAATTTATAGTTTTAATCTAGCATTCAATCTCTGCTGGTAGTTATTTCCAGTTCAGAATCATGGAGATTTTTTTAAACTAGCTCCCATAAGCCTTTTTTGACATTTGTTGAGTCCTGCCAACCTCCAAGTCTTGCATAACATAGGCTAGGGTTTTTTGTAAAGTCAAATTCTATTTTATGATAGAACTGCTAGTTTAAGAAACCCGAGGTAACGCTAACAAACTGATGTTATGGATAACATGTCTCCTCTTTAGGAGAGAGCTGACTTTACAGCAATAGTGTAGAAACAAACTCATTTCTCTGCAAATACTTTTATGAATTTCATCTAGCAGATGGTGCTGCCCAGGGTTATATTGCCTTTTTAACTGTTTTTTGTCTAGGTAGGACATCAACCTTGGTATCTCTTTTTAGTACCTTTTGTCAGCACATCTTTAGAAGAAGCTTCCTTTTTCTAGATTTCTTCCTGTGGCTTACAGCTTGACCAGTTTCCTTCGAGCTCTGTGAGAGTCAATGTCTGTAGGCCACCTTGGTTCTGAGTATTAGATATTAAACTTAATTTTTTTCCTCCTTACAACACAGATTAATGGTGAGAGGAAGCATTCACTGGAAAGAAAGGATCGGTCCAACAGTCTTAGTGGTAAGAGATGAAACGTTCACACAGATGTGAAGAAGGTCTTTATGACTATGTACCTATCACCTAAGCAACTGCAATTCTTTTAAGGAGTTATTTCACCATCAGAGTATTTTGATGAAATTCTAGTATCCTGCATTTCAGTAACAGCAGCTTAGTAGTTAAGCTGTGCATTGCAGCCTTCATCACTTCTCTTGAACTTAGAAAACTGTTTTCAGCAGTTTAACAACTAAAGCTGAACTAGCTCTAAAGTGATCAAATTGGAAAGAAAAAGGTCTCCTCAGCTGATAAGAAAAAATCTAGGCAAGGCTGAAATGTGTTGGCTTTCTCAGTTAAGTTAGAAATTTTCCCCCTCCCAACCTTCTGGTTTTTGTTCCTGTAATAAATATGTGAAAATGTTCTCTAGAGTTCTTAACTGAAGAACATCTGCAGAGTGTAGTTTACAAATGTTTGCCTATATAGCTTGATTTATATGAGACCACAGAAAGTCAAACTAGTCTATCACTGAAGTGATAAATTCAATATTGTTTATAATTCAGCAGATCAGGTGCTAATCACTACAGTAGTGGGAGCAAAAGTCCAGTATATTTATTTTGTAGTGTCTCACCTCTACAGATTTTGTGGGACTTTTCTGTTCTGTTTCATCTGTTTGCAGTCCTTATTGCACCAGTCAGATGTGATCATAGTTACATCTGCATTCATAATGTAGTTTTTTACATCTAATAGCTTCTCTATTTCAAGGAGCAGTCACAGCTGAGAAACTGTTTGCAATGATGTCGGACAAAAATATTGAATTGATTATAATGGATGCTCGAAGATTGAAGGATTACCAGGAATCCTGTATTCCAAGATCTATCAGTGTCCCAGAGGAAGCTATCAGTCCTGGGTATGAAATACTAAATATAAATACTAAATATATTAAATAATAGTGAAATATTTTATAATTTTGAAAAGTGACTGGAAAAATGTACACGCTTTTAAAGCTTGTACACATCGTTTTGGAGTCCTCGATATGTACCAGTAGGTGAGATGTATCTGGAGAGCTCTGTTCTTGCAGGTACTGACCTCAAGCCAGAGCACATTTATTTTATCCAAACACATAAATATATGGATTATGTACTGTTGGACAAAGCGTGACTTGTACATTTGTCTTTAAATGCATGTTAATACGTTTCAGAGTTACTGCTAATTGGATTGAAGCTAGACTCCCAGAAGATTCTAGAGATCCATGGAAGAGGAGAGGACACTTTGATTATGTTATACTGCTAGACTGGTTTAGTTCTGCTGAAGACTTAAAGCTAGGAACAACTCTTCAGAGCCTGAAAGATGCGCTTTTTAAGGTTGGCAAGTTTCATATTTTGTCTTAACCTGTAACTACAAAGTATGTGGAAGGCCTAATAACACTTCAGGCAAACAGCTTGGTTCAGTTTTCAGAGACTGATTATCTTGATAGCATTCACGTTCCCACGCTTGTGCTGTACTAGAGAACAGTATAATTTATAAAATAGGTGAACAGCAGAATGACTCCCCTCCTCAACAGCTAGCTCATAAACTTAAGAGTTCTTGGCTGACAGAGTTATTGGGGAACGTACTTAGTACTGTTTGCCAGAAACATTGTCACCCTCTTTCCTGTATTAGCAACTGTAATTCCTTATTCAAGGGAACTGGCTGGCCACTTGCCATGTACAGGCCGAAGGGAACCAACTTCTTTGCAGTCCTGTCAGTCAAGCACTTCCCAGAATGGAGGCATTTCAGCGAAGGAGATGGCAGAAGTATTTTGAGTGCGGTTAACTTTTCTGCATTATTGAATGTAACTTTTAGAGAAACGTAGATTTAAATTTGAGCTTCATCAGTGCAGGGAGCTTGTAGACTCAGTGTTAAGCAGATACTCAACATTTTCAAGTCAGAACTCGTGCTATCCCTGCTCGTGTTGTCCCTGCTTTTTATGTAAGTGGCTCTTGTGAAAGACTACACATCTTTCTGTTACCTAAACATTCAAGACTGAGGTTCAGAGATAATTCAGGCAGATCTCCCCGTTTATTGCTTTACAGAATATTCTCTGAGCCTCTGTGCCTTGTTCATAATCAAATAGTGAGGACCTCAGGAGGAGTGCAGTCTGGAGCCTGAAAACTCATGGGTTTTTCAGAAAGTTAACATTGTGCATTCTAAAGCAAATGCCCATAATCACTGAGCAAATTTATCAGATAAGAAACTGAAGCAAGTATTGTAATAAAAATATTTTTCCGCATGGAGGATTGTTACTTGGAAGTAGTAGAACGTGGTTCTTTCTGTACTGGAAATAATTCAGACCCTGTTGTAGGTAGAGCCAGGAACCTGTGTTGGGCATTCTAAATACAAAGAGGATCCCTGTTCCCCAAAGGGGTTTTGCAGCCTGTTTAATTCTTACTTAAAAATTTCAAAAATAACCTGTCTCATTGTAATGACTAGACAAAGAAATTTCAACAACACTTAAGATGTAAAAGTTTCTTTTCTATTTTTAAATTACTTAATTTCAAACTTTTTTTTTTTATAGTGGGAAAGCAAAACTATATTGCAGAATGAACCTTTAATTCTAGAAGGAGGTTATGAAAACTGGCTCCTTTGTTTTCCCCAATACACAACAAATGCTAAAGTAACTCCACCCCAGCATAGCAGGCGTGAAGCAGTGACTGTTTCTTGTAAGTATAAAGAATGACACACATACCCTCCCCACAACCGTTTATAATTACTGGATGTATCTTTAATTCATTCAAATATGTTTGTGATAGCCTAGCTAAATCTAAATTTTGGGGTGGAATGTGGGTTATTTTACTTTTGTGTCTTTAAGAGCTCTCTCATGCTTCCCTCCTTTCCCTGCTCCTAAAGTGGATTTTACGTATCCATCACTGGAGGAGCCAGCTCCTGTTCCACCTGTTGTTGCTATAAAGTCACCTCCAACAGAAGTAACTGAAAATGAAGGAATGGGAGATAATTTGGAAGAGAGACTAAAATCACTTAGCAGACTGAACGCACAGGATGCTGCTGTTGCAAAATCTGACAGTTCACCTGTAGTTAATCCAGTATCAGTTACAAGAAGTATCCCTGAGGTAAGCTGTATTTTTTTCAGAGTTAGTATATGGTTAATCTATTAGAGACCCACCACATGCAGCAGCCATAAGGAAACATGCTCAATATTTGTTTAAGCCTTGTACACAAGTAGATTGACGCAGAGACTATTGGTGGTTTGTGAAGCCGTAGTAACTAATCTACAGAACTTTATGAAACTGAATATACTCTGCATAATTGCAGAGCTTTTAATGAATGTTTTGATATGACCACCTGAGAAACTGAAGATCGGCAATTCAGAAATTAATTCAGAAAGTCTATAAGCAAACTTTTCTACTCAAAACTTATGTGTTGAAATACAGGGAAGGCAGTTAGGCCATGGCTTACCTTGGCTTTTCCAAAGGTCTGCTTTCCAGTGACTGTATCTTCTTTAAATAACCACATGTAGGTGGCTTGTCACTCTTGGCCCAGTAGTGAAGGTATAGGGATCTGTTTCTTCTTTTCATGGGGATAAAACTTGTGCCATTTAAAGTTTATGTCTACATAAGACACTTGTAAAGCCCTTGCACTAAAATAACATTTTTCTTAGGAGACAAAGCTAAAGTCCAGCTCTTGGCTCTCACCTTTCTAGATACTGCCTTTAATCCGGATTTCAGCCAAGGGACCCCAAAACCTAAAGGCCTTACTTCTCTTCTTCCCTGAACCAGACAAGCTTTTATTTCTTCAGAACTTCCACTTCAGTATCAAAACCAGCTTGCTCTCCTAGGTCTGAGCATAAGCCATTCTTAAATACCTCTTCGCATCAAGCACATCTGCCTTTATCACATGCTCTGTCACATGACTGAGAGAGCCAAACCCAAATTAGGCTGCCTGATTGCCCCAAAATGTTCACCTTTGAAAACTTGGAAGATAAAATAGTTGTAGTAATCAGTGCTTAATGCTGTCTTTATGGTTTGTAGGGCTTGTTGATTCTTATCTCACATCTTGAAGTTAAGTGAAGACTTAATTTTACTAACAGGCAATTTGAATTACTAGATGTAATGAAACTGAAGATTAACTGTCTCTGGCAGATGTCAACTTTATATCAGTTATCTTATAAATATCACTTGAAAAAAGTGTAGCTAACAGAGCAGTAATAGCTGTAGTGAATTGTTGTTCTACACTTTGTGTTACAGGTTGATCGTACTAAAAAGCCTTCACTAAAAATCCCTGATGACAACAGACCAAAATCTCAAGGTACAGTCAGTGACAGCCAGCCTTTTGAAAATGGACAAATAGTTCCAGACCGATCCACAAAGCCATTACGTGATGCAAAAAGCATTCTGACAGAAGAAGAAAAAAGTCGTGTACATGCAGAAACTGCTGCTCTGTTAGAGAAAAACAGACGGGAAAAACAACTTCGCGATAAGCAACAGGAAGAACAGAGAGAGAAACTCAAGCGAGATAAAGAAGAACAAGAACAAAAAGCAAAAGAAGAACAGAAAGAAAAAGAACGCAAAGAAAAGCTACAGCAATCCAAAGAGGACAGAGAACAGGAGGAGAGGGATGAACAAATAAAAAGAGAACAGGAGGAAAAGGAACAAGAAAGAGCACGCAAAGAAGCAATAGAAACAAAAAAGCAAAATAAAAATGAACTAGAAAATGTGGGTGCAAAAAGGATTGAGATTGACAAAATATCTCTTGAAGAAAGAGAAAAGGGAACTCGAACGCCAGAAATGCAGAGACGGGTACTGGGTGATACATCTCAGCCCTTTGTGACTGTTTCAGGCAAGGTTAGTGAAAATGAGAAAATCATTGCTAAAATTACTAAGGATGATTCGTGAGTGTGTACTCTAGTATCAATCTAGAAATTTAAAATGCATCGTTGGATTTTTATTTAGGCCATTTTCACATAAATACAAGGGGAAAGTTTAAACCAGGACACAAACAGTTTTGTGGTTTGGTTTATTGTTTTTAGGGTTTTATTTTCTAAGACAACCTCAGTTCTTGCTTGTAGGTGGGCAGCATGGAATCCCCACAGGATAATAAAACTTGCCACTGACATGGAGCTAGCAGAGATGGTTCATAGGCTGCAATCCTGTTTCAAAACCAGAAGCATGGCAGCATTTAATCTCTCGTACCAGCCCAGTGTACCAACCCAGTACTGTATATTATACTGTTGTAACACATGCCAGGGACAGAATTGTATTATTGTAATGAAGTTGTTAGTGCCCCCAGCTGCATAAATGTTGATGTAACAGGATTTTGTTGACTGGCTTAGGAAGCAAAGCAGTACCCTAATCTAGTATTTTTCTGAGAACAGTCCAGTCCTAACTTTTTTTTGAGGTCACAGTTCCTTCTGTCATCAGGTTCCCGAAAAAAATTCCAAAGTTTCTGAGAGTGTGAAAATAATCTGATCATGAAACAGGAGCCATTTGTGAAGCTGAGTTAATAATGGAACAGATGGCTTTAAAACCATTTCTCAAAAAGTTGCATTATGATATTTTTCTTTTCCTTTGCAATTGCAGTTGTTGTTTGACCAGACTTTGATAGTTGTGTAATGCAAATGCACTAGGAAGCCAAAACAAATCTTCCTGGGCAACCTTAGCACAGTCATTTGTGAGCTTTTGACTGACAGAGCAGCTTCACATAATCCTAAAATTACTGCCTATGATAAAATAAATTCATAATATTGGCTTCGCAGTTTGCCTTTTTTGTGGAGAGGCTTTGTCACAGTGAAGAATAAAAGGGGAACAAGTCTTTCATTTAAAAACAAATTGTGAGGCCCACAGCTTTTAGCGGGGGAAAGTAGTGTAGGTGGAACTTCTGCACTTTATTTCTTAGCTCTTGAAACTACATAACAGACTGTCTTACATAACAAAACATTCAGCTACAAAGGCTATTCCAGTAAATAGCCTAGGAAGAATAAAAATGATTGTAACCACTTCTGTGGCACGTGCATTTAACAACTAAAAAAGAAAATATAACTGCTTTTTCCCTATTTTGCTTTATCAGCATTCTTTACTAACATTCCAGGTGAAAATTGAAAGCCTTCTCTCAAAATCTTTTACAGCAAACTGGGGTTAAAGGACAACCAGACAGTGGAGCTCAAAAGCCAGGACCCCTTAGAGAGGATTCTGAACAGGATACTGAAAGACTTAAAGTAAATACAATGTGTTGTATGTAGCGAAAACCAATCAAGTGCAGATGCTATATGATTATTATATTATGCTAAATTCCATCTCATTTCAATTTTTGAAGGCATGATCTTAAGAAAAGACTATGCCATGTTTACAGCTGTTTGTTTGCTTTTTTTCATTTGTCGTATTCATCTGAAAAAAGTATTTGAAGCTTTCATTAGAAGTCCTCATATGTTTCTGATGGCATTAACAAGCATTCCACACTTGTTCATCATCTCATGCGTACTCCTCCATGTACTGCTTTGAAAGGGAGAAAGGATCACCCTTATGTGTTTGACAGAAGGCTGTATTCCTAATAAAGTAGCTTCTTTAGGGAAGAAAATGAGTATTCAGACTTCTGTGAGATTTAATTGTCCTTTTTATCTGGAGCATGTCAACAAACGGGTTTTGTTAAGATTGTGCGATAGACAACAGTAGTACTGTATTACCATTACAATAAATTGTATTTCCAGCAGTAATCGATGAGTTCTTATTGAACTGTTCTGCATTGAATCATGTAACTATATAGGGAAGTGACAGGCAGCTTGCTGCTCTGCCCAATTGTACATACCTTACGTTTCTGTTTGTTTATTACTCTTAGCGGGAGCCGTTAATAAGAGCACGAAGTGAAGAAATGGGAAGGATAATACCAGGACTGCCTGCAGGTTGGGCAAAGGTAAATTTCTGTTCTGATGTTTCAGTCAAGTTGCCTTGTGCAGTTCCATAACACATTTCAGTTGTGGTTTATTTCTAAGTTAGACCTTGTTTGATATTTTTTTTTTTTTTCCCCTAAATATCTTTTCTAATTATTAGTTTTTCCCCTTCAAATTCCACATGGCTGTTTCCTGAATTTTAATGTTATTTTTAATTAACTGGGAGAGCTCATCTGCTGTTTACAGTACTCTAAGCAGTTGCTGTTTAATACTCATTTTGGTAAAGTGGTGTCTTCCAGTAAATTTAATCCATTGAGTACTGAGGCCAGTCACAACATCTTAATGTTTGAGAAATTCATGCATTGTTCTTACAGTAGTTTAAAAATAGTTAAGTTAATGATGGATTTTTACTTGTCTTTTGAAACAATTTGTTTCTTTTCCCCAAGTTTCTGGATCCAATCACTGGAACCTTTCGTTACTATCACTCGCCAACAAATACTGTTCATATGTATCCACCAGAAATGGCTCCTTCATCCACTCCTCCATCAACCCCTCCAACCCATAAACCCAAGCCACAGGTGACTGTTGAACGAGAAAGAGAGCACTCCAAACTGAAGCGCTCCTACTCTTCCCCAGATATAACCCAAGCCATTCAGGAGGAAGAGAAGAAAAGAATTTCTGTAACTCCTACAATCAATCGTGACAATAAGTACGTCCAATAGGTTATACCGCAACTCATGCAATATGATAGCGTATAGAACTTTCCTTGTGTTTAACCAACTAGAATTCATTAATGCTTTCTAAGTAGGTTTGAAAAGATGCAAGGGTGATAGACTTAAATTTCTTTGCTAAAAGTTCAATGTATAGGGCAATTATCTTTTGAGAATTCATGTAATTGTTATGTACTAACATGAATTTCTGAAGTCATGGTGTAATTGGACAATAGTTGCTTTTTAAGTTGTGGTATTTGTGTTCACATATTAAATGCCAGTCTTCTGGCAGCTTGTGAAAGGCAGAGTTTTCAGTTTTTAAACTGGGTTAAATCAACAGCTAATTCTTTACCTGTGAATTAAAAAAAAATACCCTACCCACCCACCTCCTGCCAAAAAAAAAAGCTAACAAAAACAACTGATGGAGCCTATTAACAGCCTCATTATAGGCCAGCGTATATGGATTTCTCGCTATTGCATTATTAGTTTTGAATACCTTAAATGATGGCATTTTTGTGACATCTTGTGTGGGGATATTTCAATCCCTGTGAAGGAGGGTGGTTCTGTTGGCTTATGTGCACGGCCTTGTCAGGTGTGAGACTCCTAATAAATAATTTCTTGCTTACAGGCCAATCTGTTACACTAAAGCAGAAATTTCAAGACTCTCTGCATCACAAATTCGGAATCTTAATCCTGTGTTTGGGGGATCGGGACCAGCTCTTACAGGACTTCGTAATCTAGGGAACACTTGCTATATGAATTCCATATTACAGTGTCTGTGCAATGCACCTCACCTGGCGGATTATTTCAACAGAAACTTGTATCAAGATGATATTAACAGGTAACAATCTCTTATTCTCATCCTTCAATTTGTAATTGAAGGGGAAACCCCCCTGCCTTTACAATTGTTAAATAAAAAAAATTATCACTTAGCGGGGTTAAGGGGGTGGTGGTTAAGTAGGGGACAAATGCTAACTTGTAAGTGTCTTGACGTTTTCAAAATTAATATGTGACAAAATAGGTTTTACTGGACAGTGTTAATGAAATTGTGCTTCCCACATTCATCAATATGTCTCCTAAAAGCAAACCAGAGTATTTAAATAGCAGTTTACAAAAAAGCTGGGAAGGGCTGTACCTTCTATCAGCCCAGTCTTGAATAGGGAACCAAATTACAGTGCCAGAGTAGACAAAACTTTTTTCTTGGTCTAAAGAAATTACTTTGAAATTGGGATAATGTCTTGAATTAATAACAATAATATTTTTTTTTTTTAAAGTTATTTGAAAGGCTCACTACTCTTTTTTTTTTTTTTTTTTTTTTTTTTTGTCTGTTTAATTGTATAGGTCAAATTTCCTGGGGCATAAAGGTGAAGTGGCTGAAGAGTTTGGTGTAATAATGAAAGCTTTATGGACAGGACAGTATAAATATATCAGTCCAAAAGACTTTAAAATTACAATTGGGAAGATTAATGACCAATTTGCAGGATATAGCCAACAGGACTCCCAAGAATTACTTCTCTTTCTAATGGATGGCTTGCATGAAGACCTAAATAAAGTAAGCAATACACATTTGTAACAAATGATACATCTGTCAGATGATAAAGAGAAGTAGGTTTTTAAAAGACCCTCTTATTTCATCAGAAGATTGTTACTGGAACCTTGTATAGAAGGAAATACAAATACTCAGAATTAAAGTAGGAATTTAGTTGCAGACAGTATAAGGTACTGAAAGGAGTAATGGAAGAAGCCTAACTAGGTAAGAAATGGATGGCTACAGTGATGCATTTAAGTATTTTTGCAGAAACTCAATAGTATGCTTGCCTATAGATGAGACTTCCTGTTTTTATATCTGTTAATATATGCCTATGATATTTAAATTTCTGTTACCCAGGCTGACAACAGGAAAAGATACAAGGAAGAAAACAATGATCATCTGGATGACTTCAAAGCAGCAGAACTAGCCTGGCACAAACACAAACAGCTGAATGAATCCATTATTGTGGCACTCTTTCAAGGCCAGTTCAAATCTACAGTGCAGTGTCTTACATGTCACAAGAAGTCCCGAACCTTTGAGGCTTTCATGTATTTGTCGTTACCACTTGCATCCACTAGTAAATGTACGCTGCAGGTATGGTGGAACTAGAGAGAAACAGTTCTTGCAATAAAAACGTTTCTCCATGACTTCATTATGCTGTTGGTTCTGCTCAGCCTCTCGTTGAAGGGGTTGAGCAATATTCCAGCTTAATTTACACTAACCTGAAACGTGAACAGATCTGAGTATTCATTATTTTTTCTGAAATTCTTTTTTGAAGTTTGAAAGAATATAAGTAGTTCCTTAAAGGTTTTTAAAATACAAGCAGGATGGAAGTAATGAAGCTGCAGTAGCAGAGAAGACATGCATAGTATTTGCTTTTGTTGGTCATAGTATATATACTTCGTGGTTTTAAACAAAATACTGTAGATGTATTTTGAAGGACTTGCAACTAATTAATATATGCAGTAAAATGTACTTCCACACATGGATTTAACTCACTTGTCCTCATTTTTGTGAAACATAGCATGCAGATAATTGGTGTGGGTTAAAAAGAAAATGGGGAATATTTTTGCTGTGCTTTGGTAAACACCTCTTCCCAATCTGTGTTTGTATTTTGTTTTAGGAATGCCTTAGATTGTTCTCCAAAGAGGAAAAGCTCACTGATAACAATAGGTTTTACTGTAGCCATTGCAAAACTCGAAGAGATTCTTTGAAAAAAATAGAAATTTGGAAATTACCACCTGTTCTTCTTGTGCACTTGAAAAGGTAAGAGAAATGGTGATTAGTGAAAATGGGTATGAAGTGACCAGGCTTTCATGGAGCTTGATTGTTCCAGTGCAATAGCTAACCATTTTTTTAATTAGAGAAAGTTCTGGGTGTATTTCCAGTTCCAATGTTGCAAGAATTTTATTTTCATCTGATGCCTCTTTTATTAGGCTGTAGTTCATAAAGCACTTCGACAAGTAATCTCTTTTCATTTGTGCTAAGAAATACATGTGCAAACATTAACAAAACGGGGGCCAAATTGAGATCATGTCCTGGCTAAAAACAGGGAAAACAAATAGTCTTAGTATTGGAGTTAAGAATATTGCCTGATATTCTTAAATAGCTTCTGAGCAACCTGTAACTTAATGATGCTTTTCAACTCTCTAGATTTTCCTATGATGGAAGATGGAAGCAAAAGCTTCAAACCTCTGTAGATTTCCCATTGGAAACCCTCGACCTCTCACAGTATGTTATTGGTCCAAAGAATAACTTGAAGAGATACAATCTATTTTCAGTATCAGTAAGTAACAGTGTCCCTTTTCAGCTGCTCTTTATGCCAAGGCTCGGGTTAGCCTGTGCGATTCATCTGGGTTTCCAGGCTGCCTGCCTGGTTGCAGATTAAGTTGTATTCTAAAAAGAATGATTGGTATTTAGTAAAAAGTCTCCCATTCTAGCTTATTTCCCTAACCAGGGGAAAAATGGCAGCTTTCAAGGCCATGATTGCTTTTTTCTTATTGTGTTTACAGAATCATTACGGCGGGTTGGATGGTGGGCACTATACAGCCTATTGCAAAAATGCTTCAAAACAACGCTGGTTTAAGTTTGATGACCATGAAGTGTCTGAGATCTCGGCATCGTCTGTGAAATCCTCAGCTGCATATATTCTCTTTTACACTTCCTATGAACAGCGAGCAGTGGATATGGCCACATAAAGTAGTGAGGGTTAAGAAAACTGGTTTTCTTTTTATAAGAGCAAAGTGTAGGTATGGGAATGCATATAAATATGCAAAATGATGACAACCATAGTCTCACATATGGGGATGGTTACAGCAGCTTTTCTGCAAGCAGGCTCTTTCTGGTCAGTACTAGTGCTTAAAAATCAAAAGACTGATTAATAATGCTTGTGGTAATACTGCCATCTGTGAAACCATTTAAAAAGTATACTTGCATTACCATTTATTTAAAAAGCAACTATATTTTTAGTCTGCTCCAAAATTAAATTCTAGCTTAGTCATCTGAAATCTATTAACAAGTAGTTTAAAATGTCTTAAAGTCCCCAAGGCATATCTTGGTTTTTATTTTTTTTCTTTCACTGTTATGGCCTTTTCACATTTCTAACCTTAAGCTTGATTCTACTGTGAATACTCTAGAATGATGTAAACAGTTAGGAATGTAAGTGTACATATTGATTGCATACTTGCACATCAGAACTATGTATATAATAAAATGTTGTCCTTTTTGTGAGAATCTCTAAAACTCAGAGGATTGCGTTTATTTGCCAGCTCTAAGTAATTGCAACACTACTTAATAAAAAAGCAGAGCTGTATTTTTTTTTTTCTGTTAGCTTTTGTCAATATTTGTGCACTTCAGAGTTATTCTAAACAAACAAGATTTTCCTTTTTAATTTTTTAATATAAATTTTCATGTACACATGCATCGAAAACCTTAATGAAGAAATGATTTAAAAATATATCCTGTTAAATGTATGTATGGGTTTGGTGTTTTCATTCTCAGCTAGTTGTGTAATGGTCAGGGCTCTGTGTAATGACAGTCTGAATCATATTCATACAGGGTTAAAGCTTCTTCAAATGGAAAAAAATACTATTTTGCATAGAACAGATAAGTTTAAAAAATATTTTAGTTGCATCTCATACAGGGCCTTGCTCTGGATTTGGGTTAGTTTTTCCTGGCTGATCAGGTTGGTACTACACGATCTTTTCTGCTTGCTTGTGTCTTGCTGATGGAGTTAAGACCAGGACCGATTGTTTTCCAGCAGCTTACAAGCTGCAAACAGGGCTGGCATCACCTGCCACGGGCAGCTTTTATTTGTAGTCAGTTGAATTTTTGTGGAAACAAGGTGAGAGAAGGCTGCCACTGGTTGCAGTGGTCATGACTCCCATCTGAAAAGGGAAAGCGTGAAGTTTTGGTCTCAAAATAATCAGCTCATCATCTTTCTTGACTTCAAAGCACCCTGCAAGAAAGCAGTTTCTCCTAATCCTCCTCTTCCTGCTCTGCAACAGCCCTTGGGCAATTGTTGGGGCTTAGTTTCCCCATCTGCTGCTACTTACACCTGGTGATGCGTATCTCATACTTAGCGCAGACCCCACAATGTAGCAGCATGACACAAACATGGAAAACCACTGCCTGGAATATTTTTTTTTGTTAGTTTCTGGTGTAGTACACCACCACATGCTGACATGCCTTCACCCTTCTACATGGTTAAATAATACTGAGATATATTACATTATTACTAAGGAAACAGTAATTAGCCTTGTACCGCCAGCATATCTTACCTTTCCTGCCCATTTCGTCTGGGATCTCCACATCAGAACTTGCTCCTTGATTTTCTTGGCAAGCTGCTGTTACTGGACTAAATACTCTCATCATCTGTTCTAAAAATGCAAATGCACAAAAATAAATTACAACTGCTAAAGGCTTAGTAGCTACACGTTGTTCGCAAGCTTTATGTTCACAGTGGTGGGCTAGTGGATGCAGCCATAGTATTTTCTGATTTGATACACTTAAGTTCTGGCCCACATCTGTAGCTGATGTGAAGGAATTTTATCTTCATTTCACTCCATTAATGACAAGCATGAGCACAGCCAACTATTTACTTAAAGCAAGAGCAGCAAATAAGGCATGTTGTAAAATGCACTGAGAACAGACGGAAGGAACCAAGTAATTATTTTTTCTTACACAGGACAGGGAACAGTGACACTGCCAACTGTTTAGGGGTGGCAGCATTAACAAGGGCTGTGTCAACTTCCAATTCTTAAAAACTTTCTTACCAAAAGAGTCCTAACTACAGAGGGGAACACATTGAGAAGGAAGATAACTTGAAGAAACATATTGAAAAGCAAGTACTGGGTCATACAGGGGTTGAATGGCAGCATTAAAAAGCACTTCTTGAAACCATTATCTGGAAACAATAAGTTAAATTCAATCTATAATAGCTGTCACACAGGTAGAACAACATTTGTATTGAAAACTACAAATCGCTAAAAGCATTAAATACGTTGTCTGTATTTAAAAAAAAAGACTATAAATCCATATAGCTGAATTTTAGTACTAAAATGAGCCACGCTAACATTGGTCATTCAGGAAGGGAGAAGCATGTGCTTCTTCCTACTTCTTGTGGAATCTGAATCAAGACCTTGATCTACTATTTTAATAGAACACGATACACAAATCCACATCAGTGCTGCCGCCTGCAGGCTCAGGGCCTGAGAGTTAACTCACTGTCACCACAAAACGGATTGCTTGCAAGGAAAAGCGTTAATTGTAAAAAGATTAAATCATCAGAAGTCTTTTCAGAAACGTTGTATTTTTGAAAAAAAAAAAAATTTTATCCAGTTGATCTTTTAGGAACATGCAAATTGAACTGCTACTGACAAGTTTTTAGCTGGCGTCTTCTCCCTCACAATTCCTGCAGTGTTAAGTGGTGTGCCATTAAGTGAGATGCAACCACAGAGAATTAAAGTAGGAAGTGACTGCTGGATGTTTAAAACCCAAATCCCTCCTTTCCCAAGTCACATGGCTGCTGAGCAGCAGCTAGGAAGCCAGCTCCCCAGGAGACTCGCCTTTGCTTATTTTGCCACAATGATCCCAAATACAGTTTTCCCTGAAATGTTTCAGCATCTAAATACTGCAAGAAAGCAGTCAGCAATGCTGAAGTTGCTGGATTAATTAGAAGATTAAAATAACACACTCATATATTTGAGGGTTTTGCATGAAGAAATACTGATGCTGGAGGAAATCGAAGTGCATTTTAAACCAGAAGTTACGTATGCAACCGACACTAGTCTGCAAGTACGTAAGATTCCATTTAATCTGTTACTTTACGGGTTTTCTTCTCATGAAAATAATCCTGAGGATGGTGGTAGGGAATCAAAACTATCTATGAAGGAAAGTTATGTACCTTACCTATTTTCCTATATACAAGATATTCTCTAAATACCCTCTTAAGTAGAAAAGTCACTGAAGCACTTCAGATTTTCACTAAAAATAATTAGAGAAAGTTTGAATTATATTCCTGTAATTAAAAACTATGTTCTAACAAGATACGTTGATACTTTGGTTTTAAATACTTAACAGAAGTTCCAGTGATGCTCCTACTTTCCTAAACTTCAGTAAAATACAGGGAATTTTAACAGCTACAGGATCAAAGCTCATGGAGCACTTCAGGAATGACAAGGTTTAGCAGAGGAGTGACACGTGATGTTCTCGACCAAATAAAACTACGCTGGATGATCTTCACGTTCCTACAGCCTGACATCAGTAGGACACGGTATAATCCTAACGCTGTCAGGCTGCCTCTTCCAACCAACTTGGCGCTTTTCCTTTGCCACCACCCTTTTCCAATGCCTCCCCTGAGGGATACTTGCATTTAGAGTTTTCTTTTCTGCTAGGCTGAAGGAGAAGGTAATTTGTGACAGTTGTAATCCCCACCCTGCACCCTCAGTTTAGCCATACGCTTCTCATATAATGCCAGCTGCAAGTTTCACAGAGTAAGCGAGTACTCGTGCCAGGAGACGCACAGAAGCATGGATAGTGTTAAACCACTCCAGGTCTTACATACATTCCCCAACCCTGTTCGTCCATTCTGGTCCTGGAGAGGCTTCAGGCGCCAGTTGCTGCAACCCCGGCCACACAGGTCACAGCTGCCTGTCCTGCTGAGGAACGAGACACAGGCAAAACCACTGAAGACAGGTACCATGGCTGTCAAGATTAAGAGCGTGGTGTTAAGTATTTGTCAGGAAACAAAGTTTCCTAACTTTTACTTAAAATTCTCAAATGAATTCTGTCATGCTTTCACAACACCTGAGGCTCCTCTAGAAATCCTTCTCAGTTTGAGGAGCCAGCCTCCGTTAGAGCTGCGCCGGTGCTGTCACTTGGCTACCAACGTAGCCCTGAAAAGGTGAATTATTTTATAGAATATGTCTTGAATAACTGCCCATCACCTCACAGCAACAGAAGGGGTGGCAGCCAGGCACCCAAGAAAGAGCTAATTCAAAACAAACATTGTAAAGAGCTTTAAGATATTTTGCCTCATTTACTCATTAACTCCACCACATACATTTATCTAGTATTCTAGTATATATAAATATATATATATATATAAAATATATATACACCCACTATTATATAATACATTTGTTTTCACTCCCCCCCAGCCGGTTTCTGGTACTAGCCAAAGCCGAGCTACCTCAAAGGCAGACAACTGCTTTAATCCAGCATGGCAAATTCTATTTCTGCACATAAAGAGCTACTTAAATTCACCCAAATAACCTTTTAGACTAAGACGGACAGCAGAAGTCTGTAAACAAGAATAAATTTATTTTAGATTCTTTAAAGATTTAATGATATACAAAATGTATACAGTATTATATCCTTATAACATTTTACCTTTCCCCATCAAACATAAAACACCATTTAAACAGCTACTGTGTTCGTGCCTTAGGTCTGTATCTATAAGATACACTACTGAATAAAAAATTTATAGAGCTATATACTGCCCTTTTAATTAAAAATTACAAATTAGTACCTATGTAACAAAAAAAATCGCAGCATGAAACTTCAGTTGGACAACAGTTTTCTCTTGCTGAATGCTCAACAATATTTGGGACAGTTAAATTACATTTTATTGGCATGAAGGTGCATTGCAATCTCCCGTACTTTACACAATGCTAATCCAACCCTAGCCTCTTCTTAAATAAGTACCACAAATAACATAAAATTAAAGATGTTTTTCTACATAATTTTAAATACATTTACAAGTTATGTGTACATTCGGTTTCGATATACTGGTTTCACAAGATCTTTGGAAGGCGTAACTTCTGAAGCAGTCACTACGTACGAGGAAAAGCACTTCCAACTTGTGTTCTTACAAGGCAACTTATTTGGACCAGCACATACTATTTCTTCTATTAAATACGATTATACCAGTCTATCATGGCTTTGTTACTATTCGACAGTGACTTGGTGAAACTGAAATGTGTAAAACAAGAAATTTCATTATGCACCATTAGGGCTCTATTCCACACACACACACAACCCCCCCCTAAAAACAAACAAACAAAAAACCAACCAAACAAACAAAAAAAACCCCACCCCCTAAAACAAACCAAACCCAACCCAGCTTTACAGCCACGAAGCTGAATCCTGATTCAGGAGACTCTCTCCACTGGAACAGACCAAGTTTCTACCTTCGACCCCAGCCTACTGGCATCATATATACACCTCATTTGGCTTTGTCCTCTTCAAAAGGCCAGATTGAAAGACATCTGGTGAGAAAACATTAGTGGAACGCTTCCCAAAACCCACTCCAATAATACTCTGGCGTTACAGAGGTAGGTGCTTTCTCCCGTCTTGTGCCGATCGACAGTAAGACAGCGGCCAAACAAACGCGTTACCTTAAAACATCGATTGCCAAACTGCTTTCCATGGAAGGCAGACCGCACACTGCAGGTCACTACAGAGAGAAAATCCTCCACTAAACCAAAACAAAATAAAAAATAAACCTTCTGCTAAAAAGCCCCTTTAAAAACATATCTTAAATTCTGTCATTATTCCACCTTTAGAGCGAGCAGCCGCCAGGCTGTTCTCTGTAGATGGTTATCACAAGTTGTTAGGTCCTTAGATTATGGACCAGCCAAAATTCCACGTATAAGACAGCAGTCCTTAGTTTGACATATCTTTCTTTTAATTATAGTGAAGGAAAGGTAAGTGACAACTTTGTGATGTTCCATGAAGTTTGGATGAAGCCACTGATTTGGTCACATCATTAGAGCATCAGACGAATAGAATTAGCTGAATCGGATTCTTTGGTGCAGCTTCCAGGCTGAATTGTCAGTTCAGGGGAATCGTCCTGAGGAAATAGGATCTTGTCAGGTGTGTAATCATTCCTCTTCAGATCTGTGCAAACAAAATGAAGTCATAATTAATGATGACTGTTTCTTCAGCTAACAGAATCAATGGGGCATAGAAGTCTTTCAAAGAATGGGGTATGCGTATGTTCTTATAAAGAAGAATTCCTCAATATGTACTATGTCAAAAAAGGATGTGTTTATCATACATGCAATCAGAAGCCTAAAGCTCTTCTTTGAAAAGTGATGGAAAACCCTGAATATTTCATCTATAGCTATTATAGCAAGTATTGAGTCAACTTTCCATGGAAATCAGATCCTTCCATGATCTGTTTTGATGGTACCAGGATTTACAACGCAAATTTAGAATAAATGACCTTTCTTCATATGAGAAACAACCTGGAAAAGAAGTGTGAAACAGGCAGGAATCACGCGAGTTCCTTATGTTGCTCTGCTGGAGTCTAAAAGCGTGATACAGAGAAACAATGTCAAGGTTTGAGATGAGTGTAGTGTAGTCCATGCAGCAAAAATATCTGGAATTGAAAGTTTTTAGCAGAATGAATTTTTGCAGACCCAGACATGTTTTTATTAAAAAAAAAAAAACAAGCAAACAAAAACCAAACAACAAAAAACAAATAATACAAAAGAGAAAAAAGAAAACCAGACAGACACACACACGAAAAACCCACCAACAAAAACTGCCAAAACACAAGCAACATTCTGTTCAAAAAGCCTGAAGACCAGCAATCATCTTGACCTCCTTTTCCTACTTTTTCTAGGAACCTTTATCGTTTTTTTTACTGTCTCGATCAACCTAATCTACCTTCCTCAAATCCTGTGCAATACGGATATAGAACACACAGATGTTCTTAATTACTTCATCTTGGATTTTATCTTAAAATGGCACATCATTTTAAAAGTTAAATCACAAAAGTGCTGTTTATTACTTATTCCACTTACCCAGCACGGCATAACTATTACATTATGTGTCATGCAAGATCCATGACATGAGTGTCTCTGAAGAAGAAATACAACAGATCTTACCAGGAAGTTTCAGTTTCCTGCAGCAGGAATTACAGTGATGCTTCGCTCTGAAGTTTTTTATTGCATCCTCTCCCAGGTTGGCCGGACCAAACACCATATCGTATGACCTTAGAAATAAAGTGTACACAAACATGGGTCGCATGTGTGCTCTGGTAAAAATTTTATAATACTTTTCTTTAAATCCTTCTTTTAACCTTACCTTTTTTCTCCAGCTTTTATCACAGAGGGATCCGTCAAATTTTCACCAACACCTTCAGACAGCACAAGAAGAAAGGTTAAATCTGATACATTACATAAATGCATTAATTTGAAAAGTCTTCGCATCCTTAGCTATGACTTCTAACTTCCCCAAGAATAAAAGCAGAAAAAAACCCCAAAAAAACACCCAAATGATATGTGCTACTCTACCCTCACAAAAATCGCTCATAAATAAGCACTTTGTACTTCTCAGATTTCTTCCACCTATTTTTACATCTGCCTGTGATTTCTAACTGGAGTTTTCACCTGTAAGAAAGAAGTTTCCTATATAGCTCTCAGCCAGAGTACCTGACATACAATTCAGGATAAATAAAGCTTACCATATTGGCACTACAGAAACGTGCAAAATACAGAACTTAGAATGGTGCATATTGTTAGAGAAAGATGTCTATATTTATATTCCCTGTGCTGCTCTAAGATTTAATGCCATTAGAGCAACAGAGCTGGGGAAGGGGCTGGGGCACGAGTCCCACGGGGAGCGGCTGGGGGGGTTCAGCCTGGAGAGGAGGGGGCTCAGGGGGGACCTTATCGCTCCCCACAGCTGCTGCAAGGGGCTGCAGCGAGGGGGGGTCGGTCTCTTCCCCCAGGTCACAAGTGACAGGACAAGAGGAACCGGCCTCAAGTTGCACCAGGGGAGGCTTAGATTGGAGATTAGGAAAAATGTCTTCGCTGGAAGGGTGGTCAGGCACTGGCACAGGCTGCCCAGGGGTGAGGTGGAGCCACCATCCCTGCAGGTATTTAGAAGACATGTAGAAGTGGCATATAGGGACACGGTTTAGTGGTGGCCTTGACAGTGCCATGTTAATGGTTTGACCTGATGATCTTAACGGTCCTTTTGAACCTAAATGATTCTAAGATTAAATAAGAGAACCACAGATTCAGATTAATTAGACCTAGATGCACTGACTAATGCTTGTTATTTATTACAGACATATGAATCCTTAATAAAATGCTATCACAAGAGAAAAACCCACATACATCTGCCTTGGCCCCAATCCCAATTTCAAAATAAGGACATTACCTTGCAGATCTAGTACCAACAACTCTCCTCTTGTATACTCATATGTCCAATGGCTGAAAGCTAGCATAACTTCCTCTAGCATGTTGGTTGGAATTATTTCATCACCGTTATTATTGTTATATTTTCTAAACTCTCCAGTCATGCACTCTTCAACTGCAAACCACTGGCCAGCAGAGTGGCAATATAACAGGAAAACTTCCAGGAACCTAGTAAAAACCATACTTAATGAATATATTTCCAAATAAATGGCAAATATATCATTACTACCAGATTGTTGATTTACTAATCATTTAAGTCATTTGAAACTGTTATACAAAGTAATTTATATTATCGCACTAGGCTAGAATCAGTGCAAAAAGTAACAACCGAAAACACTGCCAAGGAGAACTCTGCTTCACACATTCATAGTTATGTTCTGAGACCTACATGCACAGATCAGTACCTAAATATATTTGATCCATCTATTAACAGCCCTGTAGGCATTCTTCTCTGTCAAAAACATGCATCATAATGGAAGTTTAAATACACTCACCTTGGAGAGTATGGAATGGATTTGGGCTTCATTTGATTGAAAGCAAAGGTGAGCTTCTGTGCTGCTCTCTGCTGCTGGATTTCCTACGATTCAAAGCCCGTATTTTGTTAGCCACATGGTATGATCCAACATCAAGGAGACAAAACAGCAGCATAAACAGTAAGCATCTATTCCCCCCCCAAGGCAGCGTAATTAATTCCTTGGTTTTTAAATTACATCTACATCTTCAGAGTCTGAGCTCTTTGATTAAGTAAACCATACTGGAGCAGAGTTTTTAACCCTTTTGCTCATACAGAACCCCAGGCTAACCTTCTTTTTTTATTTTTCCTCTTTTTCTAGTAAGTATACGCTATTTTTCAGGAAGGGTGGAGAGGAACTTCTGTTTAATGTACCATGCCTGTCTACGTTTAATAACTGAAAAGGATAAAACTTACTCTCAAGCACAAGTGTAACACAGTGTCCTCCTTATAAATGCTTGACCAAGTATTCACAACTTCAGGAAGAAAAGACTTGATGATATAAAGATGTCCCGATTTCAGGATATCATATTCTGACCACGTGCATACTACTTTAAGAGCTCGACGTAAACCTCCTCCCATCTCCTCTTTACTTAAAAATTCAATTTTAGCACAGAGTCCAAGTTGCGACCAGGAAGACATGCTGTTGTTCAAGATGCTGGGAGAACTTTCTTCAAGGCGATACACGGTGACTGGCTCACCTACGTTACAATGCAAAAAGTAAATACTGCATTTAATTTTCCAAGTTTAAAATTAAAAAGCGCTGAAAACCTACAGTTTCTTAGATTTCAACGTGCTGCAATATTAAGTTGTCATTAACATCCTGAATTAACAAAAGAACTTAAACTACCCAGTGGGAAGACCCCTCTCCAACTTCTTTCATAGAGCAGCAAAGTAGTACAGTGGCTTTGTCCTCCTAATTGGAACTATTAATGACACTGCTCAACCAGCATTAAGAACACTGAATAAATGTTTTTTTACACTTTATATCAGTCAAGACAATTTAAGGGAATCCTTCCAGAACAGCTTGTTATAAAAACTTTTAGTACAATACCAGCACCACTGTATCACCATTTCTGAGGACAACTACAATTAAATCTACATTTCATAATCAAGTGAGCTGCCCTAGAACAGGTGTCATACCCATTTACGTTTCTGAGTGTTGCAAGACAGGCACTAGAATTCATTTAGTTCACTAAGACTTTAGTTTGAAATTTAGTGTGAAATTTGGCTCAGTCATTCTTTATTAGAAGGAACCTGTACGGGGTTTACTTTTCTTTTCTTCCCCAAAAGACCAGAGTGAACCAGCAACAAGAAGTACAGTTCTTACCTCTTGGAGGCACAGGAGTGAATGGAATGCTCTGTGATAATCTCATCAAGTTATTTCTTTCTACAGCTAGAGGGAAATTACAGCATTTGTTAAAGTTTAGAGGATCTAATAAGCATCATTAAAAATATGAACATTACCTCATGAGGGACTGACCTGAGTAATAGTAATTGATATCCATGATAGGCTTGAAAGGAGAAGCAATGCCTGAAAAAAAATTAAAAAGAGAGCATCTTCTTGCTACCTGTATTGTGTATTGAAATTGCCACATGTAAAGAACACTTGCCAAGTAACTAGAGTTTGAAAAAGATTTGCTGTGCAGAAAGTACATCATATAGCTTCCTGCTTAGCTCTTCAGTACCTCGGGGGAGGGGGAGAAAAAAAATAATTAAGAACTGTAGTGTTCAATAGTAGGCTATTTACTGACAGGGAAAAAAATATCACACTATTATGTGTCCATTCAGTTCCAAATTATCAGAAGTTAAATACATTCTCATACAAAATCCAAACAGTTGCTTATATAAAAAGCTCTCAGCTTGTTTATAGTAGAAACAAACTTACCATTCAATGCATCTTCTTCAGATGGCCTGTGAAATGCCACAAAACCAACAGTCATTGCCTCTTAAAAATGTACTTTGTATTCACTGATTTGACACGTCACCCTAGGTCACCTTGTTAACCTCACAGTCCTGCTTTTATCCTCTTTTTCAAGGGCAGCACAGGCTTCTTAATTACAAAACAGTAATGGAGGGTTGTTAAGTAATCTCATGTTTTTAGAGCTACGCTTCAAATACCACCAAGTCACGCACAACATTATGCAAAGTCTGCATCACAAGAGCTCATTCCCACAGAGGTGCTTTAATTAAAACTTGTTCACAACAGCTTACCTTTCTGTTATCAGATTAATAAAGTAATGGCTTTAACAGTTAACTCGGGGGATAACTGTTAACAAGAGCTATGTCTGCAGAATCTCAGAGAAGGTTTACAGTTTGAAAGGTTGGGTAAAGACCTTTACCAGGAAGCTAGTTCCTTAATAAGTGTCAACACAGGCATTTTCATTTCAGGGCATGTTTTGCCTTCTGACATGTGACCCCATTAATCTAAATAGAACCTGTCAAAGCATTCCAGTGAACACATTCAGTTATTTATTAGAAAAAACCCTTAAACCTTGGTTTTTTTCATTAAGTGCAACTGAATACCACTATAGCCCAAGACAACGACCCGAAAGAAAAACAAATCCAAATACAGAGCAATAAAAAAAGCTTACTTACATTTGACTGCTGTTTGAAGGTCTACCTTGTAACCAATCCTTTAAAACAAAGGAGAGGAAAAAACAAATAAGGTTTTGGTTTTGTAAGGAAAACATAGTACATTCATTGGAGGTGGGGTGGTAACAAGTTTTAAGATCTTGCAGTACAGCCGGTTTATCAGAAATACTTCACCAGGCTGTACTGAACCGCAGTTGAATGGAAAGACTCAAATACAACCGAGGAATGGTAATTACATTTTAAAGAATAGATAGGGCTATATATTCACCATTGTTTTATGGATTATATAAATAATTAATTTCTTAAACAAAAGTCGTGGGCTTTTCCCCATAAACAGGAAGCAGCGTAAGTTTTCATGGTGAGGTTATGCACAAGGTGTAGTAGAGAACGTGCACAACTTCTTCCCCTCAGGCAAAACAGGTCCCCTTCTGTCGTGCCCTTGAACAAATGATTCCACAAATCAGTATTGTTCTTTACACAATCTGCTGCTCCTCCTTCATTTGCTCAGTTTCTAGTTCTGGCTAACAACAAAAAAGGCAGATACACACCGTTAGTAAGGCTGCTTTAGAGTCTACTTGCTGAGTGTCTTCACTCGATGCTCTTCTGCTCTTGCTGTATACTACGAATGAAAGAGATTCGTCACAGGACAAAGGACGGCACACGCTGTTGGTACTCACCTATTTCCTAAGAGTCAGCAACTAGGCTCCTTGGTGTGGCTCTCATAAAAAAAGCCTGATCCACCACTATCTGATCTTTACACACTTCCAGCACAGCCCTGACTAGATCACTTTGCTTGTTATGACTCTAGCTACCTGTGGCAAATACAACAGAATTAAGCTGGCGTGACTAGAACCACCGCGAGACACAGGAGCAGAATCAAGTAGCACCAGCCAGGAAAATATTTCAAGATGCTTTAACCTTTTGTGTTTCCTTTGTATCTTCTTAGAATATGCATTATCATGAGAATTTAGAAATAAAATGAGGTTACCTGAAAAGACGACACACTTACATTGTTCTGAATGGGCTGCCAGAGGGTCAGTAAACCCACCGCAAGAACTGGATTGTCTTAGACCACAGTCAGTTTGAACACCCTACACAAAACAAACAAACACACACAACCCACCGCATATCATTAGTCTTCATTATCATTGTTCTAAACTGCTACTCTTTTGGCACACAATCTGCCCAGTTTTCTTTTCAAGGACTACCTAGGATTCTTTTTAAAACTTCTGGATGTACCTGTAATACCTTGCTGCACAAAAACGTGCAAATCGAGTGCCTAATTCATTTAAAATGCTCTTCATAGTAACCATCAGCTCTAACATGTTCAGGTGCACATTAAGACTACTGACCCATACTGAAAAAGTTCTTTAAAAGAAAATGTTACAACAGGATACAACTACAGAAGTGTACATTGCACTGCATCTCTACCAGCACCAAGTTCAGCTATCCTGTCACGGGCTCTTGTTAACTATCAATCCCCATTTAAGAATGTGGCTCTAGCGGAAACTAAAGTTCAGGTCGAACCCACTGAAAATAGGAACAAAATCTAGAGAAGTCTTACCACACAGACACCTACAGTTTGAATGGAATTTCCTCACGGATGTATTCCTTAATAATAATTACATACTTTCTGATTATCTACTGAGCTGGTCAGCTTTTGACAACAAAATATTTCTTTTGTGAAAAAGGAGAAAGGCAGTTTCATCACAAACTAGAACTACATGAAAACTGGCATAGGGCTGGAACACGCCTCACAACCAGCCTATTAATTCCAATGGTTACCTGAATAAAATTAACAGACTAAAAGAATAAAAACCTAGAACTTGGAACGCTATGCCATTTTTGGTTCCAAGATTTATAACAGTCAGGCAATTGCAACCACCCTTTTTCACCCTTCCCTCTTAAGGAATACACTCCCACACACCTAAACACATACACACGCACCTGTGTGTACATGTGTCCAAAATATGCGTGTGTGTCTACAGAGGTGTGTATATAAATACGAGAAAGACTATTTCTTTCTATCCCTAAACATAAATACTTCATTGGAATGCAACACAGAGAATGCACCTGCTGAAAGTGTCTTCTGAAGACCCATTTTTAGGTCTATATGCATTTCAGTGTTCAGCATACATCTTCAGCATCTTACAATCAATGACTGTAGTACCTACGTGAAAGATAAGAATCAAACCAGCCCCACCAGTTAACCTGGGACAACTCTATTACTACGCGTCTAAGAACAGCAGTACTGTCTGGAAACGCTACCAGAGTTTGCAACCCAATAGTAACAAACACTGGAACTATGTACACCTACGTCAAGGAGACATCCAGCTGTATTTGTACAAAGGTTCAACTGTACAACTTTTTTTTTTTTTCACCCCCCTCCCTTTTTTTTAAATCATGGCCAGGGTTTACTTACAGATAATGATTTAAGAAAACAGATATCCCTGTCTTCGCTGTAAAGAATACATTCGGTACTTGGTGAAAGTAATGCCTCTAATAAAATGGAAACCTTCTTTACTTACTTGAAGCCTACTTGTCTCTATGCCCTCCAATATAGCCTTTTTGAAGTCTTCCTGTCGCTCCTGTTAAAAAAACCCAAAGCAAACTGTAAACATGACTACGAAAAAAACCCCACATCAAAAATACACGCGAACAAAAAGCTCTGCGGTCACACATTGTACTTAATCAGAAGGTCCTGAAGGACACCTCAGCAGAACACGTTGCAAATGGTCCTAACACAGTTCTCAAGCCAGATTCTCCCCTGAATGAGGGGTAACTGCAAATGGTAACTGGTATTTACTAACTTATCTTCACAGCTACAAAGAAAACCAGCTTTTTAAAATATACTATAGCATTTGGAGGACAGGTTTGTAATGATTAACCACTTTCCATTTAGTTATTTTTATTACTCTTTAAGAAAACGGAAATTACACTTCATTTTAGTTTGTGACAAGTTTATTGCAAAGGCTTTTTTCTTCTTGGAAGCATAATGAACACTTTTTGTCACTTTTTAAAATCATATACACTATAATCTTGCTCAATAAAATACCATGTAAATCACTGAAATCTTCCTAAATGCTGATCTTGAAATTTGTAAGTGTCAAACATTTCATTAAACACTAATTATAGGATACGTAACTTTATCTTAATTCACAGTTGCAGTCATCTCACCTTTCATGACCTCAGACCTTGTTTAATATCTCATTAGTATCATATTATGAAGCAACAGTACTTGATGTGCAGTTAAGGTTGCACGAGTTTTCATGAGATTTTTTTTTTTAAACAACAGAAACCAGATACACATTCCTTCCAGGCTGCATTTTGCAAGTTCTTTAACTATATTTGCTCTTAGACTTTTTCAAAACATATTGTGATGTTACAGATTAAAAAAAAAAAAAAAATAATTATCCCCATTAACATGCTTGAGAGAAAGTCTTCCATGCTTACCTCAATATCAGCACTCCTTTCTTTAATTTTGCTTGCTGCCTCTTTAAACCGCTGTAAGTCCATGCTGTCTCTGTGACCTTTGACACAGTGAATTCAAAAAGAGTATTCAAAATCAAAGGCAACCTCCAGTGCTCTGACCATGCCAACAGTTCGCATCACCACAGCAAAGGGTTACAAACCATCTAAGTTCTGGGTGCCTGTTCGCACTAGAGACGACTTTGCAAACACGCTAAATATCAGTGTCATAAAGTGTTAACGTGAAACTACGGGTTTTCCCACATCAGTGTGTGGATCACTACAATCCAAAAAGTAAAACTAACATTTTAAAATTTTACTCGAGTGCATGCTCCTCATGTGAAAGGCACTGGGCAGTCTGAATTACAGTATTGTCAGGGACGTATGACAAAGGAAGGACAAGTAGACAGTTGTCCTGAGGTAGCTTTTACAATATACCCTTCATCCTCCCTGTTGCAAGAAGCACTTTTCAGAATTTTACTAATCATGTGGCTTTATAATGAATGAAAATCTAGTTGACTTCACAAGGGAAAGCTGTGCTGTATCACGAGTTTTATCAAACATGGACAGTAAGAATGAAGAGTATGTTCTAAATGCTAGAAATGTCAGAGGACTGGACACTTAAAACTTGGCTCCAGTAAAATAAGTATCGTTAGTATTCAGAGCTATTAGTGGTGAAATACATTTAGAGATTAGATAAGAGGTATACAATCACTGTCCGTTATTTCTGTTTAGTCTTGCTTTCTGAATTTAAAAAAAATAAAATTTTAAACCATGAGGAAATTATAAATAGCTACTGACTGTACAAATGATTTGTATCAATACAGATTGATCTGCAAATGTGTAGATACTCTTCCTATGCATACACAAATCTAAAAATGCTAGTGCATGTAGGTAACTTCTTAGGACTCGAAGTTTCACAGCAGTAAAATAAACTCTTGCCTAAAGATTTAAATTTTTTACATCCTCAACAAACCTTTTGGAAACACTGAGACATCCCTGAACACCTGGGGCAAGACAACACCTCTGCACGCAACCTGACAATTCCAGACTGTGCTCTTCTGCCCTACACGAAGCACACTCAAAGCATGGTGTACTTAACAGAAATCAGTTAGTAAACCCACACCTGTGTTTTGCAATGAATCTGCCACTGTTTTACCATTTCAAATATTTATGTAACTCTAACCAGAAACGTGTACCTTTTTACTGTTCAGCAAAACTTGAGGGAAGGCATAATGCTATATTTAATAAAAGGACTTTGGAAGCTTCCAAAATGACTGCCAAAAGATATGTTAGCCTAGGCAACAGTGGAAGATCCCAGTTACAACAGTGTTTAGAAACATAGTATAGGAGGATCCCTCAGCTTGACACAGATACCATAGAGATATTTGTCCAGGATTCCATCAGCCTAAGAAGTCTTCTGTAATTACGTCAAGAAATAGACAATATTTTTGGCTTATGCAATGAGAAGGTAGGAGCTTCATAATGAGTCACAAAAAGTTTGTCTACAACGCCCATACCAAGTTGTGGAGCTGCTAATTGCACAAACTGTTACACTCAACAACTGGCTAATGTTTTTCAAAAAAATATTGTCTATGTGACAGAATTATAAAGAAATGATAATTTAAGTTAAAAAAAATATTCAAGCAACATAGGGAAATTAGAGATGTTAAAAGCAAAAAAAAGCAGAGCAAAATGGTAGAATAAAGTCACCTGCAACCGGAATACACCCAAAATACTATACAATTCTTGGTAAGTCAAACCTTGTGGCTTAGATTTGGTCCACAGTTTATGAAGTAGTCCCATAAGGATGTTAGAACATAAATCTTGGGTTTGTAGTTCCATTGCATGGACATGCTGACTTTTGGAAAGTTCATCTTTAACATTCAATTTTCCGTGTGAGCTGCCACAGTTGACTGTTGATGTCAAGTCGCCAGTTGACAAAGAGCACTTCGTCTGGGGGTTGTTCTTCGATAAGTTGACAGAGGACTGGTGATCACATTTGTCAACTCTGCAGCTGTAGTTATCATTAGTGTCACTCTCATCATGAATAAAACCACAATTAATGTATCCTCCATTTTCAACAGAAGGTTGGGTGAAAGCAAGGCAAGCAGAGCCAGAAGCAAGAGGATAAGAGCAGCTAATAACGACTTCAGGACATTCAGAATCTACTTGGTTATACTTACCCACAAATGCACCAAATTCTACATTATTATCTCCTTCTGTAGCCTTAGAGAAAACAGTCTCTTCATGCTTTGCTGAAGAATCCAGCTGACTTTTGCAACTGGGCCGAGATGGAGTGCTAACAAAAAATTTGGTTGTTGGGGATGTTACATGTGGCATGCTGTTGGATGAATTGCCTAATTTCTTACTTTTACTAACGGATTTTGAGATCTCTGCAGCCTGTATTCGTTGACGAAGTTCTGGAGGAGAAACAGCATTTGAAAATAAGGCACTGCCCGAGGAACCTGCCTCTTGAAAGTTTATTTCTTCTCTTCGGGGAACTGGAGCTAACTCCTGACCGATTGTCTTATGTGGGACTTCTTTTTCATCACGTATAGAAATGTTACAGAGTAAAGCATTATTACTCTCAAGGCCTCCTTGCGGAAAAGAACCAAAGACGTTTCCAATGCTGTGCTTTTTCCACACAGAAGATCTCAGCGAGCCATCCTCAATGAGGTTTTGTGCCAAATGTTTTGAAATGCTCAATTCCCGTGTGATTTCGTTGTGAACCTTGCTAGCTTCCGATGCTTTCTGTGCAGTCAGCGTTTTCAGGGTATCCACAGTTAGAGCCGAGAGATCCTGCAGGTGGCCAATCTGTGAATCTAAAGACTGTAACGACCGTTTTATGTAGTTGACACGATCGCCAACCTCCTTTATCTGAATGCACATTTGTTCCACCCTAAGAAAAAAATCAAATTATGAAGTAGCTAAGGAAGGTATTTTTCTTGATATGCAAAAGAAACATCTTTGCAACCCTTTCTGCCCATTTAATAAGGAAAAAATCTCTGAAATTTCAAGATGGCATGCACTATTATATTGGACTGTTCTGTAATACAACATTTGTACATGATTTTGAATCACGGAATTGACATACACATCAATACAGGGCCTACAGCACTTTTTCAAATTTATCAGTTTATTATAACACCATGAGAAACTAAATAACATGATTACCTCAGCTTACTGAGTGCTGCTACAGATAAGGACACATCAGTCACATTATTAGCCTCTGCGTAGCAATGGAAAGACATCACCTCAAGTTTGCATAAATACCTTCTGGAGCTGCATTTTACACCCACCCCACACCCCACCCTCCCTTAAAGCACATTAAAAAAAAAAAACCAACTGCAAAAGTTCTAAGCTTCCCTATTCCGAAATTTTAGAATAGAATAGAATCTTTTAGGTTGGAAAAGACCTTTGAGATCATCAAATCCAACCGTTAACCCAAGACTGCCAAGTCCATCACTAAACCATATCGCTAAGCACCGCAATTTAAGTATTCTACCGTTCAAATGTGACTCGAATCCTCTCCTCGCTTCCAGAATGAAATTTATCATCTTTTTCGTTGAAATACATCTCAACACATAGCTCTTCAAAATCATGAAGTTTCTTTTGATCTTCTTCTGTCAGGAAGAGTTCTAAAGAGAGATTAAACAGTTAAGCCAATGCACGTGTAGTGAAGCAGCACAGGTGCTGGAAACTAATGCCAACACCTTGGCAAAGGGTATTAAAATTTAAAAGCAAAACAAAACCAAGAAAAAAAAACAACAGTGCCACCTAAGACCCTTCCTCTCTCCTTGCTAGAAAAAACTTCAAGGGCAAAGATTTCTGCTAAAATAAAAATCAAAATAGTAGTTCTGAGAGGATCTGTGCATAATATTATCACTCCAACCCCTTTTTCTGTGAGGCAGAAGCAGCTAGATTCCTTAGCTGGATTTTATTATCTGTGGAATTTTTTCCCCCCTCTTTTTAAATTTTCAAAAGGTTTCCAATAAGAAATAAGAAGTTTTCCAGAAAGAAAAAAAAAATATCTTCCCACATTAACAGGAAATCTAATCAATCTAATCTTGGGGGTTTGTTTGTTTGCTTATGTCATAAATTCGTTTGCCTGGAGATTTGTAGGGGCTGTGTATTCCCTGCCCACAGCAGGGGGGTTGGAACTAGACGCTCTTTAAGGTCCCTTCCAACCCAACCCGTTCTATAATTCTACATTCTATTACACACTTCCATCAAAACACTGGGAATTTGAACAGAATGAGTCTTAATCAATATCAAAACCATGGGAAATTAAGACCTGCTACGACTTTCTTGAGAACGTACATGATAACCAAAAACGTAGCACTTCTCTGACAGTTTGCTTTAATCGTAACAAAAAAGTTACTGAGATTTTTTTGGATAATAACTATCCATACTTGGCCCATCTGAAGTCTTGTCTGTCTTTCTTCTTTTACATATACAACAGAAGAGGGAAGCCATGTGGCTAAGAACAATAAGTGGTGGAGGCAGAACAGGTTTTTCATGGTAGGCCATAATGAAATGATAGCGTTGATACTTCCACACAATGTTTGAAATTGCCTTGACTTGTAAATACACGTTGCTGAAAGGAAACAGAAAAGTATTAACACATCACAGTGGCTTTTGGGGTGGTGGGCGGACATGGGGGAGCTTGGTGTTCGGGGTTTGTTTGTGATGTTTGGTTTTTTTTAAACACTTTGATAACAACCTTGAATTCTAAAGCTAGATAAGTAAGAGACAACAGCACATACTTGTTTTTTACTGCAAAATTATTTTAGTGGAAGTTGGAAATATTCAAGGAAACACCATGATCCAAAGCAAGGAGAGGGTTAAAAAAATTATCTCATCTGGCAACGGCCTCAGAAATAAACTACATTGAGATAAAATTTCAAGTTTGCCAAACAACAAAATTATTTCTAACTAAACCTAAGATTTTTACATCAAACCACATTAATTCTGCAGTCTGCCATTCCTCAGTGTTAGTGAGCTGCTTATCCCCATAAATCAAGCACTTGCAGAGAACTGTAAAAGACAATTTACCCTACTACAACTCAACTCAACCAACTACAGAACATTAAATTAATTTAGGACCGACAGTCAACATACAGATGAAGGAACGACTGTTTGTCTTCTGACAGAAGGAAGTTACAAAATGCTTTCAAATTCTCTTAAACTTCCGACTCCCCTAGCCTCTTAGATGTGACACACACCAGTCACACCACACGCTTCCCTGCTTAGTCACAGGCTTGCAGTGAGGAGGAGAAGACGACCAGCTTTAAAACCTGAAAATACTTCCAGCAAATGGGACTGCTTGTCATCTTGTCGCAGTGAAATAGAAACTCATCAAAGGATTAGCAAAAATTAACAATTACCCAAATACTTACTTGAAAAATGCAATAAGGAGATTAACCATAATTATGTACTGTACAAAGAGGTAGACAGCTTGAAGAAACGGGGTCAACCATGTTCCTGGGCCACAGAGATGAGCAACTTTTTCATCAGAATTATTTGCACATACTGTAGGAAAAAAAAGATAAAGAGAAAATACACAGAACTTTTAGAACTCCCAAGCAGGTATGGGGGTGGGGTAGGAAATCATTTAGAAAGATTGCAACAACCATCGGTCATGCACTGGTTCTGCAATTCAAAATGTCTCCATGCATTTAGAAATATGGTAGAAAACCACAGGAGACAAAGTTTCTGGTTAAAAAAGCCTAATACAGCACCACAGCCAGAATTTTGGCATGACAGCTGTGGGGAGAAATTCCAAAATCTAGCCAGGAACAAGCCTTGTGAGAAATGGTGATTAAGTGCAGTTTTCATTCTAAAGACATTCAAGTTTTATAAAGGATTACGAAAAAGACAAGGCAATAAGTTATTCAGCTGCAACCCGCAAAGAGGGGGAAGGAACCCAATGAACGGAATCACTGTCAACAATACTGGGATTTCATTTCATAAAAACAGAATTTCCTAAGACCTTGAGATGGTCTTATCTGAGTGAGTTTTCTCCTTACTTGCTGCAAAATTGCAGTGTCTTACCATCAATTTCATAGGCATACACTTCACCAAAAATCATCCAGTATGGATGAAACACAATATCTCTAGCAAGAGTCCAAGATGGTGCCTCGTCAGGATACAGTATGGCCTTCCTAGGAACACCAAAACTGAGTAGCACAAGCGCCATAATCACCACGATGTAAAACATGTTGGCCACCTATAGACACAAAGAGAGTCAGTTCACCTACAAGGTCATCATCATGATTTCACACACATGTTTACAATGACAGTGTAAACTTGATTAATTCTATATATTATATAAGGAACAGAGTCTAGGACAGCTCCACTTCAGTCACAACATTTTGTTAAGTAACCCGATAAGAAAATTTCTTTTATTCCTGTCCTTTCTTATAGTTTGTTTCGTAACCTTGGCCAAAGGCAAGTGATAGTATTTCCTTTGTAACTCAAATTCCTATTACGTGGATGAGTGGCAGCTGACAGAGAGACATTCCTTCCTAAATGCACTCAACATCTGCACAAAATGCAGAGGTAGTTTTCCAAGGACTGAAACACAGAGCCTATACCTCCTGCACAGGTTCAAGAAATCAAAGTGAGAAGCAACCAACTCAACGCCCTCATTTTTAAGGAATGAGAGGGTTCAACCTTGTAGGAAAAAACCACCACTTCCACCTTTGTATACACAGGTCTTAATCCTTAAGATTTTTTTCACATTTAGAATAGCTCACTGACCGTAAAGCTATTTATTTTTAATTCAAACAATTTGAATAATTTTTTATATGGAAGAAGACAAGAACGGAGCCACAATCTATTTCCAGTTTTCCACGGCACAAAATATGAAAGTGCTTTGGGACACAAAACAAGTTAAAGTCTTGCACTAAAGAGCACAAGGGCAAGAAAACCCAAACTATAAATAAGTCTCAGATCCAAACGGGACGCAATGCTAGACGAATCGAGAAAAAGGCATCACCACATTCATTTAGCAGCTTTCTACAGATAAGTGACAGAGAAAGCTCCATAAAAAAGGGAGCCTTCGAATCAGTGCTTGTTTTGAAACCCATTAAGTTATATTCCGTCTAGCTAATTCTGCACACTAATGTGTTGACACATTACACCAGGATAAACAACCTTTTTCTAAATAAAACTTTGAGAAAAGTTGTAAATGGATGCAGCAAGCAAAACTTATTTCAGCTGGGGAGAAAAAAACCCAAACATTAAGGAAAGTAGTACTTACCATTTTCCCAATCATCATAACATAAGGGCCAGCCTGTTGATTTACAGCTAGAAAATCCAGTAATCGCACATACCAAAAAATTATATTGAGACAGTATGTTATTCTTCCAGCAACAAAGACATAATTTTCTCTGTAAGTGTTTTCGCCAAAATTCCCCTTTGCTCCAAATCTTAATGCAAACCCGATGAAGAAGGTGACAATGGCAACTGTGTCACTGACATTGAAGTAATCACTGAACCACACTTTAATTTTCTGATTAATCTTCCCGGCTTCTGACATAAAAATCTGCAATAAAAATAAGTGTCAGGTCTGCTCACATTCATTGCACATGGACCAACACTGAAATATATGAAGCACTCACATTTTTATGCTTGCAAAAATGAAATATCCATTCAAATGTGTAACTTTTACACCGAGCAATCAAACCCAGTGTTTAGTTGTGTCAGCTTCACAACAAGGACAAGGAAGATGTACGTTTCCTTCTGGCTGAATAATTTATGAAGGAATTTTGGTTTGGGGGTTTTTTTGTGTTGTTTTTTTCTTTTGAGGCAGCTATTGCTACAAAAATGAATCCTACTTTCTGCCCCTTCAGCTGGGCCTGAGGTACCAGGTTAATGAACTTTCTCTCAGTGAAAAATTTTTACAGAACTTCTGAAAAGCCTCCTGCTGACCAGCAATGTTGCAGTTGTGACAGCTATCCTGTGTCCCTAAAGCTTTTTTGTTTTGTCATCTTGGTCATAGCATAGTGGTAAAAATTGACTGACACTAATAAACGAATACACATTTCACCCCTCGGGAATCTAAGGTGGTTTATTTCATTACAAATTGTAACGTAACAGATTAAAAACATTTTTTTACAAAAATCAGCTCCTGGTGGGGGAACCTCAACAACAACAAAAAAAATCAGACTGGTAGGTCTAGAAGCACTGGTATTGAAACTAGCAGCCTGTACCAAAATTTAAGATAAAGGCATTCCATCAGGTACTCTGATGCTTGAAGTTTCTTGGGTTCTCTTGTTTATAAACACAGTTTAAAGCATACTGTTTTAATGGACAAAGAAAACTAAACCCCCAGATTGTTAGAGGCATACCTCACGAATTTTCTCAATTGCTGATGTGAAAATGTAAGCAATAACGATCCACTCTTGAACGGATGGCAATTCTTCCATTTTTACAAGAACCACAAACGTGTAGAGCATGAGGAATCCTAAGTATGCCAACTAAAAAAAGGAATGAAAATTATACATGTAATCACTAACGGGTTCTTTATAGATGTGCATGGAATCTTTTGATGTGGTATACAATAAAAGCTTCACATAGGATGACAGGACTATATTTAGCCCTTTAAGCAGACAAGTTGCTTTTTATAAGGGGATACATTTTCTTCTTAGAAGAGGAAAAATAGCTGTAATAAGCTATTTATTGTTAGCAAAGCTTTGTTCTTATTACAGCTATTTTTCCTTTAATAAAAATTTTAGAGTTACTATGACAGTACTTTAAACAAAGCTGTGCATGAACACTTTAGCCTAATAAATGATTGCAAAATTCCTGGTAGCAACTGATGAAATTAATTACTCAGGCCAGAATAAAAACGTTAATGTTAATCACTCAGCTTAAAAAAAAAAAAAAAAAAAAAAAAAAAAAAAAGAATTTCTCAAAACCAGCATCATGAACTTTAAAAAAATCCTCAAACCACAGAGAACTGCCATGTGGATATGCAGGTTTTCAGAAGCAAGTACTTCTCATTTGCAGCTTAGCAAGGTAAGGGGTTTTTATTTGTTTTTTTAAAAGCACTTAAAACTTTGATTCAGGTCACAGAGCTATGTGTTGGGAAAAGAACCCAAAGATCTACATTAGATTTCCAAATAAAAGACACATTACACAGAAGAAAACTCACCGTATTAAACCAAAACTTCACAATCGGTGCATGATAAAATGCGTAAAATTTCTGTGTAATGGGAAGTCTTTTAGGTTTTGCTGGAGTCTCCATATCATGCTTTTCTAAAGTACTGTCCAAAATCCTTACTTCTTTGAACACCTCCTAAAATGAAAGGACTGTTAACTTCACATACAGAAATACATGCTTTTGGACACTCATTTTAACTCCTGCTTTGATTTAAAAATGTAATTATTTATTTTAAGTTACAAATATTGTTTTTAATATCTCCCCCTGCCCCACATTACCATAGGTATTTCATCTGCTGCATTCTGGAAGTTGTTTTCACTGTCATCCATTGCCATTTGATGCGCATCTTGAGATTGAGGAATATGTGACATTTCAGCCTTGGTCTTATATTCCAACAGCAGTATAGCAGGAGGAAGTAAAATACTCAGTATCACCTGGAAAAGATGACGACTAAGTGCAAATAGTTTACAGCTACATTAAAGTATCAGAACACACCAACACAGAGAATAGCCTCTGAAAATGTTTTATCCAAATTTCACTTGCTTGTTATTGAGGAGGAAAAAAAAGTAGAAAATAATTAGTTGTTATTACTTACATACATGCTTAAGAGGCTAAGCTCACATATACAGAGTGTTCCTTGACGGGAAGATATAAGAAAGGGGAAGAATCAACTAATGCCAAACCTAAAAGCCACTAGGAAGAATGTACTCCAAGTCTGAAGATCCAGAGATGTTCTGTTTACACTCTATTCTTTAATCCACTTGCAGAACCTCTGGAACTGTGTGATGTCAAGGTGTATTTAAAAAGCACATACAAGTGGAGGTCGTGGTTTTGACTGGGGTGGGTGGTTTGTTGTTTGTTTTGGGGAGGAAGGAGGGTATTCAACTTAAGGTAGAAAAATGGGCTAAGGTATGGATGAAGAGAATAAGTGAAAGCTATTTATTGCCATTAGCTTGTTAAAAAGCACGCAAGAAAATGGTTAATCGGTTATCAAAGAGGATTTTAGTAGGTCACAAGTTAAACGATGCTTGTAGATATTTTGTAGGAAAGTTTTTACTTCATTATATTCCTAGCAACAATTAGGTTTTGGCACACCATCCCAAAGAAATATGCAACTCCCAGTCTGGTTCAATTGATCTATGCCACAAAGGGCACCACTGGGAAACCTATCCCCGATTTGCCTACTCCTGTTTCATTCCATGCCCTGCTTTCGCTCAGTTTCTTCCTCCAAAATAGGACACACAAAGCTTTTCTATATCAAGTCTTATGTGCTGCTTGTAAAGAGCCAAAATGCCTGAAACTATATTCTTACAGGGGGGTTTCTGTCTGTTAAGGTTTTTTACCACTAAGTTTTTAGTAGTGGGTTAGTATTCACATGATCTCTTTAAGCCTCTGATTAAAGGCTACTTGCCTGGTTTTTGCCTTCTATATTTGTGTACCTTATTTGAAAAGATAATAGAGTGTCAAAAGGAGAGTTAACAATAAATACTTCCAGTTTTGATTATATTATAGGACACTGTTTTACAGGATTTATTAACATAAGCGATAGTTATGAAAGTTTTATACTAATAGCATTTACACATGTGCTTTCCCTCTATTTAAAAATAAATTGTGTTGATCCTTTTAACACCAATAAACCGCAACAACGCTTACTTTGTACCATGAATTCTTCCTCATGTTCAGCCTTCCCATCCACATATCTGATAACAACATCTGCGTACAAGTATGTGCTACAAACGGACGAAGCCTGGATGACACTGCCAGCTTCAGGCAAGTGGAGTTGCTCCAGTTTTTAAGCTCATAGGTTAGTAATTTCATTGCCATAGTTTCATCTTGTCGGAAGGACTGTTCTAACAGTTCAACTGCCAGCTGACCAAACTCACTAGAATGAAGAAAAAAACAAACAACAAAACTAAATACGTTATCTGTAGAAATGACCTTGAGTTTAAGTTGAATTTTCTTGTACAAATTCCCAGTAGCACAACTCGAAGGGACTATTACCTGTCCCTTCTGTACAGATATAGCGTACAGTAATTTGTAACTCCAAGCAACACGTGAAACTGTGACTTCTATTAAAAGCATACGCAGGCTATAAACAGCTGTTAAAATATGCAAGGAAATTACATGGAAGTAAATGGCACGTTCAGTGTCATTTTAACTATAAATCATGACTTGTAACAGTACTCAAGAGCGCAATGTCTAACATAAAACTCCTACTAGAGTGCCACTTCATCCTTTTTGGAAACAGGAATTGTCTTCAAGTCAATAGTTTTCTTCAATAGAAGAGTTTGGGTTTTGTTCATATATAGCCCACTACTTTTATTGTAAATTTCAAGAAGAGATCTTTATAAATATAATTTACTTGGAATACTGTTTCAGTTCTTCTGAAGTATCATCAACAAGGTCACTTTGTTTTGCTTCATATGCCATCGAACGGTACACTTTGCAAGCAACCAAGGCTTTTGCCATGGACTCCTCCCCATGCTGCCAGAAAAAGAGGGCCATCTTCTGCCGCTTCATTAACACTGCCCAAAGTAACAGCTCGTTGAGAGGGTAAGCGAAACGTCTGGTTTCCGGATCATCTATGTCTACTATTTCATCTTTGGTTCTTTTCTTTTTTCCCTCTTCTGCACCAGTGTCAATCTTTAAAATAAAAACAGAAAGTTACATTTTAAACCTCTGAACTTGGTCATTTCGTAACTTGAAATAAAATGCTAGAGTGATCCAATATCAAATGATATGTAATTATAAAAAGAAAAAAGAACTTTTGAGGGCTTGAAAAGCAGCTGGAACTTCAATTCAAAAGCTTCACTTGAGTCCAATTCATTGTCCAATTCATTTTAGTAACTGGGAGACTGAATTATTTTGATTTCTAGATCAAAAGCAAAGCAGTAACTAATATACCTCCACACAAACAAGGAAAGTCACAGAGAATGCTTACAGGAACACATGGCCAAATCTTGCTCAGTCTACAGAGCCAAGCGAGCTCCCCCGCCCACCCCCCGCTAGAACTGTGCCAATTATAAGCTTTTTGCTCCCTAACATGTCAAATCTTATCCAGAAGACCACTATACAGAAAGATAAACACCCTAGAGAACCCTGTAAGCATGCTAGGCTAAAATTCCAGCTCTACCAAAGCCAGTAAAACCTGCTGCTACTCACACTTGGATTTCAACCAGGTTTTCCACTCTTAACTACTTAAAGTCACCCCCACCACGTTCCCCTCACACATCCGTACCTTTGGTTTGTACGGCTGCGCTGTTTTGATGAAGTGATTATGGCGCATTTTTTCTTTCTTGTCTGCTCTGTTACCAAAAGACTCATGGCTTTTACACATCTGAGGAGTAGTATTTGAAGGATTTCGCCCAGATCGCTGTAACAGGAATAAGGGGAAGGGATTTGGTTTGGTTTCTTTACTGTTACCAACTAGGCATTATTATAAAATCATCTGTTTATAGTTAGATACTTAGTTGAGCGATTAAGCAGTTACTTTGCTACTGTAACAGTGATGAACATATGTAACAGCAACAACCAGAATTTTCACTGGATATTTAACAAGTTTTTTCTTTGTTTTTTCTGTAAAAAGTCTGAAAGTAGGCCGTTAAGTTGTTTTACAAGAAGCTAAGGTACTTGGATCCCAAGCCCTGATGAATTGGCATGGCTAGTGCCCATTCTTCCCTTACCAGTAGGAAAAGTAAGAATAAAACAGAAGGAATTTAGATGTGCTAGAATAAGGAGCAGGAGAACAAAACCTTTTGTTTGTCCTCAATCCCAAAACAGCTGCCAACTGCCCTGACATGCCTCACTATTGCCTTTGAAAGAACCAGTCCATTGAAAAGAACAAAAAACCTATATGGATTTAATTTTTCTCCAAAATACATGTGTGTTTTTTTAAATTGAGAACATATAAATCAGCATGTCCTGTTACCCAACTGCTACATACACGATTGTTCCCGCTGAGACTATTGTATATAGCTCTGAAGCGTTTTCTTGTATAGGTGCATCTATAGGTTCCTCCCATCAGATATTCAATAACCAGCCCCACATCAATCAGGTTGATTTTATATCCTGGAGGAAGATTTCCCTAGGAATACAAAAGGTATTTTTAGTTTCTCAAATTATAATCTTAAACCTACTTTGAAGAAAGAGAAGGTTATAGCTTCTTTTCTGTATCATCTCCCCTAGAAGGGTAATGTTCATTCTGTTGTGGGGTGGGGGGAGGCACTGGTTTTTTTGTCTACCGTTTTAACAGTCAAATTTACCCCTAGTAGCTGAAAGTAGTAGCTTTCAACCCCCACCCCCAAAAAGGAAAACAATCCCAAATAAAATGAAGAGGATGACACTCATTGGTTTTAACCTCCTCCTGGCAGGAGGGCATTAAGCATACAACAGCAAGTACTAGAAACAGAATGTCTGCAAAGATGGCTTATTATTTACAATAAAACCTAATTAAGAAACCTAAGATTAAATTGACAGTTAAACCTAAGAAATCATCAAAAGACTAACATTGCTAGTTTGACAGATTTTTACATTTACAGCATACCTGTTTGACATCCCGAACAAGATGAAAGAGTGTTGGGTTAGTTGGGCCTTGTTTCTTTATAAAAAAGAAGGGGGAAAAAAATTGGAATGAGAAATCAGAGTGCAATGACAACATGAGAAGATGACAGTAGAAACCACATATTTTTACATGTCGGCTCAAAAAACCCACCAAATCCTAGTTTTTCAACAAACATTAGCAAATCAAATACATGCAAATATTTCAAACTACTGTATTAGCTATAAGCTGTTGCCTTTTTTGTTGTGTTTGACTTCTCTTTAATTTGGGACATAATTAATACACCCATAGTTTGTCCAGAAAAGAAGGAAAAAAACCCACACCAGAATGCAAACAGCGGCAATATGAGGTTTTTATATTATGAAAACATAATATTACAGAGACAAGTTTTAACAAATAAACATTTTAATTTACAGGAACACACACACAGACTGATAGTCACATTTACAGTATTGCAGGACCCATAGTAAAGCTCCCTTACTTCTAATTTTTTTTAATTTTTAGTCCGAACATTTCCTCTTTTTACTACAGAGAATTTTTATTCCTTCTCTGATTTCCTGTGCGTGCATGAACTGTTACACTTTTAGACATATGGTTACCTTAGCTCCCATACAAAACTCAATCAAAAGCACATCACGTGCAAAAGCAACACCATAAAACATTTTTTTTAAAAAAAGTAACAACACCTGATCAGGTTGGCTCCTTTATAAAGCTTTATCAGCTAAAGAATTCCTTTTTCTTTTTTTTTTTGATCAACAGCAGACAATGAGACTGTTAACATAAGCCTAAGTCATATTTGTGAACTACTCTCTTTAGCTACTTTTTGGTGGAAGATTTTTTGGGTTTTGTTTTGTCCTGTTAGATACTTAGCATTATATAAAACTACCTTAAAATTCTTAAATCAACACCTACAGCAAAAAAAAATAAAAATTCTAAGTAATATTTGTAACTAAGCAGGTTCACAAAATAAACTTTTTATAACTATTTTGATAATATTAACCGTTATAGACATAACTCATCTTGCAAAGCCCTAACAACACTATCTATAGACCTCATATTGCTGCTCAAGTTTCACCCGTCTGACTTTTGTTCTCTTCCCCACTGCGGGTTACACACTTCCCATGTTCCACAACAAGGCTGCAATTTTCCCTTTAGTATCTCTCCCCAGCATCAGACACAGACGAACACCCTGCTGACAGACAGTTTCTGGTATTATTTCTGGAAAGCCAGAAAGCAGCTGTGGCACTACAAAGCAGCCAAACAGCACGTGCTTCCCAACTCCAACCTCATGCCAGGGAGCCTTCCCAATCGCCCCATGGCCTTCAGTGGTGCGTGTGACCCAGTACACCACAAGCCAATCAACTAAAAAGCTGCTCTAGAAGTAGCTTAAGAAGCAATCATTCACTTACTGTGTTATAAAGTTCTTCCAGCCTGGGAATTGTAAGAAATTTGTGCATGCTTACTCCATTTTCAATCAGAAGTTTCACAAATGCAACTCTATCCATCACAAGGGCATCCAACATAGCCTGTTCCAGGGAGCCAACCTACAACAAACAAGTAACAAGGTAGAGCCTGGGGAGAACCAGAAAACCCACAGAAGTAAATATACTTAGATTACGCAGCAGCCTCATTCATTTACAGGGCTGGGGAAACCACCTATGTCTACGAATACAGAGATGTCACCCTTCAAAACATTCTGAAGACTTAACCAGCAAGTCTTACGCTCTTCCACAGGTATCTCCAACTGACAAAGTACATGGGACTAAGTAGACATTGTGTTTAACATCACTAAGCTGTTTTCATAGATTGATATTGGATAAAACACAAAGACATAGAACATTTAAAGCATAATTTTCTCCAAGGACAAATGGTCAGAACCATCATTGCTATCAACAAGCCCTGCAGTATGTACTTCTGACTGCACACTCATGTAAGACTGTGTTTTATTTTTACAGTAATATGGGAAAAAGGCGAGATCCACAATGTAGTTTCCAAACTAATTTGCAGACTGCAAGAAACAGACATTTTGCCCTTCCCCTCAAAAAACTATGCAGTGCTGCCAACAGTGCATTTTACTAGATGCTTCTTAAGATATTCCTATGACCGTGCAACTATAAGGAACAAAAAGCATCAGACTAACAGAAATTCAGCTTCCAACTTTTGTAATGTCTTTTCTTCCCTAGATATTCAGAACACTTGGCACATTTCTAAAATTTTTGGACCATTTTCAACTACACAATAACAAAACAGCTGTAAGACTGCAGTATGCAAAAAATTACTGCCCTCATAATAAATGTGTCTGTATTCTACAGTCTTTCTCCACAAAAGTCAAAAGATTAATTCTTTACAGTAAGCTGATTTTCTCTCTTTTAGGAAACATTCTGCTTAATTCAGACCATTACATACCAGCCACTGTTGCCCATAGACAAAAACATGATTTTTGGCAATGTCAACTCTATCCCACGCGAGTGTAAGAACAAGCTGGTCAAATGCAGATGCATTCGTGCCTTAAGAAGCAAAAACAATGAAAAAAAATTAAAAGTAATTAAAGTATAAGATAATAAACATTATTGCTTCCTAAAAAGCAATCCACCACAAAGCTATACAGTATATTTCATAATTCATGACGCATGATGGTATTATACAATGAGAAAACATAGTAGATAATTATTTCCTTAAACACTAAATATTCCTAGATTATAGTATAAGTAATCCATCATATAAACACCAAACAACAATAGCTGGGGATTCCAAACACTCTTAAAATGAAGTCTCACCTTTTAACAACGCTGTAAGTATTGCAACATCAATGTCCTGATGTTCATCTGACCCAATATGAAAAACTGTAATCTGTCCAAAAGGTTAAAATGGGGAAAACATATTTTAAAATTATTTTCAGGCAAAGGTGATAACTCTGAAATACTTTAGAAAGTCACCTTATCTTCAATATAATTTAAGTCTATGCTCAATTTAAACTTATCTTTAGCGTGCACCTGTGTTTTGTTTTCCTAACTGGGTGCCACACAAAACAATCCTTTATGACCTTTTATGACCCTTTACGCTCCTCAATCAATTTGAACTTCTTTTCCCACTCTGATTATAATTCCTATTGTCTATAAACACCACACAGTATTCTGTTTACGCCTCCAGTTCATTCTAAATTATGAGCTTAACCATGTTACCAGCAAACATGTTTAGCCAAATATGACCATTTTAATCTCAGAACAGCACAATGTGATGTCCAAATGAGACACCAGTACTCGATCCCAGGCTACATATAAAGCTCTATAAGTGCTTTTGCTTTAAGCATGCAGTGATAGTAGACCTCTGTTAGTAGTTGCAATTAAAAGATATTAAAAAAAAAAGAAAAAAAATGCCCAAGGTTTTCAAAAATCAAAGCAAAAAAAAAAAGGCCCAAGGTTTTAAAAAATCAAAGCAAGAAAAAAGGACAGCAATGCAAATACAAAATACATACACACTATAAACAGATCAGAATCCTGCCATATGAAAACAAATAGGCTTGGGAACAACAAAAAACTCAAGACTACCAGAAATTATCACAAAAAATTAAGTCTCTCTTGGCCATGAGGTAAAGTATACATGAAAACACTGGAAGATCCACTATGTCCAGAAAAGATTTTTTAATAACTCTTAATCATATACAGCACAGAGATACAATTTAATATTATATCCACAAATGCATGCACCTTCCATAAAAAAATTTTATGGCAAGATCTACTTACAAGTTCTTTTTTTTTCATGCATTCCAGCAGTGTCTGAAACAAATGAACTGCTTCACTTTGACCGAAGTTAAATGTCTTTTTGATGGTTGAAATGATTTCAGGCTCAGCACCCTCAGGAACATTCCTGAGATTGAAACGAACAGACAAAACAGGAAAACATATTGTTACACATGAACAGTAAGAAAAACAACGCATTTAATTAGTTTGAACACGTCCATTCAGAGTCCTGCTATCTATAACCTTATTACTGTTTCAGTGGCAAAACCTTGGGTAATCTTCAGAAAGACGTATACATTGCTTAATCTACAACTTTCTACTACTGCCTCATAAAGTGACTCAGCTTCTCTCCCTTTCCTTCCCATACTCAGATTCAAGATACTCTCAACTAAAAGATGTTGACACAAAATACTAAGCATTCACTCCTGTGAGTAAGACCTGCTTCTGATCATACTATGGACAAAGCTGGTTTACTGCCACATTAGTCCCTGCCCCCTGGTTCTGAGGCAGTCCCAGCAAGGACCCAGTATGTTTAAAGGATTTAAGCAAGTCTGACAACTAACTAGAAATCACTAGACATTGTGTGGCCCAAGCACATCCCTTTTATTATGTGAAACTACACTTTAAACAGACAACAGAAGCATGTAAAAAAAGTTCAGTTTTAAGACTACTTGGAAGAAATAATATAGAAACTTTCTGATCCTGTGCTGGTTTTGGCTGGGATAGAGCTAGCTGTCTCCATAGTTGCTAGCATGGGGCGATGTTTTGGTTTTGTGCTGGAAACAGCGTCGATAGTGCAGAGACGGTTTAGCTCCTGCCGAGCAGTGCTTGCACAGAGTCAAAGCCTCCTCCGCCTCTCGCACCCGCTCCAGCGAGCAGCCTGGGGGGCACAAGAAGCTGGGAGGGGACACAGCCAGGACAGCTGACCCCAGCTGAGCCAAGGGACATGCCAGCCTGCATGACGTCATGCTCAGCACATAAAGCCGAGGGAAGGAGAAGGAAGCAGGGGACGTTTGGAGTGACGGCGTTTTATCTTCTCAAATCACTGTTGCATGTGATGGAGCCGGGCTTTCCCGTGGATGGCTGAACACCCGCCCGCCCGCGGGAAGAGGTGAACAAATTCCTTGTTTCGCTTTGCTTGTGTGTGCAGCTTCTGCTTTACCTATTACTCTGCCTTTACCTCAAGCCGTGAGTTTTCTCAGGTTCACCTTTCCACTTCTCCCCCCAGCTGAGCAGGGGGGAGTGAGCGAGCGGCTGTGGTGCTCAGTCGCTGGCTGGGGTTAAACCACAACCAATCCCTTTTCAGAAAAGTTACTACTATAACAGCTAACTGCATGAAAATATTTCCATTCAATGTAGTCAAGTGATATTTCCAAGCAGTTTGGAAACACATTATTGTCTTCGTTATTCTCCGTCCCTGGAAGGTCTGGACAGCTCTGCCTCCTGTTGAACACACTTACCAGCCACATTTATCACTCAGGTTACTATGGCAGCTTACTTAAAATTTGAAGTCCAAGCACAGGGAGCGTTTAAACAGAGTTGGGCCCTCTCGTTACAATGGTGTAACAGAATTACTGCATGTAACTCAAGTTACATACCAGGTGTTCCCCCTAATTTAGGATACAGGCGTATACACGTTTCCTTTCCTTTTTTTAAGCATTGCTAAAGCAAGCATACCCTACAGAATTTCATGCAACTAGTGAAAAATATGTACAAGGAACATAGAACTAGAAAACAAGTCTTTGTCTTTATACAGAGCTATTACAGCAGCCAGCCTGGAAAGCTGCATCACGTGTAAGATTACACTCTCCGCTTAAAAGCCTTTGTCTTTATGCAGAAAAAACTCTTGCACTAATTCATTAAGGAATAGCCCAAAATCCATCTACATATGACTGGTAGTTTGGCTGGCAGTGCTAGGACTTACCCTCCCTCCTCTGTTTGCTTGTGAACATATGCCAGTATGTCTGCAGCTCTCCCGGTTCCCTCACACACGACCACCGGCACAGGAGGACTTTCTTGAAGGAAGTCCAAAACGGTGAGTATGACATTGGGGCCACCTTCGAATACAAGCGCCACCACTGGCACACCTTGGCCAATTCCTACAGAGTTGCAACAACATTGTAAGTGTATAAGGAATGCCTAGATAGATTTCACATATTTAATAAATCAATTATGCCCCGTATGTCCCTTCTGTTGAATAACATTTTAAATCCTGCCTGACAGACATTTTAGCACAGTTTCAAGCACTCTTTATACTTTGCATGGCAGGGAAAGCACCGAAAAGAAGTTGATAATTACAGTGGAATCCAGTCTACAAAACAGAAGAGATTCTTCACAGAAATATTCCTGAACCAACGCAGAAGAGCGAACATTTTTTCTTTAGGGAACTCCCCTTCTACTTTCCCCCCAGTTTCTAAAGATGACAACACGTATACAATTTGAACATCGTTACACAGAAACCCTCTACAAACAGGGAGTATTGCCAAAGCATTCCTAGAAGAGAAAAAAAACCCACAGATGCGTTGCTCCATAATTGGGAAAACACCAAAAGTAGTCATGGCTTCTTTGCACAAACACAGATGATGTTTTACAAACTGAATTGCCCTATTGTGAAACTGCAAGTGATCACTGTCAAAACCATGCATCAATCAGATCAGTAAGACCTGACAACATACTAACAACTCAAGTGACATACATTTGCTTTCTCAAACAAAACGAACACTCAAAAAAACCCTCCTCTCTGGCCCCAGAGAAATCTGAAATCTACCAGCAATACCTAGGGTCCAAAGCAGCCGCTGAAATTTGCAAAACAATCATTCAGACTTGAAACATAAACAAAAGATTAATTTTTCTATTTTCTCATTCAGGTGTTTGGTGCAAGTACCTTTCTCATTAAAGAATAGTAACGTTCAGCCATCAGGCATCAGAATTACTTACTTGCATGAATCCGTTGCAAATTAATAGTTTTTTCCAGTTCTCTCCGCAATTTAACTTCTGCTCCGTACTTTCCAACTGTTCCATCATCCACCAGAATGAAATGGGAATGGAGGTTATTTAGGACGTTTAGTTTACTTAATGGGTTTAACAACGTTTGATATGGAGCAACCACCTATGTATAAGCACACAACAATGTCTTTTACTTGTAAAGATTCACATTTGTTTCTCTGAAACTTAACTTTTTGTCTGGACATGAGAATTGGTGGCTCAACAAGAAGCACTGACACATATAAGCATGCCTGGCGTCAGGATACACCAACAGCCGTAGCTCTTAACTTTGTGCAGGAAAGCAGAAAACTATATCACAGAAGGATTCTGTTCTGCAGGATAACAGAGAAAATATACTTGGAAAAAAGTGTCTTTGGGGAAAACCTGCGACTGCTGTGGCAAATAGTAGCACTGAAGACTCCACATCAAAATTTTTCAACTTACTGCCCTCTGAAAACGTGAATTCTCTGTAATACTTCAGCATTTTTGTTTATTTGATTCAGTAATATTGGGGGGTGGGGTGGGTGGGAGGATTAAATACTTGAGAACAAGCCACTCCTCTAGCGCATTTGCATTTTGCAACTTGTTTACACTCATGATCTTGCATAAGTCACAAATGTCAACGTATCCTCATAGGAAAGCAAGTATTCTAGTGATGCAAAGCAAGTAAAAAAACACGCTTGAGCAGATTTGTCAAAAAATAAGGCAGGTAAATCATTATTTCAGTTAGGTAATTTATCCTTACATCTCTTCCAACAAGGTCATTTCTGTTTTCAATCACTCCCCATGGAGCAATCCCAATAGTGCAAATCTTTCGAGATGATCTGGAAGCATGTTCTCGTAGAGCATCACCAACATGTTTTGCAACACCTGGTGGAGCACAAAGAGATTTCAGTGTACTGAATGTCACAGCTTATTGAGAAATACAACTGTGGTATTAGTTAACTGGGCCTTTAAGGATCTGGGAACTTACATGACACAACCCCAAAGAAAAAGCACTATACTACATCTACTAGAAGGACACAAAGTACCATGTATCAGTAATTCAATAAAATATATATTAGCCTAGTAAGAACTAAAGAGTTCCCAGTACATTACTGTACTTGTTTTAATCACAGTAAGTTTTTCCTCTTTTGGTTTCAAAAAGCAAACAAGCAAAAAAATCCCCAAACCAAACAAAAAAAAAGCCCCCAAAGCCCCCACCTTTATATTGTTTCTCTTTGCAAGACAAAACAGCAGCCCACTTCAATCTACACGTTCAAAATGCATTATTTTAATTTCACTTGACCAAACTCACTCAAATTCGCTTTGCCTTAAGATGAAGCTATGCATCCATTAAATCTTTCGACTCTTACAAACCGTAACCCAGCTAACCGTGCCCCTTCATTGGTGGTACTTTACCTGTGTTCACTCCTCCAGTTATAATCCAGGCTCCCGTTGTTACTGCAGCTTTAATAAGACCTTTGCCAAGCAACTGTTTGATGCGTGGGTGAAGTTCAAATTTCTGCATGCCCCCATGGACAGATATGACAAGCTTCGGCAACTCCATCTGCCATTCTTTAAGCATAAGTTGCAGAATAGCTTCAGGCTTAGTGTCATATGACAATCGCACGTACTGCAGGCACAGGAAGAGAGTTCAAAGGTTCTTAAATCATCACAGAATCAATAGATCAAAGGAAGAACCAGAATGTGTTTCAGAATATATTATCCTACTCCTGGCCATCAAAAAAGTAATTCACTTCCTCAAAACACGGCGGATGCAATAAATGAACAAGTTTCCTTTATGTGTTCCAGGATTAAGGAGAAGTCAGTTAATAGTTTTGAAAGCAAGTTTTGGAAAGGGAATGACTGTTATTTCATCCTACTGGCACAGTGACCTAGAAAAACGAATCTTCATGAAAGCACTGAATGATCTCTAAATTAGATGAAATTCAGAAATATTTATAAAAGTTCTGCCATCTACTGGGCAAAGGCTTGCATATCCCCTTTGAATTACAGACAGTTAGTTGCTTGCTTTTCCTTCCCTGTTCCTGGTGGGAAGGAAAGCTACATTCTTTTAATAGAAAACTTCAAAACTTGCAGCTTTTTAACTCTCTCTGCTTAACAGCATAAAACTAAGTAGATGGTTGATCAGTTAAAAATACTCTTACATCTTTAATATGAGCTATTCTGTAGAGAAAGGGACGTTACGCAGAAATCAAGCCCTACTTGAACCAAGTTCTAACTAAAAAACCATCACTATGCCAAGAAACTAGTTTTAGCAACCCCACAAGCACTCTGCAGAAGCGAGCACAGAAATGCATGTAGGCAGCTTGCTATTTCTGTGCTCGAAAAGGATTTGCAGCAATTTTAAGCTAAGCGTGCAAAGGAATGCATACGCTGCTATTATGAACACCAAAGAATTCTGCTAAGAGCCCTTCTCTCCACAGAGATGATCTGACTTCTGAGCCCTGAACCCTCCCTGGGGGCTCTGCCAGCTGCACAACGAACACAGCTCCCTCCTGCAAGCACTCCAGTTTGGCCAGAGGAGCCACACTGCCTCAGCACCTCCTGCAGCCTGAAACTACAGGGGCATTAAATCATTTCTGCCACAACTAGAAATCCTTTACAAAATGGTTGTGGAGAATATGTCAGAATTCCCAGTTTTCTAGTCTCTCCAATACATGTGCACTTGTGAATTAAGAGTTAGTTTCCAAACTTCCAGTTTATTGGTATGCTTGTTCTTAATGCCCTCTCCCAAAAAACTCCCATTACTCTGATCGGTACAATTATGCTTCAATAATTTTGAACAAATCCACTGAAGTAGCATATTCCACATCTGTCCTTAATTTTAAATGATTTTTCAGAGTTTAAAAATTATGAATAGAGGGTTACAATAGCAGATGTTACTTAAAAGGTCCTACAAAAATTCAACAGTAGTGAGCAAGCAAGCAGCATAGATGAATAAGCTGTATTTTCATGAAGTCTGAAACAGCGATATTAAATTCTTAATGTAATGTTTTGCTGAAGTGATTTATGAATTCCTATCACTGTTTGCAATTTAAAGGTAAGCCAGTACATGAATATGACTAATTCTGATAGAGCTGAGCAACTTCTGTACAAAAAATAAATTTTAAAAATGGAAAATCAGAAAGAATTCAGATCACAATAAAAAAATACAAGATTAGTAGAGGGCACTGATTTGTCATAGTATGTGTGACATTGTTTCAGCCTTCAATTTCAAGAATTAAATGAAGTATCCACCATCTCTATCAACATGTTTAGAGTAAGAAAAAAAGAAAACATCATACATGCCTTAGCCCTGTAAGAATGAGAGCCACCTTGAAAGTTGATGACACCGTAAGCATCAGTAGACGTCTGTTCCGTATGTTTTTCCACCGACCACTCTTCTATTTCCTGATTATAGTTTTCACCCAGCTTCACATCGGAGTATTTCATAGCAAGACTTGCAGTAAAACAAGCATGTTGTCTGACCAAGCGGCCACAACAGCACCTGCACCCAACCATATCATTTAGAATACTTCAGTAAAGACTAATATTAAAAGATTTCTTCTCTCGTCTTCTATCTACAGAGATATGTCAGATTTAGAAAGCAAAGATTCTAAATAGTATAGAAACCACTTTTCCAGAGCAAGCCTTGTCACCACACATGCTTATAGCAAGTATTAATTACAATACATAATAATTATGCAAAATATGGAAGCTCACATATTGCAAGTTGGAGGCCAGAAGAAACTGATTCTTTGAAGCCAAATAATTTACTTAACATTTATAAATCTGTGATCTACACATTGCAGACAGTTCTTTATCCGTTAGTTGTATGTTTTATATCTAACCTTTCACTGACTTGTCATTTGCAATATTGATCAAAACTTTTTCAAACCCTGTTATGAAAGTGCTTATTTAATGGAAAAAAATATTCAGGAATATTGTAATTACAGAAGAACTCTTACCTGACAAGTTGCTGACAAATCTGACATCCTGGAAGGCATCTACAAGAAATATTTAAAGATATGAGTAAACTCCAGCTTCACTTTGAAGGGGGGTGGAGGTGGGTGGGAAGGGAAAGTCAGATTCCTGTGCTTACAGAAGATTACTGAACAAGAGATCTCTAATGAATGGAAAACATGCTGCCCAAGTTTGCCCATTTTTAACACGGTAACTTGTCTGTCTTTCTTTTACATGACTGTAACATACTTGGCGTGTAAAAATGTATAAACATGCAAAAGTTTCAGTCCTGAGACTTCAGACAGGTTTTCCAGCTTTGAACCATCAACATCTGAAGCCCAGGAATATTTCCGACTGGATTATCTGCAGTACTGAAACTTTTTATCTAGATGCTGAGAAGTTAGTAACAGACCAGCATTTTCTGGAACTCATTCTAACGACATTGTTGCATCTGTTCTACAAATTCATCCTTCTAATACACATCCAAGTTGTACTACCTGTGCGGGAAGGTTATTTTGATCATTTCCGAGCTGCATGTACAGAAAAAGATATATTTGAACAGGCCTTATACAGTAGTGTCTTTACATAAAGGCTATTAAATAATTTCTACCCTCTTCCATCTCAAACAGTTTCCATGCTTTCCTGCTAACAGCTTTCTTATCATTTAAAATTAGCACGGCAGATAAATTTATACCACTGTTTTCCACAATTTTCATAAGCAGCTGTTAACCAATTATGGTTAAGAGCATGCAAAAGCATACAAAACCAGATGTTACACAGTAGTCTTCAATTGTTTTCAGACTCTGAGCATAAACAATTTTTAAATTTCATCCTCTACAGAAGTTACACTGATATTAATCATCTAAGTTTTAACAGTAAACTACAGCTTTACATCTTCTCTAACAGTTTTTAAATTATAATTATCTCTACTCAAAGGTACAGATCAACAAAACATATCAGATACTCCTGTCTAAATTAGATTCATTTATGCATAATTCACGAACACAATAAGCAATTCTCAGAAACTGAAGGACAGAATATGATAGGAAAGTTGTGAAGTCCCTTGTATGCTACAAATGGGTTAAACTAAAAGGGCAAGCATTGAAGATCATTTTGTTCCTTGTGAAATGCTCTGGAAATTTTAACAGCTTCCTAATTACTTTGTTTGCATTTGCAAATTTTCCATGTGCTACAATCATGGCTATAAATTCTAAAAGCTTCTCATGTCACATGGTTTCAAGGAATGTGGTGAATTACTTACAATAGCTTAAAAATTCTACAGCGTTTACTTTGTCCTTTTTCTGCCTAAAAACAAAGGTCTTGAGTAATAAATCTCTTTTGTTCTGTTGGGGCAGAGCATAAGGGGTTGTTTTATGGAAAAGACTAAAATCCAAGTTTTCTGAAATTCAGAAGAAAAAGTTTCTCAGCTTCTCTCAAATACGTGAAGCTAAAAAAAAAAAAAAGTCTGATCTGAAATCCATAATGACAATAGTAAACATTTTGGGGAGACAAAACTGCTTTACAAAATCAATTTTGAATCGATTTTCAATTTTAATTTATTTAATCTGTCATGACTATGCACATCAAATTCAATCACTGTAGGAACTCTTGAATTATACCTATAATACTTGGTGAAGGTAAACTCTACTAATTAGATATGTTAGAGGTATCGCTAACTTGCTTGATTTCATATCTCTAATATAGTGTAAGGGAAAAGCAATAGGTGAGATATGCAAAACATTCTTCATTAGTCTCAGCCTCCCCTCCAGAAACTTCTTTCCCCATCCTTCAGCCTCACTTTTTCCTTACAGAACTTAAGGATAAAAAATTACTAGATACCACATGAAATCTTTTGATATCCATATTGTTTTTATTTAATCTATCTTCCCTGGAAGCAAATATTTCTTTGTTTTGTAATTTTTTTTTTCTTCCATCACAATTCTCTTTATTCTTCTATGAATTCTTCACCCCTTTTTCCTGCACTATCAGGTTTATTTTTACACTTAGCCAGCATTCACACTGCTGTTCTTTAAATGCCAATAGAGGCTATCTCTATGTGACTTTCTGACTTCAGAACTATGCCAGCAAAAAAAAGTAATAAATAAATAAATTACGAAACCCACACAGGAGACACACCATAGACATCACTAGGAGGACTGGTAGGAAGCAGCAAAGAGAACAGAGGAACATTTATTAGAGATTTTTGCAATGCCAAAGTACTTTCAGAAGAAGAAAGAAAAAAAACCCAAGCCACACACAGAGTGACAATGTCCAGCAACAAAAGTGAACTACTAAAGACAGTATTTTATACAGATAAGTAGTTAAGCCAAAAATCTATTTTACACTCTCTTTATAATCTTTAAAGTACTGATATGTTTTTAAAGAGCAGCAATGAGTTCTTGCGTCATGTGTCATTTACCTGTGGGGGTCTTTTGAACTTGGTATAATATACACACACTCCCTCTTTGTGAAAGTATTTTCTATCCAGGATTTCTGGGACTGAAAAATAAAAAAGCGAAACAGTATTATAAAATAGAAATCATATAACTTTGCAATGAAAAATGCCTTTTAAGGAAACAGGAAATAGAGTATGAGGGGTATTATATTTAAAGATGAAGGCAACTAGAGGCTAACAAAGAGGTTAAATTAGCATTAATTGTTTTGCTGTCTCTCAAAAACTATCAAAACCATGTATGTCCCTATAAAAGCATCTCACACGGCCTAAAAGTTGAGATAACCAGAATCATTATGTAATTATACACAATTCCCTTAAAATCCAAAGTAATGTTTTCAAAGCTAACATTTAAATAGCAAGAATTTGCAATATGCAAATAAAGATGCACCCAAAAAAACCCCAAACAACTTAAAAATATACTGTTTACCTTCCTAAGAAAAAAAAGTTACAATTTTTAAAACTTAACCACACTGCAGTGAGAAACAAATAATCTCATCTATTTACCTCTTCACTAAAATAAAATTTTCATCTTGAAATTGCAGGTAGCAACACTGGCAATCTTTTCTAGTAGCAATAAATAGGTCAGAACCTTTGTTCTTCATCAAGAAACTTTTCATTTCAATAAACAAATTTAATTAGCAACCCTAATTTTAAGCTTAAACTTGAAACATATTCTGAAACATGAAATTAAGGAGGTTTACTTCTTCAAATGCTTACCTGTTCCAATAGCTGGACATAATTTTATTTCAGTTACTTTAAGCAACCATTAACATATGTTATCTTACATGATAATCTCAGGATTACATGCTAAATGATATCATCATGTACAATGTCTACGTCACATTTCAGCAATACATTAGGAAAGGAACTCAGACATGATTTTTAGTAATTAAAAACAAGAAATCAGTCTTGGGATGCCGATTTGCACATTATGCAAGATTACTTTAAATTCTTTTTAACATTGCATTAAAATTTCTTCCTTGCTGACAGCATGTCCTGTTCTACAGTTACACTTTACCTTTAGAAAAACGTGAGAAGTTTCATACCTGTTCTATTTTACAATGAGGGGAAAAAACCCAACTGCTGTATATTCTTCACAGGTATCTACAATAGAGGTCTGTGGAAGCTATGAAGAAACTAAGATATTTTTTTCCAGATCTATTATAACAGAAGATTCAGTAAAGATGGGTAGTTTTTCACTCATCACAATTTCAAGATCAGTTTAAGATAATACCAAGAAATTATTACAGGTAAGAATGTACCAGCTAGTTTTAATATAGGTCCCTGGAAAACTGCTCCTGAATTCCCCACCCTCTTTCAAAGTATTTCTCAGACTCAGCAGATCTTTCCCACATTGTTCATCACGATCTACCTTCCAATATTTTGTTTTAGTGAACTCTGACTATGAATCTGTCAAGATGGCAAACAACTCCTGCTCCAGTTTCTGTCCTAACGTTAAGACGGTCACCGGTCTCTTCCAAGGAGGATGGGAAGGTGCAGGGTACAAGTGCTCCCAAGAGAGAAAGAAGGGTAGGAGAAAGGGATGCAGAATCCACAGGGAACAACCATGGCGGGGAAGAAGAGCTGTGAACAACAGAACGAGCACATACACCATATATTTGAGATTTAAATTCATATTTTAAATACCTGGAATAAATAGCCAAAGCCATTAGTTGCCACCGTCCTACCTCCTTTCCCTATACATTGGAAAGGATGCTGTTGCAAAAGAAGAAATCAAGCAAGGGAAAAGCAGGATATTAGACATTATAAGCAAACATGGAGTTATGAAGGATTCTATCACATTTATGGTGCTTTCCCCTCCTTTTTGGTTTTTTCCTTTTCTTTTGGAGCAGAAGATCGAAGCGACTGAATCTTAACAGGATTGTGAAAGAGAAGATCTCTTCCTCCGCTGTCCTCAAAGTCCTTCTAATCTTTCAGTAGCTCTCCTTTGTCCTTGGGTAAGAAAAGAGAAGCACATCACTTTCCACAAAGAAGCTGGGTATTTCCTATAGGACATCTGCGCCTTACATGAGCTGGGCTCAAAACACCTTTATCTCTTCTCTATCTTTATCAGAAGATTAGCAATGTTATAAAAATAAATTTGATATAAGTGTATATGTACCTTTATGTATATTTATTGTACTCTACGTAAAAATACACATACAGTAGGTAGTCCAAATTCTCAGCTTCTTCCTCTCATAGTATTTTTTTAACACTATCAGGCCTCAGCCTTCGTGATATGAATACCAGTTCCAGAAGCTGCTTTCTTAGCTGAGTGTCCCCACTGTTTATATGGGTACGTATTTTTGTATTTCATTTCTTAAAACTGAGATCTTGTATAGACCATTACCTTAACATGGCAGTTGTTCAAGCTTACATATGAACTCTGCAGATCCTCCAGAATACAAAAAGATAAAGAAGAGTAATTTAATACTTAAATGTTTTAGCCAGCTGGCTAAAACCACACCTTGAAGCAAGCTATCACAGGCATAACATGCTAGATATTGAAAGCTGAAGTATATAAACCACAAGTAATTGCGTCAATTGCTCCATGCAATAGTGTTTTATTATTAAGTGGTAATCAAAGCTGGGGAGAAGGAACACTGGCTCACCATGTGCAACACCACTTTTCATAATAAACGGTTCTGAAAATTTAAACAAACAAAAAACCCACAAACCAATCATTAATTAATTTTTATCTTAAAGAATGTATAGTTCTAACCACTCATCGAGGATTTCTCTCTATTCTTCAGCAGTGAAAGTATTTTCATTAAGGCATGAGTAAATCTATGCTGTTTACACAGAGAAGGCTCTATTACATTATTAAAACATAATTGGAACTTTTCATTTGCTAAAATTAACTCTGAACTCCTCTATGCTGATTGATCTTTATTGCAAGATATTTTATACAGATCTCGCTAATTAGAGTCTTGTTTTCAGTCGAGGGGAAAAGAAAAAATTAAAAATGCAAACCAAGAAGAGAACACTAACTAAGAGACATTTCCCATAAATGGCTAAAGATCATATTAAAAATGTAGGAAGAACCGACACACATTATTGCCTTCCCTGTAAATAAGACCTATTATTACATAATGTTTCTGTGACAACCAGAAAAAGGAAGATGACATAAGGACACTGTTAAGATAAATTAGTTGCAGCAATTACCTCTATAGAAATAGTTCCTTGTCAGCTAAAGGTTAAGTTACAATAGGAAATCCAGACAAGTACTCAAAAATCAGTATGCAAGTTATCAAGACTTAGAAAAACTGCCTGCTCTTATTAAAGCTTTTAATCACAGAACTACACCTCTTAAACTCTGCTTCCAGTAATGGGGCAACTACTGCTGATTGGAGTGACCTGCTTTGCTAGCATGTTAAGAAGGTGTACCTCCTAGAAGGTGTACCTCACGTAATGGTTACAGGCAACATGGCTCAGGAGCTCTTGATACAAAGAATGAGCCTTGTAGTGCAGCTAGTCAAGAAAAAGGAAAGAAAAAGGGGTGAAAAAAGGAACTATGAACTTTTTTGCTCAGTCTTTAAGCTGTAGAGGGTTATGCAAGATACCCCACTCTGGTTGTACAGATTTCTGAGCAAACAACAAAGTTCACTGTGTCTTTTGGTACTTCTGAAAGAACTTAAACAAAAAGCACATAGATTTTATTCAATGAGCTAGAAGAGATATACTCGCCCCAGGATCATGATTAAAGGAAATACTTTAAACTATTTCCAATAAAAAACTCCTTTCATAAAGTTTCTTGAGTGCTGAAATAATTGTAATTGCTATTCGAAACAAAACGTACCCACATATTTTCTGAACTACAAACTCAAGAGGATGCGTGCCCAACCTCAGTATTTCCCACTTCTGGAAGTATCTAAATGCCAAAATAATCCCACAGCCTGTTAGAACAGGTGGAAGTTTTACCATAGCTGGTTTAGTATTAGCTATTTTTGATTCAGCAATAGCAGTAGCACTCCAAAGCACCAGTAATGGAAATTATTTAAGTGTACCTGCTCAAGATGCAAGGAATTCCTTACGTTATCTTCACTGAAATTCACTATGGATATTTTTAGCAAGTGTCCTTGTAGAATGAAACTTTGAACACAAAGCTAACTATAAATTAAGGTTATATAGATAGGAGGTTACATACAAAAAGAAGCAGTCACCAAAGTACAGTATGAGATCAGGTCTCAGAAAAAAAACCCAACCACCTACCACTCTCCCAGCTTCAACTCACGTAAGAGTTTATGAGCCTCTCATTCAATATATTAAAATAGTAAGACAACTAAGTTCTAGCAGGGCAGTAATTTATGCACAGAGTATGGCAAAGCCTTATAAAACTATTGTGAAATTCTCCAAGTTTATCCAACAAGTTTGGGCTGAATTATTTTCTGTATAGAAAGTAAGCCTTCCTGTTTTGCAAGATCTCAGAATAACTTCCATGGCTTTCAATGAACACAAATATGGCAGGTATAAATACACTGTATAACTGACAAAAGGATCCCAGTTTATTCCTTCTGCTCATTTGTGATGCTATATACTGTTGGAGGTTCATAAATTATAGAATATGCTACAAAACTAAAATTTAACTTATCTCAGATATATTGCTCTCAAACCTGCAACGCTGCATGCCAACCCAGCCATTCTACTGACAGTTTTTCTATAGAGCTGACCTGCTAAATCGGGAAACTGACCTGGATTTTAAAAACTGTATTCCAAACTGTGACTTTTGTGGAAAGCTGATAATTGATATTACAATTACTGACTGTGTACTGATTTGAACCTCCATTTCAAATTTAGAAGTCACATCACTTTCTATGGCACGTCGTATTTCATCTTTCAAATCTTCACTTACACCATATGGCAGTTCAATATAGGCAATAGTTTTTAAAGGAAGAGATCTTCCAATTTCATTTGTCCTTTATTTAAAAATAGACTCTGTATTCTTTCCCTACCACCTCCAATTTTCCAAAAAGCTTAAGTTTCCATTTGGGCAAAAGAAAATACATGGAAAGTTTCAGTGAGCCTGAAAACAAGATACAGTGGAAACTGCAGCAGGAATAGCCATGTGTGCCCTGCCATAGAGCAGTCCTGTCTGTAGGACACTTGCAACCAACAAGATAAATTTCAAAACATTTCTAAGTGACACCCTGTACTAAGCACATCCTTTAGCTTGCCTGTTCAAGGAAACATCCACCACCGAGTTACTGCTTCTTATATAACTATACGTACTGCACGCACTCTTGTCCTGATTTACCAGAGGATCTCTTATCTAATTGACCCAACTCCATCAGCCAAACACGTGCTGTGCCGTGGGACTGAACTGTGATCCCTGCCCGGCCAACTCACCCCTAGCTGAGCTCCGGCCTCCCGCAGCTACAGCTGAGAGGCAGAAATTCCAGACAAACCTTTATCTTATCGCTCGCATACTCAATACGTCAAATAAAACCAAATAAAGCCAAACCACCAGGACGAAAATGATACCCAATTAAATCAACACATATCGAGTCGTTTAGAATTCATAAAACTTACTGTGGGAAGAGGTGCCATAAATAAAACACACGCTAGCTCTCTGCAGAGATTTCCAGCAGGGGCTTCAAACCCTTAAGGTGGTAAGATCTGCTCTCCAGGCAAAGTACCTGGGCTTGTTCATGGCACAAATTAACTGAACGATACTAAAAACGTGCATCCCAGGATGAGCTAAGGAACAAAGCCACTGTGTATGGTGAAGAGTTATCTTAAAGACAGTTATACCTATATTTCCCCCCCCCGAAACACCTAAAGTTTTGTATTAAAAATGCTAGCAGACCACAACTCAGTTCCTCACGGAAACATTTATCATTTGAGGAAAGTCTTCAGAACTTCAGCTAACATTAAGTAAATAAGCAGATGGGAGGAAAAAAGAAAAAGGTAGGCAGTTTGATGCCACTTATTTGCTAATGCTTGTTTCAAACTCTTGGCTCCAGCAAACCCCAGACATTTAATTTACTTGCTTTCCTTGCAATTTAAAATTACATACCTCTATAATTACTGTTTGGGGTTTTTTGTTTTGTTTTTTTAAAGGAGGTGGGAAGAAAACAAAGCATTTAGCCAGCTAGTATTACAAACTATATTTAAAAGACTCTCTGCTAAAAAGTAACAGTGCTGTCTGTCCAGAGGATACAAAACACACAGAAAAAAACCTACAAAATTTGTTCTTGAATCAATAACTAGAGTATCAGTCAACCTTATCGCTTTTTTTAAAGTAACTGCTATAGAAAATAATGGATATGTGCAATACTAGATAGACAAAAAGGCCCAAATATTTTCACAATGCCAAATGATACTTACACAGAGGGCTTTAACGTAGCCCTGTGAAGGATATAACTCAAAGAGAACTTGTGCATTAAACTGTTGTTTAATCCACTACAAACAAAAATATTTGCAAGGATATTTTACCTGCTGTCCACATCAGGATTATTTCATTATTATTCTGAAACAACTACCAGCCTCATCTACAAGCAGAAATGTTGTTTCATTTATTTTTTTCCCAAACCCATTTGGGCACACTTCTTGTCACAGAACTCGACCGGATCAGGCAGACAGACCCATCACGCACCAAAGGTGTCTCTGCTATGTTGACGATCCTGTTCCGAGCAGAACAGTTCACCCGGCTTCACCTGACTCATAAGACACCAAACAGCTCTCGTTTTCTGGGTTGAAAGACTTCTCCAGTGAAAATACTGCTACGGTCCTGAAAATACATTGCTCAACAGCAAAAAAATACCGGTTTTATTTTAAATAAAAACTGTTGAGGAAGTAGGGAAGGGAAGGGAAAAGGGCATCAGAGAAAGCTTTCTGCACGCTGTGTTCAGCAGCAGACCTCCAATGAGCCAGTGAGCAAAGATAGGAATCTTCAAATCAATGGCTCCCTTAGTGCCGAAAACAAACCTTCAACAATCCCATTCTTCATTAAACAGTTCAGGAGATTTGCTCTGAACAGATTTCACAGAAATCCAGGTCTCTAACAGAGTAGCTATTGTTTCATCAAGTTCTTCTCTGACGTAACGCAGTCGCCACAGAACTCACCACATCCACATGCAGGTCTGGATGCAAAGAACACTTGGGATTTGTCAAAAGGGATTTTTACAGCTCTCTTGAACTTGAAAAAAATTATTCCTATGTGCTATTTGGAGAACTGGCTGCTTCTGTGAGAATTTTTTCACCATACAATCACAAAGCATAAAATTGTCTGGGGAATTTTTTTGTAGATTCATTTAATTCAGAAGACCATAAATTCTTATACAGAATTTAACATTCCAGAGTTGTTATTCTTAATCCTGATGCACCAGAATAAAACCCACAACAGACCTAACATTGTTGGGACACTTCTATTACATCCAAACTCAATCCACTTTACCCACATTACTGGGAAAGTTATGTTCTAACTTCAGTACGGGTCTTTCAGTGGAAAATTTGGGGCAAATCCAGCATGTTTTAAATAATTTTTTTTAAATTGCTGGTTTAACACCCAAAGGAACATGCATGCTGTTCTGTAGTTAGACCAGTCATAAAATTACTCCTCCTTTCTAGAAAGCATTTAATCTTAAAATGCATACACCATCCATACAAGGCATTAAAAAGAGGTTAACTAATAATAATCCATAAAATATATTTTATCTATTAAAATACAAAAATATAAATTAAGATATACTTGGAAAATATTTCACAATTGATTCTACAGCATGAGATATCTCAGGTCACAATGGAATATCAGTTGATTTCAGAAGAGACGCACACACTGGTGTAATTCCAGAACATCTTTCTCTCAGCCAAGAGAACAATAAACACCTTTGGAGTTAAATGTCCAATTATAACAGATACAGTAATTAAATAAACCTGCCAAAACCAGAGACTCTGTAAGACTGTGTCAGCATAGCAGATGGCATGCTGGGGCGGCGAGGGGGAGGGGGGCAAGGGGAGCAATGCATTTTTATTTCCCAGCTTTCAGATCCCAACAGATTTTGGAATTTTAGTAGAAAAAGAAAACACAGCAGAAGGTAAACCAGTTTCACTGCTGTAAACTGGGGTAAGTAAACTGATTTCAAAATAGTTCGCATTTCCAACCCTCCCAACTAATGAAATCCCAAGCTAAAAAAATTTCAGCCCTTCTAAAGAATCTATAAATTACTTTCTATGATCTCCTAGACCAATCACATTTCGATGCATTCCATAAAGCATTTCAAAACATACACCAAAGCTATGATCTAGAAGCAACAAACCACTGCGTTTTGAAAGAAGATGAAAATAATTCTTCACTCCCTAAAACTTAACAACCATGGATGAAAGAAAAGGATAAAAAGGGAGCATGTGGTAGTAACTGCAAGGAAAATACAGCCACAGCTTTTCAGCCAGCATTTTTAACTCTAATACCCACTTTGTTCAAATGAGAGGTTCCAAAAAAATACATGGCAGAAGTACACAGGAATGTCTGCAAACTTGTCATACAGCGCCTGCTTCTTTCTGATGGGGTCCCTCCTTCAAAACCCATTTTTCATTCTGCCGGGACACCCATCTAAACCAGTTCCAAATCTCTGACATTTTTAAACAGACTGCTTTGCCTTCCTTATCTACAGAGATAGAACCGTATAGTCTGCATCCCCTTTACCTCTCTCAGCAGCACCGACTTAGCTGCAGCCTGCAATCGTTCTAACCTTACCGCTGATGCAGACTGCAAGCCTACATGCTCCCTTAAATGAGACCAGCAGGAAGGTAGAGTCAGCGTAACTACTCACCAACACGCAACAGAAACCCTGCCATGCCTTTTCAGGTGGGTCAGATAATTTCTGTGGGTATCAAGGATGGCCACCCTCCCTGGTCCTTTCCGCAGGGACCGACAGGACACACTGAATGGCTGTGGAAGCCTCTGCACCTCCTGGCTCACCAGATTTACTCCACAGGAAAGAATTAGTTTGGTTCATACCTCACATTTCTGGCAGCTGCTGGGCTTACCTTGCACGTGCCACATAGGGTGTATGAACAGACAATCCATAAACTCTGGGTTTATTTCTGGAAGGAATGAGACTTGGGGCACGCTTTCAGAGGTAAAACAATTCACATAGCCTGGATCCGTTGCCTGTCCTCCCCAAGCAACTTCCAGTCCCTTCCCCATCACGTAGGGAATACAAATCACAGATGCAAGAAATGAGTTTGTGACCACCTCTGGTAATAAAGCAGTAGGAAAGGGTTCTTGTGAGCAGCCAAATAAATAAACCCTACCCTTGATTTGCTTCCGATTTGTTCCCAGATGAAAAAAGCTCAACTGGCAGCCACTATTCATAGATAGCATACAGGCTTGCAAGTTCACCTCACCTTGTGCAAAGGATGTATTTCAGCTTTATTTGAGCTGCAGATTTAAAGAAGGTCCTCCCTTTCTAGCTCATGAAGTGCATGAACATCTGATTAATGCATTATGTGCTGAAGCACATTAAAACTACAAAAGCAAGCTGGAAGGGTGGATGTTGTTCATCTTGCTCTACCACTTACTCAGGCTTTTCCCATTTACAGATCTGACTTATTTTTAATGTACAAATAAAGGTACTTCTCCATCATCACAGCAAAGATTTTGGTGCCTGCTGACTTAAGTAGGCTATTATTAACTCGCTAGAGCGATGGAAACTTGTTATCACTATGGGATTTTTGACATAGCTAGCCTCAGACAATCCTCTGAATATCCAAAACACCACCAAAAAAACATAACCAAAACATTATGCCCACATTTAAATTATTACAAATCAATAATATTTCTCTGTAGCATGGGTGAGAGGAAAAGGCAAGAGAAAGTGCTAGTGGGACGTGAAATAGGTGACAGCACCAAACTACTGCTAAGGATGATGACATTTCACATAACTTATCTTTCGACACAGTATCAAGGAAACCCGATTTCTTTTTATGACCAAGACTACCAACATTAGGAAAGAGGCCCGCGAGCAAACAAACAAAGAAGCACCTGAAACAGATTTGGAATTCTGTTCACTTTAACAGCAAGTACAATTTAAAAAAAAAAAAAGAACCACACCAAAAGTCACTTTGTGTAAGTTACAGAAATCACCTCAGAGCAGAAAATTAAGATTAGGCTGGTCCCAGGCTAGAATTAAAATATCAGCACTGGAGCCGACTGCCTGAGGAAGACAGAAGTCAGTCATACAACCCTTGAACTGTTCTCACTTCCTTCGCAAGAGGAATGCACGTGCATTACTCACGGACAGGATCATGGAGGTGTGATGGGGTACACGCCTGCACACCAATGTCCCAGTATTTGCTAGCTACAGCAGGGGAAGCGAACATTTCGGTCAGCTCTCTACAGCGAGCAGAGTTCTTGGGAGATTAGAACAGGATGGAGAAAGTAGGGTGAGCTGGGAGAAAAGCCAAAACAAGAATTTGCTTAGTATATTTCACCTACTGTCGAATTACAAAGACTTAAGCGTTTTTAAATTCAGCTCACTGACAAAGAGCTACTGGATTCAGTTACACTTCCATTGCCCCCAGGAGAGAGAACCAGCTCTCCTCCCAGGGCGAGCTAGGTCTGCAGTTGCTCAAGAGTGCACGCCGCCCGCAGCCCTCATCTCAGGGCACAAGTAGCATGACAGCATTCTAGAGACATCCGTGTACCTAGACTCTTATCAGAAGATAAAGCTCCCCATTAAAACCATTTCAGTAGTTTCTGTTTACTCTAGAAAAGTGCAAAGAAGAAACTTAACTGGGTTTATTTAGGCAAATGTGAAAGCAGCTAATTACCATCTGAAATAATATATAATGCTTATTTAGGCATTTTTAAAATTTTCCACCCTCTGTTTTTGAGGGGAACGGCTGTTTGAGCTACTGTGTCTTATTTTGTTGATATAATGAGGCTAGTCAAACATAAAAATTGAGCTCACCATCACAACCTCATGATGACTGCTTGAAATATTCTTTTACACTGATTTTCCCATTAGCATCCAACCATTTTATTATTAGTAGGTTTTGAGAGTCTCAGCTACACTCTTGCATCCCTCTTCATTAATCTTTCTTTTAAATATTATAGCCAGACCTGTAAAACCTACACAATGCAACGTACTGTGAGAGAGCTTAAAGTCATTCATTTTACCTCCAAGTCAATACTCAGGCTGCTAAAACGTACCATTTGACTGCACCATTTACCAAAAGCACTACCAAGCTTCCTATCTTACACATACTTCACAGCATTGCTAATTAAGATACAAGCACAGATATCCTAATGCCTAACTACTGACTTAAACCTAGGTCTGGCTAGCTCTAATGCAGAGGGGAAGAGAAGATGGTGTTTCTCCTACCCTAGTAAGCTTGAGTTCCCCAGCTGGGTATTCAGATATCAAATCAAAAGCACAAAACTCTTATCAAACACTTGTATGGACTTGAAATACTCTGATTCATCAAGTTGGATAATACCAACTAAAAAGCAGAATAATCTGTGAGGACAAAAACTCCCTTTTTGCTCTAGCAAGGAAAACTAAATATATTTGATAAAATGAAAATCAACTCAAGAAAAAAAATATCTGAAATGTAAAACAGGATATCCATTCCAGATGACTGTTCACTAACTGAAGGTATAATGAAGCAATGCAGGTAGGATATACAATTTACTGTCTCCATCTTATCTCCTAATTTTTGCTTATTGCATAGTGGTAGAGGTATTACCTACTCAAGCAGGTCAAAGAAAGTACAGTTTTTCAGCTCTCGCACCAAACGCCGATGCAGAATTGCAGGCTACCCACAGAACCGAACTAGCTGCAACACCTTCATGTTAAACACCACAAGCCTAAATAATCACGCCAAAATTAAATAAATGATTTTCAGAAATAGCTTTTTTTTGTGGAGTGGGGGGAACAACTAATTAAATTATATTGAGAGATCACAGCACCACTTGCACTTTGTAAATGTTTTCTGTTTATTATACTTCCAGCGCACTCACTTCCAGTAAAGCTCACCAGTGCCGAGTGGTACGTGGCACAAAGACCCGCCTAAGCTGTACTGGACTTACACCTCAAGCTCCCCTCCGGCCTACGGGGGGAAAGGATTGCAGACAGACTATCATTCTAGAGAAAGAAAAGACAACAGTAAGGAGGTGGAGGTCCTGGTAACGGCAAAGCCAAGATACATACGGGAAATATTTGCTTTAACAGATGCAATTCTTCAAATTATACAGCCAGGGTGCAGTCAGAGAAGGCAAAGTTGATTGAACTCCCTAAGCAGCACCACATTATTTCCAGGAAAAAAGAAGGAGGTAGCTCTGATGTCAGAATGCACTGATTCAGATGCAAACTGGGCAGCAAACTAAGGCACAGGAAAGGACCACAGGGCCACGATGAGGGTGGGAAGCAAAACATCCCCTCTGGTAGCAGTAAGATACTGGGTTAGCAAAACAGCTGAGCTGATCTAAGCATACTGTCAAGGTACATCAAAATAATCCCCCAAAGCCTACTTACTCTAGGCATCCAGGAAAAGACTACAGATCTGTCACACTTTAAAAAGGCATTCTTTTTAAGCACCTGTATCCTGATGTTCAGGAAGGAAAGGAAGCTAACTGTATTTCTTTATTTCTCAGAGAGCTGCCAATGAAGCAAGAACATACTGCCTAAGGTCACATTTTAGGTGAGAAGATACCCTGGGTTTAAGAATAGCATCCATTCTCATCTGGCACTAAAGATTTTTTTTCTAATTCATGGTATAATTAAACCCCAACTAACTCCTAATACATTAATTAGAAGAGATTTTTCTTGTCCTGCATGCAAGATCTTTATATTTATCAGAAAAAACCAGTAATGACACCCAAGAGGATAGTCAAAAAAGACCAACCTTATCTTAGCAGTGCTAATTTTTCCTACGTTCTCTCTGCAGAGAGGAGAGAAAAGAGCTGCTCTGAATCCCCCTCAGTCCCCACTGTGCAAGCCTAGGGACTCACTGCCTAATTAGCTTTTGCGAATAATCCTCCCCCTCTCTGCAAAGTCTACCTGTATTCTGCAGATCATCTACATCCATGTGACCAGAAAACATCTTTCTACAACCTGAAAACAGGATTTTTCTGAAAGCAGAAAAGATTCAGTCTTGCACATTTTCTACAGCACAAAGAAAGTGCAGCCTAAAGTATACTGTATCGTGTTGTCCAGCAAAGTACTATGATTATACTAGTACCAAATATTTCTCTTGTGGGCTACAAAACACCGAGCACAACCAGATGATGCATTCAAACAATGACTCGTTTGTTAGCAGCCTTCATCACCGCAGAACGTTCACCTGTAATGCTAGCTGGCAGCCCAAACCAGGACAAGGATGATGAGTGCTTTCTGCTCTCTTTCCCTACATAAGCAACATAAAAAGACCGCATTGTTTCACTACTGTATTTGAAACAATTACAGAGAAATTAACAGTGAAGAATCCATGACTGCTACATACTGAGGTAGGTTTTACACGGAAAACTGCACGCATACAAACTGTTCTTTCTACAGCTGAAAACTGAAAGGGGATTTTGCCACATAAAACTTTTACAAAAGAAACCAAGAATAAGACAGACCAATTGCTTAACAACGCAAAGGCTTCAGTCCTCATCAAGAGCATTTGTGAAGCTGGCACAAATTAAAAGGACAAAGGTTAGTTAGGGGGATATTTCTGCTTTTCAATGCCTCTGGCTGCCAAGCCAGTTCCTGCCGGTTTAAGAGGTTAATGTCCATCCCAACCTCACATCTTTGTTTAGTGCCCCTCAAGCAGGCCAAGGTAAGTGCTGGCAGGGCTGCCCCACAGGCTAGTCTGCAGCATAACCCTGCGAACATTTGCAGCAGCACGATCAAGGAGTCAGTAAACTACAGCTTGTGAAATCAGGAGTGAGCTTCTTCCAACTAGTTCTGCATCCAGAGGCGTTGCAACACCAGACGATGCTAAGTTCCTAGAAAGTTGTCTAGGATATTTGTCAGCTATGATATCAGTGATTCATTACTCTTTCCCTAGTGTGAGATTACTACCTTGAGCAGGAATTCGTTCAAGATCAATCACTCTCAGACTTTCTGGCCAGATCACCCTCAGCCATGCACTCTTCTAATGCCTTCAGCTGAAGCTCTATTAAATTTGCTGTTTAACAGAATGCTGCAAACTACAGTTTAGACAATACTGCAGCCAGGGAACACAGGAGAAACTGGTAAGACTTTGACATTTCAAACATCATTAACTGCACCTACTCCTGTAGATTAACTGATTTTTGTAATTGAAGAGAAAGTTGATTAACAGTTCTGTAATTACACAACCGGTTTTTTTAGGCTCAAATCATCTGTCACTTAAGCACATGCATAATTTAACCTATTCAGGTGACTGAAGTGATGCCTGACTAAATACTTGCATGACCGCAGCAGCCACAGGGACAGGCTTTGAAAGGAAGCAGAGCTTTTTCAGACTGGCTCTAGCCACAAACCAGTATACTGTATTAAGCTTACTACACAAGACCAATACACATGCAATTTTAACAACGTTGCACATCGGTGTGACCCTCTTTGAACCTGGCCACATGGTTGCTGTGCTGAGCTCTGTCAGATACATCAGTGGCATGCAGCTTCGCACTCTCCTACCCCAAAGAAATAGGTTCAGCTTCTTGAGAAAGTTAAACAGGAACAGGAATAGCACTAGAAAGCAAATAAGCAGCATGTTAAGAAGATGGAGAGAAAAAAACTAGCATTATCATGTTATGTGAGACAAGTTACCAGCAGTGGATCATTTGCCAACAGAAATAACTTGATGGGAAGGGTCAAACTCATCTTGACGCAGCTCAGCGCACAGACTACAGCACGGCATACCTGGTAAAAAAGTCATCTTACATCTAGTAGCACACACTCAGAATGTCAAGAAAAGCATCCTATCTAAACAGAAATTTAGATACAGAAGTATTCCAACGTCGCTACTACATGCCTGCAGTACAATTAGACCAGGTCTGCAATGCGATTTGGTTTATACTTCAAAGAGGCTACAGAACTTGACTTGTGATGGTGCAGCTCCATCCATGCCTGTGCACAAGGCTGTAAGACAGAGAAAACACTCATACAGAGAGGGTGGCACGCAGAGTAACTGAACACTTACTAACAGGATGGCACAAGTCAACTCTCAAGCACCTCAAAGCAAGCCTCCAAACCAGCTTCACAGCTCACATCAAGTTTAGGTGTGCCACAGTCCAATTTCCTAAGCCTCTGCACATGATCCCACCCTATCTCATACCAGCACTGGCACTTATGCAGTCACATGGAGAGCCAATCCAGGGAAATGACCGACAAAATAATTAATCCTCAAAAAAAAAAAAAAAAAAAAAGGAAGTGATTAGAATACATGTTTGTTCAATTCAGATCCCAAAACAGTCACCAAGTACAGAAGGAAGCAAAAGAGACAGGTGGAAGGGTGACAGCCAGGGCTTAGGTGAGTTTAGACTGGATTACAGCCACACCTTTAAGAAGTTTTGGCAGATTTGGGAGCGGCTAGTAAAGATGCTATGGACCTGAACATCGACCCTGCCCTGCATCTGAGATTATTACCCTGCAACACACACATCCACACCTCAGGCACTCCAGGTCCGTCTTGGGAACTATATTATCAATGAAGTGAGTAATAGTGGGAAGACCTGGACTGCTGAGTAGTACTAGTTCTAGAAGTGCCTTGAATCTAGAATTTTTTAGGCAAGGAGTGCTTGTGAAATACAGTATTCCTAACAGAGCAACCAGAAAATCATTTGCAGAAGGCATAAACATAAATTTGAAGTCATGTTTGTCAAGTCCTCATTCACAAAAATTGATTACCACTTTGCAGTATTAGGCAAAGAAAAACTTCCCAGATATTAGGATAAGAACTGTCAACCAGAGTCATCTTGCAAAATACCACCAAGCACAAGGTAGGAGGCTACAAAGTGAAGGCATCTTTCTGTTTCTGTTGTCTCTTAGCAAAGATGACAAGAATCAAGTAGACAAGTAGATAAGATTAAGAAAACAACTACCTCTTTGGGTAGAGGTAAGTGGGAATGCTGCACAAAACAAAGGCTGGTATTCAGTTGCAATAATCATTGTGTTAAAACTGACAGAGCTGTAACTGACACTTTTCCCAGGCTTTGAAGATTACATAGTTATATTATGGTGAAAGACTGAACACCTAGATTAAATTAATTTAGAGCTTTAACAGCAGGAATGGATTAGTGTATGACAGCAAAAATATACTGCATTAATAACCCAAAAGGTTATCAGTAAAAAATAAAAACAAAAAATAAAAATCAGCAAATCAGAAATTAATAGAAATATGCCAATTCTCAGAACCTGCAGCTTCTTTTTTTAAAATCTCACTTGATTAGTAGTAAACAATTAAAGACAGAATCCAATAGCACTGGGAGTCATCCATATCCGACTTTGGGATCCCCAACTAGGAAGCAAAAAGCCTAACCAGGCTGTCACAGACCTTAAGAGAGTTCCAAAGCTCTCCAACTCAGAAAAAGGCCTCCCCAACCTTTTGTTATTACAATTACTAGCACTAAGTCTAGACATTGATAAGATTCACATGTGCATAACTTCCAGGCGTAGACAAGCTACAGGCACACATCTACCTATACTCTTTGAAAGTTAGCCAGTTGCACACTCTTTGCAAAGCACATGATGTGCACGTAAACAAAATAAGCACTTCATGTTGGACTGTATCTGAGTGCTAACTAGTGATCTCCACAGACAGGTTGAAGATGAAGTATCAACCAAGCTTTCTGAAGTTGGATGATCTTCTGAAAACGTTAGCTGTCAAAGTACACACAACAGAGTACCAACTTGATTCTGGAATCAGCCTGTAACATTCCAATTTTGCAGCTGTAGAAAGTCAACAGCTACGCTAGCACACATATCAAACGCCATCCTCCTTCAGCTGAAATGAAATCAAATAAAAATGGGTTGGGATACACTAACCCCGCAACTGCACATCTGCCATACACACAGAGAGATCAAACATCTCAGAAAATCCGATAATAAGAAATGCATGAAACAGCTCGATTTCGAATGAGTTTGTAAGAGTCTAGGCAAAAAAAAATATGTTGCTTTTAACAACATAAGTATTAAATAATTTGCAACTTTGATGCGACTTTTAGAATTTATTTAAAAAAAAACAAAACACAGACACTCCCAGAATTAAGGTTTAATCCAAGCCTACCACCTCAGTAACATCTGAACTTTGGTTAAGGGGAAGAAAATGCAGAACTTATATACCAAGTTTAATCTGTTCTAATGTGCTGTCAAGTTTGTTACCATACTTTAAAATCTTCTTGGCAATCAACCACTACATTTATTTTACAGGCTATTCCTGCAACATCCTCATACCATTATGTTGTCAAACCACTTTCCACAGTTAAATATTCTAGTCCTTTCATAAGGCAGCTTTTGGGAATTATCAGCACCACAATCAGCAACAGCTATTTTTCTCCCTGTATCTCCCATACAGTTAGAATATTTTTTGCCCAATTCTTGAGAAGGAAAAAACCAAACCAATACAGTTAAGGATAACAACATTAGTTATCCCAGTTTCTCTCTTGGTTTTTTTATTTCATTATCCCATCAGAAGTTCACTGGCCTTTCCTTCTGTGGTAAGAAATTTCCTCTGCCCACCTAACAGCCATCAGACAACACGTGTTGTCCCTGCTTCCCTTCAAGAATTCTAGTGGCTGGGGAGAAAAACAAATTTGAGCTGTTCTGTGGTTCCAGCAAACCTGGTAGTTAAAGAAAGTGGCTCACACCCCTGCTTTAAAACGTCTCATATCCACTTTACATACTAAGCAAAATATGGGCGTAAAGGGGGCTGAAAAAGCCTCACCACTCCTCAAAAAAACAGCATTCTCTCCGTCAGTGCAACAGCTGTGATGGAGACCGGTCTGAAACACTGCTGCTGAGGCCCGTGGTCCCATCCAGCCGGACGCCATGGTTCAGTGTGCCAAACAGCACCGGGTTAGCGAGCGGCTGCTACCAAACAGAGCAGTCACCTCCCGCACACCCTGCCTCCTCCCCTGTGCAGCAGCACCGATGCCCCACTAATCCTGCACCAAGCCAGGTCAGGAAGCTAAGCTTGCCAATACAAAGGTTTTGGGGGTTTATTTTTTTGGTTCTTTTGTTAGGTTAGCTTTCTATTACTTGAAATACAAAAATATCTACAATTCAAGTGAAAGAAAAGCTAAGCTTAAAGTAATAAAAATAACAGAAACCAAGAATGAGGTAGATCATTTTTGGTAGAGGTTGAATCGCAATATATATTAACATGACACTATTACCTGTACATTTTCATGATTTGAGCAAAAGAGATGGAATTAAATCAAATAAAGGGCAATAACAAGAGTGCAGAGAATACAATAGAGGAGAATGAAAGTTTCAGGCCAGGGAACATAAAGAAACAATGCAACAAACTCCCAAGTTTTACCACAGGTCAAGTCAGTATCATGGACTACTTTTGTAGAAATAATGAAGCATATAGACTAATTTGTCAGAGGCCACTACCTACAGTAGTAGATACAGGCAGTATCAGAGGTAAGAAGTGACATTATCTTCAATAATCATGCTAAGTACCTTATCCAAATATACACACAGACTGAGATTATTCGGTAATTTATCTGCTGAAAAGTCAACTGCCAGAATTTCAACCAGCGAAGCTAAAATACACCAAGATGGAATTATTCACATCAGAAACAAGAAACATGACCTCAAAGACAAAACTTCAGTTCTGGAAAACACACACATTGATTTTACTGTCAGTTTGCCTTTAAAAAAGTGAGACAAAGAAACCAGAACTGATGTTACTTGCTTCAGCAAATTAAGGTGGCACGCAAATATTGCGGCCAAAGTAGACACGATTAAAGGAAACGAAGGATTCCAAAAGAAATAAATATCTAAAAAAAAAAAAAAAAAAAAAAAAAAAAAAGGAACAAGACAAAGATACATTTTTCAGGTTAAGTATATTGGCATGAGAAGTATCATTTCGTTGTCTTGATTTTTGAAGGCATAAGTCACAATTTCAAAATCCAACCTCAAGTCTTTAAAGACTAGAACTTCAAATTTGGGCTTGTTTCTGACAACACGCTGACAGCATCAGTTTAGTAAGAGTGTCACTGCTAGTATAGCTACGTATTAAACTCCTACTTAGGGTAATCAGGGTCTTTCTGGGAAAGAAAATTAAACCTGCTATGCAAAAACCTGTCAAGTACACAAACTGTTGACTATAAATGTATCTCCCTCCCTTCACACACACTTTTTGACAAGTCCTCTTAGAGACTGATTTGCAGCATTACTGGTGTAAAGTCGACAAACTGATACGGCCAAACTCTATTGTGTCAGCATCAATTAAGTTCAAGACAACATCGATTAGTTTAGAAAACACTCATCTGTCATGACCGTCCACAAGGAGCGAACAGTTAACAGAAAGCACATCACGAAGGGACGAGAAAGAGAAGGAAAAGTTTGGGTGTCGGTGAAAAGCTTCCAGGAAAGAGAAGCACAGCAAGTGGTAAAGATAATGATGGGAAAAAAGAGAGGAGTCTGGATCCTGCAGTCTATCGCCAGCAGAACAGAGAAAGCAGGGCTGATGCGATAAGACAAAAAGGTAAGTCAGCGAGACTAGAGTTAGGCAGAGCCTCAAGGGACAAGAAAAGAAACGAAAGTTTAAAACACAATGGAGTGCCTCTCTCTGAGATAATCCACGTGGGGAGGTAGACGATCTGATAGAGTATCTTTAAATACAAGTGAGATAGCTGTTAAATGCAAAGTGATGTTTCAAGGTGCCTTTGTTCGACAAGTGAAAATCACCCTTCCACTCCTGAGTTCAAACAAGCAGAAAAAAAATATCAAAGCGAAACATCAGGAAACTAAGGTACAAACAGTCCAACACCAGCCTAAACAGTTCCACATGCACAAAGGTTTTTTCACCTACTTTAAATAGCTAAGTCAAGAATGGCCTCATACCAGAAGGTATGAAGGATGATCTAGCAAACACTTATCTCACCCACACAGACACATTAAAAAAAAAAAAAAAAAAGACAAAAAGACTTAACTCCCAGAATCCCAGAATTACCACACTGAAATACTCACTCTTGAGGATAATTCCTGATTTAAAGTTGGACACTGCCCAGCAATTATTCAGAACTGCTAAACAGTCATGCAGCAGCAGGGAAATTTTTAGCAAAACGAACCTGCGTTAAACATCCCACATTCAACTTAGGCAAAACACCTGTTTAAACAGTGGCTTCAAAATATCCGATAAACACGGGGTAAGTATAAAACATTGCAAACACGCTACATCGCCAGCAAAACTCCTGAGCCGCAATCAGTTTACAAATCTATCATGGTTAAAAGCAATCTGTGCATTTCTAGGCTATGTCAGCACCGACTGAACACTGGAGCTAAAACCCAAACCAGCTAAATACCAACCACACCCCAGAAAAAATAAAAACCACCTCAGGAGAGAAGTGCAAGTACCACCACACAGGTGGGAGATGCCAAGCGCGCTTTCCAGTGGGAAAAGCCAAAGGGAAGGCTCCTGCTGGAAGGGTGCTGGATTTGCAGGTTCTGGAAAAAGATGGCCCGCGTTTCTACACAGCTCACAGGTATCGTCAGAAACAGAAGGCTCACAGGTATGAACCCCTGTGGTTTTGAAGGATATACTGTGACATGGAACACCTTTATCTGACATGAAACAAAGCAGCTGGCTGGAAGTTCAAGCAGAGCATGGAAATCCACAGATCCACGCTCCGCACTCTCAAAATTATCTGAAAGCGCTTGGTGGTTCGCTCCGAATTCTGTGAGCATCACCTAAGGAATAAATTCGCAAGGATGAAGAACCGACTCGCAGCCAAAGACAGAGCTGGGGTTAAAGCCGTGTTTTCCCGTAGGAACCCGCCCAGCTCTCTGCAAGGGCTCACACGCTCCCCTGGACATGGCAACGCGTCGAAATGGTACAAACGACACGGGGAGACAGACGAGCCGGGAGGCACAGCCGCATCCCCGGGAACGGCGCCGTCGGCCGCACCACTCCGGTACCGGGCGACACCGCGCCGAGGAGCCCCGCAGGAAGGCGGCGCCCCGGGCAGCGGGACCCCCGCCGGGGGGCGGAGGGCAGCAGGGCGGCGCGGCCGGGCCGCCGGCACCAACCGGACGGCTCCGCAGATGCCGGGCGGCTGCCTCGCCCCGGCGGCTCGGGGCAGCCCGGGCAGCTGCGGGCCGGGGGTGACGCCGGGCCGGGCCGGGCCCCAGGCGGCCAAGCCCGCGCCTCCCCTTCCGGCGCGGAGGTGTCAGCCCGGCGGGTCCCTCCTTCCCGCCGCCGCGGCACCCCGGACGGGGCGGGCAGGGCGGCAGCCGCCGCGGCGGAGGCGGGCCCGGGGGCCAGAAGGGTCGAAGCGGATCCGCAGCCGCCGGCACCCGGAGCGGCCGGCCGGGACCCGTCCGAGCGGCGGCCGGCACCCCCCCTCCCCCCCCCGCCGCCCTCACCATTCTCCTCAGGGCCGGGCTGGGTCTCGGCGCCGACTCTGGCTCGCCTCGCGCCGGGCAGCTCCCGCTCGTGGTTCGGCGTCGGCGGTGGCGGGGCCTGTCTCCATCTATCGGGGCTGGGCTCGGCGGCGGCGGGCGGGCTGGGGACGGGCCGGGCGGGGACGGCGCTCCGGGGCCGCAGGGGAGAGCGGGGCGAGGCGGACGGCGCTGGTTCGACTCCGCACCAGGACCCGGCGCTGACGGCGGCCTCGGCCCGGCGGCTCTTTCTCATAATTGTGCGACTCGGCCGGCGGAGCCGCGGCGCTGCCGCGTCAGCGCGCACCGCCCCCGGGAGGAGGGGGACGCCGCGGCCCCCCGGGGCGGGGGCGGGCCGGCCGGCGGGGGCAGCCGCTCCGCACGGCGGGGCGGGGGGAGAGCGCCACGACACCCCGGGAAGGCGGGAGCGAGTGCCGGCGGCGGGGGGACGGCCGTGCGGGGCAGGAGCGCGGCTGAGGGGAAACGCGCGGGGAGAGGGAGGCCCCGCACCGCCCCGCCGGCCGCCCCCCCGCCCCCGCACTACTCACTGCTTACACCACGTAGCAGGGAGCAGCGTGAGTGAGGAGCTGTTGGCGCTTCTCCGCGGTGAAGTGCCGCCATGAGCACCGTGTCAGCTCGGCCTGGGCTAAACCGGAGGAAAATTCAATCTGGAGGGAGAGAGGAGGATGCGCCTCGCCCACTGCAGCGGCCCCGCTCCCAGCTGAGATCAGGCGCTGCCCTGGGCAGGAGCCCGGTCTGCTGTCCGTATGCCATCAGCAAACTGTGGGAATCAGTATCACCAACAAAAAGCCTCCCACAATAACTCCCAGTGTGTGTTTCATTATATAGCTTTTCAACAAACTGTGTGCCTGAATAAACAGCATTTGTAAAGGAAGACAAATAGACTAATTAACTTTGGCTTAATTATTTGCCTTCCCTAAATATATATAAAAAAATACATTTTTGGATGACTTTTCTAGGATGTCTAACACTATGACGTTAATTTTTAAGACATATGCAGTCAGCTCAGTGTTGCTTTTGCACTGAAAACATGGATCAAAAGCGAGTTAAATCTGACTTAAAGGTCCTGGTACCATTTCTACAATACCATAGCCACAGAAGAGCGGTACTTTTGTATAAACTCAATCAGAACATCCAAATTAATTTAAAACCTTTGGGTTTCATTATTGGGCCTTATCCTTTGTGCTGTACCAGGTATTACCCATCTTCCCCTGCTGCAAAAGGTCAGCATTAACTGCACGTAGCATTGGGCGAAGCTGGCAGACACACGAGTGTGCACTCACACCTGAACCATGGTTTGTGCATCGCAGGGTAACAGCTCTGTGCACCCAGCCGAAAACTGGTGAGCCTCAGCATGACAGAAACTGCCTCTGAGGAGTCTGAGGCTCAGCACGCTACCAAATTTACTAGACCCACTGCAATGATTAGAAAGGGGTGATCAAAAATCAAGTCAAGCATTCAAAAAAAAGCAGAATTGGCAGCCCCTAGTTTAGACTGAACCGTAGGTAACAGGAAGCAAAAGGTCCTCGTGTTAACAGCCATTTAGCAGGGCAAGTCCAGCAGTAAATTGGCTACAAACAAAAGGCACAAATTTGGAAAAATCCAGGCAACTGGGCATTCAGCTTCCACGTTAGGGTGTTGCTGCAGGGAGCTCAGCTGCAGAGGAGCTCCTGGTGTTTCTTTTTAGTCAGCTTCAGAATTTGTGCTCTCTTACATAGGTATGGAAATTAGGCCCCTAGGACTCTTTAATTTCCACTGAACAGGAAAATTAGGTGTTTCCAGGGAAAACTTAAATTAGTTCTGAGTGCAAGATCTCGCAAATAACACACTGGATTCACTCTTACTGCAGGAGAAATCCCAAGCCTGCTGCCCTGCAGCTACTTGTTCCCGCCTGGATTCCCAAGTGCTAGTGCTAGCTCTTGGCTTACAGAGCAGGAACAGAAGGAGCAGTGGAAGCCCAGTATATTTTTCTGGAGATTGTTCAAGAACTTTCCCAAGGAAAGCAGAGAAAGTGGGGGATTTCTGAGTTCTTTGGCTAACACGATAAAGCATTTCTGACAAACTACCACATTCCTGCTTCCTCCCTTCCTCTTTTTTCCCCCCATTCTAAATGATTAATCTAAACCTCCTCACGTCACACATGAAGTTAATGAGAGCAAGTTCTTCTACGATTAGCTCCTTCACCTCATCTCACAGCAGTATTTGGGCTATACTGACTTGCTTCCCGTACCCTCTAAGTTTAATGTTTGTAAATGCAAGAGCTAGAAGCAGCAAAGAATTCGGAAAAAGTAGCTGGAGGCCAGCCTGGGCATGAGACTTCCCTGGTACAAGCCATTGTTTTAGGAAAGCATGCTTGAGGTGAGGAATTTTCCATGCCTTTTTTCCTGTTGATCCTGCAAAACTGTAAAGCGATTGACATCAAATTGTATGAAAAGTTCAGCTGTTTGTGATAAGCATAGATGGAGAGACAGCACATTATTTCACTGGAACAGCTTGTGAAGAAAATGAAGGAAAAATGAGTCATCAACATCCTCTCTGCCTCACTGTCTGGGGGAGCGTCAGCCTTCAGTGTTGTGAAGGAGGGGCAGGACATAGCACGACGGGGAACAGTGACGGCGCAAGGCACGGGGAAGTCACCTTATATCCTTCGATTACGTTATCAGCCATACAGAACATGATGTGATTTGACCCTAAGCTAGCGGTGTCAGTCATCCAAAAAGATTGAGTTATTCTACATTCAGATGTTAAATCTTATGTTTTGATTACTGTACCTCAGCCTTAGAGGATGAAGCTGTAGGATAAATATTTGCTACTTGTCACCCCAAGCGTTATCTCCCAACCACAGCAATTGTCAACTCAGAATTCCTCTGATATCTCCTTCCAAATCAACAACTGTCAGCTGTGAATTAGGAAGAAATAATGAAGCATTATTTTATACCTTATTGCATTTAAGGACCTTTAACCTGAGGCAAGCTTCTGTTATCTAAAATGGAATATAACTGGTTTAAACAAAACTCCTTTTGCTATGTGGTTCCCATATCTCATTTTTGTATCTTCAACTAAACAATCAGTCTGTCACTGGCACTTTATGTTAAGCTTGTTATGAAATCATCGTTTAAAATTTGCGATGGCAACCTTAATAGGTTTTACATCGCATTAAACCAGCCGTAACTTGATCTCACTGCATTAAGTGCTAAAGAATTGCAAGAAACCTCTCCAAAGCAGCCCTTATCTTGATACTGCAATAGCCAGTAGCCAGGATGAAGCTGGCTGACGGCTTGCTCACCCTCACATAGATGAAATACTGACTCGTGCAGAGAAAGAAAAAATTAAAATACAGTATTCCTCTTTCTGAGAGATGAGATGAGCTACCGTTAAACAGAAGTCATCTGGTTTTGACTTTGTTGGACTCTGTACACCAGAGATACACTGTTATTCTGCCGCTGTTCTTTTAAAGTTGTTCAAAATACATGCTGGAGTTCATGTAGTTAAATCAGATGCAAATGCCAACTGATAAGGAGATCTAGTTAATATCCTACTCAAGGTCAAACCGATTCTGTGTAGAAACCATTTTTGTCCCTTACAAAAGTCACTTGTGGCAGAAAAGAGGTATTACTGATTCACTTTTCTTATTCTTCTAACAAGGGTGAACTCTCCCAAATACTTTTATTTTTTTCAGCCACAGGTTTGTCCATTTATTGTATATCTAGGTAAATCTGCTGTCTAGCTAAAGTGGCAACTCACCAGTTTACATTCTGTTACTCCTGACACTGAAGATACTTATTTTTCAACAAACACTAAGTTTTAAAGCTTGTCAAGTGAGGCAAAAAAAGCGTAAAATGACACAGGTTAATGGGATCTGCAGGTCCCCTCATAATTTGTGAAGGGTTTTCCCAGTGCTAGAATTGCCAAGGCTTTGTGAAAATATTTTGCCCACTACCTCTCAGATAATACACCAAATAACCTTACAAACATGCAACTTTTCAGCAATTCAAAATACGCTGTTTCAAAATGGGATGAAGTAGAAAGAGCTTATTGCTGTTAATCACAACGCTTGGGAAATATAACCTAAGAGGAGGAGTGTCTCCATTGAAGCCAGGGAAAATAAAACTCAAGAAACACGTAACTTCAGAGTTTCTAAACTGTTTGGAAATTCTGGTTACTTTGTTGGTATGTATTACACTGCAGAGTTACACATCATCTTCTGAAGAAGTCCCAAAGGTTTAGTAATCTTTTTGCATTATAGCAAGGTTCTTCAAAACCAAGAAGTAGTTAGTCTGAGCAACACGTTAGCTTTAACAGCTGAGATGTATTCCTTCAAAGGAAGGAAGTGCCTTAGCTGTACATTCAAGAAATAAGTCATAACATGTAGGGTAAATTCTAGGTATATCAAGAAAAACAAAAAAGTCAATTTCACATATTTAACAGCCAAATCAGATTATCCCCTGTAATGGATTTAGGCTCCAATCTCACAAGCAATGTATGTATTTAGATTGAAGTAACAGAACTGCTCACGTATTAAAATTGGCAAAATAGCATTGACATCTTACTATACAAAGTAATTCTGAAAAGCGAACACAAGAGATAGCTTGCCTTTAGAGAAAGGAAAGCTGATTTGGTGTCACCCAAAGGCCACCAGTGCAGTTCTGCCCAGCTCCCCTCTAACCATGAGGCCCACCACAGCAGCAGTGTTTTCACTCCATTTAGGCGTTAAATTCAGGCTAGAGCATCCTACAAAGTCAGCTATTTACCCTGCAATGCAAATGCAGGGAAAGCTATGCGAGGCATATCTTTTCAGTCCTTCCCCCTTCTTCTGGGACTGGCAAATTACCTCCAGCACTAGGAAAGGGCTGTAGAGTAGCTTTCTGATGGCAGTGCAAAGGACCAGGTGAGTAATAAACCAAGCTCAGAATGCAAAACCAGTAACTCAAGACTGCGGTACGGCTTGTCACATCCAAATTAGGCAAATGAGAGCATGGTATCTTTCGTTTTAAAACGTGCATTAAAGATAGCCCACGTTAATAGGAAGGGATATCGAAGTTAAGGAACTAATGGAGTGCACACAGTAGTTCTGAATGCACGATTTTGCCTTCAACATGCTCCGTAAATGCACAAAAAAAGATACATTACCCAACCCATCGTCTAAAGTATAATGTAAGCCTATCCTGTACTTAGGAATATGATACATTACTTACTGCTCAGAAAATTGTTTGAGAGCTTAACCAACACAGGCCCAAGTCTTGCACAGAACTGCCAAGGGTGTGCCTCCACTCTCTACTCCTATTTACATATGTAAAATCAATAGCTGCCTGAACTGCACGAGGACATTTACACCACAAGGGCATTTACACCACAATGGTGGCCCTTTGCAAGATTTTATTAGTGTCTGCCTTTAAAAAAAAAAAAAAAAAAACAAACCAAAAAACCGCCTACTTTATGTCAGTTTTGTTCCTTCTGAACTTTCTCCCCCCATAACTTCTACGAGATTTTTTTAAAGCTTCCCTGTCAAAATTGTTCTTTGGCCTCACAAATCCTTGGTTTAAGTTTTTGCTTGTTAGCAGCCCAGCTGGCACATGGTGGACAGGCAGCAAGGTGGCCTCTGTGCAGAGGAGATGCTCCACGTCTGTCTAGAGACATCTCCAAACAGACACGCAGCACCTCCTTCCATGACTGCACTGCCCAAACCAGCGGGGGAAACAGCAGCAGCCAGAGGTGCCACTTCTCTGTGTGGCCAGGCAGCAGCAGCAGGCAACGCCAGCCCAGTGCGACAGTCTTGAACAAACTGCTTTACAAGAACAGAGCAGCAGGTCAAACCAACTTCTTCCTGAATTTTAGAAATCAGAGACAAGTTCACAGGAGCCCCGTTTCTTGGTTGGTTTTTTTTGTTTTTTGTTTTTTTTTTTTTCTAAATGCAGGGATAAGTTCCTCATAATCAAAAGGTAAAATGTTAGGCAAGCCTATACAAACCTGGTGTTAATTATCCAACTTTGAATTCTTATTTGACAGCGACTCTGACAAGCGTCACTTTGTCCTGCAGAGGTTTGCTGTTCCACTTCCTAGAGGTAAAGGTACAGACGGGCATGCATTTGCTCTTTTTTCCATTATGACTATAATGTAAATTTACTTTTAGAATTTATTTCTGAAATCAGCTACCAGATGAATACTCACCTACCAGCAATACCTGTTAGCTAATTTTCTGCAGTTAGTTGCCTTAAATCCACGAGGATGGATCGATTTCCCAGCATAGTCTCCCTTAACTTTTGAAAGAAACATTAATTAAAAGGACCCCACTTTTCTTGTAGCTTTGATAGGGACACATCACAACGGAGCTTGAAACTGAACCAAGTTATTGTTCAACTTTTAAACGTACTGATCCCTGTTGTATTTTCTTGTATTCCCAAGGCATGTACAATACATTAGTTGATATACACTGGTAGCCTTTCTGCAAAGCACAGGGAAAGCCAGCACGAGAGCATTTCAGCCTCTGATAAAACTGTAAAAAACTTACTTTACTTTTTTTTGGTTTTCAAATCTAAGCCAGGCTGTTGCACCAACAATCATGCAACCCCAGAAATTCAGTGAGACCTTAACACTGAAGAAGGATTTTCAGAAGATAAGCTGTTGTCTCCATACAGGAACAGAAGAACATATTATTGTCCAAGATAAAGTAACGTGCAAAGATGCTTCAAAACATGCTGGTATTGCTGCAAAGAGAAGGAAAGAAAGAAGGCGAGTATGTGCACCCGGCAAGGAAAGGGAACAGGAAACCAGACAGCAGAATACCTGAGAACACACTCCTAAGAAAAAGCAGAAAGTGAGCTCTTTGATCTAACACTTTCTTAGTTAAAAGGTCTTTGAGCTGCATGCAAAAAAACCCCAAAACTATTCTCAGCCATTTGATGCCCTCTGTGTTCAGGGAAACAGGATCTTGCACATTCTTTATAAAGAAGGGGGATTCCAGAGATACCTGAGCCTCCATCATCAGCCTCTCTCAAGAATACAAAACCTTGAACTTTGATCACTCACTTCTGACAAAAGGGATAACAATCTGAGTCGCTGTCCTCCTTCTTCCCTGAAAAATTAGAAGGATAAATCATTCATCTGATAAAACGTGCTATATAGGCTACTCAAAATTAAAACAGTACTTTAGCTTCTGAAAGCATTACAAAGCCAAAGACAACTTTTATATATGCTTAAATCTAACAGTTTTAGTAGAAGTAAGTTATTCCAAGTGAAAATCAAACCCACATTGTGGTAATAAAATTTGGATTTTTCTATAGAGAAAAAAATGGCAATTATTCAAGCTGGAAAACAAGCAGAAAAATGCCTTAATTATCAGAGCAGTAGAGTTGGAATGCTCCTCTATGGACTGCATAGTCCAACCCCCCTGCTCAGAGCAGGCTGCCAGGCCTGTGTCCACTTGAGTACCTCCAAGGACGGAGACCCCGCCACCTCTCCGGGCAACCTCCTCCAGTGTTTGACCACACTCACAGTGAAAAGCTTTTTCTTGCGTCTAAATGGAATGGTATTGTAAAGATTGGGCCAATCTAACCAGGCAAGCACTTGGTAACTGGTAATGGTAACTATCTTCCTTAGAAGAAAATGCCCCCCTCCTTGCAGTTTTAAAGCCTCTTGAGATTTGCAGTTTTGCTCCGTGTTGAACGTCCCAGCCTTAACAACGGAATGCATGGGGAACAGACAGTGAAAAACAAGTTTGCTGATTGCAGCTGTGCCCGGTCTTCCTGTTTTTTAAAATAAGTAAATTCAAAGAGCATTTACTCAATTACTGTGACTCAGTGCTACTGAAACCTCCAGTGTTTGAGCAGCAGAGGCTTCAAATATTTAAAAAAAACATGTTAAATACAAACATACTATCACATGGTTCTAGGGGGGTCTCAAGGATCACATTAGCAAGTGTATTCAGGTTCAGTGCTATTTCTTTTTCCTCTGCCAACATTTCCAACCCAGCCTGGGTTTCAAGACTGAAGCTTGCCTTTTTCTTGCCCTTCACATCTAAAGCTAAGTACATCCAGTTGAACAATGCTTCTACAGCACTATTTCCGAGGCTGAATGCAAGTAAACTTCTTCCCATCAAGAAGCTTGCATGTGTTAAATTCCTAACCGGCTGTTTGTCAGGTACACTTTCACAGAGCCCCATGACTAACAGCTGAGCAACAAGCATTTGCTGAGTTAAACCAGTAAAATTGATGCAGCTCAATTCACACACCTCAGTTCACCCCCTACCCCTGAATAAAGGAAAAGGGGCAGGAGGGAGGGGGGCAAAAAAGCACAGTCCATCAAAACCACCACATCGGTATTTACAAACAGAATCATAACTTTGATACATCAGGCAGGATGGATAAAAACCACAGCTACGTATGTATGGGGGCGTATCATGAATTTTTAACTTACTTGGTATTATGAAGCATTAACTGTTTAGCCCTGAACATTCACAGTAAGAAAAAGATGAGTGAGAACAAAGCAATTACTCGATTATTTTTTTCCCAAGTAACATTTATTAATAACATTTGTAAAGTGATAACTTAAAAGTCCTAAGGAAGGGGGCTGTTGTCAGTAAACATACAATGAAAAGGTAGTAAGATTTTTATATTAAAGTATGACTAAAAAGGCTTTTAACAGTGTTTAGCCCAACCAAATTTAGCATTAAAAACATTCAAAATTGCTAAAAGTGTTGCCATCAGTTCTATTGAACTTAGGAAAACCTCATTTCAGTAGTCAATACTAACCTATTATTTATATAAAATTTTAAACTCCATTCTTAATTTTTGTAAACAAAGCACCTACGCATTTGAAAGAAAAAAGTTAGTTTACATCCCATTAAACTGCAGCACATATGCGTGAAACCTCAGGCATGATCAGGCATGGAGCATAATTAGGCACAGAACAAGACAGAGTTTCCACAGCCAGCTGCTAAAGACACTTACATTGCCAAAGGTCTTCTCTATTTATACTAACTCCATTATCATTTATAGCTGAAAATTCAATAAATCCTCCAGGCAGAAGATTCCAAAGAGAAAGAGGAGTCATAATTACATAGATCTGTGAAGCTTCCAAGGGCTTTGAGTAGTGCATGACTTTGAATGAGGTATGACTTCTTTATCTCTTTCAGGAATTTTCAGAAACTTCTTCGGAACCATTTAACTTTGGCAGATACTGGGCTTGTCAAAGAGCATGACAACACATCAGAAGACAAGTTTTCAGCCTGCTATTGGAAAACTGAGGTATGCTGTAATTTATTATTAAGTGCAAGTCAAAAACTGAAGATGGTGCACAAGATCATTGTATTCTGAGGCTGTCAGTTCAAGCTTAGGTCAAGAAAGTCAAGAGGGGCAACTACTAGCATATGAAACCCATTTGTAATTTATGTTTTCTTAGGAAAGTTGTAAGCAAGGTGGTTATCTTACCCGTATCAACTGGCACCACAGTTAATCTGTGTGAACAGCAACAAGTGATACACAGGCTGTAAGTTTGTCTGCTCCCGACTCTTGCGAACAAAGGTTTATACATAACTTTTACCAAGTTAAGCAGTGAATTTGCAGTTAAGTCTTTGTTAACTGGCAATACAGATTTACAGTTGTCTTAATTAGCATACTTCCAAAGTAAATCTAGCTAAACTAGATATAACCTGGGTAAATTTTCCTGAGCCAGCATGCCCCAAACTAACTATAAATGTCTAGAGGTGACCTTCAGATAAATACTGAGGCAATTCCATGAGGCACTGCTGGAAAGCTTGCATTAATTCGGGGGTTTTTTCCGGGTTCTTGAACTTGTACGGAATACAGGAATGACATTTATTTAAAGAATAGGAAAAATGTTTTAATAACTACCTGACATTAGCACTAAGTGAACTCAGTGGTCTGCTGTTGTTGCCTTTTCCAATTTTCTTTGGTGTAAAGTGTTAGCATTACAGGTACACAAATTTTCTATGCCTAATCCCCCTCAATTTGCAGTTTCCTGAAAAAAGAAGTATCAAATGAACTCAAACTCTTCTAAATGCAAACTAATGATTTAAACTATTCCTTCTTTTCCAAGTCTTTAAAAGCTAAAACAAATTAAGATTAAACAAGTTAAAACACATGCATTGGCCTTAACTAACACAGGCACTACTAGCACTATTCAAACCTGTTGTTTTGTCTATCAATTGCAAAGAATTTTCAAAAATAGTTTTAAAAAAGTATTGTGTAGATGCAAAAGCTAAAAAAAAATAAAAAATCTGTAAATCTGTCCTGTCGTCCTCCCTTTGAACTGCTCCACAGCCAGACAAAGGCCACAAATACAGACCTAGTCTCAATGAGTAGGAGAAGAACCAGGCCAGATTTAACATCTCACCCCACCCCCCCAAACAGCACTTCTTGAGCAACAACTCTTTTGCCTTTTGCACCATCTTGTTTGTCAACTATTCCAGGAGCTGCACCTAAGTTTCCAGGACCACTGTGTAAGTACCTCCCCAACTTTTTTTTTTTTTTTAATGGTTGGTGATGTATATAATCCAAAGACTTGCATCAAAGTTTAACAGTCTCCATAAGATTTAAGCCAGTGACTGGGGGGGGAGGCAAGGGGCAGTAGGGGGAAAAGCTCAGAACCCCAAGCTACATTTGCCCTCTTCTCTATTTTATGGCTTACAATGTAGGTAGACTAACATACACACAGTTTATTCAGTTACTTTTAGTAATGGAACTACAGTTTCATTCTTTAGTTGGTACAGTTACATTATTATCCATCTTTACATTCAAAATCTGGAAAGAAATCCTACAAAGGGTACTGTACTTCTTAAAAAAATGAATAATCAAAATCAAGAAAACATTTAATGCATCAAATTGATATGGGCAAGTGTTTTTTATAAAAATATACTGTATAGAAACACATTTGGAAAACTGCATAGAAAATATCTTTTATTTATATCGAAATAAGGCACAGTTTTACTAGCTATGGTTTGGCTGTAAAAATGCAAGTCTCTTTTGATAACTTTTCTGGTTTTAACAATATTTTCCATAAAAATATAGGAGCTGGAGTAAAAAATCCTTTTACCGAGTGAGAAATATTGTAAAGTTTCACCAAATTTACTGTAATTTATTTGTAGAAAAATTGAATACTATTTTAAATCAGGATCCTACGTGTTATTGTCCTCCAGGCTGTTCACTGGCTGATGCTGTGCTTTCTTCATTTCCTGTGTAATCCAGGTGCTCCATCATCTAAATGGAGGGAAGAAAAAAAAAAAGAGCAATAGCTTCTTACAAAGAAATACTGCTTTTCCCCCACTGCTCCAAAGTATTTGTTAGCTAAGAGGAATATAATTAAACATGTGTTAGAGTGCATTTTAGCAGCATACAGGTAAGAAATCCTCTATAGATCAGAAAAGTATTCAAGCCAACTTAATCAAAGCTCTCTTAGCTAATGCTTCCCACTACAAAAGCATCCTCCAACCAAGGATTCAAGTCCTCTACAAGAAATTAAACTTGTAAGTCAAAAGTGTCTCAATTATTAAATACAGGAAAAAAACCCAAACCACCTGACTGGGGTTAAGCAAATTTTTCAAAAACATGGTTTGTAGAACCAGAAACAGGCCCTAGGATCCTACCTAACATTTACAGGTAGCAAACAATAGCTTGAATTCTCTTCTCGAGTAGCTTTCTCTTTTCACGACTGTAAAGGCTAGCTATAGTACAGTTAGTTTTTACTAACTGTATTGCCAACATCTCTTTGTAAATTTTCATTTTATTGTAAAAACGATAAAGGAAATTGAATTGTAAAGTCTGCAACAGAAGAAAATCTAAACCAAATTACTATATAGACTGATTATACTTTCCGATTAATGTAACTGATTAGGTCACCTGAATAACACAAGACAACGTTGCACTTTTCCTGACTAAAAAGCAGCCTGTTTCCCTACCCACCGCTGTACTGCTAGAGGGCAACCAGGGCAACAAAGGCTCCTGTCTCCTCCACAGGACAAGGCACTAAAATTACAGAGGTAACATGCACATTTGTTAGCATGGCAAAGTAAGACCCACCAGTTTGAAGGCTTCAGACTTCAAGCGTGATTAACAAGAGCCCAAGGATTGGACTGTTTCCATAGCTGACAACCACAGACAGAAGGTACAGAAGCAGTAAAACTAATGCTGAAAGACAATGTGTCAAGGAGCTCATATGCCTAGCGTGGCAGGATTATTAGGACAAGGGCACAATGCTTTCAGTGTCAAAAGGTAGAAAACCTTACATCTGTTCCTCCATACCAGCACATCCTGCCTAACAGTAAGAGAGCTCCCTGTCTTGGTGTACAACAGCTTTCCACACGACAGAGGACATGATTGCATTCTTGTCTAACTAGCACCCGCTGGAGGATCCTTGTCAAGACAAAGCTAGGCTCTGGCACTGTTCTGTCATACGCACTTTAGCGTGGTATAATTCTCTTTATAGGGCAAAGAGAGCAGTTCCATTAACTTCTCTCTTCTTTTCTAGCTGTGACCCACCTCTGTGCCATACCTTCTCTTATGCCAACAGAATTGTTTCATTGCAGGTATACAAACATGTCCTATTAAAAGCAGGTTTGCTTAAACAAGCTGTTTCCCAGTCCAGACACAACAACATGCTGTGCAGGAAGGTGAGATGACAGTTCAGAAGGCAGAAACAAGTCACTGGGACTTGGGTAAGGCTTAGAAGAGCCCAATGGCCACAATATATAGATCTGACTAAAACTAGGGACAATCCTTCACATCCTTCATGTGTCAGAATTAAGACAGTAAGAATTAAGGCATTGCCAATACACCCAAGAACTGAGTTACAGCAATAGCACACGCTCAATCCAGTAGCAGATACCAGGCTCCTCTGCTAATGACAGTGTTGCATTCACTTCAGAATATCTAGAACTTTCCCTGCACTGTGACCAAAACCCCACATCAAAAGTCACCAAAAGCAAAACACTCCCTACAATTACAGAAGTTAAACTGTCATTTTGAATGAGGATTGAAGTTTTGTTTCTGGCAAAAAAACACCCCCACCCCCGCAGTACCACATTACATCAAATAATGCCATTATCTTCCTCCATCCTAGAGAGGATCATCTAACAGCTAACAGAGAAGGTAGTGTGGGGAAGCATTTTTGTAAAGTGTTTCCCTCCTAAATCAACAAGATGCTTCCAGAAGGAAGGAGTTAACACTATGGGATATGCTGAATTGTAGCACAGAGTCAAAGATTCTTCTCTTAATCCTACAGCAAGGTAAGTAGAACAAAATGTATTTATGTTGGAGATGCCCCCTGTATTTAAAGCCTCTGCTTAATATATCAAACTTTTAAGTTCACTTTAAAACCAAAAGGGTGTTTGGGTTTTTTTGATGCACATAAATGTACATCAAAAAGGCAAAAAAAAAAAAGCAAGTCACCCCACCCCCATTTTAATGTCTCCACCATATAGAAGAAGAGTAGCCCACAACTTGAAGTCAGGGACAACAGATGCCTTTCTAAAAATGTAAGATTGCATTAAGCAGCTTTTTCCAAAAGTATTTCTGTTGTAGGTTCTCTCAGGACAACTTCATCCTCAAAGACTCAGCAGAAACTGCACGAATCTTGATGACAACAGCAGTGAGATGAAGGCACCATGCTAAAATCCCAGACAAAGGTGTCGTTTCAAGCCTCAAAAAAGCCAAAGCAATTAGATCATACATTGTGGAGAGCTAACAAACATTTATAAAGTGGAAGAGATTCAGAAGATTTTCTTCCATATCTGAATTCCTGACAGGTTTTAACGGGTGGGGTGGGCGGTGTCAAGAGAGGTTAAACATAAATGTATTTTAATTAAAGCCATCTCCTAACACTGTGAACTATCAAAAACCAAAAAACGCAACCAACCCCCTCCATAAACCAAACACCAAGCCAAACCAGAAGCTGCAATATCATACTCCTACCTGTAAAAGAGTACATAGTACCTACGCACAACACTTGCCTGCAAGATTCACTCTGATGTCGCATTCGCATAATTCTTAACAATTTCTAGCGATAATTAATTTGCAAGTAACTACAAGTGTGATTTAAAATTACAGTACTAAACAGCACATGCATGCTGTGTAATATGCTGATGATAAATCTGTTGATTATTATTTCAAAGAGAGATTAAGAAAGCTTGCTAAACCCTTCAAAACTGACAGTCTGAAAAGCTGCAAGACTATGCCACCTGGGAAACTTCAAAGTTGCATTAGTCCACTAGATTTTTCATTATATTACTGATGATTTCATAGATTTTCCTGCTATAAAAACTAAATAATATTTTTTCATTAAATCAATAACTGGGAAAAAAGTATCAAAATTAGTTTACCATGCAGACACACGAGGACTATAAGCAATCCAGAAGACTTAGAAAAAACCTTTATTACACACTTCACAGCAGCAATACTGCCCATTTAGTGGTAGGAAAGTAGGTGTGTTGCTCCCTCAATAAATCTCTGCGCTTCAGTGAATAGTTACAATGTTTTTCTGTGCAGCAACTTACTACACCTCAAGACTACTCCACAAAAAAGCTACACACAGTATAACTAGAATTTAAGACTGCATCATTATGCAGAAACATCAATACTCTCAGTTAAGAATCATGCGACCTCAGAGCTATCTTAGGGAGTCAAGTATTTTCTGTATGTATAAAGTAGAAATTGAAAAACTGACTTTACAATCCTATCCAAGAACTTGAGTGCACACAGCAGGACAGAAGAATTTTAAGTTATAAAAATACAGTCTGGCCATCTGATTTTAATTTGCACTCAACCCCTCCCACTTCCTAACCTCTTCTTGGCTTTGTATCTAATTTCTTTATTATTAAGGCTTTCTAATGAGACTTACATTGTTAAAAGTACTCTTTATTAGAAGAAAGAGGCTAATGAGAAAAGTACTTTTCAGTTCACTGTCAGAGTTCACCATCTCAAATTGTCTTCAGTGTACAGGGCAGACAAGCTATGCTTTATAAACAGATGTGTCACTCCAGACTGCTGACTAAATATAATTCAAGATTATATAATTCAAGATTTAAATGCTTAAATTTTGTACAAAGCTGAAATTTTAAAGCTTGCATTGCTTCCTCCATGCTGTGCTTGAGACAGCAGACAGTTAAAATAAATACTGTCAGTGTTCGCAGCCATGAACTACAGCCTAGCAAGGTTAAACCTTCTTGCTGCAGTCTAGAAGTTGTGTAGCAGCAAGACCACAAAAGCTGGTCTGGATCTTTGCTCCCTATCCCACTGCAAGCACTGCAGACAGTACAGGATAAAGTATACTGCCGACTAACAAGATGATAGAGGGACTGTAGACATGATTAGTAAAGGCAAATTATAATGCTGAACATTGTAACAGAGGACAACAAAATCACTGTCTAGCACTAAGCAGGTTTTCATGTCAATGCAGAGACACAGAAAAATTAAGTTCCATATAGGAAACAGTAGCTGAACTAACACCAATTCTAAATATTTGAAGACACTCCTAGGGATTGGGGAAATTACAGAGTAGAGAGGCATACAAAGCCTGCCTTCAGGCTTAGGAATCATGGCTCCTTTGGTACTTTATATAAATTTTCCTGCATTCCTTTAAAGGAAGAAAAACACCCAACACCTAAACATAAAACCAGATTTATAGCTTGTCTTCACTTCTACCATCTTCTATCAGATTACTCGGAAAATTAAAGAACATAGATGCAAAAAAGAATGAAAAGAGGAAGCACAGGGAAAAAAAAGAAACCATAAGATGATTAATAAAGTTGCATTAAAAGAAGGCCATAATCACACCTTGTAGCAAAGGCGTCCTGGGGGAGTCCGATACCTAAATAAAATTCATTCCATTATTAAAAGCATATACAACAAAAATCAGAAAACCCCAAAACTCAAAAAAGCTAACTAATGGACTATAAACAAACAGCAGCATTCATGAAGTTTAGTTACATGATACACACACTGCACATGCTCTTGTACCCCTGTTCTTAGGGGGCTTTGCTCTAACAAGTCTGCAAAGTTTCCCATGAAAACAAAGCTAACCTCTACAGAAGTCTGGTCACCCTTGTCAATGGGGCAGCTCTGCTCCATACCAAGTTACCACTGCTGTAGCAAAAAATAGCTTTCTGTCACCTTTCTATATATTTCCTTCTCAGAATGAGCACTGAAAGCTGGAGATTTCAGCTCTGGGGTTGTGTGGGTTGTCTGGGTGGGGGAAGTTGCGTGTTTGTAAGTTTAGTAAGGCCAGTTCACAATACAGCTTTATATGAGGAGGACAACACATGAGAAAGATCAACACTGCAGCATTCTGAGAGTGCAACTTGAGTAACACCCTCTGGAAAAAAAATATAGAAAATGTTCTTCAGAAAGTTGTAGAAAAACAGGAGTTAGTAAAGTTACACAGAGGTGTTCAATCATAGACAACTCTAACTCAGGGTGGTGGAAATCAAGATCTTAAATTGTGCCAGAAATTAAGTCATCTGACCTCAAAACAAGCTGAAGTTCAGAGCAGTTTTAATCCTTCAAGAAAGCAGTTGAAAGGACATGAAATAACTACTATGGCAACATAATTCTTCCAAGTATGAGTTTTGCTATGAAAAGTGCAAGAAATGGTTGTCACTAACGAGAGTTGCCAGATTTACTTAGGCCAATCTTACTCAGAACTCAAGTGAGGAAAATAAATTGCAAAGCTTTTTTTCCCCCTCCGCAACCGACCCAGAGTTACTGGTCTTCATATTTGTCACACTGTTTATGTTAGAATTAATTAATTAGAATAGCAAACAATCACCAATTTATAAAGAAATGCCTGGTAAGCCAAATTCATTCTGATCTACAAAGAAAGATTTGTAGTCACTGGACCTATCACAGGAGAAGTCGTTTTGTAGACAAAAAGACAGGGTGTCTAGCTAAAGCTGAAGATTCCCTCAGTAATTTCATACATAGCCAAGCTCCAGCTGAAGCAGGTGTAGGATGTTAGTTAGAGCAACAAAAGGTAGTGTTTAGCTGATAATACCATAGTATTAGCTGCATGGCTGCAGTTTTACATTTACAAGAATTACCACTTCCATTGATGCACCTAAACCTTGCAACCCAGAAGCTGAAGCAGCAGGAGCTGCTTCTTTCCACCAACCACCTCACATCACCCATCTCCCCCCGGCAACAGACTATCCATCCTCTGAGCTGAGCTCAGTGCAGCCTAGATGCAGGTGATAGTTTCTGAATTCAAACAATATTGGACTTTAGGTCTCCAAAAAAAAAAAAAAATTCAGGGTATTAGTGAGACTGGTCTGCCTGCTGATAAACACCAGCTCACAAGGGCACACTCGGTTACTACAGCAAGTCAGATCAGGGAGAATGTGCCCATGTCAGAGGCAGACCACTGGTTAGATTTTAAAGACTGCGATGCCTGGGTAGTGCTAGGGATAACCAAAGGGGAAATGCAGAATACCCAAGGCAACGCACACAGTGTGCGCTGTGACAGAAAACAGTATATAACCACTCAGCCGCTTCGCTGCCGAGTGCTCCATGTAATCCTGACGATGCAGAGCAGCAGTGATGCATGGAACGTTTCTGAAATTCTAACTGATCACCAACTTTTTTTGAACTGTTTCTTAATGCTGGTCTAGGGCAGACTGGAATCTGCACGCTTAGTTCAGTGACTCATATCATACCACATCAGGATGATAGTTGAGAAGTGTTAAAACATAAAAAAACATTTCAAAGAAAATAGAACAAGTTTTAAATAAAAGTTTTCCCCATGAGTACTGAACCTTTAGCTTTGTTAACTACCAAGGGTTGTTGGTTTTTTTAAGAGTAAAAACTATTTTTCCTTTTATTAGTTCCAGAAGATAACATAAAGACTAGTAAAAATTGGATTGTGGGTGATATATTACCAAGTACTTAGAGAAGCATATACTCAAAGGAATTAACAACAAAATACTCAAGGCATCCAGCCTACCTGGTAACTGCTTCCCTTCCAAAATTTCTTCATCTCTTTGCGCCGCCAAGCAACAAGCGAGCTAGTTATGAGTGTACATGGTACAAGATAGAGAAGGGCAGGTTGTCCCATCTTCATTAATGCCAGAACAATGAAAGTCAGCACCATACCGATGGCGTAAGCTATAAAAAGATATTTATACATCAATCAGGAATGGGTGAATTTTTAAATTAGCATCACTCATTCAGTAAGCCAGAATTACTATTTTTTTAAATTAGTATCTTGTTAATATAATTGAAGAAGAGAAGGACAATACGTTGCTCTGTATTTGCAAGCTTTCTCAAAGCAACTGACTACCATAAAGAATACTCGCCTTAAGTAAGGGCAGGCACATTAAAAAGATGATAAAGAGATTCTTGACAACACCAAACCTCTACCTGAAGAAAACCATCTAGCCCTGCCATTGAAAAACAGCTACCATGAAGATGCTGAAGTACTGTGATTTACCTATTGTGCAGGAAATGAAGTATACAGAAGATGAACTTGTTTGAACATCAAATCTTCGACAATAGGCAACCAGAAGCCCTGTAAGGAAAAAAAAATTAATTAAAAAAGGACTAATGAAATGTTTACCCATGATTTTTTTCCCTCTGCAATCCTCCAAATCAAAGCAGAATAAAAAGAATTTATAATAAGAATTCCCATTACTGTATGTTATCTCCTTCCCATTTATCTCTGGAAAGCCAAGAAGCAGTTTAAGAAATCCTACAGTAAGTCTTAAAAATGAAAACCCTAAGGGAAATATAAGCCAAGTGAGCTTGGTATTAAAAGGTTTTGGTTTTTAAAGCAAGTTAATTACATCATGCTATTTTGAATTTTCTGATACAGAAGAGCAATAACCTAGTTTTAATACTTTTCTTCAATAGGATTTTTATGTTAGCGCTTAATCAGCAATTTTGCCTGCACGCTGTTCACAAGATGGTGCTTTGTGCCTGACTTAAGTAATTTGCTCAAGACTCCAACTACGGCAAAATTCAGCTCTTCTGGGAAAGATGGAAAAATTTGATAATATATTTTCCGTTACCTCACCTCTAATTAGGTAGTCTAGGATACAAAAATACCATGAAGTCACAGGATCCTTGCTTTCTGTGAGATTTCAGTGAGATTTAATTAATACTGACAACTGGATTTCTCTCTGGGATTTGCATTTACACAATACAGTGCAACAGAAAAACAAAAACCCTTCACTATTTAAGTGTTCTGTAACATACTAAACCTTCTTACATTGTGGCTTTTGTTGTACCCTGCATTGATACATCAAGGCAAACTGCTGCATTTTATTTAGTAATTACTTTGTAGAATAAACTCTAATATAAGTCAGTCATGAATCAAGCCCAAAATATTTAATTGTAAGTTACAATTGCCAAAAACATTTGCTCACCTGGGACAATAATGTCTCCAAAACCCAACAATGAAAATGGCATGTCACACAGTGTCGATGCAGAGTATTCAAGTCTAGGCACTCTAATAACCACAGGTAACTGTAAAACAGTATTTCAAAAGCCCACATAAATCTAATCTAAATCATCCTGGTGTTTTGGTTTTGGTTTTTTTTTTTTGTTCATTTGCTTAAATTAATAAACAGTTTAAATGTAATTTGTTTATTGTTATGAAGAACTTCAAAATAGGTAGAACCTAAAGTAAAAACCAGAAGCCAACATAGCAAGTAGATAAAGCTTAAGGTAAGATGGAATTTCAGATTTATAAATACGCACACACCAAAACAAAAAGTTAAAACAACATTTAACCATATAATGGGAATAAAAAGTCTGGATTATTAACCTAACTATAGAGTATTGATCAATGATATCCAGGCCCTGAAGAGAAATTTGGACAGTTAGGATTTCCCCAAAAGAATAGTCTTTTCAGAGGGAATCATTTAAAAATCCAGTATCTGAAATACAATCCTTACTTTCTCATGGGGAGCTGAGCGTTCAGCAGGGACTTCCACCAAGTTTCCATCATTCTAGGATCAAACCCAAGTCAAAAGGTATTTAATACTTAAAAGAAAATAGCAGAAGCTGGCTATATTTTGTGAGAAAGTTATGCCAAAAAGCACGCTATGAATTAGCTACACAGTGTATTTTTATGTTGCACATATTATAACAACTGTTCATACCTTTTCACTGTTTCCAAAAGGACCAGCTGCAACTTCAACCATTATACTTGCCCCATTCTGAAATTAAGGTTATTTTTCAAAAGTTAGTGGGTTAATATACTAAAACATTCATACGACATTCACAAAAACTGCTTGAACCTCACTGTACAATTCAGGGTTGGAAAATACCCGAATGTTGAAGTGAACGCACTAGTATTGTACATTATTATACAACACTGTTTTGCATTAAATGCACGTAGTCCAGCCTAGAATAACTGTTTAAAAAAAATAAACCAAAAAAAGCAACAAATCCACTAGATGTAGCTGGACATTTAGACAGAACAGCATCAGCTTTTTCTGCCATTAGCTTTGTGCTTCTAATTAAAAGAAGGTACACTTGCATACAGTTCATACTATATTGCAAATGAGCACTGCAGAAAGTAGTAGAGCACGTTCCAATATACGTATGTTAAAAGCAAAGGAAGGAAGAAAACTGGAGGACAGTAATTTCTCATCATCATCCTGTCACACAGTTGGGTACTGCTTACTTTTGGCCACGTGATTACTGAAAACTTAGTTAAGAAAACTTATGGCACCTACACAAGCATTATGCTCTACAACCCATACACGATGAAAATTTAGGCCACGGCTGTCTTAAACGGGGAAAAGGTCAGCCAGCATTTCTGCATTGAAAATACTGAAAACACTGATCCCTTAGACAAAAATACTCCCCCACAATGACCAGACAATATTCTTTGTTTTATTTTAAAATTCACAGACATACCTTTGTAATAAATGGTGTTATGAAAACAAAAAACACATCATATAGAAGGAGAAGGCCTAGAAGTATCACACAGGACTGGCAAAAAAAGAAGAAAGTATTACCATAGGTTTTCAAGGATTGTATAGCGAGATTCTGGTATAAAAAAAAAAAAAAAAAAACAAGAAACTCATCCTCACCCCACCCCCACCCACCACCATGTTTTTATTCTAGCATAACATTTAGAACAAGATTCATTTATTTTAAAACTTATTAAAAACTGTAAAGATTTCTTATTTAATATATATAATCTTGAGTGTTGAAAACCTACTTCCTGACACTGAACTTACAGATTCATGGCATTAGAATACTTTCTTAAGGTAAGTAACTTACAGTACCTTAAAGTTGGGCATTTTCAGTGTTTTAATAAAGTTTAAGCAGAAAGCAACTCCCAAAATATCTTGCAAAATCCAAGCCCACCTAAAAATAAGAATACATTTTTACACATTGTTCAAATTACTGCTGGGATCTAAGTGTAATGATTTTAGATTTTGCTGGAAATAGCAAGATGGCAAAACAGACTGGAAAGCAAAAAATTAGTTTTTAGGCAGTACTGCAACCAAACCCACAAAAATACTAGTATCAGGACAGTCAGTTTACACTAGTCTGATCATAAATAGGTAACTGTGCTGGTTTTGGCTGGGATAGAGCTAGCTGTCTCCATAGTTGCTAGCATGGGGCGATGTTTTGGTTTTGTGCTGGAAGCAGTGTCGATAGTGCAGAGACGGTTTAGCTCCTGGTGGGCAGTGCTTGCACAGAGTCAAAGCCTCCTCCGCCTCTCACACCCGCCCCAGCGAGCAGCCTGGGGGGCACAAGAAGCTGGGAGGGGACACAGCCGGGACAGCTGACCCCAGCTGAGCCAAGGGACATGCCAGCCTGCATGACGTCATGCTCAGCACATAAAGCCGAGGGAAGGAGAAGGAAGCAGGGGATGTTTGGAGTGACGGCATTTTATCTTCTCAAATCACTGTTGCATGTGATGGAGCCGGGCTTTCCCGTGGATGGCTGAACACCCGCCCGCCCGCGGGAAGAGGTGAACAAATTCCTTGTTTCGCTTTGCTTGTGTGTGCAGCTTCTGCTTTACCTATTACTCTGCCTTTACCTCAAGCCGTGAGTTTTCTCAGGTTCACCTTTCCACTTCTCCCCCCAGCTGAGCAGGGGGGAGTGAGCGAGCGGCTGTGTGGTGCTCATTCGCTGGCTGGGGTTAAACCACAACACCGTTACTCATCAGTGTACCATAGAGAAAATGAGTTGAACAGAGGCCATAACAGGGCCTTGGTGCTCACTTGTATGACTGCTCACTTGATTGGAAGCCCTACTTAATATCTGGCTCAAGATGCTACTTAGGATTGCACTATATTTGTGGTCCTGTGCTTCCACTGGACCAGAGGAAGCACAGGTCCTATAATCCCTATGCTATTTTTGCAGTTTTTTTTTTTTTATAACAATCATTAGCGATCAATCTAGGTCTTCCACATCTTCGTATTTTTTTGTACCTTCAAATTACTACACAGTTCATTTGTATAGCTTTGTTCTCTATTATCCCATGTTTGTTAAGCTTCATACTTTCACGACTTTTTTTTAAATTGGCACTGGCGTTTAGAAGGATGCTATGCTCCTGAATTAGTTATACAATGGGAAGTTCATTAACAACAATTATTTATATTACTCTTTTAAGTCAGAATGCATCACTTACCTATCTTCATTTCGAAACACTGCCCAGACGACAGCTGCTGCTATGCAGAATACAGCAAGAAAAATAAGCCTCACTTCAATGTTTTTGTTGCAACATGCAATCCTAAAAGAAAGGAATTAAAATTTTTAAAAAAAAAAAAAAAAAAAAAAAAGAGAACCTGTGACGGTCAAAACACATGCCTGTACTGTCCTTAAGCTGACAAGATGTTCTCATCCTGAGACCTTCTTTGCCTGTTTGTTCCATGCATACCCAGGTGGCATTATTCTTGCAGCTGCAGTACCAGTCCTTCTGCGGGCTGCCTTAGAAACATGCCTACAGAGAGTAAGCCAAGCTGGGCTTTGATGGACAGTCCTCATTTTAGCCAACACATCCAGGGAAGGCAGCAAGCAAATGAATTTATTTAATCCATTTCTGTCATATAACAAATGTGCCAACAGAACTACATCACTGAGGGACAGCTGCATCTTAATTCCAGAAAAGGGGGAGAGTTGGGGAAAAAAATAATCAATTTTAGGACACATAATACAAGAGTAAAAATGGAGTAACTATGTATTGCAAAATTGTGAGCCAATCTGTTTCCACTGCCTACTCAATTTTCTGGGACAATTCTTGAACTGATGTTATCTGACAGAAGTAATGCTGTCCTGCACCTTCTGCAAAACCTGCTGTCTTTTCTACCTGATGGGCTACTGGATCACCTGGCACTAATGTCCTGTACTAAGTAACATGCAAACACAATCGTAGGCTTACAAGCATTGCTGTTTGGGGGAAAAGAACCATCTGTGGCATTAATAATTTGGGTTTTTTAAAGGGAAAACACAGGGGAGGAAAACAGGGACATTCCCATACTCACCAATACCTGCAGGATATTTAATTTGGAGTAGTAAGAAGCAGCTATCTGTACACTGATAACACACTACCTGAGTTAGGACTGTCACCACTAACTTCAGAGGGCACAAGCAATACGTTGCCTTCGCAAGAAAAAGTTAAAACTTGGTCTGTCACAGGTACAGTACAGATTAACATGAGGAAAAAGAACCTCTATTGCCTATAGCATGGTACTAGCTCAAAACAGAACCAAATGTGCAGGATGCACCCTTCCAGAACTCCTTGGTGAACAAAGCGAGCACACCCTACAATCAATCAGAGTTTTCATAAAACCAAGCTCAGACAGCCAAGCAGAGCCTTTCAAGCTTGATTATAGCAATGCTTTCAAATAAAGGTAATACAACAAATCTCCCACAATGCTATTTTAACTGTTGATTATGCTACATACACCTTTAATATATAATTAAAGGAGCTTGTAATTTTCTCTTTTAACAATCCCACGCACTAAACTATACAGGAAACAATTTGTCAAACTGTCATATTTTCACACTACCTTGAGTAGCAAGCAACCAGAAGATACCCAGAAGAAACTTTACATTTATACTAATTGAAAGGTGTACAATACCTGCACTGCCCAAATGGTATTTCTGCTATTAACGCTGCAAGACAGTTGTATAGACTCATTGCAGATGCCAAGCAGAAGACTGATATTATAACATACACTAAATAAAAAGAATGAAAGATGGGAATCAGTGACAAAATGCAACAAAATAGTGAACAGGAATCAAACACAACAATGTACATTGGATACAAACTGTTAACAGTTATAGCACGACTTGATACCAGTCATGGGAGACCCTAGTCAGCTGATTACACAAAGTGCTGAATTCTGAGCATCTCTGCCATGACAAGTTCTCATCAAGCAAAGACTTGAGCTTTGAAATTTTTGAATTTAAAATTTTTTTTTATTATTTTTCCTCACGTTTCTTTAAGAAGAAATAGGTCATCTGTTACAGCTTTCACATACTGTTACTTGGTTATGGCTAAAACCAAAGTGCTATTTTACAACTACCAGCTTCCTCAATTTCTGTTAATATCCCTCACTTCAAATTCTAACTTGAATCACTTTGTCTGCTTATGCATAAAAGTTTCACCGTCCCCAAGACCTAATTAATGCTTTAGGTGGCATTTTGAGATACTAAAGATCCCATGCCTTCTAAGAATGTCTATATAGCTAGGAACCACCTGGTTAAGAAAAAACTCTGTATTCCATTTTCTAACTTACATATTGTGTATTCTAACTTATGGTAAGCACCCTGAGATGTGGACAAACAACAAGACCCGTTGTTTGCTACTTGGGGTTCCTTTTGGTTTTGGTAGTGAAGGTCTGGCTAGAGAGCAATTGTGGAAAGTCTATAAGGAATAAGCAATATATATAAGCAATTGTGAAAGTCTATAAGGAGACTACTGAAAAAAACAGGCAATGAAGGTGGATTTTATAGTTGTAACCAGGATCGTGTACCATTATGAGCTGTTAAGCCCCCAACAGGCAAAACAAGAAGTTTTGCACCACAGATTCTTCTGAAGTCAGCAAGAAATCAGCTTTTTCAGTAATCTCAATTTTTGAGGCAACAATGGAGTATTAACAATGTCTGAATAATTGCAAAAAGAGGTACAGAGAACTCCATCACAGACCACAGCTTTTCAACTGGCTTTATGCTGGAAACATTCCCTCCCTAGTACTTCAGTTACAGCATCAATCTTAACTCCCAAGTATCAGTACTAGGACTTGCATTCACACACACAGTAGTGACATACTGAAGTGGGTGGGTTTTGGTTGCTTGGGTTTAATTCAGTACAGATTCTTTCTCCTGCGACAGCATGTCATACCACGGTAACAGCTTCTTTACCTCTAAATTTCATACATGTCTGCTCCAAAGTGCACAGAACTAAGGGTTCTCAGCACAAGGCTATTACATATTTCCTTTGAACTATTCACATTTCTTCCTCCCCCCAATTTGTTACTCCTCTCCGTTTCTCAATAGAGGCCTCTTTCTTTACTTCTTCCTAAATCTCACCTGAAACATCTCAGAGCAAACAGGAAACATTTTTAACCTGAACCTTTAGATTGCATTAAAAGCTTCATCAGTCTTATAGTGGGGCAAGTGTAGTAAAGGTAGCATTACCCATAGCAAGATAACAAAAGCTAAACAAAAATCAGAAGTCAGGATGGTAGAGGCCTCTTTTGCAGAAAAAAAGAGCTTAACTGGTAACAAATCTCTAGGAAAGAGTGAATTTAGGAAGCTTCAGAATGAAAGTTAAATTGTACTAAAAAGCATAATTTAAAACAGTGTACCTTTTCTGGTTGCATGAATTGAAGGGCAGGGGGAAGTAAAAATTAACAAACAGTTCGGAAATTATATTCTAGCGGAATTGTATAATTCAAGAACTTTGCTTATTGCTAGAATGCTTGAGTTTATTCCATTATGGTAATGCCAACTTGCCTGGTGCTTTAATTAGGGTGCTGCAACCACTAACTCAATGTCAACATCACAATACTGAACAAAAGCTTTCACTCTAAAACACTAAGTTATCAGCGCCACCCTCCCAAGGACATCAACATACAGCGTTACTTTTTTTTTTTATTAGTTGCTAGTCATCTCTCCTTGACATCACTTCATTCAGAATAAGGACTGTCAAGGCAGCCTTTGTAAGAGAGCAGAAGAAAGCTTCTCTTTTTTTAAATAGCAACTAAATCTTTTCAGCTCTCAACTCATACACAGAGGGAACAATTTAAAATATTACATTGGTTTTCATTTAGAAGTCTAGCTTTTCAGACTTAGACACCCAATAAGATCATGCAGGAAAAGTGAAATGAGATCATCCATTGTTTCTTACCTAACCATTTGTAGAAGAAATAAAGTAAGACCAGCATGACACAACAGATGACAACAAACAAGATAACTGTTACAGGGGTGAAAGTAACATTTTCTTCCTTCTTCCGTCTTGTTTCTCTCTCCCCAGGACTTGCTATTGCTTTCAAATTCTCACTGTTTTAAGAAAACAACACACACATTAAACTCAGACGACAGATTACAAAAACATTTTACTGACCCAAATTGCTGGTCATAAAGCATTTAGACTGACAGCATTTTAGTCTAATCCTTCATACCATTAAAAAGACTTTCAAGTACAGAAAGATTGTATGCTTATTGTTTGAGTTTCTCTCCATTTTTTAATGGAGATACGCACTTCTAACCTAGCATAGCTCACAAGGAAAAGATTCTTAACTGCCTTCCTTTCCAATCGTGTGGTGACTGCCAACTTTAAGGAGTGACCTCAACCAAAACACTGCTCCATGTGAGGAAAACTAGTCCGATATCAGAACTCTTAAACCCCTTTTCAGGTTGCACATCTAATAGTTGACTCTATTAGCACATCATCTCTGACTATAGGATTCCTTGGACTAAAGATAGTCAACCGATAAATATACCTGTGATAAATCAAAATCACAGGTATTACACAGTTTTAAAACCTCAACTACCAACACTACATGTCTGCAAACCCCATTCATGTTAGTAGAATGAAGCTAGCTAAGTACTAGTTCTTTTACCCTTACACCTCATAATTACAGAGTAAATGAAAGAGGGAGGGTGTAACTGGGGATTTTTGCTGGGAGTAAGATTTCTGTGCATACATACTCCATATTTATACCTCACTATGCAAAATAAGGAGACTTAAATTGTTGTCTGTTCTTTGAGCCCATAGACCTTCTACTCTTTAGTTACAGACGCTAGTGCAACTTGCCCATCAGATAGCATGTTCCTGACAAATCCCAGAACCTACCTACAAAATGCTGAATTCAGCACTGAAACAGCTACCTTCAAAAGGGAAAAACCCACAGGAATAAGGCACTTTGTTGGATGAATCACCTTCTCAGAGGACATGCTTTGAATAAGCAGCTTCAAAAAAAAAGCAGCTCATTCTCGATTTATGAAAGTGCACTTTAACAAGTTTAATATAATTAAATCTAGGTATTTTTCAATATGGGAGACAGCACCACATTTTATTTTAGCATTTAGTGCAGTCACACCCTATAGCACTGCAGGGTGAAAAAGAAGCATAATCAAAGCAAACTTAAAAAAAACAAAAAAGACAAAAAGGACACACAGGCTGCCACTCCCCTCCCCCCTGCTTAATCTCTTTAAAAATCACTAGATTTGCATAACTAGTGGGAAAGATGAAGCTGTTGTTACCACATACAATCCACTACCTGTTGTTCTGGGGAGAAAAGCACCAGAACACTGCTGAGAACAGGAAGCCCTAGGTAGCTATGCACAGTGGTCCATTTAGCATCCGCAGACATCCAAGAAACACTGCAGAGTAACACCATGCTCTCAAAGGCCAGCTATACCCAGTTTAACCCCAGACTAAAACCAGGTCCGTGCATCGAGCGTGCCTCACCTCACTAAAAGCTGCACATCCCTCAAGCATGGAGCAGAAAGCCCTACTACTCTTTTTCCTGCATTTGCCACATTCTACACTTCTACTCCCTCCCCTTCCCTGCCCAGGGACTGCTGCTGCCTCCTTGACCTCTCCTAGTCCTAGAGCTGCTATTGCCCCCGCTCTGTTGCTCCACCAGGTAACACAGAAAGCTGAAGCAGATAAGCCTGGTTGGACTTTAACTATCTGGAGCCACCCAGACACAATGCAACAGCCTTCCCCAGTACCCCTAGTGACAGAAGTGCGGTGCAGAGACATCCCAGAGGGTGCTGCACAGCCAGCTGGGATGAAGCAGTTGCACACATCCCTGTCAATGCAGACACTACATTCAACTACAAACGTACCTCTTGGATCACTGGATTTTAAAGGTGTCATTAAAATACCTACTTTCATCATGGATATTGGAGTATTATGGTGCTAGTTATAGGGTATTTGGTAATCTGTCAACATGTTAACTCATTCCTCCTCCCAAGAGCAGCATTAGCGCTCAGGGACTTTTTACAATCAACTACTCAAGGTTCCTCAAAGACCTACAGTGATTTTTCACAGGCTGCAGTGCTCAAGCATTTCATGGCAAAGCAGCTAATTGCACCTAGGTCTTCTAATTTTTTAACTACCAACCTAAAAGAATATAATTTGTCACCAATCATATCAACAGTTTTCACAAAGTTTATAGTCTACATATTTTAAGCAGTTCTGTTTAAAAAAAACTTACAGTTCTGCTACTCCGCTCCAGTAGCCTCCTAGTGCCACTGTAAACACAGCAATCAGGAAGATGACAACCATACTGCAATCAAACTCTGGCAAAGGTGGTGAATACAGAGTCACATTAACTTCATTTCCCAGTGTCTGAAATATAACATGCAAGGTGGTTCATAAAGGACAACAAAGAAATTATGCATCTTATTGGAAAATAAGCGATATATCACAATTTCCTGCTCTTAACCTACACAATGCTGACAGCAAGTTTTCAACCTACTGTACAAGACAACCCATGTATTTGCCTTGGTCATTGTAATAAAGTAATGCCTTCCATACTATCTTTCAAGATGGTCAGGTTTGAAAACAACCCTATCACTACTGCTGTAGTATCCGTTGGTTTCCACAAGGCAAAATGGTACTACTTTGCATTCTTTCAACACTTCTGAGCAGCTGTGCCTCTAGCCCAAATGCTTCTCATCCCCCAAATATATCAAGTTCTATCAGAGATGTCTGCTCTGCAGAAAAGCATATCCGAGTCAATCAATTTGCAACACAAACTCACAGGTCCACTGTGACACCAGCAGAGGTCTACCTCTAGCTTGTGAAACCACAAAACATGCAGCTCGGATACAGGCACGATGCTTCAGACAGGACACAGTGAAAACTGTCAAAAAGTTATTTACTCACAGCTTTACATGAACATGATTGGAGATGGATTCAAAGGGGGAAAAAAAAGCAATTTCACTCCACTGAAAAAATTCAAGACCATGGTAAAAAAAATCCGCTGAAGGACACTGAAGAAGATGGGAGGGAACATGGTGACATAACTGATACCAAATCGGACAAAAATCTTGAAAGCAAAAAAAAAAAATGCTGCCATCTGACTGAAAGGTGGGATTTAAGAAACATGGAATATGATTTGACAGGAAATGGAAGGTGGCAGGGAAGAAAGGTTTGCTGTTGTAATCCAAGTCAGTCAAAGCACGTGAAGCAATCCTGCAGTGATTACTGATCGGTACTGAGCAGATATACACTTCAGAGATGCAGCAGAACAACAGATTTGTTAACAGCCTGCACATACAATAAAAGCAGGAGAGGAGACGAACATGCCAGGCAGGTCTGGCTACAGGAAGCTCAAACTGGCAGCGGAGAGACTGAAGGGAAAGCCAAGTAGTGTAGTGGAATACACTGGCCATATGTGAAGAAAGCTGATTCATTTTAGCATCTGAATTACCTAATTACAGATATTAACCCTACTGCAGCCTGAAGAACTAAAAATCATTCTTCTGCCTGAAGTTACAGAAGTTCAGAAAACCAGAAAATTAAATTCTAGTGAAACATTGCAGTTGTACAAAGTGGAACATAACATGAGATAAAGGCAAAAAAACCTCTACTCAAATTACAGCATCATTTATGTAAAAAAAACCCAAAAACACCAAACCACAAAACCCCAAACAAACAAAAGCCCAGACACCAAAAAAAAAGCACCAAAACCCCAAGAAATCTAAAGGCTTATACATTTTTTTAGTCTTCAATTCCAACATAACTTAATCCAGTTTTTCCTTTAAGTTTCATAAATCTTATAAAGTATAATTCACATCAGAATCTAGAGTGATTGTTTCCTTTTGTTCCTGTCGTTCTGCACTTCACTAAAAACTTGCAAAGTCTCAACTTCCACCACAGGGAGCACTAGAATCAAACACACTGCATCAGATAACTCCCCAGGAGAGCTGTCCGCCTACTAGAAGATTCATAATACTCTTGGTATTGCTATCAAGACTTATAACACACCTGACACGAATGGTGAAGGCTAGTAGAGATGAAGTCGTCTAAGAAGAAGGAATGTCCATACAAACTAGCTACCCCCAGACTGGTGCTGTCCCTCTCTCCTAAACAGGAGGGGTAGTTTAGAAGCCTTGAAGAGTTAAAACAGAAACACAACTGTAGTAGGAAGAGTAAAATGGCTGCCAGCTTATAAGCAGCACGCACCAATCAAAACAACAGCTGCCAGTGACATGACAGAAGCTTTGGCAAAAATTACATCAGACCTAGGAAAGGACCACTTGTACTCTAGGCTGTGTTCCTCACTACTTTTATGAGGGCAGCCTCATTATAAGATAAAAACTAATTCTTTGGCTCAACAGCGTTATGAGACATCATCCAGCATGCTAATCTACTAGCAAAGTTACTTTGGTGAATTACTACAGCTATACAGAAGTGGTGCTACACAACACCACCCCAAGCAGCACTAGGCAATGAAGTGGTACAGAGAAGATTCAGAACAAATCAGAGGTCTAACCTTGCCCTAGTTCCCTTCCGTATTAGTGGGGTATATCTTAAAACCACTCAACTACGCGAAAAACACTTGTCTGTCTTGAAGGAACAAATCTGAAGACAGAGGACAACCCAACCCAAAACACAGTATTCATCAAAACTATGGAAACTGAGAACTGTCATCATAAACCTTCAGTCATGTCAATGCTTGGCAAAAACCAGTCTTTAACGAGAACAGTAAACAACCAAAGTCCTATATATCTAGGCATGGTTTCAGTTTGCATACTTACCTAAGACAACCTCCCATGGCAGCTCTGAAGATTAAGAGCAGAAATGGTGAAGTGAGCTTGTAAATTCAATCCAAGAAGCTAAAACTACGCAGGTTAGCGCTAGCCTCTGCTATTCACAGAAAAGTGTGCAGCGCAACTCCTGCCTAGCAAAGCTATTTAACACCAGATAAAAAACAAAACTGAACAAAAAAACAACAGAAAAAGCCACACGGAAGAAAAGATACTGTTTTCCTTAAAACCCTCTGCAAGAGTCTGTATCCTGATATTACAGGTCAAAGAAAACGAACTCCAAATACCCCAAACACAAAACCCCCTGCTTATCAAGCACAGGAGATACCACAATCACAGCATTTTAATGACACACACTTGGCATCTCACCATGAACTCGGCAGCTGCAACTCAAACTATACTGCCTAACTGCTCTGTAACAGATGTCGTCATGCTATATAAGGAGCGAGCTCATCATCTGGCAAAAATTACAACCACCCTCACATCTTCCTCAAGATCCAACCTGACAAGGTACAGCTTGCCTGAAAGATATCATGCCAGTAGGCACAAGCTCAGCTATCCTAGCTACTGTGCTAAAGGAACAGCCCTCTCGGGCTATAGCTCTTGATGTGTGTCAGGCACCTTCAGTCGTATACAAGTCTACTGGAAGGCTGCTTATCTTGTTTAGCAAGAAGACTCCCAAGATTACCACCCCTCCAGTCAGGTATTGTGTTTCCCATTCTTAGAGTTTAATTAATCATTCTCTCAAATTAACCTAAACTAGGAAGACTAGTACTTCCATGACTTAATATCTATCCTCTTCTGTGAAACTGGAAGCAGTATCTAAGTACATTCAAATCAGGCAGACATCCATAGCTGACCTGAAATGATTTTATTTGTTCAAAAACCTAAGTTTATACAAACCATAACACGCTGAAGTTATATTACTTACCAGCTGCATATCTACTATGTCACTGTATCTTATAAGAGCAACCGGAAGAGTCACATCTTCAAAATCAGTCTTGTTATCTGAAAGAGGAGACTAAAAGGGAAAGTGTCAGTGCTAAGTATGTTAAGCCTATTTGTAATGCAGGTTAGATCCCTAAAAGGGGATTGTCCTTTAGATTTCAATGTACTGGGGGGGGGGGGGGGAGCTCAATCATCACCTTTTGCAAAAGGTTAAGACAGATGTAATTACATCAAAACAGACAATACTACCAACACATCTGGATTCATAAAATTCTCATGTTTTTATAGTGCTACAAAGGATACTCAAAACTCTGGTTTTATTCTCTACATTTTTAAAACAAGAGTAACTTTCCTGGATAATCACACAAATTCACAAACTGCAAACATTTTTACATACATGTTACAGCTGCAATTGAGAACCAAAAAGCAACAGAAGTATATGCAAGGATCTCTCAAAAAGCCTTTTTTCTTTTATTTCCAGTTTTAGATTACATTTTCCTATCTTATTTTTGTCACACATGCCTACAACAAGGTCACCTAGGGTTACAGGGAGTTCAGAGTACACTACTTTTAGGGAATGATAAAGACAAAAACATGACTAAAAATATAATTCAGCTGTAGATACTTCTAGATGCCATAGCACAGCACTGCACACAGCTAACTCAGAATGACCCTCTCAGTCTCAGGAACAGCAGTCGTGCCAGCACAGTGCTCTGTGGGGAAGGTTAATCACTCGTGCTGGAATCCCACCCATCACCAGCATCCTCTGCTTTTGGGGTTTCTCTCAGCTAACCCTGCACAACACTGCATCGGACCAAACAGGTAAGACGCTATTTCACTACAGAAGAAAACTTCAGGTTGTGACTTACCAGCCTAGGCTTACTGGCAATCAACAGCATTTTAGCACCCAATCTTTGTGCAATTCTTGCTTTCTCCAAGAAAGTGCAGTTTCCTCTCATCACTACAACTGCTTTGTCCTTCATTAAGCCAGAAGGAACTTCAGAAGAACTGCAGAGTACCGTAGAAGTCAGGTTTTCCAGAGTTCTGAAAGTCTGCAGAGAGAAGAGGGAGAAAAGATACGTGATGGAAGTAGGAAATTTGATATTGCAAACTAATCTAGAAGGCTACAGAACTATGCCTCCCAACTTGAAATTTGCCATGAAAGAGGTATAACAGAAAGGAATCAGTAATTCAGGAACATAAAATCAGAGCAGCAGTTTCTGCAGCCTGCAATACTGAGGGACATTTAGAGCAGCATATAGCTGAAATATATGGCTGCTTCTAAATGCAATTTCACAGCAGTTGTTGCTGTAATTTAAACATAGGAAACTTGTTATATAGGAAAATCACTGCTTGTAGTTCTGGGGAATCCAGTGTACTCTCTGTGATATTCCCAGGCTTCACAAACCAAAAAAAGCACTGACAGATACACCAGAGTTCTGAAGCCTGGTAACATATTACTTACTACACGAGAATTAGAAAAAACTATTTCTATCCTTACTTCAAAGTTCAATTTCATATTGACAGTCATTTTAAAATTACTGTCAGCTTTCCTTAGCCAGTCAAGGCATCCCAGTGGCCAAAGTAGCACAGCAAAGTTGTTTGGGGCACACAAGTGATTTTTACTGTTCTAACACTGAGTTAACATGTTAATGAACCACAGTAGAAAAGGGAGAGAAGAGTGGCTTGATCTCTTCAAAACACGAAGTATTTCCTGTTTATAGGAAGAGCACCTAAAAAAATGTTTCTGCCTCACACCCCAGTTTGGCTCAATGAAACACACTCAGAACATACAGCATGATGCTACATGCCAGGTAATCTCCTATTTCACCACATGTTTTCAAGACAATTACACAGAAGATCAAACTGATGAACCAATATAAGAAAACTGTTTCAAAAATTTACAATATTTTTGTAAACAAATGAACAGAAGCTTTACTCATAAATCTGAAACCTAGACATACTGATGACACCGGAAGAAAAAAAAAATTACATCAGATGAATATGTAAACGTATTTAAAATGGGTTCTAAGCACACAGCGAGTATCACCTTTGTAAGCTTTAGAAGCTGGATTTTTAAAACACAGAAAATTTCACTGTAGTTTTTTTTGGGGGAGATGGAGAACAACATGACCCAAAAAGGTAAATATTCAACATAGCACCTATTTAACTCAAAAGTTTGAGGACCAGTTATAGTTGACCCAAATTCATAATTGCATTCTCATCTTCTTAGAAAGTATGGTTATAAACTACTTACAGCATTGTCCAGGCTCTTTGGAAGAGATACCCAACTAGAATTGTAAATTATGCAATAATCCTTTGTTACGGGAGGTATGCCACTTCCAGAAGCGTGCAGGATCCCCTCATCTGCAGTTACCTGCAATAAACCAGGGTATTCTGAACTTTAATTCAGAACATCAGTATATAGACATTCCTCTAAAAAGTTTTTAGAAAGAGAAAGAGCTGTTCAGAGAAAAAGAATATTCAAATAATTATTTTATATAATGACCGATACCGTGAGAGATGGGTAACTTGAGAGCAAGATGGAAAACTAGCAAGAACCTAGCCACTGTATAATGCTGCTTATCGTCACTTCAAATATAATGTATTTGTTACATGTACAGTTCATGTCACCAAGTAAAATACGATCAAGAAACCCAAGCAAATGATTGCATATTCTGTGTCCTGTACTTTCCAAAAAGTCTAAAATTAAAAAGCAACTAAAACAGTACATGGAAAAGTAGATTAAAGTCCTTCCCTCCTCACAGATTCTAGGACTTCTCCTACTAATTATGGTATTATGTGGCAATTCCTAGAATATTTTTTTTTTTATCAAATAACTGTAAACACAATAAGATCAACTAGTGTGCCACTTAAAGAACTTGCGTAGTTGAGGAAATACTTTGGTCTATTAAGATTACTCTCAGAGTCCCTCATGTAATATGACTTCTGTTATTTACTAATACACATGAATTTTAAAACTTCCAGTAATTTTATGGATATATACTTCTCCCCAAGCATTAAGGTATCTAAGTGGATAAATCATAAAAGGATTAGATGCAGCTACAGCTCCAAAGTAATGAAAACAAGCATAATTTGTACCTCAAAGAAGTGTCATCTTAAGAAAACTGGGACATGATCTCATTTAAATTGTTTTTCTTGAGAGAGAAATTGACCTCGGTATCAAGAAGTATCAACAGATTTAAAAAAAAAATAATTAAATCCTGTTGTAAAATTCCAGGCTTGTCTGAAAGAACACTGAGATACTAAGCTAGAAGTAGGCATGGGTAAGGTGGAGGGAAGCCCAAATATTTGTCAGATACACAGTGCTAATCATTAACAGTGCTACAGAGGCATTTCTCCTCAGGCTAGCATTATCAGTATTCTGCAGCGAGAACTAGAGAGAAAAGAAAAACATGCAATGATATTGTTCCAGAGGTTTATGTTTGCCTGGTTTGAATAGCAAAAAACCTTCTTCAGAGGAATCCATTATATTGGCCATAGCACACGAACATCTGCTAGGAGAACTGTGTCAAAGGGCCTGAGCACATTAACTGTTTAACATATAACAGTTCTTTAGCTGTCAGCTAATGTAAGTTGATCCATGATTTATGATCAGCACAAAAATGATCAAGCTTCCCTCTTAAGTGCACTCACCTAAAAGCACAAACTAATGGCAAATTAAAAGCAATAAAGACTTCCAGCAGGTGCAAAGCCCAGATGTTTCCATCCATTAAAAGCTCTTTCTGCTTCACAAAGTAGAATAAGTGTTTTCTGGGTTCCAGGAAATCAAGTGTTAATGTTACACAACCATAAGTCTACCTAGAAGTAATTGCTTGCTTATTTGATACTCAAGGTTTTTTTGGCAAGCTTCCCTTCTCTGGGGATGCATCAGGGAACACAATTCTTGCTCACAAGGTCAGGGGAGGGAAGACCAGAGGACAACACTTACACTCACATATTCATTGCTGAGCTCTAAAAACAGCATTTAGAAGTCAAAAACGAAGCGAAGCGCTACATGCTACACCTTGTTTGGAACACCCCCACTGAAATCCTGTTGCATGCTGCTGAACTTTTATTTTCCTAATTGCTTCACTATCCTTCTCGCACAACAGAAAAGGGCTACTAGTGTGGGTACATGGCCTTGCAGTCAGCTGTGCCACCGAACAGCACAAACCAAATCCTACTCTCAGTATATGTGCAAATTAAAAATTTCTCACTGAGCACATATTCAGTCTTGGTACTTAAGAGTAAGAGTGTGTCCACAAAACTGCTCCCGAGAAGATTATCTTGCTTCCATAGGCTCACTTGCTCCAGCATAAAATTGTTCCCACATGGGGTAGAGGCGTGACAGCTGTCCTTAGCTAAAGGAGCACAATCACCTTTCACTTCAGGTTCAGACAATTCCCAGTGGCCCCCCACCTTTAAACAAGTTTCTTCCTATTTCTGACAGGTGGTTCCTTCCTCTACCACCTTTAAACTTCTATTGTATAATTTCTTAACTTTGAGAGAGAGGAAGATATCTCACGCTCTCTCTTAATCCTCCTTCTTCCCAACAGGTCCCTGTCACTGCCAGGATATGAGCTTAGGCTGGCTGTTGAGCTTTGGAGTGCACAGGTAACTCCACCACACAGAATACTCCAAGTTATATGAACCAGTGGACACAGAGACCAAACCAAGCCTACGTTTACAATATCCATCACAGTTCGCACCTAGGTAAGACATACAAGAAACTTAAAAGCACAAGGAGAAGGTATTTTGTACGTAGCAAGTAACTACATAAATTTCACAGAAATGTAAAAAAGGTAGGAAAAAACTAGCCATAAACAGAACAAGCATAATTTCATAGTTCAGCCAGTGGCCCCATCACACACAAACCACCCCTCCCTCACTCCCTCTGGGCACTGCAACCCCAGGGAACCGGTGCCCATGCTCAGAGACCAGCACCGGTCCCCAGCTGAACACCTACTGCCTTCCCAAGCGCTGAGTCCCCATGTCGTTAGTCTCAGGATGCTGTTCTCGAGGCTGAATGACCTGGTCACCACCGCTACAACTGCATTTGTAGAGCAAAGGAGGAGGCAGGACACAGGGCATGGAGTCTTCCAGGAGGGCAGGAGAAGCCCCTTGTCAGCAGCAATAAACCACGGGGCTAAGGAGCAAAGCCACTCCTCAGGAAAGCCCAAGGCAACTCCAAGGACAGGTACGTGGGATTCACAGGCATGGAGGGAGCCCTTCGCAGAGAGGCACAAGCTACTTCACCCGAAGGCATTCTCAAGGCACTAACAAACCGCGCTGTGCACCTGCTGCTGAGCTAATCCAGCGGTGGCTCCCTCCGCAGCGAAGTGCTCTGTATCCTGCCTTACCAACACAAGGTAAAAGTTACATTAAAAACAAGCTACCAGCCAACAAGAATGCAGCTTTGTAGATCGGCATTTCATGCAGATGCGTCCTTCATACTGCCTAAACAGATTACAGAGGTTTCCAGCTTCCCCATTTGGCTGTTCCATGAGGCGGAGAGCAATCTCCCCCGTTCCCATGGCGACGAACACCGTGTGCGGGCCGAGCCCGGGAAGGGCTCCCGCAGCGCAGCCCGAACGGCTCGGGCCGAGGCCCGGCCGCGCACACGCCCCAGCCCCCCTGCCCCTCGGCGCTCCAACCCGAACGGCTCCACACACGGCACCGGGGCTCGTCACCCAAACCCACCGCTCGCCCGCAGCCCGGCCCGCGCCCCCAGCCCGGGGAGCCCAGGGGCCTGGCGGGGGGCCCGGCCACCCGGGAGGCGCCTGAGGCGGGGGCGCAGGAGGCGGGAGCTCCGTGGACTGTGCCCGCGGCGGCCGGGGCCCTCCAGGGGACGGCTCCAGCAGCCAGGCGGCGAGAGGAAGCCCCTCGGCCCGCAGAGACGGGGCAGCGACGGGCGGCCCGGCCGGCCCCACCGCCACCCGCCGACGGCCGCGGCCCAGGCCCGCCCGACGGCCGGGCCCCAGCGCCGCCTGCGGCCCCTTACCGGCGGCAGCAGCAGCGCCCACAGCGCGGCCCAGAGCAGCCCGGCGGCCTTCATCGTCCTCAGCCACCGCCGCCCGCTCGGGGAAGGGCCTGGGCCGGGCCGGGGCTCCTCGCACCCGCCGCGCAGCCTTTCTCTGCCGCCGGCTGCCGGCGCGGCGCCACTTCCTCTTCCGCCCGCCGCGGCGACGGGGACGGCTGCTGCCGGCGCGGCCCCCGGAGCGTCCCCGCCCCCCCCCCCCCCCCCCGTCCGCCGCGGGGCGGCGCCGGCGGGCGAGTGCCCGGGAGAGCTGGGGCCGGGCCTCGCCCCGCCCGCCCGGGTAGGAGCCGTCCCCGCCGGGCTGAGGGTGGTGGGCGGCTGCCGGCCCGCCGGGTTTGCGGCTCGACCGCGCCCAGACGCGCAGGTCTGGGGGCTGAACGGTACCCGACACCCCCCAGGCACGGGAAACGCGAGGGGCGGTGGGGTTGCCCCACGGCTCCCGAGACAAAGCTACGGCAGCGCCCGCCCCGCCGGGGCAGCGGGCAGAGCAAGGGCAGCGGGACCCGCCCCGGCACAAGGGGCCGCGGGAGCCGCGCTGGGGGCGCTTAGGCCGCAGCGCCCGAGGGCGCCGTACAGGCTGCGGCAGCCTCAGGAGGACGGCGACGGCCCGCAGCGCCGGCGCGGAGGGGAGAGCGCGCAGCCCCGCCGTGCAGAGCCCAGGGGCTGCGCGGGGCCCTTCGCGGGGGGCTCTCGGGCCCGTTACGGCCCCTCGCCCCTGCGCCAGGGCGCGACCGGGCGGGAGGGGGGCGGCGAGGGGGCCAGCGGCAGCCCGGCGCTGCCAGCCGGACTCCCGGCAGGTAACACGCGTGCCTGGGCCGCAGCGATCTTTGGGCACCGTCAGCGGCGGTGCTCGCCCGCGTGGTTTGTCCCCTGCGTGAATTTCAGGAGAGAGCCATGCAGAACATCCACGGGGGAACGTCCATGCTGCGTTATGGCAAGTTTTCGGCCAGCTGTTCTCTTGCTGTAAGAATCAGAGTAACATTTACATACCTATAAGCAAGCAGTCCTTGGATCAGTACGGGTGTTTTGATGGTAACAGGCAAATTTGGGATCACCCCCCGCCCCCGCGACCATCTGCAGTTCAGCTCTGTATCAGCAACAGGCTTGTGCATCCCGTAGGTCCACCGGGCTGCCAAAGCACATCTAACAATTTCATGTGCTTAAACAACAAAAGATAGCAGCACCCCGTGACACAGCTAATAATTCATATTCTGTGCAGAACTGGTATTTAAAAAACAGCTCTTACTTGCCCATCTGTGTGCTTCTATATTGCTGCTGTTGTCAGAGTGACCATGCAGCTTTATGCCAGCTACCATCTCTTCTGCATCTAACAAGATCTGGATGAAAGATTAATATAGATTACCTCGATAAATCTATCAAATCTGTGATCTGTAAAGAGCTAAGGGCATGTACATGACTTGTTTTGGGCACAGAAAGTGTGTTTAATTTGAATTGCCAGTGCGTAGCTGCTCACAGGATCAGGTTCCACATCAGATTGTCCTGCCCTACCCTCTCCTTGCATTCCCTAGGAACGCACAAGTTTATTCTGTCCACAGCTGGGGGAAAAAAAATAAAATGGACCAAGGCAAAATACTAGGGAGTACAATTTCCTTTAAACAGAAGGAAACCACTTTCCCAAAAAAGCGTATGTTTGGTTTGATCTCCCCTGCTTTGCTGCATGCTTAAAGATACTGTGGAAGCATCTCTTAAAGCAAACACACTCGCTGCAGTCCAGCAGGACTGTGCAGGTTAGAAATGCCTGCACTGAAGAGCCCCAACGTTGGCTGTGAACATGGGCAGTTCACATTCAGGACACCGATAAAAACTTTTTAGGTAATCTTTGTCAGCAAAAGCAGTTCCCGATTTTTACCATTGGCTTTAACGTGTAACCTAAACTAAACCCAGATGATCTAGTCTCAAATTTCAGTACTATGACAAAAACTACATTTTATTCATATATGTTATTTCCAGTCCCAGGCAGAAGAAGTTTATAAAGGCCTCCAGAGTCTGAGGAATGACTTCAGAGCCTAAAGGATCCTCTGTGAGTATTTTTCAAGCTACCTCAACAGCACCAATGAGTAAAAACCAACCCTGGGAGAGAGACACAGTTATGCTTGTTGGAAAGAAGCCATGGGAGCCAGAAGAGAAACTTTAAGATACAGAGTTGTCTGCAGAGCTTGTGGCCTCATAGATAAAGGGAGTTGCTAAATTGCTGTGTCTGCAATACAAAAAGGTGCTAGAGTGGCAAATTGCTGAGCACAGTTACAGGCTGATATGTCAGCCCGCTGTAAAGGTATAAAAGGCTTGCTCGATTTTAATAAGTGTCTTCAAGGTGTCTTCGAGTTTTTGATCCGCTCTCGGAGTCTGTACATCAATATGCCACAATCCTCTTTTTTTTTTTCTTTCCAGTTTTAGACCTGACATTCCGTATTTGGCATGAACAATATAGCTTCTACCCATAATCAGTGTGAGATACTAATAATCTACACCGAGAATCGCATCTTTTCTATACCACCAGAATTATTTCCATCAGATAAAAGAAAAGCAACACCACTCGGAAAAATCACTTTCCCCAGCCAAAACAACAACATGAAATGAAATCTGTAACTCTATTCAGGCATTCCTAAAGCATTAAGGAACACAGATGCTTAATTGTAGGCTTTGAGCGCATTAGTTAGAAAGTGGAAACTGAAGCTAAATAACCATTAGCACAGAAAATAAACTGCTTGAATAATACTATATATATATTGAAATCCTTTTCAAAGGGATAATGAAATTATCCTTTCCTTCCCTCTACCTGTTTTCTACCACGTATGCACACTTCTAAACACAAGGACAGACATCCAAGAGACATCTAAACCACCTTCCATTGCAAGGCCATCCCCCCAACTCTCCCATTGCATTAAGTGCTCCTTTATGGTTTTTCTTATGTTTAACGGCCTCTCAGCTTTTGAGTGAACTTATCCCAACCGATCAGCCTTTTTCTGTTCCTTTCCCTATACCTCCTCATGCAATTGAATTTGCTCTTCCATTACCTTAACTTGGAGTTACTATCTAATTCTGCTGATTTTGCATAAAATTACCGTAAGCAGAAAACAGTTGTCTTGTTAGGTAGGCAGATCTGGAAGGGTGGCTATCAGCATTAAGTATTTAAAAGAAAATATATTGCATGATTTTTAAAGGACTAAGATTGTAAAACAGACTAGATTCCACTCACTAAACAGTTATGTCATGCAAAAAAAAAAAAGTCAGTAAAGAGGGTATTTTGGGTTCATTAATCATCACACAAGCTTCAAAGTGATAAAGGAATTTTTAATATGTTGTATTCGAATAACTAAGAACACTGACCCAAATACTGAATGTAAACATATTTCTAAGCAATTTAGTGGGTGGTAGAGTAACAGGGTAGAATAAAGCAGGTGACAAGGAAAACAAATTGGCTTAACCAAAGAACATTTGAGCCTGTCCTATAAACTGTCTCTTTCAGTTATTTGTATTTTCACAGCCTTTTGGCTGGAGCCTGGAACAAGACAGCAAGGTTACACTGTGAAACCTCGTGATTGAAGTGACACGGGAAACATCGTTACTGAAACCTGCCGTCTCTGTGACACACACACGGCAAAGATGAGGACACGTGCAACAGCCTGATGGGACAGACAGACCTTCATCTCCTGGCAAGAAAACGATCCAAAACATGGAAAGACTGGTATTTAAGAATCATTTATTAATACAGACACACATCTAGCAAGTTTTCCTCACATACTAGCAGCCTTATCTGAACACCAGTAAATATCACTTTATGCAAGCAATACCCTACTTCACTGGATATTATGCAGTGGAGAGAATAACAAGAATAACCAATTCAAGTGCATTGTCAAAGGTGATGTTTAAAAGTAGTTGAAAAAAACCTAGTAAAAGCCTTTCTCATATGCCATTATGCAACACGGTTACATTAGCATGTATTAAGGACTATAAACCTTACTTTGGAATTATATTTTCAAGCTTGTATCACAACCTCAAGGTACTGCGTCAGGTTTTAATGTTTCCTGGTGGCAGAGTCGACAAGGGTAAACGTGGGTAGCTGCATTTAAAAGCATTATTACTTTCACCATTAATATGCAGCTTCAGCTCATGTTGAGACTGGACTTTCAGACTTACATATATGAGATCAATTTTTAAAAAAATTTCTGTCTATAATAAGTGCCATTGTTTTGCCTGATCTACAAATCCTGAGTTTTGGACAGCTCACTGTGACGAAATTAATTGCTGGTTATCAGTATAGTGTTCATTCACCTTTAGACTCAGCTCAGGTAAGTTATGCAAAATATACGTCTTAAGCACCAGCAACATCAGATGCATGTAAATACACTATTACATAAAAACAAACAAACAAAACAAAATAACCCCACCACCACAATCCTGTGACCAAACACTTTTTCTCTTTGACCTGTACAAGTGGATGCCTAAATAATTTCAGTTTCTTCATCAACGTCAGCTATAAAAGCATACTAAATTCTCTCTCAGTAGTTTAAATTCAAATTTTAAATCTTTAAAAAAAACAAAAAACAACCAACCACACAACCAAACACAAAACTTCCAGTAAGCTGGAGCAATCATACTAATTTCAGTTTAAAAACTGATTATTTCCTTCTACTTAGGAGGAAGTTCTAAATATATATTAAAACATATATATTAAACCAGTAAAAGACATAATTTGACTTCTTTTTCCACCCCTGAACTAGGGTGGGCCCTTAATAATAACCACCTCAATTTTGTTCAGTTTGGATTTACAAGCAAATATCAGAAGAAATTTAACACTTGTTACAAAGATAATTTTCTTCCCATTTACATTGTTTTAACAAAAAAATTAATAAGGTTCACTAAGTAAAGTAGTTTCAATTCAGAGGTTTTTTTACTGTAGCGGTCTCAACAGCCACCTCAAAGTTGTTTTTGTCCATCTGTTACTGCTCTCTTCTAAATGGGATTAAGCTAGGTTAAGAGAACTTCCTCCCATTTGAATTATGGTTGTGGGTAACATTTTAGGATTTGGGACATGCTAATGGGATGCACAGAAGCAGGATGTATGGAACAAGCGACAGCCACGAGGAGTTCAGTAGCTGTACTGCAGCGCCCGATAAGCCACTTAGGGGTGGGTTCAGGTGCTACAGAGGTCACAGCATACCACAGCATGGGTGCTCTCGTGCACCCCGCTCTCCCTGCAGGGGCACAGTTTTTTATGGTACCATGAGTTTGCTTATCTGTAAGTTTCCAGGGGAAGACTGCAGTCCTAGTTCAGCATCAAGCACCTCAAGCTGGGAGTGGTTTTGGCACAAGAATAAACACGAGTAAGATCCCCGCCTACTTAAAATGCTTTCATAGTTTCCTTTCACTTTTCCTTTCTCTACATAGCATTGGGAGAAAAGGTCTTAATGGAAATGTGGTGTAGCCGTGGTGACCTCCTGGCACCTCAGCCTGCAGAGAGTCCAGAGGAACATCCCTCAAACATCCTCAGCCCCAAGGCAGTCTTCATGACCCTTCAGTTCCACCCAACCCATCCATACTCTCCCAGCTCCTGGAAGCTGAACATCAGGCGGTTCTAGTTAACTTCCCTGACATTTCAGCAGCATGGTGGACCAAAGCCAATTACCCTTTTACTACTGTTTTGTATTAACTCTAAGTTTTGTTTGTTTTGTGTTCTACAGTGGTAGCATCAAGTGCAGCAGGCCTCCATATTTACAACATCTGCAACCCCACATTCATCAGAAGTAAAAAAAAAGCCATCTTGTCTTCCAAACACATACATGGCATCAGTCTGCCACTGCTGAAATCCAAGCTAGCTTTCTGGGTGGCTCCATGCTTTCTGTAAACAGCTTTGTAAGCCACCACGGGAAGAGGATGCTACTATTCATAAAGTCCCAACTCAGTCACGCATTTAAGTGCCCCATTTCCTCCATATGCCAATGATGTACGTATAACGAGTATTTCCCAACAAAGCTGCCCTGTGCATTGCAGATAACAAACGTTAACACACACATGTTCTGCTCCCTGCTCATTCCTCATAAACATACACCGCATTGCCTCTCCAGAGCTTCTAAGCCTGCCTCACCCGCACAGCTCCTTTTTCTGTAGTTCCAATCAACCTGTTGTTCTGTAGTTCCCAATTTGCCTGACCACCTTCCCTGGCGTACCAAGAATTAAGCAACAACAAGGAGACTTCACACTTTCTCATAGCAAAGTACAAAACTAACTCAGAGCTGCACGTGGTGCTAAGTTTAAGTAACTCCACAGCTTAAGGCTTTGCTGAGGAAACAGCTGTCCAACGGGCCGGTTCCTGGAGAGCACCTGTTCTGCACACAACTAAGAGACCTTTTACATATACACTGTTTTACATACACATGAATAGCAGCAGGAAAACTACCTATGTCAGTAACTTGGGCCTTGTGTGCTAGACAAATGACTGCGTGTGAAGAAAGGGCAGTTTCTCTGCAGAAGCCCAAGCACCAACCAACCACTTAGAGCATCTCCCTAGGCACACTGGGACTTCAGCTGTAGAGGAAAGCGTTTAAAAACTTGAATTTCAAGCATTAACCGCTGCTTTGGGTCTAAACTCGGTTGATCCAGCCTCTGTATTAAGACAGAAAGGTAAATAGTAAGAGTGATACTACAAAGCAAGAAGTTAAAAATGCAGGTCTCCACTTTTTAAAAATAAATAAATAAGCAGCCTTGTTTTTAGGGAAACATTCCATTATGGTTAGCTTTTTTTTTTTTTGCCCTGAGGCCTATGTGCAATCTAATGAATGAGAATTTTTCAGGACTCCACACGTTTGACATTAAACCTTAGTATGTGATTCACCTGTCTCACAGATTTTAGTATTCAAAGTCTACCTCCAGGAGCCATAAACTAGAAGCATGACCTAGTAAACCAGAGTACTGTGATTACTCATGAAGAGTTCGTTCTGAGAAAAGAAGATACAAACGCTAGGAAGGAAGATGTAGCTTCTACCTCATACTCCCCGACTGCCTAACTTTACCTGAATGATTTCATAGTACAGTATCATTACAACAAATACCTGAGATTCCTGACTAATCAAGTTTGCAGAACACAAAGTACCTGGAAGCCATACAGGAACCCACTCACCAGAGGGCATCTTTCTGACACCGCTGTAACGCGGCACTGTTTGCTTCCTGTGGTCCATCTCATCTGTCTCCACAGGGATTATGAAAGGCAGCCAGTATTATTCTTATCTTCAGCTGTTGGATTTTTATGGCGGTGTCACAGTGCTGATAGCAAAGTAAATCCAAACACAATCAAGAGCAGCCATGTAATCATCTTTCACTCTCAGATTCGGGTTCTTTTCCCCCCAGTGTTAACATATTTAGTAACATACAACACATTTCATAAACGTACCTCCGTGGAATTCAGCATTGTCAAATTGTGCTAATTCTTGCTGGCACAGTAAGATTACAGGCATTTATTAATCTCATATTTTTTGTCTATACAGACTGGAAGCTACAGAAGCACGATAGTCCAAAACAGCAAGACCATAAAAAGGAACAGCGCTGCCTGCCTGGGCTGCAAGTTACCGTATTACGGGCTAACCTGGAACACGGCACGACACCAGGTAATTGTTACAAAGTCACTCTACAGGAGGTGAAAAGATGTATTAGGTTGTGAAAAAGCCAAATACCTTTTCTATGTACTGACTGAAGGTTTATGCAGCATTATGGGATAGTCAGCCCTTGATGTCCCTGCTAGGCTTTTCTAAGACATACAGTATTTAAAATAAGTTAACACACACACTTTTTTTTTTTAAAGGAAGCAAACAAATACAGTGCTAAGAATCTGCCAGACTACACATAAAAGATTTGATCCTACTCCACTTGCAAGTTGGTTTACTTCCAAATACAAAAAAAACCCCATAAAATGCCATCAAGTCAGAGCACTAATGTTTCATTGCCACATTGTCTTGATATAAGGTCTTCACAGACTACAATGCAATTAAGAAGTTTGATCCTTTGGTCTTATTTACTGTATTTTATTCCAGTCAAGCTCAAAACCCACCAAACCTCCCACAATGAATAGCTTTCATAGAGCAGATGGAAAAGACTTGATGTAAAATTGTGCTCTCTAGTGGAGAATCTTGATTTTGTGTAATAAAAGCTCAAGCCATGGCGATCCATCTGCTTAACCAACCAACAGGTTTACAGTGCAGAGAAAAATATCAAGATTTTCCACAATAAGAGAAGAGTACAAGTGCCTAGTTCAACGTATTTATTATAACCAGGATAGGTTTATACTGAGTTACATGACGGATTACAGCTATATAAATGTTTCTAAATATACAACAAAATAATGTCAGTCTTAAAACATGTTTCTATGTTTATTTAGATTTTTAAAGTAATGGCACTCTTAATGAAATAGCAAAACATTTCCTTGTAATGATGTGACACTTTAATATGGTCCTATATAATACTATAGATCTTGATGAAAATAGGTTAATTTTACACCAGATAGTGTTACTTTGTTTACCTAATGAAAGCTAGAATTTTTCTATAAATAAGGGTTTAATAACATAATTCTCTGTTGATTTATTTTTGGAGAGAAGAGCTGACATGATCACCAACTTCTTTATTTCTAGTTATGCATACACCACTAAGCTTAAACATACTGAATGGGTCTTCAGGAAACACTAAAACACTAACTCCTGCTCAATTTGTTTTCTTATAGCATTAACAAAATACAACCCATTCTCTTTGCAGCAGCTGCCCTACCGCTATTTTTTTCTAGGCAGGTATGGACCAATGAACGCATTAACTCAATCTAATAGCAGATGAGTTAGAATCTATTCTTTAAAACAATTTGGCCACTTCATGCTCCCGCAATGGTGTACAGGATTTAGCTTCTTTAAACTCGGTATCTTAACTAGGCTGTTGGAATAAATCTGAAGTTAGAAGCCAGAAAAACAAAAGACTTAAAAAGCTAAATGTACACCCAACTCATGCTAATTTTAAAATATATTAAAACTTGGCATACATTCTAATTCAAGAGTAAGGATCTAGCAAGACATGGATATTAGATTTCTCTTATGTGGTTGCAGAATATTATGATCAGCTGTTGACTGTTGCAAAAAGTAATACTCTCTCTTTCCCCTTGGCCCTTAAAGATGAAATGGGGGGGTGGGGGGGTGTGATGAATGCATAAGAAAGGTAGCTCTGTGTTTCATGTCTGTCTTTCAAGTTCCCTAGTATATTCAGAAAAGACAGCCTAACAATTCAGCAAAGCCAGCATTCTAGATTTAATAAGTATCACAAGCCACAAACAGAATCATACAAGCTGAAAGATTTGCCAGTAGATTTTTTTTTTTTATGGAATAAAGCTCACAACTGATCGTACACCCAGAGCACAGAAAGAGTTCCACTGACTTCCAGCATAACTGGTGCTGACATGGCAGCAATCTAAGCGCTTTTATTTAGTGAACCCCATGACAGCAAGCAGAGTTCCTAAATTTCTGCACCGGCAGTCATTCAGAATTTTGTCTGGGGAACAGTTGCCAGGATTGGGTAAAAAAAAAACCTAGCTCTACTTCAGCAGTTTTGTCATACCACTTAATAGAAAGATGTATAAGAAGTAATAAATTGTAGTCTGGGTATGACTAAACATTTATGGCTATTTATTTAAATATTTCTGAAGTGCTGGAGCTCTGCAAGACACTGTTTCTATTTAATATTCTCCCACAGGTTTTCATGATATTCTTTAAATTTCTGTCCTTCACGTGGCTGTATCACTTAAACCATATTTTTTATTTCTCATCTAAAAAAGTCTTGAAATTAAGGAGCCAGAAAGACAAGAGAGATATCCCTCAAAGTCCTGTGTAGTTACTGTTACAGACAGGCAGAGAGAGCAATCTTAGATACTTTTAGTTTAATTAAAATTCATTAGCAGTCATGCAAAATTAACACAGTTGTGAGCATACTGTAGCACCACTTGAAGTTAACTGGTACATGTTATTAGCACTGTTGTTGCGATACCCGTCAGTCACACTAGTGCATGGACAGAAGGGAGGCAGCCCAGTATCCGAGAGAAACCGCAGTCTTTCTAAGCCTCATCCAAGAGCGGGTACGTTTGCAAACCCTCTATTTTTAAGCTACAAAAGCATTATCACAGCAAGGCAGATGTTTCACTGGGTTTTGCAAACTCTGCTAACTACATTATGTTAGTTTGTTCACCGTCAAAAATTATAAACCTACTGAGCTGTACTTCTGTTGGTTGTTTGTTTTTGGTTTTTTTTAGATTAGGCTGTAAAGGGTCTAAAAAACCAAGTCCAGAATCTTACTACAAGCTACAGGATCCTACTTAACAATTCAGTTTAGCCTAAAGTGCAAACATGTTATCTTCCAAGTAAATCAATCTCTGCATTTCTTGATGGGAGAAAAAGACAGAAACCAAACCCCCAAACAATTCATACTGACTTCCCATCCTATCCTGCAAGACAACTTTGTGAGGTTTTTGGGACACAGCTAGGAAGTCATCCACAATGACAAACTACAGTTGCTACTACAGTGCTATCATGACAGACCATTTTAAGGTTAACTTAAAATAACTCCTTTGGAAGCTATTGTGCAAAGAACACCAAAGCCTGCACTCACCTGTTTATAATTCAAGTACTCTCCCTACTCCATGATAAAGAGGTTTTAGAGAATACAAAAGCACAGTCCAAGGGGTCCTCATAAGACAGAGCAAATTTCAGCCTTCTCTCACTTTGCTATATCTCAACAGTTGCAGGAGTGCTGTTTGTGTAGCCACCTTTAGACTTCATGTGGTCCTGAATTGATACAGCCTAGAAAAAAAAGTTCATTAGAACTTGCATTTTATGAAGTCTGGTTGCCAGAGCAATTATTAAAACCATCGATTTGAAGAGGCAGGTGAGACATAAGTTTACAGTGCTGGGTCCCAAAGGTAGTAGGGAGAAATAACAACTAAACTCAGGATTGTTAAATACTATTTTAAGTCAGTGCATTCAGATAGGTCCTGCTATCCAAAATCCATTTATTCCTACATCCCTCACCCTGGCACAGCTTTGACTTCAAGATGATGTGTTATCTGGACCTAGTATCAAGTGCTTCCACAAAATCCTTAGCCAAAAGGTTCTCATCATACAAAAGGTACTGGGGAAATTAGCACTTCTTGCTGAATATATGTTCCACAGTATCTTGTGTTTACAAACTAAAGGTCAGTTCTGTTCTGATGCTGTTCTATTGACTTTTAAAAAGTCAGATTTTTCTCTCTCTTACAATTAGCTAGCATTTTATTAGCTACCTGCTTTACAGGCTAATGAGCAGAGAGTTCTGCTTATCCAAGAGGTGCACACTTACGGATGAGTAGTCACTATTCATGTCTCCCGCCCCCACATGCGCAGTGTGTACAAAGTTCATTGGTTCTCCTATCATATTCCGGTCCAGTCTCCGACGTCTCTTCTGTAAGAAAAAAGATACCTATTCAAAAAACATGAGCAGCTTTCAGGCAGAAACAAGCATCTCAAAAAAAAAAAACCAAAACCAAAAAACAGGTGGTGCCTCATAGCAACTGTTTCAGATTGTTTGCAATAAGAGAGGGTCAAAGTCACTTTTATTACTGCTAACTGAATTGTTGCAAAAACTTTCTTTAATGTTGGAAAGCCAGAGCCTGAGAACTGCAAACAGTCATATGGCCAAAGTTTCTGGCAAAACACACATAGTTCAAACACAGTTTAACAGATCTGGGTTTAGGTTTGGCATTACTTAGCACAAACTAATCAAAACAACATGACAATGAAAGCATTTTCCAAATAACTGAAAGACAAAATTTCAAGTCTGATAAAGGATGGCAGTTGTGCATCTACCTACCGGCTGGGGCTGTTCACCATTGCACCAATTAAAGCAAACCAGGAATTCAGTCATTATGTTCTTCAGTTGGTAATAAGGTCTTGCTAAGCGTAATTATTTCTCAGGGAGTTAAAGCAGCACAAGGACCAAGATGCAGTTCCTAAAGTAAGCTTAGAAAAAAAATCACTCGTGCAGATTCACTGGTAAAGATCACAGAAAGCATCTGATGAGTATACCTGAAAAGAAATTATTTAAATTTATAATAAAACGTACCAAAGTCTTGTAACATTTATTGAGCAATAGATGCTTCAGAAGACTAAAACAAGACTGCAAAATTCTTAAACATACCTGGACAGAAGAGCAGCATCAACTTCAAATCAGTGTTCATGTCAGAAATCAGGGTTAAGAACCCCACACATCGACTGCCCAGACAGATATATAAATTCTGGTTTCTTTACAAAAGCATAGCAAGAGCAACGCTAGAATGAAATCACATCTTGTTTAACACTCTGCTATCTGCTTATAAGCAGAGCTAGCCAATACTTACAAATTATTTAGTATCTTGAAAGAAAAGAGCTTTGAAGTACAACAGATTGAATGCTTAACATTCACAAATGAGTGCAAAAGAAAGTTACTTTATTACACCTGATATACCTGCTTTTCTTAGATGTACAAAAGCACAAAGTAAAAAGTATTCTACAACTGCAAAAAACTCTTAAAAGAGGAGAAAAAAAAAGAAAAAAAAAAAGAAAAAGAAAGAGCTTTGTATACCCAGCAACAGAAACCATTCATGAAAGCTTAGAGCTTCCCAGAATGCAGAAAACTATTAACACAGCACTCCTGAACTGGAGACATAACCAGGCAACTCACCGACTGTAAGTGCCCTGAAGCTATGATAAAAAACCAAGCTTTTAGAGGTTGCTGTTTGGGGATTTTTAGTATCTTCCTTCAAATCAAACCCAGCCTAGAGAAGGCCCTTTCATATAAACTTTTTCGTACCTTAGATCATTAAAACAATACTGTAACATGTTAATTTTATAAAAGTTGGTGTGTTTTTTTTAAACTTACAGCTTAACAGAAGTTACAGCTTCATGAATTCAACCTTCCCGAAACCCCACCAAAGGCTTCACAACCAAACAGCACAAGCTTCCCCCTTCACAGGCATTTCTTATGTAGTCCCACAATTATGTAATTAGCACATCTATTCCTTTCACCTTTGTGGTTTTCTTACACTTCATCACTTCTCACACTTCAAGCAGATTTTTTCAAATTTCTGCCATTTATCTTTCAAAGCATGCGTTACATCTGCCTTAGCTTTAGGTGTCCTATATGATATGTCATTGCAGAATGTGTCATATATTACTCCATGTTATCCTGGGTGGTTTTAATACAACTCATTATCTGGCTCAATTATCATTTTTCAGCTCACTTCATCCTCTCACAATGGTCTTAATCACCACTGATGCCTTGTTTGGGTGCAGCAAAGAAGGGGCCGTGGTCCACACAACATAAGAACATGCAGAAGCCAAAGCTTTTGGCTCTGTGTCACGCTGGTTGCAGATTGTTTGGGTTTATTTCACATTAAGGAGAACTGCATCAAAGCTAAGGTTTTCTTAAAAATCATAATCTGTGTCACTATCCACTAATAACCTATTTTGAAAGCAGACTGAGATGAGCATCAAGTTCGATAAGCACCCCCATCCCAAAATAACTGTTGAACACCAACTCTCCCCTCACCGTACCCCCCAGCATTTGGCACTCCACCTCCACGGGGCCCTGTGCGTACCTGGGTGTTACCTGCTGCTCTCCGGGAGTCCTGATGGGATGGTGCACTGGCACACAGCCAGCTCCCGTCTTGGCAACTCCAGTGCATTTACAGTTCCTATCCCTGGGTTATAATTAATCCCGATGGCAAAGCAAGAAACGCTTCACCGTGATCCCACGCCCTGCGAGGGTTCCTTTGCTCTGTAAGGTGCTGCAGAAGTCTGATGTGCGCTTCGCGCTTACCTACAGGTGTCAGAAAAGCAGAGCGGAAACCAAAAATAGCGCCCTAGATTGGCGTCAGATTTGTGCAGCCGTGCAGTTTTCTCAGCATTATCCATACAGCCTGTGGCTCGCTTCCACCCCTGCGGCAGCTCTGCAGGTGTCCTCCTGGCACACAGCAGGACTGGACAGCTTCCTGTTGTGTTTTACAGGAGAACTTTTCTTTTCCTCTGCATGAGTCAGAGTATCATCCTCCAGGACAGGAATGCCCGTGCCAGGGCATGGGACACCACCTTCCTCCCAGAGACTCAAGGTTTCCACACTAACTGGAAGAATTTGAAAAACATCTTAACGTGGTCAGGCTTGCCCAGAACTAATAAAAGCCAACAAGAATCCCCAAACCTAGGAGAAAACAACGTTTTGTCACTGTTGGCACACAGACTAGAACTGGACAATATCCTGTTGTTCTTTCTCTCTATTTTTCACCATAGCAGCAGTATCATCGAGGAGAGAGAGACAAAGGGTCAGGGAAATGGCTAGCACGCGCAGACACAGATGTTGAATGAGATGGGCAGGATGCACAGCCATTCTGGAGTCCGCAATCTTAGAGCGCCTGACAGCTTTATGAATGTTTAAATGTACTTTCCTGAGCATAACGTTCAGTTTGTTCTACCATTGCTGCATATTAAAAAGTATTCAAAGTAGTCTCATATTTTACTTACAAAATATCAGTTCTGTTCAAAGTGGGAAATGTTTGCCTGAATCAGGACAGAAGAATTCTCCCTTTCCATAGACATGGAAGATGCACGGTGAACTTGATAAATAACATCGCTAAACATATCCATTCTTCACAATCAGCCTTTAGACTCAGGGTCTGATCGTGACAAACCCTTGACTCCGAGCTGTTAGTGAAAGACAGCGAGTATAATAAAGCTGGTATATATTATCACACCTCAGATGCAGGCTGTCATCACCCTGCCCTGACTGAGCTGTTAAATTGTGACAACTTCTGAGTCCAGTTGTCATTTTCACTCCAGCTCTGTCAGTACTGAACCAATGCGAGAAACATGTTTAGTCAAACTGCCTTTCTAAAAAAACACCGTGCTAATTTATTCATTGTCCTTACTTTGCCCATTTGATATTTGCATCACATTAAAATCCTGAACCATTCTATTCTATTTGAATGGCAAGGTATGGTAAAAAACAGCGGAACTTCTATTTCTAGATCTAAAATTAGTTTTGAGTGAGAACCTTGAAGAGTGTGTCTTGTTTGGTGAAAGGTGAGGAGTAAAACCCAATAAATTACCAAGATTTTGGAAGAACCTTGGAGCCAAGCAGGTGAAATCCTGCTGCCGAGTGAGCTTAACTGCTTGGAAGTAGCATCCTGATTTTACTAGCGTACATACAGATGACAAATTTGGTTTGAGATGTAATCCTCAAACTATGTAACAAACTATTATGTAGTATGATTATATATTGGCCTTCTGCCACCCCGAAGCCTCACACAGAAAGCTGAGAATAACGGTTTAACAGAGACCTCCAACAATGTAGGTGTGTTGGTGGTGTTAATCTAAGGAATTTGGGTGTAGTCTCTGTGCACAGAGATTTGAAGCTTCCCCTTTTAAAAGCTAAGTACACACACATTTAAATAAAACAAAAAACCACCAAGGCAGCTCCTCTATTTCAAAGTGGAAATGAGCTCAGTCAAATAACGGGGGGAGGGGGGCAGTTTTAACTGTCTGTTCTAAGACGAGCCAAGAGACCAAGCTGTGTGTTCTGTTTGAAAGTTAAATGTAACTGCAAGAGAAATCAACGGAGGGATCTGCCTGGAGTCCTGCCAGAACAAAATTAGTCAAAAAAACACAAAAGATGAGAAGACGAATGGCTGGCAATGCACCAACTACTGGTGCTGTAAACACGTACCGAGCTCCTAGCTTGTAAATTATGGAATTTAGTGTTACTAAGAATAAAATCAGATGAAATAAATAGAAAGCAAGAAAAGGCTGCGAGCCCAAGTTCTGTTCCCTCACAGATGGCGCGCAGCCCGGGCCAGGGGCGGCGGAACCCGCGGCGCAGCAGCTCCCAGCCGGGGCTCAGCCCGGGCCCTGGAGCCTCCCGGCCGCACGGGCTGGGGCAGGGGCCGGCCCGGCCGCGACAGGTGCTCGCAGGGCCGCCGCCGCCTCGCACTCGCGGCGGGCAGGGGGGAGCGGCCCTGCCCCGCGGCAGCGCTCCCCGCCCCAGCGGCCCGGCCTCACCGGCTGGCGCCGCTGGGGATGCGATGCCGCTCAGCCCGCCCCGCCGCCCTGCCCGCTCGGGCCCGGCGCTCCGGCAGCGCGGCCGCTGAAGGCCGGGCCGGAGCCCGGGGCGGGGCGCCGGGAGCCCCCGAGGCCCTCCGGCTGGGGGCGCTGACGGCTGGGCGAGGCCCGCTGTCACCAGGCTGGGCCCGGCCCGGCCCGGCGGGGCCTCCCGCCCGCCCTCAGGCGCCGCACCCCGCCCGAGCGGCTCCGACCGCCGGGGCCCCCATGATGGCGGCGGGCGGCGCAGCTCGGGGGGCAGCGGCAGCGGGCCCCGCTCGGGCCGCCTCGCAGCGCGGAGCCCGGCCTCACCCTCCCCGGGCGCGGCCCCCGCCAACCCGCTGCGGCGCCTGAGGGGAACGCGCGGCCCCGGCGCGGCGCAGCCGGCGCGGCACAGCCACCCCGCGCGGCCACCGCCGCCCCGCCCCCCCCGGTGCGACGCGCCTGCCATTGGCGCAGCTGCCGTCCCCCAGCGCGGCGGCCAATGAGCGCCGCCGAGCAGCCGCGCCGCAGCCCCGCCAGGGCCTGAGTGAGCGCGCCCTGCCCAATAGCCGCGAGGCGCCCGCGCTGCGCGCTCTCCATTGGCCGCGGTGCGGCGGCGGCGGCCCAATGGGCGCGCAGGAGCGTGAGGGGAAGCGCCATGCAGCGGGTGCCAGCCTCCCTTTGCGGAGCGCTCTGGTGCGGCGCGGACCAGCTCTGCTGCTGCTCCCTCCTCCTCCCACCATGGCGTTGCCCAGCAGTTGACGTTTGGCTTCTCCCCTTTCTACCTTCTCCTCTTTTTCCAGCCCCTTTCTTCCCCCCTGCCCCGGGTCCCGGCTCAGGCACGTAGGCGGCCGGTACCGGAGGCACCGGGGTCCCCCCCGCCCCTCAGGAACAGGCGGTAGGAGTCGGGCCGGGCGGCTGCCGGGCGCGCCATGAACATCATCATCGGCATCGGCGGGTGAGAGCCGCGGGGCGGGCCGGGGGAGGGGGGCAGCCCGCCAGGGGACTGGGCCCGGCCCGGGCCCGCATCCCCTCCCGGTGCCGCTGCCGCAATGGCGCGGGCGCGAAGCGGGGGTGGGGGCGGGGGGAGGCGGCCCGGCGCGCGCACGTGGCCCCGCCGCCCTTGCCGACGGCCGGGCGCTCTCCCCGCAGGGTCACCAACGGGGGCAAGACCACCCTCACCCGCAAGCTGATGCAGGCCCTGCCCAACTGCAGCGTGGTGCACCAGGATGACTTCTTCAAGGTGAGGCGCCCGCCCGGCCGCCCCCTGCAGGCCGGGGGGGCCCCCGCGTGCTTCCGGCCCCCGGGCGCCCCCACCCCCCCGGCGCCCCCGCCATGCTGGGCCGGGCCGGGGCCGGCCGTGCGGCCGGGGGGGCTGAGCCTGCGCCATGTAGCCTGTCCCGAGGGCTCCCCGTTTCCCTGGAGCGCTGTGCGACGAGCTCGTGTCGGTGGGAAGATAGAGGAGCGGGCTGCTTTATCTGCGCCTCGTTACTGCTGCTTTTTATCGGCATGCAGAGCGACCCGGTGGAGGGTTAAGATTCCCCTTCCTAGCTGCAGGGGTCGGGTCTTGAATCTTGTTTTGAAATCGGTATCGAGCTTCCCAGTAGCTGTCCTGACCAAGCCGGTTTTTTTTTTTTTCTTGTCGCTGTTTCAGCCCCAAGATGAAATAGAAGTTGAAGATGGGTTCAAACAGTACGATGGTAAGGCTTTGCTACAGTTATCAAAGTGTAACTCAAAAACTTTAGAGTATTTTGATCCTTGACGTGCACTGTTTCTACTGACTACCGCTAGATGATACTTAACTGCTGCTTAACGATGGTTGTCTGTTTTGTCTTAGTGATTAGTGCATTAGATATGGAAGCTATGATGAGTACCATAAATGCTTGGATAAAAAACCCAGTCAAGTTTGAACGTTCTCATGGGATCAACAACACACTGGATGCCCAGATCTTGCAAGATAAGGACGGAGGAGATGAAACAGTCCACATTCTTATAGTTGAAGGCTTCCTGCTTTACACCTACAGGTAATCAAACCTGCCTTCCTACATTTTGATTTTTACATGACGGGCAAGCATCCAACAGAATAAAAAGAGTTAACAGTTAAGAGTTCTGAACCAAGACTTAGTAGCTGGTATTGATCACGGCTGAGTTCAGGTGTCACAGGTCCAAAGATAGCCCTAGGTACAGGAAACAGGTGTAATTCCACCTTTCTGTTTCTTGCTACTAATCAGTCTAGCTGTAACCAAACATGTATCTCTTTCAGGCCGCTGATTGATGTATTCCACCATCGGTACTTTCTTTCCATTCCATATGAAGAGTGTAAAAGGAGAAGGAGGTAGGTCTTTGAGTTCCCTTGCTAGGCCAGTAACAACCTGCTCCGTTCAAGACTCGTTTTTCTAAAGCTTTTAGATAAGAAAGGATAAACACTAATGCAGCTGCTCTGTTACAAGCCTGTAGCTTCCCTCACCCAAACCCAAAAGCTTCCTACCAAGCTGTTGTGATTGTGAGAGTAATGCTCAGTTTCTGCACAGATTTTTCAATATGCTTTCTCCTTTTCCAGTTTTCCAGTGATAGTGCTGCCAGGTCTCTTAACTATCATGGGGTTTTCTATTTGGCCGTATTGTTGTACACATTAACTCTTCTTAATGCAAATGAAATGTGTTAAAACTTGAAGTTACATTTCAGAGGAATAAGCAGACAGCTATTTTACTAAAAAAGCTTTGCTGACGCTTTAAGAAAGAGGTGGTTCATCAATGTTAAGATCAGTCTGTCTTGGGAATCCTTTTTGTATCTTGAACACTTAGGACCTGCATGTCAAATTCCAACTTTTATGGGGTATCTTCATGTTTGCAGTTTATGCTGACTACTGACTTCTGATAAGCTCAGAAACTACACTGCAGGCAACAGGCTTAGGCTGCTGCGTAGACAAACTGAATGAGCTGTCATTTCCCTGAACTGTAAATAGACTATTCTTGAATAACAATGCCTTAACTTACAGCTCAAGGAATTACACTGTACCGGATCCACCTGGATTGTTTGATGGCCATGTTTGGCCAATGTATGTAAAGCACAGGAAGATAATGGAAGATCTTGGAGTTGATGTGGGTAAGTCTTTAATGACAAAAGCACTTTTGAAAGATCGCTTTGTGGGAGTGGTTTTCAAACCTGGGATAGTTGTGCTGGTTAGATGCATGAGAGGAGCTGGAGCAAGGGGATGCCGTATGTTTCTCTGATACCTGTCAAGTGCATGCTCTTTAAATTAGGATCTGGCAGTATTACAGAAACATTGAATTACAACTCTCTTACTTTAATTTCTTTTAAGTGCACTTGAATGGAACAAAATCAAAGGAGGAGCTGTTTAATGATGTGTATGGACAGATCCAGAATAAGATTGAAGAATTACTTAACATGCAGGTACGTATTCATGCTTATAACTACAACACAAAGATAACCCTTTTAAAAAAGGCTATGTTGAAAAAGCATGAAGCTGTAACTTCAAATACGTTCCTGTGTATCTTCCTGTTTAGAAGTAAGCTGTTGCTGCCGATTCTTGTGAGTGAAGATGATTCCTGTTTGCTCTGCGCTGTCTACCTGACTGCCACTAAAGTTCCAGCTTCTGTGAAGACTCTCAACTCTTAAATTCTTCAGTCTTCCCTTGAAACTTGACTTATATATGGTCATAATTAAAAAGCACTTCCCCCTTGTCTGTTAACTTCATTTGTGTTTCAGGCTAGTATATGGCCTCAGATGATCTGTTTTCTCCCAGTCTCCTGGGAATTCTTTTCACTGTGCTTTTAACCTGTGAGAGTAAAACATTATAGTGGAACTGATGTTAAATGGCACAACTCTTAGAGGTAGGAGAGAGTGTGTATGTATCTATACACATAACACTGCTTTGAGTTTTCAGTAACTTGTATGAATTTCTGTAATCCCTCGAGTCAGGCAGCAACTATGCCTCTTGATAACAGGATTTAATTATTCTGTTAAATCCCGTGCACACACAGATTTCAGATGCAGACAATCCAGTTTAAAGTGAGGGAGAAAATTTTATTTTATAAATATACAGCTTTAAAATCACTGATTTCTGTAGATTTCAGTAGTGTTCCATAGCTTAAGGCAAGTCCTGTGCATACACAGGAGTAGTCAAAGCTGTTGGCTTACATAGAAAAGCAGTAGAAGAGCACATGAAGGATTCATCCTTACAAGGGGGAAAAGTGAATATAGGACAAAAGCTTGATTAAAAAAAAAAAATAAATCAGTGGACGAGGTGGTCCAAGAGGGAAGATACCTATAGATCCATTGTAAGATCAGTCATTGTTCTTCAAAAGGGTTTGTTCCACACAAAAACAGCAGTTACTTCAAGCCCAGATGCATCAGCTTCCTGACAGGAGCTGGTCCTCCCCAGTATCCCCTAGACATGGAGAAAGTTGTTTTGTCAAGTTTTATGGCTATACTATTAAAGTAGGGTTTGGGGGGGTGGTGAGGTGGTGGTGTTTTTGTTTTCCTGCTGGAAGATGCCATACTTGCTAAGAGGGGTCTGTTTTGGAGAATCTTTGTTTCAGTGCGGTTGTCAGTTGGGTAAGGGATTCCCTTCTGTGCAATTCAACTCAGCTAGTAACGGGTTCAAGCAGAACAAAGTGCCCAAAAAGTAAAGGTCTTAGTCTTGACTAAGAATGCACTTCTGTTTGCTTCTATTCTAGCAAGGAACTAAGCCAGAACAGTTATCTGTAACCTGGCTTCTTCCTGAGAGATCACAGCAGCTCTGCCTCCTCAGAACTGAAATACTTACTTAAGCAGCGCATTCCAGTAGAGAAAAGGCATCATATCGGCTTTCATGTGGTACATGGTTACTCTCTCCTTACTCTGGTCAATGGGAAAGGTCTCCAAGGGCTGAGCGTTGTAGTCAAATTCTGCTAGAATCACCTTGTTGTAGCCTGTTACTAGCGGGCAGGAAGTATATCCATCATACTGCAATGAAGAATATCCCCTTTCCATTAATTCAAGCAGAGTAAGTGCCAAAGTATTACAAGCCATGTGTTTAACGTATTTCGAAATGAGTTACGAAGACGTTTCTGCAGTTATAGCATTAATACCATTGAGTTTGGAAGGCTGCTAAGCCAATTACGGTTTAATAACCATAATACCAAGCCATTTTCTTTCCAACGCAGATTTGCTTAACAATATTGCTTAAATTAGAACTAATCTAGAACAATAGGGCTTTGTGTCATTAATTGCTGGTTATTACTGTAACCAGCAGAATAGGTGACCAGTAAGATCAGGATGAGAGGTGGTGCTGGCTTTTAACAGTCAGTATTTAAAAAGAACCTTGAACTAAGTTGCCAGAATTTCCAGAGGATCGCAGGAGTATGGATGATGACACTCAGGTTAGTGCCCCAAGGAATATTAATTCAGAAAATGAAAGCCAAGTCTCGAGAAGAAATTTGAACATAGTTACAGGCTTAACATTTTTTTTATAGTACAAAACCTCAGTTTAACTCCTTAAAATTCAACATTGTGCAGATGTGTTAGGTTTGGAAGAGTTTTCCTGGAGCAGGGATTATACTAGTCAACAGTTTTATTCTAAATAAGTCACCCACACTGATTAAGAACTCGGACTAAGCCTTTCAACTTGTATCAACTCAGAAGTTAAGGAATTAAATAGGTACTATTTTTTAATAGCAGTATCAAAAATATGAATTGTACAACTCGATTACTATTATGACATACAGCATTTAGCCATTTAGTACCCCAGCTGCTGCTGCAAAGCCCTTCCTGCCTTCTGGTTCACATGGTTTAGCTGCTGGCAAGACTTCCTGCGTGAATGGAGAAAACATTCATGATAAAACAAGATCTGTAGGTACCTTTTTAGTTGGCAACTGGTTCTTCATAACCAGGGAAATAGTTTTATCAAGCACTCCAGACTGGGCAGCTATATAAGAAAGGAAAAAAAAAAGAATTAAGGCTTTGTTTCAGGTAACAATTATTGTAGTTACTAAGGCAAACACTACTACCCAGGCATTTGGTTGGATGATTCAGCTGTAATTGAACTTCAATGTCAAATCAGTTTGGAAAGTTTACAGTCCCAATTTTTTTTTAAAAAAATAATTTTGGAATAATGCTTTGGCCTTGCTGTTGTAACATGCTAAAGCTGAATGAAACTGGAGCTGTATGTTTTATTACACTTGCTCAGTCTTCCCAAACGCTATGCTTCTGGCACTGAAGTTTTGTTTCATTTTCAGTGCTGTAAGGGAAGTATTCGAGACCCACTTCCTGGAATAGTTGACTTAACATTCTTCACGTTACACCAATCAGATACCATATAGCCTTTCTTTTTTTCCATGCCCTTATTTGCCTTTTTTTTTTTTTTCAGTTGTGAGACAATATGTCTGAAGTGCTTTTATATTGGACTCTATGGCTACAAGTACAGAACATGTGACTTCCAATAGTGACTTATCAGCTGACACATATGCATGAGCTGCTAAGATAGAGCAGAAAGTTTTGTTACTGAATGATGACAGAATGCAAGGGCAGTATACTCATTTCATGCCATTCTGTGAACACAGAAAATAGAATTAGTTCATCTGTGAGGCATTTGGAACAAGAGGACTGTGGGTTAGTGGCACCAGCACAGTCTGTAGCTAATTAGTTGGCCCAGGAGACTTGGGTCTTTTTGAAAGCTGCAAATAATTGAAGTCAAGACCTCAGGAGTAACAAACTAAACAAAAAGCTTACTGTCACTCCCACACTTTTCATTAGACACACACACGCGTGCACAACCTTACCTACAGCTGCAGCAGTTTTTGATGTTGGAAGGTTGGTGCAGTCTCCAATACCAAATACATTAGGATACTTCTTATGTTGTAGAGTTTCTTTATCTACGTCCACCCAGCCAACTGCATCTGCGACAGGACTGTTGAGGAGTACATCAGGTGGCCCCATTGGGGGCGTGACATGAAGCATTTCATACTAGACAGGAGAAAAAGGCACTCAATAGCTAGTTTACAGGACCAGATCCTACCTGGGTTGATAGAAGGCAATAAGCGCAGTGGGGAGAGGGATTTTCTAGTCTGGGGTTTTTTTTAACAACACAAGTATATAGAATGAAAATCTGCTCTCAGATTTGAAGGGCATCCTTTTATTAACATGAACCTTATTCAGGCAAGTCCATTTAGACTGGCATAACACCAATTTGCCTTCTTCCATATACACCCGAGACATTCCCAAGTTATACTGATAAGGCATACAGGACTCCAAGCATGGTTTATTAAGTATTTTTTTTTCTTCCCTCCACCTTTGTTTCAAGCTTTTTAATCTTCTGCTAAAATTAGAGATGGTACTCTCAGGAGGAAACAGCAGAATTATTATAGCATGGCATACAATGAAGCAGATGTTGTTACAGCATGGCAGTTATGTTACAGTATACAAAGAAAAGAAATAGGACCAAACTAGAGGCCCAAAAGCTCCTGACCTGATGAACTTCAGTCACTCCGGGCTTGTCCAGGTTTTCAAACACAGCTTCCTGCTTGTCTGCTCGAACTTCTATAAGGTTGTGCTTATAGTTAACAGCAATATTCCTCTCCTTTATTATTTCAAGCAATGCATCAGCATACTTCTTAACACCAAAAATGACACCAAGTGAAGTGTTGAACATTATGTTTGCTTTGGAACGTATTCCTGTCTGCACAAAGAGATCAAATTAGCCTTTTCTATTAAGAAATGGCAACAAGCTAGCAGACAAAAGAACTACGCTGCACTACTGAAGAGCTGATAGAGCTATTAATGCAGTTCAATTATTAATGAGGTATTAACATTAGAATTAATGCATCTCAGATGCAGCTGTTCCACACCCTGTTAGAAGCTAGACAGGATCATCTTTGCCCTTTCTGAGCAAGGCCCTGAGGACACCCCACACAAACTGCTAGTGAGAAGGGGTGGCTGCAATTCACTGATGAACTGCTGCGTGCAGGTTAGACACTTGTAGCAGCTTAGCATTATACAGCTTTCTGAAACCTTCACTTCTGTGCATTATTCAGGTGCTTGCCCAGTAGATCGCTCATGAAACAAACACATATGAACCCTGACACTTCCACTTGAAGTTGTCTTTTGTTTCTACTAAGCTTACTTTAACAGCCCTGCTAAGACTCCTAATGCTGAGACAGCGTGCCACAACAAGCAAGCACAGCCGCTTTTCAGACCAGCAGAAGGACAAATGGCAACAGGTATTCAGTACGTAAAGTAACAAGAACTATTTAATTCCAGCCTGTGTTATTTTAGTCCACCACCTGAAGTTATAAATTAGGCTGAGAACAGTTGTATCTGTAGCTCACCAGAAGCACAGTAAGCAGTTCTTTCCTTACGGATTCCGAATTCTGCAAGTTTCTCCAGTATTAAATATAGGCTATTCATGTATGATTCAGTTAACTTCACTTGGTATACATCAATAATAAAAAAAAGCAATGCAGTCCCTTCAATAATTCTGAGTCACATTCCCCTTGTGTGGTTTTCATGTGTTGTAAAGATAATATGAACCCCTTAGGCTAAGCCTTCCTTCCAACTGGGAAACAAGTGGCAGAGAGAGTAAAATACTTACTTTTCTCCAGTAGGCCTCTGATAAATACATGATCTTCTGAGGAGCCCCTGCACACTTCACTGGAGTATTTGGGAAAGTGAAGATAGCATTTCCTTCCTTGAAATCTTGTAAAGCTTTCCATGTTTTCTCTACCGTATGAACCGAATAATTGGAACCTATTTTAGGGTGATGAAAACCCTCAGGCAAGCCTTTGATCTAAGAAAACGAAATTAAGGTTTAAAGTACAGATGGCAAAAATTTTGTCATCAACGCCAAATATTAAATGCAGACTCCACAAACAGCTATTTAGGAAGCCTCTAGCAAAAAGAAAGCCCATACTCACTTGCTAATTGGCATTTTTGAAAATATGCCTACCAATCAAACAGGTATTTCCATTAGAATTTAGTAGATGTACATTTATTGAAATTACTCTAGTCTGCAACATCTGTAGCATAAGTGTTCAGTACAGACCCAGAGCCAAGTTTTTGTAGACTAGTGCATGAAACTCCGAATAAGAATATATAAAGTCACTGCCACATCATTGTAAGTAAAAATCATGTTAAAAGGAAAAAAAAAGGCATTACGAAACTGTACAAGGCGAGTTAAACTTTTCAATAGTCAGTTGCAGATACCTGTATTTCCTACAGTTGTTTTGTTTAAACTCAGCTGTCTCCAATAATGATTTCCATACTACTCCTACTATGCCTGACCATCTGCTTGTGAGAAAGGCAGTAAAACCCATTTCAAACTAATGGCTTGCGGAAATTCTGTGAGAAAACGGAGTCATGTTACATGCACTAAAATGTGGTTGGAACATTACAGTCTACACCAGGAAGTATTCTGTCGGTGAAGAAAAATATGAGTAACCATCCCTCTTTTTAAACTGGTCACTTTCATTTCAGAGCCATACAAATCTGTTACGATGAATTTTATGCACTGTAGAGTAATAGTGATTAACTGTATCACATGCCTTCTACTAAACGCTGGATTTAGTTTTATCAGGTTGTACTGAAGAGTTCTATATGAAGACTGAGAGGGTCAGTGGACACAATGCAACTCCTCATTCCACTGGCCAAATCACCAGAATTTATCTGGTGTGACTATAGTTAACTAAGACTAGCTCTTGCTTTATGTATACCTTGGGAGCTTTTCAAAGAGATACTCAAATATATTTTCTGGTACTACATCATATTCAGGTCAGGTTAAAACCATGGGAGTCAAATCACTCAAACATCTTGCCTTTGTGTTTTCCTCCTGCTATATATTGCTTTGTCATTCTTGTGCCGCACAGTGGTATTAACGTTTTCCTCTGAGTGCCACTGTATGAAGTGTACAGCAAACCTAACAGACGGGAAGGGCCCCAGGGCCTATTTAAACACAAACGTGGTAACTCAGCTGGTTCCTTCTGAAGAGCATCCTTTAAGAAAGCTGAGGGTGGGTCAAATTAATTCTGCAGGACAGATTTTACTGACTGCTGTATGTTCCTCGCTTTTGTTTACATTAGAGAGGCTTCGGTCTACAGTCAGCATACCTTATTATCTCATTATTACAGGCTGCCTCTAAGTTCTAGATTTGACTTGCTGCCCTACCTGCTCATACTGCCATGGAGGTGCAACAAAGCAGTCTTAAAAGACCTTCCCAAGGGTAATTTGGGTTATTACATAGAGATCTGTGGAAGCAGTAAAGTCATTAGGCTGTCTTCTGGCTCTTTAATTTGTATTAGCGTTCAATATCTTGCAGTAAAAAAAAAAAAAAAAAAAAAAAGAAGTGTACTGAAAAGCCATTTACTTTAGTCAATCATAAGGGTATGTGATGCCATTAAAACTAGTAAAAACATGATTACTGTAAAACAAATACCTTTTCATAATGCAGACTAATCCCAAGGGCAATTATCAGATACTTGTAAGATACCTGTTGTGTAAGGGGGGAAAAAAAGGCATTTTAGACAATACCCAAAACATTACCTCAAAGCAAACTGAAGTTACCTGACAGCAAGAGTCACAAGGGAAGGAGATACAGGGAGCATTATTAATGCAAGTGTTAAGCTCTAAGAATAATTTATAGTTACCAACTGCATTAGGAGTTACACACACAGCCTTTGTTAGACACAAAACTAAGCATCTGGAACAAAGTATTCTGTCTTTTGTGTTCAGTTCATTATAAACAGGGAAAAGATTGTAATGATATTTTAAGCTGATGTTATTCTAACCTAGTTATCTATAACAATTTTTAGTAAAAACAGATTTTAGGATAAGTACTTCTCATAAGACTAGGTGGAATTTCCTGGCCTCCTAGATGTTGGAGGAAGGTCTTGCTCGATAGGCAGTTCCAAGAGGATCTGTAGGAGGTGGACAGACAACTCATGATATGGGATAAGAAACCAAGAATAACTTTTTACATTATTACCTTGATATCATTCTCCAGCCAGACACAGTTCTTATCCGGATCCAATGCTGTAACTCGAGATTTGATCCACTCAACACCTTTAGGCATCACGCTGCCTGTTGGACGTGCAGAGGTTGCCAGCTGCTTGGCACCACCACCAACCAGGGTCCACAATGGCTGATAGTAATGAGTCTGAAACAGGTGTTCAAATGGACATTTAAGAACTAAGCAACTTAAAGATGAAGGCACATCACACCAAATAGGAAGTGATGTGTTCTTAACATTACGTTATTCTTAACAAAAGAGTTTTGCGTGACAAAGCTGGAGGGGTGCACGCATCTCTACTGTGGAGCAACAAATTTCACGCAAAGCCTTCTAAAAGATGGCTAGTTGGCTTCCTCTCCACAGTTAAAAATATGTAGGGTTGGAGAGGGATGAGAATCAGACCAATCTGGTCACCTGTGTAAAACACTTATGCTTTTCAATGCTTTATAGCAAAGGAAGACTTACCTGACTTGGCTCAACAACAGCCACATTTCCTGCCCCCACTTTCCTCTTCATCCGAGCACTCATGGTGATTCCACCAGTGCCTCCACCCAGCACAAGTACTTCATAATAATCCTTGGCAGCACACCTGGCTGCTGTATGTAAGCCTAAGGAGCTCATCTTCTGCATTCTTGGTTTCAGCAGCCACGCACCAGGATGGAGACAGGAACAAGACACTACTCCAATTGCTGACATATCCCAGTAAGTGGGAAGCTGCAAGATAAAGAAAGGCACCAGTAACAATTATGGAAGGTAGAATTTATATGCCTGGATGAGTCCTCAAGGCAAGAATTATAATACTAAACCTTTGTTGCAGCTAAACCACTAATTTGGAAATGGACTGTAACCAATTTAAGGAAAAAAAAAAAAAAAAAAAGTCAATCACGGCCTCTGCCAGGAAATTGAAATTTCATACAAGCAAATGAATTCTAACAAAGCATAAAAACATCTTCTGGTTATTGTGGCAGGAAACTGTATCTGACCCCATGCAATGCGTACACTGCAACTCCAGCTGTAATACTGCAGTCCTGAAGAGATTAGGACTGCAAAAAGGGACAAACATTCGCTAGGTGTTGTAGATCACTGAAATACTGAACAAGATAGCTGTGTGAACAAACCGGGTGCCATTCTGCTGACTGTAATACTAGTCAGCCAAATACATCCTAACGTTTGTATTTTAATGTTAGGATGTACCAGCACATGCACCCATCAGACATACCTGTTTTCTTAGTGCCTCTCAGGGATGCAAGCCGCTGGGGTAAGCATGCCGAGTTCTATGGTGCTTTGAGCAAAAGCACATGTGTTAGTCTGTTCTTGTGGAAGTAGTGAGCCCTAAGCCTGGCAGGAAAACAAGGTTCAATGAAACAAGAGTCTACATATTCCTAGACCTGGGATCTTTGAGCATAACCACAATACTTGGTTCTCTGTCCATAGTCGCCTCTTAGCTTTTACATCAGCAAAGCAGCTGGAAACGAAGGTCAGAAACCCATGCTTATCCTCACTACAGCTGACCCTGTCACCCAACTAGTGACAGCCAGAACCCTAAAGCATGATATATCTTGACAATTGTAGCACTGTACACAGAATTGCATTATCTAGAAGCAGTCAAGGTTAACCGAAGTTTCCCTCCTGCTACAGTGAACAAGAACTTTCCCTGTTCTAAATCCATTGTTTGCACATGCTGAATATCAGTTTTTAGCTTTTCAACGATAAAACAAGTATAAACTTATTTTAATTCAGTTCCTTATTGCCACATTGCCAATAAAGAATGAGTAAGCATTACAACCTGAAAGGCAATTTAGGACAAGACCTTCCTGTGTTCTATATCTGCTCCCTTTGTTTAATTCCTTGAGTCATCAGGCAAGAACTCCAGCTTTTGCACTCAGAAAGGGTAGAACTCATTTATGGTACTTAGAGACAGGAGTTACAGAGGGAAAATCTCAGAGGTGTCCACTGTAAAAACAATTGTAATCATTTTGTTTTGCAGAAAGTTTCAAAGGTTCAGACATACTCTTCCCATCCTCCTCCCCATGCAAAACAAAACCACCAACTCTAGAACCAGTTAGTTTCACTTTAGAAGGCTGTTTATTAACTCTCTAGTGCAGGGAGTTATTTAAAGACATGCACAGACTGCTCAAGCAAGGGAAGGAAGTTATTCTATCCCCAGAAACAGAAGTTACCTGATGGAGATGTGTCCTGCTTTCTCCAAGTCAGACAGACATTCGTTGTGAAGGGTAAGTTTTGCAACTTCCGTGCACAGGACAGTTTGAAGAGGGACGTCCTGTTTCCGGAAGCTTGCGAGCACAGGATTTTGCTTTGGGTTTTATTAAACACACAGAACAGGCACAGTGGCCTGCTGGTTAACACCACACAGCACAGCCGGACCAGGAGAACAAGACCTCATTTTTGTAATGCTAACTAAGGAATAATTACCTTCTCTGACCGTACAGATTTTGAAGTAAGCATGCTTATAAGCACACACAAAATGTACCTTAACTAACAGCAGCCTAATTGATGAGAATGCCGTATTACATTGCTTTTAAGTTGTTTCAGAGTATACAGAAACAAACAAGTGTCATTTGTAGACAGTTGTTTTAAAAAGAACAGCAAAATCCTTCATGTCCCAGAATCACAGGATGGTCGGGGCTGGAAGGAACCTCTGGAAACCATCTAGTCCAATCCCCTGATAAAGCAGCTTCACCTAGAACAGGTTGCACAGAATGGCATCCCGGTAGGTTTTGAGTGGCTCCAGAGAAGGAGACTCCACAACCTGTTCAGGACAGCCTGTTCCAGTGCTCTGTCGCCCTCAAAAAAAAGTTTTTGCTCGTATTCAGAAGGAACTTCTTGTGTTTCAGTTTTTGCTCATTGCCCCTTGTCATGTCACTGGTCACCACTGGAAAGAACCCAGTCCCATCCTCCTGACACTCACCCTTAGGATATTTGTAGACATTGCTATGATCCCTTCTCAGTCTTCTCCAGGCTGAACTGGCCCAGCTCCCTCAGCCTTTCCTCATAAAGGAGATGCTCCCGTCCCCTCATCACCTTCGTAGCCCTTCACTGGACCCTCTCCAGGAGTCCCCCGTCTCTCTTGAACAGGGGAGCCCAGGACTGGACACAGCGCTCCAGCTGCGGCCGCACCAGAGCAGACAACCTGTCAGCCACGCTCCTCCTAACGCACCCCAGGATCCCGTTGGCCTCCTTGGCCACCAGGGCATGCTGCTGGCTCATGGGCAACTTGCTGCCCACCAGCACCCCCATGTCCTTCTCCACAGAGCTGCCCTCCAGCAGGTCAGCCCTGCGCCTGTCCTGGTGCGTGGGGCTGTTCCTCCCCCGGTGCAGGACCCTACACCGGCCTTTGCTGAACTTCATGGGGTTCCTCTCCACCAACCCTCCAGCCTGCCCAGGTCTCGCTGAAGGGCAGCGCAGCCTCTGGTGCATCAGCCGCTCCTCCCCGTTTTGTGTCATCCCAAACCTGCTGAGGGTGCACTGTCCATCAGCCAGGTCAGTGATATTAAACTCTCAAGTTTGACAGCAGCTGCATGACTGAGTCTGCCAACAGCACACCAGCCCTCTGCTCTGGGCACCGGAGATAAAGGAGCAGGGGAATTACAGAACAGAAATGAAGGCAAAGGGGAAAATTCACGGTTTGATTGCTGAACCGAGCTGAAACTTTACGCTTTTACACGACCATTTTAACACACTGCACACTTACCCATGGCCCTGTAAACTACTCAAAACATGACGGTCGGTATTAGCCTTATATAGTGCAAAACCCCTAGACTGACGACTTCATTGCGCCACTTTACAATCTATTGCAGGGAGTTAGAACAAGTCAAGTTAGAAAAACCTTACTAGCAGGAGTAAAGATTACCGCGACCGCCCGCTGAACAGCCGGCCGCAGATTAACAGATCAACATCCCCGCGCAGGGACAGGGCCAGCAGCCCCCGCCCGGGGCGGCACACAGGGGCCGGGCAGCGCTTCCCGCCGGCGACCCCCGCCCCGCCGCCCCCGGCCGCAGGTGCCCGCTCCGGCGGGCAGCCCCACAGCGGCGGCGCTGCCCCGGCCGCGCTCGGCCCGCAGGCTGCCCCGGCCCAGAGCCGCCCCCGCCGCGGCCCGTCCCCCGGGGCGAACCGGGACCCCCGCTCCCTCCCGGCAGGGCGCCCCCCGCTCCCGCCAGCGCCCCGCACTCGCCTGCCTGCTGCGCCGCGGAGAAGGGCGGGGGAAGGGCCCGCCGCCGCCCCGTGCGCGATAAGCGCCGGGCGCTGCCAGCGGGCGCGGCGGGGCGGAGCGGAGCGCGGCGGCGCCAGGTGCTGCCCGGCGGCGGGCAAAGGCCGCGGGCCGGCCCGGGGGGGGGGAGCTGCGGGCCGGCCCGGGCTGGGGGGGGGAGCTGCGGGCCGGCCCGCCCCTGTGGTACCGCCCGCCGGGCGCCGCGGGACCCCCCCGTGCCGCCCGCCCTCGCGTAGCGGGCCGGTGGCGTCTAACGGCGAACGCCGGCGGCGGCACCCAGCAACAGGCTGAACGCAGCGTCGCGGCTGCTCCTCCTGAGGGTTTGGGCTAATTTTTATTCCCTCCCCCACCCCTCCCCAACTGTCCTTCCATCTTCAAACCAATTGCTCTTCCTCCTTGCCACCTCAAAAATCAAGCCTGGAGTCCCACCACGTTAAAATAAAAATAAATATGAAGGAACAAACCGAAGTCAAACAGAGCCCTAAGCTGCAATCAGGCTGTGCCCCCCCTGGGCGCACGGAGAAAGGGGGCCCTGCCAGCCGGGCAGGCAGAGCGCAGGGTGGCCGTCCCTCATTCCTGCTCAGCTCACTTAGCCCGCTGCTGAGCCAAGCTTTCAAATGTTTTTCCCAGAAACTTTATAGGGCCTCTGATTTATGGCATGGTGACAGCACAAAGTAATAACAGCTGTTAATCCACTAAGTTATGTTTGTCAAGCCAAAAAAAAAAAAAAAGTCACATGAAGATCAGTGCTGAAAGTAACATACACTGACAAAATTCCTTGTGCCAACTCACATGCATCAAGCAACCAACAGATCCAAACCACGCGTCAGGCCTTCCTTCTCGGGTTCACCTCTCCCCTCTTGGCACAAAGTTTCTGTGGAGGTAAAACTGCTCAGCCGATACACAGCCAGCTACGGAAAGTTATAAAGAAAGGGGGGAAGGTGCTGAGGAGTTCTGTGGGAAGATACCACGAGGCTGTTCCGCTGTCTGCATGCCACAGAAGCAGAAGGGAATGATGTTCTGCGGGGTGCCCATCCAAAAAGCAGCACGCGTCAGTCCCCTAGAGCATGCAGGCACACACGCTGCAGTCGTGCCCTGCGCTTCCCAACAAGAACAGTTTCTCTGTTCCAGCTCCACAGTTGCCATTCGTTCAGCACAAGTGCACTGCCACCCCTCACAGCCCGCCAGTGGCAAACTGGCTAATACGCGTCGCTTGCCTGTGCACTTGTCTTATGCTTTGTGTTCCTTTGAGTTTCCATTTGTAGAAAAGAAGCTTCAGTTGCTCCTCTGAACTTACAGCTGAAGGAAAATAATCATAAAGTCAAGCCTGACAATTTACCTCTGTTCTCACAGACGTTCCCTGCCAGGTACAGAGGTTGTCAGAAATGTGGCCACATCACTCAACATCTGAATTAGAACGACTCATTTTTCCTGCTTGTAAACACCCACGCTATTATTTCCCATCAGTGGCTGTTCTCACAGAAATACACAAAGTCAGTCCAAGAAGCAGTTTAGCAAAAGGTATCATGAATTTCGACAGAATACAAGTTACCTTTTCAGAGGAACTTCTCAGTATTTAGTACTTCCATACATGTCTGTGAGGCTTTTGTAATGCTTTCCACAGCTATGCAGAACCAGCTACACCAGGCTAAAATGTGTAAACATAATAAAAGTAAGAACGCCCAAAGTCAAAAGGTCTCCAAAACAAAGCATTTTTTTCCTGTTGCTTGCACAAGACTTGGCCCATCTAATACTCATTCCACAGAAGATCTGCACAACATTTATTCTACACAAAACCACTGTCACATAAACAAGGCCTCCCTCCCAATCTTCATCTAATGCCTTCCCTTTTCTCACTTTCTGAGTGCATCTGAAAACAAAACGCTAATACAAGTGCTTTTGTAAGTTTTGAAAGTTTCTAGATCCGGACCCCTGCCAAACCCTGATCTAAACTCAGCTGCATATTTGGCTGGCGCCAGCCAGGAAGTCCCACCCAGATCCATTTAGCATCGGTCACTCACTTCAGGATGACCTATACCAAAACCACAGCCCCTACAGTAGCTGTAACCTAGTGACCACTGGCACCTTGACATCTGAAATCATCAGGTCACCTGTAAGCAGCAACCCTAAACCTTAATCTAGTGGTCTTCTTCTATAGATAGAAAAATAGCTAAGTAGTTAAATTTGAATTTAAAAAAAACCCAACACACTTATTAGATCAATAATTATTAATAAATCACTTCTGGTGACAGTGCATTCCCATGCAGAGGCAAAGGCTCGTTTTTCAAAGCTGCTGAACACCCACACTTTCCTGGATTTCACTGGACAGAAAATGTACACATTGGGAGAATGTTTCTCACATGGGAGAAAACACAATCAGTATCTTTAAAAACATGACGTGGAGATTAGACATCTTTGTTAACACAAGTGACTTCTCTAAAGAGAAAAAAAATTACAGTTTACAGTCACATCTTTTGAAACACCCAAACTACCTATCTTTATAATTTCTAAGAGCTTATTGACTTCCTATTCCCAGCTACCCTGGTACAGTCTTTTTTTTTTTCCACATTTTTTGTTCTAAGAGGTTGATCCTTGTCCTTGTCCATGAGAAAATAAAGTTGTTCTTTTAAACGTATTTTTAGGATTGTCTTTAAATATTAAGACATCTTCTTTATACTTCCATGCATATTCCCCCCAGACTTATAGAGGTGGTCTGCAATTTTAATAATGAAATTACTTAAATGGACAACTTCACTTTGAAACAGACCACACAAACCCAACATGAAGAAACTGCTCTCTGGCAGCCCAGAGCCTAACGCTCCCACAGCGGCCAAGTCCAGACGGGATGAGAGGGTGGAAGCTGCTGTGGGAGGGCTGGGCACACTCCTGGCTGTACACCTCCTCAGGGCCACCGGCACCCCCGGCTGCGGGAGCCATGGGCTCACCAGGCAGCTGGGCTTTCCCGGGAAGCCTGGAGCATGCACCTCCTGGCCTGTTAATTCCACAGGACATCTTCAGGTCTGTCTAGGCTTAGACTTGGGTGTTCTCCAGGATGGGAATTATTTTTCCATAGAAAGTGCCTACCCAATAGCGAGCACCATCTCACATGAATTCTAGTAACACTGGGTGATGTAGAAGAAAAGCAGTAATTTCTTCACATCATCTTGGATATTTTTTTCTTAGAGATATTCTTCTTCTGGCATACCTCTAAATCATAGCATCTGTAAGGCTAACAAAAGAAAGCACTAGTAAACCCCCCAAAAGTAGACGCAGAACCAAAAGAGAACAAAATACATCTGCATACCAATGTGACTTCTACCCAGTTTTAAAGACTGGAAAACTAGCACCTGCAGCTGAGCACTGAAAGGGTGAAACCCTGGTTTCAGGCAGTGGGGTGGCAAAGAGTTTACATTAACTGTCCTACTGTTAACTCTGGCAGGCTCTATTTACACAGGATATTACTCTTTATGTGAGACCCCGATAACAAAAGAAAAAGCTTGCTCATCAAGGCAACAATTATATTGCTAATTTACAGGTACAGTACTTCACTGACCAGTACATGCACAGATCCCCTTGCTTTCACAGCAATGCTGGATCTATTTTCATTGCAAAACACAAAACAAAACAGATGCTTGTCTTTTGTCTTAGGTTCTCAGTATGAATGGCTTCTGTAAGTTACTGCTTTAGAGACTACTGCCTTTGCACATGTACAGATTTCGAAATTGTTCTTTTTCAAGCTTTAAATTATTTGCTTCATTAAGTTGCAAGTCTGTAAATGCTGAAAACATTTGTTGCACCTTCTCCGATTGCCAAGCAGGTTGTTCCATTTCCTTTCTTAAACCTCATGGCTGGACATCGTGGAGATCAATGGCCAGATATGAGCAAAACCAAGAAGGAAATACGGAGTTACCAGGTATGGCCAACATCTGTGCTTTAAAGCTACACAATACTTCATGAACAACATGTAGGTTATAGACTTGAGTTAGTCATAACCTCCCAAATCCGAGGATGCCAAGTTACCGCATAGAGGAAAACTTACAATTCTGCACACCAGCACTGTTGTGACGCTGCCAGGGACCCGTAACAGAGCTGTTCTTCCCACCGGTTTTAGTTCAGTCACCTACATGGAGAATATTTAAGAAAAATAAATTTCTCACATCGTAAGAGTTCTTGGCTGTGCTGGTATCACAAAGGAGTGGTCTGAAGAGATACAGCAGTGGTGGTGGTGCGGATGGAACTGTCCTGTCCTCCTGCTGTTTTTCTACAAATCATTTTGCCAAGGACTGAGAAAAGTAAAGTAAGTAAATGTACTTCAAATTACTGGAAAGTAGTGATATTTGTGCCAAAACCAAGTGTTTACTTCAACTTAAGCTTACACTTTGATTTACTTATCTATTAATTAATTTATTTATAAATCACCTTTTCTACATTCACATACCATTTTACTAAGAAACTTGGTACATACTGTTGTGCCTAGCATAAATAGCCATATATGCTGCTATAATTTGTATTCTTACAGATTTCCATCGCTAGCTCCAAGGCCTGCAAAGCTTTTAGCAGTAATTTAGCTATATTCACACAACTAATCCAACAAAGATCAAATAACCAATTAGATTTCATGAAGTTTGAAACCCGCTGACCCCTGCCAGGTGAGGCATTAAAGCGCCAAGCTGGGAACTACAACGCGGAGCAGCCAGCAGCGTCGCCAAGCGAGCAGTAGGTGGCAGAAAGCCCCTACCGGAGTAAGACTTGGAAGGCAGCCAGAGAGCTCTCTTGCCTGCTAGAATCCCAAGGAACAGCTCCAGAAACATTTACATTATTATTTACGCTATTATCACTTGGGTCATAGCACATAGAATAAAACCAGATAAAATATTCCGTAGCCATTTTTCCAAAAGACCACAAGTATTTGTCTTATAAACACGGCAAAGCTACCACCACTATTGTGAAGAAATCAGATTTCATTGTATTAAAAATTGGTTTATGTAAAGCTGTACGACTATAGGTGGGGGAAACCAAATTAAGCATCCAGGTTAACAACAGCAAACATAAAAGCACGGGAAACCAAGATTTCCCAGTTAGTAACAGTAATTCCTACATTTGTAGAACATTGCAAAATAAAAATTTAAGGAGTTACTTGCACAGTTACGTGTCTTCTGCTGCTATGACTTGACAGTTTAAAAACGAGTACACACAGTATGAAACACTACTAAAAAGACGACAGTTTTAAAGCTGTCTTTTTATGTTCTTAAAAAAGAGATGCAGGTAGCTGTGCCTCCTCATGTGGATGGAATAAAGTAAGAAAATGTCTAACACTACGACATTTATCTACTTGATCAGTAATTTTTTAAAAGGCAGGGAAAAGAATTTATATTACAGAAAAGTCATTTAGTAAAATTAGTTCCTTATTCATACAAACCCCCAGATTTTATTACAATTTTATGGGAAAAATTATCAATTACATTTTTACGTACATGTATGTGATTCCTCAGGCAGGCACCACAAGCTTTTATTCCTTTGATCAGAAATTATTCCAAAGAAACAATGAATTATGCAATTGCAAAAGCATCTATTTCTATGCTTAGAATTCTGTATTTTCAGTAAAAGTAGCCATGATTTTTGAAACAAAACAAAAAACCCGCTAGTTCTTCACAGAAAGACCACAACTAGAAATACTAAACAGGATTCTAGATGGGGGGGGAAGACAAATCAAGAAATACCACAAGAATTTAATCCCTATTTGGATACTGAGGCATCTAGTTTCACGTTATACTTTCACAAGAACTGTTAGAAGTCCCAGAATTTAATTTTGAAATTGCATTACAAAGTACAGTATTTAAACAACATTTAGTTATGTACATTCTGCTCCAAAAATACGGACTCTGGAAATTCTTTACATTTGTCCTAGAAATACATACAAACAACAGCACAGGTCAACAATCCACTGGCAATTACCAGGCACAAGTCAGCTTAAAGGAAAAACACCTGTGGATAGTTTTAATCTATTACTGCTTCAGTAACAGCATTTCAGTGTCCCTTCAGACTACTTCAAGTAGTTTGTTCTCCTTGCCCCAAAATGTCATCCCAGTTTACCTTGCATGTTGGATGATTAGTCATTAAAAGTATGTTTTTCATAGAAAAAAGATCATAAACATTAAGAATGGGAAATTAGGAGTTCAGAAAATTGTAATACAGTAGAGTCCAGGCAGGCGTACACCGTATGAATCATCTAAAATGGAAGAAAAAGTCAAGTTGACTGTGCCCCTATGGTACCTTACCATATATATTTTATGGAAAACTTTACCTAGCTTACCCTTCATCTTACTTCAAAACACAGTTACATTACTACAAAAAATAACAGATTTAAAATAACTAGTTTGTTAGATTGAAGGAACAAATAGTTTAAAGCTCTTTCACCAGTCCAGACAACATGTACATTCATTTGAATGCAAGTCCACACCAAGTCCTGCAAGAAAGCAATTATGTTCAGAGAAATAGGTATCAACCTCCATTCCACATTTATCATCAGTATACACTAATCATCATCGATTTGGGTAAGGACAGCATAATAAAAATTCTCTTATATAGCCCTGAAGTACAAATAAAGAATTTCTCAAGGAAAAAAATTAAACGCAGTAATTTTTCCTACAGGTAACTGAACTTCACATGAAGTGGAAGTTTAGGCTTGGTTGTGTTTTATTTTGTCACACAAAATGAAGAAACGACAACTTCTAATCCCACAGAAGTCTGCTTAGACCACACAGTCTTCCTGTTGAACCACTAAAGAGGCAACATTTCCCTGGTTTGGCTCTAACGTTTGTGAAAGCACAAACCCATTAATCTTTGCATTGCACACACTCAATTTTGAGAATCTTTAGTGTTCTGCTCCCTACACCACCACCACACCCACACACCTCCCGCCCTGCCAATTCAGCTGAGAACTTATTCAGAACTTACTTTAAAGCTGTTCTTAAGTTACTTGATAACAAAAAAATAAGACTGCTGCAATAAAGTGAGCTTTCAGGCAAATACACTGGAAGTTTCTTCAGTTCATTAGAGACAGGCTAAACTAAGGCTGCACAAAAAGTCAGTATTTATGAACCAGGGCATCAAAAAAAGATTCCAACTGCCTGAATAAAAGCAGTTTCAGTGAAATACGTGGCCACTGAAGTCCGGTGACAAGATCTGAACTTCAACCAGTATTCTGTATTTTGTCTAAAACCCACGTGTGCCAGTCACAAATATCTCCCAGAATTCTAGATACCAAAAGAACAGGCAAAAAAAAAAATGGACAGGTATTTAAAAATGTGACGCCGAAGTTCTCCTATATACATACATAAATATATATAAAAATTAACTTACATTATAATAATATCAAACTGCATAGCATTACAAAAGAAGGCAACTTTAATGGCTGAAATGAAAAAATTTGAGCGTTACCAACCCTAGTATTACCATTCTGGAATTTATAATATAATACACTGTTGCTACTAACAGCTATAGCCCAGTTTAAGCAAAGTCTGCCTTAATTCCAGAGAACGCAGAAATTACTAGCTTGGACAAGTTGTTGCATGCTCTGCTTTCATGTCCTCCTAGCAGGTTTTGCTGTTAACTGCTTCTCTCTTTCAAGTTCCTTCTCACGTTGTTGTTCTCGTTCCAGTTCTTCCTTCTGCCTCTTTTGTTGCAGCTTAAGTGCTCTTTTCTAAATAGAAAATACAAGAAAATCATTGTAAGTTTTATAGCTTTATTTGAATCGGAGCTACGACCAAAATCCTTCCCATTGTCTTAACACTATCTTCTCCAATCCACCCCACCTATGACTGAATGCTGCAGAAACTGTTCATTTTTTTTTCCTTCTCCCTCTCACTTTAGAAATGACAAGTCTGTGATCTACAGAGGGAAAATACAAACCGCACTCCCTTCAGCCTCACTAAAATTCATCCTTCATGTATACCAGACAAGGCGCATATTGTGCAATTTATTGTCTCCCAAGTGAAAATCCTTCTGTTGAGCACACTGACGGACTAATCTTGCCAGAATGTAACTGGAGACTGCCTACATAGCATGAAGTCAGTGAACTTATGGCACTGTTGATATTACATCAAACAGAAGGAGAAATTCTAACATTTATGACAACCTAGTTTTCATTAAAAAGACATGGAAACTGAAACAACAAAGAGAACTAGCTGGAACGGAGTGGATTAAGCAATAGAACAAAGCATGATTCTTGTACCAACTAAATATGACTATGACACGGAGATTTACCAATAGTTTGGATGAGTAAGTTGCTTGAGCACAGGCAGGAGAACGTGAAATTTTAAAAAAATACATGGCTCGGTGCTACTGAAAACATCCATTTAAGATAAGGACTGAAGATTCTATTTTAATCATAACTTTCAGCATGCATCCAAAAAGCTGGAAGTCAAGAATACGTAAGTAAATATCTATGTTGGAAAGTAAAAATATTTATCCCACTCACTTTTAGCTTTGATGTCTTCTCATGGAGCATCATCATTTCATTTCTAATATTCACTAACTTGTTGTGATAGCGTTTAGCTTCTGAAAACTTGAAAAACATAACCATTAAAGCAGTGACTGTCAAGCTGGAATAGTTGTTTTACAGAGCTACACAGCAAAACAGCAATCAAAAACAGTCATGACCAGTTTGATAATGGATTGTCCAAGTTTATATATATATAATTTATATATAAATTCACACATTACATGTATTAATATAGAAAACTGTCATATCTCAATAGGTACATCCAGTAATCTACTGAATTAAGATTAATTAAACAATAAAAATATTACCATTTTATGCACTGTGTATCAGTGCTTCATGCACCCTTCCTGCTAGTCTGGAGAGGTGCACAGAGCTCACCTTGGAGCCTCAGTCCTACTGAAAAATGGCATACATCTGCTTTGGTTACTGGTTTTGAACAGCTAGACTTAACTACCACTAGCTGACTGAGCCTGCTCTTTCTTCCCAGTGCCCTCCCTGTTTAAGGGAAATACGCTGGTTCTGCAACCTCTCCAGCAACAATCTGTCCCAAGTATCGGAACTGGTTGCTTCTCTTCCTATAGGTCATTAAGAACAAGGAAAATACACAAGTGGCTACTAATCCTTTGGCAAGAAAATCTACACTAATAGAGATTTAACAAAGCATTGAAAGTACTCACCAAAGCATTGATATCAAGAATGGAGTTACACTCCTTGAATTTTGAAATTTCTTGTTCTAACGTTTCTAGTAATACCACTTGGTTCTGTCTAAAAAAAAAAAAAAAAAAGCATAAAACTGAAGTAAAGAAGCACATATGCTTTTCAACCAGACCTTTAAATAAATACTACTTTTGATCGTAACAATATAAATACATACTTCCCAATATCAGATTCCTCTTACGCATTGCCAGGCCATTTCAGAAAAGACATGAGTACATGCTTTTAGGAAAATCCCAGCTGAGTACACACAAATCTAGCTGGCATCATAAAGCATGAATGTCTGGGATGAATATCCCAAAACCCTCAATAGGCACTCTGCAGGTTGCAGTGAGTAAACACCCCAGGTTGCACGAAGGGAAAACCAATTAGCTCTTGACTTTCCACTCAAGTGCTTCTGTATCATGCTGCAGGACTGAGTTATTTCTGTATAGAGCTTGTGTGGTTTCTTGGTGCTTATTAAAGATCCTAAATCCCACAGGAATCAGCTAAAGTCTCTGCAGACGCAGGTTATCCTTGGCAGCAGCATAACCACCTCATGCATATGAAACCCAAACCAACGTACCCTACAAAAGCTGAGATGGATCTGTGTAAAGCCCTTTCCAGTATCTCTGCATCCATGGCAAATCCAGCCTACATTTGAAATAAGCTATTCTCAGTTACCAGTGAGATGCCAATGTACAAAGACTTCTTACCTGTTTAGCTCCTTCATTTTATTTTCCAAATGTAGCTTTTGCAACACGGTTTAGAGACTGGACAACAAACAATATACCCCACTACGAGCTGCCCCGACTATGAACTGCATCTCTGCAAGCAAAATAAATCCAACTTCCAGCAGATTTTCCACTGCAGAAATGAAGAAGTATTTAAGAAATCTACATGTCTTTCGCTATATCTGGCCTAGAGGTTTACTGTTCCAGATTATACATCCTTCAGTCAAAGTTCAGATAGGCTACACTGCAGCTTATACACACCCCAGTACTCCCACAAATCACTCAGCTATTCAGGATGCTGCAGTTAAAACACAGAAATGCTGCAATGAATTGTATTCCAGTTATGGGTAGCTAGAACATTATAGTGAAAAAAGCAGCAAACAGAGTACTGCACATAGAAGAAGCTGGGTTTAAAAATTTGCTTACGTAAGTTCCTGTAGTGCTGATTTTGATCGCTGAAGATCAGGCAGATAATGAGAAATCAATCCTTCAGTTAGCTGCTCCACAGCTTTCTCATCTATTAAAGGCAAATCTTCTACTACTCCTTCATCTGGAGATGCATCACCAGGACCTACACCGAAGAATAGCAAGACTGAATGTGACACGTCAGCATGCACTTCAAGTTTTGCCTATAGCAGTTAAATTTTCCTCTTTAAAAATTAAAAGCATTTCAACACTGAAGGTATAACCCCTTGCACTTTATCAACTGAACTGTGTTTTCTTTTTCCTCCCCTTCTTTATCCCTCCCTTATTCCCAGTTCCGTATCACGAGCTCCCTGGTGAAAAGTTTTACCCGAACGCCAGCAGAACAGAAAAGGAAAACCAAAGAGTATTCCAAAGCCACAAAAAACATTTTAAAATATGCCAGTCTACAGAGGGGAAAAAAAAAAAAAGGGCCGTATCAGTTGTTCTGGCTATGCAGCAAGAATGCCCGTACATTAACACCCCCACACACACTCTTTGCTTTCAAGGAGGATAAACCGGCGCCTATCAAATAAAGGTCCGAGCCAGTCACTCAACACATACGAAGGCCTCACTGAAACACCACACACAGAACTCCAGAAGTTTGCAACAGTCAGAGTTAACATGTGAATTCTGCAGGGGCAAGCTATGATTATTTACTGCGTGCGGGGCTGTTAGAAGAGATGGGACTTTAACCTACAGGCCACGCCGCGTGGGAGCCCGCCCCGGCCGCTGCCCTCGGCCCCCGCGGGGCCCCCAGCCCTGTCACCGGCCCCCGGGGCCGGCGGCGGCCCGAGCCGCTCTCAGGGCGCCGTGCCCCGCTCCCGCCGTCCCAGCCTCTTCCCGGGCCTCCCTGCACCTGCCTTGCGCCCAGCCCCGCCGTCCCGCACGTACCCAGCGAGCGCCCGGGGCTGGCCGCCGCCGCCGCCTCCTTCTCCTCGGGCCGTTCCGCGCCGCTCATGGCCACCGCTCACCGCGCCGCAGGGCAGGAGACCGCCCAGGCTGAGGCCGAGACCGCGGCAGGGGCGCAGGGCCCGGCCGGGCGGCGGGGGGTCCGGCTGCGCTCACCAAGCGGGGCGGCACGGCGCCGCCTGCCCCGCAGCCCGCCGCCTCACCATAGAGTCCCGTCGGCGCGCAGCCGGCTAGAAGGGCGCCCGCCCCGGATGCGGAAACGGGGCGGCGCGTGCCGCGGCCTGGGGTGCCGCTCCCCGCCCGTCGGGCGGCCCGGCAGCGCGGGCGGGCGCGTTCGGCTGCGGCGGGAGCCGAACGGGCGGCGTAGGGGGAGCGGGGAACGGCGCGGAGCTCACCGGCGGCGGCAAAGCTGTCTGCGGTCCTGAGGGCCCCCGCGGGCGGGCGTACCCGTGCGGGGCCGCAGGGGCCTTCGCGCCGGGCCTGCGGGCGGGCCGGGGGCGGTGGGGGGTGGCGGCGCCCTGCAGGCCGGCCCTCTGGCGGCTCTGCTGCGGCGGGCCCGGCAGCGGTGGAAGTGGCAATGAGTGAATTGGCCGGCGGTGGCCAGCGTGTTCTGCTTTGTGGCGAGTAGCTGCTGGCAGGCAGGGTGTGCGCGGCAGGGTCCTGCGGGTGCCCTTGCCAGTCCCTGCAGGGTGGCCTTTCTTAGGGACATAAACCTGTATTTTATTCTCCAGAAACCGTGCAGATTATTCGCTACTTTTAGCTTCTGTTCCTTAGGAAATAAAATTCTGACAGTTTTTGTGTATGTATCCGTCTCGGCATCTCCGCCAGCAGTCTGTAAGAGTAATAACTTGCAGGCTTCCCCCCCACCCCCGAATGAAAAACCACTTTCATATAGTATGTTAGGATTTTCTTTTTTCTCTTACAACTTCTCAAGAAAAGGCTTGTCAGGAAAGGCTGGCACAACTATGAGAAGAAACCAATGAAGGAACCACTCAGAAAACATTTGAATGCAATATTTCCATAAAACCCCAAACCTTCAAGACGAAGTTAAATTCAGGTAGTCCAACTAATGCTTTTCAAAAACAGACTGAGGCAAAAAATGGACTTTTTGAGATTACATCCTTGAAATTAACATTTTTAATTAAGATTGCTGCAAATTCATTTACATTTTTCTTCATACATGTATTCTAATTAACTGTTGATCACAATTATGTCACTATTCTGTCAGACTAAAAACTTAATCCGTTTTTCTTTCCTTTTCTGCTTTTGCTTTGAAAAAGAAGCATCAAAGGCCTGGTCTGGAGCCAGACTGCAACAACAGGAACTTGTCAATTAACTTAAACAGACTCAAATCAAATTCTCAGTTACAACTGGTTAGCAATTTTACTTAAAAGTTTCTTTCAGCGGGAAAAAAAAAATTTTTTGAAAGTTTCATTGGGAAAAACTTCTCTGCTTCCAGATGGAATTTCTAGTAAGAACAAGTGAGATAATCACTCTGAAATAATCTCACTTGAGATGTGGGTGTTTCAGATTTGTGCTTCTGCTTTGACTGTTCCAGGCCCTCCCACGTCTTGCAGAAATAGGCTGAGGATTGGAATATAAAATTGGTATCTGTTTTTCTAGACAAGTTGACATTTAACTATTTATCATTCTAGACATTCAAAAAAAGAGACTGTTAGAAAGCCTCTTTTGTTCCTTTTCTTCTACAAAATGTTCTCTGTTTCACAGTGATTATTTCCCAAGTGTATTCCCAAGTTCATTATCCTGTGAAGGATTAGGTAAAGTTTTATTCTAAGAGAAAATGATGTTTGAAAAAGAAGTTAAGTGAACCCTCTAATAAGGAATGTAAGCATTTGGTTAAACTAGCAAAAAGCACAGTTACCTGCTGGTCTAAATATTTAATTTCAAGGAGTTGTGCAAAATCATTGCTAACATTACTATTGTTACCTAAAAATAAGATACCATACAACAACAAACTCCATAACCCATGGAGCCATACAATGAAATGTATGAGCTTTAATTAATGAGAAAGAAAATCATGCTGAGGACACCTCTGTATAATTAGCTGAATTGCATTTATAGTCCCTGCACAGCAACAGAGCTACCTAAAGATGACTGTGAAGAACCTGGACTCTTCAGCTGATGGCTCTTCTACCCATGGCAGCAATGTTTGTGAATCTGTGTTTAACATCCTTGTATGCTTCCTTGCTTTCTCTCCTGTTCTGCTACGGTCTTCTGTTGTACTCCTGCACTTATTTGCTACTTCTAATCCTACAGCAATTCAACACCTTCTATCTCCAGATGCTTGTCCAAAGTTCGTACACAACTTTCTAGCTTGCTCATGGAGGTCTTCTGCTCCCAGCAAGACTGCAGACTCATGCGCTGGAAAGCTGTTAAATTTTGAACTACTGGCAAGACAAATGCCTATGTATGTGACACTGTAACAGCAAATAATCACATTTCATTTTAATTTTATGTTGTGGAAACTCTTCAGAAACTTTTAACGCAGCACTGTCACCTACACATTATTTTATCGTTGTAACTCATTTAAACAGTTACATATATAGTAACACCCCCACCACCACCCTAGAAATCTGAGTAAAAATGAAGTTAGCTTGAATTGTATAGCAAACAATATGTTTTAAACCCCCAACTCTGAAAGTGCTGTATGACTTACGGGATGACAGTATGAAAAGGAAATATTTCACATTAAATGGCTAACCTCTTTAAGACTCTCTCACTTAGTTATTAAGTAAACCAGACTACAGAGAGGGTACAGCCTTGGCTGCCATAATAAAGAAATGGGAGTGTAACAGGCTGTTACAAAAGGTTTTGTTCAACAGAGGTTTATTTTGACACGTATTACTTGACTCTTGACAACACTTCAGAAAAATCTGGTCTTAGTTATTCAGTATAAGGCAAGCTGGCCAGCCTTGGTGCACTGGTTGTAGGTGTTGTCCCCCCAGCTCACTACCCTTCCTCAGTGCCAGAAGTTTCTGTTCCTGTAGAACGGAGCATGCACCTATTCCTCAATCTCTCAATGCAAAGCCCAACATTTTAAGACAGATGTTTTGGCAGCTCCTTCCTGGCTAGTCGTTCATGCCCATGTGTCCTCACGCACTAGTGCTTGGTACAAGTGGTGAAACTGGTGAAACACAGTGAGTCAAATCACCCAGAGCTGAGAACAAAAACATTTAAGAATGGCTGAACTGGAACCCATCTGGGAGCAGTTCCCCAGGCAGCAAGGCTGGCCTAACAGGTTCACAGCCTCGACTGTTCATTCCGCCTCCCACGCTGTTTGCTGCCCCCTCAGTTGTCATATGGGTGTCTACACAAGCTGTGATCACGGAAGCAGTCTCAGTTACACACACAAATGTGTCCCAACACCCTCCAATATGTATTGTAAAATTCCAGCCCATTGCAGGAACCCAGTTCACTGTCTGGCCCCAAAACAACTGTGCCAGTAACCCTGCTGTGGGAATGACGAAGGAGGTGAAAGGGCAGGGGATGGCACCTCTGTCACCATCTGAGGGAGAACAACCTGAGATTACACGCTCAGGAAGACGGCCACAGTGTAAAGTGGCAAGGGAGCTCAGAGAAAGCCTAGTGCTGTTTATTTGTGGAAATCATTATGGAAAAAAACAATAAGTAATCTCCGCCCAAATCCAGTTTACCCACTACGCCTGCCATCCTGCAGGGCCCGTTCCAACGAGGAACATCCTTGCTGGCTTGTTGGCTCCATGTCCTGCAGCGCCGCCGAGGATGGGCTACCAGGAAGGCAGTGCCCTCCTGCAGAGCCCTGCAGTCCTTCACAGCTCTCTGGTCTTAACTTGGTAAGGGCCTTCAGCCCGGTCAAAACCCAGGATATGTACTGGCGCCGTGGTGGGCATGTTTTTCCCAGAAACGTTTGTGACTTGGGGAACTGACTGACGCAGTAACAGAATTTGGTAACGGGTACAAAGTGGCCCCAAACCAGTGCAGGCTAGGAATTAGAAGAAAATTTCTAGTACCCAGACCAGTGAGGTGGGGGATAACTTCTCAAGCTAATTACTCTTGAGTGAGAGCGTGGTTATGGAAGGAATTACAGGACAGCTGGGCCTCTGAGGCTCGTTTCTCCCTGCAGCCTTGAGGGAATGTTCAGAAAGGCACATGGAACTTCCCACAACACGAGGCTGCCCTGACGGGAGTTACTGGAAACGGTAAAAGCCACACAGTGCAAACGGGCGGCTTCTCAGACTGGAACCGAAGCACCGAACTACGCGGTCCAGGCTGCCGGCGCGCACGAACACAGCCGCTCCCGCCGACCGACCCCACCCGGGTGTTAAAGCCCCCGCACGGCACTCACCCGCCCAGCGCGGGCGCACGCCCGGCGCGGCGCAGCGCAGCGCGGCCCCAGCGCCTCCGCGGCCAGCGCCGGCAGCGGGGCTCGAACCGGTGGATCCCCGCGGGCGCGCAGGGATTGCCGGCGGCCGCCTGGCGGCCCGGCCCCTCCGCGCCCGCTGCTGCCGCCCTCCGCGGGGCCGGCCCGGGGGCAGTGCCGGGAGCGCGCAGGGGCTTCGGCGGAGGCGCGGCCGCTGATGGATGTGACGCGCGCGGCGGCGGCGGCGCTCCCCCTGCGCCGGCGGGGAGGCGGCCCTGTGCCCGGCGCCGCCTGCCCGGCCGCGCCGTGACCGTGCCCGGGGCCGCGCCGGCGGGGAGGCGGGCTCCGCGGGGCAGCCGGGGCAGGTGACAGCGCCCGCGGCCGCCTCGCAGCTCGGTGCCCGGCGCGGGGGGGGCCGCGAGTGCCGGGAGGCGGCGGCGGCGCGGCCCTTTGGTGCCGGGGCGCCCCGCGGGGGAGCCCTGCGTTGCGTTGCGGCCGGGCCCGGCGGGGCGATGTAGGGGACATGCCCTGACGGGACGGCGAGCGGACGGGCGCCGCCTGCGAGGGGGCAGCTGCGCCAGCGGAGCCGCCAGCGGCGGATCGGCCGGGCCCGGCGGGCCCCCCTGGCCGCCGGCGCTATGGCCGGGCCCGGCCTCTGGACGAGCATCAAGTCCCTGCTGCGGAGGAGCGAGGCCCCGCTGTTCCTGAACGACTCGAGTGCCTTTGACTTCTCGGACGAGGTGGGGGACGAGGACTTCCCCCGGTTCAACAAGCTGCGAGTGGTGGTGTCGGACGACGCCTCGGAGGCTGCCCCGGAGACGCCGGCGAACGGGGCGCCCCTGGCCCTGCCCTCGGACGACGAGTCGCTGCTGGAGCGGGACGGGGCCCTGCGCAGCGGCCGCGCCGGCCGGGCGGGCCCCTGCAGCGGCTGCAGCAGCCGGCGAGAGCGCTGCAAGCAGAGGACGGTGAAGCGGCGGCTGGCGCTCGCTGCCCTCCTCTACCTGCTCTTCATGACCGGGGAGCTCATAGGTGAGTCGGGGCTGCTGGCCGTCCCTCCGGCCCGGCTGTGCCCCTGCGCTGAGCGGCGCCCGCGGGCGTTTAGCGAATGGCTGCAAGTGCGGAGAATGAGCAAAGGCCGCCTGTATTTTCCACGCAAGGAAAAAAAACCCGAGGAATCTGCAACTTCCCTTACCTGAACCTCCCCAGTTCCCCCCAAATGGCATCAGCTAAGCTGGGTTTTTTGCTTTGTCCAATGGCTTTTTGTTTCTCCCTGTGTGTCTTACAGGTGTGTAAGGTGTCTTTAGCGAGGGAGAAGCGTCATTTTATTACATACTTAAGATGAACAATTTCATCACAGTATGTTTTAATTACTGCCATACAACCCCACTGTACTTGCAACAGGAGAGGAAGAGGGAAACAGGGTTTCCGCCTGTGGGATTTACCGTAACAACAAAACTGATACTGGGGAGTATTTGTCCTTATGCATCAGGTCAAGCAATACACTGTTACTTACAACTGAAAAGCCAAATCCCGAGCTGTCAGTGACAATCCAGGGAAGGAGACACTCTCTTGACAACTTCCCAACGCCCTACTGAGCTCAGGGCTAGCATATGCTCCATCCAAACATAAATCGTACAAGCAAAGTCCATCAAAATAATAGGTATTTTAACAGTTCCCATTACAACACTTAAGAATACCAAGTAGTTTGGTTAAATTACATGTTTTCTGTTTGTTAATACTTGGCAGAAGTACGGTGGGCTTTTACCTGGAAAGCTGTTCCTATATAAGCATCTGATTGTTGTTGGTCAGAAGAATGAATCTTGTGCTCAAGTTCAGCTTTCATTGCTCCCGCACAAAGGCAGGCTGTCATCTGCTGTTCAGGTTGAAGAGAAACCTATGCATTATACAGCAGTCTGTATACAAAATGACTGCACTTTATTTAATAGGCTATAGCAGCATAGGTTTGAAATAAAATTTAAGAATTGAAGGTCCCTTGGATGCATAGATGAGCTATTATGTGTTACGCCTTTGCCATTACCTAATCATTTTTACAAAGGATAATATTTATCTTCTAATCTCTGTTCACTTATTAATCAGTGTCCTGTTACCATCTGTTTTTTTGGACACGTCCATGCCATTCAGTGCAAGTGTCTGCTCGGTGCTGCTCAGCCTCCTGAAGGATGCTTGAAGTCTCCCATCTGCTTTCCCCCGATTTGAAGGGGTGGGGAGCATTACACAGTGCCAGCACATTGATGGGTTGGTCCAGGGCTCTCTAGCAACTATAACAATTAATTGCTTTTAAACTGCTTTCATTTTAACATACAAGCTAATCATCACAGCTAATGAGATGAATTGTTGGCCATAATTCACCAGGTGGGGAAAAAAAAAAAGTCACAAAAACTTTCTGGAAGTAAAGGACAGAGATACCTCAGATATAGCAACGTGGGACCTACATCCTCCTCCTTACCTATGCAGATTTGGTCAGTAACGGCTGAAGATCTGACCTTTGCTGATGTGGTGAGCTAATGCTCTTGGATCACTTGGCCTAGGACAGTTGTGAATTGCATCTTAAAGACAGGAACTTCTACAAGATGGATAGGGAGCAAAATCATTGCCTGAGTATAAATAATACAGTTTGTCCTACATATGTAGAAAAAAATCTCTAGGAGAAATGGTCTGTTTTTCAGAGAGAGACCAGATTACCAACTGTATTTGCACCAGTTTTATTTGGGGCCTTATTTCAGGAACATGGGTTAATGGAAGAAAGTAGTTTTGTCTTTTAACATCTCTCTGTGTGTGGTTAGTCATTGATAACACTGCCACAATACATCAGCTTATCATGGATAAGGCGCTTTGCATCAGACTTGTGAGGATCTGCCTGAATGCCTCCATTTGCCCCCTGGCTCCATTTTTTTCTCAGCATGACCTCAGGTAAATTTGATAAGCAACACAGCATTGCATCTCAGATGCAGGCACCCTTTAACATGAGAGTGATTTTATTTGATTGTATTCATACCAGAGTTCTCATATACGCTGAATTTAGTTCATCTGAAGGGCCCCTCACTGAACAGTATGTCTGAGCTGTAGGCAGCTTATGCTGAAGTCACTGAGAATGTATCTGTTAGGGGCTTCAGATCCGATTCATGCTGTTCTAGACCTCTCCATAGCTAGAGCAGGGAGAGCTCTAGAAATAATACGTGTTGAGAGTAAAAAATAATTTCTCATCATTGTCACATCATCTGTTTCTCCCTCACAGCCAGGACTTCTGCAGGCTCAGCTCAGGGTGGCGGATTTATCTGTACAAAGTGTTGGTACTGTAGTGTGGGCTCATCCTCCTCAGGTTTCTGTAGGCTATCACCAGCCCTACTTCATTATTTTGGCACGGAGGCAGATAGCACTAAGGGGCCAGGCCCATAAAATATTCAGGCATCCAGCTCGCACAGCAAATAAATAGAGGACTTGGGTATCTCTGTACTTTTGTGGATCTTGACCTGAATGACTTGTCACAGGGCAAGTAATCAGCAGTAGAATGAGTAATTACAGATGGAGCCCTCAAGTCCTGGGTCAGTGCTGTTCCTGTTTAATTTATTTCACTCCACTCCTTTCTTGTGTTCTGTCTGGTTGGCTTCAAATTTTGGAACTTCCTGAACTGATCTGTAGCTCAGGTATTTGGGAAACTGTGTTTGATTACATAGAACATTTTAACTGACTGACTTCTGTGATCTTTGACAGATTTGAGTTTGAGAAAAAGGCAGAAGACCCTATCAGACAATTAATTTCTTCAGCAAAAGTCCTCCTGCTGTCTGTTACTGATGTCAAGATAAAGGAAGTCTTGTTTCAGCAGCTTTTTTGTGAAATTTTGATTGGCATATTTTTTCCCAAAGTATAGCCAAGCTCATTACCCCAGCCCACCTCAGTTTTTGTTGTTTAATTTGATGAACAGTCATTGTAAAAGTCAGATAACAACTTACACTTTGTGGGAACCATTTTGCATCAAGAAATTAAAAACATATTGCAAATTTTAGTTAGCTTTTCTGACAAGGTTTCGATGTTTTCAGCTATGTTGAGAGATTTCCAATTGATCATCCGTGAGAAGGACAGCTGTCCTTCACAGGTCACTGAAAGCAGTGGTGAGCCATCAAGCTGTCTATTTGTAGAGGTTATGGATGTCCTTTTTTTTTTCCAAGTTGCCAATCCTGTTTGAACAGCTCTTAAGCAGTACTTTTAACCAAGCAATGAACCGATACATTTGGAAACAGAGAACCTTTGATATCAGAATTTTGTAAATCTCAGTTATGTTTTCTTAATCCACATGCTGCATTATGATTAGCTTCTGTACCTGAATTCCTTCTTTATAATTTTATTTTTATAGTTTTTAAAATTGGGAGGCTAGCTGAAATAGAATTGACTCATCTTGGACTGAAGTGATTCTCAAAATTAATACATGTGAATTAACATATGTACTTTGAATGGTCATACATGTAAACTACTGGATTGAATGTCCATACATATAAACTACTCAATTCAATGTCCTTAAATACAACGTTTCTTCTGTGCTGACTATACAAAAGGCTGACTTACACATTTCTAAGTCATATTTTTTAAATTACGTGAGAACACAAATTAATTCAGAAAGGAAAGGTGTAACTCATGTTACTCAAAAAGCTGATGAATTGCTAAATCTTAAAAACTCGTTAGTTTTGAGCTGTGATAGCCTTTGGAAAATTTCAGCCTCAGAGGAATTTGACTTGGACACTTACAAACAACTGAAGAAGCGGGGATGGAGGAAAGGAACTGGTTGAAAATGTGGTGTGTTTGGTAGTTACCCTCAGTACAAGCACTACTACAGTATCAGCCAAAGTGCTTTGTTTGGCTGGGGAGGAGCATGTAGCTCTGTCTGCAGGTGTGTACATACAAACACCCGCAGCCATACATACACACGTGTTTTATGAGCAGTCTTGAAAGCAGTCAGCCAGTTGTGAATTTCCCTTTGCTGTTTACTCATGTTCAGCCTCTTCCCTAAGACAGTTTTAATTGTATATGAAGATACCTTTACCCGAAATGTTAGTTGGAGCCTCAAGCTTGCCAAATGGCGTGCCAGCTGCATGCTTTGCTCTGTAGAATTTAGAGGCTGAATGACAATCTCAAGGTAAAAAGAGAAACTAAATGATAGCTGAGCTGACACTAAAGATGTGCTCTTTTCTGAGAAAGTGGGCTTACTTTCATGCATATGGAAGACAACACAGCTTGTCCTTGATTCCCCTTTGGATAAGGGATGCTTAAGAGAGAGGTGCATTCTTTACATCTCACCTATCCAACAGTAGCACTAGCAATTGAATTGGAACAAAGATACTAACCTTTGATCTGAGGTTATTTGTCTCAGTGCAGCTCACAATTATGAGGAAAAAATATAGTAATAAATAACAAAAGAAAAACACTAGGCAAGTGAAAGTCATCGTCTGCAGTATGTATTGGCAGAACTTACAAACCCCTGCCATAACAGCGAAATAATGAGGGTTAAAAGATAATATAATAAAAATATAAAGGGGGCAGGGTAAATTTCCTTGCCATTGAGTCACTGGATTTCTGTCCCTGTTCCACAATGTCAAAATATTTAACAGATGTAATTTAATAAAAGGATCAGCTGATTAAACACACATGCAATAATATATATAGAAATGATACAAAACTATTTTTGGCCTGATCTTGCAAACATTATAATGCAAGTAATCTCTGTGAGCATAACAGGACTGAATCATTTCTGTGTTACTCTTAATAGAAAGCACACTTCACTGCACTTGTAACTATGGTAGCCTTAAATTATAGCATGGCATTTTGATTGTAATGGCAAAACGCCCCTGTTTAGGGATTATAAGAAGGGCTCTCAATACACTGTTCTGAAAATACATAACTGTAAGCTGTGCTAAAAGGATATTATCTAGAATCATTAGTGGCATACATCCTGACTTTTCCAACTTTGTTTTCAGGTGGATACGTTGCTAACAGTCTAGCAATTATGACAGATGCACTTCATATGTTAACTGACCTTAGTGGTATTATTTTGACCCTGCTTGCTCTCTGGCTGTCTGCAAAATCTCCCACAAAGAGGTTCACTTTTGGATTTCATCGCTTAGGTATGTAGATATCAGCTTTTGCTATTAACAAGAGTATTTTAAGCAACAACTGTAAAGATCACCTAATTCTAGAAGAATAGGTAACTAGAAAGAAAGTAGCAACAAGCCTAAAATTTGCTTTAACACTCTGACTGTAATGTCCTTTCACCGGCCATTGTGGATCCACTACACAGATTGTATTTCCACAAGGGAATAGATAATAAAAATTTTTTTACATTTTAAACCTCAGCCAAAAGTGAAGTTTGATGGCAGAGTTGCACTCACTATGAGCAGGATGTCTCTCTCCATCTCTGTGGAACTGGGACTTAGCAGATTCCGAGTTAAATTCTAAATGCTTGATTCATGTACTGTCTTGAAGAGGAAGGCTGGGGAATTGGATAGACGATGACATTGTAAGTATGACTTCCTACAAATGAACCATGGCCTAGAAAGTTTAAAAAGGGTTCAGAGGAGGAAGGTGTCCCCAGCAAGAACAAGAGTGGACGTGCAGCTGTGTTTCACAGCCTATCCACAGATGGTGGGCTGTTGCATTAGGTCAGGCCCCTGTGCACCTTTGTGCTTTGGAGTTGAGGCTTTTAAGCAAGAGGGACACATTCTTTGGCCACTCACTGCTGTACCGCTGTTAACTGCTTGTGTGACACACCGAGGAGCTTCTTGGAGCTGCACGTCAGTCAGTTGTTGTTCACAACATTATTGCCAGTGCCCAGGATGGACATCGTTCCATTGACTTCAGTAGAATTATGGATAGGACCTTTTTCTAGTGTCACTGTGAAAAACTACATCTTAATCCAGAATTAAAAAGTTCTGTAGAGCATATTATCACAGCGTTCTGCCCTGCCAGAAGCCGCATAGATCAGTATCCCACTTGCACTCCTCAAACCACACAAAGCAGAGGTCAAAATGTCCCATAGTTTGCAATACAGTAAGTCACTTAACCTCTGTCTATTTTAGGTGTCTGTAAAAAGAAGTATAAACAATTATGTACTAAACCTTGGAAAGGTATTTTCAGGATTCATTACTTCATGTTTGGAAATGTAATGATGATAAAAGGGTGTTTTCATGTGGTTGCTGACTGGATATAACAATTCTTAATATACAGTTGCAGGTCTTGTAGGCATTTTACCAAAAGCTTCAACCTTTATTTTTCATGAAATAGATAATTTCTAGTGTCACAGTTTTCTGCCTCTGATGTGTACGTTCTATAGTGTGTATTTTTCAAGAAATTCCAATGTCTTTTGTAGTCATTATTTGTAATTCTTATTTTGGCTGCTAGAACAGCAGCAGAATTCAACAACTCCATCACTCCTAGGCACTTGTCATCAGTTAGTCACTAATGCATGAATGCATAACTCTGTATACTAGCAGAGATCTTTGGGGCTTTAGCAAGAAAACATTAACAGTGCCAGCATTTCCCATTACAAACTTTTCTTTCAAGAAGTTTTAATTTTGTGATAGAAGCTCCCCTAATACTGAAACCTGACCTTGCAGGTATGCCCCTGGCATTTGCTCATACTCTCCAGAAGGATGTTTGCATTTATACATACTTTAATGCTATTTAAAAAATTATTTGAGTAGTTGTGTGTCTTTGTAAATTTTCTAAAACCAAATAGTACATACATTGAACATACCATGGCCTAGCTTAAAACCTAAGTTAATCTTAAGAAAAATACAACTTACTTAACCATTAAAATCTTACCTAGTTATGTAAATTTTCGCCAACTTTTCAATTAATTTGAGGGCTCCATAGCACTTGCAGACATAAATCCTTGAGGATTCCTGCCACCTCACTTTCTGTACCTTTTTGTTTTCCTGTTTTAGTGCCAAGAAAAATATTGTCCAGACTGATCCAGTGGTGGCCCATGGGCTAGATCTGGCCCATAGAATTAGTTTATATCGCCCACCATCTTCTCCCTGGGAGAAGCTACAGGGAGCAGCTTCTCAGTTCTGCAACAGTTACTCGCCCTTTTCCGCCCCAGTGACAGTAGGAGGTCAAACACTACAACAGGTTGCAGAGTCTCACAGTAGAAATACTCAAAACCAACTGGATGCCGCCCTGAGCAACCTGTTGTAGTTGGCCCTGCTTTGAGCAGGACAACAGTTTCCAAGGGTTCCTTTCTACCTCAGCCATTCTGTGTGAATAGCGGCAGTGCAGTTTTCTCTGGAGGAGGAGTAGAGCATGGGGGCGGGTGGAAGAGAGTTTCTGTGGCTGCAATGAGGAAGGGGAAGTGTGTAAAGGCCTTGCAAGGGACCCCCCCAAACGCTGGCCTAGGCTCTCCAAGTACAGAAGATGGGACGGTTCAAGATTACCATACACAGGGGGTTTTTTTAAGTCACATTTGTGAAGTTTATTTGCCTGATTTTAGGCACCCAGTGCTAATGCCGTGGCCTGCGGGCCCAGTTTCACACATCAGTGAATGCTGGCAATGGAACAAAGCTGCTTCTAGGGTATATCCTCTCTGTAACACATATTTCCAAATAACCTATATGCCAGAAGCTTGTCAGCAAATATGAGCTCAACAATAGCTTGAATTTCACGAGAGAGATGTTAAAACATGACAGAACATTAAAAACAGGGTACAGATTAAGCATCTGTCACAGAAAAAATGTGGAGTGTTTGTTTAAAGCTGGGAATATGTGCAAGAACTATCTCATTGCTGACCTGCTTTGCATTAAGTTTGAAGATAATCTGTACATACAGTAAGCATGAAAACATTCTAATGAACAATATTTCTGGTGCTTATTATCATTTTTGTTTGCAGAACGATGAATTTTCAAACTTGTTCCCATAAACATTGCATTGTTAAGACAACAGACCTATTAGTTGCCTAGTCAAATTCCAGAAGAAAATTAGCACTAGTTTTCACTTATCTGAATTCTCTCTGAATACATAATGTGTATGCTCCACATTCAGTTTTATTCAGTTTTCAGTGGTGAAAAGGAAGCTGACAGATTTAGGAATGGGTTAGAAAAGTGAAGACAAAATAATGGAAATTGCAGTCATGTCTAAAAAGGATTATATTCTTGAAGCCAAAAATAGTTCTGTTTCACCACCAAGTAGAGATACCTCCTTCTCAGCAAGACACTGAGCAGATTTAAGCACAGATATGGAACCTGGCATTTTTCCATTGCTGCAGAGACAATGTTAGTAGTGACAGAATCAGTCAGTCCGCTGAGACAGTGCATAGTTCATTTCACAAGAAGTGAAAGATCTCAGCACAAATCTACAATGCTGACATGACAATGACTGTGAAAGAAACTGCAAGGAAAACACTGGTTTCCGATGCCGAAAACATGAGTTTAGATTGTAAAACCACACTATATTATTTCTCTGCTACATGCTAATGTGCTATGGCTCCACAAATTTTTTAAAAAGCATTCTGGAAAACCTTCTAAGCAATGTACTGGATTTTTTAAAGGCTGTTGCCCTGAATAATCTGCCTACTTTGTAAAGAACACAACCACTTGCATGGGTATTTCCCAGATTTTCATGTTGCCCTGAGACTGTGGCAGTTGCCTTTCAGAGCCTTGTTACTGCCTGGTAATGCTGGTACTCGCCCAGGCACTGACACACTACTGAACAGCTGAAGGCGTTGGTGTGAGTTTCTTCTCCCATAATTATGTTACAAATTCAGTGTATGGATCAAGTGATTTTGGTGATATTAAAATGCTTGTAGAGCTGCATGGTTTTTACTGTAATATTCAATAAATACAATTAAGGCAGTTCTGTGTTAGAAATGACACCTTCTGCAGTTACCAAGGTTGTACTGTACACTGACAGATTCAGAGCAGAGGGGGAAGCGAGGCAGTTCTCAGATAAGATCTTGGCTATGGTGTAGCTAAGAGCAGAATTTTGCTCTTACTGGGGAATAAATCAGGGCAACGTGTGAAACAAGGGGGAAGAACCGCCATTACAATTCCACGTAAATGAATTCCAACTCTGATCTTTGAGTTCCCACAGGAAGGCTAAAATCCAGTGATGCATCTGGGAAGTGACAGTAATGAGCGTTACACAGAATGATGACAGATCACTTGGGCATGGCTGCAGATTTCCAAGCAATACAATGGAGCGAGCATTAAGGTTTTCCCAGTGCTTTCTGTAAAGCCCTGTATTAACTTCATACAACTGAGACAGTCTTTTAACTGGGCCGGTGTTTTCTCTGCCAGGTATCTTTGCCTTTTAAGTTTCAGCTGCAACAGGGCAATCACTTTGAGAATATGAAGCTACAGGGTAGAAGTATATTTATGTTAAAATGAACCTAGTGACCCATATTCTTTATAGTAGGGCCTTAAAACTAGTGTGAACTCATGCTCTTCAGGTTTATGTATGCTGTTACCAGCCCAATTTCATGACTTGGGTACTGAGGCAGATAGCACTAAGGTCCCGACCCATAAAATATTCAGGCCTATTTACCTCACATCAGAACAGCAGGAACCTTGTAGAGAGCTGTAACCACTTTCCACAGATGTAAATGGCAGCAGAAGGTGCAGGATAGTGAAATACTAGGAGTTTTTATTAAGTTTCTAATTTTCTCTTTATTTAGATGTATGTGCCCTTTAGAATGTCCCTGCTAATCAGATAAAATTTCTGTACCAAAATGCTTGTCATAACACTCTTACTTTTGTGAAATACGAGTATTTGGTAAATATTAGAGAATGTTAAAACAGAGTATTACAGCAATACAGAAACGTACATTAAGCAATCCTTCATAGCAGAAATCTGCAGTAGATACTGTTTACACATGTGTTAAGAACATTGGGAGTAATAGGTCTGACAAGTTTGTACTGTTCAGTTTCTTAATCTTTTTATAATTTTTCTCCATCCTAGATATAAAAGGATATATAAAACTAATTTCTAACCCCACCAGCTTAATACTGTGGAGGCTTGAAATCAAGCTTTCTCTTATTTGTAGGTGGGCTAGTGACGTTTGAGATCACCTACCCTCCTCTCCCTGGACAGGGCCTTTGTTGGCAACATCTCAGACAAAAGTTCTGGGCTGTCTGGAGAAGTCACAGTCATCGTCTGTGCAGAACCTTTCAGAGAATATGCAATTGGAGGGATATACTGACAGAAGTGTGAAGGAGTTGATTAGAACAAGCTCCATTTGTTAATCCTATTTTACAAGTTTTACTTACTGCACAACTTGTTAGTTGTGCACTGGGGTTATAATACGCATAAAATAGTTAAAATAATTAAGGGTCTGTCCATGTTCTAATTTGGAAATAGAAATAGATCTGAGACTCACTTTCGTAATGTTGTTTCCTTTCTGTTTGCAGAAGTACTGTCAGCCATCCTTAGTGTATTGCTGGTCTATATCCTTATGGCATTCCTCTTGTATGAAGCTGTTCAAAGAACTATCCATATGGACTATGAAATAAATGGCGATATCATGCTGATTACAGCAGCCGTTGGTGTTGCAGTTAACTTAATGTAAGACCTCACTTTCTCTCCATTAACACTCATAATTGTGTTTCTGAATAAGCTGCTAATTCATTCATGGCCTGTAACTTTATCATGGGGTGTAATTTTGCTGGACTTCTTCATTTTCATATATAAGACAAGAAATGATGCTGAGTATTACTTTTTCAATTCTTTGGTTTAAAAGGAAACAAAAAGAAAAAAAGCCACAAACATACACCCCCCCAACCCCTAAAGCCTGTTTCTTGGAGTGTTTTTCTTCTTTCACTTTCAGAATGGGTTTTTTGCTGAATCAATCTGGCCACCTGCACTCCCACTCCCATTCCCACCCTCACTCTCACGTACCTCAGTCGACCTCTCCTAACAGAGCCCACAGCAGCAGCCACGGCCACAGCAGCCTTGCCGTGAGAGCAGCATTTGTACATGCCCTGGGGGACCTGGTACAAAGTATTGGTGTGCTCGTAGCTGCATACATCATACGCTTTAAGGTAAGGCATGGCTAGTCTTTGAGGCAGGGTGGAATTTTTTTAATTTCAACTCCAGTGATGAAATTAAAAAGGGACTTGTTTTTCTAAGTGAATAAAAAAAGTAGATTTTGATATTCTAAGCTTCATATATTCACACAAAATAAGCAAAGACTATTTCCATTATCTATTTTGTAACTATGCAAACAAGAAATACTCATGACAGTTGGAGCTAGAGTAGCTGCATTTTCTGAGTCATGTTTTTATAAGTGAGCTTATTTTCATACATGCTTTAACACTTCGGAACTTCCCTTCCAGCCAGAATACAAGATTGCTGATCCTATATGTACATATGTATTCTCCATACTGGTGGTTTTGACAACAGTTCGAATTCTGTGTGACACAGGAGTTATTATTCTAGAAGGTAAGATCTGTGCACAGTCAGCAGTACTTTACATGTCAAATACCAATGAGCATTGGCACCTTTTTGACATCATGATGAAATCTTGACAAATCGGTTTGTCTGGAGACCTGTTTATCCTCCTGTTGCTTTAGTTTGTTGATTCTTGATGGCTTATCTATGTTGCAGCAGTCTTTCAGTGACTGATCCCTGCCACAATGACACAAGTCCTAGCTCTGCTCATACTTTACCAACAAGGGAGGGTAAAGTGAAATGTACAGAACTGCCTTGTGTGTCTGCAGTGGCTACCAGCTAAACTAAGCAAACATTTGCTTAGACTCAGTTGTATACTTTCACTTTAATTACTTGTAAAGTTAAAGTGAAAGTGAATGCATGTAAAATGAGCAAGCAGGCTTAGGCCACATGGCTGGGTGGGTGGTTCACGCCTGTCCCATCTTCCCCTTTTCCGCAAGCGCTGTTCTATTACTTGTGTGCCAATAGGGAACATATTACTGTTGCCATAGGGGAAGCTACCAGTAGAGTGGTGTAAAAGGAAGAAGAAAAAAAAAAAAAGGGAACAAAATAGCAGAACGTAAGCTGAAGAATCTTATCTCATGTGGTGACTTAAGAAGGAAAGATGCCGGCAATGTTGTTTGCGTTATTATAGCTAACATGCCAACTATTGGTGCTTGATCTAGCGCTTACACCTTACGAAAGTGAAGATGCTAGGGACGGGAGAAAAATCCTAGGTTTTAGCTGTACCTTCTTAGCTGTCTCTTGAACTATGATTGACTCGACTTCTATTATGTTAGGAAGTTAAATCAAAGACCTCAACATCTTCAATGTCAACTGCTTTTGCTGTCATTTGAAAAAAAATCTCCAACAAAATGGAAGTTCACCAAGAAGGCAAAAATGGTGAAAACTGTGTAAGAAAACTCATTTAGCTCCCAAGGCAATAGCTAAGATTTAGCTGAAGAAAACAGCTAAGACAAACTAATGTTTATTAGATTCCATATGTTTTGAGTTGTAGCTGTTTACGTAGGTATCCCAGTTGTCATAAAAATATCCAAATGAATCATGTTATTAAAAGCGATGATAGGTAGGCTTTATGTATGCTAGGGAATTTTTACAACTCAAATTCAGGACCTCCAGAGAATGGACTTGCATTGATATTGGAGATTATTGCTACAACATCAAGGTCCTTGGAGTTGTATCAGCTTTCAGTATTAATTTTAACTGAATTTTCATCATTATACTAGGAATGCTAAGTTAAAATTTAAATGATTATCTAATTCAAGCAATGAGATTCAAGCTTTTAATACAGATTTATAAGGCAGCACAAAAGTCTTATCAATAGCATGATGTAGACATCAAAACTGAAGTCCCAGTTTCCTGGGAAAAAGAAAGCTGTGCAAATAATACGAGGCAGTTAGCTGTTTATCAGCTAAATAATTTTCAATGGTCTTCACTAGAGGGAAGATTTTGCTTAATGTGAGACAATCCTAGACATTGACCTTTCAAGAGAGGAGTACTGGAACTAGCATAATTTAAAAGACAGTAAGGCATCAGGTTCAGAGAGGAGTTATCCAAACATTCTGAAGCCATTTGAGAGGCAAGTGGCTGAAGTCCTCATAGTATATATAATCAAACTCCATACAGCTGGAACATAAGCAGTAAAAAGCTATGATAGTAACAAAGCTATTCAGAAACACAGTTTATTCAGTATTTTCGTACTAGTTTTTGACCCATGTTGATCATCTAAACTTTTGATTCTGCCCTTTGTACAGCTAAAGGGTGGAGTAGGGATGCTGTGGAGGTGCTGTAGGTGCTGAAAACACTATGTCTAGAAGGACTTGGTTAGTGCAATCATTGATTTGCAAAGATGCCACACTGTAAGACAAAAGTCTTATGTGTTAACCACTGCAGATCGATTAGTATGAGCATTGGAAAGTGACAGCAGTTACCTGAAGAGAGAAGTGTCAGGAGACAGCAGGAGACAGGCCCTAGCTTTATTTTTTTTTTTAGATTCTGACCTTAGAGTCTGGTCTAAGCAGTTACAGGGAGTTAGAAGCTGCAGTACATTTGTCTACAGAAATACATTGTTCCAAAGATCTAACGCTAGCTGTTGCCAGAGAGCTGATTCAGGACAGGAAAAATTGCATTTGAGACAACACTGCAATTCCTGTACAACTTCTGTATCTTATGTAGACTTAAATATTAAGTCCATATTAATGGACTTAATATGTCAATTTGCATATTGCTCTCTATTGTTAACTTGGAAGTTACTGATCACTTCCAACAGCACAAATTATCAAGTCATCAAGATCTGTCACGATGTTTTAAAGACCACTGAGAGTTTGCAGAAGACAGAATTAATTTTATCTCATGTTTGGTATCACAGGAGTTCCAAGGCATTTGAATGTGGATCGCATTAAGGAAGACTTGATGAAAATTGAGGATGTTTATTCTATAGAAGATTTAAATGTTTGGTCTCTCACTGCAGGAAAAACAACTGCCATAGTCCACTTGCAACTAGGTAAGCTGCTGTATAGCATAATTCTAAATTAAATCTAAGTGTAGAAAAAACCCCAATACTTTCTCTTCATATTATTATTTAAGTTGAACCAGGAAATACCATTCTGGGAAGACAAAAATCTCTACTAACTATGGTTTTGTACAGCAAGATATAGAACCCACTGGCCTAGAAAGACATAGTATAAATTAAAATTGTGCAAAGAAAATATATTCACACTGAAACACCCAATACAGATTTTTTGGGTAAGAGGGAAGAAAAAAAAAATTCTCCTCAGAAATTCCCTTAGGGAATTTGTCCAGGGAAAGACAGAGTGAAGTTCTAATGCGGAACAATCTGACATATGAAAAATAAGTATGTTTTGCCAAAAGGTGTGCTAATTTAGACATCTAACAGTTCCATGAATATTAATTCTTAGTAAGAAAGCTCAAGTTGGTTTTTTTTAGGGGTAGCGAGCGGTGTCTGAAATACACAGTTTTATCAAGATGTGATTCTAGTTATAAGATACAGGCTTAAAGGTGTAAAATAATATATAGAGTACATAGTGACCACGGAACAGTATTAAATTAATAAATGAGCATGACCAGAGATTATTCTAGTTGGTAAAACTGTTATAAATTTGAGAACAGCAGGACTGCCCAGGTTTCTTGAGGAGTGAATTCTATTAATTGTTTTCTTGATCTTCCAGTTCCTGGTAGTTCGTCTAAATGGGAAGAAGTTCAGTCCAAGGCCCGACAACTGCTGCTGAGCACGTTTGGAATGTACAAGTGCTCTGTCCAGCTTCAGAGTTACAAACAGGAAATGAACAAAACCTGTTTGAGTTGTCAGAGTTCCAGTGCCTAATTTCGTATGTTTTGGGAACTGCTGCCTTATTTTTTTTCTTGTAGTCAAAGACTGAGAGCAATAAATGCAAAATGAAAATGATCAAGTAGAAACCATTAATATGTGGATTTGTGCTATGTAACGTGCAGCAGGGAGAACTGGTGCTGCAAAAAGTGCAGTGGTTGCCCTACAGAACATGTATTTCACTCTCTCCCTTGTACTGGTTTATCCAATTTATTATTATTTTGAGACAAAGCTGTTTTCAGATCATTGTTTACAAACTGCAACGTGGCTCTGCAGATACCTCACAAATTACAGTCCAATATTGTCCTTTAATAACTATGTACCACAAAGTACCTGCACTCCAAATGGAGCATCAAGTATTAAGTATTTCAGTTAAAAGTCTCTAATGCTGATCATGCCAGGGTTCCATAATATGTCATGATCCCTGAGTTCATTATACAGTATTTTTGCAATAGTAATTTTCATACAGTTTATTAAACTATCATGCATACAGTGCTAGTGGAATTCTTTTGGAAACTGTCTCTTCGGAGACACTGCAAAATACAGAATTTACTGTACCCAGACCAGAAAGTTAGCTTTAATCTGGGCATTCAGAGATCCAGCCAGGAAGATCCTTGCCTGGACTTCTGGTATTTAACTGGAGACCCAACACTGGACCCAAAGTGTTTTAAGTGATCAGTTATCTTTAATGTATTTTAGAATAGGGTTTATACATTAGAAACAGGTTATTTATTTTACAAAGTTTTGACTTGTAAGATGAATTTATTATTAATAATCTTGAATGTCTAAACCAACATTTGCTTCACATTAAAAGGCCAGTTGATTAGCATGCATTCTAGTTATAATTAGTAAATGTTCTGTAATTGATCATTTATCCATGATTGTTTTGTTCTAAAAGTTAAATGATAGAAACTATGCTTGACGTGGAGATAGTCTCAAATACAATCTAGAGACATGCAAAATACGTGAATCTAACAGGAAAGTGAGGAGCAGGAGTTTCAAGTATCTATATTCTCTCAGTCACAGATCTCTGACCTTCTCATCTTTGCTTTAAGCACAGTATGGCGGTATCCTGACAGGAATGTCACTGCAATAGATAGCAGTCCCCACTACTTAGCTTTATGAATAAAGCAAAATCCAAGCAAGCTCAGTAACCTAATGGTGTTGGACAACATTAGCGTAACAACCTACGGAGGTAGAAGAAAGTCCTTTTCTTATTTACCAAGGGATGAGGTGATTTGAAAAGACTATTTATTCATCCAGACATCTCAAAGTCCACAAACTGAATTGCTTAGCTTCATGGTGGAACCCCTGTACTTCGAATGTACACAGGATAATAAAACCTGACACTAAGCTATTGTGCACCTCCAAGCTCAGATTTACGCCTGCTTCTGAAGTCATTGCATCGGAGAAGCTAAGGGCAACAAGAATATGACGTGCAAAGTTCAGAAGATGGGAAGAACTTGGCTTCAGATATTTTTTGCTTATTCTGTACTTTGATCTTTATGCAGAACTTCCACTGACATCAAAAGTAGTTCTCTGTGTGGATCGGAAAAGAAATTTTTTGCCCAGTAATGGATATTGTGATACTCAGCTGTGAATACTTAAGCTATTGTCTGTTTTGAAACTTGCTAGGGTTTCACATATTCATCAGGCTGATTTGTACCTGCAGTTGCTGATAACAATCTTTGCTTCTTTTCTCCCCTTTTTTGAGGTAGGGGTCACATAATGAATTTTTACTGGTGAAAACTGACAGCACAGTATTCATTTGAACAAAGCGCACGTAACACTGGATTATATTTGTTCTGGCAAGAAATGGGAAGCATCGGAGCACATACAGCCCAGAGGCGAAATAGCACTGTACTTGAGAAGTTAATGCTTCAGTACAAACACTGTCGTTAATTAAGCCATATCACAGTTCATGAAAAATGTGCATCCCATACTTACAAACTTCCTGAAAAAAAAATACCACAAACAAGTAACAGGTATTTTGCACATACTAATACTCAAATAGGCTTTAATTAAATTGGGGTTTACAGTCAATGTAATTAGAAGTTGGAGTACAGTAGATGTATTGTATTTGGAGTTTTTTAATAATTTACTACACATTTGTTTAATTGAAGAAAAAAGCAGAAGTGTGTTGCTTTATTGTGGGTTTTATTAAATCAATTATTAAAGTTCCCATTGTTGTTGTCTTATAAAACATTTATTTGTACTTCTGTCTCTTGTCATCATCTTTGATTCTTACAGCAGCTGTTTTTTTGAAATGTCTGATCACTCAAGCTTAACTCAGTTTGGTGATGCTATATATAGAATGACCTATGTCTCCCTCTTTAGTCTGAACAATTTAAGTCTTGTTATTTCCCGTGCGGTACTTGCACTTTATAAAATACAGGCTCACAAAGTATGGTGAAGGATCAGCCATAAAGCAACTGGCAAAACATTCTTGAAATGCTACATTCACCCTTGAGGGGCCCTTGTTATCAAGGTCTGTAGACTGGAAGGAGTTCAGAGAAAAAGCAACAGAAGAAGAAATGAGAATGAAGAATAAAAGAATCAATGCTCAGGGAGACTTTGAAGCATACATTCCTTGTTTTAACGTAACTAAACTCACATGGACATTTGTATCTGTGTGGCCCACCACTAATCCTTTTCTTAGTCTTTATGAATTATTCAGGGCACAGGTTGTCTAGCACTGCTATGTTTAATGTAAGAATCCAGCAATCTTCTGAATCTGCTATTAACATCAAAAGGAGTACACGTATTATCACTTACAATACTCCAAGTGATGGAATAAATGAGCACAACAGAACTATAAAAATAGCCCAGTAGAAATAATTAGTACACTTACTTATAAGGATAGAGAAATACTGAGAAAACCCAGGAATTTATGAGCTAATACACAATAACAATACTCTGGAAGTGTAAGTGCCTATAAAAGAAAAGCTATTTTTACAGACATTGCAAGGTCATTTTCACTATCAGCTTAGAGGAAAGGGGCCTTAGTATAAATAAAGCCTAATGTCCTCCCAAGCAGTTCTCCAGCACATCCAGATTATTTCATGTGCCTGAGCTCATTTACATTACTTACACTGTTTTCTTTCTACAAAACCCTCTGCTTGAAATGAAAATGCATTTACCTAAATGGCATTTCACTCTAACCAAGAGACTCATAAGGTTCAAGCAGGTTTCCACAACTAGTATCCCTGTTTTCCAGAGTTGTGCTGCATTGCCATTGCTGACTGAACAGCTGAAATCCTGTGAAAATTCCGCCACCTCTAACAGTCTACACTGGGCAGACATTTTTCCTTTCTTAATCTGTGGATTGTCACCCATCCTTTCCTGAAGCAGGTACACAGCTTTGATGACAACCTACTCATATGAGTAAATAAAGCATTTTTATACCAAGTAGACTGCAGACCCTCAGATCTCACTCTTCTATTCTGAAATGTTCTCATCTCAAGAAGAAAATTAACAGAAACCTATTGTATTTCTGAATATGTCCCTGCTTAATTCTGTGGGGTTTTGGTTTGTTAGTTTTGATTTTTTTTTTGGTTGCTTGATTTTTTTTGTTTTATTTTTTGTAAATTGTGTTGACATTTAGTCTTTTAAATACTGGCAGCATTTCCTTCTACAGCAGTGGAATCACCACTTAAAACATCACACTGAATCTGGTCTTTGATTATTTTACTACTGTACATATCTGCTATTTCTTGCAGAATCACTCCCAGTTGGCAGAATGACTGAGAAAAGCAGTAGGATGGCATTTAAAAGTAGTTTTCTGACATCAAATCAAAAAATCCAAATGACACCCACGAACTAATGAGCACTAGGTCTTTTGTTCAGGTATTTTGGCAGAATCTCATGAGGATGCTGCACTGATGCTGCATTGTACAGGGCCATTAAGTATTATTTCTCTCTGCAGATACAAGAGTATCATAAATGAAGATAGGTTGTTGGGTAATTAGACATGATACATGCTGCAGCAGCTTCCTAGACTCCAATTAGCTAGTCCGTTGCCAGAGAAGTTCCCGAGTTCTCAAGGGGAGGGGACAACCTGCTGCAAATCCCCAGCATTTCCCTCTATCCATTCAAAATGCCTAGCTCTTTTCTTCTTGCTGGTTGCTCCAAGCACATTCAGTTGTTCAGGAGTCAGCACATTTAGCTCAAATCTCATGTTTCATCAGCACTTTGCATTGCACCACTGCTCTCTGCTTCTCTCACTTTTTTTCCTTGCAATGCTTTACCCTCTCTACAGTTTCACTAATAATGTCCAGCTTGCACCCTGTGTACCTGCTGCCTACATGGTTACGAGGAGCTTCTCACACAGCACTGGGTGTGAAATACCCCAAACAACCTGCAAGGCCTGTTATATTCACATACATGCTTGACCAAAGTCCTTTTCCTCTTTGATCTCTAGATGAGAAAAATCTTCTAGCCACCAAGTTACTAACTCACAAGGAAGATCTAATCTGAAAACCTCTAGATTCTCTTTCTACCTTAAAAAAACAAAACACCTTCCCCACCCTTAACCCCCTTTCCAGCCTCACCGCATCCTCCCCCTCTGTAACAAACCATGCTGGGCGCTTACAGACACTCTCTGTGCTCTGGAGCTGGCAAATCCCTTTCTGTTCTACTTTTCTCATCCCATTTTCCATGGCTGAATGCTCTAGGAAGGACCATACAGGCTCTTTCGTTCTGTGAAATACCTGACACAACTTTGGAAGCTGCTAGAACAAATACTGATCCTTCCCATTTATTGCTGTGCAGCAGCCACAGCAATCTGCTCTTACAATGCATGCGTGCCCGTCTTCTATGTTTACAGCAGTAAAATAACAATACCCAAATCAGTATTTTTACTTTTTCATCTCTTATTTTCCTTTTCTCCATTGTATTCTGCTTTTTTCTCTGAGTATCACACAGTTTGAAAACGATCAGTGCTAAATGTACAGGAAAAGAACTTAATTGCTTTTATTACAGCTATGAAGCATTTACACCTTTTATGGCATCAATTTCTGTAGAAAAAAAAGCGCGCCATTTCATAAACACAAGCATAATTTTATCCATGTGATGCCTGCTTTATGATTTCCTTATTATAATACCTGGTGAAAGGCTAAGTTGTTTTTCCAGGACTGTGACGGTCAGTACATGAGGTTAATGCCGTCTGTCCAGGGTGTGTTTCACATTAAACTCAGTATTGATATACACAGGGATTTTCGATTCAGCTGATGAATAAATAAAAGCAGCCAGATGGCAAGCAGACAAAAAAAGTCTGCTTTTGTCTCGGGTGCATCAAGAACACCCAAGTCCCTGCACTCTGCCTATTTCTTTTTCTCAAAACACACCCACCCCAAAAATTTATCTAATAAATCCCTAAATACATTGATGAGATGTAGATGTATAAAAATATTTAAGTCTAGTAACTGGCCTTTTAAATTCAAATAGAATTTTTGCGAGAAACACCATAAACCCCCATTTTCATAGTTAAGATGATGATTCATATTTGAACCTAGCATACAATTGCTCTTCATTTTTTATAGGTTTCACGTGCTGCTTTTTCCAAGCCTACCTTAAGAATAAGTCTGACAAAAAAATGGCACAAACTCCTCTGACCGGTCAACCTTCAAGGTCTTTCCCGAGGGTACCAGCAGATGGCGCACTACTCCCAGCTTTAATAAAAGGAGCTGTGTGCTGAGTACAACCGTCGGGACTTCGGTATGTCAAAGAAATAGATTTTTCTCGCAAATTTTTAAAGTATCTTATTAGTAAGTTAAAAAAAGACACGTCTTAATTTTTTCTAAGGATAACACAGGGGATTAAACTTTATCATGGATGCAATAAAGAAATGCACAAATTAGCACAGGTTTGCTAATCAACTACCGGGAAGGACTTAAGATGCGTTTTAAAGGCAGGTACAGGTACATATCACGGAATACACACTCAAATGCCTCCCTCCAGTTCCAAGTATATAATAAAACATTATGTGAGTGGAAATCAGGTGTGGTGACAGGTATCTGAAATGTAATTAGAACAAATACTATCCATTAATCTAAACAATGTAAGTTGTCATGCAGGCGCTTTATTTCTATGAAAGTAAGTATTGGTTCTTTGGGGTGCTGAATTAATGTTTCCAGGATGACATATGCTTCCATCAGAAACATCCCTGACTGTCTGCTTTTTTATAAAGATCTGATGACACTTTCAATCAAAAACATATGCTGAGGGAAGCAATTTTGTTTCAAAATCGGCAGATAATACAATTATAAATGTAGAATATCATTGTATTTACCCTGCTGCAACTGCTAGTATAATGTATTTTGATCTAGTTAAAGAGGCTTCACAGAGAGAAAAATACAGATGACAAGAAGCTGAAGAACTCAGAACCACAACTTCCTTCCAGTAAAGCCTTCTTTCATTTCTTCAAGCTCTTAAGCAATTCTGTATTTTCTAAGCTGCTGCAAAGGACACACACCTTGAACTGGAAACGAACATTGCCCAACCAGTGACACACACTGGTTGCTTTCTGCTTAGATAATTGCTTTAAATATAACCTAGATTGAACAAATTATGATGGTTTTTCAGGCAGCCTAGCTGCTTGGACTTGCCACAGAGCAAAGGCCAAGGCATATCACAGAAAATTTTGAAGTGAGCAACTCCCTGCGTATCAGAAGTTAAAGGGCCATGTGCAGTAAGCTGTAAATGAAGGTATGTTTCTGATACGCTCACTTGTAGATAACTATGCAAGATAGCACATTATGTTAGATCTATTAACTGTCTTTGTAAAGCAGCAATAAAAGCAGAATATTATTCTTCCACACTCAGACTAACTATATTTGAGGTTGCTCTGGAGGAAGGATTGAGGTAGTCCTTAATTTTAGCTGTCAGAGCTAAAGAGAAGCAGCTCACAGAGCAGAAGCAGTAACAAAATTAAATCCTACTAACAGGCCCACCAACTGCTATGGCTAAGTAAGGGTATTAATACTGCAGGTTTTGTTTTGGTTTTTCCTTTGCCTTTTTTTTTTTTTTTTTTTTTTAAGAGTTCATACTTTGTGGATGATACCAGGTGTGTTTGTGTACAAAAGAGGCAGGAGGGAAGAAAAACAGATAAAGCCAGATCATGTGGGTACTGCAGATAGCAACTGCAAAATATTAGAATCCATTGCATTACCATGCAGCTAACTATGGAGCACAGTAATATTTCTGGACCAAATTGTGGTGGTCACAAACAAAGTCAATATGGATTGCAGCATTAGTTCATCTGTTGTGCAGTTCAACCAGGATGTCTGATAACTGGTTTCACAATCTTGCTCTTAAGGTACGTTTTACCTTTCTAGCCCACAGCGCACGCATTCATTACTGATGCTAAAGGAAAAAAGAAAATTATTGGAGTGTTGCCTCCATCTCCCTTCTTTGCTGGGTTGTTATATTGTCTTTTATCTGTTTAGTGAAGAAAAGTCCAATAAGCAAAAATGTTCTCTTAGCTTCTGATTTTTGTAACTCTGATTACACATTACTTCAACAAATGCTCACCTCCAGCTACAGTAATAGCTTTGTGCTTTAGTGTTTCTTATTGAGGAATGCATGACACATCTGTGGCACAGCCAAACAAACAACTGTGAGGATTTCTAAAAATACAGAAGGTCAGACACTTTGGTTCTTTATTGAGTGAATTCATCTATGACTTCAGTGGCAATTTTGTTTATTTAAAGCACTCGCCCGCAGAGGGTCTGTATCTTTGTCCTTTACATCTACCAAGAAGTGATACACTGAACACATACCACAAAAAGAAATTTCCATGCATCAACCTGTTTTGCATACTACAAAAGCTTCCTCTTTGAACTAATACACATACAGGAACTTGAGCAAAGACATGCCTGATTCTTAGATGTGTTTATTTCTCTTAAGAGGTGAGAAAATTTTCAAAAAACATGTACTGTACATATACACAACCACTACAAGTTTTGTTATATTAATTCCATGCCTCCCTGAAATCAGTATGAAAACATTCCCATAACTTCAAACTTCCAATTTTATTTTTTTTTTACATTTACTTTGTACCACGTGGTCTTGTAACATTAAAATTGTGGCTATGAGTTTGGCAATGAGGAAATGAACAGAACTGCAAGTCATTGTGACTAGGAGTCTGCCGTGTTTTGGTGCTTTTGGGAGTAAGGTGGATACTGCAGTCTTTGAGCCAAATTCTGTTTCCTGATCATAGCATGTTTCATTCAAAGCACTTCACAAGAGGAAAAATTAACACAGTAAAGGCAGCATAATGCTAACATATCATTTAATACTGCTAACAATAGTAATTTAAAAAAATATTCAGGCTTTACTAAATTACAATACAAGTCATACAGCAGGAGATGCATCATTCAATTAAACTTTCTTAACAGCTTTAATAGAAAAACAGCTTTCCCTTTGTTTTGATGTAGTGAATCAGTGATTTATTACAAGTAAATGACTTTGCTTTTCTTTGGCAAACTGATAAGATTTTCCTGTTACTACCAGGGATTACAACTAATCTGTATTTTCTGTATTTACTTCCTTGTTCATGCAGCAACATCATCAAGTCTCATAAAAAGTGGTGTTTATTAGTTACCTGCCTACTGCAAACACATTTACTTCAATTAAAGAAATGACACACAACAGGAAATCTCAAGAGTGAGAAAGTTTTGCTAAAGCTGAAAGCTTAAACACATATATTCCCACTTCAGAAGTTTTTCAAACTTGTGTGGCTTTCTGACCTCTCAGCTAATCTGTTTGCATCCACAGCTAGTCCCATTTGCCCTCTATACTCTTAACACAATGTAATAGTGTTGAAATAAACTGTGTCTGTTAATACAGCATGTTGACCCTACATGAATTTTGCAATTAAAAATCCACATATTCTACAATACTGAAACAGGAAGACAAAGAACCCAGCTTTTCACAAACGCTGTGCTGTTAGCAATCCGTGTTAACAACCCAGCAGGAGATAAGGTGGGTGTTCCTTGCTTGCACCTCACAACATGCCATCAGTTCTTTCCAAAGATGAAATACAGTTCTGTGCAAAAGGCCAATGAAGCACTCAAGCCCACAGTCACTACCAGTCCACCAGATCTACCAGAATGGATTTGTCTCATACTAAATACCATACAAAAAAGTAAAACGATAGAAAGTTGCTTGAAAACCAAAGAGTTCTAAGAACAGCTGTAACCATAAAGTAGGATGGCTGGCAGCTCTGCCTTGTCTCAATCATGTTCCTCCAGGCAATGCTGGCTGGATTGCTGCAGAGCTCTGGTCCCCAAGGTTTATTTTTGGTGCTGTAGCTTATTAACTTTTCCTCCTGAGTCTGTAGATCCTCAGTTTGCCACCATCTGTAACAAACAGTGTCTGAGCAGAATTCCTGCTCACTTCAGTGGGGAATTCTACCTTAAAAATCAATTGCTGTGATAAAGTCATAAGTTTAAGAGCTACGATCTCCTGTTTCCTGCTTCAGCTTCAGTACTGACTTGGGGTCAGTGAAGTCAGAAGTCTGGCTGAGTGAGGGCTAAGTGAGTTTGAACGTAAAGAATTTATGTTTTCCAATTTACACAAAATGAAAAAGAAAGTACACAAATTAAAAGGCTGCTTCACAGCTGTTGCCTGGGCTGCCACTATCACGGTCTGCAAGGCTACCGGAATCCTGGTGATTCATAGTGTTTAGGATTAGAAACTGCCATACCACTTCAAGTTTGGATTTCTAGAACATGAACAAGTTATTCTGCCATTTTCTTGTAAGGAAACAGCCAGATGAATCAGAATTCAGTAACAGAACTGCGCTTACTCAAAGCAAGAGGTACTTTGATAGAAATGGGTAAGGAACAGTAAGTCTCCCATAGTATTATGAGCAGACATGGCCTTTATTTTTCTGCAGTAGCATGATTAAGGGACAGCTTTCAGTGGAGTGGACCCTACCTATCAACACAACATTAATAAGTTAACAAATGTGAAGAAAAACTGCAAACGTTTTTATGCACGTATATTGAAAGACAATGCATGCATGCTTATATGTATGACCTGAATTTCTATTTAATTTTTTTCAAAATGGAAAGACAATTCTTAAGTATTTGCTACTATTTATGCATTACTGAAAATCTACAGACTTCTGCTTGAAGAGCTTACAGACCATGCATCTTACTGTCATTAGTAATGCTCCTCTTACTGTTTTTGTTTCAAATATCCCTATGGTGCTTTTATTACAGTATCATCAGCATAAATAAAGCAGAACAGAACCAGGGAGAGGGAGAAGGAACTTACAAGCAGGGCCCTATTTGCTTAATTTCCAAGTTTAAACCACCAGCCTAATTATAGTCTGATGTACTCATTTTACATGTGTAACTTCCTAGAACACACTGCAGATGTACTAATAAAGAGTAGTAACGGTAGAAATAAAGTAGGCCAAGAAAATGTTAAGTTTTTATGATGTGTTTGTTTTGGTGGGTGAGACAGAAAGGCAGAGATTTGGCAAGAAGGAAAGATGTGTCAGCAAGGGAATGACAGAAGGAGTCGCAGTAGAAAATAGGGAGGAGGGTGTGGAGGGCCGGCAGCGAGTAATACCAGCCTAGCATAACCCGGATCCAGGGTTTCATGTTGGAGAGACTGATTTTTCTACTGCTTGACAGCTGGTAAAACCGGAAGCACATTTACCTGAATTTTAACAGACAAGCGCAAGCATGTTTTAAACCTTATAGAAACAAAGTCACAAAGACAATTAGCTTTTTCTTAAAATATGTTGCACCGTGAAGCCTGAATTATTTATACCGAACACTTTTTAGGGAAAATTACACGTGGTCAAATCTTGGCCAAGCACAGCAGCAACGGTACGGTCACCCAGGACGGGCGCACACCTCCAAGCCCAGCCTCAAGGCTGAACTGTGGCGGGAGGCCCAGCACCACAGGGGCCGGACTCTGGCCCTTGCTGTCACCGCCGCTGTGCCCTGCCGCTTCACCGGGCACCACAAACCCTGCCCGCCGCAGCTGGGACACCAGCCGGGATGCCACCAGCACCCCAGGGAGCGCAGGCAGGCCGAGGGGCAGGGCCCTGCTCTGAGCAGGGGGTGCCCAGCACCACCGCAGCGGGAGGGCCGCGGCCCCAGCACCTGCCTCACGCATTGGGCTGAACCTTGGAAAGCTTAAATGAAGAGAAAAACTAAACCCACATCAAACCATGCCGAACTTTTTTTGTGCACGCTCCCACTGCTAACGTTTTGTTTTGTTTTGGGTTGTTGTTTTTTTTTAATTACTTTTCTAGACTGGCTGCATCAGCCAGCACACGGCCTGTATCCCGAAGTCGGGACAAACGATTCCCAGGACTGTCACCAACACAGCCCCGCGCCAGTTAAAGCTCTGCCACCCCCTGCCGCCCCACTTACGGTTTTCTCACAGCTCTGTTGTTTGTGGCAGAGACAAGCCCTGCGCCTCGCACCTCGGCAGTATGCGGCCTCACGGGGCTCTGCTCCCCCAAGCACGCACCGGGCGCCCGGGCACGGCACCGGGGCAGGGCGGGGGGGTCGCTCTGCCTGTCCCTGGCGCCCGGCCAGAGCCGGCCCCGCCGCCCGCGGCACCCACCGGGTCACCGGGCCGTCCCACGAAGCCTGCGGTGCCCAGCGGGGCTCGCCCTGCCCGGCTCCCGGGGCGAGAGGCCTCCGTCTCCGCGCAGCGGCGCCCCGGGGGAAGATGGAGGCGCCGGGGAAGCCCCCGGCCCTGGGCGGGCGCGGTCTCCGGGCCGGCACAGCCCTTCGCTGGCCTGGCTGTGACAGGCCCCGGGCCGTCTGGTCGTGCGAGGGGCCCTGGGGGCACAGCGTGTGCCCCTGCGGGAGGGCACTGCGGCCCCGCGGGCAGCTCTGCCCCGAGGGTGAATGTAAGAAGCTGAAGGAGGGCAGGTTTCGATCAGATCTGGGGGAGAAATTCCGCACCGCAGGGGCAATGAGGCGCTGGCCCAGGCTGCCCAGATCAGCTGTGGATGCCCCATCCCTGGCCGTGCCCAAGGCCAGGCTGGACGGGGCTGGGAGCACCCTGGGCTGGTGGGAGGGGTCCCTGCCCGTGGCAGGGGGTTGGAACTAGATGGTCTTTAAGGTCCCTTCCAACCCAACCCATTCTATGAACAAGGTTGTCTAAAAGCTGATTAAATCAAAAGCCTTTGGCCATCAGGCCAAGACACAGCACAGCAGGGCTGGCAGAGCCCCCTGGAGCGTGCCCCGGCGGCAGTGATCCTTGCCCAGGGCGGGTGCCCGGGAAGGGCTCTGCACCAGGTGGCCGTGCACTCTTTGGACCTCCTCTGAGGGCTGCAATTAAGTTTTATGATGGGAGATAGCTTTCAGCAAACAACGTGCCCGCTCTCTGTTCACATCAGCGCCTGCAGGTCAATAGTTACTCAGCCCAGCTGCAGTGCCCTGCACCTACTTCCTTGCCAACACTTTTTGTATTTCCATTTCAGTTACACCTTTAGGTGATCTCCTTATCTTGTGCGCTCCCCGTACGGCTGCGATGTGCTGCACCTCAAAGACTTTGGCCAGTGAATCAGAACCGTGCTGAACAGCATGGTCATGTTTGTTTAATCCAAAAGCTTTTTTGGGAAGCATCCAGCACCAAGTATCAGCCAGATCCAGTGAATCGTTCCCATTACTCGTGTTTGTTTTCCACAGCTAGTCCCAGGGACAACAACCCTCTGCACCGAGACAGATGACAACTGCACGATGAACAATTTCCTTTACTGACTGCATCAAGCATCCCTGCAAGTTACTATTTTCTACAGAAACCACAGGTGCCGGTGAAGTAACTAGAGTAACACTTAGTAACTATACTATAGCATCTTGTGGCAGAGAAATGCAGAGGTAGGGGACATCAGACAGAGAAATGCTGACACCAGGGCTATCATGCAAAGAAAACCAAATGAAAAAATCAGCAGAGCTCTTGGATAAACCATGACGACACCACATCTACAGTTCAGGCCTTTAAATACTATTGTAATAACAAAAATTAGTAATTAAAGAAGTAATCTTCTACTGTTCTGCCAGAAAGCTATTTACAAATTACTTAACAGCCACCTGCAGTGAGAAAAGCATGATGATGATTTATTTCTAATTGTGATTAGAACCATTAAAAAACATTTCCAATGGTTTCTAATCTGTATTTGAAAATCTAACAAACCAGTAAGCATTTTAATTAAACCCTGTAATTAATAGGAAATTGTTGGAAGTGATACAGTTCCATGGAAAAGTACTACACAGGGTGAGCAATGATAGCAATTGTTTAAAAAAACCCCAACAAAACAACAAAACCCCCAAGAACAGAATGCAGTAGGAGACAAAATGGAGACAACAGAATGGAGAGAAGGAAGAAAGTTGTTAAATTATTTCAATGGCCGCTAAATGATCCATGGAATAAAAAGTCACAGGTTTGCATAAGACAGGACATGGAAATCTTACCGTTCTCATAAAAGTTAGCTCATAAAATTCAGCCCATTACATTTTTAACGTCTTAACTCTGATGTTTGTAGTACAAGGAGTTAAATTTATGTATTACTTTATAGATTTATGTCAAGTAGTTGGAGGTGGGGAGATACAGTAATCGCTCTTGGTGTGCTCTACTTACAAGAAAAAAACTCCTTATCTATGCAGGAGACAATATTTTTTAGGGACAGCCTGAGAACACACAAACTTGTCCCAAGAACTTTCACAATAATCTCCATCTTTCTGAAGTGCAGAAAAAATTTTTGATTTCTCACATTATGTGAAAACTCTCCCCACAGATCTCTATTAAAAATAAAAAGAAAAAAAGAAGAAAGAGCAGCTAACAAAGCAAAACATTCTATTACCTTTGCTATTATGCTTCAGGACAAGATGAAAGAAGCAACAACCCATGACTGATGGCAGTCACACTGCTTAATGCACTACTGGAAGACACCACTGAAAAGTAGTTAAGTACAAAAACCACATGAAAATGACTTACACTTATTTCCCCAACATTGACAGATACTTAAGTCATAGTATTTACAGACCATATAAGGGATTTAGTGAAGAACACACTCATTTAATTCATGCATCAACTCAGAGCACAGCACTTTGTTCTATTTGATACAGTCCCGTAAAAATACAGACACACAGAATATATACTTTTTAACAGAAATTACAGAAAATATTTTGAAATAATCTCTATTAAAATACTTCAAACTTGTATTCCTCAGAGGACTAGATTTTTAAACTTGTATTCCTCAGAGGACTAGATTTTTGTGGTTATATGCTGTCCAATCATCTTGTAATGTCATTCCTTAAAATGAAAGCTAAGAAAATATTCTGAAGCCCTGTAGTTTCTCTTGATCTAAAACATAAATGCTGCTGAGTCATGCTTACTTGATAAACAGATATTTATGCTGCACCTGCACACAAGTATGTGACAACACTTCAGCCTTTACTTTTTCTCAGCAGAAATAAGTCTGAAGAAAACCTAAAGTTATGAAGCCAAACTACCTTAAAATTCAGAAGACAGCTTTACTAACTTCAGTTTTGTCTTTCTTGCAGCAGAGTGACCTAAAGCACTTCCCTATTACTCACTCATGGGGACTTTTTTCCAAGTAGCAGTTGTTTCGCTTTTGCTTTCTTTCTCACAGAAAGTAATATATATTCTGAACATCCCCTGTAAAAGAAACTGTGTAACATACTGCAAAACTGCTTGGAAGGGAACACATACAGAAAATATCCACAGAAGAACTGTTCTACCACTGGATGCATATATTGTCTCATTAATTTACTGGGGGTCTGCCCATCACACTCCTTCCCCGGCCAACCCATAACAGACAGATGCTTAAGAGGAACTGTCTCTTCATAGAATCTTTCCTAATTTTAACGTTACTTTCTCTTTGTTAAGGCAGATGTCCTTAATAGCACGTATCTAGAAATGTTTAAAAATATTAATTGTGCCATACATTTGAGCTTGCACATGGGCTACCTTGCATGAAAAGAAGAAATTAACATTATGTAATTAGTTTTGGATAATGCAAGTTTCCTATGACATTCTAAGTTTAAAATACGAACAATATTTAAATACAACAGAAATTATCTCATTTCCAATTCCCTTTTAGCCATGCTTCATTCTTGTGTTCTAATCCTGCAGTCTCAAATACACCCTTAAGTAACCCACTGGACTCCTCAGTGCGTTCAGGCAAGTGCATGTGTAAACTTTAGTTTTAGCAGTAGAAAATTAATTTTTACTTAAACTGTCATCATATCCAACATAGAAAACTAATGGAAGTATACTTTTATGCTCACTTATGTTGTCATACAGACATCCTCTGACTATGATGACTTTTTGGTCTGCATACAGCATTGAAATACAATACAGAGCAGAAGCAGACCAGCAATCCCAATTTAGAAGGGCATTTAGGTAATCTCCATTTATGGAATTTACATGGAGTGTTGTGAAAATTTTAAATATATTTTATTAAAAATATATAAAGTTACAAAATTAATGTTTTTTGAGAAAACAAAACACGACAAAAAGTGTGAAAATGTGAGGGCTTTTTCCATCTATAATTACCATCTGAATATTCAACATTTGACATCAAATGCCTACTGAAAACTGATTATTTGAGACAAATTTTTGGACTATGTGGATGTTGTATGCCAACTTCTAGAGCAACATGAAACTCCTCATCCAGAGTCCAAAAAATGTAGGGAGACCCTAAAAATGTAGCAGAAGCATTTCCGCACACTGATTTCAGTAGTCAAGTTTGTGCAGAAGTGATTCCACTAGATTCGTAGGGTACCTTTTTGAGGCAACAGAAACTTGTCACTTCATAAGCTTTCTGACATGTTCCAGCTCTTCTATCGGTTCCCATTTCTGATGGATTGTTAATAGCTGGAAGAAATTAAACAGAAAATACAAAAGAAATTAGCAAAAACTGAGCATTTGATCCACTCTCCCCATCCCATCCCATATCAACTTATGGTTGAAGAAGGATTTCTAGTAGCTTTAAATTTTCATTTCAGAAGTAAGCAAAAATAACAACTGATAACATATTTAATCATTTGTTGAACAAAATCACTTAGATATTAAATAAATAATAATGCCAAATAATTTTATTTTTCCTTATCCTAGATGCTTTAGTAAACTAGGATTATTTTTTTTCAGGCTGCAGTACTCAAAACCATTCTTAGTCCATTTTATCATTCAGGAACAAGGCAAGGGTAAACAGCATTTCCACTGTTACCAATGGAATTGAGTAAATGGATGTTGGGGGCAGCATATCAACCAGAAATACACCATAAATTCAGGTTCAGACCTAGAATGTAACAGCCGAATCCCCATCATTACGTAACACAGGGAAGATACATATGTCACGAATTAAGCAGTTAGTTCCACTTTTAAATACGTCAGCGTTACATTTCTTTCCTCATTAATATTTTGGTAGCTGTTACGCCTTTAAATAAAGTTATTAATTGTGTTGGAGATATATGCTATTTATACCGACTATATTATTTGTACAAATTACCTTCTGAGGCTTGGTAGGATTGACCGTTTCCCATGGTTCTGGATTGCCACTCTTGTTAATGCTTTAAGAGAAGACAAAGCAAAGCAGGCATTGTGTTTTGGGGTGCGACCTTGCACATGTTTTTCTTATATGAGCAGTCTATTGTTGGTAAAACTATTCATGTAAGCAGTTCCCTCAAATACAGGTTGACAGATTTGGGCATTTCCTTTTAAAATTCTGCGTAGGAATCAATGATGCCTTGCTTTATTTGAGGCTTCCAAAGCACCAAACAAGCCAGCATTGTTCAAGTATACATAACGTGTTACCGTACGGGAAGTAAGCTGTAACATCAGAACTGAATAAAGCCACAGAAAAAGTAAGGGGATTCTTACCCTGACAGCTAAAATACCCATTCCAATAACTTTAAATAAAAAAAAATAATCCCCAAAGCTTAAACAGCGTAGGACTTAGCTCCAATTATTAGCCAAGCCATTAAAATACTAAGCTATTCTAAGTTCATATTTTCAAATGCTGTTCTTTATATACAAGGCAATAGCCTGTCTGCAACACATCTGCATGTCATTTACCTATCTGAATATTCGAAATTCTTCCTAAGAACATGTAAAAATCTATTATATCTAAAGCAAAGAAAAAATACAGTTAGCAAGTCAAAAGTTTGGAAATAATTTGGACTATGCTCCAAACCAATTAATTTCTCCAGTATTTACAAAGTGCAGGTATCTTAGGCATTAGTAGTACTCTGGAACATCCACATGGAGGTGGTTGTTTTTTTCTGGGGTGCAAACACAATGGTCAAATACCTCCATGAGCAAAAAAAGCTTTGGGTAAACGCCGAGCAGCGTGTCTTTTGCTTACATCACATCGGATTTGCTGAATAGCGAGTAGACAGAGAAAGAGAGCGCCCCGACTGCCGCGAAGGACACCACTCCAACCAGGGGGATGAGCTGAAAGACACAGAACAGGAGCTGAGCTGGTACCCGGCTGCAGAGCCCCCCCGGGGCCGCGGGGGTGACAGGGCACCGAGGCGCGGGCACCTGCGGCGGCATCACCTCTGCCGCGGCTCACGCCACCGCGGGTCCCTGCGCGGATGTCCCCTTCCCACTGCCACCACTCCCTCCCCAACGAGCCCGCTAGGAAGTGGCGACCCCCTCGCCCAAGGGGGCGACCCCAACACCAGCGCCTCTGGCCAACTCACTTCTTTCTTGGCTTTCAGGATCTGGAAGAAGCTCGCGTGCATCCTGCTGAGGCTGCGGACCTGGAACAAACGGTTCTAGCCCAGGACCGGGACCGGGCGGGCGGCGTTCCCTGGCGGGGCAGGACGGGCAGCGCTGCGGACGGCCACCGGCCGCTGCCCTCCCCACCTTATATGCGCCCCGCGGCGGCCGTAGGCGCTGCCTGCTCCCCTGCTGGCGTAGGCGGCGCGCCCGCCCCTGCCCCCGGCCCGCGCCCGCCCGGCAGGGCGCCCCCCAGCGGCCGCCTCGGGGAGCCGCCCGCGGGCCAGCAGCGCCCCCTTGCGGCCAGCGCCGGGCAAGCGCCGGGAAGTGCCCGGCGGGCGGCCGGGCTCGGCGGCTGGTGCGCGCTGCCCGCAGCTCCTCCGCTCTCCGTTACTGCGGGACGCGGACCTCGCTCCTCAGCTCCTCCTTCGTCCCCTTGCTTGTCCCCTTCTCCAGGTATACCGCGGCACAGGCGAGCCCTGGCCCACCTCTTTCAGAGCTCAGCAAGGGGCGTCTAGTGGCCCAAACAGGTCGCCCGATGGCACTCGGGTTCCCTCCGCCCTACGGTGTTACACAGCTCCTATCGCTTCCCGATAGCCCCGTCAGAAAAACTCCTACCTGGGGCAGGCTGGAGGTACGTGGTGCCAGCAGGCTGCATGTTGGCCATCAACAACGATGCCCAACTACGCAATGGGGGACCCTGGAGCATCACAGCTGGGTTCTGCCCCGTTCTCCTCTTTGCCGTTCCTCTAACAGTTACCTCTGCCTTTGCAATCCCTGCCTGTCTGTTTCTCCCTTTCCCTCTCGCCCCCCACGGCAGCAGGGAGAGGAAGGAGAAGGTTCCCCTGACTCGGTTGCCTCCCTGTAGCAAGGGACAGACACACACACCAGGGCACCGTTAGCTCGGGTGGTCCTAGGGGGTGAGTACAGAAGGGGAGCAGCATTATCTCTGAAACAACGAACTGACAGTATTTTGCTGTCCCAACAGCTTTCAGGTCTGGTAATTTTCAAGCAACACTCTCAAACACTGGAAAGCAAAACAGGGAGTTACCGTGAGGTTTTTCGTAGTTTATCTCCAGCTTTTCTCTGCTGAGAAACCTTTGGGCAAGTTCACTGGCACTGGCCTACTCGTTGCCAGCAATAAAGCAGCAGGACAGTCCTTCCTTAGGAAATGGTGATCAAAGCCACCAATCTGTAGGACAGTCATTTATGTGTGTCCTAAGTTACAACGGCTTCTACTACTCCCCTTTACCCTGCGCAGTTGCTAACTGCCTTGTAACTTCCTTTTGTGATCCATCTCCCTGTAAACCACACTGCAGCACAGGCCCTAGCATCCCTGTTATGAGAAAGAAATAGTCATTAATGGGTTTATAACTGAAGAACCTCAGCTGAAATTAGAAACTATCTTTGACAGTAGAGTTACTCAGTTCACAAGCATCTTCATGGGGAAAAAGAATAACTAAAAACTTCCTACCTTGGTAAGTTAAAATGCACACTTACATGTAGTAACAATTTCCTTTGACGTATCTGTGTATTTTAGAAGATGACCTTCAGAAATATATTGACAAAGAACTGTGGGGTGGGGAAAAGAATTCTGCAGAAACTGTTATAAAGCAAACTCCCTTCTCTAAAGAAGAAATTAGACTTCCTTAGTATTTTCTTATTTAGTCCAAATGCTTGTACAGTAAGCATTAACATCTAAAATTACTCCAAAAAAAATCAGACTCCCAAACTTACAAGGTATTAAGCACTGACCACCTTTTCACTGCCTCTGTATTTTAGAAGCTGCTTCTAAGAAAGCCTGTAGACATACATGTAAAACCTTACGTTTTATATACTATGAGACTTACTTCCTTCTATTTAACATTCTAAAAGCTTCTCTTTTTTTAAAATATTCACTGTCTTTTGGAGATTTCACAATACATTTTAAATTAAATATTCTTATCATGCCAGTGTTTGTACCGAAAAGTAGGGAATCTACAGTAAAGCTAAGCTGTTCCACAGTGCTTTATCCAAGTATCTCAGTTACTTGTTTCATCAGATGCAAACCTAGCCAAAACAAACAAGATTTGAATTTATTCTCCATTATTGAAATCACAGATTTTTCACAAGTGAAGTTTTACTGTATTTCATATACACTGAAAACTATAGTAAGTACAGTATTAAAAAGCAGGAAACATGTAAACTGTTGCAAAATCTTTGTAATGTATTTAAAAATACCTATGCTACATCACTCCTTTTTGATTCCAGAGGCTAATTCTTGATTATAAAATTTTTCATAAAATTCCAAGTCTTTTATGTTTAAGGATGGTTTTACAGTCTTCCGTGATTTTACGAAATGCTCATGTTTTACAGCAGTTGCTTCAAGTCCATTCTCTTGCAATGCCAATAAAGCAGCCTTTAAAAGAAAAAAAACAACACACCAAAACCAGAACAAAACCAACTTGAAGTGCTTATCATGTTTTAAGCTGCAAAGAAGTTATTATAAGTATTCTAAAGTACTTTACATGAAACAAAATTTTAGGTAAAGCACATGAATACAGCATTGTATAATTTACAGTTATTTAACAATAGATAATTGAGTAAGATGAGTGTAACTTTTTCATTTGCTTTTTTGTCTGGGTTAAACAATATATCCTTGATCACATATATTTGGATTTTCTTCCTAGTCTTCTCTCTTTTACATAATTTATCTCAAATACTTAAGATTTCTCCTCTCAGTTTTTTTCTCTCTAGGCTTGAGAGCACATGCCAATTTCAGCTAAAGATGCTGCAGTTGCTTGCAAAGCACAGAATACCATTTATCTGGATGTGAGCCTGAGTTAGAAAGGGCCACATGAAACAAAGGGTAGTACAGTTCCTTAAGTTCAAGTCAATGATCACAGAAAGTATTTATTCTTATCTGGCCTCTTTATTTAAAGAGTTAACCCTTGTTCAGTTCTTCTGTTTTACTCAATTATCTTTATTTTTCATTAGAAACTGTGAAAGAAACCATATTACAGATGGCTTGGTAACATCTATGAGTTAGCTCTCTTTTTTTCATTGAAGGGTTTCATTTACAGTTTATTTCACAGATTAACTGTGAATATTTCTTACCTCCTTGCACAAATTTTCAATATCTGCTCCAGAGAACAGGTCTGTCATGGCTGCCACATCTTGTAATGACACATCATTATCTAATGGCATTTTTTCTGTGCAGATTTTCAAAATGGAAAGCCTTCCCTGTGAGTTGGTGCATATTATACAAGAAAAAGAAGCCAAACAAACCAATAATTAATTCCTCTCCAAAGCAGTACCACATTTTAAATTAGAACTAAGGAAAATCCCCAAAAGTACCAAAACCAAACTGACATGTTTTTGGTGAAAGAGTGAATACAATGCTATTAATGGACATGATACTTATATGGTTCTATTCAAGTCTGTTATTTGCAGTTACTCATTACTTCATGAAAACATAATATTTTAGACTGAAGAGTTCATATTTGGCCTGCTTTGGGTCAACTCCTTTTTTTTTAGGAAGCTCAGAGCAAGTGGCTACGCTACTCTTGGGAACAGGGCACAAGAATGATTTGAAGCAAGAATAGACACCTTGTTACAATACTTCCTAAACTGCAGCTTGATGTTGTACAGAATTATTCCAGATTTTGGCTGTTTTCTATTTGCAACAGTGTAACTACACACACCAGTTAAAATGTTACTGGTGTTTAAATTACAGATGTAATTATTCCCTTTTAAACTTCTCCTTTATACCTTGAGTTTAGTGACTGATCTTCAGTGAATCATCCATCAACTGTTAAATACATTATTAGGAATATGCCACCTTTGCTCTTAAAGTATGCTGGCAATTAATATCTCTCCATTTAAAGTCACATATGATTTTGTAATACATCACCTTCAGATCTGGAGGTGGAATATAGATCACTTTGTCTAGCCTTCCAGGACGCAGTAAGGCATCATCCAACATATCTGGTCTATTTGTTGCAGCAACTACCATGAAATCTTTGTTCAAAGTTTCCTGAAACTCTAGCTGAGTAAGAGATGATATAAACAAATTAGTGCAACATGGTTAAGATATTAATCATCTTTAGATAACATCTAACTACTCATGAGAAAAGGGGAAGAGCAAAAAGGTGATGTATCTTTTCATGCCGTTATTTTCCTTTCAATATTAATATTTTTTATTGAGGTAAAAAAATCTGGTGCAGGCCAGATTAGAGGACAAGGAAGAAGTAGAGTTAGTATCTGCCTTGATGATAAACACAGACTTTTCTTTGGCCAGACTGTAAGACCTTTTATATGCAAAAATTCAGTATCCTACAATTCTGAAACCATTTCCTTTCTATTTTCCCCCAAAGATTATCATGTTACAAAGACAGAAATTTAAATATAGAAAAGCTAGATATTAAATGTCATGAACACTGAAAAGCCCAGCTGCAACTTTTTTGTTTAAAAAAAGTAACTGATCATAACTGTACTGTTTTTGTATAAAGTACGTACGAGAAAACACTGCAAATAAAGCACTTTAAAAAGTAAGTTCAGGAAGGAACCTGTATAATAGTAAAAATTAGCACAATTCATCTAAAAAATTACCTTTGTGTCAAGCAAGAGGATTCTTGTGACAGAAGATGAACACCAGCTAGTAATGCTCATTAGCCTGCGTGGGTATTGCATTCAAAAAAGTCTCATTGAGGAACAGTGTATATAAGAACATTAGCAGCCTATATACAGTATTTTCTAGAAAACAGAAATCATGACAGAGTAGAAGATCTTGCATATTTTTAAGCTTGAGATAAGAATAAGAAGTGTGAATGCAACAACTAAAATTTCTGGAACAATTGGATAGAATTTATCGTTCTTCCTATATGGAAGAGGGGACATAAATACCTTTCTTTCCTCATCGCTTTGTTCTTGACATTGACCCTCAAGCTGTAGTTTGCTTCCTCTTCTTTCTGTGACTTTCAGTCCAATACCATCCAACTCATTGAGAAGAACAGAAAGAACCCGCTCTGAGACACCATGGCCAGTTCTGCAGTGTGACCGAGATCCCACGATAGAATCAATCTCATCTAGGAATACTATTGCTGGAGTATTTGCTCTTGCTTGGCGAAAAACCTTTTTTATAAGAAAAAAATATTAATAATGTAAAAATGTTAATGCATATATTCTATCAAGTAAGGTGAAGATACCTATCTACATATGCTCTGTATTTTACTCACTTAACTTTAAAGATACATTAATACAGATTCAAAAGACCTGTTCTGGCTTATGTTTACTATAGGCTAATTCTACTTCTTATTTAAATTCTTAACTGAAAACAAAAGGGTAGAACTACTTTCAAAGTTTAAAATTGGAATAATTTTAGGGCTAGATTCTCAGTTTATATAAATGCAAACCTGTAAACCATTTCTATTTAATAATCAGATGACAGCTTTAACTATCATTTTTTCAAAAAGAAAATGTAGGCCTAGCTAACATTTTACAAATATCAAGCAAAAATACACTATAGACCTTACACAAATTAAGAACTGTACCTGAGCCAGTATCTTCTCTGAATCTCCAACATAAGGTGAGAAAAGGTCAGCACCACTTACAGAGAGAAAGGAACAGTGACAGCTTGTGGCCACAGCCTTCACCAGCGTGGTTTTGGCACACCCTGATGGCCCATAGAGAAGAATACCCTTTGGATGAGACAGGCCCATCCTAGCAAACGCCTGAGGAAATTTCATAGGCCACTCAATACTCTGTCAATACATAAAAAAGGGATGAAACTCTTCGTTAGTAATAAAACTAGAGTTCATAGGCAGTCAATAAAATTGCTGAGCACATTATTTCCTCTCCTTGGTATAAACACTCATTTCAAATCAGAGAATCCTAATTTGGTTCTTCATATAATGCTCCCCGCTTCCTAAAGTTTCCTCTCCATCTCAAATGGAAAAAAAGGCAGTACTTGAAAGATGACACGCATGAGCCACCTCCAGCTGCAAATTCAGGAATGGACAAATTATCTGGCTGCAAGTTAAGTGTTTTTCAACTACTAAAAAGCATGCTTATTTCCCATGATATTACACTTGGTGGTGATACCTTGTGACTGGAAGAATTCTCACTCATACACATTGTAATAAGTTATTACACTATAAGGAAAGATGTTTAAGATGCAATTTATAATCAGGTAATTTGCAAGAAAATTCATTTCCATATTGTAACATACAGAATACCTCTGAGGACATGGTTATTTGAAACCAGCTGTTTATCTAAATTTGTTTTATATGTTACCTGTTTTAACTTTAATTTCACATCTTCGAGACCGCCAATCTGCTCCCACGTGACAGGTTTACACTCTGTTAGTCCAACTGCACTTCGAAAAGAGGACGGTTGAATTTTTTTAAAAGCTTCTTGGAAATTTGCCATATTAACCACAGTTTCAGTCAAATCCTGAAGAAACCCAGATAAAGCTTATTAACAATATTTTTATGTACTAACTTAGAACGCTGCATTAGTGTGCAAAATACTTCACAAAAGGCGAAATGCAACTAATAAAGAAGCAAATTCCTGCCCTAACAAGCTTAAACACTGTCAATGCAAAGATGTAACACAAACAGAGATTAATATTTTAGAGAAAACTGCTGTTTTTTCCCCTAAATTATGGTTCCATTAGACAGTGATCTGCTAAATGAAATGGTTGCTAGTTTCAGGGTTACCACACACACCGAATCCTAAAATCTCTTGAATACAAATAAAAATATTCTAACATCCATTTTCACTACATACTGGAGAAAGTAAGGCTTTCTCAAATAGGCTATAAAATACAATTAAACTACAGATGCAGTAACAGAACTAAGGTGTATTTTACAAAGGCACTTCCCGTTCTCAAGGGAAATAGGCTGCCTACTTATTATTTTCATTTGTCCATCTATTTCTTTCTGGGATACCAGGCTTAAATTATTTTGTTTATCATATTCAATATTTGTAAGGTATCTGGAGGAGATGGAAGTTCTAGAAACATCACGCTCTCTTTTTCTATCCCTGAGTGAATACAGAGGGTTCTACTATTCTTGGAGATGCTCTGACTCTGGAAATTTTGCAAATACGGCTTCAAATTTCTGCCAGGCCGTTCCAGATGAAAAACCACAGCAAACATATCTCACAATTCTTGTAAAAGTCAGAATATTAAGTCAGAATATTAAGAAATAGCTATTCTAGCCATGGAATTAGAGAATTGCCAAGAAGTTTAACTTCTGCACACTGGGCAGTTGTATACCTTGTTGTCCTTGTCTAAAACAAGGTTATATCCAGCCATACAACCCAAATGATAATAGTTATTATCACTAGCAGTTATCTATTTACCTGTCAACCTAAACTTTAATTTGAAGTTATTATTAAAAAAGTAAAATTTTAAATTGTTGATAGCTTCAGATGAAAGCTTTTGTGGACACTAGAGTTTAGTTTGCCAAAAAAGATGAGAACCTCCGCTTTGCACAATCCTAAAAAGATAAGGACAAGGATAAAAACTCGCAGCAAAGTTTTTCACCCAGAAAGGAGAAAACAGTCTTTGCAGGTGGAGAACTGAAAGGCCTAACAAAATGGCATATTTACAATTGTAACACACCTGGTGTTTTTCAGTATTTTATTGTGACTTCTTCAGTATGTTGAGCTCTTCAAGTAAAGCCATGTATTAATGAAGAAAGGGTAGTACATACATTAATGACATTTATCTTGACTAATTTGCAGCCATACCGAAGAGCTGTGGAACACAGCCTGCATAGCAGCTTCTCTGCAGAGTGCTGTCAGGTCAGCTCCAACATACCCAGTTGTCATTTCTGCCAGTTTAACCAAATCAACGTCTGTAGACACCGGCATACTAGATGTAAGCAACTGCAGGATGGATCTTCTTTGCGTAAGTGTTGGGGTCCCAATAACAACCTACACCAAATATAATAAACAAAAATTTAAAGCGGATATTTTGCTATATTCCTCTTATTTTATAAGCCTATGCAAGCAACTTTGTCTCTGCTTTATACTGCTTACTGAAGATTCATACATACTTACACTGCACCTAACGACTTTTACAAGAAAGTATTACCAACAATACACAAATGACAAATATTTTAAATACCCTTCATTTACACTCAACTGTCCAAGTGAGCAGTGTTTGTATAAACAGTTGTTCATAACACACTGTCGGCTAGTGTCCAGCAAGTCCTGTTTTAAGGCAAACTTAACATAACACTTGCATCTCAAGGACTGAATTAGATTCATCCAATAGAAAAAATTAATCAGATAAACATTCATACATTATTAAAAACCTGGTAAAATACTGCCAGAAAATGTATCTCAACAATCTATAAATCGTAGAAAATAAAGCAAATTGTAATTGTGAAAGCATTAAAGGAATTAAAGACTAAAATGGATGACTCTGGAGTGCATTTAGCCAGGAAAATAAACAATACAAGTAAAAAGCATTTTTGCATTGCATAACTAGATGTGTTCCTCCTTCTGACCATTTGGCTAACAGAAGTTTTCCAGAATAGACCTAGCCTCTGTTACTGAAATCTGAAGTTTTGAGACAACAGGTTACTATTTTCTCTGTCACAATAAACTTTTACAGAAAGATTATCAATAAGTTATATGAAATTATTGTAAGTCTGTAATACTAAATATCTGTAAGCAAAAAAAACCCCTCAAGAACAGGTCCATATCTTTATGATAAAGAAGCACAAAGACTCTTATCCATTTTCAAGTATTTGAAGCTCTTGTTTTCCACAGGAAAGCGTGTTCCCTACCTTACCCAAGCTGCAGCAAACTAAAGAAACAAGACATGTGTCAAGCCTGTAGAGCCCCACTATGAAACATGAGTAGTAGACATAAAAAAAAAAGAATTACTTTATTAACTGCCCCCTGCTCCACCTCAACAACGAAAGAAAAAAAGAGAGCATATCAGCAACAAGGTTTCTCACCTCTCTGTCAAATCTGCCAGGTCTTCTCAGCGCCGGGTCTAAGGCATCAGGCCTGTTTGTTGCTGCGATGACGACCATCTTACCTTCACTGCCTACACCATCCAGCAGCGTCAGCAACTGAGCGACCACGCGATCCTCGGGAGCATTGCTCGAGCTTCCTCGCCTCGGGCAGATGGAGTCAACTTCGTCGATGAAGAGAACAGTTGGGCCTTCGTGTGACATCTCTCTGCCCTTTTCAAAGACTCTTCGCAAATTCTCTTCACCTTCTCCTGGCCTGGAGCCGTAGAGGGCCGGGCCATTGATGCAAACCAGATACACTCCCAGTTCTTTTGCCACTGCCTTTACCATGAGGGTTTTCCCTACGCCTGGGGGCCCTATTAGCAGCACTCCGTTGGGGACAGAAAGCCCTAGCTTCTTAAAAGTCTTTGGAAAGCGGAAAGGCAGCTCTATCATTTCTTTCAAAGACTTCCCCACGTCATCCAGCCCTGCAATGGAAACTTTAGCAGTGTCTTCTGATAAATGTCTGTACCACTCAAGAGTGACCACCTCCTTGATTTTTATGCTTGTTTGGGAGGTTACCAGGCCAGCTTCATCCATCAAAGGCTCTGCAGACAGGATTTCAATGTACACCACGGGATTTTCGAGATTTGGGGCAACAGTAACAACATAAAGAGGTGAAACATAAACATTTCTTAGCAGTTCTCTGATCGTCTCCTGCAACACTGCTCTGGGAATCGACTTCTTCAGCACGGAGCTCCTGAGGACCACTTTCACAGCCGCCTTTTCCAGCCGGCGACAGACCAGCGGCCTCAGCTGGCCCAGGCTCAGACTCAGGCCCCTGAGGTCCCCGGCGGCCACCCCCGCCGTGCTGCAGGCCAGGTCCACCTGCAGGTACCCGTCCGCCAAATCGTGCCTGGGCCAGGCCGTGCACAGGCAGCAGCCGGTGGGCAGCGCCACCCGCAGCGGGGCGCCCAGCCCGGCGCCCAGGGAGGAGAGGGCGGCAGGGCCCATCCTGCACCTCTGGGTGCCTTCATCGCCCGGGTCCAGCGGCAGCAGCTTTAAGACTGCCGCCTCCATCGCGGACCTGCGCGGCGCTCCCTCCTCCGGAGAGTGCGGCGGCTCCACCCCGCTCCGCTCCGCTGTGCGCGGCCCCGGGCAGCCCCTTACTCACCGCGCCGCGCCGCGCCCCCCGCGCTCCGCCAGCCCCGGCCCCCTCGCCGGGCCGGGCCGGGTCGGGTCGGGCCGGGCCGCTCCCGCGCTGCGCCGCGCTGACAGGCGGCCCTGGCGCCCCCCGCGCGTGCGCCACAGTGGAGCACGCGCGCTCGGCGGGGCGGGACGGGGCGGGACGGGGCGGGGCCTTCCCTTCCCTCACGCTCCCGCCTCAGCGCCGGTGAGGGCGTCCCTGTCCGAGCGGCTGTCAGGCGGCGGTCCGTGCGGCGAGCTCGCCGCTACCCAGCTGTAAGCTCGCTCTCTCGACTTCTTCTGCCCTCTTCAACAGACGGAATGGATTCACCCCTTTCTTCGTTACCACTCGGGCTGTTCTCCATAGAGCTGGGCTTGGCGGAGCTCGCCGCCTCCCTCACTTCGCCTCTTCTCTCAGCGCCTCCCGCTTATCGGGTTTGCGCTTCTTAAACATGTTCCCAAAAGTTGGGCTTCCCCTTTCTCGTGTCTCCTGTCAGTGCTTCCCTGGACTCAGCACCTTTTTCACTGGCAGTTGGGATTGAGTCAACTGTAGGTGCCAGTTAAGAAAAACGAGTAGGGAGCCACCCAACTGACATGAGGAGCAGCTGTTAAAAGTCATTAGGACACAGATAGCTATTCAACAATTGTTAAAACTGTAGTAGGATGTTGCTCTGACAAATGCTCCATCAGCATTTAAGAAATATCAATTGTATAACAATTTTGGTCTGCTGCCTTCTTAAATTGTGCAGTACTTTTATAAAAACCTGTCAGAAGAAGCATTGTGGGATACAAGATAAATGGTGAGCTGTAAAATTTAGTATGTGCATAATTTTATTTTTGTAAGTAGCTTCATTGTAACTAAAGTTGTGCATGTCCTGAATACATGCAGACTTCATTTGAGGCTAAGTATGTAGAATTGGGATCTCAGATATACGTTACCAGTCAGGTGTAGTTATGGCCACAGAAAACCCAGAAAGGTGATTTACACCATGAATATGAAGTGTCCAGCAGGTATTTTGAAGGCCTCTGGAGGGGAAGCATAAGGAAATCTTATTGATTTGAGTGTCCTGCTTAATCATATTCCTTATTGAATGAAGGGCTGTAAGCAAAATATTTTAGTAATGTATGTGAACAACAGCAGGCAGTGTTAGCAGAGCCGGTTTAGCTGATTTTAAATGCTGAGTAGGAATTCAGAAGAAAGGCATAGGGCTGAGGAGTATGCAAACCACCATGCCTTTTCTTGTGCGAGCTGGCCTATGTTCTATTTCCTTTCAATTAATGACCAAATTTTCTCCTTTCAGTGTTTATTTTCTGTTCCTTTTCTCCTGGATATCTACTTAATGTTTCTTTTCATAGCACTTTTTTGTACTGCACATGTATGCAAATGCTTATATGGAATATGCAGACTTGTTTAGGTATTTAGTGTGCAACAGACTAATGCCTGTCTAGAGAATATACAGACAAAAGATTATAAGGAGCTTTCATTCCAAGAAGGAGAATGTATTTTCAAGCCAATGTCTTATAAACACATTCTCTTGTTTTATTTCTTTCTGTCAAAGGTTCTCGTAAACATGAGTGCCCTTGAGTATGTACTTGATTAAACAAAAAATATACTCTGTTTAAAATGGCAGATTTGTGATTCAGAGTTCCAAATGGTAAATGGTAGACCCTCTGCTTGGTTTTAAAAAGTTGTGTTTAGGAAATAAAAGTATGGAAAATTGCATATTTGAAACAAAGTCTGTGGTTTATATTCATATATAGTTGTTCTTTGTAACAGACTTATTGTAACATCTGGAAAACCTGATTTCTTAGGAGAAGGAAAACACCTGCAAATCTAATCTTGAGTGACAAAGAATTCCGAATAATAGTTGTTAGAATTACTGATTTGAGCTTCTGTTGGCTTTATGAAGACAAGTCTAGGTTTCTTGCTGATTTTTTTTAATGACAAATGCATGGAAGAGATGCTTTGCAGTAATCCATCTATTTTTCCAGTTTTAAAAATACTTTGATACAGATTTGCATAAATAGAATTGCATAAGTAGCAATCAACAGTCTCTTTTCCTTCCTGCTTTCTGATTATAGTTCCATGATCAGTTTAGACAGTAAAAAAGGGGATGCCACCCTTTATCACCTTAATTATATAATTCCTGTCCTTTCTTTTAATAAGAAAAGCATCTGTATGGCAAAGGTGATGAGCTTGTTTCATGTAGTATGTTTTTTCTTGGCGAGTTAGTTAACTGGCACTAAATTTTGAATTTGCACTGGTGTGCAAATGCTTGTGTCATTGCAAAAAATGGCTTGAAATGGGCAGCTGGAAGAAAAGGGATAGCTGAAACTTCTTTTGGTGGCAGTTCCAGCTTGTGTCATCACATTGATTGGGGAAATGATGGCATTGGTTTATGGAAAGAGCAAAGACAAAGCCACCAGCCTGGTTGGCAGGTTTCTTCCAGTAATAATTTATGAAATATGAATGGAATACATTTCACAAAAATGGGAAATGGGAATGAAGTAATAATTCACGAAACAGCAGTCTTAGATAAAAGTAGTTAATTTGACAGTGTTGATGCACACTGCTATATAGATTAGTTACTAGGTGTAAAACATATAACAATAACACGTTTGCTGTCCAACATAAAAACTATGATATTGTTGCTTGATAAGTGCATCTCAGCTGGTGAGTTTTATCTTAAACTTACTTGATTTTTAACTAGCATATTGTTCTAATACTGAATATTTTGCTTTAAGACACTGATAGTTCAGTTCTTTTTAGTGTAATGAAGTGGAGCCCCAAAATCACTACTGTGACTTTTTGAAAGTGCACAGGATTGGCTTCTTTGGAAGAAACTGTGGGATCAAGACCTTTTTTATATATTTTAATAGAAAACATCACTGAGTGACATTGCTCTGCTTTGGAATGCATACCTTTTAATAGCCATGCTCCTAAATAATTTACAGACCCCAAAATTAACAGTAACAAAGTGGCAAAACGGCATTCCACCCACAATCTAGTTTAAACTGTAAAAAAAAAAGAATAATGTTTTACATTTTCTTATGATTCACTAGATGGCAGCTGATCTTCAAGAATGGCTCTATTTCTCCTTTCAGATCTGATAATTTGAAGGGCGTAGTGATCAGTTCTTGGAGAAATCAAATATTGTCCAGCATTGTCTTCACTCTGTTTCTAATATGAAACTGAAAAACCAGCACAGTGAGTGTTCAGATAATTTTCAGCTTCATTACTCTTTCAGCTTTTTCATGTTGGGTTTGTTGCTGGGAAAGAATATTCCTTTATTCTTTGCTTTCAGATTTAGTGGGCCAGATTAACTTTTTAAGGAGAACATACTCCAATAATATTCTAAAAAGACAGAATAATATTTCTGTTTTTCTTTTGTTTACAGGTATTGGGTATTGGTAGAGTAAAATAAGGTTCAAAATTCCTGATTATTGTAACTCACAAAATAAAAATAACTGTCTTGTTACAATAATTCCCTGTATACAAAGTAAAGAGGATATTAAACTGATTATATTTTTAGTAAGTTTATATCTAGTATCAGAACTGATTTTTTTATTTTAAACTGTCAAATTAACAGTGTCTTTAACATGGTCTTTTTAATGGTAAATGGGTTTGAAAATGTGCTGTGATTGTCTATTAATCAAATACAGGTTGCTGAAAGTGAGTAGATAGCGTATGTATACTTTAGGGCAGGATTTTAGTATTTGTGGAGGTTCTGTGGCTAAGTATAAATGCTGTATTATACTTATGCTAGATACTGCATATTTGAAAGACCAGGCTCTGTTACAACTAAACTTCGTAGATAAATTGTAAAGACATGCTTAGAAAAGGAGTGGAAAGAGCTTTTGTATGTCTGCATGTCTATGGGAGGGCCACCCTCGATGTGTTTACTTAATTTTCTAGTGAACATCCAGTCTTGTTTCTTTATACGGAGAAAGTTCCCACTGCAGTTGGTAGGAATTTTGGATGTGGAAGGCATGTGGGGTTAGACCCTGCATTTCTCAAAGAGGAGTGAAGAAAATCTCTGCCTGCTGCCAGAAAGCTATGGTGAAGTTACTGCACCTTAGATAACATTCATGCTGCATCTCTGCAGCTGTCACTGCAGATGCATCAGAAAAAAATGTGTGCCTGCACCTGAAATCTTCCAATGAAAACTCAGTTGTCTTAGCTTATGTTGCCAAGGAAATGGTTTTATGCTAGGAAACTACATTTTCTTGAGGGTGATGTGAGGCCCAGCTGCACATTGCGTTCTCTGTACACTTCTTTGGGGTGGTAGCCTTTCCAAGAGGGGAAAAATGGACAGCAGCAGATGGTTTAACAAGTCACATTTATCCATTTGTCTATATTTGTCTTTAGCACTTTTTGATTACTGCTTAGATAAGCTTGGTTATATGTTTCAGCATAATATACAATCCAGTGTTTCACTGGATCTTGTTTTGGATATGGAATAGTGAGATCCTTGTGTGGTGTTCAATATAGGAATGTGAGCAGACTGTGGAGAATTACAGAAGGACCATACATGACTGAGGGACTTGGCAGTAAAATGGCAGATGAAATTCAGTATACATAAATGTGAACTGATGCACAAAGGGAAGAGTGATCAAAGGGAAGGGTTGGTTTCATAGCATCAGGATAGATGATTCCATGAAAATGTCAGCGAACTGCTTGATGTGAAAAAAGCAAATCAAATGTTAGCACTAAAAAAGGAACAGAGAACAGAACAAAAACCATCCAATCCCACTGTGTAAATTCGTGGTTCACCTGTACTTTAGATCTTGTGTGTACTTCTGACCTCCTCTTTCCAAAAATCTGTATTAGAACCAGGAAAGGTTCAGAGAAGGCAGCAAGAGTGATGAAAGGTATGGGATGGCTTCAGTGCAAGGAATGACTAAAAGTAGGCTGTGTGTCCTCAACACAGAAAGAAAACTTTGAGGTGGCTATGGAAGATTTGCAAAATTGTAATTTGGATAGGAACTGCTTGTTTTAAGGGTCTCTTTCAATGCCAGAACAACTGATGCTACGCAGGCCTCTGTTCAAAACAAAGAAAGGTACTCCATCACACGGTGGGTAGTAGGGCTGTAGAGCTTCACTGCAGGATGCTGTGGATGCAGAATTGTATGTAGGTGCAAGGGGAGACTGGACAAGTATCTAGAAAAGGATGCTGCTGTTCATGAAAGTTTTCAGGATTGAGGGTGTCTGCTTGAGAAGAGAGCTCATAAGGGACTGCTGAAGAGCCACACTCCTGTTGGTGTCAGAAACTTCTGCAAGCTGAAATCATTGGAAACTGGATGTGTATAAGAGAGGAGGTGTCATGCATGCTTATTCTGACTGTATATTTTTGACCACTGTTCAGTTTTCTTTTTTTAAAGGCACGTTCTTAAAGCATCACATGCTTGTTACTTAAATTATGCAAATAATTCTGTAAAAATAATTGAAGTCAGGCATACAAAATGTTAGGTACGTGCTTTGTATTTACATTTTCCCTTTCAGAAAATCCCACATAGCAGTTATACAGATTAGTCTATAGTTTATATAGAATTGTCTTGCACCTTTCTAGAGATTTTTACAGTACTTTCTCGGAATTTCCCCAAATACTTGCAAGGAATTCCCACTGTGTTTTTTAGGCATTTTCCTTGTGCTTGTAAAGAATTTTCAAGATTCTCCTTAGGGTTGATAGGAATTTTCCTGGTGCTTTGTGGAAGTTTTGCTTCCTTGCTTTGTAGGGATTTCTGCCAATGCTTTCTAGAAATATTCTATTTTATCTTCTGCTTTCTAAGGATTTCCTGAATGTATCCTAGGAATTTGCCTAGTGATACAGCATGTTCCCCATGCTTTCTAGGAATTTTCCAGGTGCATCCAGGAATCCTCTCTGTGCTTTCAAGAAAGTCTTTCTAGATTAATTTCTAGGAATTTTCTCTGTGCTTTACAAACCACATTCCTACGAAGAACATTCTTACATTCCAGGAATCTACCCAGAACCATCTAGGGATTCTCCCCAAGCCATCTAGGAGTCCTTGCCATATCTGCTTTGAAGAGCAAAACTTAAAGTACTTGGGTATGAAGCTAGTTGTTCAGTAGATCTGTTTCCCACCCAGTATTTAGCTTGAAAAACATTTAACACTTCTTTTTCAGACTTCCCTTCCTTTATGCCACAGCTATATATTGTACTTTTTTCTCTCTCTTCTTTCCCTCTCTTCTTTCTCCTGGTTAAGATAGATAGATTTTCTTTTTTTTTCCTTTTTCAGGTTTTATGATTGCTTTCTTCAGAACAACTATATCACTTCTTTACGCATTTACAGAGTATTCATTTCAGACTTTCATTTAGACTGATTTTTAGAGCAGGACTGTATATATCTTCAAGTTTTAACTTGAAAATTTTGGCTAAGATCGCATAATTTACAATTTTTATTGATAGGAGATCAGTGAAAGACATTGATCTGCAAACAAATATTTGTAATATAGTGATAGCAGAAAGACTAAGTATTGAATCAGAAGGTAATTAAAGTGATTAAGAATGAGTTGTATGTGAAACACCTGTATTACCCCAGCTAGAGTCACCTGCATTTAAGTTGGCCATTTTTTCAGGTACTTGTTTGTGCTTTGTCCACTAGTCCGTATACATTTGGCTCCTGATACTCAGTTTTTATATTTTGGTTCAGTGTTGTGAGGAAAACAATCTTTTGTCCTCATTTGAACTATTTTTATGAAATTTACAATCTATTTTCTTTGGTGACAGTAGAGTTAGATAAACGCATTAACAATGAATCCAATTGTGTTAGCATGGGAAAAAGTCTGCTTTTAGAAAGGGAAGCTCAGTGGTTAATTATCTTAAAAAGACTTTTGTGGGTTTGTTTTCATTTCCTTTTGTTTCCTTTTTGTTCCTAAACCCTCTCAGGGCTCAGATGTCTGGACAGGCCTTAATTACCCTGACCAGTCTCGGGCGGGGCCTCCACCCGACATTCTGCCCCATGAGCCTGGCCTGGGCCTTCATTCTGTGGTGGTCTGAGCTATGTTGCAGGCGTGCCTGGCCTTAGAGCTAGCTGTGGTGGTGTCATGGGTTTTGTTTGGGACTGACTCCCTGGCTTGCTTGTGGACCTGTCTTGTTGCCATGGGTTTCTCTGGTTATCTGGACTCCTGGCTATTTTTCCTGGGCCTATGTTGCTCATGTGTTGTGGGCTTTGGTTTAGGCTTGGGAAGCTGTGCCTTGCCTTGTTGTCAGGTTTGACTACTGTTTTCTTATCCCTTACAGAGGTGCTGGTTCTTGGTGTTTTTCTGGCAGGACCTTTTTCACAGCATTGCTGACATATCAATAGTATGTAGCAATGTGCACATAAGAAGTATTCTTAATGAGGATGGGCTTTCTTGTTTGGGAACTGTCTCTTGGTTATCTGTAAGGTTTTATATTTTACTTGGTTGCTATCTAAGTTCTCAATAACCAGTGGTCAGTTGGTATGGGTGTCTGTATTAGAGTTCCTGAGTAGTTACTCCATACTATAATGTCTTGTTACTTACTATTACAGTATCCTGTTTGTATACCTTTATTTAAGCTTTTAAGAATTTCTTGTATCTGTATGTACCATGAAAACCAGATCGTAAGTGATTTTTCTTCTGTCTGTAGGTGGCTAAATTATGCAAGGTATTACTCAGTGATTTTTTTGTGAATGCTGATTTGCTTGGTGTAAAATTGTGTCTGTGGTGCTGGCTAAGTCTTAATTAAACAATTTGAGATTAAGAATTACATGTTCTACTTCTAAATTAGGACCATGGAAATAGTATACTTGAGCCTTTGGGATGTTTTGTGTTGTTTTGGGATGTATTGTAGATGTTTAATAATTGTATGTTGCAACACTGGGTTCTCACTCACTAGTTTCATGTTTGCTGCTGCTGACCTTGTGACTGCTGTTTTGTCTCTTATTTAATGTAAAAAAGTTTTTCTAAGTTTAAAGCTGATTCTTTTAATCTGTCTTGTACTTTTTATCATATTTCAATAGCTTCAAAAGTAGAAGTATAAATAAAGTTCTTTATCTGCGGTTGATCCTCTGGAGTAATAACTATGAGCAGCTTTCCCTTAAAACTGGCTGAGAATCTGAAGAGAAGGCTTTGGGGAGACCTTATAGCAGCCTGCCAGCACCTGAAGGGGCTGCAAGAAAGTTGGAGGGACTTTTTACAAGGGTATGTAATGACAGGACAGTGGGGAATGGCTTTAAACTGAAAGTGGGAAGATTTAGATTAGGTACAAGGAAGGAATTCTTCCCTGTGAGGGTGGCGAGGCGCTGGCCCAGGCTGCCCAGAGCAGCTGTGGATGCCCCATCCCTGGCAGTGCCCAAGGCCAGGCTGGATGGGGCTGGGAGCACCCTGGGCTGGTGGGAGGGGTCCCTGCCCGTGGCGGGGGGGTGGAACTAGATGGTCTTTAAGGTCCCTTCCAACCCAAACCATTCTGTGATTCTATGAATTTATTTATTTAACGTGTAATATAGTGAGTCATGTTGCAACATTTTCATTCTGTATTTGGGAAAGGTAGCCTCTCCATTAGTACTTATATATTATTTTTGTAGTGTTTGTCAGAGAAACAGCTTTGGACAGCAAGGGGATGGTAGTTTCTGCTTGAAAGTAATGGTTTAATTATCTCATTGAATGGAGTGCAGAATCTTTTATTTCATTTTTAAAGTAAGGAAACAAATGCACTCTAAACACTACTTGTGATTAAAGGTTATTATTGCTATTTTTGGAGATGTACTGAAACTTGTGTTATTTCCCTAATGTACAATGTCCTTACAAAGCATGTTAACACTGTCATAGCAATCTTATAGGTTTTTATTTAGGCTTTTATACAAACGTTTAGGAAAATTACAAGAAACAAAACAATAATATAATAATTCTCTGGGAAGGGAGCGTTATTGTGTAAGGGGCATAGTCAGAAGTTGCATCTATATAATTGTTTTGATTAAATCCTGGGTGGAACTATTTTTTACAAATTAGTCAATACTCCCTTTGAACGGCTTTATTATACTTTTGGCCTCTACAAGTTCTGGAACTCGTCCGAGTTTTGTGCTTGTGTGTGTAACTGTGTTATAGTTTTTGAATTGGACTGCACGTGAAGTTCTACGAAAGTGTTTCCACTACTCTAAAGTTATCTGTTGCCAAATAATTATTTCTGAATAAATTTTAGCAATGGTAAAACATCAATTTTATAGTATTAAAATGATGATTACATGTCCAAATGCCATAGGTCAGTTTAATTTGTAGTTCCTAATGTCTGAAGTGTTTCTAAGAATGTATTTCACTGTCTGAAATTCTGAAGCAGATGAATGGTGCTATATTCCATCACTTAGAAAATTTACTAAGGGCTTTATTTTTCGTTTATGCAGGTTGTCAGGGTCTGCTTCTTTGAAAACTAGCTGAATGCAATAATGCCTTGTAGAGAAGAATTTTTTTGGGTAAGTTCTTTTCCATGATTGCTTTCTGTATAGGGTGAACAAATACTGTGTTTCCAGTATTGATTACTGGATGGTAAGCAGTTAAGTTTATTGCTGATATCCATTTGCATTAGAAATGGTTAAGCTGGTTTCTTTTATAAAACAATATGCTTGCTGAAAACAGTAATGTAGATTCTGTTCAGTTTTAGGATCATTGTATCACAGAAATGTACTGCTGGAAAAATATTGGAAAAACATTGCCTGGAAGTTCAGTTATGAATTACTTCCCTCATTATTCTTTTGGTGGTTCATACAGGAACAAATTAAAACATCTGTTAGAACGGTTCTAAACTGATTAAGCAAAACTTTTTTTCATATGCCTTCAACTTTTTTTTCTTGTAAAAGAAGGGAAAGATTTCTAAGAGAGGTAATACTATGGTTTAGTTTTATAAATGTTTATTTGTCTATTCAGTATTGGTTAAAGATAGTTACATTAATTCACAGCTCACAGTAGCCTATTATCGGAAGAGTTGAAAATGAGAATTTATTAAGCTGGCATTGTTGCCATGCTTAGGGAAATGAGGCCACAGTTGCTTACTGCAGGAATGGAATTAAGCATGCTGTTTAGAAAGAAATACAAAACAAAAAAACCCCCAAGCAACCTAATTGTGGAGTTATATGAGCACCTTCAACTTCCAGAGGCAACTGAGGTCTTGATGTTACCTAAGAAATGCAGATTGTGTTGGAAAATCTGACTTCAAGTTAGTACCAGTAATTTGATACAGATATACCACATGCAGTGGTAAATCTCGAACTCTGTTAGTTAAACTATTGTGTTCTGAACTGACTACAATGCATTTGTTTTTTCTGCTATACCAATTGTCTTTCAGGCATCAAATACACAACAGTATTAATAGAAGTCATCTGTGTTCCTTAAGAGGAACAAGTAAGAGTCAAAGTAGAAAGGGACTAAGATGGCAAAGAAAGGGTCAGGAATCTTGGAACACGTTCCATGAGGGTAGTATAAAGTAGGGAAGACAGTATGAAAGGAAAAGCAGGAGTTCTTTGACCAAAACCCTGCAATCTCTCTGTCCTTAGTGTTGCATGTATTATGGGAGTGTGAATGATTCTACAGACATTATTGGGTTGCTATATAATATATCAGAATAATTGTGTATGTTTTATCCACATTTATGCACATCTCTTGTGCTTCAGTTGAAGACACATTTTTGAAACTCTTATGGAGAGACAGTCAATCCAACTGCTGGCAGGAGCAGTCTTTGAGTAGTATACTAGTTTTACCCTCTGCCTTTGGGAGGAGTTTTATGCCTTCAGCGTTCCTCTTTCCTAAAACAAAGATCTTGGAACATGGTCATGCCCAAATATTAACATTTTTTCCCTTGTCATCATCCCTTAAAATTAGATTAATCCTTCTAGGCTTGTATGAATTTTCACTCCTGTGTCTCTGCTTTTGACTTTCTGTTTTCAAGCTGTGTTATTTTCTCGCAGTTCTAAAATTTTTAATTCTTCTGGAATGAGTCACCTTTTCTACACCCCCCCAGCCCTGATCCCCTGATTAATGAGCTTACTAGTGTGAGACTTATGGCTTACAGAGGAAGTGAGAATGAGTTCAACACTGGCAGAAGAGTTCCATACCTCAAAATATTACAATGCAAAATATTTCAGAGAATGAAATGCTCTTTTAAAACATACTGACTCTCAAATGCTGGCAATTATGTCATCCAAGTACTGCAATGAACAGTCATGAAAGAAGACCATAGCAAGAATTTTCAGTGGCCGACTTCCTTAGCTTCTGTTAGGCCTGACTATGGAAGCTGGGAGATACATTTAGATTATTTTTTTTTTTTGACAGGAGGCTGGAGACCCACACAGAAACAATGACTAAGTCATATTTCCAGTTTTCTAGGTGTGATGTGAAGTTCAGTAGACTGGGCCTGAATGGGAAGTGATTAAATTAATGCTCATCCTGTTCCATCGTTAATGTCTTTGTTTCCATATGTGCTTTTAGCACTTGCATCCAGCTGTGTGTAGGTGGATGTATATATACTGAAATTTTCCTTGCTGAGAAGTATTTGCTCTTTCACTTTGAAGTCAGGTACAAGCGATAATTTGAATCTCTGCCATTTGCTTTTCTTACTTGAGGTTGGTGTAATTTGTGCTGGCTATGTTTCCTTAGCATTTTCCATGGGCATTACTGCTCTTCCATGACAGAATATACTTTAAAAACTTTGATTATTTCAGCATCTGCCGATATTCATGCTTTAATCTGAGTTAATTAATCTATTGTGAGCTATATGAGGTGTTTCATTAGTAATGATTCCCAGGTATTCACTGTCTGAGATGCATAGATCCATTACTGTCAAAGTACTGAAATGGTTCAAGTCTAAGATACCAAACTAATTAATAACCTAAACCTCAGGATATTCCCTCTGTAGTTTTGATTTAATCCAAAAAAAGACATCATTTGAAAAATTCAATGTCAGATCTTGATGTCCACAGCTAGGATTTGAATACAGTTATGAAGTCACAACATACTTGTCTCATCTAATAGAATTCCTCCTCTTGAAAAATAAGTGAACATTCTCAATAGCTATAACTTTGTATGTTTTTTTTCTGTTTTAAAAATCCTTTGTACAGGCCTCAAGGGACTGAATGTCTGGCCAGGGTTTTATCTACAAAACAAATTAAACTGAAATTAAAAATCACAGTTTATGACTTTCCTACTGCTTAAGGTACCACTCTGGGGAAATGATGCAGCATGTTCAAACAGTTATATAATATCTTTAGTTGACATTTCAGAAAACACTGTTTTATGAACTGTTATGTTATTGTTTTGTGTTGTTCAAACAGAGCACTGCAGAAAAATGATGAACCAGGTAAGACAAGCAATGTCTGTATACCACACTTTAAAAAATCAGTTAATTTGTAGTCTTCTAATGAAAATTGGTCATGTTTGGTTTCTCAGGCTGTGTCCTAGATTGTCTTGAACGTTATTCTGTTTTGATGAAAGCATCTGTTGCTTGCTCTACTCTGTTTCCTCCTTTATAATCTTTGGGGATGTGAAAACAGAATTTTTTCAGACATCAGTACATCTAGCAAAAGTCAATTGGTATATATGATCTTGATTGCTTAGAAGCAGCCTGGTATCAGTATTGGTTTTGAAAAAAACTAGAACTGTATTTAAAGGGTGAACTGGCAGTACCAAGAGACATAGAATTCCAAAGTCTACAGCAATTTTCTGTGGTAAAATTTCCCTGTGAAAACTGAGAGGGCTAGGCAGATGCTTGTTGATGCTGTCAAAGACAGCTTAAACACTATTATGAATAAGAAGTCCAGATGCTATTCTAGACTTGTACATTACTTCTGGTTAGAACTGAGTGTTGCTTAGATGCACTCTGCTTACAAAGAACGCATAGTTATTTTTCTGAATGCAAGGAGTCTAACATTTAGAGAAAGTGTTCATACCACCTGCAATTAGTAGTATATAAGGCACAGAAGTTTTGGATTTTCTTGAGGCCACACAAGGGATTCTGGTTACTTAGTAATGTCCCTTAAGAAATGTGGCAAACAGTGTCTAATAGTTATAATTTATTTTCATGAGCAGCCTACTCGTGCCTTGATTTTAGGGTAGGGATAGGTACTTAAGTGCCTTTTATTGTCACCTTAATTGAGAAGTAGCGGTAGACGGGCCTCAGTCAAACCTAGTCCAGTGTAGTTGAGATTCAGCATAATCTTTCATTACCTTTAATAGCAAGTTAATGTCACCATGGTAATGTGAATAAAATGATTTATTTTTCTTTTGAAATGGTATTTTCTTCTCTGCATCCATAGTGCTCTGTTTCTGTCAGCTGCAGGCATACAGTATAGTGTACAGCATGTATTAAAAGAAAGTATCTCATTTATTCACATTATTTTGCCTTAAGGTGATCATTCAAACTGCATCTATAGCCTAAAAGAGACTTTTCAAACTTAAAATAGTGGCATTATACATAACAACTATTTTTCAATATAACTAGTTACGATTTTAGTTGTTACTGCTTTTCTAGCTATTGCATCAGTAGTAGATGCAATCACATAGCTAAGTGCATAGTTTAGCTGATACTCTTCTAAAGGGTATCAAGTCTGCCAGGTCATCAGTACTTGGGTATGTTGCTTAATTAGTTCTCTGTTCCTTTAATTAGTCTTGTGGAAGCTGAATTGAATTTCTTACCTACCAAATACTTGGATGTTTAGGTTTATATCATCACTGGGTATTTTAAGGCAGTGGGAATAACCTGAAATTTGTGTGTATATTTCTCTGGCCTTTGAGAGAGCAAATCTGAACTTGGAGAGAGACATTTCCAAGAATAGAGGAGCTACTGTCAGTTATTAATACTTTAAAGATGTTGATGACTGTAAGGGACCAAGTATGCAATTGCTTTGAATTTACATCAGCTTTCAGGTGTTACCAAGGCCACCCTTGTTCTTTTGTAAGTACTGTAGCTGTGTCTATTTTTTTATTTAAAAATGTTGCCAGGATCTCTTTTTCCTGATTAAGGACTGTTCTTTTTCTTTGATAACTTTTTCTGTTGGAAGAACTACAAATTCATCCTGTTTATAATGAGATCAACTTAGTGCTATTATGCAGTTGTCATAATTAGATTTTGATCTTACTAGGTTTTTCATTGAAGTAACTAAGCAACATTCTACTGATACTATCTGTTTTGAGACCTTACCTTGTGCTTCAACGGTGCTTCAAGGACTTGGCTAACTAAACCTGTACAGAAGATGATTTGATTCAGATACCTGCCTTGTTTTGAAATTTCAACATCACTATGTATTCAAGTAGGAATAGAGTTAGCAGAGCTGAAAACAGGAAAGGCTAGAAGTATTATGGATACATACTATAGCAGTCCTTGGCAGTGAAAACAGTACGTACTACTTGTGCTTTGGTTAGCACTCCAAAGAGAACAAAAATAGCGGAGAAGAAAAGGAGGTCTGATTTTTGTGTTTGAACCTATCAAGCTAACAACATGAGATTAGGCATAGCTTATTACATCACACAAATTTCTGTTGCAACTTGAAAAGCATCATGAACATCAGTAGCCTGAAGGAAATGTATTTCCAGAGTCTCTCCCAAAGGAGGTTCCTGTCAAATATAGTTTCAGTTGTAATTGAAAATGATTAAAGTTTGTGAAAGATTAAAGTGCACAATTAAAAAGTAATAAAGCCACTTGTCAAATAGAATCTTGATAATAGTGAACAGCTGTTTGTTATTGTGGTGAATTATGGTCTCTGAAGCAACATCAGTGAAATAATTAACCTATTGAGGTTGGTGGAGCTGCGTCCAGTCACAGCACATTTGATTATGACTTCAAGTGTCCTTGTATTTGATGGTTGGCAGAGTATGAATATATTCTTTTCTAGAATGCAATTGGTTAAAATTTTTAGTTCTTTATTTCATAAAGGTGTAGCATTAAAAGTAGAACTATTAAAATTATCAATGCATTAATAAAGTCCTATCTCTGCTATACATCTCTGTTCTCTTGAGTAAGATGGGTTCTTTAGTTAGGAAATTCTTGTCAGTCTCTGCCTTTCAAAGAAAGAAACCATACAACATCTAAATTGATTTCAAAGGACATTAATCCCCTGAAGGAAAAAAGTTATACAAAATCAGAACTCTGGAGATAACATATAAATTAAACTTAGCTTTCGCATAAACCACAGTTTAAAGTCCAGAGTGGTAATCTGCTGAAGCAAGCTGGTGTAGTCAGCCATGTGTGACTATACTGTTAGTAATTTTAGTGATGATGTCCAGAAAGAACCCTTAAAGTGTGTTAGTTCATGTAAATCGTGACTGGGGAGTTACCCTCATGAGACTTAAGTGGTGATTCTCTCTCATACATTGAAAAGACTGAAAGTGACTATTGATTAAATAGATTTGAAGATGATTCTTTCTGAAGATTAATTCTTTTACTCAGAATATTCTAAGTTGATCTGGCTCTTGAACAAATGCTTTCTAAAATTAAATATTCTGTTCTTATTTTTTCAATTTTCTATAAAATGAGAGATCTCAGTAGAAACATTTTTCCTTAAGACATGCAGTGTATGTGTTTTACCCACTTAACACTCTTTCTTCACTTTTTTGATTTTATTTTCTCAGCCTCTCTCAAAGCTGTTAGAGGCTGTGCTTTTCTTGCAGTGATCTTCACTTTCACTTAAGAGAACTAGGGATCAGATTCTGCCATACCCCTTCCAAGTTCTAAATTCACTTCATTGAACTCCAAAGCTGGATAAGCCATAGTTGCTTACTACAAGTTTAATTAAAATGAGAGGCTGAGGAATAGCTTGCATGTATATCCAAACCAGCCGTTGGCTATATTACCTTTACCACACCCAGGAAAAGGTTGAGAGTTAAGGTCCAAATCTGTAGAATTCTAGTCGCTGTGTTGCTTATAAACTTTTTTTTTCTAATAGAACCAGCTTCTCAGTAGGGGATCAGTTACCTCCCTGAGAATTAATTTGAAAAATCCTACCAGCTTTAGTGGGAGATGGACAGAGCCCTGGCAGCCAATCTAGGAAAAATGCCTACTTTGCACAGAATGTAACTGTTCAAAGTGTATTTGTGTGAAGCTTGTGGAGTCCTGCTGTAGAAGCACATGTGAAAGAATTGCTGTATGCATTTGTTCCTCGAATTAATGTCTGCTGATCAAATTATTTTTCACTTTAAGAATGCTTTTTAAACTATTTGCAATGCTAAAGACTCTGTTCTAGACTTTGAGATTTGAAAGCTAGAATACTTTCAGCTTGTAAAGTCACTAGTAGTCATGATTTTTCTTTTGAATTCCTATAAATATGTTATCCTCCATTTGTTGATTTAAATTTTCAATCTGGAATATTGCCTCTGTGTTTACAAAAGAAGGAAATAATCTTGAAAAATGTGAAAACAGGGAGATTTAAGTAATTAAAATATTTTCATGTACTTGCTTTTAAAGAGGAGCTTAAGACCTGCCTCATCAATCACATGACTTCTATCTATTAGAATGACATGGAATAGAGGAGGAGGGGAGTAAATAGCTGATACAAAGCTATTGCAAGAGCGCCTACCCGGAGTATATGCCTATGTTTTAGGTTTGTTATAGAGCGAGTGGATACTTAGTCTCCCAGCTTCAGATTCCCTTATATCTCTTAATGCTTGTCTAAAAAAATACACCTCTGATAAAAAAATATTAAATATGTTTTGGAGTAATTTAGAAACTTCTTTGTTGCTTCTTTGTATTATGCATTGCATTATCTGAGGGTAATTTAAAACAGGTATTTATTAGTGTAATTTTATATAAAATACTTAAAATGGAGAGTAGAAAGCACTATTAAAAAATGCCAACTATAGTTGACTTTTAGAAATGGTTTCCAAAATAGGAGTGCTCTGAGGTTTTAAAAGTCACATATTTCATGCATATTCTGATTTTCAGCAGCTCTTTGGGTAAGTTGATTTACCATCAGATAAATTGTCTTTATCCATGTAAGGAAGTTTTTTTTCTCCTCTCATCGTATGTTTTCTCCAGTTTTTTTGTGAAGCCACAACTGCTGCATGTTTGCACCTTTACTGTTTCTTTTAGCCTGAATGGTCAGTGGGTATAATGCTGCAGATAAGCAATTTAAATTTCCACTAAGTATTGTTTAATAACATACACAGATGAAGCTTAGCAACCAGGCAACATGCAAACCTCCCGCTTGAATGATGTATGCTTCAGTCTGTGCTAACAGTGTAATCAACAAGAACATCAGGTAGGGAGATCAAGTGGGTCCTGAGGAAAAGCCTATAGTATTAGGGAAAGGTGTGGTCAAAACTGTAATTGTGACAGTGACTGTCTCCTGCTGCACTGGAGAATGTACCAGAGGGAGGACGCTTGTTTGAAAACTCCTGTTGCTTCTCTTGCCAGCTGGCCTGAGGGCAGACTGCTTTGTTGTGCTGTCATGCCATCCCCTCTTCTTGTCCTGTAACTTTATGGCCAATCTATGGTGTCAGTTCAGGGACTGTGCAAACAAAACTTTATGCATGTGAACTTATCTCAACATCCTTTATGGAAGCGACATGGAATAGAAAAATGTTTTAAAGCCTATGGAGTTTGACAAAGGAAAGTCCTTGTGGTTTAACGCCAGGCAGCAACTAAGTGCCATGCAGCTGCTTGCTCCCTTCCGCCCTGCCCTGGTGGAAGGGGGAGGAGAACTGGAAAAAGGTAAAAATCATGGGTTGAGACAGAACAGTTTAATAATGGAAATAAAGTGAAATATAATTAATAGAATAACAACAACAATTGCAATGAAAAGGAGAGAGAGAAAGAAAGAGGAATTAAATCGGGGGCGGGAGGGGAGAAGGGAAGAAAAAAACCCAAGTGATGTACAATACAATAGCTTACCACTTGCTGACAGATGCCCAGCCAGTCCCCAAGCAGAGATCGGCAGCTCGTGACAAACTCCCCCCAGTTTATACACTGAGCATGTTCTATGGCATGGAATATCCCTTTGGCTGGCTCGGGTCAGCTGTCCTGGCTCTGCTCCCTCCCAGCTTCTTGTGCACCTGCTCTCTGGCAGAGCACGGGAGACTTGAAAAGTCCTTATTTAGAGTAAGCCCTACTTAGCAACAACTAAACCACCAGTGTGTTATCAACATTATTGTCTTGCTAAATCCAAAACACAGCACTGTGCCAGCTACTAAGAAGTAAACTCTCTCCCAGCCAAAACCAGGACAGTCATACATGTAAAATGCGTGACAAAACACGATTTGGCAGCTCAGATCCAGATGTATTACAAAGTTTCTAAACCAAGAATACAGAGTGTTACCCTTGGAGACATGTGCTGGTGCCCCACCAGGGGAATGTAACAATTTGTTCAGGGCTTCTGTGTCTCATTTACTTTTCTTAGTGATAGCTTAGATGATGCTTTTGAATTTTGTAACAGACACTTTTGCAAGAATTGGAAGAGATCAACCTTTCTGTTTATTTGTTTCTAACAGGTACTTTAAAAGGATTTGTGAGTAACTTAACGAGTTTTTTTATTTTTATGGCTTGGACTTGAAAGGACTTCTTTTGAGAGGAAAAAAAAAAAGCCTTAAAATTATAGTGGTGAGGATAATGTGTACTAGCTTAGTAAGATAAATGTACATCTAAAAGGAAATGGAAAGAAGTTTTATTTTTCAAGTATCTCATACTTTCTTACGAACTAGAATTGATAGCTTTATCCTGTTATACGGAATTTAAATGAACCACAAAGTGCCTTTTTGTATGGGCAAGTGAGCCTGTGCGGCTTGTGCTGCACTTCCCAGCTCTTTCAACATATGTGCCTTCTCTCTACCTGCCTTGCAGTGACATCTGCTGGGAAAAGCAGGAAGCCTTCATTGTAATTACAATGGTTTGGAATGAAAGAGTTAAGCTCAAATAAGGAGTGTAAGTATCTTTTTTCCAAGCATGTATATATTTCACCACTCAAAAAATCTCGTGCTGACAATAAGATGTAGGTAATATGCAGCATTCCGATACTATTTTTTTAAATGAAACTCAAATCACTTAGAATTGCAGCTGGTTTTTTTTCTTAGCTACAGACACACTTATGTTGACATATTAAGAAATAATTACAAAATAGTCATAATGCTAAACTCATGACTTTAAATATTTAAACTGACATAACTGATGTACATGCCAAAGAAATGCTTTTTTTTTCTTCCAGTTTTCCAGGTGATATACAACTCATTTTTTTCTAAAATTGATTTTGATGATATTTTTCTTTCTGAACAAATCTTGATCTGCATTTTATATCCATGTCAGTCAATTCAGTAGCTTAAATGAAGAGAAATATTTCTATGTTCAGGATATATAGGCATTCAAAAGTAATTTATAGATGACTGAATATATAGTGAATCTTTCTGGTATGTGGTTGTACTTGTGCCAAGTTAACTCTGAGAAGATTTGAGAAGCAGGGAAAATCAAAGTGATGCACAGGCGAAAGTACTTTGTCCTAAAAAAAAAAAAAAAAAAAAAAAAAAAAAATTTCAGAACTGAAAAATGCCATGTTTGGTAGTCGGGCAGTGTGTGGAGATGGACACAGGGCAAGAAGTTGAGTGGTCCCTGTCCTCAGGTAACCCAATGAAATGAAAGTGGTATTATAAGTATTTTAAAAAAGAGAATACTTTAAAAAAGTATTACAGAAGATGATAAAGTAAATATTTTCAATAATGTTATGAAGTGACATGAAAATACTTAATGCATACTTTTATTCAAGGATATCAAAGAGCTTTTCTCTTTTGTTATTTTTTCCATCAGCTGATGGGAGAGATGTATAGTATATTTATTTTCTGGATGATAGCTAAGAACTGTAGGTTGGATTATTCAGTAACTCATGGCAGCCACATGGTAGTTGTGTGATTTAGCCCCGTTATTAGAGCTTCACTTGAACTGTTTGAAGGTTGCATGTGGCTCAAGAAGCGCAAACTGGCCATGTTTGCACTACATGATCATAATGGAGCTTTCTGGACTTCATATAAACAGATAACTCTAATTTGCTCCAATTTTTAAAAACGATGGAAAAATTTCTAGCAACTGAGCTTGTTTTTCCCTTGTTTGCCCTTGAATACCTCTGAAAAACAGTAAAAAAAATCAAACATATAAGATCAGGGGGAAGAAAAAAATCTTGTGTCCATTCTCCCATGTTAATGGAGAAATTGTGCTTTCTCTGCAGTGCAGGCAAGTCTGTTGTGCCCACAATGAGAGATAAAATAATTACTCTTGACAGCAATACAAGTAGTTAGGAGTTGCGGTCTCAAAGGTGTAGTGTAAACAAATCTAAACAAAATATGTGAAAGTAGGAGATTGGCTGTGGCAATGTAGAGCTCAGAATGCCTAAAATTAAACCCAGAAGCAGTTGTCTGCTGTGCTTGTATCCTTACAGACAATGTAGATGCGCATGAATTTCATGAAAAAGTCTTGTCTCCAAAGTCACAGTTTATTTTAAAAAGTTTACTGTTCAGTATAGAAATTCAGCTACCATAGTTACCTAAACAGAACTCAACTTTCAGTGCCAACTACGTAAACGTTATGTTGGCTTAGAACATGCTAATGTGATGTACTTGACAGGAAACTGAAGTAAGCTCCCTCTCTTTTGCAACTGCAGCTGCTGTGGTATCAGTGCTGCGTAGTCACCGATGTATTTATCTCGCTTGTAGCTCATTATCATAGAGCTTAATGTGTCTAACATGATTATTTCAGTGTGAAAACTAAATACTGAACTAAATCTATAATGTAGACTTCCCTCAGGACCTTTCAATGCACACAGAGGAGTGCATGGGTAAGTGGAAGCAGGAACATTGTTTTATATGCAGGAGGCAGGGAAAATATACACATCGAAATACTGAAGTTGGTTATGTCTCTATTATCTATGGAGATGCTGTGTAAGTGTTGTTAAATGACTACAAATGACAAACCACTTCACAGAGCATTCTTCTGAGCTGACAGCCATAAGGCTGGGTTCTAAAAGAAATACTGCAGCAGGATTGCTGATCTCACTGCTGTTGCCAAAGTTTCTAGTTTAAGGCTTTACTTAAAGTCACTAGTAAAATGTTATCCAAAAAACTGTAAGCAAGCACTATTTTTAAAATTATGTCAAAGACAAGTTTTCTGACACATCACATACAAAGTATTCATGGGGAGTTTGAGCCATTGATTTTGAAGAGACACAGTTAAATAGAAAAGCAATGAACTAAAGGAAGCCATTGTCTTTGTATGGTTTATTTAAAGGAAGACATTTGATTTGAAAAGCTGGATTGCTTTCCATTTCATTGATATGTAATAGCATGTGGAAAGATTGACAGTAATAGATCACTTTGGGCATGGGGAAAAAACCAACCTGTTTTAGCAAACGTTATCTCAAAAATAAATAATTTTACCTGTGCTGGCTTCAAAGAAAGTAATAAAAATGCAGTGGTTATTGGATGTTGGGATAAGATTATTTTTTTTAAAAAATATAATAAGTATTGACAGGAAGTGTGTTAGAAATGGAAAGAGCTTACCATAGCCAAAGAGTTCAAACCCAGGAATGCTGGACAAGCTTCTTCAAACTTAAATGTAACAGTATATTTGTTCAGAAAATAGGCTTATAGCCTGAATAATTACAGGATTTAGCCTTTTAACCTGCAACTGGGCTGCTTGATCAGCGGAAAACCGCTTCTGAGGAATGCCAAGAGGTTTTTAGGTAGTAGAGGTAAACTGTACTTTGGAAAATATGTGGAGTAAGTGTATTTTTTATAGGAAGTTTGAGGTGTGTTCCAAATACCTTGTAAATTTGGATCACCACTTAGAATATTTATAAACATTAAAGTAAGTATAGACAGGTAATTAACTTTTTTTTTTGTTGGAAACTAGATGAAGGACTACAAACAATTTATTAATCCTAACTGAATGTACATTGAATTGTGGAAGCTGCAGCAGCATTTGAGACTGGTTCCAGACTTACGTACTTTGAACAATAGTTTGCAGTTGTTTGTATGTTAATTCAAATTAGATATGCTTTTTAATGATCTGAAAAATGCTAAATAATTTCATAGAATACTTAATGCCATTCGGTTTACCTTCAGAATGAACTCTTTTAATCTCAGAAGATGGGATGTTGTGGCAAGACAGTTTCTTTAATGAAAATGCTATATATTCCTTAAATGTTTTGCGGATGCTGATGCTCACTTATTTTAATGTTTAATGTTGTAGTTTTGCCATAAAAGTGATAACCAGGTGAATGACTACAATCTGAAATATTCAAGGGTGAAAAGAAAGCAATATTGCAGCTGAAGATATAATTTTTAACTATAAGATTATTTTACCAAAGTCTAATAACTGTTTATTTGCATTTTATACTGCTGAGTTATATACTTGAAATGTCAAGTGGTATTTTCTCAGTTTTACTTTTCAACAAGTTTAGAAAAAAATTGTGCTAAGAACTAGCTTGATATGATTAGAATTCAAGATCTTGTAGTTTAGTCATTCTGTATGACAGTACTAGACTTGAACAGAATGATTAAGGCAACACTCAATGTCATTGTGTACGGATGTGGTCCCATGGAGCTACTGTATTTTCCTGTGCTCTTTGTATTGCCTTACCTTATTCCCTTCTAGAAGCTAAAACCATCCTGATTTTGTTCTGTATACACAGCAATGTAGCTGTTAGTGCTTGGCTTTCTAAGCTAAATGCTCCTTTAATATAATTTTATTAAGCAATTAATGAATTCCTACCAAAATGAGCATCACAAACACAGATGTGATATAATACCCACCTTAGCAAGTGTAATGTAGTGGTAAAACCAAAGAAATGAGATTGAATTTGAGGAGGTGTGAATTCTTACCTTGTTGCTTATGTGGTGGTTCTCATCTAACAAAAAAATTTTTTAAATGTGTATCTGTGTGGAAGTTTTATAGAAAGGGTGGCAAACTGTCCAGTGATTAGTACTGGAACCTGGAAGTTGTAAGGTTGCGTTCAGTTTCCTGTTCTGCTACAGGTTTTTCATAATATTTGAGCAAACTGAGAAGTACATGTTGACTGATATTATATCAAAATAACACAGGTTGTTCGGAATAAAAGACTACGTGGAGTTTTACACAAAGATAACTGGAATTGTGAATTGCAGATAATGAATTTACTTTGTTTCTAATTACTGTATTGAAAATCCTTACACTAAACCAAAATTAAAGGTCTGAAATTTCTGGAATCCATACAGAACACATTTTTTTGTTAAAACTCAATTATCTGGTTAATTTCCTGTTTTGTTTTTTTTAACCAAGCTAGGTAAAAATGCGTGAAAATTCTTCTAGAAATGTGCAACTTCTATAGGATAAAACTGTGTTCCACTTAAGAATAACAAGATGACTGCTGCTAACCTCAAGAGTTTATATCTTTTCTCACATACTGTGATATAGAGAAAGGCAAATACTATCCCAAATACTATTCTTTTTCATTTATGGGCTGTTGCTAATCTTCTTGATTGTGTACATATCTTGTCGTATGTAGAAATCCCTGCAGTAGAGGTACTTAAATTCAGGTATTTCAGTGTGCTCCAAAGCAGGAACTCCTTAGAACTGCATAGCAAGCTTTTTGAAAGAGATCATGTCACCAGTCCTTTTTCAGCTGTCCTGGATTCTTAGTGACTTTGGTGTGTCATGAGTGTTACTGGTCTCTGAAAGATAAAGTAAATAAAAACATTGATATTAGCTGTTATATTTGTACATTTATATATACATTTTTAAACTGAGGAAGATAAAACTCACAGGATTAGATCCCTAATTACACAGGATTAAAGTCATAGTCAACAAAGTATTTATTTGTATTCCTTAAGTCAGATATAAAACAACACCCTTAAGTGATATTTAAGAAGCCTGGGCTTAAACATAAACCAAAACTCCTGTTTTTGTCTTGCTGTGTTTTAAGTGAAACAATGTACCCAAAGAGAATTCACAGAAGCCCTAAATATACATGTGTAGAATTTGAAACTGCTCTTTAGATGACCCAATTGCTGAAGCAGACTAAAATTTGGCCTCTTAGTTACTTGATAGTATCTGTTGTATGGCCAAAGCAGATGGACTGCTTGATGCTCAGCATTTTTCCCCCTGTCCTCTCTGATGTCTTGCCCTTAATCTTTCATCACTTGTATACCACATGCACCAGACAGAGCATCCATCAATGCAGTTAGTCATAACCAGATAAGTGAGATCAAAATTCCTGACTTCAACTCTACTCTATTTGCAAAAGTTTTGCTTATAAACAGATGCTAGCAGTTCTAGTTCAAATCTTCTTTTAAAATGTCTTTGCATGGCACACCACGTTGAAATCATGCTGCCGTTATTATTGACACATGTAAGGCATGCATAGCAGTAATGAAAAGCAGTCCAGTCACTTTTTAATTTTGTATGCAGTCATAATTACAATTATATCCTTTGCATCATACAAGTGAAATTTGAATAAATAGGATCCTTACTGGGAAGAATATTACAGACCGATTCTATTCTTGTACTTTTCTTTTTGAGTGTTCCTCAAACATCTGACAGATTTGACAAAAATGGCAACATATTCGCTTTTTCATTAGCAACAGATTCTGTTATTAAATAGTTTGAAAACTGAATAATACAGAACTTAGATCCACTATCCTTATATAGTAAATGATGTGGGTAGTTCTCAATCTTCAAAAGCAGTTCTATAAGTGAATATATTTGAGTATCTGTCCGTATGCATTTATGCTGTAAGTGCATCTGCCCAGACATTCAAGACAGACTTCTTTCCTATGTAGAGTGCTATTTAGACAAAACCAGAACTTCATGATTTTATTTATTTCATGTCTTGTAGAACAATAACAAAAATGATAGTACTACTTATAAAATTTAACTGTTGGAAAACTGTGGGACAGGTGAGTGTGTTTTATCATGGAAAATGACCACGTAACAGAGGAATGCTACTAGTGGGCTTCATACTCAGCAAAGATGATATAATGTAGGTCCCTGAAACTTTCTGGAAATCAGCAATAGAATCATTGCACAGACCAACTAGCTGTTACTATTGAAAAGGTAAGACCTTAGCTTCTATTATAACCTTATTCGTTAACAGCTGAAGTGAACTACTGCAGATGAAGTGATTACATTTTAGTTTCTGACAAAAGGTTCAGTTTAGATTGGCTCCTCACTCTTCTTTTACTCATCAGGACACAAAGGCCTCCTTTAAGAGCGAGCATTGTGGATTTGATGCTTGGTAGTTTGAGATGGCTCTGTACTCATTCATTTGAACAACTTCCTTATGGTAAGGGTGTTCTCAGTGAGAGAACATAATCATCAGTTTCTTTGGATTTCGCCTTCTGCGTGGCACCCGGTTGTTGCTGATGGAAGGGTGCTATGTGGAGGTGTACAACTCCTCCACTTTCAGTGTGAGCAAGTTTTATTCTATCCATATACAATGTTATTAGCAATGGGCATCTATTTGATGTGGATATGAATTTATCATGCATGGATTAATTTTGATTCTCATAATCCGTTTTGTATCTGTCCCAGGGTTATGGTAGATAAGTGAGCATCTGAGAGTGAGGCTCCCTTTCTAATCTGTCTTTCTCCTCTTGTGAGGAATGAAGTGAGTTACTGTGCCTGTATGTTTGAAAGGTGAACTGGTGCTTGGCTGTTAAAATGACCAGAGATTCTTACAGGAGCTCTTTTTATGTTATCCTGTCCCTCCGTACACTTTCACAGGGTTTGAACCAGTTTATACTTGGCAGTGTATTTTTGGTGCCTTACTGGTGAGGGTGTCTCTGTATAGATTCAGAAAGGTAGAACCAAAGCAGAATTGGTGATGGTTTATATTGCCAATTCTCTACTCTTGCAGCAGACATCTCAATGTAATGCCAAGAAGGAGACTAATCACAGACTAACAGCAATAGTGTCTCGGTTTGCACAATTAAAGTTAAAAATAATGATGATTTTTGGCTTCGCAGAAAGGGAATGGCTTCATAATTCCTGATTTTCAGGATTCCTGTTTCTGGTCATCTTTGGTTTCAAATCAAGATAACTTAAGAGAAATTTTAATTTTACAATGGCCTGGAAATGTTACCAGAACAAAGTGCTCTTCTTGAAGAACCAAGATACTTTGTGAGGTTACTGAGTTAAGTTCATTTGGGCATTAGATTTCATGTGAAACATCTAGAATTGGTATGAGTGAGTCTTGCTGCTGCAGGACTGTGTTCCCATTATCAGGTACCCTGAACACTGGTGGTCTCAGTCTTCATTTCATTCAATGACTGAATCAAAATCTGTTGTAAGACCGTGAGATCTGCTGTGATCAGAATACAATTAAGTAAATAAAGCTACGTCACTGATAATACCAAAGAAAATAGTGTGCATTTTTTACATCTGAAGAAAAGCCTGCTGGAGGTCGTGCACATTTTATATGGCATCGTAATGACAGAGATGCACAGAAATAGTTTTGTCTTTGGAAAAGTAGTTCCGCAGTTTCTGTTAACATGGAGGACTCAAACCCACTTGAAATAATTTTGACAATGTGGGGGTTATTTCTTTGATGTCGGTCACAGGCCATGTGTACAACCGCTTAAAGATAAAAATGAAACTTACTAGTTACAGGAATCCTTTAAGACGGTTGTACATGTGTGCTCTACTTGCATTGTCCTTCAGAGCCTTTCAGAATCTTCTTCGGATCTCCTTGTTTTCAACTTTTGCTTTGGAGACAGACCTGAGGTGTAACACCTGGTTCACTTCACCCTAATATGCTCAACATGGGAAAGAATTCACCCGAGTAATGGGGCATAGCATGTCTCTGAGAACCCCTGACTGGGGTAAGTGTTTCTCTTTTCATGACCAAAGTTTTTCAGTTGATAGAGGAAGTTGTAGGGTTTTTTTTTGGTATTTTTGGTTCACAATTTGTGTTTCTTTTTAATACGCATGTAAAACTTCTGGGAAACATTTACAAAAGAAGCACATAATTTAGTATGAAAGTGATGTTTGCGTGTTTTTTGGTGGACTTCATAACAGGCTAGAAAAATAAGTGAGAGAAGTATATTAACTCAGTTGTCAGAACAGTCGTATATTTTGCATGATTTTTCACAATAAATGCTGTATATAAAGGGCAGAGCTAGATTCTACAAAAAAGGGACCATGCCAAAAGTATATCTAGGAAAGACAATGGAAAAATTTGCTACGATTTTTGCATTCCAAATTTTGTGCTGTAGGCTACACATGGAGGGTTGATTTCGTTCAGATACACCCATATATTAGCAAATGCTTGTTTTGACTGAGCAGTTTTGCAATATTGGATGTAATTTGTGGTGCATATTGGCGATGTCTGGCATCACTGTCATACTTCAGGGATAAGAGGATGATCTTTGTACTGCACAGCTGACTTACTGCTGATTTATTTTCCCCAGTATTCTGCTCACAATGGAATATACAGTAGCTTAATAATACCTGTGGTTCTTTTCCTTACAAACATGTTTCCCCAGCTTTACAACATACCCAACAAACAAATTCAGATTACAGGGGTGGTGTTCTTCTCAGTGTTCATGGTACTTTCCTTTGGGTTTGCCTAACGATGGTCATACCGAGGGCATTATGTTGAATAAAGGGTGATTCATATCAGTTTAACTGAATGCTTCTGTTACTAAAAAAATGTTTTTGAAAAACAAATCATTTAAATACCTTTAAGACTTTTTTCATGGCTTTCTCTCAATCATTTAAGAACCCTAAAATATAAGAGTTTGATTATGTTGCAGTTTGTGCATACATTTACTAGCATTGAATTTGGGTTTTTTTGTTCTTGTTAGATTTTTTTTTTTTTACAACTATAGCATAATTGAAATTTGTCTCCCTTTATCACTTTGGATTAAAAGCTTTTCTTCAAGAAGTAAGTATTATTGACAGTTTTGAATATAATTCTGTAAGCATCTCCCATATATCTTCTGATATGCTATGAGTAATTTTATTTTATATTTATTTTGTCTTAAAACATAAATATTCAAAATATGTAGCTCACACTTTTCTGACTATAAAAGTATGCACAAAAAAGGAAAGCTGAAGTAATGTCTTGTTGATGATCTCAAAGCCAGAAACATTGTAGACTGCCTGTTAAAGGGCATCTGGCATTAGAAAGAAATGAGGAAAGGTGAGAGGATTCAGTCTGGAATTGATTACTTAACTGGCAAAACTTAAATTGTGTTTTGAAATATTTTATTCTACTGCTATTTTATAATTCTTCTAGACTTTTTTTCAGTCTCAAAAATGACCATTTGCAGACCTTTTGAGTGTTGCATTCTTTGGCACTTATTGCATACAGAATAGGTGCTCTTGTACTAATACCAGATGCCAATACTTTCCTGACTTGTCCTGTTTCAAACTGAAAGGTCCAAGTTGTTCAGCTGCCTTTAAGTATTCCTGTTCTGCAAAAAACATTAAGTTCCTTGCTCTTGTGTAGGACCTGGATGCCTGGTAACACCAGGCCTGTTTTGATTGGCATTTATGTAGTAAGGCATTTGATTTGCCATAATTTCTTTGGCATAGGTTAGCGTTTACTGCTATGCATTTTTTTCAGTATGACTGTAGGGAAGATAGTGGTTTGGGTAGACAGAATCATTGCACAAATCTGCTCGGTACACAGGATGAAGTGTAGGGGGCAGGTCTCCAGCTGAGGATCTGCTCATAGGAATCTTGATGATATACAGACAACTTTGCTAATACTTTTGGGTACTCTTTGATCCAAATTCTTAGTTCGTGAGACATCAACACTTATTTTTCATTTTCACATCAACTGTTATGTTTTCACTCCAACTCCATGACAGCTTTAGACTGTCTGGTCATGCTATAGGAGGAATGAAAAGAACAGCTTTCTCATGGACAGAATATCACTGGTACTGTCTCCTACTGCTTTTCCTGTTTCTTTTGGAATGGAGGACCTATTTTAATGATTTGTAGGAGGTTGATGTGCCCCAGATATCTTAGGGGAATTAATAATAAAACACAGAAAATACAGCCTGTCTTGGAAACTTAGGAGAAAACTGTTCTGTCTTATGAAAACTGATGCTTTCTTTTGTAAATTTGGATCCTGCTTTTGCTCTATTAGAGTAGGTTTGTTCAATGCAATAGGAGGAATTGTATTCATAATGTGAATGAAAATAGGCCCATATAAATTGCTTGAAGGCTTTTTATTTTTTTACCAGAAAAGGAATAAAAGATCATTCTGCACCCTTTTAATTTTCTGTTTAGATACTGGAACATTAGAATTTTATAGACATTCATGAAGTTGTACCTTGCTTACTGCTACTTTTTAGTAGAATCTTGGCTTGAATAGAATCTTGGCTGGAATAAATAGTAGTGTTATTTAGGCTATAAACAGATGAAAGATTAAAAAATTGGTCTGCTGCATATATTTAACATATATGCAGCTAGTTAAAAGCAATAAAACTATTGGAATGCATCAGATGTTTGTTACAGAACTTTCCAGTTTAATTTATTTGAACATATTGTATAACCCCTGTGGAAAAGGAAGTGCTTATAGTCAGTTGTCGTTCTGTTACATTTAGGAATGGAGCAGAATGACAATTGAGAATCTTTTGGAAATAGTTAGTGCCCCAGAGTTATAACTACAAAGCAGTCAGAGTTATATGGTGCCAAAGGTTATTCAGTAAGTTTGCCAAACTAATCAAGGAAAAATACTATTTTTATTATGAACAAAAGTCTTTACTATTCAGGGGTCACAGTGTTTAAGTAGATTTCTAAAGGCCTATTTATGTCTATATATGCCTTTCTATATATATGTTTATGTCTATATATGTCTTTCTATATATATATGCCTTTCTAAAGGCCTGTGGATGTCTAGTACATATATATTTCTTAATGATTTAAAAGGACATGGTGTAAAATAGTGCTTACTGAAAACCAATTTGCTTAGAGTTTTCAGTGGCAGGAAGTATGAAGAAGCTTCTGAAAATCAGACCAGATGAGAGAAATGAAACTTCAGAGGCTGTGATGAAGGGTATCTGTACACAGCACGGTGCAGATAGGCTAACCAGCCTGTGCAGATCATTTGACTAATTTAACTTTGCTGCTTCTAAATATGGGTCAGCACATTAGCAGTTAAGATATCTCTACTTGGCACTGTATTGTGCTGTCCCTTACCAAAAGTAATGGATGGTTTGTGTTGAGCTATGAGTGTCTTATTCAAGAGCCTATTAATTTCCTGTGTGGAAAAACTCAAAGTATTTGGTATTTCACATGTAAGAATACTGATTTTTCTGTTTATTTAAGCTGCTGTGTCTGACTCTATTCTCAGACAATGTGGATGCTTTAGTGATGCAGTACTTTCCAGGCAGACTCTTCTGTGGAATTTTATGTTATAAAGGGAAAATAAGATGTTATGAAATGGGTTTCACAATAAACTTTAGACTTGGACTTCTTTGTGTTGAAGCCACATATTTACAAACAGTTTCCTTGTTAACAAAAGCTTAATGTACAAATACTTGCTTGGTGCCTACCTTGTAATTTTCTCCTCATCCCTGCCAAACTTGCTGAAAATATTAGTTAGGTGACTTCTGACAAAAGTGTGTGTAAATGGGAAAAAGCACAAAAGTAGTGGTCCATGCAACCGTTCATACGAAATGTGCTCAAGTCCAGGCTTGCTCATCTCCAAATGAATATTTACAGTTTCAAAAAAATGAAGAGACTTCCAATAATGCACGACACTTAGTTTTGTCAGCTAGAGAGACTGAAATATCGGAAGTCCTACAGAATACTATATAGAAGCAAGCTGTCACAACTCATTGTTGGGTTTAGATATGTTTTGATATGTAAATCAATTTTTAAATTGATGCACAAGTTATATGATACTTCCTGTAAAAAGTCACTGTAGCTAGAAGATGAATATATGAGCACCCAAACATATGTACAGGAGCACATGCTTTTAACTGTGAACTTAAGGCATGTGGTATTGCCATGTGAAATACTTGCACATATAAAACCATGTTTGTTTTATGGAAGTGAGTTTCACACTTTGAAACTTCTGTATTCAAAGGGCATCATTGCCACATCATGAAGAGATTACTTGCGTGATCGTGTTTTGCCTCTTATAGCTGTAACACTGAATTTGTGCATGGAAAGGTTTTATATTGATTCTTTCCACTGTTTAAAAGCCCTTGAAAGAGAAAGCTCTTTTTTATAAGTGGAAAGTCACATTAAAAAGTTCTAGCATTGTGTTTATTTTACAGAAGGGTCAGACTGGTTTACTAGTAACATAATTAAAAAAAATAATCTTCCTCAAGCTAGATTATTTAGAAATGAAAAGCAAGGTTTTGTAAATCAAAATGTGTTACTGTAGTGTGAAGCAGACACTGTTTCTTTACTTAAGAGCTGTCTCCCCTCCCCTCTCCCATCCATAAGAAAATAATTTCAATACTAAATATGGGACCACAACTTTGACTTATCTGACTGTTTCACAGGATGTCAGATACCGGTTGCTAGCAAGTAGCTGTGGTTTTTAATAACGCTTTTTGGTTCCTTTTGAATTTTGCCTGTCAAGTTTTGTGGTAACTTATTACTTCCAAGGAAGGCAGTCCACAATTCGGTATGTCTTCATACTGATTAAGTGGAACAAGATTGTGCCTAATTTTTCTGTTGAACACAACTTGGTAGCCAAGCTTTTGTTTCAATCAGTACTCTTTAATTGTTGATTTCATACTTAGTAGATAAACAGTAGATTTTGCAGGCAGTGTCATTTAGACATGAGTGAACTATGATATATAGCATTTGTTTGGGATATAAAACTGAAGAGTGTGGATCTAAGATTCCATTTAGATTGCTAGTAAAGATTAAACCTGCCATCTTGATCAACTTCTATCTTGACCTAAGCTTTGTTCTACAGATTATCTGGAGAAATAATACTGAAGATAATTACATTTCCTACAACTGTTTTCTTTAAAGATTATCCAAATGCATTAGTGCACCTGTAAAACTAAATAAAATTAAGTTAAATATGCTGCAACTAATACACATTTCCCCACTTAAGATAAAGTACAGAAGACAATAGAAATGGAAAACAAGTGCATTCTGGCTCTAGATGAAAATGCTGCTATTGAACTCTTTCCAGAACAACATGTACTTGGATCAGTATTAAAGGGAAGTATTGTGCATGTCTAAGCCAAATGACCTAGTACATTGATAGTGCAGAACATATTTCACAGTTATACAAATACCTAAACTGTTTTTTCAGTCCATAAAACAAGTAAATAAGAATTTAAGCTAAAAGCAAAGCAAACTTGTCTGCCTTAAGTATTTTTGTTCTGAAACTGACTCCAGTAGCTCAGTACTGCTACATTTCTGTTACAAAGAAGTACTCTAACTCTTATTCATTTCAGGAAACAAGATAGGTGACATGCTCCTCTACTTGACATTAAAGAACCCCTCAAAGCTGCATTGTTATACCCACTGTGCCTTTGGGTGAAAGTGTCAATAGGCTTCCACTTTATTTCAGTTCTTCAAGTTAAAGTAGTATTTATCAATGAACAGGTCTTTTTTTTTTTCTCCATGACGGTGAATGCCAACATAGATCATTGCAAATGCTGGCAACAGGAAATATTTTTCAAGGAAGTGAAAAAGAGCCCATTGTCTCATTTCTGCTTTCATTTCCTTTATCTACATCTTTCACAATGCTTTGCTTGTTTTCATTTTTTTCTCTGTCAATCGCTGTTTTTGCTCTGTACTCATGCATGCAGTGGTTTGTCAAAGACTGTTTTAGCCTATATGAATCACTGAGGAATCTTGTGGGAAAAGGTAAATGCTTATGTTATCAATAAGAAAAAACAAAATTTCATATCTTCCTTTAAAGAAGGCTGGTTAATAAATGAGCACACTGCCAACCTCAGTGGATGATCTTAAGCATCCATTTTGTATTTTAACAATAGATATTTTTTTATACCGCTTTAAGTTTAAATAATTATCTGTAACTTAAAACATTGTTGATTGTCAGTGTTTTCTTTTACATAATTATGGAATGAAAAATGGATGAATGTAAGAGTTAGCGACATTACTAAATTTTTATATTGTAGTACTTGTGGCAAAGGAAGATAGTGTGATCAAACACCAATATGATCTGGATAAAATTTAAGGTCCTACAGTTTAGAGTGCTACATGGATGTGTAGAAACTTGCTAATTTGTATGGATCTACCTTAAACAAGTCTAAAAGACTGAAGATCTGATCAAATGTGCCTCTATGTTAAAGCAATCATTTGTTAATATGACACCTCTATTATGCACATGACAAAATCAGGGTGGTAAATTGGTAATACTGATGCTAGTTTTTGGCCACACAGTTACACTTGCAAGTATTTGTTCATTGTCAGAATTTTCACCTTATTTTTCTTCCCTTCCCTCCTTGTTTTCTGTCTGGTTTGTTTTCATTTTATGACTTGGAGTGAAGGGATGAATGATTCTAAATATTAAAAACTACTTTTTTTTATTGCGAAGCTTAAGAATTATTGCTTGAAAACACTGCTAAAGAACTAATACTCTTACATCCTAGGGTATTGTATTTGGTTTTATTATTTTGTCAGTATTTCATATTATGTTAAACTATCAAACCATGTTTTAAAAACCTATTAAGTTTTTGTAAACAACAGTACTGTAGCCTACAGACCAGTTAAAAATCAATTAGGCTGACCTGATGAAGGGATTTACCCCACCCCCCCACCCCCCATCAATCCTGGAGGACAATAAAATTGAGGAATTTTCACACTTTCTGTTCCTTCCCATTGTCCTCAGCTTTAATTCCACCCATTTGCTTTCCATTAATAAATGGAAGCAACCTTCCCTTGACTCAAGTGCAGCTCCTTGAAGCACTCTGGAGTTATAACTGTGTGGACCTGAGAAGAAATAAAGAAACCCATCAGCTTTCACTGTTCTGAAGAGTCTTTTAGCATTATAAGTGTATTTTGAAATATAATCTCTATTGCTCTGTCAACACAGAGGTTTTTATTATTCTTTAACTTCAAACATTTAAGCAATATTTTTGTTAATATTTTGTCCTCTTCTTTCAGTTATATTATCTCTAGTATTTTGTAGAGAAACAGTGCAAACAAAGAATTTTAATTTTTAGTTAAAGTTTTGGAATGTCTCAGGAGTCTAGGTTATACTCTTGTTATATATTATATAGTCTTGAAACTGCTTTCTGGAATGTTTGGTGACCTTTCACTGTAACAATATTTAACACTAGGAATATTTATTACTCAGATTTGGAATGCTTTTAACTTTAAAGAGAATCAATTGCTGAGGTCAGGGTAGTAGCCATCAGTTTTATCACTGAGCCAACGGATACTTTGTCATTTTGTTTTCTAGAGAAGATATGACACTTCCAATATTTTCCAGATAATACAGTACTAATTTTAAATTATTAATTTTATATACATGGAATACATTATACTGGAGTACACTTACACTACAGCCCTCTGTAGTATATCACTTCTTGTCCACAATAAATATTTTATGTTTCTTATTTGTAAAAATTATGTATTTTTTTCAGGTAGGATCAAAATTCTTGGTTAGGAGATTATATTTTGATTGAAAGAACCATAAAGTTCTCATCCTGGTCTGTTACACAAACTCATGATGCCATGAATTAATACATTGTACATACATATATGCCATGAACACGTACCTCAGATAGCCCTTAACATAGTAAAACCAGTCTAGCTGCGTTGTACAGCACTTTACCTCATGTACTTAGCTGTAATGAAAAACAAGGTTGTATTACTTGAGTAGAAAATAGCTGTTTTAATATTCAGAGTCTTAGAAAATTCAGCAGTGTGTTGCTCTGGGATATTGATGTTTTATAATTTTTTTGAAGAGTTTGAAATTTCTTTCTCTGAGACCAGAAAAGGACATGATATAACTCCTATTGTTCAATTCTAACTTTACAATGTTCCTAGTTCCATTTATAGCTTTTGCACCACTAGTTTGACCATGGAAAGTATTTGCTAGGCCCTCCTAAAATCACTCTCTAAAACACGTCTGCTTTTAACTGTGAAATGCAAAAGGTAGACTTAAATGGTAATTTTTATTGGTTAGTAGTTTCCTTTGAGTCTCCTTCTAGGATTCCTTTAAAGTTTCCTGTTTGTTCATTTGTACTTGGGCTACATGGAAAATTCATTAACATATGAAATAAATTTTTAAATTAATATGAAAATTGAAACTGATTCATGATAACTAAAACCTGGTTATTTCCTGAATATCATAAATATAATTCTATGATTTTTTTCTTAACTGATTTTTGACTGATTCTGATTCTGGTCGTAGTACAACAGTTTATTATAAGATGCACTTGTAAACCTGATTTTTTTGGAAAGTCTGACACCCTCTTAAATACTGCTTCTTATTAGTTGCCGACAAATGAAAAGTTGTTCTGGAAGTTGCTAAGGAAAAGGGCAGGAAGTGTGGTGTTTGGCTGGATAGATGTGCATGCCAATGGAATGAGTTTGACTTTTGGATTGGCGCTTAATTAGTCCTTGTGGTAGAAAGATCATTGTGACCATGTATTTTGGATGGACAGATTAATGTAGTGGATGTGTAGGGTGCTGAGGGTAACAGAAATTTACTTCCTAGCATGGAGGTCTTGGCTAGAATGCCAAGGTTCCTGCTCTGAAGGAGTGGGGAATGTCAAGGTACCCATTAGGGAATGCGATAGAGGTTGATTTCCTTGTAGACTCCTTGGAAATAGGAACTTGTTAGCATCTTGTTGGCTTTGTGTCATAAAGTTCTGTCCAAATCCGTAGGCGTCCTGCTCCTTTTAATAAGATTCTCCCTCCTCCCAGTTACTTGTAGGGTATAGATTCTGGATTTTTTTAAGAGACTAAGTAATCACCTGTTGTGGGAGGGAGGGCCAGGAGATTTTCCTCCAGTGACTAAACTGGGACTTGCATTTTGTTTTTTTTTCTTTCCCATTGCATATGAGTGGGAGGGTTTTGCTTTTAGTATAAGCAACTTAATGCCCAATGCGGGTGAAAATGCTATGTGATATTTCTAGAACTGAAGCAGTGTTAAGGCTTTCTCTAACAGAAGCTGTGCCAAGGGGAGAAGATACTGGAAGTCTTCACAAATGTATTTGGTACCCTTGTTCCTTTTAGAAGAGAAGAGTTTCTATAAAGCGCGTTCAAATGAACTGGACCTGTTTAGGCTTAAAACAGTCTACTTGGAGTTATGGCATATTTTTAGAAGCTAGTTACATTTACACGTAATAAAATTGTAGCACTCTGCTTAATCTGTGTTTTCATTCACTTGTGTATTTTGATAAATGGGGAGATTGTTACAGTTGTTTAATAAGCAGTCAAGGAGGATGTAGCAGGAGAACAGTGTGCATAGGTGAGTTTTAAACGTAATTTGAAGGATTATGGTATTCATAACATGTTTATTATAAATATAAGGGCTTGATTTTGACTAATCTGAGATTAAAACAATTCTTCTACATTATGAATACATGGTAGCAAATATGGACATTCCACTTACTCTTTCAGTGTGTTGGGGATGCTTGTAGCTTAAATGAAACACAGGAAAACAATGTTTTAGTCGAAGTTGTTTCATGTTAACTGGGATGAATTTCATGGAACGTTATGTCCTTTCTTGGAATATAGAGGAGGGTTTCTTAAGGCTCTGTTTATACATTACATGGCACTTACTTCTAAACTCATGCATGACTTCACAAACAAGCTTTGTGGGAAGAATATGAAATTATTAGTCCCCAAAACTTTAAGCTTTGTTTTCAGGACTTACTAAGCACAGAGTCTATGCTGCACAGTACAAAGGGTCTTTTTGTAATGGTGCATTTGCAAGCTTTTAGTAACAATGAAAATGTGAGATTGATATCTTGAATAAATCTGGTTCTTTGGCCTACTAAACAAAAAAAAGGATGGTTTTGCCTAAATAATTTATAGGATTGTTAAACTCTTAAAAATACTTTTAACACTGGAACAAATATTTAAACTGAACTGGGGTTCATTTCTTTAGTTTCTTAATAGAATTTTATAGGCATTACAAATTTTCCAAGTAAGGGTAATATAAAAATATCAGAAGCTGCACATACTTGGGTCTTATTTCTGGATGCAAGTACAGTATATGCTACTTAACATTTAATACAGTCTTGCCTGGAAGTCTGATTTTTGACTGCTGTTGTGATCTGTTTTATGTAACTTATGGCAAGTTTACATATTTTCATGACTGTTAATACTAAATTCCATGCTAGCAAAAGGTTTAGGAGTCCTTTACAAGGAAACATTCATGTGGTCATTTTGACAACTTATCATGAAATGGAAAAGGAGAAAAGTGTCTATGTTTAACAAAATAGTCATGTTTTAGCACTCAATTCTCCTGATAGCATACAAGACTGGAAGTGTATTTATGCTTATCTTAATTTAAAACAGTTCCCAAAATGAAGAACTGAAATCACAGACTTCAAACACAAATCCTTATTTTTAAAAATTAAACCATAGGGTGGCCAAACTCAGGTGTGGATTTAGCAAGGAATTATTTGTAAATCTTATTACCCTGGTGTTGTCCCTGCCCTATTATCATCCGTCACTGTGGTATTTTAAGTGACATGGGTGAGACTGAGCAAACTATAATCTGTGTTAACATCTCATTCTCTAACCTGGAAGAGCTCATTGTTCTTTGCTTTCCTGTGATAAAAGACTTAGCTTCTTATGTGCAACGTCTTTGGGGCTATTAACCAGGAAACCCATTTTACATGTGAATAATCTAGAGTAAAGAAAAAGTGAGATTAAGAGGAACAGGGCTAAAATTCAGGAGTTCTAGCTTGCAGTCAGCCTGAGGTAGCTGTGAACAGACCCCATTACATTTATTCTACTCGCTATAGTATCTTCTAGTGTTGAGATCTTAAATTATTTGTTTTCACGTTAACACTGGTGTAGAAAGTAAGTTAGTAATTCTTAAGTTGTTTTTGTTTTTTTTTTGTTTTTTTTTTTACTGTGACAAAGTAACTACCAAAATTGGTGTTGCTGAGGAGTCAGCGGCTCAATCTTATCCAGCAACACTTCCATGTTTAAAGACTTCTGGTTTTCTTTTTACTGTAATTAGCCACTGTAGATGGAAACACATGAGATAAATACAGTAATACGTGAACAGGTTGACTAGCACAGGCAAACAGGTAAATGATAGTCAAAGCAAGTAGATCAAAGTACTATGTTCATCTTAGCTCCAGTTTGTCTCCATGATTACTTTCATGGTGCAAAAATCAAGAGATTCTTCCAAAGGGCTATTCAGTGCACACAGGTTAAGTGGCATCTCTGAATGTAATTCTCCAGAGGAATTTTGTTGATTGTGAAGAGACGGAGATCTAAAAGATAGGGATGTTACAGGCCAATTTATCCAGCCAGCGCAGATGTCTAAAACTGTATGGTGTGGCATAGAGCCTAAAACTAAAGTTGTAAAGCTTGTGCTTTATATTCAGATTTGACGGTGATAAGTGTGGGCTATATAGACTGTATCAATCAAAGAGACTAAACTTAAAAATAAATCAGTCAGATCATCCTGCTAAAAGTTCTCACTAATTTTTCTGAAATATTTACTTATTAAACAGTTATTTAATGTGAATTATGTATATTATAATATGTATATATTATATGATATATGTATATATCATAATATGTATATAATGTATGAAATATGTATATAATATGAATTATGTATATGATCTAAGTATCAGCCTAGAGGAAAATTTTATGATGAGCTTTAAAATATTGAAAATAGTAATGAATAAAACAAGTAACTAGTGGTAACACAAAACATACAGCTCATGACAGAGGGGTTTTATCTAAGTGAAAAAAAATCTGCCAGGAAAAGAAATGTTTGTGTGATATATTGCAGACTGATGGGAGATCTTAGATGACATCTCTAGTAACAATTTTAGTACGAAAGAATTATATCACAACTAAATACATACTTTTTTTGGGGTGAAACCAAATGAGCTTTAAATTGCTTAACAGTCAATTATTGCACATAGTATTGAGCTACACAGTTCACCACTCTTATGTTAAACAGTGTAGTTCAGTTTGGACATTACGTATTGTACTTCACTCTTAACCTTCAGGGTATGTGAACTAAGGACAAATGCTTTGTTAATTTGGAACCAGTGACCAAACTTGGGGTACTGTATTTATATGACCTCTGTATATGTGGGTGGCCTGCGATTTCACTCTCAGCTTTCTGTTCCTGCAAGATGTAGGTTGCCATCTCTGTTGTCACTGTAGAAGAATTGATTCCAGTTGGCTGCTACAAGTGTTTGCTTTTGTCTTACATCACATAATGTCCAAGATGCTGCTAATGGAATATCTTTAGAATATCTTGCCATCTGCTGCACAGTACTGTATGTTTGCTGGTTTTTCCAAATTTGAGCATTGTCTAATTAGGACCATGGAAAAAATTAAACAAAAGTTGAGGGGGAAAAAGTAATGGGACAGCTGAAAAGAATCACTGGCATTCCAATACACTCTTTAAATAAACACAAGCTGTGTTCCATGGTTAAACATGCACTGTACTTGTCTTGAGCCTCAGTTTTATGTCTGCGGTATACAGCATTTAGCCAGAGGATCATTTCTATTTTTGCCAAAACATTTAGAGAAATAGTGTTCTAGCATAATGCCACTGAAAATGCAGCCTGGTTTTATAGCACACAGAATTAGGAGCTTAATCACAAGGAGAATACTAGAAATGTGAATTTTTCATTTTTCTCCTCTTATTGTCTTGAGGTTGTGACTATTTCACAGGGAAAAAGTTTAGGGAGATGATTGATAGGTGATTCTTCAAAGGACAAGTAGCATCATTTCACTCTTACTGCTGTCTACTTGATCCCAAGAGCAGGTTTGTTTTATTGTGGTGGCTTAACAGTGATGTTTCTTTTTAGGGGAAAACAATTATCAGGTGAATCTAGAACCTGAGCTCTAAAGAGTAATGAAACATATTCTTTGCTATGTGTAATCTGTGTTTAAAAGCAAAGTTATAGATCTCATTGGGCAGTTTTCTGTTTATTAGTCTTTTTTATTATCTGTGGGTTTAATTAGAGTTCTTTATTTGTAGTGCACAAGGCTGTTTTAATTCTGAGCCAGCCAATGCAAGGAGCCTAGGAGGTATTCACATGAGTTAAATTAGGCACCTGATGTAATCAGCTATAAGCTAGGAAGTCTCTGTTTCCTCGTGAAGTCAGTGGAGATAAAATTTAAGGTACTTTAGTAAGTGAGTCAGAAGTCTTGCATGTCTGCTGACTTCTCTTTAATGGCTATAAATGGAGCTTGGAGAACCTGCCTGACAAATTCAGGTTCTTAAAGTTGTTATGGATATTTCTTTTGTTATACTCTCATTCATAGACAGTCAACTTACATGTTTACAAGCCCCCAACAACTGAAATGATGAAATGATTGCCACATCAGTCCTGATCCACAGGACAGTAAGATAACTACTTCATATTGTAAGATTAATGTTGGTATTACTTCCTTCATTCATGACAGGCAATCTAAAATTTTGAGGTAACTTATCTTGGCAGCATTTCTGTGACATCAGCAACAGCTTTTACCTTCTGTTTACTTGCTTTGTCTCTCCCTTGTATATTTGAACTGCTAAATTTTTCACCATGTCTTTAGAAAATGTGCCTGTCATCACCACCACTATAAAAATAAATCTAATAATTATATTTGTATCTACAGAATACCACTTCATAAGTTTTAGCCAAACTTAATTCTTATGATATGGAAAGGTTTGCTTGTCTTCTGTTTAGAGGGAGGAGTGTTATTCTGGAGTGATACAGCATGAAGAGACAAAACAACAAAAAATCCCCCTTACACCCAGACCTTGTTGGATGTTAGTCCTAAGGATTCTCTCTCCTTCTTGTTTTTATTTTGCAGGGGAAGTTGCTAGTGAAACGCCTAAAAATAAGTTATGTAAATTCATGGGAGTTCTCCCTTGGGAAGTTAGTAAGTACTCTAAATGCACAACCTTGAAGTAGCATATTTCCATTATTGAGAAACACTGCTGTTTTGGGGTGGTTTTTACTTGTTGGGGAACACTCCCCCCTCCCCAACTGACTTTGATTTTTTAAATCAATATTTCAAGTTCTTTGAGCAGAGGAAAAGTGGTATTAGCAGTGCCAAGTACTTAGCTTAGTAGGTACGAATGGGTTTTTGAAGGTAGACCTTCTGATAAATCATTTCTACAGAGAGAGTTAAATCAGTGGGTAGAATCCTGTGACTAGACAAAGAGACAATAAACTCCAGAAGGTTATGTTGCCCCTCCTACCACAGTACTGAAATAACTGGCATTACAAAATCTGCATTTTTTAATATTTTATCATCTCAATTTGCTTGAAAGAAATTGAAAAAAGTTTATTGAACTTAGAATGAAGAAATGCTACTCCTACAGATTGCAATTGACATTCTTGTTACGTTTGCACCTTTTTGTTCTAAACTCTAAGCACAAATCCAGTTGCTGTTACAAGCTTGATTATTTTTTAAAATGTTTTTAAGGTTTTTTGAAGAGTGCTTCTTATTCCCAGTGTGGAAATTATTTGTCTTGATCAGAGCTGCTTCATGAATTTGGAACATCTAATGTATTACTAGAGAAAAGGCATACCTGCTGAAGTTATAGCTATGACACTTAATGAAGAATTGGGGCACAGTTGGATCTATTTTTTTCAGAAAAAACAAGATCTCTTAAGTAAAAATGTGACGCCACAACAGGTGTTTTATTAATGTCAAAATACCTGGAAAGCTAATCAGTGTTGCTGACCTACCAGCTGTTCCAGAAATAGGATTGTCTTTATAATTGTGATGTTGAATTTTACTTGTGTTCTTTTCATTTCGTTTTAGTACTTGCTCCCTCTTTGTCCATTTAAATCTGAAAAATTACCCAAGGAATGTATTATAAAATCGAGTTCCATTTTTCTATTTTTGATAACGTCTGTTTTGTAGCTGAAATACCTGATAGCCTGGCCTGGAAAATAGAAATTAATGAGGTATGGAATGATGTTGAGAAATGACAAAATTGTATTAAAGGATAGTTCTTATTTAATAAGCATTTAATATTAAAAATTGACTAATAGTTTATTTTATAACTTTTTTCTGAGCTCTCAAGATAGCTTTCGGTAAGGTTAATTGCTCTAGAATAGTAAATTAAGTATTAGTTTTCTCAGTGAGCTACTTCAGTAAATTCTAATTCAATATAAATCTTTGCATCTCTTATGGCTCTACTCTCTTTTTGCTTTTGCCTGTGATGTTGCATGGTAATATCACAGCACACAGTATGAGCATTACTATTTCAGATAATTTATGTACTCATTGTTTTACTCCATTATTAAAAAAATGTGGAATCCATGATTATCAAGAAAAAACCTACAGATATAATATATGCCATATACTACGGTGATGCTCCTCTTTGAAGTGCTCAGATTACTTTGTTTCTACTCCAAGAAGATCAGCTATTCTGCTGTGGTTTTGTATCATCTAAGTCACCTGTAGGTAGTCTTTTATAAGCTGCCATATATACTAAAAAAATTCAGGTGGGAGGTTTTAGTTCCTTTATTCATCTAACTTGTTTTAGTTAAAAATAAAATCTGTATAATAACAACTTCTGTGGAGGGAGCAGTTTTACTGCTGCTGCTATACCTTTTAACTAGGATTAAGTAAAGGTTACACCAATAATTAAAGGTATAGGTAAATTGTGTAGGTAAAGTTTCAGCTTCTTACTGAAAATTTCTGTAAATAAACACGTGGTGTTTGTTTTTTAAAAAAAATCCTTTCCATTGTGTTCATCTGTTACAGAGAAATAAGCGTAAGAACAGTATCTGTTTAATACACTTAATTAACATATAAAGATTTTTATTCACTTGACGCTGCAGTCTGTCTTTCTAGAGCTTTTGCTCTCTTGTGTTTTTCCTCTGATTTTGAGTTTCAGAGCAAAAGACTATTCTATGAAAACAAATGACTGTGATTCAAGAAAAACTGATTTCTGTTAACAGGAAAGGAGAGAACAGAAAGAGTAATATAGGAAAAGTAGGGGGGAAGTACCCAAGAACTGAAATAAACAAGACTTATAAAACAAGGTTTATAGAAAAACTAAGATGGTCTGAGCCTTGTTCTTTGATTTGAAAGTGAACTATACTCAAGCTGAAGTTAAGTTCTTGGACTTGAGACTTAAAAAGGCCCAGGGTCATGCAAAAATTACCTAGGAGTTGCAACTTGTGAAGCTATAAGCCAAAATACTGATAACTTCGTGAGAATATATACTTTTTATGAACCTTTGAAACCTTTGATGGACTAAGAAAACTGGATTTGTAAGTGAAACTGGACTGGAAGTTTCACTCCCTGTTAAACATCCTTTCTCATACTGAAATAATGTTGTTTTTCATAAGTATATCTTCTGTTCCTTTTAAAAATATGGTTGGATGATTTCTGCGTAGTGGCTATTTTTTTACTGGTATTTACAATAAAACTGTAGTTAGACCTGGGAAATCAATCAACCCTTTAAAAAACACACACAAAACCCCCAACAAAAAATGATTACATTTTTCGTTTTAAATTCTTGTTATCTTTTTCAGTTAGAAATCCAGATGATCAGATGAAGCTTTATTGGAAAGGGGCAGATACAATTGTATTTGAACAGCTCCAGCCGTCCGATGGAGTATTAATGTCTTGTCTTTGGCATCCAGCTGTCTTGGTGTAAGTGTTTCTATTTCAGTTATTAATTCAGAAACCCCCTTAATTAGTAATCATATTCAACTTAAATTAGAAGCTTAAAATTACATGGCTTGAATGTTCTTCTTACGGTAAACATATATGTAAATGCAAGGGGATTTCCTGAACCAGGACTAGAACGTTTTCTTGCTGTGAAGTTAGCCAAATGTTCTAAGTATTTTGTGTTCCCAAAGCTGATTACAGAAATAACTCTACTTAAATAATATGGGTTAGGAGGTTTTATGCTAATATTTAAAACACTTACAATATTTACACTGTGCAAGTAATCCATATATCAGAATTCCTAGCTTGAAATCAGTGCAGGTCTATGAAGTTGAATGCAAATGATGCAGTTTATGTTATTTTACAAATTATGCTTTCTGCTTGTTTTCAGGGGTCTCCCCCAATGTGAATTTAAAGGAAAACTGGATAAAATTCTCATTTTTTTCAAGAATTAATGTTCTCTGTAGGTGTTCATGCTTAATACAAACCATTCCATGATTTTTAAAATGTGTCTGTGACATTACTAAACCATCATAACTTATACTTAATATGGGTTGCAAACATAACTATTGTTTTCCTCTTGGCTTTCTTTTAATCTTTTCCAGAAGGCCAACATGTTTTATATGAAAGCATAGCTGGAATTATAAGCATCTGATATTTTTTACAGTTCCTTAGATGCTAAAACCTTGAGCTTCCATACTTTATTCTGTAAGATTAAGAGAGGGCTGTATGTTTGTGTGTGTGGCCAGTGTACAGCTGCCATTTGGATAAGGGAACAACACAGCGGTATGGCTGAAACCACAGTGCACAGTACAGCGTGCACACATGGAATTAGATGATGATGGCTGGCAAAACCTCTTCCTTTCACCTCTTTCTGTTGGCTTGCACCTGTGTCTTTATAGTTAGTCTCTCTCCTTTCCCTTTCTCTGCCTCCTTCTACTCCCTCCCTTCCACGCTGTCTCCCACATTCCAGCATTCCCCCCCCCAACAAGTACAGTTTTCCCTTAATATCTCGTTTATTCCATTACAAAACTTTCTTTCTTTGTAGTCATCAGTTTTTTATGTTTAATGTTCCTCTTTGTTTTTTCATTGTAATATCTTGTACCAGAATATAGGGAAGGATCAAGATACGTTGTTGTTAGTGGTAAAGCATACAACAGCTTGTTTTGTTGACATGTGTTTTAGGTGAAAAGTATTTCCTGACACTCTTACCTTTTAACAATGAAATTGCTCATGATCTTTGCACTTCAAAGACTACCCACTGAAATTTTAAGTTATAAATAATGCAGTATATTTTGCTTAATAAAAATGCCTCATGTGCAGAAGAGTACAGTAAAAGTACGTGTTTAGAATCCCATCACCTGTGTAGTAATATTGATATTCAAGAAATAAGTTACCTGTGGGTTTGAGTCCAGTGGTTGGTCTTAGGACTTCCCCAGTGCAGTTATAATGGGCATGGATCTTTAGAATATCAACATGAAGGATGAAAATCATAATCACATCTGTTTCTTAATATATTTGGAAGTCTTGAAATTTGGCAGTAAAGTGTATATATATATGTGTACTGGCCAGTATTTACCTAATTAAATCCTTATTTTCCTAGGTGTTAACTAAGGCTCAAAATAATCTCGAGGCTTACTGCAAGGAAAATATATATCACTTACCTATGGAAAGGTAATGTGGAAGTGTTTAATTACAGATTTTTCTGTCTTTTCCAAAGGTTTAATATAACTTCTTGCAGTTCTAATCCTTATGAATTTGGGCATCAGGCTTACTTTGATGGCTTAATGATGGTATCTAGGTGCAAGTTCCTCTCTTTGCTTATATTCTAGTACCAAATTCCCAATTTTCAGAGTTAATATTCCTCGTATATAACAGTTATGGTGCATATCAAGTTGATAGAAATGATGTTTCCCTGAATATTTTCATCATTATTGTAACTGCTGTTATTGTAGCATAGTTCGATTAAAGCATAACTCTGAAGGATCTGGTACAGAACACTGGCCTTGCTGTGCTTTATGTAGGTATCTGTGGAGAAAGGTAACCGTGTAAATGGTTCTGGTGATGGGCGTGTATAATTCTTGCAGAGGCTACTCATCTGTGCTTTGGGAGGTTGAGTTCTTTGAGTATGATGGAAATATATCTGTAGAGAATATGTTAAGATATAAGGTGAGATTTAATGAGGCAGTACATTTATTTAGTAAATTTGAATATTGCTACAAATTTTGAATTTTATATTCTCTGGATATTATATTGATGCTGGTTTATGATGAAAGTTCTTAGGACTCATTCTAAATTGAATATTAATCCTTAATAACAAATCTCTAAACTTAGAGAAGTATGCCATTTATTGTAAGACTGATTCCACAGAATTTTGTTTTGTGAATTCTGAGTGGCTGTGCGTTCTGTGATAAAGAATGGAGCTTGTGATGTGCCCATACAGAACTATAAGGATACTTGGGTTTTAGTCTCAGTTATTCCTTTCATTTTCATTTTCCTCTCAATACCTTTCTTGTTGCTTCTATACTTTGCTGTTTTTTGTATTTAGACTGAAAATTTGCTTTTGCAAATAATTTGTCCAGTTGGTACCATAATAGGAGCCTAATTTCAATAGTGTACTTTGAGTGCTGTACTACAAATAATAATTGTGTATTTCAGGTGAAAGGGTATCGTAAGTCCTAAAGTAAGTATCGAAAATGGTGTGACTATATTAGACAATTTATAATGTTATGATAATGGAATATTGTCAGGATAAACTACCAGTGAAATGAAGTCATTGTAACTGTAATCACATGAAACTGGCATTAATATCTCTCAAACTGCCATGAATATCAGTTACTCCCATCATATGCTGACAGGTGTGATGAAGGAGACTTTCATAATGACTGGTCATATAATGATAAAGTACATGAAGAACTCTAGTAAATGTGACAGCAACACTTTCTGTCCTTCCAGACCAAAGATCCCAAACGAATTATTTTCTTTTAGAAGGAAAAAATTCCTTTCCGTAAGAGTCTGTTAGTTTTGTCAGTTAACTAAAGTATGCAGACTTGTTTTGTCTTATTTTGCTTTGTAAAGAAAAAATTATCTTCCTCTGTTTTAAATATATGAAAAAAAAATTTGTATGTGTATTAAAGTGTCTTGAAGCCCATATAGTCTCAGTGTTTGGTTTTTTGCCAGTCTCCTTATGAGTAAACACAGAAACTATGTTAAAAGCATTATATTAATGATGCTAAGACAGGACAGCTTCAAGAATTGTCAGCCTTTGTCATTGCCTAAACAATGGTTGAGTTCTACCTCTTTCTGAATACAATCTTTCAATTACTTGTCTACAACTGTTGTTTGTAAGATGTTTGATTTGTATTGATTTTGAAGGATGGGACAATTCCACAAGTGAATTGTGGCTTTTTTGTATAGTAAGCGTTTATCTCCAGGTAAGCATCTCACATTGCAAAAGAAGAAAGAAATGTAAGGAGTGATTAATCCTTTTTTGAGGGTTAACATGAGTATAGCTTAATATAAATGGTGCTGTGATACTGTAGTAATAAATGACAGAAAGCTCTAGATAAAGGAAATAGAGCATTCTGTTTTCAGAATAACTTGGTCAGTGATTGTACTTGCATATTAGTTGCTTCAGTGTCTGCATCTATTGCCATTTGCCATCCTACAGTGATTTAGATGAGGTTCTTATTTTTCCATTTCAGTCAGTTGGCTTTCTCTTGACCATCAGAAAGGGTATGGGTTGCTGACAGGCAGTATAAGCAAGATTATCCTTTTCCAGTCTGCTTGGGTCCACCCTAGCTCTAAGGAAAAGACTATTTCAGGAAAAGTGTAGCTCTTCATTGACTTAACAGCTCAAGAAGTCAGCCTGTGTGGTTGCTGCAGCTGCTGTCTGGTCATGCTGTGGACCCTGGGTACTCCTGGCTCGTCTAGTGGTATGCTCAGGGAGGCAGACTTGGTTTGCTTGTACAGATCAGTCGTGCAGCACATGTACAGCAGGTGCTGCCTGCATGTCAAACATAGCCTGCACTTGCAGTGGGCAGCTGAGGCCACTTCCTAACTATTTCAAAATGACAGTGTGCTCATTTGTTCTTTGGACATGGTGTGTGAGTGTTCTTGTCAGTGCAGACGATGTCATCTGAAAAGTGACAAGTGCCACAAACAAAGATGTCTAGACACTGATACTCAGCCTTGCCAGGCCTAACATTCCAGCAGCTTCTTAACAGCCCACCTATGCATGCACGAAGAGCCTTTGTACTTCCAAAGCCGAGTACTCTTTTGAAATCTATTATCAATGAAACAAGTGCCTTTGAAAGCCTGTTGTGGAGCTATAAGGCTCAGGTATACTCAGAGAGTAGATTTCAGATCTTATAACTCTCAGACCATAACCAGTCTCTTACCAGCATGTGATTTTGGGAGGGTTTTTAACTGAACCAAGTATTCTAGGCATTTCAGTCTTAGTTTTATAGTTCATATTCTATAAATCTAAGAATGGAAAACATATACTTGCAAGAGTTTCTTTTTAATTTCTGCTTGTAATGTACATGTAGTATTGAGAACATTATATGTTATATCATAATGCATATTCCAGACCGTAAAAATCAATTTGGCTAAATCAATTTTATTGTTTTGTAATTTATTTGAGTAGTTGGATGAGCAGGTGCAAAATACAGGAGGAAAATCCAGCATGAAGACAAATCTTGGAGGGTTAGGACTTGAGAGAATGTATTGTTGGAATGAGATAAAACCAGGATAAAATAAGTATAAAGATTCTTTTTCTTTTGGAAATATGTTAGTGTATGATAAATTAATGGGGGTACAATATGTATTATCACAGTTTTTCTCTATATAATAGAGACCTAAATGCTAGTGATGTATATTATTTTTACAAAGTAACATGTTGCAGTTTAACAAATGATACACAGGGGAAGTTAAAATTATTAGTGGTCAATGCTACCATTGGGCATTTTAGTCCACTTGAATTCCACCATTTATCTGAAGTCATCTGTAAACATACAGGTGAGCCTGATTTGATTTCACTCCTCTTTGGAATGAGCAGCTTTCAAAGAGAAATGAAAAGGGGGAAAAAAAGTAAGAAGGATTCATCTGCATGACACTTAAGAGCTGAAATAAGAAAGAAACCCAGCATTTGTCCTACTTACAAGGAATAATTTAGGCCATTTTTCTATTACTGGAACTTAAAATAAAAGTTTAGAATCATTGAGGATGGAGACACTTCCCGGTGAATGAGTGGACAAATGACTTCTGTCTTGGGTCTTAGAAATTCCCTTCCCTACCTCACTTGCTGTGAAGCTTTTAATAATGTCTTTGTAATCATGTAGTAATTTCCACTGTTGAGGCTGCCATAAAGACTGGCAGAAAGAAAGTTCCATCTCAAACTTATTAGTGAATGTACATCTTCCTTGGGTGTGAAAGTACGTAACAAATCAAGTAACTTTTACTCCAATGTTCTCCCCTTAATCAGGACTGTGGAATCACCTGAAACTTTTAAAAAAGCACTTTCCTCCTCGTTAGCTCACAGCTTTGGTGCCGCGGTTGTGTCGGGAGGCACGCCGAGCTGCTCGCCGCCTTGCCGGGAGGTGGGGGGTTGCTGCCCCTACCCGGGGGTGCCCTTGGAGCCGTGCCCCCTGTTGTCGTTGAGCCCAAGCTGAACCGCCAGGGGGCGTCCCAGGAGCGGGAGCCACAGCTGGCCGCAGCCGCTGCCCCCCGCCCCTCCCGCCGGGGCGCCCCGCGGCGGCGCCCTGCCTCGCAAGTGCACGCCAAGTACCGCTTTGCAGCAACGAGCTTCAAAGTTTCCTGCAAAAAAAAATACGGTGGGAAAAGCAAAAGCTCGCCTCTGCTCACCAGTGTGTATTTTTGTAGGGTTTCTCGCCTGTGGCTGCTGTCGTTACTCCTGTGCCTGCTGCTGTTGCTGTTAATGCTGCTGACTTTTGTACGAGCTCATTCTTTGAGTTGGTAACTGAGCAGCCTTCTGAGAAACGCACATAAAGTTTTGGAATAAAGCATCAAGACACAGTCTGTGAAGACTGAATCTACGTTGTTGTGGCCGTTTTTAGAATTTGGATGTGCTGAGGCTCGTTATATCTGTTACTAAAATTTTAGAAAGTGCTGAGTATTTCTGAAATAAAATGACTAAATTTAAATACAGACACCTGTAAGACTGTTAATTATTCCAATACTAACAGTTACTAAAAGCACAAAAAAGAGAAAATAACAGCTATCAATTTAATTTAATAAAGATGTCCTTTCATGAGATATATCAGCACTCTCAGATGTGCCCTGCTGCTATAATTTTCCACCAACTAATAGTCTATATAGTAGGTCAGCTAGCACATATTGTGACAAAACATTCTTAAATAAGTGTTATGCCATAGGAATACGACATTTATAAGATACTTACTAAAAATCTCTCTATTCATGTTCCATCTGTAATACTGGCCCATCCAAGTAGAGCTTCTAATTAACACTTCAATTTGCAACTGTGTCAGCATGATTTTTGTAGAACAACATACCAATAAGTGTTTCCTTGGTGCTGAGAGAAATAAAATTTCCTTTGTGTCAGAAAAAGCAATCCAGTAGGCTCAGAAGTGTCAAGTAAGCTCATGTAACCCAGTGGCTTGTTCTGTTGTCCTTATTTCAACCTACATTTTTCTCCTTTCATATTCCTTTTTCCACTTATAGAGCATTGTGATATATTCGTACAACAAACGTTCTGGCAGTGAGATTAACATTCGTTTCTAATAATGCTGTTCAGTAGAAATTTATCTCGGCCACAAATTTAAACTTACACAAAATACTTAGAAGGCAAAAACAATAAAGAGATTCCAGGCCAAAAATAATTCTAATACTAAAATAAAAAAAATAACTTTTAAGGCAACCCAGATTTCTAGACACTTTCTGGTGGTGACACCTTCAAGTCATTATCAGGTGGCCATGTTCCTTTCTTGTTTCTCACCTTTTTTTTTTCTTTTTCCTCCTCCCCCCCCCCCCCCTTTTTTTCATTCTTCTGTCTTTAAAGGAAGCAAAAGAATACCTGTTTTGACAAACTGAAGAACTTCATGATTCTTAGCTACTCTGTGGAAAAAGTGCACAAGTCAAACCAGGGCTCATTTTGGGACAAGTCTGTCATTGGTAGTTAGTTAACCCCTTAGTAGCTAATGGTTATGGCCTGGTAAATAGGTTTATCATGTTTTGTCCTTTCATTACTACTCCATTTATATATGTGTTCTGTTGCAGGAAAGCCAGGGTCTTTTTTCCTCCAGAACTGCTCCAATCTTTAAAAAAAGTAAATATTTTTGGTTGTTTGGAAAAGAAACAAAATTAGTATTTTGTACAGCTTTTAAAAATAAATGTTAGTAAAGATGTTCTTGTAGTCAAAAGTATTTCACACAATCTTATCAATTCCTAATTAAAATATACCATTGCTGCTATTAAGTGCTTGTGTGTAAGTAGCAGCACAGGACAATAAACTGAAATGCAAGTAGGCAGGTTTAGTACAACTATTCTTTCCTTATTTTGCTGAAGAGCACAACTCGAGCTTAAATTAGTTACTACATCAATTTAATGTCATTGTTAACTCTAGTGGATCTTTTAAATATCAGCATTTTATGTGAATGCCCAAACAATTTACTATGATTAGAAAATCTGATTCCTGTCGTAACAAGCTCGTGTTCCTTTCATACACTTGGCATTTGAACTCTTGGACAAAAATTGAAGTTTTAAAAGTTTATTGGTTTAATAGAGCTTTGGGCTTCATTCATGAGAATGTAGCTGCATTAGAAGACAGAAGTTAGCAGTTCTAGTCTCCACCTGTTCTTCCAGTTCTTCTGATCTGCAATGCATGCTTTCCTTGTTTCTGTGCATTTTTCCTCATATTTCACTGCCATATCTTGTGGTTACAGGACTCCAAAAATTCTGAGATTCCTATTTTTTACCTTCAGAAAGATTTCTTCTTACGTTATATCTTAATGTAACAATTTTCACAATAAATGAAATCCTATGATAAATATTCATATGCAACGGGATTTGTGTTCCTGACAACGTTCCCTGTGTGGTTAGGTGCAATAGTAAATATAAATCCAAAACAGAGCAGTCTGAGGGTATAGCTGAACCTTATGTAATTATAATTGCAAAAGTTAACAACGGGGGGTTCTTTCAAGTCCTGAATTTGAGAAACTCATGTTCCTGTGCTAAATGCCTATTGAGTTGATAGTTCAGTTCAGTAAGTCTTTTTGTTTACTCTTTAATCCTCACAGTGTCAGCTGGAAAGCTGCATGTTTTTCTCAAGTAGCCAATTTTAGGGAGTTGTTTTCTTTTTAGCATTTAGTAGGTAAAAGTGAAAGCAAATAATTTTGCAAGAAAATGCGTTTCATAATCTTATTGTGTGTGTTGAGATTGTATGTGCTATATATGTGTTTATACACAGATAAGAGGATGATTTATGATGTTGAATAATAATGAGGTTTTCTGCTAAATGCTTCTGTTGCTTAAAATTCCTTTGACTTTGCTGCAAAAGAAGATATCCTACTCATTAAATGCAAGGAATGACTAGCGTCATGTTGTCTTATAATTGTTACGAAACCAGCTGACTTACCAGAAGTCTTCCAGCTCTTGCTGTTGAGGCTGATTTAGAGAAAATTCTTGGAACTTGACCGTATGTATAAAACTGACTTGCTGTTGAGTCACTCCTCTACAAAAAGCGTGAGTTTCAGAGCCGATTAGGAAACACAGGAAGGCAGTCACATTGGCAGTAGGAGATGGAGCTAATGACATCAGTATGATCAAAGTAAGGGGAAATTTAGAATTTAAAATGTCAATAAAAATGATGGTTTATTAACGAATTTGTACATATAGCAGGCCCCTTTAGACCATTTTTTTTGAAGAACTGCTTTTCTTTTAATGGAGAACATAAAACCAACTCAGATCAACCTTTATACCATTATTTGGCACTCAAAAGGATCTATGATAAAGAAATAAATTAGTTTGCGTAGGGTGAACTTAAACTGAGTCAGACCAAACATCTGCCTAATCCAGGGTCCTATCTTTATCTGTGACCAAGAACAGACGTCTAGGAAAGAGCAAAAGAACAGCACAACCATTCAAACTCCTTGTGCAGATTTCTCCACTCTGTCTCAAAGATGGTTGTTGTGGGGTATTTTTGTAGTTCTTGACTGTTTTTTGTCCTATGACTTTGGTTGCATTTTAAATATGTGGGAAATGATAGGTTCCACAGTACCCTCCAAATGGTTATTAGTTTCCTAAAATCAGGGTTACTGTTAGTTACAACTGTTTACATTAAGCATGAGTAATGGAATATGACTGAAGAATTTTGATAAGTTGGCTGTATTTCTCAAACAGGGAGGCAGGGAGCTGTTAGTACTGCCGGATTTTTTTGTGTGTGACCCACTGGTTAGGTGTAGAATACAGCCCATGCAGCAACTGAGAGTTTGAGTAGAATTCTTACCCTTTGCCTGCCATCACAGACATCATTTTCATTCAAGGCATTACTAAATATCACATCGAATCCTCTTAACTGCCATCCTGAAAGTGCACATTTTCTCCTGCTGTAAGGAGAATATTTGAATGACAAATGATGCATCTTTTGCTGTTACCTGAAATATTTCTTTAATTGCTTTATTTTGCTCATAGCTGTGTCTTTGGAATAAAAATAACCCAAGTCTGTTGCACAGAAATGTAGTTAGCTGAATTACTGAATGCTGGACCCGATAGAACTCCTCTGTCACGCTCAAAATGCAGTAGGGGATATCTGTATTTGGGTGTCATTTAATTGCATGCAGGCATCTCAGCCGGTATTAATGTTTCAATAAAGTACAAAACTATTGTATTAAACATTGTTTTGATAGCCTGTAGAACTGACTGATGTTCCTGTTAAGAATGCAGTATGGGAGGATCAGAACAGCAGATGCTATTAAGTATAAAAAATGTTTTATATGTATGCTAATATTAGTAACTGCCGTGCTTATTTTACTATCAGATACTTGGAAGTTCCTTTTTTACAGTACAATAGCTATGTGAGACTATATAGTAAATGTATAACTTTCTTATTAATTCATGGGTAGACTTAAAATGATATAAGATGACTTCATGATGAGTAATGGTCTGAGCTGCTTGCTTATGTTGTTTCTTCTTGCTCCTACTAGCCTTGCCCTGTAAATCTGTCAGAACCTCGAATTCCAATGTCATATTGTTAAGGCAGGAAAAATAGCAGAATAGGACTCTCAAAATATTCACAAAATGGATTGTTTTGTAATAGTTGTATTTTAAATTTTGCTGTTGCCATCTAAACCTGGAAAAGGTTATAGTTAGTATACTAAGTTCAATTGTTCATCTGTTGTGGTATGAAGAATTGGGAAATGATCTTCCAGAAGAAACAATGGAAAGGGGAAGAATTAAAGAGGATGTGAAAGGAGAATGAAGAGAAACTGTGGATTAGATAAAAAATAATCATAACAAAGTTAGTTTGCACAGGTTGCTACTTAAGCTCCTGGGATGGGAGGGACTGAGTGAGTCACGAAAGCAAGCGTTGATATGAGACCATTCCTTCTTCGATAAACACTTTTGGCGCTTGTTTCAAATTTCCTGTAGTCTAGGATAATGTTTTCCATTTACAGCAATTACAGGTATTGTCTGAAACCGTCTATGTGGTAGCTTAATAAGCTGACATCTGTTTTTTCAGCTGTTTATAAGTTTCCTCTCTTTGCTTGCAGGTGCACATATAGGAGTTGGTATCAGTGGCCAGGAAGGAATGGAAGCAGTCTTGGCCTGTGACTGCCCAGTTCGAATACTTTCAGAAGTTCTTGAACATTCATGGCGGACGTTCTTTGAGAATTTCAAGAAGAAATAACATGAGAACTTGCACAAACTTTGTTTTCACAGTGCTACATTTCTTATTTGTCCTCTGTGTCTTCTCTACTCAGGTTTGTTTCTCTGTTCATTTATAGATGAACAAAATGATGACACGTACTTTTCAGATACTTAGAAGTACTGGAGATCAGAAGAATGAGTTAGGCAATCTAAATATTTGAGTACAATTTTTTTGGAATTTAAATAAAATAATTATTCCTTCTTTTTCTGTTTTGAAAATATAAATGTATTTGGCTGTAGTTATTACATTAAATGAGCCCTTTCATTTTCCAAGTTTGTTAAGACATACCATTTTCATATGTTATACACTTCTGCCTTAGAAGGAAAAGAGAACCATATGTTCTGCTTTAATGGTAAATCCCAGGACTTGTCTGAGTGATTGTAAGAAGTGTGTAGATAAGCCATGACAAAATGACTTCCCCTAACTACATCGACTACAAAAGATGTCCAGTAAGCAATTATGCTAAGGTAAAGAGCCGTCTTGGAATTTCATGCTTTTGAGGATGCGACCTGATTTCCTATCTTTTTTTTTTTTTCCTTTTTTTATTTCCATAATGCTTGCTCTGTGAGTATTTCTCTTTAGGAAACTTTATGTTGGTGATTTAAGAAATACTGAAGGAGATCAAGAGTTGAGTCCTTGCAAGCTAGACATAATGTTTTAAAAATTATTAATGTATTGGGCTGAGAGTTTTATGGGAGACTGTATTTGGAGATGTTTAATCAGAGTCCTAAATTTTGTCTCTTGAGCATTTCAAACGTGTTTTATGAGAATGAAGACTTAACCTCCCCGTTTCCAATTTTCTTCAGTTAGTGACATTATATATCCAAAAGAATAAAAATCATTTTTTAAATCAATATTTAATAGATTAAGAAAACCCCTGCTTTTTAAATTTGTATGGTAGATTCCATAGACTCTAAGCAAAGAAAGGTTTTGATCTGTCTCTTGTAAATTCTTTGCTGTTCAGAATCTTCCACCTCTGTTTAGGAGCTTTTACTAGACCTTAAAAATTGGCCCTATGTTGTGGTTTAATCCCAACCAGCAACTCCCCCTGCCCTGGTGGGATGGGGGGAGGAGAACTGGAAAAAGGTAAAACACATGGGTTGAGGTAAGAACAGTTTAATAATTGAAATAAAGTAATAAAAATTACAACAACAACAATAATTGTAGCGAAGAAGAGATGGAGAGGAATAAAATTAAAAAAAAATATGGAAAAACCAAAACAAGCCCACCAAAACAAAAGAAGAAAACCCCAAACCCAAGTGATGCACAGTACCACTGCTCACCACCTGCTGAGCGGTGCCCAGCCAGTCCCCGAGCAGTGATCGGCAGCTCCCGGCCAGCTGCCCCCAGTTCATACACTGGGCACGACGTTCCATGGCATGGAATATCCCTTTGGCTGTCCGGGCTCTGCTCCCTCCCAGCTTCTCGTGCAACTGGTAACTGGCAGAGCCCGGGAGACTCTCGTGCAACTGGTCACTGGCAGAGCAGAGGACTTGAAAAGTCCTTGATTTGAAGTAAGCCCTAGTTAGCAAAAACTTCTTATACTAAATCCAAAACACAGCACTGTGCCAGCTACTAGGAAAAAATTAACTCTCTCCCAGCCAAACCCAGGACACCGTACTAGTCAGAACAATGACTTTGGCTTGTCAGAAGCCTCTTTCCAAGTGTCCAAAAGCAAATAACTAAAGAGTATAAACCTGGGGTAAATACGTAATGTAATGATACTTTATTGTTTTACTTTCCTAGCTTCTGAAAATCTGCAGCAAAGGACTTTCTGAATCAAAGGTGGCGCTTTGTTTAGTAAGTGTTGAAGTTTTTGTCTTCAAACATTTCCTACATGTAGCTGGAAGTTCTGCAGCTTAAGATTCCTTTCTCCATTGTAGCTGCTGTCTGCTGCTTTCATTTAATGCCCCTTCCTCCTTGCCACTGAATTCATCATGATTTTATAGCCTTTTTTCGTCTATACTCTTTCACTTCTTTTCGTGCTGAAAAGTCCTAGTCTACTTAGTGTCTGATTAAATCAAATGGTGATTGGAATATACTCTTGTGAGATGCTGAAAAATAATTAGGAAATGAGTAGGTAGCTTTGGTTCTAAGGCGGGTTGATCTAGCAGGAAGAAAGCGTGAATAAAGAAATAGGTCTTTCTTCAATACCTTGAAACATAGTTTGGGGTTTTTTTCTGTCCTTGTGTAACTCCTGAAAGCAGATAGAGGAAAAGTCCTGAACTGCTGCTGCATCACATGTTCCAGAAGTTGTACAGAGGTAAATATGGAGGAGGAAACCACTCCTAGTGATACTGGCACGTTCCAGAAAAGAGAGAATCATGGATTGTGTGAAAGCATGAATAATTGTGAAAATATGTTAGTGTTTTGAGACTCAGGAAATAACCTTTCTGTGTCTGTAGAAGGGGATGTTTTTCAACAATTGCAGCAATTACATATTTGGTTCTAATTCCTAGTATTACACAGTATTGCAAAGGTTTTGTTGAACACTAGGACAACCAAGGTGTTTCACATTGAATATTTTTGCTGTTTTGGCTCACCTTAATAGATACAGTACACAAGTGTTTATTGTTTGGGGTCTTTTGTTTGTTTTTTCTTAGAAGGGTTAAAAAAACCCCAGCACCACACTTAAATTTTTTTATCTATTGTTGCTAAGGCTTTTTTCCAGAGTTTTGGTGATGCAAATTTGAGGAGATTTTCAGACTTGTTTTGACTACCTACCTTTTTTATTCATCTTTTGTATTCTTATCAATGAACTGTGCTTAGTGTGGTATGAAAAACCATGTTTGTTGAAATGAAAACAAATGTTAGTTGAAAATGAAAGGGCTTTGATTTTAGGATAAAGATATAGATGTAGACTTTAGAAGATGTACTATGGGTGTTTTCCTACGTGCTTATTCAGAAAATGGAAATCTCTAGAATAGAATTAAAGAATAGGTTTAGCATAAAATCAAATTCACTGCCAACATACTAAAAATCTTTCAGTCTTGTTAAAAAGAGATCTGGCACTCAAGCTTTTATATTCAGGAGGCTGGCAGGTATGTATCATGCTCAGGTAAATTCTACTTTGTACTCCTTCATGTTATTGGCACAGTAGACTTTGATTGTTGGTCCCTGATTATGTGCTTTGCTCTGTCCCAACCGAAATTCCTTGGTAGGTGGGCTGTATATACAGCAGATGAAATTTTCTGAAATGTAAACTTCTGGTGATATGTGCATCTGAAAGCTGTTCCCTTGTGTCGTTGTGTGATACTAAATACTTTGGTGGGGTAACTGAGGCTAATAGTGCACTAGTGTAATTTATCTGGCATTCACTGACAGAATTTTCTTATGCTGTTTTTGCCTGATCTCATTTCAAATGTGATTAATTCCTCTTTTAGTTGTATATAGTATACATTCTCCTATGTAATAAGTAAAAATTATCCTTTAATACTAAGTAGAGTAGGAATAATTTGTACAGTAAATCTAAAACCTCCTTGTATGACTTGCATATAGGCATAGTGCACTGCAATATTCTTTGCTCTGCTCTGCTCATTTTTCAAAACAAGCCTGACTGCAATGTCTGTAAAGAACAGAATCGTAGAATCATTTAGGCTGGAAAAGACCTTTATGATCATCGAGTCCTGCCATTAACGCAGGACTGCCAAGCCCACCACTAAACCATGTCCCTGAGCACTGCATCTACACATTTTTTAAACACTTCCAGGCACGGTGATTCCACCACCTCCCTGCGCAGCCTGTTCCAGTGCTTGACCACCTTTCAGTGAAGAAATTTTTCCTAATATCCAATCTAAACCTCCTCTGGTGCAACCTGAGGCCATTTCTTCTTCTCCTGTCACTTGTAATCTGGGAGAAGAGACCGACCCCGGCCTTGCTACAGCCACCTTTCAGGGAGCTGCAGAGATAATAAGATCTCCCCTGAGTCTCCTCTCTGGACTAAACCACCCCAGTCCTCTCAGTCATTCCTCATAAGACTTGTGCTCCACATGCTTCATCAGCTCCATTGCCCATCTCTGGATGTGCTCCAGCATTTCAATATCCGTCTTGTAGTGAGGGGCCCAAAACTGAACAGAGATTTTGAGGTGTGGCCTCACCACTTGAAGTTAAATATCAAGTAGGGTTTGTCAGGAATCAGTCTTGGGTCAGATGTTACTTAATATTTTCATTAATGATCTCAATGATGGAATAGAAGGCTTACTCATTGAATTTACATTTCAGATGAAGCTGGAGTCACTGAGGTTACTGAGGTTTTATTCTAGGACAGCATGTAAATTGAATATTATCTTTGCAAGCTGGGAGTCACTCTGAAAGGAAAAGAGGAACAATAAAGGTAGAATACAAGTAACAAAGATGAAAGCAAGCTCCCACACTTAGAAATTAGGAGAGATCTGCCTAAATACCATGATGGCAACAACTGGGTAAGTCACAGTTCTATAGAAAAAGATCTTGGTGATACAGCGTGCTAAGATTCGATGTGATTTGACAGTGCTACAAAGTTCTAAGAAAGGGAATGGTCTTACAGGGTGCCTGATGAGGATGACACTGCATGACACGTGAAGTAATCACTTTGGTGTGTTTAGGATTGGTATGGCCTCAACTTCAGTATGATCAGTTTTGGTTGTCTGATTTAAGGGAAGATGTGGACCAGCTGAAAAGAATTCTTCAACAAGGTGAAGAATAAGACTAATTAAGTGTTTAGGAAACATGAACTGCCAGGAAAGACAAGTGGCTTTCTTCACTTAGAACGGCAAATTTTGATATCAGTCCTTTGATATGTAAGGCTGTTTCAAAAGCAAAATTAGTTTATGTCTCTTGTGTATAAGATGTATAAATGAAGCTAACTTAAATTAGACACTTGGTAAATTAAGATAGAGAGGAACAGAGCCCATTTCCTGAGGTGGTGGAATATCTATCATTCTTGACACTTCTAGCAATCTCCTAGGTAGACTTCACACTATTTCGGGACAGAGGTGGTCTGGTTGATGTCTTGAGTCCTAAGATTCCATGAAACACTTTTATTTATTTTCCTATTGATTATATTGGTTAACATTTGGTTTCAATCTTGAGTGTGACTCTGTCAGAAAAGCTGTTTCATATGGAAATGTTTGATTCTTACATGTCTTGGGGCAAGAAACACCTGTAGTGATGGTGATTTATAAGCAGTTTAGCTCACCAGGTCAGTGGAAGTACATTTAAATTGGAGTGGTATACATACATACATAGCTGTATGATGTATCAGTATACACCTGGATAAGATCTGGGATGCCTGCTAAAATGAAATAAAATAAAAATGAACTGTTATGTTGTTCACTACTTCCAGAAAGTAAAATATTTACATCAAAAGGTGGAAGTAGTGCAAATAAACTGAGAATGAGCAAAAAAAATCAATGTTACTTATAGAAACATGGAAAGGAAATAGAGCTTCTTGATGTGTTATCATTCATAATCCTGTAATCTTGCTATATCTAAACTGCTTCTGGGTATCAAGATAATATCTTTAGCCAAAAGCTGTTTATAAATCAGGGTAAATTACTTTAAAAATAACTATGTAATCTGTGTCATTTGCACGCTGGATCAAATAATGTATTCAAAGGTAATTAATTCCATGCAATATTTTTGTCATTTTGATTTTTATTAAAATTCTTCATTGGAGTTGTAATGGTTAAGAAAGCAAGTTAATATTTTTGGTTTTGGCATAGCTGTATTATTTCAATACCAACAGGAAAGGTGACGTAACTTTACCATTTGCTATGAAATCTGTATACTTAATTTGTACACGTAATGTGTATACTTGGAATATTTTGAAAGGTTAAATTACTTGTGGATTAAACAAAAAAAATAACTTTCTACAGTTATTTTTCATGAAATACATCAATGACAACTCAGAAGTTAGATTTTAAATAACATACAGGATGTGGTGATGTTGTAATAAGGTATTATTCATTTGTCTTGGGAAAGTATGAGAACAAGTCTTACCCAATGTAATAATTTTTTTTTTAAAAAACCCAAACCAAAAATCTCAAACCCAAAACACAACTCTGTCTTTTACTTCATACGTCAAGAGTCTTATTTTTTGCCACAAAGCAGACTGATTTCAGTAGATTTCATTTTTAAGTGCCTGAGTAATGTTCTGTAAAGATGAATGCTTAAGAATTTCCCCTCAGAATTATTTATTCATGTGGTTTGGGTAGTCCTTATTAAGATATATTGTTCTTTAAAGAAATTGCTTTCACAGTACTATTGATGTTATATTTTTGGGGGGTTTGGTTTTTTTTTGAAAAATGGGTGCATTAAAGATGCCATGTTAACATTTCACAAAGCTGTATGACAGCTTTAGTGTCTGGACACTTGTATTATAACAGTCTTGTATTTGCATATTACTTTTTCTTTCAAATGAGCAATGCTTATAGAATGCTGGTTTTTTCCCTATTATTGTTCAGAGTGTGGTTCCCATTTTTGCAGGCATTATCCTCATTTTGTCCCTCCAAGTTGATAATTGATCTCCTTAAAAAAAGGCTGGGACAGGGCAGCTGAAACACCTTGTGAAAACGAATGTTTCTTTCTGACTCTGAAGGAAGTAATTGAACTATTTCAGGCTATACATCTAAAAGTTAGATGTCTAGAAATTAGTTAAAATGAATCCCACTCATGAGTGCCTCAGGCTGGGCACCTAGAAAATGAGAAACTTGTATACTGTGAGAAGGTGATAATTTTCTGTCTTTAATATAAATACATGATTTAATATTAGTAAAATGGGGATATAATTTGCCTCCTTACTAATGATGCAGGCTTACAAACAAGCCCCAGAGCCACAGCAGTAGTAGTAACGTGATGGTAAGACAATTTAACAGGGCACTCTTACCCAGCAATAGGATGCGCAAAGTGTGTGTGTAAGGGCAAGGTTAGTACCAATATTAGAAAGGAAATGGTACCAGCAATTCAGAGTTTACTTTCTTTGCATAACTTTATAACATCAATCTAACTTACAATAATAGTATAAAAATAATTCTTCTGGTATGAGGACCCAACCAAGTCTTGGGGTAAGTAGTACAATGATACTGGCTGAAGTTTGTTTGCTTAAGTTGTCTTTTCTGTTAACTAAAACCTGAATGCTTTACATTGAAGGAGGAAATCAGTCCTACAGGTTTTGTAATCAGCCTGTAAAGGCCTTTCCTCTTTAATTTTATTTGAAGGGTGCTGCCTACAGAAAAATGTGGTAGTGTTTGACGGTGATACAAAGCGAATTCACACGTGTGCTGAAAGAACTGAGGCTATTTATGCATCTCTTCAGAAGGAAAATATGGGCAAAGCATAGATGCAAGCTTCTGCCTGGTTCACTAGGCCAGTTAGGAGAGGACTTGGCTGATAATATATGATCAGTTTTCAGGAAAAAAAAAAGGTTATATCAGCTTATTTTAAAGTAGAGTAGAACTGTGCATTTAGAGAATGAGTTAAAGGCTTTTAGTATTAGGGAGCTCAATCCAAAGGAAAAGAAAATAAAAGAATTAGCTGTATTTTTACAGAGGACGCTTTTGTGATTTCTGTAGGTTGTCAACCCTGAAGCTCTTTCAGATGGTATGGTGTGCAATGGAACACATAAAATAAATTGAAAAAACTGATACCAATGGGAAAAAATAATAAAAGTATAGGAAATCTGTGCTCAACTTCTTCCACTATCAGTAAATATACTGGTGGTAGTTAAGGAGGTTACCTGAAGGAGCAGAAAGATGAAATTTCAGAGAATATAAATTCTGCTAAAGTGCTGGGGAAATGTAGACAGCAGGCAGAGCTCTAGGAACTTGGTCTCACGGTGGAGTCAGTATTTTGTGACAAACATAAGATGAATATACTAAGTGTGCTACTCTGTAAGCTTTTAAAAGAACTTGTTTGTTTACTTAAAGCCCAGCTGGACTGGATTTTTATTGTTTTTCAGCCTCTAATGAGGACAAGATGAGTTCATGAATCTCCCTGATAAACATGAGTATATACATATGCTTTGAGGAACACCGCTGATCTACAGAGCCTTTTATCTATTAATGAATCATAGAATGGTTTGGATTGGAATGAATCTTTAAAGATCATTTTGTCCAGCCCTCTGCCATGGGCAGGGACATCTTTCACTAGGTCAGGTTGCTCAAAGCACCACCCAACTTGATCCTGAACACTTCCAGTGATGAGGAATCCACAGCTTCTCTGGGCAACCTGTTCCACTATCTCACCACCCTCATTGTAAAAAAAAATCTTCCTTTATATCCAATCTAAATCTACCCCCTTTTAGTTTAAAACTGTTTCCCCTTGTCCTGTCACTACAGGCCTTGGTCTCTCTCCATGTTTCTGTAAGACCCCTTTAAATATGGAAAAGTCTTTCCCAGAGCCTTCTCTTCTCCAGGCTAAACCTTAACTCTCTGTCTGCCCTCACAGGAGAGGGTGTTCTAGCTCTGACCATTTTTGTGGCCTTCCACTGGACCCGTTCCAAAAGCTCAATGTCTGTCTTGTGCTGGAAACCCTAGAGCTTAGTACAATACTGCAGGTAGGGTCTCACAAGAGCAGAGTACCGGGGATAGAATTTACCTCCCTTGACCTGCTGGCCACACTTCTTTTTATGCAGCCCAGGGTACCATTGGCTTTCCAGGGTGCCACCATACATTGCCAGCTCATATCCAATTTTTCATCCAACAGTATCCCCAAGACCTTTTCCACAGAGGTGCTCTCAATCGGTTAATCTCTCAGCCTGTATTGATATTGGGGGTGGCACCAACCCAGTGCAGGACCTTGTTGAACTTCATGAGGTTGACATGGGCCCACTCCTCAAGCCTGTCAAGGTCCCTCTGGATGGCATCACTTCTCTCAATCTTATCAACTACACCATTCAACTTGATGTCATGTACAAACTTGCTGAGGGTGAACTCAATCCCATTGTCTGTGATTGATGAAGATACTGGATAGCATTGATCCCAGTATGGACACTTGAGGGACATCACTCATTACTGGTTTCCATTTGGAGATTAACCTGTTGCACCTAACTGTTTGGATGTGGGCACAGAGCCAGCTTCTAATCTAACAGTCCATCTATCAAGTCCATATCTCCAACTTAGAGGCAAGAATATTGTGGGGGGCTGTCACAGTTCAGGTAGATGCCATCAGTTGCTTTTGTCCACTGATGCAGTCACTCCAGATTAGTCAGACATGAACTGCCCTTGGTGAAGCCACACTGCCTGTCTCTTAATCACCTCTCTGTGTTCCATATGCTTTGACATAACTTCCAGGAGGATCTGTTCCATGATCGTGCTGGGTACTGAGGTGAAGGCTGACTGCTCGGTGGTTCCCAGGGTCGTCCTTATTATTCTCTTTAAAAATGGGTGTGATATTCCTGTTTTTCCAGTCACTCGGGACTTTGCCTGACTGCCATGACTTTTCAAATATGGTGGAGAATGGTTTGGCAACTACATCAGCCAATTCCTGCGGTGCATCTCATCAGGTCTGATTATGTTTATGTAACGAAACTGCCAGTCGAATGAATTGAGGTGTATGGTTATTCAGGTAGCTGTATATAGAACAAAAATTTTAGACAGTATCTCTTCTTAGCCTGTCTTCATCGGTCTCATCTTCTTGCCTTCCTTTTGGTTTCACGTGGAGTCTTTCAGTATTTATAAATAACAACGCTGAAAAGGTGTACTGTCTTGAAATTTTTCAAGTAAACAAAACCTCCATGATCTCTCCCCGAAATCTACCTGTGATATCAAGGGTTTACTTTATGTGATGCTGAACAATTTATAGCTACTGGGCTGCATTTTCCCCAGTGGTTTGATATTAATTTGTCTCTATCTAATTCTATGAACATAAGGGTCTGAATTCTGAAGTGACTAGAGCCTAGTTTTTACACGAATAGCGATGCAGGCTGCCTTTAAGACATGTGTATGTGGTTCCAGAAGGTCATCTTAAGGTTATGTTGGGCTGAAATAATGGTTCTGACACAGTTTTATTGCTGTGATGCCAATAAAGAGAGGATAAGGGCATGCATGTCTGTCTGTTTTCCAAACGTTACACTAATTCCTGAGGTATAATGTATCTGGTACAAGTTAACAGCCATTTGGCCACTCTAATAGTTATCTGGGGCACAATCTTGTGCCTAATAAGACCAAGATTAGGAGTCCTCTACAGTAATATTACATTACCTTTTTACATTCTTTCTTCAATTCTGTTATTTACTCCTTAGCTAAAGCTTTTTTCTGCATTACTGCATTACATTTTCTGCATATTGGTTATCACTATGATATTGTGATAATCTTCCCTCCACTGTGAACTGCACTATTGGGTATTTCTCAACTACAAATGCATCTCTACAACGTTCCAAGCAATGATTTTTGTAATTAAACTCTGTTTCCAGTTTACTTTACTTTGCTTACATTATCTGGTTAGGCAATCATTGTCTGGAACATAATAAAATAATCTAAATTACTGTTCTTGTAAGAATAAACCAAACAATAATTAATATGCCATTGCTTCCTTAGGGACAGTCTTTGAACATTTAAATGAAAAAGTTGAGAAAATATGAAGAGAAATCAATAGAATATGGAAATCATGTTGCCATAAAGGAGTATTTGAACAGTGTATTTTATTCAAAATGCTTAGAAAATGTTAAAGAATTAAATAAAATGTAAAGACTGAATGATTTCCTATGGCAGGAAGCCTTTAAAGCAAAAGTGTTATGAATTATGTGAGGAATATTGCTCAAGTGCAGTTCCTGTTCTTAAAATAAATGAGCTAGAACTTTACCAAATTGTGGTATTAAGGGTGTGTGCTTTTGTGTGCAACTTTTTTATTCAGTCTACTGTAGACTAGTTAAACTAGATTAACCTAGCAAATGTACTGCCACCAATGTAACAGCAGAATTTTTTTTACTATAATTAGTGATAGACTTTTGAAATTAAGGGTAAATATACAAACAGTATACCTGCAATAAGGCTTATTGCCACAGATAGATACATGCTACTAACCACTTTAAAGATAATTGTGTGAGTAGTTGAAATTGGGTTCCTAAACATTTTTCATAATGTCTATCACATTACTTTCTGTTTCTAAATGAGGCCTTTAAATCTTTCACCGTACACATAATGACAGCCTCCCCAAACCAAATAAAAATACCTCAACAGCAAGAGATATGCTAACCCTTTTCTAAAGCAGGGTGCAAAAAGCATTTCATACTATTAATGCTTCTGTATTAATAATAGACGTCATAGATTAAGTCATGGTTGAAAAGATGGTGCTTTCTCTTGCTGGATACTCTGAGTTATAAATGTTCATTGCTTCACTATACATATACCTCAAGTAGATTTCTCTTCCCCCTGAAGCAATGGCAAAACCCCAAAGACTATCTTGAGAAGTTGTTGGATGTCATTGTTCAGCTAGAATTAAAATATACTTTAAAAATGCCTATTTCCCCCCCCCCCCCCCCTTCACAAATATTCAATTGACTTTCCTGTTTTTTTGACTATGAACTTCTCAATGAAGGGCTATCTTTTCCTGAATCCCTGGAAAACTGTTAGTATACTCTGTGATGAGCTATGAACGAATAACACAATAAGTGGCTAACACTGAATAGCCACTACTTTTTTAATAGATCTTAAGACATTAAAAAAAATAATAAAAAATTTCTTTACCCAATGAGCTTGAGCTTGGAGTGGGGTGTGTGTGTGTTGTGTTATGTCTTTTTTTTTTTGTTTTTGTCCTAAACCAAGCTGTTGGAGTTCCTTTAGAATGTAAGAAGACATAAGTATGTGGTTTAGGTTACTGCCAACTATATCCAGACTGAGAAGAGCTGTGGAAAATTTTAATTTTCTGGAGGAGGTTTGACTTGGATGCACCAAATGCTTGTTGCAAAGGGATTTTAAACCTTCAAGTGTCTGACAGATGAATTATGTCAGAAAGGAAGAACTATAAATGATTAGAATGAATGCATGATCTATGATCTCTGTGGAATGAAATAAAAGTAGTGATGTTATTACTAGGAGAATGATTGTAAATGTAGAAAGCAAAATCTACTAAAAACAAATGTCCAAGTTTGACAGTATGTTGAATTATATGGGAGACCTACTATATGTAAGAGACAGCTAAAGGAAATTTTAAAACAAAAGGGTTGTACAAATGATTTTCAGTAATGTAAAGGAAGGACATAACACATGTGTACAGCTAAGATATGTAACTAATGAATTTACTGCCCTGCAGAAAGGAGCATGATTGTAACTAAACTTGTACATGGACATTGGCTTATAGTCTTAATGAGGTTGTAAATTTGCTTTGGGCATGGTGCATGATTATTAAAAAATATTTACATTACTAGAAGGTCCGAGGAGCATGAAATTTAGAAATATTCCTGTAGTTTTGGTCATGGCACCTAAAAAATGTAACTAATTAACCTACTTGATATGCGTCCTAGTTAAAACCACAAAAAAAAAAAGGGAAATTATCTGAATTCTTCAAACGTAGTGGTAAAGTTTCCTGTAATTATTCTTTCTGCTGTACAAATGAAGGACTTAAATTTACCCTATACTAGGGTTAGTTATCTTAGGCAAGCATTCTAAATTCAAGTGTAGTATTTTCTCTAAGTTCATTCATTGATTTACTGTCTATTGTACTGTACATAGTAATACACAATGTACCTTGGACCATTTGGTAAAATGTGCTCCAAGGAGAGTCAAGCCTGAAGTAGGTATGGTTTGCAACTGAAAACATTATTCATGGGAGCTCATGCAGCTCCAGATTTATGACAGCGCTGCATTTCATTAGCACAAATTGGAAATGAATCACTAGCTTGGCAAATGAAATGAAGAGGTGTGTAAGAGAAAGGAAGAACATTCAGCTCCAGATCCCATTCTAGCTTGATGACAGCCTGTCTTTAGATTAGAACTATGCTGTTTGGTTTTTTGTTGTTGGTTTGTGGCGCTGAAGAATTTTTTTTCCATTTGGGGGACAGTTACAGTAGCGAGCTTTGAAATGTATAAAAGTTTAAGCTGAGAATATGGTTGTTCCAATGACCAGTTTACCAGAGGGGAGAAATATAAGTCTGAATCTGCTTTACAGGCTTGCCCTCAAGCTAACTTTTGCCAATTTTCAGAAAAATCTTTTTGAGTTTTGGATCCTGTTGATTCTAGGGCTGCCAGAACTTTTACTGCTTTTGCATATAGAGAGATAATAAAAAGATGACTTTTTCTTTTCCCCTAGAAATGTCTATGGGAAGAATTGTATTAACAGTAATAGCAAGTTTAGAATGCTTTTTATCAATGAGATCTATACTGCATAAAATTTTAGAGTAATACTTCACTTTAAAGTAATACTCAGTTGCTTGCATGACACTAAAGCAGTGATAGGTCATGCAAGAGATTTGAGGATTCAGCCTTTTCAAATTTGGTATATAAATGAAAATACCATTTCCAACATGAAACTTGAGTCTAAATCTCAAAGACCAGATGCTAAGTCTGTAGTGCGGTCATAACATCAAAGAATGGAAGTTGATATAGGTGACTTATAGAATTGGCTACAGACTGAAGGCTTGCACTGAAAACTAATTCTTCCTATGCTGTGCAATCAGTTCGCAAAGTGTTAGAATGTTCTTATGGATATATAAAACAAAAAGAGAAAGAGAGAGCACAGTGTTTTTCTGTTTCACCTTAAAAGAATCTAGGATACAAAAATTACATGGGCTGAGTCCTTTGTTCCTTATATTTGTGTAATTCCGTTAGCGATATGGGGTAGAACAGCATATAGGTTAAGCATTTCCAGAACCCTTTTTTGCTTCTTATTTGGATTTTGCATCAGAGGTATTCTGTGCTTATTTCCTTCCTTCCTAGAGTAAATGGGGAGGGCTTAGAGGGAGATTTACCTTTGCTTTACCTGCTACTTGCTAACCAAGCAGCTGAGATACAAGTGCATTGTGTATAGTAATTGCAGATAGCAATGAATTAATGTCCTCCTCCTGAAGGACAGGGAAGAGCTATTAATTTGAGGACTGTATCTGAAATGTACTTTCTTTCTTTAGCAGACTTGGTTTTGTATCTTCCCAGGATTGTAACAGAAAGCTTCTATGTTCTGTAGCACTTTACATAGAAAAGTTTTCCTTTTAAATAAAAAAGAAAGTATTTTCTTTAGTTTTAGTTATCTTAATGGCCTGAAAATATGCACACACATACAGAATGGAGATGTTTCCAGTGAATTCATTATGACAGTTTTCTTCGTAGAATTATAAATGCTGGCAGTTATTTCCTTAGTGTCAACTAAAGTTCTTACAGTTGTTCCTAGCTTTGCTTTAACGCCATGTGCATATTTTTTAAGCAAAATGTGCTCTGTACTAAATGGCTTTGTTTAGAGTGTTTCTAATAGAAATGTCCCTGCCACATGTATCTGCTTGGTCTGTATAATCTCTTGTAGAACGTTTTTGGCATTGAACTGACAGTGTATGTTTAAGCAAACATGCTTTAGTTTTTGAATCTCTGCTAGTAATTGATGTATAGATTTAGGTATATCCCCAGTTAATTATGGGAATCACCAAGTTTTAATGAGACGCATGCAATCAGGCATTTGATTGTGCATAACACTGAAGAAAACTGTTAACTTGCGGAACAGCTTTTGTGAAACCATGTGGGTATGGGTGTGGTGAAACACTTGATTTTTCTTTTTTAATTGGTCTGTTTGGGGCTAAATATCAGGTCTACCCAATGTTTATGAGAACATTCCTGTTGAATTGGACAGGAACAGTAACTGGATTAAACTGATCAATCTTTCAAAGTATCTCCCTGCTTCTCTGTGCATACTATGTTAATAGACAGCACTGGGTTTTGACAGTATTCTGGATGATCAAGACATAAATTTAAATCAAAATAGTTTGGGGAAGCAGTATGTAGCCCTTCTATCACTTAAAACTCTGTTTTGAAAGCACAGGCAGGATATAGGTGATAATGTAGTCCTTGAACCAGTGCTCAGCACAGGGGGATGTAACACTTAGAAATCCAGTTTCCCTGAAATCAATGAAAATCTTCCACTGCCTGCAAGGGATAGCAAGCTAGGAGAATAATAATCTAGGATTTCATCCTTCTGTGGATCATCATATTTAGTATGGGGGTAATATGTGCAATCAAGTGTTTATATTTTTTTATATTTCTCATATATATAAAATGTTTACATACATATACATGCTAAGGGGGAAGAGACATGTTTCTTAGTCTGCTTCACAAAATGACTTCATTTCTTGATTAACAAAATACGGTTTATTCACATACAAGCCAGGAAAAACAATGTGTCCTTTCCTAATCCTGCAGTTTTGTTATTGGTTTTCCCACCTCATGTGTGAGTGGAATTGAGGTTGTCACCTCATTGTGGTCAGTTCCACACCTTTTTCAGGGTAAACAGCATGCAAACTTGTATAAGCAGCATCTGAGCCAAGGCCTTTTATAAACCAAACTTTAATTTGTTATTGTTTTGGCATCTATGAATGTGTGTGTGAGACCATGTGGGCTGGCTGTGGAAGACACACTATAAAAACTAACAGTGGAATGTTCATCTGGAGATGTTCTGTGTTATTTATGAAAACTTGGGGCCCAATCCTGCCACCTTCTCTCACGCTAACCATCCCACTAAGGTCAGCCAGTGATTATATTTCTTTAAGGAAGACTTACGCACATAAAACTTTACTGGATTTGATACATGAATGGAATTTCCAAACTTCCTAAGGGAATTAGATAAAACTGTGTCCATTGACATCTGTTGGATGTTGAAATGCAATCTGTGCCTTTTGAATTAAATAAAAACTAAGTTGATATGAACTGGGGGTGGGGGGCAAGTCTATGTATTTAGTTGTATCTTTTATTTTATAGGTGTTCACTATAAGGACCTGGTTGTGGGAGTTACCAGAAAAATGTAAAGGTGAGAAGTGCATCGCAGACTCTCCTACTAGTGTCCAGACTTTGGTGTCCAGACTTACAAACAAGCTGGAGCAGTAATTAATATTGTGAAAACTGTATTTGATTCAGATACTGTTTTAAAGGTAAGTTTGTCATTTGATGTGAATAATGTAACTACATTTATTCTGAATACCCAAATTTTCTTTTCATATTTATACCAAATTACTTGAATTACCTATAGTATGAAATCATTCAGCAAGTAGATGTAGCTTTATATATTTGCAGTAAAGGAGTGCATGTTTTGTATGCCAGTGCTGTAGACTTCTACCAAATTTCTTTCACGTTACAGATCTTGTTTTACATATGTCCTTGACCATTCTATTATTGATCTCTTAGCTTGTGTAACCTTTAGCCAGGTAAGTCACCTGCCTGACTGGTGAAATTCTGATCACTTAATGCAAATGGATTTAGCCAACTTCTGTCTACTGTTGCTGGTCCTAGAGCTTCAATCCTGCGTTAGGACCTGTTAAATCTGTACTTAGTATAGGGAACATACTGAAAGCATAGTAGAGGGCAGCACAAAGGAAAAAATTGCATATGATTATTTAAAGCTGAATCTTAAATTAAAATTAATACTAGCTTAAATTATTACTATTAGTGTGTTTGATTAAACAAGCATGATATGTTTTGTGTCCAAGTTTAAATGAGGATCTACGAGTGCATGAAGCAACTTTGCTCGAGAAAAATGCAATGCTTGTCAACCTTATCTGTCCTGCTCAGAACCCAGTCGTCCTGAGAAACTTACTGAATGCAAAGCTACAGTTCTAGCAATGGACTAAGTTACTCGAGGATACGATGCCCTTGGTGTGAAGGTCAACATCTGCAGAGTACTACTAGTAGTGCACTACTGCTATTCTTGCATGCCAGATCATACTGGATTATTGTTTATTCTGCTGTGGGATTTACCCCATAGGTAGAATTATCTCAGAAGGGAGACTAGAGTAATGCTGGCAGTTTCTAGAACCAGCTTTCCAGATGGGCACTGGGAGAGGAAAGGCCAGCTGAAATACTGTCTACCTGAAGCAAAAACAGAGGTAGCAGAGAATGGTTGCCCACACCAGCTAGGGGATGCAGCACAAACCAAAGCAGGGAGTGAAAAAATAACTGAATGAACCTAATCTGTGTCAGCTGAATGTGATCATCAATTTAGAAAGAAGAACAATTTGAGCTTTAGGAATATCTCCCCGTTTTCTGGCTTCTGCTTTACACAAGCAGTCCTAAAGAAATGGCTTTTGACTGCTTTACCAAAAAGGGTTCATGTATCATGTTGTGGTTTTTCTCCTGCTGCTTAAGCATCACTCTTCCTTTTGCAAAATACACTGTATGTGCCCTTTCTAAGAATGATAGCTATTATAGGCATAACCCCCCCTGATTTTACTAAATCCATTGAGACATATGGTAAGAAATTCCATTGACAGCATGATAAATGTGTCTTATATTTGGCATAGCTTTAACATACCTCTTTTTATTATTTTTCCATGATAAACTCTCGCATAAGCAGGAGTGTAATATAAGACTGTTTGCAAAGGAAAGTGTGAACTGATCAGAACATGCAAACAGGATTGTCTTCAGCTTGAAGTGGAACCTGTAATACTGTCTTTGAAGCTGCTGTGTTCATTCTAAATACCTGGCCCTGGGGACAGTATGAAATGGGTAAAAGAACGTTACCCTTCCTAAACTTGCAGCCTGTGACAACTAAAGGTGCAAAATTCTCCCTGCTACTTTTGAAATCCGGCTCCCCACGTAGTATCACATTGCAGTAGTGGCCAAACAGTCAAGACCAGTCGTCCTTCATTATAAGACACATTTTGAAACAATTCAGGTTTGGAACTGATTTCAAAGCCATTTAGATTTCTGTAAGGAATTCATTAAAAAAAAAACAAAAACAAACCACAAACAACTAGTTTAAATACTGAACCAATTATTTATGTACATAGGCTACATATTGAAATCGTTTAAAATTTGAGCCAGTTCATCTCAAGCACAATCAATTTGGTAAAGATATCAAACACATGTAAGTGCTTCATTGAACAAGGCATTTTCCCTGCCACTTGCTGCCTGGCCACTGATTTTTATGCAGAAATCATCTGAAAACAGTTTTTCGTATCACTGCTTATGATATCATAGCATTGCACTGTGGAGGTACAGAGTGAATGTAGTCCTGTTTTCCACATTGTGCATAATATGCTGTAGCAAAGTAATTTTATGCATTTCTTTTCTGCTCTCTGTATATCCAAAACAGTTAAGTGCTCTTTCATAGCAAGAAGGATGTTTGGGCCTGTCCCTGGGCCATTCCTGCTTAGCTGTTAATGTCCTAGATGCAAAAGAGAAACAGCCTTTTCCTGGGGTTTTTACTACTTCAAAAGCTGCCCAGGACTCGGATATCTAAGTGTCTTGAGAATCAGTAAATTTTAAGCTTAACTTTTAGTGTTAAATTGTACAAAATCTATATTTTTATGCAAGAGGCTAAATCTTGACTAACTTTAAGAATAAGCTGGCCTGATGTACTTGGAAGCGAACGCCTTTATCATAGTATGTCTAATAAAATAGCGATGGGACATGTAGGGAGTTAAGGTGGATCAAACCATAAGTAGTTTGCTTTCTTTGAAACTGAACAACAATTCAAACTAAGATCTCATGTTGTTTTATAAGAGACCCTTTTAGCAAAAAGACTTGGCACTTACTGTGGTCTGCATGTCAGCTCTTTGTCCCCCCTTTTTCCCCACCGGAGGTGAACACTAAAATGCTATTGAAGGGAGAGAACCGGTTCACTCTCTGATACCTGTATTCTCATGCTGTTACTCCTTGGAGTGCCCTGTAAATACTTGAGGTTACATCAGCTTTCACCCAAACCCTGCCTCAATTCCATTATAACTGTGTCACCATGTGCATGTTTATGCTGTGCCATGCATATGCAAGCTTAGATTTGCCAAGGAGAAAGGAAGTAAGAGAAATTAAATCCTTTCCACCATATTCTCCTATTTCCCACTTTACTGTCGCAGTGCTGTCACCCCTGGTTTCCAATGAAGTTCAATTGCCAGCATTTCTCTCGATCCTCAGCCTCACATCCTACACTGAGAGAGCTGGAATTATATTGGGATGCTGTTCTAAGAATGTGTTAGCTAAGAAGAGACAGGATTCGTATCTTGTGGTTTAGATTTTCTGATGTAAGTATTTCTCACATGATTCTAATGAGAAACCTCACTCTTGTTCTGATGGAACCAGCTTTATCCAAACAGTGACACCTTTGTGCGAGTACCAACTCTGACTCCGGTTGGCAGGCTCAGCACAATGATACAACACAGTTGTTTTCTGTGACCCCTGTCTACTTGTAGGTGGATGGAAAGAGGCTTCTTTATTAGGTATCCTACCTGGTTTGGCCCTCCACACTTTCAGGAAATCATCTACCACTGGTTTTTTTCCCTCTTGGAATAAGATTGACCCAGCAGAGAGGTCATCTCTTAGTATTTCTCGTTTCTGTACCTTTTGAATCTACATGGACTTTTTCATACATCTATTAAATATTTTATAAAATACCAGTGTTCAAATTCCTCCATGTCTTCCCTTCTGGCAGTGAGCGTGTCTAGGATGAGGTAACTGGTTAGTATGGTGGGAGTAAGTGCAAGCTAAATAAATGAGAAAACCTTGTTAATTATTTTTTAAAAAGGACGTTTCTGCTACTGCTTTAGTCCTTCCAGATCTCTTGGACTAAAACTTTTTGTTATTCTTGCAAAATATAAATTATCAGGGTCTTTTATGTCTTTGTGAGAAAACACAAAGCAGCTAATGAACAAAACTGTGCAGAAGCAAGCAGTTAATTTCAGTATGATCTGAGTTAGTGTCTGGCCAGCTAAACTGAGATACTTAGAGATGACTAAACTATCCACTAACAAACATTATAACATAGGAAAAGAGTAAGCTTATGGCCCTGTTACTCCCTCAATAGCAAAGAATCCACAGAACAGGATTTAGCAACGATTACTAAAGAAGGAAAAGAGAACTAAAAACTCATATATGCTGGTATTTGGAGAGCTTTGATGTGGCATTTTCATTCCATGGTGTTTTCAAACTAGACTTCTGTAGTCAGACTAAACTGAAGCATGTTATACAAGCCAGAAATTATCCTTTCACTTTCTGTCCTTATTTGAGAATGAAAAAAAGTAAGGTGAGGTAAATTGGTGAGCAGTAAGGTGTGTTGATGAAGATAAGCTGGGTGTTAGCTGACAGCAAGTGGGGATTAACAATTATTCCCTGCCACCACCACCCCCCTTAGGAAAGTGATGTTAGTTCAGTGCCATCAGGAGCAACAGTGTTGGAGAGCTAGAAAACTCCTTTAACTGTTTCACATCTGGGCTAAGGAATAAAGTAAAACTTTTTGAGAACTAGTACATGTCTGACACATGCTTTATGCAAACAATAATTTAAATGATAAGTTTTCTTGTGATGACTATATATAACCTTTCCAAATCTCTAGGGATATAGAACAAGACCTTGTCCTGTACCTGTGAGGAAAAGTAAATGATCTGCTTCTCTTTCAAACTTGGTCCAGTTTTTAATCTGATTTCAGTAAGGTTTGAGTTGGACCAGATATGAAGAAAGGCCTTCATCCACAGCATAACAGTTTGCCTTCATTTGTATCCCTGTAAGGAAATGATGACTATGATCTCACACTTTGAATTGCCTTTGATAGGAAACATTTCCTACTTAAATTTTCCAAAGCTAAATTATGATTATGGTGGGGATTGTGTGGTGTTTACAATTGAAGGAGACTGGACCTCATGACCTAGATTGGGCCCTTGAAGGAGACTGGACCTCATGACCTAGATTGGGCCCTTGAGTTGCATTTTCTTACCTTATTAAAAAGGGTGTCCTTCTTTTTGTTGCAGAAGGAGATGAAGCTAAACAAATCACTTTTCATGTAGTCAGCCACAGTGAGGTTAAGGGGGGGAAAATTACAAGCCATGATAATGTCAGCAGTCAATATTGTTTCTCTTTACAGAACCATAAACAAAATCATGAAACTAGTCCCTAAAAGGTCTCGATGACAGCTCTGGTAAATTTAAGCAATCTGGCTACAAAGATGAATGGTAGTTTCCTGTTGCACATTCTCTCTCTCTCTCTGAAGCTATTTAAATCTAATTAACCTAGTGTCAAACTCTCTGATTTTCCTCCAATGTTCTAACACAGGGCCCTAAACAATGTTGATTTTAATTTTTTTTTAAATGCCAACTTCTCTTAAAATGTTTGTTTTTAACATTTATTCTTTTATTTGCCCGTATACCAAAATTATTACCTCAGGACTGTATGGCTGTGACACTGAAACAGATGGTACCCACAGGAAAAAGAACAGTTTTTTGACTAATACAGAAAGCATGTGTGTACAGTGACAGTCTTGCCCTGGCTTAGCTTGGGTATTAGCAATTCTCATTATTGCCAGTCTTTCACTTCCTTCCACTGGATGAAATTTCACTTCAGTGAAGTCAGTAGAAATTTTGTCATTAACATTAGCTGGGAAAAATTATTACTCACCGTTAGCTGCAAAATATTAATTTTGTAGAGTTGTGTAGGAGTTCCTGGAATGACTGCCTATCTTACCGTGCAGTATTGACAATGGACCAACTTCTCTGCAATCTGTATCTAAGGAATTAGGAAAGTTGCACTGGATGCACCTTGCTTCAGCATTTAGATCACTGATGTTAAAATGGTTTTATATCTGTTACCATTTTAGGATAAAGAAGATTTTTACTTCTGTGTGCAAGTTAGTTTTATTTTAAGCTTTTGAAAGAAGGAGAACAAGGTTTTAAGTAAGAAAATGACAAAGATGGGAAAAGTTTTCCAGTTGTTCAATTTTAAGTAAAATCTTGAAGGCGTTTGGTCTTTTGGCCAAGTACTATCAAGCACTGAGAAGCCCACAGTTAACTGGCCTGAAAATCTTTAACAAAACAAGCCCAACGCAACAGCAACTCCCCTTCAAATTAGTGCATACTTGCAGAACTTTTGGAAGTAAATCGGTAAATCTTTCCTTAATTCCCCAAGAAGTAAAAAACAATAACCCAAAAAGGAACAAACAAAACCCCCACCCACTAAAATCCTCGCAAGCATTAAATGTAGCTAAACAATAAAGCCTGCTGTAAAACCCATATTCTAGTGTGGTCCATATAGCTACAAAATGTTGGCGCAAGACAGCATTTTAGTGAATATTGTTTGGGCCACCTCCTGTTCTCTGAACAAAGAACACTAAATTGAAAAGATTTTGAGCAATAGCTTATTGGGAGGGATAAGTTGTACAGGAATGCTTAAGCAGCATGTAACTGAATGCAGCTTATATGTTTCAAACATCCTTCCTTTTGAAGGTAACGGAAAGGTTTACCCTATTTTTCCAGTTCATATGAAGTTTATATAATCGTCAGCTCTTTTCTTTACTAAGGGAATCTGTGCTGTAAATTCCTGGGATAGCTATGAGCCCTGTCCACATTCTGTGTAAGTGGGATGACAATCAAGTATAGGCATGTCATCTGGTCCAGAGAATTAAAAATAAATAATTCAAATATTGCAGTTGCAAGAAGCGCTTTATGCTATGAGTCACTACCTTAGGTATGCATTCTTTTCCCAGCGTTTCTCCTCCATCAGATGTTTAATTTTCAAGCCACTGGTATAAGCTGGAATAATATTTAAATGTATTGTTTTGAAACTTATTGCTTTAAGATGTCAGTTATGCTATTGTTGTTATGAGGCTTCTATTAATTATCTAGTTGATTTGGGTTTTGTATTTGTCTCAAGAGGTTTTGGTTCTGCTTTTGTAACTTGTATACTGACGTTTGAATTCGAAAGAGTGTGATATTTTGTGGCATGTTTTTGACATATACACTTGAATGTTTTCTCATCTGAAGGTGTCCCTGCATATCTACAATATTGTCTGTTTACATGTTATAGAACAAATCGGTATTGCTGGCATCTAATGATTTTGGCAGCAATTTTACTGGTCGGATAACAGCAGCAGGACAAGTTTCTCCTGTTGAAGGTACAGTTGCTACAACTGATATTTGCAGAGTAGAATTTGTACTGGAAAGCTGGGCTTTGCTAACAAGGCAACTCAGCTCTCCCACATGACCTTTCTAAGAAGTTACTACTAGTGTCTGATTCCCTGTGATTTAATTTAGTTTGCTGGACTGTACCGGCTGTAGACATTTTAGTCATCCTGTAAAAGTTGATTTAACTGCATTTGAGCATTTCTGAATGCAGAATTTTTTTTATCAGAACCTTTAAGACTTCCCCAAGGGATCAGGATTGGATTGTCACAGGATGGTCCCAAAAAGGATGTTGTGCTGCATCTGCTTCTGCTTGGCAGGACACCAACATCAAGGACTCCTGTCTGTTCTCACCTGCCTTAATGCAGTGCAGCCAAGAGCAACTGAAGTTTGTAGGTGAAGGTATTATGAATGTCTTAGTTCTGCTTCGAGTTTTTACTTCATTTTTGGCAAACATGATTGATTGCAATTGTAATAGTATAAAAAATAAATTACATCATATCTCAGGACACTCACAATTTTTTTAAAGGATCTTGCAACAGTTTATTTTTAGATTCTGAGACTGAACTGTCTTCTGATACCCATTTCAGCATACCTGTCAGAATTGATATCTGAGAAGAGCTATAGTGAAGGAAGACAATTGCATAGCTGGACAAAAAGGGTCAGTATCTTTTGTTATCCAAGTCTGAGTTAAGGTCTATGCCCTGTGGAACAGAAAACGTGGCTCTAGTCATGTTCTGTTTATCTTAATTTTTTCCCCTAACATTTCTATCTTATTTTCTACATATGGCACCTTTTGTACAAATGACCACCTGCTCTTAGAGCCTAAACCAGCTGTTTAACAACATTGCATTGTTGAAATAAGGGGTTTTTTTTTCAGTTCCCTGAAGTACTTACAGCTTTTAGCCTCTGATGCTCTTTAAAGTTCAAGTGCTTTTGAAGATACGGCATATTGCAGACACAGCATGTGATGGAATAAATGAACATAGAATGCAACTCACTATCTGTTTGATCTCTCTAGATGCTGGTAATTGGTGGTGGCATTGCTGGGCTGGCTGCAGCAGAAGCTGCCAAAGCAATGGGAGTTGCTGTCAGGGGATTTGATACTAGGTAGAGTAAGAAAATATGGCTTAGAATCTAGAACACTGCTTACTTTATAAAATATTCTAGTCAGAATTCTCCTCTGCTTTGCACTGAAGGATGTCCTTCAAAACCAATCTACCAGGTTTATGTGTCACAGGAAAAATTCTTAACTTGCAGATTTTTTACTTAATTGATTGCTGATTAAGACAAACTTCAAATTGCTGAGTTGAGTATTCAGGAAAAAAGAAAATAATTAAAAAAACCCCACCGAACAAGTATGCTGCTTCCCAACTTCCCAGGTCCAACTTAAGCCAAACATTATCCTTCCCCCTCGCCCCCTTCCTAGTCTCAACTTTCCTTTTTTTCCATGTACATTACACTCAGTCTATCCCAGTTCCTTTGAGCGTGGGGTTGTGTGCAACTGTTTCCAACCCACCTCTCATGGCTTCCCCTATCCCAGCGTGGGTCACCCCTGGGCCGCTGTCCCTTGGATGGGGAATTCCCTTTGGTATGGAATGCCTGCTTCCAAGTGTGTCTTACTAGGTGTCTGTCTCCTCAGCACTTCATGTCTCTATCTCTTCACATTTCCTACCCTAGCAGCTACTGCTCATGTGTGTGAGCAGGGGTGCCATGCGCTGCTCTGGCAGCTTTTGGCATGTGAGAGGATGTTTACATGGGTTGTGAAGCCAGCTGGAACTGGATAGCACAGGGCACTTCATGGCTGCCTTCTGCTCGGGTCACCTCTGCAGCTCCTGCCACCAACCCTTGCAAATTATGCCTGCTACAGCACTCACACGTGAACTGATTAGGCACTCATGTTTGTACTAATTGGGTGTTCATAGGGAAGTTAATTGTGTGCTCGTGTGTTAACACTGCGATTTGTCCAGGATGTGGTGGCCACCTTTGCCACAAGGGCACGTTGCTGGTTCATGGTCAATGTGGCATGCATGAGGGCCCTGGGTCTGTTTCTGCAAAGCTGCTTTTCCGGTCATCGGTATTGTTTGTACTGGTACATGGTGTTATTCCTCCCCAGTTGCAGGTAAGGAGATAACAGTACGCAGATTTCTAGCTGACATTCTGCTATAGACCCTGTATTCTTGTCAGTCAAATTGCTTCATATTCAAACTGTCAAAAACTGGAAAACAAATCATCATAATTTTGGATAGAGAACTTTGTTATACCATTTAGTCCATTTCTCTGTCAGTGTAAGCCATTAACTACAGCCCCTTTTTATTTATCTCATCAAGATTTTGTCCTAAGCAACTGAACTTCTGTGGTTCCTCTTGCATCCTTTGGGAATCTATGTACTTGTAGTCAGGAAATGACTTTTTTTTCCTTTTTTTTTTTTTCCCCTCTATTTCACTCAGTTATGTAGGTGTGATTAGGCTCTGATTCCATATGAAAGTCTGGGGGCTGTTCACCTGGCCCCCATCAAAATACAATGGGAAGCTGCACAAGAACAGCTGTTCTCCTGCATGTATGAGATTGAGCTGGGACCTTGGTATTTTAGCAGTGATGAATAGTACTGCAATCCTAAACATATGTTGTTATTGAATTAATATTTAATTAATAGAATTATGGACTAACTACCACAGTATCTATAGCAAAAAAAAAACCAAACCAAACAATGCACTATAAAAACTCTTTAGTAATCCATATATATTATAATATACTTTAACCCACAACAGAGAAAACGTGCCATTTAATTACTGCATAACATACCATAAATGTTTTATTTAAGGGAACAGTAACTCTTACTACTTAAGAAGACTGGTAGGTTTTTCCAATGAAGTTATTAAATCGTATGCTTAGACATGTGTTATAGATAGACTCTGAGCAATGACTACTTAGCAAAACCAGCCTTTTTTTAGTTTGGACAAACTAACTTGGATTTTTCTCTAGTAAAATAGGCACCCAGGTAAGTATTTTCACATGTATGAAACTGATTTTAGTGATCAGTGATTTTTTTGACATTTTTGTTTGAAAAAAAAGTTTAGAACCTGCTGAAGTAAAGCTGATAAATAGGTTGGCACAGCCTGATTTGCCTAGTGCTTATGAAAAACTGACTCTTGCTCCTTTTTAAACAGATCTAGTTACAATGACAGAGTCTGTTAACTACTGTTGTCTTGCCTCTGTTAATATGGCAATGATTGTTTTTATAAACATAGAAAAAATATAATCCTATATCTGTCATCTTCATTATTTGTGCCTGGGCTTCCAGTGCTGGAAGAGCTTAAATGCTTTGGAGCAGAACCTCTAGAAGGAGATAACTGCTGAAATAGGAAAGGGTGTTGGAAGCTATGCGAAATAAATGTCCCAAAACCATATTGAAGCAAACCTGGTATTATTTGCTGAAAAGTGTAAAGAAGTGTTACTGATATGAGTACAGCTCTTATTCCAGGTAAGATACTGCTTTTATAACTATGGGAAAGCCTAAACATATGGCCCTATAAAGCATAACATACTTAGTGAAATACACATGTATCTAGATATGTACTAAAGCCTATTAATGAGTAAAGGCTTCACGATGAGATTTTACTTCATTTTTATTGCATGGTTTAGAGTATTTTCTTCTCTTTGCTAATGATTTCCTAGTAATTTTCAATTCAGACTCAATGTGGATAATGTTTTATATTTATTTCTGAAAGCTCCCATGTGTTTTACGTATCTCCCCATTTATCCTCTTTAATTCTAGTAAGAACTATTAAACTTGTTTGGTTTGCTTTCTTAAACATGGAATCAGGGAAGAAAGCTCCAATTCCAAACACTAATGGTATGATGGAGTCAATGAAAGAATGATCAGTAATTGTGGAGCTGAGGCTTGGAGGTAAAGCAGAAAGTACTTATCCTGCAGAACTTTGTTAGGCACGTATATTATACATCAGCATGTAGAAATAGCTGATGTGCAGAGAAAATACAAATAATGTCAGTGTTGCTCTAACAAATGAAAAAGTAATAGATGCTATAGTAATAGACTGTCTTTCCTTGAAGCCACTGCAAGTCTGTCATGGAATTCTTACCAACGTATTGTGGGGCAATAAAGCAAAGTCTTTCATAAGGAATGAAACCACAAATTGGAATATTATTCAGACAGCATTCCATCATGTTTTATGCATTGTGACTTTTATAAACATGGTAACATCATTTTTAACAATTATATCCATAAATGCTCTTAAATTCATCCCTAGAGCTTTATTAACAGAATTTTCAGTGTCCTATTCCAAATATAGAAAAAGAGAAAAATCAGTTTAGAGATTTGTTTAATTTTAATATTCAAAAGTGTTCGGTGTCACTGTTTCACAATATGAATGGTAGATTTTAACAGATTATCATGAAAAAGATTACCATTTTTAGGTGAAGACTAAGTTCAGGTGTGATCTCGAAAAGTCATGTGGTGTGTAATGATAAGATGATATAAAGGTGCAATCACTTGTCTGCAACCAAAGCATATGTTATTGTCTAAACAGTTCAAGTTTTACCAGTTGTATGGTTTTGGTTGTTTGGGCTTTTTTCAGAACAGTGCCATGCTAAGCAGTGACATACCTAAGATGGGAGACCATCTTCAAAATGTGTGAAGATGTAATCAGTCTTGAACTTTTTCTTTCATTATCACTTCAGGGGTCACATTTCCAGCTTATTTATTTAGTTACAAGGATATTTTCCTTTTTGAAGGGAAGACTATTTTTGTGTAATGATCTGGTTCTAGCAGTTAAAAATCAATGACAGACATCATAAAACGGATGTTATCAAGTGTCCATAGACTTGCTGGCCTCCACTGGTGGAGTTCTAGGAGGACCTAACTGTCTCTTGGTTTTTTGTCTCTCCAGCTATGTACTAAATAGGTTGTTCAAACTATTTTAAATTTGTAACATTGGAGCCTGATTAAAGATAGTCAAGTTTGCATAATTCTCAACTCGAAGAAATTTGCTATCATCATTTTCCCTTAATGGGAGAAGTCCAGTTATGCCTTTTACTCTGGGGGGAACATATATTTCTGCTGATTTTCTGTTGAAAATTTGAATTGAAATGCTTACGTTTTATGTAGCTTTTGAAAATATAAGTACTCGCCTTATTGTCCCATTTCTGAGTATTTTGTTCTGGGTCAGGTTTTATGTGCCTGAGTTGAACCGTTGTCACATATAATCAGCAGTTTGGATATTGGTTGCCTCTCCTTCCTAGATGTGCTACCTAGACTGCAGGTCCCGTGTTGCTTGCACTGTGTTTGTGTTGGTATAGCAGCGGGCTTTAGGCACACAGACCTGCATGTATGCTGTGGGGCTCAAAGGTTTGTTTAATTTATCAATTTAAATGCCCAGCTTACACAGTGAAAAACCTATCCAAGTTGTGAGGGTCCTGTAGTATGAAAACACTTCAAATACTGTTGTGCAAGAGAAATCCTCTATGCACCTGCTATTCTCTACCTTAGTCTCTTCAGTAACAACTATAATGCTGTGTTTCCCCCCTCCCCACTTTTTCTAGTACTGTGTCATTTCTTTCCTTTGTAAAAACCCATTATTTGAAGTAACTAAAAATTTGAAGTAACTAAAATATCATTTCAGCATGTGGGAGTTTACCTGAGGAGGAAAAATCTGTCGTCAGGAACCAACTTGGAAAGTGGGCTATTAAAGCAATAGCAGAATACTTGCAGCCTTCACTGTTTTCCAGGTAGTAGGCACATACATTGGCCTGTTCCGGAAAGCTACGTGAAAAGAACAGTCCAGCTAAAAATATTTCAATTTTACCTTGTACTGACTTCTTCTGTGGCTGCCATACTTGACTATCCTGTCATGACTTACTCCAGAACGTGTATTAAATCCAACATGTGTGGCTGCATATGGGATGAACTGGCAACTGCAATGTCCAGATGGCTATCCTGGAATGATGCAATGAAAGAAAGGAACAATAATTTAGGGTACAGCGTTCAAGATCAGAACTCCATATAAGTTGTTTTGAGAGCATGGCATTAGAATTCTTTTGTGGCTTTTTGATGTTCTGTCTTCATAATAATATGAGGGGACGTTAAAGAAACATGATCTTAATCCAGATGTACTTGAGAAGAATTTAAGTTTTGAAGGTATCTCTGTCTTCCTCCTTGGGACTGACTGGAGTGCAATTAATCTGTGAAACACATTGTGCAATGTGATTCTTATCAGACAATCATGAGGTGTTTTCGAATTTGAAGAAGTAGTTGATTTCTTACTCTCAAAAATAAGCACCATATGGTTTTGTAACCAGTTCCCTGACTGGCCTCCCAGCTCATTTAGTCTCTGGCTTTCTGACAGAATTGCTGACTCTCTTTTGGTTGTGCATCAGAGTAAACTATTAGTTTTAAACAGAATCCCTAACTTGTAAAGAAAACTGTAGTAACTCATGTCTGCAGTAATATGCAAATTTGATTTACTAGCATGTATAAAACGGTATGAGATCTGTGGAGAACATGTGAAAAGTTTCCAATACATGAAAGCTTTGACAACTATTTATTTTCCTTTCTCATCAGGGTGTGGTGAACACTGGTTACAAGGATTTGCCAAGTAGAATGGCTACTCCAGCCAGTAGCCTTTTTTCCGATAACATCTTGAAGTTATTAAAGCTGTTTCTCCTGAGAAAGAATATTTCAGTTTCAACAAAAGGACGATTTAGATTATGGGGCTATTGATCATGTCATTAGAGGAATTTTGATAATGAAGGTGAGTTTCAACACCACTTAAACATTTTTGATAAAAACATATAAAATGTGTTGTATGAAAGCAGTGATTTTGCTAGTGAGTTTAGTCATTCCAAGGAAACACTATCATTCAATGTCTACATGATAATGTGGTGAAGGGAATTTTCTTGCATGTTTCAAGCGCTAAAATATGGGGCAGAAAGAGATTCATAAAAATTTTGATACTGTAAAATTATTGTTGTACTTTAAACTTGTGTCTTTAAAGAATGTGTTACTGAGAATCAGCCCATCTCGTGAGCTACTCAGCTGTGCCTTAAGCAATATGACTTCAAGTGCTAGACAGTTTATGGACTCAAATCCGTACGCATTGAACAAAGGTGCTGACAAGTAGGAATAGGTGAGCTGTTCGTGATACCCTAAAAGACTTCAAGTAGTGCAAGTACTTCAAAGGCCAAATGTTTTGATGACACTTACTACGTCTTTGTGCCAAGGTACAGTAGAGGTAGAGCATCGCTTATAGATACAGTGGCTTTCTATTGAAACAAGCAGGGGTTTAGCCTCAGAATATGAAATGTATTTCAACCCTGAGATGACATCATTGGGCTATATCCTGCATAGTCTCTGTTGTAACAGCAGTAGCCCTGATACCTTCCAACATTTGGCCCCTTATTCTGGGAGGAGAAAAGGAACTAGATATACTGTTGAATCAGGAGGCAGCCTTAAGATCGGTGAAAACTGATATTACTTCTATGTTGGCTGTAGTTTTCTGTATGAAAGATGTTTCTTGAGATAACCTGATTCTTTTTCAGTTAAGCTTATTTTGGATGTAGTGAAGAGGAAGGCTTAATTTCTGTAGTCATGGTGAGCTGAAGATTGACAGGAATTCATATTTGCCTGGAGGTAGCATTAAACAAAAGTACAGTCATGCTAAACATTTAAACATTGGCAGACTGGAATTGCTGTTTGGCTAAGAAAGTGTTTGTAAAGAGAAGCATATTCACGTTCAGCTTTTAAGGAATGTAGTCTAGGATTTAGGTAGACTTTCTCATTTAATGTTTATTTTCTGGGATTTTTTTGTGTGTGTGGTGGGTTTTTTTTGAGTTTTTTTCCCCTCCAGTGTCAAGCGTATTACATCTGAAATGTATCAGGCCAAATCTGGTGCAGTAAGAACACAAGGACAGTTCTTACAACTGCCTGAATTCAATGGTTGGTGCTAGTTTACAGACCAAGGTTATTGTGATCAGTATAAGGTAAAGGCCAAATCCTACCCCATTTACTCATGTAAGTAATCCCACTAATTTCAGGACAAATCAGTAACCCTGACAGAACTTTGCCTGAAGGGTCAGTCTGTAATATAATGAAAGGCAAGATACAATAGGAATCCATCATAATGATTGTTTCGTTCTTCAACAGAAAGGTGTGAAGTGTTATTTCAATAACCTTTTTCAAGACCAACACGCTTTCTATTAAAAAAAAAAAAAAAAAAGGACAGAACAACAGGAAAAGCCATACTCTTACAATCTAGGAAAACGATTATCACAGCTGCAACTTATATAAAAGGTAAAAGAGAAATAATTTATTTATATTTCTTGTTGCCAGTTTGGCCTTTAAATGATAAGCCACACTAGGAATAATTAGAGAAAAATAAAATGAGCTCCTGGAAGTTAGTGTGGATTAACATTGAAAAACAGCAGGCAGTGGTAAGTCAGGGTTGCTAACATATCACATTGCTTTCCAATTGAATGAAAGGCTAAAAATTCAACTTTTCAGGATCCTTGGTGAATCACTGTATACCTTTTGTTACTAAGGAACTTCTTCTGATATTAATTATGTATGAAATAAAGAGCCAATATGGTATAGGTTAGGGACCCAATCCAGGGCCAATTGAAATTAACACAGACTGTTCACAAAAGCTTTTGGATCAAGGCCTGTATATACTGCATAACTCCAGATGTTATTATCTGTGTTGAAATATATGTATGAAATGGAAAATGAATCACATAGCAAGGTTTTGATTATGTTGAATAATAATTTCCTCATAAACAAGAATGTTATGGTCTTTGCATTAAGTGCCTTTAAAATAACGATAGAATTAAAAAAGAATAATGCAAATGATAACAGAAAAGGATACACAAGCATAACTTTTCAAGGGTTCACTATCTTCAGAGCTTATGTTCAAGGTAAATGAATAACAGTAGAAATATCTATTAGTTCAAGAAAAGCAGGTATTGGTGGTACAGAAAGTTGATTTTAAAGGAAGAAAAAAAAGAGCAGGAAGCCTGTTTCACTTAGTGAACCATTCCATAAGCAAGGTTTGTACAGCATCTGAAAAACCTTTCTTACCACCTCCTTCAAGGGACACTGACTTAAAAGGTTTTGTCCAAAGTATTATCCCTGTTTGAAAATCTATGTTTTTATTAATGTTGGGCAACTTGTATGCAAGTTTTAAAGTTTTAATTAAAAACTTCCTAAAATTATAATCCAACTAAAAAATAAACTCCTGTGATCTCCAAGAGCAAGATTGTGATATCTTTCTGCATTGGGCTTTGTCTTGAATCAGAGAAATTCATACTGTACATTGATTTACTCATAGCTTACTTTTGTATATTTAACAAAACATTGTGCAAGTGATGACAAAATATGTCTCCAAGTAAAATATCATATTATCTTGGACTAATGAAATGATCTAGTCTTTTCCTAAAGAGGGAGAAACATTTCCTCAAACTACCAACACATATGGTCAGAAAGACTAGTACTGGGAGCAATAATATTTTCTCCCAAGGAAGTATTGTTGAACTCTTTGTGTGGTCTGCATCTTTTAACAATGTTCAGATGCTACACTGTGGTCTGTATTCGTACTAAAGCAGTAAAGGTTGTGAGAAGTCACTGGGGAATTTATGACATATTTAATTTGGGGTTTTTTTGATGAACTATTTCTCCATATTTGCCCAAGTAAAGCATTTTTTTATTTAAGAAATTTAGTTTGGCAGTCCCTATGCATCTGCTGGATCTGGGGGTCCCCACTTCATGCCCAGGTTGACAAAGATTCTATTATTCCAAAAATAGTTTTCTGGCAAAAACAATGTATACAAGTTATGAATGTAAAAGCATGTGCAGGAAATGCTTTCTGCTGCCATGGGTGTCAGTTACACAACTTCAGTAGAAGCAGGGCTTGGTTTTATTTTATGATTAATAAAGAAAAGTGCTTTTTTATTCTTCTTAATGTATACCTTTTTCTTTATAGGGTTGGCAGATATTTTAGGACTGATGCTTGTTTCTCCTAATCCTTTTACTCAAATAGTGACCAGATTTGTTTTTGCTTGGAATAGTGGTTATCACACTACCCACAGAGTCACACCTGGCCTCCATTTGCCTCTCGTACCAGAAATTGTATTTATTATTGCTAAGCACACTGTCTGCTGCTTTCTTCTCTTGTGTGCTTTGTAATGGCAGATTTGAGTTCAATTTCATTAGGAGGGACCTACAGGAAGTCAAAACAAGGTTAATGACTTACCCAAAGTGAATTAAAAATGGGATTAGAATTTATGATTTCCTGCCTCAAAACTTTTACTCCAGACACTAAGCAGTGCCACTTTCATCTTTACTTAGATCCACGATTCGTATTCATGCACAGAAATTTTACTGGCAACCAAAGGATTGTAAAAGGATCGTTGTTTGTAAATATAGGAATGCCAACATAAGTATCAGCTTTATGTTTATATCCATTGCCTCTACAGTAAATATACACATTTCTGTGAATAGTAAGATGACCAAAGAAGAAAATGTGTAACAGAACTAATGGGAATAATAAGAAGACATGACAAGAAAATTTTGATGTCACCTTAGCTATGTGTGTCTATACCTTTTGCTTTTTCATCTGCATAGGACCAGCTTCTTTCTGCTTGGTCTTGTCCAAATAGCAAGATGTGTCCAAAAAGGAAAATGTTTCTTCAGTTGATGAAACTACTAGGTTAAATGTTCCAAAGATCATTGATACACAGGTAGCTAGGTTACTTTGCCTAATTGAGATACCATGTGCTTTTGCCACGATACAGAAGTATAAAGTTGCATGTGGGAATTTACAAATCCAAGCAGCATCCTTACTGAGTGAACTGTCAATTTCTTGGAGTAGAGCATTTTGCAGTGCAGCCTTTTCCTGATGTTTTCAGCTTTAAATTTCCATTTATGATGGGAAAAGTATTTAAAAATTGGATTCTGTTCTAAGCAAAGCTGAATGCAAGTGGACCCCAGTTTGCTTTAGAAGCATTTCAATTCCAACTTAATTTTTTATAGAACTTCAGACAGAAGAAACTGCTCTTTTAATACAACAGCTTATGTACAGTTTTGTGTGAGTAGCCTAATTGTTTTGGTAGTGGAAGTCCGTTGCCACTATTCAAGAGCTTTACTCTGGAAAAGCATTTTCTAGGATAACTGACTAATTTTTTTCCACATAGCATATACCTATTTCTGATGTTCAGTATGTCTAATGTTAGGTTTCTGTGTTACTAATTGGGTGTAAAAATCAGTAACCTGATTTTTTTTTTTTTTAAGTATTAAACTGCAAGGGCAGCCCCTGCAATCTCTTTGTGCTGACCAGTTCTGTGGAAAAGGTGAAAAATAATTATGGACTTTTGGTCCATGAGACTGAGTACTCAGGTGTGGAAAACTTCAATCAAAAAAGTATCTGTGTCAGCAAATTAATGTCCGGAAGAAAACCTGTGACAAAAAATGCTTGCACAGGTGCACACAGTGGAGAGGGATAGACTTTTATGTTAAATTGATTCCAAGGGCTCATTGTAAATAGCTACAATCAAAACATACTTTCATATTTTAATTCCATTGCACTTGTACTGAGACTACCCCCCCCCACCCCACCCATTGACATGGTTTCCCTCTGGAAACCTCTCTTAAATCATAGAATGATGCAGGTAGGAAGGGACCTTTAAAAGTCATCCAGTACAACCCCCCTGCAATGAGCAGGGACATCTTCAACTAGAGCAGGTTTCTCAGATCCCCATCCAACCTGACATTGCATGTTTCCAGGGATGGGGCATCTATCATCTTTCTGGGCAACCTGTTCCGGTGTTTCACCACCTTCATTGTAAAAGAATTTCTTCATTACATCAAGTTTGATTTTACACTTTTCTTAGTTTAAAACCACTACCCTTTGTCCTATCACAACAGATCCTACTAAAAAGTCCACCTCCAGCTTTCATGCAGGCCCATTTAGGTACTGGAAGGCAGTGATAAGGTTTCCCTGGAGCCTTCCCTTCTCCAGGCTAAACAACTCCAACTCAGTATTTCCTCACAGAAGAGGTGCTCCATCCCTCTGATCACTTTTGTGGCCCTTCTCTGGACCCAATCCAACAGATCCATGTCTGTCTTGTGCTCATGACTCCAGACTTGAACACAGTACTTCAGGTGAGGTCTCACAAGAGTGGAGTAGAGGGGGAGAACCCCCTCCCTTGACCTGCTGGTCATGCTGCTTTTGATGTAGCCCAGGATATGGTTGGCCTTCTGGGCTGTGAACACACATTGCTGGTTCATGTCCAGTTTTTCATCCACCGCTACCCCAAGTCTGTCCTTCTCCGCAGTGCTGCTCTCAATCCCTTCATCCCCAACCCGGTGCTGATTACTAGGGATTGCCCTAACCCCTGGTGCAGGTCCTTGTGCTGGGACATTTGTTTGATCAGTTGTTTCAATCAGTGGCTTGGTCATGCTATTTTGTTTCAGTCAGTGGGTTTGTCATTACCTGTGTTTGGGCATAGTGATCATGAGATGATAGTTTTTGACTCTCAGAAAAGTAAGAAGGGTGGTCAGCAGAACTCCTGCCTTGGACCTCCTGAGGTCTGACTCTGGCCTGTTTAGGAGCCTGGTTGACAGAGTCCCTTGGGAGATAGTTCTGAAGGGCCAAGGGGTCCAGGAAGGCTGGACATCCTTCAAGAAGGAAGTCTTAAAAAGGCACAGGAGCAGGCCGTCCCCATGTGCTGAAAGATGAGGCAGCAGCGGAGAAGACTGGCCTGGCTGACCAGAGAGCTTTGGATGGAACTCAGGGAAAAAAGAAGAGTTTATGACCTTTGGAAGAAGGGGCAGGCAGCTCCGGACGACTACAAGGATGTCACGAGTTTTTGCAGGGCAAAGATTAGAGAGACAAAAGCCCAGCTGGAACTCGGGCTGGCCACTGCTGTAAAAGATAACAAAAAATGTTTTTACAAATACATTAGAAACAAAAGGAGGGCCAAGGATAATCTTCATTCTTTATTGGATGCAGCAGGGAACATTGCCATAAAAGATGAGGAAAAGGCTAAGGTCCTTAGCGCTTTTTTTTGAGCCCTTCAAGGGGGACGTAGAGGTGCTGGAGCACATCCAGAGAAGGGCAACAAAGCTGGTGAAGGGTCTGGAGCATAAGTCTTATGAGGAACGACTAGTCCAGAGAGGAGGGATCTTATTGCTCTCTGCAGCTCCCTGAAAGGTGGCTGTAGCAAGGCAGGGGTCGGTCTCTTCTCCCAGATTACGAGTGACAGGAGAAGAAGAAATGGCCTCAGGTTGCACCAGGGGAGGTTCAGATTGGATATTAGGAAAAATGTCTTCGCTGAAGGGGTGGTCAAGCATTGGAACGGGCTGCCCAGGGATGAGGTGGTGGAATCACCGTGCCTGGAAGTGTTTAAAAATCATGTAGATGCGGTGCTCAGGGACATGGTTTAGTGGTGGGCTTGGTAGTCCTGAGTTAACAGCAGGACTCGATGATCTCAAAGGTCTTTTCCAACCTAAACGATTCTATGATTCTATGCTGATTAGAATCTCATAGTAATTTGTTTGTGGGTGCAGATGTAGCAGATGTCATAAGCTATCTAGCCAGTTTCTGAGTAGTAATATGTGGTCAACCAGTGTTGCGGCTGAGTTGTAATATGCGGTCAACCAGATGCGATAAAGGCAGAAAAGAGACACTAGAATCACAGTTCGGTTTTTCAGTGAGTGAAGACAAGAACCTTCATGCTATCGTTTCTCTAAAATACTCCCCCAAACCATGTATAGAGACAAAGTCTGCATCAATAGGAAAGATAAATGTGTTTAGATTTCTTTAGGAACTGGAAAACCTATGGAATAGATAGAGCTTATGACAGAAGGGTGGGTTCTGTCTAATGGAAGATGAAAGGCTATTGGCACCTATTAAAAAATTACAGGGTTGTTTTTAAAATGCAAGACTGGGAAAAGCAGATAAATAGATAACAATCTAGGATTAAGTTCTTTAAGTCTCAAGGTAAAACAAAGTGAGAATTTGTTAAAACTAATTTTAAAAAACAGCATAAACTGTCAACACAAAGTCTCTTCTAAGTAGAAAATCTGAAAACTAAGAAAACGTACCATACATAGTGCCATAGCCATGCTAGAAGCTTAGAAAAAAAGATGCATAAGGAAGGCCTGACTAGGAGAATAAGGAATCCATTTTAAAAGACTGCAAATAATTAATATAATTGAAATAAAAGGACAGCAAGGTAAAGTCCGATACCATATGGAAACTGAATTTGCAACTGGAATAAGTTGCAGAATTGCAAAATGACAATTACACCAGTTTTAACATAAGGGGATGTGCAGAGAAAGAAAGCGTACTTATGGGAGTTTTTACTTGCTAATTTTTACAGATGAAACCTGTATTTCTGAACAGGTAGCTTCTTCATTAGACGAAATGCTGGATATGTTCAAATGACCTACTCCAGAATATGACTGTCTCTGCCTTCTCCCCACAGCAGTGTTTATAGGAGGATGTGGTGCCTCTCTATGCCATTGGACATAACGCTGAACAGGTTACTCAACGTTAAGTTTTCTTCTGTTCAATAGTTCAGTAATCCAAAACTAGGAGGGTGGTCTTGGCCAGCAAAACTAGTCATACGAGCAAGCAAAGAGACTGAAATATTAATGCTGACTGCCTGAAATATTAATGCTACAAGCAGTGAGGAACAAGGGGTACGTGCAGAATCCGGCCCTCCAGGAAAACCATTCACTTATATGGGCAAATATTTGCCATCCCTCTTCATTAGATCATGGAATCTGTTATCCCTAGGGCCAGGGAAGCAATTTAATAGCCTTTTTGTTTTCTACTGTCCTTATTTGAGCATATTCCTTTGAGTGTGCTTTGTTTCATTCAAGAGAAAACAGCTTTGCATTTCCAGTTCCATGATGTTCGCTCAGTTACAAAGCAGCAACACGTTCATCAAAGAACTTCATTCATTTGCAGAAGTACCAATCTGTATCTAGTTTAGAGTGTAAGGACATCAGGAGAGAGGCCATATTTAATTTTATTTGCTATTTTTTAATCCACCTCCAGATGCATGTGTTGTGCAAAACTTACTAAAACTGGGCTATTTCTTATTAGAGGTAGAATCTAATTGACAGTTATCTTTACTAAAGGCAGATAAAGGAAGTATTATGGGAAGAAAACAATCTGATAGTAATCAGACCTGAACTGGTTCTCTTACCTGCCCTTAAGGCTTCCTACATACTAGAAAAAGTGTTCAGCACTAAATCTGGAAGAAATGAGGTGTCAGTTTTCATTAATTCTTTAAAGTTTTTCAAACAATGCCATCACTGGAGAGAAATCTGATGGATGTCCTGGAACTTATCAGCAGGTTACATGGCAGTCAATATACATAGTAACAAAACTTATTTTCCAAATGGTGGTTTCACAGTTCATTTTACCTTGAAACCCCACTCTCTGATATTGCATTACCATACTATAATAGCTCCTATGTGTATTAAAAGCGTAAAGTAAAACCTTCTCCTCTGCACTATAATACATGGAAGGAATGGATCAATAAAATCTTAAAAGTAATACATCTTTCAAACACTGAGAGCTCTTGGGCTGAACCGGAAGAAGTAGCAGATACTTTCAGTTTATATTTTGCATACAAATAAAGGAGACTTTAATTCTTACATTTAGGTTTTTGACCTGATTCATTGTGAGGACCAGGTTATTTAGGTAAACACTGGATGAAAATTATATGCTGCATTGTTGTTTCTTAAAGATAAGGTGTAAAATCACTGAAGCCAGTATTTTTTTCCAGTTGTCTTACGAATGACTACTTGATGTGTTTCATGAAGTTTGTTATGTTGTATATTTTCCACAGGCCATAGTACAAACCATATCAATACAGTCATACAGCTACTGTGTTTAACCCCAAATCTCCTTAGGATACAGTATCTATAAACTTGCTCCACCCTCAGCATTATTAATAATCTTATATGACAGTTTCCCTTCTGTCAGACTTAAGTCTTTGGAATTATACTTCCAAAAAGCCCATAAGTATTTCTTGAAGATACCAGCCAAGACATGGTCTTTGGCCTTTCTGGGTGTTCTAAGAAAGTTGTTGAATGGCTGTGTTTGTTAGTTTTAATTTCAGCATCAGGATTTTTCTGACTGTATCATTTTGGATCATACTTTCAACTCATTCAGTGATCCAGGTTAAAAGAAAATTTATTATTTAAAATTAAGTCACCATGTACTCTTTAAATATTAGAAGGAAGACCACATGTGTACTAAATGAGGTCATGTAGGAATTTCAGAGCATTTTTATATCAAAGAATCTAAAACCAAAATATGACAGAATGATAAATTTATATTTAGCTTGATAAAATACACTACTTCTACTTATAAAGAATCTAATGCATAAACCAGTTTTAAATTTGTTCAGCGCAGGGCAAATCTAGCAAAGGTGTAATATCTTTCAGCTTGAAGTAATGCAATAAGTATTTTTCTCTTGGGACAGAGACAGAGTATTAAGAAATAAGCCTGAAAATAATAAAGAATAAGGCAGTAGTTGAGGCATTGTAGACTAATATTAGAAAACAATACGTCAGTGTTGATGGTAATTGAAAACATGTACTCAAATATATGTCAATGGATCCTGGAACTGAGTTGCTGGGATGCTAATTAGTTTCATGGTTGCTTGGTGGATTGGTGTCAAAGAAATACAGAAACCAAAAAAATGTGAAGGGAGGAATGTGCAGAAGACTTATAATCAGAAAAGGGTATTCACTTGCATTAATAAACAAAGAAAAAAAAATCTTTCTCTTCTTTAAAGATAAACTACTGGTTCTTAGTCCTCATGGAGATTTTAAAAGCCTTTCAATGCTTTTATATTCCTTTACAAAGAATAAAGCTTGAAATACAGCAATACGACATGTTCATTTTCTTTTCTTTGTTTTTCAGATGATGTATTTCAGTTCAGTTGTGTGTTGTGCAGGAGTGCTGGCAGGGTTGTGCAGTCAGACCACTTCTGGATTTGGGAATGCACTTGGTATGGTTGGGGTGTCAGAGGCTTAGGAGCAGGCAGCAGTAGGAGCACCAAAATCCTCACCAGAAGCGCTTGCACAGATGCCTATAGTGATGGCTCTTGGTGGCACAATGGATATGTACACTTCTTATACGCTGTATGTGCTCAATTCACAGCATCTTTGTTAAGTCTTATTAATTAATTTACTATTCTTTGAGAGGATAGGAAAATATATTATGAAAATACATGAATCCCTGAAGGTGGCACTCTTAACTAAGGGGGGAGTATAAGGTGGGTTAAAAGGTCTTAATTGCTGAATAAAAGTTTAAATTTTGTCAGAGCTGAATTTTTTTTTTAAATGAAAAATTGATGTTTCAAAAAAGCACTGATATCATTAGATATTTGTGGAGCTTCCCATATATTTTCTCAACTGAAACAATTTTCTTGTTATGACTCTACCAACTGCCTCAGTTGATCTAAATTAGAATTTATTAATTTGCAGGGAAATATGTATTTGAAAAAAAAATAATTTAGTTTTAATGCTGTTTCTCTAAGGAGGATTTTGTATCTGACACTATGGAGGCCAGTTTGAGGCTGGAACTTGGTAAGGGAGAAGAAGGGAGAGTACTGCTACTTTGCCAGTTTGTCACTTAGATTATGGCAGTCTTCTAATGAGTCCAGGGCCATTTTGCCTGCCTTAATTCTCTGTAGGCAAGATGTGTCTGGAAACTCTGGCGGGTGCATCCACACAACTCTGTCCCATACATAAGAAACAGTGGCTTCAAAGGAGCCGTTCTGGCTCTGTTTCTTACAAGCTGTCATCCCAAAATGTTCTAGCAATGTATTTTTGGAAAAGAATTAAATTAGGTTAAAATTTCCTATAACTATTATATTTCTATTTCATTGTACAAAAAGGAAAACAACATTAAAAATTAAATGGGCCTTTCTTGCTCAATGTTTATTTATGCTTTGAGTATGAACACAATGTAATATTTTATTTTGGGTCTAAATAATTTAATTTTGCAGGTCTTACCATTGCAAAATTAATTGAAATCTCTGACCTTCCTCAGCTTGTAGCTGCATTTCACAGACTAGTTGGTTGGCAGCAGCAACTCTTACGTGTATTGCTGAGGACATAATAGAATAGTCACACCTTGGTGTTCACCCTTCTGCCAAGGTTTTAAAAATTGTGGCATATCTGGGCACTATATTGGGGTGTAGCTTCCAGTGCTTCTTCAGTGACTTATGCAAAAATGCTGGGTACTCTTTACTTTAGCCTGTCATATGACATTTAGGATGAAGCTCACTAAAGGCCCTTTTTTGTTTCCTGAAAATACAGTTGAATCCTAGGAGGGGTTGGGGGCTAATTCTCAGGTTCAGTGTGAGGGGAGGGAAGAAGCCTTATAGAACTTAGCTTAACAAATTTGGTAGGACTGGAACAGAAGGAGCAGGAGGCTAGTGACTTCAGCTTTTGTATTCATTAGAAGAGATGTTGATGTTGGTCTTCAGGATTTCTTTTGCTAGAGAGTGTTTGCTTAACAAAGAGTCTGACTTAGATTCCGTACAGCACTACTCCTAAGATTCTGATGTAAACAACTAGGGGCTAGAGGAATTGTAATGAGACATCTTTTAGGTCCCTATGCATCAATTATTTCCTACTCCAATGATATGCACCTGTTGAAGCTTTCTGTTCTGAATGATAGAATGGTTTGGGTCAGAAGGGACCTTAAAGACCATCTAGTTCCAACCCTCCACCATGGGCAGGGACCCCTCCCACCAGCCCAGTTGCTCCCAGCCCCGTCCAGCCTGGCCTTGGGCACTGCCAGGGATGGGGCATCCACAGCTGCTCTGGGCAGCCTGGGCCAGTGTCTCACTGGAATTTCTTCCTAGTATCTAAGCTAAATCTTTCCTCTTTCAGTGTAAAGCCATTTTGCCTTGTTCTGTCACTGAAGGCCCGTGTATAAAGTCCCTCTCCAGCTTTCTTGCAGCCCCTCCAGGTGCTGGCAGGCAGCTGTAAGGTCTCTGTGGAGCCTTCTCTTCTCCAGGCTGAACAACCCCAACTCTCTCAGCCTGTCTGCACAGGAGAGGTGCTGCAGCCCCCTGATGTTCTTCATGGCCTTCTCTGGACTCACTCCAACAGGTCCATGTCCTTCTGGTGTTGGGGGCTCCAGACCTGAACACAGTACTGCCGGTGGGGTCTCATGAGAGTGGAGTAGAGGGGGAGAATCCCCTCCCTCAACCTGCTGGTCACGGTTGTGATGCAGCCCAGGATACAGTCAGCTTTCTGGGCTGCAAATGCACATTATCAGCTCATGTTGAGCTTGTTGTCAACCAGAGCCCCCAAGTCCTTCTTCTCAGGGCTGCTCTCAATCCATCCTCTGCCCAGCCTGTATTCGTGCTTGGGATTGCCCTGACCCACATGCAGGACCTCGCGCTTGGCCTTGCTGAACTTCATGAGGTTGGCACAGGCCCACCTCTCCAGCCTGCCAGGGTCTCTCTGGACGGCATCCCTGCCCTCCAGCGTGTCGACTGCACCACACAGCTTGGTGTCACTGGCAAACTTGCCGAGGGTGCACTCGATCCCACTGCCCATGTCACCGACAAAGATGTTGAGCAGTGCTGGTCCCAGTGCTGACCCCTGAGGAGCACCGCTTGTCAGTGGTCTCTGCTTGGACGTTGAGCTGTTGACCGCAACTCTGACTGCGACCACCCAGGTAATTCCTTATCCACTGAGTGGTCCATCTGTCAGATCCATGGCTCTCCATTTTAGAGACAAGGATGTTATGCAGGGCAGCGTCAAATGCTTTGTGCAAGTTCAGGTAGTTGCTCTTCCCTGATCTGTCAGTGCTGTAACCCCGTCATTGAAGGCCACCAGGTTTATCAGGCATGATTTTCTCTCTGAAGCCATGCTGGTTGTCACCAATCACCTCCTGATTTTCCAGGTACCTTAGCATAGTTTCCAGGAGGATCTGTTCCATGATCTTGCCAGGCACAGGGGTGAGACTGACTGGCCTGTAGTTCCCTGGGTCTTCCTTATTTTTCTTTTTAAAAATGGGGGTTATGTTTCTCCTTTTCCAGCTTCACTGGACTGCCACAGCTTCTCAAACGTGATGGGTACTTGCTTAGCAACTTCACCTGCCAGTTCCCTCTGTTCCCATGGATGCATCTCATCAGGTCCCATGGACTGTGCACCTTCAGGTTCCTTAGGTGGTCTTGAACCTGATGATCTCCTACAGCGGGTGGTTCTCCATTCTCCCAGCCCCTGCCTTTGCCTTCTGCAACTTGGGCAGTGGGGCTGGAGCACCTGCCAGTGAAGACCGAGGCAAGAAAGTCACAGAGTACCTCAGCCTTCTCCATGTCCTGGGTAACCAGGTCTCCTGTTTCCTTCTGGAGAGGGCCTACACTTTCCCTAGTCTTTCCTTCATCACCTACATACCTATGGAAGCTTTTCTTGTTGCCCTTGACGCCCCTGGCCAGATTTAATTCCGTCAGGGCTTTAGCTTTCCTAACTTGATCCCTAGCTGCTCGGACAATTTCTCTGTATTCCTCCCAGGCTACCTGTCATTACTTCCACCCTCTGTAGGCTTCTTTTTGTGTTTGAGTTTGTCCAGGAGCTTCTTGTTCATCCTTGCAGGCCTCTTGGCTTTTTTGCCCAACTTCATCTTTGTGTGGATGCATCACTGCTGAGCTTGGAGGAGGTGATATAATTACTGTGTCCTATTCACTACTACAAAGCAATCACATATCAAACTGCTTCGTCCCCCCCAATTAACAAAGCTGAAATAGAAGGAGGCACAGAGTATGACAGGAGCTGGAGCACTTCAATTTCTGAGAATTCCTTCCAAATATATTCCTGAGTTTTTATCTTGTATCTGCAATAGGTGGATCTTTTTTTCCAGCTGAACTAATTCCCAAGGAGACCAATGTCTTTGGTATTTTTTTTTCTGTACATGTAGCCTGTCTTAATTTCTAGTGCTTTAGCATTAAAGATATTTTGGTGCTAAAGTCAATGTAGCATTAGACCAGCCACGCTTGCTTCCAGGTTTGCTGAACGTGGCACCATTTCTGCTTGAGCAACACTAGTTGAACGCTGGCTTGCTGACAGCATCCATGGCTAGTGTGATCCAAGCTACACCCCTGGGTTAGTGTGCAGTCTTGGTGTTATAGGACTCTCCTCAATTATGGTAATAGTATCAAGAAAGCAATTCTTGAACCTCTTCGTCACAAATAAATGTAAGGTTTTTGCACGTACATCCAGCAGTTGCTGAATGCTAGCCATAATACAGTCTTGCATGTTAGCTGAAAAATTTGGCATAAATTATGAGGAATCAACAAAGTACTCTGCAGAATGTTTATCTAGTCCTATAGTAATTCTGTAACAGGTCTGCAGGACCCTGCAGGATCCCATAAACCAGACTGCAGAGTTCCAAAACTTTTTAGCCAGCAGCAGTGTTGTAAAATAAGCTGTGTGTGTTTATCTAGTCAGATGTATATATAATCCTAGCCATTGCTGTAACGGTGGACTAGGTTTGGAAAGAAGTTAGAAAGTAAGGCTCTTGTCCTGCAAAATAACAAATTATTTCAGCTCCTATTATGCCTGTAGAATCTTTCAGCAAAAATTCTAAAGGCATATCTGCTTATGTGACCAAACCCAATAACAATCATAGGCAACAGTCTTTTAACTGGGTGCTAGAATGAACTTTTATTTGCTTTTGTTTCACTTATTTTAGGAATTATATAATTTCTTGATATATGAATTTTAATTTTTTTTTCCCTAATGTGGTTTTAATAACTGCAGGGACTGACACTGACAGCTGTAGGTGGAGCAGATACGCCTGCTACTAAAATACCAAACTATCAGTTACTCTGACTGAGCCTTGCATGCAGAAGGATTTCGTCTTGACAACAGTCTTGACGATTGTGGGTGCCTTGATTCTTCTGGATGGAGCTACCCTGTCATGTGTTGTGTGTGTGGTAAGAAAATACCACTGGTTTGTCCCCTTTTTCTGTGTGAAATAAGACTAGGGCATCTACTTCGGAAACTTTTAGAAATTAGATGTTGCAGAAGATTGTATAACTGGACTGGCTCCCTGACAGAAATTGGCTCATAGTGGTAGTAAATAACAAAACATTACAACTGGTTAGATGTCTGGTGGGTTTTCTAGAATTAGGATTTGGCAAACGAGCTCCTTAAATGTCAAGGACAGCAAAGAAATCAGAATATGTCTGAGTTGAATGATGCCAACTCAAGGACTGCAAGCAGTACGTACGTGCTAGGGGAGCCCTTCCTCATTTTTACCCTGCTTTTTAGTAGCTCTTTTACATGCAGCCCAAGCACTTCCACGCGGCACTTCACTGAACAGCGTAAACATGCTAACGATTCAATTCCAGTTGGTCACAGGCATGGTGAACTGGGCATTGACTGGCAGTCACACGTCAGCATGGAGCTTAAACTACTGGCCTTGAGAGAGCAGATTCCTTCAGATCAGTGGTGGTCTTAAGGTACAAGAGAACTTGCATAGCTTTGCTCAGGTTCTAGCCATTCTGTATGTAAATGGTTCCTAGTACACTAAATCTGGCAACTGAACTTTAAAAAACAACTAGGAAAAACAATAACAGCAATGTGATTTACTCGTAAAACCAACAGTGTAAGCTAGTATTTTATGCAGTGCTGAATGGTCTTCATTGGAGTATCTCACCCAGGAACTGACTTTGAGGAAATGGGAAATGTGCTGTTTCATAACAAGCAAGATGGGAGATGTTATTTAAACAAAGAACATCTTTGTTTTGCTAGGGAAAAATGTTAAGGTAGTTCAGGGAGGAGAAACACAATTGTTTAAAAATGGCTGAAAACCCAAGGTTTTCTCAAAAGCATGTCTGAAAATCTGTTTGAAATGTGTGATTTTTATGCCAAGTGGGATGCTGAAGCTTTCAAAATTAAAACCAAAAAAAGCAAGCAATGCAATACTGAACTGTTGAACCATTGCTGTATCAGCTTCACAGCTTGTTAAAGTAAACTTAATGAGCTGAAGAATAATGCAGTCTGCCTTCCCAAACAAATGACATGGGAACTTACAGCAAATGAACTATTTATTTTGGGATTCTTTTAATGGACTTGGAACTGTTGTTTTGACCAATATGCTCATTTAATACATTCGCATTTAGGCCGTGATCAGATCTTTGCCAAATGTAATTTTTGGGTCGACATGGCACAGCATCTACAGCAAGAAGGAAACCTATGGAAATTGTTGAAAGCTACACTTGAAGCTGGATTAGACCAAGCTATTGAAGTGATACAGGAGTCCAATTCTGTCATTACCCCGGGTGAGAGTCCAGATATTTGTTGTCCAGTTGCTCAATAGTAGGCTTTTCAAGCTACTTCAGGTCTTGCATAACATTCTGCATATTTCGCTGTCACTTTAATCATGTCAAACTTTTGTTTCCACTTCCTCTGAATCTATCCAATTCATGCTTGTTATCCAAATACTAAAATTGTTAAATAACTCCTTTCCTTATATGCCACCTGTCTCATCTGACGTTAGCAGTCATTCCTGCCTCTTTGTCCATAAATAGACCTCTGCAATCATTAGTCAACTTCATGCCTAATCATCCACGTCCCTATGTATATGCTATGCTTCCTCAGAAGCTGTAGTGTCCTGAGCTTTCCAACAGCGTGCCTTTTTCTTTTCCTTGAAATCTGTTCTGAAAACTTAAGCTTGCCACTTCATTTACTTAGAGACTACCTGGGAGCACACTATTAAAGCATTCCCCAGCTTCACCTTGACAAGTCTGCTCTTCTTTGATGCTATTTTTTATCCTTGATTTTATGTGTTTCAAGGCACAGATTCTACTTTATTGTCTGTTGCACACTCGTGCTAAGCATTGTTATTTTAGTGCTGTACTAATGTGCAAGAGACTTCAAAATTGGCATTATAGGCATTAAAAATACAATAGCAGCTAAGAGGATTATAACGTATGTTTAGTCGCAGAATACAAGGCTGTATTTCTTTCCTGTGTTTGCAATGAAATTTTTTATTCAGATGTATTCAAAAAGTACAACATTTTTGGGACTCAGTGCCTGCTTGTCACCAGTAAACCCATTCAATACAGTGTCCTGAATGTATGTCACATTAGTGAAAGCTGAAGGTCTCCTGATGTAGTGAATTACAAGCATAAATAATGTTATAGTTCTAATGAAAAACGCTGGGTAACTAGCAGTATCACACTTGATAATTCAGTGTACATCACGGCAGTACTAGAGTCCTCATCCTTCTGTGATGATACAGCACAGGACAAAAGGGTCCGTCAGGGCCCTAGACCTAAGACTACACTAATGCCATTTGTCATATGAATTTTTAGGTTTTGCTATTGATGTGTATTCCAGCTACTATGTAAGTCAGACCTGCATTTTATGATTAGACATTAATGAACAATGCCTCACTTTGCTGTGAGTGAACTCTGCTGGGTGTTTTTCTCACGTTAAAAAATAATGAAAGCCTGTAGCACAGAGCTGGTGATAGTGGAAATACAAGGAATTCGGGCACAAGCCTTAAACTGATACCTTTTTTTTTTAACCTTTTGAATGGTACTGGTTTATAGCAAAGAAATATGAGATGAAGTCGCTGAAGTTACTTCAGAGGGCCTCCCTCTTTGTGTTAATTCTCATAAAATAAAAAAACTCTTGCTTTTCCTAAAAATGGGTAACCTTGCACTGCCAAGATTTATGCAGGGTAATCAGCTATTCAGTCTGAGATTTCTCTAAGAATGGCAAGCTTTGGCCAACATTCATTTTCAATTTGCAACAATAACAAAAAAAATTGCCATGATATTTTAGGAGAGTTTAATTTCTGTAGAACAACTAAACATGGAAAATATTAACGGAGATCAGGAAACATTCAGTTTTCACACATCCCATCTACAGGACAGCATAGCCACTGAGTTGAAATGTGCCAGCTAATCATTTTTCTTTCATAATAATTCTTTCATTACAACAAATTGCAAGAAGTTAAGTGTTCTATGAACGCATGTGAACAAAAGACTATGGTTCCAGGTATGTAGGAGAAAATCCTTAAATAAAATAGCTCTTTTGCATTGGATTGTCTCAAGCTATGAATATTTGCTATGTAGCCAGTTGATCTGTTTTGCACTTCTGCTGAAACCTGAGGTGAGGCCTAGGTCTTCTCTCCCCTAAGTTATGGGCGTTAGAAGTACTGTATATACCTACAGTTGTAATCAAGCAGATTCCTCCAGCTGACCCAAGAATACAGTTGGCTTCTTTCAGATGCAGCTGCATGCAGCCCTTAGCCAAATGGATGGGTCATCATGATGAGGGGCCTCTGAAAGGAGAGGGATATGGAAAAAAAGGAAGAGAACTGCCAAAGTGCCTCCCCCAGCAAAGCAGGCTGCTGTAGAGAGTAATGTTAAGTGCTGTTGTTTTTGTATAGTCACATTAAAAAATCCAACAGAAAACACTCACAGTCCTAGAAATTTGTTATTAGTCAAGATGTTTATATATTCTTCCCCTGAAGATTAAAGAAATTATTTTTAAAAGGGTCAGAGGCTTTATTTGCAATAAAGTAGTGAATTCCAAATAGAATGCTGTGCACAAAAAAAAAAAAAAAAAATAAAAAAAAATCAATGTTCAGGGTGATAACTGTTTGTGGGTTTAATTTTCACTCACTTAATTGTCTCTTTTGGCCATTTTTTTCCCCTGTATAAGTCCTAAGTCTGTGAGGATGGCAGAACTTCCCTAATATTTTCCACACTGCACAAAGAAGACCCTAACAGCTGTGATCATTTTTCTGGAGATGCATATGACCTGTAGCATCAGGAAGAAAGGCAAAAAATGGCTCTACACTGCCTCTAAGCCTTGCCCCTCCTTCTGGGGCTGCCAGCTATTAAACCAGAGACTACATAGACTACTGACAGGTGGGGATCTGGTAATTTCAACAGCACCTTTTCAGATCTTTGTAACACCTTGCACTGGCCATATTTCCTTCACATAAGAATTCTTCACTGCTTTATCTGTTTTAGAGCTGCTTTGGATCACTGGACCCAGCTTAATGGGTGAGAGTCAAACTAGATGATTTTGTTCCAAGTAAATCTGTAGGTGATAGCTCATAAAGGAAGGTTTACAAGATAAATTTAGTACCATGGGATCTTGCATTTACTTCCCCTGAGAAGACTCCATGTCAAATCTTTTCGTCTGACAATCTTAATATGTTTCTGACTCACTGTCCATCCTATAAACTCAGTCTGGAAAGCAAGATAATGCATCTGAAATAGGTGTAGCTTCATGGCTGTAAATGAAGCTAATCTGCTTGCATTGTACCTGATGTTATAAGTCTGTCAACATTATATCTGTATGCATTTTAGGAACTTAGAAACAGCAGGGAAAACAGACGTTGCTATATCAGACTGCTTTTATTCCCTTCTTCACTCATAGTAGACCTATGGTTGCCTTACACCTGGAGGCAGTTCTCTGTGTAACAGCACACTAAATTCCTTTGGCTCACGCATCTCATTCCCTTGGAGGGCTGTTGCAGAAGATATAAAAATGATACAGCCAGAACATCCTTGCCTTTTCTGGTTGCCAGGCTCCTGGGAGGCACAGCCAGCCCTGTGGTTAAAAGGTGAAGAGGAATGGAAGCTGGAACGTGATGCTGATTTTAATAGGGACTCTAGGAGACTGAGCAGATGTACAGACAGTTAAGCTTGACTTTACTGGGCAAACTGTGAACAACGTAAAAAAATAAATTGGTAGGTACATGTATGTTTGGCAGAGGAATCACCACTGCTTTTGCAGATGTCACATTTCACAGACCCACGGAGTTCCTTGAAGGATTCAGTGATCATGAGGATAAGGGTGATCTAGTTGATACTGCTGCTGTTATGGTTCTAAACTAAGCCCCATTTATTTATCGGTAGAGTTACTCTGGAAATACACCCCTCATGAGCACTGTGGCTAGAAGTTTTAGGAATTGCTAGCAATTTTTAGAGCTGTGTTCTACCATCTTAACCCAAGCTGTGGAATCTCCTGGACTACAAAAATGTTAATTCCTGGACTTAAAATGGATTGTGTGTAAATGGAGTGTTTCTTGCATGCAGAGCCATGGAACTGAACAGAACAGAGATGGTAATTTGGACTGTGAGTAGTGTTGAAATTAACTATATGGTATAACATAATTGATGTCATCCTCAGACCCCATATATGTGTTCTATTTACCAACCTCACAAGGGCCTTGTGCAAAACTACCTCTTAAATCTTACGAGTATTTATTTTCATATCTTGCACAGAATGCATAAAATTTTAATGGTTTTCATTAGCACATGTAACTGCCAAGATTTGATTCTAGGTTTGAACACCAACAGATAGGCCAAATTTTTTTCATTCAGATAAAACCAACAAACTGTCATTGTTTACTGTATGCTTGATTAATGTGCTTTGGTGTTGTTTTGATAACTTAAAGCCATGGCTTTTCCTTTTATAACAAAACATTTTGTAATATATTTTCCTTTTGTCTCAGATACAGACTTGGCCCTGGTCACTGGTGCAAGTGACGCAGTAAACTCAGCAACACAGGAAGATCCCAATCCTACTATCACTAGCATGACAATACTGGAACTCTGGAAAGCAAAAAAAGGTACTAAAAATCAATGACAGAGTTCCATAGTGTTAGCTATGATATGCATATTTCTCACAAGAAAAGTGCTAAGGTATGGATATATAAATAAGAAACGTCTTTTCTAAATTAATGCCTCACAAGATGAATATACATAGGTACATGTTTAACTGACAATGGCCATTGCCTATAGACAGGGCAGAACTTCGCAGGGGCCTAGAAAAAAAAATCCTGGCCATTTCCATAGGACCATATGTATGTTGTAACAGCTACAGTACTGCACGTTACCTTGCTTGAATCTACTGTGTTCGTCTTCATGGACTCAAAAGATTCAATACCTTTTGTGTCTTAGCCCATTACGTTTTTTCAACGGATTCTCATTTCAAAATGAGCAAAATCAGTTAGGCTATGCCTATGTTAGAGATTATTCTGCATTTAAGAGTTTGGCACTATGGTTCTGTTGGTAAATTCCTGGGCAGCTGCTTCAGGCATTGATTTTTAAACTAGTTCCCCAGCTAAAGTGAGCCATATTCAAAAAGGAAGCTTTTGGCAATGTAAAGGTTTTCTATATTGTACTTTTTGCCAAGGCAGTCATGACAGAAAAGAATGCAAGCATTTTTGTACTCTTAACTGACATAGGTATGCAGATCAAAGCCAATATTCTAAACACACTTAGATGTGCGAGGTTAAAAGAGTGCGATCCGACCGCTTCAAGTAGACTGAGGTGCTTTACACGATGTTTCTGAAAATTGAAGCTGTATCAAGTTGCTTTCTTGTCTGCTGTAAATATGAAAGAAATAGACTCTGCAGCATTGATTCGGCCCAAAGAAAGCCTGTAAACAGAGAAAGCTAGATAGAATGTTTCAGTTGCATAGACTAATAACTAGAAAACACAGGAGGTTCAGGTCAGCTGGAATTAATGCTGCATTTGGCAAACAATTTATTGAAACTGAAGCCCCAAAAATATTTTTTGAAAGGAATAACATTTATGATGTTCTTGAAATACATAATTTTTATTTAGCATTAGCAGCAACGTTTGAAATTAAGTTTGTATTTGCAGCTTGAGCAAACTTTTTTGCTGTAACTCAAAGTATTGTTCCTCTGCAGAAAAGACACTAAGGATACTTTTTTTTCCACATTTACAAAGAGCCTGATTCTGTTCAATTCATTAGCATCTGTCTCCAAAGCAAACAGTTTCAGAAATTTTAGGCTTTGAGGGTGGCATTCAAGTATGGTTTAAAAAAAGACTCAATGATGATACGACATTCTTCAAAATGGCATGCATCCTAGGAATGTATTTTTTATAATTCAATTTTTAATCGAGTAGAAGCAAGGCTTTCCATATGGAAACCAGCCTAACTCATTAGACAAAAGCCTCAAGAGTCCTAAAGTCTGTTTAAAACCAGGACTTGTAGACATTAACAGACACAGACATTAATACTGATACCAAATGACTAGAGATTATACCCAATCATTGTTGATAGCGTATCTGTTGAAGACAATAGTGAGACATAAAATGCTGCAAAATAATAAATGTTATGTGCCACACAGACACTTTGTGTTATCGAAGTTAAATGTTCTTCCAGGCCATGTGCACAAAAATGTATTCTCACAGAGTAAAGGCCAGGTCTTATCTCACTTGGGTAGGACTGAAGGTGTATTATAAAGTTTAGGTACATTAATAGGTTTACATACTGTTGTTTGTAATAAAATTACATTGAAATAAGAGTAAATGCTGGCATTGACTGAGGAATTTATAAATTAATTGCATATTATTAATAAAACCCCAAAACAACCGAGAAGCACTAACTCTGGTTTGATTATCTTCTTCTCCAGTAAGTAATCAAAAGAAAGCAAATAAAACATCCAGTTGCATTATAGATGAGTTTTCCATGAAGGGTACTATATATGCATGCTCACTGTTACGTGTTCATGCACATGGTTACTTGAGGCAAATGCATTTTCCTTGGTAGCAGGGCGGGCACGCTCTTGCTCCTTTCTCCTCTTCTAAACATGGCAGAGCATGATCCATGGCTCCATCTCTGTGCAGGTGAGTCAGAATTTCTGTGTAGAGAAATAAATTTCTCTAAATTTATTCTTTGCAATTTTACTCTGTTGTTTACCCCTTTGGCCTCTTTGGGCATGCCCTGTTAAGCCTGGATGGATGTCCTTAATTTATATCTATTTTTTTAAAAAAATCTAATACTTCAGTGCTGCCTGAAGATGCAAGGAAAACGTGATGCTTTACAGAACAAGTAAGGAACTACACTAGGCTCGTTAACAGAAATATTCAGAATGGTGAAAAGGTATAGAATATTATTTTTTTTTTCCAGCGTATGGTTTGAAGGGATAATACAGCACTTGTGCTGGATAGTGCATCCAAACTTAACAAATGGATTCCTAGTCATCTGTGTACGCTAACAGCTGTATGTCAGTATCTAACTGAAATACACATTTGCTCTGTACATATAACAGTTTATTCTTTAATTTTGTAAACTCTAGATACCACACTTTGATTTACTTTGTCTTTATGTTCCCTAAGACAGAAACAGCATGGGACAAAACCTTTGGCTTGTGTTCTAATGCATTTATCACTAGGAGGGAGGTACATATGTATTGATATTTACACACGTACACATTCTTCTGTATAGTTCTTCTACCCCTGTTGGAAAATGTTACATCAGAACCTCTGTAACGATACTCAGCCTTTAGATTTCCTGCTGAGTCCAAGTGACTTACGGGCCCAGCTTCATATGTAGAGACATGTTATTCAGAGGCAGAAATTAACTTCATGGGCAAGGGAAGCGACGTGCACAGCATCACCGGTAGGGTAGGACCCCATCTCGGGTATTCTGGTGCGGAGCATTCTCTTCTGTGGTCTGTTTCTAAACATCCTGTTGCAACACCAGTGGTCTGAAGCCAGCAGTAAAATCATAGTTGATTTGAAATGTGATAACAGCACCAGTACTGCTAAAGTTAGACAAAAATTTCCATTTTCAGTGAGGTGAAAACACAAAGTCTGTTCTGCATTAAAGAAGTAGTTCCCACCTCTTGCTGTGGGACTCAAGAACTATTTAATTATTTTTTTTTCTGGCAGGTAGTGGTGAAATAACCATACCACTATGAGTGTTTTTAAAGTTTAATGTGATATGCTACTTTCAAAATTCTACAGCATCCGATTTCTCTTCAGAATCCATAAAATGGCGGCAACGTGTTATCTTTCCCACAAGTGAACACAAACAGTGTAGTAAAATTTTCATATAAATGTTTAATTTGAATGTTGGTATCGCCAAGTATCGCTAGTCAAAATCAATATTCGTACTAATAACAGTATTGGAATTTTACTAAAATAATGTCTCTCAAGACAAGGGATAATATTTCAGTAATTGTGTTGGGTCGTTCCCTACCTTAATGGGTGACCTCATATTCTGCTGTCTGTAGGCCAGCATCTTACTGCCACACAATCTTTTCATCAGAGCAGGAAAGCTCACCTAGTTTAACACTGCTGCAGTGTGACCATCAAGATTTGTGTCACAAAACAAGTTTCATGAATTCAGCTGATGCGTGGCTTTTTGGAATACTTTGTGATACAAGTTAATGGTACCTGGGAGTGCACTAACTGCATTATAGTAAATGATGGGAAACTGACTGGGAATTTTCCCCCTTCCTTGTTTTGGCATTTTCAAAGATAGGGATTGGTGGAATGGATTTTCACATCACATTATATTTTATATAAGCATGCTATGATTATCACTTATGAAGACAGACTGATTTTTGAAGCATTTGAGCAAAATACTGAAACTCAGTGCAAGAGAAAGGCAAGAGCAGATTGCTACATTACTCTGCAATCGGGCCGGAAGAAGCCTGTGTGGAAAACCGGAGAGACTCAAACTGAAAAAAAATTGCAAGAAGCAGTAGCAAAGGATTTAAATCAGGTGAGATTACAAATGCTTTGGAAGGTTCTGCTGTAGATTCCAAGTTGCCATCTATTTTCAATCTCAGCGTTTCTTTACCCCATGCACTGACATGACCCTTCATTCAACCTAGGCTTGGATGACATTTGTGCTACCTTCCAGGAAAGGAATTGTTTTTTGCAGCTCCCTCTCTTATTCATCTTGAGAAAAGGATTAAATCCTCCCTCTGACCAAGCATACAGGCATGCTGAAGTGAAGCCACTTCATGCTCCTGGCCAAACAAAGAACAAAAATACCCACAATAAGCAAAAGCAGATGGCTTCAGTGGCAGGAAATGAATGAGCCAGACTGCAGGTAAAACGGCTCTCTGAACGCATCTCGGAGGTTTGCAATGACAGGTTCTTTGTTATCTGGGGCCTCCCCACAGGAGGCCAGATGTCTTCTGTTGTGAAAGGAGATAGATAGAGATGCTCTTCCTTTTCCTCCCCCTTTAACTTATGGCTGTTTAAGTTAACTGCTAATGGAGGTAGAAGCCTGTTTTTTCCCTTGCTGTCTGATGTTTTTGGAAACAGAAGAGATAGTTAGCGAAGGGGTATTCTGATATGAAAGAAAAGGCTCAGAACTGGCCTTTACCTCCCCCTGACCCTCATTTTAAAGAACAAGGAGGTCAGTGCTTCTAATTGCACTTGAAAGGATTAAACACTTGATTGCTTTCATTTGGTGGAACAAAACTATTCTTCAGTCTCAAAGCTGGAAACAAATAGATCAGTGGTATTGAGACATTTTCAGTGTGAGGTGGATGGCTTGGTTTAGCTTCTTATACCGATACAGAAATTTAACAGAGGATTTAAGTATTTTTTGAGGGGAGAGCAGGAGATGGGGGAGAAGGGGGAACTACATCTGCTGCTCAGACAGAGCAGATTTGCAGCAGAAGTGACAATAACCTCCTTCCTGCCCTATAAAAGGTTATCACAGGAATATCAACAGACCATAATTAATTACAGATATTAGATATGCCTCTGTCAGCTGGTGTAAGAATGACTCTTGCATTACACTGAAGTTGCACTGGAAGAAAAAGAATCTGAACCCAATTTCTGGACACAGTGTTCCAGACTTAAAATCTTTTCTGTACATTGATTTCACCTGAGAATTAAAATTAATTTACTTTTGGAATAGGTTCTTAATTCCCATTGTTCAAATAAAGTGAGGTACAGAAAACTTAAATTTGGAAACCATTTTGAACCTTATGAAACTGTTTTCCAAAAGTAACAAAGAACAGCTTATATAAACTTTTATCTGACCTCTGCTTCTTAAATAAAAAAAACATGTTTTCAGGGAAATGTGTCTTGGAAGTAACTCCCCCTCCCCCCCCGCCCCATTTTTCTCTCTGGTTCTTGTAAAACATTAGGTCAGTGGGTTCATTTTATTTTTGTTTGTTTAAAGTGGGTGAAAGTTTCCTTCTCAAGCTATTATACTTGTGTGATTTTTAAAAAGCATTACAACAGTCTTTGTTTAAGAAATACAAGAACAGATGGAAATGTCAAAAGAGTATCAAAATCATACCAAAGGAAATAGCATTAATCACTGTAAAAAGCCAAAATAATCTCTCAATAGCAGTAAGAACCAAATGAATAAGAAATATGTTGTTTCGATAGCACTGAGACATGACTGCTGATTTTTCTCATTGCCTGGCACATGAACTCGATGTGTACGTACATTTAAAAATTACCTTTCTCATTCTGACTTCCAGCCTGTTTCTCGTGGTTGCTTTTACAGTTCACACACTGCATGTGCACTCATGTAACTTAACTAGCATTCTAGCATTTCATTTTGCAAATAGAGGAGATGTGTTTTGGTTGTCCACTGAAATACATTTTTATATGCATTCACTTGTGCAGATAAGCATACAAATCTGAAGGTAAGTATGACTTGCAGACAGTGTATTTGTGCCTTTTGTTTTAAGCAATGTTAACTTTGGTTTCAGTATCTTGAAGCATTAAAAAGCAGTACAAATCAGTTGTTTGCATCTGCCTGGATTGCTCTGTAAGCATTAAAAGATTTTCTTGAAGTAATTTTCAAGGCACTGTTCCTACGTTCACCAGGGTATGAGAATGCCCTCCTGGAGAGTATGCTACAGGGGACAACTTTGGCAGATTTTCTGAGGAAAATTACAACAAAAACTTCGTCATTTTTGTTTAAAAATTTATCTATGGTAATTTTTCAATCTGCCACTGACAAGATTAATTTTTTTCTTAAGTAACGCACCTCTGAGAATATTCAGAAATATTTATCCAACTTACATCACACCTCTAATGAAACATTTTTTTCTACCTTAAGACTATATTCTTTACCAACATGGATTTTTCTGGCAGAACATCCTAGTATGATAAAAATATATTTGTATAACTCTACTTGTAAAGATATAGCTTAGGTCTACTGCCTCTGCCAGCATTAGCTGTACTGGTATAGCTTGGCAAAGTCATACTTGTCTAATTACATTCACATGTGCTACACATACCAACAAAAATTTCATCAGCATAGACAAAGTCTTATTTATGCTGTTCAAATTTGCACTATTACTGCAAAAGAAAAAACACAGCAGACTCATAATCTGCCTAATTTAAGGAAGTCTTACCAGAAATGTGTGGTTGGAACTGCCATCTTCCCTACTTCTTGTCTCTGCAAATTACTTTGCAAAGGTCCTGTAAAAAGATCTACATTGTCAGACAACTGCTGCAGTGTCATGAGCCTTTTCTGCTTCTTAGAATACAAGTATGTGGCATCTACAAAATTTTACTGTCTGTGATATGCCATAGTGACACTTACTAAGTTAGTGTTCCCCAGAAGAATAATGATATTACAGAATAATAAACACTTAATTAAATTCATTTGTTTGAAGAAGTCTAAAATTATCCAAGAAATTGTACATAATCTTAATATAACAGTATGTGAGCGGTACTGTGGAAATCATGCACTCTATAATGATGTTTAGAGACTGCTCTTTTCTATTACTAGGACAATTTTCCAGAATTAATCTTGAAAGCACGTAACTCATATTCTATTCAATTAATGTGGTCTTTCATTTTGTATTGGCCGCATCCAATTTGTATTTGCATTTGTATTGCCCTTCACCCCTCTAAATTAAATACCATCCCAATAATTTCCATAAGCTTTTGATGTCATGAAAGTGAAATCAGTATTACTGGGTAAAACACAAAGAAAACACCTGAAACAAAGCAATAATAGTACTAAAAAGCTAGCATCACAATTTCTTTCTACAGTTAGAGTGATCACTCCTTATGGTAAGAGGGGCTAAGTCCTCCTGTCCTCACCTATGGCAGTATTCTCGCTGTGGTGAGCCTATCAGGTCTGTAGGTTCAAACACAGCAAGATTTAGCAGAGAGTAATTGTTTTCAAATAAGTAATTCTAATTAGCCTGCTCATCAGTAGTTCTACAACCTCACATGTGCAGGACATAAGGTCTACAGCTTACTTTTGGACAAACACTGTAGCTATTATTAAGAGTACAATCTATTTCCAGATTTCAGTTAGATAAAAGGTTACGTTTGTGCAGTTTATCATTAAAAAAGAAACAAAATTAAATCTAGTGTTACCTACCTATAGACAGACATCTTACTCTTTTCCTGCACAACACTTGGCATTTTTAATCAATGTGTACATAAATGAAAAGAAAAAAAGCAGATTATCATATTGTCCTTTGTAGTTCTCTTTCAAAATCTCCTGATGATAGTCCACAAGGAAATAATAAATTGCTTCTATCGTGGAAAGGTATGTATCTGGCTTTCCCTTCTGATGACGCCAAAAGCAAGTTTTCCTTGTCTTCAACTCGATTTGTAGCAACCCTGTCAAGAAAAAAAGATGACACAGATTATACAATGCGGATTGGTGGATGGGATGCCAAACAAGTCTTTAGTTATGTTTTCCGACTGTGCTGCTAGCCTGCTAGATGCCTGCATGCAAGTAATTTCTCTTCCTGTCCCTCCAATTTTCATCCATAAAATGGAGGCAATGACTTTATCCTCCTTTGTGGACCACTTTGAAAGTTGTGCTGTAAGTTCTAGGTTACAATCCTCATGTCTGCAATTAAAATTTACAGTTTATCCTTTCATTCCTACAGCCTCACAGCCCTCAGTAAACTGCAGGGTCTCTTCAGATGGGAAGAGTGAAAAAGCATGGCAGACCCAATACCTTTCAAGTGTAACACAGAATCCCTCACGCTGTTAGTTTTGCTGAACTGAGGAGTATTTGCTAAGAGCCAGACACTTTTCATTTATGCTTGTTGGGTAACTGAAATCTCACTGGGATTACTCAGGAGTAACTATGACAGAATCTGGTCATTAATTTTATTAGAAACGAAAAGCATTCCCACTTGAGATGAAAGAAATACATTTGGTATCTGTATGGCACATGAAAATCTTTTATCTACTGTAGTCTGTTACTTTTATCATTCAGATGAATTTTAAACACATATCTTGTTAAGGAACATTTTTATGTTCCTTAAGATGCACAAACTATTCAAAATTAAAACCACCTTAATGTGTAATCAGTTCGTAAACAGGGTGGACAGCTGGATTATAAAGAAATGCGTACACACCTGTCAATAATACCAGGATCAGGTTGTAAAATTACCTTTTCTAAATGTTAAAATTGAATATTGTGTGTCATGGGATGGTTTAGTACAAGTAATAGTATAAATAACAACATGGTTTAAGAGTTGCTTGGAAGTTATTAACAAAGACGTTTCAGTAAGGTCCAAATTCAGGAGTGCAAACTGGCCTATAGCCTAGCAGTTGTGATTCTATACTTCTTACCTTGAAAGTATGTTTAATTCTTTCTAGTGTAATTGCAAGATTTGTTTTGCAGTTAGTAATGCATGATACCTTGCATAGTAAAAGAAATCTCTTAATGCGTTTTTTAAAAAACCTGAATGATTCCATCACTGAGTTCAAATGTTGTTGGTATTTCAGAACCAAAAATTCAAATAACGTAGTCTAATTATTACCTCTGTTAATCATATACACATACATTCAAAATAGTAATAGGAAACTGCATTATGATTTTTCCCTCAAGATGTTTCAACTCTTGAATTTTCAGCCCTAACCAAAGTGAAAACTTTCATTAAATTCAGTGATGCTTCCACCTTAACAGCAGTGAACTAAATTTAGGGGATGATTCCTCCAATGTAAACTCCCACCTATTTGTGGTTTGAATACAAACAAAAGTTCAGTGAAGGCAAGACCCCTGATACTACTGAGCTTACCTCAAATGCTGGATCAGTTAATTTCAAACATAGAATTTTAGGAGGGTTTTTTTAAATAAAAAAATTAGAGGCTGTTAAGGGTTACAGTTTACTGAGCATGTTTCTGTCACCTGTACTGTATCTGTATCTATACAGCCAAAGGCAATGTTTTACTACAAGTACTGATTGTTCATATGAAAGCTTACAATACCAAGGAAATCAACATGTTTGTGGCTAAAAAGCATCCACATACTTTAAGCTCACTAGAAATAAATGTTTCTGTGAATCTGAAATCAAGTGAAAGGGAAATACAGCTATCTTTACATCTCCTTAGGTAATGTAACCAAGTTTCCCTTACAGAAGTTATTCTCCCGTATATGTGTCTTAGAGCAGACACCACCTTTCAGAGAGTTCTCCCACCCTTCCTTAAGCCTCCATTTTTTCCTGATATGCTACATCCTATTATCACAGCAGTCTCTGTGCTCCCTCCGCTATAACAATCGAATGCTCAGGCCTGTAGGATCCTATATTAATCATAGCTGGTCACTGATCTTACATCTAAGAGAGGTTCGAAGTTTTTACCAACATGATGTATGTAAGTGGTAAAGTTTACACACATGCTGATGCCTGTCATTTACTCTGAGCTTTCTACCACCTCTTCATCCCTACAGTTTGTATAGTGAACTGGAAGATCCACTACTTCAAGAAATACTAGTGCGGAAAATTTTAAGCAATGAGTAATTATGGTTTGCACTTATGGTAGCTAGTAAGAGTCTAAGCTCTTACTAAAGTGCCTATTGTTATTTCAATTATAATGTTAATTTCCTAAAGAGGCAGCAGCTTGAAAATTCTATTTCGGGCAGGAATTCTGCTCCTTTCCTAATCTTTTAGATTCTCAAGGTTTATAAGTAACTTAAGGATTTAGGCTGAGGAAGAAGGCATTTACTTTGGATTCACCTTACCTCTGCTATGGCCTTTGCATCACACCCTCGAGTGTGATTTTGAGACATGATGATGAAAATATGAGAGGATGACAAGAGATTTGTCAGAAAAATGAGGATGGGGGGAATTTGCCTCAGAGAATGTCAACTTACTGCTCTCAAATATCCTAGCTGAGCATAGGCAAAGGCTACCATTTTCTTGTGGGAAATTCTTGCAGAAATGAAAGTAAGCAGAGAAACTTTAAAAAACCAAAAGCAACACAAAAAAATCCAACTAAGGCAGATGTATGATTCAGCCTTGTAGGAGAGAATGTATAAGCTAATAAAATAAGACATTTGGCTAATACAAAGCGGATAGTGGATCAAACAGCAAAAAATACCAAAGCAATGTTTCTTTAGCAACCATGTTGATGTTGCCAATAAGCTTCATCACTCATATGACAGAGTAATCATTAACATTAGATGCAACTGTTTCCCTTCTGATCTAGTGATGACTTTTAATGAAGTAATTAATCCTTAACATTACCAACTTTCAAGTATTTCCTGTCTTTTAACACAATTGATTTAGTTTTGCTTTCTGAAGATGTATTACACCACTTTTCCAAGATATAGAAGTACTTTTTGTCCAAGTTTGCCAGGCTTTTTTTTTTTTTTTTAAGATTGATGTACACATTCACTTTCTCTTGTAGAACAATTAGCTAGATTTACTTGATACAAATGCAGGCTTATAAAATACAACACTTTTCTTTACATTTTCTTGGCTTCGTTAACGTTTCCATCCACTATTTATTGTAACTTAAATCTTTCTGAGTATGGCAGTTACTGTTTATTTGGAATTATGAACACTCAGTTTTGAACTTTAATATATGAGCAATAGTTTGTTGGATGATGACTTCATTTGCAGTTGAACTGAAAAAATGACAATAGTTCTCTACTTCTCATGTGTGTACAACATAAAAATTTCATCAGTTTATGCCTAAGGGAAGTCTGTCCCATTCATTTGGGAAGTCAAAACTGCAATCTGTAAAAGGACTATTAATGCAACTTTCATCTTTTATGACAGGCTCTAAGGAAAGCAATGCATGCACAGGTTGTGCACGTTTATTCCTGCGGCATGAAGGGTAAAATTCTCCCCTGGGTGTGGGTAAGAGAGGCTGACTTGTGTGACGCTAGTCACACCTTACAGCAATCCTGAAAGGTGCTCAAGGAAGACGGAGGACTGGAATACTCAGAATACTCAGCTGGAACAGAGCCGAACTTCTGGAAAGGAGGGAAGAGTCCACCAGACCAGCATTCACATGGGGTAACTGGAAACCATTCTTTAAGAGCTCCGAAGTAACACCAATCATGAATTTTTGACTGATGTACTGCATAAGATTCCACGGAAATCTTCAGTTCCTGTGGCTGCCTGTTACGTTCCTGAAATTCATCCTTTTAAAATAAGTTCCAAATACTTTAGAGTTAACTTGCAATGTGCTATTACTATAATCTTTACAGTAATACTTTAATTTATTTGATAGAGTATGTTTTGTGTTAATCTAAATACTTAGCAATGGGATTTTAATTAGCCAATGTATTATACGAACATATGGGATTCTTTAATAAACTGACTAGACAGCAGGGCAACATTTATCTTGCCTGTAAGAAGTCTGTGAAATTCCTTGTAGGGTCCAGTGCAAAGCAGTCACTAGTAGTTATATATATAATGTATAAATCTGATAGCCTGCCCCCCAGCTAAGTGCACCTTTTTCACTAAGGAAAGTATTTTCAAACTCTTATTTATCTCAAAACAAATGGAATGCGATTGCTAAATTGTTTTATCTTTCGTGGGTTTATTTAGAATACTTAAATGTAAACTTCTTATAACGAACCTAAGACAACAAACCTTTGCAGAATTACAAGGTTTTGCTTTCAGAGGTGGGAGGGTGTAGAAGGGAAGCACACAATCCCCTTTCTCTGGAAAGTAGGTCATCAAAATGACCGTGAAAAAAAAAGAGCTTTACTGGAAAAAGAAACCAAGCCATGACATACTTGTGCTGTTATCTGCTAGATCCCTCATTCACCTTCTAGTGGCCTGTCTACCACCAGCGTGTACAAAAATGCTCCCCTGGGTCTCCTGAAAAACTGCAAAGGAAATCTTTCTGGCTTCTCTCCGAGGTCATTCAAACTACCCTTCCATTGTCTTCACATGACAGCTTCCATTCTGTGAGACTGAGGAAATTTTTTCCAAAAAACAAGTGGGAGAAATAAATGTAAATGCTTTCTTTAGTATTAATTTAGAATATTATTAAGTATTCTTATTATATTGAAGAACAAATTATATGACATGAAAAGTAATGGAGTCTTTGGTTCAAGTTTTCTACAGCACTGAAGTAGCTGACAATGCTACTGTTGAATCTTTCATTTATTCTCAGATATAGGGTTAAGAATAAACATATATTATGCTCAGGTCTGTTATATAAACATATATATTTCCCCTAATAATTCCTGTAGCAATAACATCAACTTTTTTCTTTTTACCTTGAAGTCGTTCATCAGTTATTATTTTATTAGTTTGATTCCAGGTACTGTCAATAAATATTATTTTCTTCAGTTTAGTGCCTTCAGTCTTGTTGCTTGAAATGCATTCATTTAGATTTTTTTCTTCTGTAGGTTCTATTTTTGCTTGTTTAAGAAATGGCTCTCTGGAACAGTCATCGTCATTATCACAAACACCTTTCTTAGTGTACTTTTGGAGATGGAAAGCAATGTCTTTCACTGAAACTGAATTGGGGCCAGGAAATATAAGTGCTATCTAAATGAAGAAAAGAAAGAACTGTGAGTGTAAACAAAGTCTAATAAAACACCAGGAATCTCTTCATTAAAGGTATTTTCTATCCCCACCCATAAACATTTAAGTCAGGACAAGATGAAAAAGTATCTCTTAAAATAACGAATGAAGATACTTATTAGAGATCTTATTAATTAAATGTTGCCTCCATGCCTCTACTACCAACTCTAATGCTTCTGTGAAGAAGTTTTTTCAGTCAAGACAACAGCGTCAGTGCCTGAGAAAGTTCAAATTTTCACTTGTCATTGCAGTATATGGGACAGGAAGGCCATAAAGAATAGTTTCTAATTTCATTCACAAATATTGTATCAGAATAAATAATCTCTTCTGCATCTATTACATGTCTCATAAATATCTTACGTGAAAAAGACCAGTGATGGCCCTACTCAGAATTTTTTCAGTAGCTTAGTGCAGCATTCCCAATCTGTGACTCGGAAAGCCTGGACCATACAAAGTCACTGCAACCTCTTCTTGCTTTTGCCCACCTTCCCTGCGGCTCTTTCTGCTTTTTTTCAGCTTCCTGCCTCTTTGCCACCTATGCTTTCCTTCATGGCTCATTCCCTGAATAACGTCTCTATGACATATTTGTATTACCCTCTACTTCATGTGATCCAAGTGTTAACTATTACATCAAATGTGGAAATATTAGATTTCAGATTAATCACACCATTTAAATGTTTAGAGCTCAGTTTTTTCAGGCTGTGTGCTGACTAGCTATTGACAGACAATAGCTCCATTTTAGTAGGTTTCCTCTATAATAGCGAATGTTAAAAATGTTAAGGAATTTTAAATACTGCAGCTACTGACTATGAGGAGCACAACACCTAACTGCTGTTTAACTTGCTGTATCATGTATTTTGGTAAAATATTTCTTATAGTACACAATAAATCAAATTATCCATTCTCTAAGGGGGTGAACATAGGAAATTCATGTGGTTAGATAGTGCTACAGTTTTTCTAAGCTCTGGAGGACAGTCCAGAACCACTGTGTGTGTATTTGTAGGCCCAAGCTTTATGCGAGTGCAAGATGGAGTAAAGTGGATTAATAGAACAGCGCTTCCCTCCTGCTTCCTCCCAGCAGAGTTCGTTATGACTGCAGGAGGAAGTGCAGAAGATACATCTGCATCTCCCCATCTCCCCAGCACACAGCCCATCTAGCTATACAGAATTTCTTACTTCATGTCTTTTTTCTTCATATTCTGGAATGCAAGGGTATTTATAAATTGTAACATCATCAGGTGCCAGAAGCTTAGCATGCACAGCAGTGCTTTTGCCATCTGTTTCATTTGGGTGTTTAATAATGTCAATCTTCAAAGGTAACTACAGTAAGACAGAAAGAAAAAAAAAGAAATAAGCAATACTTATAATCTTATTTCCAGGTACAAAAATTTACGCAAAATCTGGGAGGAATCCCTATACCATGTAATTAAGAGATATTTGACAATTTTTAAAAATGTTTTTATTTTAATAGGTTTAGAACTAAACTAGAGACAAGTGACAAGAAGCACCTGTTACATTCTCTCAGTTCATGTAAATACCCAAGTATGCGATGAATGCAATTTGGAATGCTGCAGCAGCAGCGTGGTAAAACCTCTAGAAATAGCATCAATAAGGTAAATAAGATGTGATATTAATTTAAGCAATATAATGGTCCTAAATATGAATACTTATGTTCACCTTATTGCAAAAATGGCCATTTCAATGAAAATACACCTAAATCTCCTAGGTCTAATTTCCAAAGTACTTCTAGAGTATTTTCACGATGCTTTCAAACTACAGAGTGTCTCCAAATGCATCTTAGTTCTCAGGTAGGTGATTTTGCAAAATGTATCAGTCCTCTTTGATGGTTTCTCCAAGTATTTTAGCTGAAAGGCATTATACTTTTTCGTATTTGTATTTTGAGGGTGCTCATCTGAATTATACAAGCATGACATTTAGGAATGTCTTTTAGCTCACGTTTTATGTAAAAATCACTCTTGGTTATGGGAAAATCATATTTTTTGTTTGCAATATACTCTGTTCTGGCCAGAGTTCTTAGAAACTGAAGAATAAAGGTAACACCTTTTTTTCTGTAAAGAAACATTTAAGAACTAAGTGCACGACAAGCTGGCTGACTTCAGCTTATGTTCTCATCTGGTAGATACATAAATGTTTATGGGAGGACTGGAACACTGTCAATGTTTGTAAATGTAATCCCTCAAATAAGAACAATAATTTTATTTAAGTGTAGTTTATTCACACTTATACCTGCGTTAAAGATAAGCACCCATAAAGAATGAATAAGAAAAGAAATGGTCACAGACAGACTATCTGTCTCCAGAAACTAAAAGGTACAAGAATATTATTTAAAAATCTATAAGAAATATTAACCTTCACAGTTGGAATTTCTTTGGTAGGGACAGTTTCAACAGGAACAAAGCATGTGTAACAATAAAACATCCTTGAACTGCTGCATCGGGGGCATTTTGATCTCCCACTCTTTTTTGCCTTTTCCAGTACTTCTTGCGATGCTAACTGTAATTGTTGAAGTGGGTTATCTTGAAGCGATGATGGAGTCTGCAGTTCTAGACTTTCCAAACATTCAGTATTTCTTCTTTGTCCCTGACAGTTTTCTTCATTTAAAAGCGCAGATGAATTTAAAGACATGGTTAGCTGAAACAGACAATATGTTGTAACTGTTAAATAAAAAATCCAATATACTATGAATTAATTCACTGGAAACGATTCTGTATGATCCTGTTTAGCAAAAAATACTCATCAAGGAAGGCAATTCCTATAAGAGAAAGAATAATAAAATCATCTGATTCAGTTGTTATTGCACCAAGAACTCCAAAAGGATTTCAGGAGAGCATGAGATAAATGGCTAGAAAGAATGGAGATCTGTATCCTTAATGCACATATATAGCTATTCATCATTTTACTAAGTTATCCCACTCACTTAACTCATGCAGAATTATATTTATTGGTAGGATCAGTGTCTAAAAGATTGTGAAAACACTGGTAGACACTGTTTACCTGGATGAGCAGTCCCATTAGTCTTTTGAATGACCATTGACAATGAATTAAATGTCTACAGGACAGAAATCAGTAAGAGAAAAGTTAATTGTACAAATTTAGATCTCTATCCTGAAATGTATTTGTGTGGGGGCAAACCAGCCTACCTGAATGCAACCTCTGTTGACAGAACTTTGTGAAACAGAAGAAATCTTCCAGGAGCAAGGCCTGAGGCTGAAAAATTAAGTCTCAAGAGCTAAAGCACAGCATTGGTGTTCCATATACCAGAGAGCAAGTGCTGACCCAGCCTGGACTCATTCTGCAAGTTTGTATTTATTCAGTAACATTGATGGATTTTTTTCAGGCTTTCTTCAGGACAGATGTCTCACCCTCTAGCATAAAATTTTCACTGTGTAGTCTGAGTAATGTCAAAAAACTGACTGTACGCCCACACCCGATCCAGACAGAATTAATATTGCTGTGTGCAGAGATTCATAGTCACAGTTTTAGTGAAACCCTTCAGACTAGATCACTCGGGGTCCTCTCTAGTCTTCAAAAGAGCCCACAGCCAGGAGCCTGCAGTAGTTATAAACTGCCCTTTGCACTCTGTGCTGCATGACTTAAAACTAAAAAAGTAGTTCTCAGTATTTAATTTCAGCTAATTTAGGTTTACTTTTCATGTCAGGGATCACACTTGTGAAATGATGTAACAAAACAGTCATGCTTAACAAAAACAAACAAACAAGAATTCCTGAGATGTGATCCAAAATTAAGTGTTTAAATAAAGCCAAGTGTAATTTAATTGAAAAATAACGAAAACAAAACACTTGGCTAACTTTCCAACAAAAATTTAAAATTAATCCCAGAAAAACGAGTTGTTATTTTCTGGTAAAATTAAATACTCATGCATGCTGTGATACCCTCCCCCGCCAACAAGCTCCAACTTTTGAAAGGTCAGGGATGTCCATTCAAATGAACACAAAATCTAATACGCATACAAATTTCATAGTGCAATTGGCTTTTAAATATCTCAGCCATGAAGCAAATATACAGACTAACCCATACCATTATCAAGTTTCCTCATGAAGCGAAGAGGGCGAGAGGCCCTGTAATTTGACATGCATTCCCAGCCTGCAAACTGATTCTTTTCAGTGTGATGCCTTACGGCACTGCGGGGTTCAGCTGTGACACCCCCAAGCACGTTCATTATTGACACTGCCAAGAGACACGCTGCTCTAAGGGCACAGGAAAACCTTTGTGGTCTCAAAATAATTGTCGTTTGCCAAGTTACAGCACTATACGTACCGTATGATTTTTTAGAAAGACAGCAATAGAGTTTACACAACTTGTAAGAGCTGAATCTTGATTCAGTCATACGATTTTGAGACTGTAACAACTCCATCCACACGACCCTGATAACCGCTGCTGCCGGAGGCTGCCCCTACGCTCCGGCTGCGGTTCCAGGACAGCCTCCGCCTCTCTCAGGACTGGGGGTTTGTGCACGGTTCGTGCGGTGCCCAAGGCACGCTCACCCCCGGCGCTGCCGTGCGCCCACCCTGCCCCCCGGCCCGCCAGGCAGCCTGTCACCCAGGCGGCGCGGCCTCGGCCTGCGGAGTACCGGCCCCGGGGCGCAGCGGCCGCCCCGCACGGCGAGCGCGGCCCGGCAAGGTGCGGGGAGCTGCCGGGGCACAGGCCTTTGCGCCTGGGATGCTCCGCGGGAGCTGCCGAGGCGTGACCGGCCCCGGCCCCTATCACGGCAGGACACCGAGGCCTCCGAGGGCGGAGCGCGGCCCCCTCCCGCGGGCGGCCCTGCCGGCGGCCGGGGCCCACCCGCCACGGGGAGAGCTGTCGCACCGCCCCCAGGCCCCGCCGCCCCCGCCAGCACCCCACGGGCCGGGGGCTGCCGGCCGCGCGCGGCCCCCGCCGCTCCCTCCCCCAAACGCTGCGGCCTCCGTGCCCTGGCGGCGGGCGGGCAGCTCCGCACCGCGCCGTTCCTCACCCGCTCCCTCGGCTCCAGCCCCTCGGCGGGCCGCCACTCGCCGAACAGGGCCGCCCGCCTCTTCTGCGGCCCCCACAGGCCCCGGAACGAAAGTGTCGGGCTCGGCCGGCGCGGGAAGGCGGGGGCCGGAAGAGCGCGCGCGGCACGGTGCCCTGCGGCGGGAGCGCTCCGGGCGGCCCTGAGGGGCGGCGCGCGCGGGCGGCCGGGCGGGCGGGTGGCGGTTGCTGCCTGCAGCCCCGCGCGGGTGACTGACAGAGGGACTGACACCGACTGACTGACACCGACTGACATTGACTGACACAACTGGCTGACTGACTCTGACTGACTGACCGACTGACATTGACTGACTGACTCTGACCTCGACTGACTGACTGACACCGACTGACTGACACCGACTGACACCGACTGACTGACACTGACTAACACCGACTGACCAACACTGACTGACTGACTGATACTGACAGACTGACACTGACTGACTGACTCTGACCTCGACTGACTGACTGACACCGACTGACTGACACCGACTGACACCGACTGACTGACACTGACTGACACCGACTGACCAACACTGACTGACTGACTGATACTGACAGACTGACACTGACTGACTGACTCTTAACACCGACTGACTGACTGACTGACACCGACTGACACTGACTGACTGACACCGACTGACACCGACTGACTGACACCGACTGACCCACTGACTGACCCCAACTGACTGACTTGACACCGACTGACTGACACCGACTGACTGACCGACACTCACTGACTGACTGACCCTGACTGACTCACTGATACCAACTGACTGACTGACTGACCGACACTGACTGACTCACTGATACCGACTGACTGACTGACACCGACTGACTGATGGACACTGACAGTGCGGCCTGAGGGCCCTTGGCCGGCACAGTGGCCCCCACTTTGCCAGAGGACGAGGGCTCGAGGGCTCGGAGCAGCTGGAGGCAGGGTGGTTCCTGAGGGTTTGTCTCTGCCGTTGGATTTGGTGTTTATCTGAGGACCTCCCACCCCAAACCAGCTTTTCCATGTTTTGTGTCGCATAAGCCTGAGCAGAAACCCCATACCCTTTCCAGCAGGTTTCTGCCCCGGCCCCAGGTTTTCCCAGCCCGTGTGAAACACGCCCCGCACTTTACTCTCCTTGACGCCTTTCCACCATGGGCGGTGGTACTGCTCTGCAGGGTCTGTCTTCTTGGTGGAAGCACCTGGAAACCACTCTGGTAGAAGGCTGAAGGCTTTGTTTCACTCCCTTGTTAGCTCCAGGCAAGCTATATCACTTAGATTTTTATTACCTGTATTATTTTTTTCCTCACCTAGTAGCATATTTGCATATTTACAGTTGACACCAAGGTCTGGAAGAAGTGTTGCTGTATTCCTTTCTTGTTTTTGCATCTCTCTCGAAATAGGGCATGGGATCTTTTCTGTGGAATTCCTTGGCCTGGTTGAGGATGGTGCCCTACGGTAGCATTTACCCAATATTCAGTGTTCACTAACTGCATTTTTAGTTTGAAGTGACTAAACTAAAACAGTAATTTTGGTATAGAGAATATTTCTCTCAACTCAGCGAAATAAAGTCTGTGGTATATTAGTTGTAATAGCCTTAGGGGGAAAAGTTGACACTGTAGGCAGATCTTATGCCAAACTTTGATCTCAGTTACACCCCAAAACCATCACTAACTTCAGTGGTATTACATTCAGTGGCAGAGGAGTTCTACCAGCGTTCTGCTGTTATTTTGTTTTGTTTTGACTTGATCCATTTTTCATGCTAGCAGTGTATGTAATACATTGCAGTAGTAGGAAAAAATAGCTCCATTTCACCATCCATATTTTTTTGCCTCCTTACTCTGTGACAGTACGTCTTGATCTGCAGTAGCTAATTATGTCAAAATAACAAAATGCTTATTGGACACAACCACCTTCATAATAGTTTCAAAAGTTCTTTCTTGCCAAACTTAATTATAGTAGGCTTTACTAAGTGTACCATCTCTTACTTTGTTTGAATGATTTCTCTGGGTGCTTTATCCAGAACTTGTTTGGGAGCAAACGGAGCCTGCTCATTATTTAAAAGCACACTCTGAAATCTGAATTACTCCTTTGTATACTTTTGTTCTATACAGTTATTTGCACAAAAGATGTGTTATTAGTGATTTTTAGGAATGGTTGCTGTATAATTTTTATTTGGGGTTCTTAATTTCACAATTTACTAAAAAGATGTTGTTTTCAAACGGTATTTCTCTCACTTGGTTTCTGCTCAGATGTAACAGTGTAAATTTTGAGGTTTTAATTATACTATTATATGGAACTCAGAAGATACTGGTTGATTGATTTCAATAGAACTTTTGCTAATCCGCAACCCTCACATTTCTTCCAGCTTCTAAACAAAAACTGAATATGTAAGAAAAGAACAAATTTGCCAGGTGACCAGACAGCCACTTTTTCTTCAGTATGTATCTTAGGAGTACATAAATAGTATAAATATTTTATATGGAGGTACTGAGAAGAAAATGGAAGTTCTGCCTTTATGTTTAAATGTCCTTGCATCTCACACATTTTTAGTGTGTTTCTTGACATCTAAGAATGTGTAATGTTCTGTTTATTGGAAGAAATTACAATGAACATGCTCTATAAGTGCTGTAGTGATAACTTTGTCAGTTTTAGTTATCTAAACTTCAAATATTTGCTAATATATGTTATCTTGGGGGTTTTTAAGGCCTTCTGGTGAGAACAATTCTTACTGTATGTCATCAGAAAATGCAAAAGCCTCCTTCTACCTCGGAAGAATTCTTACGGTCTCAAGATTTGGTGAGTCTAACTGCTTATTATTTTAACTACCCATGTGTATGGTGAAGTGAACATGCAAGAGTCAGGTCCTGAGCAAAGCCATGTGAATGTAAATATTGAGAATTGAGTTTGAGCATAGATTGTATTTCCAAGACCCTCAGGCACTGGAAACTAAGAGGTTTGTAGAAATGGCAAACCTTTAACAGAGCAGCCTCTCAGTTGTTAACTTCCTTTTTTCTTAAAGCTAAACCATGGAGGAAAATTTTTGTCTGCTGTGCGGCAATTTTCTATTGTTGGAAGCATGCTCGAGTGATGACACTGAACCAAGAGTTGTTAAAAATATTTGATCAGTCCACAGCATATCTAATATAACAAAGTCTTGAATCCTGAGGCAAAAAGTTCTGATGAATACAAAAAGGAGAATAGCTAGTTTTGCTTTTTAATGAGCTTCCTTTTTTTTCTTGTACTGATAAGACTGCTAGGAAAATCTTTGAATATGCCTTTGTATTTTGTTAAAGAATTTAATATAATGTGGTCACCAGTGATTCGTGAAGATTACATTCTTTCTGGAGGAAACAGAGCATTCCTTTTGAGCTGCCTATGTTATTTGCAAGTATTGATTCACTTAAACCTTTTAAATACAGAGCTATGAGAAAAATTGCTCTTTTGCTTTGAACCAGAACTTTTTCTCTCACAGGAACAAAGAAACAAAAAGTGTTTAAAAGTGTTTTGATGGGCAGCCCATTTAATTATAAAATAAAACGTATATTTGTAAGAGAAGCAATCTGACATAAGAAAAGGAAACATTTTAATTTGGGATAATATCAAAATAAAATATTAATATATTTTAATTTTCTAACTGGTTTTACTCACATTTTCCATTTTTACCTTGAAATGAACATATGTGTATTAATCATTTGCATTTAATTTTTTTTTTTTTAAAGAAATAATTTGTCTTTCTGCCCTGCTATTGAGATAGAACATGCCATGGTTTTTCAGCTGTACTAGAGCATTTGAAACCACTGATTACTCTGTATTAACACTTACTAAATTATTTCAGGAAAGTAACCAATTTGATGATTAACTTCAAATGACTACTGTTGGTTTCAACAATTTGCTTAAATAATTAAGCATCTAGTTTAAATTCTTTGCTAGAGCAAGGAACAGAATTTCTTCCTGTGCTTCCAAGGCTGTTCTCAACAGATGGAAGGCGTTACTGTCCTTTCCAAGAACTTAAATTGCACATGATTTTATTTGTCTCTTTAGAAGCATAATAACCCTTTTTTTCTGGAGCTATCTCCTTCTCTAACTAAAAAGTTATAGTCTTTTTAATTACTCTGTGTACGCTACGATGGGCCTCCCTGGACTATTTCTGTTTTTCTGACTTTTTCAGATGATGTAATCATCTCTGAATGCAGTGCATGGATGGGAGAGGAGGAAATCACAGTCTATGTTAGCAGTGTTGCCAAAATTAGATTCTTAGAAGGTATATGTAAAATGCGTTTATACTGGTATTACAATTACAAATGAAGTTCACAGATTAGCTAATTTAATCTTTGCATTTATATAATTTTCAGAAATAACTATTTTTACTGTGTAGTGATTACAGAAGGAATGGTCAAGTTGTATCTCTCTCAATGAGCCTTATTCTTTGGTGGTTAAGTTGCAAAAAGATTATTCCTTCAGTGCTTTATGTAGATATCTGTGTGAACATGTTCCATTGAACATCAGTCCACTCTCTGATTTGGAGAAGAGAAGAAACACATGTATCACTGAACTAGGGAAACATGCTGAAAAAGTATTTTCATTACAACGTGGACCAGCATATCTAGAGGAACATCTTACTGCCCTCCAACAGAGTAACCCACATTGTCCCAGATAAGTATTTACAGCTTTTCCTCAGTTTGCAAGTGTGAAGTGTCACGTTTATAATTAAAAAAATTCTAATAGGCTCAAATCCCAGGGGTTCTGCCTGGGCTTTAGGAATATCTTGTTTCAGGCCCAAACAAAGTGAAGGCAAAAGTCTATGAAAACATGTTGTTCTCCAGAGATCTTGATGTTATGAAGGAACGATGAGACATAGAAAGACCAAAATGGTGATTTTTAAGTCTTCTGATTATTCCAGCAATGCAGTAGGACTAGATAGTGTCTTAAGGCTTGTGCACATACACATTTAGATGTAGAACTAGATATATGAAAAGTTTTTTAATCAATAAAATCATCAATATGGCCTCTATTTCTAGCTAAACCTTGCTGTTCCTTTTTAAGACATTGCTTCTGAGCAAACAGGTGCAAAGGAAGTTCTGACTCTGGCAAGTAAGATGGGGAAAGCAAAGGTATATTACATACTTTTAATTCTTTTTATGGATTAGGCAACAAAGACCAAATTTTCAAGTTATTTCCTTGGAGCCAGAATTATACCTATTGGATTGCACCTACCTCTGTATGTTTATTGGGGGTGGGGGGTGGAATGACACCCCAAACTTGAAAAAGTCCTTTTTTTCCTTTATATCTCCAAAGATATTTTGTAGTCACCTAAAGTCTGAATTTTAGACCGTTGCTCCTTATCTGAATTATATTCACAGTTCATAGTATGAATTGTCTTAGCTGAAAGCATTGTTTATATCATTGTATGAAAAAGCATTGATTATGAATTAAGTATTTAAACATTTTTCAGATTGCCAAATACTTTACTGAGGAGTCAAAGGGTAGAAATGTAGAGATGAAGTAGTTTATGCTACATGTAAAAAAGTACACAGCATTCTGTCTTATGAATATACTTTGAATTGGAAGCCAAAGAAATGCCCCTGATACCAAACCAAGAGAAAGAAAAGTTTTGAGAATCACTCATTCAGGAGTCAGTCAGTTTTTCTAAGACTACACAAATTTATATATATTGGGTAATGAAAAATTCCAAATACAGTGTAAATATGATTGGTTTTATTAATCTTGCATATTATGATCAAATCCTTGAAGCTTAGTGTCTGGGACTTTCCAATGTGCTAGATGAAAGACTTGAAGGAGAACAAATGTGCCTGTGGTAGTTTGGAATGTCTCAGTCCTGGTATTTCTTGGATGTTGGTTAGACTTCAGACATAAGCAGGCATGAGCAGGTTCTGTAATTGAAATATTAATGTGAATACTGACAAAACTGGACCCTAAATTATTAACAACCCATTGAGTTAATATGTGAAGTGATTCAAAATTTTTAAATAAGGTCATGTTGTATTTGTAATTTAGCTTATTAAAGGTCAATTAAAGTTTCTATTGAAGGAAATACTGAGATATGTAAAAATAACAAATCCTTTGTTAGATTTTTCTGAGACATCTTGGAAATTTGGCATGGGTTTAGTCATCTTCTGATAGAAAATAAATTTTTGAAAAAGAAGAAACTCACAAGAAACAAACCTTATATTTTTATATATAAAATAATAAACTTTATTATTGAAGTCATGTAATGTACTTTGACAGACTCTTAAGGGCAATAAAAGAAAGCAACTGCTAAGGAAGTATTTTTATAAAATGGGGGTACCAGCAAGTGAACAACTCTATTGTAGAATATTTTTTAAATTTTACTTTAAAAAAAAATTGGTTGTGTGATTAGATTAGTATTTTCTTGTTGGAGCAGCTGTTTAACACAAGGGGAACATAATAATTAACTTTAGTTGCTAAATGTTTTTTTTTTCTTTTTAGGTCTGTAACTACCCTCATTCAAGGTAAACAGCTTTCAGAATTATGAAGACATTTGGAAGCTCCACAACTTTGTGACTTACAAGAGTACAGCATTTCCAAGTACTTATTTTTTCTTCCAGTATCCTAAACAGAACCTGCTGATAAAGACTATTGAAAATATTTAGACTCATTTGTCTTTGCTTTCCATTTTCATACTCCTTTTAGTATCACCATTAGCATTTATTGAAGGTACAAAATTGAGAAATGCAGTAGTCATTTATTATTAAGAGCCATTATTGTTGAAGGACTCTTCTTGCTGCCCTGCCCTTATGTCCCAGTGTTGATCACTAATTAAAGTTCTGAAATCAATAATCTTAAACTAATATTAAGCATGAAAAAAATTTCAAAAGTAAGGTAAACCCAGAATTAGAATGTAGAATATGCAATTTTATTGCAGTCCCCTTTGGCATGTATGTTACACATCATCTTCAATTACATGGTACTTTTTTTTAAATGGATCATTGAGTATACGGATCTGACAGTGCTGAGGGAGTGATTTAAGATTATGCAGTGAGATGATTGTCTGTAACACCTACATCAGATTTGCTGCAGGAATTGTGGGCTTGATAAAGTAGGAGGTTGCAGCAAGTATGTAATACACTTGAATGCTATTATGGAAATGAATTTCAAATTAATTTCTTCTGGGGGTGATCATTCATTTTTCCCCACAGCTGGTAAGCATGAACCTCAAGGTTGTGAAACTGATCTTGTAGCAGCAGTGTCAGCAGCAGTATGTACATGCACAAGTACATACTCATGCCTCTCACTTGAGGGCATAAAAATTGAAAACATTCTTTATTTCTTTCATTTGAGTAAAAGCAGGGAAATGGAGCCCTTACAGTGTCCAGCTGCTTCTGTGTGCACCATTAATTAATGCTTGTTAACAGCTTTTTTTTGTCAGCCAAGGCAAGATTTATTTGATGATATGCTAATTCCCACAGTGTGCATGCCCCCATCTTCTACGTGAGTGATGTGGGGTAATAATTATAAGCAAAGATAAAGCTTTTGCACCTGCCCCTCGACTGAATTAGTCACAAAAGTTGTAAGTGAAAATTTTCAACACTAACATTTCTTATTCACTTCAGTGGAAGTTAGCTATGGCTTTAAATAGCTTTTTTAATTAGATGGTTTGAAATACTTTCATTACTTCACTAGCAGACATTTGTGAATTCAGTATTTTAAACAGGTGAAAAAACCAGGGCTGATTTAGAGCTATGTCTCTCCTGTGTTTGTGATTTGCTGCAGGTGGTGATCCCTGTCTGGTGGCCAGTTAGTTGACTGGTAGGTCAGGGTAGCTTTCTCCTTGGGAAAGTCCATTTGGGGCAGAGTCAGAATTCATGGCACTGTGAAGGGCCAAGATACAGTACATTTGATTTTTTTTTATAACTTCCACTTGAAGTGTATGTGTAAGCTTTCATCAATATTTATCTTTAAAATCTAAATGCTTAATGTAGTCAGATACAGATTATATAAGTATACATAATTAGAGTATAAATTAGACCATAATGAAAAAAGTAGTTTATTTTACAAACAAATTTGAATTCTCACTATAGAAAAGTTTTAAAAAGTTGGTAAGTAACTATCCAAAATTACTTCCTTTATGCTGTAGGATCAGTAGGATTGCATTGGTACAGAAATATATACAAACCAGGGGAACAAATTCCTAATAGTCATGTGATCATAGTTATCACCAACATAAAACAATAATTAATTTGTTGTTGGTGTCAGACACTCTGAAATCCTGACTTTTGATCCATTTTGCATATTAAGTTGTTGTTATTAATAAAATAAAAATTAAAAAAATTAAAAAATTATGCCTTTTTCAAATTAACATATTAAATAGTATTATGCAGACAGAATTTCACAGTCTATGTTAAAATATTTACTAACTGATAAGACTGAAGAATGTTTGTAAATGTTCTGAAACATGCAGTATGTGACATAATAAATTTTGACTGCTTCAGATTTATAAATGAAGGAAACCTTTTCCTTTCATTTCATTCAAATCCTGTCATTTGTCCAAGTCCAAATACTGTCAAGCTGATAAAAACAAGTTGTGTGTAGTGAAGGATAGATTTAAAATTCAGATTGTTGAGCAGCCTTGATAAACTCTGTGTCTAAACAGTGACCTGTTGATAGTACTTGCTGCAAAACACACCTGTGCACAAATGCAACATTTTTGAGAAAAAGTGTTTAAATAGCAACAGAAGCATGCTTGTTGAAGTTGACAGTGAAACATTGTTATACAGAAGTAATCACTATTCCTACAAAACATAAAATGTCACAACTTTTTCTGCATAAAACCTAATGGCTTGGCACTCAAAGACTGCCTGTAGACCTTACTGCTTGCACTAGATTAAAAGTCTTAGGTGATCTTACAATGTACAGCTATTCCCATTAGAGGTGTTTGTAATACGTCGCCAGAACCTGATGTAGCTTTCTGAAATGCCACGTCTCTGTTTAAAACAAACAGGCTTGGAGGACTGCTTTTAAGATTTTGTTTATTTGTGCTTAAATATGTGCAACTGTACCCAGATAAGCAAGATGCAAGGAATATGGAAATCCTATTGGTACTTCTGCAGGCAGTTCTGGCACAGTTCAGAATCCATGCTTGCCTCCTAATTTAAAAGGAAATAAGTTAACCCAGAGTCTTCATCTGCTTTGTTGTAGTGGTTACAGTATTTCTGCTCGTACATATTTTTAGTTATGTAATAAATTTAATGCAACAAGTGACTTGCTGTCTTACTGATTTTGTATACCTTAATTTTTGTGTTTTAAACTTTAGATATTTAGACGTTTTGCCTTAGGTTTACTGAAAATTTAGAAAAACAGTAAAAAGATGAGAGTTGCAAGTATCCAGCTAATACAGATCAGGCCCTGTATTTTGACAACATAATATTTATGTACCCAAAGAAGCTGCTTTTTTCTCAGTAAAACTAAGCATTTCCCCTGCAAGTTTTTTTCCCTTCAGTATTTCCACAAACTGAAGGGATTTCCTATTTGCCTGTGGATTGTGTTCCAAATTAAAATCCTTGTCCTATTTGCCGTTGTCTAGTTTTAAATCCCTGCATTCAGTCTAATTAATATTTTATTGTTGTTTTGACAGAAAAACGTTCTCAAAGTTTGGAGAAGTTTGTTTCTCTCTAAATCATCTATTGCAGTGTTTCAGGATTCTTTTTTATGGTGGTTTCTCCCAACATCTAATGTATAATTTTAAACAAATAAGCTGCACATTCTGCAAGTACAAAAATGCAAGTGTTTTACTGATTAAGCTCAAATTCTTCAAGTGTGGGCCCAAGACTAACTTTTCACGTAACTTAAAGAGCAGTAGTTGAACATATGAAGAACTAATTTAGTTAGCAGGTTTATACCTTTGGATTAAGTTGACTGTTTATTTTACTTTGCTTACTTTGTGTAATGGTGCTAGGATTTATAAAAGATATGACTCTGGAATATTTAGGTTAAGAACATAAATCAAAAGTGTATGGATTTTGTTACCGCAGGTGATCACTATGTTCTTTATTAAGAAGAGAAGGAAAATATTCATGTGGCAGGAGACTGATTATGTACACTGGCTTTGATTCAGTACAGCACTTAGATTTCATCTTAATTGTTGGCTGATAGACTTAACATATGCTTTAAATAATGTGTGTTCTTAAGTGCTCTTCTGAATCAGGAACTACTGCAATATACTAAAAAAAATAATCTGTTAATACATTTAGAAGAACAACATATTGGAGTAAGAGTTGGAACTAATTTAAGAATACGTGTTTCAGTGGTATTCCTTTGTCTTGTCAATGCCTCACATCATAGGACAGATAAACATGAGCATTAGTGATGTCATGCATCAGCATATTAGCACACAACTATATCTGAATTTATGCTGATAACTTTTTCCTGACTTTTTTTCCCCTTTGAATCCTAACCAAGAAGGTCAAGACCGCTTGTTTGACAGAATTGCAGATTTCGTGGGACTTTTTCTTCTTGTTTCCAGGGATGCTACAAATGCTTCTTTTCCAGGTAACAGTACAATTAGTATTTTCAGTGATATATGGGTAGATACTGTATTTCAGCTCATAAAAGTACTAACATGTCATAGAAACCAATTTACACGTATCCAGATTGGCAGCATTTGGCTCCAAAAGAGAGCTGGAAGTACATGCATCTAAGTGCCACAGACAGAACAATCAGAAATGGTGAGGAAAAGCTAGAAATTGTCATGGGCGGTCAGAAGTCAATTTTCTTGGGTCATATAATGTGTGAGTATTGAAATTTAATGATAATATTAACAGATGTGAGGTTTATTAATGTCTTGGTTTTCATTAAATACAATGATTATTAACCAATAACACTGTTCTGCATCCTAATTCTAATGCTAAGTGACTTGTTCAAAGTATGTAATTTGTTGAAATCAGTATCCTTCAGTTCAGGCTTATCTGGGAACTTTGACTTAAACATTGATCAAGCAAATTTTTAGAAGTGAATTCCCTATTGTTGATACAGTTGCCGGAGTTTCACACAAATAATAAAAGGTTGTACTATATTATTTTTTTTTAGCAGAATGGCTTTGTAATTGCTACAGTTAACTTGAATATTTTTACATTAACTAAAAAAATTGTAATATGAAATCTCTCTTTGTAGCCTTTTTAGATACAGTGTTATTCTTATTTTGGCACTTAGATCCTGATTGTTTGTCACAAGTAATTTATGTTGCTTTCTATGAAGCATTTTCTGAATGTATTAAACGTTGTGATGATGATGATTTTAAGAATGGATTGGTAGTGGAATTTTTCAGTGGTTATCAGGTACTGGTAGTTTTTTTCCTTCTTCCTGAGGCATATTTTGTCCAGACTACCAGGTCTGCATTTCAGTGAGAATCCATTGCTTTTTATCCTAGGAATTATATACATACATAGAAAATAGGAATACTATTGTCAAAGCTGGCTTTCTCTGCTCAGTAATAATAATAATGATACCTTAATTCTGATTGTTGGCATATAAATATGGATAAATTGTTTAAAACACTAGCCTGGAAAGGAGACAAAGAATCTGAGCTGACTGTCCATGGAATTGTATCTCTTTAAGGAAAAATAAAACTGAATCAGACATCTCAGAGTGGTTTTGGCAAAAGCTGAAGTATGTAACCTGCTTTAATTGTTAAACTATGCATTATAAATCTGTCCTGACAAACCTGTTTTGTATCCCATAGCTGATACAGTGGAAGCATACTGCTTTCTAATTATTTATATGTGTAGCAAGATTAGCTGGACTGGACCTCCCAATATTCAATAATGATAAAGTCTTACTGCAAATATGAGACATTTCTGACAACCTGCTTGTGTTTCTATCTTTCTGTCATGATACATGCTAGGTCCAGGTTTGGAACTCTTCCTGTGCAAGATGACTGAGGATGAAGCTAGATTGACATTTTTCAGTTGAATTTTTAAAAATATTTTTCCCCATTAAATTAGAGTTCTAATGTCACTTGGTGTTTAAAAGCTTATAGACCTCAGAGTTTGAGTGGATGGGAACTGGTAATGTCTTTAAAGCTGGTATCAGGATGATGCTGAAAAGAAAGTATTGTATTTTTAAAGTTCTGTATAGGTTCTAATCCAGTCCAGTCATTGCCTTATTGCAGTGACGCTGTTCTATAGTAGCTTTTTTAGCTGTAAAAGTACTTAACTGTTGCAGAATTAGCCAGAAAGGATATAGTCATACCCAGAGACATAACTTATAATTGAACTAATGAATGCAGATTTCATTTCACTTTCTTTGTGCTACTGTGGAGGAGAAGTATTCTGGAAGAATCTATGGTAAGCACAGAAATGCAATCAGGAAGGAAGCCTTAAAATTCAAGCCCTAGGCAAAACTACTAATTCCTGGAAAAGCTGCTGAACATAGTGAGGACTTTTTTTTGTTTAAAACAGACTAGGAGGTGTTCCCCAGTACCTATTTGTAGGTGGCCTTGAAGGTATCTCTCTATAAAAAATGGTCATTTTGTACAAATATTCTTACAGGATTCAGACTACCTGTCCTAGAATTTTCTACTGGAAGAACTATTATATTACCATTAAATATCTGCATGTTTTAACAGTAAAAGTTTATGATTTTTAGATTGTATATGTCATTTAATATCCATTCCAATACTTAGATTTAGAGTGGATTTCTATCCTCAGTGCTCATTTAAGATTTCATGACAATGTGGATTTCATTATCTTGTATGTTGAAGCCAATTGACAAATGCAATAGAAATATTTTTTTGAAGGAGATGTAAAATACGGAAATATTTTCTCAAAACCTTTCTCTATGTTGGTCACTGTTAGGCAGCATTTTCTTTCTAGTTACAGACAGAGAAAATTGTACGTAGAAAAAGATCACTCTGAAAAATTTAATTTAGAGAAGGTTTACATATTTCAAAGTTACATATGCACCAAACTCCAAACGGGCCTTTAACTTGGAAAAGCTCAGTAAACCCACAGTATACTCTGTACTGTGTAACCACTATAAATAGATCATGGATAGAATTAACTGAAATTTAGTCAAACCAGAAAAAAAAAATCCCAGGAAACTAGGAGACCACTGCTACGGCATAAATTCTGTATCGGCATGAAACTTACGGTGTGGGAGCTGTGCAAAATTCTACTGGAATGAATATTGAAAACCACTGAATAAAGTAAATTATGTATTGCTGCCAGAATAATTCACAACCTCAACAAAACATATGCAAATGTATTAAATTACCAGAATTGGAACAACCACAAAGTAAGGATATTCACCCATGTGCAAAACCAAGCAGAAGCAGAAGGGAGATAGCAAAAACTGTCTTGGTTGTCTTTAAGTATATGAATGTAATTATTTCAGCTAGCAGGCCTGGATCCCAAGCCTAAAGTTGACCAAGGCATAAAAATTTGCACATTGGAGACCGGAAATAAACTAATTTTAATCTTATCTGAGAATATTCATAGGATGATCTTCAAAATTAACATAAACATTTTTGTAAATTTTTTTTATTATTATTTTCAGGTCTAAACTCAAGGAAAAGTGCATGGAAGGAATGGACTTTTGAAAATTTTAAGGCTGTCGCAGTATAGTAAAGATGCTACTGCTGACAAACAAACTAGTGCATCTGCCAGTTCTACAGCAGCAAGTAAGTCTTGTAAATATTTTTAAACACATAATGCACATTACTTTATGCATTTTGGAATGAAACTTATAGTACATTGCAAAATCTAATTGTCAATAAATTATTATTAATATTTTCCGTTTGTTTTGCACAAAATCAAAAAGTCAAAATGTTATAGCCATTCAAAATGAATTGTGGATTTTTATCAATGCTAAATGTATATCCTCTCAATATACTGATACTTCCATTTGATTAAATCATATTACAAGGTATTTAAAGAGGCTGCTGATACTCCATCTAGTAGAATCTGGTGGGATTGATTTGTCAATTCTTCTCATTCTAACTACAGCTGTAGGTACCAATCTTCTCTTACTGCTTTTTATCTTCCTTCTGCCCCAGCCATAACCAACAACTTTTCCCATGTTTGCCTTTTTTCCCCCATCCTTTTTACCATGGGCTCATATGCTTTTTCTGAATTGAGATCATTCCCCAGTCACCAAGGTAGGAAAACCTTATTTTTGTTGCAAAATAATTGAGAGGAAGATATCTGGGAGAAAACTCAGAAATGTGCATCATGGGTGGCATATAAGGCAGTGAAGTCTGTGATTCTTTGATTTTCCATTTTCTAGTGTATGTAAAATAGGGATATTTGTTGCCAGTCTTAAAGTAGGCTGAAGAATGATTTTAGAAGTTTGTTAGTAATGGAATCTACCTGAATGGGAAAAGATATCTCTGCAAATTTTCAAGGGTGCTCACCCCTCTCTGTTAATAACAGTCTTCACGCTCCCCAGCCCCTACTATTTTCAGTGATATCACTGACATGTTTTCTCTACAGTTACGTTAAATGCTTAGGAAAAGGTTGTCCCTTGTATCTGTTAACGTTAAGGAGGAAGGTTTGGAACATGCTGTACTCAGGAAATCCTGAATTAGTGAAGTATTGCAGACATGTCAGAGGAAGGGAAGTGTTCTGGCATGTGCCATGATTCCCACAAAGCTTTCTCTTGTAATGTAGATGTGAGAGAACTGCGTGGGTTTTTCCCAGTGGAACAGGCTATCTAAGCAAAGAGGCGAGTTGCTGTTGAGGCCTAGCTGAAAGATTTGGTCTCTGCAAATGAATACAGCTTTGCATAATATTTGTATGGGTTGGCTATGCACATCTGTGGCTTATATAAAGTGAACTGTCTTACTGTCCTTAGGTATTGCCTGTTAGCTTTCCTGAATAATTATCCTGTCTTACTTCAGTATTTCAAGTAGAATTACAAAAATGAAATGTGGTTTCTTTAAAGTTGAAAGTCAGTGTTACTCTCATCAAGTTACAGTCTTGAAAGGAAATTCTTGTTTACAGAGTCCATTTTTTGCGTGTTGCTCAGTTTGCAGTACAGTTTTTAGAAACGGAAATGTATGTTTTTGAACGGAGGAACATTTGGGTTTAAAAAATAATATGCTTTTACAAAACCTAAAACCAGTGGAAACTTTGCATAATTTTTATAAATTCCAATGGTTTTGTTCTGGTATAATCATATTTCCTTTTGGATCTTGGTCATTGTAGTACATTACTAGTATATGAAAACAAGAGCATGAAACCGAGTAGAAAGTGATTATTTGTGAAGCAGGTTCAGTAAATCATGTCAGCTGTTGATTATAACAACACTTCTGACCTAAGGGAGTCTGTTTTAATGAGTGGTTTCTGCAGTCACTGAAGCTATTGTTATCTTGATGTTTCTTTCCAAGAGATAATGAATTGTTTTTTCCTATGACAATAGAATAAAAAGGAGAAGCCTTGCTATTTTAGTTCTTCCTGTTAGTACCTTATTCTATGATCTACCTCATTGCTTTAGGCTTGCAGGATGCTCACACTTCTGTTCAGTAATCACTTGTTCTCTTTCATGACCACTGAGAAGTTAGTTGTTTGTCCAGATATACCTTGGTGCGTAGTTTTCAGTGAAATCAATAGGAATAGGATGTATAGGCAAGTTAGCTGTCATATTGACATGTCCTGTCTTACACAAGAATTGAGTGTACATGGTTTCCAAATGTTCTCTTTCCTCTAAACATCTCTTCCAGTGCTCCTGTATTGTGCAATAGTATCATAGTAACTCATATAGACATAAACAGACTAAACTTGTTAGGTAGCTTGAACAGAGATAACAATCTAACTAGGACAGTGTGGTGTCCTGGGTAGCAATGGAAGTCACCATGAGTGTGGGTAGAAACGCTATGTCTCCTCTGCTGACCTGTGCCCTGTTGTGATTAGTCTGGTAATTTAGAGCTAGTGTGAGTATATGTTTAATATTTTACAGCATGTATCAGACTCAAACTTCTTTCTCTTACTTATGGAATAGGACATTGAAAGTGGCTTGCTTGAAGTTATGTAAGAAATCTGTAGCAGAACCAGGTTTCAAAGGCCAGTAGGTGAACCATAAAAACTCAACTGGCAGTAGCTGATGTCTTGATTCTTGTCCATCAAAACTGGTGCTGTCCAAGGTAACAGTAAATTGTGTTTATGCTTAGACAGCCAGTTGTAATTGTAAAGGGGATCAGTCCTGAATTCTGATTAAAATTATACTACCTAACATCATTATTATAAGAACATCTATAGTGGTAATAAAGATATTGCTAAAGTAGTTGGAAGAATAGGGGGGTGATTCTTCCCCTCTACTCAGCACTGGTGATGCCACAGCTGGAGTACTGGGTTCAGTTCTGGGCTCCATAGTTCAAGAGAGATATGGACATACCGGAGACAGTATATTGAAGGGCCACGATGATAATTAAGGGATTGGTCCATCTTTCCCATGAGGAAAGCCTGAGGGAGCTGGGGCTGTTTAGCCAGGAGAAGAGAAGAGTCAGAGAGGAATTTACTGATGTATATAAATACCCGAAGGGAGGGTGCAAAGAAGACTGAGCCAGGCTCTTTCCAGTGGTGCCCAGTGACTGGACAAGAGGCAATGGGCACCAGCTGAAAGACAGGTTCCATCTGAACATCAGGAAACACTTTTTTACTGTGAGGGTTACTGAGCACTGGCACAGGTTGTGCAGAGAGGTTGTGGAGTCTCTCTCCTCAGAGATATTAAGTTTGGACATGGTCTTGGGCAACTGGCTCCAGACAGCCCTGCTTGAGCGGGAGGCTTGGACCAGATGACCTCCACAGATCCCTTCCAACCTCAACCGTTCTGTGATGCTGTGAATAAAGCGAGATACAGTTTCTTTTAAATTAAGGTGGGACAATGTAACATCTTTGGCTGGGGTTCTTCCCTTCAGGGAGGGGGATATAGGCTAGAAGTAGTGCCTTTGCTGCTGTATAAACCCAGAAATATATAAATAAGACATTACATAAGGATTTGCATGAGTTGTTCAGTTAACGTCACACCATAGGTATGTCAATCTGTTGTTGGCACATGGTCAGAAAACAGGTGCAAACCAATGAAGACTGGTCTGTAGAATGAGCTGTTTTCAGTGTCTGCCTTGCAAAGCTAGAAAAAGACTGGTTTGTATTTTAGTCTTAATAAATTCTGAACATCCAGATGACACAAATGTTTCCTAATTTCACAGACTGTATTAGCTCCAGAAAGAGCTTAGTCTGCAGAGGACTGAGCTTAAAACTGACCAGCGTAACTGCTCAAACATAGGGAAGCTGTTGATATATGTAAAGTGAACTTGTTAATGAGTTTCTCAAAGCCGTCTGGGTACTAAGTAAGGCAGATACCTACTTTCCTCATGTAGGAAGCACACTAGACGTCTGCTTCCTATTAAAATCTCTTGAACTTTGGCAGCCTACTTAACCTGACACCTTCAAGTTCTCACTAGGTACCAATATCCACCTTTTAGGTACCTGGTATCCTTTAAGATCTGTACTTCATTGAAGAATTGTCAGTGTTCAGGTCATCAACTGTCTTTGCTAAAACACTATTTTATGTATGATCTTAAAAGTAAGGTTTCCTGTTTGGTATTGGACTTCAGTCTGAAAACACTGTAACATTTGTGTGGCAAGTTTATCCATCTTCATTCTAATTCCTCTGCCCTTCTGGTTAGCACTGAAGAAATAGAATTTATTCTCATGAGGAAGTAATTTCCTCTGATTTGAGTTCTTTTTTTCCCCCTCTGTGTTAAGAGTCAACCTTTTCAAGTGTCAGGCCTCTAAATAAAAGAGCTTTCTTAATGAAACAACCAATCCTAGTAAGCTAGGACCAGCTTTCCAAACAGAATTGAAGAAAATTTTTTTTACGTCTGGAATGCAAGCAGTTATGGAATTACAGTGTCTGGAATGCTCAAGATTTACAAGCTAGCTTTCCTCAGCCAGGTATTGTGACAGTATCTGCAGAGCTCAAGTTTTAGCACTTGGTAATTTTAATAGTATATGAATTTTTTTTTGCAAATTTTTATAAAATTTTGCAATTGTATTTGTGTAAGACTGACTTTAAATGTATGGTGTTAGAAAACTTTTTTAGAAATTTTGCTGTATGAATATCATTAAAGTTAATATAAATGTCACGTTGAAAACCTTGAATATGTTCCCATCAGAGTTTCTGCTTTAAGGACAGTCCTAGTCTTCAAAATTATTCTACTAACAGCACAGAGTAGTTAGCTTTTTTTCCTGCCAATAAATTTAACTTCTCCCATTTTAAGCAAACATGTGATTTAAGTAACTGTTACCTTTAAAAATCATCCAGTGATGTAAACAGTTGAAGTTACTTTTTGTTGTTATTAAATGTTAGTCTAAAAAAAGTGTATTAGTTCTATGTATGGATCTCAACACTGATGACAGCTGGTTCCCTAATGTGGGGAAAATCATCTAACCTGTCACTTGCATTTTATATATGGGTTAAATATGATGAAATTATTATGGTTTTTTAAAAGTTAGTATTGAGTTAGATTGCACAGGCTTATGAAATATTTAGACTACTCGGATACTGATGGTTGAGTACAGTGAAATACTGTTGTTCTCTTATTACTTTATTGATTTAACATTAACTTACATTTTGCTTCAGCTCATTCAAAAAGAATTTACATCTTTTCCTCAAAAAGTAATTTAAAACACAGACAAGTGTATTTTAATAATTACTTGATTAATCATTTAGTAATCTGATTATTACAGATGCTATACACAGTAGTGTTTCAAAGTACTTGAAACAGAACTAAAAGTGAGACCATACTGTACCATATAATGTCTTTTAAAGGTCATGGAAATTGTCCAGTTGTCAGTTTTTATTGTGTTATGGCATGTATTTACACCATTTTGCATACCTTTAGTGACATACAAGTTATAGATAAACTGTGAGGCAAATGTGTAATTATCCCCCTAACCTGGAGAATGTGTTTTGTGTAATTGTTTCAAGAGGTTGAACTGCACTCTAAATGGCTGTTTGGAGAAAAATAACTTTTGTATGGAATTGTAGACTCATTTGGGTTGGAAGAGTGCTGCAGGTCTCTTGTCCAATCCTCTGCTCAAAGTAGGGCCTACACGGATTTTAGACTAATTTGCATAGGGCTTTGTCCAGTCAGGTCTTGAAAACGGCTGAGAACGGAGATTCTGCAGTCTTTTATAAGATTCCCCAGATGAGATAACTCATTTCTGTGTCACAGAGTATTTATCAGCACTAATACAAAGGAAAAGTAAGTAAGTAAGTAGAACCTTGTTAATTAAATTTAAAGAGCCTGCGTAATGGAGCAGTTTCTGGGAAATGTGCATGGTTATTGAAGGTGGCTAAACAGAATGGCTATTTAAACCCAGGAACTTATATTTCAGTTCTAAACCACAGTCTATTTACACTTTGTAGTATCTGTGGTAAACAAAGAAAAAAGCTAGATGGAAGCCAATGCATCTGAAGGAAAACCAAAGAAATTACAATTGAGAGTGGCTTTTATAGCCCACTTTGGGTTTTCTTCAGCCTTCAGCATTATAAAGGTTAGTAATGAGCCATATCCAGAGAGGTATATCTCTTTCTTTTCATATGAACATATTTTCCTCCCACATGATATATTGCATGATTGTTATTAAGATCAGATTGTGGTGTAATTGATGTCAAAGGCTTTTGTGAGGATTTCTGACATCTATTTGAGTAATACCTGTTGAAATCTAATAGATTCTTTTTTTATATCCTTATCGGTTAATAGTTTGCTACTGTAGTTCATCACTGTAAATTTTTTTATTATTATTCTCCATTTTAGCACTAAACTGATTTTTTTAGAGACACCTGAAAAGAAATACATTTTATTTCAGAAGAGATTTTCTAAGTTGAAAATTGCTCAGCTGGGTTGATCTGATCTTGCTTTTCTGTTCACCTTTCCCATTATGTACTGGAATAGACCTTTAAGTCTGACTATTAAAATTCCAGAAGAAATGACAGAGAAAGCATAAAAGAAAGGCAAAATACTGATTTATCTCAAATACAGCTCCTCCACTAAGTCAACGTAAGGAAGGTATTGCAACATGTGGCTGTGCCACTGAAGGATTCTATCATTTGCACTCAGGTGTCTTTTTGTGAACCATTCACTCATCACAGGATGCATTTCAGATATGACAGCTGTAAAACATAAAGTAGCTGTGGCTTACCTGATAATGGTGGTAATATAGTGATCAGTTAGATAAAAGCACATAGCAGTAAGGGCTAATTGCCATTTGGGTTCAGGAATTGTTTGATTGTATTCCTATATTCTTAAATTACATAATCAAAAGATCTTTAGAAGAGGTTGTCTGTATCTGGATTTAATTTTAAGCTTTTTTTGCATATATATTCATATATTAATGTGCATATTCACAATTTAATTCAAACTTCAGTAAAGGTTTTAAGCCCAAACAGTCTTAATGGGATTTTGTTCTTTTAATTTTTATTTCAAATCTTCGACTAACCTAGTTTAGACCTAGAAACCTTTGCGAGTATGTTAATGTTGATCATGAGTGTGAACTTTGTTTCAGTGTCTGTATATTCACAGAAAGTCATGCAGACAGTTATCAGCAAAAACGTTTCTTTGATAGTACAGTCTATTGTGTTCAGTGAAGGAGTAATAGATAAGGTAGCAAAAGCTCAGTGAAGGGTTACTGGTATACCTGTATTTACAATTTTTTCTGCATAGACCCCTTTATATCTACACTTTGATGTTTGATAATAGCAAGTCAAAATAAAGGATTTCCAAATTGTATTTGTTAAACACGTATTTTTTTAAAAAAGGAATACTTATTAAAGAGACTTGTGGCCATTTTCTGTGAGTACTGTTAAAAAGAAGGTGTCATGTAGGAGGAAATGGTTGACTCTAGACATTTGTAATGAAAAGTAGAGCATTTAAGACCATTAGTAATTAACTTATCTCCATCTCAGCCATCTAGCAGCTGTGGTAGCTAATTCTCGGGGGCTCTTTGTTTAAGCACAATTATCCCAGTACTGAGAAAACTTGTAGGCAAACTGAACAGAATGAAATGATATCATGCATTAGTCGTGCAGGGCTTAGTTGAACACTTTGATAGATAGAAAATTAATATGTCTTTTCTTCATCAGGTCACATTGATTTTAGCTGAAGTTTCAAACTAGTCATATAGGCTTTTACATATTTCTGTATCTGTGAGTATAGGTTCTACCATCTAAGGATTAGTTCCAGTACCTGCTAGAACCGTTACCTTCTTTTACCTGGTGTAACTCTGTGCATGCTGGTAATGTAATTAGCAAGAGTATGTGGCAAAGATTTTTTACATTTTTGCATTGTTTCTTTTGAGATGTCCATTGTGGGATTTGCTGCAGGCTGTCATTTTTGTCTGCCATCCAATGTATGTTGGCAAAAGGGTTGTGTACTAGTCTTTGTGTCTGGTCACAGAAAAAAATTCATGCATCTCAGCCAGACCATTTTGTTATTCCTTTAGAATTAAAAGCATATGAAACAGATGCAGCTTAATAAGTATTTTTTTTTATAAATAACATTTAAATAACTTAGAACAATAAAGTTCAAATACAACTTAAAATAAAGTTTAATGCTGTAAGAACAGAAAAAGCATGTATAAGGATGGAGAAACAATATTGAAAGCTGTATGCCCTAACAGGAATTATACAAAAGATAGGATATGTTACATAAAAACCCTTAGTATGTCTGGATTTTGCTTCATCGTTATATAAAATGTTAATTTGTGAAAAGTGAGATGAAGTACATTATTTATTCCTATTCTTATTTTACATACACTATTTGAAACATCTTTTAGAGCAGCATTTGGTATTTGTTTCATTAATAGATAGGAACATTTTGTGTTAGAGTAAACTTAATTTTTCCAAACTAACTCTTTTATCTGAATACAACAATAAACATTTACAAGATTATACTTTTTTTCTGATCATATAGTTTACGTATAGGATATCAGTTTCTTGGGGGAAGTATTTAAAATACTGCTCAGCCTCCACATTTACTAATGACTTGATAATCTGACAACTCATTCCAGCAGCCTTAAAGTCTGACATATTTTACACAACATTATCATCTGCTTATTATTATTATAGCAGCCATATTTAAGAAGCAGATAGGATTTTTTAAATAAAATATTATCAGATAATCAAGTAATGACTTATTCTTCAGGGTAAATTAATTTAAGAAACTACCCAGTTACAATGACTAAGATAATGATTGTACAACTCTTTAGAATTTTTTACAACTTTTAGTTAGTAAATCTGGTTTTGTGTATATTTTCAAATTTTTTCATGTAGTCTCTTAAAAATAAACATAAATGCGCAAGTCCAGCTTGTTCAGTTTCTCAGTAGTATTCCAGCCTCTCTTGATATCTTGTCAAACAGTCGTCTTAAAAATAATCTTCCTGCTGGAACTAGTTCTTTATAGATCATTCGTGATTAGGATATTGCCAGAGGAAGAAAGTGGGATGCTCTATGTTCTTTCTTTGTTTTTTTACCTTTCATGGGGACCCCTTTGTGGTTTAATGTAACAAACATCTCCTTTCCTTTGTGTGTCCATTTTGCAGAAGCATATGTATTATAATGGTTTTCTTCAATCAGTTCTATGAAGTTGCAGTCCTCATTGCATACTTTCTGTTGAGAGTAAATAATAAAATAGACTAAATTAAGTACAAGTGTTTTTTCAAATACTTAGATGAGGGAAGATGAGAGAAGAATATGCATTATAAACCCCCCATATTATTAATCTCTGAAATAAATAAACCAGACTTCTGAAATGTGAGTATTGAATATTTGAGCTTTGTCTATTCCCCCTTAGTATTCCACATTTTTAGAAAGTACATAAGTTCTAATCACTGAATTTATTAAATGGACACGAAAGTCTAGTATGGCATGTATGGAATAAGTACAGGATACATTTTAGTTTGTTAGGAATCTATTTTATAAAAACTATACAGATGCTCCATCTAAAAACACATATCTTTAAGATTGTACATGATACACACAAGAGAAGTTTGCATCCATACCTTTCCATAGAGCCTTCCTGACTTGTTCATTGCCAGAAAATATTCACTTTCCACTCCTTTGATTGCCACTATTCCAACTGCCACTGTTCGGATTTCTAAAATACCTGCAAAGGCACAGAGTAAGGGTTGTAAAATGGTTGGGTTTTCTCCAGTCAACTTAAAAGGTTTAGTTGAATAAATATTCTGTAATACTTCTGAGTTTATGGAAAATCTGCAGCAATCGTTCTTAGAAAACAGAAAAAATATGTATTCATGTGAAGAAAGGGCTAGACTTCAACAGTCATCTCTATGTGATCAATGTCTGCACACCGCCACTTAAAAATTGTATGGTGGTAATTTTTAAGTATATACTGAAGCTGTGATGTTAATATAAGTATTTTTTCTATTTCAAAGAATCAGCATATCTTAGAATTTACCAGGCTCAGGGTTTCATTTGGAAGAATTATGTACATAGCCATCAAGATTCACAGAATTTGTGTAAAGCCTTTATTTTGAAGACTTGTGTAGCAGTATCATCTCCTTGAAAGAGTGTAAACCTTAGAACTTGTGAGTGATAGAAAACAGACCACAGTGTCTTAAATAAGATAAAGTATTTGCTTGACCCTGGTGTGCTTTTATGACTGATCGGAGCTGCAAAGATGTGTGTACTCGAAAATCATTAAAAGCTGCACTGAGAACTTATCTATTCAAAAACAGAAAACTTGTAGCATTGTTTTCTATAAAATTATTTTCTTCTTGCTGAATTGTATCTGCAATAGCTTTTAATACACTATGATACAGTTAAGTTACCTGCAACATAAAAAATATTCTTATGTTAAAAAAACCAACATACTGAACAAAGGCAAGAGGATGATGCAAGTTATTAAGGAACACCAGGTTGGTTTCAAGCTGAAGTAGTAGTATTGTTGTTTTAAGCAATAGGTTACAGTTATATTTCTGAGTTTGAGCTGTTTTCTTCCGTATTGAGTCACCTACATAACTGTGTACGGCAGCATCTGTATTGTGACTCGTTCTCCTAAACGGGGTCTTTCAAAGGCAGCCAACTCTAGGCAAATGTCAATAGCTAGGCAGAGGGGAGACAAGTGAAGGTGGGGGACAGAGGCTTGTGTTAGATTGTCACCGGGAAGATGACCTTCCTCTTGATGAACAAAACAGTTCCTGTTTTCCTCTTTCAAGTTCGTATTGACTCTTCACAGCCACCACACATCATAATATTTTTTCACTAATTAGGTTTATTTGAAAAAGGCATTACACATCTATGATATTTTTTCTTCCCTATACTTTTTTTATATCCTGATGTCCTTTACTTTCTCTACTGTTCTGTTTTTCTTTCCTCCTTGATGTTACTGGCTAGATTTACCAGTGAATCTGTTACCTCTTCTCATGGTGTGTGTCCTGCTGGGCATTAATCTCTGAACATATACTTCGTACTTCTCTGTAATGCTAAGCCAGTTTTAAGTAAAGCTTTTAGAATTCTTTGACAAGTTTCATGCTGCTACAGGCCTAGCAACTCTTCTTGCAAAGGGTAATTTCTAACCGAAACTTAGAAAAATTGTATTAACTTTCATTTAAATTTCACTTTAGAAAAACCACAGTGACGCTGAAAAACAGATGAACATCTGCATCTAGCCAAACAAAGAACATAGCAGTGGAAGGGATCTCTGGGTCATCAAGTCCAGTGCTCTGCTAGCCTGGGAATTGCATCAGATAATTCTCTTTTTATAAACTTTGCCAATACTAAATTGGAGTTGTTATTTCTTTGCCCCCAGTGTTTCCGCCGAAGGCTGTTCCAGAGTTTGATTTATTTTAATGGCTAGAGAGTCTGTAATAATTTGCAATCTGCATTTTTTCAGCGACAGCTTATATCCAATTGTTCTTTTGCCTGTGCTGGCCATTAACTTAAGCAGAAGGTTTTTTGTAAATCTGTGTTTGAGCTTTCTATTTATACAGAATTAAAAAAAGGAAAGGTTCAAAATTACTTTTTAAAACAATAGGAATTAAGATTTCCTTGAGTAAGCTGATGTTGGCTGAAGTTACAGTAGTAAGAAATACTACTACTTTTAAAAAGGAAATGCCAAAAGGTTTTGTCCAAGGCAATAGTACTATTAGAAATTTTGAATTATTTTTTAGCCTGTTTTTTTTCTGAGGTAGATGGTGACATTCATACTAACTTAATTATGTGGAAACTTTTCACTATCCATATAGAATTTGTATATAGGACAGAAATGGGGGATGCAAATATATTTTATAAGCCTCCTGTATAACAAATCTGAATGACAAAATTAAATGTTATCAAAGTTATATTCTACTTATAATTTACAAGGGCACTACATGTAATAGATTTATTGTATTCAGGTCTTTACATGGTTTTTCATCTTTGTTAAAATGCCATTGTGTATAAAAAGCAATTCATTTTAATTAAAGACAGACAATTTGAGATTAATAACTTGTTATGCATATTCAGTTCTGTTTGTATATTATAATGTGCTTTTTACAATTTTAAGCAGTTATGTACTCCCGAAATTAGGGCTAGCTCTCACATAAATAATATTTGACACCCTGACTCGAGGTGATGTGAAATTAAAAGAATATTGTAGGTCTTTGAATAACACTTTTCTAGAGATGCTCTGTCTGTGCCTTTCTCCTTAAAGTTTAGAGGGAAAACCACATGAACTCCCTCCCCAACAGCTATGAAAAATGTTGTAGTAATAGCAGTGTCAAAGAGAAAGAAAAAAGACCAACAGAAAGTTTGGTGGAAAGAGTGCTTGTGTATTCTTGATTCTTTGCTCAGAACATGTCTATCTCAGAATTAAATGGCCTGTCATAAACTGCATGTGCTTTTTTCTCTGTTACCAGTTCTAGATCATGCCTCATCTGTTCTGATGTGTCTTAATGTATTCCCAAAGCAGAAACAAAACATGAATTTTCCCCTTTTCAGCAAAGCATTTATGTGATTTAGGTCTCTGAGGCGGCATCTCACATGCACTTTTTTATTTGGTGTGCAAGTGATTCATCAGTGAGTTCCTCTCTCTGTTTTAAGGTGTACGACACAAGTTTCTTAAGAAGACAACATACTGTAAGCTTCTGTTTCTTCTGCAGGCTGTGCCTCATTAATACTTCTGTTCATTTCAGAAATGTAGTATTGCTGCAATTCATCAATTTTTTCTTTAAATTAAGTAAATTATATAGGAAATGGAAACACAATTTTAGCAAACTGGGAAAAGACTCCACTGTGTAGTTAACCGCGGTAGCTGATTTTAGCAGAGAATTTGATTTATGATCTTTCCGTATATAGTCTTTTGTATGCAACTCACTTCTTAATTACACAATACCGTGTACATACATGAATTTGAAATTTCTTTCTTTATGTACAGAAACTATGGAAAGAGACTGTTAAGGTTCAGAAGTTGTACATTGGAAGTTTATTAGTTTATCAGTGTCAGCATTGCAGTTGTATCACATGCTTAAATTCACTATCCAATATCAGAAGTCTCTCACAGAGCAGGAAGAATGATTTTTGAGTAATACTCAATACAGACAGATTTCAGTCCTTTATCTGTTTTACAAGGTGCTTCTGAACATAGAAGATTTCTGAGTTGAATAGCTTTTTCCTGCACATCTATTAGGTGCTGCATAATTCTCAAAGCACAAGTTCTTGGACAAACTAGTTAATGGAATCTTTAACACTTATAATGTCACTGTGAAAACATTTTAAGTACTTTACTGGGTTTTAATACTCCACTTGATATATAAGCACTCAGCACAAACTCTGAGGCTAAAGACACATGTAGATTATGGAAATCACTGTCTCTTCTAGTCATCATTTTATATCTTATATTTAAATAGAAAAATTAACTTTTATATTGCATCACAATTATAGCACAAAAGCAAGAAATTCCAAAAGGATATACCAAATAATAAAATAATAAATCCATAAAATACAGAAAGTAAGTTGTATTTTTCCCTCTTTGTTTCATTTCCTTTCAGTATCTCTATTAAGTCAAGATATCACACTATATTGCACTATATGCCATGCTATTCATATTGGTCTGTCTGTATTTTGTATGTGTTCCTGGTACTCAATCTCTGTAAAAGCAATTTCATAATGGTAAATAGACAGTAGGATGTGGTGTTGCAGTTGGGAACGTAATCCATCAGTAGGTGTCAAGAGGTAATAAAACTGTTCAACCAGAATTTTGGCCAACTGCAGGTATTTCCTGTTTCTTTTGTGCTTTCTGTAACGATCTGCTACTGGCAATTCTTGCCAACAGGATGCTGGGCTAAATTACATTTGGATCTGAGCTGATACGGTTTTCCTTATGCTCTTAGTGTATCTGGTATGGTATACAGTTGTGACTGTTCCATTCAGCCAAGTCTGTGAATGTGATCTTTTTAGTTTGTTGGTTTTTTTAAAAAAAACAACTCTTCTTTTTTCTCTTTTCTTTCATTTTGGAATTCTGCATCATTGCAATGTCTTTAATAATACTAGCCAGGAGCAACATTTGGTGTACTGGAAAGTAATGCAATAATCTCATTTTTCTACAAATGAAGGAAGGGCTTTGTGTCTGAGTAATTGATGATATGAAAACCAACAACAAAACAGTAATGTAGTCTAAAGATTAGCTTTATAAGGATGATAAGATGACTTAAGCAAAACTCATGAAAACTGGAAGAGTGTCTTTTCGGGTATACAATTTTTGACTGCCCTTAAGACATGAACTGAATTAAAATGTGCTAGTTTCATTGCTTCTCTACTGTGAACCTAAGTGTGGCTGAGTTTCAGTGTTCCTGCTAAGTTTTGTTAGCTGGTTCACTGGAAAGAGGTAAATCTCTATATCCATAGAAAAATGGTAATAGAAGTAAACCTACTATGTTGAATTGTGGTTTTAGGTCATTTTATACATAAAAGCAAAAATTCTGTCCTCATTAAAGTGAATAGTAAGATTTCAGCTAACTCAGTAAAGCCAAGCTTTTATCCCTAAGGTAGTTCCTTCAGTGAGGCAGGAGAGGCGTAGTAAGCTAATACCTTTCCAGAAAAAAACACACACAGAAATACAGACAAATGCTGAACAGGCACAGGTGTGAGATTTGTCTGTGCCAGTTTCTAAGTGTTACTTTAAGTAGCACCAGATACTTCAGAGAAATTATAAAGAACTAAAATCTACAGTCAGAAAGTCCTTGTGTAATATTAGCAGGTCCATTCTTATGTGCTTCCTTTTGAAGTAAAACGTTCTAATCCTTTCAATCTCTATTAATGAAAAGGCAAAAGTTACCCAGCTAGGATGGGATAGAGAAGATTGTTATATGTAGATTTTTTCATTTAAATACTCTTTCAATACTTTAATAACCAAAATAACTTTAAAGACATGCTTAAACTGATAAGATGCTGCCAATGAGAAGTTCAGGCAGCCAAACTTCAACGAGGTCTTAAACATCCTTTGTTTAAAAATGAAAATGTAAACTCTGTTTTTCAGTTACTTTATCTAATGCATCCACATAAAATTTCAGAAGAGGGACTTGAATATACCACAAAGTAACTGGGAACAAAATCAGATTAAAGCCAGAAAGAGAAAAAAAAAAAAACCCTGAAAATGGGCATACAAAATTGAAAACAACTGTAATTTCTATAAAATCAACATGAAATTCGAAACAATTTTATATGGTTGCATGGTCAGTGTATCAAATGTAGCTTAAAATTCCTGTAGTGAATGAAGTTTCCTACAGAGCTGAAATTCTGTCTGGTGTACGTAAAAGACAACTGAGAGGGGCTATAGTTTCTCTTTAGAAGATGACAACTATGTCTTTTTAACCACTTGGTGCAAATAACAGACAGTTGATATAAAGTCCAGTAGAAAAAATACAAAGAAGCAAAACAACCCTTTAACTTGACACAACAGTTCTAGTGGATGTAATATATTTCAGCTTTTGGAGACAATTTACATTATAAAAGAGGTAAGTTTCCTAGCATTCTGGTCTGAATGACGATCGCTCAGTACTTTACAAGTAGACACTTTTATGTCTGGACTTACTCCATGACTATGACCTGGAAAACAGGACAGTACCTCAGCTGGAAATTTACATAGAAAAAATTGTCATTTAGCCAACTTGAATAGTCTTTTGTGAGATAATTCTTTCCTCACAAGTGGTATTTGATAATTTTGTTTTTAATCACTGATGTTAAGTATCCTTTTTCTGATTTAATTAATATTTTCACATTAGTATTATCTGTTAAACTTTTCTTTTGCTTCTACAACACAATAATACCGTCATTTTGTTTTAAAATATCTTTGCTTTTATTGCTACACAATCTGTTTACAGTATAATCTATTTTAATATATTATTATTACATTATAATAAATTTTTAATATTAGTTTAATATAATGCAAACTAATTTCTAATTCTGCACAGCCATAGCTGAAAAGGCAGAGGGTTTTTTCTGTTTGCCTATAATATCTTCACATAACAATATCCTGTCTATAGCAAGGTAGTGAGAGTCTTGTGATTCAGCAAAATCAGGGCATTTTGTCTTTAATCATTTTGCAGCCAAGAGGCTGAAAGAGCAATTGTAATCCTTGCTCCTGAGAGGAAAGCAGTAAGTGCAGCTCATTACTGAAGATCCAGCAGGTGGTAACAACCTGTCCAGTATGTCTTTGGAAGAGAAGAGAGAGCTAAACCCCTGAGTTAGGTATTTTCACATGCTAGGGAACTGCCCTAATATGTCAGGTGATAGGGCTGCTAAGGAAGACTTCGTAAGAGATTTTCAAGTACACGTTGTGTTCAGTCCCTCATCAGCTGGCTCTTTCTCCAAACATTTCACATGTTGCCCATGTCCCCCCAATATCTGTCACGTAATGTTTCTGGTCACATAATGTTTCTGGTCACTGCTCCTTGATTTGTTAGTATCAGAGTTTCTGTAGACATCAATTCAAAGGCACATTTTGGCATCCATTACATTTTTCAGCAAGGCCAGCAGCAATTTCATCCCAGTATTTTTCGGTTCTTTCAGGTATGTTATGAGAAAATGTCTAAGGGTAACATAGAAATTGCTAAGAAGACTTCTGTAGTCTTCTAAATGCTGGAGAGAAGGGAAAAAGAAGAAAAGCAAAAGTGTGGGTTTTAAGGAAAGAAGAACAAAAGCAAATGTCCAGAAGCTAGCTGTTATTTTACATTCTTATTTCCTTTAAAAATAATAGCTAACAGACAATATAACTAGTACTGATTTTTAAAATATGCTAATGTTTATTATGTTTATTATGTAAAATATGCTAATTAAATAAAATACCAAATGTTGTATGATATTTACAGCACTTTAATTCCTGAGGTCTCTCTGTGCACTGAAATTGAAAAAAAAGAGCCTGTTGCTGATTTTTAGGGGTAGGGAGGCTGGCACTGACAGTTAAGCACTTGTAAGGAGTAGATTTGTGAAACACCCTTTCTTAGGCAGGATTGTCTTAAGGTAAAGTATGTGGAATCTCAAATAGGGAAAGAGAGGGCAGAAAAAATTTGGATGGAGAGTAAGTCAAAACAAAATGAAACTTCTAAATTTCACTAACTTGTGTTTCTAATTGATTAAATTTGGAGCACATATTTATGAATTCAGGTGATCTGTGGCCAAGAAAAATGTCCTTGTTGTTGTTTATAAGACAGTAGTTTAATGGTATTCCATATAATTGGGGTTTTGTTCTGGGATTTAACAAGTTAATGTTTGTGCGTCTTAAAGCAAGAAAATATAAATCACAAAGGTCAATCCTACGGTAATATTGGAGAACTCATGGTGTTATCAGTGCATGTGTGCATTTGGTGAGCCAGCACAGCAAATACATTCATGAGCTGTCTTATTACACTGGAAATGCTTATCCAGAGGAGTCTATCAGTATTTGCTTTGTGAAAGGAAATGAATACTTTCATTGGATAGTTTTGTAAGTCATTGGTTTCAGGAAACATTACCCATTTCTCTCTCTTTTAAAAAATAGCGTGTATATGGTGAACTATTTGTTTGTGCTTGTTATTTTGATTCTTAATAATATTTTTTTAATGGATGCATCTTAAAATTCATTTTTAGGCAGAGCAATTTGTGTGGTCCTTCTCTCTCAAATATAAAATCTAATGGTAAAAAATCTACTGCCAATAAAGGTATTAATTTAAGAGATACTGTAATATGATTTAATTCTTTTTTTACCCTTCCTTGTTATTGAATTACAGTAGACAGAAAGTAGAATTTGCATTTGTATTTTGTACTGTCCTTAGCCAGAGTGAAAGTGTTTCCCAGATGGTACATCATAGAACTTATGTTCATAAGCTTTGTAAGCAGAAATACATATACAAGTCTATGTTACAATCGTTTTCAAAGTAAAAATGAGATTGTCTCCACCCCAGGAATTTTCTGTCTATGTATATGATTTTAATAAATAATCAGTTACAGTAACAGAAAACAAACTGGTACCTACATTCGCTATCACTTTCTTTTTTTAACTGTCATATATTTGCTTTTCTTTGCGATACCCAGAATTTGGATTTACGGCATAATCGTGTATAAAATACGTTGTTCTTTACAGCGTGGGCCAATATGAAAAGCTAAAAAAGCTTTTATTTAGATGCTTTGTGCTGTATTCATGCGTGCATTTGCTGTGCATGTGTAGACTATCTGAAGCACTGTAGATAGAATATGACTGTAAAAGTGATCTGCACATAAACAATGGATCTGTCAAGGATTTTCAGTAGAACAGTTGAAGCTACTGCTTCAGTGAGGTGCCAGACATCTGGATGTCATGGACAAATATTCAAAGCACTCAAAACTCCTGGTTTTGTCCCATGTGTAATTTCCAAGCAGGAAAAACTGTAGCTGTCTGAGGAAACATGAATAATGATAGAGAAATATTCCTTGAGGGCTTAATATAGCATATCATTCAAGCATCCTCAAGTAGCGTCTGTGTGCAGAACATGTTTGATCAAGTATAAGTAGCCAATGTTTATTACTTTTCTGCAATTCATTGGGCACAAAAACTGCTGTATTAAAAAAAATCAAATAATTGCGAAATGGAAGTCTATCAAAGTATTTTTTGTACTTCAGTAGATTTTCCTTTATTGATCATTTGAAAGATTCCTTACTTGACATTAAATTATCCATAAGTTTCTAGACTTTTTGCCAATCTTACAAACTGATTAATACATGCATTGCTAGATAGAACAAATTTGCAATAAACAATTGAAATTTGAGCCATGTCAAGGTTTCTGAAAGAAACCAACTTGATAGAAGCTAACTTGGTAACTCTGTGAAGATAGTATAAAAAACGCAAGATGAGAACCAAACAGAAGAGAGATGATACAACAGGGGGGGAAAAGGACTGCTTACAAATGCTTTTATTTTCCTTACAAGATCTGTTCTTTGCATGTGTACTTGGACTTGCGGGTGTTTACCTTTATGACAGAGAAGGAGGGAGTAAGCTGAGTTCCACTCTTTTTAGCGTGCGTTTTTCAAAGTGTTTGCATGGATTTGCATGCATCATCAAATGTATATTCTGGCCTTGTGGATATGTATTACTGGTACCACAGCACGAAAAGAAGGGTCTGGTTTGAACTTCCAGATTGATGTTAAGGAACCTTCCTTTTTACTTACAAACTTGCGACATTTGATCTGCAGTGGGAAATACTAAAAACCATAATACCTTTTCTAGTTATTTTTCAACGTGAATAGATGTAAAGCAGTGCCAGGCAGTTTACAACACTCAGTAAAGCTTACCTCCACTAATTACCATAGTGAGGATTTCAATGACCATATTGCAATGGACTACTGCTGAAGAGAAATAGGTTAGAACTTCTGAGTATTTTTCCTTATTGTACAACTTGTTTGGCCTCAGTTCTATCCGTTCTTCATTGAAAATGGTAGTGCCATAAGAATTGGTCTAGGATATTCTGAATCTAAATTGCCTTCTCTCCTCTGTGTATGTCTCTTTGGATCATTAGCACTTTGGACCACTGTCTTTCCAATATTTCTCTTGATTTCATCTTCAAACCCAAAAGGGTGTGACATTTTTCACTGAAGTAGATTATAAAACTATGGAACTTCTCCCTTTCGAAGGTCTGACTTGTGAATAGCAGTAAATAGTAATGACTGAATAACATGAGGCCCCAGGCACTCATTCACTTGTGAATTTCTCGTCAAACTTACTTGAACCCTTCACTTTGCTGATCTCCACTGTGCATTTCATATAAATATTTTCTTGATCAGCCTTTTATACTACACGTAGTCATTTATCATTTTTGTAGGAAACTACATTTCCCTCCAATAAAAATTGCCTTGGAGCTAAACATATGGTTATAATGAAGAATGGTATTATTTTTTAGAATTAATAGTGTCATGTAAAATCCAAGTCTTAATCCTCAGTCTGAAGAAGTACTTTCTTATTACAGCATTAATAATTTACTGATATTAAAAATGGGGGAAATGAGTGGAATGATTGCTTACAAAATATAATTGTTTCCAAGAAGTAAGAAAATAAATGATTTAATAGTTTAGAGCTAAACTTGTACAACAAATACTTTCGCTACAGCTCAGATGAAGGATATTTCTAGTATTTAAATCTTTCGTGCCAATTTCACCAGAATAAATGATCTTTTCAAGCTTTGTAGACTTTTAGAATCTAGCTTCAAAATAGCAAAAGTAAATGTAAAATGCTGCTAATTAACCTTTTCACAGCAAAATGAGATACATCCGTTTAGTGGTGTAGAACTGCCCAAATTTAGAGTTTCAGTGCCTACAGCTATTTTGATTATCTAAGACTTTTTCTTCAGTTTTTCTGAGGAAAACAGGAGTGCATACTCACATACCTTTTTATTACCTGAATTGTGTTCTGAAGAACTTCAATTTCATGTGGTATTAGGGATTATCACCTGTATAAGCTGGCTGCAGGCGGTTGCAAAGATGGTACAAATACAACATGGCACTGTGTGCTGCTCTTGCTCAGTTAAAGAGGGCAAAACCACGTTGAAGACAGAACCTGCTCCTTTTTATGTGAAGTATTCCCTCACCTTCAAGGTCTGGTTGTTTTGTTCTGTGTATTATACTGTCTCCAGCCATTCCTGGGGCAGCTTTTCTGGTCCCTGAAACAGGCTTGACAGAAGGAATAGCAGAGCTGTATTCTGGGGACAAACTGAATCTAAGAACTGCCTTCCTGTTCTTTCAGGATAATTTAGAATTACACATTGTTGACAGACATTAGTAAAAGCTATTAAATGGTCATAGAATGATCATAATGACATGCTTGGTGCTGAAAACTGTATTATCAGTTTAAATATAAAGCAAAATGCGTTGTTAATATTGAAAACATTCCCAGATGTAGCTAATAACTGAATTCTCTAAGTAAAATTCAGAAAAGCAGATGCGTAAAAAAGGAGGTGGCTGCAGTATTCCAGAGCTTGAATGTATACGTAGGATTCTCTGGCACAGAAGCAAATAGTTTCAAATTGTTTGAAATTTTGGACAGTAAAATTTTGTTTCACAAAGTTAAGGGAGCATTTCAGTCATAAACACTGCAATTCCTATTGCAAGAGAAAGACATCCCACTCTAAGTAGTTACGTAAAATGTAGGGCAAGCGCTACCCGACTGAATATGTTGTAGTTAGATTTCCAAATCAGATCTGCTACTTGGTGCAGGAACAGGTAAAGCCAGACATCGGAATATATCAATTACAGTGTCTACAAGAACACAAGTGAGCAGTACATAATTCCTTTCAAGGTACAAAATGCAAGAAGCTGCTGAGAAAATCATACTAACCCCTTGCTGCACCACAGAGTGGGAATTGACAGAAACCATCTGGTTCACTCTTTCTGCCTTCAAAACACTACTGGACATATATTTATGTGATAGGGTCTCTCAAATTCTTCTGGTTTGCTGCCGACAAATAATTTAGGTTTAGTTGAACTTTCAAAATGTATATTAGACCAAATACTGAAATATAAACTAATAGAAGGAGAAAGTTAAAAAACCCTCAAAATAAAAAGCAATGTAATAATTTAATCCAATTCTGATAAATACATTTGGATTTTTATATCAGATGTTTCTCCTGTCTTGCTCAGTATATGGATCCAAATGTATGTCAGTTACCCAACCCCTGTTTATTGGGTGGGTTTTTTTTCAAATACCTTAATAATTCTGTGTCTTAATTTTGCCTAATGTCATTAATTTACTTCTACTTACACACTGATTTTTACCAGTCTAAAAATTTTGTCTGAGATGAAAGCCTGACTTTAGGGAAATCGATAGAATATTGGCTATGACACACAGGCAGCACTTTGAAACCTCTCTGTTTACTTAATCAGATATTTATAAATGTGTTGATGTCATCCAGTTAATCTTTAGTTGTCTTCTAGCTTTACAATTTCATATCAAAACTGAGAAAAACAGCAGCAGCAGCAGAGACAACTGTTCCTCTGATTCAGAATCAGTTGCTGTTCCCAGAGCAAATATACTATGGGAGCTGTAGCCAAATTTCTCTTTTAGTTTTGTATTTATTTGCGTGATTTTTAATCTGTCATTTTAAGTTCAGCTGAATTATCCGGGGAGGGAAGGGGAGGGAGGGGGGGAGGGGAGTAGATTCAGTTTTGACTTCAAATGCCAGGATGTAGAGGAAATCAGATGTTAACAATTTTGAATGTGATGATATAAATATTCATGCATACACTTGGTTTTGCCCATGTGCATAATATCAGGAAGTCAGTGAGAAAACTATTACAACTAGTGTCATGTAAATATTTTCTAGAGTCCACAGCCTTTCTGTGCTTTGCTTTTCTCAAGTGTTTTGTAATTTGTAATTCCAGTGTATTGTAATAGAATAGTGTGATGTTATCTTCTGGGGAGAAGTTATCGACCATAGCTAAAATCTAAAAAGTCATGGAGTAAAGATAACAGTATTGAACAGTTAACAGAACATAGGATTAGCCAAATTATATAAAAAGTTGCTTAAAACTGTTTTATTAACTTTAACACATTTTTATAATGTGTTATTGGTTTGTACACAACTGTTTCCCATTGCTTTCGTTCTAAAGCCCATGTGTGAATCAGTGCAGTTATGTTTATTTCAATTAAATTATCATTGTTTATATCAGCTAAAGATATATAAAGGGGATAGAGAAACGGGGAACCGCGACGTTAGAAAGCTGCCTTGGGTTGTTACCCACTCACTGTTCCTTTGTGTTCCATTTGTTCCACCGATAACCCCACCTACAGGCTAGTTTACAAGGAGGATTTTCATACGTTATCTCATCTTGCTCAACTCCACCTTCAGTTGCTGAAACATTCTTAAAAACCTAGCTCTGGGTGATTTAGATCAAGTCTCTTAAAAAGACCCTAAACATTTTGACAGAAATTGCCCTAAATCAATTATAATTAAGTTTAAAGACATTAGTAAAATCAGAATGCCTTAACAGTTGTCTCTCAATTAATCAGAAGAAAGTATTTAAAATGTGACAGAAACTACTTCACTGGCTTTACCAACTAAGGAAAGTTTCTTGTGGTCCTGGACTGCATAAGGGAGGACACAAGCCCTCCTGTGCCTGTAAACCGCAGTAGATAGTTTTCTTGGCTCTCAGAGCGCACAATTACTACTATATCACTATATGGTGACTGTTTATAATAAAGTTATCTGTGACCAGTCTGTTAAAGGATTTAATATCTTAAATTCAGATCCATCCTGGCAGCCATATTATTATAATGGCAGAATTCCAAATTTCCATCTCTGACAATAATCGAACAACCTGCTTGATAGGCTACAGTGCAGTGTACTGGCATAAGTGTAAAGAGATACTTTTCTCTTGATCTTGAGACAAATGGAAGATTTCATACCACTCAAGCATTTGATAACACTTTCAGACAGGGGCCTTTGGGAATGCTTCACTTTCCAATTTCTCTCTACAATTCACATAATTCTTCTGTTGCTTTTCTATGTATTGGTGTCATGAAGTTTTGATGAGCTCCATAGAAGTAACACATAAGCAAGCTGTAGCAGAATATATGGATCCCTTTAAAATCAGGAAAACAGCTGGCCTGTGAGTTGTAGATGTTTGAAAACATGTATTTCAGCTAGTGGGTTTAAACAAGGACCTCTTTCAAGAAGGGAAGAATGAAATGTTCTCTGTAAGGAAGCAGAGTAACATGGTAGAGATTTCTTCCATGGGTTCATAATGCTAGAGAACTCAGATAAGGTTAGTGGGGTTTTAGTATTAGACTATGGGCTGGGTAGTGGGAGCTATATGTGCAGATAAAGGGTTTGCAGCTCTTTACTGTCTTATTTTGTGAAGGATTTGCATTAAGCTTGTATAATTTTGTGATTGGTAGATTCAGTTTGCAGGCCTTTTTTGATTCTGCATTTTATTTATGATCATTTCTACCCCTTATGGTACTGTTCTCTCCTAGTGTATGTAATAAAAAAGTAAAAGAAAAGTTACTGTGTAACATTGAACTCAGCAGGAAATTTTAGAACTGCCTTGAAGACCATGAAGTTACAACAGCACAGAGCTTGGCTGTAGCCATTGTGGTATGTTCTAAAATATATACAAAAAACCTGGTCTTGGTAAAGAATTTGTTATGCTTTTTGCTCTGACTGAAATAATTACGGCTATTCCAAGAACTTAAACTGACAAAACCTCCTTTTCTTTCATTCTTTCTTTCTTTGCATAAAATATTTGTGACTTCATCTGTATGGTGACAAGGAGCTGGAGAAAAAGTACCAAAGCTGACTGAGAACATGATAGGTTTTACCACATAAAATGACACAAAGTGCTGCTTCTGTTCTCGGCTTGGTCTTTTTGTGCCACCTTAATTCCCCCATGACTATCAATGTATTCTTGATTCATATGTGAATGCAAATGTTATATGGTAGAAAAAAATTACAAAAATAGATTGTATTACTTCTATTAAATATATATTCAATGTAAGTAATGCAGTCAGTTTCTAGTCAGTATAGAAATGTGGATCCATGGTTTTAATATAGCTCAAAAAACCCTCAGAAATTCCATTTATAGCTGTCATACAGAAATATAAATTTGCATATATAATTGAAAAGTAATAGCTAAGTATTTTTCAAACTGAATATCTTAGATTGGGTGTATTCTGGTGTATTGCACTCTTAAGCCTGTATCTTGAGTAGAATAAATAGAGGTAGCAACCTTAGTCCTAGATAGATGTTGGTAAGATAACAGATAAGTCATCCTGACTTGAAAGTCAGGAAGAGATTAATGGTGGAACAGGAATTTAATTTTTCTTTATGCCCAGTCTGTATTACCATTGCTATGAAACCGTATCTTAAAGTAAAAGCACATGGATTTGCAGACACAATAGTTATTTTTTGGCATCTTTTAAAATTCACTGCTCAAGCCATTGATAGGCATCAGTAACGAAACTCTTAATGATTTCAGTAGGGCCAGGCTTTTACAAATGGCATATATTTGTCTCTTTCCTAATATGGGCCTTTCAGCTCTTGAGCAAACTTTTCCTAATGAATCACAGGGTTAGATAGCTTTTCCACTAGTCAGTAACTTAACTCCTCCACAGCTGTGCAATAGTTTTTACTTTCAACAGCAAGTATTTAGACTGTTAATGATCATTCTCTATAGTTCATCAGTAAGTTAATATTAATAGAACAGCCACATTTTGACTGTATGTTGAAAAGAGAGCTAATGTACTTCTCAGCAATTACATTCTCATGTTGATTACATCTCTGTGTTGCTGAGAATGTGTTTCAATCAAATACCATGCACACAGAGAAGGAAATAATTTTTTCATGTAGAAATCTTTGTTAATGAAATAAATATGGCACATTCTGACAGGCTGAAATCAGACTTCTTCGTACAATACCACCTGTGAGGTAAACTGCAGCACATGTGATTACAATAGATGATGTAGTTAGAACTTTTTAGGGATCCACTAACAGAGGCTGGTTTGGGATGCAGCTGCCAGATAGCTGTTAGGAGGAAAACAAAGAACAAACCATCGCACTGTGATGGGTCTGGAGCTGGAAAAGAGTGAACTTATGAAACAGGAGCTATAACTAACAATTCTACTTTACTAAGCCATGTTCAACTGAAAGTACCCATAACTACATTGTTGAAGTATGAATGAGAAGACAATATAATAAGTCATCCAAAATCTTCAACTAACAGTGCTGTTTACAGGCAGAAATGTACTGCATTTTCCTGCATCACCTATGAAGGGGTGATCACCTACATTCTAGTTTCAGAATTTCTTGTAATTAGTTGTTTGGGGAAATAAGCCTGATTAATGTGCAATTTATGCACATGTTGTTTGTACACGTCTTGTTTGTAATGTTTGTTAAATTTTATCATATATGAATAAGGGTATCCCAAACAAAATGGTATCACAAACAGGAAAAAGCCAACAGCTAATGTAAAGAGGGAGAAAAGGAAAAAATATTTTTGTAATGGCAGTCATACAGTTTAATTTAGCTCTAGTGGGAAAAAGAAAATTGTATCTTATGGATACAAGATGATCACTTGCAAGTGATTAAGAGAAAGTCAGGAAATGTGGGTTCTATTGTTTATTTTGTCTCACACAGTTGCATAACAGTAGCTACTTGCCCATTTTTGAAAATACCATCTGAAGTGGTTTAGAAATGTAAGTACCATATATATGTGCTATGGGGTTAAGGCTTGAGTATTGCTTTTTGAAATGTAACTTGAAATGTCCCTTAAGTACTTGTCAGCACTTTTAGAAAGATGTCTCTGGGATGTCTACAGATCCTATCTGAAAAAGACAATGTGCAGAATACCTACTTGTGTTGATGAAATATTTTGTTATATAGGAAGAAAAAGTGAGATTAGTATTTAGTCTTATTTTGGCAAAGATAGGTATTTATTACATGCCAAATGTTAAACAGTTCTGATTAATTTCTCCAATAATTTCTCACAGTAATTATGATAAAATGTCTTCTATCACTAGATAATTTCCTACTTAAATGATATAGCCATGTGAACTCATCATATTCACTTAAATAATCTGGTTGTATCAGAACTAGGCTGTTCACCACCTTAGTAAATTAGGAGATTTATGCATCATATGTTACAAATTGCATGAAAAATTCTGCTTTTGGTCTAGTTTGGTCTAATGCTAGTTTTATGGTTTTGGTATGGACCAGTTTTGCTTACAGTGTTCTTTTTGGATGAAAGTGCCATTTCAGAAATTCTCATTAAATCATTCAAAGCATGTTCTAGAACAATATGATCAAAATAAATAAATTAAAATTCAAAACACTGGAATACTTAGCTAAAAAAAAGAAAAATTAACAGAGCATGATTTCCTTGAAGGATGTGGTAACAGTTTCCTAGAAAGATGTGGTAATATTTTTTTTCTTTAATTTTGTTGCGTGACGGTTATGTTCAGTAATATAGACTGAATTTCCCAAGTCACACAAAGATGCAGTCAGAAATGAAGGCATATTAAGTAATTTTAGTTTGGTATTTAGAATCAAGTAGCCTGAGGACCAGTTTGCTAATTTGAACATTCTGATTTAAATTGGTGATAATAATTTAAAATAATATTTTTTTATTAGTAGCTGTATTATTTTCATTGCTCAACTCAAGAAGCATTTAAAGGGACAAGTAAGTGGCCTAGGACTCTTGCCGTTTACTTTATAATTTGAGCTGACTCTCCTAAGGCTACTCTCAAAATGCACATAATATTTGGTTTCCTTTGAACTAATTAACTACAAACTCCAATAGTAGTTCACCCAGATATATGGTTGTTACACTCTTAGTAAGGTAGGAAAACATGTCAGACTGTCTTTTACAGCCTCAATATGAAAAATTCTTTCCTGACTGCTGAAACAGATGCTCAGACAGAATGCTCAGTGCCCTAAAACATAGTACTGGTACTGTAGGGGTGGCAGGATGTAGAGAAGAGTAAGAGGCTCAAAACACCTGTGTAGTTAATTACATTAGTAAGGGGGAGGAAGGAGGGCACAGCCAGTGCCTTGTAGGCAGCCATCAGTGAGAAAGAGGGTTCTTTACAGGGAAGAGGTTCTCTGTGTTTCTTATGTTGTCTCTTGATGAGGTAGGTGGTATATTTGTTTCCTGAGTGGATGAATGGTCTTTTTGGAATCATAATTTGTTCAAAATGTATTAGAAAGTTTCTTTTTTCTGACTTGTTTAAAGTATTTTAGAGCGTTCTAAAGAAGAACTTGCCGTGGAAATTATGTACCTTTTGTATTTGGTTTTGGGTTTTAGCCTTTGCTGGAAATACTGACCAGAATTTCTACACTCAGTAGAAAATGTAAAAGGTTCAGTTAGAATGGTGTTTACTTTAATTGGAATAATGGCTTTTTGTCACCAATTAGCTTGAAAATAGCCTCCTGAAGTTGTATCCCATTTAGTTTTTAATTAGTAACAGCATTTGTAGGCAGAGTCCTGTTAAAGCATTTGTCATGCTTGCAGTCCATATGTTGTCTGAGATGTGCTTAGTGCATGGCAGAAACTTCTTTTTGTACTATGTTACACAAGGTATTGGTAAGATGGTGCTAAACTAATACAAGCAACGGTGCTGGGTGGGAATTCAACTGGGATGAATCTCACTTCGGGCATAGTTATTTGTTCCTGTCCTCATGTAAAGGTGGTATTACAGCTTCTTGCTGTAGCATTGGAAAGTGATATGGCTGTGATGACTTCAAGGCTTCTCAGGTGCAGTTTCCCCACATAAGCAAACATAAAGGACTGTTGCTGAGAGAGGTCTCGTACAGGCCTTCCCCACAGCATAAATCTGTCTCTTGTAGCAAGGTGGCCCTAACAAGCAACTCTCATTAACTGAATTATTATGTGCTGGATTTACATAGCTAGTTCCCTAAACCCTTGTAAAATCTCATCAATAAGCACTCAAGAACTGCTTGGATTTCTTGTGTCATCTTGAACATTATGTGCAGTCCCTAAGCTATATAGACTGTTCCAAAGGGAATAAATTAGCATGGTGGAGTTGAGATTGCTTTTGCTGGTGAAAGTTGCACTTCCCAATTGTACCTAGTACTGGCTGCACTCTCTAGGATTCAGCTATCCTTTCTATTGTACTTCAGAGTTTCTATCAAGGAGTACAACTCTTGTTTTCACAAGGTCACTGCTGCAGAAGCTACACAAGCACTGGATAAAATCAGTCCATTCCCCGGTCTGTGCCACCTTCTTCCCTTGACTTAGCTAGATCCACGTTTTCTCCCAAATCCATCTCCACAGTGGCTAGCTCGAGAGCCTGACCATTGCCACCCTTAGAGTTCACGTAGACTACTCAAAGGGCATGCATATCTCTCCTCGCAGTGCAGTGTTGTGCATGTGTTAGGCAGGAAGCCAGAAAGCTCTTGCAGTGAGGATTTCCACACACCTGACGAGCATGTAAAAATTCCCATTTGCCACTACCCTGCTTACAGCTGTGCATGCAGACAGCCTACAGAACCCTGGCACTGCGTCACCTGCGCAGCTCTGGGACTTCAGCACAGAATCACATGCAACCTTGTCGAAGTTTGATGTTGATTGTGATTCTGGTTTTTTCCCCCTAATATCTTCAGCTCTAGATAACATGTATGTTCATCTACAATAATTTCTGTCTTTGACAATCATAAAGTTCTCTAGTTTCTGGGGGTTTTGTGTTTGGTGGTTTTTCTTCTGTAAACAGTTACTTCTGATTGAAATATCAAATCCCACTTGACATTTAAAGGTCATGATAAAAATTGTATCAAATTAGCACAGGTTATTAATGAAAATGTTAGCAGGTAGGGGTTTTTTTCTGTCTTGAAATACATTACCTTCTACTTTGACAAACAGCAAAATTCCAAGACATCAAAATGGCCAAGGACATGTCTGATCAGCTTCTTTTTATAGTCTATAGCACCTCCCAGTGTCTATTAACACATTTCAAAAGAAGCAAGCCAGCTACCAAAAGTGGAAGTAAGGGAAGGCATGTATGCTAGTACTAACGCTAGGAAACTCCTTCAAAAAAACGCACAGGTAATGGGGGTATTCAGAAGGTGCTTTGATTGAAGTGATGGAGATGAGTGGTGTTTGTTACACCCTGTTGAAGTTACTATGGTGTTAAGTGCTATGAAATGGTCATGTTTTCTGTGTTTTCGTTTATAGTTTTGCATTGATGATCAATGTTCTGACTGTGCTTAATTTTGAAAGATAGCATACTGAAGGAAAATTTTAGTGTTTTTAATGGAATATCTAGACTTTTTAATTATTTATTTCTGGTTTTGAATTGTCAGGTTCTCCCTATAACTTTAAAAGAGAAAATGCTCAGTTGGAATAAATTGACAGAGCTTTGCTGATGTTACTGGGCTTTACCTGTCTGATTGTCTGATTCAGCCTGTTTAGAATATAGTAGTCTTCTGTTGATAAACTGTGCAGGTACTAGATTCATGTCATAAGCAGTGTGTAAACACTGTAAAAAATCCATTACAGTTTAATCCTTATTTTGTTCTTTGTTTCAGGAGCTAAATAATGGTCAAGAGAGCATATTGATTGCATTGGTATTTTTATTGCTTTTTTGGTGTGTTTTCATGAAGTTGTGGGCCACATCTGTGAATATCCACTTCCAACTTTTCAGCACCAATTGTTACAAAGAATTTTTTCCATTTATATAAGTGATGTCATGTGTTATGAAAGTTTTAAAGTGTGACAATTCAGTGCTATGATTGTTAACCTCTATTATGTTATTGCCATAGGAATTTTCACTGTTAAATTTTTCTTAATAATGTTTCTAAATTACATACACCAGAAGGCTAACTTGACCTTTCCGTCAGCTCATACCCAGAATTAAAAATTAAAAATAAAGTCAAAGGTCAAAGAAGACAATTGAAATACAGTTGCCAAATATAGTCATAGACAGTCAATTATGCAATGAAAGCAATGTGCCACCCAAGAAGAGTAACAGCCTTCATTTGCCTAAACTTACTCTGTTTTGATGAGGAAAGTGTTCCAAAATATACTACCATTTGAGATATCTTGTAGTGTGGAACAGTATAATGATATGGTTTAGGACGTCTTGGTCTTCCTGAGCTTTAAGGAAGACAGAGGGGAAAACCAACTCGGGGATCCTAAAAAGCTAAAAAAAATCATTTTCAGATACTCAAACAATACAGAAAACTGGAAGCTGCAAATGGAGATATCTGGATTTTGTTTTTGTTTTGCAAGACGGACTGTATAAGGAATTTTCTAAGAAATTCTGTTTGCCTGTATGGAAAATTGCCTCCTTAATATTCATCTGAACTCTGTGTTTTTCTAACTACCGACTTCAGTGACTTTAGTTAGTATTCTATTAGTCAGTATTCTATAATAAAAGTATTTAATATCTATAACTAACACACAATTCTTTTGTAGGTTTGGAAGTTTTTTCACTAATAATTTTTAAAGCTCTTACACATAGGCAAATAATTCCTTTTCACAGAGGCACAGAGAGTTTGAAGAATTTTCTTAAAGTCTGTAAGAAAATTGCTTAAAAGTTTGGATTAGCCTCAAGTCTCTTGAGTCTCAGGTCAGGGCCACTTCAGCACATTTTCTTCAGGATGGAGCAATAACACTTAATGATACGATACTGAAAATTTTTTGTGCATTCAGAAATTGTAAACAATGGGAGAAAAAAGCTGGGGGGGAGAAAGGGGCTGCAATTTATCTTGTTAAACGTATCCTGTAACTGCTTCTGCAGTTGGCTGCTAAACTTGATTGATGGTTCCATAAAAATGTAACATTTCTGATAAATGTCTACTATTGGGAGATGCAGAAAAATTGCCAAGTCACAGCTGAATTATGAAGGTGTATCAGGGTCAAATGAATTGGTTTAAGCACATGTGTATAGTTTCAGCTTAGATGTTTTTCACTGCTCACACCCCAGTTTTGAGGCGCACGCAGGCAGACATAGCCCTGTTGGTGTATGTTAGCTTGGGAAGCTGCTGCCTGTGCCTGAGCCCAGAGGTTTGATTCTCGCTTTGCAGAGCTTATGCAATCATTTTGTGTTCAGAGTAAGAAGAAAGTGAGTATAAATTGTTACCAATCTGACTTTACACACATTTCAGCTGGGAAATACCACGGTATAGACAAGGTGTTGAAGATTCAGGAGGTAAATTCTAAGGGATGTGGCACCCCTGCCATACTGTGTCAGTTGAGCACTGATTTGGATGTTGATATGTGAGATCTAAAGAACCTGGCTACAATGGTTCAAGACTTTACTCCCTCCTCCCTTGCCCTCACTTTCCCCAAAGGGTGCTCTTAGTGAAAAAGTCAGTAGAAGCTGTAAGATGGGCGTAACTCAGCTGCTTCTGTTATCTGCACCTTTGCAGTTGATGGTGAAAACCTGGGATTTGTGATAAGGTACAGGCATAGAGTCTCTTACGCTGGCTGAAATTTGAGGGGTGGTATCTACCAGCAGTGCTAGACAAACAGCTGGAAAGGGAGCAGGGAAATCTGTTCTATTTAGATCTGATTAATCACTGTAGGAGAGAAAGTCATCCTTGGCTCTGTAGGCTGTTTTGAGAGGATACACATGTATTGCCGTTTGAATTAGATCTTTCTGTTACAGTTGAAAAGATTAGCAGAGTGCTGATGTGAAGCAAAAGCACTTTCACATTAGTGAAGGTTAGTCTTCTCTTGATGCCAATGTATTAGTTGAACCAACAACCTCTTGAAAAATCAAGAATACAGTTGCAAAGACAGACTTTCTGTTTGGTTGAAAAACACACAACCATTAACTGAATCTGGTACATCAACACCTGACTTGAAAGATCTGATTTTCAGATACTGAATCTTCTTGCTCCTCTATATAATCTGTATTTAAGCAGCAGAAATAAAATTTATATAGTGGCACAGTATACATAGTCCAACATTTGTTTTACCCTAAGAAGCATATATGAAATGCTATTGGAAGTAATTCTGATTTCTAAGCAAGTTTGAGTATAACCACTAAGATGTACATAAAGTGTATTTTGTCATCAGGTAGGGTTTACCTTTGAACAAAACTGAGTGAAGAGTGCATTTACTATTGCTGAAAAGTATTGACTTGTTGGATTTTGATCAAAATAGAAGTAGTTCTCTAACAAAAATTTTAAGATTTTAGTGATTTTGTGCCAAGCTCTCCGTACATTTTTTTTTTTTTTTTTTTGCTTTATCCACTGAAAAGAAGAGGAAATAGGCATTTTCTGAATTTAGAGCACACATGGAATATGATAGGATCAGACATCTTAGGATTCAGGTTCCTGGAAGGCTTTTCTAGTAACTAACAGACCCTTTGAAGTCTTTAAAATGAGATTCCAAAGGCAACAGAGCGTGGAAAGTCCTAAAGCATCACCCAGTTGTAGTTGTAAATCCTCTTGGATAGAGTCAAAATAAACTGATTTTTGCTGCCTTTTTTTCTGAACGAAATCAAATAAAATCAGGCAAAATTCATAAAACACAAACTGAAATGAAAGGAGGAGCAAGCAGTAATAAGAAGAGATTTGTTTTCTATCAAAGATAAAGTGTTAACAAATTGCCATATTATTTCCAAGATTTGTTCAGTCACTTTTACTGTTAACAGTTATGAATTCAAAAAGTCTGTTTTGTGTGCCCACTTAGATTATTTTACATGAACAAGAAAGAAAATCTGTTTTTTTAGTAAAAAGCATGTAGTTTAGGCTTGGACAAGATATAAGAAGTGATTGTCAAAGAGAAAAATTTTCGTGATAATGACAGATTTTTCTGGGTGACCTCATCTCTTGGTTGCTTCCTAATTCTTGCTTTTGTTTTTCAGTATGTGACTCTCAGTTCTCCCTCTGCCTTTTAATTTTCAGAAAGAAAGTAAAGCAGGTCAGGTGCAAAGTGATTTCCTCTGCTTAGTGGAGATCACTGTCCTGATTTGCTCACTTTACTCTTGAGTTATCACCTTTATGTCCACCAGAAGGCTCTACTGCTTTCTGAAATGTGCACCAAATAATATTTTTCGGGTACCTAAAAAGGTCATCACTGTTGTAAACAGGATTCAACCATTTGCTTTCACTGAAACATATTTCTTGGACTAAGCAGTTAACTTATAATGCATTTTGAAACAAGTGAATGACTAATACAGATTAATTACAATTGGTGGTTGAGAATTTGGTTCAGTATTTAATTTTGTCATGGAATTTCAGTCCACATATATTTCACACAGTGGCTTTAGAATTGGTGTCTTAGGAAATTTACACACTTTAATTATTTTTGCTGTTACTTTCATAGGATATGTTTATATATTTTACTCTGTAACTTACTAGAGAAGTTTGAAATAAAGACCCTAATTCCTCACCATCTTTGCATTCTTACATTTATAATCTTGACTGATAAGAAAAGCATTGGGAATTCTGGCACTTGCCAAAGTTATGATGAAGTTATTCTACAGACATTTCTCAATGTAAAGATTGCTCTTCACGTTATTCATGCTTCACAATTTATGGGCTGAAAACAAGTAGTTGACTCTGCAAGACTGTCAGTGCAGCTTGCTTTATGAAGCTAAGTTATGATAGTAAAATAATGAATTATTTCTTGTTTTCATTTTAGTAGCACATGTTAGTGATTCAAAAGGGAGAAGGATTCCTTTTATTTATTAAGTGGAAAATTAGGATAAAATAAGAAGATACTTCTCAGAGCAACACTTTTTGTACCCATTGATTAATTTGGCTGCAACTGTACTGGGATTCCATCCTGAGAGACAGGTCTGATTTATTAACTTAGAACTGGAAACCATGAAACCAGAATATTTGAACACCCAGATCAATAAAACTTTGTAATGGGTGTGATTTTAAAGTTATGCTTTTCAGAGATCCTGGATAAAAATAGTCTGTTTAATTTCTAATGTTAAAAATTTTGCTTAGGAAAATTTTTATTAGTCCAGGTGGGTAGTGTTGTGGAGTTTTTTTGTTCTAGTATCTTTCCCATCATATCCTATTATTTTCTTCATGGGTATTTTAGTAAAGCGCTACAAACATTTTTCAAAAAGGCTTCTTACATATTCTGTTGAATAGAGAGTATGACAAAAAAGGTTTTTTGACAATACTGATTTTTTTTTTAGTTTCTCAGAAAATCCTGAAGTTATCAGTATTCACGTTTTTCCAGTTCTCTTTGTTTATATTTCCCTATTCAACTTGTCCAACAAAAGCATTTGGATATTATTTCCTAGTATACAATAGATAAATTACAGGAAGAGAGTTAAGATGGTGGGAGACTTCCCACATACTTGAGTTAATTTTAGTGGAGACAGTTCATCATAGTACACATCAGTTACCAGATAAACCATTCAAGTATTGATTGTTTTTTTTCTCCTGATACTCACTGCATTTTACCAGCAAAAGAATTTTAAAATGTTTTTCACTGCAATATAAATTTAAGGGTTTAATGACTTAAGGTCGCCTTTCTGTTATTTGTAATAGTTAGTTGCCATCACTAACTATTCATAAAGTTTTCAGAAAACAGCAAGAAAATGGATTGCCTTTAGCACAAAATGATCTGATATTCTTTAATGGTTTCACTCCAGAATGTTTCAGGGTGTCATTAATGTGCTTCAGCAGCATGGGATCCTGCAGAAAATTGAGAACCTTTACTTGAATTTGAAATAGTGGTAAATTACTAGCAAAGATTTTTTTTCTTAAGCATCATTAGAACTAAGAAAGGCAAATGTATATAATTTTTCAGCTCTGTATGCTGTCATAATTTCTTTAAAGTGTTTGTAAGTAATAACAGAAAAAAACTGGATACTGTGGATATTCACTTATCTGCAAAAATTTAAAGAAAATACTTCAACAGTCAGTAACAATTTTGTGCAGTGTTTTTTTTATGGGAGCAACATTTCACTTCAAAACTAGCCCTATGAATCTGTATTGTAGCAATGTCCTCCTGAAACTCAATGGGAGTCTCCTTGAATATGGACCAAATAATTTATTTGGCTGCTGGCCATGTGTTGTCTTTCAGAGGAATATGGTTATTCACTACGTAATAGTGTAGGAAGAAAGGAGACATATGGAACCAAATTTTAAAAGAAACAGTAACATCAGTCAATGAAATTTTAGCCACGCAAGTTGCCAAGCACTTAGTGTAGTAACGAAGTACAGAAATAAATTATGAAGCCCACTAACCAGGCGCTTAGTGTGCAAAAGTGCTGTTCTTATAGAAAATAATGTCAGCTTTTGTTGAAAGCTGAATCACACTAACAGTTTTTGAAGTTTGATTTATTGATTTCTTTTGCTGCTGCTGCTAATAAAAGCACAATAATACATACAACCTACATTAAAAGTGTATTTAATGGCATCCTTGGAAATATATTTGTCCTTTCAGTTGACTATAAACACTAGACCAGCATGTGTCTGGCCCCTTTTCCTTATGATTTTGTTCTGAAATATGCATTATAATCCTATGTATTTTCCTGTTGTGTCTTTAACAATGTCTTTTCAAGTAAATGTCATGTTTCTCTAAATAAACAATATATTAGTAATAACGTGAAAGTTGAAGTGGCAAAAATAGTGACTGTAAAATAGACTCCTCCAAGTGTAAATGGAAGATATATAGGTATTTGTGTGGAAAATACAAATCAGTACACAATTCTTTTGCCAGTTCAAAAATTGTATTAGGTACAGCTTTGCAAAATATTGTATGTCCATTCTCTCTAGATGAGTCATATTTTTGGAAGAAAGGGGAGAGAGTATTTTTTCAGCATCATGATCATTGTAATAATGAACTGCAGAAACTATAATAGATTTTGTTCCTGGCTTGGCAAACTATCTAAAAGATTTTGCAAGAGAGTTTACATAATTCTTTCCATTGAACTTTCTAATATTGCATATGTTTTAATTGTTAATTCAAACACACCAGACTTTTAGGTAGTTTGTGGACTATATAAATGTCGTTTAAAGTTTCATAAGTATTTTATGAGCAGAGTTTGTGGTTATACATTTCCATACTTACAACCTTAATTCACTTGTTAAAATAGGCTCTCTGTTTGCTAATAGTTACCAGCTGTAGCTAATACATTAGCAGATCTACAATGTAGTATTTAAAATGACGCATTTCAAAATCAGTAACAAATGTCCTGCTGTAGGATTAATTGGAAAACTTTTCTTATACAATGCTCAGTATATTCTACAAAATTCTTTTGAAATTACAATAAATCAAGGAACAGGAAACAATGATGTATAAATTTCAAAAAACTTAGGAATAGAAAAACCAAAAATATTACTTACTGTAGTTGTTGTTTGCTTCTCTTGTCCCTTTTACTTTGCCTCGCTTATCAATCCTCATATACCACTGAGTTCGACAGAAAAGTCTTCTCACTCTTACATCCCCCCCTTCCATATAATCATAGCTTCTGGTATGTCGCTCAGGGCTGGAACAGTTCACATTTGTAGCCATTTGCTCTGGAGTCATGTCATTGCAAGCTAAAGATATAGTGCCCATTAGAAAGATAATGTAAAAGTATGATCTGTAGAGCAAAATTGGCAGGATCCATGTCAGTATCCATTTGTGCATTATAGTGCAGTGTTCTGGGTGTTCATGAACAACATAATGAAAATTAAATCTCAAGTAGACTGTTGCTCTTAGGTCACTGACCTGCCTTCTGTCTTTACGAGTTACAGATTCATTTAAATGAGATTGTTCCCTCTTCTAGAATTCTGATCGTTATTCCTTAATAGTTAATGGCGAAATAGAAGAGCTTCTTAAATATCTCTTCAGTCAGAATATCCTTTAAAGACACAAGTTATAAAAACCTTTGTTGTCGTGACCTTCTGTACTACTTGAATTTGCTGCTTGCACTGAAAGTAAAAGATCTGTGAGAAAAGGTGCATGTGTAAGTGCTCAGTTCTTACAAACGTGCAAGGATACATTATGCTACTGAAAAGTACTACACATAAATGTATGACATGCTAAGCTCATTTTTTAAAAATACACAAATGTATATGCAATAGATCTCTCACACAACTTTTTACATAAACAGACTTTTAAACTGACTGTAAACATAGTTTTGTCCTCAGTTTTAAGTCCTCCAAAAAAACCCCTATTGATTCAGTTGAACTACTTCATCATGCATGGTAAAATTCTGCTGATTACTTCATAACTATGTATTCACTATTAGGACAATCTATCAGATTTCAAAACAGACCTCACAGTCTTAGTCTTGTATTTCTATTCCTACCCCTTTCAGTTTATTAACAGAAATCGCTCTCTTAATGCTTTTTAAAAGTCTAGTATATACAAACGAAGATAAAAGTTACTAGCTATTAGAAACTGTTGAATGCTCTTGTAAAGGACAGATAACTTACTTGTTCCTGTTGATAAGAGCTGGATATTCAAGTACTCCATTTCTGTTGTCTGCTTTTTGCAACATGAGACACTCTACTGTAGCTACAAACTTTCTCAGCTCAGAAAGGCTCCACTAGAATTATAATTGTTTCCATAAATCAACGCGCTGGAGAGATGGTGTGTATGTGCTTATGCGTGCGCGTGCATGTGTGTGTGTTGAGCCTGTTGTTCAGTCCTTTTCGATAAATACCTTTGCTGACCTCACTTGGAAGCAATTAGAATTTAACCAGTCAGCTGTCAGTTGAATGCACGAACAAAAATAAAAGGAGCCTTGCATTGTATCGTGTCCAATGGTCATCAGAGGGAGCTATGTACATAGTTTATACTTTAAATCTCCAAGAATCCACTTTCTAAAAACATATATTCTGCAGTGTGGGGGTAGAATTGCTTTGCATGCTAGCTAGTGTTTCTGTGCTTTGATTTAGGTCAGTATTTTTCTGTCCTTAAAAAATTCTTCTCTCTTTTGTACTCACACCCTTATCTCAGTTTGCTTTCAAATCTCTTCTGCAGTTTGGTGGATTCGTGGTCTGCTCAGTGCCTTTCTGATGGATATGTGAAACATGTGGGTCCATTATGTACTGTGGAGAAGGGTGCGCTGTGGCCATTATAGATCACGCAGTATATTTTTAGATCATGGACTTGAAAAGAAGAATTAACTGCGCTGAGATTTTTATTTCATCAGCCACTAGGTGAAAATGAGAATGTATTTTGGAAATTTCAAACCTTTATCAGCATGTAGGAAAAATTACTGCTAGAGCACAGCCTTCCTTAGCCTACATTGTTATTACTTCTTGAAACTCACAACACAAGGAAAAGTGGCAGCAATGCAAGAAACCCCCTTTATACTGCATACCAACCAACGGGTGACCAGCAGGCTTCAAATACCATCAAAATAATGTGTAGATATGCCTAGTGTTCTCCTTCTGTATGCTTATTTCCATCTTCGGCACCAGTCTGCTATCCAAAGTCCGTGTGCCATTTCACACTTAAATTCTGTTGAGATTCTGGTCAATGTATTTGTAAAAAATACTGAAGCTTAAGTTTTCTGTTGTGCCTTCTCCTGTTTGATTTCCACGTTGTTGATGTGAGTACACCTCAGACCCTTTAGTAAATAATGGTAACAAGGAAAGTTTGGAATTAATCCACATACTAAGAATAGTTTACTTACCTTTAGCTGTCTGCACTTGATAGTATAATGCAGTTTATCGTTCCTTGCTATTATCCCACCCCCACTCCTTCCTCTCTGTAGAAATGGGAAACAGTTACTTCTTAAAAATGAAGTAAACTGTGGAGGCAGTTAAGCTGGAACTGTAGAGGCAGCTAAAAATCATGGGGCGTACAGATGTGCCACCTTGTGGTGGGGGGGGCCTCAGCAAATTGCGGGTTTTCGCTGGAGTGATCCAAAATGAGCATGAAGGTGTATGGCACCAGGCAACCTTGTATTACTCAGGCTTTCCTATACGCAAAAACAGAATGAGGCATTTCCTTCCTTCACATCCTCCACTCCCTTCTCGGTGCTCACTGGAATTAATCCCATTTGTCACTTGCTTTGCATTCTATTTTTTTTTCTTTTTTTTAAACAGTTTTCACTCGAAGTCCGAAGTCAATCAACTTTTCATGTCATTATCTCCATTTCAGCATATTAGGCTGTTCTGCAGATTCTGTGGCTCAGCCTAATTTTCTTAGTTCAGCAAAAGGCTTAATATATGCACCTTTACCACAAGAAAAGTATGGTGCTTAGGGCTTTCACAGGCTGGATGCCTGAAGTAGGTACACAAAGAAGTGGCTGTCATCGAGTTAACCCTTGTAAACTGTGATTACAGCTATTTCCAGTTTGACTTGTATCTTGTCAGCCCATGACCACCACGCTGACAAGAAGCGGGGACTGAAGTGATTTATCCCAGTTGCGGTTTCTGCCAGTACATTTGCTGGATTTATCAGTATGTTCTCTGATCCATTCCACAGTCTGAATTCAGAATGATAGCAATGAAAAAAATTTGTGGCATTCAAAAGGCTTATCTGTTGCGTATTATAAAGAAAGCAATCGAGGATAAAAGGTAATCTGTCTTTTACTCGGCAAAGCAGGATGCAAGTGAAAATGTTTTTGTAAATATCCTGCATCTTTTATGTGCAATACCAACTTTCACTTTCGGATCCACACTGGTTTTAATTTTTCTTTTTCCTTACTAACTTATGGTTTCTGACAGTTGGTAACAGGAGGAAAAATACATACCTGAGGTTTTGTTTCCAGAAAGCTGGAGCTACTCGTGGTCCAGGCAGAGGCATGTATTTCTCTTGGCTCTGAAAAAATAAATCACTTGCTCTAAGTGTGGTTTGTAAGTGGTACTTAGTTCAGATCTTCATGAAGTTTTTTATTTAGAACAGATGAAAAGCAGTTTAAAGAAGGCACTAGCTCTAAGTTTAGTCACTGAACAATGCAGTTAATCTTTAATTACTGCTGATAACATTCATATCCTCATGTTTTCTAATTAAAGAAAAACTTCTTTCCACAATGCTTTAACTGCAGTTTTATTTGATCACGGTTTTATGTCTTGATATAGAAGTTCAATTGCATACTTTTTCGTGAAAGGATGCCATCGTGATCTGCATGTACAAGTCCGGATTCACTGCATAAATCCCTGATCCCTTGAATGGTCCAACCTACTTGAGTTTAAACCAAACATAACTAGTATCTCTCTCAAACTGAACTGGTTTAGTTTTATGGGAAATTTAGCTCGACTGGCACTTCTTCCTCTATCTTCTTACAAATGTGCATGCCCAGGGCTTTGGAAATCCAGTCACAAGCAAGTCCTTAAGGTTATATAGAAATTGTCCACCTAAAATGCCTAGCGATTCTTGCATTTCTTTAGCGAGGTTGTATTTAAAGGAATGTGTTAAGGTACCAAGCCCACACGAAACATGAAAACATGCAAAATGCACGTGCTGTAAACCATCCTTTTTAACATTTAAGCCTGCCCCCTTTACGTTAACCTGTGCATTGGTTCCTGCTTCCTAGCTGGCAGCAGTCCACAGTGCGCACGCTATAAAGAAAAAAGTGGAAATGAATTGCAAGCACTTTGCTTCCGATTATGAAGGTTGTACATGGGCCTCCATTTCAAATGGAAACAGCTTAATAAAGTCTATTCCCTTTTCCCTCATATAGGAAATTACTTTTTGTCTTTTTAGATTAAAACATAACTGTAGGGATCCATGCTTTCCTCATCTCCAGGCTGGCTGGTTGTAATATGTACAGCCTAGGTTTGGCATTGGGTCATGAATGCAACATTTTTTAAAAAAACTTCCAGCTTTACCCTCAGGGCAACACATACTTACTAAGAAACTGTCATTCTGGTGCTCCTTGTTCCCCCATCCATTTAAAACGTGCTTTAGAACACCTTCCAGAACTTTCAGAATTTAAGACCGTAGAAGATAAAAATCTCTGTATCAGACTGTAAAACTAAGATGTTGGGTTTTAATGCCCTGCAGCAATAGTTAAAATGGGATTGGAAAGTCCTATGGAAAAAAATTCTGCAGATATGAAGTGCTAAAAGTTCTTATGCTTAAATCCTTATCCTTAGTTCCCTGGTCTCAAAAATCCAGATTAGATCAAGGTTAACTTTTGCTACATGCAAAAGATACAAGAAAAGTCCTGCTGTTTGTGCAAATGTTTCGTCAACACTGATATCTGAAAAACACTGCAACATGCATACAAAATAAACTTGTTTAACAAAGCAGTAAAATCAAGAGAGATTGAGAATATGACATTTCAGTTTGGATTTATCTTTTCAGGTTTTAAACTTAAGTGTAATTTTAAGATTACAAAGGATAATTATGAATCCTTTGTCTGGCTATAAGAATGTCTTTTTGGTTTTCATAACTGGTATGTGTTATAAAAATCATGTTGAAAAGATGACAATAAATTTTTTCTAGCAATTTTCAAAACCGATCCCTTAAACATTATTCATTTCTTTGTTTCCTTGTATTCATCCACATCATATTGAGCTGATTTAAATCTACAGGAAAATTAGAATGGGATGCAATAGATACTAAAACCAAAACAAATTAACAAAAAACCCAACCCAAACTATCAAATAGTTGACAACTATACAACATCTTCCTTTTTTGTTTGTTAATTAGCTACAGGAAATGTATTTTTTATGTAGCTCATTTTAGGGAAATCAAAGGCTGGGATTACCTTAGCTCAGTCAGTAGTACAAGGTAAAGCCATCCAGGCTCTTTTCACTAGGACAATGGACTATCATGACACTGAGTTTTGAAGGAGATGGAACAACAAAATGTGATAGTAGTCTGATGTGTCCTTCCTTTCTGGATGGAGTTGGCACAGTATATGGTTATGATAGGTCTCCTTGTTATTCATAGCGTGATAACCCTCAGCTTCAGGGAGTCCTACTTGTGATGACATCTGGACACTCAGATTGTGCTTATCATAACCTAAGATGTTGTCACAGAATTGAATTGTAACAGTACATTTTCAGTGGAGATATGAAAAATACAGAACTGATATGAAAAAATACTGAAGTTTATCTTGCCAGGTATGAAGTTCAGAGGTTTCTTTCTCAGAAGTGAATCCATATGTTTGTATTAAGATTTTACCAAAGTACTTACCATGTAGTTCTTTCTTCTGCCTGATCTTAAATATATTCTTTTTTTAAATTAAAAAAAAAGTGTATGTCTCTTCATGTACACAGATGGTTGGATAAGAATAAACCTTAAGACCTAGAGTTGTGGAACATTGCAGAAGTATCTTCCTAAAAACTCGCATAAAACTATTGTTCTTATGACTTCACATGTAATACTTAAATTTTACCTTAGTAACAATAAATACTAAAACAAGCTATTCATGTTTAGCTTTTAACTCGGATTGTAGCTTTACATAGATATGAATATTGCATATAGATCAAGACTGGATTATGCAGGTTACTTCTGTGGTTTTTTTCTTAAGTGGTCAAACAGGCTAGCCATTTTTAACACCACATAGGTCCATATATAGTGTAACTATTACTATAATATATTTGATCATTAAACGTTTTATGGACCATATAAAAATAATTTATCAGTAATATCTACAGGAAGAATAAAGCTTTGTTGCCTTGATAGTATGTACTCATTATTACACTGTCTATCTGCTACTCTTAATCTTTGAAAACAATTTTAGTTCCTCCTAATTGGAGTCCACCAAAAGGCAGATTGGAGGACAGTTTTCAGCCTTTATTTTTTTTTTTTAATAGTTTTAAAACTGTGACTTCATTGACCTGCTAATACTACCTGTATACCTCATGAGAATGGAAAATTATCCTCATATTCAAATATTTTTTTTATATCTGTAGTTAATGGAAAAGAACTACACTGTGCAAATGATATGGTCCTCTTTGATTTGCACCACAAGTTACACTCCTTGATTAAACCACAATAAAGCTGAAATTGTTAGAGACTTCCAGTAACTACACATCTAGTTAAATGACAGTGCACTAAGCACTGCATTTTGTGATGTAAAGATGCTACCAGTTAAAGGCAGGAAGAAAAGACTGTTAAAAGGATCAGAAAGCATGTACAGCAAGTATAGTGGCACATGACTTAACATCTTACAGAGATCTATACCTGTACGTAATGAAAGGACTTGCGGTATCACTTAGCAGTAGGTAACCTTACATGCCTATGTGTTAAGGCAGTCTGTAACTCATCTGAGAGTGAGCTGGCTGTGCAAGAAGAGAGAACGACTGGTCAGAATCTGGGGGAAATGCTTTGGGTAGTAATTACGAGATTTGGGTTGGGCACTCCCAGGAATGTGCAGAGGAAAAGAGAGGCCAGCACTGAAGAGGCTAAGTTCAGACAGGAACTGGGGAAATGCGAGGAAGGGACAGGGACCGAAGTGTGGAGGTTCTGAGTCAGTAGACAAGGAAAATAAATCGGGAGCATTTCCAAAATCCTCAAGTGAAATGGAGCTTTAGAGAAGCAATTTCTTCAGCTGCCCATGGGCCTACATTGCAAATCTTTTGATGTGGCCCAAAATATTAGGTGCCTCTGTGTGCTTACAGCTACCCTCTACAGCTGTGAGTTTCTCCAATTAAATAGGCGTGATAGATCCAATACGTACTGCCCCTATTGCATGCTGTAGGTGTAAAGGTGTTCCTGTAATGGAATTTTAAAAACCTAGACTCACACATATACACACTCTACATTAAAACATCATTAGTGCTGTAAAGTAAAATATTCAAAAGGTACAAAATGCTAGTTATCCATCTTGTGCATGAAATCAGGGAGGGAACTTGTGAAGAAAAAAATTATGATAAAAAAAATAGTCTGTATCATAGTACATACTCATAGACACCACCAAATCAATGTGACCAAAGTAAGCTCTTGGCATCTCTTTATATACTTCAGCAAGTCCAGGATTTCACCTGATATTTAATGTAGATTTCTTCTTTACGATTCTATGTTATTTGCAAGTGTCCTGAGTCTTGAGACTTAACTAGACATTTTTTTCAGTGACTTGCTCTTTCCTATGCAATGTAGACAATAAAGCACTTTGGTACAGTCAGTACAAATGCAAAATAACAAAACATGAGACTGTCTATGGCAGAAATGCTACTGGATTACTACTGTATATTTAATACTTGATTTTAGGAAACAGCTGGAGTAAGACCTTTCCTAAACTTCGGCTAATTATATGGCCTATTACTACATGTGTTCTAAAAGCAAAATAATGTGGGGGAAAAGCATCCTGTTCCCCTGCAAAGCTGTGCTGTTTGCAGAGAGTTAAAAACTCACCAGTAGATTCAGAACAAGAGCAATTCTCTGTAATGATTGCGTTATTTATTACTCATTTGTCAGAGACAGGGACACCACTTAGTCACAAAAATGTAAGGCTTTCCAGCTGTTTACCATTTGAATGGTAGATAAGCATTTGCTGAACTGAGAGAATCTAATGAAAGCCTGTCTTTACTAGAGAATCTGTGTTAGTAATCGGTTTACAGAGTGAGCTCCACCACATTTCCTCACTTTTTCCATTCCCTCACTTACTGATAATGAAGTCCATGATATCCTACTTTAAATCTGTGTAAATTCAGGCCAGAATAGTCATTTGATAATCTAGTAAGGGTGTGAAGGGGGGATGCAAAGTGCTAGGGATCTGAGTGCAATTCACCGTATCAACTGGAGGGTGAGAACAAGCATGTCAGCATCATTCCTGAGGCATCTAGTGTGGGCAGGCATGGACCGGTGAGACAGTTTTTCTAATTATAAAAAGAAGAAAAGAAACTGTCAAAATATCTTTGCACTCGAAGTAGCAGGAAAAACTCAGACTGTCAAAACTGCAATTTCTTTAAGAACTCCTGCAAGAGAGTTAGGCAAGACTGGACGCTATTGATTTCAAACTGACTGTAATTTAAATATGCCTAGACTGAGGATTACCAGATAGCTTGTATTGCAAGTGAATAGCACCATCCTGCTCCTTTGTACATGTAGTTCTGTAGATTGAAGGAATGATCCTTTCTACCAGTGAACAGCTGTACTTCCAAGAGTTTAAATGTCTCCCACTGCAGCTGTTGCTGTGTTAGATGGTTGTTTGCCTGGCTTGTGGCATCAGCAAGGTTTGAATTTTGTCAGCAACTGATGAAGGTCAGGCTTTGAAACAGATCTTAATCAGAATTGGTGTTATTCTGATCTGCCTCTTTACTCCTGTCTTACCTTGCTTATCATAATTACCATGAAAATAATTTCTACCCTTTTAACATTAATTCCATTTGCTAGTTTTTTCCACTTACTTTTAATTCCATTTGCTAGTTTTTTCCACTTACTTTTGACAAAGGCTGCCCATTGCAACTAAAGTATTCTCCACCCAAACCTAAATATTACTGTTATGTGAGGCTGGAATGCAGAACATTTGGGATGTGATGGAGAGAAAGAGGGGGGGAGAAAAGCTAGGACGATGGGATCTGTGTATTTTTTTTTAATCCTATAACAGAGGAGAGGAAACTTGATTCCCTGATAGGGATTTGTCTAGGGTAGCAGTAATTTCTTGTTATCAGCTTTTTATGAAATTGGGTTGAGTGCATCTGCAGTATCTGTCTAGTTTGTATCTCTTGCATCTCTGTTGGCTCTGCCATACTTGACAGCATGTTACTGCAAGAGACCTTTTCTGTAGTAGAAAACTTTTTTTGAGCTAACTTTGTTAGCAGAATATATGAATACAACCCTTTTGCTTCAAGGACGTAAACAGTACAAATTACCTTGCCTTGTACATCATGGGTGGAAAACTGTGGTATGTGTGTGAAAAGAATTTTGAGGAATAGCTGATTCCAAGAATGCTAGTTATTTACTTAGGCAGTAGAAAGAATGTCATTTTGGAGACTATTGGCCACAGTAAGTCATATAGTAAGTCCATCAAACAATTCATGAATAACTAATACCCTGAAAATTGCTTTTCAGAGAATGGTTTGGGTTGAGAAGGGACCTTAAATACCATCTAGTTCCAACCCCCTGCCAGGGGCAGGGACCCCTCCCACCAGCCCAGGGTGCTCCCAGCCCCATCCAGCCTGGCCTTGGGCACTGCCAGGGATGGGGCATCCACAGCTGCTCTGGGCAGCCTGGGCCAGCGCCTCGCCACCCTCACAGGGAAGAAGGTTATCATATCTATTCATATCTAGAAGATTTTCATGTCTATTCCATAAGTACACCAGGTTGATTTTTCCTGATACTTTCTAAATGAAAAATAAAACAATAAACCCCCCCCCCAAAAAACAAGCAAAACCCCTACCTCAAACTCCTTTTTTCCCCCAGAAACAAAAGTTTTAGTAACAACTTTTTGCACAGTGAGTAGGTGGATCAGCTTCAGTGCTGAAGTTACCGTGCTAAGGTACAGAACACGGCAGTCAACCGAACAAGGTTTGGGTTTTTTTTGTGGTTTTTTTTGTTTTTGTTTTGTTTTTATCTAGTTGACTGTAAACCACAGAATAAGATGATATAAATACTTAAGAAAAGTTACTGAAAAGCTTTTTTAAAGAATTTTGACAAGCAGTTTTTTGCTAGTTAACCACATTTCAATAAAATTCCTCCCTGAAGATCATGCTGTTGTTTACTTGTTTGTTTCATAGCATTGTTAGATGTGAACAATGCGTTGGCAGTATCTGGTATGAATTCTTGGTCTCTAAAAAGTCTCTGATGAATAGTTTATCAGATTTAACATGTATTCTTTAATCTTGAGTTACAGATTATTTTTTCTGGTCAAGTAAATGGGCTGTGCCCTTCCTGATTTTTCCTGTTGGTGACTAAAACTTTTTATATCTTCTGATTGAGAAGCCTGTGAAAGAAAAGACAGGTCTTTCAATGTATCCTAAAATCTAGGGGCTTGTTCCAGTTCTTAGACTCTTCTATGAGGATTTTGAGGTTTTATCAGTAATCCCCAATATCAACATGATTTTGATAGCCATTACTTAATCAGCGATAAGATCCCTGTTACAGGAGTCTCTGGTTGTACAGCTGTCAGAAAAAAAAAAAAAAAAGGAAAAAAAATGTAAAGAGAGATCACTTCTGTACACACAAAAGTTGAGGTAAGGTTACATGAGCAATGTTAATTCTGGTATTTCACAAGTTCAGAGTGCTTGACTTCGCAGTCTTGGTTTTCTTCTGATATTGGAGTTGATAGCTATAACTGATAGGCACAGTTTGTAGTGTGAGGAGGAGAAAGCGTAAGATCACAAAACTTTTACAGAAACCCTAAAGATATCATTTATTCCATTACACATATTTTGCTCTGTGGAAATATTGTTTCTTAGGCCTCCAGAGAGGGGTGTTTGCAATGCCAAGTCAAGGTACTTCTGCCTTTTTCTTCAATGTAAAGAATTTTACTTAAGTATTACAGAGATGATTAGAAGAATATTACAGGCACCAGTATCTCAAAACATAGGAGAGGATGTCTCAAAGAATAGAACTTTGATCCACCACCAGTCTTTCAACATCCACAAAGACTGCCTCTGATGTGGGTTATTGTCGGAGTATGCAGACTTGGTAAACTTTTTGCATGAAACTAGTAATGGGTGTCCTCAAGTATCCCAAGGGGCCTGTTAATGTACAAGCAGGTGCTGGCATGTGGAAGAGAATGGAGAACCAGCTATGTGAAGAGGGAAATTAGGAGCTTTAAAAGCAGTGGAAGAGAAGAAATAATGGAAAAAATCTGTGGCACTCCCAGAAAGAGGGAGAGAGATGTGTGACCTGGGGAGGAACAGAAATAGGGGACCCCCAGAGACAAGGTCTAGTATCCTGGTGTAATTTTAAGAAGGTGCTCTCTTCTTCTGTCTGATGCTTTTTCAAACTGTATCTAAAAGAAATAACGTTACATGGCAAATCAAATGTGTGTTAGGCTGTACTACATGGAATCTTTCATTTCTAAGTTTTTGGTGAATATAATGAATATGCAATATATTTTGGCTTTGGTAATCTGCAGTGAAGGGATGGAGTAATTACTATACCATGTGGTGACAAAGCTTTGTTCACACAAAGAATAAGATACTGATACCCAAAAGTGTTCATGAATAGTAGAAATAAGATATTTCTTCTGTCTCTATGTATGGTGTGCTATTTCAAGCCAAGTTTTGCAGGCCTGATTGTGTGACCTATGCTTTTCCTGCTGGAAGTTACTCTCAGCTGAAGCAAAATGATCTGGTGTGACTGGGACAGCAGTCATTACAGTTGGTGCTGAGCAGGGCCAACCTGGGAGGTTGGTAGATAAGTGAGAAAGACATCCTTCTTTTTTTTAGTTAGTGTTATAATCTTTATTTTTCCTACCGAAGTGAAGAAATCCATTCTTCTCTGTGCTTGTCGAAGGAGACTGCCACCCTCATCAGTGGTCTCTGGTTCCTGGCCTGGATGTAAATGTGCAGGGGAAAAAAAATACAGCTTAGGTAGGGCCACACTGATTGTAGCAGAAGCTGTGGCATGGAGGATTGGTCCTGCAATTTCCTTTGTGATTTGTGATCCCTTTTGCTTTGTGAATGGAAATGTTGCTCTTTTCTAATGCACATAAAGAAGGAGCTAGTCTGCTCTGTGAAAAAGTACCGTTAAGTTACATTGGCCTGCATTTAGCACAAAAAGAGCTCACGTCAGGATTGGTGTGAAAATAAGTCTTCCATTTAGTGGCTTTCTGGAGTTGAAGATAGCGAATTTTTTTTTTGTTTTTTTTAAACTTCTTATCATGCTTCCAGGCCAGTAAACCAAAGTGGTATTCCTGTAAAATGCTGAGGTCTAAATGTAAATCAGTCCTTTTTTTCTTTCTCCCTGCGTGCCCCCCCCCCCCCCCCCCCCCAGTTTATTTCTTGTGGATTACTGAGCAAAACTGAAAATACTGAATTTTCTTTGTGTTAGCATTGGCTGGTGCACCCAATTGTAAGATAATGGTGCATTGGAGCATTATCAAAATAGGTATCTGAAGAACTAGGTTGTTTCATGTTTCTTAGGGATTTTTTTGTGAAAAAGGAGAGTTCTGGTTTTGAGTGTTCTTCAGTTCCTACCCCACCCTTCTGAAAGATACGTATGCTCTCCCTCTTCAGTTTTGAGAAATACCCCCAGGGCACCCTTTTTATTTGAATTGATTTTCTGGTTGTTTATCTTTTTCAATCTGGTCATGAAAAGCACATCTGGTTCCTATTTTAATCAGTATTCCAGTGGGAGCAACATCATATTATAGAAGGCTAACAATGCTAAAATAATAATCCATAATGATGCAACTTCTGGTAATTTAAAACTGTTTTATCCACTGTTTGTAGAAGTGTGTTAATGATGTAGGCCAACTGATCTCTTTGTAGATTAAACTCACCCTGGGTCCTAATAACAGAGGAATATATCTGACATCCGCATAGGCGAACCCTTCGAACTGTCAGGAATTCCTGGTTTTTTTTCTGAAGTGTTTGAGCATTTTAGTACTTATGCAAAGTGCAATAACTGACTGTTGTGGCAACTAGAGTAATCAGTTGACAAAGATTGAGTAAAGCAGCCCCAGTGCTAGTTTACATGTAGACTTGTTCTGCCTCTTATTTAATGCAGTTCTGTCTCTAGAGGTGGTAGGGTTGGAGGTCTTTGCCTTGTTTTTCTTTACTTTGTTACTTGATTCACTATTTGGCATATATGATAAGCCTGCCAGAAAGCAACAGTGGTTATTTTATTACAAAACTGTGTGCTAGCAGCTAAACCGAGCCCTGCCATTTCAAATAGGTTGCCAAACAACCTTCAAGCGGTAGGACTTGTTTTCTGTATTTCTTATCTCTGTTTGAGCCAGCAACAAAGAGGAGAGGCTGCTATCATTTCTCTGACTAATGCATCCATACGTACCTTAGCAATTACATAAAACTGAAACATGAGATCTCTGCAGTTTTCACATGAGTTTGCAACAGCCCAGTGAAACAGCAGGCTCCGATACCTTACGTGACAAGGCGAGGCCTGGTTGAAGTGTGGACCTATCTCGATTACATTCGTATTTGCTTTGCCACTTACTTTAAAGTCTATCCATTCTGGTACCAACTCCAGATTAGACTTCCAGAACATTGCGGAACAACCTGAAGAAGCTCTCCTTTAGAAATAACTGTGAGAGGTGGGAAGAACACACTCTTACTTATTGAGAAAGCTCTGATAACAGAGTACTCAATCTAAACCTTTCATTCACCCTTCAAATTACTTCTGGAACTGTCACTTTAATATATACCTGCTTCTCCCTTGACTCTGGTTCAGCAAAGTTTCTCACTGAAGCAGGATGTAGCATATTCTAAATTGGAAGGTCAAATTTAATACCAGTTTGATCAAATTGGGAGTGACATTCTTGGCAGGATGGCAGTGTTATACATTAATTATTTTAGAGACTAAACTCCCAAGTGAAAGTTTGAGTTCATGACCTCTACTTTTTTCTGCTCTAACCTGGTTTTAGGAAAAGTTAAAGCCTGAAATAAAATGAAAAATTAAAATTAAAAAACCACTTTTTAGACAGGATTGGTTATGTCTTTGAGGACTGTAACTGCAGTTGCTGTTAGCAGAGTTCTCCTCAAGGTCTGTGATCTTGGTAGCAGAGCATGAAGGAGGTACAGAAATTAAAGTCGGCAGTGGGGTTCTCTAGTTCTATAAGTACTGCTCTTTCTTTAGTTTGCTTTCCTATCTTGAGACAACTGATAAATGGATTAATATCTTGGCACTTCGTTGATTTCATTCTTTGGAGGAAAATAAGCTATTTTTGTTGCAGCTCTAAAGAAGTAAATTATATAAAACATCAGAGCAAAGCAATGCGAATTTTAGAGGAGCTAAGCTTTTGAAATGCTGTGTCTGAACTTCTGTAAATAATCTGTGCTTGGGGTCAGAATATCAGGTCAGGGATATCCAATGACTACACATTAAAGCAGGGGATCCACAATATCTCTCATCACTAAAGCTTTTGGTTTGCATTTTTAAATAAGCCAGGAACAAGTGCAGGGTATATATAGTATTGCAGCCCTATGTCAGCAGAAGAAATGTCTTGAATAGCTTTGTTCCATCATCTTGAAACATGGAGTTACTTAAACTGGTGACATGTTGTATTTTCAACAACCTATTTACAAGAGAGAACCTCTGTAAGATTGTCAAGTGCTATTCACTGCTCTCATTTGAACTGATGCTTTATTCCTGGTAGACGTGGATGCATTTCAGTGGTAGATAAATGGAAATATTACTACCTGCTACATGCAAAAGTACTTTGGAACCTTCATCATGTTGTGGAGCTATTATATTTCTCTGCCAAATGTTATAAAAAACTAAAGAAATAACTTTGCTTAGGGGAAAATTATAGAATTGAAAAGAATGGAAAGATGGAAGATTCTCTTAAATGTTACTTTGGTGAACTGGATTTTATTATTTGTTTCACTTCTACTCCTATTTTGACACTATATAATTTCAGAATTTCAGCTGTAGTTTTTATAAACCAGTCTGATCTTTAGAATGTTCCATTTTGAAAGGACTCTCATGAGTCAAAAAATACTTTTGTTTCTACCGAGGAAGTGGTGTCTGTCTGGTACTTTTAGATTTCCCTAGTAGCCAGTTTCAAGCTGTGGGTGCTGAAACAATTTCCAGCCTGGGATGCTTTTCAGGTCATAGATGGTGTGTACTTGGCTAATGTTTCTGGTGTTGAAATTATATCCTGAATACAAACCAAATTTGTCTTTCCAGATGTTTGTTTAATTTCTGTATCCTTACGGTCTTCAAGTACCTTCCTCTGGTATTTTTCTCATACGTATCAAAATTTAGCTTCTAGCTGAGTTGTATAAATGCTTTCAGGATACTTGGGGATAACTGTGTAAATAACAAAAAAGAAAAAAAGCTTCCCAATATGTAAATGTATGATTTCTGAAACTTGCCGCTTTTCTTCAGAAAAACGTTTATGAACTCCATACCAAGAGTCATATATGCAAGGCGCAGTCATTCTGAAGAAGTAACAGAGAAAGTCCTTGTAATGTGGGCTCATAGCTGGGGAAACTGAGGTATAAAGGAGAGATGTACGTTTTCCGAGGGTATGAAATGAGGTAGCCATAGATCTTGGAGTTAAGTTCAGGAGTTTCCTTACTGCAGGAGTTTTCAGAATGAGAGCAACCACTTAAGCTGTACCTTGGAATGTGTGTTTCACTTTCTTATTTTCCCCTTGTCATCATAATTTTCCCTTTTTTGTACTAGTATGAAAGATCATATATGTTCAGTTTTCTATGTACATGTATTTAGGAATAGTATGTGTGTTGTCAAATAAAACAGATTCCCAGAATGGATAAAGGCTCAGTAAATGGTAGGTCATGGAACTTCCGTGACTTTTGAGAACTACCTTTCTGCCCAGCCCACCCCCCAATATATTGCTCAGCCAGCTGCGGCTCAAGCATGTATTTCTTCACACCTCTCCCCTTGACCTCAGTATCAGAACAGATGCTCTTTTTGCCAGATTTTATCAGAACACTTCCCCTCCCTTTCCCACTAAAAATCATTAGCTCTACCTGTTTTGGAAGATGCTACTGTACTGTTTATGCAAAACAGTTCAAATTTTCCTTTGGCTCAAGAAACAGCTGTTTTGCTAAAATTGTCCTTTCTGTGTGCATAGTGCCAATGTGGAATTTTACTGAATAAATGAGTAAAGTTGCAGGGTGGGTACGAGAGAGGCTGAAAGAAATGTTTGGCATGAACTCACTTTCTTCAGGTAGTTAGTCAAGCAAGGTAATAAGTTTTAATAAATCTACAATAGAATGAGATTTAAGTGTAGTTTATAAAATAAAATTCCTAATTTTTTTTTCAGTGGGCAAACTACTTATGAATCAGTGGCATAATGCAGCCTTTAGAGTTTCATTTTATACAGTTAGACACCATTAGTTTTCTCTCACTTTCTCACTAAAAGGTAAGATGATACCGGACCATATAATTCCTCAGTTCTGGAACAGAAAACCCACCTGACTTCAATGATTGTGCTTAAAAACTGATGGTACGATAAAGTCACTCTATTTAACATCCAATATTATAAGATAAGAATATTAAGAGCAGCTTTATTGTACAAAATGAAAGCAGATAAATTATCTCTGCTTTATGAAAGCTTTACACATTCTAGAAACAGATGCCTTTTCAAGCCAATACAAAATTCCTAGATATTAGCTTTTCAAAGAGTAACAGCTGTCAGAAATCAATCCCTCTCGATTAACTACTCTTGGAGTAGGCCAGATTTGTTTTAAAATTAAACACTATCACAGAATGAGTTTCTAAAATCAATGTATTGTTTTCATGCTTAGTCTAAGGAAATTAAAGTTAATTCTGAATTCATTGTATAATTTATCCCGTATTTCATAATACGGGAAATCTTTCGTAACCTAAGTTTAAAATGTTGCTTTTGTCTTCTCTCGCAGTTTAAAGACTGTTATGCAGCTTTTCTGTTTAATTTTTTCTAGTTGTTTTAATCTGTTCACAGGAATGACAAATGATTTAGGGCTGGTATGAATTCAGTAAGTTGTATTGCTTGCCAGGATAAATCATTCTGGCACCTTCTTGAAGAGATGAGTCAGTTTGGAGTTTGACCTAGTCTTTTTTTTTTTTTGTTTTTAATTGCAAACAGATAAATGTGTAAATTAAATATTTGGAGATAAAGTTTCAAATTGTAGGAGGGTGCCTGATGTCATAGAGCTGGACTCCTGCTAGATCCTCTGCCACATGCCTGTGTGTGCGTGCAATTCCCTGCCCGACTGCACCTGTTGAAGCTTTTTGCTATTTTGAGAAGACATTTGTGTGTGTGGCAACTCGTCTGCTTTTTAAATGGAGATGCATTTCTAGTGCCCTCTGGGCAGCAGTAACCAGTGTATTCAAGGACTCTGAGAGCATGGCACTTTCCCAGTCCTGATTAAATTTAACAAAATAATAAAAAGTCAATTATTCTTCTTTGCTGCTGTTACTGCAGTTTTAGACCAAAAAATTTTGGGAATTCAGATGTTCTGTTATAAATTGGTATAGTTTAGTGAGCAGTACTAGAGATAAGGAGCAAAGCTCAAATGATTTCTTATTCATAACCCTCATTTTAGACATTCATTTTTATTAACCAAAACTGGCTTTCTGTGGTTTAGGTGATAAAAAGCAAGATGCAGTTTTACATGGGGCAAAAAGAAGGTGATCTGTCGTTTATTGTCCATCTTTGGAAGAATTGCAGTTCTAACTTTCAATTTAGAAGCAGCAATAACTGCATTAATGAAGCTGCTAATTGTTACAGCCAGAGATACTATCATTTGCAGGAATGTAAATCTTTGCTGATTAGCTTTATCATAATGCTTTTCCTTTACTGTGACACTGAAGACAGGTACAATCAATATTTTATTTAACACCTAATGCTATTTTCAAGCATGAGACCGAAATAGATATAAAAGTACACGTTATCTTTGCTCAATGTTGATTTCTGTATTCAAAAATTAATTACATATAAACTTAAGTGCCAGACCCTCAAAATAATATGAATAAATTTGTAGTGTTCAAGTCGAATGTATCCTAAGAACGCATATTTTTAATAAACTCTTCCTCTGATGGTGATCTAAAAGCACTGTTTGCTGTATAAGTGGCAATAATTAATTAACGAAGGATTAAGATTTACCAGCCATGTTCTGGTATTCAAGCAGACAGGAACAAAAAAAATGAAAAGTGGGCTTTCCATTACTGTGAAAGAGAAAATGATCTAGAAGACCAAATTTTCCGGACGTTACATAAACACTTTGAGGAAAGAAACAGTTCTAGGTAGTTTTAGGTATTTACACTGACTAAGAAAGATACACCTCAGAAAGATCTGAGTTCTGCCTACAGCACTGGTACTTTTCTGCTTCCATCTTCAAAAATCAGGGAATGTATTAAAAGTGTTACCAGGTCCTCATCACCTGATAGTTGTTCATTCAAAAATACCGTAATAATTAGAACCAGGATCTTAGCTCCTTCATCTTTCTAATCCTCAAATAGCCTCAGAGAATAGAAAGGCCTTAGATTGTTTCATCATTTATTGAAAAAATGGAAGTAAGCTGAATTCCTAAAGCCTCTTGGAAGTTGCTCTTTTCTATCAAAAGTGTCTTGAAATCTGAATGGCAGTAATGGGGGACAGAATTTCTGTACCTGTGTTTTGGGGTGGGGTTTTTTGCATGCATGCGAATTTGAATGACCAAGGTATCACTAACCATTTTTTTGAGACTCATGTGTAAAAAGTTTCCCACCATATTAAAAATACATCAGCTTTTTCTTGCCAGTACTGCTTCTGTTGTTAGTCATGGGGTTACATGCAGTATTTAATCAGACAGAAAGAATATACATATTTCTACTCCTGTTACTATTCTGTCATGCAAAAATATGCAAAGCACTTTATATGGATTGTTTGGTGACCAATAAAAAAAAGACAGCAAATTTATTTTCATGGTGGACTGAGTCCACTTCTATGCCCTAAAATCTGCTGCTCTAGATTGTTGAAATATTTTGCTAGTATCTCCCCAGCTGAAAATAGAGGGTTTTTTTCTTTCAGCATGGAAATACTGCTGAGAAAGGTTCTGGAAACATTCATCCACCATGTAATCTCTCTGTCAGTGCTCACACTACTAGTGGAATTACCTAGATATGCGTGCAACTGCCATTTGCCTCATCTCATAAAAGGGGCAGGGGGGATGGGACCCGTCACAATTGGGTCATACTTTTTTTACAAGGTAATTATAAATAAAGCCTCACTTTCAGCTGTTAATAATCCTTCATTTCTTACTTTGATCTGTGGGTGTTTCATGGCATGCTACTACAATGACAGCGTAGATACTCTGATTTTTAAATCAAAATAATAAAAAACATTTTTAAGGGATAAATGCTTTCATTTAAGCTGGAAAAACCCCAGCAAATTAAAAGCTTATATAGTACAATTTGTGCACGCTACCAAAGCAGGCTCGGAGTTCATTCTAAATTTCTGCATGCTAAGCATCTGGCTGCATTGGAGAGGTAATGCAGAACCCATCCACACCTTAATGATTACTAAAAAGTAAATATGAGATAATCTGGATCTACTTCATTTTAATTGAAAAAATTTGGATTCAGGGTTTGGGATAAAATTGTACCTAGACTTCCATATGATGTGTCACGTCACTTCTGAATATGTTCTGTATAACCTGATTAGGTGCTCATCTTGAGCAGTTTGCTCATGTGGCTTTTCCTCTGCACACCTTCAATTTGTAAGTCTATGTTCTAAATCAGTTCTTTGTAGATATGAGAGATTTTCAACAAATTCCTCTGAAAATTTATTGTAGCAAATGTGATATTGTTTCCAGCTGTTTATACCCAGAACTGATATTAAATACTGGAAGATAATGCAACCAGATCACTCTCTCTATCAGACTTTGACACTAGGTCATCAGAATTAATAACATTCAAAATGTATCTCAGATTGAAGCTGGAAAAGCCAGTCAGAGATCTCAACCAGCAGCAGATGTTAAAGCCAAGCTCCGATCCAATTATTACCTTACGCTGCAGAAGAGGAAGAATATTCTGGAGGCAAGACATGGTGTTTGACTTTCTGGGTGGCCTGTTTGTCTTCTCTTTAACTGATCTATTCTGAATATTACTCAAGATGCTTTCAGGTCATTCAGCCAGCAACACAACATTTCATTCTTTCCCACCGCATATTAAGATACTGGTGAGATAGGATGTCGGCAAGATATTGAGAAAGACAGTATCTGAGCTAATCCCATCACGTTTGTTTTAAGTTCTTACTGTTACTGCTGTATTTTGTTAGGACATAATATAGCCATTTGGTAGGTTTCCATACTGTTTCCTAATTGTGTACAGGAGATTACACTAAAGGTGAGATTACAGTAATACTACTGAAAGCACATGAACTTCCAATTGCTCGTTCTCCAGAAGCAGATGATTCAAAGTAGTAGATGCTAACTATGGACGTTATATGCACTTCTAGATATTGCTGATATTTCTGGTGTGATGAAAGCATTGACAGGCACTAGTATGTGGCTACTTAGATACTCGTTCATGAGGTAAGGAGTATATATTGTTCATGTGATATAATTTGCTTATATGCAGCATATAATTTGCAATGGTCTCTGAAGACTTCCAGGAACCTTGTTCCTGAAACCACTCTCCACTTGGGAGCAGTGCAGTCGCAGTGCCGCTGTGATGTGGCCTATCTAAAATAACCTAGCGTGACAGGTTACCCACACTCGCTTGAGAGGCAGAATTATTTTTTCAAGGATCAAGGTGATCACTTAAATGCAGGTGGGTTTTATGAATTCATTATGTCTTGTACAATAAAATTTGGCTTCTAAGAAACAAAGTAATTAGGGGGTGGGGTGGGGGGGCAGTGGTGATTGAAGGAAAAAGGTAATAAATCCTCCTACTGATAGCAACAGTGTTGGTTCTGTAGAAACAGAAGTCTGGGCAGCAGGGCTAGCAGCAAGAAGATACATTGTCATAGCTGGCTTGCCCCACAACATTTTAACGTTATTTGATTGTTCTTACCTGCATGCCAGGTAACACTTGACCATGTCTGTACACTTTGGGCGACAGACTAGTTTGTCGTTCTGTTAAGTGGCCTTTGTTTTCAGCATAATGCATTTCTGTATAATTTAGTCTCTCGTTTTCCTAGATAATTGTGGATGTCCAATGTTTTGTTGAAAGAACATCTGTGTAAAGCTAACGGTCCCAATGAAGGAATAGTTTTCTTAGGAACAGGTCTAGGTGAATCCTGAATTTTCTTGTGGATCACAGCTGCCCTTCTGATCCAGGGGTTTTTGCTCATTCTGTCTCTTTTCCTTCCACTAGTGCTGCTGAGAAGAGTAGACTTTAAATTGCTATATACTAACCGTGTCTTAGAGTGATTAGCTAATGAGAAAAGCTGTTTACTTGAACTTCTAAGCTATTTGTTTTGCTTAAGGACTGAGTTCAGTGAGGTGTCATTGCTTTATTTAAAGACTGAGATAAGTGAGGTGCACTTTAACAGTTGTGCATCTTGGTATCTTGGTCTGCAGAGAAGTTCATTTTTTTACAGTAATTTATACAAAGTTAGGGAGAACAGCTGATCTTCATCTGGCTAAATAGCGCTGTAAAATCATGCCTCGGAAAAATATAGTCTAACATTAAAATATTTGACAAAACTGCTATTAAAAGTTTTGGTTATAGTGTAAGAACTTGAAAATATTGAATCCAGAAAATAGACATTCTTATCCAGTAGTTTGGGAAGATTAAATGAGCAGAATCGGGAAAAGGAACCTCAGTTCCTTCTGCCAGAGGACATTTTGGGAGAACAGCTTTCTGTTTGCAAAATGTCTTAATATACAGAAGTCTCCAGCTGTCTGTTGCAAGGTTTTATATGTTATGAGAAGTTCTCTGATTATTTCCTAATTTTAAAGCAAATGAGGCTAGCATTTTATCAGATTAAAAGAAAATAGAAATATTCTGTTCTTCATACAATACTGTTAGGCATGAAAGGATACTGTGGATGCTAAATTTTAAAAAGTTTCAAAGATTACTGAACTACTCGGAAGAAACTCGTACAGAGCTATTAGAGTGACTACCTCTGGTTCCTGAGCCACAAAATGCTTGTGGCCAAGAGAGATTTCTGTGGAAATATCACTATGTGCTTGCCATGTTCTTAGTCTTCCTTAGGCATCTGATGTTGGTCAGAGCTGGAAGTGGGATACTGCGTTCTATGTACCTTTGGTCTGACCGAGTACAGCTATTATTGTATTTTTCTGTTATAACAGGAAACAATCCAGATATGTCTTATTTTTTTTCTACTGAGAGAAGTCAGATTTTCAAGTATAGTAAAGCAGATGCAGCATTTAGAGCTCTAGTGATTTTTAGTCATACAAACTCTCGATATGTTCATTTTAACTTTTGAAGTTTTTTTCATCCAGTGATGAGGAGAAAACCTAATCTATAGATTCTGTGTTCAAATAAGGAACTGATAGGAAATCTTCTTGATTTTTAAATTATCTAATTCCATTTGTAGGCAGAGCCTGCACACCTTAGCTCCACAGGTTTGCTTAGAAAGCCATCTTTTTCTCATTTTTTCCCTTCAAGATTTTGAGAAGATTCGGAGAAATTAAGGGATATCTGATGGTTGTTGAAGTTGTTCTTTTGCACTGGTGTCAGAATGATGGGTTGGTCACATTTTGAAATATCCTTCTACGTTGACCTCTTCTTGAACATAAAATTTTGAACGTTCAGCTTCTGTCTGACATCTTGCTTTGTGGTTTATTTACCCTGCACTTAATCCCTTCCGTACTGAATTTCTTTCCCTTTAATCTCTCTTGGGTCACCAATCCTTTCTTCTTTTAACAAATTCATTTTTCTCTGATGCTCAGACAACCAGTAACATAGATAATTTCAAACTGGAGAAGCAGGTGACATGATGTTTGCACCGTGTCTAATTTTGAGTCATTTACACAGTGAGGAAAGAGGATAAACTGTTCATCTCTCTTTGATGACAAAATAAAAGCTCGTGGATCAAAATGTGATACAACAGGTTCTCCTCCTCAGAAACTTTACCTAATGTCTCTGGACCAGGATGGCGATAGCACTACTCCTGTAATGATCTCCCGTTTCTTTCTTTGAAATTGGAAAATTTTGAAAAGTATTGTCATGATTCTTGTATATCTGCAAAAGAAAGCTTCAAAAGTTAGAAGCTGCAGCACTTCATACAGCAATGTTGTTCTCCGTTCAGGTGATCAGAGGCAGCGTTTCCCATTTTAACGAGAAAGGTTGGTCTAGTTTTTTCCATGTTGACTGTAAAGAGCTTAGCAAATTTGAGATACTAAATTAGATTTATTGCAGCAGTTAACAGAATCATTATTTTTAATGATCTATTTTTTAATTTTAGTTGTATTTATTTAATACGTTTACTTAGCCCATCAATGCTACTGTTTTCAAATTATTTATACTTGGAAAGCAAGAAGTAAAACATGGTGCACCTCCACACCCAGCCTGATGATAGTAGACTATGGCCAGTAATGATGCAGCAAAAGAGATTACAATTTAGTTTACAAGGCTGTTATGCAAAACGAACCAGTTGCTTTTGAACACCAAGAGGATGCAGATACTTCATGTGACAAGAATAGTTTAAAATATCCAAAGCTACTTTTGAAGTTTTCTTTAAGAAACGGCCTTGTGAGTAGTGGCTAGTCTCTTTACTTACTGTTGTCTACGAGATAACTGGCTAGGTGTATTAAGTATCTGTTTAAGGCAGCATGCTTTAAAATTGACCAGCTGTAATTTTTTACTTTCTGTTCAGAAAGGCTTGTGTCATCCTAAAGAGCATTTAGTAACATATTTCACTATGCAAACCAACTTTTTCCTTCTCTGTTCACTCCGCTTCTTTCTCCTTGTTAGAACCGAGGCCTGTTGAAGAGAAGGCACTAATTCTTCAGCGCTAAGGGAGAAATCAGATAAAACGAAAGCCTGCGCAGCTCTTCTCTGTAGGATGACATGTTGTAAAAACACAACTGTATTCTGAAAAGTGACTGTAGAGATGGCATCTTGGGAGTGAGTGGGGGAAGGTTATGTTTATTATCTGTTAATGACTTCCAGATCAAGTTTGCTCAGTTTGCAAGTAAAAAAAAAAACCCAACCCCTTTTTTTAACTGCCTTCCCTGCAGACTCAATTTGGGATTTAAAAATCATGCTGTGCTAATTTTAATCCAAGTATTACGGTCAGCAATAAAAAGGTTCTTCAGGGTATACTGTGCCTTTAGTTAAACTGTCCATCAGTGGATTGTAAATGAATGTTAATTCTCGTGATGAGAAGCTTGTCAAAATCAGGATTTGTCTAGTCTTGGTTATTCTTGATTAAGTCTTCTTTAAGTTTTATTAATTCTTTTTAATCACTTATGTCTGTTTAAATGGTTTCTGGACTTACCTACAGAGAAATGTAAAAGGAAGAGGAATTAACCTCAGAGCTATTATTTTTGTGTTGCTTATAAGGATTGATGGGTGAGGTCATATGAGTTATAAAAAAAAGTCCTGTTGACATGCTGACCATCTTGTTAAGTTTGTTTCTCAAGAGTTTGAGCACCTAGTGTTCATGTGTAACACAAATGAGAAAAGCTTGTGGGAAGAAGCAGGATTTTAATTAAACCAAATGATGTAATTTGGAAAATGTCGGCTTTCAGACAGGCGGGCCCTACTTTAGATCCAATTGTAATCATAATATTGACAGAGACAGCAATTCAGGAGATGTTGAGATGTGTTTAGGTGTGGCCTCTGATGGCACGTTTATGGCAGTGTCACTGAGCTTGGTGGTCACAGTGAAGGAAGAAGGGGTATCGATAGTAATCCTGTGCTCCTTTCTGTTCTGACAGATGTGCAGTGATTCACATTCTACTCTCGTCTTGTCAACAAAGCCCTCTTTAAGTAGGCTTGTCAGGCTGCAGGGCTCAGCTGTGTTCCGAGGTGTGACTTTTCCACGGCTGTTCTCTCTAGGCTGGCAAACTGGCTGGATACTGCCTCTCCCTGTCTCACTGAGCCTGGGACATTGGGATCCTTTGAGGATCAAGGTAGAAGAAGAAAGTGTTCGTGGTCTTTGGCATCCTTTCCTCCTTTCTGATCATCTGGCACCATTTTTGACGACAGTAGCTTTTCTTTAGCCTCGTCTTGTTGGTTACCAATCCTCTTCCACTCTGCCCAGTTTCTTTTTTCCAGGGAGAACCCTACTGCACAGCAGGACGGCACTGCAGGGATTTGAGATCACTTCTGGTTTTAATAAGCAGCACAACTTCTGCCCTCAGTAACCCATCAGGGGAGCTCTCCATCTTCTCTGTTCCTGGTGTGAGGGTGTTTCCTCCTCAGACGTACCCTGCACCAGTGACATCTAAATTTGTTATTTCTGTTTATCAGCCTTTCCAGGCCCTTGTCCACCTGCCTGCTGCTGCACCTTTCCATAGCAGTATTTTTTCATGCCTGTCACTTCTGCATACAGTGGTAGACTGTCGTACAGCACACATAAGTTATTCCCAGATAGCATGTGTCTGAACACCACATTGTGAGGAAGGTTAGATTATAATTCAGTTTGAGTCAGGACGTTACTTTATCCATTTTCTTTCTTAAGTTCACATCTTGGGACTAAAGTGTTTCTATGTTCATTGGTGTCAGCATGTCCTGAGCTATGTCTGTAAAACAAGTCTTTTCAATAGATGTGACCACACACATCTCTGCAGAGGCAGTGACCACTTAAATGGTGGGCCAAGGGAAGAATTGCTGTGAGGCAATCAAAATTATTTTCTTCGTTGGTGATTAGACCTGCTCCAGGAAGAGTTTACTGCAACAAGGATGTGGCCGAAGAATTTCTCCACTTCACATCTCTGCAGTACAGCTATGTGGAGCTGCATTATGCTTTCCTGAAGCTCTGTGCTCAAATACAATGCCTCATTCTCATTCCTTGAATCACTGCTTTGCTAAGAGAACTCTTGGACAGACTTTGAAATTATTATTGAGCTTCTGGAGGGGAGTACTGTCTCCTCAGTTACAGTGTAAAAAGGACAAGTGAGAAAAGGGAAGAGTTACTTTCCAGTAACTGTGGATTTTATATATGTCACTGTCACGGATCTTTCTTTTTCTACCAGTCTCTCCTAAATGCTTCTGAAACCGTGAAGAGCTGAGATTCCTATGGCTGTGCATATAGCAGGGCTTGGAAAAAGGTGGATGACTACACAATCTGTGTGCAAAAAGAAAGCTCATGAGATGCAGGCTCCTGGAGATGTTTGCCCCCAAACCAGCATATCTCAGTGTTAAGCAACCTTTCTTCCCACATGTATTCTAACATCTTTCTAAGAATTCAGATTGACTGACCTGGAAGTGCTTGATACCTCTTTCCCCCTTTTGCTAATTTTCAGCAGTCTGGAACGTTATTCTCACACGTATTCTTCTTGTGAATATATGAAGTGTTTTGAAGCCCTATGGGTTAATTGTTGTTGCCGGAAAACTTTTTCTGAATGGTGTTTGTCTGCCAGCATCAGAACTTGAGTAGGTTATTTCATCTTGGCTTTCATTTCAGTTCTATTTTAGCAGTTCTTTGTCTTCAACTCCATCATCTTCTCTGTGCGCTGAGCTGCAGTGTTCAAAGACTTTTATTGAAATAAAATTCTTCACTTTGTGGTTCTTATTCGATGATGTTATTTCTCATTTTAGGAGCTTTTGTATTTCTTTAAGGCAAATGAGGCATGTTAGTGGTTATTTGTAATTCCTTTTTGTTCAGTGGATTTCCTGTTATGCAAAAATGTAAAGCTCTTCTCACTGTTCTTCCAAACTTTTGTTTTCCTGTCTTGATAGTTTTGTACATCTGTGTCTACTTTACAACCTGTGGCTAAGATGTACTTGCCCAGTTAAGATCTGGCTTTGTCTTCATGGATGCCTGACAACTTACTGTAAAACTGCAAGTTAGAACTTTTGCTTGTTTGTTCCAAGACCTTCGAGAAGTGAGCAGCTTTCTATACTAGCTTTTCTGAATGGACATCAGGGTACTAGAGATGTCTCTAAAAAATTCAGCATGTCATGCTTATGTGCTCCATTTGTCCACTAATGGTTTTACTCATCTGCTACTGTAACAAAAAATTACAGGGGGAGCTTTGTTGAACGTAAGGCTTGCACTTGGACAACATGTGTGTGCTGCATAAAGTGTAACGTTTCTGTGTGGTGCACAGGCGAAATCCCATCAGCATGTGCCCCATTCAAATGGCAAAAAGTTGAATAGGCACATACCCGCGTTTTAGGGCTTTATTTTGTTCGCTTCAGTAGGCAGGCAGGGTGGGGACAGGTGGGCAGAAAGACGTCAGTCTTGTGGAACCGGGTATTTACTCTCTACTTCCTACCACTCTAGGAATATAGGATTAGTAATAGTAGTCTTAAAACATCCAAGACAAGCAGAGCTAAGGACTTGTGGTTTATTGCTAGTGTTAGTAAGATGTTGTCTAGTTTCCAATGAATCAACAAATCTTTACATTCCCAATAATGTACTTTAATCTTTTAAGGCACAGAAAGTGGATTAAATAACCTTCTTGGCACCATTTTTCATGAACTGATTCATCTGTAGTGAAATCTCTTTGCGTAGCAATTTGTCTGGGAAAAAAATGTGGAAAATGTAGTAAGGGGAGATCTGGTTTATTAACATTTCACTGAAAGTGTGATGTGTATCCTACAGTATCAAGAAGATGCTACATGATGAGAAGGGATGTCAGAAAAACAGGAAGACAGCAATTTTTTTGTATTGCCAGAAAGTGAAACTTGTATGATCTTTACATTTTTGTTAGCAGAGGATACAATTTGCAGAGATCTGCTTGAAGATAGGAAATATATGGCAGGTGAAGAAATAAGTGAAGATTGTGAATGTAGAAGTGATACGCTAAAGGAATTCAAAATCTTGAGGTTTGCTTTACATACTTCTGACATTAAAAGGAGCATACTATAGGTAGCTCGCTAACAAAAGCCATGTTTCAGTTCATATTTATGAACTGTGCTACTAAAATGCTCTACAGAGCAAAGTTACCAACATAGTGGCAGTACCAGAATATAGAAGATTATGAAGAGAAAACAACAATACATGTAACTGGAGAAAATAAGCTGTAAAACAAGGGGATTTTTCTCTACTGATCTGCAGTTTGAGGGATTTTAGGTGGTGTTTGGGTTCTTTTTTTACAAAAGTACACAAATTCAGACATACATGTAATCTTTAACTTTGTGTAGATTATATTGACAGTGGATTTGAGTAGTGCTGCATTTATGCTGGACTTTTCCTTTTATAACCTGTATTTGTGCGGGGTTGGTTTTACAAGATTTATATGATTTATTTTTTTTTTAACTCTCCTTCCTACCGTATTTTACCACTTTCAATGTTCACAAAAGGAAAATGCTTTAGCCTTATATAAGAATTAATCAGATTAAGGTAAGAATGTGATTGTAGTAAACTACAGTTTAAAATGGGATTCACTAGGTTCTTTCTTGATAAAACTTCATCACACACCTTGATTATTTTTAAAATGACTGTGCATAAAACACTACCTTGATTTTAAAATTACTCGAGCTTGCTTGCAGGTATTTATATTCCATGCCAAGGACTTGGTCTTATCCCTACTGTAGTCTGCAGTTTTCCTGCTTGAAGTGGAGAATGGTCTCCCAAAACATTAGGTCATTGCCATCAGTCTTTGTCAGAAATTCTGATCCCTCCTTATATTGATATCACCATTATGTAGTACAGTACTTTGTTTTGGTGAAAAAAGTCTTAGTTTAAAAAAAGATTCTCTCCATAAATATTTTTTTTAATATGTATGTAGAAGTTCCTAGTCTGTTCTGTTATTATTTTCAGACAGTTTGTTTGATAATATCCTTTATTGACATTTGTCAATAAATGTCAAATAGATGTCAAATTGACAAATGTCAATAAAGGATATTATCAGTTCAGATGCAGAATACAAGCATATGCTTTTTGGACCTTGGTGGACCAAGTCCTTTGGTCTCCTACTATCTTCAAGACACATGAAACAGATAATGCTGTGTCATATTCTTTGACTTGCAGGACTAATTATCCTGAAGTTTAGAAACAACTATACCCTTTTAGACTCCCAACCTGTATTGTGTTTGAAAACCTTTCTTCAAAACTTTTGCCCAAGATGGTTTAAACCAGCTGGGACAGGGAGGAGAAGAATGCAGTACTGAAGTCTCACTCATTTATTTTATTTCCTTTTTCTGCTATGATCCACAATAGCTGGGACAGTTTTCTCTTTTCTAGACTGAGACAGACCACAGTAATGCAGACAATCTCAGCAAGTGGTTTGCCTAAAAGAGAGAAACTTAGAAATAAAGAAAAAAGATTTGATTGGTCCTTCATCTTGTTATCCTTTAACCTAACTTATGATTTAAAGTGTCTTAAGTAAGACTGCGTTTCAGCTTTGTTACTTTATTTCTGTTAGATTTTGGGGGCGTAAGGCTGAATGAGAAACATAAATCTAACCTCACAAAATGTAATGAAACTCCTATCGTATCTGGATTTTAGCTTTATATATTGACTTGGTTCTATTATGGCCCTGAACTATACTCTTTGGATCCCAACACCTATAAATCTCAAGGAAGTTTAGAGTATTTTCTGAATTTGGACATATTTCTGTCTGGCATGTATCTTTATGAATGTAGGAAGGATTTATCTGTTCTGTAGTGCAGTTCTTCAGAGCCTTTTGTGTTTATATCTTAACGGGGTTTCAGAAGCAAAGATTTCCTAATTAATTCTTTCTGACATACGTGAAATTGCTCTAACTAGACTGGGTTTGGAGGATTTAATGAAGACTTGCTTGACTTCCCCGGAAACATTTTCTGTTGGGAATTCTTAGAATTTTGATCTTTTGTATTTTGAAGTGTTTGCACACAACACCAGAAAAAAGTTTGCCACTGCTTTTCAGTGTACAGTATTCGTCACGGGGAAGACAGCTTGCTTATAAAGAATGCTGTCAAATCTCAGCAGCTTTTGTCACAACGGGGCAATTCTTATAAGTGCATTTAGGTGTCAGATTCTGTGTTACACTAATTCAATTTCACCGGCTTCAGCAGATTTTGCAACATTATATAGAAGAGTGGAAAACTTCCCCCCATCCCCCCCTCCCTTTTTTTTTTTCAACTTTCAGTGTGGTATTTTTATATTTGTCATATTGTTTTTATGAACTTTACAAGGAAAAAATTGTAAGGCTTGTTATTAGGCTGACTAATGGGATAAAAAGAAAATTTTAGACTTCTTGTGAAACTGATTATGTTTTTCTCAGCAGATTTTAGGTGACTGTTCACATTATGAGCAGAATTCTGTCTAAAAATAAGTTGTGTCCACTTCTTTATGGGTTTATTGAGAACAGAAATTTCCACACCATTCTCCCTTTAATGTGACCACAATGGGTCGTTGTAATTTGTCTATTTATATAAAAAGAATAAATTAGCAAATTAGCCACCATAAAATGTTAGTATATCCACTTTTGCTGACATGTTTATTGTAATTTGCAATATGCATGATGTTGATTTTCAAAAATGTTCCATTTTCTTTTTTGAGAGTATGAATTATAAATTGATGAATCACAGAAAGCAAACTGTAATAAAACAAGTTGGAAACACTACATAGCACTCATCTATGTCGTCCTGAAAAAACCAGCATGTCGAAATTGTTCATAGTTTGATTAAAAGCCTAAAACCTTCTGTTCACTTTGCAGCTAAAACAGAGCAAGACAGATGGGTTTTCACACATTTGTTGTGAGCAAAAGGCAGCTAATGAACGTGTCAGGCAGTGTCCTAGAGAAAACCTAAAAGTGGACAAATATGTAAAATTTCAGTGTACCACTCGGAACACTACACCCCATAGAATCTCAAAAAAACCCCACATAACTTTGTGTAAAGACTGGAAGTATTTTAATGTTTTGTTTTAATGGTATGTATTTCAAAGGGGACTAACTTCTCTCCCCAAAACACATCTAGGAATTAAAGATGGCCACTAATGAACAGACAAAGGAAGTAATAGGGGAGAAGCCTTTGCAGCCATAAAAGTAGAGTTCAAAATATCATCCCTCTTACAAAATATTTCCTGAAAATAGGCTTGTGGAGCACAAAAGTAAATTCTGGAAACTCTAGAACTATGAAAGCAAGTCCAGTAGTCGGCACTTTCAAAAATAAATAAAACCATCAGGCACCAACTGTATGCTAATTGCATTTAAGAAATAAAGAGACCACCTACATAGAAATAAAATAAATCTCATTAGTGGAGCTAAAGCAGATCGTTGAGATTCAGACTCTGTTAACTCAACCCCTTAGGCTGGCTTGGAAGAACTTACAAAGTCACTGCCATTTTCTTAGTGATAGACAGAAGTAAAAAATGTGTACCACCATCTCGGTGCCCTGAACGCCAGTGGGCTACAGCAGTTGGTGTGCGCTTCTTGGCATCGTTATGCCCTCACTTTCAGAGGATCTGACCAGATTTTTCTTGCTGAATGAGCACAACTAAGTCGGGGAGAAAGAAGGTCACCAAAAGCCGGTTGTGTGAAGAGGCTGCTAGTTTAGTATAACACTAAGAAATCCCACAAATCGTTAGAATTTTTCCATCGGTAAAACTTTATTCATTTAACAGTTTAATTTGATTTACCAAAAATCAGCCTTGTGAAGGCAAAACCCTAGAATCTCATAATCAAGAAAGTGAAGTATTTTACGAATTTCAGACAAGACAATAAATTTGGGAGTTTTTCAACAACAATAGTGAGAGGTCTCTAAGTCCGTCTCTTGAAGCAGCTTACACCAGCCATCCTATTCCCTCTTGAGGAAGTCTTGAAAATTATTTCCAACAGTGCCCCCCTCTCTCCCCACTGGCCATCATCAGGTTATAGATCTTCAGAAACAAAAGCTGCCCAGGCCTCCCCTTGCTCTCTCAAATGGTCTTCTGAAAAGAGAAGGGGGAAAAAAAATTATCCCAGAAAATATCATCAAGGCTTTTGAAAGCTTATCTGTTCTGCTGCTGATAGAGTTGTATTGGCTGTAGAAAGAATTGCACAGGAATTTAACGGGATATATTCTTGGGGTCAAGGCCTGACCATAACTACCATTAAAACCAGCATGATAGGTACTTTTTTCTTGATCTTTAACCCTGTATCCCCAAATCTTTCCATTCATAGTTAGTATTCAGCTCTGATTATGATTCAGCTGTGGAGCTTTAACTTAATCTGGCAGAAGTTCTGCAAATCCTTGCTAGACTCCTTTGGTTCTGATTTTTAGCTCCTGTTTTCTGTTAGACTTCTTAACTCATCTATGAAAGTTGGAGCTTTATGTTTCTAATATAAAATTAGGTTCAGACCTTCATAAAAAAATTATTGTTGATGCAGCTGCTATTGCTGCTTAAAAGCAACTCACTGAATTCTTCCCCAAGAGTAGGGTCGGCTCATCTTCTCCAGGCAGCAGCCTGGGCAGGAAGGAGACAGTTACAAAAGGATGTTTGCTGGGAGAAAGCCAGTAGAAAACTCTTCAGCATCTAATCAGAAGAATTTAATTCTGTTGATAATTGATCAATAGAAACACAACTACAGAATCCAGCTCAAAGTCAGAGCAGTTTAGCCAACAAAAATAAACATATGCATTTGTCACAAGGGACAGATAAGAAACCAGAAAATGTAGAACAACGTGAATAAAGCTGTCCATTATATGAAATTTGGCAAAAAATAAGGCCTTTAATAATAATACTCAGGAACTGCTGTAAGAGTTGCACCAAACCTGCTTTAGTGTCCCTTGAAAAATTAATTTGGATTTAAAAAAACAAACCCCGTACATCTGGCTTGATCATTGGCTAATAGAACATATTTTTATTCCCACCCCAAATCATGTACAGCTTGGCTGGAAAGAAGACAGCTGCTTGGGCACTAGTGTGTTTCAGTTTAAAGTACATCTAATCTTTATTGAGTTATTTGAGCCTCATGTGCCAAGTGCAGAAAGGCATGCTTTTGTGGGGAGAGGATTATTTTTTTTTCCCTTTTAATATTAATGTGTAGTTTTGGCCAATGAAGTAGTGCTTAGGAGACAATAGCAATTCTCAAAATGCATTAAACTTAAAATTCAATAAATATACCAAATGTTTTTGTATAAATCCTCATCCAATTTGTTGCTTCTGCAGGAACCACTGCTATTGGGAATCAATCTCAAACATTTTACTGGTCAGTTAATTCTGCAAGTTCTTTAGTGTCTTCTCCTCTGATTAGCTTCCACGTTTTTTACTCCTCTGCAGATTTTCCATTACTGAGGCTTAGGCATATGATGAATTTGGCATGAGTGCATTAATTACACGTGAGATTTTGGGGCACATCAGTTTTATGTGCAGACTCTCACTATGAGTGAACTGTTTACGAGGGAGCATGAGCTGGGGTAAATCCACATTCTGCTGAACTTGGTGATCAAATCTGCAGAGTCTTTGGGGCTTCCAGAAAATGTTCATCTACAGTTTTTATTGGTAAAACAATTGCAGCTGACCTGAGAGAGGGGGAAAAAATAATAATTATCTTCCCAGGAAACAGCAATTCCCAATATATCAATTACAGCTTGGTCGTACTGCCCTGGTTGGATTGAGTATTGCAGTCCTGCGGAAGGATGCGAGAGTGAGGAGGGCAGGTACTACCCACCGCCAGCACCAGGGCGGATTCTGTCTCCTAGCGGACACAGTGCTGTTACCAGAGACTGTGATGTGGTATCTTGCAGAATCTCACAGTTAATTACTTTTGACACAAGTCCAAAAGCAGAGGGCAGAGCACAAGAGATAAGATCAAGAACAGCGTTAATCTTTTGTCTCTCTTTTTTGGGATAGTGATTCTGGTTCAATGAAAAAGCTGGCTAAACTGAAGAGCTGAGGTAGGACAGATGTGATAGCACCGGTGCTTGGCAGTGCTTTCTCTGGCAGTCCTGTGTGTGCGCTGGGGAAAATCTGTCAAACGAGGCTGTATCGCAGGGAGCAATTTTCAGTTACCATTTTACATTCCCCATTGTACATACTTCTCATTGTGTGAGCTAGGTTCCTATCAATACCTAGCTTTCCATCTCAAAATCAGCATTTAAAATACAATTTAATATCACAGGTTTCATGGTGTTTTCTTACTTTTATGCTGTTGTTACTTTGCAGTATTATATGGTTCATTTTTCTTGATGAACCAACCATATGATGATAAGAATTAGAAAGCGCTGCTTCAGTCCTGCCCATAACAGCTACCACTAGCAAAGTATCTTTTTTTTAGAACAAGATACTTCTTACCAATGTTGTTCTGGGTGTATCTTTGTTTAACTGTATCTGATTGGGATTTAGTACAGAAATAAACTTTGTAGTTAGCTGAAAATCCAAATCTTTCACTTGACTGTAACCATAGTACAGCAGTTGCTCCAGCGTATCAAGATGTTATTAGACACTCATGGACTTGGGAATTTCAGAAGGATTATACTGAGTAACATAGCAGTTAGTACAGTAAAAGTTGGTGTTCAGGTCATATTAACCAGAAACCAATATTCCCCAAGTTGTTCAGTAATTACTATATTTTAGGTTGCTCTGTGTGTGTGTGCGCTGTGTCCGAGAGAGCAAACGCCCAATACACAGCCATCATCCCCTCCTGTCAAGAGCATGGTGAAATCGCTCTCGTTCTGTTTCAGAGCGCGAGCATTTTCCTACGCACAAGATACACAGCAAATACAGTGATGAAGACATACACGTCAGTGGGATTAAGGTAATACAGAGTATTAATATGGCCCCAGGCAATGTTGCTGCACTTTGACATCTACAGCGTCTCCATTCCAAATCCTTTTTGGAAAGGTTTAGAACCCATTTACTGCACAGTAAGATAAAACTCATGACTGAATGACTTAGTCAGGCATTATAATAAGTTAAAATCACACTCCACTGCTAATCATAGCTTGTGGTGACAGGATGCATCACCTCTGCGTATATTCTGACATTTAATTTTGTTAGTTTTCCAAGTGTGTGTATAAATGCGTGTGTCTGTGCAGTGGATGGCCATGAACCCTTCAGAAGGCAGAGGCGGTGGGGTAGCCCTGCATGTTGGGGGCTGGTTTGATTGTCTAGAGCTCAACGATGGTGACAACAAGGTTGAGTGTTTATGTGTGAGAAGCAGGGGGAAGGCCAGCGAGGCAGGTGCCTTGGTGGCAGTCTGTTACAGACCACCCAACCGGGATGAAGAGGCAGATGAAACAGTCTATTAGAGGCTGGGGGAAGTCTCACAGTCACTAGCCCTTGTTCTCACGGGGGACTTCAGTTTACCAGGTGTCTGCTGGAAATCCAGCCTAAATGATTCTATGATTCTATATACTGATTAATATCATTTTAGCTACAGGAGACTTTTAGAAGTCAGAAAAAGCTATTAAAAATACAGATCTGGAAAGACTTGCTTAGGGGTTGCTGCTTTATAGACAGAAATTTTCATCCAAACCAAAATCTTGCTTTTTTGTTAAGAAATACGACTAATATCCTTGCTGCTTACCTTACCCATCGTTGGTGTATCATTCTCATGCTCCAGTTATTGGGGGAAGGGGCTACCATTATGTAGAAAAATGTCTTCAAAGGTTTAAAAAGCAAACAAAAAAACCCCCCAAGCACAGATTAATTAATTATTTTTTTTTGTTTAAAAAGAAACATTTACTTCCTATTGTTAGTCAGTAACTAAAAACTCCCAAGTGCCATTTTTATGTATATAGTTTGAATACTGTAGGTCTTTCAATTAAAGTTATGTCCCAATTTTATTTGCAGATTTCAGCAAAAGTATGAAAGACGTTGAAGCAATAAAAAAGGAAAGAAATTAGTCAGAAGTTTAGAACGTTCGGTTTTATTCTTTTATGCTGTGCCAGTTTTTTGTTTTCCTTTTCTTTGTTTATGAGAATATAATTTATAAGATTCATTGACAGAAAAATTTTGAAATGTACTGCAGCCTGCCTTTTTTTGGGAAGTTTCCATGACTTTGTGTGTCATGCTCAACTTAAGAAGGAAAAAAATCTCCTAATATATCTTTACTCTGCTCATACACTGATTAGCACTTCCATGAATCCAGCTGAACTAAAGTCTGTGCACACACATTAGTGAAAGGATCGGTATGTACTGTGTCGTACTCCCTTTTTACGACAGGATAATAAACAGGAACTCGCTGAATTGAATGCAGGATTTTAATAAAGCAGTTGATGACAAAGCTGTGACATTATTTTCTTTAAAATTTCTAGGGTTGTCTTGGAGTTCCTTGAAGATATTTAGCTATTGTTGGGGTTTTGGAGCCCTGGTTACAGGTTTAGGTGAATGTACAGCACATCTACTGTACAGTAGAAATGGTAATGGTGAACATTTTATATTTGAATATAGTAGATAGTAATAGTATTTTGAGATTAAACCTTTATTTTTGCCTCTTGTTCTTCTCTCCCTTATCCCTTGCCTTCCCCTTCTCAAATGCATCCTTTTAACTGTCCTCCCCCCAAATTCTGTCTTTTCATCTCCCCCCATCATGCCCAGACCCCATCCTTTTCCTTTCGAGTACCTGAGTTACTTGATCTACAGCACTCTCTGTTCCACTTTTCCTGGTTGTCAGAAAACAGAAATCTTTTCTAGTGATAGTATTACCGTTGTATTTCCCCTCTGAGGTTCCTGAAAAGATCTGGCAATTTGCGTTGGCTGTTGTTCATCTGCTGTGTTCAGATTTGGCAGAGTCCTCTCACAGAATTAGTAGCCTCTAAGAATTTCTTTTTGGCCTGAATTAGCAAGGGTAATGTACAGAGGTTCTCTTCCGAGAGATCTCTAATTTGATGCAGACTTCTGGATGTTAACTTTTGCTTAGCATCACAAAAATGCGCACAGGGACAAATCTTGCTGTGTCTTTTATGGCTGCAAGGGTTATGACACTAGCAATGCTTCTCTTTCGGTTTTCGCTGTAGGTATCGGAGAAGTGGCAGTTTGTTTGCTGTGAGAGTGAGGGCACAGGAGCCGGATTTCCCGCTTGGAAGCAGGGTTAGGACATCTCTGGGGTATCCGGGTGTACAGCCACCGTTCTGCACTCACAGCCATTTCTCCTACTGGACAGCCAGGTCATGGGTGATGGATCCTGTACCTGAAGCTCAGCACAGTTACACTCCTGACGCTCAAGGTTGTAAGTGGGAGAGAGACAGCAGTTTGTCAAGAATGTGTCAATGACATGTCAAAGATCAATGACTGGTCTTACCTATTGACTTTTGCTTTGTACAACTGAGTGAATTGTCTCCTTTATTATTCCTTATAGATTTGAATGGCTTTTTTACATGGTCAATGGATTATATTTCATCCTTTCTAATAGTTTTGCATAAAAATGCCAGTGTTCTACCTTGTGGAATCACAGCTAGGATTCAATAACTAGAATATGGTGTCTGCCTTACTCAAAATCAAATTTTGCTTCGTTATTTGTTCATTCACTTAGGGGAGTGTACAGCTCTGGAGAGCATTACGTTTTGTTGAAACTTTCCTAACAAGTCACCCTTGCACAAAGGTACGTAAGAAACATAGCTAGAAGGAAAGCTTTCCTGCTTCACATAATGTATTCCTAATGTTTGACTTGGCTTGCAGGTGCCCCTCCAATATTATCACTAATTACAACAGTAATAATCCTGTTTGAGGAAGAGTATAACATTTTTAATGTTTAGCCAGGTCCTTCCCATTTTTTTGAATGCTTTGGTTTAATCTTCCATAGTTACAGGACACTGAACAAAAGAATATCCAGCACCCAAAGAGACTAAGCACAGAAGAGCCCTGCAAACATTGCAGGGTTCCGACCCTACGATGGACCAGCTCACTGCTCCACCTGGTCTTACTTTTATGACAGTAAATGGAAAACAAGAGAGATCCACGGTAACAAAGAATCATCTTTATTTCAATTTCATTTTTCCTCATCAATAGGTTTTTGTAAATCAGCATTTATACTGAAAGACATATTTAGTATGGGAAAAAAAGACTTTATAATCAAAGAGTTTTCTTTTAATTGCTTCTTTAGAAATATATTTTGATAATGGCAACTGCTCATTACAATAAAAAACAGAAAAGCCATTCATTTACTGTGGCATGGGAAGTACTGCCAGTTCCGAATGCCCTACATAGTTTCTTTACAATTTTTACGTTCTTTAGGCCTCAACAAAAACCAAAGCTCCTCTTCCAGGTTTGGTAGCAAACAGACTATTCTCCAACGCTGACCTTTGGACATCAGTTTGGTAATAGGCTTTTTTTACATTTTTGAGAAAAGTGTTCAGCTTGTCAGTAGGCACCATTGACACAGTACAGCCACCCCATCCAGCTCCAGTCAGACGTGACCCGATGGCCCCAAACTGCCTAAAACAAAATAACAGAAAAAAAAAAAATGTAAAATAAACCCAAAAGGGGTAATTTATCATATATAAAATTCCCGCAGAGAACTAGCGAATAATTTACTCAAAACACATATATGTCGTTTGATTTTTCTGTAGTTCACTTGGTTGTATGTGACATTACAGCAATTTGCAGTTACCATTTGGACAAAAAAAAAAAAAAGTGCTGAGGCTTTAAACTGCAATATAGTTATTTCTGTCAATTCCAAAAGTCAGTCACCCTTTTTTGTAATGCTTCAGCATCAGCTGTTTTAAGTATCACAGTGCAGCTGAGAAGAAGAAAGCAGGAGAAGAAAGGAATTGTGTTAGCAACATTCATAAGACATCAGAAGTGAAAACAGAAATACATGACAAAAATAACAAAAGAGGGTTCATAAACTAATTGCACAGGATGTAGGCATGCAAGCCATTTTCTAATGTGGCAAAGACAAATAGCTCTATTCTTCCAGGACAGATCTGAAACATGCTGAAGATTCACAGGCTTCTGCAGGACTGCTGAGCATGCCAGTCAAGAAAAGCAGAGTTCAGAAACTCTTCAGAAGTCATACGGAGTCACTGCTGCACTCGGACGTCCTTTATGCTGAGCAGACAGAGCTGGGTATCTCTCTTTAGAGGAACCTCATGAACTTAGCAGATTTACAGCAGTAGAGGTGAAACACGAATTTAGTCCCAGAAGAAAAAAATGCTCTTAATGAAGAGGGTGAAAAGAAAGAACAATGACAAATAAATGACATCCAAAATATAAACCGTTCCCAGCCTCAAGACACTGGCCTGCTAGAAATGTCCTACAGCAAATCCCATGCCATTGCTCTGGAAGATTCAGACACCACCTCATTAGGCTTTAGTGTAATTATTTTCACCAGTTTGCTTACCTGTGTTCCTGATCTTTACTTAGATTCAAAGTAGGAAAATACCACGTAATAGGTTTCTTTGGGGCTTTTCTAACCTAGTCAGAACGGGATCGTTTAGAAAACTGATTTGAAATCCTATTCTCATGAGAGATCTAATCTGATCTGCAAACAAATACTTTTGCTACGTTTCCAATAGCCGTAGCCAGGCATGGGGAGATTTACCAGTCCTAGAATGTGTTGGAGGGAGAGACAGCATCATGTGAATAACCTTGGAAAATGACAGCTCATTCCGAGTAGGCTGTGGTAATTTTTCATATGTGCATTTTATGTGAAATGAATCTGGTATACTGCTGGGTTAGGAGAGGTTTAGGTCATATTTCAAGCAAGTACTTACATATGTGTTTGATTCTAAACATGCTTACATCTCTTCTTGAGCAGAAACACTTTCTTCAGTGTTGTCTGTGTGGTGCCACCCTTCATATTGACTCGATTTTATGTTCATTCTTTATTTCCTGTTGGTGTTCTATTTTACTCAGTGTTCCTGTAAGCCGCTCATTTTTATAGTTTTTGGTCCATGGAGCAACCTCCTAAAATGAGCAGGATCCAATCCAGTCTCAACTGCAATCAATAGGGAAATTCCCATCGCCTTTGTAAGGCCCAATCCACTTCCCAGAGTCGGCGGACTCGGACCGTCTGCACTCACTTGGTCTGTTACCTTGGCCAGAACTTTGTATTTCAGATGGTGTCTGGCTTTTATTTTGGTGGGCAACTGAAATCCCTTCAGAATTGCTCTGAACCTTTTACTGATTTCATAATTCTCTGTGGTCATGCTCATGCCTCATTTTTACTGAGTCATTTTAAAATACTTAGTTGAAATAAAGCATAATGTAGACAGAAAATATGCCTGTTCCAGAGCTGAAGTCACTGTGTTTCAAAATACTGTGGCTAACGGTTTCAAATGTGGTGATGTGATTAGGCACTTGGGGCTTAATGCTGAGGAACTTGGCATTTCGATGCGTGGTGCTGCAACATCTGAAACGAGAGGTTCCTGGTGTTACACGGCTTCAGAAGTGAGCACCTCGTTCCGAATCCGCCGGCGCTGCGGCGCGTGGGAGGATCTAGGTTAAACATGAGGAAGTGACCTTTGGACCAGGGCTGAAACGGTCTGTGTCAAGTCTTAATCAGTCGAGTCCTAAGCCGGACTCCTCGGGCGCAGTGGGGTTCCCAGCCAGCCCCTCTCCGCCGTGCACTTGCCTTTACGAAGAGGGGTACGAGCAGGCAATAATCTGGCGGATGCAGCACTCGCCCACACAGCGGGAGACACTGATTTAACGCGGGGTGCGGGGGAAACCTCTGCACCGCCGGGGCTGTGCTGCAGCCGTGAGGACAAGGGATAGAGGGAAAGAGGGAGCACGCAGGACAGGCAATGTATCTGCAGTCCAGTGTCGGAGGCCCTCAGCTTCTGGGCCCAGGTTCTGGCATTTGCCTTTTTGAGGAGTTTATATACCCGATTCCAGTACTCACTGGGTAAAAAGAGAATTGGCTTACGACAAAAGGGTATGCATGTAAATGAGAGTAAAAACGTGAGTACTGCAGCGGAGGGAAGAATAAAAAGGGAAGTCCCATAGTTTGGTATGTGGAAGTGATAGGTGAGACATCACAGAACCTCACTTTAAAGATAATTGTGCTCTAAGAGGTGAGACAATCAGAGCAACATTGTTAATTCCAAGCACTCAAAACTATGAATCAGCTACTTAGCACAGGGTTAACACAATGCGATGTAGATGTCCAAATGGTGTGCGGAGGGTTCTTACTCTGTTTTTGTAGCTTAGTGCACTATTGAATGGCATCTTCAAGCCCCTCTGGTTCTGAAAGAGCTGCAAACTTCTTTTTGTAGGGTGGTTTTTTGTTTGTTTTGTTGGATTTTCAGATTGCACCACGACTACAAGCTTTGCAGCTTTAAGAAAATCACCAGTGGTAAGAGTCTTGATAAAACGCAGGCTGACCTGGCTACCATAACGCACCGCGATGTAATGTAAAAACTGTGGGTTTTTTTAAAGCGCTCAGAGAGGATTCGGCTGTCTTCAGCTAGAAGGGGCATGGCTGGTAACACGAATTGTCGGGATTTATACCCCCAAAAGATGGAGAATAAGAGAATGAAAGCAAGTTATTTGCAACACTCAAGAATGCTGAGAGATTTTCAAAAGTACCTAATGAATTCAGGAGTTCAGAACCAATTTTTTATTCCTTAATTGTTTAGTAAATCTTCTGTTACTTACTTGAAAAGACTAACAGGTAAAACAGCTACTACCAACATGAGATAGGTTAGAGAAAGTACAAGTCTCCTGTGTTTGCAAAAAGAAGAAAAACAACTGACCAACTAGTGGTTACAGTTTTCAGCACTACAAACCACAGCAAGTATGGATCCCTTTCTTTCTTGGCAGAGGTTGTACAGTAAAACATAAAGATCTAGGGAAAACAGAAAACATCTGGATATGCAGATTATTCTTCACAGTTTAAACCTTGTAAGGAGAGAGCAGCAGTAGACTCGGGCAATTCTGTGGAATGTATTTTTGGAAAGGCTTTTTAAAGTTACAGGGCAGCTGTATATCATCTTAAGTAAAGAATGTGATTTGTGTAGTTCCTAGCCATTTCTATAATCGCATCAGCCAAGCTTTCCTAGAGAGATGAGTGATGTTATGTCCCTTAGTTTTTTAATGTACAACCTGAGAAAAGCTAAGACTTTTATCCAATCGATTCCAAAAATTAGATGCTGCTGGCTTAAGCTGCAGTCACCTAGAATAGCTACATGCTTTTAGAAATCTAATCACAGAGTCAGAGAAAAATTGAAGGATTATCAAACTTCTCAAGAAGAAAGATGCATTTCTTAGGAAATACTCTTGATGGGACAGGACTGTGAAGAATAATGAACAAAGAATTTACTTGATTCTGTGCAATGAATGTAATTAACACACCACCCCCTCAATTAAGTAACGTTAATATACCAATTAGAAATCATTTTACAGGAATTACACTGCATTGCAGTGCTTAGCAATGCTCATACTAGCTGTGGGCTCTTCTGCTGGTAAGTTAGAGATCTGCTGTAACGGGCACACACGTCACTTTTTTTCCTTCACTATTTATATTTTGGTCCCTGGAACCAAAATGCCCAGATTAATTTTAATTTAATTTAGTAAAATCCTAACCGCATACTCCTTTCCTTTGGGTTCTGTGGCCGTGTCTCTGCTACTGCCTGCAAGTCGGTGTCACGACACCCGGGCCAGCTCAGAGCGGCTGCCGCCTACCCATGAAAGCACGTAGCTCAGCATAAATGAGAAACAGAATTTCCCTCCCCGTGCTGAGCTTCACGCTGCAGTAGGCTACTGCTAGCATCCGGGCTAGTTTGTTTAAATACCCAGCACAGGTAACTCCACGCCGTAGTGCAGATCTTGTCGGTTTATTACACCTACTTGTTTTCCCCTAATTGAAACAGGATCGTTTTCCCCAGCATTTCTGAGAGCAGGCCCTGTCAGTATGATTCAAGCTGGACACCCTTAGTGAAGGCACCCAGAATGGCCGGTCACTTTGGCAAAGTTCAGTCATCAGATGCTACTGACTGAGGCAGCGACACCGACTAGTTGCTGCACCTAAAAATAACGCGGGTGTGAAGTGTGAAGGCTCTTCCTCTGCCAGCGGTGTCGCAGAACAGTCGGTGCTGGCACCTTGAACTGGATCAAGACTCTGCAGCCCAAGGTTTTTGATAACTCGGCTGAGCAGTTTCTGCCTTCAGCAGACTCTGGAGACAGCTCTCCCTTCTCACACACTGCCCAGCAGTCCCCCTTGAGCAGCTGGGATAACCACGGTGGAACTGCCCCACCGAGTGACTGTCACAGCTTATTCTATTACGTGATCACTACGTGATACGATAAACTGAACACAGCCTGAGAGTTACGTACTGGACTCACTCCTGAAACAAAAATCGTATTGCTAAATTACTGTCAGGCTGTCCAATGGCTGTCAGGGCTTCTCTGTGTTTTATCACAAAACAGCACGTGTATCCCATCTGCAGAGTGATCTGTGAATGTCCAAAACTCTTCTGTTCAGTTTTTAAGTTTAGTCTTCTGGCTCAGAGGCCACTCCATCTTGTCTGCAAAAGAAATCAGACTGACCTAAATAATAATTTGTATCATACTGCGTCAATTTACAAACGTGGTAAATGGGTATTACAACGTACAAAATCCATGTGAGTATAGACGTACAAATTCTTTTTCTTATTGCAATTTTACAAACATGGCAAATTGCACATTTGTAAAATTCTTATTTTCATTATAAGCCAGACTAATTTCTTAGTTAAAAACAAAAAAAAGCCAGTTGCAGAAGAAATATTTTTGTAACTTTCCTTTTTAGGTGGTATTTGGTGTTTTTAGCTTCAAATTGAAACAGCTTCTGTCTTCATTAAGATCGCAAAATATAGACAGAGGATGGGATATTTACTTGTAGAAGACAGTCAAATGATGTTTCTTGACCTCAGGCCTGCAAATACCTACAGCACCCTGTATCTCCTCTCTGGAAGGGGGGCAGTAACACTTGGGCTCGGGGCAGAGCTTCCCAGACCAAGCACACCCTTCTCCAAGGAGAAGTACGAACCATAACAGATGAGAAGTACAAAGGTGGTGTTACCAAGAGCTGTGATGAAGTGAATGAAGGAAGCAGCTGGGAGAAGGGGGCTGGGGCACAGGCGGGGATGGAGTAGCGGTGCAGAAGCTCAGGTGGGCGGCTCTTTATTCCCCCAAACCACTGTTAAAATGATCCCCAACCACTGAATGTGGCACTGTACTGCACTCGGCACTGCTGCGGCCAGACCTCAAATACTCTGGATTTGGGCGCCACGCTACAACTGGGGATGTTGAGAGGCTGGAGCGTGTCCAGAGATGGGCAGCGGGGCTGGGGCACAAGTCCCATGGGGAGCAGCTGAGGGACCTGGGGGGGGTCAGCCTGGAGAGGAGGGGGCTCAGGGGGGACCCCACAGCTCCCCACAGCTGTAGGCAGGCAGGGGTCGGTCTCTTCTCCCAGATAATAAGCAGTAGGACAAGAAGAAATGGCCTCAAGTCGCACCAGGGGAGGCTTAGATTGGAGATTAGGAAAAATGTCTTCGCTGGAAGGGTGGTCAGGCACTGGCACAGGCTGCCCAGGGGTGAGGTGGAGTCACCGTGCCTGGGGGTGTTGAAAAAACATGTAGGTGCTTGGGGACATGGTTTAGTGGTGGGCTTGGCAGTGCTGCGTTTATGGATTGACTTGATGATCTCAAAGGTCTTTTCCAACCTAAATGATTCTATGATTCCATTAATTCCCTCTATAGGCAATGAATTTAGATAAAATTTAGTATGTCTGTCCCATGATTAAATGTACTATAAAAATGGAAAATAAGAGGAACAGAAAAATGTACATCCTTTCATGCTGGTCCTGTGGTAAGGATGAAATACTTTGTAGAATGCGAGTGCTAAGTATTTGTTTTTATTTTCTGGATTAACACCTGGTTACACCAGATCTCATCGTCCGCTGCAGCAGTTATGACTGTAACAGCCTGCTACACACAACAACCTGTGATTTCCAGCTCGCTTCATGCTGTTCCTCCAACTCTGTTTATTCTGGCTAAAGGACATGAAACTGGGGAGGAACAGAGGGAGAAGAGAGGGGACAAAAATGACACTCTCAGGGAATGTGTTTTCAAGTTGAGAGGGCTTGTTTGATAGCGGCCAACCCGAGTTAAGGAACCCCGCTAAAAGAATGAGGCTGGGGCACAGATGGAGACTGTAATGTGGGGAAAGCTCAGACACACAATGCGGAGGGGAGAAGCAGAGTGTGAGCCTTTGTAACAAGTAACACACTCATCTTTTAAACACTGAAATGCTGCCCAACCTATCTGATACCCTGGAAAACATATTTTTAAAACTAAAAAAAGAATTGCAATAGCCCTTCACAATATATCATTTATGATTTCAAGGCACCTAAGAATGTAGAACAGCTTGGTTATGCCCCGGAATTCCCATGGCAACAGTTCTGAAATGGTTAAGAAATACACAAAAAGAAAGGGAGTTCAAATAGAGCCACTAAGATGTTGTTTTAAGAAAACCAGTTATGACTTCTTCTACGACTTAAAAAAAGAATAGCCAACAGTCTAACGTAACACTTGTGACGATGAGTCAGTCCAAAAGCAAAGTCTGTAATAAAGCCATAAACTGCAGCTTTCATCTGAAAGTATTACACAGATGCCAGTAGGGAAACAATTGACCATGTAATGTCCCTGCAGGAGATTAATTTTGTAATAAGAGACAAGAATACTTTCATTTTAAAATTGCAATAGCCAGCGATGTCATATTTTCTCATCAATTCAAACAATATTCTCAACAGGCGATTACTCTTCCTTGTGGTCAAAACTTACAGGCAGATGTCTACCAGCCGATCCAGCTCAGGACAGCTGCATTCGTACATTTCCCTGCAGCTGATATAGCTCTGGTTCATTAATTCTCCCAGCAGCTGGATTGCATTGGCAGGTGCTTCGCCGCAGATCTTCTGAAATTCCAGCACTCTGGCGGCTTCACTGTACACGTGCTTCGCACGCTGGTATAGCTTAAAGGTGGAAACTAAACAAAATGAAAGTATTAAGTACTACAGTCATCCATTAATATTGACTACAAAAGGAACACACAAAACCAGAGTAAATGATGTATTTTTTTGGTAATTCATCTTTTATATTGGAACTCTCTAGGCTAAAAGTGCTCTGCAAAAGCTCACCTACGTCTTCTTTAAAAGCCCTAATAAAATAGTATTTAGAGTTCATCACCGTACAACGTACACATTTTTTCATGTTGATAACTTCATGCACATGCTCTAGCTATTTGCTGTGTCAAGAGCAAACCCAGCCTCTCCTTTTACTTTGCAGAGCCAAGCTACAAGTTCAAGTGTTAGCTGCACCGTGCATTAGGGCGTTAATCTAAAGCTTTCAGGATTTCAAACACCAGCAAATCTGAGTCACGAGAACACTGAAACGTACCCACGGCAGCCACTGGCAGCACGTGCTGGCCCAGGGCCTTGTGTGGCTGCTCCGGGCCAAATCTGCATCAATTGTGTAACGCTGTGGACAGACCTTTTCTTGAAAAACCCCACCATCGAAGCACAAAAAACCACCAATGACTTTGTTTGAACTGAGATGAACGAAAACGTGATTACCCGTATTTCCCAGTGCATAGGTAAGGAAGCCCTCTCAAATATTTTCACAGTGACGCGGTGCCCACCCTGACTGTAAATAATGCTAATTAAAGGTACAGTGGAGAGCGCAGGTGCTTTCCGTTCGGTTTTCGGGGTTTATTTTTAGTGGGTGCTACCAGCCAGTGTCAGCGCTGCCTGTGTGGGTGTGAGGAGATGTCAAGCCCCGACAGGTACGGCGTGGTATTGACCTACTGGGATCAAAGGCTAGGGCCAGGATCTTGGCCACGGTTTTTCTACAGTGCCATGAAAAAGCAGTTCCTCTGGGAAGGGGGTGTGGGGGGTGCGCACGCCCAAACGCGTGCGGCGGTGGGGTAGAGACCTCCACCAAGCCTGAACAGTGAGACATAAACGGTTGCAGTTGATTGTTTTTCTCTCCCCGCATAGTTCTATTTGCTTTAATACCATGGCTGCTATTGGAGAGCTATTGTTTACCAGAAGCATGTGTGACATAATTTATGAATAAATTTGTTTACTTGAGCTGTTTGGGCACTAAATATTAGATAAGTGGACTTTATTCTCTGGGGGGTACCTACCGCAGTACGTTTCCCTATTTCACAGCACACTCTTGTTAAAGCACCTCCAAACATCCCTCATTTTATTTCTACATGTAAATTTTCCTTTAAAGGAGAAATTTTGTACATTTAACTCTCCTCATTTCAGCTTCTGGTTTCTCTTGCTTTCTAAAATGGCCGAAGAAACACTCAAATAAAGATAAAAGAAGAGAGACGAGCCCTGTATCCAAACCAGAACTTGTTATCTGGCCCAGACACATGGGAGTCCCTACGTGGCTGTTCTGTGCCAACAGCCAAGTTCTGGAGCCACTGCTGATGATTTCCGCAATCTAGATTTGCAAGGTTATGCAGAAATATTCCTTGAAAGACTGGAAATAAAATTGCGTCCAGTGAAGTCTCTTGCATGTATACTCCAGATTTGCAACCCCTACAGGCTAAAACTTCTTCAGCACCTGCACAATCCCTTTCTCCTTCTCCAGAGTAAGTGTAAATCGCAACTGTAAATGCTGAAAATATAGTGCTGAGAGAGATACAAGTAGTCTAAAGTGATAGAGAAACACTGAACGCAGCAGTGTTCTGCTACTGGTGATACTGCTTCTGGTGATATTTATTTTGTAATTCAATACAGCCTGCTACTGAGAAACCCCGCGTTGCTGTCTTTTGAACAAGCCTTCTGGATGCATTTCAAACAAGGACAGACATGAGAAAATCGAGTGCCACCCCCCCACCCCCCCCAGATGTCATCTTGAGAGTATCACACAGGAAAAGCGTATTTCGGTTTCCCATTTAAAGGTGTGTTTTACCCCACTGGATTTGGTTGCTGCTGGAGTTACTTGCGCTGTTTTGCAGAGCGCTGCCTCAGTACTTTCGAATGTTGAAGAAAGGCAGCTCAGCCTATTTTTAAGGATGGTTTCTCTTTAAATAGTCTTTTCTTATAAGCCATTGTTTTAGAGCAAGGAGATTTCTAAATGTGCATTCGTTTAGGGAATATCTAAAGTTGCGTGAGAGATTGCCATAGCTCACACTCTCTTGTAAATCACCATTGAACAGTAGTAACCCAAAGAATGAACTGAAAACATGTCTGGTTTCAATTGTCGGGCAACAGGCTTGCCAAAGGCTGTGATTGATTCGGAGACCACCCTTTGGTAGAGCAATGCTCTACTGGCCAGATTACCTTAAAAATCTCTGGGGTCGTGTTGCACTCGTCGTGTTACGAACTGGCGACCAGGATGGGCGCTCCAGCTGCTGGCTGCCAGCCAAAAGACCTGAGCTGTGTCCTTGACGGCCTTGGCTCCCCGGAGGGCCGCTCCGTGCAGGGGAGAATTTGCTACCTTGACGCTGGCTTTCCCTTGATGCGAAAGCAATCCTTTCAAGCAGTGCTCCAGTGAGAAAGAGTGGCTGTACGTTATTTTTCAGACTCGTTTGTGGACATTTACTAAATCGGTATCGGTTAAAGGCCGGTATGATTACATTAGCTATTGGTGGGTTGTGCAAAGCATCTTATTTCAGAAAACTACAGTTGTGTTTTAAAAAAACAACAAAAAAAATTTACAGTTTGCTTTTCTTCTCTGGCATTGTGCTGTTCAGGTAAAATTATCTTCAGGACAGCAAACACGTCTGTACTCTGTAAGTCCTATTCTAAAATAAAGAAATAATTCACATATTTTTAGCTTTCAACACCAAACGCCTCCAGTAATAGAGAAACCCTCGTATCTTTTCTGTTTGGAGGAGCAGTCCAACTAACCATCTCTATAGAATAAAAGAGAGCAGAGCACACATGAAGATTCCAAGTATTGCGCCTATGTTGGAATCTCCTTGCTACATTAACAGCCTGTATATTAGCTCCACAGAAATAAAATCCGAATTCATAGGACATGCCAAAGAGCTCTGGAGACTCTGATTTTAGAGGAATGCAGAGACTGATCAGAACTTGCATGCTTTGGTGCAGCCGCATTTTTTACCATGAAAAAGGACTGATTTCCTAAGCCATACTCTGCCATGGTTAAAATAAACAAAACCAAAGTGCGCACAACTGATTAGTTTGTATCTGAGCTAGGGCTGGAATGAGAGGAAAAACTGAAGCCCTCAGAGCAAACCTTCTGGTGTTGCACAAGACTGGGTTATATGGGCTCACCCTCTGCGGTGCTCAAAGGGGAGGAAAAAAGCAGAGTTTAGGGAAGTAATTCTTAAAAAAGTAATTCTTAAAAGCAGGTGGATCCTTAAATCTATTATAGTCTATGGAAATTAGGTACTTTATCTGACTAAAAATGTAGATATACTTAATGCAGTAATCATAAAGGTTTCTGGTGTCTCCCGCTTAATTTTATTTCCAAATTAGGGGTACAGGTACCCTCAGCTCCATCTTTGGTCAGCAAAAAGGGCAGGTTAGGCAACAGGTTATCCTACCTGAGCCCTGGAGTGCCCTGTGGTACCCGTTTCTCTGGTGACTAGAGAGGAACCTAGAACCTCTGCTGCAATGGACCTAGCTGGCTGCCAGGCTGACACCGGACTAACTGTCTAGGGCGCGTCCAAGGAGTGTTTCTGCCATAAGGGATCTGTGCACTCTCCGGTTCAAGCGCTTTGCTTGATTAAAATGCTGTAGCGCCATTTGTGTCTGCTGAGGATACGGTCTCTGACCAGAATCATGCTCTCAAAAACTGTTCTTTGAATATCACTACGTGTTTCCTTTCTGCCCTGCCCTGCGTCGCTCACTGCTATGCAGGAACGGACTGATTTCACACCTAGGCGCGCCGACACACTCAGAAGCTCAGGGTCTCTTCTGCCTCTTTCTGAGAAGACAGCACGGAGATGAAGATTTGTTTTGTGTGGTATCAGCTACACACCGAAAAAATTTCTTGTGGACTCAAGTGAGGGTGAGTGATACTTTTTCTGAATTGAAACAGATACAGGTCAGAAGAAATTAAAGTAAACTTGAAAAGTGAAAATGACACCAAAGGAACTTCAAGGAGGACAAGGTAACCTATACCCAGGTTTGCCCTTAGTGACATTTTGTCTCTCCATTTCACCTGTATCCTGCCTGCTGTTGGAGCAGGTGATCCACCTTCCAGGTCACAGCCTCACTAACCGTGTTCCTGAAGTTTCAGAGAGGACACAGCAAATCTTCTACCAGGAATCCCCTTCACTCTTAATGGCTTTGTATTGCCAGTCCTTTATCTATTTTTCAGAGGATGTCAGCAACTCTTGCTGACCGTTTCTGGAGGCTCTGCACCCTAGCTTTGCTCCTCTGCAGAGGATTTCTGTAATGTCATCCCTGAACACGTAGATTCAAATCACAAACCACCACACACCCTTGAAAGAAACGGTGACATTTTCCAGTATGCTAATAGCTCTCACACTGCAGCACGAACCCTCTAAGCTGTTAAGATGTAGCTGACATTTAATGTTAAGGGAAGTTTGTCCAAAATCCATATAACATCTCTTAAAAACAAAAAATCCTGGGCAATTAGTCCCAAATAACTGTGGGTTAATTAAATATAACAGAAAAGTTTACTGTGGGTTTTCAACTGTATGGTCATATTTTTAATTTTAGCTTTACAAAAGTTGTGCAAACCTGTCCACTCCATTTACAGAGATGTTTTTTTCTTTATAATTAGACATTGTGGCTTTTCAGCAACTCGTATTACTTGTTATAACTTCAGCTTCAGAAGATTCCTTTCTTTAGAGGCTTCCTGTACAATTCTATCTGACCTTTAGCTAAAGACCAACTTCTTCAGGCTATATATTTTTTTCTAGTTGCTTTGGCAGCTTCTTAAGATATGTTTCACTGTAGATTAATGAGCTACACATGGCTGATGGGACTGTTAGAAATTTACAACAGGAAAAACTCACCAATGCGAAATCATGTAGGGGACAGTTTCTACCACCATTACTCATGTGGAATAGTACCCTTCTCTGTTAGGCATCCTGCTGATTGAACATGATGAGGGTGAAGGTTTCTGGCTCAGAATGTATATAAGAAAATGCTGCCAGATGGCTTTAATTTGAGCCAGATTGTGAACCCCCTACTCGAAGTGGGGAACAGTTACTCTACTGGGACTGCTCAAGTAACTGTTTGCAATCTGGCTTTCTGAAAATAAACCAGGGGACGAGTCATTGCTGGATTCAGTGACCCATTTAGCAGACACCTGCTTCAAGACCCTGATACCTACTGGTTTAAAGTGATTTTTCCTCCAGAGGAACACTAGTTTTAACAAGGCTTTTGCAGCTAACCTAGACCGTTCAGTGCCTGTGCCCGACCTACGGTACACCCCGGGGGCCTGCATCCTCGAGGCAGCTGTATGAGACTTGCCTGGAGTGGCCGCATATCCCAAGTAAACCATGTTTTTGTGGAAGGGGATGGTACGTTCCCAAGTTTCTCCGTGACATGGATCAGGCTGATGCCGGAGTAGGCACCTGGACCCTCAAGCTGGGAAGTGCTCTTAGGTCTACCGGTTTGGAGGTAACTTCTGTTCACCTAAGACAAGGGCACTCTACTAATGCACACGACAGAGCTTTCCATATCCCAGAGCAGCCCGACAGGACAGCTGAGAGTCCACCTTCATGTACGCCCGTCTGTGCGAATAAAGTTGAAACTGTTCTTGCACTGAGATCACCATTAAGACAAATTACTTGGCAGTGGGAATGAAAGGGCTCCTCAAGCACCACTCACTTTAGCTACAGCACAAATTTAGAATTCTCTTTCCAGGGGCCACATAGGAGGGCAGTTAGGCAGCCAAATCCACGCAGCAAATGGATGCCTGCTCCTCCCATGGTGACTTCATTCCCAGGTTTAAATGTCAAAATTAGATTACAATTTTATACATGAAAAGGAAAAATGGGTTTAAAAATACCTCATTTAGGAAGGAAAAAATCATTTCATGGTTAAAGGAATACACTGTTTTACAGAAGAATATCCTTTTGTGGTGAAGCTTATAAATACTTAATGTCCCACAATCACCACACACTAAATGTTCTGTGAAGCATTCAAGTCCAAGCCAAAATTATGGCACAGTGCACCTTAGAAAGTAATAAATACTATTTTTCTAGAGATGTTCAGAAGCCACAAGTGCAATCCATATGTAAACATTTGCAAGAGATATTTAAACTCAGGATTTTCAGTTGGCCAAGGAACAACTGCAAGAAGTTTAGAGAAGCTTTGTGCTCCATCTGTACTTCTCCAAAGCTGGGGAATAAGTGGGCTGTGCAGTGGGGAGCTGCGGCAATCCTGGAGTACCTGTCTATAAAAACGGATGCAGAGTTGCTGTGTGCTTCTAGACCTGGCCTGGGACTTGCCTAAAGCCTGTCTGTACCATTTTTCTTTGGGAAGTTTGTATCTGGTCAGCCTTACACACTCACAAAACTTTACGTAAGTATACAGTACCATCACTGGAGGAGTACAGGAGGGGAAGCTAGACTTAAGGCTAAAATAGTATTTACATACCACTTTCAGATCCTTAAATATGAGATACAATGCCAGTAGAAAACATTATTTTTAACTGTTACTGGGCTTTGAATGATACAAAAAGTTCAGCCACAGAGAAAACTCAAGAGTCCAGTAAATGATCTAAATGGTAATTCTCATTCAAATAATTTACCCTTAATATTGTAATAATTTATCAGAAAAGTGGATAAAATGCATACAAAGGAGGAAAGACACCCTAAATGTTACGGTTCTTTCTTCATGTTGAACAAAGAAGTTCAACAACATCCTGAAATTCTCTGCAGAGATTACTTATTCGTTGATATGTCTTCTCTTGCGTGAAGCCAGGGGTTGTCATTAAAATATAGTGGGGAAGCACAGGGGAAATAAGAAAAATATTTTTGTCAAACAGACTCTGGTTTTCCAATGCCAACATAAAATGTAATTTGTTTAGTGTGTAACAAAAACAAACAGTGGATTTAGATTCCTTCTTTCTGTGTCTGTCTTGTTTCTTCTTTGCATATAGTTTTACAGAAATCTGTTATTTAATTTTATATTGTACATGCAAAGAGGCTTTCAGCATAACCCATTTTAATTGGCCTTATCAAATGAAATCATGGTCATGCAAGTTTAAGAGATTCTGTTCAGCAAACATCTGCAAACACTATTCAGAGCCACAGTATAAAATTTCCTTTGAGTTTCTTCTATAGGTTTTATGTTTAAACGTTTTATCCAGACTTTGGTTTTTGAAAAAAATTGAAATAACCTCTGTAAACAATTCAATTCTATGCAACTGTAGAATTTTCTTTTATAAGGTATAAGGAGTATAAACATCTGTAAATTAATAGTCTTGTATTGCATCATGAAGGGAAGAGTAAGGTGACAGCGTAAAAGGTTTACAGCCTTGTAGTTTCCCATGAAAATGTTGCAGAGTGCAGGTACATGGTTCAGTATATTCCTCATGTACACACCGCAGAGTTATCATAACTCTTTCTATGGAGATAAAAATCTGGATTAAGATACCATATTCCATCCTGGTACCCTCTGGCAGTATGATTGGACAATAAGATCGTTTCATACTCTCTGATAGCACTGGGGTACAAAGCGGGTTATAGATTCAGGACCTTGTCCTTGGTCAATATATGAGGTTTACAGTAACTCCAAATATACAGATTATGGAAATATAAGCATGAGTATACGCAGATATGTTACTGATTTATATATGTCACTGAAAGCAGTCTTGGGAAGGACTGGCAAGGATATAGTTCAGCTACAAACAGTAGAGATGTTAAGGCTACAGAATGGAAACAAGGAAGTAAGGATTAAGTTCTTAAAGATTCTGATCTCAGTAGGAAACCTGTTACAAATGCAAATTAATTATTTCATAAATGCTCTATTATCCAATATTATTAGCAACCCTGCTATATGCATCCAGGATCCATTCCACGTGGGCCAATGCTTGTGACTGCATGGTATAATCATAAGCAATAATATATGGGAAATACTTTAAACAGTAAACTGTTCTCCTCCATCAACATTTTCCTAAAAGAAAGAAGTAAATTGATAGTGACAGAAGCTTCTTTCTCAGGAGAACCCGAGACGACTTGCTGCCCAGTGCATGTTTTATGAAGTGGTTATGTATTTACCAATTCAAAAACAGAAACGTAAGCCTGTCTACGCTGGTCTTTAACACCAGTTAAGGGAGAGCAAACAGGATTCATTTCAATGATGCTTAACAGCCCAAAAGGTTTGGCTTTGTTAGAGCTAGTGCCTAAAAAGGAAATCTAGTATAGACTTTTCCCTAAAATAAAACCTGCATCATTTAGAGAAGACTCTCAAACAGGCTAATTTGAAATAGTAAGTGATCTGCTACTTCTACCATTTTAGAAACAGTTCAATCAAAATCGAAGTTTTGCTCATCCTAAGTTAAAAGGCAGAATGAAAACTGAGGTATCAACACAGTCACTTGCCACCCAAGATTCTGGGGAAGTACTCTGGCAAGACTTCCATTTGCACTACTTATTAATACATAAACTATTTATACAATACAGACACTGTACGCTACAACCCACCATTTCATATATGCTTACCATCTTGCGTGTTTTGACTAACGATATGAGAGCGGAGCTCCTCCAGGCTAATTCCCAGGCATTTACAAATTTCCTCTGTGCTGTAAGGCTCAGGATGTAATACCTCCTCCACAATGGTCAGCATTTCCTCTAGGCTAACTCCTAGCTTGGTTTGCACATCATGGAGTCTCAACATTTTTTTCCAGTCCAAACCTTTTGACTTTGAGAGAAGCTAAAATTCAAAAATAAAAGAGAAAATATTGTGTGCTCCTCTTTAAAACTATTTAGTTGTCCATAAGCAACTTTAAGATCCACTTTGCTCTTTTCACTTCTTAATTGGGAACCATCAAAAGCGACTTTCTATCAGTAAACAGCAGATAATCATTTATTTATAGAAGATCTGTGAATGATGATATTCTTCCTTCAAATCAGATATAGCCTGTAAAAGCCCAACTGCCATTATTTCTGTATCACATCTGTGACTTATCCTTTTCCATGTATGTTGTTACTTCAAGCACGTATTAACCTTTTCCAATCACATTCAGACAATTGCTTATATAAACGCTATGGTATTGTAACACTAAAAGTCCCTAAGAAGTCTGTTTCTGTACTGTTAGAATTTGCTCTAACATTTAAAACTGAGTTTGACCTTTCCAATATGCTCCTGGAGTTTTCTGATGAACATTTCAGGTTGTCATTAAAACCCCCTCTCATAATAGCCTTAAAAATATCAAAGTGGACATAAGATTTGTGCGGGAGAATTAACTGTAACCTTTCTCAATCTCTAGGGCTTAAAGTAAATTTCAAGTATGTTTTGTTAACATCCAATTTAAAGGAAATCTTGAGCCTCACAGGAAGGTTAGGATGTGCTTGTCAGAATCTGCTCCGTTCCTACATGACTGCTATGATGCTAATTAGTTTTAGTCTACATGTTCTTCCCACTCCAGACAATGATGTCATGCTTTGGGTATCTTCGTGATGTTTTGGCAATGGACAGTAGTTACTTCAATACAGCAGAATCCTAAAAAGAAGTATGTCAAAGAGGCTTTTCTCTGGAAGGTTGCTACATGCGTTGATGCTCTCATGTGCCTAATGAAAGTGGCTGAGTAAAGCAGATTTCCCCATAAGGTATAATATTTTTAATGTTATGAATTATAGAAATATATTAAGTGGTTGTTGTGGGATCTCACTGACCTTACTACCCTTAATTTCAACAGATTACTAGAGAGTAAGACATAGATTAGCAGGTACATGCCAATGTCATTTTACTGTAGTCATAAGCATATTACATACCTCCAGTTCTGCACCATTTAAATTGAGATTAAAGCTTCCAAGTATGCCAGATCAGGCTGTATGTTTGCAGAGAATTTAAACCACTGCAACAAGACCAGGGAATGAAATCCTTTTCGTATTCAAAACAGTGTTAAAACCTCTCATCAACAGGGCGAAGATTTCACCCAGTGTGTTTTGTTATTCTTTTCAGTAAACACTGGTTTTGAGTGAGATTGGTTTGAAATAATTTATGTCTCAATTCAGCAAAACCATTTAACTTCCTGGGATTTACATACATGACTGAATAGTATTTGCTTTGCTTTCTGCAAAGTTACAGCACAAAGTTTAAGCAGAAGATCTACTGCTCAACTATGTGCTATAGATTCTCACCCTCCTGCTCTCCTCCAACGGTGCTTTTGCAGGGGCTCTTCCAGTTTGGCTTTATTACAGTATCTAAAAATTAACTACTTTTGGTGCCATCTAGTGACTTCCTAAGATCTATGTGAGGCTCAGTAGAGCAGACCAAACAAAATCCAACCAAAATCCTAATCATGTGACTCTGTCGCCATCTAAAACACAGTTTTGTACGTTCAGCGGTAGAGAAAGAAGCAGCACTGTCTAGTGGTTAATGCAGAAATCAGGGTGAGCAAATTTTCTTGTAAGACTGATTAAGTCACTTCTGGACAGCTTTTCAGAGGCACCGAGTACTGAGAACTCCACTGCCTTTATGTAATTGTATTTTAGCTTATTTATTGATAAGCTAGAATAACAGTTATTGCTTCATCTGTTTTACTTCAATACTCAGTGTCTCTTATGCTCATGCATGTTTGTGACACATTCTTGGATCTGCTTCAAGTTGCTCAGTTTTCTTCCTCGCACTTTAATCCTAATGTTCAGCATCCCTTAGACTTCATTATCAGAAGTTAAACAGAACTAAGAAATTATAAAAAATAATGTCCTTTAAGGCAACAAAAATGTTTCTGCTTCCTTCTTGAATACATATTCCCCTGCAGAAATAAGTCATGTGGATTGTCATACCTGTTCCCATTCCTATACTTCAAGGGAGATGCTATATTTTAGATGAGCTAACTATGCTGGGAGTTTACAGATCAAATGTTCCACATGGAAACTGACCCCATCAGGCCAGTAGGCTGGGCTTTGCTGGAAAGGTCTATACCACTTATCGCAACATTTCATTTCTAACAGCACTGGGAAAAATGTTATGGGCAAACAGAAATGGGTTTTGAAAACAGTCTAGCTGCAGCAGCTCAAATTCTAATGGATACAGAACAGAAACAGGAGAAAACCCATCCATTTAATGTACAAAAGTAATCCCAATACTGATCCCACAGTTGGATATTTTCTTGATGACCTCTGACTAGATGGATTAAAGATGTGGACATCATGCAGCTGGCTCTTAACTGCCAGGATATAGCATCTGTAGGCTTTATCGTCCTTTATTGTTCAACACAGGCACACTGTGAGAACTCTAAGTAACTGAGAGGAAAACATACTTAGTAAATGATGGGACAAATATAAATAAAAGACAGTCTGACTGTGAGCAAGCATAGCCCTTATATAGCAACATTACTTTCTTATACTTTACATTTCTATAATGTCGTCCGAGCATCTTTCCACATTTAACAAACATCGGTTGATTAACTATATGGCATTCCAGCTGCAGACATTCTTGGCACTACTCTATAGCTGACAGTGAAGTGAACCACACACAGTGAAGCAGGGGAAAGCACAGCATTCACTAATGCTCGTATTCATCCTGCAGCACCTACTGTGTGCATTTTCTGAAGTATAAAGTACAAGTTAATTTCCTTTGGAATTGCGAGCGTTCTGCAGAACATAAGCATCTTTAAACATGCTGTTCAATAGGGTACAGGAAAGCACCCAGAGGCTACAAAAGAATACAGAAAATAAATTAAAAAAAAAAAAAAAACACACCAAAAAATAACCACAAGAGAATGACTGTCCAGAAGGGAAAGGAGAAGAACAGAACCGGAGAAAGGTAATTATGTAAGGATGATCAAGCAAGAGCTCACTTGCTGTAGGACAGGCTGACATCAAAATGTACTATATTAACGCCAACAGCGATATGTTGTGTTGGCATCTTTACCTACATGAAGCTTTCTGCACAGTATGAAATTCTAGAATGACCTAAAGCAGAAAGGTGGGGGGGGTGGAGGGGAAAGCCTACCCTAAGGCACTTACCAATGAGAATTTTTTTTAAAGCATTATTGCAAGGCCCAGTATGTTATTTCATAGTTCCATTAGCTTAATGGTACTTAAAAGACTTCCCTGCTTCCACTTACATACCTGCCCTCCTTCACCCCACTGTGACCTGTTCCTAAAGACAGTCTTTTCCTGGCTCAATGTATTTTTATAGTGTGTGCAACTTTCCATCTGGGTAGCACATGTTTAAAAATAGACAGGTGTATGTTGTTAGTCTCCTTAAAATCAAGCATCTGCTAAGGGTGCCTTTTTAGAGATTGCATCATAGCTAACAGCAACGTAAAAAAAAATCATCTTTCCTTACCAACTTTTCAGTTCACTGCATAGGACCAATAATTTAAACCCATTTATAAAACTGATTTCACAAAATCTGGTATATGGATCAGTACTTCAAAAGGTCTTATAACTTGAGGGACTTGTTGTAGTTTGCCTTTTAGAATAGATCATCTGTGCAGGCTCTCTGCTTCTTACACAAAAATAATTTCCAAAAGAAGCTCTTCCTAAAATACATACTTAGACAATAAACTATCCTAAATTAGAGGTTTATCAGTTATACTAGAAGTAACACACAGGCAGGTCCTTATCTTGATTTTCTTAATGGCATAAGAATCTTTTTCTTAACTTCAGTGTCAACAGTTGGAACTATGGTCATAGGTGCTGTTATTTTACTGTACCATATATATACACCCAAAATGCAGCTATGTTTTTTATACTTGAGTTTAAAGCCCATTTAAAAAGTCATCTGAAGTTTAGCTTTCCTCCTTGAAGAATATCTCCACGCAATATTTTACATTACATTTTGTCAGCATCCGCTCATCTCTTCAACTCTTTTTTTTTTTTAGCATTAACAATGGTAATTTTTCAGAGAATTATGATGCCAACAAATGCTCAAAGTATTGCTCAGATTTTGGCCAAATGTTTTGTGGCAAGGAGTTCCATGCTGCAGTTTTTAGAACTTTCATCTAGACTTCATGACCCAAATTCTATTCTTTCATACAGCACATTATGTTGGGTATAATTGCAGTGAATCTTCACGCTTACTCCTCAATCTAATCAAAGCAAAATCCACTGTATTCCCATAACAAACTCAAATCAATTCCTACATCTACATTTTCTTACATGTACAGTCTACAAAATCCAGAATTAAAGTGGAACTTGGATTTTTCATGTTCAAATTCCATACATTTTAGAGATAATTGCAAACTGTAAACTGGTGGCACAACCTAAATGTTACATTTTGATTCAAGCCTGTTTTTAAACTTTACACTGATATACATGCTGCTATTCAGCATTTCCAGTATTACTTCCAGGCCTCCAACTAGTAGCTTTGATGTCCTCTAAATCCTAGAAAATACACATCAATTGCCATATATACATATAAACATGTGACCACACTGGTTGCTTTCCATTATTTGTCATTATTCAGCTTTAATTAGAAACAGTCTATCTTATTAACTGAGAATATTTTTTGCTGAAAAATAGACTTACTTCCTCCATTGAAATATAATACAAAATAAATTGAATAGAACTAAATCACATAATCTTCTATATAAGGGCACAGTCCTTGAGCTTCCATTAAACTGCAGGAGTTCTGTTTCTGCAGAGACGGAGGTGTCTGGTTCTGGAAAGAAAAATGCTACTTAAAGTAGCACCTAGCCAGGTGTTAAAGACATGATTGGTCAGAAGTGGGAAAAAGCACATATTTAGATGAAAGTTTCATTAGAGTTTGACATAAGCCATACGTTACCTTTGTAGCCAGACGACACTCCATTACCCTAATATTGTAATGAGAAGTTGCTGCTTTATTCATTTCAACGCAACTGTTAGCAATAACAAACGCTGCTCCACTTGGAAGTCTAACATCAGTTGCCCTCAGAGGACTGAACTCTATCAACTTGGCCTATTGAAAGAAAAATGAATGGTTAGTTTTAATTTACTACTAGCTAACCATGCACTTAGTTCTATAAATCAAATGCAAATTTGCATGTTTTTTCTCTTGAAAATCCAGGGACAGTTAAGGAAAGAAAACTGACATGAAACAGCGAGAAAAGAGGTTTAACCTCATTGGCCCAGTTACACATACATTTCAAACGTTTCCCTTGTAGCTGGATTTTAAAATGTTTCCATTAAGTCTTTGGGTTTTTTCAGCATTTCACAGAACCCCACCCAACCTATTTTTCTTGCCTGTTTAAGACAACAGTTTTTCTTTGATCTACCGAAAAGTACCAGGGCTGGCTGAAGCTAATGTGCATGCCACTAGAAACAAGGGGCTTCACATTCCCTTCCCCTTCACCATTTCCCATCTCCCCCTGTTTTCCCATTTTCCACTAAATCAGGATTAATTCACTGAGTTAGAGAATAGTACCAAAATTTTAGCACTGACTGGGGACAGTGATCATGTTACATATGGACAATCAGAGAAATGAATTAAACTATATATATACAAATGTAGTTACTATCTCCTTCCTTCTAACATAAGAGACTGCCTTGCCTCACAGATGCCTTACACAGGCTGCCTAAGATGTTCCCAGTATTTGTGACCTTTTCATGGAATAAGCTAGGCATCCATTAATTAAATAATTCAGGATGTAATGTAATCAAGAGATTAAATTCACATCTGGTTTTTCATTGGGATAAGTTGTAAATCATGTACCCTGCTTTGGCTTCTTAGAATAGACTGCAACTCTGCAAGCCGGGATGTCTTACTGGTTTTGGCATTGTTCGCCCCCAGAGAGTTCCTTGAGCAGCTAGAGTGCTAAATAAACAATGACAAATCTGCTTGTACATTATGTACAGCATGTGTGTAACTCCCTGCCATTGAGATTCTGGACCACGTCACAAAATTACTATCAAGACAGACAAGCTTGCTTATATTTAAATATACCCTTTAAGAACTGCTACATTAGATCAGAATGTACTACTAAGCTGGTCCAGCTTCCTGTTTCTGACAGTAGCCATAAATGGGTATTTAAGGGAAATATAAAAATAGGACATATACAAAGCAATCTTTTTTTTGGGTGTATTTTTCCAGCTTCCCATAAGCAACGATTACAGCGGTTATACTTACACTGGAAGCAACATCCAACTACTATGTTTAATAGCTACAAATAGGCTAACACTCTATCAGTGTATCCAAGGTCTTTCCTGAACCCTTTTTAAACTTTTGCCTTCCACAATGTACGGTATTTCTCAATTTAACAATTAATGTTTTTTGGGGAAAAAAAACAAAACCAAAACAAAAAACAAAACTTCCTTGTTTGTTTTAAACAAGCTGCTTGCAAATGTCATTGTGTTTCTATTAGTTCTTCAGTTATGAAAAACACTGAATTCTCAATTTACCTTCTCTTACCCATTCAGGGCTTTTACAGAGCTTCAAAATACCACCCTCAAAGATACTTGTTTTCCAAGCTGAAAAGTTTTAAATTATTCAGTGAATGCTCACGTAAAAAAATAACTTTGATCAACCTCAATGTCCTTACTGTACATTTCTCATTCCAGTGTTACTTTATTTCGAGATGGGAGGCCAGAACTGCATTCAGCTGCAAGTACACAGAAGCAAGGATATTTTCTGGTTTGTTCACAGTTTCTTTCCTAGTATTTTTAACATTTTCTTTGCCTTTTTGATTACCACCTCTATAGATCAGAAAAGCCTCCAGTTACACGACCATCAGTGTGTATGTCAGGAAAATATGCTGCTTCCTTCAGCATTCCTGCAGCTATGTGTTCACTACTAACTGTATAAAGTGTGAAGGAAAGGTGCAGAGCAGGTACAGGTGGTGTGTCTCATAATGGAATTAAATGTTTGGTGTAATTCTAGGAAATAGCTTCTCTTCTGTATAAACTCATACAAGATATGGCATTAAGGAACAAAAGCTGCAGAGATACAATAGCACAATTACAAGGCAAGTAAAAGTTGTCATGAAATGCTACATTAATTTCAATAAAAGTATTCTGACAGGTTTTAGCTTTGAACAGTTTCAGTCCTGTGTACCTCCTGGGACAGCGGATAAACTCCGCTGTAAATTCCACCACAAGCACTCATGCATAACTTGGCAGGTCCTGTTTATCATTGCTAGTCCACCTTCTGTCACCACCTTTAAGACAGATAAATGCCTTCTACATCAGAATCCAGCCACAGAATTGTCTGGAATTAGCAAAAACGGGGGAAAAAAAATAATCTCCATTGTCTTTGTAACTGGACCTGGCAAAACTTCCTAGAACTGTTTGGTTGTAAGAAGTTTCAAGAAAGCATTTTTGTAATAATTATCCCATTTGCACTGAACACAAGGCATACCGACCATTCACATTTCATTATATGGGAAACATTCTAAGTTCAGCGATGAATTAGCCAAATAGTGTGGGGCCTGGTGCTCTTCTAGAGTACATCTTTTCCCACAATTTTTCTTTCCTCCTTCTTGCCATTTCCCATTTTCATCATATTCCTTCAAACTTGTCACACTTAATTGTACACAAGTTTATACAATTAATTCCTGTTTCATTTGCGTACCAATGGTGCTTACAGTGCTTACTAAGGATTCCAAGTTTCTTGTCTTTCTGCTAGATATGTATGAAGGTGTTTTTGTTTACATAAATTCATATTACACTGTTAGTTTAGATTATGAAGATCCACATACAGTTCCTTCTTCTGCCAGAAAAGAGATGGACTGGTCCATTCCTCCACCTTCTGTGCCAATATAGCGTTCACTCTTAGTGCAAATTTCTGCAAGTTCCACCTGAAAAAAACATTAACATGTGAACCTTCAGCCAAGGTTAAAGATGATACTTTTATACTGCTTACATATGAACTAGTGAGAAAACAAAGGAGATAACGATAGAGCTCTGAAACCACTGTCTTTCACGCACCAAGTAGTGTAAGCTGGTATCAACCAGGGTGCCACATGGCCCGTTTTTCCTGTTATTCTGATGCAAAAAAGAATCAACTATTCAGCCTCCACTGAACCCACCATAGCCAGATGCTTTTCAGAGTATCCTTGTTTAGATGCTTAACTCTTGTAGCTGTCTTCCTCCCACCTTCCTCATTCACTTCACACCCCTCCATTCCAACAGTCAATATTTTGTTCATTTATTAGTTGAATCTATCTATATATGCAACCTGGTACCTTACAGAAAAATGGCAAGTTATTACTTTATACTCTCGTAATGTACTGACTCCAGAATCAGAAATTATGTATTGAACCTAACTCAGGAACCCTTTCCCACTATAAATAATCAGTGGTGCTTGTCATTCCTCCTTGAGATACTGTGCTTTGCTTACATTGTTTATCTGAAATAATTTGTAACTAATGTGATTTATATTCTTTTGTGACATTTTAGGCATATCTCTTGTGCATTCTGAAACCTGTAGGTCAGAAGATAGTACGGGAGGGTGGAATATGACTATCAAACCGTCACAAATAATAATTTACAGTAAAGCTTTCAGTCATCAGGCCAAGTCAAAACAAAACACAAGCGAAGCCTTGGAGAATGGTCAAAGAACATAAAAACTAGTCAAAAAGAAGTAGGTCAAAAGGAAAGCACACGTGTCCACCTATTATGACCCCTACCAGTTAGTTTTTCTAAGCACAAAGTAACCACAGGAAAGATAGGAAAAGCACGTTAGAAAAGCTGCAGTCCATTTGTCAGTCTGGTGGCAGTCAGATTCAGATTCCACACTAAGGATGTAGCATCACAGGACTGTAACAAGCTAACCAGCAAGGCAGGGACATTAGCCAGCATGCAGCTGTAAAAGGCAGCAGATAAGAGGCAGTAAATCACCATGTTGAGAGCGAGGTATGTGCCGGGTGCCTGCCTGCTCGCTCGCTCAATTTCTGTAATGGCACCACAGACAAAGTTGTAAAATTAGTGCTTAGATCAATATAATCAGGTTGAACTGTTTGCAAGTGCACTGACAATCAATTTACTCAGCTCAAAATGCAGCTATGGCAGATAAGCCCCAGGCTGATAGGCAGAAGTTACCAAAAGAACATTAACATAGTTACTCTAAAACTATACAGACTGGATCTCTTTGAATCAAACATGGTAAATGACCAGTCACAAGAAAAAGACCGTTAAGAAGAGAGCATAAAAGTACAATCAGCAAAAATACTCTCCTTTTCTGTACCGACTTTGCTTTGTGTACTTTAAAGATGAGCTGAAATAAGAGATAATGCTTCTACCATTTTTCCTGAGAAAGTACACAAACATCGCACATTCTGGTGTTCGTTCTTTTTAACAAAAGCCATCTCCCAGTGCCCAACTTTTGCTAAAGATCATGATCGTCATAATTCGTTTCTCCTCCCTTGTCCCATGTTCACTCCAAGCAGTCCCATTTCCAGGTTGAGCCTTAGACCTCTTCATCCCATCGGTGACAGTTTAACATCCAGTCACGGTATGTCCCTGCTCCACTACAAGTTGGCAATAATTCTGAATGAAATGCTAACGAATGTAATGATGCTTCCCCCCCCCGCCCCCCCCCCCCCCCCTTTAATGCTAAAATACTCAGTAACAGCTACACAGAAAAATAAGGACAAACCTCCACACACAGCAGTCTCTAGACACTCGCATCTTTCTACATGTGAAGGCGCGCCTATTTACAAACATCTGTTGCTGGGATGTGGAAATGCTGGCAAGTTTCAGCCAGTTCTGCTGAACCTGCCTTTCGCCCCTCTGAGAAAAGAGCAATACCATGCCCTGATTTTTGTAGCCACTGGCAGGAGACATCAAGCTGGAGTTCATGAGCATTACTCACTGGCAGCAACAGAACTCGCTGAGAAGACCATGCCAGCACACTGATCATGCACACTTAAATAGGAGCTGTGGTTGTGCAAACCTGGTCTGAAGCACAGCTCTTGAGGTACTCACAATGTATATTCCACTCTTGGACACAGCTGCCTGAGGTATTATTTCATCTGCAATTGCCAGATAAAAGCTTTGTGAAGTCAGAAATTAAACATTTCACACACTTCACTTAGTCTGGCTGCATGTCATCTTCATATACACATCAGCTACTGCTTGATTGCTTAAATCGTTTAGACTTTATGAGCCTGGACTTATTAAATAAATATCAGGACAAGTCTTGCAGAGGAGGAATGTTAACAATTAGGACAGTGCCACTCCCCTGTCCCTTTACATGGTCTGGTGAATTGTGCCTGGTTAAGCATTGGGCCTTGCTTCGCCCCAGCTCACCAGCTGTCCAGCTGCGTATGCTGGGCTAACAGCACTGAGCTTGAGCAACTTTTGTTTTGAAACTTAGCAAGGATTGGCAGGACCACCAAGTAGTAACTGGCAAGGGTTGAGAAGAGCCCTCTCCACAAGACAGCCCAAGGCATCCCTGAAACATCATTTGGTTTCTAATTTAAACAGGCCCTTGCTGACACAGGCTGGCCTTCTAATACTAGGATGAGAAGCATGTGAATGGAGAGGAAATCGTCATCTGTATAGAAAGCGGCTTCTACTTACTATTGAGACAAATGGGCAAATGTTTGCCTTTTTGCTAAAATGAGTGAAAGGGCAAAGATCAGAGGAATTGAATTGTAGCTTTGGAAATGAATGTGAAGACTAAACTGGAGAGCCTTGTGTACATATTTGATACTTGGAAGGGGGTGGTCACGTGACTGAAACAGTGAACCGAATGTTGGGAGGTCTGGGCTCAATTTCTAGCTCCACATTAAGTTTCTCGTGATTCAGGGAAAGTCCCTTTAATTCATCATGGCTCCATTTCCTCAGTAAAATGAGGCGTATCTTCCTCCTCCTTGTAATTAGTAATTGCTACTTGCGATTCTTAGATGATAATATTATAAATATGTGTGACTGCATTACTAGAAACTGAAAAAAAAATTTTTGCTACACAAGCTCTCTGACTTTAGGCACCCACAGAAAATATCTCTAAGGAAAAAATTTGCTGGAGCCATGTAATGAAATAACTTTTGCCTATCTCGGAGTAATACTTTGTTTCCATCCAACTTGCAACACTCAGCAGCTCTTTAGGACTCTTCGAATCATCTCTGATTTATCTATCTCTGTTGTAGTGTATGGCTCACCTGTAAAAATACAGAGCTGCTCAGATCCCGGATTTCACTGCACAATTTGGCCACATCTGAACTGTCTGAAGGTCTGAACAATACCTAGGCATGCATCTCCACCTTCCTCCCGGCTGCCCTGCACTCCTGCAGAGAAGTAACTCGGAGAACTTTCACAGCCGCACTGAGGGGGGCAGCTCCCCAGGCTACACCACAGCACCACGTGCCAGGCAGGTGGGTCAGAGGGGCCAGCCACTCCTTGCCAGAGTTCAAAATACAAGTGTTACACATATAAAATAAACAGTCGCCCCTATTTCACAGAAGACCTAAACAAGCTTTCTTGTACAGCTAGGTGAAAGCAGAAATTTGTTCTTCATGAAGAACCATAAGAAATATGCAGCAAGAATAAACCCTATCTGCACATAGACTACACTTCCACCCCACGTACTCTGATATGCACGAGAGATCACTTCGAGCCAACCACAAAACATAACTAGTTCTATGCTCCCAAGACTCATTAGCATGTTTTTTCCATCCCTAAAGCAGTATTTCAAAAACACGAATAAATCATAATTTAAGTCTTCATAGAATTTTACATACTTTACTTTAAAAGCATTCCTATAAGGCTGCTGTTATCTTCAATTTAAAGACAGCACAGATATTTACATGATTTCTTCAAAGTCATGGCAATCAGTCACAAAGCTGAAATGAGAATTCAATCCCCCCGCTATTTCCAGTATTGTGGCTTATTTCTCTCAAGAATATAGTCTCAGGGAAACCTTTGCAGGGTGAGTTTAAAACCTTTTTAAGATTATGGTAAAGAAAAGTGGAATAAAAAGATACTAAAATCAAAGTAAAAATGGATCTGAATAGTAGCATTATGACTCCAGGAAAAAAATTATGTCATCAGATGGATCAAAAATGTCGTTATACTAGCTGTTCTGTGATCCATGTATTTCTGTATTATTGTTCCAGGAAGTTGTTCCAATAGGACAGGTCATCATCTGTGAATAATAACGATCATGTGGACCTAACTCCTAAGCTGTCATCTACACTATTAAACAAGCAAAGTGATATATTTAATGTAGTAATTAAAAAAATAAAGCTCAAACATCAGGCTATGTTTCCCTTGCTCTCACCTCCCTGAAAAAAAACACAACAAACAAACTAGCCAAGAAGGGAAGTGCATATAATGCCCGTGAGTAAGTGAGGAATTGTCAGTATCTCCCCAGAATGTCAGGTTTTGATAAATTCCTGCGCTGAATGTGAATTCTGCACACTTACTTACCTACAATGGATTTCTTATATATTAGCTTGTCCAGACTGCCTTTTAATGCATTAAAATTTTAACATGTAGATCCAGTAACTAGGACTTTTACTGGCCAGGTGAGAAACACCTCCTTTTGTTGATTATTAATATGCACCTGACTGGCTTCATTTAATACCTTCCGGCTGTTACAATGTGAAAGGCAATGAACACTCGATTCCTGCCCACTCCACCAATCACATTAATCACTTTATGGACCTCTAACACTTCCTCCTTCAAGTGCCTTTTTCCAAAGAGTCCTAGCTTACTTTTATGGAGGTCATTCTGTACCTTTGATCATCCATGCAGCTTTCCCCTGAATCTTTTTCAGTTTAACTTTCTTGGTTTGTAAGAAAGGAAAGAGGCAGACTTACAGCTTTTCTTAGACTACCTTAGAGTAAATGTCAACTCTATCTTTTGCTATTTTTATCTGGCAAATGAGCCACATAAAATATACATTCATTAGTGTTGCATAGACGTATGGTAATACAGTCTCAACCGGTTCAGCACTACTGCTCCAGCTCTTTCACTGAGGTCACTGTCCTGACACTATGGTCAACAGGAGAGATTTTGTGACCACATCAGCCACTCCTGTGCAAAGTCCCTTTGTTTAAACCTGCTTTGCAGTGGCATGGCTGAAGCAATCTGTTGGCTCTAGTGAGGTCTATAAAACGGAGGAATAGTAGCAGGGAAGCTGGGATGGAAACTTAGATATCTAAAGTTAGTCTAGCAATACCCTGAGCTGTATTGTACAACTGGTCTGTTCAGCCTCTGAACACAGGAGAGGGATGAGCATAACATGACAGTAGTAGTAGCTGGTAGGTGAGTTAAACCTTGAAATCTCCCTGGTCACCTCTCAAAAAACCACTAAATGTCACAGCTTTTGAATGCCAGACCCAGTATGACACACAAAAATGCGAACAGTACTTTTATAGCTGTTGGCAAGAACACGTGCCAGGTTGGCTGTGCTTCCGTGGGAGACATTTAGTATCAGTGAGTTACATGAGATATTAATAAATATTAATTATATATTTATTTTATATAATTATATCTATTAGAAAATACCTATTTTGGTATTATAATTAATATATATTAAGGTTTTGTTGCTGTTTATCCAACAAAAAAAGACACAACACATTAAATGAGAATATCCATAATTACAACAATATAAAGCAACATCATCAGGAGTAGAATCTCAATGCATAGAATTCACTCACTTGCCTAATAGGCAATTAAACGTTAAGAAATCTATGCGAAGTAATAATCTATTTAAGGAAGCTGCTGTCCCTCAAGGATTTCAAAACTGAACTCTTAGATTTTAGACAAGTTTAGTTGGAGCATTTGGAAAAATCTAAAACTAACAATGTACAAAATGTATTTTTTTCAGGCTGTTCCCTTTCAGAAGCTTAATTCTAAAGTCTGCTCAGAATGTAGCCTATTGCAGGAGGCAGTGCCTACCAGTTTGTCCACCAGGCAACTGGCCCCCATGTGCAGACCTAGGCTAGCCTTTGATCTAAGATCTCTACTAACTATCTCTGTTTTTTGTTTGAAACAATTTAAGGTTCTCCCTGATAAGAAGCAAGTCAATCTTGAGTTACAAAGACAGAAATTACTACCACTTAAATCTGTTTTTATCTTTCAGCCACAAGATTTCTATCCAGCATGCAGAAAGTCTAATCTGGGAAATCATATCAGTGGAGATATAATTTAGTCTGACAAAGAAGGGTTGTGATTTTTATTATTAGTTGCCTTATGTGTCATTACTTTAGATGGAGAGATTTATTGTAGTAAGAACTCATCAATAGCTCTGCATCATGTTACCTTGGTTTGGATTTTTAATGGAAAAAGTGAGTTTTCAGTAAAATAATCCTTTTCACTAGTATATATTTTTCTCTGCTTGTTTACACTTCAATATGAAACACCTAAAATTCAGGTTTTGATTTTCATCTGAGTATTTCTGGTCTTCCAGAAATGTTAAAGAACTGATAAAAAAGTATTTTTCAGACTGTTTCCAGGCACAATCCAACACTGTATTTGAATTGGCCACATACACCCTGATACTTCAGCAGCATGATAAATTATGAACCATCTGCTACAGCTCATTTGATTCTCTGTTGCCCCATCATTTTAGTTTCTCTTAGTTTGATGTTATTGATGATGAACATGAAGGCCTAAATGTACAAAGGTATTTAGGTATCCGAGGAATAATGAAAGTGAACAGATGATCACTTGTAAAAAAATTCCTAAATATAGAAACCTAAAGAAATAGCTAAGTGAGAACAGATAAGGGAGTTTCACCTTTAATAGTCCCCGGGCTCACAAAGAGGCCAAGGGCCGACTGCTCCAATTTTCACTCATGCAATGGGTCTGGACAGTATGTAAACTGTGACAGAATTTGTCCCTATATAACTGTCACTGTCAATATGCTCCATACCGGTGATCAATCCCTTTCAATCTCACATAGACCTTTAAAGAAGTAAACTCGTGTAAGACTAAACCCCTTAAAAGAGTAAGACAATTAGTGAGTAGGAGACAGGCAAATATTTGTTAGTAAAACAGAATTAGTGTTGCTTAGTACTTTTTTGGAACAGCTCACCCTACATTACCCAGAAACTTGATATATACAAATCCAGAATGACAGCAGCCAAAACAAAGCAACCTTCTCTATAAAATGATAGTATTAAATTACATCTGCCTCAGAGGTTTTATGTAAGTTCATTTTGGTGAAAATTAAACATGCTAGATTTTCTGCGTATACCAATGCAGGAGTAGTAATAGCTAATCTTTAAAATAAAGACAGTTTTCGTCCTGTTTTAAATTTTATTGTTTGTGAAGGGAAGCTCCATGAAAAAAATACGTTTGTTAATACATGTTATTTTTAGACTGTCATTTTCAGTGCTCCAAAAGTCTCTTCAGCATGCAAATTTAAGTGACTGGAGTATTTAAATACCTATTGAGCCAAAAGTCCAGTACGTACATTTACTCTCTCATTAACAATTTGGCCAGTTCAATCTGAAAAGTCACTCAGTCTGCTGCTTCCCTTTACAAGTAATGTTGGTCATTTTATGGCAAATTTAGTGTAGGTTTTCTATGAAATTCTACAGGGTTTGGTTCACAGCACAAAGGACAGAAAATAGAGAAGAAACATTTCTAGATAAAGAAGAGTATTTTAGAGTAAGATGAAAACATTCTCTATCACTTAAGGCATATTTAATGTCGTTAGATGGTGATTTTTTTTTTAATCTGTGCACATTTTATGCATATGTATATATATGAAAAGAATTTCTGAAATATAAGGCACTATGTTTCATTTCTTAAGGTATAAAATGATGCCCAAATTTTGAGGTTATTTTTACCACCAGAAATGTCCTTATTTTTTGTATCTGGTCTTGACTAGAAATAGATTGCTGAAAGTCACCATCTGCTTCCAGTTTGCATACAAAACCCCAATTAGCTAAACTTCATATATGTTTTGCAAGGTAATTATGCTTACTCTTTTTCAAAATGGGAAAATATTTGTCAGATAGTATCTGGATGTCCTCATAAGCACAGCAATCTTAGCTTGACTTTGTCTGCCCTCTAACATGCTCAAATAGGAGGTTATCAATTTGGTTGATGAGAGATTACGGCCTTTGATTACCACTGCTCCGAAGTACTCTGCATTTCCCCTTGATTACAAACACACATGGTGAAACTTAACAAGTTAAAGAACCCTAGGTTTTAATTCCACAGGAAAAGAGAAACTTTAACGTTTCTCAATATTAACGGTACTTTAAAATACAGTATCTGTGTACCACTTTTTGTGTAAGCAATGTGAGTTTCTCATATAAATAACGTGAGCATGCATTTATCAAACATTTTTGATGCAGCAGTATTATAAAATCCTAACCAGTACTATCAGCACATGTTATTAATTTCAAAGTCACACTATCAATATGATTACTCACAGATTTCTTTGGCAGATAGCTAGATATTAAAGCCCTATTGCACATTAGAAAAATTATTAGGAAGTGGTAAAGTACTCGATTGAAGCCCTTTCCTTATTATATACAGGCTTCAGAAACAAAGTAGAAAGGATTCCAGTTGGCCTATCTATCCTCCCATTGAAATGAATGAATTACCAGGTATTGTAACTGTTTAATGTTGAATGTTTTGAAAATTCCGCACTCCAAGCCATAGTTCGAGAAAATTTGAGCCAATGGACACTGTGCCATTACAGATTAGATTCAGGTCCTTTATTTATCATTCTGTCTGATATAAGATTTTTCTCAGTCTAGATAGAGCCAAAAATAATTCAACTTCCTATGCTCAACATTTCACATTAAATTAAATAAACCCTATTTGCTTTTGATCTATTTTTCCCAATAACTATGTGCACAGCTGCCCAGTCTTAGCAACAGAAAAAATGTTAGGGTGGCTGAACAGAACTTAGTACTGCAAGATTTAACATTTGGACAGCAACAATATCATCACATCTTTCAAGTAAATCTAGTTATTCAAAAGTACTAAGTGATTTTCTGTACTTATTAATTCCTACCATAAAACACAAAGCTGGGACAATTTAGAGCATTATTCTATTTCCTTTACAAAAAGTATCTTCTGATGAAAAGTTGTACAAAAGAATGATTTTGTAACAGTAAAATAAAAATCACTTTAAAATCAAAAGCTACTATTGAGTATTGCTGTTCTTTGAGTGATGCCAACACAGTCTTAGACTGGTATCCTGTTTGGAGGAGAAAAATGGATTCTTTTTAAAGATCGCATTCTAAATTTTCCATCTTGTTATTTGAATGCTATTGCACTGCTGCAACTGGTTAGCACTGCACATCTGGCTGAATTGTCTTGGACTGGTATTTTCCCTAAACTATTGTGTATGTGTGTGATGGGTTTTTTAAAAAAAATATTGTATGCACACTGAAACAATGCCCTATTGCAGACTGCTACACACAGTAATTAGTGAGAGCATTTTTTTTCTGATTTTGTTTTCAATGTCAAAAAAGTGCTATTTTTAAAGTAAGCCACCATGAAATTCTAGCCATGCTTTTACAATATTTTTCATTTTGGGTTTTTTTGGCTCTTTCATAGGCCCAAACTTCACACTGGAAGTGTTATCTCATAAAAGCTCTAAATTTCAATGACTTTTACTTTACAGCTACTATTTTAAACTCACATTTATCAGGAGTAAGAGCATATAACTAAAATATTCTTATAAAAATAGTTTCACAGAAACAAAACAGATAAATGTTCCATTCAGTAAAAGGTCAGTTTTTCATAACTTTGGCTACAGAAGCCCTACAATTCAGCCAAATTTGATTCCAAAGCCAATAGTTTCTATGTCCTGCTGCTACAGACCATCGTATTAAGATTTTGCAAAGTCCATCAGACTAATGAGGGGCAAAAAGTCAATCTTTTCTCATAAAATTACTACCATGACCAAATACTGTCACTTATAAATACTACCATTTACAACTTTTGCAACTGTTAAGCATTTGAAAAAAAAAAAGACAAAGGGGAGAGGTGAAGCGGTATTTCTTCCTTAAAAATAAACAAACACATAAATATCCGGAGCCCTAAAAATGCAAGGTCCTGGTTTGCTTTCTAGCAGAAAGGATCTGGAAAGCCCCTATTTCTGGTCAGCTAAGAATTCCCCTGCCATGAGGGGAGCTCCCAGCTGATACAGCCAGCATTACTAGATCCTGCACAGATACCATTTGACACCAGCACAGGATGCATTAGGAGCTGGAAAGAAGTGGCCAGAGCACGTTTTATACTTCTGAGGGCTTGCATGCCTAGATTGCTCTAATTTATACTCGGACTAGCTCTGCCTTATACAAGGCAGTTCTGTGAGGCTAAGCATAAATTCAGAGCAACAGAGAATCTGGATTTAGCTAGATATAAGAGGTCTCTAATGCTAAATCATAAATTAGCCAAGAAGACTGAACTTGGTTTTACTGTCCTGTAAGATTTGGGAAAACTTAGAGTCTGGACAAAAGTAATCAGTCTTCAGAGCTGTCATCCTCTGTCTTAACCACCACAACCAGGTGTCTTGGTCTATGCAAGCACAGAGAACCTTGGTTACGTTGGCTATTGGGAATTCTGCTCTGTGCATTAATTGCTCATTTTTCCTCACAAGTGCAAAATATTTGGCTGCAGATAGCAAAATTTCCTGACAAAAATGTGCAATTGTGTCTCATGTGTTTGTCCAACTGCATTTGAGACACAAGATTAACTTTCAGCACGTTTTCCAAAGAGCAAGCAGAAGAGATTTCGGGTTGATTGAACAGGACACATGAGGAGAAGGAAAGACATTCAGTGGAGTCTCTCTCTTCCTTCTGTTCCCCCACAAGAAAATGCCAAAAGGAGTTTTGCACCTTTCTTTAGAACAGGTCTGGCATAATGCTGGCCAGTACTCCCAAGCCTTGTGCAAATTCAGCTCAAGATACACACTGTATCATTTATGCTCTGAAGAAAGCTGTGCAGTATTTCTTGGAATAATGAAAACCTGGCTTCTGGTTTTCCAAATACAGATTTCTACTACCTAGTAAAATGTGGGCTTTCTTGACCTGTCAGTTTAATGGATTTTGCAGATGCCCAATTTCTGAACACATGCTTTCCAGTGATTTTGATCTGTAGTTCCCAAGCTTAGCTCATTTGATTACCACCATCAGAGACGGTGGTGCCCTGTAATAAGACCACCTATGCAAAACCAGAAGCTTCTAGCCAGGCCAGGCAGGCATGTATAAAGAAGCATGTCTGCCACCTCCAACCCTCTTACTTCAAAGTCTCGTTCATCAAAGTGGGATCCTCAGTTCCATACTTTCATCTGCCACTGCACTACGTGTCTCACCTCAGAAACTAGAGCCGCTGTTAAATGTCCGGTCCCTTACCTACCTTTTGACACACAGTGCACTAACACAAAGCAGGGTGACAGTGAATGTAGCCACATCCTCCTACATTAAAAAGTCAGCCTGCCTCGCAAGCCCTGCTTCTTTCTGCCTTAACCCTGCCCGATACCGTCCTGAAGCAAGCACTGCGCTCTGCAGTGTGGGATGGAGCACTTACCGCTGAGCAGATCGCTGCAGCTGCAGCTACATAGAGAAGTAAGTCACAACTGATAAGCAAAAACTTCTGTGTGGATCTGTTTACCTCCTGGCTCAGGTAAATGCTTGTACACAAGCACAGTTAAAAGCTGCCATCATCATGTACCACTTTAAGTTGGCTTTGTACCACAATTTGGGAATGTCTGCCTTAGACAATAGGCACAAATATGCATAACAAGTCACATTTAGATCTGTTCTTTTCTCTTCCTGACAATGTTCTAATTTAAGATCCTAGTTTCACTTAACCAGACATTTTTACTGGAGAGAACTTCATTCCCATATGGCACCTTCAAGGACCATGACTCCTCCAGAAATCAGTATTACATGAGCCAAATTCTATTAACAGTTGTACTGGTAACAGGTCACATACTTGGGGTTTGTTTTTAGACTAATGTTTGTTTAAAAAAGTGAGGAATACATTTTGGATTGTAAATATGTTCGTTCCAAAAAACCTGTGAAGAGAATAAGGAGAGTCAGATGGAAGGATTTTACCTCCACTTTGTGCTGATTATATAATTTATCAAGAAATTGTTCCACAGGCCTCCAACACATGCTCTGCTGTTAAAGCCATGAAAAGTCATTCAGGGAGAGGGTAAAGGCCTCGGGGGTGTGGTCCACATGCTTCAGCACATATATCCTCAGTCCTGGCCTGCAGATAGCACATCTGGTCCAGGCATGGACCTGATGGTTGGCCAAAATACAGGCTTACAATAATGCTCCTTTTTTCAGCTTTAATGTAAGCCTGTTTTCTTGCCAAATTCAAATCCTGCCAAAATTTGGCCAAAGATGTTTGCTCAGTTGTGCAATATCTGAAGTTTATATCCAACAACTCCTTGCAAAAACAATTGTATCGTGTTTTTAATGTTTACAAGTATTAACAATATTTAATTTTAAGTAGAATTTTACTGCTGACACTCTCGTGTTTTACAGTAAATTACCTTAGAGAGGGTTTTTCCATTAGCTCTTAGTGTCACGAGTCCTGCACAGCACACCAAAGCACTGGAGCTAGAGAGACCAGAACTTGGAGGGATGGTTCCATCTAGCAGACAATTCATTCCAGTTGGGTTATTAAGACCAAAATGTTCCTAACAATGAAAAAATAAACAATCTCAGTTTCAAGTACAGACAGGCTCAGGCTTGCAATTATCTGATACTTCGAAAGAGAATCTTTCTGCTGAGTTGCTGGAACCAAGGACCTGCTTCTGGTATCTCCAAAATAAAGCAAAAGTCTCATTCTACTCCTTAAAAACAAAGCCAATGGTACGGCTTTAGCCAAAGGTATGTCTGCAATTCCTGTACACAAACATATATGAGCTGACAGAACTGTACCCCAAGCAGAATTCAGTATGGGCTAAACGCCCAAGAATTTACGAAGCTTCGTGGGTGGGTTTTGCAGCAACTGGCTCTGCTCTGAGCTGCCGTAGTGACAGTACCAGAGGTTAACAATCATTTTATACCCTACTTTTGTCCTTTTCTCCACAGCTCCTCACTTAAAGCATCCTGAAGAGCTTAAGGTCCACTTCATGCTTCACTTCTAATGCTGGCATGTGGTTATAGGGAGCCACATCACGCTGATGGGGAACTAGTAGCCATGCAGCTGTATTCAAAGCCGGATACTCCTACCTCCTGAAGTACTCACGGGACTGACACTGAGAAAACCACAATGGTACATGAAGGACACTATGCTTTATGAGGCACAAAGGCATACCTACCAGCGGTGATGGGTCTCTGTCATGCTATTCTTAGAATAAAGTTTAAAATATAGACACACATGATAGATATCACAGATAATACATTTAATCCAGAAGTCATAAATCCTCATGTACATGCTCTTTTAATTACTCTTTAGTTGCTTTGTCTTTTTATTTATAATCACTTTAATATAAGTTGCTCTCTGTTGTTAGTTTGAAATAAACATGCAGTACTTATTAAGAAATCATTGAATGTATATGGGGGGGTATATGAGTGGCTACGTTCCGATACAGATTCATACGTCAATAAACTATTTTACCATGTCAATAATCAGAAAAAATAGCAATGCTCCCATAAAGAAATGCCCACCTTCAAAAAGATTTCTGCTATTTTTCCTGTAACAACTTCAACCATAAATGCAAATGGTAGAGATCAGCAAACACAAAGAAGGTTAATGTCTTCTACCATCACTTCAAATTATTTTAAGTTTCCCTTTCTACAAATATAAGGGAATTCATACCTAAAATACTTCTGATGCCCATGCCCCTTCATGAACAACACTAGCCATGCTTGTTCAAAAACAGAAAATGCTTGAGTAACCAGAAACTGATCCACAGTTTCTGGATTGTCTTGAATGTGAATCAGGCTTGCAAACTTATCACGCAATGTTTAAATAGAAAACGTACTTCAGTTTCAAAAATGAAAATGGACTTTGCCAAGGTCTGCAATAGTTCTGTCCCAAAAGGATAGCGTGTTCAACTTAATATAAACAGATTATCCCGCTGGACCCTCTGAGTACTTGTATTTCAGTGTTTCTTAAGTCTGTAACATTTATGCTTATTTTCTGCCAGTGCTAGAGTCTGCAAACCTGCTTTGCAAATTGACGTTCCAGTATGAAAACTTGTCCTTAGGAAACAAACCTCAGTAGCAGACTGCAAAATAAATAAAGTCAATTGGTCATGCTAGCCTTAATATAAGAAAGAATATATCGTAAAGAAACCTAATCTATATCTCTACAGTCAATGCAATTTAAATGCCTGGGTTACTGAGCAGTATAAAATTGAAAATACTCATGTTACTGCAAAGATAATTAATTTACTGGGGTCTAAGCATAGGGGTAGGGGTCTGTTCAAGAACTGTGGATTGTAATAAAGTGATTTGTGGCACTGATTGTTCCAAATTTTGTATTTTGAAGACTCATTGTGGCAGGTTTGAAGCAGGCTTTGTTGGCTGTCTGCAGTGCTTTACCTATTGGATCCTCCTGCGGCTTGACCTAATGGCCTATCCTGAGGCAAGCTTCACGTGCTTTAAAAAGCACATTTACCCATCATTTGGGCAGGCTGTGGTGACCTGCTCCTGACCTAGCCATCACTGTTTATCCCATCTGCCCTTCCAGAAACATCACTGGATTGACATCCAGCTGAGAAGTCACCATGTTTTTTCCTCAAAGGGCCATGAATCACCTGCAATCAGCAGGTGAGATTTATAGGAAGCCTCAATTTTGAGTTCAGGCTGCCTCCCAGGACAACGTGGTTGATGATCAGCACTTGGTTTCACAAGCAGTTCAGTCTTCAAGTCAGTCTGGAGACAGGCTAGCTCACAAAAGAGAAGATAAAGCTCAAATGAGCAGACAGGAAAATGTCTGCCTGTTTGGTGTTCCTGCGTTTACCGTAAGTGTGCTGTTTCCTGCATAGCTGTACTCAAGAAATTGTGAAAATTCCATTCAAATTCCACACATTGAAAATCCAGATAAATAATGCTTCTTACTGGAATACTTCTTCTCTATGCTGTTTACTTACTTTTTACATTTCCTTTTACCTACTGCATGAGTCAGCTTCACTCAGTTGTTATGCACAACTTGTAAGTTTCCAACACTAATGAAAATTAATGTTTTTTAAAATGTTTCCATAGGAAGAAAACAACTAAAATACAATCTTTGTATCCTGACAGACAAGTCTCCGAACCTTCTTAAAAGCACTTTTCAATTAGATGATTCCATTGGAAAGCATTCTTTTTAACTTCAAAATCCAGAAATGTCATCTTGATGGTGAGTTTGATCCTAACTTTACTAAATAATTATTTGCTATTATAATTTATGTAATAAAAATAGTGCTCTGCAAATACTTTACAACAAACCCGCTCATATCTCCTCTTAAAATTTTAACATAAAAACACTTAACTGTATGTCAAGAAAAGCTATAGAATAAAGGGAAGTACTTTGAGGGCGAATAGGTACACTTCTTGTATTTTAATTCTATATTAATTTCATGAGTTAAATGGATTTGGCTTACCTGAATACCCTTCAGCCCACACAGGAAGTAGTTATGCCATTGAGGCTTCGTTTTGTTAATCTGAATATTATTAACAGTAGTACTGAAATCCCTGCAAAAACAGAAAACCCTTGAGGCTTTAATTTGTCAATAAATTTAGTTTGAAAAAACATGGCTTATTACTGCCACCTGCTGATGAACAAAAACATTCCGATGCTAGTTTTTTTCAGTGCAATGTTTTTCAGGGTTTTTTTGTACAGATCTTCTTTATTACTCAATTCTATAAGGCTATTCTAGAAGGAAGCGTAAGAATTTTTGCCTAAGTTATAGAATTTATTAAATAAATTCAGAAATAGAGCTGCATTTGGCATCCTTAATGAGCGCAGCATGCCTTCTATCAGATGCATGTATGTTCTCTTGATCTCTCACAGAAGTGAAAATCTAAATAATCGTATCCTGTCAAACCTAGAATGGAGATAAATACACTTCAGGCTCACTGGTAATGCCATAATCAGGAATTCATTACCTTTGCTCTGAATGGCACTTCAATTAAACAGGCAACTAATGCAGCAAAATTACATTTTGTATGTTACAAGCCATAATTAAAATAAATTATTTTAAAATAGTTAATCTATTTCCTCCAGGATTACTCTGATAATGGTTTTCCTACTCCATGTTCCTTTCAAAATAATAAAAATGGTAAGCCTGAATGTGCCTAAGGAAACTAACGCCACAGATAGGTGCTGTCAAAATGGGCGTGGAGTGATGCACAAAGGCCTCAGAGGTGCCTGCATTACTCACCAAGAAGCACAATTTGTTTAGAAGTCTATACAGTTGAATGCCCAATAACTGTAACTACCTGGTGTCATTACAGCAGATGCCCAACACAGAGAGAGGAAAGGCATCAAGAAAGTTAAGAAAAGCTAACAAAAAATACTCAAATGTTGCAGGCTAAGCTGTGCTTTACAAGCAAGGTGTGCCAAACAGTATGAACAGAGGCAGCTGAATTCCCTGGAAATATTTAGGTTTAATGGGAATAAAAACACTTTCAAGAAATTATACAGCAGGGGACAGTCTGCAGCTGCTAAGAGAATGGATTTTTTCATTCTTACATTAGTCCCAGTCTGTATCTGTAAACTATATATGTTAATGATGTGTTGTTTTTATTTTTATACAAAAAAATACTGCTACTTAACACCTGTAATGAATACCAGTATGAAGGTGGTTTATTGGTAAGTATTCTGTTACCTACGGGGGAATGGTTATACTAATATAAAGCATTGCATCTTTACAGTGATATAATTGTCTTGAAACAACGGCTGAAAACTTCACTTTATTCTGTCAATGAAAGGCTGCAATTTTGTGTTATGCAACCCCAAACCTGACAACCCATGTAAAAATGGACCCACACTCCTGCTTCCTTTTCGTATAGTCTAATGCTAGCTATGCTGCAGTAAGCTACTCGTATTACTGATCTACAACCTAGTCCTAGCTCAGTGTTAGATGAACGATCTTACTTTTTAAGTATCAACTTAGAATTACCATTTTATATGTTATACATGCAATTTCAACATTGAATACAGTGCCAAAATATCAGAGATTGGTGTATAGTTTAACATGTAAGTTGTCTTTCAATAAGAACTGGTCAAAATAGTGCCCCTTACAGGGCTTTATCAACAATACATCATCAAAGAATTGTATAGTTAGTGTCAGAAATTACTGGGGTTTCCAGAGTAACACAAAAGATCTGAAAGTGATTATTGAGATTATGATACAAGGGAAGTTTGAGAATAGCTGTAAATTCTTCCCATTTGAGAGTCATGTGTAACTATCTCCTAGAGAATGAAACATCATTTTGCTTATGAATATAATAAAATAACCAAAATTACTTGTAAAAAAGAAAATACTTGTCAGAAGTCATGAAGATTAAAAAAATGCTGTATTTGCTTATCTTATTTTCTACAATAATCCTAAATTGTTCTTGTAAAAAACCAAAGTTGATGGAAATCATGCGCGAAAGTGATTAACCGAAAGCAAATTTGAAGTCCTCTTTCCCTCAAAAAAAGTTCTACAGTATTTTATCATTGTAATTCTTTTTATACAATCAGACAAAGTAAAACATCAGTTAACAGGAAGGCATATAGTGTATTTGCTGGTTCTCAAGATAAAATAATGACTGCTTAAAATGCACTTTGCTCATTTCTGCAATCTTCTCGCATAGAAAATGAAAGAAAAATTGGCTTGGATTTTGGCAGCTTTCATATGGATATCATTCACACAAACGCAGAATGTGGATTTGTCAAGATCCCCAGAATCCTTAAGTCTGGTTTTTTTGTTATCATATTCAATTTGTTATAAAAACCAATTCCTAAATGGCCAAGCTTTATCTTAAATCAGTAAATCTTGAGGCTTGCCTTCGACCCTCCTGCTGGAAGGTAAGCAGTTTGATATAAGAAACTTTTAATAAAATATGCAATTGGGAAAAACATACCCATAAAGTAAAAATACTCTGATATTGTCTGTTCTAGCCTTTCTGTTTTAAAAGAATTCTTGGAAAAGCTTGCCCCTCCTCCAAGCTACATATAAGCATTCCAATCTTTCTGTATAATTAGAAGAGGTGAGATTTTGAGTAGTGTGAAAAAAAACCCATGTGGTTGAGGTGTTTCTTACTGCTTGAATAGTAATTAATCCTTATTTTGGTGAGACCGATTTGGCTCTTTCTCACAGAACCTCACTGCCTTGTCAATCTTAGTTTATCTATTTGAGTTCTCTGTAAAATAAATCTGACTTCAAAAAAAGATTGTCAAGTTTTGCCACAGGATGGAAACTGATTGATAATTATCATCCTCTGGTATTTCTGAAGGCATTTTGAGAAGTATCATGTCAGATGTTCTCTGTACAAGTACTTCTCAATTACAGAGATGTTATGTGAAGGGGAGGTATTGGGAACTTCTAAAGACTAACTTTTTAATACCATTTTAGCACAAAGAACATAAAAGGCATCTGATCATTTCAGATGATTGATGATGAAACATACCTATGTGTTTTTTCTTGCAACCTGTTCTCTGTCTTGTTTTGCCTAAAAGCTAACATCTACTGTCAGTGTAGAAGAGGGCTACAGAACTGTTACATGTTTTACCAGTTCACAAAACAAGAATGAAACAGGAAATTGTGATTCTACGGAGGCTTATGGTTAGTCCTTGTTTGCCAAAGGCCTATACATATGCATTCACCACAGGCATAAATCTACCAGTGTAACAGGCTGGGAAAAAGAGATATACTGTCAACAGTTTTGTTATGTGGTGTAACATTCAAAGTGTTGAAAAATACTCCTTTGTTATGAAATTATGGGCATGTTTTAGCTTTGTTTTTAAGCAACAGTGTCTCAACAAAACAAGCAATGCTTAATGGTGTATTCTGAGGCCTATTCTCACTTTATGGTTTAAAACACACAATTTCAAACTGACGCCAGAGCAGACATAAAAATATAGTGACTGTGTATGCAATCTGAATTCAAAGGCTGTAATTCGAGATTTGGTAGAAACTGTAGGTACCTTATGAGAAGGTCATTTCAATTGTGATGTAATGTGCCAAAGCTTAAAGACCAAGTGAAAATATTTATCTTTTGGTTACTGCTTTATTTAGCATCCATTGGAAGACACAAGCAGTGAGTCTATTGCTCAAAACTAATATGCACAGCGTAGAGTCAATGACATTCCATCTGCTCATATAATTCATTTTACACATTAAGCTCTATATTGCAATGGAGGTTTGTCAGATCTCTGAAAACTTAACCTGTATTGCAATTGCATAAAGAGGTTCATAAAAACTAATGAATAAACAAAGTAATTACTTACAAGTACAAAGAATTGGTATTTGCCAGTTGCACAACTTGAGTTTTTACAGGTTCTACTGCAATCAGGATATCTTGTTCTATAGCCATAGGGAGCACAGCATAACCACAGTAGTCTATATGTTCTCCTACCAAAGAAACATACAATTAATATACTTTGGAGTAATTCTTTCTAGAATAGCAGTAACAGGGCTTCTACAGGTGTTCAGTGTTGTCTCATACAAGACAATTTCTGAGTACAGTCTCAACTCTTACTATTTAAAGTTTGGGGCACATTTCCTCAATTTCATGTTACTGCACAAAAAATTCTGTTCTTTATTGATTTTATCTATCACATTTGTTTATAAATATTAACTTTTTAACATTGGCATATAAAAATAATTTTTAAAACCCTATGCAGATTATTGTCTAGCAATGAGAATGGCCACATTATTTGTACACTGTTGTGACAGTACAAAAATCAAGTCAAATCAATCACATAAAACTGACGACTGGAAGAGAAAGGCGCCACGTGAGTCCTCATTATGTGATCTCCTCTGCTTGTGTGAGTGATTCATTAGCCACTAGATAAAGCTTGTGGTGAAAATTACACCACCACCCCCCCCAAAAAAAAAAAAACAACCAAAAAAACCCCTCAAACATCTGGACCTTTTTTGCAAGAAGATAATAATTATATCTAAATAATCATTAATGAAGTTGCATACAACACATAAAGTACCATTCAAATAGAAAATGTATGTAGTAAACAGCCTCCCTCTTGGGAATAGTTCTCAGTTAGCATATGCTGTCTATTCAATATACATGATATGTTCACACAACACTGAGATAACAATCATCAATAATTGCACAATAGACTAATTGATTTTCAAAGCTCTGTTTTGCATGATCCTTTTACTTACAATGTCTTCAAATGCATAGGGTTACTTTACGAATATGCAAGAAATTGAGCTCTAGGGAGAGCACAATCCTAACGTGGATAGAGAAATCTCAAAAATAAGGCTGCCACAGAAATACAAGTAAGTCCTAAACACAAAATAATTGTGTCTCTCCAGTCTGCCAGTGAATCACAATCAACTATTCTAAATCTGTAGACACATCTCTGTGGAAAAGTAAGGAAGAGGAGATGACGGTAGAATCACTTCATGCTTTATCATATGCATTGCTGTGTGGCTGGTTATATTTGGTAACTGAAATTATAATGGAAGAGCAAAAAATACACTGATTTAATTTGTGGATGCACTGTTCATCAACTACTTTAGATTAGATTTCCAAATCCTTTAAAAAAAATGGTATCCAACCATAAGCTGGCAAGTTACTCCAGTTTTCAAAACCATTGCTACTGTCTATGCCTTTTCCAAAACTGATATTTCAGTGTGCATTTTATTATAACGAGGCACAGTAAAAGCTAGTGAAGTATATTCTCTTCTCCATTTATCACAAGCAACTTCTCTGAAAAAAAAAAACCCAAAATTAAGACCAACATTACTTTGATTTTATATTTGAAACTACCAGGCTTCCATAATGGCAGACAAAATAAGAGAAGATTAATTTTTCTTTTACCTATTAAGTTGACTCGCCCGGGTGCACGAACATAAAACTTGGGAGCCGATCCAAATTTTGATATAAACATCTCCTTCAGCCTCTGCAACCTGAAAAGCAGATTAGAAACATTTAAAAGGACTACATTTACATAAAAGGCAGGAAGTTTCAATGTTTCTTGAAGTAAATTTGATTCAAGTGTACAGAGTTTTCTGTGTTACAGGAGCAACATTAAGCTGCTTTTGCGCTTCACAGAACATTGATTGTGACAGAGAAGACTCTATTTAGAATATTCTGATTAATAAGAAGTGTGTATGTTCACTTGAAAAAGATAGAAGGGGCCTTATTTTATTTAAGTCATCTCTCTAGGTTGGTTCCAAACAGAAGCAGGGAAGGCAGTTGCCTGGTTTAACAAAGTACCATAGCCTCCACCTACCTTTCCTATGCTACAACTCTGTAAAACTGTTTGCTATTGAGGAAGAATCCAGCAGTGTGGACCAACTGTTTGTGGTACTGGGATTTCACACACGCACACACAGAGGTACTCCCTTCAAAGTCAGATCTGACCACACCAGGCCTGAGCAAATTAATTTTCTTCTAAGTTTTGACTTCTATCAATTTCCATTTTAGACACTACCCCATGCCTGTACAAATGCTAAAGAACTAAAATTCCAAACCTCGGGTTATCCCTATGACTGACTTTGACAGTATTTACTCTACAGGTTTACAGCAACAGTTCCCAGAAAGTTCTTCTGGTTTTCCGTTTGGAGGCATCAGATGTGCCACTGAAAATACCAACACAAAGGAAAATGTGGCATATTGCTTTGTTTCCTAAGACTGTAAAGGTGTCTGGCTTCCACCCTGTGTTGCAAAGTGGGGATGCTTTATCGTGTCATGTAGGAACAAGAAGAGATTAAGCCATTGTCTTAGTGAAGAATGAGAAATTTGATAGTGATACACTTCAAAACTACCTTAAAGCAATTTAGGTCACACACTAACCCATTAACATTCATTAACATAAGCAACAGACTAGAATGATGAAAAAGCAGTAAGAATACAAGAAAAATAATCTCTAAAATGGGACTTACAATATTTCATTGGCATACCCTGTTGGGTATGCTTTAAAGCAGGTAGCTGATTAAATTTAGGTTTTGGGGGTTTAGGCTACTAACAAAACTCCTAACTAACAACAACAAAAAAAACCCTAGCCTACTAACAAAAAAACAGGAACCCTGCTAAGGTTCCTACATTTAGTCTAAAACTAGAACTGAAAGCCTAGTTAATGCAAAGCGTAAGTAAGAAGATGGCAATGAAAAACAGATGTAACAAAATTTCACAGTCAGTTATTTAGTTTGTACTTCTTTGTAAAAGCTGTGTTACTGTCCAACGATATATATTCAAATGCTTTGTAAGATTTCTTTAGATGGAAAGCTGCAAAATACTATTTGTTGTGATTTAACAGATCTTTCAGTACTTTTCCCATCTCAGTGCCCAGTAACAAAGCTGTGTTAGGTCCCTCTATAATTTCCCTTTATAATCTGCCCTGGTATTGACTGGTTTATCACTCTTACAATTAGCAGAAGCAATTTTCTGCCATTTCATTGTACGATCCCTTTTCTAGATCACATTAATAATATTATAGTCCACAGGGGAATCTGTTGGCAGAATTCTAGGTGTTAACTTTATTCCTTTTTGTGTCAGCCTTCAGAATGCTTCTTGGTTTCACAGATATTTTTATAGTGGGCATTGGTACCAAGAGACTAAGAACAGAGCAGTCATGGGGGCGTGTTTATCTAAGTGCTGATGGATCTCTTTTTTTTTTAATGTGGGTTTTACAAGCAGGCCTGATGAAAGACTATTTACAGGCTTTGGCCTTGATGTTGCAACACGCACACCGCATTTTAAGCACCTACATCAGAGATGGCTGTCAGAAGTGCTAAACTGAGGCATCCCTCACAACTTCACACATCCAGCTCTGGCAACGCCGGCCTCGTGCTTCCCACCTGACTCGCAGGGAAACACGCTGCTAGCACACCCAAGTAACAAAAGTTTAAAAAACCGAGCCTTCTCCGTTGCCAACTGAAGTAAAAAGCTTAGGCTGAACTGTGTGTGTATCGACTTCCACACAAGGCCTGCAGCTCAGTTCTGTTGGAAGAGGCTGGCCCGGTGAGTGCTGTCGCCATGGGCCGGGCTCAGCCCTGCCAGGGAATCATTGCTGAAAGACGAGGAGGTAACCAGTATCCCCAAAATTCTGACAGAAGAAAAAGTGACGGGAGGCATGATGAGCGAGTTCTTCCCGCTCCCGCCACCGCGCCGCGGTGCGAGGCGGCAGGGCCTCCCCGTGAGGAGGGGGCCGCGGGCCTCCCCGCGCAGCCGGCGGGAAAATCGAAGCACGGCCAGGCCGGCGTGCGGGCGCCAGAGGGGCTCCCGGGGCGGCGCGGCGTGCAAGGGGCAGGCTGGCTGCGACCAGGCGAACCAAAACACCGCAAGTCAGAACCCTCTCGCACCTCAGACCAGGAGCATGGAGACAGGCTGTCCCACCTGTCCTCCCACCCGCCCGGGTCCGCCTGCACCGCCCGCCCGCGCAGGGATACACCGCGCCCCGCCCGCGGACGTGCTCGCCGGGACCGGGCCCGAGGGGAGCGACCCACCCACCTGGGCTGCTCAACCAGCTGAACCGGGAGGGTGCCGGGGGCGTCTGCCGCCATGGCGCTCCCCCCGCCAGCAGCCCCTGGCTGAGGCGGGCAGCGGCGCGGTGCGGCGGCTCCGGCGGGCCGCGGTCACGGGACAGGCAGGCACCGTCCTTCCGGGCGGCGGGGCTGGCAGCCCGGCCTCTTCCCCGCCCCGGACCCGGACCCGGACCCGACCCGGCGGGAGGGCACTGCCGAGGCGGCGGTGCCGAACCCGCAGGCTGCTCTCGCACCCACACCGCACACCGCAGCGCGCCCGGCGGTGGGGCCGCGCTGCCCTCGGCTCCTCGCCCACCGCAGTCCAGACGTGAGAGGAAAGCGGCTGCGACGTGTGAAGGAAATAGTTTTTTTTTTTCCTCCATTCCTGTCAGAATGTAGCTGGCAACAGAGAAACTTCAAAAACTACCCCCAGCCTGGTGCAGGCTCCCCCGCGGGCCCTGGGGCTTGGAGCAGCCCTGAGCGGGGCCAGTACCGGCTCTGGCTAAATGCACGTGGGATGAAAACAGTAAGCTGGCAATACAAGCCCCTACAGCATTATTTTTTTTACCCCTTGTATTTTTTCTGGTGTGTAGTTCTGCCAGCTTGGCTCAAACAAGCAGTCTCGCAGGTCCTGTTTACCCCTCAAGATGAATGGCTGCACTCACTTAAGAGGAGCTGAGCTTTTGGAATGTGTTTACAAGCTCACCCGCTCATGGTTACTGTCTGTGTTGGTATCTTACAGCCCCTAATATCCCACTCGTGAATCTTTAAGTGCCTGCACTTCGAGAAGCATAGTAAGTGGAAATTTCATTGCGGCTTTACATGTCTTTCTGAGGTAAAACTTTTTTCTCCCCATCAGTATGAATGGCAAAATAGAAGCACGGTTTTTAACACTTAGCAATGGCAATGGGTGGGGCGACAACCCTTCAGAAACTGTAACAACATAAAATGACCAACAACAGACAAATCTGGAGACCCAATAAATCCTGCCAAGGTGCCTGGGAGTTTGTGAGAAGTACAGGCCTTGTGGAGAGGCAAAACTTGCCTGTCCAGGGATTTTGCCTCACTCAGGCAAAGACGGCAGCAGAAATTAGTGTGTAAGTATCTTCAGAAAGCCAACGTTTTGCAAAGCCCGTGGTTTTTAGTTTAGGCCTTTTAAAACTGCTGCTACAGCGTTATGTCTTTGAGGTAAAACAGAGTGCACGTAAACCGTTCAGCAGCACCGAGTGAGGCAAATAATCTGCACTGAGGGCTGGGCGACGCTGCCAGGATCGGCGAGCGGCCGAGGTTTTTGAATTTGCCATGCAGAGGCGCGGCCGCAAGGCTCGCAGCTCCAGCCCGCGGGAGCCGGGCTCGCAGCGCTCACAGCCGGCTACACGGCGACCAGCCCCGGCGCCACCGCGGTGTGGCCCGGGGAGGCCCCTCCGGCGCCAGGGGCCGAGGCAGCGCGGCGGCGGTTGCTAGGGCCGGTTGCTAGCGGGGAGAGGAAACGGGCGGTGGTGCAGCACCGATTGGGCTCCGTGTGGCCCGGGCCGGGGGCGGGCGGCAGCGGGTTCCGGGCGAAGCGGAGCCACATTGGGCAGCGCCGCGCGGCGTTGTGGGAGAAGGGGCCGTCCTCGCTGCCTCCTCCCTCCGCCGGCCCCCTTCCCCTCCCCCCGCCCGTCCTCCGGCCAAGATGTCTGACATGGAGGATGATTTCATGTGCGATGATGAAGAGGACTACGACCTGGTAGGGCGCGGGGGGAGGGGGGGGGGGCGGCGGCGCGGGGGCCTCGCGGGAGCGGTGCCGCTGGGGGCCGGGGCCGCCGCCCCGGCGGGCGCTGCCCCGTCAGGGAGCGGTGACAGGCTGAGTTCCCTCTCGGCCGGGAGGGGTGGTGGCAGCGGCCGCGAGGGGCGGGTGCTGGTTTCGGAGCAGGCCCCGCCACTTCCCCGCGGAGAAAACGGGCCAGCTTCGGCCCCGGGCGGTTAGCTAGGCCCCGGGCTGGCCCCCTCGGGCCTGCGCCCCGGTTCGCCTTCCCCGGGGGTCAGGGGGAAGGGAGGGCTCCGGTGCGCTGTCCCCCGCCCCCCCCCCCTCCTCCTCCTCCTCCTCCTCCTCCTCTGACCCCAGTGTCGGGCACGAAATAAAGTCGTGAAGTTGCCTGCCCTCCTCGCCACCCGCGGCTGCGGGAGGTCCCCGGGGGTACATGTCAGTCTTGTGCTTGCGTGAGCGTCAAACTGAGGGAAAAGTGGGGGGAAGAGAAGAAATGGCCCCACAGCCGGTTTCTGATGCAATGTGTCGAGGGTATACTCATTTTTAACTTTTTTTCTTCATAGTCTTGGTGAGCTTCCCCCCTCCCCCGCTTAATTGCGGAGTTTGGGGGTTGTCCTGTTATATCGAGCTGCATTTTGACATCAGGTTTTGTTCTAAGCTTTTGCAGTTAAGAAAATGCTGCTTGCAGTTAGCAACAGACCAGTTTATCGGGGGGGGTAGTTGGGAATGTAATTGAAGTGTTTTACTGTAACGAGTCTGCTTTAGATTATTAAAAACAAAATTTTTACAGTGAGTAAAACCATCTTGTGCTATGTTAGTAAACCAAATAGCTGTCATATTTGAAACAAAAAATGTTTTCTGTGCTGTCTGATTAGTTGTAATTCTATTGCCATTGTCTTATACTGGGGCTTGAAGCTTGATTGGTTGGTTTTTTGCTTTTCTGAACTTTGCATAGGTTTTTAGATCAGAGGCGTTTTTAAAAAAAGCTGTGTATGGTTGAGGCTTGAGTATTTCATTCATTTCAGCTAAACCTGTATTTACAGTACTGCAGTTTCACTGAAGAACCCCAGATGCTTGTGGAAGACTTGCTTTCTAACAGATTACTTGATAATCATTGCTACTTATGAATTCATGCAAGAGACTTCTCTGATTTTATCTGAAATAGTTTCTGGACAGATTCGTTTATGAGCTGCTCAGAATAAGCTGTGTGACTTTGGATATAGAATAAAACCATCTGAGTTTTGGTTTTGAGTTTTTTTAAATTCACGTAAAAGCGCGGTTTGACATGTGTTGTCATCTTACATGAGCTGCTTGTGTCAGTATTCCAAGAACCATTACTGTTCCACTTAGGTCCATGAATGAATTCACAGTCTTCTGCAAACAAGGTTTCTGAAGGCAATACACTGAGACTATTAAAATATTTTGTTGGTCCAGTTTATTCGAGAATCAATTTCCATTCATTAACACTGAAATCCATGTCCTGATTTAAAATACTGTGTTTATTTTTCCATGTGATACAAACAATGGAATACTAAACACAGCAGAATTCATCTTTAATATCCATAACATGAGAACTGGGCATGCGGAGAAACCATTGGAACTGTGGTTTTTTCAATCTTTAAATGCAGCTGTCTGCATATAAATTTGAGTAAGAGTGCAGCTCGGAGCTCACTGTGTGTTATGTCAGTGTTCACCAAGAATAATTTCTGGTGTGACACTTTTTCCTGTGAAGTACTTTCTTCCTCATCAGAAAGGCCTTGCTGAAACTTCTTGCTTGTGGCAAACTTCAGCCCCTGACAGTAGTTACTTCCTGGCACGTTTTCATCATCGTTAATTACTACTAGCCCAGACCTTTCCCAAACTTAAAAATACTCCTTGTAATAGTTAGGAGCATGTTATTTTTTTTTATCTTCTGTATGTGAATCCTATGTTAAAGCACCAAATAATACTTAAGTATCCTTAAATAAAACAGATTTTTGAAAATTTAATTCGGATTTCTAACTGATGGGAGAAAAAACAACCCAGAATTTCAGAATAAAAATATTCCAGCTAGACTAGTTCAGCATTCTTGGACTGACAAACCATGACTGAATGTTGTTTTCAAATGTGTTTGAAACTGTAATTGCAGTGTTCTGCAAAATTGTTTTGGAAAATAGTTAAGAGCCCTGAAGACAGGGCCTGGTTTCTTCCTTTCATTTTGATATAAATCTAGTTAAACTAAGACTAGAAGGAGATGCATGGTTCTCAAGTCCAGTGTAAAGGCTGTCACAGAAGGGTTTGAAACAAACAAAGAGTATAAGACAAAATACTCAGGTAAGTACACTATTGAAAACAAAAGAGTACGTGAGAGTGTTGGTGAATTTTTTTTTTTTAAGGAATAGGAGGAGAGGCGGTAATTACAGAAAGAGTTAATGAAAGAAATAGCTGTTTTGTCAAAATACAGTATGATAAAACTAGATTCAGGTCTGCCAGGGTCGCTACTAGCCTAAAAATAGTAGTGCAAAGAAGGCTCCCAAAAAAGTGTTCATTTTGTCAGCTTTTATTAGAAGTGATTATGGCTGTTCCTCTTTAAATGTGCTCTTGACCTGCTGACTGTGTAGAACCAGCCAGTTAAATTTCCTTAAAGGATGCAAATGTTTGCACTTGAACTGAAATGTGAACAGATAGTCTGTAGGCCTAGCTCTTTCCCAGCTTCATCATGCATTTTTGTATAATTAGAGTAATTACTACACTGTAAACAACTGAAGACTACCCACTTTACTGATCATAGCTGACTGTTTCTGCTTAGGTTTTCATTGGGTTAAAAGTCAAGCTTTTGCATGTAAATGACCTTGGCTGCTTCTATAGAAGTTAACTTGTATCTGTTGGAGGTCTCGATGGGAGGAAAAAATTCCATTTATATTCGCAGGTGGATGAACCTGGATGCACAATTTGCTGGTAATGTACAGTGACAGCCTTGATTATAACATGAATTATTCCACTCTATGCTTCAGTGAACAGAATAATGTTTACTGGTCATTATGAAAACCACTCAATTTTAATTTCTAGTTTGGTGCTCTTAGGTGCTTTACATGTTGTCAGTCCAGGTTCTGTTTACTAGTTTCAGCTTGAGGGTGGAGAAGCAGAAAGAGGGAAGGACCATTGTGAACTTTTTTGTTTTCAGTCTCAGACAAACAGCTACATTTAAAATTTACTTGGAGACTAAACTCAGCCTTTCCTTAGAAATTGATTCTTTTCATTGTACAATGACAACATATTGACAGTTGTAATACAGCTACTTGATTATTTTTTGTTTGTTTGTTTTAAATAATGAATTTGTCGCTGGTATTCTTAATGACACATCTTTTTTTGTGTTCTGAAGTTCAACTTTAAAATTAATCTGGGGGAAGGATAGTCAAATCTGTTCACTGAGCAACTTGTCCTTTTATGTTATGGAATTGTATTATTTCAGTGACTTCAGTAGAAGAGCTGTGTGCGCTTCCAGTAAACAGCCAGCAGGTTGCACCTTGGTGAGATGGCTACAGGTTCATGGGGATTGACATGGCTCAAATATGGAAAGCATGCTTTCAGATTACTGAGGATTTCCCTTTTCGGGCTGTGTTGATAACTAGGAAATAGGCAGTCTTACATTTTATTTCAAGCTCCCAGAATGGCAGCTTCGTAAACACGAATTTATTCGCTTATTTCTTTCCAACAGGGAGAAATATAGTCCATTTCAGAAGGAATTTCTGTATGTTACCAAGCTTGTTAAGCAGTCTCATCAATAGACAGGGAATTTCCCCCTACCTTATATTGATGGTTTTTTAATAGATAGTTGAAATTTCATGCAGATACTTGTACTTCTTCCCAATTCTTTATGTTTCAGTATTGCTGTAGTTTTAAAAACTACATGCATATTGCAAACAAGAAAGTGATAATGCTGCAAAAACAAGCATTCAGAACTAGGCAGATAGCAAATCAAGCGGATCCACTTTACCCTTTTCTGTTTCTTTTCTATGTTTAATTACATTAGTATGTGATTAAAAAAAAATCATGAGCTTCACAGAGGACATAGCATATACTATTCTCTGAATTAATTACTATTTTATATTGATTCAGTGTGTGACCTGATATTTTATTTTATGCGTTCTCTTCAGACTCATCTTTAAACACAGAATTAATATATTTGGGGCTTATTTTTCTCATTACCATAATGTCTCGGAAGGAAATACTGGAGCAAAAAGCATGAGAATAATTAGTAAATTCTTTCCATCTGACCAAGTGTCAGTAAGTTCTGGTTGTTTGTTGGGTGGGGGGGGAGTGGTTTGGGAGAGTTATTTAGCAGTCCGTTCAGAGCTGAGCTCCCCAGGATCTGATACACAGTTTAGTATTAAACAGAAGTAAATTAAATCTAAAGTCGTGCTAAAACCTGGACTTTTAGAAAAGGACGCACTTAACTATAGGAGAGCTGTGTGACAGAGGGTGAAAGAAAAGACGCTTCCACCCTCTTTACATGTCATAATACTATTTTTTTCTTTCTGCAGTCTCCTGTCTCATTTCTATGCATCTTCCAACTTCTGCTTAAAAAAAAAAAAAAAAAAAAAGGCAGAGCCCTGTCTTTCCACAGAACTGTGCTGACCCCATTGCCAATTGCTGGCTTCACAGACTTATTCCTGGTGTCAGCCCTGGTGTGAGCCAGCAGACACAAGATGACTTGCAGAGTTAGTGAATAGGAGCGGAAGAGCAGAGACACCTGGAATATGAAAAAGAAACCCAGGACTCCCAATGCATGGTTGAGTGGTTGCAGACTTCTTAGATGAAGCACACTCACTGTTTTTAGTCTCACGGTTTGTCTCTGTTCCTTTCCTCTTTACTCTTTTGCATTCCAGCCTGATTGCTTTCTTTATATTCATGTGCCTGGATACCGGTGGCAAATGCACATAGAAACTGTTACTTGGCTTTTGTCCTGCTGCCTGGGGGCCAGTGGTCCAGGAAGAGCAAATGCAGAGAAAGTTGTACTTAGTGCTGGGATGGTGTTCAGTTGGTCACTTGTGGCCAGTGCAAAATAGTGCATGTTCATTGTGGATGAAATGTTCAACAAATCTAGCTGGCAAGCTACTGTATTAATACCACGAGGAATTTTTTTTTCCAGTTGGCCTCATTTGGGCATTTTTGTGTTGTTTTTTAAAAAAACCCAAACAAACCAACCACTCCCCCCCTCAAACCCACATCACTAGTACTCTTGCAAAATATCAGGTCTTCGCTCCAAATCCTAGAGTTAGCAGACCTCCTAAATGCCATGGTTATGAAACACAGTTAGCTGAAGTAACATCAACTTTGTACCAGACTTACTCTCAGAAACAACTGCACTTCTGAAAAAAAGCATGTTTTCAGTCAGTCGCATGGTTGAAATTTGGTAAAATTACCAGCAATTGAAAATTGACAGTAATAAGTATTGTTAATAATGTCCCTGAAGGATAGGTTTCTACAGAAATAGAACTCTGTGTTGTGTCTTCTGTCTGGAAAGTTATCTTCTGAATGGTTACTTTCTCTTTTATTTTTTTTAAAAGGTTGCCAAAGTAGGAGTTTGGCTGCTATACAGATAGTGAATGATACACAGAGAAGCAGAAGTTTGGTTTTTTCTGGATTATCACTCCGCTTTCAATGTAGAGGTTAGGGAAGTGCTTTAGGCAAGAGAGGAGGCAAAAAAATTAGTAACTAAACAATGGGCATTTTCACAAAGTATGTCTTTGGGTTTGTACATGTTTAACTGTACCAGGTTAATGTGCCACTCCAATGTGCTAGAATACCACAAGTCTACTCCTAAATGTCACCGATACAGTGTTATGGTTTCCAAGTTCATGTACCATATTCTGTCTGTGAGGAGAGGTGTCATGCTTCAAGAGCCCTATATAATCTCTGGAGACCACATTGACTAAGGCCTCGGCTACAGTTTTCTGAAACCACAGCTGGTTTTCTTACCCTCCATGTCACCTGCTCCTCTGCCATAGCTCACCAGCCTCAGGACTGCATCTGTGTAAGCACTGGCGGGTCTGTTCTCTCAACCCAAGCAGGATCAGCCGTCATCAAGGACTCGTACAGCATAAAATGTTGAATTGCTGCAGGGAAGGGGAAGGGGAATCCTAGGACCAGAAATGAGCAAGGGGTCGGGGAGTGCTGGATGCTTTTAACCTGCCTTTGCTGCTGGAGAAACTGCAAATGGGTCCATGCCCTAAAAAGGATGAATAAAGCTGACGGGGGTGAATTGTCTTCTATATGTGTTAGTTTTAGAAGCTGAGGCTTAATGTTTTAAAGCTTTTTAGTACTAGGTGAAATTAAATTTCTGAAAACTTAATACAAGACTTGTAAATTAAATTGGTTCCTTGATACTAATTTAACTTTCATTAAAATTATTTGAAAGAACTATGTTCCAGGCAGAGTAAGCTACATCAGAGGTTCTATCTCCATTACAGTTGAGCTAGTGTGATAATTTTTCTTCCTCCAAAAAGTGATGTGATGGGATTGGATTGTTTATAACTGACTACATTTAGAACATGCAGATTTTCAATGAAGCAATGCTTAAATAATGTCTTAACTTTTTTAAAACTACATTTTTTTAAAAGCTGTATCAGGGCTTTCTGATTTCATGAGTAATAATAAAAAAACCCACTTGTTTGTTTTGATCCTCTCAGGAAGGGAGAACCAAATGGGTTTCAAAGATCAGTTCTGTGTATGCTGACTTCTGTCAGTTTTTTAGGCCTGTTACTTTTTTTTACATCCGCTGGGGCTAAAGTATATCACACAGGTGCTTTTGTATCTTGAAGTTATAATTAAGAATGTTCTTTATTATGCAGAATACTAGTTCTAGATGGTATAGAAGAGATTTTGAGTAGAAATCCTTTTTGTAAACCTGATATTCTACTTAATTTTTGTACTTTTTTGGTTTGGTATTGCATTGTTTGATGCAACAAACTTTCTACCTGGAAGAGTTGAGTTGGGGAAGTTGTTCTGACAGGAAGCAGGAGTATTGGAAATGAGGGTGAGGAAAGGTTAGGCATTTGGTATCTGAATTTATTGTTAAAAGAACTTTTCAGTACTGGGAAGGAAATGCATCTTTTTCTTGTTTTGAACTTTGAGGATACAGCTTCACACTTTTCTTCCTTCTTTCCTTTTGCTTTTGAAAAAAGCGAAATGTTCTCACATTGATATCATACAGCACTAAGCCATTTCTGCATCAAAAGAAGGTAGAGTGCTGGTTCTTCTGAACTGTTCAGCACTGGCGTAATTGGGCATTGATGCAAATTAAGATGCAGTATCTGCATGGCTGGTTTTTATTTTTAATTGTCTAGAGATTCATGGCATCATCTCATACTTGGTTCATGGCTTTAAAGTTTTCTTCACAGCCATTAAGTCTAAATACGCCTTTTAAAGCAAGCACCTTACATAGCATTTCCTGGAAGTAGGAAAGCCCTATCTCCCTTAGAGCTTTGAGTCCATGTCAGCATCCTAAATTTGATGAGAGGCAAAGAGGCATAGAATGAAGGAAAAATATAGCTGTGAGAACATAAAACTACTACCTTTGATGCATTTCAGAGTATTTCCATTAGAAAAAAATTATCTCTGGACATTAAACTTACTCCTTATTATGTATTAATATTATTACAAAAATAGCTTTATGGGATATTTAGCTAGCATTGAGAAAAATTATCTGAAAAAAGGCTTCCTATATGAGTCCACATTCAGAATCACTGCCAGAGTTAAGGTGAACATTTAGATGTGTCTCGCTTCAGGCTAACAGAGCACATTGCTTCCTAAAAGGAATTAATTTAGTTTACTTTTATTTGTGTACAAATAGATACTTCTGCCAAAAATATTCCCCATTGTTCAAGTTTAGTATAAACATCAGCTGATTGCAAGTATCTTACATGCTGTTTTAAGCTTTGGCAGTGTATATCGTCATAGGGTGCCTGGTAGACTTACAGCTATTGACATTTATATGTTCTTGTAGCTGCACCGTCAATGTTGGATCAATAGGGTAAAGAACTGACGAAACAAAGCTAACCAAAATGAAAGTCACCCCAATGAAACAAGATACTTCCTTCCTGTGTTCTTTGCAGTTTTCAGTATTAAGTTTTTTAGTTCTCTTAGAATTCAGAAAAAAAGGTTTGTGGAATTCGGTAAGCTTTTAAGTCCATTCATTCTAATGGACTAAAGTACTAATACTTCATGTGAATATAAATCAATACGTACATGAGCATCTTGCCTACCTGTAACAAATATAAGCAGGTTGAAAAATACCTCAAGGACCATGTTTAATGAAATTGGGCCAACCGTTAGCTCCCATAATTTTTCCATTAGAACTTCAGAAAACTTAAACTTTGAAAGATGTGCTTGCACTGTAGGGAAGAGACGGCTAATTTAAAACTTCTGTCTTGCCTCATCTTTTTTTCATTCCTTCCCATGGTTTTGAAGGAGTCCGTTAATATTAGCAATATATGAATGAACAAAGGAATCAATATGCCTGATGAAGTAGTACAGTAAAAGAAGAAATTCCAACTTAACGAAGGGCACCTGACTACGCATTCTTTATATTGTTACAGGGGAAGGTTACTCTGATGACAATAACTTTGAGATTTAAACAGTTTCTATTAAGCAGTTGATCTCCTAATAGCTAAGCGCTCTGTTGAGAAAAGTTGTCTTGAATATGCAGATGTGAAATATTTTTAACTTGTGTAACAACTTCATTTGAGGTTTATTTGAGCTTTGTTAGTGTTTTGCAATTCAGGCATGCAACATTGTCCTTCAGCAAAAGAAGATAAACTACTTAAGGGTTTTTTCATCAGAAAAAGCCTTGGAGTACTTTTGTTTGGTTGGTTGGTTGGTTTGTTTTGGTTTTTTTAATGAATTGTCCTGGTGGCTGGGATGGAGTTAACTTTCTTCTTAGTAGCTAGTGCAGTGCTGTGTGTTGGTTATGATGTGAGAACAACGTTGATAACACACTGATGTTTGTAGTTGCTGCAAGGTAATGTTTATACTGTCGAGGATTTTTTGGTTTCTTGGGCTTTGCCAGCCAGAGGGCTGGAGGGGCACAAGAGACTGGGAAGCGACACGACCAGGTCAGCTGACCTGAACCAGCCAGGGAGGTATTCCATACCATGGGATGTCACGCTTGGTATATAAACTTGGAGGGTCAGCTGGGGGGGTAGTCATTTCTCGGGGGCTGGCTGGGCATGGGTCAGCGGGTGGTGAGCAGTTGTACTGTGCATCCCTTGTTTTCCTTTCTCCCTTTTCCTTTGGATTTTAGCCTTTTTCCCCAACTTTTCATTATAATTGTTCTTGTTATTGTTATTGTGTTCTTACCTTTTTTTATTCTGTTTAAATTATTAAATTGTTCTTCTCTCAACCCTCGAGTGTTACATCCCTTTCCGATTCTCCTTGCCACCCCTCGGGGTGGGTGTGTGTGTGAGAGAGCAAGCAGCTGTGTGGTGCTTGGTTACTGGCTGGGGTTAAACCACAACATGAAGTAATAATTAGTAGAAGTAAATTCTTTAATTTGTTTGGCGCTAGTGTACATGATGGGTAATTATTTGATTAAACTATGGTGTCTATGCCCCACCCCACCCTCTTTGGCAGTATCTTTAGCGTTTTCTCAATTGTCTCCTGCTTCTCAGCACAGAAGCAGCTGTTGTTATCATCATTCTTTTTTTTTATTCCCTTAGACAAGTATGAATCATTATGACATAAAAAGGCAGTTTAGAGAGAGATTCATGGAAGCATTTTATGTCCTCTATTGCTGAATCACTACTTGTGTGGCAGCTCAGCCAGTCTTTTCTGTGGATAGCAAAGGTCATATAATAGAGCACCTTTTAGAAGACTGGTGGCCAGCATGTTCGCTCTCCCCCCAAAATGACATATGCTATTAGCCGTCTGTCCTTAAACACCAAACTTGGCAGAATTTTAATCATACAGTCTGTACTTGTCATAAAGGCAAAGTTGGTAGAGCTACAAGTTCATTAGTCCAGAAAGAAATCTGTTGACAGGCAAGTGTTGGTGGGTGGTGAGGCTGGCCTAGTAATGGAAGAGAGATGAAATCATCCTAAGAGTCCATACCTGCTACATGCTCGAAATCTGAAGATTTTCTGTTAATATATAAGCATTCCATGTCAGTTTGAACAGTATGTTTTATTATATTTTACTAATTTTGAGCACAGTATTAGAAGTTCTGAACCTTTCTTTTTTCTCTGATTTTTATTTGTTTTTTTCTCTTTTCCTGAAAATGTAGGAATATTCTGAGGACAGCAATTCTGAACCAAATGTGGATCTGGAAAATCAATACTACAATTCCAAAGCTTTGAAGGAAGATGATCCCAAAGCAGCATTAAGCAGTTTTCAGAAGGTTTTCTGTCTTTATGTTCTATCTGTTATTTTCATATTAATTCACATTTTAAAATACTTGCTTACCATTTGAGTTAGTTTCTGGAATTTTAAGAATAACGTCTATATTTTAACTTACTAATGTGCTAAGTTTATCATTAGACAACGTAGACTCCTGGCTGACTGCCTTTCAGGATCATTCTTGGGGGGCATAAATAGGACATGGAAGAGTCATATTTTTATCACAGAACTGAGTTTTTAATCTTCAGGATTTACCAAGTTAAACTATGCTAAGTGTGTTTTCATGTGTTAACCATAGAAGCCAGATCCATTGGTTTTTTTAAAAATGAAACGGTGTTTCCCCAGTGCCTTATGTAATGTATTATATTTGGTTTGCTATCTGATTCCAAAGCTTTAAACATGTAATTACTTAGTGACACAGTTTCTTTCCTTCGTGTCAGTTTTAAATTTTTAGTGTTTGCACACTGCCGCCAGAAAGCAATATGCCAGATGTAACTTTTTAAAGAAAAAATAGGGTTTTGCCTCTCTTGGCTTATTTATAGTGTATAATGTTATTATATACATGACAAAAAAAACCTCTAAAATTTTTGCTTACAAAAAAATCCATTAACTGTGTTATGTTAAAGCCTAGAAGCCTTTCTGATACATGAAGGAACTATAGTGGTTCAGAAGTGCAAATTTTTGACTAATTTAGTCAAGGGGCGGGTTGAGTCAGTTTTGCAGGGGGTGCTACAACTTTTTTGTGTGTATGTATTTATGGAGTGACGTTAAATTTTAGTGTCTGGTGTTACAACAACAAAATGTATAAATAACAATTCACCCTCCCTACATCAGCTAAGTTGTGAAAACTAAGTAAGATACATATCCCTCACTAACTTTCTCAATAGTATCAGGGAAGAGCAAAACTGAAGAACAGGGCAGAGTCAAACACTACTTTGAAAGGAACAGAGTGGTGGGAAAAGGCATGTATGGGTTATGTACATTTTAAACAAGATGCAAATCAATTTAGGTTTGAATAAAGCTTTTATAAATTTGTCTTTAAAATTGTTTTGTTTCAGGTTTTGGAGCTCGAAGGTGAAAAAGGAGAATGGGGATTCAAAGCTCTGAAACAGATGATTAAAATAAACTTTAAATTGGTAGGAGTTACAGCTATCACTTGAGAGTAAATGGCATAAATTTGTGTTTGATCCAGAGATCTTAAGTTATTATTTTAATTTATGGCTATGACAACTAAATCTGCCAGAATTCATGTCTTGCAGCCTTTAATGGCTACTACAGACATGGCAGGGAAATTGTGGTGTAAGTCAAAGGCAAAATGGATGCAAAATAGCTACTGTAGTCAGCTGATACTCTCTGAAAGTTTGAGGTTCAGTCCTTGCTATTCTGAGGTATCTTACCATTGAAACCAGTAACACTTCTCTCTGTGTGTACTTCACCAGAACAAATCAGTGAAAATTTTATATGCTACATACACAACCATTCCAAATAGTTGTATAGCCAACTCTGTTTTCTTTGTTGAGGTAAATATTTTAGATGTCTAATCCATGCAGTCTTGCTGAAGTTATTACTGATTCTGCTGCTTGTGTATAAAGTGGTGATGTAAAAGTTCCTAATAGCAACCACTGCTGCATAGGCTTTCTGTTATGCTTTCCTTTCTGTATCTGTATTTGCAAGACATAATTCAGTTTTTAATGATTAAGACAAAAATTATAATGTAATTTTCTTTTTCTTGTAGACTAACTTTCCTGAAATGATGAACAGATATAAACAGTTATTGACCTACATACGGAGTGCAGTTACGAGGAATTACTCTGAAAAATCCATCAATTCTATTCTTGATTATATCTCTACTTCCAAGCAGGTTAGATCTTTGGGTCTTTCATTTTCATGGATTTCCTCCTGGCATTTTTAACAATGGACTTTTTTGTGTATGGTGGTTTGGGTTTGGGTTTTTTAATCTTAATGGGGAACATTTGCAGCATGAATTGCTGTCATATGTTAAAATATATTTCCCACATTTAACGGATTCTGTCAACACAGATAACTTCGTAAATTTGTCTATCTTTTTTTGGCAACATTTACCTGGGATTGCTATTCTAATAAGAACAGTAAAAACTTTTTTTTTTTTTTTTATTTTAGCATAGTAGCTACCCACTATAACTGCCTTCTCAAACACAATTTGTAATTAAACAATACTATTATTTTTTTCACTTTGAGGGGAGAAGGAAGCCTTTGAAAAACTTTGCAATGAAGTTTTGGTGTTAAGTACTGCCTGGTTTTGAGTGTACTGTGCAAGCTAGGCACATGTTCATAGATACACAGCCCAAATTTTCTTTTGTGTTGTAGAAGCTTTACAGAGAGTAGAAACGAACTGACTGCCTGGAAGTAATTCCTGCATATATAGAGTCACTGGTCTTTCATGATGACGCCTCTGTTGTCATCACAGTCCTTCCTGTCCTGCCACTTACAGACAATGAAAGTGTAATAGTTGAATGATAGTCTAAAGGATTGTCTTGTACTATACCTTGTTGGCAGAGGTCATTGTGTTTGGGCTAAATACAGCGGAACCAGACCTGGAGAGACAATCTGGAAATCTTAACTTGATGTATAGCCACGGATCTGTTATCCACGAAAGAGCAATGGCCATAAACAATAGTAATGCATTGTCTGTAGGACCTGTGTTAAAAGGTCACAGTCAGCACTTTGATTTCCATTTTGGATGTTGTATTTTCAGGTTTTATGCAAAGAAACAGTTTGATGTGCTCAAGAGGTTTCTTTCATGCAACACTGGTAGTAGAGAAAGGAGAAAGCATCTTTTCCTTTTCACCATTTCTCTCTTTGTAAATCTTTTTTGATATGTAGATAATTTTTGTTTTCCTCCGTTTAAGTAGGAGCAATGTTGCCTGTGTTTTGTCTTTTTTTTACACAACATAAGAATTTTATTACTTGGTTATATAAGATGGGCTTGTATAAGGTGGCATTTTTCACTAGCATGATAGATAGTTGCAAATCTTAAAATGTGAAGACTTTTTAATTGTATCTATTTCTATCAGAACAGCAAGTGTACTTACTTTTGTTATTTCAGAAGCTCTTTACAATTTAAAAGCAGACATTCAGTATAATGCAGATACTTTTCTTATTTTGAAGTTCAAGCATGCACTTTTAGCTTGTTCAGATTGACTTTATTAACAGGTACAAATTTGCTGTTTACAATTATAGAATTCTGATTTTTTATGTCAGATGGATTTGCTTCAGGAATTCTATGAAACAACACTTGAAGCTCTGAAAGATGCTAAGAATGATAGATTGTGGTTTAAGACAAACACAAAGGTAAAATATATAACTTACTGTTCTTTGCTATTGTTTGTGACACCTTCAGCTAACTCTTACAAATTATAATTGTAAAATCTGAATAGACTTTAGTACTTCAACTTTTTTTTTTTATTACAGCTTGGCAAATTATATTTAGAACGAGAAGAATATGGAAAGCTACAAAAGATTTTGCGTCAGCTGCATCAGTCGTGCCAGGTACCTTTATATTCTAAATCACTGTAGCTTAGTAAACATTTATTTTATTGTTTACATCTGTTTCTGTTATTGGTCTTTGAGGCATGCTACTGAGCTTTGGTACAGAGCCTGCTTTAATTTGTTACCTGTTTGATAACATGAACAAAAAATGCTAAGTGTTTTATTCCTTGCTTAAAGATGATTTTTTTAAAAATTGTTCCCAACTGCTGATTAAGTTTCCTTGTAGTCAGCTGCAAGGATGAGAAGCACATGTGAATAATAAATAATGCATAGACATTTATTTTAAAATACAGTGAAGATTCCGAGTGAGCTTTACTCAAAACTGAAAATACTGCTGTTAATTTTGCATTTGGAAGGAAAAAAAAATTAGCCATGCAGCCTGCTGCTTGTTATAGGCAGCAGAAATCATATGTATTATATATTTGTATGTGTGTCAGTCATTGCATTTATATACTGAGAGTGTGGTTTAAGGAAAGTTGAAGAGTAAACGGTAAAAGTTCTGAGGAAATCAATTAAACAAAAATACTTCCGTTAATAAATTGCTTCAGAACTTGGCCTGTGGTAAGATCTTGTGAGAACTGGTATGTTTTGTGCTAATAGTTATATCAAGATTTTAAAGTTTTAGGAATATCCTAATTTCTGACAGGAAATTACTGAGAGTATTAGGTAATCAGATTTTTACTAGCGTAAAACTGAAATCACTGTTTTCTTAAAATTTCACAGTATTTATTACTTAATCTATCCTAGACTGATGATGGGGAAGATGATCTAAAAAAAGGTACTCAACTATTGGAAATCTATGCTTTGGAAATTCAAATGTATACAGCACAGAAAAATAACAAAAAACTTAAAGCACTATATGAACAGTCATTGCACATCAAGTCAGCCATTCCTCATCCACTGATCATGGGAGTTATCAGAGGCAAGTTAATCTTGAATTTTTCATTTAACTTCTTTGCATAGATTAGTGTTATGAAAAACTGATAATGTTTTTTCCAGTTCCAAGTATAAAGAGAGAGGATCCTGTAGATTCAGAGGCAGGCAAACCATATACAAATGCAGTGGCTACTGTCTCATTATTTAATGTTTGCCGCCTGTAGGACTTCAGCTCTGCTGTTCTGGTGCCTAAGTACCAGATGCACTGCTCAGAAGGGCAGGACTGTTGGCTAAATATAGTGTAGGAGAGAAGCAACAGAAGAACAAGAGGAAGACTTGAGCTGTTTGACACCATGGCAGGCAACAAAGGATAAATACAAAGGCATTTGCAAAGGACAAAAACCAAGGCTGGAAGGGGCTGCTATTCTGTAATCCCCTTCTGTGAATTTGTGCTCGATGTCTCACCTCTTGAAAATTCATCAGGAACCAAAGGGCTTTAAGATGTGTTTTGAAAACACTGTTTATTATCTGTAATGATGAATTATAGTGGAAACATGCTGTGTATCTTGAAAAACACTTTCTCCAGAATACCTCCCCTCTTCCCCTGGGTGTGGGGTAGGCACTTGCACAGACAATCGGGCATCAGTAGGGTACTTCAGAAGTAAAAGGAGATCTACAGTATTTCTCAGTTTTTCTGTGTGGTTCTGTTCAACAGGTTGGGGAAAATTCCATAAATATAGGGAGTCTCTTGCCTTTGAAATGGAGATAAATTCCATGTCAGTTTTTACAGTATTTTAACATAAGGTTAAAATAATGATTGGCTGTGAAGATTAGTGTTCTTTTAGATTTATTGTGTGGGTTGGGTTTTGTTTTTTCTTCTTTGAAATAGGGTTTATTCAAATGGCAGTGTTGTATGTGAAGGCCCTATGCTTTTTTTTCTAGCTATTTTAGAGAATGAAAAGACTCCTGAAAATATTTCAGTAATCTATTTAGAAATAGCTTGGAACTTCTGAGTACAATTATTGTAGTCAGCAACAAGCACGCAGTGTTCCTTTTCTCTTCATCTGTGGTTTTTTTTTCAGAATGTGGAGGCAAAATGCACTTAAGAGAAGGAGAGTTTGAAAAGGCACATACTGATTTTTTTGAAGCATTCAAGAATTATGATGAATCAGGGAGCCCCAGAAGAACCACTTGCTTAAAATACTTGGTCCTAGCAAACATGCTTATGAAATCTGGTATAAATCCATTTGACTCTCAGGAGGTATAATTTTTTTCTTCCCTTTTTTCCAACCCTTTTCTGAATTGATAGGGAATTTACCCAAAAGATGAAGATGGAAAAAAATATTTAAAATCTAAACATGCATGTTGTGCTTTCTGTTCTGTGTAGGCTAAACCATACAAAAATGATCCAGAGATTCTAGCAATGACGAATTTAGTAAGGTAAGATTTTAATTTTTCTGGAGAACAAAAAATGAAAATGATGTAGTTTCCAAACCTGAAATGGAATATTTTTGGAGATGGCTTTTCTGTGCACAGCTAACAAAGTTATTTCATAAATATTGGGCATATATTTGTTAACTGTTTTTCTCAAGAAAAACTTACTATGACATACCAGAGTATCTGTACTATACCAGGTAGGGGTACAGAAACATGCTGTTATCTTCTGCTCTGCTGAGTTTCTTAGGCAATGGCAAAACCCTCATTTTTTCCATTAAATAAAGTTGTCCCACCTTCTACTGCAACTGGTCTTTAGGGTTTGGCTGATTATATATGAGAAACTGAGATGACTGTCGTCTCATACCAAAGCCAACAGAATAACTGGATGCATGGATGTCATGATTACTAAAGGAGTTTCATAATTTAGGAATATGAAACTGAAATCTCAAGTGATCTATCCTTCAAACATGTGAAAATCAAAAGAAGGCCTTGTTACCTCTTAGAGGCAACTGTGATGTGAGAACTTTCAGTGTATTAAAATCATCAAGCAAAATAAATTGAACTGAGGCAGTTTTTGTATACTGTGCTTTGAAGCTAATCTGTTCCAATCACCGTATCCTGTCTTTATAAAGTAAAGAATGGTGGGTTAGAAAACTTTTCCCACCTTTTCATTACGTAAGAAGTAATGCCTGTTCACATTTTGAAATACACAATTGATCTCATGTTGGAACAAACCATGCTCTGATACTGATACAGTACTGTACCACTGTATGCATGCAAATTGTTTCTGAAAGCAAGGACATTCACCCATTATTGACGTAACGATGAAAAAATTATTTGGCAGTTATTAAGGGACTGTTTCCAATAATTCCACTTTAGACATGCCGTTTCTACTTCACTGTCATAGTTTCATGTGAATTTGAGGCAGAAGGGACTCCAGATGGCCTTACCCAATCTGATTTTATTCATATTCTTAATTTATATCTTTTATCTTGACATTTGAGTATAACTGCTTCTTTAAAATCAATAATGCAATTAAAGCAGTGTAGACAAGAAATATGCAGAAGATTAAATCAATTCCAAAGATTACAAATATGTTTTTAATTCTTCCTATACTCTATATTGGGATCTTGAATGTTTTACTTGTGATAAAGAGACGCTTCTGGAATAAACCATAAAATATACTTACCTGAAATTCCTTTTAATTATGAAGTAAAATTTATTGGTTTCATGTGATACAGTCCATTCCACTCATTTAACTCCATTTACAGACTCCTCAAGTTCCACCTTACAGGTCTTTTTCTTGCCTATTTTACTGATAATAAAGGATGCTTTTTTTGTTTTTATCAGTTTGAAAACAATTTGAAAATATACAGAGACTATGAAGGAAAAACAGATGTTTTTAAAATGTTTGATGTAGTATTAAACAGAAGTTGAATGCTTATGTTGGACACTATGTCTTTCAGGTTAAGTATTGATAGTCTGTAGCTTAATAATAACTGAATTATTGTGTAAGTTTGATTAGTTAGTAGCTATTCCCTATCACAGTTGACTGGTCCTGTAAGAAAAGATAGATTTTAATTGTATAACCATTATATTTCAAGGAAAAGGTCTTGTTTCAGTGGTTACAGCTCTTGCCTTTAAATGATGCTGTGGTGCCACTACTGAACAATAGGTGTCTAAACCCACCTTATTTTTGTAATCCTTTCTCAGAAAACAAGATTGACTAGTTAAGTGATATATATACTAAAAATAAGCTATAAATAAAAATGTAAAAAGTAATATTATGCCAGAATTAGTGATGGTTAGCCTTGGAAGTCCAGCATTTTTAGAATTCAGCTAAAGATGGACATTTCTAGAAAGAGCAGCAGCCCACTAGACTCTTTTTAGCTCTTATTTGTTCCATGAAGTATAGCTTCATGAAGCCAAAATTCAAGTAAAGATACTTTTCAAAATTGGTTATTTTTAGGGTCAAGCTTTTTTTTAAAGAATACCTCCTTAAAGTACAGAAGTTTTGAAACAAGAGTGCACTTGCGGAATAACTGAATCTTCATACAAAACTTTTGTAAATGCTACTTCAATTGAAGTAGGAGAAGGGTCATTTCAGTTGCATCTTATCTTGAAATAGTTCTTCCTTATAAAGGTTCTGAATATAATTATTTGCCACCAACACTTAATATGGGGGCTTTTTAGATGATGTAGAACACAGTCTTACGAGTGTGTTTAACTTTTAAAGAGAGTAATTCAATCTCTTGATTTTTTTGAAGTGCCTATCAGAATAACGACATCACTGAATTTGAGAAGATTCTGAAAACAAATCACAGCAACATCATGGACGATCCCTTCATAAGGGAGCACATTGAAGGTATTTTTGCAGGCTATTTTAATCCTTGTTTTCATACCTTGGTAAGCTGCTTCCCCCCACCCCCCCAGTTTATTTTTCTTCTTGGTAGAATAGGAGGTCTTTGTAATTAGTTGTGGACAATTCCCTTTACTGTTTCCAAGTTCTTTAGAAGCTGGTGAAGGCCACCATGCATCCAGGCATGTAGAATGACTCTGAAGAATTGCAGGAATGATGGAGAAAGTTCTAGCAAGAGTAGATATTCTAAGATAATATCTATGGTGACATTAGGCACTGAATGTTTTGAGTGGTGGGGATTTTTCCATTGTAAGGATTAAATGAGGGCAACCCTGATAAAAGTTGTTTGTTTGCTAGTTTATAAGGTTAATTTTCTGCTTCAGATTAAAGACAAACTGAGTAGACAATGTAATGAAAGCTGCATTAATAAATGAGTAGTTATAGAGTATGTAACAAGATACATAATTCTAATGTATTTGTTGAAAACAATGTTTGCATTTATAGCACCTATAATAAAACACATTAACACATGCCCTTCCATTCCATTAACGTGACAAAATAAAGTTGCCTCCTCATTTGTCATACAGCTGAGAATATAAAAGTCTCTTTGCTTGAATATAGTGTCCGGTTTTTCAGATAACTACTGTTTTCATCAAGCATAGGGCTTACTGTGACATTGCAAGGTCATTTAGCTGGATAGTTACATGAAAGAAAAGAGTTAAATCCAGAGACCTGGTTTTCTTAGACTTCTTGTTTGTAAAAGAGAACATGGCAAACAGCAGGGGAAACTAAATATAACCCCTCTACTGCTGTTACGCGTCGACTGCTGGTAAGCTTCAAATTCTTGTAGGGAGACTCTGTAAGATTAGAGAGGTGGATGCTTAAGGAAGAAAGTATGACAGAACTGGAAAGCAAGACAGGGAGAGGACAGTTGAATCAAAGGATTGAAGAGAATTTGAGTTTCACCCCTTATATGATAATAGTCTGCTAGTGATACCCAGAGGGGAAAAAGACAGTCTCATCTTTTTTCTCTCTGCGGTGATACAGAATATGTTTGTGGTTATAACGTTTACATACCTTGCCTCATTTTAATCTCCTTAGTTTTATTGAGATACCTAATCTGGTCTTCGGTAGTATTTTTCATTATATAAACAGTCCTTGTGTAACTAGTTAGGTAAAAATGGATCTCGCTCTTTTTCAGTTCATTTTACAATTGTAATTTATGCTTTCATTTTATTCAAATTTTCTTTAATAATGTAAAAATTTCTAAAACTATGGCTGCACTATCTTACCTAAGCAAAATCAGCCACTTAATGCAGACTGTTTTGTACTTCTTCAATTCCTCATCTTAATTGTACTACTAGGCCCTGATCTTTTAACTGAAAATGTGAATATTCCCCATGAAGGTAAATGCACGCAAACTTAAGTTTCAAACCCTTAAGAACCCCTTTTCTCCCTTCTGAACAAGGCAAGCGTTCTGGCTATAAATTAAAGGGGCAGACATACTGTGCAGTAATCCGTATGATTTATCCAGTTAGTTTCAGTAATTTAAGCTTTTACCAGGGAATACATTAGTCCATGTTTAAAGAGTTTTTAACTCTTACCTGGCCATCTTCAGAGTTACATATTGCTTGGATCCCTGGAAAAAGAGGGTACCTTTATCTTGCTGTTCTTCCCATCTCTGAAAAAAGATGATAGTATTTAGGGTATCTTGCTGTATGGAGCTGTATGGCATATTTATTTCAGTCTGTTGTTACTACAGTATTAAATTTTTTCTTCTCTTACAGAGCTTTTGCGAAACATCAGAACACAAGTGCTTATAAAATTAATTAAGCCTTACACAAGAATACATATTCCTTTTATTTCTAAGGTATGTGTCAGTGGAGCCTTGTGTTTGCGTAAGTAAATGATTAATTGTGAATAAAAGCTCTTAAATAAATACAGTGCTTCCAGAAATAGAACATCTAAAACACAATCTAAACCATAAAGCAGTACTATGCACTGCACTGCTGGCAGCTTTGCAGTGTGAAAACGTAAATTTCAAGTGATGTCCTAATGCTTTTTATAATGTGTGCTGTGATATACTTCTAACATATTTGATTACCATATTCTACTCGGTGTAGAAAAGCACTTTTCTGAAGAGAAATATAAAAAAAATTCTATAACGCAAAATGTAATTATGAGCCTAAATTTTATGAACATAAGAATCCAAATACGAACTCCTTTTGTTCAGAAGAGATTTTCAAATGTCTGTGTTGTGTGAGTTACAGAACTGTGGTAATAGAACAAACCAACTATTATACTGGAATCACTGATTTCATTCCCTAGTCTGGAAAGAACAAAGTCAAAACTCAGTGACAATAGATTACTATTTTCATCTTCTTTGAGTCTGTGATTTTTTTCCTTGCAAAAATTCACAGCATTCCAAAATATATCAAGTACTGATGCTTATTTTTACACTTAAATTCTCTTTAGAATTCTCTGTTTGTTGGGGTTTTTTTAAGTTAGTCTTAACATTTTTAAAACTTGCTTGAGCCAGAAGATGCAGTTAGTCCTCTAAATCATTTTGAGTACAGACCCATTCTTTTCTGATAATTATTGTCTTATTTTATTTCTTGGGGATTTGTGTTGTTTTGGTTTGTTTTTTGGGTTTTGGGTTGGGTTTTTTTGTTGTGGTTGTTGGTTTGGTTTTTTTTTTTTATGTTGGGGTTTTTTGGTTGTGGTGGTGGGGATTTTTGTGGGAGTTTTTTGTTATTTTTTGTTTGGATTTCCCCCCCCCCACCCAGTAAGTCAGCAAAGCAACTAATTTCTGGAGCTTCCAAAATTTTGCTTTAGCCTCTTCAGCCTTTTCTGAAAAATTACTGATCTCTTGATCATTGGTCATGCTTTGGGTGGAGTTCTTTTGCTTGAGAGTTCATTATTGACTTGATACTTTTGAAGTGAAAACAAATTCTGTACATGAAAGTAAAGATTGGAAGGATTTAACATTGCAAAACAGTGTAGCAGCATAATGAGTTTTCTTTTTCTTTTAGGAGTTAAACATAGATGTAGCTGATGTGGAAAGCTTGCTTGTGCAGTGCATATTGGATAAGTATGTACTTTATTCTTGATTACTGATCTTTTGGTTACTTTAAAATAATCAAAGTATACAAGAAGCAACAAACCATTTTTGTACATTGTTGCAATACTGGTTGATGCTAGAACTGAAAGGTAACGCTGCTGTCTTTGTATTTGCTTGGCTTATGAGCCATGAAGTATATTTGTGAGATGTGAGCCAAGAAGATTATACAAGAGAGACTGAGTGGCATGTTTATAATTTTGAATTATATAATAAACTTATTATTATATAAATAATAATTTATATTATTATATAAAACGAATTATTATAACATTATGAAATTTAATATTATTCGTAATTTCTGCTTGTACCCATGTATATTTTCAAGTACGTTTTCAAGTTGACAAATTAGTAGTCTGCTCTCCTTGATTGGAAAAACTTACCTACATTTTGTAAAATCTTTTTTATAAAGGTAACTTGTTACATCTACTAGGAAAACATAATTCATACCGAGATTTATATTGTAATTTCTTGTTACATAAATCTCCATTATTCATGATTCCTTGACTTTCAAGAACTGTTTACCTTTTATTGCTTCAGACTTTATATGTAGGTCATAGCTAGGCAGATAAAATACGCATTGCCCAATGAAGTAGTTCGTTTGATTTCCAATCATGACAATTAAATAGGCAGTACTACCCAGGATAATATATTATGTAAGTGCTGAATTCTGAAATGGACTTTGTGTCTCAGTTGTGTAAGGCGACCTCTTATTTTACCTCTGATTTATTGTCAGCTCCTACTTCCATGTACATTAGCAATTTATGGTTATTTATTTATTTACTTCTAGCACTATACATGGCCGAATTGATCAAGTCAACCAGCTCCTAGAACTGGATCATCAGAAGAGGGGTGGTGCACGGTATACTGCGTTAGATAAATGGACCAACCAACTAAATTCTCTCAACCAGGCTGTAGTCAGCAAGCTGGCCTAACAGAAAACAAGCTTTTACAAACGTACTTAAGGCAACAGTGCAGTGATGTAAACCTTAAAAGAACTGGGAATGGCAAAACTACTGTCAGTTGGTGTGCCCTGAAATTATTGGAGTTATGGCAGAAGTGCTTTTTTGATCAGCTGGTTTGTGTTTTGCTGCTGCATTTATCCCAAGAAAAAAACAGCTTTAATCTCCAGAAGAAAACCAAAATGCCACGGGATTTATGCTGTATTGACATCTTGCCCTGTACATACAACATCCTAGTAATTTGTCAAAGGGCAGTTAATGACCAGAGAGAAGATTTTTGTCATGATTTTAAATACACTGACACGTTACTGTTGGTTAAATTTAAACATGTTTTACCTGCAGAAATTCTCTCACAGAAATAACCTGCAATAACTTGAAATGCATACCCTTTTGAACACTTCCTTTTCTCATGTATAAATTGAAATGTTTGCTGCATTTTGCAAAATGTCAATTCTCCAAAAATGTGTCCGTATATTTCTGTACCTGCAGTGTAGTAAAGGTTTAGAAGAAACCCCATAATTATAGTGGCATACTGTCACTTAGGTTTCAAGCAGCAAAATAAACAGTGCAGTTCAGAAATTGTACAGTTTGTTTCTTGATGTGCTTTCATTATACTTGATTATTATTTTTGTTATTTTTAAAAGAATATAGGTATTACTTTATCCTCACCTCACGAAGGACCATGTGGAGATTTTAAGTAGTACGTGTGCTCTGTTGATTTTTCTTTTTTATCCCCCCCCCCCATCCCCGAAACAGTTAAACGTAAATGCTAACGAGTTTAAAAGCTGACATTTAGCAGCTTGCATCTTGCTTAACTGACTTTTATCTTGCAAGATACTGAACTATTATCAGTCCTGCCTAGTTCATGTTGGTGAGTATTTGGCATTTCTCAGGAATATGCTCGGTTTTTATTTTGGTACTTAAAGAATACAGGTTTACCAAGCAGTATCCTAGGAATAGAAATGCAGACCCTGATTGTTACCTCTCTTTGCCTAATCTGTGGTCTTTTTGACCAAATTCAGTGTATATAAACCGACACTGTGTGTATAGAGTGAGGACCAAGTAGTGACCTCAGTAATAATGGAATCTGTTCTGTCTCAAATGTTTAATTGTATTGTAGTCCCTTCAGAGCTGCTCTTCAGGTCCTGAAGTCCTACCACATAGCAGGCACATGCCTTTCACATCTTAAGATTTTGGGATCATCAGATTCCTTTAAAATACAGAGCTGCGCTGCTGACCACAGCAACTTTTCTTCCTGTAGCACCTTGTCTGGAGCCGATATAAAAGTTCTCTTGCAGGACTCAGAAATGTAGAAGAAATTTTTTAGGGTCACTTACTCCATAACTGCAAGTACTCTGTTTTAAAGCTGAGGGTATAGGGTATAGTATAATGGTGCACAAAGCAGTGCCACACACAGTCATTTGTTATAGTAGAACAAAAAATATGTATGTAGAGCAATTAACACCACCCCAAGAATAATAAAAAGCCTAATAAATGACACATGTCCATCACATACATACAAGACATTGTGGTAAACTCCATGTTCTAGGGCAGGATTTAAATTGGTAACAGTGTCTAATTAAATAGGATAAAATTAACTTTCATCTGAAGGATAGTTATATCTCTTGGAAAATTATTTTGCTTTGCAGTTGTCAAAGGAAGTGATTTTTTTTTTATTCCTCTAGAGTTTACACAGTAAAACTTAATGTGGTGAATGAGTAGTGTGATGCAGAATCTTGGGTGAGCATTTCTCCTTCACTGATGCATATTTTTACCAATAGGTATTTCTGATTTATGCATTTATTGAACTTAGTGTATATGCAAAGGTGAAGTTTTTTCCCCTCATAAAATCTGTAGATAACACTTACTAAAGCACGTTGTTTGTATTTTGTTTCCTTACAGTGCTTGATGTATAATGTAGTTTTTACTTTGAAAATTCCACTAAGATCTGGGGATGTGAAATTGAACTTAGTAATACTGCTCAGTAATTGGGACCCTTATCTACAGATCCAAAGACTTTAATTTGGATAGCCAGCCTTGCAAGGTTCTTCCTCTCGTGGAGACAGGGGACTGTGACAGCTATTTCAAGGTTCTCCTTCCCATGGGGACAGGGGACAGTGACAGCTATTTCAGCATGTTTTCTTTCTCTGCCATTTCCTGCCACCCTTGCTGTAGGAAGGAGCAACTACTGTCTTCTAAAGGAGGGAAAAAAGAACTGTGCGTGAACTTATTGCTTTAAAAAAAAAAGTTTTCCCGACTTTGTCTGGTGTAACTGATGTAACCTTTCCCACCCCAGCTATGTCTTGTTGGAGAGGTGTATTTGGATTTTTTCAAGAAAGAAATGGGAATACTGCAGTAAATCTTGTCCTATTCGACCAGTTCCCTTGTTTTATCTTTCTGTTGTGAAGGACTAATTGTAGTAGGACTAGTCCAGCTAGTGAAGGACTATTAGTTTGAATAGTGAAGGCTAGCAATGTGTTTTTAGACAAAAAAAGTGTCACTCTACCTCTAATACATTGTGTGTTTTGGCATGCTTTAGTTCTTACTCATGCATACAGTGCCTTAGCATCTGTGCTCTAGGCACATAATGAAGATTTATATAATCCCTAAGGGATTCTACCCCTTTTCTGAGTTCTCATAATTCTTTACCTAGAAGATGAGATGAGAATTTTCTGCGGGGAAACCTGTGTTGTCATACAACTGCAGCAGAAGTTGCTAGGAGTTGCTGTAGCCCACTTTGTCACTGGTAGATTTGGCTCTAGTGTTATTTCTACCTCCTCAGGAAAAGTGAACAAGCAGTTGAAGGATGAGGATGAATTAATTAATGTTTTGGTCTTTTTTTTTTTTTTTTTTTTTTTTTTGGGGGGGGGGGTGGGTGGTGGAATTATTTCACTGCAGGTTGTCCAAGAAGTGCTAAGCAGCCTCACTGCATTCTCCAATCTCAGTTCCAGTCATTAAATTTCTACAATTTTCGTTCCTTGTTCATTTTCACAACTTTTTGGATGTTTTTATACCACTTGTGTTGCTGTTGGTATACACAAACTGGCACGTTAGCTAGTACCAGTAACACTGTTCGCAAAAGAATATTTTAGTGGCTGTTGTAATCTTATGTAAGATTACAATAGTGATTAAGCTCTGTTTATGTAAACCCTGCTTTTAAGTTGCTGTGAAGCTTATGCATTAGAACTCAACATCATGCAAACAAAATCTGGGAGGATGTGGGTGCATGCATTTTAGATTTTTATTATTATTTCTCAAACATACTTTGGAGGAATGTATTCTTTTCTCATCTCAAAGCCCTTCTCTAATGGATTGGATGTGAAACCATGATGTAGTCAGGGTTTCATTTTCCTTTCATTTTAAATAGGCTTAAAACTATACTGACCAAAATAACCAGAAAAAAAGCAATGCAGCTGAAATGCACCTGGCAGGATAATATAATGAAGGTATTTGTAGTCTCTAAATAAACATTGTGATTTTTGTAATTACTCAGAAGTTGTCAGCTGTAAAACTTTGTGTCTGTATTTGAAGATTGTATTTTCACACTTTATTTTTTTTCTCTGTTTTTTTGAGAGGTGGTGAATTAATGAACTTGAGCAGGAGCTGTGTATGTATGGATTAAGAGCAAAAGTACATCCCTCTGGACAGTACTCCTTTCTCAAAAATACAGCAGTTATGTGAACTAAATTTCCATACACAGGTGTTAATAGTGACTTGAAAATAATTAACAGCTAAGCTTCTATTTGGAAAAGTGCTAAAAATATGTTTTAGAACCAGATTAGCGACCAGGTAAAATACTACATTACACTTAGTCATAGTTAAGAGTTAATTAAGATATTGACAGAAAGGATTATTACCACCTTAAATGCTTCTAAATATGTGGAAAGGTAGATTGCAAACTGCATCTGGATTACAATAACTGCATATTTAGCACTAAATTTTAGATGTAATTACTGTGAGCATTACAGCAAGAGTAAAAGCTAATCCCTTCCTGGCCATGTTACAAAGAGTTGCAAGGCAGGATCTGTCCTGGTTGGCTCTGCTGCCTCTTTGCAGCTGCTCTCGGTGGGCGTGCTAGGCTCGCTGTGGCTGCTGCCAGGTAGTAATCGCATGCTGCTGTCAGAATCGTGATTCTCAGATTTGTTCACTAGTTCCCAGCTCACCATCCCTCTCTGGTTGCAGTACGCTCCCTGTCACGTCTGCCCTTAGCTGCCTGTGCAGGATGCTACATGTTGTATCATGAGATATGAATGTTTATTTGCCAAGATACACTTTGTGTTCTGTACTTGTCTTTTTCTATAATTATGCTGAAGATTTTAGTCCCAGTCCAGTAAAACTGTCGGTTTTGGAGTCGGCTTCATTCCTGCTGCCTCTTCTACTTGCTCGCTGTGGCAGCCTCCGCAGCTGCCTGTGCTGTTGCAGTCCACATTCAGGCAGCGCTGCCGTGGAGCTCAGTCTCAGCCTGCTCAGACCTCGGGGGTGGACGGGGGTGTTACTGAGCAACCCTTATTTCATTCTTTCAGGCCAGCGCGATTAAGCTTATACGTATGTTCAGCTGTCAGTGTAAGAAGCTGCCTTGATTTCAGAGAGACACGCTTAACCATATCCTCGCGTGTTTCGTAGGACTTCGTACCCACTAGGTGTAAATAGAACGTGAATAGCCACACATGCACTGTTCAGGTTTGCTTGTAGTCCCGTGACTTTAATTTTTGAATACAGTCATTATCAAGTGCCTTTCCATACTGCAGAGATATTTTGGTTTAGAGTCCATTTTTTATTTTTGTGTCGACCTAGATTTTCTTCTTCGTTTGTTGAGTGTCCTCCACTGCTTTCAGGAAGGATATTTCCACTATCCAGCAGATGTAGCAGTAAGCCCAACAACTTGGCAAAACTGCAGCCAGTACCTGCTAGGTTCAAGCATCATTTTTACTTCCAAACTATTCACTTATTTAGTCCATGTTGCAATAAAAAAAGTAGCAATAATTGTTTACAAACTGCCAGATTTGGGAACTGCACCCTTTGGACTGAATATTCAAAATCAGCTACTGCAATTACCAATGTGTTTAAATTAAACAGGGTTGGTTTTATGGCTTCCTTAAGGACTGTGACACATTTGAGTTCTCTTATACAACACTCAGTCGAGATGACAATGATGTAACCAGGTAGCCTGGCATAGTTGTGATAGCTGTGGACAGAAGATCTAACAGTACTGGTTCCAATGCTTTGGTATGTTTTTCTTTTTGGTGGTAACACAGAGTTAAATTTTATGGGAGATGGGTTCTTTTCACTCAAGTGGCCACTGGGTCACCCAGCATGACTTTATGTATTATGTATATTGTATAGATTTATGTAGATCTAATGTCTATTTAATCACTGCCCAATTTAGATCTTAGAAGTTCTTGTTGTTGTTTGAGTATGCATAACAGCCCTTTCAAGTGTGACCTTTCTGTTGGTATGTATCTTGGGAACAAAAGAAGGATTTCATAATGAACAGCTTTGCCATAATGAGTCATTATTTTTTTAAAATACGGCAACTATCTTAAGCAAATGTCATAATATATGTTCCATGGTCAGCACCAATTTGGACAAATTAAGCTGCATTCCACACTAAAATGCTGGTGTGCCAATACAAGATGACAATTGTTCTAGTTGTTTCAGTGGGGGTTTTTTCGCTGTTTTCTGTCCAGTCAGGCAAGTTCTCCCACGTTACTTGGGAAATGAAAAGTGACTAGGTTTTAAATAAGTCAACCTATTTTGCACAATGAAGCAAAACATACTCAACTATTGGGAATAAAAATACATTTTACTCAGTAGAGATTTGTTGTTTGATTTACGGAGATTAAATTTAGGTGGTTTATTTTATGTTTCATAATTATTTATCTGTAGATTTACATCTCGTTAAGTTCATGAATGACTGATGAAATGTTGTTCCATTGCATCAGCTGAAAGCTCTTGATACAACCAGCTTAATCCCCAGTTTTACTTTCATGACTTCTTGTGTTGAAATAACAAATATCATTGTGTAAAAGCCCCTGGGAACATAACATCAGAACCTGAAATTAGTCTGTGTTACTACCTTGAAATGGCATCCTAGGGTTAGGAACACTTGTGTTAGTTCTGCTGACCATTTAATCTTGTCAAGAACCGTGCTGGGATGCTAGTGTACAACTGCTACAGCTTCTCCAGTTAAGATGAGGTTTCTGTTACCAATTAGGTTGCTGCAGCAACAGCCCTCCTATTCTCTTCATTTGTAGTAAAACACTGTCCTTACCGAAGGTAACACAAATCCTACTGTTAAATTTAATTGGGATGACAACTTCACCCTCTCCCTTTTCCATGTGATCCATGGGACCTATGATTTTGTTGGCTGCAACCCCATGAAAACTCATCACAGAACCTACCTAAGTAATATTGCAGACATTTAGGCAAAAGTTATGCTTAGATGGTGATCCTGCTGATGTGGATGGAATGGCACAGAAGGCAGTGAAAGTCTGCCCAAGTTCTCTGTTGGTGTCATCTGTTTGCAAGACCAGATCTTACTGTGCAGTATAATAGCCATCTTCAGAACGCTGTATGTTACACATGGAGATTTAGTGGTGAAGAGCAACTCTTTAAGAAAAGACACAGGGATTATGTGGATTAATCCAATAAATATTTTTTTTTTATAAAGTAGAACAAATTGTGGCATAGCACAATGAACACAAATCTGGAAAGATGAACTAATTTAAAAATAAAGGTTAAATCTAGGAAGCTTTAGCAGCATTGCTCTGCAGAGACATTTTTAGTAGTTTCAGTTTCTGTCAAATTCTGAGATAGGCTTGCTTTTTTCCCTGAACTCGGCCATTTATTCCTCACAGGAACCTCTAAACCTCTATCAAGCAGAAACCCATTTCTTGTATTAATACATTTTATAAATCTATTTTACCTGGAGTGCTCAGGATTCTGCTCCAGAACATCATTTACATACATCTCTTGCAAAACTACTGAGTCAGGTTCTACTTCGGTGGTTTTTTTTCCCCTTGCCATGATTTAGGAACGTTGATAAAACATCAGTCAAGTTGTAAATAAATCATGCTTGATTTCCATTAAGGCCATACAGCAGACATATTAGCCTAATGAATATAGGAATGTTACATATGGAAAACATGTACGGGCACATACACTGTCGTGTGGCACTGGCTCGTACACCTTCCCCGGGCTCGGGTGTGAGTCTTGGCTCATGGACTTCATGGCATTAGGGTAATTAAGCACACATTAAAACCAGGGCAGCAAAATAAAGGCAATTTATTGCCTTTAAATTAAAAAAATAAATAAATTTGCGCCGCGGGCCGTGGCGCAGACCTCCGAGAGCGCCCCGCCCCCCCCCCCCCCGCGGCCGCAGCGGCCTGCTGGCGGGGGCCCGCGGGGCTCCGGTTGCCGCGGCCCGGCCCCGCGCTCAAGGCGCTTGTGCGACGTTTTTAGATTTCAGCCTTTAAATAAATCGCGACTATTTTTTTTCCCTCTCTTCGATGCTCCAGATAATTTCAAGGACACGGGCGGCCGCAGCCTCCCCCGGCGCCGCCTCTGAGGAGAGCGGGCCCCGCAGTGCACCTGCCGCCCTCAGGCGCCGCGGGCGACGGCAGCAGCGCGGCCTCGCGCCCCCGTCAGCTCTGGGTGTTCCTTTCACGGTGAAGTCACGGCCCGGCCTGTCGGCGGGTGTGCGGACGGCCGCGGCCGGGGGGGGGGGGGGGAAGGTGCGCTGCTGGGCGCCGCTTGGGCCCGCCCGGCTTCCGTCTCAGATGGTCCCGCCCCGCCGCCCTCGCCCCGCCACCGCCCCCCCTCCTCTCCCCGCCCCCGGCCGTGGCGTAGCCGGGCTCGGTTTCCGTGATAGCTGCGAACGGGGCCGGCGCCGCTCAGGGTGTGTGCAGGAACCCGGCGGGGGAAGCGAGCGCTATGGGGGAGGCGGCTCGGACCCTCCGCCGTCCTTATTAAAGCCGCCGCCCAGCCCAGCTGGAGCCATGGACAAAGCCGACAAGGTGCGAGGGGCGGGCTCGGCGCAGGGGAGACCGTAAACAGCTGCGGCGGGAGGGGGTAGTGCCGCCGCGGCGCCGTGGTGAGGGAGGGGGGCGAGCGGGGGGCGGCGGGCGGCTCCGTTAGACCCGCGGCCGTCAGGCCCGTCCCGTCAGGCGGCGGCCGAGGAGGGGCAGGGCGCGGCCCGCGGCCTGCCGAGGCCGCCCGGGGCTGGGGGGACGGGGCTGGCCGTGAGGGGGGGAGGGCTGCTGTGCCTCCGCGCTGCGGGAGGGCCCTGGCGGGCTCCGGGCAGGGCGCTTTCGGGGCTGGAAGCGGGAGCCCGGCGGGCGCTTGTCGGGCGGGGAGCGCGGCCGCCGTCCCCGCTGCTGGGCGGGAGGCCGGGCGGGGCCTGGGCCCGCTCTCGGAGCCGCTGGGGGCCGTGAGCAGCTCCCGGGTGTCGGCTGAGGGGCGTCAGGCGCCGGGCTGGCCTGCTCCCTCCTGCGCCTCCAGGCTTTGTGTGCAGCTTAGGGGGTGATTGCGGTTCGTGGTACTTAATTTAAACCTGCCTGGTCTCCAGGCTGTTACAGGCTTCGTGAGAACTTTGCGACATGAGACGTGTTGCTCTTGCTGAAATACTGAAATACCAGTGTCAGGCTGAAGGTTTCGGTGTTGGGTGGCAGCCCATGGTCTCAGCTGGGTCGCCCGGTGAGCAAGGGTTGGGCTTAAGCTCCCTAATGCTACAAGTTGCTGTTTTTTTCTTCAACGTTTAGCATGGCTTTGTCAAGGTGGTCAGTTGGCATTATTCCTAAGACCCTTTGAACCGTAGGTATGAAGTAGCTTAAGCTGGGACTTAAGGGTTCATATGATTTGTTACGTATATACAGTGAAATGTTTCATCATCAGGAGGCAGTTCTAAAAGATACATCTGAAATTACCGACCATAACCACTTGATCGTACTTTTAAGCCTCTGTTTCAGTGGAATGTGGTGAAAATTTGTGGATTACTGCTTTTCCGGTAGTTCTTAATTTTGGTAGTTCTAGTGGTGTCTCCAGGGGTTCTAACAGTGGGGTTAATCAATAAAATAACACAAGTTCCTGTAGCAAAGTAGCTACTGAGTAAACGATGCACCTGTAAAGATCTGTTGCTTTTCATTTAGTCCGTATGTCTAAGGAAGTTAGTGAACAGCGTACCTTGTTACACTACGGCTCCCACTGTGTCTGTCTTACTAGCCTTTCTGGTGTGATAATGATTTTAAATTCACTTTTTAGACACCTGCTTTCATATTTGTTTTCATGTAGAAAACCTGACCTTATTCCGTAGAATTTAATTAGTCAAATCTGTTGTGCTTTTTGCTTTAAAATCTTAGGTTTTGGTGTGCTTGGTCCTGTCCCTGTGTGTCCCCCTTCCCCATCCACCCCCCCACCCCAGCCCCGGCTTCATCTGTAATTAGTACTGCAGTACACTTGTGAAATATTTATTCCTTGTTGTTTGAGCTCTTTGTTACCGGAGGTTCACACACATGCCCTTATCAAACCATTCTCTTTTTATTTGTTGGAAATAGCTCATGAAAACGGAGGATCATTGTGTTATTGACAGTGTAAAGTGTTAACTCAGTCTGTGTTGTTATCCTAAGTGCAGTATTTCAACTTGGAGGTGCAGTTGAGCTCTTTGAAGCAGGAACCATCTTCTTGTTTATTCTGTTTGTAGTGTATCTGGTCTTGTCGGTTCCTTAGTCACTAGTAAGGCTTCTAGGCAGACAATTAATACCTGATGAGTTTCTAAAAAGATTCAACTATCTGCTTGCTTTTGTCTTCTCATTATACGGTAGCATCTTGATTAGGAGATCCCTAAATGATTTGGGTTTCAACCTTTTGTGCTTTAAGAATTGAATGTAATCTACCAGTGTAGGTGTTTGGTAAGGTTGCATCAGTTCTGTGTGTTAAGTCTTTGATTTGGGCTCTTTTCTGCACCTGTATTGGCATGGCATCTGATAAATGAATATTAAAGCATTCATAACAGTAGTTGTCCTCTTCTCCCCTTTCCCCCGGAATACTCTCTCAGCCAGAATATGGTAACTGTATGTGCTGGTAGGAATAACTACTGTGGAATTAGAATATGAGGGCGCAGGAATATTGTACTGTGGTGAAGTATAGCATTTCAGGAGTAAATGGAGTTTATAAGTACTGTTGATGGGGAATTTATTGGAAAGAGTTTTGTTGTGTCGGCATAGTAAATTAGTGTAAGATGTCATGCAGCGTGAATATTTGGATGCCTTAACAACAAAAATGGTGAAAAGATGTCACTTGTAGAATGCGCTACACGTTTCTGTTACAGTAATTACGGTATGACTTCGGTATAATTGTTATAATATGCTTAGTGATATTTTTGGAAGCTGACATAGAAGAAAACATAATAAAACTGTTTACAGTTATTTTTATGATAGGACGCATTGTGACTTTTGTAGTGGGTGTGGAAGTTCACTTCTGTCTACACCAGCGCCGAAACTGTTCCTGTTAAAAGCTTTTGGCAGTTAAGTGTGGGTTATTTTCCTATGAGAGAAAACTCGGCACGTGACCTCTGGCACTCTTTCTATTGAAGCTGATTGTGGCAGAAAGCTAAAGAGAAACAACTACACCTCTCAAAGGTACTGCTGTGCTTTGATGTTTCTCAGTGGTGTACACTTGTCTTGCCCAATGATTAAGACATTTGGTTCCATTAGTGCAGTTGAGAAATCAGGTGAAATTGCAAAATCAGTGACCTGTGTTTTGTATTAGTATTGCTTAAAGACAGCCTGTTCTGCTCCCCTCTACAATTCCTGACCATTCAACAGTTGGCTTGATAATGTGCTTGCCATAGAAGTAGGTCTAGATCAGTGCTTTTGTGCTCTTTATCCTATCTAATTTTCTTCAGTGTTTCTTACCTGTGGCAGAATTTTCAACTGAGGCAAACTGGAAAAGGTCCATTTTCCTGTGCTGCATGTTTTGCATGTTACTTTATCTTGAACCTGGAAAATGTGGAAGAATTTGTTTTGTGAGTTATGTATTACCATGTTATAGAATATATTCTCCAGTTGTTACTGATATGATATATATGAAGATCTTAACTTTTTGGCCACAAATTTTTGTCATTGACTAGTTTGGAGATGAGGAAGCTGATTTACATGAATGGTTTGTATTAATACTTAGTACGTATGTTACAAGACATTCAAGTATTACTACTACACGTTGATCGTGTGAGTTTAGAAGTTTGTATGTACTGTTCAATGCTGTAAACCAGATAAGTGAAGAGGGTCCTGTTGGTAGCTTTTTTTATCTTTGGGCAAGCTTTGTAACTGTAAATATTACATTTTGTTTGCCCCCCTTTTTTCTAGCATACTCTGGGTTTGAGTTTAAACATACCAACTTGTCATGTTGTGCCACTTGCTCATTTTCTACATATAAGTAAAAAAATTTAATACTTAGTTTTGTTATGTGTTGAACATGGTACTTTCTTCTGTGAAAGGGAAGAGAAATATGCATGGCTCCCTTTTTATGAGCTGAGGGAAAAGGGAAAGATTGACTTCATAGTGTTGCATTGAAATTACTGTGTTTAATCTAAATAGGGAGGATTAAATTTTGTGCTTTGTTCAATGGCCTGCTGCTGGTGCTTCCAGTTGGACTGCATATTTACCATTCCTGAAGTATCTGCCACTTAGAAGCAACTAATTATAGAAACAATGACTTCCATATTTGTAAAGTTTCTCTTAAAATAGATGGAAAGTGACCTGTCTTACTACTCAAATGAGTTTTAAATTCTGAAATCCAAAATTCAGAAGCAGAATTGTTTTGTTTAAAAATAAAAATTGAGCTATGTTTTTGTCTTAACATTTGTGATGAGACTTGTTTCCAGACTTTGAGACAGTAAAACAGCTGATTTTATTATAGTCCTCTGAAATGTGGCATCTGTGTCTATTTTCTCACCCTGTAAATGGTAAGATTGCTATCCAAGCTCTTCTAAGAGAGCATGACAGAGATCCTATTTAATGGAAAATGCTGAATGACATTAAGCTACAATGATCAAAAACTTCTCTAAGATTAAACATACAGTGCTATAACTATAGGACAAAGTTTACCAGTCTGTTCCTGCTTGTGTCATCTTCTGTCTTTGCAGCTGTTGATGACTACAGTAGCTTTTATATAGGAAACAAAGGATCGCTTCACTATATATGCTGTCTTGAAAGAGATGTAATTGTTGGACTGAAATATGTAATGAGCTACTGCAAAACATTTTGTAAATTGAAACTCGGGATATCTACAAAAGAGACTTCTGTATAAATCTTGGGTTTCTTTTGAAGGGGTGTGCTTCCATTAATAAGCAACTGATTGAAAATCTGATGTTTCAGCATGACTTGAAATTTATACTTAGAATCAATTTTGGTTATCAAAGGTCAATTTCAATAAATCTTTTTTTAGCCCTGTGATCTGAAAGGTTGAGCTAACATGAAAAAGCTATACTCAAAAATAATTTTATATTTGGTTTTGTTATATGCAATACTTGACTTTATATTGCCTGATCAAAACCACATACTACTTTGTTAACTATTGGGATCTGACCCTGCATTTACTGATGTCAATGGCAGTGGCGAACAGTTGATATTTTTTTTTTAGTGGATGCAGGCTAGAATAAACCTCAATACTGTGACAGTGATTACAGTGTAAATTAGTATCCCAAGTCCTCTGTTGTAAGGATTAGGAAAAGGGTAGAAACCTTCCCCCAAATCCTTTAGTGTTTGACAAATTTTTCTTGTCTAATTATTTTTGCTTATTTGTGATTATAAACCAATGGCATGATCAGTCATGTTAGTTCTGTTCACTTGCACTTGTCACTCCATTTGTACTTTGTGGATGAAATCTTGGAGAAATTGCATTCGTAATATCTGCATGCACTTTGTTTTATGCACTTAGTATTTGCTTCTGAAACAAAATACTATTAAAAAAAGGTTCTTATCTCTTATTCTGGAGTTTACTTCAATTGTTACTGGTTGCATTTTCCCCTGAGTCTTAAGCATGTCAGCATGGTATTTGGGGGGGGAAAAAAAAAACAAACAACAATAACAAACTATTTGGCATTATTATTTCTGTATCTGGCTTAAGACACAGAGTTAACCTGTTAAAAGGAATAGGAACTGTCAGTTGGAGATACTTTTTGCTTGTCCAGTGTAATGAGAAATTAGCAGCAGCACCTTAATACTGAATTAGTGTGGGGTTTTTTTGCTTTCTCTTCTTACACTAATGCTTACCTTACAATATCAAGGGAATATTATTTTTGTTGTTTTGACAACATATTGGGAGCCAGGAGACCTAAAATGCCAGGAGTTACTTTGCTGTCTGTCTCCACCAGCCTTCCTTCCTAGTGGAGAAAACCAGAGTCCTAAAAAATATGCTTAGATCATTTTGGGCAAATTATTTAACATTGTTTTGTTTCACTTGCATGTCAAGTGAAACCACTAGCCATCTGTGAAATGTACTGGAACTGGATAATCACATTAGAGAGTTAATTCTGTTTATGTTTTGGTTTGGTTAGCAGTCTGACCTGACTTAGTACACTAGTTTCTCCTTTTTGTTTAAGTTTAGTGATGTTTACTGTCCTCATCTGAAGACACATCCTATGCAGAAAGGAACTTTGAAGTATTTTAGACAGACTGGTAAAATACTGTAAGGAAGCAATATTTTTTTGTTGGTCATACACTTGAGCTGTCTGTCTGTTTTCCACCCTGAGGTGGAAATAGGGCCTTGTTACCTAATGAGATGTATCAGTTGTGCTGAGGATTGCTTGTATTATGCTTGCAGAATGATTTTGAAATGTGAATTAAGGTGTTTACATTTTCAGTTGCTGTTCTGCTGAGTTGGCAGATAGAGATAGATGTGGATATGTATATATATATAGCGCCTACAGAACAAAATGCGAAATTAAAACCCAGAGATTTTCCCTAAATTATTATTTTTTCTGAAACAAGTTTCTTGAAATTGTTTAAAAACCCCACAACAAAACCTTCGCGAATGAAACCTACCTGTAGGTACACATTAAACTGCACAAGAAAGCTTTCTAAAATGCAGTTTTCATTCCTTTAACAGATACTATTAAAGTTCTGGAGGTGGAAAAAAAGAAATTAACTTTCAAATTACACCTGTATGTGTTTATGATTACAGGATATGCTGTATTGCTTTTACCGCTGTAGGTAAGCTAAATAAGTTATGAGCTGTACAGAAAATGGTAATTAAATATATCAGCCAGTTGTTCTACTTTAGCAATAGTTAATCATAATCTGTATAAGAGACTGGGCAACAGGAAAGGAGACATTAAAGTTGTCCTAGTTTGGGCCTCTCGGAGTTGTTTGAACCTGGTGAAATCAAGCAGAATAATTCAAATGGAACTTCTCTAAACTTGTCAAATAAGTTGTGGTGGTGGGTTTTTGTAATAAATGTTTTTAAAAGCCCCAAAATCTGGAAGATTTTTACTGGAAAGATTTAAATCAAATTTTCATCAAAATACTTGATGGAGAAGGAGGGTAGGGATTACCTTCAGAAATTGACTTGAGATGCTTTGCTGTGGCACCCTTGCTGATGGCAGTCATTCAGCTCCTGCTTTGATTGGTTTTATCTCCTTTTTTTGATACTTCATGGGAAGCTGTTCTCTACTTATAATGATGATATGATACAATATCACAAATCATTCTAATGACACCATTCTGCAAGTAACTTGCCATTAAGAAATGATTTTTATTTACACAGGGATCTCCCAAAGTAATATAGGGAAAGCCCTTTGAAATGGGAAATCTTGTCCCAACCTGAATCACAAACGTTTTGACTATTTTCTGTGCTGGTACTAGAGTGGTTTATAATTAGTACCTTGGCTAAAGTTCACTTGACATGTTGTCGGGAGGTGAATGATAGTTGGAAAGTTTTCAGTGCTTCGTTAAGAATACGGTGTTTGTAAAGCACTTGTCCTAGTTTTACCGTTGAATATTCTGTGGATGAGACAGCCTTAGTGTGTTCCTTGAACACTTATGCCATCTAGTTTTGTAGGCCAGCCCACAACTGAATCTATTCTTAAACAAATATTTTTGCCTGGCACTCTTGAAATAGCATGAAAACCCCCCTCTTAGTTTCCAGGGAGGGGTATCGGTGTCGGTATTTCTGTTACTCATTATGAGTTCGCTGTATGTAAGCACTTGACAATTTTTTTTATTTTTTTTAAATGCAAAGTGTTTATCCTCATGGTGCTGGTGTTGGGGAAAATGCCTTGGAGTTTTGCAGCGGGGTAGGTGAGTCACCCGGCGGCTGAGGGATGTGCCAGAGGTCAGGGAGGAAGCTCTGGGTAGAACAGGGTGTTTGATTTGCATTGGACAAGGTCGGTGCTGCTGCAGCTGCACCACAGCTTTTCCTCTGAAGGTGACTTCAGGAGTTGAAAGAGTCAATGTAGACGGAAGGAACGTTTGCCTATATAGAGGTAGTTGTTTTACTGTAATGTAAACCTTGCTGCACAGCAGGCAGCGATGCTTCTATATTGGTGCTTATAGCCATAAGCATTTTCAGAATATACACTGTATTCTTGTCAAAAAAGTGGTTATTAAGGAATCTTGTAACTTGCTGAGACGTACTTCCCCCCCTTCCACTTTTGTCTTTTAATTTTTTTAATGTTTTTGTTTTCCTTTCTTGATTGCTGCTTAAACCTCAGGTCCCTTACACTAGTGTTACCTGTAAATGACTAATGTTTTTACTAAAAAAGCATATAAAAGCATAGACTCATTTTGTTGGAAGGGGTATTTCCTCTTTCTCAGCACACTTTGACAAGTCCAAGGACAGAGAAGCTTCTCAAGAAATGGGTAAAAATTGTGGACTCTATACTCCACAATTTTTGCCTTTTTTCGCCCATTTTGTGTAACTTTTTTTAATGTTCTGTTCAATTATAAACAAGCTCTGGCTTTGGTCACTGTGGCTTGCAGAATGTTCTACCATCAAAGTTGTTAAGGATGTAACTTTGATCTCAAAGTTAATACTTGCAGACATCCTGCAAATAAGGATCTGCTATCCTAAACAGTGTTTCACTTAGAAAGCTTCCTTCTGTGTTTATAAAGTTTTTCAGTGATGTGCATGGTATTTGGGAAAAGTGAGTCATGTTTAAGTAGAAATTAGTTGGAGAACTGATGTTTACAGGAAATGGCTAATGGTGAAAATTGAGCTAATGCTGCAGCTAATACTGCATAAAACTTCAAAGTATGAATTAGCAAATCTGATAATGGGTAAAAAAAAAGCAGCAGATACTTTGTACTAACACTTTTTGTAGGAGAAGTTTAATTCCACTTGTTCAAGTCATCCAAATGCCTGTTAAAGAATGACTGTCTTCACAATAACTTAGTTTGAATGTTGTATTTGGAGTTGTAAAGAATGGGTTGAACAAAACTTTTGGTTTAATTTCTGAAATTGGCAGGGAATTCTAGTATTACAATCATAAATAATACGTACTGAAAATACTTCTATATTATAAAAATATAATGCGTCAGTCACTGGTAGTTATGATGATGTAATAGTGACTATTATAGTTAAATGAAAGTTAGGGAGCTTTTACAGTCTCAACTATGTGTTTTTTTTTTCCTGTCTTCCTTCCAAAAGTACCTGATGGCAAAGTGCTTAAATACTAGCTGGTTTTCAACTTGTTTGGTGAATTACAGTGTAACTCATGGTCTTGGTAATTTCCTTGATGATGATTCTACCTTTTGCTCAGTAATTAGATTTTCTGTATGTAAGTGTGTTGGACTAACTAAACAAAGATCCAATGCTCTGCATGAGTGGGGCTTGACCTCCTTTTTCTAGTTCAGTCTGATACTTCACGAGTAGGTACCTTAATGTAAAAGTAGCATTTCTTACCAACTGGGACAACAGTATCTTTCAAAACATCTTTGGACTGGCCCCTCCCATCTCCTCTGCCCCCATGCTGTTAAACAAATATGGGATCTTAATAAAAAAAAAATGCTGGGGACTTCTAAAAATATAGATTCAGGTATTGGACAGTAAGGCTGTCTCTGGATGGAGTGTGGGTTTGACGCAGAGTGAGGACGTGGGCTAAGAAGTGTGTGGTAGATGCAGGACTACTTGCCATCATATTTTCAGAGCTCCCATTGTTTAAATGTTCCTGCTCATGTGGTTGTTCTGCAGGTAGTGGCAAGGATATAAGCCTGTCCTCAGCACATGAAACCTTTATGCTCTTCTATTTGTAAAATAAGAGCATGTACTCAAGTGTGTTGCCCTTGGAATTCTTTCTCAGACAATGGAAGGAAAAGTTTCTGGAGTCCTTGCCTGCATTAGAGAGAATCTTCTTAGAAACTGGTATTCTGTGAGATACTAGTGTGAGACAAGTATAATTAAGCTGAAATCTTTGTACAAAAAAAGACACTTTTTGGCTGAATGTAACTTCTAGTGGAGTATAGAATTTAAGGGTACTTCGGATGTGCAGTTGTCTTATTGAATAAAGCATTTTCCATTGTTTTAAGATCCAGTTATTCCATACAAGACCAAAAGTATGGGTAAAAACACCTTATAAGGTGTTGAGGATACCTTCAGGATTGGAGGCAATACTTTTCTCTGAAAGCACGGTTTAAAAGTTATTTCTAAGCAGTCTTTAATGTCGCCTTCATGGCAAAATTTAACCATAGTCTTAAAACTTCAAAATATGTTAAAGTTGTGCAAATGGAATGTGTGTGGGGTTCTCTGATATACCATCTATTTCGGTAGTAAACCTATAGTTTTATAGCTGGAAGATCTTTTTTTATAATTGCCTAGGAACATGGTCAATTCTGTAGAGCAGGCCAGGCATTTCTGCATTTTCCATATGTTGGTTTCTCTTCTGAAAGCCTACACAACTGTGCTCCACCTACAGTGCTAATTTGATTTCTTTCTGTGTTCAGACTAGTATATCCTCTGCAAGATCTGAACTTCAGTCCCTTTAAAATTAATTAGTGCTTGTATTGCACTTTGAAAATGTAAAGGTTAATACAAGTGCTAAATGCTGATGATCTGTATTACACCCTGTATTGATTGGAAGGATGTAATAATAAGCACTTGCCAACTGTTTTCTACCTCTTTTGGTTTACTGTAGAAGTCTCGTACATTTGTCATCAGTTTGCCTGCTATTTGTGGTAATTACCATACAACTTTATGAATCTAAGTTTTCCCAAACAATTTATGATCATATTTAATGAAGACATTTTTCCTTTTCTTTTCCTTAAGAATGTCAAGTTGTCAGCTGAAGTAGAACCATTTATTCCTCAGAAGAAGGGTCCGGAAACTTTAATGATCCCAATGGCGCTTCCTAACGACAGTGGAGGAATTAATGGCATGGAACCAGCTTCTATCCCTAGCTACCTGATCACTTGCTATCCATTTGTACAGGAAAACCAATCCAATAGGTAATAATTGGTTGCGGTCTTCATAGAAGATGATCTATTTCAAAATGGGTTTAAACTTTTGGTAGTCAGTGACTGTTGGCTGTATATTCATTTTGTTCACCATATTTGATCTTACAACCTTCGTGGGTGAGGATGAAGTTTTTCTGTCCCCAATCGTTTTTTATTTCCTTCCTTCTTTTCCTCTACTTTTCTCTAGTCATATTCTTTGCTGCTTTTCTTTCACTGGCTACAGAGATCTGGTACAAATCCCTCAGTCACCTGCTGTGCTCTTGCATCTTCCAGAGCAGTCAAGAGGTCTGTGTCTGAATCTCTGATGCTGAAGCAAGGTTCCAGGTGTTCACCTTGGATCTTGCCATGGCAGAACAGTATGCAGCTGACACTTGTATTGGGTGTAGCTGTATCCAGTTCTCTTTACGTAACTGGTTGTAATACATGGACTTTAGGAACTCTTTATTCTAGCCCAAATGCATTGTTCACCGAATGCACAGCTTCAGTGTTGATTATTTTGTATTGAAGGCATAAATAATAATCGCTGTTTGGTTTTGAAAAACGTACTGAGTTTTTGCTTAGTACAGCGCTTCAGTGCTCCTTCACTTAAATAGGTAAGAACAAAAATAATCCTTCAGCAACTGCCTGCTACAGGTCTGTAAAATTATCCTGCATCTTTCCTTTTCCTGTTCTTATTCTGTAATACTCGGGCATCTGCATTTTCCATGTAGATGGTTTCCTGGTCTCTTGGGGGTTTGAAGAGAATTGTATTCATAGTTTCCAAGGGGGTCACCTTGTAGTGCGTTATTTTATAAATAAACACAGGAGGAAGTCTCCATGCTTGGTTTCAGTGTAAGTTTTTTAAATGCCTGTTTTCACCTGTGCTTCTTAAGGCCTGCATTTTCACAGAAATTTTGAACAAGGGTGAGTTGGCAACTCAGTGGACTCAAGTACCTGGCCCTGAGTTAGCTAATGAATGTCACTGTTCCATGAGTCTGCTATCATACCTTGTGTAAGCTTAGGTATCTACTTGGGTTGTATGTGTTTTTAAAAAACAATGAAATTGTTGTGGGTCCAAAATACCTTTCAAAGGAAATCTTGCGCTTTATTTCTAAGTTTAATATTAAAATTCAGTAAGTTTATACAAATAAAGACCAACAAAGATACTTATTTTGCACTTGAATGTGATATGAGCTTGTGAATAATTTAATTGGCATCTCTAAGAAAGTCCAGACAAATTTAAGTTCAGTTATTAAAAGCTAGGAGCTCATGAAACTAATGAGTTGTGGTTGTTGGTTGTTTTTTTGAGGGGGTGTTAGAAGCCTGAATTACCTTGGGAGGGGAAAAACTTACTGAAAAGTTTTCTTTCTCTTTGATTTTTACAGACAGTTTCCGTTATATAACAATGACATCAGATGGCAGCAACCCAACCCAAATCCTGCAGGACCATACCTTGCTTATCCTATAATATCTGCACAACCACCTGTTTCTACAGAATATGCGTATTATCAGCTGATGCCAGCACCGTGTGCTCAGGTCATGGGTTTCTATCATCCTTTCCCTGCCCCCTATTCTGCACCCTTCCAAACAGCAAGTGCTGTAAATACAGTTACTACAGAATGCACTGAGCGTCCCAACCCGTCGGGCCAGGTTTTTCCATTATCCAGTCAGCGGAGCAGAAGCAGTAACAGGGGACCTGTCATACAAAAAGTAAGTTTGCTTCTTAATAGGGTAGGTAGGACTGTATAGAAAAATATCTTTGTGCAGGAAGCATGCATCTCATTTGAGCAAGAACAGGTATGTCAGTAGTGTCAGTGGAAAGGTGGGCAGAAAAGGTGTTAATGAGAGAGCAGCAAAACTCTGTCTTACAGAGATACTTGGTGAGTTTATAAAACCTGCAAGTGTTACATGGGAAACTCCCTTCCACTGCCTCTCTGCTACTTTGATTTGAGCTTAAAATTAGATCCTTAGAGTATGGGTATACTTGCTTTTTTCTATCTTTTTTTGATACTTCGACATCATAACAAACAGTTCATGCAGAAAATACTGCGAAGAGGTTAATAAATCAAGTATTTTAATGAATATTTCTCTTAATCTCTTGTCTTTAAACGTGTGGCTTCTGTAGAGAGCACTAGAACTTTCAATTGCTTTGTTTGATTACAACTATGAAGTAAAATCGTATGACTTTTGTGTGTGTGTGGCTAATATTTTAAAACAGCAACAGCAGTTACAGATGCACATAAAAAATAAACGTCCTCCAGTGAAAAATGTCGCCACTCAAAAGGAGACTAGTTCATCAGGTCCTGAGAACAGATCAAAGATTGTTTTGTTGGTTGATGCATCACAGCAAACAGGTAATCTATTTCCCATCTTCTGGGCATATGAATTAACATGAACTATGTGTCAGTTGCCATCTTTCCTAAAAGAAGGTGGACCTAGTTTAGATGTGGCTTTTAAGAGAAATCTTTGCTGATAAGAAGGATAATGAAGAAAAGCTGCCGATGGCTGCAGAGACCCACTCAGAATGTCATATTATAATGTTGCAACAATATCGTATTCCTGCAGAGATTTTGCCACTGTCAAAAACAGACTCTTCTTGAAGGAGTTTATTAATAGTCGGACCTAGACATAACTTGTTCAAATTCAATGCCGTTTTAAATTTTATTAAAAGGAAATTGTCACCTGCGAAGACTTTGGCTTTTTCCGTTTGTTTTTATGATGTGTGGTTTTCTCATGTCTTAATGATTCCTGCACAAGTAATTATTTTTATCTTTTTTTCTTGTAGACTTTCCCTCAGATATAGCTAATAAATCACTTTCTGAAAGCGCCTCTACAATGCTTTGGAAATCAAAAGGCAGGCGCAGAAGAACTTCTCACCCTGCTGCAGAGTCTTCTAGTGAACAAGGTGCAAGTGAAGCAGACATTGACAGTGACAGCGGCTATTGTAGTCCTAAGCATGGCAATAACCAGGCTGCAGCCATGACTTCAAGAAATACAGATTCTTGTGCAATGAATGTATGTAAATGTAACTGAGTCGCTTAACTATATATAGTTCCTAAAGGCTAATAAAAATTACTAAAAAAAAATCCTTTTTCTTTCCTTTTCAGGTTGTAGACCCATCGATAAATACAAGTAAGCACTGTCTTAGCTGGTGAGCTGTTCACAATTTGGCTGGGTCACTTCATATTGTTACTTTTACCTTTTTCTGGGAACCATCTCTTGATCTACTTTCAGCATGCTACTAACTGATCAGATACTTCTGAAGATACATTTTTACTGTGATTCCTACCACCCCCACCAAAACGCCCATTACTTGTTGAATGAACAAGTAGAAGTAGCTATTGCTAATGATTTATCAAGAGCTGCCTTTCTTTAAAGGATTAAAAAAGACTCCAATGGAAGCATTCAGACAAAGCTGCGTTTCTCTTTTGATCCTCAAGCTTCGTTAACCTGTTGGACGGCCGTTCTTAGATGGGTAGTAGTAGAGCAAGAGAGTTCTCATCCTCTGTTTGAGAAGTACTGATACTTTTTTAGAAGCTTTAAAGTACTGCAATGTGAATAAATATTTTGATTAGTCAGGTAGTGTGGGGTAGTGTTAGTGGCTATTACTTGTGACTGAACCAAAATGGATATGGGTGTGAAACTGAGATTTCCTTTATCTGACTGCTTCCTGATGATCACTTGTTGGCAGTCTGAATGTCTGTCATCTGACTTTTCCATAAAGGCAATTCTGTTAATGTCTAGAAATAGCTATAGAAGTAAACGTTGTCAGAGGAGAGCTGGATTTTCTCAGAGAAGTTTATTTGTATCAAAATTGTGTTACTGGTTCTGCTGGCATGTGTGTTGTTATGATGTGTTCTGTCATACTAATCCATTTTTTCATAGATGGCATTTCTCTTTCAGCTGGTATAGGTTGGACTAATGTAAATTCCCAGGCAACGCAAAAAAAACCTTGGATTGAAAAAACTCAGATGTTTTCTAGAGGTGGAAGACAAGCTGAGCAAAGAAATAGTTCACAGGTATGTTAGTAATGGTTCTAAATTTAAATATTTTGTTTTTCTTGTAATGTGAAAATAAGGAATTCTAAATGGATTGATAATTAACATAGTAAAAATGGTGAATGAAAACTGTAGAAACTCAAGAGTTCTGCTGCACATCTTACCGTGTATGTTTCTTGAGCTAGAGCTATACCAGATGTGCACGTATATATTCATATTCATGTACTTGGCAATCCTCTGCCTGTAGCCTGTTCTTTATATGTATCTTCCTAGGAAGAACATTGCATATATAAAGTAACTGGTGAAATGAAGACAGTGTGGGTATAGAAAAGTTAGTTCAGTTTTTGACCCATTCGTGCTTCAGAATAAAAAAACCCTCAAACTTTCTAAAGAAAGATTCTGATGCGATGCTGAACTAGAATCCTGTCTTCTCACACCTGTTTTCTTTGAAACTTTCTTTTTTAAGATTTATATTAGCATACCATATTGCAACCATTTTTATTAAGTGAATTAAAATTTTTATGCGAAAATGTGAAGAATATGTTTCTGTGAAACTTAAGTGGGATGGGATTTTTGTGAGTATGTGAGGAGAATGTGGCCTTCCTAGTTTGGATAGACTGGTTTTATTGTGGGGGGAGGGGTACCAAGCGGGACAGAGAAGGCTGAAACATCTGCCTTTGCTTAAATGTAGGTTTTGCTTGAATTCAGTTATTGCATACAAGAATAGCTGAGCTTGAAGTGGGAACTTTATCGTAGACGTGCCTGTATGCACAAATATATGTAAGCTAGCTTGGCCTGTTTAGGTTTTTTTAGATGGAACTGTTAATCTGTCTTGAATCTTCCCATTTTTGGTACCTGTGGGTTTATTATATAAAGAAGCTCATTGATGCTTGTATCTGGCAGTGTAGCAGTTCTGAATCTTTTTATAACCGTAGTCAAATCTGAGGCTTTTAGAAGCCACTATTTGTGGTTTATGGCACTGGGAGAGTAGGAAGAACCAGAATTCCTTTCATCCAGTCCCAGTTTAGACTCGAAATTGGGAAGATTTTGTAGATGCTTAAAAACAAAGCTGGCACAAAGAGTTTTAAATGAGATTTCCTCAGCCAAATTCACTGTACCTTAAGGCAGAATTGTCCTAGAAACTATTTTCTTTTGAAAATAAATATGTACCAGGTCTAGTAGGAAATTTTCTTGAGAAATAAATTAGTATGAGAGATGAGGAATTTCAGATTCAAATCATGCTTTGCTTTCAGCCAACCAGTCTTGCACGTGGGTTTCCATCAATCTTTCATGTAATAAACAGAAGAACGTTTATACCACTGTACTGAGGTCTCTGGTTCTTAGAGAACTGTGTGTCTGTGCACAGTCATAAAACACACGTTGAAAAGGCAACAATTGCACGCAGAACAATTATGTAGCAGGAGAAAGTTCATTTGATTTATCGTAGTTACAGACAGTTCCTCACGTTTCATGTCTGAGTTACGTAGTCACCAGCAACTCTTTACTTCCTCCATGTTTGTCCAAAAAGACCCTATTTATTTTATAATAAAAACTTGGAGTTAAACGTATAGAGATATGTGGCATTTGGCTTGAGGTGGGTGGGGGTGACTATCTACAGATATTCTGTGTAGAATAATCTTGTGCAGGTTTTATAAGAAAACCAAACCAACCAAAAAAAATTCCCAAAACCTCCACAAAAAAACCTCAAAACACCAAAGCACAGCTTATTAAATCTAATTCCATAAAAAGTGTACCTTCTTAATTGCTAGTGAGTATACATAAGAATGGCTTACATGTGTGTATATGCATCTTGGAAAAATTGAAATGGCAAAATGCCAATGACGTTAATTATTTTGCAGTCCGGTTTCAGGTGCAGAGACCACAGCACATCTTCAGAAAGAAGGCAGAATTTGCAGAAACGACTTGAAAAACCTCCAACTACAAACCAGACAAGCAGAACAGAGCAGAGCCCTGAACCTCTGTATTTTGAGGTAGTGTTGTATAAAAACTGTTTCTGCATTGTCATCAAATAAGTGATGTTCTCAACAGGGGGAAGTTGCAAAACATCTTGACTGGAAGAGGTGTACAATACAGTGCACTAATGTAGTTATATGATGCTTTCATCATGTACATACAGAGACTTGTATTTGAGTGTTGTGGAAAGTGTAAGAATTCAGAACTCTGTGATTTACAGATCAGCAACTTTCACTTAACTCTTTCTGTTCACTTGCAAATAAAAATTCCTGTGTTCTGTGGTTTGTCTTTCTTCCTCCCCTAATTGGAATTGGATTTCTCTTGTACAAAACATTAATAAATTTTTCTTTTTTTGAGAAAGGTTATTTGGATACAAAAATGCTTTGTTAATTTTTCATCATTTTCTGGTTTTGTCACTTCTAAGCCTTTCTAGCTTATGTGGGACTTGAGGATTCAGTTTGTTCTTCTAGCTTCAGCCATTTCAATTGCTTGACATGTGACTTGGTTCCATTCTCTTAATTTCTAATTTGTGTGTTTAGGATGAAGATGAATTTCCAGAGCTAAATAGTGACAATGGCAGCAGCAAAAGCAGTAACATCCAGCAAAAGATTGCACCCAAAGTAGTAAGTACTTTCTTTTGCAAAGCGTTTTTACGTTGTTTTGAGACTACTTGATTTATGTAACTTTTTATGAAACTCTGCCACAATACTTACCCTAAGAAATCACAATCACTACATTGTATCTGCATTACCAATTTTGGATGCCAATTAACATAAGTGTTGCAGAGAACCTATCTTAAAAAAGGCTGCTGGATTTTTGTGTGCTAATTGGATTGTTAACAGTAAGACTGTAAGATACATACAATAGACACTTAATATCATAGAATATCCCAAGTTGAAAGGGACCCATAAGGATCATCGAGTGTAACTCAACTTCTTCATCACAATGATGGTTTTTCATGAGTTTTCAACTTTTTGAAGTGCTAAATTTTTGCATGCTAAATTTTGGGTGAACAGCAGATGCAATAGGATTTTTTGAGATTACAATTAGTTTTGAGGATTATCAGGCTTTCTTTGTATTAATACTTAAACTACATTCTGGTGGTTATTTTAGACTCAGAGCACACATTCAGACTGATGCTTTGATGCAGATACTACTTGTCAAATCTGCAAATATGTAATGATACTGTCAATTTTTTGAAATACCTAGTTTTTGTAGTTAATTTTCATTTCAGAATAAACTAAACTTTATATGGGCTGAAGAAACAGTTGTTGGAAAGATGCTCCTTTAATACCTGATCTACTTAAAATATTTTGTTGCAGAATTATACATGTAGACTACTTAATCTAATCGGGTGCTTTCCAGGAGGGTCAAGTCCTATATGAAATCTTTACAGGGTGGAGAATTCCCTTATTTAGCAATCGGAGTGGAAAATCTTCTAAAGGCATAATTGGAAATAAATATAATTTCCCCATACACAAATGAAATATAAGTTTCTAGTTTTATTAACTTAATGATTCATCTAGCTGTAGCTGTACTTGATTAGGATGTCATACTAATGACCAAAGCCATGGTTCACTTGGTTTCTGTAGTGCCACATTTCCTATGGTCTTGAGAGAAAGGCCTTTAACTGTATGGTGTTTTTTGTTTCGTTTAAAATCCTAGTTGGATGACTTACCAGAGAATTCTCCAATCAATATAGTCCAAACTCCAATTCCCATTACAACCTCTGTACCAAAGCGTGCAAAAAGTCAGAAGAAGAAGGCCTTGGCAGCAGCACTTGCAACAGCTCAAGAGTATTCAGAGATAAGCATGGAACAGAAAAAACTTCAGGTGTGTAACACCATATCCCTTCCTGCCCCCTCCCTGTCTGCCCCCAGTAGTTCGTAAAGAGGAGTATCAGTTGGCTGTTGCTCCTTTTTATTCTATAATAGCAAGAATCTCTTTGTAAAAAATGTTTTGCAGGCACTATTTCTTTTTATTTATCAGCATGTGTTACTCATGTTACAGGAGGCTTTATCAAAAGCGGCTGGAAAGAAGAGCAAGACCCCTGTTCAGTTGGACTTGGGTGACATGTTAGCAGCTCTTGAAAAGCAGCAGCAAGCAATGAAAGCTCGTCAGATCACCAACACCAGGCCCCTCTCATACACAGGTATTTCTAGTCTGCTTGACTGTTGCTAAATGCATTTTGTGAGGATATAAATGTGATGGATCTGAGCATCTTAAATACCAAGCTTTAGTTTTTCCATGTAAACATAATAAAAACCTGGGAAGACTTTCTTAATGCTTTTCTTGAAAAATTCCCCTGTGCTAGCTTCTTCTGAGCCGCAGTGTGCGGTGGTGAAGGTCCTTGTAGAACTGAGGACAAACTTCTCTAAAAAAACCTACTATTCTAAACTCGGGATTTATGTCTTGAGAGTAATTCAGTGCTGAAATGGATATGTGGGGAAAAAAACTGTACTGGAGCAAAAAAACTGTACTGGAGCAAACCAAACATCTGCTACAGATATTACAGAATTTTCTTTGAAAGCATTTTAGAGAGGATACCTCTGACTGATACAGAGAGGTGCTTCTCCCAGGATATTCTGCCTACTTCTTCTATTGATAATAGTTCGGGGTTTCCTGATCCAAGGCTTTCCCAAACAGAATTTGTTTCTTAAACTATCCATTGCTTCTGTCACATGCTTTTACTGTCCATAAGGTCCAATGGCAGTGAATTCTAACCTTACTACACGCTGTGTGGGGAAGCTTTTCTTTCTACTGTTTTTCGGCGGTAGGGGTCAGGGAGAGGGGTTGTGCCCCACTCATCATTTTCTGAGCTTTCACAGCTTTTGTATTATAAAGAGACTGAGCAATCATTCCCTCTTCTCTTCCTTTATGATTCTTAGAGGTCTATCATCTCTATCTCTAGTCTGAAGAGTCCTAGTCTATTGAGCTACTCCATTGTGGAATTGTGTCTTTTCTGATAATCCATATTACTTTCTGTGTACCTTCTTGTAGTTCTACTGTATCCTTTTGAAAATAAGGAAGATCAGACATGCACAGAATATTAAGTTGTAGGTCTGTCATGAATCTACGCTATGGCTTAATTAAGCTTTTTTGTTCTCTTATTTCTTTCTCAATGTTTAAATTCGTGTTTTTAACACTTGCTGCTGAATACAGATTTGAAGTTTTTGTCATTATCTATTGTAACCCATGAATCTCATTCCTGAGTAGTAGTATGTAGCCTAGAGGCCATAGTTGTGTACATAGTTACCATTTTCCATCTTGTGTCTTGCTTCGTTTACCTGCTTTGAGTTTCAACCATGTTCAAACATTATTTCAAGTTGGCAAGGTTATATCAAACAAAGCTTAGCAAAGAACAGTTTGTATTTCCATGGGAGACCGCATTTGCGTTATTCTTTCTTACAGAAGATATACTTCAGCTACATGCTGCACTCTCATCTGTTTTTTGTCCTGTCAACTAAGCAAGTCTTCGACAACTAGAAATCAATGTTTGGATAAACATTTGCAACTTACCTTATTGTTATTATCTTACTAATAAAACTACGTGTAATCTTTTGAGAGAGATCCCTTATCAGTATTGAAGTAATTGCTTCCCTGGAATCCATGGCTTCCTAAAACATGAGGCTAAGTTGAAGAAAGCTTAAAACCATCTGGAAGCAACAATATCTGATGACGTATTTTTCCTGTCATTATGACCTGCTTTTTTCCAAGGAAGGAAAATGTACTTTAAGAATTCATTAGTGGAAATTCTGAAAACGCTGTTGAAATAAAGCTGACATGTCTTTTGGTGAAGCTAATACTTTTTCTGTATTTAGTTGGCAGTGCTGCTCCCTTTCATACCAAAGAATCTGCCAACAGAAAGTCCTTAACAAAGGGACAGCCGTCTATGGGTTGCCTTAATCCTTTGGACTCAACTGCCCCAAAAGTGAAAAGAGGAAAAGAAAGAGAGATTGCAAAACTGAAACGCCCTACAGCACTTAAAAAGGTAAACATATCAACCCTGGAATGTCTGGACCCACGCTGATACTTCAAGAGTAAAACCTGCTCTTTTCTTACTTGAGGACTAGTGGCCATAAGCATAGCGTGAGGGAGTCGAGAATTTGGGCCTCTAGTTCCTGTTACACTGATGTCTTGTCCTTTGGATCCAGGCATGAAATGGAACTTTTATACCCCTATAATTAGTTGACGGTGATACAAATCTATCTCAGTACAGATTGCAAGGACTTTTTAACTATAAACACTATGGGAAAGCTTGCATAGCTTTTTCTTATTGAATCCTAATTTGTAGTGCAGTGTAGCATGCTAACCTTAAAATTTCCCACTTTTTTTTTTTAGAGATGGGTATAGAACTTGAAGTAAATCCACAAATTTTAATTGAGTAAATTTTAGAAATAATTGGTTGTATGTATGTCTATATACATGCATACATGAAGTAGGTATGTACACGTAGAATACAGTATGTACAGAAATCAGAATGTAAGATACAAAGAAGCTAACCCTAAAAAAGTGTGAAAGACTTAAAAAAAAAAAGTGAAAGTCACCTGTACTTATGCACCACATTTCTTGGCAAGATCACTTTAATAATACTGACAGTTAGAATCTGGTAAAGGTGTGTGTACAAAGGTTGGCTTCGGCTAAGTTACTTCATCCCCACCACACCCGGAGTTTATTATTTTTTTTGACTGCCCATGATCTACTGGAGTCAGAGAATCTCACACCTACCCGTTCAGAAAAGTTTTCTAAATTCTTCGTTGTCAGTGGTTTTGTGGTGGTGGTATTTTTTATCATAGTAATACCAATATATCTGTGGCCATGTGCTTTGCGCTTTCTTTTATAGAAAGGATTCTATCTGTTGTGGTGCTTCACAAAGATGACTAGTATTCTTGCATAAGGTGTTTGTTTGGTTTTTTTACAGGGGTAGGTATGAGGAATTGTTAATGAGTGTTATGTATCAGAAAGAAGTTGTGAAAGTAAACTGTTGAAAGCACTATTTTTGTACCAGTATGAGAGTATTGAGTATACCATCTGTAAAATGCTGGAATGAAATACTGTTTGTGATCAAAGAGGAAACTGAAATTATTTCAGGGGGTCTTACCCTGGCATGAGTAGGAAGGTTCAAAACAACCTGGTTGACTTTATTTTGTGTTATGTTCAGTGAAAGAGATGTTTTCTTTTCAGGTATCTCTTAATTTTCAGGTGCTGATAGCTGTTGATTTTGTTCCTAGATTATTTTGAAAGAGAGAGAAGAGAAGAAAGGCCGTTTATCAGCTGACCATAGCCTTTTGGTGTCTGATGAACAGAAGGAGGTTCATATAAACTTGACTGCTGATCAGTCACAGGAGCTGACCTCTCAAGAAGGTTAGTTTCTATCTCTGGTCCCCTTTCCCTCCTCCCCATGACTGGACTCATCTGCTTATTTTATTATTTTGTCTTTCTCTTTTTAACTTATTTTAATATTATGAAATACTAGAAATTAGAACAGTCTTATAAAATCTTGTCTGTGTCTCAGCTGTGGAAGGCTCAGTGTAGTATGGGCTCTAAGTACATAATCCCCATACAGCCTTTTAATTCCTTTCTTTCGAGTGGGTGTTCCCAACACGTCAAGATCTGACAGCATTTTTGATATGTGGAGAAAATGCAGCCTGCTGTCAACCATGCCATGTTGATTACAATGCTTTTTAATGATGAACATACTGAAATTTTTTCAAGTATAGAAGTTGCAAACTGTAAGTAAGGTTTTCCAGTTTGTTGAACACCCTTGTCAATCAACTGCGACATCTGGACTGTATTTGCAACAACAGCTCTGAGCGACTAGGAAATGCCAAAGAATATTCAATGTCTGATGTGGGGGGTGGCGGGGGGAGAAGTTAGTTAAATATTTCTCTCTAAATAGTAGAGAAGTACTTGTAGCATTTAGGCAGGTTATCCCTTCTGTTCTATCCACTTCCCAAACTAAGCTTTGGCCATTTTTAAGTAACTATTCATATATTGCTTGTTTACCCAGCCCATGCAGAATACTGGCTGTGTGCCTGTTGTGTTTTCTCCCCCTCTCAGCTACCTCTCTGGGGAAGAGGAAGCAATACATAAGAAGTGTGATGATGTTTCTTTTACTTGAAAATGTATTTTGTAGTGGTTAAAAATTGTCTTTCAGAAACTGGACTAAGTATGCCTAGTGATACTTCACTTTCACCAGCAAGTCAGAATTCTCCGTACTGCATGACCCCGGTTTCACAAGGTTCACCTGCGAGTTCTGGAATAGGCAGTCCAATGGCATCTTCTGCGATAACCAAAATTCACAGCAAGAGATTCAGAGAGTAAGAGTTTTGCATTATTGATATAGACTCAAGGCTTGCATTTCAGTCACCCTCATTTTTGAAGTGTGGGTAGGTTTAGTAGACTTAAAAGGAGCTTAGTGAACATAATCCACCCTTCTATCAACAGAAGTTCCTGCAAGTACTACTTTTTGCCATAGACATGTTGTTCTGTGTGTAAGTATATATGTACAGGCACGTGCTTTGAACTGCAACAAATAAGCTGGGTGGAAGTATTTTCTAAAAAATAATTATTTTAAAGGAGGGCTATATACGCTTTGGATGGGAAGGGAAGGCATACTTACGAATGCTTAAAGTACTGTAATAGTCAGTCTTAATACATTGCTGCTTTTCTATTAATGTATCTTTATGGAGTACCAAATTAAGGGGAAGAGTAGTTGCTTGTGGCACCTCTTGGAGTATTTTTTTGGTATTTTAATATTCTTTTTGACTGACTACTTGAAGTAAGGGATATTACTGGAAATATAAATGTTTTCAGGATTTATTTTTAACTTACAGTGTACAGTCTTTTGAAATCCTTTCTATAACTTTAATAACTATTCTGCAGAAGTAAAATTATCTTTATTTGGTAAGAAAAAAGGCTTGGTGAAATAGTATTGATGATGTTTTATGCTAATATTTGTTTTTTCAATTGACAGATACTGTAACCAAGTTCTAAGTAAAGAAATAGATGAATGTGTGACACTCCTGTTGCAAGAGCTTGTCAGCTTCCAGGAACGGATTTATCAAAAGGATCCCATGAGAGCTAAAGCAAGGAGGAGACTTGTTATGGGGTTGCGTGAGGTTACAAAGCATATGAAGCTAAACAAGATAAAGTGTGTAATCATATCTCCCAACTGTGAAAAAATCCAGTCAAAAGGTATAAATGGTAAAAACAAGTGGTGCACTTAACTGGTTACAGTTTTCTTGTGCTGGTTAGCAAGGTTAGAAGCACTTTTTTGTTACTATGTGTAACAATTCCAGAGTGGAGTAGGAGAGAATGAATGTGGAGTGGCAGTCACACAGTTGATTCTGGAAGAAACTCATGAGGGGAGAAGAGCTTAAAGAAAAATAGATATTATGACACATAGAGTAGACTTCAGTTGTATTCTATTCGGTCTTTGATACACCTAGAGTCCTGAGCTCTGGGTCCCCTTAAGGAGGATTCCTTAAGAGGGCCATGAATTGGTTGGTTAGCTAACCGACACATTTTGCCACAACCAGAAATGTAAACAGACGTTTCCTGAGATATGAGAAGACCAAAGCTCTGATTAAGAAAAGAGCTGTGAAAAAATCTGGTTTAACTTGTGTGCAAGACTAATACAGAATATCACCTTGATCTATACTCCGTCACTATACTTGAAATGTATAGTTTGTTATCCTGTAGGACAAAGTAGCTGGTGATCATGTATGTCGAGGTTTTACTGACTAATGGCAGTTAAAATGGGATAGGTGTATTGCACCACACTAGGACTTTTACTGACTAGATATCTGTTTGAAATTGGTTTCTTCAAGGTGGACTAGATGAGGCTCTATACAATGTAATAGCCATGGCACGGGAACAAGAAATTCCTTTTGTCTTTGCTCTTGGCCGTAAAGCTCTTGGTCGTTGTGTGAACAAGCTGGTTCCTGTTAGTGTCGTGGGTATCTTCAACTACTCAGGTGCTGAGGTGAGTAAGTCCCCTCACATAAATGGCTGGAGTAAACAATTATGTTCCTTGTTTGGCGTGGAGCACACACCCAGCTAATACGCATTTGATAATGGCCCTGACCTGGTCTATATTATAGTGTATTTTTCTTAGAAAGTTAGTGGTGACAGAACTGAGAAACTAGGTTGAAACCCTTCGGTTGCAACATCTCTGTAGCTTTCAAATAGACTTAAAAGCAATCTGTAATTCTCAGGAAGGCTTAAGAGTATACAAAAAACATTATCTTTAAGTACATTTCCTCAGAGTTGTGTAAACATGGAGCGGTGTCTTTATTTTTACTTAATATAGAGAAGAACTAGTTTTTAGTTGAAGTAAAGGTATTTGGTGTTAATAAGCTTAAAGCTCATGATGTGGCATACCTTTGACTAAAAAAAGTAATGTAAAGTGGACGTTATTAGTGAGAACTTCTGATCATAAAAACTGCCTTCATACTTAGGACCTATTTAATAAGCTGGTATCACTGACTGAAGAGGCCAGAAAAGCATACAGAGATATGGTGGCTGCAATGGAACAGGAACAGGCAGAAGAAGCTCTGAAGAATGTCAAGAAAGCACCCCATCATATGGGTCATTCTCGTAACCCCTCTGCAGCAAGTGCTATCTCATTCTGTAGCGTTATTTCTGAACCCATATCTGAAGTGAACGAGAAAGAATATGGTAAGTGTGTTTAAAACTCACTTTTTAACTGGAAGCTGAAACTTCCCAAATGCTTCTTATTGCAAAACGTAGCTAAAATTATAAAATTTCATCACAGTTTACAGTATTCTACAATTTTCAGGGGTAAGAAAATAGGTGTGTCTTCAGGTAGTTTTGTAAGTCACTCTTTTCCCTGAACTACATCATGAACAATAATTTTAATTTCTAATCCTCAGAAGCGTTAGTTACCTAATTCACATTAGTGGAGGTGGCTTCTCCAGTTTTACTAAACGGTACAGAACTGGTACCAAACACTGAACTGATTGTATGGTTGAGGAAGAACTAATGACAGAGGGTAGGAACTAAACTATTGAGGTCTCTGAAGATAGGACATGCAGCCTAAATTCTGAAACTTGCCTTCTGTTCACACTAGAAGCATTCACTGCCATCTCAAATTTATTTATTAAGGCTAGATGACAGAGAGGATAAAAGGGAGAGTGCTTGTTTGAAGTTAAAAGACTTTTTTCTTACGGTGAATTAAGAATACTTTCTTGGGTTTAGTTACTGCTTCTGTGGTGTCTTACACTTCATTTATTAAAAGTTTTTCAAAAAAAACCTTTAGCAGATGACTTAAAGCAGAGAATTGCCACAGTATGTAATTTATACTTGAGAGTAACTCTTTGATTACACTCACTGTTCCATTTGGTACTTCCACGGGGAACTGTGTGCAAACTTTCAACTTTTGTAATGTCTGGTTTAGGATACTGTAAAAACCAAAGTTATTCACAGCTCTTCCTGTTGTCTCTCTCTTCTTCCCCCCATTTTTCTGATGAAAACCTTTCTAGCAAGGATCGAATAGTATTAAAATTATTAGTTCCTGTTGCTATTTAAACAATTCTAGGATGTTCAGGAAAATATTTTTTTTTATATGGAAAGAATTAATGTTTCCTGCTTAAACTTCTTTTGAAACTTGTAGAAACAAACTGGAGAAATATGGTGGAAACATCTGATGGGTTAGAAACTTCTGAAAATGAGAGAGAATCCTCGTCTAAGACTGCAGTATCAGAAAAAGCTGGTAATGGTCAAATTGAAAAAGCCACTCTTAATAAACAACCACCTCTGGCTACAACTGGTACTACCTCAACAACAAATCATGGAAAATCCACACCAGGTGACAAAGATGAGGCAAAACCAGATGACAATCTGGAATGGGCCTCACAGCAGAGTACAGAAACAGGCTCACTGGATGGCAGCTGCCGAGATCTTTTGAATTCCTCCATGACCAGTACTACCAGTACTCTCGTACCAGGGATGCTAGAAGAGGAGGAGGAGGAGGAAGATGATGATGATGAGGATTATGCCCACGAACCAATTTCTGTAGAGGTTCAGCTTAATAGCAGAATTGAATCTTGGGTTTCAGAGACCCAGAGAACTATGGAGACTCTTCAGCTTGGGAAGACCCTTAGTGGTGCTGAAGAAGACAACGCAGAACAAAGCGAAGAGGAAGAAACAGAGACTTCGGAACAGGCTGATCCAGTCACTGATGGTGAGGAATGGACAAACGATAAGCACGCAAGTAACACTCAACATAAACCCACCATCTGTAGTTCTTTGAATAAAGAACACACGGAGTCAATCTATATGCCGTAAAAAATAAGCAGGAACTCAGGAACTTTCTAGAAATTCTATTAAAACTAACTGTTGTAAAGGTTGCAGCCATTATTTCATATGCTTCATCTCAACATTTTGCACTGGTAAACATTTAATGTGTGTATTTAATTCACAACAATATTTTTGTAGCTGTCTGTTACTTCTTTGATTTAAAGACTAGCTTAGCTTTTATTCACGATCTATTTCCCAGACTAGAAACTGTGTGGAAAACTTGTCAGTAAGTGTTCATTTGATTTTTTGTGAAAGGAAGCATCTTGTAACTGACCAGTTTTAAGCAAAATTCTTTCGTAAGATGTGACTGTTCAGCTCATTTTCAAACAGATAACCTAGATTAAGACTAACAAATTACCAACACTTTACATGGGTGTTAGGGTGTTATGCCAGGCACATCAGTGTATTTGGCCATGACTTTCTAGTTCTGTCTAGAAATAAAAGTGAAATTTTGGTTCTCCTTAAAGAAAAGCTAGAAAACCCCACTTGCAGTCTTAGTGGAAAGTAAGTAGTAGAGAAATCTATGCGTGGTTCCTAATGGTAAGGTAGATGCGGTTTTTTAGCTGGTCTCAGTGAATGCATCGTTACAAAGCTGCTGATAGTTGACATGGTTACAGTAAGCTATAACAACTTGGATTGCAGAAAAACTTTAAACCAGAGGGATATAATTAATGTTTTGGGGTATTTTTTACAGGGTGGAAAAATTGCATTAAAAAACCAAACAAACAGGAAAGAGAACAAATTCCCTATTCTCTCCACAGTTGCTGTCTGCCAAACCACACTCAGTCAATCATTAACTATAGTCCCTATCCAGGGCTTCTAGTAAACTGATAACTTCCTCTTTCTCCTGTCACTTACCTCAGGAATGCTGTTTTGCATATTGTAATCTACAGAAAGGATTATTCTTGCTTTCTGCAATGTTATAACAGCAAGTCTGAATGATGTGGTGGCTCGGCGTATCTACATGTTCCTCTTTGTGCTTTGATGCTGGCCACTCTCGTGTTGAGTTCAGGATGTATCTTTACAATTCTTCCTCAAAATGTGACCTCTTTTTGTCTGTTCTCAAAGTTGTAGCAGCTTTAGGAGTTGACCTCTAGAGTAGGAAAGGAAATAGTTATTCCAGGAAAGGAGGAAGTGCCCTGTAATATGGGGAGGTATTTCAGTGGTTTGGAGATAAAAGAAACAACAATATGCCCTCCCTGAAACGTACATGTTGCTAGAGAATTGTGCCATATTTTGTTCTGAGTATTGTAAGCAAAATCCATTAACTGATGATGAATGTCTAAACAGTGCATGTAAGGAGTCTGTTTTCCATCTTTCTCTTATGTTGGCAAGGGATGTACTGAAACTGCCAGCAGCAGGAGCTTCACTACAGGAGTAGCCAAAGAGTAACTCGCATGAATAACACTTTTACAGCAAATGTATGTTTCTTTTAATTCCACTTTGTTTTTCTTGCTCACTTGTATCAAAATGCATAACAATCCTCCGGATAGGCTGAAAACCACAAGAAATGAGTAGCTTAGGTGTTCAGTCCACGCTTACTAATACGGGACCAACGCTTATAGTACTAGTGATGCTGGCGTTTTAAGTTGCACTGGGAAAATGAGACTCCAGGTTTAGGAATCCTCTACCCCTGGGTTTTTGGATGCTAATGAGAATAACAGAAACTGTATGTATTATGTAAATAATGCTTTGATAGGTCTAGGCATAGCAAATGCTATGTAGATAAGCAGTATAGAGAGCTGCTAGGACAACTGGCTGTTCCGTCATGTTCGTAGTTCCTTAATGTAATATTCCTAGATGTTAGAACAGGCATTTCATAGGAAAACAAAGACTAAGGAATGATGCCTCCTGAATGGTAAACCTTTTACTGTACATATGGCAGATTTCTACTGTCTGTATGTTTTGGAAAAGTTCTTGCTTTAGGAAATGATAGGTGTTTGAACTGCTGACAAGCAAAACTTGCCCTTGGATGTGTAAGCATGTGTCTCGATACCAGCGGAGATCAGTGTATACACTGAGGGCAAAACTTAACCAAAACATCAAAACCAAGGGTGTTTGTAACTTTTCCTTTTGCTTTTTCAGTGCCAGTGATTCAAATAACTTTTGATCTTGAAGTATTTAACATCAAAGGCGCATCTTTTTATATGTCTTTTCTGAACTTGGACTGTCATTTTAAAGTTTTCTGATCTTTATATCAAATAAGTCTTGTAATATTCAGCCCACTATTTAACTGCAGTTTTGCTACAGGTTTAATAGAGTTCTTGAAGGTGATATAGCACTTCTAATATCTCTGAATTTGCCAGCAAATAAGGAACTAGTCTCTTCTTAAAATGTGGCAGATCACCCTGAGAGGAGCAAACTGAAACCGGGTAAAGGCAACTGGTTTTAGTGCTTCCTTTTTGATAAGCGAGGAATGAGCAATAACTTTGAGAATGAAATTGCAATTCCTTTGGGAGTGATCCATTTGCATCTAAAATTAGGGAAGTTCCTTGCCACTTGAAGCACTTAAGGAGAGTATCTCACTGTGGTAATTTTGATTCTGTTATCACCAGAATTTAAAAAGAAAGCATACAAATGTTTTACAATACGATGATTTTTTTTTAAAGTAGTTGAATTTCTATTTCAGTATAAAAGTATGCAGTTTATTATACAGGTTGTTACTGTCCCCAAGAAAAGGTGTTTCTGTAGTTATAGGTGTATAGGTATTTTTGTTGTGAAAATGATTATTCGGAAAACAAATCTACTTTTCCTAAGACATTCTTTATAGAAATGACTTCACCACTTAATTTATCTGGTAAAATCAAAAATGATGTATCTGTGGTAGGGGTAGGGATCTTTAAAACTGATAGAGGTGGCTATGTATACAACCTATTTATAGAAATACTTTAAGTGTATCTGTCGAAGTAATAATAAAACATGGGAATACAAATACATAATACTTAAAAGGGAAAAATTCTGAACAACTTCTGTCCTTAGTTGGACCAAGTAACAATGTCTGAGTAAGGTTAGGGACCTGATCCTGCTTAACACATGCTTAAGAGCGTTAGTTCCACTGGCTTAAATTGGTGGCCTGCTTCATCTGCTTAAGTTGTGTGCAGGTAGTTGTAGGATTGGAGCTAAACAGTGACAGAGGGTTTTGACCTGTGTTTTATAAGTTCGTTATAGAAAATGTTCAGTAATGCACTTGTTGGTGGTGTTCTGGTAAAGATAAGAGGTGTCTTTATGCTCATTTAGGTGGGTGGGAGCTTACACAATGTGATTCTGTCCGGTTCTTTAACACAAGCTTACATTTTAATGATGTTACTTTAAATACGTATGTAAAAAAGTATTACCGTTTGAAAAGCTGCTGTTTGCTGAAACTGTCATTAGGTATTTCCTGTGAAGTTGTGCCAACTAATGAAATTGAGTTAATTTCTATGTTAGCCATTTAAAAATAAGACGTGACAATTTGTTAACGAAACAAAAACCAGCAGAAGCAAGCCATAGAAACAAGTCATGTGGGTTTTCTACCCGCCCTGCCACACGCAAGGAGATGTGAGAATGTCTAACCCAAAACTTCCTCGCCAATGAATGATAACGCTGAAAGTAGAAACCCAGTTGGCACAGCCCACCTTCTAAATGTTCATAAATCGTTCGTGTATTTTACTTTTAAATAGATTCTAATAAGGAAAGCTGTTTAATCTTTAATGTCTTAAAAATTATAGTAATATTTAGGTTAAAGCAGTAGAAAAGTCATTATGAGATACAATATGAAGGGGTTTGTTCCATTTCTTTTTTGCTGTATGAAGGATAATTGTTCTGTCTACCGTACTTTTTGGAGTAATAACAGCTTTTTTGCACTATGTAAATACTAGTGGGGATTCTTCCATAACTAATAAAAATGATTGTAGAAGTTTATGGCTTTTACAGTGATTGTTCCCAACTCTGTGTTTGAGGGCGCTGCCCTGGCGCTGTGGGAAATGGAGAAGGTCCGTGTTACCGCGTACTTGGCCGCGGGGTGGAGAAGCCATGTGGTGGCCCCTCATCTGGGGCTGCCGGTGCCCTGGGCCCCAGCTTGGGGCGGACAGCCAGCTCAGGGAGCTGGGCCCCTCCAGCACCTAGGCTGAATGGTCCCTGGCAGAGGCGCTGGAGAGAAAAACGGGATTAGTAGAGTGTTTTTCATGTTACGGAGTCCAGGTGCCATGTTGTCTGAAGAACAGCAGGTTTTTCTGTATAGTATTTGCCTCATCATTGAGATGGAGCATGACGGCTAGGTCCAGGATATTGAGTTGGAAATAACATTTGACTGAAGACCAAATGAGCAAGAATAACCACAGGTACCTCTGAAAACCAGGATTTCTTGCATGCTGCTAACGTATGAGAATTTAAGTTGATGTGCCTTTATTGTTATACCGGTGCATGAAGTCACCTTTGGAAAATAACATTAAGTTCTCAGCATGTCCCCTGTTCTCCAGTGACTCACTGGTAACTGCTCACACTTCCACAGCTCTAGTAACAGTGTCATTAACTGTGTTATTAACTGGTTTTGCAACTCCCACATGTGAGAATATTTGTAGCAATTCAAAAAGGATACAGCTTCATCCTGTAACTTTGAATTTTTCATTTATTTGCCTTAACTTCATATTTCAGTTCTGCTATTGCACTTGCCTTCTGTTAAAAGTGCTTCTGTTACAAACTACTTGGTAGGTGCTGTCGCTTGCTGTCAAAATTACTCCTCACGTCTGGGTTTTGCCTGAGTCTTCTCAACCTGGTAAGAGTTTTGGGAAGTACAAAAAAAAGTAGGTGCCACCTATGTGAGTTGTGCTACTGAAATGACAAGAAAATTAAATCCCCCCAAAGCCTTCCAAACTGAATTTTCTTCTCCCTCCCCATTTCTTCACCAAGTAAAAAACACTAACCATTTTGCAGTGCCCTTGAGGAAAGCTCCTTGCCTCTACTGCAATTTTTTTAAATGGTTTTTTATTTGCTTTTTTTTTTGTATTGCTGTGCACTCAGAAGAACTACCCCAAGGAAAAACTTACTCCTGCTTTTGCTGTGTTGGAGCTCCTGCAGGCAGCACTGACGTGGCCCTCGGGGCACCAGGCCTGTGCAGGCAGGGCTGGATGCTCACAAATCTGCCTGTCTTTAACTTGCAGAAAGACCCCAGTCAAAGTGCACTAGTTGTGAAATAAGAGATTGCTCTTCGGATTGGCTTTTAGATTTTTTTTTTAGGATTACTGTGTATAAAATTAGGGAGTTTCTTAAAAATACATTTTTTTCTTTTGGTCCAATAGTGCTTTTAAAAAGGCCTGAAGGAAATGGTGCAGCTGCAGACTGTTTACCTTTGGGGTCTTTTAGGTTTCCCTGCATTTTGTACTGTGCTAACTCATAAGCTGGAATCTACTTCTTGGCAACAGCTACGTGCCCCTGGTATGCTCGTAGCTGTTAAATTACAGTTTTCCACTGATGCTTGGTGAGCGCGCTCTTGTGAGGCGGATGTGTGTGGGTGTCCATCTGGATGCTATCTACACCGCCCAGTGCGCGCTCATGGTGTTTTCCAAGGATAGTACTTTAATGAGTAAAGAAGAGTTTAGTAATCGCATAGCACTGATAACAGAGTTGCCATTATACAAAAGGAAATGGGAGAGGGAGCACGGAGTAATCCGTGTTTCCTACAGTTAACCTGCATGGCAGCTGTTTGTGCTCGGCTTCCCTGGAGGCTGCAGCAGCACTGTGTGCGCAGGCGGCGCTTCGCTCTGTATTTAATAAGGCAAGTTTCTCTGCATGCTAAATTTAAAACAACTTTGGGCTTCTGGAAGGCTTCGTGCCTACATAGCAGGTTATTCATTCCTTGCAGCGTGGTAAAGCAATGATAAACATCGTCGCTCTGAACCTGGTGGGGGGGGCGGCGCTGATGTTGTACAGCTGTCATGGTGTAACCCAGCCCCACGCAGCCGCTCGCTCACTGCCCCCACAGGGGTGGGGGAGAGGATTGGAAGAGTAACTGTGAGAAAACCCATGGGTTGAGGTAAAGGTGGTTTGACAGGTAAAGCAAAACCCGCAAGCAAAGCAAAAAGCAAAACAAGGAATTCATTCAGCGCTTCCCAGTGGCAGGCAGGTGTTGGGCCATCCGCAGGAGAGCAGGGCTCCATCACACATTGTCTTCCCAAGTAATGCTAATGCCATAATGCCCAATGTTTCCCCTTCTTTCCCCAGCTTTTATATACTCACTGTGATGTCTTATGGTACGGAATGTCCCCTTCGCTAGTTCAGGTTAGCTGTCCTGGCTCTGCTCCCTCCTGGTGTCCCGTGCCCCTCCAGCCCTCCCGCTGGCAGGGTCTGAGAAACTGAGAAGTCCTTGACTTGATACAAACATTACAAAGCAACAACTGAAGAAAACATCAGTGTGCTATCAACATCGTTCTCACACCAGGTCCAAAACGCAGCGCTGCACCAGCTGCTAAGAAGGAAATGGACTCTCTCCCAGCTGAAACCAGGACAACAGTTTCAAATAAAATTGCACAAGTTCTCCTGTTGGGTGACATCTTTCAGGAAAAAAAACAAACCCTAAATGTTATTTAGAGCATTGAACTCCTCGTAATGCCCTTCTTGCAAGGTATTTTCAGATGGGTTCTGCCCCTGACCATTTTGTCTCAGACTCCTGGGGATTTGCCAGCTGCAGTTGGGAAGGTAAGTGCCCTCTCTGCCATCGACCAGCTGGAGGAGGTGAGCATCGGAAAGGCAAGGATGTTTGGTAGAAGAAACCGTGGGTAGCAAGAACTGGAAAAAGCTCTTGCAAAGCTTTCCTTGGGGAGGTTTATTGACTGTAGAGGAAGAGAGCAAGTTAGCAAAAATAAAACAATCGGAAATGCCCCCATGTCAAGGTTTCCTTCCTGATTTACTGCAACCATGTTAAAAGCAACCATCTAAGGATGAAGCGGGAGATGCTGAGTGAGGGTATGTCCTTCAGTGTTTCCTCAGGTCTCCTCTGTGCAGCTAAGGAGATACTGGGAGGAGTCCAACCGTGTTGTGGGATTTATTCTTTTCAAATATATGCTCGTGGGTTGCCCTACAAAAATACAGCTTTAAGCTGAATTGCAGGAAAGGAGGTTCCCTGCCCGCTAATGCATAGATACCAAGCCCTGTGATGCTGCTGAAGCATGACTGCTTGCTTGTGAGCTTGACAGTAAGTTTGCAGTGCTGATGCTGAAACTTCTTTGATGTGCTGGGTTATTCTGCAGAGATGAAGCCTGAGGCTGCTTGAGGCTGAAATTTGTCTTTGTACCCCTCCTGCTGCAGGGCTGTGCTCAAAGCCAGAGCCAGGCACTAGATGCTTAATCTGCTGTTGCTTTCAGCACCTTGTGATACAGCAGCCATCAGATGATGCTGAGTTTTGCTCTTGGCCACTTGGCCTCCCTGCTAACAGGGCTGAGTCAGGCCGGCAAGTGCTGCTGAACAGATCTTTGGGCTCTTAGCGTGCAGATCTTCTTTCAGAAAGCAGTGGTTAGGGCAGTACATTGTTTTCTGAGAGCTTGCAGCAGCTCTGATGTGTTCGGTACATCCTTGCTGAGCCTGCAGAGGCTGGCATCAGCCACCTTGCAGAAAGGACAGCTGTGGCATGGGTCCCCCACACGGTGCTCTCCTCCAGTGCTCAGCTCTCATCTCAAGTGCTGTCAATAGCCTGGGACATGTGAGATTATCTTTGACTGCTTTCCCTCAGAGGTGCGCTGATGGGTCTGTGGTGGCTGTTGAGCAACCTTCAGGCTCTGAATTTTGGGCCCTTGCACAGGAGTCTCCAGCTTGTTGCTCTTCCCCCATGCTGCAGGGCTCTCCTGGTGGAAAAGGCAAAGCCCAGCAGTGTTTGAAAGAGGAGGTGAGGGTGCTGCCAGGCAAAGCAGCGGTGAAAAGGACAGACGTGAAGTACATCCACCTAAGCCCTGTTGCATTCGACGCTGGGTCCTCCCACTGGTGCTCAGCTGCAGGGATGCGCCCTGCACCCAGGCAGAGCAATGCTGCCTTCTGTTGCGTCAGCCCCGTGCGGCTCTGCTGCCTTGCTGCTGCAGCTTTGGACAAAGCAACATTGCTGTGAATGGTTAAACTGGGCTGAGCAGAACACAGCGTGGTGCCTGAGCAGGAAAACTGCGACTTGTCTGTCAGTCACCCTAGGCCATGTTTTCTGGGATTGGCTCTGTTGGATCCTTCAGAGCTTGAATGGGAGAAAAGCGGTGATAGTCTAATGTCCCACTGCTTCTGTACCCAAGGCCTTACCTTTGTCCTCCTCAAACCCATTTGCTCTCGGTTCCGTGTCTTCAGTCCTTGCAAAACCCTTCTGATACACCTGAAAATTAGGAGTTGGGCTGCAGTTGTCAAATACACCAGGTTGTAACTCATGCAGAACAAGGGAAAGGTACCTATAGGAGATAAAACAGTGAGGATGATTCAGTATGTGGGAAAATAAAATTTTCTCAACTGAAATGAAACGGTGGCTGTGCATGACTTTCACTAGTGCAAGTAAGTGTCCTTCAGGGCATCCCAAAGGTGCCTGCCACCAGGTTGCAGGTTACGGGGTTTTCCTGTCGTTCTGTAACACTTTGCTGATTTCTGCCAGCGTCAGCCAGGCGTATCAATGAGGAAGGAAGGAAGGCAGATGAGCTCAGTGCACCTTAGCGTGAATTAACTCTGCTGTTGCTATTTATACAAGGGAAAAAATCCCCTGTTTACTCCGTGTTCTAACAGGAGCGCTGAGCTCTGTTGTGCTGGTTGCAAGAAGCGCATAGTAGATTCCTCCTTCCTCCGGGCTCCTGCAAGAGTGCAACTGCTTTTTGGATGTGCTCTGTGGGTGGCCAACAGCTTTGCTCCCCAAGCTGCCCACACCCTCCTGGTGCAAGACTGCTGAGCTGGCTGCTCTCATCTAAATTGGTCCCCAATTTGCCTTGAGCTCTCCTGTCGCCAGTGAGCACCATGTGCATGTCACGGCGTCTGCTTTCCCTGGCCCCTGGGCTGCAAGGAGAGGGTGGTGTGGTGGCATTAACTGCCTGCTAGAGCTGCCATCCCACAACCCCAGCCTGAAATTCTGTTGCTCCCAAGGGTGTCCGGGGGTTCCTGGGGCTCTGGGCTGGCACTGCTTGCTCCTGCCGCAAAGGCTGTGGCTGCTGCCTTCTCTGCAGCTCTCTTAGAGGGGTGTTGGAGGTGGCTGTAGCTGGGTCCCATGTCACGGTGCTGCCCTATTGATGTGGTTATGCCTGCTAAAGCTCCTGCTCCCTGTGACGTGACATGACTGGGGACTGCTCGCATCAGTTTTTCATGCAGTATATTTGAGGTTGAGAGACCATGTGGGGCTGTGAACAGGGTGTGATGGAGGGTCTGGGTGCGAGGGGGCTTGTAACATAGTGAAGGGAGGTTTCAGCTCCCGACTGCACCAGAAGGGCATTCCCATGTAGCCTGAGAGCACACGTACGGTGTGGCCTTTGGCAGCACACACAGTCACATGTCACCAGCCATGTGAGGGGCAAAAGGACTTTTCCCTGTCTCTTGCCAGCGCAGCGGTGGGCGGGTGGGTGGGCAGCGAGCTAGGGCAGCTCCCCGGGCTCTGAGCACTGCGGGCAACAGGGAACTCAAGCTGTGAGCAAGAAACACAGGCTCCTTTTAGGCAGCATTCAAGACTGTAGGCTCGGTTTCACCAGTGCTTAAAGGAGCTTTGTTCTTTGTGCTGATTAGAGGCCGATTTCCCAGTATCTTAAACAGAAATCTTGTTTTTAGCCTTGAGAAAAAAAGCTTTTTAATTTACAAAGGCATGGCATTTTTCTTCTCCCTCCGCCCCCTCCCCACAATGGCTACTATTCCTTGGACAATGCCGCTCTTTGCTGGATTCTGCTCTTGAGCTTGTATTTCTTGATCGCTGCTGAAAGCAGAGCTTGTCGCAATCTCATTTTTCTCTGGAACGTGCTGTAAAACACCAGCTATTCTTCACTTCCCACACGGTAATCGCACTCGCTGGTGCCTGTGAGCCCAGGAGTGCTGGTTAATGTACCAGCCTCCCTCGCCTCTCTGGGAAAGCCCCCCTGAGCCCCCCGGCACCTGGGAGGTCAACAGTGCTTTGGCCATGGGGCCGCAGGTGCTGGTGGCATGCAGGGCTCCAGACACAGCTCTTGGGTGATTCGTGAAGGACAGGCTGTTGCATTATTGCTTATTTTTCTGGAAAACGTTCCCTTTCACCAGCCAGGTTTAAAGCCAGTCCTGTTACCCCTTTTCACCTGCCAGCCCTGTCAGCTGCAGTAGGACACAGTGGGGGCTGCAGCTCCTGCAGGGCCCCGCCTGCCCCTTTTCTCCCTCACACAGCTAAGGAATTCCTTGGATTGCCTTCCTCCTGAGGAAGGAGGAGCTGGAAGAAGGGCTCAGGAGATGAAGGCCAGCATGGGCCAGAGGTAGTCCATGGCCATGAACTGGTCCCTACTGGAGCTAAAGCGTGGGGGAGCATCCCAATCACCAAACCACCCTTTCCTGGTGTCGTCATCTGCGGCGAGGGGCTGCTGTGAGGCAGGAATTGCCTCGCTGTGTGCTCAGAGAAGAGGTGGGAAGGACGGTAAGGCTGATCTGGCTGGAAAGAGATTTGCTTTGTCTGGTTGCATGGTTTTTGCAGCAGTAAAAAGAGGAATCAGGGAGGTTGCCTGGGACAGGAGCCTGGGGCATCAGCATACTGGTCCTTGCTGTCCCCTTTAGGATACGCACAGCTGGCGCATCCCGGGTCCCTTCTCTTCGCCAGTGAGGGCACCATGGCTTCTTCCAGCCGTGATGGGGTTGTGTTCCAGTGTGGTGTTGACATGAAAGAGTTAAGACAGAAAAACGTTTGTGCTAAGAGTTTCTGGCTTCACATACAACCCCTAGTGCTGCTAATCACTTCTGAAGATTTCCTATCCTTTTGTGCTCAAAGCCATCATTAAAGCGTCATGAGAAATTAGTCACTCTGTAACTCGCCGCTGGTCCAGGTTTTGCCTTTGGGTTTGACGTTGCGGGCAGTGTGAGCTACCTCCCCAAAAGGGTGGCTTCAAAAGCCGCCGCTGTCGCCAGCAGAGCCTGGCCCGGGTTTCCCCCGCGATGCACTGTGGCAACTGGGGCGCCTTTCAGGCCGAGTACCGGCCTCCGCACGGCGGAGAAACCAGCGCAAGGGCTGCGCGGAGCCTCCGCCCGTGGTTTCCCCTCTCCCCCCGCCACAGGCAGGGCAGCCCGCCGCCCCTCCTCAGCCGCCGCCGCCTGGCAGCACCGAGCCGCGGGGGGGGGAGGCCGCTGCCACCCGGTGCCACCGGGAGGATGGCAGCGCACGCTCGGGGCCCCCAGCCCGCCCTCCCCTCCCCCTGGCTCTGTCGCCCCCCGCGCCGCCCCGCGCGTCGAGGCCCGGCGGGGAACCGAGGGTGGCTCCTGCGGGGAGCACCGGTGTTTTCGGGGGCACGGTAAACCCGGCGGCCCCGACTGCTGCCCGCGGTACCCGCCGCGCCAGAGGGGCTCCCCTGCCGGGGCCGCGGCCGGGGGCGCTGGGACAAGCCCGACCTCCCCGCTGTGGCGGGCGGGCAGCCCGGGGGCGCGGCGGCGCCCCCTGAACCCCAGCCCCCGGCTCTGCCCGTGCGGAGGCGGCCCGGGGGGGGTGGGGTCCCGGGCCGCGCGCTGCGGCGGGGGGGGGCCCCGGGGGGACGCCGGGACCCCGGGGGGGCAGAGGGGCCCCGGGGGGACGCCGGCCGCGGCCCCCGCCCCGCTCCCCACGCGCTGAGGGCGCGTGAGCCGGCGGCGGGCGGCGATTGGCTGCAAGGCGCACCCCGGGGGCCGCCGGGCCGCGGCCGCCCGCCGAGCGCCATTCACGGCGCTGCCCGCCTGCACGCGCCGAGCCTCATTCACAAAAACTTCATTCATAAAAGCGGCGGCGGCGGCCGGGGCTGCGGCGGGGCCCGGCGCGGCGGGGGCGGCTCGGGCGCTGCGCAGCGGCTGCCCCGCGGCTCTGCGGGAAGCGGCGCCGGGGGCGCAGGCACATCCAGCTGCTTCTGGATTACGGTGCCGACGGGCTTTCCAGCCAGAATTAGCGATACCGGCGCCGGGAGCTGCCGGGGCGGTTCGGTGTGACCCTGACACCGGTGCGGTGCCTGGCGGGGGGCAGCGTGGGGATGCTTCTCGCCTTCGGGGCAGCCGGCGATGGAAACGCGGAGAGCTGCGCACCTCGCGGGGTTCCTGCCGGCCTGAAAACGTGTTTGAGCTCGTCGCGATCTTGCTCTGCTTTGTGTGGAATATGCTTGAGCTTTTGCCGCAGCCAGGACTCCGCGGTTAACGATGCCACGACTGTGAGTCTTGGGAGCTAGGCGGGCTTTCTTGCCTGGCTTGAGGCAGGGATGCAGGCAGGTTTGGGTAGCGGCACAGCTTGAGCTGCTCTACCGTTGATGCTGCTTTTACTGCTGCTTACAAAATACCAGATGTCTATGCAGGTTTAAGCCTTGTCCATTGAGGAAAATAAACCACTCAAGAGGGAGTCGGCAACAATATCCGATAGGTTTCTGGTTTTAAAAATTGTGTGACTTGCTTGGTTTTCATATAATTTATCTACAAGAGCCAATTTATGCGAGAGTACCCAGTGACAGCACTGCCAAGGCTATGAGAGAACGCAGCCAGCAGAGCCTGGGTGGACACGTCCTGTATGTAGGGTTATTCAGACATCAAGGGATGCTGCACAGGGCTAAGTACAGCCGATTCAGGAATGATTCGATAACATCCCTAGATGAAGGTGCGCAAAATACGTCTTTAAATATCAAAGGTTCGTCCTCCTCTTCCCACTCTTCGACACCTAATTTGCTGACAGAAGATGTCTCCCTGGGGCCACAGGACACCTGCACCACGCTGTGCACGCTGATCCCCCGCATGGCTAACATTAAACTCGCCAACCCATCAAACCTGCCGGGGCTGAAAAGCTTCTGTCTGGGAACGAAAGAGGTGCCACGAGTTAAACTCACGGAGTGCGTTACCATCCCAAGCAGCCCAACCTCGCCTGAGATCAGCTGCCTGTCGGCCTCTTACCCACAGCCGGACCTGGACAAGCTGGCCCTAACCCCAAAGCCGGCAGGGGACTGCGTCGTGCGGGGAGCCGAGGGGGCCACTTCTGCGGGCAGGCAGGACAGGAGCCTCACACAGAGCGGTGAAAGCGTGGGGGAGCCGGCAGCAACCTACGGCGTGCGGGTGAGTACTTCTCACAGGGTTCCCATTCTCTGACAAAGCAAACTGCTCAGGTGGCTGCAGGGTGACCTACATGCTCCCACTCATAGAGTCGGTGCCCCAAACCACTGACTTCTCCCATACATTTCTTGTCTCCTGACATACGTAGGGCTGTGGTGGCGAATGGAGGGAGTTAAAAGGACCACAGCCACTCCCAGAGGTAACACAACATCTCTTTCCCAAAGACTGCCTCTAGACTCTCTGAGGAGTGCAGCTGATCTGCAGTTCAAACAGGGGTTGCTTTGGCTTGAAATGTGTGTTGAAGGCAGAAGGAGGCCCATGGAGAGGGCTTCCCAACCCTCGCGGAGCAGCTCCCAGGGACTAGGTGCATGCTGGCCCGTGCTGCTGACATATTTGTCACGGAGGGTGTGTGAGAGGTGCTGGGACCGCTGCTGCTGCCTGGAGAACCTCTCCTCTGTGCCTCCTGCCCTGGGAGGTGACCGGGCAGGATGCAAATTCCACCCTCTTCCTTCGATGTTACAGGACTGTGTCGGATTTTCTTGGTAACTATGACGTACAGTAAACCCTGCCTATTTCTTCAGAAGACACCCTGAAATAGCCTTCCTGGGTATTTTTCATGTTGTGGACTGGGGTTGGTGGGTATCGTCTTCTAATTAACAGTCAGTGGCTGAGAGGGGACCATGCCTCCTGGCCTTGGTGCTTTCACTCCCTCCACCCCTGCCACACCTGGGAGTTTCCTAATTTTCTTTTCCTCTCTGGACTTTACATCTCTGTGGCCAGACCCTGTCATTTGCTAGCTGTTTGCTTCCTTCTTTACGCTCTGAACCTCTGACCCTGCACATTTAAGTGCTTACGCTTCATCTGTCAAAAGCACTCCTGGGAAAAAACTGCCTGCTGCTTGCATGGAGGGAGCCAGTGCAGACCACAGGGGAATGGCAGAGAAAATGGGCTAAACCTGCTTCAGAAATACTCCTGTAATGGCTGGGCTGGCCAGGGGCTCCTGTAGCTCTCGCAGCCGTCATGCCTGTCCCTGACATGCGAGGGGGACTGCAGGAGCAAGCTGTACAAGGGTTTCTTAACCAGCATCTGATCCTTCTGGTGGGCTGCAGGCAAGGGTGCTGAGGGTGCACGCGTGTGTTTGTAAGCTCTCAGTTTGGTGTGCAGGAGGTATCGAAATGTGAGAGTAAAAAAGCTGTGCAAAATTTGTGTCTCCCAACGTGGTGTTTCACAAGCAGGAAAGTCTAAAGGAAGGTGCAAGGCCAAGATAAATCAATCAGTCCCTTTGCAAATGCAGCAGGAAGGGTGGGCAAGTCAGAGGGTAGAAAAGCAACATGGGGAAATAGCCATGTTCACCTTTCCCCAGGCAGGAATGAGATGCCCACCTGGCATCCAGCAGTGGTAGCACAGCTGGATTGATGGGACGTTGGCTGAAAGGTGATGGTACCCCAGCACTGCAGCAGCCGATGTGAGTGGAGCCGCAGGAGCCCCCAGGGCATTCACCTGGGGTGCAGCAGGTAGAGGCAGGGGATGCCCTGTTTCATCATGCTGATACGTGCCCTTTTGTTTACTTGCCTTTAAATTCTCATGCTAAAGTGAGCAGTTGAGGTTTTGACAGCAGCAAGCTGCTAAAATAGATGGCTGAGCGTGCAGAGTGTGACTTAACAGTGACAGTGCAAGGGCCACTGCAGCTCCAGGTGCTACGCTTTTGGCCAGCCTGCTGCTGGGCCTGCGCTGGTGGATGGCGTCGCGTTGCCCAGCACCTGCCACGCAGGATCTGCCTTGTGTGCTGCGGTTTGAGCAGTGCCCAATGCAGTGGAACTCGTGATGAAGGCTTTGAGGTACCTATAGAGATTCAGATGCTGACATGCTGATGCCTGAAGCACACTTAAAGTACTCGGTTTCTGACATGGGCAGGAGAAGATGAAGCGCATGCGGAATTTCCCGGGTTTCTGTTGTGGCCCAGGGCTGAGAGCAGAGGCACTGAGGTGTCGTCTGCTGGGGAGCACATGAGCAAGAAAGGCAGAAAAAAAAGCAAAAAAAGAGAAGGACTTGACAGGAAAGTCGTGTGAAGGGCTTGTCCTCTTCTGCTGCTTCCCAGGTTGTATTTACAGCGTGGTTCTCTGCTGGAGACTTTCTGGAAGTCACCCCATTTCATGGGGAATGAATGGGGATCACTTGTGGGAGCCTTTGCAACAGGGAAATGTTGTTTCCCTGCATTTTTCCTGCACCTTCCGACTGCTGTTGCTCCCTGCAGGAGCCAGCCCCAGAGGAGCTGCAAGAGCATTACTGACGTGTCCTGGCCAAACTCTTGGTGTTTTTTCAGCCAGCTCCTTCAATAACAAGCAGGTCAGTAAATAAGCAGCCTGGAGGTTTTGGGGCTTCAGCACCAGAGCACAGGCAAGGTGCTCATTTCCCCAGGGACCACAAGGCTTCCCTGGGAGCTGGGGGTGAAGCCTCAGATGGGCTGGGATGCGGCCAGGGGCGCAGGGCTGCAGCATGGCAGGAGTGCGGTGCGGAGGGGTGGTCTCACCTGGAGGCAAAGTGGGGCTGAGAGGCTGAGGGGCCAGGCAGCTGTGGGAGCTGCTCCCAAACCTTACCCAGTCTTCCCAATCCTCACCCCCTCGCCCTCGCTTTCCCTCCTTTGGTGTTTGGAGGCACCCGCTGCCCCATGCAGCTTCTTCTGCCCTGTTGGGTAGGGAATGGGATCCTTGGGATCTCTGTAGAGACCATTTTAGGAGAAGGGTTGGGTCTCCATTATGGGGTCTGCTGCTGGAGGTCTTTGGCCTTAAAAACTTAATTGGAGTCAAGAGGATTTTGCACTTATGTGGAGAAAATCCAGTTATTTTAGAAAGGCAATAATATGGTGAGGTAATGAAATGTCTTTGGACAGACGCTGTCTCCTATGGAGTGGAGTGAGGCAGAAATTGCCTTTCTGGGGTTGGTTTAAGACGATGCGATGCTGGGCTCATTGTGTCTCCCTGGGAGGTAGCTGTGGCTGCATGTGACTAGTGGTAACAGGACACTTGTGTCATGGCTATATGTCACCCGGGCTCTGGTGAGGAAGCCGAGACCCATAAAACACCTATTCCCCCGAGATGCTTATGCAAATAACAAAAAGCCCAAATATAATATTTTAACAGGAGCCCGGACAGCTCTGATACCCACACTGTTACGTTTTAAAACATACTTTGTATGCAGTTCGCTGTAGGAATTAGAAGATGGATCTTTACCTTGTCCTTGTTCACATTCTACCCGTTTTGTGCCTTGCCACAGTGCCACCCATCTGGAGCTGAGCTTGTCTCTAAATGGTGCCCATAGCAGCCACGGCACTCTGGTCTCCTGCTGGTGTTCGTTACGGCTGTGATGAGCCTGAGGAATATTCCAGGAGACACTTGCTGTCCTTCCTCTTGCTCAGTGGGGAGTGCCAGGGGCATGGCTGCTTCTGAGTGGGAGGGCAAGACTCGGTTTTCGGCACTCCTCTGCACCAGTGGCCCCTCTGAGACCAGGGAGAATCAACGGGATGGTGTTACAGGGAGTAAGGGTCTGTGGCAGGGCTTAAATCAATAATGCAAAGTCTTTGAGAAATGGTGTTCAGATTGGTTTAAAAATGTGCTATTTTACTAAAATATGGAAGGGAAATGCTATTGCCAGATATTTTAAAGTATAATGATGTTGTAATGAAATAATATGGTACAGGTTGTTTGCAGCATCCTTGGTCTTCAAGGAATTTTACGAATAAGCAGGTTGATCCTCTGCTAGGAGTTTGATGGCATATATCTATAGATACATGCCAACATATATATATAAAATCAGTTGCTTATCTCTAGAGTAAAAGAGGCCGGACTACTTCTAACACAGGAGTTCAATATGCCATTAAGTACGCCCTGAAAGAGTGCATGTGGGCAGCTGCCCCCTGCGCAGTCCTGCTGTTGTCCATAGAGGCTGCAACAGGTCAGCCTGGAGCAGCTGCTCCCTGCCTCTGTGTGGGAAGAGGGCATTCAGGGCAGCCCTTTCGCAGTCCCAAGGAGCCACCAGCCCCTCTTCTGTGCTCAGGGCAGGGAAATAATTGCGGTATTTCAGCTGCAGCCACCTCCCCGGCATACAGCACCCTGACACCGCACTGCTGCTCTGCATCACTTGTCATAAATAACTAACTACACGTGTACGTAGAGCTGGGGCTCTTGCAGGAAGGAGATGGGCTCTGGTGATTCATGGCTTCAGAGCCATAGCTGTGAGACATAAGCCGGGGGCTCAGGACTGTAGGGTGCTGGGGTGGCACTTGCTCCACCGGGCGTAGGGGGACGGGGTGTGTGGCAGCCCCGCAGCACCTATGGGTGCTCGCCTTGTCCCACGTGGCAGCTCCCCTCCGCAGCCGGCACTGCCTCCAAGGCCCACGCGCTTCTCTGGGTGATTGCTTCTTAAAAGACTCACATGTTTTCAGGCTGTTTGCTTTGTCACAGCCGGGAGCACAGGGACAGGGCAGTTTTGAACCAGTTCTGTTGGAGCCCTGGCCTGAGTACCTGAGCGCTGAGTACCAGCACTTTCTGAGTGCTGAAGAAAGTGGGTCTCCAGCACAAAACTAAAAAGGAAAGAAAAATGTGTGTCTGTCTACTTACAAACTTTTCCCTGGCTTTTTCTCAAAATGTATTTTAAAATGGAAAACCTGTGAAGGAAAGGGCCAGACTTTCCCACAAAGATTTCTGTTTATCAGAAGCTGTTCTCCATCACAAGAAGCCATGGCTCGCTGCCCCTTAGGGAAGAGGCCATGCGTGTGGGCAGGAGGAGCGGGGCAGACCAAGCCCATCGTTCTGCACCGCTGCTGCTACGGGGAGGAAGTTGAGAGCAGAACAAGCACATGAGGAGATTTAGGCCAGCCCTGACGAACCACTGCTGGGCTTTATTGTAATGGGCTTTTTTCTTCCTTGAAAGTGTCCCGTCTGTTTTTCAGCCCGTTTGGCCTCGGTTTGTTGCTTTCTCGCAGGTGCCCCAGGGGTACCCACGCCTGCAGCAGTGCATGGCCGCTGCCATGGGCTGCTTTTGCCTCTCCACTGCCCCTGGGGATGGGGGACAAGCTCTGCCGGCTTTGCTTTCAGCTCTGGAAGGGGTTGGTGTTTGCTGGAGGAAGCCAGCACAGTTCAAGCTGAGGAATGAGCTGATTGAATCTCCCGCAAGGTGCAAACATGGGCCAAAGCTCTTCATTAGCAGCCTGACTGGTGGCTGCTAGTGGTGTTACATAGCACAGACCCCAGCCCGGTAAAAGGCTGCTGCGTGTTGCAGGATGAGCTGCCAAGCCAACCGGCTGCTCAGCAGCATGGTGCAGCCTGCGAGCGGACAGGAGCGCAGCGCTGCTGCCAGGATAGCTGCCGTGGTCTCTGCTTTCCAGTGGACACAGTGGCTTTTCGACTCCAAAGCCACCACAGGCAGTGTCTAAGGAAGGGCTGAGAAAACTCCATCAAAACTACAGTGATCTGTGTATTGCTCCTTCCCCACGCCCCTTCCTGGCTCCTGGCGCTGTCCATGGAGGAAGGCCAGTGCTTCACCTTCCTGCCAGGGCAGAAGCCGGGGGATCTAAAATCAGGTGTTGCAACACGTGAGAGCATGTTCCCAAGGCTGGCAGCCAGCACAGGGAGAGCAGCACCGCTGCCTTTACAGGCAAAAGTAATTTTTCCTTAGTGCAAATTATTTTTCCTTAGTGTAAAAGGCAGAGGCTTGTGTCCTTGCAACTCCAGTGCGGTCGTCCTGCCACGTGCCGGTGGCTGCTGCTCTCTTCTGCCCAGTCTCCCTTCTCACTGGGTCCCTTGCAAGCTAGAGGTGAATTATTCAAGCAAATTAAAGCAAAACTTTCCTGCTGCTCTGCAGCCACCTATGCTGCATGGCAGAGAGCTGTGCCCTGATGTGGGGCAGCACCCAGCCCGGGCAGCCCTTGTCTGCAAGGAACAAGGGTGGGGGGCAGCTTAGAAATTTCCCCTCACTTCAAAAGCACTTTGTTAAAGTAGTGCCAAGGGGAAACGGTCAGTGACCTGCTACACCATTCAGACACGCACCAATCTGTGGGGCTGGGTGGGATCTGGCAGAGGAGATCATCTGGAGGGGGCTGGAGCACCCAGCCACTCTCCATCACGGATCAGGAGCCCTGGCTGAGCGGGGAGGCCCCAGCTGGCTGGAGGGTGGCAAAAATGGTGCCCATCCACAGGCAGGGCAGGAAGGAGGATCCAGGGAACTACAGCCCTGCCAGCCTGACCTGGTGCCGGGGGAGGCCGTGGAGCAGGTCACCCCGAGCGCCATCACCCAGCACGTGCGGGACAGCCGGGGATCGGGCCCAGCCAGCGCGGGGTTATGGAAAGCAGGTCCTGCCTGACGGGCCTGATCTCCTCTGTGACGGGGTGACCCGCTGGGGGCTGAGGGAAAGGCTGTGGGTGGCGTCTGCCTGGGCCTCGGCAAAGCCTCCGGCAGCGTCTCCCACAGCCTCTCCCGGAGAGCCCGGCTGCTCCTGGCCGGGCCGGGGGCTCTGCCCAGGGTAAAACGCCGCCGGGCCCAGGGAGCGGCGGGACGGGGTCACATCCAGGGTACAAAAGGGCCTGGGGGGCTGCCTGGGCCGGCTGGGCATGAGCCCCCCGGGGGCCCGGGTGGCCAAGGAGGCCAGCAGCGCCTGGCTTGTGTCAGACACAGCGTGGCTAGCGGGGCCGGGGCAGTGACCGTCCCCCTGCGCTGGGCACTGGTGCGGCCGCCCCTCGAATCCTGGGGTCAGCGCTGGGCCCTCACTGCAGGGGGGACACTGAGGGGCTGCAGCGTGTCCAGAGCCGGGCAGGGGCTGGGGAAGGGGCTGGGGCACGAGTCCCAGGGGGAGCGGCTGGGGGGGCTGGGGGGGTTCAGCCTGGAGAGGAGGGGGCTCAGGGGGGACCTCATCGCTCCCCACAGCTGCTGCAAGGGGCTGCAGCGAGGGGGGGTCGGTCTCTTCCCCCAGGTCACAAGTGACAGGACAAGAGGAACCGGCCTCAAGTTGCACCAGGGGAGGCTTAGATTGGAGATTAGGAAAAACGTCTTCGCTGGAAGGGTGGTCAGGCACTGGCACAGGCTGCCCAGGGGTGAGGTGGAGTCACCGTCCCTGCAGGTATTTAGAAGACGCATAGATGCAGTGCTCAGGGACATGTTTTAGTGGTGGGCTTGGCAGTGTTGGGTTAAATGGTTGGACTTGATGATCTTAAAGGTCTTTTCCAACCTAAACAATTCAATGATTCTGTGATTCCTGCGGGTGAATCACTGGCTGTCATTCAAGCTGGAGCTGGAGCAACTGTGTTATGGCAGGGAATGAAATGGGTCTGGATTAGAGGGTGCCTGAAAAGCTTATTCACATGGGCCCTTCCTAGTGCCTGCACGTCTCCTCCCACACGGTCCCTCATCCTGTTTGCAGTCACTCTCCATCATCTCTTGTAAATAGATGTGAAAAGATGTGCATGGTCAGTAACTGCCCTTCTCTCCCCCAACCTCCCCACCTCTCCTCCTTTCCGTCCTGAGAGCTGTTGCTCACCCTGGCAGGAGTTCTCCATCCTGCTGCTGACAGATCAGTGGGCTCAGCATCCCTGGCGGCATGGGGAGACAGCAGCCAGCCCCAGATCACCCTCCAGATTCAAACACCGAGAGTCGAAGCAGCCCCCGGTGCCAACACTCTCCCCAGCCCTTTGCAGGGAGACAGGGGACAGCCTTGTGCACGTCCTTAGAGGAGCCGTTCCCTTTCCAGCAGGGGCCAGTGAGTCTCTCCCTTCTGAGAGCTGTTGCTCACCCTGGCAAGAGTTCTCCATCGTGCTGCTGACAGATCAGTGGGCTCAGCATCCACTTTCAGTGGCAATGTCAGGTCTTTAGCACTGGGCTTGTTTCAGTGTTGGCATTATATTTTTCTATAGGTAGCTGGATTCTGCAGTTGTATCTATACTTGTGGCCCGAGGCTGGTTACAGCACCCTTGTGCCTGTGTCCAGCTTCCCCCCAGCTTTCCCTAGAAGCTCAGTGAAGCTGAGCCGTGCTCCTCTTTGTGGGGCTTCGGAAGATGAACCCCCCTTCCTTGGACACTACCTTTGCGCCCTCAATATTGCTGTTATCACGTTACGAAAACAGCCGGTGGAGAGCCTGGGCTGGGGCAGGGGCTGTGTGCTGTGTGGCTTCCTCTGCTGGGGCATTGCAGGTGGGCACGCGTGGCTGCTGCCCTGCCGATGCTTTAGCTTAACCCTCCCTGCAGCAGGAAGGTGGGAGCTGGCCTCGGCCCTGCATCCCTGGACAAGCCCACTAGCTTTCTGTGGGAGCTGCTGCTTGGGGTATACAGGCTGGGGAGCAGGGGCACCACCTGCACTGGAGTCTGGGCGCAGGAGAGGTCTCTGAGACAGGCGTTGCCCTTCTCTCCTGCCTTCCCCTTTCTCTCACACACCAGTCATGCTGCTTCTTGGACTCAGCTATGGAGGAGTTAATCTTCTCCTTGTTTATTTGTTAATTGTTTTTTCTTCCTTGGAGAGTGTCTTTTGTTTTTTGGAATAGGCTTCTGGTATCCCATTGTCCTTTTATGTGCTCCATGGGCTTCTCCCCAGCTCTGTGACCCTGACTCCCTCTGTCCCATTCCAGCGGTGTCCTCCTGCCCAAGGTTCTGCTGGTTCTCTGTACCCTCCTACTGAGATGTGAAGGTTCAGCCATTACTAGCTATGCTGGTTTAGATAACCAACGGCAGCTAAAATAAATGAGAGATGCAGTGAGGTGCCATGTTAATGCACTTCCCTACTCAGGCTTTTAAAGAGAAAAAAAAAAAAAAAGTCTTTTGTGAATCATTGATAAGTTCAGCTTCACTTAGGGTCACTTATGCAAAAACCTAATATTGATTTTTCATCTTTGCTTAGAGTAGCTTCCCACGCATCTGTTCAGGATGCAATGGGGACTCACTTATCAACATATGACTCACCTGCTCCTCTAAATCTTTCTTTTTTCAAGGATAGAGGAGCAGCCACCAGCTCACAGGATGCTTGACCTTATACTATAGGATCAGAGGTCACCACTGAGCTACAAGCTGAGGCTCTAGACGTATTTTCCACGTTTGCTTTGTTCTCATTAAGCAGGAATGTCTTTAACAAGTAAGATAGCTCTCCAAGTCATTAAATGTTCATTAGGGAAGCAGTTCTGCTAACCCTTCAGATTCTTATTGATGTCTTTCCAGGTCTCTGACCTAATTCTGGAGTTCTCCCAGGGGTTACATTGCTATCTGGAAAGAAACCAAAATAGGGATAATACAATTGTGGAATCCCTGCTTGACTGCGCGTATAATGTTCTCTTTTTAACACACACATTAATTTCTGAAAGTCTCCAAAGCTGAAACAGATACCTCAATCCAACTGCCTCTGAATGACCCAGCAGAAAAATCAATTCACAGGCAAAGTGAGGCAGAGGAGGTAAATACTGTCCCTTTCTCTGGACAGAGAGTGCTTCCGCCGTTCTTTCAGAACAAGAGGACAGAGCATGCATGTCCCTGCCTGGGATTTCCCGGTTGTCTGCTGTATCCCAGAGGCTTTGACTTTCTGCAGGAGAGGACTGCCCAGGCAGGTTGTCGCTGCAGCCCTCAGGCACTGTATGAGCACTGCAGGATGCTCCCAAACCCCCTTTTACCTCTGGGAGAATTAGTTGTGGAAGAGGAGGCGCAAACTGAGAAACCCAGACCTATGCCAGCCTTGTGAAATGGAGATGTCAGAGTGCTTCAACAGCAGAGAGATGGATATCAACAGAAAAGCTGAAGGAATTAGTAAGATATGTTTTGGGAGAAGTGGATAGACTTAGCCGAGCACGCTTCATTGAGATGAAAAGGTTTCATAGGTTTGTATGTAACATCAAAGGGGTCTATGGGCTGACATGCCATCGCATTCTTGATGTTTCTGAAAATTAATCTTATGCAAATCCCAACTGAGTACAGCTCAGCCCCATACAGCAGAAGTGTGGGAGTCAGCCTCTAATGTAAAGCAGGTCAGTGTATAGTGCGGGCTCTTAAGAGCTGTTGCTATGAGCTGGGATTGCAACTCTACCTCTTTCATCTTCTGCAGAGGTTATTTGTCATCAGATGTGCAGCAGCATGGAGCCAGTGGTTTTCCTCACGTGTGGTAATACCTGCCGCTGCTCTGAAGGGACATGCAGCTCTTCTGCATGGGGTCTTTCAGTGCATCAGTCCCGTGGGGCTTCCAGAGCCCCTCTGCTCCCGGGGAATTTCTCTCCAATGTTCATGTATTCCTCTCATCTCAGTGCCACGGGCTAATCTGTGAGGATAAGCAGAACTGGAAAAAAGGAATGATTGGATTTTGTGTCCCCAGAGTGCTTTACCTTTTTTTGTGCTATGCTGTTGAAGCCACTGGTATCTTTATTGTTCTCTCTACACTTTTCAGTAAAATAAGATCTATTTAGGAAGCAGGTTCAGGGTGGCTGATTTGATTTTCCAGTTAGACTGGGGTTCTGCATAATACTTGGTGGACTGAAATCATATTTGCTTCCTTCTGTGAGCCTCCTCTTACCTCTGTGCTAGGTATTAAAGTCCTCCTTTCTCTCTCTCTCTCTGTTTTCCCTAGTACATGGGCTGTATTGAAGTGCTGCAGTCAATGAGATCCCTGGACTTTGGCACACGAACACAAGTCACCAGGTAGGTGGTGTCTAACTGAAATTCAGCCCAAGAATGAAAAGCCCATGTGATAATTTCTGTATAAAGCCAACAGTGCGTGCCAAGCTCTGAGACAGTTTTGAATAGCAGTTTGTGTGTTTTGTTTTGTTTTGTTTTGTTTCCCAAGCGATGACTTGAATTATTTGATCATCACAATAGGCTATTTGCATTGGAAAATGAATTGTTTCAGCCACAGACCTAATTTCACTCCTGGTTCTTGTTCTGGATGCAGAGAGCCTCCCCCTGCAGTCGTAGCACAGTACAAACATCCCCAGCTAGCTGGGTGCCGGCAGCAGCCGGGCTGTGCACGCAGGGTGCTGCCTGCGCAGTCACCCAGGTCACAGGGTATATCTGCTGGTGCTGCCGCGGCTGCTGGGGACCAAGGCGGCGATGGATGCTTGCAGGCCCCTTGGCCACGCCACTTCACACCTGTGCTATCGGTCAGTCTCTCAATCCAGCAAGGTCATCTAGTGAATTTTCATCAGAGGTGTGACACTGCTTGACCCCATCTGCACCAAGGCCAGGCTCTGCTCTGCTGGAAGTGGAGTCACGAGGAGAACATGTTGAAATACAGCCATTTCCAACTGGCCTGCAGGCCTACGGTTCCAGGCTGCAAATCAGAAAAAGATGAGTGTTTTGCTCTCAAATACAACTGAATGTGGTTTAAACATTAAATATTTTGTGGCCATTTGAGAAGTTTGCAACTTCTGTTGTAGATTGTTGCTAGTTGCTGGGTGTATTTCATTGATATATGCACCTGTGGGGTTGCCGAAATGTCCTGTCAGGAACAGAAAAGCCCAGTTTATTTTTATCTTTGTTCTTGTGAGTCAGTCAGTGCAGGAGTGTTTGAGTTTTCAAAATAAGCACCCTGTTCCCAGCTCAGAGCACCATGTGCTGCTGGGATGTACTCAGGGTCCAGCAGCCAGGACTAGTGCTCTGCCAGGCAGCCCCGCAGCCACCTGGCATCCCAGCACCTCCAAAGGCTTTTTGGAGGGCTGGGGTGGGTGCAGAGCATTTTGGCCTGGCCTTAGGCACATTTGGCACATTCCCTCCTCCCCTCAGCTATTTTTCTGGCATGGTTCACGCTGATGAGTGTGGTTGAGGCTTCCTGCGCCTGCCCAACTCTTCCTTCCTGCTGGCAGATGATTTACAGATGCTCTTTTGCTTCCTCAAGTGTTCATATCAAAGAAATCCTGTAGAAAGGAAAGGAACATGAAGAGATAAGTGTTAACATTTCTACCTATTGGCTCCCAGGCTTATAAGCTAAAAGGAAGAAACTGGAAAACTTGAGTTCTTAAGTGCTTATATACTGCACTTGAAAGCTGCCCCATTTGTTTTATATTCAAAATCAGCAGTGATTGTTGACATTTACAATCAGCATAAGCACGCAGTCACCCAGTTCCTGCATGTGTATATGAAGAAGTGCCTGAGATGCAAATATACACCCCTCAGCCTAGTCATTTACTCATCAAAAAAGAGCTGTGTAGTACACTTAGCCCACGGCAGTCAGCCCAGCCCATTCAGACCGAGCCACTGAATTCTTGAACAGCCTCGGCCAAAGAGCGAGGTTATCTCCCGTTTGCAAGACACCGAATATGTATGCTGCTGCGCCTACAAAACAGGGCTTTGGATGGTTTGTCTGGAAAATAATGAATCTGAATTACTGTGTGATGAGAGCTTGCCAACTTAAATTTGGCCCGAATAGTAAGGTTTTGTTAACTGGAGCTATGTGAAAACTTAACAATGGAAATCTTTCCATCACCTAAAAAAAATGCCACCATTGACCTTAACGGGCTCTTTTGTGCATGAGAAATTCAAAACTTAAACTGTTTGCAAACTGAATGCTGAAGTGCTGAGCTCATGCATGCAAACTTTAAAGTTCGATCGATTACAAGCTGACTGGAGCGAAGATAACATTGATCATTCCCCTATTGTTCTCCCGGGGGAGTAAGTTTATAGACAGCATGCACAATGCACCAACCAAGGAGTTATTGGAAATGATCCCATTTTAATCATCTCTGTTCTTTGTACTGAGGGTAGAAAAATGTTTTTACTCCGATGCCATTTCACTAAACAAAGAGGCATCTTCTGTTTTAAAGTGATGTAGAAAGGGTTGCTAATTGTGTCTGCTCCCCGCCTTGCTTTATGTGTGTGTGCATTCTTAGTCTCCTGATCTTTAAAGATATTATTTACCTACCTCACGTGAACGTTGGAAAGATCAACAGACTCGTGTTTGCCAAAGTGCAGTGAGGAGCCAGAAGACATGAGCATGGAGGATTTATTTTCAAGTTTCTTGCTGGACTTGCATTTTCAGTGGCGTACCAGGCACAGGGCTGGGGAAGGCAGGCGGTGGCCTCTCCAGCGCTGCGAGTGCGGTGGGGGTGCAGAGCTGCCGTATGGCTGTCAGGCCCAGTGACGCAGCACAGCAAGGGAAGGAAGGGCCAGGCACCCAGGTGCTCTGTCCCTTTGGCCCTTGGTGGCTGTACGGCGAGGAGGTTGACAGAGGAGATTTTGCCGCGGCAGTTTTCTTTTCCAGCCTGCTGCCGTTGCCCGCCTGTGACCCAAGTCACCTGCTCTTAGGACATCCCTCCTATTTTGCAGAAATCTGTGATCCCAGACTCCATGTAGATGACAAGAGTAACACTGAGAAATAATAATAAGGGTGGCAGGTTCCTCTGCTTGACAGACTTTGTATTTTTCTGAATGGCCGCCCATAAACATGCTGTGCTTCTTGTCCTTGGTACCAGGTATGTTTGGGCTGTCGCCCTCCTGCCTTTGCTGGACCCTTACATGCACTTCCCTTCGCCAGCCCTTCAGCTCTTTTCGTATCATGTGTCTCCCACTTCTGTTAAATCAAGCTTATTATTAGTCATTGCACTGCTGGAAAAAGGGATTCTGTATCTCAGATGGGGGCATTAACTTGCAAACTTGAAAGTGGTCAGGCGGTGAAGGGCGTCTGAAACGTGCTGCTGGCGAGGGCTGCTGGAAGAAGGCTGACTTTGTTCAGAAGATTAATTTCAACTTTGTCGAGCCACACAATCCCTTTCTGTTAGATAGCGTAGGCAGAGCCCTAGATGCTTAAAAGCCAATCTCCAACAGCATGCTTACTTGCTTACATCAGCCCATCTCTCATCTTTTACTCTCATTTGGGGGAACAATAAACAAAGCGCTCACTGTTACTGCCAGGGTGTTGCTCTCCTGCATGTGCATGCTCGGGGAGGAGCATCTGCTGTGGGTTTTGCTCCAGAGGTGCAGACTCAGGGAAAACCTGTGGACTGTACAGCTGAGCTGATCGAAAGGCTCATGGATGCCAAAAATGGGGCCGTCCTTGTCACTCCCTCCCGCCCCAGTGCTTGCTGAGCCCTTGCCGAGTGGCTGGCTGCTAACCCAGCGGGCACAGGGAGTGGTGCCCTGGGGGACTAGGAGGCTGCACCAGATTTTTGGGGGGCTGTGGCACTGTCCTGCTTCAGTACCCCTTAGCCCAGGAGGTGGGGAGTTGTGTGCTCAGGAGTATCAGTGTCCCAGTCAGAGAGATCCCTCCTGCTCCCCTGTCCCACCTCCTGGATCCCACAGAGGTGCCCCCTGGGAACTGTGCCAGCCTTGATCCTTGCTGAATAGTGCCCAGGAGAGTAACTTGGGGGAAACTCCCCCCCCAGTGGATGGTCTGCTGCTGGTGACAGTCCAGGGGACCAAAGTGCTTCAGAGTAATATTTTTCAGGATGATAAAAAGAGCTGACCCAAATCTCTTCCATTCACTACAGAAAGTGAAAACTGTGTCAATGAAACAATGACCAGTTTATGTAATCGTGTGGGCACTGCAGGACTGACAGGCAGTGACTCTGCTTCACATGGCAAAAGATGCCTGAGGAGTCGAGGAGCAAGATTTTATTTGCCTTAAACTACAGGAATTTAAATTCCTCACAGCTCTCCGGATTTCATTCTGTGGCTCCCAGGGTTGAGAAGAGCTGTTGCAGGGTACGCAAATGGAGTCATCTCATTCAGGGTGATTTAAAAGAAAACAAAAAAACCCCAAACCCAAACCAAAGTGTTTGCTTTGGATGAATGACAGGGAGGAGAGAAAGAAAAAGCAGCCACATGACTGGAATAACAAGGCCACATTTTTCTGCTTCTGCCTCAGATTTGGAAGATATCAAATGGACAAGCAAATGCTAGAACCCATAAAGCTGCACATTCATCCAGGAACCAGGCAATTAATGACACAGGCTATGCACAGGTACATGCCATCTGGCAGATCTAAAAGCAGAGACTTGCCTGAGCAGCTGTTTGAAAATGAACAGCTGTAAGAATGAATTAATAGTGGATTTCCAGGAAGAAAGCACGGATACAGTAAATCATATTTCAGTTTACTGTGGACGTATCCAGAGTTTCTATTCTTCCTAATATATGGTGCAGTTTGTAGTTTGGGTCTACCTGCCCCCTGGAAATGACTGAGGGTTCAAAGTGTTCAGCTGTAGCAGTGAGGTGTTACTAAACTGCTGCTTTTCACCCCTTTAAAATAGTATTTGAGAAGGTTTGTTAGATTGCATGGAAAATCGCCCAGAGGTATACAGCAAGAAATGCCTGTGAGAAGATGATTTCCCCTATCAAAGAGGGGTAGTAGAAACTATTAAGTAGAAATTATTTGCCTAACTTTTGGTTCCTATTTGCTGGACAAGGGCTTCAGGGCATTGTGAAGTGGGCAGTCATCACACTGGCTTATACAAGAATGGATGGGATCTGTTGCTGGCAACTTTGCCTACAACTTCTTATTCCATATGGGCTGCCTGAAGTGTGCGAGAACTCATTTGTCACTAAAATAGAGGACTTCCCTGTTTTTTCCAATTTGTTCTGTGTCTGGTTTTCTTTCTAGGTAGAGCTAGACATGAAGGCTCCTAGTAGCCCTAATGTCTTGGCTCTGATATTAATTTCCTTTAATATTGAATGAGAAGATGAGCTCTCGTTTTCCAAGCTGATTATTGGAATCTGCAAGATCATCCTGCAGGATGCCTTTTGTATTTATTTATTCATCCGTTCATTCATTCATTCATTTATTAATTTATTTAGTTTTGGCCTTTCTACTGGTAACAGCTAAATAAAACAGGAACTAAACAAGAAGGATATCAGGAATTTGCTTCAGAAGCATATTTTCAGCTGTGCAGGGGGAAGTGCTTTGCTTTAAAAGGCTGAAGAAGGGCAGTGTTTAAAAGGCTTGCGTTTCTGACCCATCCTCTATAGCCCACCATCAGGCTTCTCTTCTTCCCTGCTGTTTTCACTCAGAACATATTAATGACATTTTTATTATTTTGCCATGGGTGAGGTGTCTCCGTTCATTTGACAGTCTGCAGGTTAAGTTCCTCAGGATGTTCTCTGACAGGATGACCTGATGTAGCATCGCTGATCTTCCGTGCTTTAAGCATGTAGCCCCTCAGCGTAGCGGTGTCGGTGGGACACCGAGCAGGGGGCAGCTGCGGTTCAGCAGCACTGTGCTGGCTTTACTTGTGGTCTGATCTGCTCCCCAGGCACGGCGCGGGGTCCTGGGGGACCACAGTTCTCAGTGGGGCACCTCTGCTTCATGGGGCATATCTGGCTGAAGCCTCTCGCCATTGTGTGGTCGCCTGATATTTTTCAGCCCTTCTGAACCAAAACTTTATCGGAGATGAAGCCCAGTGACATGTTTCTCCCACACACGTACCAGGATCTGAAAACAGACAGACTTTCCTAACTAGCTCATTTCCTAATTAGCTCTTTGGATAATAATCTAATAATATAAACAAATAATTAAACAAACTAATTCCCTTCCCCTTAAGAACAAATCAAAATCGCAACTGTTGAAAGCCCAAGTCTGGGTTCAGCCATGAGAGAATGGCTGAGGCTACAGCCTCAAAATGAAGTCACCCAGTATGGGAACTGGAAGGGGATGGGGGAGGCGGCAGCACAGCTCACCCAGCAGCCCCGTGGTGGGGGGCCAGGGCAGTAGCAGAGGTCAGGGGCTGCGGCTCACACCGGGGTGTCCAGGCAAGGTTAAGGAAATGTGCTAAGCACATCCCAGCCCAGTAAGTCACCGTTTTTCTGTTGACTTTAATGCAGTAAGTATCGGTCAGGGAAAGCCTGTGACTGCCAGCAAAAGGGTTTTTTCATGCTGGTGGGCTAACCTCAGCCAGGGCAGTCGAGTGCTCCACTGTGTGTCCAAACCCGTCACCTGCCTGAGCATGTATCAGGATTCTCTTTGTTCAAGTGCGGAAAATAGACGCAGTGCGCCACTGTGGTATATTAGGTGTGTGATTTAGCTGTCTTTCATATAGACCCATAAACATGGCGAGTGCTTTATGCCTTAGCCTTCTGCTTCTCTAACCGAGAGGCAACTGTAGAGAATAGTGGGTGGCTGGAAAGGATGTCTGGATTGGGAAATACCTGCCAGAGATGGAAAGATATGAACTGAGACCTCAGATCTGAAAAAGGAACTGGAGAGGCTGATTACACCTCCTTCTCCCCCAGCATTTTTTTTTAAAAAAAAAAAAGAAAAAGAGAAACCCCAAACACCAGAAGGGCAATCAGGGCACACAGCTGGGCTCACTCAGCACCCCACTCCTGCTCTAAATAAAAAGGATTAAGTCAGGGAGGTTCTCTTCCCTGCCAAGCCAGAAATCTATCAGCTGTATTAAGGAAAAGGATTTGAAGGCGTTAGGTTGTTTGAGTTTCTTGTGGTTAGTTGATGGGGATTTTTTTTAAAGACAGATTTTTGTTACGTGAAACTGATGTGTTTTGTGAAGAAAAAGAATCAACCCAAACCAAGCTGCTGAATCATTGTATTCTGTTAAGTAGTTGCATTTTTTTTTTAACAGTGGGAGGAAAGAAGAAAGAAAAACAAATGTGAAAGACCTTTCAGAAGATTTGTTTATAAGTGGGATGATAACAATAAATTGCAGAGTTGCAGGCCCTGTTACGGATGATCCAACAGTTTGTGCTGTATTTTTCTGTTTGCAGGGAAGCAATAAGCCGACTGTGTGAAGCTGTATCAGGTACAAATGGAGCTATAAAAAAGCGGAAGGTAAATACTGTTTTAGCTGAATGATTAATTTTCTATATCTGCTTTTGATAAGCTGGATACCTGATTCCCTAACAGACTTCTGTTCACACTGGAGTTAGGTCACATGAATCCATCTGAACTCTGTATAATCTGAAAGCGCTTGCAGCAGGGTGTTCAGCTTGCTGACTTTGGGGCTGGGGCAATGTCCTGCCTTATTTTCTTCAGGATTAATGCTTTGCCCAGAGTTCCTGCTCCTACCAGCCTTCACAGTGCTTAGTGCTTTACAAGTTTTAGGTTCTGGCTGGTAAAATGTCAGAGGCTATTTTTTTGATTGGAAGAAGGAGCTCATTCGCTGGAGGGTTACCTGACTTATTTGATATATGTAAAAAAATCACAACTAAAATGGCAGTGTTTAGTGGGCTGATCGCTTATTAAATAACTGGGATGCAATGAGGGGCAACAGCCATGGCTGCTGTTGGGTTGTGTCCAGTAGAACTTACCAATTCCCTTCTGTAACTATGGGGCTTGGGAGGAATGAACTTGTTCCTGAAAAATTAATGTATGAGAGATTTTCTTGATTTACTCGGAAACGCTTTATCCCCAGGAAACGGGGTGGAGTTCAGCAAGAAAACTACACATTCTGAATTACGAAGCCAGCTATAACATTTAGCTCACTGGGATTTTGCTTTAAAACTTTTTTCCCATTATTGACATAAAACCCATGCCTACAAGTATTGTGTTCAAGGCTGATATTTGTTAGAAGATCTATTTGCATCTGATCAAGCCATTGTCCATGCTCCATTGAAATTCTCAATAAGATATTGTAAAAATCTACTTGACTTTGATGTGTTTCTGCCCCTGACAGACTCAGCTGACAGCCTCTTTCTTTTGTTTCTTTGTTCAAAGCCTCCAGTGAAGTTTCTGTCTTCTGTACTTGGCAAAAGTAACCTTCAGTTTTCTGGCGTGAATATAAAGCTGACCATTTCAACAAGCAGCCTTACTTTGATTAATGTTGACACGCAGCAGGTAGGATACATATAAATCAGTGTCCTTTTCTCTATGCCACTGTATTTTCCTCCTTTTGTGGCTTCTGAAGGAAAGGCTGGGCGCTTCAAAGGGAAAGCAGTACCCTTTAGTCTTCTTGTGGGTGCCTGGTAAAGCTGAATTACATGATGCCTCTGAATTTAAAAATGAGAGCACTTTGGAGGAATTGGACATGTAGTACATGTCCTTTTTGTTTGTGATGGTGTCTTCCATGGGGAGGGATCCTTAAGCGCTTGGCAGACTGTTTCTCTGTGTGTGTCTCTGGCTGTACAGTGCCTAACAAACAAGGCACTAGTCCTGACTGGAGTTTCTGAGAAGTCCTAGGAAAAAAATGAAATTGATATAAACAATGAGTCAGAGCTTGGCTTTGGTGGTGTTCAGAGCTGTTCTACAGCTGGGTAACGTATATGCATAATCAGTTATACTATGCAAAGTCTCTGGGCTCCATCGAGATGTGCTCCTGAGAGCCTGGATCATGCCCTGGAGCTGGGGTGTGCTTCCTTCTTGGCAGGTGTGATAAGGAGCTTTGTCCTGCCCACATAATGCCTCCATCAACTGTTGGCTTCAGCTCCCAGTGTGATCTCGCCTGGGGCCAGCAGTGGGTTTCACTCCCAGCTGGAGCAGGGGAACATCAGGGAGGTAGTTTTGGCTCGCTGGCTGTGGGGAATTACTGACCGGTGCTGATGCTGTGTTGAGTGTGAAGCAGCTCTTGGGGGTTTGCCTGCAGCACAGAGGTCTCCGGTCCCTTGGACCTCTGTGCTAGGAGGGATACGGGTTTATGGCACCGGGTTTCTTGTCCTTTCAGGTACAGCAGCAAAGGGCTTACCTGCAGCAGGTGGAACTCTGGGCTTGGCAGCTAACGTATGGCCCTTCTAACCTGTTCTGTTTGCAACGGGACTAAAAGCCAGCAGGACAGATCTTCCAATTACACCCATGTGCCCGTTCACTGCATGCCCAGGCTTGCAGGGCACTGTCTTGAAATTCTTTCTGTTTCATTACTAGAGCTTTGCAAATGGAAAATCCAATTTGTTCTATTCGTGCATTGCTGCCATGTTTCACTGTGTTCGCATCTGCATGATTTATTGCACTTGATTTTATAATGAAGAACAGTTTGTCTCCTGAGATGAGGTAGTGTTTGAAACCAAGAAAAGCCAATGCTCGATCTGGCTAGTGAAATTTCTGCCAGGTCACAGTTTGGTGCTAGTGGTGAGAGAGAATATGACCAGAGTATTAATGGGGCCTGTTTGTAAAAACACCACCGTTATATACACCAGGCATTTAAATAAAATTGTTGATAATTTTAAGATGAATTAATATCTCAAGACTTTGTAAATGCATCCAGTGTCTCCAGTTATTCCCCTTTCAAGGTTTCATTTAGCTTCAGACTGAGCAGGTTAGAAGTTGGTGGTCAAACTCATTATGAAAACCCTTTAGGGAAGGTTACTCGGGGATCTAGACATTACTAGACAAGATTAGGCAGTCTCAAAAATATTCCTATTTTTATCTCCTTCACGGTAGATACGTGCATGTATTAATGGATTGGGTTGTCATGAACTTGCTTGCTCTATGAAGATATATGCTCTGCTGTTTTCTAAGTGTGTGGCACATAAGCATGTTTAACTAGTTTGTCATGCTTTTCAGATTATTGCCAACCATCACATGCAGTCCATCTCATTTGCTTCTGGAGGTGACCCAGTAAGTATTGATTTATAAGGTACACTTCTGCAGGTATAATGAAATTATTATAAGAATAAAAGTACCTGCAAATACTTTGCTTCATCCCTTCCTATCCCCACAAGCACTAAATGTGCTCCCTGTAATCCAATACCTGTCACAAAAGTGTTCAGCATTGGCATCTCTAAATTTTTAGATGAATTTTTGAGTCTAACAAACAGCTTCTATGACACAGAGGTGGCATAACCTTTTTCCTGCAGATACGTGGGGTTTTTTTCTCCTAGTATCATAGTCATGAGATCATTGATGTTTTCAAGCAAGAGGTTTTCTGTCCTCTCCCAAACTCTTTATTGCAGTGATTATAAGCAGGGCATTTGCCATCCGTAAACATGCCCTATTCTCTGAATCTAGGCAAGCCCAGCCCTGCCAGCATTCTGAATTTCACACTCCATGTGGTAGGAAAACAGTATTTTTTTTTAATCATTTTTTAATTGTCTGCCCTTCAATTTTGTTAAATGCCTCCCTGCTCTTGTGCTATCAAACAGGGAAAAGAGGAGGCTCTGGGTCATGCTCTTGATAACGCTGGGGTGGACGCCAGATCCAGCTTTGACTGGAAAATGACAGATCTGCCTCTTTGGATTTAGGAGCAGGCAAGGGAAAATAGCTGGGAACTGGCCCTGTGTGGCTGACAGATCTTCTCTGGAGAGCCATGTGGGTGACGTAAGGAGCCCAGCTGCTCAGAGATGCTGCCCAAGCTGCCTGAGAGCCGGAGCTTTCTGGAGCTGGGCTGGGAAGAGGGGAGGGAGCGCGTGTGCAGGCTCTGTGCTGTCGGTCCTGCGCCCAGAAGGGAGGTGCAGCGCGGGCCTGCTGCTGAAGTACCACATCCAGAAAGATCCTGTTTAAAGCTTAAGGCATTTTGGGAGTCGAAGTTCAATTTTCACCTTTAGTTGCCTGTGCTATCCTAATATGCCACACTGTACGATACAGTCCTTGGGCTTTGCAGACCCTTCCTGATGCGGATTTCCAGGTAGCTCCAAGCACTGGCGTGCTGTTGTGCTGAGCACCCCAATGCTTCATTTCCGAATTCCAGCTTTCTTCATAGTTAAACAATTTAAATATATCTTTATGCTGACTTGGTTCTGAAGTATGTACCGAACCCTAGATGCTGGCTGTCTAGTTTGTCTTTATGTAACATTTCCAGTCTGGAAAATTCAGGGATGTGTTTTCAGACCTCTGCTCAGCAGGTTGGCTGAGTAATTCTCCAGGGCTCGTTTACATGTTTTTTTGATACTATTATCCTGCATTGTTCTTGTAACAGCGATCCCATCAGATCTCACAGGCTACGCAGGGCTGGGTTTGGTCAGAGAATAGCGGCAGAACCACCAAGAGATGCACTTGCACACAGATGTGCTGTGAGGAAGGGGCTTGGTGGTGCAGCTGGTGACACTTTTCTCACTGGGAGAATATGTAAGATGGAGGTCTTGCTCAGCAGTGGTAACGGTAAATCTAGTGGCATTTCACATAAGGGGTGGTTTTGGTGGCTTGTTCAGATAACTTTTTAAAATTCCCTTTACCTTTAAAATGGGAGATAGTTTCCACAGAATGTGTCTTTCCACCTGCCCCCACGTTCAGGGTCTAAGTGCAATTCAGTGTTCCTCTGCGCTGTTGAGGACTAGCAATATTCTGCCCAAGAATAAAGCCTGTTCTGGCTTTATTTTGAAGCAAAGTCATCCATGCATGTACATAAACATTTCAAAGATATAAAAATAGCAGGTACTGCTCCAGTTACTTTAGTGTCTAGTTGATCTCTAGATGTAATTTATTTTAAAAGTGTATCCTAAAGTATTTATGAACTTTAAGAAAAAACTAAAAGGAAGGAAATTGAGTTCACTAAATGCATAAGAAATATTTAGCTTGCTTTGTTTTAATGATATTAGCTTAGGAGATTTTAAAAAGTTATCTAGGACAAGTTCTGCTGGCCCTAAGACTTGCCTCTTGTGTCATTCATTCTGAATTATTAAATGATTGTTCTTGTGCATATTGCAAATGAGGGCCTTGTTTCCTGCCAGCTGATTGCATCTTCCCTCAAGAGAGTCATGCCTTTAAGCTGCAAATTGCGTTTTCCCCATCCCACCTTAAAGATCCAAAATAACAAAATGCATCTTTAATAATTAAAAGAATGTTATTCATTACCTCACCATTTTTACTATAACACTGAATTATCAAGTGACTCTTTGCTTTTGCAGTGTGACTTGAAATAATAATTTTTCTATTCCAGTTTCCTTTTCAGTTTGACTAGGAAAAGTGAGGATTAGTTCAGTGTTGGCTGGAAAGAGAGTCTGAAACAGGCAACCGATTATATGGAGGTTGTCTGATCTCAGCAGCAGCCTTGAGATGGAGAGTCATTTAACCTGATCATAGCCAGATTAAAGTCGGGCAGCAGCAACTGAGATCAGATACCTATTGTATTCTGCAGTGTTTTAAAGATTAACTTTTTCTAAGATGCCTTCAAAACTCGATCTTCATGCTACACATAGAGAGCACTTTAACTTGTCCTTTGCAATATATTAGCAGTGTTTTATCTTGCACTGATACTGCTAAGGACTGTCCCAGCTAAAAGCTGTGACTGGCAGGCACGCAGCCCTCATGCGTTACACCGGAGAGGCTTCAAGCTCCGTGGGAGTGGTGGAAGAGAGCAGCATTGCCTGCTGATGAGGAATTACTCCTGGGGCAGTGTCTGGAATATAATACACAGTTTGTTGAAGATGCAAAGAATGCCAAATGGTCTAATGCGTTTATTACAAGAAAAAGGTTCCAGGACAATTACTGTGTTGATAGCCACCCGTGTGTCACTGATTTTTCCCATAGCCCACTTTGTTAGTACCTCTGGTTGTTTTCCCGGAAAGAAGCATGCTTTAAAAAGCTGAAAATATATCTCTTTATACTTAATTGCTTTCCTTTGGTGGTAGGGTTGTTCATAAAGTCAAATACATTTGTTGTCTTCTTTCCTATAGGATACAACAGACTACGTTGCATATGTAGCCAAAGATCCTGTTAATCAGAGAGGTACGGAAGCAATTTTCAGATTGTTATACATGTTTGTATGATTGCTTTACCAAGGGACTGTTGGAGTTTTAGAACAAGAAGGCTACTAAACAGGTCAATATTCTGTACAATTTCTGACTTTCCTGTGTGGATATGGGTGATGGTTTGAGGCTGTGGCTTTAAGTGTCACGTTCTTTGTGCAGTGAAGTGACAGTCCTCAGGTCTGACTGAAGCTGTATGGAGCTGCTGGCTCCATGCAGGGGTAGGAGTCTTCCCATGCTGGCCTTGCCTGGGGAGGAAGGGCAGGCTTGGCAAGGTGGGCAGCTGCCCTGCTCTGGGTCAGCTTCCAGGTGGGGGAAGGGGAGTGAAGGAGCCTCCTCATCTAACCCAGACTCCAGCGTATGTTGCTGGAAGGCAGAATGGGGATTGCACTTGGGTGTACGAGACCTCCTCCCCTCTGGAGGCTAACCCAGGGGGCAAGATCCCTTTCCATCACTCCCATTATTTGCCTGCAGTACAAGAAAGACTGGCCTGTGGCTGCTTCTTTCATGCCAAACAGTTTTCAGAGCAACACTGCCGGTGGCTCCGAGGTTGGCAGACAGCTCACAGGAGGGCTTACTCTGAGGTGCCATGGATGGCTCGGAAGATCAGGATGTTTTCAGGAGAAGCTGGGCTGGAGCCTTACAGTCTGGCCTGCCACATCTCTGTAGCTCCATCACCGCTATTTTGACTAACTTGGGGCACCCTGTGGATTCAGCAATAAGTCTCAGTATTGATGCAGGGATGTGCAGACCTCCTGTACCCTGGCAGGCTGCAGGCAGTGCTGGCATCTGGCCCAGCACCATCCCCGAGTACCATCTCAGGGTGGCTCCGCAGTGGGGAGAGCTGGTCCTGGGCACAGGACGCGCTGCTGGGGTGAGTGTCCTGAGGTTGTGCATGAGAACAAGGACTGGTGGCAGGAACACTGTCTTGCCCCAAGAGAGCCTTGGCCTTGCCCCTGGCTGCCGGAGCCACCCGTACTTGTGGTTTTGTGCTGTTTCACATCATAACTGCACACTGGCAGGGCTGGTGCTCTCCACTGCTTCTGCTTACTGCCAGGCAGGGAGGGAGAAGGAGGGACAGGAGCGCTCCATGCAGGAAGCATAAATGGAGAGTTTCTTTTATTGAGGTGTCAGTTGATACTGTGATTAAAACAATACCTGGAGCAACCTCCTTAACACATCAAAAATCTCACTCTGGGTAATGTCCTAGAGCTATCTAGATGCATAATTTCATGCCCAGCTTTTCTGCTGTAAACAATATCGCTTGTGTCTCTTTTCTGGTATAAAATGCATTTACTTACTTTAATTAAAGGTGTCTCTTTGCAGCATGCCACATCCTGGAATGTCCCAATGGGATGGCGCAGGAGGTGATAAACACCATAGGACAGGCTTTTGAGCTCCGGTTCAAACAGTACCTGAAGAATCCATCTAGCCTGGTTACACCTAATGAAAGGTCAGCACATTCTCAGTCGCTAAACTGGCAGCTTCCTTCTCTTATAATACTTTTCAGGAAAATAATATGCTCTGAAGAGTGATCGACAGATAAGATGCTTTGACTAGTTTTCTGGACATACTCTGATTGTAATATATGCTGTACGTACAAGGTATAATAGACTAAAATTAGCTTATTTCAGTAAACTCCATTGATTTCTGTGACATTCGCACAGGTGCATCACACAGAATTTAGCTGTATTGTTCCTTAGCTAAAACAGCCTTAAGTCATGCAAGTGAGTTGAAAAAATGTTCAAATTACTCTGCCCAAGTAGGTTCAGCTCTGTAAGTACTGTGCATACGTGTGTGCGCGCACATACTGAGCTTGGTCCTGACCCATGCCAAGTGTAAGCTTGCTGCAGCTGTGGAAAGTGTGGGGTGGGGAAAAAGCCATTGTAATTCACCGTTCTGCTACTCTGCTCATGTCCTGGCAGCAGCCTCAGATTCCACCTGGTATGACCAGCCTCATGTACTGAAACAGCAGCCACTGCTTGGTGTTTTAAAGGATGAAGCCCTGTCCTCTGCATGTTGCTTGAAATATAAGGCCTAGATTAATTTCTGGACTGCAGTTCCCCGTTTCAATTACCCTTTTTCCATTGCACTGGGGACACAATTGCTCTAATTTATGGCTCTCCTCACAGGTTAGCCATGTCTATTTTTCTCAAATATTTTCTTTACTGTAATGCCAAATTTGATTGCTTGCTACTTCCCACAAGCAGGTAAAGCAGTAACACTGCTTAACTGCATCGTGGGCACTGGGAGTCACTGTGCAGGCGGTGTCACTGGTACGGTGCCTAAAGCAGTGCCACAGAACTGGTAACAGCAGCCCCAGCTCCAGTTTATATTGGTTTCAGTGTATATAGTGGTTCTTGCCATTCCACTGCTAATACTGGTCTGTTTTCCCTGGGGACAATAACCAGAAGAAGAGCCTTTCCTCTGAAGCTGCGAAGTTATGCCACAAGTAAATTGGAGCAAGGAGAAATGGAAGAGGCGAATTAGATTCCCTCCTTGAGCCCAACCTGCAGCCAGCCTCAGAGAACCGTCCTGGGGCAGAGGAGTCGGATATTGCTGTGTGAATGAGTCACTCGCTTCCAAACTACTATGAATCACATAATCAAATACTTGCACTGCTTATCACATAATCAGCTACTTGAACTTTATCTCTTTCCTGCTCAAGGCCTTTTATCCAATTATGTTCTTGTTAATCAGAGAACTAAGATTTGAGATCAGCTTTTTATTTCAGGACCGGAGACAGTACAGGAAGCACCTATCTATTTTGCAGCATATCAGCTGTACATTTAAACTATCATCGTTCTGGTTTAGCTGAAGAAAAACATTGGGTGCTCTACTTTGTGTCATTCAGTGTTTTCTTCAAGCTGAAACAGAACAGTTATATTGATTATGATTATTAAAATTGGGGTACCTTCCACTCAAACTATTTTTTTTTTTTTGTATCAGGATTTGACTTCCTAAAATGGCTGCATGCTTTTCTAACTAAATGCCATGAGGTTTTACTTCTCTCTTGAAAGTCTTATGTGTGTGTCCATCCTGCAACGCCTAGATTTATACAGTGGAGACAAGAAGCCAGAGGAATTAGTTTTACCATCTGCATTTTGGGCACCTTAGTGAATGATGCATTGGCACTCTTCTCTGTTTCAGTAGATGGCTCATATATTTTTCAAGTCAAAGGAAAAGGGATGTGGGCTGTCTGATGCTAAGACAGTGACTGTACTTCCCTACATCCCAAACTGTGATGACTCCATGTTTAATTCCGGAAGAACTAATTGGAAAAATAAACAGCTCTGAAAGTTCAGGCCCAAAGCCCTTTATAGTCTCTGTATGGCTAATATGTGTATTGTGTGATGCACGGACACTGGGGATGTTTGCCTAAACTAGAAAGCAGTTGATTACATCACTTGTGCTTTTCCCCCCCCCCATATTTTTTCAGTGAGGCAGCAAATGCTAATGGATCAGCTGGGAATTCACAGGAGAGGGAGGATCATGAATATTACAACGAAATTCCAGGGAAAGAGCCTCCCACCGGTGGAGTGTTAGACATGCGAATGAAAGTGCAAACAGACCAAAGGGCTAATTGTCTTATACAGTGCAAAAAGCAGCATTGCTTGGTAAGTACAGCATCTTCTGGGATAACAGTTCGCTGCCTATTATGGGAATGAATAATAAAGAGTTACTGTGGTGTAAAGCATGGCATTAACATTAGAACCAGGTCCTGATTATCTTGGGAAAAGGTTTTTTTTAGGCTAGATTTAATGATGCTTAGTACATAATTGAATCCCAAAGCACTTTCTAAATATTAACTGCTTTGTCCTTAGAGTACTTTTAGGAGATCAAGTAATATTCCCTTGCTCACATGTTAGATGTGAGAAGAAAATAGATACAGATTTAAATGGCTTGTCTGAAAGGACATTTGTGAAATCTGGGACCTCCTGGCTCCTGATTCTGTGATCTGATAAATATTTCATTCTGTCCATTATGCTCTACAACCTATACATACAACATTAACTGATTGCAATGTATGTACAACATTAATTACCCTTGGAGGGTTTCCAGAGGCTCTGTTAAATCAGCCACAGCAGCAAAAGATCCATATATCTGTGGGTCTTTTCTGGGATAGTGGGGAATAAAAACCGATCAGTCAGGGAGTAAAACCAGCAGAGTTCAGACTGGCTGCACAGGCTTCAGAGCCTGCTGTGTGAGTTCTTGGAAACGACAGCATTTCCCGACTCGGGGAAGCTGGCACCACTGCTCTGCTCAGAGGGAGCACACTCAGATGTGCCTGCTGGAATCCAGTTGGTGCTGTCTAAAATGTTGGCGCTGGCAGCTGTTATTTGTCTCTGGTGGCAGCTGCTCCCAGGTTCTCGTGCGAGCTGCTCCATCCATTTGTCACTTGGTTAACCTCCACCATAGCCCCCATCTCAGCTGTGTGCCTGGTGGTCTCTGCCTCCCCCACAGTTCTCCAAAAAGATGTTTGACTATACGCTGAGAGCGCATTTGAAGCTTGCCAGAATTGTTGCAAGGAGTTGCCCTGCAGCACGTTAAGTGCAAATGCCTTTTTTCCGTGAGTTGTTACTTTTTGTTTTGCCTTTCAGTTCTGATGACCTTCTAATGCTGCTCAGACAACTTGATGACCATTTCACTTTCAAACCATGATGTCTGTATCATTTCTCCTTGTTTTTATTGCAAGGAACGTTTATAAGAAAAAACTGAACTTTATTACCTAGGAGTTACACTGCATATACTAAACCTTAGATACATAACTGGGCAGTTAATGGCCTCTGTGAGGTTGGCATGTGTCCAAACAGGATACCCTGTAGAAAGAAGAGTATCAGCATGAAATATGAAGTATTATTTGATGAGGTGGGACTTTCTGGATGAAGAAGATGCGTTTAGTTACCTGTATCCCAGTTAACGGGTGCATGGATGTTTTAAAGTTATCCGATGCTTCTAAGGGACTACTTTATGTGACTGTTTTTGCAATTTTTCTACAGACAGGCAGCCCAGCATTCATCAATATATATGAAAATTGTCCAGAAGAAAACAAAACTCTGGGTATGTACTCTCTTTTTCTTCTCACGCATATGGAGAATTAACAGAGGCAGACTGCCTGGAAGAGCTGCCCCTTCCTTGGCTTTTGATACAATGATGAAAAGTGTTCTGCTTAGTGGGTCATTTCTAGTTCCCTAGATAAAGGACAGACAAAAAGGCCTTACAGCTTTTCTGAAGGCCACTAATCTATCTTCATGTCTGCTGGCAGACTTACTCATTTTACTTGTCATGGTGCCCTACAGTAGCTCTTTGTCTTTTTATTCTTTCATACTCTTTGTTGTTTTATTGCCTTTCATGGTCTTTGAAAAAGGAAGATGCTTTGTTGCTTATCGGTCTCTGAAAATGCCCATTTCCCCTGCAAATGCTCAATGAGACCCAAACCACTGGCATCAAGGTGGTTGTTCCAACAGAGCCTGTACCCTTCCTTATAGCGTCACTGGCTTCTTGGTGCAACGGTGTCCTTCCCCAGCCTTGGGGGGAAGCTTTGTGCCCAAGATCAGTTTGCCTTCACCAAAACCTGCTCTCCAGGACACCAGCCTCCATCCCTTTCTGGACTTCCCTTGCCATAGCTGATGCCCTGAGCGCATTTCCTCAGCATCTCTTTCACTGTACAATGAGGTCCTTTTTGAATTCCCACCTGCACCACTCTGAAGCCATCCATTACCCAGTCTGCAGGGGGATAGTTTAGTTTCTTGAGTTATTTCTCATTTAAGGAAAGGAGAATCAAACGGTTCCCACAAAGAGAGGGTGAACAAATAAAAGAATGAATGAATAGATCTATGAATAAAACGTTTGCTGAAGAGCAAAAATATGCATGCTATTTGGCTGCTGCAGTGCTATTATTTTCATACCCTGCAGGGGATATTCTGTTACCCTGTTCATAGGCTTGGATCCTAACCTGACAGATGTGGCTTTGGCTCTCCAGGCAGAGCCACAAAGCGCCAACCTCCTCCATCTTCCCTGCTCCACCAGAATAGCAAGAGAGAATTGTTCAGCTTCCCACAGGCTTTTGTTGTGGTGCAGAGGGGAAGGAAAGGGTTTTGCAGCGAACAACGTATATGGCTTGTGTCTCTGTAGAGTCATATTAATAATTTCTTCTCAGTCAGTGGGGGGTTTACTGCTGACACTGTTTGAAGCAGAACTGAACCAGTGTGGAACATTTTTGAAAACTTCATTCTAAGTCATTTTGGATAGTGTACCTTGTGCCTTCTAGCCATAAGGAAAAATGAGTTCATCTGCCATTGTTCTTTTCCTTCTGAATGACTTAGTGGGATATATAAGAACAATGTTCCTATTTCAGCTTTTACAGTTATTTTAACTCGAGTTTAAAAAAAAAAAATAGAGGAAATCTGTGCATACTATATACTAATTGCAGGTAATTGTGGTGAAAGATCACAGAAGACAAGAAAAGAGGCAACATTATTGAAGCCTGCCTACAAAACAGATCTTTTTGATGATCCGTGTTACATCAACACACAGACCGTGCAGTCTGCAGTCTGTACAGCCCACGGTACAGCAACAACACAGACCCACGGGAGCCCACTGCGTCAGGCCAGTAGGTTCCCATTGCAATACCGTATCTTTCTAAGCTTTGAAAAGAGGGGGTCTTGTCATCTGCGCTCATGGAGAAAGATTTTGGTTTCCCCGTAAGAAATATAGAAAAGATGGGGGAAGAAATCCATCCTGGTTGGGTTTTTTGCTGCTTAAATTCAAGACAAAGGGGATTAAAGAGTAACAATAGTGATGTTAAGCAAGCAGAGTAACCTTTCATCTTCTGTAGTTGACTGATACAATGGTGTTCCACAAGTAATAATAAGAATGTCTTTAAGATGATATGAAAGCTTGGGACTGCACCATACCTCAAGGAGGAGGGTTCTCCTGTATTCTCAAGTTCTTAGCCACTCTAAGGTAGAATTGGCCTCAGCTGCCTCTTGCTTCACAGGCGGTAGTGTTTAATTGACAGCAAGGTCAATGTGGGATCGTTATGAGAATCTTTTCTTAATTCTTGCAGAACTGACCATTGAATCTCATCCAACAATTTCTAAATCAAACTGTTTGATCAGTAGTATCAAATGCATGTCAAATTAAATCTTGACTTACAGACTCAGTGGTGGATATCCATTAAAAGCCTATATAGCTGCTACTGATTGTCCGCATTATTGAAAATACTTGGTTAGCTTTGCCTTTTATGGCTTCCCACTGCTTGTTTTCTCCATCAGAGTTGGCCTCGCACAAGAAAGTGGGCAAAGGTCTGGACAGAATTTCAGTAAAGGAGATCTGTGACCATTGAGACATCTCCAGCCCAGGGCTGTATCATACTCTAAAAGGAACAGGCCATATCCCGAGGAGCCTTAGGTTGCACAATTCCATTGAAGAAGTGGTATCCTCTTATTTTCCTTAGAAGAATCCTGCCTGTGAATCATTTGCAGTTTGACTGGCTATATCCCAAGCCATTCAGTTTTGTTAGTACATTCAGTAATTGTTTGCTTTTTCACAGCAGATGCACCATGCTGTAATCCTTCCCTTCTGGCTATGTTGACCATGTTGTCTCACATTCCTGCACATAGCTGGAGCCACTCAACATGACTCTCCCAATGATCTGTAACAATATCTTCAGAGCTTGTTAAGGAAGAAGGAAAAACTAGATTTTAAAAAATAAAGCAGCTAAACCCCGGCAGTAATCTTGTTTTTACAGGGAAGATTTTACTTTTTAATACAACCAAAGAAATACAAACCCAAAACAGTAGAGCATCAGAAAAATTCCTGTTTCCAATCCCTGTTGCCTAGCGACCCAAGGCTTCCCATCTAAGGTATGGGAGGAGATGGTGTGATAATTTTACCTAATGCACTGGAGGGTTGTGAGCATTCATGTGTGCAAATTATTACAGTCTGTAAGGTTGGTTTGATTACAGCTTCAAGACTGAACAATTTGGATTTTTTTAAAAGCTAGAAAAAAGTGTCTTGCATCCTTTTAGAATGTAGTTCCAGGTGAAGTGTCCAATACATTCCCTTTCATTTAATTTTAGAGTTACCGGAAGCTGTTCTGCAGAGTGCCACAAGCAACACAGCTGGTCTCTGTGTTCCGCCGCAAATAAAGCAACAGCTAAAGAATGAAGATTGTTACCATGGCAAATTAAACAGGAAAGCAGCAGAGAGCCTCTTAGTAAACGATGGGGATTTTCTGGTGCGAGAGAGCACAACGTCACCTGGTCAGTACGTCCTCAGTGGACTTCAGGGAGGGCAAGCAAAGCATCTGCTCTTGGTGGATCCTGAGGGCAAGGTATGAACATGTCATATACTGAAATTTCAGGGCTGCTCAGATATTTTGGTCAAACTGCATGGGTGCATTCCACAAAACAGAACTGATCAGATTCCATCTAGTTTAATTTAGTGTAGCCAGTAACTTCAGTAGGTTGGAAAATTCAATTTAAGAACTTACAAGCACCAAAGTACCATGGAAATAGAAGCGAGGTACTTAAACACTGTTGTTAGTCCAGCTGCTGATAATTACTGTATACACTTAATACATCCTTTGAGCCGTTGTTATATTGCTAGAAAAATAACCCTAACATTAAATAATGAATTTGATTAGTAACACACTTCTGGAAACAGAAAAAGTAGAGCTGGTTTGTCGTCACTTGAATTCTACTTGCTTCTGCTCAGGGCTAGAAGAGCACTTGTGAGCGACATCTCTCAGAGGAGAAAGTAAATGAGAAAAGTAAGCCTCAGTGGGATTTAGGGGAAAATATCTCTTTTCTGTGGAGAGAGAAAAAAAAAAAAGAAGGTTATTTCATTCCCCTTAGCAGCATCAGCCCAGTTCTACATACATGCAGTCTTCTCTGCTTTTTCACGTCAGCTAATGGTAGGTCAAAGGATAGGTCTGAGCTGCTGCCTACAGCCTAATGATCCTGCTCCAGTGAGTTCAGTGGCTTAAATGCCTTTTGGCCGCAATGCGCTAGGCTCATGTCCAGCTAGTTACAAGTGCAATCTAACCATAAGTATATTCTTTTGCTTCTTTCATTAGGTGAGAACCAAAGACCATATATTTGATAGTGTGGGTCATCTTATTCAGTATCACATGGAAAATAATTTGCCAATCATCTCTTCTGGAAGTGAAGTGAGCTTGAAGCAGCCTGTGAGGAAAGAAAGTAATCTGGGACACATGCAATATCACAAATAATCCCTTGGATCTCACAAATCCCAAGACAATTCATATCTGAAAACTGCATTGAGAACTTTCTATTAGGAAGACAATTCAAAAAAAGTATAGACTGCACTTTCTGCTGCTGTTCCAGAAGATACCCTCTTGTGTGTGTATGTATGAATATATGTATATGTGTATATCTATGTAGATCTGTAGAGGTCAACAAGCATAGCTATATAGATATATATAATCTTAATCTTAACAAAATTACACCTTCCGAGTGTGAGATTCATTTGTGAGAAGGTATTTTAGACATGCACAAATGTCACTTTCAAGGTCATACTGAATCAGTAACTATTTAAAAGCACAATTAAACCTCTACATGCAAAAGCTCACTTGAACGAACTGCTGGAACATTAGTATGTGCCTTTTAGCATAGAAATATTGGAAATGAGTATTATTTATACTGAATTAGTTTTGGGTGGTTAAACAAACATGTCTAAGCTTTTAACTATTTGCCAAAACAAATACAATTTGAATATTACTAAAATGTCATCTGCTTTCGATAGACACTAACAATTTCATTTTGCTTGTAATAGCACTTTACTAGCAAGTAATGTTTGAAATGAATAGCGTACACAATACAGAAAGGTTGTCTGGTTTCTTAATCATTTTTTGTCACTGTCTGATTACTCAAAGATTTGAGATTATGCAACATTTACAAAGTTGAAATTAATATATGTAATATAATTTTGGAATAGAACTTGTTAAAGGACAGGCATGCTAGATCCTAATATTTTTGTCTTGCATATGATTTTACTATTATTACCAATTAATACTGGAGACTTCTTTTTTAAAGGTAGGCCTCAATATTTTTTCATTGATTACATAGTTGTTTACAGGCTAGAGAAGCTGAACAAAACTAATGATACATTTTGAGAGAAAACTATTTAAAAGACTGTTTGAACTTTGCATGTGCCCTTATATTTGCTGTTCTTTCCAAAACAACGTATGATTTTCCCTTCCTTCATGTAGAGTCCATTTGTTCCTAAACATGGAAAAAAGTCTTTTAAAAGAAACCTATGAATTGTTTCGCCACAATAAATACTCCAAATATGAACAATCCTATATTCAGAGTGAACAGTGATCTCTTGGGCTTCCTGTTGAGGAAGCAGTGATTTAATAATTAACTGAAGTAAGGCAGCAGGGATTTAGGGAATGAACTGGTAGTCTGGGTGATGGCCTGAGAAAGTTGTCCGTTTAAGATAAGCAATGTCTTCTGGCATAAGCAGGGACATTCTCTCTGTCTCCCAGCACACTGGCTCAGTTCCATAAGGCAGACAATTGTTGTGGAGTTCAGCAATTGCTGGAAGACTTGACTATTAAAAAATACATTCTGTTCTTTTGCGTGTCTTCATATTAAATGGGACACTACAGTAAGAACCCTGTCATCTAGAAAACAAGAGGGGTCATATACTCATGAGATTACTGAAGACATGAGCTTCCTTGGAGGGGAAAATACGATGTAAAGAGCCACGCTTGGAGCTGACTAAAAAACATCTTTATTAGTATCTTCAGCTAATAGGCATAAAATGTATTTCATTCCTTCAGAATAACATGATTAAAAATACCAATTACATATACTGAGAAGCTTTAAAACAGTAGCAGTTGATTTCATTGCCCATAGTCTGGCATTATTGCTACCTCAAGCCCTCAGATGAGAAGCTCAAGTTTATGCCTGTCCTGTCCTATGCAAGGTTTTCACCTGTGACAAAGGGCCCCAGCGAGAGTCATGCTCAAGTTTTGTGCCACTGTAAGGACCGCTGGCAAGAAACTGTAACATTAAATCCCTGCATAGTATCATTTCTATTCTCAGATCTTACCAAACTTCATAACGTGCTTGCCAGGACTTTACTGAGCGAACAGTGACGCAAAAATAGCTGCTTCTGAGGCATGTTAAGGGGAGCAAAGGACCTGCATAGGGTGGTTTTGATTTTTGCATCAAAGCTGGGTTTTATGACAGGTCATAGAAAGAAAATGTGCAGAGCTCCATCTCTGTTTTTAGTACAAATCAAAGTTACTAGGGACTAGAATAACAGCATTTGGAGTTGTGATACTGAGATCAAAGTTGTATGACTTTGCCAGTCAAGATGCTGACTTAGGGCCTTTTTTTGACTTCAATTTCCACTTTACCAATGCATAAAAACATCCAGAGCCAGTGTGTGATGTTTGGATTGCAGTATGATGCAGTCTAAATCTCCCTCTTTGAATATCACTACCTTAAAAAATCCACCAGAAGCTTTGTTTCGTTGCTTCTGCATCTTTTGTATGTGTCTGAAGCAAAACTGTGAAGGGAAAAAGGGGAGCTAATTGGGTGCTGGTGCAGTAAAGTATCTCAAAATCTCTTGATTTGAAAGCAAAGAATCCAACTAGTTACAGATACATTTCAAACACAACACGTCCATGCATTACAGACACCACGTGTTTTCCTAGAATTAATAACGTTAATTCTTCTGGAGCCAGAAGCAGGAACTCAGTTTTTTTGTTTCTAACATTTATATGCCTTCACTTAGTGATTGATGCTGCTTTTAGACTCTGGATCAGCAATCTCATGTCAAGTACACCATCAGCTCCTGTGTGGAAGTCTTAGAAGTAACTATGCTAAAAAGAAAAAAAAAAGTTATCTGAATTTTGGAAAGTTTTCCAAATTACTGTTCTTGACAAAGTTAATATGAATTTTCAGGCATGTTTAGACTTCTCTCTTAAGAAAACATCTTTTCATGCCTGAGGAGAATTGGTTAAGCTGTTCTAACAGTTACTAGAAACCCTTGGGAAAAATAACAAATGTTGCCTATACTGTCACATTTACAAGGCATAGTACGTCCATTTGTTTTCAAAGCTCCTATAAATTTCACAGAAGCACATTAACACACCTATCTGTTTGCTTCCATCAATAAAAATGTTGCACCAGATGACCCACACGCCTCTCTCCTGCCACAGCTTCCATCTTCTACTGCCGCTGAGGGCGTCACCAGATGGAGCTATTACACGCCTCCGTTTCTGAACACTCCTTGCTCGAAATCCCTGGTTTATTTTGGTTTTGTTTTTTTTTTTTGAACGCTTGCTACCGGCAATTCCATGGAAGAAGCTTGTTCACTCAGATAAATTTTTAATTTTTTATTAAAGGAAGCCCTGGAACCAGAGCGGCTCCCTGAGCACCCCGGGGAAGGCTGCTTGAGCGCGGCCTGGCTGCTCCGGCGCTCCCGTGGGGCTCCACCGGGTAAAAGCAAACCCCCTCCCGCCGAAGGGTCTCCTTTGGTGCGGGTGGGCCCGGGCCGAGCTCTCCGGTGCCTTGCGCCATCACCACCCCGCTGCCCCGGCGCAGCAGGCCGCTCCCTCAGGGGCGGCTGCCCCCCGGCCACCCAGCCGCTCTACAACGAGGGGTGCTCCTGCCACCAGCTTCCCTCAAGACGCCGCCGTGAGGGCCAGCCCCCGTCAGGCGGCGTCACCCCGTCGGGCTGCGGCCTCACGGGGGCATCTCTCGTTGCCAGGCAACTGCCACGTCTCGCTGCGAGATGGCGCCGCCGACACCTGCGCCCGGCTCTCTCCAACGTCACGGGGAGGCCCCGCCCCTCCGCCAAAAGGATACAGCCATTGGTCGACCGCTCGGCCAATCAGAGAGCCGGGCATGTTCCCGCTGCCATGCGCGCCTGCTTTCAAACAGTCGGCGGAGGCGGGTTTGCAGCGCAGCCGAGCGCTGCTGGGGCGGGGCGAGCGCGTTCTGCCTTCCCGCTCTGCTGCGTGCGGCGGCGGCGCTGCTGCTGCTGCTGCGCCTGCGGATTGGCGCCCGCGGCTGTCAGTCAGAGCGGCGGGCGCTGGGTTCGGTTGTCATGCGGAAGAACGGCGGGTGGGCCTTTGTTGTGCCCGGGGCAGGCGGGCGGCCGCGGCGGCTCAGGTGAGTTTCGGTGTTCGGGAGCGTGCTCTGCCTTCTCCTCCTGCCCCGTGGAGGCTGGGGCGAAGCCCGCTCAGGAGGCTCCAGCGGGAGGTGCTTCCGCGCCCGCACCGTGCCTAGCGGCAGTCGCCGTCCCTGCCCGGCGCCGCGCCACCGCCGTGAGGGCCTGAGCTGGCGGGGCCTGTGTACAGGCGCGGCCCGTCGTGACTGCCCGCCGCTCGTACGGGCCGTGAGGCGGCGGAATGGGGCTCTGTCCCGTCGCCCGGATGCCTCAGCTCTGGGGGCTGGGAAGTGCTTTAAGGGGAGCGGGGAGGGTGCTGTCGGGGGGTGGGTGGTCGCCTGCGGCTGGCGCGGGGCTGGGGGGAAGATGGCCGAGCCGCCTCGGCGGTGGCGGGCGGTCGCGCTGTGGGAGCTGGTGTTTGGGGCCGCGCACGGAGAGCCAGGCACTGGCGCGGCTGGGGCTCCTGCTGACTGGGTTACAGCGTTTCCTGGAGCATCTGTGGGCAACCAGGTCCTTTAAACGTAATGAAGTGACACGTTATGTCCTCTAACTTGAGGATAATGCCGTTGTAAAGCTTTATACTGAGCGAAGGCTCCAGCATGTGTGACACCTGTATGCCCAAAGAATGTGCCATTCTGTAAAATCTTCATCAATCATTTCTGTTTCGTAACTGCCTGTCAGGAGCATCTCTTCATTGGGGATTAATTTATCTTGCAACCAAGTGTGGGCCAGCACTTGCACACTGTGGCTTACTGCAAACTCATTGCAGACAAGGCCTTGGGAGTCTAAGTCTCCTCGTTAAGCAGTTAAATCTGGAACTGACACAATACTTTTTGTATTTCCATGATACTTTTCCTGTTTTTCTATCAGAGGTATTATCCAAATGCACAAGCAGCGGCGTACTTTCAATATTTAGTACAAAATGTAGGTACACTTTGTAACAGTTGAATATGTATAGATTAAATAAATTGAGACGTAAACGTGGACAGAACTATCAACATGTATTACAGCATACATATAACATACAGTGTCAGAACTTGAAGAAAATAATGTCTGGTTGGGAGTGATCTTCAATAATTTAATAACGTCAGCATATGAGAAGGCCAAATAGTCAGTTTTAAATGCTGTAACCTTAGAAGTGCGTAGCATTGGATATACTGCAAAACAAAAAGCTCAAGTGAATGATATCGGTAATGTGTAATGTTTCTTTCAAAAAAATCAAGCAACTTCTGTGTGTGTTTGGCTACTTAATTCAGGAAATGAGTGTGGTACTTTTTGGTACCCCCCAACTTTTACTCATGTGATATTTTCCTGTCTTGCAATAGGTTTTGCTGGATACTCAAAAATATTATTAGCAAACAATGTCCCTTGACTTTGATAGTGGAGCTCTACAAACACAACATGATGATGAAGACTATGACCAAGAGGATTATGCAAGAGAACAAGAGGTGAAAAAAATCAATAAATTATTTAATCTGAAGACTTGTGTATCTATCTTCTTTACATTTCTGTCATTTTAGTGTCTTTTTAAAAAATCAAAAAGTTTTATGCTGTTTTTGTTAAGAGCAAAACAGAATGCAGACTGTGCTTTGCAAGAGTGGTGTAAAGAGTGAAGACATCATGAGATGCTGCATTTTAAGAGCCTTGCAATGTCATTTGCAGTGGCTCGATGACTGGTAGTCCTTGCCTGTGCAATAGATCAAATGCAAAAGGCTGGTGTCACCTACATTTTTTTTATTTCTTGACAACTTTTTCACTTACTACAAATACTTTGAAAGCAACAGCTCTCTTTCACTTGAAAATTTGGTTAGCCTAGAAAAAAATGGGAAATTACTTTTAAAAATCTGATTATAAATTGCATACTTTAATCTCTAGAAAAAATATATTTAAATGTTTTGGGATTTCTTTGAAGTTGAAATATTTTGAGTGTTTCTGTTCTTTTTGTTTAATAAGGAGAATTGGCAAAATGTGTGTTTAACATGAATAAGCATAATGGTTTCTTATAGGGTGGTAAGTTATGTTGATGCCAGATAAGGTCCCAAATACATACTTCAGGGATTACTGTCTAGAGTGTAGGTAATGTAGAGATTCATGTTTGCGAAAATGTGTTGTAGAATGATAGCTGTACATCTTGGAAGTATACTATTTCAAATGCTGTAGGGAATGTGTCTGTTCCAAACCTTTCTACTCAGACAGAGAATCTTGTGCTAGTGCAGGAGAACAAGTAGTGAAATCATTGTAGGGTTATTACAGTGGGTGAGCGAGAGAGTGCATAAATAGGATTGTAAGTTCAGAGTGTTGAGGAGAACATCCTTTCTATAAGGAGAGGCTGGGAGAGCTGGGACTGTTTAGCGTGGAGGAAAGGTGCAGGGAGAATGTCATCGGTGTGTATAAACACCTGAAGGGAGGATGTAAGGAGAATGGAGCCAGGGGTTTTTTTGGTGGTGCCCAGTTGACAGGACAAGAGGCAGTGGGAACAAACAAAGCAGCCTCTTTGGAGTAAGTTCTTGGTAATCCTTGTAGATCATGTATGTTCTGGGGCAAGGTGGGTTTCAAAAAACTGTATGTGTAGATGTATCAGTGGGATGTGACTTTTAGCCTGCTAAAAGGAGGCTAAAACACAGGCTGTGCTGTGTTTCCTGATCAAGTTGTAATCCAAGACTTTCTTTGTTCGTTTCAAGTTTTCTGCTACAGCAAATTGGGTGGGTGTTTTTTTTTTCTTGAAAATTGGAGAGATCTACATGGTAGGAGAATACTTTGACACTAACTTAAGAATTGGGCAATTCTTACCCATATCTGGAGTTCTGTGCTAGCTAACCTGGTAGGCTGAGCTTGTTTCAGTATGAACTCTTATGATGATGTTTTGTGAACTGTATATGTGCTGCTTTCTCTTGATCTAATTTCCAAAGCAGTGCAAGACCAGCAAAACCCATGGTGCTTGAGTATGTCCTTGGTTGCAAGTAGGGCAAAGGAAAGGAGATCTTCAGTGAATGATGCTGCCTTTCCTGCTTCCTGGAGCTGAGATACAATAAATCTGAAGTATGCTCTGATGATAGGAAAACCTTTTTCATGCCACTAGTGAATTTCTGGGAACAAACTTTTAGTTCTCTGTTGTCTTACAGACACTTAGAAAAGTTGACCTTAACTTCTCACTTATCTTTTGGCCTTAGAGAGCATCTAAAATCCATCTGAGAGAATGTGATATCTTTAATGAGATAAACTTTTTGTAAGTGATAGTTTTTGTTTGTTTGGGGTGGGGCAGTGTGTGTTTTTTAAAAAAACTGAAATAAAAAATGAAAAGCTAATAAGGTATTTAGTATGGGCAGCTAATGTTTCTGCTCTTATTAATACATGCTTTGAGAGCTTAGAGAAAACCAGGGTTAGAGTTCAGAAGCTGCATGTAGTAACTGAATATATAGTGGAGTGCTCAAGTCCCCTAATAAGAAAAAGAAAGTGCATAGCTCAGATCTACAATCAACCCAATATGTGGCCTCATATCAAAGCCTGTTTGAAAACTGGAAGAGGTATATTCTATATAGGAATCTTTAGAGCAAGGAAGTTCAGGTGGGTTTGGGCTGTGGCTTTTTTTCAGTGGCACAACTTTCTGTTTTCTGGATTAGAATTGGTGGTATTTTCTGCTGTTCATGTCCATTTGCTTGGTGACTTCATCTGAACACATGAGCAGACCACTAATCATTGCAATGATGGCTTCTTGCATCTGGTAACACTGACTGGCAAGTTCTTACCTGGATTTCAATTTGGACTCCTTAGCAAGAGCATGTTTCTGATGTCTCTTGCCTGGAATTTAGAGAGGAGAAACCTTGGCATGATTCATTTGCAGTTCATTCTTCAAAAGTAGTCTTGCCTGGGACTTATCTATCTGGTGACACTTTTCTTGCCTCTTTCTTGGTGCAGCTCTTTTTCTTAACAAGTTTGCCAGAAAAATCATTTGGCTGGTACTCTAGTCTATTAAGCATTCTGTGGCACAAGTCTCTGTGAATTCCAGTGTTGTCCTTCCTTAGAGAATAAAACCAGAATTTTGTGCAAGTGTCTTACTTTGCCTAGCTCTCTCTGTTGGGATTGAACTTGCGTGCATTCTTTTGAAAAGCATATAACAAATGTTTTTTGTTCTGCTTCAGTTGCAACAGCTATTGACAGACCTTCCCCATGATATGCTGGAGGACAGTGGAGACCAGCTCTCCAGCTATTCGGACTGTAGCATTCATGAAACGGAGCAGCAGTAAGGCATTTTGCACCATCTTTTTTATTACTTATGTTGTGCTTTTGAGAATAAATCAAAATCTCAGCTGATGAGTTGTAGTCCAAGTAAATTTACTTGCAATCCAAGTAAAAGGGGAGCTGTAATGCAGTTTTGGCAGTATGGTTTGTGTTCCATGAGAAACAGACTAGATGCCACTTAAATTAACAAAGAGGTGGTTTGCTTTGTTTTTGTTGTTTTCCTGAAGTTATAAGTACATGGTTAAGCTGCTTGTCTTTCTGTAGATCTCATGAGTCTGGGAAGCATGATGGAAGGTGGAACGATCATCCATTGATAAGTGATCCTCAAAATGTAAGCTTGTATGAGCAGTGATGTAATTAGTAGGAATTGCTTGTTCATAACAACATGTTAAATATTATTCAAATTCATTGGAGAAATAATGTACATGTAGGTGACGTGTTTTGCTATTCACTTGGAAGTATTTCTGACTTGAGGGCTGGTAACCGCAGAAAAAGGGAGGTGGGGAGGGAATCTGAGTTTTGAGAGCAATTCTAAATGTCTTATCTGTGCATAGGATTATGAGCAAGGACAAAATCTGTTCCCTGAACAATTCTTGTGTGATCAGCAAAACAATCATGTTGAAAAACATGGAAAGAAATGGAATGGCCTATGTAACGATGAAGAGAAGGAACATTTATATGATGCTAAGGAAGATTACTCTGACCAGAATGGGCAAGAGGATCCTGATGATGTGTATCTTGGTAGAAGTGACTTTAATGCTCCAAGTTGCTACCAACAGAACAATGTGTATCATCTTCCTGAAAACTTCAGGCCTTATACAAATGACCATAAACCAGAATTTAACAATCAGCAAAGTAAAAGAATAAACTTTCCAGATGCTCCAAAGGAACATCTTAAGGTATTTCAGAAACTAATGTATTTTTCTGTCTCTTTTGGAAATTTTTCACGGGTCTACTTGTAGTAATGTTTTGTAATGCTTTCTCTCTTATTATCAGTTTAAACAATAATGGGAGGCTTCTATTGTCTAAGACAATGGAGCGTTAAATAATTGGATTTTCATATGTGCATGCTATAATTATTTTTTTTCCCTCTTGTTGGCTAGGTAGAATTCCATAAAGTAGAAAGAATGTGATTTACTGCAGTGTGTGCTTAGTCTATTGAAGCTGACGCTTCAGTGCTCTCCTAAAGTGGAATATTTCATGAAAATTTTTATCACACTTAAATGGTGTGCTGGATTGGAGCCTGAAAATGAATAGCTACTAGAGCTCTTAATGTCAGCCTGTAAAATGAGAAATATCTTCACTGAGCAAGACTACAGTTGTAAGTTTAATTTATTTCCTGTTATGTATATATTGTCACAACAGCAGTTCGTTGCATCTGACGTTGTCAGTGGCCAATCGCCAGAATCTTACAAAGTGACTTATAAACCATACCAAAATGGCATTCATCAAAACATTCCAGTACTCCAAGAAGGAACCAGAAGAAATGAAGTGTTTGAAGATTTGCAACATGAATTCTTGGGCAACGATGGAAGTAGGTGTTTGCTGTTTAGACTTTAAACATTAAAACTTGTGTGAAAAGTCCACTGGAAATAACAGAAAACCTGTTGATTTTAGTAGATGTTTAGTAAAAGTACATTAATGTACATGACCTTTTAATTTTGTTAAGCTTACATTAGAATAGTCCAATTTTGTGGGTTGTTGTGGGTTTTTTTCCCTGCCTTTATCTAGAAATCAGCTCATTTTGATCAAGGGTATTTGAGTTCCAGGCTATTTTGTGGCTTGATCTCAAGTCTTACTGGCACTTTGTCTTGTTTTATAATGGAAAATAATGACTTGCTCTACCTGGTGAAACATAACTTTGCTTGCTGCCACATTGGGTTTTTCTGGTACCCTTCAAATGACAGAACTACTTTGCTTGTTAGAAATGTTGAAAATTTATAGTTGCCACAAGACTGTGTGTGAATTCATAGCATGTAAACCTTTATCTGGCTTGATGTTAGGTGTGAATCACATCAGTAATTCCTGCAGTTCTTCAGCCATTGTTGCCTGAGCAGCTCAGGTGATGGGAGTCAGAGACGGATTCAAGAATGATGCAATTTTGTGAACCAGCAGCAAATTTGGCACTGTATTAATACAGTGTATCACACTGTACATTCATACAGAAGTATCTTGGGACAGGAATTACTTATGACAATGACTTCCTTGGTTAGCTTACGTGCTGACTTGTCTGTATTCTGTATGCTACTTGAAATCTGACAGATTCTCCAGAAAATATACAGATCCTTCAACTTCAAGTTCTGAATAAAGCAAGAGAAAGACAACTGGAAGAACTTAATGAAAAGCTAGAAAAGAGTGCACAGCAGATTAGGTATTTGAATCATCAGCTTTCAATGATCAAAGGTAAAATGTTTTGTACTAATTCTTAGCTTTTATTCATATTTAGTAACTTTCTTGTTCCAAAACTTTATTTAGGTAGTGTCTCTGCAGCTATTGTTAATATTAATAAACTTGATTTGGGATTATGTGGACCTGTCTCCCGCCAACGTTGTTCTAAAGAAAATTCTGTGCGTTGGGCCTGTTTTAACTTTTACTGCATTCTCAAGACCACTGTTGTATTCCAGAGTCCCTTCGTTTCAGGCATTAAAAACGTAGAGAAGTTGCCAAAGTAGTGTGCTAGAAGTACAAAAGTCAAAAGCTCAAAACAGACAAACTCCAATAGCAGAAGTGTATGTTTACGGAAAAACCCCTTTTTTTTGGTGCTGTTGAGTTTAACAAGCTGTTTCCTGGACTGTATGTAGAGGGAAGCTCTTCCGAAATGATCAAAGCTGTCATGGAGACTGGAGGTTGTCTTGGTCTCCCTTTTCTTCTAGGAACAGACAAAAAAAAAGTCATGAGTTTTGAGACTTAAGAATATAATTTTTAGAAGGTAGAAGGAGCGAACGAGATGGAAAACCAGCTGCCAAACATTTTGCTGTTCCTCCAGGGGAATTAGTTTGTTTCTCCCTTTAAATGGTATAAGGGATGATGCTAGTTCCTAGTGCTGACAAAATGAGGCTTGTTTCTACTAGGGTTCTGAAGGTGCAATGTATCAGAGTGCTTCCAGCTACCAGAGGGAGAAACTGGTTACTGGATGGAGACTGACTGAATGTTTTTGTTCCATCTTCTGCCCACAGTATGGGAAAGAGGGCTCATAGTGAATGGTTCTGTAGAGTAGGGGATACTGAACAGTTATGTTCTGTGGTGGTTGTGTGACTGGGCCATGTTTCTTACACATTGTGTCTCTCTTAAGATGAAAAGGATGGTTTGGCTGTTAGTCTTCGTGAGTCTCAAAAACTCTATCAGAATGGAAAGGAACGGGAAGTGCATCTTGAAGGTCAAATAAAAGCCCTTGAAACTCAAATTCAGACTCTTACTACCAATGAGGAGCAGGTACTATAAATATTTTTACTGTTTATTATGGAAGATCTCTATAGTTAAATTTGTGGCGCACTTGCATTAAACATAAGTGCTGGTCGCTTAAAACACTGTTCATGACCATTGCAGAAGCTGAATATATGACGATTGAATAGGATGCACTGGTGGAAAATAGTTTGTATTAAAATCCAGATATTATCTGAGGACTTTTAGCAACTCTTGCACCAAAAACCTGAACTGACGTATGGAATATGGAGCAAAAGTGAAATATATGTAACTGGGAACTACCCTAATATTGTTCCTGCAGATACTGAAGCAATCCAAAGTGGCAGAGGTAGCCATGGAAAGCATGCAGAAGCAGCTGTTAGAACTTCAGCGATCAGATGCCCTTCAGAGAGCCAGAGAGCAACATGAGGCCATTATTTCAGCACTCAAGCAGAAGTATGAAAAGCAAGTATTATCATTAGAGCAGAAACTTGATACTACAAGATCTGCGCTCCGAGAGCAGGTGAGAAATTATTTTAGGATGCTGAGTACCATACTGGAGAGGCTGTAGAGCTCCCCATGTTTCCTAAACTGCACTTCTTGACCTATAATTCTAATAACTCCTTCTGGAAGCTGCTAAGCAAATGGAAAGGAAATTCTGTGTAAGTTTCAATATTATGAAGCCTATGTGGTATGTTTTTATAAACATCTCCAGGCAGTTGTGAGCTCAGATTGTGAGTTTGTGCATAGCAAATGTAGAGGAGGCAAGAATGCATTCTCTTGGTTTCTCTCCTGAGCTTTCGTTCTGTGCACAGTCACTCTTTCAGAGTATCGGCAAATAAATTTGGGGAAGAAAAGAACAAAATAAGAAATATTGTGATATTTTTGCTGCAAGAAAAACTGTTTAATAAAAACAGTCTATTGCCAAGCTTTAGTCTCAAAATGATCAAGGACAACTAATCACTGAACAGTCCCTTTATTTTAGAAGTATAGATTTAAAAGGCGAAGGAGGAAAAGACTGGCTTTAAGATGGAGTTTGATATGTATTTTGTCACATGGTTATAGAGCTTATTAAAATTATTCTACTTGACTTGCCATAAAAGTCCATTACGCTATTAGAGATACTAAAGCAATGTAGTCAAGGCAGGCCTTAACTTATTGTTCTCTTATTTCACATAAAGGAAATAGAATTACATTTCTTTTAACTCTTGTAATTAATTTCTGTAATTCTTGTTTCAACATAGATATTTGTAAAAATAAATGAGTAGTATGTTTGGAAAGGTAACTAGCCTTTGCTTGTAAACAAGGATGCACTGCTAGATTTCTGTTAGTACCACAGCAAAGTTTACACAGCTTTGTCTCTACTGCAAAAGAAGTTTTTTTTTTATGGTGGTATGTTTGGGGTATTTAGAGAGAGGTCTCCTGTTTTGGAGAGAAAATAGAAAAGTCAAAAGGCATGAAGACTGGGTAGTGTGCCTCCCAGGTCTGTGTAGGTTATCTGTAAGTAATGCCATATGAAGGTCTACTTTGTGTATCACATGAAAAAACTATGGTTCTTCTACAGAGCATTGGAACTTGCTAGCTTGGCTTAAGCTCAGTTGAAATAAACTTAATTGAGTTAAGCTCAGACTTAATTTACATGAAGGCTTGATTTTTCTGTGGTAAACTAACTGTATGTGATTAATGATGGGATAATCTGGTATGCTGAAAACTAACTGTTCTAGGAAATACAAAACAGTTCACATCCATACGTTTATATATGAATATACTTACTGTCTCCTAGTGAAAATTTAACTTTGGTGTTGTAAGAGATCACATTTGATCTGTGATTGATTTAGCCAGCCTCTATCCCTTTAGGTATCAGATTGATTCTTTTGCTCCTGTGTCTTGTATGTATTGACTTTTTCTATATCTGAAATTGTACTAGATGGCTAGATGTTTTGTAACTTGAGTAAAAATAATCTCTCTTCCTAGACAGAGCTTTGCAAAAATCTAGGAGAGCATGTTAAGCAACTTGAAAAAATGCTGGAAGAAACCAAATGTGAGAAAACTGAAATAATAAATCGACTGACAAGAAGCCTAGAAGAAAGCCAAAAGCAATGTGCAAATTTACTGCAAACAGGTCAGCCTTTTGCTCATACCTTATCTTTCCTTGCACTAACAGCTCCAGTTTTTTGAAGCATGAAATTGCACATCTGTGTTCTTGTTGAAATGGAATCAACATCAGGCTATATGTACTAGGCCATTTCCTAAGCAGTACATTAGCTGGACTTAAAGTTTAGTTAGTTCTAGACTGAAGTGTAAAAAAAAAAAAAACCAATAAAAATTAAGAGTATCTTCTTCCCCTGCCCTGTCCCCAAAGATATAAAAACCCATAAACCAAAACTCCAAGCAATAGTGATTAAACTATTCCACTATTTTTATACACATTTTGTGCTGCATATGTGTAAACTTAGTTTTGGACTAAATAACAGCCTTTGTAAGCAAGCTGCTTATTTTTGTGTTAAGTGTTTGACTTGCCATTTCAATATCAAATCGCAACAGGAAAAGAACTAGTTTTGTGGCTGGAGGCTGATTCTTAGAAACTTGTAGGAATAGCACGTAAAATACTCTGCTCTTTGTGTATTTGACTTCTGCCTACCTTCACACATTGAAGTGTTTTAATAACAATGTATGTAGTATTTACTAGTGAGCTCAAGGAAGTAGAGATAGAGTAATGCCTAGTACCAGAATCGACATTGCTACTTGTAAGTGATCTTTTTCCAGATTTTTTTTTTTTAGTCTTTCTTGTGTATTTATGACTACTTCTTTGTCTCCTTTTTCTTTCCTTCAATAGGCTCGATGCAGGAGACAAATCAGTTACGGCTTCAATTGCAACAAGCTCAGTCTGCACACCTGATGAGCAATAACCTGAACAAGGCTTTGCAGGTTAATTTAATTTTATTAAATACTTTACTGTTTTGATTTTTAGGAGGGCAGGCATTATAGTTAAGGGGCTGGTAGCTGAAACTCCTTATACTTGGGGAAATATCTCCTTTCACTACTATATCTCCCAGTATTGCATGTTGTTTTGTGGTTGGTTTTTCTCCCTCCATTAAAACACAGTAGAGCATATGTATTGGCACAAATCTGCTATCATCCATCTATCTAACCTGCTTATGGAAAAAAAAGAATGTAAATTCTATGTGCTGGGAATCTTGTAACTTAATTAGACTATAGGGATAGTTGGGGATACTATATTCTGAAAATTACCTTTTGCCAGCAAAAAGGAATGCTAGCGAGTCCTCTGTAAAATATGATTGGAAGTCTGTTTCAAATTCAGTTCATGTATTTGACTTAAATCTATCATCTTGGAAATTACGAATGCTAATAAGTACTAAAGCAATACGTATTTTTTCTAGCTACGTACTTTTTTGTTGTCATCCACTTTACTGTACAAGGACAGCAGAAAAGAAGTAAGAGCAAAAGAAAGAATAGTACATAGATGAACAATAGAATATACTGAACAACAGAAAATATTCCCTAAATTGTAGTTTTAACATATGTTTTGCTAGAGGTATCAAAAATGATAGCGTAAAGAAATAAAACTAATGCTAGATGATTCAAGTAAATACAGCTAAATACAACTATATTTAGAGAGAATATCTCCATGTATTTGTCATCTTTGGAAGAGTCATCGTGGACCTGATGTGTTTGCTCGGAGTTTCTCTGCTTAGTGTAATTTTTTTTTTCTTTCTCTTCCTTTAAGGAAGAATTAATGGAACTGAAGGAAGAAATAGCTTTGTATGAGTCTGCTGCCAAGCTTGGAGTATTTTTGAATGATTCAGGTGGAGAGCTGCGTACAAATCTGGGTGATTCCTATGTAGATTTGGGAATTAAAAAAATCACTGGGAAGAAACCAAGGTTCTGCAGGTATTGAGTGATCCTTGTTGAAAGAAAAAAAAATCTAAAATTCTCAAGAAATTATACAAGTGATACGTAAAAAGATGGCCTTACTGGATCAGCATATAGTTTTTTTGGTAGATACGTGAAATACTGCTTGTATTCCTGGTAATCTGGGAAACAGGAAACAACTAATATAATAAATCGGATGCTAATTGCTGCTTAATAAATCTTCAGATTTTTATAGTGACTACGTTGCTTTTCCTTGAATTGTATGGATTATATGCATGGATACCTTTTTGCTCAAGGATTCCACATAGTTACTTAATACTAAAGCTGTCTTTTAAAAAAACCCAGCCAATTGAGTTGTCCCAAAATACTTCATATCATGTGAGAATGAATCCTTTGGGAAAACAGCTAATTGAACAAGTTTTCTGTATGCTGATTGCTACTTTGTGAAATAACACATGGCTTTTGTATTCATGTTATCTCGTTCTTTTTACTGTTATCCTGTTTGTGGTAGCATTAGTTGCTCTTCTCTTTGCTGTCGCTACCTTTCAGATAAATGTGTTTCGTCTTTTAAATACTGAACTGATTGTCTTCCCTAATAGTGCAATGCAGAACAGAGACATGGATAAAGAGCTCTCTAAAGATGAAATTATTGTAGAATTAAAAGCTGAGCTGGAACGCTTATTGAGCAGTAATAAAATGAAGAGAAACCAGGTTACTCAATTACAGAATGATCTTAAAGACTGCCAGAAGATGTTAGAGGAATACAAGCAGTTGTTGAAGGCAGAAAAAGCATCAAAAGAGTCAGAGGTTTGTTCCTTTACACTTCTTTTAAAAGTGAAGATGCACTGGATTTTAGTGAACGAAACGAACATTAAACTTATTATGAAAATGGACCAAAGAATTTACTCATAGCTGAGTGTCCATAGCAACTAAGTAAATCTGTCATTGATCTTAAGGAAAGTATTGTGATTTGGGTGATGCCTTGTTCTGTATTTTTGCTAAAAAAGAAGCAAACTGAAATAGCAGAACATGGGCACCATATGTGTTATCAGGCAAGTCCTGGTATGATGGCTTGCTTGATAGCACTTAATGGCCACTGCTTTTTTCAGAACTGAATTTCTCTGGAGGAAGTAGGTTTTCTTTGGCCAAAAAGGCCTTGTAATTTCTCTGAGAAAGCCAATAGTATCGGTAGGTTATACAAATGGAACATTAAACAGAGTGTCTTCACTATGTAATTTGATCAACAAGGAATCTCTTTGATACTGCATCTCTCTTCACCCCATTATTACCATCCCTCTATAAACTGATCAAACTTGTAATATCTGCTTTTGTAATCTATACATTGTGACCTGGATGTGGGATAGGAATATAATATGCTTGAGAAGTCTGCTCTCTATTGGATGATAGTCGTCATTAAGTTGCAGACATGACGTTGAATATGTGCTGCTTTAAACCTTCATGATGCTTTGAATTTCAAGTATTCATCTAGAGTAGCAGTCATACTGTTGTATCTTGTGCTGCAATGGTTTCCTCTGGTTTTTTTATTTTATGGTTTCCTCTGTTTTTTTTTTATTTTATGTTTAAGTACAATTTTTATTTGACAGCTTTAACTTTTTTTTAAGCGTCACCTTCTAAATCATATGTATCAAGAGATATCATCTTAATTTTGTTTAATTTCAGCCTGTCACAAATCGGAATGATAATTCAGTGGCCAGTCCTTCAGTTTCTGATAAACTTAAGGAAGAAGTTCTGAGACTCAGAAAGGCTAATGAAGCTTTGCTACGAGAAGTTGAGGTGAGACAGAGGTGCTGCTTATTCCTACAAAAAAAACCCCACCCAAAAAAACCCCAACTACTCTCCCCCGTGTCCTAAAACCTGCAATTAGAAAAGGTTCTTTTTGACCTACCTATTACTTGGCCCTTGTTTGTCCAGAACCATACTTCTGCTATTGAAGAACTGAAGGAAAATGAGGAAAAACTGAAAAGCTTAAATCAAGATCTGTGTTGTCAGATGAGAAAGATGGTTCAGGATTTTGATCAGGATAAACAAGAAGCCATTGACAGGTATGTCTGTTAGCTCTGTTTAGTTCCATTTGCGGACTTCTAGCCTGCATGTACAATATTGTATGAGGTAGCTGGTACAGGGGGAGGTCAACGTTAGAAGGCCAGTTTCTTAAGGAAAAGTTGAACTCTGTTTAAAAGGGTGTGAGGAAACCTAGGTAGTTTGTTTTTCCTTTCTTAATTTTAGGTGTGAAAGAATTTACCAGCAACATCATGAGGATACAAAAGCTCATTTTGAGGAAGACCTGGCGAAGAGGTGTGCTGCAGAAAAACAGCAACTTATTCAAACTTACGAAGAGACAATCTCACAGTTAAAGTAAGACTTGCCATTTTTTCCACTTTTACAGAAACTTCCACGTTTCCTGTAAGGCCTTCAGTACTAGTTACACTTCAAGTACAGACTTGCTGTCCTGAGAGTGTAAAGACTAATTGATTATAAATAATCTGTCCTGTGAAGGGCTAACATAGAGGAGCTGAACAGAGAGATGACTGCAGTGAAAGAATGTTACATTGGAGTCTGTGGGGAGAAGGACACCTTGGAAGCTACTTTAAGGCAGAAATTTGAGCAAGAGCAGCAGCTAAAGGAAGAGAAGGTACTTGTGGAAATACCTATAAAACATATCATTTCAGACTTTTTTCAAAATGTAATATCCTTAAGTGTATTTAACTTTGTAATTGTTAAGATACTTGGAAGAGATGTAGCTATATCAGAAAGTTTATACATGTCACCTATGTTAAATTAACCTGCTATTGTGTCCTGGGGTTTAAAATATTATAGAATTCCAGTAGTCATTCATTTTCATGTAGCCAACTTTCATAAATCTGACTTTTGAGGACTGCTCGGTCAATAGCATGAGGTTTTACATTCATGAGACATTTTCTAAAGACTAGATGACAATACAAATTTTCTTCTCCCTATATAAAACTGATCTGAAAATACTGTGGGCGTTTTATGTAATAATTCAAACTGCTGTATTGATTAAAAACTTTATTTTTCTGAATATATCAGTGTGAAATGACTAAAGTAGGTCAACTACCTTGCTGAGCAAGTGCAGTAAAGAGGTGCAGCACAAAGTATGGTGGGAGTAAAGATGTCTGATTAAAAAAACCTTACTTTAGAGCCACAGCCTATAGTAACCTCTGATATCATGCCTTAAAACACCTCCTTTTGAGAGCTGAATCTCTTGTCCAGGTGTCATCAGGAAGATCAGTGCACAGGCTCTAGAGAGTTAATCCTGTCACTCATGCTTTCTCATTACTTTGTACCAGAGCAGTTTGCTTTGCCTAGGAGAATATTTTAACTTTAATTTTTCACCCCTAGCTCAAGAAACAGCTGCTGGAAGAAAAAGAAGGTGCTCTTAACCTTCTGAGGACTGAGCTTGAAGAGAAACACAGCAGCGCTATGATAGCAGCAAAGAGGCAGTGGCTGGAAGAAAAAAACCAGCAGGTTGAAGAGGAAGTTGCGTTAGCCAAAGTTCACTGGGAGAAGGAAGAAAAAGAGGTGTGGAACTTAGACCAGGGGGGGTCAAATTTTTTTAAATTTTTTATTTTCTGAAAGAACTTGTATGTAGACAGACTTATGCACTGTTAGTCTACCATTTGAAGTGGCTTTTAAGGATCTGTCATTTTAGGAGCCTCTGAAGAAGTCAGCAGGTGTTACAACACATACTTAAGATTTTTTACAAAAGGCCCCTAGACCTTGTAAAGTAACATACAGAACATCCTGAATGTCACAGCTGGTAGCATGCTGGAGTTTTCCACCCTCATCCCTGGGTGTGTGGTTATGCTTTCTGTTGTGTTTGGTTATCTTATAGAAGTCCTCTGTGTATCCTATCCCATAGACAAAAGCTGTGATGAGTTACCAGTCTCTCTCTGAGCATGGTTTTGCTCTTCTCCATTATCAGGGAAGATGATTGGTGTAAACAGGATTTGGTTTGTCAAGTACCAGTGAAATTCTAGTTATTTGGACACTGGAGAGACTTTCTTAAAAAATATTTTTTTCCTTAGAATAAAGAACAAATCTTTGCAAAAATAGAAAGAGAATGGCAAAGTAGGCTGGAAGAAACAAGAAGGACCGTAGCTGAATGTAATGACTGCAGCAGCCAAACTGACCAAGTAACAGTTGTGGACGAAGTTTCAACTAAAGAGTTAGAAGGGATTGTTGAAGATCAGAGGCTGCAGATCCAGAAGGCTCTGAAAGAAAATACGGTCTCTGAAAAGGCCTTAAAAGAATTTGAAATAGAACTGGAAAATAAGTACCATAAAGATCTTGCCAGCCAGGTAACAAATAATTGTTCTGTCTGCCTGGAGCCTGTGAAACTGCCATATGCAACTAAGTCACCAAAAAAAAAAAGTTCTTTTCCACTAGCTTTCTCTTAAACTCAGTAATTATTTGCTATATTAGAATTATATTATAAAACTAAAGAAGCTGTAGCATGTAGCTTGTTTTTTATAGCTGTTCTTCACACAGACCAGTTTTGAACAGAGTTGAGAATGCTGACTTAGTTTATACCATTTTGTTAAGAAAAATATAATATTTTGCATCAAGAAATGCATCAGATGCTGCTGGTCTGATTTGTTTAAGTTCTGTAAACATAGGCAATCCAAACTGAAGTATGTTATTTCATTGCTACATGAAAATAGTGAAAATGTATTTGGTGGTGGTGACTGAAGTAGGTTTGGTTTTTATAACCTCTTATAGGTAGATGCAGCTTTAACCCAAGCTCATGCCAGGTGGCTTCAAGAATTAACAGACCTCAAAGAGTACAAAGTACATCTAAAGATAGAGCAAGAAAAATGGGAAAAAGAGCACAAAGAGACTGCAGCAAAGCAGGTAGCCAAAAATACTTGTATATGTGTATTGGTAGAGTTCAGTCTTCCAAAGCCCTTATACAACTGAGGAATTAATGTAGGCATCAGTGGGGAATCATTAAGGAAATGTATTTCTAGTGTACTCTGGTTCTGATCTTTTGTCTATATAGGATTGTTTTTATTAAATAATTTGAAAATAATCACCAATAGATTGATGATAACTCAGGGTTATACTGTGTGTATGTAAATGTATGTAGATATTTATGACTGTATTATGTATTCACCAGTTGGCCCTAGTTCTCTCGGCTGCTGAAGAGAAATGGAAGAAAGAGTATGAGAACACTGAGAAATCTGGACCAAGAATTAAAGAACTTGAAGAAAAAGTAATTTCTCTCAGGAAGGAATTGGAGCTAAGGGAAGAAGAAATCCCTGCAGCTATCAAAGCAGAACTAGCAAAAGCCCGTGCTCAGTGGAACAAAGAAAAGCAAGAAGAAATCCTGCAGATACAAGAGAAAAATGAGAGAGACTACAGATCATTCTTAAATGATCATAGAAACAGAATTAAAGAGGTGCTTGCAACAGCAAAGGAGGATTTTGCAAAGCAGAAGAATGAGCTCTCCATTCAGAAAGAAGCAGAAATAAAGACGTTACTACACCAAAAGCAGCGAGAATGGGAGGCTCAGGAAACAAAGAGACTGCAGGACAAAATTAATTGGTTTGAGGAGAAGACTCTGGTTGAGCTTAAGGGCTTGTTAAGTGAAATGCACAAAGAACTAGTCAAGTGCACACATAGTAAGCATTCTTGGAAGGATAAGTGTTTTGATGCTTGTAGTCAATTAAATGGTCAATGCAAAGACAAACTGAAGGCTTGCTTACAAAAGGCCTACAGGACCACAGTTTACACAATTCTGGAAAAGAAAGAGCAAGAATGGAAAGAGGTAATACTTCTGTAAATTGTAACTGTCAATCAGAAAAGGGACCTGAGAAGTCACTCATACCTGTTTTCTCCCAATATAAAATATCCACGTAATTGTGAGAATTGGAGAATCCAAAATTCGAGTTCATCAAAAACAACAGTCCTGTGAAACTGTAAGAGGGCTAAATCTTGCATTAGCAAGTGAAAAGGGAAAGGGTGTAGCTTTGATATCTTCAGTCTTTGAAGAAGAGAAAGCCAGGTTAGGAGTATCATTCTTTAATGCCAAGATTCATAAATTAAGGAGGTGAATCCACCATCTTAAGCTTGGGATCCTGTTGAAGGTTCCTTCTGACCTCTTAGGTGGGTTCTGTCATGAAGGTCAAGCTTGTATTTTTTGCATAGCTGCTGCTTTTTTTTTTTTTCTTTTTTTCTTCTAGAAATTTAGCAGTTTGTAATGGTGATTGAACAGTGATCATGTTACTTCCCCCCCCGCTTCTGATACAAGTAAAGATGAAAACAGTAAATCCTTTTTGCAAATTATCTGTAGTAGAACTGAATTGAATAACTAACAAACTGATCTATCTTGGGAATAATAGTATTGCTTAACTTTATTGTGGCTCTAGGAAATCCTTTTCAATGTGCCTGCCCAAATGAGGAAAGACATCCTGTTTGCTTCTAGAGGAGTTTGGGGCTAAGCAGAAATCTGTCCAGAAGCTTCTGCTTCTGATGTTCTGGCAGATTCTATTTTTTTTTTTTTTTTTTTTCTTTTCTCTCTAACGCTTGTGCTTATAGTAGTTTTTAGTTATGGGGAGCATCCTGCTGGAAGTGTCATTGCTGCCCAGTGTTTAGCAGCTGGGGAATTATCCAAGAATAGGACAGAGAATGAAACTGCTGCCTTTTTCAAGAAAAGGCAGGACAGGGGGAAATAAGTGTAAAGTGACTTCTTATGACAAAATTACCTGGTCTTTTAGTGATAATATGTTTCTGTTCAGAAAGTGGTCCTTTGGAGTTTTTTTGTCATGAGTTTTTTTCACAACGATAAAGAGAATCAGGAGGTTTTTCCCATGCCTGATGCATCTTCTGTAATAGCTATGAATGTCTGTTGGTAAACTGTTTTTAATATGCCATTGAACTTCAAAACATTGGTTGACTTGAACCACCTTAGCTAGTGAAGTCTTTAATTTCTTATTTAGGTCATCTCTTATGCTACCGTAATAATAATAAACAAAGGAGTTACATTTTTCTAGATGGCATTCCTGTTGCTCTGCTACCCATATTTGTGTAGAAACTTTAGATGAGTCCAGCCCTTTTTTCTGCTGGATATACCTTTTAAAAAAAACAAGTTCGCTTCAACTATTTGAAGACACTGTATAGTTCTGCAGTGTTAAGGGCTACTGACATTTCCAAACTGAAACTCAAGATAGCCACGTACTGCTGTTGCAGTGAGTTATGCAAAATAAAACTTCTGTATGTTAGAATATGTATTTTCCTCCTGATTTGAGCTGCGATATACAGTTCTATTGCAGGGTGAAAGCACCTGCATTGTAATTACTAAAGCTACTTTGTGGCCAGGGTTGCTTGGTTTTATGCATAACATACTACTTGCCTACCTTTAAGATAAGGTGGAAAAGTTTTTTGCTTGGTGTTTGGTTTTTAGGAAGTATTTTTTCAATTGCAGAAATACGAAGAGCTAGTGAGTAATGTAAATAAAGAAGCATGCTCTTGCCTGCAACGTGGTGGAGGAGATCCTGTGGACATGGCAAGACCTCCTGCGTGCAATGTTGGACACCAAGCAGAAGCACAAAAGAAGCTAAGACTACAGCCGCCCTTGCAGGAAACTGAAACAGACAAAGGTATCGGGTTTGCTTTTTAAACTGGCAAATTATGTATCATCAAATTTAAGCTTGTTAGTAGCAGTCTTTAATAGTCAATTAATAGTCTTACTGATGACTCCAATGCAAAGTTAGTTAATGAGTGAATATTCAGGTGATAGAGGGAGATGCAGTTCTGACTGCAAGGTTCTTTAATGTTGCATAAACTTGTACTATATCAAAGTCACAAACTGCAAGATGTGGTACTGATCTTCAGCTTACTAATTTAATGCTAGACGTTGAAGTTTCATTTTACTAAACGCTAGTAGCTTTCTGCTTTTTAAAGCCATTCTTCTGGAGTAAAGAAACAGCTGTTGTATTTACACCTGCAGCAGATAGTTTTTGGGGGTTGTGGACACGAACACTAATACTTTTGGTGTATAACAGCTCATAAACAAGCCAGTGTCGATCATGATGAGCAAAGTATGGTCTGAACAATGTGTTGTAAATGGGTAATACTTAATCAGAGCTTTGAAAATTGAATTATACTACTTGCTGTTGACACTAGACAAGACAAGCAATTCTGTATTCGTGTAAAAGATACTGGTGTGTCAAGAATTATGCTTCACCTGGCATGGTAATCTTTTCTGATTCTTTTGATCAAGAATGTAGTTGAGAAAAAGCAAATCCCCACGTGATGTTTCTCTCCCTCTCTCTCTTTCTCTCTCTCTCTTTTCTTTTCTTCCTTCCTTCCCAGCCCCCAGTATATACTTTGGCCTTGTAGGTCTTCCCAAAGCTGTCATATGTACTATGGCAAAGCTGGAGACAGTGTAGCTGGGGAAAAACTTCCTGGGAGGTACAGAAATCTCTCTGGAGCTTTCTGTTTAGTTTGTGTTCTTATGCAACTGAACAACATAAAGCAAGAAAACCCAAGAGAGTCTTTGGCTCTATGCCTATAGTGTGGCTTGAATTCCTTCAATGCCAAAATAACAAACCATCTATTAACACAAAACAATACGAGCAGTGCAGCACTGCTTCTGTCTCTAGAGCTCCCTGTCCTGGCTATACAGAGTAGCCATTGCTTTCCTGGAAGTAGCCCAGTCTTTGTGAATTTCTTAACTGGACTCAGCCACATGTGAGGCTTCCCAGCGGGGAGAGTTGCCTTCAGCTGACTCCAAAAGACCATGCTTGACTGTTTTTTGTTTGGTTTGTTTGGCTTTTTTTCTTAAAAATGGAAAATTCAACATCCAAGTCCCATATCACTGACTGAAGACTCAACTTGTCACTGATGGGAGTGTATTGAGACCGTGAAGGCTCAATGACTTGATAGATGCTGCTGCACCTTCTATAATGGGGCTCCAGCCTCTTGTGATTATTTGAATTAGACTGATGCATTATGTGTTTCCCAGTAAGAGGAAGATTAAGTAGAGCGCTGGAAATAGTAAGGCTGGGTTGATTCTTTTGGGGTTTTTACCTCCATAGTTGATGTATAACTTTCAGCAATTACTGTTGCAGGTCAGAAATGTACAAAAAGGAACCTTGGGTCTTGGGAAGACTTTTGCTGTGAACACTGCTGCCAGGAGCTTGAAAAAAGAGAGGCTGTGTGCCAGGACTTGAAAAGAGAGTTGAAGATAGCCCAGAAACATCTTCAGCTTGCTGTGAAGGAACGTGAAGCGAAGTCAGAGCAGATCCAAGGTAGGATTGTTAGTCACCTAAACCCAACTTTGAATGGCTCTGTCTTGCTGGCCGCGTGAGTCTCTTTAATCTGTTGCATCATTTAGTTTTTAGTGAATGTAACGGGTGTGTGTGCATACTTAAAAAACCAAACCCCCTACAACAACAAACCACAAACTGACACCATCCGACCGCTAAGAAACTCCCCCAAGCTCTTGGCTTGAAATATTAATTAATCACTATCCTGTGTGTATCAGGAAAAGAATAGAGGAAATCTGAACATGTGGCAGATGTTCTTTGAATATGTGTACGTGTGGATCCTGTTGCTCATAAGAGTTATACAGATAATGCGCACGTGTGCACATACATATACTTATATATGTATATGAGTTGGGGAGTTCTTTAGCTGTCTCCTTTGGGCCTGTACTGCTACCATGCACATACTCATTGCCCGCCATAACAGGAGTATGAAGAGCAGAGTGGCCCCTAGTGTTACGTGGCTCATCTTGGTACCACTAGTAATAAGCTAGTCACCACTGTTTTCCTGTACCTTCCTGCAGTTAATAATAGCTTGAAGGTGTAGTTCTGTTGATTTTTTTTCTTTTTTTTGGTAAACATTAAAGTAGGCTTAAAGTAGGCTTTAAGTAGGCTTTATTTAGCCTTCACCTTCTAAATCAAATGTTTTTTCCTTTGTGTCGCTTGGAAATGAGAAATATGGGAGAGATGACTGAGAAAAGGTCCCTAGTTCTTAAATCTTTTTCGTGTGTGATGACTGTCTCTACCAATGATAGATATGAAATATCCAGTCTGTTTTTTGAAATAGTCGCCAAAAGGAAGGCTTCTGCCTGTAGTATGGAAATAAGCCTTTTCTGAAGCTATATCTAATGGAAGAAGATGGTGCAAATAACTTGCTTGACATTCCTCCACTGTAGGAGACTGCTTCTGATTCAATAGTGGTGTTATCCAGTAGTCTGGTTTAATACGCACCCCGCTGGCTGTGATTGTCGTCTTCTTTGCTGCCCAACATCCCATTCTTGGCATTCTTAATTTCCATATTGCCTTCTGTGGGCAGACTGGTACTGCCTGGTGGTAAAACCTCCCTGAGACCTGACCATCAGTTTAGTCAGTTGCAATATTATGTGACTTGATATTGCTATCTGCATTTATTTTGGATGCTGTTGCACCATGTACATCTGTCATCCTTTCAGAATAATAGATTCCATCCTTTATTGCTTTATTTAACTTGGCAGAAGTCTCTGGCCATAGTGAAATCTGGGTTAATGAGGAGGAAAAGTCTTTGGCATATCAAACAGCTTTGCTGTACTGGTAACTACTCCTGCGGTTGTGTCTTCCTCTATAAGCCTTGCATGTAGGCTTTTCACTTGGAGGAAGTCATATTAATTCATCTGTATCTGATAGCAACAAGAATTCCTTTTGTCTAGGTTTATTTTTGAGAGGATTTGTAGGGGGAATGTCTGCTTTGCTTCATTCCTGTGCTGAAGAACTTATTTCTTTTCTAATTGGGCATAATGTGACATATGGAGCACAGTTCCTATTCAGTTGGTATCTGAGGAACTCTATCCCCTTATTCAGCTGTATTAAAGTCAGTAGCAGTCTTTGTCTTAAGGAGCAGAACAAAGAGAATGATGTTTTCTCTGAAGGAAAACATGTTGGCGATTGAATAAGAGGATCCTTCTCCCTGCAGTGTTTTAATCAGTTGAAGCTGTACACAATAGTATACAGGACATTTTTTTTTTTTAGGGTCTCCTTAGAGCATGGCAAGAATTAGAGTTGCTGAAGGTTCTGGTTCAGGAGAGGTCTCAAACTGCATCCTAAGGGTTGGTAACTGTACAAAATTGTTTAAGCATGTCTTAGTGCAAGGTCACTGTGGACTCTGTAAGCCGATTTGGCAAATGGCCAGTTTGGAGAGAGCAAACGTGAGGTAGTAGGATGTACCAAGTGACTAAGGAGTCTTACTTGCCAAAGGCGGTGGCTTGTGTGGGGTGGGGTTTTTTCCTTTTCTTTTCTTTTTTTTTTTTTTTTTAAATGAAAAGTCTCTGTTGCCTGCTTTAATAAATTTTGTGCTCAATGAGGAGGAGTAAAATGTTGTACCTTTGTAAGGGAAAGGTTTTTGCCAGCTTGCAGATTTGTGAGTAAGGCCAGGTGGGTAAGTCATACAGACTTGCGTAATACTGTTTCTGTGCTCTTTTGTCAACAACTACATAGTGTGTAAACTTCCTTGGGGACTGGAGGAAAGAGTGAAGGATAATAGGAGGTCTGTTAACAAAGACAGAGGCTACTGCTGCCACCAGGGTCATCATGGATACAGCTTTCAACTGCTCAATGAGATTTGGACCACAAATGAGGATCTCTGAAGGCTTTGAATTGTTTCTTTCTGTGTTCCAGGATGGCTGCTTGCTTCTTGCTTTTTCTGTGCATCATTGTAAAGAAGGAAGAACACCAAACTTGTCTGTGTCTTGCTCAGGTCGTCATAGTCTGCTCAGAAAGCCTTGATTCTTCCAGAAGGAAGACTTGGCTTTAGTAAGACTGTCACCATAAAATGGAGAGCATGTCTTTGTTTTCCATAGGCCATGGTTCATGTGAGAACTTCTGTGGCTGCGTGCATTGGAGATATTTCCAGCATTCAGTATAGGTGTTCAATTCATGTTGGTTTTCTTCCTAAAATAGGAAAGCTAGTAATCAACTCTTGATTTGTATGGGTCGGTCTAAGTTTATAAATAAATTATTCAAGTTACAGTAAATATCTGCACCTCTTTTCAAAATAAACATTTGCTTAGATTATATAGCTAATAAATGGGTTTTAAGGTTCTTTAACTTTCAGGAGGTGACCCACAGGTAGACTACCTGTATGCCATGGTCAGCAGTCTTCAGTGTCAGCTTGCTCTGGGCATTTTCAGCTCCACTATTATTCTCTGCAGTGGCTCATCATATTTATATGCCTCTTAGTAGCATCGAGCAGAGTTCAGCATGGAAGTCCAGCCCTTCTCTGTAATACTGGCTTTTGGTTATTAAAAAAACAAAACCAAAACAACCAAAACTGAATCCACAATCACCAAGTTTTATCTCTTTTCTCTCCACCCCAAAGAACACACAATTGCTAACCCACAAACTAATAATACTCTTTCTCGATGTTTGTCAAAACAACCCTTGCTATTTTTCCCTGTCCTTTCTATACATCTATGCCTGGTATCTCTGAGGCTTTGCCTCCAGCATAGTGTGGGTAATGGGGTGTGAAGGCTTTAAGCTTATTTATTTACTCTATGAGATGACTTCTGTATTCAGGCTTCATTGAAATGTGTTGTGATTCATTTAGATGTGCTTGTTACTACAACAGCTGTCCATTTGCTGATGATGCTTTGTGACATTGAGCTCTTATACTAGAGACAGCAGCTTATGTAATAACTTTTGTTGAACTTCAGAGAAGTGCAGTGAATTATGATGATCACTTTTTTTTATAGAAAATGAGAAGGTTCTAGAAGCTCTAGTTGCAGAAAACTCTGAGATGAAGACTAAATTGAAAGCCCTGGAAACACCACCAAGGTATTTAAAAAAAGCTAATCAGGCTGGGTTCTTTTTGGTGTGTGGGTTTTGTTGTTTTGTTTTTTGTTTTTTTTGGTTTTTTTTAAGCTAGAAATTGCTTTTCTTACGCAGCGTGACTTATATGCATTTCAGGTCACTGTCAAAGGGAGGCATCTCAAACCCTTGTACATCCTCTGACTCTGTGAAAGGGCTGGAAGAAATGCGTGCTCAGTACATTAAAGCTGTGACCAAGATTAAGCGTAAGTACTAAAGTCTGCTAAAAATTTAGGAGAGCAGAATAATTTCCTTTGTTGCTTCCTCCTCCTTCACCCAACTTGCGCAGGGATCTGACAGCAAAATTACATAAGCAGTAGATTTGTTCTCCTTACTAGACTGAATGTGAGAACTGGAATTGTCACTGTAATCTTAGACAAGATTAATTGCGATGGGTGAAGCTTTGTTGTATCCTTCTTGCTTTGTTACACTGTATTACATCTTTTAAAGTGGTAAAGTGTATTTTGAGAACTGATTTTGTTTCTCCAGCAAACAATTTACCTACCTGAGGGAGAATCTGGTTTCCTCATGTGCTGTATCTTGCCTTCTGGCTTAATTAGCACCCTCTGGCTGAGGGGAGAGGGTTTAGTGTAGTGCCAGATCTTACCTGAGTGCAGCAGATTCCCAGACACCTGTTGCACTGCTATTGAAGAATTCCTAGAACCACATTTTACCAGCCAACATTCCTCCTAAGTCTCTGTGCCTAGTGTTTTCTATTACTGCTTAAGATGCAGAATTGGACAACTGAATTCCTGTCTGATGCTGCATGTTGATGGGTTGTCGTCTTCAGTGGCACTCATCCAGTAGGTAACACTTGGCACAAGGATGTGGGTGGAATGCTGGCGGGTAAATCCAGGCCCTTGCTTATTTCCTCCAGGTCTGCTGGACAATCCAGTTTGTGGTATTGGCTTTTTTCCCCACTCTGGGGAAAAACTGGTACTGATGCAGTGTCTTTGTAGGTGATATGATTTGTTATATCCATGAAAGTAAGGAGCGAGCTGCTGAAATGATTAAAGTGGAGGTTTTAAAAGAACGCCAAGAGACTGCACGGAAAATGCGCAAATACTATTTGACATGCCTTCAACAACTTCTTACTGATAATGGGAAACATGAAGGGTAAGTTCAAGTATGTTTGGAAATTACTGTTGGTTTTGAAAGAGGTGTGTAGACGTTAGTCTGGTGTTTGTCCGCCTCGGAGCAAACTGACCTGAAGTCTTGCCAGTCTGCTCATATTGGCATGGGGTCACTGCTGAGCAGTCTGGCCTGCTGTCTTTTCAGTATTCTTTGACTCTCGCTAACATTACCTTGAAGTAGAATGCAGAGCTGAAAAGGAGTTACACTTAAACTTTTTTTTTCATGTTCTGCTATTCTTGGCAGAGCTGAAAAGAAAATAATGGATGCTGCCAGTAAGCTTGCTACAATGGCTAAAGGACTGGAAACACCTCTTCGACACATTCCCCAGAGCAAGTCTACTCGCTCAGGTATGTTGGATTCGGTAATCGTTCTCTTGATTGTATTGGTTTAATGCATGTAGTAATGAATATGCAGATGGATGGTGAAGTACTGTTTATTTATAAGCTTGCTAATGAAAATGTAAATATAAGCTGCTTATTTTGACAATGCTTACAATTCTTTATTTAAAAAAGATAATGTAGTTTTTCTTCCAGCATTAACTTTCTTAAATGAATTTATTTCCTTCCCTTCTTTCCTAGCTCTGCTACTAAATTCTGATCTGCCACCTGGAGCACAGTACTCAAGAAGAGATCGCATGCTTCAGACCAGGTCAAACCATATGGAAAACAAATCATGTGACAAAAGCACTACTGAAAAAGGCAATGACAAAGTCGTCCAGAAACTTGTACCTCGTGACTTGAGACAGCAGTTTGATGCAATGCAGACTGAAGCTCAACATGTGCTTCATGAAACAATGACTTCAAATATTCAGAACGAGAATAACTCTAAAAATCTGGATGGTGCTTCAAGAGATGCTCTGCCAAGGTTTTATCCAGATGAAGATGGAAGAAGAGAAAAATATTGCCCCATCATAAATGCAGATAAAGGACTCTTGTGTGCTGCTAGTAATATAGTACATCAAAATGCTCCTCCATCTGTTTTTCAAGTGACATTAGAAAATACGCCTGCACCCAGCTTTACAAATGGCCATACTATCTCTGGGCCAGCTCATCATATGCTTAAGAGCAAGAATGAAAGAACAGTCTTGAAAGAGGATAAATGTATCCGGTCATGTGGAAAATGGAAAACTAAATCTAAAAGAACTCAAGAATTTGGTTTTCAAGAAACTCCAGAAAGAGATGAAGGAAGCTGCAATGAATGGAGTTCTGTGAATGGAAGCCTGCATCTGGATCACAGTGATATGCCTCTCTAGTACTGGCTTTTTGTTCAGGATATAGGTGTGCAAGCACAGACTGCATACGGTGAAGAGTTTAGAGTTTCCTCACATCAGGTCTTTTTCCCCTGCAGATGAAGATGTTGTTACTTCTTGGAGAGACGTTTCTAATGGCAATGAGCAAGACTCTCAGCACAAAAAGCAGCACTAAAGTTTATGGTAGGCGGTACCTGGTAAGAAACCCAGAGCATGCTTCGTTCCTCAGCTCCAACAAATCAAATTCTGCTGTAACACAACTCGGTGTATCACCAGATTGTAGGAAGGTGCTGCAACAAATGCTTGGGAAAAAAATGGTGTGGGATCCCCAGCCTCTTCAGCAAGATAGTGGTTTTGATAACCCACTTCCTAACTTGAACCAATACCAGCATTCCTTCTTCATTTGAAGGAAAAAAAAAAGATAATTTGATACTTAAATAAAAGCATGAGAATTGGGGAAAGCCTGTTCTACTGTGTCCTTTTCATGATCAATGTTAAATGAATTGAATGTTGTGTGAAGAAATACTATAAAGTTACTTGAAATTAATGCAGACTTTTGTTTACCTTTGTAATAATAACACTTTTGTAATTGTTTATAGTGTATTATATATAAATGTATTAAATAGAATCTATTTTTATATTAAACACTGCACTGCAAGCTAAACTTACCTAAAACAAAGCCACTTTAACTTGTGGTAATCTTTTTAAATGGTTATGAAAACTCCTTCAGAGCTCAATAAGATATGTTTTAGGATTAGTTTGAAGTAAGTATTTTAATTGACTTTTCCATTTTGAAGGACCTTCTGTTAAGCCTCTGTGTGTTCCCATAATAAAAGCAAAAATACTTGCATTTTTTCTATTAAATTATTATAACAAATCGCACTTAAAGTATTCTTCCCTTTGCTACAGCAAAAGCAAGCTCATATGGGGCAGAAGAAAGGTCTAAATTAGAATAACCACATTTTGCAGGTGTTCCTTAAACATTATAGGTTATCAGTGTAAACTGAAGATGTAGTAATGTTCCTCTTGATGCTTAGAAAGCTGCTATTTTAAAGGCCTGCTCACATTTTCGGGAGAATTACAAAATGTATGGGTTTTTTGTCCTAGACTTTTTGTTTTCCTTGATGTTATTTCATTGCTAGCGATCCTGTGAGGAAAAGAGGTAGTTTGCTGCTTGCTTACATAGCGTGTGATTAAATTGTTGCAATTAATGGTATAGTTATGGGCCAACAATTCATATCAACAGTAATACGGAAGATGTAACCAAAAAGGTTTTGCTTGCTATTCTGTGCTATTAGAAGAAAAAAGGCTGAATGTTCTCCCAAATTGATGTATATGCCTTTCAATTGTAACAACATTTAACTGCTCTAAAGATGTTAATTTGGTCTTTCGGAGTCAAACTGCAGAGTCTAGTCTGAGAATCTTTTAAGAGGAAAATAGTACAAGATTGAACAGAAATCTTCTGAAGAAGAATGTGTTTAACTTCCTTTACAAAAATGCCCTGCCTGTTTATATTTCAGGCCAACTGGCAAGGCAGAATGCATTACAGTACATTACCAGTATGCAGGACTGGTTTGTGACTTGAGACTCTCTCGGGCGACCTAGTGTGAGACTTCTGAATTTCTTGGTGGCCTTTAATGTTGCCCATAAATCCAACCCCACTTCCTCTTTAGTGAAGGTGGGATTTGTCATCATCGGTGGGAGCAAACTGAGGCCATGAGAGACTGCTTGTGCCTAAACAAACATGGGCAGTGGTTAAGTTCAAGGGCCAAATTCCGGGCTCTTAGCTGAGGAAATAGCTGTGGCCTTGTCTGCAGGGGAAAGTTTTTACTAGTTGTCCTCTAAGCCCCACGTGGAGGCTTGCTTTTTTTTTTTTTTTTTTTTTTTTTTTTTTTTTCCCCAATGATGAGTGGCATTCTTCGGTTAGCTGAAACATTTTCCCAAATTGCACAAGGTAAAAAAAAAAAAAAAAAAAAAGCACATTTATTCCTATGGGAGAGGTGTTTAAACCAATACATCAGATTAATTCATTCCTTGGGCTAGTCCAGAAACCTTGCCCAGATGAAGAAAGCTGGCGTTTGTGGCGATAAACACGCAGCTGTCCTGTAGGCCACCCCTGGCTGTCCAGGCAGAGCAGCTGAGGGCCCATCATCTCACTGGTGTGGATGAAACTTGCTTTTCCAAGTAATCTTTCATTTGAAGTGGCTTCAAGTGCTTCTCTGTTTCCTCCCCAAAATGCCACGCTTGGTGCTAATGTGCAAACTGCTTTTAAAAAGTCTCCTAAAATGTTAACTTTTTACAGGAGATCTGATTTTATTTCTGTCGCCTTGTTTGATGTTTTTTGTATGCATAACTCTTACTGTCATTTTTCTGTAGCTTTTAAAAAGTTTTCCTGGGTTTAAAAGCTCAGTGGTTTCGGTGCAGAACAAAATACTTGATCCTAGTCCTGCTAAAGCTTTGAACAGCTGATGATTTTTATGTATTTAATTTAGAAGCTGAGTTCCCACACTGATGAGGTGACATTTTCTCCGTTACCGACTGCTCTGGAGAAAGCCAAGGGTGCAGCAGATCCCAGCTACCAGGGGAATTTTCTTCAGCAGGCTCCATAGCTTGACAGAAAAGGTTCTCCTCTGGGTGTCCTTCTCGGGAGATGTTATGCAGATGGGGAAAAGAGGGTGGTGGTGGTGGTGGTGGAAATCTTCCCAATCCCAGCTAGTAAAAGGGAGAATATTTAAATGTAGATAACAGGTACCCAACTAGACTTGGTTGCCGTTTCAGTCATGTCATATATCGCATCACGGTACCAGGCAACGTCGGTGATCAAAATTGCAATGCATGGGAGGATGTGGATGTAGGTAGGCAGAGATTCGGTTAAATCCTTGCTCACCTAATATTTATCATGTGTCTTATTGCACTGATCACTCCAGAGCTGCCAAGGGGATTTTAATGAGAATTGACTGCACAGGCTGGAGGAAAGATCCATACCCAAACAGCAGCAATCATTCCCTGGTGAGTAAAGTTTGAGGAACAAGAGGATACTTAGCCCAAGAATCAATAACTAGTCGAAAGCATTCCTCAGCCCTCCTCCTAACGTCACTAGGAAAGAATGAAGCAGTAACGGGCTAGTATAGGGGGTGGCAGCTCCTGGAGTTGGACAGCTGACACCAGTCGGAAAGCAGGATGTAGTGTTGCAATACATGTGGTTGGACTTCTGTAGTTGAGCCAAGATTGTAACAGAGCCACTAAAGGAATCTCTTAAAATATGTTTGCCCTGTATTTTCACCCACTAGGTTTTACTGCTGAAAGAACGTACCTGTTTTATTCAAGAATTCATTATTTGCTGTTGTCTTTTTGATTCAGATGATTCCTTGTTTTGATACTGCATTTATGTTATGGGAGCCAGATCTAATTTTATTCTAATGATGTTGCAGTTCGGCACTGTTTAGCTTAAATTTTGTTTAACCACACCCCATCCCCAAAGTAGCAGAATGCAGTGGTACTCTTTTCCTTGCTGCATTTTTGCTTTTTGTATTTTCTTTAGCTGATCTGTCTTGCAGGTTTAGCGTGTCTGTACATTCCCGTTTAGAACAATCTCTTTGTAAAAATGCACCACTATTCCATACTAAAATAACAATATGATAGAAGCTATTTCCAAGGTGACTTTTTAATATTGTTTAAATGGTAATTAAAATTTACATTTTATGTACATCTTATAAGCATTTTATGCACTATTTAATATATATATGATGTACAGAACAGGAATGCACAAGATTTGTCTAACTCATGCATGTTTTGAGTAATTTCTAGATTAATTATTGGTCTCAAATTCTAGTGCTTTAGCTTTCTCTTCAATGTCCTCTTTTAGCTGGAATGGGCAACACCTGTAGCTATTAATGAAAAAAATTAAGAATAGCTCTTGCATGAGCTAGATTTAAATTCCCCCATTCTTTATTTTTGGTAGACATACATTCATATCTGAAACCTTGTCTCCTATCACGGCAAGCTGCTGTGCACAAGAATAGTTATATGAGTGGAACTGAGGCTCTGAGAGGTTAGGTAGCATGTTCAGAAAGTTAGGAAGCCTGAACAGGGAATGAAAACCAGGTCTATTAAATCCTGGGCTAGTACTTTAACCACTAAATTACTTTTTTTTTTTTTTTTTTCCCTTCTACTTGATGGTTTTGCTGTGCTTTTACACTTCTTTGATTTGTTCTCTTTTCTGGTCTGGTTTATTCCCTTCTACTTTGTAAAAAATTCCTTTTGTCTTTATATTGTTCTGTTTTCTTTTCCCTGGCTTTGCACTTAGCCCCTCTTTCCTCCTTCTGCAATTTTAATCTTGGATTCTCCTTTGACTTTGCATGGACTCTTCTACCACCCCCACCCCAGTGTTTGAGCTTAATGTTATTTTTAAGGTGTGTGTGTGGTTCCCCCATTCTCTTGTTCAGCCTTTGCTGGTAGGAAATAGATTCTTTATGTATTTCTTCTTCAGAGTGACAGATACCATTTTTTTATTGTTATCTGATTCATCATACTCCATTATATTAACGTTATGTATTATATTAATTACAGTTTATTAATGTCAGAGGTCTTCTCCAGCTTTACCTTTCTAAAAAGGTCCTGCAGTCCATTTTCCTGCTGCAAGGCAGAATCACATGTATTGATACTGGTCCTAATGGATGTTTGTCCAATGTGTTCAGAAAGATCTCCAACTACAAAGACTCTAGCTGCCCAGACAAATCCTTTCCAGCATTATCCTTACTGCTGGAAAAGTGCTTCCCCATTCCCTTTGTGTCTTACCTGAACTCTTTTGTTGCAGGTTAAGCTCATTACTGCTTCTCCAATGTACTAAGGACGTGGAATATGGATTTTTTTTTTTATGTCATGCTTAAAATTGACTATTTTCCTCACCAGTTTTCTTTCATCTAAGTAACACCATCTCTTTCAGAGTTTTTTTGCCTAAGTCAGCTCTTAAGATGCACTGGTCTGTTGTTGCATGCCAATGTGGAAATAGTCCAAAGGACAGCAAATGGTAAAAAATGAGACAAAACAGTCTCGGTCCTACCATGCTTGGTAGGTTTCAGACTAGTTCAGCTGGTTGGTTGTTCTGCAGAATTAGTCCAGTCTTTGCAGAACACCCGACCTGTGCCTGTGAAAGCCTTTGAAGACTTGCTGTGAGTAAATCCAACTTCCTAAGTGTAACCTGTGGATGTGCAACTAAGGAGATCGCTGGCTTGCTTGCATTCCTAGCCTTTCCTTAACACCTTCGGAATTTCACATCTCATTACACCCTTACCTCTTATTTTACTTCGTAGTTGGTACTTTCCAGTGAAGTTTGGAGATCTACTTGCTCCTGTATGGTTGTCCCTTTTCCTGTAAAAATCTCAAGCTGGGTATACTTCCCAGAAGTATTGGGATACACAGTCACATACATATATTTCAGCCATTCGTCCTTTTTTTTTTTTTTTTTTTTCTGTCAAAGCCATTCTTCTGCTGTTGGAACTCTGTTCTCATGTTTCCCTTTGTTCTGTGGGAGCTGCTAAGATTTCCCATTGAAATTTATTTTAAACGTTTGTTCTTTTGTGCAGATTAACTGCTCAGTCTTGTCTCCCACAGTGTGGATGGGTTACAATGGAGACGATGGTAACCTGGCAGGGATACAGGAGCACATTAATTGCAGCTGTAGTGAGATTTCGCCCAGTATTCTGATGCAGAGTACTTCACACTTCCAAATTAATCATGCTTCTCTCACTGTTCTTGTTGCTTGGGTAAATATTTCACTGTTGTGTAGACTTGGGCAGTGATCTATGTGAGAACCAAGTTTCTTGTTTTCCTTCCTCTTGTGCATGCTTACCTACCGAGCAAGCTTTTAAGCCCTCTGCCTTTTTCACACTTGATAAAATGACTCTGTTTCCATCATGTAGCATTGCTTCTTTATAAATCTGAATACAAGTAAAGAAATTCATGTCTATTGCCAAATGTTCTGGCTGAATGCCATCCCTGGTGTTCTGGCTTCATCCAGATGACGAATGTTCCCTGTCAGCCTGCAGCCTAGTGAGAGGGGACAATGGTACAGAAATACTGTAATTATCTAATCAGCTTTGCTTAGAATGTTAAGCAAATGCAATTCTTTAATACTCTGGTTTTACTATAGCTGTTAATTAACATGTGCAAATGCAATTTGTACAGCAAAACCAGGCGGAGGAATCATTCACTTCTAAGTTACTTTACTCCCCTCTAGTGGTCCTACACCATACGTGCTTTTATATAACACTCATCACAATAGATTTAAGGACGGTGTTAATTTTCTGTAAAAAACCGAAAGTGCTGGTAACTTCTCCTTCCTTCTGCTCATCTTCTCTTTCCAAAGAGAGACCAGTTCAGTGACTGGGATTCTTGCCAAGGTAACTCTCTAAATGAAACTGGGTTTTATACGTTGACCTTAATTAAAGGCCAAACCGCACCTACAGCTTTAAAATCAGTACATACACAAAAATCTTAAACCTGCGTACTAAATATTTATTTTCTGTGCCCTCGGACTGTTCGCAAGGGGTGTTAGTGTCAGTGTCACGGTGACTCAAACTGCAGCCAAGGCTGTAGAAACATCAGCAGAACCCAGTCACATCTGTAGTGCTGTTATATGTTTGTTCTGTAGGACATGCCAGTTTTGGTGCGTGTCTAACGCTGTTTGGGCCTGTGCAACTTGTGGGACATATGGAGACTGTCAAATGACTGGGTTCCTCCTTTAAGCTTGCCAGTTGGCCATTTTGTGTAGGATGTGGCTTCCACTAGCTGGAAAACAGATGAAAACCTACAGGATCAGAATGGAAACTTCTCCTTTTCCAGTATTCCCCTGGTTCTTTGCTCAAGTTACTGATGTTGTAATCAACACTATACAGGTGTGCAGCACAGGCTTAATTTGGCAATAGTTAATGGGTAAGTTCTTGGCTAATTTCTTCATTGCTTCCTGGAGCCTGTATTTTAAAGGTTTTGAAATTACTTGTTAGTACAGTGTCCTTGGAGAAGATAGGGTACCTCATAAGATGCTTGTCTCCTTTCTTCTTTTTCTGCTCAGAGAGAGTATATTAAGAAAAATGTAGATAGAGGATTCTCCTTTCAGAAGCTAGTTTCTCTTTTCAAACTACCCACTTGTAACTTTTCCATTTGCTTTTAGAATGCCTTAGACTAATATTCAGAAGAAAAGAATGGGGAATAAGAGGGGTATAGAGTCAATAAAGAAAATGTTGACAATTTTCCATTTGAAAATACAGTTCTCTTCACAAAATTGTGTTTGTCTTCGCACTTAGTTATGGAAGAAAAATGGAAAGTTTCCAAGAATCAAAACATTTTAACACTATTTGAGTGGAACCTTTTGTTTTAAAATGAGTCTTCGTTTGTAAACTTTTGCAACTCTAAAAAGTCAAAATTGAAATGCAACAGTTTAGAAGATCCAAACCCGGCCTTTTTTCCGCATGATTTTTCTTTTGTGGAAAACTTAAGTATCTCAGTTTCCTTCCAAGCTGGAAGGAAACCAAATATAAAAAGTAAAATCCTTCATAAAGCGTAACTCCTGTCTTCCTGCAGTACTCTTACAAGAGATTATTTGCCTGTGTCAGCAATGCATGTTATAATAGCCAATAGCTGGGGAAACTATTTCCTACGTTTCTCAAGATTGTTCCCTTTAGGTCATTAGCAGATAGTTCTAATAAACATGAGCTGAGCCAGTGGAGGCTTTGACTCCATTTATCATTGCGGATGTCTGAGCAGCCCCTGTGGGAAGTTGTGACCAATTTATCAGCCAGGGAGTTTAACTTGTTCTTAGCTCCTCTCTTGAACAGCAGTGCCAACAGTCAAACTAAATTAAAATCATGCCCAGGTACACCTGTAGGAAGCAGGTAAGATACGTAATACTGAAATGAAGTTATCTGTACAGCTGTAAAAAGCACATAAGCTGGTCAGCTGGTGCAGAAGTTTCTTCACTCAAATGTGAAGTTTACCCTAATGCTTACCCTGCCTTTGGGAGTGCGTGGGCCTGGGTAGGGAAGGATCCGCTGCTGCCTGGGGCATCCTGTCTGACACCTGGCAGTTCTGCAGGAGGGCCCGTCCCAGCCCTGCCACTCCAGCACTGCAACGTGGGCACTGGGACTTGATAGTTGAAACAAGCTGCCCTGCCTCCTTTGGTGGTATTGCTATTACCCTTCTCTGTAGGCTCAGTTTGTTAGCTCTCTGCATCCAATCTGCGTAGTAGTCCCACAACCTTGCAATTTCAGGCATGCGTATGCTCTAGTACCTTCCTCCAAGAACAGATGTAGTTATTTACCAGCTCTGCAGCTTAACATGTGAGTCAAAGTAGGACTTCTGGGTTCTTGGGCTTAGGAGAACGCGGAACTTGACCAGTGTGGATTCAGACTCAATGATTCTGGGTCTCAAAAACAGTGAAACACTGTGCCCCAGTAGAAGTACCGGAGAGGAAGTGGCTGAATACATCCTAGTAAGAAGCTCATGATCTCTGTAACCCTACTTGTCAGAGCACAGAATCATAGAGCGGTTGAGCTTGCCCAGGAGCTCTGGAGGTCATCTGGTCTGGCACTCCTGCGCAAGCAGGGCCACCTAGAGCCAGTTGCCCAGTGTTTTTAATATCTCCAGGGATGGAAACTCCACAACCTCTACAGCACAACCTGTTCCAGTGCTCAGTCGCCTTCAAAAATTTCTGTAATAGTTCAGTAAGGTCTCATCTGGGCTAAGAACACACCTGTTGGGTACATGTGAGGTAAGGCAGTGGGTGGTAAGTGGGTGAGTTCCTACCACATCCACAGAATCAGGGAAGGGCTGAGGCTGGTTTGACCATAAGCTGTTGTTCAGACCCCAGCAGCTTATGCCTTATTCCTACAGCTTCTGCCTTTTAGGTCAGCATACTTCCTTCCCTTCAAGTATAATTTATGCTGTTCTCACATTTGGATGGGGAAAGCAGGGAGGGTGGGGAGAAAACAGTCGTGAGGAAAGATCTGCCGTTCCTTCAGCTCACAGTAGCAGCAGTGAAAAAGGAGAAAGTGAAAGAGGAGAAAGAAATGCATGATCATGTCAAGCAGTGTCCGTGGATTGCAGTACATGAATGACACTGGTGCTGTAAAACACTGCTAGGTATGAGCTCTTCATTTCTGTTGGGAAGCTCACTGTTGTTACTACCAGAAACAATGATATGACTAATAAGAAATATTTGCTAAAATCCCTAATAATGGGAAAACCCCCTCCCCCCTATAATTATTCTCATCCCTTTTTGTAGTTTCGGAAGTATGAAAGCGTTGACAAGGAAAACGGGTCTTAAAAATGACTATGCAAGTGGTCATGTCTAAAAGCTGTTAAGATCTCATTATGGCAAATGAAATTCTGGGGTCATCCTAGATACGGACTACTTACTGCCTTGCTGTCAGAGTGTCTTTCCGTGGCTTGCCTAGACCTGGTGTGGAGTCGCAGTGGCTAATTGTCTGGAGCTTGCTAGTTAGTCCTGTTAGTATTGTGCAATAGGGCCACAGTCTCACCTGAGGTTTCTGAGAACTTCTGGAATGTGAACAACCTTATAAATTCAATCACTACACTGCCTGCTGAATGCTTTCTTGCAGAAGTGCTGGCAACTGTGGAACATATTTTGCTGATCATCTGAAGAACAGCAACTTCTACACCTGGCAGCTGTCAGAGTTTTCTTGAAACAAGGCTGTCTGCTGATAGCTCAGGGGTAGGGCTGAGCAGTGCAGACTCAGATAGGTTTATAGCTGGGATTTGCAGATTAACACACTGTTGTACATCTTCCTGGGCTAAATCCCACCTGCGTTCTGCATAAGTGGAAGAAATTCCTCAGATTTTCTTTCTACTCTGGTCCTTCAGTCACAGTAACAAAACGCAGAATTTAGTTCCAAATGCATTAGAAGAGCTCTCTTCTCCAGCGTGAGGTTTGATTAAGCACAGGGCTAACCTTTCCCATTGTGGGATATGTGGCATAAATGATAATATTTTCTTGAAAATATTTAATTTGTATTTCCACTCCCTGCCTTTTTTTTCCCCCCTTGCAAATGATTTTATACTGTTTTTTGAGCGTAGGAAGAGGAAGGGCAGCTTGTGAAACAAACCTGTCAAAGCAGGGCAAGTAGCTACCAGGGCTGCTTAAATCGATTTACCCTTAAAATGCAGTTTATTGTACCACCGGACAGGAGGGAGAGAAACAGAAACCAAACCAAAAAAAACCCGCGGGAAAGGCTAAGAAGAGTTCAAATGCTGAGATGCCCTAGAAAAAAGCAACCTTTTCCAGGATTCCATGGGGAATGACTATTGTCAGCACATGCATATCGGTGATCCACTGAACTGATATAATGGTGCAGTTTTTGTAACACATTTAGCTCTGAATTTGTCACCACTGAACATGTGTATTAGAGCATGATATCTATGTGAATTCTAAAGACTTCTTTTTTACAAGTTCTAGTAAATTCAGAAAGTGGTCATTTCTTGTTTTACACAACACTGCCAAGATTTCCCTTTGTATTTTAACTGTGCAGGACTGAATAATTAGTCAGCAAGATTGCACAGGCTCGTTGCTGTTTTGCTGTTTGTGACAAAAACTCAGGCAGGTAAAGAGCCCCGTGTACGGACCAAAGAATGCAGAGGATTCCGTATTTTGAAAAGGAGAAAAGACTTTGTAGCCAGTTATATAGAAGGCATTGTTTCCACTTCTCCATAGTGCACTAGAATCCATGTAATGTGGTGTTTTCAGAAACTTCAGTGCTGTAGCTCGGCTTAACTGATGGAATAGCATTCACCACGCTGAAGTCAGGGCATGCTCTAAAGTCCACAGAACTAAGTGGAAGGGAAAAAAATTATCTCAGGCTTTGGACTAGGCTTGTAGTGCCAAAGGAAGTTTCTCCAGATCATTGCAGTGCAGGGAAACTCTGTTTTCCCAATAGTTTATCATAAAATGCGTCCAGGCTGGAGCCTCTGAAAGATTTCCTTATCTTTAAAAGGCAGCATGAATCTCCTTATTTACATCACCCGCTGTTTCATCCATAAAATTAGACTTCCGTCCTTTAACTGACAAACAGGATTGGGAAAAGTCAGCCTTACTATATATCCATATATCTATAGATAGATAGATAGAGATGTCCTTTTTCCCAAGCATCTCCTGCCCATGAGTATTTTTCCTTGGCTCTCGCTTACGGGTGTCAGATGACATTTCCTCTGCCGACTGTGTGCCTGTTCGACCTCTATTCTTATTCATCTGAAGTTATGTGGGTTTTTTTTTTTTTTTTTGGTATTGAAAGGAGTTGACAGAGCTAAAACAGTGTTCGACATTTTTATTTAAAATTTGTAAAGTGTCAAAATCTGTCCCTTTAAAAAAGAAATGTAGCAAGACCAATCTCTTCTGAACTCCACCCCATTCATCACAGTAATAGCAATTTTGGGTGGATCTGGGGCTGATAATTTGCAAACCATTAGGGATGTTTTAGAGGCAATATTTTTATGTTTTTTAAAAAAGGTTTAGAGATATTTTGTTAAAATGTTAGAATTGCTTCCTCTGTTTAAACTGTAAACTGAATAATTTGTACTAGAAACACTGGTAAAAGTTACCCACGTTTCCTCCAGTCTCTTCTCATTCCCACTTTGAGCCACAATATTTGGAATCTATTGCAACTTCCTACTCAAATGGCTTCTTTAATTTAATTTGGTTACTTGTAGAATGAATATGTTTTTGAATTAACTGCAATTATTTCCTGTTTCCTTATAATGAAAGGCAACCTGATTATTTGCGGTATATAGATGCTTTACAGCTATTTATTTTAGGACGCAATCAGCGTGCTGTGAGTTGAGCCAATACATAAATGAGAAAGGACTAATAATGAAACAAAATAATCTTAAAAGTTAATAGGAAATCTTCTGTTGACTTCTGTGGACTTAATGAACCCAAGTAACGATACTGGAAGTGCAAGATGCAATATGTTAAAGATGTGTGCATTATTAAATGGATCATGTGCTATCCAGTGTGGTGTATCAAAGACCTTGCATCTGATGGGCGTTTTGAGGCGATGAAGACTGGCTGCTGAAACGTATGAATCTGATAAAACACCACCCCAGTGATTCTCAGTAAGTAAATTTTAATACTTTCAACAGATGGAGGGGAATCCCCAAAGGATTATATACTCAGTAAGAAATCACAGCCTCTAGATGAGATTGTCTCATTGATTTACTGGTATCTAGAAAACCTGAGGAAATGAAGTCAGCCTTTGGGAAGTTACTGGATAAAGGAAAGTGCTGTTCAGAGCCTCATCGCTGTTGAACGTGAGTCAGCACTGCGCCCTTGCAGCGAAGGTGGCCAGCTGCGCGTGGGGCTGTGTCAGTGGGAGCGTACCCAGGCGGTGGAGGGAAGCGATTCTTTCTCTCCTTTGGTACTTGAGAAACTGCATCCAGCCCTGGACACTCTGGTACGAGCTCCCCCCTCACCTCTAAACCCAAAAAACGGATGACACCTAAAGCAAGCCTGACAGAGAGCTGCCGGGATGGTCAGGGGCTAAAGCAACGCTCTGTGAGGAGAGGGTTCATTCCAACGTGAGCAGCAAAGGTTAAGGAAGATGTTGTTGCTGTCTTCTGGGTACAGAGGAGATGGAGCCTGACTTTTCTGGGTGGTGAGCAGTGGTATGATGAGGCATGGGCACAAATTCTAAGAGAAACTCCTACTAATTACTAAGCAAAATGAACCAAATGAAGGTTGTAGAACAATGGAGTAGGTTACTCCAGAAAAGTGGAGTGTCCATACTTGGTGGAGATACTCAGAACTCAGCTGGATAGGGCCTGAGCAGCCTACTCTTAAGTTGGTCCTGCTCTGAGCAGGGGACTCCAGACCAAATGACCTCCACAAGTCTTTTCCAACTGAAATTCATCATTGATTCTATGAGAGCCATATGCAATGCTCTCATCATGTTATTTCTCAAAGGAAGGGCCTCGCAAATGGAATGTGGTGGGTTCAGAGTCTAATCCCTGGTCTCTTATTACCTATTTTATTATTTCAACTGCATCATGGGGCAACTCCCTATCAACCGAGACATCTCATAGCTAGAGGAACACTGGGATGGAAAACAGAGGCAGAGACACCCAATCCCTTGCTGACACAATGTTTGAAGGAATGTAGGGCCTGATTCAGCTGTCTTTGTTCGAGTCAGTAGGGAGCTCTGCATAAATGAGCTACAAGAAGAGGCTCCTAGTTACTGATTTCCACCCACTTGGAATGTATTAATCCTAATAAAAAGCTATATCCGTTTTGCTCAATGTGTTAGCCTGAAAATTCACCCAGCAGTTGGCATTTCATGCTAAGCCATGAAATTTGTTTCACTTCACTTCTGAGTTTACAGGTGGGATTTAAGAGGTCATCTGGGACAAATGTCAGATTGAGGAAGCTCAGCTTGCAACTGTTACTCTGGCAGAGTTCCCGTTAAATTTGACAGGGTTATAGCTGACAGAAAATGGTAGTATATCTATTTCCTTTTCTTGTACTAAGGCTGGATTAATATTTTTTTCTTTTTAAATCAAAGAAACAATTGCTATTTTTCAACTTTAGTTTTTCTAGCTAGACACATAGAATCAAATGTGTCTATGTATGTATTGTATTAGACTGCGATTTAAAAAAAATAATCCATTCCACTGTATTGTAGTTGTATTTCTCTTCAACTCTAGGCTTACAAAAATAGGTTGTGCTTCCCCATCCTGGAGTACAGAATAGAAGTCATAGGATTTCTTCTGGTTATTTTTTTCTTTAGGTCTGCAATGAGTAATCTTGTATGTCTTCAGTAAACGGAAATGTAACAGTTTCACTCTTGCTAGGTAAGGATTGATTTACAATGAGACCTAGTGAAAAGAAAATAGCTATGAATGTGATACAGAACTTTCCTAAAAATGGTACTGAGAAGGGGGTGTCTGAATTAGGGCACCTCTTGAGTTTCCTCCTGCTTTCTTTGCCACTGGTACTGAAGAATGGAAGTGGTTTAAAGGATTAAGAACACCTTTTTCCTTCAGATTTTATTAAGAAAAATCCAATTATTGTTTGACTTCCACAGTTTTTGGTGGTGTGATATCAAAATTTGCCTTGTTCTGGTAAATTAAAGGAATTGTTTTGTTTAAAACAACATAAACTTTGTGCTAAAACTATTCCATACAAGGGTAAGTAAGAGATGTGTTCTGAATTTCTATAAAATGTGATAAGTTTATGGTCATCTAGGACAAACTGAGAGAAAATACTGGAATTTCCTCAGAAGCATATAGGCCCCTAATGTCTGAGCCGAGAGAGATCTTCTTTTAATTCTTATAATATTACAGAAATGTTACCCCAACACTTTGCACAGTATCACAGATTATGGAATTATATGCTAATGTAGGCTGGATTTCCTCCTCCATCATTCTAAACTCTGCTGACAGATGAAAACTTATAAAACCATTTGTAAAAATGAGGTAAAAGTCTTAAGTGAAATCTGTCCTCTAAAAGCTATCATTCCTGGATTTCATAGCTAGTTGTCACAGTTTATCTGACCAAACAGCATTAAGAACAATAGGTGATGTTTGCTTTATTTTGAGTTACCTACATTTTTTTTATTTTTTATTTTTCAGATTTAAACCAGTTATTGGTTGTCTGGATGTAATTACTGTTTGTGCTTGTAATGTACTTAAAAAAATACACACATCAAAACTTTCCCACACTATTTGTTTTCATTGGCATAATCAAGACTTTCTTAATAAAGAAATATGCAAGATGGACATACTTATTTTTGCTCACTTGGTTGGAGTAAATTTACTGATCAAACCCCACAATTATTGCAAAAGTTCATACAAATTGAAATAAAAAAAAATGACATGAAATGAATGAAATGAACTCCCAACTCCACCACAGTACTTCCAGTGACAAGATTATTTTTTTTCTTCTCAACAGTTCAAAACAATTTCTCTAAAATATGAGAATTCTCATAAGCATCCTACAGGAGCAAAGGAAGGAATGCCTGCATAAGATGAAGAAGCCTGGCTTGGTAAAGGCCAGGAAAGAGGGAGACCGGTACTTTGCATCACTGCTGTTGAACACAAAGATCATCAGCACTGAAAACTTCAGTTCAATGTTTTTATGAAAATCGAATAGCAGGACAAACAGGTATTTCTCTGACAATCAGTTAAATTTCAAGAATGTAGCCACTGTATAAAATGATTTATGTAGATGATGTCAATATGCACAGGGAGGTGCACTAAAACGTAGCTAGCTAGGAGCAAGGTTTTGCTAGAGGAACGTACTGGACTTGATTTAGAGCATGTGTATGTGTAGTTATGTAAATATTTAGGATCACTGCTTCCAAGCTGATACCTAACTGCAAAAGGTTGTCTATGTCTTCTCTATTATTCCCTGATACAATCAATCTACCTGTAATTATCCTCCCTTGATTTTGGGCCCTGCCACCACCATCTATGCCATCTACATCCTCCCAGATACAGCTGTAAGATCATCAAAATCATCTGGAAGAATCAGCATTGTGGGGAAAAAATAGTTGTTTACATGTTAAGGCAAATTCTGCTGTGCATGTAGCAGGGATGTTACGTGCCTTGTTCTTGGCGTCTTTTGTTTCTGGGTTGAATTCCCAGGTTTGATCAAATATCACTGAGCTGCTGGATCTCTGTTAATCTAAGAGTCCATTTTTTTGCTTGTCACCGGAGACTGTGATGGACTGGATCACCAGAGTTGCTTCTTTGCATTTTTTTTTCTTGAGTGAAACTTCTGAGTGGATGACAAGTGTTTTGGAGGCCACGTAGGAATCTGTTTGTCTAGATGTTCTTCAGAGTCCAAATGTTTGCAAAGGCTCAAGTGGCTGTGGGAAAGTGTGTGGATGGCCCTTAGTAGCAGCTCTGTTCAGCAGCAGAGAGCAGAAGTTGTTTTAAGCCTTTTGCTTGTGACAGTGTATTTTTCTAGTGGTTTGAGACCCCAGGTGGGCCGCCTTCTGAAGTTGTCAACAATTTAAGTACTTCCAATATATAAGCATATTCTTTAAAATGACACACCAGAAGTTGATGATGTGCTACGTATTTCACCAGATTAATTAAGAGACAACCCACCTATCATATAACATTACTTCATATAGTGTAATCCGCATTTCTGCAACCATGCAAGATACCAAATAATACATCATAAAATGTCCTAGAAGATATGAGAAAATCATCCCATTGACCTGTGACACAGACTAGATATTTTTCTGGTAGGTCATCCAGAAAATTAAAGCAGTTGAAACAGAAAATGTTGAAACTGAAAGAATGTTTGAGTAAATAGTAACCCAGAATTCCTTTCATAACTCACTTTCGTTTACTGGTAAATTCTATCTTCGCATTATAAACATAATTAGTAAATATCTGACAACATTTTTTTTGCAGTGGTTTAGTTTAAACATATTTACCTTCTATATTCATGAAATAAATGTTTAGGTTTTGCTGTACACATAGATGAGAGTGAAGGAAGAGAACTGTACATCAATGTACTGCATGCCCTGGCTTTCTTAATAGCAGGGACAGTTACTACGACCTTTATTCTGGTCTGCCTTCTTTTTTAAGCAAATTTTAATTTGCTTCTGCCAAAGAAATACAAAATCCTTTACACAATGCTATATTGTCGCTTCAATAAGCATAGGCATAAACCCCCCAAACCCTTTGCTTATATGGCAGACAAACAAGAAAAACTTGGAATAATCAAATTCCTATTTATCCATCTGGATTGTAGCAGGAGAATCAACATACAGCATCTATTGAAACCCCTAATTTCTACTTCTGTGGTGCAAACTGCATGCAGAATTACAGTCAATTCCCTTGATTTATGTTGTACAAGTTACAAAACAGTGATACAAAGTTTGGGTTGCTACTGTCTTGGGCCTTGTTCAGACACACTGAAAAGCCATGCTCTGAATCCCATTAATACTTTCTTGTGCCAGTATCTTGTAGTATTTCACTGCACATCTACATTTTACCTGTATATTAAGTGTCCATCTGAAAGTGTTCATGTTAAACTGTTGAACAATGATTTTGGAATAATCAGAATTAAATGACTGTTTTGTAATTTGCGGAATCCACCACTTTTCTTGATAGTAAAAATCAGCCAAAATGATTAGAATATTGTTATTGTGGTGAGCATGCACAAATACAGCATTTCCTCTACTACTTTAAATACTTCTATGTACGTTTAGAAGGATAATTCATATTCATATGCGTGATATAAAAACTACTCTAAACTGATTCCAATTATATATTTCAAATAGCATCTATCACATTTTGTGTCGCCATTACATTTCAGCTGTAAACAGAGATTGGTGCTAGGAAATCTTAGGTGGTACTTCTTTTTTTCCTAATTCAGTATTAGTGGTATGTGATACACCATGCATTTATCTTTGGCCAGGGGCGGTTCAGCAGCTGCTCTGGGTGAGTGGTCAGCAGCTTGCTTATGGAATTGTGCAGCTGAGCTTTTGCAGCATCAGTTCAATAATACAGAACCATTCCCCGTCAGTACCTGCCTGAAACTAACAAAACCCGAAAAAACCTGCAAATTAAGAAATCCAGTATTTCTGCCAAAATACTTGTGGGGAGCAGCAGAATGCATAAATACCCCTTATCATGGAAACATCATAGAATCACAGAATGGTTTGGGTTGGAAGGGTCCTTAAAGACCATCTAGTTTCACCCCACCCCACCCTCCCTGCCACGGGCAGGGACCCCTCCCACCAGCCCAGGTTGCTCCCAGCCCCGTCCAGCCTGGCCTTGGGCACGGCCAGGGATGGGGCATCCACAGCTGCTCTGGGCAGCCTGGGCCAGCGCCTTGCCGCCCTCACGAAGAAGAATTTACTTTTAGTGTAATAGGTTTGCTTTGTTTGGTTCTGTATTTTCTGTGTATGTTGAAGTGGGACACTCACTGGAGTGTATAATCTGGGTTTGAATTTTTAACTACTAACTGTCCTCCCCCCACCCTGAATCATTTCAGTGTTACAACTTTCTGCCTTTCAAAGGGTGCTAGTGGTTTGCTGCTCTGCAGGATTTCTAGATCAACCCAAAAGCCTAAGTAAAAACTGCAGGGTTGGTTTTTTTTGTTTTGTTTTGTTGGGGTTTTTTTCCTTGATAAGGATGAAGGATGCATTTGTTCTGGAGGTGGCTGTAGAGATGTAGAAGGATGTACGGAAGAGCTCGTGCTATCCTAGTTGCTGGAAAGGGCGTTATCCATTCTGCAGCAGCCTCCAAGGTAAAGCCAACATCGTTGCAGCTTTTCCTTATAAGGGATACAGATACCATTATTTCTTTTTCTTAAGCCACTGCATAGATGCAAAATGCTGCACCTCTAGGGCATATGCATATTTTCAGACGGAGGCACAAGCGTCCGCTTCCTTCAGTCCCCCCCCGCCCTGTGTTACGCACTTACTGCGCTGCCCCGCACCAAGACGCGCTCGGGTGCCGGCGCTGCTGCGCGGGGTGCGCCGGGGAGCCGGGGGGTGCGCGGAGCGGCAGCGCTACCGGGCCGCGGCTTCCCCCGCCGCCGGGGGTGGCGGCAGAGCCCCGTCCTACCGGGCAGGACCGCAGGCTGCCCGCGGCCCCCGGGCAGCCGCTCGGGGCAGAGCATCCCTGCGGCCCCGCGCCCGCCGCCCGCCGCAGGTGACCCGCCGCGGGGCTGCCCAGGGGCCTCCCGCCGCGGTGGCCGCCGAGCGCCCCGGGAGCCCCCCGGGTGGCGGTTCGGGGGTGGGGGGACATTTTTAGTCCCCTCTCTCTCGCGAGAAAGTGGTGCGCGGGCGATACTTGAAGAGGAGCGGGGGGAGAGAGGAGGGGAAAAAGGAGGAGGAGGAGGAGGAGGGAGGGGGCAGCTGGAGCCGCAGCTGGAGCAGCGGTGGGTGCAGCGGCCGCAGCTGGAACAGCAGCGGGAACGGCAGCCGGCGGCGGCGGCGGCTCCAGCGGGTGCGCGCCCCTCGCAGCGGGCTTCCCCCGGGGCGGGCGGGCTGGGCGCGGGGCTCCCTGCCACGGCGCGCCCGGCCGGGCACCGCGCTCCGCCCGCCGCGGCTCGCCCGGTGCCCGGCTCGGGCGGCCGGGGGAGGGTGCGTGCCCGGGGGGCGCTTCCAGCCCCGGAGCGGCTCCGGGAGCGGTGGCGGCGGCCGCGGGCTGCCCGCGGCGGTGCGGGAGCCCCCGCGGATGCCGTTGGAGGGAAGGTAGAGTCGGCGCGGCTGCGGGCAGCCCCTCGCCATCCCCCGCGGCCGCCGCCTCCCGCGGGCGGGCGAGCGCCGGGCTGGCCGGGGGCCGACGGCGCCGGGGCGCGGGGGCAGGCGGCGGGGGGCGCGGGGCGGCCGCGCCCGCTTTTCCTCGGTCCCTAACACCCCCCCTCCCCTTCTCTCTCCTCGCAGCGCCTCGGAGAGGCCGGTCGGAGACAGGGCGGCGGGGACCGGCGGACTTCGGCGGCGGAGAGGAGGCGGCGGCCGCTCGCAGCCCGGAGCTCGGGGGACGCGATGTGGCGGGGGCGGCTGCTGGGGATCGCCCTGGGAGTTGCCGTGCTGTGGGCGTCCCAGGCGGGCGCCGCCGCCGCCGGGCACGCCGAGGGGGTGAGCGCCAAGGAGAGCCGGGCCAGCCGGGCCAAGAGGCGAGGGCAGGGCGGCGGCGGGCACGACGCGCTCAAAGGGTAGGTGCGGGCCGGGCCCCCGGGGCGCCGCGGCGGGGTGCGGGAGCCGGCGCGGGTCTGGCGGCGGCGGCGGCATCCCTGCGCCCGTATCCATTGTCCCTTGGCGGTGGGCGCTGGCGGGGGTGGGGGAGCCCCCCCGGGGGCTGCCGCTGCCGAGGGCGGGGGGGGCCGGGGGGTGGTGGGCGCCGCCCGCAGCATCCCGGGGCGCGGAGCCTGGCCGCCCTGCCGGCCCCCCGCTGCCCGCGGGCGCGGTGCCGGTCCCCGGCGCGCTGTAGCCGCGCCTCGCCCTCGGGTGGGTGATGCTTCGCGGGGACGAGCCGCAGCAGCTCGGAGGCTGCTAATTTAGCTTCTAGGAGAGACGTAGATAAAGGCACACTGCGGGCTTGCGCATTCCTCCCGCGTCCCGTACTTCTGCTTTGCATAAAGTAGAATAGCGATGGGGCCCGGAGACCACAGCATGCCCTTTTCATTAGCTGTCCTCTTTCATCTCCACCTTAAACCTTTCGCGATGTGCATCTTCTCGTGTGCTCAAGCGGACTGGCTTTGCTTGCCTGGGGTTCCTTGTGACCTGGGCATGGCACAGACGGAGGGAAGAATAGGGACCATTTTTTGGTATCAGAGCTATCTAGTGCTAGCATGAGTGAACCTAAGCGTACAGGAGTTTAAAATCGTCGTGGTGCACGCTTAGCAGAGTGGGTTTTCAAAGGGTAAATCTGTGTCAGGCAAACTGTTTCCCCAGTTCTAATGGAACACCTTTCCAATGAAAAACAGTTAAGTCAGCTGAAAGGCATTGCGTGTGTGCACTGTTGAAAACTTGGTTCACTGTAGAGGTGAAAGGCTTGCAATATTGGAAGAAAAAAAAGGGGTATCCGTTTTCAGGTGTTCTAGTGCACCTTTTCAGCAGAGGGCAAACATAGCAAAAATTATATAGAGATAGTTATGTTTCAGTAAGGGATGCAGGCTGTTTTCTTTTCCCGGTTTCCTCAAAAAGGAGCTATTACAGCTTTATTCTTAGAGGCCTTGATGAATACGCTTTAGTTTCTTGCTAATTGCCTCAAATTTGTATAGTGTGTAGTATGTATTTATATTCAGATTTGCACTCTTGGCTTTTTTAAATGCTTACTTGATTGGAAAAGGTTTATGATTTTAGGTCCCCGTGCTGCAAAAATGGATGCAAGTTATTGCTATTGTTTTTCAAGGCTCTGATTTTGTAGGGTGAGACTTTCTTCTTTCATTTCCTTATACCTTGTCACAAGAGAAACAGCTGGACAAAGTAGATCCTTCCTGTGGCAAAACCTTGGAGGCTAGGAGGATGTATAGTCAAGTTTGTAGAACTAATTGCGAGCAATGAAAGGTGATAAGGAAAAATATTTTTTAGAAGGTGCCTTTATTCTTCAGAATGCTTTAATAAGCTTTCTCATGATAGAACTCTGAGTTAACATCAAACTGACAAACACCGTTTTCTGATCAGTGGGACAGAATATGCCATCTAGCACACATGTGCTGACTTGAGGGACTTGGTGGACGTTAACTGTTACTCTAAAACTGCTGTTTAGACAGTAATAATAGTGCATCAAGAGATGACACTTCAAGTGTTAACTATTTTTGGAATCTAAAATGAGTGAGGGTGAGTATTTAGTTTTATGAGTGGGGTTTTTTGTTAAACGGAAGCCTTCCATATCTTATGTACTTTGCAATGATTCTTTTATTGCACATTATGAGTTACTTAGCTACTTAGCAATCTGCAAATGTAGAGGTAATGGCAATATCAGTTTTAGGTATTTTATATCTAGTCAGTTGTTTGGAGTATTACTAATCTGAATGAATGCCCTTGGGAAATGAGTTCTTGACAAGGATATAGTTATTTGCCAGATGATCTGAGACACAGTAAAGACAAAAATCATTGGTCGGGTTGCTTGTTAGACCTTTTTCTGTAACTCTCATTTGAGGCTGAGTGTTGAGTTCCCAAATTACTTGGAAGAGATTGTTAACACACAGTCATCTTGATCATTGTTGGCTGAATCCTGCTGGGTATTTCCAGTTTAGAAATTGTGAGCGCTTCCTTAGGTGTGGTACTGTACTGTACAGTATGAATAAAAAGAATTGTCATTTTAACAGACAAGGTTGGAACTAATTCTTTGGAAAGCCAGATGGAAAACATATTTTGAATGTATAGGAACCGTATATGTATTAGACAAGGAGAATTCATTGTTACTGAAGGACTAAAACACTAAAAATGTGGTTTTACAAGAAGACATACTATTTTTTAAATGTGTTCATCAGTACAAATACATTTGGGAATCCGAGAGTTGTAATACAAGTCATAACAGATGCTGGGAAACTATTTTCATGTTATTGTAGTTGACTAAGACTTTTTTTTCTTTTTGCAATGAACTTTTTGCTCTGATGGTAGGAGCATGGGGATACATTTTTAGAGAAACCCTTTTACATCTAGATATTTTGTTTGTTTGATTATGATTATTGAAAGTCTTTTAGCGTTTAAAAGTGTTGAGCTTAGGCTCTGTGTGAATAATGGTCTTGTATGTTTAAAATGAAGAAGCCTAAGGTCTGTTTCAATTCTCATGTTTTTTCCCACTTACCATTTTTTACTGCAAGCTGTTGTTCACAGGAGATGTTTGCTTTCGTCCTTGTGACCTTTGCCTCATTGTTTATGCCAGTGAGCTGTCTGAACATACAACGTGATTCTAGAAGTATATTTTAACTTTAATAATTATAAATTCTGTGGAAATGCCTCTTATGCACCCATTTTAAGACTTTAAGCTTGCTTCTCATGTAGTTTAAATTGGTGCAGCAATGAAGGCATTAGCAGTGAAGTCCCTGTAATGCTATCTGGTTTTGGTCTAAGGTGATGTATGTTTTTGTGCTGGTGCCTCTAAATGATCAGAAAGCAATCAGGATAAAGGCAGTAATTATTTCAAAATACAATTAGATTCTCTATTCATGGAAATTTTTTGGAATCTTTTGTGATTCAGCAAGTTAAAATAATAAGCTGTTACTTAAATATACTTTTATCCTCTGGATCCCCTAAACATGACTCTAATTAAGATGCTAATTACATGTATTTGTGTGAAAATGGTGTAATTTCTTTGTTTTTATTAAGTTGAATGATAGTGAATATTGCAGAACGGAATAGCTGGCTCAAAAATTATTCCTAAAACTCTTGGATTAAAGCTGTTCAACAGGGGATTGAGTTTTTTTGGACCAATTTCTTTTGGTCATCGCAAATGAAGTCCACAGGTTTACCGATACACTTAATTGAGTAAACTCAGTTAGGTTTGACCCTTTTTATGCATCACTGCTCCCTGAAATAAAATAAATCTTATAAATCTATAACATAATTCTAGTATTCAACTATATAATTAAGGCTTCTGGTTTTTGTTTTAAACCAATATTTACCACTAAAAGTCCACTGAAGAAAAGCAGACTTTCTGTACCAGTAAATATAGGTTTATACTGAAAAACCTCAAACATTTTTCTTACAACTTTTGGCCTGCACACCTCTGGCCAGCTGCTGGTGCCACACCTTGTCAGTGTCACTGTGAGCAGGAGGCAGCCCGAGTAATTGGGAATAAATATCTTAATTCAAAATACCTGCAAATTTCTGGAATACCTGGTATGCTAGAGCACTTAGCTGGCTTCCAGGCGGCATGGCTGAGCTCCTTCCAGGCCTCTGCCATGACGGGGTGAAGCCTGTATGGAGGATGAAGAACTTTTATGCTGGTGCATCCTAATGTAAAACCTGAAGCCCTCGGCAACTACATGCAGCATTAAGATTCTGCACCTCTCTGAATTTATTTGTCAGTCGTTGTGATACTTTTATTTTGTTATTACGTTATCCTTGGATATCCAGTTCTAGAGTGAAATGAGTTCATAGATCTTGGCACTGTGTCTCGTGTACATGTTTCCCTTCTTCCAGTAGGACTGTATGATGCGATATGATGTAGGTGGGACTTTCTCTGGGGAGCAGGATGTGTGTGGATGAGGAGCAGGGAGAGCAGACAGAACCAAGCAAGAAGCCAGTACCCAATCTATTCTGTGGCTGGCGATAGCTGCTATTAACACTTGCTGAGGGGCTAATATTTGAAGAGGGAATAACGTTGTTTTCAGTTCTGATTGTATAGATGTCTTCCCCTGGCTGCCACAATAGGTTTTAATTACATTTTGGGATATACTAGTTTAAATACTATATGGAAATTTTTGAATGCATTTAAGGAAAGCTGTCTGACCAACAGTGTGCCCTGGATTGCTTTATCCAGAGCTAGTAGCAATGCAGAGCTTGCGTGCTAGCATTCTTTAGCTGGAAGAAAACCGGCAAAAAGTAAATGATCTTCAGGCCTACGTGGTCCTTGTACTCCCCACTTAGACATCTAAATCTTGGTGTGATGGTGTCACTCGGACACCATCTCTTTAAAAGGCATGGCCTTAATCCCAGTTCTGGTTTATGAGGATAGACTTCTGGGCCTGCATAGTTCATAGTGCAGAATTAGGATTCAATTAATTTTGGGCATGCCAGTGAACAACCATCCTATGGTTAAAACCTTTGGTGGGTACTGCTGTGGTCTCCCTTTCACTAGTGAGTGTCTTGGGCATGTGTGATACTTAGCCAATCTTCCCCTCTGCCATCTTTTCTCGTATTATATTGTAGCCACACACAAACGGTTTTGAAATGCCATGTGTCTGTTGTTTGAAATTTGAATCGGACCACCACCTCCCCTAAAACACATTTGAGAAGTGCTTCTTCCCCATTCAATGATGGTAAGTCACAAATAGAGCAGAGGAAAAAAGCTACAATAAACAGTATAGCAACATTCTTGATGTACTGTATGGAACATGATTGTTTTGGAAATACTGTAAAATTGTCTCGGGGGACTCAGATGAAGCAGGTTTGCTGTCACTAAGCGCCACTTTGCCAAGGTGATACATTGAAGATCAGGAGGGCAGGATTGGATGTAATTATTTTCTTTTCTTCCCCTCTTATATTTACTTCTTTAGTTTTATTTATTTATGTATTTATTTTGGTCTGCGTCGCTCTTAGCTGTGTCAGGTTGGCCTCTTATGCTGACCCAGACGCTGCAGAACAAGTTACAGCTGGCCTGTGATGGGTTTCTACTTGGTATAGAGCGAGTAGAGTTTCACATTGGGTTTGCCACTTTCTGTCCCATCACGGGAAGGTGCCTTGCTGCTCTCCATCCTGAGGGTTCCTATGTAAGGCTGATTTTGGCTATGACTTAATTGCTTGGCAGGTTAGAAACAGATGTATGCTACAGCTCTTACTCAGAAAACAAGAGATGCCATGGATTGCTCTTTGTTTCTTCCCTTGTATTCTAGGTAATACATTTCTTCCATGGATTTGTGATGGAATTATCTAATCTTCTGTGCAGTGTTGCCTTTCTGGAGACTTTCTGATCTCAATTTGTTGGTGTTTAAATAAAACTTTATCAAGGGGGGATGGGTGGTGTTCAGTCTTTAGAAACTGGAGGCTTAAAGGGTTGTGGGGAAGTACAGCATCTGTAGAGAGTGTGTCTGGTGGCAACAGGATTCAGTAATTTGCAGTTTGCAGTGCAGCTTTCCAGAGATAATAGTTTGGAGGATGCCCAAGAAGCCTCTGGCCCATAGCTGGGATGCTAACCATAGCTGCACTTCCTTCAATCAGGAGCCCACTTAAGGTTTATAAAAGTAGAAGTCTCCCCTGTTGTTAGCCAGCAGAGGACACATTTTGTGTTCAGTGGTGGTTCCACAGGCTGTTCACCAGATTAAGTCTGTTATGGGTTTGTTTGCCTTGTTGACTGGATAAGCTACTACGTGTGCAACTTCATGCTGTTGTGCCAGAACTTCTGGGGCAATACTGGGCCTGAGGATGCAGACCTGAAGTAAGCATAGGGCAGCTCTCAGTTGGTTTGGGAGCAATGGGAGGATCACTGGGTTAGGGTTTGGCGGGGCCAATCCATCTGTCAGCTTCATTTACAGTGATCCTTATTGAATAAAGTTGCAGGTTCTGTTTTCCTGTATGCTTATTTTCCTTTCCTGTGGTGTGTTGCTAGCAGCGTTGCTCACCTAGGACAGTCTTTCTCATTGCCGTTCATCTTCCGTCTTGCAAACTTGAATGTTTTATATATGAAATTCATACACTGTCAGATAAGTTCATGGACTCAGCAGCCTGTGATTATTAGAACAGTACTACCCAAAACGCAAGACCCAAACTATTTAGCCACGTGTATCACCAGGAAAACTTCCTCTTGGTAGAACTGTAGTAGACATTGGCTAATAGGAGGCCATCTCTACTTAAACAAGACTTCAGGAGCTGAGATTCTTCAAATGTGTACATAGGGAAATAGTAACAAATTAATCGTTAGTTTTTTTCCACCTTGCAGTAAGATCACCTTCCATCTTGTTTGTCTTCATCTCCCTGCTGAACTCCGAAGATGAAGACAATATAGATGCATGTGTGTCACTTTGGTCTTACTCCCCAGACTCAGTAAATATTTTTGTAGAATGAAACAATTGTGGCCTGGAGTGTTTCTGATTAACCATCGCACTGTGCTGGAAAATATGTTTGTAGCATATTGGTCTTGTCTTGTGGATGTCTCCTTTGGTTGTTTTCCTGTCCGTTCTGACTTTCCCAATTCAGATTTATTTATTTTTAAAGGATTGCAGACCTGCTGAACAGCCTCATTCATGCTAAGGTTGATGTGCAGGTAGAGAGGCATGAGAAGAATCATTTGCTTTTTTTTGTGACAGTTCAGTGAAGTTGGGCTCTTCTTTGGAAGGTACATTGGGAGGTAAAATGTAGCCTGTTAAATTAAAACCTGTGCCTTCTGGTTTTGCTTATAGATCTTCACTGAAGTATGAAGGAGTTCCAGCTTTTATCTGGAAGAATATTTTGAATGTTGACTTGCTGGAGAATCTGTTGTTTTCCTTTCTACTTCTCATTTTATGAAATGATTCATGACCATTAAAGCCTCAGAAATACCAAATGAAAGCCGCAGTTCTTTTGTCTACAGTCTTAATCATTTTCATGCTCTTCTTCAAGTTTCCCTCTCTCATTTTTTTGCTGGAGGACATCAGAATATCCAGTGATGTTCAGCTGATGTTTGAAACTAAAATTTGTTTCCTTTCAGGAACACTTTTTTCCTGTCTCTTTTCTTCTTCTTTGTTTTTCCCTCTGATATTTCATCTTTTTCTCTTCCTGTATGCAGAGTAAATTACCAGTGGCTGCTAGGGGCAAGGTGAACTAAAACAGAGTGGGATCCTGTCGACAGGGTTTTCCTGTTGCCTTATGGCAGGCATGCCTGTAACTGGCCTTTTGAAAACACGGTATCACTCTCCCAGCAAGGAGAGAGGCAAAGGGTAGGATACAGTAGTGTGCTGTGAAGGGAAGAAGAGAAACGCTGCTCACTCACCTAAAATACAGTGCTTTCCTTTTGGCTACTGGAAGATTTAAAACACCAGTTAGTGGCGCTGCTTAACACCTAAGGGCGTTCACTGACAGGTGTGGCTATATGCCAGGTTTATGAGACTCCCTAAATGCTGATGTTTGCTCCAAGGTGGGGATGGTAGATAGCACTGGCTCATCCTACAAACTCTGGAAAAGCCTCGACAAGGGGCTGGCTAGCATTGGGGCTCGGCTGGCCAGCATGCCCCATGCCGGTCCTTGCACTGCTGCTCAGCTCAGCGCACGGTGCAGGCTGGCGGAGGTGCTGAGCTTGCTGTGTGCTTTCTCTTCAGAGACTGTTAGAAGCCTGCCTCCATCCATAGCCATTAGCAGGTACATGCTGAGTGTGGTCGGTGGTGCTGGAGGTGTAAACTGGTTTCTCCCTGTTCTCTTGCTGGAAGTGATGTCTGGAGAGCTGAGCATTACCCTAGACCACAGTTACATCTGTTTCTGGTGGGATGCTATTTAGTGCTACCAGGGTTGAAAGGTCCTATGATTTCTTGTCCCCTGAATGCACTTTTTTTTATTAATTTTTAGAAATTACCTGCTGGATCCCTCCTGTTTACCAGCTGTGCTTGTCTGGCCCAGCAGATAGTTTTTTTGGTGGTATACTTGCACTTTACATGGTTTGTACAGCCACGTAGATGGGGTGTCGAACTGGACCCACTGTCATTCTCAAGTGGAACAATGAGGGAATATGTGCCAGAAACGCGTCTGTTGCTGGCGATGAATGAGAACAATGCCTGGCTGTCAGGTTAGATGAGCCTGTCCCTGCAAAAGACACTGTCAGATTTTCAGAGCAAGTGTGGAAGAATTCACTTAATGTCAAATGCTGTTGTTGGATTGCTGTATTTAGCTGTCACAGTGTGATGGAAGTTAGGGTTAGAGAACTGTTCAGTATTGCTGCAGGAAACTTGCATGTCATTTTGAACTCTTGACTTGCACGTAGGCTGGAGCCAAAGATACCCATAGAGCTGCTCAGCATGTTATTTTTTTAGTTGAACCGAGCCAGGATTCTGGGACAGCAGTATCCTTACTGTTAGAGTGAGAAATAGTTATCATATTAGGCTCTCTGCATGGCACAAACATCCAGGCTTACTTATTGCATGATAAAAATGAGTATATCAGATGCAATCCTTTGTATGTAAAAATATATAATTTGCTTAAAAATGCATACTTATCCTTTATAGGATAATAGAAGCTGAATTTTGTGTTTGCTTTCGGAGTCTAGCATTGTTTCCTAGATTTTCCTTGTAAATGACTGAAATAAATAGCTTCAAGAGTCCTCTTAGTAACCTTCACTGAACGACAAAAATGGGCACAGTGACTAAAAACATCCTGTTTTCTAATATTTAGCTGAACAACAGAGAAGCAATCCCTGTTTAAAGTATTTGGGGTAGCTGGAGTTGAGGCTTATGCATGTTAAGTGCAGACCCATGTCGATGGTTTTTGCTGTAGTCCATCCACCCCTCCTGGAGGAGGGGGCAGGCACCAGTGCAGCTAAAGGAGGTTCTTTTGGTATTGACCTCTAAGTTGTGCACTAAGTACCTGGCTTCTGTCATTTAGGTGGGGAGGGACCTTGGAAGGCCGTGTGGTCCAACCCCTGCCCAGAGCAGGGTGAACTTAAATTGCGTTGCTCATGGCCATGTCCACTAAGGTTTGGAGTACCTCAAAAGGATGGAAATTCTAGATTCAGTGGGAAAGCCGAGTAAAGCTCCAGCAGAGTCAGCAGAGCTGGGCCACTCCATGCTTTTAGCATTTACTCTGAGGTGCTGAGAAATTTGGGAAGGTACATAAAGCTGTTTTACAGCAGAAGGTATAGATCTGATTGTGTGTCTCTGGAAAATTACTAGTAAAAGCTATTCTTCACATTGTGGAGCCTTAGCTACTACTTCTTAGTGCATTGGTTCTATCAGACTTAGACAACTGCATTCTGAAGACCAGCATACCGTTTTTCAGGTGCAGTTTGTCATTCATTTTGACTCCCAGTGCAAGCATGGAAGCACCGCTCCGATTCTATGTGGAAACGATTAGCAATTAATTCTAGGTACAGTTTTAGCAGGTACCAGCATTACTCACCAAAGAAGAAAAATAGGCAAAGGTTTCTCAAAAAGTAACCATTGGCTGATGATTTGCTTTAAATTGTATCTCTTGTGACAGAGAGTTGGGTCCCTACGTTATGTTAAACATACGCCTTCAGCCAAACAATTAATAAAGGTCCTTCATTAAACATTTTCTTGCAAGGAAGAAACCCTGTGTGTTTTCCTAGGGAGAGGAAAAGTGAGCTGAAGGAGCGATTGGAAACCCTTCCCAGTATCCCTGCAGCTCACCTCAGTTGTGATTGGTATTCAGCTGTCTCTTACTCTTTCAGTTGCTCTCTGCCCACTTTATCTGGCCTCTGTCTAATATGAGACCCACGCTTTGGGTTTGGTTCAGACTGGGTCACACCAGGGTGGCTTGGTGCATGGCAGTGCCGCTGACAAAATTTCCGCCTGAAGCCTTGCTGCCAGCAATGCCAGAAACTCTTCCTCCCGTGGGAGCTGCAGATGGGCAACACTTTCTTTGAGAGAGGGCTGTAATTTCCTCAAGAGGTCACAGGCAGGGCAGAGCGGGGATGTACAGAATTAGCACACCCCCCCGGGCAGGCTGCAGCACAGGGCTCCAACTGTGTCTCTGCCAGGGCCCTGGAGAGGACAGCCATGATGCCCCTGCTGTGCCTAGGCTGGGTGGCATTCCCTGCTGCCAGCTTCACACAGGGCTTTTGAACACTTCCCTTGCTTCTCCGGCTCTGGCGTGCTCTCACTGCCCGGTTGTGCCTGATAAGGAGGCACTGCCAAGCTTAGCATGATTTGCTTCCCATCATTTTACATTTGTGTGCCTGCTCCACAAATCCACCCCCAGTTGCTGGCTGATCGTGAATTTAGGAGAGCCAGGCAACCATTCATCCTTGCTGAGCCGGGGCGTTGAGAGCTGGAGTAGCAAGGAAGGGATGGACCCAGTTGGTTCTTTTGATGGGACAATGTCAGTGTTGCCCCATGGAGAAGGGAGATCATTAATTAGAGAATGCATGATGGGCAGAGGCTGTGCTGCAGCCACAGGACCTGGTGTGCCCGTCTGAAGGAGCCGATGCTGCAGTCCTGCCCGGGGTCCATCCCCACACGGGTGGAAAGGACACACAAAGCTTTACTTTGTCATGGTGGTGCAGGTTCCCCGAGGCTGTTCCTGAAGAAGAGTATCTTCTAGTTTGGTGCTTGCAGATGCTGTCAGCCAGACCTGTCATTCTCAAGCATTAGTCATCAGAATTTCCAGATGAACTTTTTTTCTCTCTGCTGTTCTAAGACTTTTCTAGTTGATGGCTAATGTCTTTTGATAATTATTCAACTCATTTTGCTATTGAATTTGTACTTAAATATCATTAATCTGAGACATAATTACTTGTTTGTTTTGGACGTCTTTGATGAAACTTTGGGCATCAGTCATACTGCCTCTCAGCACCATACCATTACAGAAATCCTTTTATACTTTACGAGTTTGTAAGTGACTCTAAAAGTGAAAGACTTGTCTTTTTTAAATTGCAATGGGAACAGCTTTGTCCCTGAGGTGCCGTCTCCCTCTGGGCTTTGGAGTGAAAGGAAGGTGCTGTGGGCACTGCAGGTGGCTTGGGCTGTATAGATGCATTTGTGCTTATTTTACCGTCACAAATCACATTTTATAACCAAACTTTGCTTGTAGTGCTGTTCAGGAAAACAGTTTTATAACAATATAAAATGCTTCTTTAGTATTCATAGCCTATAATATCAGCAGGAAAATATGCTCTATTAAACACAACAGTGGGTAGCTGTTTAAGTACCATGGTTGACCCTTTACAATTTGATTGATGGTTTTCGTGATTTTACATGAGGTAGATTGTTATTCCCTTGAATACTTTTATTTATTTATTTTTCAGGATTTAATGCCATAGTGTCTGATCACCTCATAAATATCAATGAATGTAACCTTCAAAATGAATTCTTTTAAAAGACATTTTACAAATAGGCAGAAGTAAAGGACACTCCCTCCCTCTCAAAGAAGTAACATTCAGACCTTAATATAGGTTTCTTTTATAAGCTAGACAGCAGCTTTCTGAGGAAAAAGTGTTCCACTGGAAAATGCACTTGTCAGGCTCAAAGTGTTCCATGGAAGTACAATTTGATGACTTTTTTTTTTTTTTTTTTTTTTTTTTACGAAGCTAAGCTTGCTGCATCCGAGTTGGAGCTTCTTGGATGTACAGCCTAGCCTACCCGGTGGACAGCTTCGAGGCTCCCCGGGTCTCTGACTTCATTGGATGCTGGCTCATCTAGGTTTTCAGAGCCCCATTTTGGAAATAGATTTTAAAAATCGGGTTTCCCCGTGGCACAGAAATCTGCTTCTGACTCTTAACTCGGACCAGATGGTCCCCAAAGCCATGTACTTGCTGAGACTGAAATTTGACAGAGTACCTAAACATCACTTTATGGTCAGCCATTTATAGATTCTTACCAACCTGGATCGGAAACGGGTGGTTTATGCCTGTAGGTTTTAACAGGTAGCAACAAACTCATTCTGTCTGTCTTAATAAGTTCCGTTATTTCTTGTGACTGGAGAAGGTGAAAAGCAATCTTACTTGTCTGCTTGCCAGTCTTACTTGGCAGATGATTGTGGAGCAACATTTGGCATTGATGAACAGGGAACTCTAGGAAAGTTACATGGTTATAGCCCTGCAGGGAAGTAGCTGACATTACTAAAACTGAATACATTGGAATTATATGAATAAGACTTTGAGTCTGTAACACCAGTTTGCAGGAAGGAGAAAGGGCCCTGCAACAAGTCCAGTTGTGTTGCTCACGTTCACCTCGGTTACCACTTTGTATTATCCAGAACCAGTGGAGGGTAATGGCAGTGTCTGCTTTGACTTCAGTCGTTTCTGGCCAAGCGCGTAAGGAAAAGACTAGATGTCACTGAAGTTAGTGTAATCAGAATACTTGAAACTGCATTAACAGTGCAGATCCCTAAATAAATATAGTATAAAAGTCCTGTTAGTTAGGAAATGAGCATAAATAAATGTTTGTATATATCAAGATTGTTTGTCTTAAGTTGCCTCACCATATGAGGTAACTGTTGTTTACTTAGACATTGCAATACTAGGGATGAAGAACTTTCTGAAAGACCAAGGACAAAATAATAATAGAAAATCTTTCCTAAAACAATAAACACTTTAAATCTGTCTCTAATCTGTATATGGCATTTTAATAAAGCAGATTCTAGGAATTTTATAGCTGGCTTTAGTTGCATTAATCTATTGAGTAATTGTTCACAATATTAATAAAGACTGTAAAATTTTGCTCTGATAGATTTCTTAAACATACAATAAAAGGAGGTAGATTTTCCCATTTCTAAAGCTATTCTTACTAGCTTTACTTGCATAGATAGATGTATTAAATAGGACAAGATAGATTAAAAAAAGATCTGTTATCTGTGAGGGGCATAGAACCATTTCAACTTTCATATTTTTTACCAATAAAATCATGACAGGAGTAGTGTCACATCATGTCAGTTTTCAATAGTAAACTCTAGTGATATATTTATTTGAAAGGGTAAATATGAATGAGAGGAATGGGTTGAAAAGAAAAACTCCTATGGATCCATCATTTAAGAAGGGCAGTAGGCCCTTCGTATTCATTTCACAGGACCCCATCTCTCTACATGCACCCACATCCTTGATTTTTTTGGAAAGTAATTTGTGCTAATGTAGCATCGGCATATTGTGGCTCATTTATTTGGCTGATGTCATGGTTGATGTTTCACTTGTACATACATATAGACATAGTTTTGCTCATGGACAAAACAGGGAACAGTAAAAGTGCTTCAGAGTAAAGAAGAGAAAGCAGCCTGAAGCTTAAACATTACTGTTCAAAGAGCACTAGGTTTCCTCTGTGTTCACTAACGGTGATGGATGTGATCCCTCATTTTGTATTTAAATGGGAGATTAGCTCAATATTCCTGTATGCTCCTTTTCTAGATATGGGATGACATGAGACAAGGTTTACCCATTCTGTTCCTGTTGCTCAGATGTTACTGATTTGATTTGTGTTTATAATGTAATCTTCGATTTGTAAAAGTGTATGTTACGTAAAAAAACCAACATCCAAAGGCATCTAGTTCTGCTAAAAACATACAACACTTCTAGATTTAATTATTGAAATGTATATTGTAGTGATTTACTTTTTCCCTCTTTATGCCTCTACTTTTAAAACATGTTTCTGAGTAAAAAGAAGAATTTGTCCTTTTTTTTTTCCAGACCAAATGTGTGTGGATCACGTTACAATGCTTACTGTTGCCCTGGATGGAAAACTTTACCTGGTGGAAACCAATGCATAGTCCGTAAGTTAATGCGGTTATGTGTTATGACTGAGGTTTATCTTCGTCCCTCTATGTCAGGGTATTTTTAATTGTATACCAGAACTGAAATGTGTTTCTATACAATTTCAATAGCAGCTGCACGTCATTTCTTTACCATTTTAAATATATTAAGCTAATATACCAAGTTTTGTGGGCTACAATACAGTGATGTGATACCAGTATTTAACAAAGGATTAATCTCATCCACATGTTCTGTTTAAGTCTGTGGGAAAGGGATCCAGGGTGTGTGTGGACTCAGGAGCAAGTAGCTGTGGAATATGTTAATCTATTTAGGTAAATGGAAGGAGGCAACAGCATTGGGCCAGCAAGTGCATTTTCTCTGCTTGTTTGGACCATATCCCTGTAATACCTGTGTTAGGGATATAAATATGTATATACATACATCATAGTGCTGTATGCATGCTCACGTGTAATGGTGCAGTTTACCAGAAATATTTGTTAAAGGCACTGTGGCTAAGACTGGTAAGACTGCCTCCAGAGATAGCAGGCAGTGTGCTGTCAAGTGGGAGTTACTATGCTTTTGTGTGTCTGGTGCAGAAATAAAGGGAGCGTTGTAATGCTGCCTCAGTGCCATCCTTCCTCCAAGAGCAGTCCAGTGGACCACAGTTTCACTTTTCCAAGGAAATCTCCCTTTATCTAGTGTGGCCTGTGGCATGTTCCCAGACCTTTTCATAAAAGGCTGTGAAGGTCTGTCTCCTATAGTGCTGTAGGTGAACAGGAAGAACTGTTTTGGAATCTGTTGTTTGCAAGTTAATGAGTTTGTAGATATTTATGTTACGGTACTGAGTGCATATTTTCTATCAGGTGTTCTTTGTGTATTTGGGGTTTTTGAAACACATTTTAAAGGCATTTATGTTTTCTTTATAGCAATCTGCAGACATTCCTGTGGGGATGGATTTTGCTCTAGACCAAACATGTGCACATGCCCAAATGGTCAGATAGCCCCCTCCTGTGGTTCAAAATCAAGTAAGTATTTCTTCTGTGTCTTTGATACTGCTCTTTTGAGTCTGTGAAGCTACTAAGATATGTAAGATAGTTCAGTGGTCAATATTTAAGACAAATAATGTCTGAGTCACCAGACATACTTTTACCATAGGAAAGAAAGCATAGCCTCCTATGATGAAACTGAAGAATTACCCAGAGACTAGCTACTGGTGACACTCTTGTTTTGCCAAATTAAAACCAAATTAGTTTTATTGGAAGCTATATTAATTTGCCAGGCTGTAACACTAATTCTGGTCTTCCTTGATTTCTGGAAAATACCTTACCTGTATTCAGCGCTAGACATGCACATATATACAGAAAAAAAGTTGTAACGACAGGGAGATGACTGTTGACAGCTGGCTGAATTTGGCTTGCTTTGTAATTCTGCTCTCGTTCTGGGGGTTGCTAAGCCAGACGCTATGCTGTATTTTACATACATAGGCCTACAAGTATTATAGCATTTCCTTGCAAGGCTCAGCACTTACCTTCTGAATCTAATGCTGCTGAGCTTATTCAGGTGATACTTCTGTAGGTACTAGAGATACAGAACCGGTCCAGGTTTTTAAGTGGAACGACTTTTCATCAGAAAAAACCCAAATGCTTTGGAAATGAAGCTTCTCAGAGAGATTACTTTTCCTAGAAATGCTTAAATTTCAGGTTTTCAAGGAGAGTTCCCCAGATCCAGAAAAAACCAAGTAAAATTAAGTTAATTCAATGAACCAGATCACTCAATGACTAATTTATGAGTATCTGATATGAAGTAGAAATCCTTCATTGCTTGGGATAGTATCTCAGTTCATGTCTTGAGATGCCGGCTGTGAAGTCCACTGTATTCTCATTTGAGTATGGTGCCTGTCTCTTAGAATGCAGAAGATTTTGATTTTTACATAGTATGTTAATTTTCTGGGAAGAATTTTGGGGGAAACTGGTTCCCACAAATGCCTGTAACTATCTGAACAACATATTAACTGGTGTCAGTGGGGGATGCACTAAGCTGAGGTCTGTAATATTATGCAAAATGGTTATCCTTTTAACTCTGAATATCTTTTCAGGCTCAATGTGTGGTCTGCTTTGCCCCTGTATTTTTTACCTTTCTATTTTTTTGCTTTCCTACTTGATAAGAGTTTTCCCACAAAACTGACCACTTCAGCTTGTGGCTTTAGCATCCTTTTCATATAATAACAGTGGAAACCCAATAACAACTGTGGAATGTAATGGAATGACATGTACTAAAATGGTAAATATTGTTCTTTGTAGTTCAACCCATTTCTCAGGCTCCTGTGATGACTGTTAGGGAGAGGCCAGCATGAGGAGAGTATGGAGCTGTGGAACTTCCAGAGAGTACAGGAAGGAGGAGGGGTGCAAAATGCTGCACAAACGTGTGTGTTGTTGTGTGTCTGCCTCAGGTTGCAGCTACTGTTTTGCCGGGTGCATATGCCTTAGCCCTGTAAGCCAGTAAAGAAAAGCATGACCTTCTTCCAAGTTCCCTTCAGGGTACAGAAGGGGAGATGTATCCCTACATCTGTTAAATATTTTGGCACCTTTGTAAAAGGCAGGAACAAGTGGGCCTTAGTATTACCTCATTAGGTTTTTTTAGGCCACACTGAAGTATTGTATGAATCAAGACTTGAAAGAAAAATAGAGTATGAGTAAAGTTACAGTTCTTCTTGTGGTTCTTTTTCTGAAATATTCTACCACTGATCTCCGTAGTCTTAGTGTTCATTGGAGTTGCACAAATAAATGGGTGCAGGACTTTACTGCAGTATTTTTAGCAAGAAGCTTTTAAGGCCTATATAACATAGCTATTTTGGTTGTTGACAATTACTTCTCCTAGACATGAATATTCTACTAGTCTTTAGTCAGAATTACAAGCTTTAATTGGTGCTCACATTATTTTCCTTGCATTGCTATGTAGGTTTGCCCGCTTTTTGATGTTGCTTTTCTGTATACGGTATAAGTATTAACACTTTACAAACAGACAGCAAGTTGGCTTAAAAAAGATACTGTTTATATCTTGTTTAACCAGTGCAATAATTTAAGACACATTTTGTGTGTATGGTCACATCACCTTTATTTATTGAGACCAGCCAATTCTAAAAGCAAAAGTGTCCTAAGCTGTTGTAGGCTGAAAAGACTCTGCTGCCTCTGTGCACTCTTGTGTAATAATGTTTATGACCCAGCACCTCATTAAGACTTACAGAACATACATTTTCTGTAAGCCATTTGCTCCGTTGGCACTGTAGACAAAATCCAGGAATATGTCTTTACACAATAGACCACAATTGCTATGATCTGCTATTAGGAAACAAAGTAAACAAACTTATAAAAAAATCAAAGGGTTACTGTCAACTCCCATTGGTAACAGTTAGCATTTTTTCAGAAAATGCATTCATGAACTTGATTTTAATTACATGTTCTAACAAATGAGAAAAAAGTCTTATTACAAAAATTTAAAAAAAAATAATAGATGATACAGGTTTGTCACATTCAAAATGCAAATAACAAATATGTGTGAAAATGCTGTGATTTCTCAGGATTAAATGTATGGCTTCTGAAATATGAGATGTGCCTGAGCTGACTTTTGGATATTTTAGGTTACATGTGTCTTTAGTCCTTAAGGAGTCAGGAGGGGGCACAGGTTTTATAGCATGCGCAGCCATAGGCAGAAACTGAATTCATGGTGGCCATATAGACTGATTGTCTGCCAGAATCAAATAATGCAGTTTGGAAAGCTTGTGGACTGGGAAGCAAAACAAAGCTTTCAAGTTTGATTCTTATGCAGGTCAGTTGTTGGGACTTTTCTGGTTATGAGTCAGCTTTAGGAATCAGATTCGTGGTTGAAAAGATCAGCTGGTGGTTTTCTTTGCAGGGATTTTCATGACATCAATGAACTTGCTGGCTGCGTAGTGGTTATTCCTGTGTAATTAGTGAATTTTTGGGTATGCTTACAGTAGGCTCGGAGATAAGATTGCCATGTGTGGAGGCATCCCCCCTGCTGGCTCCGATGTGTGGGTGGCTCTGACGTTGCAGGTGCGCATGTGGGGAGATGTCTCACACCCTGGCCATGCCAGCCCTGTGGTGGCTGCTCCGCTGCTGCCTCCCAGACAGCCCGGGCTATGGCTGCTTTGGCATGGTCTGTTCGTGCTGCAGCCGTGCCCCTGTTTGTGTTGCAGCCGTACCCTGCGATCCCGCCATGTTTTTGGAGTCACTGCTCTGCCCCAGTGGGAGCGGGTGGGGGAGGTGACTGAGGAGGAGGGTCTCTCCTCCAGCATCAGGCACCCCCTGTGCCCCCAGGGTTGTGGGTCAGGTGTGTCTCTGAGCCCAGCCGCTGGTTTTGCTCCCAACCTGTCTGGACAGCTTGGGCTGGCGTAAACACGGGAGGTGTGTGCTGCTGGGGCTGTCTGTGAAGGATGGGAGCGGCGGCAGGGGCAGCGAGAGCTGTGGGGTGCTGGGGGTGGCAGCTAGTGGGGACAAGTGTCTGTGCTCCCCCGGCAGGCCGGTTATGCCTGGGGTGTAAAATGGGGCCTGCTCTGCACCCCCCGGGTGTGCAGCTTCAGGGGCACCAGCCGAGAGCCGAGGTCTTCCTCAGAGAGCCGAGGTCTTCCTCAGAGACCGTGAGCTGTGGGGGGGAGCTGGAGCCTGGGCCCTTGGCTTCGCGCCCCGGGCTCCCGCTCCTCGCTCCGTGGGGTGCTGTGGCAGATTCCGTTCAACAGCCGTAAAAACTGGAGCTCGGCCCCTTCCCTTATATCCTGCTGCTGTCAGAGGTGGTAAGAGTTCTTGGATTTTAAACATTTCCAGTGTTTTCAAGGCTGCCGCGGGTTTTCTCAGCACCTGGTGCAGTGCTGCAGGCCTGTGTCCTGGTGCCAGCTGCCATCTTTCCTGAGGCAGCCACCCGACAGAGAAAGCACGCGGAGCATCTGGGATGCGATGAGACCGTCATTCCTTGTTTACAGCTCCTGGCAGGCAAAGCCCTGCGTCATGCATGGCCGGGATTGGGAATGTTTCCTCGGCGGTGGCACGGAGAGGCGTGGGGCAGCCCCTCCTGTGGTGCCCGCCGGCCCTGTGCGCCCTCAGCCCTCGGTGCAGGGCTTTTCCTGCCTGCGGATCGCAGACCCTCACACCTCACATTCCTTAGTTTGGGATTGCAGAGTAAGACAGCGTTTCGTTTGCATTTTGTGAGCTGCCTTTCGTTTGCTTGGTGAGCTGGACGTTTCCTGAGCAGTTGTGGGGTGATTGTGCTTTTGGTGTGGTGAAGTCCTCGCTCATTTCTGCTGAGGATTTATGTAAAAACTCAGGAACTTGTTGCTTAAGCACACAGCTTGTTATTTTGCTTCCATCGATGACGCAAATGTTGCCTGCACACAAAGTGTCTGTGGATGCACTTGGTCTCGCAGGCTCTTTTGCAGGTTTATGAAGCTATGTTCCTGTAGTTATTCCTGTTTTGATTTCAGGCTTTTCCAGTGCAGACTGCTTACAAATCGGACCCAAAAGAGGACAATACTTGATTAAAAGCAATAATCTATTAATGTTGTTAACATTTCCTGTGCGTGCCAAGCTAAGGCAAAGCTATATGCATTGATTTACCAGCATTATTGCTAATTCCTGTGCTTTTTCCTTGAGTATCTGTCAGTGTGATACCTTGGAACAGGTTATTTCATTTACTGGAATATCTCCGCTAACATTAATGGAATTGTTGATATAGCTGAGAAAAGAGACTCTGGATCTGCATTAATGTGCTACTTTTCAAAAATGCAATCTTAAAATCATCATCTGAGTGCCAGACAGTCTTCACATGTGTTTCTATAAACTTTTGGAAGGGTAATATTTCAGAATAGTCTGTATGATTTTGGAAATACTATTTTCAACATTCTCTCAAAAGAGAGCAGAAAATAAATTATTAGTTCACTGTATGCCACTGATTTTCTTGCATGATAATAAGGGAGGAAGCTCACTAATTTGAGTGGCTCATTTTAATAAAGATGACTGGGGGTCCCAGCAGTCTCCCGTAATGATTTTAGTTTTAGAAGGAGGAAGAAATATTTTACCTTGAAAAAGTTCCTTTAAGAAGCAGTAAGACAAAGTATGGAAACTTTGTGTGTGTATGTGTTATGTGTAAAACTGCTGCTTATCCCAAACCGGGGAAATATACTTCACTTTTACTTGAATAAACAAAGTGAAAATCATCATATAAGCTACCGTTAACCTTTTTATCTCAAATGTAGTTCAGACTATTTAAATGGCTTTGGTCTTCATGTGGGAATGGAAATTAGCTCTTGGCATAACTCACTCTAATTGAAATCAGTTTGTGGTTTTTAAGTTCCTTCCCTGCTTGACAGATGATATCATTTCCTATGCTTTTTGTAATCCCCTCTGTTTTTCTAAGATTGTATATTAAGTTGAACTACACATTTTAAAGTAACTATATACCTTTTTCTGACCTACTTAGGACATTGTCCAAAAATCTTCACCAGATATTCACTCTGTATTTGCAGACAATTTTACTTTTTGTTGAGGAATGTTAGTACATTTTTGTTGCCTGAAGTACTGAAGTACATCCAAAGTAGAACAAAGATGTATCATAACTATTAGACACAGAAGAAATGTAAGACACAGTTTTTACTTTTATAATTGAAGAATTAAGAGTACCAGTGTTTTAAATGCTAGTTTGTTTTAAAACCTTTCTCCAGCTGCATGATTAACTTCTATTCTATGGATTGATATTGCTATGGAAGGCAATACAGTTAAAAATATTAATTCTACTTGAAAATAAAAATAAAATTCCCATTCACATACTTCTGAACTGTAAAAAGCCAAATGATGCTTAAGGGCTTTGTGCAACAGGAAAAATTCAGTGGTTGGCATGGCACCTGTTAACAACAGGCGCTGGCGGGACACGCAATTTCTATTTTGCAGTCCTGAGCGTTTCAGACCGTGTGGTGTAGCTATCTGGTGCTCCATCACCATTCCGAAATGCTGATCTGACCGTAATCCTATCTGGGGAGGAGCCTTTCATGTGGTTCCTGTTAAGGGGGAAACCATTTCCCGGCTGCTTATTGGAGTGCCGGCCCCGTGCACAGCTGTGTCCGCCAGTGGGACCTGTAAGGAGGACTTCGCTTTGTCAGGAGCCCTGCCCACTTCTCTACGCCTGATGAAGAGCCTGACATACTTGAAATCGCTCCTGATGTCTACTTAAAAAATGTCTTTGTCCTTCTTACTAGAAAATGCATAGAAAATTACATAGAAAAATGCAGCACAGACTTTTAAGTGTTACTGGCATGGGACTGGAGCTGCATGTTAATCATTATAAATGGTGTGGCTGCGGCTGAGGAGAGCGTCTGCTGCTCCCCCGCCTCTGCTTCTTGCAGGAGAGGGTGGTTGGCTCCGGGGAAGCGTTGTCTGTGAGCTCCACAGCCCCCGAGTGCAGCAGCTGGCAGCAGCTTTACCTGGGAGAGCCCACAGATGGCATACAGAAAGAAATCACTCTGTTATTTTTCCTTTTCATGCAAGAAGTCCTACCCGGGCCGATCAGCTTTTGGTATTGTGTGTTGGCAGAACCGGGCTGCCTTCAGGAGCGTCCTTAGATGCTTCCCTTTAATACTGCTCTCCCCCATTGCCCAGATGATAAGACTCTCTTTCTTCTTGGTGGTATCTGCCAGAAGTTTAGTACTTTTCCCTTATTGTTGGCTTTTTCTCATTGTTGCAAACTGAGAGACAATTTCTTTATTTTTTATGTGGGTTTATGCTCATATGGAATCTCTTGGAGTTCAGTGAATAAGGGTGGTTGGTGTCAGGTTCTTGCACCATGTCCTATATTCCTTAGGAACTGTCAATCAGTATTGTTTTCTGTACTGCCATTGTAAGTGTGTCCTGAAATGTGCATCCTTGGTTTCTAATACTTGTTTATAGGTCATAGAATCAATCCCTAAAAGAAAAAAAAAATAAATCCCTTGGCAGACAGATAAGTGTTTCTGACTGGCTTGATATAACTGAGGAAAATCTTTTTTCCTTTCAAGTACAACACTGTAACATCCGGTGCATGAATGGAGGTAGCTGCAGTGATGACCATTGCCTCTGTCAGAAGGGATATACGGGAACACACTGTGGACAGCGTAAGTTACACTTTTATTAATATAATAGATATATGCATGAGGTACTGTGTACAGTTAAGTAATTCTGGGATGTGTGGGTTAGGCACCCTTTAGCACTATATTTCAACTGATTTTGACCTTGGTTTTGATCAGGTACAGTAGAATTTTACAGGAGAACACATGACTTCGTAATGAATGCTGAGTAAATTATTTCTCATCAAGACTATTAAAATAAACATCATGTGAATTCATAATAATTCGATATAACTTGATCCTGTAGTTCTCACACTACCATAATTCCCATTGACCTCTAGGGCTTCCCACTCACTAAAGCAATAGGCCGTTTTACATGGGATTCAGTTTTCATCTATAGACAAAATTAAGCTTTTAAATACAAAGCTTTATTTTAATTACAGAGGTTTGCTTCAGACTTTGCTAGTACGCTTTAGGAATTTTGCTCATTTTGATGAGCCTTATTAGCATTGATTGACATATTTGTGATTTCCTCAATCAATCCTGAGTCAACAGCATTCCTGGATCCGATGCTTGAAATCGCTCCCAAACTGACTCTGGTGGTCTCTTGGTCTTCTTGGCTGGAATGCTGTGAAGTAACTTAAATAAGGATGTAAACACTGCTTTTAACCAAGGCTGTCATGTTGCTATCTAGTGAACTATTGGTCTGACAGAGAAAATGTGTTTAGCTCATTTAATGAAAACCTTTTGTGCTCTGTCAAAATCAATGGCACACTTTACATGAACTTCAGTGGGACCAGGAATTTACCCTAATAATCTGGAAGAGGATCACATGGTGAAAGGATTAAGAATTGTATTTCTGCCTTCTCTGTGAAATATCAAGTGGATAAAAGAGGATAAATGGAAACCTCCTTTCTACTGAAGTGAACGTGAAACGGAACAAAGAATAATGTTGCTCAATGAGCATCAAATTGTATTTAAAAGGCCATTTTTCATGTGAATGTTCTATTTTCTGATTAATTTTTGAGAGCAGCTGCTTTTGGAGTTTATTATGAGGAAAACTGTGTTCTGAATCTAGTGACTGTCACACAGGGGAAGAATATCTTGGATTAACTTTGTCAAAATAGCTGCTGGTTACAGTTTGCTGTCCTAGTTAATAGCATGAATTATTTAACATCAGCAAACAGCCTTTTAATACTGGATTATTTTTCTATTATGGTAGAGGAGCAAATACATTTTTAAATTTGCTTCTGAATAGGGAAAAATCTTGAGGGTTCAGAGATGAAATTTTCTTCCTTCTATCTCCAGTCTCTACTATTTCAGTGTTTCTTTGTTGAAAGTTTGAAAGAGGTGTTATTTTGAAGTTAGGTGTAGCCATCCCAAAGATGAAGGCTCTGAGAGGTCAGAAAAGCTGTGATTTTTACTGTGTTTATATTATGCTGTCTTGAAAAGATCAATTTGTGATACTAATGAGGCCAGGAAATAAGAAAAGATTGTAAGTAGATTCTGGAAAAAAGGAGTGTCCTGTCCTGTTACGTTTACCATTTTTTACCGGTTTACCAGAGCTGGTAAAGTGCATACCATCATGTCTTTCTGGAAATAGCTCAATAAATATTAATTTTGCCTTTCATCTGATACAGCTGTCTGTGAAAATGGATGTCTAAATGGAGGAAGGTGTGTGGCTCCGAACCGATGTGCTTGCACATATGGGTTTACTGGACCCCAGTGTGAAAGAGGTATGTGCCCTAAAACAGTGGAAAAAAATTGATGTTCCAACGTGCTTAATAGTAACTTTAAAATACTTAAATAGTAATATGAAATAAAATATTTAAATAGTAATATTTTATTGCTGTCTGTGAATAAGATAAAATAGGATTAACATTCTTATAGAATACAATGTAAGGAAGCTTTACTGAAAGGGAAACTCCAATCTCAGAAAATAGTGGAGATATTAGTTAGGGAATAGCACAAATTAAGATGGTAACAGCTTTCCTAAATGGCATTTTTAATGAGAAAGAAAACTTCAACATTGATTTAAAGCCAAACGTTCAATATTATCTTCTTATTGTGATTTTTATATGTCACAAGCATTGATTGGTATGATTTTAATGGTTAGCTCTTCAGTTCATGGTAGGTTTACCAAGTGCTGTTTTCTTTTTCCAGGACAAAAATCCCCATTTATTTTACTCTAACAGTAGGGTTGTTGAGCCTTTACCTATTCTAATCTATAGTTGAATTGATTTGATTTGATTTGATTTACTTAAAAATAAATTTTAAGTAGCGTTTTTGGCAATGTGTGAGATTCATAAGGATAGAAGCCAAGAGCAGATACACAAGCAGCTGATTAAGGCCTTTCTTTTGTTTACTCTTTTGCTATGAAAATGTTCCAATGGAAGAGGTGGCAAATAAAAAATATTGATCAGTGTTTTTAGTCAAACTTCAGTTTCTAAGTCATTAGAAGAGCTCTTAGTATCTCTGATGCATTTGCTTGCCAATGGTAAGCAGCATTTTGCCTCTGGCATGTTTTGTTTTGGCAGAGTTTATTCAATTCTTTCTGTTTTGTACGGATTTATTGTTACCAATTTTAGATTTTTATTTGCCTATCCATAGTGATAATCACAGCAGTTTCCAGGTGAAAACACATCTATACCAACTGTCTTATCCCGTATATGGATTTTTTTTCAGGGTTATTAAACCAATTTAATGGTTCATTTGAGAGAGATGTAGTGAACAATGTTTAAGTATAATGTTTCTGTTGATTTTTGTAATATTAACAATAAAACATTTTCATTTGTTAGAGCTACCAATTGATCTGTTTAGTTGGAATTTCATACATACTACTTATACAATAGGTTCTGTTAAATGTCTATGAACCTGGGACAGAATAGACACCAATAACCTGATTTTTTGCTTTCATGTAGGCTGTGTGCTTAGCACATTAAATTTCTGTCAGTGAGTGTGTCAGATGAACACTGCTGTCAGTGCTCCACCTAGAGTAATGGTTGGCTCTCTTACATCAGCAGCATAGGTGGGTGATGCAGAACAACAAATCTTAGCCGACCAAAGCTTTTCATTCTGTGCTATGGCAGACAGTAGAATGAAGCAGGTATTTCCTGCACTCCCTACAGCAGATGAAATTGCTGTGTAGGCACTGTGTGAAGCCTTGCCAGTTGCCCACTCAGATCTTATAAAAGTAGTTCAAACTGATGGTGAAGTTTTTCTGAAGACTGAAAAGTAGCTGTGTTGTGAATCTTGGGATCTCACTGCTGGAGAAGAGTAAGAGGAATGGAAAATTAGGTTAAAAATCCTAAGTTTGAAGAGAATAAAGGCTTTATAAGTAAAGGATCTACTGAATATTACTGCAAAGGCTTTGAATTTCAAGCAATGACTGCTTGTTTTGCATGGGTGAAGGTTCTGAGCTTTCAGTCCAGTGAGGAGGTATAAAGTGCAAGTTCAGAAGAAGATTGTTCAGTGCTTTTATGTTGTCAGATCTGGGACCAGTTTGATTCCACCTCACTGGGGCAAGTTTCAAGGCTGAAGCCTGCTGACTGTCCTGTCCCGCAGGGTTCCCTGCCTTCTGTCGGGTGGAGTGAGAAATTAGTGAGACAGAGCCATTTGAGCCAAATCATGCCCTCGTGAAACCCCATGCATGTTACTGAACACAACCGAGGTGGAAATCTGTAACATGCCTCATCCATAGGCAGTTTTTACTTAGAACATGGATTTGATTCTAGGGTTATCAATAAAAAAGAAAATATACATTAATGAGCTGTAGTATTTCTGGCTAATGCTCACTGTGGTATTGAGGCTAAATGATAGTCATATCTTCCTAGAAAACCTCTGAAATTTGGCTTCTTTCACAGAGATTTCCTGAAGCCTCTCTACCTAGCTGAGCTAATATGTTCCCCTCCTCTAAAAAGGGTGTGGTGGTTTTTGGTCCCAGAATCACATTATGCCATCAGAAAAACGTTTTCTGAAGATAACTTTTCAAGTGTAAGCTAATGTTGGTCTTAGTCAGAATAACTTGCATTGTTCAGCACATGCACCTGTGTGGTCATTAGGGAGTTGTCTGGCTGCATATGATTTTACACATCTGTCAGCTAAGAAAGAAGTCCATATTTTGAATCTAGCTTTGGAAAGTTATGTGGATTTGTGACACTCCCTGGTGGGCTTCTGATGTATATGTAGATGGATGGTATCCAGTAAATTGACAAGATTCATGCCTTGTGGAATAAAACTGTGTCTTTATTAGAAGGAGAAGAAAAGAAAAAAACTGAACAAAACCAAACCAAAGTATCTCTATGTGTTTGGGGGGGGGTAGTGGGGCGGGAGCAGAGTGGGGAGGGGAGCAGAGCGGGGAAGGAAATTACTCCAGAGAAATTTAAACTAACACATTTCTTGGAGAAGCAAGAGAGAGTGTTTTGAAAACACCATTTCTGGATATAAATGTAACGTGAAGTGATACGGTTTTGTGGCATGCACGTTCTCCATCTGTTTGGCTGTGGTTTGACTTCTAGGTTATGCCATGCCACAAGTTAACAGTGATGTAAGTAATTTACTGCTGCATATCATGCAGTACTTTTGTCTAGAAGCATCAATAGTAACGGTCACAGACTGTGGCACGCATGTCACCGACCAAGGAATGTTCCATCCTTTGCTGCCTATGTCGTAGCTTAGAACCGTCTTGAATAAAACAATGTTGAGGCAACCAGATTCCTGGGGGTTATTCCATTAATCTGATATGGAAAACAATTAAAATGTTGCAGGTGGTTGTAGCAAAGTTAGTGCCAGTTTCTTAGATCCAGAGACTAAGTTGTGTAGTTCTATGTCTACTGCTTTAGGTAGTTTTTCCATACATTTGGTCCATATTTGTAATACAGATCAGCCTGATTGGTATTACCTTAGTAAATGCTGACCATATGATTGTTAATGAAGATCTGTGAGACTTCTGTATAGGTCAGTAGCTTCAAATACATGCACAATGAAAGGGCTTTATCTGGAAAGATGTACTGCTTTCACAGTACAGCAAACTCCCATCAAATTTGTGGCCTGAGTATTTTTATATATTTATTCAGTCATTTTTTGAGAGGGTAGCAGCTGGCCTTGGACAGTTTTGGCGCACAGATTGCTTTTTGTGGGTCTTAGAAGTGTTGATGGTGGTATAAAACACTGTAAACATGAGCAGAAGGAATTTTTAGATTCGTTATTATCAGTGGAGTACCTCTTCATGTTCTGGGAGCGTGTACCATGTCACTGGTGGGGTATGCTTTGTCAGCTGCACTGACAGCTGTGGCGTGGTCAAAACTGGTACACATGTATCACTAGCTCCTAAGCTGGTGTGTGTGGTGTTTGGCACCTTTCCAGAGCAGGGGAAGCCTCCTGGGTGTACTGTCAAATATGTGCATGTGTATCCTAAGTACAACAGACCTGACTTTTCTGTGGGATAATGTTCATAGAAAGGTGAACGTGACATAAGCTAAACAGTAAAAGTGTAGTGGAGTTGGAAATGCTTCCTACAGCAATTTAAGACACATTTGAAATACATAGTCCAGAAAGGAAAATATTTCATGGATATTGGCTCAGTTAAAATTTGAACTTCAAGGATTCCTTGTGGAAGGTGCTGAGTTCTCTGGCTGTGATTCAGTGGTGGGCTTTGACATGCATTTAAATTCAAACCTGAGATGTCCATATGCCTAAAATTATGCAAGTGCTTAAGGGCCTTGCTGGATTTTGGTCCGAGCTTTCAAGAGTCAATTAAAATCCAAGAGGTGCACTCAGTGTTGTTTAGCATATCATTCAGTCATATTGTTAATGAAAAGAAATCACAGGTAAAAGAAAATGAAGATGCAAGCAAAGCAAAATTTCTTCTACTGGTTAAAAACTGGACGCCCCATCTTTACGCCATTTGACTTTTAATGCTGAATAACTTGAGTGAGTTACAGATTCTGCAGTTCCTTTTAGTGTTGCTGAAGGGATTGAGAGCAGAGACTTAGTTTATGTTCCCCTGAGGATGATTCAGAACATCCACAGCTCTTTTTATTGTCTGTAAAAGAGCCTAGGGGATTTAGCTGGCTATGTGAGATGCCCGCATTTGGGTCATGTGAAAACATCCCTATGTCATGCACTTTATGAAGTCCAGAGGAAAAATGATGTTAGAAGCTCAGGGAGATCAGACATCCCTATCAGATTTGGTAGAACTGTGTCTTCCAAACTTGTGCATAAAAGCTTCCTTGACTCTGTATCTGTTTCTCTTTGGACAGTTGGATGATTATACCTTAAGAAAGCAATTTCTGTATAATATAAAATTGTATATTGTTGTTATCCTTGAAATGCAAAAATGCAATGAAATGTGCTTTTCTTTTTCTTTCTGGATCCATTTAGAGGAACACAGTGGAAGCTTAGAATGTGTTACAGCCCTGTTTGTTTATTTGAATGCTTGTGACAACATCAGGGGCTCAATCCTGCTACATTTTGGAGTTCTGCCACTCGCTTCGCATAGGAACAGAATTGGGCCTGATGTAGTTCAAATATTAAAAATGTACCACGTGTGTTTTGGTTTTTTTCTGTACTCAGAATATGAGCAAATGATTGCTTTTTCTTCAAACAGAGTCGTTTCTGTACTGCTCTCTTCATGGCAGGAATTTTTTGCATAATTTTTAATTATATTTGGCCATTATTAAAAGTTCCCAGAATTAATGCCATATGTAAAAATATCTTTCCCAGAGCCTCTCTGTGAAAGTGCAGCCGCTGAAAGTGGTAGAGAGTAGTGTAGTGCTGTGTGTATTTCTTTCTAAATACTACAACGGGTAGAATGTTTTCACAAAGAAGACACTGCACCCCTTAGTGTGCCCCGTCTCTGGTATTTAGTCTAAACGGAAAGTAAATAACAAAGTGTAGATAGCAGTAAAAGTATGTTCCCAAAGCCTTATGTTGCATTTAAAGTAGTATTGCAGCATATGGTAGCTGGCAAACATTTGAATAAACTTGATTTCTGTAGCTGTCTTCCAAGAAACACATCTGTTGACATAGACATGTAGTTTCTGCAGCCCTGTAACATGAATGCATGTACAGTGTTATAGCAGCAACTAAAGGATGGCTAAGCTTGAGGGACTGCAATAAGGATTTTTGCACATCATTTTCCCCCTGAAAAATTATGAAAAATGGCTTCAGGCCGAAGATAAGGATATTTGGTCACGGACTGACGTTTTATTGTCTAAAATAATTTTAATACATGTTGCCACCCCTTGATGTTTTTCAGTTTTAAACCAAAAATTCAGTATCGGTGTCTTACATTATCTTTTCTATAAAAGAGGTGGAGATAAATGAAGGAGGAGTATTTTAATTTTTAAAACTGAAGCTGCACCTTAATGGTGTAGAAGTCAGCCTCTGCAGAATAACTCTGTGTGATTTAAGATGTTTTATAATACTTAGCCATATAATCAATAGATCTCTGGATCAGAACTCAGTACTAAGCTCAGTCTGTTACTTGATGCCAAAAAGCATTTTTAGGATCTTGTGTATGTGAAGGTTTTTATCCACTGTTCTGCACCGTGGAAGTACACCCTATAACCAGTCGTGTGTCGCTTGCTCTATGCTTTGTGCATCTCAAAATATCACATAGCAAATTTTAAAATGTTTCTTCAGATATATGCTTAAAGCTTAATCAAGATCCATAAATGATTTCAGTGCATATGGCCTTAAGTCTCTTGTGAGATGTGAGGGCTCCAGCTTTTGTACATGAAGCTGAACATTTACATTTTGTTCCAAATTGAGTTTCGATTTCAGTCAAACAAATTCAAATCCAAAGTTTTCATTCAGCTATTTGGCAGCCTTTTCTGTATTTCCATGCCTTCTTGATTGGCTGCTAAGGGCGCTGACCTTTAGATGTGCAGTAAGGTATTATTTGGACTTTGTTTTGTTTAGATCTGATTTTAGTTGTAGCAGTGGAGATGCATACAAATTTAATCACAATTTGAGGAGCCTATGTTTTGGTATAAATTATAATACAGACATTTTAATTGAGTAGCTGTGGTGTTCTAACCTGTAAGACTTGATTCTTGCATGTAGGACATTGAAGGGACTCACATGAGAAACATTGAGATCGTTCTTTTGGTACTGCAGACAGCTTTGCTGTTGAACCTGATGCCTCCTCCAGCAGTGCTGGCAGCCTGTGGTACATGTTTGCTGTACGAGAAATACAGTTCTGCTTTCTTTGCAGCCAGGGGCTGAGCCTTGCACTGGCTTTGCTTGCACGTAGTACTTGTGATCTGCCTTGTAGTGTCTTAAGAAATGAAGAGTGGAGGCCTGTGCTTTCATCAGGAGGTTTTGTCGAAGTTATATACACAAAGAAATGTCTATGTTTGTTTGGTTATGCAATGTTGCATTAATACAGATACGACTTTTATATACACAGTGCAGGCATGTAACTTCCCTGAATGGCCTACACTGCCAGATCTATGCTCTGTGGAGCTCCAGGGAGAACTGGGAAGAATCTGATGCATTGTATCAGGAGAGTCAGATTTTTTTGTGTGTGTGGAAAAATTGAGGCAGCTTGTATTGATTTTGGTTGTCATTGCAACATGGTGTTGTATTTGAGGCCTTCAGAATGAGTGTCTTCAAGCTGTTCTTGCTCTCTTAGTACCATTGCAACGTGCCCATTTTTTGTAGTTTCAGCCATCTCCCAATTCCTGGGTCACTGTAAAACTTGTAGAACGTAAAATAGCTGAGCAGAACCAGTTTCTCACTGAGCTTTCCATAGAAAGCTTGCTTTCAAAATGGTGGCCCTGGGAGCTGAATGTGATACAGAGAATGAGGAAATGCAGCAGAGAACTTATTAAACAGTACCCACTTAGCTATTTGTGGAGAGAATTGTTCCTTCTTCTCTGGGCTGCAATATATTTTGATACAAGAAAGCACAGCTACCTGAAATCCTTCGATTTATTACAGTGAAAACAAATGTTTTCATTGTAAATCACCCTGAAATTTTATATGAGTATTTTCTATTCATACCTTTTTTTCTTATAGAGCTTGTAAGCTGACAATTTTTGTTAGAGTTGCAGCAGAAAAAAAAATAAATATCGGTATGTATGATACCATACATGATACCAAGTTTGTGTTATGGACTTCAGTTTTTCTTTGTTTTTTAAAGTAATCTGAAACTTTCATGATGGTCGGTTCTAACAAAGAAAAGAGACCCTCTTTTAAAGTATCACAGATTATACCTAATGCAAGGATAAACTGACAAGGGCATTTCCAAGTAAAACAATTCTTTTAAATAGGTCAGCTGCAAAATGCTAATGAAAATGTGTCTTAAGCATGAGATGCTCAAAATGGTTAGTGCAATTGTTTTGTCACATGTAAGTTTCCTTGCAATGTAATTGCAACAGAGTTGATGAAATCATTGTGAAAATTACAACTTTTCTAAAGTAAACTGTTACATTTAGAAAGATACCTCATATCCTATCTCAGCATGAAAGTTGCAAAAAGTTGTAGGAAACAACTGCCTAAGAAGAGCTGTAAGGATAGTCACACTCACACTTCCAATTGCTCTTCAGAAGTTCACGAATAATGACCAAGTCATTTTTATATGGTGACAGCTTGTACAGTTTGGCACTCTAGAGAAACACTGTAGGAAAAGAAGAGAGGCCTAAATAAGGTCTGAAAAGAAAGGAACCCTAAGAGAAATATCACTCCAAATTCTGCTCTGCTGTAAACCAGAGCCTAGCTTTGCACTCCTTATCCAGAAGAAACTGCTTTTGGAAAAAGGTGGAATTTCCTTATGTAAAGAAACCAAGATTCAATATTTTTCTTTGAAAGAAGATGTACAAAGGCTAGGGATAAGTAATTTAAAAAAGCATGAAAGGTGTTAAAAGTGCATAGATGTGTACACTCATATATACACATATGGTTTTATATTTTAAGAAAAGAAATGTGAAACCTTGTAAGCACCTGATTTTTGATTGTGATCTTATACATTTACTGTGTGTCTATCACAGGTATTAGCCAGGCTAAACTAGCACAGGTAGGTTAATGTAACGGCATTTTGCTGTGCCATAGGCTTAATTTCTTTTCATGGTCGTGTAATTTAGATTACGGGTCCCGTTCTGAAGGGGATGGCCTCTGCACTGTATTCCTTGGTCCCAAATGTTTAATTTAGTGTGTGACTCTTAATTTTAAAAACAGTTTAACTCAAGTCAACCTGGCTTATGAGGTGATCTTGGTCATGTTTTATAATGGCTCTGTCTTCATCACTTATGTTTTTTGCAAAGTTTACCCAGTGATCGAGGAGTTTCAGTACTGTCCCCATTTCCTCCGTACTTCTTGGGATGAATGGTCTGCTGTGACCCTCTCATGCTTTTTCTTCCAACACAGAAGTGTTGACAGTCATAGTAAAACAGGAGCTTAGCAGAAACCTGTATGCTTGCAGTTCTTGCCTCCTTAGGGAGGTGACAGCTGGTGGCTGATGCTTTTGTCATGCACCGGTACACACAGCATGGAACAGAGCCCCTGCTCCACTGTGCTGAAGGAGAAGGGTCCTTGCTGCCATTGCAACAGTGGTAATAAATTCAGTGGCATTTTATTAGACTTAACATATTTTTTCTTGTTTCTGTATACACAGCAATCATTTAGGGCTCTTTGGTCTCAAGATTAAGCCATCAGTTTTTGTCGTAAGTCCTTTTACATTGGTCCCACTGCTTACAATGGCTCCATTGAATCTATTGGTAGATGAGTTTTCAGCAAGGATGGAGAAATCAGTTCAGGAAATCAGCAAAAACAGCCAGCACACTAAAATGCACATCTAGTATTTAGTGGAGTGACTCCTACCTATCAAATAATGTATTTATTATTTTTTTTTAAATAGAGCTATAACAATTACAGAAGACAGGATAATTTCTAACGGTATTTCAGCTTACAGAGTCCCTTAGGGTTGAAGAGGCCTCTTGAGATCATCTAGTCCCACTCCCTGCTCAATCAAGATTGGCTAGAGCAGGTGGCCCAGGACCGTGTCCAGCCACCTTCTGGAAAATGTGTTAAAATAGATGTTAGTCCGTGATTTGTAACACCTCCAGCTGTATAATTGAGACCTGCCAGCCATTTAAGGAAGGTCCAGTGCTGACATAATCCTGCATGTTTTGCATCTTTTCTTATTTGTGTATTCTGCTGTCCAGAGGGTGTTTGTCCTGTGGCGGCAGTTGATTGAGTGCTGTGAAATGAAAGCACATGTTTTGCTTACAATTTCTAGTGTACTTGCCTAATAAAAATCTAAAAATGGAACAGATAGTTTAAGAATATAAAACAAGCTGACAAAATTACATTGGTTCATGGGGTGTAGGACAGGGAATGGTTTTAACACCTAGTAACACCAGTAACTACAGTTGCACTGTCAGGGGAATTTTCCTATTTGCACTTGACACTGGCTGTACTTATCTGCTTGCCACTTAAAACAAAAAGATGGGGAGATGCTTTAGGTAGCTGACTTATAATTTCACCTGATTTAGGAGAAAACTGTCTCCCTCAGTGATGGGAGATTTTAGGATCTCAAAAGCTCCTATGTCTGCTTAAATTTCTGAGAACTGCAGCAAGAAATAAAGCAATAAACATACAGTGGAAAGAGCATGCTGTGCACTTTCTTCGAAGTGCAATTAAGATGGGTCTTAAAGTGAGGCACCTTGAACTGCTTCTTCAAGGGCCACTGGACAGGTCTCTGTGCTGGAATAAAATGTCCAGACATCTTAGTTCAGTTGAGCAGTACAGTGACAGAATACTACTTAAGCTTGAAATGTTTACAAGAGGTAATAGTAAAACCAGCAAGCAATGAATTATAATTGTCCTGCTGGGATATGATGAAAGCCTTTATGAGGATCTCCATATCCTGGTGGGACAGTATGGGTGGTAACTTGGAGAGATTCGTAAAATGGTAGTATGACAGCTTTACAGTTGGATTAATACAGGCTTCAAAAGAAACCACAGGGTCAAAAATTACTTCCAGGCTGCAGGCTTTAAAGGCAAAAAGATCTGCCATTGAAATGGGCAGTTAAAGAGGTAAGTTGTACATAGCTGTGAAAGGAGAGTCAATGCTAGATTATTTGGGCTCCAATAACCTTTAAGATAAGATATAATTTAATGATGCGGATACTGTGTCTGGAGTTGAATTGCATAGTGTGAATTATTCCAGTTACTTGATTCTTGAGGTGAAGAGTAAAGGAGTAGTAAGAGGACAATTTGTGAGCTTTTTGAGGGATTGAAATAAGGAGAGGGTAATGTCTTAACACACTGAAATTGGATCGAATTTATAGGGGCTTATACAAAAAAAAGCAAGAGCAGCAGGTGAGGAGGGAACATAGGCAACAGGGAGATGGCAGAGGGGATCTAGTCAAATAGTTTTCACACATCTCAGGAAGAGAGCATTGAAGGCAGCTTGAGAAGTTTAGACTGCTGCTTGGGCAGGGGAGACCCAGCGGAGATGTGCATTCCATTCATCTGAACGGCTCTTCTAGTAAAAACATTGCTAGACACAAGCACAGTCCAGGAATGGCAAATGATGAATGACTTAGCAAGCTATCTTGCTGGGTATTTAATCTGTGTGGTTATCTAAATAATTTGAAATGCTTCTCTTGGCCTGAGCCAGGCTGGGCAAAATGAAGTGCCATGCATTAAATCTTATGCTATTTCAACTCTCAGGTCCCAGCAGGAACCCAACAAGATATGACTCCATGAAAGGTGATACTATATTAAACTAACAGTACAAGTTGTATCAAACTCAGTTCCAAATTCAGTACAAAAAGTTGTGGTTTTTAGAAGTAATTTTAAATCTAGCACTAGCACTTCAGTCACTTGCTGATGTCAGTACAAAAAAAATGCTTTGTACAGCTGCTGACTGCAAGGAAGATGAGAGGTTAAATTGGGTTAGCGGAAATGAAAGACGTGCAGTGGAAGAAGTATCGGTATCAGAATGTTTATGGAATTTGCCATTAAATAACAGAAGTGTTTAAATTGGAGGACCGATTTAAAGCGTTCCTTTTTAGAATTTTTTCCCCATTTATGTGAAATTGAAATTATTTACAGAGGTGTACAAGGATACATTGTTTTCTTCCTCTTTTAAAAAAAGAAAAGTAAAGGTTATGGCAAATCCATCTTAGTCTCTTACTGTTCAAGTCTTCTTAAGCTAGGGCCTGAGCTACCAATGTGCATTAGAATAACTCTCCTATTCTTACTACAGTTGATTACAGTGCTCTGTTATAAAGGGTGGAGACACTTGGTTGTTCTCCAAAGAAAGTGAGTAATAATTGACCTAATGTACAGAGCACATGAATAACATATTCTTTTGGTAAGAAATTTATGTTTTACAGGGTGTGCTAGAGTTCACATCCCTTTTTCACATCTTCCAGAAGATTTTAAAATACTCAGCTGCTCTATTAAATTTCTAATTCAACAAATACTCAAATACAAAGTATGCGTTAGATAAAACTCTTGAGTTGAATCCAAACATTGAAAAATCTTTTAATCTGCCTTGAAAACAGCTGTTTAGAATTTTGAATAGAAAGAACAACTTCCTTCAGCCTATGTTGTTGATGTCCGCTTCAGTCTCAAGCTGGGAGGAATTTCTGTTACTCTGGTGCAAAGTCTTGCTGCTGTTGCGATGATTCGACTATCTGCAAAACGTACCAGGAGGTGTATCCTGGTCCTGTTTGAAATAAGTGGTGACACTTCCTTTGAATTCAATATAATGGACTTAGAGGACTTGAGATAGTTCTGACACGTTAATTGTACCTGTCTGGAGTGCAGCTACAGGAGCCCTTACTGGTATCTCCCACTACTGAGAGACTGCCGCTGTTCTTCATGCTTGTCTGCTGTAGGAATTCTTGATATGAGAATAGTGTTTTATAGTGTCTGAAATCATTTAAACAGATTAGATGGGGTTTGTGCATATAAACATGCAACTTCTGTTCCTTCTTCATAAATACTTGGGTAATCTTGTAAAATTATGCAGTGACTTTGCATTAAATACCGCAAATGAAATTTCTAGGCAACTGCCCATTGCATCTAAGAACCAAAGCAGTTCAAGATGGCTAACTTAACATTGAACATCAAAAGCAGTAATGATTTGCCACTTATTGTAAACTATTACCAAAACCCTGCAGCGAATGGCTTACATTTATTCTATGACTCTTTATTTTGCTGTGTCTGGAGGGTGGAGTATGCATGCATTTCACACACACGCCTGTGCACATATCAGTTGTATATTCAAAAGTCTGGGCAGTATCTTGAACTCGGAGGTAGAAGTCTTATTGTTCAGAGAAGTGAAGCCTGGATGTAACTTTGCAGTAACTATGTAAGTGATCCAAAACCTACTCATGTCAAAGAAAGGGATGTCCAAAGACTTAAGTCAGGGTTGACATGATCGGGTCTTGTCAGCTAGGTTTCAAGGCGTGCAAGGTTATTGAGAAAGCAGTTAGCTTTGTGCTGTGTTACCACACAATACTACCAACCAGTAATTTTGGATAAAAGTAAGAAGTGCTCAGAGACATAAGTCACAAATATGAACATATTTTAGCAAAGATTACTGTTATCTGTGACTGTAAGGTATAGAAAATATCATTGTATGGAATGGTATTTATTGAACAAAAATTTAGGATTTCAAGGTGATGAATACAAAGTATTCTAGTAGAGTATTGTATGCAAACAAAATGCATACAACCTCTTTCAGTTTTATAATATAGTGTGCTTTTTTGCGTGGGGGCTTATGTACTGCATACACAATCTTTCATATGATATTCTCATTTCTAAAGTTTCTTGAATGCAGGTGTGTTAATGTACATTGTTTAACACATAGAGAAGTTTGTATATATGTTTTCCAATAGCCTCTGATGAAATCTAAGTAGTCCTTTCAAATCCTAAGGAAATCGTCGTATTCACTTTAGTGGGATTTAGGTGATGCTCAAGTCTGAGCAGTTGTGGAAGAGTTTTGGGCCTGCCTTCTTCCACGAGATGATGTCTTTGTGGTGGTTTCTCGGTTGGTTGTTTTTGTTGTTGTGGTGGTGTTATGGTTTTATTTGGTTTGGGGTGGGGTGTTTTTTTTTAAAGTAGTCAGTATTGTGTGGTTTGCGGTGGTGCAATATTGATGCATAGGTGCAGATGGAGTACCCAGGATGGCAGTGGCTCTCTGCACCTCTTTCAAAGCAGAATGAGACAGCGGGCAGGGAGCAGGCTTGCTGCCCTGCAGAGGGGCAGCCTGATGCTCATGTGAAAAATAAACAAGATCACTTTTGTGAACAGCGCTTTTAATTGGCTGTTCAAAAGTTGCTGATCCAGTTTCAAGGTCCTTATTAAATGGAATGGGGGAAAGAAAGAGATCAGTATGCTGCCAGGCAAGAGTTCCAATCCAGTGGTTATGTCATTTCAAATGTGTGGGCTAAATTACATTATCTTTATAATTTAGGCTTATAGTATATTCATGCACCAATAAAAATTTCTTATATAAGGGCAGTTTAACCGCTACAAGCTTACTTTGTTTTATAAGCTAAACTATTTGATGCTTTAAAAACATTTTTCTAATGTGAGTGTTATTTATCAGAACTGTAGTTGAAACCTGAAGCTTAATAATACAAATAGATGTTCATACTCCTTCCTGACAAGAATGATGTGGATAAAAGACATTATTTCCAGCAAAAATCTTACTTACCTTTTGGATATAGTGCAGAATACCTCTGATAATCAAGGGGAAGTTTTCTCTTCCACTGAAGTGTCTTAAGTTATGAGCTTTCTACTGTTTTATTTTTTGAAATATTTTGAAAGCCACCTAAAAGTTTTCCCACGGTGCTGGTTACAAGCAGTTGAAAATTTAGACACTGCTTGGAACAGTCTGTTGTTCCACTGTTGCTGGGAGTGTTGCACATGTGTATTGGTGACCACCTAGATTCCTAAATGTACCCATTCTATTAAAAATTAAAAAAATATTTCCTATATTTTTAAGTACAAGTTTAAATTGGCACTGTAATTGCTAAACCTTGCAGCTTAGACAGATGCCAGAGCTCCCACAGAGGGACTTTAAACTGCATTATGCCATACTCTGTATGCATACTCCTCTTAACTCTTTGCTGCTCCCTCCTGCTTCCCTTCTTCTCTCTCCTCTTACCAGTTGTGGGAACGCCAAGGTGCTGCCTGTATCACATACCATTCTCTTGTACTTAGTCCCAAGCAGAAGTCGACTTTTAATACCTGAAGTACACTCTGTCTAAGCTGTGAATCTGCTTTTGGCTTGAGGGGGCTAGGGGAATTGAATTGGATTACTAGCTTCCTAATGGCTTAATACTTCGTTCAAAGCCTAGTGAAGTTAAAAGGAAAAATATATTCAAGGATTTCAGTGGTGTGGATCAGACCCTATATCCAGAGGGTAAGGTAAGTAAGCACTGAGACATTGCTCGTAGATGGATTACCTCACTTCTTTCTGTGAGTCCTGATTTCTTGACACCTCTTAACCGCAGTACCTGTTTTGTATGATACTGAGTTGTGGCAGGAAGAATTGTTGTGAAGATAAAAATGAACAGGATGTGCTTAACAGTCTGGTGATGGTGAAATGGAGGTTCATGTTCTCAGAAATAATTTAAATCTGTATTTCTTACTGGTCATTTATTTTTCTTTTTTGAAAGACAGATTTTAAATCTAAAGATGGGAACACAGTTGGGCCTTGCCATGGTTTATTCTGCTCCAATCAATTGTTCAATTATTGTTCTTTCAGTGTAAAAAATATTTCAGAAGACAGCACAAGTATTTATTGTCTATTAGAAATCCACTAGCTAGTTTCAAATTTTTCCCTATTTAATGGACTTAATTTTATTTCTTAGAATTGGATAGCTGGGAGCTGCCTAGTTTAACAGATAAACAGGATATTGTCGGTGCTGGGTTAGGCCATTCTTCATGTGGCTTGTATCCCCTTTTCCTATCTCCTGTCCTCATTTGTCACTGGCCTGGTGTTTGTTTTTCCTGATTTAGGATTATGGCATTGAACTATACAAATAATATCTGGGTACGTAATTTCTGCTTTATCAGCCTGAAAATATCAAAGTAGAAAAAGAATCAGCTCTACAGATGGGAGGAAAACACCTTTTGGAGAGATGCATGGTTAATATCTGCAATTTGTGTAACTGTTTTTTGGTCATATTTGGTCACCCAGTGATAACAGTGGATAGTATTTCAGAGTGCATAGCCAGGTGGGATACTGTGCTGCTGTGCCAGTGAGATGCTCATCCCGTTGCTGGGACATTCTCAGGCATGTTTTTCCTTCTTGTGGCATGAAGGTGAGCGCTGCCAGTGCCCATTCCCCCTCTGCAAAGCATGGTGCTTGCTGCAGGTCACTCAGCTCCTGGGTGGAGCTGGGACTGCTCCCACTTTACTGAATATGTGGATTCCTCTCCTGGCTGGCTTTGCCTGGCTGGCTGCTCTCTACTAGTTGGCTCTCTGGACCTCCTTTTTAGCTAGGTAGTTGGCCAGCCTGTCCTGGCAAACCTCCCTCTCTGGGTTGGCTGGCGAAGCTCTTGGGCTGGCCAGCCTTTTCCTTCCCTTCCCCTTCCTTTTCTCCCATTCTCACACATGGTGTCTGCTGGCTCCCACTGTTTATCTCTCCATGTCTCTGCCTCCCACTCATTTGTTAGATTTGCTTTGATCCATCCCATCTTTGCTGCCTTCCTGTTTTGCTTTTCTCTGCTCTTTTGCTGTTTTGCTTCTTTGTATCCTTCCTTCCTTCACACTTGTTCCCTGAAGGCTTTCTGCTCCGGCTTTGCCCTACCTACAGGCAGCATGTATCTTTTCCAGAGTGTGCTTGTCTCAGTCTTGTCCATTCATCTGATCTAGCAACAACGTTATTTGAACTGATTAAGGTTATAGCTTGGAGAAATGGTTATGTTTATCACTTTTTTTCCTGTAGGCATTTTTCTAAGTTCCCTTATAAATCTGGTCTGTGCTTACATACAAATGCCTGTGATAAAATCCCAACCGAAGCACTCTGTTGTGCTTCTGTGTAATCTTTCCCATAATTGTAGATTATCAAGTATCTGCGTATTCTCTATAACTCACTGTCAGCTCCCTTAGGACTCTTAGAAATGTCACAACTCACTGTTTTAATCCAGACATCACAATTATAACTATAGTCTCACAAACACTTCATTATGTTAGTGTGGAGTAAGTACTTTTGGGTGATCACAATGATGGGAAAGGAAGTGCAGAGAAAATTAATGGCAGTTGAAAATTTGCTGCTGAGGACCCTGTGAGAGAAGGCATGGAATTCTGTGGCCATTCTTCTGCTTATTTTAATCTTTGTTCCAGAGTCCTTATTTGATACAGTTCCTGCTGATGTGAATTGAGGTTTTGTCTGAGTTAGGACTAGAGAAACAGATCTCTGTTGTTAGATGCTCTAGTGTACCTCATCTCATCTGTGGTTAAAACCCCTGTAAATATCTGTAATTTTTGTCCCTGATTGGCTCATACCTATTTTATAAGTCCTTCTTATGCTCTTTCCACATGGCGAATGTTTTTGTTCTTCCTAATTATAGAATCATTTAGGTTGGAAAAGACCTCTGATATCGTCAAGCCCTCCACTAAAACATGTCCCTGAGCACTGCATCTATGCGTCTTCTAAATACCTGCAGGGATAGTGACTCCACCACCTCCCTGGGCAGCCTGTGCCAGTGCCTGACCACCCTTCCAGCGAAGACATTTTTCCTAATCTCCAATCTAAGCCTCCCCTGGTGCAACTTGAGGCCGGTTCCTCTTGTCCTGTCACTTGTGACCTGGGGGAAGAGACCGACCCCCCCTCGCTGCAGCCCCTTGCAGCAGCTGTGGGGAGCGATGAGATCCCCCCTGAGCCCCCTCCTCTCCAGGCTGAACCCCCCCAGCCCCCCCAGCCGCTCCCCGTGGGACTCGTGCCCCAGCCCCTTCCCCAGCCCCTGCCTGGCTCTGGACACGCTGCAGCCCCTCAGTGTCCCCCCTGCAGTGAGGGCCCAGCGCTGACCCCAGGATTCGAGGGGCGGCCGCACCAGTGCCCAGCGCAGGGGGACGGTCACTGCCCCGGCCCCGCTGGCCACGCTGTGTCTGACACAAGCCAGGCGCTGCTGGCCTCCTTGGCCACCGGGGCCCCCGGGGGGCTCATGCCCAGCCGGCCCAGGCAGCCCCCCAGGCCCATTCCCGCCGGGCAGGGCCCAGCCGCTCGCCCCAGGCTGCAGCGGTGTGTGGGGCTGGTGTGACCCACGGGCAGGGCCCGGCGCTGGGCCCGGCTGAGCCTCACACAACCGGCCTCGGCCCATGGGCCCGGCCTGCCCGGCCCCTCTGCAGAGCCCGCTGCCCCCCAGCAGATCAACACTCCGGCCTAACTTGGTGTCATCTGCAACGTACTGAGGGTGTACTCAATCCTCACACTCATTATGGGGTACCTAATATCATAAATCACTCTAAATACAGATTAACAAGTCAGTCCCTAATGATCACTGCACAACCTTGTCAACTGGAAAATACACTCATCCCCCCGTATGTGTTTTCACCTTTCATGACAGAAATATGAATCCCACATGAGAAGGCATTGTTCCCATGTAGCAGCCCATTCTCTTCAAGTGAATATCATCTGTCCTTCTCCTCTAAGATTTTAAAAGTTTTTGGGATTGCTTTTACACATGTGTATCCAGTATAGATATATTTCTGAAAAGAAAAAAAAAAAAAGTCCATAGCATCTATTGAGTTGGAAAATTAATTAGACTACCTAATTGATTGTGCATGAGTTCCTCTGTGGAATGCGTTCTGCTGCTGTTGCACTCACCCAGCACAGAAGATCTCAGGAGCTAATTCCTCTGGTCTTTTACTAGAAACTGACAATTAATTGAACATAAAAAAACCTTGAAGGGTCTTAACACAAAAAACATTACTTGAAAGATCTTTTCTCGTTTTATTAGAGTGATGCCAAGAGGCCTGAACTCAGCTTGAGGCTCCCTTTATCATTCACAAAACACACAAGTCTGTGTCCCAAAGGCTGTGTAGTCTGAAGAGGAAAAAAACCCAACAGCATCCAGAAATATTGGCAACCCCACGTTACATGTGAGGAGCTAATATACAGGGAGATTAAGTCACTTGTGTAAGGACATACAGGGAGTCTGTAGCAGAGTCTGAAACTGAACCCAGGTCATCTCAGTCCCAGCCAAGTGTCTCAACCACAAGACTATCCCTCCTCTTCAGTATGTCAGTGTAGAAAGTAGGCCAAAAAGCAGTTTCCATCCTTTTATACACAGAATTTTGTAAGGCTGTGAAGTATTATGTATTAGACAGGCATCTGGATCAACAGCAGTTTCTGCAGATACTTTTATCTGTAAACAGAAGCAAAGCCTGTAAGGGCTTTGTAAATTTTACATAAATTATATATTTTATCTATAAATAGCATAGTTAAATCTATAAATACTATACTTAATTTCAAGGCATTTTAATGATTTTTAAGAATGGAAAATGTATGTAAGGGACTTAGGTATTCTGTGGCTCTCTAATTTTCATATGTTTTGGGTTCTGCTACTCATATACCATAATGCATTACCTGTGCATTAGTAGCTACACCACACTATGTATATGTTACTCCACGTGGTGTAAGCTGAGAAACGGAGGCTCAGGCTGCATGACAGGCTGATGCACCCATGCTACTCAAAGGTTAAGTACTCCTGTGTTGGGAGTTAGTGAGGCTTGAAGTTTGCTGACTTGAATCTGAGTGGTTCCTATTATGTTGAGTATTTACTTATGTTTTGGAGAACCTCTGTATAACCAGCGTGCTACAAAACCTCTGCTTTAACCTTTTGTACCCCATATGGAAAAGAAGAAAAAAGTGCAAGATGTGCAGATATGTATACATGCATATCCATTATCCTCCTTCAACTAGGATCTCCCATTTTTGTATGAAATCAGCATTACTGTGCTGAAGTATACAAAGAACAGGCCAGAACTGCTCATTCCTCTCAGTGCCCTAGTTAGCTGTTCACAGACACCTGGTTCATTTACTGAACCCCTGATTCCTTTCTCCCACATCCCCCAAATAAAACTTACTTATCTGGTTCTCACTGATGTATGTTCTGGAGCACTACTTTTATGAACTCAGTTTATTGAAACTATTAATTCCAGATGTTCTGTGTATTTACACAGATAAATTTCAGTGATTGTCATGGCAAAAATAAAAAAGGCTCTGAAGGACCACTAGGATTTATGTGGCATGGAGGTGACAGAAACCTTGTTTTTCAACCCAGAATGTCTAAAATAAGTAGTGAGAAATCATCCAAAACTGTATGGTGATCAGTGTAACGGACGATTGAGTACAAATGATGGTTTCCAAAATTCTGACAGTATTCCCTGTGAGCACATAATTAGTAAAATACAATTGGTGCGTTGCTTTTGGTTGAGACAGTATGGCCCAGCTTATGGAAAGAGGTCTTTGATCTCTCTCTTCTCTTCACCCCCTCAATGTGTTCCGTTTTCTACATGCCAGCATGCGCATGCACAGTCACAGGCAACAGGATTCCCCCACTGAATTGTCATTCTCTCACCAAAATCAATGAGTGTTCACTTGTAACTGGGATGTGGACTTCATGCTGGATGTCCATGTCTGGGCACCTACAAAACCAGCAAGTCCTGTCTAATAGGGAGAAAGCATAAATCTGTTGGGATTTTAGTCTCAGAGCTTGAATGTTCATGTTCAAGGCACTCAGGCTAGTGACTGTTTCCCAAGTTTTAATGACTTGCCCCATGTGTGAAGGCAAATGAAATCCTAGGACCTGACATTCCCATCAAGTAGAAGAGATGCCAGTTGCCAGTGCTGAAGTAAAAGTAGATGAACAGTACCTGTTAAGTAAAATAACGTATACACAGCAAGTGTGACGAATAAGGAAAGACCAAAGCCATCAGCACGGATGCTATTAAAAAGAAATGTTAAACAATATGCTGAGAATGCGGAGTTGCTTGCATTTTGAGTAAAAGCAGTTTCGCATGTTTGCCTAGAGTTCATGGTAATTTGAAGTCTTTCAGAAAGACTAGCAATTGTTCTCCACTAATATCTTAAGTTAAAAAATAAAATGTGCTTTTCATTACATTATTAACAGAAGAGTCAGTAAAGATCTTTAACTCTTCTTGCCTGCAGTGTGCAAGTAAGAAAAGAACTTGACCCTGTTTGATAATTGTCTGTGGATATTTCCCCCCCCCTCCCCCCGCCATTTTAAGATAATTAATAATAGTTCTGTACTCTCTCACTACTTGGGAGAATTAGGCTTTTGCTAATGGTTTTAAAAAAGAGTAGTTAATTGACAGTTGTCATAAATAGTTTCTATAATCCTTAGGTTAAAGATGTGATGAGTGCAGAAAGTCTTCAGTCACTCGAGGCCACTCATTCATTGACTTTGTGGGATATCCACCCATTAGTGCTAAGCAAAGGGGACACTCCTTCAACCAAGTGAAGATAGGAGTGACAGTAGACCTTAAAGAAATGATATAGCTTTACTTTTTAAAATTAAATACTAATATATCTGATGTTCATTGGCTCTTTCCAATAAAAATAGAAGTCTAGAAACTCTGTGAGTATCTTTGATTTTCTGAAGATCATTCACAGTTAACAGCAGAGCAATTTAATGCTTTGGTAAATATTACAGGAAAGTGTTAAAGAAGGAAGAACCCTAGGCTCACTGAAAACCTGTAAAAACCAAAGAAGACCAGAAAAATAATAACTGAGAGGTAGGGTCCACATTAATATCTCTAGAATTGTACACAAAATTAAAAGTAATGAAACAAGTGAGTGTTATCATCTCGTGTACTTAATATTGGTGGATATAATATATCTGTGTTTAATAAATGTATACTTGCTTAGTTGAAAACACTTGTGAGTCAAGGATAGATCATTGGCCTCTTGGAAGGAGATGTTTTCTATTTCTAGCAACAGGTATTGAATACATGAGATAATTCCAGAATTATGGCAAGTATTTTGTAACATTTCAACAGGGTTACCATCAGACTTACTCAGAGTTAAGTTGTGCATGTTATTACTGTGTTTATTTTTGGACCACATTCTTAATGCAAATCCCATATATGTGGTTATGCAAAATGAGCCAGATTCTCGTCATGATTGCACTGGTGTACACACAGAGTGATGCCATAGTTTCATTGAGGAAGGAATCTGATCCTGTAACACAGAGAGTTGCATGGTATTTCAATTAAGTAGTTGATGTGTTTCACCCTTAGAGTTAGAGGTGAGATAGTGCCAGAAGCAATTTTCGTACGTTATTGACTTAAATTTGTAATGCTTTCTGAGATTCTTTTAAGGGGTCGTTGTGCAATCATGAAATGAAATAACTGTTAAAATACTTCTGTGAAAATCAAAATACTGTATGTTGTCTTTGTTTTTCAGGTATCTGTTGTGACTTTTTCGCTAGCTATTTGCAACAGAAAACTCTGTGTTACCACCTTACTCAAAAACAACAATATTAGTTACTCCAAAGTCTTCAGGCTAGTAAAAAAAAATCCAGTATTTACATAATATAAAATCTGCCATCAGTAAAAAATATCACTAAAAATACATGTATGTGGGAAGTACTGTGAATACAAAACCCCGGCCAGGTGCCTAGTTGAAGAAATTTGGCCAGGGAGCTGTCTGCCATGTGGAGAAGAGTCTTCATGGGAATACAATATGTGCCCCTTTTGTTTTGGTGAAGTTTTCCACTGCCATAATTTCTCAGGAGTGCTGGTCCTTTAGGGTTATGGCAAAAAGGGAGCTTGCTTAGGTCAAGCTGGGTAATTCCTGGCAGCTGTTAGTTACACAGGAGTGAGAAGAAATTGTTGATTGCTCTAATTACCTTGTTAAAGAGCTGCCACGACTTTAGATGTTCTGCATTCTGTTAGGACCACAAAAGTTATTTGTCCATGTGTCATTGTGGTAATATATACTTACCAACACCCAAAACATCATTATTAGACTTACTGCCTTCCCTTTAAGTGATCCACACTGAAAACAAGTCGACTTCTCACCATTCCTGCTGTATGTTTATTCACTGTATTTCACTTAGTTTGAGCAGTGAAATTGGCTCCCTTCCTCCCTCTCACCTCCCCTTTTTATTTATAACCCGTTTTCAATTCTGGACTGAGTTTCATTCCAGTGCTCTGCAATTGTATTGTGTTTCATGACACTGCAGAGGAACATTTATATTTTAGAAAAAAAAAAAAAAGGTTATGTCTAATATATTGTACCACTCCCTCTCCTTTTCAAATGTGAGCTGTATCTCTTTAAATCCTGTGTGTTGCATTGTCTGAAAGCATTTTCCCTTTCTTTGGATGCTGGTCTATTTAATGTACTGTAAGTCATTAGGATCTATTTTTCTTACACAGTGTGCACTACTTTTGGATAGTCTCAGTTATTTTATTGTCAGTGTCTTCTGGAGCCAAAGAGAAAAAAATATACAGAACTCGTCTACAAGCTTTGTCTTTACCTTGCTATGTAATAGTTAATACTTTGTGGTATGTTAAGAGACTTTCTATAACGTGGCACTTCTTAAGAACTCTTTTTAAAAAGTAATAAACTTCAGCCAACTTGTTCTTTTTAGAGTGAAACTTCCAGAGTTCTTCAATTGAATCCATTCTCCTTAATAATCATCTGGTCTTGACAATAAATATGTCACCAAAGTTAGTTACTTTTTTGCAAAGAAAGATGGAAATAAACTCAGAATTTTATTTCATTGTTGCTAGCCTGTGAAAGAAATTGGAAAAATTAAAATCTGCAAAGAAATGTTCCTTTGTAGCTTATACAGGAAAGTAGGGGGCTAGAGTTTGTCAGGTAACCGATTATTCAGAAATGAGAAGTTATTCTGCATTAGCTGCATTGCTTACTGTTTTCTTCATCATGGAAAAGAATAAAATGTGGTAACAATTTTCTGTATTTGGACTACTGCCGCACATAATTGGGAACAACAGAGCTAAAGCCTTGATTTTGGTGAAATGCTTAGTCTGCGTGTTGGATTAAAATGTGTGCAACAAATCACTCCAATTCTGTAATAATTTTTTGAACATTATTTTTTTATTTTATTACTGTAATGTTATTACTTTTCAGTTACAGACTTCGAGAACTGGGTCAGTTGCAAGAACAAAATTGGCATGAAAATAGTTGTATATTTGTTCTGGAAAATGGATTGCCAAAATACTTTTGAAAATAGTCAGCCTGAATTGTTCTGTACATCAAATGTAACTGATAATGTTAGTCTCACATGGTTAGTAAGCTTTTATTTAAAAGTCCTGTTCTTTAACCAGTATCCTAGGAAGACTAGATAATATTTGCTCGATAGACATGTTAAACAGATCATCTGTGCAGAATTTGGATTTGTGAGGCAGCTTACGGAATGTAAAATAAATTTAGGCTGAGGTGTGCCAGCAAGTCAATATAAGAGAACAATTTGCAACAAGCAAAGGTGAGGAAGACATGCAGAAATGGGGTCATCAGAATAATGAATTAGAGGATAGTATTCCTGGGGCTGGAGTATATGAGGCAGTAACTAACTTTCGTGGCTCACTAATACAGAATCAAGAGTTACGATACCAGTGGAAGTTATTTATTGCAAGTGTTAGATATGCTTCCATAGATGTTTTTTACTCTTGTTAAAATAACGAGAGGCAATTTGGAGCTGTGATCTGTCCGCAGCACAGCTGTGGTATTTTGAGGCATTTCTGCTGCCAGATTTATAACTCTGCCAGAAACAGTGCCTAAATGGTTGTACTCTGAGTCCCTAAGTCCAGTGGCATCTTAGCACTAGCCAGTGTTAAATCTCAGCTATTTGAGCTCTGTGCTGCACTGTGCACTTAGGCAGCAGAAAAAGGGTCTTGTTAATAATAGCCTCAGCCACCTCTGGCACTGGAAGTGAGCAGACAGAAGTGGCACGGTGATAATTTCTCCACATACCACAGCTAAACCTACCAACCCTCATTGGTAAGAAGTGCTAGACATCATAGGAAATAAGTTCTAAAATTTTTACAAAGATTTGTTTTCTTTCCTTCTGAACACCCTCTGATATCTTTGCCATGTACTTTCCAATGATGACACACTGGGATCTGACTGGGGTGAGTAATGGTGTCTGGCTGGGGGGAGGAGAGGACAGGGAGTGCTTAACAGTGAGTAATTATTTAAGGAAATGGCCCGTGTGGAAAAACGAGTGTTGTGATTGGATGCATTTATCAACTGGCGTTTTGGTGTCACCTGTGGACGAGGAATTATTGAGTCTGAGTTTTTAAATGGTTGGAAGTCAGTGCATTGAGCTAACATGGGAATGTTGTGTTGTGTGTCTGGTCTTGATTTAGGCTGTGAAGCAAGATGTGTGACGTGTCCCCTGTTGGGAAAGATGGAGGTAAATAATAGTTATCCTACAGGTTGCTCAGCATGGTCATTCACTTTTCTGACCAGTAGTTAAAAACCACTAAGTCCTGTATGCAAAACGTGATTTCATACACGCCTACAAGTAACTGAAAGGAACATTTTGCAAATAAAAACGGAGTTACGAGCTCATTGCCCGTTGCTGCTTCTCTGGTACAGTGACACACAGAGGTTTGCATTGATGTTTGGGGAGGGGTACATGGGTAAAGCATTCTGTTTGTTCTCTCTGTCCTTATCAGGAGATGTTAGGATATCTGAAAATACCTAGAATCACTTTGAAGGATATTTGGAAATTGAGCCTGAAATGCTAAACCTTTGTGTTCTGTAACTCTCTGTGCTGTGGTGATGCTTACTGCTACAGTTTGCTTGGTCATGCTGTGCTCTTGTGTCAGCTCTGAGACTCTCTGTAATTCTTAGAATTTTACTGCAAAAATTCTCATTTCAGGCACAGCACATCCTGCCTCCTGAAATGAGGCACATGGTGTTTTTCTCCATCATCTTTAAATGTGTTGTTGCCTTCTCTGAAGAGAGTGAAATGATTGAAATACAGTGAAACATACAGTGATGGAAGCTGTGTTTTTCCATTAACAGTATAGTTGTTTCTATAATGAGAGGTATGGTATGGTTTCCAATCCTGTCAAGAAACACGGCTTTCTCAAAGATCTAAAATTTTAAGAGTTGTGTTTCTTATCATATCTATGCTGCCATTGTGTCATCATTTACTTCAGATTTTAGGTCAGACTATGTGATATGCATTTCTTTCATTCCTGGTTTTTATGCTCAGGAAAAGTGACAAGGGTTTTGTTTGTGCAAGGACCTCTGAATCAGCTTTGGTAAATATGATTGTATGTGCTTATTTTTAGGATTCATTTAAGATTCTTCATTTATGGCTCCGTGAAAGCAATTTTTATAAAACACTGTCTTTATCCCTATTCCAAAAGCATAATCTGCATGACGTCATTCTCATACCGTTCTTATTGGTGACTTTTGCATTGATACAGAGTTCCCTTCTGTCCCATTAAATTTTCCCATATATAAGTGTCCAGCCACTAAACATTTTTGGTAACTCCTTTGGAAATCCCATCATCTGTTTTTTCTAATCCTGATCCTATGTTTTCTAATCTGAAAGTTGTGTTTAAGGCAAATTCTCCCCCTCTGTAACAGAGATGTGGTATCTTTTGTTATATCTAGCATTCTCAGCACCTGCCATTCCAGACCAGGGAAAGATGGAAGCTTGATTTCTCATACTGTTCCTGCATCTGACTGCAGTGCTGCATTTTAATTACCCAGTATTTTTTTCTGCTTGCAACTGCATAGGTACTAGTTCTCTCACCATTTAAAATTCCATTTTGTACTTTAAGAATGCCACTGAAACCCCAAATTGTTAGAAATCTTTTTTTTTTTTTTTTCATTAGAAATACATGTTTTGGATGCTTGAGGAAAAAACAGAGTTTAAATTTGCCTAAAGTCATGTACCATGTGGAAAGGATTCAGCTACCTGAAACTCAGCCTGCCAGCCTTTTAGCTAGCGTTATTCTTTGGCTGTGTGAGATCAGTTTCTGAAAGAGCATCCTCAGGTGTGACCGATTGCGGTTCTTTTTTCTGATGGCTGGCCAAGCAGTGGCACGAGCGGTCAAGTGCGGTGGGTCACATGTGGGCAGCGCTGAGCAGGCTTTGCAGAGGCAAGGCTGTGTTTCTGCCTTGTGCAGTCTCACTTCCAGTGCTCCTCTTTTATCCTCAGCTGGTAAAAAAGAACAAACCAACCCACCAAACAGCAGAAACAAAAGTGCTGCTAGGCAGGAAAGTAAGTTCTAATAAAGATCAACTTTAAGGTACTTCACTTGCCTTAGAGCCCTTTCTGACCTTTCTTTCAGTATTTGTACGATAATGGAATATTCCTTTCTTTCCTTTTTCCCCTGTACTGAAGAGAGGGAAAGTTGCCAGTTTGCGTTGCTGAGGGTGGTTTCAGTTACACAGCAGTCTTGGCTGCATTTGGGGGTTCATGCAGAATTTACCCATGTGAAGTGCTAACAGCTAGGAGGAATGCTTCCTCCCTCCAAGCAGTGTTCTTTGCTGCTCAGCCAGTGTGCAACAGAAGGAACTGTGTGAGCTATGCATACTGTGTGCTGAAAACTGGGAAAGCAGCATTTATTTTATCTTTACCCATTTCTTTATGATGGCAAGAGATGGTGTTTTCCTGTTTTTGGTAGTGAGATCTTGCTCACGGTAAGATAAATGCTGCCTTGCTAGGGTTTCATCCTTTGACCTTTGCATCCATTCAGTTTCCGTTTATTTTAAGAGAGGTGGAGGAGTCTGTCAACCTCTCTACCAGGTGGTTATTAGTTTGGAAAATCAGGCTGTTAATTTGAAACATCAAGAACTCTTTACAGGAGATTTATAGGGAATGAATCTTGGAGGAAAGAGTGGCCAGAATTTCATCCAGCATCCTTGCTCTAGCTCCGTTTAGTTAAAAATTTAGTTTAATCCGGGCTCCATTAGTTAAAAAAACCAAACCAAAACCAACAACCTGTATTTTTACATTAAAAATTATATTGTGCTTGCAAACAGAAGGTAACGTGAACTGAGGGCTTAAGATCTGTATCTGGTCTCAAAAGTCTTGCGTTATCGTGGTACTTGGAGTCTCTTTGGTGCTGTCCAGCATTACTTGGAACAATTATCATTATTTATTGCTGTGCTTGGTTTTGATCAAAGGCTGCCAGTACTACATATTTCAGCAGCCTCTCTGATGCTTTTAGGAGCATAAAGGATCTTTTGAGAAGATAACTAGAATTATTTGATGATTGTGGCTGAAACAGGAACAAGCTTTAGATCAAAATGCAGCTTGATTCATTCCTGCAGACTTAATAGGCTGGATTCTTGCATGGTATAAACCAGCCTCATTCTATTGCCCCCTTGCTCTTTTTGACAGAATATGAACTTAATGTGGTTTTACAGTTTCTGCCATCTTCTCAGTTGTCTGAGGCTCCCTGTGGAATTATTTCCTATCAAAATACCTAAGAAGTATGTGATGAAACATATAAAGTTGTTAGATAACTGTGACTAATGCCTTGCTGAAGGCTGCTTGCATGTGCTGCAGTTTGCATTAGAAGTAACATAAAACATCTGAATTACTAGTTGCGCATCTTTAAAAGATCATTTTACTAAAATAATTTCAAGTCTCAACGTTCTTCAGTTAAAATGAAATTACCTCTGAAAAAAAAAGAACAACCATCAAACCAAGCAAAATGTGTAGTAGGGTTTTTGGCTATATTTTTTCCTGTTTCTCTCTTTCCAACTCCTGATGGATCACTTGGTACCTTGTATTTGCATTTTACTCATTGAAGTAGTTTGAATAATCGCAAATGACATGAATGTGTAAGGAAACTTTGTTGTTACAAAATATTGTTTTTTTCAGCTCATATCCCAAGGCAATGGCTTGTAGCATAGACCCTAGGGTTTACTGCATATTCTGAAATGAGCAGAATTCATGAAACCAAACACTTTCAAGGAAATCTCTTTACATGTGATACCATTCCCTTTTCATTTTGCTGTTGTGTTCGTGGAATCCCATTTCCTTCTCATAGGCCTTCATCTTGTAATGTGTCAAAAAATCTTAAACTTGCTATTAAGAATGGTTTAAGTTTAGGGCTGTTTTTATTCAAGCCTCTGTATGGAGGAGTCTTGATGTGGATTTCTCTGTGGCCATAGGTTGGTGTGTACATCCAAAGTATCTTTTTCTTATGCATTTTCTGACCTTTAGAATTTTCCATTAAGAACACAAAAGAAAATCATACTTGTGAAAAGGTGAAAGATTGAGAAAATAGAAGGAAAGCAGTACTCAGCAGAAAACTGAGCATTAAGAGTAAAATTTATCGAGGCAAAAGATTAGGTGAAAATATATTCTATAATTCTCCATACTGAAGTGCTATGAACTTGGATAATAATAAAGAGGAGCTGGATTTGCTTGGTTTTGAGTGCATATTTGACCTACTTCATGTTACTGAAACCTCGTGGAAAGATTTGCATGATTATAAAGTTAACTTCATTGGGTTCACCACATTTCTAAGTCATATTAGCTACTGTTAAGTCATTTATAGCTTGAAAGCAAACAATCGTAAATGCTGATCCATTCATTTTCTCCCATAAAATACAAGATGGGTTATTCACTACTGTCTGATGCGTGCTTCCCACTGCAACTGAGAACAAAATGACTCTTTTTTAAACTGTCTATATATAAACGGCATAGGGACAATCTACAATGACGGATTTCATTCTGAGGAGGTACACTGGAGATTTCTTGTTGCTGACACAAAACTGTGGTGTTTCTAAAGAAATTGTCACCTATTGTTTTAATATTATGAGTTTTAATCCTGGGAGTTTTGCATCCAGTAAAGAATGCATTCTCATTTTGTTCAAGGATGAAGAATTGATCTTGAAACTAACGTCTTTTAATTGATAGGTATAATTGGTCATGACTTATTTGTATTCAGTTGTATGTTGAACGAATGCGATAAAGCTGGCAATACTTGGTTTTGAGCTACATGCTTCCAAAGCTGTATGTCTACAATAAGAAAGAAAGCAATGTAAGTTTTAACAAAAGCAAAACAAGCCTGTCTTACTAGGAAAATGAGAGCAGTTACAAAAATACTCAAAATGGGAAAAGAACTTGATAGAAGCTGTAGTGTAGAAAATTAATAGGGGAAGTGAAGGGACGGACACAATGAGAAATACCAAGCCAAAAAAAGTTAAGGCAATGAAAAGGAATTAAGAACCAAGGGTAAGGGAGATGTTATGAGAGATTCTGACCCATTTCATGATGAGGCTGACAGAATTGTTAGGGAAGAGGAGGGAGAAGTGTTCAGTAAAAGTAGCTGTACTGTCCAGAGGGGACAAGACAGAAATTTCGTATATGCAATCTGATACCATTTAAGGATGACATTAAATAGCAGTAATCGCATTTACATATTTTTATACAGCTAGTCCAGCTCACCAGCACCAGGGAGACTGAAAAGAGCTAGCTGAAAGGTTCTCATATCATGAAGGTTAATTCCTCATAAATCTGGAAATACAGGACAAATTTCCAGAGGCTGTAAGAAAATTATTTTTGTTCCAGTATTTTAAAAGGAAAAGAGATTTTCTGGGTGATTACAGGTATGTTTAATAGGCAAAAGATAGAGTAGCAATTATAGGAACTAATACATAGTTCGTGAAGAGTAAATGGTATTTAGTGCCATTTAGTGCAAGTTTATCAGAAATAAGTTTTTCAAACTAGCTTGATATCCTTTCTGAGAAGATCATGCTTAATTGATGAAGATAATAGTACCAATATAGCACTACTGTATAGCTTACAGGACTCCTCTAGCCATTTTATTTATTATATCAAAGAGTGGCGTGATTAATCAGCAGAATTACAGCATATGGACACAGCATCCCTGGATTGGAATGAAAATAAGTTAAATGATAGGTTTCAAGGTGCACCTGGTGTGGGGAGATGGGGCAGATGGGAAAGTCATTCATTCTTAGTTCTGCCCTGTTTAATACTTTTTACTAATGGTTTAGTGGAAATGTATTATAGTTAACAAAGTTTGGAAGTGGCACAAAAATTGGAGGAATTTATAATGTCATGACTATAAGGCAGTGTGGATTACATAGTGACCTTGGCTGAGGCACCTGGTAACTTTCAGTACAGACAAACATCAGGTTTGTAAGTTGCTGGCTGTGCTTACAGGATGCTGGACTCTGTCCTAGTGCACCGTAGCAGATAAAACATTTTAGGGTTGCCTGTGAAGATTGAACTGGAGCGCGCACCCCGGATATACAGGAGACAGCAGGAGCTGGCAGTACCACTGTTTGGTTTTTGCCCTTGCAGAATGGAACAAAATAAAGCCTACTAGTATTTTAGTAACATCTTAGTTCAGTTCTGTCTGTTGGCTAAATGGCCTGTCCTACCATAAACAAATCAAAGCAGATGTGTTCCACATGCCCTCCATTCAGCTGTAGGCAAAGCTTACCCACGTATCTGGTACAGCGTATGCCTGAATAACAGTGAAATCTGTCCTCAGAAAACTTCCTGCAGTCTGTATTCTCTTCCCTTGAGACTCATTTGAGAACACTTGTGGAAATAAACATATCCTAACATTTTTATCACTATTATTTTAATTAATGCGCTGAGTATTTAAAACAAACTGATGAAAAGACCCCCTAAAGGATATTGCTGGAGGTTTAACCAGGCAGCAAAGGGGGCCTGCAGAATCTGAAGTTTATCATACTCCTGGTAAAATAGTCAAAATGTATTTAGAATCATAGATTCTATTCTACAATTCTATCATCTTAAGTATATAATACTTACAGTAAAATAGTCACCACGTATTTCTAGACCTGCTTATTTTCAGTGGATTTGAATGGAAAGAAAACTTGAGAAAAAGCCTGTGCAGAACACTGCTAAATAAAACTGTTGAGCTGGTGGGCAATTTGTGTGTGGAAGACTTGCCTAAATGTGCTGCTGTTTTGCTTTATTATGAGTTTTGTTGTGTAATTCTGTTGTGATGCTGATTAGGTTTCCTGTCTTTGGCGCAGATTACAGGACTGGCCCTTGCTTCACTTTGGTAACCAACCAGATGTGCCAGGGACAGCTCAGTGGAATAGTGTGCACCAAAACCCTTTGCTGTGCAACAGTTGGGAGAGCATGGGGCCACCCCTGTGAAATGTGTCCTGCCCAGCCCCATCCCTGCCGCCGAGGCTTCATTCCAAACATTCGAACTGGTGCCTGTCAAGGTAAGTTAGCAGCAAAGCTTCCCCAAAAGCTGCTGAAATTGTTACTGGATTAAGCTTAATTGAGTTACACTGCTGTGAATAACCTGTCCTAAGCCATTCTCAGCTATATGTGTGAAGAATGGAAAAAAATTGTCAGATGCATTACTTCATGATTCAGTGAGTGCCTGGTGTTCAAGTGAGTACATTAGTAACTTAGGTCATGTGAGAGCAGCCAGCATCTTAATGAATTTCTCACTGCCAGCAGCCCTTTCCCTTGGTTCTGTAATGGTGTTTTTCTGAGTGTACCATTCGATCATTCCGTGGAAGAATTTATTCTGTTTCAGAAAGCACTCAAAACATGCAAAAATCAATCTGTGGCAATACTGTTCCATTTACTCGGTGTGGGATATTTTAGCTAAAATTTGTTGATTTTGGATTCATCTTGTGTGTCTTACCTCTTGAGCTACACTGCTTCGACCCGGAGAAAAGTGCCTGTCATGCCATTTGAAATGCCCTATTATATATTTTATACAATTTTGGAAATGCATTTGCATTTGTTTCAAATTGTAAAATCCACCCAGATGTTGCTTACTTCTTTCAGAGCATGCCTTACCGTAGAAAGTCCTTACACTGCTTTTGGCTTTTATTCTAATACTTCCAGCTGTATAAATTCTTTTATTGTCTGGATGTCTGGCAGGAAACAGGAGAAAGTTAACAGGGGCAGCTATGTATTAAACTAATGTGGATTATACATTCCCAGGACCATATCTTTGGGGCTAGTTTATTTCAATGTGTCTAACATTTTCTAATGAGTTACAATATTTTTGAAAATAGGGGAGATAAAGATTATAAATCTATAAGTAATTTTATTTAATCATGAAATTCCTATGAAGGACTGAAAGGCATTCCATTGCATTGAAAATGTAGATACCCTCTGTAACAGGCCAAGTCCTGGTTGGTGCCTGCAGACAGGCAGGATGAACTTTGAGATGGACGCATTTGTGTATGCCACATAATGTGCATGGGTTTTGACCTCAACCATTCTGTTCCCCTTCTTGCTGTAAAGGTCAGAACTAAATTGTGCAGAAATCTGTGAATTGAGGTTCTGGACACTCCTGAAATCTTATGTGCATAAATATGTGGCCCACACCCCTGAACTCATGCCACACCTAGTTATATTCCTCTTGTTTGTGTCACGGAAAAGCTGCAGTGACCTCTCCAATGGGTTTGTGCAGTTCGGAATAAGGCTACTTCTGCTTGCTGCACATTTCTTAGCATGCAGCTACAATTATGCTAATCTGTATGCAGTGCCAACACAGTTTTGGCGCTGTATGTTTGACTTGTACTTTCCAGTTTTCCCTTCTCTTGTAATGTGTTCATAATTTTAACAGATCTTCTATGGAACCACATATTAGCTTTATTTTTCATGCAATTGTACTAAATCCAGTCCTTTTGAAATCAGATAACATCCATTCAGACTGAAGACATTTCAGGGATTTCACATCCATATTCAATCTAAATAAAGGAAAGCAGGTTAAATAAAATCCAGGTTCTCTGAAGAAAAAAAGGAACCATTATTATTGCATGGAGAAGTTAGAAAAAGTAAAACGGAGGGAAGGGCATGTTTATTTTAAAAAGTAAATAGAATATCACTGCCCACACTTTGACTTTGTCTGTCTGGCGGAAAGTTAAAATTAATATCACAGCTGAGATTTTTAAAGAGACGAAAGGGGAAAATGAAAGCCAAAAGGTGGGATTTTGAAACAGACATTGTGACTCAGGAGCATGACTTCTATTTTTTAAATAGAATTTTTTTAAAGTCAGTGCAGTGCCATGAAGTCTGGCTGATCACTGTTACTAAAGCACAGCGTGTTGCTGCAGCTAGGGTCCCAGCAGCACTGGGGTTGTGAGGAGGGTGCTGAGGCTGTGCTAGTTCTCTGTGCCTCCCAGCACGGTGGTTAGCTCAGGCACAGCACTGCTCTGCCTCTGCTGCTGTGCCCCCCGACCCAGTTCAGCCAGCCAGGGGACCTTTACATAATGCTCTGCGATGTGGTACAGATATGCCCCTTGGCGTTCCTGAAACTTCCTACTCGTGGCTCCCAGGGAAATTGCCTCTTGGCCTTTTGTACAGACATAATACTTTGCTTTTCAGACTACAAGACACATTACAGCTGGCTCTCTGGGATTTATAAAGGCAGATTTGAAGGCATCATCTCCTTCAGCTTGTGTCCCTGCATTGAAACTGATCCTAGCGTGAAGCCCAAGAATTCAAGAAACTGGGTTTTACCAGCAGCAGCTGGTAGTCCTTGGGGAGATGGGGGAAGTGCAGGCATTTGGGTTGGAGAGGAGCAGTGCTCTGTTTGGTCCCGAAGGACAGGGAGCAGCAGACACAGGGCAGCCCCTGGGGACTGTGTTCCAGACCTCCACTGTCTCCTGTTGCAATGGCACTCCTCCTCCTTCAGTCTCTTTTCTCTAGCTGTTACTAAGCCATAGCAACACTTTTGCAGCTAAGTGACAACACACATGTTGTGCTAAAATAGCTGTGAGGCCAAAAACTGGGGCCTCTTGAAAACGTCTTGAGCTTCCCACCTAGCCTGTGATATCATCTTTGTTGTTTCATTTTCTTGTGTGAAAAAATTAAAAGCAAAGAGAGAGAAATAAAGGAGAAAAAAACCTTCCAAATTTATGAATGTCTAAGCAGATCATTAATAATTCCTCTGGAGACGTTAATTATGGCTATGAAAGTTCTTGAATCAAATCCTAACCGCAGCCTAAGGTCATGGGTGCTGATCTTACTGGAGTGACGAGTTAATGATTTCCATCAATAATGACTATGCAGTTCCCCATGCCGCTCTGTGAGGCCCCCTCCATGCACATTGCACGCTGCTCCTCCATGGCTCCTGCATCTCTGTGCTGGTGGGCTACATGCTGTAAGGAGTTGCCAAGATTTTCAAAGGGGCAAGTGATTTTGGGTGCTCAGCTTCAGATACTTTAAAGGGACCTGACTTTTGGCAGTGTGTGTTCTCTGCACACCATTCCCCAGATGTTTTGGAAAAACAAAGCAATAGCAGTTAGATGTTTAATGTCTGTAACAATAATAACCATGTGATTTCTTGCAGAAAATATTTAGAGTACTGTACTTAATCATACTTTACATAGAGTAATTACAAAATTAGTGTCTGTCCTCACAAGCAAGTATCATAATATTATGATGGGTGAAGAATGGATTTAGGCATATTTACTTTAATTTCTATGTAGACAAATTATTATGGCTGTTCTTGAGAAATGAATTAAAAGTGGGTGTTTTTTCCTTTTTTACATGATAGATGTGGATGAATGCCAAGCCATCCCTGGGATCTGTCAAGGGGGAAATTGCATTAATACTGTTGGATCTTTTGAGTGCAAATGCCCAGCTGGACACAAGTTTAATGAAGTGACACAAAAATGCGATGGTAAGAACTTTTAGAACTTTCTTCTGAAAGTAAAGCGGGGGAAAGTTTTCTTTTTGGGGCCAATTTTGTTTGTTTGGGGCCAACAAGTTTGTAACAAACTTTCCAGTCTCTTTTGCCTTTGAATATGCAAATAGCATTCTTCACAACAAATATGAGTAACAGTCCTTTCTCCTTCTAAACCAGAGCATCTTAAATATTGCCCCTGCAGCTTTTCCCAGCTTTTATTCACGTAACATTTTACAGGCTTAAAGGTACATCTGAAACAAATTAAACTTTAAAACTAAAAATACCTCTTAACCAAGAGGTTGCTTTAGAAATGCTTGAGGCACATGTATGTCTCTTTGTGGATCATTTAACTAATAAGTGTGTATGACTGGGAGGTTCAACACATTCCTACCTGCTCAGGTAAACTGTATTTAACATTAATGGGAGTTTGACACTGGTGAATGAAGACTGCAGGACTATGCTCTAAACTCATCCTAGCAGTTGCAGGTGTTAAAGAAGGACAAACATTTTATCTGCCCTTATTGGTCATCCTATTTTGGCATCTAGTAATTAATAAATTATCTAGCAGCAGATGCTGGATAATAGTGTGGAAATTTGCTGTGCATGATAATGGAATCTTGCTAATTTTTAATTGTGATTGGATAGTATTTTTTCTCTATATAATCAGGCATAGGCGTTCCTTTTGCTTTAAAAACATTTTGGATACATAAGGAACAGAGTACTAAAAGTGTCAGTTGCACAGTTTTGATTCATCTTCTTTACAATGAAGTCCAGATAATGTTTAAACTCTTACAACTGATTCTCCTTTCAGTCATTAGACAAAAACTAAATTAAATTGAGCAAGACAAGTTTCATAGGTGGTTAGTGATTTTGGAGTGCCAATTTTCAATCATAAAGGTGTGCAACTGTGAGAGTAAGGTGTGCATCCACCACCTTCTTGCATCAGGTGCCGTTAAGGAAGCACTCAAAATTTTTTAGTAATTTTGGAAGTATTATGACTTTTTGAAAAGAAAAATCCCTGTTTCAAGCAAAACTATAAATTGAATTGCAGGTTAGAGAAAACAATTTCAGGAGAGTTTGTACACAGTATGGTTTTCATATTGACTGCTGATGGTTTTGGCAGGAAGTAACCCACATTTAGGGTAGAACCAACATTGCAAGTACTTCCTTCAGGGGGTGAAGTACCACGAACATGGTGAATAGGAAAGACTGAACATGTGCCTTGTTAACTATTAGCATGTGAAAAAAAGAGGACTGTAGGCTCGCATAGGCAGCGTTGTATAAACATTCCTATGGTATTTTTCGATTGTTGAATCATGTAAAAAAAATCCAAACAAAGAACAAAAAATCCCAAACAACCACCACCTTCAGAGCCTGCACTTAGTAATAGTTGAGGGACTGGACCCAAGAACCTGGGATAGCTTGGTTCATTCTCAAATCCTGCCACAAATTTCCTGCTTCATCTTGTGAAACCCCTTTGGAGTGATCACCTGGCTGCTAAGATAGAATTAAGTTTTCTTTCTTCAGTTCCATACCTGTAAATTTTTGAACCTCAGCAGACAGAAACTTACTTTCAGTACATCTTCATATTACATACCAAGCAGTTTTAGTTAAAGCTGTGTGGGTATTAATACGATTCAAAGAATTAGAAGTATCATCCGTATAGAACTGGCATGAAATAGGATAGTGATTCAACAGGTAAGAGCATAGTCACCTAAGAACAGAATATCCATTCTGCTTTTTTAAATTATCCTTTTACGTTGAAATCTCCAGTGTAAGACAAGGTACTTGCATTATAGTAATTAACTGTAATTAATACATAATTCACATCTGATCATGTGCTTGGTTTAACTTCCTATCCATCAAGTAGGACTTCTGGCAGCTGTAATGTGTCCGTGGTCGCTGATTTAGTAGAACTGGGAGCTACCTGCTGAATTACCAGTACTCGTTTTGTAGTGGGTCCCCATTGAAGTAAGATCATGATAGAAATCATCAGGTACAGTGAGACAACACAACAAGATGGGAAATGAGGTGTGTTGGCCCAAGTTCACTTTGTTAGCATAGCTGATGGAAAACTGTATTTTAAGTGTTACATTATTTCAGTGCTTCATATAACCATTCCTTTTCCATTAATGCTGAGGTAAATACTTTTTTTGTGGTGACTGGGGGGAGTAATTTTTCCTGGAGTGACATTTACTTCTGTGAGTACATCAAGTATACTTACCTTTATAAAACTCGCATACTTAACAATGACAATATTGCTTATATGAATGTCAACACTAATATAAATAGTGAAATACTGTTTGGGTTAGGCTCAACCCTAAAATAAAGAGTGATGATTTTGCTTTTAAAAAGGTCGGACTCTATATAAACAGTGGCAACACTGACTTTAAGATAAACATTGGTGAATGTGAGTCAGAAAATGCTTGAATCTGATCCATTTACGACTGCATTTTTCTCTGTTAATTAAGGGCTTTATTCAGACCAAAATTCAATTTCCACATTTTTTGTCACTGAGACTTTTGGGACTCCTGTGGAGTATAATCCTGGAGCAGAAGCCAGAAGTCTCTTAGCAGTGCTCCCAGGGCACTTGGACTTGAGGCTTTGGCAACACCCTTGAAGTAGCACTGAACAAAAAGTCACACCCCTCTCACACACCCAAGTGAGAAATGCGACCCACATCACGGACAGCTAGCAAGATGCTGGGGAAGAATATGTGTATAGGGGGCCCAAGGTCCTGCGCTGCTTAGGATGGGTTGATCTGCAAGGTCTTGTTATCTGTATGCCACCCCACTCCCCCTGCTCCTTTCCTGCAAAATCAAGGGGCCACAAAATTATTAGAGTATCCAGTGCTTTACCTAGAGGAAGAGGAATTGATAATTTTTGTATTACTGGATTTTAGTATTAGCGCCTCCACAGGAAAAGAGCAGAGATCCTCTCTACTTGCTAAAACACTCATTAACAGTCCTGTGGGACTTTGGGTGTTCCCCCATCTGTTGAGGCCAAATTCCAATTTAGGCGTTACATTTAAATTCCTCCAATCATTTTTAATGACTACAATATTATTCACTCCTTGCCTTGGTCTGTTGGGTGGTGTTGCAGTATTTCATCTCAGAAATTTTTGTGGTTGGTGAAATCATTATTACAGCCATGTGTCTATCTCTTTGTAGATCTCTGGAGGAGAGGTTGGACAGAATCCTGTGATGCCATTATTTCTGGCTGGATTCTCTTTGCTGGGAGAGCAGCTGGGTCATTGTAGATGGCTGTGACAGGCAGCTGTCAATGATCACGCTAGAGAATAACCTCCCTTTCTTCTCTGCTTTGCTGATTCTTCTTGTAGGTGCCATGGAGAAAAGCGAGCTGTTTTTAAGCTCAGCTGGACTCCAGGTTCCTAGAAGATGAGAGCAGTGCTAAGTAGATACAGCTGCATTGTTAAGACAGACACTGGAAACCAGGGGGAAAGTAACTACACTCACAGGCAGGCTACTGATGGTAATTAAGGAGCAACTGGGGCTGGCATAAATTATTATTCACATGCATAAACTCCTAGCTGTGGAAGAAACCCTGCAGGTTCCCTCTGTTCATATATGCAGCTATGGTCAGGTATAGGAGGGTATTTATTAGTGTTTTTTCTGCAGTCTTTGAAAGTTTTTCTGCATTGGATCTATGATTCTGTGATTTAGTACACATATTGAGTATACAAACACAATATGGACTTCTAAATCACTGACAAAACCTAAGAAGAATTATTGACATTGCCCAACTTCTGCAGTAGATCTTTCAGTTATTGTCCAGAAATCTGTTGAAACTTCAGAACATTCGTTTAGCAAAGAAAGTCAGGAAAGGTAATTTTTGTTGCCTGCAGTTATCCTGCTTTGAGCTATAATTCTGTCAGGTTGCATTATTTAAACAGTGCTTAACTGTTCAGTGCTTTTGTATGGGGGATTTCCAGGAGAAACCCAAGGGCAGTGAGAAGGATGGGTAATTCAGTAGGTGGTGCGCTTCCCTTTGAGTCAGTATTGAACCATGGCCTCAGTATGGTGCCAGGGGATGTTGTGCTGCTGGAGATACTGTGAGATAGAACTGTTAAGCTCCTGATCACTATGGTCATTACAGGTCCCATGACAGTTTTTTTAATTTTAGTGTGCAGAATTCAAACTGGAGGGGTTATGGTTTACTTACAGTTAGTAAATCCCCTCTGCAGTTTAAGATTTTCATCCATCATTATTAAGCAGTAAAACTATGGGTTTTGGCAATTTACAGATGCAGTATTTTCTTAGGTTCTGTTTCACTTGTGTTTAACTAACAAAAGATCCTGGTTTAAAACTGCTGATTATGCCCCTAGTACATAGGTTGGGAGGGGTCTCAGACCACACTGAATTTGATCATTAATACAAACTATAAAATACCTGTTGTTGTGCCAGAACTGATACAGCTAACCTTCCCCTGCTTCAGCTAACCTTCCCCTGCTTCTGTTTTTTTTTTTTTTTTTTTTTTTTTACTCTGAAGATATCGATGAATGCAGCACCATTCCTGGAATCTGTGATGGAGGAGAGTGTTCAAACACAGTTAGCAGTTACTTCTGCAAGTGTCCTCCAGGGTTTTATACAGCTCCTGATGGCTTAAAGTGCATAGGTGAGTAGAATCTTGTAAGACAGTAAGTGTCATGAACATTCATGAATATCTAAAATGGGTAGCAGTGTACCAGAAACATATTTCAATTTGTGATCTTGAAATCCTTCTTTTATGTAGAAGTATATCATGTGCCTGTCTATATATGTATGCTGAAACAAATTTTCCATTTGTAGGATGTTTCCTCTTTCCCTCTTTGTTGTGACCTTCCCTTTCATTTTTCTTGCTACACTTTTTATGTTATGGCATATTTGTTGCCTTAAAGATAGGCAGAACTTGTTTAACACATCTCCTTGATCCTCTTGCTCTCATGTTTATGTTTGATTTAGTCCAGGTTAGATTCAGCATTTAGAAAAGCAAATATACTTGAGAAAGAAGGTAATCACCTCAAACAGATGTTTTTTTCCTTATTCCAGCTGTTATGACTGTAATGCAGATATGTTTCATTAAAGGAAGTAGTTTGATAAGCTGGGTGTGGGGCATTTGTATCTGCTTTCATGATGCTGATGATTTGGCAGTGGTGTTCGTTCAGGCTTTTACTGTGGCAGTGCAGAACCTGTCCTCCAAAGGCCAGACCAGGAACCAAAGGACTGTGTGAGTTAAACGGCTGCTGCTGCAGTGCCAAAGCCATGAGAGAGTAGTGTTAGCACTTAGATACAGCCTACTCTGAAGCAGGTCAAGTATTCAATTAATTTTTTTTCCTAATTTTTGATGTAGTAATTTCTTTTTTCACTGCCAGTGCTGAATTTTGAGCAATTATTGTCATTTGGGAATCAGATGAAACGTTTCTTTCCTCAGTTTTGGCTTGCTTCTTTAAAGGCTCATACACAGGGCCAGCACTGTGGTTCGAGAGAGCGCTCAGTCTTTTAGTACCTTTGGTAGAAAATCATTTGGGAAAAAATAGGAAAAAAATAACCTCGCAGACAGAAGTACCAAATGATACTAACTTTCCCAAGAGATCTGGAAGTAGTTTGGGTTTTGTTTAATTTTGAATGGTGCCATACTATTTCTGCAGGTTGTGAGAAATGAACTGTATTTCTTCCATTTTGGTAGATTGGATCCGTACTGTACACTTAAAATGCCAGTGGAAGTTGCTTTTATTGCTTCAAATTAATAGCTTCTAAATGACTGTGGATCATTAAATCATTGATTGGTGCTTGTACTTAATGTTTATGAAAGAGATTCACCTTTCTGTAACAAAAAAATTCCAGAGATGCACAACTTCCATTTGCTTTTTACTTTTTATAGTCATTGCTTAGTCAGGACTGCCCAACATTTACACCCATGTTATATTCCTGCAGTTTTCCAGCCTTTTTACCCACTGTATTTGTAGGCTGAAATAGTTCAGCTAAAGAAATGGGTATTTAAATGATGACAAGCTGTGTTAAGTAATATGTCAGACTATGAGCTATCATTAAAATTTTGGCTTTGTGTCCAAGGCAAAACGTGCTACATGGGAAGCGCTATTAATTATCTGCAGATATTTTGGATTCATGTCTAATATGCAGACTGCATACTTGCCATATTAACAAGACCAGAGCCCAAATCTGTATTTGAGCTGGGCAAAACATGTAATCTTGATTTAATTACGACATGCCTGTCTTAAGTGAAAAGTGTTAGCTGAACGTGTCTATTCTGTTAAGAGATGAGGAAGTGCTTCTGAGACATGTGTCCCTTATGGGACTCAAACTGAGCAGCACTGGAGCCAAACATCCAAAGGAAGAACTGGGAGTTCCATTATTACAAGCCTTAAAAATTAGAATAGACAAAGCAAAGATGATATCTCCTAGAGCTGAAGAGCAGTAACAAGAGCAGGACATCTCAACTCAAGTACATGAAGAGTGCTATGAAAAAAGCTACTAGCCCATACTTGCAGCTGGCATAAGTTTCTTTGGTCAGTGATTTCTCAATGTTTTTTTTTTCCACCCCCCCTTTTTTCCTCCCTCTCTCTTTCTTTTCTCTCTGTTTTTTAGAGGCACATCTTTCTTGGAAATTATTTTAATGGTGATTTTTTACCTTTTCAAAATCCTATATTTTTTAGTGAAAAATACTCAAATACTGAAAACTGAACAGTAAAAAAGTTGTTTCTTGCTGTTCTCGTCTTACTTGTTTGTTTTACCATTTGGAACAGAAAATGGAAGAGAAAAACAAAAAAAAGAGTCAAATTTGATTAGGAGTATGGAAAGATTTAGCATTTTTCTCACAAACTTACTTTTTCTGAAAGCAGTGTGGCTTTTGGATAAGCTCTTACACCTGTAGGTAGACAAAGATGTTTGCTGTGTGTTTACCTTTTTATGGCACATTGTGTGCTTGGCCAGGTCCTATGTAGATCCTTTTTCTACTTTTGCCCGTTACTGCTTTTAAGTGTTTCAAAACTTGGTAATGACCAAAACTGAGAAGGATTAGTTACAGAGGGTGATGACAGGGTCTGTTAGAGGACTGACTGACTTACTTATCATCCACCCCACGACCACACCAAGCATCTGAGTAGCTCTTCAGGGATACTGGAGAACAGTTTCCTCTCCAGGGAACAGTTTGCATCAGAGCTTTACTTGTTTTTTTTTAAATTGTAGATTAAGGAGTGTATGTATTTGGCAGTTTAGTTGGGTACCAGGAGAAAATGGAGGACCAGTAATAGAACTGAATAGACATTTTTTCCCTCCGTTTCAGATTTCCATTATATAATAATATGAGTGAACTAACTGAAGTTTGGAAGCAAAGGCCAACTGACTCTTTTAGCTGTACTGCCAGTAATATCCATGTTCAGGGTTCCAGCTATTAAAAGGCAGAACCATCACAGACTCTCCTAACTTATCACTCTATATCAATTTCCTCAAAATAATAAGAAGCTTTTTTTTATATCCACTAGAATAGCTAGTAAACTCTGGAAAGCATCGTTACTTGACAGATGAATCCACCATGCCCTGGATAACTGAGATACTGTTTCTTTAGAGAATGGTGTCTGCTGTTGTAAGGTTATATCTGCAACTTTTTCCTCTATATTTTGACAGCAAATGGTTGTATATTTTAGAAACAAACTTACTCTGGTTCATTGTACAGCATCAAATCACACCACAGCTTATATTGCATTTGACATGATGTGACATGTGAAACAATTGCTCAGAGTTTCAGATTGTATCATAAGTGGGGTTTTTTATTTATTTTTTTTTCTCCCATCTATATTTTCTCTCCCTTCTCTAAGCTGAGGGATCTCTGTGCAGTGTTGTTAGAGCTGAGTGGACGAAATCTGGGTACAGGGTGTTCTGTGTACAGCATGTGCTTACCCTTTTCAGACAGGAAGCCAGCACATCTCCATAAACAATGTGATGGCACCAGTTAAAGCTATGTTGCTCTTTCTTGCCTGCAAGCCTATATCTTGTCAGATCACTACATACTTCAGCTGGGGAAGCCATGACTGATGAAAAATAAATTAAGGCTTTGAAAGCTGCAGTGTTGCGAGTTTACTGCTGTACATTGGTGGCTTTCAAATGAAAGCTTAAACAGAATTGATTTGGTACTCTCTTTAATAGAGATGACACTGCAATTTTTCATTGGGGGCACAGAAGCATGTTTTATTATATGTGGAGTACATGTTCTGTTCTATTTTTGCCTCCATTAATTCATTGCTGTTCTGTATTTCACTTCAGCTTTCTTGCAGAAGGTGTTACACCTGAATCCAAAGCAGACCAAATATTATCTAGATGTTCCTGGTTTTCTGCCTTTTGTTTTCTGATTGTTGTAATGTTGCAAGTGCTATGCCATTGATAATGTAATCAGCCAAGAAAAAGGTGCTTTCCCTTCTGTGAAAGTCACATTCCTCACTGGACTGATGATTACATATCCGTTTCTTTCTGTTGGTAGATGTGCGTCCTGGATACTGCTTCTCTTCTCTGACCAACGGGCGCTGCGGCAATCAGCTCCCCCAGCCTTTGTCCAAAATGCAGTGTTGCTGTGACAGCGGCCGATGCTGGTCTTCTGGTGCAGCCACTGCTCCTGAAATGTGCCCGATCAGATCCACTGGTATGAATCAAATTGTATTCATAATTATGAGCAATGTTGAACACTGAATTAGGCAGTGATTTTCTTTTATCAGTAATGTTTTCATTAAAGAACTACACGGGATGGTTGAGGCTGGAGGACACCTTGGGAGATCATTTAGTCCGGTGCCCCTGCTCAAAGCAGAGCCTCCTATGGCAGGTTGCTCAGGACCCCCAGGAGGCTAGAACAAGCAGACATAAACAAGGGGTTTTATCCGTTGCTAATTAGTGTTGTAGCCTGGTTATTCCAACCTTATCTGATACAGGTTTCATTTTCAACATCCTCTTCTAGCTTAAGTTGCTGCCTCCAGAGCCTTCTAATAGATCCCTATTCTCCCTGCATTTTCATTCTCATTGGAAAATTGAGGTTTCCTTCCTCTTATATCTAACTTTCTGAGGTGCCATTTATTTCCTGGTTTGACACAGAACACGATTTCTGTCTGCTACCAAAATGTGCTGTACTTTATCGCCTCCCTGTGTATTGAGATCCCCAGATAATGTGAGATTTGAATTTAGAGAAGATGGTGAACAGATTGTGAAACTAAGTGTGAGGGAGTGGAGGAAAGATGTTTTGGAGATGGTTTAGGACTGGAAACCTAATGAAATGCTTTAGAGAAGAAGAATGCAAGAAACTTAAGGACTGATGAGAGCAGCTCAAGGGAGGTGCAGAGTTTAGGGAGGAATGGGGGTCATAACACTACAGCAGTGTAACTCCAAAGAAATTGTCAGAGGTCATGTATGGGAGTGTTTATTATTCTTGTTTTTAATCCTTTGAGTGAAACTGCGTAATACTGGAGCAGAGATCTATGATCAGAACTCTTGGAAGACTCTTCCTGGTTCTGTCAGTGTCTCATTAATAATATTTAAACATGTTAAATGTCCAAGACTGGCTAGAATAATGCTAACAAAATAGTGTAATCTGTTGATGCTCATATGAAATAGGAACACAAGGAGAAAACTTTCAGTCTTAACACAGTGTCTGCTTTCTTTACATACTTTCTAATTATTCATATCTAACTGGTGAATAAATTGGGTGGAAAAGTGAAGTAATTTGGCCAAGGCTGCAGACTGAGACGTGGTGGTGAAGGAGCTAGAACCCAAGACTTCCTGACTCATAAATCCATGCAAAGTCTTCCAGATCATGGTTACATGCCATTTTTTTTTAGTTTTATTCCCCCCCCCCCCCCCGACTTGGGATATAAATTGAGATGATAAATTACTCTTTTGAAAAGTGCTTTGAAATTTTTTGAAAGCCCTTACTTCTACGTAAGGTATTGCTGTCATTATTTAATCAGCTTCAGTTATTCCTTAATGTATCCTGAGAAAGCAAGATGAGGAATTTAGAGCTGTCAGTGGCCCAAAGTCTCTCTAACTCTGAAATGGAAATTTACTGCAATATAAAGTGAAGCACTAGCTGCATAATGTAACCAAGTGGTTGCATTTTCAATGTGGGCAACAGACCCAGATGTTACTATAAAATAGGCTGTTTATTGCTAGAAATTATACATGGAGATTAAAGTTGCAATAAAAAAGGCTTGCACTGTATTTCTTTGCATAACATGGCAATAATTGTTTATGTGGAATGACAGGGTTTACCATTGACACTATAAATAGTTTAAAAGTGGTATCTTAGGCATCCAGCCATGTGTGTGTGTTCAGTTCTCACCTCAGCAGTCCCTTTGTGTGTGCTAATTCCATTCAACCAATGGGCAGCCCCAAGGCCATGGCTTTGCAGGGAAGGGCCAAGGCTCCTGGTGGATTGACTTTGGATAATTGGGTATTAGAGTGAAATCTAGATCAATCTAGAGTAAAAAAAGAAATACAGTATTGTTTCTTTCACAAAGATTGATCAGTGGGTTGTAGAGAATTGACTATTAAAACCACCGTCATTAGCATACATTTGCATATTGGAATTTGTGTGTGTATATGCACAGACACTATTCTGAATGTCTCTGTTTTATTACAGGTAGACCACTGATTGAGAGTAGATTCAGTTTACATATGAACAGGCAAAATAGAAAGCTAGTAAATGGAACAAATAAACAAAGTACAATACCTGATACAGTAAAATCTTCTTGGGAATGATTTAAAGATTAAAATCACTCTTAAGGATCAATAGAGGGAAATGCAGTGACACATGAAACAAACTGATCACCTAAGAGCATTAAAATAAATGCAAAGATCACAATCGGGAAACGCAGAACGTTAGGCTACCATGTTTATTTAACAAATCCTCTGTGATTAGGCAAGAGCTTCTAATGCATTTTACAGGTGGAAATAAAAGTGAGATGAAAGTGTTGAAGGCTGAAATATCCAGCTTAGTTCTCCCAATACTGAATTTATTTTTCAGTTCTCATTTTTTATATTGTTTCAGGAATTCATGCATCTCTGTAGCATTTTGTTTTCATTATATAATTCCTCTCCCCTGCTGTGCCATAAACTTTAAAATTTTGAAGTTCAAAGATACTGGCTGCACAAATAGTTATTTGTGTACACATGAATTGTGGACATAAATTAGGTCAGCTGGAAATGTCGTTTTTAATTGTGATACTCTGTGTGCGTTCTTTTGATCACAAGTTCCAAACACACACTTTCCAAAGACAAAAGAGTTGGGGGCACCAGGAAAAGTGGGGCAGTAGGGCAGATGCCACTAATAGAGATAAACAATAGGAGAACGCATGACACTCAGCATAGACTGTGCTTATAGCAGAACAGATCATTCTCCCGTCATCTGGGAAAAGATGAACTTGGTGTGGATCTGAGCATAATTCTCTATGTCTACTCTCCTTAAACTGAACCTCATTTGGTTTCTGCTTTTATTGGCAAAATTAGTTTTCACAGGGAAATAGTGTTAGTGTATGGATTGTCCTAATTGGTTTTGCCTCATTGCTTATATTTATATTTCTTTGGTTGTGGAGGTTAATTTCTAAGAAATCCAGTTGAAATGAAATTCCCCCTGTTCAGTATCTTTTGAGGTCTGTGGGAAGCTTTGTATTCAATTAACTTGGGATCAAGTCCAAAAGTCCTCCTTTAGGTAAATTTCCCACTGAGTTCACCAAAAATTCTGTTTGAAAGAAGGCTAAGTAGATTAAGAGCAGGTCCCTGCCTCACTGCTCAGTTTCATATCTGGAATGTCAGCTATGTCATCTTTTTATTAGCAGTCCTCTGACAAGTAGTATTGATATTCTCCTGTTTCATAGAAAAAATTCTGATTCATAGAACGAATTCCTGAGTCATAGAACAAAGCTTGTTACTATGAAGAAAACATACAGACTCCAATTTTCCAGGTTATTGAAGGTTTGTTATTGCTAATCTGAAACACCGAAAAGGAGGAGAGTTGGATTAAATGGAAAGGCTACAAGAGTCCAAAAAATCATTCATGTTTTCATGTTTCAGATGAGTATCGCAAACTGTGCGCAATAGGTGTTCCGCTGCCAGCAAGACCTGACCTTCCTCCGGGTCGTCCTGATGTATTCCCTCCACCACTCGTTCCTGGTGTTTACCCTCCTCAGCCACCAGAAACCATCTATCCATCTCGGGCTCCACCATCTCATGGTAAGAGAGAAATAATAACCTTTCCCTGCACCATTTACATTTAGCTTCTTTAGAAACATGTGTTTCTCAGGAGCAATGTGCTCCCTTCAGCTGTTGGTATCTTTTGTTTACTTTATGTGGACTATTAGTCTGTGTATAAATATCCTTCTAATCATAGCCTGGTTACTATATGTCTTACAGCAAATGTACCTCATTGGTAGTATTTTCTCTGTTAAGACAGGATTCAAAAATTACATCCTCACTGTACTGAGGCCCATGAATTGTAGTCGTTACATTACTGTTATTTTAAGGCTGTTGTGAGCTTTGCTGCATGTCAACGTGGAGGAATGTGAATAGCAGTTTGACTAGGTTGTGATAGTTACTGACATTAAAGAACTTGGCTGGGAGAAAGCTTCTTTCAGGTTGTTTTCATCACTTGCTTGGCCAAGTAGGAAATGTACCAAAAAACCTACTGGTTTGCTGGACACTGAGGCTGACCCAACACAAAGAAAGAATCTGTGATAAGCATGGATAGGTTAGACTTCTCTAGAGCAAGGAAGAACAGAATGCTGATACATTCTTCATTCTGTCCCTTGCTCAGGGAATTTACTACATGCCCATATAGTCTGCAGTTGGCATGTGCCACCTGAAATTGTTTGGCATAGCCACATACTCTCCTGCAAGTAAACACAAGCTTATTTCTCCCATGCTCTGTGCAGAGGCAAGCAGGCTCTGCTTGCACTGACACCAGCTGAAACAATTTAGCCTTCATTGAGCGGCAAGCTGAGCTTAGCCCAAGAGGCAAAGTATGTTAACTCAGGGCTGACACCGCACTGATGTAGCTGCACAGCTTCTGGTCGGCTGGGTGCACGGAGCCAGCTCACATGTGCCAGCCAAGGACCACACAGGCATACCTTCCAGGGTTATCCCTGCCCTCCTCTCACTCTGATACCTATGAAAACAGAGATAACTGAACCAGTCTGCCTGCTCTTTGCTGCTCTAGGCTTTTAGTAGCGTCCCTGCAGTGCCATGTACCCGCTTTACCACTAGGTATGAGCAGACTTGGTCCTCTTGTGTCCTGCAAAAGAGGAAAATGGGATCAGACTTGCCACAATGAATAAAATCAGTGGCTGCTAGGTGTTTTCAGACAAGTCTCTAAGAGTCAACGTGCATTTTTTCTCTCCCAATGCTTATTTTACTGTGATTCACATTATCATGAAAGGTAAATGTTGACTTTTAATGGAAAGTGCTACACAAGTTGCAATTACCAAAAATTATGATGATGAACCATTAAAATATTTTTCCAACTTTGTTATTTCAGTAATCTTGCCGGTGAACTTCACTGACTATTGCCAACTGTTCCGACACCTTTGCCTTAATGGGCGCTGTGTTCCCACTCCTGGGAGCTACCGCTGCGAGTGCAACAAAGGATTCCAACTGGATGTTAGAGGGGAATGCATTGGTATGTGGTTTTCTGCTGTAAATTACAGAGGGGAATTTTGTTTTAAAGAAAAAAAATTCTTTTCCATACAATGTAATAACTCTGAATTCTTAAATACCACACCCTGCCCCCCCCAAAAAAAACCCCACCCAATCTAGTAAATAGACTTCCAAGAATTAATTGCTTTCAACTGCAAATTTATTTTTACAGCAGTTTTGCCTTTAAGACAGTATTTAACAAATCTTGTAACTTGCCACAAAATTACACAAACTAAGGATTTCTTATTTTACTAACCTGTGGCTATAATGTGTTTATTAGTGACTGAAAATGACCTCTTTAAAATGCTACCAGCTCTCTGAGAATGCAAGTGACATATTATTAAAAAAAAAAGCAGCAGTAGTGATCTTGGGCTTAGTAAGATTTACAAGTCCTCTTTCAGCTCATCGGGAGTATCTTGTTGGGCTTTTGAGCTCTTTAATTTTGGAAGTCAGCCAGAGCCTGATGATAGAAGCAAGGTTTAGCTGTCTTTTACGTGCAAGATTTTGCTGTCAAAATCAGTGTCTTCACTGGGCCTGGGAGTGTGGAGGTGTGGGGGTAAGGCCTCTACCTCTCGCACATGCAGTAACCTGTATTGTTGAATACTCCCTTTTCCCAGCTCCTGCTTAGCTTAGAACATGGGATCCTTTTACTGGGAATTCAGTGGTTATGTCCTTTCCTTTCTGCTTGAAGCACATTATTTCTCCAGTTACAAAAAATACCCCTACAGACCTGAATAACTCAACCAGTGTCTTAATAAAAATATATTGTCTGTGTTCCACAGATGTTGATGAATGTGAAAAGAATCCATGCATCAGTGGAGACTGTGTGAACACCCAGGGATCCTACGTATGCCAGTGTCGTATAGGATATCAGAGCACGCCAACAAGAACAGAGTGCCGAGGTAAATTATGGTTTTACAGCCATATCTATACTATTGTATACATACCAGAGAGGGAAATAGTTTTTAAGCAAAATTTAACAGATGTGTTAAATATGAGGTGTTTTTAAAAAAATAAATCAGATATGGCAGTAAAAATGATTAATCCGCCTGAGTTGGCTGTTCACAGACTGGGTTACGAAGAAAGACATTTTGTCTTGTGCTGAAAGTATCTTGGCACCATTTGTGGCTATGAAGTGGAAGAGACGTCTTTTTTTTGGTTTTGTTTTTTAAACTATTGAGACATTTTTTTCTTCTGCTTCTTGAGGATCTCAAGGACAGTTAAACATTCCCTCTTTACCTATGAAAGACTGTTAAAGGCTAAGGGGGTGGGGAAGATGAGTCTTCCAGTGGGTAAATACAAGAGTACAATGCCTGTGTGTTGTCCCTGCCCTGTCACTGTCAGAGAAAGAACTAAGCATAAATTACAGCAATGAAAACTTAAATAGGGTGTGAAAAAGTAGTGAAGCACTGGGAAGGTCTAGGTGGGAAAGCTGTAGAATCCACATTATTGGTGTTTTGAAGACCAGGCTCAACAGTAGTCGTGATGGTCTTCATCCTGTCTTCCTATGGGAGTGGGGAACGCATAGTTCTTCAGTAGTCAGTGCTCTGTCAGGGTTCTGTGGCTCCCAAACTGTCCTGCGGTGGGAATTTTACCGTAAAGGTGGATACAGTCCTTTATAGTTAAGTCATAATGGGAGACTTCTGGCAGGAGAATGAATGGCTACTTTGATATTCTGTAAGAAATGAAGCATCTAAATGAAACAGGATGTTTGAATGCTCAGAGTCTCAGCTTGTCTTCATATTTTGCTTTCTGCACTAAGAGGAGGGTTCCTTGAGCATGCACTCATTCTGAAGCAGAGAATTTCTAAAAAGCCAGGCGAGAGCTATCTGTATAGTGTGCAGTTTTTTTCTTTTCTTTGTGAATCAGAAAGATACTAGCAGTAGAGAAGCTTACTCCACTCCAGGAGGACACGCAGAGCCAGCACCGCTGCTGCACATTGCTGGGAGTATTTGACCTAATTGCTGCCAAACAGCCATGTTGTGGAAGCATCTTCATAGTTCAGCTGACTAGTGGTGAAGGAGTGCTGAAGTGGAGTCTCAGCAGTGATGAATTTACTCATGAGTCATTTTTGTCACACGCTTTTAATTTGACTGATTCATTACACAAACACATGGTTGTCAGAAGCCCAGTAGCTTAATGGCATTAAAGTGTGGTCACTTAGCAGTTCCTTTGCAGTCTATGGGAACTGCGCTTGCTTGACAGGCAGTTCAGAAAATGCTATGATGTGCAGAATCTTTGTTTTCTGAAGGAATTTTTAGGACCAGATTAGGGAAAAGAAAAAGGCTGGTGGGGTGCATTTGGCAAAACATACATAGAGCATTGGTGCCTGCCAAAATCAGCATTTGTTGTAAAATTAATTCGCATGACTACTTTGTATGTTGAGGTTTTATTCTTTGCATACACATATGTGTCTGTGCTGATACGCTTTTGCAAATGTATTCCTTACGTCTGTTCTTGAAAAATGAAGTCTCCATCGTGAACAGATGTTTATCTATTCCTTGCTCAGAGGTTCCAGAGGAATGCTTTTTTTCTGCATGATGAGTCTGATAGGTGACCGATTAAACATTGCAGACTGTATTGCAAGCTACTGATTCAACTGTTATTAGGATCCCTTATAATCTAGTAAGAGTTTGGCTGAATGTGTATGTTAATGGGAGACATTGATGAATCAGCTTGTCACATTATGTTTAGTGATCAAAACAAGAAATGCTTTTGAGTTGCAGAAGAGGGGATGTAAAGTGGACTGCAGAAAAGAAGTGAAATTTTATGGTGATTAGCTATGAATGTATGGGAGTCAAAGCTTTAACAGCTAAGTGCTTACTGTAATCTACCTGACATTTCTGAGAGGGGGAGGTCAGACCTTACATGAAGATGGCCACAATTGTGGGTATGTCAGTGAGAGGGGAGCTTTGATTTTTACAAGTTTCTCTGAGCGGGAAAAGAAAATAATCCACAATGTTATTTCATAATTTGAAAATTCAAAATGTAACATAAACTAGTGGTGGGTCTCTGATCAGCTGTGTGTATGTAAAGAACAACAAGATTCTGCCATGATTTAGATGGCATGAGGTACATAAAAGTACAAATCCTGATGAACTCTTGAAAGCTAGAAGACCAGAAAAATCTTGAGATGCTGTGGCATTTCTGCCTGTCCTAAGGAAGGAAGCTGGTGGAGTAGCTGAAGCCAAGCTCAGGTAAAACTGATTGCCACAAAAGTGGGGCAAAAGGGACTGAGCAGAGAGAAAACTCACTTCTATGCATTGTTGATCCAGTAATGCTTGTTTGTCACCTGAGGGGAGGTTTATCGAGCCTGTATGCTTTTACTGGAAGTCGAGGGGGCTGTAAGCTACCACTGCGGTGAGCTGTCGCTTGAGTGGCGCTTGCCTTTGCTGGCCTGGTTGCTTGCTTGCAAAACACTTATATTCAGGGATTTCTTAGCAGCTTCCAAAAACTACCACACTGTTGAGAAGGCAACTACTGGTTCACAGTTTTGAGAGACATCCCTTCCACCTCAGATAGGTGTCCAGAGAGCAGGGACATTTGGGAGAACACCCTGTGCTCTGCATCTTCCTGAAGCAGGGTAATGCACTGCTGTGGGGATGGGCACCCCCAGGATATTTGGGGAGACAGTCTGGTTGCACAATAGATAGGTCTGCATGGGCTGGTTGAGATCGCTGTGAGCAGAGTCCCCTGTGTGCAGGAATCTCTGGGAGATGGTCCAGGCCTTGATGGAGAACACTGAGCAATCTGAAAAATGTCTAGACAGTCTGTCTCAGCATCTCCTCTCCCCTCGTTTGGAGGAGAGGGAGAGCTGCCAGCCTCGTGTGATATCACTATTCAGGTCCTCCAAAGCACTTGCCAAGTACCTCCTGCAGAGAGAGGGAAATGAGGAGCTGATGTTTCAAATATAAAATAAGCAGGAGAAATATCTTCCAAGGTGGGAAGGTCTCGAACTTTCCTGTTATCTTACAAAGCCTCCGTCTTTCCTTCAGTAGTTACTATTGTTAAGTTAAACGTCAGTAAAAATATTTTCATGCTGAACAAAAATGCAAAAAAACAACTGAAAGAGTATGATTCTTGTTTGACCAAGCTGCAGGGTAATGTTCACTGAAATTCTTTCACAGCAACTTGAAATTTCAAGCTGATGAACATTTTCCACCCCCATAACATTCGGTTATGAAAATAAAAATAAATCATTTTTCAGGTGAATATAGTTTCCATGTAGGGTTAAAGACCTAGGGGAAGGGGAAATGGGAAAAATTCCTCTCAAGTATAAAAAAGAAAAAGCCCAAAATGTTATTTTTCTTTTTGATTGGCTTTCAGACGTTGACGAATGTTTACAGAATGGTCGTATCTGTAATAACGGACGATGCATAAATACAGATGGCAGTTTTCACTGTGTGTGTAATGCTGGCTTTCAAGTGGCAGCTGATGGGAAAAACTGCGAAGGTAAGACTTTTCTGAAGTTATTCTGTTGCAAGGGATTATTCACGTCAATGAAAAAGAAAAGGACCTCTGGTGGGGGGGGAAGGGAAGGAACAAGGAATCAAATTTCTAAATACCTTTTGCTGTATCTGGGAGGGCAAGTAAACTGTCTTTTGCAGCCAGCTCTGGAACCTTGGCTTGGCAATCCTCAACGGGATGTCTGTCCAGCAGGAGAAATAGCACATACCACTATCACAAAATGCAGTTTCTTTGATGGGAGTGGTACATTTTAAAACGGAGCACAAGTCACATGCTGCCTGATTTTACTGTGTGTTTAACAGCACGCTTTATGGGATCTTACTGGGTGACTAGCTATGTGTTTTATGTAGATGCAGTCTGGTCTGACCCATAAAAACTGTTTTAAGAAAAATTTGTAAACATAATTGATGTGTTCCTACCTCCCAGACCTTTAGTAAAGGGGGGAAAAAAGAAGAATGTTCTTTATCATGCTTCCCAAGGTCCTTGGGAGGGTTCCCAATGATCTATTCATACGTTAAAGGAATTTCAAGCACTGTTCTTAGAAACATTTTTGGCAGAATATTATCTCAGTGATTCAGCTCTAATACTTTATGCCAAAATTCCTGGTTGGGATAGATACACAATTTTTTTTTATTTTTTTTTTTAAATCATAAATTATTTTTGTCTGAATTAGCCTGTAAGTAAAAAGAAAACACACCATGTCTAGAAGTGTAATTTCTGTCCAAGACAGCTGCAATATTAAGGAAAATAGCACGATTCCGAATATATTGTAATGTCATTATGATCCAGTGATTTTATGTGCTAGTAGTGATTCTGTTAATCCTTGGTAGAGACAGACATTTTAAGACTCTGTTTTTCCTGACTCTTTTTTTAGATACAGTTTAGCACTATAAGCTGCTTTCTAAATATCTTATTACGGAACTATATTGACTAAATAGATTTGGAAATTAATATATTTTGGAAAAAAACCTCTATTCTGGTTTCTTCCTTTCCCACCAAATGCCATGTGCTAATAGTAATAAGAACCAGGACATTGGTGGTCTGGTAAAACATTTTTAATTCCATTGCATATGTTGCCAGAATGTCTGTTGCGTCCACTTATGAAACAGTTTAATCTCTGGCATTGTAATGCATTGAGTTTTGTTCTTAGGAGTACATGCGCACACTCACTAATCAGTAAAGACCTTGTCATTGCACCTATGTATAGTCCTTTAGATGAAACTTGTAAATAGTTCTGATTTTTTTCAGATGTAACATCCAAAACTGATTTCATTTTGTGCCAGGACAAAATAAAGACAAAGAGGATATAAAAGCTTGCTCAAATCAAGCACAGAATTCTCTGTACTGTCTTGGTGTTTGGGTTTTTTTTGTCGTGTGAGTACCTGTGCAGGGTTCAGAATAGCAGCGTCTGGGACCTCCACCTTTCCTTATTTGAGTCCTTCATGTCATTAGATCAGAGGGTGAATAATGCTGGTATGAAGCCAAGATTAGTAAGTACCCTTCTATGTGACCTGTCATGCTGACGCCAGGGAAGGGGTAGGTTTCATTTTAAATGGAAGTTGATGAAGGTGCTCACAGAGTGCATGCTTGAGCACAGTGGCACAGTGCTGGGAATTCTCCCACATCATAACTCTTGGGTTCATCCAATGGAGGTCACAAAAACCTTTACTCCAAACAGAGTTGCCCACTCCTCCCCTTTCAGGTGTTCTTGATAACATAAAATTGTGTTTACCATTTCAAATGGAAGGCTGCTTCTAACAGCTTCTATTTACAGCAAGATTGCAAGCCTCTTTAGTTACATATGTTTCTCTCTTTCTTACAGTTTCTACCAACTGGCAGTTCTTATAGCTGTCCGGTTTCTCATCTGTTTTTCATTCTCTTTTGCCTGTTCCAGATGCTTACCTTTATATATTAATGATACATTATGAAAAAAAAGAGTCATTGTTTTGACACATCCTCTAGGATGGTGTGCTATGTCCCATTGTATGTTTCTGATTAACATATACCTCTGATGACTAAGAAAGGAATTAAAGTTTATCTTTTGGGTATAACTAGTAAGAGCTTTTTTACTTAAACATTATGAGCTTTATGTCTATTATGTACATTTTCAGATATGGATGAGTGCAGCATAAGGAACATGTGCCTCAACGGGATGTGCATCAATGAAGATGGCAGTTTTAAATGCATTTGTAAACCAGGATTCCAGTTAGCATCTGATGGACGTTATTGCCGAGGTGAGCACAACAAATTACAGGTTCCCAAAGCCTATGAGTCATATCCCTTTGCTAGCTTCAAGAATCACCTTATTTTCTTACACTGATCCTTAGGGACAAGAAATACTGGGCAGAGTTCTCATCAGACATGGTTTTTTTAATTGGGTAGGATGATCTGTCATACTGCAAGACAGTACTCCATCTTCTCCACAGTGTTGAGTAACTGCCTTAACCAGCCAGTGGGGAATATTCTTTGGTCAAGGACTGTGTGATCTGACCTAGTTAAGTTCCAGGTCTTTTTGCCTATGATGTCTTTTGCAGTTTGGCTTCAGTATATCTCACTTTTTGTGTTTGGCTTTTTAAATGTTCTGCCTTTGGCCACCCAAACATCCTGGCTCATTGCCTTTTTTGGGTTTTGCTCCCATTCCTGCCTGGGTGTTCCTAGTCAATACAGCATCTGCCCAGTACCCCGTGTGACTGAGATGCAGACATGAGCAGTACAGCAAGATTGTCTTTTCCATTTATTACGCTAGCTCAGCAATACCGGCTGTGGAGACACTGCACCATTCTGGTTGCTGGTTACATCATCAGTTTCCGTTCAGTCGTGTCAGGAACTGGAAGTTTTGTATGTATAAATCTTCATGTTTCAACAAGTTTTATAGGCACAAAGCAGAAGCTGAAATAAGGAATAAACAAGTGCTGGGGTCAAGTTACATTTTTTTCTTTTGAAAAATGTAAAGTCTTTCAACTCTTGGAATCAAGGCAGAAAAAGTGCTTGCTTACACTTTGGCAAATTTTAAAAAAATGTCACACTGGATTACACAGCAGCATCTTGTTGCAGACCAATAACAAAAGCAAATGTTTGAATAAATAATTTGGTTTTGAGAGCTAGTGACATGAAAAGTCAGTTAATTTGGATCCCGTTGCTTCTTGAACATTGTACCAGTCTTAGATCTGAACCGCACGGTGTCTAGACTTAGACTTTAGATCCAAACCAGGCCAATAAATCTGGTAAAACATCCAGAACTTCTCTTGCATTTGGTAATTTTTGCACTAGGTATGTAGGACAGTGCTACCCAGCCTCCAGGTGGGGGAATCGTGCATTTCTAATGAGATGACCTCATTCTTGCTTTGTAATAGGGTTGCTTTTATGGGGAGACTGAATTGTTCTTTAGTTTCTTGATTGAACAAATGTGCAGATCCATACAGGTGTTTCCTTAGCTTAACAGCTACTGGCTGTGTTGGCTGCAGCCTTTGCACACTTAGAGCAATCGGCTTCATTTCCATTCTTACCTGCTTTCCAAGTGTTAAGTGTATGTCTGTGCTCTGCCAAAGCTTATTTTCCAGCTGGTCTGTGTGTGGGATGGCAGCAACACTTGGTCTCAGACTTGGTGGGGAAGCACTCAATGCCCGTCAGGCCTTGGCACATCAGCCAGTCGCCTTCCCAAAGACCACTGGCTGCTCTGTGCGTCGTTAGCAGGGATGTGACTCACTGATGCAGACTCAGCCCAAATGCTTGTCTTGATTCTTGCCTTCAGCATCTTTTGGGGTTTCTTTTCTTGTTTTTTTTTCATCAGTCTGTGCACTGAAATGCCGTGCAAGAAGATGGTATGTAAATTGCCTCAGACTACTTAAAAACCAATGATACTCAACTTCACAGCCTCTGTTACATGCCTCCTGGCTAAACAGGTTTATGGATACAGCCAAAAAGAGGTTTCTGGCCCTAGAGAAATGTTACTTCTGTGCATCAAAGGAAGAATATTTGAAAATTACCCAAAATTGCAGGCAACTCAACTGATTCCTACTGAAAGTTGGAACAGATCTTATAGTAAAATGAAGGATTTCTCTACTGCTTTTCAACACTTACAGGAAGCCTTGTTCTCTATGAATGAGCATGTGAACGTTCGTTACATATTTAAATTGCTGTTGGGTCAATATCAAACCAGATTCTGAGACCTTGACACTCAAATTACACTTTTTCCCAACTTCGTATTTGTCTCCTTTCTTCCACTTACCCAAAGTATCATGAAATAATTCCCAGGAATGTCGTGGCGAAAGCGAACACAACTCATTGGTAAATGTCTGCAGTCATGTTGGTAAAACTTCAGAAGACTGATCTTCAATAGTGTCTTTTCCTGTACATTTTAATGTTTATTCCTTATTGAGCCCTTTCTGTATACACCACATGTGCAGAGTAAATAACTTCTGCACTACAGAACAGTTAGCCTTTGAAACACTCATTGTTCACACTGCATATCCTGAATTTGTTGTGAAGTGAATGCATTAAGATCTTTCACAAGCTTAAACTCCAAGATCATGCTTCTCCATGCAGTTAGTGCTCATGCATATTGGGAATGTGTGTATGCATGAACTGACATTTCTGCAGCAAATTGGCTACCTGTCTGAGCAATTTTGATATGGAATTGAACACGTGTCTTCACCGAACTCTTTAGGGGATCAGCAAAGGAATATAAGAATTGCAGTGTGCAACACATTGCTCCTATAAACATCTCATTTGATGCACTGTAAGCTGAACTTTGAGCTAGTAAGAATTTCTAACTGAAAGTTGGGGATACTGTAATTGACAGTTCCATAAAATTGGATTTTAAGTATAAGTACAGGGCATATGCTTGGCTGTCTCGTAAAAAATTCCACTCAGGCTTTATGAAATAATGTGCCAAAAAAGAATGTTACACCATGGTCTTGTATATTCCCTGTAATACAAGACATACTAAACTTATTCACCATTAGCTTTTTTCACTGATGATTTGCTGATGATTTTTCAGAAATACTTAGATCAGGCAGGGAGAGGTTTAAAGCATTCCTTCTGTTCCATACATTGTTTCATCTTTAGACCAAACAGGAATTCCTCAAGTTGAAAGCTATTGCAAGGCAACTGGAAGTGGCAGTTTAGTAGTCTGAGCAAATTTTTCCTGGTTAAAATTAGAGGACTTCCTGTGCTCAGCTGGCACTGCTGAGCAGGCTAAGCAGAAAAAGCGAAAACTCATTGAACATGGAGAATGAGTCCATTAGTAGGTTTTTGAGAACCAGTTTGAGGAATTCTGGCAAAAGTCAGAAAAATGAATATTTTTGAAGTTGCCCAAATGGTGACTTTTACCACAGAAGACAGCAGAGCCTTGTCAAGGTTAGAAATTTGGACTTTTTGCCTGTGTACGTAGTGGATTTACTGGGTGGAATCTCAGCCCTGATAAAAGCAGAAGCTTTTTACCCCATCTTTACTGGAGCCAGGTTTTCCTGATCTGCACAATTCTAAGTGACCCACTTTACCTTCTGTAAACCATCTATGACAGTATTTTCAACACATTTGTAAATCGATGCAGAGGAAAATGGATTGCGCATTTCACCCCTTACTAGCTTACAAAATCTTTTTTAAAAATGAACTACAGCAAAAAGAAAAAAAAGTAACTTTGCCTTTCTGTTTCTGTAAGTAACCTTAAAAAAGGAAAGTTAGTTTTTTATTTTTCTTCTAGGAGAACTTGTATCTGTCAAAGGAATTCAGTGTTGTCTAACAAAATAACTGTCTACACTGTTAAACAGTATAAGCACATGTTGAAGTCCCAACTCTGTTTTTACTTACAATGAGTAAGGACTAAATTTAAAGTGAGAAAAGCATTTAAGATTTGTCTGAAACAGAACAAAAGATTGCAGGATGAAGTAGAAATGAATTGAGCCCATGTACTTAAACGTAACTTCTATTTTAAAATGCAGTTTGAAAAAGGAATCTTGGATCATACAAGCCATGTTTTATGCCAAACAACACAAACTAAGTAAAACACAGAGGTGTTTCACTCTCAATTTGCCCTTTTAAGGTCAGAAAAAAGGAAATTGTCACACACACCGTCTCTTGTATATATTATGGAGAGTTGTTATGAAGTGATTATTTTATAAAGGTTATACATACTTCCAAACAATATTTTAAACACTCCTTTTCTTAATCACGTACACAATAATGGCACGCTCTCTCTGTCTAGAGAATGATCTTACTATTAACAGGACGCACAGCCTATACAATTTTTGTATTAATTTAACATCCCTTTGTGATAGTCTAATACTATAAGGCTTCGTTCTTGTATTTCATTGCTAAGGGCCTTATTGTTCAATGTACTATTGTTGGGCAAAGATGGTGGCTTGTGCTCAGCAATTGCTCAGGGCTCAAATCATTAACAAATTCCTTTCAAATTGGAGTGCTGCCTGTCCATTGAAAGTTTATAAAGTGGGCTGTAATGAGCATCTGATAGGAAAACCCAATTGTCGTGCAGGTCACCAGAGAGACACTACGTGTGGGCAGGGTCTGACTGTGGAGATTTAGATGTGCTGCCGAAAACTGAACCCACAGCAGAAGGAAGGGAAATACTTTGGTGGCCCTGTGAAGGTACCTCGTAACAGGGGTCAAAGATTCAATTTGCTATCTGGACTGGTTTCTTACAGCAGGAACTAACTGTTAGCACCGAAAGGGACTGCCCTGTTGTACACTACAGAAGTCCTTTTTTTTTTTTAGCAGTCACAGTTTCCTCCTTCCTCTGATTATGTTTTTGCCTGAATGAACCTTAAATCAGAATATATACCTCTTGGGAACAAGTTAGGAAAATGTAGTCCCTTTTTGCTTTCTAAGGACAGCTAAATTGTTTTTTTCTGTTTATTTCTCCTGAATTTTGCATTTTCTTCATCCGTTTCACAAAATGAATTGGTCGTTATTCCTAATAAAACACTTACTTGAACTAGTTTCCATTTACACTTGATATTTTTCTATAGGATGTATTGAAAAGAAGCTGCACAAATGCAAGTTTCAGCCAGGCATTGAACACTATGTAATTTAATTTCTAATAAAGGTCATTCTGTTCTCCAACAGACATCGATGAGTGTGAGACAGCTGGAATATGCATGAACGGGCGCTGCGTGAACACTGATGGCTCTTTCAGATGTGAATGCTTCCCTGGCCTTGCAGTAGGACTGGATGGACGCGTGTGTGTCGGTAAGGCAAGCTTAATGTGTGGTGAGACACAATTAACCAATGCTAAGGCATTAATGCTAGACTGATGGACAGATCAAGTTTGAATGAAGAATTCACCAAATTTTTCATGGATTGTTGGGTGGTAGTTGTAGTGGATACTACTAGCTCTGGGATATTTACTGTAATAGCCCATTTTGCTTGTTTCTCGTTCCTTTGCATTTAAAGAGAAAAAATGTGTGGGCCAAATCACAAGGTCAGGTAGACTGTACAGCGTAGTACTGTTGGAGGTGAGTAGTGCTGTATCAGTTTTGAGTAGGTAAGAATTTGCCCCATTTCTGTCAATGTAGGATTCTTCATTTGTCACTAAGCTTAAAGATATATTTTACTCTTTCTCCTCTTCTTAAAGTAGGACATGCCAATTTTTCCACTTCTGCCTCTTTCTTTACAAGTGAAAGATATTTGGGGTGTTTGATTTTAATATTCTAATGTGACTGGCAGCTATTATGGACCAGATTTTTAAAAATGAGAAACATCACACCTGGACCTGAGAAGATCAACTTTTTAAATCCTATGCACTGAAATAGCATTACTGCCTTTTTCTTTGTTTTTTACTAGAAGTTGTTTTTACAACGAAGGATTTTTCTAGCGGCAGCACATATTGTGATCTTTTCCTTGTGGAAGTTTTTTCTTTTTCTCTCATTCTGCCTGTTTTTCAGGTATAAAATGAAGTAAGCTTTAGTGTAGCCTTAGTGGGCTTAATCCAGGATGTTGCACCAGTGGTGATTTTAGCCTTTGTGAGTCAGAGACAACTAACAAGGCTGGGAGGGGGAGATAAAATACTTCTTGTTAAAACCAAATCCATCCTCTAACTCTGAAAGTAAACAGTACTGAGTTGGTGTTTTTTTAAGTTTTGGGATGATACTTGTTTCTAGCTCAAAGATGATGATGCTGGGCCTGTCAGGTTGCAAGTCAGTAATGTCCCTGCCACATGGTAGAGACTTGGTCTGTTTTCCCTGTGGCCTTTTGCTAGTTCAAGGTTAAGTATTGATTGTTCCCCTCGTAGTTCACTGATGCATGTTGAGTTATGAAATGCAGTAACTAGTTTGTATATCTGAACTCTTAGGAGCATAAGGAACAAGAATTTCCTGTCCCAAGTAGAATGAGGGTATAGGCCGGTAAAAAGCACAGGGAAATGGTGAAGGATGTTTTGTTTTTACAACTATTTTACCGTGGTTATGATACCCAAGCTACATGTAATACTTCTTGTAATTTATGGCAGTATAGTTCCTATGGCATGTTGAAAAGAGATTTCTTTCCTCAGATACACATATGCGAAGCACGTGCTATGGTGGCTACAAGAGGGGACAGTGCGTGAGACCATTAACGGGTGCAGTTACAAAATCGGAGTGCTGTTGTGCCAGCACTGACTATGCTTTTGGGGAGCCTTGTCAGCCCTGCCCAGCGCAAAATTCAGGTATGGCCTATTTACTGGTACATATTCAAATCCAAGCTTTAGTCGATAAACTGTTGTTAGAAAGGTAAAATACACTTTCGTATTAGCACTGCACATCAACATTAGCATTAACCTTCCTAAATCAGAAGGGTTAAATTGTTGTATAACATCCTATATTTTGAACAATCTTCTATTTTGCATGTTGGAGAGGAGTACAAGGGAGAGTTTTTTGAGGCAACAGTAAACACCAACATCTGGGTCCAGAGTTGTTACATGCATTAAAACAGATTTTCAAACGACAATCTCTATTTCAATAGATGTGGATAACGAAAAAATATATATTTGAACTGGAGTTATTAATGGAAATATCTTGAGTAATTCATATATATATACATATTTTCAAATCCTTATGTACACCTGTGAGTCAGATGTTTCCTGCTTGAATTCTGTATCCTTCAAGTGATCTGGAATTGTTTATACAGTAACTAGCCTTTGGATAGTCAATGCAAAAACAAATGTCCAGTTAAGTTGCTTGAGAATACTTGAGTCTGTCACCCAAATCCCCACCTAGCAAAGTTGTCTGGAACATAACCTCTCTCTGGCAAGAAAGCAATCTTAATCATTTTCGTGGGCAGAATCTGCTTTCAGGAAAGCACTTCTTCCAAGAAGACTGTGCTGACACAGTCCTTGCTGTGAAGCCAGTAAATAGACACTGGTTTCACGGAGGTGACTGACTGCAGGGAGCTACTTTGAAGCCCAGCTTTGTTGAGTGATTCTTCTCACTCAGCAAATCTGTTGTTGCAACGTAAAGAAAATACGCTATTCTATATGTAGTTCAAAAGCATCTCATACTAATGTGGTATATGTTTTGTAGGCAAAAATAATTTTAGAATCATTTTTTAAATCTCAGTTTTAATGGATAGCTTTATGAAAAGCATTAGGGAGAAAACCAGTTGGAACAAATTAGGCTGGTTGAACTGATGTGAGCTCTTCAGCAGGAACTTGCTGACCACTGTTGTATAACATGCTGTGTTGTTTAGAATAGCAAAACACCAAGGAAATGTTAGCAAACTAGGAAGGAGCCTTTCCAGCAACCTCTGCTGATATCAATGGGCCCTTATCGTATGGTAGATCTTTTATGGACTCTATCATTGACTTCTGTTTTAGATTTGAATTGCTTTAGCAGAATGTATATGTATGTGGAAGCTATTTTTCCTGTGTTATTTTACCCATCTCTTCAATTGCTTAAGAAATACCATCTGATGTAGGGTGAAGTGTAGCACATGCTTTAGGCTTTGAGTGGGGAAGGGAAGGTGCAGATTTCTTGTGAGAGCAGCATTGTATCAGAGAGACTGAAAAAAATTCCTGAAAGGAAGACATTTGTGTCTCTGTGCCCCTTGGAAGCTCTCTGCACGAGTTGCTGCCGTGCTAGACTAAAAGCGTTGCTGATGCATGTCCAGAGCAGGTCTGCTTTCACATACAGTGGCAGCGATTATTTGATTGAAGCAGGGGTACATATTCATCTGCTGGTTATGATAATATTGGGAGATATGTTCCATGTAATTTTCCTTAAAGAGAAGACAGCCAATGCCATAAGTATTTTTAATATATATTAATTTTAGCAGTGTGATTATTTGGGCTGTTATTAAAGTGCAGATATATTGGAAAATATGGCAACAATTAATGCTACTGTGGCTGTCAGTTTAGTCTGTTAATTGCTCTGAACTCAAAAGTAGAACTTGAATCCAGTGATAACTGAGACATTTGAGATACTTTGATACATATTTTAATTAATTTTTTTTAAGGATAAGAGATCCTTGATCTGTTATGAACTCCTGAAGATACTGCTGCTAAATGGAGTTAAATATGGGCTACATTTATAGGAAACCTTCTGTTTCTTGGTCATTTTGAATGTGCACCTTGTGCAAGGGCTTGGACATATGAGTTCTGGAGAATCTTACTGTGAATATGTTATGGTTCATTTGTGTAGGAGGGCCAGCATGAAGTTTATGTCTGTTCCTAAATGCCTCAGTTCATCATGTGTTTTCCCTCATCCGTCTCCATGAGCAGATGCAGACCCTGAATCTGCTAAAATGTTTCACAGGTTCAGAACACTGTGAGGCTGTTAACGTTTTCAGAATAATTGAAAGGCATGTTCTTTCATTCGAGTAATTAATTGGCATGTTGTAAATGGTGATGCTGAAAGCAATGAGCTAAGAAAGAATATTCCAGTAAGTATTTTAATATTTTTCCAGCTGAATATCAGGCTCTGTGCAGCAGTGGAACTGGCATGACTGCAGGAGGAAATGGTAAGATCACCTAATGTAATTTGAACTATAGCAGTTCTGGCTAGACCTTGATATCCTTGATTTGTTAGACACGCTGGTGGGGATGATGGCAGGAAGGAATGGGAGGAAGGCTTATTCAAATGGTTGTTTGCGTCACATTAGAATAATTTAGGATGAAATGACTGGAGCGTGCCAGTGTGTCCTCTCTGGTTTATGCCATAGAACGTCTGTGAGTGCAGTTATAAAAGAATGGCAAATTTGTGAGAAGTGTTATTACCTATATGACTTAGAAACCATATACCTAAGTCATATTTACACATTTCAACTGAAATAATCCAGAAGAATAAAGCCATGTTGAACTTGAGCTTCTTACATATTTCCATCTGTCAAAAAGGCCAGGCTGACAGAGTTTGGTTAATTACAGAGAAAGGAGCAAATGATTACAGTGAAAGCTTTGTAGTTGTAGAACTGTGAAACTGCAGACTCATAAGTCAGCCAATGCTTGCTAGTAGATTTGCTGGCAGCAGAGAGAGAGGGAAAAGCATTCAGAAAGGAGGGATGTTCATGCTTTGGAGAGCGATACCATCTGAAAATGCTGTGAATCAGGAGATACAGGGGGGCATTAGTACATGTGCCTCTCGAAATGTAAGACCCCAGTTTAATATCCCAGTTCTTACCTACAGTTTCAAGTCTCTTAAATGTCTGTGGGCTAGAGGTGGTCTTAAGTCAGTGTGAAAGGGATGCTCTTTTCTCTGGAGTGTGAATATATGTATGTGTGAATTCCCTAATTAGAACTACATGATTCTAAATATGGACCAGCCAATGGTACTTGTATTGAAAATGTATTTTTTTCCAGTCTGGAGAATTAACCTCCACAACCCCTCAATAACTGACTCTGGGGTTTTTTGTTTGTTTGTTTGTTTTTTTACCTTTATGTAGATATTAATGAGTGCTTACTGGATACTGATCTCTGTCCAAATGGAAGGTGTGAGAATCTGCATGGAACATACAAATGTATTTGTAACCCTGGGTATGAAGTAGATTCAACTGGGAAAAATTGCATTGGTATGAAATGTCCCATTTTTCATTTTGAAGTTTGATGCTTGTTTTTATCCTCTTTCACTTTTTCAGTGTTTTTTCAGATCCACTAGCTGCTCTTCTGATATTTCTGGATGTTTCTGCTGAATTCTTGTTTTAATTTCACTGTTTTGCAATGCTTATAAAATCCTCCGCTGTGGAGCTGGAGAGGGCCCATTGTGATCAGTGACTCTGGCAACCAGGCAATAAACATCCAGTTCTGTTAAGTCCACTGAACCTGCACTCTGCAATACCAGTGTTTCTCAAAATCAGAAGAAGCCAGATCCTGCGATTAGAGTGCACCAGAGGAGGGATGTAGGATCACCAGTGTGCAGAGGATTTAAGTGAAGCTCCTGACTGATTATAAAAAGATAAGCATCCCATATGCTGCAGAAGGCTTACATGGTTTCTCCCAACTCTGATGTTGGAGAAAATTCCCTTTCAGCTTTCAGTTAGCGCTATTGGTGTAACTCTGTTAAGTGTACTGGCCAGACACAGGAAAACTTACTGTCATTGGAAGCAGCAAAAGAATCTGATGGCATGGTGTCTCTAGCTAGGGCTGATTTCCTGTGCTGTACAAGTGAAATAAAATCTAAAGCCAAATTTTTCATCACAGAAGAGGTGAAATAAATTCTTCTTACTCCTTAGAGGTGACCAGTGGAAGCACTGTGGCATGGGATAAAAAGAATTCAATAAGTAGCAGTCCAGTCTCTTCTCACACTTATCTGGGATGTTAAAAATCCCATTAGATGCCTGCAGACTCCTGTTACAAATTTTAATTCTGGCAATTCTCTTGTTCCATTACACTGTCCCATTGAAAGGCCATAACTTAAAACCCTTTAGATTCCTTTCTTCCACTCATGCATTGGTGCATTGTTCCAGACCTCCTTTGCACAACTGATTAGAAATTTCTTCTGGTTTCCTGTTAAAATTTATTTGTGACCATTTTATTGCCAGTTGATGTTGTACTAATATTATCCTTTGACTTAGCACCATGTCAGCACTTATCCCTGAAGTATTTATGAAGAATCATCATATCCTTTCTTAAATTCTGTTGGCTAACTATCCAAATCCACACTTTCAGTCTTTTCATAAAAGCAGAGGCTGAAGGCTTCTCTTGAACACGACTGATCTGACCAGTATACAGTGTTTGGATGAGGTCTGACCAGTGCCTTGTATAGTGGTGCTAGCAATTCTCCACTGCCCCTAGGAATATCCTGCCTAAACTGATTCTAGAGTGCATTAGTCTTTTCTCAAATACATGTTATACTTCGGGATCAAAGTTTAACCTCTAATTGGGCTCTACATCCAGAGTTTTCTCTTGTTGATAGCCTTCAACTGATGAGTTCTGGTTTATAGCATGTTATTGTTATTGGTCCCTAATTGCAAAGTTTTGAATACTGGTGATTATATTTCATCTTATTACTCTCATTCATATTGTCAAGATTAATTTAGTCTTGCATGATTCTCTGTATTGGTAATAACTTCCAGCTTAGTGTTGTCCTCAGTTTTTGATTCTGTTCATTTTTTGTTTCTGTATTACAATGAATATTTTATAGGACTAGTCCCAAGACTGATCCCCAAAAGGCACTGCTAATATCCTCTCTCCATTGTGATTACTCCCCTTTTCAATATACCCTACTGTAATCTCTCCTTCAGCCAGCTCTGGAACCACCTTAAAGTTCTTAAATTCCTTCCTGTTATCTCCAACTTACATAATAATTTTATTTGGGTTCTGTATTCTCTGCTTAAACCTTAATAGCTTAAGTCATCTGTGTTATCCCAGTCTAAACTGTCCACTATCTTATTTTTAAAAAAATGAGAGTTGACCTATCTTTGATAAAAGTCATGCTGTAATTCATCCCATTTTCCCATTTGCTTCTTTGGCTTTAATTATCCATGTCCCATTTCAGTTTCTGCCCATAGTTTATGGCATGCCTTCTCTTCTCCCCATCCATCTGTGAGTTTTCCAGCTGCTCCCCAGCCCACCCTGTTGCAGCCCACATCCATGCTCCATCACAGCTGTTTCCCATTCTTCCATAATGTTCCACCTGGCCCTCTCTCAATTTTTCTGAACTCCTGTGAAGCTTCCCACATGGTCTGTTTTATTCTGCAAATCTCCCTGCTTTTTCCTAGCACTTTTGCTGTTCCCAGCTGCTGCGCTGACCCTCTGAGTCTTCCCAACTTCTCTCAACACTTTCGGAGGCCTCTCTGACTTAGCCAATTGTTGCTGTCTGCTCTCGGGGTCTCTCCTGGTCTTGGTCTTCACCTGCCATTCATGGCCCAGTGCCACCTTCTTCCAACTTCTCTCTAATGACCACAGCTCTTCCAAAGATTTCCTAAGGGCTCTTGAAATTTAGTACTAGCGTTTCTATTTAAATTTTTCACCTCTGAAGCAAGTGTAGACTTACATTGGCCTTGTTAACCATAACATCTAAGACAGTTCAGAGCCAGCTTGGAAAAAATGGTGATTTAAAGACCAGAATGACCAGCAAACCTTTCCAAACCAATCATCTCCTTGTTTCTTTCATGACTGTGGGGGCTGCTGTGCAGGGAATCAGAGACTGCATAAACCTGTTTCACAATATAGGCAAGATGAAAGTGAGATTCTCAGCTTTATTTTGAACAATAGTGTGGCTGTCACATATTATGAATATATGTAGAAAGGAACTATGAGCTCTTACAAAAGCAAAGCAGTCTGCTAAAGAATAAAGCTCAGGAAAAATTCAACAAAAATAGACAGAGAAGGGTGGGTGTGTTGTGTGGTCCCCCCCCTTTAAAAACCAAAATTAAAATGTTTATTTTTCTCTAGGTAGTATTTGTGTGGTTGTGATTCGTAGAACTATTATTGTTTCTGTTATTTTAATGATAGTTTTCATGAAGAAGGAAGGTGCACGTGGGATCTTTAGTGTTACTTTATTTGGTATGGTCGTTTCCATTTGAAATAATTCCAAGCCTGTTGTCTACGAAAAGAATCTAGAAATCTTTTTAGTCTCTCTCCCTTCCTCCCTCCCTCCCCTGCCTCTGCCTTGTCTCCTCCTCCTCTCCATATACACAAAATCTAACAAAATGTGGCTGTTGGGAGGGAAATTCTGTCCTGGCTTCTATTCCAGAAATGTTTGTTTCTTAAAAAGTTCTTGATTTTCATTATAGACATCGATGAATGTGCATTGAACATGCTGCTTTGTGACAACGGGCAATGCAGAAATACCCCTGGAAGTTTCACCTGCACCTGTCCAAAAGGATTTGTATATACTCCTGACCTAAAGACATGTGAAGGTAATTGGTAACACTCCATTTTGTCCCGGTTTTATTCTTTTGGATTGTTCTCAGATTATGCCAGAAAGACTTTGAACCTTGATGAGGATATAATATGTAGAACTAAAAAAACCATGAGGAAATTATATGGGGAGGTAGGGGAATGAGAAGAGAGAAGGCCAAAATGAAAATGTTAGATAGCCTCGTGGAATAGCCTGTTAGGTGTGTACTAGCCCTCTCCTTATTGACTGCTACCAGCAGGCCCACACTGTGCCAAGGGTGAGGGAAACTTGAGAAGAACCAAGTTATACAAATCTGTTACCTTGTGTGGAGAACAGAGCCAGACAGCTCCTAGTTTGAACCCTTTTTGAGCCGCAGACAGGATGTGTATCAGATCATTTAAACAATACTCTCCATTGCCATGAAGCAGGACAATAGCTGGGTATCATGGAAAAATGCGATACTGCTTCCAAGTTCGAAGTTTTAATGTTCTAACGTGTTAGTGTGTCTTTAGGGCACATGCATCATTGGTCTATTGTGAAGAGTTTCATAATAGAAAAACAGAGTATCAGGAAAACTGGTCATGAGGAAAGCTTCTTCCATTTTTCCCTAAGCTGAAAAAGGCCATATGTACTTTTGTTAATGCTTCCTGGCACTAACGGCAGTGTGTTTCTCTTCTAGATATTGATGAGTGTGAATCTAACCCCTGCGTTAATGGGGTGTGCAAGAACACACCAGGCTCTTTTGCTTGTGAATGTTCTCCTGAAAGTACTTTGGACACAACGAGAACCATCTGCATAGGTATTTATTCTTGCAAAGATTTTACGTTTGCTGGTTGAAAATGTCCAGTGACATACAAACATCATACACTAAGTTTAGGAAATATTTTAAAATAACTTGTATAGATAAATCTGGTGGAAAAACATTAAGAAACAATGTTAACAAAGTATTTGTTTTCACTGTTACTGTGGGTACATAGTGTGGCTAGCACTTGGGAGCGGGGTATGCTTCCATGTTAAATTTGAAAGAGAGATGAAATTTTTTGTAAGAAATACAGAAATGCCAAGACTACTTCTTCAGGACTATGCTCACCAGCTTAATTCTTCCTGCAAGAGAGGTGGACATGTTCTCGTTAAGATCTGCCCTCTAGAAAGGCCCGTTTTCTATTTGAGGTGGAGCATGAGTAAGTTGTATACAGTCCAGACCAGCTCAAGAGCAGCCACGGACAATGCTGTGACTCAGATACTCTATGGACTTGTAATTTCTTCCCTTACCTGTTCTGGAGGGACAGTAATTTATAGCTGTTGCCTAGTCAGTGAGGAAAACTGTAGAACTAGATTTCCGTCTGATCCTTAGCTCTCTCCTGCTACTTCCTATATAGGAGGATCACATATCCAGACTGGAGAATCTGATAGATTAATGGAAGATCTAGGAGGGGCTCATATCTACCCCACTCTTCTACATGTGCCTCTAATCTAAGTCATAATAAATACAGTGACTCAGATCTTGAATGGTGTTGAGATATTCCCTGTTGAGGCCAATAAGCATGAGCTAGGATTTGCAAGGGCTCTGTGCTGGGATGATTTCAGGCTATAGTCCAGCATAAAGAAGGATAAATTTCAAGAGCTTTTGAAATAAATTCAGATCTGATGTAGTAAGTTATAATGAAAGGATGATTCTTCTTCATGGTTAAATTCACATGCGTTTGCAAATATATTAATGTATAATGCTAAACAATCTGTATGACAATACACTGGTTTTTTTTCCAAACAGAAACTGTTAAGGGCACCTGTTGGCAGAACATAGTGGATGGAAGATGTGAAATAAATATCAATGGAGCAACTCTGAAGTCCCAGTGTTGTTCCTCACTAGGTGCTGCTTGGGGAAGCCCGTGTACACCATGTGAACGAGGTAACACTGTTCATTTTCCTCCGGACCCTAGGATTTTTCCTATTCTGAGGGTGGTCCAGATTATTGTCATAGAAGTTTGGGCACAGGCTAGACAAGCAACTTGTACTATCAAGCAGTCATTCAGCCTGAAAAAGGGAAGTCTTAAGTATTTGAGAAGTAGCATGTAGCTATGGAAGGTTCTTCCTCTTGATTTTATAGTGAACATTTTACAAGTTTAAATTCTGAAGGGAAGGGACCACACCTACAGTCTGTAACTTGAAGTATTACTTTAGCATTTTTGTCATAATTAGTGATCTAGAGTTCCTAATGATGTAGCAATAGATGCATGTTCCCCAGAGCTCCTAAGAAAAATGTTTGCAACAAATGGATCTTTGGTGTGGTAATGGAGGGAGGAGAGGGAGTAGCCCTTGTTGTTATACTCTGTAGATTAACTGGTGACCTAGAGAATCATACAGTTGATCAAGAAATGGGTTGAGGTCTCTGCATATTCACTTGATAATTAGGCTGAACTGTGGGATGAGCTGGGAACCCAAGGGTGAGCCAATGAATGCAGAAATGTGTGTGGGTTGTCACTTCTATATGCTGAAAGCTGCTAATTTGTTCAGCTCTTTGGTTAAGTTCACCCTGTATATCTTAGCAGAATTCATCCTCATCCATCCGTGGCAAATAGAGCTGTAATGTGCCGTGATCAAGTTAAATGAATTAATTGATTTGAATGAAGCAAGAATCATATAACCACTTTCGGGTTAGCTAGCTAAGACACATGGGAAGCAGAAGAGGATAATGGCTGACACTATGTAGTTTATGTAGTTGCCCCATCTTATCTCTGTTATTTCAGAAAATACTGAGATACTGTGTAAGCACTTAGACTTCTCATAGCAATCAACTGTAGATAATATTTCACATGATCAGTTTTGCACAATAAGATAATGGTGAGTTTTGGACTGTAGCATTCTAAAAGTTCATTTTGTTTGTTTTACAGACCCGATATGTCAAAAAGGATATTCAAGAATAAGAGGAACATTGTGTGAAGGTATTTATTGTTGCCTTAACAGAAATCAGAGCTTGAATGAAAAAATGCTGGTGTTTTGATTTAAGTGGTTAATTTAGCATAGAGGAACACTATGCCAAATTTTTACCTCCTGTAGTTCAATTGACTTCATTAGAGTTATGTCAGGGATGAATTTGCTTTCAGTTTGTTTAGTATTCCTGCATGCTCACAGTGTATCTTAAAGCACACACTTGCAAATATAGTGTCTACCAGTGTAATGAGATGGTACTCTCTCTTCAAATACTGTTAACTGAGTAACTTATTTGGGCAAAGTATGTATCTTATGTATGTTATAAAACACGGCATTATTGGTACAGTGGTATGACAAATCATTTCTATACTTAGAAAAAGAATGTTTAAAAACTAGATTTGACATGAAAGTGTTTTTTGGGTTGGTTTTTTTTTTCCCCCTTAACCTTGGCTTTCTTCCATGCAACATTATATGAAATCAGACATGTTCCAAAGCGTAGTTTCATTGTCTTATTAAAAAGCACAAAAAAAAGGCATCAGGACACAGTTAAACTTTGGTTAAAGAGGAGATTAAAGATGTTTTAAATGTGTAGCTTTTTACTTGGTATGAGATGACTCTATACTATTCTGTGAGAATTGAAGGTCCCACCCTATTTCATCTTCCTTTGAATTGATTTGAACCCCTGGAAAAGTACTGCATATTTCCATAATATGCAGAAGCTCAGTGTCTCAAACTGCTGTGGGTCAGCCTGACTGACAACATCTGACATGACACTGCAGTTAAAATATTTTTTAAAAATTACTCCCATATGTAGCTTCCATAAAGAAACATTGTTTTTCCCCTTAACAAAAAATAAAATAAAATTAAAAAAAAAGAGGAACACCCTCACACATATTCTTTGCTTTCCAAATTATGACCGAATACCTTGGCATGTCTGTGCTGCAGACCCACTGTACATAACTTATCTGACCTCAGCAACACTTTCTGGAGTGTGTAAGTGAAAGAAAAGAGGGGGGGGGGGGGGGGGGAAGTGGCCCCACCTATCTTTCTTCACAAGGAAAGTCTTAGAACATTTTCAACACTGCTGGGATGGAAAGTTTATCCTTCCAAGATGTAGCCATAAGTGTTTTCAGCATTTCCTTTACCAGCACTTTGGATTACATCTATTATATGCTTTAATCTTTCTCATTTCCATGGTACCTGGATAGCCCTGGATTTTTCAGAGGGGTTTCCCCTGCTTTTAACATACTGAAGCCGTATTTTGGTTTCAACCAACATAAGCATTTTTCAAGGCAGAGAAAGACCTCTAGGAAATGTACTGGCAAGTGAGAGACAGGGCAAGGGAGTAAGCTTCATTCCCAAAAGGTGATACTCAGTTCTCCCATACACAGCCCATGCAAAATGAGTAATGGACCTTGTGCAAGGAAATAAGCAAGCTAAATTGGCAGTGTTCCTCTAGTTTACGGGTGAGCCCTGGAGTTGTCAGCTGGAATATTGCTCACAGGCCGTGAGCTGGATTTCAGTGGTTTCTAATAGTCCACTGGCTTTACTTTCTGCTTTCCAGTCAATATGGGCCATTGATTTATAATACCTGTTCAAGGGCAGAGGCTGCTGATGTCCACCCCATACTTATCCTCCACCCTGCTTCATGCGGTTTGAGAGCTGCAGAGTCTGTCTGCACCAGGAACGTTGTCTGGAGGCCTCGCGAGTCCAGCCTACCCTTTTCTTGATTGCCCTACACATGAGTGCTCAGCTATAGATTGTCGGAGTCATTCTTTTTTCATTTCTTGTTCTTGTCCTCTCCTGTCTTAAAAATTGTCATGCTTCATCTTGGGCCATATTTAATACTGGAGGCTTTTTCCTAAAGGGACAGTCGTGAAGCATATGATTTTCACAAAAATGTGGGAGGCCCCCACATTTAGGTTACTAAACATTTATTTATGCCCAGGCCAAGCTAACACAGTTAATCAAATTATCCTGATCCAAAAATATAAAATTTACCACTTAAATATAATCTTTACTTAATGAAGCTAAACTCTGTGTGCAGTCTTAAGGAGTTTATTTTAATCTATATAAAGTTACTAATTGCTGACAAGGCCATAGGGCCAGATTTCAAACAGTGCTGTAGTTTCGAGACAGGCAGAGGTGTGCCTGATAAGACACAAACATTAAAAAAAACAAATAAATATTAAAACCCAGTAAAAAAATACAGTATACCTTAATCTCATTGGAATAATTTATAATCTCATTATGCACTTGCCTTTGTCTGTCTTTGCCCATTTGCTTCAAAAGTCTGGCCCACAGTGAGTGTGAAAATTGATATAATCTTTAAATGCCTCTCCTTTTTTTGTTACTTTTGAGTTTGATTTCAGTATATGTAGGAATGGCAAAAAGCAACATGTATTATTTCCAATCATCAGCAGTTTTCTGTAATTAATTGGTTCTGGCTGACTTGCATAGGAAATCCTAAACCTTTGGAGTTTTGTCAAGGCGTGTAAACTGCTGTAATTTTGTATTTTACCTTAAAAACAAACATTAGAATGTTCATATTTTTTTCTGATTTGTTCAATGCTAAATGATATTTATTAGCATGCTAGTGACTACTTTTATTCACATTTTGTTTGGAAATAGATGTAAATGAATGTGAGGTGTTTCCTGGAGTCTGTACAAATGGGCAGTGTGTCAATACCTTGGGATCGTTTGTCTGCCAGTGCCCTAATGGAATGACTTTAGATGCTTCTGGACGGACATGTCTTGGTAGGTATTAATTCCACTTACAGGTCTCCTAGGGAAGAACAAATCTGTATGGTGACCAATATTAGTGCTGTATGTGTTCTTACAAGTAAGGAACATTATTTTTGTCCACAGAAGTAATTTTCAAATGGAATCAGTCAGGGACATGAACTTCATTCAACTAGAATATGAACAGATTCCAATGGTAGTAGCTAAAGCCCATCACCATCTGCTAGCTAGTGAATAGCATTGCTTGAGTTCTAGATTGTTCATCTGACAACTCCCTACACATAATCTGTGCTCTCAGCACTCTTCATCCGCAACCTCACTGAAACCACTGAGTTTGGAAGAGTCGGGGAGGGGAAACCACTGTGGGCTGGGACTCAGGTGTCTGAGAAGGGATGTGGTGTTCCTAGCCACACTGTATGCCTTAATGGAGGGTGCAACAGAATATCGAAGTTCTGTATGCTGTCCATCCAAAGCACCTTTGTCCCTTCAAGACAGTAAATGTGTAAGACATCTCAGAACAAGACATAGCTTGTAGTAATTAAAAGGCCCTATATATGTATGGTATGGTAAGCTGGAATGCTTAAAATCCTCTTCTGATCCAAAATCTACTTCAAGCGTTGAGCACAATTTTTCAGAATAGTGCTTCAAATTTACTTCAATGCTTAATTCCTGAGTTTAGCATTAATATTTTGCTGTTAGAAATTATGCAGTGTGCTTGGTACGCTCCTGTAAGTCCATAAAAACATGAAGCAAACTGTCCTGTGAAGGGATTCTGGAAAAGGATTCCTCTGCGGTGAACTAAATTTTCTCTTTCTCTCTCAACATGTTGTTCAATTGCCCAACAGACATTCGCTTGGAGAGTTGCTACCTGCAGCATGAAGATGAGCAGTGCACCTCTCAAATACCAGGCCGACACCGAATGGATGCTTGCTGCTGTTCAGTGGGGGCAGCGTGGGGCTTTGAGTGTGAGGAGTGCCCTCTGAAGGGGTCACCTGAATTTGAAGCTCTTTGTCCTAGAGGATCTGGGTTCTCTACTAAGATAGAGATAACTGGGAAACCTTTCTCTAAAGGTATGTGATCCCTTTGTGGTTTGTTGCCAGCAAATCCTGCTGGCTTTTCATTTTACTCTTCCCTTGGACAATTTCTGTGGGTTTGAAGATTTCAGTGACAGTCAGGGATTTCACTTGCCATAAGACACGTTTGAAAATCCAGTTAGATTTTATAGAAATTAAGGCCAGAATAAAACATAAAATAATCTAGTCTGTCTGACAGACCATTAAATACTGTATTATACTGCAGCCTCAAAACATTAAATTTGTGTCCCTGCTAGAGAGGTTAAATTGTGTCTGACTTTGCCTCCTGTGTTGCACCTATTGGTGCATATGGCTGATGGAGTAACTCTGAAAACCTGGCACCCTGAAGTACAAGAACTGGAACAAACTGAGCAATCACCTTTGGATGTATTGAAAGAGCACCTTACCTGTGCAGGGTGCAATAACTTTAATTCTACTGTGGAGCAGGCAAGGGAGGGTGAATAATATTAGGAATTTCTTGTGGAGCTACTTGGAGAAGTAAAGAAAAATGTTTCCAGGATGATAGCTCAAATCAGCAGAATTTAATTTACTGTAAACCAAGTATTGTTACGAGTGTTATTGGTAAACTTCCAGCATTAAATGGAAATCACGCAGCAATATCCTAGCATCATGTGCTGAAAGCCATCTTTCTGGAGTTGCCAGTGGGGTTAAGCTGGACAATGTCAGAAGCACAAATTGATGTGAATATGTTTATAAAGAAAGCCCATTACCCCATAAATTAAACATTCTGAAGTCTGAAAGGAGGAGAAAATACATATGAATGGCAATTGCTGCTGTTAGTGTCAGCCTTAGTTTTATGAACAGTTACTAAGTCATTAATTAACCATAAAGAAAAGTGACATATGCTTTTATTTATGCTCATTATGTTTTCTGTGACTCATGGAAGTCATGTTTTTTTCTTGGAAACCAGAAGACAGAGTGGTTCTTTTGGAAGTTCCCTTTGCCCTTGTAGGTTTGATCCTCTGTCCACTGAAATCTTACTGTTAACTTCTGTGAGCTGCAAATCAGATTCTGCAGGACAAAGGGAAGACTAATATTTTCTGGCAGAAAGTGCTCTTGGAAGTTCCAGTGCCGAGTGTCTACTTTGTTGGTCAGGTAGAAGTCAGTCTTGGTTTATGTAGTGTGATCCACAATTTTCCCAAAAGGAGGGGTTATTATTATGAGAAAGGATGAGCTCTGAAGTTGACACTGTTCTTTTGTGCACTGTTTTTGTATGAAATGATGATATGTCCTCACTGTTCCATTTTTAGATATCAATGAATGTAAAATGGTCCCCGGTCTTTGTACCCATGGAAAATGCAGAAATACCATTGGCAGTTTTAAGTGTAGATGTGACAGTGGATTTGCCCTTGATTCTGAAGAGAGGAATTGCACAGGTAAAGTGCATGGATATGTGTCTCATAACTTTGATTTGAAATGGAAAAACTAAACTCCTTTGAAAATATGGTGGGTGTGTTTTGTGTTACAGATATTGATGAATGCCGCATCTCTCCTGATCTTTGTGGCCAAGGCATCTGTGTCAATACTCCTGGAGACTTTGAATGTGAATGTTTTGAAGGCTATGAAAGTGGATTTATGATGATGAAAAACTGCATGGGTATGTTTTTTATAGATCACAGATGTGCAATAGTATGCTATGTATGGTTTATTTTTTGTTTATTTTGTATTTTTTTTTAAGGTTTGATTGCACCTGGGTTTAGGCCCCTCTTATTTTGTGAGTCTTACTAAAGTTCACTTTAGCTTGATTTCCACCCCAAATGGGAATTTACTGCTTCTGCAGGATGCCAAAGCATAAATGAGTGAGGGTCAGTATTTTAGGATATTAAGTTTATCCCCACAATCCCCATTTTGCTAAGTGGGACACCATCCTGAACTTTGAAATTAGACTAGATTAAAATTTAGAAGAAGCCTCTTCTAATTCTATTTTAACTGCACTGTGGTGTGAAGGATAACTAGCTATAAGAAAGGCTCCAGAGCCAACCTAAAGAGACAGTGCTGTGATGGGTAGCAGGCAGTGGGGAGGGATGGGCTCTCGCTGTTGCAGTGCTGGCCCCTGCAGTGATGTGCCTTCCCTTCTCCCCACAGACATCGACGAGTGTCAGCGCAATCCCCTTCTCTGCCGAGGTGGCACCTGCATCAACACGGAGGGAAGTTTTCGGTGCGATTGTCCTCCAGGCCATCAGATATCACCAAATATCTCTGCGTGTATAGGTGAGACATACAGGCAAAATCACTATCGTGCACAGCTTTTTATACCTCTCATGTGCTGCACATGGATTTATAATGTTTGCTTTAGTATCATTTTCATTCAGACCTAAAATGTGTTCCTGTCTTCTTTCGCAACAGACATAAATGAATGTGACCTAAGCACCAGTTTGTGCCGAAACGGACGTTGTGTCAACCTGATCGGAAAATATCAGTGTGCTTGTAACCCTGGATATCAGTCGACACCTGACAAGTTATACTGTGTTGGTAAGGACAAAATCTACACAGGATCTCTAGTGAATAGGGAAGATAAAACAAAAGTTATTGTTCCATTTTTAGTAGTTGTATAAAGGCATTTTTAATGGTGGTTCACAAATCTAACACAGTCTGTCAAAATAATTTGCAAAATACCCAAAATGTGCACTTCCATTATTGCTAGGAATGAACGCAATTATGGCAGCACTACAGTTCACTGTGTTATCGCTTATTTTCTCCAGTAAATCAGTCATGGTACATAAAACAGCATACTATTTTAAATGGCCTAAGACTTCAGATTTTGATCATTAAGAGGGAGTGCTGTGTTAAATCCCGAGTTATGTATTTTAGTAAAAATCAGCATTTCTGACAGACTATGGAGTAGAATCATGTGGTTCAATTGAAGTATTTCCTAATTTGGTCTGCAACTGTCTCAAATACAGGGCCTTTCCAGTAACTTTTTCTTTAAAGCCACGTTTTGTAAACGACACTTAGCTTAAATCATGTATTGTGCACTCTTATGTGCATACGTTCTGTTGTGCAACACAAAACCACATGAAAAGTCCACTGGCTTTAATTCTGCCCAGTTGATATTTTTTTCCCTTGATCCTTATAAAAACTTTGCTGCCTTCATGATACTGTGGTAACCCAGCAGTTATATTTTTATGTGCAGAAAGAGAACTGTAGAGGTATTTATATATGCAATCAGGTAATACCATCTTTTTCCCTCCCTGGTTTGCCTGACATCCATCCCCATGCCTGTATTTCCAAAGACCTGAATGAATGTTCAAGGATTGTACAAATACCAGGTGTAGATTGTGGACCGAAGCTGTTCTGGAAAGCTGACTCAAAGTGTGTCCTTGAAATGTACTTTACAGTATAAGGTACTGTGGGGTTTAACTGTAATTTTCTCCTTTTTAGATATTGATGAGTGCAGTATAATGAATGGCGGCTGTGAGAACTTCTGTACAAACTCAGAGGGCAGCTATGAATGTAGCTGTAAACAAGGCTTTGCACTCATGCCAGACCACAGGACATGTACTGGTAAGAGAGATTTTGGGAAGTTTTCTGCTGGAAGTGTTTATTTCAATAGTTTAAAAATGGAGCTTCTTTTTAAGATTAATTCTATTGTAACAAATATATTGAAAAAAAAAAAAAAGTAGTAATGCATGGAAAGTGAAATTCTTTTTCTAAGTAAACATCTCCAAACTAATGGAATTGGACAACTGCAGACTGAATTGGTTCGAAGGGAATTGATTCTTTATCGTTTCAGAAGGTGTACAAGTTGATTCTAAGTTTTGTAACAAAAAGCTGTCATTTTTTCAGTAAGAGAGAGATTTTCTCCCTTAAGGTATTATATTAGATGTGAATCCATAATGTGTTGAAGTCAACGGAAAGGATCATCATAAACAGAAGCCAAAATGGTCTGCATGTGTAATGTATGGTTGTATTTGAGACAAAATAGATAGGAATGCTAGAAAATGAGCTGATTGCCTTGTTCTGTGGTTGTGTGTTACCAGCTTTTAAGCAAGCAAGAAAGTTACTATCTTTAATTCTTTGTTTAGTCAAATGCAAGCATACTGCATTACTTCAAAACTGAATGACTTTCAGACAAACTGAAATCTGAATATTTCTAGTATGAATCTTTCTTAGGATACAGCTCTAATCAGGATTTGCGAGAAAACTTTCAGAGCTCTGTAACAGTCAAGTGTTCTCCTTTTGGAGTCTGGGAGTCATAATCCCAGTAAGTGAATTGTACTCGGTGATTTCCACATAGGTTACTGGAAAGATAATTCTGTCCTACTCTTCTCTTCTTGCTGCACAATCACTGGGCTGCTGAGGCATGTGAATTTTTGCCAGCTGTGTGCCAATTCCGTTCAAGAGCTTATTGAGAAGCATAAGAAAATTAACAGGGTTAATCCCTTGGAATAGAATTGCCTGTATAGTTGAACAAATGGAGGGTTTTCTATACTGAATTAATAGAGAGAACTCACATTTAGAATTTGTAAATATTTATAGACCTCTGACCAGGGTCTCAATTGCCTCGAGGTCACTCACTACCATTCCAAAGGATAAAAGAGCCTTAAAGCATCGTTAAATGTAGTTTGCCCCCCCCATTGTAGCTTACACTGGCAGAAAGATGTAAAGTAGCTGATCTTCAAGCATTGGACCCTTGTTCAAAGAAAGAAATCAACTAGAAAAAGTGCAAATTTGGCTGACCCTGAAATTAAGTATTTTAAAACCTAAAATATTTAGATTAGAAATAGTTTGCTTTAGGTCAAGTTTCTGAAGAAGGCAAGATAATACAAAAACATTGGTGTTTGGGGCACTTTTTCAATGCAAAAATAAAACCAGTTGACCAAAATAGTGCCTCAGCCAAAATCAAAACCCAAGTGACAGGATTAGAAGGACATGAGAGGGAAGGGAGGAGGGGGGAAGCAGGGGTCTCTGAGCCTCTTTTCTGTTTTCATCTTCTTGGCTTGACTGGGAACCAAATGACCCAAGTGTATACTTGGACAGTCTTAGGGATCTCAAGTCTGCTGGCTAGAAACAGTTCTGTGCTTTACTCCTGCTTGCCCTTAGCCACCCAAAGACTTACCTAAACCCAAAACCAGAGTGGATCATTTAGAGCACCTTCCTGTGTATTAAACTAAAATCTTTGGAATAGAAAAGTATCATCTTTCCCTTCTCAGAATTAAAAATGGAGAAAGCAATTGCCTGTGCTGTGGGGCAGGGACAGATTTCTCAGTGATTTGTCCACGTTAACTTGACCACAAACATGCCCATAGAAGTTTGTAGTCTGATGTTACCTGGGTGAGGAATAAAAAAGCATCTGATCTTAGTTGTGAATTTTTGCATATTTATATCCAACCTTGACCCTGAAAAATAGAATTTCATTCATAGGCAGCCAGTAATAGCTATTAGCTATTGATTTTCATACTCTCCTCTAAGAAGGACTTGTATGCGATAGCCAACACATAAAAAGGTTTAAATAGCAGAAACACCAGATACCTGTGGATGTCAAGTCAAACTCTGCCTAAGAAAATATCTAGAAATGTGAGGGGTTGCCTTTACCAGCCTTTAGTATCTAAAAATGCTGCTGCCTTCTCTTGAAGAGATGTTAATTACATATATAAACATCTGGTGAATATTCAAAATCTGCATGCTGAAATTTTGCCTCTACCCAAACTGCGTGAAAAATAAGAAAAAATGTATTTTGTGACATTTTCTACTCATTGTGCTGAATATCTGGATTTATTGCAGTAGCTGGTTTCGCATGGTACAAGATACAGTAGTACTGTGACCTGAGTATGTGAAACACCTATTTTACATTTTCAGTTTGTTGTCTGTGTGAACATGTCTTTATCTTTAACATCACACAAAGCTGGAAGCCATTACAGAATATATTTCTTGATAATAGAGCTGGTAAGAATGCTGTTCAGTTCAGTACTAGGTCAGGTTTGAATTGGTGAGGTTATGCATAAATAATCAGCTCAATTAGGAGAAACAACAGGTTCTTTGTCAGCTGATTTTCCCCCAACTGTGAAATTAGTACAGTGACAGGTTAGTAAATAAAGTTCTTTATTTCTGTCATTATTATCCCCATTTCTAGAGCTTAATTTTGCATTTTAATTCAAATTCCATTCCAAATTAACATTTTCAGGCTAATGTCCATGCCAACATTATTTGCTTGTTAAGATGAACAGGGACTGGTCAGCCTTCTTCCTTGTAGAAGCTGTGTATCCACACAAGCACTAGCTGCTAGAAATGCAGAATAACGAACATAATATTTTAAGTTAAAGTGAGTTCATTTTCTGCAGCTGCATAATTACTGCAATCCACAATAGACGGGTCTGATAATGAGTTACACCCTTTGTCTTGGAGAGGGTTCCTGAATCTTGTCCTTTTTGTGCTGATTTTTTTCCCATGGTATCACTAGGCAGAGTTTCTGATTTTTGCTCTTGCTGGTCTGAGTTGGTGCTGACACAGGGAGATTCTAGGGATTTTTACAAGGAACACTAATATAACCCTAGGGACTCTGAAAGATTCCAGACCTTAGCATGGCTGCATTAATATAATAAAGTATATGCAGCTTGGCCCCAATCAGTGATGGCCAATTTAATGAATTGAGAAAACAACCTACATGCTAGAGGATGTTCAGTCAGCTGAAATGCTAAAAAACTCCAGTAAAATCTCTTAGTGAAATAAATGTATGTACTGTAATTATTCGCATCATGAGTTTGACTCTGTGTTCCAGTTTGTCACCACCCTTGAGACCTGTAGAGGTATTCTGCATGTCTGATGGCTTTTTTAAGCTCTGTAAAGTCCAATATTTTTGTCACTGAATTTGACTTAGAGCTTCCATTGACCTCAACAATGATGGATTGTATCCAAGAATCTCCAATTGTATGTGGCCATGTGGTGTGACAAAGGTTCTGTTTGTTTTGGTTTTTTCTGTCAATGACTTTTTTACCTGTAAAGTTGGTTCCTGTTCCCATTGGAGTCAGAATGTTTGCCACTGACTTCAGCTGAAGATGATCAACTTACTCATCAAGACAATTTTGCAATGTACTGTTTGGTTATTTTCAAGGATTCAAGCTTTTTCATGTTTATCAGAGCATTAAAATGTTTGCTTGCCATGATTATGCTTAGTTGCATTGCATAAAGTTAGCATATTTTAATCTGATTTTTCCCTGTAGATATTGACGAGTGTGAAGACAATCCTAACATCTGTGATGGAGGCCAGTGTACAAACATTCCAGGAGAATACAGGTGTCTTTGCTATGATGGATTCATGGCATCTGAAGACATGAAGACTTGCATAGGTAAGTGAAAGTACATGTATTCCAATCTGCATTAACCAGGGAAAAATTATTTATTAAGGCACTATTTCCAATAAGGCAGAAAATGGTATTTATTGCTTTTATGCCCTAATTTTGGCCACCTGACCATAAGGACCAGCCCCTTTGCACAAGCTATGTTTATCAAATGCAGGTGTAATCTCTATAACCTTGTAGATCAGGATGCAAACATGGTGATCTATAGCATCATATCTTTGGGCCCTCTTCCTGTGAGGGTTTTATGCAGCTGAGAGTCCTTGCAGAAAGGAAATGCTGGTGAGTGACAGCATGGAAAATTTCTAGCAAGATAAATCACCAGTCCTGATTTAAACTTGTCTCCAAGACAAAACTATGTGCAAGTGCTGTACCTTGGTAGAACAAAAGTCATGAAACAATGTATCTCCAAAATGAAATTTTCACATTTAAATTAAAAATCTGTAGTGTATTTGAGGAGAAACGTATGTACAAAACTAGATTATATATGTAATATATAAATGTGTATACACACACACACGTATACATAGAAAGCATCAATAAATAGTCATTGTCATTCTTTGGATAATATGCTGAATCTTAGTCTCTGTTTTTTAAGGAGAGTTGGAATTAAAGGTATGTTAATATAGCAGTGTTAAACCAGACCTCAAAATATACGCTAGGTAAAGAATAACTAACCTAAGCAGTTTTCTCTTTGAATACGTAGACCCATTTTTGTACCAAAACATCGTATCCCAAGAGATTTTGCCAGTTACTTTCTAAGAATTTTATGTAATAAATCTTAATTCATGGGGTTTTTTTTAGATGTTAACGAGTGTGATCTGCATCCAAACATCTGTCTGAGTGGAACCTGTGAGAATACAAAAGGCTCGTTTATCTGTCATTGTGATATGGGTTATTCAGGCAAGAAAGGCACAACTGGTTGCACAGGTATGTTTTAAAGTCTAATTATTAATTTCCAGTTAAACTCATGAGTCTGCGTGCCCTTTTTTCTAGTGTTCAAAACTTCCTCTCACTGTGCTTCTTTTCACTAAATATTGTATCTCTTACCCAAATTTTCTGAGCTTGTGCTCTGCTGGACTTCAGTGGCACAACATTCAGCCTGATGCTGCTTCTGCTGAAACGAGTGACAAAATGCCCACTGGGAACAAAATTGGGCTTATTACTGCATTGTTGTTGGTCTAAGAGAACAGAAAATGGCATTGCCTGAAATTTGACAGACTCTGAGGACCTCAGTGCGTTTGGATTAGTTAATTGTATACTATGCATGCAAATAACAGGTATCTGTTCCAAGTGTTATTTTGGCAATCACTGATAGCTTGAAATATATGCTAAAATATATTTTCAGGTTTTGCGAAGTGGCAACAATACAGCTACTCAACTGCATTATATCAGCAAAATGAAAATTTGCATTATTTCATGTATTGCCAGCAAACAGAAATGATTCAAATATATAGGCTCGGAGGCCATGACATTAATAATCCTAGTGCTGGTGTCTCAAGCCAAGGTGTTGAGAGTCTTAGACTTTGCCCAAATATGAATGCAAACATATGTTTAATACAATTTTTAATGTAGGCTTAGGGTAAACACAAAAATATATTATTAACTGTGCATAATAAGGGCAGACTAATAATAAAAGTTTGTCTCAAAGACATTGCCAGAAATGTAAGTGCCCCAAATATATGAAGCTGGTTTTTTACAGCTCTCGTAGAACAATCTGAGAGCTGGAGTTGTACTTTGCGTATTGGACAGTGGAGGAATAGTTGTGTGTTAGTAACAGCTGCCTTTGACTTACATATGAACTGATCTAAATCCAAGAAATCCCTAATTGTACCCTGTAGACCAACTTTTCAATGTTCTTTGTTTCTGTGCTAAATTATATGAAGATCTTCAGTACTCTAGACCTGAACACCCTCGTGCTGAGTGCTGATCAGTTACACGTGGCGCAGCTGTCACTCCCAGCGTAAGGAGCAGTCAGGGAAGATGAAGCAATTAGTAGAAGGCAAAAGACAGAAAAGGTCATGGAGGCAAGGGAGGAATCTGAGGTATGGCTTCTGGGGAAGTGCCTGGCAGTAGCCACCATTCTGGCATTACGTGACGCAGGGTAGTGGCAAATGTCCCAAGCAATGCTTCCTTGTTAACAGTGAGGCAGGGAAATCCCTGCCTCCTGGTCCTAGCCAAGGACAGCCCCCTGGAGGGATGCTGTCTGCATGTAGTCTCTTCCCACCGCCTCATACATCTTTACCTTTCCCTCAGCCCATCCTCTGCTGCTTTTGGCTATAAGCCAGTGTCCCAAGGAGGATGGCACTCACCAGGAAAACCAGCAGAACACCACCAATTACAAAAGATGCCGTAGGGGGGCTCAGTAATTTGAGAGAGGCCAGTGGTATAAGACAAAATGGTGAAGTACCAGTTATGCTGATACAGCTGAGATGGGACCGAAATAAATCACCAAAATCTTTTGTATTTATATAAGGGAGGAAGCAGAGCAGGAACTTTGTAGGTTGGTTTCACGCTGAAGAAACTGTATGGATACAGATGCCATTGTGACTAGGGTGTGCAGTTTCTCACATTCTGGTTTTTAAAAAGTCTGATTCACTGGTGGAGACTTTTGAATTCCCTCACCTCATGTTTGTGCAGTATTAGAGCAGAGCTGAAGTTCCCAAGCTCGGGTACATAAGAGCATCCTTCAAGACTTCTTCTGCAGCGACCTTGCCAACAGCATCTTGACCTCAGGATTCAATTCTTGTCTTACAGACAGATCAAAAGCATCCACGGGTTTTAGGAACTCCCGTGGAAAAAAATTACAAAAATGTGTACAACCCTTTGAATGGGAGGTACTCTGTTTCATGAGAATAACTAAATAACATCCTCTGGGTTCCATTAGAGTTTTGTCTAAATATTTCAGCTCCCTTGTCATTACTAATTGTTTCCATTTTAACAAATAAACATGCTTTTTTTCCCAATCATTTAATAGTATTCAGAATCCACCTACTGACTCTACATTCCCATCCCACACAGATGTTTGTTACCCCCTCCTTGATTCTCAGTAAGATTGTGAACATAGTTTAGTAACAAAAATAGAATTTTTTAAAAAATATGCAAAAATATACATCATAGATGCAGGTTTCCTAGGCAAAGTGCCACAAATGGTTTAATTTCTCTTCACAAGGCAAACTGTGGCAAGACTGACTCGGAGCAGTTAATTTTAGATTTTTCTAGGCAGACAATGGTACATAGCCACTAGAGAGAAGATTGCAGAGTGTTCCCCTATCCCAGTTCCAGATTGCCCAGCTTTATGACAAATACCTTGTCTCTGCTTTTTCTGTCAATAAAGTATACATGTACTTGTGCAGAAATGAAATCCTGTATTGGCACTTGGCATTTGTATTTTGTGATTCGTCACCACTCTGGAGTATTGCCTGTAAATTTACTTGCCCTGACGTTTTCACAGAGGAACAAATTCTTCTCTGATCGGACTCTCTCCCAGCCATCCTTGCCAGTTCCAGCTGTGTGCACAGACCTCCTGTTTGCTCCTGGTGGATCTGTGCCTGCACATGCTTAAGGTGCTCTTTACAAAGTCAAACTGAACGAGGTGAACCTGGGGGCAGAAGTTGCCCAAGGCAGTCATCTGGTCAAAAATAAATGTGCTTTAAAAGTCAGCTGGATTTCTCCACAGCAGGCTCATGGAGCTGGAGGGCTGAGACCAGGCTCTGACTCTGCAAGGGCCATGCTGTTTGGAGAAAGACTAGTGGGAGATGTTCAGCTGCAGCCTTGCCTGGTGTGGGGTATGAGGTTAGAGTTTGGTCTTGAGTATTGCTTGCTGTCATCCAGTAATGATGACCCTAGTAGATAAATGAAGAGTGGGCACACACTTCATACTTGCATGGTTGACAATAACATAGTTATAAATAGTTATAAAGATAGTTACAAAGACATCACCTGATAGTGTGAAAAGAAAAGGTGATTCCTGTCATTTGCCCTCAGAAATAGGTCCGTAACATTTTGTGACTTGTATAATGTGCTTGCCTCTCTCCTATCTTTGGCTTCTGGCCATTAATAATACGTTGTGTTTCAGTCTTGATGGCACTAGAGAGTTCTGGTATCAGTGAAACAAATCCATTTCCCTTTGTGAATCTGGGAGCTGGCTGTGTCAGGCCAAATACCAGAAGATAATACTACGAAGATGCTGCCCGCCAAATGGGGGTGTCACAGAAGGAGCGTATTGTGAGTAGGCGTCTCTCCAGCCATAACATGCTGCGCCCCAGGCTGATGACGTAAGGATGAATAGCAGGCAAATCTGAACTGCCCCATGTGAAACTCCAAGAGGTGCTTACAGTGCAGTATGCTGAATAAAATCCAAGAGTGATTCCAAAAGTCAAAACAATTCTACATGTATAGAGATCAGAATAGAGGAATTTTTCCATATATTTTTCTACTTGTGTGAGCGCTAAGTTGAAACTCCCTGTGTTCTCCCTCTGAAAAGCCTCTGTTTTACCTGCCTGATTACATGGGCAGCGACCCAGGAGGAGGAAATGCCTTGTGACTTCCACCAGACGACTGGCCCCGTGGGAATTGGGCCCAGGCTTGAAATGCCAGTGAAATGTCTGTGCAATAAAATGCACAGATACGCAGAGAGCGCCAAAAACATTAAAATGTCAGAAAATGCTTAAAGGATTTGCAGAATTCCTGACAAACAGTGCTGATAGATAGGTGGAGTCTCAATTAAATTCACGCTTTGCTAAGAACCCTTATAGACTATTGAAGCCCCAATGAAACCTAACAAAAAATGTAAATGGTACACAGAGTTCCTTGAGGATTTCATGCCCTGTGATGAATGTATGAGTTTTCATGTGTTAATGTTCACTCTCATTCTGGTCAAACGCAGAGGAATGACTTGGGTGCTTCCAGAGTATAGGTGAGAATACGGTGACTTAGCCCCATGTTCCTCTCTGGCCAAGTTTAATGATCCACTTCAAGACTGCACAGGGATGCTAGCAGGTCCTGGCTAGCTGTTTGTTTCCTTTGGTTGCCGTGTTTGCAAGCGTAGTGCCAACATGACAGGTATATACGACACGTATTTTTGCTGCACATCCGCAGCTCCAAAAATCTGTGCCTCTGTCATTAATTGGAGAGACGCTTTATTAATTGCCAGAGGCTCGAGAGAAAAAATATTTGTTCAGAGAAGAGAACCGAAGGAGCCAACAAAATAGAGTGACTGACAGTTTTTTTTCCCCAGAGTGCTTGGGATTGTTATGATGTCAGATCTGCATATTATTTATTGTGCGTATTCTCATCTGTTGTAGGCAGACAACTCCCTTAGTATTAATGGGAATTGTGCAATTACAAAGCTGAGAACATGTGTGCAGCAGGACTGGGGCACAGTGGGACCAGCTGAGGATGCAGTGTCAGTCTCGGATTGGAATGTCTTTATTTTCCTTGGCTTGTCACGGCCTCATACTGGAGGCAGAAAGAAAAGGTTGATATAAATCAGTGACTCACTCCTTTACTCTTTAGTGGCAGTCCCCCTGAAGTCAATGGGAATAGGCCACCATTGTGTAAAACCCTGACTCAAGTAGCGTCCTCCTGTGCACGCTTTGGGTCATGATACCTTCACTCAGACCAAGTAACGCTTTTCTCTTCAAACAATTATATGAAAAAAGTTGGAGTATTTGAAGAGTGTAGTACTGTTTGTACTGCCATGCAGACAGCACAATCTGGACTCTTGCTCTTATTAAAGACATTTATGTTGAGTTAATTTTTCCTCTACAGAGCTCAACTTCTCCTTTCTGTTTCATTCTGTGAAGCTGTAATTCAATACTTATGGCAGCATAAATCCATATTAAGCTCCAGTACAAGCAGGCATAAATTCCATTGATTTCACTGCCCCGTTTACACAGGAGCGTGTTTGGTCTGAGATCTCTTTTGCCTTGGAAATAATTGCCATGCAATAAATTTAGGCTTATATCTCAGCTGTGCAATGAAAGGAGAGAATAGGGATTATAGTAAAACAACATCTGAGTTAAATGCAGATAGCTTTGAAAATAAGTAAAATCTGGGATGAAGCCAGTGATGGTATTTTATATGCCTCAATCAGCTTTCATTTAAGTATCTGAAAACCTTTCCATGCGTCAATGAAATAAGCCCTGCAATGTCCCTATAAAAGTAGATGGTATTAGACAATATATTTTGCATTCCCTGTTTGATCTTTACCCAGGCAGAAAGCATTGAAATCTGTTGATTTTTTTTTTTCTGGAAAGAAGCTGAAAAGGATTTCAGGATTTTGTTCAAAGCAAGTGGAATGGCATTTCAGTGGATAATCTCTGAGAAAGTTGATCCCATTATAAATACCTGTGTTTGGATATAGATTTGTGTTCACAACTTTCATCCCACAGAAGTTTCCAAGCTTTTAGTGAGTGTGTCAAACAGCTGACAGGGGAACAAGTGCCTAGTGCAAGGGCACTAGTGTCACTGTGCTGCTGTTCCACTGAGAGATGTTAAGGGGGGCTCTCAGGTGCAGAGTGTTAGTGCAAGGTGGGATGGAGTCCACAGTCATTTTATGTAGAGTTGAAAATTTGTTTTAGATTGCCTTAAATTTGAGCCCGAGCATGACTTCATTGCGGTGTAGCTGTTGCATGCAAGTTACTGTTTGTGTTTGCTGGTGGTTTAAAAAAATTCTTGGCAGAAATCTCTCCACTGATGATGTTTTTTGTGGTGTTTTGTTGTGCTCCGCAGGGTATAAGGAAGCATGTGATTGTATGTTTCAAAGCATCAAATAATCAAATACAGTGCAATCTTAATGTTAGCAGTGGTTTAACAGTTGAGGTTTTAAAATCCTGTAAAGGTTAAAATATAGAGTGTTTGCTTCAGCTTCTTTATGTCAATGTATACTGTAGCTGACCTCTTGAAATTCCATCTAGGCTTTCCCTTCAGTCCAAGCCAAAATGAGGGTTTTTTTCTGACCAGCCTTAAGATTTTTGACAGACACTCGTTTCCTGTTTAGGGTGATGTTATCTTCATATGAGTTTCTGCACATGTTAAAAGCAAATATGCTCTGAGATTATCTGCTCCTGACCCTTTTTTTAAGTTTTAAAAAGTAAATGTCCATTTGCATGTTTTCAGGCTTGTTGGTGCAGTCAACAATCATTAATAGTAGATTCCAGCTGCCAGATTTAGATCTATATCCAGACGTCAGGACTCAGATTATGGGAATACTCATGTCTGGGGTTTTGATTTAGAGTAATGCCTCATTTAGAAAGAAACCCAGAAAAGTAAGGTTGGATGCAATTTTACTGTACAGACTTAAAAAGACCCAGCAAGTAAACAAAAAAAAAACCCAAGCCAGCGGTGGGTTTGGGTAATTTCTGGGCTTGAGTATTTAATTGTAGGATGACAGACATATGTTGTCTGCTTCTCAGAGTCACATGTAGCCTTTGTGAAAAGTGACTATATATGTACAGGGCATAGAGAAAGGACACAGAGCCTTTTGTCTAAAGAAGGGTGGGCAGAAAAACCTAAGAAAGTGTTACAAAGGAAATTATTAACGTGGTACCCAGACACTTTCCCCAATGGTTCCACTCTCTTGCCCTCTTTAAAGAGCTAATAATTTTTAGGTATATTGATAGGGAAACAAATTGTGATTTTGGGGCTGAGAACCCCAAAGGTTGTTACATGGTTGATGGCTGATGCCTTTTCTTAGTCATCTTCTCAAGAGGAGTCTGTGCTGTGTTTTTCTCCGTGGAATCATGTGGAGTTTGTGAGCTTGTTTTCCCTTTCCATCTGCTATTGTACAGAATGAGATGATTTGGCTTACTGCAACAACAGTAACAGGGAGGGCTGAAAAAATTGCTATAAATATTAAGTGGTTTGATGTGAATTCTAGATAATTTACATCTTGTGTGGAAGTAAAGCTCAGTTAGGAGAGGGCTCGGTTACAGAAAACACTGTAAAATCCATAGCTCAGGCATGTAAGAAAATTCCTGCCAGTTTTGTTTTAGTTACCAGGAGTAATTGCTGAAAACAATTGTCTTTGAGTTTATACATTCTCCAAGTACTTGTATAGGGTATTAATATTGTTTTGTGACAAGGAAGAATGGAGGTCAGTTTGTCTTTTTTGGTCTGTGCATTTTGACATTGCCAGAGAATGCCCAAGAATGAAAATAAGGTGAAAATAGCAAGTACTGAAATAGAACGTGCTGGCATGAATGCATATGTTGAAGATTGGATGACTTGCTGCATGATGTCTCCAAGGATGCTGGCTTTTTCCACGGTGTTAGGTTTTCTCTTAATAAACGGCATACTTGATGAGCTTTGTGTCCATCAGCTGTCACATTAAAGACAGTAGTGCAGCCCATCCTCCACCTTTCACACAGTCTCTGGCAAAGCAGAACCTGGCTTGGTTAACTGCCTAGGGATAATCCTAGGAGAACTTTGCAGGTTGTGCCCAGCTGGTGTTCATCAGCATCCTGGCAGATCTAGTGGGGCTGTGGGAGTGCTGCATTCCAGGAGTCCCTGGGCAGCAGAGTTGCCTCTGAGACCTTTTAGCAAACCATGCGCTGTAGAGCCACCGGAGTCCCTCACTGTGGGCTCTAGGATGGGCAGATGGGAAGGCTGTCTTCTTTCCCTCAGTCATCTTAAGGTATGGCCAAGATACATCCAGTGCATTGTAGTGGTACCTTTCTGTATTCAGGGGAGCACAGGTCTTCCCACCAGCTCATAGTCATCAAATTTGACCCACAACCCTATTGCAAAGCTGCTTGACAAACGTACATCCCAGGATGCTGAACACCTGTGGTAATCTTCATGGATGCTAGTCCTCTTCTTCCCGAAGGCTGTGGCCTCATACGCTGAGTGCACCAGTCGGAAAAGCAAAAGAAAACCTAAGTTACAGTTTTCCTTCTTGAATATAAAAGTTACCAAGCTTTGTAGCAAACTGCAGAAGTACTGCTTTATATACCTGTCAAAAAAATACATAGTAGGGCAGCACATTTGAAATATGCTATGTGCTTCTTTGTTTTTCTTTGTTGAGATTCCATTTCTCTTCTGCTTCTTTTTTAAATGTCATGTTACAAAGAAATGCAGACTTGCTTTCATGTTCTTACTGTCTTGAGAAATTCCAGTATTGGTTATCTGGATATGAGAAAGTTTGATTCACGAGCTCTTCAAACATCTCTGTGTTTTTACAGATATCAATGAGTGTGAAATCGGAGCCCATAACTGCGATCGACATGCCATATGTACAAACACAGCAGGAAGTTTCAAATGTAGCTGCAGCCCTGGCTGGATTGGAAATGGTATCAAGTGCACAGGTGAGGGTCATATGCATTGGTATTTATTTGTAAGTTCAGACCAAAGCTGGGTCCTAGAAATTCTGAAAAAAATCAATACCACACCTACAAATTGAGCAGAGATATGATTGCCAAGCTTGTTAGGTTGATTTGACATCCTCCGTTGGAGGACAAATTCTCTGCCATGGTAACTGTGGAATCAGCATTATCTCATGTTTGACTTGTGAGTTGGTGAAAACAGACTGGAGCATGGAGACAGACGCTGTGTTCTTGAGGGCAGCTGATGGGAGGCAGTGAGAGGTCTCCTGGTGCTCCTCGTGAAAACAGGATACAGGTCTTAGTTTGAGAGTGCCCTGCAGCTTCCTCATTCACAGTTACTTTGTCAGACTTCTTTGCTGGGCTGCAAAGAAGCTGTGCTTGCTTCTCCAGTCAGATGACCCCACATACGTGTGAGTTTTGTTATGGAAGATTATTTAAAGTAGAGCTTCTGTGCGCCTTACACTATATTTAAAGTTTGTATTCATCGTGTGGTTTTTAACTGATGTTGCTTTTTTCCTTTTTTTTTTCCCCTAATTATTTTAAAGACCTGGATGAGTGCTCCAATGGAACTCACATGTGCAGCCCACATGCTGACTGTAAGAATACAATGGGCTCTTACCGCTGCCTGTGTAAAGAAGGTTATACTGGGGATGGCTTCACTTGTACAGGTGAGCTTTAGGAAAGCATGGGATCACCTCCAGTGGTCCCTTGCAACCTAAGTTAGTCTACGATTCAATACACAAAACCAGCTTTTAAACAATTGAAATTATTGTCTAAGATATCATCTTCTGTTGTCTTCTACTTCACCTAAGTTGCCGTAACTTGACAGAAATACTGTGTATTATACGTAATCTAAAGCAATCTTTTTTTTTTCACTTGATAAAATGCAAGTTTTCATTGAGCTTTTCTTGTTAATCAGAGTGGGTGGCTAAATTATTAAAACTATGCTTGATCATATAATTTGACTTGTTAGAAACCAATCCATTGGCAACCCACCTTCCTATTTAAATAATAAGGCACATGCATTAAAATGACTTTTTAAAATTGCCTGAAAATGTTTATTCTTTCCACAAGTGCATGTGTGCTGCCTGTCCTCTTTACTGCATCATCCTGAGAGATGGTGTCAGGGTGCAGTGTTGACATGTAGAATGATGGAAGTAACTGCTTCTTAAAACCTCATTTTATAAACTAAATGTGATTATAAAACATTGCTAGAGAGATGTTTTCCACCCACACTTCATTCTTCTGCTTTGAAGAACAGATTGGCTCATGTAAGCTTAGTCATTGGGAGCCCTGCTATTACGCTAAGGATATCAGTGTTGCTGGTGATGCTATGTGGAGGGTGACCTTGTTTGGAATAAAGCCATGTGATAGACAGCTGGTGGACCAGGTTTTCAGCTGCGCAAATCAGCAGCACTCTTATCAGCTACAACAGATTTTTATGGCATCTGAGAATCTGGCTCAGTGGGTTTAAGGCTGAATTTGAATCATTCCAAATTATAAATGGACCCTGGGATTCTGTTTAATTCTCTCCGTATAATTTACTCTTGAATCTGATTCAGCTTCCTTAGCAGCCTTCATAACCCAGTACTCTTTGTTAATTTCCCATATGATGATTTCCAGGAGTCTATAAACTACATCTTTCAAATGGAGTGCTTACGGAGTTTCTGCATTCAATAGAACTTTTTTTTTTTAAAAAAAAATTGTATACTGTATTGTTCATGGATGCAGGAGGTGGCTGGGATTCAGACTAGGGCACACAAGTGTTCCATAAGCCCTCTGCCAACGTGTGCAGCATTCACCCTGGTAGTAGGTACTACTTTGGATTTGCCAGACTTTGATTTTTTACAAGCTCACACTGCCAGCCAGACTCTGTTGCAACAAGTAGGGTGTTGTATAAAATTTCAGCTAGAGAGTAAGGGCCACAATCTATCTGAAGGGCAGCACAGTCCAGTAGCAAGGCTGGTTTTCTCATAAGCTGTTAACCTGCAGTTTAATTTTGATCAAGTTATTTTGACCTCAGTGCCACTTTTTTGTCAGTGTTTTGCACGTTTGGTGTGGAGACTGCCTATTACCATATGTTTGCTCATTGCACAGTAAACCTCTTTCTTCAATTGCTGCCTCAAGGCTTTACTGTAATAGAAACAATAACTATAATAAAATTCACATGCTCATTCTGAGTCTAAATTTGACCCTGTGTACTGCCTCCAATTGTTATTAGCTGTAGCTACTTTAGGAGTCTGTGCCTCTCTAATTTTCCTTTTGATGAGAAGCTGTGTTTTCAACATGTCGGAAATACACCAAGCTGTTACATGTAATAGTCTCTGCACATAACTAGGTTGCAATTTCTTTTGCAAGTGTTCAGAACTAATAGGAGAATTAAAATCTTTGAAACACCGCATGCTTCAGCTGAAACAAATGTTGGTGAGAAAACCATGTTTACGGTAAACCTGCAATTTCTCTTCCTTTTACAGACCTCGATGAATGCTCAGAAAACTTGAATCTCTGTGAAAATGGGCAGTGCCTCAATGCCCCTGGAGGATACCGTTGTGAATGTGATATGGGATTTTTGCCAAGCCCAGATGGGAAAGCATGTGAAGGTAATTCTCCATAAGCTTTAAACAACACTCAACAAATTCTGCCTTAATAGTTTTTTATGTTTGAAAATTTTTATAATTGGTTGCAGTTGTGGTGGTATTGAGAACCGCCTGAAAATTGTCAATAGTAGTTGCTTCTTTTCAGTTTTATACATTTATTATGGGCCTCTAGGTGTTCATCTACCTATTGTATGTGGAGAGAACAGCTTTTTGGAGCTTATCTTACGAGATACTCTTGTCAGCTGCCATTTCATCTTGGTCAGTTGTACCCAGTTCTTCATTTTACTCATAACAGTTAAACAGAAAAAGCTGTTACTTTGTCTCAGTGTATATGAAGCTGAAAAACACTGATTTGGTAGCTAGTACAGTGAACGTGCTTTGAGGGCCTCTGTGAGGTGCAGAAGCAGAGTTTGAAGCCTTGCAGAAAGTTTGTATGACTGCCAAAAAAAAAAAAACCCACCAACATCCCATGAGTATGCATTCAGTTTTGAAAGTGAGTTGTCGGTTAACTGTTTACAACTCGTTCATAAGAGTTTTGCATGTGCAAAGATTCGCAAAAATCAAATAGTAAACATGTTACCTACATGATTCAAGGTCATATATTTGATCGTAGCATTTGAAATCTGCAGTTCATATAATGCTAATCAGTCAGTCAAGAAGAATCAGCCGTATCATCTGACATATTAATAACTCATAGTAACTGGTGTTTGATGGAGTTCTTAAGTACATCACTATAAATAGAATTTTTTTCCCCTGTAAAGTGTTCTGTGTATTTTTTTTTAGTAATCTACCAAGAGAAATAATTTATGAGAGTGAATTTTTGGGTAAACTAAAACAATATTAGGTTTCATAATATTTCATGAAACAATTTACTTTCAAACCTTTTAGCTAACTTTAAATAGCTTATGTAGAGCCTAGTTCCTGTTGCTAAAACAGACTTTCCTTGATGTCCCAGATACGTACTCTAAATGCAGCATTTTAAGGTACTTTGTAAACACACACTTTTTTATTGTTATCAGATTGGTGGCTCTTGGTGCAGTGCGTATAGTGTTCAGTAGATACTGAATCAGATGCAGTGATTTGGACAAAAGGCACAAAAGTGAGCTTTGCTTGCCAAACCTCAGATCTGTCAAATGCAGAAACCTGAAAATGAGCATCAAGTTCACCTTTGGGCAGAAGCTTTTCCTTTGCTGATGTCCAGCTTTCTGCAGATGACTGCTGATTAGAATTTTTCAAAAGATGTCTCCTGCCATGTTTAATTTTGCTACTTGCCAGATTAACCCACTAATAAGCTCAGATTGTTTCTGGCATGGCTTCCAGAGACACTGGAAAGAGCCTTTTACCCAGAAACAAGGTTATGGATTAGGTTCCTTAGACTCCATACGTAAATCTGGCATGTTATTTTTCTGGTCTTACACAGTGTGCAGAAGCAGTTGGCTTCCAGATCCATGTTTTCTGAACCCTTTTGCATTTCTCTGTCTATATCTTAAAAATACAAGGAAACCTCATATTTTTCCCTTTCTGTTCCTCTATCAGATATTGATGAGTGCTCACTTCCTAACATCTGTGTCTACGGCACTTGTCATAACCTCCCTGGACTTTTCCGATGCGAGTGTGAAGTGGGCTATGAGTTGGACCGAAGTGGTGGTAACTGCACAGGTAAATATAATTTTGAACAACATGCTTTTTAATTTTCTTCTAGTGTCATGGTCAGCTCTGTAGGAAATTCTTGTAAAAAGCTATACAAATCAGACTGGATATCGGAAAATGTGGACTTCCCTGCTGTATAACATGGGATTCTCCTTCCTGCCTTTTCTACACTCTTTCCCCTTCTTTGTCAACCTCTGATATCCCATTGGTTTAAGAGAAGAAGGGGGAAAACAGAGCAGTGAGAGCCCTTCTGTCTGCCTGCATCTCCCAGCCAGAGATGTGTTGCACCTTGTAGTTTCCATTCACAGTACTGGAGGGTAAGCTATGACCTTGTGGTGTACTTTGCCCTTAAGCATTTCTTTTAGTACTTTATGTGAATTTTAGTTCATGGATTGGTTTCCCCACAAAATGATGAGTTTATCTCAAACTGCTGTTCTCAAATGTGTATGTATGGGTTTTTAGAGCTTCCTGGAGATCAGTGTATCTCCTAACTAATGGATTTATGGTGGTCAGCATATGATACCTGATACGTTGATGGTTTGCACTGTCCTTGAGTATTTGCTTACCGTCTGCTTTTATTTTTTTCCCAGATGTTAATGAATGCGCAGATCCCACAACCTGCATTAGTGGCACATGTGTCAATACTGCTGGTAGTTACACCTGTGAGTGCCCTCCTGATTTTGAGCTGAATCCCACCCGAGTTGGATGTGTTGGTAAGGGACCGTTCCTTATGTTATTTACAAGTGAAGTTGTGCAGAGGGGCTGCAAGGCTAACTGTTCAGGAGTAGGAATAATGTCCCAGGTCATAGAAAAGGGCTGGAACAGGCTCTCCAGCTCCCACCCCACTGCCCCTGGCTTAGAGGTTGTAATAGTGCAGTGGGCATATGTCCAGAGTGATGTAGCAGGCCAGCAGTGCCCAGCTGCCAGAACCCAACCTTTGGGGCTTGTTACAGCTGTCCACAATTTACAGCAGGCGTGAGACAATTTTAAATTTCAACAAGCTTAAACCAAAGTCCAGCTGGCCCCAAGATGGCAGGTGAAGTTGCAGCATAAAGCCATGAGGCTCTTGGAGCATTGAGCGCAGCTTGGCTAGGTGCAGCTTCACAACTGATGGAAATGCTCTTGTATTAGGCTCCAGCTGCTTAGTAATCCTCTGATTTTTTTTGTTTGTTTGTTTAAGAGGACATAGGGATGCTCCTCAAATTCAAATGGATTTGAAATTCCTAACTTTAGTAGATGCTTTCATGCTTGTTAACCTCAAGGAGAAGAAGGCAGTGAGTTTCTAGAACTGGAGGGATGTACAAGTGCATGTGAAAATGCGAATCAAAATGAGAAAGGGCCTGGTTGAACTGCCCTTGGTCATGCTGAATAAATTCCCTATTTTGTGACAAGTCCAACAAAGCCAAGGAATGGGACACCACCATCCTATCTAAGTGGGAAAAGCTGGGCCCTCCTGGACAATGCAAATTACTTGCTTTGGCTGTCCTACAAGAAATGGGAGCCATCTGAAGGTATCCCTCGTCCTGAGATACGTTGTGTTTTCCTCTTATAAGATGTGTTTCTTATGTGCATTCTGAATAGATACACGATCCGGCAACTGTTACCTGGACATTAAAACTCGTGGAGATAATGGTGGCACCTTCTGCAGCAATGAGATTGGAGTGGGTGTTTCCAAGGCTTCCTGTTGCTGCTCTCTGGGCAAAGCTTGGGGCGTACCCTGTGAACATTGCCCACTTGTGAACACAAGTAAGCCAGCTTTCCTGGGTTAAACACAACAATACAGTGTGTTTGTTGGATTTTTTTTTTTTTTTTAATTTAGGCAGGTAACTCCTCAGTGTAGTCATTTCTTGTGTACATGCAGAGGACAGTTTTTCACTGGTCTCAACCAAAAACTTTTCTGATCTTTGAAAAAGATTATTTAGCCAGAAGATTATAATTTTTGAGCAAGTTTGGTGTTACACAAGAAATTACATTATGAAATGGAATAGCAGTTGATGTTACAGAGTAAAACCTAATGTTTTTACCTGGTTACTTTGTTACTTTACATTTAAATTACCTGTAATAATCTGATTAATTTTCAAAAATAATTTCAAAAAATGCGCTGAAAATGTTTATACTAATTTAGGTTCATAAATCTATTTTATTTTCAGCTGAATATAAGGTTCTTTGCCCTGGAGGGGAAGGATTCCGACCAAACCCTATTACAGTTATATTAGAAGGTAATGTTTACATTTTCCTATATTTACACATCTAAAATTATGAAACTCTTCAGTGACTGTTGCTTTTCATAGGAAAGCATAAATGAAACTTGCGGGTTTGTTTTAACAGATATTGATGAATGTCAAGAACTGCCTGGACTTTGCCAAGGAGGAAAATGTATTAATACGTTTGGTAGCTTCCAGTGTCAGTGTCCATCAGGGTACTATTTGAATGAAGAGACCCGAGTGTGTGATGGTAGGTAGCCTTCACTTAACCAGTCTGCTTTTATTCTTAGAAAATGATGACTGTTCAATATGCAGAAGAACTGGTCTGTCCTTGAAAAGGAGTGTAACCAGACTAAGCATTGTAAAGCTTAAAGGTGGGAAGATTGGAACAGTTGAGAGAGAGAAAATTCCTTCTTGACTATGTTGAAATATATGCAAATTTTTGTTTAAAATGATCAGATTTTGATCAAAACCAGAAAACCCCAAAGTTTTTATTTAAGTAAAACATAATTTACTAACCAGCTATAAAAAATAGCTGTTTGGTAATAGGTAATGCATAAGCGCTCAGATAAAGAGCAAACTTACACCATGAGTCTGCTGAGCTGGTTACAGGGTGTCCAGGACATTTTTCTACTACTTATTTTCTCTCCTGCTGACCTCAATGTCCAATTGAAAACACTGGGTGTACTGCAAAACATTCTCCTTCCACTAGCATGTTCACTAGTACATGTTCATCACATTACATGCAACTGTCAGATTGTACTGGATATAAAACTTCAGGCAACCCCATCAAGTCCTTAATTTCCCATTGCCTAGGCTGTCTTCAGCCTTCCAGACTGTTATATAGTGCCTATGACGTGCCAAACATGACAGAAATACAAAAGATTCAGATCCTAAATTAACGCTGAAGCAAAGTGCTTCATCCGTATTGTGCTTACATAGCTCAACAAATGTTAAAGAGGAAATCTACCGCTATATTTTTCCTTCATGGTGTGTCACAGATATTTCAAAATGGTAAGGCTAGTGAGATACTTCTAAAGTTTTAGGAACTAGGGTGTTTTGGGGGTGGTGATTTGGTTTGGTTTTTTTAAACAAAGGTTAAAGTCTCTTGATGAAGTAAACATGACTGACATCTTGTGTTGGGAAAGTTACTCATTTTCCCCAGTAAGGCAGACTGTATTGGCATCATTGCTTATTGAGATGGGCTCTCCACAGGGAACAGCTTTGATTCTTGTCCGGATCTGGGAATCCAGAATGGATGAGATCCTCAAATACTACTTTTGTACAACAGGGGCAAAACCCAAATTGCTGTCTCTGACCTGGTAGACATATCAGAGTTCCCTTCGTCACATCATAGACAGCCTTTCCGCGGCCACCTGTGCCACCACTTCCTTCCCTCTGTGGGCTTCACTCCACCGTGACCTTGCTCAGAGCCCCTTCAGCTCTCCTCCACCAGTACCTTCCTACCTCAGGTGTTACTGAGATATTCTCATTCTCAGAAGCACAATGAGATAGCTTCTGTGGCCACTCACTGCCTTTTTGTTCTCTTCTAGATGTGAATGAGTGTGATACACCTGGCATTTGTGGACCTGGCACATGTTACAATACTGTTGGGAACTACACGTGCATCTGCCCTCCTGATTATATGCAAGTTAATGGAGGAAACAACTGCATGGGTATGGGTTGTTGGGTTTTTTTCAAGCTTATCTTAGTGGTTTGGGGCAGGGTTTTCCTGGGCACAAATCAGAACTATTTCTGTGAATTGAGTTATACAAGAATTAACTAAATGAAAGATCAAGCTTCTCTCATTATTTTTTTAAATAAAGCAAGGCAAATCACTTTTAATGCAGATGTTTCAGTACTTCATCAGAATTTCTCCTCTAATTTGGTATTTTCTTACAAGTTTCACTTCAGCCCTGAAAGCTTCTATATGTGAAACACTGCTAAAGTTACTCAGACTTCACAGAATGAAGTCACAAGCTGTGTACAGTTCTGAGGGGGAACCATAAACTAGCTTATGGTTTTCAGTGTTGGGCAAAGCCCCAACTTGAATACTTTGGTAAGTCTGATGAGTGTTACAGCAGTGTTGCTTGCTCTTGAATATTTCTATTGCTTTCTCGTACTTTTAGAGTACTCTTCTAGGGAGAGGCTCTTCTGTAGTATTCTACAGTGCTGCAGCGTCTCCTTGACAGGGGCAAAAAAGTACATATTTGAAGGAGGTATCTCCTAAACCCTTCAGATAGATCATCTTCCATAAGAATTGCTAATGCATTGGTCTGGGTTTTTCTTCACTTTCACAGATATGAGAAGAAGTCTGTGTTACAGAAATTACTATGCTGACAATCAAACCTGTGATGGTGAGCTGCTCTTTAATATGACCAAGAAAATGTGCTGCTGTTCCTACAATATTGGACGTGCGTGGAATAAACCTTGTGAACAGTGTCCTATCCCAAGCACTGGTATGTTTTTGCATTGCAAAACTATTTGAAGGCCTTGGTAACATCCGAATTATTATTAATGCGTGTAACATTGTTAGAGATACAATATCCTTGTCTGCGCTTGTGTGCCCAAAATGAAGGAATTAATACTTTTCTGGCCCTAGTCACAATGAAGGCATATGTTGAGTGGCTTGTGTTCATGCTGCTGGGCCATGCCTCCTTTGTGCCAGTTTCCCTGTCTGGGAGGCTTCATGCTCTGTATTGGTTAATCTGCCTCTCTGCAAATGCGTGTTGATCCGGTGGTGAGGCACTGACCAAGGTTTTGCTCCATTGCAATACTGCCATTGCTCCAGCAAATGTGGTGTCTACAGTGCTGTGCCTCAGCTGCTGATCACCGCAAAGAGCCTTTGTGGTAGCCATGGGTTTACAGAGGTCTCCTCTGAGAATGATCTGTGTCAAGCAGCTAAACATAAAATGTAGGAGTTTCTGTGCTAATTGTATGGGCGTACAGGACTCCTCCACACGGGGTAAGACCGCAGAGTTGAGCCCAGGACATACCACTGGTTCAAGGTGGTTTGCTTCAAGAACAAACTTCCTAGACACTTATTTGAATCTCTTCCAACTTAACCGTTCATGGTTTTAGAAGTCAGGTCTTTGTATGAAAAAACTGTAAGGCACAGAGGTGAGCATGTGCAAAGCAAAATGGGGATGTGGTCCCAAGCCCTCTGCATCTTTGTGTTTGCTAATTTCAATGGCCTTTGAATGAGAACCCAAGTGCATGTTAAGCACATCACATGGTGAGCCTCGGGGAAGGGTCTGCATACCTCTGTGTGCCCTGCAGGTGCTGAAAGAGTAGGAGATTAACTTTCTTGGGCAAAGGATGTAATGACTTTTTGACTGTTGATTAATTCCAAATACTATAATTGTTGCTTTGTTTTCCTGCTGCAGATGAATTCTCCACACTCTGTGGAAGTCAAAGGCCTGGCTTCTTCATTGACATTTATACAGGATTACCAGTTGGTGAGTTGTAATTTCTGTTTTTAACTAAGTGCCATGCTATCTCTGCCCAGGGAAGAGGGAAGGTTTGTTTTCCCAATTACTTTTTTTTCATGAGAGGAATAACGACTAAACAGTGTAATGGAGTTCAACCCTCCATTTAAATCTGAGCCTGCAAACTCTCTGCCTAGCTCCTCCTGGCTGGCAGCAATGATAATTGCTGCTTGTAATCAAGACAACATAAAGCTCCAAAAACTGTAATCAGGCCTACATGAGCAGGGCACGGATACTGAGAATAAGAGGTCTGGGAGTAAGGCCAACTAGCATTTGGCCTGAGAGGAATTAGGAGTCTTTCCCTCAAACTAAAGCAGAGATTTAATCTGACATTTCACATCAGTCCCCCTGTGTATTGGTTTGACACAAAAATCCTTTTTTCTGCTCAGCTGGAATATTTCTCACATATGTTATTGTGTGTAACATTTGAATCGTGAGTAACAAATTGCAAAACAAAAAGAGGGAGAGAATGAGGAATTCTAAGACAGGGAGTTGAGTAAATCCCTAATGGGACTTCCTTTTGTTTTTATTCACACAAAAATGCAAATAAGAAGCAGATAATGTGCCCTGTAGCAAACACAGGCAGCATATAGGCAATAATCAGGTGCTTTAACATTAGGCTGTTGCTGTGATGCAGTGTTCACCTAGTTAGATGGAAATATTTATAGTAAAGTGGGGAATATGATTTTTAAAGAAGTTACAGAAATGTACAGTATTTATTGTTTACCAGGTCATTTCTTAGAAGCAAAGTTCCCCCTTCTAGCTATTAACATTAGCCCAAATTGTTGCCAAGTCTACTCAAGCTAATTGGACATCAGCACTGGCAGGGAGACCTTGGATTGTGCTAACTTGTGTAGGTAAAAGCTGCATTTGTAGCAGCTGATGTGTGTGCCAGGAGTGTTGCAGCCTGCTCTGTCTGCCCTGCTGCGTCATAGAGCAATCTACCTTCAGAAGCCAACTGAAGCAGAAGGGCTGTCCCCCTGCAGAGGTCACCAGTACATCCCAGTGCATGCAGCACTGTGGTGAGACTGATGCACATGCAGCTTTATGCTGTGCAGATCTCGGGCTTTCCCTGCTGCTTTGGGATCTTGGCCTGTCTCACTAAGTTGTAGCACTCAACCTGCTGCTTTTGCACAGGAGTTGCTTTTGTCCCTTACATCTGTAGGCACAGGGCACAGGAACAAGGTAGCACCCACTCTGCAGGGAGACAGCTTTATGTACCCTGTAATATTTGCTTACAGTCCTTACGTGATGTTACTTTTCTGTTTGGATTAAAGTTCTATATATTTACTCCAGATGGTTGTTTCAGACATAGAAGTAGTTCTATTTTTACTCACCCCTTGTATAATCAGAGGGCTCAGAATTACAGAATCTAATGTAGGAAATTAAAGGTTTGATCCAGCAGCAAAATTAAAAACAATACATTATCTGATGGAAAATCACTTTAGCTGAAAATTTCTCACCATATCCTCTGTATTGTGTACATCAGTGCATGTGGCAGTTTTTGGAGAGGACTTTGAACTCTTCTATGTTGTCAGACTATTCAAGATGTGTAATTTACAGACCCAATAGGCAAGACATGTAATTGTAATAGCAGCTGGGTTTTTTTGTGCCAAAATGAGTTACTTAACCCTGGTGTATATAAAGCATTGGCAAACCCTGGCTGCCTGGCTTCATCAATCTAATTAATAGCATGCTGGCAACACTTCAGAGGTTACCTGGCATTGGCACTTTCAAACTGTTATATAAAAACATGAAAGTCTTTTCAGATTAACAAGGGTAAAACTGTGCAAAACTAATTCTGACGAGTGTTTGTGTTCAGTCATGCTCTTCTGTATTAAATCAAAGACAGTTACGTTCTCTCTGGCTCTTCCCAATAACTTCACTGTAACACTGAGGAGGAGGATGTTCATCAAGGCTGTGGGTGGGAGACGTGGGGAAGGATGTGTGCTACCTTCTGCATTCCTATGTGGCAGCATATATCTTCACTACAGTGAAGCCTGAGAAAACAGAAAATACCTACATTTCCAGTTTGGAATGACTCACTGTCTGTTGCAGTTGGGAACATTCTGATGATAGCATTATACATTTGATAATTCTCTTAAGGATAAATGCATAAGGACATATTCTGTAGCAGATTTCATGAAGTGCTGTTTACAAGTATTTTAAAAAAAAATTATTCTTGCAGATATTGATGAATGCAGAGAGATTCCTGGAGTGTGTGAAAATGGGATCTGTATAAACATGGTTGGCAGCTTCCGATGCGAGTGTCCTGTGGGGTTCTTCTACAATGACAAGCTACTGATCTGCGAAGGTAGAGTGCTGATCTCATTCAGAGAAACGGGCCTTCACCACCTGGCGACTCAGACACTGGCAAATCTGATATACTTGCAAATCATCCTCAATGAGGGGAAAATACCGGTATCATTGTCATAAGTCTGTGTCAATTCAGACGTTTTGAATTCTTTTGCATAGAAAATACCAGATTTTCCATCAGACAATCTGAGGCCTTGAAGGAGCGTGAGTCAGCAGTCATGGGAAGAAACAATGTTTTTCAGATTTGACAGTAAAGCCAAGAAAAGAGTAGTAGTTTTGAGTCAGATCATGAGCACATTTTTTTTTAATTCCAACCAAGATATTTTTTTGTAATGGAACAAAGATTTCTGTAAATAATATAAACACATGATCATTTTTTCCCCAATCTAAACATTTCCTAACATTGTATTAGTCAGTTTAATGGAGAAACCAAAGATGGCAGTATGAATTGATTTAATTCTCCGGTGTGGGTTATGCCTGCTGACAGCATGGTGCTGCGCTGCAAGCAAGGTATTGAGACCTTTAAATAAAAGCATCTTCCGTATGTTGCTTCTAACTGAAACAGTTACATTCCTAAGGAAATAAAGTTCTATTTTTTTGCAGCCACGTAAGTAAGGAAAATTGGACAAAAAATTTTGCCTAAAATTTTTTGGTGGTGTTTACACTGAAAGCTACTAATATCCTATAGGGATCTCAAGGATCTCCCTTAATCATAACAGAGCATCATAGTCTCCAGTGGAGATCTGTGCAGACAGAGCAGCTTACTTTTTCTGATCACAGTCTTAAGACTGAAATCCACCCAAGTGAAGTGTTGCAACAGGCTTTTCATGGGCCTTTCAACACCTTCAGGAAACCATGGTATAAATTCTCTAAATAGGAGTGTATTTTACAAATGGACCATGTGGGTTTGGGATCATTTCAGGAGATACCTAATGTGACCAAAAATCTACTTTCATCAATACATTTATTTTTTCAGGATTAGAAAGAAATTCCTCTGTTTGTGTAAGATAATACTCTTTATGCTAAAAACAAAGTCAGTTTCTTTCTAGTGCCAGCTTACCATAACAATCAAATTCCCTTTTTGTATTGACAGATATTGATGAATGCCAAAATGGACCAGTGTGTCAGCAAAATGCAGAATGTGTCAACACAGCTGGTAGCTACCGTTGTGACTGTAAACCTGGCTACAGGTTCACATCAACTGGCCGCTGCACTGGTGAGTCCTTCTGGCTTGTTTGTGTGAGGCTCTGCAAAAAGTAGTAGATTTTTAAAAGAAGACTAAAAAAGCATAACTTTTCTTCAGAAAGATGGTATACCAGGACATGACCTGGGCTCCAAGAACCCTCTTCTTAAAGCCTTTTAAGGCATCCCATAAACACTCTGGTCATTCCTGGAAGATTAGGGGGCCCATCCCACAGAAGCATAAATGAGAGTTAATCACCTGAGTAGATGTTTGTCTTCCATTTTATCCCACCAGCCACTGGCAAATATTTTTCTTTAGCCTGTGTTGTGTCTAGGCAGACCAGTTGATTCACTACCTTTTGACTAACTATTTTCTGATGCTAAAAATTCAGTTGCAGTCCTGACAGGGACCTTCCTCTACATAAATTCTTTGATTTTAATTTTAATTCGCTGTTTAATTTAATTTTAAGATTTGTTTTAGCAATTTATTTGCCACTTGTGTTTTTACAAATAGCTCACTGCTTGCTGGGGTCTCTGCTGATAACATGAACTTATCTGCTAGCCCATATGCACTAACTAACTTAAAAAGCTTATTGTTAAACTTCCTAACTTTTATGTGGATTTGAACAAGCCTCTGAACATTATTTTTAAATACTGAGTGGGACTGCAGTTCTCTAATCTATGTGCTTTTTCTTATAATATCGTAGTCCAGAGGGGCATTCATGTTATCTTGATTACTTGAAGAATCACAGAGATTTTTTTAAAGACTGCTGTGGGCCAAGCACCTGTAAATATTATATACATTTCTGAGCAAAATAATAATTACAACGGAAACTGGTAACATTTTCCTTGGGTTTTTGCTTCTGAGTACTTGAGTTTTAGGAAGTGTACTTTTCCCTACAGTGCAGTTTTCCATTGTTTCATGTGACCCTTAAGGGAAAAGGGTGTAGGGACAACCAGAACGCTACTATGAGAACTAAAACTTTGTTTTGTTAAGCTATGCAGTGCCACATGTAAATATTCAATATGTTCTAATGTAATTGTTGTTGTTATGGGTTCGTTACAGCAGTACAGGAAGAGCCAGGGAAGGTTCTGATATGGGTTACAATACCAGACATGAATTGGCACCAACAGTAATACTTCCCTGTATTTTGCTCTTATTTTATATTTAGTGAAAATAAAGTTACACAATTAGAGTCAAAATAAAAGCAGTTGATAAAATACTTGATTCAGCAAAGGGAGGAAATTTCCAACAGCTCTGCTGAGAGCAAAGAGTGCTGAGCATCTTGCTGTATTGGATCAGTCATGCTACCACATGGAAAATGATGATATCCCAGTAGTTTATTGAATCAAAACTGATGTATCACAGCCACTTTTACTATGAGTACTGCATGTATCTTACTGTGAAAATACCATTCTACTGGTGCTATCTATTGTGGTATAATAAATAATTTTTCATATAAACTCATTTTGGCACTTAATTTTGCCTCCCAATTTTTTAACAAGTTACAGTGTTCTCTGTTTATCCCAAAAGAAGTGACTTTTCCCTGGGATTTTAATTCACTATTCATTTGCCCATACAGCAGCAAAGAGAGAATCACAATTTTTCTTTCATCTCTGCTCTCCTGAGCTGTGAAGGTTAAGAGTTCTTAAGAAGCACATTATCCAGCACTGGTTTCCGTTCTGCCTTCTTTAGACTCTAATTAGCAGCAGTATCATTAATAGCATTGGGAGAGCTTGGTCCTCAGTGAACAGACATCCAAAATTACTTGCGGCCCCAGCTGATGCATGGTAATCCTGGGGATGGGGGCAATCAAAATTGTCCATATGCCAGCTAGAGTGTAGAGAAGTGGCAGCAGAGGCAGGGAGACAAGATGTAATACATTAATTTCTTTGCAATTAGGAACTACTTGACTCTTAGTTTTGCAGTGACCTGGGGGTGGTTTGGTAAGAAACTGCAGTCGCTTTGCTTAGGTTGCATTTAAAAAGAAAATTAATGAATGCTAAAATCTAATCGATTCTAATGCAAGCTTATGGCAGCACCTCAGTTCTCGTTTTTGGAGCTGCTGCAGACAGAGTGTCAGGAAGCATATTGAATGAAACCAGCTCTTGTTGGTGATGAGGTCAACAGAAGGGCGTCATTTGATTCATGTTTCTGATTTGTCATGGGGGAAAAAAATGTGCTGGACAGCAAACATTCCATTCTTCAAAATTTTGTTTCATTCACTATTGATAGGATCCTGAATTCTGCCTGAAAGCATTGATAACAAGAGTAGCAGGAGGCAGTCAGCTGTTGGACAAGTGTGATGGATGCCCTGCGATTGTCAGGCAGCATAGCACATGCTGGCAGGATAGCTTTCCCTTTCCCTAGCGCTCTCTGCAGAATTATGCAGTTGGGTGTTTGCTGCTGTTGGCGAAGTATTTTCAGACTCCATATAGCAGTAATTCTTCTTGCTGACTGAGCTTTGTCTGGTTTACAGGATCATCACATTGCATGAGGCATGGATGCTACAACACATATGTATACATGTCCCATTTTATCACTGCATAATGAGTAGATAAATCTACAATGCATTTTATCTCTCTGTAAGCTGAGTGAGAAAAGTGCGGGATTCATCTCCCTTTCTGTTTTGTATGATTTCTGTGAGTTAATCAAGCAATTTGTGCTATAATCAAGCATAGCTAAAAGCAAGTAGCGGCTTTCATGAGAAGAATAGAAACTGTGATTTATATGTGGCTTTTGTATCTGTTGCAGTCAATGTAGAGCACTCAGAAATCTCCCTATACAATTTCATGTCGGTAATTCTACTTTTCAAAATCCAGGCGATATGCTTTTCCCTGTAGCAAGAATTTGTGTTCGGTAAATACCATTTTTACGCTAGGTTTTTTTCAGCTCCACAGATATTGAAGAGGGTAATTTACAAGCAAACAGCCCCTTTTCTGACATTTACTTAGTAATGGTTTCATCATTAATAAATTAAAAATAATATTTTAAATTAGGGCTGTGCACTGGATTCTGACTGTCATGGTTGCTGCTAATACATCTTTCCAGCCCTGCAGTTTCGAAGCCTTAACTTTCATGGTACCTTTGTGTTTTCAGATCGGAATGAATGTCAAGAAATTCCCAACATCTGCAGCCACGGGCAGTGTATTGATACTGTTGGAAGTTTCTACTGCATTTGTCACAATGGATTCAAGACCAATGATGACAGAACAATGTGTATAGGCAAGTATATCAAATTAAGCTGTACTTAGACTTCCATTGAGATAGTTATGAAGCCTATCCTCTTTGTCATAGGTGTTGCATAGGTCTCATAGAACTGAGATTGTGAGCCATTTACCACCAGGCAAAGGTGCAAAACCACCATAGCTGGCAATTAGAGATGATAACAAGTTGATAATGAATGAAGAACATCTCATTAAAGTGAACCTTTAAAAAAATATAGCCTGTCTAATAAACTGCTAATACTGTTGTTTTTCAGGAAAATGTTCTATTCTTAGAATTTTCTGAAGCATCTTGTCTGATTTATTACTTTAGGCAAGAAATTTAGTAGATGAATATTGCAATGCAGCAATCGTACACAGCCTGCTTGTTAACAGACTAAGTGAAGGGTGTACTTCTTGCCAGAGAAGTGCCCTTTTCAGAAACAGAGTCATCTTAATAAAGAAGGAGATTCTGTATTTAACCCATTTGCAGCTGTTAGTGTGGTGTCTGCTGTCTGAGCAAGATGAGATTTCAGAACATTTATGATAAAGATAGCTTAGATATCCTTTGGGAAGGGTGAGATGGGAGCCACAGTAAGATAAATGATTGTTGGACCCTTGATTATTTTTGTAGGTGTTGATATCAAGTGTATAAACCTACGTAAAATCGTCTTTTGGGGACAAACAATTCTTCTGTTCAGTCTGTTGGCAGTGGATTATTTCTTTTGCCTGCAGGATAGCTGAAGACTTTCCTTTCCCCATCAGTGATTAAAACTCTTGCTGCTTATTTTATTTCTGCTTTGTAGATATTAACGAGTGTGAGAGAGATGCCTGCGGCAACGGAACCTGCAGAAACACCATTGGCTCTTTCAACTGCCGCTGCAATTTGGGGTTCATCCTCTCACACAACAATGACTGCATAGGTAAGGAGTGCTGAGACCAGTTACGTGTTTCTAAGACTTTCTACTTCTAATGAATGTACAGTTAGTACCATCTTCTCCATTGAGTTAGGGTCACACCTTTCATGGTCTGCATGATTAAAGACAAAAAACAATTTCTTAGTCTGAAGAGGCTTCTTTGATTATGCACTCCATACTTTTCTATAGCCCCTTAAATGTTTGCATGTGATATGTGCCACTCTGATTTTTTTACTCTTGCTTTGACAATTTTACAGCATAGATCAATAGTGGTATTTTCCCCTCACTTGCTTTTGAAGCAGAGGATATTTATGTACTATCAGTTATTGTACCAATGTAGTGGAAACAGAAGTCTCACCTTCCCAATTTCACTTGTTGCAGGTGTTCCTTTTATCTCTTACAATGTTATTTTTCTTAGATGTGGACGAGTGTGCAAGTGGAAACGGAATGCTCTGCAGGAATGGTCAGTGTGTGAACACGATTGGGTCCTTCCAGTGTCTTTGCAATGATGGCTATGAGGTGGCTCTGGATGGAAGGACTTGTATTGGTGAGTGCTTTCTTTTAGGGCAGAACGAAACATGCAGCAAACCTTGAGGAGATACTTTTAGTCAGGGGTCCTCAAACTTTTTAACCAGGGGGCCGGCGCGCAGATGAAGTGGCAGGCAGTCATCTGCGGCTGCTCGGTTTCCCCCCCCAAACCCCCGGCGGGGGGGTTGGGGGTTCTGTAAATACCAGGGGCTGGATTGAGGACCCTGGGGGGCCCTGTCCAGCCCGTGGGCTGTAGTTTGAGGATTCCTGCTCTTAGTAAACAGTATAAGAGATCAGAGAGAAATGTCACACTGTCATCATTGTACCTAGCAGAAGAAAACAATGCCAATAGGATGAGAAGAGGGCTCTTTTCTTGCTCCTGGGAAGTTCCACTGTCAGTTTGATGGAATCAAAATTAAAGCAGGCTCAGCCACAGATTTATTGAGATAACAGCAATTATCTCAAGTAAATTGTCTTTCTTTTCTTTTAGATGTCAATGAGTGTGCACTGGATCCTGGAAAATGCTCACCAGGCACATGTCAGAACTTGGATGGGTCGTTCAGATGTATCTGTCCTCCTGGATATGTCCTGCAGAATGACAAATGTGAAGGTGTGTACAGAACAACCCTCCTTCTGCCTCTGTCCTAGCTACTCACAGTTGTTACCACTTTCCTCTGCATCTAAATGGTGAGTAATGTTTAGTCTTTTGTGGCAGTGTACAGTTCTGAACTGTAGCCACTGGTAAGTCACTTCCCAGAAGTCTCACCAAGTTTTGTTTGAACCAGAACTACCTGATCTGATCCCAAGAAAAATCTAATCCCAGGCTGTTTGGTTGATGGTACTTTGCTGGGGTTTGCCTACTGCATGAGGATTTAAAAACTAACCCTAGATTTTGCACCTGGATTTCTTGTTCCTCTTTCTGTCTCTTCCTTTTTGTTTTTCAAATCTGTTAGATATCAGTGATGATGTAAGGTTACATTTTATGTAGTACAGCTGCCAGTGCAAACATTTTTATTTCTCACCTCTTTAATTGCTTTTCTTACAGACATTGATGAGTGTGTGGAACAGCCAGAAATTTGTGCCCTGGGCACATGCAGCAACACTCCAGGCAGTTTCAAATGTCTGTGTCCAGAAGGGTTTGTGTTGTCTTCCACAGGGAGGCGATGCCAAGGTAAGTTCATTCCTGTTTTCTGGCATTTCGGAATTTGTTTACTGTCTTATAAAAACCTTATTCCTGCCTGTTTCTAATATAACAAGGAGGCTCTGGACTCAAACAGTGTTTTTCACAAGGAAAACGTGATAGTTCTGTAGCTGGGGCCAGGTTCTGTCTTGCCCTAACATCTGTTTGTCATTAAAGGAAGCATTGCAATAAAAGGGGCAAAGATAATGTTAAATGCACCAGGTTAAGCGAGGAAATTATGTTGTCCTGTAGCCCTTTCTTGCACCCCTGGAAGAAATGTTGAGGGTACCTGGACTCTGTATAGACTCTGATATGTCTGACACGGAGATGGAGCACGAATGCAGGCAGGCAACTACTGCAGTGCAGTGCTAATGGCAGCATTTCCAGCAATAAAGTTGTTCTTAGCACTTATCAAATTCACCATAACACTTGTTATATGCTATTCTTCTCCACAAATGTGTGGGTGGGTAAAAGATCAATGGAAAAAAATTGCAGTGTTGTGGGGACAATAAGCACCCACCTACTTAGAAAAGTCTGAAGCGTCTTTTGGCTTCTAAATTACCACTTACACTGTTCAGAGCCTAAACATGGGCACTAAGACAGAGATCAGATGCTAAAAGCCGAAGATCTACTAATGAAAAGCCACAGGTTAGTTTGTTTTGTGGATAAAGAACAAGTACAGCAAATTAGAGAGTGAGATATTTTAAAAACTTTGGGAATTATTAAATAGATACATCATTAAATGTCCGATACGTAGTGTGCACAGTGGGAACCACTGACGAGTAAGACCTTTATAAGGACCTCTGTAGTTATGCTTGGCACAGAACGGTGATGCTTGTTGACACCATAGTGAGTTCTTCACAGTGGGCTAAATGAAACTGTGGTTTTGGTAAAAATGAATCCAACCTGCAGTAAACGTTCATCCAAGTCTTCAAACCACCATGCAATTTGGCACAGTTACTTTACTGAACTTCAAGAAGGCAGCACGGCTGTTGTGGCTGTGCTTTTGTAGCTCATATAAATGAAGTTTCTTCAGTCTGAGGGTGTTGTCCTCTTCAGGTAAGGAAAAAAATCATAACCCTTCCCCCAAGAAAACTATAAAAAAGAACGCAGCTTAATCTTCTCCTTTATGAAAACAGACCACTGTTTCACACATAATGGCAGAAGAAAGTGCACACTTGTGTGTATGAACTTCAGGTGGGCTTCTCCCCATCCCGTGGAGAAGACTGGGGTTTTTTTTTCCAAGTATCTCAGGCCAAACAGAGTTTTGTTTAAAACTTCCCATTACCTAGGAATTTTGTAAAATCTGGATGTTGCCCAGCATTGATGCTGCAGCCGGAAAACTGGATGAGCAGCTGCTTCCACAACTGCCCTGTTGCTGTCCGCCTGCCAAGTCAGGGAGCTGCCAGCTCTCTGCCTGCTGGATGCTTGTGGTCTGTGATCTCAGCTCTGCTCCAGCATCCTGGTTATCCAGCTTAAGGGAGTAAAAAGTCACTGCGACAGTTTTCTTTATGTGTACCTCAGGGGAGAGGGAAGAAGGACAGTGCTATTGGAAATTGCCTCTCATTTTAACACTACATGGTATTATCATTACAAGTTGATTAAAATCTCTTGACTCAAGTGGTTCGTCCTAATAACGGAATACAAACAAGTCAAGCCAATATTCATTTTTTACAAAGAGGAGTGAGTCTAAGAGGGCAGTACAGCTTTTCCATCTCTGCTGGACAAAAGAGGAAAAGCCTTCCTTTTCCATGACTGAAGTAGGGCACGATCCCATAGCTTTGCTGGACTGGGGTAAGGAGCTCCCCTCACTCTTCACATCTTCCCCAGAGACAATAATGGTCCTTCTTAATGCGCTCAAATGGAAGTTGGGTGTTTTATTGAGGGGGGCCTCCTGTAATTTTGCAATTAACAACTCTTAAGTGAAAACTGTGTCAAAGTCACCCCAACTGCTCATAACAAGTTTTTCTCTATGCAGATCTGAGAGTAAGTTACTGCTTTACCAAATTCGAAGATGGAAAATGTTCTGTGCCGAAGTCACGAAACCACTCCAAACAAGAGTGTTGTTGTGCCTTAAAGGGACAGGGATGGGGAGATCCCTGTGAACTCTGCCCAGAGGAAGCAGATGGTACGTTACTGACCAGGTTACCTTACTGTCATGATAACCTCAGAACTAAAAGAAGGTTGGGATTCTTATAAGAAGAAATTAGGAAAAATTATTTTCCAGAGGTGCTTAACCTCTGCTTAACAATTGTCATTGCAGTCTCAAAAAACATTTTTCTTGCATAGTCCAGTCACAAGCATATTCCTTGTTTGCTTTTAGGTTTGTTAGCATGATTAGGTGCCAAGTATTTTGCTCTGGAGGTGTCACATACAGAAAGCAGAAAGTAGTAAGTACGTCCTTGATAGGCTCTGAGTGGAAATACCTGCAAGACACAAATGGAATTCATCTGATTGTAAATAAGTGTAGGAAGGGGTACCATAAACATGAAATCTAATTTAAAAAACAACCAAACAAAAAAGCAAACAGACAAAAACCAACAGTGGAACTAGATGTACATCTGAATAACCCTGTTACATTTTGTGACTTCATTTTGTTATTAAAAAAAAATTATCTAATTTTGCAGTCTTATCAATACGAATGACTTGCAAAACCAGCATGGAATGACAAAACACAGGCCTTGAAGCCTCACTCACTGAACTGTTGCTAAAGGAACACTCTCCGTTGTTGGTATCTGTTGTAAGACTGAGTAACTGCGCATCGAGCAAGTCAACAGGCCTTTGTACCGTCATGGTACAACTTGCTGAACAGACTTTAATTCATGCTGACAAATGTGGTTAACAGCGTTACTGGTTTCAGCAATATATTAATACAGTTCATTTCATTAATAAGTCATGTAGATGTTTTGCAGACAATCCTCACAAAAGCCAAGGGAAGAAAAGAGAATCAGATGTGCCAGTTGCAATACTCCTCCTAGGCTTATTGCCTGTGCCTGTTTCATTACGTTGCTTGGAGCGTTTGAATCAAAGTCAGTTGGAAAAGCATGGTATACATCGCAGCATTTCCTTGAAGTGTCAGCACATATATTTTTCACAGTCCAAACTGTTTGCAAAGGATTATATCAAGGCCATTTTTCTCATCTTCTAAAAAAGAAATAGCTTTAACATATCTGAGTCTGGGAAATTTCTGTCTCAGCGTATCACAGATAGTGGAATTGATTCTTTTGGGGAAAAAAAAAATATTTCACGCATGGTCTCCATCGTATGCTATCTGAATGGAGGCTGGTAAGCTCAAGCACATGTGCCACCTGAGTCTCCTTCTGAAGGCTTGAGCAACAGGCGGGTTTTGTGCTGCCCAGCTGCGTAGGGCTGAGTTTCCCATTCAGAGCCTGGCAGTACGTCAAGACACTTTCTTACTTTCAGTGCAGGCGTGCAGCTACATTTAGTTCTATTTTGTTCAACCTCAGCAAAGATCAGCTAATGCAGTTCAACTAAAGAAAGGGTAACGTTTGTTATGTCTGACTGTATTATACTGCTGCACTCTAAACCTCTTTGCAGCCTACTGAATTTGCAAAAGAAAAAGTAAAATCTTGTCAAGGGTTCTGTGATGTTCTGAGCACGGTTAGTAGAGAATATGCTCAGCAGAATCTTGAGATGGTTAGAATTCCAGTCCTGTGTCCATCCATCTGCTCAAGATACAATTTAGAGGGGAGAGGTGGAAGCTTAGTTTCAGTTGCAAGGCTTGTATTTTTTGTGTGTGTGTGTCAGACCCAAAGTTAGAGGAGTTTGTGAAGCTGAAGGTCCTTTATAATGATATTCATCCATATTGCATTTTGGTCCACCAGAATGGAAATCTAGGATTTCTTATTTATTCTATTGCCAAGAATATGTCAGATGAATTGCACAGATAAGGGAGTACATACTTCCTGTGACGAAAAATAGAGAATTTCTTGTTCTCAAAAGACTTGCATCATATTTACATCTTCAAAAGTCACACCAAAAACATTGTGGATTTGGAAACTGAGTGGTGACTTCATTCTAAGCTGAGCCCAGAAATTTTACTCTCAGTTTACCTATAATAAAATTATTACTTATTCTGTAACTAGAGATGGGCATGCTTTAAGGGCCATGGTGACTACAGATTAAATTGTGTCATCTTCAGAAAATTTAGGAAATGTTTCATTAACAACAAAAAAGAATGCTGTCACTAGTATTGATACTTCTAAAATGGAAGTACTGTATTTATTTGCTCCTTAAAGGAAAGTACATAATGTTAATTATTCACAGGATTTTACATATTTGCATACAGGAGATCAGATGAAATGTCAAGAGAGCATACATTTTTTACATGAGTGTAAGATTAAATTATAAGTTTATACATTAACATACTATATTTCTAGACCTGATCATGAGGAAGATGAATTGGTATCAGCGGTTACTTTTGTGGCTCATGAGTAATGCTGAATACCAAGATAGAATTTAACACATAGTTTGATTTTTTTACTTTTTTTTTTTTTTTTTTCTTACAGAGGCGTTTAGACAGATTTGTCCATTTGGAATTGGCATCCTTGTTGGACCTGGTGATGCAAGACTGGGTAAGTGCCCACGCTGCACGATGCCGTTGTTGCATCAGTGTGCTGTCTTCTACCCGTAAGCCATTCTCCCTTTCAATAGAGAATAACGCCTCTGCAACTATTTCCAAAAGCCACGAATTGTGGAAACTTATATACAGATTTTTTTTTTCCAATTATTCCTACCAAGTTTAAATTAAAGCTTGAATATCTCATATATCAGAAATAAACTTCTTTTAGAGTATTGTATTTGGCTTTTTAATTTATGCTGAGTAGACTTGCTAGGAAACTTGTGTAGGATCTAGAGAATGGATCACATAGCATGCTTGTCTTTTCTTATACAGTATATGTAGCCTGTTTACAGTAAATGGTTTTAATCCTCCAGAAGTGCAAACCACAGTTTCCCAGATCCCTTCAGTACGTTCTGTTCTCTCCCAAGACAAACAGCACTTCAGCCTCATTGGTAGAAGTTTTCATTTAAGGAGCACTGGATGACTACTGCTTTTCATATCTGCTACTCTCCCTGTGGTCCCAGAGAGGTTTTTTATCTGACGTGTAGAATCAGTTTCTTTTCTGCATCCTGAAAGCTGGCCTGCAAGAAAAATTCCGTACCCTCATCCTAATATATCAAAATTCAGATTTTAGTATTTTTTTGTGATTTTAGGAATATTTATTGCCAGAACAACACCTGTCCTTTGAAAGAAGTCTAAAACCACATGAAATCAGTTGCACTTACTGTGTTGTTTGTATTTCTGGTTAAGATGTGGATGAGTGCCTAGATCCAGATAACTGTAAATTTGGGCAGTGTATCAACACAGATGGGTCTTTCCGCTGTGAATGTCCGTATGGTTACATCCTACAAGGAGCTCAATGTGTAGGTAAGTACAGCTGTTTCATCTTCCATTTTAAAGAAACCCCTGCATTGCTAAGTATGGCATTAAGGAATAATGGGGTTATACTATTCTAATGTCGTGGAATCTCCATCCCCACTGGTGCTTAAAATCTGCCAGGGCAGAGCCTTAGCAATTGGCTCCAAGTTGGTCTTGCTGTGGCTGTTTGACCCAGAAAACCTTTATAGCTATCCCAAATTATGCTAGGAGTCTATGACTCTAAATCAGTAATTTAAATGAGGTCTTGGGTTTTGTATTTTTGTATTTTTTTGGTTGTACATCAGCAGTGTAGTTTTTATACCTTTTTAGTTGAGTGTAACCACGTAGTCTTGCCTTAATTTAACTGCTTGCAGATACTGATGAATGTGCTGTTGGAAACCCATGTGGAAATGGAACTTGCAGGAATGTGGTGGGAGGATTTGAATGCACCTGCGTTGAGGGATTTGAGCCTGGACCGATGATGACCTGTGAAGGTGAGACTCCATGTGTTAAGGACTGTCACTGTAGTTGTGTGCTGAAACAGTTTTCTGATTTTGGAAACAAGCGAGGGGCGTAAAGCAGCTGAAAAAGAGAAATACAGACATTTGGAACAATGCATCTTTATCTGAAATGGAAAAATAGGTTCCTTCTTCCTGTATGAAGGAGCCGTGGTAACTGTTTCTAACTGAAGGTTGGGTGAACAGGTTTTCAGGCAGTATCTGCAAAGGAACCGCCCAGAGAGGAGCATGTTTGGGTACGCTCTGTCCAGAACAGTTCCCAGAAATGCTGCTTATTGTGTGTATGGGTTTTGCTTACCGACTAGGGGACCCTTGGGTGAAGAAGGTCACTGTGGAGGATGAAAAGAGAAAACGGGCTGCTTGAGTTTGTTAGGGAACAAACCAGAAAATATAAATACAGTACTAGACATTTACCATGGTAACCCTAGGTTGAATATTTTTCATGCTTTGGTGTCTCATTTCAAAAATAAAAATTTGAAAATGCACAAAGAAGGGAGGAGTAAGGAAGATCAGAGTTATTGAAGAGACATGCAGAAAATTAATTGGACTAGAATTTTTCAGTGTGGAAAACTAAAGACATACGTGATTTCAATTTATAAAGCCACAAGTGGTAAAGGTACCAGAAGTAGAAGAAACATGTTAGACAGACCCAAGCAAACATTTTTATATGCATAGTACTTACTTAAGTTGTGAAGCTCTTTGCTGCAGAATGTTAGTGAGGCCACAAGTATAAACTGACCCAGAAGCAGATTGTACAAATTTGTGTGGGAACCTATCAGTGGAAATTAAGTTTGATAGTTTGGTTGTGGCTTTTGGCTGTGGAAGTCCTTAAAACTGAGAGGCTGTGTTAGGGGAAGGATCTCTGCATACATGGTATGGGGGTTTTAATACTCGTCTCCTCCTGTTTCAACCACAGAGAGGAGAATGTCCTAGGACATTTTGACACTCTCTTCTGACCTGACACAGCTGTTCTTAAATTATCTGCCACAATCTATTTGTTTGCAAGCCCATATAAAAGAATGCTTCTATTTTTGCATCAGCTTGCGTTAGTTTTATATACAGTTAGAGCTTCATTGACTTCCCTGTGGAATTTGGGTGAAAAGCTCAAATTGCAGAGGAGGAGTTAGCAGAGTGCATAAACATCGTTATACAGCAGTAATTACTCAAGTAGCCCAGAGTGTATGTAAATGCACTTCAAAATAGTGTTTCTAGTAAGGATATTGTTTTACGGAATTCATTTTATGAAGAAGCTGGAATTTAAAAAGGACCAATCATAAAAACTGACCCTAGGATACAGTGAACTGAGACGCTCTTTTGGCAGCATGGATTTTTTTCATTGGCTGCTTGCTGGTGAAGATACTGAAACTTCAGGTAGCTGTGCAAACATCCTGGCATGTCTCGGCCTGCTCTTATACAGAAATCCATAATGAGTAGAACCATTGGTCCACAACTATTAAGATTTAGCCCTCAGTAGCCTGGGATCTGTGGTATTGCTGTATCTAAACCATGCGCACTCAAGTTGGCTGAGTTTTACAAAAGCATGTTTCACTTCCCCCGTGGTCTTTGTCGCTCCAAATCCAGATGTCAATGAATGCATTCAGAACCCTCTGCTCTGTGCTTTCCGCTGCGTGAACACCTTTGGATCCTACGAATGCAAGTGCCCCGCAGGGTATGTTCTGCGAGAGGACCGGCGCATGTGCAGAGGTAAAGCTCCTACCAGACTCTCATGGTTGTGAGATAATGATTTCAAGTTCCTGCAAGGGTAGGGCTCTGACTCACTGCGCTATTGGGCCAGAGTTTTAATCCCAGGAAGTAACTGAGTCAGAAAGAATTTGGGATGAAATTCTGTGGTTTGCCTTATGCAGTTGGTTGTATTAGACCTGTCCTGCCCATAAACTTACACATCTGCATAAAGTGAGGTCATATCAGATGATACAGTTTTGTCTTGCCCTGAAAATGGGCATTTGGGAGAAATCAATTTGCTTTAGGCTAGTATATCTTACGGTTAGTTTAGCACAATAAAAGCATGTGTAGTTCGATTACGATTGAAATTCCAAAGTCAGAATTTACTATTGTGAATTTTCAGGATTGTCTGTCTGTGTAATGAAGTCTAAACCTTGTGTTTTAGATCAGAATGAGTGTGAAGAAGGAATTCACGACTGTGACTCAAAACAGATGGAGTGCAAAAACCTAATTGGCACCTATATGTGTATCTGTGGACCAGGTTATCAGCGCAGACCAGATGGGGAAGGCTGTATAGGTAAGTGACACTGAAGCGTTGAAGCTCTTGAAACACACAGCTCCTCAGCAGAGCTGAAAATTTTGGATTTAACAAAGTGTTGAGGAACTCAGGGGAAGAATTACACAACTACCTGTATAACGGATCTACCAGTGCTATACGCACTGTGCTTTGCTGTTCAGGTGTGCACACATGTGGGCAGTAAGTAGAAAATCTGGATGTGGTTGTCTTTACAATCAGTTTGTACTGCTGCTGCTGAATTGCTCTTAACTGAGAAAAGCAGAGATTGGGCCCATTGCTGTGAGCTAGTTCATCTCTGTTAGCATGAATGAGAGCAGATCTGAATCATTTTTAAACTTTGGATGGCATTCAGAAGTGCAGCTGTAGTTATGAAAAATTTTGAAAACCAGTGAGGAATATATTGCAGAGAAAAATGTAGTAACAAAATATATGATATTGTGAGCTTATATGGTATCTTTCCTCTGAAAACTGAAAAACTGAGGTTTTGTTTTAAAAAAAAAAGAAAAACTTATGCAAGTTTAACCAGACAGAATGCACAGCTTAAGAACTCCATACAGACTTCTCTAATGTGCATTAAGCCAGTAATGGACTTGATTTTTTGTCATACCATTTCAAAAACACAGATGAGAATGAATGTCAGACCAAACCTGGGATCTGCGAGAATGGGCGTTGTGTAAACACAGTGGGAAGTTACAGATGTGAATGCAACGAGGGATTCACGGCCAGTGACACCCAGAACGAATGCCTCGGTAAGTTGCACACTAACATCCCAATGAACTGTCGCTTTCATAGCAGAAATTGTGATTGGAATTAACCTTAGAAATATATAGTGAATAAACATGCTGTTGAATTTACATGCCTGCGGGAAGGGGCCTTTGTAAGTAGGTGCCCTGCTGCAAGTTCGTTCTTCCCATGCTGTCCCCGTGCCTGCTTCAGTCAGGCCGGTTGGGTTGACTCGCTGTGGAAGCTGACTATTTGGTGGTTTCAGTCAGCCAGGAATTGCTCTGCCTTATCTTTGGTCCTGATTTTCAGCCAATCCTTTTTCTCTGGGTTTAAACAGAAACATATTTTTATAAGCATAATGTAACTTGTCTTCCACCTTTTGCTAAATTTCCTGTCTTCTTTGTTTCCCTCAGACGTTGTGCTCTTTTTCTTACTGCTGGTAGTCTTTCACTCACAGTTCCACAGTCCCAGGGTGAAGTATGCCCTTTCTTTTATATTTCTGACTAAATTCATAATATCTCATTGACCCTCTGGAGGTCGTCACCATTAGGATTCTCTGTGATGCATAATTTGTTTTCCAGACAACAGGGAGGGCTACTGCTTCACTGAAGTCTTACAAAGTATGTGTCAAATTGGATCAAGCAACAGGAACTCTGTCACCAAGTCTGAATGCTGCTGTGATGGTGGCCGAGGCTGGGGGCAAAACTGCGAGGTCTGCCCCTTCCCAGGCACTGTGGCTTTCAAGAAACTTTGCCCTCATGGCCGAGGATACATGTCTAACGGAGCAGGTACTGACTCTTCTATTAAAGGCTCTCTTACACAATGCCAAATTAAGTGATAAATTATAAACTCGCTTCTTGCATACTTGAACACTGTGAGGTCCTAAATGGTTTTGGATATCAGTCAAAATTTTCGGAGAGTTCTCATGTTGAGAGAGTACAGACCTCGGGGAGGAGGGTGCATAGCCAAAGGCCCGGGATGACGAGGCATCCATCCCAACTTGGCAGATACTTATTTTGCATGCTGGTTGATTGACATGTGCTCGAATGGGAATTTGCACTCTCAACATTTGAGTGTGTTGTAGGTAGTGATTAAGAGCTATTTGTGTACATGAAAGCAAAGTGTTGTTTGATTTATGGAGGCTAATATATGGTCAGCTCCAGTTGTTCACTTCCACTTAAGACTCATTCGTTGCATTTGAAAGTTAGATTAATGTACCATTCCGTATTTTTCCACTTATTACTTCTCCTTAATCTGTGCAATATTTCATTATTTTATGTAATTTTTTTTTGTTCTATGTAGGGTGTAGGATTTTTGTCAGGTCACAAGAATCTATTGAAGCTGTATAAATTCAGTTCTTGTTCCATTGTGAACTAACTCTCATTTAATTGCAGATATTGACGAGTGCAAGGTTATTCATGATGTCTGTCGTAATGGGGAATGCATCAATGAGAGAGGATCTTACCGTTGTCATTGCAACCTTGGCTATACTACAGATATAACCGGCACTATTTGCATAGGTATATTTCTCAGTACAGTGTATGTATATAAAGTTTGTTACTAAGAGATGACTTGAAGAAGGAAATACAAAGATTTTGAAAAATTAGAAAATAAAATTTCATTCATTAGAATGCTTTGGGGATTTTTATTTCCTTCTGATATCTCCTGAGCATTTTGAAAAACATTTATCACAAATCTTGGTTATCAACACTAAGTATCTGATTTTGCTTCTAGATCTGAATGAATGTAATGAGTCCCCAAAACCTTGCAATTTCATCTGCAAGAACACAGAGGGGAGCTTCCAGTGTTCGTGTCCAAAAGGGTACATCCTGCAAGAGGATGGGAGAAGCTGCAAAGGTAAAAATCAAGGAACTAATTTACTGCAGAAACTCAGTGTTTCACAGGCGAATACCAATCCAAGGACATGTAAATGATATAAATCTGACCCCTTGATTCATGCAATTATTTCCACTAAAGACAGTAGAAGTGTCCTGCACAGGATGGAGCTGGTGTTCCAGTAAGTTCTTTCATAATCTGGATGAACAGTAGATCCTCAGGAATTTCTGCAGGCTGATGGCAGCTAATCTTAAAAGACTTTGTAACCGATAGTATATATGATCAGTCTTATTTTTGTAAGCATGTTGATTTATAAATTCAGTGATAAATTTATCTTAATGGATGCAAAGATGAGCATGGCAGGGCATTGTCCAGCATCACCAGAGTTTTAACCTACCACCTCTGCAGCATGCTGAATGTTGTGAAAGGAGTGGTTAGGCCAGGTCGCTTAAAGAAAAAGTGGTTAGGTCAGGTCATTTTCACCCGGAGAAGGGAGGGAAGCACACCATACACTGAATATCGGACAGCAGTGCAGGAGAGACTTTGAAGTGTTCATTATAATTTCATTTATTTATGTATCTTGGTGAAACTGCACAAGTTAGAGCAGCAGTTCCAAACTTGGCATGGGAAATAGCAGTGGACTTTGTCATTGGAGTAACAGCCTGCTTCAGTGCAATACCATTTTGCAGTCTGCCACTACTTCTCATGAAGATGGTGACTCTCTGTTTATTGGCTGTGGTAAGAACAGGCATTTATTATGCAACAGTGCCTTGCAGACAGACGAGAGTGGTGTCTGTAATCCAGCATCAGCATGGACACAAGTGTAGCTCCAAAGGCCCATTCATTACACATGGGCTTTGTGTGACAGGAGCAGGAAGCCAGCGTGGAGAATGAGACATAGATTCAAAAGGTTTTATTTGATACATTATTTATTTGCAATCACTTCTAAGTCCAGCTGAACTGTCAGATCCTACACAGGGAACATAACTGAAAGACCTTTTCTTGGGTTTTTTTAGATCTTGATGAATGTGCAACAAAGCAGCATAACTGCCAGTTCCTTTGCGTCAACACTATTGGGGGTTTCACTTGTAAATGTCCTCCTGGATTCACTCAGCACCATACAGCCTGCATTGGTAAGTGATGTGGGAATATAGATGTGGATTTGGGATTTGTTACTGACGCTTATTGCAGAAGAAAAGTAGCAAGTAGGTGAAATCAGGTTCCTGAGAAACCAAATGGAAGCATAGGCCAGGTTCTGATCCCAGTCGTACCAGTACAGAAGATGCAAAGAGGTCCTCCCTCCTACATTCCCTTGTTTTCATAATCTGTCTTCGAATTTTGCACTTGCAAGAACCAGACTATAAAAGCACCAGATTATAATTCTTGCCTTACCCTTTCTTACCCAGTGAGCAAAAAAATGTTACATTTCTGTTCTTGTAGCTCATTGCAGGACCCACATTAGAGATTATGTCAAGGCTTCTTGAAACAATAAGCATGAAACGTACATTTCTGCAGTTGTCCTATAATGCATACACATTATGTCTCTGAAAATGTTAAAGAAAACCACTTAATGCAAAACACTCTTTCTTCTCTGCAAGCTGGATATTGCTTGTGGCAGTCTGGTAATCCTGTGGTATTGGTGTGAATTTGGGGGTGTTTGAAGACTAGGACATCAAACTCCATATTCTTGGAGAAGAAAAGGAGTTTCCCTTCCCGTAGCTGTTGTTAGTATTTTCGAATTAGAAAGGAGGTGATGTCAGCTCTCCTGTCGTGCAAAGTGAAAAATGGAGAGGGCGGTAAGACAGCTACGTTAGTGATGTTTCTTTACCTCTTGTCACAAACTGTTCATTGTTAGCGTTGCTAAATGATCATCTTCACAACAAGGAATAAAAAATAACACTCAGGCTTTGGTTTCCTTCAGATAATAATGAGTGTGCCACTGAAATCAATTTATGTGGGGCAAAGGGCATTTGCCAGAATACACCAGGAAGTTTTGTTTGTGAGTGTCAACGTGGATTCTCACTGGATCAAACTGGGCTTAGCTGTGAAGGTAGGTACAACACCCAGTACGTTTAACGCGGCCTTCTCTTGCTTTCCTTCATCTTCTGTCAGCCATACTGTCATCCAGGGAGGGACCTATGGAGTAAGCACTGAAACCGATGGAGTAAGCATGTGTAGATCAAACGAGAGCAGAGTATGGAAGTTTAGCAACAAGGCTGTATTTCTCTCCATGGACCTGAATAAACAGATGTATTGCGGGATGCTAAAGGGCTGGACAGACATTTTCTGAGAAGATGTCAGATTAGCCTGGAATGTTTTAATTTAAGCATTGTAAGTTCAGCAGACTTCTGTTGAATCCTGTGTGGATTTCTGAGGGACTCAGCAAGGACAGGAAGTCTTGCATCTTCAAGGTGACCTGCTAAAGAGAGAGTTCAAGGGCTTCAGACTTCATTCCTCTGGGTCCCTAGAGCCTCTAGAGCCGCCTTCTGGGATACAGTTTGGTTTGCTTTGAAAAGAGGTATTCTGGGATTCCTGGGTTGTATGCTTGGGTAAAAGCAAGGGACTTTCTGCTGTAGAGCTGGGAGCCTTAGGAAAGCCTTGGGGGTCCCATATACAAATGGCTTTCTGTTGTCTGCTCCATGGCAGAATGCAAAAACTCTGAAAACTGTGGCTGAATTTGAGCTTTCAGTGGTTTTCAGTCCAAAGTTACTTGCTGTGGAGCCAGAAATCCAAACCTGAAAGGCATGAAGTAGTCTGCCAGCACTGGTCAGGTTTTTGGGAGATCCTGAAATATGCTTCTCTCTATATGATATATTAATATATATGACTATTTGTAACATACTTTTCAAATACAGCATAATTTGAGCTGCTCTTCCAAAACTCAAGAGTGTATGTCACCTTTTTAGATGTTGATGAATGTGATGGAAACCACCGGTGTCAGCATGGCTGCCAAAATATAATTGGAGGATACAGGTGTAGCTGCCCACAAGGATATCTCCAGCATTACCAATGGAACCAATGTGTTGGTAAGTCACTTTTTAAAATGCATACATTAAAATGTGTGTTACCTTTGTTAGCAGCAAGAAGTGAGGGGCAATGGTGCAGTTTGCTGTATTTTCTTCTTCCGACTACAGTAAGTTCAGTGGAGTTTCATTACAAATGTGTGCTCCTGTGAAAGGTGGAGCAGATATGAAGCGCCCAGTAGCCTGTGTCCTGGTTTGACAAGTGTTCAAGCACAAAATTATCACTGAGGGTGCTAGAAGTTGTATTGACTTTGAGGGAACTTTGTGTTACTCGCGTATTTTGTAGTCTGAACAAAGGAAGCATTACTCAGCCGTGCCACAGTCGCTGCTCAGACACAGGTCCTCTCTGAGAACTGATGGTGGGTTGAACCTGGCAGACTCAGGACTACAAGTTTGGATTGTTAAATTGTAAATTAAATTTCTGGCCCAAAGCATATAAAAATTATATTAAAATCCTACTTGATCTGTGCTTTTATCATTCTTACAGTATCTACAGGAAGGCTGCTGTACAGGATTAACCATTTGTCATATCTCAGCAGAGCTGCTGCTGTCTGTCTAAAGATGCTTCCTTGCAGCTTTGGTATACAGATTATAACAAGGACTTACAGGATAATTCTAGTTATAAATAACAAATGCAAGTGCTCTTTATTTATGTTAAGTAAATACACTGGTGAACAAAAATGCTTATTTCTTCCCTATTTAAACTTTAGTTCTATCCCATGTCTCTGAGCCCTCGTAGATGGGGCTGCATGTACAAAGCATTGATGGGTCCTCTGCAGAAGTCATGGGAAAGGTCTGCGTACGTTTCAGCAGTGTAGCACATAGCATATTCAAAGAGAAACATGAATATTTTTTCCTCTAGTGACAGTTACATGCATTTTTAGTCACATTTAATGGGCTTCATACAAGCTAGTCTTGTGTGGATACCGGAGATGTGTTTGATGACCTCTTTGAGAACAAAGTTATGAGAACATAACTCTTTGTTTGACTTTCTTTGCTTTCAGAGACATAAAAATGCCTTTGCTTGTTATCATTGTGGTGCTCTAGGGAGGTCTTTGCTTTTAATTATGCTTACTGAACCTCCTGACATTTTATGTGGTCCTTGCTGTGACATTTACTTGCTTGTGCTCCAGTACTCTATGCCTGTAATATGCAAGAGAACAAGGAGGGAGGGCAACTATACGGTGGGTTTGAATATTAATTAAAGTAGCCGAGGTTAGGGGTACATTAGAATTTAATCTGCAGTAAGGTAAAATAAAAACCAAAACAAAACCCCAAACAAACAGCACTTCATGTCTGGCTGCCGGATGACATTGTAGAATCTGAAAAAGTGCAGCACTCAGTTTTATGAAACATCTTGGCTGTTTCCAAGTCTTTCTGGGTGATAGCTTTTAACGAAGTGTATTTCCAAACCAGGTGTACACTGTTACTCCAGCATGTGAGCCCATTGACTACTGTATCGATTTGATACAGGGAAAATCAGTTTCAAAATCCACAGTCACTGATAATTCCCCAACTGAAAGAAAGGATTCAACCTTGACACCACAGATACTGATCACCAGAAACTCCACTAGCGAATATCCTAGCACTTACACCTTCTTGGACATGGGGTAGTCCAGGCAGAAACCCAGAAATGCAGGGAAGGAGGCTTGGCTTCCTCCGTCCTCATGGCATCTCTCTTTCCTGCTGAAGCTGAGCGTGACAGAGCTGTGTGTTGCAGAGCACAGGAAAGCAAGGCTGGTGCCTGACAGCACAGCTCACACAGAATCCGAAGCTCTTGTAACTGGTTTTTTTCATTTTTCTTCATAATTTTTCTTCCAGCAATCACCCGAAGTATAGAAACTAAGCTCACTAGTGTCCACACTCTTGCTGCTGTGGAGCAAGGCGAAGTGAGCATATGTCATCTTGGTTCAGTAATTTTCTGTGGCCCAGACATGCATTTATGATGTTTACGTAATTGCAGTGTTAGGTATGACAAATACTGAAACGTTGCTCTAAGTTAATGGCAAAACTCCTGCAGGCTTTGGTAACACAGAATTCAGCCCCAGGTTTTAATACTTTGTGGTATCCACATGTTCAGCTTGTAACATCTGTAACTGTATATGCTTAAGATACTTATCTAGATCTCCTGGGCGTACCACAGGGGAAGAATCCATGTAATAGGTTTTTCCGTGACAATTCCTTCATATTCCTTGGCAGCCCCAACTCTGCAAACAGTTTGTGTCTTTTTTAGCTTATTTAATGAAGCGTTCAGGGACTTTTGATGTTGCTGCAACACATATTTAGATAATCACTGAAGAATGCTTTGGTTCCTCCCATGTCTTCTGTGTGTGACTGCATCCCCTGCCCAGCCAATTCTGTAGTGCACCATGCTGTAAATCAGGCTGCAAGAAGCAAAGACATTGCTTTTAAACAAAGAACAAACAGCCACATTGTTTGGAAAAAGACAATAATGCTGTGAATTAGTACTTATTCTCCTGTAACCTGGATGCTTAGGTCAGAGATGCTGCTCTGTGCTTTGCATTTTATCCATACAGTGTCCAGATGGCATTTCCTACACATGGGCATACACACGCAATGCACATATGCAGTTGCTTTATCACAGAAAATGGGGAACAATAGCATTCGGAACTTTTCAAAGCAATTTGCCACATCAGACAAAAAAATGCAGAGCAGCTACATTAAAAAAACTACCCATTTACAGTAAGTAAGCCTGAACTGACCCCGAACTCCTACAGTGCCTCACTTGGGAAGTTTGGAAAAGGGCTGGCTCAGAATGTGGCTTTCTTTTGTATCTACAGCTGCTTTTATTTTTACTTTACTACTTGTTCCTGTACCTTACCTGTACCTCATATTTAAATGTGAATGTGTAGGGGAGGAATTATCAGTGCCTGGAAAAGGTGTCAGAGCTTGATTCCCTACTCTTGTTGCGTTAATGTTGAGTAGCATTATGAACACGGGATTACTGGACCAGATTGTTGGCTGTGCAAAGTTTTATTCTTCTCAGTTGTTTTTGGAACAAAAGAAAAATTGCCTTCTCTGCTTCTTTGCTCTCCAGAGCATGAGCTGACGTGGCATGAAACATCTTCTGTAGAGTAGCCCAGATGGGGCTCTGTTGTATGGTTGTAGATATCTCCTAGTGACCGGTGCCCAAGCCAAGAGTGGGGCCAAGCCCTGTTCTTCGTATCTGTCCCTCTGATGTGGCAGCATGTTTAGCAGCAGCGAAGCATGACCTTTCTGAAAGGGTAGGCTGGACTATACCTGAGAGTAAAAATTAACGTGGTATGTTCTACTTCTTTTCCAGATGAAAATGAATGTCTCAGTGCGCACATTTGTGGAGGAGCATCTTGCCACAATACTTTGGGAAGCTATAAATGTATGTGCCCTACCGGATTTCAGTATGAACAGTTTAGTGGAGGTTGCCAAGATATCAATGAATGCGGTTCTGCACAAGCCCCATGCAGTTATGGTTGTTCAAATACTGAAGGTGGCTATGTCTGTGGATGTCCACCTGGTTACTTCAGAATAGGACAAGGGTAAGGGATTCTCATTTTAAACTAACAGACATAAAGGGGACATAATCCGCTCCTTTCTCTGTAGTGTGAAGCAGCAGAACCGGGGGGATGGTCACCAATGAAAGAGGAATAGTGGAGGTGCACAAGAGTTGGATGCGCCTGCTGACTTTGGAGATGAGGGAAGGGGAAAGGTAGCCAAGGGAAGGGAGCAACATGGGTTTAATGCTTGATGAAGTTTGGTCAGGGCTACCAGGTTCAGCCATCTCTTTCAAGCTACCGCTTTCACCTCTCTCCTGCACACCCCAGCAGCTAGCCATGTTCTCTGAGCCTGCCACTTGGGAGCTCACACCCCTCACTGTGACTTGTGATGTGCCATTTGCCTCCTTTAAAAAAAAAAAAAAAAAAAAAAAAAAAAAGGATAAATAACACCCTCTACCATCTCCAAAGACAAATTATACAAGTGGCTTCACCCACTGGCTGGAATAACAATTCTGTATGCTGTTGTATGTTCCATATTCTTCTGAGTTCCAAATGAATCGGTTTTTGAATAAATGTCTGCTTTATCAGGCAAACCAATGTTCACTTGCCCCAGTGGAAGCATTAGGGCTGTGGTTCATGTAGGACCAAGCAACTCAAATGGAAGGCAAAAAGACTGTGGCTTGAATTTTCAAAGTGCCTAAAAGCTTTGGGATACATTATGAAAGACCTAACTTTTCAGATTTTTCAGCAGTTGCTGAAAATTGGTCTTTTTTAATGTGTTCCAGGTTGGATAACAGAAATTACTAACAACTTCTCAGAGCTTAAGCCTGTGTTTCTAAAACTGCTAAATATTGGCAGGTCCCTCTTAGGCAAAGCCTCGTGGAGCCAGGCTCTTGAAATCAGAGGTAGCTGCATTGTGATTCAATGAGAATTTTGCCTGTTGACCTCAGCAGAAATTTTTCCTAGGAAATAAGTGCAACAGAATTGCTTCATTATTTGTATTCACAGTCCCCCAAATTCAGCTTTTGATAGGAACTGTGTCTCACTGGCATTAATTTTGAATTCCTTCCTTCCTCAGACACTGTGTATCTGGAGTGGGGCTAGGCAAAGGTCAAGGACAAGAGCTTTCACTCAGTGGAGAAGTAGACGACAACTCCCTCTCTCCAGAAGCTTGTTATGAATGTAAAATCAATGGCTATCCCAAGAGAGGAAGGAAGCGCAGAAGCACTAATGAAACTGCAAATAAAGCCGAGGTAATTGACCCTTTTTGGCAGAAGGAGTTTGTGGTTGCCTTGAGAAAGCTGGTCTCAGAAGGATGTGTGCCAAGAGACAAGCTCACAGGAAAAATGTACGCCCCAAACCAAGTAGACCAAGAGCTGGTCTGAGTGTCAGCAGTCTGTGTGTGGGCTTCCTGATGATGTTCACTGTCATTAGGCAAAGGTCACCCTCTGAAGCCCCTGCATACCTCATACCCGTGTGGCATCAAACACTAAAAGAAATGCCCATCCAGCTATCTAGGGAGCAGTCTGCTCACCAGCAAAGTAGGCTTTTGATGTCAGAGGATGTATTTACATACATGTACAGGTATGTAAAACATTTGGGTGACCCTGGGGCCAGAACGGCAAGACACGTCAGTCAGGGTGGACGAGACCCTGCCAAGCAGCACCATGTTTTGTTTCTGGGACTGGAGCCCTCTCCAAAGCAAACGCAGAGCTCTGGACACAAACACCTCACCTGGAGGGAGACCAGGGCTGCAGCCCTCCCTGGGGCTTGTCCAGACCCTTGCAGTCAGTCCCCCAGGTTGCCATCCTGGGGCCGAGGCTACCAGCGAGGCTGCGCGCAGTGCTTGCCACTAGCTGAGGCAGCAGAACAGGAGACAGAACTTCATTTGTCATTGCGAGGAAGTCTCTGGGGACAGAGGCAGGTTTCCGTTTGCCTCTGAGTGGGGTAATTGTGTCAGTGAAATGCTTATCTATTGAGATGCTCACACAACGCCACTTCTTCCTAGCTGTTGTCATTGGCTTTTTTTTTTTTAACCAAATACTAATTCGTGGTTTCAGCACTTATACTTAGATGAAAACTAGTCTGCTGTGTGACAAGTGTTGTCTTTATGCAAAGGGTGGGCATCACTTTTCACTCACCCTTGGGCATTAGCAAATGTTTCTCAAAAAACTTCAAATCCTTCACCAAACTCAGCCTGCTGGGGTTTGTTCTGAATTGATTACAGCAGTGAGATACGATGGGATGGAGGTGGCTGTAATTCTGTTTGTCCTTCTGATGGGCTTCCAGCACCACACCTCCCGGTATGAGTGCAGAAGTTGTAGTAGAAGCATGATCTTGTAATGTGTAATGTTACTGTAGTCTCTCCTGCACAACATGCAAACTCCTTGCATTACCTGGGGGGTCCCACGTTGGCTTATTTCAGCTTCTTGTAATACAAAGTTAGAATTGCCCAGTGTGCTCACCCAATCCACCGTCCAGCACGGGTCACTGGATTTAAGCCTTATTGTTCACATGAATTATATACAGACTTCAGCCAACTGTGAACAGCTTGTAGACGTGTCACCAAGTCCACAGTCGTTTGACTTCTCACTTCTTCATCCAGTTTAAGGTGACAGTGATGTTACAGGTGAAGGGATCTGCCCTGAGCTGGCCAGAGAAGCAGCAGGCCATGGCAGGTCTCTGCGCTGCGCAAGTATTTGTCATTCAGCTGAAAGTACGTCCATTTTAAATATAACAAAGAGACTCTGCGCACTCGTAAAATGTTGCTGTGCCATCACTACCCTGAGCTAAATGTCACCTGTACTCTCTGCTCGTGTGCGAAGAGCTTGCTTTTCCATGCAAAAGTGCAGGGGATTTGGGAGCCTGTTGGCCGTTTCCATTAGGTGCTCTGCTAATGTGGGAAGACAGGAGAGTGCTTTTGCCCAGAAGAGCGTGGACATTTGATTTAGGGCAGAGTGGGGTCATAAACTGTGTTCCTTCCATGTGTATCAGTACTCTCCTGTGATTAGTGCTGAATTTGCCTCAGGGGTGATGTAGAGCTTCCCTTGCTTTCCAAACGCAGCCAGTGCAGCATGACTCATGCGCAGGGGACTCAGGGGAGCCCAGTTACCATCACTCAGAGGTGAGGGGCGATGCTGCTTTCCCAGCACCCCGCTGCGCCCACAGCCCACCTTGGCGCCACACCTGAACAAAGCAAATCTTGCGAAGCAGAAAACTCCCACCTTAATGATGTGCCTCCCCTACAGACCCTGCTCTCTTCTGCATGCTGGTCATGTTAGCTTCTGGTCCCCCTGACAGAGAGGAGGAGTATGCCTTTGCTGCTGTCCTTGGAGGGAGACTGATGCAGACTCCAAGCACAGGGAGGCTGTGTTTGTCAGGCAGCGGCACCCGCACGCAGAAACTGACAGTCCATGTTTCAGGTTTCCGTTACCCGCGCAGAGATAGTGACAAGGACCGTACTTTATCCTGACAAGTCCTAGGCCCATAATAGTGGATGTGACAGATGATATTACAGAACCTTCTTTTAAAAATTAATTAATAACGAATGAGCTGGGTAAGAAATACATACACGTCTGAGAAAGCCAGCTAACATCATTTGTTCTTGTGCAGGATCAGCAAGAGCTGGAGCCGCCAATAAGTCTCGCCAGCTGGGATATTGAGAAAGCAGCAGTCTTCTCCATCAACATCTCGGATCTCAGTAACAAAGATCGCATCCTGGAACTGCTTCCTGCCCTCACAACACTGACAAACCATAACCGATATTTAATTGACTCCGGAAATGAAGACGGTTTCTTTAGAATCAATAAGAAGGACGGAATAAGTTACCTTCATTTCACAAAGAAGAAGCCAGTGCCTGGAAACTATTCATTACAAATCAGTAGTATTCCACTCTATAAAAAGAAGGAACTTAACCAGCTTGAAGAGAAACATGACAAAGACTACCTCAGTGGTGAGCTGGGAGATAACCTGAAAATGAAAATTCAGATATTGCTTCATTAATTCATCAACCAAAGACCAAATAATTAAACCAAAGATAGATAGGTAGGACTGAATACTCCTCCCAATCAGATTCTCCATATCATAGGTACAATCTTACATGAGTACATTTGTATGAATGAGCACTATTATACTATTACATAAACAAGGTACAGGATGAATACCCTAGCTCAAAACAACCACTTTCTCAGGCTTTTAAGTGTAGCTGAGCTACCTTGATATGTTGAATCTTGAAAACTGGGACTTTTATCATTGGAAGTTGGCCACTGATGCTGAGACACGTCATCATTTCAGCAGAGGTACAAGAATGTGCTTTCAACTGATGGACAGCTCTATTTTTGTAATTCTTAAACTTCGCTTCTCCAACTACAACTTACTAGGTCAGCCATTTATGATATCCATTTGGTGCTAGTAAATTTTCAACCTAGATTTATAAATGCACTGTAATATTTACACAACTTAGAAGCCAAAATTGCCATTATTCAGTCTAAATACTTCAATCAACCAAAGTTAGCTCAGTAGTTTATCTCAGTTATGCCTATAATACATTACATGTAAATTAAGTGTGTGTATACTGTAATCATGCTATTTTTATCAATGAAGCATTTGTAAACTAGATTAATAATACCCTTAATGTGAGGGTTTGTAATGGTGCTTATAAGACCAACTACTTGTTAACTGTATACACAAACCTGATGATAAAGTTTCTGTGACTTACCAAAATGCACTGAGGTCAGTAGGGACCATTAAACATTCTCAAAAGTCAGATGACAATCAGTGCCATCCTACACCATGACATTATGTAACGTGTCAAAAGTACCCATGGTCATTCATATCAACAAGGGTTCAATGTCATAAATGTCACAATAAAGCAGTTTTTTTTTTAGTTTATTCTGTGGCCTTGTGTTCTTGCTAAGAGTGTGATAAGCTACATTCTTATGTTTCAGGCATTGTCGGTAGGGTTGGTTGTGTATCTGTGTGCGCAGGTTATTTCTCTTCGAACCATGCCGTTTGTTCATTCTTCGTGGAAAGGAAGAACAGAAGAAATTCAGGAACCTTCACAGATCTAAACATCAGCGGATCTCTGTCAATTGGGTGGCTTCAGAAAGCAAATTGCAACATTTCCAATGACGTGACCTGAATAATCCTGTCAATAAGTAACTTTGATAGCCAGAACGTGCAGAAGTGGATGTTAAATCATTATACAGAAAACACAATTAATTGGAAAAGTCTTGTTTGCCAAAACTGCCTTGACTTAAGATATTCCATTCTTTTACCCCCACTTCAACAGCTGTTGTCAAGTAATCTAAGACTGAGAACAAAGGGATAGTCCAATACCAAAGGCCATCGCAAGTTGTGTGTAGCTGGGTTTTAATATCAAACTAATTATTCGATGGTGCGGGTGTTCTTGTATACGCAAGTGCCGTGGTGTATCTTTTAGCAGCAGCAGAACATTGTGCTTGGCTGTGATGCTTTAAAATCTGGAAGAAGAAATGGAGCAAGTGGTGTTGCTGAAACTGCTGGTTGGACAACACTGGAGCTGGGAGAGGGAACATATATTGAGCTGTCGTAGCTCTTGAAGGGAAATGTACTGTAATAATTCACTCCAAATTGTATTCTTTTCTGTAATTAGGTTTCAGCTCTCTTTGATTTCTTCTGCTTAACAAATATAACTATATAAAAAGGAGCTTGTGCACAAGGTTACTTTGATATTTTTTAATAGACCGTGTCTGGATTTTATTTATTAGTGTGCCAAAATGTTGAACAGTGTATTTTTTCCACATGTTGCGTAACTATGGTGAAATATAATCAGAACTTCACAGTTGTAAGTGGCACTCCTATTTCAGCAGATTGGGAGTGATTTTCAGTGCCAGTGGCAGTGTGCAAGATTGTATGTTCTGTAGTTCAGTGTACAGTTTGAGAATTTTCTCTCCAGCCCTTAAACACTGAGAGCAACTGAGAGGAACGATTTCAGAAAGACCAGTCAGGACTCTGCCCAGTGGAGTTGGTTTAGTATTTAAGCTGCTGTACAACACTTTATCACACCAAAAGTTCCTTGATTGTTTTCCATCAGCACCAGTGCTGCCTGCAGAGTTCTGCAAATCACCTTTGTTACGCTGCAGAAACAAGACATCTTGACAGCATCTCCTTTAGTGATTTAAAAATGGAAAGCCCAGTCTTGCTGTACTGATCTGCACATAAAAATCCATTTTCTTGTGCAGTTATGCATCTGCCTCTTTGCAGCAGTGCCCTTTAACTGGTACAATTTTTTCCTGTCAGTTTTAGTTGCTCTATGTATACAATTCTTTACATCAGTTTGAATTTCTGCAGTTTCCTTAGTCTCAGTGAAACAGGTTCCATAATAGTATTGCGCGAGACCTGCAATTAAAAAGTGGTTTGTAACCTGCAGTGTGATTTGAAATAATTTCCTGTATTTGATTTGACGGTGGGATCGCAGAATGATGCTTAAGCACCAGAGGGACTGAAGCGGAGGTCTATCTGGATGTGGATCCTTTAGCAATTAAAGGATATTTTTCAAATTCGTGGAAATGGCAAATTCTTTAATTATTTGAAATAAGTGTGGCTTTCCTCCATTTTGATTGTGGTTGTGACTCGGCATGGGTGCATGCATGGGTAATAAATACAATTTTTTGTTCAGTTTAACAAAGATGGCTTGTTACTGTACATACCGAGTCATTCTCTTGTTGTGTGTTGTAACAGTATCTTGTAAACTTGACAGCTGACGTGTACTTTGGCAGAACATGACTGTTTCCACAGTCTCCCTTCTAAGCCGCCTTTGAAAGGACCCAAAGTGTTTGCTTTTTTATGGCAGGTCCCACAGGTTCACACTCGGGTTTTCTCTAAGGTAAATATTCTGTGCCGTGATTCAGCTTCAGCTCTGTGCTTTGGAAGAGCTAATCCGGTCAAGACTTCTCAGCATGGAGAGGCCTGGGTTGTTTGGAGGGCAAGATGCCATGGCTGCTGCCGAGGAACTGCCTGCGCCTTCCCGGGACCACGTTCGGGCAGTGCCGGGCTCTGCCAGCAGCACCACGACAGGTAAGTGCGGTACGAGGCATCAAGCCCGCGGCGGTGGCAGCGCTGACCTTGCAAAAGCCTTCTCACCGCTTGCTGTGGAGGGATTTGTAGGATTCCCCTTTTAAACTGATGCTGTGCTTGAGCTGTTAAAGCCTCGCAGTCCTCTTGCGGGTCTGATGGCCTCTGCCAAAAGGAGCGAGGCTGACGGCTCGCGTGGCGCTGTGCGGCTTGAGTAGGCGGCAGAGGAGCAGGAGATGGCTGCTCTTCTTTTTGCCCCACTGCTGTGACAACAAAATCCTGTTTTCAGTTATGGAGGGGAAGCCAAAGTGCAGCAGCTGACGAGGCCGGGGCTGCCCATGGAGCCGCAGGAGCTGCGTCCCCCTCTCGGTGCCCCCCAGCTGCCCCGTGCCAGGTAGGACAGGGGCTAACGGGACACACCAGCTTCCCAAAGCTGGGCCGTCTGGACCCAGGATCTTGGCTACTTCCCTGGAGCGAGTCGTGGAGCTTTTCTGCTTTGGTTGGCTTCACGCTGGCAGGAGCGGCCAGCAGCGAAGGCGGGGGTGTGATGTGTAGCAGGTTAATCCAGCACACCCAGGTTGGCAGTGTCCTGCCGCAGTGTTCGCCCACAGTAAGCCCTTGTATTATCACACCTTGGCCGGGTAACGCTCGGCTAAAACTGCTGTGTTCAGAAAATCCCAGAGCTCCTAGTTGTTGCCTGTGGCTGGAGCACGTTGGATGCCTGCAGAAACCCGTACAGCCCCGCGCGGGCTCCTGCGGCTGCGGTCTGTGCGGGGGGGCTCTGTGGCAGCCGGGGCTGGGCCGTCACGGTCACCTGCAGGGTCACGCTGGGGCTGGGCGCTGTGCAAACCACTGGGCAAGCAGAGCTGTAACGGGGGGCCAATATGCAGTCGTTTAATGAAAATGCAAATGATTGCAGAGGTTGCAGCGGTAGCAAGAGGGAGAGAAAAGGGGAGGGGGGAGAATGCCGCAGCCACTCAGTAGCCGAAAATGCCCCAATGCACGTGGCTTCTGCTTCACTCGCAGATGCTGCTCCTGCGCCAGCCCCGGTGCCTTGTGCTCCTCCTGGGCCACCCCTGGCAGGTCCCCACGCAGGCACCGGCCACCCTACGCCAGCGCTGCCCTCGGAGCAGGCAGAGGCACTGCTGGTGCGGGGAAGGCAGAGGTGCTCCGTGGCCGGGTTCTGCGGTGGTATTCGGCACACGCTTCACCAGGGTCCTTGGTGCCTCCAAAGAGACTTTGAGGACAACGCCTGGCCCCTGTGGCATGGGCTGTGTGCTTTGGTTCACCTGAAGATGAGACCCTTTTCCTTTTTGTTGCAGCAAAAACCTTGGAGATGCCAATGACTTCAGCTCTGACAAATTCCAACGACCTATTTCTGCTGGCCTTAAAACTTGTCCAATACTTCACGCCCTCATAACAAATGCTTTTGAGGAATATCACGCCCAAGCCAACTCCTCAGTTACGAGCTTCCCCTTGAGTTTAGCAGAGGAACCTTGAGGCCAGAGGGGTCACCAAAATGTTTGGGTTTGTATTTTAGGCTCTCCTTTCTCTTTGTAACAGAGCCCACACATGGTGGGTGCCCATGCTGCCTGTTGGCACACAGCTGTGTCCTCAACCTGCTTAGACACGCTCATATCTGTATGTAAAAATGTACGTGTGTCTTTCTGAAGAGTCTAGACAGTTAACTCTCTCAGTGCTTCCAGGCTAAAGTCATGCTGTGCTAAACCTTTGCTAAATACCCGGGAAGGGCTTTTTCTCCTTCCACCAGCTGGGCTGGAGCCTTCCCTCGCACACGGCGGCAGCGCGGGCCCAGCTCTCGCCCCAGCTTGGCTCTCACATCTGCAGGTTTGTTTGTTTATGAGCTTCTCTATGGCTGCCAGGGCTGTGGGATGTGAGCGCCTTGCAGACACGCGTGCTGAGCCTCCCTACACCCTTGTGAGGTCGGGATGTGTTTGTCATCCTCGTTGTACAGGGCAGGAACTGAGAACCAGATGTTTTGGTTTAGGAGGGCCCATAGGCGATGGCCGTTCTGCCAGGAGCAGCCCTCAAGTACTGAGGTGTCCCTGGAGAGGAGGACAAGGAGCCACACGGGCTCATCAGCTGTGACAGCCCTGGCAGGCATCAGAACTGCCCCTCGGCACTAAAATGTGTCCCATATGGAGCCGCGGCTGCTCCCCATGCTCCGCAATGCCAAGGGGATGGCCCTGCGTACCCCCAGAGGATGCTGCCACTGTTAGTGCAGCAGCACTAGTTAAAAAAAAATAAAAAAGTGACAGTGACAGTGCCCGGTAGATTTCTGCTGGAAAAAGAAGGGTTTGGGTGGATATCCAGGTCAGCAGGCTGCGTGGAGATAATCAAAAGCACCACTGCTGGTGAGCAGGACCTGGGCTCTGCCAGCTTCCCTGGCTTGTCTCTGAGGCTGCTGGATGAACCAGCCAGGAAACCAGGGCTACTGCTTAGTTTTCTTTGGAGGTCGATTCTTTATTCCTATCATTCCTATGTGAGGTGCTTCAGGGTGATTTTTTTCTTTTTTTCTTTTTTTTTTTTTTGTCTGCGACAACCCAGGAGAAATTATTTTTTTTTAAGCAGCCCACGTGGGACTGGGTTTGACTAGCTGTAGAGCAGCACATTATTCAGCCAGTAGCTCGGACAGGTTGGAAAGGTGTCTGGGCTTCTTCACTTTGCAATGTTGTGTGTACACTTGCAGCTCGGTATAAATGTGTTGTTACTGTAATCATCATAAATACTAGAGCCATGAGAAATGTCTATAGCCAAACCCAAACCAGGTGAAACTGCCCTGGTTTTGGGTTTCATTACAAACTCAAGGCTCAGGCCAGGTTTGTCGAGGTTCATGAACCTCTCTCTGAAGCTGGGCTCATTTTCAAGCAATCCTGGGCCAAGTTTCAGGCAAATCCGGGCCAAGTTTTGAATAAATTTGGAACAAATTTTAGGTGAATAAGAGATGATTTATGATTTTAGGTTGAAACCATACAAACCATGGGCTCTTTTCTTGGTTTCAACCTGTAACCAGGAAATCTTGGCACTTTGGCTGAGCTCCACTTTGATTTTGAATTTTGACCATAAGAGCAAACCAACCAGGGCAAAGAGGTGAGTCCCCAGAACAAACCACGCAGCAACTGTTTTACAGGGTGGGAGCCCAAAGCCCTGCACTGAGCACACGCCTGTGATGCCGCACCAGCAGCGAGGTGCATTCCCCCCACCGCAGGTGACGCCGTGCACGTCCAGCCAGCAGCCTGACATGGCTTGTGCTGCCCCAGTAAATCTGCCAAATAATTAAGGCTTCCCCAGACTCTTAATTTAAAGTTGCGTGTGCAATTTCTAAGCCTAGAATGCACTGACTTCAGGTTTGGCTTATGCAATAAAGGTCCAGTCCGTACTGCGTGTTTGCATTTTGAGGAGCACATTCAGCTAAGGAATCTACACAGGGGAACAAGACCCATGGTCCTCGTCCCCGTATTGCATTTAAAAATGGCTCACATCCAAGCACACAGTGGAGAAATGGACTTCCTACCTGAATTGCTGGGATTCAGAGTGATGTGGTGCCAGTTCTCCAGAATAGAGGTGCCCAACAAGGTTACGGATTTCAGCTTGCCAGTGCTGCCAGCTCTGCCATGGCACAGATACCTTAGAGATGGAAAGGAGGTGAAAACACTTCTCATGCGGATTTATAATTTTTTGGGGGCACTTTAGAGGGATCTTCAGACATAAGCTTGTCTTTTTAAATAAAAAAATATATATATCATCATTAAACCCCTTGATCATGAGATCCCTTTTGTGCCAAACATAAACTGTAGATGGAAAATATTTGAGCAGGAGCTGGCTTGAACTGTCAGGCATAATAGGAACAGCTGAACTGGGAATATAAGTTCTCTGAGTCCAGAGGAGAAGATGATAGCACAAGTTGCTGCTGTTTGAGAAACGTGACAGGAGGGACGGGCAGGGAGAGAGGAGGAAGGTGCCAGCCCAGGGCAGATGAGGAAGGTGAAGGGAGCCGTGCTGCCAGCCTGTATTCACAGCAGTGCAAAGCTGGAACAACAGGAAACTGGGCGAGAGGAGAAAGGGAATGAGCGACTCGGCAGCACCGGCTTTGCAGGGCGGCTGCTCAAAAGACTTTCTGAGGTGAATCGGCAGCCATCTGCCCTTGCGGTACCCAGCTCCGCAGGGCTACCAGCCCTAATGCAAAGCCTTCGCCAGCAGCCGGCACTCCTGGGCCAAGCAGCACTCTAAGAACGTCTGTAGAGCTGTACACAAGACTGGCTGGTAAGGAGTTACCAAATAAACCAAACAGGAAAACCCCAAGGCCTGGCAGGACCACATCATGATGAGACCTTAGCAAGTATTGAGTGCACATCAATACACACTTAAAGACAATTCCTCGTCTACTGGATTAAAAAAAAAAAAAAAAAAAGGTAACTGACCAAGGAAGGATTTAACAGATTTCCCATTCCACATTTTTAAATTGTTCTTGCCAAAGGCATAATTCCCCTTCACCGAAAGCTTTTTGCTGTCAGGCTTTTGCCTCCAATTTTCAAATCCACTCCTGTAAAAGATGTCCCAGTACTTTTTTTCAAAATTTCAGTGTCCTTGCAGCGCTGGGGAGAGGTAGCCACAACAGAGGGTGTAAAGCTGTGAGACCCTCAATCTGTTAGTAGAGCTCTTACACCAAAGCAGCACAGAGGTGAGATGCTGACACATGTTAGAGCAGCAATGATTTCTACTCTGGGGATACAACTGTGGTGTGATATACCATGAGGCCAGAGCTGGAGAATCCCAAGTGGAGACTTGGGCTGTGAGAGCTGCTGTATGGCACAGCAGAGCTTGGGTGAGGGATGGGTGGTGGTCCTGGGGAGACCTGGGTTTTGTGGTCAAATCATGTATCATGTCTGTGTCGCGTGGATTAAGGCTGAAAGCAGCACCCAGCAATGAAAGGGAAGAGAGAAAAAAGGCTGGAAAACACCCGCTACACATGTTCTCAGGGCAAAGATAAGACGCTGCGTACCAGGGAGCAGAACTGCAGCTCAGAAGTTCACTCTCAACTAAGCCAGCTCAGGGTGAACTTGCCTCATAACTTGATTATGTCATTTAGGAGACTGTTTATATTAAAGACCATGTTGTCACCCATACATATGCCTACTGTGCACTCATATAGCCCAAAATATGCTGGGAACAAAAGTGATTTCTGCCATGGGAGGAAATTGTGAGTCCCAGTGTAACCACCAGGCTCAGGTTGAAGGCCAAGTCTGGCAGGAGTTGCACAACCCTCTGGTGAAAGAGACCGATTATTTGTGTTGGGTTCATTTGTGCTAACAAACAGCAGTCTTGAGTTCCCCACAGAGCAGCCAGGAATTCATCTAAAAACCAGAGAATTGGTAAAGGATTATGCAGGGGGACCAATTCAGCAGCCTCCTGAGCATTAAATACCTCATGTCCAGCATCATCTCTAACCAGGAGCAATCCTGCGGGAGAAGTAGCTGAACATTGTGTGCCAGATGGGAAGGCAGGGTGAAAGAGCAATAAATACTGGCTTTGATGTCAGCTGAACCCCATCCCTGCGAAATCTGTAACCACGCTCCATTTGCTGTGAGTCCCAGCGGTGCCACCAGCCTGCCCCGGCCGGGCAGCAGCGTGCTCCTCAAACCTGCTGCAACAGCAATGGCCTGAAATGACAACTCCTCCTGCCGTGTCCGAACTGCTGCCATCTGTGCTAAAACCTGCCGCTTTATACAGCACGTGCTGGTGCCACGCAGTCTCACGTTGGCCATACTGGTCTGCTGCCCGTGCAGGAGGGGCGATGCACCAGGGGCTGCTGGCATCTGCTGCGGGGCAGGCTCGGGGGCAGCGAGCTCAGCCGGCATATTAACGCACAGATGGCATTTTCCACACAACGGCAGTGCAAAGGCAAGTGAAGTACCTCCACCCGCCAGAAAGAAAATGGATATTAATGCACAGCCTATGTGGGCATGGATCCTGATACTTCTTGTTGCCCAGACTTATGTTTTGGGTGGGCATGGATCCTGATACTTGTTGTTGGCCCATTTTTTTCCCTTGGAAATGAGAACAGAAGTGAAAGCCAACAGTTATTTTGTGTCCTGCTAGTTTAGATTTGTCCAGATCTGCCCTTCTCGGGTAGATCCCTTTAGTGGCAAGTAGGTTTGGTAGAGGGTCGCTCTGCATACGCTTCACGGCACCAAAAACGTGTCAGCAAACCGATCCCTTGTGACCCAGGGTCCTGCTCGGAATGGTTGGATTATGCTTATAAAGTGAAAGAAAATGATGGTTGATCACAGTAATATAAACTATGGCATGGAAAATGAATTTTGAATGAAATGCACAGATAAATCATTTATCCTCACCAATACCCTCCCTGTGTTTCTTATCCCGGTAATTGAGACCATGTGTTGTGCTGCAAACAATAACTATGGGAAATTACTCATGATTCTTCCTTCATAAACTTGGGAAATGAAAGTGATGGGAAGTATGATCATCTTAATTTTTTTTTTATGTTAACAGCTCTAAATTATTAGGGTGGGAAGAAAATGTCAATAGAACATAAAAGTGCTTTGTATAGTGTTCACATTTGCTCATACTTTCAAATCCACTGTGGCTTATTAGTTCATGGGAAAAATGACAAAAAGGAATAAAACCCAGAAAATGAATCCAGTATCAACATCTTGCCTCTATAGTAACAGAGAAATTGTAACTTGTGGGTAAAAGTGACAATATTAGGAAATGTTTGTTGGGCAGCTGTGGTGATTAACCCTCTCCTTCCCGCAGCACCTCCGGCATCCCAGCAGCCCGGCACATTCCTACAGATTAAAGAGTGCCTACGGCTCTCGGGGCTGCTCCTCGCATCAGGAGCCTGCAGCTAGCAAGGCCCTTAACCTCTGTTTCAAGACTTTATTGCTTAGCTGTAAAAACTCTCCCAGGGCCGAAACTTGACAGAAAAATGTCTCCGCCTGGGAGGAGTTTCTCTGCTGGGTATGGTTTGAATTAGTTCAGCCCTTTTCCACTTGCAGTAGGACAATGGAGCAGGATTCCCTCTCCCTGCTTGTTGGTTTTTTTCCTTTTTAAATCAAGTGGCCGTCCCACCAGGGCAGCACACACGGCCGGCGGCACTCAGCCCCCAGCCCCCTGCGGCTGCAGCAGGGGGTCAGCGCTGGCCGCCGCAGCCGTTCCCCTGCCCGTAACGGGCCAGGCTTCGTCCCTCGCTGGCCAAAACCCGGCTTGTGCCGAGGCTGCTGAGGACCAGCTGGACTATGGTGCAAACTGGGAAACTCAACGGCTCAAGGGACCAGCTCTCCACGATGCAGCACCACCCGTGCCGCACCTCGGCGGGGCTCTGGGATTTTCCCGGCTGGCCAGCATGCCTGCCCATCCTGCCGCCGCGGGGGCACGGGTCAGCCCTGCACAGCCCGGGGCTTGTGTGCCATACCCGCTGGTAGCCTTCCCAGATAAAGGGCTTGGCCCAGGGAACCTGCTCTCCGCAGCCCTCGGCCCGAGCCAGGGGATTCGTTTCTAGAAGAAAGAGTGCTGGAGCTGTTACGCTTCTGCCTGGGCTGCCTGCAGGGCTGGTAAATCTATTATAACAGTCAACGCTTTATGAATGAATTCCGGCCCCACCAAAGTCAATGGCAAAACTCCCACTGATTTCACTGAGACGAGATTTTATCCTGAATCCTCTGTACCCCTGGGATCTCACCCATGCTCAGCACAACGATCCACAGCTCCAGCGGGGAAAGGAGAGCAGAGAAGAGCCCTGGCTGTTCTTGAGTCCTACTCCGGCAGATGCTGAGAATATCCCTTCGGCAGTACCGGCAGCCCTGGGTGCGCGGCGATAGGTGCTGAGCGGCTGAAGTGGCTGTCGGCGATACTTTGGCACAGGAACGTAACTTTGTAGGTCAGAGAAGTTTTGCCCTGAGCTCTCAGAGGGCCAGAGCTTAAGGAACAAACAAATAAAAATTTCTGTGGATGGTGAGATGTCCCACCCACCCAGGAGTACCCTGACCCTGTGCCAGTAACCCAGCCTCTATAGCCACTTCTCTGCGTGCATTTAATTGACGGAACAGCTACTTGATATCATCCAGAACAGCTTATAAAATTAAATGTTATTAAACATAAGGGCAGACTCATAGTTGCCAATACTTATTTCAATCATGATGGTATGCCTGCCACTCCACAGATCCGACCTGTCACTTGACAACTCAAATGACCCATAACTTAACATGTTTTACCCACCTATAAATTCAGGCAGGTTCATTAGCCAGACCTGGCACGCTGTGTCATATTCTGTCCAACTCTTTTACAACCATTTAATTGCTTCCTGCTCATACACTTTCCCATCATCCCAGCACTTGTGACTCCTGGCGAAATATTTTCCCATCTACCTGAGTAAATGAACAAGATCAGCATCTTATCCCAGAAAACAGAGCTAAGGAAGTTAATTGCTGTTATTTAACAGCTGTTTCACTGGTTTCTTCTTTTTTTTTGGCCAGCTCTCCCATACCTTACCATTTGCTAAGCTGACCAAAAGGTTTTCTCCATTTTTGGATTCAAGCAACGTTTTTTTTCTTTGACAGCTGCTTTAGAGTTGCCCTCCCACTGATCACAGGTGAGCTCATCTCCAGTCTGCACTGTGGGATTTCTGATATATGGAGCTCTTCCAACACTGCTATCAGGGTGGGAGTTCAAATCTGAAATAAGAGCAGTCTGGCATCCTGAAGGCACGGCTTGTACGTGGATTATTAATTTTTTTATGGCTAGGAAGAGCCAGGGCTCGCTCAGGTTTCGCCCCCGGATGGGCAGAGCATCGGTGGCAGCTTCTGCCCGCCTGCTGCAGCCTAAGGCAGGTGAAGCTCATGGGGTGTCCTCTCATTTAGGTGGCAGCTAATCCCACCTCTCCTTCGCTGCCTGCTTTCCTGAAAGGCATATATGAGCTCAGCAGCTGTTAGACATTTACCGCTTGGTTCAGTTTGGCTGACACTGACCGCTGGCTTTGCACTTTTACTAGAAGACATTTAGGCACACGTACAGGGAAAGCAACTGTGAGTATTGAAGTTAGCTCATGGCTCCTCGTCACCGTGGAAAAGGTCAACTATGCAGCGCTTGACACAATTTCAATCAATGCTGCGCGAAGGGTTCCTTTCCACTCTTCCCTCTCATTATAGAGGCTAATTAGGAAATTGTTTCTTACTTTTTTTTTTTTTTAAAGTGCTGCAAATGTCTCTTTAAAAAGAAAGAAAGAAAAAGAAAGAGTCCTTCAACCACCTTGCATTGTGATACCACAGAGGTTTTTACTTAAAGCCAAGTACGTATCAGGTTGGGCTTTGAAAATCAATCTGTGATTTTTATTTCCCCTTTTGCTCCTTTGAATGTGCAGAGCTTTTTTTCTGTTTTTTACAGTCACTTCACAGATTGCTTTCTGATGTTCCATGGCATCAGGATCCCTGCTCTAGGGAATGAAATGTTGCCCACAAGTATGCCACCTAGCCTAGATACTTTTCCACAGTACCTGGTCCCTTGAGGTCAGAAGAAGCAGGTGGCATAAAGACAAATTTCTTTTCAGGAAGGACAGAAATATAAACTGGTCCCGTAACTCTGAGTACTACTTGGTCTAGTATAAGCACCAAAGAAAAGCCACTGGCTGCTTCTCCTTTGCAGAGCTGGCAGGAGGGGCCCCTGGGGCTGCAGTCTGCTCTGGGACCTGGTTTGACTTTTTGGTCTCACCTGATTTTCAGGGTGTTAAAACAGAAAACAGTTAACAGGTACGGATGCCGCGATCATGGGTGGGAAAGGGTGAGCTGTGCTGATGGCACTTGGAGCTTGAGCAGCTCAAATAACTAAATGGTTTATTTTGAGCAGCTGTATGAAATGGATCTTGCTGGTAGCTCTGAAGTCTAGAGGTGATTGCAGAGTGGGAGAGAGTGAGGGGTTACATACAAAGAAACGTTCTATACAAAGTCCATATAAGTATGTGCAGCCCTGGAGGTCCTAGCATATCTGCCTGACTTAGGAAGCTGAATGTGTTTATTTGCTCATCCCAAGCAATAAAAATCCCTTATTCACACAGAGTGAAAGTCCAGTGGTCTTAAAAAATTACCTCTTCCAAAATGAATTCATTTTTTTTTACAGATGCTGCTAAGATGAGCTGTAGCTGTAGACTGAATAAGGTCATTCTAGATGGAAGTATGACAACCATTTTCAGATAAATAAGATAATGCAGTGAATACAACAGCTAGCTGGAGATACATCAGTGCTAGGACTAAAGTTTTTGCTGATTACTATGCAAATCAAATACTAAGAAAGATTGCTGGTATCGCGATATCCAGAGAAGGATGATCTACTGTAAAATAACTTCCTAGCTGAGATTTTATGGTTCAACATTTAGGAACTTCTTTCAGAAAACAGATTGTTACAGAAAGGATTAGCACAGGGCAGGCAGACTTTCAATAAACTCTCCCTGCAAGTTTCCAATCAATGAATTCAGACTGTCTTTCATTTTGCAGTCATTTGTCTTCTATATTCAGCATTATATGTAAAGGTTTTTTTTAATTTTATAGTGCAAATCTTTCCTGCTTGGGACAAAAAAATCTTCATATAACCTCGGGAAAGTGCATAAGCAAGAAATGGCTGTGAACAGCTGTGAGTGTTTATGTGGCTCGTGGGCAGTGGGATCGAGTGCACCCTCGGCAAGTTTGCCAGTGACACCAAGCTGTGTGGTGCAGTCGACACGCTGGAGGGCAGGGATGCCGTCCAGAGAGACCCTGGCAGGCTGGAGAGGTGGGCCTGTGCCAACCTCATGAAGTTCAGCAAGGCCAAGCGCGAGGTCCTGCATGTGGGTCAGGGCAATCCCAAGCACGAATACAGGCTGGGCAGAGGATGGACTGAGAGCAGCCCTGAGGAGAAGGACTTGGGGGTGTCAGTAGACACGAAGCTCCACATGAGCCAGCAATGTGCGCTCGCAGCCCAGAAAGCCAGCCCCATCCCGGGCTGCATCACAAGAAGCGTGACCAGCAGGTCGAGGGGGGAGATAATGCCCCTCTGCTCCACTCTCACGAGACCCCACCTGCAGTGCTGCATCCAGCCCTGGGCCCCCAACATAAGGAGGACATGGACCTGTTGGAGTGAGTCCAGAGGAGGCCACAAAGGTGATCGGGGGCTGGAGCACCTCTCCGGTGCAGACAGGCTGGGAGAGCTGGGGCTGTTCAGCCTGGAGGAGAGAAGGCTCCAGGGAGACCTTACAGCTGCACGCCAGCACCTGGAGGGGCCTGCAACAGAGCTGGAGAGGGGCTTTATACAAAGGCATGTAGTGACAGGACAGGGGGAATGGCTTTAAACTGAAAGAGTGAAGATTTAGATCAGATACTAGGAAGAAATTCTCCACCATGAGGGTGCTGAGACACTGGCCCAGGCTGCCCAGAGCAGCTGTGGGTGCCCCATCCCTGGCAGTGCCCAAGGCCAGGCTGGATGGGGCTGGGAGCAACCTGGGCTGGTGGGAGGGGTCCCGGCTAGGGTGGGGACATGGGAACTAGATGGTCTTTAAGGTCCCTTCCAACCCAAACCATTCTATGACACTGGCAATTAAAGGTAATTAGCAGGAGACTGGCTGGTGTAAACATCTGCAGCCAATAATTGCAGCCTGTTCTCATTCCTCTGCTTTCTGAGGATTTGTAGCACTGTTGAGCTGAGCTGGTGAAGAAAATGTCATCAGTGTCTTCAGGATTTTGAGATACTGAAAAAGCTGTAAGTAAATCCTGTTTTCTTCTAGTCTGAGCTGTTATGCTGGAGCAAAGTCTCTCTTTGCAGATTATGAACCAGTTTGGTTCCTGAAAGACTATGAGAATAAGCAATGAGTCACGTGAAGCCTAAGGTTGGGAGTAATTTAAAACACTGTTCTAGCTTAGAAAAAGACTATTCTGATCTTCTAACACTGAAATGGTTTCTCGGGAAAAGCTTCCTTTTATCAGCGAGGCATGTGGGGGGAAAGAAATTGCACTTGATTGCTGATCACTGCTGCTGGTTTATGGGCTGAAAACACCAAGTGAGAGGGAGTGATATCCACCCGGAGAATGATATTCCTCGGTCACAGTAAGGCAAGGGATGCTCATCCAAGTCCCAGCTGCTCTCCTGTCCTTGGCCTGTCCCCACAGCTGGGGAAGCGCTGGTGGTACAAGCATTACTGGCAGATTCTGAGGCCCCCAGTGCCTAGGTGCATCGCTGCAAGTTAAAGTTGCAGATTCCCTTTTCTTTTTATACTGTGCATGGCTGCCAGATGGAGATTTGGTACTTATTTGTGTGCTGGTAATTAAAGTGTTTGTGATCTTAAAGAACAAGTCACCCTCCCCTGGAAATGAAGCCCTCATGCTTCATCCTCCCGATCCTTAGTGAGTATTCCATTAGTCAGTTTGTGGCTAGCCCAGTAACTCGATAGCAGCAAGTTATGTAGTTATGTGGGAACGCTGGTTTTTGGAACGGGCTGGTGTTCCCAAGCTCAGGTCCAACACTGCTAGGGTGTGTCATCTGTGTGAGGCGCTTCGTGGAAAGAAAAAGCTGTGAAGCCAGGGTCTCTAGTGCTTTCTGCAGGACAGTGTATAAGTAATTAGTAGAAGCAGTATTACATTAAGGTAAGAATGGCAACAAACGGAACTGTTTCTCCACCAAGAACTTCTCCCTGTAGTGAGAGACTGATGGTTAAACAGGCTTTCAGTTGACGCTCTTCAATTATCTGGTTTGCTAATGGCTATTTTTAGGTTTAGACATGGTAGTGGATTTGTGTGACTGAGAGTGGATTTGTGCTGACCCAGCGTCCTGTCTCTACCTTCAGCTTTACGCTAGAAAGTTTTACAGGACCCAGTAAAGGTCGCTTGAAAAGATGATTTCCTTGTGAGGTAATGAGTGAAAGAGACTGATCCTGACTTGTGCCTGAGACAAGTCTTAGTCCTGATGTCCACTCACACTTGTGCTGGGTTTAGGCTACCGCTGGATTAAGAGTAACGACGAGAATCCCAGCCCACCATCCCCACGTCAGTCTAGACTGAGGGAAGGAGAGGGCCTAAGGCTCAAAACTTTTCTCTTTATTAATTCACTCTAAAAATAGTTTTGTTGTTAGATCCCAGCCTGAATGCCGCTGGTTTCAGCAGCCAGTCTCTGCATTTTTGAAGGTCATGGCTACCTCCAGTACATGCGTTACAGCCTAGTGCTTCTTCATGCTTCTAGTGCGTTCAGACTCTCTTCAGATTTACTCTGGAAACCAGGGAGAAAACTAGATTATGATAGAGCCAAGTAATAATCTGCTGAAGTCACCCGAAATGTTCAGAAAAGGTACCGGCATGGCTTTTAAAAACAGGAACTTGTTTTTTATGACCTGCTAGGTTCTGTTCTGCCTTGCATGCTTGTGCAGTTTGATTCAGCAAATGTCGGGGGTGCTGGCCTGTGTGACCCCCTCGCTGCTGGCATCCTGCTCCAGGGAAAGCTCCTCCGCAGGGCCACTCTGTGGCAGGTGGAAAGGTCTGGAGTCTGAGACACCTTCCTAAGCCACGTAACAGGGTGCATTCGAGTGTGTGGGTCTCCCTGAATTCTAAGAGGTCTGATGGTGGGGGTTTTTTTGTTTTATACAATAGCAAAAGAGATGGCCTTAATTTTATGCCATTGTTGATGTAAGTAAACACACACTTTGTAAGAAGTGCTTGAATTATTGTATGGCTGTGTCCAAGACTACCATATCAAACGTGTCTTCCAGAGCCAAGATTCTTGTCCAAGAACCCACCCAAAACTTACTGTATGAGGTATGAAGCAATAACGGGACCCACTGATTCATCATTTGATGAAACCAGGAGTGCCCAGTATTGCCCAACAGAGGTTACGTAGGGCCCTAATGAAGTGTTTCTCTTGCATAAAAAGGAACAGATGTAGCCAACCTCATGAGAAACAGAGCTGTGACCTGCTGTGAGTTCCCACTGGGCAAAGTTTCCTTCAGATCTGAGAAGTTGCTCCAGCTGAGTCAGATTATTCCTCTGGTACCACCTCTGCAGGCTAAATGTCTCGATTCACATCTGGGTTGCCATAGGCTATGTTCTACCATGTTTCATTTAGTTACTGCATTGGCAAAATATCGTTAGACTTGGCGAATCATTGCAAACCTGACTGCTAGTGAGGGGCTCTGCTCGCTGAGGAGCTCTGCTCCATGGACAACCAGAAACTGTTCACAAACGGGTTCTGCCCTGGAGGCTTGTGGTGTATCTCACATGGAGAATCAAGCTGTGCTGCCTTGCCCAAGTTTTGGATAACAGATTGTGAATCTTCCTGCTGTACTATGAGGTGGAACTGTAGTTGTGTTTGCCCCAGAAGTCACTCCAGCAGCAAGAGGATCAAGTAGAATGTCTGGCCTTTCGACTGAATAAATGTGACAAAGCGGCTTCTGTGAGCTTGTACCAATCTTAATGTGAGGATATGCTGCAGCAAAGAGGAGCTGGGCTTCTGGTAGTAACAGCCTAGGTGAAGGGTAGAGAACACACTGACATGTTTGCTGCCGACGGAGGATTTCTAGATGAATTCCTGCATCTCCCAATGAACTGCAGCCTCCAGACCAGGCCAGACATGGGAGCTTGTAAATCCAAACAATATCTTGGGTAAACAGTACAGTAAGTGGTTATGCACTCTATTTCTTCTGCATTAAAGCAAGCAGTGCTGACATCCATTGCAGTTACCGTATATTGATGCAAGTGTTTCAGGGAATCCTGGTGCTAAGGGCTGGAATAAACCCAACCAGCATGGCGGGGCATGTCCCCGTTGGCATTCTTGTTGCCTGTCACCCCATACCAGAGTTATTTGCTCAGTGGTGTTAGTTATTCTGACTTCCAAACCAGATCTTTATTAAAGCTTCCAGGAAAGCAACAGCACTGTGGATGTCAACAGGGCCTTCAGCATCAAAGCCACAGAATAAAATTATAGATGGAAAAGACCCATTAGGTCATCTACTCAACCCATCAGCCAGTGCAGCGTTGTTCTCTGTGGTGTGCTTTTTCCTTTCTTTGTCTGCATCAAGCCAAAGGGGTTTCCACAGCTTCCCTGGGGAGACTACGACATAGCTGACTAGTTCTCGCCCTTAGGAATAACTTTGAGTCTGTGAAATAACAGAAGCATTCTATGTTTCTTTTCGATGGAGAAAAGGAACTCTGAGAGAAGGACCCTGAGTCTTATGACTAGGCTGCATCTCGGATGTAATTCTATATTAATCACGTCTTGTATACAGATCATATGAGGCTAACAGTGTGTCCCACCCCACAGCTGTCTCTTTCAGTCATTATTCCTTAGGCAGATTTTGTCATCTTGCAGTGGTAAGTAGTGCACAAACCCTGAACAATTGCATTTCACTCGGCAAACATTCAGGATTTGCCCTAACTAGCATTTGAAGTGTTCTGTCTGACTGTCACTCCTTTTCGTTGTGCCAGAGTTCTTTGGCAATGGCAATTGGTGATCTGATGTCCCAGAAAACCATAAAAATTAATTCCAACATATTTTCTTTAGGTGAATTAAAAACACTCAACAGATGTTTACTAAAACCAACTGCATTTATAGATAGAGGACTCTCGACAGCTCTTGATTTAAGACTTCTGAACGTTTTCATTTAAATGCCTTGGGCCCCTACTGTTGATCAATCACAACTTTCTGACATCTTGATCTCTTGCAAGGAAATGCTTCTGGCCAAATACATGAATGTACTTTTTGACCTTGGGTATTGGGCATTAACAAACATGAATCCAATTGTATTTTTCAGAGGGAATAAAGTACTTCCATAGCTATTAAAAGTCACACAATTGCGTGTTTTGTTGATCCATGCTCATATAAACTGTTGAAGTTGACTATGGAGATAGTTTTAAAGCGATGCCAGTACTTATAGCGTTCTAATGACGGCTGTATTTGTTTCACACTTCTCAGCCACTGAAAATTATGTTTAGCATGCAGGATAACTTTAAAAGTAATAGTTTTAGAGCTATGGAAGGCCAGGATTAGTACCGTTTTGTGATTGAGTTATGCTTCACGCAGTGAGCAAGGATTCAGAAGAAGCCTTTGTCTGACTGCCACTTTGGCTACAGGGAAAGGGGGGAAATCTGAATACCCAACACGTCTTTGTTAGCAGTTGGATGTCATTTTCTTTTGTTTAGCGTTTGCACAGTGCTCTGTGTAATGTAGGAATATAATAAAGCTTTGCCAGCAACAGCACCAGACCTCGGGAACATGCACAAGCCAGTGAGACTATGTAATGTGCTTTATCATAAGGCAGCAGTAGAAGAGGCAACTTGATAGACCTGTGATGGAGTTGTAACAAAAGGGTTTTCCCTGCTCTGTTGGTGTATGCTTTGTAGTACTAAACCAGGAGGTTAGTTCTTTGGTCTAGTTTTGACTCTAATGCCTAACTTGTAGGCATTTTTCCTTCACACCAGTTAAATAGAGCTTAAATTATTTCTCTGCTGTTCATTAGAAGTGAGCAAGTTTCACATGAATCTTTCAGCCTCCCATGTAACGCTCCTGCCGTTGCCTGTTAGCTGATTGCACACCTGGGAAATGGAGGTTTGGCAAACCAGAAGGTCGAGATCAATAAGCAAAGGCATGGGAGGAAAAGGTGCTGTCTAGGGAAGTCCCAAGGGATAATAAGATAGGAGCTAAGCCTTAGCCTTCTCCACGCCTAGAGATCTACACACTCACAGCATTTGTAAGAAACTCCAGTATCATTCCTACCTGGGTAAGTAACAACAATGTTGTGTCAGGATTAACAATCCTACCGCAGCCAGACAGCCCCTGTTTCAATGTTGGGGTTTTTTTCCTTTTTTTTTTTTCCTTTTTGTTCTTTCCTGATTTGTGGCTCTAGAGGCACTTGGTGTTCTCCAACAGCTCAAATATAATGGAAGCTGGAAGAATAGCCCATTTGCTGGGCAGATGTTGCTAGTGCGCTGCTTTACCAGCGCATGTTGTTGCACACCAGCCCAACACTGGGATAAAGTTGACTCTTCCAGACAACCGTGGCTGTGGCTTTGCGTGAATTCCTTTAGTCTGAGTGCCAGCTTAAACCGACCCTATCCCTCTCCTCATCCAGCTGTTCTGTTATTTTGGCGGCTACTCAAAATTTCTTGGAATAATTGCAAATGAGTAATAATTTTTCATATGGCTTGTATGCAATCCTGGCATCAGTGATCATTTGCATGCTTTGTTATATACATAGCTATGCCTACCACACGTGTTCTGAACAGTTGAATAGCAAACTTCAGAAGCAGGGGGACAGAGGTGAAGTGCAATTTGTTATTATTGTCATTAATGTAGATTCTCATGGTTTAAGATCGACTGCATTAGCAGAAAATAACGATGTAAAAATAAATAGGCAGGCCGTGTTGGCAAGCATGTTCCCAGGAGCAAGCAGGATGGAAAAATCCAGCATCCTTTTGTAGGAACCAAACTACTCGGAAGCACTTCAGCTGTGTTTTTTCCGCTCTGTCTGGGCTGTCCCATAATTGCTAAGTACCTCAAAGCTCATCTGAGTAAAAAGCAAATGCAAAGAGAGACTATTCTCCCGCACTGCAGCCTTCCAGCCTGCTCAAGACAGAGCGCCGGAAGCTCACCAGTTTTGGTTATTCGTCAGGCTTACTCAGCTGGCAAAGTTATTACGAACTGGAGGCTCTGCGCAGGTGACCTGGGGTGGGACACATGTCATGCTTCGGGAAATATGAAGCCCTCTTTAAAGCCACTCTTGAAGCCTCTCTTAGCTAGAAACTCTAACAAAACGTATAGTGCTGCCCTTGGGTGAGGAATGACATTCTAACAGAAATACCAGTATCTTGCTGCCTCCTTGGAGTAACAGGTTGGCTTTTTGGCTTTTCATTTGGTTGCAGTCTTCCAGGCAGCGAGGCTTACGGTTTCTCCTGGAGAACTTTTATTAGTCTACCTGATGTGATTAGTATCAAAAAACCCCACGTCCCAACCCCCCACAAATTCACCGAGATGATGAAGTGGGAGCTCTGCCTATTCTGACTCAGCTGTCTGCTTCTCTTCCCACCCAGGGAGGGCAAGGAGTTCTCTGTCGCTGGATCCATGACTTCCTGGCATCGATTGTCATGGGAAGAGGGATGGGCGGGGAAATCCCCCCAACCCCAGGTGTTTGACCTGTCTGTTAGCGCCCCAGGAAAGCTGAGACCCTTGTGCCTGACCAGTCTGTCAGCGCCCCGTTACAGGGACCCTTCACTGAACAGCCCCACTGGATCCGAGGGCAGCGCGAGCGCCTCGTTCAGGGAAACAGGCCAACAGCATGGGGGGGACCCCGCGGTGGGTCTGCCCGCTGCTTAAATGCGTCACCCGCTGTTGGCAGCCGCTAGCGCCCACAAAGGCTCATGCTAACAGTTCACGGGATAACACTCTTTATAATAAAATCGTGACAAGTTAGGATTCATGATTGCTGGTGATAGGGACTGTCTGCAAAAACAAGCTTGAAGTGATATGCAAACAAATTATATAGATCTGAAACCTTAATTACTGATGACAGCTAGAATGAGTTAGTTATTTAGTGTGCAGAAGTCAAAGTTCTTACCCAACAGGGGTCCCTATGGGGGAGAAGGCAGGTTTAGCCTGCAGACTGATCCCAGAAGTTACGGTGGAGTCTTCCCTAACTTCTCCCCTCATCCATTCACTTCTTGTACTTTTCTTTACTCTCAGGTGGAGCTTGAGTGACTCTAGTCATACATTCTTTCGTTATCGATTGGTGTAAACTTCTCTCGCTTTCACTTAAAGACATAGTTGACAAGAAATAGAAAACGCATGCTCAGTGAGGGGTGGTTGTGCCTTGGAGGTGGGTAACTTTGGGATGGAGGTCTGCGTTAGTATTATAATGTGATGATAATGAGCAAGGTTCATCTAAGGAGAACAGTTTTGCCACAGTTGTTGGCCCGGTAACAGACATCTTCTCATATATTTTCCATTTGACAGTGGCTACTGCAGCTTATCGGCTGCACGGCACCACCAGGTTCCCAGTCCTGCTGGGAGCACGGTAGGGCCTGGCCGGGGGGCTCCGCTCCGCCCCAGTCTCCGCTGCTCCTCCAGGATAGCAGGCTGTGCTGCCTGGGGAACCACGGTGGAGCAGATTCCATGCATGCCAACCATTCAAAAGTGGCAACTGTATTTTTCCCTGAAAAGGTTGTTAGAATACTACAACTTCTGCTAGTTCCCAATTTTCTAGAATTCCCTCCCTCCAAGTGATTTTCCCACAATTGTCACAGCTCCTTTTACAGTTTTCTCGCATTGCTAATGCCTTAATGCAAGTTGAGAAGAAAGGCAAGAACAGGACTGATGTATCATCCCTTCTCCCCTAACAAAAGACCTCCTCCTTCTCTCTGACTGCTGCTAGCCTGCGTATCGCTATGATACAGCGTCATAGGACAGGATGGAAAAAAAAAATAATAATAATTATTCCTGCAGAACTTAAATGGCTTGAATTACCTGCAGTGCTGATCAGTTTGGCCCACTGCCAGCAGTAACTTCTACATGGAAGCAGAGGAAAGGGAAAATGGTGTTTTGGGTTTGCCGCTGTGAACACCTGGCACGCGGGATTCCTTGCTGCTGTCCTGCACCCTAAGGAAGGGTCCGTGTCATCTGGCGGAGTGCAAGCACCAAGGTTGTGGTCAGGACTGAGGTGCCCTAGCAAGGCAGCACTGGATACTACAGACTGCCGTGCTTGCTAGACATGGCAAGCTAAAAATGTCTTTTTAACTTAGCTGTAAAGGAAAGGGGAAGTTTTCTTCCAACTAGGACACGCAGTTATTTTGTCTTGGACATTTGGAGACAACCTTTCGGACTAGGAATCCATAAACCACAAAACACTCATGTTAAAAGCATCTGGCCGAAGACACTACATTCATGACTGTTTTTTCTTTTTCCTTTTACAAAACAAAAGCAAACAAATTCCTTTGCTGTAATCAATAGTATACAAAAGATGATTTTCTTCAGTTCAAGGATATCAGCTTTAAATTTTGAGGCTACAAGCAATATTAAGTGATACAAGACCATTATTTCTGTGGCAAAATTTACTGTACAAATGTTTTCTAAAAAGCCAATGACTAATATTACATTTTTGTGACATAATGAAAAAAACATCCAAGTCTAAGAGAAAACAAGTAAAGTATATGCATATACAGCTCATCTTTATTTAAGCTTATTTTACATATTATAATACAGTAGTTACTTTCTGGATGAGGGCTCACAAATTATAAAATTAATCCATCAGGTTTTCAGATTTGGCAGGGTGAAAGGTTTTCTTGCTGTGTTCTAACAGAGTAGGGGGAAAGCATCACTTTGGTGGTAAAGAGCTAAATAACCACACAGTTAATGGAGGGAAATTTTAGGAAAATAATTACGTTAATTCACTTCAGACCTGATCCTGCAACCTTGCTTTGCCCAGCAGCAGACCCATATTTACACTTTGCAGAATCACATCCTTACTGAGGCAGCGATTGCCAAATAGCTGTTGGTGAGGGAAGTGCCATGTGTGCCAATTCTAGTAACCAGTAAGGCAGTACAGTCTGCCCTATATTTTCAGACTTTTGCTACCTTACATAACTAGGTGCAAAATACTTATTTTTATTTCTGGTTCTTTTCTTTGGAAGTGCAGTCATGTGCAATCAGCTGGAATAAGTGTGCTGATAATTTTCCTTCAGAAATTGTAATGGTTAGCGATGTGGACGCTTTTCTTTTTAGGCAGAAACCATGAGGCGCTGAAGCAAGCATTCACTTTTCTTGCACTTGAGGTCACAAATTTATGCAAGTCAAAAATGTTGGGCCTGCCAAAAACATCATGCTACACTCCACCAAATAAAAGGACACTGTTATTCTTACAAGGAAAGGTTTGACAGGACAGGAAATAGGCAGGGTCATAGAAGTTTACTTAATACCGAAACTTATTTAACCATCTTTAAGCCAAAATACAATTATAGTTATTTTTTAAAAAATACTGGGGGGGGGGGGGGGGATGCAGGCAGGGAAGACAAATACAAAAGCACCAGACTGCACCATTACAGGAGTAGCAACCAATACAGCATCTAGGGAACTTCAATAATAATTCACATAATTCAGGTTACTATATGTCACCCGTGTTATACTGGGTTAACACATGTTAAGTAAGTTTTAATTCATATCCTGAACTTGCAGCAAGAGGCATCTGGTTCAGAGAATCCAATGCAGAGTTTACCAAGCTATACATTACTTTCATTACAATGCAATCCTCAAGAAAACTGCATTCCACTTGAAGGAATGGAGGAAGGGAGAGTAAGAAGAGAGGGAATATGAAAGATAGGAAAAATGTTGCTGTTCATTACAATTTTCCATTTTTGTTGAAACACAGCAGGAGAGCAAAGCCACAGGCTTCTCTACTGCTCTTGCATGCCAGGAGGGATTATGCAAACACTGCAACCACCCAAATCTTATTTAAATTATAGTCATTGTTCCCCCTTTAATGGTTATACTTTTGCCTGCTTTCACTCAAATATTGCTGCATCTTGCTTTCCGCCAACATAGTCCCAATGGGAGTCATCAACTCTTAATTATAGATGAACAGATCTTTGAAAAATACCTCTGTAAAAAAAAAAAAAAAGGGGAAAGAAAGCAAACTTTAAGTGCCATCTAGTGGCTGATCTACTAACAAAGAAAATTAAATGGATCCAAAAAATTCTTAACATGCCACAGTGTAATGTAACTGTAGCTGAACTGAGGAAGCAATGCTTAAATTCACAATCATGAAAGACCAGGTGGAGAAACAAGAAAAGGACTATTATCAATAGTATAATTACTATAATTTTTAAGATTTTTGTCTGTAAGGAGAGAGTTCACCTGTTCCTTCAAGACTTGCATCAGTTTATGAGCTTCTGCCTTGCTAAGGAAGTATAACTTGTCATACGTATTTCAGTCCAAACAAGAAAATACAACCCTCTCAGATCTCAAAATTGGACCCAAACCACAGGAGTGAATCTGGAGGCAAGCATCTGGATTCAAAAGTTAGCATTCTCCTCCAAATTCACCTGGGGATGAAGGACAGGTTTTCTCTATCTCTATTTGCAACAAGTCAAATCCATTTCTAAAAGAAAGGAAGCAGATTTTTAGTAATGTTCTTTTCTTTTCCCTGCAGGAAAAAGCCATTTTCTGCTGTAGATAAGAATTCCCGACAAATTATTATTCCATTATAAAAGCTCCACGTTCCATTTACACCAAGGATGTTTGAGATCATTCCCCAAGCCTTAGCTAACTCCTTTTGGAGGTAATGTGTCCCTTCTCCAACAGCAGTTGACAGTCCAAACTTAAATAGCTTTGTCTGAACCTGTTCAGTGACAATGGAGAGCAGCCCAACAAAATTTTTGTTTAATGTGATTTTCATTTCATTTCCATTGCAAATAGCATTAGACTGTGGACCTGCTTTGGAAAGAAGTTTTATATCTCTTCAGTTCCATACCTATATCTTGAACCCTGGGGATCACACCTCAGTGACAGCTTCTGGAGACATGAACCTGTCCAAATAGAGTAAGACCTGTGCATGTTAGTGTCTAGCTTCTCCTGAGGTTACTTGCTCCAGCATGTTGTTCAGTCAATGACACAGCCAGTTTTCTCAATGAATTACAAAATTATTTACAACTAGTTAATTTAGGCAAACTGATAGATCTCAGATAAAGTAATGAACAAGATCAATGTGTTTCCCAGTCCTCTCTTCCTTTTGCTAACATAAAAATTTTCAAATGTTCTTATTTTTGTTTGAAAGAGGATCAAATGTGCTAATTAAAGCTTAAAATGTACTATCATAAAGAGGGAAATTTAAACCCTGCTAAAGAAGTGTCAGTCTATCTTCTTCCTCTTGCTTATAGGGAGACGGTTTTATCAGGAAGAGCCAGGGGAAGTTAAAAACCAGCTTCTGACAGGTACTGTTCTGTGCCTCCTGCGTACGTTTGCCAGATACCAAGATAAAATACTTCTGTAGTGCAGGTAATATTAATGGAAAAAGGGAATATTAAAATAATTTGGAGGTTATACTTTTCATATTAATGAAATTGTAGGACTTTTTAAAAAAAAAAAAACCACAACAAAAAACAAAACACAAGGCAGGGGGAGAAGAGATGTAGGCAGCATGGTTTGAACCAGAAAGTAGTAACTACTGTTGTAGAAATTCTCTACTCACTATTAACACAAAAAATTTCTACAGATTTCGATACAGGCCCCTCAAGAACTTTGACTACATTGGTATGTAACGCTTGTTGCCTGGTTAGAAGTATTTGTCTTGCATAGATTTGCCATACATATTGAAGCAAACCCCCAACACTACAGAAGGAATTACCAGAATTTGTTACCCTGGTGCAACTGTTTGAAATTCAGCGTAGAGGTGAGCTTGAAAGCATTCCTGCTGTTTCAGACAGACAGACTTTTCCAAGGCCTTACTGGGAAGAGCTTTGCAGTAATCTTAAACTCATTACATGCTTCTTTAGATGAAGTACTGAGAAACAATGGAATGGAATTACACTATACCAATTTTCAAAATAAGTGAGGCCATTTCGGTAATGACACTTTGATAACAGTCTGTATGTTGACAACTTTCAGCAGGCATGGATTTGCAAATTTGTGTTTCTTCCTCATGTGTCTGAGAATGCTTTTTCCAGCAAATACTATCCCTTCTTATCTCAGAATCTGCAGTATTAGTATTACTTTCAAAAATGGCAACTAGATCAGTTTCCAACAGGCACAACAAACAGTAAGTATCAATGAAACTTCTTCCTTGTTGGTTGCTGTTCCAAGCAATATCTTGTAGCATCTTTTAAAAAGGACTTGCAGCAGTGTATCTCCTGCTGTTTTTTTGCTCTTGGGGGTGAGGAAGAAAAGAGGAACAGCAAAACTTGCTTGCAACTTACAGTCCAGCAAGAGGAAACAGCTTTATACAAAAGGATCATAGTTATTTTAAAACCTCTAAATAGCCTTTGGTAGTTGAAGTTCCTTTTTGACAGGTTATAGAATGGAAGAAACTTGGTGTAAAGATCAGCTTTTCCAGTTCATTTAAAAGTTCATTGGTATGATGTGCTGCTTGCTTACAATAGGCTTTTGCACAGTAAGCCTGCTTATGAAGGTCTGGGGATACAGATACAAATACACTGTTGTGATAAGGGTGTAGGGGCAAAAAAAAGGGCTGCTAAACATATAATGCATGTGGAGGGAGAGACTTCTACCCTAACCAAAGATGAATGTACTCACTGTTTCAGCACTGCCAAGTCAATGTAATGACTATCTTGTGCTTGAAGAAATTTGAATGCTGTTGTATTAAGCTTTACTTTCCAGCTCCTTAGGGAAGGGGGCGGGGGTGTCAAAGTGTATAAAATGTGCAATATACTTCACTGGAAATGGTTAGTGCTAGACAAGGACATGAAACTAATACCAACAGGATTACTATGATTTGAGACTACAAAGGAGAAAAAAGGTGTGAACATCGTAAGTCTACAAAAGGGCCTACTTTTCCACTGCTGAAATGCTACTTAAGGCACTGTATTTCATACCTGTGACCTTGCACCTTGGAAAAATCTAAAAAGAGAATACAGGCAGCTGCAGGGGAAAAAAAAGTATGTTTGAGAGCCTCACAGCCTTTTCTAATTCTTTTCTGTCAAGTGGCAAAATACTCAAGATTCTTTCCTTTCTGTCCCTTCTCTGGTGTGCATGTTCTTTCACCTGAAAGTTTGAATCATGTAAGAGATTCCTACACTTACAGAAACAATCAGGTTTGGGACAGACTCCAAGAATTCTATGTTAAGTGGACAAAACAGAACTGAAAAAACAAATTCTTGCACTGCTTCAATAATTCAGAATCTTTCTTTCATACAGTAACTTATTAATGAATTTATCAACATTTTTATTAGCATCTATTTACATATAGAAATAATTTCCAGATGAGTTATTTAGCTCAAATACTGTACTGGCTGCTCTTACAAGAGAGCTGAAAAATTGGCTGTTTGAGGATCAGCTAAGGACCAAAGACAGAACTTTAGCTTTGAACAGAAACACAAGTATTTTGACAGGGTGTAGAAGATGCAGTATTAAATATCTTTGCCTTATTCTGATTTAAGAGTCAGAGTGGGAAGTCAAGTCAATGCCTGTATTATCACTGATTCTGCATGAAACAGGCTCTCAGCATGAAATACTGAGCTACATGGAAGATAGCTTTCAGAAGACTAACACGAACTAGCAAGGGAATAATTAGCCATTTTAGTTTAGATGAGTAAAATAAATATCAAAAGATTTTTTTTTATTTATTAGAGCATAATCAGCACATAAACAACGAGTTCTTATTACTGAGGACTGAACATCTAAAACGAAAAAAGAAAAAATAACCTATCAAGTAATAAGTCAGTCATGCACATTTCCCCATAATGCAGCACTGCCTGTAAAAATAGACAGGACAGACACAGAAACTCTGAATAAACCTGAATTTTTTTTAATGTATTCCAAAATCCCACTTCTAATTCAATTGAAAATTTAGAAATAGCATAACAAACAACCCCCAAGAAATAATTCTCAGTTCTTTCCAGTAGAACCAAAGCCATCTTCACCACGTGCTGTATCATCTAGAGCCTGAAAGACATCAATTATGATAAGTTGGTTTAGTGTCTTAACTTGCCTTTTGCTTCTATACAACAGATATTGTCTATCATAGAGGAAGGCACATTTACTCATAACAGTAGCTGTGATTGAGAAACTAAATCAAAAAACTTTTAGGAGACACTTTAGGATACCTTTTGTACAAGTTTAAACAAATTCCACATCGTGAGACAACTGTTTCTAGTATATACTGAAGTGTTTCTCAAGTACCTGTCAACTGTGAAACCTACCAAAAAAAAATAATCCACATAAATGCATACAAAGCATCAAGATTTTCATTCAGGTAGCAATGGTACTATGCAGTTTTAACACTGAAAATAGTTTTAAAGTAGAGTATTTATCTATATTATAAATTTCAGCTTATATACAACTATCTTAAACTATTAATTATTGAAAATAACAAATTTTCTTTTGGAAACTTACTTGAACTTCTTCTAGCTCAGGATAGAAAATGCGTTCACAGATGAGCTGGGCAATCCTATCCCCTTTTTTAACTGCAATGAAGTTAAGCAGATGTTAATAGTCCCAGAAAAACACAGGCTAAGATAACAATTGTGCTTAGTCCTTCTAGAGGTGAAGCTTCAGCAGCAGTACCAGCTCAAGGTATCTCCTCGCATTCCTGCCGCCATACTGTGGCATCTTAAGTGTCATTATGCATAAATACCGCAGAGATGGAGAGACAGCTGTATGTATAATGTGGCTCCTTTTGTGAACTATACCCAGGAACCAATTTCTTGGGGGGGAGAACCCCCAAACTGATAAAAGGAAAACAAAATTTCTGATTAGTACCCAACCTGGTTTACAGAACTTCCATAAAGAAGCTTGTGCTGTGCAGTTGCAGAAGAGGCCATAAAAACACTGGCAATATTGTAAACTGTGCCCTGAGGCTTAAAACTGTTTGCAGAAAGACAGCATGATTAAGGGAAAATCATATCTTTATTACTCATGTTTTCCATTATTTTTTTTTTTCTGGCAGAGCAAGAAACAAATTTAGGACAAAATTGTGCTTCAGTACATCTCATGAATCTATAGCTTAGCTAAGTAGAGTGTTTTTTTCATTGGTTTGGTTTTGTGGTGGTGGTGTGTTTTGGTAGGGTTTTTTTGAATGCTACTTCATTTGCTAGGATTGGAATCTTTTCACGTTTCCTTGACAGGACACTGTTAACCTTCTATGTTTTTGTTAACTGTAACGAGAAAAATGTTCTCAGTTAATTCTAACTCTTCATAGACTTTTAAAGAAAAAATAGTTTCTCATTTCCAGTCAGATGGCTGAAAACAGGCTCTGCCAAGCTTAACACTTACCTTCAAAAGTCTCCTTGCCAAAGTTGAAGAGTACCACACCAACATTCCCCCTGTAATCCTCGTCAATAACACCAGCTGTCATAAGAAACAATTGAGAGGGATATCCAGTTAATAAATCTTGTCAGTATATTAGATAAGTAGATTAGATAAAGGTTTAGATTAGATGACTGCAGTATCTTGTACTGACACCCTTTATACTACTCATGCACAATTACACAATATCTATAAAAATACTGAAATATCTAAAAATGCTAATCAATCTTGCAAAAAGAACAGGAAAACACCAGCATATATCAAGAAGTGTTTTACCACTGTACTACTAATTTTAGTTGTAATACCCTATCTGAAATCAAGACAGCTGGACCAAATTCAGGCTCCATTTGTTCTGCTAACTTCAGCTCTTTTGAGTGTCAAGCAGAAATCTGTTCTTAACTCTAGCGTTTTATTTGAGAGCTATGGATTTGTACACATCCAAATCCTGTATCCCAGGCAGGGTAACAGAACTAAAGCTTTAAGGAATTGTCATTCAGCTACATTCAAGTGTAAATACTGTAAAACAAGCTTGCTCTTATATTTTACATAGCTGTATTAACTACATAGTTCAGAAGATTATCTACCAATACACGTTAAAATAATCATATTCGTAATTGTTTGGTTTGTTTTTTAATTCTCAGATACAGAAAGCATATTTCCAGTAGAAAAAAAATGGAGTTTGGGCTTCCTTGTGGACCTAAGTATATATTTTGAAGTCTACTTGCAGAAGCAACGCAAGTACTAAAATTAGATGTCATTCCAAGACATTCCCCGACTCCTACATATAAAATACTATCTTTAGAGTTTATAAACACCAGAGGACATTGTAGTATGATTATACCTTGAAGTTTTAATGTTGAACACAACATACACACTTTAGAATAGAAAACTGAAGGGGTTTTTCTTTGTTTCTTCAGCTGTGTGAAGATATTGCGGTACATATGGTCCACAGTTACTGCACAATCTCTGCACTAGTTCTAGTGTGAAAAAGGTATTTATACAGATCTTTCTCTTCTAATGTTAAGGGTTAATCCAATCACATTTCTGAACAGCCTTCTAATTAAAGTGCTAGTAATAGGGAGTATCTCCTGAGTTCTGAAAAATTCAGAAAAACGTGCAGTTCTCAACTCACTGGTATTTTAACTGCATGCAATTGCTTAAAGGGACTCCAATTACAGACCCCTGTCAAGTTACAGTGAACAAAACATAGGGGTTGCTGTGCACGAACATTTTCCAGAATAAAAAAAAATTATTAAAAAAATTATTGAATGTTGCATTCAGTTCAGTTGACACTGAGAGCCTGACATACCAAAGCTACATGCACAAGACTTGTACTGTTTATTTGGTTTAGGGTAGTCGACTTGCTGGAAGCTGGTCTATACATCAGCTAAATTGAGAATTGCAGTGCATCACTTATATTAATGATCACAGAGCTTTCTTGCACAATTTCTACCATAGTTCAATGTTGCAATTCTTAAAATATTAAAAATCAAGTCCTATGGACACATGTCAAATGTATAAGCAAAAAAGGCTGAACTATAAGACAGTAACACGAAAACTGCCTTCTTACTTTTAGCAAAGTACTATTCCTTCCTCATTTTTAAAGTATCAGATAATCTAAAGCCCTTACATAATTGCTAAACCAGGGGTGAAACAAAGCGTTAGCTAAAGAGTGCTACATAAATAATTTGCTTTGTTTTATACAATAGTGGACACTGAGTCCATGCTACACAGATGCATTACAAAGAGATTCAACAAACTTGTAATGGCAGCACAAATAATTTTAAGTATCATTCAAGTTCTACAGTCAGTTGTCCATTAATTTGGTGTATCTGTTCACAACAGTCAATCAGCTGGAGCTAGAATTTATATTTAGCACATAAAATTAAGTATATATGCTTATATATGTATACAAAAAAGATCACTAGCTCTTTGGAGAAATTCTTAATTTGTCAAACCACTCTCCGGAAGTGTTTCTGTACAGCTCAGAGAACATTTTTCTAGACCATATGCTGGGATCGATATTGCTATGCATTAGAGACTGATAATGGAATTTGCTAATGTAACACAATGAGGGCTAGTTTTATTTCTGTTACAATACAGTATTCTGCTCTGAACTGATTACTACAGATTAGTAATTCCATTTAAATTGAGATTATGCTTTTATATGTATGAAATGTACCAATTAAAGTAGTATGGTTAAACTTATACATGCAAGCAACTCTTGCATGTCACACTTATGCTGGAATAATATTAACAAAGTTTACAGAACAGAACTGGGGCTACTTAAAGTCATTCTAAATTAACTTTTCTGCCTTCATGTCTCTGACAGAACACAAGTTTATTTCTACATAATGACAAAAATTGTACTTGATATATGGGTTAGTGCTTAACTGCTAATGAAGCTTTTTGATGTACCAGCCACTGCTGTTTTCTGGGACAGAGGGGAGAAGGAAGGAAAAAAAAAAAAAGTACCTAAAATTTAGCTTGTATTGGACTAACTGGAGCTTAATGGCATGTTAGCACTTCTACCCTTTTTGAAACCCCCAATTTTTTTTTTCTGAAAAGAGAGTTTTATAATGTAACTATACTGATTTACAATGAATCTAGTCAGATGGCTTCCCTGTCCTTTAAACAATGGCATCAGCACAATCTCAGCTTTATATATAAATGCTAAAATTTATTTTACAAGTATTTGTTGAAAAAGCTGTCATCTAAATAAACACTTCTCTGAACAGATCGCAAATTCTTTTGACCACCAATCTAACTACTGCTAGAGACTGGCTCTCCAGGATTTGAAAACCAGCTGATAACTAAAGATGGAAAAGACTGATTAATGTTTCTGTGGCTGAACTAAGGTCAGCAACACTGAAAACTTCACAGTCACTCATACTATTCTCTAGAGGGGAAAAAAAGCTCTTCACTAGAACAGTCTTAATTTTCTGAGCTTAGCTATAAAGTAAACACCTTGTAATGGTGCTACAGATTGTATCCAATGTATTTTCTAGCAGGCAAGAACTGAACTCCCTGCACACTTCTGAGGATAAAAGCTTTACAGAGGGTGCAGAGAGGACCAGCAGGCTTCTCCCTTGAAAGCATACCCAATACAAACAAAACTTGCAATTACAGTTGAAGTTATGTATTAAGCAAGAAACATTTAAAAATGTTTTGTGGCCAAAATGGTTATCCTAATGCTGTGCTGAGTGACTGAAAACACTGTCAAAGCCATGATAACTTCATATTCCATTAAAGGTGCAGCTAGGCAGAGGTTTTATGAAATGAATTCCCTACTACTCATTTTCCTCTTTAAACGTATTATACCTCACTGACAGTCTTACTGAGTTTAACCACCATGTGGATTCTGAGTTCAAACTACACTGTTTTTATCAAAGAATAGATGATCCTTGGAAGATACAGGAAAATACAACCCAGGAAGACGTGATTAGTTTTCCTACTGTATAGAGTAACAAACTCTATCTAAGTAACTGGGTGTACATGCAAAACAGGTTAACATCCTCGGCATTCTGTTATTCTGGAACAGCAAGTTGCAACAATTATAGGCGTTACTGAGAGTTAAGATGTTTCTAAATTATGTGCATTGGGTGGAAATGATCTAAGTCATTTTTGGAAAAATCATGCATTGGAATTGGCAGTCTGACATTTTGTCTTACTCTGTCAGAAGTCTGGCATGTCACTTCGTGGGAAAGCATCCACACCTAGCAGATGTGAATTATGAACATACTCTTGCATGATCCCGATTTTTCTCCCTGACCCTTAGGATTTCTGGCAAGGTATTTTTACTTAAATGGATGATGTCCTCATTGTGACAAAAGTACTTCTGCAGGACAAGTCAGAATTATGTAACAATTGTTTTGGTTTAGTTTTTGGTTGGGGTTTTTTTTGGTTTGGTTTGTTGGGTTTTTTTACTTAGAAGTCCCCTACTAACTGACAGTAATAGTTTTTACTCATGCTTTGTCAACTATCAGCTCTTTTAAAATCTGAATATAGGTCACTCTGCTGAGCACTTCTAGTATCTCCTGGTTTAACTTTCAGATTGAAAAGGCTGGTACAGAGCAGATGTTTGTTTTTTTTTCATAGAAACACAAAAATTGTTTCAGAAGTGTCACTTTAAAGAACGACACTATAGTAGACCATGTATACTACAGTCATAGGGGTGTACAGAATCTTTGATTCCCATCTTAGTGCTTTTTTGTATATTACCCAGCAATACTTAAAAACCCTTAGTGTAACAGACATGCACAAATCAATTCTTACTTAAGACAAAGCCTGAATGACACAAAGCTGGCACAGATGCTCCCCTTTCATTTTGGTTATCAGAGCTTTATCACACCACAGCCAGACTTTGATATACCACAAAGCAGACATAATAAAGCACTTCTGCAGAGCTTTTCATTAGACTGGGAATTGCTTTGCTTTTTGGCTGGCTTGGCATCAAAAAGACAAGGATGCCTAGAGCCACCCTCACCTCTAGAGCCAAGCCTTAAAGCAAGTAAAGGCTGAGTACCACTGTTCTAAGTAGTCTCTCTTGTTTAACACTGGGGGGGGACAACCCAGGCAACAAACCAACCAACCAAAAAAAAAACAACAAAAAAAAAAAAACCACCAAGCAAAACCCACCCGAAAGCTTAGTGAAGAAAGAGGAAATGGCCTCAGCTTTTCAGCACGCTTTTCTTGCCAACTTCCATTATGACTCAAATTATAAAGTGCTGGCAAAAAATGTGTTCTCTCAGCTACCCAGCACTTTTGAAGATACCCATTAGATGCATCTTCTTTATGTCATTACGTCAAAAATGTAGGTTGTGGTTCTTTTACTACATTCTATTGGCAGAAAAAACCAAATGCTTAGGGTTCTAGGAGGCAGAAAACATTTTCTTTAACTTAGAACTGTATTCTTGTACAATTAGAACATAATACACATTTAGTGCTGCTTAAATTGCTGTGGTTATAGCTGTGCTCAGAATAACTCCACAATAATCTTAGCAGTGACAACTTCTGTGCAACGTACATGTCATTTTATAATACAATACTTAGAGATATCTGCCTGTGCTCTGATCAGCCCCACTGCAAAACTGGAATTGAACTTTCAACATCATTTCCTTCATGTTGCAGTTACAGGGATATGGCAAAAGTCAGGGAAGCTTTCATGAAGGTTTCTGATTATAAATATGCCTATAATAATTGTTTTTGAAGAGATACCTGTGAATTTCTAATCAAGATTAAAGAAAAGCTCAAAATATTTGCAAAAAACACCCTGTTGTTCAAAACAAATCTGTTGCTAGTACTGAACAAAAAAAACCAGTAAAGACTTGGAAAAAGTGGGATTTTAGTTTTGTTTCTGTTTCAAAAGACTTTAAAGTCATTAATGTACAAAATTACAAGTTTAAATTTATTTTGCTTTACATAATTTGTTATACTTTTCATCAGTAAGAGTAAATTAAAGCTCTTTCCACTCTAATAATCAATTCTACCCACAGTAATGGTGTGTTCCAGTGCTTTCTATCATTCCTTTTGAATATCATTACAGTATACTCTCTGTGTGAAAAAATGTTATTAATTTACTCAGATCTTACACTAGACTGAAAAAATCACATATAGAAGTCAAAATGGAAAAAGCAGAATGTAAAAAGTAATTTTTAAAGCCTAAACCAAAAAATAACTTCTATGCCAGGCACTGCCTAGAAAAGTACGATAGTTCTTTAAAAAAAAAAAAAGTCAGTAACATTTTTATAATTTAGAAGATTTTAAAACAATTATGATGCACTGGCTCTCTGAGGTCTTACCCAGTTATGTCCTTTTGCCAGACTACCAATGAAGCTAGCATTATTTATTTACTCTGTGAAATTAAGAAACTTCTGCAATCAAGATTTACAAAGTCTTAGTAAAAAATCCATAAATCTTACCACCAACATCTATGAAGTGCTTTGCAGCTAAACCAGAACGCGGTGCTAGAAAACAAGAATTTTTTTACATTTATTATAGTCTTTGTCTTTTAAAACTCTTACAGTATTTATAGGTTACATAGTGTTTGCACAGAGCTGAGGCAACAAGAATGTTTCCACAGTCTTTCTAAAACAAATGCGATTTTACAAGAACTACTGTGTTAACATATATATTAAATAAAATAACAGCTGTTACAGGCAGCAATAGTTGTAGTCTTTAAGAGATATAAAACATATCTTTGTTTAGACCACCAACTGCATAAGAGGTTTCTCCAAGGCAGGCAGCTGGAGCAGACAATTACCATCTAATCTTGGCTTATTTTTAGCAGCTACCACTGGTCTGGAATAATCTCAAAAGACTATTGCATCAATCCATTCAAGTTACAATGGAAAACAACATTTGGCAAGCAATTTCCTAAGAAATATTATACACAGATAAATTAAATGATGTGCAGGGTTGGATTTTTTTACTTAGCATAGCCTACTTTGATAAAGTGCTAAAATGTTGCTCTCTTCAACATTTTCTTTGGTATAAGAGAAATGCGCAAGCATTCTCCTTTTAGATGAAAGGACAGAGCAAACTTTGATCATACTCTTCCACTGGTGTGGCTATTGCTTTTTTTACTTTAGAAATTTACATGATTCAGAAGAATGTGCATAACAAAATACCTTGTACAGGTTCTCTCAAGTATTCTGTCACAAGAAGTCATCAAATTCTACTACACTAGTACTCTTACTTCACTGTTTTAAACATCCAGAGCTGTATTTTCTGTATGTCCATTATCTACTGATCTTTGTGATTTGATTTCTGAAACTGCAGAGAAATAACGGAACTACTGAATAGCCTATAAAGTTATACGTAGATTATGAAAATTTTTGCTAGTCATCTTTTTGTCATTTGACATACACATTTGAGGTTGGTGTATCACAAGAAATGTCTGTTAGAAGGCTTAATAAATCACACAGCCACGTGACCTCTTCTTTTCTATGGACTAATTCTGAAAGCTTCAGGCAGAATCTAAAGGTGAAGATGGTGTCAAACCTGTTCTACAATGGCTCTGCAGTCTTTTTATAGCCTGTTTACTTACCTATTCTGCCATAGCAGCCAGAAGGAAGCGCAATTTGAATGTCTGTTTTCACTACAGCCTTTTCCATGGGTGGTATTACACAGTCGTAGGCACTACATTAAAGAAAGAAACACTAATTTACATAATATATTTTGGAAATTTTCTTCTCTGTAACTTAAGGTACAAAATTACCCAGAATTATTCTCGCTTGGAATTTATAATATGGAATTTATACAAGAAATATTTACAGATTTGAAAAATCTAATTCATATCCTAAACCACAAGATAGTCCCATTTTGATGGTGCTTGCTTAGGATTTCAGTAGTATCATTTGAACAGCTGTCTTACGATCGCTAGTTTTAAATGTTTAACTGGTAAGAGAGACAAAAAAAATACAAGTTCAACTTTAAATTAACCGTTAGGTGAATGGGGTTGTGCAATTTTGAGGCAAAAGCAAAAACTTTAAGGATTAGATACTCCTTTGATTAAGCTTCTGCAGCATATGAACTAGTTGTAATAAGAAATAATAATCTATTAAGTTAAATTTTAGGCAACATTTTTTTTTCCCCGAGCAGGTCAGAAGTTGACAATTCACATGATTCTACTGGGAACTGCAAACAAGAAAGATTTTAAGAACCTTCTGAAGCTACCCAGCTGGAGGCTTAATGAAAGGCAGTGGTGGCAGTATCACAGTGAGCCTGTTCTACATGTTTAAGCCAAGTGTATCTTGGCCTCGATGAAGACTTTATTTTTAAACACTGGGAAGCACTGAAAATTTTTATGAAATGGACTTTTTCCAGGTGTACAGTGTACCACTGGAACAAGAACAAAACCAAACCCAGTAAGACAAAAAGAATACAAAGGAAAAGTGTCAAGTGTGGTGAAGCAAAGCTTCAGGAAGGAATTCAGATAGGTGAAGGAAGAAGCCAACAGGCTGATTATTCTAAAAAATACTAAAAAAGGGGAGGTGGAGGAAGTTGCAGTGGTGTTCAGATATAACTAGTGATTCCATTTCATCGCAGCAGCACTATGCAAGCCACTACATGCCCAGCTGCAGATACTCCTAAACATTGTGAAAACCAGCTCAAGCAAACCAAAACCTAAGCCTATACAGCAGCCCACATGGTCTCCTGCTAGAAGCATTATCAAACTGCCACAACATCCTTTAGCAGGCTGCACCCAACAGCCAAGACTAAAGCAGAAACGCATAAGCGCTGGCAGGGAGGGCCCACGTGCACTAATTTTTTTTTCTTTCAATAGGAAGGCACCTAGTCAGTGCTGGCACCAACTGCAACTCTGGCTGATGTGTCAAAGCCTGACTTCTGGCCAGGGGCTGCACCACTACCTGATGAAAACGGTGCCACAGCATGGCTGGACCACAGATCTCTGGAAATGAAGGAAGAAGGAAGGAGGAGCAAAGGCGCTGACAAACGGGCCAGCTCTGGTCTCCTCTTCTGAAGCCCGGAGAGCCTCTCCGGGGGCTCTGCCAAGCGAGAGGACCGGCCTCACGATGGCCCTCTCACCCACGAAGGGGCTCGCCGAGCGGGGCGGCAGCGCCTGGCTCTCAGAAGGGGCCGGGCCGGAGCAGGGCACGGCGTGGGCTCCGGCCCCGCAGGGGGTACCCTCACCTGTACAGATCGTAGCCCGCAGCCCGAGCAGAGCCCCTGGAGGGGGCGGAGGCGTTTTCGGACAGCTTAGTGAAGCGAAGCCGTGGGGAGGGGTCCCCGGGCACAGAGCCCTTCTGCCTCTTGGTGGGGGACGGCTGCACGGCGACCTCGCAGAGGGGCATCGCTGAGCGGGGATGAGAAGGCAAGAGAGACCTGCAGTGAGGGGAAAAGCCCGCGAAAACCGGCGCGGCCCACTGGAGGCGGAAACACAGGGGGAGACCGCTCCATCCCCGGCCGCTCTCGGCGCGGCGCACCCTCGCCACCCCTCGCCGGTGAGAGTGGCCTCGCCCGGCTCCTCCTCAGCGCCCAGCTCCCCGCGCCTTCGCTGTGGCGTCGTTGGCGGCCGCCCCGTGGCGCCGGGCGGGACTGGCGGGTCGCTACCCCCGTAGTCCCTCCCGGTGGCGGCCGCCGAGGGGCAGGGCCCGCGGCTGGGTACTGCGCGCTGCTCCCCGTTCCCCCGCCGCCCCCTTACCGCGCCCGCGGGGTAGCCCGAGCCGCCCGAGGCGGAGGGCCAGCATTGCGCCGTCGCTCTGTGGAGTGCGCCGCCGCCAGGCCGCCGGCCGCTGCCGGGCGAGAGCACTGGCGGGGGGCGACGGCGCCAAGTCCTCCTCCCAGCCGGGCTTTACCTGCCATACGGCGCGGCGCGGCCCTCCGCCGGCGGCTGGGCGCCGCGGGAGGTGGCGGTGGCTGTGCCGCGGGGCGGCGGCCGGACCCCGCGGGACGCTCAGCGTTGCCGGGGGACGCGGTGGCGATGCACGGCGGGCGGAGCCGGGGCTGCCGCAGGCCCCCGCCGCCTGGCCAGGCCGCACGGTGCGGCCTTGCGCGGGCAGCCTGAGCCCTGCACCCTCAGCAGCTGTCAGGCAGCGGCAGCAGCGTGTGCCCGGTGAGAGGAAACCGGCTGCTTCCCCTTGCCGAGGCTGGGGATAGGAAAACCTCTCGGTGCCCCGCCTGTCTTGTTCTGCCTGGGAGCACAGTACGGTCGTGATGTCACCATCTTCGATGCTGGCTGTAGCCTCTTTTGGCATCCCATCAGTGACAGACTTCCAGAGGTTCCCCCGTAGTTCTCTGCCGTGGGCTGGTAAGAGTACCCACGGGATTCACGGTTGCAAAACCAGACCTTGACCACTTGGATGGATGGATGGATTTTTCTCTTGTGCAGATGAGCTACGGACTGTTTGTGTTCTGTCTGCTCACCTAAATTTTGTCAAATAGCAGTTCTTTGTCCCTTTTTTTCTTTTAAAGATCAAAGCATATGTGATTGTCTCCTTCCTATGCTACATATTTCAAATGCAGCCAGATGGCAGTAAAGCCATTGCTACACATTGAATGTGAAAAGTATTTTGCAGAATGCCCTAGTTTGGGGGTTCTTTATTGCTGTTCAGCACTTTACCATCTTGGTAGCATGCACTGTTTGAATGAGAATGTGCATGCATCATAAATCTATGCTAAAAACTACATCGAATATTTTATGACTTCTGATGTAAGCCATCCACAAATTGAAATTTGTAAGAATTGAAGTTGTATCAAATAAGTATCTCTTTATAAATGTTTATTTATACAATCAGAACTTTATAGAGGTTGCATTATAGTGTAGAATAAAGGACTAATTTTATGAATGGCTGGGCTCAGTGAGGCAGACTGGATTCTAAGCTAAGGTAGCTTGAAAGTTCATGTAATGGATCGGAGGACTCATCCAAAACATTATCAAGTAGAAAGGTCTCTGCCAAGTGACACATCTTCCCCTCCCCCATCTTTACAAGGAAACAAACCAAACCAAACAAACTATGCTTGAAGTCTGCGCAAGTTTGCCTTGGTCCTGGGAATGTGCTGTTAGCTCTGTAGATGGTCAACATTCCTGCATTCTTCATTGCTGATTAGTGCTGCTTTCCACTGGGCATTTCCTCCTGACTTTGAAAAACAATAGCGAGATAAACTTGAAATTATGTGCCTTTTACCTAGATTGAGATCAGGAGCGAAGGCTGCTTTGTTGTACACAGAAAGAAACAGAGCTTCTTTCAGGCATACTAAGCCATACAGTTCTCCCCACTGAAGCTTTGGTGTTGTAATGAGCATTCTAGTTAGAGGAAAACTGTGGCTTTTAAAGAGAAATTCCCCACCCCAGTTTTGCTTAGAACAGCTGTCTCTCTCACAGTGGTTAAGGTTTGTAATTTAAAAGGCAGCTGTGAGGGTGTTTGCAGGTCTATTTTTTGATTGTGTGTTTTGCTGTATGGTATGGGGGCTGTGGAATTTTGCTATTGCTTTTTGCGCTACTCCAGCACAACCTTAGTGCTTTATTTTGTTTGAAACTGAATTTCTTCTAATGAAATTCCAGCAATGGCATGACTGTAGGCTATTGCTTTGGCTATTTGTGGAGAACGTGAGCTAAAACTTTTGGTGTTTGTTGGTTGTTGCACTGGCACAGCTATATTTTCCATTTTTCCTAGCAGAGTCAAGGCCAGTGCAAGATGTTCCCTCAGCAGCACTGGCCACAGTCTTGATAGGCTACATAGCTGCCAAGGGGCCATACCAACCAGGTACCAGAATGAATAGATGTTTAAATAGCGGTCTGATGTATGCTGAACTGCACTGTTACAAACCCTTGATTTTCCCCACCTGTAATATGAGGACTGAGTCATTTGGTAAAACAGCTGCAGTGCTTTATGGGTTCATTGCCCTTCTGACAGAAGTTACAATTAGGTGGCAGAGGAGAGAAAGCAGGATCTTGGAGTCATCCTCAGTCCTTTCATTGAAGTCAGGTGACAGTCAAAGCACCTGAGGCAGCATCTTGAGGGGGGCCACTGAACAGCAGCCTGAAGAGTCTTGAGGGTTACTCAGATTCTCAAATTCTGTTCTCCCAGCTTTGCTGGTAAGCGAAGGGCCTCTGCCAGAGGGGAGGTGACAAACAGCTACGGGAGTTAAATGAGGCAGTAATAGCTAAAACTCTGTAGCTGTTTGCCCCGTATCTACAACTTCAGTGCAAATTCATGTTACCTGTTGCCATGTCTGTTACTTATAAACTACTTGTCAGTTGCTGCAACTTCTTTTGCTTTAAAGAATATCTTTAAATACCATATAGAATTGTACAAAAAGAGGGAAAATACGAGGAATGTCCAGACTTTCTGAGAATGAAGGGCAGCCAGTCATATTTTGCCTAGCCAGCAAGGCTTTTGAAAGGACTTTTCCAAGTTGTAATGAAAATTGCAGAGGTTTAAGTCTATGGAAATTTACTATGCACATGGCTGGAGCTTTGTGCTTTGATTATGATGATTAAGTGGAGAACTCCTTTGGGGTGTGAAGTATGGTGGTGGCAGGCTCAAGCCACGTGGTGCAAAGAGCAGTTGCAGCTGTTTATCTGAAGAAAGTGATACCTTTTTTGGTTAGGTAGCTTTTCTACTTGCACTATTGGCTTGCTGATTTAACAATAAAATTAACAAATACACCCCCCACCCCACCCCCCCCCACCCCCCAAACTAATCTGTTGGGGACTGAAAATCTAGCGAAAGGCACTTTGGAAGAGTACTGCTTTGGAGCCCTAGGTGGGGATACCTACCACCAGTCCTAAACATGCCTAGGGGTACGTGATCAAGCTGGGCAACTTGCCAGTAGTTGTAAAAAAGATTTGAGGAAAATGTATTCTCTGAACTATGATGAAATGCCTTCTGTGATACCTGTTGGAGCTCCACTAGCGTTAGGAGGGAAAGGTAAGAGTCACTGATGAGAGGAGCAGTAGTGGATCATTTTAACAGGCCCTTAGGCACAAGCTTAGCTGTGCAGGATGCTTAGACTTCTGAAGAAGACTCTATATTCTTTGTTCTTGCTTCATAGCAATGGTATTTTCACACTTTAATGTCCCTGGTCACCTTGTCAATGCTTGCTTTTGTTGTGGCTGATCAAATCAACCCCAGATTATATAAACCTGCAGAGCTGGTAGTGTGATATAAACTCAAAATGTGCTAGACAGCTTTAGAGCCATATTTTTTTCTAGAGATGTCAAAATTGTAATTAGAATTCAGTTACTAACACAGTGATTAAAATTCAGCAGTTTTATGCATAATTTATATTAAAAGGAAGCATCTTAGAGTGGGGAGGGAGGGAGGTGGACTCACAAAATTTTGCAATCAAAGTTGCAGTTTAAGATAGTTGATAATTAGCATGCTCTCCAAATTGGTTGTGCATACACTTGAGAAATTATGATGAAGAGCAAGAAACAGAAGCTGCTAGGAAACTGCTTTGTTGAAATTACTTGTGAATTTGTGGAAATACCACTTTCAGGTAGTTAAGTATTGTTGCATCTTGAGTTTGTGCTGCTCGTTATGAATCCCATAACATTATTGTTTGATACATCTTCTAATTACTGTAGTCTGAGCAAGGAGTTTTACAGATATGTGTGCACATTAGTTTTTGATGCCTGTTCATTTAGAAATGTACCTCTTGGGTTTTATTGTTGCAATGCCCACAGTGACATGTTTGTGAGAGGGAAGTGCAAATAGTACTGAAAGTGCCATTGTTCTTTCATTGTTCATGTTCGTGCTCATGTTCTTGTTCATGTTGTGCTCCTTCTCTTTTTGGATCTGCATAGTCCTCAGATCGGTTTGGATGAATGTTCCCTGTAGATTGAGAATTACAGTACTTTGGAATATTTGGGAAACAATCCCCACTCATGTACGTAATAGAAGGGCTTAATGCAGGTGTGTAATTATCCCAGGTCCTTCCACAGATTGTGGGAAGAAGCACACTTGCAGAAAGCCTAGGTGGAGTCCTCCTAAAAGCTCTTTTTCTTTGCATTGACTGTCTGTGTACCACATGTAGATTATACCTGTTTGGTGTTTGAAGTGAGGTGGAAAGGATGGTGGCCATTGCAACCCTACAAAGGGGTAAGGGCCTGACAGCATGTAATGAGCTTCTGTATCATTGCTAACATCACTGCAAAAGATGAGAACAGTATCCCTGTTCTTCAGGTGCACAATGTGAGTCTTGGTTTGCTCAGAGCTGTGCAGGAAGCCTAGTATATCTAGGAAATTTGTACGTCTGTGATATGCTGTTAAACTGCAAAAACGATCCTTCAACCTGGTTGTAAATGTGTAAGAAGGAGCGAAGGAAGAACATTATGAGAAAATACCAGTGTTTCATATCCTGCCTTTAATAGATGGAGAAAATAGAACATGGATTATTGGGCCACATTACTGTGTTCTTCTGAATTGCAGCTGTTGAATTTGGAAAAATATGATTATCAAATATTTGTCATTTTTGGAGATGGAGTTCCTCTGCAAGTTAAAATCTAGTAATTCAAGCAAAGGTGGAAGCTGAGGCCAGCTTTAAAATAAACATTCAGTGAAATTCAGGGTCCCCTGGCTTTCCTGGGTCTTAACATTCAGTTGATCTCTGCAAAGGAGTTGCAGACTACAGTAATTGTATTAGCTGTGTCCCTTAATGATCTTTAATTTAAACAATGCTTACACATAGGGTATAGCTTTCCCCATCAAAAAGAGAAGCTGCTTTTACTGACAGCTGAAATTATAAAGTACTACAGTGTTGCAGAATAGAAAATAGAAAAATTACATGACTTAATGGATTTCCTTTATTTTAAGTTAGTGTATAATGACTATTATTTAGAAAGTCTAAAAAATAAGAGAAATATTTATATAAATCAAAAGGCATTCAACTCAGGTAATGGAGTTTTTGTTGTTTTCAAATCACATAAATCATTGTACATACTATCCCAAAGTATGTCAGATTGTGTTAATCCTAATAGCAAATATTGTCAGAATATTTAGTATTTCACTCATTTCTTTGTGCAATTTACTTACCACATTTAATTATTGAAATTATACATTCCATTCCATGTCAGAGCTTGAAAATTTATTATCAAGTCTTGTCATATACAGTCCTTATATATATATATGTAACTTTTTTGTTTGTCAGTTAATTAGAAACATTTGAATTAGTATAGATCAACAGAATAATTTAGGTAAAAGCCTCTGCTGTAGGCATAGGTCTTAATTTGGCAATATTATAATTGAGAAGCACCACAGGTATTCTACTTGCGTTATATCCATTTGACTTTGACCTGATGTATACCATACAGGTTTTTTTCTCTCTCCCAAGTTGGTGCATTTCATTGTAATCCTCCTATGTGTCTATTAGCAACTACAGCAGTGCAATTTGAAAGAAGTATTTATTTATCGATTTAATGCTTTTTGCATTGTAGCAGTTAATTGGGCTTTCTATGATAAGTATCAAAAGCATTTTCAATACCTTATAAAATCAGTGGAACTTCTTTTTTGTATGTTCAAAATATTTTGAAAAAATACAACAAAAAATATTTGTTGTCTCATATGATAGGTAGATTTTCCTTCTTTTGCCTGTACTGGAATCTGACACGAGCAGGCACCATTTACATTTGTTTGTCTAATTCTTCACTGTATTGCTTTGGATTTTTGAAAAATTTTCCATCAGTTAGTTAACTTTTAGATCTGTATTAGATAATGTGTCTTTAAGCAATCACTGCCATTAAAAATGTAGGTGTTTAAATAGAGGAAGAGATATTCTAGGCACTGATGTTTTTCTAAGAATAGAAAGTCAGTACGTTTTTGTGGTTGCCCCTGACCATTAAGATTGGAGGAAGATTCTTGGAGAGAATTTCTAGCCAAGCCATATACAGGTAATCAGATACTACTCCTTTTCTTGCCACTGGGAGGCTCCTGTTTAGAGAGAGAAAATAAAATTAACATTATGAACACAGGAGTAGCCCTGATAACGTGTGTCTTACTAAATATTAAGTAGAAAGCATCAGCTGTTCATATACAATTTTGTATGTTCATAATTAGACTACCTGATGTAATGTTAATAAAGCACAAAGCTGCCATTAGGCAATCTTGCAAACTCTTGCTCACCTGGTGAGTGCCATTAACATAGCTAGTTGTACTAGACATGGACTGCTTGTCACTGTAACCCTAAACTGGTAAAGAAGCATTTTTTGGGTCATAAAACCCACACATAATAGGATTTTTAAAAAGGATGAAAATATAGTGCACGGACAGTTTTGCAGTTCATCAGCTTATTTTCTGATCTGTAATTACCATGAGATGGGAATTTTAAAGTATGGGTCATCTTATGGTAAACGTTACCTGACCACCTTTGGGTTTGGAGACTGAATTAGTAGAGCTAAAGAACTTTATCTGTGCATCACAAATACTAACTAATTGGTTGAAGCTGTGTAAAAAAAAAAGGCTCTAACTAAAATTTGATTCTGAAAATTGCTTCTTTTGTTTGTAATTTTATTGGTGCCTCTTTTTCTTTATGCAATTGCATCATCCTTATTCAGTTTTACATGGTTCCAAGTATATTTTGGCTAACAACTCCATTTATTATGTGCAAACCAAAAGAATCCTTTTTCTAACTTTGAACTGTTAGTAGTTGGGCGTTGGGCAGAAAGGAAAAGAAAATACCTGGTTTTGTCAGGTGTAACACCCAACATGTAGGTTCAGATATGAAGGTTATCTTTTTGACACATTTTCATGATTCGAGCTTTGTTTTAAACTGGAGAACTACTAGGAAATATTTGTATTCAGTGTACTCCCAGAGAACTATCAGTCCAGATGCAAGTCCTTCAAAAGGTACTTAAAGGATTATTTTTGCCCTCAATGAATTAACACAAGTGTTTCTGTTGCTGTAGTCCAGAATCCCTTTACACATCTAATTATTCTCTAAGTTATAACCAAAATCTTGCAACTCACAGGACAATGAGGTTAGCTGCCCTTGAATGCTCTTGTAAGAGTTCATTCAGACGGACTTGGCGGTAGCTCTGATCAAAACAAAATGGGGAAAAGAAAAAAAATCAGTTAAGTCAGTGATCCTCAGTTCTGGTTCCTTATGGACTTCACTTCCCATTCCCTGCCAATGTTTTCTGCTGCTGCTTTGGCAGCATTGAAAGCCAGGGCTGCTTTGTGGTCCAGAGTGGTAGAGATGGCAAAATATGAAACTAAGCCATGCTTCTTGATTAGTACAGATCAGTGGGGGCCAGAGTTGTTCACCACCATGTAAAATTTCCTGGGGATGGGGATTATTTTTGTACTGACACGGTATCAGAGCTGGCTCATAGTTTTTAAGTATTTCTTTGGCTATGAAGTATAGGAACTGTGCAGAGACTCTTCTGTGCTATAGTTTGATGGCAGTTAATACATTAATTAATCTATTTTGTCAGTGTCCAGCTGCCGTGCCAGCTGAATGTTAGTGTGTAAATGAGCACCTTGCCAGAAATTCACCTCTGAAAATACCACAAGTTTGGAGTTTAGCTGCTTTATGTGTTGTGTATTTGTACAGACTTTTACAAATTGCATAAATGCCTGTTACTTTGAGATTCAGCCAAGATTACTTTATGGTCAGGCTCAGGCACTCAAAGTTTTTATAACTTAACACAAGTCACATGGAACAAGAGACCAGGGCAGGTTTGTGTACAGGGAGATTGCAGCATGAGAGACAGATGTATCTTAACTGGTCTTATAAATTATTCTCTCTTTCCCTGGAGAAAGTAAAAAGCTGTTTTTTCTCCACTCAGACCTTAAATTTTCCTTCTTTTACACATGTTATATAGGTAAGAATCCTCATAATTTAGCTAGTTGTTATCTCATGAGAGTCATCCTATAACATCACACTTTATCTGTGCTGCCAGATTTTTCTCTCTTGAATTTTAAACGTGTTCTAATGTCCTCAGTAAAATTCCCAGAACTGCCTTATTTCTGAAGATAAGGGGCATGTCTTTCCAGGTGCATAAACTAAACTTTGTTGCTGTTCTTATTTTATAGAGAGATTTGGCATTCTTGTATTGCTGACTGCTATAGGGTTTTTTTCCTGGTTCTGTAGCTAGTGACCTAGTTAAGACCAAGCTAATGATATTATTTTTTTTTTTTCCTGTTGTATCCTCACTGGTTCTGTACGCACTGTGAATATCTGGGATCATATTCCTGTTGTCTTTTATACTGAGATATTCTAAGGGCTCTGACTCCCAGGTTTTGATGATTTATACTGAGAGTACTTCAAAAGTTTTCTGCCCACAGCTGACTACTATAACTTTATGCTGGTTATCAAATCCATGAAAAGGGTAATGCAGTGAGCAGTCAGTCCGCTTCCCATCTCCTGCAGTTGGCAGTGTAGTGTGTTATCTTAAATCACCATTGATTTCAGCTTATGTTAATATGTCAGGCTGTGACCTGTAGTGGCTCTGAGCTCAGACGCACAATCCTTGTTCCGCTGAGGAAGTTACTAGCACCATAAAGTGGAGATAACTAAACTCTCAGTGCACTCAGGTTAGTCCGACAGGAACAATAAATAAAATTGCTAGATTAATTCTCTGTGAGTTACAGGAGAACTTGTGTCTTAAGAGTGGAAGAGTTTGCAATATCCTTTCAGCACTGGCTTGATGAAGCCTGGTAGTTCACTGTTGAAAAGGTATGTTCCAACAAAATTAAAAAGCAGCCCAGGCTCTAATTCACAGAGTGGATCAACCAACATCAGCCTTAGGGTGTGTTTGAACTGCAGGAGAGCTCCTGTGTTGTAGGCAGGTTTAGTCTTCACTCTGCTATTGAGGTAAGAATCTGTGTTAAATCTTGCCTTTGCAAAAATTCCCGGAGCCAGTTACAGGGTCTGGATTTAGTTCTGAATTTCCCAAAGTGGTGAATTTTTGGATCTGCACTCTTTAAGAGGTTCAAGCTCTAAAACAGCGGATCTGTTTAATAACCCTCTCAGCAGATCTTAATCGCTCAGGCTCAGTGCGGTACTGTGCGGCTTCGGGTTCAGAGGTGGTTTGCATTTGGCTGGCTCCGGTGTGGGCAGAGCTCATCAGCCTGGAAAATCCTGTGTAAACATGCCAAGGTTTTACAGGGTGCTGAATAATGCAATCATAACACACCTCTGCAGTTGTTTACAATATAAATCCAATTTGTAAATATAAAATACAGGTTTGTACATGTCATGTTTCTAATTCTGTATCTGGTATTTCACATTTTCTTACTAATTGCTTCAAACATCTGGAGTATAAGAAAAAAGGTGTAAAAAGGTAGGCAAGCCTTTACCTTCTCCTTGTACGCTTCCAGCTCTGCATCTGTAATTTTCCATGGAGTCTCTCGTTTTAATTTCTCAGCAGTTGTTATATCTTTGCAGCTTTCATGGAGGCGGTATGGTTCAATCATCTCTTCAAAGAATTTCCAGCTGAAACAGGAATTACAAAGGAGGCATTGCTGGGGGGTCTGAACTCACTAATTTATTTCACAGACACTGTTGTATGGCAGGCCTCACTAATTGTAGCTGAAAAACATGCAAAATCTTTTAACTGTTTTTTGCTACATTGTGCCCCAAGTTATAGCTGTGCCACTTCAATATGTTGGGGTTATTTGAGGATAATTAAAAGGTTGTTTGAGGATAATTAAACACTGCATTTGGCCTATTAGAGTTGCAGAGAATTTTCTGCATTTTCCTAGTTCTAGTAAAAGTACTGGAACGAGTTCTGGAGCAACTCCAGACTGGTATATTGGTTATTAATGTTAACAATGCATATGGGTCTCCTTGTAAATACTGAGCTTTTATTATTGTTTTAGCATTAGTTGGAGCAATCACTTGACTGATACAGTTTTATTGTTACAATTTTAATGAAATGGAGAAACAGATGATCTAAATATCCTGTGGCAAGGGGCTGAAGGAAGTGCTGTAGGTGTTTTGCTATATGGGGGCTCAGCTTTGTGTATATTTCCCAACGTTTCCACAGATTTTTCTCTTTAAACTTGTTTGTTTCTTGAAGCTTTTGACTGTCATCATCTAGAGAAGATTATTATCCCTTTGTACTTTCCTGCTTGCCCCCTTGTTCAAAGTTTCAATCATCTGACAGAGACCTCAGGGATTTTTTTTATATGAATGTAAGTGTATTTCTATGAGCATTTTGTGCTGGCAGGTATCACTAATGTGAAACAGGACTTTGCTGTATGGCAAGGAATTCAGAGATGGGTTAAAAGCTGTGATGTACAGCATCTAATGCTGCTGTTGCTAAGTTGCTAGAGTTTGTCAACATCCTTAGTGTCTGTTTCAGTATGTAAAATAGTGATAATCCTCTTATTATTAGTGGAATAAATGGGATGCCAGCTGGGAGAGAGATACAGTGGTCTAGCAAGTGTCTGGTGTAATATTCACTTGTCTGTTCAGACAGTGCTGATGCAGCAAATGTGTTTGGGTTTTATGTTAACGTCAGACATGAATTCTCTGTGAATCACTGAATAGTGCTGGAAAAAAGAATTATTCTGAATGGTTCTTCATATAATTAAAAAATATTAACTGAGAGATCAAGAGGGCACTAATAAGTGACTTTAGGTATCAAGTAAAAAAATCTTTATATTCTTTAATTGGATTTCCTAAGTCAAAATCTCCAGTACACTGTAGAAAAACTAGTGAATCTGATATTGTTTTTGCAAAGGGGTGTGTGTGTGTAGAAACAGGACTCAGAAGGATTAATAGACTAACCTGAGATTGCATTTGAACTCAGGGGAAAGGCTTTGGGTGGAGAGGAGGAGCCCTTTGACTATGAAGTAGCTATGGACCTCTCAAGAGGGTATTAAGGGATGGAATGGAAAAGAGCGTAGCAAAGTGAGAACATTTTCAGAGGATCTTTAAGACCAAGAGCAATATGGTGAATTGGGTTAGGATTCTGTTATTCTCTGAGAAACCTGCTATATACTTTTGTCTACGTAAAGCAGAAAACAAAAGTGATTCCTATAGAGATATGTTTTAGAAAGCAAGAACTTGAAGATTTTATATTTTTTTTTTAGATAATACATTGGGAGATGGAACTTCCTGAGCACCAGCTTCCTAGCTTCTGCCTAAGAGCATTAATTCTGTAGATAAGTTAGTTTTTAAAAGCATCGAAGCTTCATGATATTTGAGTGATAGGGGAGTGTTATAATATTGTCCTTGTGGGAAAGGAAAAGTGTGCTTATATTTGGCCAGAAAAATGTTAAGTTTGTGAATTCATGGTAAAACCCAGAAGGCTGAGTTGGCAGAGGTGGTGAGTTTACAAAAGAAATGTGACTCGCTGAATGATATGATGAAGGGAAGTCTATTGCAACATAACTAGATATGAAAAGCCATCATAAAATGCCTGTTAAATTTAGCGGCTCATAAGTATGGTGTCTAATTAGTCTTTACTAAAATTAGGTCTTATCATTACAACATAAAGAAAAAGGCTGCCTATATTTTTGACCCTTTGAGTTGTGATTGTTAAAAAATTATTTTCTTTTTCTAGCTCTAGATACTTAGAAAATGATTGTAATAAAGTGACAGTGCTATTCTTTGTGTTTTGTTTTTTTAATGCTCAATATAAAAGAAACAAGCTCCTGATAAAGGCTGGCTGCTAAATAATGGATTTTGGTGATGTTTCTTACCTTTCTTTGCTGGGCTTTATATTGATATCACAAATTATATTAATATCAGCGAATTTTATTCTGAATTTGCTTAGAAGTGAAGCCATCCTGAAAACAAAAGAAAGAACATTTTATCACTGTATTTCCGAGCGCCTTGCATCAAAGAACACTCATAAATGAGTTAAGATATCAAATGCAGTTGTCTCATTATCTTTAACTATATGACAAATTACTTTAAATGCTTTAGTGTTTCAGTTTCCAATTACAGAACTGGATTGATGTGGTTGCTGTAGTATAATTCATTTAACTGATGATCAATGAAAATCACAAAAAATGGAAATGGATAGCAGAGAGAAGGAAGGGTATGTACATTTTGGTGAAAAAACGGTACTTTAAGTATGTGCAAAGGCTTGAATTATAAATATAATAACAGTTATAAATATAACTATTCAAAATACAGTAGGACAGAATTATCCAGTATTTAGGGAAGGCTTCTACTATTATCAGAATTCTATGCATGTAGTATATACAACACTGGTAGTGTATGTGTTGGTGAAAATTTGGTCTGGAAGGTTGTTGTGTAATACTTAAAGAATCTTTCTCGCTTCTGAATTTATATTGATCTACTCACATGTTGTCTTTATGTGTTTTAATAAAAGAAAATACATTGCTTTTCTGCCCCAGTTGGCAGGATGAATGGTTTATAGCTTTGTGTGTGTGTGTGTGCTGAGGTTAGAGAAGTTCAGTTATGTCACTTTTGCCTTTGGCTGAAGCATGGTTGGGAAATTCTACCCCTACCCCCTTTTTTTTTTTTTCATGTAAGCTTTGGAATTTGAAAAGGTCAGAAAGTTCCTAGGAGCAAACCATGATAGAAATACATATTTGCTTATAACCTGAGAATTTACTTATTCTTTTTTATATAAGAACAACATACTGCTTATATAAGTCTTCATGTCCTTTAGGGCAATCCTTGTTGTGAACACCAAAGAGAGCAAAGTCTCAACTTTTGTGGAAAGATTTTAATATTTGGGGAATTACATGTTAGCAAAAGTCTAGATAAATTTAATTTCAGAATTGGAAATACAATGGATAAAATTGTACTTTGATTTTGTTGTATCAGATCTACCTAGGGAATAGAATAGCCATCCAGCCTTCAGATTTGTCTGTTTGAAGGCTTCTGTGCATGGTGGGTAGAATGTGCTATTGAGGAAAGCTAGTGTTTAGGTAGGAATACATACACGTATTGTTTTCTTGTTGGCAATGACCTAGTTTGTCTGCTGTACTGAACATGCTGTTTACGCTGGCTTTTGTAGGACAAGCAGTGTATACAGGTGCCAGAATTGTCTCTGTGAAGATCTGCCATGTTTTGACAAATACTGTTTGATGTCAAAACCTCCTACTTCCTCTCGATGAAATTTGGTGACTTGAGTGCCTAGATCCAAGATCCAGTTGCGGTCCTGGACAGCAAAGCTTGGGTGGACTCTGGACAGGGAGCAGAGAACACTTGCTTGTGGATCCTTGAGCAACTGTAAGGCTTTACCCGATGATATGAATAGTTTGTACAAACACTTGTGAATCTCTTCTACAGAAGTATGTTAACTTTGGGGTAATCCTTACCACTGACAGAAACACAGTGGAATAAAATTTGCTCTATGTGAAAGCAAAAGCTTAAGGGAGCATCCCTGCTCTCTTTCCGAGGCACTGTGTTGTAATTTACTAGTGATGCTAGTTAAATTCTGACTCCTGTCCTTGCATCCATCTCGCCTGTTTTCCTCTGGAGTTTTGGTTGGATATGTTGTTTTTAATTCACTACATGGTGCTGCTGTTGCTGACTTCCATCCCAAATTGATCTGCTTCATCCAGTGGTGAAATAAATGGCTGTGCCTTTAGTGTGTAAAATGCTTTGAAAGGAAAGGTCCTATACACAGTGATGATGGAAATAAGCTTATATTAGTACCTTTCATTTGCTTGAAGGTGAACGATGATTATGAAATCTAGACTTTTTAAAAAGCTAAGTTAAATTAACTTGGTCTTAAAGTTGATTAACTTGCTCTTTAACTTCTTTACATTTTACCATGCTTAATCACATTTATGTGAGCTGCCTGTGGTATTTGCATATGAGGAGCTTCATACGCAATTTCACTTACTATTAACTGGACAATCTCATGTAAATCCCATAAAACTAATTATATTCTCATTACAGAGTGCAGACTGTTCTTCTTGGAGAAGGGAATATGAGCTATTAATGGGAAAAACTGCTGGATCACAGAATTACAGACTGATTTGGGATGTGAGTGGATGGATGCGAGTTTCCTTTGGTAATCACCATTTATGCTGAGCCATGAGGGCTATGCCATAAGCTCAACACCTATCAAGTATGTAACATTTTTTTTCATGCTGCCTACAGTACAACAAGCCAGTTGTGCTGAGAAATCCCCAGCTTCCTGCTATGTATTATATTCAGCATCAATTCGAACTCTTTAAACAGTGAGACAAATATATTTACCCTAGTTTTTCTTCTTCAATCCTATTGACTTTTCCTCCAGTGAAGATCCTTAATTTGCAATTCTTCCACTTCTTCCTGATAGTTAGAATGTAAGGAATTAGGATTGTTAGACCTGAAAGAACGTACAAAATTGCAGGAATAGCAAATTAGTGCATTGTGTGGTAAAAATTCCATCCTTTACTTTGACAGTGTTGGACATAAGTTAATCTTTAAACATTTAAGACAGACAGAAAATTGACTATTTTCTTAAATACTTAAAATTCTTAAAGAAAACAGTTTTGTACAAGTTCCCAAGTCTGTTTTTATATTTGGTAACACAGAAATCTCTCTCCCTGTGGTTCTTACTCAAATTCCTTACCTCCATCATCGAACAGCCACCAAATGTCAATTGTACCTTTTCCTTGCTTCTTTTTAAATTGGGTGCTGGCTTCTAGCAGCTTCTGATTGAATTCACCCACATGCATTGACTGTATTGTGTTAATGGTAGTCTCTGTAATGAGAAAGAAAAAATGTGGAAGGATTTCTGACAAGTGAGGCAACAAATAGCTTTAGGGAGCCAGGTGGAGAGAAAGCTTCAGGAAAATGAATGGTTTCAGACATAATTTCTATACTTTAAATCTGGAAAAAATTTACAGTGCAGATATGCTACGGACTTTTAGTATACTGATATGCACAGAAACCAAAGCTTGTGTAATACATTGTCACTAGATGAGAAGATCTTGAAAAAGGTTGTCTGATTACTTGTTTTCTGGATCTCTTTAACTAACTTAACATTCACTGGAGCCTTAAAAGGCAATTGGGAAATACCGGATTTGTTTTAGAAGTAAATGGCATTATTTTGCATGACTTACAAGGTCAGCTCTCTGTTGTAAAATACAAAGCTCCCTGAAATGCACAATAATAGTGGACAAAGAGCTAATGGGCTATGGTGAGTGCACAGGTGAGGCTAAGGCTGGAAGGCAGAAAACATAAGCATATATGTCAGCTTCCCTATGCTTGAGAGGGTCATTGTTAATTGAAAATAAACTTTGATTCTTGCTATTTTCTTGTCTGACTTTAAAGAGTACAGTCTTGTCTATATACTAACTATCTTCTCTCATTCCATCTTTTGAAGCCTGTGTCTTTATTGCTGCTTCTCTTTCAATGATTTCAAAGAGATTGTGTCAGAGCAGTATTTTAACTGGAGTAGACAGGCTTCTTTCAGAGGTTTGTCTCTGATCTGCCGTGTTCTGGAAATGCCTTGTTTGGTTTTCCTGTGTTTCTAGAGTGTGGACAGGACAGTTCTAAAGCAGTTACACAGCGTTCCTCTACGATTCTAATATCTATGCTGCAAGATGCAGCAACGCTGGGGAAGGATGAATGTATAAGCAAAACAGAGAGGCCAGAATATTTGTTAACATAATCTATCTCATATATTGAGCCAAAGTGTGTAATATTTATTTCTTTTAAGCCTTTCTGAACTAAATTGAAAAGGGTACTTGAGACAGGGGTGCACATTCTTCTGGTATTATAAAAATACATTCTTCTGAAGCCTGCAAAATGAATTGAAGTCGGCCAAGTAAAGAATAATGACATGTTATGTTTTCAGTCTGTAGATCTTGATACCTGTGGGAGTTGTATGCACAGCCAGATATAATAGTCTCCGCAGGTGAAAATTCTGAAAACACTTGTCTGTGTGCGAGCGTGGCTTCGGGTGGGTCATTATCATTACAGCCTACCAATTGTGAAATGAGACCTTTAATTCCGTCTGTATTTCTGTGTTATTTTACTGTCTGAAATGTATAGGTGATGAAATCAAAATTACGCTTAAGTTATGTGTTAATTAGTTATTTGACAGCATGCTATATATGACATTCAGTACTTTTACCACCTTCATTTGCGCATTTTTATGAAATTGTTTAGAATGTAGAGCAGTAGTGCTATTTTTACCTGGTTTTCAGCCAGGTACTGGGTTTGTGTTGTATGTTGAGTAAAGTGAGATTACTTGTTCCCTGAATATTGTGCATATGTTTGTTTTCTTTAAAGAAGAAGAAAAAAAGAAAGGCCTCTGTTTAAAAACTGAAAGCACGATATTAAAAAAAAACACAAATTGTTCTGTATTCCTCAGACTTTAATAACCATGTGTTATTTGCGACAAATAGCTTATGTTGAATTCTGAGAAGCTCATCTAGCAGATGGGAGGGGGAGGGAATCAGCTGTGTTGTACGCCACACAGTGTCCCCTACCAACAGAGGACGCTTACTGTGTTCTGCATTGCGGGGTTGTGGCCACCAAGACAGGTTTGCACAGGGTAGGTCTCGTTCTCGGGGCTTCTGTGTGGCTCAGGAGTTTTTGCCTTGGAGTCAAATTCCAGTTTGCATATTGGTGAAAATGTGATGCACTGAAGTGTTGGGGAGAAGCTGTCATTTTGGAACTTACCCTTTTTTGTTTCATGTTTTGGGATATGGAATGTGCTGGCTTTTCTGAAGAATCCACAGATGCCACTTTTTCCTTCCTCAAAATCATTTTCTTTAATGGTAGCTTCCAGCGCCAATCTCTCCTGCTCCAGCTTCTCTAATGCCTCTGTATATGGGAAAAGTAATGGAAATGGTAACACATCACTTTCTGTTTTAAGTTAAATCACTTATTGAAGTAATGGTGATTTAATTGCTTTTGCGGTACTTTGTGCACAACTTAAAGATGCTGGGAGAAAAAATTATTTTAAAATGCTTTTTCCTTGCAAACTGCTGAGGAGGAAGCTGAAGTCATCTGTGGGAGCCCTACCTTAGGGTGCCCATGCCTACAGCAGTGGTGTGTACTCAGGTGCTATTTGGCTTGTCTCAGACTTCCTCTTCAGACCAAATTCACTATTACTGTATTTTATAGTTACATGAGATACTATTTATTGAGTTATGTTGGTGGATTTGTTTTGTGATTATTTTTTCCCCCCCCAAGAGTTTGAAAACACATTAGGGAAGCTGTTTTCCTGAAGTGACAAAGCTGAGGTAACAAGGTCACATGGCTTTGGACTTTGAGATTCTCAGAAATATGTAAGGATCCTGAATACGCAATCAGTTTCTGTGCTGAAATATTTTTAATGTTTTAATTTTTTTCAGCATTTGCTGCAAAAATGTAAGATTTAGCTAACAATTCTGTAAATTCAGTAATAGAAAAGAACAATTTCATCTTTGCTATATTAGAATTTTGCTAAGGAAAAGGTACCATGTGTTATGGTGAGGCGCTAATTAATATAATCCAGGTGTTTGCCTGCAGAAAGCTTTTTTCATAAGGAAAACTTTTGAGTAATACATTAACCAAGAGTGAGGTAAATTCATTTAAGATAGTGTTTAAAAAAAAAAAACAAACACCACAAAACCACCAACAAACACTACAACCCAAACCCTCACTAGCTAGATGTTATTACTTCTGGCACTTTCAAATGTCAATAGAAAAGAATATAATTTCTTTTACTTTAGAATCCATGGCAGCCATGTGCTTCATATTATTAGACATTATGATAGTCACTAACTTAATGGTTACTCAAACCTTAAAATTTCTGTTTCTCTATTAACAGAATGCTGTAGCAAGTATAATAGAATACAATTATCTTTTTTTTTCTGCTACTGGGATTTTATATCTGCATCAAAACATTTCTGCGTATTTGAAGGTTCCCCTTTGCAGTGTTCCTAATTTTTTTTCTCATTCCTTGGTTCTTAATGCTTGGAGAACACTTGCTAGTTTGCAAGAATGCTAAGTTGGTATTTACTGTAATTTCACTGGTGTTTTAATGACTGTATCTTCTGAGCAGCCAGTTTCTAACTTACATCAAGCAAGACACAGGCAGATCTCTTTCAGGTATCAACGAGGTGGCAGAAACATGATTAGTTTGGAATTTTTTCGTAAATCCCTGTAGGTCTGCCGTGTAGCTCTCCATGCACCTCAAGCTGCCAGTCTGCTGGGTGAATATTCATCTACCCTTGTTTCTGAAAGGAGTCTCTGGCGCCTTTTAATTCGGAGAGGTGATTTGCTTTTGAGGGTTGCCTCATCCTAGAATCCGTGCTCTTTAATGGGGAGTTAATTGATTTTTAATTAGCTAAGGTACTTCGGTCCTTTCAGCCTGTCTCCCCAGCAGTTCCGACCGCTGTCTGTGTGTGTCTGGGAGCCCGGGGAGAAGCCGGAGGCAGATTTCCAGCAGGCGGCAGCAAAGAGTCACCGTTCTTCTTGGCCTGCCTATATTGCTTGTCTATAGATTCCGTTTAATTCATTTATGACACAAAACACTTATCTGGTGGGCAGGACAAGGGACACTTGAAGTAATGTCCAGGTTTGGGCTAGATCTGTCTGCTCCAGTGGACAAATTTAAGAGAAGTGGGGAAATTATCATACTGAAAGCCTCGAGAATTGTTCTGATGGGGTTTTTATATGGAGTCATTCTCTTCCCAGGGTACCTCAGGAACCAGTAAGACCTCTGTGTCCTAAAGAGGAAAAGGAAAAACAAAGGCCACCATTGTATGCGGCTCTTGGAGGCCCTTCCTTTAGATGCAGCTGCCTGCATGCTCTGTCTGCCTATACCGTCTCCACCCAGGTGGCGTGTTTCCCTGAATGGCTGTGGTATGGTGGAAGGTTTTCCCTTCCCCCTGAGATATGCACTGCTAAGCTAAGGGAGAATGAACAAAAAAATGAAAAAGAGAGAGCTGATGTTTCCAGGGGGTTCCAGATTTTTGCATGAATAGAAACTTTCTGGGCCCTAGCATTCCACAGAGGTGGTACCAAAAGTGCAGCTTCCTGATTCCTGCCAGTCCCAGAGATCTCAAGGAGGCAGAGGAAGGAAGATGTGCCAAGGGCAGGAGGGAAACATGCCATGGAGTGACTGGCGGCTGTGGCACAGCATGATTTTACTGCTTTAGTCTGGGCCTGTGCTGGAAGTGCTTTGGGAGTTGAGTTCTCTGGGATGCAGAGCCCCTTGATGTGTGAGGCTTGGCCTCCTTCTGTCACTGCGAGTGCTTTAGTCAGGCTTTTGGATAGGATTGAAACTGCAGAAGCGAGGAGGAACTGTAGAAGTTACAGGTGTAGGAACTATTCTAGAAACCAAATAATGATTCTTAGAGTATCAGTCAGATTCCTGCTCGTGCTGAGCATGTAACCAGCATAGATATTCAGCTATTGAGTCATCACATACCTTGAACCTGAAGGACCTGAGATATATCAAATCCTTGGCTAATTCTGATGATAATCATGCCAAGCTCAAAATCAAAGGCATCACTGAAAAGAAAGAAAAAGAAGAATAAATACGCTTTCACATCATGCATGTCAATGAGGAAAGCTACTTTGAGCAGACTGGTAAAAGTGTTAATGCTCACAGGGAGGGAGGTGTTACTGGTGTGTACTAGGGTGCTCTAGGTAAAATTGCAGGAGGAATTGCCCAAGACTGAGTACTGTCAACTTTCTTCCCTCATTTTAAAAAAGGGTATCATTGGCTAATGGGGATGGATAGACTGCTCCTGAAATGAATGGGTCTTTCTGACAACACTCTTTAGGAACTAGGTCGCCATTGTATAATTTTTTTCTCCCTTCTCTGAGGAAATAAAAAAGCTGTGGTGAGTTTTGTTGTTCTTTAACTTGCTTCAGATTTACGGGTGAATTTTGAGCAACAGAGTCTATAAGAAGCGTGTTTTGAAATGACTTCCCTAGCTAAACCCCAACCCACAGAGCTGCTGAGCCTTAGGCACACATGAGATTTGAAGCAAGGCTCTTCCTCTGTCTCCTAGGCTTAAAAGAAGAATTCCATGATGTTCTCTTATTCCCTAAGCATGTACATTAGGGTTGTTTTTCTCTGAGATCCTGCCTGCTAAAAATGGGAAAATACAGTTCTGCAAAAGCACTGCTGACAGCAGTGCAGCTTCTTTATGTAGCATTGTCAGACCATATGAGCTCTGACAGTGCCAGATGTTTGCTAAGTGGATCTTGCTAGGTGTGTGAAGCCAAGGAACCTCTTTTAATGGGCAGAAACTTCTATTACAGAGCTAATATGTGTAAACCCAGATTTGTAGTTATTTTCTTACATTGTTTCCAGACATCAAATCCCGTGTGGAAATGCTATATTAATCTAGTCTAAGTGAAGTAAAAAAGGAGATGCTGAACTGTGACTTACTGTATAACGCCCACATAGTTTTCAACTTGCGCGACAGCGGCATTTCTCCAGTCCTTCTTAAATCCAATCACCAAGGTATTTGGTTTCATTCTACCCAAGCCTGAGGCCTAACAATATTAAAACACTGCTTGAGAAGGTACACACACATGCTTTTACTGTAAATGAAAAGTAATGGCAAAAGATAACTGAAGTATGTTCTGGAGACACTTACAACTAGATTGCATTTCATGAATGTCCTTCATGCTCGTACCCATGCAGAAAGATTAGCTCTAAATCATTCCAACTATAAATGATTTTTAGATGACAGAAATGTAGTTTTGCTAAATTAGCATTCATTTGCATTTCTTCTGACATGCTCTCATTAGAATGGTTCAATAACTTGGAATCAAGAGAGAGTTCAAGCACTGTTTGTATGCTCATTCTAACACAATAGCATAAAGCTTTTATCAGATTTAGAATACTCAATAGATGAACTGGGTCTGAAGTCTCTTTAAACTCCTCAGATATGCAGAGAAGGCGTATTCTCTTAAGAATATTTTTTTTTGCCTTGAACTTAGAAACTGTTGCTGTTCTGTTTGCTGTATTCTTTCCAGAAGACTATCCAAAATTAGGTAAGCATGCTTTATAGATAAAATTACAGTTTATAAACAGGAAGAACAAATGTTTTTTCAAGATATTAGATTGCCTCCAAAACTGGGCCTGGGTGCTAAAACCTGAACAAGTAAGGGTTGTCAGATCTAGATTCAGCTAACCTAATTTTTATAGAAATCTAAATACACAATGTATTCGGAACCATCAGGAGGAGACCCACAAATACACCAGCTTGTCAAAGTTGTTACACTTGCTAATTTTTGCTACTAGCAAAAAGAAAATAGGTAAAAACTGTTGGAACCTTGGTAGGGTTTTTTGAGTAGTGCTGATAATACATCTGCACTATTTACACTGAAATGAATAATTGGTTGGCAAAGCAATGCAGATGTCCTTAGGTTACAGTAATGATGATGTGGTTGTCCTTCAGTTTTCTGGAAGGGAATTATTTGTGGTCCAGTAGCTGACTTTGGCAGTAGTGTTTAAGTAGTAATGGAAAGGAAGAGAACATCGGACTCTAATACTTCTCAAAAACAGCAGAAGAATCTTCTACTGAGAAAACGTATAAACCCAAGATGAAGTGTCCTTGTAAGGCTTTGATAGCACAAAAGGGTCTTTATTAGTACATATTTAATCTTGCTTAATTGTACTGTCCATTCAGCAAGTGTACAGAGAACCCTGGTAGGCTACCAGTGGGTGACTGTTATTTAGAGTATTTTAATCTTACTTAGAGTATTTTAATCAGTTTGCAGTGATGTCTTTTCAGCAGTACATTTTGTGCAAAGGATGGGAATTTTCTCTACATTTTGTCTCGGTATCTGTATGTTTAAATATTCCTATATGTGAGAGGGAGATGGCAAATATGAAAACAGTGCCTCGGTGCCTTCATTAAGGCCATTTTAAATGGACTGTTGGAAATGATCTGCTATATTCTTAGAGTAATAGAAAAACATTGCAGACTCTCTTTTATTTAGATGGGGTTCTCTCTGTTTGCAGAAAATATATATTACACTTTCCAGTTTTCAATTAATGCTAAAATATTCTCAGATATTTAATGTGCTGTGTAACACCAAACAATAGAATTGATTTGAAGCGTATCTAGTGTTGGCTGCATAGACATTCACATGTTGCCCTGTAGACGCCTCCCTCCCTCCCTCCCTCCCTCCCTCTCTCTCATAATAGCATCTTGTTCATTTAGGAAAGAATCAGTCTGCCTTGTCTTGTAAGTCCATACCTCAGAACTAGATCTTTTTATGAAATAACCTGTAATGTATTATACATGTACCCCCACAGTGCCCTTTCCGTTTATAACATTATCCATATATACATGACTTCTTAACAAGTAAACAGTAATGCTTTACATAAAGGGATGCTTTGATGTAACACTTCTGTGTTCTGTAAACAAAAAGCTTACTTGAAGTAGACTTTTGACTCCATCTCTGAAGCTGTCAGCTGCCACTGCTGCATAAAAGGCTTTTCTTTTGTTCTTTGTGAGCCAGGCCTGCTTTTTTGCCATGCCACTGTTCATCTCCTTAACACACAGCTTGCGTGGTCCCTGCATGATACAAGAAAATATTGTTTAAAAGGCTTTGTATTATACATCACAGAGTGATTTTGAGGGAGTTACCTAGTCTGCTGTGGGAGCAAATGGAGAGAGTCAGAAAAATATGTTTCCAAAAAGGGTCCACAGAGATTCAGGCCTTTGAAAAGAACTGCGCTGCTAACATAATTCGCATTCTGTTCGAGAGGGCTGGGGCTGTTAATGCTACTTAAATATAGTGATTCTGACAGAAAGAAGAACTACTATGGATTGTAACATCTTAGAAAAACATCTGAGGTATGATGAAGCATCTCAGAGTGAATCAAGTCCCTCACTGACTTGACTACGTAAACAAGTCTCAGCAGATCTAAATATACGTGGTTAAGCTGCTATCTACTAATAGTAAGAGAAAAGGGTTGTTGCCGTGCAATTAAAGATGCAAATGCCTTTGTCACCAGGTTCTTTCAGTGGTCATCTAATAATTCAATGAGACAAAAATCCATGTGTGTAACCAAGTCACAAGACGCGATACACTGACTTGACAGTAGAAGATGGGCTGGCAAAGGGTTTCCAAAAGATTAGGCCAAGGGAAGGCATCAAGTCTGCGAGCATGGCCTTTAGAAAGATTGAGGTAAGTTTGGAAAACAGGTATCTGGAACTTAGTTGATTTTAAAAATCTGTGCTCTTAAGTTTAAGGTTTGCTTGGCTTTGTTTATTGCCTTTTGTGTTGTTTTTAGGAAGCTGAATCAATAGTCCAGATCTTCTGCGGTGAAGATGAAACTCTGAGAGGGATACTAAAAAGTCTCAAATACTGGTTTTACTGTTATTGGGCTGGACAGGTAGTGTTTGATTTCCAAGGCAGAATAAAATAGCAGAATTGTAAACTGTGGGAGCATGTCCAGCATCAGAGACAGAAGTAGTAATTGCGCATGCCAGGAGGACAGAGCTGGCTTGGAAGCACTTGGAATCCAGTATTTCTTTGGGAAAATTGGGAAGTGGTACCAGTTTGGTTTGTTATAAACAGAAGATTTGAACTTGTTTGGTGCCGAGCTTCATTTTGTGCAGAAGTTATTCCTTTGTGCTTTAAAAATTTCTAATGTTTTTGAGGATGCTGACAAATTGCAATTTGGTTCCAACAGAACAGATAACTAGAAAAATCAGTAGAAGTATCCTATAATATAAAGCTAGGAAGGCTTTGTAAACTCATACTCAGGAGATTTCTATTTCAGAATTCCTATTTAAATCTTTTTCATTTAAAGTAAGTTAGTATATTGTAGCTTTTTCTGCTAAGATGGTAAACTGGTTAAGAGAGAGTTGAGGGAGATTTAGATTTTTTTCTCCATAGCAAATACTGTAAGCTCGGAATTTATTTCCCCTTCCAGAACAGTGTAAAACCCAAACTGAAAGAAATTCTCTCCAAAGTCGAATGTATAGAAAGGATCACTTAATTCAAAATAAATTTCTGAAAAGTTATTTTTGAATGTAAAGACAAAATGTCTTCCTTTCAAAACTTTTCAGCCTTACCAACACTTTCTTTGCCTTCCTGGAAGAAAATGAGATGTACTATAGCTTTATACAGTTGTCAAAATAACTGCAGTACATTTACTTTCAGTGAATTGGCATTGGCTGCTAGAAAAAGGGCAAAGCCTTCAAAATAAACTTTCTGGCTAGTTCCATCTAAGATACAGGAAACAGCATTCGGAAAGAAGCTGTGAAATGACCTGGCAGATTTCATGTTATGGTTTTATCTGTGCCTTTTTCATTAGTATTTAGAGATATATATACACACACACACAGAGACACACACACATAAGTGAGTTTTTGACCTGGTCAAAAGCAGGCTGGGTTGATGCTCACTCAGTTGTTGTCGCTCATATATGTTTCTGAACCCCTTATGACTGTTTGGGAAGTACAAAGGGAAGGACGGGAGAGTCCATGTTATCTTCCTTTAATGAATGAGATCATGCTACATTCTTGGGTGATAGTAAATTTACCGGAGTTTGTTTGGATTTAACGAGTATAACTTCAGAAGAGTTTGATCCTGGCTGTTGCAAGAGTAGTGTGAAGAGCTGGGAATAATAAATTTAACAATAAGGTTCAAGGTCCCTTGTGGGTAAGGAGCAGAGAAAATAAAAGTCCTGCCCTTCTTCCCAGTCTCTCTGAGTACCTGAGAGTACTGACTTGCACAATCTGTTTCTGCCGGCCGAGGGGACAGTCCCACCCTTCTATCAGATGATAGCCTATCTCTGTCCTTCCCCACTCCTCCTTTGTATCAGTGTTGATGTTTGTGCAATTGTACAAGGAGTCCAGTGAATTTGCAGGTTGAAGACTAACCTTGCAAAAATATTTTAGGTGAAGGCAGGGAGTAAAACCAGAGTAGTCCTTTTTACTCAAAACTTAGACTGTTCAAACTACATGCAGCCACAAAGTCAGAGACTAACATTTAAATCATCTTTACGTTCAGTTGGCATATTTATTTTACCTATTTCTGAACTATCTATCACCTTGTTCCTGGAAAGTTTCTTGCTGCCCTTTGGGAAAAAGTAATGGAAAATGTTCTGTCTGGCATGGTGTCTCAAAACTTTATGCGTAGCTAACAGTATGTCAGCTTTTGAGGCAAAAGATGCTGGGTGTTACATTTATGGCTAAATAGTCTTGCTGTATTGGTTATGGTACATATTGTAGGCTGCTCTTAGATATGGTCCCTAGGAATTTTATCATCCACTTTTTACCACAATTTTGCAGATCACAAATGTTCATTGTGTCACACTTACTACCAACCAAATTCAATTTAGCTTAAGTTGCTGAAGAAATAATTTTGAAAAACAATGAAAATACACTAGCAAAATAGATTTAGTTTTTTGTATAGACAGGAATGAAATCTCAGTTCTCCATAGAAAGTACTAATATTAGAGAAACATGCCTAGGAATTCAGAAAACTTGCTGAAACTCAACTTTAGGAAGCTGCATAGTCTCAGAATCTTGTTGGGATTGATTCCATACTGAACGCATTGGGAAAGCTAACAATAATTACAGTAGAGAAGAATTAGGGCCATTCCCTCTTTATAGATAAATTTGATTTGGGAAAACTCACATGCAGATCTTCTGTACTACCTTTCTGCAATGTGGCAGCGTCAAATGAATTATTTCTGCGCTCCTGTAGATGGATATATTATCTTGCCTGGACTGACTCTATTAGATTTTGCAGCCCCATTTGGTGTCATGAGCTGTTCGGTTTTAATTTTGAGAGGAAAAAAAAAAAAAAAAGGTTGTTGTAATATTTAAAGTACATTTTCTCCTTTACACTATAAACACATCTATTTTTTTTCTGTCCTAATGAGAGACTAGATTTTCATCATTTAAGAAACAGACTTTCCTGTGGAAAATATAATTGGAAATATACTTTTCTCCTCTCTTTAGATCTCAGAAGAGCATTTTTATCCTCAAAATCAGCATTGTTACCGTTTTAGAGAAACCACTGCAAAGAGAGCTGAATTACTTGCCAAACCCAAACACTGCAAATCGGTGACAAAGCTGAATATAGAGCCTGGATAATTTGACTTTTGCACTATAATCCTTCAACTTCAGGGGTTTGGGTGTTTTTGTTTGTTTAAGCCTTGTTGCGTCCATTTAAACAAATATAATTTTTTTTTTTCAAACCACTTTTTGGTCTGTCTACTATGAACTCTGAAATGCATCTCAGTGAGGCGTTTACTCGCAGGCTCTATATCAGCTGATAGCTTTCTTGTTAAGACTTAGGACAAAATTCATTCTCAGTGCAAATCTCTTTCATGGTCTGCACAGCCGCCCATCAGCCCCAATGGGACCATTGTGTGCCAAGTGAGAGTGGAATGTGTAATGAAGATCTGCAGCACACACTGGTGCTGAATTTTTGGATTTATATGAGTTGACCTTACCGTGTACACTTCACAACAGATGCATAGCCCGTTGTTCTTTGTGAAAGTATGTGTGATGTCCAGCAGAGCAGGCCTGATCATAGGAGCTCCAGTTAATGCTATGCACTGGGGTCTGTTAGGAGGAAAAAAGAGGTTGTATTGAATTGGGTGATGTAATTATTCAGAATAAGCCATTCTACCATACACTGGAAATCTTACCTGAAGTTTTTCACATGGTCTTCCACGGTAGTTAATGCCAGAGCACTGTCTAAGGCATTAATATAGTAAAGAGCCTGTGTAGAAGAGCCCCAGTTTACTTCTGCATATAATAAAAACAAATAATGCATATTAAACCATGGGCGTTTCCCTATATTCTATTGCAAAGGTCAGCAATCATGTCATCTATGAGCCAAGACAGGGTATGTTCTCTCATGCTTCATAGATCCAGAGCTGTCATTGTTTGTGCTTCGTAATAGAGTAGGTTTTGCTTATGTCATGCAAAAACAAATTCTTCCTCTGCTTAAAAACTGTTTTCTTCTCTGTTCCATTAACTTTGTATCCTTCTCCCATGTATAAAACGGACAAGCCTAAGTAATGTATTTGCTATGGAATTTCAGGAAGTTCAAATTAAACCATTAGGAAAGAACACTGTTAGCTCCAATTAGCTCTGTTCTACTATATAGGTCCAAGATTGTTCTCAAACCCCAGTCTTGGCATATACATCTTTTGTTACTGTGCAGCTGTTTGGGTGGATAATACAGATAAGAAACAGCTTTCCAGACTTTGATATCTACATGAATACAGATCAAGTCCTGTTATGCCAAGATACAAAGCTAACGTTTGATGCAACTAAGTGGAGTTTTGTGTAGAAGTCGTCTGTTATGAACCGTTCAGTTGCTGATAAATAAGTGCTGAACAAAAGTCACTCTCTGAGAGCAGAAGATGATAGCTTTTGTACAGTGTCTTCAGTGAATTTAACCAAGCTTTAAGCTGCTACTTTGCAGCAAGGACACTGGCAATGTACTAGGGAAGGGTAGCAGTTCTCAAATGCTTTCGACAACTGCCTTGTGACAGGTGTGTTCTACAGCTGCTGTTTACAGGAAGAGAACTGCAGACTGTCCTGGTGCGTATGAGAACACAGATAGAGGATGGAAAACAGTGCAGCAATATACACAGGAAAGAATAACACGGGTTCAGATTGGGTGTTGCTATCCCAAGCTAGCTGCAATGAACGCACATCTTCTGCTGGGAAACTTGCCTCGTTTGTTTGTTTGTTTGTTTTTCTACTTCAGATAGTTAGCACTGAAATCTGGACCTGGGTTAGTTTTGTCCTGCCTACGAATAACCAAACTGTCTACTCTGGTACTAGTGCTGTATTGTATTAGTGCACAGATTTCTGAGGAGAGCTGCTGTGATTTGCTGAGCTACTAAGTAGGGTTTTTTTCTAGCAGTGAAGTGTGCTCGTCTTTCTTGATTTACTGCAGAATTGTAGGGAGGTGCTGGAGGATGATCAGTTCATGAGTAATTCCACTTGTGTTTTTGTTGTATAATGGGCAGCAGGTTTACATTTTGAGTGAGGAGCCCAGACGAGCCAGCTAAGAGCAAGCAAAGGTAAGGTTTTGTGTGTGGATAGAAAAAAAATAATGAGTGATACTCAAGTAAAAGCCCAAAAGTAGTAAAGACATGGTGGGAATAAACTGATGTGCTAGAATGTTTATGCAAAGCCCTGAACCAGACTTGAAGTGCTTGTTAAATAGGCCAAAAATTCACCAGACTATCATCTTAATTTATATTATACAAAGTGGTATTTAATGGGATGCTCCAGACTTCCCTCTGAAGAAAGGTATTGGAAAAAAAGTAATGTCTAATTCTGTAAGCAGAATTCGTTCCTGTGAAATCCAGTCTGGCTGCATAACATATACACAAAATAATAGTGTTTTGTGGTCTTACCTGGTTTCTTATAAGTTACATAAATATATAGAAAGAGCTCAATGGCATAAGTGATGAGAGCTGCCCACCAGTTGATGACAAACATGACACCACAGCACAACAGGGCTCCAAAAAGTGACACCCACATGTTATAATACCTGAATGCAGGTCTCCAACCTGTTTAAAGAGAATTGAGAAATTGTAAGAGTATAAAATATGGTGATCTACTGATTTTGCACATACAAACACACATGCAATTTGTTTCAGGCTCTGTCAGAAGGGGTGGGAGTGATATGTGCAAATTCTCAGGCATCACGAGTATCCACAGGTACTTTCAGGTGCTGGCTGATGCAGATTTCCATACATATAGAGTACTGGATCTACAAGACTTCTACTACAAACCCTTTCCTACTGCTTTGTCCAGCCTGGCTTTGAGTAGCCATTCTGTTTATATTTTTGCCAAACTAAAGTTCATTGGTTCAGAACTGAAAACAGATTTTCCTGTAACTCCAGGTGGTTGGCTACTGTGTCCTTTTGATGCATATATGTAGAACTTATTAATGGGCACTAAGCATTTGCTGAGAGTTTATCCCAATACTGTAAGTGCACCTGTCTTAAATTTGAAAATTGCCTGACCTCACTGCAGAACAATAAGATCTTTTGCAATTGACTTTAAAAAGATATTATTCCTGCTGCTCTTCAGCTGCAGTACTGAATCCATCCCCTGCTAGCAATTAAAATGATGAGGCAAGCAGTGAGCCTCCATGGTTTGCAGGTCCCTGCCAGGTGTTCTACAGAGCAGATTCTTTGGAGAGGGGAAAAAACACGGAGGATATGAGAAGAGGCTAAGCAACCCTATCTTGGATCATCTTTCTAATGAGGGAATGGGAAGATATTGCTGTGAAAAAATGTGCGGTCCTGCAGCCTTGCAATTATAATCTATCACTGTGAATTGGCAGAAATTAACTGGAGGAAATGAGAAAAGAAAAATGGCTGCAGTTTTGTCTGAAATGTTAAGTAGTGGCAGGGTAAGAGTCAGATGCACACACGTGAAGTCTATAGAGGTAATTTTTACTCAACTCTAAGGCTGTGTAGAGCAGGCAGATCTGCATTTGTTCATCTGTGCAGATAATTAGCAGAAGTGCTCATCTTTTCTGCCCTCTGAACAAATGGCACCATGCAGATCTATAGGAAGGAAGTTGATGTAGGCATTTATGTCACTACTGCAGTTTCTTCACACGGGAAATCAAAAATGTATTCCTCGCTCCTTGAATTGAATAATTGATTCACAGCAGAGGAAATTGTCTTTCCTGTGTGCCAAAACCAGTGTTGCTCAGCTGATTGACTTTAGTCCTTAAGGTGTCCCCCCTTCATTCATGAAGATAATGAGAATTATTTTGCTGTGGCAATGCACAAGCCTGAAAGCCAGTATGTCCCTTTGCTGAGGGACTCTCAAGTTACCCCTGAGCAGGACCTCATTGCACTTCCCTTTACAATTCTGCTACTAGCCACTGCAGAGCTGTGCTGATGTTGCCTGGTGGACCTGCTCTTGTTCTACGTGTTCCCTCCCAGGCAGCCTTGCTTCTAGTGTAATTACTGTGCTTATGAACTTTCCTGTAAATTTTGCTGTAGACTTGGAGAAGGGCACAATGGCTCCCCAGTATACCTTGCTTAGTTTGTGTGACTAGAGTTGGGGTAGGGTTTTATCCGTCCATGTTGTGTGATAGTGAGGGGTAAAAAACACCTTGAGAAGCTTTCCTGCTTCAGTGGGATCCTCCAAAGTAATTTTCATTGTGTACAACTGTAGGGAATGTAAGGACTAGAGCCGCTATTTTTTTCTTTTGGAGATAAATAAAATGCGATCATAGTCAATGAAAGCGGTAAAACCTCAGGTCACATAGCTTGGTGTATAGGTACCGCAGTTTTCTCTGACATACAGTCAAAAACTTGCAGAGATCAGACTATGGAAGCACCCATTTAAATCACTAGTGAATGCAGACTTACCTGGAGATTTTGCATATGAGGCGTGAAAGCAGGAGAAATTAATTAAAGCATATGAAGCCAGGAAGAAGTTGGAGATGATGGGAGCGATGGTATTCAGTTCAGCTGCAAGACACATGCACACACGTCAGACATAGGCACCAGCTTCTTAGATTGTTGGATAGCTTTGTCCTGATCATGAATTAAATCTGGACATGGTCTGAATCTGTCATCCAGGCAAAGCTCGGGTATTTTCCTGTGGTACCAATTTAAGGCCACCTTGATATACCTTCATTCCTATTAAGTAGTGTCTGCTGATGCTGATTTTAGTAACATTATATGCTATGCAAGGTTATACTTGATACTCTGATGCTACAGACTGACTCTTAATGATGTAGAGCTGGTGTAAATTTCAGAATTTTAAATACATAATTGAGAGGACAGATGCGTTTCACAAGAGAGTCATAGTTAAAACTTCTTGTTTTGCTTTTTAAATGGCAATCTCAATTCTATCTACGGAACTTCACATTTGCTTAGTATCGCAAAGTTGGAATTTCAAATCTTGGAAGAACTAATTTAAAAATCTCTGCACCCCTAAATGTGGTAGCTGGGATTTTCTACTACCAAAGCTGGCAAACTGTGATTTGCTTTGGAGCTGACTGCAGAAGGCTTGGCAGAGTAGGCTTCCAAATTATATCAGAATTATCTCCGAGCTGTGTGCAGTATAAACTGCAAAACCACTTTCAAAGTTTGTGACTTTGATATAGTTCTAAGCCCTGCCCTCTTCCAGTGGAATGAACAGGAATTGCACCTACTCCGCACCTCTGAAAATTAGGCTGTGGTGGCGTTGAGATGTTATGAGAGTCCCTGTTGGTTTCTTTTTGCCGCCTTTAAGAATGATGGAGTTGCTACCAGGGCTTTGAGTGTGCTTGGGCTAATGTCAGAGCTTACCTAACTGGAAATTTTTCTAACCATAGCTAATCATTGAATTAAAATATCAGTTTATATAATTCCAGATCATGAGATTATAGCAGTTGTATAATGATATACAAACCAATCAAAATGAATGCCATAGCAATCACGAAAGTGAGAACATAGCCCCTGATGGGCTCGTTGTTTTTTCCATATCCTTTGGCAAAGAATTCGAGCCCTTTGTAGACATTGTCCTTGCAAAGAGCCTGGTAAACAAATCAGAATTAATTCTGTTAAGCAGTGCTTTCTTGCATCAGAAGCTCAGTGTGAGTGACAGCTTGCTAGGCTTTTGCTAAACAAAAATTAAATCTATCTTAGTAATTCAAGTACATCTACTGCTATGACACGTAAACGTTCAAGTAAAGTGATAAGGCAATATCCTACTATATTATTATACAGGGGGGAAACAGAATCACAGGCATTTAGTACTTATTCAGTGCTTTAAAAAAAGATGAACTGAATAGCTAAATAGAGTCTAAATTGGAGGGGACTGAAGCACACATCAGTGGCTTGGTGTAAGTAGTACAGGTTCTCTTTCTGTCCCGTGCCCTCTATTCCTGTTCCCTCCACATGGCTGCTGCCAAGACAGCTTCTAGGCAGCCAGCTGGTTTGAGCACACCTGCCAGCACCTCAGTCTTAAAGTCCTGAGGGCTCCTGCATATTCCTGGTGCTCCTGTGCTTCCAGGGTGGCTTTCTGTAAGATAGAAGCGGTCCTGAAAGTAGTCTACCTATTACAAGCACGCATGTATCCCCTGCTTCTGCAGCAAAGCTGAGCTCTGACCGAAGGAACACTATCAGCCTTGCGTAAGGGTGCTTACCTGCCTATTTCTGTTGAAAAACATTCTACATACTGTTTTCCCTGCCTCTTCCTCCCACATGTGTCAGTGTTGTTTATAATATATACCATGTTTGGTACATTAGAGTTCAACTAAATTTTACGTCTATGGAGTAAAACAGAGTATAAGGAAACTGGTAGTTTAATTTTACCTGGAAAACTTTGGGTGCGCTGACAAGAGATGCTAGAGCTGATGACAAAGTAGCAGAAAAGATGCCAGCTGTGATGAGAGGACCAAAGCCAGACACCATGCTCATCACCTTTAGGAAAAAGAGAAGGAAAAAAGAATAGCCAGGCTTGCAGTTGGATGCACTCTTTGATCACGGACCCATTTAAGTACTGTGTTTCTACATGTCTCTGCTTTTCACAGTTCTAAATTCAATATAGTACAAGTCAGCTGTGAAGTAGGGAAATACGATTATTCCCATTGTAGTGAAAAGCAACAGAGGCATAGCCAAGTTTTTATACAAGTATGCAGCTGTCTGCAGAGGCAGGTGAGTACTCCATGAGATTTTCTCACCTCCTTTACTAACTGGTTGATATCAGTAACAGCCTCTGCTTGATGGGTAGATAGTCATCTTGGAGCAAGAAGGGAAAGTGGAAATGGCAGGAAGAAACAGCAACGAAATGTGGTTGGAGGCACTTTCTTTGGTTTGGGTTGGTTTGGTTTTTTTCTTGATTATTTAATATGGCTAAAAAAGAGAGAAAATGCCTGATTGCAGCAGCGTAAAAGCAGTGCTGCAAACAGTAACGATGGTCACTGTCAGGCCTCCCTCCACCCTCCCAGAGGGGCTGCACTGGCCTCTGTGACCGCTGAAGCAAAAGCGTTATTGAGAAGCACCAGACAAGGAAGATGAAAGATAAAGTGGACAGATGTGATTGCCAGATGCTTTTTGGTGTGTGGGAAGTACTCCAGAAAAGAAACCAGTTAATCTTGGAGATCTGTCAGATGAAGACATTATTTTTTTTTTTGTGACTTCAGTCTGGCAAAGATAAATGCAAGAAGTGAAAATCTGTGGCTGTACAGAGGTCACTGATTTAAAGGGTTGTCCTGGGTCTGGGCAGCTGAACTGAGGTGGGAGTGAGGATGGTAAATGATCAAGAAATGAAGGAAAAGTAGTCTGTGACAGGGCCAGTGTGTCCCTTTCAAGGTGGATACCTAGCCCTGTCATTTAGTAGAGCCAGCTGGGAAAAAAAGCAAGTGACTTTAAAAGCTACAAATGACTCGTTGAAAAGCAAGTGCAGGTGGGTGGTGAGCTCCTCTAGTGGGCCATGAAGCACAGGGGCTGAACAGACATCTGGGAGCTGTGGTTGTCAAACTGCAGAACTGCTTTACTTTGATGCTTTGTCTAAGCTTTATTTTGAAGAATAAAAATGGCAGTCAGTCTCTCTCTGGCCTAGGAGAAAGATCCCATTACTTCTCACTTGATTTTTCACTCACCTTTTTAAGAAGTCAGAACCCTTGCTTTTCGTACTTTGGCACAAACCTTTACCAGTGACCACAGCACCCCTGAGGTAAAATCACACCCATGTGTAAAGAGCAGTGAGAGGAGCTGCTCATCTAAAGGAGTTCCTGAGGTCTCCGTTAAGTCTAGATTTTGAATTTGAAGATGTTACTGCATATTGCTGCATGATACTTGTTGAAAGAAGGAGGTAAAACCTTACCAGAGTGCTGGGAGGGCTAGTGAATGGGCAGTATGAAGGTTATGTGGAGTGCAGGGGACTTTCCTTTTGGTTTTCCTATAGCTTTTACTTTTTTGGATAAAAGTGGATGTCCTGTTGCAGTTAGTTGTCAGCAAATAATGGGTTTGCAAGTTTGTACTCATGAATTCGTGTATTGCCTATGATTATATATATAATCTCATTAAAACCTGAAAATTATTCATCAGCCCATAATCACATGGCTGACTTGCACATCTGGAAAAATCATAGCCTAGGCTGCAGGCAGATGATCCATTGCAGCTCATTCCAGGTACAACTGTATTATTGACGTTCCCAGTAGCATCTCGTACAACACAGGAGGCTGTGGAAACAATGATATATTGTTATTTTCCTTCCTTGTGACATTGGAAGAATGTTTTTGCCAAGCTTTGTCTCTTAGTCTGCACACACTTTGTACAAGTGCTGCCTTAGTCTCATCCCAAAGAGTAGCATTTCATGTTGGGCAGATTACTTCCCTCTAGTGTGGCTTTGTTTCTCGTGTTGTCTGTAAGCAACTGTTGACTTCTGTTACTTTTAAAATAATCAGCCAGTTGACTAATGAGGACTAGCATATTTCTAAGAGTACAGAACCAGACAGAGATTAAAAATAGATTAACTAACTCAGAAGTATATTGTCTGCCTGTGACTACTTTTATAAATGCCAGTATTCAAAGAAAACTGGTCAGTGAGGGTCTTAGGTCTAAGCATACTTTGTGTATTTAAAAAGGACACACAGTTTCTTTAGAGACACAGATCCTCAGCTGTTCAAATTGACAGAGCCCAACGGATGCCAATATGGTGAGAAAAAACTTTAAAGAGGAGAAATTACCAATTTTCTGTTTGGTTTTATTAATATTTATGCTGTCTTTTTGTTTCCCATCAGAAATGGGAAGAAACATATGGAGTTAACTCAGAGTGCTGATCTTAACATCTTTAGTGGCTAAAATATAAGTTTATGTAGTATCTTCAAATATGTCAAAAACAATGTTCTTGAGGGTCCCCAAATAACCATTATCTGTTTAGCAAACCGGGGGGAAGTATTGCACTGAAAAACAGACGGTTCTGAAGTTGAAATACAGCTATTGCCTGTGAGAACAGAATGATGCATTAACACAGATTTATAACGGAAGTAAAGAATGATTACTTACACTTTAATTGAAGGGGAAATTTAGATCCAAATAATGCAATAGCCTGAGCTGCAGCTTGACCTGAGTATTCAGCCTTTTGTGTAAAGTGCAAGAAACGTAGAACTCAAGAAGACTTGAGATTCATCTCCCAGTAGAAGGGAGTATACTGCAGGGGTTTTATGCACTATTGAGGTATTTACTCACAAGTAAGAGAGTTATTTACAACACTCTTTCTTACAGTACTCTTAAAACAGAAAAATAAAAATATTTTTCTTGAACAGAGATTTATTGTACCCTTATAATGAGAATGTAATTGCTTATTCCTCCAACACAATTCATGGCTTCAGTGCAGGTCTCCTTTTTACTCTTGTGTCTGTTTTGTTACCTCACATTCCAATGTTATAGAGCACTTAGTCATGTAGTGTATCTTCTTTAAGACAGGCAATTGATTTCTGTCTTTGACATATAACATACCAAATGTGTGTGTTACTGTGTTGCTCATGAGTGCTCAGTAACACTACTGAGAACGAGCAGAAGCCATGTGACATTTCAATGTGAATGAGGAACAAAAGACTGATCAGAGGTTCCTTTAATCTTTATTGTGCTCATGGATACGTGCTAGTGGTCTTTGTCACTGAATCAAATGTGAAAGTAACCATACAAGTTATACAAAAGTCCAGCTGCCAAACAGGGACTTTTGTTTCTGCTGATTGCCGCTTTTTCCCCCACTGTTTTTAGATATAGTAAAATCAAAACAACTGTCTCTTTATGTAATAAATCCACAGGATGAAAAAGCATTGAGGTTAATCATTCATTTGCATATCAGGTTTTCAAACTTCTAAAATCTTATAAATTAAGATTTTAATAAATTAGACGTGAAGCAGAAGTTCTGTACTTACCGACACATATTGCCACACCAATGTAAGCAACTGTTGTAATCACGATGGCCAGCATTGTTCCTTTGGGTATCGCAATTTGTGGATCCTTAAAACAAAGCAATAACACAAAAAACACTGTGACTTTGTGTGCTGCAGTCTGACTACATTTGCATGCTAGGGAATCCTGCTACACCGTGATATGAAGATATCTTTAGAGGGTAGATTTTTATCATTTAGACCTGCACCAACAGTTTGTGTCCAAGCATGTAGCTGGTGAAGCGGTCCGGTGGTGTAGTTCTCCTATCCTGGACATAGTGAACACTGCAGGGGCAGAGTTGGCATTTATAGCAGCAGGAGAGTCCTGAGCTTTGCGTTTCTGGGAGCTTCAAGCTCTCTTTACATTGCAGTGGGCTTTATTTTAATGTTTCATGATACCACAGGTAAGTGGTTACTGAACTAACCATCAGACTCCTGTGGATGACAAGATGGGGCCATTTTTGGTTAATTGGTAGGATAAGTAAATAGTCACCCTGTACAGAATACAGTACTTTTGTAATTAGCAACTAGTAATTGTTAGTTGTGTCTTGACAACAGGCCACATCCTTTCACTGTTTTGACTTTAAATTTAGATAATTTAACAAGGCTGAGTTATAATGCTTACAGTCCAGCTCACAATATTGGCTTTGATCATGCAACTAAGTAAGAGTCTAAAGATCTGCATTATACATTGTAATTTTAAAGGAGATTTTAATAGTAGCCAACCATACAATTTAGTATGTGTTTGTTTATGCTAGGAAGCACTTTTTATGAATTGTCTTCTTAAATTGGTTTAGTGAGTTTTTTTAAGTCAAAGATGCATGGAATGCAGTTTAAGACCCAGACTTTTGTACTTTTATAACTATGCTCATTGCATGGGAAAAAAATCAAAATACAAATTTGGAGTGTCGTGTGAAGCATGGATGAATGACTTAACTGTGTTAATAATTAATATAATTTTTAAATGAGGTAGGGACTTACTGAGCTGAAAAATAATTGCAAAGTCACCTCAGCTGCATAAGACCTTTTGCCCTCAGATCATGGTAACCGTAATTTATACAGTTCTGGTGTGCGTGTCTTAGGTGGTTGTTTTTGTGGAGTCTCATGCTGCAATCTTAAACACTGTAACCTTAAATCTTAGGGTTAAAGCTTCTCACAGCTTTACAACTTTTAAATTTTATCAATAATTGAACATATATTTAATATGCTGTTAGCATTTTAGGATCTGCTCCAAAATTCTCTGAAGTCACTAGGAAGACCAGCTGTTTCTGTAGGTTGGCTTTGGATTAGGCCACTTTGTACATAGTGTTTGCGACTAATTCTAAAGAAAGTTTGATTGGTCTGTTTTACAGTTTTTGAATACTTCTTAGCTTGCCTTTTGGATTTCTGGAGAGGCTAGTTAATTTAATTAGACCTGTCTAATGCATCTAAACATGCTCAGTCGGGAATCTGCATCCTGGAGGACTTGGTTATAGAAATCCACTTACCGCCAGACTGAAACAACTGCAGAGCGCCAACAGGGGAACTGCTTCCCCTGCTCTGCTCAGACTCTTTCAAACAGCTTATGAAAGAAGTGCTGCTGCTTTGGCAGCTTGCCATGTACATAGAGCGCCGTGTATAGCAAAATAATTATTTTTGATAAAAGGATGGAGAGGGTGTGAGGCTGATTCAGTCTCACTGGACAGAAGTACAATGATTTGGGGTTTTTTAATTAAAAATGGAATCTCATAGATGCTAGTAGTGTCTCAGTTTCTACACATTTCCCTCTGTGCTTGGCTTCAAAAGCAGTCCTTTAAAAACAGAGGAGATGAGGCACGCAGCTCGGTGTGAGGAAGGGAAACAGAACTGGCTGTCAGGGTTAGTAGGATCTGGTGAACTTGTGACTACTGTGCCAATAAAGAAATAACAGACCTTTGGTTAAATCCTTAAGGTATACGAGACGGTGGGTCTATATGGTAAAGCCAAAGAATTTCATTTGACATGCTGGGGTTACCAAGGTGTGAGCTACGTCTTTTTGTATGTTGAGGGTTTCTTTGGTGGTGGTTGTTTGTTGGTTTTTAGTATTGGTTTGCCAACTTGAATTAAGGATACCCCTGATGCATTTCTGAATTTCCTGTAATATTACAAAGTATTGATTGCTCTGCATTTACTAGAGATTTTTTACCAAATGTTTTGCTGAGCTTTGAATTATTTCAGCTTCATATTTAGCTTTAAATACTTTTTGCATAAAATACACTGTGCAAAGTGATACAAAGTAGAGGGCACTCAAAGTTGAAACTAAATTCCTGTCCCTAATTTACCAGTATGTTTAGATATTGGAAATATCATCTCATACAACTGCTATACTGCAAGAGGAGAGTGGGAACCTGACAGAATGGCCACAGCAAGACAATTGGACACCGCTGGACCTCCTTTCCCTTTCTCTTCAGACTTCTTTCTTTTGTCACAGCTGCAAACCTGCAGCTTTTCCTTTGAGCAGCAGTAGTGACATGGGATTGGGACATACTTGCTTTCATTAAATGCTCTGTTTGCTCTGCCCTTGCTATGACCCTGAATAAAAAAAGCCAGTCTCCACCGATTCTTTGGAGGCAAACATGAGCTTAACATGAGCTTTACAGGTGTGGGTTTTGGGCTTTAGATTTTGCAAAAGAAGAGTGCCAGGAGATACACGTGTAATCTCTATGTTGTATGCTGCTAATGAGTCATTAGTGATATATTATTACAGTTTATTGAAACATGCTTTTAAATGATACAGCAAGCCAAATCTAAATGCAGTCATTTCTGTAAATAGCCATAATGCATTATGAGAGAAAATGTGAACTGATGTCTTTAAATAATAAAGCAAGTACTTAAAAGGGAGATTTTTGCTTCCCAAAATAAGACATGATTTAGGACTGAATACAGTGTTGATTCATAATTTGTTTTCTTGTTCTTTTTTCAGGCTACAGCTAGTGTTATGAAGTTAGTGAAATACATACTTTCAGATCTCCTGAGATATTGGCTCCTGCAAGAATGCCAGTGGCAGCTGGGAAAAAAATGGCAAACACCGAGAAAAATCCTTCTCCGCTTCTGAAATCTGGTCCAAAGTTTTCTGCAAATATTGATGCTGCAAATATAGGTGAAAATGAAACATACCACCAGGATTTGATTTCAAAGTTACTTACTGAAGAAGGTGAATAAGCTAGTCTTTCATGTCTGGACAACTGGGTTTGAATCTGTCTCATATCATAAGCAAAGTGAATTTGATTTCCTTAGTTTGGTCCCCAGTAGGATGTGCTTGTCTGCATCTCAGAGATACAGATCCATATCGAAGTGACAGGAGTGTCACTACAGCGCTTGCACTTAGCACTGTGTAGAACTTTGTCTGTGCTCTGCTGATATATAAATGACACAAGCTGCAGCTAACTGTGCTGTCAGCTTCAGCAGCAAAGAGACAGGCTCAAAATTAAAAATCAAAAAAATTGCCTTACTTTGGAAGCTTACTTAAAGTCAAGCAGAAGATCCTGATCTTGTGACCTTTTTGAGTGGAATCCTTAACTCAGTATGGAATGCAAACTTATTATTTTATGTGATAGATAGCAAGGTTACTTGCCTTGGTAATTAAAAAAGCCTCTTGCCTTCTTTTCGTTGTTGGTAGGAATGACTGTCCCAATAAAGAAGTTTGCAATGGCAATAAGGAGAACAAATAGGAGAATAACTTGAGCCTGTTAATAGAAATAAAAATATTTTCCTGATGATTTCAATTTACATTGACTGTGGAGATGGCTATATACTAAGTTATCTGTATGTGTTCCCTGTGAAAGATTAGTAATTTCTATAGTTTTTAAAAATACCAGGGATCAAGATAGCTGAATCAGCTAATGACAACAGCAGATAGTTTTTACTAAGGGAGTTAAGAAATATATAGTTATAATTTAATTTTATGTTAGTTTATTTAAAAGAAAAGGCAAAATGAAACAGCTAATGCATTAATATCAAGTATAAGACATTTTTATATTGTTATAAAATTTATTTAGTTGCAGTGGGTTGTCACTTTAAGGGTTATAACATCTAAGTAGTTCTAGTCTCCATCACAGCAGAATGTAATAATAAGGGTGCTATTCTGGACCTGATTTCAATAGCGGTATTCTGCCCTCTAAAAATATTTCCATTTGAATTTCTATTTTGAACTTTTTTTTTACAGGTGAAGGAATAGCAGAAATCATTAGAGATTAAGGAATGGAGAGCAAATAGAGCTCTTCTGCTGAGTAGAGCTTGAGAGAATACAGTGATAAAATCGTATATTTTTTTTACTACTGTTTATTCTGTCAAGCTGCATCAAAAATAAGGGCAAAAGGGGCACTTACTCAAGGCTCCAAATGATGCCATGAATTATAAAAATCAATATAATCAAGCTGTCTACAGAACACAAACTTCCCCTTCCCTTTTAAATGTATGTTCAAGGAAGAGCACAGAGTAATTGTGCTTTCATTGAATGTAATGATTAAACTGCTATTGCTTTTAGAAAGATTAAGCATAAACTGAAACAGAGTGCTTTTGAAAATTCCATCTGTTGTATAGCATTCCTTAGACACAAATGCTGTACAGTAGTCTAATATACTGCTTGCTTTTATGTTCTTTTAAAGGTTTACCTTTGCTTCCCATTCCATGCCAGCAACAGAGATGCCGAGAAGACATACAACAGTTATGGTACCTATTATTCTGATGTCGTTGGACTCATCTACCATCAGTGTATCACTCTCCTGAAAGCAGTAAGAAATATTATTAGAACCAGTCTTTTTCTGCCCAACTGGTGGGATCTGGTAACAAGGTGAAATAGAAAGCAGCGAGCTGTCAAAGTTTCAGAGATTTATGAGACCAAGTGTTTGTATGTCATGTTCCAGCTGGCTCTCTGTAGTTGAGGTTATTTGGCTGTCTAATTAGATGTCTGTTTCTTTTCTGCTTTTGCGATTCTTGTTGAGAAATGTATTAAATATATTCATAAGGTAGAAATAATGGAGAAGCATTCTGTGGCACATTTAGACAGACCAGCTTATTCCCTGCTGAAGGTGTCCCTCAAGCCTCAGCTAAAAAAGTATTACCACTCAAATACATTACAAAAAACCAAAATACCCCAAACCAAACCAACCAACCAACCAAAAAGCCCCACAAAACAAAACCAACAAATCAATTTAATCATATACATGAAAAATCTACCTTTACCTTAAGAAGTTCTACAACTGTTTCCGCAAATCCAACTACGTACATAGCAACTGCCACTGCGTTTGCAAAAGCAAAGATAAGTCCTATAGATCCACCAAACTCTGGGCCTAGACTTCTTGAGATAAGGTAGTATGCTCCACCTGCAGACAGAAATGGTTGTTATTTCAGCACAACTAAATGCTCAGGTTTTGCTTATTTTTCTCACATGAATAATAGTGCAGGAATCTCTGCCTTTAGCCTAACAAATGTAGTATTTGACCTGTATTAATAGAGGACACTGATTAAAAAAAAGGAATGTGTTTTGTACTGGTTCTGCCTTTAGACTTCTCTGTATGCCTTTTTATTGCAGAAATCTTGTTAGTGCTTATTAGCATGCAAAACTGGACCTTCAAATAATTTTTCATGATACATAATATAGTAACACAGAGCAGACAGAACCTCACTTCCAGACAGGTTTTAACTTACTTGGATCTATCCCAATGTTAGCATGAAAGATCATATTCTGTGGTACCTTGTAAAAGCTCCTGCATAATGATGCAGTGAATCTTTAATCTCTTTTGCATATCACCATAAACAAGGCATATTACTTTGTCAGTTAATTATTTCATCTTATCTCACTGGCACTTAATATTTATTGTCAGGAAGTGTTTAAGATTTTAATTTACTGTTGATCTATTGAGAGAGATCACTCCAAATACATTTATTTATTATTGCTTTTCTTATAGCACTATTATCTCAATTCTTTTTTATTTTTACTAACCCAAATCTGCAGGATTTTGTATTTTTCATGAGATCATATTTACTTACCTCCTCTTACTACTCCATTAGTGCAAATGGCAGACATGGAGATACCTGTTAATGTTGTTACTACTACACTCAGACCAATAACTATGATTCCAAGACCTGAAAGATCCGAAAAAGAAAGTATATTCAAGTGTATTCAAATACCTGTTCTGCTTAAATGACGTAGTAAGAACTTGCCATTTTCCACAGAGGTTAGAGGAAACCGGTTGTTTAAGGCTCTGAAATGCACTAAAACTTTGTTTCATAAAATACCTGACAAGCACTTTTCCAGCAAAATTATTTACTCGTCTTCCGAGGAGTAGCTGAAATGTAAGGAGTTTTATAAAGAAGGTATTAAATTGATGATATCCACTGATCTGAATCAGTCTTTGAAATGAGAGGAAGAGATGTCTCATCCTCAGTGTGTCCAAGGATATCCAACCTGGAATGCTCTGGGTAAGGAAGATATGCTGAAAGGTAACAGAAGAAATCCATGAAAAGCCGGAAGCCATCCCTTGCTCAGCAGTAGGCAGGAACATCTGAAACGTACTTCACAGACTGAACTGAAATCTGGGATTTATTAGAAGTGACAACTCAAACATGCCGTAAATTGTGATTAGAGGTGGCTAGCATTGTTACCTTCCAGTTTCTTTAGATGTACCATTTGGTTTATCATCCCTCTGGTTTGCCTCGTATGAAGATAATACATAAAGACCTTTTTGGGCTTGAAAGCATTAGTAACCCTAAGATTTTTACCTCCACGGACAAACCCATTAGTTGCTATTGCAGAAGTTGACAACCCAGTAATTGAGGTTACCATCGTGGCAAGAAGAATTATGAATACTCCAAGACCTGTCAGTAATAAGAAGATAAAATATTTTACTCATGTTCCATGATTCCTACAAATCATTCTCTCTTTAAATTGAATTTTCAGGCCAGAATCAGAGCAATAAACTGAAAAGATGGTTTGTTGACCACTTGCAGTTTGCAGAACATTTCCAAGGAGGCCATGTCACGGTAGTAAATTATTCCCATCTGTCTTCAAGCAGTGATTCTTTCTGATAGGAGTACCCTAGCCAGAAGTTCTCATGGTTTTCAAAGGCTGCAGGAAATGAGCAAACAAATGTCCCTTGGCATGGATGCTTCTATTTGCTCTTAATATACATCCTGGCTGTTTAAGTTAAGAGATTGACACATTAACCAGAGCTCTTGTAAGAACACTGCTGTCTTTGATCAGTTAATTAAATATTGAATCAGAGAAAGACTCTGTGTAGTTTCATAGTGCACCAGGACAAAGAATCTATCAGGTAGAGAGACAAGACCTGAATGCGAGCCTTCTACATCCTTACTTGCCCAGCTAACGGGTGCTGTGCTTCCCCACTGTGTCCTCATCTCCCTGTTTCCCTGCAAAAAGTAGTTTTACTTTAACCAAAGACAAACATTTTAAAATGGAAATACTGCTTTTTAGATGCCATTTACTTCAACAGGTGACCTGTAATGTATAATCTTAGAGAACTTTGAATATTTTTTTTTAGCTGATATCATAAAATTGCATAATTAAACAAATAATATCTGAAGATGAGTGATAAGTGTTTATTACAGATGAACTGGGTTTCAGGCTGAGTAAGACTCTGAGTATGTTTCCAGTCTTTGGCTATATGGTCAGGTTTCTGTTAATTTTGTAAAGCTGTACTAGAAACTGTGCAAGTAGGAGGTGCCTAGTATGATTTAGAATCATAGAAACATTGCGTGGAAGTGGCTTCTGAACGTCTGTAGCTGAGCCTCCCAGTCACAGCAGGACTATTGCCAACACAGGATTAAATCAGTGATGGCTTTGGCTAGCTGGGTCTTGAAAACCTCCATAAACAAAGATCCCACAGCCGCTTTGGATTACGTGTTCCAGAGCTAGCCTACCTGACCGGTGTTTTCCTGTGTGTACAAACTGGACCTCCCAAGCTACAATCGTAGCCATTGCTTCTGTTACAATTTCTGGCACTACCGAGAAGAGTTTGGCCCTGTAGTTTCAGAATACTTTCTTGTTTCAAGCCAGGTGAAGAAATAATAATGACATTTTTGTCTCAACTTTACTGCTTCTTTTCCCATTTCTATCTATGAATGGAAAGGAAAAAAACTTTTTTTTAAAAAAAGAAAAAGAAACAATTACAGTTTGGCACCAAACATGGAATCAGCTCTTAATTTTATCTGAACTTGCTAATCCTTATGCAATAGCTCTCTTGCTTCTGTAAGGTACATAGGTTTTCAGTGTGGAACTGAAGATTATACATTGCTTGTAGCAATATTTATTGACCAGGGCTCATCCAAATTGAAACTTGGATCCTACCACTGACATCTAGCTAGAAGTACTACAAACATATTGATTTATCTGCTGTATTTTTACCTTCTGGCTTCCAGATCAGATTCCTGACTTCAGTTCATACTGGATGTTTCTATTATAGACATCGAATCCCTGAATGAATGTTCTTTGCTGCTTAAATTAGAGCCACGTTATCATAATTCTTTCAGATAGAACAATGTAATGTGTGAGATATAAATGATACATAATATGGTGTAGAATATTTAAAATTATTTGAGCCATAAATCATGTTTATCCTATCGATTTGTGAACTCTTACTATAGCTAGTCATGCACCTATTTTGTATGCAGGTCTGTATAACAAAAAAATATCTATATGGTCATTCCTTTTGGTCAGCTGCCATTACATAGAAGGATATTGTTAAACCATGCAAAATTTTTGCCAGAGAAGTGGCTGAATATGACTTTTAATCAGCTGTTAACTCTTAAATTGAGTAAGTTAGGCACAATATTCTAAAAATAGCTTTAAAATTATTTGGTAAGTGCAAGTGCATCCTAAGGAGTATTTTTCCAGGATTTTCTACTGCCTTTCATAATTCATGTTAACATCTGTATGATAAATAGCATCAGATATCTTGCTAATTCAATGAGTAATATCTGCTTGGGAAGGCTTTAATGTTAATAAAAAATTTTGTTAAGATCTAAGAAGAAAAGTACATAAAGTAAAGTGACTTAACCAAAACATTGCTGTAATGTTATTGTAATATGAGGGGCCAGATTTTCAGTTAACATAAACTTGGTGTTTTTCACTGCCTTTGGCTAATCATTCCCTGTATAGGTATAAATACAGACTTCAGAGAGTCCCCAGATGTTAGGTGGAAATACCAGACTAGTTTTGGACCTGGAATCTTGTCAGGACCATACTGTCCCTTTTTTCCCAGCTGATGATAAACAGAGCACCTTGTTGGAATGTTATTTTTTTCCCCTGTAAGAGCTTTTGCCCAAGACAACCTATGAGGATGTGGAAATAATTGGGTTTTCTCTCTTTTGCCCTCTAATGATGGGAATATAAATGGTGCCCAGATGGTGGTTTAAGTGACTCATTTAATTTCCATGTTAATAGCAGTACCCAATGAAATCCCAGAGCCTTCGTGATGATGAGCGTCCATCACTGTTCTCCTTAAGCAGCTTGGCTAGGGACTTAAAGCTCATTGCTTATAAGACATTCAGAAAATGCATTGGGAAATTATTCAAATGGAATTTGATGTCTCATTTTCAGAAGTAAAACTAACTTCCTTACATAAGCCATGCAATTTTGAAAAGCAACAGCAGAGCAATAAACCGTAAGAAAGGAGTGTCTGCTTATCAGTGAATTAAAATGGTAAAATTAAATGTGAAAGCAGAAAGGCTGTAACTGATGTTGGTGCAAATTAATGTTAAAAACTGATTAAAGTTGAGATTGAAAACCAGGCATATGGCTGCTAAATAAGTTGTTCTAAAATGAATTACTCTTGCCTATGGCTATTCTCACACCTCAAAACAAAGTAATACTTCTTGATGATCTCAATAAGTTACTAAACTGCCCTTAAAAACTAATTTTGCATGAAACCCCAGAGCAAAGTCTTGGCAATATTAAGATGCAGAATTTTCATGGCAAGGCATATACTTATGAGTGCCCTGGGCTGTATGCTCTCATTTGGTATGCATCATAAAATCAGCAAGCACCCCTTTGTCAGGCACAGTGCTAGAGCTACGCATGGAGCACTGCTAAAGTAGTAAAGTTCTTCCACTTGGGTCTGATTCTTTTATTGGTTTGGTTGATTATTTTTTCCTATTTGTGTCTCTCTAAGGTTGCGGCTGGATTTTTTTCTTAATAAGCATTTTATTTACTTCTGTTTTTTAAAAAACTCAGTCTTGCTTAAGTGAAACTTCTGTGAAGTTACTGTATTTTGTTGGAAATGAGACTTCAATCATGCAAAACTTTTGGAGTTGATTCAGTGTTTCACTTCCATTAACAAGGAAGTGAATGATATTTATGTTCAGCCTGAATTTGAACACTGAGTTTTATCCAAGACCAGGAGAGTTGACACCCTAAGGCCAGAGTTTGGACTCCAGCTTGTGCCCACTTAATATTCCCATTCTGTGAGAATCCATACTGGAATGCTCGCCATTCAACCTTTTGGACTGCTGTTTTTGATGAGCCCTGGGTGCCAGTCAAAGGTTAGGGCCCCATTATTCTAAACTGTATGATCACGTAACAGTGACACCGCCGTCGCAGTTCACATTTCTGTGCTTCCCCAGAGCAGCAGCTTGAGAAAGGGAGTTGTACCACCCCACTACACTGCTTCTTACTGAGCTGCTCTTCTCTCCACCAGAGATTCTCTCACCGGTGTCACTGAACACTCAACAACATACTGGATGGAGGCCTCAGGGCCCAGTCACCCAAGGAGTGGGAGCTGGGATTTGGCTTAATGGAACTGCACAACGAAGCAGCAAAGATAGAGCACACAATCAAGTGTACTTCGTTAATTTACACAAAAGCTATAGCAGTTTTTAAAACTTACTGTTTCGTAGTACCCTTGTATCTAGTGCTGTGTTATAGTTAAAAATAACAAAATCCTGATGAGATGAGACCTCCTTCCAGTTCTGTTTTCATCTTTGCAGAGAAGTGTGAAAAAGTGTTGGTTTTAATATGTAGATGACAAGGTTTGGGATTCACAGATAAGCAAAGTGTGAACTCTTAAAGGTTAACTCTGTACGCACATATTAGAAATTGGCCCAGATCATGAAGTTTACATCTGTTGCAGAATCTAAATACAAATCTCACTAAAGCTTAGAAATATTCATATGTGATGATCATATGCATAGTTAACAGATCTATGCCTCTAAGCAGTAATTTGCTGTGAGTCTGGAAAATTCCAATAGTTTGGAGAATTAACATCTTTTACTCTGGCAAGCATTTGAAAAAATTTAGTTCAACATGCAAGTGCACATCTCAGATTATATATTAATCATGATCATGTACAGTTTATCTTCTTTATCTCTTTCACTGTTTAAAATTAAATTAAGTAGATACATACCAATTCCTGCTTGACCTACAATCCAGGAAAGTCGAATAAAAAGCATCACACCCCAAATATTAAGCATACATCTTACCTAGGTTTTAAACAAAAAATACTGCATTAGTGCAACATTGGAAGTAGAGTATTAACAACCAGAAGGGTGATAAAAGCATTCAGGCTTTTAAAAAGCACCCCAAACATCCCTCAAGTCTGCCTCCCTCTCTTACTTCTTGAAAGACTTTAGTGTTGCAGAACTAATCTTACTTTTATTTTTTTTAGAAATGCAGATATGTTTCTCACCAGCACACCCTTCACCCATCCGAACTTGACAAATCCTGTTTTGTTTTCTTCTTCCTTGCTGACTGCTGTCTCATCTCCAGTGGTGCTTTCTCCATTAGCCACTCTCTCGACTGAGCCGGTGCTCACAGCTATGTTCTGAATGATCACACAGAAAACAAATACAAATATTTTTGTGCCAAACACAGGACACCTGGCTGCATAAGAGAGACATGGAATAAAGGAATTTCAAAGAAGATCAGGTTTTACTGTCTCTGGAGCGCAATATTCTGCTCACGCCAGGCATCAGCAGGTGGGCTTACTAACAGCAAGAAAAGATAAGACAATCGCTTAAGCACAGTAAATACGTTATTATCTGATACTAAATTGGTTTTATTGTGTATTGTATTCAACATGTACGTTGTGTTGATATGTCAGTAGAGCATCTAACATAATGAGAGTCTTGTGGTTGGCCTCTACATGGTGCTGCAAAAATATATGAATAATGCTAAGTGTAGAAACTGAAAATTGCCCAGTAGTGAAAAGAGACCTAGCTGAGTGCTGCATGGCAAAGTTATGTGATGAACTCTGTTTTCTGTTGGATAAAGTGCAAACATAGTTGCAGCAGCAAATGGGTAACATATTCTTGAAAAGAGTCAGAGAAATGCTAGTGAAGTGTATTAAATTATATAGTAAATGAATAATCCTTTCTATGGTTTAGCCATCTCTGGTATAACCATAGTAGATAGGATTAGGAATTGCCATATTTGTGGTGTAACCTGAAGAAATAGCCCAGAATTTTAGATTGTTCGCATCCAGTTACAGACGTAAATCTGTATTTTATCTCTTCAGCTCTTCTGCCCCAGAGTCTTGGAGGCAATTTAACATTATGATATGTTTCTTGTGGCTTGAATAGGAATTAGTCATGGTACTGAGGTTGATACTCGTCATTGCTGTTTGCTTCCTTTTAATTATTATTTTTTTTAATACTAACTTTGGAGTGGTTTTGTGAGGAGTTGGCATTAGGTTAACTATTGCCAGGAATTGTCTGTGTCCTCTGCAAAGACCTTCAGGAAGGACCATATCACCTTGTCATAGTCTAGCAGAGGGAGTGTGTATCACTTCTGGAGAGGAATCAAGATGCTTTTAGGGTTTGAAGGGGAATGAAGATATTTCCAGATTAACTAAACATGTCAAGGAGGTGAAACATCTGTGATTCTGTGAAACATATGAGGGTTTTTCTCCATCTTGCTTAAGCTTCAAGGGTGTTTCTGTATTTGTCCATGGACTTAAAAAAAAAAAAAAAAGCAACAAACAAAACCAAAACAGACATAAAGACCAACTATATGATGCTTATGTTAATGTTTGGACTCTACCCTCATGGATGGGGGCTCTAACCACTATGATGCAAGGTTGTAGAGTGCCTTTGACACAGTAAATCCAGGATTGTGCTCACAAATGAGAAATAAGTGACCGGATAATACATTTCGACATGGATTAAATTTGGTGCCTATAACCCTTTTGGCCCTAAGTGAAATGGGAATACAAGATCTATTGAAAGCCTGTGACTTTGAGCTCCTGAGTTACTTAAATAATTTTGACAATTCTTGCCCTAAAATACTAATGGCTTGTTCTACTCAAAACACAGCAAATGATTAAAGTGAGTTAAGGAAGATCAGCAGAATAATATGAGGGGGTTTTGCTGCAGTGGTTAGAATTTCAAAGACAAAAAAGGAAAAAAAGAGTTTAGTCTTTGTACTTGAAACAAGTTGTTTCCAATGTACTTTGAATTAATTTGTGCTCTCTGTGCCATTATCATAAATTATGGCCTTAAACCTTCCATAAATGCATTTTAAATTGGTGTGCTTTAGTGAATGATTGGTTATTTACCAAGTAGCTGTACCTGTGCTACTCATGCATTAAGGATGTGGAATAAAAGTGACAGAACATTTTGAAAAGCTACCAAAATAAAAAGTTAACTGCTTTAAAAAAAAACCCAAACCAAATGAATCAAAAAAAAACCCTGAACAAGAAACCCCAAACATTTTCCTTTCCTTGTTTCAGAACAGTTTACTCTTCATCTCTCCTGGGGCTAAAGATGATGAGCTCATCAAATCTCTGTAACAAGTGTGGAGAATAGCCAAGATGAAGAAAGGTTAGATGATTTCTTATGTAGGGTAAATATTAGGCCCAAGTAATTATCACTAGCCATCAGCTGTGAAATAGCACTTAGACTATTTTTTAGGGATTTAATTGGCGATTTGTGGCTTAATGTGTGCAAAAACTGACATGTCGTGCTAAAAGATGACACACGTTTGACTTCAGCAGTGTGGGAACTAGGTATTTGAAGTTCCTTTCAGCCTGCCTCACATTCTGACATTTGAAAAATTACATATTAAAAAAGTGTATTAAATATTAATGTTTATCTTCTGATGTTAGGCCTGGCATCAAAGCACAACGGGAATGTTTATGTGGTATTTAGCCGTCTGAAGTCAAACATATGTTGCTTCTTATCAGAATGTGGCAACGGGCTTTGACAGGACAGTGGTCTTCACCAATTTGTGTTTCAGAAAAGTTGGGGGTGAGGGGGGCGGGATTACCTTGGGGTATGGTGTGGTAAGCCCAGATTTTAGTGTTAAAGTAAAAAGGCATGAAGCATCTTCTCCGGAACTGCATCTTGGGCTGTTAGCCTAACCGCCATACATACTCTGTGTGGCATTTCATCCCCTCCTTAGTGGTGGCTAAGGGGCCTGCTGCATGCTGGGGCTGGTTGATAGGCACCCGATCCAGCTGCACATACTGCTTTTGCCTCCTGATAGGAGCTTTTCACGCTGTCTTAATTCCCTTCCCTACTAATCTTACTATCTGGTGACCTCGAGTTTGTTTATTCTTCCGAATAAGCTCTGTAGACTGAAGTGATTTGTCCAAGGTCACAAAGTGAGTCCATGGGACAGCCAGGAATAGACTCCAGCCATGCTAATGGTGAGTCGTTTGTTCCAGTGCCGTGGTTACTGGCTCGCAGACCAGGGCCACAACTCACATAAGGGCACAGCAGGTTGCCAGTGTAACAAAAATCCCATTACCTCTGACATTCACCTTCCTATTTTGAGAGGCATAAGATTATCCTTCTGTAAGCTGGATACTAGAAAAAGTCTGGGAACAGCCAAGCTAGATGCTCTTTTCCCTAAGAGTTCCAACCTGTGAAACAATTTTCCCTTCATTTTATTCTGGGATGGAATCTGTCTTCTTTTTAATCTTCTCTAAGTGAAAGCCTTAAAAAAACATAAACAAATTTATCTAATTTTATTTAAAATAAAAAAACACTGGGAGATGCAACAGTAAAAACCCTGTATTTTCTGGCAGTGGTCAAAACTGAAAATTCCTTAATATGCCAGTGTTCAGTGCATGATCATTCAGCATTATGTTCAAAGCCAATACACTGGTTTTCTCCTCTCTGGCCACTACCAAAATAAATTATTTCTATAAGAAGAAGTTTCTTCTGGGCATGAAAATGTGTTTAGTCCCTTGAGTAGCAGCTTATACATCTGCAAATGAGTAGGGATACCAAATTCATATTCTTCCCTTTTCACATTCACTTTGCATTCATTTTTGGAAATAAATGATGACCCAAGTAACCTGTTTCACCTTTCTGTGTAAGCCATTTTATGCAGGTCTGTGGAAACCTTAATTTAAATAAGTCAAGCTAAAACTAGGAAGCTGTCCTAAAGAATCAGGTCCTAATTTCCTAACGGTTATTTTTTTGCTTGATTTCATTACTTTATATTAACCTTCCATAGGACAGGTAATCTCTAGAAAACTGGAATTTGAACAAGATTCGTGCCAGCACCCAAAAATCAGGTGCTTGTCCATATTATTTAGACCTTTGGAGTCTGTAAAACTGAGTGGAATGGTGACAAAAGTGTGTTTCCTCTGGAGATTTCTTATTTCACTGTTGCCCAACACAGAAAAAGAACAGGAATTTTTGCTGCATATTGACACTTATAGTCTGAGTTTGACTGTAGAGGTCATCTCTCTCCAGCCCTGCCCTGCCCTGACAAGTGTACAATTAAGAATCTCAAAAAAGGTTTGATTTTAAATCTGTAAGTAGGTGTATCCTGTGTCTCTCCTCTGCTTTTTACAGAGAATTTGGTATTGTCACAGTCTAATTTTACCAAAGCCAATAGAGTATCATATTATTCCACTGTTTTGCAGGAGGTTTTTTAATCGTTTTACTGTTTCAAAATGCTTAATCTAGTTGTTGTTGTCCCCAGAAGTTCTCATTACAGCTTTCCACGCTATTTATTTTGCATGGAGGTGATTCTTCCACACAGGGAAATCAAGCCTTAAAAGATCTAGAGAGGTGAATAGGCAGCAAAATTCACCTGTCTAGCCTATCTGAGGCAGTAACACGGAAGTTAGTGAAAATCTGGGATTTGAGACTTAATATTACCAACTTCTCAAATTCTTCCCCGGGGAAGTTTTGAATGCGCAAACCCCAAAGGATTATGCCTGACCAATGTATATTCTTCTGGCAAGTAGCCACAGAGGGTGACAAAGTGGGGATTATCACAATAAAGGGCATGCTTCAGTATTTGATTATTCATTTACTGTAATGTGTGTGTGGAAAAAAAATGGAGCAAACAAGGGGAGTCTGCTAAGAGGAAGTTTTTTCCATAAAATCCGTCTGTCATATGTAACAATAGCAGACTTCTACATGATGTTAACTAAAAGTAGGTCTGCTTAGAAGGGGGGAGGAGATGCAGCCCTAGAAAATCTTTCAAAGGCAGGTTAGTCAGTTGTATGCAGTTCAGTAGCTTGCTCTGTAAGTGTATTTTACACGGATATAGTCCCATCTATTACACGAGCAAAGTCTTAAACAGCTCTTCTCTGTGATAGATCAGGAGGAATTTAGCCATATTATTCCTCCATAAATGTTTTCTATGTAGTCATTCGAGAAACTTTTCAGATTCTCTCCAAATTCATTGGTATAATGAGCATGAAGGCCCAAATTCATTCATTAAATCAGCACCTGAAATCTGTTGTCTGCTCTCTGTCTTCTGAACAAACACTTTCAACCTCAACACCCTTGTTCTGAATTCTTTCTGCTGTTTGAGTGGTTTGTTACAGCAATAAACAGGTTGTGCTTTGGGTTTCTGATCAGTTGAAATTGCATTTATTGCACTAATGTTTTTTATGATACTTATATATAAATGAATACGACTGAGGAATCTGTGAAACTTAGTTGTGCATTGACATTAAATTCAAGTTTACAAGAAGTGTGAATTGTGTAGCTTGGTTAAATTATGAATTGATATTCATCATCTGCTGTCCTAAATGTTAAGTGAAACAGAAGAGATTCAGTAGTTCTGTACTTTTAGACAAGATTAAGCTATGTTTTCCCACTAATCAAGTACATTACTATCACCATTTAATAAAAACCTTTGCTTTGAGCAGAGTACAGGGCAGAAAACATACTGCAGCTATGAAAGGAAATATGGTAAGTGATTACTTGTATTTTTTCTCTTGGCTAAGGTCCATGAATTTAAGGACTTTCTTATATTAATAAACAGAATTAACAGCCTGGAAATGGAATAGAGAAAATTTGTATCTTGCCTTTCCACTTACCTTTGCCAGTTGTTCATGAATTTCTAATAAGCTTGGTCTGCTGAGCTTATTCCCACTGATGCTGCCAGTGTTTCTATAATAATCAATTTTGGGAACTGGGTCCACTGTGTTATGGCCAAAAGTTTGAAGATAATACATTTTAGTGTGAGTATCATAGGGATGTGAACTAGCTTCTGTTTTCTCTCCATTTTGAAGAAAATTGTCATATAATTCTCTTTTTCCTGGTCTGTAACTGATTCTCAGTCTGTTATGTGCTTCATCAGTAAAAGATGTTTCTTCATAATGTGGTGGGTCAGAGCCCACATCCTCTTGGGATGTTTCATTGTTGTCGTGGCTTTCATTAATTATGTTAACTTGAAACCGATTTGCATTTGGATCCAAGAATACATTTGGCGAATTATTCATCGACATCTTCAGGGATGCTATAGACTTAAGTCACTGATCCGTTTACTCTTCTGTGGCTGCAGCTAGTTAGTTGCAACTACAGCAAAGGGTTTAGTGCTGTTGCATATGAAATCTTTGCTTTTTGAGTAACAAAGTTCTGAGAAATTTTTCTTTAAAACTCTAAGCAATCTTCCTAATGTTGTCTGTGGTGTTTCTGCCATAAAAAAAAATAAAAAAAAAATTAATTAACTTGCAGTTAGAAAAATTTTCCGCCATAAAGATCCCCTCTGCCTCCTCATCAAATATCCATGAGACTGTCATCCTATGACTTGTTGAGTAAAAAAATAGTTGAGTAAAAGACTGAGTTTGTGGGGATGTGTCCATCTGTGATGGGTGCACTCAACTCCTTAACCAAACTAGTGGTAGTGCGGTACAAGCTCCAAAGGAGGTAAAGGCCTAAGCTGTAAGTGGGCCAAGTCCTTTAGTTTCAATCTGTTCTCTGAAAACCCACAAAGGAGCAGAGTGACACAGTGAGCATCGATGCATATGAGCTTGGAACACCGATCATGCGATTAACACATGAATAGTGGTTGGCTTTTCCAAGACCCATTTATCAAGGAACAAAGAAAGTTGTGGGTACAAGGAGTCTCACACATACCTTTTCCACTGCCTGTAACTAGACTACAAGCCAACCACTTTATTCCATAAATATGACAGCCTAAGTAAGCCTTCTCTGAGCTCTCGTGGCTAAGCAGCCTGGCTGTGTGGCGGTGATCTCCCCCTGCGCTGGGACACCTCGCAAGGATGCTCCTCAGGCAGAGAGACCTTTTGCCATTTGGTAAGCAACCAATATCATGCATAACCTTGTCGTATGGTAACTTTGATTTTGCCTTGGTAACTTTGATTTGTGCTTTGGTAGTTTTGAATCATTGTTCAAGTGATTGTGCTGTACAGTAATAGATTGAACCTTGCCATCAAACTTTGTTAAGTAGCACTTTTACAGCATCATATTAAAACCATTTTTGCTAATGCCTTTGATGATGATTCTTTAAATTATCTAAATCACCCATTTACGACAAATTGCTGTATGTGGCAGGATCCTAAATCAGAATTTGCAACGAATTGATGTAGTCAGCAGGATCCTACATCAGGATTCACGACACCATCTATATAAAATGGGGTTTGGATCAGATTCTAAGTACCTAAAATTGATTTCAAATATAGTATTTCTTTTAATAATGCCATGTTTAATTGAAGACAGTGAAAATGTAGTCAGTAAAAGGGATGTGACACAGGATCCCATGAAGATCATTTGCTGTTTGTTCCACTTAAGTATTATGATATCACTTATATTTTTCTCATAGTCTAGAATTAAATTTGCATGAAAAACTTGAATCAAATACATTTTTAAAAATTAACTAAAAAAGCTAGGCTTTAAGTTTTCAGTAGTTCCAGGATGGCAACAATTTATGAGCAAGCAATTAAGATATAGCAAATCGTTCATTTTTAATGTAGGTAAAACTAAGGTAATGTGAAGGAATAAATAGGCAACTGAAACAGATCCAAGAATAGCATTGGGTTTCCTAAATTATAATGGAGGAAATAAATGACTATGGTAAAGCAGCAATTACTGGGAAATATTAACAGTAGTCCTAGGCATTGGAAGAGTCATAGAATTTTGCACCCGATTTTACATTTGTACACTCAAAACACCCTTTAAGATGATTTGAAATAGATTGTAGCAAGTCATAGAATCACACGGGTTGGAAGGGGCCTTGGGAACTTATCTAGCCCAACCTCTCACTCAAAGCAGAGGGAACATTGAATGTAAATCAGGTTACATAGGGCTTTTACCAGACAGGGCTTGACATCCTCCAAGGACAGACTTCACTGTCAGCCTATTCTAATACTTAATTGTCTTCAAAGTAGGTTTTTTTTCCTGTGTATCTAGTTGGAACCTTCTGTGTGTCGTTCTGTGACCATCATCTCTCCCTGTCCTGCTGTGCATGCCAGTAGAGAGATCAGCTCTACCTTGTCAGTAACCTCCCTGTAAGTATTAGGGGAGCTGCTTAGGCTCCCCTAATGCCTTTTCTTCTGGTTAAACAAGCCCCATTTCCGTATAGGGCAGATGCTGCTACCCATGCCCACCTCGGTGGCCCTCCCTCAGGCACACCAAAGTTTATCCACATCTTTCTGACATGGGCAGGTGCGGGGTGCAGGACACAAACTGTGTTCCAGGTGCGGTCTGATAGTGCTGAATAGAATGGTCATTTTGGCTGATCTGCTGGCTGTATCCTGTTAGCACAGCCCAGGACACTGTTCACCTCCACTGGTCCCAGGGCATGGTGCTGACTCCTCTCTAGCCTGCTGCTCACCAGATCCTTTCGAGGAGATTTGCACTCTGCCAGGGAGGCCCCAGGCTGTGTTGTGCAGGGTTTTAGGCTGTCCAAGCTACAGAGTTTGCATTTGTCTTTGTTGAATGTCATGAGATTCCTGTTGGCCTGTTCCTCCAGCCTGTCTAGGCCGCTCGGAGTGGCAGCCCACGGAGAGGTGAACATACAATAGCCAAGCAATCTGCTTCCCACCTTTACTTTCCCACACAGACCACCTCAAAAAAACAAACAAGCAAACAAAAAGTCAAAGAGCAAAAAGGGTACTTATATTTAAGGCCTTTAGTGGGTTAGGTACCTCTGCAGCAACTTACAGGTTGGCCTGGATGGCCCTGAAATGAGCTATTGAAGCGATGGCAATCCATATGTCTTCGAGACATGCGTCTGAGGAGATAAGGGAGTGCGGTTGTATAGACCTGTATTCAGTAGGAGTGCAGGTCTGTTCAAACTAACTAAAACAGAGCATATTTAGACATTGAAACTCTGCCAGTGTATGTAAAAGCAGAAAGTTTTAGAAGCAAAGTGTATCTATATAAAGGAATATATAGAAATCTGGGTAAATAAGCCCATTAGAGGCATTTTTTTAAAGTTTTGTGCTTTCACAAGAGGTTGGACTAGATGACCCCCAGAGATTTTTTTTTCCAATTTATATTGCTCAGTGATTTTGTGAAATGCATTTGGCCCTTTGGCACTGAAATGTAAAGTACCACATCAATATTTATACCTTAGCATTGTAAATTTTCCCTCAAATCACATATCAAAATTATAATTTGAAGAGCTGATAATCAAATGTCCTCCATCTTCACTATGAGATATAGCTAAAGCGTATTTTCTCACTTCTTCCATCAGCTATAGAAAATATTCTGCTGTCACATCTCTGCTATGATACCACTTTATAACCCTTCCCTATTTATCATGGTTTTCTCGCTTAATGTTTTGTAAGCCTCACAGCCACGTGTTACATTTATTTAGTTTATTTTACTTCTGCTGGGTTTGGCTGGTCAATATTGTTATTACTACTACTACACATTTCTGACCATAGATAGTATTGTGCTTCCTTCAGCGTTTTAAAGTTGTAAGGAAGTGTTTAAAGTGTTTAATCTTCAAGCATGAAGGAGCAAAACCAAATCTTTTGTCATTAAGGTCAGCGAGATGAGATTTGTTTCATCTCCATGACTAAAGGAAGTCCTGATTCTTTGATGACAATGAGACTTTTGCTACCAAGTAAAATGATTCTGTAATTTCACAGTCTTTTTTTCCATAATATTACTAATCTGTTAGGAAAAGAAAAGTCTCTTACCTTTCTGCTGTTCTTGAAAATAATACTTTGATTTTCACAGTGTATTTCCAGACATCTCTCAACTGCTATTTGCCATTAGTTTTGTGTTTAGTATTCTAGCACTATGCATAAATAATCAAGTTTACCTTATTCAGGAAAATTTAACTTACCTTCAGTCCTGTGGTTTTAGGGAAGGAAGACAGTTGCTTCTTGTATTTGTGCATGTAGTGTGTCCCTCTCTTTGAGGCATTGCAGACTCTGCCTTATTGGCCAGTTTTTTCTCCTGCTTAATATACTGAATAGACCATCCAATCCCTCTCTTTCAAAACATTTCTAGATGGTGATTTAGAGAGGCATTCTAGCTTGTTAACTATTAACCAGCAAATGTACCTATCCATTACAACTACTGTGTTTATGGTATTGCAAAATTTCTAAGGGGGCCTGAAAATACTTTTGTTATCTCCGTTTCCCTCCCAGCTATGCCTGATTCTGTGCACAGATCATGATCTCTCCATTTTTCAGTTCTGCATATATGGTTAACAGAGGTAACAGGAGGGCAGGCTTCTGCTAAGCACATTTTATGCAGAAGATTCCAGTGGATTCAGTGGGATCAATCATTGGTGGGTCCCCTTGTCTAACAGTCATTTTTGAACCATTTGCTCCTAACCCCATTTAAAGTTTTACTCTATATTTAAGGAAAACCTTTGAAAAATTCTATTCTGTGTATCCTTTCTGGGAAAGCTGACTCCCTTGTCTTTTGGGGGTGCAGAGCAGGGTGGGCAGGAAATGATGGAGCTTTGTAATCATAAAGGAATTTGACAATTGCTTCCAGCAATAGATTGGGTCAAGAACAAAAGTAGTAAGACAGTATCAAGGTTCTTTGGGTTTGTTTGCTGTGTTTGCTTGTAGTTTAGAGATAACGGAACTATATTTAACCTAGATAACTGAAGTACCTTCAGCACTCTAACCTGACAGCACAGAGCTCAGCTGTGCTGATTAGGTGCACATAAAAAGAATGGCAGTGTCAGGTCTCTGCAGGGGATGATCCTGTCCAGCAGTAACAGATGACACAAATCAGTGTACTGATATCTACCTTTGATTTTGTGGTTAAATTAACTAGGATAAATGCAATATACTGAATCTCTGAGGGACTGGCATTTTTTCTTACGCAGAATCTGAAGCAGTGTAAAAGCTCTTACACTCACAAAATTGTTTATGTTTTATAACTCAAATGGACCAGCGTAGATTAGTGTTGGCTGTTCCTCTCTTATATTCTTCAGACAGGAGATTCATGTCCTCCTCTGTACAATCAAGTATTTCATGTTCCAAATGGCACTTGAGGGCTGCTGTTCCACTGGCTGCCTCAGCTTATTATATAGGGCAAAATTTTTCAGAATACATGCAAAAGAAACCAGCTGCTGTAACTGATCTCCTTGTCTTTGCTCCTTGTTGCAAACAGAGCTGTTTAGCAAAAGTGACAGTGCTTAAAATTCTAATGCCAACCTTCCTAAAAACTGAATTGAATTTCTGTCAAGTACTGTCACACTTGCTAAACAGCTGGGTATATGAGGGTGACCTTGAATACCCAGATTTGAGTTTCTGCTTTCACTGTTCTTCTGCCTTGATAGGAATTCCCGTGACCAATTCTTCAGTTTGACAGTCCAGATCATACACAGGGCACAAACAGAAGAGCCAGCTGCAGAAAGGGGCTGGAGAGTACAGAGATCTCCAGTTGGCTCTGGACCCCTGTCCCTTTTGAGGGCAGGGTAGAAATGGGTATGTAGCATGACCGCCTCTGCTTTGGCCTTGCCAAGCTGGTGCAGTTACTGCTGGAAGCTGTTAACCAGACAGTTTAAGTTCCAATTTAAACTGAATCATCTTCCATAATGAATTGGAGTAAAAAATTGGCATGCCTTGGCCAATTCAGCTAGACTGTAAGATTGGTTACTTAACATTCACTTTTTCTCTTTCACCTAAAATTTTTAATGATATGGGAGACACTGGTGGACTGGGACTGTGGTGGTGCTTCAGACTGGAGTTCTGACCAGGTAATATATTTTGTATTGTTGAATGTCTGTAGAATCAAAAATTTCTTTAATGATGTTTGTTTTCCTTCTACTAATTCTGCTTCACTTTCTGTTGCTGTAGAGGAGGAGAAGGGAGACTTATCAAAAAAATACTCTCATATGAGCTATGCACTGTTTGCAGAGGACCACATCAAGTTTACACAAGAGAAGCAACGTACACTCTCCTTATAAACAGTTAGTAGTATAGCACCTACTTTTCTTGGAAGGTGAGAGGTGAGTTAGCAATTGATGTGATCTTTAGTTTTCCTGTTAGTTCCTTAGTATTGGTTCCTCTCATCACAGCAGCATGGACATGCACCTCTTGTAGGCACCTCCTCTGAGACACAGCTATTTGTTGCTTTCCACTTTTGTATTCTCAGTATACAAGCATAGTCTCCGTGCTTCAAAAACTTGTGTCAGATGAGGAGGGGAGGAAGTTACCACTTACGCATTCACCATTCATGAGCACGTCTTTTGTTCTTCACCTTTTCTCTCCAGCCTGTCACCAGACACAGTAGAAATGAGATCCTCCTCTAAAAAGGCAGATACCACCTGATTCCTAAAATATGTTTTTGCAATGATAAGTTTCTAGTGAGTTGTTTATTTCAGTATTTCTTTGCTATTAACCCTTTCTTATCTACCATTCCACTATTCCTCAAATGTAAGCAACATGAAGTGCCTTTGGAGTTTGCAACAAATATTTATTTAACAAAATGGATGCCACCAACATATCTCCAAAATGCAGGTATGTATAACAAATGTGACAACAGTTGGTTTCCAAAATGAAATCAACATCAAATTTAAGGCAGGATATTCTGTGAGTTTTCATGCAAGAGCATATTCAAATGTTCCTTTATCCAACCCCTCAACTTCATCTTCCCACGTAGAAGAGGGCATACTACTGTAGGGGTCTAGCAAGATTTTGAAGCATCTGATAATTAGAAGTCCCAAGAAAACACACAAAATCCCCACAAAAGCAAAGCCAGTTTTTTGCTCTAAAGTCAGAGGAAAGGCAGACATTTCATTGACACTCATGCTGGCTGAAGTGTTGCTGCAGTAATTACTGCTCATCATTGGGCATCACATCCTGGTGACTCTGCGGGATTTTCACCTCTATTGCTTCTTTGCCTGCATAGAAAAGCAGAATCAGTTTGGTTAGGTCTCAATGGGATGTGTATCTCTGAGCTGTAGCGTATGAACATTTGGAAATGAAATCCAGCTTGGATTTTAGTAGTGTCCTGTTGTTTTTCCCCATTTAAATTAATGTGATAAAATTACAACTTTTAGCCTCTATATACCATCCACTTATGGCCTCTGTTATGAGACAGCAAGCTCAGGATATTCTGGCTCCCTGTCTCCTCAAAACACGGCAATTTCAGCATGTAGCTGTTGCAAAGAGTGTTTTGTCAGACTGGGCACAGCCCTACAGATTCTGATTTGGCAATACTCACCAAACAGCTTTACACCTCAGTCCTTAAACCTGTTAAATTTGCATTGACCTTGAAGGGAATTTCAGCCAAATAATGTGGATTTTGCTCGTGTAATTTAGCTTATAAATAAATCCATCCAACTTATAAAATAAAACACTGTGTGTGCAATTTTAGTGAAATCTTGGGCTCCATTTTCAGACAAATGCTGTGTGCATTTTGAGCTTGTAAGAAAGCGAGCATATTGGTAAAATTGCCCCTTCGCCTTCCTCTTTACATATCCACTCTTCTCTATGAGGAAAGATTGGTGGGAGAAGAAATAACAGCAGTAAATTCCCTTCTCCTAAATCTTGCTCTCGTTGCCGCCTTCTCTTGGTCTTCCCCATTGAATACATAGATATTCTGCCATTTTTACAGGCATAGTAAACACCAGGTCTGAACATGCTCCTCGTGGAGCTCAGGGAACTGACCCCAGTGTGTGTCCTATGGAGGCAGGATGCTTGAGCATCTCCACCCCACCATTGCCACCAGTAGAGCTCTGTGTGTTTCTAGCCAGGAGTGACTTTTATTTTTAAGGAGACCTTATGCATAGCTTTTAGTTAGGGGTGGGAATCGTTTTGCTTTATTTTAGGTTTTCCATCAGATATTGAAATCACATTTTTCTTCTGTCTCTATAGACAGCAGGAGAATTGGAAAGACTGGGACATCAGAAGTGCCAAAGGACAAAGGCATTTTCATTCAAAGGTTGGAGCCAGAGGGTTTCTGGCTGTTGTTAGCACCTATTTAACTATCTGCGCCTCAGGGGAAAACTCTTTTCGTTAACAATTCAACCATCTTTCCCCCCAGGGAATTCCCAGTATCCATTTATTTCTTGGCAGAGTAATTAGGCCACTCAGAGCTCTGTGCTGCCATGGCTACACTGCTTCAGGTACCTGCGCTGCTAGCCAGTGTAGAGGGAGAGCCAGTTCCTCTACTCTGTACTGCAGTCATGGCTGAAAGTAGCCGTATCCTGAGTCAGCCTACAATTAATAAAAACAGAAGTAAAAATAAGAGTTGGTATTCCTCAGAAGACAGAAATGGACAGAACTTTTATTTTATTTGGTGTCTCCTTTCTCACTTCAGAATTTTTGGGATTTTTGAATATTATCCCAAAGAATAAAAATTTTAAAACAAAGATTAAAAGGGCAAGGCACAAGTCTTTTTCTTTTTGTAGTAACCCTCTATATAGTAGGTATGAAATAATATGGTTTCCTATGACAGTCTTTACAGATTTGTCAGATTATAAGAACCAAGATTCTGTTTATTCTATAGAGCTGTGTATAAGATCCTTCCTTGTTTTGAATGATACTCTGCTCTTTGGGTCATGCTGTTTTAATTCCTGTTAAGCTGGAGAAAAGATCCAGATATAGCCTATGGGAATTAGAAGTAATGTCAACAACAATAAGTATTTATTTTCTGAAAATATATCATAGGTAAAGCCCACCTGCTGTACGGATTTTCATTGGGCATACTTCCAATTTTTCTATTGTTTGACCTTCCGTAGGAAAAAAAATCACAGAAAGTTCAATATCACAAATTTACATCACAAATCAGTTGATTTGAACAAGAGCCAGTCAAAGAAAAAAATTACCTTCCGAAAGTCCTAGGAGACTGGGTTATAAAAATCAAATGAGACGCTTATATGGGAAAATTACATGTAGACCCTACCTGGGAAAGCCAGACCCAAAAAAACCAATTGCTATCTTGAAAGACATGGAGAGAAATCTTAGGGATAAGACTGCCCATGGAGAACCCTGCATTTGAGCTGAGCCCATAGGTGACATTTCTTCACCATAGTCACGTTCCAAGAATATGACTTCCAATCTTACTGATTTTGCAGGTTACACACTGGAATTAGTGGGGTTCATTTGTACATTATATGCTTGTCGGGAGACGTTATGGGACAGATCTCTGTGCAAAGCTTGACGGATGCTGAAACATGGAGTGGTAAGAAATGGATATCTTAGTCTTATATGGCAAGAGTTTGGCTGAAACAGCTGCATGAGAAAACAGTGGGCATTTTGCTTGGGGTGGGAATTGGTCCTGGGAAACTCTAATATCTAGCTTTGTGTTCTCTTCCTTGTCCTGAATTTCAGAAATTGTAATTGAAGCCTTAAAGTTCACAGAACATTTTGCTCTAATTATGTATCCCCAAAACTGTTGTACCAAGACTGACCTTGAGCGCCTTTTGGTTGTTTTCACATTTTTGTGCCGCATACAGGTTAGATGTTCTCTCCCAGTTAGTCAGATACCCTTTCATTTGCTGCAGTGTATGTATCAAGTTGTGAGTCAGAAGACTCTGAATACTAACTAACATGGCCTGGATCCAAAAATCCTTGAAGATAACCTTTAGGGCAGTATGATGGTGACAGGCATTATATCAGTTAGAATCTGCAGAGTCATTTTGTAAGGGCTGGCCTCAGACTGATCTATCTTGACTTTTTTTATAGGTCAGGACTTTACTCATCCTTTGATTCACTGCCTATATAAAAACACTGGCATAAAAAAAGGCTCCTTAACATCCTGCTGTGAAATAAAAGGCCATTGGAGGCTCTTGTGAGGCCAGAAGAAACTATCAGAGTCCTAGAGAAAACAGGAATGTGGAAAATGGCTTAGCATGTAAACCCCTGTATGAGCTAAGGGCGCTGCCTGCACCTATGGAGGGTGGAGGAGCACCATGGGCACTAAGTATTGTGAGGCAGCTGGAAGAAAGACGTTGAATTTTTTTTCTAGCAGCATCACCAGCCCAGCTCTGCCAGTGTTTGGTGTGGACCAAAGTTCTCAGCTCTTCAGTGGTTTGGGCATCACTTTTTTGAGACCTAGCCTTCACCCTCATGTTTTCAGAGATACTGAGAAGAAAGTAGCCAGTTAAGTGTTAAATAAAAACTTGCTCAATAATCTTCCTTGAATTTTGGGGTTCAGTCCTTCCCTCACAGAACTCCTTATAAATTTATTTATTTATTAATTCATTGTAATGGCTCAGTACCGGAAATTAGTACCTTTAATGTCTGCTCAAGCTAGGAGCATTCATCCTCTTGGCACGATTAAGCCTCAGGTGCCTGAAAACTCACTTCATAAACGGTAGCGTGTAACAAAATGGACCAAATCAGTTGCCATCTGTTCTCCCCTTGGATGTCTGCAGCCCAGCTGCTGGTTCATGGATCTGGTCATTCTGAAGGTACTTCAAATAGCTTCCGTCCAGGGCTTGCATTTGAGTGACAGCAAACCTGACTTGAAAAGGTGTTGGTGTGGTTAGGGACACAAACAGGCATCCTCTGGGACTTTCAGAAGCAACTTATTTGCACTTAACGATCTGCTCAAGGAAACCGAACTGTATTCCAGTAATGGTATTACAGGAATTTGGCTTAGGAGGTGGTAGGGTGAAAGGATTAGCAATGGAGAAGACCTAATGAAATAGAAATCAGCATGAATTTGGAATTCTCAGAAGGGTCTGAGCTATGTGAGTTAACAACACATGGTCAGAAATGCTGCAGAAACAGCTCTGTGACCACACAGCCAACCTGTCACGGTGGTGTGCACATTGCATGCCTGTATTCTCTAAACTGCTGGGGAGAAAACCGTCCGTCAGAGCAAGGTTTCTAAGCCAGCATCCAGAGAGGTGTAAGGTAGGAAGGCCAGGGCATGGCTGCCCAGCCAAGGCAGCCACGGCTGACTGTTCTGCCAGGGGAGCAGAGCCCACCACAACAGGCAGTGGTTTTGCAGTGCCGTAACTCAGGGTGCAGGTGACACTTTCTGACATAACTGGCATTCCCCTGCAAAGCAGCAGCAGCCGGGCAGTGCCACTTCCACAATTCAGATAAGCAATGAATTGCAGAAATGAGATTTTATTCTTAGGAAATACACAAGCCTGGAGTCTCCACTGGACAAGAGCTCCCGTGCTGTGAATTCGTATATGCGGTCTGTTATTTGTGTAATCTATATAGGGAGGCAGGAACACAAGCCGCTCGCTAGCATCACCCTTAACTTGCGAGCGCGGGGCACGGTGCCCGCTTCCCCGGGGATGGGGCTGCGAGAGGCAGCACCTGCAGCGCAATTGTTGCTGCGGGGCCGCACGCACCGCCTCCGCCTGCCGCGGCCCCTGCGGCGCAGCTCCGCGCCCTCACCCCCCGCAGCCCCCGGCCGCCGCCCCCCACACCCCCCACCCCCACCCCACCCCCGCTGCCCCTGGCCCGCAGGGAGGTGCGGGCCGGGCCGGGCGGTGCCGCAAGGGCAGCGCCGCCCCCCGCCCCCGCCGCCCGCGCCGCGCTACGCTACGCACCCTTCTCCTGCGCGGCCGCGCTGCCCATGGTGGCGGAGCGCGGGGCGTTGCGCGGCTCCGGGCCCCGGGAACGGGGGCGGCTCGCCCGAGCTCCCCTCGCCGCCCGGCGCTGCCACCCCGCCGGGAGATGCTCGAGCCGCCCTAATTAAAAAATTAAACACGGCCGCTGCTGCCGCCGCCCCCGCCGCCTCCCCGCCCGCCCCCTTCCATCGCCGTTCAGCCGCGCTCCCCTCCAGCCCCGCTCCGCACGGATTAAACCGGGGAGCGAGCGTGGAAACTTCCTGCAAAACGCTACGTGCCGCGCATCGGTAAGGGCCAGCCCGGGACGCTGCGGGAGCAGCCCCCCGCCCCCCAGCCGGGCCGCAGGGCCGGGTGGTCGTCGCCGTGCCGGGGGCCGGGCTGCCGCCCCCCAAGCCCCGGAGCCTCGCCGCCGGTGCGCAGCGGGACCTGTGGAGCCGCGCTGGGGAAGCGGCGCCGTTTGCTCGCCCCCGCGCAGGGCGAGCGGGGCTGTGCGCGCAGTCGGCCAGCTCTGTTGCCCGGGCTGCACCGGCGGGGCGAGCGGTCGCCCGTGGCCTTGGTGCTAACGGCGAGTAAAGCCTATAACATGCGGTGACGTATGGCTGGGAGCCAGGGCCGGTGCACAAGCCCGTAGCCTTTATAGCCCTCCTTTAGCTGCTGCTGGGCGTGTACCTGAGAGGCTTCCATTTGCCACGACAGCAGGTGTTGAAGGTGGATAAGGCAAGAGGAATTCTTTTCCCAAAGCTGGACCTGGTATTGCACTAATAAACAGCAAATGTGTTTTAAATGATAGTGATGCTTTATTTGTACGCCACCCTGCAGGGATGCACATGGGGCAGAAGAACAGGACTGGCTCATAGTGCTGCACATCACGGGAGTTTTGAGGCTACCGTAGAGCTACTAGTAGAAAATAATTTTAAACCTCCACGTGTTCTTTGCTATATACAATAGCACTACAATAGGTCAAACCTTTTCCTTCCTAATACGAGCCGGGAAAAGGGGTTTGCATCGCTTGTCCTTCTAATGCCTAATTCTTCTGCTGTGTCTGCAGCGGGCTTCTAGGCACTGGGTAGTCTCAAAAAAATGCTTTCTCCTGCTAGTAGAACTAATGGTAAATTGATGGTTAACTAGGCACTTGCTGATGGTCATTAGTTTGATCTTCTAACGTTGCATCGTCGGTCATGTGGTAAGCAATGTCTGTTGCTGAAATTAAGTCAAGCTAATTTTTGAAGTGCCTCTCATATTTAAAAGATCCATGAAGAGTTTATAAATAGATTGTTTTAAATAGTGTAAGATTGTGCTTTCAGAATATGTATATAAGGAGCCTCTTCTGCTCCTAAGGAGCTCCAATTTTCTTTTTTAGCTCTGTCCCTGGCTGACTTGGGGCCCGATGAAGGTCTCTTGCTAGAGGAAAGCAACTATGGTTTGGGATTTGGGGATTAGCAAGTACACAAGGGCTCAGAATTTCATGGTACTCCCTCAGCCTAGCACAACTGTTTTGGGAGAATGACGTAAGTCCAGGCTTTTCCAGTAATTGCTGAGCATTGCTGTACATGGAGAACCTTACTGTAAGTAGGGTTTGGGAGTAGCCAGGACCACTATGTCTGCTCTGGCTGGGTATGAGGGGCAATAATGACAGGAGAAATACATAACCTCTGAGTGGGTGCGTCTTGCCCCTTCTGTCAGATTTTGGGCACAGATGCTGGGTCTTTCACTACCATCTTTCCTCAAAAAGGTTTACTTGTGGGATCTTCCTCCCTGCTGATATATTATCCTTTTTTCTTGTTATTCTTGTAGAATGAATGTTAGTTTTTAACTATGAAGCAATTACCCGTCTTGTACTGTGGCGTGGTAGAGGTTGCTGAAATAATGTGATTATTTCTAGGAATCTGACACTTATGTCCTATTTTAAAGATTTTACTGTGGTTTTATGTGTTGGAGATGCACTTTTCATGGAAATGAAACTGGAAAAGAAACTGGCAGCCAGCGAGAGGGAATGAATCTCCTTCTTCAGCTCCCAGTTGTCAGCAGAAAAATAACACTGTTTCTGTTCAAGATGTTATATTTTAAAATGGAAAAGTGATGGAATGACATAATCTTTTCCTGTGTTTCATTGCTTTTTCGCTTGAAAGTCACTAGTTTTGCTTTTGCACAGTAACCGTGATTTTTTTGTAAGGCAACTGTGATAGCAGTGTATGTGTCCATTCTGGATACATGGTAAAGTGGTACATTCACCACTCTTCACTTTCTGTTTCTTTCTCAGGCTCCATCTTTGTATTCAACAGAACAACAACTATTACTTCCATCTCACTTCAATCATATTTGCTGTTGATTTGATCCTTATTTCAGGGAGTGTTGTGTTTCTTCAAAGGAGAGTCCTTGTAGCAATAGAGATCTTATAATCATCTAGTAATTTGGTGTGTTGACCTTCCAAATTCAACTGATCTAATTTAAGATTGGGCGAGGCACTTAAAGCCAAGTGGGTGCCGGTGAGGGAAAGGCAACAGGGAACTCTTAGCTAGTTAATACTTTTTCATGTTTAGGGATCATTTGAGTGGTGTAAGTGTCAAGAAAATGTAACTATTTTGAGGGATAACTAACTCCATTGTAAGTTGCTTTTCAGTTTAGCTTTGAACAGCTCTTTGAGTGTTCCTTCATAAGCAAACAATCTCTCCCTTCAGTTGCTAGAAATTTAAAATGGGATGATGAAGGCAGAGTCAGAGAAGAATATTGTGCACAGGAGAAACAGGTCAAGTTCAAACTCCCCTCCTAAGCAAATTTAAGCAAGTTCATGAGAATATGCATCATCAGAAGGCAACAGTGTATGGGGGAGGTAACAGCAGTAATAGCGGGGCACAGTAAAAGAGGGAGGATTATGTATTAAGTATTGATCAGAGTTGCAAGTGGAAATTGTTTTATGTAATTTAATTCAGGGTATTTAACATTTTAAAAAGGAAAAGAACCCTCTGTTCTGCCATGTGTTTTACTGTAGTCTTAAAAGATCTGAATCTCTATTTGTGCTTGTCCAAAGGTTATGCTTTTACTAGGTACTGACTTCACCAGTGGTTTAAATGTGTGATCTACAGCCCTGGGTGTACTCCTCTGGTGACTGCCAGGAATGAGGCAGAAAAACAAGTTCTACAAAGCAGTCTCCCCATGTTAAATATCTGAACAGGCCCGCTCTTCAAGTAGGAGAAGCCTAGGGACTCAGAAACTGAAGAAGGTTGGAAATCATGGCTTTTAAGTCCAGCAGGCATCATCAGCATTAGTGCTGGGCAAGGTGGAAGAATGCATGCGTACAGTGCAAACCAACAGTGCCACCTGGTGTGAGTGGGACAGGAGAGTTGGTCCATGAGGAGGGCAAATGTCCCCAAGTGTGTCCTCAGCTCCTCCACCTTAGGGTTGGGGCAAGCCCCTGGCCAACAGGGAGCGGGCAGAGGGCTTCTGAGGCCTTGGAAGGGATGGGGTCTCTTTAGACCTGTAGGAAGTAGGCGTTTACTGCCTCACCCTGCAAGGGGGAGATGGTAGGTGTGTTAGGGGCACTCTGTCATTAGGGACCACGTGTTGTGGAAGGAAGGACCAAAATGCAAGCAAGTTGCTCAGTTGTTTGGGTTGTTTTTTTTTTTATAACTTTAGCAGCTAGAGTAGTGATTTGGGGGAAGAGGGTGATGTGAATTGTTTCAATGTAGGACCAGTAAAAGTGCTACCGAAAGTCTGGTGTTGTGCAGCCTTTTGGGGTGAAAATGTGATTAAGTTTTAGGCTCTTAAGCTGTGGTCAAGGGTTGCATAACACACACAAAAAATATTGATGAGAATTAGGGAGATTTAAGCTTTCAGCAGGGGAAAAAAGAGGTTAGATCCCTGCAGGTCAAGTAGAGCAGGTCTCCCGTGTGACCAATCCCATATTGTGGCTATAGGATGCCGCAGAGTTTTCCTGGTTATAAAAATACAACATGCAGAACAAAAGCCTCAACACCCAGTTTCATTGGTGTAGCAGGCATCTGTACAGTCTTCTACTGGGGGTGTGTGTGTGTGTGTATCTGAGCCAGCTAGTGCTGTTGAAGACTTATGTGGGATGAGGGAGGGAAAACAAGACAGAGAAGGCAAACTGGAAAGGTGTCGAAAGGACATGGAATTGACGGAAGAAGCAATCAGACTGCAGCTGCAGGTGTGAAGGTCTGTGCACTAGGTGGGCTCTGGCTGCGAAATGGCTGTGCATTGCTGCAGTGAGTCTGGAAGATACCTGCTGGCAGACAGGCTGTTGAATTTGGTAGTTTACCCTTTTGAAGTGTAAAATGTTTTGTTTTCCGAATTTAAAAAAAAAAACAACAACATATTTCTCAGACTGGAATGATAATGTTTAATTGCAAAGAGAGTGTTTGGGGAAGATAATACTTGCTTTACTTCAGGTCCATTATAACTATGCAAAAGAGAGTGTCAGTTGCACAGTAGGGTTAATTTTTTTAAGCACCAAGTAAAGCAGCGTAGGTTGGGTGCAGCCTTAGGCAACGCAGCCTGGTTTGGAAATACTTGTAGCTATGCAAAAAGTAATCTTTACATGAGCTACAGAAGTCAAATGATCTAGAAAGCAAATCCATGGTTAAAGTAACCCTTCTCCAGCTGTACTTGGGGCTTTCAGAAGAAAGGACATGGTCTAGAAAATACTAATCACGTTTAGGTGCCATAGCAAACAAAATAAGAAAAAAATACGTGCAAGACATTCACCATGCAGGCATTGTGTAAATGAGAGCAATGTTTGAATGCAAAAAGTCATATGCAAAAAAAGTCAATGGATTTAAAACGGTATGAGGCTCAGAAGTCCCATTCTCTCAAGTTCCACACAGACAGACTTTCAGGAAGATACAAGGTTTCACAAGACCCACCTGATGAAGGTGTTGATGAACTGCTTTTGATCATGACTTAACTGGAAACAAAGATAACAACAATAATGAGATAAACCAAAGACCAATTAAAATGATCCTTTCTAAAAGGATGGTGATACATATTTGGTCATTAGCAAATTGAGAGTGATGACTTGTCAGTGATGACTTAAGATTTGAATTTACTGGTGAATTACTGTGTTGAAAAGAATGCTGATACTTAGAACACATGTAGTTATTTTAGCTCTGTAACTACTATTTGTGCAAGAGACCTCCAAGAGTAGTTCCTTTACAGATGCTTATATTTACATATATATGCAAGAGCACTAATAATATTCCATAATCCTAAACTCCCTGTGTAAATAGTGCTGTCAACTCTCTGCTTGTCAAGAATATACAGCCATAATGCCATAGACCCTACCCACAACAGAGAAACACTATTTACATTAGGAGGAATTTGTTAGGACAGCAGATCAAGAACACTTTTAACAGTTTTGTACTACATAAGGAGTCCCCTTGTGACATGAACATTTGTCAGAGGCTGCATCAGTCTCCTGTAAGGACATGAACAGAGGTAGAAGAGATGTTGGAAGCCCATTTATTAGAAGATAATTTTAAATTTTTCTCAGGAGGGATTGGTAGTGTGTAACAAAGGAGAGTTTCTCAGCACAAATACAAGCATAGAAAGATACTGCTTTTTGTTTTTTTCACTTACTATGCCAAGTAGGTTTTTTAATGTTTATTTTTGTTTTATACACAGAAATTTTCCTAGGGAAAAACTTGAACTTCTTTCAACACAGTTTTGTAGACTAAAGAAATCCCACATTTTAATCCCAGTTTACCCCTGTCAGCTCCCTAACAGCTCTTTGTGGTGGTGTTCTCCTGTTGTCTGTAAAATGCGAGTCCGTTCCTGATGTGCAATGAACCGATCTTGCACACCGAGATGAGATGCTGTTTTGTTACAGAGTTGTGCAAGTCTGGACGCTAGCAAACAGAGCTGGTATACTGCAGTACAAGTTACAAACTTTATATACAAAATCTTATCGCACTTTCCCTACCCAGAGGGCAGGTCCATGTAGATTATTTGCTATACATTTGCATATCCATTACCCGACTTCCCTTACTACTACACATGCTCTCTGAGGAAAGGTCTTTCAGTGGGCCTGGGTGTTTCTCTTAGGGCTTGTGATTTTTAGTGTTATAATGAGGATAGTTCTCTTCTAGGGCAAGGCTGAAGACCACAAGTTAACTAACCAGTTTAACATAAACAAGGTATTGAAGTATACATGGCTTGCATCATGAAGATAGGATATTCTTTGTTTTGTCTCTCTCAGAGCTGACTCCCTTGATTAGGAGTCCCTTCATTCATCTTTCCTGGCAACTCTAGAGGGTCAGCTTGACCTAAACTCTGTGCCATATAGTTAAGCACTAAATGAGAGTTCAAGAATCCAGGAGTTTTAGACGACACTCCCATTTTTATTATTGTTCTTTGGAGAACAGAAATTATGTGTGAGACTTCTAGAAAAGGATGTAAGACTCCGATAGAATCCTGAAAGAGGCAACCGAGGTAAACAGAACGCTGTAAATAGGAGCCGCAGTGTGAGGGGGCTAGGGCAAAGCCAGTTGCACAACTCCAGGCTTTAGGCTAAACTATGCTCCTATGCAACTCCAGTACAAAACATCTCTACATTTACAGATGTGTATCACTGTATGAATTGTACAGTTATCAGTATTTATTACAAAACACATTGAGTGACAAGTAATTTTACTGGTAATTTTACTGGTACAAAACTGTGTGTATGCTAGGCTGTGATGGGTTGACCTTGGCCGGACAGCAAGTGCCCACCACCATGCTGCTCTATTGCTCCCCTCCTCAGCAGGACAGGGATGGGAAAAGACCCTCCTGGGTCAAGATAAAGGCAGTTTAATAAAGCAAAAGCAAAGGCCATGTGTGGAAGCAAAGGAAAACAAAAGATGTTATTCTCTACTTCCCATCAGCAGGCAATGTCTGGCCACTTTCTGGGAAGCAGGGTTTCAGCACATGTAGTGGTTGCTTTGGAAGACAAATGTTGTAAATAACAAGTGCTCCCTCTTCCTCCTCCTTTCTCTTAGCTTTTATGTCTGAGCAGACGTCATGTGGTATGGAATACCCCTTTGGTCAGCGTGGGTCAGCTGTCCTGGCTGTGTCCCCTCCCAAGATCCTGTCCACCCCCAGCCTATTTGGGGGTGGGTGGGTGGTGGTGGTGTGACACTGGAGAGATGCTGCGGGAGGTCCACTCAGCAGCAGCCAACACGCTGGTGTGCTATCACCACCCTTCTAGCTACCAATACAAAGCACAGGGCTATGAGGGCTGCTGTGAGGAAAATTAGCACCATCACAGCCAGACCCAATATGTGGGCCAAAAAGGCAAACAAACTTGAGGAGGTAGCACTTGAAATAGCCAGTGGATTATTCAGAACAAGTAGGCAAGCTGTGTGTAAGAAAGCCAATAATTCTTCCTGTTACTAGCGTCCACCAGCCCATGGGTGTAGGAATTCAGTATCAGCTGCTTGGTGCCATAATATTGGGTTAGAGAGTATAGGATTCCAACACTTGAGCTGCTCTGTGCAAAGCACAATCAGAGGTGTGATAACAGAGTTTATCATACCTGAATGTATGAATTACCCCCTTTCCTCCTGTAGAAGTGAGAGCTGTAAAACATAATGACACCAATTTCAAGTAAACATTAACTATTTCAGTGATGATTATTATCACAAATACCAAGTTATTTATCTAATTATGGTTAATGTGTGAATAGAATTACACCTCTTACCAGACCTCTAGACATGCCTTTCTAGCTTCACCTGGGATGTAGGTTAATAGGTTATTAGGTTGTTTCATAGTATCTTTGAGCTTTCTCCAAAATCTCAGGTGTTACCAACAACTGGTATGACAGTCATGAGGACACACAGACAAAGAGAGTCCCAGCAGCTCCTAAGAAGTTTACTTCCAAAATCCACAGTTGTCCAGGTCAGTGATTCCCAACCATCTCTTGTCAGAAACACACTCCAATAGAGGTGTGGGTCCTTCTTACTGCTTAACTTTTCTTAACCTTCATTTATGGTTTTCTTAAAAGAAGTGCATGGATTCCTGTGGGTCAGCAACCAGAAGCCACTGACCCAAATTTACTGCAGAGGACTGAATGGTTTTCCTTATATCAGAAGGAGTACAAATACAAAGAAATACTTTGGTACTTGTGGTTAGTGAAGTGATTAAACTCTGTCCAAATGATAGAAATTCTTTTCTTCTTTTAAAAAATGCTTACAACTTATTTTTCCCCCCAAGTGACAGAGAGAAATTGGAATTGAAGAATCTAAGGGAAGCTCAGGGGACTGTGTCACAGATTCTACCTCGTAAGTAAATGAACATCTTCTGGGATGAGTGACAGAGAATGCAAGCTGTTTAGCAGTGTGTACGTGGCATGGACCTATGTACTTTTGAAATTTTATAGCAGAATTACAACTATTCATATTTAATTGTTATTTCTATTTAAGAATAAGACAAATATCCATCTAGAAGCTTCCAGTGCTCTAACTATAATTGAACTTGCAGCTTAACTTGCCCGGTAGCTCTGTATGTTTATAAATAATGAGACATCTGCAGTTGGAGGAGAATTTAGGTGCAAGCTGATAGCTTTTTAGCCAATACTAGCAGAGTGTCCCAGCACCCCATAGCAGGCTAGGTAGAAGGGTTGGGCCTATATTTGGTCTGCGAGCTGTGCCAAAACACAGGGTTGAAGGGTGATTTGGATCCACAGAATTCAAGTCTTCATTTCCTCATGAATGTGGGGATCTTCTTAGTGCTGGAAGTACCAAAATATTTGGAAAAAAAGGCCATACAACATCATATAGGCAGCAGGAGGATGTAGCTTGTGACTAGACTGATTTTTGAAGGAACAAGGAAACTATAAACGTAGGGAAAAGGCAAGGCAAATGTCATTTTAAAAGATCATGGCTTTGATTCATTGGGTATTCCTAGCATAAAATTTGAGTAATTAAAAGTTACAGTCTGTTTTGTGAAGCAGAGAGAAATCGGTGACAGCGGTGACTGGCTTTAGGATCAGTCAGCACCACGCTCCCCAGTGAAGTGAAGGGTGAAGCCGCTATTTGCTGGGGTGGACAGTGCTACTGGAAACGAGAAGGCGAAGCGCTGAGCTTGTGCCATGGCGTATTTGTCGTTAGCACCCTCCGCTTTGCAGACCCCCCAGCCTCACCGACCTGGCTGCGGTGAGGGGCCTGCGCTGGCGTCCCGGGGCTGTCCCCTGCAGGTGCGCGGGGCGGGGGCCACCGGTCGCCGCGGGGGTGGCGGGGCCGGCAGCCGGGGGACTGCGCACGGCGGGGGCGGCCGGCCCGGGCGGGGAGCACAGGCCTGAGCCTCGGGCAGAGCTGCCCGCCGGTGGGCTGCGGCACTGGAAGCGCGGCCGGGCTCGGGCCCGGCGAGCCCCCAGGCGAGCGGCGGGCCGCGCTGTGCCGCTCCTGCGGGAAGGCCGCTCCGCCGCGGCAGCGGGCCGGCCGTGGGCCCTGCAGCCCACCGAGCGTCGCCATGGCAACGCATAAAGCCGCCTCGCGCGCCCCCTCCCCGCCCGCCGCAAGCCCCGTTCTCGCGAGACTTGGGCCGGCCCGGCGCGGCGAGGCCGAGGCGCTCCGGGCCTCTTTTCAAACCCAGCGGTAGCGGGGCCGCGGCCCGGCGACGAAATGGCGGAGAACGACAAGCCGGAGGCTGCGGCCGCCGCGCCGCAGTGCGGAGTGGAGGAGGCCGCCCCCGCCAACCCGCCGCCGCCGCCGCCACAACAACAGCAGCAGCAGCAACAGCCGCCGCCGCAACAACAGCCGCTACAACAGCCGCCACAGGATCAGGAGGCGGCGGCAGCAGCGACAGCGGCAGCAGCCGAGAGCGGCGGGGGCAGCGCTAATGGCGTCAAAATGTGTGTGCGGGGCCGGGGGGCGGTGCGGGGGCGCGGGGGGCGCGGGGGGCCCGCCTAGGCCGCGGTGGGGGAAGGCGGCCGGCCCTCTCCTCCCTCACGCCCCGCCGGGCTCCTCCCCCGCCGGGGGACGGGGCGGCCGCGGCCTGAGCGCGGAGCCGCCGCGGGGGGTGGCGGGGGAGACAGCCCCGGCCTCGGGCAGCTCCCGGCGGGCGCACGGAGCGGGCCGTGGCCCGGCCGCGGGGGAAGGCGGACGTTCTCGGTGGAGTGGCGGCCGCTGAGGGCAGGGCGGCTGCGGGCGGGGGGCCCGGGCTGAGGGGCGCTGCTCAGGCCGCCTCGCAGGGCGCGGGGCCGGTGTGGCCTACGCCGCGGCTGGCCGGGGTGACGGTGCCGCTGCTTACCGTCGGGTATGTTTTGTAAAGCCGTTGGACTAATCGCGGGAACGGTGAGGCAGCGCTGTAGTGAGCGACTCTTTAAAATCAAGCAAAAAGCCTGCATATGTGTGCAAACTTTTCTTCTGAATTGTAGCATTATCCTACGTGGAATGTGCAGACTGTGCCTTACCTAGCAGGTCTGAGAGGAACGTAGGGAAGGGGAGCAAGAAATACCAGCTCTAGAACAACACTGCAAATAACTTTTTTCTGTGTTTGGTCGTTCTTGATGTCAGGCTTCAAGGGTTATCGCTCTTCACACAGACTAGGTTTTGGCCTTGTAGCACTGGAATTTCAATATTGCTTCCAATGTCGTTTCAGACTTAGAGGAAAAATACACTTATGGTAGACTTACTGTTGCAGTACATCAAAGCTGCTGAGATCTGTGAAGTTTTGACTAAGCAGCCCCCGTCCGGTGCTGTTGTGTTTAAAGAAAAAAAAAAAACTAAAAAATGCACATGAGATCAAGTTCAGTATAAAGGTGGAGGAATAAAGGCGTACTTCCTGCCTTTACTTGACTTGCTGTGAAATTCAAATAGCTTACAATTTATAAATTTCACATTACCATGAAACAGCAATTTATTTTTCGTTCCCTGAGCCTGGCCCTCAGCTTCCAAACTATGCAAATTATAATTGAGTTTTCGCAGGGAGATTGCAACCCTTTTGCACCTTTGAGGCATATAACTTTTTATTGCCTTTTGGGGTTGCTACTGTTAAAATAATGACTTAATTTCGCTGTATCCCTTCTACTGTCAGTGATTTTGTTCTTTTCCCTCCAAAACCAACCACAAGCAAATGAAAAATCCCAGTCATTCTGGGTGGTAGACATTACAGCTTGAAGTTTGAAAATAATGCAGAGTTCTTGGTAACAGTTACAAATCTTATTCTTTCATATGTAGTTTCCAGTCTTCCCCAAAACATATGTACAACGGATTTAGCTGTCAGTGTGTAGGTGAAATATAATATTTTTAAAAAAGTATTTCAGTAACCATGTTTGCTTAGCACTCACATTAAATTGGAGGGGAGTCCTGGTCTCAACTTGCACAGTTCCCTAAGTTTATGGTACTGAGCTGTGGAACTGTTGTAACAAAGCTAAACTCAGCTGTGTGCTTTGGAGTTGTGTCGTGGACTTCTTGCGTTTCTATCTCTGCTGATCTTACGATTTGTATGGACACTTGTGAGCAGAGGAGTAGAAATCTGTTCTTAAAAAAACCCCAGATTTTAGGGCTTTCATGTTGATTTATCTTGTGCTTATTATTTTTTAGGCTTCTAGTTTTGTATATGGAAGCCTTGTCTTTTGTTTCCAAAACTTTATGGAAGTTCAAAGGTGTTACTTTTCAAAAGGTAAAAATTGCTCTTTCTAATCAATGGAGGACATGCTTTTTAAAAAGAAATTAATGTAGGCATGTCTCTTTCAACCCTAGAAATCTGCTAGTGTTTTCACAGGCTAATGTTAATTAAACATATAAAATGATTAGTTCATACAGAAGGTAAAGGGTAGAAATCACTGTTGTTTTTCCCCCAAGAAAATGTCCACTCACGGTTTCTGAGACTGTCTTCCCTGTAGTCTATAGGTGACTAATGTGACATCGCTTTGAATGTGTTATTTGATTAAAATTATTTTTTAATATTCAAGGAGAAGGGTAGGAGCTACATCCACAGAAGGATCTCTGCCTCCAGCTTGTTCGCTGGCTTGCGTTGGTTTTGACTCATATGAGAGTTTTGCAAGAAGGATTATTTATTTTAATTAATCCTGTATTTTTAGGAGACTGACTGTGATCCTCAGACCTAGGTGAAGTGTGTTCTTGTTTCCCAGATGTAAGTGTTTATGCTCACATCTTCTGTGGTCTCTACTGGTTTGTACAGCCAGGTCTTGTACAGCCTCTGGATTCTGTATGTGGAGACCTGGCTCTTCCTATGCACCACACTGAGCACCCAGGGGCTGTTTCATAATCCTTTAAGCAGGAAAGAGCTTAAAAGGCTAGAGAGAATCCATTGCTTTAATCCTAAAACTTAAGGAAGAACTCAGATTTTGCTAGGAATCTCATTGGGCAGGAGTTTTGCATTCACAAATGGGACTGGATTGGAAGGAGCTGAACTGACAGGAAAACCTGATACTCTGCTCTTTCCCTCTCCTCTCCCTCTGGCTCCCTCCAGTTCCCTGCATTGTTCCCTCCATTTCACTTCATTACACAGCCACACAGGAATTGTACTGCCACAACAGACAGGATGGTGTGGCAGAGGAATGATGCAGAGGGAAGCTGGAGGATGCTTGAACCAGATAACTTGTTGCTGACTTCATTTTAAATTTTACAAATATTTAGCCCAGAGGAGTGTCCATGCATTTCTCCGTTGCTAATCCTTTCTTAATCCACTAGTAAATGCAAGGACTGTGAAGTTCATATCATAGGAGTACTTTAAAATTGGGGAAAAAGTCGTGGGAGAAGTATGGATGTATTTGAATTTATTCCTCCCTGAAAAGTGCCCAAGCTTTAGTAGTAATATCTTCAGCTTCATGAAAGGCAATTTGTATGTGCTTTTGAGTGCCATTTATGTGTCATTTACTGCTTTGTTAATAACTGCAGAGAGCTGAAAATACTCATTGCAATCAAAATTGGTGATCTTGCCATACATTGTGGTTATAAAACTGAAATGCCTGTTTTGGCTAATTTTACACCAGAAACCTTTCAACCTGTCAAAATGAGATAAAAACTAAGCCTTCTGAAATGTGGGAAAAATTGTAAAGACAGTGATGTAATTTAAGAAGGTGGGTTCACAGTCGATCACTTTTGACAGTCCTGCAGGACATTTCCTTGTAATTGATCTAACTTTGGTGGCTAATGTGAAAATAAACATTGGTGTAAAAGTACTTTTAAAATTTCTGTGGTGGGTTGACCTTGACTGGACATCACGTGCCCACCAAGCCTCTATCACTCGCTTCCTCAGCAGAATGGGGCAGGGGGAGAAAATAAGATGGGGAAAACTCCCCGGACTTGTGGGTCAAGATAAAGACAGTTTAGTGAAGCAATAGCAAAAGCTGTGCAAGCAGAAATGAAGGAAAACAGAAGATGTTATTCTCTACTTCTCATCAGCAGGCAACGTCCACCCACTTTCCGGGAAGCAGGGCTTCAGTATGTGTAGCAGTTGCTCTCAAAGACAAACATAGTAAATAATGAATGGCCCCCCTTCCTTCTCCTTTCTTTTAGCTTTTATGTCTGAGCAGACATCATGTGGAATGGAATATCCCCTTGGTCAGCGTGGGTCAGCTGTCCTGGCTGTGTCCCCTCCCAAGATCCTGTCCACCCCCAGCCTATGTGGGGGTGGTGGTGGGAATGCTGGAGAGGCAGCCTTGGTGCTGGGCCAGCGCTGCTCAGCAGCAGCAACACACTGGTGTGTTCCCACCACCTTTCTGGCTACCAACACAAAGCACAGGGCTACAAGGGCTGCTGTGGGGCTCAGCCAGACCCAGTACAGTTTCTCATTAGCTGTGGTGAGATGTGAACTGGACATTGATGTATATCTCTTAAGTAGCACCTGTAAATGGATCATGTTTGTGTGGGTTTATCACTGAATTCTTTCAGTTCAGCAGTTCACTTTTTTAAACTAACAATTCAGGCACCTTGGTTCTCTGTTAGCATGCTAAATCACCTCGTGATAGTAACACTTTCAAGAGTGCTAAAGAGTTCTTGCTATTTCATCTCATTATCTTCAAAGTGTCTAGGTTTTTCAAAGTTGAGATTGGGGCTGCTTTAGGGGAAGCGAATTTTCCTGCATTTTCATCTAAAAATAAAAAGATTTTTAAAAGAGAACAGCTGCTGCTGCTGCTAAATTTTTGAAAGACTGAGGGCCAAAGTCTATTATGTTGTTGCTTCTAGTGGATAATACCTGGTGACTTAGTTAGTCTTAGATGGAGAGCATACCTTAATACAGCTATTTCTTATGCATTTAGCAGGTTTTCAAATTCCAGTAGCATTAAGCAGTGAAAGTGAAGGAGCATTTTTTGTTCTTAATTGAATTTTAATTTTTGTCTAAAAGCAGACTGGCACAAATTGTAAATAAAAATTATTTGTGTGGTGAATAAGATGTAATTTGATTTACAACCTATTAAACTTTTTATGTCTTACTACTATTACATTGAATGAAGTATACCAAGCTGTTAGTTAGGCTGTTTCAACTCTCACTTCTGTGGTGAATGTCATCTGAATTAGCCAAGTCTGATGTGAAAATTATTGAAGCACCAAAGCATGGGTGCTGTAGCTTATTTTTCAGCTGAGTCATTTGATATTTGTAGTTTCATAGTACCGTCTTGCTGAATCTTGACAAACATAATGGAAATGAGATGTAACTGAAGTGGAAAGATGTACTTTCTTTACTTAGAGTAGTGAGTAGATATACTATAACGTTATTTTTTGTTCTAGATAAAGCAAAAGTTTTTGAAATTAGACTGGTAACATGAATTTATTTTTCCTTATTTGAAAAGCAGTGTTTAACATCCTGGAAGTTCTAATAGCATAGGAGTTATACACACACACACACATACATATATATATGTATAGGGTGTGTGACACTCTACTGATCCAACACAAGACTAATTTTGTTTGGCCTTTTTTTTTTTTTAATGTAGGGATAATGATGAGACGGCAAAAGAAGAGAAAGCACCTGTGAAAGAGAAGTACATTGCAAAACCGAAGGCAATCCCTTCTCTTGGAAACAAGAATAGATTCCATCCCTATTCAAAGGACAAGAATGCAGGCACTGGAGAGAAGAAGACTATTAATCGTAATAGAGTTTTTATTAGCAACATCCCATATGACATGAAATGGCAAGCTATTAAAGATCTTATGAGAGAGAAAGGTAACTTATTCTTTATAATATACTTCACGGAGAAAGGGGTAGAACTTAAATGCAATGTGTATGTCCTTTGAGCCACACAGATTTGATTTGATGACTTTTTTTTTTTTTTTTTTGGCCTTTACTTGGTACATCTATCTCCCTTCCCCCTCTTTCATCTGAGACAATTGCATTGCAGGGTAGAATGGGTAAATGAAGTGCTTGCAATCTTCTGCCATTCTAGTGTGACAGTAGAGAGTATATGCATGACCTCATGACTTCTTAAAGAGATTGTGTTTCGTCTAGTTGTAGTCTTCGTAGATTTTTTTTTTCTTTTAAGGGCTATTGTATTTAAGCAACACATTTAGTGTGTTAACATGAATAATAAAGGATGTCTTTCAAAAGTTGTTTTGTATTTCTTTGGTGGAATCTGGCTGTGGTATTAACTTTGTCTGCATTGTCACTACTGCCATGACTGTTTGTCTGGAGATTTGTATTAAAAGCTTGTTATTATAGTTGCAGTTCTGCTAGAGTAATCTTAAAACCCTAAACATTTTCTTTTGAGTTTAGGGTAAAATAATACTAATACATGAATTCTGTAAAAAGTTAGTTCTGTGTTTTCCTTGAAAAAATGATTCTTCAAAAGTAATGCAAAGCACACTTGGCTTTTAGGCTGTGAAAAATGCCAAAACCCCCCTTCTGTAACTGCTGGTTTATCTGTTGTAAGGTGACGTGACTATTTGATTGGTTTATTTACTGAAACTTCCTACTTAGAAAGTGAGTGGCTTGCTGTGAAATATTTGATGTGTAAATTTGGTTATTATTGAAGGCAAACGTATGATTGAAGACATTCAGGTAGAAAGTCACCTTAAAACAGGTGTTGTGAGTAGGATGATAAATTTAACACTCTCCAGTGAACGTTGACGTTTCATTTGTTAGGTTAAGGGACTGTGTATATCTGAATTTGTTCACCAACTATATCATACTGGCCAAAACATGATTTGTAGTATGAATTAGGTTAAATATAGTTGTTTGTTCTTAGCTTTTTGAGAATGTGGCTGCTGCATATTTCTGAAAATTAGCTAAATTTTATATAGCCATTGACAGGAGGTACGCTGGTCTGGTTTTGATTGTTGGTGAATAATAGGTGCTTCTCTGTAGAGTTGTGCACAGGGGCACAGTAAAGAAAGATACTGGTGTTAAATGCATTGTCTCTTGGTATTTTCCCTTTGTATGTCTTATGTAGTTGGTGAGGTTACATACGTGGAGCTGTTTAAGGATGCTGAAGGAAAATCAAGGGTAAGTGCCGTGGGCAACAATCTGCTAGAGGTTTAAAAGTTCCTCAGCAGTTTTATTTTTGTATAATACCTGTACCAGTTATTGGGAAGTAAGTTTCATTTTTACACTGATTTTCATCAAGGTAGCCTTGAGGATTCTGTATTAGAAGTAGTCTGACACTTTGATGCAACTCACGCTAGCTGGCTGTAAAGGACAAAATACTTCTGTAAATGTTAACAAATGGCATTTACTTAATTCTTCTTGTTAGCCAACATCTTTGTTTTGGTACGAATCTGTTTCATATGAAGGACCTTCAATAAATCACTGATCTTATTTAAATTTTGTTAGTGTAGTATTCTCTTCTTGGGGCCAATGAGTATAAAATGTTAGCAAAGAATATACTGTTTGAAGTGCCTGATTTGACAGCTTTGCAGGGTTGGTACTCTAAACACTGGATTAATGTTATTTGCTTTCTTAAAACTAAATGGATGGAGATGGTTGGTAGCCAACAGAGTGCCAGCAATGAGGCACTAAGAGTGAAGATTGTTAAAGCTCTTTTGTCTTCTTAAAAATAGTCAAAAGTTTGACCAATAGTAGGTCCAAACCTGCAGCGAGAACACCAGCAATGCAGGTTTTGGTCTTAACTGAGGTTGTATCCATTGTTGTAAATGACTTTCTTTAATGCTTGTTAAAACTAAAACATGCTGTCAGCTTTGCTTTGCTTAAAGCAATCCTCAACTCTTTGCTTTATTAGGAGGATTCTGGTGCAGTCAATAAGGTTATTTTCTTACCAAGTAATTTCTCAATTATGCTAGTAATACTGAAGAGGTATGCAGACTCCTTGTTCATCGTACTGGTATACTTGATGTAGGTAGATGTGAATTTTGTAGTCACTGGACAGCTTTTAATGACACACTGAGTGTCTTGATTGGTTTTTGGTTAAGTTTTTGAGTTATTTTCTTTCCACCCTTTCCCCTCCACCTCCTCTCCCCAATTGTCCGTACATGGATCTGTGTGGCATTTTTCCAATTCTGGTTTGGCTCAAAGAGAATATAAGATAATGTATTCTCTTGCATTTGAAAGGTATGTATGTTGAGAAAGTAGGAGAAATTCAGATTGGCTACCAGTAAAGAGCATGTATTATGGATTTTGAAGCTGCAAATAACTTCAATAGTTATTTAACAGTGAGCTGGGATCTTTAACTGGAATCTTAAATGTTCTATTATATGTGCTGACTGACTGCTTTTTTTTTTCTCTTTACATATGATCACGAATCATGGATGTAGGGTTGTGGGTAAGTTTCTTTTTCTATGTGTGTTGAATCTTACGACTATACAAACATTCTGTTAATTTTAACATTGTAAACTTTATTTTAATACTCTAAATGTTTTGTTCTCTCTAAGTGTGGTTGAATTCAAAGATGAAGAATTTGTTAAGAAAGCATTAGAAACTATGAACAAATATGATCTTAGTGGAAGACCCCTGAATATTAAAGAGGTATGGTTATTGCTACTGCTTTTAACTTGAAATAGTGAAGATACTAGAACTACAGAGATGGCAGTACAGTGTTTTGAACATCTTAGCTGTGTAATTTCCAGTTTAATTTTTTAATGACATTTTCTTCGCGGGCTAAAGTCCTGTTGGCCTTGGTACTATGCCGAGTGAACTGACAAAAAGTGTGTCCTAAAGTCAAAATAATCTGTTTTTCTTTAAAACAACTTCATATTCTTACTTTAATGTCATTAAGTCTTTCTCAGCCTAAATGATTCTATGTTTACATTGCTTACCTGCTTCAAAATATGGCACAGAATGAGCTGAGTATCAGACTACCACTACATATGTGCAAAAATGGGGCTGGAAGTAGAGAACTTGTGCTGACTGGAAAGTGAAATTAATGTCAACATTTCTGTTGTAGTGTTGTAGTATATGATGGTGTCTGATGCCGTTCTTTTTGTCCTGTTACAACTTCAATAATAGTATTATTAAATAAAAAAAACCAACCCAACAACCTAATTAAATTAATTCAGTTCTTGGAAGAAGGTGCTAGACTGACAGTCCTTTAGATTGAAATCTTTTCTACTTGTCCATAGGCTAGGTACAGCATGTGAAGTGGCAGTGCACGCTTCCTCAACAAGTGCTTTGCCAATATGCCTCAACCCTCATCTGAAAGGACCCACCTCTAGAGGTGAGGGAATTAGGTCTCCATGCTCATTCAGTTCTTGATCCCTCTGACATGGACAAGGATATTAGTTGATAATTTTGATGGGTTTATGTAGAATTTCAAATCGTACTTTTTTGTTTGTTGCCAGTCCTTTTGTTGATGATTAAGTTGGCTTTATTTTTGCCCATCTTTCAGGATCCTGAAGGTGAACATGCTCGTAGGGCATTACAGCGTGTAGGAGGACAGTTTCCAGGAGGACATGGACCCGATGTGGCACCTGGAATAATGAATTTGCCACCTTCTATTCTCAATAATCCAAACATTCCTCCTGAGGTTATCAACAACTTGCAGGCAGGCAGGCTTGGGTCCACTATTTTTGTTGCTAATGTAAGTTTAATTTTTTTTTTATAACTGTAATATTTGATCTCTAGAAACCATCTTATGTTCATGCATAGTTCAGGTTTCATATAAAGAGGAAATGGGAAATTAGTTCACAATTAGTGTATTAAGCTAAAAATGTTGGCTATGTATACAGCTTATGGACATGAAAGATAAGTTAAACTCTTGAGGCTGACATACACTTTTAATTATTGCACAGTCATCTGTTGATTTGAAAAAATATTTTATACATCTTTCCACTATAAATTTATGGTTGCATTTTTTTTTAATTAAATGTATGCTTCAGTTTATCTTGCTAGTTACTTTAGACTAACAAACTGTTATATTGGAACTTTTAAAGTTCTTTATTTGCACAAAAGAACTATGGCTGCAAGAGGACTTACGGGAGTACAGCTGCTCTTGACAAGAACCAATCCATTTCTGAATGTTAATATGCTAATTAAAGTAAAATATGTGCATGTAGTGTAAATTGTTGCTTTTAGTTGACATTTTTTGACTTGATTGCAGTGTGTCTATATTAGAAAATCCCGGCTATTTACATATATCAAGCATTTTGTGAAGCTGAAGGGTTACAACAATGCAGAAAATCTCTTCCAAATGTACTGGCAGAACAGAAACATGCTCTGAAGTCACTAATGTATTTCTGTGTGTAAGCTTGACTTTAAAGTTGGGTGGAAGAAACTGAAGGAGGTATTCAGCATTGCTGGAACTGTGAAGCGTGCAGACATCAAAGAAGATAAAGATGGCAAGAGTCGAGGAATGGGAACAGTTACCTTTGAACAAGCGATTGAAGCTGTTCAAGCAATATGTATCCTTGGTTTTAAAAAATAGCTGGTCAAATACGGATTAGTCTTTAATAGCTTCTGATAGCGTCGTTTTGCAAATGGTACTTACTTGCCTTGTAACTAGTATGTAGGGACTAGAGTGTAATACTGTGCATATATGTTTTTGTTAGTGACTGAATTTACTGCTGGAGTCTAAAAAGGTGTTTCTGATAATGTTGAACAAGATTAAAATATGTGGGAATGTGATGTGTGAAACTGGCTTTTATATACATAACAGCTTGCATAGTTTCTGCTGGCCTTTGAATTGGCATTCTAAAGATTAACTAAGGAAAGGTAAGACTCCTAAAAATGGTACAGAAATAAAATAAGTTATTACAGTGAATCTTCTAAAATAGTTAAATTGTCTTCTGTAGTTGATTTCTTGACTTGAATTTCTTCAGCTATGTTCAATGGACAATTCCTGTTTGATAGACCCATGCATGTTAAAATGGTAAGTTGCTTACTTTCTACCTTACATGTCTCTTTCAAAACATTGAAAGGATCATATTATGACATCCTTGGTTTTTTTATCAGGATGACAAATCGATTCCTCATGAAGATTTCCGTGTTGCAGACAGCAAAACTTCACAATTACCTCGTGAGTTCACACTGTTTCTCCTCCTTGCACTTAATATATGTTGATACAGTCTTTTTGTTTGTAGTTTGTTTGTTAGTACTTTTGCTTACTGTGGTCTCTATGATACAGAGGAAAATCTTTTTCTTGTGTTACTTGTTTTTGTTTTCAAGGTGGTCTTGGTGGCATTGGTATGGGACTCGGACCAGGTGGACAGCCCATCAGTGCAACACAGTTGAGCATGGGTGGTGGAATGGGGACCGTGGGTCCAGGAGGTAAATCTGTGATCTTAAATTTTGACTTTTACAGAGCTTTAAGTTTAACATTATCATTTCTGTGTTTGGAAGAATGACATACTCTTGACAAAGCAAGCCTTGTGTAGTGTTCTTTTGAGATGTTAACTGCCTCTGCGTTTTTTTAAATCAATTAAGATCTTACCTGTCTTCTAAAGTGTTCGTCTTTTTGTTCTAAAGGTATGGGAATAGACGGTCCAGGATTTGGTGGAATGAATAGAATGGGAGGTGGTACGTATAGTCAAGTTCTTTGCATTAAGTATTTTTTTAATATTGTATAGAAAGCACCCTTCCTTATTTTACAGGACTTGCTGGATTTCGTGGAATTGAAGGAATGCCTAACATGGGAGGATTTGGAGTCAGCCGAATGGGAGGTAGGTGAACATTGTTCCTGTACACTTAGTAGTTTGCTAATATTGATTAAAAGCCCTTTCTTTTGGGATGGGTGATGTAGATGAGTTCAAGGGAAATACAGTCAGTGGCATGAGTAGAGGCATAGGAGCTGGTGTGGGAGTTAAGCATTTAGTAGGCGCCTCTGACTTGTGCCTTAAACCCACTTCTATTTAACCAACCAGCTGTGAAACGAGTGTTGTATAAACACCAGCTTAGATATATGTTAACAGAATATTTCTGGTGGTTTTTTTTGCTTTGTTCCCTACAGAAATGTTCCGTGGTGGAATGGGAGGAAATATGGACCGAGAATTTGGTCGTAGTGACATGGCATTGAACCGTGGGTTTGGAGATTCTTTTGGAAGGATGGGTATGGTAACTGTTAAATTTCCTGTGGCAAATTGCAACATACTGGGCGAGTTTTACTAGAAGAAGAAACTTGGTTTCACTGGGTCATCTTCGTCTGTTCCTTCTCCCCCGGTCATTACTATAAGGATGTAATCTGAGTATTCATTATAGTTGTTGCTTAGAGTGGAGGTTAAAGTGTGGGGCTTTTTCCAGTCTGTAAAATATATCCAAAAATAACAACTTAAGAAATGCATTTGGCTTCATACTGTTAACTTTGTGAGGTATTGAGTCTTTTGGGTATTAAAGTATACACTTCTGGTAATTGTGAAGAAGCTGCCCATGTACCACCTTTGTAACTTCCAGGAGCCTGCTTTTGCAAATGCATGCTGGAAAATTGTTTTTACGGCAAATAAGGTAGCATTGCATGGGAACAGTGAATTTTGGTGCCCTCTGTTTTCTTCCTGCTTTCTGAGCTCAAGCAGCTCGGAATGGGGTTTATTGGCCTTTCCTGTAACTGAGCCACTTTGTTTTGTTTATAGGTCATGTCTTGTTGGCAGAGTTCATCTTGTTACTTTTGGGTTCCCTCAAACAAGATACTTTTCTCTCTTAAGAGACCTGGGAGTGCCAACAGTTCTTGCCCTTTGTTACTATACTTTTACCTGGATGAATGCAGTATAGGAGACAGGTTTCCTTCCCCCTCCTTCACTGTAACTGTCTACTTGCAACATAGGATAAAATCTGTTTCTTAAGGGAAAATCCAAAGCCACTTCAGTTATAAATGTTCATGCAAGCAGTAGACTTCCAAGTCTTCTGGTAACACACATTGGTTTTGAAATGAATGACGTGGCCACTGTGAGAAACTGATGTGGGAGTCATTCATTCAGTAGATCCAGCAAGCTTCAACTTAAAACCAATCAGCAATCTTGACATCTAAATACTATTCTGAGAACCAAGATAAGAGTTTCCCAGCTTTTCCTTAAATAATGGAAGGAAATTGTAGGGTTTTACAAATACAATAGTTAATAGATAACATATTTAATCAGGGAAGACCCTAGTGTACTCCTGTTGCTATATTTATGTTAATGGCATCTTAAATGCTGTGAGTGCGTTTTGCGTTAGTATCCTGCCAGTTTCAATGAGGGCAACTTAAAGACAGTCTTTGATTGGGCTATGGCATCAATTAGTGAAAATGAGGATGTTTGATTTGCAACAGAATCATTGGAGTTGCTGTTTGAATAGCCAAAATTTTGAAGTATCCAAAAAATCAAAGGTTGTGTCATAGAGCATCTCTGAGTATATAATTTTTCATTGGTGAAAAGCCAGTGGGGGGAAACTACAGGTAAAGGATGTCTCTAAGGTCACAAACAGCTGAAATCTTGCTGATTAGGATTATTTGAGCTTTCAGGTTGTTTTTTGGGTTTTTTTTGAAGTGCATCTTAGACTGTTGGAGAGACTTTCGTTTTTCTTCTCTTTGAAAGAGCAGGTGTAGCAAACAACTAAGGTTTTCTAGCTCTGGAAAACCAGCAATTTTTGTTCTTTACAATTCTTTTTAAGGGCAAAACCCAGTCATGTTGACAGAAGTCTCAAAATTTGACTTGGTGTTTCATTGCAAGACCGTCTCTGGCCTAATGAACAAGTAATAAGATCATCGTCATATGCAAACCATTGGCTGAAGCACTGGGAGTAATCCTGCTGGTGTTGAAAGAGGGTAGTTTTTTTTAAACAGGCTAGTCCATATTTTTTGAGGTCTTGGTATAGCTATGACAGCATGTTGTCTGGAGACAAATATTTCCCACAAGAGACTGGCAGGGAGCAATTGTTGCTGTTTTGAACCGTGTGGAGAAAACAAATCTAATGGAAGACTCAGGATGACCTTTTTTAGATACTAAAATGATGGTATCTAGCCAAAAGATGACAGTTACAGATCTGTTTTCCCATAAGTAAAAACTGAGCTGTTTCTTCTAGGTGTGAAAATCAAGCAAGAAAAATGCAGCTGACAGTTGCACTCTGTTCTGCAGTGACAGGAATGTAGTTCTTTTGAGTTTCTACAATTCTAGAAGCTCCCTTGGGATTATTTTCCTGAATATTAGCACTTCAATGAAAAGAACTATTTTTACCTCACTCTAGAATCAGTCTCTGATACCATTCTGGAGATTCCACAGTTCTGCAAACAGCTTTTGTTAAGCATTGATCCCCTTTCTTTCTCCTTTCTCCCCACTAAATTCCATCAATTCATCTTCATCTGCAGTAAAGACATTGGGAGAGCTGCTTCTCACTTTTGCACTGGTTTCCTAAAAATGGGAGAAACTAGGTCATTTCTGTACTATGAAGTTCAAATAAGATGAACCCTTCAGTTTGGAGGCTGTTCTTCCCAATGTGGGAAATGGCTCATTTAGTTTTAAGATATATGTGCTGCTGACAGACTGTCAGAGGGGGAGAAAAGCTAGAAATAAGTAAGAGTAGCTTAAATCCTATAATAGAGAAGGAGGAACTTTCCTATTTAATTTAAATAATAAAGGCACAGTTTCAAGTGTTCTGTAGAAAAGAATTGCCGGGTAACGTTGAGCTCAGCGTGTGCTTTGTTGTCACTAACTGGTGGTTTCAGCATATATCACTTTGTTATTTTTTTTCCTGTTTAGGTGGTGCAATGATTGGTGTTTTTGCAGGAGGAATGGGAGCGCCTAGCATGGGCCCAGTAAGATCTGGAATGAGTAGGTTAACTTGTTTCAATAGAATGTAAATGCATAGGCAATGTAATGATATGGTGTATGTGTAATTGTATCAGGGAATTTAGTTGTGGTGTAGTGTCTTGCCAGTGTTGGAAGAAGTAGAATTCTGTTGCATGTGACTGCAAGTCTGATAGTCTTTAAAGCTGTTTTGTTGAGGTAAAAGTTCAGAGGAAAACTTGCTAATAGTCTTTCCCTGAATCTTCGTTTTGAAATGGTTTTAACTTCTGGCTTGGGGGGAGAAGTGATTCAAGTAAACTTGCGTTCCAGAAAAAAGACAAATAGGCACAGTTATTTTTGTGAACTTCATGAAGCTGAACTTCAGTAATCTTTCATAACTGAAATAAAAAATCAGCCTTGAATTTCAGATTATCGCTCAGTTTAATTTTGTGCAAGGCTCCAGTACTAATTTTGTATTACAGCAAACGTCTGAGTTCCTCAGGCTAGAGCAGATGAGAAACTAAAAATCTCACTAGTGGCAATCTTGAGAGGCATAAGGCTTAAAGAGAACGTCCCTCATGAATGATCTTGATAGTTACGCTTTACATTAATTTTTAATTATGAATCTAGACAGGTTTATAATAGGATATTTGAATGCCATTGATGTTAGATCTTTATATATAATATACATTAATATATTTCGTTGTGTGTGTCATAGGAAAGTCCATGCTCTTCACAGTACTTGAAGTAGCATCTGTTCTCTGCCAAATACGCTTTCGCTAGAAGATTGTGTCATTAAGTGTGGGTACAGCTGCACTAAGTAAAGCTGAATGTGAATGCAGGAAGCAAAATGAACAAGCATATATGGTCAAGTTATTTGTGTCTTGACATTGTTGCAGTTATTTACTTGATCTCTTTTTGGTACAGGTTACCAGGATTTTATTAATAAAACCGGACAGCCTTTAAATGTGAATGCTTTACTTGTGTTCACCGTTTTACTACCTTAGTGTGACTAATAGCTTGGTGCAGTTTGGTTTTTACTTTTATTTCAGAACTGACACTTTGTATCTTCCAATACTAGCCATGCTACTAGATAAATCACTGCGCATGTATGAAGCTATGTTTTATATTAAAGCAGTTTTATTAAAGTTATTTTCCTGACACAAAATAATTTTTTAAATTATTTTTTTTAAATACTTGCATGTTTATTACTAAAAAGATTTTTGTTTTATCCTCCTTTTCTTCCTCTGTGTAGGTGGTGGAATGGGTGGTATGAACAGTATGGCTGGAGGAATGGGAGTGGATCGGATGAGTTCTGGTTTTGATCGAATGGGACCAGCTATGGGTGGAGGCCTGGAAAGGAACATTGATATTGATCGAGGATTTGTGCCTGGCCCGATAGGAGGTGGCATGAGAGAAAGATTAGGCTCTAAAGGCAACCAGATATTTGTGAGAAATGTAAGCATCTGAATACGTAGAAACATGAGCTTATTTTTTGTGCATGTTTGATTACATGCTCTTTGTCTCTTTGTAATATTTTGTTATCAATAATGCTTTTTTATTCTAGCTTCCTTTTGACTTGACCTGGCAGAAGCTAAAGGAGAAATTCAGCCAATGTGGTATGTATATGAATGAATCTTAACCCTGCTCAGCTTCATCGACTTTGTGTTTTATATGGTGTTTATTAGATAAGGACAGGAAGACAACGTTGTTGCCTTATCGTGAAGAAGAATCTGGCTAGCTTAGTCCTTCTTACTTCCCCCAGTTTTCCTGAGTTATATAAATAATGTTTAGGCATGACATAACACACGAGCCCAAGGTACAGTATGGGCTCTGGTGGCTCTGAGCGCACATCTGCTATAAACCTTTAACCCGTTCTACTTACTAATTACTCTTTGAGCTTTTTCTTTTTTGAAGCAGGTATTATGTATCCACTGGCCAAAACAGAGTATATAATGTAGCATTTATTTTTAGACAAATGCATGCAGGGACCTGGGCCGTCCAGGTTATGCATTGCTTCCAGAAGTGGTGCTGCATCAAATCAAGAGTTAGCAATTTTGCCAAAGTGGCAGATTGTTTTTTATTCAAATAGATGATCCCGATTAGCATATTTGCAGGCTGTACTGCTTCCTCTTTATGTTAAGAAATAAAGGCCCTTTTTATATAAGATAAAGGATTGCTACAAATATCCAATAATTCTTTTGATTTAATTCAGAAAAGCTGTTTTTTCACAGAAGTATATGAAAAATGAAACTTGGATGTAGAAATATGATTATTTTGTTTTGAAAACATACTTTTAGAATGGAAAGCTTTAACTGAATTACAGGATGGCTTTTCTTATTTTGGAGAGACAGAAAAGACAAAACATACTAAGACAGTCTTCATACAGCTGTTTACAGATTTGATATACGTTAGAACTTGCAGTTCAATTATGAAGAATTTTCAGGTGTTCACATGTTTTTGTAGCTGGAGGATACAACAAAACAGGTTCTCTTTTTTTTTTTTTTCTTTTTTCTTAAGTCTTAACTGCCTGGGCAACTTTCAGATAGTTCAGAATTATTATTTTTTCATGATCTCCTTGGCAACTAACAGATGTAATAATTATGTTGAATTGTTTTTAAGAATTATAAGCACAAATATAAGCAACAGATTGTATTCACACCAGTATTGTAAGGAAATATAAAGACTGTCTCTATGTTCAGTTTCTTTCAGTGAAAGGCTGGTCTTCTATGATATTTAAAAATAAAAAAACTATGTATTTTAGGGGAAAGTTTATTGTTCCTAGTGGTATCTGGGGGCTTGGAATTGGTGTGCTACAACATACCATAAACAAAAACTCATTAGCTTCCAGGCATTGGACATTCTCTGAGGTACCAAGACATCTAGATAAAAATGTTGCCTCATGAGTTGAGTGTCCCATCTCAAGAAAATGTTTCGGGGAATTTAATAGTACATGCTACTTGCCACCAGTCCTAGCCTGGTAACTTTACTGTTTTCAAGTCTTTTAATTTTGCCGTGCAGCTTCTTTACAAAATCGCTTGATTGTTGTGAATGCTTGATAATGTTGTGGTGAACATGGTGGACTGGATTGAACTGTAATTCAGTTAACACCTGATGGTAGTTACACTTCTGGCAGTCGGTAGAATGCAACACAAAACTTGCCCTTAGTGTTATAGGGCACTTTGTTTCAAGTTTGAGGTCAAGTACAGGCATACTTTCATCTTACGCTAGGGTGAAAGAAGGATTTGAAGTAGTGGATCTTAATTTGGATTCTTCACTGCTGTTTTGACCTGTGTCACCTTCCCTGAATAAGTGAATATACCATCAGTCTGAAAGTGCTGATTTCATACGTCCCCTTAGATTATATTTTAAAATGGTTGTTTTTGTGACTTCTGATGAGTTCTTTAAGTTGTTAGTGCACTGAAGACTTGAAATAACTGCTGTTTAACTTATTTATTCAGGTCATGTAATGTTTGCAGAAATAAAAATGGAGAATGGAAAATCAAAGGGCTGTGGAACAGTCAGATTTGACTCACCAGAATCTGCTGAAAAGGCCTGTAGGATAATGAACGGCATAAAAATCAGTGGCAGAGAAATTGATGTACGCTTGGATCGCAATGCATAATTTAAAACTGTGTTCAGGAACATTCCTATGTCTGTTTAGCTTCTCTTATCCTAGTAAGTCATTTTTAGTAACATTGTATGCTTACAAAAACTGTAAAAAGGAACTTTTAAATCCCACCAGCCTTTAACAGTATAGTGTTTAATATACTGTGATACTTGTTAACTGAATCTTACTATGTTTGGTTTTTAAAGACAATTTGCCTGATTTTTGTTGTTTTTTTTTAGAGGCACTGAGCACCTGCAGGTCCCTGTAGACCGTGGAAGCTTTGGATGCTCAGCGCCTTTGGAAAATTAGGCCAAGTGTCTCTAGTCATTCAGTTTAAATGAATGGTTATACTGTTTTTAATAAAATAAGCCATTTTCTCTGTTAATCTCAAGATTGCATAGTGGGATTTGTTTAGTGTTTTCTGATTTTTATTTTTTTCCCCCTCAGCGTGTATCAACATTGTAATGTAAAAACTAGATGTCTTTTTTCAGAATTTTGGTTTTATATGTGCGTTGTAGTCATACTGTAATTCTTGACTCTAAAAGAAAGGGCTCCAATTAGGCTGTGATGTTTTCGTTCTACTTAATATTACTGTAATGACATGACTTAGTTCTGTAAATAAGATTTAGAGCCCAATGGGAGTTTTGATTTTTTTTTTTTATTATTTTGACTAAATGAAGAAACCAGTCTTTCTCTCCTGCTTTTTATTTTTTTCATCAGTATAATAACTGATTAAAACTAGTTACCACAGACCCTTGTAGGATTGTTGCCTATGATGCCAAGTTCATATAAAATTGCTAAAACAGTAAATACTAAGTACAGTACAAGACAAATTCCTCCCAACTTTTTATCTATTTTCCAGCCATTCAGATGAACTGCCAGAAAAATAAAACCAACAGAACAGATAAGAGAAATGGCTGTGTATGTCAAACCACTGCTGTTCACTTCTATGGGTCCTGATGTATTTATGAAGGCAGTTTTTATAAACCAGGGTATTCCCAAACAGAGCATATCAAATACATTGGATCCTACAATGTTAGACATAGCCATATCTCCATTTCCTGTAAAAGAAGAAGTACAAATAAGTCTGCTTAATTGTATTATACGAAGCTGCTAAACTGTTTTGGAGGAACAGGCTGTCAGCCTTCAGTTTCTTACAGAGCACCCTTTTCAGACTTTGCATTGAAAGAATTATAGTCACGATTCTACAGAATATGGTTTTGGGTACCACAAGCATTAAAATAAATAATATAAAAAAGGTCTCCCTAAATCACCAGCATCTGCACAGTTGCACTTAAGATAAGCTAGACAGGCTATTATAAAATCCAGTCAAGTTGAAAATACCAAGACCTACAGTTCTGTTTTGCAGTAAAACTAACACTTGATCAACAACAAAACAAACTAGAATACTTCTCTGAGATACTGAGAGGTTTTTAAAAGTCTGAGCCACAGCTGCTTCAGGTAAGCTATTTATTTATTATTAGTAAATTAAGCTCTAGAATTCGGAGCAAAACTTTTGAAGTTACTCCTTGAATTTCTGGAAATGTTGACTAGAATTCTTTTTTTCTTGGTACCTTTTAAAGACATGCATTGGAATGAGCCTGAATACTAAAATCTTTACCTTTTCGAGCCACCAGCACGCTTGCAACTGTATCTGGTACACTTGTTCCTGCTGCTAGTAATGTGAGACCCATTACTGACTCTGGAATTCCCAGTGTTTCACCTGCAGTTGATAAATAACGGTAGAAAATGCAAGTATGTTTTTAGTGTAAGTTTCATCTGAAGAAGTTGTTTTGGACTTTGTTTGCTGGAGAAAGGATTAGTAATCATACAGTCATTTCAAAAGGAATGTGTCAGCTAACTCAACTAAATATGAAGTGACTGAACCATGAAATAGTTAAAAAAAAGAACAACAACAAAGAAAGAAGTCCTTGTTCTTCAGTCAAATAGAAAAAGAATTGTAGTATAGTAACTGTCTTTAAGTTCCTCAAAGACCTGCATGGAATGTCTCCAGTGGTCAAGACAATAGCAATTATTAATTTTCTTGTTTCAGATACAGTAGAAGTTTAAATACCTAACAATTTACTTTTTTTTTTCTTTTTTTTTTTTTTCCTTGTAGAAAATATAATAATGTCTTCTATGTTTTTGGGCATCTCATTGTTAGTGCTCAAAGCTCATGAAGCAATAACTATAACCACCCTCTTTAAAGGTAGGGGGGAATAAAGCACATGAATTTACTTGGGGAGGAGGGTCATTGGGATCATTACTACAGTACTGTCTCTACATGGCCTTACCATTTCACTCCAGTTAGAAAGTTCTTTTGTTGGATTTTGAAGAATCAAAATGCAGAATTTTTATATGACTTTTAAGTGCAAGTAATCTTTTAGAAGTGTGAGTTTCTTCAGGTAAATACTGGTTTAAATTAATAAAAGTTTAATTGTTACTGAAACAGCAGCTTATTTTTCCCCACTTGTTTTTTAGCCTTACATGTCCTGTAAGCGTATTAATTTCTCACTTAAAATGCAGGGATTCAGATCTTCAAAACTGTTTTAGCAGCTGTACCATTCAAAAGCATCGATACGCTGAAGTATTTGATACCTCTATTCAAACTATTAAGTTACTAGTTTTTCTTAAACTTTTTTGTTCACTAAAAAGTACCTTAATATTTTTTTTTTTAAATCTGAATTCTTACTTGCAATATTTGAACACTAATAAGAACAGTTTTCTTAAAGTAAGAGGCAGTGCTCTGTAAACTTAGGTCAGCAATGCTTGCCTAATACATACCAGCTTAGTCTAGATCAGCCCAGTAAATTTATGTTTGAAACTATTTGTTGGTTCAGAGGGACTAACATGTTCCTGTTGCAGAATTTGTACTGGTATTTATTCTTCCATCACTGCTAATGTAAGAGACTTGTAGGATGAGGGACTGACAAGATCAGCTTTTATAAACCATTCAGGCTGGAAAATAATAGGGTCACGCCAAGCAAACCAAGGTGAATACAGCCTTATGTACCCAACGGTAGTTTCTAGCCCTCTGAAGGTTGTAAGAAAGAATTTAAACTCAGGTGAATCTAATTTTTCTGTTATTAGATAGATTTATTTCCATTTAATGTGTAGTTGTTTTTGGGTTTTGTTTTGGGTTTGGTTTTTTTTTTTTTTTTTTCTGGCAACTGACCATAAAAGAGAGAATGGTCTTATTTTTCTAGCCTTTAGTTAATTTTGTGCATTGGTAGCAGTATCCTGCTGTAAGTAGTCAAATTTTCTTTGCTAGCAACAAAAAGGTGTACTAAGTTAGGTTTGTTCTTGACCATCAAAATTTAGTCCCCAGCTATGCTACCGTCATGACATTCTGATAGGCTGTATATGCAATGATAGAATCTTTGAGTCAACCTTCATGAAAGAACCTGGACTTGAATGTAATGTGTGTGTAACTTTTAGCATTTTAACGTGTAAATAGAACATATTTGACATAGAAGTAGTGGGCCAAAGACCCCATATTGCTTGTGATGGCTCTTCAAATTGGACTAACACTAATACACTGTTTGAATCTCCAGTGTACCTGCTTTCATATGAATTAGTGGTTTGTCTAGTAGAACAGCCATAACTTTCATTTGAATCCCGTTTCAAAGGCTTCTAGCATTCAGACAGTAAACCCTTGCCCTTTAGTTACAAGTGGAAAATTATTTGGCCAAGGAGTGAACCTGGTGGGTGTTTTATCCAGTGACCTACTAGTAATTTCTCAAAGGTTTATCAAACGTGTAGGTCTGTTTCTGCACTGAACAAGGAGTTATTCATTGAACTTAAGTTGAAAACGAGTTTAGGGTGCTGAACTAGCAGAACACTTGAGTAGGATTAGTGAGCTATAATGTGGAAATGGCAAGCTTTGTAACATTTTGTTCTTGTTTAGAGATTTGTTTTCTGCTTGTTCTTAAAATGAAAAACTGGATTTTTTTTTCAGGCTGACTGGAGAAACAGTGAAATGAGGAGACTTTTAGTACCTTAAGATATTTTTAAGAGAATGTTTTTACACAGAAGTTCATACCCCTTCTGTCACTTAAATGCAATTCTTTCACTGCTTCACTTTATGATGCACAATTGTAAGAGGTATACATATACACACCCCAAGAATGTTTAATAAACGCATGATGCTGTAGTTGAAATAAAATAGGGCAAAAATTTGGGAGGCTTTTTTGGCAGTTAATGCAAAATCTCTTACTGTAGTGTTCGAGAAGAATGTAGGTATAGAGATAATGAATCTTCTGCAGAACCCTGAACTTTAAATTTCAGTCTTGGTGGATTCCATGTTTGTCTGACTTCAGCTTGACTAGTTTATTGCTGTGTATCTGACAGTATCACTTCTTGAAGCAGTTTAATGAAACTTTTTTTTAATATAGGCTGGGTTTTGTAGCTATGTAAACATTCATGTGATGGTAAGCAGTCTGAAGCAGCTAAACTCTGAATGGTTTTCTTTAGATGGAAGAAGGTGGCAAACTAAGCAGTCAAACATAAGTTTTTATTGGTTTTGTTTGCTGTGTTTTTTACAGCAAAGTATGTGTTGCTAAACTGACTGTTAATTGTGGAAGGGAAAACTCTTTGCAGGGAGAAAACTTTTTTCAGTGATTCTAGACTAGTTGATTCTGTATAGCAGCAGCACTTTAGGTACCTACCTGCTATTGTTACCATCCATACAAGAACGTAAGTTATTGCAGAAATCCATGCTGCTGAAATTAAAAATGTCACCATGAACCAGTTCCTCCAAAACTGTCTTCTGCAATCTGGTATAGTCAAGTAGAATAGTGTAATAATAGGAAGGGATAACACCCACAAAATTCTCTTCATGTCTGCTTCAGGCATGGTGAAGACACTTGGATGATCTGTTGAAGAAAAAGTAACAATTTTAAATTGTAGCATTAAGTTTGAATCCATAGCTTACAGGCATATTACTGGCCTCTGCTTGTGAGAATACTGGGAAAAGGTAAAAAATACTTCGAAGTTCTAGCTGTAGTCTTACCCAGTATCTACATCACACTGGACAAAACTCTGAAATGTTTTACTACCATGTCACTATAGGAGAGAAATAATGTGGATGAAAAGCAAACTTTTCTGTAAAGGTTTACATAAATTTTTACCAAGAGTAAGTACCAACTGCTGTTTTTCGCCTAAGTAAAGAGGAATCTGATGATCTGTGGCTACATCATAGCTATTCCTCTACTTCTGATATGCATATTTTTGGCTACAGACCTGCCATTGTCGTAAGAGAATAGTATACATTAGTACTGTACCGATGTGTCTTTCAGCTGCATGTTACAAGCAGTGTTGCTGGGAAGTTTCATATGTGCATTGCAAAGGCTGATGGAAGTCTGCTGTTACAACTGACACAATGAGCAACCTTCCTAGCATTCCTCTAGCAGCTAACTTCATATAAATACTCCCACTCTGATTTTGCTTGATGTTATATTCCAGGGAAGAATCATTTAATTAAATACTATGCTGGAGGTTTTTTGTGAACAAAATCTTAGTGTATCAGAATCTGCTTTTATTAGTACTAATGCAGACAGGCATGCGGAGCGCCAGAGACAACTGTAATAACACTTATACCTGCAGAGATTTTATCAAGCCCATGCAAGCTTGTTGAAAGTTGGGAATAGTTCAGCTCGTCCTGAAAAATTCCACTATCTGTTCTCGACTGTTGACAAATCAGAGGTCCGCTCTCTTCCCTCCATCCAACCAGTGGCTGCTGCTCAGCGTTCTCTTCCATAGCTTTTGTAAAACATGTACAGCAGGGACTGAACTTTTTCATGAGGTATTGGTTGATTTTAATGTCAAAACATAGTACCAGAATATAGCACCCGTATGTCAATAATAAGGATGCACTTTCATACCTAGAATGAAAAAATAGATTTTACATAACATGTAATATAAAGATACCCTCTGACTCTCTGAACTTGCTAAAATGGCTGTTGTAAGGAGAGGGAGAAAATTTGCATGAGTAGCAAAAGGAAAACACACAAAAGCATATATTTGCAGTTGTATGGCTGGTGTTATGGAAGTTCATGAGTGTCCCCATGTCTTTCAGGAGTTTGATTAATACCCCTCCCCTGCTTAATCTTCTTTGTGTATTTGTATAGCTGCATGTTTTCCAGGGTATCTTACTGATGTTTGCAAAATTGAGACTTCATATGATAGAGAGGGATAGTATGTGCTATTTTGAGTTCAAAACTTCAGAGATCCGGTGCTGGACCTGAGTTGTTGAGGCAACAGGAGTTTCGGTGTTGATGGAAGAGTTAAAACATCAGAAGCTCATGATCCGCTGCTTCCGGTAGACAAATGTTTTTCTTAACAGTGATGCTATCAAAAGAAAGGCTCAAAAGGAGTAACCTATGAAGACTAATTGCTGTGGCAGAACAGTTACAGAAATTGTGAAGTCTGTACAGACAAACCTATGCAGATCAAACTTCATAAGTATGCAGGGTTTGAATGTTTAGTTAATAATCTTTTACAAGCATTGTGACTTTCTGTTTTTTGAAACCCACAGGATGTTTATTTCTGTTAGTGAATGGCAGTTCAGGCTACTTGAAGTTCGGGGTTTTTTTTTCAAAATGCTGTCTCACTAATCTCCAGTCAACATGAATTCGACACTACTTGTGCTCTTACCAGTAAATTCTGTTGTCAGATATCATCGCAAGGACCGCCGCTACGCTAATTGTATATGCCAGACAGTCTCTAAACAGCGGCCAACAGGATAGCCTCGAAACCTGCAGATCACAGATTCATTTACTTTTCTTAAACTTGTCTGTAATACTTTCACTAAGTGCTGTAAATGCTGCATCAATATGTTGTTTCTATATTATGTAAAAATTTAAGATTCTTAGGAATGACTTGAGTATGATATTTAACAAGGTAGTGTTTTTAAAAACTTTCATAGCAAGTTATCTTAACTGATTACATGCTGGTTTTGCTACTAAATAATAAACTTGGCAGTTGTCATAGTAAGTCTCTCTTGGCTTTTGTTGGTAAATGAGAAAGGATAACCATTGGCTCTTAGGAGCAGAACTATCAAAGTTGATACATACCACGCTGGAAAACAGCCCGCAAGCTGCAGAAATACCAAGAAGATTATAGATTGCTGATCCAAGGATGGTGCTGACGCCGATATCTCCCTTTGTCACGAAGACTCCTATAAGGAAAATGACTCCCTGGTATGTTTCAGTTTGGCATGCAAGGAAAAGAATTCTAGATTCTGAGGAATCAAAACATATGTCTCTTACCTAGAAAAGCAGTGACAAGCTCTGGAGCAGAGCTTCCAGCAGCCATAAAAGTTGCTCCAGCAACATCCTGAGAGAGGCCAAGGCCTGAGGATAGAGCAAAATAATTGCTTAAAAGAAGAATAAAATAACTTAAAGTAGTCTGTACCCTTTACTTGCATTAGTGTATAATGTTAGAAGCTACTGCAGTTTAATAGAATGAAGTTTGCTTACTTTCATACAGTTAATACATTTATTTGAAATTGGTAAAATAATACATTGAGAACACAGCCTCATTTATTGGGCTAATTTATTTCTAACTTTATTACAGAAATCAGTGTAAATACCAGAAAAGTACTGATAATACAAGAGACTTGGGCATGATCTTGAAACGTAAAATAGGCATATGTGTGCAGGCTTTATCTGTTTTATATGGGTAATAATTGTGGGGAGAGTCCTTGGACTCTGGTGTGATATTGCTACATGATCCATGTCAAGTCTATCTATCTTCCAGGGAAATCCATGCTACTGTGTCTTCAGAAATACTAGTTAAATTCAAGCCAGTGCTACGATCTTAAAATCAAATTTTCACTTCGTACGGACAGTATAAGAGCCTGTGTCTTGCTTGAGTGAAATGAAATTTTTGTTCTGGTAAGTTGACTGTTTCTGAAATGTAACCAACATTGTGGATTGAGTTCTGCCCGCTGAGCACAGGGGTGTGTGGCTAACTGTGGAAAAAAGTCTGACAAATGCTTATTTATCATCAATAAAATACAGCTGTACAGCAGTGTTTAAGCTTACATTTTCTGTAAGTGTTCTGGTCTGGAAAATGTTTTCCAGTGTTCAGGGATAAGTTTCCCTGGGGTGGGTTGTTTTTTTTTTAATTCTTGGCAATGAAATACTGAACTCTCAGCCAAGACCATCTCTTTCAGTGATAGTTCAGAGGAATTATTACAGGTTTGTTAGACTACTTAGGACAGTTGTATCCGTGGTATTCCTTCCCCCTCCTGCATCCTGCCTTTAATATGTAAACAGTAGGTCATCCTGCTCCTTGCTGACTACTTAGAGAAATACAGGAACTGGCAATGTACTTAATTCCCATGTTTTTAATATAGGGAGAGTTTTGGTTTCTTGGTTTGGTTCCCTTCCCTCCCTGTTGTGGTTTTTCCCTTTTGCCGGCAGCCTGGACGCATTGTTGCTCACCCCAGAGTCGCCCATCAGCTCAGGTAATCCCGAGGAAGGTTTACCATTTTCCTCCAGGCACAAGGAAAGCAAATTTTAAACGACTGCCTGTGCAAAGTCTAATCAGAGTATGGATTTTTTTCAATCCCTATCAACATATTGTATCAAATTAAATATTGTATTGGTAGGTCTATGCACGGACACTGAAACTTACGTAGTTTTGCCCGCGGAGCACTTGTAACTTGGAAGCTTTTTAAAAAGAGACTGTTCTACAAAGAGGTGCTTAGTTTTGCAGGGAAAAGACGGGGGATGTTCACTTACATTCGCTGATGATCTCTAGGGAGGGTAGGAAGTAATCGTCGCACACGATGGACACGGCCAGAAACATGTAAAGGATAATTAAGAAATAGATAACGATCCCTCCATCCTTCCTCTCCTGCGGTGTAAAAAATCCTTCAGGAAACTCCGATGAAGGAAGGACGCAGCCGGTCCCGTTTGCTGAAAATTGCGCGCAAAGGTGTTACGCCCCGCAGCGCCCACCTGCCGGGGGCCTGCAGCCCAGCCCTCCCCGCGCACCGAGGGCCCGCGCCGGCGGCAGGGCTGTGGCAGCGCGGGCGAGTGCGGCGGGCCCGGGCGGGGGTCCGGCAGCAGCGCCCCCCGCTCCCTACCTGCGTCTGCGGCCAGGCGCTGGGCGCGCGCGGCGCGCGGCAGGGACAGCAGGGACAGCAGCAGCGGCAGTAGCAGCGCCCGCATCGCGGCGGCTCCCAGCGCGGCTCTGAGCGCGGGCGGGCGGCGGCCGGCGCTAGGGCCGGCGGGGTCACGTGAGGGCGGCCCCCTGCCCCCCGCCCCCCCCCCCCCTCCCATGGGCACCGGCCACCCCCCGCGCGGGCCGCGCTGAGCTCCGCGCGCGCCCGGCCCGGGCCCGCGTTCCCGCCTCAGCCGCCGCCCCCCCTTCGCCTTCGTGAGGAGAGCGCGGGGCCGCGCCCGTGGCTGCGGGGCCTGTGGTGCGGGCTAGGGCTGCCGTGCGGGGGTGGGCAGCGGCAGGAAGTGCACCGAACCTTCCTCCCCCGCTTTATTCCCACGGACCCACCGACCTGCCCGGGCCGGGCCGGCCCCGCGGCGGGGACCGCGGTGCTGCTTGGCCGAAGGACCGGGCGGGAGCGCAGCCGCGACCTGCCGCACAGGCCCTCCCTTCAGACCCGCTTCACTGAACCGCTTTGTCTGCTGACCTTTTCACAATGAAGTCATGTGTGTAACTGAGGATTAAATAGTAAAATACAGCCTTTTAGCAAGATGGCTTTGTAAAGCCGCTCCCCCCGCTGCCCCCAGCCACTGCTTTCTCAGAGTCATGCTTCCATCGCATTGCCCTTGGACCTGTCTCCCCCAACGTTTCCAACCCCCTTATGCCAAGTGACACTTTGAGGTGCCTGCATTGTTACTAATAATTTGTTTGGTGCAGGGCTGATGCTTGTCTTTGTGAAAAAGAAGTGCAAACCGGAAAATACTGTTTTGCTTCATTGCATCTAATCCCTCTAAACTCTTCTCATTCCTTGCATCTGTGGTGTTTGGCTAATACGTGATCAGCCTCTCTCTAGGATACAGGAGGAGAGATAAGGTGTAAAAGTGCATATTTTTCTTCTGGATTGAACCAAACAGAACGGTATGTCCGCCATTAGAATATGAACACTGGCTCTCAGAGAAAAAATTTCTGGAACAACAAATTCTACAGCAACTACTGTTGCCTATTCCTGACCCCTCTGTGGCCCAGAATGCTCTTTACCAGACCAAGAATGATTTTAATGGACAAGATTGTTAGGGATGACAACTAACTTTCAGAAATGAGTTCTGTGTACTCTCTGAAAAGCAGACTGCAAGCAGAGTTACAGCAGCTGCTGCTTCTCTTGCTTTACAGGAGAAAATAAATCATTTTCATCTGGAAAGATTTAAGGATTTTCTTTTGAATCCCACTTTGCACCAGAGCAAAAGGGTACAAATTTTGCTGTCTAAATTACTGGCGGCACTTTCCTTACACAGGTCAACAGAAAGGGTTTCGTTATCAAGGTAAGCGGCTTCCCTGCCACTGCCTTTCTTCCTTACCGCTTATTATTTGCCTACTCTTAAAACCTCACCACAGTTTTCTAATATCAGCTGCTTCATGTCAATTAGATGTTTTTTGATGGACTGTTCTTACTGTTTTAAGTTGCTTACAAGCATGCTTCTGATGGGAACAAGTTCTTTGGTACAGCAACACGCTTGCCATGTAGTTAGGAAAGCTCAGTCATGTCATCTCAGGATCTGAGGGTTTCACTGTGCTCTGGTTTTGCTCTGAGTTCAAGCTCTAATTCTATAGACACCCCCTCTCCATGCATAGCTGAAACAAAGCCAGAGCTTTGATTTTACTGAAGAGTGAAACCCACTTAGTTTGCTGAGAAGTTGTGAGTGAGGTTGCTCTGCTATCCTCTCCTTGACAAGCACACCCTGGAGAGAGCAGCAAACAGAAAAAAAACCCCAACCCAAAAAACTAGTCTCCTAGCATGAGGAACCACGTGCTACCTATCTGCATGGTTGACCCAGTGCAAGAATACTGATGGTCAGAGAGTGTTTTGTCCTCAGCATGGCTGCCTGCCTGGTCTGAGCTATTTCAGTCTAAGAGAGCATTCTGCAAAGCTGAGGTGGGTCAACTACTGCTGCATATGTAACACATGCTGCTGCATTTGTTGGGCTGCTGTTAAGATAAAGCCCTACTGTCTTTACTAGTAAAAATAATAAATAAATAAATTTTTCAGAGTTTCTGAAGGAGAGACAGGGGCAGCTGTTTGCTAGTCAGGGTGCTAATACTGACAGACTGCCACCCACTGGGATGTACTGGAAGGCTCTTATGGCTGCCCAAGCACAAAATTCTTTAACAGGTAAGGCAGCATCAAACTGCAGCAGCTGTAGCTTCTTTCCCAGTGAACTTTCCCAGCTACTGCTGAACGCCACATTCGATTGAGGGCAGGGATTTGTTTTGCTACCCCCAAAAGGAGGTTGGGCTGTCCAGAGGTCTGACTCCAGCTGTTTGCTATTTAGGGGGCAGGTGGGAGAAAATGTTCATTGGGATCAGCTGTTGTGTCTCCACACAGCAGGTAGTAAATTTCTTGTGAGTGGGGTAGGACTTTAGTGTTTCTGTGAAAGTCCAAGGAGTTTTTCTATAAGCAATAGATTTGCTTAGTATTGTTTGAGGTTTTTCTTTCCCACTTTCTTCATAATTTTAGCAAACAGGACACGGATAGTGAAGGAAAAAAGCAGGTGAGTTTATCAGAACTTAAGGGGAGTGGGAGTAGTTGTTGGTAGGATCCAGTTTTTGGATAGAAAAGATATGGGGATGGCATGATGAATTCATGACTAGCTTAAAGCAACAACAGCAACAAGAAAATTTTTGTGTGGGCTGGGTTCTGGTCATGCTGGGGGGGTGGGGGAAAGGAGGTAAAGATCCTAGTAAATGATCTGTAGCTAATTTAGGTATAGGTGATTGTATGTACCTGTACAAGAAGGCTGAGTTTCTCTGGCTTCCTTAATGATAAAAGTGCTTGCAATTTTCCTTCTAACTGAAGCAGCAACCTACTGTTTCAACTACAGCTCCATGTCTGTGTCATCCTTTCCTTTATGGTTTTTGGTTTCTGGGGTTGGTTGGGTGGTTGGTTTGTTTTTGTAAGTGGTCTGTAGAAAATTAGCTCAATCTGGATCTGGATGAGTGCCCTCATGCAGCCCCAGCACTGGCAGGAGTGCAGCTTGGTGTTAGCTGTACCCTAGTGTTATGTCTCCTGTCCCAGTATGGGGGCCCTGTGCACAGTGGTGTTCTTTTCATGTATACACCACTTATGCTCCTAGTCAAGTCACGAGGCCTAATGTGCTGGGAAACAAAATGGGTGAAGAAGTTTTCATCTTCAAAAAAAGCCCAACCAACCCTCAAACCCCATCATTCTTGTGGTAATCTGGTGTTATCCTTACTTGGTAGAAAAGAAGCTGAGGATGAACGGACTGCCTGGCCTACTGCTGCAATGGGAGGCTGTGCTAGCGCTGTTCAGGTTGGTTTCCATACTCCTTTTCTTCTGTTTGTGCTGTTCGTGTGGCTGCTTTGAAGGCTAGAGTAACTATCTCTGTAAATTGGTGGTCTCTAAAAGAGCTGATGGAATAAGTTCTCTTACCCTGAGGGGCTCAGATATCACCCTTAGGTGATGAGATGGATATTTTACTGTTGCAAAGTTAAAATGAGTCTCTTCAGTGTAACTCCATTATTCTTCATTTAAAAGATAAATATGCCGTCATTGTCAGACCAGATATTCCCCTTTGTCAGCATTTCATGGCTCACTTCCTGGATCTAGATAGATTGATGATATCTGTTTAATATTCTTTCTTCCATAACCAGTGATTTGAGAGTTGCCAACTCTCATGATGGCTGCTGTTTTTCTTAAAGCATCAGCTTGATGTACATTAGCCAGACAAGAATCCTAGCTTGCTTCCTCTTTCTTTCGAATAAATAGTTGTAGAGAAAGCTTAAAAATGGGAATCTGAACATCTAACGCTGGAGGCAAATAAACACATTGCAGTATTATTTCAAAGTTAATCTCATGACTTGAGGAAGGGGTGATGGGTTGATTCATGGCTTTAGTACAGTTTCAAAGGGAAGAATTTGATTTCTGACCTTTAGCTTCCTGAAGTACACAAGAGCCAAATGCTTTTGTTGTGAATACCTCTGAAGATCACTGGATGATACAACTCAGCTGCAATCCCTGGAGACAACCAGGAAAGGTGCTGGGCTGTGAAAGAATGGCATGTGATAGCCAGCAAAAGCTTGCATGAGCCAAATATATTCTAGGACTTCATGTTTTGACCTTGCACGTGTGGTGAACGGTTTCTATTGACCCTAATCTGTGAAGCTGTGAATGGTGTATGCTCTTAGGTGGTCCGTAATTAGACTTCAGTGTTCATGCATCTGTGAGCTAAATGCAGGAAGCTTACAGCTTTTTGATTGTGCTGTCTGGTTGCCTCCAGCTGTATTTCAGTCATTTCAGAGTGAGTGATGAGGTTATATTTGGCAGGCAGGCAGACCATGGAAGCTCAGGTTACATAGTCTGGAGGAGGCAGGTGAGGGTGGGGAGTTGTTGAGGCTGCTCTTTTCTGTCGGGATTGTAGTTGTGGAGTATTTTTCATTGCCAGCTGTGGAGTAAAGTCACTCCCTGTGATAGTGTGGATTGTAGCCTGACAAAGGCACAGCTTGACTTGGGGCTACCTACAATGTCAAAAAAGCTAGAAACTCCTTGTCAAATTTTTTTCTTGCTTGTTCTCAGGTGAATGACTGCTAAAAGGAGAGTGTTGTATTGTTAATTGCAGAAGGTTGAATCTGTTCATTTTCCCAGTTAATTCAAGTGTGGAAAATTGTGCCTCCCATCTTGGGGCCCAAAGACCCCTCTCACTTCCTCTGCTGTCTCTTTGGTGAAGCTCTACAGTAGTTCTCATGGTCTTAGCTTGCTCACTGGGTAGTCTGATCATCTGTCTGGTCAGGACATTGAAGGAATCTCTCAAACTGACAATGAAATGCCCCAGGTTAAATGCTTTTAAGGTTTAAGTCAGTAAGAACTTCTCCAGCAGTATTTGAATGCTTCTCCATGTTAACTGCTTTCCTTTGGTTAAAAGTCCTCGTTAAGACAATTGGAATGTATTGTAGATGTCAGTGCTTGTGGTATCATGAAACTGAACATCTTATGGTGGTTGACTTTCTAGACTGATCGCACCAGAAAATCTTGTCACTAAGGCTAGATGCGCTTATATATACTGCCTATATATAAATACACCTATATATACCAGGAGAGCAGGGCTGTTGCTAGCCAGTAATAATCCTGTAGAGAAGCTTCTTTGTGTAGTTCTCGTTTAGTATCTCAATATACCCAGTGCTTTAGAACATTTTAAGTCTGTGAAGCTCAGAAGCCTGCACATAATTAAAAAAGGAGAGAAAATTGTGGATGCTCTGCAAATAGAGCCAGTATATTTCAAGCACGTAGTTTGCATGCAGGATGGCCAAAAAATTGGAGCAAAATGTTGAGGTTTGTCAGGGGAGTCCTATGGATAATAGTAACATTGCACCATGGTCACTTGAGGTTGCTCTGTTCCATTCTTTCAGCAGTTTACGTTTAGACCAAATACACATCCATCTCTTCTATTTCTAATACGTTCTTATGTCAGTGGGGCAGGTAAATACACCAAAAAAACATATGGGAGACTACATACTGGCAGTGAGTGAGTTACATATTTCTTTGATAAAGGCTTGTTTTGTTCTTTGTTTTTGTGTAGTGTGGTGTCATGTTCTGCCCCGCCACCCCCCACCGTTATGCAAGGTTGTGTTTCTGTGGTCAAAGGAGAACCAGAAAGAAGAAAACTGCTTCCTTGCCTGCAATTTCTAAGCTTCTCTTTTCCTGCCAGTTTTGTGCACCAAGGACTTCTGGTCCTTCTCAGTGACTTTGGCTTCCACTTGTTTTCTTTCCTCTTCCTGTTGACACAGACCCTTCAACAAACAGTTATGCTTGTGCTTACACTGGAGTATACAATTGTTTTTTCCAGCCTTACAAGTCTGTGTTTTCTATGACTTTTTTTTTGCTTTAGTTCTTGCCCGGCTGTCTTGAGGCTTGGCTTCATCCGCTGCCTGCCATCCTTTCAGTGTACTTCTCTTGAACTGTTTTGGAGATAAAGATGTGCATTGAAGGTTGTATGTCACAGACTCTGTGGTTTCAGTCTGCTGGGTTTGTTAAAGACTTGCTGTTGTTTTTCATCGTCTTGCTAATGAAACAGTCTAGCTGCTCTTCCAACTTTCAGCTGACCTTGAGTTTGCAAGTACTTAGGAATTTACATTCTACATAAATAAAATGGAAATAATTATTCTTATGATTATAATATTATTCTTATGGTTATTGCCTGCAAGTTCTGTAACCTCAGTGATATCTCGGGAGATAAACCAAACTCTCAGTACACAAGTGTCTGTATATAAACAATGTCAAAACAAGTTTTCTCCAATGCAATTGCTTCTTTTCATGTATTCCTATAACTGAACAAGCATTAGAAAAATAATTATTATTGACATACTAGAGAAGAGACACCTAATTCTATCTTATAGGCTACCAAGTTGTTTCACCAGATAACATCAGCATGTACTAATGTTATTTACAATGTAATATGATGTTGTTGGTTTGAGGATGTGTCTTTGTTTCAGAAATTGATTGCTGAAAGTGTGTTGCAAAATACTACTTGTGTAGTAGTTATGTTACTGTGCATCAGTCTAGAGGAGACTCCTTGCATTTTAAAGTACCTTCAGGCTTTGGTGCAGTATCTGTGATGCTAACCTTTTGTTACTTTGAGCATGTTGTGATATGCTCCTGGAAATTCTCTCCTCCTCCCCTCACCCCTGTACAGCCTTAGAGGTGAGGCCAGCAGGATAAAAAATAGCTTGGTTGCTTTTTGGCTGTGCTTTTGCTGAGGAGAGGAAAAGGGGGGAGTGGAGAACAGTTTTCTTGGGAGTTGGAGCAGGGCCCTTTGTGGCAGCCTGGCTAGACAATGAAGCATAAGCCTGTTGTGTCTTCTGAAATGAACAGGGGGTGGGGGGAGAGAGGGCAGCAAACTGAAGAGCAGAAAATTCTGGTAAAACGTAGCTGAGCGACCAAAACAGAGCTGCATGCCAAAAAGATAGCCTAGGTAGATAGCTCTGTGAACTTGGAGTTTATGAAAACTGGCTGAAATTCAGCTGGAACTTCTCAATAAATTGGTTCTCCCAGTTTATACTTTGGGTAGAGTTCATGTAAATTATATCCAGACTAATATACAAGTTATAGAATGTGTGCAGACGCCTGCCATTCCTCTGGAAACACTGTAAACTTTACATGAGAATGAGCGAACAAAATCAATTCGGTGCTTCTGTTGGAGGGATGACAGAACTATTACTGCTCAAACTGAGCCTTGCAGACAACTGAAGCATAAAATTCTTGCAAACTCTAAGAATGTGTCTCTTTAGAGAGCTTTGGTGCAGTCCCCCACTGCTTCCTCATGAGATATCTCATCACTAGAAATGCAGTTTCTGTTTTGTCAGAGGATTTAGCTTCTCCCAAGCTTGCATAAACTGCTGGTGAGTTACTACTGATTATTCCTTCACAACGCTAACTTTAAAAAGCTCTACTGTGAAATGAAGAATATTTAAACCCTCACATTTAACAGTAATTCTGTACTTGCTGTATATGCTGGAACATAACGCTTTTAATATTCTAAGGCAACTTTTAAGTTCTTATCAGACCTTAAAAAATGAACATATTGATGTCTTAATTGCTAGCACAGAATATTTAGCTAATACTGTATCTTTCACAAGAAACATGTTGTAATGACAGAGGAACTGATGTGATAGAGCTGAAACTTTTTCCCCTCAGGATAGAATGATTGTTATATCCTAATGTCACTAAAGCTGGTTTCTCATTTTCTCACATAGCATGAATTCTCTATGATTTCAGGTTTTCTCATAATTTTGAAAGCTTCTAGCTTATGCATCTGTTCCCTGGCCACTAGAAACATAATTTTGTTTTGGTCAGTTGTCACTACTAAGTGTAATCAGCAGCAGTGGAGACAATGCGCATAGTATATGCAAGTTTACATGACTTCTTCCATGGACCGTTCTTGTAAGCAGGGGATGGAAATGGCAGCCAGGTCCCCAGCTGCTGTCTTGTTCCTGCTTTCCAAGAAAGCTGTTTCAGTACTGACTGGTTTACTGATAAACATTTTTTACAAGCAATTCCCAGCTTATCTTTTCCTGGATAATTTTTAGATGTTCCTATCCATTGCCAAAGATTTCTCAGCTAGAGCTTGACTGAATGAATAGCTGATCCAGTGTAACAGGCTGGAAGCCACCAGTAGGAGTTAAAAAATTATGAGGAAATAAGGAAGTGGATCAACTAGAAATGGAATAGACACTCTGTTGATGACTACTGGTGAATCCAGTGGATCTGCTTTCACTTGCTTTGGCTCTAATCTGTTACGTCCAGCCCTGACCCTCTGCACTTGAATGAGAATAGCTGGTTCAGAAGTCATTATAAATGTAAAGCTGGTATTTCCCTTTCTCAAGTTTGCTGTTGCTGAATTTCATCTGCCACACTGAGAAATCTGTAGTTAAATGGTCAAGTTTTTTTCGCCCTATTTTCCCATCTGTTTGAGGAGAAGCAGTGGTGACAGCTTCACCTTTGTGAACTAGCTCCACATTTTCCCCACTATATAATTTGCATTAAGTGGAAATACATCTTTGTTAGCGTTTGAAGTTAGCTGGGCTGAGCTAAGAATGTGGAGCCTCTCATTGTGCTTTTATGGTGTTTATGCCAGCTGAAGTCAAGGCAAAATCACTTGGAATCAAGGAATAGCTTTAGGTGTGTCTTTTCCTGTGAAAACTTTGAGAGATCAAATACAATCCTCTGGTCAATAGTAAGGAGGAAGCAGTGTCTCCTAGGGGAAGAGTTGAATGTGTACATCTGTGCTCCTGTGCTCCCTTGCAATTTAGGGACACCAACATTCATTAGCAGACTAATGAATGAAGTGCAGAAGAGTATTTAGCAACATTCAGCTGTCCTAGAACTGGTCATTTTCTAGGTAGTGTAAACTGCTAGTTTGTTTTTTTTTTAATTCCCTACTATGCTTATTTTCTTTCTGTGCGGGAGTGGTGTATTTATGTATGTTTTATGTAAATAAAGTGTCTGGTCTTCCTCCCCTCTGCTTTCCTCTTGAAGTGACCACTGACCATGCCCACTTTGATTCTTCTACTCAATTTAACAGTTCCTAGTTTTGAAGACCCCTCTGATTCGAGGTGAGGGAAACTGTCCTTACACTGTGAACAGTGTATTCTTTGGTTCCCTTCTGGGATTTGTTTATGTCTCCTGGACTTCCTCGACCTTTTTTTCTACTTTAATCTGACATCAACTCTAACGAGCTGATGCCTTTGGTAAGATACCTTGCACAATCTCTAACCTTCAAGACAGGACAAACAATTGGCAAGGCAAGACTCAAGGCTTTTAAAAGCCCTGCTTAGAAATACTTTTTTTGTATGCTCTCTGATTTAAATATTTCTTTCAATATTACAGAAACAATAAAGAAAATTATGCAAATTTAAATAGGCTTTAAAAATGTTCCATTTAATTGTCCTTGAGATATTGAATACTGGATGTGATTAATGGGATATCTGTTGTCCAAGAATTTGAATGTGTTATAGACTCCAGTCTTGTTCCCATAACTGTGGGTGTTTGACCTTTGGATACTCCAGTCCCCTCCCTCCGTCTTCTTCCCCTAGCTTATATATACTCATCATGATGTCTTACAATATGGATTATCCGTTTGGCTAATTTGAGTTGGCTGTCCTGGCTGCATCCCCTCCCAATGTTCTGTGTACCTCCAGCCCTCTCACTGGCAAGGCTGAGAAACTGAGAAGTCCTTGATTTAGGATAAACATTACTCAGCAACAACCAGAAACATTAGTGTGCTATCAACATCATTCCTACACCAATTCCAAAACACAGCACTGCACCAGCTGCTAAGAAGAAAATTAACTCTATCCCATCTGAAACCAGGGTAATGTTCAGTTTAATTGTCCTTGAGATATTGAATACTGGATGTGCTTAATGGGATATCTGCTGCCCAAGAATTTAAATGTGTTATAGAGTTCAGTTCCATAACTGTGGGTGTTTGACCTCTGGATACTCGAGGGTATCCTACCTGTCTTTTCATCTGCTGCCCTGCTATGTCTGCTAGCCTCACATGTCTTGGGTACTCTAAGTTTCCACTGCTAATAAGGATAACTAACATTTAGGCATCTGAGTTGAGCGTTTAAGTTATTTGAGGTGGTTTTTTTATTGTTTTTTAAAAGATACTTGGTTTTTATTCTCCCTGTTCTGATGAGCAAAACAGCATTATGGATAGGACCTTGTTTGCAGTAAAAATTGTTCTTGTGAACTGCCATCATCTGTTGGAGCCCTAAGCCCATTTCTGTGCAAATTAGCTTATTTCTGTGAAGTTGTGCCAGCTCTAACCAAACCACAGAGGGATTAATAAATATTACAAAAAGTTTCAGTGAATTCCTGGATCCCTCTTTACTGTGCTCCCAGCTTCCCAGGTTATAAATGTTAAAAGCCAGCCATAGGTCAGATCCAGTAGCTCTAAACTACTTTGGCAGTTCTCTTGGAGCAAATGCAGAGCAGTGAGGCTTAGGAAAGAGGAAGAGTACTGTTGCAAACTTGCACAAACAAAAATGTTCTTGCTTCTAGCACAGTTTAGAACATCTTTTTGCCCCCTCCCTTTGAAGTTCTGCATTTGGGAATGTTACACATTTTTCTGACTGAACTAGAAAATAAAAATATGCTTGTGCCTGCACCCAAATCTGGGGCCAAGCAGACTGTGACTCTTGGCTGATTGAAATATAATTCTGGGTGTCTGGAAAATCCAGGTCTAAATACAGCCTTAAAGACCTATCAGTGCAGGCAGGATTCATAGCACCAGAGTGCTGTGGGGGAGGGAGAAAAAATACCATTGTTGTTTCCATAGTTGCTAAAAAATGGAATATGCTGTAGAAAGAATTTAAAAAAACCTCAGACAATGCTCTTACGAAGGTATTTCCTGGACCTATAGTGAAGCAAAGCAGTTTAAAGCTTAGTCTGTCAGCCTTCTTATGCTGGCAGGACAGCGAAGACAGCAAAATAAATCCACGTGCTTAGTATTTGTAATGGACAAGCAGGGGTGCAAAAAAAGATGTGGTGACCGCTCACGTGACTTGTTGTCTTGCATGTGTTTGATTTTTAATAAGAGCATGGCTGCCTCTTCCTGTGTCTGTTACATACCAAGAGGATACTTCAGTGTGTTTCTATTTGCATAGCCTATTGTGGCAAGACAGCACCCTCTACTCACACACTTACCTCTTATTAGTGCTAGCGTTATATACTATAAATGCACCTCATGCATTTCAGTTATGTGGTTATGTAGTGCTTTGTTTGGGCAGTATATTTAGCAAATTGTGTAGTCAAATGATTATGTTAGACTGAATGGCTGATGTCTAGTACACAAATAATTATGACATTAAACTTACTATGTATGAGTTGGAGCCATAGCTGATTTCAGTGACAGATGGAAAACTCCACTGAACCTTTTATTGGCCATATGCCATTTCTGAGTGTTGGCCAACAACAAGATTTGTTGCTAATATATAATGATTTAAACAGTAAAAAGAGCAGCTGCACTTTGATTTTTGGTGCCTTTACTACAGGTTTTCCTGGAGCTTTTGGATATCTACTGCTGCTTTCTAATGCAAAGCTGTCACTTCTAGTCTGTGAGAAGAGACTTTATCTTCCCAGCACTATCTGTAGTAGAATTTTATATTTTGATACTTATAACTAAAGCTGTCCTCTGCCTTTTATTGCATTATTAAGTTGACAGCATAAAAATCTCCCTGCAACATGGGGCTGGCAATGGCTTGTGAGAAGGTGGCTCTGTTGTGTAGTACCTAAACAAAGCTTTTTTTAGACTGTCAGTAAGTCTTACGTTTTATGGCCTGCCTGACGACTGGGAGACCAGTATTCCTCCAGCTGTTCAGAGAAGACAACTTTGAAAGCATAGTTCATTGAAAGGAACCACATGTATTGTTCATCATATTACCAGGAGAGTGTTTGCAAATGTGAATATGTGAATATAAACTGTAATCATTATCTATGCAGAACATGTCATAGTGTTTCTACTGCTGCTGGTAGAGCAGAAAACTTGCTGCTTTGACCTTCATTCCTCCTAAAGAGGGTTTCACTGTGTTCTTTGTCAACCTGCTTACGCCCATATTCACCCAGAGAAAAACAAGACTGGAATCTGGAAAGCAGAACTAATCTGGCCTTGGGCTCAGCATTTTAAGGGAGGTATATGACAAGGAAGCACATTCCAATAGAACTTCATATATATATATATATATATATATATGTATATTTAGGGAACAGAACAATTCATTTTACAAAATTTGTATTAGGCAAGCTTGAATACAAATAAAACTGGCTAAACATTTGACTGTCCTGGGCAGCATCAGTCTGCACTGCATTGAGAAGTACTCTAGAGGTTTCTAGGATATGTTTGACTGATCCTGTTGGTCAGGTAATAGTCATCATGTTGCTTCTGTGCCAAGGGAGACATGGTCGTGGCATAAAGTGTTTTTCATCGTAGAAGGCAAGCAGGTAGGGAAGAAAGCAATTAACACCTGTATGCTTCTTGCACCTCCTTGGAAGTGGGTAAGAAATTAATGTTGCTTTCCCCTATCTCTGACAGCTCGTATGGAGAGAGTTACAAGGACTCAGCTGGATGCCTACAGCCGTGGTTTAGTTCCTGGCCAGCTCAGGGCACCTGCCGTGGGTTGGACTGGCGTGCAGAGTCTAGCCTTGGTGCACATGAGGGCAGTATTTCACATTAGCTGGCTGTGGCTGAGCTCTGCTCCGCCTGGCTGGACTGCCTCTGGATCTCAAGCCTGGTTGCTAATGTTCTGTTTGACTAGTTAATGTTGGTAATGATGCTGTCTGCAGTGCTAATATGCTTCTGCACTATGTCAGACTACCTTTCTCATCTGCCTAGGTGCCTTGCCGTCTGTTGCTAGAGCAGTTTTTCCCAGTAGGGTAAGCAAAATGATTTGTCTGTGCAATGCCGAAAACATTAATTCATTTCTTCACCCGATAGTAGCCAAAGGAAGGGCCTTTGTGCATTTACTGCACCTTTGACCTTTCCTTGTGGTGGTTGCATGCCAGCTGACTTTAGCACTTGCAGGTTGGATTGGTTGCTGACTGCTGTATGCTCTGAAAGTGTCAGTGTGGCCTTGCTCTTCCCTTCCTTTAACAGACCAATGGTTGGTTATGTTTGTTTGTTTATTTATATTGTATCTCTTCCTTTAGCTTTGAAAAGCAGCCATGTAACTGGTGTCTGCAGACAGGTTGTTTCTTCACAGCTAATAGCCTGTCTGTTGTAGTTTGAATGTTTGTTGGAATGCTCCTTATCTAGGTCATAGTTTTTCTTTCTTGTCAGATTCCTCCTACACCCCTCTTTGATCTTACCTACAGCAAGCTGTCTGTCTCAAACAGTCAAGCAGAGCTATGCAAAATATTCATAAAGTGATACAGGTATTTCCCACTTTGTCACACCTTGTAGAGTGCTGGACCTATGTGAAATCCATATCAGTCATAGGGATAGAAAACTGCAGTTTTTATTTGTATTGGAATTGAGAAGTAAAAGATAGATCTAATTCTGAGAGAGGTTTATAGCTGGCTCTGTTATCAATCCAAAATGGTTTCTGCTTGGGGAATAATTTTCCCAGGGATGTGGATGCTCTTAGTGTGTCATCTGTGAGCTGCACGCTCTTTCAGAGTGCCCTGGCACGTTTTTATCTTGCATACTAGTGCCTGACACCTTGTGCATCTGTGCAACACAGGCCAACCACCCTCTTCCATTTCTGACTATGTTTTTACAAATTTTTGATGCCACCTTCCTCTGGTGTCTTGTGATAAATCAAGCTGAGTTTTAATTCATATGTAGAACAGCTGCTCTGTTCTTTGCTGTGGTTTTGTGTGTTTGTTTGGTTTTTTTGTGTGTTTTGGGGGGTAGTGGGGTGGTGGTGACCTTATTTCCAGGGTTGAGAGACTCTTATCCAGGTGTTTGTGGTCAGGTGCAACCTGTGGTCATAGAACATTTGTGCTTTCCTTATATTGCACAACTCCCTACTGCCTATTAAAGTCACTGATTACATTATCTGCCCTCTTTGATACCAGCAAATATTACAGTGTATGTTGGTCTAAAAACAAATTAAATGAGGTAGTATCCTTTGCTATAAGGAAATACATACCAGTTTACACTGTAAGAGTTTACAGGCTACAGCTTTTTTTTCAGATTATCTATGTGGACATAAATTATCCAAAACTAAGGGAAAAAAGGGTAATTTTAAAAGCTGTTGGGAAGATTAGTGAAGGTTGTTCCCCCCTCTCCCCAGGTAGTTGTCATGTACTTCCCATTGATGTTTATAGGCACTTGTGTGTGCAGTCAAACAGGAAAGAATCAGATAACTGAAAACGATTATAGAAGCAATAAAGTTCTACAGTTTCCTTTTTCCTCAATAAATTTATTCTTGCTATATAAAAAAAATTGAAATGATTTTTTCTGTCTGACAGGTGTACTGTGGGTAGTGTTTAGCCACTGTTAGCAATGTCTCCTCCTGATGTTATTGCACAGCAAACCCAGTGATTTACAAGTCTGAGATAAGGGTCCTTGGTGCAATCATTGCAGTGTATGAATCAATTAAAAATGTGGTGATTCTTGAGATGACACGTACAAAACCGAAAGCACTTTGCTGAAAGCAGGACTTGCTGGTGTCAGTTGGTGATTAGTATTTGTTGTCCTAAAGGCCCAAGGTTATTGCAGTCTTGTCTCTTTCAATGCAGCAAGCTTTCAGTGTGATGGGCACGACTCATACTTGGCTGAGTGCTGTGGCTGCAACTTCTGTTCAGTTGGTACTCATGTAGAATGGGTGTATTAAGATCTTCAGATATTGCTGAGCAGCCATGCCAAGCATGTCTTTAGTCCAGTGGTGGAAGAAGAGACTTAAGACAGGTAAAGCAACAGTGTACGGTGAATGTTTCCATAACCGTAATTAGTGTACTTTGACTTTCAAAAGATGGGAAGTTTTCTGTATTGAAGACTTGTGGTGACTTTGGAGGGGGGTGAGAAATAATTTATGCTATTCTTTGTAACTCTTCTACATCCACAGTGATTTCTAGGCTTTGTGCTATTAGCAGCCTTTGCTTGGCAGATGAACGGTGGGAAGTGGGTCTCTGAAGCTGTGCTGTGCAGTAGTCTGTCTGGTGTTTGCTCCAGGCACATGTGTATTATCTTGCTTATTCCTGGGCAGGTCTCTCTTCTTTTTGCCTTTCAGCAGCTCACCCCACTGTTTTCTTGTGTGTTTTATTGCACAGCTGCTACACAGATATGTGCTGTACGAGTGTGTGTGTGTGTGCAGGTGGATTCTTCACAGCTATCTGGAGATGGTGGCCACGCAAAGCACAGAGAGCAGTGTGATATACAAATGCACCATTGCTGGATGGGACCCTGGAATCATAGTTACTTGGCTCTGCTAGTGCCAGGCTGGATGAGTTTAGCAATTCCCTCCCGTATCTTGGCCTTTAAAATTAAGACAGTGTCAGTGTTCTGTGTAGGGGTAAAAAATTGTAATGTCTGAAGATAAGAGTTGCTTGAGAAGTCATTTTCTTGATTATGCTGTACGTGGTACAGAACAGGAGCAAGTGATCAAGTGTTATTTTAATAGCTTTGACAGGAGATGGCATCTGTTGAAGTCCAGGTGGATTTATTACTGGAGTAACCCTGTCTCCCTAGAGCTTGCTGCTGTCACATGCTGCCTTATTCTGCATTCCCTACTGGAGTGCATACAAGTTCAGTGTGCAAATAATTAAATATAATTTTTAACAGTTTTAAGGAAAGAAAGAAGTTCTTATACCAATGTTGATGATAGATACACTTACACATGTATATTTTTACAGAGATAGAATATACATAGTGAATAAAAACGATGATCAGATTTGTGCATTTGAGTACCTTAATCTGATTTTCTTCTCCTGCACTAAATGTGATATGCTATATAATTAAAATATTTCATGAGAGAAAATTTCACAAACCAAATCCTGGCGACCTTTAGTTCCTAATCTCAAAGCTGCCAATAGAGATCCAGATGCTTGGGTGCTGTATCCAACTGCAGACAAATCTCAAGTGCAAGAAGAATGGTTATTAATCAGCAGCTGTGCTTATGAACATTTGTAGTTATTCCTTTCCCCCCAACCCCCTAAGTAGTAAAAAAAAAATAAAATAAAAAAATCAGACTTTTAAACCACGTTGAATTAATGGAGGTAGCAAAGCATTATGGGTTTTTTTTTGGTTTTTTTTTTTTTTTTTTTAGTTTGGACAATAACATGATTTATAAACTGATCAGTCTGGGAATACTGCTTTCCTCTGTGGCCTGGATTCTTATGCTACATGTGTATATCAGACTCTGATGTTACAAGAACATCCCTTTAACAGAAGTGATAGGTCCTGTGCATTTGCATTGGAAAGAACCAGGCTCTGATGTTGTATCAAGTTCTGAAGGGACATAATCTACTCTGTTAATAAAATACTTAAGTTTTGAGGTCACTGCGGATCTAGCAATTTATCTATGTGTGTAAATGATACTTACTACCATAATGCTCTGTTTGAAATAGGAAAAATCTCAGCCAGATACTCTTAAATATTTTGTTATCAGGTAACTAGCTTGTTTGAATAAACAGTAAGGTTGTGCATATAAAACAGATAGTTTTTCTGATGTTTGTTTGCTTCAGGTATATATCTACCATTGCATACCCAAATATGCAGTGAGGACATCTGGGGAATTTAAGAGCTCTCAGAAAGCAAATGTTCCATCATAACTAATGTTGTTCTCCTGCTGGTCACAGTACCTCAGGATATATCAAAACGAATGGCAGAAATTAAAGCAAACCAGCATTTCTTTGGCCAACAGTGCTGAGCATCAATGTGAAATAAAGTAGAACTTGTGCCTGCTTAAGACTTTGCTTTATATTTTTGATTTGTACAATTTTTTTGATCCCTTTCCTCTGCTGACCTTGAAAGCACTGGTTATTTGTTAGCGTAATGTGATTACATGCCTATATATGCAGGGTTTAAGATGAAAATTGAAACCTTGCAATAATTTGGCTAAAAACTACTAGAGCATTGAGCCAGCTGTCAGAATTTTAAGAGAAATCATATTAAGCAAAACCAAGCTGTAGCTGTTTAACTGATATCTAAACACAGCTGGCATAGCTACCTGGGTAGGTGGCACTTTGGCTGGCTTAATTTGATGGCTATGGATATGAATTATTAGCAAAATGCAATTTGGTGACAGCTTACACACTGCGGGCTGTGGACTTTTCTCAGTCCACATGTGCAGCTTGTATTATAGCCAAATTAGATGCATTTATAATTAATTGTCTCCCTCCCTCCCTCTGTCTCACACACTCTCACTCTCTATTCTGCATGATCTGTATTTGTAACTTAGATGGACCAGGACTTTGCTAATTACTTGTCCAGGAGAGCATTGCTTGCTGTCGCCTTATGGGCTCCTTACAGATGTAAGTGGCCAAGAACTGATGAAAAACTCATGGCAGAAATAGCAGCAGCAGTATTGTTACTTAAAACATGACTGAAGGGTGGGTTTTTTTGTTTTAAATGGTGGGCTTTACCTTTGGAAAAAAGAACATTCTGCTTTTGATGTGGATGACTAAGTGTTGCTAATTCCCAGTTGGCCAGTGCAGCGGATATGTGCCAGAACTTGCCTAATACCCTTTCTGGATCCAAAAGGTAATTCACTCTTAAGGCAGAAGCAGTCAGTAGTATTGGTAAGTAATTCTTTTTCTTTATTTGTGTTTCTTTTTCCTTGTAATATAAAGTTGTAATAGTTGAATGGCTGTTGATATCTTTAAATCTATCAAAAACCTTGTATTCTCATAACTTGCTTTGAAAGTCTGTGCAGCCTTGGTTGGTTAGTTGCATATTATACAGAAATACTTTGTTTGGTTTCTGTTGCCTGCAGAATCTGCATCTTATTTAAATATTTACAGTGGACATATGGACAAGTTTCCTTCTTTTGTAAAGTGGAACAAAAGGCCAAAGTGGTACCAGTGCCCTTACCTACTTAGTTGTGTACTTCTGAGGAAACAGTTTCACTCTGTTACAAGGTCTTACCTGAGTCTGAATAACTCTGCACTGCCCTGTGTTCAGGGAGACCTGAGTATCCAAGCAGAGGAAAGGAGCTCTAAAGCTTTTGTGTGTTGTGTGTGTGTGGGGGGGGTTTTTTTATTTGATTTGTTTTGAGTGTGTGTGTTGTTTTTTTTTTAATGGAAAACCCATGCTCACTGGTTACTGAGCTTAGTAATTAGCAATGTAAATGCTGGTGTGTTTTCCTTTGCATGTTTCAAATTGTCTCTCTGAAATGCTACATACCGAGTGCCAGAAACACATGGTAGTTTACTTAGAAGCACTTATTATATTTTGTTTCAAAACACCAGCTGAATCTGCTATGTTTCATAAACATCTTTGTCTTTTTCTCAAATAATCTCTAATGCTGTGTCAAATATTTAGTATTTGGAAATTAATCCTGAACTGGACAGAAAGTCTTGTAACAATAGAGCATAAACATCCTTTTTCTGGTGCACGACATTTCTTTCTGAGTTCTTGACATGCCACTATTTTAATGTGATGTGGAGAAAACAGCACTGAAGCCGGTTAAATGGTTCATTTGCATCCTCTGAAGCTGGGATTTGAGAGAATGAGGGGAGAAAAAGGCAGGAAACAAGAGATTAGCTATCAGTGCTAAACTGTCTAGGGAACTAGTTGTTTCACTGCTGCTGTCCATTTTTGAAATCAGCTCAGGCGGCTTTAACCCCTTCAGACAGTGTGGAATTAGAGATGGTTTCAAACAGCAAATATGGATTCAGGTGTTAACTGTGAGATTACAATCCTAGAGCTCAGGGTGTTATGTATCATGTTTTCACTTCATTCCCCTGTTAGTGTAGTGATATCTCATGTCTGAATGAGTAACTGCTGCCTTTTTTCTGAAGAAAAAAAAAAAAAAGTACTTTTCAAACCTAAATTTGGTTTCATCATGGTTTTGATTGAGATTATACTACAGGCTGTTTTGTTTAGAGATCTTTAAAATAGGCCTTAATTCTGCAATGTTATGCAGAGATGTTGGTGGTTGAGCTCACTCAGAGCTCTGTGAGGAACTCTGAAGCTAGGTATTGCACAGCCAGGTCCATATTTTGTGTATTTCTTAGTCATGCTGAGGTGCTTTTTCTAGTAGAATTTCTTGCATATGCATCTGCCTTTCTTATTTCTAAATCATCCCACATGAAAGAGATAGATTTGCCTGTATATATATTTATATATCTATTAAAATGGCTTTTATTTTGTGATGACTTCTGAATATAAAGATTTATTACATTCTTAAGAGGATATTTAAAAATAACAAATCATGTAACCCCATATACTTAGCGTATTTTAGAACTTTTGTGCTTTTACTGGGTTCCTTCATCTTGTCTGTTCATGTTGAAGTTCAAGTATCTCATATTTTCATTGCTTCTGGATCTTCTACTCAAGATCACTGGAAAGGGGCTCCTCAAGTGGTCGGTTGATGCCAAATGGTTCAGTTATCGTTCAAGATGTGTAGTGTTGATAGCAGTCATGCCTGACTCTTGTCAGGGTTGAAGCTGAGACTCGTCTTGCTTAGCTTGGCCTCTCTGTTGTGGTTTTAGTTTGGCGATTTTTGGCTAGATTTGGTTTTTTTCTTCCCTTATTCCAGAGAGCATCTCTATTTGTTGAGCCTTTTGCTCAGCTTTTGTCAGCCTAGACTGAAGTTTTGAGATGGAAGGGGGCTATTTTAAATCGTGTCCTGACAGTTGAGAGTCACTGCGGTGACTGTTTTCTAGTGATTTTCCTTGGTGACTTAAGACTTTTATCACTTTGTCAGGAAGACAGTAGTGGCTTTCACTGTATTTGCAGTTTTATTAAGACTTTCTTGGAGGATGTTTCTGTCACGGGAAAAGGTTTTTGTCTTTAGAAAATAAAACTTCCTTTTCCTAGGAAGTTTGTAATTGTTCCACTGAACCACCTGCTACTCTCTGATGGGAGGTAGCCAAAAGACCAGTACTGCCTTTCTTGTTTATCATGTTCTTTCTTCCACCCACTTTGAAGCCTCCTTTCTGGCAGAGGATTTTGCTCAGCTTTTAACAAGATAGTCTTAATTAAGTTGCTGCAATTTCACCAGCAGTAAGTAAAGTATTATAAACACTGATTTAAAGTTTTTCTCATTGGTTTGCTGCAAACAGTTTTTTACTGAGATAACTCCTTTCTGGATTTATTTGACTAGTGTACAATCAGTTGCTGAGGTGCTGTGTAATTAGCAAGAACTAAACTAAGGATATCAAGCTTATGCCAGACTGTCAAGTACTTTGTGAAAATGAATTCAGATAGACAAGTGGAAAACATTCCTGAAAGGTACAGAAAATAAAGATGGGAAGCTGTCCATATGTCACCAGCAGGAATTCTCTTCCATATCTAAGAAGGCAACCTTGGAAGATGTTTAAATCCTTTTAATAATGGCAGACTTGTGGGTTACTGCCTTGGACTAAATATCCTCTTCTCACCCAAGCTATTTCTTGGACCCTGAATTTCCCTGACTTTGTTTAACACTTCTCTTTCTCAGGGTGGTTGGATTCCGTCTCCCTGTGTGGCCTGAAGGGCCTACTACTGAGTCATCAAACCCGTTGCTGTTCATTGACGTAAGGCTGACTGCTGTGGCCTCTGTATGCCCGGAGAAACAGCTGCAGGAGTTCTGGTGTGACTGCCCTGCAGTGATTTGCTGCTGTCCCTCTGCTAGAGGTTGCCTTCCTGCAGCAGAGCTGGTGTAAGGGAATACAGCTGCTCTGTTTCACAGTCCAGCACCTTAGAACAATTCACTCTTAGACCAAACTGACACATGTCCATGTGTTTCATGCAGGGATGTAAGTGGTTTTCTGTGGACTATAATGTAAGGACAAAGGGTTGGAACAGTGAGAGCCACCTTAAAGCAGTTCCAGCCTGTACAAATCACATGGTGCCCAGAGGCTATATGGTTGGAGAGAAACAACCATAGTAGAATTAGTACCATAGTAAGGATACTCGCAAGGTCATTTAGCACTTTGGGTACCCAAAGAAAGCTCAGCTTTATGTGGCAGTCAAATTCTAGTCCTTTCTGCATGATATTCAAAGGAAGCTTCCAGAAATGATCACTGAAGTGCGTAACTGACAAAATTCTGCCTTCCCAGGAGCTTGTTGAGTTAATGGTAATCTCAGCCCTCATCCAGTGTGCATTGTGTGGTCCCTTAGCATCTCTTTCCTGGCAGGATCTGAGATTCACAAGAATTCCCCCATTTCTGGACCCTGTGAAAGCAAAATTCCTGCTGGTTTCAATACCTCATTCATAAAAAGTGGACCTGGCAGGGAGATTCAAAGTATGGTGGGAAATGCATACATGTGTTTGTGATTAAAAAAGACTCTGTATTCTGGAAGTCATCCAGCCAGCAGGCTAGGATCTGGTGAGTTTTGTAATTCCCCTCCTACAGATCTGTACTGCCCTTCCAACGGCAGTCTGCTAACCTAGTGCAGTAGGTTGCATCCTAAACTAGTACAACTCAAAAGACAGCAGTTGAAGGAAGGTAGAGTTGTGCAGCATTATTTTTCAAGCCTGGCACTTTTGACAATGCTTTCAAGAAAGTTTTGTAATTCAAGTCAGTTTTCAAGGGAAAGACTGCTTACCCATGGGCTGTGTGTGGTCTACCAGGGTAATTAATCTGGCCAGCTTCCCAGGATAATTTGGAAGAGGTCTGTAGGCAAAAGAAGTGGTTCTTTGCCTGGGGTAGCCTGCTCCTAGCTATCTCCTTTCTGCTGTCCTTCCCACTTATCATGTTATAGTGTATGAGCAGTATATTTACTTGTGATGGGGGAGGGAAGGCTGAAGCATGTGGCCCTGCATTTAATTAGTGGCACGTAATGGTTAGGCAAAATTGGACTGGGTTGGTTAGGAGAGTTCTGATGTTCTTCTGACTACTTGCAAGCAATGGGGCTTAAAGAGGATGTTCATCAAATCTTTATGGCTCTTCCAAAATTGCGGGGAAACAATGAAAATATAACTGGGGTTAATGCATTTCATCTGACAATGAGGAGCAGGAAATTTATGCAGATGAGTGCTATCTACCTGCACAGGATGTTTTTTTTCTCTAACAGTCACACACTTGCTCCTTAGACATGTAGAAACACCTTCTAGGTATGGGCAGAATCTAAGCCTGACCCAGTGGTGTCTTCCCACAGTCTCTCTACTGGTATTTCCCTAGGTGTGGCAGTTGTCAAGCCAAAGAATATTTATCCCCTTAATTTTCTAGAATCTCTAGACTAGAAAGACTGTTACCTTCCTGCTTGGGAAAGGTGTTAAGCTACTCCTCTCGGAAGCCAAAAAGGTGGTTCGAGGAAGGAGCAGTATAGATGATGCATCCTAGTTGCAGTGGTGGGAGTTCAAGGAAAGTCTCTTCCCTTATTGTCAAGTATTCAATGCAGTTTCTTCCTGTGTGCAGATGAGAGCATAGGATCTTTGATACTGTTTGAGACTTCATGCTTCCCACTGTATGGGTGTTCTGTCTTCTGCAAATTCCGGAAAGTAATAAACCCTTGAGTTAGACAAAACAAATTTGAGCAAAGGAATTGTGTACTGTATCAATAGAGAGGGGATTGTGCAGCTAAGGAAGAGGTGACACTTAATCAGATATATGGTCTTAAATTACTTGTTCCTAACTGTCATGAAGTTCTGTGAACTCCTCTCTTTCTAAATTGCCTGAAGTGGACGTTACAGCCAGCTTGTGTGCCTTGAAGACTGGGTCACAAATCTGTTGTGTTGGCTGGCTTAACCTATCTGATTCTGCCCCCCTGCCCCTACCTGGAGGAAACGAAGCCTACTCTCTGTTTCAGCTCAAGCCACGGGCTACCAGAGTCTTAGGGGACGGTTTACAGTCTGCATCTGGTCCGTCTCTCTAGAGGCATACGGCTATGGTCCTAAAGCTGCCAGGCTCCTCTGGGCAGGTTGGGTGGTGCAGACCCCTTGCATGTGGATCCATACCATGTCCTAAACAAAGTCTCCCTCCCTATGTGTAGAGAAGCTTCCCCCTCTGGGTGCCCTCTATCACCATCTTGCCTACTGCTAGTTAGAGGCTGCTCAGCCCATGAAAATCTAGTTAGTTACTTATTCAGAATTAAAAAGGTTATAATTTGATTTGGTTTCCTTTGCAAGTATGTTAATACTTTACTTTTGATTGAGAGTGTTTGCAGAGGGACTCTATTTAATCATTCAATTTTGAAAGCTGATTCAGGTTAATATTCTTCAGCATGTGTTGTCCCTTCCTTCTTGTCCTGTATACTTGCTCAGGATTTTAATTCTTGCAATATGGGAAAAGCCTGAAATTGTGAACCTTAGCCTGGGATAGCAAAAGCAAAAAAAGTCTTAAGAGAGTAGTGAGAAAATGGTTTTGCTAACCCCATATTCAACTCCTGATATTGGATAAATTGCATGTCTGTGGACCCATCTGGCACTGCAGGGGAGTAATATCCTTTATGACAAAGACATTTTACTTAAGGTTTTCTTCCAGCTCTGGTCCAGAAGGGGGAAATTGATTTAGCCTGTGATGTTAGAAACCAAAATCAAGGAGTGTTGAGACAGAGGGCAAGCTGCACTGTGAAACCTTCTGTGCATTCAGACTAGAAACAGGATCCTTTCCCTATTGCAGTGATCTCTTCACATCTGTTGCTCCCTTCTTGCTCAGACACATGCAAAATCACATGTGCTGTGCTGACAGCACTGCAACTGTTCTCCTGGAATCAAAGGACTGCTCATATGAGCTCCTCTGCTCTTGTTGTAAATGCCAGCCTACACGGGACAAAACTCTGAACTTACCTCATCCCAAGAGGAAACCTTTAGAATAAAAAGGTTTTTACTGGGAGTGTTTAGGAAGAGTGTCCTAAGGGGAATATTTTTTTCTTCTGTTGATTCCTATCTGACTGCTGGCAGCAGTTTCTATGAAGCTGTATTTCTGAATAAAAAGACAAGGACCTTTGGAAAATTTTAGACCCTTTGCCTCACGTGGGAAAGTGGGACACAGTAACTAGATTGTGCCTGTTGTATATTTGATGTGTAAAATGATAACAGCTTGTTCATAAAGTGCCAGAGGCTGTAGTCCTTTCCTAAGTAGAAGATTAGGGCTTAAATATGCTAGTTTTGAGGTTGCTATTGTTGGTTATTCTTTTCAGAGACACCCTCATGTTACAGCATTCATGAATACTGTGTAGCTCCCTGGCCAACATCAACTCTTTTTCCTCTGATCTTGTGTTTGGAAGCTCCTTGTAGAGCAGGAGGGCTGCACAGCCAGTGATTGTGTCTGGGCTGAACTTCTACATGAAGGGTCTTGTTTTAATTTCTTTTTGCTTATTTAGGTTTATGTAGCTCACATGGTTTCTTCTCTCCAGTAACCAATAGCCACAGTGTTCGTGACAGCAGTGTATCAACCCTTCTTTCTAGGGACTAGTAGGCCTGCCAAAGCTAGTCCAAATATCCGACAGAAGGATGTTTTCCTGGGGTAAGTGCTTTATATGAACCAAAATATCATGCCAGATTTAGGTTGATTAGGGACATTGTTTTGGAAGAAGATGAAAAAAATTCTACTGATGTCATTCACATTTCACCTTTTGGGAATTGAAAGTTATTTTCTTTGGGTTCCTGCCCGCCCCCCCCCCCCCCCCCCCCCCCCCCCCCCCCATGATTGGAAGCACCTTTTCATTTTACAGAATTTTTTAAATATATGTACAGTATATAACTGAAGTGAAAAACAGACATTTAGATTGACTTGTAATAATTTTATGGGAAATGGTTTCACAAATTTCCATTTGAATTTGGCAGAAAGCCAAAGGTTTGAAAGCTCAGAACCTTTCATGAAACCAAGCCTCTGTTCTTCACACAGCTTTCATGCTTGTCCCTGCAGTGCCTTCCACCTAGATTATTGCAGTATACTGCAGAGAGAACTACATGTGCAGCAAAGGCTTCAGCCTGGTGGGAAGTCTCTGGTCCTCTCCATATGAACACCTGCATTTTCACTTGTGTGATGCTAAAATTTGGCAGTGACAATTAGCTGATAACATGATCCTGTTGCTTGCTGGTGACTGTCAAAATTATTGACTGTAATGCTTGGAGTATGAACGAAGTATTTAATGATTATTTTGAGCAATTGTATGAAATTACGTTTGAGAAATCCCTAATCTCTAAAATACAGGCTCATTCCAACCATCTGTCAGTGCAGTGCTACAAGTGCACCACAGGAGAGCTCATCTAAAAGAGGAGCCGAAGTTGCTTTCAGTACTATTAAAGTCTGTGAAACTTTGTCTCTTGAAGCTTGGACTGTAGCTTGTGCAAATTGTTTCACAAGGTATCCACGTGAAACCCATTCCATAACTATTCTGAGAGCTACATTGACGGGTAACTGTCAATACTCATATTTCTCTCATTTTATCTAAAGAAGAAATCTCACGGTTTTTTCTTCATACGTTGTAGCTTCTCCCAAATCTTTGGGGGAACAAAATACACACAAAAGCAGATGTGAGTCTTCATGCGTGCTGTCACAAATACTCCCCTGAAAAATCATAATGGGAAGGATGAAGATTGGTGTGTTTATTAGGAGAAGCAGCTTGCTAGCAGCAAAACATGGCATGGAACTTCCTCCTTCCCAAGGCTGATAGTTCACACGTGATTGCACATTTATACTCTCTGAGGGATTAAAAACCCAGACTCTCGAAAGGCCAAGATACCCATTATGAAGCTATCGGGCTGGAAAGCTGCCACTTACTAGATTAATATGAGCCTGGTCAATTTTTCAAAACTTACATTATAAAAAGAATAATGCTTAATGTTTTATGTTTTCAAGGTGCTTTCAGCCGTTAATGAAATCATCCTCAGAGATAAAAAAGATGTGCTAAAGCAGAGTTCAGAAAGCATTTAATTCAAGATTTACTTAGTCATTGTAGAAACCAGTAAGACTCTGATTCTCAAACAGTTTAAACTTTCTCCCTTTGTCCTTGTGCTCACTGTCATCCTTATTTGAGACTTGTGAACACTGTGGGAGGTGCCCAACTGGTCCACTGTTGTAGAGCCACTAGGAGAAGGTGGCAAGGCAGATGTTGCTGTGGGTGGTAGGACTGGCTGGGAGAGAAGGTGCCCTACAGAAGAGGGATGTTACACGCTTGTCCCAAGTGTTGTTCCTTATCCAGCTTGGCCTGATTCCCTGTCTCTGGGGGGTCTGAAGTGGCCTTCCAGGCTTGCCTGAGCTAAAAGTTCTGCTTTCACTCTTGCTTTAGACTCACTCACTTTCTTTGTTTTCCAGTTTTTCTTTCACCTGGGACTAAGGAGCAGGGACAGGTGGTGGGGAAGGCAGCTGCTCTGTCACTGAGGTCAGGAGGGACTTGGAGTGCCACCAAGCTGGGAGGTATGTGGGTGGAAAAAGCAGTAAAGGGGCTTGAGGTGGTGCCTTCCCCTCTAGATGTTCCCTGTACTTCTTGCTGCCTTTTGCCGCCTTGGCTACTTCATCTCTTGGCTTGGCTCTGCTGCCTCCTTCCAGATACTGCCCAGGTCTGCTTCTTCTGTTCTTTCAGATAATGATTTGTGACGAGAACAAAAATTGCATGTGAACTGTGCTCTGTCCATAGCTGTGCAAGTGCAGGAGTGTCCAGCAGAGAGCAGAGCTGTAGGGACGGGCTGGCCTTCCATTGTGCCTTCCATTGCACCTTCCATTGTGGTGCACAGGGGAATGAAAAATAGCCCAAATATGTCAAAAGACCTCTGGTACAAAACACGCTTTGCTTTAGCAATTGCCCTTATTTTGCCATTAATGGATTAAGAGAAAAACTGTCAGAGTATTGGAACAGGAAGTTAAAGACCTGAAAAGTGGAAAATGATGCTTCAGGTGACAATGAGAAAGGGCATTCACAGCTTTAATACAACTTGTAGACTGGTTGGTGAGTTGCTTCATTCTTTGTGTTCTTTTCAGCTTATAAAATGATACAGAGATTAAAGATTATCATGGTCCTTTCTCACAGTTTTGGTGATTTAATATAAACACTTTAGAGATGAATCAGGAGTGTTGCTTTGCTTAAGAAAGTTAGCAACACGAGAAGTTTTTATGAAATTTTCCTTACATGTTTAGAATAGCAGTAAGCATGCAGTATTTCATCCTGTTTTAATGGTCTGGATGTGGCTGCCTGGAAATACAACCCCCTGGGAAAATCTCACACTGTTAAATGTATTTTCATTCTATATCAGACCCTTCTTCTCACCAGTCCTCTCCCCCCAGTTCTCAGGTTTTTCATTAAATGGAAAGTAATTTTTGAGACACTCAGTCTTTTCATTTTACTAATGTAAAAACATAAATATAATCTTACAGTTTTGGTACAACTGAAAATCACATCACTGGAAAAAATAACAAACATTTCTTGCTTCAGTACTTGTCAAGGGAGTTCAGTCATTGAACTATTCTTACAAAATGTTTAGGCTTTTGATAAAACTGTATTTCCAACAGAGAATGTAGTTCTGGCTCACTTTGGCTTTCTAAGACTAGTGCTAGCCAGCAGCAATCCTACTGACTTTGCCTAAGATCTGGGGTACCATTTAAAGCAAAAGCTTCAGTGTGTTTACATGTTTGTGCATTTCTGAGAATGGTGCTTTATATAACTTCAGGGACCTTGTCAACAAGAAAGAACAGAGAAACTTGAAGCAAATTTGGCCTGCTGATGGAGTGATATATATAAGAATGACAACAACAAAATTACATATAGCATTGCCAGGTGAGATTTTTTTTGTTTTATTGTTGTAGTAGCCAGAATTCATGCTTTTATGCATCATGATAGTTGAAACCAGTTATTTATTTGGCACTCTGAGCGATAAGAAGAAAGAAAATTGATCTGTAATAGCAAAAATGAACAGTCTTGGATCTTAATTCGTGGTTGTTTTTTTTTTTTTTATCCCTGGTGAAGGTTACGGATTCTGGTCTGTTCATTCTGTAAGCTTTTTTTTTTTTATTGCTAGTGTATCTTTATGCTTTCTTTTTCTTTTAATTTGAAGACTTAAAGCAATATTTTTTACTGTCTATAAATGAGTGTTTCTTTCAAATATGCCCTGATGTAAAATGCTGAGAGGGTTAGCTTTGGCTTTTTTCTTTACCTACTGTATACTTTTTCTGACATGTTAGATTAACTTTCAGCCGCAGGGCAATCTGTCAAAGAAACAGGGAATGTCTCCTGCTATGACAGATTTGCCAGAGGCTGAGGTTTGAAACAAGCTGGGTATTGCTTCTTACACAAAAGTAATTTCTCCCTACTGAAGAGAGCTATCACTGAATCAGCTGAACAGAAGCCTCTGACTTGCATTACTAGGTTCTGATCAGAAAATCTGCAACGGGCATTTTTTTTTTTTTTTTTTAATAAACTTATATGCCACAAAGGAGCTCTGGCGGTATGACTGTGGGAGAACTTTCAGCAATATAAGGTCAAAATAATTTCCTCAAGGATATCAGGAATCCAATATATATTTAAAAAAAACTTTCCCTGGTTGACTTCAGTATTGTTATCATGTCGGATGAATATACTGCTGCGAAGATAGACCCATAGGTCAGACTTTAACATACAGGCAGGACTTGCACTATCTTCCTAGCATCTGCTCCAAAAATAACCACCCCACTCCTTAAACCTGACTCAATTTACTGTATGAGCTGAACGAAATTGTGTGCTCTGCACCCCAATTGTCCTGCCTTGGTTGTAGTGCTGAGGGGCTGGAAGGTGCTGTGCATCCTGAGCTTCCCTTTGCAGTGTATCTTTTTCCAGGGGGATATAATAGCCAGCTTGCAAAGCAAGTTCAACTGTGCAGCAAAGCCTAAGATCTCTGCAGAAATGGCTAAACAACAATATCTATTATGGGCGTCCCCTAAGAAGCAATCTAGACAATCACGCAACAGCTACACTGCTGCTGGGTAGTTCATGTGGTGAAATGAAGTCACGGTTCATTCAGTTGGGACTCCTTTTGTGGCAGACTGCTGTTTTCTCTTTTCAGGAGTGGCTGGCAGAAGGCGTGTGAATAGCACAAGGAGCGTTATGAGAGAAAAGGAAGGATTAGGCAGGGAGCCCTTGCTGTCTCCTTTGCCTTCCCTGATAGGAGTGTTAAACACTGCGAGCAGTGCACTGCATAAACTGGGAAAATGGCTTTTCTTTTTTCCTTTTTTTTTAAACTGAATTTTAGTACCCCTTACATGTAAGCTAGACTCTAGGATAGTATAAGAACATTTTATTTGGCTTGATGAAGGAATTAATAGATGTCCTCCTCAGGCATGTGTCATAAAAAAGAACTGACTTAGACACGTATAATGGACCCCTTCTGGCACTGGAGTAACTGAAGCTATGCCCATTTCCATTGACTAATTTAAGACAGTACAGCTGTATTAGGTTATGCCAGCCAAGGATCTCGCCCAATTAAATTGGAATGACAAACCATGCTAATTTTAAGACTTTCTCCAGAAATGCATGTCTCTGCTGTATTACCTACTGATCACAAAGTTCATAAGCTGCTGATTATAATTTTAACTCCCCTCTATAAAGTGGAATCCCTATTTGGATTTTACTTTAAAAAATATATATTTGTGATGATACTAATTTATATTATCATAGTACCCAGAGGTTCTTGTTTCCCCTTACAGCTGCACAAAACCACAACAGAGTTCAGAGGGCTGTGAGGAGGTAGGAAGCATAGCTCTATATTACTGTTTCTTTACTGAAGTCCTTGCTGCCAGGTAGAGTCCCTGGGTGCGTTTTAAGAAGAAAACACTGTTGACATGTGGTAGGCTTCTGAGGAATAAGAAAGCCTAGAAGCTTACAGGTTTAAAAGTTCAAGGAACACCAAAAACAGGTTTCACATCTACTTGAAGTTCCAGAGAATGAAGTCTATGTGGGCAAGGGATCTCCTCCTGCCAGCTCCCCATGTGGGCCCCTGCAATATGACTAGATGTTGTAGAAGAGGTGCGGGAAAAGCAATGTCTTTTTCTTTTTGAGGTAACAAAAATAATAAAAAAAAGGGAGACAGAATGTTTTTAAGCTACAGGAAACAACTGCTGGAAGATCATAGCAAGAGACTTTATTTGACAGAATCATGTAGGGCTGTTTCATTTTGAAAGTGTGCAGGGCTTTAGTGATAACTGTATAGGAACGTGTTTGTACAAGAGATGTCATAGGAAATGTGTGGCAGCTTGTTTTAAGGATATGCCACCAGATACTGAGCGAGGAGGACTTTTACACTGGAATGGCTTAGAAGGTACAGCATTTGCCTTTGCTGCTTGGTGTTTTTTTGGTGTTTTTTTGGTTTTTTTTTTAACAGCTCTTTTGCAAGTCCTGAGAAAGAAGATTGAATTTTAAGGCATATTCAGGACCACTTTATTGTTTTATTTTATTCTTAATAATAAAAAATTATTTAAACACATAAACAGTGAGGATCTGCTGCAGAATATCTCAGGAAGGATGCTGAAATTTTGGGTTTGATGGAACCAGGAGAGTTTTTCATACAAAATAACATTAATGTTTTATATTTCTTGGCCTGTGTCCAACTCTGTTTTGGTGTAAGGTACTTCAGAGTAGGGGGAAAGTGATCAGATTTCATGGATAATGAGATTAGGGAAGAGCTTTTCTAGCTACAACCACCCCACTCTGATTCAACAGGAAAGTTACTTTAGAGTAAGACCCAAAGGACAAAAAATTTTCCTGGGTTGTAGTTTTGCTTGGGAGTTCTAGTGTTGCATCAGTCATTTGCATCCTAGCCAGACTATCAGTTTGGAAAAGACATTTTGAGTAATTCACTGGATTGTGTTGATGGAGGGATTAACCTTTATACCCCCACCTAATTCACTTGAGGCAATGCTAAATACTGTTTTGTCAACCTCAGTTCTACAAATTTCAGATTTATTTGCTTTGTGGACATGAGGTGGCATGTTACAGGTGCTATTTTTTGCTGGAGGTGGTGAAAATCAGTGTTAAAATGCTTTAATTTGAATCTTAATGCTACATGCTCCAAAGGCAGTGGAGTATCTGAGGAGGAGAAGGGAGACACAAAGGAAACACTTATTATAAAAGTTTGTTTTCTGAAAATAGATGTTAAAGTATACTTAGCATCTATGCAGTAGACTATTAGAGGATTACAACATGCGTTAGGAAGGACCAGGAGATATGAGGCTCACAAGTCATCCTGGTGGCTCTCTTGAGCTTAAAAAGTTAAGACAAACGGTAGGAAGCTGACTGAAAGGAGAGAGTTGCCTGTTCTAATAGGGGCTACAGATGGCAGGCTGAGTTGCGTGGGCACTGTGAAAGCTCTAAGATGATAGAATAACTCCTGTTTTACTCTGGGAAGGTCAAAAGAGGGGAATGGTCAAAAGAGGAAAAAGTGCATGTTGAAAATACAATGAGTGAAAAAATAAAACCCAAACAAATGAGTGAGACAACAAAGAATTGAGTAAAGTTTAGCTTCAGTTGTTCCTCTTCACTTTCCTGAAGCTGGAACACAGATAAGAAAGCTCCTCTCCTGCCTAGGAGGGACTAAGAAATTGTAAACCAGCCAGGGTCTTGGTCTGGGTCCCCGAACAGAAAGGTAATAAAGGAAAAGTGTGCACTGTAGGATTCTTCAGGTGAGATGCTCCATGCTGCAAGTGGAGAAAAGCAGAAACGTTATAGTGGCTCTTCCATAAAGAAAATGTGTGTGGAAGAATAACTTTCTGTGGAACAAAGTAGCTGCAAAAGGCAGAACAAGGGAGAGGCTGAGACCTGGGTTCTAACACAAGTTGGGGGAAGTGACTCTAAAAAGCCAGGTGTTAACTTGCAGCTCAGAGGTCTTCAACAAAAAATACATTTTTGCTGCTTGCTGGGCTGATTTACACCAACTTGGTTTCCAAGGTCCAGGTGTAAACAGATGTCTAAAATGGCTACTGTAGCCATGTAAGCTCACCAGAAGAGAGGAAAAACTCGCTCTTTCTTCCTCCATCCCATCTACAGGAGAGGTGGCAAAAGATTTTCCACTTGACCTGAAGCAGTACAGCAGTGCCTTAATGCAGCTAAAATTTTTAGCCCACTGCCAGTATATATGTGCCTGCAGTCAGAGCTGAGCAGTACAAGCCATCTTGCTGACAAACATACCAACCTGGAAATTGTACCATCTGTCATAGCTTCTTACTATTAAAAAAATCCAGCAGAGAGCTGGGAAGAGAAGTAAGAACAAAACTACCTGAACAGATTAATGTACAGGTTAAATCCTTGATGCAAAATGCATACCGTGGAAATGCCTCCAGCACTGCAAAATGGCAAATTTGATGGGTCTCAACAGCCTCCCCTTTTTTAATTGCCCCAGTTCTCTGCAGTTTTAATAACTACATGCAGTAGAGTGTTCATATTTACCTTTACAGTTATGCTGCTGCCAGAACCGGAGAGATGCAGCTAGCCATTGGTATTGTGAATCTGTCCTGGTCATCCTGCTGCAGATCATCTGCAAATGGGCTTTTAATCTTTTTATAGACTTGGCCACCATCAGGATTAATCAACAGATAAGTTATACTGCCATGGTTTAGTCTAAACTCTTTATGGTGACTTCTAAGTTAATTCATTGTTTGCAGCAAATACTGATTGCTGTTGGTTGAACAGGGCACCTGATGTCTGCTTGTGAACTGGAAGGCACCTTACTCATCTGCAGACACTCAGTGTGCCTGCACTGCTGATGTGCAGATTCCAGCCCACAGCAGTGATTCTTATTTGTGATCATTGTGATTCTTAATTCTCCTGAATGTCTCCAGGGCCACAGCCTTAGCTCCTCAAGCAGGCTGAGCGGAGAAGATTGCGCAACCCAATAAACAGACATTGATGGTGGGGGCTTTTGTGCTTGTTCCATGTGCTGCTGCACTCACTGGTATGCTGTGGAATGTTAGGAGACTAAATTACACTTTTGAAAAATAAATGAACAAAGTAAATGATGTGCTGTGATACCCTTGACTGGGCTTTTTAATAGCATTTGTTTGCTTACTTGCTAATTTGCAAGGTCTGGTAATCTGCGATCGGCCTCCTAGTCATTAGCATGAATTAGTGTGATTCTATTATATCAAAGGGACAATAAAGTCAATAAGAAAAAGAGAAGCATTCCACATTAGTGAAGGTATAGGAAAATGGCTTGAATATCTTTGCACTGTTTAGTGTGGTACTTGCCTCAAAACTATTGCATATTAGTTTAGTTCTCAGTTCATTCGCTTGCATGTAAATAGCTGTCCAAAAAAGAAAAGTCTCTCCTAGCCTTTAGTGAAGGTGATCTCTTGTTATTGTTTGTTTGAATATCTCCGTTGTGGGCCTTTTATCATTTTTACGAGGGTGTAAGAAATGTGTCATCTATGTAGCATCTGCACAAGGTTTGCTGAAAATTAAGCTGGTTTAGAGCATTATATTTCAAATCTGTCATAGCGATTTCAGTGGTGATGTTCTTTCATTTTAACCAAATTATTCTGAGGTTTTATGTGTTCAGGTTTTTTTATTTTTTTGAGAGAGATGGGGAATGCTATCTCCTGACAAAGGCCTTAAAACATCTAGTTTGAAACTCAGTAATGTTTACTGCCTTACAAAACTGTTCTGGATTTTAAAACCACCAGTGGACAACACTTCCTATATCCCATCATTAAGACATTCCTACCTGAACTTTGCATGAAAGGATGATTTTTCAGTCATAAATGTAGTGATAAGAGCTCTCAGAAATGTCTTTTCCACCACTTCCCAGTTTTCCTTGGACATGCTTAATGTCCTTAAAAAGAGTGTTGTTCAAAAGGCAAGGTGTTAAGTAGTCATTCTTTATCATATATAACTGGCTTATAAAGATCTGTGAAGTTTCAATCCACGAATGTATACTAAATAAACTAGATGCACACACATGTGTAAGAAGTCAATCCTCTATTGCTGGAAATCAAGAGAATAGTTGCTGTTTTTTTCTCTCAAGAATAAGAGTAATTTATGGGGTGATTCTCTGGACTCTGTTTATTCTGTAAGAAAAGAGAAGGAATAGAATAATGCATGTGAGGAACAGAATCAGTAAAGCTGGGTGTTGTCCTTGTCTTAAAATTATTGCTGCCAATGAAACTGTATGTGTTAGTGCAAAATATTTTTTTTTTTTTGCTGTTCAGAACCCTTTAATTGCAGGTTGTGCTTCTGAGGCTAGTGGCAGGCAAGGTTATCCACTGTTTGGAGTTGATTCCCCTTTCCATCTGTCACTTGATCCTCTGTTCCTATAGATGCCAGATGAATATTTCTTCCTCATTTTCCAGCTCCTTTTATTCTGTAATATGCTGATGCATAGTTCATATTTAAAATTCCTAAAATGATATAAAGCAACCTGAATACAGAAAACATTTTATTCAGGAGCAACTTTATTTTCCTTTTATTGTTCAGCTGACTAAGGCAGAAGACAGTAAGGTGAATTTCCCCAGGGACACATTAAGATTAGCTGGAGATGCTGGCAGATACCTTCCCTTCCCCTCTAAGGTTGGTTATGGGCTGGTTTACACAAGTTTTACTGGCCTGATTTTTGGTTTTACACTTTAAGGTTCCCCTTTATTCATGGTTCAGGGACACAAATAGAATGGGTTATACTGATACAGGTCATTTTGTGCCAGCTTAAGACTGTGAACACCTGGGAATGGAAGGGGATGAGTTGTAATTTACTGTTAAAATTGCACCGGAAAACATTTTGGGTTTTAGTGAGAGTTATCTGATATACTTAGCTGAGAGATTTTTCTGTTTCTGAATGAGGTAGACAGTTTCATTGCTGTCATATGTCTTAGCCTCTTCTTATCTTAGCTTTATTATACAACCTCCATTATCACGGAATCTAAATGATGCACACTTACTAATGGACTGCTTTTACCATTTGTTTGCGAGGGCATTATAAAGATGGAAAGCAGGATCACTTGACTGGTTAAGGGCCAAGTCTGAATAGTTTAGGTATGCCAATTAATACTGAATTTAAATGCAGGAAAGCAGTTGGTGATTGGAACTGTCTGACCTAGAGTGTCTACAGGCAAGTGTGACTGGGGAGCCAAGGTCTAGTGGTCCCACGTGGAAGGTTGCTTTGACTTCTTTAAGCTTTCTTTGTCAAGTAGTAGCACTTGAGTTAGAAACTTTCAATGCATGGTCTAAGCAGTGCCTTGACCTCAGTCTCAGCCACATGATCTCTTGATGTAGCAGAGGCTTGAACCTGAGTACACATTTGTGAATGTCAGAATATCCATCTCGTCTGGTGAGGACCCTTCACGTCTAGCCTAATTTTGTAATATCAGCCAGGAGGATGGGGTCATCTGGTTACATTACCCTAACAAGGTGCAGGGTGCTTCTTGCTATAGCGACGTGTGTGTAATATGTTTTTGTTTTCCATACCATGACTGAAACTTCATGCAGAGGTTTTTTCTCTGGATGTCCCCAAAACTGCAGGTTGATCTATAAAGTGACAAAGAATTGTCATTCCATTCACTTTTTTATTTTAGAAAAAAATCAGCATGGCCCATGCTAGTCAAAGGTGTGTCACAGGAGCCTGCCAAAAATGACCAAGCTTTTACTAAGCTTAAGGGGAAACTGGGCAGGGTTACACTGGATGCTACAGAGCTTTTTGCTCCTCCTTGATTCCTGCATTCAAGGCAGCCTAGAGCACTGAACAGAAATGCTCAGTGCATGCAGAAATCTGATTTTCTGTTTTGCATATGCCTTCAGGAAGAAGATGGGTGAAAAATCACCCTCACAGGGGCAGTCTGATGTAGAGCAAGGCATGCTGAGTTGCTGGACTGCTCGTTGTGTTTGTAGCATGTCTTTGGGGAATCATCTTTTCATGCTTTTTTTTTTTTGTTTTTTTGTTTGTTTGTGGTGGTGGGTAAGAGATGAGAAGCATTGTCAGATTCAATCAGCCCTTAACCTAACTAAGCTGGACACAAGTCTTATGAGGAGCAGCTGAGGGTACTGGGGTTGTTTAGCCTGGAGGAAAGGAGGCTCAGGGGCGGCCTTATTACTCTCAACTACCTGAAGGGGGGCTGTAGGCAGGGGAGGGTCTGTCTCTTCTCCCAGATTCCTTTTGTCCCATCGCTAGTTAACAGCCTCAATTTGCACCAGGGGAGGTTTTGATCGGGTATTAGGAAAAAATGTCTTCACTGGAAGGGTGGTCAGGCACTGGAACAGGCTGCCCAGGGAGGTGGTGGAGTTGCCTTCCCTGGAGGCATTTAAAAAAACGCATAGATGCGGTGCTCAGGGACATGGTCTAGTGGTGGGCTTGGCAGTCCTGGGTCAATGGTTGGACTTGATGATCCCAAAGGTCTTTTCCAACCAAAATGATTCTGTGATTCGATAAGTGTGTATGTATGTGTGTATGTGTATGTATATATAAAATATATGTATGCATAAAATTATTGTTCTATTCCTGTTTGTAGACATTATAGTGCTTCCCGCTGTAACACTTCAGTATAACTACTGTGATGTTTACCCAGTAAGTATATTACTGCTTTTTTTCCTCTCCTTGGAAACTTTTGGTAAACCTTTCTTGTCTGCATGTCTTATTGCTTTGTTTCATCAACCTACACCCACCCTGGCACTTTTTGTCCTTTAAAAAATATCTCGGACAGCATTTCATTAAACTGTATCCCTGTCCGCTTTGTTAAATGCCCTGTCTGTTCTTCTAATGTCCTGGTGTCTCAGAGGTTGGTCTGAACAGGCTTTGTAAACAACACATCTGCTGCTGTTCAGTGGGTTCAGACTACGGTGCTGCTTCGACTGTACCACAGCCAGGCTTGGAATAATTTTTTCTATTCAGACCAAATGTATTAACATTTTAAATGATTATTATGTATGACTCAACTAAAAAGATTAGAGGAAAAAACATCATTGGTGAAACAGCATGAAACGCCTGTGCAACATCTGTGCCAATTCTGGGTTCTTCTTAGTTTAACTCTGATTTGCCAGCCATTGCGGGTGTGTTTGGCTAATGCTTGAGGCAAGGTTTGGTGATGTGGGTAGGATTAGGAGAAAATATTCTTCCCTGTTCTGTATCTTGAGAATATGGTGTCTGTTCTACTGGGTTCTTCAGGAAACATTTGTGCAAAGAAAGTTACTTGTGGGGCTTTTTTAAAATGACTTTATTGTTAATACAAAGGTGAACTGCAGTAATGGCCTTGGCAGGGAAATAGTTGGGGTTTTTTTTTGTTTGTTTGTTTTTTTCCCGAATATCTATCTATGCTTTCTTTTCAAACTCTACATTATCTCTGGTAGTTTTATTGAGTGATGTTTTAACTATTCAAAAACCATTTGCACTATTCAAGGGTTGTGATACTGAATCATGTGATATGCTATGCCAGTCATGTCACCTGGAGTCACTGAATTTAACGCACTTTTCAAATTTGTCTGGTAGTGACCTTGCTCCCAAGGGTGTTGCAAGTTCAAGTTCATATTCGCAGGGTATTTCCAGGTTCTGAATTTCAGGGTGGCAATGTAAATGCCTCCTGAACAGGACATCTGTGACCCTTAACTCTCTGGACTGTATTAGAAAGATTTGAGAAGACTCTTCATTTCTTCAGAGCTCGTGAATCTGTGTATATATTAAACTGTGCAGACTGAGGAAGCTGTTGTGAAGGAACCAAACTAAAACTTTTTTTTTTTCCCCAGCCAAGGACAGTTTAACGTTCATATTAGCATGTTTTAGACAATGGATAGCTTGATGTCTGAGGTCATAAATTTTTTAAAGTAGCCATACTGTGTCACATTTCTTTTTGATCTGCACTTAAATTTTCATTTACTTTTATGTGTTGCTGGCTGAGGGCCACTAGTTTTCTATCATGAGAAATGGTTGCTGAATTAGATTTGCTTTTTTCCCCCAGCTCTGAAGGGATGTGCATTACCAAAGCAGGTGTTTGGTTCAGAATAAGAGAGGAGATGGTTCTGTAGGGAATACACTTAGCAAAGCAATGCCATAAATAGGTCTTGTGTCAGTGTTTGCTGTAATGTCTTGATATGTGTCATCATGAATTATATATTATTTCAGATTTATCACTTCTTCCACTGATAAGGGACATTGCTTCTTTGAGTGAGTTTTCTTCATGGCTTAAAAGATTTACTGATACATTGAAATTCCCTGTATTGGAGATTCAGATGAACTTTGGAAACTTGAGATAAGAACTATAAATCTGCTATAAACTAGGAAGCCATTTTTCAAAGTGTGTATTTATTGACAGAGTTTGTACTAACTTATTCTTCTGCTTCTCATTTGTGTGCATCAGAAGAAGTTTTCTTTTCAACAGTATGAACAAAAAGTGAAAAACTTAATGTTGGTTGCACAATATATAGGCAATTTGTCAACGAAGTAATAGTCTTCATTAGAGATCACCAGGTATTGCGTCAAAAGGGTAATTGGGGAAAGAGTATTCTGAAAGTGTCTCGAGTACTGCTTTCAGATTTTGTTCTTTTGATATACTGTGCTTTTGGGGGTGTATTTAAATACATCTCTAGACTTAAGTCCTTATTTTTGAGCTCTAAAGTAATGTAATTAAAAATTCTGGGCTTGACAGCTTCATTTAATTTAAGTTCTTTATGCAAAGTTGGCTTCACTTAGGCACATTTGACAATAAGATCATTTAATGATTGGTGTAAGGGCAGCAGGCAGAGAAGCCACTATAGAGCTTTCATCAAAAAACCCCAACTGTACCTTTTAGAGGGAAGGAGACATAGCATATTCTTGATCTAACTTGACAAGACCTAACCTGCATGATCTAACTTGCATGGGAGAGCAATTGGGACAGTATTACATGATGCAACCTGCCGTTGGATCCCCAGCAGGAAAATTGTACCTGAGGAGATACACATATAAGCAAGACCCTGAACTCCAGACTTTGAGCAGATTCATGTAAGGAGAATCTGAAAGTTGTGTAAAATTATGTTTCTTTCCTAGCATTAGTAGGATTTTAATCAGTGTAAAGCTACTGATAATGATATACCTGAACTTGATATTTGAAATCTTAAATTTTAAAAAATCTTTAATGAAGATTAGGCTGTGGAAATGAAATCAGTGAGGAATACCTCATTTTTAGCAGCTGTTTTTCTCTGATCTCTGCTGAGTTACATTTTTTGCCTCCTTCTAGCTCTCTTTATTTTGTAAAATATTGACACAAAAATTGATGTTGAAATTTTGTAACAGGATTTCATAACAAGCAGCTTAGATACAGAATCTGTCTTCTGTTCAGATCTGCTTTCATCACGTTTTATGGTTCAACTGAATTAAAGATAAGATGCAGATGATTTTCCCTGGGGACCTATTAGATCCAGCTGGAGACTTCTCAGTATCACTTCCCTGCCTTTTACCTAAGGGTGTGTTAGGGGCTGGTTTATTCCATTTTACTGATATAGCTATAAGGTGAATAAGCACCACTGGAGAGGTGCTTTGTATTGCTGTGACTTCATCTGCTGTGTTACTTCTGTCCACTGAAAAATGTGGTAAGGTAGCGTTTAAATTTTGTTCTTATTGCAAGAATGAAACCTCTTTCAGACCATGTAAGTCTCAAGATACAGCGTCAGTATTAAAACAATAAGTCTCTTCATGCCGCTCCCTCTTGTCCAAGTAGTCAATCATTTATCAGCTGGCATGGACATTATGGGCAAATTATTGAAAGCTGGAGTCACATTGCAAAATGCACATACAGAACAGAGAGATTCCACATATACAATTGTGGGATAATTCTGTTAGGTCATCTTTGATCCAGGTGTATGCTGGGGAGGGATGAGTAGAAATGTTTTGCATGAGAGTGCAAGGAATACTCAAATTTAGCAGCTGATAGTATGAAGAAAAAGAATGTAGGAATACTTCCCCTATCCCCCAGCTGTGTCCAGAGCTTAAAATCCAAAGCCTTCAGATTCTGGCTATTTATCTATGAGGCTTTTAAGGACAATTGGTACTGATTAAATGTTGAAGCAATCTAAATCAAAATAGTGTCACTTCCTGTGCTTTCTAGTTACTAAAGACCTGACTCTTCAGCAGCAGCAGATACCCTGGCATCTGTGCAAACTGTCCAAGGAAAGCATCAGCAGCTGTAAGCTGCTGCTGTTTAGCTTGTGCGCAGCCCCCCTGAATGCATCTCAATAATTTTCAGGGCTGAGTTAGCCCCTGCCTGGCCAGTTTGTCACGTGTGCGTCTCTGCACCTGTCCACAGGTACAAGGTTAATGTGATGCATTGGTGTGTGTTGTAGGCTGTTGCAGTGCTCATGCAGACACAGCCCTGGACTTCACGTAGATCTCCCCCAACTCTGGAAGCCTCTTTCTTCCACAAAGTTTAGGGTTGGATTGCGTTTTGCATCTCAAAACCCCTTCACTCTGCTGAGACTTCCTAACTGCACTTCCAAAGTTTGTATGAATGGAGGTTTTCTGGTTGTGTTTTAAGTGTCAGTCTTGTATTTCAGAAGATGCCAAACTGTAAAGGGGGAGGCTGAATCTTGGCCAGTCATGATCAAGCATACAGTTTGCTGCTCAGCTGGGGATGAGTGGTAATCTTTTAGCGATGGGACATCACTATATGAAAGAATGCTGATTCTATCTTTCAGTACAATAACAACACTTTAGATGGTCCCATGTTATTAAATGGTACTAAATGATAGACAGAATAAAGAAGGTTTTGTATTCAAGCGTCTCTTGCTGAACTTACAAAGCAAGAATGGTTAAGCTCTTTGGAGCTTTAGTTCACACACTGACTGGCTGCTGGGATCAAGAACAATTGATTTTTGGCTACAATAGGTGCCATGAGAAGCAAACAAGGATGTTTTCTTTCTACAGTTGGTTATGAAGGATGAAAGCACTCGGTGGTGTACAGCAATGAATTGGACCAATGATGAATTCTTATGTCCATCTGAATATGTGGTGTTTGTGGAAATGGGAGCAAAATAAAATATCTTTCTCTAGGGGAGCTGGGATGAGGGACTGTGTATTTGTGGGGGTTTGTTTTGTTTTGCTGCAGCTCTAAACCTAGGTGAATTTACAGGAATGTCTTTTGAGATGTTCTTGTCCCAGGCATCCTAGCTCAGAATGTCAAAGCTGGTTTTATTCTTTCTGTCAGACTTTTTGACTGTGATTCTGGCAGGAAACTTATGCACACACAGTGGTCTGTCTGCATAGAGCTGCTTGCAATATCAGGACCTGTATTTTTCATTTTGTCTTCCATAATTGGAAGTAAATCCTCTAGATTGAAAATAGAATGTATAGCTTGTTGCATATGGGGGAAAGTCTGACCAGTGTAATAGTGATGTATTTTTATATTTGCTGAGATGAATTGATTCACTTTCTTGCATTTCGTTTTGCAGAGCTACTTTCCAGCTCTTCTCAGCTGGACAAGATGAGGAGAATAGCATCCAAGTAGGAATTTTCTTACCCAAATCTGTAAGCTGTTTTCAGCATTGCTGATGTGCAAGCTGCTGTTTTTTTTTTTTTTTTCCAACACAGTATAGGTGTGTTTAAATTAAGAAAACTATCACTAGATTTTTAAAGGCAGAATTTGCTATCCTAAATTTTAGTGTGTTACATTTCTATGCATCAAGCCTGATTCTTCTTTGACTTCATGCCAATATAACTGGCAGCTTCACTCAGCCCAGGATTCATCTGTCAGTAATTAGTTTGATGAGAATCAGCATTGTGTCTGTTTTTTCCCTACTAGAATGCATATATTCACATTGCTAGTGTATTAATAGCACTGATGCATTTGCCTGGATCTTGATAAATGCAGTGGGATGTAGTATATGAGTATAAAACACCCACAACTGCTGTAGGCTTAATTTCTTTGGCCAGCAAGGTGTAATTTGCATGTGTAGTCCACTGGCAGGAATGTATTTTAGGTAGTCTTCTGTGTCTGATACAGAAGGTGTGAATTATTACAGCTACTAGAAACAAGCCTTAGTGCTCTATTCAAGTTGGTGCATGACGTGCTTTTAGCTGTGGAGATCCCCAGTGTGCTGCGTGTGGGTTGCAGTTGTCTGTTAGTGTTAGATGTTTTTATAAGCAGTGTACAGAGGAGCACACTGAAGTGTGGGACAAGAAATGTATTTTATTGGATGTTACTTCAGCATTTGCAGTAGTGAACTGAAACCAGTAAACACAAAGTAAGCGTGTTGCAAACTGATACACAACTGATGTTTGGCATTTGTGCAGACCGTTTTGAGGATGCACCCATGAGGATCATCTGTAGGATGCTCTAAGCATCTGCAGAATTTGGAGTAGAGCTGGCTGCTGTTTGCCCAGCTCAGCATGCAGGCAAACAAGCTGTTGCACACGTCCGTCTCCCTGTAGGAGTGCTGTTAATGTTGTTAGCCTCTGGCGTGCTTGTAAAGACCAGGCTGTCTTTGCAGGTAGGTCACATTCAACCTTAAGAGTCTCTCTGCACCCATAAAAATTAGGACTAGGGCTAGGTTTGTTTGCTTCTTAAAACGAAGTCTTGGAGCAAAAAGTGTGGCTGCTGTAGCAGATCAAGCTCCAGTGGCTGTCCTAGCTCAATCACTATTTACGCAGGACGGAGTAATTTGGCCATGTTAGTTGGAAAGAGGCAATGTGGGAAGAAGGTGCCCTCTGCAATTGTAGATTACTTGTTTTATTTTCTTTCCCGGTAGTGAAGGTTACTAGTGTTATGTAAAATATCAGTTAATCAGACAGAACCTGCAGGAGTGAGGCAAGTTCGAAGCACAGCTACTTTCAAAAGACCCCCTAACATCATAAGGGAGTAAAGTCTGGCAGACATTGTAGGTTTACCGTGTCCCTAGTCAAAAAGTTGTGCTGGCTGGCATGCCGATGGGAGTATTGTTGAATAAACATAATACAGTCTTTGCACTCTGATTAAAAAAAAAAAAAAAGACTCTGTAAAAGGAACTGGATTTTTTTCCAAGACTTCCTGTTTTATTTGGTTTTGTATTTACTACTAGTATTGCATGGCCATGGGAATATAAACTTGCAACTATCTGGATGCAAGAGATGAGACTTTTCATATTTCACCGAGAGCTTTGTAAAATGGAATCCTTCCAAATGTGTTCCCTCAGTATGGTAGCTACATGCCAAACCCCTGATTCTGTGTAAACCATGGCTCTGGACTACTTTCCTCTTCCACTGTGCCCAGCTTATTTTGTATTATTTCAAGCCTCTACTGAAATATTTTCTCAGTTTACCCTTTCTTGAGCTCTTGTTATAGAGAACTATACTTATAGACCCACCATGGAACGAAGAATTAGCATCGTAAAGCTAAAAATACAAATTTCCGTAACTTGCAAGCCAAAAGCACAGCCGTGTAAGGTATTTTGACCTCTCTGAATAGAAACGTGATGGTCTTAGATCAAGATTCGTGAACTTATTTACAAGAGTAACTTACTTTAATCTTTGCATCATTGGAGTTGGAAGTGTCATGCAGTGAGGATTCAAGGAGGTCTTGTATTTCCTGCATTGGATCCTTGTGCTCTAAAGGCTATAAGGCAAGACCTCACTTTTTTTTTTTTTTTTTCTGTGCAGAAGGCTCTGGTTTATGTCCCTGTACTACTCTGAACAAAAGAAATAATGAAAGGAGGCTGAGAAACAGGATGAAGCATCCCTGTGGCAAGTGCCATGTGCCCATGGGTCTTTGGCCATTTGGGCTGCGCCGTGCGTGCCCGCGGTGGGGCCCCGCTGGCTGTGGTTCGTGCCTTCCTGGCGCTCGCACCTGCAGGTGGCAGCATCCTCCTGCTCTATGGGATGTGGTGGCCAGTTCCCGGGTTCCCAGTGTGACTGGGGAACTGAAAATTAAAAGCCAGATCTTCCCACCCCCTTTTTAAGGTAAACATTCTCCTTTTCTACGATGTAAACGTAAGGCAGGGCTTGTTGACACCTCTGACAGACTGGCTTGTTCTTTCTCCATTCGCTTTAAACATGGCTCCTCCCTTTGGTTCTGGATCAGTTTTTCTTCTTGTATTTAACTCCACTCTGTTCTCAGACTTCCAAAGTCTAAAGTCTGTTTGGAGGTAGAACCAGGGACTTGGAGAAGGGCTCTCTGAAATGCCATACTGGCAACTTGGTAAGGAAGAGCAGTTAATGGGTATTGAGAAAACTACATTGTTTCTACTCCTGTTCAAATACATGTAATGTTGTTGGACCCCGAAAAGGTCCAAAATAGCTGGAAACACATTACTTAATGTTTTGACTTTAAGAATGTCATTCTGATTTCCTTTGGATCCTTGTTCTCTGAATTATGGCTGTCAGGAGAGAGACATTGTTATCAACTTGAATAATAAATGTGTTGCATTAATATGTGAATATTAATAAGCACAATTAAATAAAAAGAGTCTTAAATTTGTTCCAGCAAGATAAAAAGGCAACAGAGTGATAGAAAAAACAGTGGGAGAAATCAGAATGGTAAGAGAACTAGTTCTAGAAAATAGTGAGAGGGGAACAAGAATTTATTCTTTTTAAAAAAAAAATTAACTACATTAACTACTATTGAATTTAGGCTGCTTTTTCATTAAAACATCAAATCAGATCTCTAGCTGCTCTGTAGGGAGAGTCCATAATAGTTGTAGCATTGGGGCACACTCTCATAAGGATCATCTTCTAGCAAAGACACAGGGTGACTACTGCCCCTCATTGCTGGGTAGTTAAATCGGAGTCTGCAAGAGGACCAGGTGTAGGCAATGACCAGAGACAGGGTGGAAAGATGCTCATGTGACGACTCGCAATAAACCCAATCAGCTAAAAAAGAGATGGAAGCAGGTGTCCGATGTCTCTTGTATTGCTTTTCTCTGCCCAGGGATTCCCTTTTCACGGAGGATTCACAGCTACATAATTAGAGCAGCCTTCCAGTACATGAAGCAGCTAGAGAGGTATTCAATCTACTGTGTTTCTCTACTGGTGGTAGGTAAAGTCACTGTTCCAGAAGGACACTACAGTATTGCTTCGGATAATACTGTAGCTTTATCTGCCTGGCTGCTGTCCAGTAACTGCTGCTTATCTCGGCAATGATATCAGACTGCATCTTTAGATTTGCCCTTTGTATTGGAAAATGAGGCCCATGTGTGTTCTCTATACCTGTATCGCAGATTGCTTCATACATGCTAAATCTTTTCTCAAAAGGAATGTAAACAGTACCCCTTTTCTGTGCAAAGGATCCATAATGCTCCTCTACAGCTTTTCTTCTGGTAGATGAAGCTAAGAAATGCCACAATTTTGGACGTCTAACTCATCTTCCTTCATAATGTGTGGATCAAAATTCAAAATCCGTTGTTCATGCTGTGAGGACATGACAGTATGTTTGACAGTGACACAAGTTCAGCCCTCAAAATTCAAGTGCCATGCCCGCTAGGAAGTTGAATGGTATGCAACAAAACACTGGTTGTGGCTAGAAGGCATTTTTGTCTGGTGCAAGTCAGTCTGGGGTGTAATGGATTTGAAATTTGGCTTCAGACACAGACTGTAGAATCCTTGGGAGGGTGATTAAAATAGGAGCTCTCTCACCATCCAGGTATTTAAAGCCTCTTGTTCTAATGTCTTCAAATATGCTATGAAATGTTCTGCTGTATGTAGTCTTCACGTTCAATTACCATCATCTGCCCTGTTCCACACCTCTTGTGCATGTAACTGTGATGTGAATTACTAGAATTATCCTGCGTGTGCATGTGTCTTTGTTAAAATGTGTGGGTCAGTGCTGCTGTCTCCTCTGCTAACAGCACTGACCCTCGTCTATATCAACTGGCCTCTCTAGAAATTGAAATAATACCCCTGGCAGGTTTTAGTATTGTTGCATAGAAAGTACATTACACATGGGGATGTGTCCTGCCACAAAGAATTGACATCGAAATTAACACAATACCATATGCGACATTTGAGGGTTTGCTTTGCTCTGTGTTTGCAAAGCATTTTTTTTCCTTATATATAAACTGATTATGGGTATCTCTTCCAGAACAGAAAAGAAACTGAGAGGTACTCATTTTCCTGTTTGGTGGTGAGGTGAGTGTAAAGGCACTTGACAAAATGAAACTCTCTCCTGTCATGTTAGTACAGTTGTCAAAAGCTAACCCCTCCAGGCACTTTAATGACTCTCTAAGGAAAATGGAGCTGGAGAGCCTGGTCTCCTGCTTGGTCTCATGGTAACATAGTAACATTGCAACGATGCATCTCTTCACTGTGTAGGTGTGTGAAGATGCTCAATAGTGGGACTCCATAGGGTTAGCTACAGTTTGTCATGATCTGATTCAGACTAGAAAGCAGGACCAAACATTACTATGGATTAATTCCTAGTTATCTTTAACAGGCAAAATCCTTCATTATTTGTCTACTAGAATTGGAGATTCTGCAAGGCTTATCTTCAACCTCTATCTTGATTTCTCAAAACTCTCAGTATCCTGGAACAGCGGTATGTGTACATGCAGAGAAGTCTTGAAGGATGGATATAGTTACTAAGCTTTGGTTATTTGAACATCACTGTCCATGTCTGGTTCCTTTGTATCATCAATGCTGAGTAGAGAGCAAAGGATGAAACTGTTTGGTCATAAGAGGAATAAAGGCTGTATTAAAAGGTTCAATAAAGGGATGTAAAGTAGGAACAGCTAGACCAGACTTCTCCATGGAATCTAGTACTTTGCTGCCATAGGCTACTGCATCATGAAATCCTGCCAGTGAAGCTATGAAATTCTACCTTGCCCACTTTGCCACCTGTGACTTTTCTGCTTCTCTTGTGATGTATAGAATTCCCCCAGGCTTAATTTGCTAATTATGCATAGCAGCATCTCTGCACATACAAAATAAGAGAATACACAAACCGCATGCTTTCGTGTAAGAGTGCCCAATTTTGATAAGGCCTGTCTTCCACAAATTCAAATTAAAGGGGAAAAAAGCTATTCTTGCTATGACTGTTGAGATGTGAGGAGGGGCCAGACCCTTTGATGAGGCTGAGGCTGCCCTGTTTTTGCTGTGTTTTGATCTCAGAGTTGTTACTATTAAAGTGGTGACTATATCTAAAATAGAAGGATCTTGTAGAAAACCTCGTATTATTTGCTTCTTTACTAATTATACATAACGCTTTTTTTGAAGTGTGACACAATACTCAGTAATTTAGTTGTTATTGATCAACTGTCATGTGAATTAATTCTGAATTATGATTTTGTGATAAAATCCAGATAAACGTGCAATTTCTTTTCACTTACATTTAGGTTTATAACACATGGCACTAATTTCCCTGTCTGGCTACAGAACTGGTACAATGAAAGTCCCTTTTGGCGCCTCTCCGGTTTGCTGCAGAGGGCAGAACTGGGATGTGGAGACCCATTTTTTGTGAATTGTTTTCTTCCAGAAAGTAAATGCTTTTCAGTCAGGACTATTTTGAGATTTTCACCAGAAAATCCCGATTTGGCAATAATAATCATGGAACCATGATGGTTCCATCAGTGTTTGACAGGAAGTCATACTTTGCAGGTAGGGAAACATTTGTGTCTTTCAAAACTTAAAGTGTACTTAATATGAAACCAGTACCAACATATTTTGGGATAAGTCCCAGGTTGTGACTCCTGGGAGTCAGAAATGTAATTGTGGCAGGTTCTTCTTCAACAGTGTCTCCTTAGATGACTGCTGAATGTGAAGCACGGACAAATAGCACTCAATTAGTTCTGAAGAGCCTGTAGACATATTTTTTTGGGTTGTATACAGTTAGGTTTATATGACACACAAATGTTCAGTTGGAAGTGAGCCCAAGATGATACTGAACACTTTTTTGTTGTTGTTTTTTTGTTTTGTTTATTCTTTCTGGCTTCTGTGATTAGTGAAGTTAACACAGCACCTTTTGGGTTTAGGTCCCTAAAATTTCTGATAGAGGTACAAAGATTTTTTTCATACAGTGCTTTCCCCAAGGTTCTTTAGTACCCATGGTGTTAGTCACGAAGGCTGATATTTTTCAAAGAGCACAAAACTCAAAAAAAGACCCCACCAAAACAACAAAAAAACCACCCCCAATTTTCCAGCACCACTGACTTTTCATGGGAACCAGGAACTAGGAAGTATTTTTATAGAATAAATAACGGACTGTATTGCAGCCTGTGATACATACATAATGGATACATACATTGTTATTTTTCTTTGGAGAATTGTTCTGATTTCAAGAAGTTGATGCCTTATCTAAATGATAGGATTGCACATTCAAGGCTGCATGAGTAAATAGCAAACAGTGACATGTGTTTTTATTTTTGCATTCAGCTAACTTTTCTACCATGATCAAAATTGCAATAAATTGAAATGTTGCTGCTAAGTCACAGCAGAGTCAAACCAGAATGTCTTTTTGATTATTCAGAGGCCCGCTTTTTTTTACGATGTGCTATGATGGTAAAAGAACTTGTGGGCTCTAAATATTTAAACAGCATTTCACCAAACAAAAGCTGGGAAAGTTACAGTAATAGTTTCTGTATCTTTCATTGCTATTCTTTTTAGATTGAAAGAGCAGGTCACTTAATGGTATAATATAATATCAGACACCCTGTTTCCTCAATAACAAAATGGGGATAATACTGCAAAGGACTGTGTTGTGGTGATTCATCTTTATAAAGCTCTACAGGAATGGTAGGCGTTATTAGCATCCCGTGTGATTACAGTGACAGGATGATGTGGTAGTTTGTCTGAATTGCTATTAAGTGGTACTGAAGATCTCTCAAAAAACCTGTTCCTTCTGGATTTTCAGGCATCAGAGATTTAGAACAGTTTGGATAAACATCTGGACTGAACCGAAATATGTCCATTTTAAACGTTACCTTAAACGACAGATGAAGGAACCGTATATTGTGATAATCTTCTACCTGAAGGATCTCAAAGTACTACAGGAATCAATATACAAACTATATATAGATCATATCAGCTCTGTCAAGTTAGGGCACTGTTTGGCAGAACACAGTGAAACAAAACATGTGATAGAAATGAAAATGGAAAAACACAATGTTAAACTCAAAACCCTGGGAGAATGTAGTCAGAGAGAAAGTAATTGTCAGCTGGGACCTGGCAGGAAACTGGGAGGTGTAGCTTCTTTTCCCACACAATGTACCATGTGAATCGGGGTCTGAACTTACAGGCTCAGAAATGCCTTTATGGCTTGTGTGAAAAATTGTAACTCCAGGAACAAGCAATTTGCTGGAATGCAGGTTAAATAATGTTTCATATAGAAGAATCATAACTGCCTGTTTGTCAGCATAACATCACAAACCCCATGCATTTTAAACAGTTACATCGCTGACAAAAAAGTGCTGCTTACCAGATTGGGTGGAGCACTTAGAGCAGCAATGTCTTTGGAAGGTGCTCCCTTCTTTAACCTTACTCAGCTTGACTGAGATTGCAGTCACATGTCTAATATCACTTACATTTAGAAAAAATAAAAACGTTTTACAAATACATTTAGTCTAAAAAAAAAAAAAATCAAGCATGGAGAAATGTTGACTCATTTTTAAGAAGTTGCTTCTTTTACTTTTGACCTTGTGCAACTGCCTGGTTTTGACTCTTTATGCTCTCTGCAGCAGAGAATTGATGCAGCTCATCTGAATCAGCAAAAGCTGCTTCTCATCCTGCCTTGTTGCTCTGATGAAGATACTGGTAAGAGCAGTCTTAACTAGACTATTGTTTCTAATTTTTTCATCTTCTAGCAAAACAATGAAGCTTGAGAAATTATGCTTTCTGCTTTTCAGCTGCAGAATCCTATTAGTGCTCAACAATATGTCAGAAGATTTGCTGTAAATCTTAACTATCTAAAATAAATGTCCAGGGTTTAATATTTTATAAACAGTGGAGCTGCTCACAGAGATGGAAATAATAGAAGTTCTGTGTTCATTTGCATGATTTTTATCTAATTATCATAGCCCGGCTGTCACCAGACTGTATCTTAGTCCCCTGTCTGGTACATGGGGCGTATGACTGACTAGTGATTTACACTGTGCTATGCTAAAATTCCTTCAAGTGGCAATTTGGAAACAGCAATTTAGAAGCTGATCGGTGAAAGCTGGTTGTGCTGAATCAGTCAAAATGTTACACTGGTTCCCATTTAATGGATTTGCTGAAATTAATTATTTAAATGTCCAATGATTCTCTTTCCATCTTCAGAATAATCTGTTTTCAAGTGGCCCTAAATGAACATAAACATGTGTTTTCCTCCTTTCCCCTTTTTAATATTTCACCAAGTTTTCCTGTCACTGTGATAATTAAGGAAATTGATAATATGTCTTTAGAGGAAGGCCAAAGGGCCCTAAAGGGCAGTATCTGTTCCTTTCAATCACTGCTTAGCATTTGCCAATAAGTAAAGAAATGCTGAAAGTCAGGAAAAGATTTACTCTACATATAGACTAGCCATTGTGTTAGTGCCTATTGTCTGGCATAGAATCTTCTCCTTAGCCCTTCTCCAGGCCATGGCCTGCTTCCAAAAGTTTGAAGTCCTGAGGATTTATCTGGGAATTGATTCCTAAAAACTGTGTGAATCTAAGATTTTGTTAGAAAGGCATCATCAGAGAAGTGGTTAATGGATTTACATGACTAAAAAATGCTGAATAGATTGTAAATAAGTGAATGGAGATGCAGAAACACTCCCAGAACTCTAATGGCAATTCTTAAGACCTAGAGCTCAAGGAAGTAAACCTGGGATGATATTTCTATAGCTAATAACCTGAATTTGCAAGCCTGACTCATGTTTTCAGGTATGCCTCCTCGAGAACAGAGATAAGTGGTGGTGTCTGATAGTATTCAGCTCTGGAGAGAATACGTAGGATTTGTCTGATGGCTTGAGAAGAAACTTCAGGTGTAACTGAAGGATTTCTTCTGCTTTCATTGGTGTCAGGGTTAAGCATGAGTCTCAAAGGAGACTGAACACTCTGCTTTTTCAGGGGAAAAGCAGAAGTAGGTTGATTCATAAGACTTTAGAAGAAGACCTCTAAGCATGCCTGCTGCTGATGGTAATGGCTCCTTCTCTGATGGCTTGAAGACAACTGGGAGCCTTTGATGTAAGACAATTCATCATCAATTATGGTTCTGCTATTAGATGAACAAAACCCAATTTGCAGACTCACAAGTCAAGTGTGTCCCGTTGCTGTAGTGTAACCTCAAAACAATAGTCTGTATGCTGATTTTCTCTAAGGGTATCACAAAAAAGGAGAAGCTTCAGAGAGCTCTGGACTTGAAGGGTGCAACACTGTTCCAAAGAAGTTATTTGTATTCAGCCAGTACGAGAAGGAGATAAGCGTGGCCTCATGATCCTATCTTCATAGCAGTAAAGCAAACAAGTGTGTTGCTAAAAATATCCAATAATGTTTTTTTTGGTAAAAATTCCTTTATAGCAGTATTTCTTAATACAGGCTGTAGTCCTTGTGTCCCTTTTTTTTTCAATCCTATGTATTGCTGTAACTTAAAGCATGCAGCATTAGAATTTCTTCCAAAAAATCATGGTTGTGTGATGGGTTTTTTCCTCTTCCTCACTTGCAGCAAACAAATGCTTTAAGAGGTAGAGACTACTTAACCAATTTGTTGTGCTTTTCCACAAAGCTTCAGTGGAGTTTTGAAATTTTTACTTTTAAAAATATGCTTAGGTTTGTTTACTAGCTGGAACATGTTGCAGACTAGACCTACTCTGGTCAGTTTTTTTACATGAGTTACAGCATCAATGGGTGTGCTGAGTTGTTTGAAACCTGAGTAAAAGGTTGCTGACCCATTGTGTCACGTCCATGTTCATTGTGTTCGGGTCTCTGCCATGTGCCAAGTCTAACTTCATATAACTGTTCACAGGCCTCTTTCCAGACTATCTGTTTGGATCTGTATGTTGCATAGTTTGGGTGAATGAACTCAGTGGGATGAGGTGAGGTGAATTTATTTGTCAGCCTGTACATATGAAAAATTCCTGTTGCTGGGCCTTAGAAAGTTTAACAGAAAACAACTAAAACTGTCAGTACATTTAGTTAATCTTTAGAATGACATACCAAATAGACTTTGAAGGCATACAGGTAATGAAATATTTTTTTTTTTTGTGAGTACAAATATCTATCTCAAGCAAGCAAGCCTGACCACCTTTCAGTATGACCATCTTTAACTGTAAAGATTTTCCTAAGAAAACTAGAGGGCCACTCCTGAACTGGATTGTGCCAGCCCATCACTTCAGTGCTTAGTTTGCAAGGTCCAGATGGTGGCAAGCTGCAAATGGATATTTCTGCAATTGAAATATCTATCCCCCGGCAGACTCAAGAGATGCTGGTTCTGGCAGATTTAGACTTGTCTCTGGCTATTTAGCACAGTTGTACAGTTAATGGGCTGTTGGACAATTTTGTCAAACTTGCTATTTTCTGGTGACTTGTTTATAATTCTGGGAATGGAGCGCACGGTTAGCCATTTGTGAATAATTGGAAATCCTCTTGAGATCTCAAGAAAAACACTTCCATTGTTAAATAGGGTTGATTCGCCTGTTTATTTAGGTAACCTAGATAGAATCTCAATACTGACCTTTGAATGCTCCATATATTTCTCCAAATTGGATTTTGCCTTCTTGTGTGTGTCTGATGTGTTTTAAGAGGCCAAGGTCTTAATTACTGTTATTATGCCTAGTTTACCATACGATTATAGTTGATGTTAATTAAAATGGGAACTTTGCAAATGCGAAAGGCAGATCTACAGGTTTTATTTGCTCACATGTACGTTTTCATGTGCATCCACAGGTATATAAATATGAAAGCTTTGTCATCCGCTTTTATTTTTTCCTTTACTAAGTTTTGGTTTACTTCTGATCAGTTCACTGATCTGTTGACTGATCTCCTGGACATCAAAGGTCTTGGCCAGTCTCAAACCAAAGTAAAACCTAACTTAACTTACCTTCCGATTAATGTCCTAAGTACAAATCCTCCATTAGAAACCTGTTTTCAGTACCTATCAGGCTTGTAGATGAGAGCATTGAAAAGAGATGAGTGTCATTGAAAAGAGATGTGATCTAGCTATCCAATAGGACAGACTTTTTTTTTTTTCTTCCTTTCCCCCCCCCCTCCCCCGCAGTACAATCACAGTCATTCTGTACAGACTGAAGTTGTTTTGGACAGTTCTGCCATGAACTAGAAAGCTAAAACCTTCATCTTCTTCGAAGACTTGCATTATGATCACCCAGCTTTACAAATGAAAATGCATACAAATAGCACTGATCACAGTTTTAAGACCCATGGCCCATGCTTAATGCACAATGATATAATGCTAAGGATAGTACTGTCTCTGGATGAAGATGATACGAACTACTTGTTTGTGTCTCCCTAAACCTGTATAATGAGAATCTGAAATACAGATAACATCATGTGAAGAGATAGATGTAATATTGTACCTGCACAGAAAAACATGTGCTTGACAGAGATTGTTCAGTGGCTGGGAAAACACAATTTATATTTTCAAACTGAATTGTTTTAAAATGCTAGATGATCCTGGGATTGGTATTCTGTGTAGCAGACTGGCATTTTGCTGTATTTTCTTCTCTCAGTATAGTTTAATCTGTATTAAAGCACTGTGCTGTCACAACTTTCATAAATTATTACACAGTTAGCCAATAGAAATTACATAAATACTGCAAATATAATCATCTGTTCTTAGCAGAAAGTCTTAAAGGACTTTTAAACTAGTTACAACAGAAAGTGGTAATCCTTCTATTAAAACTTTCTTACCATGTTATAAGTTTGCTGTTTTGCAACATTCTTCACTTTGTCAGCTGAAAACTGTTTTTCCAAAAGTAATCTAGACCTTGCTTTGCTGAGATGGAAATAAAGGGAAGTTTGTCTTGACTAAGTGCTCTGTTTTCCCGTGACTCTGAGCAAGTAGTAGTTAGAATGAAACATTGGAAACAACAGTAATTTACTAATCAGGAGAAAAATGGTTGTTACTGAAACATACCCCATGTTTACTGCAAAATTGATTTAAAGCGCATTTTAAAATAACAGCTCAAGAAAAATAGGCTCACAGTGAGCTCCAAATTCTAAATGCAACATTTGCAAATATATGATTAAGTGCTGCAGAATGGACTTTGCTCGAGGTTTCTTAGGAGCAGGGAAGATAGCAAGGAATGTGTTGTTGAATTAAACTGCCTTTGGAAGTCTGAGGAGCGCTGAGCTCCTGATCAGGCTTTTTGTTGCCCTTGTGGAAGGTGCTGAAGCAAAGAAAATGCTGGAAATAAACCTGAATTCTATGATACCTTCACCCAAGCCGTAGACTGTGCTTTTACTGGATTTTTAATAACCACAGCACTAAAATGTAATTAGCTTAAATTACTGCTTGCACCCTCACAAAATAAAGATGAGAAGGGAAGAATTATCTGGTGCTAGTGCTTTTCTTGGAACAAAACGGATTAAACATGGCTGTTAATCAGGAATAGACTGAGGAACACAGACCGCTATCCAGGAGAACGAATAGCTGAAGATATGAGATCAAGCAAAAACCTAAGCAAGGAAAAATAGTTCAGTATACACTCTTCTGCACAGCTTGTGAAGGAGGGAGTAGGGGTAGCTTTAAACAGCATTGGCAGAGTGGAGCCTAAAGCAGTGTGCCATGCTGGGTATGGTGCTGGGCTGCAGCAGGGGCTTTGGGGGAGAGGCAAGGACAGAGCCTGATTAATCCCTACAGTGAATTATCCACCCCTAGATCCGCAACAGTTGACAAAATATGGGCACAAGAGTAGTAGAAAGGGGAGATATGTTGAATTAATTTTGTCACTTGTAAAATAAGTTTCATACGAACTTCATTCTGACAGATCTGGTGGTAGAGACAAAAGAATGGAGGTTGCTGCCAGGAGCTGGTTTCCAAAGAAAATGATTTTCAAAAACTTGTGTGGCACACAGCAAAAGTTATCATGAACAGTCTTCTCCCTTTTTGCATTTGTGTACATCCTGCTTTTATACCTGTACGTACTTCATGTGGTAATAAATATTCAAAGATTGATTTACAGTGGCTGCAGCCAAGTTGATGCTGGTTATTCCAGATGGAAAGATCATTGCATCTCAAGGTACTGTAACAAAAGACTTGGCAGTTCATAAGTAGCATTCCTGCTGGGAGCAGGTGTCTTCAGTTTGACAAGATTGCACTTTATCCATGAGTGCTTGAAATGCATTATAGCGGGTATATTACAGCTTCAAACAGGTCTGAATTTTTAAAGAGAGTGTTGTAAGGCTTTGGTAATGAGCTTGAGATGGTGAACAATGACATGCAAAACTAATTACCTGTTTACTAACGTCACAATAATTCAGCCATTTGTCTTGACTGGAGCCATGCTGAGCTTTGGCTCCTTCTGCCAAGCCTACTTTCCAGCCATTGAGTGATTGTATATGAACTGTTTTGCCAGAAAAAGAAGAAAAAAAGAGTGAAAATGGAATTCATTTAACTGTTACAACCTAGATTTTAATTTACTGACCACATAAGAGATAGAGGGATTAGATTTGCTTATATGTGAGGCAGGTCTCTGTGGGAGCAGTGTGTTTTCACTGAAAAGCATAAACCGGACACCCAGCAGAAGAGCTAATTATCTGAGTACTAATGTTCTCAAACAAATATATAATGCATCACAAGTATTAGCGATGAAGTGCTGGCTGGCAGCATAAAATCAAATTACCTCTGGAAGTTTTATTGTTGAAATGTGATCACTACCCTTTGCAAAGATCCAGGTTACAAACAGACACCCAAGAGCACGGGGGCTGCAAAGCTGTGGTGAATTTTTCACCAGGAATTGCACACAAACTGCTTTCAGTTGCTGAAACTGTGTGTTTGTGGCTGTGGGCTCCAGGAGTTAGGGTTAGACTGGCAACTTCATATGGTTCTCTGGCCTGGTGAACTCAATAGTTGTCCTACTATAAAACAACAAAAGGCAATTTTAAAGAAGTTAAAAGAGAATGTAAAAGGCTGACATTTTTGTCTTTATTCATCATACTCTTTGGCCACACTAGTTTATAGTTCATAAATCAACTTCTGTGTGATTTGGTTGATCTGGATAAGCTGCCTTTGTTTGATTGTATCAAACGTTTAGCCTCTGTAATTCAGTATAAAATTACCCCCTGAAGTAATGTGTATGTATTTCAAACTGCTAGGATTTAGTCAGCAAATAGCTGCACAGCACTTTGCTATCTGCTCGGTTCCCCACCCCACCAAAATGGGAAGATCTCTTTCTTGTGGCTTCAGTGGGCACTAGGTCAGATGCTAATTTTACTATGAGTGTATTCTGTGTTTTGACCACTGAAAGTGAAATGATGGATTACACTTAGAGCTAGCAACTGGGCAAAAATCACCAACTAAAGGCAAGGAAAATGTTTCATAGATTGAAGAATTTGAGCTTGTTTGCCTGTTGGTGTACTGAGGGGTGTGTGTGTGTGTGTCTGTGTCCATCCAAGGGATGTGTTCTGAAAGATTAGTACCTGTCTCAGAAATGAAAATCCCTTTTTTTCCTTGAATGGCAATAATTAAAAAAAGAGTACTTTGGGGCTCAACAGCAGAAAAACTAGGAGACTCTGACTGTTTTCCATGAATTCTGTTTCTAGCATTTCTTATTTGTAAAAACTTCATCTTTTATAAATCAGTCTTCTGAATTATTCAACATGTATTTCATGCAAATAGTTTAAGAATACTGAACAAGGAAGCATTTTTCTCACCTTACCAGAGTATAGCAGATAAGGTGTGTGATTTGGAACTGGATTTTATAACAGGTGTCAGTGCCCAAAATTGGATTTAAATAAAAAGAAAAAACTCTGATCCAGTGCAGTTGCTTCTTGGCCCTAGAACTGCCTCAGTTCCAGGAATACGTTTTTAGTACTGACATTCCTGATCTTCTTGAAATGCACTGTAAACATCCAGAAAGTTCCAAATCAGAACAGTCCTCTATGCAGGACTTATCCAAATGTGATCAGGAGCAGACGGTGGAATTCCTCCATCTGCCTCCCCTGAGCAGCCTACTTTGGCTGATGTTTGTAGCACATGTAGCGTGCAATGAGAGTGCTGAGCATGCTGTCTGTGCACTAAGGAAGTCAGAGTTCTCGATGAGGGTAACAGAGCTGTTCATGGGAATATTTTCTAATTGGTCTCAGGTATCATCTGCAATCTAAGCTGAACCAAGGTGGTGATAGTGGGGAGGGCAGTAACAGCAGCTGTGAACAGTAACTTCGTCCCTGATGCAGCTAGATCCAGAAAAGGATGTCGGCGTATAGTCTAATTTGTTAGGTAAAGTGATGGAGTGTGAGGGGATGGACAGTGTCTTGGTATTAGCATTAGGGAAACTTAAGTTGAGGTTATGACTTGGGAATTTTATATAACGATCCGTTTTAATGTTGGTAGTCTTTTTTTTTTTTTTTTTTTTTAAGGTAGGTGTTGTTGAGATGGAAGATGGCATTCTGGTGTTGTAAGAGCATTCTGAGCTATGGATCACAAGCAAACAGATATTTAACTTCAGTTTCAGTCCTGAGGGAAGCTTTCCTGGGTTTCAGTTGCCTTCCTGTCCTTTCCATTTCCTCTTTGCTAGTATTACAGGGTTTCTAGTTGAATATGCACAAGTGGTCCCTGTTTAGTGTGGTGTTTTTTCTGAGACCATTGTTAGTCCCTATACAGTGTCTCAGGAAACATACCTTCCTCCTAGTGCAGGAGCTGATTAGGTTGATGGTGTTGCTAAAGAAATGTTCCTGGAACCACAGACTTGGGTCCAAGCAGCACAACCAGTTTCTGCTACACCCACAAACACCTGAGTCTTATGCCCAAGAAAACAAGGGAAGAAGGAACAGTAAAGGCTTTTCTTCCTCAAATTTTCTTTAAATTCCAAGTGAGCTATCTGCAGTCCCCTGTAGAACTCAAAACAAATTCATTTTTTTAGATTAAGTTTTGGTTATGACTGTGCTGCTCAGATTGGAAATGACATTTTGACATTTTCACATCCAAGCGGGGTCTGAGAAATAAGACTATTACAAGCAACTTTCAGGAAGTGATCACTGTTGCTGTTGGAGATATAACAGGTATTGTCTCCCCAGTTTGGAGAAATTTACTCGTGTGTCTTGAGTCTGCAGAATTTTCCTGGAAATGAACCAACAACAGAATTTCTCGTGAGATTTCTCTTGTATCCTGGCAAGCTTCTTTCCTGGAGTGTGTTTGCAGGCCCCACAGGAAGAAGCTGATGAGAACAGTAAGAAAATCTCATGAAAAATAGACATGTAAACTCTGAGATTAATTCTGGGGAAGAAGTAGCTTGAGGTTTGTTTTTTTTAACCTAATTCAGTCATTTTTACACTTGTAATTCTAACTAAAAAAGGGCCAAATATGAGTCAGCTATCTGAAACTGCAGAGGGTATTCTGTCTAGGTTCAATGGACTTCAGATCTGGTTTAGTCTGCAGAATCACAGCTTAGCTGATAAGCTTTTTGCAAAATCTAAATGGTTTGTGTGTACCAGCTGTACTCCTCGTCTTGGGCTTTGCAAAGACATTTGAAATTTTCTGTGTGCTGCGAATCTAGTAAAAAATAGTTTCTAATGTTTCTGATTGGAGTAGGAGACAGGAACTGAATGGTGCACTAAAACACAATACGTAATTTTCATCAGTGAAAAGTAGTAAGTCCTTCAGTTCTAGTGGATAGTTAATAAGGGACCTAAGGAAGTAAGGTAGATGGATTGCTAGAATGGATGACTAAATAAATATTCATAGCAGCCTAATGTGAAACACATGCATGATTCTTATTTATTCTATGCCTACAGACATGCAAAGCACAGATTTTCTTCTGTTCTGAATGAAAACGTTTCAGAGGATAAAACACTATATTGTAAGCTATAACATTTAGGAAAGACAAGACAGGCAGGGAATCAAGATGGAGAAAGGTGGTCTTAAGGTAAGTTTAGTAGCTATTTGAAAAATCAGAGTTGGGGAGGAGACAGGAAAAAAAAAAAGAAACATAAATTATGCCATTTATGCTTTACTACCTGTGGTAGATACTCCAAGCGCAACAGTACAGAGATGAGAATCAGATGAGCTGAAGGTAATTTGGATCCAGCCCATCGGTAAGGAGGTGAGCACTGACTACAGGATCAGCTCAACAGAGGCCAGTGTTATACTGGTGATTAGGTGGGGGAAAGCACCAGGGCTGAAATCACCTGCAATTCTTAAACAGAAAATGGTATAACTCAGTGCCTGCCATGCAAGAGCACGGAGCAATTACAGTAACAATGCTCAGCCCCATTAACTGGAATTCACGTGGGGCTCAGCCATATGAGGAGATCATTGATAGACTTCAGAGCAAATGCAGAGGTGCTGGGAATCCTGTGGTCGTGTACAGTGCAGGAGCTAAGGAAATCCAGCACAGAGACTAAATGGTGGATGTGGTTTAGGAGCACTTGGAAGCTGCAGAATGTCATGCTGAGAGGCGGTGATGTGATGATAATCTCACCCCATGAAACTGGCTACTGCAGAACCCTTAGCAAAGCAGTAAGGGAATAAGGGCTTACCTGAAATGATAGAATCTTGGTAAGACTGATTCTTATAAGCAGAATGTAGAGTTAGGAAGGTAAAATATTCATAAAGGAGACCTTATGGAGTGGTATTGTCACGATTCAGAAGCATTTGCAGTACTTTTGCAATGTAGTTCAGAGGTGAGGTGTGTGATGGATTGTACCACAGGAATGGCTGTTTTTACAGTGAAACAAAAAAACCTACCTGAGGAAAGGTTCAAGTCTGAGGTGTGTGCTGTAGTTAAGCTGTGTACCTTCTCAGTGATGTGACAGGCAGTAATAACTGTCTGCTTCACAGTTGTTGAACACCAGGCTCCCAGTTTACATGAAGAATTACCTTGTGAAACCTCCTCTTAGGTCATCTGCACCAATGTTCAGGTATGACACACAAGAAAAATACTAGATCCTGGTACTGATCTGGAGCCAATTCAAGTCAAAATTGCACGTCTTTCCATTGTTATGTCTCTGCGTTTGGATCAGACCCAGGCATAAGGAAGCTGAGGGCATGAAACAAAACCAGCATGATGATGTGGATCCTATTTTGTAGATCGCTACAGGCTGAAGAAAATTCAATTCAAAAATAGACGTAGAGTGTGTATGTACAAGTCTAAATTCCTACTCAAGGGACTTATTTAAGCAGATGCATTCTCTTTGAGAGGAAAAGGTGCTGGGTTAGCTTCATTTTAAGTGGGTCCAGATGAACCAATACTCAAGGCTTGTCTTTGGTAGCTGAAGATGTTTGTAACTTGACCCTGAATGCTACTTGTGAAAATTGTACTCTTTGTTCAAGTGCATGAAAACCAGCCCCTTAACTTTGGGATGTTTGACACACGAAATAGGATCAAGTTGACTATAGCTCCATTAACAGCTCGTGACTGTAGCATAGAGGTTTTGACTGATTTGTGTAGTCCAGTGTTAGATACTCTATAAATGTGCCTGGTGTTTACAGGGTGGTTGGTTGGTGGGATACAGTTATGGGACGGATTTGGATTTGGTGGGAGAATCTGACTACCATCTCTTGCGTAGTGAAGGAGGCACTACAAGGCAATAGGCAAATCACTTTTAGCTGCTCTTTTTTTCTTTTTTTCTGGTTTTACTCCTAATGTATATTAAAGTTATATCAGATCTGAGGAATGGAAATGGTAGTTGGAGTATGATTTGAATGTTAATAGAATTTTATTTTCTCTGCACTTTTCTTGCATAAGTGTTTTTTGCAAGGTTTGCAAATGAGGGACGTGTGACCCTGCTGTTTGTTGTGCATGTGTATTTTCAGACTTCTAACACATAACAAAACAAGGTAGCTTTACTTTAGGTGTGAACATGAATTGTATTTACTAAATATTCTGAAGAGACAAGTTCAAACAGGAGGAAAAGGTGTAAGGACACCAGAGACATTTTGATCAAGAAAGATATGCTTAAAGCAGAGATCTATCCTTGTACTCAGAGAACAGTAAGAAAGCAGTCTTGATTTTTCTTACCATCACAATATGTCAAGGGCAGTGAGCACACTTTGCCTCTTGATTTTTACAGGCAATGCTGACATGAGCAGAATACTATTAGGGAGGACTGGAATGTTATTAGTGTGCATATATATATTTTTTTTTTCTCTCACCCCCGCCTTGGGTCTGATTTCTCAGAAATCCAGTGCAGAATGGTACATGTTTATTATCAGCACAAGCTTATTGAAAGCTACAGCTTAACGGACAGATCCTGCTTCTCAGTGGCTTTGTACACTGGAGGCAGAAACAATCCTTCATGAAGGAGGAAAGATGATGCAAAGCTGTCAGCTGTACATAAAAATTACCCCCAAATTGCAGAGAGCAGATGGCTGTTAATGGCAAGTGTTTTTAAGATAGCTTTATTGTCCCATATTGGGACATTAACTTGTCTCTCTGGTTTTTTAAAAAAGTCACTTTGTAAAAATGACACCTTGGCATGACTTGTATTTTTCCTGTTTGGTTTCCATGTCATGTTTTGCTCAGATATGCTTGCCCAATTTTCTGCACTTGATGTGCTCAGCAAGCCATTAGTGTATATTCTTTCTGTTTCATACATTCTCAATGATTAGTAACAAAAAACAACTATTTTTTGAACAACTGCAATGAGTAATTGTTTTGCTTTATTGGACTGATTCTGACTGCAAAGTAAGAATAAATGCTGCCTGTTTCTACATGCTAGGCTGATATTTACAGGACTAAACACACAACATCAAACTTGCTTGGACTAGCAGATGTGATAACAGAAGAAATAGAAAAATGCATATGGAACACCCTTAGCTTTTCTGTTTTGTTAACTGCAGGTTGAAAGCTAGCTTTTGGGTGATTAAACTTTTCATTTGGTTATTAAGTGATAGACATCTTGCTGAACTCAAGCATGCTGCTACAAGCACAGGAAAGAGTGTTTATTTAAAGCAGACACAAAAGATTGCACAAAGAGACCCTTAAACAAAACACAAATGTCAGCAAAACTAAACAAAGTAATCATGCACAATTTAAGACAGATAGAGGCAGGCAGTAAATTGATGACAGTTCCTGAATAATCCTTTAGAAAAGAGTCACCCTGGTGAGCTGGGAAATCTATTTGTTTGTTGCAGTTTCTTATCTTTTCCCAAGAGGAAATCTAGGAAACCTCTATATTACAGCAGTGCGTTCAGCAGGATGGGCCTGAAACTGCTCAGTTGACATGTGGGTAGCAGTGTCCCGCAGCAGTGCAGTGCTTATGTGTGTGTTCCCTGGAGATTTCAGACTGGAGAGCTGCAGCCCAGCTGGGGTGCTGGGGTTGGTGCAGGGAGGAGCCTGGCTAGCTTTGCCACCTTCTCTGTTGGTTCATGCTGTTGGTGTCGGAGCTGACTGGTGCATTTCAGTGCTGTGTTAGAGGCTGCCCATCAGAAAGGTTACGGTCAGTCCTGCCAAGAAGTGGGGTGACGGCTAAGACACTCAGCTTGTGCTGGAGCTTTGTGCTGCCGTGACTATGCTACAGATGTTTTTGCTCTGAGCTGTCATCAGCAGAGGAAACTTGTAGGGACTTTGTGGGGTCACTGTGACACTGGGAACCAGAAGATCTTAGCCAGGGCTCTGGTCTTGCCTTACTGTATGGGAAAATCATCTAACCTTTCCGTGACATGATTTTCCTCCTAAGTGAATGGGTGATGTTATTTGTTATGAGTTCTGTGGATTAGAAACACTACGCAAATATCCAGTTCTGTATTTTGAGTGGGGTTTTGGACCTGGGAAAAGCCACATAGCTGGCGATTACTCTGTAATCAATTCTTCTCTGTTATGAATAGAACGGTAGTCATCATCTTGAAAATCATCCAGCTTCCCTCTTCCTGCCAGTCTCAGCTTCTATTCTTCTCTCCAGAGCCCTTGGCACAGCCATTAACCACACCAGAGTTTCACCAGTTGCAACATGCCGCTCCTCTTGAGTGAGAGAAAGGCTCTGAGAACGTGGCAGGGAGGGAGGGAGTAGTCACTGCAGAGAACAGAAAACTAGTAACAAAACAATACACAAATTTTCTCGCCCCCCCCCCAGCTTTCTTTTCTTTTCTTTTTTTTTTTTTTTTAAGAAAACCAAGGAGAATGGATGGGAGGAGGAGAGGTGGAAGAGCATGAGATTGAGAGAGATATTTTGGTGGTAGTTTCAAGAATTGGTGCAAAGCAATTCTTGGAGAATAGGAAAGATGCATTTCTTGGTCAAACAGTCTCTGAGGGGCATTACCAGTAAAGAGCTGGGGGGATTCAGAAAATTAATTGGAACATTAATACTACCAAGAAATCCACTGGACTGAGGTCACATTAGCCTCATTTCCAGAAAAGGAGCAATTCTTGTATTCGTTCTGCCTGGACGGAAAAACCAAGTCTTTCAGATAATTAACAATATTTTTTTGTGTGTGTGTTAACCTAAGGCCTATCTTTTTTTGTGCTTTCATTGCCAAATTTCAGTTCCAGCAAGTAGCTGACATGCATGGATAGCAGCTATGTTGCATCGTATTGAAACTGAATTTCATAAAGCAAGATGAAGGCAATAATCAGGGCATTTCCTTGTTCTGCAGTAGAAATAATTGTACAGCTGTCAAATTCTCACTCAGGAAAACAGATCCAGGACACTGCAGCAGTGAACGTGTATTGGCCAGTACAACAGCTGACAAATTCTCAGAAAACAAACCTATACAGTGTAGGAATAGATCTCAGTAGGCTAGGATAACTCAATTTCTATGTGTACCTTTGTGTTTTCTGCTGCTTTGAAAACATCTGCTCCTATTTCATTGATCAGTAGAAGTCGCTGATTTGTGGTTTCCATGTATAGGCATGAAGTTGCTCCATAAAACCTGTTTAAAAACAGGAAAGTATCTGTAATGGCACCAATGACCCAAATAATATAACTTTCAATGGGCTGTTTCTGCACTCTTTTAATATTGGCATTTTTAATTAAATGTCTTTTTGCAAGTCAGTGACTGAATTGCAATTGTGAAGTAGGTGCTGTTGAAAGAAGTGCTAAAAACTGATCAAAACAAAGGGTTGGAAATAGTTGCACACACAAATGCTTTGGTTCCAGAGCTTTAAATCAAATTAAATGGGGGATCAAATTTTCCAGTCACTAAATTCAGTGGAAAGCTCTGTATGACGTATGCTGCTGTATAGATTTTAGAATCATTAAGAAGCCTAATTCTTCTAACACAGTATAATCTTTTTCTTTCAGTATGCAGTACTACAGCTAGCAGCATTTTTTACTGGCTTTACCTACAATGTTTGGAGTTATATTTATTTTTCCAGTAGCATTGTAGCTGCAAATTTTGTATTAATCTTTGGAATACTTGGTCAATTTATGTATTTGAAAAGTACGATTTTGAATTGGGGGAGTGTTTACTTAAATTATGACTATGATACTAATGTACTTTACAAATACTGATTTTATGCAGCTCAGAATATGGCCAGGTTTCTTTTTATGGCTAAGATTTGAAGGATCCCCTTATTTGTATTCTTAAAACTACTTTTTTCATACCAAATGGGATTCTGTGGTTTCTAATGAGTAGTCGACTCAGCATTTCATTGAGCTGTTGCTTCTTAAGAAGATTTTGCAGTTGACAAAAATTTTACCAACCAGTATAAAATGAAAATAGCAACAAACTATAAATCCTATTCCATAGAAAGAAGCTTGCACATCAACCTGGTATGATGCATTTAATTTTTTGGTAGTCTAGCAGTAACAAAAAGCCCTGGTTCTTGACCATAACCCCAGTGTCAGGTGGTGTACAAGATCAAGTGAGGATGTGACAAGAGGCAGCCATAAGGTATAGGTGTGGAACTGGAAGGACTCAGGAAAACTGTCTCAGGCTGTACAATATGCAGTGATGGCTGCTTGCTGCTGTTTAACTATGGTTAAAATCATTAATCTCTTGATAATAAGGCTGTAAGTATGTTAGTTGGTGCTTAATATATAGGTAGTGTAGTACCATTGTCTGTAATATATGAGTGCTGCTTGTCTTTCAAATACATTTAAGTCAGGGGTTGAAATGTAAAGTAGAAACAAAACTCATTATCAGGTTGGAAGAAAAAAGAAATGGTAGCTTTCGACAGATGCTCATTGCCAGTCATTTAAGCTGGACTCTGAAGAAGATTTTGCTGCCTATGATAAAGCACATTGTGCATGTAATTCAAAGGTTCTTGTTAGTACATTGTCAGTTCTTTACAGTAAATAATATAGAACCTATTCTGAACTGTAAAACAAGGAACACTTGTAGGTGTATACCAAGCCAGAAGTTCCTGTCAGATGGCGACAAGAATGTGGCTATTCAGGTCTTGCTGGAGACTTCAGCTAAATCCAGGCCACAGAGTAGCTGTTGGGATCCTGTTCTGCAAGAGCCGATTAGATTCCCTGTTCTCTTTTGTGTCCCAACAAATTGAAGAAGATTTTTGTCAAAATAAATCTTGCGAAACTGTATCCAACTGCTAATGTTAAATTTAAAAAGAATAGGAAACTATGGTTACTAGGTCATTTACTGAGTCTACACCTGAAATTCTGGGAGTCAGATGAATTTTCTACAACTCGTTTCAGTGGATTTTTACCTTGGACTCTGCAGTAGTTTTGAAACTCTCTGCTTTTATTAGTTCAGTCTTCCTGCCTGGAAAGGAATTGTCTGGAGGAGGTGACTGAGGCTATAAAATACTAACTGATCTCACTTCTTGAACTATGAATATTTTAGCATAACAAATGATGCTATTCCAGTTCAATTCAGCAGGAAGTTGGAAAGAGAAGTAAAATTTCAGGTAATGTGCATGAATAAGTTACATTAAAAAAAAAAAATTCAGTAATTTTGTGCATGGATTTGAGTTCATGGCAAACTTTTGTTGTGTGCAATTTAGGTAAAGCAGGACAAATTGGTCTAAAATTCTAAAAATAGAATAATAAAATTCTAAAAATGTAATTATTCTATTCTAAAATTCTAAGAATTCTAAAAACATGGGCCAAATTACTTTTTGCTGCAGTAGGTACTGCATATTGGATCACTTGAGACAAAAGTGATACTAGTTAGTGCAGTTCCTATTTTCTCAAAGGAATAATTGCCAAGCTCCTTTGCTGAGTTGTAATACCTGAGTATGCTTGATCCAGCTTAATTGTCTCTTTAGACAAATTAAAAGCATTACAGCTAGTTTATGTAGCTTAGGCTTACTAGGTAAGCTTTGCAATAATACGCTGCGATGTTACTTAAAGCATTAAATGTTTTTTGTATGGAAAAAACAGGGCTTAGAATATATTGCTTAGACTTTTTGTTAAGACTTTCATTGGAACAAAAGAATAATGTCTTTCCCTAGTCCTACTTAAACATTTCAGGGGGGAGTTTTCTTACCTGATGTTGCTTGAATGTCTGTGTCATTTATAGAAAAAATGCAAAATATAGTCAATGATAGTGCAATGGTGACAACAGGAAACCATCCATTTCATGTTTAATAATAAGCAACACCTTACTTTAGGGTGAAATGTTGTATTAATGGAATTCATTTTATCAAAACACCCTCTCTTGACTCCTAATTGCGCCTTAAAAGAGCCCAGGACCTTACATGAGAGAATTTTCTGGTGAACCTTGAAAGACAACATTTTCTATGCAAAATACTCTTAAATTTATAGGCAGTGTTATTTCCTTTCAACTACTTGGTACTAAAGGACAAAGTCACTTTGGAACCATACTGCTGAGGTCACTCCTCTGAAACAGAAAATGCCAGGGTTGCTACTGATATAAACTCGTTGCTTACATGATTGCGCAAGGTGTGTGTCAGGAAAAGGCCCCTGCCTCGAAGAACCTGTAGTCAGGACAAAGAAGAGGAAAATGTTAGAGCGCAGCAGGGCTGCAGGTAATGCACTCCCGTGATCGTGAAGTGGAGAATGAAATGCAGGTCCAGTCTAGCACCTCATTTACAGGGCAGTTGTGTCTTCTGCACGTTTCAACAGAAGTCTGGTTTTTTGTGTGTTTTAATTAATTATTGGAATAATTTTGTACAAGAAGTTTGGACATTAGTGTAGCAGCTCTACTGATATATTGGTTTATTGGTGGTTTTGTGTGGTTTTTTTTTTTTAACTTCCCTAAGTGATCAACAGACTGGAGCTAGCTGTGAACTTTTTGACAAAACTTTTCCATCAGAATAGGCAGATTTATTGATCCCAACATATTTTGCAAAAGCATTAGTTCTAGTGACTTTCTGCAGAGACATGGGATGGGTTCTGACAGGCTTCGCGCCTGATGCCATGGCTCCTGGTGAGCTGTGAGGTCTGTGTCTCTAGGATAGCCTTGACATGCTGGATGTCTCTGGATATCCCTGAAGACCTGGCATACGCCATGGGTACTTTGAGGACCTCTGAGCAGTGTGTCACACAGCTGGAAGTGTAGGAGCCATGATTTCCAAGCTGTGTGGTTTCTTGCTCTCTTAGGGCTCCCAGGACTTTGAGCTCCTCCTTGTTGGTTCATTTGGGCTGATGGGACAGGGAACTCCACAGCACTTGGAGTCATTGCTGAGCCAGGAGTTTTGGAACTGGGGAGCTGGTGCTTTCAGGCTCAACCATGTTCTAAAATTATGTAAATGTGGCACTAATTATTTCCAACAGATTGCTTAAAAAGTTCCCTTCTGTGGGAAATGTCAGTATCGGTATTGCACATGGCAGTGTACTGCCTGCCTCCCCTGCCACCTGCCTGGGGAATTACCTGCGGACAGGATGGCCACCGCCTTGTGACTCCCAGAGCTTAGGCTGCATCGGGGCTGTACTGCAGGTACCTAGGGCAGCTGCAGGTGATGCCTTGGACTAGAATCAGTGTGTGACATATCACAGGGAAGCAACTGTCTCCACTGACATTGAAATGGCAGTTATATTCGTAATATTTTGGTTCCAAAGGGAAGCCTGTGTGTGGGAGTACAGTGCATATATTACCTGTGTGTGTACAAACAAGCAAAACTTAGATGTACACATATCTATATAAATGTCACTTTCAGCACAACATAGGATCCACAGATCCTTCAGGCAGATGTTAACATCAGACGAGTTGTGATGGTTTCTTTGTTACATATTGCATGTGTTCCTGATACACTCACGTTGTCATGAGGAATGTTTATGATGTGGATTCTGAAGTGGTCTTTCTAAAACCTCAGTATTTTAAGGAAGCTAAATAGTTGTGTTGTCTTAGATGCTGTGGAGCGCTGTAAAACTACAGGCTTGATTACACTGGAAGACAAGGGATAATTTCAGTAGTTTGAAGGCCTTTGAAACTCCTGGAGGGCAAAACCAGTCATTTGATCTATATTGTGAGTCTGTGTAACATGTGCAAATGTGTGCTTTTATATGGGTGTACACTTTAGAATGGCATTTGGTTTTACAATGCAAAAATTGTAGACACGTGTAAGTAGCCACAGGGGGAGATTTTTGAAAATAAAAATGCCAGCAAAGTTATCCCATGCTTGCTGACTTCTGGATCATGGATCATCAGTGAAAGTTAAATTCCTGGCTACCATTTGGTGCCTTTGGCAGTCTCCCTATAGACTTCTAGCAGCTCACATTCTGATGTTTGCTGAGAGTGCTCAAGGGTGTGCCTATTTCTCCTGATGTGAAATCACTGGAGTCAGAGATGCAGAGGTAAAATAGGAAAAGAGTCAAATGAATGTTGATTGCTTCTGAGAATTAATTCCACGCTGCCTTTCTGAGGGTTCAGTGCATATTAGCTGCAGTGCAGTGGCATGACGGACTGGTAAATATCACTTACTGAGCCCATCATTCATTGCGGAAGAGGACCTGGACCATGCAAATTGGATGATGCTGTGTTTGAAAACTAGACAGCCCATAATTTTAATCTGTTAAAAAGGATTATGAATGACATTGGTGAAATACAGTGTCAATTCTTTGCAAGATGCCTTTTCTCTGCAACAGCAGCTGGAAGCACAGCTCACCATCAGGCACTGAATGCCTACTCTGAGGCTTTCACCAACTTTGATCTTTCAGGACTGAACCTAAAACAATGTCCCATTGGAAACCAAGGAGGCAGAACTACTTTGCCATGCGGAGAGTTAAACCTTCCTACATACATGTTTCATTAATGTGAATAAGCTCATACAGCTGTATTAACATCATAATGTTCAGAAGCCTTTAAGCTGCCAGCAGACTTGTTTGAAGGCAGTCCAGTGCTCCCTGGACACACTTGACTCGCTGTTCTGTTTTGTAGCAAAGTCACTGTTACGATGTTAGAAGAAGATATTCAGTAGTTTCTACTTTAATTGATAGGTATTTTTCAATAATTAAAATATGATTTCTTAGAAACAATTAGGGAGAAAATTCATTTCAAAGCCATCGCTTTCTCCTTAACAAAGTGCATTGTCTGCTGCTCAGGACTATGAAAGTTTCACTTCCTTTTCCTAATAAGCAGGCTTCATAAAATGCATTAAAAACCACCTCCAAGCTGTGTAGTGTTAGATTTACTTCCTTTTGGAAGGAGATGAATCTAAGTTGTGCATGCGACTAGATTAACCAAAATCTGCTTTGTAGAATTTGATGAAATACCTGAAGTGTAAGTATTGAATGCATCTAGCAATAACGCTCCTTTCTCGGCTTCTTGTTATCTGTATCTTTAAAATACCAGATATTTGTGTTTGAAGACAGTTAAAAAGACCAAAAAAAAAAAAAAAGTTAAAAAGTGCCTGAATAAGAAGCAGAGTCCCAGTTCCCCAGATTTCTCTTAATTAATCTTATATTCCCTAAACTGTACTCAGGGCTTGTAGACATATCATCTGAAAGTAGAGCATTTCTAACGCCAGCAGTACCCAAGCCAGTGTCATAGAAATTGATGTGAGCTCTGTATCGCTGTGATACTCTCCTGTCCCTCGCAGGGACTGGGGGATAGACAGTTATTAAGTGTGACTAGGAAGTGAAATTTAAGGAGTGATCAGTTCAATGGCTACTTTTTGCTAGAGGCATGGTATGTAGTTGGTTGACCTAGGTAAAGCAAAAGCAAAACCGACCCCAACAGCATGTGATAGATCAAAGTACAGAATTTATATGGTTACTAAACCCTATTCAATAGCTCCTTGATAATTAAAATTTATGCTTCCATTTCCAATCTGCTGTATTAATAATAGTCTAATCCTGTCCATAAATATACCTTTCAAAATTAATTTATTTAGGTATGAAAATACTGACTGCTCCAGCACCACATTTAAGATCCTTTCTGGCAAACCTTAACTCACATAAATGTCATTCAAATCCATGACTACTGAGCATGAGTAAGCCTTATGTGCATGCAGAGACTTTTTCTGGGTAAGACCTGTAACTGTGTTTGACTGGGAAGTATTGCCAGGATTTCTAAGTGTGAAGTACTAGTAGGACACCAAATACGTACAGATAACTTGTTTCTAAAAATAGCTGTTGTGGGTGTTTTATTTGAAGTGGTAATACTAGTAAATATGACCTGAGGGAACTTACTTCTATTTTTATGTTGGTTACTCTAGCAGAAATCAAGCACTTGTTATACAGCACATAGAAACCTCTTCAGCCACTTGCTTTTCTAATGCATAATTGTCCATTCTATTCATGTGCAGATCTGAGTTTTTTCATGCTTTTTTACAGTTGCATCACTTTGAACTTTTTTGTAACTTCTGGGTCATGTAACTGTAACCATACTCAAACTAAGAAAACCTCATTCAGCCTCCTCTTATCCAAGTGCTCCCGGGGTTCTGGCTGCCTTTTACCTTGGTTTATCCAGCTGACAGTCCTGAGGCTGGGACCTGGCACGCTTAAACAGTCCAGTGACCTTCTCTGAAAGTCCTACAGACCTAAACCAACACAAGGCAGAATAAGGGAACGAGATCTCTCTGTATGACTGGTTCCTGTGGAACAGGCAGTAGAACAGCTACGTTGCACGATATTTGGGAAGGCCGATTAACCATGCCCAGGCAGGAGCATCATGTTAACATGACTGTTGCTTTTAGGACCTATGATAGCTGTGAATGAGTTGTGCAGAGATTGAGTCATGTTTCTCTGCTTGGCTCCACCTTGCGCTGTGCAGACACGCCTGGTGTTGCAAGGAAGAGCTGCATGCCCCACGTCATGCAGCGTGGCTCTACCTGTGAAAGCACCTGGCTCTCCTGTTCAGCCAGGTGCCATACCTGCTTGAACTCTTGTCTCCATCAGTGCCTCACAGTGCAGTTTATCGCAACCGACTTGTGCTGAGCACTCCACCAAACTTCTTGCCTTCTGTCAGAACCCTGAATGGTGTTTGAATGTTGTGCTAATATTGTTTGCAGTGGAGACAAGTTCTTAAAACAGCTTCCGAAGGGATTATCGTGCCTTTTTCTCTAGTCTACCCTACCATGCTGTTTGGCGTGGCTCAGTTTTTAATATTATTGCATAACTTCCAAAATCAATGAAAAAAAAACCCAGCAAAATGCACCTTCAAACACAAGTTGCATTATTCCTGGATTTGGCAAATCCCCTCTGTCCACACAGGAGTCTTGAGATCAGTTACAAGACTAACTCAACTTTTATGAGCAGAGAACAAAATGGACGTTGTGGCAAATATCTCAGTAAGACATAAAAGTCCAAACATTATCAGCACTGGCTTATCTGCAGTATGTCGTGCAAGCATCCAATTGCTAGGTTATTTCTGACTGATGTGTGTCATTTATTGCATCATTTTAATTGCTAACACTTGGGTGTCTGCACTTGCTTTCCAAGAGGCAAACAGCAGAGCCAGCTCTGGGTCTTGGAAGAGCAGGCCACTGCCTACTTCGTCAGCTGCAGCTGCCTGCCAGGTCTGCCTGGGGATGAGCTGGTGACCGGCTGTTTCGGCTTGTGCAGCCCTTCCTGCCTACCTGGGGAAGGTGGGGGGAAGAACTGGCAACGTGGGGTGTGGTTTTACTACAGAAAGAGCAGCTCCTTTCTAGCAGTTACCATCACCTTCTACCTCAGCAATGGCAGGGACAGTGAGCCCAGGTGCTCTGCAGCCCCCAGCACCACCTTCTTCCACTTCTGCCCTGTAAGATAAGGGGCCTCATTGCCTCCTCTCATCCCCAGTGACACAAGAAGGGGGGTGGGGAAGCCTATGGAAGTTTTGCCCACCTAAGAAGTCTTATCTAGACAGCCTGTCTCCTGAACAAAAACGTTTTTTTCAGAATTTTGTTACTCCTTCAGAAGGTGTTTTCTGCTGGCTTGTCTCTAGCAGTTACATTTGGCTTGTAGCTGCAAATGAATGTTGGTTGTCCAAGTCGCTCTGGAAGTAAAATAGCTTACTGGGGCAGTCTTCTGTTGTAAAACCAGGGCTGAGATTATTTTTGAAACAACTAGAGATACTGGTGAAAAAAAGTGTTATTAGCAATTAGAATAAAATGAACATTGAATTAATTTTAGGTCCCTTGATATCAGAGCAAGAGCTTCCCTTGCACCTTTATCTTCTCACCATTTTTAGTTGAATTCTCTGCTTAGGAGCTATTTTCTTTTTCTTTCAGCTTGGTATTTTACTTTTATCAAGAACCATACAGGTGCAGGGATGCAGGGAGGTCATGTTTGCTGTAATGCCACTGGCAGAACTGGGTTTTCCAGGAATAACTAATTAGAATGAATTTTATTTCTGGGTGGGAATAATGACACCTCCATCTTTTTCTCTCAGGAAATATTAACTATTTCCCTTGGAATTACTAAACACGGTGTGGTGGGTTGACATGTCTGTTGCCAGCTAGCTGCCCACCCAGCCGCTCTCTTGCTCCCCTCTTCGATAATAAGCTCAAAAAGCTTGTGGACTGAGATAAAGACAAGTGACATCACTTACCAGTACTAGTAGCCAGATAAATGCAGTACTGGGGAACTAAGGGAGAGATGGACTGGCCGAAGGGTGGAAGGGCAGCTGCAGAATCCCCATGTGTGTGACCCCCAGCCTCTGGGGAAGGTCCTTTAGGCAGAGAGGTTTTTCACCATGCAGGCTTTTAGCAACTCTTCCTTGTCTCGGTGAGCATGAACACATTGACGTGAGAGTGTATGATCCAGCTTTTTAGTCTTACTAAAGGTTTTTAAAAACACTCTGCAGAAAATAAGGTGGCACAATGTCGACGACCTTCATGCTGAAGACAGGGTTTCCCAATTTTGAGGTAATTACCCTGTTCTGGAAGCTCATGGGGGGTTTATTGCCTGCTGTGGTGGTGGTCAGAGTTTCTGTACATGCACTGCTGTTAATTCCTTTGAGATTTGAAGCAATACCTGGGGTGATCTGAATTTACACTTCCCTTTGGTCTATAGGTTCTTTCAAATAAATACCCACATCTTATTCCAGGTTGTGCAGCCTTCGGTCCTACTCATGGGTCCTCTTTTGCAGTTTTTGAGCTCTCTACTGACTGCAGGGCAGCTGTGATAGAAGATCTTTTACCTTTCTCTGCAGCTTGTGAACCCCCTTTGTGTTACATACCCACCCCTGACAAGCCAGGGGCTCTGCAGGAAGAGCACCAAAGAGGGCTTGGGGGCTCTGCCTTTTTATTAAAACCTGCAGGTTGGGATGCTGCAAAATCTCTAGTCAGAACTGGTGAGGGAGTGAGCAATAGAGCAGCAAACAACTGCTGTCAAACGTGTGTGGTTAGTCCAGCAATCAGATGTCACTGCTGAAGCGGGTCAAACAGCCCTCTTGGCAGTAAGTCCAGCTTGATTTTGTTGAGTTTGTGAGTGGGGGATCAAACTGCTGGCAAGGTCAGCAGTAAATGTGCCACTAGGCATAGAGCTTGCTTTGGGTGGACCGATGGTCACTCCCTCACTGGAGGTGAGCCACGCTGATGAGTGCTTATTGCCCAATACTGCCTGGAGAAAACAGCTACAAAGCGGCACAATTATAAATGGTGCATCGCTGCAAGGTGGTTTAAACTTCACAAATGGGATGACAGTGAAGAGTCTTTTGGTATGTGCTGGTTCCTGCTCTGGTTCTGTTTCTGAAACACTGGCTGAGCAACCAGAGGAATACTGAGGGCATAATGCAGCTGTGGTGCATTTTCCCTCCTATTGCTGTGCCTGATTCTTTGATTTTAATTTTTTTCCCTGCATTGGATTTATCAAAAATGTTGTTTTGTCAAGTGCAGCAAAGAAGTGCACACCTTCATGTACACAGTGGAGTTCACTGGGGAAGTGTACCATAGATCACAGAGCCTGCTTTATAGCACCAGAACATACAAAACATACAGCAGATAGAGAGTATTTGAACACTAAGGCGGCTGTGAAAGATTGCTTATTCATCTGGATACTTACTTTTTCTCTTGCCTCCCCGTCTTACCAGAATTATCTCTTGCTTGCTCAGTTTTACTTTTATTGTGTCATTTTCTTAACCGCTTCCTACCTCTCCCTTTCCCACCTCTGAATATATCACATATTTTGTTTTCTGTAACATAAAGTATTGCCCTCACTTGAATTTGGATACCTCTGCTTGACATTTTTTTAACTTGGATAAGGAACCTGTATCCTGCAGAGATAAAATGCTGGAATGTTACAAGCTCTTATTGCTCTTCCTGACTTTACATGGGTTGTAAGCTGAGTTTTAAAGGTGGTTCTTTCAATGGTGTGGATGCATGGTCTGTGCTCAGTTCTGGCACAGATGTCCATGAGAACAAGTCATTCACAGTCACACTCTTAAAAGAGCTCTCTGCTTTTTCTTGAGCCACTTAAATGTGGTAGCTGGCTGTATCCAGCAACCACAATAGGAGCTTTGAATCCTTTTGAAAACTTTCCTTTTAATACTTCCCTTTTTCATGGAGACGTTATGAGGCAGTTGGAAATGACAGCTACAACAATTATGAACTAATATAAATGATGGCATCTTCAAAGTCCTGAAATAAATGTACATAGTTCAGCAAGGTTCCCTCTCCTAGCCATTCATTGTGATAGTATTAAAACTTAAATGACTTAAGAGGCTGTTATGAAGGCAGAGCAAAAAGCAGCATTTTTCAAAACAGGAAGCAGAGCAGAACAATTACTGTTTAATGATACTGGAATTGGAAAATGTATGATGAAACAGGAGTGTCAAACTTACTGTGTAGATTGCTACTAGGGCAGGATGCTTTTGGCAGAGCTTACCCAATTTCTGGTTTTCTGCTTATACATCTATCCTGGCAATATGAAAGGATTCTAGTAAAAGCTAATCCAATTCTTGGAATCCCCCATCATGCCCCCCCTTCACCAATCTAAGGCTTGTCCATGACACTGCTTCAGTTTTTCAGCTTCAAGGCCAGCAGGATTGTTCTCTCGACATATCAGAATGCTGCAACACTTTGCGGGCTAGTTACTGCTATGGGATGGTCCTCATTAGGTGAAATAACCCAGAGGTTGTTGCTGCCTTGCAGCGTATCTTCTGACAATGCTGCCTTTACTTAAGCAGCCGTGGTTAAGAATGATATTTTTTTTTCCTGCTTTGAAGATCATTATATCAAATATCAGTCAAACCAATATCAGAATTTCTTAGCACAATTAGTGACTGGAAAGACAGCACAGGGCCCCAACTTCCACAAGACTAAAGTATCTTTATTTATTTGCCAATAACCTCATCCAAATTGACATCAAGATCACACATGATCTCTTATTTTTCTTGTATTTTTTCACCCTGTATCTTAAAACTCCAAACCTAAATTTTTCTTGCAGTAAGGTATGTTATACCAAGCACTTTTTATATTTAAAGACTGCTCATTTTCCATAGTAGTTTTGAAAAACAAATCTATTTTTAAATCCTTCTGCGTCTACTAGCTTATATGATCTGTGTCTCTCTATACTTACTGTCCATTCACCTGTGGCATTTACATGGAAAGAAAATTTCTGTTCCTTAAAGGCATCTATACCATCTTCCAGTCTCCTACCTAAAGTTATAATCCTTTGCATATGACATTGCAGTTTGGTGTGCAGATGACATCTCCAGCAGAGGCCTGGCTTCAATTGGGGAATCAATGCCATGAGCAGATGAGGTCTTGGAAGACAGCTATTCAGCTTGAATGGGAATTTTTATAATAAAGATTGACAGATGAGAAAATACAGAGATTTAGGGTATGTGGTGTATGAGCCAGAGAATTCCATTTGCAGGCAAAGTGTACCATGATTATTATTATAACCTACTTTCTGTAGGTTAAAAAATGCTCTTAATTCAAAGTGAAATGGATTTGGAGTATTTTAAGTATGCTAAATTGTTCAGGCAGGCACTTAACAATGATGTTCCTGTTCGCTTCTGCACTGACACTGCCCTGCTCGACTAACAATGCAGGTAATACTACTGCTGGGATTTTTCCCTTTTGGATGGCTACTTCTTTTAGCCCTTGTGCCTCTCTGTTGCAGCTTCTCTTTACTGGATATTTTTCCATTTACACTTTAATTTGAGTTCTTGTAGCTCTGTGGTTTTCTTGAACGGTATTTTGTAGTCCAAATTTTTACAAAGCATTTCTAGAGGTTCAGTGTGCTCTTTAAAAATCATGGCCTGCTTAGATCTGGTAGAAGCTTGGGGGGGGGGGGGGGTGGAGTGTGGAAGAAGTGGTGTTTATAAGGTTTATTTTCAAGACAGAAAAGACTTGCAGTGAATACTGTTGTGGGATTGAAATGTAAATGTCCATTTCCTCTCTATAATCCCTTACAAGAAATTGAACTGTCCTTTACATTAGCTTTTGCTTGGGTCTATAGTACTTGGGAATTTACCAGCTCTCAGGAGAGAATTGCCTTTAGCTTAAATCAGAATACCTCACTGATACTGGATCTTCCATAATTCTGGCAGCGAAATACACCCACCTCCACAAAGCAGCAGATTTTTCTTCATTGTCACCAAGCTCAGTGACTGTCTCTTGTTTACTGAAAAGAGAAGCCAGACTTGCTAAAAAAGTTGTGATATTTAGCAACATTAGTTAGAGTCACTACATCACCCTGCTGCTTTGTTTTCTGCCTTTGCTCACTGACAAATGACAGAGTAGTACAAGCAATATGTAACTTGGCTCAGTTTGTTTTGATAAGGGCAGGATCTAAGTGAAAAAAATTTTTAGCACAATACAAAGAAAAGGAAGGTCAGTGCAATCAGGTAATCTGGTATAAACTCACCGCTTAGCCCCATCTCGCCCCTCATTTCTGAACCAAAGTTCAAACTCACTTGAACTGTTTCATGTCTTCAACTTAAGTGATGCAACCTTGTTTTAACGATGAAGTGGTGGACACTTCTGTAGTGACACCTGCCATCCTGGCTTATGCAGCTCTGCTATTTCCATTTCAGGAGCTTGTGCTATTTGTGAAAATGAAATGAGTTACCACTGGCAGGGCATGATCCAGGTTTTTATTTACTTGTTTTCTGTAGGGGTGGATGCAATGGTATATCCTAAACATAAGCTCTGTTTTGAATATCAGGAACACAGACAACAAAACAAAGCTCCCAGCCATGGTAAGCTCCAAGAGGCATCTCCACAGTCTTGCTAGTCAAGCCTTAATCCATAACAACAACAAGCAATATTATGTTTATTCAAAACCTTGAGCAGGTTTTCATAAGATCTGTTAGTTGAGCAAAAAAAAATAGACATTTTTATCTTTGCTAGACCTGCTGTGTAACAAACCCACTGTTTAAAAAGCCCTCCAGAGAGAGCTTGTAGGAGGGGATGTGTTCAAAGGGCGGGTGTTGGTATGCTTGATGCTGGCTTTTGCAAAAGCAATACGTCTGTTGCCTATATGAAGAGTTATGCTGAGGGTTAGGGTGGCAGAGCTCATTTTATCCTTCAAGGCACAGGTCACAGAATTCAGGAAAACCAATGTTAGTGGAGACCAGTGTCTCATCTTGACGTTTTGTTGTATGGTCAAACCCACTTCTGAATTGAAAAGTTTGGGATTTTTTTAGCATTTCTGTTAGGGACTTAGATATTGAAAGGGTCAAGAATCCTGCTTATTGCTTGCAACAGTAGAAGAGGCTGCTATCAACAGGAGTCTAAACCTATATTCTGTTTTCTGTACTGGTGCATCGTTTCGATGTAATTATAGGATTAGATTTAGGATTAAGGTTTGCTACTGTGGTGCTGAAGGTGTTTCAAAACAATGAACAGTGCCTTATGTTTTTACTCTAAGGATTGATTTTACTGGTCTGAATTAATGTTTGCTTTGGTTTTGGGTCAATTTATGTCAAAATTGACCCAATTTTGGAACATCATGGCTCAAGATGCCTTTTTTTTTCTGGATTCTAGAGACTACACAGAAATGGGAGGTGGCTGGTGCAGATAAGTGCTGATGTCAGCATTCCCTGAGTTTGGGGTATGGTTCTGTGGGTATGTCTGAGGATATAGCTGAGGGCTTCAGAGGTGGCTTTTTTGGGGGAGTGGGTTTCTTTTTTTTTATTACTATTTTTATTTTTCAACCATGCTGGCTGACTAGGTAAAAATATCAGCTTCTCCGCATCCAGTCTAAGGACTCTACCATGCTCATTCCTATCTCATCAAATGATCTTTACCCTGAGGAAAGAGTGAGGAACCAAATGACAGCTGTGGCTTTTCAAAGTCATAAAAAAAGGAAATATGTGTGTATGTACTTATTTATTTATATTTCTCTCCCTATTCTGTATTTTATGCTGAGGCTATGAAGCCTATTGAACTTTTTTTTTTTTTTTGAGCCCTTAAGGTATATCCAATGTCACTCAGACATCAAAGCTCCAGAGCTGAAATGGAAGGAGAACAACCAAATTGCATTTAAAGGTTAATAAAATAATGCTTGTGTTTTCTGTTGTCACAGAATACTAAAAAGAAAAACATTACCTTCATGTTTACAAAGGCAAACAGAAAATAAGAGAAATGTGAAGTCAGCTGTGATTAGCTTAGCCTTTGTTCTAAAAATGTTGCATCCTTGTGTTTTATCACAGACAGGATGGGCTCCTGAAGCTCTACTTTTTTGTTTTGCCAGATACTAAATGATCTCAGTGGCCACTGATAACTCTGTTGTAGTTTATGAGAGTTTATTACTTCTAATTTAAAACTAAAGTTTTAACCTAATAATATGTGAATTTCCTGTCTTTATTCTCTGGGAATCTGGCTGGCTTTTGCATGTGTAAAGCTGAATACTACCATCCTTACAATGCACATATTGGCTATGCTTATAGTAGGCACAAAGAATAAAATCAGGGAGGTTATAGCCATACAGCAGAGCTGCGTTAATACAACCAGCCCCTTTGGCTCATATGGTTGAGTTTAACTTTGCTCTCCCTCGGTCCTCAAAGCACAGATGCAGTTCTGTGGGTGTAACTGAGGAGGGAAAAGAGCTTATAACTTGGAACCTACACAGTGTGTGAAAACAAGTTAAAACTCCAGAAAACTTATCGGTTCTTTTAAAGTTTGTTCCTTCTTTCATACAGACCGAGGCCGGTACAGCAGCTAAACGTTTCCTTCCTATAAATTGTCACTCTGCAGGCCAAACCCCCCCATTACTCAGTGGAATCAAGATCCTCTGGGACTTTCAGTACTGTCACTCATGTTATTCATGAAACAGGTCACTGAACACTAGGAGAGCAGAAAGTATTAGCAGAGTGATCAGAGCTTGTGAAGCCCGCTGAGTTACTTGAAATTCCTCCTGTGGTGAGGTCCAAGTACCCAGCTGACTGATGCTAAACTTTGGGTCTTACTTTAAAAAAAAAGAAAAAGACATGTCATGGTGGCTTGGAGGCCCAGCTGAATCCACCAAGGAGGATACTGGCAAAATTTGCTGTGCATTATAATACTCCTGGGAAAAAGAATCATTATTAAAAGTGATCTGTTATGTGCATCTGCTTGTTCTATTTCTGTTTCTTAGCATAAGATTCCTAACACAGGAGGCAATAACGCTGCATCGTGTTAGATCATATCATGTCACATTGAATGTTGACCTTGGCTGACATAACGTGACATGCTACAGTTGAAGTAATGTAATGCGAGCCAATGTATCATGTGCTTAATGTTAATCTGAAGTTATTATCTGTGAACATAGTAAAAGGTTTGGATAGTGTGTTGTGTGGAACTGCCCTCTGTTCCTCAGGCAGCCTGAGCTGCATGTGTTCAAGCTAACAATCAAAAAACAGAGAGAAAGAAGAGGGGCAAAAGCTAGACAAGTGTTTCTGTAAGAGTTAGTAATAAAGATGCTGGTCGAGTTTAGTAGGGGTCTGCAGCTGATTTACTAAAAGGCATTGCATCTCCCTTGACACCACAGTAACCACAGGATAAGTGTGATCATGCAATTGGAGCACTAGATATCAATCAATTGTAATCTTTGGAGTTTTTGGTAAAGCAAGCTGTTCATATCCATTTTCTGAGTAGATTTGTTGTTGAAGGTATTGCTGAATATATTTATTGACATTATTTTAGTTAAAACATTTAATGTGTCGGGCCTTGTGAAGTTAATAAATTTTGTGACATTTCCTTTGTTCGTGTTCTCACTTTCTTTTGAACCACTGCAAAATAGTGCCCAATACTACATGGGTTGATCTCTGTTGTTCTCTTAGGGAAGAGTCAGAAAAAACTCTGTCGTCTTGGAAGATATTTTGTAAATTACACGTCAGATTGAAGCATGCCTGCAAAGTAATTGCTTGAATTTCAATATTAAAAAAAAAATAATATTCAGTGCTAGAATTACCTCTTGTTTCTTCAGTGGTTTAGTAGGGCTTAGAGCCTGCTTCTGGTTCTTCCATTATGCGCTCCTCTAACAGGATCATGTTCTTTAATGTGATCACTGGCTGGCTGACTTCTTTGTGCCACCTTCATTCTTACTCAGCTAGATCTAACTGACAGGGGATATTATTCCTGAGTTTTCGTTAGGCCAATAATTTCAATCCTTGATGCTTAAAAATTAGCCTTATGAAGCTGTAATTGTGCATCTGCTTTGGTGAAAGCACTAGGCAACACAAGCTGGAAGCATTTTAAAATGAGTTAACAGTGTACCTAGTGGCCTAATTTGATGAATACTGGCATGTAGATTTACTGCAGATGATAATCAAATGTTGGTCTTGTTTCAAATAGGGGAGAAAAGGACAAAAAAAAAAAAGGTACTTGGGTACACAGGATTTTTGAATGCTGTAAATCTTGAGTGCCATAAATCAGACTTTGGAGTACCTTAGAGTGCTTAGTGAGAAAACCAGAAGCTGGATCTTCTTCCTTTGGAGGAAATACCTTTCCTTACTCTGAGCTGCCCTTTTGATCATAGATCAGTGCTGCATTCTTGATACACTGAGCCTGATCGTGCTCACATTGAAGATAACTAAAGATTCCCATTCCCTCCAGGAACACAGGTCTAGACCATAGCCAGTACAATAGCCGTGTATGTGGGTGAAACTTCCTTCTATATAACCTGCAAAATCCTCAAGTCTTTCTTAATTAAAATTATTTAATGAAATCTACTTTATCTCTTATGGCCTTTTAGTTTTCTCTAGTCCTGTTAATCTTTAAAATTATGGGCTGGTGATAGAAATATTTTCAAAAGTTTGTGACAGAGTAGCACTGCCATTACCTAATAAGATAAGTAAAAGGATGGTAATTTGTTCTTGTCACTGCCAGTATTCTAAAAACGTAATTAAAAAAGAAAGACAATTACATGTATTTTCTCTACCTCTGGACTAGACTCAGCTGTGTTGCAGACTTTCCCCCTGTGAGGTTTACTTAGCAAGCAGCAGAAATAGGTAATGATCTGCTCTGGGTGCTTTGCTGTAGATTATTGTGGGGTCTTGATAGAAAAAACACAGGAGAAGAGATGAAGCAGCATAGCAACAGATTTGCAAAGAAAGTAAAAGCTTATTTCATACAGATTTCTTGCCTTCTGTTTAAAACAGTATCAGAAGCATGGGAAAATTAATTTATTTTGCCAGAATTAGGAAACTTTGAGATTGTCAGTTGCCAGGCTCAAGTGGGTCATCAAAGCACAGAACTCAGAAAGCTTAATGCAAAACCTTAATGGTATTTAATGTAACTCAAAATTGGGAAACTATAGAGAAATCAGGTAATTTTGAACACTGATTTCCAGAGAGGAACATCATCCCAGACCTGAATGCAGTCAGGAATAAAAAATACATTTTCTTCAAATGTCAAGCTGAAGCAACACACTGACAGCATCTTAAGGACAGAACTATTGCAAATGAATTTTCAACTCCTTAGTACATAGATCAGCAGTTACATGAATTAAACGTGTAGAGAGAAAAGGGCTCTAGCCCTTTCTAGCTAGTGTTGCTCAGCAAAAGGGATATCAGTTGAATAAGATACTGCAGGAAAGGCCATAAAATGGCATGCGGCAGATTGTTGATGACACCTGCAGTTGCCAAAGAAGGGTAGAACGAGTGTGAGGAAGAAATTGCATTTCTGTGTACAGTAACCTCTGACCAGCCAGATAAATCATTGCTAGTCAGAAGTTATTCCAGGGCTGGAAACTCTAGGGCAGCATGCAAGGCAGAGCTACTTGAGCTGCTGTAAGAGGTTTTCTATTTGGGGAAAAAAAAGTACAAAAAGAAGTTTTCTGAGAAAATAGGATGCTGGAGTTAAGGGAACTTAAATAAAAACACAAGGGGTGCCGGGAAATATAACTTGTGGATTTTCCCTCATTACTTTATTCCCTCCTTTTTGAATTTAGTAATACCATGAACATGCTGTAAGACTGAGCAGTAAGTATCGAGAGAATGCAAGAAACAGTCCCTTTACAAGGGGAGTGCTAAAGGTGTAAGGGAATTAATGTTTCTACAATTGAAAATTATTTTTTGAACAGAATGGCTGGTGTGATTAACTTAGAAATTACTATATATAGTGTTAGTAGAGCAAATAATTCACTATAATCTTTGTCCCACAGGAAAGTCTAATAGCGCATATACCCCCCTTCCATGTCCCACTGAAGTAAGCACGCCTTTGTAGACATCTGTCATGGGACTGGGTCTAGAACAGGAATAAAACCAAATACCTCTGGAAGAATGTTCCAGAAATAACATGGGACTACATTTGGAAGAGGCTGTGGAGAATGCGGAGTTTCATTGCACTTCCAAAAAGAGTCAGACACGTTCCCTCTCCTTTCCCCCAAACAACAAAACTATCAAGACTCACTAAAAGCCCTCTTCCCAAATAATTTGCTCTGATGCTATTCTCATATTTACTTTCCTTGATTTGCCTTTTACAGTTTCTAATATTCATAGGTAGTAATTCAGCTGCCCAGAGACACATGCCTCTGCAGTCTGAAGCTTGCTGGGACCAGGCTTCATCCTACCAGGCCATTGCTGCTGTTTCTCCACTGCAAAGGTATCAGATTATGCCAGTTTCTTTCTCTATTAAGTCTCTTGCTCACTAATATTAAAAAAAAAAGCACTTTCTTGCCAAAAGATGCTGAAAGGTAACCCCACCCCTCCCACCCAGGCTATCTTTTGTCCTCTGGTAGGAGGCAGCAGAGGTGCTGAGGAGCAGCTGTGACAAGCTATGTTTCAGAAGTGGGTAGTGTCCTGTCTTACAGTTAGAGATCTGTTCCGTTAGTTTTGTGTTTGTGCATGCACTGTGCGAATGATAAGCATTGTCCGTGTGCAGAGTATCTTCTCTACTGAAGGATCGTAAAGCTCTTCGTAAAACAGTTCACAGGTAGGACTACCAAAATTCAGTTGAGAAGCTCTGAAATCGTTCTCTTAAAGCCCACATAAAAACAGGTTCTCAGTTTTTCCAAGTCTGACTTGAAGATGAAGGGGGAATTAAAAATCCACAGGCATTGCATTCCCTTTGCAAGGAAGGGAAAAAGCAGATGGAGTTCCTTTTTTTTCTGTGTGCTTAAAAGCAATGAAAACTTGTCGATATTTTTCATTTGAATTTTCATGAAGAGCTAAGAAACTCTGCTGATGCTGGAGGGGGCAGGAAAATGTTGTGACTTTTACTGGCAGAGAAATATTTGAACGGTATTGACAAAGAGCACAGTGCATGGAATGTGCTTGGGCTAAGCAGAGTGAAGATGTTTGACGTATTGGCAATACAGCGCCGGGTCAGGGGGTGACAGATTAATGTTGTGTTTCACAGTCCAAGCTAATACTCACTGCATGCCTTCGTATGCTCTTTGTTATTGCACACATTTGGAAGGACAAACTGGCTCTGCGTTAGTTAAACCTATGTACTGATTCTAGCATGAAGCTGGCTTATTTTGGTTTGATCAATTAGGCACAAGTATAAAGTAAATCTAAATAAGGTATTCTTAGACTAAATTGAGTGTGTCATGCAGGAGTTTGCATTATTTACATTAAAATCAATTAAATTTCTTAACTGAATTCAGGGCAACAGTGAATGCAGGAAGGAGGGAATCATTCCCAACTCAGTGATTCACGGCAGCCTGTGACAGTGAATACTGTGGTGTAACCATAAGTATATGTCACGGCCAGGCCTGGTGGCTCTGGGTATGCTTGGAAAATCTCAGGGCAGGAGGCAGAGATTGCAAGAAGGAAAAAATGCACGAACCCTTAAAACCCCACCTCTTGGCTTGATGCTCTCCCTGGCTGTCTGCTTCTGGCCTGCTCCCTGGAACAAGTAACAAAACTGAATCTGCTTCCAGCAACCGAGACCAGGAAGCCAGCAGATACGTTTCAACCCTACAGATACTTTTAAAGAATAGGAGGTAAAGGAATGAAATGGAAAACAGATGATGGACAGAGGATGGTGAGAACAGAAGGAATGCAGTGCAGGCAGCCCGTTTGTCTCAGAGTAGCTGACATGCATGCCCGTGGAAGTGGCCAAGCCTGTCAGCAACAGTGTCTTAAAATAATGGAATAGTAATGCCTCTCTCCTGGAAGGTGCTGAGCACTTTGGCTTTGTAGTGTCACTGCACTGTGAAGGACCCAGCTCCCAGTAATAGATATTTCACATAGCTGTGCAACCAAGGACAAGTGTGGTCAGTGGCAGAAGTTTGCATGGGAGGAACCTACAGATGCAGAATCGCGTGCCAGTCCCTGCAGTGCCTGGTGAGATGGGCACATGCATGAGAAACAGCTCTGGGGGTTTGTGAAAGCAGAGTGTGGTCAGAAAGCTGCAGGTGCTGAGTTCTGATTTCCAAACGCCTCTGGTACCTGGTTGAAGGATAGTTCTAGATGGATTTAATCTCTGTGTTGAAACAGACTTTTGCATGTTTATATGTTTTGTACCAGGAGCTGTTTTCAAGGCAAAAAGCCCTTTTCCAGTGTGGTTCCCTGTGCTGTACATATTTCACAGATGAGGAGCTGAAAATAGCCAATTAATGACAATAAATTTTCTTCTGCTGGCTCCAGATCATATTCCTTAACAAGCACTTGAGAACAGCCGTGAAACGGCAGCAAAGGGAGAGCCCACAGGGGGAATGACCATGGGACTCAGATATTGGCACATTCACTGGCACGTTGGAAGTGATGTTACACCCTGACAGAAATAACGTGGGTGGGTACAGATCCCTTCTTTTGAGGTCCAGGCAAGTACAGACATGAGGAAAACACAGGGAAGAGTTTATCTAAGTACCATTCAGAATGCAAAGCAGAATGAGCAATATTTTATTACAGCCACCTGAGCATGTGACGCGGATGGCTGGCTGAGTTAGGAAGGCTTTGCTATGGAGAGACGCCGCCTGGTTCTTGAGTAATAGCTGGAGCACATTGCAGTAACTACATTGCTGTAAGTGTGCTAAGGGGCTTGTACCACCTTAATAACACTGTGTGTCAGCGTGGCGATCCCACTCTTAAGGAGCTCATGTGAGGAGAATGAGCTGTGGTGGTGGCTTAAAGCCATTTTTCTATCAATATGCATCTATCAAGCACTGTTTCGCTTTGGGAGACATTGTGACGCTGCTGCTCCAGATTGCATACCTAACTGCAATAGCAATAGTTGGTAGAGAGGCTGTCTGCAGACCAAGCAAACATCTCCCACAAAAAGCGTGTCTGCACTGCAGCAGTGGTGAGCACCAGTTGCCAGGGTGGGCTGCTGCGCAGGGGGCTCCATCCCTCTGCACTTGAATGCTGTGATTGCGACTCCGGCTTCTGCTGAAATCGCAGGGAGTTCGCCATTAACACCAGTAAAGGTCAGCCCTGAATTTCTCAGGTGGCCTCACGTATACATCTCTATCCATCCTCACTCCCCAAAGCCCCTTGGAGAAGTTTGAATGGTGGACTTCACTTCTTGTGCTTGCTCAGCCCCGCGGTATCTGAGCACGTCACATGTGCATTATCACATGTTATACCTTGTTTGAACAGAAACAAAAAATTGTTAAACAGTATAGTTTTTATTAGAAGAAAACCAATGAATTTAAACAACAACATTTTCTGTTTACTTTCAAGCTTTTGCGAAGTTATTGACAGACTATGCAATTTTTTTAAAAAATAAATAAGCTTATTCCCAGGACCTTTTATAAAGAGGCCTTGTCCCACTCAGAATTTAGGAAATGTAGCCTATTTTCTGAGTCTTGCAGTTGAGGTCAGCCTGTCTGTGATTGTGAGCATCTCTAGACTTTGGCACTGTGCTGATTTAAGCCCTAGGGCACGCATTTAAATTGTCACATACAGTATGTCTCATACTGACATCTTCTTCTGTAGAAGTGAAGGATAATACAGCACTTGTGCTGCAGAATAAGACAGTGCTCTCTCCTCAAGCATGAAAATTGTCTGCAAATTTCAGACATGTTTTCCTTGATTGTGGCGGCTAATCAAGGCAAAACCCAAAGTTCATTTTACTAGGGGATGAACAATGCCTGGCAGTGTAGTGAATGTTAATGCAGTTAATTATTCCTAATGCCGTGTCTGTCCTCTGAAGAGTTCAATATCTCTAGACAAGGCTTTAACGATCCACAGCCGCCCTGTGGTTTCACCCAGGGGATATTGCCTCTTCAGGCCAGTTTGTAATAAGCTGTCCCTCGGTCTGCACTCCTCCCTGCTTTGTGGCATGTCACATCTGTTATGGTGAAGTTGGGTGGGTGTTTTAAATAGGCTTTCTTTTGTTACAGAACTGATGGTTATATTATGCTTTCTGTTGTCTGGTTTCTTCACACTCTGTGTATAAGCTTTTGACAGTGTTGAGTGGGGAACCTAGAAACAAAACAAACAAACAAAAAAAGAAAACCAAATCCACATGTTTACCTATGTGGGGGAGTCAGTAATAGTGTTCCAGGTCCCCATAGTGCTCGGTGTCAGTGGAATCCCTAGGACACATTATAGGAAAGTGAGCCTTAACTTGTACACTGATGGGAATAGATTATCTTTGATAACACCTGCTTGCTGGTGCACTTTGATTCCAACTTAGTAATAATGATATCTTTCTATAAGTTGCGGCTTTTATTGTATCAACTTAGTCTAGAACTTCATGTTGTTTGTTTAGGGCATCTGGGAAATCTTAATTTTAAAATTGTATATCTCTACACATGAACAACTCTGATACTGGGGGAAAAAAAAATGAAGACACTATTTTCCAAAAGTTTTCAGAGAAATCAGCTGCATACTTGATTCTTGAATGCATACTTGTATTCTTGAAAACTATGGGGTTTTTGTTTGGTTTTTTAAATTATGTCAGTTTTGGGACAGGTCCTGTAAATTGAGATTTGTGTGTTTTACCCTGAATACACTCTCTTTGCTATGAGATTATTGACAGATCGTATTTCTTTATCTGAGAGTTTACAGGGCCATATCATGTACTAGTCCTTTGTGTCAGAATTTTACAGCTGGGTTTTTGTTGTTTCTGTTTTGAAAAAGCCAGTGATTGGAATTGCTTTAATTTTGGAAGTTGCCCCCCATGATGAATGTGTGGTTTGTTGACAGCTGGGTGCAATGCCACTTTGTATCAGGAGCTCCAAGCAAGGCACTTGTAGTGTGGGCATGTAGAGCAACGATGCCGAAAATAAGCCGCTTTGCAGCAGAGCAGATGGGTGGAACTTGGCGGCCTGGTTGTACCTCTGCACAATAAGCTGCCCTCTCTGTTCAAGTCCCGGTGTGCTTTCTTAGAGCATCCTGAACTGAACCAGGTATTTGTCCTAAGCTCCTGCTGATGTAACTGGGAATCCCTGTGTAGCGATGACTTGAGAAGTCTTGCTGGGTTGGGTCCAGCTTCCATTAGAACACTCTGACTTTACTAGAATTGGATCCTGCTATATTTTAAAGAATTTTTGGAAATGTTCTGTTAAAAAGTACTCATTTTTTACAAAGAAAAATATCTAAAACTATCTCAGACTTCTTAGAGGAGATTTTATTGAAAGTTCTCATACAAAACTTTAAAATAATTTAAAAAAAAATTTTCAGCAAGAAGCCATAGTTGTCTTCAAGCAATAGAAAATTATTAATGAAGCTCCTCTTATTTACTGCACTAAGCCTTCTTGAGATTTAAAAGTCTGCTATGGAAAATGTCCACAATTTGAAGTTATTTATAAAAGAAATTAGGCAACATACAGTGTTCAGAGCAGAAGATAAAAAGCTTCTAGATTTAAAAATTTTTATTTCAAAGTATTTTTCTTACTGAATTCTTGACATATGTACTGTTAATTAGGCAGTAATGATTTTCTTTCATTTGCACTGCATATTACACCAATAATTATGCTTTTATTCACAGAATATATTTTGTTAACTGACCTTGGGTTTAGTGTGGAATACAAAATGAGGAAGAATTGTTAAGTTCCAGTAGATGCTCTGAGATTCCTAGGGAGTTCTGCTTTTGTGAAGTTTTGAATTTTAATTTTGGAGACACCAAGAAAGATATACAACAGAAAGGTTTTAGCTAAATATATTACTTTGACAGAAGTCACTGGGTTCTACAATTAATTCTCACCAGTAGATCAGTGCACTTCATAAGCTGCAAGTCATTCTGACAAGATGAAACAAGTACAATTGTTAGTGAAATCCTGATAATTTGGAACAACGGCCTGTGAAACTAGGTCAGTTTACATCTTCTTTGAAATAGCTTTCCCTCCATAGTATTTCATACTTGACTAATCTTGATAATGCACTTGACATCTTTGGTGACTGATCATATGCTAATTTAAACTCACAATGTATGTGTAAATTCAGAACATAGGGAGATGTTTCATCGTGATGACAAAAAATTAACAAGTTAATTTGACTGAAATATTTTCTTGTTAAAATATATAATTTTTTTTTCTGAAGAATGTAAAGGGAATCAGATTTTTGTTGTTTAGAGACAGGTATTTTAATGACTTGGAGCTTTTTTTTTTCTCCCCTGTCCTAGTGAAATACTGTATTTGACTTTTTAGGACAGGTTACTTGGAGGAATAATGTCTTCTTTTAGAGCTGCTCATCCAAACCACTACAGGCTGTTGCTGGGAATGCTTCTCTCAGGAGTGTCTATGATAATTTATTGGCCGCAGTCCTGCTCCTGCTGGTGTCAGTGGTAAAACAATTATTGACTTCAGTAAGAAAAGTATGAATCCCTTTATCTGCATATGATACTATTTAGATTTTATGATATTTCTTGGAGCATATATTCAAATTAGGTGTTTCCTACTCAGTTATGTAGAACCCTTCTATTAGGTGACTGTATAAAGCTGCCATGCCCTTCTTCATATATTGCTTATTGTTCTTTGTCCTTATCATTTTTTCACCATAGATGGCTCATAGACTTTCAGAGGTGAAGGAAATGTTTATAAAGGCTTATTGGGCAGGAGGGCTGCTGACAGGTGCTAGTATGCTGTAAACAGTTTTGGAAAGGAAGAACTCCTTTTTTTGTTTCCACTAAGAAGAAGTTTGATTCAAGATTAGATAGCTCTTTTTGTGACTCACTGATATATTCCATCTGTCTGCCTCTCTCCTCTCTCTACTCTTTTTTCTTTCTTTTTTTTTTTTTTATTTTTAAGGTGTGAATTCAGTGAATATTTGTGAGGCTGGCTGCTTGTGAATAATAATGAGAGAGGGTGCCTGGGGTATATTGTATATTTAATAAGAGACAAAAAATATATAGTATAATATTTGGAGAGTTTTGGACTTCAGTTCCTGTCTTATGTTTGCCTCTGTTTTGCACTAATTATGCAATTATTAATTACCACTTAGGGGGAATAGAAAAGTTTACTTTAAAATTAGGACAAGAAAAGGAGACTTACTAACACCTTTATTTTTTTCCTTGTAAGTCTGAAATATTAAACTTGTAGAACTTGAAATAGCTTTGTAAGTTAGCTTTTCAGAGGTGTTGAGCACTGACATCCTCTTTACCCCGAACATGAATCTGCAGAACAATTGGCCACTTACGTTATAAAAAAACCCAAACCACCAGAAAAAACCTGCAAACCCTGCATAGGGAGTAAAGTCAAACTAAAATCCATAAACTGGGTATTTTATCTCTCATCTTCTTTTTCTGTCCTTTTTCTCTATGAGTGTTTTTCCAAGTGGCACAAAATAGCTCCTAAGAGACATAATCAGGATAAATCTAGGGCAATGTAACAATATTTATTGTCCTTTGCAACACAACAGGAAGAACTGGCAGTTGCTCAGAGACAAGTTTCCAGCTCACACTGTTTGTGGTAGGCTTTCAGTCCAGGGAGACCAGAAACAATCCGGCTCAGGAGGTTATGGCCTTTCCAGAGAAATTTCACTCTGCAGAGACTGAACGGTGAAGAATCAGGACTCACAACCGCTCTTGAGAGTACCTTGTTAAGGACAAGGTATTGTTAGTATATTATCAGTGTTGGAAATAGTATTAAATAACATACTAAGCTATAATTTTCTGGTGTTACGATAATAGAGCTGCAACCTGATCATGTCCCCTTTTGTAGATTTACTTGCTTTCATGGCTGAATTTTTGGTGAGTTTTCTGGGACTCCGGCTATGTACAAGGACTCTTGCTTGTCACCTGCATGGAAGGCTGATGCTCTAATCAATTAAAAGTTTTAAATAGCAACCACCTCTGACTGCGCATCTGCTTGGGATACTGGCATGCAAATAATAATAGATTATAATTAAACTTCCAAGTAACCAAGAGAAAAGAATTTGCTTCCATGGCTGGAAGCTGGTTCTATGTTGTTTTGGTTTTGGGTCTGTTTTGGGGTGTTTTGTTGCTTTTGGGGCTTTTTTTGCGCTTTTTTGGTGTTTGTGGGGTTTGTTTTTTTTTTAAGCAGGTATTTTAAGCCTTTCAAGTTTTGCTGAGATGTTAATACCTCCTCACACTCTGAGATTTTCTCAAGAAAGCACTGTAGTGTGTTGTCCCACATATTCACTGAATGTTTGTATTTCAGCCAAAGATATGTCTGTACACTGAGTGGAGTGCAGAAGTGTTGTGAGTCATTGTTTTGCACAGAGAAAAACCCAGGTACTGTGCTGTATTTTCAGATATAGCCCAAGCAACACAAGTTTATGTGAAAATGGGAGTCTTTGAAATGTGAATGGGTTTCTTTGGGCATCATTGTCCTGTATGCAACTAAACTTCAGCTAGGCACAGATGTGTGGGGTGAGGGGGCTGCACTGCAACGACTTATCGTGAGGGTTTCTTTTGGCAGACTAGGAAAAATTACGATGTGAATAAAGGGAACTTGTTTAGTTCAGATGAAGACTCTATTAATGAGACCCATTATTCCTATTTTTGGAGAGTGTTAGATTTTTTAAAAAACTTATACAATGCTGTATTATTTTTTTATTACAGCAGCATTCACTGGTCACTTTTATCTTTGTGTGTGAATTTCTAATTATACATGTTAGAGGAGTGATCATTACTGTAAATAGTAACGTGGTTTTCTTTCACTTGATCCGTCTGCACTGGATTCTGTTTCATTGTTCACTTTCTTCATCACAGTGTCTTGCTTATTTTATCTTTCAACAGACATTTCTTTAAATCCTTTCACATGGTCCTCCCCTCCCCCTTGTAACTTTTTGAAAAGAGCTTTATCTGAGCAGGCAGTTTCATTTGTCTTTTGATCTGTTTTTTGATGGATGTGCGTTCACTTTGGGTAGTAAGCCCAGTGCTGAAATCTATTCAAGGCCAAAGTGTGGGAGCTTGACTGTGACTTCTGGGTAAGGCTCTTACCTGTGATTTCTTAGAGTTACTGGGGAACTTGGGGGACCAGAGATGTTTGTTACTTAATTGTGTGGCTTTCAAACTTTCAGGTGATTCCTCTTGAGAACTGAACAATGGAATCATTGGTAACTGCTAGACACTTCTGGAAAAGTAGAGCTTTCACCCCTTGTGCGCTACAAGAGGGAGCGCTTGCCTTGCTCTGGCATGTGCCTCACGACATTGAATCTCTCCCTGCCCATGTGGCAGCACGGTTAGTCTGTGCGTGAGAGTGAAGGGCACTTGGTGCCTTCTGATAGTCCCACGGTGCCTTATCATCGAGCTCTTCCTTCCATGTCCTTACTGAGATCTTCTCAAGGGCAGAGAAAATGAATAAAGAAGGCAGAGGCTGGCTCAGAAAAGTGCATTGAAAGATTTGTAAACACGAGTAGTACTGACATCACTTTTGGGAGAGGGAATAGAAACTGTGAAAGCAGACAGGAGAATCACTTAACTACCTGGAGATGATAAATAGGGAAACCCAGCAGTCATTCAAACCTAAGTCCTTCCCTACATCTCTAAACCAAAATAAAACTGATTTGCAGAGATGACCAGTGACTGGAAATTCAGGTATTTGTTTTGTTCAGATTATTTTTCTGTAGGTCCTCAGATGCAAAATCAAAGCCAGATCCAGTTCTCCTGTGCAAATGTGAGTGACGTAAACCCAGCATTTGTATGTTAAACAACTTGTTTAATATAGTACTACGATTTGGAGAGTCACAATGAGGCTTTGAGGTTAACACCCCATTAAGATGAATGGGAGATGTTCATACCTCAGGCTGTAGATTCAGCAAGACAGCAGAGCATTGATTTGCATAGTGAAGGCTGTATCTTGGCAAACCAGAAGGGCTACAGAAATCATTTTTCTAAAGAGAAGCTTCGATCCCAGTGAACACAAAACAGTCTGCAAAAGGCCCCACGTCAGGAGAGCTGCTGGAGCTGGGTAGCCGCTGGCTGTAACTTTAAATGGAAAGACATCAAATGGGCTTTTCACTATAAAAGTTGACATCTCAGCCAGATGCTCCCCACCCCTGTCTTGAGACTACCTTTTCTTCCCGTCACCCCCTTTCTCCCAGAACTGATTTTCTGATAGGTAACATAGGCCGAGGACTTGGTGACCTTTACTGACCTTAATGTTATGCACATTTTTGTTGCCTTTTTTAACCAGTATGTCTCCCTGTTTGTGCTTAATCTTTAGATTCCTTGTTTCTTCCATAGTGTTTTTTTTTTTTATTCTCTCATATGTTGATGTATTATTACATTAATTCCTTCCTTCCTTAGCTTCACATTTTTCCCCAGAGGACCTCTTCTGCTTGTCTGTTTTCTTGATTGCTGTCCTTGCTGTCTGGCACACTATAATTTTTCTCTTGCTGTCCTCCTTAGGAGCTCCTCTTTGGACAGACATATGTATGGATGTAGATTTTCTTTAGATCTCTCCCACATAAGCTCTCCCCTGCAGGAGGGTAAGGCCCTCCTGTAAACCCCAGGATGCTTCTGCCTTGGGCACACAGAGGGGCAAGACAACCCGGATTTTGCAGTAAGGTCAAACTGCAGCCGTTGTGCTGGTGTGTTTTGCAGCTGAAAACCTTTTCTATTTTTTCTTTTTTCTGCCACAAACTGGCTTGATTTGGACACCAGTCTGGAGTGCAAATGAATGTGGCTGCATTTTAGTTCCAGTTGGTTGCACTGCAAAACCGAAGCATTGCTGTTTGGCCTGGCTGGGGAAGGGAAGAGCAGGCACTAATGCTGAGGTGTGTTTGGCAGGGATGAGGCTTCCCCAGCAGTAGCTGCTTCTGCTATGCTGCAGACACTGCTTATGTCTTTTGTCACTGAAGCCACTCAACTCTATGAGTAATTATTAGAATTATCAGCTTCTAGCAAGAGAAACTAAATAGATTTTTTTTTTCTTCTGAAGGACTTCTAACTGCTTGTGATTTTTTTCTTTGCAGTAATGCATTCATTTTTTACTAGTCCAGCTTGTGTAATTAATTAATCAGTCATGGATGAGACATAGAACTTGAAGCTTTTGTTTGTTTGACTGATATTGCTACACACCTTGATTTCTTAATTTTTTTTTCTTTTTGTAGTACTGCAGTAGAGCTGGAATGAGGGTCACTCACTTTATTAATGACTCTTTGTTGCATTGCTTTCAGCAGCTCAGCCATCACTGTACGTCACACAGCCATGCATTTGTAACTCAATATAGTCACTGTCTAATAAGCTTCATTTTCTGTACCACTAGCCTTGTGTTCCGTAGTATTAGTTTCCCAAGCATGGTACTAAGCAATTTTAGGAAATGCTGGTACAACTGTAGCAATTTTCCTCAATTTGTTCCTGACAAAGAACTCGCTTCAAAATTGAGTTTGCTTCCTTTTTGTTTGAAACACTGGTAGACACAATTAGCCTCATTAACCCTGGTTTCTGTTTCATAACAGAAAATTAGCCTACAATCACTGGTTTGCTGGAAAGCATTGTTGTAATTAGTCCTCAACAGTCTGATATGAAAAGCCATCGCGTTTTTAATTTCTCTGACACGTCATTGTATACAGAAAACATGCCTGATTTCTCACTTATCTTGGGGATTGAGATAAAGTCAAGGACCAAGTCCTCGGCTGGCTTGGAGCAGTGTTGAACAGATTGGACAAACATCTGTCAAGAATGTTGTAGGTGCATTGGTCCCGCCATGCAGGAGGGCAGTATGTGATTTCTGGGGGTCCTCTCTGCCTCTACAAATCTGTGGAGTTCTGATCCTTCAAAGAGCATGAGACCCAGATGAGGACCATTAAAATCCTGGCCCCGCTGACTGAATGCTTTTCCTTACTAGTACTCCCAAAATGCCTTATTATTCCAGATTTATGCCAGATAAGAGCTCTGCCTTGTTCCATCTCTGAGATGGTAGTGGCACTGAAGCCACTGCCTTTTTACCAACATAGAAATGGACTGACTCCAAGGTGAATCAGGCTAATTATTCTTAAACTTCTAGATAATCTGAAAATGATCAGGAGAGATTTATCATCACCTTTAACACCTATGTCACTCCAGTGAATATATTAAGGACTGTGGTTATATTCTTGTGAAACAATCAAGTTTTTCAAGACTTTTTCCAATCAGAGAGGAAAACTGTACTTCATGTAGGTTGCTATGCCATTAGCTGGTACATGGTACATCACACTCTTCAAAGAACTAGTGACTAGTGCTGCTGCAGGGCAATATATACTAGTTGAAACTACTGTGAACTGGTCTCCAAATTGTATCAAGCTCTTACCCACCCACTGCAGGGCAGAAATAGAGGAGGTGTGTTACATCTGTGTGTGTGTGTAGAAGTGTACCCAAGAAACCCTCTGGGAATTTGGATACATCATTTAGGCCAGCTTTCATTCACCTGTGAAATGGCTGAGATTTTAAGTAAACACAGACCTTTTTGTTTACATTAGGAATGAGAAGGTGACCTTAATTATTTTGAATTCAGCATAAAAACTCTAAGGGTAACTCTTAATTTAGTTCTGTCTTTTCCATACCTCTTGCAATCCAGGAGAGAGAGGCGGTGATTGCCTATCTCTGGATGTGCCTTGAGTGTCTTTATTGAAGGATGTTGTAGGGGTAATGGCTTTAAACTGAAAGAGGGTATATTTAGATTAGATATTAGGAAGAAATTCTTACTTATGAGAGTGGTGAGGCACAGGAACAGGTTGCCGAGAGCAGCTGTGGATGCCCCATCCCTGGCAGTGCCCAAGGCCAGGCTGGATGGGGCTCTGAGCAACCTGCTCTAGTGGGAGGGGTCCCTGCCCATGGCAGGGAGGTTGGAACTAGGTGGTCTTTAAGGTCCCTCCCAACCCAAACCATTCTGTCATTCTATGTTGTGTAAATGCTTAGTAGTATTTTAGTGAAAGACAAGAGAAATTATTTGTATAATTACAGCATCTTAATTCTTGCATGTGGGACAGAGGGCAGGTTTAAAAATGCTCCTAGGGCTGCTTGCACAATAGGGAGCTGAATACTGAATCCTGTCATTTGTGCAGGAAAGGGATTATCCCACAAGTCTCTAGCGCCTCGTGAAATCTTTGCCTAAGGGACATTTTTCTCCTGTATTAAATGTTCCTCTTATTTCTCAATTGTTCTCTCTAAATGCATATGGCACCCTAGGGATATCTCCATTTGAATGATCTCAATTGCTTCTATGTCCATTTGGGTGCCAGGCTAGAGGGCTGTGAAGTGAAGCTGAGCTATTCTATCTTGATATCTGAACTGCAAATGAGGAATTCTGTAATTCAAGTTCAGGTCCCTACATATGTTTGTTATTAAGTTCTTAAATAACCAAGCAGTAACTAAATAAATGGAAATTTAATTTATTAGGTGCCCAGAGCATTTATAGTCAAAATGCTAGCGAAATTAATACGAACTTGCTTATTCCACAAAGAAACATAAAAGCATTGACAAAAAGCAAAGCCTTCAAACACCATCTTCATTCATGCATGAGGCACCCTGTGTGCAAAATGATAGTGTTAGGAATGTCAGCCAATCAAGCAGTCTAATTGGCCAAACTGCTTAAGTGCCTCCTCATATGGAAATGGATTTTAACCTTTTCTTTGCTACAGTTTAGCTCCTCCAAAGTGTGCCTGAGGTTTGTTGTACTTCTAGCCTATCAAAGAGTTTTCTTAGGCCTCTGCTTGAAGATCTGCATGATGTGTTGAGCTGTGAGCTAACACTTCACTTAATTGACAGCCTCAAGGCACATACCTGCCTCAGAAACCAGGTTATGGGGAAACCTGCAAGTAGCCCATGGATGGGACGGCAATAGCTCCTATTTCTTCTATTCCAGTGTGGCATGAAGGCAGGCTGGTTCCAGCTGGGTTTCAGGGTACCTGCAGTCTCACTTCTGCCTGCAAGAATGGCTTTGGAGCCCCATTTGCCCCTTTGCCACCATGGCTAAACCACCAGTTATGTGAAATTGCCTCATCACGTGAACAGTAGGTGCAATGTTCAAATACCAGAGGTGGGCTGAATGTGCCACAAATTACAGGTAGCAAGGTGAGCAGGTAGTGTTTCAGCCTCTGCTGGTGAAGATGCACCAGCGAATGTGTGCTCCAAGCAGTGTTCAGGCAGATGTCCTCTCCTGGTGAAGGAAGAAGTGCATCCTCCCCAGGTGTGCAGCAGGGGAATTCCCACCACGCAGTGTTAGCAGTCTGCAAGGGGGAAGACTGCAGAGCAGAGATGCTAATTAGAGCCTCATGAGTAGCAATTTCCATGTTGTACTCCAAGCTTCTTCACTGATTTTTGTGGTGAATGAGGATAAATCATCCAGACCATATGAATCAAGTTACTCTTCTGTAAAATGATTATACTGGTAGTTTGATTGCCATGTGACTGAGGGATTCCTTGAGATCTTGCATGAACATTGCTATATAAAGGCAAAGTGCTATAACCAAACGTCTGTTTCAGAATAGAGTAAAGCTCTGCTGGGGAACAGTTTACTGTGCATGCACACACAGACTCCATCTCTTAGCTTGTTATTTGTCAACATGTGTTTGTCCATCCTCCTTTCTCTTGTTTACTTTCTTTGGTTATTTCACACCATATTCACCCTAACCTGAAAGAGAAGGGATTAGGTTAGATTATTTCAAACATCTGCAAATGTAGTAGAATGCGCAAGGGGCATTTTTGGCATTAATGTTCTGTGTATTTTGTTTGTGTAATTAAGCACGGAAAGGTCACCTTGTGTTCGAACAGGAAGCATGGAGAGATCGCAGAGAGAAAAGTGAAATTTGAGCAAAAATATTTTAAAGGGAAAGCATCAACACATGACAACACATTATTTCTTCACTGTTCCCCAAGCTGCTGCATTGATTCCAACCCTATGCCCATACATTTTGTTTTCAAAAGCTAATATAAAGTATGAGGTTGAATACAAGGTAAGGGCTAGGCAGCTCAAAGAGTGCCCGCTTTGGACAGCCATTTGGCAATGTTTGTCCTTTGGGACAAGCATCCTGATGAGGTTTGTTCAGAGCACATCAGCCATGGCACTTTGTAACTCTCTCAAGGAGAGGGCACATGTGGAGGTCCTTTCCTTGTCATATACTTATGTGCCTTGTGAATACCTTATCCTTAAATTTAAAAAAAAAAAATAATTAAAAAATCTTTTTGTTTAAAAAGGAATAAGAACAGTGGGTAGAGTTTGATTATAAAGTTCCATCTGTTTTTTTTCCTGAAGCCTTTCCCATCCCTGAGAAGCTTCTCCCTTTCTCGCTTTGCTCCTCATGATTTTCTGTTTGCAGCTTAACGCTGCTTATTATTTGCATGGTGAATGCTTCCAGTGTAAGTCACTCACTGTACTCAGGTGAGCTTGGTCCACCTTGTCCCTTCCTGAATTAGGAACACTAAGAAGGGATTAAGCTGTTGGTGGTTGTTCCAACAGCAGCTCTGGGGCATGAAGCAGGGCCAGCTGTGAGTATTGTGTGCACACACAAAACCTGTCTTTCCCTGTGAGAGCCTTGCAGCATCAGAGAGGCTAAAATAGCATAAGGGTGGTTTCTGGAGGATGATCTCTGCTCTCACAGTACCTAGGATTGGGAGGTTATATAGATTTCTGCCTCATGTAGGACAGCTGAGTGAAATGGATGAATATAATAAGAACCCATTTTTTATTCTGCTCCTGGTTCTCACAGGATATATTGAAAATTTACTCTTAGAAGGCCTCCCCACCTCATCTGTGAGTGGGGGGAGGACTGTCTCTACCTATGTGGATTTGTAATTTATTTATTCTTTCTACTTGTGACCTGGAGTTCTTTGAGTATTTCCCCCCTCTTGTGGAAACAGTAACTCTCTCTCCTACCTCAGTCCTACATACTTTCTTAGGAACACTCAGTAAAGATGTCATTTCAGTTTTCTGCAGTCGTTATCTTCTGTTACTGAATAACCTTGGCACTCTCTTAGATGCCCTGCTGACGTTTTGCTGCTTATATACTTGATTTTTTTTTAATTTGTCTTTATTCCTTGAAAATATTTTTCCATTCTTCCTTTCAGCCTTTCCTAGCCAAATTTTATTCTTTTATGTTTATTCCTGCAATTCCTTGTCCACCTCATCTCAGACACCTGTTTCATACCTTTTAGTTACATAGTCATTCATTTCTCTTTCTGTGTCCTTTCTCCCAGTGATTTACCTCAACAGATTAACTTTATTCTTCTAAATCTGCTGAAACACAAAATACTCTAGGCTGGTTTTGGCTTTTCCAAGGCCAAGTAACAAATTTAACAGAAATGAAATAGTGAAGGTTTGGTGTGTGTTTTATATCTAAAGGGAACACCTTCAGAAAGATTGGCAGTGTTTCAGCAAGCGGTAGACCCTCGGTGGTGCTTGTCCTCAGTGAAACTACTGTCATGTTTAAAGCTGACCTGCAGCACTTGCTCTTAAGGACATAGGGTGGCCCTTGTTCCTGGGGGTTGGCTGCTCTATGAAATAGAAGCAGCATAATTATCAGTCACTCCCCCAGATTCTTTCATGGCAAACCCACAATTTGCCTTTAGTTTTATTTCTCAAAAGCTGCTTCTCCTCCCTTACGCTCCCTCCTGAGGTGTTCTGCTTTGAGTCTGAGAGTGCACCTATTGACTATGGTAAGACAGAGCTTCCATTTGGCCTGGTTTCACCACTCTGTTTCAGCCTAAGCCTTATCCCTGTGATTTCTGGGTCAGCCTCTGCTTGGTATGCAGTGTCTTGCCTGAAGCTCTGAGCATCCTGTTTCACTGTGCTGCTGGATACTTTAGTGTTTCTCCTGATCAGGCCCCTATATGTGCTGGCAGAGCCCTTGTTTAACTGCACCACTTTGCCCAACAGCAAAGCCGGAAATTCCCGAGTTAAAAATGCCACTATGGCTTCTTTTTGTGACTTATATTCTCTTAAAAGCTGTCACAGTGGGCCACAAGCACACTTTCCAGCAATGCAGTTACTTAAAGCATGGCTTGGGGACTTCAAAAGTGTTCCTGCTTACCACGCAGGAAAGACTAAAGGAGGATGATAGTGCCTCTGAAAGCCATTATGTGGTCTCAGGTGAGATAACCACCTCTCCTGGTTTCAGTTTAACTTTTGGTGGCAGCAGCTGTACTTTGGAAGAGGACAGGATGAAACAACAGCCTGAAATTACAGGGAAGCAGAAGGGAGCCTCCAGTAAGACACACAGAAAAATCCTTTACGTCTAAGCCTCTGATGTTGCAAGTTCAGAGCAGGAGAGGAGAGAGGAGACAGCAAGACAGTGGTTTGGGCTGATAGAATTTAGTTTTACACGAAGGAAAAAAACTCCATTGTGTGCAACCACGTAATTGTCTTGCACGGTGTGCAATGTTTATCAAGAACAGAGGGTCACGTATGGCTGGCTGTCAGCAAGAAACAGCAAGCTTGAATTAGCATTAAAAAAGCTGAGTACTTAAAAAATAATATAACTACACGTAACAAAAGTAAACGGTTTCAGCTGTGATAAGAGAACGGTCTTTCCTTCCTTCAGGCTTGGCTCTATTTCCTTCCGTAATTTCTTCTGTCTTGTTAAGTTATTTATAAAATACATCCTGATATGGAAAGGGTAGGACCTAAAGCAGCCAGCTTCTTTATTAGCCTCGTGGTCAAGGTTTAACAAATTAACTTAGATCTGCAAATGAAAAATTTCTACAGCTCTTAAGTATTGCCACATCTGAGCAGGTGAAACACAGAGAGCTGTTGTGCAAACAACTCATTTTGCGACATCTTTAGAAGCCCACATTATTCACTTACTAGCCTAAACAGCCCCTGTAATCCAGTTGTATGATATTAGGAAAGGGAACAAGAGCTGCCTATAGATAACTAGGGCTGGCTTTAACTGTGTGGGATACTTGTATGTAGGAAAGAAAGAGCTGGTTCTCAAGGAAAGAAAATAAGCCCAGTAAGAACTGCAGTCTTCCCTCTTCATCTTCTGCTGCTTCCTGGGGGTTAGGGGTGTCAATGTACAGTGCTGTTTTTTAACACTGACTGCTGATTATTCAAGTGACTATCAAAAAAATTACACTGCTGCAAAGAATATACTGAAGATACAGTGCCCAGAAAATGCCATGCACTTCAATGGTGAGCTTTTGCCAGAGAACAAAAGGCCTGGGGCTGCAAGAAAAGGCAGAAGGAAGTGTGGAGCCTGTGCTTCCTTGGGGGGGGGCGGGGGGAATCCATTAATTTATATTGATTATACCCCTAAAACATTTTAAAATATTTTCCCCTCTTGTTCAAATCTTGCTGCTTCTAAGTCATAGAGGAAAGGGAAGAAAATTACAAAGAGCAGACAATGGTAGCTTTACAAGGGACAGAGGAGAGTGAATACAGCTTGCCCATCCCTTCAGTTCTTTATCCTGTCTTTATCCACTTATCTTGTCGCTACTCATGGCAGCCCAATACCGGCAGTTTGTGCGGGCTGAAGATGACAAAAGGAACTGGAGAGTGGAGGGTAGAAGGTGTGGGACAGCTGAGGGGTTGCTTTCTCATGACTGGAGCTGGGCTCCTGAGCAGCCTGCCAATGATGCCCAAAGCCCATTCAGAGTAGAAAAGGGCTTTCTCCTCTCTTCTCCACTGTGTTTTCTTGATCATTCATTGTTAGCTTTATTGATTAGAATAAACTGTCATTATAGGGAAAATAATGAAAACAATGTTCTGTTGAGACAGCAGCTATGGAAAGCAATAAAAGAAGGAGCTTGCAAGAGCCCAGTCTGACAACTGGAGTTGAGGGGGTAGCTCCTACATCAATGGGAGCCACGGGAGAAAGCTTTTCCACACCATTGCTCCCAACCTTCTCACAGTTATTCACTCCCCTCCATGTGTCCATCTCCTTCTTTCTGCTGTTCTTTCCAAGAGTCTCTGAGCCTGGAAGATGTTGGATTTCTGCCTATCCATTGGATATGGGTGAATTCTGGGAGCCCTGGGAGGGACGCCTCTGACAGCTTGTACTCTTTCTGCTGCTTTACCTTATGGCCTTTTCTTCCTAACAGGGCAGAAAGGTGAGGAAAAGGGGACAGAGAGAGAGAGGCTCCTGCAGTCTGCCTGGGGCACTGTGATTGCAGCTGTCCCTTGCCGGATCAGAATGGGCAAGTATGTAACAGGCCTGATCTGGTCTGTTAGCACTGCTTGGCAGAAGGGAATAATGTTATCTTGGACAGGGCAATAATGCTTTGTTTAATTTTAACATTTCAAAAGTGTACTCTGTGTATGTTACACATTTGCAGGGAGCTAGTGCCTGCTCATGCAGAGCCCTGCCGCCTCCCAGTGTGATGATCAGGACACATTATTCAAGTGCAGTGGTGTTGTGGTTTAACCCTGGCCAGCAACTACATACTATGCAGTTACTCACTTGGTATCCACCCCCCCTCTGGTGTGATGGGGAGGAGAACTTGTGAAAAGGTAAAACCCATGAGCTGAGATAATTGAAATAAAGTTTAAAAAAATAAATTTTATATATATATATATAAAAAATAATGACAACAACAATAGTAATAATGGTAAGAAGAGGAGGAGAGGAAGAGAGAGGAATAAAACCTAAGGGAAAAACAAGTGATGCACAGTACCACTGCTCACCACTTGCTGAGCGGTGCCTAGCCAGTTCCCAAGCAGTGATCGGCAGCTCCCGGCCAGCTGCCCCCAGTGCATACACTGGGCACGACATTCCATGGCATGGAATATCCCTTTGGCTGGCTCGGGTCGGCTGTCCGGGCTCTGCTCCCTCCCAGCTTCTCGTGCAACTGGTCACTGGCAGAGCACGGGAGACTTGAAAAGTCCTTGATTTAGAGTAAGCACTATGTAGCAACAACTAAAACATCAGTGTGTTATCGACATCATTCTCATACTAAACCCGAAACACAGCACTGTGCCAGCCACTAAGAAGAAAACTCTCTCCCAGCCAAAACCAGGACAGGTGTGATGGCAGATGCAGCAGTTGTTTCCTTGTTTTCTACAAGAAAATAAGTAATGTTTTTTGTGGGGAAAACCCCCTTCATTTGAAACACAATTCACTAGAATGTGAAATAGGCCATATTCTAATCCCATTTTCTGTTAACTTTGTGGTGACTTTATTTACATGCTTCACTGGAGAAGTAAAAGGTTTCCATCTAGTTTGTGTACTGGCTGACCCGTGTGCCTCCAGCCCTGGCTCTTCCCTGTAGAGCCAGCCTGCAGTGGCTTTGTTATCTATCTCATCCCTCCTCCTCCCGGTCTTTGCCTCTGCCAGAGCAGCGGCTGGCCTGCCCTGCACGGCTCCCACGGCTGCTCTCCCCCCCTGCACTCAGTTCACCCTGTTGAGACCAGGGCCTTGGCATGTGTTTTACCATTGGGGTGTGTACTTTTCTCCATGGTACTATTTATCACATATTCTTTCTTTCCCAGTTCATTATTTATTCAAGCATGCAGTTCACATCCTCCCACAGTGGGGATTAGCGAAGGGTCCTGCTTTGTAAATGGGAGGAGTTTTTACCCATTTACTTTTTATCTGTGGTAGTTCTTTCATTGCTGAAGTCACTGTTTCTGGCACTGCTGTGATTTCCATGCTGTTCTCTTGTTCAAATGAGCTCCTTGACACTCTTGTGCCTCTTCTCCAAATGATAGGCATTGCCCATAGCTTGATGTGTTGTTTTTCAGTCAGCTCCAGCTATGAGTTCCTTGCACCTTTCCCCTTCCAGTCTCTTTTTTCATGGCAGTTTATATTCTCTCTCCTGTCTGCAACAGAAGAGGACTGCCCTCTCCCCATCAGTTCTGGTCTAGACCGACTGACTTCCTCTGCTTGGCAGGTTCAAACAGCTTTCCCAGAAGTGCCTGTTACAGCCGAGGCTGGTGCTTTCCTGTTAGATTGGTCCTAAATGTCTCTCTGTTGCCAGAAGCCGCTTCTGCAGACTCTGTTTTTAACGTGTCTCTGAGATGTTTTAATCTGTTGTGGTTGCAGTTCGACTCCTGCCTCTGTATTACCTCTCCCTGCTCAGCCTTCTTTGCCCCGATTAAATGAGAACTGCAAAAAATGTCATCTTCTTCAGGACTAACCTTGGCCTGAAAAAAACTCCCTGCTCTGACAGTTGCTCTCTTTTTGGCAGCCGCGTTACTGTCTGCAGCACGTTTTAAACCTTCTCTGGTTGTATCACACATTCCCAGAGAAATTCCAGCTCTGATGGCACTTCTAATTGGTTTGTTTTTTCACTGTATGTCTTATCTTGTTTTACTCTAAGTACTTTGTGTTGTCCTGAAGTCACCCTGAGCCAAAGAGGGTGGCAGGGATTTGCCTGGTTCAGTGTCCAAGCTCCAGCAGCCTGGCATGGTGTAAGATGAGAATTGGCATAGATGGAAAATCAGTTTCAAATGACTCAAGCCAGCGCACGTAGGAATGTGTTGACTGCAGACAGTGTGTTGTGTGGATTGCACAGATAAGCATATTCTCTGCTATACCATCGTTCAGTGCACAACCTGCCCAAAATGCATGTATCTGCTCCTTCACAGATGGACTAGTTCTTAGTGCAGTTCTGTTTTCTGTAATGATTTATAATGTGTTCAGCACCTTTTAGTTCTGTCCTTTTCTAGCTAAATCTGTCTCAAATATACCATGCGCCACAGGTATCTATGAAAGTCAGATGGCTCTATAAGGGCTCCTCACCAATTAAAAAATATCCCCTGTGGATGAATACAGTCAAGTGCTGTAGTTTGACCCACCAATAGACTCTTTTCCTGCAGCACATCCAGTTATTAAAGTGCTGATTGTAAAAGAAGAATGCCTTTCTATAGAAATTAAACTACTGCTGAAGAGTCCTTTGGTGGGGGACTTTCACCTCTCTCCACAAACAGCCCAAGTGATTGAGGAGGGCTGGAATTCACCTGCAGAAACTAAGAGCAGCTTCTCTATAGGTGGTGTTCCCATTTCGAGACTGAAATAATGGCCTTGGCCCCTGCCCTACATGGAAGGATAATGTGGGAGTTTTGGCCAATGGATTTGCGCAAGCGTGGAGCCAGCAGGGAGAAATATAATACAGAGCATTTGTTAAGTACCTCCTTTTCTTGATTGTAGCTCGACAGGCTGTACCTGTTTACCAACTCAGTTTGCATATTCTCACTTGGTAACATCTGCAAGGCACCATGCTGTACTATGTTAGAAATCCCCAAGCTGGCTCTGAGAAGGCTTGTGCCCATACATTGCTAAACTGCATGCAGGTCTGGAGCCAGTTCAGTGCTGACTGAGCTGAGAGTCCCTGCAGCACCCTGCCTTGCAGGGGAGATGCAAGCCAGCTGTGTCCCACACTCTCTATGCGTCCCCTGGGTGCTCTTAAAATGTAAGCAAATGTCACTGCATGGCAATGAGATAACAGACATTGGTGAACAAGTCAGATTTCACTGAACCAGCAATAATACGTGTGATCTTCTACCTGGCCCAGAGTGGTTCACAACTGGAGCTATCCTTCCTTCACAGCCCTGAAAAGAGGACTAGTGCCTACTGCTGATCGTCAGTGTTTTCTGACAGCAAAGAAAATAGCTTTTTAAAGACAATGACTTGTTTACTTTTCATTGAAACTTGGATTGAAGATATTTCATAAGAGGATTTGAGCAAATTTACCAGATGTTTCATCCCACTGTGCTTTTCTGGCAGGTCTACAAGACAAAATGCTGACTAAGGCTAATAAATCAGGCTGCATATGAAAGGCTTGGAGAAGGAATACAATATATATGCCTGAAACCATAGGAATATCTTACCCCATTGATCCTTGAGAATTCCTGATGTTTCCTGTGCTTTTCTTAGAGACTGATCTCAAATACAGGAGGGGAAGGGGGTCCTGTTCTGTTCTTGTAGCCTACGGTGAGACACAGCAATGTCTAACAGCACTCCTTGTGCTGGCATTGGAGATCATAGACATAAAAATGATTAATATATTTCTATAGTCAGGCAATTATCTATCCAGCTGGGAGAGAGTGGGAAATAAGAATTTAAGGTGCATTCAGAGGCTGGCTGTGACCCAGCAAAGTACTGTATTGCTCTACAAAATAATATTCCCTTCCTCATCCATCTCCCTCTCTTCCAGTCCCCATCCTTTGCTTTGTTCAGGCTCTACTAATCTCTTTGCTCCCTTGTTGCGCTATCCAGCAGAGCTCCGCTGTTTCCCTTGGAATCAGGAAATAAAGCCACCTGTAGAAAACTGTTCCTTTAGGGCCTTGCATTGCATGTGTTAACATCACAAAACTGTTTCAAAACACATTTCCAGTCCCCTTTTAGTGACTCTTACAGTACCTGGTTCAGTTTACTGACCACTGTCTTTGCAAGTTTGTGCCATACAGCCTTCTTTTGCCCTGGACACCTGCTTTCTTTTCTCTACTCTTGCTTTTATTTTCTCTTACTGTGCTTCTGACAGCTCTCTAGATATTCCCTCCTTGTCTCTCTCCTCTCTACATATCAGGAAAAAGCAGCTGAAGTTTCCACGCCATCTTCCAAGCAGAGGAAGGTGATACAGGAAATACTATTCCTGTTTGACTGCAGTAGGCAAACCACATGCCTAACACTTCACTGAAGCCCACCAGACCAGCAACACATGCTAGTGTTCACTAGGGTGGAAGAGGCTTTGGGTTCAACACAGCATCATGTCACTCTGCCCTTGCTTGGAGTGACTTAATTAAAGTGCCCTTGAAATCCCTCTGTGGCTAAAGACCATGCTAGCTGCAGGGCTTGCAGTGCTGCTCCTCCTGTAGAGCTATTTTTGAGGATTCTTGCTCACACCAGGGTGACAGTGGTACCAGGCAACCTGTCCTTCAGTCCAGGAGGTGTGATATCAGGATACTGAAACATAGCAAGGTATTTTTAAGATAAAAACATGGACACACACGGACCCACAAAGAACAGGTTGCCTTTGAATAAAGTTTGTGCATCTGAATAGCAGTGTCAGGTGAAAAGAAGCTGCATTTTTAAATAAAAATCAAATTATTTAAGCAAGTGGTATTATTCTGTGTGTCACCTTTATTTGAAGATCACAGGCATTTGTGATTATCTGTCATTTTACCTTCATATAGCTGTTTTTGTCCTCATAGGTCACAGAAATTTGCCACGTGGCAGTAACGGCAACTGCCTCATCCAGCATGTTACAAAGGAGCAGAGAAAAGGGGAGCACCTAGCCCACGACTGCTAGAGCAAATCGCTGCACTTAGAAAAACACCGTAAAGCCATTCCACTCAGTTTTTAATGCGGTGTCTGAACAGCCTATGCTCAGTGAATTGCATGGCGTTCAAGTTATCTGTCTGTGTGAGATGAAGAGCTGAGCTGGATGCACTAGGATTAAACCTGGGCTTCTTACGGTAGTAGGGTATTCCTCGGCCCATGCCTGGGGCCATGAAACAATCCTGAAAGCAGGGCTCTGAAAATACAGCAGCATCTTCAGGGTTAAAGGGCTGGAAAAGGCAACGCTGACTACCCTCCAACTCCTCAGGTCTTAAAACCATCAAAACCCAAAGCTATTGTGATGGTTCAGCCTGTGTCTGCTGAGTGCATCTGCACAGCTGGCACCCCTCCAGCTGCAGCTGCTATTTAAAGTTGCAAAAACTGCTTGGGAAGTCTTTGTTAGAAATTATTATTTTTCTCAGCTTTGAGAATAGTTCAGTGTCCTGTCGTCCGTCCATCTGTCCCGTCCTGGCCCCCAGCAGTTTCAGTTTATCCCACCACTTGTACTCTGGCTGCAGCCTTAAGGGAGTGCAGACCAAACCTCAGTAATTTTCAGCAAGGCCACAGAGTGGTTGGAGAGGTTCCCACCGACGACGACTTCTCGGTGAGCTCTGAAAGGCAGGCTCCAGCGCTCCCAGTGCTGCTGTAAATAATGTCTAGGAAGGGGCCAGATAAGGAAGAGGGGGTACACACGGCCTTGCTTCGAGCGCATCTTTCGTGTCCTTTGTCTCTTTTAAGAGAAATAAGGGAGCTAATTTCATGTAACTTGGCACATAGTCTGACTGTTGGGCCCTTAGGGGTCTGTTCAGTGCTGCCTCTCCCACCGACAGGACTTCAGGCTCCAGGCTTTACTTAGAGGAGCCAGAGAGGCCTCTCGGGTGCCTGGAGGGGAGAGTGCAAAGTGTTAAATGCAGGAAGAGCATTGGAAACAACACAATTTTCTGGCTTTGATCTGTCACTTGGCAGATCCTGGAGAGAGGCTCTTCTGGGGCTATCTCTGTAGCAGAGTCTAGAAGTGGCTGAACAAGGCACTGCTCAGCCGGGGGGATCAAAGTGTGCTGGAGACCAAAGGGGCACTATGTCCTCTGTCTGAAGCAGGAGCTGCAAAATCCAAGTGCAGTGCTGCTCTCAGCTGGGAAGCCAACAGGGAGGATGCGTTTCTCTCCTTTCCCTCTTCCTGTGCGGTTTTCAACAGGTTAAGTTGGATTTGGTTGTTAAGGACTGCAAGTACTGAGAGAGACTAATGCAGCATGTGCAGGTAGAAGAAAGGTAGGATTATCAGGGTGGGGTTAGTAGCTAGGTAAAGTGGCAAATATTAAGTTATGGAAACCTTACTGTATCATTCCCTTAATTCAACAGAAAGTGACAAGGAGACAAATTAAATATAGAAACTAGACATGACAGAACTCAAAGAATGTCTGTGCTCTTGTTCAACATTAGGATACAGAATGCACAATTTCATGCAAATCAGACTTCATTTATTTTCTGTTTTGCTTCTTCAGTTAAATATGAGATGAATGAGAACAAGAGCTTTTCTCAGCATCCCATACCTAGTAAATTCATTTTGGGAATTGAGGAAATAGAGTGAATGTGATTCTGGACAATGACATCGCCAATGATCCAAAAATATTTGCACTGGGTGACCCGAATAGTCTCTTGAATATAAATGAACCACAGGGGAAAATTTCTATTAAGAGCAAACGCAGTAGCTAAAAGGGTGATATTGCTGAACTGGAAATATGCAGAAGGATTAAAGCTTGCTGAATTGTACACAAGATTAGGTGAATTGGCACATGTAGAGAAAATAATTTTAATAATAAACAGGGTTTTGTTCTTTGGGAATCTTTCTGGGAAATAAAGTTGTAATTTTCAGAGACTTATGGCTGAATTGTCATACTATACATAAGTTACTGCTGTAATCTAGAGTGATGGAATTTGTTCATGTGGTAAAGTGGTGATCCATAATCATATTGTTAAGCTAGACAGTGAAAAAACATAAACATTTAAAACAAAATTAAACTTTGTACGTTAAAGTGGGTATGTTGCAATGTGCTTCCTTCTGCAGGACACCTTCAAAATGACAGTTTGCTTACTGTGTGACTACAGAGCACTTTCTCTTCTGGTTGGCCCTTGTTTACCAATGGGGGATGAAAACACACATAGGGGCAGGGACTTTTGCTAAGGCCATGCAGAAAGGAACTCGATTTCTTGATCATCTTTTGTTTGCTGATCCTCCATGCTACCCCTCTGTATGGGGATCCTGTTGAAACAGGGACAAGGAAAAGCAATAACTGGTGATCCCGTTGGGAGCTAGGTGGTTATGGTTATTACTGCTCTTCTCCTACAGTCTAATGTCTGCCTAAGTCATGAAAGTCTTCTTAAACTCAGTCAACCTGGGCCATCACAAAAGCTTACAAGTGTGGAGGTTAAAAGCAATTAAGCTGGACCAGGCAGATTGGCAAGGGCTCTTTCTCCTCACAAAATTTCAGGCTTGTTGTTTTGTCAGTGCTTCGTATTTCTTATCAGGTTAAGTCTAACTGGTTACAATTACTATGCATTGAAGGTTACAGCAGAAAAATTATTGTTACATCTCCATTTTTACAGCCTTACAACTTCCCAAGGTGCTCTTTGCCGTTGAATTTTTCCATGCATGGTCTCCGGTAAGTGTTAGTCATTTTTTCATTAGTCCCTTTGAGTTCTTCAATGAAGCCAAGTGATCAAATCTTTGCAACTTACTGGGGCAAGAAGTACATCTTATCTCCCTTTGTGTCGCATCACAGTGTTTGCTTTCAGTAAACACTAACAATTTACTCATTCATTAATGGGCTGTTAGGTGAGTCTTCTAAGACCTAAGTTGTACAAAATGATTTTTAGCACCTATGCTTAATACATATCTTATGTGGCACTTGAAATTTTGCATCCAGCCTGTAATCTCTGGTTTTGCAGCACCTGTGAGCAAGATAGTTCCTAGCTGAATATTTTGAACATAAGAGGTCCAATACTGGCTAATTCGGGTAAAGCGTTACATTCTGATAAGCATTGAAGTATAAAAGTTTCCCCTGAAACAGTTATGACCTGCCTGTTTTCCATGGCTTTGAGGATTAGCGAAGTCTTTATTTCAATTGACAGAGATTAAAAAACGTTTCTTGATGAAACAACTGTTATTCACATGATTAGCAAAACCACTAATTGGGGAGTGGTGAACAGCAGCCAAAGAAAAGCTCTTTGACTCCAGCCCTGCAGTTGGTGCCAAAATACTGACGGACAATATGCAACTTTTAATTATTGCATACAGGGACTGTAGATGAATGAAGAAAGGCTCTGATCCAGCACTGCCCAGTGTTGTCTTTGAGGCCATTGCAGTGGTGCAAAGAGAGGGCAGCTTGCTGCTTGGGGTGCCTGGCAGTCAGCACTGCACCTGGGGCTCTTCTTTTGGTGTCCTTTGTAGTACAGAGCTTCTTCCTCTTTGATGGAAAAAAGCGTGTGAACCTGGAAATGTTTATGATGGTGGCCGGGGACTTGATTTGTGCTTGGTTTTGCAGTCAGTTTGCCATAGTAAAACCTGAGGAATTGATCCTGAAAAATGCTAAAGGACAGAGGTAAAGCATTGTGCTAGTGATGTCGTAGGATATGGCAGCAGCGCTCTGCTCCATGGCTTTCTTGCCCTTCCTCCATGTAGTGCCTGAAACCATTACCTGTCATAAACAGTTAATTGTATCATGTATTACCTCCCCACAACAGTCACTTGGACTATAGAGGGCTGCATATGTTTTTTATAGTAGAGAATCAGGGTTTTTTTGTTGCTCTTGTCATCTGTGCTGGGATTTGGTTTTAATGCTCAAAATATGCTTTACACAGACGGTGGGGATGTAAGGCGTTGTGGCTCTGGGGAGTTCTTTGCAGAGTCTTGCCTGAGATAGTATCCCACAGAGATGAGTTTTACTGTTGTAGCAGAAGGAAAATGTGACCCCGTTAAAGGAATGCAGTTGGTGATTGCATTTCTCAAATTGCAAAGAGGATGTTCTTGAGCAATTCTGTTGCTATGTTGGAGAGCACCAGGAATGGTCAACAAATGGCCTTGACCTATGGTCCCGATGCCTGCTGTATGTCAGTCTTGAATAATGGTGACTGAAACACAAATCACTTGAATTTGAGTTATAAATGAATTATAAACCATAGTACTGAGACCAGAGTAGGAACTACTTTTCTTTACCTGAAAGGCGAATCAAATGCTGGTTGGTTGTAGATAGCTGGAGTCCAGGTGAATGCCCGAAAGCTCAAGTAACTATATAGAAGATGGCTGTGCTATTTTGGGTGCTGAAGCCCTGCTGAAGATGCCTGCAACCTTTGCCCAGGATTTATGCTCCAAGAAGGGATGATGCTTCAAATGTGCCCTCCTTTGTTGACGTTTGCTACGGTAGTTTGGCATGTGCAGCTTTGGATCCCTTCTGACGTGCTCAGCCCTTTCCTGAATTTTGAACACTGTGGCTAGATGGGCTTCTTGGGATGGCACCAGCGCAACTTATGAATAATACATAGCATTTCAAAAATTCTGATTTTTGTGTCTGGGGAAATGGACTAACTACAGTTTGTTTTATTTAAAAGCAGAAAGTCATTTTTATTGTAAAACCCCAAACCGCATTTGAATATTCCTGCGCTCTGCTGTCTCCCATCTCCCATCTCTTGCTCCCTGTCAATAAGCAAGATCTTTCAGTGGTTTGCTCAGTAAGGAAGTGGTTCTACATTATTTCCTGCAGAGGTTTCTGCTGAAGTGGGCTGGCTGTAAAAAAGCAGAAACTCCTTTACATTCAGTAACCATACCATTTTCTCTATCAGCATGAAGCATTTGACTCATGTGCCCTAGAAAATAACTCCTCACTCCCACTATGTGCTCATGTACCGAGCTGAGATCTAAACCTGACCTGCAGTTCTGGGATGCAAACTCATGATCAAAATTGCTGGACGCAGGAGGTCAGTGTTTCAGTATCCTTAGTCTCTGGGGTAAGAGTCCAGTATTTAAGGAGTAGTGTTGTGAATTCAAAACAGGTTAATGCTTTCTAAGGTCTAGTGAAGTTACAAAAACACAGTACAAAAGAGCATGTCTGCCTTAAATAAAAGCTGATTATAGAGCTCAGTCCTGTTTCTATTAAAGTCAATCGGGGAACATGCTTCTAAATTTCACCCAATCTGGGTTGGGGTCTTTTATAGGGGGCAAAAAATTCCTGTGTGAAAAATTGGTTTCCAGCACAAGCAGTAATTCTACTCTTGCAGTAATGCGATGCAAGTATACTCTTCAGGGAGTTTATTTCATAAACAAGACAAAAATAGTGGTTCTGTCTACAGCCTTTTCTCCTACACAGCACCTTGAACTGTATTGAGTACTGGGCCTTATGGAGCAGAAGGCTAACCTTCAACAGGATTTTACACTCCCCATAGTCCAAGGACTGGGTTTTCATTACAGTTAATAAGAGATGAGGTTACTAATATTTTAACCCAGATCTGGGGCTGTGAATGTGTAGCAGAGTTTTGGGTGATTTAATTTTCTTAATTTGATACTCCCAGAACGTGTGCAATCCAGAGGTGCTCGGTTGTAAAGCCTGGAAGTAGGTTCACCTCCTGCTGTAATTATCAGAAAAACTTCTGATCTGCCTGAATACATAACTGGATATTTGTATGTACACATGTATCCACCAAGCAAAAGCCTCTTGAGATTTTTGGCTCACTTTATTGGCAACTTTTTGTTTCATGATCCTTGCTCTGAATTTCTTGTTTGTTATTCCCTATTTCCCCTTACTGGAAACCGTGTAGCTGAACTCACCTAATAAAGGGGAAGTGTCTGCTAATTGTTGCTCTTCAGGGGGAGATTGTGATGAGCAGGCTGGGTTTTCAGAGAATGCTGCAGGAGCCTACCTCTGAAACCTGTTTCTGACAGTCTTACTCTCATGTAGCAGCACCCTTCGCTACGGTTAACTTGCCTCATCCAGACTGCCCTGGCTTGTGAGTAATATTCTAGTTCTTCTGTAGCTACCCATAGATTTGCTAAGGAGCATATATTGAAAGTACCCTAGAGAGTAGTTAGCCATGTGGCTGCTCCATTAATTTTTGCGGTGGCCCTGTGTTAGACCTCTGTATGTTCCTGTGGAAAAAAAGTGCCCTCTGAGTTTTAATTCAGGGATCATAAAGAACTAATGGCACTTTTCCATAAAGGAGAGAGCAGCAAACAATTCCTCAGTGCATTTTGCCTTTGTTTTGCAGCATGTGAAGACAGGGAGGTTTATGAGTTTATTTGTTATGTTAAAATCACTTGGTTAGTGCTGCAAAACGTTGTTTATGGATATTTCACAACCTTTTTGGATGTTCTCAGAGACAGAAACGAGTATCATGGTGTGACTAAGTAAAGGAAGGTTTGTTCTGAAGCTCCTTTCTATAGAAATCAGTGAAGTATTTTTAGGAATGAATTTTGAATGCATTGATTTGCTGATCATCTTCACCGTTAACCAGAGAGTGACAGAGAAGTGTCAAGTGCAGTAACCTCAAGCCAACGAGGAGAGCTGGAGAACAGCTGAAGGCAGACTGCTCAGCCAGTGCTGGTTTTTTTCTGCTCTGATCCCCTTGCTGTGGAAGGGCTCTCTTCAAGCATCGACTTCTCTGTTTAGTAGTGCTAGTAAATGCAGAGGGACTGTGCACTCACGGCTCAAGGTCCCTCTGTGCATGCATGCACAGTAATATCCCTGCCCTAGGTGCCACTTACAGTGTTATGTGTTACCTTCAGAAGATTGTTTCCCTCCCACATAGTCTCAGCTTTACCAAGGTTGGATCTCCTTCAAAGAGAGCAGCCTTCACAGTCCTAACAGGCTTTCATCCATATGGCTTCTCTCTTTTTCTCCCCTCCCTCTGCTTTAGCTTTCTCTTGTTCACCTGTCTGCTCTGCAGCTTGCTTGGATGCATTACTTGGGAGCTCAAGATGAAAGATTCTTTCAAGGTTTCTGTCCTAGCATGCAGCTGAATACATTCAAAGAATCCCAGATGTGACTCTATGGCTGTGAGCGTGTTGCATGGGATGAGCGAAGGGCTGTACCTGTACCCAAGCCACTTCCAGCTCTCTCACAGGACTTCCCACCCCCACTGGCCGAGGAAGCCATACATCCTTTTCCTGGTAAGTAAAAGAACAGTTCAGAGACCTGCCCCTGTGGTTTCCTTCCTACCATTAAACAGATCCATCTCTACACATCAAATATAATTTTCTTTTGCAGCCAGTCAACTCTCTTGATTGTGCTCTTTGCTGATCTGGTAGTTATTTTCGTTGCATCTGCAGAGGTCTGCTCTCAGCACACCCAGAGCCGATGCTCCTGACAGGCAGCACAATCCTGGAGTGCCTTGGCAGGCTGCCTGTGCCTGTCCTGCAGGCCCCAGGGAGACTTACATGTTTTGCTGCTTACTTTCCTCTTTCCTAGAGATCTAACGCAATTTTGCAAGTAGTCACTTGGAGCCATATTTCCCTTTGCCCTGGAATATTTTTTTATTTATTTTTAGTAAACGTTTGTCAGTGTTTCTAACATTGCGCCTCCAGCATCGTGGCCTGGACTGAAGCCATGCAGCAGTCTGACAACCTGTTAGGCGAGTCTCCTATCAATTAGGCTGCAGCTGTCATTGGGTCTATTCTCAGCCTCCTTGGTACGTGTTTGCAAATAACAGGGGCTGCTGTTTTGCAGCTCTTGATATTTTTTTCTCCATAGCCAGTCAAGAACATTTTGTCCCTAGAATTCCTCCTGTCTCCTTTGTTTTTGCTTTCTAATCATCTTTGCTTTATGTTCCTAAGGATATATGCGTATCAAGGATATTTCTTGTAAGTAAAGTATCTGCACACTCTTTTATTTAATGCACAAAACAAGGAATACCTCCCCCAAAGAAACAAAAAAAGGAATATCTCACTCAAGGCTATACCTTGATCCTTTAAGTGTTTTCAGACTTTCTCCAAAGCATCCAGACTGCTTCTTACCTGTGGGGAGCTGCCATTTTGAAAGCCTGTCTTGCATGGAAGCTCTCCATGGGGGCTGCCTTGTTTCTGCTGATGTTTGAACTTCGAGATGATTGTGTGTTTTATTATCAGGTTTGCCACAGCTGGAGAGAGAGTCTCCTACAATGTACAATCTGTTAGAATTCCCTCTTATACCATCTACCATTTGCAGTTTTCTCTTCTCCTATAAAAATAATGAAAATTGCTCCATAACTTTTTTCCAGATGTTGCACGCTGCATGGTGGTACTTGATGCTAATATTTCATTCAGTAATCTATGGAGCACAGCTCAGTTTGTATTAGACAGATCAACCACACACAGGCATATCAGTTTCTTGTTTTGTTTCCATGTGAAATGGGAAATCAGAACTGGGGTGTTCAAGCAAGGCAGAAGCACCCATGACACTTCATCCTTGGGCTGGCTGAAAGATACCTTTTGAGACTGTGCTGTCACTTCTTTCACAAATCAGACTCTGGCTTTGCACAAAAACAGTGGAAACCGTTCCATTTTCCTCTCAATCCATAGGTCCCAACAACGGGTCTCCAGCCAGCTTGCAGCTTTGGAGGCAGAACTAGCCCATCATAGGCAGATTGAAACAGTTAAGTTTCGATCAGCTCATGCTGAATTGGCAAAAATCCTTACAGTTGCCTGGTGGGAGACTAAGGACAGAGCTTTTTTCTATCCCCACTAAGTAGCACAGAATACTGCAAGATGCTTCTCCTGCAACATCACTTGGTGTTTGCTCTCCAAGAATATCCACAAGGGTATACCCACCTAGTGCTGAAGCTTTGCTGGCATTCAGAGGCATCTTGAAGTTCTTGCATGTAAAATTTCTGCAAACTAGCTGTGTGTTCCTGTGAAGCTCTTAGGCACTGTGTTAATACAGCATGGCCTGTCTACGCTGTATTTTGTGGAGTATGAGAAACCCACGACAGAAGGGCTCCACCAGGATCCCAGCCCTGTGAGGTTTGGTGTTACACCACCAAGGTACGGGGCAGCTGGCTCATTGAAGGGAGTCTGCAGAGCTCTGAGCAGCTGCTGGGCACATGAGCAAGAGGGGCTTCTGCAGGGAAAATTAGGGAAGCTGGAACATACAGAAAGCCTAGGAAGGCATTGCCGGATTGCCTAGTAGTGCATTAGTGCCTCACAAAGACCTGAGTGCTTTTGTGATCCTCTTCCAAGGAAAGGTGGCTCTAAATCCTTTAGGAAGCTGCTGTTTTGACTAGGATGCTGGTTCCCAGAGCACTTCAGGTGTTTCATGAAATACTTGTTGGAGATAGATGCTGTTGAGCAGTGCTGCAGATCTTTGGGCAATCTCAGGCTGAGACGTTTAAGGTTTTCTCAAGTACTTATTTAACGAAAAACACAATTCACGTGTATGTAGCATACCACATTGTTCCTGCTCAACCACTGAGCTTTCAACTCCTTGCAAGTATAAACATAGTTAGAACAAGCTTCCAGCCTGTAGACGAAGCTTAGTTGGCAAGAAGATGTAGTTTATGCAGTATTTATGTTCTCCTGGTAAACAAACACAAGTAAAATGCTTTACTTGTTAACATCAATTCAAAGGAAAAGCAAATGATGGCATTTGCTGTAATCATGTTACGTGTTCTGAAGGTGTCTGCGTGTTCCACCTTTATTCTAAGCTCTTGCTTGTGATTTGCTTCCTACATGTAATAGCGTGTGACTTTTTCTGAGAATGCAGCGTATGACTTTGTTTCAAGACTGTATTTAAGCAGAAGAGTTCTCTCTGGACTTTGTAGTGATAGTATTAAGTGCAGCAGGAGCACTGGTTAAATAAGCAGGAGGGGGCTGAGCTGACTAGTTTGGTGTTCATTTCTTTGTCAGCTGCCGCTGGAATAGTGTTCACATTAATGTGATTACTCTTTGCAGTGGCTGCAAGTTCATAGACCAACTGTGCACTTGTGCACTTGTATCAAAGCCATTAGAATGTTTTTAGTCCAGGTTTCCTACCAGAATTATTTATATAAAATGCATTTGAAATCCTATATTGGCTATTTACACGTGAGGATGTCTATTTCAGGAAGCTTTGGAAACAGCCAGGATCTTCAACTGCACCCTTTCCAAAAGATACAAGATCCTTTTAACATTTAATGATGACTGAGAAGGTGCTTAAAAATAACTTAGAAGGACAAAGCACATTAGTGTGCTTCCTACCGGTTACAGGACTGGTCTAACAGTTAAATTTTGGATTCTATTTGCATTTCTCATCCTTTCTTGCTTCATGACCTGAGATGAATTGCCTAGTTCCCCTTGACAAATGAGCTTAATACTTACCTATTGTCCATATTTACATTATTACATTTAGGAAGTGATAGAATCTGAATTAATCTTCTCTGAGGAAAGAATTGTAAAACTCTGTGGTGGTCAGGTAGTAGAAGTATATAAAATATATCCTTCTGCATGACTGCACATAGCATTATCCACTGTATAATTTGCTGGGTATCAAGTCCATTTCACATGCAAAAGGTCCCTAGTTAATGATGGTATAAGTTCTTTTGGGAGGGATTATGCTTACATATATATTTGTACAATATTCAACATAATAGCAAGCTAATCTTGACTGTATCATTTATGCTTTGCTACAATTTATACAATATAGGTAATCAATTAGTCTGATTCTTCTGCATGCTGCTAAATGGAACATGAGCGGCTCATAATGGGCAGCAGTAAATAGACATTTGTATGTACACAGGTACACTGTGCAGTGAAACAGGCATGCAGGAAACAAGGTGCTGAACAAAAGCCCCACATAAAACCAGGCACTCATTTAAAGGAAGAAGAATGTTGCTGAAAGCTGCAAGATTATTAGCATTACTATGCATGAGGAACAGTCAAAAAAGATGTTACAGGAGGAAGAGAGACATTATTCAAGTGTCTAAGGAGACAGACCATCATCAGCAGTAGAGAGAGAAAAGGCTTCCAAAGGAATAGCATAGCATTTCAAACATTAAATTATAAGGGGACTGAAGCTTTAAAAGGTATGTTGGATCTCTGCATTATTTATTATTCGAGATTGCCTTTCCCCCAAATGCTTAAGTTTTGTTCCATTCACACAGAACAGAAAAGTCCTCTCCATACTTCTCAACTTTCCAGGGCTTTCTGGACACTGAGTCAGCTCTAAGTCTTGAGATATGATTTACTCTAACCACACATTGATCACCTGCAATGCTGTAGTGGCTCAGAGCTGCTTACTAGAAAGGCTGGGGAAGTGAGAAGGATTTGGCTGCCATTACTCTGGAGCGTGGTGAAGCTGGGCTTGGAATTCATTATTATTTTGTATTTTTATTGCATCCATACCTACAAGCTGCAGGCACTGACAGGATTTCACAGTGCTAGGTGCTGTCCTTCCTCCAACACAATTTAAGGTCTTGTGGAGACCTTTTTCAAACCTAGTGCATAGCTGCACTGACAGTGCAGTCACTCAGCGTGCAGAAGCTTACACTAGGAAAAAGCCTACAAAAATATAGCTTGCATCAGTTGCCTGAGTAAAAGAAGCTGTATTGGCAAAAAGAAACTTTTTTTCCCCTTTTTGCTCATATTACAGCCATGTCTACGTTAGGGCTTTTGCTGGCATTGCTGGGGAAAAAAAAAATATAAATAAAATCACACTCCTAGCTGACAGGGATACGCTGTCAATTTTTTTAAATAGATGAGTCTGAAGTATTTCCACATGATGGATCAGCATGTGTTTCTGTGTATGAGGAAGGGGGAGGGGTGAACCTGTTCTAAAATAGAAGTTTCTAAAATTGGTTTGCACAGATACCCTTAAAATGGCAAGTACTGCCCTTGCCAGTAGCTTCCCACTACCTGGGCCTCCAGCCCTTGCCCAGGCTCAAGACCCCAGCCCTGTGTTCCCCCTCCCTTCTGCCTTGTCTGCCCCGCACCCTGGTGTGTCCAGCTGGGGACTATTGCCTGCTGTCCTCAGTTTTCCTGCCTGGTTTCTGCCCTGGCAGCATCCCACCTCTATGCTTCTGCCTCTTCTCCAAACACCTTCACTGAAGCTCCAGCCCATCGCCTGTGCTACCGGGGGTTGGCTCTGCTCCCTCAAATGTGCGTTTCTTACCTTCCTGTCCTGCTGCTGTCCCCAAGGCCTGTGTTGGGCACGGGGGCTCAGGCTTTTTACACAAACAGAAGTCCTCCTTAAGCTCTGTGCCACTGCAGAATGTTTCATTTCCTGCAGCCAAACTGCATGTTAAGTCAAGAGAGAGCAGAGGGATTTCTGTTTCAAACAGGGAGGCAGAGCCTTTCCAGAACATCTAGAGAATATTTTGAGGAAGAGACTGAGCTGTGATGAGATCACAGGACTGGAGGCATGAAGGTCAGTTCTGTTGCTGCTTGTCCTGACCAGACAATTAACTAGTGTTTACCTTGTCCCATCAGCTCAGGCTGGTTATGGAGTCCAAATGGCATGTAAAGGTATCGCGTGTACTAGCTCCTGGGGAAGGAACTGATCCCAGAGCTACTGTGATCTTTCTGAATCACCTTTTGGCAGAAGTTTCTGCCTTAGTGCCTCAACGTATAAAACGAGACTTCAGAGTCATGAGGTATGAGCTTTAATTTGATCAAACTGGAAAGGAGGTGAGGTCCAGCTTGAGTTTGCTGAAGTGCAAGGAGTAGGGGTTAGCTGGACTTCAGATGACTCGCACTCCTTTAAAAGTACAATTCTGCGAAAACAGGTTGCTAAATAACCTGAATGCAGCGTGAGGGAGTGATGGGTCAGAGGGAAGCAGGCTCCTGAGCAGACAGCAGCCTGGCCAAACAAATCCTTGAATCACCCACATGTGTCAGCACGCATAGCCGGCACCCCAGAGTCCTTACTGGTGGTTATTGCAGATAATTCATAGGCTATACATCTGCAAATGAGGCATATGTAATAATTTTTAAAAAGAGCAGTGAGAGGACTTGTTTTAATTTTTTCTGGATATGAAAGTTTAAGCATTTAAATAGCATTTAACCAAGTAACCCGCAGCCCATTGGTATCAATTATTTGTTCAGTTTAAACTGACGTTTCATAAGTATGTTAATTGATACCGCACTAACTTACTATAGGTATCTTCCTAAGTGCCAATTATCTGCCTCAACATTCCCCACAATTTAAGTTTGTTAGTAAGAAGCTAATTACACTAGTTTATTGCTGATGGAATTACATGAAGAGTAGATTTCGCTCTTACATACTTATTAGACCTCAATAAGTGATCCTTAGCAGCCTGTTGCTACTCAATTAACAAGTAATAACTTCTTTAATGAATCTAATTGAAATGCTTATTTCAGTCAGGCACCTAATATAAAGCGCTTTACTTTGAGCACTTTTCTGAGTGCTAGTCTTGTTTACTTAACAAGAACAGAATGGGGCCGCTGAGGAAAACTCTGAGATGGTGATGAGAACTGAACCGCTGTTGATAAATCCCTGCCAAATATGACCAGAAGTAATTTGCCAGGTGATTTCTGTTCTACAGAAATATCATGGGAATAAACCAAGACACTTCTCTCTCTGGGGGTTTAAATCCATGGAGGGGATTCTGCAGCATGATATTCTTCTAGCACATTACTTTTGCCTCCTGTGACAGGTGTAAAGACTCTCCCTGCTCTGCTGGGAGCTGCGGAGCTAAAGCTCCAGTGTGCTGCTGCCGACGCTGTCATTGGGTTCTTGCTGCAGTTCGACTCTCTTAAAATCACACTTCTTTGTGAGTCTGCACGCTTGGCTGAAGAGGTTGGTAGGTGTATAATGGCTGTATTTAATGATCTAAAACTATCAGTATAATTATAGCAAAAAAGAGGATATAACTGGAGGGCTTTATACTGTTCCCTGTATTTCAACAAGATAACATTAAATCACCTTGAATTTACTCTTTGCTCACAAGCATATCCTGTGCTGAACTGTCTTGAGTGACCACTCAAAGACTGGGCTAGCAAACCCCAGCTGCTTTGTGGAGACAGCTTCTTCACAAAAGCGGCGAAGAAGGGTGTGCAGTGTATCTGGGGCTGTGCGTCCTGCACCTGGTGAGCTGTTAGGTTGGGAGTCTCCTTAATGGGGAAGGGGAGGATTCTTCACTGGAATTGTGCAGTCTAGGAAACTAGAACCTGCTTTGTCCGTTTATGGGGTGGGAAGACCCAACAATGGTTGGCTTCTGAAGCTATTTTTAGTTTCAGGATGAAAGGTCTGGCTTCTTCTGTAATGAGGATTTAACAGACAAGACTTGTGTTTGTGGATAAACGCCAGAAAATCTTCTCAACCAGCACTAAAAAATTATTCCATTTGGCAACATTAGTGTATGGACAGTAACCTTTTCTCAAGAATTTTTAGCAGATAGATTTAGTGTCAAAAAAACCCCTAATAGGCTATAATATCTTCTCCAGTCTATCAGTTGTTACCAACTTTTTAATATATGCATTCTACTCATTGAATTGAAAGACCTTATTGATCTCTTTGCAGCTGAACTGATTATTGGGGTAAGAGAGAGACTTCCTGAAAGAAGCTAAGAGAAATTATTCATTTAACATATTCTGATTTTAGTAAACTTCCATTTAACCTCCAGGGTTAATTAAAAAAAAAATATTGCTGGTTGGTTGGCATGGATTTATTAAATCAGACAGAAACTGAGTTCAGGCTAGTACATTTAATGTCAACTTCTGTAATATTATTGGGGAAAAAATCTACACAGACTTATTAGTATTCCAGAATTGCTTTATTTTAAAACAACAGCCATAACAGCAAAGCAACTCAACTAGAAAAATAACCCCCAAAATGAAAACATGTTCTTCAATTTTGGATAATTCAGAAATACTCAAATAAGGTATTGGGGACTTCACAGGTCGGTAGTTATGGACTGAAACACTATCTTCACCAAGAGGTATTAGCTACTTGGTGGCTGTAGCTTCTTTGGGTTGGAATTAGGGGTTTTGGTATGTTTTCCAGAGATGCCATGGTTCTTCCCTGTGCCTACAGGGTGAATGATACACATCATAGCTGGCGTCTTTGTTAATGTTTGAACAGAGAGCAAGGATTAAATAGGCCTAACAGCTGAGGGGATTTTCAAAGGCATGAGTGGTATTCAGGCATGAATCTCCTGCTGGTTTCTATTGGTTTTCCAGACTTACTTTTAGATTCCTGGTTTGGTGTGGGTCTGTCTCCCCACTGCTCTCCCTGACCCTGCTATGGACAAGCTACTCACGGGTGTTTGATGGAGAACTAGGGAAATTTTCAGAGGTACAAATGTTAACACCAAAGTTACACGGATGGGATGGGGGACCCCATGCTCAATAGGAAAGAGCTAATAGAGAAACATCCTGGAGAAGCTTCTGCCTTGTCATTATGCTGTGACAAGCACAGAGGTGAGATCAGGTAGTGTAACAAAGGTGCAGTATGACTTTTTGAAGTTGGGCTTCTCTGACCCTGACTTGACTTTGCATCTGAAGCAGAGGGGGGTGGGGCTAGAATATCCTATGAAGCAGCAGCCACAGAGAGGAGGCACTTTCATTGGAAGGACTTTATGAAAAACCAAATGAGCACTAAAACACTAAAGTGAGGTTTAATTAACAAGAGAGGTTAGCTACTGTCCTGTGCAGGACTATGTTTTAGAGAACACAAGGAGTATAAAAAATCCAGTCCTGGATTTAGATAGAAACTGCTGACATTGTTAGCTGTGTGGCATTTGTGGGAGATGTTGTTAGAAGCCAACATCATAAAGCTGTCCATTCTGTCAACCAGTTTCAGGCAAACTTTTTCTCTCCCCCTGCCCCCTGTCAAATTGAGATGACAGGTTTCTAAGTGGTTTTAGTCTGAAATGTGACAAAATGTATATTTTTGGCAACTGATGTTGCTTTGTGTCCTATGTGGTGTTTAGTCCCTCCTGGCCTGGAATATCTTCCAGTTAGAGGCTTTTGAGGCATACCCCCTCCTTTGGAGTATGGGGAGGAATTCTACCTGGATTTTTGTTCCTGTGGAAGAGAAAATCCAGCCTTTTACCAAGTACTGCAGTTTAACTGAAGCAGCAGGAACTAGCAAGGAATGCTTGTAATATGGACGATATTGTGTATAGTAAAATGTCATTTTCAAGTACATTCTGAGCTATCCATCCCAGTAATGAAGCAGCTCTGAAATATCACATGACTTTCTCACAGTGCGTTGCATGCCGGATAACCTTGTCTTTGATCATGATGTCACTTCAGATGAAAGGCTCGCATGGAGAGTGGTACGCTGTACGTTAGGATCACCTGATACCCTCTGGGATCTGAAGAGTGAAGGACTATTTGAGATGTGCACTCCATGCTTCTCAAAGACAAGTAAGTGCTGCAGTAAAAATAGTAGTTGGATATCCAGACACCTCAGTGTGGGTAGAAGGAAGACTTCACCTTTATGCATGCAAAATGATCTGCTTCATCTGAAAGTTCTACTAGAAAGGATCTTTAAGGGTAAGTAATAATTTTTACTGACTGTCAGCTCAGGGTCCTAATTCAGCTCAGTGATTTCCTCAGTGCTTGAGTAGCTCTAGGTGGCCCTGCTTGAGCAAGGATGTTGGACCAGATGATCTCCAGAGGTCCCTTCCAACCTCAACCATTGTGTGATTCTGTGATTTTGGTATTTTGATACCCTTTACTTGAGTGTTACCAATAGAAATGAAACAAGCACCCTCTTCTGCTTCCCTTAGCACCAGCAGCTCCCCACAGGATAGTCTCAATGAGCTCAGTGGGTACCTTTTATGTAGGTCTTCTCTTGTGCCTGGGAGCTTGGCATCTGGCACATTGTCCCAGTTGAGTGTAGTATGTGAAGGGCTTTTCTAGTGAATTTAAAACCAGACAAACTTACAACTACACACACTGTGGTCCAGGGATGGCAAGGGGACTCCACACACAAAATGCTGGCTGGCCTAAGCAAGCCTGTTCAGCTCCCATTGAAGTACCTGCTGGAAAAGCTTCCAAAGCCCAGAAAAAGCAGACACTTCTTACAGAGGCATTTTTCTTACTCTGAAACCTCGAGCTCCTTATCAAACAAATGTGGCCAGAGATGACGATGGGGCTGCGTCCTGTTACAGCAAATGCTTTCCTGCAGATGCGCATCCCATTTTGCTTTGGCTTTGCTCACACCTCCTTAGCATTTGCTTTCTGGGAATGTCTGAGTGATTGAGGGTGAAGTCCTGGCCCCATGCAGCTCTGCCATCTCATTCAATGGAGTCAGTATTTCACCCGTGCTAACAGTGACAGAGACTGAATGTCAGAGCTGCATGCACAAGCTTTCACAGAAATCAATTCTCACATACAGCATTAATATTGGAAGTGCTTTTCGCTCACCTAATCGTTGGCGAGGCACAATAACCTGTGACTAATAGCCATTCACGGTTATACAGCACGGCCTGATTATAAAAATTTACCATTAGTCCGTAACAAAAAAAATCTCAAGCTGTTAATTGACCAACATGTATTCCTGAGGAAATCGGAGTAATCAGATGGATATTCATTGCACAGAAAGGGAAGGTACAGCTAGCTCGTGCATTGCTTTTATGATTCATCTTCTCTGATGTACTTTTGATTATTTTTCCTCATGTGAGGCCAGCATTGTAAATCAAAAGATTTGAGAAATAAGCCTGTGCTTAAAGTGACCCAAATTAAAAGCCAGTTGCCACCTTTCTTCTCTTACTAGGCAGCCGTCCATTTCTGTGCAGGAATAGACATACATTAAAAGCTGTCATACAGCTACAGAAGCAAACTGGTTAGCTCATGGTCTGCCTTTGCCAGTGTTTAAGGTCAGCTACTGGAAAAAGTTACAAAACAGCTATTACAGCCAGGTATGATCCTGCAGAAGGGCCTTCACTGAGAACTGTTATTCTTTGCTGATTTTTGTGCAAGTCAGTGAGACTCTGCCCTGGAAGAGCAGCCTGTGATTTGCAAAACAAGGACTGCAAGATGTGGGCAGGTTGGTTTCAGGGTTGTGGGTTGGGGTTTTTTTGGCCATTCAAGTTTTCCTGTTGTAAACTTCCCTTTTTGTTGACAAACAGGGACCATTCCTGAAAATGGTCATGACAGCTCATCCATGTGGTAGATTTTCTTCTCCTTCCTTACCCTTAGTATTACAGGAGCTTGAGCAACACTTTCCCTGGCTGACACGAAGGGCAGAAGCACCAGTCTGGCAGAGGCGACACAGCGTTACCATTGCAGCCCAAGGAATCCTCAAACTACTTAAACATGGCGACCCTCTCGCATCTCCACTCTGGTCAGTAGTCTTCACTGGAGGACACAGACTTGGATCTAGCTATGATTTTAATGAGCAGAGCTCAGAAAAGTTGTTGGTGACTGTATGAAAAAAGCAAGCAAGCAGACCATAAATCAGGTCATCAACTGAATTCAGAATGCACTAATAAAATCAGAGCTTCCAATAAATTTAATTTCAGGCAGAGTAGAAACAGTTTCTCAGTCGAGAGTTCAGGACAGATTACAATTTCAGATGTGTGTCAGGCCAAAGCAATATGTCTACAAAAACGTTTGCAGGCAGGCAGCAATGGCTGGTCCGGAGTCAGGCCCTCACACCAGTTGCACGGTAGTAGGATTGACTAAAAAAGCAAGAATCTCTAGTTCTTTGAGCAAAGCTGAATCTAATTAAATATTTAATGTTGGTCTTTTTTTCCGCCCTCTCCCAAATCCTTTGGTTTCTTGCTCTTTCATACTGTGATATGATGACATTTGAACAACAAATGCAGTCTTGGTAGGTTGGCCTCCTGGTACCCGCTTTTTATATGAAAAGCTTGCACATCCCAGCTGAAGTCCAGATGCTGCATTTATGAGGTATTTTTTCGTGATCAATTTCTAAAAAATATTTTTCCATCCTATGAAATTAATAGGCACCTGGGGAAATACCAGCTAACTCCTCCCCGCTCCTGCAAATACTAACCTTTCCCAGATGGGAAGGGATTTCTCTTTCCCTTTATTTACCTGCAAGATGTCCTTGCTGGTGCTCAGAATCACAGAGGGAGAAGGAAAAATAAGAAAACCTTCAAAAATGGAAAAACGTTACAAACAGTCCAACTGCACATACTCCAGCTAAGAACACTGCTTTCTGAGGATCCATTACACTGGATAAAGCCAGCAGAATGTTCCCAGGGTCAGAGTGAGTCATTAGCAAGAGGGCACAAAGACAGAGGCATCCTGATTTTTGTAACTACTCTGATTACTTTAAGACCCCAATTTAAAAGGCCATAGGTTTGTGCTGACAGCACAGTCATAGAGGTAACTACTCACAGCTTTACAAATTGGTTTTCTTGCAATCATCTCGTTACTATAGGCCTGCCACCCTTTTTTGTTTCATCTTTTGTACTGTCTGTGTTCTGTTCAAAATTATTTTTGTTTTTTCCTACAAAAAACAAAACAAGCCAGGGATGAGCAGGAACCTCTCCGGTGCCTTCACGTGCCCACACCAGCCCCGAGCACTGGGGCCAGCTCCATGCTCTGGATCTCCCCTTGCGAGCACCAAGCACCCTTCCTGCACCCATCAGCTAGTGCTGTGGCTAAGGATTGTTCTTCAAGAGAGACTTTAGGATGGTTAAAACCAACCAATTGACCCAGGAGAGCATCTGAGGAGAAAAACTGAAATTGCTTTAATTGCTTTTACTTGCTGAGCTCTTCCTTATTGTTGCAGCTCCCTTTCAGAATGGGCAGTCTGTAGGTGGCTGCTTTGGCATCGTCACTGAAGAAAAAACAGTTTGAAAGCTGATGTTAACCTATGGCTGCCACCTTCCCTTGCTGTTAGTAAAGGGAGAGTTTTTCATGTGCTTATTTTTTCTAACAAAAGCGGTGAGTATTTGTTTTCATAGACTTCTGTGGTGTTTGCACCTGCCATGTAGCCTGGCAGAGCATGTTATGAAAGATGATCCCCTGGCTAGCCCCATCCAGCCACCACCGCGCTCTGGTTAAGAGAAGATTGCTTCAAAATAGACTGAAACAAGTAACTGTGGGAAATGCTCCCTTGACATCTTTCAGATAGAATAAAGAGAGATATTTTTCTGAACAAAAATATTTGTGTTGTAGATGCGCGTTTATATTTGTAATTTCTTATTACAGCTCTTTGCCTGACTGAAAATTACAGCAATAGGCGTGCTTCAGAAGGTACGCCCCCCCCCCAGAGGGAACACCTTTAGCCACGCTGGCTGGCACTCTGGTGTCAAGGGCACAGGTAAGCTTAAAGTGGGAAGGCTGCACAGGCGTGCAGCATAGGACAGCTATATGTGTTTGACTCTTCATTTCACATAGACATCCAATGAAAGAAGCCTGCATCAATCAAAAGTTGTTTAAATTTGCTTCTGCACTAGAAAAAATGCATATTGAGCCATTACAGGTTTGGGATTATTTTTTTTTAGCACTGTGTTTCTTTGCCCTTTGAAAGTTGTTTTTTTTTTTTTTTCAGATAAGATACAACTAGGTGCCATCATATTGTTACAACGTGCACAGTAATTTCAAATGATTAATACCTTGGAGAGCATAATCTCATAACAAATAATTTTTATCCATTATCTCAAATCACCTTTTAATTAAAAGAATGTGTTATATTTGTTTTCTGATACTAAATCACCCTGATTATTTTAAAATTACATGTGATGTTGGCACATACTAAATACACGGCATGTATATTTCTGTTGGGCTCTACTGTCTGCCTGAAACCTAAATTTCAATTATTAAGCATTAACAAGTATTTAGGAATGCCCTGCTCTGTAGGGTCTGCAATTAATTTTGCCAGGAGTTATCTCTATCTTTTAGTAGCCTACATTTTAGAAGGAACACGCTATCTTCTTTCAAAACTGTATTGTATTTGCACAAAACTGGTATTTCGCTAACCTTAACAAGAAAGTTTCGCAGGAACCAGTGCCCAGCTGAAACCTGGATCAAGCTCCGGTAAAGGTACCTAGCATGTATTTTCAAATTCAGTGCATCTTGTTGGTGTATCCTATGGGTAACCCAGACTGTCCTACACTCTAACAGTGCATGCCAGTTCCTCCTTTGACGTTTTATATTTAAACTCAGGAGCCTGAAAGTCATCTACAGACACTCTCCTTCAAGAATATGCATGTCAACATGTGGCTGCAAAGAAAATGAAGGACACCCGTGTGAGTCACCGTCCACCTCTGCAAGTCTGATGGGAGATGTCTGTGCCGCCTTCACAGAGCTTTTAAAGGCAAGCAGTTTTCCTCTATTGTACCCCCAGCAACAATGCACCTAAAACTGGCTTCACTAATAATGACATTAGACACTAGGTACATTGGAATATTTTATTTTGACTTTACATGCGGTGTTAAAAACCCAAAGAACGTATTATTTACACATCCACAATACAAGTTTACAAGATATCTATACATGTTAAAGTACTCTATAGTATAGAGCAGCTTCATTTAAGGGTTACTTTTTTTATGCCGTACCATTAAAAAAGATACAATCTGCGTTTACCTTTGCACAAATGGATAAAGCATCTTTTATTATTAAATTAACAGAATAAGGACTAGGTTGAATGTTAGAAATTTCAACATAAATACTGAGAGAACTCACATTACCATCTACAAGGCAGCACAATGTTACAGGAGGTTATCAGGGTTCACATACATTTATCTTTCGGTTTCACACAAGTCGGTATTAATATTTGTAAAGTGAATTCGGATCAGTTTGTGTCTTTTGACAACCGAGTATATTTTTAATAGTTATTAATCTGTAGTGTTTTAGTTGCAAGATAGAAGTGTTTAGGAAGAGAGATCATTGATTTTTGGATCCAGAGGTCTCAGGAAATAAATGTCCCTTACAGCCTTGCAAGAAAAAAAATACTACTTCTATCCTTTATTCATTGTTCTGTAACAGAGATCCAGTTTTCAGTGACTAACCTTTCCTCCCCTTTGAACACGTAATATAAATCTCCACCGTCTCTGAAACCCATTGCAGTTATTTGTCCCGCTAATTCATGAATATTCCTCTGCCATGGTTATTTCTATAGTTATGCTCAATAAACAATGTGGTAGTGTGTATTTTGCAAGCTAAAATAGCCATCTGTGTTGAACATCAGCTGCAAGTGGATACTGTAAAACCTACTAAATAGCTTACACAACTTTAGCAGGTGTTCCATTACCCTAGAAACCTCATTTGATTTCACATTATAACTGTTTGATCCTTCGGAGAGCTGGAGTGGAATGTTTATCATGGTAAGGTGATTTAATGCTGCTGTCGTCTTGGATTGTAGGCTGCCTTTAGTTACCATTAATTATTCTTGCTTTTTATCTTTCTTTTCTTTTTTTTTTTTGGGGTGCTGTTGAGAGATTTTACAACTGGCACTCGGGAGATATGTGCTATAGTGAGAACACTTGACAGATTTTTTTTTTCTTTTTTAGTACTTTTATCATTTGCATGAATAAGGCACAAAATGCACAGATTCAGGTAAACTCACACATAATATTTACAGAATATTGTCATTACCTGCATGACTTTGGAAAAAAAAAAACCAACCCTTACATAATACAACAAAAACAAATTGATTGCACTACTGTTGAGTTTTCACAGACTGCTTCTGCCAGGCCAATTAATGTGTCTTCTTTTTTATTGACAAGATCAATGTCAATCAGTGTGTAGGGCATTATTAAATGCAAGAAAAATGTAACCTCTAGTTACACAGGCCTTTATCAAATGAATTGATTATTAGCTGCCCTCGATGAGAAGTACAGGGGCTCAAGTTCACAGTGGCCAGGTATTGGATGGAGGCACTGTGGAAACACAGTAAAACCCCCCCGTTCCAGCCCAAAACACTAGATTTGAAATGCACAGCTCTGAATCAATAGCAGCGTAACAAAGAGTTATGAAGAATTAAACAAATCTGCACTCTTTCACTGGGTGACTATTTCATCAAGGCATTATCATTCAGAAGGCTGGCAGAGATGCGCAGTTCATCATTAGCTGTCTCCAAACTGAACCCAATGGGCTGCAGAAGGCAGAGTCATCTGTTTGTTCAGTCATGCTCAATGTAAACAATTCCACAGCATAAAAGATGCAATGGGAATCTAAGTACATCCTAGTGTGTACAGTACACACGCACATCCACACACACACAGCTTTATCTGTGGCACAAACAAAATGCCACACACATGGAGAGAAAAAAAACCAATGCTACAGTTGGGCCAGAGACTGAATTCCAGCAAATTGATTATTAACCCAGATATTCATTGAGACATTACCATTTTCTGACATTTGTGCAAGAGGCAAGGTGAATGCATACATATTAAAATGTTCACATTTAATGGGAAGGACCACGCTTAATGGCAGTCTAAAATGGAACCCATTTTTCAAGTATTTGCTTACTGATTTTTTTCCCAATAACTTTTTCTCTTAGCTATTCAGAACAGTAAAGTAGCCCCCACCCCATTGTGCTACATGTCTCCTTAGCTCCAAACAAAAGAAATGTAATGACCAGCACTTTCCTTTGTTTTGTTTTGTTTTTTTTTTGTGTTTGCTCTTAGCAAGTACATTGAAGCCTTGCTATAGCTACATGTGGCAAGACACAGATGTTGCTGAAGTAAAGACAGTTTCTTTGGCCACTTTGTTCTCTTTAATAACAAGCAAGTCTCTGTCTTATGTGTCTACCATGCCACCATCTCACAACCTGTACAGGTCAATGCCACACTCGTTTTTAGCACAGACATGTCCTAGTAACTGTATTTGTTCAGTGGTCTGACTGAAGTAGTCTGAGGAACGAATGACGGTTTTGGTGGCACATCAGGTTTTAAGGAGGGTGTCCTCTTTATTCCTGTACGAGGAAGGGTGCCATTGCTCGTGTAACTGCTTTGCCTAGACAAGGAAGGCTGGAGGTGAACGCTGACAGGCGTCCCTTGCATGTAGTCCATCTTTGTGCCTGCCGTGGGAGGCATGTACCCCCCACGATTAATACTAGGCTGTCTGGATAACAAAACACCATTTGGTGAGTTTAAGTTTTTAGGAAGGGCAGATATTGAATGCCTTTGTGAAGAATTTTTGTGATAACCTCTCTGCCTTTCCAAAGAGGTCATTGGTACTGCAGGAGTGGTGGGAACGTCCACTCGTTTTGTGGGGCTGTTTCTCGGAAGAGTTGATGGAGGAGAGTATAAAGACGCCTCCCTGTTGGGAACCTTAGGTGGGATCTCAGACATATTTCCCATGGGATCCAGCATTAAAGTCTGGTGGGCCACTTGAATCTCTCCCATAATTGCTTTGGGATTACTAGTAGTTTCATTTAAGTGTTTCAGAAAATCATTCAGGGTGTTCCTGGAATCAACAGACCTCCTGTGGTCTCTTTTGCTGGACGATTTTGTAAGTGGATGATCAATATGTTGCATCTTTTTGTCTGCCTTGTGCGCATTAGAATTTGAGAAAGATGTATTGTAATCATGGGTAGCATTGGGAAGAACGATAGCACTAGGAATATGTCCGTGACTTAGAGGAGAGTGGGGTGGAGGACTGGAAGGAAAAAACTGAGGGCTTTTCAGTGGGGTCTCTTTTCGTGAAGCATTGAGGTTACTATGTGCTTTGTCCGATTGACTTTTCATAGCCTGCAGAGTCTTTTGTTGAAGAACCGGTGTAGATTCAGGAGTTGGAAGCGCAGCTAATTCTGGAGGCTGGCCCCTGTGGTCCACCATCATGGACTTCGTATCACCGTTTGGTGGCAAATCCTTCCTGCTAGTCAACAGGTTTGTGTAAAGTTTGGGTGAATCAATGTTTTGTTGATATTCCTTGACGGGACTATCAAACAGCCCATTCAGTTTAGCAAAGCTCCCACTGGAGTCAGTACAGGACTGAGCTGATTCTGCATCTTTGTGTATTTTTCTGGATTTCCGTACAAATAGATCCCGGTAACAGTAAACGGCCACTCCCGCAATAAAGGCTCCCAGGACAAAAGCGGCAAAGACACAAGTGATTAGGACATTCATATGAACCATTTGGTTGGACTCTCCCGATTGTACTTCCCACCTTACACCTGCAAAAGACAGGCAGTGTATCATAAATCTACATGCGCTTCATACCGACACATTTCAGAAGGCGGCAGCCTCCCTCCGGGAAGTGCCTATGCCGTGTCTGTAAGTGCTCTGTGTCTAGTGTTAGTGCAACTCGGCTGGATCCTGCAATCCACAGCACTGGTGAATGCAAATAATTTAAAAAATAAGAACGACTGTGTGAGCATTGACCAGTCTAAATGAAGACTGTCCATTTCCTCTGATAATGAGGAATGCTTGTCAAAGCTTCTCTCCTCATATTACATTCCATTTAGCCTGTCCCCAAATTTCCTTTAAGGCTCACAAATAGGGGCCTGCATGCTATTAACATTAATGATTTCTGCTGGAAAATTGAGGTTAGAAGGTGCTGCTAGGCCAGACAGCAATTAATAACTCATGGATAGATTTCTCTCTCAATTTTCTGCCCAACTCATAAATCAGTATCAAAAGAGAGACAGGATTATGCAAATGTGTAAAACTGTATAATGTACATACTGCATTGTTATAACCACGTTAATGTACTATGGTGCAAAGCTTGTAAACTAATACATCCATAGGTTGCTAGCCTTGGAGTACCACACCTTGCATTATATAGATGTACATTTTTTGAAGTTCAAGATTATGTCATTTTCTTAGAGCACTGATTTTTCTTTTCTTTTTTTTTTAAGTCAATAATAAACATAAATACTTGCATAACATGAAAAAAACCGAATTTGCAAGGTTAAGTTATTAGAGAATGTTAAAATTTAGAAAACTTTTAGTTTAGACCCAGAAGTTTAGATTAATATTGGATTATTAACTAATATTGGATTAGATGTTTTTTGTTCGTATATTAACAACAAGCTCCCTCTGGTTTTTTGAGATTTTTAAAGCAACCACAGACATCTTGCAGCTAAGACATTAGTTTTTAATGAAAGTAATTGTGTTAACTATCCCAAGGGATGTTAAAAGGAAAGAGCAAGACGGAAGGAACAGATTCACTTTTGTTAGAGGCAAGGCCTTTGAACATTGGTCATGTTCAGGGTTATGGGTTTTAATGGCACTGTGCAGAAGAGGAAAGAAAACGCGACTGAAGTTCACCAATAGCTATGACACAAAATGTGACTCAGAACCAAGAACAAATGGTAACAAAAACTTAAAGCAAAACAGAAAACAACTGCAACAAATTAAAATGACAAATGCACTGCCATAATGGCTGATAGGAAACCTGATATGTTTTGGTGAATGGTAATAAAACACGAATGGGTTTTGGCTGGTGAGATTTTCAGTAAATACAGAATGTGCAAACATGTCTGTCACGGGGCTCTTCTGTGTACTGATGGAAGAGTTGTTTTAGGTTTTGGTTATGGGCTTGGAAGCTTCTCAATTCTTTGGTTGACTGCAACAGTCTACTGAATTAAAGTCTTTGTTGCCGTTAAGAGCCTAATCAAAGGTCCACTTAGCTGAAAGAATGGCTACAGAAAGATGAATTACATGCAGAACGTGTTTCTTTTTGTGTTTGGCTTAAAAACTGTGTGTGTCTGTCTAGAAACTGAGATCATCTCTGAATTGATGCTCATATCCAGAGAATAAAAATTCAGCACATCCTTACTCAGATCTGGCCCACGTTCTTCAGAAACATGCTGCAGGTAGGCATGGATTTAACACATGGATCTGTCACGGAGCTGTGCTTTGTTTTCTGTTCACCCACCCACAAACCAAATGAAAAAACCCCAAACCATTATGTTCTTGTAAGCAACCATTCATGAGGACTAACAGTCTTACCCAAACTAGACTAGTCTGAAAACAACCACCAAAGGTGCATATAAGTCTTGAATGTAATTTTTTTTAATGCATCCAAAACTCCCACCGATTTTAATGGGAGCTTTGGAGCACTCCAGGAATAAAAGGCTGAGCTTATTATCGGTGTTTCCCATTATAAGCTCTAAGCAGTGCTTTGTACACCAGATAAGTAGGTATGAAAAACATGATTGCACTGTCTGCATATTCACAGGAAAGGGGTGTACAATACAGCCCAACAATCATGGCTGTTACATTTAAGCCTTAGACAATGCTGAGAGACTATCAGGTTTCCATTCAGCTGCAATGTATTCCCTGGTAAGGCCTTACCCTTTGGGACACCTGATAACGGATCAGAATAATCAGAAGTGTTTGGGTCATCTTGAACTACAAATTTCCGAGAGCCAGTCACTTTAGGTTTCCAGGAACCAATCACTTTAGGTGATATAACTGGGATACTTGCCACTGTGGTAATGGAAGCTGAGGAGAACTCCATGTCTGTGGTGGCAAACAGATTTTTATTAACGTGTTTCATGGCACATCTAAGCTATAGCTGGAGACAGTATTTAATGGGAGTTACATGTCAGAGCAAAATGTGACCCCCTACACTCTGCAGAAGTACAGTGGGCTGATTAAAATCAATTGGTTCAAAAATTTTAAGTACAAAAAAACCCCAACATTAAAACATCAACAGCTGCTAGCCAAAAAGCCAGAGAAGTCAAACATGAAAGCAGTGCAAAAGTGAAAGTAAGCAACTGGTGGAGATGAAAAGCACAACTTCTTCTACTTAATAATTGCTATATTCTTCACTGGAGACAACACAGTTGGCTGCCTTTTAAACATCTTAAAAAAAAAAAAATGTTACTTGGAAGGATACGCACTCGTGACAGGTTATGCCCGAGAAACCAGATCAGCCCCATTAGTGCTATTATGGTATACCAGGAACTGCTGAATGAGCCATTTCTACAGGTGGAGATGAAAGGAATGTTTTTAAGCCCTATTTTGTAATGGTTCCTAAGGAACAAAGTTACATAGATCCTAGCTCCTCTGTAGCACATTTGCTGAACGGAACCATCATAGCCTATGAGAAAAGGCACACGAGGAGGAAACACATCAATTTGGGTTTACAATCCAATGTCTACTTTGCACCACTCAAGCATTTTGTGTTTGCTGTCCCAGTAGGTTTAGGCATGAAAGTTCATGGCTCAAGATCTGACTGAGAAATGTACTTCAAAAGCACACTTGAAAATAAAGTTCAGTTGTACCTGTGTCCTAAAATATCACTTTGAAAATTCAGCTGATAAACACTCATGGCAAGCAAGGCAGCATTTCCACGTAACACAGTTTTGGTTTGCTTTCCTGAGTCTCTAACTTACATTATGGGTAAATACATCTGGAAAATATTAGTCTCAAACATTACTTCTTGTCAAGTTACAGAAGTGCAAATATCAGAAACCAAAACACAAAATAATATTCTTGTTGCACTCTTACAATACACACAAATGTATTATTTTTGTATTTGTCAGTCAGAAATGTGCCCGTGGTTTGGAAGCAGAGACCCAAGTTCCAGGAGCAAAGACTGGAAAATAAGGGCTCAGTCTTGCTCCTGTTGGAATCAACACAGGTCCTGGTTTGGATTCAAGAGAGGAGCACTGGGTCCCGTCTCCCTGAGCACCAGGGGCTGACGGTGGAAACACTACTAGAAAAATCACTAAAGGAGAAAAGGATGTGAAAGTCCATCTGGCAACAATGCATATAAAGTTTTTTCTAAGCCACATTTGTCTACACAAGTCCTCATTCAGCTACACAGTTTGTGATGTTAATTTTTTTCCATTAGCATAAACTACTTAAAACATTTCAAAAATATAGAAATACACATTTTAGAAAATGTGTATTTGTGCAAAAAGCTTGCTGGGAAAGAGGAAAAGAGGAAAGGATAGGTAAGGAGGAAGATGATGAAATTCTGCCATTCATCTACTAGAGATGACCAATAGGGGCATTCACAAATGCATGGCTGGGGAAAAAAAGAGTAAAGCTTAGTGGACTTTCGTGCAGTGAAGATGTCATCTATGTTAATCAGGCTCTTTAATAAAAGATGTCTCAATAAATAATGAGCTGTTAACATGCGGCTACACAGGGTGAAGTGCTGAGTGAGAAGAGTCTGACTATCTTTACCATCAGTGGGAACATGAGTAAAAGCACAAAAATGGAGGATTGCCAACTGTGCAAAAGGAAGGAAAAAAGGGCTGAAAATGCTGAACTGAAGGAAAGTAAAGGTCATTAATTCAAAAAAATTAAAAAAAACTAACCAGATGTTGGGTCGCCAAATATTTTGTAATCTGGTGTAGCTGTAGTAGGCAAAATTTCTAAAAGAATTAAAGGAACAAGTAATCAGTAAAAAGTAACAAAAAGAAAGCAAAAGATCTCAAACCTGAGTAATGGAAAATAAAAACTAAAATATTACTGGTTACAAAAAAATAAATTCTTCAATACTTTGCTGTAGACCCCAAATAGTTGCAAACTGGTGAAGGAAAGACAAAACTCTGCCACCCAGGACCAAAAAGCTCAGCTTTGTGAACATTCGCAGTAACACCAGGTGATGGTTCATCGGGTTACTGAAAAGCTCATCACATATTTAACATCCATAGTGAGGTGTGGCCACAGACTACTGTTGAGACATAAGAAATGAGCAGCCATGACTCAGCCTTACCATGGCAGTCCCCAAGCTGCGCCGTGTTGCCGTATTCAACATCTTGTACGTATCCTCCAGTGCTGTGGTTGTATGAAACAAACAAAGAGAACCTGCAATTAACAGTATTAGTAGGGAGACAAATTGTGATTTTTTTTTTTCTGGAAGCAGCAAATGGAAACATATACAAGAGCTGGTGTATGGCCCAAAAAAATTCTTTTACAAAATGCACAAGTTAGTTATAACCAGGCTTTAAAACTCTATGTACCTGCTTATGCCAGGAAATGGAAAGAAATAAAAAAATGTTCCTTTTTTCAGCAACTTCATCGTGTGTTCTGCATTGGGCATGCTCTTGGTTTTAGTTACAACTGTCCAATTATACTAGTTAAAGCTTGCAGTGGCCTGCTACAAAGGCCTCTTTTAAGATACAGCTGCTAATGCACTGTATATTACAGACTTGATTTTTGCAAAATGCCTTTGGTATGCATATATATATCACCCCAGCTCCAGCATGGAGGCAAAACCTTAACTCTTTTCCCACTGTGAATCCCGTGCCTTCACATTTGCAATTGACTGTGCCCTGGCCGTGAGCACGCCTGGGAGGGGATGCTATGTCCTGTCCTCTCTGAGCTGCTCAGCTTTGCAGGCAGCAATTTCTTGCCTTCCTGCTTCCAACTGCTCTTCCTACAGGTCTACTTGTCCTCCCACACATACGTAAAACTCCTGCTAAAAGCGAGTCTTCACCTAGAGACTGCAGAGTTAGGTCAGACTTTTTCTGTTCTCTTGGACATAGAGCACACCGATAAACCACCTTTAAACCACCTGGAAATATCTTAATTGAGTGCAAGAGGAGAGGAACAGGATACGAGCTCGTGTGGTCTCTAGGGCATACGTAGAGATGCAAGGCCGATTTGGAAAGGGGTACTTACAGCATGCCTGGCGTCACTCTTCCACACACCTCGTGGTCTAACCAGCCACAGTACGGGTCCCGTGAAGCAATACATGCCCTTGCAAGAGAAAAACCCCAAGAAATCATGCATTTTTTACTTCCTTCCCAAGAAATGTTGGTGCCCTTCCTTTAAGGGAGAGTTCAGGAATGGGGCCGTACTTTTTACATGACCCGTGACGCTCACACCGACTCAGAGGAATTCTAATGACGCAGCTGGAGAATGCCACGAACAGAGCATGGTGGTCTCTATCCAGCTGAAGGGAAATGACTCTTCTGTCCTCCTCGCTCTCAGCATTACACCTGTTCATCAAAAATAACAGAAGGCCATAGTTTTAGTAACTGTCGTACTCTGTGCAGTGCTTACACTGCAAACATTTTATTGTCCCTGTAGCTACTGAAAAGAGACTTTTTACATATAGAAATGTAACTTAGTGGTCTTTGCTGAGCGATTTCTAAACAAATCTATGGATTATCAAATGCCAGCTTCTGGCCCCTATTTACAGCTAGGTGAACAGTTTGCTGAACTATGTAGGGAAAAAATCCAAATCCATTTTCTTTGTTCTCTCAGTCGGCATAAATATCTCAGCAGAACAGGAGTCCTGTATTGGACACCTGTACAGTCTAATTGGAATGCTTCCATTCCTAAATTCTTTGTGCCAGAAAAAACAAGATTAAAATGATTAGATGCAGTTTATACATTATTGGTCACTCTTGAGAAACCCTCAAGATAAGCTCACATCATTCCTTTTTAACAGCAGCGGCTAGTTCTGACGTTTCATATTCGGGAAGAAGCTATCTGTTTGCGGAAGAATTAGACTGCATCACTGATGTCACTGGAATGGAATTAGGTTGTTCACTCAACCCATGCAAAACAGCAAGTGACCAAATATTTTCAGGTTATTCAACCTGAGGAACACCGTGCAATGACAAACAAGTGGTGATGGTGATAATGAGTTGGTTTTCGTTTGCCATAGCTTGTTTTAGCTAGGTACCAAGGACTAGATGAAGAGCTTAGGTGTTATGGTAATACTTACTTTGCATGATTATACGCTTCAATCTCTTCCAGTAATACGCTGTCATTCAAAGAAAAAGGCCTGGTCTTTGCCAAGATTTTGAGTACTACTCCTGCTTCAGAGCCAACAAATATGACTGTGTAGTTCTGGTAGGGCCCAGCAGCATGGTCTACAGCAATTGCCGTTAATCTGTATCTATCAAGACCAAAGGGCATATCATTAACAGTGCATTTTCTTGGTTTTCCTTTTCACGTGTCATTTCTGAATGGTGTCATACCTGACACGTGTTTTGGTAAACCAGGGCTCCTCAATGACCGAGGGAACAGCTGAGTCCATCAAAGGATGAGATTTGATGAAGGAAAGTGTTTCGTCTGGGAAATCAATGGAGGTTTTGTAAGCCTCTGCTAGGCCGTGTTTTGCACAGCAGCCAGGTCTGAAAGGAGAATAACATTGTTTTCCTCTTGGCATTTTAGTTAATGAGAAGGCAGCCTGCTAATGAGCATCCTTATGGCTGAAGCGTAAAGCTCTGCTTTGGTTTTCACCCGACAAGACACTCAAGAGTGCAGCTGATTTAAGGTAGCTCTTTGCAAGGCCAATATTATGGCATTCATGAGCAAGAACCTTTTACCTTGGCTTTGGTACTTTGTCTTCAGGTACAGCTGTCCAAACAGAGTCAGGAGTCTTTTGTTCTTTAAATCTCCCTTTGAAGACTTTCTCAATGTCATCCATGCTAAAAGCACAGACTGCTGAACCAGGGATGCTGTAAAATTAGAAAAATAGTTGTGAAAACTCATGACTACAATGGCACCAATTTCAGTGTGAGAGAGAACCAGAGAACTGCCTTTGATGTAAGGTTGCTCATCTCTCACCTGTTAAGCTGCGTGGTGAACACACCGACAACCATGGGGACTCCATTGATTTCTATTATGTCTGTGATAGACTGCAGAACATCAAAGTAGAAGAATGAATCCCCGGGAACCGAACAGTTGAGCCGAGCTTTCAGAAAGGATGTCCAATGTTTCTCCAGGACTCTTTGGGACCCCCCCATGTCATTTTTGCATATGCGTGCCACACGGGAATACACAGCCTGTGGAGGAAAATAGAAAAAGAAAAAAAAAAAAAAAGGGGGAAAGGGAAACGGAGAAAGGTTTGAGAGATACAAGGAAAGCAGTGCTTGTTTCTGAGCTGTTAATAAAATACCAAAGATGACTTTGTTAACAGGAAGCTGCCGTTTACGTGCACAGAAAGGATGAAAGCAAATGGTGTTTAGTTCGTCGTGCACAGGCATCTTAATGTATCACCAAGCAAATGCAACAATGCAGCTTGTCCCCGCCCTTTTTTCCCTTCAAAATCATATTGTTAGTGAGATTTAAAGACTTTAATTAACCATGTGTAAAGGATTTAATAATTTATTATAGAATATCCTTCCATGGTGAGGCACGAGTATTATACTCTGTACTGGCATGACTGAATTATTCAATATCCAGGGACATTAGAGAAACTTCCTTGAAACTCTTCTTTTGTGTTGTTTTCTTTTGTTTCTTTGATAAGCATGAAAAAACCCCTCAGATTTTCCATTACTTGCCACAACTGTTAAGGGAACAGCAACACTACAGCAACAGCAATACTAAAAGATACCAGTAGCAAGCTCGCCTAACAGCAAGGCATAGAGACCAGAAACAATTTTTTGGTTGAAGAATCCACTGTTCTGGTTCCCTTCCCACCCCTCCCCCCATAAAATATACTGATGGGAAAATTGTGCGAACTCTGTACCAGTCCACACTTCATATTGTAAACCGTGCTCGTTAGTGATGCTGTTTTAGGATGATCTCATCCTGCTACGACTCATGGCTACCTGACAGCTCGCTGTGACAACACCTACCTTGCCTAAATTATTGTGCTCTACAGCAATTTCTCGGAAGAAGAAGTAAACGTAGTTCCCGTATTCTATGGCATGGAGGAAGTGTGGTTCTGTAAGAAAGAGCAAGGAGAAGGTTACTTCACAGAATTAGACAATGGGCACACAACACTCACTATGCTGCGTGACTTGGTGGCTTCTCCACAGGTCCATACCAGCTACCGTGAGCTCCAGTCTTCTGGATATTTTAGGATGTCCAAATGCGGGTGCACTGGAGCTTAAATGAACTTGAAGTATTTAATATTGGCTAATGGACTGTGAAAAGACCTCACAGAAATTGCATTTCAGCTAAGGTATTTTGTTACTGAAGATTCATTCATTCATGTATTGAACAAAAATTTTGTTTTAATTGTATTAAACTGCTTTTTTATTGCAATCGTACTATATCGAAAGCCACATATATGCTGACATTGTAGCATACGTATAAAGCACGCTGGCTGTGAATTACCTGACCCTCTGTGTCACTGAAATTACATTTGTCATGTGATGGGAAAATACTCCCCCAAATTACCTTTTATCCATTTGGAATCATACTTTATTGTTCTTAGGGCAGATCCATCCCCCATGCTGCGATAAATAACAGCATCACTTGCCAGGAAATCTGCTACTGTTGCTGAATACAATTTTCCATCTACAACGGAAGTTGAAAACGTGGTATTAAGAGGCCTTTAATAATCTACAGAATTCCGACTAGCCTGTATTTTTCACCGTCTCTTTACTGTCACTCTTCCCCAAATTGCCGTAACCTATTTATTAACAGCTCAGCTTCTAATCCTTTGGAGCCCCTCTAAAAAATTCAAGAGCAGGGGCACCATGACACCTTTAGCTTTCCTGTGCTTGCTTTAAAAGCTCTCTGGCTCCTTTGGCGTCATTAATCATTTAGACTCATTACAAGCAAAAGTTCTTACCAGCAAAGAGGGCGACATTGGTTTGTCTGGCATCAAATGGGCACCTTGCCAAACCACTAATTTCCTCCCCATCATACTCTAAGGTATTCAGCTAGAGAAGAAAAATGGGTGATAGCGTCATTTCTATTTTGTACACTAGCATAAAATCATAACATTGTCTTTCCACAAAACTTAATTCAGCACATTGGCTTCTGTCTGGTTTTATTTCACCTTGAAGCACGCTCCCATCACACTAGATGTATTTGCTGTAGCATAATTAGAGTAAGCAACACCAGTAACGGATCAATGACATTTTCAATATTCTTACCCGATAGTATCTGCACATAGGGTTAAATGCATTTGTTCCACAGACAAACACCATCTCATCGTTTCTTGGAACAAAGACTTTAATGAAGTTATGGCATTCATCCTGAAAAGAGAGTAAGATGTATTAATCACAGACTTTAGGTATGCAATAAACATTAGTGTTGTTTTTCTAGAATGTATATGCTAAACTTACTTTATGTTTGCCTTTCATAGCACAGTTCTCTCTGTCCTGCTGCCTTGACCTCCATGTTAATTTCTGTTAAATCAAACCAGAAAAGGACATTTAATTTCCTTTCCACGAAAAGTTCTTAAAAAATTAAAACCCTAAGAAAATACCTCTCCCTTGCCTGCAGCTCTATCTACTCACCTTGCTTGGAGTAACTTCTGATTTTGGAACTTCATTTAAGTTTACAGTGTAAACTTGGTCCCTGTTTGCAAAGAGTAAAAACACAAGTAAATTTGGGCCTTGTTTTTGATAAGCTAAATCTATTTTTAGAGTGCTTTGTTAGACCAGAAACTTTTATGAAATGCTCATGGATTTTCTGTGTTTAATACAGATCGGAGGAGGCTGGTCATAGGCAACGTGGGGTGGTTTTGATTTTTATTGGTGTGGTCCTTGGAGAGCACCCACAGTGTCCCGCTGTCCACTTAAGTATTTAAATGTGTTATCCTCACTTCCTACATCCCTGATGTGTCAGTCCAAGTTTAAAATGATCAGGAGAGGTTTTTACCAGGGCAGCAATATAAAAGAGCGAAAAGAGTATTTGATCATTGGCTTTAGCATAACTACAGTAACTGCAGCCTTCAAATCCAATTTTCATGCACTGGCCATAGATACAGTATATTTCTCTGGGAAGTCCTCCCCCAGTTCTAATTTTTATCATATTCCACAGATTTTTCCAAATGAATTTTACACATAAATGCAAAACCAGAAGAGAAAAGAATTTTAATCTAATGAACTGAGTGAGGGAAAATTACCTGCCAGTGATATAAAGTGTGTCTCGAATTTTCAACATCAGTTGGAAGTCCAGTCTGTGCTGAGATTCATTGCCTGAAGGGCGTCCTCTAAATACTGGATATTGCCTTGAATCTGCAAGTAAAAATGGGCTACACCATCACTCAGGATTATAGAGCTAAAGAATCAATATATGGCATTGATTAGCTGTATATACTAGGTGTAGAAGGGTTTAAACTAAATTCCTTGAGTAATGTCTTGAATATAAATGAGAAAAAGATGGCTAATGTCAGCAAATGTTCTTTTTCCTGAAGTTATTGCTGTATTTCTGATTGCTTTTTTTAAGAAAATGATTAAGTGTTCTATTAAAGATACAAAGCCAGTAAACACATTTCAATTTGAAAGGAAACCGACTTTTTTTTGATTTTTATTTTATTAACTTCCTAAGGTAAAAAACCCCAACAAAACCCAACATTAGAACTTCTCCCCTAGCGGTTAGCACCATTTGCAGATTTACTTACAGTGGTAGTCAACGACGTTAATAGGGTCCTCGTCTTCAGGGAAGCTGACAGCTCGGCACTGGGAGAGACTCATCAGCATCACGGAGGCACAGAGCAGAGGAAGCCTCATGGCTGGTGGAAGGTCAGTACCACCTTTGTGGCTACACTGGTTAGCTACCTGGGAAAAGGAACGCGCCGGTGAGCTTTTGGCAGCGCATGCGACTTCCTACGGCAGGAGGGTTTTCCGTTTGTATTTGAGCACTGGCAGCAGTGGGCTAAACTGGTGCTTATGGAAGGCTCCTGGATGTACGTTGATGGGAAACTGCTGCGTGACATATCCCTACGCAAAGCTGCTCTGAAACATATTGATGTTTGCTAATTTTTAGCTGGATTTACAGGCATTTCCAAAGAAGCTGTCGACTGTCAGCCCATTTAATTCAGGGGAATCACAAACAGAACATGCAGGCTGCTGACCTGGCAAGAAAAATTGTCAAACTTGGGATTAGAATTTTAATTAAACTGCAATCTCTTTCCATCCTCTCTATCACGGATTGTCATCCAATAAAACCCTTTCCCCATAAAATACCTAAATCTGATCCACAAAAAGTCATGACACACACAAGCTGTCTGAACATCCATACCACGTTTTAAAATTATTGCTTATTTCTGGGATGTGCCATCACAACACTACCCTGACATGCTCACTGCAAAAGACCTGATGTCTAAGACCAGACACTTGACGTGTTGCCTGGTGCAGTGACATACACACACGTAATAGTAAATGCAAAAATGCTGCCTCTGCACTGTGACAGTGCTTGTCACGTGCTTCGCAAGGGCGGCAAGAGACTCAAATGGGGGCACAATGCTGGACTGGGCTCCAAAGATGCCGCTTTCCCCCAATTCTGTTTGTTACTGCAGAAAGCTGGCAACTTCAGAGACTTTCACGGTGGGGTGTTTTTGTGTGTGCGCGTGCACGCGCGCTCTATAGGTTATACGGCACGTGTTATGATAGCACCACAACGTTATACAACAAAGCTTTGAAGAGGGGAAGGGAAACATAGCTTCTCCAATTAAACCGCAGGGATATTTTAGTGAGCAGAATGTAACTACTCAAGTTGCAATTTGGGTAGGATGCAAGAAAACGCTTCTCAAAGTGAAACGTGATCCTTAATGTGATCCTTAATGACCACAAGTGGTCCGGGCAGGGGTCAGATTTCTTGTTAGAAACCTGGCAAACATCGCACTATTCCCTCCTCCAACCTTCTGGAGGCATTCATTCAGGCCCGATTCGCAGGTCAGAGCTTTGAGTCACCAGCTCAATGCCTTGCAGTTGCTGAAATTGGTTATCAAACTCTTTGTCTAAACAGGAAAAAACAGAAGCCCTGCCATTTTAATGTTGCAAGAATCGCTGCGAGAGGTACACCTTGCCAGTACAAAGTGCCAGGCTTGATCCAGCAAAGCACATAAGTATTAATCATTTAATAATTTGAAAAGCAATTAAAAACCCCCTTCATAACAACACTTAACCTTTCAGTAATGTTTACTGAGGATGAAAATACTGTATTTGTTAATTGATAGCAGGGCTGGCTAGGGGCAGGGCTTGGTCCTTCCACGAGGCTGCCGAGCTCAGGCGGATCAGGCTGGGCTGCGAGCAGAGCAGCTCACAGGCTGCCAGCATTTGGCGACAGGGTGGTGTCTGAATGCCCGTCCATTACAGACTGACCTGAAAAGAAGCATTTTCCACCGTTAATGATATTTCTGTATCTCAGTCCACCAGTCCAGAACGAATGGGCTGTGCTCCTAGTCAAGATTGATGAGTGCAGTGGTTAATAAACACTAATGATTCCTGGCACTTTCCCTCTGCTCTTCCTTGTCCTGACATGGCCCCTTCAGCTGAAGCATCTTGCGTTAAATTACTAATGAGCAAACTTAAAACAAACTGGAATTAATAAAGTTAGTCAAATTAGCTCTTTCTTGTGAAAGCACCATTAAGGCAAAGTCCTGCAGCACAGTGGCTCCCAGACACAATAACAAATCATTAATGGTTACACAATCTTTCTTTTTTTTTTGGTCCTTTTTTTTCCCACCCTAAGAAAAGCAGGCTCCAAATATCCAGCCCACTGCTGTCCCAGTGGAAGAAGAGAAAGGGGAGGCACACAAACTGTACGTTGAGTCAGTGCAAAGTAACATCTGTAAGGTGCTTAGAAGAAGTCCTCCCTGAAGCCTCATCTTCTTGGAGAACAAATGAATACAAATTGCCAAAGAGCAAGAATCTCTCCCAGGCATGTAGGCTTCAGTTAGCACAGGAGATGAGGTTGTTTGTGACCCACACATCATGACTCAAAGAGACCCTGGCCTGGCTGCAAAATGCATGCAACCTGCAGCCTGCACAAGTTCTGCCAGCAGCACGCACGGGCATGCATTAGGAAGTTTCCTTTTTCCTCTCTTTCCTTCCAATATTCCCTCTAGGAGGAATTCACTGGGGCAACAAATACAAAACTTGAATACAACCTGCCTTCCAAAGGCAGAGAATGTCTTCTGGACTGGAGGAGATGGCTGCAGAGGACAAAAGGGCAATCTGCTACCTGGTGGCCGCAACAACCACACTGTCACAAAACCAAAAAGGAAACAACCAAAATGCCAGGTAGACAAAGAGAGTATCGAGTTCTCTCAATTAGATTCAAATTTCAGGGTGTATATCATACTCCCTAAACCAAAGCAAACTTTTCTAAACGTAAAAACACAGGATGCGCCTCCCTGGAGATTGCACCGAGAGCAGGAACAAACGCATGTTGATGTCTTCCTCAGAAACCCCTCAAACCCCTGAACATACTCCAGAGACGAACTCTGAGAACATAAAAGGCAGGAACAGTTATGTTCAGCAATCTCTTTCAACTAAACATCACCTGTCGCAAGTCTTGGTGCAAGCAAACACCTACATCTCATGAAGCACAGACCCTTGTCCTGCGAGGACAGAAGAGCGGACAGAGCTGAGCTAGATCAGCAAACCACAGGCAATTGTATCTATTCATTATTTTTCTTGTTAAAACATTACAAGAAGAGTAGCCCTGACTTCTAGCTACATATGAGAAGAAAATGCATTAGCTGCTTGGACATAGGCTTGAGATCAGAACCGCTGAAAAGAGAATAAACTTGGAAGAGCAGCTGTTCCCTGGATAATCAGAAAAATGGGCTCCATCTAGGCCTTGGAACAGGCGTTTATGACAGCCAGGTGTATGCTTCTGGTAGGCACAGATACCGTGCTGCGAGAGACATAATTCTTGCCACATTCAGACCTTTTAATGGAGGCCGCTGCTGGGGACTACGAATAACAATGCTGAAGTATCTGTTTGGACCAGAACAGCTGATGATGAAACGCTGGCAATGCCTACCTTCAAGAAAACGCAGAAAACAATCACACTCTGGGCCTGATTATTTTTCCCCAGCCAGGATTCAGACCAGTCTGATTAATTTCTCTTATAAATTGCATTCCTAGCATTTCTGCTAGGAAATAATTCATGGCAAGTGCAATGTTTGGAAATTACCATATTACTATCCCTGTTTTTTTTGCAGCTGGGGAACTGAGGCACAGATCAAGGGCGAATTTGTTACTGAGGCCAACCACCAAAAAAGCCTTTGCAAAGGCACTGAGCTGGTGGGGGTCGTTCCTTGCAGCACACGTGAACGGGCCAGTGCCACTGGGTGGAAAAGGCAGTACCAGATCAAAGATCTCCGGGCCATTTGGTCTGTGCCGTAACTACTTTTGTCTGCAAACACCAAGAAAGGGAGGTGTAAATGTTAACTGGTGGCACAGATCCACACCGGTGAAGAGGACAGCAGCCTGACTGAAGCAAGCCTTCAGGCCAGGGCTCTTGGTCAAGTGGAAGGCAGGTGGTTGTCCCAAGTCACAAACTGGCTCCTTGTGGCTGGCACCTCTCAATCTCACATATGAATCCCATCCTTCAATTCCTGATTGGGGGAATCCAGAGGAGCAGGGTATCATTTCTGTTAAAATATGAGCCTGCCTTCAAACAATCACACATGAAGGGGAACAGGCTGGTGTTTCTTGCCCATTAATCTACTCCAGCCTTTGACAACGCGCTGGTGACACTCCATCAATCATCTTTCCGTGTGCTACCACGTAAAAGAGGAGGGGGGAAGGGAAAGGGCATTCAGCCAGCTGGAAAGAAGCAACACATAAAATAGCTTCAAACCAGACTGATGCAATATCTTCTATTCACTCGAAAAAAAAAAAAAAAGTATCTTAAAAAATCTCCTTAACACAATAAATGCTTCTCGAAATGCTAAGCGCAGACAGGAGTGTGGTACAGCAAATCCAGGCTGAAGTTCAAGATAGGTCAGAACAAAAGATATATCCTAAAAGTTAGTTCACTTGTGGAGAGCTTGGCGAGGCAAAGGAGAAAAAGGTTGCAATAATAAAAGCTGAAAAACAGGCACATAACACGAAAAGGCTGAAATGACTACATGGTGTTCCCTCTCCCCCAGACACAGGGCAAATCAGGCCGTTAGGTGAGATCAAGGGTCTCCTCTGGGCTTGGGGGTACGCGTTAACCATGACAGCGAGGGGGGACAGGCAGGACTGATTAGCAACGCGCTGAGCTCAGTCAGTTCATGTGCTGCGGTTTCCCACAGCCCCAAGTGACTGGACTTCAGCAGATCGGGAAATCCCTGTTGTCCTCTGCTCCTTCCTGCATGCAAATGGCTCCCTGAGGGCACTAATTAGTGCAAATGCACTAACTAGTGCATTTCTGAGATAGCATCTTCTGAAATTTTAAGCATGAAACCACTCTAATAATAAGATAAAAAGTTAAAGCAAAAAAGTCCTTTACTGCTGTTTGTTCAGAGATGCTCAGCAGGTTTCTTGGGACCTACAGCTGAGGCTGCTGTTCCTCTCCCTGATGGAGAGCAAAGCAGACCCTCTGCAACTTCCATTCCTCTCAGCCCTTGAGACAAGCCCCAGTGAGGGTCACAGTGCATCCCTGGGCAGTGCCTGCAGGGCACCGAGCAGCTGCCCAAACCAGTGCTCCGAAACTCTTTAACCAGAAGACCACGCAAACAACACAGACCTGTTGGCTGGGCTACAGCAAGTCACAGATTGCACTTGCAACCAAATAAAAGTCACGTCAGTCTCCAAACGGGAACTTACTTGCGTCAAACACAAGGCACACCCCTCCCCTCCCCCCCCTTTTTTTGGATGTAAAGGACTGGTGTAAAAAGGTTAAAAATACTGTTTACTATGGCCTCAGGGATTCTCGCTTGATGTACAAATCACCGACGGTACACTAGCTGCAGGCTGAAAAACACTAGCTGAAAAGGGTATGGTTCCCACTCTTGGCTTCATGAAGTTAAAAGCCGTGCTGGCAGCGACTGCTGCGGGGGTAGGACTCACATCGGAGTTTACTTGCTGACGGTAACTGCTCCCAGGTGGGAGAAGCTCAGCTTCTTGAGCCAGGTGCAGGGAACAGCTTGCCGGCGAGGTGTTGGTGCTGCTGCAAGGGCTGGAGCCGCACTTCACCAGTGCATGGTACAGAAAGGTACCTTGTTGCCGAGTTTTGGTCTATCAAGCAGGTCAAGCTTTTCAGAAGACAAAACATTTCGAAGAAAATACATGAAGGTGGTACAGGCCGCCTTCAGCAGTGCTCTAGACCCGCTGCAGAAACGTATGCGGTGGCAACCATGGGTGCACCAGCATGTTCACTCAGAACAGCACCTTATCTCTGCTGTGCGTGGAACAAAATAACTACTGCAGAGCCACACACTAGGGGAACCAGGCCAAAGTGGGTTTTGGTAATCAAAACACAAAAACAAAGCATTTTTCTATCATCCATGCCAAAATATAAGACCAGCATGGCCCCGCGTCTGGTGGCTTGAACTCTAGAGAAGGAGCAAACAACCCTTTGTCCTACCTCCATTTTTTTCCAGTCTTGCTCCTTTTTTCTATGTCTCACTGCATGAAATGGGTATAATGAGTCATTTGCTTACAAGCCAGAAAGTATTCCACACAGAATGCAACATTTGCCTTAAAAATCTGCATCAGTATCTATTAGATGAGAAGCAGGGGGATCAGATTCCCATTTTAGGTCATATCTATACATAGGTTTTCCAATGATGCAATTGTTTTATAGTGTAGTAAGTCCTCCCAAAACAAGGGTACAACAGCCAGCATCAATACAAGTGTGATTTTTTTAATATTTTTTTTTTCAAATGGCATTCCAGCGTAAGCATGCTGCTTCTAATGAAGGCTGACTTCAGTTCCTGAAGGCAATGCCTGACACAGGGGTTTAGTGTACATTCAAATCTCAGAGATTGTCTGTGATGTGATAAATTTGTATTGTGGAGTTCAGTGACAGATTGTTTCAGCTAATTATCAAATAACACAGGAAGAAAACCTGTGGTTATAATAAAAGAAACATACTTAATTCTTGTAGTCCCTTTTAGAAACTTAGAGCATGATTTTGCATGAATAAATAAGAAAAAACGTCAAATTTCAACTTGCAGTATCTAGCCATCCTTTATTTCTATAACAGCTTTAAAGTCTGCAGCTCGGAAGAAAAAAATTAGGATATTTGGAGCCATGATATTAATTGAGCATGAAAGTGCAAATAACAGGTCTGTTATTTTAAGATAATACTTGACGACTTTTAAGGATTCTGCATTAACACCTCTTGATCTGTGCCTAAGTAAAAAAAGATAGTTTAATAATAAAGTGATGAAACCCTACCACTGAGCATCACAGCTTTCATCTTAATTGGCTTATGGTAGTGCTAGCTACACTTGGGTTGTTTGCATGCTTTTAATGTTGCAGAAAGCACACCCCTCTTGCTCTGGAACAAGCTGACAGAACGCTTGCAAAATGGATAGGGTGACTTTTTAACGATGCAAATGTTTAGTGGTTGATTAGATGCACTTTGAGGGCTAAATTCTCCTGTGATCAAAAATTGACTCGAACACAGGTAGTTTCAGCAGGAAAGGAAATAAAATGCTGAGCAAACTCTAAGTGATTGCTTCAATTATGTTTATTTTAAGTTAATTTTTGAGAGTTAATGTTAACTACCTTCCCTTACCAGGGTGATACAAAAGTCCTCCAGCTGAAACCAACCTTTGATTTCAGCTCACATCTATGGCTGAATCGGTTCCGTTTCACAAAGCTCCCGCAGGACATGCTCCCCTTGAAAGCTTGCCAGGGTCGAGCTATCGGTGATAAAGGGCAAGGTTCTGTAACCGACGCCGGGCTCTGGATTCCCCGTTGTAGCAGGTCTGCGTTTTATGCATCCAAACTGCTCGTGCCCAGCTGAGACCGCCCTAGGAAATACTAAATTTGTCTGTGAAAGTGCCCAAGGACCGGTGCAGAGAATGTCGATGCAATGACGTTCAGGGCTGTTCTACGCTCTCAGTGCTGACCCTCCGTGAATTCCTGGCCATGGGCAACACCGGCAGCAGGAGCCCCCATCCCTGCCCCAACCCCCAGCCCAGGACTGCAATGCCATCGTGCCGGGGAGAGCAGCCCCGGGCGGCAGGGCGAGCTCAGCTCCCGCGCGCCTCCAGCTCACAGCCAGGGCAGGGCGGCCCCGCGCTTCCATCGTGTTTTTCAGTCGGAAACACTTTTATCCTGGAAACTAGAGAGAAGTCTCAACCCATGATGATGAAGATCTAATTACTTACAGTAGAGACTTGGATGCAACCAAACCACCCCCCGTGGCCCCAAACAAAAGCCCCAACCCCTGGCCGAAGCGTTCCCTTCCCCTCCCTCCAGGAGGGCTGGCTGCCGCGCTGGGTGAGCAGCCCAGGCGCAGAAGTGTCCCTCCTGCACGCCCAGAGCACGCCATCCCATAGCAAAACTGCCACGTTTCGGCATGATTAGGCATCATCTTGATAAGGCAGCTCTGGGACAGGTACAAACCAGTATTCGCAGGTGAGGCCATAATGAAGGTCTCGGGCAGAACTTGCACAAGTCCAGCTGACGCCACCGCCAGCTGCTGGCGGCACCCCTGGGTCTCTGTTTGCAAGCCCTGCCACCTCCCAGCAGCGCAGAGAGCAGCCTTCACCTCCAGCTGCGCTCCAGCCCCGATCCCCGAGATAAGCACTGCCCATTTTAGACCTGGCTGGAGCCCAGGAGGTCAGGGCTTGCCTACACGATGAAGTGAACGGGCTGTTTTGAAATGGAAGGGAGGTTTGGGGGAAAGAACACGCCCCAGCAAGCAGGCCAGCTGAAGGAAAAAACAGGGATTTGCACTGCGGAGAAGGCAGGCACATCCACTGCTCAACAGGCTGTGCTCCAGACAATGTTGCTGTCAACCTCACTCCAGAAAGCATCACTTCTTCCCACCCACTGCTCTCCTCGGCTATAAACATCCCTCCAGCATCTCAGCACTGTGCCTTGCTCAAGCATGGGGCTTGCTGGCTTCGGTTGCTGCTGCTGGGGAAAAGGCTGCTGCATGCCACTGCTCTCACTTCAAAGAGAAAGTAAATGGCTGCTGGAAAACGCCAGGAGAGAGGCAGGAGACTGTCAACTGGCAAGAAACACATCACAGCATCTCAAGCACTGCGCCGGTGTTAGCAGTGTGCCATTCTCGGGGCTGGAGCGGGCAGCGCCTCGCCTGCGGGAGTACTGCCCGTGGAGACGGGGGAACAACGGGGTTTTAGCTAGGCTTGGTTTTCCTGCACGGACAAATCTGGTAGCTGGCCGCCCAGTTAACCTGTTTGTATATGCAAAGCATGTGCTCTGCCACTTTCCTGGGCACAATCAATTACATGTACAAAATGCAGGCATGAAAACCTGGAGGAAGCCTGAGCGCAAAGTTAACATTTACTATTATCTTGTTAAGCATTAAAGATTAACTATGCCAGTGAAAGGATGTGTTATGAAATGTCTTTCCTAGGCTGGAAAGTAAATAGAGGGAGAGTTTCGTGTTTTTTCATCTCAAAACCTACTCAGAATTTGGAATAATTGTTTAAACTGCTGCTTTATTTTACCATAATAGCAAAATGTAGTCACTTGCCACGTGACTGCTTGTATTTTCATTTGAGATGTCGTGCAGAAACACATGGAAATCTGGTGAAGGCAAACCAATTTTAGAACATGTTCCGAGCAATTGTTTTGCAGCACTGCCCTACAGTATGAAGTCTCTTACATTTCTTAAATTGCCTAATCAAATGCAGACTCTGTTCCAGTCACGCTAAATTTTCACATAATGGCAGAAAAATACTTCTTTCTAGCCTAGCACCGAACAGTTGGATCACATTATTACATTTGTTGCTTTTGTAGTCTCCGAGTGAGTATTTGTAAATGTATGTATATACATATATCCATGGGGGAGAGCAATGGTGCTCATGCTGCGAGACCCTGGGGACCATTGGAGGGGCAGAGGTACGTCTTGAGAGGTGTCTGTGCTGAGGGTCTACTGGGAATACCTGGCTTATCAAGAACACAGAGGGTGGCAAACAATTTATTTTTTAAAATCAGACAAATTAGCGCAGGATTTGATCCAGCTGATTCTTTACCCTGCAGTCTGCTGAAGTTACTAAACAGATACAAATGCAGGTAGGTAAGTTACACCCGTACTACTGCCAGCTTGGGGTGGGAAGCAGGACTGGTACAGCGTGCAGCCATGGCTATCCTGCTCTAGGTCCTGAGCTTGGGCATGTCCCTGTACCGCATCCCATCCGCGTGGGGGATTCTCTGCATCACAGAACTACCCGCTCTCCTTGGGCCGAACACAACCTGCAGAGCCACGCTCGGCACTCACCTGGAACAGGGCTCAGCCAGAGCTGGGCACCACCCTCCCCTCTTTGACGTGGGCTACATCACCCCATGATCCCACTCCCCCTGTAAGGCAGGAGAGTACTGGCATCACAATGCTTTGGCATTCTGACTAGCGAGCCACAAAGAAGCCACAGATCAGACCTTTAAAAGTAAAAAAAACCCAAAAAACCTAAAATAATAAAATTTGAAATCAGTAACATATGGACTGCAAGTGCTTGAATCAAGGTCACAAGGAAATCTGTGGCAAATCAGGGAATGCGACTTAGGGCTTTAAAGCTTTACATGACAGCCTGTCCCGTTCTCTCCTCCATACCAGCCTCCCAAGATCCCCAATACAATTACAATGTTTCCCTAAATCCTTATGTTATCACCCGTAATATCGGGCCAGTGTAAGAGCATAACTAATCACATCGGACCCACACGCCATGTACCTCTGCAGTTCTATTTTCCCTCCACAGCTGCCCCAAATACATGCCGGTTTGTGCTGGCCCAGTTTGCCACGTCAGACCACTGTGCAATCAGAGCGGTGCTTGTCCTGTCTTTGGCAGGGATGAAAACCTGATGCTTTAAGGGGAGGAAAAGCCATAATCCACTCTCACAGCAAAACCTGTATAGTGGCACACAAGACAAAAAAACAAAAAATCTAGCCGTACACTTGCAGGGAATCAGATTAATCCCCAAAGCATGTTTTGTCTGAGGTTACCATTAAGGAAAAAAAGTACATAATGATAAAAATATCCCCACAGCATTTACTTTACGAAGAAAATATGTTTTACCGAGCAAAACCAAATTACTGGCTTTTCAGTGTTAATCTTCGATAAACACGTGCTGGGTTAAAGAAACTGTCATGGAGAGCAGAAGTTTGCAAATTGAAAGGAACCATTCAACTCTGCAAGATGATTTTTTTCTTCCCCCCCTTATGACTCCTTTCACAAGACACCTGGGGACACTGTTCGCACACCACTGACAGCTTTCACACCGCTGCTTCTGCCCCCTTATCCTCACCCTCCTCGTCCGCACTTGTCTCCAGGTGGCAACACACAAAAGAGCTGTATTTGCAGGGGGTGCCAGTGCAGGCTCTCGGACAACTGCTGGAAAGCCAGAGGGCCCCCTCCTGCCCCGCAGCCTGGCCGGGTCAAGTCACGTCCGCAGGGTGCTGAGCCCCCCGACCCAGCCAGGCAGCACCCTGACGTGTAACACGGGGTGCTGCATCGCTGGGGGACCACGCAGGCTGCTGACCGCGCTCTTGGTTTAACGGCCATCACACAGGCGGAGTGGCAGCTCCCTCGCGAACAGTGGGCTACAGCCAAACCCCATCTAAAATGTTAATTCTGTAGCCTTAACTACGCGCTAAGGCTCCTGTCAGTTAAATACACTTTTTTTCTTCTCTGGAGTCTTCCAAACCCGGATGGTTACACGGCCCAGTAGGGCACGCCAAGTGTTCACACAGCACGGGAAGGAGGTACCATGTGGGACAGAGAAACAAGGGCTTGAAATACAAGCGTGAGAATTTTCTGTTGACCCCAAAGTGCATCTCTCGTGATAGGCACGCACGGAAATAGCAGCGACACGTTCCATCAGTGGCGTCCCTGCCGCAGCCCCGGCACCCACAGCCACACCAGGGAACACGGCGGCAGCACTCCAGGGGAACAAATGCCTTTTGTTTCACACCACAACAAAGCTCCGCGGAAGGTCCTGCCCAGCAGAGGTGCGAGCCCACACCTGGGTGATGCTGGGGAAAGCAGGGGCCCAGCTGTCACGGCCATTTGTGACTCACATTAAGAAAAGCCCGTTGTCGCAGGAACAGCCGAGCCCAGCAGCCAGCTGCTCGCCTCTCATCCCCTGCGAGGTTCCCTCCCGCCCCGGGTGGGCAGCCAGGCTGTGATGCTGGTCCCCGCTGCTCGCCCATCCCCTCCGGTGAGCACCTCTGTGCCCCTTCCCCGCTGTCCCCTTGCGCTGGAACAGCCTCCCAGCACCCACCTGCCGATTACCGCCCCGCTCTCATCCTGAGCCCTCTTCAAAGCGCTCTCTTGCCCCTGCCGCCTACAAGCATTGTGGCCCCTTCCCGACACACGCAGCTCGGCTCTGTTTAGGCAGCCTGCACGCCAGCATGCTGCTGCTGCTGCAGGCCAACGCACCCCCTGCTCCTGGGGGCCGCTGCCTGGCTGCACCCATCTGCCAGCTCTGCTCCAACCATCCACCACCAGGAACAGCATCATCCTTCTCACTCTGCCTTTATCCCGCGCCCATCGAATTAGAAACCTGGGCTGCCATTTGGCTCCTGGATGCAACGGTTAAAAAAAGAAGTAACAGCAACAACAACCCCTTTTGCAAGAGTATCTGTGTGCAAATACGACCTCTGTAATGCTACCAAGGTCAGGCGGACCAAGGCCAATCTCCTGTGTGAGAATATAAATCAAAGCTGTCCAGGGACTGATTTCATTTGCAAGGTTTGTAACCATGCCGGACAGAACAAATGTCACTTGCTTGCTTGAGCTCCTTGCTCCTCCTCTTCCACCAGCACTTCTTTGCTCCTCCACCTCCATCCAGCCCCTCCCTGCCTGGGAGCACCTCCTGACCTCCCCTGCTCTTGAAAGCAAGAGTTCTCTTCTAGCGAGAAAGCTGCGGCCTCCCCTGCTCTTGAAAGCAAGAGTTCTCTTCTAGCGAGAAAGCTGCGGCTCACGCATGACAGCCAGCCACGCTAGGCCAATTTATTTAAATCACGCGAAAGACTCAACAAGTAAAATTAGCACAGAGCCACAGGCAGATTCACCTGCCAGTTACCTGCCATTTGCAGCGCACGTCAGAATTAAAACAATAAATCCTGCAAGGACTTCATTCCTTTTGCATTCATAGATCTGCAAAACAAACCAAGGAAAGCATCTGTAGCAAGTATTAGAGTCTGGGCACAGATCCTGTGAAATCACATGGTTTCCGTTGTGGAACTAAAAAGGCTTCTACAAGAATGTGTGAAATACACAGCCGAAATTCTCCATTCCTTTCTGTGCTCTCTGGCAGTTTGCGTGGCTAAGTTAAAGCAGCGAGTTCTGTTTCTGTAGCTGGCGGCTTTCAAAGCACACCCCGACCTGCAAGCGGAGCGAGCACAGGGTTCAGCTAGCAAGCTGCCTCCTCAGCAAGCTCGGAGTTAACGCAATCCCACTCCCAGCAACAGGTTGCTGCCTCCAAACTGGAGCCTTGAAGAGAGGAGCCCAGTGGCTGCCCCAGTCATCTTGCAGCCCTTCTGCAGGTGTGCCGCTGAGCGGCACCGGGGGCTGGCCGGGGGGCCAAGGCTAAAGAAACTTCACGTTCTGGATGTTAACTTTAGTTACCATAGCCAGACAATGCCGCCAGTGGTGTGGAAGAAAAAATTGCTGTAGCCAGCTGTGCTGTTCACAGTCGGATGGTTTCTGTGGAGCTCCAAATGGTTATGGAGCCAGTAGCCTGTTGTGGCCAAGGACAGAATGATGGATGGTCTACACACACTGTCCAAGCAGGGAGAATGGCAGAAGTTCACTTCAGGGTTGTTAAAATGCTAATCTGGGTTAGTTAACAAAAGCTGAATGGAACAGAAAAGTTAGGGAAATAAACACTACTTAAAGTTATGTATGTGCATTACAGATTTGATCTGTGGTTAACACAAACATTTGACTTTGGAAGTGGGACAATTCAACAGTCTTCCCATTTGAATAAACTGAATCAAGTTCTGATATTAGCTGTACTGTAATTACTGTCAAGCCATGAGGAAGGAAAGAGGGCTTCAGCAGACAACATGCAGAGCTCCGGAAAACAGCATCAGAAGGGCAGTAACACGATTTTCGCTGCACACCTCTTCCATGTGACATGGGAACAAACCAGAACCTACTTTCTTTTGAACTCGAGGCTGGCAGCTATTCACAGAACAAGTAACAACTTAATAAAATGGCTTAGATGGATTTTAACGGTAACGGCAGTAGCTTATCTGATGCATAAGAAAACAGATCATCTGTTCTAACAGCAGTTTTGACGAAAGCAACATCTGAACTGTTTTAATTACATACAGAGCTGCTACGACTGAAAATAACTTGTACTACCCAATGCAAGTAATATGCCTTCCATCTTTTCTTAATTACTTGTGGAGTAAATTATCACTTCATCCAATGGAAAGACATCCAATATTTTTTTTTCAAACTGGAATTATAGGTCTAAGACATGAGCATGTAATCAGCCACCACCTTCTCTGTTCAGTAAGCAAAGCAAACACATCTAGTATTCCTTGAAAAACATCAGACCACAACATAAGTCAGCTTAATGTAAGCTTACACGAGCACAGAAGCTACTGATGCAACTGTTTCCTTTGTCTTACAAAGAAAGACTAGAATTGAAACAGCCTGTCGTGCCACTTCTATGACACTTGATGAAAAATGACCATATTCACATAGGATCTCCACTTGACTTCAGATTTCAAATTTCTTTTTTTCCAGAAAGAAGCATAACAAAGGCATTTCAACATTTCTGTACTGGTTCTGTCCAGCTAAATGGGCTTCAACCAACTTCAAGGGATGCTGAATCCTGTGTTAAGTGCAGTAATTTTTTTAAAATAACTTAAACCCCATAAAAATCAAGAGCTGTAATCCTGTATGTGACCAACTGAAGTAAGACCAGAAGATATGTTATTACAAATGCCTAAAAGACGCTTTGAAGTGAGCTGCTATGACGTCCTTTTCTTTACCTTCACAGATCTCGTATGACAGGACCAATCAGATCAAAGACCAATTTAGTCAGAATTACTTGCATCTATAATTAAGCATTCTATCTAAATGAGCGCTCTTCGTAAGTCTACATCAAAGTTACGGTGGCTCCAAGGGCTAAAGCATCTGCTCTGATAGCCAGCTCAGACTGGCCGTTCAGGGGAGATGGGGATGCTCAGATGGTCCAGCTCCGAGGGCGCGACAGGCAGGGGAAAAACCCACAGCCACACAGCTGGTTCGTCAAGCTTTGACAGGGCCATCACCGTATTCCTGGCACACACTCCTGCATCACACAAAGCACGTTTAGAAAATGATGTTATCTTTGTTGCATCTTGACCGTAAAGGAGAACAGGTAGTGACAGACTGCGGGATACGAGGGAAGGAAGGTAGCTGTTCCCTAGAACTAAAGGTGTGGATGGAAGCAAAAAGCTAGTTAAATAAACTGATTTAGAGCCTCTAGGTTATACTTTTTTGGCTGTCCTGAGCTACATAATTCAGAGCATTAATTAATTCTTACTGCAAACTTTTTCTTCCTGTTTTTAAAACAACTGAGCTTTATATTAGTTACTACAAGAAGTGTTAAAGTTCATGATTATATAGAAAAGGAATCAGAGCACTCAACTGGCAATTTCTATTTATCTAAGCCAGAGTAAATGTTTATACAATATCTGCCAACATAACAAAATATGCCTGTCACTTACCACATTAAACATGATTACATACAGCTTAATTTACTGAATAGCAACTTAAGCAGACTTTGGAGGTGCACGGAATTTTACAGTATGAATAAAGCAGGAAAAACGCCTATTCTCTTTTGCCACAAAAGTGATTGCAAAGCTTTACAATGGGCTTCCTGTTGCACTGGGAAAAAGGAGAGAACCTCAGAAAATTCTGTGTGAAAGTATCTGTATGTGAGAGCAACAGACCAGCAGCAAAAGCCTCCAAGACAGAAGGAAGCTGTTCCTTCAAATAATACTTAAGTCTTTTCTTAAGAATGTTTATTGATTCATTAACGATATGGAACACAAAGGTATCCCGATAAGGACGCACGTTTTTCCCCAAAGGAAATAAAACCAGGGAAAACCCCCACCACCCATTTACAGAGCACAGAACGGCATTTTGGTGGAAGTTTGCTTTAATTCCGGCACATTATGTGTGAAGCGTGTGTGTGTGTGTGTGTGTGTGTGTGCGTGCACGGATGAGCCACAATACCATCTGCACAGCAAGTGCCACATATGTGAGCGTTACGAGCCATCACCGCCGCTGCTATGCTCAGAAGTAGACGCATTCTACGCCACGCACACACACAAATACAAGTGACTTTACGCACCCAGGGCTGAATTTTGCTGCCCTGACCCGCCCGGCCATGCAAGCAGCATCCCGGCCGCCAGTGGGGGACAACTCGCAGACCAGCAGAAACCCACTAAAAAACAGCTGTATCCACCGAACAAGTAGGATCTCCAGCGGACCGCCCGGATTTTCGGCAACCCCGGCCTGAGGCGCCGCACCGCCCTCTGCTACTCACAGGATACACGGGCACGGCGCTACACGGACCCCAGCACGGCCGCCCCCGCAGCCCCCGCGTAACACCCACCTAGACAGAGCTGCGTGACCTTCCCTTTTCATCCCGGGCTTATAAATAATAAAGGCGGCTTTAAACCCTTCCTAATTGCTCTCTGCAAGCCGCTGTATCGGTTTCTGCAGCACCCGAGCGCCCCCTCCCCCCCCACAAAGTTTCTCCGCTCCGCACCTGAGCGGCGCGATGCGCACGGCGGCGGTGGCGACCCCGGCCCTGCGCGAGGGCAATTCCGGCCGCCTCCGCGATTCGTTTCCATCCGTAACCGATGGGGAGCTCGGAACACGGTTCCCGCCGCCTCCCTGCGACCGGCTGCTGCGGGGAGCCCGTAAATCACTCCCCGCCGCTGCCTCAACTCACCCCGAGCGCCGCGGGGTGATCGCGCCGGGGACAAACCGAACGGCTCCGCTGCGGCTGCGGCGCCCCCCCGCCCGGCCCGGCCCGGCCAGCGCCGGCACCCGCCGCGGCCGCCCGCTCCGCTCGGCAGCGCCCCCCGCGTACCTGCCGCTGCCCGCCGCCGCCCGCCGGCGGGGCCGCCTCCTCCGCCCGCTGTCCCCCGCCGGGCGCCCCATCCCGGCGCTGCGCTCCGGACCGAGCCGCGCCAGCGCGGGGGCGGGGCCTCACAGGACCCGCCCCCCGCCCCCTCCCGGCCTCTAATGTATCGATTCCCGCCCCCCCCCCGCCCCGCCCCGCCCCCCCCGCCCCCCCCGCCGCGCCAACAGCGCCCCCGCCCCGCCGCGCCCGCTGCCAACTTTCCGGTGTGTCCGTCCGCCCCCGGCGCGGCCCCCGGCGCCCCCGGCAGCGCGGCCCCGCCACGGCGGGGGGGCCCCGCCCCGGCCGCTGACCCGCGCCTCCATCCCCCGCTCCCGGCCGCGGCTGCGTGCGCGGAGCCGCCGCAAACTTCGCCTGTAGTTCTGCCGCTGCCGACCCACCTCGGCCAAACCTTGCCCCCCGCCCGCAGCCCCCTGCCCCCCCCGCCTCCAGCCCCCGCACCCCCTACTCGCAGCCCCCTCCACGTCCAGTCCCCGCCCCCCCATCCAGCCCCCTGCGCCCCCCGCAGCCGCGGAAGGAACCGCGGGGCGAAGCCGCGGGCAGGGCACCCCGCTCCGCACCCGCGGTGCCGCCGCGCAGCGCCGGTCATTCCTACTTGGAAAGGAAAAAGTCCCAGCGAGCGATGCCATTGCGCGGGGTAACGAGCCTCAGTTTTGCGGAGGAGTGTTTCGGGGGGGTGTGGGGGTGGCTGTCCTTGAAGTGACATCTTTCTAAGTGCCTCTCCAAAATCCCCACAGATAGTCCAGAAACAAAGGGTTTAATCCCAGAAATGAAGTCCAGGAAATAGCTGTCACTAATTCATTTTTCTTCGCATGAAAGATAAATTAATTAAGGCTTACAGTGCCACGAAATATTTTGGATGCCCCTGCGAGGAAAAAAAATAATAAATAGGCTTAGTTGCCAAACTGTATCATCTGTGCCTGTTTGACTGGAAATCAGAAAAAAATCTGAGTAAAAACCATTTTTGCCGGGGAAACATCCCTGTGGCTCACATGTGGCTCCCAGGTCCCTGCCCCGAGCCGCACGCTGCCACCACCGGCTGCCACCATCGCGAGCCTCGGAAGGCTGGCACTTCGTACTCCCAATTTTTTGGGCTGATCCTGCAGGTTTTTCCGCATGCAGCAGTCACAGCGGGAGCGTTGCCTCTTGAGAACTGATTCATCCAAGGAAGGGCGCCAGGATTTGGCCCATAGTAAATCCTCTTTAGAGATGATGCCAACAAAATCTCTCGGCCATGGGAATAGGACGTTTTTGGCAACTCCGTCCCTTGGCTGTCTCTCTCTGATGTTTCCTAGTGGTGACAGGCTAAAGGCGAGATCATTACGGGCTTCCTCACAGCAAACACAGCACAGCTATGTTGCACCCCAGGAGCTGCCGCCTGGTTAAAGGTGCAAGGACGTTCGTTATTTTCCCTTAAAACAGCCCTAATCTGGAAACCATCAAAATCTGCACAGTGCATAAAAATGCTGCGATAGAGCCTACCCGCTCGGTTAGGAATCAGATTGCAACCTGAGGACAAAAAAGCTTAAGAGTGCCTCAAAGAGGAGGATTTGGCTCACAGATTAGCTCCGTGGCCTTTTCGCTGGAAGTCAAACACCAAGCAGACCCACCGCCATGTGGATTTATGGAGGGTCTGGGCACCCAGGTGCAAGATACCCACACCAGGACGTTACAGCTGGGGTTTGCTTCTTGGATTTTGAAATGCTTGCTGGTGGTGCCAGCCAGAAAAAACGCAGTCCTAGAAAAGCCACCCACCTCTTCATTTGAGACACGGTTCTTGTGACGGGCCTGGCCATTTGCACCGCTGGGGCACGGAGGTACGGCACAGCCTGCGGCATCTGCTTGGGCCGTGGCTGCGCACTCCCCTCCGCTCCGAGAGGGGCAGCTGGTGGGAACAGACCTTTCTTCTCCACTATACATCCCAGCCGCAAGCTGACTCAAGGCTTCCATATATCAGGATGAGAGATTAATACAGCTTAAATCTCCTTCTGCTTCCATTAGGCAGATGACACTACGCTGAGAATCTGATCGCGTTCCTGCAGGGCAGAGGGTTTCAGTCTAGGACAGCATTTTAGAGGATTCTGGCATAGCCAAGACTAATATCTTGTGTCTGCATTTAAATATGGTAGTTTATTATAGTTTCAAAATTTGCTGCATGGCTAGAAACCACTTTATGTAAGGCTTTAAAGCATGTGCACTTACAATACGTGTGCAGTCAGGGAATTACACAGCCACAGGTTTTTAAACACAAATACATGCAGGCTCCTATTGATATGATAAACTATCAGTAACATGTGCTGCAAAGCTTCTTAAATCCTCATTGACACAACAGAGCACTATTGTGTCAATAGTGAGCAGATTAATGGGGTATTGTCAGGCTATTTCGGGCCTTAACTTTCATTTATCCTAAAACTTGTTCTTCATTGTAACTCTTAACCTTTGGATTCTGCCAACACAGTTCTTGTCACAAATATACTAATGGAATTAAAAGAAACCTGGCTTTTAAATGTTAATTACCTCTAGAATGATTGATTTGTAAAAGAAACACATCAGCAGAATCTGAAAGTACAGAGGCACGATAAAATGGAGCGAGTGTCAGCCCAGGAGGCAGAAACGCTGGAGGACCAGCTCTGGCTCCATGCGCCTGTCCCTCCCTCTGAGATGGTAATGAGAGCACTTACTCACCTATCGCACAGGTATAGTTTATGGATTATTCCTATTGTCTAAAGTACTTTTCACCCTCTAAGTGTTTTACAGACTTAGGCAACACTCGTTCATGAATTTGAAAATGTAAGCAAAATACTCAAAATTTACATACAGATAAAAGAACCACCATCTGTTAGAACAACAAATTGAGTTTTTGCTTCATTAAAATACAGATAATACTAAACTAATATGTGTTTAAACCAGACATTTCATTCTGCTTGAATGCCTCCATTGGGTTTATAACCAAGGCTGAATTGATTTCAGCAAGCAGAAGCGTTCATTACAATCACTGCTTCAGCCACACGGTGATTTGGTACGCGCAGTGCAGGGCAGTTTGCACGTTGGGAAACACTTTCCCAGCACGACTGGCTGGGAAAGTGTAAGCAAACGGTGCATCCCTAGGAAACACCAAGCGCTGAGGGGAATGGTATGGATGGTTTCCCCCTGCCCGAGCCAGAGCTGAACCAGTGACTCAGCACAGTACACGGCTTCTGAATGAAATATGAAACTTGTATTTTGAGGACGTGTTCATTTAAGCTGTGTCATTTCCAATAAAAACAGCAAACGTCAGTTACAGAAGGATGGTCAAATCACAGTAATGCCAGGAGGCGTTGATGTTATATCCTAAGAGTCATTATAATTTAGCTAAATATTTTCCTCCTCCGTTCTCTTTTTTTCCTGCAAAAAGGCACCACATTTCGCCAGTGCATACAGACACCTGCCTATGGCATGACATTGTATAGAGGAATAGGTACATAATTTAATATGCGTCAGATATATAATTTCCGATGAAGTAGATATGCACAGGTTTTATATTCACTGGCCTTAAATCTGAGTTGCAAAGTGCGGATGTTATGACTTACCTTGACTGTAATTAAGTTTGATAATAAAAGAGAGTAGAATTTATTTATTATAACTGCATAAAATTTGTTCGACTATTTAAGGTGCTATTCAATGAATAATGCTCCCATAGCAGGGGTAAATATTAGCCTGCCTGATAATATTAGTGTCTATTAACAACCTAGAAAAGTTATTTTCATACAGCTCTGGTTTTATGTGCCTTCGCGCCTTCTCAATATCTGGGGAGCCATTGCACGGGGCAGGGCAGGCGTGTATAGTATGTGAATAAGTGTAGAACAATTTCCCTTTTCATCCCTACTGACCAGTGAAGAATTCTCTTCTTTGGATTTTTAAGAACGTAAATGTAGAAAGTGGGAAACTCAAGCTAAAATGCTTTGCAGCTCATCACTGGAACAGGGTTAAAGCCGCATAAGCTGAAACTGATCGCTCATTGCGATCACCGTGCGCCTGGACAATGCGGAATTACATGTTTTCTAATGCTTACCTCTGTTAGATGGATGCCTACTGTTCCTGGCTTTAGCATCCAGCCTCCATGAAACCCTTGCTGAAGTTATTGCCTATTTGTAGCCACTTACTCACCCCTGTACCCCATGGTTTAGATCCCAAGAAGATGGGTCTTTAATCTGCCTGGAGTGCACTTAGATCCTATCCCTGTTCCATCACCCTGAACCTTGTTGCCTGGGGACAGACAGGTGAAAATCCCAGTGTTTGGCTGGCAAAACGATAAAACTGAGCCAACTGTTTTCTTTCTCCTGAAGTCCTGAGCTGGTAGCAGTATCAATGCAAGTCAGAAGTGTGACATTTCAGAACATTGTCACTTGTGATTTACACCAATAGGCTAAAAATAGCAAATTGTTAATATAACAAGGCTGTGCTGTGTTGATACAGGCAAGTAATTGTTTATAAGTCAAGTACTGTATCAAGGGTGGTAAGTTTAAGAAAAGACATCCTAATTTGATCCTTGTAAAGAGTATCCGATTCAGGTAGCACTTAAGTGTAGCTCTTCATAAAACCTGAAGGAAAGAAAATAATTCTCTCCTGTTTTCCAAATGATGTGCAACTCCCCCTTTTTCACCTACAAAAGGTGAAAATCACCCTTGCCAGTTGTCAGAAAATTAATAAGAGGCACTTAAAAGTGATTAGCATTTTGTAAAATGTAGGAAGACACAAAACAGTTTCAATGCTTTCTTTTAGCATCTTCTTGGGTACTGTGCTGAGAATCGTTTTGAAAGAATTTCTGACTGTCAAAACTTCAATTTATCATCATTGTTCTCTTTTTCATATATCTTTCTAATCTGCCTCCTCATTTGGAGGGATGTGTAGAAATCTCAGGTTGTATGCCTGTCACTTGAAGGCGTAGTGATAATTTTCTGCTAACACTGATGGGCTGTGCATCCAAACTTGGCAACTTCATCCTGGCTCTGTATAGGATCAGCATGTGCATATGCTTCCACTCTCGTCATTTATCTCTCCAGCTGGTGTAAGGAATGGGTCCACACTGCTATGCCATACCCACCCACGATCACCTGACATCAGCTTACCTTGAGAAGCGTACAGAACACTATATTGAATATTTAAGCGATAAATCTAATAGCTGCTCTCAGTTCTTACTTAGGCAAAAGTCTGACTGAAATTCAATACACTGGCTCTCCAATTCCTCCCATCTACCTCTGGGGAGGTAAAGGAGATGTGCCAGTAATTAATAAAAATAATTGGGAAAATAATACTTTTTTAAATGCCTTGGCAGTATACTGTGGGGGTCAGCCAGCGGGGATCATGTGGGATCCTGCACGGATGAACCTGAGGCCAGAAATTCCCCCTCTGCAGAGGCTGTGGGGCTGGCGGAGCCCCATGTCAGCCACGGGGGGGGGGGTGGGTGGGAAGAAATAGACACAGACACAATATTTGTGATGTGCTGTCCTGTGTATTTTCCTACTTGAAACATGCTTACAGTGAAATCTGGATGGCTGTACGTCAAAGTTAAGAAAAGGGATTCAAGCAATAAACTAACTGGGCACAGGCCTGTAAAACTGGTCTTTCCGGCCTGCAAGCTCCCAGTCAGGGCCGACGCTGAAACCCGGCGCTCAGGCCAGCGGTTCTGGCCATGGCGCTCTCCTGCAAAGGTCACGGCAATGGTAGGATGTGATTAATTCCTGGTCCTTGCAAAAGAATAATCTTGTAAAAAACCTGATCCCACAGAGGGACAGCTGTACAGGGCAGAGCTAGGAACAGGAGAGCCAAGCGGAAGGCATTGCCATGGAGCCCTCTGGCACGGAGTGGGGGGTGCTGCCAGCTCCCCTCAGCGCTCACTGAGAGCAGGATCAGGATCACTGAAAGCAAGAAAACGCCATTTTCTGTACAATGGGCTAGGTATATTACGTCACCTATCTTTTGATAGGGGATTAATTTCAGACATCTAAGGTATTATCAACAAAATATTGTACTTGGATTTAATGGCACACTTCCGAGGTGATCTTCCTCACAGCCCACAATTTTCATTTCCAAAATTTCTTTTGTCATACTGCTACTCAGTACAGCTCCACCGTCTGCAGGGTTTACCTACACTTTTCCTCACTAGTAGTAAAATATGATGCCATTTCCAGGCATAGACAGAGGAAAAGAAGTATTGGTAACAAATCTATGTTCATGGCATATAATCGCAAGACGACAAGACACTTAATGTTATCTATTTATGTTATATATAGCACCTACTGTTACACAAAATCGCTTTTCAGTCCCATTTTAGGGGATTACCTAATCCTGTAATTGATTCTGTGTGACGAGTCCCCCTTGTCCTATGGAGACCCAGTGACCTTCAGAACAGGGACAGGCCTGAAAACAGTCCATTATTTCACTGTTATTTATGTGTAAATTACAAGATAATGTGGGATGGGAACAGATGATAATTTTATCTTTTTATTTACTTCACTGGGCTCAGATTTTACATGTTTTTTGTCCCGGCCCAGAAGAAAAATGACTCCCTGTCAGTAAGAATGACCAAGGACAAGACTGGTGTTTTCTTTAAGGTAAATCAAGTAGTCCCTTAGAAACTCAGCTGATCATACAGGTTCCCAAACAGCTCAGAGCTACAGTAAAGCTACTATCTACTGTAACTGCCACATCTCAAATCTTGCAGTTAAGGGGTGAGGCAATTGCTCACTGGTTATAAATACCAACAGATTAGTTTATCTATAGATTGGTATCTTATTACTCATTCCAGAGTCCATAAAATTCAACACGAATCAGCTTGGCTTCGTGTATCAGCAATCCCATCCTGCACAAAGGTGAGTCCACAGGTACTGGCTGATGACATTTTATGGTTGTGGAGGTTTTAGTATCACAGAAAACAAGCAATGGGGCATGCGTGCATGTGTAGGCTTACACAGACACATCCACAGACACACGTAAGCCTTGCTCCTTTGCTGTCCCACCAAATATAACTCCCTGGATTAAGGCCTTAAATAAGACTCTAAGAATGTAATTTAGTACAGTCTGAATCTCCCTTGGGCAAGCCTGAGGTGGCTCCTTGGGCTGTCACAGCTAAGCAGCTGTCCAGCCTGACGCTAGCTCAGGAGCCAAAAACCTGCCTCATCTGGGGGACAGTAAAACACTTGTCAAGGATCAGACAGACATTGTTCATGGCTGATGGAGGGAGGGTGCTTAGAAAATAGTTAATGCCAGTAATCACTAAGAATAGAAAGGTAAACAAACTGCTTGTAAATTTGTGTTTGCTCGAACTCTGAAATAAAGCCTTACCACGTTTCCCCTGTGCATTCCTGACCAGCAAGGGGGTGGACTCTTATCCTGGGTTTGGGGAAAGATGATCAAACTATTTACTTACACCTCTGTGACACACACAGAAAGTTCACAGCCCACACACCATCAGTTATGACAGGACTTGGCACGTTAACTTGAGTTTCTTTTTAGCGTATGCCCCTTGACATCTCAGTATCTGACTTGAGCCTACGATATTGTGTTCTTGAGGCATAGGTGGACACCTTTGATTATTTTTTCAACACTTACGGCCTTATCTAATATTGCAGTTTGTTTGAAAAAATGACTTCTAGATCTGGTGTACTCTCGTGTGCTAGCTGTGGGCTGAAAAATCTGCGGAGTAGCCATGATTTCTATTCAATAACCATAACAGAGCCATCCATGAAAGGTTTGCTTTTCTCTGTTCTGTGCTTTGCATGTTAGTGCAGAAGAAAAATTTCCACTTACAGAAAGTGAGTGAATACAAACAATTATTATTCTCTAGATACCACATTATCAAACCGAAGCGGTGAAAGTGAGTGCAGGTGGCTTTGATCCTTTGGAGTTACTGCTACTCCTTCCCCCCCACAGACATTTGAAATGGGGCACCATGTCTGAGAGCCACCCTCATATTACTGATCCTGGGACATCTCTTACTACTTTTCTTTCATGGGTGTAAAATGACATATTTTCGCCTTTGAGGTGATGGTAGGTGAGAAGGAGCTAGGTGGCCCATGTCATCCCCACGTTGTTTCACTGATCACAGTCTGCCAGCTGCTTGTATGACTATGCATGTCAGCCCACTAATCTTGAGTGATGCAAAGCTCCAGGGAGTCTGGGGAAATACCATTGTCTGTGACAAGTCATGCAGGAAACAGTCATGCAAAGGAGCTGTCAGGGAGGGGGCTTGGTCTAGAAGAGGAGGGGTGTGTGGGGTCAAAAGTGTAGAAAGCGCTTTGGATCCAAGGCAATATAAATTAGCAGTGGCACCTATTCTATCCCACAAAATCTTGTTGCAGCACATACTGGAAGAATTAACATAGGAAAAATATACAACAAAGAAGTAACCAGTGATCATCAAGTTACTACTAAATCCCCTGGATGGTGCTTGACTTGGAAAAACAGGTTCAGGTAGGAACGCCAATACTATTATCTGACGTGGCTCCAAAAAAAAAAAAAAAAAAAAAAAAAAAAAAAAAGAGTAAGCCGTGACATCTCCATTCAAGCCCAGAGACTGCTGCAGGCACTCTGTTCCCTCTGCTGCTTGCAGTGATGCAGTCGTGGCTGCCGTGGCTGTTAGCTACAGATGTCCCCTTTTCTGTGTCTTTGTGGATAAGCAGAGGGTGCGAAAAGTGGTTCTTTATCTGAGAAGCAATGGAAGAAACAGCACTTGTGGCTCCAGCCAAAGTTTTCCAGCTCCTTTTATAGATTTGACTTTTTAAAATTAGTTGCATAATGAGGTGCCAGGATTTTAGCAGCCTGTTATTGCAAATAAATCATTTTATAATAAAGTCTCTACTGTCCAGTAGCCAAAGATAACTACAGGTTATTCTCAGCTTTCCTATCAAAAGCTGTTTCAGAGTTGGGTATTTTATCCGAGTACTTCAGATGCTGCCTGAAGAACTTCCTGTGTTAAGAAGAACCCTGTTTATTTTGTGCATATGTACTTGGCATGCTGGCATGGAATGCCTGGTTGGTGCCTTCTCTCCCTGCCGTCATTAGCCACACGTGTGCATCAGGCCAAGAGCTCAACACTAAACCAGAGAGGGACCGAAACGTCTCTGCATCCTCCTGTATCCAGACCACACAGAAACACTCCCCATATGTGGTAGGGGGGATGCGGCTGCATGAAGCAGAGGCTCAGCTGGCACCCTGCCACCTGGCAAGTCCCCCGGCTCTGCCCCAGGCTTGGAGCGTGCTGCCAGGTGGGACAGCACTTTGTCCTGGCAGCGACGAGAAGAGAGTGGAGCTGGGGGAAGACACCAGAGCAGAGGGGGGAGAAAGCAGATGGTCCAATGCTCAGCCAGGTGACAGGTAATTTAAGAGCAGGTCAGAGCCGAGGTCAAGCTCGGACTCCTATCATGTCACATTGCCAGGACGCAAGCTCAGGTGAGCTTTGGACATGTCAGGAGAGGGATGTTAGGCCATACGACTTCGTACTACAAGACCCAAGCCAGCAGCTCTCTGAGAGGTGGATTGTGTATCACTCCTGCCCATCAGTAATGTCATGGCGCTGATGTCAGGCTGACAATTTAGATTCAAAAGCCTTCCTAGAAGGATCAGGATAGCACGTGTGCATGTGTTCCTGGGGTTGCTGGCCATCTGGGCTGCTCCTAAAGCCGTGTGGTTTTACACCCTGCCCATGTTTCAGGCATCCTGTATCCAGCATGTCACCAGGGAGACCTGCATGCGCTAACTTGCTCTCTGATCTACACCCCTTCATAGACTTTCAACACAGCCAAAGCCTATGTTCTCCCTAGGATCTTCAAAACCCTTTCAAAAAAGACCTGATGACAGAAAGCCTTGATTTCTGTTGGGACTGCATAAAGAACGCTCTTTTCTCTCAGTTGCCAAACAAACAACAAAAAAGTGAAATGTATTTTTCAAACTCTTCCTTACATATAAAATGTCCTGGCAGGTTTATCATATAATATCCATTGCAGCAGTGGAAAATATCAAAGGGTCATGGTTTGAAATTAAACAAAAAAGCACCCTTTGCTGTCTCAAAAGCAATACACTGTTCCCTCTTCCTCCTTTTCCTTTCTCACCTGCAAATTGCCATGCAGTTTGGTGAAGTAGGATTAAGTAGCCACAATAAACATACCCATGTGAGGCCAGCAAGTGCAAATGGAAGGAATCGCTTTACTTTTTAGCCCAAACCTTCTGTTACTGCGGCAAATGGGATTTTTTTCTTGCAGCTGACTAACAGAAGCCGATTTAGGCCCTTTGCACTTGCTGCCAGCCAGTGTTCTCATTCCAAAAATAGCCTATTGAAGAAAGAAGTGTCAGTTGCTGTCTTCAACAGGCTGCTTTCTAAACCCATTGTTAGAAGGTACCTACTTCAAATGAAACCTGGCGCGTTACCATGTCGGTGGGCAAAGTGCCACCTAACAGATGGGCAGTGGGTAGGCAATGCCAGGGATTCAGCCTGTAGATCAACCTTGAGTAACAAGGTTGTATTCCCACCTGAGAACGTCAAAGCCTGTAGCTGTGCTCTACCATAACCTGTGTCCTTACATGCATTGCTGCCCAGCCACCTCTACGGAGTATTTAAAACATATTTCTTTGGTGTTGAGCCCATACTGCTCTGCTCGACAGGGCACCAGGTCTGAGTTTTGGCTGGGTGAGCCTGGCCTGCCACTCTCTGTGATGAAGGTGTGGGCAGGACCACGTGAGTAGTGTGTGTCTTTCAGTGCCTTTCTCCCCACGGTGGCATTTCCCAGCAAACATGTGGGAAAACACTTCAGAATGCTGTAGTCGTGGCAAAAGCTTCCAGAAACACCTCAGCAGCTGTGGGAACGGTGAGAAACCACAATGTAGGTATCTCTGACTTGGGCTGCGGGAGTCCAGCACAGGGTTAATCTCAGTGCTCAGGTCCCCCCTACACTTAGTGTTAACATACGCCCAAGTATCAGGTGGTGAGAGCAATCCTGCTCTCATTTTGTACTAGTCTCACAAATCCCCGCACTCTCAAGTGCGTCACAAGAGCATCAGGCCTCGATGAACTGGGATTTGTATGCCACAGCCTCAGGAGACGAGTCTGACGATGAAATCTCCACCTTTCAATGCGTCCTGTGCAAAAAAAAAAGCCTCAGCCTTCGAGTGAAATGCCAGCCTGTGCGTGGAGACTTTATCTAGGTTCTTCTGTAGTACTTATTTGTATGAAATGTGTTACAGACAGTCTCAAATTAATGCATGTAAACTCTATCTGCATCTTTTCAAAATCCCCTCTTATATGTCCCATGAAGCTATTAGTTTAGCTATCACTAGGTATTAAAATTTAAAAGGGTCACTAAATGCATACTGCTAGAAGGAAACAACATTAGTTACACATTACCAGAACAAAACTAAATTAAGAAACAGCTCATTTCCTTTGTACCATCAATATTTTACTCAGCCATAGCCTGGATGCTTGTACTCAGAAAAAGGAATTAATCATTCATGTGCTAATGTACATCCATTATTTTTAAATCATCACTTAAGTAATCATTTTTGTGTGTGCTCAGATGTGTGATGCCTGCTTATGGAAGTGCAGGAAAAAATCAATACAAATTAAATAAAATCTAAAAGGTGGGTATCTGTGAAACAGATGCAAAAGAGTCCTCCATGCAATAAAATCGTAATCAAATTTCTGTAAAACTCTGTTAGGGAGCCATAATTTGAAAAAAATACCGGTCTAATGCTAAACTTATTTATATGCCATGCTACCCTCTTTATTTTGGTGCAAGCATACACAATGCCATTCATCACAGATTCTGTCTTGAAACCTGCGTAAAACTGAAACAACAAAAGCTTTATTGCCATTTAATTTGGTATTGCCACTTCCCAACAGTTTATTTACCGAGAATCGCAGCGCTCGTATCATAACACGGTCTGTGTCTGCACTCGGGGCAGGTTCCCCAAGCCCTTCCCAAGGGAGGTGCAGGAAGCCCCGTGGAAGCGCTTCCAGGCGCGGCGTGCGCAGGGCTCCCTGCTCGCACTGCGTGCTGCACGCCGGGCGTGAGCAACGAGGCACCGCGGCTCAGCACAGACAACGTTTTCCTTTCCTGCAAAGTGTCACACAGCCTTTAACATCTACCCGGTACTGATCACAATAATCAAAGTCTCCTTTCCCCACCTCCCTGAAATGGACTAACGGTATCTCCTGGGCTGGATTTGCTGCTGCCTTGGGCTTGTCATTTACACCCATGGAAAGTGCTTCCAAATGGAGAGCCCTGCTTTGCTCACACGTAAATTACAGCTACTTTACTCAGACATAAATGTCTATCTAAGGTGCCAAGTAGTGAAGAACAGAAGTTAGTGCTGGCTGCATATAAGAAGAGTTAAGATGGTCCTATTAGATTGGAGCCCACAGTCCCACGGAAATTAAATTACCTTTGCTGAAAGTATGATTGCTTCTTTTGGGCTACCCGTATCAGTGAAAGAATATGGCAAAGCTGTTAGATCCCTGCAAGAACGGTGAATTTCACAGAAGAGCAGCGTAATACTCAATGCAGGATTTGGTGTAGAGTGCTGTATGTTTTTTTCTTCTATTGCTTCAGTAATTTTATGGTGATGTATTTTGATGACAATTTAAGGGAGCTCTGTGTTTATGAGGCAATAACAAAATCTCCTGCAAAATAAATTCCAAGTCCAAGTCGTCTATTAATATATATATATAGTATGGCTTCTTGTGAATTAATGGAGATGAGCCGGAACAATGCTCAGGAGAAAGCAAGAGTGAGCGTGTACCTTGGTGGGAAGCCTTGGGTTCCTTTTTCATCTCAGACCTGACATTCTCAGCCTGTGACATGGCGACACTGGTTAAGCAGGCAATACTTCCATTTTGCAGCAACGTCTGAGGGCTAGCAGTGCGTCCCACTCAGCTCTGCACCAAACCCAATGCTTTCCAATATTTTGTTTTGAATAAAGGACCTCTTTTCCTTTTTTCTTCCTCTCTTTCCCTTCTTCCTACATCAAAATCTTGTCCAGCTGAAATTTCTGTGAAAACCAGTGCATCTCTGTGAACTGTTTCTCCCTCACCACGACATCACACGTCCAGCCAGCTCACCTGCAAATGTCACTGACTCTGAGCAAAAAGAAGCACGTAAGTATAACCAGCTTACTGAGAACGGGTAACAGAAGCACCATGAACTGACCGTGATCCAGATGTAGCATGAATGACTGTATTTTAGACTGCAAGGAACTGAGAATTTAACTTATCTTGGAGAGAAGTACCTGGTGAAGCTGGGTTTGGCCACAGCCTAGGGACTCCCCGAGGAGCACGCAGCAGCTCAGTACACGCCATGTAGGCACCAAACCAAGCACACCGTTTACATCCCCTGGCAGTACAGAGCAACCACTGATGAGTTGCCAGTCCAGCACACAGACATAAGTCCATAACCCTGGAGAACCGGATTGGATCTGTTTATTTAATTTCAGCCTAATTAAGTGACAATGCATGGTCATGAGCAGTATACAAGGCAAAAAAGCCCCCAGTTGCCAGATGAAGCATTTACCAGCTCCGAAAAACGCTGCCAGTTAACTGTGCAGGGCAAGCACTCTTACAATTACACAAACAGTTAAATAAATACGGATTTTAAAGTTCTTCTCACTTTTTATCAAATACAGCTGTTCTCAAGGCCTACAGCAAGAGGGAGGGAGGTGAATGGGAGGGCAATGAGCTTCTCAGTCCCCATGAGTGCCACCTGGGTGGGTGGAGGGAGGACCCTCTTCTAAATGAGATGCATTTGTGTTGGTGACACAGGTTCTTTGCATGAGCGGTCTGCAGGGATCTACCTGACCACTTAAGATTAAAGTTGCTGTTGATACGAATGCAAAGTTTGACCTATAATTAAAAAAACCAAACAACCCAGGTCATTTTTCTAGGTGCCCAAAGGACTAAGGGGGTCTTTCCCAGTTCAGAAGCTGCAGGTTGGCTGGGGAACACTTGAGAGGAGAGATTCAGCTTTCTGCGTGCCTATGGGCCTCCAGAGCTCCCCATGCAGAGGGTCCTTGCAGAGAAACCAGAGCGGGAGCTTGCACAGATGTAGAGAATTGCCCCAAACCTACGTCTGTGCATCCACCGTCCCAAAACACGCACACATACGCCTTTTTTGCCTTTGCTCAAATTCAGCAAAGTGTTAAGTGTCCTGAAATGCACTTCATATGATGTGAAGGATAAAAATGTCTCCGTCTTGCTTGTGCCAGTTTATTGCTAATGTGGGAAGGTGATTCATCAATGGATGAAATGAGATTTTCAAGTTGTTTTAAAATGATGAGGTAGTTTTCAGAGCTCACACAGTTTGTGACTAGATACACGATTTATGAATATATTTGTCAAATAATGTATTTGACAAGTTTTAAAAACATTTCTGGCTAATTGCTTTTATTACTCATCAATCCTGAAAGGGGAATAGCAAGAGAAGATTGTATTTTACAATTCGTGTTTTTCTAGTCTCCCTCTTGTCACAGCTCAGCGAGAGGGATGGCAATGTAAACACTGGATCCATGTCTTCCCAGGGTTTTTCTTTGGTTTCTTGTTGATTTTCTTTGTTCAAGCTAGACTCACCCTTGCAAGTGAAACTAGACAGGAGATTGGCCAGTCCCAAACTTCAATTTACAGTTTTGTAATTGACTGGTGCAATTATGATTGCTTTCAGCACTGTGTGACTTTTTCACAGCCCTTTGACTGATTTTTTGTTTTGATTTCACTCTAAACCATGCCTACGTTTCAATCTATTTCTTACTGGGTCCCATTCAGATGTATCATCTTCAGGATTACGTTTTCCTATTAAAAGCTTGATTGCAAGATGGATTCAGGGCTCAGACACATGCTCACTTAACAAAGCAGATGCATCAATTTCCTCAAGCTGTTTGTTACCACCTGCTTGTCAGACGCCGCGTCCCACCGAGGAGTGGATGGAGAAGACCGTGTGAGCGTTCAGTAGCTGCTTCAATGCAAAGTCTTGTGGCTCAGTTAAATTCCCTGGACATGTTCCCTTCCATCTGCAGATGGCTAAGCCTCGAGCATGCATTTAAGGCCCACTGACGTAGGCTAGAATTATTAATGATCTGAGCAGTTTTCCTGATGGAGACCAGAGTTTCCAGACCTACGATGAGATACACCAGGGGACTTCCAAACCTGTCGCAGGCAGCCGCTGGGGCTCTGCTTCGGCAGAGCAGGCTGCCAGCACCAGCGCTGGTGCAGGACCAGGTGCTCAGGCTGGGCAGACGCAGCCCCTCCTGCTGCTGATGCTCATTACCAGGCACAGCTGCTTTTTACTGCCCCTCTGCCAACCACTGCTGCCCTGTAACTCTGCCGGCAGAGCAGACGACGTGCCTCGTCCCTGCACTCTCTGGGCAAAACCAGGCAGCCGGCTTAACCACCTGCTTAAACGATTTAAACCTAATATAGTTTTAAATCCATCACAGCCTAGAGGAAAAATAGGGAGAGGTCTTGGAGACCATTCTGCTGAATACATGTGGGGAAATTTCTGACACTGGACTGGTAACTGGGGGAAGTAAAGCAGTGATGTCCTAAACCGCAGTAATGGTTTTGTTAACTGATATTGTGGGTTTACGGCCACTTCTCTGGGACTACTAGAGGAGAGGGGGTGGGGAGTGTTACTCTCAGATGTAAATCTCTGCAAGATCAGCATGTACACACCCTTCACAAACCTGCTCATGCAGCCTGCACATAAGTCTACAAGGAGTTGTTGATTCAGGTTTTTCTTAGAATCACAAATATGTTTTTTGGAACTTAATGCAGTCTGCTAAACTATCTTTTAGTAAAAAATAAACCAGAACAACATAGAAGGCATAGCACCAGCCAGTGCTGTGAAGGCCAGACTATTATACTGAGAGCAAGAGCCTGTGCACGTACACTGAATAAACTTCTTTTCTGAGAATGTGCCTTACTCAGATCCAGCCCTGCACACGCACTCTGCTGGGCTGGCTGGCATGGGACAGTTACTGCCTGAGCCAGTCCTCACAGACAAGGGCAAGAGGTGTGTTCTTTACCACTCTTTCTCAGCCTTGAATATCCATCGCTAAGACACAAAATTCAACAGTCAGCTTTATTTCACTTGTGGCACCGTTTTTGTTTTTGTTTTTGTTGTTTTTGTTTTTTTTTTCTTGTATGTACATTTTAAAGTTATCTGTGCCTTCAGCAGAGGGTGACAAGCTGTGGTATTGTCACCCAAACAGCTCAGAGATGCCAGCTACAGCAAGCAGGGTGAGCAGAGGCATTTCAGAAACTAATAAGAGTGGAGGGATCTGCATATTCATAGCAGGAGGGAGACGGAGCCACACATACAAACTGAGCAACTGCCACCAATGGGCAAGTTGATTACTATTTATTTGCAGGGGTAGAGAAATGAATTCTAACTGGCTGAGATGCTTTTGTTGTGAAATACATATTTGGCTACAGCAAATGGCTTCAAATCAGAAAAATGACATTTTTGTGCTGGCTGTTTATAAACAGGATGTAGTTAGGGTAAGGCACCCACAGCTGCAGTAGCTGCAGATTTTCAGGGCTAGATTCAAATGCATCGTACTTTATCCTTAGTTTCATATTTGCTATGGCCAAGGCTGTGCAGTGGAACAGGGAACCCAAGAAAATAACCTGACTGATTGGTTGGCACTCAATGTTGTCTGCCAGCTCATTGTTTTCAAGAGAGTTTGTGTCTTTAGCTGAAACTTTAATCAAAGCGTCACAGGCCCAGTCCTGCTTCTGGGAAAGTCAGTGTCAACGTCAGCAGCCTAGTTAAGTGCACAGCGGGGTCTGCACTCAATAAAACTTGAAAACGGGGAAACCTCTTCAATATTAAGAGTGAGTTTAGCTGAGATGAGCGGCAGAACTTCAGAGCCTGTTTCTGGCTGCCTGACCCCAATGGGATGGCAGCTGGAAATGGGCAAGGAGAGGGGTAGGATGATGGGGCAGCATCAGAGATACAGCTTTCTATAAAGACAGGGGCAGCTTTAATCCAGAACTTACCTGTCAGATATATCCTTATCACTCATGATAAAATTGGTGGGAGTGATTTGAGGAAATCACAGAAAAAAGCTATCTTTTGCGTAATTGTGCTAAACTAATTCTTGCTTCTTACAAGAAAAACATTCTGGAGGTAAGAGCAGCTTTCTAAGGCAAAGAAAAGGAAGATAGGTGGGACTATATGTGAATACAATTTAAGAACACAGTAGTTAGCAGATGTATTTTACTGATGAGACTACGTCTGGGGTGCTGTATCCAGTGCTGGAGTACCCAGTACAAGGAAGACATAGACATACTGGACGGAGTCCAGTGAAGGAGTGAGAAGATGACTAAGGTCTCTGAGCATCTGCCAGACATGGGGATTGCTGGGTTTGTTCAGCCTGGGGAAGAGAAGGTTCAGGGGGATCTTACTGGTGTGTATAAATTACCTGATGAGCGGGATGTAAAGAAAACAGAGCCAGACTCTTCTCAGCAGTGCCCAAGGAAAAGAGGCAATGGGCACAAACAGAAATACCAGAAATTCCATTTAAGCATAAGGAAAACTCTTTTTGTACAGTGAGTATGGTCAAACACTGAACACTGGAACAGGCCGCCCAGAGAGGTTGTGGAGCCTTCGTCCTTGGAGGTGCTCAAACCCCAACTGGATACAGTCCTTTGACAGTCTGTTCTGGCTGATCCAGCTCTGAGCAGTGGGACTGGGCTAGATGATGTCCAGAGGTGTCTTCCAACCTCAGCTCTTCTGTGTGATTCTATGATTATTTTATACAGGGAGCAACTGGGAAACATCAGCTTGTTTATTTTATAAAACTTTGTCAGGGGCATTTATGGGTAAGGAATAATGCAACTTGACATGGTGTGGACTACTACTGACCGATGGGTGTCTGCATCTCAGTGTGGTTCAGGAACTACAGTAGTGAAATGTTTAAGCAGTTGACAGAAGTTGTGCTCCAAACTGGTATACATAGGGTTTGCTTTTGACTCCAGTAATAAATAATGCAACTTATCTTTTGCCAGCAAAATACATTCCTGTGACACCATCAGAAAACTGCAGTGAGTTGGCCATGGTATTCATCATTCTTCAGCTTCCACTCTGTGGACAACAGCTTTTCTTGGTTTTTTTCCCCTATATCTGTCAGTAATGGTACTAATAAGTTTTGAAGCAAAAGAACAATTTGTTACTTTAGAATTAGCACCGTGACTGCTCTTTGTATGGAAATAAGGTTATTCTGCTCTAATGAAATTGCTGAGCTGAATGCACAGTTTGAAGTTCATGACCCATTGAAATGATGATTTATGGACCTTTCTGGCAAATTACCTGTGTTAACATCATACGTAATATATTTCTATCACTAGACCTTTGAAAGGAGTTTTCTTTGGCAAGATTCTTCTCTTGTTTGTTGTAGATACTTTTGTTCCCTCAATACTGTCCCATAGGAGGGTTTAAATTTTACAGTGCCCTAGAAAGCTCTTAAGTTTCTGCTTTCAGATAAATGCTTGGTGGTGTCCAGGCTCAGTCCACTTGGGTGGATGTTACAGTGGAAAGCCTTTCTTCTGTACTATCACCAATTTACATATGATCTCAGCTCTGGAAAGACGGGTCATGTTGTCAAGATCTGCACCGAGATGTGACAGAGAAAGAGGTAAGGAGAAAACCAGCAAGACTTATCAGTATGGCCAAGGAAGCTGCAATGTGATGATGTCTGCTCCCACATCTCCCCTTGCCTTCTCATCTGTGCTCAATGTTAGACTTGTTACATGAGAAGATGAGAAAAATCAATGTGAGATCAAAGAATTAGGGCAAGATCATGGTGGATCAAGAAGCATGTTGCTTATGTAGGATTATAATACAAAGGGCAAAATAAGTATGTGGAGCAAAAAATGCTGGCAAATAGGAACAGCATGGTGTGGATTTCCCTCTGTTGCATTTCATTCATTGAAAATGCTCAATATATGGCAAATATTTGGGAGACCAGTGCCAGAGCAGTATTTTGTATATTCTGTGGATGGAAGTGTACTGGGAATCTGGTCAGCAGTGTAATTGTTTATATTCATTATAAACAATCTGTGTTATTTGGCAAAAAACCCTGCCTTTCTGAGTTGACTCTTGTTGTTGCTGTTGAGATAGTTCCATCAGCTGGTTGTAATTTTACTTCGGGGGCATACAAAAGTACACTGTATTTCTTCCAAATTATCTGTGGGAGAAACATGAAAAATACACTAAAGGCCCCTTACTCTTGTGGGACATCCTCTGGCCTTCTTTCAATAGTCTTTAAGCACCATAAGAGGATGCAAATAAGTTCAGTTTGTGCGTGCCTTGTAGCACTGTTACATACCTCTGCATCTTCTTTTTCAGTCTTAATCCCCAACTACTTTTGTCTTAAACAACGATAGCAGATAAAATAATGAAGAGAATTGCTATTGAAGGTAAAACGGGGCAAGGGATGGGGGGGCAAAATCTTGCTGTGAAAAAGGTAAACCCCTATTTGGTTTTAAAGATGAAGCAAATAGTAGAGAAGCCATTTTCTGAGCCCTCTGCACAAGGCTGAGTCTCTCCCAGAGAGGTAAGTAGGGTTTCTGCAAGATGGGATGTTGCACTTGTCCTAGCCACCCTGCACCTGAAGCACTTGTGCTTGCTATAAATATGTACTCGTGCTCCTGCCTAGAGCATGGGGAGTGTAAAAGATTTTCTATCTATCAGATATTTGGGAGATTCCAAGTGATCCTTTACTGTATGAGGAAGAATGTATCTTCCGCCCCTTTTTTTTTTTTTTCTGCCTAAAATTGCACAGAAAAGGTCTGACAGTGAATTAGCCAGTAAGCTTCATGTAGTCTCAAGTCTGCCCAGAAAGGGTCAAAGCGAGGACGTGAAACCTGAACTTTTACATCCCACGTGTGTGTTCTAGCTACTAGGAACTGGTCACTCCACAGGAGGATTTCTCTGTCACTCCTGAGCTCTTCCAATTTGTAGGAATAATTAAGTATTCATTGAACTAAATGAGAGATGGATTCTACAGTCCAGCAAGTCTGAGCATTCACCTTTGGTGTCACTGATGCAGGTTTGAGTCTCTGCTCCAATGACTCCTCAGAGCAAACAGGCACGGCTGAATTGCTGGGCTGGGATTGCTTTTGCTTGACTGAAGTTTTCCAGAAAAAAAAAAAAAGAAAAAAGAAACTTTAAACCAAACTGTTTGTTGAAAGAGGCCTGACCAGCTCTGCACAAGCCCTCCCACACCCCTGCTACCTCTCTGACCGCAGACTGATCACACTCCAGCAAACAGCCCGACAAGAACACGTCCCAGCCAGCAGGGTTTTTGAAGCGTTTCACCAGCAGCTTTACTTCCCTGCCCTCCCGACGGCCCCCGCTGCGGGGGAGCGTGTTGTGCTCACACCTGCGCTTAGGGATCGCAACTGCACGAGAACATCAAAGAATTCTCCCACATGCATTAGGTGCTTTAAAATCTTCCCAGTGATTTTCTGTTTTTCCAGCGTTCTCCCCTCGCCCGGTTTTGTCGAGCCGCCGCTCGCCAGGCGTGCAGCCCCCGGGACCCTTACCTGCAGGCAGCGCTGCCAGGGGAGTGCCCGTTCGCTTGGGCTCTGATCTTCCTCCAGGAAGGTGAGGCTCTACTCTCAGCTTACGCCCAGGCTATCTGGGCTCCACCGACTTTGACCCAAGGACAGAATTCAGCTCCTTGCAATCTCTGGTGCCAGAGGCTGAGCTTTAGCTCTCCTTCAGCAAGTTTGGCTCTTTCCCCATACCTCCTGCTCTTGGAAAGCGCAAGCGGCAACTTCTCCAAATTTTGATCCGGCCATTTTCATTTGTTCGGCACTTGAAGAGCAGGGTTTATTTACTGAGGATTTACATTTCTCTGAAGTAGAGAGAAACCAAATAGCACTGCTCTTTAAGCGTGCCTCCGCATTTAGAAAGCATTGGGTTACATTTTCCATTTGAAGCTTTTCTTCTTAAAAAAATAATTCAGACATCCCTGCTGAGACTTCCCGGCATTGCCCGCTCCCTGTAACCCAACCCCCCCGCCTGCAGCCCGCTCGCTACTTGCCAGGTGTGCGAGCCTGTGTGTCACACCAAAGGGTTAAGGCGTAACTGTCGGCAACATGAGCTCTGAAAAGGCATTCAAAGGCAGCTTTATGTATTTTTAAGGGTAAGGTGTGTGCTGTTTTGCTAATGGGATTCATTATCTGTATTTTACTGTAAATGCACCTTTCCCTCTATCGGCTGTGAATGAGAAATTAATTTTATTGACTTTTTGGATGGCTTTTGATTAGCGATGGCTCTCTTCCCACAGGCATCCTCTGACATCCTTCCTTTACCTGAGTGCTATCAGAACTAGTAGGAGGCCACCACCATCTCTATTTGAATGAATTCTCTTGTTATTATAGTGTCAGGCACTCAGCATTCTCTGACCCTGCAATCTAGAGGCCCAGAGTTTCTGCACTCCTGGGAAATACTTCTGAAAAATAGTGATAACTAAGATAATAATAATTCTCAGCACTCCTGTAAAGCTTTTAATCCACTGATCTCAAACCAGACAGCGGCACTTACTACTAGAGGAAAGCTAAATATGTGGCACGAGGGATCCTATCATTTGAAGGAGGAAGCTTGCACAACACGGTGCACTGGGCTGGTACAAAGGACAATGGTCAATTGTATTGGGCAACATACTGATCTCACAGCACTTAATGGCAAAATGACTTCAGTGGAGCCATAAACACAAAAAAGTGTTGTGAAAAGTACCACCATGGTCTCAGTATTCAAAATATGCCTTTTGCAGCAAAGCACTGAAAACTGTACTGCGGATGTTTGCTATCTGTTGCCTATCTTGCGTGCCACACTTGCTGTTTTTGACTGTTTGGTCTCTCTGTCTATCTAATTTCTTTCAAATTTGAATATTCATCAATACAACCTAGTAAAGAAAGTGAAATACCGCAAAAAACACTCTGCCAATATTGTCACTATTTCAAACTGATTTACTTGTATGCCAGATTTTTTTGTTACCTTTCATAGAAAATCAAGGAACCTCATTATTTTTGGCACCAGTACTTATGGTAAATGGCCTTCAAAGCATCATTGAAGAGATTTTGGTGAAGAAAAAATTACATCCGCATGTGTGCATGCCAATATTTGTTCTGGAAAAGTAGGCAAACACATCCAGCTAGGAGGGAGACAGATAATCACGTACCTATATGACAAACTATACCTAATCAATGCTACATGACTGAGAAGTACTTTATAGCCTCAAAGACAATGCACAATCAATCCAAACTGCTAAGAATTGTGTGTGTGTGTGGGGAAATCCTATTTCTAAGATAGGTTTGAATAGCAAGTGCTTCTGAAACAGCTGTGATCCGCTTATGGATTTTCTACAAGCAGAAGGAAAACCTAGATTTCCCCGATGAATGACTTATTGTTAATTATTCACTGAGTCCCATTCTCCCACCTACTTTAATGAACTCTAATATAGTGAATCTTAATACCCAATATAATGAAAGCAAATTTTCACCCTCAGTGCAGTGTGAATGGCACAATCACTTTATTCTTTTATTCACAAAGTGTCAGTCATTCACTTCAGCTCTGGATCATTCAGCAGAACTAAGATGTGCAGTGAATGTGATTCCAGTCATGTCATCCTGTTAGTGCAAAGTGATTCTCAACAGCACTTGACAGTACACTGCTGGATTGGCTCAGTGCATTAAAACAAACCAAATTATTCTGTTTTTATGTACATATTGGTACTTGTTGACATACTAGTAAATTGTTTTAATAGCCTGTACTTATGAAGGTGTATATCTTTGTAGTTAAATTCCAATACATTGTAAAGTATACTTTACATAGAAAATATTACTCTCTCAGGAAAACTGTAATCACAAAATTTAGTCTCAAAAACCACGGCAATGCTACCTGTTTTATCTGATCTTTGAATAGCAATCGTAAGCTAGATGTGTGTGACTGAATCAGAAGCAAGTAGCCCAAGATGCAGCTTTGGAGCGAGGGGAATATAATGTGCTGTCAGTTACAGCCCAATTAAACGCTATTCTACTTAGCTATTTGTGGGCATAGCTGTGGCCTTGATGAAAACCAAACCAAGATATTTTTTTTACTTAATCCTCAAAAATAATTTCCTTTAAGCAGTTTTTAGACCAGATTCATATCTTCTGTCAAACAAAGGAGATGATGAATGCTTCCCACTTTCATGGGAAGGGCGTGCATTGGCCTAGCAAAGCAATAAATAAATCCACAGTGATGAATACTGGCACTCGTTACTCCTTATTCCTGCCTCTGCTTTCAGATCCGTGCTGCCATGCCAACTCAGATGTACAGAAAATATCCTTAGTATGTATCCTGTTTATGAAGATCGACCAGCGTCCTCCAATGTGTGGTAGTCCTTAAAGCCCAGGAGGAAATAATTCACCTCACTAACCTTTAGGGACTTTAGTGCACAGATGACTTGCCAATGTTTTTAATTGGTTCAGCTGTACAAGTTTGATGTGGTTTGCTACACTTGCTGCTTTTGTTATGAAACATCAAAACACCCAGGAAATCTTATTTTAATGCACGTCTAACCTCTCATCTACCCACACAGCTATTACTGGATTGTGGTTTTCAGAATTTGATCAAAGGGGGGTCTTTCAACTACCAGATGAATTAAGATTCATTCCTCGAGCCCAGATACTGAGGGGCAACACACACTGCTGATGCCAGATAGAAACTTTGCCTGCTACTAGCATATCTCCCTGATGTGCCTATGCTTTGCCTGATGGTGTTCACATCCACCTCTCTGTAGGACTTGGCGTCATCTCTCAAAATAGCTGGACCTTTGCCACTTAAGCATTCGATCTGACTCCTTTCAGAGCACAGGTAATTCCTAAAAGCCCTAGAAAACTGGTGTCGTCAATTTGAATACCTTCAGCATTAGAAATATATGAGCTGCATCTACTTTGGGAGGGAGAGAAGAGGATGGGGTAATGGGGCATTCCAAGAGTGGGAGTGGGTCATTTGGGGGTCCCTTTAATTTAATATTGCATAGTTTCTACCAGGAAAACCACAATCATACTGCAAACTTGCCTCCAGGGGAGCCCGATCTGAAAATCTTACAGGAAAGATCTGCAGGGTGAAGTTATTCTCAAAATTACTAATCTTAGCTGCTAGTCCATTGCTGCGTTTTATTCTACAGCATTGGTTGGGAATTGCTGTGTGTTCAGGGCAGAGCTACAGAGCTACAAATGGTTTGTATTTTGCAAACACTGATGGAATGTGATATTATAGAGGCAATGCAGATTTCCTATGGCACGGCTGTCCACTTTGCCCTACTCACCTGAATGTCTGGCTCCCTAGCAAAACTTTTGGCAAACAGGAGAATTCTCAGTAAATGTATGCTTTTGGATGATTCCATCTGAACACTGACGGGTTTTTGGTTGTATGAGTATATATATAGACAGTAAGAAATCTTAGACCAGTATGAGGCAGCAGAAAAGAAAAATAAAACAATCATACAAATAATCTGGAACTGCCAGGACACTGGAATCTGGAGATCTGAGGCAGTTTGCAAAACACCCACAAATGAAGCCTGACCTGTTGGTGTGGTGGTGCACTGCTCCCCCTTCTCCAGGGGGTTCCACGACCCGTGGAGCTGCCAGCAAGGCCTTGGTGCCTTGAGTAATGAGTTGGGCGGTTAAGCACCCCTTGACTGCACCAGTAACTCTTACTCAGCTAAGGCAGAGAATGGCTCTGTCCGTACTGGAACTCCCGTTGCCTGGTCGAAGCAGGGAACAAGAATGGAGACAATCAGTTATTTCCTGACAACCCCAGAGTGCTCCTGACAGAATGCCAAGGCATTAGACTTGAGTATTTCACTGAACCTATGGGGATCTTTTAATAGATATACCTTTGCTGTAATAGACATTGCAAGCTTGAAGTAGTTAGGTTAATTAGGTAACTTTTGTGACTTAAAACAAATTTTACTGATTTGCTGCTAAAATCTTATGGATAAATGTGAATTGTGAACACTCCCTCTCTCTCTCCCCACTTTACATCTAATCTGTTGTCCAAGTCTGAGACGAGGAATAGATCCACCCGCACCTAAACACTATGAGATTTAGAAAGCAAGGGGGTCTATTCTGAACCTCGTGACTCAGCAGAAGGGCCCCCCTTATTCTCTACCCCACTTTCTGTATCTCTCCTATTAGAAACAAACGGTTGACCAGGTCTGAGACTAAGATTGGATCCAGCTGCACCTAAACACTGCAAGGATATAGAAAGCAAAGGGGTCTACTCTAAACCTCATGACTCAATGGAGAAATCTCCTTTACCCTTTTATGCCTTTGATCTTTACAAGCTGTTTCCAACTCTATTCTAGCTTGATTTCAGCTTGATTTATGTCTGTGCATTTACTCCATGTAGTAAGTAATAGTGAACCTTACCATCAAATCTTGTATAGTCACATTTCCACACACTTCATATTAAGCCTGTTTCACTAAACCCTTTGGTGGCAATTCTTTAAGCAACCTGACCTAAACTGTTCCTTCTGTGACAACTGGCTACAGTCCCTCATAGAATCAGAATTGTTTAGGTTGGGAAAGACCTTTAAGATGACGGTCTTTCTCCTTCAGACCTCCTGGAAGCTTTATAACGCATCCTCAGACTTCTATTGATACCTCCTCAAAGTGCAATGCTCCACTTGTGCACAGAAACTGTTGGCTTTCTAAAATGCTAAAACTCTCTGCAAAGATGCACTACAACCATTAACAGCACAAAGGAAAAAAATTATTTACTTACATTTCAATCACTGATTAAACAATAGTATCTGATATAACAATCTTAACTGGACTACGAAAAGAGTAGAGGGTGCAGAGTTCTGTATATAGAATGTAGAAATAAAAAGCCCTTTTGCTTGCATTGTTCATGATGGGAACTTGATAGACAAGCAATAATGATAGTGGCAGAAGTGCAATGGATAGATTCTCTGCAAGAAAAGAAGCCAGACCATACACATTTTCCCTCACACTAAGAAAGCACAGATTATTAGGCATATGCAGTTCTTGTATGCGTGAGATAAAGAGAATACATGGTCCACTGGAAGTATTGTATTTGCATTAGTGTATTCCACTTGCTATAGCATATAATACAGTTGTGGCAGGAATGGTATTACCTTTTTAATCTTTTACAGTATGTGTTATATTTTATAATATTTATACTTTGAAGAATACCTAGAAGATTTGGCCTTGTCCTTATTCCTGTTTCTCAAATGTCAGAACCTGTTCCCATTAAAATCAGTATATTTTGATTTTGACTTCCATGGTATCAGGGTGCAGTCCCAGTACAATCTGTCTGTAGAATACTGTTTTTATCCAGTTTTTGCAATTCAGTAAATATTGTTGATCTCATCTGCATGAAGTATGTGGTCAGCTAAAGGGTGCTTGTGGATAACTGGCTAGCTGAAAAAGGTCTCATAGACATAGTCCAGCTGGCTGGACAAAAATGCACATTGCTCTCAGCTTATCTGAAGTAAAGCAAAATACACTATCCTTGGCTGTCCTTGTTACACAATAACAGGAAGATCGCGGTGGGAAAAGAATGTTACAGGTGGGAACAGATAACTACAGAAGAGAAACTAGGGGCGGGCTTGGTATTTAGGCAACTAACCAATAATGAGCTTAACTTTTGTAATATGTATGAGCTAATTATAACAAGGCATAAAAGGTGACTGTAAGGCACAATAAACGAAGTCTGCTGATCACTCATATTGAGTGACTGTGTCTTCCCTCCGTCGCGACAGGTGCTCATCTTCATTAGAAATGAGCATGCTTTCTAGGCTAAACTGTTTAAAGGGTTATATATCAAATATGCCTAAAGTATATTTAGCAATACCAGAGGTTTTACAAATTTTAGTCTTAGTTTCTCCATTTTTTAAAAATTATACATATACTGGAACAATAGTAATCCCAACATCAACTGCTGCATACCAAGCTGCTCCCACCTGAATGAAGTGATGGAAGGGAGCCCGAGGGAAAAGGGACTAACCTGGTTTGGCAAAGGGAGAATCGCATCTCCTCAGCCTGTCTCTGGTCTGTTCACTTAGGTGTGGACAGGTTTCCATTGCTGGTTGAGGAGGTAATGGCTTACTCTGATCAGCCAGCTGAGCTTCAACAGTTGCCTCTCACTTCTAACCCTTCAAGTCTGCACATTTTGCATAGCGAGGATTTACTTTGGCTGAAAGGAAGGAGAGAGGCATTGCCACAGCAGTTCAACTGGCAGCCTGGAGCGAACAGTAAGTTCTTGCAGGCAGGCTGTAACAAACTGCTGGAGGCAGTAAAGAATATGTGCCCAGAATTGTGATTTTTTAAAAATCAGGATGGAAAAAACCAAACTAAATGCAAAAAAAAAAAAAAAAAGGGAGAAGAGAAAAAGAAGAAATTCCTTCTACATATTTTTATATAAAAACTCCACTCCAAAGTTCATTAAAGTAAATAGCTTCAATAATCATTGAATCAGGCAATCTTTATATCCAGGACTGAATTACGATCCAGTATTAAAAATTTCTGGAGTGGAACCAACTCCAAACCTCTGGCCTGCTGCTAATAACACAGAACACAGCACCAGCCTGCCTGAAAATACTATATTATTTCATCCCACTGCCACATACAAATCATACAACAAAGAAGCTGTTCACGTGAAAACAAAGCCTGGGAGCAAGGTGCTTGTTGCATCCATTTCTTTTGTCTGTTTTTAGTGTCAGGTTTTGGGTTTTTTTTTGCTGTTTTAATGTTCACAAAAGCCGTTACAAATTATTTGGGTCTTAAACTTCTCTTGGCTGCATACACGCAGCTCCCAGTGGTGTTCGAAGAAATGAGTCACTCTTCACATGAATGATAAAGACAAACGATGTGATTCATCTCACCCAACTTCAGCCATAGGCATTTGGATGGATACATTCAGTTGAAAGAATTTGGGAGGCATATAGGTCCCAGTCCTCCTGGCTGAAGGGAGCCCTCAGCCCATACCACCTCTTGGTCCTTTCCCTCCCCTGGAGGCTGCTGCTCCCTCAGGTCAGCCAGCTCAGCTACACCTGGGAGCAATCCCAAATTTGTGCCAACCAATGTGAACCAGGTTAGCTTGGAAAGTTTCATCTTCATACCAGAGCAGGTATCAGCCTCCTTCTGCTGCAGATAGAAGGTGGCTACAAAAAAGAAGGTACTAGAGAAGACAAACTACTACAGATCATACTGAAATATGGCACTGCTCTTCTTGTTAAATTACGTACAAAAGCTCACTGATGATGTTCATTTCCTTAACATCACTGTGGACTGAAGAAAGCTGTCTTATCCCTGATGTCAGCATAAACGCTTGTTTTCCTTTTTTCCTTCATTTTTATAATTAGTGTATTTTTACAATCTGTTAATTCTAACTTGTCAATTGTATATTGTAACTCCACAAACCCAGCAATAGTTGCTTTCTCTTGCATTCACTAAAGCAGAGCTGCTTAGAATGAGAGATGGAGAATCTAACGAGAGAAAAAGGATGTGAAAAAAATGTGGCTTCTCACTTAATTCAGCTGAAGACCTTCCCAGGCAGAAAACAGAGAACCTGGCACTTTTTGTAGACAGCTTTAATTGCATGACAAGAAGAATGTAATCAATCTCTGCTGTATGCATTGTTCCTACTATTTGGATTTGGAAATTTGCAAGTTTTCTAAATTTGCAATATCCATTATTTGCAAAAATGTAGGGATTATTTAAAAACAATTATCAGTTATCACAAACATTTAGTTACATTTCTTGCGGCGAGACAAACGGCATCTCTGTGCTGAGCTGCTGGTTCTGCTGTTTTCAATAGACAACGTGACTTTTCAGAGAAAGGCTACAGGCACACACACCACCAACAGACTCCAAGCCCCAAAATGACAAAATGCCTCCCAATTCAGCTGTGACCAGAGGAACGGATGTTACTGGGAGATCTTCATCCAGGGCCAGATGTTTTCACCCCCATTACTGAGCAGTTTAGCAGCTTTCAGCTGGCCTCTGTAAATCCCTAGGGCGTTTTCAGACTACTGGAGGATAACTTTAATTTGCATGTTAAAAGATAGGCAGGCTTGCTTTCTGGGTTGCTTTCCTGCAGTCCCTCACAGTTTGTCCCATAGGTGACAACCTCCCTGCAGATGGCACGAGAGCAGAAACAGGAATTTCTTCTGTATGTGTACGTATACATATATATGCTTTACATCTTCCATAAGCGTACATAATTTTTTTCATTCAGTGAAGGCATCTGTTTCTGCTCAGGCCTCCAGGGGAGCCTGACCCCAGAACCTTTTCTCCTCAACCAGAAGGAGCATCTCAGGGTACAAACGTACACGGTGCAACTGCACCAAATTAGCTCAAGGGCCTGCAGATCGCAGCTACGGACTACACCAGCACCTGGATGGGTTTTACTTTGGCAGCAAGACAGCAGAAGGAAGGACTGAAGAGGCTGGTGAGCAGGATGCCAGGAGTGGGGTCCCCCCTGCAGCAGCACCCCTGGCCGAGGCGAAGGCTGGCTCCACCGCAGCAGAACAGCTGCATGCATCTAGCTGGATTCATCAGCTAATAGGGAATGTCCGTTAATTTAGCAGTTTTAAAAGCGTTCCTGAAATTTAGTCATTGACAAAGGGGAAAAAACCAGAACCTCCTCTCTATGCCTTCTACCTGCCTAAATTAGCAACTAATGAAAACAAATTGTTTTTAAAGGATTTTAATATTAATTAAGTTAATGATGACATATTCCAAGTAGTACACTTAGAATCAGTCTGTAATAGCAAGCCAACAGATGTTGGCATTTTTACTATTAATTATACATTTCATTATCATATGATGATTGTCAAACATCATTTGACAGCAAAAAAGTACAAATGATTCACACGTTTTATATTGTAAAGATTATATTGTGCTTGATTTTTTAATACGCTGACTTTAATATGCTAAATAAAAGATACTCTTTGTTTTAGCAACCTGAAATACAGACAGCTTCTGCATAACACCAGCGACTGACTAATCTAATATGGGCTGAAGCTCTTAAAAAGAAACAAAACAAAACAGCTGTTGCATCTGAAGGTGAGGCATGTATTTTAAGATTATCTCAAGTAGCAACAGAAAGTAAAATATATCAATGTATATATTTAACAAGCATCATTTGCCTCTGTCATCATATGATTATGAAACAAATGTATTGGGAAATACTGATGCTAACAAGTTGCCATCCAATCAAAATAACATTGGGAACAATTTATAAAACATTTGCAGCATGAGTGCATCTTACTTAGAATTTGTTTAAAATTCATAAAGTTTCATCTTTAAAATGAAGCACTGGAGTTATCTCATTGATTTCAAATCACATTACGTGTATCCTTCAGAATGCAGCTTCAGCAAAGCCTGCTGTAGGTACAGTAAATATCTCCAAAAGAACATTTGGGGAAGAAGTGTAAATCTCCACTGCATGTCAGAGCAGACAGATCAGAGCTCTCCAAATCAAATACTGGTATGCTTATCTTTATAATCACCCAGGATTTTTTTGCTTACGGTTTTCTAGATCAGCATAATCTTTGTTCATTGAATAAATGTTAAATACTGTAAATGACAGTTCTCTGAGGGCTATGCCAGTCTCAAGACATCATTTAATCCAGTACAATCAAACGGCAGTCGTGTCTGAGAGAAAGGCGAGTCCATTTCACAGGCAGCTTGATTTTTTTTACCAGAAAGGCTCATTTAGTAATTGTTAAACAAGTCATAAACAACCTTGCCAAACTCCATCACTTCAAAAGGCATGATTGGTAAATGAAAATGGATCCAAATTACCCTCTTTGCTTCTGCAGGGCATGAAGTGCTCGGACACAGTAATAATTCTGTCTTCCTGCGTCCCTCACGCACGCTTACCATTTCAGAATTAAGCTTTTCCAATGATCTCTCTTCCCCCTTTGTTCACGTTTCACAGTTAGACCACCCTTCCCATTCTGTATTAGCACAGTTCACAAGAAGGCTATTTCAACTTAGTTTTCTAACACTTATCTGCTTAAAGTGCACATAATGTACCTCTGAAATACAGTCATTATCCAGAGTTCTGATTGTAGCAGATTACTCTTAGCTGACTCATGGAAAATTGTTTAACCCTAAAAAACTGGGGTTTAGACACAGGAGTGGTTTTGAAACTTTAGCAGTTCAAAATTTGTCAGGTTGTTAGAATAAACTTGATTTCTTTTAATTAACCAAGGGGTGTTGTCTCATTAAAAATAATGGATTTTTAAGGGCACAGCAACAACACAGGGCTAGCTCCTAGCGAATGGCCACAAAACCCACCAGAGCTACGGAGGCTGCATCGGCTGGTCATCTGTGTTAACATCTTCTTCAATAATTACTGTGCAAGGAGGTTAAATACTGAATTTCTGCTTCTCATTGCTATGAATGTCTTTTGCTTAGACAATGGAAATGAACAGTCTTTTCCACAGGGTATTTTTCATGCAACAGCACAATACTAAACTGCTGGGCTTCCAGGTGCCCCAAGGCAATTTGATTTGTGGCACCCCTTTTCCTAATGTCTGTAGTAAAAACCTCCACTCTTTTAGCAGAAGATTTGCTTAAGGCTGAAAATAAGGAGAAAAGGATGATATTTACATTGACATTTTCTAAGTTGTACCATTGCCTGAATGTTCTGCTTTTGTAGGATTACTCCTAGAGGATCTATTCAGGGTTGGTTCTGGTCTGGTCTTTTTATGTTTTATTTACCCTGTGCCTGTTTATTGTTTGCAAAATACACTGAGCGTGGAATCTCAAAGGGTCATTTTGCATTGCTGCCCTCTGCTGTGTTATCAGCAATCTGTTCTCCAGCATGTGCAGAAGCCAGGCACGATTCAAGGGCATAAAGAGAAATTTCTCAACAGTCTGTGGTCACAGACTTTCTTGAGTCACATGGCCCCGTAATAATCTTCTAGGAAACCTCTCAATCCGCTCCTTGTTGTCAAGCTCTTGCTTCTGTGGCTTCTCTGTGGGTATCATCACTCTTTCCTGGACATTAGTGTTTGACATAGGATACTACCCCCTCAGCCTGGCCTGCAGGCTGTGTTGGTGGCACACATCCAGTGACGATGTTTTGACCTAATTGCCCACAAGTAGTATTGAAATTCAGTGTGGAGTATATCAAGATCTACTTTCATTTCATTTGACTTTCCATCACGAGGAGTACTGAGAACCTCTTATCATAAGCGGTAACAAGGTTTCTTCTTGAATTACGGAGCCTCAGCTGTACCACGACCTGGCAGATTTCCAGCACAACCTATAAACTGGCTGAAGCTGAGTAAACAAATTATAGCGGATTTATAGTGCACAAATTTAGCCTCTCATTCTGTTTGTGATCTGTCAGTGAACAGTTTACAGCTTGTTTTGCGTCATTCATAATTCAAAATCTTTTGGCAAAGCATTTTGGCAAATAATCCTATACTTGTGTGTGGTGAATTTTTAGGAGGTCTTTGGGATATTCAAGTCTCAAGAAGTGTTAACAAATTTTCATTGAGGCACAGGCCTCCATCCCTTTCTTTCGACTAGGTGACTGTTAGTATCGAGTTTGTTCATATTCAGCACTCCACAGAAGTTGCTGCCTGGCTTTTTTGTGTGATAATGAGAAACTTTTCCTTAAAACATTATGAAGGCAGAAATGTACGTTACAGAAGTAGCCATCAAAGGGGGGGGGGGGGGGGGGGGGGAAGGCCCAACAAAACCAATGGCCATTGCACTAAGTTTTAACTGCAAAAACCGAGTCACAAGCAGGAAGACAGGCTTGTAGCCTAAAGGTCTTTCCCAGAGCAAGGTTGCAGCCTGTTGTGAATCCTATGGGACTAAATCTTAACAGAAGAAAGTGCTTATCTATTCAGTGTAACCCTCAGTATAGTAGAAAATCACTCATCTTTTCCCTTCCCAAGTTAAAATCATGTTTCTTACTACATCAACCCACATCCCATTGGCAAAAGCTAGGACCGAAAATCCTGTTGACAAAAGCTAGGGCGGACTGGGTAAGCACACTTCCATGCAAAAGTTATGTTCTCTGGTGTCAGAGGTGGCTGCACTAGAAAAGCCAGGGTGATACCAGACACCAGTCCCCAGCAATCACGTCAAACCCAGAACCAGGCTCCACCATCACCTCTCCCTCCTGCTGTAGCTGCTGGATAAGCAGCTCTCATGCAAGGACTACTGCTGCTCTTCCCAGGCTCCTGCCTCATCCTCTGCTTTCTTCTGCAGAAGGTGCAATATGAACACTTAAAAGGTGTCAGGATAACAACTAAAACCACACTGCTTGCTGGCTGCTCTTGGCTGTACAATGCAGTAATTGTCTTATCGCTAGACTTCATTAATATGAATCTATTAATGTTAATACCCTAAATGCACCCTTCCCAAATAATTACAGGCGCCTTAAATATTCCTATTTTGCCACTGCATCCTTATGTAAAGAGACTGTCATTGGTCAAAAAAATTACCCCAAGCTTCTCAATTTTACCAGTGATTCAGGCAATAGCCCACTTTTTGCTCTGCTCTACCTGAATTTTACTTAACAACAAGCTGGATGAAATACAGCTGGGTGTAGAAGGCCATCTCAAAGCCTGTGCACCTCTTAAGCTGCATTAAGACGTCATTCCAGGTTTATTTCAAAGACAAACACGGTACTTAAATGATACAGACTTTGTAACTAAACTTCTAACAGGACAAAATCTACCTATCTTGAGCAAACTCATTTATGTAAGTATCTGTGGAAGGAAAGATAGAAGACACTGGGACATTGTCAAAGAAAAATCCTTTGTAAAAAAAAGGACGGAAGCTAATGCAAGTATTAAAAGCAATTATCCAAATGTTTCTATATTTGTTCAGCTGTAAAGTTAGCAGAAAGATTGGTATAAAAATAAAGTAAAGCTTTAGAAATGTTTTAATGACATATAAACCAAGAAATTTTCAAATGATAACAATCCAGATGGCACAATATGCTTTGGAACACGGCGGTAGTAGTTCACCACAAGACACTACCATCCATCCTGGCTCTGCACCATCTGCATTCATGAAACTCACCCAGACCTCTTATCTTGACTCACTAACCTGCTGCCAGGCATCCACACTTATGGCAAAATGTATACAATTATCAAATGCAATCAGAAAGCCTTTTTTGCTTCCTCAAAAAATCTGTAAATACCATGAAGCCTACAATGAATTACCAGCAAGAAGTCACACTGTACATGCCTAAAATGGTCTGGAATTCTAGATGATCTTGAGTTACAGGTAAACCTGATGAAACCTTGCATTAAGCTCGTGGCCACCCCAGGTCCAGGTCTTGCTCCAGATACATATAATTAAATGGTTTCATACATTTCCCTCTCTCTCTCTCTCTCTCTCGCACACACGTATGCAACTGGCAGAATCAGCTGATTGCTGTTTGGAGACCTGGGAACCGTACGTTTGCCTATGCTGATACACATTTGAGAGCTGGAGGACAGACTAAATGAACTGATTAGGTTTTCAGATGTGCCTTGGAAATGGACTCTGACCTGAATTCACTTCCCTCTGCTTGCGATTATTTTACTTACCCTTCCAGCCTACCATGAACCACCAGCAAATACAGTATTTCAAACACCCTCACATACTCTAAAGGTAGATTTACAGAAAAACCTCAACCTTAAACAGAAAAGGAATGCTTCAACAAAAACGGCAAAAATACCATTTAAACAAGAACTGTAAGAACTTTATAGTATACACAAGACATTTTTAAAGTTGGAAATTACGTTCAAAGACTGAGTATTTCTTTAAAATTATCCTTTTGCTGTGTTAACATTTTTCCTTCTGTGCTGTTGCAACCACTCTCCCACTCAGTTTATCTGACTGATATGGTAATAACAGGTCCTAGGGCCATATGTTCAAATACATTAGAATTCACGATGACTTTGTTCTAGTTTCTTGGTTCTTATTAAGGCTGACAATCTTCAGGGAAAATGAGCTTTTCTAGCACCACTTCCTTAACGTTGTAAAAGATTAACATATACAAATACGATGTTTGACTGCACAAGTGTTTGTGTATTGATTGGGGGCCTGATCCTGTCCGCACTGACTTCTGGGCATATTGGGATCAGTTGCCTTGCCTTCAAAGGGATTTACTGGCATAAGCAGGAATTTCCACGATAAGGCCCTAGGTATGCGTAGATACGAGTGAAGACGACCCTTTGGCTGGAGATAACAGGATGAGGGTCACACAGCAAGCTGGCACATGTGTTCTGAAAGGAAAAGGTCCTCGCCTGGGCCCGATCCTGCCCGGCTGCAGGCAAGCTGGGCTGACCACGACCCTCCGCCACGGCCCCATGGGCAGCCGGGCTGAGCGCGACCTTACGACGTAAAGATGTGCCTTTGAGGAGTGATGCAAGTCTCAGCAGTACCTGCGTGTTAACTAGAGGAGGCTGAAAATGTTTTCAGGGTACATAAAATTTACGGATGTGCAGATTCTGAAGGAATTAAAGTATTCAGAAAGTCAGATCATGTTGTAAAATAGTTTGGCCAAAAGAGTAAAACCAGAGAAGTATAAATGCTATCCTTCGACATTTTCTAGGTGGAAAATTTTGCCTTTTTGTTCCAAAATGACATTGCATTTTGAAACTGACAGACCAATTTGGTTCTTGGGATTAAAAAAAAAAAAAAAAGGGGTAAATAATCCTCTCACAAAATAAAGTTCTTTGTCTCAGGTCAGGCAAAATGTTTTGAGTCAGCTGAAACTGACATTTAAATATATTTTTTCTAGGCTAGATATGAGCAGAAAAATTCAGCTCTAATCTTGAGGCATGCTGGTAAATGTACAAACCCGAACAATTGTTTCCAAATACGTACACTATTGGGAAAAGCAGCATTGTTGCTTCAGCTTTCAAGCAAGGATGCAGTAGTTGAACTGGGTTACTTGAAAAGCACCCACCACTGAGTTTTATTAAAAGGTCTTTCCAATTAACAAAACAGCTGTGTTTAGGATTACAAAAAACAACCACAGACTTCCTTAGAGCTTGTCTAGCTATAAATCTGCCATTAGACATGCAAAGATTTTCACCTCTCCTCACATAAGATGTTCCAAGGTTCTCCTGGCCAGCCTTCAGGACACAGGGTCCCATTTTATGAAGTTAAACTACTTTAGTCTGTGACCTTTAAGATTAACTGTTCAGGGATTTTCTTCTCACACATATTTTTAATCTCTTACCCGATTCGTGCAATTGTTTTAGAGCAACTGTGCTTATGAAATGCACTTTGTAGAGCTTGAAAAAAGGAGTAAGTGCTAAGGAAGGCTTCTTATTTATACAGCGAGGCTGCATACTACATTTGCATAATATGATATCAGAAGAAATAAATGGCACCAGAAATAAGTGTACAGAGGGAAGTGCTAATGAGCTGTGCAGAACAGGGAAAGACAGTATTTTTTCACAGAGGCGATGGATCTACATTTTGGGAGAAAGGAAAGTCATAGAATTTTTCTCTAATGAAAACCTGAACAAAGAGATATTGGATCACATTTTTTCCCCCAGAATTTGTTAAGATGTTTACAGATCTAATTCTGAATATTAATAAAACATGCATACTAAGCTTTACAGCCAGAAAACACAAACAGCGGAGCATGGTATTGCAGAGGCAGTTTAATGTGCTAGCTCTGCTCCACTAACATTACGTCAAACAGTGAATGTACCCGAAAAGATCTAAGATGCAGGTGCATATGCAAACACTCAGGCATGAGAAAAACTTGCCACTGAAGAGTGTTAGCCCATGTAAAACAAAGGGAACCTGAAGCAGAGGAAATAAAGCCAGCTGGAGTTGACCTGTTTTGGAGACCTCTAAGAGACGGTAGTTAAAGTATGACAGTGCGGGTTCAGCTCTGTGTTCACATCCTTCAAATGTGATTTTTCCACCCATTCTATCCCTGTGCTGTGCAGTCATTTGAGAGAGGGACCAAGCTGATGCGCCTGGTTTTGGAAGAGGATATCCTGTCGTGCTAAGCGTACCGCAATTTCTGTTTAAGTCGATGGGAGTTTTACCATTGACTACCATGGGAGCAGAACTAGCTCCTGTGCTTTAGCAGCTGCCTGCCTTCTCATCTGGTAAGATTAATCAGCGTTCCCCAAAGACTTCAGGACCCACTGACTGATGCTACAGCAATACAGCAAAGGGTGGAAGAGGGGAAGGAGGGACTGCACGGTTTATAGCTGACAACGAACACACCGCTGAGGTGTACCTCTCATTAGAAGCGTATATGCGAATGTAGAAAACCAAAAAGACTTGAACGGATGTTAAAACGCCTACTCATTAAACCCAGCTGTTAGGGTTTCAGAGAACTGCTAGAAAACATTTCTTAAGAAAGAGCTAACACCACAACACTGATTCACTGCAAGGTTTTTTCTTGGACAAACATGCTCACCGAAGAAACAAAACAAAACCAAAGCCCAAACCAACAAGCTGTCCCCTCAATTTATGGTCCTTCTACAATACCTTGTATTATTGATGGGACAGGGCTTCACAATTTTTTTTTTTATTTTACTTTTTTTGACATTACACAGAGAGGAACGCATAGTGCACAGCCAGTCACTGCATCTGGTGGATAATTTTATATCCCTTTCAGATGCTGGAGTATATATGGTCCCGTGGTGACTACATCCAATAGACTTTTTTCTTCGATGGGGCTATAAATACAAGTAAAAGCAAAGTACTGCACATAAGGTACCTATATATTGCTTTAGTGAGGGCTTTTCAGTGGATTTTGGTTGTGTGGATTCATTCTCTCTTACAGCACGCTGAATAAATTGGTGTCTTTGTTCATGGAAAGGTGAATTTCTCCATGGTCAGTGTGTTTTAAAAAAAAATTCTCTAAGGCATCAATTACGACTATGGCGTTTTTTGCCCTGCTATCCCTGTCTGGGATGCAGTGAAGACAAACTTTAGTAAGATCTGCCACTTTCTTCTTCTTTCTCCTGGTGACATTTTAGAAAGAAGGTTCCTGATGCATGTTAAGCCTGATGGTGAACTATATTTGGAACTTTCCAGCTTCACAATTTACAGCTCTCACTCTCATTGCTAACACTGGCATAATGGCCATTTTGCATATTTTGGAGTGTTGCTAAGGTCAAGTAAGATCTAGACAAAACCGTGTGAGAAAAACAGTAAATTGCTGTTTTGCTCAAAACCTTCTGTCAAGTTGTAGTCTTGGCATCTAGGAAAAAATCTAGAAAACAGAAAAAAACAGACCCCCACCTCAAAAACCTGTATTTTTTCCTAAAAATCCAGAGGCACAGTCATGCAACACTGAAGCCTTTAGCTTACCAGAGTAATACTGTGGAGTCCTCTGAAAGAAGCAAGTATCAAACCTCGGTCCTGACTTACATCTTCGTGACTTGTTTGTACAAGTCAGGCAGCCTAGTTACATTGTATTTTAACAGTCCAGCTTGGGTTTGGAAAAGTGCCTGACACAAAGAATGTGAAAGCCTCCTCCGTTAACGAAAATCTAGTCTAGACCCACAGAAGAGTACTTTGTAGCTCAGGTGGTCCCAGTGAACTCGCTGCGGACACTTGTGGAAGAAGGGTTACCCAGTTACACAAAATTGCACAATCCTGTCCTAAACCTGGAGCACCAACAACCAAGCAGGTGGCAAGGCAATGTTTGTAATACAGCAGAGTGCAGAGCAGTGGCTTAGTCAAGCTGCACGTAGGGAAGTTTTCAGCAGCCTTTGCGTTATAGCATGAAAAGGAAAGAATTCTACTGCAGTATAGTGGGGGAAGTGGTACCCTTCTTACTATACTTCTGAAAAATATTCATTTGCTTTTGAAGGGGTGTCTGAATATTTCCCCTCCTGGTCAGAACTGAGAAGTCTTCTGGGTTTTTTTCTCCTCTGTCCAAGCTTAAGACCTACACCCTGGGACTCTGACCTACCCAGGGAAGTTTATCTTCTCCTTTAAATGGTTTAGACCGTGGTGTACTCCTGACGAGTACCTGAAAGCAACTCTAAGAAATCCATGTGCGGAGAGAGAGAAGGGAGAAGTAGTATCTGTCCATGGATTGGACCAGACTCTGCTCTCAGCCACTGCAAGCCTGGAAGGGTTCCATGTTGGTGTAGCATCAAACAGGCATGTACATCTTTTCTGAGGGCTGCAGCAGGATGCAGTGATCCTGGGTCTGCTGCTTAGCTGAGCTGGCACACTCCTGCCTCTCAGTGCTGTCGAGTAAGGCTAGGCTAACGTGTAAACTGGAGGCTGCCTGGCGATGCTGGCACCACACTGCCGCTGAACTGTGACAGGCCTTTGCTGTAAAAGACCCAAGGCACCAACCCTGAGGCTAGGGGCTGCTGGCATCACCCCTGACAGGACACTGCAGCCATGCCTGCCGGCAGGCCACCCCTCTTCTTCTGCACCCAGTTATCCTTGGGGGGACCAAGCGCATCCCTGACCTGTACAGCAAGAAGCAGTCCTGCCCCTTCCTACAGCCAGCTCATTTATGCAAGGGTCTGGTTTGCATTTCCATGGTTTGCCTTGCAAGGTGTGTTTACAAGTTTCAATCCTGAGAATGAAGTGAAGTCAGATTTTGCTTTTGGCTTCCTAATCCATAATCCGCAGCATTTGTTATCTCCATTTCCAAGCACCAGTGTTTTGTCAATCAAAAAGTCTCAAAACCACACCAAAAATTCTTATACAGCAACATGTGTTTAGCCAGTAAGCTTTGTCAACTCTGGCTCAGAAGAGTTAGTTATCCTGGTTAACTGGATCGATGGTGACAGCTGTAATCACTATAGATGAGATTGCCTGTACTGTAATTACACTTCAATCTTCAGTGTGAGCCGGACTGTAGAATATATATTGCAGATTCCCCCAGTTACAAACAGGTTATGGAAAGCATAGTACTTCTGTGCTAATCATGTTTGTTATTATATGGAATAAAAAAATACGGCACCAGCTAAAAGAATTGTTAATCTGAAGCAGCTTTGCTGATTCAAAGGTATTAATCCACAAAGCTTTACCGCTACGTGGTTTTTCAAGATAACCACACTATAGAAACACAGAAGGGTTTTTTTAACCTAAATAGTTGCTAGCTATTCAGCACATTACAACTGCCAGTACTAGCTCCAATATTTATGTGCAGAACATTAATAAAATATCAGTGTTTATAAGAAAAAAGCTCTGCTTTCAAAACCATGCATTAAATATAAGAATAATTCTTTAAAGTCCAATGTAATATGGAAACACACACTATGTCTGTAAAAGCTTGTTCCAAGAGCAAGGAGAAAGAATAAGGAAACTATATGCATTTGGCCTGTGCTTTAGGTTTGCAAGATATCAACAATGAATGCAACTTAAAGGGAAAAAAAGTGTTTGAAGGTAAAAGGATGCTGAAACATTTATTTTTCAAAACTAGTGAAACTATTAAAGACAATATTGTATTCTGCTTCACTGAATACTCAGCCTTCTGTCATCATGGACTCCTGTTTTGGCTTTTCTTGAGAGCTCCGAAGAGGGAGGATTATATATTTCTTTAACTAGGTTTAAAAATGTCACTGATTCGAAACCACATGTATATACGAGTATGTATTAACTAGTTCTGTTTCCCAGGAAGGCCACTTCACCTTGCTTTTTATGCAGCTCTTATTCCAATTTTGCTTATTTTTCAGTGCTGATTTAGAAATATCTATGATTTGCGTTTGGGGGACAGAGGAATGAACCAATATATCTTTTTCTCTTCTTTTCTTTCTTTTTTTTTTTTTTTCTTTAACTCCTGAGGCTCAACTACGTCTGATATATTAAGGACCATGTGGGTTTAATGAAATCCATTTATGATTTTATGAGTAAAATCTGTCCCTGAGCACCACTTAAGCTCACACATATGCCATCACAACAGAACTGAAGTGGCATGTTAGCGGGGATGAGGGTCTTGCTTCTGCTCTTTGCAGAGGGGTGAATTTGAGTTTCTAGTACTGAAATCCGCAGGTTTGCCTTTGGGTCGCCATCGCATTCTCCGTTGCAAGTGGCAAGCGATGGCGCTGCAGAGAAGGCAAGCACCATCTGGCCCCACGGCGCGCGCTCCCCATGCAGTGCCCTACAGTGGAAAGGCAGAGTGGTCCTTGCAGGAGGCTGCTACTCTTGCCACTGACCCTGCAGCTCCTCTCCTGGCCCGCCTGGTGTGGAGCTTTGGCTCGCTGCAGCAAGGTCTGCTGCAAAGGGGGACCTGTGCCAGGAACAGGCAGGTGCACACGAACTCCCCGCTACAGCAACCAAGCGTCGGGAACTCAAGCGATTTCCTGCATCATCCCAGCTCCTCGGATCCAGCGCGCTGTCCCATGGGCCTAGTGGGAAATCCACAAACTGTCCCCAGCTTTTGGGGAAAGAATCTATTTTTTTTTTTTATTTCACAAGTAAGAATTTTCCAAATAATGTAGCCAATTTGGAGGGGAGAAGGGAGAAGTAAGTTCTATAGTTCAGCTCAAACCTAGATTGAATCTGCCTAAAGCATCACAGAAATGTTAGTGTAATAACAATCCACAGCACAGTTTCACTGTTCCAAATAGATATTAGAAGAAGTAAATGTTTGGATATCATATATTCTGGATAAAAGCGATTTCTAATTATAGCCATTTTCTTTCACTCATTTTTCTGTGTATAACTTGCAATTACCTTTTTTTAACAGTTTGACCCTAACCATAAAACGCTGTGAAGATTTTTGAATTAAAATTATGTTATCTTATCAGGCACTGTTACTGAGCCTTATACGATATAAGCTATTGGGTATATTCAATTTATTTAAGCTATTTAAGCTATGATTTCCCTAATGTTACAAATAGGTTAGTTCACTCCTGTCTGTTTTGAAAAGTTTGGTATTGTATTTCAAAATGAGCCTATGGAATCGTGATTAAAAAAAAAATGCCCAGGCATACATTAAACCTTAAGCATGCGATTTCCTTGAAATAAAAGGTTCCACTTACATATTCAAAGGTAAGCATGTGCTTACTGCTTTGTTGAGTTGGGGCCTCAGATATTACCAGAGATTTTGATATCACATTTGCAAACCAGATGGTAGTGCCTTAGTTCAGTAACAATGGAGCGAAGTGTCCTTCGTTTATACTTTAATCTCAGAAAATGAGATCAAGACATTTTCAGCAACTAGTTGATTGATACTATGTGAAAGCTGAACAACCTTGTTAATTAGGCAGTCCTGCTGGAGTGTCTGAAGTGCACCACAAACCGTAATTAAAATATAACATTACAGTGATCTGTAGAGGCAACTTGCTTTAACCCTCCCTGAAGAACAGGCTTTCCTGAAGGTGCACTGCGGCATTCGAGGGGCGGACAAAAGAGCGCTGCCATGTGAGCCAGCTACAGAGGTTAGCAGCTTTCAGTTCCATAACAGGATTAATCAGGCTGGAAAACCAAAGACAAAACCTGGCTTTCTCCAGCTCAAGATCTGAGTATTCAGCAACTACATTCCATTTTATTTGTTTGGATTCCCAGTTTGCAAACACAAATAAAAAAAAGTAACTTTGTGGACTCCTGAAGGCTTGCATTAATGCCTTGTGAAGCAATGCTTTTTGTCACAGCAGAAAGACATGGATGGCTGATGGAAGTTTCTCATCTGCACTGGCCCAAGGCAATGAATATTCAAGAGGTGCTTACCTTACAGAGCGGACAAAATCTTCAAGGAAATTGGATAGGGGAAAGGAGAGGGCAGAGGGTCAAGTTCATATAATAACTTATGCGGTAGAGGTTGGATTTGTTGAGACCCATCCTGGAATTGCTTCATTACAGCTGCAGTGAGAACTGCAATGGGAAACTTCAGCAAACGAACTTCTTCAGATAAGTTTTCCACAGCTACTTAGTAACTTGCTTGGTTTGCAGATCACATTCCGTATTTTCAACTCGCTCAGGAAGCTAGAACAAAGCTCACAGATGGATGTGCTATTTTGATGCAATTAACTGTATATTTAGATATACTCTTATTACACTTTTGGACTCTGTATAGAAATGTTTGGTTTAAAATAACACCAAGACAATTGATGTTTCTGTAGTTTTAATTACTGTCAAAATTTGTAGCCACTTTCTAAGCTGATTTTGGCTTGGATATTTGTTTTGTCTTTATTCAGAGACACTTTGTGCAATTTAAAATATCCTTTCTGGAGATGGCAAAATGTAATGTAAAAAACCCCAACCATTTCAGTCAAAACTCTGCACGCTTGATAAACCTGAAAGTGTTAAAATAACTAGGACTGCATACAATAAAAAAACTATATGTTGCCAAGTTTAATTCAGAAAATCTTTCTCTACAACAATATCAGAGTCCCTGCAGGTAATATTGTTTCTAATTCATTACACATCAGCATTCAAAACACCGTTTATTTCAAAACCTGAAAAAGCAAACAATGGAAGGATGTTAAAACCCTATTATTTATTTAAAAATGGTAAACAATGTGTCTTAAGTTACACAAAAATTACCATATTTTTATTGGTTCTAAGCTCTGGGAAGAAATGTGTATGCAATTATAGTATGTCTTCTGCATCCGTCTGCTGAGTTTATAGTAAGAATAAATCATGGTTAATCATGTACAGTCTTGTATTTGCTCATAACCACAACAGTGATATGTATGCATGGAGCATCCTGCTGTTTGTTATTGGATTTTTCCTAATTCATATAGTATTTCATGTTTTGCTACTGACGACATAAAGCTTTCAGTCTTGCATATATTAAATACAATAACATTATTAAAGTGACCAAAGTTCCCAAACCTCGCTGATTATCATAATGTACATATAGATCAATGTATCTGCACAGCTTGGGGCACGGGGGTGGGGGAGGAGGAGGAGGGATATTTACGTAAATGCTAATGAATATTAGGCATGTCTCCTGACAAAATAGCAACATGTGCCCCAAATAGGAAAGAATATTCTTATTTACAGTTTGACATTTGTGGGTTTTTCTCTTAATTTTCAAGTGTGGATTTTTGAATTAACCTTGCATTCAATGAAGAAAATTCCCTCAGGCACTATCTGTTCTGCGGCTCACTCACCTTTGTGATTCATTTTTCTTTGACCTTGCCATTCCAGTATGTTTGATAGTTTTAGTCTGAACAGTTGAAAAGGCTGTCTCTGTAAAAATCAAAACTAAAATGCAGAATTTAAATTATCTGCTCATAAAATTAGTAGATTAAATTTTGCCTTTCCAGTACTAAAACAAAGCAGATGTGGCATTCTTTGAATCCAGCCTATACGAGGAGCCAGGCCATCCACCAGGTGAGAGCTCCTCTAGCTCTTGGGTAGGTAGTGGGAAGGACATGCCAACCTTGCCATGCTCTGTGAGATGAGGAGTCCTAGTTTTAATTATTCATTACTTGGATATATCCTGGGAGATTAGTACTAGTGGCTCTAACTTGTCACAAAGCTGTCTAGATAAAATGTATTGCTACCTCAACCGCTGTTCTACTAAATCAAAAGAAGACTTGTGATATGCCATATGGTTATGGTCAATAATAATGGAATCTAAGATCTGACTTGATGCAATTTTGATTTTCTGGCTTGGAGTGTATATACAGAATAACACTATTTGGGGCTCTGAGCCTAAACCCACGAGACCAGAGGGAGGCATCAGATCTCTCACGCTCTATGGATACACTCAAAATACAAACCATCTCGTTGCACAGAAATACCAGATATAGAGAAAACAGTTTTCTACTGACTGGATTTGCACTTCTATGATTTTTTTAGGATATATTTAGATTAAGAATTAATATTCCAATTGGTTCATTTGCAGGGAGTTCTGCATGGTATTTAGATGCTAATTACTGCACAATTAGAGGGCTAAGGTCAGACACATCTTCCAGTAATGGAGCACAGAAATATACAGTGTTAAAATGTCAAAATTATCCACAAATACAGATATGGGAAGGTTTTTAAGAACACTACGACACATGGGTTTCTGCAGTTCAGAAGCCAAACTTTGCTCTTGTTAATTATACTTATGTGAAAGGGAACAAGATTTGACCATAACGACTACAGAGCAGAGCAGTGCAGGTTACATGCTTCCTCACACTGTGAGCCAGCATGCACACATTTGGGTTTTTGGCACTTATGCTCACTCTCACTCTCTTCTCTGGCCAAACACCACATGAACCCATTCAAAATTTTTCACTAACTACCACACAATAGATGCGCATGTTTCTTACTCAAACGCTGAAGGAGAAACTACTGTGTAGAGTTAATAGTGTAGCTACCACCTTTTACATCTTGATCTGAAATCTGGATGGAGGAGAAGGATTTCTAGGTTAAGGAATGCTGGCATCAGAAGGCACAGCAATCATAAAGCATTCGAGAACTGGGTGCACCGGCAGGGCACAATCTGTTTTATTACCACCACATCTTATGATCAGAACCTTTGCAAATGCAGGCTACTGGAAAGGCACAGATTTTTATTTTTCCATGTGTTACAAAGAGGTAACTCAGGTTCTTTTCTAGTTTGAAACATTTAAAATCTGTCTTGCATTAGGAACAAGGGTTTTGTTTCTTTCCCAGTAATAGGCTACCCCAAAGGTGCTACTTTTTTGCATTCGATGCTGCAGAAATTATATCTAAATTGGAAAACTGGTGAAATCATATAGGAAGAAATACGTGCTTCTGTCTTTAGCCAGGAAAACAGTGCCTGAATGGAAAATAGCTAGTGAGACCTGCAGAAAGGAAGGTGGTCCCATGCCCACTGCTTCTCACTGAATCACTTATGGGCATGGGGAGCAGCACCTGGCTGAGGTGTGGTGCCAGCAGCCCTTGCCAGGGAGCCCTGTCGCTGCCACTGCCCCAGCTTTGAGAGTATGTGTGGGAGAGGAATCAAGGTCTGGGGAATCTTCCTTCAGCCCTAGTGATGAAGGGCCCTTGTCCTGAATAACAGGATTAGCTTCGCTGCTCAAATGAATGGTGTCCTGCTCTATTCAACTGTGACCAGAGCAACATTCATCAGCAACTGCAAAACACTTCTTTGTCCTTCTAGGGAAGGAAACAATCGGGCTAAGTGGAACTTTTCCCTAGTAACTAAGGCCACGTACAACTTGGGAAATCAAGGGAAAATTACACTAATTTTTGTTCCCTAATATCCCCTTTTGCAGGGGAGTGAGGGCATTTGCATTTCCGTAACTCTTATCTGAAAAAAACACCACCTAGAAAGCATTTTTTTTCTTTTTTTTCCATTAAAAAAAAGATTGCAAAGCCGCTGGTCTGACCAGGTGGAATTGCTGTTTAATGATGAGACAGGAGAAGGAGTAGCATTAATAACAGAAAAAGACATACTGAGGTTTTCCAAAAGTCATGGCTCCCTGAAAGTTTTGAAAGTATATGATCAGCTCACATCTATGAGCATCAATACTTCTTTTGATTCATCCCAACTCACCATGAACCAGCCTGTTTTCATAAGCAATCTTCTCTTCTGAACAGACAGAATGTAAAATTAATTCAGGAGCATCTTAACATACTTGTGGAGGCAACTGAAAGAAACACAACAACTGTTGACATATTCACCTAGGTCTGATGGCAAGAAGTACTGATGCCTCGGTGTAGGGATCACACACTGTGATTCGCTTCCCACTGACATCCAACTTAGCCAAGAAGCCTCAGCCTACTGCTCTTCAGCTTGACCTCGGTGTCAAGGCAATGATGGGCCAAAACAAGGAACCAAGAGGAAGCGTCATCAGCAATCCCTGGATGTCACACTTTCTAAGGACCGGTAACACAAATAACACACAGCAAACACACACCCTCAGCCTGCACCTGCCCATTTGCCATCTTTCCTGCCAGCCTCCTCTCTAGCAGGTCTTCAGCCTCAGTTTGTCGGGTCCCATCTCCCAGCACACAGCCAACATGCTCACCCACCGACTGCTGTGGCTGGGCAGCCACCTGTGGCCACACTGCGTGCCAAGGCTTGAAGCCAGCTTGTAAAAACTGAGCTAACCTGTGCTCCCTGGCTCATCCCCAGCTTTTGTATCCAGATCTCTTCTCCTTGGCTTTGCTCTTGCAAGCGGAGGGTGAATTTTCACCCTCTGCCTGTGAGCTCTGTCACAGGAGGTCCCTGTGGCGTGGGGCTCCTTTTTGACTCTCCTCTGCCCCGTGTTCATACGGAATTACCGAGGGTGATTTTCTTCTTTTGCTGTTGCATGTCACTCTGTTCAGGCCAGCGCTCCCTACGCTGTGGGCTGGCTGCACTCAGGCCAGCTCTGGTCTCGAGGCTTCGTACCAGCACAATACTGGTTATTTGCCAGCCTTAGCATAAAGCTAATTTCTCTGGGTTTAGTGCTCTGCTTAGCCCTTTCAGAGTGCAGCTGGGTTGCAACTGGCCAGCCCGGGGGTGCTTGTGGCATGTCTGCAGCCTCATGGTCCCTTGTGGAGGATCTCAAGTTGTTGCATGAGATAGCACAGAACTGCCTGGGCTGGTCCCACCACTCCAACTTGTGTCAGCTTTATAAAACAAGACTGATGTCTTGGTTCTGGGGAATGGTAGAACTGAAAATCCAGCTAAGTTTCAATGCCTGCCAAGAATAAATGTTTCAGTAACAGAAATATTTTTCCCTCTTGATCTTCCATAGCGTGGCTGCTTTGTGGCAGTCAGGAGTATGATGAGCTCAGGGCACAAGAGTCCTTTTAAAATCAACACTTATCTACCAAAATTGGGGCTGCTAGGAGTTATATTGGACACAGGAGCCATTTTTAATGTCAAGCTCATGACAAATCTGATTTACAGATTAAAATAACGATATTATGGCATTTATAGAATGTATAAATTTAAAGCTGAACTGTACTAGCCATAAAATCTCGGATGCTTTTGTTACAGCTGTGACTAGCTGCAAAACAATACAGCAGCTATGCATCGCAATTAACAATCTCCAAGTATAACACATTCAAAAAAATCAGGGTCACTTTCAGAGCACATTACCAGGTGACATGAACATTGCATTGTCTAATGTCACATCAAACTTACTTCAGGCAATAGCACACAGCTGACATAAACAGATGCAAAAGACAAAGCTCAGAAGAACATTCAGTAATACAGATTCAAAGAAAAAACACGTGGTCTTATTATCCAGGTTTAACTGTTGTTCTGGATTGTATATTTCCCACCAGGCTTTCACTTTCCTTTAGCTTGATGCACTGAAAAAATGGTCACTAAGAAATCTAGTCCTTAAGTGTCTGTACACTACAGCATTTCTATACTGTTTTGAATCAGAACTTATCCTGTGCTTATACGCTTTGGTAGTTAGCCATCAGGGAGTCAAATCCTTAATTTCTAGGACAACCTGCTCTGCCTTTGGCCTGCAAGTGGGTGCTCTGGACAGCTTCCCTGTGCTAGGGCAGCTAGGCTGGTACCCAGGGACACTGGACCAGCGAGGGCTGCACCACGCTCTGCCTCCCTGCACAGCGGGTCAGGGAAGGCTCCTTCCCTCCTGATGGAGAAAACGTGGGTGCCACATGCTTTTGTGCTACAAGAAATGTGACAGTCGACACTACAAATACATAGTTTACAAGACAGATTTAAAAATATATGCATTTTTTATTAAAGGTTTGCTCCAGGCAGGATATTTTGCAGTATCAGTTCTCTCTCTGGCATGACTGAAGGTTCTCCGTTGATTTCCAATAATGGGTATTACTGGTCAGTAACTCCCATTCTGGTATGAGGAAATTCACACTGGAAAAGCCAACACTTGAAAAATGCAAGGGGTCAGCTGAGGGAGCAGACCTGTGGTGTGGGATCTCAGCCAGGGATAGGCTTTAGTTCCCATTGCCTGCTTCCCTGTTAAGAGGCTAGCCATAATTCTGCATGCACTCTGCTCCATGCCAGGCTTGTGGAATTAATGATAAAGTTAGGTGCTGCTGAAAATAAAAATGCCCAGAATAAATTCTCAGAAAAACGTGAAACTTGATGTCAGTTGATTGTGGCTGCTACGATGATCGTATTTGATTTGCAGCATCTTTTGATTGTATGTGGTGAGGGATAGCATTGACACCACATTACTAAGAAATAGCTACTCAGAGAACACAACAGTCTGCCGTTTCACATGCAGTAGTAAAGTGTCCTGGCTCACCTTGTTCACCTAAGTAGTAACCATTGGCACGTATGCAAAATTTGCCCGTCATTCCTAAGCCCCCATTTTGCAATTAGAGAACCTGAAGCCTGGGTTTAAACACTGCTGAAGTAGCAGAGATGAGAATAATTACTGTCATGGTCTTCCACAATTTCCACCCAAGTCAGAAAAGTGAGAACTCTGTAGTGAAGTTCCTGCCCCACAAAAATCAATAGCTAAACTCCCTCCTTACCCCTGTTCCTATTCACTGAACCATAATCATGACAAGGGAGCTATTTGCATGTTTAAAGAAGCAGAACTGAGTGCACATAGACTCCTTATAATTAGTTTCACAGCAGCTGACTGTAAAAACACGTAATTTAGGTTCAAATAATATATACTTTTTAAAAATCCTGAAATGCACCTCTGTCTGTTTTCTGGCTCTGAAACCATAAAAATCAGCACAGTGTGGCTGAAAAGCGCTCAGTGCAGAAAAGGTAGAGTGCTGGGCTTTGGATGAACATATTGTGAGTCTGAAAGCTGTATAATCAATTAGCATCCTACTGGAAACCTGACAGCCTGTTGTGACCCATTAGGAGGTATTCTGTGCTCTCAGTAGCTGTGGCTATAGGGTCCATTTACACAGATACCAGGTAAGCCCCTACAAAGCAGAATATGGTAAGGTCAGCCCTTTGTTTTATTTTTAAGTGCTTTTCCAAGATGTTTTTCTCTCTGGTGGAATGAAAGTAGCAATGCAGCTAAAAATGGCAACACTGTATTTCAGGTAAGTGGGTTGAAAAGTCATTCTCACTGGGAAATGAACTCATGACCTTTTCAACGAAAGGTAAAGCTCAAGTCGTAAAAGTTTGCGTGTAAGATGCACTAAATATATTGTTGAGTAATAGCTCAAGAGGGCAATAACAACATAGCCTGCCTAACAGCTCATGCTAATGCAAACATAATGTGCCATGTAAAAAGAGATTAATCAAGTTTTCCTACTGGAAAACTGACAGCCTGTCGTGACCTGTTCTGTGCTCTCAACATCTGTGGCTACAGAGACCATTTATGAACTGACGAATTTGGGTGACTGGTAACACTACACCAGGACAAAAATAAAGTCTGAAATCAGTGTCACGTTTGTGGTCCTTTCCAGCACTCTGCTTATAGACATTTCACTTTCATTCATACTCTCTAATGTATGTACATAGCGTGCACGCTTACATGTACCTTGTGTTAATTGCAACATAGTGCATTAACCATGTAAATAAAGCAGAAACCTGCATTAGTTCCTACAGCCGCTGCTTTTTGTTTTGTGATCAGAGGTTCATAAGCTCAGTTTTCAGCAAGGAAGCACAATTAAAACTGGTAAGTACCTTCCAACCATATCCGATTCCCTTCACAAAAAAAAAAAAAGAGAAAACAACATCATTCAGATTATAATTTAATATCAGAGATGAGTAAATAAGATTTAATGACAGTATCAGCACTCTCTGATGAGGGCAACCTCAAGTCGCTGGCTCATCTCTTCTATAAATTGGAATCCACTCTGATTAGACTCCATTTGGCATTCTGCTGTGCATTAGTCAGTTAATGCAGTGCTTATACTAGCTATAGTTAATGAGGCAGCAGGCATGCCTTTGTTTTTAAGCAAAAGCTTATCTACAGGTCTACAGCTGATTTCATGAGCCAGCAGATCCTCAGACCCTCTTTGCTTTCAACCGAATGTTTGAAAATATTGTATCCTGCAGTGGAAGGTACAATACTGCTTCCTAAAAGCCAGGCTGCCACACGGAATGTGCTGTGTTTTTTTTAAAAACAACAGCACTGCCACCCCCACCCCCAAGCCTTCCACACAGTAGTAGTTCTGGATATCTTGATTCTTTCTCTGTGTTTATGAAAGCTGTGTTTTTCCTCCTTGTGCATATCACATTGTGATTATTTTATTAGGGATTTACTGGGTGAAGTAGCTAAGTGGACACTAAAAATTTTAAGCAATAGTTTCACCTAGCTATGTTCTAAAGTAAATGATATCTCAGTGAAGTAGAAGCTCTTGAGCTAATTGATTTAATGGCCCTGTAACTCCAGTCCATCAAAACATACTGGAAGACTAACTCATCACTCCCCCTGCCACTGCAGCTATTCATCCTAATGCACAAACCAATGTCAAAGGCTACCAGATCAGAATGAGAGCCCTATGCATTTATTTCAGCAAGATTACAAGGTATACTGTTATGATGAGTTGGGATCTGCAAATTGATGGAGGTAGGCCCATCCAGCCTTACTTATAATTACTTTTTTTTTATCTCAGAGACTCCACAAATCATGAATATTTTGATTAAAGCCAACATCATCTCCTCAATTAAAAATGTTGGCAATGTAGATGCATTATCATACTATATTTATCTTTATTTTGCCTGACAGAAACTTTGTAAACTGGTCTTAATGTAATCACATATGAGATCGCTTAGGCTACTGGCGTTTCCAACAGTAGTGTTGTGGCAGCGGAGGGGGATATTTAACAAGCAGTGGAACAAATCCTTGGCTGGGTTTGGAGCCCCTTTTGGGTTTACGTCATATCTGGTTAGCTTGACACTAGCTTGGGCATATGCATCATGAATTATGCATAATGAAACACCTTTCACTGCTGAACAGAAATACTCTGTTTTAGCAATGAAAATTCCAAAATAATTTGAAGTTATACTTCGTTGTTGGACATGACATTTGAAAACAGGCAACATCCCCTACTGTCAGTTAAAACCGACTGCTAGAAAATCACTTCTTTTTATATGTGTTCTTAATTCTCAGTCTCAAGTATGATAGTTGGCATAGTTTATTCTAATGATAAGATGTTAAGCTTGCTCTGTGATTATGTTACTAACTTTGGGTATAGCACAAAAATAGTAATGAAAAGTCAGTAAATGTTGCTATGAACCAAATACTTTGATAGGTTGCACTATTCCACCAAGCTATTCTTGCCATAAAATATTTTTAGATGTCAAGATTCAAATGAATTAGCTGGTAGGTAGTTAGCAGAAAAATCTCAAAGAAAACCAAATATTTACATCCATATATGCATAAAAGAAAGCTACACAAGTGCAATCTGAAGCATGATAAAACTATAGATTCATTTACAGCAGCAGAACAGATAGAATAAAGCCAGGCATGACTCATGGGTTTGAAGCACTCCCTTACATCTATCTTTTACATTTTCTACCCCAAATCATTATTACAACAAAATTAAGGCTCGCTAGTGTGCCACAAGTCCTCATGGAATATCACGTACTTCTGAATTTTAATCTTTGACATCAGGCAACAAAGAGTTAGAATTCTTAATTCTTCAGATTTCTTAACTTCTTCCCCCAGTTCCTTAAATCTGTATCACAACATTTAGCATAGAACAGTGGAACTAATAAATATTTACCATTTAGTATGAGTGCCAATAAAGTCTAACATCCTTTTACTACATCACACCTGAGCTGCAGGTAGTGAGAACTTCAAAGGCCCAGCTGCCGAGCCGGCTCCCTTGACGCCACCCCCGCCTCGCTGGCTTTACCCCCTCCTCGGTCTCACCCTGCCCTCCACCTTGCCCTTCGCTAAGCCCAAGAGCAACCATTCTCCAACAGGGCCACATTCTGCTGCCAGTCTTCTAGTGAAAAAAATCCTGTGCACCTCTAGTGACGCCGCAGACTCAGCCACCAAGCGCAGACCTTCACGACAGGAATACCTCAGCCTTCGTTCCCAGCCAGCTACAGGGAGCCCTGGCCGCGTGCAGGTGACGCAGGCACTCGAGACAATGTGTGCAATGGTGGTTGCTCATGGCGTTTCCCTCTCTAATTCTTGACACTTCATTTACTGGCCAATTTGTGGGGAGCTTCAGGGGATGTCAGAGAGTACACAGCCAAGATGGTCAGTTTGTACCTTAACTGAATGGAACCACAGGAAAAGAAAAATTGTTAGACGGGACCACTGCGGATCGTCGTCTAGCCCAAAGTCTTGTTCAAAGCAAGTCAAACTTCTAAGTCAGATCATGTTTCTCAAGGATTTGCCCAGCTGTGTTTTAAACCCCCCCAAGCACAGAGATCCTACAGCCTCTCTGGGCAGCCTGCTCCTGGCTGCACTGCTCTCACTGTGAAAAATTATTTCCTTATGTCCAACTAAAATTTCTCCTGTACAAACTTGTGTTTATAGCTTCTTGCCTATTCACCACGCACTTCTGAGAAGGATCTGGCTCCATCCTTTCTGTAACCCCCTCTTTAGGTAGGGAAAGACTGATACAAATCCCGCTGAGCCTTCTCTTCTTGAGGTTAAACCAACCTGTCTCCCCCATCCGTTGCATGTTCCAGCCCCTAACTATCTCAGTGGCTCTCCACCGTGCGCTTTGTGTCCTCGGGCACCCCAAAACTAGCTGCAGTATTCCAGACACAGCCTCAGAAATGCCAAGTAGAAGGGGAAGATCAGTTCCCTTGTCCTGCCTGCTCTCCAGCCAGCTGTCCTGCCCTCAGCAAGGCAGGAGCAGTACACCACAACTGCAAGCCTACATTAGCAATATTTTGGGGCAGTTTATGTCGATCAAGTGCTGTTTATATGGAAACCAAGAAGTTTCTGTAATCATATATATTTCATCTGTTATTCCCTTATCTTACCATTTTCTCTGTAAACTCTGATTATTGTGACATTTTGGCAGGACTGTTTTGTGGGCAGTTCTTTCCCAATTCAGCTAAAGCAATGTGATGAGAAGCAGAAGAGATTGCAATACGCTAACATTTTAAATGTGCTTTTGAAGAGGCCTTTGGGCACAGATGTTCCATAAAACTGTATTTATTATTATAATAATCTGCTGAAGAGCGCAGCTGTTTATTCAGGGGTCTGAATACTGAAGACTCCCTAAATCTAATGAGTCTGTGTCTGCCCCACTCACTGCACTTCCAACACTAATAAGAAATACAAATTTGAAAAATCTATATATACTATATACCAATGCATTTTAGAGCACCACGGAATTAACACTGATTTACAGTATAAATGCTGCTAGAAGAAATCTTTCAGATGGAATCCCTTCAAAAATAGGTGATGTCAAAAAAGCTTCTAGGGAAAAGACTCACAACCACAACGTGGAGGTATGACTTGAGTTCAATGCCTAACCCACAGAAGTGCACTAGTAGTAGATGCCTGCAAGTACTCTGGCTTGTAACAGAACTGCTACACATGGCCAAACACTCTGCTTCATCAGCTTTAGTCAAGACATGGTGGAGATGCAATTTTAACCTCACATGACTTTTTGGACAGTGTTACTGGTCATGATTTCCCAATACTAGTTTGGAGAGGGGAACAATAGCTTAAACATCAGAAATGTGCAAAAATCTAGGATAAATGTGTAAATGTCATAACTTTTTTTTCTTCAATGATGTGGTAACTCCTTGCTCAAACAACCTCAGAAGTGGGTTACTAATCCCATCTAGGACATTGTGATCGAACAATTTTTTGTCAGTCAAGGCAGATATAAGAGACTGCAGAATAGTTAGAAAAACATGAGTGTAAAGCTGTCGACTATTATCATCTAGACCCACAACTATTTTATCTCTTCTGATAATTATCTCTTCTGATTTTGTTCCCAGAAAGCTGACTGCAAGCCAGAGCCTTCCTGTCTTTGCTATATGGGTGCCACAGCGAGAGCTCCCCTGGAAAGGTTTTCCTTACGCGCTGGGCTCATCCCCAGCGACGAGCACTGGGAGCCCTCGGAGCACCTGGCTCTTTAAACAGACGTTTGGCACATGAGGCTGGGGGTTGCCTGCTGCAGATAAGACTGCGAACAACACAAATCACAATAATTATTTACCTTTATCAGCCTCAGCAGAGTTCAAACTGGCATCTATTTAATCATATCGTATTTACCACTATTGTCAGGAGCAAGCTCTGAGGAGTCTCCAGAGGAAACTGCCTGTAGCGCTACAAACCTCCTTCTGAGCCTGTTCTTTTATACTATGTTGTGTTCTCAGCCCTTTCTGAAAAATCCAGATTCTCTATATCTACCTAGTCATGAAAATGTGTTATTCTTAGAGACATTAAATTCATATGCTGTTGTAATTCCAAAAACATTGTATTCCACTGTGGAAAAGCACTATTTGTTCATCTGTTCATGAACTCTGCAGTCTGTAGGTTCACTGGGGGGCTAAAATACCGCTGAAACACTTTGTCTGTTCTTTCTCAGTGGAGAAACCTAACTGGAAACTTCTAATTTTTCCATTTCATAGTTTTGCTTCATGCTTTAACTTCCTAGACAACACATGAAGAAATATTTGAATTATTTGTTTGCTGGTGATCGTTATGGAGGAAGATGCTTTTGCAAATGGAAAAGGGCTCACGTACCCAGACCCAACAATTCCCACACGTTGCGCTTTCAGCCCTGAATCTACTGCAACAAGCCCCTCTGCAGAAACCCCTGTGCTCCTTCCTTCATCTTTTGCCTTGGCAGCTAGGGCTGTGGGAGGTTATCATGGCAAACCCGCTGGCAGGGGGTTTCCCAGAGGGTGTGCTCCCCCTGTGTCCTCAAGAGTCACCAAGGCCTTGGGCTGACTCAGGAGGGCTCATCCCTGTGGTGCTGGGGCGGGGGGAAACCCTTCAGAGGTTCAGTGAGACTGCTGGCCCCTGCCAGTGCTACCAGGAACAGACTCCGGGATCAACAACCAGGTGTTACTCACATGTACAGCGGTCTTAGCTGCGATGTGTATGCATCCCCCAGGATATTCACACACTTCAAGGCCAGAAGGATAAATGAAGTTAGTCCAGGCAGGGGTGTTTCTGGCTACAATATGTACTCTGTGATAATAAAAGATGCAGAAACCAGCAGTCCTCTCAGCAGAGCACCAGCTGGCTCCACACGCTGCAGTAACAGGCTCTGCTCTGAAAACCTGGGCTTCCATATCTTGTGTACCAAGTACAAAATCATTAACTGGTCTACAAACTGCCTACAGCTTCTGAGTGTTGTGGTTCAACCCCAGCCAGCAACTCAGCCCCACGCAGCCACTCGCTCACTCTCACCCGCTGGGATGGGGGAGAGGATCAGAAGGGTAAAAGCGAGGACACTCGTGGGTTGAGATAAAGGCAGTTTAATAGGTAAAGCAAAAGCCGCGCATGCAGGCAAAGCAAAACAAGGAATTCATTCACCACTTCCCATGGGCAGGCAGGTGTTCAGCCATCCCCAGGAAAGACCGGCTCCATCACACGCAGCGGTTACTCGGGAAGACAAATGGCATCACTCTGAACATCCCCCTGCTTCCTTCCCCTTCCCCCAGCTTTGTAGGCCAAGCACGATGTTCCATGGCCTGGAACACCCCTTGGCTCAGCTGGGGTCAGCTGTCCCCGCTGTGTCCCCTCCCAGCTTCTTGTGCCCCCCAGGCTGCTCGCTGGTGGGGGTGTGAGAGGCAGAAAGGCCTTGGCTCTGTGTCGGCACTGCTCAGCAGGAACTGCAACATCCCTCTGTTATCAACGCTGTTCCTAGCACAAATCCAGAAAATAGCCCCGTACCAGCTACTATGAAGAAAATTAACTCTGTCCCAGACAAAACCAGCAGAGTCACCACACAGTTTACTGATGCAGAATAAAAGAATACTTTTAAGTTCAGTCTTTTAGAGCAGTACAGTAGCGGCTTAAATCTCAAGAAACTTCCACTCTACAGTATTTTATACCTTTTTAGTGGGAGCGACGTGCCAGGTGCAGGTATATAGTGTAAAATCATACTTAGCATAAGGCCTGATGTCACAGTAGATTGAGTGTAAGGGAGAGCTGAAGAAGCAGTAAAAGTGGGTGCAATGACATGCATCTTTACTTCTTCCAGTACATAAATTTATCATCTTTTCCCTACAAGATTAATTGTCTTCTTGTTCACCAGCCATGGAGCCCATTTGCTTTTGGAACATCAGCACAGAATGAAGGCCACTGTTAAAGGACTACCAAGTGTGAGTGAGCAATGGTTTCCAAGCGCTCAGCAAAGCAAAACACATTTTTACCGGAACAGCTGAAGGCACCTCTTCCCCCAGACACCTGTCTCCCTGCCAGATTTAAGCTTCCTAGCCCAACTGCTGTGGCTTTCGACTTGTTCAATAACAGTCACATGCAATTTTTATAATGGGAAAAGTGACCTTTTTGCTTCACCTCATTCTCAAAAACAATGAACCATTTTTTACTCAAGGTTTATTAAAATCAATTTTCAAATGTAATAAAAAAAAAAAAAAGCCACCAAGGACAGGAAATTTTTGCTTGAAAAGTCAAAGATTCAAAAGATATAAGCAGCTGCCCAAATAATCCCTGAGTTGAAATGGCCTTGGTCCCAGGAGGTTGGTATTTAAGCTGGCATGTGATTTTAATGGCTTGAGTAATCCCTAAGAAACAAAAAATCAAAAATCATGTGCTGCAAGTTACATGGAAGTACAAAATCTGGCTAACCTGGGACTGTGGACTGTAAACATAAGCCAAGACCAAATAACTTCTATATTAATGCTTGAAGTTCCACACTTATTCAAGAGTTTGGAGTAGACACAACATAATGCCGTTCTCAAATTGCTACAGTATTTCACAGAGTGCTACGGTAATATATTCTGCTGTATACAGTGTGATGTTAATTTTTATGCCTTACAGTAGAATGTGCAGTGAAGTCGAATTACAATTGCTGTGGGAATCGTAACACTGGAAAACATGTCTAAATCTCAGCTTTAAGGCTGAGCTAACGTATCTTTTACATTTAATTTCCTTTAGGAAAAAAAGGGGAAAAAAAAAAAAAAGAAAAAAAAAGGAACAACTGGCTTTTGTTGACTTTGCCAGCAAAAAGAACCAAGATGTTCCAGTATGGGTTACCTCAGGATCTCTGTCACTTCCCCACTTGCTCTCTTACCAGTTTGTTCTTAGCAATTACTACTCTTAGAGAGACACCCCGATGAAGTCTGCTCTGTGATACCTTCATAAGGCCTTATGCAATATTAGATTACTGGAAAAGGGGAACAAGGATGGGAAAAATCTTTTAATCTTCACACATAGCCTCAAGGTTGTTCTGGATTCACAGTCCAAAAAAGAAATGATGTTCTGCAAAGTTGTATCAGCTAGTAACCAGGGACAACTCAAGGCCCCTCCATGGAAGAATCACAGCAGAAAGGCACTTAAAACAAGGTGAAAAAAGGAGAAAGAGAAGCGAAGCTGACATTCCCACTGAAAAGAGCCCTTATCATTCCTCATGTGATGCAGGAGCAAGGTGCAATAAAGACTCTTTATAGCCAAAATGTCATTTTGTTGACTACTGACCTCCTGTATTCTTTGCACTTTGGAAGTAATTTTAACTGACTCTTTTAGTTGCCTTTTCTTTTTTCTTAGAGTTAGCAAATGGCCTTGTTAAACCTGTCCTTTTCTCAGATTCCTGGCTGTTTTAGTGGAGTATTACCAGTATTAGAACCACTCTGACAGTTTTCTTAACTGTGGATGTTTCTATTTTACAAAATATATACAGAAATTATAGGCTTTTTTTGGTTTTTTGGGTTTTTTTCTTCCTCATAGGGATGAAAATCCATACAAAGAGGAGAACACTAAGGCTGAAATGGGAAAATCACTAGGTTAGGAAAAGGAAGGTGATACTGTGCTCTTAGTACCTAAAAGCAGCTTTCCCAACCCATATCGGTGCTGTGAAAGACAGTGCTAAGAATGAGAAACAGAGGGAATGAGTGGGACAGGTCAGCAAATTTTCATTATTTTGACTCCATCTCTCTGAACCCACACATGACGTTGTGTTAGAGCAGTACACAATGGAAAGAGATGAGCAGGTTCATATCTATATGTCTCAAACACCAGCAGGATTACACAATTCCTGGTTTTTTTTCACCTGGTGTCTCCTCATGGGAACCTGACCAGTGTCGTCATGCACTTGTGCCTGTCTGTGCACAGATATGTATGCACAGATGCTGTATGTGTCTACCTTCCAAAAACATCCGTCAAGGGCTTACAGCTTCTAAAAATATATACATGCTTTTGGAGCTTGGTATTTTTTCTAGCGTTTGCCATCTTTCATTTAAATTTTTCTTCCCCCTCCAAAAAACGTATGTTGTTTTGAGAAACAGGCATGTGTATCAGGGGTGGTCTGCCTCATGAGCCACAGGGCTTGGGGCCAGCCAGCTCTGTTCAATGATCAGCTCTGGGTGGGAAGTGGTCAGGTGGTTCCTATAAAGGCTGAGGGACTGCACGTGGAGTGGGGGGCTTCTCTGAAGCCTGTTTTGGCTGATGGGAGAAAAAAAGGGCTGAAACTAGACTGTACTAAATTCGAAAAATAGCCTGACTCCTGAAGGTGCGGTGTTAGATCTTGTTGGGCTAGGGGGCTACCCACGCACCCTACGTTATGGGGACCTATGTATACTACCAACAAGTCCACCAGGCTTGTTTGCATTATTTTAAAGCACTGGCCACATCAAAAAAACCAACCACCTTCCCGCTTCCAGAAAAAAAAACCAAACCCAAAACAAAGCAAGAACACAAAGATAACAACCCAACCTCAAAGAACCTACCACGCACACATTAAAAATTCTGCCTAATGCACACACAGCAGAAAAATAAGTAAGCAATCATCCAAAATGACTTTTGTGCTATAGATTGCTCCTGAATGAGGCCTAATGGTGGAAGCATCATTGCAAACTGTTTTCCATTTCCAGCATGCATTTATGATAACCATTCTGCCCAATTTCCTGTTCTTTTGCTGGCAGAAAGGGACAGATTTCCCCCTCCTTTGCACTAAGGCTTCTTCGAGCTGCCTGGGCTATGCTGCACCTGTGCTCGGACCCTTCCTGGGAAGCTGGGGCTGGGAGGTGGGATGATTATTGTTATGCAGTAACTATTTTTCCTTTATCTTTTTCTGATGGGGGAAAATGTACAAAACTACTGGCCACAGCTGCAGCGTACCAGTTAGAGATAGAGAGGACAGGTATTCAGTCTCCATGGAGGGTTCAAGGTTAAAGAAAATTACCCACTTTTAGCAGATAACAGAATCCTAACTATCTGCCTTAAACTGGGATTGACTGTTCACTATCTGAGCTGATAGTAGGTACAATATTTCATCCAAAGACAGGCGTATTTGCCTTCTAGTTTTACCACTGTGTAATATTATTTTGTTGACCTTCAGTCACATTGGCACAGGAATTGATGTAACATGAAGGGATGTGACAGAAGGCAATCAACAACACAAGAAGATATGAAAAGCCTAAGGAAGAACTTATGTCCTCAAGAACAAGACACCTACTATCTAGTCACACATAGTTTTGAGTTGCAAAGAGCTACCTGAAGATACAATGTAAATCAATATATGTCTACTTTATTCACAAAATGATGGATAATGTAGCAGGCCAGCTTGATTTACCTTAATTTGCAAATCGATTTCCTACACTTTTTTTGGAAAAAAAAAATATAAAAAAATCCCCCCAACCCCCAAACCACTAATCAATTTCAGATCAAAATAGCCTGAAAGACAGCAGGAACTGCCAGCCCCACCTGCACAGCTGAGCCCCTACAGCTGCGCCCTCGGGACAGCTCGCAGAGCCGGGCACCGGGCTGTTGTGGCACAGCCAGCAGGTACCGGGCTGTTGTGGCACAGCCAGCAGGCACCGGGCTGTTGTGGCAGCCAGCAGGTACCGGGCTGTTGTGGCAGCCAGCAGGCACCGGGCTGTTGTGGCACGGCCAGCAGGCACCGGGCTGTTGTGGCAGCCAGCAGGCACTGGGCTGTTGTGGCACAGCCAGCAGGCACCGGGCTGTTGTGGCAGCCAGCAGGTACCGGGCTGTTGTGGCACGGCCAGCAGGTACCGGGCTGTTGTGGCAGCCAGCAGGCACCGGGCTGTTGTGGCACAGCCAGCAGGTACCGGGCTGTTGTGGCAGCCAGCAGGCACCGGGCTGTTGTGGCACGGCCAGCAGGTACCGGGCTGTTGTGGCAGCCAGCAGGCACTGGGCTGTTGTGGCACAGCCAGCAGGCACCGGGCTGTTGTGGCAGCCAGCAGGCACCGGGCTGTTGTGGCACAGCCAGCAGGCACTGGGCTGTTGTGGCAGCTAGCAGGCACCGGGCTGTTGTGGCAGCCAGCAGGCACCGGGCTGTTGTGGCAGAGCCAGCAGGCACCGGGCTGTTGTGGCACAGCCAGCAGGCACCGGGCTGTTGTGGCACGGCCAGCAGGTACCGGGCTGTTGTGGCAGCTAGCAGGCACCGGGCTGTTGTGGCACAGCCAGCAGGCACCGGGCTGTTGTGGCACGGCCAGCAGGTACCGGGCTGTTGTGGCAGCCAGCAGGCACCGGGCTGTTGTGGCACGGCCAGCAGGCACCGGGCTGTTGTGGCAGCTAGCAGGCACCGGGCTGTTGTGGCACGGCCAGCAGGCACCGGGCTGTTGTGGCACAGCCAGCAGGCACCGGGCTGTTGTGGCACGGCCAGCAGGTACCGGGCTGTTGTGGCACGGCCAGCAGGTACCGGGCTGTTGTGGCAGCCAGCAGGCACCGGGCTGTTGTGGCAGCCAGCAGGTACCGGGCTGTTGTGGCACGGCCAGCAGGCACCGGGCTGTTGTGGCACGGCCAGCAGGTACCGGGCTGTTGTGGCACGGCCAGCAGGTACCGGGCTGTTGTGGCACAGCCAGCAGGCACCGGGCTGTTGTGGCAGCCAGCAGGCACCGGGCTGTTGTGGCAGCCAGCAGGCACCGGGCTGTTGTGGCACGGCCAGCAGGTACCGGGCTGTTGTGGCACAGCCAGCAGGTACCGGGCTGTTGTGGCAGCTAGCAGGTACCGGGCTGTTGTGGCACAGCCAGCAGGCACCGGGCTGTTGTGGCAGCCAGCAGGCACCGGGCTGTTGTGGCACGGCCAGCAGGTACCGGGCTGTTGTGGCACAGCCAGCAGGTACCGGGCTGTTGTGGCACAGCCAGCAGGCACCGGGCTGTTGTGGCACAGCCAGCAGGCACCGGGCTGTTGTGGCAGCCAGCAGGCACCGGGCTGTTGTGGCAGCCAGCAGGCACCGGGCTGTTGTGGCACGGCCAGCAGGTACCGGGCTGTTGTGGCACAGCCAGCAGGTACCGGGCTGTTGTGGCAGCCAGCAGGCACCGGGCTGTTGTGGCACGGCCAGCAGGTACCGGGCTGTTGTGGCACAGCCAGCAGGTACCGGGCTGTTGTGGCACAGGCAGCAGGCACCGGGCTGTTGTGGCACAGGCAGCAGGCACCGGGCTGTTGTGGCAGCCAGCAGGCACCGGGCTGTTGTGGCACAGCCAGCAGGTACCCGGCTGTTGTGGCACGGCCAGCAGGTACCGGGCTGTTGTGGCACAGCCAGCAGGCACCGGGCTGTTGTGGCACAGCCAGCAGGCACCGGGCTGTTGTGGCAGCCAGCAGGCACCGGGCTGTTGTGGCAGCCAGCAGGCAGCGGGCTGTTGTGGCAGCCAGCAGGTACCGGGCTGTTGTGGCAGCCAGCAGGCACCGGGCTGTTGTGGCACAGCCAGCAGGCACCGGGCTGTTGTGGCACGGCCAGCAGGTACCGGGCTGTTGTGGCACAGCCAGCAGGTACCGGACTGTTGTGGCAGCCAGCAGGCACCGGGCTGTTGTGGCAGCTAGCAGATACCGGGCTGTTGTGGCACAGCCAGCAGGCACCGGGCTGTTGTGGCAGCCAGCAGGCACCGGGCTGTTGTGGCACAGGCAGCAGGCACCGGGCTGTTGTGGCAGCCAGCAGGCACCGGGCTGTTGTGGCAGCTAGCAGGTACCGGGCTGTTGTGGCAGCTAGCAGGCACCGGGCTGTTGTGGCACAGCCAGCAGGTACCGGGCTGTTGTGGCAGCCAGCAGGTACCGGGCTGTTGTGGCACAGCCAGCAGGCACCGGGCTGTTGTGGCACAGGCAGCAGGCACCGGGCTGTTGTGGCACAGGCAGCAGGCACCGGGCTGTTGTGGCAGCCAGCAGGCACCGGGCTGTTGTGGCAGCTAGCAGGCACCGGGCTGTTGTGGCAGCCAGCAGGTACCGGGCTGTTGTGGCAGCCAGCAGGTACCGGGCTGTTGTGGCACGGCCAGCAGGTACCGGGCTGTTGTGGCACAGGCAGCAGGCACCGGGCTGTTGTGGCACAGGCAGCAGGCACCGGGCTGTTGTGGCACAGGCAGCAGGCACCGGGCTGTTGTGGCAGCCAGCAGGCACCGGGCTGTTGTGGCACAGCCAGCAGGCACCGGGCTGTTGTGGCACAGGCAGCAGGCACCGGGCTGTTGTGGCAGCCAGCAGGTACCAGGCTGTTGTGGCAGCTAGCAGGTCCCGGGCTGTTGTGGCACAGCCAGCAGGTACCGGGCTGTTGTGGCAGCTAGCAGGTACCGGGCTGTTGTGGCACAGCCAGCAGGCACCGGGCTGTTGTGGCACAGCCAGCAGGCACCGGGCTGTTGTGGCAGCCAGCAGGCACCGGGCTGTTGTGGCACAGGCAGCAGGCACCGGGCTGTTGTGGCACAGGCGGCAGGCACTGGGCTGTTGTGGCAGCCAGCAGGCATCAGGCTGTTGTGGCACAGGCAGCAGGCACCAGTACTGTGCCATGTGGTGCCACACCGCGCAGCCCCTGGCAGGTCGTGCGTGCCTGCGTGCGCTGCCTCCTGCCACGCTGGAGCTCGGCAGAGCCAGCGCTAGCTGTGCGCCGGGTTAGTCCCCTGGGGAGAAGCTGGCGAAGCCCAAACGCAGCACTAGCACTAGCAAGACGTTAGTGTTGAAATGACTGTTGCCTGCAGATTCACCTTGAGGAAGCCCCGGATGCTGCCTGGCACTGGGATGTTGGTACTACAGAGGAGTTTGGATATATGGATGAGCTGGAATTGCAACATGTGAACTTTATTGCTTCGAGAAATGACTGCAGAGCAGGCAGATCGGAACGAGAGACAAACCGCAGGCTACCCTCATCCCTCCTGCCCACCCCAACACACCCACCCCACCACCATTAGGTTCTCACAGAGCTCAACCACTCTGTGATTGCTGAGTCCATCTCCATGGCTCCTGCATCTGCAGCTGAGACTGGTCTTGCAAATCTAGCCCCATCTTTTTATTCTTACATGAGGGCAGAGGAGAACAGGCTGTTGATAGTCCTCTTCTGTGTAGTGCAGGCCAGCTGACCCACATCAATTTTTTTTTTTGGTCAAAGCTATTTTAAGACATGAAATTACAAGACTCGATACATGGAGCTCTGTGGGATTTTACGCTTGGAAAACAATCTTCAACATGCCCTCGAACATGAACTGTACTTTTCTGTGGTAAATCTGGATGGGAGCTACACATAGTCTCATCTATCACACTATCTTATCAACAAGTAATTACTGCATAGTCTTTTAACCAACAAATCCTTTAAAGGGCTTGTGAGTGAGGGTGCAGAAGGAAACAGATTTCAACGGACACAGAAAGTATTTCCTATGTGAAGATTTTAAAGGGAAAGCAGCTGTAAGAATGAAGATATTCAGAAAAAAGATCAGATCTGTTAAAATACTCAGATACTCTTCCGTGTCTGTGCTCAGAGCAGCACTTCACAAAATACATGCAAAGCAAACCTGAGTTCATTTGTCTCATTCCACTCTTGGCTGTTCTTTTGGAGGACTGGGAGAATACAGCTGTAGAGTACAACAGTTTAAAGCCTGAGCTCTTGAAACATATGAGGGTAATACTTCTCCATTTTAAAATACAGATGGATTATTTCCACAGATGATTTGCAGATGTAACATTTAGCTATTTAAAGACTAGAGCTTTTTTTCAACACATTTGGAAGCGCAGTAGAAACGCTTGTTTGTGGCAGGACTTAAACTGAAATTGTAGAGCTGTTCCATTAGTACCCATAGCACCCATCACATTTTTGCTCTTTGTTTCAGTCAAGGGTTTCCCTTTTTTGTCTTTGCCTTTTCTCTATCTCACACTTGGTTCTTTTCTGCTGGTGTCCATAGCAGCACCCACTGGTAGATTGCAATGATGCTGAGATGGACTTCTGCCAGGGGAGGAACAGAACGAGCGAGCAACAGGCAATGCAGTTCAAGGTCATTCTGGGTTTTTTCCCTCCAGCAATGTACCCTTCTAAGAAGCAGTACCTGACTATTCCTTCAATCTTGATAATCTTGGTAAAGTGGGACTCATTTCGGTTTTCGTTTTATCTAATGTCTCAGTGGGAGGCCAGTAAAAAACAGCTAGGCAATGAAAGTTTATTGCAACATGTGCTAACAAGTACAACATTTAATGCAGGACTTTTGAGTTGCCTTCAAATGCTTCTAGGACTATTTAAAACATATATTCGCTATTGTGTATAGCAGAGAAGGTGCCTTGAATGTATTTATATTTCTTACTATTTCTGTGTCTTAGGGAAGACACAATGTGCCAGGCAATTGCTGCTTATTAAAAGATTTAATCCTACCTTAAGACTCACAAACAAGAGATCGTTGTGTAGACAAATGTCTAGAGGAAAAATACAAAGAAAATATGATGCTTTTATAACTATTTATGGACTTCATACATTGCTACCTATAAAAATGGTTAAACATTGCCAAGTCAAAGCTTTAAAGAAAATCTGGCATCATTAGGATAAGATTGCCCACGTGGCTGAGTTGAAGACTTTATGCATCCATGTTGTGATCATTTTGTCCAAAAGCATAAAAATACTTGGGAGAGAAGTGGATGGAGTAAGTAAGAGGTGTATGGATGTTGAGGTCATTATTGGAAGATGGCAGGCATAGATGAAAGGACACAGAATAAAAGGCAAGATTAAATTAATACAGAAGGATTTTGTGGGACATGCCAGAAGCAGTATGTATAATGGAACTGTCTTACTTAGATGTAAGTACTGACACATTTGGGGGCGTATGGGGTTTGAAAAATGTAAGAACTAAAGGGATTGAGTGTGCTGTCACCCCAAGGAGTGGAATAGAGCCAAAAAAAGATCATTTGAGGTGAAATAGAAAGCAAAACTTACTGACTGTGCCATTTATTTGCTTCACATATTTGCTTTCAGTTACAGCCATCCATTCACTGTTGGCGTGTGTCCAAAGAAAAATTTGTGAATCTCACAGATTAATTCTTAAACCCTTTCTTATTCAATCAATGCATCATAATTACCAATAATACCCTACAAAAGAGATCAAAACAAAAGAACCACCACCTTTCCCTACTCCTTTATTTTTTTTTTTAAAAAAAGCCCAGAAAAAGAAAGCTTGACTATGACACATCCCATAAAGGTCAACTAACTGGAAGCCTCTCGGGTGGCATGAAACAAGTATCCTTAGACAAAAGCAGCTTAGCAAAACCTCTTCAAATGTGGTTTTTAATTACTGCAAAATCTTCCCCCTTAATCACATATGATAATTTGTCCCGAGTACCAAAAATTATCTCTACATCCATGAAACATCATGGAGAGAGAAAAAAATATATCTTTTCTTGGGTATGTGGACCTTGGGTTGATAGATGGAGAACCAAGAGAGGGACTCAGAGGGGAGGTAAGTACCACATGATGTAGGTGCTATACCTACATATGGAAGATAATTTCTTTCTCTGAAATATCCAGTTTAACATATAAAACAGTGAGAAAAGGGGGAAAAAGCAATTATCCATACAGAGACTTATCTGTTTCTTTAAATATTTATAGATGGAAAATTAAAATCTACAGACATTAAACCCTAAACCTGGAAATCACCCAGTTCAGACGTGGGACTTTTTGAAGGTTATCAAAGTTAACCACAAGCTAGTTATACACCACAAACTCAGCTCATTTCCTGCTTAGTCCCAAACCACTATTTTAGCCACTGCCTGTGTAATGCTGTAAAAGTGACAGCAAGTTTGCTTTTAACTGCTAGGAACTTTGACACTTCTGCAGAGAGACAGAAATGGGTAGCCCTTTAAAAAAAAAGGAATGGTATGAATAAATTTGCAACTAAGCTATGCTATCACAGAAACCAAACTTTTAAAATTATGTGACCAAAGGCTGCAAATAATGATAGAGAGAAAAATTGTGAAGTTGCTATGGTAACTATTAACAATTCAGACAGGCTGTTGATATGAGATCTTATTAAATATGTCAAACCAAACATTTTATTTATAATTTAAAACTCCAACATTGACACTTTGCAGTTACCAGAAATTAAAAAGAAATTCAAGATGTAACTTAATAAAGATTTGAGAGTTAAGACTGAGACAACACTTTCATTCTACCTTGTCATTTTGCACATTCTAAAACACCTTCAAAAACTTTTTATGCTGAAATTTTTCATGCTTGGCATAGCCTGGAGAAAAGCAGAAGCAAAACCATCCAGCTTCTTTTGAATTACCTTCTTTGGGAGGGGGAGAGATGGGAACATCTTGATTTTTTAGCTCCTGACACAATTGCTTTGGCGTTTAAAGATCACATTGTGATTGTGCACTATACACTGCTGTCCTTACTTGGAAGAAGTTATAGTTGCTCCATTGTTTTTGCATCAATGAATCTAGCTAACTTAACAGATGAAACAGCAGAAACTTTCCCAGAAAAACAAACCTCTTATAAGACACCAGTTCTACAAAGCACGGAACTCTTCACCGGGATTACTCATGTGCTTGAAATTAGGCATGAGATCAATTTACAATGCAGTCTAATTTATTCTGTGGTGCGATTGCAATTCTAAAAAGACCACTAACGCATTCATGTTGTGTTACAGAAGCTGGGGTCCTTCCCTGCTTGTGGGAAGAACTGTAGGTCCCTGGGCTTGACAGAGAACCTGCTGAAGGATCCCAGGTCTCACACCACTTCACTGACAGATGGCCTCTGAGACTACGTACGCGCTATACCCTTAGTTGCCAGCCTTGTTACTCTGACCCACCTTTGGGCATCCTTATCCCCAGAACAACACTCGTACCTTGGCTGTGAGCGTACTTGGGTCTGAGGGGCTGTGGCCACCTACAAGTACCAGCTGACATTGGGGCTCATCTTGTGGCCGGTTCATCATGTAGTATGAACAGTCAGATGTGCGGTGGTAGCCTGTTCACAAAGCCCTGGGTGCCGCCATGGCCACCTAATGCTAATTTTATGCACAACTGAAAGTTACAGAAGTGGAGTGGAGGAAGAGTAAGAATAAGCATTGTCCAGTAGGTTGGGTCACGGTGCGATCCTGCAGCAAGGTGCCTGCTGTAACGCACATTCCCAGGGAGGCAGGACTTGCTGTCACTTGAGAACTTACCACTTTGCTCTGCAAATTTCTGCACTTGTCAAGTAATAACCCTGAAATGGCACCGATCTATTTATAAAATTACTTTTTGCTGTAGAGAAATTCTGTAACATAGCTCTACTGTACAGACCCACAGCTAACTAGTTTGATGATACTTACCTAAATATCATGATACGTTCACTGTTTTTACCTTACATTGCAAATAAATTATCTGTTGTTTTACTGTTTTCACCTCTGCAAATCATAATTTTTTGAGCAAGATGTATTAGGATAGAGTAGTGAAACATGCATTATTCAAATGTCAAACTACTTCGTTTTGAGCCGCAGACTGGGCCTTTGACAGTGTTTCCACAGGCATGGCTGGCTTCAGAGACTCCCACCTCCCCCTCTCCCGAATCATCATGAAGTCGTGCCCTTGGTGTTGCAATTTCCACCCTTTCAGAAATTCTACAGACATCTGCTTGCGTCACCACTCAGTAGCTCAAGTTTTAAATAAAAATGCACTGGAAAAACTCTGCTGTGGCAGCCTGTTCTAACCATCAGGACATTTCAGGTTTCCTCATGGAACAAGGTACATAAGAAATGGGCTCCAAACCAGTCTATGTTTTCCTTGATGACCATTTTAAACACAGCCTTTAATTCTTGATCCAGTTAAAATTCAGTGCTTGCATACTGCATGCAAAGTTTCTGGTTACTGTTTACCGTATACATAGGGCAGGCCAACACACGCCTCTATTCATCCAGCTATTTGCAGGTGCTGTTAAATCTCTAGCAATCACATAGCCTACATCTAATACTTCTAATTAGCTTATTTAGTAATCGTGACGGAAACAGAGGAACACATTTACTGGTGTCCTCTCAGATATCCTTAAAAATGAGGAATGTCACTAGGGGGTTGTCCTGATGTGGGTGTTTTTTCAGCCCAGTCAGTATGCATCACTTTAACGTGACTGTGATCATAGCCCCATTGTGCCTGCCATTCCCAATTAACAGAATCACCCATCCTAGGGCTGAATTTATTGCTGCATGTGCAGCTTACTGGGACATGAAGCAGTAGTCTTGTAGTCTTCAGGCCTCTGAAAAGAAGCCATGCCTCTGGGAACTGTGCTCAACTTTTCTCAGCTGTGAAATCTCTGTGTTGCAAGACATGTTCCTGTCACATATTTTTCCTTACGGCAGGCTGAATGTTCCCCTTTTTTGATGACTCCAGTATCATCAGTGAAATATCAAGATAAACAGAAATATATTCAGGAGATAGACTTGCTGTTAATCTTAAAGTTACCATTCAGCCTTGAAAACTAGGACAGGTTTGCTTATCACTAGGAACATTCAGTTTGCACCTGTACAATGAGTTATTACATCTGAACATGGAACAGCATCAGGCTTTTTTTTTTTGCTAAAAATTGATGTGTGTGCCATGTTACACTTTCCAGCACACAGCTAGTGTTGTATCATCTACATTGTATTGCATGCATACGACAAAATTCATATGTGAGGCGCCTATATGGCACAGCAACAGCTTTCTCCTGCCAGCATTAAGCAATCTTACTTTTGGTGAGTAGAGGAGCCGTAAGCCACTTTTATTGTACAAGACCTTTTTTGGCAAAAAGATAGCACCAAGAATTTCAGCAGCAGCAACCAAAAGGCTGTGCATAGTGCAAAGACATGCAATATCTGTTTGTATCTCCAGGGACTTTCCCTAGATTCTGTGGCAGACAGAGTGCGAAGAGATTGCTCACAGATCTTTTGTTCCTTCATCTCTTCTCACCAATTTTCATTTAGAATCAAACGTTTTTGCTGGAGGCAAAAGGTATATTTTCTGGCTTCATGTCCCAGAATTGCTGTAAATTGTTCTTGCACATGTCTGCAGCTGACACACGAAATATGCGAACTCTTCTCCTGATTTATGCTTTATGCTCTGCATGGAGCCAGCATAATTGTGAAAAAAATAAGTTTTCCTTGAAATTCAGAAAGTAATGTACACTGTTTGAAAATGATCCTACAGCATCTTACTGCTGCCCCCACTGGAAGAGTTAGTCTCCAGTGTGTATCTTGTAAGAAAAACTGAAAAGAAACAGCTTTTTTTTTTCAACATCCCTAGTTTTAAAACTCAGCATTAGAGAAGATTTCCTGCTCCCATCACTGCATTTGGTAAGAGAGAAAACTTAGGAAGTAAGTTTAGGAAATTCATTAAAGGCCACTTTTCCAAATGGACTTCCAACCAAACTTTTAACTACAAAACCCTAGGCCAAATTATCAAAAGAGTTCACCTCCCATTTGGCACAAGATGAAGGACAGACTTTTCAAAGCATTTAGCCACTTGAAGTTCTCAGTGTGACACCATTGGCCAGATTTCCAAACTTTCCACTCACTTAAGGACCTAGAAGCGAGCTGAACGCCTTTGAAAACAGTTATTGGGTTTGGACACTTCAAAACTATATTGTATTGAATATAGTCCAGATGCTACACAACGCTACTCTAAGTATTTATAATTACTTGATAAAATACAAATGTTTCCTTCAGTTTCTCCATGAATAGTTTTTCTATACTCCTCAGAAAACTTCTGAGTCTATGAACAGAAAGTTTCCTTTCTGTACTCTTCAGAGTTCTTATTCAAAAGCTCAGATTAAATGGCCCTTGGCAGTTTACTGACAACTAGAGTAACTTCCCCCCTTTCTCTTCCAGATTCATAAAGAAAACTAAGATTAGCTCTCTTCACAAACAGCACATTCCTTTATTTCCTTATAAAGACTTTGATACAACACTTTGGCTAGGAACCGCTTTTATCGCTAAAATTACACTCATTAGAAGCTGAAGATACTGAATGAAATAGAGCAATCTCAGATCAAAGTAGCCCGCTCTTAACTACATAAAAACAAATCAAAGCAACTAATAAGAAACAGGCTAAACACATCAAGGACCTAAATGATTAATTACATTTAGCAATTATTTTGACAACTTACTAAAGCAAGACTGCACATTACTGACCAGCTTTTTCTAAATTAGAGCTGATCATATTTACATGAAGAAAGGAACGATAGTTTAGCCATTTAGCAAGTTCTTTCCTACCAGCAAAGAAAACACAGCATTCTTATCAGAAATAACTTGACCACTATAAAATATGACTCTCTAAACTACATCTCTTAAAGCTTTCTGAACATTGTACAGTGATCCTATTGATTCCATAGTTACAAACTGCAGTAGCAGTAATTGCATTTTACTGTGATCACAAACCCAAATATTTAGTGTTTGACTACACGCAGTATTAATTCATTTATAATTAACAAGACTACACTATGCTTTCTATTTCTCAATGATTTATCTGTGCTATCAGACAGCTTTGTGAAGGTAAGCTTATTATTACTTCTTTTATCTGCAGAAGTTTATTAATTTTTTTTTTTTTTTTGCTTCTCCTGATATGGTTTCAGTTATTAAAAAGGCAATGGAAGAAGAAGGGGAAGTTTCGAAGTACAGCAATACAAGACCAGAGTGAATTTCACACAAGGAATGAGGATTGAGCCACCTGCAATAAGAGTTATGTTCACTTTTCATCTTTGGCAGCAGAGATTAGGTTTAGCATGTTAATGCTGTATGGAATAAAATGGTCTAAAGTCCCCAGACAATTCCATATATCCAAAGACAGACCTGCAAGTCTTTTAACGAAATCAAGCATAACATCTAAACATATTAGTGCGTTCCACACTAACTCAACTTTGTATTTTTAACAATAGAGTCTGATAGATATGACAGTGTTGGACAAACAATTTATATTTATCACTTGCTGCAGTATGAAGATTATTTGTATTCAGACTCAATTCTGTCTAGGATTTAACATACTCATGGACCAAATAAATGTATCTTATTTGTTATCTCATAACATACAGGAAGAGTGATGGTAATACGTATCTGGTGTTGAATGGGCAGGTCCACAGGCTGTTTAGGATGGCTTTGTGTCCTGTGCAGTCTGTATCAATATATAATACAAATATATTCAAACTTGATATAAGAAGTAGATTTTTTACAGTGAGAGCAATCATTCATGGGAACTACCTCCCCAGAACATGGTTGCGTCCCCATCACTGGAGGGTTTTCAAGATGTGGTTGGACAGGGTGCTAGAAAATCTTATCTTGGCTTCCTTTCCTGCACAAGGTTGGATGGACCATACAGTCTTTCAAGGTCCCTTCCAACCTGGGCTGTTCTATGATTCTGTATGACTGTTCACAGTAATGTTCTGCAGGTATGCACAGGACAGTGCAGAGATGCAGGGACTGCCGTATCATAGAGCGGTGTCCCCACCCATGCTCTTCTTCCTCATCACCCTTCTCAGACATACCCCTGTACAACCACAACAGTGCTCACTATCTTCTCAGACATTTAGATATGTCTAGTGTTTCAAAGATTTACTTGTCAACTGCTAAAGCTAAAGGTTTAGACTTACAGAAAAAGCTTAGGTTCTGGAATACAGTTACATGGCAAATTGGAAAAAGAAATATCCAACACCCTAGTAGTTATGTGGCAATTACCATGGCAAATTCCCATAATTGTTTTAGAAATGGTTGCAAATACATCACTGTTACTTTTCTTCTAGGTGCAGAATTACTCTGTGCCTAAGAATTCTGGGGTACTTTCAAAGAGTAATTAGAGTCCCAGAAAATACCTGAAGTAAGACATGTACAAGCATTACCCCTCAATTAGACAGTGGAGCTCATCCTGGACTTACCAGTGAAGTCCAGCACTGAAAAAACCCCAGTGGGTGAAAGGCCGGGAGACTTGAATGTTCATTTAAATATACCTCCAGCCCATGGGCATGTCCTGGTGGATGTCCATTTTATAGAGCAGCTACCAGCACAAAATGTATTATCTGAGGCAGACGAAGAAGAGTGTCTGCGGCAGCACAGATGGACACAGCAGACATAACTGCAAGAACTGTTTCATGGAGGTGGATATCGTGCAACCCTTCTCCCATGCTCCAGTACTGGCAGCATAGAGGACCTCCTGGCTCGCTCGGAGCGCCTCCGTTACTCAGCGCCTGGCGGCAGTGGCTCGAAGCACCTTGTAGATTAACCTAAACTGACGTTATAGACAGATGCTGGCAGGTGTCAGTAGCTTGTTGGATCTGGCTGGGGTTGGGACTACTGGTATAGCCACCTTTGACCAGCAGCTGTGAGCTTCTCCCTGCCGGGTGCCAGGACCCTTCTGGAAGGGCTCTTCCCCTGCAGCCTGCAAGGCCGTGCCCAAGGGCATCAGCAGGCTCCACTGCCCGGGACCGCGCTCACACTGCTGTATGAGCTGCTGCACAGCTGAGGATGGTACAGCAGCGCTGACGTGGAAGTCCTGCATGTCCTTCCTGCAGCCAGTGTTCGGGGGGATGCTATTTACCTTAACAGAGGGGTTTTCTAGATACATCATTTCATATTTGTTTGCATTTTTGGGCCCCTGGGCCAGACTGTTTTGAAGAGACCTCAGGCCAAATTCTGTTTCCAGCTACAATGCAGCTGTTCTGAAGGAATTGCTTTGACTTCCATTGCATTGCTCTGGATTAGCACTGTAGTAACAAAGGGTAGAATTTGGATCATGGTATTCTTTCTCTGCCATCCAAAGAAAAAGCAGGTTTGTATCACAGTGCATCAGATGAAGAGTTTTGGAGAAACACAGAAAACGAGTCCTGACAGTTAAAAAAAGAACCCCAAAACCCAGGTAGCTCAATTGAAATGACAAAGTCTGCTTTTCTGACTGCTTGGTTTCATTTATCAACACCATTTAACTGTACATATACTTTTAAATTGCCTAAAAATAACAATGTGAAAAACCCAAAGATGTTTTTAAGCTGTCCAGGGGAACCTTAATCACATTCAACTAAAGTGCTCACTCAATTCTCAGATCTAGTTTAAACACTTATTTTTGTTCTCCTGTAAGATTCATGTGAAAAGCCACCATAGCCTGGGGTTTTGAAGTTGAAAGATTATAATTTGGCCTTCTGGCATGTATCTTTGTCAGTTTTTTAATCTCTATATTAAGTCTTTCAGCTTTAGAGAGAGACCAACTGACGTTCCCTGAAGCTTGTATATTCTTTCAACACCATAAAAGAAGTCAGCCATTGTCATTTTCAATCTAGAAGTTTTATTCTCTTTGTTCTCACATTAATTTGGCTTACTAGTTCAATTGCCTGTGTCGGGTTCAAAAAACAAGAATTAATGTAAACTGATTTCTACAGCTATCTATAGGCTGCTGGTCATACAGCCTGATATCCGAACGTGATACAAATATACTCAGCATAACCAGACACCTCAAATGGCTTAAGAGATAAAACCCTTTAAATAAGCTTGAGACAGATCTGAATTTATTTAAATGTCTGATTCTAAATGTACTTATGCCTAGTAGTAATGTTTACCATCTGCCTGATTCTGTCTGATGAGGTAATTGTAAATCTATAAATAGCTTAACATATGCTGCACATATTCTGGCCTTAAATATAACAGCCTTTGTGTAAAACAACTGGAAATAATAAGAAGTTATATTAGTTTGGGCATTATTCAGGGTAAATCGAGAAAGAAGTATAAAGGGTTTGCACTGTATTATTTGTATCTTCTCCTCCAAAGGCCTGGTTAAAACCAAAGTGTTGTTTATAGACCCAATTCTAACAAGTTGTCAGTACTTTCTGTGATTCATACCTACTGAAATAGGCATTTGAAATGTAGTAAAGCAGTTACAGTCAGAGTAATGTATACTGTAAACCAATATGAGAACTACATTCATTTAAGAGGAATAAATAGTTTTTACTCCGTGAATGACTAACACCACAGTCCAGTGGATGCTTCCTTTTCTTTTAGAGGGTAGAATATGGGAAAATGATGTACCGGCAGAGCAATTATGAAAGCTCAGCTTGAAAGAATGGCTTTAGAGCCAGATTAGGGGATCTTGACACTACTGTACCTACAGCCATTGTATGAGCAGTCAAAGTGCTGTTTCATAATTACAACTAAGAACACCATTAATGCCAATTATCTGCAGAAAGAATTGTAATTGCTCATGTGCACTCACCTAGAATAAAACCATAGGGAAAGGAACAAAGCACTCTGAAATCATACAGCTTTTGAAACCACGCTTATGGGCTCACATCACTACGTGATGGGGAGACCATGAGATGTAAGCCAAGAAAGCCCTACGGCTCGGTAACTGGGTGATATTCCTTTCTGGATCACGGTTCTTAGAAAAAACATTCAGTTAAGAGAGAGATCATATTTTCTCTTGTGTGATTCATGTTCCAGAATCAAGACTATACTGCGTATTTCCACAAATTAGCTCTGGAAATCTGACATCAGCCTGTTCATTTCAGCTGCTTGCAATGGCACCCAAGTGCAGGTGGGGGGAAAGTGATACGTTACCAAGTTAGAAACAAAACAGCACGTCACCCTCCAGACCCCCTCCCAGTGGCGTGGTCAGTCTCTGTCTTGTCTGTAGCATTGACACCAAGCTTAGAAAAGTGCCCAAAGATAGGTTCAGCTGCCTGCTCCACACAAGTAAAATTCTTAATGTGGAAAGCCAAGAGCAGGGATTATTCTAAAGTTTCTTACTGAACGCTGGATTCATTGAGCAGGACCTTGGCTATGATGCTGCGAGCTGTGCGGTTGCACTCTGCAACACATGTGCAAAGAGGCAGTTATTGTGTTTCTTGCACCATTAATTAGTCCCTGATGTTTACGTGGGCTTTTAATTTAATTCATCGAAAAGTCTTGCTCTGTTTGTATTTAACGAGGGTTCTTCCTGAGCATCTGTTTCTTGACCTTCAAAGCCCTCACCTGGTCCAGGACTCTTCCCAGGTTATTCATTATCAGGATGAAACTTCTGGAAAGTAGGTGAGAAAAGACAAACCAATTTCCAGCTGTGTGCAACTATGCCCAGCCAGACATCTTCATACCATATGGGTGGCTAGACTTCAATCGGGCAGGACTGAGAAGCTGAATGGCAGACGGAACTGTCTGAGAAAACTCATCTCCCCCAGAACTATCATTGAGAGTGCCTGCACGTTTGATGTAAAAATTTCCTCTGCCTTCAAATGCCCTGTGAGGCTGGACACCCAGCTAACTGGATCAAAATGTGCCCAGTTCTGCCTGGGATAGATAATACAGTTCATCCTGGCCTTCCCAAGGGGTGCACTGCAAATGTGCACATCGCACTGCCAAAGTACGGCAGCTCTGCCTGCCCTGAGCACAGCACAGACAGTCTACACGGAGGAGCAGCAACCCTCGAAGTGAACTGGATGGAGGTAGGAGAATGACAGTAAGGAGACTGAGCACTGTGGAAAAGAATAAAATAAGTGATGAGTACGCAGCAGAAGTGGTTTTAGTGAGAGGGCAAAGAAGAACAGGGAGAACCAAAGGAGAACTTCAAAGCATTACTTATTATTTTTTTAAATATTTAAACAAAAGCATCATCACAATACCAATTAGTGCACTTAATTATTTGTTCTGCGATCATCAGCAAAGGATACATGTATTAAAGAATGACAGATACTTACAAAAGGGTTTTAGAAATGCGCTGGGGTATTCCTGATGTGTTCTGCACCTCCAGTTATGCAGAGGTGTGAGCTATGCATTGTCTCACTTGGGAAGTGGGTGGAGGGTGGTGGGAGGTGAAATAAGGAGGCAGGGTCAGATGCTCCTTTGACAGTAAAGGAATAATTTAGTTCACAGATTACAGAATTCATGTCAGTTGAGCTCAGAGTCTCATCCTATTTTCACTAAAATAGATTTGATGAAACTTTTTTTTTTTTTTTACTCCTCAGATAAAAATTCTAGATAGTCATTTAAATACCTGAATCTCTGTACCACTTTATTTTTTTTTATTACTTCATTATAGGGCCAAAGCCACCTTCTTTTATATGAATACTTTCAGTCATTTTACCTAACTTGCAATTGTGAACAGATTATGACCTTTATTTCTTTTGTATCCACTGGTGATGTAGCAATTTCTAAAATAAAGACAGAATGGAGCTCATATCAAAGCAGACTGTACTTCCTGCCCCTCTGAAGTAGTAACAGATGCTAGAAGAAAGGAAGCGATGAGGTCCAAGACAATAAACATCCAAAACATGTGGAAAAGAAAATGCCAAACTGTCTTAATTCAGTTGTGCATCTCTACTAGCTTCTCTGTGATTTACCCATAATACTCAAGAAAACAAAAATACTGATTTCTTACATAGCTGGAGTGTCAGGAGAATCCTATTTCTGACTAGGTTGCTTTACAGTGACATAATTAAAACCCTTTATGATCTCCATGCTACATTCAGACTTGGGTAGTCCTCACCCAAGACACAGTCTCTATGAAGTCATGTAAAATTGAAACGGTATCTTGCTTCTCCCATTTACTCACTTTAAGCTCTCAGGATAACCAAAATTTGCTGGGTCCCAGACACAGCCTAAATGTGTGCAACATCCACATAAATCTTAAAGATTTTTGACAACATTGCTAGGCCCCTGATCTGAAGATAAACTTCTGGAAGATTCATGCAGTTTAAATTGCTGTTGGGCGAGTGAAATCAATGGGATTACCTCAAATTTGGGTCAGTGTAAATAGAACATGAACTATGGCCAGCAATGCCAGCGTGTCTCGGTTGCATACGCCAGATGATTAGACCTGATGCACTAGGACAGGGGTCCTCAAACGTTTTAACCAGGGGGCCGGTGCGTGGATGAAGTGGCAGGCAGTCATCTGCGGCTGCTTGGGTTCCCCCCCGCAACCCCCGGTGGGGGGGTGTCTGTAAATACCGGGGGCCGGACTGAGGACCCTGGGGGGCCGTATCCAGCCCGTGGGCTGTAGTTTGAGGACCCCTGCACTAGGGTGAGTGAGCAGGTAGAGGATGGAGTTGCAGGGTGCACAGCAATTCCTGAGGCCAGTGCCATGAAAACAAAATGTAATATTACTTCACTTTATCGTAACTCGCTAGTACCATTGCCTAAATGCCTAGACAGCAAACGTTTGCTTGTACCATTATTTTATCTGTCGCTGGGAAATTATTAAGATAGTTGCTGTTACTGTGCTGATTTAAGGTACTGGGCAAACATTCCAAGACATTTTAAATTGTTTCATTTATGGTAGAACAGAAGGCAAAATGACTTCTATCTTTGTTCTCCAGTATCATTGTAATGCTATGTGCTGGAACAGCCTGTGGATGGTAATATTAGTTAACTGCTTTTACAGAACAATGACTTAATGTCAAACCCCCAAAGCGGGGCTTGTTCCACCTTTTGTTTTTGTAATGATATCATGAAATGAAAGCTACTTAAAAACAAGCACATGAAAAACATTTGCCACCCTATCATATCTCACACACATTCCCACTGCATATTTTCTTATGTAGTGACTCCATTTCTCCTTCAGTTATCTTTTGAAGCCTTCTTCTCTAACACTTCTCTGATACTGATAAATTTCGCTCCCTATTTGAGGGCAATGTGAGCTTGTATATAAACAACAGGGTTTGTAATGCAAGAATCCTCAAGGCTATCTCCTGAACTTCCTTACACTAGTAAGGGGTTGCAAGGGTACAAGAATCCATCCTTGAGGGAGGCACAAAAGGAAGCAGAAAGCGTTATGTGCAGTGATGCAGGGAAGCAGAAAAGTGTTACATTTTTGTATCAGTAGCTAAATCACACTGTACCATGGATCAACTATTGCCAGTAACAGCACTATTTCAGGAAGAGAGATAAGGATTTCAAATAACTATTACCAAAAAGCAGATTGTTCGTAACAACTGGTACACAAAAGATGAAATAAAATCAAGATTTTTTGTCATTGAATTTAGTGGGAATAATCTAACACATGCACTACCTAGCCTTTACAATACTTTGGGTGGAATTCAATAGAAAATTGTAGATTTTCCCCTACCATTTACTTGAATCTACCCTAGAGAGTTACTTAAGATTAAATGAAGAATTTGCCTATAATAGCTATTAAGAAGTTCATTACGTTTAATTAACTTTTAAATTATTTCAGTCAGGCCTCTAACTGAACAATGGTTTCCTTTTGAAGGAATGCTGCGAATAACTCCAGTGTTGAATGTTATTGTATGATTAAATTAAGGATCCTATAATTCCAACATATTTCATAGCAACAACACCATGGTCTTTTGGCTGTGGTGCTAAATGGAGATGAACAAAAAATCAAGCACAGACTATACACCTACGGGCACTGGAAATAGTGTCTTCTTACGGGTCATGGAGAAATTCAGATGCAAAACTGCAAGACACGTACTGTACTTGTAGGGGGTAGGAACAGACCTGCACTGCAAATTTCAGCAGCTACAGGGGCTGGACAATCTAAAAGATCCTTCCTTAGAACTGCACATGCATCAGCTGTTGGTGTACTCAGTACCCAGCCAGGGCAAAAATTTCTCTGCACACAGACTGCCGTAAGAATGGTATAAGGCATTTGCTAGTCAAATAAACCAACGGCTGCTGGAAGAACAGACTCAAGTTATACCACTTCATGTTTGGTACAGTCTTCATAATGAGCAGGTGGAATCAAAGTTTTAATCCTGCTAGCAGGTGACCTTTTCAAAATTCTGTATTTTTAATGCCTATCAATTTTCTCTCTTTCTTCCAAGCTCCTGAGATTGTAATCAAAGATGAACAGGAATTGCCAGAGAATTACTGAATACTGAAAAAGCCAAAGAGTTAAAGATGGCTTACACCCAGGATACGCCCTAATGCAGCCACGATATCAGATTTTTAATAGATTAGGTGCAAATATGCACATTAGCAAACTAAACAATGTAGTAATATCCACAGAGAACAGGTTTCATCGATTAAATCATAAATATAGTATCTTATTATGCTTTTGGGGAAACAGGAACATGAAAAGCAATGCATGCATTTTTTAATTATAAGAGGAGGGAATATGGCAAACCTTTCAACAGCTGTTTATCATGAAAAAGAAGTTACAGTTACCATTCCCCAGCCATACAGTCTGAAAAAACTAAAAATTGTACATTAATAAATTATAACAATGATGCATGAAGCTAATATAAAACTTTTGAAGGCAGTTTCTTGGTCCAGAGGGAGTTGTCAAATTTGCTATTTGTGACTTTAATGTTACTTGGAATTTCTTCTAGGGCATTTACAACTCCTTTTGTGACTCTTCATCAGCAGTTTCGCAGACAGAAAAGGCCTTGACAATATACATTTTCACTTTCTGCATGGCTGACGGACTTCATATGCTATATCCAATTTAAGGGTAGAGCAGTAGATTACATTGCTAGAATATAGAGAGCCATTGCCATTGAGACTGAATCATTGCTGTTTATAGTAATTCCTACTATTTGGTTTTTGACAGCCCTTTGTGACTGGAATAGAAGATGATGCTGAGATTATTGTCAAGCTACTGTAATGGCTAGTAGTGCATGAAGTCTGCAGCAGATGGACTTGAACTTATGAGCTCTCAGATTCTCAACAGCCTTTCAAATGAGCAGTGTCCTCCTTGGCCAAGTGTAATGCCACTGGCTTTGACAAATCCTTATTTCAGAAGATGAAATATTATTTCAGCCAGCTTTCTTTGTTCTATTTGAAATGTTTTATAGGGCTTAATTTGAGAGGTAGCTTAGAATTGAAAGAGAACAAATTGATTTTCAGTTGTGTGAGGTACACTGCGTTACAGGTGCATCCAAGCTGAACAACAACAAAGTGACCTGACACAGCCAGACCACTTCCAAAAGGGCCTCCCAGCCATTTCCATCACAATACGCAATTGGTCTATATCTTTCTTTGGCTAAGCTCTTAATTTTTCTCATGATCTCCACTAATTCAAACAGACCTTTAATCTGGCAAATGTGAAGCAATAGTAAAAATTTGTTTGGCATATGGTACCCCAGAAGGATTCTCTTGTAACACAGACAGCTGCTATTGACTTGGATGCCATTTTAGTTGCTGTCAAGAACATGGATGGACAGCAACTAGCTTGCATCGCTGCAGGAACATCTTACACTGGATCTGCCTCACTAAAGGCCCCTTACAGAAGCACTTTTCTCTCAGGTCACTAGTTTACTGACTGCTTAGTGCAGTGCAAACTGACCATTGTTCACAAACAGTCAGCTGTTCGTGCCAGAAGCGGACAACAGAAATCCTCTAGAGTGAGCTGAGCTTCAGCAGTTCTCTGGATATGATCAATGTACGCCAACAGCCCAGTGCCTCCCGGGCAGGCAGTCTAAGAGCCAAGTGATAAATGCTCCAAGGGCTGGTTTAAGACTTTGTCAGATTATTTTGTCCAAATCTAGAATCTTTGTATTAGGATCCATCACTCCTGAAAACCTTTTGCTCTTTTTTGCATATCATGAGCCTGTCTTTATATTCTAGCGTTACAGTTTGATCTTTTATTGCATTGCTGCTGTTCAAGATTCTATAGTTAAAGTTGTGTCAGCACTTTTACTACAAAACCCATTTACGAGGGGTTTATAACGCAGCCATAAAGATGTACTACAGAATGAAAGGTGGTGTACAAAGTCTCAGCGTGGGGCATTGTCTTTGGTTTTTATCACTTTTTTATAAACAAATTAGACTTGCTATTTTAAGCCTTTATGAGTGTAAAACAATTCCAGTTTATAGGTTATTGCCTATATAATGTGGCAATCAACTGTTATTAAAAAAAAAAAAGTAAAATGAACCAACTTATAAATATTATGATTAAAACTGATTATGGAAAAAGTGGAATTTTGTGACAGTAAAGGCAATCCAGTTACATGTTTCCTTATGCGGGTGAGCTGTGCACTGAGAACATGCTGAGATATACAAACCCATTTTCCTCAAGTGGATGGGGGAGTCCAGTTTAGGGGGTAAAGTAGGAACCTGGTGAATCGATTCCCCTGGAATCTCTTTCCCTGTGTTTGTGGTGCAAGGACACCAGTTCTCCAGTGGAGCAAAACCAGGGTAATGCATTCTTCCCTCCTGCAATACCATTGGAGCTGGCTTCCTGAAAAAAGGTGACCACAAATGCTTTCAAGTCACAGAATGGTCGGGGTTGGAAGGGACCTCTGGAGATCATCTAGTCCAACGCCCTGCTAAAGCAGATTCTCCTACAGCAGGTTGCACAGGATCACATCCAGGCTGGTTCTGAGTATCTACAGAGAAGGAGACTCCACAGCCTCTCTGGGCAGCCTCTTCCAGTGCTCCGTCACCCTCAAAGGAAACAAGTTCTTCCCCATATTCAGATGGAACCTCCTGCGTTTCAGTTCGTGCTCCTTGTCGCTGGGCACCACTGGAAGGAGCCTGGCCCCATCCTCCTGCCACTTGCCTTTAAGGTATTTGTAGACGTTGCTAAGATCCCCTCTCAGTCTTCTCCAGGCTGAACAGGCCCAGCTCTCTCAGCCTTTCCTCATAAAGGAGATGCTCCGGTCCCCTCATCACCTTCGTAGCCCTTCACTGGACCCTCTCCAGGAGTTCCCTGCCTCTCTTGAACTGGGGAGCCCAGAACGGGACACAGCGCTCCAGCTGCGGCCTCACCAAGGCAGAGCAGAGGGGCAGGATCACCTCCCTCAACGACCTGCTGGCCACCCTCCTCCTAACGCACCCCCAGGATCCCGTTGGCCTCCTTGGCCACCAGGGCATGCTGCTGGCTCATGGGCAACTTGCTGCCCACCAGCACCCCCATGTCCTTCTCCACAGAGCTGCCCTCCAGCAGGTCAGCCCTGCGCCTGTCCTGGTGCGTGGGGCTGTTCCTCCCCCGGTGCAGGACCCTACACCGGCCTTTGCTGAACTTCATGGGGTTCCTCTCCACCAACCCTCCAGCCTGCCCAGGTCTCGCTGAAGGGCAGCGCAGCCTCTGGTGCATCAGCCGCTCCTCCCAGTTTTGTGTCATCAGCAAAGAGCAAGTTGCTCATGCACCTCTTAGGTGTGATATGTTTCAATAAAAATATGCTGATGGGGTTCAATGAAGGCTCGAGAGTGCCTGTTTTGGACTGTGGTTTAACCTCATTACTGGGCCTCCAGCCATAACTCGGTCATGAGTATATTGCCTTTCTTCTGTCTCAGCCACATAGCGTTACATTTTGAGGCTCTCTGCAACCCCCCTCCATGGTTCAGAGGATGCTAGCTGGTTGATCAGCTTTCCTTGATAAACTGCTTCAGGACACTGGGCTTTGATGAATAAACTCGCAGGTCCTTACCAGTGAGTCATCCCCCAAGATGAGGGCCCAGTAGCCCACTCAGGACCCACAGACCACAGGAAACAACACAATTAATGAGCCCAGGGGGACTGCCAGGGAAAGCTGGTCATACTGCTTGCAGTAACTGAACTAGCTTGGATTATCTTCATGGAACCCTGTGTTGGGCCCTGGGGACATGTCCTTAGGTACACACAGTTCCCAAGATGAGCTGATAGATTACGAGTGTCCCACTAATTGACTGCATTTGTGAGTTCACTGACGGCCCTGGCTTTGGCTGTGGTGTGTTGAGACTGGGAGACTAGTGTCAAAGAGCATCTACTATAAAGGGCGTTTGAGTGTAAGAGCAGCCCTGGCTATGTACATGTATGGAAGTTACCTGCTAAAAAGCCATAGGAAAACTCAAAAGCAACTCATGCTGTCCCTGCACTGGGACCAGACGGGTACTGAAAGCTGCCCCTTTGAAGGCATTATTGGATGAGGCTCACTGGCCAACTCGGACATCAAAAGGGAAGCTGCATCAGCACAAACTTCAACCCAGGCTGCTCACAGCTTCCAAAGGCTTTGGGTGCTTCTCAGCTGAAGTATGTGCTGCCACTGCCTTGGCTATTAGCACTGCATTAAAAGTGAGGTAACAGACGCGCTGCTGCCTGCAGTGTGGAGAGCCCTGAAGTTCAGGTTCCACTGCCTTTTACTGAATCACGGATCTGAAGTCATTTTAAAATGTTAATATCTTGCACTCAATGAAAATGGGGCTGTCTTGGATTCTGATCATGTAAGCGCTACACAGATAACTTTACACATGGGACTTCAGAGAGCTGCCTAAATTACAGTGTGTTATTACAAACTCCAGTGAAGACTGGCACAGAAATCAGGAATGATTTTAAAAAACAGACCACAAATTCCAAAGGAATAACTACAGGCAATGAAGGGAAAGGAAAAAAATAAATCAGGTTTTACAATGGAGCTAGCCACATATTAACAGAAGACCTATTGTTGTCCTTCCCATAACTACTGTGTATTAAAAAAAAAATAATATGCTACAAATATGTTTTCAGGGGGGATGAAGCCTAAATTGTCTGCACATAAAATACCTGTGAAATATTAAAATAAACTTTTAACAGGCAAATTATTAGAGTATATTTTCCAACATACCTAGGAAGGAATCACTAAATTCTAATCTTTTCCTAAATATTTAAACCACCAATGCACTGCTTAGGCTAACAATGGGTTTCTACTGATGCAAAGGGTTCTGTAATAATTTAAAACAACCCTAAGAACTGCACAATCACCTCTGAGTGACCCCTGTTTTTTCTTCCGTTTAGTAAGGAAGGTTGCTGGCAGCAAGGTTGTTACACGAACTGACAAAAGCAAGTGGAGACAGCGAGCTGTGCTTATTTAAGTCTCTATTCTTCCATGCCACTCAGCTTCAATCCTGTGCCTGGCAAAACATCATCAGTATTCTCTGCCTCTTTTAACTAAAGGAAGCAAATCAAGAACCAGACAGGCTAATGGGAACTGAACCTCATTTCTTGGCCTCTCGCTCAACCTGTGAAGCCAAACGGAAAGCAGCCCACTTCTGCAGGCCTCGCGCTCCCCTCGCCAGCTGGGAAGCCGAGCACCTCCTCGCCTCCCGGCCCCGCGGCAGGCAGCACGCAGGCTGCTCTCCCGGCTGCGAGCGCCGCGGGCCAGCTGGGAATCCGACTGCTTCTCCAGGTCTCCTGTCCACTTGCCAAACAGAGTCTGCAGGGCTCCTTTTCCACTCGCCCCAGCCAGTTAGGAGATGATCTATAGGGCTATTATCACAGTTAGCTAAACAGTCCAAAAATCTCCATATGAAAATGAAGTTTGAGGAAGGGGGACCAAAAGAGGAATTTAACAGGGAGAGGGCACCTCCTGAACTCTTTCTCCATTCCCAGCGTGTGGAGTCACATTCAGGGGCTTTTATTTCCACCCCTTCTCCTAACTCCCCTTAACCTGAGGTGCATTCAGCTGGAAATAGCAGCGACATTAGAGGGAGGAAACCGAAAAAGCAACAGCTACCGACTAGAGCTGGTTGAAAGGTTTTCAACAAAACCTGAAACTGCACGAAACCCACCTCGTTTCATATTTCACCGCAACTTGAAACTCAAAGCAGATTTGTTGAAAGCTTCCCCGAGGATCGTGGTTCCAGTCCCAACTGGCTGATCCATTTATAGTACAAAACTTTATTAGACAAACTGAGGCCGGTGCAGCTGGGCTCTGCCTCACAGCTCTGAGCCATGGAGGAGAAGGGCAGCCTGTCCTGCCTCGCCGGACCCCAAACCCAGGGAACCGCCTCGCCTCTCCGTCTCAGACCGACATGTGACAGCAGCAGAGGGCATATCCCCCCAGTTCCCCTTCCGTATGGGATAACCAATTCATTAAAGGATCCTTGGAGGTCAAGAGCCTCGGGAAGGACAGGTGCAAAGAAAAAAGCCTCCTCTCTCCCAGCCAGGAGAGGTCAGGTTGCTTTGCCCCCCTCCGTGCACAGGCAGCCCTGTCTTTGACCCGTTTGTCTGCTTGCGGTTTGTCCACAACCAGATGACTGTTTTTACTTGAATTAGCTGCTGCATTCAGTGATTTAACAGACACTTTCTGCGAACAAAGTTCTGCCTTCAAGCTGCTTACAGACAGACAGGCTGTTCAGGCACCGTCCGCGCAACTGCACGCTTTAAATAGTCAGTGCAAATCAGACTGTTTCTGGTCAGTGAGTCAGTGGCCATAATTTTTATAGTTTTATGTTGCCACTGCTCACATCCATGTGGATGCCAGCAAACAGAAAAACCCTCAGGCAACCTCAAGTATACCCGCAAGCCTCAACTGCCCCAAATGGCCACAATCAGCAAGTACGCCATCATCCTGCCTGCGCACAGATCATTTCACCAGCTTTATTAATAGCGATACTCAAAACTACATTTTCCTTTTCCTTTCTTTCTTCTCTCCCTGTATGCTTTTCCAGCTCTAGTTTGAGTTTTGTTTTGAAGCACTGGATTCACTCATACATCAAAGGGAAATCTAAGGCGTCAGAGCCCACATAAACAGAAAACAAAGGCACTGTTTACCAGGCGGAAACTTGCTGAGAGAGAAGCAGCTGAGTTTTGCAAGGCTCACCCACTGACTGCCACCTTGGAGGTACATCAAACATCATTACTTGCTCAATACAGTCAAAGATTTCTCTTTCAAAGCCTCCTAACATAATGTCTTATTTGTATTACTGTAATACTGAAAAGTCCCAGTCCTGACCAGTGCCCTAGGAGTACCTCCCCCATCGAATCGGCAAACTTAACTGAGTTTTGCTGGACGAGAAGCAGTCCAGGTCTATGGGCAGAGAAGTCCCTTTGGGCTAATCTAGACAAAATTAGGTTGGAAGGAGCCACTCCCTACCGTGGTATCTCTAAACTGGGCATCAACGCTAAGGATTAACCTTCCCTCACCCAAGGTTTGTACTGAGGCAGGGGGAAAAAAGAAAAAAAAAAAAAAAAGAAAAAAGAAGAAGAAAAAAAAAAAAAAAAAGAGATGGTTCTTGTTCTAAAGAGATCCTGTGATATTTACAATATACTTAGACTAACATATAGGGGGATTTGCCCATATCTTTGGGGTCTTCTCTTCTTATTCTCACTTAAATAAATGTCTTCCTTTTTGAGTAGTGTCAAGAGAGACTCTGGCATGGGAATGCACCAGCAAACTGGCAGTTTCACACACAGCATTGCACTTTCCAGGCCAAGTATAGAAAGCCATAGTAGATCCAAACCCCATCTTCCTTCCATCTGGCAGAGCAGGATACTGATATCCTTCCTATCTTGTAGTTTCACCAGATACGCTTTCTTCCCTTGGCTGAGAATTATTAATTTTTGTTAGAATGTCTGTTCACTTTTTTTTTTGTTGTTTTGCTTATGCGCCAGGCTGCATACAATGTGTCCAGTATTCTGAAAATACAGCTGAGCCTACCAGCCTTGCACTTTCCTTTGCTACACTACGCCTGTTCCTTAGAGCCGAGATGAAAAAGAGGGGATGGGTATTTAAAATGACGCTCATCTCATAGCCTCCATACGGTATGAATATTTTTCCTTCATTCTGGCTAAATGTTTTGGCAATTAAATGAAAAACACACAGAAATGATAAACTTATTCTTCCATGATACTTATCCTTTATCAGTTTCGAAAAAGCCGACATTTTTAGCTGCGCTACTTATTTCCAAACTGCAACAGTGAAGAAAGCAAAGAGAAGGGCGTATTTTGGCATGCACAGCTTCTAACAAAATACGCGTAATTTAAAACTTATCCTTCCAGAAGCTTACAGAGATCTACCCAGAAGCTAATTCAGGGATACAAAATTCAGCCTGCCACTGCTTGCTCCGAGGAAGCACTGACTCCAGAGTGCCTTTGCCTGCAGAAGCACAGCGTGCCTTCAGTCCGCCCGGCCTTCGCACAACATCAGGGAGCTCCTTGTTGGTCAAAAATCAATGCAAACAAAACCCCCAGTTCTGATCACAGCCCAGAGGAAGCCCACTCACAGGGTTGTAAGGATTTTGTTTGTATTATCATCGCCATAAATGAGAACAAAATAGAGGGCGTTACTGCAAGTTCTGGGTAGCCTTTAGAAATTTGTTGTTAATGTTTATTACACTGGATTTATAATCATGCGTTTCATATTAGACTCAATTTTCTCCAGTCTTGCAAACACAAACCAGAGGGTTTAAATCAAAATGATTAGTTTCCTTTTAAAATGTGGATGTATTAATTTGGCCTATAGGGTAATAGCTTTATTCTAAGAAATGCACAATAAAGTACACTCCACAGAATATAATTCCTAAGAAATGTGCTGGACTACAGTATGAACCATACCTATATGCCAGGTGGCTGTTCATACTGAGAAGGGTATTGCTTGCCTATGCCTTCTTTCAGAGGGCTGACTAATATTTCCACTAATGTTGCCATTGGCTTTACGGTGCTAGGTCAGTGAGCAAGAAGATATGAGGCTTATTCAGAGTTTACACTTTCATCTGAAGCAAGATGCAACAAATAGCAATGACAAGCAAAAACAGGGAATGATGAAGAATAAATGTTATGTGTAGAAAAATCGTAAGCTAACGAAATAGCTATTTCACACTTCAATGATTCCAAAATCATCTGAAAGTTTTTAACAAAAATCTCCACCTTTCATTCTGGCTATCACAGAACCCTGCTCTCCCGGGTTGTGAGTGACTTCTTGTGACATCACAGCAGACGACGCTTTGAGGAGAGAGAGAGACACAGAAGAGCAGTGTTTTACATGTTCATTAAAGTATTTCATTAGACAAGCCATGGAGTGAAAAACAGAGATGCACATGAAAATGAAGTACTCCAAGCTGGCACCACTGGTGTAAGGAAAAGAGTAAGGGGCAACACAGTATTTTGAACTATTTTGCTTCATGGATTGTGGTCTGTATCTGGGACGAAGGATCCAGCGGAGCTTGACTGGCTGTCACCAGGGGATCTCAGCTGAATGCAAAGGTACCAGCTACTGCTGGAGCAGTAGCACCCCCGTGTCAGCACCCTGCCAGCTGGATGGGCAGCTCCACTTCAGAGCTAGGGATGCTCAGAGGGAGCAGAAAGAGGAAACTGCATTTTGTTTCATCGGAGCAAAGTAATTGATATGGTGGAATTGTTAAGGGAAATTTGAAAAAAAAAAAAAGAAGAAAAACCAAAACAGATTTACATTTCTCTGGTGTGTAATCCTTTCTTCAGACAGGAAGATGTCTGAAGAAAATCTTCCCAGCTTCCAAAAACTTAAGGCCTATTTCACTATATTCGGTGTTATGATCCCAAAAGCCTAACAAGCAAGACCTGTGTCTTCATTCTTTAGGAATAAAGCCATTCCTGGCCAGAGCGCCATGGGAAAAGGAGGCACGGAAGTGTGGGTCTATTTAACCTTTGCCCCTCTAAGGCAGAGTATTGTGCTATGGGCACTCGATCCTCTTCTGTCCAACACATGCACTCAAAACACCTGGTGTGAACATCAGTCCATGTGCTGATACCTTGCACATCTGACACAGAGATGGTGTTCAGCTAATTCATTCTGAAATTTCTGAAATAACACTTCTCTTTCCTAAGCACCAGTGACAACAATAGAGAAAGCAGACAATAGCAAAGAAGTAAAGAAACAGACATTAGTAGAGACATTACAAGCCAAGATACATATTTTAATCCTAAGGTCTTGTCTTCTCTCTTCAAATACACACCCAAATTGTCTTGTTCTACATGCATATATAAAACTACATATGAAACCTCAGGTAGGTATTATGAATATTTTTCATTAATCAGAGACCTATATTCATTCAGAAGAGTGTTTGGAAGTCTGGTTGCACCAGGAGTTCTACTTCCTGCAATCATTTAGTACATTTCTTCTGTGATCTTTTAGAAGCTTTTACATTAAACCCCATGCTTGCTATAACACTTGAAATAAACCCTGTGTGAACCTGTTTCTTCTTAAGAACCAACTGCTGCTTTCTCTTATGTAAAGAAAATTAAAAGATATCAAATTATTTGAATGTCCTAATGAATACAGTATCTACCGAGTAAATATGAAGTTATACATTGTCTCTCCTCCCAAATTCTGTTACCTGGCAAAAAAATCTGGACAAAAATATCTCACTTGAATTCAAGATATATATACGTATGTGTTTAACAGAGTTGCATTTCTAACACTTACATATAATAATGTAATAATAATAATATCTAACACTTACTAATAAACATTTTAATAATTGATTTCAGTAGAAAAATTCCTAAGGCTGAGCATAAACAAAAGAAAGAAGTATCTGCCTCTTGGTTAATGTTTCTATTCAAGTGTAGAGGTGAAGCTATAGATCCCAGAGATGGAAAAAGCAATTTGCTATTCTCACTGATATTTAGAACCCTATTAGCGGGTTTGTGGGAAAAAATGTCATATACTTCAAAAAAGCACACTATGAATTAATGTTTATAGATTTTACTACTTTTTCCAGCTCACTCGATTTTTATTCTCTACTCTTTGTAATAGTCTTAAAAAACTTAGAATTATAATTTTCTCCCTACAGATGCTGTCTTTTTCTATTAAGCAAACACCGATCCCTTGTGTTTCTCCTCTTTTCCTCCCCTTCCACCTCTTTATTTTGAATGGACATAAAATTATCCCGGATATTTCTGTGTTTAACATCAACAACTTCATTTTACATGGGCCTAATACAGGGTCCACAATAACAATCATAGTGCTGTATATCACGAAAGATTTCAATTCTTTCATCGCATGGCACTTCTTTTCCTATTGACTTTGGGCTGGACTGGGAGCGCAGAGCCTGCTGTGCATCACGGGCATGTGCACACCAGCAGCCACACTGGGAACCCCAACCTGCTCAGCTGACACTCCCAGGGAAGAGCTACAGGTGAGAATCTGTTCATCTCAACTCTACCTACTAGAGATGACCTTTCGCTGTGTACAGGCCTATGTGGGCTGCCAAGAACACCAGCAGAAGGCAGATGGACACGTATCAATGGCTCAGAAAGCCTGAACCAAAAGTATTGCCAATCATAGACAGGGGTACATGAAATTTTCATCTGTTCTGATCCTGGAGGTCTATAGTTTAATAATTGATTGATACAACATAGTTCACTTTATTCACTCATCAAGTCTGGGTTTTGCGTTCGGCAAGGAGCTTCCTCTGAAACTCAGTAAGAGCAGCAAGAGACTGACCCCAGTCAGGAGCGTATGACTTCTCAAATCCACCAACATGCACACTGGGACAGCTGCGCGGGCTGATCTATCAAGATTAAGAAACCAACAGAAAACTTGATGTGGGATGTCCCCAAATACTCCTATTCTAACAGCTAACAGTTCAGGCTGTACTGAAACCTGCTGAATCTGGAAAAGCTTTCCTTCATTTCTTATATGAGGATCAGATCAGGGCAACTGACTTTTCACACGGAATACATCGTGCTCCTAGTCTTTGGCTATTTGTATGCTATGATACCAGGTATGATTATCTCCATGGACAGAGTGAGGCACAGGTTGTTAAAAAGTCTAGTTAGACAAAAATTCCAGGATTCTCCCTTGCACCCCAGAAGTTCTCTTCCTCTTTAATTGTGGTATTTCCAATGGAAAAAAAATATATCTCTATTGTAATCAAAATCTTTGGCATGGTATTTGTCCTAGTCAGGGAGGACAAGTTGGGTTCACAATTGTCCTGGTCTCAGTTGCGCTGGTTCACAATTGTGCTGGTGTAACAGATCTGAATGATGGCAGAACCAGACCTCAGAACGTTTCTGTTACACTGCTTTTACTGCACCATTATTTTTAACTTATCCTGTGATGAGACATAAAGACAACAAACCCCCTGGATTCACACCGATAGAACTCCCCTGACTTCGGGAGAGTCAATGCTTGTTTAGCTGTTATTAACTGCCCCGAGGGTGTTGTGAAGTCCACAACTAACATCTGAAATACATGCCAAGATCAACAATAGGATGCACCAGATAATCTTCCTCTCTACTGAAGACTGCTCTAAACTTTAAATGCTTCTCTTCATCTCATGTCATACACATTAAAAATGACTATTCAGTCGCTTTTATAAAATCCATATACTCCCAACTCTGTACCCAGAGGGCTATTTACTAGATTATAAAAGGACAGATACCTATTTTGCAGACACCTGCCCTTTTTATAATTCAGTCTGAGAAAAGGAGAAACAACTGGGAGTTGGAAGACCTCAATACCAAAGATGTACCGGTAATGAGTAAAAGGAAAAGTTTGATCTCTTCAAAAATTCATTTCAAGCGTAACTGAAGTGTGACAGGCAAGCTGACGAGGACACCATTTGTGGTGGACACTCAGATGGCTAGAGACAGAACACTGCTCCATTGCCCAGCCAGCACAAAACAGCGTACCTCATATTCTTACCTGCCAGGCCAGCAAACATCAGCAGGATTTTCAGTAACTGCGGAGCTGCCACGCAACATGGGGTGCGTGTAGCTTCAACATGTCCACAAGTTTCCACAGGGTTATACTGAGTGCTTTCTGCGCTAGTTTGTTTATGCACACTTCCCACGAAGCCGTCCTGGGAGCACCAGCACACCTGGAGGGTCTGCAACACACAGGTACCCCCTGGCTCTCGCTAAGAATCCTCCTGAGCCCTGCAGGGAGCACCAGGATCCTGTGTGCACCCAGCCCCACTCTGCTGCCCCTGCATTTGCCTCCAACAGGGAATAAAATGTGGGAGGGCAGCTTCTTAATCATAAATGATCACACAAAGTCATGATCTTTAAAAATAAAATAAAAATAAATTAGAGAACTTCTAGACAGTGCAACAGCTAACTATTTCCCTATGGCCCTCACCTAAAAGAAACACCTTTGCATGTTTTCCCTAGTGAAATATGTCAGTCCGTAACCTCAGCTCATACATGCTCGCAGTAATTAGGTCAAGGAACTAGACAATCTTTTGTTGTTGCTGAAGCAAGTCACAAACTAATCTTCATTCTGTTGGAAGTTTTCTTCCTTTTAAATAGTTGAAGACATTTATTATTTAACTTCCTGCTTTTGACAGAATTTTATTAAAAGAAATTGATTTTACTAGCTCAGACTATTACATTCTGCTGAAGGATAAAACATCATACCTCATTTTCTTTCCTGATTTTTGTTTGGTAAGAATATTTTAAAAAATTCAATAAGCTGTTGACTGAAATATCCAGTATTATAAGTGTCATTCTTTAAAAGGTTATTTTTTTTAATCAGATAGCAATACACTAGAAACTCTGTAAAAAAAATAAAACCCCCAAACTTACTTTTAAAATATTATTTTAGGAAGATTACATTTTAACAACCAAATGCAACAATATGTTATGTTACATTCTGAGCAGAATGTTTACCTTTCACTGAGTTTCTTTGCCAGCTGTGTCAGCGTTGACTGCAATGGTTTATGTATTAAAAAAATATTAAAAAGATCTGTTTATTTTTTTTTAATTGCCACAATCATGCCAAAAAACACAATGTGTGGGCTGCAGGCAGAATGCTGGGAGCAATATTATTCATGTTAAAAACTGTTGCCTGATTTGCTTTCTTTGAAAATTAGGATACTATAAATAGGAGCCCACTGGGATTTGTCGATTGTAAGTTTTCTTATAAAAGCTGCTAGGACGAAACTTTTGAAAGACTTACAAAACATAAAACAATCAGAACTATTGCATTATGGCTTATTATTTCCCTTTGGCCTAGATTAGACCTTTATTTTCGAAGAGAGTTACGTATTCGAGATGGATCTACCTCCTATTTCTGTGCATATGTCCAAACACTAGATTTTTAAAAACGTTATAGAAAGATTTATTGGCTTTTTACATCTTAAATTCTTTCAATAAGCCAACTATCTTTAGTCACTGTTTTGTTCATCATTATAAAAAATGTTGTATCACCAAACTCATAACAATTCTACGTTGCTTGCTTTATGAAAATCCCTCACAAATCACTTTGAACAACTCAGAAATTAAGTTATATTACTCCATTACCAAAATGTTGTGTCAAGCCAGCATCCCACAAGAGTACCACAGTTGTCCTTTACCTTATTTACCACTACATTAGCATTTTGGTGCATTTTCTTTGTTGCTTGCTTTATAGCTGATAGGAGGCATGCTTCCACCCCCCCACCCCCAACCCCCCCCCCAAAAAAAAAAAAACAAACAAAAAAACAAAAACCAAAAACGCAAGCAACCAATAAACTCCCCAAAACACAAAAAAACCCCTTATTTGAATAAAAAAGCAAGAAGAAAGTATTGCAGAGATTTTATCAAGTACTTTTTTCTATGATAAATTATACATGACATTCACCATTAGAAAGCTGGCATTTTGACCTGCACTTGGAATGGGAAGCAATGGAAGCTATTGGGATATGCTGACTTTTTAACAGTGAACACAGGGAAAGAAATACGAGATATTGCTAATTTCGCTGTGAGCAAAGGGCCAACAAAGCAATCACACAGCTTTTAAGACCTATCTAAATTCCTAGCTTTGCCCACTGGATTCTGTAAAGTACAAAGAAACATTTTTTCCAAACACTTCAGTGTTTGACTGTTTTTCTTTATGAGAAACAGTTTTTACATATGCATATTCATACTGCACTGCTTACATCAACCACACATCTTGAAAGTGGCGTGGGATTTTGGTGTCCATCTTAAAGCATGAAGCAAATGGCTTGATGGCCATTTTCCTGAAGGCACAACCTTTCATCAGGAAACTGGACCCTGTTCAGAGGAGTTTCAGCTGAAACACTTGGCATTACTAAGAAGTTGACAACCCAGTCAGATGCGGCTCCTCTGTTCTCTGTGTGTGACCTTGGAGTTTACTTAACTCCACGGTCTCAAACTTGGTTCAGCCTGAGATCCCAACCACAGCATTCACGCTGCAGGACAGAACAGCAGAAAACAGAGATGAAGAGGAGAATGTGGGAAACAGAGATGTGGTAACAGAAGAGAGGAACATCACCTTCAACACTGTTCCAACAAACTTTTAACTAGTGCCAAATTTTCCTTTGTAAATACTTGATGATGTTTATCACACTGCCATCATTATCTAAAGACATCTGCTGTCCTGATCTGAGGGTTTTCTTAGTAGAATTGTAGTTGAGTGAAAAACAAGAGCTCAATCCCATGTTTTGGTCTAATCAGAGTTTAAAAAAAACACATTTAGCATAAAAAGGTGATAATTATCTCCTGTCCACCACAAAAATTCAATCAAAATGTGAAAGCTTGGATTTATCCTATGCAAACCATGAAAAAGCAATTAAGAGTGCAACACAACACCATCATATTTGATCAGGAAAGGTGACCCTATTCCAAGGACAAAACGATAACTAGTATCCTGAATCCAGCTCAGTGACCTTCTGGAGCTGGAACTTTCAATTATGCCAAATTAGCTGCGTCACATAGGCTGGCTTTGTGAGCGAGGCTGGATCAATGCAGTGCATTTCACTGATGATGACAATGATTTAATCAATCTCAGTCACTCAGTGGACAGCAGCGAGGATGTGAAATAAGGACCAAAAAAAGAACAACAGGATCTTTCATTGTCAGGGCTACCTTGCTGCTCCCTGCTTGCTCTTTTTCTTTAAATGCTAATTTGAAACTACAAAAAAAAATGTTAAGTAGCAATTTTGTAGAAGGGGTTTTGTCACATCTATTCAGGCTTATATTCTGCATGCCAAATTGCAACCTGGTGTTCAATAATGCTGTTTTTGACACTTCCGTGTAATAAAAGCAAAGATTCTTCTTTGCTCAAGGATGTCTATGACACTTTTGACACTTCTCTCCCCAGAATTGCAGGCAGCCCAGATGTTCTTTGCATTAAGCAGAGCATTGCCACAGCTGCTCGGGAATGTTGGAGGATATTGGGCTCTAGGCAAAAGTAGCAAAGGGCATCTTCCCTCTTTTTAACTGAGGAGTAATTTTTGGAATGTAAAAACCTTTTAATGTGCACGAAGTTAAAGCCTCAGAGGGACCGTATAGGCAAGCGACACATAGCATTTTCTCTGGCTCTTGTTTCGAGGTAAGTCAAAGCCATTACAGAGGAGCTGTTTCTGCTTCTGTTTGGAAAAATATTCCTTACCCATCTCCGCCAGCACGGCATTGCTGTATCTGTTAGACATCTGGATATGTTACAAGGCAGGCAAAAATGAGAATAACAGCACAGGTCTTGGCGATACCCTCAAGCCTTGATTTCTGTGGAGTCACAAGGGTGCAAGACCTAGCTACTCCTGGACTGTTTGGGCTTCTCAAGACTTGAATGTTTACAGTCACAAGTGTCTCCTTCCACAGCAGTGACCGCTGAAGGAGCCTCGGTGACATGCTTTGCCTCCGTACCCCAGTGTTCTCCCCAGCTGGGCTGAAGTAAGCGAAGACCACATTGTGTACCTGGAGGAAAAAGGTCTTTGCTGAAAAATAACCAGGTATTTTCTGCATCCTTATTTCTGCCCTTGCACTGTCCCCAGAACAGATGCTTGTGGGACTGAGCAGTAAACTGGACCTTTTTCCTCCTTTTTTAAAAAAATACATAGGCTCTTCTATTTAACAGAGGCCACACAAACAGTCGTTCTGTGCACAACAAAGTAACGTGGGATGCAGGAGTCCACGGGTAGCTCCCTCAACAAAAATACTCTTTAAACTAAAGCCCCAGGGCTTGCACAAGCCACAGCTCCTGTTAGTGGGTGGGCAGATGAGTCGGGGTCTTTCCCTTCCTCCTGCTGCACTTCAGCTCCATCTTCTGGAGCCACCCACCGCATGGGAAGAACCACCCTTCCACACCATCACTGCCTTTACAGCAGAAACAGGTTAGCAGAAAGTCTAATTAATCAGTTTCCTCAGAAAAACACATGTGCTAGAATGTTTTATTTTGAAATAAAACTTTTAATTTGGAAATTTCAGTTAAGGGATCTATTTTTAAGTACTTGCAACAGACATGTCTCTACTGGAAGGATTATTTTTTAAACAGAAATTCTTTCTGATTAATACCACTTTTAAAAGGTTTAACACAGCTCAGAGAGCTGTTATTTATGCCCTTTTATACACACTTCCAAAATTTAAGGTAGTCATGCCACCTTCTTTAAAATTACAAGAAATGGAACAATATGTTTTGTAAGAGTCACTGGTATGTCTCTTCTGGTATCTCCAGGGAGCTGTGCAAGTGGCACAGGCATTTCTTAACCAGCATCTTACTGGGATTACTCTTTGCCTGACTTTTGTCTGCGGCTTTATAACGAGCTCACTGGTGCAGGCTCTGTCTGAGATGTTGGCTTATAAGTGAAGTGGGAACAGCAGCAGCCAAAGTGCGTAGCGGGGGAAACTGGGATTTCTGGGTGCTGCCAGATCGGACTAGCACAGTTCCTGTAAAACTCCCATCATCTGGGAAGAAAGATTACTCGTGGCATCCATACTGGGATTTTTCTGTTGCACTGCAAAGCCATCTCAAATGCATGCCAGCTTTATCGAGGATCCATTAGCATACCAAAAGAAAGGCAAAGAACATCAGCAGGCTTTGTTACACCCTGCCACCAGCTCCTAAACAATACCTGGGATTGGGATTCCACCTGGCACTGCAACCCTCCCTGGTCCTGACCAGACCCAGACTAGGGCTGTCCCTGGCGAGTGCAGGGCTTGAGTCTGTTGACTTTGTGGTCCATGTCATAAATTTTTGTCCCTGTTTGGGATAGAGTGCTACAAACCCATCAGGGATGATGCTACTTTAGCAACAGTCGTCATGTCTGCTCCTTTTCTAGACATATTCCCTAGTGTGGGTGTCACTTTCACAGTCAAATGCCACTGGACGCAGAGTTACGGTGGTGATTGCTATGGAAAATGAGAAACCCAAGGACAAATCATTTTAACCGAAGAGTCAGCAATGGAAAATGGCACTCATCCTTTTACACCATAGTGCCTCCCAGCTGGACCTGGGTTCTGCAAAATGGGGAAAGGAGTCCAGAATTGCATATATCCATTATCCTGTATGGTTCAGGAGGACAAGCTCATTAGGAACTATTGCTTCATTAGGTAGCAAGAGCTGCCCTGTTGTCAGGCTATAATCTATTTCTTAGATTGGATTGTGCCACAGAGTTTGTCTCCCACATACCAATCATAATTGACTACCACACCTCGCTGCTTTTGGTGATGGAGGGTAGATTTTGCTTTAAGAATTGTAAGTTAGAGTTTCAGTAATACCACAGTAATATCTGCTAAACATTACTCAGTATAACCCATGTATGAGTATGTCCTTACTTCTCCTTTCTGGTATGGAAAGCGATCACTTGCCAAATGTCTACAATTATTAGCAGCTCTCGTTACAGGGCTAATCTACATTCAATGATTACATATACCTGAGTCCACACTAGTAACAAAACCACCGAACCACACCTTGCCAACATATGTTTACCATTGCATTTAAGAAATGCCCAAATGCAAATCAAATAGTAAGATGAAACCACGAACACCAACTAAAAATATTTTTTGAAAATGTGACTGTTTTGAAGACACTGAAGGGTACAGGGGGAAAAAGGCAAGGCGCGCCTTTATTCTATAGGGGTCCTTTTAAGGTTTGTTTTTTGAAGGCAAAATGGATTAACATTTAATCTGTCATTAAAATGATATAATACTTGCAAAGAAATGAGTCAGAAAACGATGATACCTTAGAAAGTTCTATGTTATTTCTTAGGCTTCTAAAATAAGTGCTCAGACACAACTGCATAAGTAGACTTCAAAAGATTTGATACACCAGCAGCTGCAGCAAATACATGGCTTTTTCTATTTTAATAATCCACTACTTCTAATAGGCTCTACAAGACAAACACGAGTAGAGATCAGAGGGGGATCCAGATTTTATGTTTTACCTACACGATTCTGAAAACAGGGTAGTAATTACAGAAATGGCTGAAGCTTGCATGATGGTTGGTTTGTGTAAGTGAAGTACTTCCCCAGTGTTTCTCTTCTCCAAGTTCAATGATTAACTCCACTTAAAACCCTATCCTTGTGTGCCTGTTGACAAAAATCTCTGCAACATAAAAGATTTAATAGCAATACTTGGCATGGAACATTTTGGCAAAATGAACCAAACGTCACATCAAACACAGTTGAAAGGCAAACTTCCCAGCCAACAGAACAGTTTTATCAAACTCCAAATTCTGATGTTCTTTTATTGTGGCATAATCAAAATTACTTCTATCTTATAGAATTTCTTTAGTCAAGGTGAAAGTATTTTAGATATTGTTATTTGTCTTCTTTGCATGGATGTAGTACATATTCTCTCATGGCAAGACTCTCTGCTTCCTTACTTGAAACTCTAAAATATATCACTGTCCTGTTTCACAAAATTTAAAGCTGTTCTGTCGAATACACAATTTTCATTTGGATTTTTTTTTAAAAAAATCACGCCTCATTTATTTAGAAGCTCTTTCCCTTATCTCTGCTCCAGCTATTTAAAGCATTGCCTTTCTGTTTATCAAAGCCAACTTTCTTCCTCCTCCCTCACATTTTTAAAGATAAAAAAATTAAAAAGTAACCTTTCCACTGACATTATTCTCATAACACATATCAAATCGATTTGAAAACATTAGATTTGCCAAATTTCTCCTGCATGTTGAACTGGAATCTAAATATAGCTCTTTTATTTATGTAAGTGGAGGCTTATTTATTCAAGAGACAATTTTTGGAGGATTTTCCTAATGAATATGGAGAGAGCAGCTAAAAAAATTTGAATTAGTTTTTAATTTTTGGAACATCAATTTTCAGACAATTTTTGGACATATAATTAAACATGAAGTTAATTATCTGTTTACAAGGACTCTTTTAATGCATGGCTTTCACTGCAGAGAGGCTGTGCAGGCAGGCTGTAGTCGCAGCCCAGGGCTGACACTGCTGCCAGGCAGGAGGCTACTGCACATACCGCACTGCTCTGTAGGGCGCCCTGAAGGGACCCCCAGCGGAGGCAGGACCCAGGGAACAACAGCTCCAGGCCCTTTCATCCAGCTTCTTCCTTTCATGTCCACCAAGATGACCAGACTGAACATGCACAAGGGGTTCCCTCACAGAGGGGAAAGTTTTGGCCCTTGTTATGACAGGTTGAAGTCCAGTTGGAAGTGCATCCCATGAACTGGAAATGTGTTCTCAGCAAAAATCCCTGTTTTCACTCATTTTTAATTCTCAAAACCTGCAGCTTTCCTGCCGAGCTGTTACATGATTTCCACAGATATTTGTAAAGTTCAAAGGAAATCCCCTTAGTTTTTTTTTGTTATGAAAATGAGATCAAAATAGTGCTTTTCCTGTTTTATAAATACATTTAAGATAATCCAAAAGCTAGCTGAAGCTTAGAGCCTCACATTTCTCTTGAATATTTACATCATGCTAAAACTTCAAGGCACTGTCATGCCTGACCCCCCTGCGCTGAGCAGTGTCCCAAAGAGCGACGACCCTGCAGACATGTTTGACATGCTGGACTGTAAGCGGGTGAACAGTCCTCACTGAAGTAAAGTAACACAAAATAAAGTCAGAGGTAATGGGAATTTTTAAGGCTCCACGAATCCTACAGTGAGCCCTGCACAGACTTGGAAGCCTGTATTTTTGGAGTTTCTTGAACAAAGTCTAGATTTTTTTTTGCTGAACTATCACCACAGAGGTAACATCCCACAGGTAAACACATCTACAGCACCCGAGCACCAAAAGCACTGCACACTGTCCCTGAAACGGTACTTGTTGACACCCACCTCGTCAACAACCAGCTGAAACTACATCTGTTCACTGCTGCCCTCATTTCACAGGCATGTCAAACCCATGCTCATGTCATCCCAGTGACTACAGGCAAAAAATATTTGGTGATTCCTAACCGATCTCCTTTGTGCACACGGGAACGGATCACCCATTTCAGCCAGGGGTGTCATGGAATCATAGAATGGTTTGGGTTGGAAGGGACCTCAGAGACCATCTAGTTCCAACCCCCCGCCACGGGCAGGGACCCCTCCCACCAGCCCAGGTTGCTCCCAGCCCTGTCCAGCCTGGCCTTGGGCACGGCCAGGGATGGGGCACCCACAGCTGCTCTGGGCAGCCTGGGCCAGCGCCTCACCACCCTCACGGTGAGGAATTTCTTTTTAATATCTAATCTAAATCTACCTAATATCTAATCTAAATCATGTACACATCCTCTGTTTTGTTCACTCCAACACAATCCACATCACTAGGTGGTTTAAAACCATTCCTAGTTAGTACATAGTCTAGTGAAAATAAAAGGAAACTCCAAATATAAAGTTATGAATATGCAGTTAAAACTCAGAAAACAGACTAAAGGGGAAACGCTTAATCCTGTACAGAAATATTGGTGTAAATGTGAAGTTGACTGCTGACATGAGTGGAAGATCTTCAAATTTATACTGGCAGAAATAAGACAATCTAGCTAACAGTTCCTAACTATACTAAATGAAATAATAGCTCTCAAATAACATATTCGTAACATAGAATAATTTCTCACTTAAACGAATCCCACATCTATATTTTCATCAGAATAACACTTCCAATTGCAGTGTAAATCTGCCTGATTTGTCTGGAGATCTGATGTGCTAATATTTTTATCTTTCTCAAGCATCACACATTCTTTTCTCCATAAGAAGTATCCATGTAATTTCAGTACCTGCTGGCCTATACAATGTGACATATCTTTTTTGTACAGATGTGAAAAACTGGGGTGATAGCATTGGTTCTGAAACCTTTTCCTACGAGAGGTGTCCTGTTCTACTAAGAAGGATTCAGCTTCTGTTTGAGTTTTGTTGTAGGATAAGTCTTGTTTAATTTTATTTTTCATGTTAAGTTGCAATCTTGCACAAGTAAGAGCTGGTATTTTCACAAAAGCTGTAATATTCTGCCCTTTAGTTTTCATAAAATCCTGTATTCTGAACATGTCTTCAGACAGTTATGTGAATTATTTGTTAGCTGTTAGGCAGATTTATGCTTTTCATCTTAGCCTGAACTTCTCTCACGAGCATTCAGATAAATTATTTTGAAGGCGTTCAGGAGCTAAGCATCCAATTGTATTACGTTAATATTACAAGATATCTATATTCATGCATCACAAATGACTGTGCTACAGTTTACTTAATATTTTGCATTATTATATAAATATGAGTCTTTATGCCAATGCATTAGCTCCCTTTTCCCCCGGTGTTTAAGACCGTACTGAAGTCCCATTGATGCCATAATTGAGGTTAAGCATGTGCATAAGTGCCATTTGAGCTGGGGCCCTATTCCCCAACGTGCCGTTTGTCTCTGGCAGATGACGGAAGATTGCTTTACTCTTTGCTTATTAATATAAATACATTTTATCCTCTCTTTGCACTAGCTATGTGCCACAGAATCATTTTTATGATTATGTTATTTATAGTCATGCACATTTCAGGAATATTCCATATACCTATATGTGGAATTACACCTGAAAATGCAGTAATTCAAACTTCAAATGCTATTTTGGGGGAAATACGGGTTTCTAACTTTAAAGTGTATTTCAGTGTACCCAGCAGGGGTAAATTAAGATTAAGCACTGAACTTTAACTCTGTGTTTACAGGCTTTGAGCTTCATTGTGCCACCTTAACATAGAATATTTGTTACAAGGTTTCTTGAATAAGTGATTCTCATCCCCTTTGTAAGGAAAATTGACTCCATTACAGGAGAGAAGAGACATCAAGCTAACATTACATGAAGTCATAATCCTCTATTGAGACATCACACAATGACATTGTTAACATTAGTATGCAATATTTATTACAAATAAAAGAGGCTATTGAGGCTTTCAACCCATAAGCAGATCTGTGTGGATGACTTCACTGTAGGAACACAGTGGAGTTATAATGAGGATAAAAGATTTATTTATACCTAAATATGTTCTCATTAGTAATTCTGCACTAGCATGTAACAAAAACAATTGGAGGACCAGCAGGGTTTTGTGGTTTGTTTTTGGTTTTGGTTTTGGTTTTGTTTTTTTTTTTTAATTATTATTTTTATTTTATTTTTTTAAATTGCTATTTATTGTTTGCACTTTAACTGTGAACACTGAGTAAAAAAAATAAAATAAGAAATTAGTTAATGAATTTATTGTGCTGTGTATTAAATAAGTCTCATGAATGAAGAATTACTCCATTTTTATGGGATACAGTAAGGTCCCATCACTCCATAACACAGAGATGCACAGGGCTGTTAGCTCAGACCTTGGCAAAAAGGGGAATAATTTTGGAAGAGGACCTTGCTGGACATGTAACATACAGTCATGAAGCACCACAGTGTCGTGTAAGATTTCTTACTGCCCTGCCTTTTTGCTATACTCTTTCCCAAACACCATTTTTTATATTTCTCTTAAGACTACAGTTACGGACTAACCCACACTGCACGAAAGGCACCCAAAGCCCTGCAGCCCCTTCCAAGATCTCTCATGGACTCTGCAATCTCAGCTCACAGCCTAGTTAAGGAAACTCAGCGTAACATCAAATCCTCCCTACTACCTCACTTTGTCTTACTGCTATAAATATCTCCCTCCTCTCTGGGGCCCGGGTTTTACTGTCAGACCATTGTTTCTCATTCACCTTTGTCAGGTGAAACCTACAGAAGTAAGGCATGGTTCAGAAATAAGAAATGGTTCAAGGTGTGTGCCCATATTTCACATTGAACTACCACTGCCTCTGTTCAATACCCAATCTTCCTTTTTGGCTAGCCTGACTTGTCATGCTTATTTTCTGTGTTTTAAACAGATCTGTTGGTAAAACTAAAATATTTGGGGATATTTCACTACTAATGGAACTATGTTACAAGACAAGTAAGTATGTGTATATATTACGTGGAGAATATTCCCTTTGTAACAAGAACCCACCCCATGACTGCCACTTAACAGAATCCCCAGGAACAAAACCACCCCAGACAAAAACCTAAAGGAATGCATTATTTTTTATCTTAGAAGAATGAAGTTCATCAGGTATTCATTTCTCATCTTGGGAATTACATTGACATGGTTCATCTCTTTCTAAAACTGCATTTAAGTTGATTACATGTAAGCTGACTGATAAGCAAATCTTATTCATATTGAAAAACAAATCATTTAAATTAGAATCACTCAGCGCGGCAGAGAAAGTCCTTACCAACAATTACAGAGAGAGCTGAAGAATTCTACTCCACCTCCAAATGTAGATGAAAAAACATTTACTCTTCCTGTTAATTCCAGCTGTTCATTTTCAACAATAAAATCTCAAACATTTTTATTGAAAAATAAGGTCAACCCCTTGAAAAATACTCTTTCCTGTGGTCTTAGCAGTCCTATGGTCTTAGACTCACCCTTTTATTCAGTCTTTGTACAAAATATTACTTATTCTGCTGAAAGCAGGATTTAAAAAAGAAAAAGCTTTAATTTGAAAAGTCATTTACAATTTTGAAAAACAAGACAATATTTCCAGCTAGATCTGCTTAAAGGAAGTAGCTGTAAAAAATTAAACACAGCTGATGTAAGTTACTTTCATTTCCTATGCCCTTTCTTTCACCACACTTGCAAACTCACATACTCCATTTAAAGAGGTAAGAAGATGACAGTATGTAAGTGCCTGTTACTATATAATGGAACAGAAAATTCAGAGATTGTATGAGTTTAATATAATAGAAACAACAGCCCGTTTAGATCCTGCTACCCTGAGTCTGTGATGAAATGCCTGAGGGGAACAGAGAGACGAGCTTCATAATTTGGGTGAAATTCTTCCCATTTTTTAAAATTTATTTGCATATATGTAACCTTCTATAAGTACAGAGTATAGCTTTCCCAAGTATTCATTTGGGATTCAGATTATGAGCTTCAGCACACTATGTGACAATTTTTTTAAAAGTATTTCCCAGTTTATAATTCCACTTGCTTTGTGCTAATGTTGCACAATACAAGCGGGCTCGGCAGGTATTCCCCACCACCTCTCCTGTCAATCCAGCTCTCAACTCTAACTCCCCCAGGTTTCAGCCCAAGTCCCATTAAAACCAGTGGAAATGTTCCCACTGACTTCAGTGGAAGCCAGATCAATACAGATCTTAAATTCAGTTATTGGACAAATATTATTTTCTTATGATTCATGCATTTGTCAGGCATAAAAATAACCCAGTTTTGTTTCTTTAATGGGTTTTTCACAGTAATCTAGGTGGCTGGTGCATCTGCAATCTGACAAAACAGATTATCTCTTTTTGCAGAGAGTGTATATAAGTTTCCTCATCTATCTCAAAAAAAGTATCACAAAGCTATTCAGAACTCAGTACACGTTCTTTCCTCTTCACAACTCATTTTTTTTTCTTTTTTTTTCTTTTTTTTTTTTTTTTGTGACAACCTAGGCAATAATTCACAGCTCACTGGGTCTCCTAAATAACCCCCTTTATATCTACATGGTAGGCATTCCCCCATTACCCAGCAGGATTCAGCTGTACTGGCAGGCAGTCATTAGGCATTCTTTAGACTTTGGAGGTTTAACATACCCTTCTCTAGTTAGTGTCTTTGAAAACACCCTGTATGGTTACCATCTCAACAAATATATAGCAAATCTTGACAATTTAACAATAACATAAACTGTGTCATTTTGTAATTTCTAAGTGGTTCCTTCTTTGGGTCTCATCCAGACTTCCACATGAAGCCTCTCAAGCTCAGAGGCACTTCACCCAATGGAGGATTGTTGTTTCTTTATTTTGCTGGAAATTAAATAAGCCAGTTCAGTCGCTTTGCTAAAACTTCCATTAAGTGTATACTTGCTTCACATTATGTATTGCAGTTACTTTAACCCAGCACCACCAAGAATTCCGGGGGAAATGAAAATGATGCAAAATCGCACATTCTATTCATGAATGGAGAAAAGTCCTTCTGGGAAACAGAGATGAACTCAAATAACGGTAGTAAAATGTGTTATGAGACAGATGCCCAAGTCTAACCCTCACAGAAGAGATTTTCACCACAAGGTTGACCTTCACTGGAAAGATACAACCTGAGCACAAAAGAAGAGTCAAATTTCCAGGGCTGCCGCTCTGACTGAGGGAGCTCCCTGACTGCCCTCCTCCACTGCCTACAGAAAGTCATCAAAGACACTGCTCTATAGCCTGCCTTGACACTGACATCTCCTGAGTAAACTACTAGGTCACTTAGTCCATCCCTTTCCTAACACATGGACCACAGCTACAATTATAACAACTCTTTGAATTCTTTAGTAAGTATCAAGTTATATTATGAAGGCTTGTAAGAATATAAAAGAGAAAAAAAACCAAACAAACCCACCAGAGAAGGTAATTCATAGTACCATTACTGATGCTTGGAACTGGTAATTTTACTTGTTCTGAGGAAACCTCCAAACAATCCTGGAGTGACAGTTTGCCAATCATGCCTAGAGCAGTTTGCATCCTATGAGCCTTGAATTGACACAAATGTTCAAACTGGATTTGTTTACTGCATGGATAAATATTTCAAATAAATGTATCAAAAGGGCTTACATCAGCAAAAAAACTCAAGGAAAGTGATTCTGTTTTGAAGAAAAAAAAGAATACAACCATCTTATTGTTTCTAATTGGAATAGTCTTTTCAATATTACCTGAAAATTTAATTGGGGTATCTGTTTCTTTGACGAGAACCACAGCCTCATAATATAATGCCTCATGTGTTGCATAAAATGTTGTTGGATATGCCCAGATTTAAGGAGCAAATTCAGAGTAAATCATAGAATAAGAGCCATTCACACTGATCAGAAGACATGACAGAATATGAAAAGTATGTGGTGATAGTCTGCAAAGTCATTGCTCGCATTAGCAAAATCAGTAAAAGCATTTTGAAATTTTTAAGACCAATAAGACCAAAAACAAGTATATTTTTCCCATGGTTACAAAGTTCAAGTAACACACTGACAGCACCGAATAATTCACCACCACACTTGTAATGAAAGGAAGGGGCCCAAACATACAGAAATTGCTTGGGGTTTTCTTTAATCAATATGAGTAATTCTTGGTTATATTTTTTTCTTATGGCATCCTGCAGCTTCTGGAGACTCCTCTTTCACTTTTAAAATGTCTGTTGAACACAATATCCCTTTATAATTTGAAATGCTTTGATAATGTTTCTTTTAAACTGATTATTTGTTTAAAGTTCAAGCTAATAAAACTAACATCCTATTAAAAGAAAGCCTGGGTGCAGAGCAGTATTTTTGGATGCTAATTGGTCATGTTACCAGCCATCCATGAAACATATGCTGAAAACACTCAAAAGTGTTCAGAAATGCCTCTCTAAGTCATAAATCTTTTACAGGTACAATTATGTGAGAGCAGGAATAGGAAAAGCACATTCAACATCTGGAGTCGGATGAGTTTACTGAAGTAAAATTGCAAAATTAAATTTAGATGAACTTAATTAAAAAAGGGGATCCAATTTAATACGGACATTCATCAACTCATTGAAAACCTTTCTTGCCTCAAAAAATATAATAAAGTATGAACACAAAAAAACATATAAAAGCTGAAACGAAGTGTGAAGGGGTGGTCAAATAAAGAAATGCACTAAGAAGTAACACTCTTCTTTCCTCACTTCAACACACGTCCATATACACACATTTTTTTTTTAATTGTACATAATAATAAACTATTTTTTGACTCTGTAACTGCGGAACAAGTGAACTGGTCATCTGTATGCCCTGAAGGTCATTAATCCTTCTGAGGCATATGCTACATATTTACTGATAGCGTGAACATGGAAATTTCTCTCTCTCCCTGTGTGTATTTATAGCTGGTCAAATTTTTCTCCTAGGTCCTAAAGGACTTTATCTGAAACCAGTTGTATTTCTTAGTGCTTATGTGTTTGTTACCCATGTTGCTCCTGCTGAAGTGAACAGGGGTTTTGTCACAGGGCTGGGCCTTGGATGACTTATAATGGATTTTCGTTTGCCTTCATTAAGACAGAACAAATGAGGCTCTCTTGCTTTCCTTTACTGGGTCATTAGTGTCTTCTGTTTCCAGGGGAAAAAGATCTAGTAGTTCAGTACCAGTCACTCCTAGCTTCCAGGAATTCTGTCTGTCAGAACAGCACTGACTTTCAGCTCTCCAACTTATGAGTGCACACAGAACTTACTAGTGTCAAACAACCATTTGAAAAGTTTAGAATTGTGTTATTAGGATCATATTATTTCCTTACAAAACTGCCTTGATAGTCCATTGTTCTGCACCTTGGTTATGTGATCAAGTAACATGATATGAATGCTGTATTCTTTTATTTCTAATAAAGTGCGTTACTAGTACAGTATGCTCTGAGGGAGATACTGTCCTTTATTAGGAACACATTCCAACATCATAACAGTTACCCAGCAATAAGGAAATGTAATCTGTCTTGAGGAATCATGATAACAAATTATTATGCTCATTTTTTTATGAAAAGAGCATGATCGGATAGGAATGCTATAGTTGTTGAACACACCTTTAAACTGAAGCAGAGATTTTATTGAACTACTTGGTTAATGATAATAAATTGCTAGAGGGATGCTGAATACTGGGGTTTTTTTTCCCCTATCAGAAGAGTTCTAGGTTTTGCGGTTGAATATACTTCAATAGCCTAGAATCATCAGGACTTGGAAGTGGTGATGCTTCATATGTGTATCACAGGGATCTAAAACCAGCATGAGCATGACTGGACAGGGTGAGGTCGAAGGGCTCTCTATATCCTGCCTCTAACAGTGGCCATTGGAGTACAGCGCGCAGTGGTATGCCTCCTCTGCCCTCCCACTTTCCCCAAGGTCCCAAAATATTTAATGCAGTATGTGGCATAATGGTGAGAATAATTTTGAAGAAAATATCAGCACAGACAATATTATAATATAAAATTTGCAACTTTCTTCCCCCAAAAGCTGAACACTTACAAACCAACAAGATTTCCTGTTAAAGAACTACCCCACACTACCCAGTAACATTTTTCCTGAAAAGTTATTCCAAACTGATGCAGAAGTATGGCAGGACTCAGCTGTTCCCTCTTCCTTTTCTCTTTAACCAAAGCTGAGAATTTATCTCTGCACCAGAAATTCTGAGCTTCAAGATGCAGAGAGATTGCATACCTTCACAAGGGCTCCACAGCAGTATTTGAGAATCTGACTCAAGGTCTGAGCAATCAGACTAGTTACCGCAAAGATAGCATTAGAGAGGAAAATAATTTGTAATTTTACAACTTATTGCTCAGTTTTCAGCAAGAGGAAACCACTGAATTTCCTTTTTGTGCATTTTACTTTCTCTCTGGAGCCTGCCCACCATCCTTCTGTAAATGGTTACATTCTTCAAAATGTACAATGTCAAGCCTTCTGAGAGGAGTTACTTAGTAGAGAGGACAATAAAAATGGCCTTTCCGATTTTAGCTTGATGAAAATAGCTCAGAACTTGCATTCTGAGCTCAATCCCTTGCAGATCAATATATATTCTTACATCCCTCTATCCTTGCATTGGTCAAGAGGAAATACTTCATTTTTCACACAGTTTCAGTGTAAAATAACAGAAAACGGTAATATTCTAATGTGGTTTGCTAAGGCATCTTTAGACCTTACCACTGAGACCAAATGTGAAGATCCTCAAATTGCTGGCATCAGTGTTCCTGTAGTCTGGCACGAATTCAGTTGAGTGATCCTGCCAAAAGTCAGAGGAAAATATTCATCAGACAGATGATTATTTTTAATCACACTTTCCCAGTACCCATGGAAGCCTTACTTTATAAATGCCTACTACAGGTTTAATGATAAGACCATTAAAATAGATCTGAACGCAACACACCAGCACGTTGGCTTTTCAAGTGACTGTGAACCTGAGTATTGATTCCCACAGGGTATTTTGGTACTTTCTATAGAGAAACTGTCCTTTTATGAAAGCCATGCAACAGATTTTACCAGGAAATAAACCATTCTATTGCAGTATTTGTTTTAATAAACTGCATTAGTAAGATGCCTCATGGACGAAACAAACAAAAATGCACACAATTGGCCAACCCCAAATTAATGAAGCATACACTCATGCACAGTTCATTTTCATTTCAGATCAAAGAGGTTTTGAAGCTCAAATAAATTTGCCTCCTAATAGTTTTATACAGGATTATCTCTCTTAACATCTGAAAAATAACATTCAGAGTTGGCATTTAACAGCTTATTTGTATTGCAGCAGTTCAGGGACAAGCAAACTTGTAATTTCTACCACATGTGGAACGTTTCTTTCATTAAAGTATTGAAATTTCTGTATTAAAAAAAAAATGAGAAACTCCAGCACCAGGATTATTTTATGAAATATATGTATAACATAGAATTATTTTTGCTATTGACTTTTAATTAACACATCCTACATTGTAAATACAGATATGTACATATATATACATTTGTTTCATTAATGCTTACATGGTTATTTTAAAAATTATTCCAATTACTTCTATTTAAGAGAACATAAAAACTATCTTGATGTGAAAGCAAAGAAATGGAATTGATGACAAGAAATACATAGGCAGGTGGTGCAGCGTTCTTGGGTCAGACCAGTTTTATGAAGTCATAGCACTCAAATCCAAGTTGCCTCTATACAACAACAGAGCAAATTCAAAACAGGAAGAACAGTAAGGGAGCCAGCATCAAGCCCTAGATGAATACAGGGGGTCCCCACACCTTTCCTTTCCTCTTTTACTTAGGCTCCCAATGAAGATACTACCATTTTCACTATATAACAACAAATTCCTAAGAGTGAGATTTTCAAAGACATGTAAGAGAACTGGGTGTCTAAATCCCTCAGGCAGTTTTGAAAAGTGCACGATTAATATACTATATAGCTCCTTATACATCAAACAATTTCCCAGTGCACTTCACATTAATCTTTAATCTAGACACTTTAATCTTCAAATCTTCATACAATAATCTTCAATGAAAGGTTCTTTCTGGGAGTTTACAGTATATTTAACACAATTTAAAAACTGCTAGTGCATTGCCCTAGCTTTTAATACCCAGAAAATGTTTTATAAATTAGATCAACTACAACCTGGCCAAGGTTTCTGTATTTTTAATATCTTTGGAGAGAGATTACAACAAAAGGGTGCTGGAGGGAATGGCTTAGCTGGTTAAGCATCAGTTCACAATACTTTAAACCACCCCAGAACCATAGCTGCAGATCCCAGAGTTTATTCAGTGTTTCACTTTTTCCAAGGTAAGGACCAGCATCTCTGCGTACATTATTGAGGAAAACAGCACGGCTTACAGAGTATACCGCTCTGTTTTGGCAGCTCTCTGTGTGCACATCTGGCCACGGACATAGTTTCCATATCTGTGTTTTTGCCAAAAAATATTAACTGTTAGAACCGTGTGCCAGGCCCGTTCTGCAGGGATACAGCCATGACTTCAGCTCCTCCCGGCCTTTACTGGTCCCTTCAGTGCTGTTTACCACAGCACCTCTGCGTCCTGCTCATGGGCCCGGACTTACAGCATTAGCCCTACCTAAATGCACAGTGAAAAAAACTCCTCAGAATTTATACAGTGGATTGGATTGAGGACAAAAGGCAATTGGTCAGTATGAAGTAAAAGAAGGTAATAGCCATTACGTCAAGCAGTACTTTTTGTAGGCAGCCTGGCAAAGGCACATTTTGAGGAAAGATTTGAAGAATCAGGTTTTTTTGCAGAAGTGCCTTAAGAGTTTTGATGGGCGAAAGCATGAAGGTGCTGGCTTGAAAATGAGAGTTGAGGGGGAAATGGACATCATGACTCAAACTGAGGTTGAAGCTGTTGTTTTCATGCTGACTAAGATGGCACAAAGCAGCAAAAAGACAAATAAGCTGCCTAAAAGAGCAAAGGGAGAGTTGCATATTGCCTGAGTGTTACGGTCAGAAAGCAATGTGGCCAAAACAAAAAAATAAACTAGGAAACGGAATTTTCTAACAGCATTATTTGAGTTGGGTAAGATTATGTTTGTCAAGATCTGAGAAAACAAATTTACAGTGCAGGAGGTCTGAAAGCCAACATGGATGGCCAGGAAGGACGACGTGTCTGACTTCACATGCCAGTTGGATTTGAGGTGGCAAAGAGAAATCTCAGTTGAAGAAAATGCTCAGGGAGTGAATTTGGGTGGCAGATGAGGTGACATCTTGTTAACAGACACCATGAGAAAGAGTAACTGAGAGGGCTTCTGCAGAAAGAATAAGGACCGGAGTTTTAGTTACGAGTTTAGTTTTGGTTTGAGATACTACTTCAATATTCACACGGAAACAGATTTTAGTTTGGGTAGGAAGAGGCAGGTTTGAAGTACAGAGGTCCATATCATTCCTAATAAGCCTCATTAACATGGTAGCTGAATTTGTGCTTTCATGGGGGACACCTCAAGGATAAACTAGGAAGGAAGTAAAAACCTGACCTTCCTGTACACTCCTGCAAAGTCTGATAAGGCAGCTTCACCAAGAGCACAGGGAGGAAAGGGCACTGTCATGGAAGCCCAAAGAAGAAAGGATCACAGTAAGATTATCAAAGTTAAATATATATTGAAACACCTGATCGGTTCACCTGGTCCAAGGGGGAGCACTGATTCTCTGATTGGACTGGAGAAAATCATTACAGACTGGTTTGAGCAGTTCCTGTTGACTGCAAAGAACGGGAATCAGATGGCAGTGACCGTAGTGTGCTCCAGGTGTTCAGGGATGAGAGCTTCTTAGAAGGGCGCGTGGGGTAAACGCTGGGACAGTTTGAAGAAGTGAAAGGCTAAAGCAAGCTTGAATTGTGTGAGAAAAGAGGATGAACAGAGTGACAGACTGGAGGAAACAAGGGATAAGATGGGGCCACTCCATAAAGTGGATGAGCAGAGAAGGCTAGCAGCTGGAAAACTTCATAACTTGTGACAGGCTAGAGGACTGCGTCAGGAATGAACAATGAGTGAAAGGAGGAGTTTGGAAGATGAAGATCATCTATTTACTAGATTTCACTGGGAAGCAATTGTCAAGATCCTTCTCAGAGAAAGAAACTATGGTGGGAGAAGAGGCTTTGAGGAACGAGTCAAAGGTGGTGAAGAGGAGATTAGCACTGTGGGTAAAGATTTCAATTATAGTAGCTAGGCATCTGACAGAATTGAGAGGGGAAAAAAGAATGACTGTACCATGGAGGAAGGCAGCTTGGTCACTAGAAATGCCTTGTTGCACAAAGCAACAAGCAGAGAAAGTATCTGTAAGAATAGTGGTCTTGAGGGCTTTGAGAGACTCCGAGAGAAGGCAGATGCTGAACTCAATCAATTCAGGAACATCGCTTGCTTTTGTGCAAGGAGACCAAGGGAGAAGAGACAATAAAGTCACCAGGCATTTTCCACCCTTGCTAGACCAAGTCATAATCGGATCTTTATTTAAAAACTTGTGGTATCTCTCACAGATGAATAGAACTTGACATGTGGATGAGTTTAATTTACCATGGAGCTGCAGCACTTCAAAAATGACTGCAAGTCTCTGAATACCTGGTTTACATTCAGACACAAAGTCTAAACTGGCTAAAAGACACAGGGATATTTATTCCACTGTGCTTTTTACCTCAGAAAAATCCTATGATTTGTACTTTGAGGAAAAACATATGAAGTATTTCGTGTTCATGGGACACGTTTCAGTGTGAGGACATGAACATTTGATAATCTGGGTTCAAATTTCTGTTTTCTTCACAGTCAAGTCCATTCTAGGGATAGAAAGATGCATGCTAGAAATCCTACTATATTTCTGGCAATCCAGAAGGATTTTTGAACATACAGTTTTGAGCAGAGGCAGTAGCAAGCCCCTCAAAGCATTGGCAGACAAATGGCTGATACAATGTCTGAGAATACTAACGTTATGATTTATATAAGGCAAATTTATAGTCCTGGGAAGCAAGGAGAGCTTGGGGATAATATGAGCACTTATGTTCCAGAAAGCTTAGCAAAAGTAAACTATTGTAAGACACTGAGAAGGGAGATTTTTTTGAGGAAGATATTTTGTTATTAATGGTTCGGATAAAATTTTATACTGTTTTGGCAAAGTCAGTAGTTAAGATAGAGTGACAATGAGAGAAAAAAGTCAAAATTCTAAGTTAAAAAGCCTGAAAAGAAACATATTCTCAAGACGAATCCAAATGTGCATTCAGAGGGGAACAATTAGCTGAGAAGACAGAACTGATGATTACCTAAATGTGAAATTTATATTGTGAAACACCATGGTCTGTGATGGCACCCATGACATCAGATTGCTAAACAACATGTCACAGATGGTATCAAGCACAACAAAGAGAAAGACCTTAGCAAGAGAAACATTAATCTTGACCAAACATTGACAAGCACTTTTAAAAATTTAGAGATGAGGAAGAGTAACCAATGGTTGAACTGATAATACCCTATAATTCACTATGAACCCAATGCTTGATTTTACATCTTATTGTAGTCAACTTGTCTGAATGGATTATCATAAAATACTCATTAATTTACACATCAGTTAAATATTTTACACAGACTAATCTATGTGACACAACAGAAGTCCAGTAGTACCGAATACATTTGAGATTACTCACCATTTTTCCTCTCCTTCATGAATCTATTCTTCACCTATTGCCATGTAAATGCACCGAATTTAATAGATTTTTCCAAAATAATAATAATTTTTATTTCTGTAGTTGTATGCAGGTACATTAAAAAGCTGCATCTACCTATCCACCTTGAATAAAAATTGATGTCCATGCTTTATTAAGAAGCAATGCAGCTCAGTGCAGCAACACCTGCTAGTATATCTAATAGTGGAGTAAAACACTGGAAAATTACCACTGTTGTTATTTCCTAGAAATAATGTAAATCCAATATTGAATTGGTTATGTAACTAAGCTATGCCAAGGTTTCATACAGCATAGAAAAGCTGCATTTACGGGGGGAGGAGACTAGTTGTGAGGAGATGCGAGTTCTGTTTAACACTAAACCGCTCTTAATGCTGTAAAATACGTGGAAGCAAGGTTAATTGAAAAACTGAAGTAATATAAAAATACGTTCAGCCTTTAACAGGAATACATATGGTATATAAAGCTCCATTCAGCCCAGGTAGATAAGCGAACATTTTCAATGCACATTAGTTAAAGAAATGAAGTAGAAGCAGATAATAGGTATTACTGAACTGGAATATTCTGAAGGCCTGGAAGAGAGATAGAAAACCACTACCATGGAAACATTTTATAGATTACTTTCTCTTCCCGCCCTGCGAGCGGTAAGCTCCCCATTTCCCTTTAGACAAAGGTTTTTATTGGCTGTGGTTATCATCCCACTGTGGAAAAAGGGGTGGTTTTCAAAGACAGGCTTTAAACAGGAACATCTGGACTCCCCTGTAAAGACACTTCCCCAGCGAGGTACATGATTTCACATAGCAGCTCTCCCCTGCCTCAGCACCCCTACGTCCTACAGCAGCAGGAAACGAGCCTAGGACCACAGGTCTGCCTCTGTCCTCCAAGGATGCTCTTCTTTCCTTGGCCATGCTTTTATTAGGCTGGAGTTATTAATGATCCCCAAGAAAGTGTAGGAATCGCGGTCTCAATATTCATTATAACACAATTGTAAACATCCTATGCATGTGTCCCATGCTATTCTTAAAAACCACGTAAATATAACTGTATCTCTATATATAGATATTTATAAAGAGATATATAAATAAATAGATGTTTATTCATTGCCACATAAATTATTCCAGCATTTGATTCATCTACTACAGATGCATGTGGTAAAATGCCCACATTCTCTGTCACCATAAAGCAGCTAATAGCCCAGGCCAGGTACAGCTGAACCTATTTGAAGCTGTATTCTTTTCCATTCAAGTATGAGTAGTCTATTCCATGACATAACTGTCCCCAGTTCTCCAAGAATTAGCCCTTTCCAAAATAATGCAGTTTGTTTAGCTGTCATCTCCACCTAGCCTCTATTCCAGAAGGATGCAAACTTCAGACTAAATACATGAATTTAATGCAACTCATAGGCCAGTCGGTCACGACCCTGGAAGTACACTAAAGCAGCAAGGCAGAGAAACCTCTTTGCAAAAGAAAGCTGAAAAGGTAGTTGCAAAGAGTACGCTATTTCAAAAGGCATGGAAAACCCAATAACAATGATACATGACGCTTTTATGAATGGCTATTACTTGATTATTTTAGAAGAATGACATGCTATAATTTATCATTTAAAATAATAGCTAATTGAACAGCTTTTCTTTTATCACCTCTGTATCAAAATATCCTTAGCGTTTTATAGCAATATTATGTTTTCCTGCATTTGAGACTAACAGGCAATAACACTCCCCCCACCCCCGTGTTTCAAGAACCTGCCTTAAGCACAATAATATATTAAAGTTTGAATGCTCAGGAGGATGTATGTGAAAAGCAATGCCCGTATTTCATTAGCTGAACCACAACCAACTTAATTGCATGTCTAGAACATGCTCATTTAAATGCACCTATATGTGCGACATAGTTTTGGAAACTGACTTAAATTAACAGCGTTTGTTGTACTTTCATTTTTCTTGCCACTGATTTACAAAGGACTATCATAAACCTTTCATTTCATTGTTTAATAGCAGGATGTTACTCTGTTAACAGTATCTGAAATATTTATGCAGGCAAGGATCCAGCACCTTCCAAGACCCATTTTGTAAGCTGGAACACTTCTGAATTCAAACCATTTCTTCCTCTTTACAAGACAGCGAGGTCACATAACTAGATGATAATAATCACATTCAAATTACAACTCAGTTACTAGCGTGAGCTAGAGAAGAAACATCCACAATCAAAGCAAAGCATTTAAACTTATTTTTATCTAGGTGTTGGCTACAAAAGGGTATACTGTCAGCTCCAAAACTTGGTTTTACGGAACTAACCATCTGTAGCTCACGTTTGAAGCAGTTTTCTCCTTTTGTAAGACATAAGCCTGAACCAATGAAGTCAATGGAGAAGGGTATTTGCTTCAACAAGAACATGCCTACATCTCTATGCCCCTCAGCCCCAGCATGTCAGTGCTTCGCTCTAGGCCCAATTTTTCCTCCAAATTTATCATTCCAAACCTGGCTCTAGATAGACAGACTTTTCTTTTTGGCACAGAGACATATTGGTGTCAATAAGTATTCAGGGCATCACTTTCATTCTTAATAAAATTAAAACTCTGCAGCTTGAAAGCAAAATAGTATGCCAGCAAACACTTGATTTTTCATCTTCCATCTGCATACTTAGTTATTTCAAAGACATATTTAGGTAATTCCTCTATTTCAGAAGATTTCCTTTGAAAATGTATTTGAATGAACGTCACTTTTTTCTATGGAGATTTGGCTAAACATTTTTTGTTACAGCAATTTTGTTCAGCATGGTAATGCAATCAGTATCCCAGGAGGCTCATCCTTCACAAGATGCCTGCCTGCAGTTCTACCTGCAAAGTTATATTATGGCAGTCTTCACAGATAACAAAGTACAGAAACTGTAAGGCATAAAGCAGCACAATCATCTGTCAGAGGCTGTCTAAAAAAATACCACAACAAAATAACAATGCCACAAAAACCCCAACCAAAAATCCCTCCCTCTAATTTTCAGTATAAATATTCATTGCAACCACCACGCTGACAATGCTTCATTTCAGGAACCACTGTGCCTAAGCTGTATTGCTCGTTCACTTAAAACAAATAGGAGATTCCATGAGCAATTTCTATTTCCTGGACAAAGCGAAGAGCATTAATGTTTTTCAGAGGAAAGGTGAGCAACAGTAGTGATCAAGCTGTGAACTGAATAGATACAATCTATGAAGAGATTTATTATTCTTACTGCAGCCAGCTACCAACAAAGTCAATCTCTTTTGTTGAGGCAGTGATTAGTAAGTGCAGTTGACCTGTGATACCGAATGCTTTTAATCCAATGGTTTCCACATTACGTTAAAAGCTGAACTGGCAGAATGATGTATTTATTCCTTGTGATACGTTTTCAGCTTTTTCAAAGATCTCTATTTTTACAAAGTGCTTAGGTAAAGGGCTATATATAATTACAAAGTAACTGAAAATAATTACTAGCAAAATCATAATATGGGTCACATTTGCATGTGTTTTAGCATCTATGGCACCGATAAAGTACCACAAGCTTAAATAAGACAATTTTGCTAAAATGGACTTGTAAACAGTATTTTTCAGATTTTTTTTTCATATGCTTGAAATAATTTGGCTATTAGACACCTATTAATTTTAATAGCCAGGCATTCATTTTCAATCTGCAACTTTCACATGAAGCTCTTTTTACAGTTCAGCTCTTCTACTTAAAGATTAAAGATAACTGACAGGTTTCAGAGGAACTGTGAATCTACAGGCTTCACATTTACTACCACATCATTTCAAATTCTGGGGCTGATTATCATGATTACATGTTACACCTAGTAGTGTCCCATATGTGACAGGTGCCTTCTGAGCACCACTAAAGCTATCATTTTTTAAAATAACCTTCTAAAGAATAAAGAACAGACAAAAAAACCCAAGAGATACATGCCAGAAAGGCAGGAGGAAAACAGACAAATGCGATGATCAGGTAGTAGCAGACGTTTCACCCAATAAGAAAACTTTAACAGTAGCTATATTGTATCTTTACATACGGTCTTAAGGTTCCCATGTGCAAATATGAAGATATACAGACATTGTCAAATACAATCACAACAGGTTCGGAGTAAGAATCAAGTGTCTTGAGTAATCCCTTATGGAAATATGCCATTGGAGGAGTCCGGGGTGTCTCACAACAGTTTCCTCCCCAGGGGATACCTTGGCTCTCTACTGGTTTTGCAGATGTAGTGATAGGAAAAGAGGGAATGACTTTAATTGAAAGAGGGTAGATTTAGATTAGATAACAGGAAGAAAATCATCTCTGCGAGAGTGGCGAGACAGAAACAGGCTGCCCAGAGCAGCTGTGGATGCCCCATCCCTGGCCGTGCCCAAGGCCAGGCTGGACGGGGCTGGGAGCAACCTGGGCTGGTGGGAGGGGTCCCTGCCCGTGGCAGGGGATTGGAACTAGATGGTCTTTAAGGTCCCCTCTGACCCAACCCATTCTATGATTCTATGGTGGCACTGCAGTTCAGCTAAGGACACAGAAAGCACTAGTAATAGAATTGGTTGATCCTCCTCTTTCTGCCCAACCAGAGCAGCAGAGGGGTATCCAGAGAGAGAACCTCAGGCTGCAACACCACTGAAATCACTTGTATGTGCACACTCCTACCCTGGCTCATCACACTTGTGCTAAGTCCAAGGGTACCAAATAACCTGCAATGCTGTCAGGCTGGTTCAGACCCCTAAAATGATGCCAGACCATTACCTATCATCAGGATAAACTGCTGGGACCTGACCAGAATTGAGAACCTTGAAGTTCATTTTTATTAGACTTTCTCAATATGTATTTGCAATCAGGCTAGGAAACTTAAGCTAGAATCCCAAGCTACCTTTTTGATTGAAATAAAACACAGTTTAGTGGCAATTATACAGAAGGTGGTAGAATTGAAGAAAAAAAAAAATATGGAAGGGATAATACATACAGATTTTCTAAAACTCTGCCGACACATTTTGCTCTAAGCAAAAGCCTTCACCTTGTCTTGCCTCCATACAAGTTTTCTCCTGAAAACGTTTGATCTGTTAGGTAAATTCACTACGCAGACAACATCTCTGCTTCATTCTATTCTTCCCAATTCAAACTTCTTCAGGAGAAGCTAATACTAAAAATAAGGGACAAAAATTTAAATATACCAGTCAACCTGTCATCCTAATCACATCAGTATGAAGACGTTACACTGATATCATTAATAACATTTTCAGTCATTTAAATCTTTATTCACAAAAGGACAGTCAAATATAATTTTTAATTCACCACTTTCCAACACATGTGTACATTGTTGTGGCTTCAAGAATGCTGCAAGTATTGACTTATGTAAATCTTGAGATTTGCTACACAAAGAAACAAATGTATGTGACATTTGCAAGACAGTGAAAATGAAGCGTCACATGCTGGCCTGGGAAACAAAACTTGAAAAAAGAAGTTTGCCATATTTCACCTAGTCCATCATTGGACGGCTGGAGGACTAACTGCAAAAGAAAATCTTGGCAGATACTGCAAATTACAAAGGCAGAGCAGCAACGTGTTTTGGACATACCTCACAACTACATTGATCATCACAGGACTTTCTGCACTGGGGCAGTCTAACACCCATACCCAGGGACAGCTTGTAGAAAGGAAACCTTCTCCACAGTTCCATTATTTCCAGATTTCTGATGCCAAGAATTGCTTTTTCTTGACTTCCTCTGTAAAAGGATGTTCAGTAAGGGGACAAATCAAGCCTTTTGATTGGTTATAAGTTTCAACAAGTAAATGAAAAGTATGCTTTCCGAAACCTCTAATAAAATACATAATTTCACTCATTAATTTTCAGATGTTACTTCTTAATAATTTTGGAATTCTTTATTTACAACTCCCATCTGTAATGGAAATCACTGGATAAATTATTGATAGAACTAATAAAAATACATCCCTGTTTAAAACTTGGGGTTTTTTTATATTTTTGATGCTACACTACAAACCTGGTCACTGATCTGAGACTCTCGTTCTTTGGCTATTGGGACTAATTGAATGACATAATTTCTTAAAATGTTCTGTGAGAACTCCTGTTACTGTCAGAGTTAAAATGTACTAAAACCTGTCTGAAAGAAAGGTGAAAAAACAGCTGACAGCCACAGCACAAAAAACACACTTAAGAAAAGAAAATAACTTTACTAACCAACTGCAATTTGGAAGAAGATGAACAGTGAAAAGAGAGAAGACTATATATGTTATGGGTGTTCTAATTATGTATTTCATCTGGGACTCCATCTACTATTTCCCTTGTGAAGAATATTCTTTTCCTGTCCTATGAAATTACAATGAATTACTAAGGAGCTGTGGGAAGACAAGTGGTTTGTAAAAACCTTGAATCATCCATACTTTATCAGCAAGAATTTCATTAAAATGCTGATTCTGAGAATTTCTGAGATTTTTTTCAGGACATTATTACAAAATCCGTAAAGGACTTTGGTATTTACTCCCAAAACACAAGTCTGAAAAAAATCATTCAGCTGTCAGTTATCTTGGAAAATGCTAAATTTCACAGGTGTTAAAATTCTCTTGCTGCCTATGGTTCTGTATCTGCAAATATGCAGCTGATTCTTAGTACAGCAGGGCCAAGCAATCCAGGTCTTTGACTCATTGCTCCTTGAATTTGGGAAAACAGGAGAAATTTTCTATGCTGGGCTTATGCCCAGAGCTGAGTTTTTTTTTGAAAATACTTTGCTTGAATATGTCACAATATAAATACATTTTCAAACAGTTATTAAGAGCTGTGGTACGGGGAACATTCCACTTAAGTTGCATTTAAGGATGTACCTTTTGTTTTTCCTAAGGGAACGCAAGTTTGGCTACACAAAAAACTTTGAAAGCTCTATTTGTGTAAGATCATTAGAGACAAATCAGTTTCCGGAAACTAAATAATCTGAAGATATATACATTGAGCATGTCCTGAAAGGCTGTCTTGGGGACACTCTGTGAGGGGCCTGGGTAGAACTGGTGCCAGATGTACAGCCAGGGTAGCGCTGGCCGCCAGTGCCAGGAGAAGCAGCAGGTTTAGGTGTGAGTGAGGTGAGGAGAAGAAGAGGCAACCTTTGTTTCAGCATCTATTACCTTTTGAGTGCTTGATTTTGCAATCTTGATTTTCTTTTGCTGCCTAAAAATGTTTTTAGAAGAACGGGACCGAACAAACATCATGAAACATCCACTATGAGAGTAGTATTCTTGGTTTAGATACTCTATTCTCTGGTGAAAATCATTTATGTTTAGTCAACATAAACAATAATCAGTTCCAGTAAATCTCCACTGTGGGAGTCTGAGGTGACTGATTTAAAAAAAAAGAGTATTAGATATTTTTCCTCTTAGAGAGGAGGAATCCATTTGTCAAGGAACCCTGACTCATCAAGAAGTGCAAAAGAGAACCAGAAAAATGTTTTGAGGACTCGAGTGAAGGTCTTGGGCTTCCAGTGTTCCAAGGGTTCTATCTGCTGAAGTTTATACAAAAGACTGAGAAGTGACCGGAACTGAGAGAATACCTGTTACAAAGACAATCTTTAATACCGTGAAGAAAGGGATAACATGAACTAATTGTTAGAAGCTGAAACAAGGCAGATTAAAGTTGAGAATACAGCTCCCTTTTTCTTGCCTATCAGAAACCGTAAGGAGGAGCGGTGCATTCACTAGCAAACTGGATTGGGTATGATTTAGCAATTTGTTTCAGTTAAAGAAACCTATTAAAACTCATGTTGCTGTAACCAAGTGGAATGCAGTGATTTATGATATATAAGGATATCCGACCTGGTCATCTAGCTGGAGTGAAACCTTCTGCCTTTAATGAGACGGGTACAAGCTGTGGACTGTGGATGCTAATAGGTCTTAGGGTTTGGCCTTCACTAGCTGACACGTGCATGTGAGCCCCTTAAAGCTGGAAGTGGTACTGCCTGGTACATTTTCTTCATACATTTTAAAAAAATAATCTATGCAGGAAACATTTCCCAAAGGACATATTCAGACCTTGTTTTACGGGGCATCAGCTCTTACTCAGGCTTTGACCATTAATATATATGATTCCATTATCCTTTCTCATTAAGTAGTCCTAGAAGTTTTTTGCTATTGCAAATAATACATGGCAGATGGGACAGCCCTACTAGGTCCTTTTGGGAGAAGAGAAGCTCTTTCAGATATTTCCTGATTAGTTTAGGTATCCTTTGAGGGACATCACTAATCTAATTCCACCATTTTAAACAGGGGAAGCAGAAAAGGCTAGCATTACTGAAATAAAAGGTACTCTAGCATCTACCAGCTTCTAACACCACATCTCTTACTGCTCCACTTCTTTTTTGAAAACAAACATCATTTTAAAAGAGTAATGTATTCAACTGTAGGTGATAATATTTTTTGCCCACTGACATTAATTTCACTAAAATATGTAAATATGTACTTAATAAATCTGCTTGTTTATATGATTCAAAGTCCTACATTGAAGATTTTAATCAAGTTTATCTATAAAAAATACATAAATTAAGACATTTGAGATGCTTGCATGAATGGTAAAGTATTTCTACAAGTCTTCTCTCTAACCCTTGCACTTTTTCCCCATGCAAATCAGCAGGAAGCACATGCAGACCCGGCATTCCCTCCTTACATGGGTCGAACTGCACAGGTAATATCTGCAACACCGAAGCTCTAATACTGATCTTAAACTGGGCCCCAACTGAGGAAGATCTGCTTATCTAACCAGCTGCCCTATCTCTAGGGTGCTAGTAGAAGACTGCAAGTGACAAAAAACATTATAATACTCTTCAAATATTTATTAACTAAATATGGGATTATGCTATTGAGTCATCAGGAAGTTGTATCTCATGTACACAGCAACACTATTAACTACATTTTTCTGTAATACCCATGCCTGTAGCTTGCTGTTTTCATCCCTCAGTTTCTAACTACTTCGCTTCCCTATACCAACTGTATAGTCGGGGGTGGTGGTGGGGAGGGAATCAAAAGAAATTTGGCATTATCTGTGAAGTTGTTATTCCTTCAGGGTTAAGCTCGGCTCTGTGAAGACAGCCCTCAAATTCCATTAGGGTGCTGCACAAGGGTGAATTTCATCCTTGTGACTAAAGTTGCCTCTCAGCTTCTGCAACCGGGTATGGCACTGCAAAGCGACCAGTGAACTCAGTCAGACCAAGAAGGTGAGAGTGCTGGAGGAAACCATTAGTGTGTCTTGCAAGCCTCCCTCAGCACCAGTTCACAGAGAAGGTATGTTGTTAGTGCACATAAATGTGGCTCTTTGGGTGCAACAGCTTTTGCTTTTATCTCTGGGAGTCCCTGACTCCATTTCAAGCATAGCTGACAAAAGCTAGCTCTGTTGTTAAACGCTTGCCTGCCAGCGTTATTCCCAGACACACTGTGGTTTGATCTCTAACAGAGCAGACCGAGATTCAAACACAGCAATTTCCCCCATGGACTGCAACCAATATGACAGACCCATTCCTCTATGCAAACTGCAGCTACACGAGCCACGGGGTAGTTCCCTTTGTGATCCCTCACCCCCAAACAGCTCAGCAGCGTAAGGATTTTCCATTTGTACTCGTTTTCCTCTTGTGTTGCTTTGAATGAAGTTATAAAACCCAAAGACTCCTTGTAGTGTCAGCAGAAACCATGGACATATTTGATGCAGAGTCAGAATGTTTTAGAGCTCTACATCAAAGTAGTTGTGGTGGGTTGACCTTGCCCAGCTGCCAGCTGCCCGCCCAGCTGCTCTCTCATTCTGCACCTCAACAGGATGGGGAGAAAAGATGGAAAACTTCACGGTTTGAGATAAACACAGGGAGATAGATCACTTACCAATTACCATCACAGGCAGAAGAGACTCAACTTGGGGAAATTAATTTAATTTATTGCTAATTAAAATAGAGTCGGATGGTAAGAAACAAAGACAAAGACTACCAACACCTCCACCACTCCCCACCTGTTTTTCTTCTACACCCATGTGCTGGCAGGGCTGTTCCTCACACCTCACCACCTGTGTGGGGGTTTGCCTGCTCTTAAATACCTTTTGAGAGACACCACCAGCTTCTCTGATGGGCTGAGCTGTGGCTGGCAGTGGGGCTGTTGGGGAGCTGCCTGTGTCCGGGGCGGTGCTGCCCACCCCTCACAGAGGCTGCCCCTGCAGCCCCCCAGCGTCCAGCACCTTGCCACCTGCACCCAATATAGTGATATAATTAAAGTATCTTCAGTGACCCAAAAGATAGGAAACTTGTGCCTCAGGTAACTCAGATATTTATTGCTATAAAATAATTGTCCCCCCAAAACTAGCTCTCTCTTTTCCCTGCTTAAAGAAAAGCTTTACAATAACAAGCTACTCTTTTTGTGCCATTATTTAAATATACATGCATGAGTTTCTCATACTGGAACTCAGAGATATTTGACTAGCCGTACCCCAAGGTTTCTCTTGGTTGTTTTCTGGGTTTTTTTCCCCTGAGATCACAAAGGGTGAAATACATGACCAATGCCTCTGTAAACCTACTTCTGTTTTCAGCTGCAGAAATTTTATGTGCCAAAGACCCCAAGCTACCTGTATGCAGTCAATATCTCTTGCAGAAATTACAAGTTATTAAAAATAACTGTGCCCTAACTATTGAGTAAGTATACACATGCATATTCTACTACTGGTAATTGGAATGGTATAGAGCTGTCCCCACAGTGACAGGACCACCTCTTCACCAAACCTAGCATCAGCTTTAGAGGCTTCACAGTCATCTAAGACCCTGCAGGTCAGGGAACCTCAGTGTATTGGAGGTGTTGAGATGAACAAGATCCTGGTGAGTAACACTGCTGCCTCTTGTCCTGCATGCGGGGATCCTGTCAGTAAATGCAGAAACTGCACCAGTTTAAAGAAGAAAAAACCTGAAGTGACATTATAGCAACTGCACCATCTTTTTTTGTCAGTGATAGCTGTCAAAACCAATTCACTTTAAGTGCAACAGGGAAGTCACTGCTCTTGGTGCATGTGGGTGTCCTCAAGACAGCTGTGAGAGTAAGCAGATAGAGAGGGTGTACAAGGCTGGATACAAATTTGCTAGTCCAGGACTTGCAACCCTGGCATCAGAGGCCAGACTAAGCCAGAAGAGCAGCACGGAATCAGGTTTTTGAGCAGGGAACACATCTGCCAGTGTTGTGATTTCTCATTTATGCAGGCCAACATGTGGACTATGATTGCAGTGAGGAAGCAACTCCGTAAGAGTCTCGTAAGAGTCTATGCTATCTCAAGAATTTGTGCCAGCAGCGGTTACTGCTTCAGAGAAGGAGCTGCAGTGACAGTTCCTAGCACTGCAGCATGCACCAGCCCCCAGGAATTACGTGGGACAGAGACACAGCGGTAGGATCAGAATGTGAGGAGGGGAATTGTGCCCCAGAAGAGGAATAATTCAGAAGGGCTTGTCTCCAAAAATCCCCCTGCTCTTTACCTCCTCTGATGAGGACTTCTCAGCCACACTGATGCACAGTATACCAGAGCAGATGCAGGCTTTTTATAAGATAATAAACCTCTGCCTGTACCTTTGACTCCTGAGAAACCAGTGGAGGAGTTCTAGTGTTTTGTCTGATGTCTCCTGCCTAGCAGATAAATGTGCTATTCAACCACCAGGGATACATATTTCTTCCAAGAACTACAGATACATACAGCATCTGCTTTGAATTGGTACAGCCATTTCAAAAGGACAAGACTTGTGGCCTTGGTAATGCTACCAGAGATTCAGAGATCGAATGAGATTTAGGAAGGAAAGAAAGGAACTGAATATATTTAAATGTATTAAATTAATGGTGATGAAGAGAGAGGTTGTACAGTACAGCAAAGGAATTTTCAGAGTCCTGACACAGGCGGTAAAAGGCATGGACAAGGAGATGTGTGAGAGCTGACATACAGGAGGCACGCTTGGCCTTCCATGTGTCCTGTATGATGCACAAAGTCCATAAGGCTGAATGTGTCCCTCAGGGATACTCCTGGCAAGTATTCAAGAGAAAAACCACACAACATATGCATTAGTAGAGGTACAAGAATATAACAACTGCTTGAAGTAGAAACATGGTGCTAAGCTGGTGTCTCATTAGTTTTTGTTTGCTAATACAGCAGCTTTATAATACCCAAATCCTATGTAGTGTCTGTCAATGAATACTGACATTTATGGCGCATAATTTTGTGAGTTTTCTAATCATATTTACTAGCCAATTTGCAAATTTTTCAGTCATCAGTACAAATTAACAGGACTCTGTTGTGCAGCCATTAGGATTTAAAATTTGTAATAAAGAAATCCATTAACCCTTACCTATCTTCAGTTTGGAATCAATTCTGACATTAGAATAAATCAAACTCAAAAAAATCATTACTTACTTGCATTAGCAGAAAAACCAGTTTGCTAGAAATAAATGTTAAGAAAGTTATGATTCTTTTCTCTTCCTGCAAACATCAAAAATAATCTGTCTTACCACAAAATCTAAAGTATAATCAGAAAATAATTATATTCTAGCTGAGTTGTAAATTAAATCAGAATTGCTAAACATGTATTGCTATCTCAGACTGGATCATTACAGTACTAAAAAAATTAAGAAGCACAGGCCCCCTCCTGAGCAGAGCATTGTGATGCAGGACCCCACGTGTTCTGCCACCAACAAAAGGAAACACGGACATTTTGTAGGAAGTAACTTCATCACCTTCTCAATAAAAGCCTCTACATGTAATAACTTTTTCAAACCATCAATACAACCAGTGGATTAATATTAACCTTTGCATGACTCACAAATTTCTCATATTTTCTGTACTCCCCCTGCCAACACCCCCCCCCCACACCCCCCCCCCCCACCCCCCCCCGCCCAACCAAACTCCAAATGCCACCAAACCCATCACTGTTTCTGGAGACATTTCACTAATTTTGTGGTGGGACCAAAATCACAATTTGCTTTTCCATCTCCCTGGCACAGCACTGTCATTGTTACTGTTTTGGTCTACCTGCTTCTCAATTGTTTGTTCCTCTGTGTGTTTCCCATTGCCTTCCGTTTATTAAGCAGCCTTTATACTTCCTCGTGCTAAGAGCGCAATACTTCAGAGGGCTATGATTCCTCAGTACACCATTCTCTCAGTCTCAACCCATCTTTCCTTCTCAGATACAAGCTTCCAAGAAAAAAAAGAAAAACCAAAACCCACAAAACCAAACACATTCCCCCTCCTACCCATCCTAGACTTGCTCCCAGTATCTGTGTAAACAGAATTTCACAGTTGCTTTGACTGTACTTTCCTTCTGTTTTGTGGGTTAAGCATCGAATCACTGAGCTGAGTGGGGTGGAGAGTACCTTCTTTACCACTTTTCCAGAAGAACTGGAATCTAGTCGAAGATTCTGGTTTATTTCCAAACATTTTTGTACAAATGCCTCAAAACATTTCATTTTGAGTTAAAAAAAAAAAAAAGCCCTGCAAAAATACATTAATGCACATATCAATTTGTCAGAAATAATCTTCACTTTGGATCGTTTCATGTGCTAGAAATGAAAAACCAGTTTTATTTACACAATTCAAAGTGCTCTCCCTGTGATCTGCTGTAGAAACTACCAGAACACTGGAGAGACAGACAGCATATCTAAATAGAAAAGCCATGCGTGTTTATGCACAGTAGTAAACAAGAGTTACTTGGAACACAGCTGTATTTCTGTGGTTTCCTCATTTTCTTATTGCTGGGTGCACAGCACAACAGTGTTAGATGATACTAGCTGCTGACAGCAGTAAAAAGCCCGATTACTAGTGCTCTAGATATGTCAGTACTTACCATCTAAAAAGATGGGCAGATCTGCCTGTCTGAATAGGAAAAAAGCGACTATTGCAAATCTGGCTCTGCACACAGCCTAAGGAATGAAGTAGGACGGGGCATAATCAGAACAACTGTAGAGGAATGTCACATACTGAGCATAACTAGCCAGCGCAGGAGTAACAACTTGACCTAGTCTTTCCACACAGTTCAGAAATAAAAGAAAGAAGAATAGAAAGAAGAAAAAAAGAAAAAAAAAAGTGCAGCGATCAGCAGTGCAAGCTGGTCTCTACATTAAAGCTAACCTAGACTCCAGTGAATAAAAGGGGCGAAAGAAGCGTGATCAGAGATTTGAAATGTGTAAGAGGGAAGGCAGAGCAATGTGAAAAATTCAAGGCTAGGACAACCACAGGAAATGATGTGTTGCTGGCAGACGTTTGTTTTAAAGTTTTCCACGACTCTGACTATGCATAAGAGCAGCAGCTCCCTCAGTGTGCCGCAAGCTGCAGTCAGAGGAGCACGAGTAACCTCGAGGGACAGCCACCAAAAGAAATTCTTCTGAAGATCACACCTCAAAATGCCAGCTACCTACTGTCCTTGCAGTGCCAGCTTGGCATGGCATTGCCCCTGGGCTGCCAGCCCCCAGCCCCCCGTGCTAGCCCCCCATGCTAGCCCCCCTCCAACAGATTGTGCATAACCAGGCTTCCAGCCTGAGGCGGATCTCTGGGCTTTGGCCCGCTGTCTTACAGGGACCAACACAGAGTTTCAACTTCCTTCACCCCTCCAAGATTAATAAATTTGAACATTTAAAGTCAAAGGCATTCATGAGGCCTCTTCCACACCACAGGTCATTACATTTCATTAGTCGCTCCAATATTGAGCTTAAAATCCTGTGTGTGATCTTCCAAAAAGGCACCTCGTCCTGACCTCAGCTCATTGAGAGCTGGAAAACCTCCGTGCTCCCTTGGGTTTGTTCAAGGTTAATCAGCACTACTGTTAACTTTCTGTTTGATTTCTCATTTGAATTTATTATGTTTCAGTTTCTAAGTGATTATTCTTGTTATGATTTTACCTGCTGAATGAAACAACTACGCGGAATAAAGAGCCTTTCTCACGGAGAGGAAACACTATAATCACCTTATCCTTCTTTTCAGCACCTTCCTTAATACATCAGCATCACTTAAAATTTTGGGCCTCTGAACTGGATAGAGCATTCAAATAGTGGATCCACAGATGTTGTATAAATTCTTTAGACCTAATTAATGGTTAATATTTTCCTTGCTTACTAAGTGACTTCAGACAATTTACTTTCTTTGTGTAATCAAAGTACGTTATCCTGCATCCTTCTCAGTACAAAATACAAATAGTAAATGAACACTTCAGTCTTGGTCATTTTGCTGGTGATCTTGCCACCCTTGTCTACTAGCAGGTCAAAACTACACGTAGAATGTGATCTGGTCCTATAACTTACTTAATTTTTGTGGCTGTAGCAACTAAATTTGTTGTCCTGACAGCTCTAAATTTCCATTTCAATTTTCTGTTTCACAGCTTCTTCATATGGATTACTATAATTTCTTTCCTTTGTTACAGGGTTTATTATTAATTTCTTATTAGTTCCAGTCGTCAAGTCTACTTCCAGTGCCAAGTCAGAGTAGCCTTTAAGCCAAAGCTTCCCTCATTCTTAAAAGAACACTTGGGTTTTTTCTAGCCACTAAATGCATTCTTCCTAAGCAAGCCCCAGTTTAAACTTGTTTTTGTTGTGTGTCATCCTGACCACCCCCCCACCCCCCCGCAATTTCCCCATAATAAATTGTTGTCAAAGAGACTCTGAAGAGAGATTATTTCTTTTATGACCAAGACTGCCTCCTTTAGTGATGTGATATCAGAAGCTGCTAAGTTTTGCAATTAATATTTCTAATATAAAATAGGAGTCTGACATTCTGGATACATAGCAGTATGTCTCAATTAAAGGATCATATGAAGAGAGAGAATCATATTACATGAATGAGTATATTAGCTTCTGGAATTAACCTTCCAGTTTTTGTGCTGAATAGCACATACAAATGGTAAAGTTAAAAATTTACCTTTTCTGTGTATAAAAAGTATAGCACAAAGATCTGTATCTGACACTTGGCATATGAAAGCACAAGTGCATTGTCCACGGGGCTTTAGAAAACTCGAATTGTGTTTCGTATGTACAAGTACACTCATCCATGCAAGCATACTCTTACACAAATGGACTTTAAGGCTGAGAGGCTTTCAGACTTGTGATTCAAATTTAATAAAGTATAATCTTTAATCCTTTGCACACATTATAGCAGTATGCTCCGAGTATTACTTCATCTCTGAATTTTAGAACTGCTGCATTTGTTCAAACTTTAAATGTCAGTGACCAATATTATATTGAATTCAGCTTTTGTATTTCAAATTGAACACATGCTATGTTCTAATTCAGTGTTTTAAAATAAACCATTTACTTTCTAACTTTTCTTCCTTCTATCAGAGTAATTTAACACATGTCATTTCCTGCATTGCTATCCAATTCACACATCAGCAGGTGGTATACAATTTTTCCTTATTTTTTTCCCCTCTTTTTACTGTACAGCATTTTGTGTGTTTAGATAGGACCCATCTTATTTAAAAAGCAGCAGCGGCACTGTAGTATAATGCCAGCTTCTACAGCATATATTTCAGAGTTTTTAGTGACCGTGTACCATTTAGTAACTGTTTTACTTTTAGAGATAACAACTTTGAGCTAGTGAAAGATTTAGTATATGTCCCATATTAATATATTCAAAGGGCAATTACCAATATCAATCAGCTAAAGCAATATGGACCAATTCACGTGCACCTGCTTAATGCAAATGATGAAAAATATAAATTCATCACTTGTGTGAAGGTGTATGCTAGACACAAGTATGTGTTTTTGCACATTCTTCCAATGCTTATCAGATAGACAGACCTTTTATAGCTGTTCCTGGTTACTTTGCCTGCTGCAAATGGTTACTTTTGTCAATATTGTTACAATTTTTCTCTGATTTTTAAAATTTTTTTTGTAATTTCTTCTTCTCTACCTTTTTAACCAACAGGAGAAACAGCAGAAAGAATGCATGTAGACACAGAGAGGATGATACAAGGTTTTCGAGTAAAAACAAGAATTTCACCAAAAAGCCCACAACATTTTTAAAAACAGAAAAAGATAACCTCAAGCCTACAAAACACCAAGATGGATATATGGACTGCCCCTTCCAACTCCCACCAAAAAAAAAACCAAACCCAACCAAAAAAGGGCCCTAAAATAAGTCAAGTAAACCCCAGTGTTATTGTCAACCATTAATGGAGCTGGAAGGAAATCTGCAGTGAGTCAATCCTTTTTCTGTATTCTTTAAACACGTAAATTTATTGTCCTTTAGCAAACTACACATAAAGTAGAATAATAGCTTTACACAGCTCAAATGAAGAGTTTGGTTTTTCAGACTAACATTTTTGTTTCCTCCAGTAGCAATTAGAGGAGACACTAGGAGTTGGCTTGAAAGCTTAGTACAATCTATAAACACTTATTCATAGAACCACTGGGTGGACGCTGTATTGGAGCCAACTCTTATGTTCAACATTTCCGTTGTGAAACAAGTTTGACATGTCTGTCTCTCTCCCTTTTTATTTAAAGGACAAATCAATTTGTAACGGAGAGACAGCAGTTTGCAACCAACTGTGCGCAAGATCAAAATGAATTAATGATATTGAAATAAAGGTAACAGCACAGTAAAGAGCAACCGATTAGAAATAAAGAGTAATATAAAATGGAAATCTGAATTAGAAAGGCACAAAAAAAGAACATGGATTATCCAACAAAGCTTCTCGACTCTTCCTAATTTCCTCCCACTAATTCTTTGTATTGTAGTGAATTGATCAGCTGTTAAACACATGGTCACCTCTTTTAAAAAAAAGATTGCTATCTTTTGTGTTTGGCTTGAAGCTAACATTATCTAGTCTTTTAGAAAATGATACTGGATACCCCTTTCAAACAATGTCAGTTCTTTATCTCTGCTGCGCTTCCTTGTTATCCTGCTCAGATTCATCTCGCATTTCATGCGGGCAGACGTTATCTAGGGATCTGGCATAGCTTCTGAAACAACGGGATTACTGCATCTCTGACCTCCTCACAGAAAAAAGAAAAAGTTTGCTTGCAACTAAACATGTTCAGCTGAGGGCTTTATGGGCTCACATTTGTATATTCAAACTTACAGTTATGTTTATGAATTAAACAAGAATATCTGTAATCAATATTAGCAACATTAATAACAATAAATATTTGCAACAAGAAAAGACAACAGCCAAGTTTCAACACCAATACTCATGCATCCCTTCTGAAATACAGCGCTGCCCTGCAGCTGGGCTAACCAGCCACAGCTGCAGGTCTGCAACGCCCTGAGCGGCTAACGTGCCACCAACTTTCCCATGTCCTGTAGGCACTCAGCAGGCCTGACAGTCCTCCGTGCCAGGACTAAAAGCAAGCTCAGAACAACTTAACACAGCCCACAGACTGTTCCAGTTCTGCTGGGATTGTCCCAGTATGGGTCAGTCCAGAGACCTTGTGTTAGGAAAATACAGAGAAACTGTGCTTCCCCTCGCCCTCCAGCTGTTCTCTGAAAGGCACTTGCCTCCATACAAAACATTTAAACAGTCACAGAATTGGATGCTGAAGTCCAGATGTTATGAGAAGTTACTGTCTTCGTTCCTAAGCTACCAGGCCATCCTTTCTCTTCTGCAGAGATTAAAAGATGATGCCACTGTCTCCTCTCCCTCTGTAAATAATGCCTGTAGCCTGTTCCTACTCTTTCACAAATGCCCCAATTTAACCAAAATGTTTGGATTGCAACCAGTATTCAGAAATGGTTGTTATTGAGTAACTCGCTGCAGAGCCAAAGCCTCAAGATAGACATAAATACCACAGAACGCTTCCAAAATTAGCAGATCTACGTTGGTTAGAAATGGGGGGTGGGGGTGGGGTGTGTGTGCACACGCACACGTGCACGTGTGTCACAAAAATTCTTTCTTGGCAGCAAATTAAGTCCCTCAAAATTTTCCACTCGGGTCTATGTTAGATTGAGAGTCTGTAACTGCAAAATCTTATATGCCACTCTTTAGGCATCTCCAAAATATCTGTTAATGATACTTCAGCTGAACTAGAAACAGCAGTTCACATAATTATGGATGGCCACAGATATAATAGCATAGTGCCTCTACAGAAGACAAAAGGAGAGTGAAGGCAAAACTATGCCCATAAACAGATTCTGACATGAGCATTGGAAGACATGTATACTATGATGTGATGGTTATTGCAGCCAGGCTGGAAACATGGCACTGGTATGACTACGAAAAGTTTTGATGAAGAGATTAGAAAGAACAATACAGGGGACTGAGATAACCAGTTCATTCATAAACAGATCTTTCCCCAACACTTAGCAAACTTGCAGTATCAGTCTGCAGCCTGTATTCAACTTTGCAGCAAGTTCTTTTTAGTATTCTGGATAGCCCCAAACTGTGCAATTTCTTTGATGTAAAACATGTCATTTCTAGGTTTAAAATCCATAAAAGCAGAGTTACACAAAAAACCCATGTCATAGAGTAGATGCTCTGGAAATTTTACAGCATCCTACGTCTGGCTGAACTTACTCAATTGCCAAGGAAAAAAGCCCTTTTAAATACAAGATTAGCACTCAGTCCTCGAACAGTAACGTCTGTTCTCTTTAGAATTTAATTGCAAATAACAGCAGAGGATAAAAATAAATAAATTGAACACAGTTATATGATGCTAAAGCCTTTCTTGAAAAATACTTAAAACAGAAATGGTGGAGCTGTTAATGATAATTTAGATGGTTGTCTTGAAGAAGCTACTTCAGAGTCCATGTTTTTATTACCTGCTTAGTCACACAAATTTTCCCTATTAATATTACTTCTATAAGTGAGTAAAATAGTTCTTTGGGATATTCACTTAACTAGATTAATACAGAAACTGGAAAAAATGAATACAGGAACACAAGTTGGGCATTAAGAGTCTCCTTGGTTATTTTACTGAGCAGTTCCAGTTTCTATTTCTCTAAATTATGTGACAGATCCTCTTCTGGAAAATGTTCATTTAGCTCCAGTGCACTTCAGCAAGTTTGTGAGTATTTGTCCCAAGACCATTCCACCACAGTACGGATCACTTGTTTAATATATGCCTATCATTGGAATTTTTTCTCATTATAGGAATATGAAACTGTGGCTCTGTTCTAGAAAGCTATATATGTCTGGTTTAATGGGAGCTTCATGACTGGTCATTTTGGTTGGATTACTTTTTGAGTAATTTTTTTTAAGGTAATCCCATGTGCCCTTTTCCCCTTTATTCCATGCTACATGTTTTCCACATGTTTCTCTTCTTGGAGTTGTCATGAACTCCAGAAGATGAAACTTCTACTTCTCCTTACATGCAATATTACGATGGCACAGCCTGTGCCCTGGTTACTATCCCAAGATAAGGGACAGTTGGACCTGCCATGACCTGAAATACACCTTTGCCCAGGCTTCCTTTCTGCTGCTGCATAAGGATCTGGCCGAAATAGTCCATAATGTATACATTCCATTTGCTTAAAAATGAAGAGAAGTTTTGAGCATTTGAACTAAGGCAATCTGGTTTTCTGCAGATTTGCGTCTTCAGCTTTTATCTGCCTGGTAAGGTGCAAAGTGCTGACTGATCTCTCCCATAAGTTAGGGCACAGAACTTAGGGAACAGACATCTCAGAGTTGTGAGCAGGAATTCCTTCCGCAGCTTTTCACTCAGTGTCACAGTCTCTCTTTTCCCCATCTGAAGAACTGAGAACTTATCATGAAGCTCTCCACATCTTTGCTTAATTTTACTGAAACTGGCCCACTGGTTCAGAAGTTACTAGGGCAGCAGGAGAGACAGACAGATGCAGACAGCATGCTTTCACAAGGCTCAGTTTGCCATTGCAAAAAGCTGTGGGTACACAACACAAGCCAGTGCTACGTTGTCTGTATCTAGGGCAAAGAGGAGCCTGCCTACACCACTGGAATCTAAAATCCTATCACTGGATATTTTTTCACACGCTTCCAGTATAACTCTGAACAGGTCACTTGGTATCTTTGTATCCCATCTATCTTTACGAACCATTTACCTTTTAAGCAATTATGAGTGAGGATCATAGTTTACTGCAATTGCACACAGTTATCTAGGTCATTTGGACACCAATCCCAGACAGGCTTCTGTGAGGTGTAATATAAATAGTTAAAAATAAACTAAAGCTTGTCTATATTAAGTAGCTAATAGTTAACATGGAATTAATAAATTTTTCACACACTATAAACTACTATTACAATGCACTATAAATTGCACAAAAATCCCATATAATAATCTGTCTACAGTAAATATCCTTCATACAGGGTAGTTTAGCAGGTACAGTTTAGCAATCAGCTGGGAAATGGCTGTGCTCTCACCTGTTCCACACAGCCTTCCCTGGCAGAGAAACCCTTAGTGTTAGAATAGGTAAGGTTATAATGATATCTAATATAGAAAATAATTCATATAGAGAGGATAAGTGAAAAAAACCCACATTTTTTCCCCCCATCACTGTACTGGGGTATTGCAAATGCTTCTGGTGCAATACATATCTACACACACATCCAAAGCCAATGTGTACAATGACTATTTAAGACTTAGACTGCCCCTAACAAGAAAAAGCTTAATAATTAAACCTACCCATCTTAAAAGGAAAAAAGACATTTTTCTGTTTCTTGTTTAGCGTGTTTTAAGACATCAGTAAAATTTAAAATTTAAAAAAGTGTTCTCATATGCTAACTTTTATGCTTGCATTAAAATGCAGTCTGATCACTGTAATAATGAGCAAGATTCAATCTGAACCTCGTTTCAAGATAATTGCTGTCTTTTAGTGTTGAAGAAAAAAAGCTACCTTTTCAACTTCAATTGAAAAGAATTCAAAACTACAACAGCAGTTTCAGATTTTGCTCTCTAAGTAGTGTGGGTGAAACATCATGGAAAATTAAAATATATGGCAAGGAAATTTGCTAAGAAGGTATTACATCTATTACAAATTATTATTGTCTTTCCTTAACAAGTCTTTAATACATTGTAAAGATGTCAAACAATTTGAAAGAAATTACATAAATCTTCTTATAATTCTAAAAGATCCTATCTGTTCTAGGAGTAACAGTGGCTTGCCTAAAAAAAAGCAAGGCATTTTGCTGAAGTCTCACTTTGTCCTACAGAATCATCACCGTGCAGAGAGGAACGCTGTCTCTGCTGAAGTTCTCTGCAGCCTTCCTATTAGCCTGAATTATGCCCAAGCAGTTGCTGGCAGACAGCAAACGTAACCATGCAGGAAAGCTGAACGTCGAGTGACTGCAGGTTCTTTTTCTTGGAATTAGTAGGTCTCATTTTGTCAAATGGAACTGGTTGTGAGCCAAAAGCTTGTCACCAGCAATATCAGAAATAAACATAGGGCTGCTTCAACTTATTTTAATTGAAATGTTTAACAGATATTAGTGCTGTCAACACACAACTGGGAAACATTCCTTCTTCCCTGAAGACCGTGGACATTAAACGAGAGGAATGTGATAGACTTCAGCTTCCCGCTTACTAAAAATGCAGGCGCTGAAGACCATCACAGACTCCTGCTGATAGCTTCTGATCTCCCTTCGTTCAGGGTAGACAATAGGTAAAACCAGCCAGCAGTGTGCAGGCACAGATGCTGAGGGGACCAGATTCCATGTGCTACAAAACCAGGTAATAATTGATCATGGCCTCTGGAGTATCAGGAAACTCAAAGCAGGTCATCATCTAATACTGCACTTTTGCAGCGCCTTAACACAGAAAATACTGACTTCTACAAGAAAAAGAGCTGCCATTTGTCATCAGACTGTGTTACAGCATTTCAACCTCTGCTACACAGACAGCAGAAGCAGCCAGAAAACAACGGGGAAATAGCACAACTAGCGGCCTGTCTGCGAGTGAAGCTTCAGAATGTGAAGTTTAAATACATATACCAGCTAAAGGAGGCAAACGTCATCCCAACAGGCAACAAAATACGTACCAGGGAGCTAATCCCTGCATTGCTCTTATGTCTCAAGCCAACAAGTCTTCAGCCTGGGCTGTTGAGCTCAACTTCAAAGACACAGATGTACCAAGGGTACTAGGGGATCTTTTGGTGTGGGGTTTTTTGTTGTTGTTTTGTTTTGCTTTTTTTCTCCCTAAACTGAATTGCCCTTTTTTTTTAAAATAAATTATTTAAGTATTGCTTATTCAATGGGTTTTTTATATGATATTATTAGGCTATATGATCTTAAGTACACCTCATTTGCAAATTCATCTTTCTTGACCAGATTTTTGTGCAACTCTGAGGTGCAAAATACCTTCCTAATCATGAAATATACTATATATCTCTTCGTATATCTAATATATCTGCTGATATAGTCAGAATGTAGAGATACCACTCATTTAATTCAAATGGGTATTTCAAGGTTTTAACTAAAAGTCTTAAAATATTTCACATCTTTATAATGCTTTTTATCTTGGAACTAAGCAATTATTTTTCTAATTATTAACATGGTTCTTTGCTCCATTGCCATATAACTAATATCTAAGTAATATTCAAGACATTAGCTACCATTTTATGCTATCAACAACTGTCACAAATGGTTACTTTTGGATTGATGAGGTCTTAATGAAAATACAGCAGACCACACCTTGCGATATCTTCATGATTAGCAAAACATAAAAATATTTGTTCAGCTCCAGTATATGCTCCCTTTAGGTTCTTAAATAAGACACAGAGAATTACTAAAAATGTGAATGAATGACTCCCGAAAGTCAGACTTTTTAGAAAAAAAATCATTTTTTATTTTTTTTTAAACACCTCCCCTTTCTAGTCATAGACTTGTAAAAATACATTCTTTGGGGGTTATTTCAAAAGTACATTTGATCATTCTAATTTTCTGCTCCGGGCCTGACTTCGAGAACCTGTTGAGTTCCTTGTTGATTGCAGACTTTGAAACAGTAGCGTTTTTCATTGCTACTCAGGGCTGTCAAAACTGCCCAAGTATTAATGATATGGTGTGGCTCTTTAATGCTCTCCATTTTTCTTTCATTGCCTCCCTACCTTCCAACTCTAATATGCTAGTGCGTGATGGAGACAAGAAACATAAAGAAAGAATAATTTCTTGCCAGGAATGTTTTTCTCTCTATCTTTTGTAGTTTTATTTTTGTACCTCAGAGTGAAATATTCCTACTGTGCTGCCAGATGTTCTATAATCCTATTTTTATACAGCCCAAAGGACTCAAATCCTAGGTAAAGTCTCTTCCATGATGACTTGAATGATGGGTAAATTCAGGCTTTAAAAATCAGGTAAGAGTTTAAGGCAAAAGCGAAGTGTGCTTTTGCTAAAACAAAACCGCTCTGTCTAATATCACACATACATAAATATACTAATATTCCTTCAGTAAAAAATGATGGCATCCATTTGTTATCACACTGGTGTGGAAAACAAATGACATATCTGTTAAATGTTCTGATGCAATATAAAAAGGCAAAATATTTTAAGTCTGGAAGCCTGCATATAGGTAATCTCCAATATAAAAGCACCAAAAAAGGAGCATCCTAACTCTATGAAGAGCTAGCAAAGTGCAGCTCTATCATAATCAATGGGAATTTGCTCAACTAAAAGTTTCAGGACCCCCCTTTACAATTCCAGATGCTTGCCAAAATCAGGAGTCTTGCTACAGGGCTAGAATTTTGATGGAGAATGTGATTTCAGATTTGCTGTCCTTTATGTTTCCTCACTCGGTAAGCAGATTATCACTGTTAAATCACTGCAGAAGTTTGCCACTCTACTGATTCACAGAGACGGTCTATTTAGTAAAGAGCAAGCACTTGATATCAATCCACCTTTACTTCCACTAAAGTCAGTGTTTTACTGCTGAGATTGGAAACGGAGGACAGCCCATGAGGAACATTTTGGAAGAACAGCCCCCCCCCCCCCCCCCCCCCAAACAAGCAACACAAAAAAACCCAGCCTCACTTGTGGAACTGGATTAGCTATGTAATGGTAATAAGATAACAAGAATTGATTCAAAATTACACATCAGAAATTTGCATCATAAATACAAGTAAAGATGAACACGCTACCTTTGTCCATACACAGATGGTATATAACCAAACTCTTCTAGGAGCAGGGCTGGCACCTGCCCCAGTGGCAGTACTGCCCAATACCACAACTATACTCAGGGTCATGTAATAATGCAAAGTGCATGTCAGATGCACTTGCAAAGTCATTTTATTTGCTGGCCCTGATATCCACACTAAAAGCCACCACTCTCCAAACTGTATCAATAAAACTAGCAGGAGGCCAGCCACAACATATGCTGCCCTTTCCAGTGTTGGTGGAGAAGTTGTCCTTTCACTGTAAACAGCTGATTCCACCATTTACTTTTGAATTATAGGGTTAAATTTCCCACAAGGAAAATCAATACAAAGACCCATAAGGCAGAAGTACTATTGCAGTTAAAACACTAAACAGCTGCTATATGGCAGTAGGGTTTCTAATGATTAGAGAGACGCGTTTTTAACAGAAATCTCTTCCTACCTTGGTACAGACCGAAAACAAAGCAAGGTATCACATGCCAACTAGAAGAGTAGATTATTACAGTGTTTTTAAACAAGGAAGAAAAAAGATTAACATAACACAAGTAGGTCACAAAGATTTAGGTGTATTTGAAGGTGATGAATTGTCCTGGCTATATTCAGCTCCAGCTTCTACCACCTTCTGTTTTCATCCCTTCCTGAAATGGAATGTGAACATGAAGTATCGAAACATTGCCAACAAAAAAATCAATCAATCCCAGTGGGTGACAAAATCAAACTGTACACGTCTGATTTAACCACAGTTCAAGAAATTTGGGCTCAAAGAAATATACATCCCAGTTTTGATGTAATACTATTACCTCGTATATAATATTACCTAAGGCCACCCCTAGAATTTGATTCTTCACCCTCTTCCAGAACACTTTTTTCATGGATTTTAGGTTAGTCGGACTCTGTTGTTAAATTCTAGTTTCTAACTGCCAGGTCTGCAGTATCTAGTTCTTTTCTGAAATCTCAAGATCCTGGAGACAAGTGATTAAATGAGAACCTCTGTTTTCTTAAAAACAAAACAAAAACCCCCCTAAACATCCAAGAAAAAGCCAAACACAGAGTTATTTGCACTTGTAGTTACGAGACAAAAGCTTGAAAACAATCAGAGCACACCCTAAAAGCTCAAAAGCTGGAATAAAAAAACCCTTGTATCCTGAGGGGAAAAAAACATCAAAATTCTGGTAATTTGGGGAATAATGTCTATTTTGAATACACAGAATTACAAGAAAACAAGCTTTATTCTTCTGGAAGTATTGCAGAATACTAACCTGTCGTCATAGCTCGGTTCTCCCCCATGCTCTGGTGACTCTCCCTTCCAAAAATCAAAGATGTTGACAACCACAAAGAATTTTATCCTATTTTCCCTTTTATATCCATTTTGTTTATTGTGCCTATAAATTGCCTTTAGTCTTCATCACATGGTAAAATCTTTTAAAGGAAGAGTGTCTTTATGCTAGATACTGTCCCAGTGCTTGGCGCAGTGAGACTCGGGCCTGTACGGAGAACACGGAGCCTGCGACTATGAACAGTCAGCCCTCATGAAAGGACTGGAAATCGCCATTCTGACTCTCCAATTATTCATGACCAGTATTTCTGGGCAAAAATCAATGATATTTCCATCGCAGTTTAAAAAATAAAGTCAATCAAATTAATTTCAGATTAAAATAATCTGAGGATCAAAGTGTTTAAATATTAATGGACATTTAATGGGCCAGAGAGAGAAAATAGAGATATCTTCAGATATCTCTAAAAGTTTTGAGATTGCCTTTATCATATTTATTCTGAGTTTATTTTCTTTTAAATTCTCCGTCCTCTGGTCACATTTTGTCTTTTCAAGCCCTTCTATTCAGTCATCAGAGATAAACTTCTTTTGCTCAAACCTATGAGACTAAGCTTCAGGGAGAAAAAGCTATCTATCATAAGCGTTGACCACGCTGGTGTTCTGAGGTTTAACAGAGCAGAAGCAGTTTAAAATGCTCACCTGGAATATCTGTGTCATTCTTCTTAATTCTTTTGAATCATCCCAGTAGAAATTTCATTGTAACAGCTGCATTAGTAGCTGTGTTTAGCAAATTTATATATTTTTATTAAAAAAAATAATCAAAGTAATTAAGCAGATGTGAACTAAGTGTCACTGCATTATATGGCATGACTTTACTTCTAAGCAGGTTTAATCTTAATCTGCTGCACCATGTCATCTCCAACAGCTGGCACCTCTCATCGGAAATAATATTTTAACAATCTTTTATTTCACATACTCAAGATCGCACTTCTTATATTTTATACACAAATTAACTTTTCCTTACAAAATAAAGATTTGTTGAGCTGCTGCAAACTTCAGAATAAATGGATTTCTAATCAGCTATAAGAGTCTGATTTCTCTATACACCTTCTCGACTCCTCCTCTCAACGTCTTATGGGAAATCCATTGCCACCATTCCTGCCGATCTAAAGCACACACTTCCACAATCTCTACTTTCTTTTAGCTTAAGAACGTAAGAACAACAATGATATGGCATATACAAACAGCATGTAAACATGTTCAGCAAGTGTCAGCAAATATGTAAATTACATATGTCTATTACAATTTCTTTTGTGCTTGCATAGATCTATTTTTACATTTGCGGCCCGTTGAAAATCTGCATCACGTTGCTCACTCACCTTCTGGGTAATGTTTCCATCAATGATTATCTAAAATACAGTCATCTCAAATAGGTAACCAAGCAACCAACTATGCCGCCATTATGAAAGGCAGGGAACTGCCTAAATCGGGACAATTCATGCAAATCACTGTCTCCACAGTAAGCCTCAGATAGTTAAAGGAAACGCTGCACACATTCTACTCTTTCTATTATTGTTAGCGCAATGACAATGAAACGGCAGCATCTGAGCATGATTTAACTTGACACGTAACTGGATGGATTGCTAAAAAAGATTCAGTAAAACTGTTAAGTTGAATTTTCATCAAAACAAAATTTGTTCTGATAAAAGCCTACTCTCCCTTTTTATTCCTCAAGCTGTACAGAAACAAGAAACCTTAACTATTCAATTCACAGGCACTGCCAGGGGAATTGATGGATGTTCTTTTTTTCAGTGTGGCCTTCCTGGTACCTGTATGTTCCAAGAAGGAAGACAACCATGGAACAATTCCACAGTGCACCTGGAGTCATGGAAGCACAATCTAATCACATCATCAGATGCTAAATTTTGTGGCAAGAACCTAATTATCTACATATTGTATACTTTGAGTTGTTTTACTTGAGCCATTACAGCCTGGCCCCATGGACCAAAGGCCAGCTAGAAGCCAGAAGGCATAAGGTCTACACCTGCAGCACATCCTCGGATTAGTTTCATGCAGAAGAGCTTCTGTTTGCACTTCACAGCTGCTCTGTCAGCAAATCAAAGCACATGGAGAAGGACTGGCAGATTCACTTCAAAAGTGTGCTTCTGAACCAAAATGCTAACGTAGTGGCATCCTGAGATAACCAAACTACTACACCAATACAGCACCACAACCAAAACTTGTGGATCAAAAATAATTTACCAGGAAAATCCATCACCATTTAGTCTGATAGCGTCCTGTAAGAATGAGCAATTTTTTAAGCTTACGACTTTTCTTTCTCATTCTTAAATAATATTGCAATACCTAAACATTTCAACAGCAGGAATATGCCAAGTCACTGTTTTTTGTAGTCTATGTAACAAGAAAAATTTTTTGGGACCATTTTATACAGCGGTCTTCATTTACAGCCCAGTGAAGATAGCCTAAGCTCATCTATTCATCGATTACTTCCATTTCCACCACGGTTTGCTTACTTGCAGAAACAGGGTTAATTTTTGTAAGCACAACCACACAGTGAATTTGTTGCTTATGGACTGGGCTGCCTATGATCAATGGATCACAGATTAAGTCATACTTCTTTAACTGATCAGAATAAGTATAAAAATAGATTTTTTCCAGCCTTGTTCTCACTGCATATTTTTCAGGCTAGATTCTACTTTCAATATGACAATTTCACAGTGAGATACTGTTCAGTGTGGGAAAGCGATCACTGACAAATAAAATGGTTTTCTTTTTGTTCTAGGAGAACTAGGGAGGAGAAAGAAGAGTACCATAAATCTTAAAACTGATAGAAATTGCAAGGGAGACTTAATTCTGTATAAATATTAATATTTGAAACCTCAAGATTTTTTCCTTTCCAAATGTCTACCTTATCGCAAACTTACTTTTTATCACCTGTTACACATATTTGAGATCATTTCTCCATATAAGAAAAGAATATAGAACCCTAGTTAGCAAATCAGGGTAGATTCTGGTACTCTTCATGGGAAAAATCTAAACCTTTGCCATCTTTAATCAGATCAAACTTTGCTTTCACTCCTGCTATTTCTTAGCTTAAATAGCTTTTAAGGGATGTGCAGAATCTCGATGATAAACCCAGAATGAATTCAGAACCTGTTCTCCGAGCACTTTCATTCCAAGGAGATGGACAATTGGACACACACATTTTAGGCAGACTAAACTGTTAAATAAACCTACTTGGTTTTCCTTTTCTATACTGATGTTGCCAGCCTTCGAGGTTGGTTCAATGTGGATTTTAAGCCCTTTAGAAAAATCACACAAGTTCTTCTTTTAAACAGAATGGCAGGCAGCCATTTCTTACTATAACTACTGTCTGCCTTTATATCAGATGACAACCATACAAGATGTCTCCTGGGCAAGTAACATTAAGTCCTAACAGTCAACACTTAAGCAGGAAATAATATATTTGGGGTAAATCTTTCTGTGCCCCTTTGGAAAAAAAATAAGAAAAAAGGTAGGAAAGGTCTTTAAAATGTGTAATTTTTAGATGTGCAAATTTTCGCATATTTTATGTGTAAAGTGTAATTCTATGTTAGATACCTTGTTTACATTTAAAAGTTTGTATAAGTAGAGATAAAAATCTTGACACAGAGGTCATAGAATGCTATGAGTCATTATTACAGATTGCTGGACAAAACCTGTAATTTTCCTCAAATGTAATTTTTCTATTCAATTACAAAATTACAGAAATACCTCAGACTATTTAATTCCAGAACAAGTTCCTGTTGCAGAAATGAGCTCCCATGCTTAGATACATTTCTCAAAAATCCTGTCATTTTGTTTCTATCCATCTAGATTCTAGCTTTATTAATACTATTAATTATGTGAATGACTATGTCTGTTCAAGACAAAAAAAAAAAAAAACCACCACCATGAAGAGGGTTTTTTGTAGTCTGTATAAGAGTTATTTACTTTCTCTAAGATTTTAGTCATGTGAAATAAATGAGCAGTAGAGCAGAACAATATTTTTTTTCTAAGTCTGATGAATCAGAAGACTGAATATTGGCAAATGCTGTGCCACTTTTTAGTTCTGCTGTACAATCTCATTTCCTGCTCCACGCCAATCACTCTGCTGTCACTGTACTGAATACTATTGCAAGCTTTCATTAACCAACTCAAAAGTAAATTGTTTGTGCAAAACAAAGGTTATCATGCAATAGCCAGCAAAATTTGGAAAAACTTAATTAAAAGGAATAATGGGTTGTTGTGGGGGTTTTTTTCCGTCCCTGTGGTTAGAAATCACTGTATGCTAAGAGATGCAAACTTTTCCCTGTTGTCTCCTCCCAGACTTTCAAAAGGAGTTGAAAAAAACCCAAAAAACAGGTGGTGGTGGTGGGGGAGCTTATTTAAAAATAGGAGCACAAAAGGACTGTGGAAGAACTCCAAGAGAGTGAAAACCGTCTTAGAAACTGTAAACAAAGGATGGTTATCAGTGGGAAATACTTCAAGAATCCCATAGAAACAGACCAAATAATATTTTATGAATTGGCTCCTTTAAGCCACATTTTGTAGACTTTCAAATAGCCTTTGGAACACACGTTCTTGAGATCTGCTATTCATAATAGTCAGCTTAACCTTTCTCACTATGCTAATGGCCTAAATTAAGAGAAGTAAATCTGAATGCCGTGGTTTAGAGATGAAATTTCAGTGTCACACATCAATTGCACAACTTTGGCTTCACAGGTCTTAGAGTCATCAAAAAGAGGTTCCACTTTATTTGCTTTGCCCAGTTCCCAAACTTTGCAGGATTTCATAGGAACTGAGCAGACCCTTCCTCCCTCAGGCCCTGAAGATACTGAAGGATGCTGGGTGTTTTTTGGGCTTCTTGGTATGTTTTTGTTTTGGTGTTTTTTTGTCTTGGTGTGGTTTGTTGTTTTTATTTTTCTTAAAGAAGAAACACAAAACTGATTTTCATGGTTACGCAAGTACAGAACACGACCACTAAAACCCATTCCATACTGACTAGCCCAGCTGCAGGTTTGGGCAAGCACCGCTTGCCTCCTGACCCAGGGTGCAGACCAGGGCTTTCTGTTTGCCATAGGCAGCAGCAGGGCTGGCTACTCACAGCCAGGAAAGGCTCCGTCACCTGCTGCTCTTCCAGTGTCAGGAGAGACTGCAGCAGCCTTAACGCTCCCATTGAATACACAGTTTTCATCCAAACACGGTAATACTGCAAAAAACAAGGACAACTTTGAGTACTTTTTGTATTATAACATAATATTGCTACCCACAGATGTTTTCTGGTATCACAATATTTATTTTCTGCACAAAAATACTTGAAGTAAGTTTCACAGAAATGAGGGAAAATGACTTCACTGGTGGAGATACTCAAGACACATTTTAAAAATTCTACGGTGGCCTCCAGACAAGGCTTCCTTTACAACAACCAGCACGCAAGAGCATCGTAATAGAGCATTAAGGCTGTAAGCAGAAATACTGCATAGCTGAAAATAAGTTTTACTTTTAAAGATTATGTGATTTCTACAAGTTCCTGAAATTTACTTGCCTTTGGGATTTGATAAATGCAAGATGCCAAGTGCCATGCAGCCCAATCTAACAAGCACTGAAGTGCATGGGAAGACTTCAGCTGACTTGAATTTCTTTTTTGCTGACTGCATCTTTGATGATGGAATGGTCTGAGCTGCCTCCTTTGAATAACTAACATTTTTAAAAGTAAGATCCTAGCAAGATTGAGCCAAGACATAAAGAATGGCTCCTGTCCTGGTTGCTTAGGCACTTTGAATTTGCAGAGGGCGGCTCCGGTCTGAAAAACTAAAGAAAAAAACCTGACATTTTTTACTTTACTGATTTTCACAGTCTGAATATATAGATACAAAACTTCGCTGCATGTATTTTTGACTGCAATGTGTATTACGCCAACTTGCCCTTTTCAGTTACTGGTTTTATACTTTTTCTATTCCCTGTTCTTCACGGGGGGCGGGGGGTGGGGGTGAAGACAGAAGACTGCTGTGTGCGCAGTAAAGTCTCCCTCTTAAAAGAGCTGCTCCCTACAACATGTACTCAACTGTGGTGCTATCACAGAAGCCTCTTTAGGAAAAATCTCCATCAAACTAAACACAGCAGTCCAAAATAAGTTTTTAAAAACATTGTATTTTAGGCCCACTTATTTCAGTGGAATAACATTTCTGTAAGAAATAACAGGGAGATAATGGAACCCTTTCCAGTTAGTTTCCAAAACCAACTGCCAGAAAACCTGAACAGAAGTGTTGCTATTATGCAGCTTCACAGTAACAGAAAGCTTGTTCTGATAACTAGGAACTTCACAGATTCATAACTCAAATGAATTTCAAGAATTACTGCAGAGACACATGTTACCAAAAACTCTAGTATTGACGAAATTGAAGTCCAAACACAATAATATCTGTTCTAAAGCATGCAAGTTTCTTATCGCTGCTGACCTAAAAATAAAAAATAAAGCCTTCTCTCTTATATCTACTGATGGCAGGGCCTGATGACTATTTCTTTGTTAAAAAAAGGCAGAACACAAACACAGTATGATCCCAGTTAGTGACCTCAAAAAATGTTGCAGGTTTGGTGGGGTTTAGTTTTTGTTTGTTTGTTTACATTTTGGTTGGGTGTTTCTTTTATTTCAGTAAGTGTACTGTGGGAATTTACCCTCCCCATTTTCTTACGCAGGTCGATAACCTGAAATAGCCCGGTGCTGCTGGGGCGGCGAGCAGGCAGGACTGGCACACACCGGCAGCCAGCTTTCTTCAGCCCCAGCAGCCTCGGGGTGCATCCTTCACCTGCTGCGCTTCCTGAAGGTATGAAACCCTGAGCCAGTCTCAGCGTTGTGACTGTTTGGGGAGAGACCTCTTCACTCACCCAAAGAGCGTGTAAAGTACTGCTCGGTAACCTTTCCAAGAAAGGAAACAAGAAAGCAAAAGCAAACAAAACAGGGTACAAAATGAACAGGAGAGCAGTTGCTGGTGATCCAAATGCTGTAACAGAAGAATTATGCTGGACAAGACTGTATCCACAGTGTTGTATATGCAGCAAGTAAAATATACCATCAGGACTACAGCTCCCCAGAATACTGTCAAACAAGTCGTGGTAAATTCTTGCACGTAGCAGCCAAAACCAGTGCAGGATAAGAATAAAGATTGGGGCCTTTTACTAACCAAATACAGAAGCAATGTGTAAAACATCCCGTTTGTTTCTCTGAGGGACTCGTTACCAGCATCATTATGAGTATTACAGGCTTTCCTTGCTCCTAGAACTCCATGTTTTCCTAAGTTTTCCACCCACTGTTTCACAACGCTGGTGAGTGTTGCCCACTGCCTGCCCACCGCCCCACACACCACAGCTTTGCTTCCTGCACAGCTGCACCCACCAGCCAGCACTACCAATTGAAGCAGCACCCTTGCACGCTGTCACACACTGAATAAATACAGTATCTTTTTAATATCTACATATAACACAACTTAAGTAATATGCTACTATTTAGGTCGCTATAATGACAGCTACAGCCACATTTGCTCATTTTAATACAAATCAGTTCTATAAAATTCCATGTTCATAAAAACTCTTGTCAGAAATTTGGTGTAGAAAATTCCAAGGTTAAAAATCAAATTTTTCCACTCCAATAGGTTATTCCTTTTCTTTGACTGGGCTTAAGTTGGGTTTGCTCTCAGGAAGAGGATGCAACTGAACTCTCCAAAAGTTCATAAGGTTTTTCATTTCTTATGTCTTAGTGAAAGAACATGCAGCACAACATTTTGGTTGTGTAAAGAGGTCTCTTAGGCACATCTTTATAGCTTGCGCATTAATAGTATATTTTAACAAAACATATAATTAGCTTAACAGAATATATATTATCAAATAAAGTCCAGTAAATAAAATGCATTTTTAAAATTATTTGCAAATAAATGGCACAGTCACATGAACTGACTAAATAACGAAGGACAAAATGAAAGTGTGATAAAATCACAAATACTGATAGAGAAAATGGAGTCTTTTCTCTAGCAAAGTTCCTCAGCTACTAGAACTGATTTTCCAGCAGAGCTCCTCAGTTAAACCTCTTAAAGGAAGTAATTTTAGAGGAAAACTGCTCTCTCTGTTATTACAAATAACAATAGATAGGCACAGACTGGAGTGAATTTATAGCTGTGTATCACTCCTGGGACTCTGTTTCTGTTCATAAACAACTCAGATACACTCTTATGGTTTGTGCTGTTAAGCAGAACCCCTAGAGGGACTTAAAACTTTCTATTCATGCAGCAACTATCCATTATGTTATATATTTTAGATGATGAAATTAACACCCAGGAGATACATTCTCAAAACATTACATGGGGGTTTAGCTCTGTGACTCCCCTTGATTTGAATGGCACATGTGGTTAAATCCTTCGCAAACCTTTGAGAATTTAGCCTAAGATACTTATCTCAGCAGCAATAACAGGAATATTAAGGGCTAATGCTCCTCCCTGAAGCACCATTGCTTAATCCATTTTCTTGATGCTGCCATCTTAGTCCTCCTGAAGTAAGCTCTTTCCCTTCCCATTCACCAAATTATTCAATTAAAAGCAAAAGGACTACACACATAAAATGACGTTATTCAGTGAAGAATAGTGACAGCATTAACACGTCCATACAGTCACTAGAACTGTCTTCTGAAAGATGATCAGCTGCAGTACATGTCAGTTCTACAGAAGGCATGTTGTGAATTAAATTAACGTATCTCAATTTGCAAAGGCCTGTTGTTTGCCAGCTCATGGAAATTAAGGGACTGAAACCTGTATTCAGCCATGGCATGATCGTTTCATTTTTTCTAAGAGCAATCCTATGCCAAGAAAACAATGTCCGTAAGTATTTGGAGATATCAAGGCCAGTGTTAGAATAACAGTAAACAGCAAGGTGATGGACTTTAATCTCATGACACTGTGCTACAACAAAAAGATGTCAAGACAAATATCACAAGAACAGAAAAAAAGACATTGCCCTTTCAGATAAATACAAAACCAGTTCCCAATGAAAAAGCACCACCTATCCCTAAAATATGAAGTCATGAAACTAGAAATATTCATAGGAATTCTGGAAAAGAAAGATAGCATCCTCTTTTGTTAGTGCTTACAGGTAGTAAGGCAACACTTCTTCCTTAGTAGAAATTTAATTAGCTGTTTCATTCTTTCTAAACATTCATTTTTTTACTGAACTGCAGTCTTCACTACATTCCAAGTTGTGAACAGGTTTGCAATGTGAAGCATTGTGACAACAGTTGATGCTCAGAGCTGCTCTGGCTTCTGCCTGCCAGGGCCCATGTATGCCCTTTTGACTCTGCCTCTGGTGGGAGGGAGCCGGGTGGATGTGTGTGCATGTGAGACTGGAGATGACATCTTTTCTGTCAATGGCAAACAGCATGAACCCCATTCTCAGTGTTTTAAGTATCTTTGGAGAGCATCTGGCCCTCTGTGTATTCTCTTATCCTCTCCTCTTGCACCACACCCGTGCCCTTGGTGGCTATACTGGTCTGAATCCCCTTTTACCCCTATTCTTCTGGTCTGAAAAGAGACACAAAAAAAGCAACACTGGAAAAAGTTGCACAAAACCTAGAAGCAACGTTAGTGGGGAGCTACGCCTCAGTTCAGCAATATGATGACTTAGCTTTTCCAGCTGCCTTCCATTCAAGTCCTTTGGCCCACTGGAAATACATTTCCCTACTTATCTCTCCCACCACACAACTACAGAAGGATGCGAAGTGAAAAGATGGGGCAACATGCAAGCCTATCCAGCAGAGAACAAGGGTATTCCGACAACATCAATTTAAAAACAGGTTGAATGCACTTCGGCATACTCAATGGGTCCTCTTCAATATAGAAAAATAAACATTAATGATTTGTTTTAGATAGCTCAAACCACACAGACAATATTTGGAGAATGCTACAGGCCAACAGCAAAACTATTTTAATAATTCAATAATGAATGAAACCCAGTCAATATTCACAAGCCAGTAACTAAACAATGTCTCTTTCCTCTTCACAGACAGCAAAGTGCAAAGCACTCTTTATTAAGCCAGATAAATTATTTTCATTGGTCAAAAACAAAGTAGCATTTATTAAATTCTCTGAAGTAATAAGCTCCCAGTGGCTGCTGACTTCAAATTTTTTTAAGTATGATTGTATAGAAATTTAGTTCCAGTTATTTTTCTGCCCAGCAGCTAAGAAATTAGTAGCAATTGCATTTGAAAATCTGTTCCCTTTAATGTTGGGGTTTTTTTGGTTTGGTTTTTTTTTTCCCCCACAAAGTAGTGCCTCTCAGATGCTGTACTGCTTATAGAGCCATTTCATAACGGCAAATGGTCAGCTGCACTTGCTTGTATTTCTAATGTTCAAAGTAATTTAATGCCGACTACCATTCCTGAAAGCCTTCAAAATTTCCTACAAATCCAAATTCAATTATGCTAGTAGCAACTAATCAGTGACTACATGAATGTTCTCTTGGTATCTGGGACACTGTTTAAAGCCACAAATGCAGCACTTCTGAGTATTTTTCTCCAGCAGGGATGCTAAAAAAAAAATAAATAACATAACAGAATCATTGCAGATAAACTTTCTCATTGCAAATCTACCTCCTCTATATTCACTCTGCCAGCTACAGACACTGAATAAAAGGGAGACAAAGCATAGGCTGAAACACATGTACAGGAAGGAAGAGAGATGCAAGGGCAGCTTTGGATACCCAGGGGACATCGAGACTCTGCAAGGCACATGGGTCATGATTTGGACTTCAGTAATGGGAAGTGTAAATAAAGAAAATGAAGCCTAGTGATTCAGCAAGAGAGCAATACCAAGATATCTGTGCAGTATATATGTGAAGGGGAAAGGAACAGGCAAAAAGGTTAGCTTTGGCAAAGTAGTGGTTTGGGGGAAAAACATGCACATATAAGCCACAAGCACACATTCATTTATACCTTCAGCTGCAGTGGTCACTGCCTCCAGCTTCATTCCATCCTTCCTTGGTGCTTAGCAGCTCTCTAGATCTACTGTTGGATTATGTCTATCCATCAAGCACCTGTACCAGATTTAGATGAAGGGTAATAAACTTAGAACAGCCTAACAACGAATATTCCATTATCCAAACCAGTAAGGCAACTGGAGGCAGGAGACAAAGAAAATGGCAATCAGACACAGCCTGGCATTTGTCACTGTCTACAATCATCAGTGAGACAGGATTATAGAAGAGAATTACTGGAAGACATTAGGGTTTTACTCAAACATCTGAGAATTATATTAAAGTCATATTTGCAGCAATACACTTACAGAAAATTAATGTTCTTTCTGTTGCTGCAGGCAAAGCAGAGGAGAAGCTGCAGGCAGTTCAGACAGAATCATCTATCACTCAGTATCAGGACCTGGTTTGGAGGCTAGTTCTGGGCTCTCTCAGTTACCAGTAAAAAGCCAAGAGTCCTTATCCACTTAAGGCCAAACCTGTCACAAATCTGGCGCGCATCAGCTTTTCTTTACCCAGGGAGCGAGAAAGTTCTGATTTTTCCACAAAACAACCCCACCCATTGTTCTTCTCCCCAAGGAAACAAAAATAAATGATTGATCTATGAAAAGAGTAAGTCTCCCTGTGCAAGGGTAAATAATGTAATGTAGTCATTACATATCACCTATTTTTAAAAAAAACTGTTCGCTAATAATTTTACAGGATCTTGCTGAATACTTTAACAGCCTGGACTTCTGGCAATAGCAACTTATTTGATATTGCAAATTTAAACCTGGAAAAGGCATTAGCTTTGTAAGAAGGGCAGAAAAACAAAAGCCTCAGATGTTTATTCAGCAGAAGATGCTCCATGTTTCCTCTGATTTTGTAGACAGGCAATACTCTTGTTATTAGACTTCACGATGAGGTTAATACACTGCTGATTTTTCCAAACTCATACTAATTACACCTTGAGTGAATAGCAGGTGGGTTGCAGCCTGTGGATTTGCATTGTCTGGAGCTCAGCTACACAATGCTTCACAAATCAGCGTTGTAGAGGACTGCACTTCTCAACGCAGCAGGTGTCAAGCCCCTCCACAGTTCTACTACAGGTGTGCTGAACTTAAGAGTTCCACAGAGGTGACCCTCCTGGCTATTGAAGGCTCTACTTAGTGGAAGCTTTCCATGTCAAAATAAAACCTTCAGAAATCTGGTATTTTCCAAAGCCTTCAGCTGTGGAAAAGCCCTCACTACACTTAATTTCAGAAGCCCCACGGAGCCTAACATCTCTACTTCTACAATAAGCCACTTCAGCAAGGAGTTAAAGAGAAAACAGTTCCTATTTCCATCACTACCCCAGCGAGTCTTATGTCCTATCCCACTCTGTTGAATTGCTAAAGAAACACAAATGTGGTATAGATTATGACAAGTTCTCAGCCTACACACACGAAAGAAAACACAGCCTCATCAGCTCCAGCTGCCCAGCTCACGAAATCAAAACGCTCTAATTGCTGAGCACAGGGAAGCGGTGGAAGGGGCTTTCTCTTGGTTGCTATGTTCAACAGCCTTTGCCTGCTGCAGATTCCGGTATCTCCATTTATCCTGCCTTTCCCTGAGAGTTTTCAACACCAACCTGAATTTGCCACACTGAGAGCCCTGTCCCTGCTCGTGGCACAGCCGTGATCTCCCTCCAACCCTGGGAATTCTTGGTTTGTGCTCCCTTCAAGTGCTTTCTGGATTACAGACCAGTGCCAACATTGAGCAGCACTTCAAATTATTTAGGCAGCTATGGCACGACACCAAAATGCAAGTGATAAAATGCTTTATGTGGGTGCACGTCTGAGGAGTGCAATTTGAGGGCAACGTGGAAGCGTGTGATGTGTTTTTAAAGGTAAGGAGGAAAAGATAGTTGGCACAAAGCAGTAAGCAAATTTAAAATCAGGATCTTTCCTGTCTCTTTGAAAGAGCATAAGCATGGCTACAATACTGAATAATTTAGATGCAATTTTCTAGCGGGGTTCCATACAGCTGTCCTTATTTAATATCATATTGAGCAATATCTCTGTCTTAAGGAACTTAAAAAGTACTATTATACACAGGTCTATGAGTTCATCCACAGTGTGAACAGGTTTTTAGTTTCCATGAAGACAAATGGCTGGTTTTGTTCAGTGTTTTTTGGGGTTGGTTTTTTTTAGATTATTGTTATTAGTGTAAAATCGGTGGCAGATAGAAGAGTTTTCTCTGTATTATTCTCTATATTTGGAAGCAATTCCTGGGAACTGGATGTTGCAAACTGAGATTTCTGGAAGACAGGAGTGCTTGTGTAGTGTTTGCAGCTGCCTCTTTTTCCACTGCTTGCTTATTTGCATGTAATAAAATAAGTTACAAAAATTCTGCATCACTGATGCATCATTCTGGTAGGGTGTCAAGCTGTGATGTTATCAGGATGCTGGTAGACTTCCAGAAAGGCGGTAATATTGTTAAAAGAAAAAGCAATAATATGAATTCATAACAGCTTTCTGGGGGAAACAGGAAATTTCAACTTTTGAGACAAAAGGACTCGCACAGAGTAAGAGTAAATTGGCGAGAAAAATTAAATCAACTCTCTCCATTCCCATCTTATTTTTCTTATGCTTTCAAGTATTGCCATCCTTTGTGTCCTCCCCTTATGTTTCATTTAAAAACTCAAACCCACCAAAATAATTTTCATAAAATGTTCTTATTGATTTTTTTTTTCCCCTAAGTGATTCCTATAGGCTCTGGTTCGATGTATTGCTTAATTGGTTCTCTTGGGTACACCACCTCCTTCCAACTGATTGACAGGAAGTATTGCTTATTGTTTCCAGAAAAGCTAATTCAGCAAAAAAAGGGGTCTCACTGAATAGGAATGAACACAAATAAAAACAGTATAAAAGACTGTTTAAGCAGTCACCCTTCCTCCATATGCAATGCTAAGTGATAAAATCTCTACTTCAATACAGGCGGTTTATCACAGGAAGAAAACAGGAGAAGTGTAAGCAAATAAAGTATCTCCACTTTCTTCTTTGAGGCCCAGTTACTAATGAGTTCACACAGTCTCAAGCAGAAATAGTCTGTTCACCCCGTACGCAGCTAAAGACTTTGTAAAAGGGAAGGAAAACACTATCAAGGGGAATACAAGCTCACTGTTTTACAGCAGGGACCTTCTAGGCCAAATGCGTTGGGTGGAAGGGGATTGGGGTGGAAATAAAAGGTAAGCAAGCTGCTTTTTTGGCCAGAGTCTCAACCCTGAAGTTGTCAGAACAGATCAAGTTCCTATGGGGACAGTAGAGCACTGAGGAATAGCCACATCTGTGCTTTCCCACCTCTCCCCAAGTCTGCTCTCTATGCATGGAGGTTGGCACGAGCAGGGAAGGGCGAAGGGGTCTTTACACCAATGGAACTTGCAGCTCAAACAAATCTTGTGGGTTTGAACTGCGCTGGCATGGTGGCAGAGACGGCCCCGGGGTATGAAGTGTACCGCTCTGGGGTCTGACGTGATTTCCAGACAGATGAACCATGCCTCACTAAACAAGCTCACACTCACTCGCTGTCTTTTGCAAAAAGGAGGGGTTTAGGTTGGAAGGAAAACACAGGACAATAAAGAAGTGTTAGAACTTTGTCTCTTGGTGGTTTGTTCAATAAGAATAAACAAATGCATGAATATTTCTAAAAGTTCCAAATTAAAAAAAAGTATCAATACAGCATTTGTCTTGAGTTTTGCTGCTGCCTAAATAAAAAAAAAATAAAATACACATTTTGTGAATATAAAAACTTAAATTTCAAAAAATAAAATTGATGGCAAAGCACAGAAACAAGGGGAAAGATTTTCTGGTAAACTTTACAGAAATGAAAGGTGTAATTTGAAAAACAATCTTACTAGGATCTAGACTGCGTGACTTCATGCTGACTGTTTTTTGTTGAATTTTCTTTGCTAAAATTTACATCCAACTATAGTACTAGTAACATGGAAACACTCAGCAAGAGGCCTCAAAACCCACTGGGAAAGGTGAGCTTCTTTGCGATTGTGCCGATAATCCCTACAAGGAAGAACGCAAGCTTGAATTTGTCTGGTTTTGAAATGTAAACATATAATATCTGCAGTCAACTTAGTGTATTTTTCATCACAATGAATACTGTCATAGATGTACAACTTTCACACACTGGAGGGAAAGAGTTAGGCACAACCATTGCTATGCTAATCCACACTAATATTTTGTCCACAATAGCACTTCCTAGAGCAGCTCCAGTAAATGCAAGAGAAATCCTACAACATAGAAACTGTCCTAAGAGAAATTGCTTTCTATTTACCTTCAGTCAGTGGATGACTTTTCAGTCTTTTAGCTTTGCGGTATATTTCTTACAGATGTTTTTAACCTATTTTTGTAAACATGGGTGTTCTCATTTTAAAAGGAAATGTCTAATCCTTTCTTGAATCCTGCTAAGCTTTTTGCTACAATGATATCCTGCAGCAGCGAATACCCATCCACCAATCCTTATCTTCTTTGCAATACCAATTTTAGAATGGCTGATCAGAACCTAATACAACGTTTAAAACTGTGGTAAACAATTGATTCCAAACAGAGAATTACAATATTTTCAGATTTATTTTCTAAAATCCTATTCTCTAGGCTTTTCCAACTTTATGAACTTTCCTGACCACCATGTTCTACTTCAAAGGGATATCTATTTAACCTTTCCACAAAGGTACCTAGGCCTTTTTCCTGAGTGATTACAGTTAATTACAGGCCTTTAATCTCTATGAGCAGCTGAAATTATTTTAATGTGCATTACTTTGCATTAGTCAATATCACATTTCATCTTCCATTATGCTGACCACTAGCTAAGCTTTAAGCCATGCAATCTTCTTCAGTCTTAATTTTCCTAAATAAATGCAAAATCTGAAAATTCGTTACTTTTTGCCTATTTTTCTCCCCACCATACAGGACACTTTGACCCACCGCAGGCAAATAATATACATGAGCATCAAAGCATGCTAAAGAGCAAGAAATTAGAAAGCAATTTGATAGCTAAGTTTCTGAGGTCATATTTGACTTGAAAAATATTGCACACTGGTCAGAGGACATAGTCCTTTTCCAAATTAATCTAGTGTTCATAAATCTTCATATAGACAGAAGTCTTCCTTTTACATTTTACCTCTCAAAACATGAGATGTGTGTCCACGCAAAGTCCGTATCCATGAAATCTGTATGCTCACTTACATCTCAATTACTTTGCAGACTTTTCTTTATTAAGAGGCATTAATGTGATTAGAGAATTAGTAGTATCATCCTTGCCTGGTCTGGGAATATCTAGCTGTCAGAAACTCAGTCACAACCACAACTTCATCACGTAAAGGTTTCTAAGCTGCCCCCCCCATCCAGTAACTTAAGGTCATAGTCAGGAAGAACAGGATTTGAACCAATACTGAAATGTAGGTGAAAGTTTTCTGTTGCTTGGTCAGCAGCTGAAGTATTTTTGTAATTCTGTAAATTCACTTAAAATGCCTGTTCAAAAACCTGCCCTGTAAAAAAGGTTTAATATTTGTTGATAAGCATCATGTGAAAAACTAGATGTAATGCCCTTTTCACTATTAAAGGCAATGAGAAAAAAACTGAGGCACTATATGCTTGAAAGAAGGTTATATTTTAAGAAAGCATCAGCCAATCTTGTTTTTCTTATAAGCCATTCCTCAGTGCTAGCAGTAACGCATATCAAGGCCTTTGAGGACGGCGTTTCACTTAATAGAACAACTTACCGTATCTTGTTTCATCTAAAGAAAATACGTAACTGTTTTATAGAACTAGATTGCATATCATCATAACCCCACCATTTTGAAATTAGGATATGTTATGGTGGATGATTCAATTACTTTCCTCTTCATTACATCCACTTCTGGTATAACAGCCTTACCATGAGAACCACCAGACTTTCTGTACTGAACCACTTTCCAATCACTATTTTAGAGGCAGAGGCAAAACCTACGAGAAGCAAAGCTCCTGAACGATTCTATAATCAGATTTAGATGTATATTAACCTGCTTCAGACTCTTAGTAGTGTATATAGAGATGCAATAGGTAAAATGGCATTGGGATGCATTCTAAATTTTCATGTGAGACTCCTGAAGAGTGGAAAGTAATCAGCTTTTAAAGACTGTCCTTTTCTTTTAGTACTGCACCACAGTAAGCACTGTACCTCAGAAATATTATAAGAACTATACTTTGGGAGCTTGGAAAATTACTCAGAAAACGTTTTGCATTGAAAGCATTCCATCTATGACTGAGTGTGTTGAAATGGGCTTCTAATTTAAATCATCAGGCACATTGTCATATTTCTATGGGCTTTTCAGGATTGATTCAAGCTCACTGAATCATGACTCTCATTACTATGTTATCTCAGGATATCAGTTTACTATGCATGTTGTCTATGTGTCAATGGCCAACTTTCCAAGTTACACACCAAGAACAAAGTCGAGACTAATCTTGAATACGACTAGAAAACTCCAAACGGGCATAAATCAAATCACTGCCATGTCTTGCTCCACCACTCATTTTCAGCTGTTCTGATAACTGTCTGATAAACAGATAGAAAGAAGAACGAAATCCTGCCATAGCATCGTCTTAAAAAAAAAAAAAAACACACCACCACCACAACACCACCAAGTAAAAACCCCAAAATACTCAGCTCTTTCCCCTCCCACCACCCAGAGGTCTGATCTACATCCCAAGCTTCACCTGTGAGATATCAAAAAGCAGAGACAGAAATCCTTCAGTGACTTTTGTGGATTACCTCATTTTCATATTTTCTTTGAATTCTCCTCTCCGAAAAAAAGAATTATCTGTTGGTTCATATCAGTGTATCAATCTGCCTGTTCTTGATACCATTTTTAGTTTCCACCCAGTATTTCCTCATTCTTAACTTTTTAACTAGTAGAAACTGTTGCGTACACTGGCGACTACTGTGATCTCACATGGCCACAATAGACACCTTGCAGCAACTGAGAGTAATGAAAGATTGCTTTACCACCTCAGCTGTTTATAGAGAAAAAACTAGCCAAGTACAATTCTAAATGCATCTTCAGGCACAGACTCATGCAGAAACTCATTAGAACTTCTCTACTCATCATAAGAATTCCGGTTAAGCTGGAAAACATAAAACGCTTCAGGCCAAACAAGCAAGTGTGTCATTGTATATAGATCTCTTTTATGCAATTCTTGTAAATCATCTTCCAGAAGATGGCTTTAAATGCTGAAGCGTAATTAGGATAATTACTACTTTGCAAGTAGCAGGAAGTTGTATCCAGTAGGGACAAACCAGTCAGTCTGAAGAGGTGGGGGAGGAATATGAAACAAAACACATCATCCCAAACTCTGGTGCTGAAAAGATTCAGAATTCATTTCAGACTATTTAAAGAGTTTGCTTCATCTTGGAAATATTTCCTTTTGGTGACAATATTCCCTACAGGGCTAACAGATTGTTTAAAAAAATATGCTTGGCTCCCTGAGAGTCCTGTTAGATACTCTAAAACCCGACGCACTCAGTAGAGTGAGGAAATAGGGTAAAGAGCTCCATTTCAGTGTGACCGTCTAACAAGAGCAGGGTTGAGGGAAATCACTGAAAATGGGATGTTATCACAAAATAGTTAATTTGCTTCTAATATTAAAAAGAGATTGATTTACAGTAAATACCAAACATCAAGCCATAATACTCTAGATACCCTGACTAGCTATACAACATGACCGTTGCATACCTTTGCAAGAAGTGGTAACTTCAGAAAGTTTAAAAAACAAAACCAAAGAAACCCAAAAAACTCAAGGACACTGCCCAACTCCCATCCCTCTCCCTCCCTCCCCTCGAGCATTATGCTGAAAAAGCAAATTTAGATATGAAAACACTTAGTACCCCCTGCTGAGGACTCACTCAGCAACTTGCATCGTTTTTGAGGTTTGATCCTAAAAGATGCATCAGCTGGCAGTGTCCCCTACAGCTTTGTAAATTATTTCCTTGAATTTGAAGATTAGTAAAACGTAATAAACAGGAGGTAGGAATATTGGGACTACACCCCAGGGGAACAAAAGCATGCTTGAACCTCAGCTAGCCTGGGGGTTCTGACAAAGCTCAGAGATTCTGCAGCCTAATTGATGTACCAGGATATCAGAATCTTTTGAGATTCTTTAATAGCTGCATGAGTGCTAATTTTATGCTAATCTCTTACTGTGCACATCCATGATCATTAAGACTTTTGGAGATTGGATATTATATACAATAGCTGATCATTTGTTAAATAGACAGTTAATGGAAAACATCTGATAAATTTAAACATTAACTTTGTATTTGTTTCCCATACAGCTGTACACAGTAAGAAGTTATCTGGCTAGCATTAATGTACTCTATTTTTGCATGATTGCTTTTGTTAACTAATACATCAATGTAAACCCAGACCTTTTCAGAGAACAGAAAGTTATTCAGATGAGGAGTCATGTTTCTTCCCAGTTCTATGTTACAATGACAAAATTGCTACATAATCTAAAACAATAAAATAATTTCCTGACTTTGATTTACCTGAACCTCATTAAATCTCAGTTTAACTAGTTTCATTTACCCAGACTAATCCCACCTCCTGTGATAAGTTTTAAAGTTGTTACCCATAACAAAGCTCTCCTGCTGATAAAACTGAAAAGCCTGTTGTTTCTTGGCTGAGCTGATCAACTTCACTCTTATTGCCAAAGATAAACATCCCAAGGCAATCAAAACCACACCAAATAAAGTTCTGAATGCACATCATTTATTCCTTAATTTGAGTAAATGCAGCCTTCAAAGATTACATACTCATGTGTTAGTGGTAGTTAGTTTTATAAAAGCAGCCTTTAAGTTTCCACAATACCGGTATATATCTGCCTTTCCTGGAAATTAAAATACAGCTCTACTTCCACGAGAAGAAAAAATAATTTTGTCTAAATTCAGTTTCACTTAGAAATCTCTGCTGGGGAAGTACATAAAATAATCACATTGCCAAACACTATTTTGAAACTTCTGTAATTCTGTTCATATGCTGGGGACCCAAGGGACCACTTTCATTTAGTTTTGTCCCTCATGGTTCAAGGCACAGGTCTCTCCTTTCACTGTTGACTGCTCAACCAATTCTGCCCCTGAACCAATTCCAACAGTATTTATGAATGTTATTTAGCTGGAAATCTTAACGTGGGATACATTGCAGTGAATGTCTCAGTACAAAACCGAGGGCATGAACTAGTACAAGTTTCCAACTGCGGCCAAGTTTTTTTCTATGGTTACACATAACAGACAGTCTGGAAAGTTAGAATCTCGACACCACACAGAGTCCGTCCGTGTCCCTTGTCCCCCGCCAGATGCCAGCCTGGGCACCTGTTACACCGCAGAGCACCAGACAGGCAGGACGTCACCCAGTCTCCCCTGCGGATTACAGGCAGCTCTGAAAGGGTTACGTCACCTTGTAAGGGAGCTCCTGTTGTGCAGGACTCCCCACTGGTCACATCTCACCCATTACAAGCTTACCTCTGACTAGCTTTGATTAGGTAGCTGCCACAAGACTACATGGGAGAGTGTCCCCCATGCCCTCCTGGCCTTGCACAGATACGCAGAATGACAGTCAGCAAGGCCCTAATGTATTAAAAATTACTTTAAAAACTGTAGATACTGAGATACCTTGTAGAACTCAGAAGACTAAAGGTTTTACCAGTGTGTTTGAGATGATTACTCATGAAGCTTGATTACATGACTACAGCATCTCCCATTTCTTACTGTTTATTAGATTATTCATTACTATTTATGAGCAAAAAAGGAAAATACATTGTAGTATTTTCAGCTTCCTCCCCCTTCCTCATAGTTTAACTTCTTTAAAATTTACAAGGTTCATGTGTGTTAATAGTAAAAAGGAAGGTGCTAAAAAGCCCTGTAAGGATAACTGTCTGCCACAGGTTTATATGTTACACCTGGTGACAGTTTGTGTAGGTATTTACTGCGCTATTTACTCATCTGTTAAACAAAAGTGACTAGTTCCTCTCATAAGCCTTGCATTTTGGTAAAATACTACCACAGCAATATATTATTCTGTTCTAAAATAACATACACATTAAAATATTGTATGCAACTCGATTTCATATGTTGCTGTAAACCATATAGGGACGTATAAATTGTTTTTTAGTTAACATTTTTCCTCTCAAATTATTTTCTATTACCTACTCAAGTTCCAATGAATTACACTTATGTATTATGTAGTGGCTATGCAGCTACTAGGTTTTCTATGCTATAAAAAGGACAGTTTTCTTGGAATCCCTCTTGGTCTCAATGTATAGACAAAACCCTATGCACATTTAATTTTTCTGTTCATAAAATATTTCCAGAAAGCAGAAGACTCCATTCAGATCTGACAAAAGTTTTTATAATATCTAACTTAAAATGTAAACTACTGAAAAATCAAACTTGATTAGCAGTAAAAGACAAGACAGATTCTGACCATCATTTTCAATATATTAGTAACCTGCAATTAAGTCACAGGAATTAAATATAATTAGAATATAATCAAAAGACTGAAGGCAAATTCATGTTCTCTCATGGTTTTTCACTCATTAGTGTCAGGGCTGCTAATATTATAACTGATATTTTTGTATTTAGCAGTCTACTGAAACGGGAACTTGCCCATGCATACTTTAAGCATCCAAAATCCACTGATGTGAATTTGAGATACACTAGCAAGATTAATTTTTATTTGCTTAGAGTGTTGTGAGGGGAGAGGAATACAACACTGTTTGATGTGTTTACATGCATGTTTTTCAGCTTGTAGTATTTCAATTACCTGCATAAGTTATGCACACACAAAAAGACACCATTTCTTAACCAGATGCCACCACTGCCCCTGGCCCTCATATACATCGATAGTTTCCATGGAGAAGTATGGCTGGAGTTCAATACATGGTGCTATACTTCAGCTACCATTTCAAGGAGGAACATCTAATATTTATCCCCATGACATTAATATGCATAGGCAACTTCTTCCAAGAAAACTATGTTAATGCAATGATAAAGCTGCACATTTAAAACATCAAAAGCTCAGGATGGTAAATACCAGAAGTAATGTTAGCTTTCCATACTGCTACTATATTATACTCCCTACCATTCATTTTTGCCATTACTTCTAGTTTAGTTTATTACAAGTTATATAATAAAACCAAAACAAATTCCAAATGTGGTCCAAAACAGAGCAGAACCCCTGCAGAAATCCAGGTTTACACATCCAGATGGTAATTTGAATAGTGAATACCACTGAGGTATTGTTCCACGTAGAAAAATACTCGTTTAAGAACAGCCACAAATGGTTCCATATCTACTGTCCCGCAAAAGTGTTCACACATAACCGGCTAACAAGGTGATCTCTCCCTGCCCCTAACTGCTCCCCAACCTCCCTCCCCATCCACTAATTGCTAGGTCTCAAAAACAAAACCAGGGAAGTCAGTTTATTTTCTTCCAGTCTCATCAATATCAGATTTTTCAGACCCACAGTGCCCTCAGTTACTCTGAGCTACTGCTTCATCCCCAAATGATGCAATTAAAGCACCATTGACTTCAATGTCACAAAATGCAGGAACTGAGAAGAAAGGGCTTTACAGGCGATCCTGGAAAGGCAAAGCAGCCACCGACAACTGCTCTGGGAGACACAGAAGACACAGAGCTATTAGCCTATTTTACATGCCCACAGCCACCTGGCATAATGACAGCCATACACAGCAGTCTCCCTCTGCCCACCCCACAAAAGCAAAGGAGTGAAATACACGCCTATAGGAGGGGACACTTGTTGAACAGAAATCTGCTATTTGCACACATTCCTTCTTCAGTGTAAAACCAACTTTTTATACTACATTGGCATAACAGTGTACTGACCAATAGCTAACACAATTTTCAGACTTTTGCATTTCTAGTAATATGTGAGCCAACTATTAATACTGCCATGAGTTAATTTCATCCTTTTAAACCCTGAAGTCCAGAAGTGACTGGCGTGCTTGCAAGGACAGTGCTCTTCTTGATTTTTAAATAAACATGTCAGTCTTTTTGAACATCCACAGTCCTAGGCCGATAATAATTTTTGTTTGTTGTGTGCTCTTTGCCGAGTTGGTTACGGCCAGACGGTAAATGGGTGAGGAGAAAGAGCCCAGTGTGAGCTTTCTTGACTATTACTCTTTATTGCAACTAAGGTTCGTGTCTTTTCCTGTATAACGGGCCTATGTAGAGAGAAAAACAAATCCTGATGCCTTTGAAAAAACATTTTTCTTTAATCTCCCTTAGATCAGGCAATTTCCAGATGATTGTTTCTTCACTGCCTGAATGTCTAGATGGATTTCCACTGGGCATTCTGTAAGCTCTCTCACTTTTAACAGGTCATACATAATTTCTAGTATGGAAGCTGCATACACGTAGAGACATTATGCTACTAAAGTATACTACAGCTCTACCTGCAAGTGCCTGGTATAATCAAGCTACTTCATCACTCTCCCAGCTCCTCAGTGGTGTACTCCCACCACTCCTTGGGTGCTTTTTTTCACCTCCCTGTCATGGCATCTGTTCCTTCCTCACAGGTGCCCTTTCTGAATTATACACTGAAGTGTTCATGCAGTCCTAAAATCCCATCCTTGTCTTAGATAGTCTTCAGAATTATTTCCTTCGCTAGCTGGAGGCCATTACTCAGTGAGTCTGCATTTCTATGTGCCCTTTGCATTTTAAGGGTGTAGAACAAAATAGCCAAGTGTATAGAAAAATGAGTTAAACTTGTCCTGCAATAAATCTTTTCCAGGGTGAGGGATGTTTACTCCTATCTGGAACAGATTAAACCTTAACAATGCAAGAATCCAAACCAATTAGCACATGTTAAGCTAGGCCACATACTGCATTATATTTTAATTAGCAGAAAACTAAAACTTTTAGATAAAGGTAACAAGATCTGCATCACAATTCTGTACAGCTTTTGTAATACCCAAGAATCTTTTTGTGCCAATGCTCAAATAAATAATTACTTACATGCACAAAAATTTAAAGGTTCGGGCCATAATAAACAGAACATACCAGACTCAATGCAGTTTTACTTAAATGTAGCAATGCAGATGTCTTGCAAGATTCAATTTCTTCCTGAAGACAGCTTTTCAGTTTGCCCAAGTCTCATGTTTCAGATTTTCTAAGATATAAACAACAAACTATTATTTCTAAGCACAGACCAAATCAGCTTTGGCAAAAATCTCCTTATAACTGAGCACTGGTAAGTACATCTCAAATGTTCATTGTATTTTCTGCTCTTTTGTAAACAAATCAGATGTTATCTTTCCATCTGAAGACAAGTAGATTCCCCTTAAAAAGCACAACATCAGAACACATCTATGAGTAAAACAATCTACAACAATAAACTAAACTTTTCAAAAGAGGGCTTGAAAATAATTACAAAATTAACAGCAAAGTAAAATAGGCAGACCCAACTGGCAAAGAGGGAAGCACAGAATGCTTTTAAAGGTTGCTGAAAGACAACTGAACTGCTAAGGCAGATAAGAGGCGAGACTATTTAGATTTAATTCAAATTAAATCTGCAGTACACTAGAAATCTGATTTGCTGCGTTCTGCCAGCAATTCTAACTGCTGATCCTATTGGACTTCACCAATGCAAGATGAGCATTTGCATTGAAGCAGTGAAGAGTAAAGCTCAGCCTGCTTAGTGCATTTGGAAAGCAACTCAGGAACAACCCGAAAAAAACCCAGTAACCTCATACATCACATTTATGATCACACAGGATTAGCTTAGTTCCAGCTTAAAAATTACCTCTTCCTTGAAAGCACTTTGCCAAAAGTTTTACTTTTTAACATCAAAGAAGTTACTAGGTTGCTTTGTATTTAAAGAAATCATCACTTAAGCTGACAGCAGTCAGGTCTGCAGAGCCGTCAGCTACTGCAGTATATAGCCTTCAATCACAGGCAGGGCAGGGGAAATCTGGTACAACAGTGGGGAAAAACCCAACCAAAACAACAAAAAACAGATGAAGTATTTCTTTTCAGTCACAAGGTAAAGATGACAAATGAAACAGAAAAATGTGTAACTTATCTGAGGTTTGACCTAAGACTCCAATAAAAGGGGAAACTGAAATGGAAATTTTCAGTAAAATCTCATAGGTATCCAAAATTAATCTACACTGAAATAGTCAAAGTTAGCCAGAAAAAGAAGTCATAGCCCTACAATAAAGTTTACTGAGGATGGAAAATATTTCAACATTTGAAATTCAATAAGGAATCCAAACCTCTATAGAAAAAGGTGCTTTTACACCAGAAGCAATAAAGAAATACCTACCAAGCACCTTGTTTTAGATAACTCCTCTTTAGTCCATATTTAGTCCATTGCCTACCACTTTTATACCTCTGAAAACACTGGTCCATATTTATAAGGTAGTAATTGCTTTATTTTTCAAATTTAAACATGAAAGACAGCAGGTCAACATATGAAGCTTTTCATTTATTGAATACTATACCTAATGGAAATGGTAGCATATTATTTTGAATATATATAGAATACTGCTCTGTCAGTCATAGCAATTGAACAACAGCTCTTTAAATCTTAACTTCCTCATTTAAAATAATGGGTGGAAATGACTAATTAGTCCTAAAAAAACAGTTCAAGATAAAACCCTCCAGTGGTTGTACAATACTTGCAGACATTAGAGTGACTAATCTGGTCATTACTCTAGAAAACCAATGTCTGGAATTGACAGCCAGACACCCTCTTATCTAACCTACCACCTGAGGACAAATGGACAATGGTCTCAAGGAGAAAAATAAAGCGTAGTCCAAACAAATTCAAAACATGAGAAGCTATTGCAAGTGACAAGGAAACAGAGAAGATATGGCCCTTAGACACAAAAAGAGAAGAGAATGAACAGGAATATGCATATACTTTTCAGGCAGGTACTGCTGGAAGAGGCTCCCCTGCACCCTTCTTTTAGTGCTCTTGCCCCACAGATGGGTGCAAAACCCAGGAACTACAGTCACCAGCATGGAAAAGTTCAACTGAGCTGCTGTATCACATTCCAGACCAAGCAGAGAGCACAGAACTACTGTCAGCAAATAAAGCTGAACAGAATTAAGGAACTGCTGAAACAAATTAAAGGAAATATTTTTTTCCCCCAACAAAATGGAGGGAAAAAAAGTGGCATTCCCATGCATAAACCATGGTTTATGGTGTTGCTGACTGATTTGAGTAGGGAAGAAGAATCTGCAATGACTTGAAATGGGACAAAGAAGGAAAAATTTTATGAGACTCCCTTGAGGCTGAATAAAAACATTTTGAGATATCACAGTAAAAAAAACAACGCTCAAACCCAAAAAAGATAAATATTTCTGTCCTATCAAAGCAGCCGTTCATGTTTAAAATCCCTGTAGAGTGACATTTCAAAACCTGATATTTAGAATTATAATATTTTAGTTTGCAAGGCTCAACAGCAGTAAGTCAGAACACTTCCCTTCTCATTGACACTCCTCAGCGTGGCACAGTCCCCATGTCACACAATGAAAGAGGAACTGTGCCACCTCTCAGGGCAGCCACATCCAACCCAGACACAGAGTCCATTTGCTAAACCTTCACTGAATTAGGTCACAAACTGGGCTCCAAGACGCTTCCCACCACAATTCATGACAGCCAAATACGATCAAAAGTTTCCAAAGATGTTAAATGTAATCACTATTTTTGAGTCTAATCTGCTTAAAATAAAAGCTGGAGAACTGCCAACAGTTGTTTAAAAGAAAAAAAAAATATGCCCAACCAGGCACAGCTTATTTCTTTTTAACCGTATCCCACAGCTGCCAAGTAAATTTAATAAGTCTTTGTTTTATGAAGAATCCTAAAAACAGTCCAAAAGCAATTTTATATAGCCAAAAGGTCCTAAATAAATATACCTTCACAACTACTTTTTTTTGTAAAATTGGAGCCACTTCTATAAGACATTTTTTTAATTTTTTTTTTTATTATTATTTTTTTTGGTGTGCATGTTAACATCCAACTTTGTCCCCATATCGGAAGGGCTCTGACAAAATTAACAAGTCTTTCTTAATATCCAAAATGTTTCCCAGTTGCCCATTTCATACGTATCTGTGCAGCAACTTCCAGCTTACGCACAACACTGACTTCTTTTCTGCTCCAAAAATCCTTTTTCTTCTTTTTCTTTTGGTCTATTTGTGCAAACTTCTGATTTTCTCCCGGCTGTACTCCTAACCACAACTCTTCTTTCCCTAGAAGAGCAATGCCTGGTTTGCCAGCCTACAGGCCCAGTTCATCTACATCTTGCTTTCTCTACTATTATGTGCTGCTGCGGGCATTCCTGGCAGGAATGAACTGACCAACTTGACATCTTTTTCTATAAATGTTTTTGCCCTTCAGCTCTGATATCTTCCCCTAGTTAAAATACTCTGATTCTATGCCCTGGCAGAATGCTATGGTTGCAATCCTAGACTTCTTTATACTATTTTTGTCTTTTTTGTTTTGAAACCCTTTCCCTTCTCCTTTGTAACCTTTTCTCCCTCTCTTTCTGGGAGCTGATGCAAGCTGATTTTCCATATGTCATCCTTTGTCGCTTTCCACCTCTTTGCTATCAATGAAGACACAAGTCTTTCATCACTCTTCATAGTTTATAACCCTTTTGCTCCAATAACTCTTCCCCCTCAATCTCACTGCCACCCCCATACCATTTCCCTCAATAGGTCACATCTGTCCTGCCTTCTAATGCACCCGGCTCTTGCTGGAAGCGTAATGATTCCTAACAAAACACAGTACCAGACAATATTCCAGCCTCCTGTTTCACCCCGAGACCTGGCTCAAAAGCACTGACCATACCCTGTTCAGTACGTTTCCCTCTCATCCCCATTTTCTCCTGATTCTCTCTCTACTTCTCTAATTCTCTTCGGTACGTTCTTCACAAGAACCTTGTTGTTCAACCTTTGGATCTCTTTGTTCATGTGTATCTTGCCTGTGAATAATTACCTCTGCACTTGGGGGTGAGATTACTATACCTGCCCCAACGAGGCACAAAAACTACACTGTTCCAGGTCCTTTCAACTAACAAGAGGGAAAAATCTATCCTTCTCTTGACTCCAAGTGACAAAATCTAACCATTATTACCAAAAACGCTTCCTAAACCAAGTCACATACAAGTTTAATGCAACACTATTTCTCATCCACTAATCTAGAAATTTGAGCTTGGACTCCCGTTTTGCATAATTTCTCTTCCTGGTGGATTTCTGCCCTCTCTGAACTTATTCACTAATAACTTTACAGCGAAAATGATTTTGCTTTGGTCATGTTACCCTATTCTTTGTATTCACTACTTAGTTTTCCTTTCTTGGTCACATCCAATTCCACATAAATGCACACTTTGGAGAAACAGGTACTGTTTGCAGAAGTTTGAAATATTTCTGAGAAAGTATAAAATGTGAAAATAATCTAAAGCTATCTGGGGCAATACCAGCTAGTTTATTAATTTCAGAATGTGCACATGCAATTCTCATTAAAGTTAATGGGAAATGAACATTCATAAGACCCCACAACCTGTCCAACTGTCTTATGCCATGGGAAGAGCCTCCTCCTCCTCCCAAAATTTAATTGAGGAAGGCTTTATGGTATCCAAAAGGTATGTCCTAGACCTAGTTCACAGTAGTTCTCAAGAGTACTCTGAACTGTCAGTCTTTTCTGTTTCACTGCAAACTACTGCCATTCTTTAACATTTCTAATACCAAAAAAAGTGTCATTAAAAGCAATAACGCAAGTAATGAAAATTCATGTCTAGAAGCATCTGGAGCTACACACACTTTACCTTTTTTAAATTTAATACAAAGACAGTCAAAACCAAAAGAATAAGGAATGCCTTGGGGTTCCAGCTCTAAAAATTAAAATCAGGTAGTATGACAGCAATCACTCTCATGTTATGCTAAAGTGCAGTCATGGTGACGTTAATCAACAGTTTAAAATGTAAGTTTCTTTTATTTGCTACTAAACAACAGGTAATAGAAATAGTAAGAATAATACAGACAGTTGTATTTCCTACTTACATACAAACAAAATCATTCTAATAGTATCTGTTTATCTCTGGTATTTATAAAGCACCTCTCACTTGTGTCTTAGCTTCAGACATCAATTAAGTCTTCTTCAGTGTGCAACTAAGCCAGCCCTAATTAAAGTCAATGGGAGCTTTTCCATATACTTAACAGCTGTTGGTTGAGGCCCAAAAGTAATTGTGTAAAGAGCATAGTATGTCACTTAACGATAAATTGACTCTGCCTTTGAAAGAAATATTGGAAATGCATTGCAAGCTTCTCATTCCATAACCATTTGCTGAAGCCAGATGCCCAAATGACTACTCAGACCTTTTGATATATAGTGAAATGATTACACACAAAGGACCTGATCCTGCTCTCACTGAAGGTGATGCTGATACTCCAAAAGAGCAACCTATAGGGCCTAATGTCTGTCTACCAGACACCACATTTAATATACAAAGCACTGAGAAATACTGACTTTACCATATATTACTACACATTAAATGCACAATTTTTCCACAATAGCGGATCTCAAAGTCTCTATAAAGATCCTGCATACCTTAAGAGCCAATTATTCACATCAGCAGTTAAGGCTTGCACTTGTCTTAAAACACAAGTTAGAGCTGCCCTCAACTTTTTCCCGTAGGTCAAATCCAAATCCAAGGGCAGTATCTCACCTCAATATAGTTCAAACAAAAATGAAAGAACTATCTAGGTTTGAAAACAAAATTTCAGTTTCAATTTTCTTAGAGAAATACTACCACCAAGGTGGTTCTCTTAAAATAAAAATTATCCAGCTCCCAAAGTTTTCCTTTTATGAGCAGAATTGCTGGACCAAAGCTTTCCTGGAAGTGAAGGCAGGTAAGAGAGCATTTGTCTGGCATGGCATCGCCTCTGGATAAAAGACCACAGGCTGCCAGGGGTATTGGCATCTCCAGTGATTCACAATGGGCATACCAGCAACTAACAGCTATTTCAAGAGATGAAATGGGGGGAATATTGACATAGCCGTACCCACAACATACTGTCTGCCCAAGCAAGTTGTCAAAATTGACTGCACCAACTGCATCACTGCATCACAAACTCAGCAACATGGAGTCAGTTGAAATGCTTTTGTCTGTAGATTGTGATTTTTAAGTGATTGACAGGTGCCCAGGTAGACTTAAGACATTAATATCCTGTTTCCTCTTGACGAAAGACTGAGAAGAGACAAATGATGTTTCTTACTCCTCCAAGTTTTGTGGAATCATCCTCAAAACACTGCTATATATATGAAAAAGAAAATTTCATTTACATGAACTTTGCACATATAAACCTGATCACTTCCATGTCTTCTCAATAGTGGCTGATTTTTCCATCTTCACCCATGGGATGATCTGTTTCAATTTTCAGTCACATCTGTTCTACCATGAGAGTTCCTGGCTGCTACTGACATCTTTCTCAATTGCTCGGTAACTAAGGCCAAAAGAAGATTAAGTAGTTTATATAGTTATTCCATTTCAATCTTCCTAGATTTTAGGACTTTCACATTCTTGTGACTTTTTTTGATTTAAGAGAGGTATGACTACTACTCATCTTAGAAGAATCTAAAGTCAGAAAGACCACTAGGTATTTAAATCTGACCTTCATTTAATTCAATTATGAGTTTAATAACCAAAATAGCCACTTTCCAATTAAACTAGGTCTTCTTTTGAGTAACACAATAGCTCTTTTTGCTATGATCCACAAGGCCATAACAAAGTGATCCTTAGGTAGCATACAAAGCCTAGGATTTTCTTTTCAATTATAACATCCTTCCAGTATTTCCAATTACAAGTTTGAGGAAAGGGTCATCCCTAAGAATTAAAAAGTACTGATAGTAGTCTATTCACTTTAAAAGTTTGGGAACTTTCTCAAGCATATGCTTCCAAATCAACAACGCAACTTATAAAATTCACTGCATCTGTTCAATAGTTAATCAGATCCATTATTAAAACAAACACACACACACCAAAAAACAAAAAAAAACCCACACCAAAAAACACCAACCACTAAAAGTCTCCTTTCAGATATGAACTTTTTAAAAATCCTTTTTCATTGACTTAAGGTAGCCTTTCTGTGTATTGCTTTCCTGCCTACAACAAATTTAGAGATCTTAATTAAGCTATCATCTAATAAACCTTTGATAAAAAGCACTGGCTTGGCTCATTACATCTCTCGCTGCAGGTACTTCCTCCACTCCTCAAACAGGTCCATGGTTCTTTGTGGTACCATGTTAACATTTTACAACATTCATATCTGAAAACCCAAAAGTGAATATACATACAATACTGCTTACTGCTTGCTGCTATATGGTAAGGAATCCCTGTTAAAAATTATCTCAGCTAACGATAGTTGAGGGGGATGGTTTGTGTGGGTTTGGGGGGTTATTTTGGTAGTGGGTTTTGGTTTTATTATAAAAAACCCTAATGAACAACAGAAGCTAGTAGTTACTCCATACTCAACCCATAAAATGCAGCCAGGCAGCCAAGCACTGTAAAGGGACAACTGAGAGAACAGCTGAACTTCGCACTGGGAGACAGGAACTTCACACGTAATTCCTCACAGGAAAACAACCTACACAAAGCTGTGACAAATGAAGACTTTGTTGAGATGACTGTGGAAGCTCACTGCACCATCAACAGCCCTGACACTGGAGGTTAACGCTGAAAGAGGTTTAGTCACAAGTCTCTGGAGGGAAGAAGCTCCTGGCTGGCCACAAGAGCCCCCCTGCATGCCCACTCATATAGAGGTGCCCACTGGGTCTCAGTGGGCTACGAGTCTTTTCAAGTAACAGCCAAATAATTAAGGTTAACATCTCTCTAAAGGTTACACTGGGCACTCTCCAAACGTCTGTCCCCTAGGGCAGACTACAAATGTTTGTAGCTTGCAGCAAGTTAACTGGTTATTAATTCAGTTAAAAATGGCACTGAAGCCAGAAAGAAATTCCATGAAGTGTAGGCACCACGCACTTGGTACTGGACTTCTACGCAGCCAGAGTCTCTCTGCAGCCAGGTCACAAAGCTGGTGCACAGGTCCTCCTAAGCTGTACTTGCTTACAGTACCGTACAAAATAATTCAGTAACATTTTTTAAAGGTACAGTAGAAGGCAATATAAAATGGATGCCATCTATTTCTAACCTAAGCATACCCAGAGCAGAGTTCTTGACTCAAGGTACTGCCCCAGTCGCTTCCCCATACAAATCTTGCACCCAACCTAACAAGGACTGTAAAACACATCAGAACTTGGAAGGTACACTGTTATATAGCAGCCCTGGCTACACGTGGGCCTGTCGCTCTAGCGCTGAAGTGCTAGGACTGTTTCCCCCACTTAAAATCTAGTTCATGCCACTTGCTCAAAAAAAGGGCACGTACTATGCACGGAGGTTGAAAGGCACCACATGAAATAATGCAACTTTATGCAGACAACTTAAAATTATCAGCTTTGTCTGTTGGTTCTGAATGGATGTTATTCATGTGACATTTTAGACAAGACTGTATGGGTAACTTTATTTTAATGACTAATTAGCAAACTTCTGCAGGAATAACATGGCAATGTATTAGACAAAGTGTCACATCATGGGCAGGCTGGGTTTCTCCTGACACTTCCCTTGCACTCACTGTCTCATCTTGGGCTGGCAGAGCAGGGAGGTTGCTTATACGACAAAACCTCATTATGTTTAGAAACCACAAACAAAATATGAGAGTAATAAATATTTACAGCACAATACATAAAACATGGAAGGCATAGTCTGCAGAATAATCAGTCCTTTTGGACTCAGAAGTCATTTCAGCTCCATTTTCATATCTGGTTCTCCCAGTAGCACAAGCCTGAACTGGTGAACATGCTTCCTCTCTTCAAGTGACCCCTCCTGTCAGACTTTCTCTGACAGCTTAATGGATCAGCTTCAGAATGAGGACAACACAGTTACCACTGTTTCATCTGAAACTTCTTCATCGCTCTAAAAGCGGCAAGTGAGCAAATTATATTAATTGTTTGGCATCCATAGAAAAATAAGGACACCCACAACTTCCATAAAAAGTTGTTTGCTAGATGTGATTATGCCCCTGATTATTTATTTTCGATTTATCAGAAGCAATAAAACTGGCCTTTGGAAGAGTCTTACAGAGTATTTCATCAGTTAGTATATCTGTTTGATCAGAGAAGAAATTAGCACTTTTACCACTACCAGTCTTATGTTTTGTCACGACAAATCGTTGTGACAAGACTTCAGGTATAAGACTAGCAGTACAGCTACTTGGAAAAACAGCTGTTTCTCCCATTTTTGGATCAAGACACTAGCTGAATAGTTCAGACAGTGTAATAGTGAATTGTAGTGATTTTAAAATATTTTTTAAATAAATTAGATACTATCGACCTCCACTGCTGAGTACCTGAATACCAGTTGTTTGAGAAAATTAGTGACAGGATAACACCATCAACCCCTTCCCCCAAATAACTAACTCATGCACACAAACCTTTTAAACACCTGGGAAAAACCCTCTGTAGCTCAAGTGTTTAGCAGGTGCTTTGTTAGCCACGATGTTTATCATTTATTTAGTACACATTGCCACAGCCTGAGGAAGAAAAGTTTTAAAATAATGTCAATAGACAAAGGATCATACTCAGAGTCATCTGCCTAACCTTGTTGCTCTCCCTGGGGCAAAAGCCTACATGAATTCATTCAGGCCCATTCTATTATATATGCAGGGAAGTGTCTATCGAACACACAATGAAAAGGAATTACTCCCTACACAAGGTCTGAAGGATCACGTGTAATAACTAGAGGTTTAATTCCAAGATTTCAGAAGTTCTCATTTAAAAGTACCTGAAGCAAAGTCTAAACAGGAAATGATAAAAGTAGTAACTGGTGTCCCAATTTGGGTACTGTCTCCCATTTCTGAGCACAATACATCTTGTATACATCCTGTATTAAAAATACATCTTATTACATCTAGTATTAAAGATTAGGACAGCAAGTGCAAGCCACCCCAGTAATGAACTAGAACAATAGCTAGCAGAGATAATGTTAGCATTAACTCTGAATTTCCTGATTGCTGTCAGCCACTTTCTCAGCAAGTCTTTTTTGTTTTCTCCGATTTCTTTGACATTAATAGGTTGAGAAGTTATTAGTTCAAGAGACTGAAATGACCATCCTCTTTCAATTTCTCTTTTCTCCTTGCCTTCCTTCATTTCACAGGTTTCAGTGTAGAATTTTTCCTACATCTCTTTAAAAAGTGCACCACCTCCTATTATCACCTTATTTTCTCTTCCTCAGTTGTAAACTTTTTAATCTTTTCCTTCTGTCTCCTTTGCTCCCCTATACCTCATTTCTCCCCTTGAAATAATCCTTCTTGTTCTCTATTTTCTTCCCCCATCATAACAAATTTATTCATATTCAGGCAACTTCTTTTATCAGATATTTCAGTATTGGTGTGGCAGGGGAGCTCAAGAGAGGAATTCCTATTCATTTGTAAAATTGCTATAAGCAGCAATAAGAAAAGGCGGTACTAGACTTTCCCCCCTCATTACACTATGAAAGAATAGCTAGGCTAGAGAGTAGCCACACAGACCCAAAGTATGCAGAGTCATTTAGGACCTTGGGTCTGTTAAAGCAGGTCAGAAATGGACAACAAAGGATTGGGGAACTGGTTACAGGTCTCTGTATCTACCCCTACTCTTTCATTGCAAATCCAGCCCCAGCAATTCACCAGCTCTGTTGTTTTTAAAAGCAAGATCTATCCTCTCTGGTCTACTACCTAATGACAGAATTTCTCTACAAAGAATTTTTTTCTTTTTTTTATTTTAAAAAAAGTGACAAATCAACATAGCACAGCAGCACCTCTCAGGTATATATTTAGAGTGACTTCTCCAATGTTATACTGGCACATTTAAAAACATGCAAGAATAGTCTGATCAACAGTACAACAAAAGCTGTAATGCTTCAGTAGCTTTACTTCTGTTTCCACATTGCACATCAGAAATCAACAAGATGTTACGCTTTTTTAAATTTTTAATTATTTACTCTGATTTATTAAGTTTTTTCAGCACAATGAACCTGAAACATGACCAATAAAGGGGATTTCTGTAAGCAAAACATCCATGACAGAATACATGCTTGTTTCTCATCTAAAACCATAGACAACCATGTATGTACCACGATACAACAGCATCTTTCTTTATTATTAAAAAAGTTGCATATTTTCATTTCAATTGCTGGGAATGAGAACAGAAACGTGTAAGGAATTAATGGGTTTATTCAGTCACAGTCATAATTTCAAACTTTTTCAAAGGCTTTTTCTGCTTGTGCAGTCATGGTGTTAAATTATCTTTCATTATTAATATAGCTCCTATTAGAAGCTCTGCTTACCAAAATATTTCTTCTAATTTGCACCTAATGTGAAAAATTGACAATTGTTTTGAAAATATTAACCTGTTCATTTTGTCCCTTGAATCTAATAATTTTCTGCCACAATGGTAGACCAAAGATCATGCATGTGATGGCTGATAGTGGGAGCATTAACACAACTGACAGATAGGTAAGACACATGAGATAAATTATTAAAATGGATTTTTTTTTTATCAAGACTTAGCTTTAAGATACTATGTTTTAATCTGTGCTGTTGGATTTGAACTCAACTTCAATTTTAATCAATAAACAAACATGCAAGTTATGCAAATCCATCAGACTGCACTCAATACAATGCACTGACAGGGCCGAAGGCAGTAAAAAAAAAAAAAAAAAAAAAGAAAAAAGTCTCTAGAAAACACAGAAGAAAATGTATCAGAGAACTCCAGCAATTGTTAAAACACTAAGATGGGATCACCATCAGCTCCAAATTCAGTACCTCCTTTGGGTGTGGGCTTTTTTTCCCTAGAAACTAATTTTCTCCCTTTCTAGCACCCTAGAGATTCAGTGTGAAAAACGACCCAATTGAAGTCAGTTTTGCCCTTCTCCTTAAAATTAAGATCTCCACTCTGATTTTTATATTCTATGCTATAGAGTAGCATGGGATTTATTTAGCAAATGCAACCAAAGTGATTTATGGCACATTAACTGTTTTTTCAATGAAGACCTACACTTTCCTGAAATTCACATTTGCTGAACAGTTCCTTGGAACAGGAGACATTTGTTCATAGGTTTCTGTCAATATCTGGATGCTTCCAAGTTTCTGTGAGAACAAGCAGGAGACACAAACACTGAGACTTGCCAGTGCCTCTCTCCTTCCTTAAGCGGTTGGGCAAATTCCTTAAAATGGCAGCGTTATGCTTCTGCACGCAAGCTTGTTTCTCCCTGCCCTCCCCAGGATCTCTGTGGCTTCACAGGGTTGTCTTAGATACAAGCAATCTTTTCTGAGACAAAGAGATGATTTCTCACAGTCACAGAGAGATATAATTAGGTTTACCAGGGACAGATTCTGCTACCTTATTCCACATACACCAGAAGTCAGTAAGTAGATGAGACCTCAAAATGATTTATCACCTGAAAGAAAGCTGATGGTAGAGCATTGCGCTGTGTGAGGCTGAAGAGAAAGAATCAGCATGTACATGAAGTCCTTCCAGTATGAGCAGTTTTTCGCTTGTCAAAAATCAATTTCATGTGCCATCCTGCTCACCTGCCTTTATTTGCTCCTTTTACAGTTAATACCAAGCCTCAAACCTGCAGATCACAATGGACATGTCAGTGGGATTGTATCTGCTTACATCAATAATGACTTTGATCTGCTGTCTTCAGGTATTACCTAAGCATTTAATGTATAATTTCCTTCTAAAGGAGGACATGAAGCATGCTATAGTCCAGATGCTATGCAGTGTTTCTCACAGATAACCACTGACCTTATAATACACCCGTAACCTCTTTGTATTCAGCTGCCTTCCTCTATAAATGTGCTTCCTTACTAGCTTGTACTGGAGGTAATCTCTAAGCAGAGGAGTTGGAACCGTGTTATACTGCACACTCGCTTCCAGTAACAGAGGAAATGTTGAAAGGCACCTATTGATTGCATGCAAAGTGTATGACTGCAATTTCCACAGTTTAGTCTAGGATCTAAATTATTTTTATTAGTCCTTTAGCAGATCAGCAAGTACTATGGAAGTCTGATTAAAAAAGTTCAAGACCTGCACACACAAGAAGCATTACATTTCCAAGCCGTCCATGGTGTTGCATGTTGATCACTGAATTTTCACCCTCTGTTACCAGAGTGTATGTGTTACTTAGGTCCTGGAGACCACATAAGCTATTTCTGCAGTGAGTTAAGTAGTCATGAGAAAGGGCAGATCTGTGCACCAAGTTAGCAAAACAGAATATTTATTCCCCTACTTCAGCTATGGCTCCCCTTTACCCCTTAACATTCATTCTTGCCACATGGAAGAAATACGAGTTTATTCTGTGCTTCAAATAAGACTTTCATCCTTTTCTCCATAAGACTGAAACTATATACACATAGGCGTACAAAATAAAACACAGTTCAGATACTTACTCACAATATGGAAGATTCATACTCAAAGGCTGAAAGCACTTATATATATACCCTACAATAAATATTGCAATGACAAACTCAAAAGAAAGCCTCTAGCACATTATTCACAACTATTATTCAGATTTTTCTTGTTTGTATATACAGTTACACACATACTTAAAGAAACTGTTGAATAATAGTACCTCTGCCAAAATATGAAGATCAAACAGTTAATATTTTTACATTTACAGCAGGAACAACACATAGTATCTTGGATCTTAAAATCAATTTTAGAAAGGGCAGCATCATGCCATAAGAAGATTTATTTCTTACAAACTCTCATGTCTCTTGAGCAGCACGCAAAGTTATTCATTCTATATTTAAACAACATCGGAACACTACAGGATAGATTGCGTAAGAAGCCTGCATCCACGTATTTGTAAAAATCCTCAGGCATCTTTCACTTCTTACATTTTCTCTTTTTTAAATGCTTCAAAACTTCTCACCACTCAAGCACTTAATATGTGAATTCCTCATAAGTTCCTTCAGCACCTGTAATATCATCAGGTGTGGGTAAACGCATTAGAGCTTGCTGAAGAAAAGTGAATAGCTAGCACTGCAAGCTATGGCTAATTACTTTCAAAAATTTATCCCTTTATGTTTTTTCTTTCTGAAATATCTGATTTGGAAAGTGGAGAAAAAAATTAATAGCCCTTGACCAGTTTAAAGGATTAATTTGACATGCGTCAGCATATATGCTACAGTGGTCTTTTTTTGTAATTATTTTGAACTCACTTCACACACACACCAGCTACAAAAAAAGCCCTTCTAGTTTACTGAAATGTGGGTTCTATGGTTAATATAAAACTGATTCGACTGCTTATCCTCTCAAAGAGTCTCTGCAGCCATGCAATTGGCTGGCTTTAATCAGGTCTTGGGTAGAGTCTATAATAAAATTCTGCCACTTATCTGGTTCCTGAAAGACGAAGTATTTGAAATTTTACAAGTATTAATTCTGCTACTTAAGCAGCTCAGAGAGGATTTGGAAGGTCTGAACCACACCAAAGGAACAGGACCAACTTATGTTACGTTCTTGTTCTGGAAAGAGTGAAGGTAAACCAAGAAAACACACACACACAAAAAAAAAAAAAAAAAAGAGTCAGTGGGTGAAGGCACACAGATTTTAATGATCTAGCCCGTTTTCTGGTTTACTACCCAGACCCCTAGGAAACATGCTACCATGCCCTTCCCTTCCTAAGTATCCCAGGGTGCGGTTACCAAAGCAAAAAGAGATGAAGGCAGAGAGACATAATGAATTGCCCTGCCTCGCTAAAGCAGACGTGGTAAATTGTAACACAAACTACTATAGCAAATTAATAAGCTCAAACACAAGGCAAGACACTCCAGAAGGAACAATCTGGACTGGCCTTTGGGTGCAGCTGGACAATGCAAGCCAGCTTTTGCAACTAGCTGTTATCAATACAGCCATTCAGCTCTCCCCTGGCACGACCTCTGGAGCAACGCCAGTTCAGAGACACAAACAAGGAAGGATAACCCAATTTTTTATTTTTTTTTTTTGCAAGTGCCAATTTTCCATACTTTTAAGTCCTTGAGGTAGTTCACAATGGGTTTATGAGCAGGAGAAAGCAGAGAAACCAGACTAGCAAAATCCCTGCTGATAGCTCCTGAGCAGTACACCAACTTACATGCAGCTGCCACACCACTCTGGGGTGGGCTTGCCAGTGAACCCCCAGAGTCTAGAGTCAGGAATCAAGAGTTAGCTCCCTCCTCCTGCACTGGAGTAAATGCTTTTGGGTCCTGGCCCAAATCAGAAGCAAAAGAGAGCAAGGAAGATCCAAGAAGGCAGCAGAGCTTGCCACACATGGGGTTTTAAACCATTTTTTGAAGGAAGTTCTAGTAAATGGCACTGAACCATCTCCTACGTAGTCTTGCTTACATATTGGTTTCAATATGAACTGCAAACACACAGGGGAAAAAGTATTGGTACACCGAGAAATAGAATAAACATTGAAAATATGATAAGGCAATTACACAAGTAAACACTAGAAATCATTGAGGAGGTCTAGGGATAGGCAATGAAAATGACGACGAGCATGGAAGAAGGCTTTAAAAGACTAAGAATGTCTAGTTTCCACAAGAGATAATTCACAATATCTGATATAATAAAGCTATGCAGAACAATAAATTATATAGAAGAGCTAAGTCAGGCATTTCTCTCAGACAAATCTGGAAGGCAAAAACGTACAGTTAAGGGAATACAGTATTTTTGCACAGTGCATGACTAACTTGTGGAGCTTGCTACAGGAGACACTTGCAACCAAGAGCTTAGAAGGGCTCAGAGAGGATTAGATATTTAAATAAATAAATCGCAAGACAGTATCAGCTTCTAGCTGAGCTTAAATAAATAAATTTAAGGACGATATATAAATTCTTATACTTCAGTCAGCTGTTTACTGAGAAGGGTAAGGAACACATTTTGTTCTCGTTTAACAATTTTGGATTAGCCATTCATTATGAGATATTGCAAGTTTTTAGACATTTCTGTCTGCCATTAGATTTAACGTGAAAATTTCTATCTTGCATTCTTTGCATTTACAAGGGGCACAGTATTGCAGGCTACTTTAAAAATCACATTTATGAAATGCTTGGAGCACTATAGTACAAAAGCAGAATGAGAAGTTAACTGTGAATTCATAGGATTGCACACAGCTTCTAACAGACATTATCAAGCCAGTTCCACAAGGGGACCCCTTCCCCAGCCTCTTTGCTTACGACAAAATACTCTACAGATAACTTAATCCTAAAGCAAAAATGAGATTTGTAGCACTAAAACCCAAAGCGTCAGTAACACCACTATATGGAAGAAACCAAAGGCTTTGTCTGTATTTTATACTCACGTGCAAACAACCAATTAAATATTCGAAACAGCTCTGGGAAACAGATTGTACCCCACAAGAAAGGTGAGAAGAAAAAGGTCCCAGTGGTCCTAACAGAAAAGACCCTTCCCAAGTCCACATCTGGCAAGATACTACATTCATTTTCTTATGAAGTGTAACAAGTGAATGCATTCTTGCCTGCTTCTTAATTGTGAAATCTCATAACACCACATTATTTTTCCATGTCAATTTTGCAGTCATCACTTCCAGCCTACAAAAGTACTCTATGTCATTATTCTCCAGTTTATCACCATACAGATAACAACCAAAACATGGTGGAATGTGTATGGATTTTTGTGGTTTTGGGGTGGTGGTGGTGTGTATTTGTTTTTTTCATCCTCAAAATAAAAATCAAGATAAAAAAACAAAACTAGGTTTTGCAAAGAAACAGTCATAACTAATGCTTACAATGCTTATTTCCATCTGTCCACATTCCAGGACAAGATTAGCTTTTACCCAGAAAAGACTGAAACAGTTATCCTGTGTAGATTTCCTTTATGACAAAGCATAATTATAAAATCATTACAGTCAAGGGAAAGTAGTAATTCACTAATATTTCTTCAGAGATAACATCTTGTGTGCCCTGAAAAAAAATAAGCTTTTTTACTAATTTTAATAAGCCCTTGGGTTTTCTCTGAAATATTTAAGAATAGCTGGTAAAAAAACAATTGGAAAAGAACAGATGTTAAAACCTATGAATATATACACTCTCATATTTTAAAATAGAAACATCTTGCAATAACTGAGATTGCATTAGACAAAAAAGAAAAAAAAAAGAAGAAAGAAACAAGAAGTCTGCTCCTGCTTTTGTTTGCTCTTCGTGCACTTTGTTAATAATGTACTGCTTAACTAGATGTTCCATACTGGAGAGCGTCAAGTGCTATTAAAAAAGTTGTTCACATAATTTGTTTTCCATCTTTCTAAAAAAAGTTTGGCTTGCACTGCATTGTGGTTTTCACCATAGCTGTTTCTAAAGCATAAATTATTTCTGGCTTTGTTTACAATAAATTATGGATAGCAGGTACAGGAAAAGTTACTTAGACTACTGACTGCAGTTGTACACATACTTTGAAGTTTCTATAGTTCTGGTAGCTATGACCACGTCACAGGCTAGACTCCAGATGAATGAAGCAAACGTCTTCAGAATGCAGCACATAAATATAGTTTTCCTTACCAGCTACCAGTGATGTCAAACTTCAGTTAAAATCCCCTGTAAATTGAAGACCAACTCCTTGAGGATTTTATTTATTTAAATTAACCATTTATCACTAGCAATGAGACGCCCCAGGTAACGAATTCATGAAAGATTATTGTACCACTCAGGTAGCTGAAGTAACACGCCCTTCAGCTCATTCCCAACAATACCCCTGACATCAGGAGTATATTTCAAAGGGATTAATGCCTGTTGTGCCTTACTGTTTAACTATACCTTGACTATGGAGAATGTAAATACATAATGTAATACTGGAACTCTCAAAATTTCTTTTTGACCATAGAGCTCAATGGGTAACTACAACTTCCAGAACCCTGTTATTTAGCATGTATTGAATCTATTTAAATATCTATATTACCTGATTACCAAACACCATAAAATAAGAAATGCTACTGTTACTTCTAAAACAACAGTGCGTCCAAGGCACAGTCTTTGAGGTGGCAGATAGGTTCTGTATTTCTCATCTGCCGCATGAGAGACCTTGCATCCCAGTTCTCCCAGTCCCTGCAGTTTTGTCAGTGATAAAAGCTGAAGGATGACAGCAGCGTACAGGTACCAGTCTGAGTGGGTGAAGGCACTTCTAACAGCAAAGCAGGAGCACTGCCAGTGATACGGCTTCACTTCCATGCATACCCCTGGTCAAAGGCTCTGTGTGACCACAACGTTGCGCTGGACAAACTACAGTCTTATCTTCACAATGGCACCAGTTAGATGGAAACAGTAATTTTCTATTCAAAATGCTGGAAATCTCCCTGAAGCTAGCAATGTGAATTTGACACCGGTTAGCTTAAAAGCAGCAACTTTATTAGTTCAATATGCACGAAGTTTAATATGAGCAACTATCTTGAATGATTGGTTACAAAGCTCTAAAATTCTACCTCACTTGGTATACAATTGCAAATTTGCATAGAGGTTGTACTACAAGAAATTTTTAAAGCCATTTGAACTGATACAAAAGGAACTTTAGCTTAACTCTTACTTTTATCACTAACTTTCACTACCAAATTACCCCAAGCAATTTCTTAAAACACAAACCAACCTACACAATTATTTGAATCATCTTTACCCGAGTTACTTCATTTTACATGAGAGCATTAAGCAGCAATGCAGGTACCTGAACATAGAAATCTGGTGCTATTTTAGATGCCTGAGGGTATCCCACGTGGCTTTCAACTGCTGCTAAAGAAGGCATTAAGTCATCTGTCACACCTGCTAGCCCTGACAGATGTCTCTGCTACCCAAAGCATCTAAAATGGCATTAGATGTCTATGTCTAGGCTTCCAAATCTTTTTCTTGGTGCCTAGAGAAAGTGCAAATGAGGAGGAGAATTGGTGTCCTGGAGTCTGTTCATTTATCTCAAACACAAGCACTACAGAAGCAGTGGAAGTGTGAAATCTTTACATTGTCTCACTAATGTATGTCTCCACTCTGTTCGCAGCAGATCAATCTGTGCGAAACATACAGTATGTTCTGCATTATTATAAGCAAAACCTATCGCAATGAGGAAAGCTAGTGCAGAGTTTTGAGGGTAAATATCATCTCACTTCCAAAAAATCCAATTAGATTTACATGAGACAGAAGGATGAAATGCCCTCCTTCAACCACAATTCAAGAGGAATCAGTCTCTTGCTTATTCTGCTTACAATTTATTCGTGGCACAGCACGGGGAAATTTATTCCCCCGCCCCCCCCCCGCATTTCTTAAGTATCGTCACTCTCTGCAATATAACACTATGTTGACACCTCTATCTGGACAATCCATAAAGAAGAATCAAAAACAAGGTCATGGCAAAAAGTCTGAAAATGCACTGTCCTAAATGTACTTTCATCTTGGCCAGATGAAATCAATCAATTCACTCATAATATTGTAGTAAATAATCTTGATGCCATATATAGAGACTTCAGGCATACAAAGGGGCTTTTTATAGTGTACTATTCATTCTTCCTGGGCTCCTTACTTCGAAACTTACTTTGTGCGGAGTTTAATATTCAGACTTGAATAGTCTTCCAAGTGTTGTCCCAAACAAAGCCACATGATGTAGAAACAAATTATCCGGTCATAAATTAGGAAAAGTGAGCATTCAAGAAATGCAAATTGCACAAGTTTTCCTCTGAGCACAGGGGGTTAAAAAAAAAAAGAAAAAAAGACATTTTTAGCTATACCCAGGAAAGACCATCTTCAGTGGAGGCTGTGCAACAGCCTTTTAGGCTGCCTTATCATTCCTTCCTCCATTCCCTGCCCCAGAACACTGATCTGGTCAACTGTACCAGTGTTTAGTACTACAGAACCTCATGCCTTTACTTTTTTGATCTGTAGGTCAAGGGGTTTCCATGCGGTTTTCTAAACTAGGTTTATACCATTATAAAAAAAAAAACAACAAAAAAACCAAAAAAAGGCTTTTTAAAAATCTCCAGTTAACCATAGCTCCTACGGCTTCATTTCAAAGTCTTAAGACTCTTTTACATGTTTACTTCTGTAGCCATATATTATAGCACTTTGCCATAAATGTTATTAACAATACTTTTCAACAAAATTAAAGCTATCATGGTTTTATACCTGCCATAGAAAACACCCAAAGGAATTCTGCAGAAAGGAAAATATTTTTAAGTGATGACAGAAATGATTGCTTACCTCAGACACTTTCTTGGTCACGTGAATTTTCTCCAATACAGTACAATAAATTATACAACAAATTGTTTACGAACAATTGACATCAATCTACAAAGCTTGGCAAGCAGTTAATTAAGTCCTGTAATGAAATACTTAAAAATAACTCATTCAGTCCCTGAACCTCCACAAGTAATTGTACAGCACCATTTTCCTTTTTTGTTCTTACAGTTATTTCCAGGTATAAAAAATTTTGGCATAGCATCACTATCCCTTTAAGAACTTGGTATATACATTTACTAATACAAATAGCCAGTAAAGCAAATAATTTATTTCAAAGAAACAAACTTATTTAGACATTTAACAACCTGAGGAAAATAAAATGTGCCTGTTATGGAAGGGCAAATCCCAATTACTGGGAAACATGCAGTGGTTTAAAGTTATTTTGGACCTAACCCTCCACTACAAAGATGCTACATGCCTGAGTAACACTCAGCGGCCCACTGGCTCTGCAGCAGCCAGCCAGCCCGCCCAAGGGAGAACACAAAGCAGCCACTGAAAGCCACCAGCTCAGCTCTACTGCTGTCACCACTTTCCACATCCACGCCACCGAAGGTACTACTACCTTTCAGAAGAAAGAAGAGAAATAATAATACTCTGTATGGGCAGTGGGGGTGGGGGCAGAATTTGTTTTCATTAATAAAACTTGAAAGACTGCAAGGTCATCAACTAGGTAGAGAGGGGAAATATACCCACCATCTCGCCATGATGCACCACTCTCCTTTACAAAGCAGAAAAGAAAATTGAAGTTCTTCAAGTCCAGCTCATGTCATGAAACCAGTAGGTTAAAGAATACCCAGAAAAACAAAACAACCCTAGTTACCTAGAGCATAAAACCTCAAAATGCCTCTAAGCAATTTCCCTCACTGTCTATACAATCACGGGAAAATGCACTTCTCCCTTTAGACCACCTGCTTGAACTTAACTAAGCTGATTATGGTTATTGTGTTTATACTGCAGCAGTACCTAAGATGAAAGATGCATATAATCCTTTAAGGCTGATAATCTGTCTAATAGTCATTTCATGGCTTATTTGAAACAAGCTGATGTTAGTGCAACAAATTAAATCTCTCAAACACTCTCTGCATAAACAACAACAAAGACTGAAGAAGCCTTCAAGCTACTTCAGGATTACTTTTTTTTCTTTGGACCCGTTCCTATCCTCATGACTACGTGTCCAAGATGCATATAGTCTGACACTGCAACTTTTCTGAAGTTGCTTATGGATCACAAAAAATACCCAATAACTAGAGAAAAACCTAGCAGACCCCCAGTGTGAAGTCCACGAATGCCGCTGAGTGTGAACACGCACAATTTCTGGTCAGGTTTTCAAGTGACGGAATTACAAATACTTTTGTTTGTTAGAGGAAAAACTTATTTATGTGCCAGGGCTTGTAACCAAGATGGTCCAATGACTTTCTCCTGCATCTTTTAGCCATATACTTCATCTAAACCGATGAATCCCAAAATACAAGACATCAAATAAAGCTGTGGTTCCTATTACATGTATAATATTACTATTAGAGCTTTACCTTTCTTACCCTCCCTTTCCCCCACAAAATTTCAGAAATTTTAAAAGTGACTTTTTGCTACCTATTTCCACAAATCTTTCACTTTTACAACAGAATTATACTCAGGGGAGGGAAAAAAAAAAAAAAAACAAAAAACAAAAAACACCCAACTTTTTCCAAACTGAAAACAGGTCTTTTGTTGAGGTGTTTGTTGGGTTTGGGCGGTTTTGTTTGTTTTGTTGGGTGTTTGGCTTTGGGTTTTTTGGTGGGTTTTGTTTGGGTTTTTTTGAGAACACCAACATTTGCCTCTGAAAAGCAGTTCAGCTGCTCAGCCTACCGGTCCTGCTGCAATCATAACATTAAGTTCATAATTTTCAACATGATGGAAGTCCTGGTTTAAACTACCTCTGCTTTCCAACGGCACCTGCAGAAATGCACAAGTGTTTCATCAGCCTGGGGCAAACCCCCAGCTTGGGGAGTACAGAGCATGGTAAATCAAAGTGCTCTTTAAGGGGGACACACTCAAGCAGCAAGCCCAGAGTATCTGAAGCTTCCGACACAGGTAGCGTGATGCTGACTTGAGAAAACTGCTAACATAAGCTGATCTCCATCCACCCAAGGCTCCTAAATCAAAACTACCCCTCCCTTTAAGTGTCAGACTGAAACTTGAAAGCACCAAGGGCAGACTGAGAAGCAACAGAGATGCCTGAAGTCCAACTAATGTGGTTTTGTAAGTTTTCTGTACAGGTTTTCACTGGGGGTTTTTTGGCACATCTTTCACCAATGGAAGCTTAAGGTACACTCGTATTGTTCTGATCTCACACGTACACTAAAGAGTGCTGCATGGCCAGGCTTTAACAGCAACCTCACAGCGTAAATATGAGTGGAGGTTAGAGCTCCCAATAAAAAGCAAAGGTATACCAGTTTGCTTTCATCATCCACGATCCATGAGAATGACCTCCAACATATGTAAATTAATCATCATCCCCATTCAACACATACTGAGCGAGATATCAGTATTCATTAATATGAATAATTCATAGTAAAAGACACAGGGATTTTGAAAATCTTATTTCCACGTAATGATTTAAATTCTATACCAGACACCAAGTTTACATAAGAACATGCTGTTTAGTAAGTAACCGGTATCACCAGCATTGCAAATTTTTGTAGCTTTCTGGAATTATCCAAGGTAAGAAACAGCCGATCAGTTTTACCATTACATTTTATATTCTTTATAAGGGTAATAAATTCAGGAAACAATGCACCTATCTACTTAGATTCAAATTCTCCCAACGTGGATCTCTAATAGAACATTTTGTTGTAAATAACACATATAACATCAGTTTGGGTTGTTCGGGTTTTTTTCATTGTTTGGTTGGTTGGTTTTCCACATGAGGAGGACAACATTAAATAGGAAAACTCTAATGAATTACAAACCAGAAAGAAAATGAAGTGAACCATTACAGATTTTACACTCCTTTATTAAATTTTTCTCCTTTTATTTCAGGGAATATAAAATTCCCAACAGCTGTTTTATGCAACACAGGAAGCTGCTTTTAAATAGTGCATGTTTTTATAGCCCATCCAACACTTCCAGCTTTCAGATTGACTCTTCATACTACCAAAACTCTAAGACTGATGATTAACGAAGTGACAGCAGACAAGTTAGTAATAGCAACGCAAGGTGTACATTTTCAACCAGGGTAGATATAGTTAAGAAGGCTTTGTTGTAAAGAAAAAATAATGTGCATAATTCAGCAGCTATGCCATTCCACACACATATAATTAACAAGTCTTCAGCTCATTAGCAGGCTGTATAAAATACATATAATATGCTGTGCAAAACTGATTGAGAATAAAAAGCTTCTTCATGCATTAAAATAAATTATTTAAATTGTTTTGAAAGAGTGGTATCAGTAGCATTTAAGGATATGATTCCCAAACCTACTCCTGGCTCCATCAGAGTGACACCTTCACCCTCATGGTTTTCAACAGATATTTTGCCATGCTAATTCTAGCGTAATATATTTGATCAGTGATTGCTGAGGTTCTGCTATAACCCCGAGAGATGAATAGGACCAAGGGAGCACAAATGACTGCATCAGATGGCTCTCTATAGGCACTCATTCCCCAAAGGAAGGCTGTCCACATACCACGCTGTGTGCATATTCCAGTATCAATGTAGTAAGGGTATTTTTGAGGGGCAACACATTCAGCACACATTAGCATCATGTCTTTACTCATCCATACATTCACTAGTAGACTGCACAATTTCAGCATCCTCCTCCTCAGACATATGATAAAGGGCAGTGCATTATTGCACCTGATGACACCAGCACTTCTATGAGACCGTGGAACTATTAGCATGTCTCAAGGGACAAAATAGTTCCTCCTGAGCTGTAGTGACACCTCCTGGCAACAAACCGAGGTGGTCTTTTCCCACATAAAAGGATTTTTCCTCCAGACAATTCTCAGGGTTTCAGCCAAAAGGCGACAATCATGGTGCTTCCTCTAGCCTGGCTCGAAAGGCACACTGCCCAGAATACCAAGCAGAATCTTCTGATTTATAAGCACTACTGACATTTTAGAAATAAAGAAGCTCAGATACAGGAATATCAGCCTCTAAGATCTCTAGATTTATTGTACCACACATTGGCCTTTCTTGAGCAGTTGGAAAAATAGCTGCAAAAGCTAATCAACTAGCAGCTTAATTCATACCATGAATCTTGCAAAGTGTTTTCTCAGTCCTCTGTGAAACCTTGTGTGTTTGCTAAGAGTTTATATCTTTGCCCTCCACAGATTCTTGACAAATATTGTAGGCATGATTTTGGTAAGAAGAACATTAGTCTAGAAGAAACAATAGCTTAAGACTACCTATAACCCAAACATGACAGCACACAGGAAAAACATTTCTGGCTGCTTCTGTGTAGGTAACAAAGTCAGTGGAAGTTGTAAATTCTGTAGAAAGCCAAGGATTACTATTGTTTACATGCATTCTAAAATAAATTAAATATCACAGTAGTAGAAGTTACATTATTTTTGATCTTTAAAGCAATTTTTAACAGTGGACTTAGAGGCAGAGAGATAACCATCGACTTCAGCAAGCATCCCGCATTTATAAGTCCTGCAGAATTGACAACAAATATTTATATTCAAGTGAAGGTCAGACAGTAAGTGCATTTGGTAGTTTAAGTTTAGCTTGTTAAATAAAAACAAATACATGTTCAATATTTTACACAACAGTCTGTGGCTTCCCCCCTGGCCCTAATGGTACAAGCACTATTCAGCATTTTTTAAGGACTTGATTGCTTGCATTATAACATTTCTGTTACGTCTTTCGTGCTGCCTTTGTACAGTACCATTTTCTTTATACTTACTAAGTACAGAAAGCTGAATTTTTGCCTGTTTTCTTTTGTGTATCTTCTCCCCCCCCCCCCCCCCCTTCAGAGAGGTAATTATGACATTTTGAAGTACTTTGCATATGCTGCAAGGCAATCAAGAAAATTCTTTTGACAAACTGGATTATAGACCGTCTGCCAGAAAGCAAAGTGGTAACATTTTCAACAATTTCTGTGTGAGTATGTCTGTTAGATGCTCACAGCACACCAAATAATGCAGGTAAGAAGAGTTCTACCTTTACTGTTTAAATGAAGCAAAAAGCCCCATAAAAATCATGTATTTCCTCTCATCATATATAAAATAAAATTGTAAATTATTTTTTTAAACAACTGAAAGGATAACAAGATAATTCCTCATTTGGCAATTAATTGCTGCCTTTAGAAAGTCCATACTCAAAGATAATGAGCTGAACCATGTGAACATTTCTACAGGGTAAAACATTTGCAGAACAGTGTTACATCTCAGATTGTAGCGCTTTAAGATTTAACTGCATTTTATCTTCACTCCGTCTTAATTTCAAGCAGATAAATACCTACGTACATACCAATCTCTTTCACTCTCTGCATCTATCCATCAACATATACATCTCTTCCAGTTGTGAGTAATGCAGTCATCTTAGGTTGAATTGCTACCGAAATCTGATGACAACATTATCGTGTATCTTCTCACACCCGTACCCTTGTAGACACGCTAGTTGTATACCCACAGATGTAATCGCTTTTCAGTGTAAGCTCTGTCTTCCAAGACACTCACAGGTGTACTGAGATCTTGAACTACTCCATACGGAAAAGACCTAGTAGTAGAGCACTCCGCTTGCATTAATTCACATTGTTTTTCTTACTCAACTGGCTTTCGTATCAATGCAGTGTCACACAGTGCAAGAATAGGCATGTACTAGCAGGCCCGCAGGTCTGCACACAGAAAAAATATTCCAGACTACCCCCAATGCGTCAAAGGTAGGCTGGCAGCTTAGTGCCTGCCTCAGGTTGCCCAACATTCCCCGTTACAGGGTGCAGTTATAAGTACAGCCAGGTATAGTTCTGTACAAATGTCATTATGCTGACATTTTACACGGGGGGAAAAAAGAGAAAACCATTTCCTTATGCTTTTTCAATAAATGCTTTATCAAAATTTCAGTTGGCTGTGTATAGTTTACTACGAGAAAATGGAAATGCTTTAACATGGACAAGTCTTATTTTACCTGAGAAAATCTGAAGGTTTTCCTGCATCGGTGGAAGGACTTGACATTTGATCGAAACAGTAACATTTCTAATGTGTCCTAATGACAGAGACAAATTCTTCACATGGAAGAAGAGAAGCTTGTCTATACGTGTGTGAAATTCTCTGTAGAGGTTTAGAGTTTAACAGCTGTGTTCTCTGGAAATTCAGCATGTGCTCAGTGTATTTTATCTTACATGTTCAGGGACATGGCAAAACTCTCCCCAGATTTTTTTTTTTTTTTTTTTTTTTTTTTTTTTTTAATATGGTGGAGCCAGCACAGTTTTGGGCACCTAGGCAACGAGCAGGTAAAGCTGTTCTCCTCACAACCTCAACCGATTTGGAGAAAGAGCAGGTTTTTGTTAGTTTTCAAATGGGAAAGAGAGTTGACTTTCCACCAGAACAGAACAGGAGTAAGGAGACCGTAGAGCAGACAAGTGAGGTCACGTGGGAAGTGAAAATGAGAGCAATAAAGAAATACTGAGATCAGTGAACCTGTAGAGGATGGAGGGGGCTGTTTGAAGAAACCTGTGACTGGACACGATGTCTGGAGAAGTAGTCTAGGAATGTAAAAGAAAACCAGGATGAAGAAGGTGAACAGTGGAAAACTCTGGAATGAGAAAACAGGTCAGATTTATGTGGAGTACCAGAGCACAGAACATGTGCCTGTGGAAGATGTTCAGTCACCAGGATGTGACCTTAGATGAATGAACTGGAAAACTCTTCCAGACTTGAATGGGATTCAAGATTGCTGGGAAAAATGTATATAACATGGGAATAATAGTAGATCTGGCAAAGTACGTACCATGTTCTCCACTAACAGAGTTCAAGCAGAACCAGCTCTTTTCCTTAACACTTCATTAGTTCAGGTGGCACAAACCTGCCTAGTGATCCAAAGGTTCAAACGTTGCTCACAGACTAAAGGAAGCAGACACAATCCCTTTGTCTCTTTTAACAGCATAGGAAGGTATTAACACAAAGCAGCATAAAAAACCCACTTAAAAACAATGAATTGTAGTATGACATATTCACAGGCTGGGAATAACAAGTCTGCTGGTAGTTTCAGCCTGCTTAGTCTTGTCTAAATATAATGAAGACTTAGGCAGCAAGTGGAAAAAAAATATATACAAACCCAAACCCTTTTTTTTGTAGTAAAACCTGAGAGGTTTCCAGTGAACGAGACAGAAAACTGAAGGAAGACTTCACTGATAAATGCAACTGGAAGTTGCTCCAGAGAACTGACTCTGGTCTTGTGTCTACAAGAGAAATGCAAAGAATAGCCCTTGATCCAAGCTTAACAGATAGGACTGCTAATTGCATGTTCCTCAGTTATTCAGTGACCAGTATGACAGCCCAGGGTGCAACCTGCAGAAGGTTTAATGCTTGCACCTGCTACAGGGTATCAAAAGGAGCCCAGGTGGTATTGCTACTCTGAAAAACACATTAAAAAGCTGTGACATACAGTAAGAAAATATATTTGACTATTAAACTTCTGATCTCATAGCAGGGTCACAATAATCAGTAAACGGTGCGTGTGTGTGACATGCAGAACAGGATGGATATTGGGTAACTCAAAGATCTCTCGATTTGGGCTCTTCACAGAATTTTTTTGAAAAAAGTAATCATATAACTAAGAGATCTAGTTAGAGACTGTCTGGAAACAAGTTCTAGTTTTGAAAAGTTTTGGATACTTGGCTGACTATTGTTCATATACTGGGATTTTTTCAATTTTTGTCTTTTATGAAAGAGGGGCTGATCACTTCATTAGACTTTGTACTGTAAACCCATATTCTCATGCTAATAACATTTGTGTAATTTCTCATTTATAGCTAAAATTTCCCATCTTGAGCTTTCACTTTGTAAAATGGTTGGTTTGGTTTCCCTTCCTTCCAAAGACGATTTTTCTTTTTAATTTTGCAGCCTTAGACAGGTTCATTCACCTGTTTCCCAAATTACAGGAAAGTGAAAAAAGTAATACTTCCTTGGAATGGCCAAGTATAAGTGGGTCTCCCCCACCTCAACACAATTCAAAAAGGCTGAACTTTATGATCTGACATTCTCAGGTTAGCCTCATCTGACTCTGTACTGGGCACTTCCATCATACATCAAGAACTCACTCACTTCCTTACCCCACACCAACAAATAAATGAAGTTAAAGCATTTTTAAAGTAGATTTTGCAAATTTGGCTAGTATTGGAATTACAATAAATATTCCCCATGATGGACTAGCAAGATACCACCCATGAAGAAAACGCAGGGCTAGACTGCTTCTTTCTACAGAAGCTGCAATAAAGTAGAATTCTGTACTTCAGGCTCTCACGAAGAGCCTTCTAAAACATTTTGTCAACAAAATCTAAACTCTGTAGAAAGGAACGGATCTCAAGAGAGAATTCCCAGCCTTAGAAGACTAGCAACGAAAAGGGGCATGGGCTGTTGAGTCAAGACTGTTTCTTTTTGTTCTAAGGAGCAAATAGAATCCATCAGCAGTCTGTTAGTTAACTTTTTAACAAAATTTGGATCACATACATTTCTTGGATGATTTGCACAATGGTTCTTCTCTCTCACACACCAGAATGCAAGTCCTTAAGCATCACTTCTGCTGGCTTTCAAGAACATGGATAGATCATCCATTTTCATAGGTACTGCTTGTCAGGATGAACTCTTCACAGGGACAACATCATGTGCACTGTTAGTGGCATGAAAATTCAAGTTCAGAAACATAATACTAGATACATGTTACAGCTGGAGAAAGAAAATGTGTGCTGTCACATTGTCATGACTAGCTTTGAAGTGGGAGAAAAAGTTGTAGGTGTAAAGAGATCTTAGAGCTAGTGAGCAAACCAAACAGTTGGAGGAGAAGGAATTGTTTTCTCTGGATACACTAAGGGAGACAGAAGTGGTATATCAGTGGGAAAGGTAAGGATTAATGAATACAAAATATTTCTGGGACGCGAGGGAAGATGATCAAAACCAGAAGTGACAGAATAAAGAAAGGCAAAAGTTGACTTTTTAAAGGGAATTACAACCTAACAGAACAGGCAGGGTAGATTCAGTGGAAGCTAACCTCACTGAAAAAAGGTCAGAGACACTGAAAGGTGAGCTCCCATTAGTGAAACAACTGGTATATATTCTCCAGCCCCTGTATTTTGTCATCTGTCATTAACATTGTCACTTATAAAAAGGTCCCCTGCATTTTGAATCCACTCAGGTCCGAGTTAATTTAAAAATACAGTGCCATGGCAGGAGTTAATTCTTCAAGATAAAGGATTACAAGACAGTATATAAAACCAAATTCAAAACAGTTGTAAATAGCAGCGGAGTTCAGTAATAAATTCTCAGTACCTATCCTTGGTGAAGAGCAGAGGATGTCAGCCTCCTACTCCACCCACATTCCCAAAGGAACCACCTAGCTTTATCCATACCTGCCCAAGGCAATCAGCCTTTTGGACCGTAGGCACGTCAACACTGGTGGTCAAGGCAGACAGCAGTGAGGAGCTCCACCATGCACACATGGGAACCAAACAGCAGGTAAAACGAAACTGAACTCCAAACCCCACGTCTCAAAGCAGTCACTTATCCGAAAGTGATAGTCCACAACGTGCAGTGCCAAGAACAGTCATAAACCGAGGCATTCAAAACTTGCAAGTTGGCTTGGGCCTATAAATACGTCCCATTTCCACTGGTTTGCTCTCCAGCCCACCCAGAAAGAAACAGCATTAGAAGAACAGTAACTGCATTACAAATATCACGAATATCACGTTTAAGAAAGGTAAGTTTAGATAAAAACACAGATGAAGAATTCTTTCTTTTTGCATCTTGACATGTTAAGATAAGTAATATTTATACAAGATGTCCTTTAAAATTAGCACATCGCTCTTTTTGACCTTTGAAAGTTTCAGCTACCTTCTCTCTCAGAGATTTGGTAAACCTGACCTTCTGCAGCAGATTATATGCCCTTAACTCTTCCAAGATCCAACAAAGATTGCTCCCAGCTCCCTCCCAAAGCTTTCCCACACTTCCCAACAGAAAGTTCCATAACCTAAACACACTGAGGTATTTAAACATAAATTTACAAGATAGAAGTAGACCGGCAAAAGATTTGGAGCTAGCAGAGAATTCATTTCAGAACAACAGGTTTTTTATTTATTTCTGGTCTTACAGTGAAACCATAATCAGAAAACATGCAACTATCAGTATACAAATAACTCTCTATTTTGGGGTCCTGAGAAGTTTCAGCAATTGCTTGTAGCATAATGAATGTTTGTAATTCATTAGATTCTGTTTAAAAATGCAAAGCACGCCACGACATCAATGATGTTCTCTTTATCTTAACAAAAAGACTATTACACTTAATGTTCTTCTGACAGAGCTAGCATGTTTCAAAATATGTATTTGTGTTCTACAGTACAATGTTTACAATGGTGTGTTCATATCTGAATTTAAATTAACTGTATTAATGTCATATTTCAGGCAAGACCATGCTCTGCTAATTATCCCAAAGAGCTTCAAAATCTTTACAGTATATTCACTGCATTTATATCTTCTCCACAAACTTACTGATCTTGTTTATATAATTTTGAAAATGATAAGATGTGCAGGATAACGATCTAAATGAACTAAAAATTGTATCATGGACAGATCCTTCATAGATTTGCAATTTGTAGCTGTCAATCTTCCTACAGCTGCTAGATAACAAAACAACAGTTCTTTTCTTCATGCAGACGAGCAAATTCAATAAACATTAGCAAGGGTTCTTTTCCAAAAGGAAGATATTTCTGGTTCTCCACTGCCTATTAAATCTTTCCTTATAGACATCTTAACACCTTTTTTTTTTTTTTCTTTAGGGAAGCGGGGGGGGAATCATAGCAATCCTGTTTTAGCTACATATTTAACTACATTTGAGTTATGTGAAAAATGGGCTTCCTGATTACTAAATATTTAGGTGAAGAGGAAAAATATAAGGGGTGGGTGAGTGGTGGGGGTGGGCAGGAGAAGAGGTACACAAGACTTACAACTCTCATCATATTGTAATTGGAGAACACACAATGGAAGTGGCTATAGCAAGCGTTTTAGACAGCCAATGCATTTTTATTTCACCTTCTCAATCAAGATCTGCCTGGAATGGGCCAAGTTACATTAACATTTGAAAGAGATCACAAAACAAACAATAAAGGGATCAAATATTGCATGAATCCTACACATTCAAAGTTGAGAAATGAATAATGGCACTGCCCATATGATTGGGTTTTTTTTTTTTCTTTTCCCTAAGATGAGGGCATAAACTGAACTGTAGTTGCAAATGCTGTCAAGAATTGGATTAGGGACCAACATCCATAGTGACAAAAAAGAGAAAGAATTAAATCAATAGAAAATCATTATGGAAAGGGCAATAAAAATGGAAAATGAAAACAAATTGCTACTACAACAGAGAGGGATTAAATGGCTATATTAATGATAGATAATGCTAATGTTTTATTCCTGCAAAAACCTTATATTCCATTCTATAAATCATTTCAGGATTTCTCCTTTCTTCAAAGAAATTAGGTATCACTTTTCACAATCACAACACCAGCTCCGTATCGTGGATTTCCCCTTTGAAATCAAAACTCCACGACAGGCAGCGGTGTTCACAGAACGCATTGCTCCCGGGGGCTAGAAAACTCCAAGCCTCAGCCGACCAGCGCACTTAGCAAGTCCATCAAGGACCATCAGACAAAAAGCATTCAAGGCGGTAAGGTACGTCGGGTCCACTGAGATTAACGCCCAGCACCGCTCGATGCAGACGAGCGGCTCAGGGCCACGGGTCGCACCGGTTCCCACACGAGATATTTCGCGCCGTCGCTCCCCGGCACAGCTGCGGCGGGGGCCCGGCGGGGGCGCGGGCAGGGAGCGGCGGGGCCGGGGCGCGGGTGCCGGCCGGCGGGAGCGCAGCCGCCCCTCGGCGCCGGGCCCCGCTCACCGGGCGCCCGCTCCAAAGGGGAACGGCGAGTGCTACGGAGCCCTGACCGGCATGCCCCTCACTCTAAGGCGACCGGGAGGGGGGTAACACAATCTTGCCCAAATAAATAAACATCCCCTCAGCCCACCCAGCAGAAAGGGCCGAGCCTCCGGCGGGGAGGGTGGTTGGAAAGTAGAAACACCTGAGAAGAATCAACGGCAACGGCAGCCCCAGCGCCAACCGGGTCCAAAACGCCCCAAGTGCCCGGCGGGGAGACGCGCACCGGAGGGCCCCGCCGCAGCCCCCCAGCCCGGGGCTGGCGCCCACACCCACGGCCCCCTCAGCCGCCCCCCTCAGCCCGCCCCGGCGCGGCCCCACCTCACCTCCCGGCCCCCCGGCCTGGGGCGCCGCAAACAATGGGCGGGAGGCGAGACCCGCCCCGCACAGCTCCGCGGCACGGCGGGGTGGTGATGGGGGGCGGCTGGAGCCGGCTCCGCGGCGCCCGGAGGCGGCGGGCGGGCAGCACTTACTGGGGGTTCCGGCAGGGCAGAGCGCGGCTCCGGGCGCGGCTGGCGGTGCAGCGAACTCGGCGGCTGGCGGGGCCGGGCTGGGCTGGGCTGGGCCGGGCCGGGCTGGGCTGGGCTGGGCTGGGCTGGGCGGCCGGCATCCCGCCCCGCCCCGCCCCGCGCGGCCGCGCTCCATACCCCGCCCCGCCCGCGCCGCACCTGCGCCTGCCCCCGCCCCGCGCGCCCCATTGTCCGCCGCGCGGCCCCGCCCGCCCCGCGCACCTGCCCGCCCGCCCCGCCCCGCCGTGCCCCCCCCCCCCCCCCCCCCGCCGTGCCCCCCCGGGGCTTCCCGGCCTGTTTGTGTCCCCGCCCGCACCCCCGCCTTTGTGCCCAGCGGCCTCCCCGGCCGTGTCGCAGCCCTGCTCCGCCGGGGGGCAGTGGCCGTAACGGGGAGCGCGGCGGCCGCCCGAGCCGCCTCCCGCCCCGGCTGCAGCCGGCGCCGCGGAGCGCCCCAGCACTCGGTACGGGAGCCGGCGGGCTCGGCGGCGGGAGTGCGTCAGGCGGCGGTTCCGCTCCGCAAAGCGCCCCGCTGCGCCCGCCCTGCGCCCCGCGGAACTTTCCCGCTCGCCGGGCGCCCGCGGAGCGCAGGGTCCCGCCGAGCTGCCCCCGGGGCCGCCGGCCGCGCAGCACCGCCGGAGCGGGAGCGGGACCGGCCGCCGCCGAGTTCACCAGCAAAAGCCCTCGGCTCTGACTGCGGCGCGAACCAGACATCGCGGTTTGGCGTCGTTGCAGTTTTGCAACGATGACTTTTCAGAATGCTCCTTTTCTGAGCCAACATCAGAGAGACTTGGCTTTACATTTGAAACCTAAATATAAATTTAAGGTTTGTGTTTTTTTTTTTAATGCAGCCTCTGTTTGGCCGCTATTGTTTATTAAAATCTCATCTTCGGGCAGTTGCAACATAGTGTCTAGTCTGAATTTCTTTGGTTTACCATCGTTTTCACTGAAGAAAAAAAAAAAAACAACCAACCAAAAAGCCACTAAATTGATGACCTGGGCAGTTCTAACCCAAGTTCAGAATCTAGATATTCCCCTCGCAAATAAACAGAAGCTAAAGCATATAGAAGAGAAATTACTTTGCGGCTTATCTGCAAGCATAACCTGCTCAGGAAATCACCGTGCCCTTCTCCAGGTACAGGTTCCTCTGCATGCGAGGGAGGGAATTGCTAGAGAGGAAAGCAATACTTGTGCGGGGACGAGGGCGCAAATATACACTAATTGTATTTATTTATTTATTTCTGCTGGAAGTTCTCTACTGACAATTGTTTCTCAGGTTCTGCAATAGCAGCTGGGCTTCAGGCCGCAAGCAGGGGGCTGACTTGGCTATCCCTGCTGAAATCCCTCTCTCCTTTCCCACCCGCGTGGGGTCCAGCGCTGCAGCCTTCTCCCTTCTCAGCCCTGCTGAGCTCTGCCTTGCCTTAGGAAGGGACTCACTGTTGGCCACTATTTTGCAATCACATTTGATTTTTTGTCATTGCTATGATGCCCCGGCTGGAAGGATGGTGCCTGGCTTGGTGGCAGCGCTTTGTGTGGGTGCGGAGGCCCTGCTTGCTCGTGCACACCTGGCACCTCTCCCCGCTGGCTGCTGGCTTTGCTCACCGTGCTCAGCTGCCTTGCGCACACTTCCTCCTGCTCCAGGCTCTGCTGGGTTTACACCTCCAGGGTTTGGTAGCGGGGGGCTGCAGGGGTCACCTCTGTGAGGAGTGGGTGGCACTGCCCTGTGCCCGACACAGCTGGTACCCCAGCGGTCCCACTGCATGGCCCAGCTGAGCTCCTCGGAGAAGCTCAGGGTCGGAGGAGGTAGAGGAGTTGGGGGTGAGGCAAGGAAGTGAGCCAGGGGGGCGGGAGGGTAAGTATTTTTGGCTTTGCTTCTCATCATTCAACTCTATTTTTAATAAGGGAGAAATTAATTTTTCCCCAAACAAGTCTGTTTTGCCCATGGTAGTAACTGGTAAAGTGATCTCCCTGTCTTTATCCTGACCCACGAGATTTTACATCTTATTTTCTCCCCTGTCCTGTTGAGGAGGGGAGTGAGAGAGCGGCTGGGTGGGCGGCTGACATCTGGACAAGGTCAACCCACCACAGGTGCTGCAGTCACCAGAAGGGGAACAGAATCCTTTTCAGAACACATTGGTTTCAGTACAGGCTGCATTATAAACTTCTGTGTGTTGTGACGCTCCGGTACTACCAGAGAGGGGTCCTTTTCTCTCTGTTCCGCCACCACCAACAATCTCTTGGCTGCCTTTCCTGCTGGCTCTGCAGGAGGCATTGAGGGTACCAAGAAGATACCTTTTGTGGAAATTCCCATTTGGCAAAAAATCATTCACATTTCACTGCAGTGTAACATTATCTGAACAGAGCAGGTCAGCTTGTGTATTTGTATCCCATAGTCCCCTTGGCAGAATTACACTGTGACCACATGGTGCAGAAATCTCTTTTTACTGTCAATCACTATAATCTTTGCACTTTCCTTACTGTCCCATAAATGATCTCAATTGAACATTCATTACTGGAAAACAGAATGCTCCCCCTCTTTTGCAGCTTCTTGAGAATTTCTCTGTTTTAGGTTGTGAGCATGTGTCTGTCTTATAATATCAGTGATTAAATTGTCTGGAATTTATGCTTTATTCCCTTTAAACAAAATTGTAGATAAATGCTGGGTGAATTTTTTTTTTCCCCATGCACTAAAATCAACAAAGATGCAGTTTCACTTAGTTGCCTCAAATAGTTACAGATTTGGATTATCTTTGCTGAATAGGTTTTTTTTGGTGGCATTTTCAGGGTAAGATTCACAAATAGTCCAGAGTCATTCTCATTAATTTTTCCTCTTCTAGTATCTTAAAGGCTAGATACGTTTTGAAGCATGTAGGAGATCCAGGTCTAGTTCTGTTCTCTGCCTGAGTGAATTTGAGTTCTCATTATTGATCTACTAAGTTATAAGTTATTTGGGGGTGTGAGAAGAGGGAAGAGGAGATTATTTTCCTGCCAATACTATTTCAGTATGTACAAATAACATTAACTGGAGAAGGAATTAGATCAGAGTCTTCTCTCAGGTGAGAACCAGGAGGCTAGAGTCCTGCTCATACTTCTCAATCAGCATTTATTTCCACATGGAATTCAACCGGGCTCCCTCAAGAGAAGCTGGAGGAGCCCCACTTTGCAGCCTGCTGAATGACAGTTGCCCTGGATATAGGAATGTGGATGCAACTCACTGACAAGAAAGTGAACTGAGTTCAGACTGTTAAGGTGTTTTTAACTCTTGTGGTGATACTTCTGGTACTTTTCTTAGGATTTGGATGGATAGAGAAATCACCTGTCCAAAGCAGGGAAACTTACCAGCTTTTTTCCGCCCAGCCCAGTGTTCTTTCTTTTCTTAGAAGTCACTGTAACTTGATGTCATAGCACTGCATAACTTTTCCTTGCCCTCTCTATTTCCTACAGTAAAATTATCACCTGCTCTGATCTTAACACCTGGAGAGTACCTAATTCAGTTTATACTAAGTTCAGTGTAACCTAGAACGCTTCCTGGAAGCATCCATAGTTACTCATTTTCAGAGGTACCTACCACAAGATGAAGAAAACTTTGTCAGGCAACAGAAGAATGTGTATAATTTAGCATGTAACAGTCACTGCTGAATGTTAGCAAAGTGGGCAAGAGCCCTCAGAGGCTGTTCGTGAGCAACATTATTCTTCACCTATTAAGTGTTTCTGAGCCAATGCCAATGTCTAGTTCTTCAAAAAACATTTTCACCACTGTTTGGAGGCAGGTCCACACCGTGCTTGTTTCAGATATAACACCACCTTTTCTTTGAAGATATGCCTGTTCCTTCTTCGATTGCTTGACTAGGGCTGCTGGAAGAGTGGATGATCCCCATCATACCGGGATGCTGTTGTCCTCCTTCTTTCAGTCTCGAGTATTTTTTATGGCACTTGGTGAGCAATTTGCTCTATTTCATGCTACGCTGTTGCTCAGCAAGGTATTTCTGCCTGTCTACTGTTAACAGACTTCAGGAGATAATGTTGCTTGTTTCACAGACCCTTATTAAAAAGCTTGGTTTTGTTTACAGGACTCAGAGTACATATACTTTATATCAGCAACTTTCACCTACACTTCTCTAGTGTAATATTTGTAATAGCATCAATATTTCTGGGGCTCATATTGCAGCTGGTCCTGTGATTCAGCTGCAACTGAATTGGTTTGTGATCTAATAGCTTGATTGCAAATATAGCAGCCTTTTTTTTCCTGCAGCGCATTAAAATCAAGACTTTGAGAAGCAGTTAAGGTCATATGGTAGATATCCTCTTGCTCCCTGAAATTCTCAATATTCTTAAGCACAGGTGCTGCTGTTCCCACCCTCCTACCTCACCACCACCCCCCACCCCCCCTTTTTTTTATATATAGTTATTGCAGTGGAATATGAAATCCTTGGGTTTGCCCCATGACTGCTCATCTCTTGTAAGCATTTTTTATTTCTTTCTCTCTACTGCAGATACACTAGTTTATCTTTTGTGTCTCTGTCCCTGTCCTGCTAACTGAATTTCTTTACTTGGCACTGTTTACCCTTTTTGCACTGCATGTTGTTTTTGATGTCATCTTTTTCCTGCAAAATTTAGCTGACCTTGCTTTTTGCATTGCTTTAGAACTTCCCTATTTGTTTCAATAGTAATCCAAACCAACCAAAACCTCCTCTGCTATAACCAGGAAACGGGCATCTCACAGACAATCTAATCTCTAATTAGAAAATTTTAGTATCTCCATACTTCTAAGTGGGGATGTCAGAATACTTAGATCTATAATTTAAATATCTGTTCCCTCGTTACTTCTTCTTGCTGCTATCAGGAAATAAATAGCCACATTCTCTTGAACTTTCTAGGTACACTAGCCATTTCAGCATCTCAAATATCGTTCCTTGTCATGGTAGAAAAATATTTACATTCAAAGTATTTCAACTTAGAATAGGCAACATATAAGTGGATCTCTATGTGCTCTGTTATCATGGAAAAGTAATTTGATTATTTTTACGGAATAATGCTTGGGAACTTCAGCCTTCATTTAAAAAATCTGAATCTGAACTGTTCTTAGAGTTGCAACATTAACCCAAATATGTAATGTAATCAGAAAACAGAATATCTGTAAAAAAAGGGAATATAACGAAGTTTTGCAACGAAAACTGAAAGGTCTGATTCTTCCCTAATGTAAATTTTATTTACCTTTAACTACCATAATGTATCCTTAAGCAAAGTTGTCCTACAATATTAATCTGATTATACCAAACTCAGCATCCTAGAGAATCAGGCTCAGTGAGCGCATGTGAAATTGCTTCAGATTGCAGAACACAACTAGGCGTTAATAGCAGAATTGTTTCAAAGCAGATAATGGCACACAATGGGTTGTTATTCTTGTGATAATATCTCCGATTAGCAAGGGTACAAAAGTGTAAGTAAAAATTTATTCCATAGTCAGGGCATAACATACCAAAAAAAGGGCAACTAACTATTCTGTCTTGTTTTAGAAGACAGTGTGACTTAATAATAATAATCCAAATAGTAAATGCTGATCTATGAGCAGTTTTACAATAAAACCTGCCTAGACATGAAGTTAGTTTAGAAGATTCTTGCCAAAATTCCACGTTAGTTCAGACTGCAGAGATACCAGGAGAATTCTCAGAATTGTCTATTCTCAAACCTTTTAAAGGAGAACACACCATTGCAGTGTAAATCAGCTACCCTAGTGAACCTGACACCGAGAAAAAGCATCTCTCGAGACAAATGTAAAAAAGGATTTGACACATGCAAGAACTGAGAGATAATTAAAAGCTAAACAAGCCTACAAACATATTTTGTTCTACAATTGTTATCGCAAACCCAAATGAGCACAGAAATGAACTGCTTCATGTGATCTAAACAACCCCATCAAACATTAATATTATCTGATGAAAAGCATGAAAGAAGTGGCAGCTGAGATCTCAGAACAAAGAGAACCAGCATGTTAGATGCAATACCTATATTTTAACAAGTTGGACTACAGAAGCTCTGTATCAGAACTTGGATGCCACCATTGTAACTGGAGGCCAACGGTTCTACTCTAAGCACACACAGATATCAGAGAAAACAGGGGCAGATTTCTTATGATGAAAATTACCTATTTCAATTTTCTTGCCTGGAGGAAGAGAGGAGCAAGTACAGAACTTTAAAAAAGTCTAGTAAACAACCAGAAACAACTCATCGTTATAAAGTATATTTTGCTAGATATGGAAGTCATACCTATAAACATATGAGTACATCAGTATCAGTATCATAGATAGTAGTGCATCACAGAGATACTCCAGCTAGTTTTTATCAAACTTCTTGGCGAGATAAATTAGATCATTTAGAACTCTGTTTTGCCATAGCTCTAGTATATGAAGTGTGAGCTAGCTTGTTTACAGCCTGTTTGGATATCAACACACTGGCCTGAAGGATATACATGCTTGCTGTCTATTCTAAAGATGTGGTCTCATCTTATGTATTTTGGCCAGCTTTCTGCATCCCGGGACAACTGACTTTGTTTCTGCCTGTCTTAAAGCACTTCTTCAAGGCAGTTCTACAGGCTATTTACATTATTTTTGTGTGGTCACCCAAATATCTACACCTTTACAGAAAAGATTCAGGCTTCCCCCTTAGCCCTACCAAAACTCACTGACAGTATGCTCATCTGATGACGAATTTTCACTCACATACATTGTAATTTCTTTGGGTCCTGATCAGATTTTCCACCAGTGAAACATTTTCCCCTTTTGAAACATTATTGTTGGGGTTGTCCTATTTGTGCACACCAAAGATTTCAGGTAAAAAATAAAAATGCCCGATTTGGGGCAAACTGGCCTTTTAATAGAAAACTATCAGAACTTTTGTTAGTGTTCATATGCTACTTCCAGCGTTTTTCTGCCAAACTGATTCACCCATATGACCTTATTTTTCTTCTTCAGTTATATGTTAAGGATATACCCATCTCTTCTTTAGTTGTATTTGATGATCTGTACATGTTGCCGAAGGTGTGCCTTTGGACTTCCCTAGCTAACACATTTGTCTGTAATATTCTTAGGTTCTTCTCTTCTGAGATGTCTATACATTTAAATGTCCTCACTATTACACGCTGTCCTCTGATTTTTTTCTACCAACTTTATATCTCTGAGATTACTATCAGATTTTAATGTTCAAGTCACACAAGTGATTTATGTTTCAGTAACTTGCGTTGTACCCCCTTCACCAAGAATTTGTTTCAGAGTCTACACAAACCAGCACAATCCGTCATGCTTACCTGACATTTTAAAACAATCACAGTCAAAATAACAACCACTATTTGTTTTAGTTATTATTATTATAAATGGTTCATGAAAGTGTATATCCTGTAGAGTAAGACAGAAATTTGGGAGAGATTATGATGTATAGTGTATCATACACAAGGTGGTAAAAATACCCTGTACAGTATGAATTTGAGTTCTATTTTCTGCACAGCTTTCACATTCATGGAACACTTCCTGCTGGCAGAATTAGCAATACTTTTTCACAATCTTTCAAAATCTGTCACAGTTCAACTGCTGTAAATGCAACAGATACTTTAAAAAAATGCATCACAAGGTTGACCACTTTCGAAAGAGGGGCAATTCAATTGCTGGATGCATTTTTACCATGAGCAAAGAATACTATTCTGTAAGAAAAAGTAAAGATAGGAAATTAAGTCTGTAGAAGAAAAGTCAGACAGATTCAGGAGGAGTTATATTCTTCATGCAAGAGAATGCAGAGTGTATGATGTTACTTTCCCACTTTGTCAGTGAAATGCAGGTGTACAACAGCAACCGGCATGTTTCATAATTTCATAAAGCTTATATGTTAAATCATTAAACTAAAGATCACTTACTTTCTCTGAATTGGTGAGCAGCATTTTTCCTGTTCTTTTAAGCAATAGTTAATAAAATAATAATAAACAACTCATAAATTGTTAAACGTGCTGAATGCTTGAACTTTTACATAGTTTCTTTCATATTTTCTAATACACGTGCAGAAAGATTTCTTTGAAGTAAATACTATTCCTAGAAAACATGATTGTATGTGGCTTTTGCACACAAAACACAAACCCAAATGCAATTAAGTCAAGAATTTGATTGCATAGCATAGTTTATATTCCCACTCCCTCACCTTTAACCCTTTTAAGTGGACAATGGGGTTTTCTTTCTTGTTATATAAATCATTGCCTGTGGAAACACTTCCTCAAACCTCTGGACAATTACATTCGATTATCTGTAATGTTATATTTTCGAATTATGAATAAATACTGTAGCTTGCTGTTTTTTCATGCCATTATTCTTTAATGAAATCCAAAGTGACCAGTAACAGAGTTCAAAACCTTTGCAGATTTTCAAATTATGGGATTAAGTCTCATTTAAGTATTGCTTTTCCTGCCCTGCAAATGCAAATGCATTGTGTTTGTTGAAGTAATCAGAGGTAAATTAAAAATCTCAGCACACTCTCTAGGGAATTCAACTCTTCCCAAACCTTACATCAAGTGAAAGCCTGAGTGAGTGTATAGGTATTCAATATGACAGGAGGGACTAGAATCCATGGTTTGCTGCAGTCTGGACCTTCCTTTGTTCCCACCTATATTCAACCAAAGATGTACTCATACAGGGACCATCCGCACGAAGGCCCCATTTAATATGAGTTACCAGTGCAAATAAAAAGATGGAAGCAATATGTGGTATTACCAGACTTAAGCTCTACAAAGACAAGTACACAAGAGTAAACAGAAGGTCCTAGATCAGCTTTAACAACAAACAGATTTTTCAGGATAGTATGCATCCAGTCACCCTTGTGAGTGCTACATACACAGGGACCACGGAGACTGCCAGCCCAGCGCGGATCTGACCAACACTAGATTGGACGCTGTCACTGTGAGATAAACAGGCAGGCTCCAAGTGGTTAGACAGTGTAGAATCCACATGAAAAACTGATCCATTGCTAGGAATGTCTGTGGAAAGTGATTTTTGAGAAACGTAATAATTTTTGTTGAAAAAAGGTTAAGGCACAGGTTATTTAGTAATTTCCTGAAATGATGGATCACACAGATGGCATATGAAATTATTATATGTGCAGGAGTACATTACATTTATAAATATATATATTTACAACGTCAGCAAACAATTTGTGATCAGTCAGTAGGCTCAGTTTTCTTCAACATAATATTTGATAAAGAATAGCTGATGGAAAACAAATAAGATCATCTACCAATCTGTTCAAGCAATTTGCAAACAGAAAGGACGACTCAATTTGATTAATATGTTTCTTACCGCAAATTCTTTCCCAAGCTACTCACAGGATTAATAGTGGCTTACAAAGTATTTAGTACTGCTACACAGAAATACCATAGACGTTAAACTTCTCAGCAGCTAAACTTTGCATGTGATAAGTGAATAACACTATAAACCATAGAATTGCTCCTTTGGAATGTACTGTACTAAGTAACCAGCTTTCTGTGGGGTTATATTTATGCGTGCACAGACTGGTATTTATTTGAGCTCAAAAAGTAATTTCACATAGGAACGACACGTAACACGCATTGATATTCAGTTGTTACAATGCGTTACCATTGATAAGGGTAACAGCAGCAAACCTCAACCTGAGCTTGGACAACTAATTTGTGTGGTCGTTCTAGCCTGCAAAAAGGCTAAGACCTGCAAATCAAGGACTGATATTGAGAGTTTTCTCTTCTTCCCCAGGAGAGCTGTAGCTGTATTTGAGATCTTGAGGTCTTGCCCTCAGTTAGCTTTCCTGAGAAATTATCCTTGGATTACCTTGGATCATTGATTCCATTAATGTAAGGGCAGTAGATATTATCTATTGCCAGATTTAAGATTTAACTTACCACTCACAACTAAGTATGAGTCTTGCAAATGGTAATGCAACGTTTTTAATGAGCAGCTAATATATCTGTTGAGCAGCACATGTAGATCACTCTCCTCAAAGACAGACTGCTTATCACATTGCCTTTACTTCTAAATCTTTCTTTTAAAGCAGATGCATTCAGGTTTAAGATCAGTTTTAAAATTCTGGATAAAAATTAGTACCCTTGAAAGATCTATTTCTCCTTACCATGTTTTTAAAATCTAGTATTAGCTGTATTAATTTGCACAAAAGATTTAAAAAGAGCCTTCTGTAGACTCTACTTTTGTGTACTGTGGCAGAATGAATTATGAATGATTGCATCATTTACATTCTAGGTTTAGTTTTCAAGTATGGTTGATTTTGCTTAAATGAGAATCCTGTAGCTATTTAGTAATTAGGACTGATAGTTCTATGAAGTTTATAATTGGTCCCCAAACAGGTGTTCCCTTTCTTTTTGTAAAAAATAGGTATATTTTCACCCTGCTGCATGTGAGCTCATGGAAATTTCCTGAACATAAAAATATACAATATTCATAACAATTTTTTATTATAAAATCAAAATCATACTTCAATTTAAATGCCTACTCTGCTAATGCATTGAATTTGAGCTTCACTCAGGCACTTGCAACAGCGCTGCGCACCCTTGACCATGAACAAAGTTAACAACTGCAGTTGCTCACTACAGATGGTCTGGTAATATTTTATGGGAGTCTCTATAATGAGTTTAGCTGTTCTAAATAATTATGGATAAGTTAAATATATAATGCTGTTTTTCAGTAGACTGTGTCTGCCACATACAGATAGATGTTTTTGAATGTAATGAAAATAAACCTGTTATTGCCTATAAAAATCAGGTATAATTTACATTGACTGAGTGTCAGGAATCACACAAAACTTGAAGGGGTAACCCCCCTGAAGTTTCTGAGAATTCTTTGCTGTATTATCTTAAGTTTGTGTCTCTCTTTTGAAAATGGCAGCAGCTGGCAATCATTTATTATATTTGATTGTTCTCTAATGATTTGAGCCCAGACAAGTTACCTTACCATCACTGCAGGCAATTTTTATGTAAAGCACCAGTATTGACTACAAGAGATCTGATGGCAGTTTTAAAACCTTTCTGCATTAATAGCCTTCTCACTGCATTTAAGCATCCTGTCTCTTAGATGATGTGATTAACGTGACACTGCCATTATAAGTCCTAAGTACCCACTTTTAATGGTGACAACATCTATTCTTCAAAATGGTAATTGCCTAATGCTATCTTTCTTTGCAATTTATGACCACCTTGGGAAAAATACGCCTTTAAAATTACACAAATATTTAGTTAGAAATATGTAATTAACCAGTTACCTCATTGGAATTACTTTAGGGTGGAATCATAGAATCGTTTAGGTTGGAAAAGACCTTTAAGATCATCAAGTCCAACCGTTGACCCAGGACTGCCAAGCCCACCACTAAACCATGTCCCTGAGCACTGCATCTACACATTTTTTAAGCACTTCCAGGGATGGTGACTCCACCACCTCCCTGGGCAGCCTGTTCCTCTGCTTGACCACCTTTCAGTGAAGAAATTGTTCTTAATACCCAATTGAAACCTCCCCTGGTGCAACCCCAGGCTGTTTTCTCTTGTCCTGTCCCGTGTTACTTGGGAGAAGAGGCTGACACACACGTCACTACAGCCTCCTTGCAGGCACTTTCAGAGGGTGATAAGATCCACCCTGAGCCTCCGTTTCTGCAGCCTAAACAACCGCAGTGTGCCCCAGCCCCTTCCCCAGCCCCTGCCCGGCTCTGGACACGCTGCAGCCCCTCAGTGTCCCCCCTGCAGTGAGGGCCCAGCGCTGACCCCAGGATTCGAGGGGCGGCCGCACCAGTGCCCAGCGCAGGGGGACGGTCACTGCCCCGGCCCCGCTGGCCACGCTTTGTCTGACACGAGCCAGGCGCTGCTGGCCTCCTTGGCCACCCGGGCCCCCGGGGGGCTCATGCCCAGCCGGCCCAGGCAGCCCCCCAGGCCCATTCCCGCCGGGCAGGGCCCAGCCGCTCGCCCCAGGCTGCAGCGCTGTGTGGGGCTGGTGTGACCCACGGGCAGGGCCCGGCGCTGGGCCCGGCTGAGCCTCACACAACCGGCCTCGGCCCATGGGCCCGGCCTGCCCGGCCCCTCTGCAGAGCCCCCTGCCCCAGCAGGGCAGCGCTTTGTGCTGTCTCCCAACTCGCTGAGGGTGCACTCCATCCCCTCATCCAGATAACTGATAAAGGTACTAAACACAACTGGTCAGAACAGGATAGCTACATAATACGGGATATTAAAGGCTTTTACTTGCACTCAGATAGTTAGCATCCATTTCACTGTTCCCTTGGGAATTCAGAAGATGGCTGCCAAAGTCATGACCTTGGCAGGAAATGGAGGGACTCTGAGCAAGACCATGACTTGCTCCAGAGTGAAGTCAGGCTGATCTACCAGCCATCGCTGACTTTGGACTCCTCGCACACGCTCGTCTGTTTCCCCGCCTGTCCTTCAGAAGGACAGTTTGGAACATAGTGGCTCTGGGACACACACCCTCTTGGTAGTTGTCACAACACAGCCCTGTTTCTGAGTTTGAGTTGCTAAACTATAATAATATCAATCCACTGTAATGAATGTTGAGATGTGGAATCTGATGGAGAGAGGGAAAACTTGGAGAATCAGTCACTAGAGCTAAAAAAGCTAAAAACCACAGGCCCTTTTATCTCTAGGAAGGGGTAATATTTGATGAAAACAAAAGTAATTTGAGAAGAACCGAACTCATCTTATCTGCTGTTAGCAAAGCAGTTCTTCAAAGAGATATTAGACCCAATCAGTACAATACTGCACCACTTCAGAATTTAAATGAACAAGAGAATTTGGCATAATTGTTAGATCATGTTTCATTATTGACAGTCTTTTTAATTGGAGAATAATAGCTTCAGAAAAAATTGTAGGAGACATTTAATTTCTGTGAAAAAAACCCCAGCTTTCTGGCCTAAAATTGACAGTTACTTTTCCACTTGTTTTAGCTGAAGAAAATTTGAGTGCTTTAGATAAAAAAAAATAGATTCTCAATGAAAAATCAAATTTTGCTACAGGTAATTCTGGTTTGTTGAAGGCAATTTAACAGTCACATATAGTCTCCTCTAAAATCCATTACAGTCCCCAGACAGACTCCTATAAATGCTATAAATGGTTGAACTTCATCTATCTGTGCTCAGCTTTGACTGCCACACTGCTTTCCTCCTTTTTTTTTTTTTTTTCCTTTGTTTGTGATGGATTAATAACTAAATGGTCTGCTTTCCAGTTCATAGGCTACTGTTTGGTCCTTCAAGGTGCTAAGCACTTCCAGTTCCATTTGAAGTCCAAAGAACCTACAACACAGACCACTGCCCAGAGGATGCTCGCTTCCCTGCTTTATCAGCTCCAGTCAAATGATGACGGAGCCAGTCCTCTCTGCTCCCAACATTCAAGGCTTTCCTCACAGATGCACTATCAGGCTGGCACCCCTCAGACCCATATTCCCTGCATGCCACTGAAAAAGAGAATAATTAAATCTCACATTTTACACAACTATAGTTAATTGTGCCCTTAAAAATTCCATGGAGAAATGCTCTTAGCAAAATGTAAAATTTTATTCAATATCCAACATAAAAACACCCACAAAACACAACAAACAATTGTATTCTGCTGTGCCTTGTTATTCTTTCTGCTATTCAAATGTTTGGCAACAAGTCTTTTGTTGACGAAATAAAAAATGAGGGAAGTCAGTGACAATTATTTATCATGTAACCATGCAGGACATTAAGAATTATATGTTCACCTGAATTTATAAATTTACAAAGATTTATTTAAAAACGTCCTCTAGACAGATCAACGACCGTGTTTTTTATTATTATAAATGACAAGCTGCTGGGAAACAGAACATAAATAGTAAAGTACTGACTGATGCATCTAAAGGAAAAGCCAAGGATTTGAGAAAGGACAAAAAGTTTGAAAGGCTTGACTGTAGTTATAATTAAGCCCCAGTTTCTTTTGGGGCTAAATGGCTCACCAGTGCCATTCTGCTCAGTGTCCCAGTGCAGCCAAAATAGGAATGCTGTTGACTTAATACTTCCTTGATCAAAGAATAAAAGCAGTAAGAACTGTGTTTGTGGCACAAATGTCTTATAGCTCTCAATATGATAAATAATGTATTGAGACAGTACAGAAAGAGTTTGTAACATTTTGATGGAGCAGAAGGAAGCAAATTTATTTAGTCATGGTTTGTGCATTGTTGGAAGATAAAAACGGTAAAGAGTGAAAAGTCCAAATTTCAAAAGTTGTCAACAAGACTTCTGTCCCCCTACAACAGATCCCATTGATATTGCATAGCTGGAGATTGAGTACACCCTCCTGGTGTCTACAAGAACCTGTGTCAAACTCCAAGTTCCCTAGAAGAAACACATGTGTAAGGACTGGAAGCAATGCTGCCCAGCCCATCTGCAAGAACATCTCAACAGTACCAAACATTCAAGTCATAAGATTTGAGAAGCAAATGTTCTGGGAGACTTGAGCTGAGAGGACATACACAGTGATACAATAGAGTTGTTACTTCAAATCTGAGTGTGAATACTTTGCAGGATTTCTTGGATTTAGTATCACAATGAGACAGTACACCCCCGCTTCCAAAATCATGAAAATGCTGGTATTAAACACATGCAAAGTCTTAATGGATTACTGAGAATTTTGACTAAGATTTCAGCATGTGGTCCTATGAGGATTTATTATGTAAATGAGTGGATACAAGCAAAATTAATTAGATGTTTCATGTGTTCTATAAGAAAGAAGAAAACTGCTTTTCTATTTTCAGAAGGAAACAGGTGGTAACCAGTTTACAACACAAGTCTGTCCATATGTAATAGCAACAAAAGAACCTATATCATCCCAGACAGTCATTCTGTATTTCCTTATACTATTTGTGAAGGAAAAGCAATGTGACAGGCAAGGCTGCAAGCAGAGGAATTGCCCACAAGATGTTTTACAAATTGCAGTAGAAAAAGCTTTTGAAAGGGAAGCAAAATACAGGAGAGCAGAAACAATTCGATATGCAGCACACTAAATTCAGAAGTGCCAGCAGGCAAAGTGCATTTCCTCAGTTTTGAAAAACATGTTTGTCAGGTTTATTTATTTATTTACTTCACAGAATAAATTCTTCCAAAGGAGAATTGCTTAGCACAGCTTCTAAAAAGCAACTGAGCCTTGTAGTGACACCTTTATGTACATCTAATGAAGAAACTGAAAATACATTGGATTAGAGAGATGAAGGGCACTCAGGTTCAAAGAAAGTGCTCTCTTTTGTGAGTACAGCCTATGTATTCTCTCTATAACCTGAAAGCAGGTGTCCCAACCTGTATTAGGTATATATTATCCCTCTTGTTGAAGGCAACTGTCTTCCCTATATACCACTTTCTTGCCACAGCTGCCCAACGGCCTGCCCCACAGAAGTCATACCAGAGCAGAGCTCTCCAAGTGGAGGATGGGCATTCTCTCTCTGCCCGCATGCGGGGACTAAGCACAGTCCTCTTATCTTACCAGCTTTCAAAGCAGTGAAAGGGGAAGGTCTTATTTTGTATTTTTCATATAAATTGCTGGCCTCTCAAAGCCATGACGAGGAAAGCCTTTCACACTACGTGTAACAAGTAGATTGGGACACACTGAATCCATGGTCCTTATCTGTTAGTCATCTATATACTTGAGGATTCTGACAAGTTCTGTTCTCTGTAGAAAATAATTATACAAATGATGCAGCTGTTATTAGATAGCTTTGATTAGCTGCAAGTGCCAGAGAATTCAAAGATTTAGTAGAAGATTCTGTTCACTTGAATTCATCCAGAAATGTGCTATTTTGATCTAAGGATGTGATCACTTTTAATGATTGTATTCTTTGGCTTAATAATTCCTTACCAATGTAATGGATCAGAAATTAGTCTCTATTTCTGCCATTTGCTGCCGTTTCCAAGGGCCCTACAGAGCTGTGACTGCCTTGCTAATGCATCCTGCTTGCTAATGGCTTTTCCAACAGCTTTTCTTGCACAGCCTCTTTTTGTGACACTGGTCAGTTTGCTTTTGACAGCTCTGGGTGAGTTTCTAAGCTGCTGGCTGGTGATTTTGATTTCTCATCTCTCCATGTTGGTTAAAAGTATATTACTCTGGAATCAGACTCTTTTATAGACATTTACTTTTTAGGGTGCCTGATTTTACATTTTGGGTGGCTCCAGGTCTCACAGCCATATGTTTGCGCTGAGACTGCACTGGAGTTTAAAACTCTCACTCTTGTTGTAAGTCTATACAGATTTCTTTTTTTCATATTTTTCTGCATTTCTGTTTTCGGATACAAACATCTTTCCTATTTTTAATATGATTCCTCTTGAATCCTCTGTTATCTAGTATGAGTCCTATGGTATGTTGCCTTCCAATGTGACTAATTTCCCTGGCATTTGATCTTGAAGGATTTTATTTTGCCATCTGTGATTTTAATTTGCTGGACTGCCCTTTTTGACTGATTTTGTATGTCTTCCTTCACAAATCGACCTAGCAGTTGTTAATGGTATAGTGTCTATGGCTTTCCTTCCAACAGTGAAAAGAATAGACATCATTCAGTCTCTTGTAAGTGTGGACCCACAGTTTCTAGAGTTGAAGTACTCCTGCTCTGGGCAAAAGAAATATTGGCTTTTCTTTAACAAGAATCTCATGCGTAACAGAAGTAGCGCTCCCTGCCCCATTTGGGGCTTGGAGATAAGCACTCCGGATGGGATCTGAACACACGCTACAGAGTGCTCATAAAATAGACGAATCTCTGTTATGGATATGCAGTTAGCTGGACATGCTTCCTTTCTGAGTTTTCAGAGTGCATTCATCCCCAGCTGTCAGACCTTTTGTCTCTTTTGAGATGAAATGTCAAAACGGCTGAGAAACTGTCAAACCCTGCATACAACTATGCACTCTGTTCAACTGATTTGAAGCATCTGTGGCATACTCCCGTTTAGGAGAAGTGTGTACTGGTCTGGAAATCCATTTAAACAACAAAACACCATATACGTTAGCAGTAGAAATAAAGCATATAATCACAGGTTCCTGAGACTGATGTACTTACTCCTTGCCAGCTTGGTGGCAACATAGGCAAGGCTAACTTCTTCATGCACATTCAAACAAGCCTCATATCTTAGTTTGGTTCCCTGATAGCTGTTTTTCTGCAATAAGTCAATCTCCTTCCTTCAGTCACAGTTAAGTCTTTTGTTAGTCTGTCATGGGCCTTTCCATTATGGGACAAAGCAAGTTTTGTAGGTTCACAGCCACAGCAAAAATAGCAAAATTAGTAGTTTTGGTATTACACTTTAACTCAAGTCTTTGCAAAGAGGTGGCTATCATGAGCTATTCTTTTCCTTCCAGTGGGTCTTGCAGACATTTCACTACTAAGCTAACTGTACTCTTTATGCAGCCCATAATACGGTCAACATGCCCAGCCTCATAAATTCTCACAGGATGACTCCAAATCTATTGAAATCCTTTTACAATCCACAACATGTCCTTCCTCAGTTCCATGTTTGGACAAGTCCATGAACAGTTATAGGGACAAGTAAAAGACTTCCCTTTCCTGCTAAAAGAGTCCTAGCATTCCCTTGTTCTTAACAGCAAAGGACGCAGACGGGGCCTGAACCAGGCACCCAGCAGAGGAAGGCTCTTGCCTGCTGTCCTGCTCATGCATAGCCAATTGACCTGGGGCACTGCATGTCTTACATGTTCCTATGGCTTCAGTTTCAATTATTATTTCAATATAGGACTCAACACAATTGTACTTTTAAAAAGTGATGGTGAAAAACCAGTCAAATGTAATAAAACAGGAGAGAAAAGAGTAAGATTGAACACTTGACTTGTAACTAATAGGATTCTTCACCCATTGTATTTAGAGTAATTATATTTGAAATTCCTGGGGAATTGAAGAAAGATTTTTATCAACTGACATGACACATGATGTCGTAGGTGCTACTATGCTTTTTCCATAAGCTACACATATCTGAGTTCTCCCACAGACATTCTACAAATCATTCCTCAGACTACTTAACCTTCATTAGTGCTGTCATGACCCTTCCAGAAAGAAGAAGAGATACAAGAAAATTGTTTAATCTTCATTTTATGAATGAATTTAGTTGTGGAATCTTTTACCAGATAAGAATACCTTCTTGTGAAGAGCACTGCTATGCAGTTCTGGCACCAAAAAAAGAATACAGTGCTTTAGTTTTCATTTTATTAGTGATTCTCTATGAATCTGTGCACTAGCCTTTTAATACTGGAAAATTAGTTTGAAAACATGAAAGGTTAGAATCTGTTCGTGACTAACACTATAGGAATATTTTTTTTTTAATAACTTGTAATCAGAAGCTTTAGAACTTCATAATGTGACTAGTGCAGCAGATACCAATCTAACTTACTCAAAACACATATCTAGAATTCTATGCTTGCCATAAATTACCTCGTATTTACACAGATGTAAATCAGAACAGTATCAGTTGTCTCTTCACTGGCATAATAGGATATTACCAATGTCAAGTCTCTCCACCTTGCTTCATTTGAACAATATAACTGTCCCAAATCTGTTCTTCTCTCTTCCTTCTCTGTTTCATTATTTTCAAGCATTTGCTCAGTTCTTCTCTACAAATCTTTGTAGATCCTTGATATCTGTCAGCTCCTGACTGTAGTGTATCCCTTGGGCATTTAAACAGAACAAATGAGATACCAATTCCTAGTAGGTAGAAGTCAGTATTAGATTTTGTCTAGCTACATATGTACACATATAGAAAGCTCTTGCGTATTCCAGATGTTCAAGCATATGGGGAAAAAGATTCAGTGAATTGGAACCTTTTCATATAATTATTCTGTGAAAAGCTCTCTAGCTGTCTACTTCACTGAGAATTTTCTAGCTTTCTGAATGAAGAATAGGCTGCCGTTCACAGATGTGGCTACTCCTGTGAACCCAGTGCCTAACGTTACATTTCTGATACTATGAAAGAGCAAGTTGGGAAATGAGCTGTGTGCCATATACTGCATCTTATCCTGCTGATGAGCAGACAAATTATTTAGGGAATTCCCATTCAAAGAACAGATCAAAGAGATAACTCTGTGTGCTCTATTTTTGAAGTAACATGATGTTTTGAAAATTAAAGTCTTTACCTGATCCATGAGCTTTTTCTGACGTTCTAGAAAATATCAGGTAACATGTCATTCATTGTAGTATAACTTTACTGTCTAGCTTCAGCAGCACTATTAATTCAGGTCTATATCTGATGTTTTGGTTGTTGTTGTTGTTATTATTATTATTATTGTTATTATCTTAATCACCATCAGCATCAAAAGTTCTACAGACAGGTCTCCTGCAAGCATAGCTGTCCAGTTTACCAAGATGGCAAAAACCGCAATCTTTAGAAAATTAGAAATATTATGTTGGAATTTTTCTTTAGTGCTTCCCAAAGAAATTTGCTGTGCAGTTTTTCTCCTGGACATTACTGTTGCGGACCCTCTTATATTTCATGCTGGTTTATGCTGTGAGACTTTAGAGGTCTGTGAGAGCCATGTTATCAAAATCGATACAGACAGCTTTCATATTTTGATTCTTAGTATGTAAACTTTTTTAGATAGCTGAGTTCTTCCATTCCTGTAATTTCCTCTTCATCACTGTGTCCTTTTCCTACTCTGCCTAGAGTGAGATTTAGCTGAAAATGGTGTTTTGAAATATAGAGAATGATCTTGCTATTTCTTTTGAATACTATCATTACTGGAATTCATTTTTTAAAAAAGAACCAACACAAAACCTGCTAAGACTCATGTCATAACGCTGCCTTCCCCACAATTAACAGAAAGCCATGCCATTGATTCATTTATTGTATCCTTGCCTAGCAGACAATGCACAAAATTGGCTGCTCTTTTTGTCTCTCCAAACCAGTCTTTTCTGGGCAGGTTCCTTTCTCTTTTTCTGAAATCAAGTCTTTCCTTGTGAATGGTGCCTGACTGACAGCCTTGAAAGCTCCATTTTTCTTTATATAGAGAGGAAATTCACAGTCAAAGTTTGGAGTGTGAGACTGCCCATAGCGACCTGCACACCATGCCAACGCTGGTTCAGTAGATCTCTCCACTTTGAATCAGGCACTGGTTAAGTCTGTGAGTGACTTTTTCCCTGATGAATCTGACAGCTGAAATGCAACTAGTATAAATACCATTAATTTTTGTGATAAGACATCAATATCCTAGGAACAATTTTGAAACTACCAGTTTATTTCACAGAGTTGGGGATGTTTTTTTCATTGTCATCCTTAAAATCCTTTCAATCTAAACCCTACCTGCGGCATATTATTTCTATGTGAGTGATCCGTCTGGAACAGGAGTAACAGCATTTAACATCTCTTTGTTTTAGGTGACTGAAAAACACATTCCTATTTTATTTTGATGCTCCTCTCACTGTATTATATCACAAATCCGTGCATTCATGCACCCACAGCAATTCTGGGCTCATATGGATTCATTGCTTTGTTTCTCCTCAAAGGCTGCTAGAAAGCCAGAAGTTGTTTTTAGACCCTAGGCAGAACAGAGTTCATACAACCAGTGTCACATCCCCCTTAAAAGTGGTGTTTTTCAGGTGCTTCTGCGTGCACTAGAGGCCCTGGGTTTAATTTGTCTCTTTGTCGAACTGCACAAGCAGTCCTTTCCAAAGAGTGAAGGCACCTACGAGATTCAGTAAAAATAAATGACCACCAGACATCATACTCACATCAGCAGTGAGCCAAAGCAGAAAAGCTTTGGCAAAACCAGCTAACCAACAAACAAACAAAGCTGAAGACAAGAGGAACTGTGCTAAAACCCTTCTTCACCAGACCACAGCAAGAGGTATTACAAACTTTCATTGCGCAGCAGCATTGCAGCGCACTGAGCAGTGCTATAGGTGACGGGCTCCCAGCTGCAGCTGCCCTGCAGAAGGTAATGGCAGCTCCGCCGCCCCCTGCACCCCCCGAGCTGCAGCGGCTCCGTGCAGCTCACCAGGGCCTTGCGTCAAAATCTACAGAACAGAAGAAGATCAATTATTAAATATAATGAAATGCATTATCTTATAAACTGCGCAGGGAGGAACTCAAATTTCATTTTTCTGTATCCAGCTCTTCATTACCATTTTGGGAAGAGTTAGAAGCTACAGCTCTCCTTCTGCCTATTGTCTTTTAATCCTCTCGTTCCCAAGTTACTCACTATAGCATAAAAGTGCCATAAACCTAATGCTGTGAAGTTTTATGTCCTTACAGTAACAAATCCTAAAAGCAGAAGGCACACTTGTTGCTTATATGTCCCTCTTCTCGAGCTGCTTCCCCGGCGTGCTTCCCTATTCCTAAAGGCATGCCAGCTCTCCTCATCTTCCTACTGTCAAACTCAGCTCAAGGTGGGGGCAGATGGGTCCAAAATCCAACTATATTGCAAAGCAAACATGTTTATTGCAGCCACAGGTACAGGAAAAGCAATGTTAAAACTGTCTGTCAGTTTCATTTATTAATTCATTTTGGGCTTAAGATGGGGGTTTACAAACTAAGTAGCCCAAATTAGATTACAGAGACTTTTCCAACTGCATGGAGACGTTAAGGTATTATATGCATCCAGGGTTGTTTGAAACCCTTGGGTTGAGAACAATTACTGCAGAATGCTATTAATATTGTCGTGTGCTTTATGCTGAATTGTAGGTGTCATAAAAAAAAGAACTTGAGACGAAGAGCATACTTTATTTCGGCATGCACAGTGCAAGGCAGAGCAGCTCCCTTGGGATGCCAGTGTAACTGGGGTGCACCTACACTAACAGCAGTGATAATAACTGCTCCATATAACAGCCTGCAAATGTATAGCTTCAAATTTACCGATTTGCTCTTCCTTCTCCTGCTATAACTGCAGCCCCTCAGCATCCTCATACAAAGCTGCAACATCAAATCCAGCTGGTCGTGAGACTCCAAGTGTTATTTACACAAGAATCATCATGGTCATATCGTAGTGCTTCTGTCAGCTACTGGATAGCAGCTCAAGAACCCACCTCGCAACTACTACTGTATTTCATGAGGGAAATCACCTGTTAGTTTGATCCTGTCTCATTCTAGAATTTCTATTCTTCCCCATAAGCACATCACAATATGCTGTGGGGAAAACCCCAACAGCATCACCCCTGAAAAACAGAATCTGAAGCAGCCCAGAAAAAGCTGCATCATGAGACATTTCCCAGAACATTAAGCTCAGTGCAGAACGTTGTCCTGGCTGGCAAGCAAGGTACTGAAGCCAGTGTAAGAAGATAGCATGGCACTGCCGTTCCTGTACAGTTAAATGTTGCATGAAGAGGTAACAAGGCAACCTCATGTAACTTCTTCATCAACAGAAGCCCAAAGGACAATAGGAAGGAGTACAAAGTAGTACATGGATATGGTGAGGGAATAGGAAGCTGCAGCCTCTTGACACATTAAATTATACAAAATCCTGTTGTTTAGCAGGAATCAAGACAAAACCTAAGCTGAGAGACACAGTGGTCAGAAAGGAGAAAGTAGTACAAGATCCTTCAGTAGGTACTTGGGAAACAACTACCTTAAAGTTATCCTAAAGGTCTATTATCCTGGATGCAGAGTACCAACTTGTAAAGGAAACACTAACTTTTAAAGGAAAAATAGATACCTTGTGAAAAGTGATGACACAATCTGCCACAGTCCTTTCCCCAGCACTGTTTTCATTCTGGCCATACAATATTCTGTATTCTAAAGTGATTCTGCATTGTCAGCTGGATACTTTCTGTACCAGATTACTGTGAGGTGTTGCTGCCTGCTATCACTTTCATTTCAAAATCAGTACCAAGCAAACAAGGAGCATCACCTTAGATTACTTTGCAAGGAAAAAAAGTCTACACAAATGATGTGATTATTGTTATCTTAGAATGCATTTCCCCTAATCTTCCTAAACAGAAATTAATTCCAAATAATAATAAAAAATAATTAGACCTAATTAATAATGTATAAAGAATATGGTAATGGTCGTTCCTGAGCATATTTTAATAAAGGAAATTCAGTCACTAGGCAGTCTTTACAGTTATATTTCAGAGGTGATTACTAACTTACTGACCTTTTCTGATATTAGTAAATCTTCAGGTTGCTTGTTATTTCCATTAGTCAATTAAGTTCACTCTAATGTCTTCTGTAACTTATGAAAAGCACCCTATATCTTGATGAAAAACTTCTCTGAGAATATTTAAGATCCATATTCAAAACATGAGCTGGATGGAACATCATTGCTACTCTGAATGAATTAATTTAAATCAGGAAGTCGGGTTTAAGAAGCTACTGGGTGGTTTTTGTTAGAAAGACATGAAAATAAGCAAAATTAAGTGAACAATAGATACCATTAAAGTTTTTCCTTTCTAAGATGCAGAAACCTTCTCCAAGGACTTATTCCTAAGAGGAAAACAAGATACTGTAAAGTTTATTGACTTGCTGTAGAGTTTAAAGTTGTTTCATCTTATGACAGTCATAAAACATAACTCCAGAGGGAGTAAAAAGGTAAGTAAAGGGTTTGTATTTAAATCCTTCTCTGTTTTCTTTGTCTTTATGCTTTCACTCTAGAGCAACTGGCTTGGCAACTCCATCTCCCTTGCCTATCTCCTAAAACACTTCTATTTCAAATATCCAAACATATGAGCCAGGCATTCAGTTCTCACAGTCATTGTGGGAGCTGAACTCAGAAGAATTTGGTGGAATCAAGCACAAGCATATGTTAAAGCAGCAACATAGAAAACAGAAAATATTTGATGTTATTTAACTAGCTCTCTGTTCCAAATGGCACATATAAAAAACCCAAAAACCTAAGCAGATATCTTCAGAACATTAGAAAAGTTATGAGCTCTTGAGGTCCTGATATAGATTGCTCTTCTCTGTTTTTCCCTTGTACTCTACACATACCCATGCCCCAAGAAAGAAATTCACAATTTGTACAGAAATTATCAAACATCTGTTGATCATAAAAACTAAACAAAAAAATCTCTCCAATTAACTTCATAATGTTGTAACACGGCTGCCCACGCCTTTTAAAATATCCTTTCATTCATAAATATCCATTCTTTTTTTTTTTTTTTTTAAATAAGCAGGTAGACAGCCCAGAATACAAATCTATACTTTATCCTCTGTGCTCTTTGCCACGTTTGATCATTGCCTGCTATAAATACTGTATTAATGAATTAGTTAGAAAGAAATCACTCTTTCTTCTTTTTTTCCCTGTATTTTTTAAACTCTTAATAAAAATATAACAGAAGGGAGAACAAGGTACTACAATTGCATTTTCATGTCTTCTGTAACAGACATCCCATTCTTCTCTTGCATCCCACTAGTAACAGTTCATTTGAGCTTAAAGGAATGGCATACATTTCTCTGTTTGTCAAAGGAGCTCCATTTACATTTCCATGGTGACATACACAGCTCTGTTCTTTGTTACTCAGGGGTAAAATGTGCAGGATCTCTGCCACATACTAGAAATGCCAGTACATGCAATTTTAATTGCAAAAAGTCCTTCTCCCCTTTAATTCTATTATTTCTGTCTTGCTCACTTGCCAACTGTCTTGGCATTACTGGCTGTTTCACAACACCCAACTTCTAACTGAGGGGGCAGGAAGCACAGCCTTCTCCTAGGCATTTGGTACACGTCCAATTCCTGCCATCCTCACTTTTTACTAAATTCTTGTTCTCACACAATTCCCATTAACTGATGTGAGAATTTTGACTGCGTAAACATGGAGTCAGGTTGTTCAGATCCAGCCCAGTGTCTGTAAAGTGTAGAGCTCCACTTCTCATCAATAGGCTTGTTTCAGTAAGCAGGAACAACTGCGCCCCAGTGCAACCTGCAGAATCAGGCTTCAACAGTTTGATCAGTGCCTTCCTCTGGAAAGAAAATTTTCTGTCCTTTGACCTGACTTGTTCGATTACGCTGGCCTGTGGAGTGGAAATGGGAGAGCCATTGCAAATACAGAATCTATTTCTGCCTCTCAGTAATACATCATCATATTTCTCCACTGAGGCAGTAAGATGTATGGAAAATAAAATGTTGTCTTGACTTTTCATGGCTCACTCGAGTTACAGACAACATAAAAAATATCGGGCCAGATTCTTACCTGGCAGAGCCAGCACAGATCCAAAAAACATCCAGCCCTTTCTTTTCAAATCCCATCATGATCATTCTTTTCTATATAACTTTTCTCCTTCCTTGCAAGCCAAATGCAATAGTGCCTTTCCTCTAATCCGGCCCCATCACTTTCCTGCAGTTTCAGAGGGAGTGAAACCTGATTCCTGTTGCCAGCCTCAAAAATCATATCAATCACGTGCATGTATTAAAGGCTTTTTTTTGGGTTGTTTGGTTGGTTGGGTTTTTTTTGACAAATACCCCAGGGCAAAAGGACAAAGAATATAAAATACCATAAAATAAATATTTTAAAAGCTAAATAAGACAAATGTTTTTTCCTTTTTCACCTAAAAATAGAAAGCATTTTGAAGTTGTAAAACATAAAAGAATCACATTTCACAGTTGTAAAGACCAGTGAATAAATGGGTAGGGTCCATTAGGTACTGTCCATACATGTGGATGAACTAAAAGCCTTTTAGAAGCTGAAAATGCCTGTCTATTAAGTGTTCAAAAGACAGAACCAAGAGATGCAAACCCTTGTAAGCTGGGATCAAACTTAAAAGTCAAACCTATTATTACAGCAAGTCAATTAGGCTCTTTTCAAACCAGGCTAATACAATAGGAAAAAAAATCATCTGTGAAGCTATTTTCAGGACCTGTTAAGGCTCTGCTCAAAGGTAACATCAAAAGATGGATGTTGGAATATTCACAAATAAAAGAAAACCAGACACAATCAAATCAAGATTAAAGTTTCAGCAGCTACTTTGAAAAAAAAGTCTTCTCCTCTACAGAAATTGAAATACAGCAATGTGATTTTTTTTTTTTTTTAAAAAGAGAATTGCCACAGCCACTGCATACTTTTCCTCTCACCAGTGTCCCTGAAGAATGACCCCTTGAACCACAGTCTCTCCTGGGATGGGGTTCTGCCTCCCCTTTCCAGCTGTCCAGATTAATTTTTTTATTCCCAAATTATGCTAATTCCACGGTGTCATGGCTACGTTGCTGGAAGTATCTATATTAGCTAGTAAAAATAGTTCGATAAGAACAGTATGAATATCCCAGGTAATGCAGATATAACAGGATTACAAAGTTACCTGCCTCATTGGATTTTAAGTAAAATGTACTGTAATTGTTCTCTCTGGAACTCTGTGGCCAGTGTGGACAAGGAATTAGACACCTTCTTAAACCAGCTGATTCTAGCAGAGAGGCAAAGTCACCAAAATGAATAGTCTTGAGATTATCCTTTACTGTTCTGCAAGTATTTGTAAAGATGCAGTTATTTTAAACCATTCTTTTCCTTGTTCCTTGTTTTTTGTGAATAGGAAAGCAAAACTTTTAGCGGATTCATTATTCACAAATGTGTGCTTTTTTAATGATACTAATTTTTTAGTGCAGGTGACCTTATAGGATTTTTTTTTAACAGCTTCTGTTTGCCATAGTATCATTTAAAACTAATTTCCAGTGCATTCTGCTACTATTGGAATAAGAAGCTGTCCCTTTCAGAGATCAAGAGTAGCCCTATGTAGGAACTCTGCCTCTTAACTCCTTTGATTGATTTCATTTATAACATAGTAGCTTTTAATAGTAGCAAGGACTTTTGCTAGAAAGAGTCCCTCCCCTATGATAACATACTGGGAGTCAGCAGTAGGTGACCGGCAATGAATCCGCACAGGTTCACTCAGAGACTGTCTCATGCTGTTGCCGGACATGGTGATTGCAGAGGCAGGATAATGGCTCTTGCCACGGAAGCTCGCACAGTGCCCACCTCTTGGTACCACACTGGAAGGAAACCTATTCAAATCTACCACCATTCTTGCCTTTTGCTCAAGCTGTAACTCAGCTGTGCATTAGTTCTTCCATCCACCTCGTATTCCCACTCCTGCCTGTTCAGCCCCTGACTCTTGGTTCCTGCTTCTGCCTCTGGCTTAGCCCTGTGATTCCTCTGCCTAACCTTTATCCACCCTTAGAGCTGCTAAATCTCTATAGAAAGTGAGCTTGTCCCAAAGCAGGCACTCATATAAATCAAAAACTGTGCTGAAAAGCTTCACTCTTTGTGTGATCTTTCCAAAATTTTCAGTCATTCAAAATCTATTAACAATTTTTTTTTTATTGCAGAATTTTAACTGTACAATTTCTGCAAAATATTTATCACTATTATGAAATTTCCTTTCCTGCTGAATCTGGAAAAGGTCAAAAGTGTTGATCTTCCCATGAATTAAAACATTCTAGAAGAATGTTTCAGAGAAATGTCACATAGTTCTGTAGAAACGATTCATCTCTGTAATGCTTTTCATTTCATTATTGTTTTGATCTTACTTTTAATTGATTACATTCTATTACACAAACTAAAAATGAAACGGCTTACATTGTTTTGTTTTTAAAGCTAGATTTTGCTATTACCATTAAAAATATTGATAAAGCAAATAGATTACTCTGGAATGCTCTGGTAAACTCAAATCTGCATTTTCCAGTGGGAAACTGCTCCAGCAATTTTTGGTTTTTTACCAGTTTTCATTTTGATCAGGCGTAGTACTGTGCTAGAATTCAGAGATACCTGATGGATGTTCTCAATTATACCCAACACCTGTGGCTACAACAGGCCATGCTGAGAGTCAGGAATAATCAGCATTTAAAGATGCCTGGATGTAGGAGAGAAATGCATTACACCTTCTCAAGCAGTTACACGATGGATGATTCTTCTTATACTCCCTTATTGCAGAGATCTTCAAGCATCTGCTTAAACACGAGTCATGCAAAGCCACCTTTATATTGGATATTGCAGATATACGCTCTCTATATGGACATGAATAGACTAAATATTGCAGTACCTTAGATTTTATGACTGGGTAAGAAGCTAAGTAGAGTGGAAAGCTGTAAAACTAAAACCTTTCAGCTCCACTAAGCTGAAAACTGATATCTAAGATATCAGAAATATAGCTGCTTGTTCACATAACTAAAACCCTCCCCCTCCCAAGGGGCTCTTCCCCCTCTCCCCACACCAACTTGACTGAAGCTGATATGAAGTCAAGGGAGACGACTGTAAATCGTGAGTGTTACCGGTTCGCTGAAGTGACTCAGCTCTACATCTTTTAATCAAACCTAGATTTTTCAGTCTCTAATTTCTTCCAGAAAATATTCCGGACAGAAGGTCACAGCCTCAGGCCCACTCAAGGTAGGACAGAAATAATGATTTTAAGGAAAGCACTTCTAAAGAGATTTATCAAGGGTAGCAATTATTCTCATCATGTGAGGCATGCCTGTCCTCAGCCGTTTGCAATGGTGGAGGGGTTTCTGAATATTCAGTCACTGTTGCAGCTGAAAGTTAAACCTGGTCAAGGATATTTGTTAGCTTCTGTTTTCACTAGAATGATTTCTGAAGATGGGTATGGAATGTGTATCGCGGAAAAAATATCCGGAAAGACCCAGATAGTAAATACCTGAGTGGCTGAGACACTCACATGAGACCCAGACTATGCCTCTGCTTTGGATTATGTAGAACAGGGATAATATTCCAGGTAAGTGCCCTAATCAGCCGCATGGGACAACCGCCAATCTTTTACTTTATAAATATTTATTATTTCAGAGAAAGAAGGATGGACACAATAGCTTGGTGGCTAGAGCAGAAGTGTGTCTGGGGATCAAATCAAACTTCAGTCAAACCCTGGCCTCAGACATAATTTTTTTCTCCAATCAGAACTAAATGCAAACTGTGATGTTGAAATGGAGCTGCCTCAGCCTAAGATTAACCAGAACTGGAGCAAAACTAAAGCATATATACGTTTGACTGTGCCAGGAATCATATTCAATGGACATAACACTCGGTCTTGGTTGAGTCTCCTATGCATTGCAACACAGAGACAGACAGAAGATCAGCTAGGGACAAAGCTGGGATAGTTGAATTCACCATCTGCAAATGGACATGCACTGGCAATGACAGAAGCCAGCAGATGTCGGGCCCGACAGGCCTCCGTACAGGCTAGAACTCTATTGCTGTTACTTTAATTTAAGTCTGAGTGATTTGTCCTACTTTGGGCTGCAGACAGCTCAGGGTGTGAGGAGTCATAACACCGATTTACACTCTCCTTTGCTATTCTGTCTGCTATGCCAAATAGCAATTTAATTGATATAAAAAACTAGCCTCACTAGTTTGGAAATCATCCCATGTGAAAACTTGCTTTAAAAAAGAAGAAAGAAAAAGGATTAGCGCTTTAATTATGGAGGTAATGCAAGTTCCATATAATCTATAAAGTTTTAAATGAAGGAGGAAAATAATATTTTCAAGGCCATTCTTTGATACTGGAAAATGAAAAAATGTGATGCCCCCTCCAGAAAACTTGTAATAGCAATTATCAGAACAGTTTATTGTGCACAACAGTTTTAAATGAGACTATAACATTACTTAAGCCATATTGGGAAGAGAGCACCTAACATCAGGCAGTTGACAGCAGCCGAAGTAAAAAAAAACAGAGTTAGAAGAGCATTAATGATACAATAAACATTACTTTTCAAGAGGAATTCTACAGGTTTTAGATTCTGTTTTCTTATGTACATTTAAGAATGGATAATTCCAGTTTGATAATGAATATGTCCTTCCAATTGAAAAGTCAATATTTAACATCCATTGTGTTCTGGTTTGTAGGACATGCTCCATTCAGATAATAGTGATTTCAATCAATTAGCTCCAGAAATATACGGAAAAACATTGAATATGTGCCATGAATCAAAAGCACGTATTTTATAACACTAGACCTAGAACAACACTCCTATCTGCAGACTTAAGATCAGTATATTGTCTCCCTGTGCTCATTGTGTATATCTTAAAAAGGATGGCATAAGATTCTGATGCATTAACCCACAGAAGGTTTATTTTTTGTCTACCTATCAAACATTTTGAAAACTATAATTAGTAGTTCCAGGCTACTCTAATGCTTTGTCAACATGATGGGATTTGCTAAATTGATAATAATTTAGCTTGTGTTTAATCTCACATTTCTCCCATTGCCCCTTCTCAGATTGTGGACAATAGTGGCTTCATATTTTAATTTTGTAAATTTAAATCCCTAAGTGAAATTAACTATGATTGGAGTTATGAATATTAGGACTCTAATAATACCATGGAGTCCAATTCTGCTGTTGCCCATGTGTAGGTTTTACATTGAATTTAGACCAACAGAACAAAACATTTTATTGCTGAGACAATGAAAACATGTTAATTGAGATTTGTAACACCATATTGAGGGGGAAATACTATTTCTGCTTTACACATGAGGAAGCAGACATGAACAGACAAGGACATTCATTGGGTTGGTCTCAGTTCCATCCCAGCTATTTTAAAATCAGGAAAATTAGCCTGAAGTTCTTTCAGGCAACATATTCTGTTTGGACATCTATTACTGATTTTATGCAACTATCCTGCACCTCCCTTTTTGTTGTTGGGTATATTATATTAAAGCACAGATATATTTGATCAGCACATACCCATGCCAAATGCTGCAAATTTTTTATAAATAAAATTGTATATTTAAAATAAATAGGAGATCCTCTTTCCTTCCCGTTTAAATGTTCTTTTTAATAAAAACATGAAGGGGTTTGACCTCACAGACAGAAGAGGAAAGAGAGAAGACAATGGTAAGGTACACAACAAGTTTTATCTAATGCTTTTGAGGATAACAGCACAATATTAAGTGTCTAAAATAAGAGTTAGAAATATATCCTTGTGTGGTGGGTTGATCTTGGCTGGACACCAGGTGCGCACCAAGCTGCTCTATTGCTCCCCTCCTCAGGAGGCCAAGGAAGGCAAGAAAATAAGATGGAAAAAACCCCTCCTGGGGCAGGATAAAGTCAGTTTAATAAAGTAAACGCGAAGGCTGCACATGGAAGCAAAGGAAGACAAAAGATGTTATTCCCTACTTCCCATCAGCAGGTGACATTTGACCAGTTCCTAGGAAGCAGGGCTTCAGCAGGTGTAGTGGTTGCTCTGGAAGACAAATGTTGTAATAACGAATACTCCCCCTCCTCTTCTCTTCTCTTAGCTTTTATGTCTGAGCAGACATCGTATGGAATACCCCTTTGGTCAGCGTGGGTCAGCTGTCCCGGCTGTGTCCCCTCCCAAGATCCTGCCCACTCGCAGCCTATGTGGGGGTGGTGGTGGGAATGCTGGAGAGGCAGCCTTGGTGCTGGGCCGGCGCTGCTCAGCAGCAGCAACACACTGGTGTGTTCCCACCACCTTTCTGGCTACCAACACAAAGCTTGGGGCTACAGGGGCTGCTGTGGGGAAAATTAGCTCCACCTCAGCCAGACCCAATACACCTTGAATGGATGGAAGCAGATTACAGACACAACAAAGGAAAGTTTGTAAAACAGCTGTATTAGATGCTTGCTTGCTTTTTTTTTTTTTTTTTCCTTAATAAGAGAGTTAAAATAAGTGACGTATGGCATCATGCATTATCCTTGCTAATATTTCAGTGCTATTACTCCAGCTGGTATAAATCACTCATTGTCCTTACACACACTTCAACCATGAATGCAATAACCTGGCAGATCACTAGAAATAATTAAAGTGTAAGGGGCTGGCTAATTTGAAATATTCCTATATGCTGTCCCATGTTGCTTGAAATAGCTTTCACTGTGCTCAGACAGAAGTGGGATATAAGATTTTATAAGCTATGTAGCAAAAGAATCATTAAGTTTTGGATGAAGAAGTGCTCCCCAAACCTAAAACTACAGTATCACTAACTGATAAGAAAGGTAATGTCAATCCTTACTGATCCTGAAAGTCAGGATTTCCATGGTTGCATTTAATGAATGCAACCATGGAAATACATAAAATAGTGCTAGAAATGACCTTCTGAGGTCAACTAATCCAACCGCTTATGGAAGGCAAGATGAATTAAACCTAAAGTACTGCTGCAAAATTCTTGTCTAGCCTGTTCTTGGAAGCTCCAGTGCTGAAGTTGTTACTCCTAGGACCACCTACTCCAGTGCTGAATGCATTTCGTACATGGATCACTAGCAATTATGCCAGGTATTGGCACGGAGATTTTGAATTCCTGGCAAAGTCATTATCCCCTTTCTTCTCCACAAAAAAAAAAATAAAGGGGCTGTCTGGTACACCACTAGGTCCCATCTATTTGACTATCAATTATTACCTAAATACTCCAGCCTTTCTCTACCAGCTACCAGTAGCAGGCCTGATCCCATATGGCTCAGCTGCTTCCTCCCCATCTTGTGATACACATTCTCAAAACTGGTATCACAGAATACTACTCATGATGTTTCTGAATTTCTACTGTTTTGCAGATGATTTTTCAGAAGTGTGTTGAGGGCACTGGTTCTTTAAGAGATGCACGGGAAGTCTCTGTACATTACTGCTTCTTACTCTCTGCCTCTGCATGCTAAACTGAACTGCTGAGAACAGGTCTGTGCTTGAAAAACTTCATGGGTAAAAAGAGTTTTTAATTTCTCCTGTTCTTCGTGATCTCCATTCCTCTGAGAAGTGGAAGCAAAGAGGAAAAACCTGGAAACAGTATAGCACTAAACCTCGGTAATCGTGAGCAGACTACATGAATTGTACAAGAACTCGGGCATTTCCTTGAGAAATCATATATAGAGAGAAAAGTGGGAGGATTTTCTTCTACAAAAGATGACATAAGAACTATAAATAAGGTACCTGCACACTGAAATGTAAGACCAAACTAAAACGCCCATATCACTTGCAAATAGCTTTAGTATAAGCATAGTATATATTTAATATACTATAAAGTATATAAAAAGTTATTATATATTATATAAAGTTTTCACTCAGAATGCTCTTTTGGAAACCAGAATTCAATAGCAGGTTGCCTGTACTTTACCCACTATATTTAAAGGAATATGAAGCCATCTATCTATAAGTGTCCCTCAGATAATTATGCAAAGCATTGACTACTTTTCAAGAACTGTGAAGACTGGAAAGTATGTCTGGTTATTTTTTGCATGCCAGTGACACCACAAACAACATACAGGAATAATGTTATCCCTGTGCTTTGATGACAAAAGGCATTTGGTAGTTGCAATAATAATTCCTCAGGCAAATGGCATTAATTAAATAATAACTGAAGATAGAACACCAAAATTTGATAAACCAATCCAAATCCCAAGTGAAGAGGAAAAGATCACAGATACCTGGATGATGAAAAAAGAAGTTTGGTAAGTGGGAAAACAGAGATATCCAATAGAGCGATTGTTTGGCTGCACACTACCAGTTGAGAAGTTTGAACTCTGACTTGGTGGAAAACGGGACAATCCATATAATCTTACCCAGACTGCACCAGATTTACATCACTGAACTCATGAATTCCAACCAATGATCCTCAAATGAAGTAACATGGTACATGAAGCCCTCCCATGTGTATTAGTTTTGCCCAAATAATTTCTGCTTTGCAGTATATTTGTATTACAAGACAGAGCTTATTTCATCAGCCAAGGAGACAGTCCCTAGCTGTCATTGGCTGAAGTATATGGTACATTCATATTGCAGGAGTGAGAAGTGATTCCATCAGCCTGGGAGACAACCCTTACCTGTCACCAGCTGATGTATATGGCTAACTCTGCCCGTGACATTGCCAGACAGTGGCTGCAATCGGGTTACTCTTCACTGCAGCTATACTTCCTAAGCCCTGGAGGAAGCCAGATAACCTTTAAAGTAGTACTTATCTGCATCAGACCTCCAGTCCTAAGCTGATCTCACTTATGACAGAGGGATAAATTAAACTCACTGGTTTCAGAGAATTACTTCTGAGTTTTTCCAATGAGCAATCAGATCTGGGAACTAAGACTTACTGATAAAATCAAATATATGAAGCTGCTGCAAAAGCTATTTCACCACCACCTTCTCAACTGCCAGTGAAATAAAAGGAATGGTATAGATTGGATTAAAACTCACTACGTTTAGTCAGACTAGCCAAACTTTCTTAATTCTAAAAGTAATTGCAGGTATATTCTAGTGAGCTAGGAGCTGACCTTGAGTGGAAAGAAATATTCAGCAGAAGGTTGATTAGCCTTAGGAACGGATACAGTGTACTTAAAATAAGGCAACCCACCAAAAGAGAGCAAAGTAGTCAATCTTTTTTGTTTTCAGAAATACAGAGAAGTGAATCTTAATTTCACGAACAAAAAATGCAATAAATATCAATATGGCCGCTCTGTGCTAGATAGTACATTGAATCAAATGAAAGAAGAGAAAGGAACGGCAAGCAAGAATCTCATTCTGCTGAGGGAAGGAGGAGACATAGAGGAGACAACCAGAAAGGAGAGAAAAGGACCTGGAAGGGGGCTTTGGCTGTCTTCATGCAGGGTGATTGATTTAAAAGCACTGCTGAACCTCAGGCAGCTGGGGTAAATGCCACAGGAAAAGCAAGGGAAGTGAGAGAAATCTTCATGTAGTCCACAATGAGGAAAGAAATGTGAAGAGAGAAAAAGTAGTATATTACTGTGATGAAGATTAAGTAACATACCTAGTTCTAATGTATGGCCCATTTTGCAAGAAGGAAAATTAACATAATGTGATAAACTGAGGAGATTCAACAAATCATTAAACCTTTGTAAGAGTGGATGTTCCAAAGCATCAGCATAAATTTCAAAATCACCCGTAATGAAAAGTCTTAATGAGCGAAGAATCAAATCAGGAGTCAGCTTAGGCCATTAGGTAACAAATCAGAATGAATAGTTGGTTGGTGATAGAAAACTCAAATGGCATGAGCTGAGAAGCATGCTGAAGGAGTAACAGTTTAAAATCAAAAGCGTGGAAAAAGCAGCAGCCCAAAGCAGTTCAAACAGAGGAGAACCATTAAATTTGGATAGACCTCAACAGAGAGCATATATCACTAGGAGCGCCTTTTTTTTTTTTTTTTTTTAGCTAGAACATACAGTGCTAATTTCTTTGGATTTGGAACAAGGATAGAAAATTCAATTAAACTGGCTGAAAATCGAATGTGTCTTTAGTAGTGCTTCCAGGACGTTACTGTTATTTCATGTACCTCAGCTGACAACATTGCACGTGTCAGGTGTTATGGGAGTTATCAGAAGAAATCACTTTTTGGTTTGAATAATGGTAAAATACAACCCTGAAGATTAATTTACCCTCTTTATCATTGGGATTTAAAAAAAAAAAAAAAAAAAAATATCACTTTGTTCTGGACTTGTGGCCACTTCCAACAGCAGAGGGCTTTCTGTGGCAGGCAGCCTGGCTAGGACTGGTGCTCTGGAGCACCAACAACCTTCGCCACTGGTGGCTGTAGACCCCAAAGTAAGTTGGGTAATCACAAACATTTCTGAGACAGATGAAACATTGTGCTGATCTGACATTCTTCAAAGACACTCCACTGAAAGACCCCTCCAAAGTGACAAAGGATCAAATCTGCCATCCTGTTCCAAGAAGCAATATCAATCTACTGCGCTTTGTCCAGACCACGGGATGCATTCCTCCAACAGAAACAATATGTATTTCCACATCAAAGGAACTACATTTGGCTCAGGTGCTGCATTAGATAATGCAGATCCATAAAACTGTTTCAAAAGCGCACACATTTTGAAAAAGAAACAGTAAATATTTTGGTTTAGGAATTTTCCAAAAGTTTACATTTCTTTCATTTTGACACATTTAGAGCTGAAGAAGTCCTTACAAAGCTAAAGTGAGAGTTTGTTGTTGAATGGCACCACAATTAAAGCCAGAAGCAACAACTCCAGCTGCACAATTTTACTGGATAATTTTACTCATTTAAGTAGTTACAGTTGGTTGATTCAGGTTCATACTATGGAGAAATATGTTCATAGCTAACTGTAGTGAGTCTGCAGTGGTGTCTTAATCGGGGCTTTCAGCGACTACAGAGTTTTTGTTAATAATACTCCCAGATTGGGGACAGTAAACGGATAGTTTTGTCTGTGTTTAGGTAGGTATATTTGAACTCCTGATAAAAGTAGTAAAAATAAATCTGTAATACCATCTGACAGATTATCGGCAATTATGTTTTGGTTTACATTCCTTTAAGTATATTTTTAAGTAGTACTTCTGTACCGTAAATATTGCTGTGGTAACTGCATTTCTTGGAATTGAAGTAGATATATAAATATTTTTTACACAGACATTCATATGTTGTAATTGGTACTTTATATAGCAATAGTTTGTAGGTTGGCTGCTAAATATTTTTATCTGTTTATAGAACAGCATAAAGAATAGTATCATCTAAATTAGTACTAAAAAAGTCTACTTCCTTTCCTACATATTGCTTCCATATTTTAGTTTGATTTACTACGAAAAACCAGCTTATTATAAATCAATCTAACCTTATACAAGTGAGTCTACAAAAAGTACTATATGGGATAAGAGAAAGACTATAGATTCTTTCAGAAGTAGCATTTCAAAAGCCATTTTGAAATGACATTTTTTGTAGTAAGTGTTGGTCTGTAGGTAACAAAGCTTTGCTCCAGTGATAAAAGGCTCCCTAAGAGTACTTTAATTGAAACTTTTTATCTGAATGTTGCCTGAACCTCTGCTAAATGCTACTTTCTTGCTTCAATTCAAATTTTCTTAATCTTCGTTTTCATGTTGAATATTGGTACACTGTCTGCCTCATTATGCTAAAGAAAGATGAAGTGAGCTATTAACATGCTGAACAGCCTACGAGATGTTATGATATAGAATGTCATTCATTTTTATGAGTTGGCTGTCAGTGTGTGCTGCAATAAAGTTATAATTTCTCACTGACAATATGTGATGTCTGGAGTCGCTGCACAATCCTTATTAAAATTTCAATAATTGTAAATCAAAGGAAAGCAAATACGAATTTTATGAAATGGTCGCTTATGAAAGTCAAGGAGTACAAAGTGGTAGAATGCAAAATCAGAACACTATTCTTGTGCTGTTCCAAGTCATCCTCCTCCTCCTCTGTTTTTTTTTCTTTTGCACAGGGCAGGGTGTGCCTGTAACATGTCCTGTAAAGTTCTCGGCAGCAGTGTGCTTATCTTGCTGGCATTACAGCGACAGTGAAGTACTGCTTGTTTGTTGCTCTTTACTGACTCTACCTTTATATGACTCTAAGTGTCAACAGAACATTTCTGGGAATGTTTACTGGAGCAATTTATTATAGTTCTTTCATCGGTAAAGTCAGTTGTCTTTGGAATCAGTTATATGGCTTGACAGTGAGAAAAGTTAGAAAAGATTTCAGACAGCTTACGTGCATACACTGGTGAGCAAGGGTTTCAAAGCTTGTCTTCTCATGACTTCCCACAGTTGTGGAAAATAGCAGGGATGGATTTGCAGCAGGGTCTTTAAAATGTTTAAAGTGTCTCAGACAGTATGCAGGGAAATGAATCCCAAATTCAAAGTAATTACCTTCTACATACATATAGCCGTGTAATGGTTACATCTCTATTTCTACTGCTATTATTATTGTTTCAAACCAGAAATGTAAGAAGCCTCTATCACTTTCCAAAACATGGTGATCCTTTATTTTGAGCTTGACATAACCCAGATGATCAGGAGTTATAGTTGTTGCAAACATGCTCTCAAAATGACAGCTTTTTGGAGTTACTAGACACAGACTGAAGTGTCTCAGTCACTGAAATGACTCCACAAGGTCTCAATGTTTTTGGGGCATTTGGAACTACTCTTGCACTTCTTCTCCCTGTTATTTACACTTCCAATCAAAATCATTATTACTTGGAAACCACTACATGGCAAGTTGAATAAATGCACTCATTGAATGTTTATAAACACTGTATGTGAAATCAATAATTACACAGACAAGTATTTGAATTTTCTTCAGCATAGTTTAAGTATCAAGAACCATTTTGGGGCTCTGTATAGTTATGATGCAAAGGCTGTGTACCCTCTACTCTGTCACAGCATCGGGAATATTGGCTCTATGCAGAGGTATGCCAATAGGGAAAAATGTATTAAGATACTCCAATGTGTAACATCACTCCATTTCTATTACTTAGCCTATTCTTCATTATTCAAAAGTGAAGTCAAAACATATTTCTTTCATGACTGAATCTGGCATGTTTTCTAAATGTTAACCGATAATTTTATTTCTAACTATACTCCTAAATTGACTAACTCTACTAAAATTTACAGCACCACAGCAACACTCACATGCCAGATATGATATATAACCTTCAGTGTCAAATTTCCAGTGTATCACCATCTCAGGTGTACTTCCTCGAGACAGAACAGTCAGCATGCATTCATGCACAAACAGTTGCAAAGCTCTGGTCAAATGCAAAACACAATCTCTGTTCTTGCAGAGAAATACCTGTGTGCAATGCAAGCAATTGTATTTGAAAAGGTGTCCTTTCATGTCAGTAGCATATAAACACAACAAATAATGCACGCCAGTTCTTCCAATTTATTACTAGAAGTGTCTTACCATCGCTGGAAAAGTTTTATAGCTAGTAGTATAAGCCAAAGAGAGCTGTCTACGTGTATCAGAAAGCTCCCTGATGGAAAAACGTAATGATTAACCAGCCTAGCCATGGGAAATAATCTCTACAATTGTTTTCTTAACATCACGTGTCCCTCATACACCCAGACTATCATATAGTGAGATTCTGGCCTACATACCAAGACAAAGTGAGAGAGTGATACAGAACGTTATAGTGAGACAAGACTTTCACAGACCTAAGTGAATGAGGTACACAAATCATCATGACTCAGTACCAGTGAAAAATACTGTATTGTAAAGAATTCAGCTGAAGACAACTGGTCTAATGAAGGATAAAACAACTCCAGCAAGCAAGAATACTTCAGCTGATTTAGTAATGTTTGGAGCTTTCTTTGGAAGATCAGGTTTCAGTAGCAGTCAAAAGATCAAACGTTTCATCACCTAAAACAGCTGGGAAGCTAAACATATGGTCTGATTTTCTTTGTCTGATGTATTTGATAGCTTATAATTTGAAGTAAAATACCTGAAAGCCCACTCTAATTACCAGCAAACCAGTAGGTGAACAGGCAATCTCTAAGGCAGAACGATGTACTGGTGATTGTACTGACGGACATTTTAATAACTAGCTATACAGAGGTTGCATAAGTCACACAAAAGATCTGATATAGACTAGCAAATAGTCTTATGATTTTTGTTTATGCTACTTCTTGGAAAAGGGCTTTGGACAAAATTGTAGGGACCTCATCGTTTTTATAGTACTGTTTCTCAAAGCATTTTTCAAATAGATTTACTTGTTTACTGTGAAAAGACTTGGAATGACAGAAATATCAGTAATAAAAAAATATTTAAACCATTAAAAAGATCTATAATCTTTTTCCCATATTTTATGGTCTGATATTTTGTGCATGGCCAAGGTTAGAAACACGTTTTCAATGTGTAACACATTTCAAAACATATAACTGGAAGTCCTGTAATCCCAGCTGTGTTAATGGAATATAGTAAGTGTGTCAAACCCAGAGGTTAGTAGGATATTCAGTTGAGGATCCATCACAGTTCTGGGAAGAGGAAAGATGTGTCTGTCTTAGGTGTCTCGCATGCATAATTTGGTGAGGAAAATTATATATTTTCATATTGTGGTAGGTACTGTTCCATGGTTATATCATCTGTATGGAAGTCTGAAATATTTGCTATAGAGGCAGCTAAGTCAGAGGGCAAAGCAAAGGGGAAAGATTTTGTTTCAGCTCTCTGTAGTCACAGCATATTTCAGCTACCATAGGATGACTTATTTAACAGCAAAGTTACTTGGGCACAATGCAGACATTTTACATTCACTTTAGTAAAAGCTATCAATTAGTACAAGTGCACTGAGAGAAAGTTTTGGCTTTGTAATTCTACCATTTTCTTATTCCTTCCCCTGTGACTCTCTGCCTTCTACTTGTACAAGCCATCTGCCAGCCAAAGGTTAGATCTGCAGCAAACACCTTCACAAACAATACAGTGCTAAAAAGTGATGTCCACGAACAAGGCACCGCATAATTTTTCTTTGTTTCTTAACCTATTTCCTGACAATATATTTGATCATCAGGGGTTAAATTTTAAAGAAATCATGTGATGACCAGAATAAACCCAGATCTAGTATATTTGATTTACAGGAATATGTACCTTTTGTGACTCCTCAGTTCAGTAACAAATGAGTATTTTACAAGATATATCAGCATTGTTGGTTTTGTCTCCTAACAGGGAACACCAAGTCCTTGTGTGGTCCTTAGCATTTAAGCTATCAAGAAGAAACTGCATAAACAACAGCCAAATCTTTTAAGACTCAAGTACTTACTATTCTTCTTCCATTTAGCAGCAAGTTATCAAGTTTCATTTAAAAAGGGTAATTCTACCAATTAGCTCATCCTACTTGAACACACACATACTGTGGAGAAATATAAAATGGTTTATTAAATCAAAAGATATGACTGCACTTCAACTAGCACATGTGCATTAGAGATCAAATATTCCCTATAGATTAATCCCCATGGCATCACAGGCTGATTTGGCTTGCCGGTATTACATTAGTAAACCATCTAATCCAATTTAGAGCAGGCCAGGAATGTTCCATCCATTATGGTATTTCTAGTGTCATTAGAATCAGACTGATCAAATAAGCATCCTAAATCAGCCTGCAGCATGCAAGTAAATCACTGTGACTTGTCCTGCAAAACCTTTTTTCAAATAAAAATTAAGGAAAAGAAAAAAAAAAAAAAGGCTATGTAATAAGATGGAAGCTCTCTGTGTGATTTTGATTTCTGAACTCTTGTGGCCAGCAAAATTTCTTGGTACTTTGGTACATACAATTCTCTCTGTACGGTAGCAGTGCGGAACACAGTGGGTTTGAAGATATGGGAAACTCATCATTTTGCAGCAAGCTTGTTTTCAAGGAAAGCAGTGGAACACCCCCCCACCCCCCCAATAAACAATAATAAACAAAGTAGGCTGAATGAGGGCAGAGCATGATACTCCTCTCACAAATAAAGTCTGCTATATGAAACTGCAGTAACCATAGTAATAAAATCTATCAATCAAATGTATTACAAAGGTTGCAATAGAAAGCACGAAAATAGAGTCCAAACTTTGTATTCACACAAAATGAAAAACACTCAAGTGCATTACAAAAATAGTATTTTCATTCCAAACAGGTATACCTGAAAGAAAAACAGTTCTTCAATAAAGATGTAAATATATGAATAAAATGTTGGCGACAGTTCTTAGGGATGACACAGCTATCAGAAAACATTCAGTAACAGGCGAGGCTGCAGCTTTGAAAAGCTAGGAATCAAACTAAATAAAATCATCAAAATGGCATGTAACCTTTGCTGCCCTCTGAGACCTATCACGTTGCACCAGCAGGGCCACGCAAGTCTCAGCTGCACTATTTAAGCAATCAGCCATAAAAAAGAAACACTGCACCAATGCGCAGGTTAGTGAATACCTGCTCCTATTCAGTCAGATAAGGGCTCTCATGTCTGTGAATGATTCGCATCTGTTTAATGGCAAAGTTGCTCTGCTGTCAGTCAAACAGCCCTTAATCTTGTCTGGGCCCTTTGCATGATAACTGAGTTAGAAAGGCAACTGTATTGATTCTTTGCATCCTAACTGCAGAAAAAGTTAACAGCTACCCAAAAGTGCAGAAATGGACCTGGCGGGAATAATTTTCACTGCAAATAGTTATATATCTGGACCAAAGACCATTTTGCAATAGAGGAAAACATGCACAGAACCAAGACAGGGTGACTTTCTTGAAACATGCACAGATACCAGATGTTTCTGGAAATTTCTTTCTTGGATCTTTCTTCCTACCTCCCTGAAAATACTGGGAGTTTGAACAACTAAACTTTGATTATTAGGGGAGGGAATAGGATTTTACAACCAAAACAAATGTGTTACATTTGCAGGTTTTCATTCTTTTAATGAAAACAGATCTCTTTTACTTTTGAAGGAAAACACACACCTTTATGAAAGGAAAAAAACCCAACCAAACAAAAAACAACCATCATCTCAGCAAATGCTCAATTTTCTGCAAAAAAAGTTGAAGACAAAGTTTTCAACGGAGTTCATTCAGAACCCTACTCAAATTTCTCTTCAAAAATTAAATCCTTTCACAGCACTACATTGAAAAAAACAGTCTTACAGTAAATCTGAGAGAAATAAAATGGGAGAAATCCTATCAAACTCAGTAATTCATCCTTAAACACAATGAAAAACTTGCACCAAGCCTCTGCTCTTGTTTTTCCATTTTCTTTTGATCCCAACATCCTGTCCCTGGCAAACCCTTCTCAGCAGGACATGGAAAACCACATCCAGCAAGCTAGAGCTTGGGAAATCTGTTCTGTCCTTTGCTTACACTGGCTATACTGGTGCCAAACATTATTATTGTTATTAATAGCACAAACCCAGATTGCAGCAGTAAACCGTATTCCTCCCAGAGCTGATTACTTGTCAAATGTTTATCATCACTGTAAATGACAAATGTACCTGATTAATAAAATCCAAAGCCTTGTTCAGAGGTAAAAAAGCCTTAGCCTTGCAATTTCTCTAATGAACTTCCCTTATGGTCCACAGTAGAACGCATCAGATTTACTAAATCCAATTTCTGAATAAAAGTGCAAATACTTTGTATAACCAATGAGTGAGCACTAGATTGAATTATGGCCACATGTTGCTTCTTTATGAAACAGCGGGTTGGAGACTCACACTTCATTCTCCCCTTCCCTTTTGCAAGCACAGAAATAGTTTGCTTCCTTATTTTTCCCTCTGGATTGGCTTAGCTGGGTTGGAAGAACATTAGGTGAGGACACTGAGGAGAAGGATCCAATCCTCCTTTGCTCTTTTTTGCCTCTCAAGAGGCAAGTACAGACTCACTGTTCCCCTGTCCACAAGTAGTGGTCTAACTGGCATACCTCCTTGTGTTTCCTTGACACAAATCTGTTTTCCCTGAGACACTATGAAAGTAGAGTCTTCTCACTGATGTTAGGCCCTAGTCTGAGATGCCAACGCAGAGGAGGGTAGGGAATGGGGGAGAGAGGTACTTCTGATAGACAACGCTGCCTGCCACTAACTAACCTTCCCTGTAGCAGTGATTTTCTGGGCATTGAACAACCAACCTGATGTCTTAGGTAAATGCCCAGATAGCTAAGTGGGTGAAACCAGATCCAATATTTAACCCTTAATTATTAGACTGACGGGGGAGGCAGACTGTGGTTTGAAGTCTTACCACTATCTAGGCATAATGGAAACTCCATTTCTGAGTGCTCACCCATAAGATGGCTTCTCACTGTTTAGTCCTTCCAGCTGTCACAGGAGTTCACAGGAGCAGCTGGTCCTCAGTATCTTCAAAACTCAGATGCCAAACAGCACAAGATGGGCATCTGACGAAGAAAAGGCACAAATTCACCAATCACCTTGGTGAAGAAGGAAAGATATTTCCTAGCACGGAAACAACCAGCCAACTTTATGTAGTGGCCATAGTTCTAGCAAAAAAGACAATACAGAGATAAAATTTTTCTTCTGACATGACTTCAACTAAGTGAGAGAGATAATACCAGGAAAAGGTTTGGCCTCATGTCTGTAGTACCAAGAAAATTCTCATTCATTAGCAGATTTTATATATAGCAGGTTGAAAGGAAAACTAAATGTTACCATGACTGAGCTTGCATTTCCTGATATCTCAAAAGGCATTTGTTTCCCTAAGGAGAACATTAAACAAAGAGGCAAAGGTTATGTTCCTACACACATCATAACTGCTGAATGTTACTTGTGATGGAGAATATCTTTGCTTACTATGGATGCAGCATTTCTAATGAGTCAAGGTGCACCAGTGGAATGTTTCAACTGCTCATCCACAATTTTGCTAGCTCCTATATATTCAGACTCATAGTTGTCCTGAAAAGACTATGCTGGATATGTGCAAGGGGAGCACACACAGACACTTTTTGATCAGCAAGGCAATTTCCTGGGGCAATGTGCTGATCAACACACTGAGCTGAAACATCTGCAGGATAAAGGATTGTGTCTGAAAACCCTGTGTTTGATGCCCATAATTGTGACAAAGTCATTGCATATTCTGCTCAATGCTTTTTCTGTTTCAGCACTTTCTCACTGTACAAAGAAGCTCCAGCAGCCTCTTAAATGTGGTTGGTAACTCAAAGTGCATTTGGGAAATCAGCCAGAGAGAAAGGCTTTTCTTCTGTATGTTTTGCTGCTTTTCTGTGAAGTGACAGAAAAGATACACATTTGCCATCTTTGCAGGGTTTCCCCTTACAAAAAAAAAAAAAAAAAAAAAAAAAAAAAAGGGCTTGAAATAACAATTTTTCAGTATTAGTACTGTTTACTTTAGAGAGGCTTAAAGTCTCTTAAAGCCTGTCATGCTACTATCTATGTAGGCAGTTTTAAACTGTATACTATTAACTTTTTAAACTACAGTAATGTAAAAGTCTATTGTATCTCAAGATTGAGTTTGCAGAGCTGTCAAAGATGCTTTTCCTCTGCGCTAAACATGATTTAAAAAGCATTGCAAGCCAAAGCATTTGTGATTATTTACAAAGTACTGTGTGCTAGAGACCACACAGACAAGCAGAAGAGGAAGGCCCAGATGCACTCAACCTTGGCAGCAGAATTCACTAATCATGGTTACGAAGGGAATTCACTGGAGGCAGAAGACTAAGTAAGGTGTAAGACACCTAAGTGAAGGAATAGGGAATGCTAAATAGAGAATTGTTTTCTTAAGTCTTTCTTTTATGAGTAGATACTCACATTCCACACTGCACGGCATCAGAGAGGGTTACCTGAGCTCACTCCCTGTGAGCCTTCAGTGCATTGCTTCACCTGCATCAAACCACTCTGCTGACAAGCACCGTTGCTATGCTATCTTTGGTACCTGACCTACTCTGGGCATGGTTAGTATTCTGCTCAAATATACCCACTTCATTTACCCCTGTCCTTTTTTTTGGGGGGGCTAATCTTATGAAACCTTCTATGCACTAGCCCAGATCCCATCTGAAGGGTGAAGGGCGCCTCAACTTTGGCCAGAGCCCACAGCGTGGATGCTGGCAGTTTCCTTTGACAACGTGCCTTTCATCTTCCTCAGCCTGAAGAGAGCACAGGGAGTAACCTCACACTTCCTAGAGCAATGCTTTTAGCTGCTCAAATGTTATATGAAGATTGGGAGCAGCCACACTAATACCAGAGCAACCTTTGCACACTAGTGGCTATCACTAGCTGGACTCAGTATTGTCAGTGTGTGCTCGTGTGTTCTGCGCAGGTCTTCGTTTTGGACAGCCAAGTGCGAGCACACCTTGTCTGTCCAGAATGGCTGCAGGGGGAAGCAAGCGCTCAGCTCAACCACAATGGGCAGGCTGCCTTTCAAAACGTGCCAAGGCTCCCAAGGCATTGAAGAGGCTAAGCAGGGCTTTTGTGCAATTCAGTCACTTGTGTTTTCATGTCCTAGTACAGAATTCTTTTTGATAGACTTAAAACACTTCCAAAATGAACGAGCTAAATTTCTAGGCGCTGTAACCTGCCAGGCATTTTCCCTGGCAGCAAAATCCCGCTCAGCTCTGCAGACAACGTTCAGCATACAGGATGGCTCTCCATTGCATTTACAAACTGGGTCACAATGACATGTACATTTGGAAGGAGTGGTGAGTAAAGGGCCTTGCTTTTCCATCCTGCTCACACCTCCCAGCTGCCATAGACGAGTCTGCTTCTCCTCTGAATACAAGGGCGGGTGGTTGCCAGTACTCTCAGTAAAGGGAAAGTAAAAGCCATTTGTGCACATAGGTAACAGTACCTGCAAAGGGACCCCAGACTGATTAGTCTTTAGCAGCTTGTAAGGCTTCATTTTAAAAACAGTCATTTAAAGTACTTATGAAAGCCAAGCAATCTCTAAACCCTTAATTACAGTGATCATGTAAGCTTTGGTTTATCTATATTTTTTTTAAGTAGTAAAACATATTTACTGACGGAGCTGGAACCTCAACAGCAAAAAGAAAAGAAGAAAAGAAAAGCAAAGAAAAGAAGAACAACAGGATAAAACTTTATAACCCAATCCAGAGCCACTGGAACGGATCAGAAAGTGTTCCACTGAATTCAGCACACTTTGCTGACAGAAAACACTGCCCAGAACATGCTTTACAGCTAAATTAGGAAGCTCTGAATCTTGTAATACAGCAAGTTCAACAGATATTTTATTAAAGCCAGGCTAAAAAGATGCTGTTACAAACCTATGGAACTCTTTACCTTTCCAATCAAGAGGTGTCAATGGGAGGAAAAATGGCAAGGGTGCCCTGTCAGTGAAAGGGGGATCCAGAGCTCCCTTATGGGAAGCCACATGTACTAATCCTGTTTGTCTCAGTTGCAAAGAGTTCTTCAAAGTTAAAGCACTCTAAGGATTTATCAAGCACTTTTCAGTCTTCAACTGGATTTAGCAAGTGAAGCAGATTCAAAGCCTGTAGATTAGCACTACACAATCATTCTCATATAAATGGGCACGACAAGGCTCAGCTTGAGGTTTCACACAGTGACAGTTTACATGTTTCTGAAGACAAAGGTGCCATTCCACTTGCAAAACAAAGATGAAAAGATTGTTCTACACTTTTGTGAATTGCTTAGGAAGGCGAGGGTTTGCCCTGTTGCCTGTTGTCAGATGACTCCTACTGCACTTGTGTTCATCACAATGATGCTAACAGGATTGGCAATGCTTAACAGGTTCTTTACAACATGGATAACGTCTTGTTGAATAGTTAGATTTAAAAAAGTTTATAAAGCAATGCTGCACAGATACATTTTTGGGGCATATTTATCATAAAAATAGATGCTAAACTCTGGTACCACTAAGTGCAACTAAGTTTCCTGGAGACTTCAGTGGGGCTAGGATTTCACTATGTGACCTTTGAGTACCAAAGATTTTCTGTTAACAGGAGGAGCTGAAATAAGCTTCTGAAGCCAAGTTAACCAATGTTATCATTTGTGGTCACCATTTAATCTTGTGTTTTCAGGCCTTGGGCAGAGAAACTTAAATCACAGTAGGAAGAAAAAGGTTCATTTCTAGAGCTGTTAAAAAGAAGGATGGAAGAACTATGAAATTGTGGAATAATTCTTTTTTTTTTTTTTTTTTTTTATCTTTCAAATTTGAAAAAGGATAGCTTCATAATTAGCCAAAGAGGGTGGGAGAGAAACATTAACAAAAAAGATGACATTTATCTACAGTTTAATTACTTTCTCCTACATTTTCATATGTAAAGAAGTTCAACCAGCTCTGCTTGTTACCTGGACTCCTAATCAAGCATAAGAATATTAAACTCCAACAGCTAATTGAGCTCTGAGCCCCGGAACACAGCATTCTTTTTTATTAAAACAAAGCCTTGGTTGGGACACCTGGAAAGTCTGAGCCTTAACTATGCTAGTAACATACTGCCTGCAGTGACCGCGCTCTAGAAGCATACTGGGGGACAGGTACCGAGCCCTTCAACCAAACTGTAAGATTAAGGTCCATTTTAGTAAATGTTTCTTTAAGCAAGTAAGGAATCCTCTAGTTTCAGTTGGACAGTGAAGCATAATATTGCTGAGTATTACCAATATCAATTATCATATACATGGCACTAGGTCCAAACAGTTCATGAGTCAGTGGCCTGAGTCAGTGGGCCTGTTGTTCAGAACATGTAAGAAGAGTGATAAAGTGGTCCATCTCTCACCGGCTGTAGTGTTTACATCTACATAGTTACCTTGCCATTTACATTTCTAAATATTAACAGAATGTTAACGTGAATGGTACATATTTTGCCTCTGCATTGCTACAGCTCTTGGGGCTCAAAATATGGCTTTCAACTAAAAGAAACATCATTGTGAAAATATTGTCTGTCATTTGAAAGACTGAAATCATCCTACTCCAGTACTATAACACGGTGTAGCTGAACTACAATAGTTCACTGATTAGCAATCAGTTTAGCTTTTATGGTATATTTCTATGAGTCTATAAGCACATGACCTGTGGTTTAAGCCGATAGTTTCAACTAACAATAATGTGGAAGAAGCCAAGTTACTGAAGGTGGAGGTTGCTGGTACAGCTAGGAATCCTCCACCTGTTCCAACAGTAAAGACTTTGGCAAAATTTCCAGTTCTGCAGAAAGAACTGGACCTTTTGGATTACTTGATTCTGGGGAAGAAAATCAGCTGAAACACATGCTGAAATCTTATTGCCACCTTTGGCTACCTTATAAATAAAATAGTTCGGGGTGGTGAGTCAGACTCACAGATGTATCAGTAGGAATGAAACTTTTCTTTGGTTACACTTCTGCAATCAGCTTGATGATAGCAGGATTGCAGGAGTATAACCAAGGACTGAATTTGCATATTCACATAGATCTTAGTGTCTTTGAACAAAAGCAGCTATTTGATAATTTAAATTACAATTACCCCATTACCTGTTTGTATTTGTTCACAACGCTACGGTGAGTTTTTGAAGAAATAAGCTGACTGGGCTGTCTTGGTTAGTTGAACATTCACAGCTGCAACAACATTAGAAATAAATATGATAAAAAATATGCTATCAACGTATTTTCCAAATGATTGGACGTGTTTGGTATATCATTCTGATTGAGAGGCATGATGCAAAATCACTTTTGCCAGCAATTTCAAATAAAAGTTCTGAGTTTAGGTAACATTATAAACTTACAGTGAACTAGGACAACATAATAACATGGCATGTCAAATTTACTTGTAGCTGTAGGCAAAGAAAAACAAAGAAGGAAGAACAGCTTCAACATAGTAACATAGTATTACAGCACAATAAAAATTTGCTCATTAAGTTTCATAAATTCCATTACAAAGTTTAATGCATATGTTTACATCATTAATACAGACTGAAGTCTGCGTTATGAGGCTTTCAGCTGGAAATTGCTTCACTTTACAAATTTCCATTTAAAGTCCTTTAAACAATTATGTCAAAATAAAGGCACTAAATATAAGCACTGACAGCATTCTCCCAGCTTCCTGAGCATATCCTTATTATTGGAAGTAAGGTTTGTAAAACATCAAAATCAGATTGTCACACAGAGATTAAGGCTGGGATTTTCAGAAGCAGCTAAGGGAGTTAGGCACTCAGCTCCTTGTGAATTTCAATGAGTCAGGAGCATACATTTCCCTTAGGCTCCTTTGAAAATCTCAGCATGAATATTAATAACTAACTTTTAACAAGCGTTTGGTCATTGGTTTCAATCATCCCAAATATGCCAATGGCTATGTCCTTTTCCCCACAAAGATCTTCTCCCACGTGCAAGTTTTGGGGGATGCTCTTACATGCATAGTATTACAAAAAGGATCTTACAAATTTCTCCTGCTATTCAGGCCCAGCAGAGTTTACATACGCCAGTTATTGCTAAGATCTTTTGTGCCACCTCTTGCCTGAGATGCTGTATTTTAAGAGCAACATCCAATTCACATCATGTAGTTCGACAATATTACTCAGAGAGAAAACACAGGAAAAAACCCGTGGAAATCAGAAGGTACAGATTCTCTAATCACTCCATGAAGACATGTATCTTGTAAAATGTCAAATGCTGACTGTTGACAAAAGTATTTAAATGAGCTCCAATTTCACTTTAATTATACACAAGAACTACATTTTTTATACTTTTCATTTTAAATTCCAATGTTACTGCTAAGCCTTAACACCTTGGAATGCGTATGATTTCACGCAGCACATGGTGCTGAGAGTTATGGGTTTGTGTCAGAAGCCACCTCAGATGCTGTGCCTAAGCAGTATCTGACAAGGTGCTCTGCACATGTGTGCACTGATATATAGGTTGTCGTGCAGTTATGGAAAGGGAAAGTCAAATATAATACAAACTATACTTGCATGGATATTATGCAAACACAAACATTACTTGCATATTTCTCCACTCTGCCTTTTGTATCAGAGAAGGAACTTGCCCTCAAAGTGAATTTGGCCTCAGTATAGAATTCATGTCAAGTGAAATGCAACACCTTAGTAAATCCGATGCTGATGTAGCCTATTCCACCATCGTCTCCTTTGTTATGTCCCTCCTCCTCCTTTCTCAGACACATACTGCTTTCTGCAAGGCATTGATACCATTGAGAGTGCTCAGTTTTATAACTGTGGGATGATGAAAGCACATGCAAATATCACTCTGCATGCCCTCAGCTCCTCTGGTTGAGCCCTCTAGACTCAAGTTTCACCCCTTGCAGGGTGAAGGATCAATATCTGATCTTTAATAAGAAGGTGTTAATCCTAGTTTCCCATTATCATTATTTCCTACTGCTTCTGCTGAAAAATGCTCGTTTGATATTATTTTTCCTCTCTTCCTCCCCCCAAGTCACTCTATCAATTTAAAAATTTCGAGATGAAACTGTTTATCCTAATATTTCTTCCTTTTGGTTCTACAAGGGGTTGACCTTGTGTCTTACAGTCACAGCTTGAAGTCTTCACAGGTGTCTTGTTAAACATGAAGCGGTTTATCTAACCCACAGTCTGGAAAATGCTGCAATGTCGATGCCCTATAAATTGGCTTATAGATAGAGTTTGTTTCATTAATTATGCAAACATAAGTCTGGTACCTGTTATTACTCTAACAGCCTCCATTTAATTTCTGTTATAATAAAATTAACATGGAAACATATACATGTGTCTGTATGCTTTACGTTTTCGTATTTATATTCATATTTATATTACTGGCAGGAGATTTGTGACTGCTATACATACACAATATCCAATATTGCAGTGGAGAGCCAGTTCAGACTCATAATAATTCTGTGTATCCCTATTAAGTCCAAAGAACTGTGTCTGCTCACAGTAGGGATAATTTTGGGGAAGCTATACAAAAATCAAGTATTTGTCTTGATACTGGATTCTTCCATAGGTTCTGTTTTTATCCTGTTTAAACTTGTAACTGTGGCAATATAAAAATGTAATAAAAAATAAAATATAGCATTACAGAGTGTTGTGCAGTGAAAAGTGAAAAGCCGATCAAATGTATTTTAGATTAATAACAGAATCAATATACGATTTCACATTTTGTCAGGTCTGAAACTGAACGAGCTATGTGCTGTCCCCAACACGTTTAAAACATATTTCAAGGGAAATGGTGTAAATATTGAAGAACTACCTTACCTGGACATGAGACAGCAATCTGTCAGCACATACGTGATTGCCACAGAAAGAAAATGAACTCTGGTTTTCCACTAGGATAGGGCAGTATAGGAAATAAAAGCCTTACAATGCAACAAGAATTATTTAGACGACACAAGCAAACATTTCCTAGCTATTAAAACAGACATCAAAAGAACTACTTAAAAGGATTACAGAGCTTTTAAGAACAGATAAGGCAAACACCTGCCAGAAACACAACAATTTTTGTTTCTGTCCCTGCACAGGCATTTGGCTAGGATGCCTCTCCATGTTGCCGTTGGCCATGATTCTATGATTAATAAACAGATCACATGTTAACTAGGTGTGTTATAGGAGGAAACTGCAATGTGATGTAACTAAGTTTAAAAATTCTACTTTTATACCAAGGTACATGAAAGTCCCTCAAAGGTAACCGAATTGCCAGGACTGCATCACCTGTAAAAGGAGAGCAGACCTTCAGGGGAGTCTTGTCACCAGTTCTGCCTCCCAGCCACAGTGGCACCGGCGTGTGGGTGCCCTGGCCTGGCAGGTGAGCCCAGAGCCGAGTCACCTCCTGCTCCGCAACTCAGAGATTCTTCAGAGAGCTACAGTAGGGCACATGAAATTTCTGCTGCAGAATCTTCATAACCTCCTCAATCCTGTTGTAGCAAAACTTCTTCAAGTGTATTATGTTCAGGGACCTGGCAGAGACATCTACACCTTCCTAACGAATAGAGTAAGTCAGCTACAAGTAGGAGTCTGTTGCATTAAATACCAAAGAAAAGGGTAAGATCTCAGAGGAGGAGGAGGAGTGAATAGGTTAGAGAATATTTAGGTAATTACAGTGATTTCAAACAGTCCAGACTAGATGATTTTCATCATAAAATATGCAGAGAACAAGCAGAAGAAATCTCAGAAGTGATTATCTATGGGAACTTGGAGAGAGAAGGGTTTACTAGAATGATAAATTCAGTTCTGATATTAAAAAATGGGGAGAAAGAGCAGCTGGAAAAATTTATCAGATAGATAGCTTAACTTCAATTCTTGGAAAAATAAAGGGAAGGAGTATAATTATTTGCAAGCACCATGCAGCTGACACCGATTTTGTAAGAACAAATTGTGTAAAAAAAATATCTTATCTCCTTCAATGACAGGGTAAGAAGGCAACCACCTAAGGAATAAACCGAGCTGTATCCATGGTCTGGTTCTTTTCAAGGTTTTGTCAAGGAGAGATGCTTTCTAAGCTTGCAGATGACACTGAAGAGGGAGGGCCTGCAGGTATGCTAGAGAACAGGAACAGAAATCAGAATGATTTTGACTAACTAAAGCAGTGGTGTGGAAAAAAAAATATGATAAAAACTAATTAAGGCCAAAGATAAGGAGTTGCTCCTGCTTATGCAGGAACAGTCAGAGGCAGAAACGCAGTACTGAGGAGAGAAAAATAGCCTGATAGTAGATTACATGATGAGTGTGAGGGAACTGTATCATGTAGCCAAAAAATAAAAAAGCAACTGCTACCTGGATTATACCAGAAACCCCCACAGGGAACATAACCTATGAGAAGGAACTGAGGTAGGCTAGCCCAAGGGCAGAAATGATGGGAAGCGAGCGTTTGAAGAATACTACAGTCTTGAAGTGTACAGATGACAGTTGGCAGGAGGAACAAAATAAAGTTTGGGTCCACATGAACAGGGCGCATGACCGTGTGTAATTATAGGAATGGGGAAGTTTTTCCTAATGTGAAAGATAGTTAAGCAATAGCTTGTCTGGGGACACTGGAGAGGCCTTACTATTGGAAGTCCAGACCACGAAGTTAGATAAACATCTGTCAGGTCTGGCAGAAGTATCTCACACATCCTGCTTTGAAGGAGGAAGATGGACTAGAAGATGTATCAAGGTACCTTTTAGTCTTATTTTTCTATAATTGAAGGAACTTTATTCATTGGCATAAGATTTCTTAAAGGCCATAATTTTATTTATCCTATAGTTTCACATCTGTGAATAAAATCTCCATTTTCCCATTTATATTTCTAACGTATTTCAAATCTAGAGGCAAATATATCCTTTTCTTGCTTCCCAATGAACAGCAGGCACCTGACAGAATTTTTCTGTCTGTATTAACATGAAATATTTCAGGATGTTCACAGATTGAATTTAATCCTCCTTTCAATAATCCAAATTTAAATCCTCATTTCAATTATCTCTATATTTTGTAGAATCCCTCGAATGATTCACTGAAGTATTATATGCGTTAGAATTTAAAACTCAAAAGTTATGAATGAAAGCAGATTATATCTTATTAAAATGTTAATTACAGTCCTTTGAGATAATTGTGACTACAAGCAATTGGTTAATGTGTCAGAAATAAACACTGTCAAAAATAATTGAACAAAATCCAGCATATGGATGTCATTCACTTCAGAAAAATGACAGGAAAGCATAATTATAGGAGTGATTTTCAAAAGCATGGCTACAGGTAAAGACCTAGCTCTAATAAACAATCTTTTTGCATACTTCTTTATATATATATATATTTAAAATTTCCACCTTATTTTTCCTTCTGTATTGAGCTGAAATTCCAAGGCTGCACCACACAACACCCATAATGCTGAGTGATGGAGAAACGCTGTTTCTGAGTTACCTTACTGTGACAGTACAACTGGCACAGTAAAGGAGCTACCCAGAGCTGGAAAAAACCCCAACCAACTATTTGTCCAGCCCTCCCCTAAGCAGATGGTGACCAAGCAAAAGAACATTTGGTGAAGGATTTGAGGCTGTCCTGGATTATCTCCTCACAAGTAGACTTGGAAATTATTTGTAAAAGGGCCCAAATTTATTCTTAACAGTGTTCTAGCCAAACAAAAACAGAAAGGAAGCAACACTAAGATATGCAAGAGAGAAGGTGTATTGCTCTGAAGTTGTATTGTTCAACATCTGCATACAGACTTAGTGGAGCTATTCCCATTCAACACAGCATCAAATCAGGATCTCCCTATTCTCCTGAGCAGATGCATTGCAATCAATTACATTACTCATGTGAGTAAGCAGAGGAGAAGCTGACCTTTAGAGAGATAACAATAGATACTTTCCAATTAATGTTAAAGTAGGAGTATATAAATCAATCCTAAAAAGCACTTTAGATAATATTATATTAACTCTTCACTATATAAATCAAATCAAATGACATTGCATAGAGAGGGGTCCGAGGTACCGTACCATTAGTGATCAAATCTGGTCATCCCCTCCTGGGATTGATTCAGCTGACTGTCTTTTATCAACAAACAAGTCAATGAGTCAATGGCTAAAGCAAAAAGCAAGGGTGAAAATACATCATTGTGATGCATGCCAGCATACAAGTAGGAACAACAAAAAGTCAACCAGAATATAAACCCCTCACTCCTCCCATACGAAGGTTCACTGTTTAGAAATCCACACAGTACTTTTTCTCCTCAACTCGAGTTTTATTTTAGCATATATTTTTCCTCAAATCCTTCACTTTAAAGAAACCCACACACACTGTTGTGCCTTTTTCCACTGGAAAGATAACCTTCAGAATGTAAATCAATGCACTCCTGCCCTGGTAATCCAGCCTTGCAGAAAGCTGTCTCCAGCTAAACAGTATCAGCAGAAAAAGGCATAGAAGCCTTTACTCTTCAATACCGTATTCACCCCAGTGAAGTGACATTTCAAATCCAAGCTGCAATATGAAATGTTACTCTCACTCAATTTAAGACACACGTCTCGGCCTGTTTCAGCTCTCAAGTAAATTGGGAACATGTCAATGAAGTCATACCATTATGCCAGTCCTAAGTATCAAGCCTTAAAGCATTAAAACGTGAGTATTTTTTCCCTTTGAATAAGCTGGTTGTCCTGGTTTCAGCTGGGATAGAGTTAGTTTTCTTCTTAGTAGCTGGTACAATGGTGTTTTAGATTTAGAATGAGACTAATATTGATAACACACTGATGTTTCAATTTTTGCTAAGTAGTGCCTATGCTAGGTCAGGGACTTTTTTCAAGTCTCCCGTGCTCTGCCAGTGACCAGTTGCACAAGAAGCTGGGAGGGAGCAGAGCCAGGACAGCAGACCCAAGCCAGCCAAAGGGATATTCCATGCCATAGAACATTGTGCTCAGTGTATAAACCAAGGGCAGTTGTCCGGGAGCTGCCAACTGCTGCTCGAGGACTGGCTGGGCACCAGTCAGTGGGTGGTTAGCAGTGGTACTGTGCATCACTAGGTTTTCTTGGGTTTTATGCTTTCCGTCTTTCCCCTTTTTATTATTGTTGTTGTTATCATTATTTTACTTTATATTAAACTGTTCTTATCTTAACCCATGGGTTTTAGCTTTTTCCATTTCTCCTCCCCATCCCACTGGGGTGGAGGGAGGGAGTGAGTAGCTGTGGGGTGCTTAGTTGCCAGCTGGGGTTAAACCACAACACTGAAAACAATGTACTAGTTCTTCCCCATCTCTCACTGCAGAGAACCCAGGCTAGCAGGACTGTCCACGTGGAGATTTGGAAGCATTGTACACTGGTCAAATGTGTATGATGGAAGAGGTCACAGCAGAGCTAAAGGTGTGTTCATCCCCTGTCCTCTCCTTTGGTTAGAAATGAACAACTATAGAAAATACAGCATTCCTCAATTTCCACTTACATGAGGCCATAAAAGTATTATATATAGGAACGCTGGTTCTCTGGCACTTAGTTTTTTGGTAGGCAGCTTAAGAAATGGTCACTGAGTTATAACCTTGATTAAAAATATACCTTAATAAAGGGAAGCACTTACATTTTAGAAATAATATATAGCAAACATGTCAACAGCGAGGATTAGATGACATAATGAGCATCTCAAGGGATGTGGTTCTGAAAAAGAACAAGGGCTTCACCTGCTTTCAAGGTCAACTGAATCCTTGCCATCCTGTGAAATGCTTGATCCCCATCCACAAGAAGAGGAATTGCTACCCTTCTTGCCCCTGTTCTGTCTCCTTCAAGATGTAAAAGCTTGTTCTCTTCCACCTATAGTAAACTGTACGACCCTCAAGGATTTAATAATTGATTCCTTTGTGCTTACTGTGATCAAACCTGTTTTATAGCCACTCTCATTTATGTTACAGGGATTGAAATGGCACACTGATAATCAGCCAATCCCATATGCTCTACAAACACATAAGCACACACAAGTCTATGGGACTGGATGGATCCACCTGAGGGTACTGAGGGAGCTGGTGGAGGAGCCATTCTCCATCGTTTATCAGCAGTCCTGACTAACTGCAGAGGTCCCAAAAGACTGGAGGTCAGGTAGTGTGACACCAATCTACAAGAACAGCAGAAAGGAGGATCCAGGAAACCACAGCCCTGTCAGCCTGACCTCAGTGCTGGGCAAGGTTGTGGAGCAGATCACCCTGCGCACCATCAAACAGCACGTGCAGGAGAACCAGGGGATCAGGCCCAGGCATAACCAGAGGTTATGAAAGGCAGGTCCTGCTTGATGGGCCTGATCTCCTTCTATGACAAGATGACCTGTCTAGGGGATGAGGGGAAGGCTGTGGATGTCGTCTACCTGGACCTTGACACCGTCTCCCACAGCATCTCCTCGAGAGCCTGGCTGCTCATGGCTGGGATGGGCGTGCTCTGCAATTGGTAAAAAGCTGGCTGGACAGCTGAGCCCAAAGAGTGGTGGTGAATGGAGTTACACCCCGCTGGTGACCAGTCACAAGTGGTGCTCCCCAGGGTTCAGTACTGGGGCCAGTTTAATACCTTTATTGACAATCTGGATGAGGGGATGGAGTGCACCCTCAGCGAGTTGGGAGACAGCACAAAGCGCTGCCCTGCTGGGGCAGGGGGCTCTGCAGAGGGGCCGGGCAGGCCGGGCCCATGGGCCGAGGCCGGTTGTGTGAGGCTCAGCCGGGCCCAGCGCCGGGCCCTGCCCGTGGGTCACACCAGCCCCACACAGCGCTGCAGCCTGGGGCGAGCGGCTGGGCCCTGCCCGGCGGGAATGGGCCTGGGGGGCTGCCTGGGCCGGCTGGGCATGAGCCCCCCGGGGGCCCGGGTGGCCAAGGAGGCCAGCAGCGCCCGGCTTGTGTCAGACACAGCGGGGCCAGCGGGGCCGGGGCAGTGACCGTCCCCCTGCGCTGGGCACTGGTGCGGCCGCCCCTCGAATCCTGGGGTCAGCGCTGGGCCCTCACTGCAGGGGGGACACTGAGGGGCTGCAGCGTGTCCAGAGCCGGGCAGGGGCTGGGGAAGGGGCTGGGGCACACTGCGGTTGTTTAGTCTGCAGAAACGGAGGCTCAGGGTGGATCTTACCACCCTCTGAAAGTGCCTGCAAGGAGGCTGTAGTGACGTGTGTGTCAGCCTCTTCTCCCAAGTAACACGGGACAGGACAAGGGAAAACAGCCTGGGGTTGCACCAGGGGAGGTTTCAATTGGGTATTAAGAACAATTTCTTCACTGAAAGGTGGTCAAGCAGAGGAACAGGCTGCCCAGGGAGGTGGTGGAGTCACCATCCCTGGAAGTGCTTAAAAAATGTGTAGATGCAGTGCTCAGGGACATGGTTTAGTGGTGGGCTTGGCAATCCTGGGTCAACGGTTGGACTTGATGAACATAAAGATCTTTTCCAAACTAAATGATTCTATGTTTCTGTAATATTAAAGCAATGATGACACCATCTGATTTCCTTGAAAGAAAACCGAAAACAATCTTCCTTTCTAAAACTTCACATAAAACAAGTGAACTTTTCAAAATGACATTATTCTAAGAAAGCAGTGAATCCTAATACAGGGAGACAAGGATTCCTGAGGTCAGAAACATCAGCTTTACAAAAATGTCCTGAGGGATGCCTGAATGTATTATCTTGAGACCTTTAACCTCTCACTTAGGTCCTACTGCCCATCACTCCACTATCAATCCATTTCTAACATTTTACTTGGCTATGAACTTCTTGGAATGACAAGAGGATGATTCATAATATATAGCAAGGCTTCCAGGAAGCTTTTTCACTCAAAGCTACAGGGTAAGTGAATCAGCCTTTTGCTTTCTCCCAGGAACTACTTATCTTCAATCTTTCAATTAAAGGTCAAAAAATGAAAGAAGGCAGCCCAGTCATCTATTATGTTTTTCCCCCTTTCCTGTTGTAAAAGGCTCTGTTCTTTACATAGTTGTATCTCAACCAGTTTGAGATTGTTTTCATTGGTAGAAATGTGAAAAATAATTTCTCAAACTTAAGGAACAAAAGGATAACGCACAGAATGACAGCAATTTCTCTCATGTCTCTTTTGGTTGTTAGGTAGCCTAGATCCTCCTGAAATAATCAAATCCAAAGCTTTTATCATAAGGTGGCAGATAGTATTTTTAGAGTGTCAAATTGAAGATAGGTTTAAAGGGAACTATGTCTCTCACTCCTGCTTGATTAGGAAGGAAAATGCAAAACCAGAATCATATGATTGCAGTATAGCTCTATTGTCTGAACTTCAGGTTAGAGGGGAGCTGGTTTTGGATTTTATCTGACATGCACGTGGCGAAAAGTAGCCAAGGATGTGGATTAGCATACTATGCTTATTTCATCATTGCCCTAAGGCCCTGTTGTACCAGCTCAGTCAGAGCGCAGATGGGTCACTAGGCAGACGTAAGTCTCATTAAAGAATACCCTTGGCATCAAAAGTCTCTATGCAGGTCAAAGAACCAGCTCTGCTTAGCCTGTGCCAACTCCAGGCACAAGCCTAATACAAACACGAAGTGATTTTGAGGAAAGAGAAAAGTCACTGGAGAGGAAAGGATGTGAACAACAAACAAAAATAGAAAGGAAAAGCTGAAAAAAATGTGATCAGGTCAAACCAAAACAATTTGAGATTTCCTTTTACACCATTTCTTCTATGAAAAAATGTAAGACTCCAGGTAAATCAAAAAACACTTGGTCTGAGGCAAGAAAAAATTATTTATTTAATCTAACCCGGACAGTTTACCTATTCTTTTATTAGCACAGAGGTTTGTGTTCTCATAAAAAGTATTTCACCAAAGAAAAGAGCTGAGAAGGGTATTTTGAGGGGGGAAAAATATAATAAAATTGGCCTTTTAAAAAACTCCTCGTTGTGTCCCCAGTTTTAGTTTTATTCCTCAGAAACTCTGTCCATTGCTGAAATATAAGGAAATCCACTCTGCTGTAACATTATACCCACTCAGTCAACTATCTACAAGTGGGCGAAAGCTGGTAAAACCCTCTAGGCTGAAGTCCATGCTGCCTACAGCTCTCAGCAGATGAAGCTGGGATTTGAATTTCCACACTGGACCTAGTTCACCTCTGGTGAGGTTCCCCAGTAGCCCCAGCCAGCTTCTGCAAGTTTGGAGGCAAGTCTGTCCCCGCGCAGGTGCTAGTGTGCTTGTCAAGTCAGGGATAAATCAACACATACCATTGCTGCCTAGCATATGGGAGATCATAAAACTGCTTTTTTCAGTACCGTCTTTACCTGTGCTACCCTGACAGAACCACCTCTGCTCACAGCTCCGCGCTCACTGCCACCGTGCCCTTGCCTGGATGCGAGCCCCCTGCCCGATGCTGTACAGCGCCAGCAGTCAGGAGCCAGACGCCCTCCCCCAGGGAGTGGTGGCTGGGGAAAGGCTGCGAGTTAATTCACATTAGGTAAGCTACAGCTATAGACTCGAAAGAGCACTAGTTTCCTGAAACATTATCAGCTTGTTTGATGGATGAGTGTGTTAAGGCTAACAGAAGCTGGCTGCTGAAACTGCTGGCAGAGCTCTGTGCTACCTGTGCCCATATGCCCAGCTGAGCCCGGTGCGTACACAGTTGCATTCAGTACAAAGGCATTATCTGGGGAGGAAAAATGATTAATGGATAATTCTGAAATAAATTGCAAGCACAAGATTGAATTTCCTTCATGAATGACAGTGTGTGTTAGTGTTAGTAGCCATGTCACAAACCAGCTCCTTTTTCCTTGCTCATTACAAAGCTGATAATGGGACTAACGGAGCATGTGCAACAAACATTCGCTTTCTGCAGCTCCTGACATGGGTTCAGCTCCACGTGCACATTTAACAATGGGAGTGCTCAGGCACAGGCTGCCTATTTGTCACCTGGCTACCCTTGCACACTGCTATACCTCTTGATATAGATGAAACAGAGCTGCTGTTTGTTCCCTTTCAAAGAGGGAAATGTTCTTTTAGATCAGCAAATGATCCTTGGCACAGCTAAAGGAAAAAGTCTTTACAAAGAAGATCAGTCCTCTCCATGACCTGAAAAGAGCCACCACATTCCTTTGTTCTAGCTTATTTCATTCTCTAGAACTGCATCTTCAGTGTGACAAGGACCTGAGCGAAGAGCTGGGCCCTAGTGAACTTCCAGTACCTACAGTAGAACCACCCATCACCTTCTGAACACGTATGGATTCATTTTCTAGATAATTTAGAGTCTAAACTATGTCACAGGTACCTTCAGCCATGTGCTCAAATGTATGTGCTTATGGTTTGCATATGCTTCAAAGAGATTTTTGCACACTGATATGGCTTTTTAGGAGTTAAAATGTTTTATTTCCCATCATTTGTTGATAATTTCCCACCATATCTCTTGGTGTAGTACAATCCTCTGTTTGGTTCTGCTAAAATCAATGGAACTGCAGATTTACATCAGGTATGCCTCGGCTCCTTTCTTGACAAGAACAGCCACCTTCTCTGAATTGTACAATTAGTAAAAGTTCAGGCTACTGAATGATACTGAACTTTTCAGAGCTCATAACAACACTTGACTGATACCCACATTACATGGAACAGGAATCAGAAGCAATGTTTCAGTCTAGTGTTCTTATTGCTTCAGCCTGTTGTGAGGCTAAACCATGGGAATAAATTACAAAGCTCCTATTTATTGCAGCAGTACTGGATTGACCTCATATACTACTATGTGGCGCGTTCCAAGTGTGACTTGACCTCATGCTAAAAGGAGCCACTATCTCCAGCACTCCACATGGGTCTGTGCAAGGTGGCAACGCAGCAATTTCCCAGGTCCCGTGATTTGAAACAGGTTTCCTTGCACCTCATACTGCAAAATCAAAGCCTGAATGTTTTTTGCCTACAAATCCCTGCTTACAAAACTAGGGAAGCTGCCCAAGACTTGTGTTTGCAAGAGATTCTAAGGACCAAAAAGAGTTTTGCAGAAGTAAGATTCATATCAGCCTTTCAAAAGTGCTCAAAATCTGAAGGCACAAGAATGGTAAAGGGAAACCTGTTCATCCAGCTGATAACCTGCCCTCATATTGACAATGTTCTGAAGGTCACATCTTCACAAAACAAAAGGAATTTTCAAACCCATGAGTCATATTTTCCCAAGAGACAACTGAAGAGAAAGGGGTCTAACTTTTCCCTGTTGTGACTCTGGATGTTAGGGAAATGAATGTAAGAAAATTATCCTAAGGACGAATTGTTTTGAAATTCCAAGTGCTGTCTTGAATGACAAAAAAGCTCAAAGATGCACAAATATCTCAGAGAATTAATTGCAGAAGGGCCAGAATGAGGCCCCATTACAACAATACAAAAGATGTAACTGAATTCAGACACACACACACACAAAAAAAAAAAAAAAAGGGGGGGGGGGGGGAGGCACCAGAACTCTGGTAGGACGAAGTATAAAGAATGAAAAACCTTGCTGTCTCTCTAGAGCCCTCTTTTTAGTAACCTGCTTTTTAAATATACTGAATATACTGGCAAACATCCATGCACTTTACATATATCATCCACAGAAGAGTCTACCAGTCTATCATTCTCAGCAGGCATTGAAAAGCAGTAAATGCCCCCGCTTATTGTGTCCTGAAACTCTTCCAGGTCCAGGCTATCACTTATGCTGAAGTTTATACGATGGTTGGTGAATGGAACATTTCCAAAACAAACCGAACGCCCTGAGAAAAATGTACAGACTGAAGATGCATTATCAGCTGTGACAATGCTAAAAGGATTCAGAGTGAAGAACAGGGTGACATTCTATCACTGGATTATTATTGTCATTTAAGTATGGGCATAAAAATGACCACGGTTCAGATACACCACTGTCTGGAGCTGTCTGTAATTACATCAGCAATTATCTTCTTCCCAGTGTAGTCCAAATCCAGACCCACCAATTGCTGCAGTCTTCCATATGGCATTAATTTATCACATCTTGCTAAAACATTTTATTCTTTTTGATAATGAACACAACAATAAGGACAGAAGCTTCAAAGCGTACTGTCATTCCTTTTACGTTAATAGCTCACACAGACACTGTAGGCTTCCTGTCAACTTTCAGAGCTCTTAAATATATAGAAAAGGCAAGGCCACTCCAAGAGTCAACCTCTATTCACAGGGAAGGAACTAGCAGTACATTATAAGAAAGGTTTGTCTTTGTGGAAAGAACTTCACATTTACTTGGAAGTGAAAAGTTGACTATGTACCACTTAGATATTCTGCACATGACAGTCATCGAGCCTTCCTCTGAGTGCGTATTTATACAGCAGGTGGCATTGTTACTGAATGAGGAACTACACAAGTGCTGAGTGACTCACTTTCCTAAATATGAAGTTGAAAACTCTTTGATCAGACTTCACTGTTCCATTCTGAGAACAAAGTAAGAACTACTTGTAGCAGCACGAGCAAGCAAGGCTTTCATTGAGTTTTAATGAATTGGTGTGTTTTGCTGAACGGCTTTGTATTTTGTTCTTGGCTACAGTGTAAGATATGAACAGCAGTGACAGCTTAGTATTCACTTCCCCAGATCCTGTACACCGATGTATTTTGAGGGGCCAGAAAAATGATTTATAGAAAGCACAAGGAGAAAAATATCTTGTTCCAGGGCTGGATTTTTTTTTTTCTTTCTTTAAACATAAAAAAGGGTAGATGCAGCCCTTTAGTTATGCTTTGTACCAGCAAGCATAAAGCAGCCTGGACAACTGCCCTAAGATGGTTCTTTGACATTTCCTGTGATGTAAGAGTCTGGGAAGTATAACCTGACCCAGCTGTGCATCACCTGCTTCCCGCCAGCCAGAGATGGGGAACCCACTGGTAAAGTGGGGGCACGTGGTGCTCCAGCCAGCCCCAACGTGCCAGGGAAGTCCCTGTAGGGCTCATTAGCTGGCAACATCTCCAGCAGCTCTTCCATTGGCTTCTCCCCCTGGTGATGTTGGAAGCCTGGAAGCACACATGAGCTAAACCCCCTCAACGTCTTGGTGAGCTGCCCTGAGATTTTGACTCGCCACACTGTGTTTGTAAAACATCAGTGACCCCTTTCTCCTCTTCCCAGTTTCAGTGGGGGAGTTATAGTGTGGATGTGAGAGGAATGCTGTGCCCTGGCAGCTGTGAAGGGCCGTTCCCAGGTTTTGTGTTTCAACACACATTTGTCATCATATACTACCATTTCGATAGTTTACCTGCTTTTAAATTTAATTAACTTCTGTTACTAACACTTCATATATTGCTCTGAGTTTGAGGATACGATAGGCAAACATTACGACTATTAAGCAGGTGAAAAATATCAACAATAAGCAGGGGATTTATTGTAATCAGTCAATATGCTCAGCCTTGCAACCGCTCAGTACTTTATGCTCCATAATTATATGGTTGCCACAGTGTAGCCATTCAACAGTGTTATAATTAGTGAGTAATTAACTGAAGCATTTGATGACATGCTGCAGAGCACAAAGCATGTGTGCTGTTGATAGCAAAAGGATATGTAAACTGTCTTTGTAACAATTTTCTGAAACCATGAAAAACCCCCATTGTTTCTCAGTTGTGGCGATTTTCACAGCTTTTCAGGTGCTGTGCAAGATTGGAAGCATTTATAGATGATTTAGATGGCACCACAGCATTTAGGCACTGGGCTTTTACTGAAATAACCATATTTAGTTGCCTTTGGAGATCTCAGCCTTACACATACACGCATGCTGGGCTGCCTCAATACATCCATACAGTCAGAGCTATATATCTCCCTCTATTGGTATATTTTACAAAAATACAGAAGTTTTGCTTATTCTAGGGTTAAAGAGTAAAGTTATGTGAATACAACTGAACCAACAATAAGTAGTATATTAAAATAGCTACTCTGTTAGAAAACAGAACTGTAATTAAAGACAACCTGAAGCATTTAAAATTGTCCAGATTGCCTTTGAGCATACCCTTTTAAAAAAAAATATTTGTAAATTAGTGATATTTGTCAACATACCTAATGAAGGTACATGGGTAGGAATTCGGTGCAGCACTGAGGTGTAAAGATGTATTTAAAGGCATGGTGAGATCCACCTGGTACCCCGAAGGGAAATGAAGGATGCACAGGGACAGCAGGCAAGGTCCAATCAATTGATACACCAGAAAAGGAAAGAAATCTGCATGAGAAAAGTTGAATGCCACCCTGAAAGCTGCTTTGTGTTCCTTGTGCCAAGTCTTGGCCTGTGCACAGGACCAGTGACGTGTTTCACTTTGATATTTTCAATCCATTGTTTTTCTAAAAATGTTTTGGGTTTTGTTTTTTACAGCTTTTTAGGTTATCCAAGTATTCCAGGCTATTTAAAGGCCCTTTCTTATCCTTTTGTTAGAACAGCAGCACTGCTAGCTGTGCATGTCCATACATAATCTCCCATAACCTTTGCCAGCACAGAGCTGGAACACCTCCCAGTTGTGTTGTCTTTTAAGTGAATTATTTTACATTTTCTGGTTGCAGTATCTGAAACATTTGGTCATAAATATATTGGAAATATGGATGCTCCTTATGGAGTGACTGTGTCAGCTTGAATTTGATAGAACAAGCCAATGTAAGCTATTTGCTTTCCTGAACCAAAAAAAATAAATCCTTAGTAAGCTGTGAAACATTGCACAGCATCTACACATATAAACACAACAGCCTATAATTTCTCAGTGAGTGCCAGATGCTGAATGGTGTAGGCAGTGCTAAAATCTACCTGAGCTTTTGTAACAAAGCCCTCATTACTACGGCCTCAAGTTTTTGATTAGCCAGAAGTAAGTTTCTAAAATTTACAGTCATGTGAAGGGAATGTGACCTGGTGTAATAGTGTCCAATAAGCCATTTCACAGGCTGATTTAGAAAGCAGTGGTAGAGGTTTGTAAAGTGAACTTGGTTCAGCAGCCTCCTGACTTCAGGAGACAACATGGATTTTGAAATTAATGATGAAAATTTAAATGTAGGTATTTTGAAAATTTCTTGGTCCATATAGAGCAAATTTGCTATACCGTATGTTATCAGTAGAACAACAACATTATATACCCTAATTCAGATTTCGGGAGTAGGCTGGACGTGCTGCAGTAGGCGGAGGGGGTTTAGTTATCCCTCCCACCACAGCAGTAAGTACTTTGTGTATTTTTCTGCCAAGTGATATGGTCAAAGTTCCTCGACTGGACATGCTGCTCATTTAAATCAGAACTGCATCTGCCTCTGCTGTGGGCATACAATTTCTATTTTTAGAAAAAAAAATGCTTTGAATATTGTTGTAACAGAGTGGAAATACGAGAGGGGGCCAGGGGGGAAAAAAACAGTTTCTTACATTTAGAAAGCAAGTGACCCTGGTACGTGTGAGGGATATCAGTAGGACAGTGTGATAAGTAGATGTCACTGTTTATTTGCAAAGCAGATTCATCAGTAAACCAGGCTGCCCTCATGCTGCTTAGTAATATGCCTTAGCTTCACCTTCATGATAACCTAGCAGACAGAGGGATTTAAGCTTCATGCTCACTCACTCCTTTTCAATCTCTGCTTCTTTGCTGTGATTGCCAAGAGGAGAACCTGTCTGGTAGCACTTAGCAGGATTTCTTGTCAACTTTTACTATCCATTAGATACCAGAATGAGACTGAAACCTGCCAGAGAGCTGCTGCACAGCAATGACTTGTCAGTTCCAACAGACCTGAATCATATTTTCACCAGTGATCCAGGATCAAAACTCCCCTCAGCCATACAGTTCCTTATCTGCCATTTACAGGGGAAGGATGAAAGATGCTTTGCAGTTCTTTTTAGTGGTGACCTAACAACTTCCAGCAACCTCAGTGAGGGCAAGGCCAAGAGCAAGTGCTTTTGAGGACCCTACTTGAAATGCACACCCAAATTGAAATGCAGTCCCCTCACAAAATACAAGGTTAATCACAACTGCTCCACAAAGCTGCTGTCACGTGCGTGCAGGCTCTTTAGCTAGCTATGCAGATGACCTTAATTGTTTATAGGTATTCCCAGATTAAGGGGAAAAAATTCTGCTTAGACTATCTTATTAGCAAGGCAATCAAAAAAGAGCACAGACTCTAATGACACCAATGTTCAGCAGGAAGGAGGCAGTTTGCCATACCTAATGTTTCATTTTGGGGGGCAGGGTATATAAATATCATAGTATATCAATAGCAGGTAAATCAATTGATACAGAAATTAGGTGTCATGTACAGCAACTTGGCTGTTATTGCTTTTCCAATATAGCTCATCTTACCCTCTTTTCATTACCATTAAATAATACTTGAAAAGTAGAGTTATTTTACAGTTTCTCTATTTAAAGGTAGACTTTTATTGTACAATTTTGTTGTTCTTGAGAGAGTCCAGAACATCTATCTGTGCTTATTACTTTGGGTAGTAAAGCATTTAGGGAAACAAATGCATAAGACACCGCTTTAATCAAAACTGATAGCACTGAAATCCTGCAACAATGCCAGCAGCATGCTGATAAGAGTTCCTCCAAGGTTCTTCGACAGCTCTGTCCACGTTCAGACCAACTGGCAATGGCTACAGATAGCAACGGGGCACTTCTGAAAGGTTCTGCCATGGAACTGGCAATGCTTACGTGCCTCGTTTTTACTGAGGTAACTCATCCCCCTATTTGAACGGAGCACGTTTGTGTGTGTTGTGGGACAAGGGGTGCCTTTTCACTCCTTTCAGACAGACAGAAAACCGTGTGCTTTTCTGCTAAATGAGGATAACAGTTACAGTGAGCTCAGCCACTGGGCCCTGTTTTTCTGTCCTATAGGTGGACAGGTGCCCTATAGGTGTAGGTTTTCTGTCCTAAGCAAACCATTTTATCATAGAGTTGGTGCCAACTTCTTTGGTACAGAGTATGCCTAGAGAGTTCAGGTATGTGAGACGTGCACTATATTAACTGCTCTTCCCTCAAAAGCTCAGTTGAACAATTATATCACCCCCACACCCCTCTGTCAGTCAGACCCCTTTTCCCTGTGATGGTACTCACATACATTATTACTGGAAAAACATGATTTCTGCACTGTATCCCAAAACCAGGCAGTACTAAACCGCCAGGTGATTAGGATAGTCTTGAAAAGGGGCTCCACACTTCAAAGCAGCATTACTGAGAGCAAAAGTGCACTTTCCCTGGGACGTGAGCCTTGCGCTGTGCTATAGTGAGGGAGGAAAGGGGGAAAGGCTTGCTCCACACGGGGCACTGGAATCACGTGCCGTGTCCTGTTCTCAGCGGATGTGCTGATGTGACTCCAGGGGAAGAAGGCTGACTTACACCGTTGCTCCTGGGGGGACCTGGCCATCACAGAGTAGCAGGGGCAGCATCCAGCTCATCAGTTCCTATGCCAAGTTTTTTTGGCAACTAAAGATTTTTTGTCAGTAAGGGACCTTTTCACTGCAAAAGAGTAAAGAGCCCTAAAAGAAGCAGCAGAACAAACTAAACACTGGACATGCCATCTCCACACATTTCTGTTCTCACCCGCAGCCAATTAAGCAAGGTCAAAATAGTCCAACAACATCAGAGACACCTACAACTGGCTCTGTGGACCACTTAAACTTTTCCTTGCCAAAAGAAAAATTAAAATAAATTGATGTTAAGTAACTCTTGTTAACACAAATCATTAATTCTTTTGCACAGAGATCTAGCTAGGTAAAACTGGCTGATACCACAAAATCCTCTGCAAATTCTCCTTCCCAGTCTGGAAGCATTTGAATAAGAATAACCAGCAGACATCAGCTGAAACTCATTACACTCTCAAGATGTTTTCTATGGTTTCACAGGAATATGGTGCTTTATCCTAATTTAAAGTACTATGGCAATTACTAAATCTGTGACAAAGCTCACCGCGTACCTGTGGAAGGACCTGACACTAGTGCAGCTCTCAGGTCTCCTAGAACAGTGCAACTGTGTAAATCTTTGTAATCCCATTATGGAAATGACAAGAGGGAAAGAATCATCCCTCTGTGAAGTCAATGACAATTTGTGGTGACAGCTTTTCAGCACAGCCATCTTGTCTAGGCCTGGCAAGTAGAGAAGAGTTATAGGACAAGGATATGTCCTCCAAGAAAGGAGACATCGCGAGCAACTCAAATGTACTGCACTCATTTTGCCACTTAAAGAGAAATCTGAGCTGTAACCAAAGGATTTTCAAGGACTAAAAATAAATCGAGACTCAGAACTGAAAGTTTCTATGTATGAGGCAACCTGTGAAACTTACTGAAATGCAAATTGTGCTATTTGCATAGGATTTAATCATTTCACCTTCTCATATGGATTTATCCTATGGTTGCTAATTTACCTACAAGGCCATATGAAGAACGGGGCAATGTGCCATACAGTGTGGACCAGAAAGACATGGATAAAATTGCATTTAAATATATTAGAACTCATTTGAAACCTCTTGAATACTTAACACATGCTTGAATCCATCTGTAAAACAAAATTAATTTCTCCCTATTTTTCAGTGAAAAATTTATGAGCACACTGAATGATTAAAAACATGGGAACCTGTGGATTCTTTTCTCAGACTTTTAGACCTGAAGCATTTTATTATTTTAAAAAAAACCTCTCTCCTTTGAAAGAAATATAGCATCAGGTGCAGAGAAGAAACCAAATCTCTGCTGAAAATACCAAGAGCCATTTGTCCTGATTCTTTTGACTAACTTGTATGCAGCAAAGTAAATCAGATGGATGTCCCACCCAAGACAACTGAAGAGGGCAGTTTTTGAAAGGTATGTGCAGCTCAAATGAGTTAGTGGTGAGGGAGAGATGAGTGTAAAATGTTATTAGAAAAATAATGGGATTTGTGTGCCTACTGTACCTCAAAAGAAGAAAGCTCCTGCACTTCATTTCTTTGCCACTCAATTTATCTTAAGCAATCTCTGAACCCTTCCTGATGTTCTGATAGGTGGGAACTGATCTCATTTAGTCATATTAGCTGTCAGAACACCAAGCACTGGCAGTTCTGACTCTCTGCACTCCTTCTGCATACTTGAAAATTTTCTCCAGGACAGTTGTAAAAAGAATTTATTTCAGTTTAAGCTCATTTTTTCCTTTCTCTTAGAAAATGATGCAGCCTAGAGAGGCTCATTGCTTTTTTTTTTTTTTTTTTTTTTCCAACTGATCTGGAAGAAAATCTACAAGTTCACTTAAGGAAAGTGCACTCTCAGCTTTCAGTGACAGCTATATAAGCATACCATACTTAATGCCTTAGCTGTATGCCGTACATGCCTTATATGACAACGTATTCAAGAGTAGACAAGTTTGAAACTCATAAAAAAGCGGCATAGCTTGTAATTAGGATTAGCATATTACTCCATAACCTGGCCCAGTCTCTAATCCAATGAACACATTGATGTTATCTTTCCTCAGATCGCTGTGTCATCACAATGTTTTTTCTAAGAATGCTGTTTTAAGATCAGCAAGCAATTGTGTTTCTGTTATCTTATTTTCATCAATTGCAGAAATACTGGTTTTGAAATGAGAATAGTGAGAAGTAAATCTAAGACTGCTACACAGTGGTGCCCATGTTACTTTGAGATGGCATTTGGCTACAGGAGATTTCTTGTAGGCAGATCTGGCATAGATACTATTTAACATATCTGAGAGGAACTTTACTTTTTTATTGCTTTTAACAATAATTTGTTGGTCAGTATCAATGCCGTAATATGCTTGCACATACAGTATGCATAAAAGACACATGGCAATCATCATAAACTTACCTAGAGCAGAAAATGAAACAATCTAGCTTGTAACAAATGAAATTTCACCACAGTTCATTTCTCACAGATACTCCATTTCCTTAGCTTCAGCATTTGGAAGACATTAGGATCAACAGCATCTATCACCTGTGGCAAGACACTTCCATATGAATGACACCCTAGTAATGACACAGCTGGCTGTGGGATCTATTAGCACTCGCAATACAGAAACAAAACCATCAAGGGGGATTATCACTAAACTTGGAATGGCTCTACGCTTCCCATCATAACACCAAGGTAATTTGTAATACAGGAAAACCACATTACTGGGTTCTAGTAACAGATGGCCCCACACATGCATGCCTGTGCTGATAGGGCATGTCATGCCAAGGAGCACACAGAAACACAGTATTCTACTTCTCCACTGCCTGTCACATTGGCCTGGTTTCAACTGGGATGGTCTTAATTGTCTTCTGAGGAGCTAGTGCGGTGCTGTGCTTTGGCGTTGATGTGAGCCTTCTCAGTTCCTCAGGCGTTGCTAGCAAAAAGGCTGGAGGGGCACAAGGAGTTGGGAGGGGACACAGCCAGGGCTGACCCCAGCTAGCCAAAGAGACATTCCATCCCACGGGATGTCGCGCCTGATATATGTACCTGGGGGGTTGGCCAAGGCGGGCAGATGGTTGCTCAGGGACTGGCTGGGCATCGGTGGGCAGGTGGTGAGCTGTTGCGTTGTGCACCACGTGTTCCTTCTTCCCTTTCCCTCTGGAATTTATTCTTTCCCTTCCCCTTTTCATTATAACTGTTATTGTCATCATTGTTATTATTGTTCTTTCACTTTTATTCTATTTCAATTATTAAATTGTTCTTCTCTCAACCCTTGAGTTTTACATTCCTTTCCAGCTCTCCTCCCCATCCCTCTGGATGACAAGGGAGTGAGTGAGCGGCTGCATGGTACCTAATTACCAGCTGAAGTTAAACCATGTCACACATGTATTACATGTCACTTAACATAAGCTTCACATACGTGTCTACGGGAGAGCCTAGTCTGAGGCTTGTGATTTGTTTGTTTACAAGCTACAGTTAGTCCCTGTACAAAGTATACTCCGCTAAACAGATTGGTTGGGGAGAAAAAGACTAAATAAACTATTTGCATTTTGGTCCCTGTTGCAGTCTGGGTCAAGAGGAGCTGTCTGGAGGAAGGGATGACAGTAAACCTTACTGAAGAGCAATTAAGAATACATGCCTTTGGAGATTCTTCTGGAGTAGAAGCCAGGCTAGGCTGTCAAAGGGAAGGAACCAATATGCAAGAAACACCAAACACGAAACACCAAAGCCGAAGACTGCTTCTGGGAAATGCAGAGGGGACTGCTGGACACAGCTCCAGAAGTGTGCCCTGGAAATCATTGATAGACCAAAACTTTCCATGGGATCAAAAGTTCTGCAAAGGTCTCTCCAAAGAGATGGCCAAGGTTTTGTAACCCAGAAACAAAATGAAAGTCGATAGACTGAAAAACAAAGATGGAGGAAAGGGATCACACTTTTGTCCTCAGCAAGGACAGAACAGGTTAAGGGTAAGTTTCCCTGCAAGCCTTTTATTGAACCTGTCTCACCAAGCACATCTGAATTTTCTCTGTTTAAAGAATTCCCCTGTTGCCATGTATCACTTTGGTTTCCTAATAAAATGCAGTTTTAAAGACTGGAAATCCTTTTGGACATTCTCACTTCCAAGCAGGACCACCTCCATGCTCTGGCCATGTGGGGTCCTGTCAGAACTGGCATTTTATGCCGAACTCTGAGCAAGCTGAGATGAACTGAAGGAGATGCTGACCAAGATCACATGGCTGCATCTGTGTTTTGGCTCACTCCAAAGCACTCTTATTTTAAACACCACAGCTCTCATGCTCTGCTACTAATGGAAATTTGCTTGAATAACACCATGTTGCTTCAACCCTTTTGAGGCCTAATCCCATGCCCACTGAGATGAGATAATGTCCACTGATTTAAATGGGCTGTGAATGATATCCTTTATTTCTGACTTAAGAGCTCTTTTTATATTCTTCTCTTTCTTTATCACAAGGTTTAAATTGGTGTTTTCCCCCAAATCACAAATTCTGCAGCCAATGCACATCCCTCAATTGGATCATACTTCTGAAAAGTAGTACCCACAGCCAGCCACTCAGGACACCCAGCCCGCCAGTCTCCATCGCTCCTTCTGCACAATCCGTTTCATTAATAAAAACTGACATTTCACATTTCAGCTGTAGCATACCTAACCAGCTATTTATTATACATACAGAATAGCAAATGTAGCATTCTCTGACTCCTGCTCTACAGTGCAGGCTTCCTGGAAGTAAGACATTTTGTTATTCTTTCCAAACATGAATGTGCTGAACCACCTTTTTTCACATGCTCTCAAGCATGCTAATAGCAAGTAGGCTTTATTAGTACACAGAACTGAATTCTCAGGAAATATCAGCAGATGATATGAACTGTAGTGTGTGATCAATGCTTCACCTTTTGCCCTTAATTTGATTAAGTACTATATAAGTGAACAGAAAGAGTAGTTTGTAAAAAAAGAAAAAACCTACAATAATACATGTAAAAATACAGTAGCAATCCTCTGTTCCAGGGCATGTTTGGTACTTCTGATGTTCTGCATTCCCAAATCCATGTTGCTTTGATTACCAGGTTTCCAGGAACACATGCCCAGATGCAGCAAAAAACACAACTACATGCCCAGACTTCTGTTGTAGTAATAAAATATGCACAGAATAAAAAGGTCTGAAAGAAAATGTATCAAAACCACAAAACCTGACCTCACAGGCAGTGAAATTTGACTCATGCTCCAAGTCAGCATAAATCTGTGCCTGTCCGGAGTCCTGCTCAGCCTCCCAGGGGTGTAAATCACTGGATGCTTCCTGGGCCCTGACTGGGACTACACGAGGATGAAGGGAGTGGTGGTCTGTGACATTTCCTTGAATCTTATGGTTCCTCAACCAGTGCCAAGAGTAGCAGTAGTGCTGGAAGTAATTCACAGGTGGTTATAGCTTGGGGCAGGGCTAATGTGGCCACTTCCTTGGGGGTTGGCTGTTAACAGAGGACAGTGTTGAGACGCAAGGAACAAAGCTCCTAAAAAGCCCAAGTGCTACAGCCACAGAAATGGGCTGAGGGAAAGGAGGAACCATGGCATGTCATGCTTTTGCTTGTAGCCAAATACAGGTTTTTAGCGGGGGTTTGTGTGGCCTCACAATGGGAGGTTTGTCTCTGTGTATTTTTCCTGACTGCAGAATTACTGCACAGTAAAACCTTAAGTTTGGCTTAGTTTCAACCCAAACTGAAGACCTTGGCATAGTTTCCAGGTCCACCCAAACCAATAAATGAACTCGGGTTCACTTGAAGTTTGGCTGAGAGCTTTGGTGGTGGTTTGTTTGTTTTGCAGGGTTTTTGTTGATGGTGGTTTCTTTTGGGGAGGTGGTGGTGTGCTGTTTGTATTTTTTTTTTTCTTTCTTTTTAAACATAGTCATTGTACTACTCCAGGTGTCAGAGTCCCTAACTGCAATTGGCCTAATCACTTCAAGTCACACTACAGGCCTGAGCTGCCAAAGCAAACCCTTTCTGAATAATCCTCTTGTCTTGCAGCAGCTAGCAGTATGCATTTACAAAATCCCAGCATCCCTAAAGCCTACAATATTGAAAAAAACTAAAAATGTTAACAAAGCTGCACCGACAAAGAAAAAACAGTTTTCCAAAAGGGATGCATGACCCCAAGTGGATTCAATGTCATTTAAAGAAAGAAATCTACACTTCTATTCTTCAAATGTAATAAAAAGAACCAGGATTGTTACAACACTTCCACTGAACCTCCAGGGTTCAGTACACGGGGCTCTGCAGCACTCCAGAGGCACACGAGTGTCCCAGGATGGTCACCCAGATCTCTGTACATGTCTGTGCAGGAGAGCACGAGTTCAGCGACTACCACATTTACTTACTTTCCTGCCTGTCAAATTGATGCGAGACCCCTTCTGCTGCCTTTCAAGTGTCATCATTCGAGTGCGTTGAATCAATTTCAACCAGTAAACTGCGTTACGTGTTTGGACCCAGCCACACTCAGGCTTTGTTTTCTTCATTCTTCTAAATCCATACGCTGTATTTAAGCAATAAGCTACACCAGGCAATGGTGAATGAGTGATCACTGCACTCCTCAGGTGGTATGCAGCATGAAGCTGGAGGCCAGGGTACTCTACCATCTCAGAAGTGCAGTAATCCTGTAGAAATGCTCAGAGTGGGATATCTTCTTCCAAGACAGGCTTTATAATCATAAATACAGCATGCAGGGAACACTTGATGTGGGTATAATATCACTGTCAGCCAGTCAGAAATGCTACTCTTAAAAACTTTTCACAGTAGAAAAGTAACTCCAAATGATTGAGACCTGGGTTATTGTATGAAGTTTGTCAGTGGAACTCACCCCGCTTTATTAATAAAAACTAAAGTAGTCATACAGTGACAGAAAGATTATTTATTCACCCTGAAGCTTGAGAAAAGAGTCCTGGTGGTGGGGAGTGGGGTGGGGGAAGACTCACTGTGCTTCTAGAATAAGCCACTGACTGCCAGGAATAGATATTTAGGCTCCTTTCCTTCTCCTCTACCCATCACAGTCCTGTAAGAACGGCAGATATGCATCAGTTTTCAGTCAGGATCCAGCATCACTTGACATCAGAGGTGACAGAGTGCCTGCTGCTTTCAGAGTAACCCTGCCTCCCAGCACGCAGCTCAGGCCTATTGGCAGGAATCTGCTTTCAACAGCTTTGATGGGCTTCTGTACTGTACAAAGTAAATTAATCAGAACAGCTCTTCCCATTTTCTTTAAATTCTAAAGATGTCTCCTTTTGCATCTTATTTCATTAATGGAATAGCAGTCAAATTAATAAGCATTTATTCTGCAGTGTTGGCTAAGATTCGCTGAACCACGATACCATTGTCTTAAGCATACTGTGTAAACTTGAATATCTTTCATTATCCCAAGTACCTTTTAATCAATAGAATCAAGAGAAAGAATAACTTAATTGATTGTCTAAATCCTTGTATTTGTAGCTATTACCACTGACAGGCCAATTCCAGCACGAGAACCTTCTCAAGCTGCGTTGAAAGTGCAGCCCCAGCCTATAGGTGTCTTACAAAGCCAGGAGATGCTTGTGAGAACAGGGGCTTTGGTCCACCTGATTCAGAGATAGGTCCAAATGTTGCTGTTGCTTATTTTGGCAGCTCAGGGCAGAGTGAGTCTGTTTAATTTAATAAAGTCCCTTGACATTCCTGCTACACAACAGAGAGGGGAATTTACCCCAGTAAACAATTTTCAAAGCTGAAAGGCACACTTTATCATTTTCACGTTATGTCTTTTCACAGTCTCCTTGTCCTTAGTGGAAGACAAAGATCCTCAATCTCTTCTCACACTAAGCTACCACTCTGTTTCCCAGCTCAGCTGTAGCTCCTGCCAATACATATAGGTTGAACAGATGCTAATTTTCCTAACTCCAAATTAGTACAGACAGTAATACAAGCACCTTGTCCTCATTCCTCTTTTCCCCCAAGATTACTAATAAAGAGTCAATTGCTTGGCTACTGATTGTACCACGTGCTCTAATTACTTGTTTAAATGATAGCAAACACATTAAACAAGTATTAAACAGCATTTAAATCAGTGCTCTTTGAAGAGGGAAAGACAAGCATTGGAGGCATTTATTAATCACTAAATTAGTCCTAAAATTAGCATGACTTTTGAGAATTTTCATTTTGCCAAGATGTCACCCTGGGTTAAAATAAAACCCCAGAACAGCTTTTAGAGTACTGAGCTCTAAACAAGTCAGTTTATGCCCTCTACATCCCGAGGGATTTCTAAGGGGAAAACTAATGTGAGAAATATTGCCTACAATGAACCAAGAAAAACAGATCACCCTGCCCCATAGGTGTACACATACGTACAGATCCAAGTATTCAACAGGGACTGTAACGGTTCTTTTTTCAAAAGCCACAGTGGAATATGCTGCTGCCACACAGTGTAACTACATCAAGTGTATCAATGTCAAAGGGCTAAAGCCTTGTCCCAAACACCCCAGAAACCACAGCTGGACAACGGGCAGGTGTGTTTGTGTAACCTCACCTGTGCGGGTGGGCGAGCTCACTCGCAGGAGCACCGCCAGGAGCTGCTGACCCTTTTGCAGGAACCACGCACCGGAGTCACCAGAAGCCTGGGCCCATTCTTTCTGCAAGACAGTTTCCGTCCGCAGAGGAAATAAAAGTAGCTTTTTTATCATGTCCTACTAATAGACACGATAACCTGCGAATCACTCCTGAAAACGTACTAGTAGGAATCCCAGAAAACTAGATACCTACCAGGTACACAGTGCCCTGCAGATTCCTACCATTCCTGTCACTGCTGTGCCCTAAGACACGGGGAGAACGTGCTCCCCACGACCACAGGGCAAAGGCTGGTGCTAATGGGGCTTATGCCACACACGTGCTCACGTGGAGTGCTGAGCTTGGCCCAAAGGATTTTAGCTTTAATTTAATGCTAAATCCAAATCAAAGAATTAATGACTTACAATGTCTTGAGATCCGTCACCCTTGCTTTAAATAATATATACTTCAGGAGAATACAACATTCACAACAATATACATTGCTAATCTTGTTATCAATTCCCAACACAGCAAAGCACACATACAATAAGCTGTGTTAGGAACATCACAGCATGAGTGCTAATGACTAAACAGTGTCAGTCATTTGTCAATTAGTGGGGTTTATTTTCTTGTGGGAAGGAAATTTCTAGAATACCGTGAAGCGCACACACTCCCTCCCATTGTTCTCAGCTGATAGAGGTAGATTTGGATGATTGCTTTTTTCCTGTTGCCTCTTAACATTGCAAATCAAACTGCAATCAGAATAATGATGTGTCAGTGGTTGAAACCATAGCTGGTACTACATATTGTCAAAGATTTTTCACACTAATCAACTAATAATGACATTGCTTCTTCCACCATGCTAAATAAAATTCCCCTGGTTGTGCAACACAATTACTACTAATAACCATAGAAACCTTAGCGTGTTTAAGGAGACTGTTTCATAGATTATCTGGAGACTTATTTTAGAATGAACTGGGAAGACTGATCTACCAGATGGAGATTATTCTTTAGTAATTAAGCAGATATTTTTCCTATGGGTTTATGGTATTTTCCAGTATCATGAAGTATTTTTCTTCTAATGACACACCTGAATTAAAATGGTTGTTCTTATGCCAATGAAGAATATCTTAAATATTTAAACATTTTAATAAATGCATTCCAGTAATAGCCATTCTTTAGTCTCAGAAAGAAAACCATAGGAAATGATACTCAATAAACAATCTGATTAGAAGATTTACTATTAAAGACAGATGATGAATACATATTTATTTTATGACAGAAATACACTGACGACTCAGGAGAGAGATGCCTCCTGACTATTAATAAAGTTTTTTTTAAACTATTCTGGCACAAATGCTGAAAATACTTTGTGCTCTCTAAGTCAGGAACTAAGTCACTTTGAAGGCTTTAGGAATTACTTGCTTATTGAGCTAAATTTCACCCAGATGCAGCAACATTTTTTGTACGCAGATGACAAGTGAGAAGACATAATTGTTACAACACAAATGTTGCATGACTTATTTTTGAAAACATTAATTAGAAGGGGAAAAAAACCAAACCAAGGGAACAAGATGTGAAAGAATAAGCTGAAGTGTCAAGGTTAAATAAAGCTACCCAACACTGAAAAGACAGGAAGGAAGAAAAGTTCAACTCTTAGTTACAGCCAAAAAAATATCCCAGTGATTTGACTTGCAATTTTATTCCTGAGTTTAGAAATGCAGGATACCTATGAGCACAATTTTATTACCTTGTCAAGTATATTTGAACCATTGTTACCTCCAAATTTCTTCAAAAAGACTGACAACAGCAACAACAAAGAACAGAGCATATCTCAGTAACATCCTGACTCATTACAGTAAAGCTGCATCATGCAGAAGGCAGATTTAAGAGGAGATAGATGAAATAGTTCAATAAAAATAAGAGCCATACCAAATGAAGGAGAGAACAGTGGCTCAGATCCTTCAATCCAATGACATTTGATGGGTCCTTTACAATATTGCAGAGTATCATCATTGTGTAAGTTGCTTTCAGAATTCAACCCTGAATGCAATTTTTTTCTCACCTCAACATAAAATGAACAAAAACCATATATTTTATTCAACTACATTTCTTTCCTGATGCAGATGTGGGGGAAACAGATATTTCAGATTACATTGCACAGTATCCTGGGCAGCAGTGGAGAAAAACTCTTAAACTTCCGATTAAGCCTTTTCCTTTTTAGCAAAATAATTAAAATTGTGCTTAACTTGAAGTACTTTGCTGAATACAGTGTTTTGCTGAATCAGAGCTTTCACAAATGCAAACTTTTTAACAGCATCAACTGCAAGCCTCCAGACTTTTGCAGTCTTATCTGAACTGAAACCGAACTGAAAGCCTTCCAAGTTTTGCCCATTACTATTTCCTAATGCTTTGTGATTTGTGCCAGTGACTCTCGGGATCCAGATTTGGAACACATTTTGAATATTTTAAATCACAAATTTCCCCTTAAAGAAAACAGATGTATGCACATATTCACTTGAGTTCTTTATAATTTGAAACAGTATCATTTTAAACCAATCTTATTAGATACAGATGAACAAATTTGTTTTTATCCTGGCAAACTGCTGTTTCTATTATTCTTGTCCTTTGCTTCTAGAAATCTTCTTGCATAGCATTTTGAAGTGAGTAATTACTCTGGCTCTGCCATCTTAAGACAGACCCAGAAGACAAGCCCACTGCTGCATCTAAATAAACCTTTTAAATATAAGGCATGAACCGTAAGCAATAGACTCCTGAAGGCTGGCACTCATTTACGTGTTTTCTTTCAGATGTGACTACAGGTATGTAACTCCATTATCCTCAACACTTCATGGAGTTGTCTTCCTTTCTTTTCTTTACTCATGTTGCCTCCACTGCCAAACTCAGGATGAATTGTTTTTACAAAATGTAGGATGGCTTGAGGTGCTTTGTGCAGCGGCAAACCAGGCCATTTTAATCGTAATTTATTCCCGCATCTGGAAGACTGCTTGGAAGCAGTTTCAGATGCTTATATATTTTCCTTGCATTATCAGGAATCAAGGAAAACATTGGACCAAAATCAATGATCACCATCACTGCACAGATGAATGCCTATAGCAAAGTAAGCCTTCAAATTATCAGCTTGCAGAGCAGTTCTTCTTGCTCGTTTTCTTTGGTGTCTGTCTGCAGCTAACATCTGTTTCCAGTTATGACATTAGGAAAGGCTTCTTGTTTGACTATTATTAACACACAAGCGCACAGTGCCACGGGGGTGTGCTTCTGTGCAATGGCTGGCAAGGGAAGTCTGACAGGGTTGCTCACAGAAAAGGCAGTTGAAGTTGCATCTGCCTGTTTACCCAGTTTGATAGCTCTCTCAGCTTCAGGTTGGCGACTTGAAAGCAGGAGAAGCACAAGCACTTTTGTAGAAAAATTTAAGAATAAGAACATCTCACAAAATGAAAAAAAATCTTCCTGAGAAAATTAACCACCCAAAATGTTCATAGAACTCCATTTGTCAACAGTTTCTAAATTCTTAGAGACTTCTAAGAACCTGTGTCCCAGTAGCCTTAACGTCACTAGTCACCCACGTTGTCTGCCTCTTGATGTCTAACCACTTTGATCTGTTTTCAGTTCTTTTGTTAGCCATCTCCCCTAAACCGCCCTTCATCAGTAGCTGGCATCTTAAACACTGGGGAAACAACCAACCATTTTGATTTCCAATAACCAACTAAAGATTCAGAACTCCCTCCCTCTTTGAGTGGTGTTTTGTGAACGTGGCTTCTCTCATGACCCAGACCCGACTGAATATGGTCTCTCAAAGCACAGGAGAAGATAAAGCTCTACACAGCACCCAGGAAGCATGTGCTTCTTCCAGATGCACTGCAAGTAATCCAGCACTGACCTGTTGGAAGGGAATGTGCCTGGAGAAGAAATGGAGAGGAAGAAAATCTGCCTTCATGTGATGCGTTCACAACTGCAGAGCTGCCCACTCCATTCCACCATTGCTACACACGACCTGTGGTATTCTATCTCCCTCCCAACTGGTTACAGAAGCATTTAGTATATGCCTCTTTATGATGTGCCTACACAACAGCAAACATCTCAGAGATACCCACTGACATGAAGAGAGCTGGCAAGATAGAAGAAGGTCCATACCATTTTTTTTCTAACCTTTTGCCCTTTTTCTTACTGATCGATTCAGTAAGTTGTCAGTGATGTCAATAATGCAGCTTTATCAACCGTATTGGCTGTATGACTCTTCGTTTTTCTTTGGTTTCCAATATTATTGCAATGCTTGAAAAACTGAATTCTAATGAGGTATCACAATGACAGGACATTAATGGATCTACCTACACAGAATTAGGAAGTGGAGAACCATGACAAACAGCACGCCCGAAAGTTTAGAACAAAACAAGGGAACCAGTTTTGTTTTCATTCCTGAGAGAACATGTTAGTCGGACAGCAGATGACAATGGTGAAGAAAATGAAAATAAGTGCATTTATATGTATGTGGCTGAGTTTTAGATAATTTTGATGAAAGCATTGCACAGACGTGTATTTGTATAAAAATATGGCAGAAACCAAAAGACATTTAGAGTAAGGACAGAGACTAATTCTGGATAGTAGTAGGAGAGTTAACAATGCAGAAACAAGGCATCTGAGCGGAAGGAGATGCTATTTCCACACAAGGGAATAAAGAGGATGAGAAGAATGGGAAGTGGAAATAGGGTGGCATTAAACAGAATCTATGTAATTAAAAATGCTAATAGCCTCTTGGAGGCTGTTTCCAAAACAAGCTATTTCCTTTAGACAATCAAAACATCATCAAGTTAACTATGTGAAAAGCCTGATCTCTCCTTATTGAAGACAAGGAATTAGAATGCTCTTGCCTTGGGGGCAAGTGGTAAAGAAGAAAAAGAAGCTTCTTGTTTCTCTAGGATTCTGGTATCAGAGTCAATGGTGATGAATTTATGCTTTGATATCCTATCAAATAAATAACTCCCCAGGCTCTCCCTTATTCAGTTTGGCCCTGTGACAATTTTAGAGAAGACCCAACTTTAACTTGCGTAAGTGAATCTATGTTGCTGTTATGTGCTGGGACCTGACTCTGACCTCTTTTATACCAATGTAAAATTGATGCCATATGTCATGAACTTAAGGTCAACATACACTTTTGCTGCCGAGTGCGGACTCTGGTGGACCAGCTTTTTTTTTTTTTTTTTTTTTTAAATCATCCCATTTTAAATGGATTTTTATTCCTTTTCTCATGGTCTTGGAGAGAGGTACAAGTGAATTTTAATGTAAAATAGTCTTGTAGACCCATGAGTCTCTATCAAGAATATGACACTGGGTGCATGCACCAGCTGCAGCGCCAATAAAAAAAAACATGGTAGGATGGATCTTTCTATTAGATTAGACATCAGTGAAAATGCAACATCAACAGCACTGTAACCTCAAGGACCTGTTCTAAATCAGATGATGTACTGAGAAGGTGGAAGTATCATCTCTAAATCATACTGCTTCACTTGAATGGATGGCAATGATGTCTGGAAGTAGAGACTGGAACTAGATGATTTTGAACTTTAGCATTAAATCCAAGTATTTGATTTATTTCAGTGATACCTCTCAGGATTATTCTATTCAGTGAAGTGATATGCATGCTAGGAATATAAAAATGCAAAATAATTTTTGCCTGCTACACAAATGCTGAACAAAACTGCATTGCCTTTTTGAAAGATTCAGGTAAGCTAACACAAGCATATTATATCCAACACGGTAGATGTCTGTGTTTCAATGGAAACGGTAACTTTTCTACTTTGTCATCTAGGAAAAAAAAAGTCCTTATATTCACAATTTCATTCTCCCCCTCTCATATATATAACTAAAGGTAACTGAAGAACTATATCCCCTCAGAGAAGTTTGATTGTATTTTCTTTCCTCTTCCAGCTGTTCCCTTCTCAGTTTCCAGACCTGACAGTATGTAGTTCTCAAAAGACGTCAAATTACAACTTTCTGGGGTTTTTCTCTCCCAACAAAGTTTGTTACTGGGGAGTTCTTTTTACTCATGGATATTTTTCCTCCATTCTTTATTCTGCCTAAAAAACCAGAAAGATGCTATGTGGCCTGTAACACCTTATTGTGATAATCAAAGTAGGATAATCAGATAGCTTCTTTACGTATCTGTTGGCATAACATCAACACGGATGGTCTGGTTTAAATACAGTTATCTCTAAAATGTGATTAAAGGAGGTGCCTGGTCTGAGGAAAATAGTATAATACATTTAACTGCGAAAGAAAAAACATGTATTTTCCTCAGTGAACTTCAGAAAGTAATCATTAATTTCACCAAAGGAGAAAATAGTCTGCCAAAAATAATGGCATTACAAGAACTCATGGGTCTCCAGGATAGAACTACCAGAATGTAAGCTGCCCTTTTAGTTAAACTCATGCAAACTTGGCAGTCATTCATTACAAAATAAACGCTATCCCATTTCAGCCACTTGACCATCACCAGGAATATCTAAACATCCTCTTTCAAATTGATCTATACATATAACGTTCAAACTGCCTGAACTTCTGAACCACCAGAAAAGTTTTTATTGGGCAAACCTACGCTTGCCAAACTTGCTCTCCTCCAGGTTTGGGTACATTTTGGTTAAATTTCTGTGGCGAAAATAAAGGCTGGTAATTATCATTGTAGAAAAAGGAAGAAACATTTTGCATAACATTGACATGAAATAGATGCCATTCAAACTTAGTTTAATGGGAAACGGAGCTTTTGTCTTGATTCAAAAATTAGCATGTTTGGATATTTCAAGAGCCTTACTGCAATCTAGAAAATGTGCGCTTTTTTAATTCAGGTAATTTTTTCCTGTCAATTTGCAGTCATTATGGAGACTATGATAAATTTTAGGACCCCAATTGGTGCATACAGAGCTACTATACTATCTACCATACAAACACAGGCCACGAGGTGTTCTCTTGCCACATACACTTTGCAGAATAATGAACCTACAGCATTTGTTCCGACCCCTGATGGCAATACTTGACCTGGCAAATGTACCCTCAGGAGCAAGTCTGTATGTGGACTTGGGCAGTGGTGGTGGTATTCTGAGAGAGATAAACAGAGGCAGCCCTAGCTCTGTAGCACACAAACAAAAAATAAAATAAGTAATGACCTTACTATAATAGAGCCATGATAAAATAATAAACTCACCAAACACAGGATAAAACTGCTAGTAAGAGACCTTTTAATCTTTATTTGATCTCGCTGGCTCTGATTCAAATTAGAAGTAATTTCATGGATGTCAGTGGAGTTATTCAGGTATAAATCTGGTTTGAGAGCAGAATCTGGTTTACCATTCAAGCATATTTAATAGAGGGAGAGGGAAAATTGTCAATAGCTGTTCATAATATTCTTTTAATTGAATTAATACTGTAATTCACCTTGCTGAAAATGAAGAGTCTCTCCACATTTTGATACTGAACTGAATCCCTGCTTACTACCAATGCTTATCTGTTATTACAGAGAAACAAATTGCAGTTGACTCTTACAGCTGTAAGAATTCTCTCACAAATGTATGAATGTAGATCTAGTCCCTGATGCACCCCCTGTTTGAGCAATCCAAATAGATGGAAATCTCCACACACTGGGTAAATAAAGACTAGTCACAAAACCAGGAGCTGAAGGACTAAAGTGATTTATAACTTCCAGAATCAAAGTCTTTGCCACGTTAGAGCTATATGCCTCTGACAGAATGTGCTTATAATAATCTAAGGTTCAGCCAAAGTCCCTTCCATTAGAAGCCTATTAAAAGATGTTCAAGAATCATCTTTCATATCCCTTTTGCCTTGCTTCACCTATATTTTAGACTCTGTTTTCAATTACACCATTGTAAATCCAAACTCACCTAGCAGAACCTATGGAATAAACTGAGATTTAAAAGAGGAATCAGAAACATTTTTATCTGTCTGAACTTAAAGTCCCTCCTCTTCTGCTCTAAAGTTTAGGAAATGGGCCATGTATGATTTTTATGTCTTCCTTGTCCTCAGCGGCACTTTGAACATAGTTAAATCATTTTGAATGTTTTTTTTACGGGAAAAGAGGCCCACAATACTTATTTTCAGAAACAGTGGCTCCATGCTATTAATATCATGAAAATACGCCAGGAAATTTTATTCTATAGGGTTTCAGCAGTGCTCAGGAGTGTAGATGGCTGGTGGATTATTTTTTTTTAATTATTTTGAAGACTGTACATCACTGTGCAGGCCATAATCCTGGCATGAACAAGCTTTGTGAGGACATCTCATTAAAGATCAGTCCCAGCTCTCACAGGTGGAATTCTCATTCTCATGTCTAGGGGTTGCTTGCCTTGACATCTTTTCCTCCTGTGCTACATATTTATTAATATTGACATACTATTAAGAGAAAGCAACTTCATTTATTCTGCATGAGAAGATCAGGAAGAACCCAGGGATTTCAGAAATGGCATTTGCTGATTTCATTGGGCTAAAGCTCCCCTCGAGTCACATTGGCCTCTTAGAGAAAGAAAAGGTGCATTTTAAGAGGCAAAAGCAGTTTACTCTAGGTGAATAAAATTGTAGACACAATGAAAAGACTGCAAATAGAACCTCCTAAAGCTGATCGAAGATTTATAAATAGCGCTGCTGACCATCATATTCCAACATGGACTATGATACAGCTTCCCTTTGATTCAATGGCAAAATAACTGAAGGGGATTAAAATCAAGGTCATAAGAGACCAAAGCATAGGAAAAATAATAGTATATGTGTTCAGTCTTGCAAAAAACCCACAAAAAACTCACATCTTTTTTCCAAAATAAGACTTCTCCTTAATGATTTCATCATGGTTGTGAATAACAGTCTACATCACTTGGTAACAGCAGGAACCTTTTGAAGAGTAATTGTAACTGTTACTGGCTATGCTGCATTGTTTTTACATATAAACATTGTGATACTTCTCCTTGGACAGCTCAGCCTTACTAATTCTTACTTGTTCTTACTTCAAGCAGATCCCCCACCCCCCACCCCTCTAATCCAACTGCATAAAGAAGTGCAAGAATTAATGAGAGCCTTTAGAAAGGAATTAAAGTTTTGACAGAGCAGCTGTTGGTTTAGGGCTTGATCCTGCAAGGCTCGGAGCACTCTGCCTCAAACCAGCAAAGCATCCAAGCATATGACTGCTTCAACTTGATGGGACTACTCCCATGTTTAAGGACAAGCATGAGTTTAAGTGCCTTGCTGTAATAAGGCCAAACTGCTCAGCCAGGAACACATCTTTAGCCCCTTTGGTCATTGCAGTATTATTTGCTATTCACATTTTGTGTTCAAGTCCTGCAATCCAAGGTTTAATTTCCTCAGCTTTTGGGCTTTCTGTGAAGTACTTTTAGCTGATATTCCAATATCTGCCCAAGGCTCCATATGTCAAGAGTCACATTCAATCTAAATAAAATGGTAAAAATCATGGAAACTATGTATCTTGTCAGGGATGCCCAGTTTTAACTCTTCTTCCTACTTTTCCAGGTATGTAGTATCTTCTCTGGCCTGTTAATCTTTCCTCTCGGGAGCTCACTCAAAGACATATTTGCAGCCAAAGAATCTCCTATTCAAGTTAGCATGACAGTTGTAGTTATAGCACTTCCCTGATCTTCCAGACCTTTCAGAAAAATTCACTTAGCCATTTGCTGGAGTATGTTCCCTTCCTGACCAGGGGAAAAAACAGGAAGAGTTAAAGTGAAGGGTTTCACAGTACTCTATGGCCTTTTACATTGCTTGGCGATTAAAAAGATTTCTAACTGATGTAAGCCACAAATGACCTAGCTTATAATATAAAATATCTCGTTCAGTTTTCTAGTATACTTAGTTTTTACAAGTTTACTGTCACTTTGTCTATTGGGAGTCCTTTATGTGAGTAACCAGTGGTTTTCCCAGGTGAATAAATGCAAATAATACTATAAAAGTATGTCAAGGGAGTCAATATGGGGTCATTGATGTGTACTATACCGTTATGTTATGTTACATAATGCCATGATGTCCTTTGCCTAAGTGACAAAATGCTGGTTGTCTTGTTGAATTGAAAAAGAAGAAATACCATTTTCGCTAAAATGATACTTTGAGAAAATGTGGCTATTTTCATAATCTAAAACCACATTAAACAAGCAAAGATACTGAAGGGTAACTTCCATGTAATTCAAATTTGTTCTTGCATACTAATGTTCATTGAACTTTTGCTCTGAACAAACGCATATAGCTTTTCCCCAGAAGACAAAACCTAAAAATGTCTGTGATATTACACAAACAGTAAGTCAAGCCACACAACACATTAGATAAAAAATACTCTGTCCCCCTTCTAACACATCTATCTTCAACATCCTGCTATTTTCTGTGGAGAGATGCACAAATTATGGGAACCAAAATGTGTTTATACAAATGTGAACTCCATTATTATTAAGAACTGTTCTGCTAGAGTTATGGAGTACTCACTTGCGTTTTGATCTCTGCCTTAGTTAAAATTCAGAGATAAGTAAAGGAAAAACACAACCAACAAGTTGGTTTTGGCGCAAAATACTTTCTATATATTACTTGATAAAATGTTCTTAAAGCTGCTAAGGATCAGATTTTCCACTGTGATGTTCACATCCTTTGTAAAGTGACTCAAAATGGTAATCTCGGTTCTCAGATGCAATTTTCCCGACATGTTTTGGGCTACTCCTCCCCTAGTTCACCCAGGGTGACATTACTGAAGCATTCCCCTTAAGGTGCTTCTCACTTCCTATGGACAGCTGCAAAGTTACCTCTTTCTATCTGCCACAAAGCCTCCTAGATGCAGAACTATAAAGAGGTAAAAACGCACTGTAAGCAATCTTACAGATACTGCCTGGTAAATGTTAACTACCACAGGGTTTGAAGTAAGTTTTTTGCAGGAGTCTTGTCATGGAACAACATCAGATAACACTTTATTGACACAATAGTTTCAAACCTGACAAACAAGTGAAGACTCTCCAGTTCTGAAGGACTTATATGCTGGAATGCATCTTGCAAGACTGAAGAGGTAAACGTGCTATGAATGTTGCAGGAGACTTAAAACAAAACCCATTTTTAAAACAGAACTACCAGTATATTTGCAGTCATGGGCTACCATTAAATATTTGCATTTTTACATTTGCATTTATTCAGTTACAGTAGTAACTAAACAATTTGGAGAAAGTTAGAAATCTTCTAGTAAAGTTAATTTCTGTAGTTGCTGAAGGAACTGCAAAGATCTTACAAGGACTGTTGGAAGATGGGAATAAATTTGTCAGGGAGATTTTAGTAGAAGTGGGAATAATTAAGATGTTTGGATTTTAAGTTCTCTTTCTCTTCCCGTTCTCTGAAGTATGTACTCTCTGGATAATGTTATACATACCTCTCAAAATGAAAAATATATATGGGTGATCTAGGTACTGCATGTTCTACGCAGATGACTAAGAGAAGTCCTTAAACCTCATATTATTATCATTTCTTAGTAATGTAAAATTATCTAGCCACTTCCAACAAGGAACTAAGCTCTGGCACTGGATGATGCATACACAATATATATGCACTAGCATTTTGAGGACCACTCAGAAATTAGTGCCGAACTGTCTTAGGTACTTTATAGGCAGTATGAAAGATAGTACCCTCCCCAAAACAGCACACTCATCATACAGATGGGTAGAGAGTAAGGACACAGTGGTAGTAACAATTTGCTTTGTAAGGATAAATTGTTCCTAATTTGAAAACAGGTAGATAGCATTTACAAATATACTTTATAGCTCCCAAACACCAGCCACACACATGGTGGTCACATTTCATAAATTCTTTTTAACTTATGCTGCTTTTCCTCAGTAACACAGACACTTAAGAGGAGGAAGATTTGGGTTTTGGTTGATTTTAGGTTTTGTTGTGGTTGGGGTTTTTTTGTTGTTGGTTTTGGTTTTTTTTTTTAACAGACTTTTAAAAAGCTTTTAGCCGCAAACAAAATCTGAGAAAATTTAAACAGATGTCAAAATAAATTTCCACTTAAATTCCCTTCCCAAGCATGATTTGCATATAGCTTAATTTGAATAGCAGCTGGGTTGCTGACTAGAACTTCTATTTTTAAAGAAAAAAAACAAAATATAGATAACATATCCGTGGAAAAGCAGCCATATTCAAAGAGGCTGCTTGCATTCTGTTCCAGTGGAGCAGAGAAGATGGGGCAGAGCTGTGGTGCCTTAGCAATTCAACCCAAGCAAATACTTGGAAAAAGTCAAGTACGACTGGATCACATTAAGTTTCATCAATGCCAAAAAAAAAGAGTTTGTTTCAGGAGACTTATGGATGGCATGTATCCCAGCAATTATAGAATATGTAATAGGAAAACCAGGTAGGGGTTGTTAAGAGATACAGTTGTAGGAAGAAACAAGAAATAACTAGGAGGACAAAAGCTTATTCATTTACATGATACTGTAACTATATCCAATTCCAGTGTAGCAGGAAGTAAAGAATCAAGCCCTAAACCACCAGAAATCTTTAAATAACCATTCTGAACCACGTAAGTTGGGCTTTGTTGTAAGCTTGTAAATGAGGGTGCTTTCTTGGTCTGTATTTTCTGCTGCTAGGAGGGGAGTTGGGAAGAATACAAAGGATGCTTTACCTCTCTCCTCCTAAGACTATGTGATGCCCAGAGATGACAAAGACACGAACAGCTCCTTAGTTCATTACATATGAGCCATGGAAGAAAGAGATGCAGATTGCTCTGTATTACTGAAGTTAAGAGACTGTTTTCCATCTTGACAGCTAGCCTCATCATTCATTGTAATGGCAGAGTTTTTTCCAGGATGCTGGGGAGTGTTTTGTGGCTACAGCACACAGGGACTCAGGTCATCTTCTGCAATATTACTTATGATTATAGGAAATCAGACTTGATGACAAGATTGAACCTTCCCACCTTATGCCTGGGAAGTCTGTGCTTCTCTTTTTCTGTCATGCTGCCAAACGTGAAATTTAGCAAGTAAGAAAAATAGAGTGATTTGGCCCTGATGGATAAATGCTGACTGTTCTCTTCTACAATGAAAAGGAAAAATAGTGGAAGAATCTATTACAGGCAGATCAATGGGTTTATCCAGGCTGTGCATGGACTATTAGGTGTTTCATAAATTCCCAAGCACGCTGGGAATACAAATGCAAGAACAAAATCTAATTTCAATGTAAATATTCATAAGCATAGTCAAATAATACCTGCATGCCGGTATGATATTTATTTGTATCAGTATTTCCCTACATGGAAAAGAGGTCTCCGCTTGCTGGCTAAATTCACAAGGAGTGAAAACAAAGCATCCTCCTCAGGAAACAGGAATTTTTGCTCATAACAGACTGATTTCTTCATGTAGCACATCTCCATATGGGAAACATACCACAGCATATTAGAAATATGGGTGCTGACCTTCCTATATGTTTAGGACTCACAACTCCAAGCACATTTGGTTCATTACCTTGGTGCAATGGACTAGAATTGCAACAAAACACAAGGATTATTCATGCTCATAATCAAGCTCAGAGATAGGCAGCTTCACACTTGTATCCAGGAATAGTGGTACCCTGTTGCAGGCCAGTTAGCACGCAGATTGCATGTAATTAACTTTAGCTTCAGTTTCCCTAATTGAGATGTAGCACAATGTATTATTGTATGGTGGAATAAAATGATCCTGGACAAATTTTATCAGGTGGAACTGGAATAAAAACTCATACTAATGATTCAGGGAAAGTAAACACTTAACTGATTCTATACATATGTAATGTTTCTTCATTTCTGTTTACTTAAAAGATAAAAGTACATGTTATTTTTATAAAATAAAAAGAAATTAGCTCGCCGAGGGCTTAATTATCCTTTCTTCTCCAATGGGAATCAACGCTATTGGCAGCTTGCAAGCCTGTTCTCTTGACAAATCAAGTTGTTGGCTGAGGCGTGAAGTGTTAGATTATGATCGACTCAGCGTGACATTGTGATTCATGGCTACTATATTACAGAGGGAAAAAGGGGATTTATGCTTCATATCCACTTTGAATTCATAGTGAAACAAGTGAATCATTCTGTTCAACCTCAGGAGTTCATGTTCTACACCTGGGGGCTGAACAATATTACAGGCTTGAGCATTTTAAGGAACAAGTCCAATAACATACCACTGTGAAATATTCTTTCTTTCCTCTCATGCTATAAGTTTAAAGAATCACCTGGAGTAAAGATCTAATGAACGTATTTCATTAAGAGAAGAAGGATGGTAAGGATAGACATGAAAGGTGTATACTGGTCAGCTGGAAAAAGGCACTTCCAGATAGATAAAAGTAACTAAAGGAATAACTTTGCACAGTATCTCTGGAAGGCCTACATTGTAGATCTAAATGATGTACCCCATTTTTCTTTTTTTCCCCCCAGATAGCCATTAATAATATAAATCCGTTACATTACCATGTTTAAGCAAAGGTATAACTTTCAGTATGTTCATATTTGTCTTATTTCCTATACTCCCAGACCAACATTTGGGAACAACGACAGGCACAGCTGGGGTCAGTGTAGCTCCTGTAATGAAGGAGGCAGGAATACAATTCTCCAGAGACATATGACAAAACATGCATTTCACTGAACAGTATTAATAGGGTCTACAACTCCATCTATTCCTCCTGGAAGGGCCACCCACCCTTGCAATTCATACGTGATCATTTAACTATGTGCAAAACCTGCAGTCACAGCACCAAAAGCTGGAGGAAGATCTAGCCAATCCCCATAGTGCTCCATTTCAATTAAGTTCAAGTTTCCTTATTTTTTAAAATGTAGAATTCACACTACTTTCCCTATAGTGTTAGGAAATGCAAAGCAAATTGAATTTCATCCTTGCAAGCACAGCTTGACTGCAAAAGCAGAACCAAAGTCCATCTCCAAAATGTCAGCACTGAATTCCTATTTCAGCCTTATCTTTATAATGAGCAGAATCAAAGCATGGAAGGTGGCACAATGAAATTAAAGAAAACCCAGACACCTGCTCCTTTTGGGGGAAAAATGATTCCCTCTTTTCTAATTAAAGTGCCTTTTTAGGTTTTACTCAAAAGAATGAGTTCTCTCCGCCTCTTGGTTATTGTTTTTACAGAGAGGGGCCGATCATCTGAAGGACTTGGAGAAAGGCCAGCAAAGATAAGGCTGAAAAATCTCTCTCCAGTTTAGAGACAGTGGTTTTCTTTTGTATATTTATGATTTTCATGAGGCAGGGTTAGTTTTTCAATATGACATGCTACTTAGAAACAGCAAGGAAATGAACTGAGTGTTTTTACCTATTATTTGTTTAGCACACTGAATGATGAACATACTTTCTGGACAAGTCTTTGTTAGATGATGTCCATATTTTAATGAATTAATAATGCAAATAGAGACCTCTGAGCTTCTGCTTGACTTTCTTGAGGAAAAAGGGGTGTCTTACAGTCCTTATACCATGCTTCAAATTGGATTGGTGTTTTATTGGTTGCTGTTCTCAAAAGGGATTCTATCTGTAAGCAGCCATGTGACTTCTGTTCACTATTGACATACAATATAAAGGGTCCTATTTAGATTGTGTGTTGCTACTGTGGCATTCCAGTAAGATGGTCTCCGATTCCTAACCTGACACAGGGAAGGTAGGTAGTTACATACCTATCCATAGATATGAAATCATCTGCTCTTCAAACAAGCAGATTTAATGATAAACTCTTTCTATAGCACACAATATAAGGTCTCAAACTCCAGCTGAAGAGGAAAACAACTGGCAGGCTTATGCACAAACCACCATAAATTTGCCAAAGTCATTCAAGTATTGCTTAGATGATGTTCGAACTTCAAAAGCTATTTTGTAAAGTCAGCACCTTGATGGCATGACTGCTGCAAAATATAATTACTTGGAAAATTTGTCCAATGACAACATGTCAAAACCACGTCAGAAAACACGTCAAGGCTAGGTCTTCAGCTGACATGCGTCAGCTTAGATAGTCCATTGATTTTAAAGGAGCTGCTGAGATTGCTATCAGCTTAGAATCTTCCATTTTCTGTATCTAAGCTGTGCTGCTGAACACGTAAGAGGCTACTATGCTGGCCTCTGGCTAGCAGGTAAAGTACAGTGTGGAATGCTCTTCAGCAAATAGAGTAAGATCTGATCTGAAAACTGCATAGATCCACTAGTTGCCAAATGGGAATATAGAATAATTTGTAACTGGTAAAGCTCTCTCTGCAGTAGTCAACCTAATACAGCAGCTGAGATCCTACTCCTCTGTCCAGTTACGGAAGCAGAAAATTTATTAACAGCTCAGGTATCTCCTATATTTCTAACAATCATAGCAAAGAGAAAATGACATTTTGACTAACTTACTGGACAAGATTTATAACATCTGAAAATTAATGTCTGATTCTAAAGGTCTCCAGAAGAAAGGTGCTTGAAAGCATACTCAGAGCATTACCTCTCTCCGAGTCAAAAATCACAGTTAAATAATGTAAACCCAAAGTGTCTACCACTATTTACACTGCACTGCTGGATGTGCTTGAATCCCACTGCTGTCACTCCAGAAATGGAATCTCTGTAACTTTCAGCTGGGTGCACTAACAGGCTGTTTATATTAGTCCTCTAGCATAATGAAGTGTATCTTCAGCTCTGCAAAATACCAGGTCAACTTCATTAACTGGTGCAGTCATTGTTGTGTTATTTTTAGAACATTTCCCAAAAGTTATAATCTGCAAAATTCTTAATAACAATTTTTTCTATTAAGTATATTATTGAGTAAAATTATGCATCCTACTCTAGCAGCCAGAGACTTCAAGCTGGATACTTGTCTTGTAGAGTTCTGCACACTATGTACCAAGAGACCATCCCTATCCCACAGAACTTAACACACATAAAACAGAAAAAAACAGAAAAGAAAGGTATTTAGTCCTATTTGCAAACGTGAAACCAATGCAAACAGAAATCAGACACTTCCAAAGGTCACAAGGTGTTTTGCAGAAGAGGCAAGAACTGAATCAATAAGTTCTGGGGATCTGTAGTGTGTAACTCAACACAGGGCCCAAGTACCCACATTACTTTTTACTGAGCTGACTTTGACAGAGGAAGAGCCTTATCAGCATGACACTGCACCGAGGCTAATAAGCCCAGCTAGAGGAAAAGATCCAGACTCTAAGGTGGTTGTAAACATTGTTTATAAGTCTTTTGAAGAATTACAAGGGTTTCCTCTTTTTTTGAGATACACTTTTTATTATCTTGGCAGTGACAGTTCATATTTCTTTCTAGATGTATATAAATATATAGATTTATATATTTGTGTGAGTGCATAAACATTCATACATTGGATTAGCTTATTCCTATGTGTTTCACACTAGGCATAGAACGCTTCGAGTTATCCATCTTTAAAACTTAAAAGAACACTATTATTATAAAGCTTATTTGCCTTAAAAGTTTGGTTCTTTAAAAACAGAAAAAAAAGCACGTCCAGCTACAGAGGTATCTACCAAAGAAGCTGGCACAGTTTTTCTACAAAGACAGTTAACAGCTCTCCTCGGCAATGTTCATGATACTTCTGTGTTTGCTTTTTCCCATTATAAAAGCAACTAATTTTTTTTCATGGAAAGTCCCTGAAAAATCGTTGAAAGTTCCATATAAAGGCGTTCATGGAAGCCACAAGCTCAACTAAAGCAAGCCAGAGGTTGTGATGGAATAATTTTCAAATTTCTGCAGTCCAGAAAGAATATTAATTGCTGGCTCATGAGATATGAATACTACAGGCTGAAGAGGAACTACTGAATACTCACAAAACTACTCCAAATTGAAAAAAGACAAACACACAATAACCAAGCTTCCTCTCATATCCCTGCACCTCCCAAAACCCCAGCAAGGTACCAGAGATATAAAAACCGAAATAATTTTTTTTAACATTAGACTAATGAATATAATCAAACCAAAGATGTAACTGGTTTGCTTGACAAGGTTTTGGTAGCAGGAGGGCTACAGGGGTGGCTTCTGTGAGAAGCTGCTAGAAGCTTCCCCAGGTCCAACAGAGCCACTGCCAGCCGGCTCCGAGACAGACCCGCTGCTGGCCAAGGCCAAGCCCAGCAGTGATGGTGGTAGCGCCTCTGGGATAACATATTGCACGGGAGAACTGCATAACTGCAGATGGAGAAAGGAGTGAGATTATGTGAGAGCAACAGCTCTGCAGACACCCAGGTCAGTGCAGAAGGAGAGGCAGGAGGTGCTCCAGGCGCCAGAGCAGAGATCCCCCCGCAGCCCATGGAGGCTGACGGTGGAGCAGAGATCCACCTGCAGCCCGTGGATGATGGATGCCCAAAGGAGGCTGTGACCCTGTAGGAAGCCCACACTAGAGCAGGCTCCTGGCAGGACTTGTGGATCCATGGAGGACACACGCTGGAGCAACCTGCTCCTGAAGGACTGCACGCTGTGGAAGGGGCCCATGCTGGAGCAGTACATGAAGAACTGTAGCCTGTGGGAAGGACTCAGGTTGGAGAAGTTCATGGAGGACTGTCTCCCATGGGAGGGATCTCATGCTGGAGCAGAGGAAGAGTGTGAGGAGTCCTCCCCTTGAGGTGGAAGGAGCAGCAGAAACATGTGATGAACTGACCGTAGCCCCCATTCCCCATCCCCTGCACTGCTGAAGAGGAGGAGGCAGAGAAAATCAGGAATAAAATTGAGCCTGGGAAGAAGGGATGGATGGGGGGAAGGTGTTATAAGATTTAGGTTTTATTTCTCAGTATCCTAGTCTGATTTGATTGGTAATAAATTAAACTACTTTCCCCAAGTCGAGTCTGTTTTGCCCATGACAGTAACTGGTGAATGATCTCTCCCTGTCCTTACCTTGACCCATGAGCCTTACATTATATTTTCTCTCCCCTGTCCATTTGAGTAGGGGAAATGATAGAGCAGCTTTGGTGGGCACCTGGCAAACATTGCTACATGTTCATAGATAGTCTACAAAGTAGAAGAACATCTTAGTTTTCTAAGTTCCATGCTCTGGTTCACATAAGAAATGTCAGTTCTGCCCTAAGAAAGCTGCACACTGGAAACAATGGCAAACGGGAAAAGAAAACGCGCCAGCATTTTCATCCTTCTTGGTTACATCTAAACAGACAGATGCAGGAGCACCTCCAATTTCGGGTTTGCACACCAACCACATCCTGGCCCCTGCCTCTGCGACACTCAAGTGTGCATGATGCTCCTTATTTTATCCTTTAATGAAAGAAGCACAGCTTGGACAGCTGGCTGAGTTAGAGCCAGGTTCCTGAGCTAGATTACTAGAGGAACAGGGGTCTGATCTGGGCGCTAACCAGCTCACTTTGCTCAGCTTACTTATGCATTCCTTGAGATAATGGGGAGTTTTACCAACTTCTTTCAGTTCTTCTAAGACTGAGGTCAAGACCTGTTTCACATAGGAACGTGGGCTATAGTAAAACATTGCTAGAAGAAAACCCACTGCTAGAACTGGCAGGCTGTACAGATCTACAGCTCTGATCTCAACCACAAAACAGTACACCATAACATTCAAATAAATCATTTGATATTGCTATTAATTTCTCTATTTTGTCTTTTGCAGCACTAAATACATTAAGGAATTTTTGATAAATTTTCCAATTATATTTGTTCAGAAGCATTGGCAAAACAATCTGTGCTATTAATGAGATGTTTAGTGCAAATTAATCATTAAACTGGACAGTCTATGTTCTGAAAAGAAATTTGTTTTGCAGAGTGTTTTTATTAGCACAGTCAGTCTTCAGGAATTATAGTGTTTCATGAAAGATCTTAATAATTACTTTGACTTAACTCGTTATAAAAAATTTGTTACAAAGGTAGTAACCCACAAAGCCCTGAATTGGACTGTAGCCTGTCAGCCGGCCCTGGCACATCTCAAGAATATATGGAGAAGGAGTCTCTAGCTTCATACCTGGGGACAGCAAACAAGACAAACTTCAGTTCAACTCTGGTGTGTACTGTGATGCTGAGGAAGGAAGTGGGAGTGACACTGGGGATAGCCATCATCATGTAAGTTAAAGGAACTCCGAGGTCACTGGAAGTCTACTGGAAATGAGTTCTTTGTAAAGAGCTCCCTAGTTACCCAGGGGGTTACCTAGTTTTCTTTCCTACACTCAGCACAACATGGGTGGGGCAGAGAATTTTCAGGGTTTGTTTAACCTCAGCTAAATAAGCTGCAATAAAGAAATCTAATGCAGCAATTAATGCATCCAAGGAGGGGCAATGATGAACACTTTCTGCGTAGAGTTTATTTATATAGAAGTTCTATTGAATAGCTGCATGCATACAAAGACTAATGTTTCATTAAGCAGCACAAACACATAGTATTGCTGCTTCCAATATTGCACATATGGCAATGTATCCTAGCAGGAAGAACAGTTCTTAACAGAAATACAGTTAATCTAAATACACAAACTGCAAGGGACTTATGAAATCAGAAGCAGACATCAGATCCTCTTATCACTGCATTGTCTGGAGCCAATTGAAACATCCCACAATTATGTTTTATCCCTAGATATTTGTGTAACCCTATTTCTTGCAATGACTGTTCGTAACATTGCCTTATTTTTAATACAGCATTACTGTTCTCTGTGCACAGACACGCTCTACTTGCATTCCTTTAGGACTTCACCCTTTCTTGGCTTTAGTTCATGCCTCTTGTTCTTGTGTTTGACACAAGTTCAAATCATCTTGTAGCATCTATCCTCTCAAATATCTTTGGAATTTTATATACCTAAAAAAGGTTACCACTTTCTCTATGTACCCTGTGCATTTTATCCTTAAAGTTTTAGAGGTTGGTTGTGGGTTATTTTGTTTTGGGGTTTTTTTTGGGTAGAAAATCTTGTTTAAAAAAGTTCTTAATGTTTAGTAACATTAAGACTGCCATCCACTTTACCTATTTTCCTGATAATCTTCCACAAATTGACCTATAATTACTGCCTTTCACACGTGTCCTCATAAGTTGCTTGTATTGTGACATCAGTCTCCTACTTGGCAAATACAGATGTAATGACAAAAGTTCCTTTAAAAAAAAAAAAACAACAACAAAACAAACGTTGGTCTGATTCCTTTTTAACAGCTATTGTCTTGAATGTGACAGTGAGTGTTTATACTGGCCTTGTATTTAAGGCAAAGCCCTAATAGAGATGGTGGAGTTCAGTTGAGATAAAATACTCCAGGAAGGTAAAATCACCTTATCTCATCATTCAGCTTGAGCACTACAGGACAGATTTGCCCTCAGCAGCACATACAACAGACCTTTGGTTATACTTGTAATGGGCTTCTCACTGTGGTATCTCACAAGCTGTCTTTTTTCCCCTCTATTTAAAATAGCCAAGTGTTTTTATTAAACATACATTGCCATATAGCAGCTTTTTACTGGAAGCCCCTGTAGGTTTTGTCTTTTGTTTCATCTAGTTTGGAGAAAAGGAGGCTGTGGGGCAACCTCATTGCTCTGCAGCTTCCTGAGGAGAGAGGTGTGCTGAGCTTTTCTCCCTGGTATTCCATGACAGGATGCATAGGAATGGTTGACAGCTGCATCAGGGGACAATCAAACTAGGGTTTAGAAAATATTTCTTTACTGAGAAGGTGTCAAGCACTGGAACAGGCTTCCAGAGAGGTGGTCAAGGCCAAATGCCTATTGGTGTTTAAAAGGCATTTAGGTAATGCCCTTAGTATGCTTTAACTTTTCATCAGCCCTGCTGTGGTCAGGCAGTTGGACTAGATTATCACCGTAGGTCCCTTCCAGCTGAAGTGTTCTCGGTGTGATCCTATACTAATGTATTTTTAGGAGCTAGACCATTCTTCCCCTTTTGTACAGATATATTTATCTGCATACACAATATCCAGTCTTTAGATGTCTACATTTGCACATTTATAGTCTAATTTTATATTAAGAAGCTAAGATTTTTTTAATGAGACTATTCACTTTACAAAGAAATAACTCTACATTTACAGAATTGTATCATACTGTAAACTGCACTGTAAACTCCAATGCTATACTGCAACATATATGCTTACTAAAATTCAGTGAGTCTTTACTAGGAATTTATGTCTGAAATCAAGGAAGAATGTGGGAGATGGTAAACAACGTAGGTCTTTTATTTGGTCAGCATATCATGTGCATTTTATTACAGAAGCATTTTGACCCAAGCTGCCTCTCTTCAAGATACTAGAAGTTTTTACAGGGCTATGCTGACTTGTTAGCTCCGATTTGCATAGTTACAAGGCACAGAAAGGTTTTCATTGTGTGACACGATGGCTAACTTTAGGTCCTTCACCACAAGGCAGTAATTACTACCTTGTAAACATTTTCTTTGAGTCTAGGCCTACAAAATTTTGTTGGGTTTTTTTTTTTTTTTGGCCAAGAGTAAAAGCTCTGGGAATGACTTAGGGTCTCATCTCCAAGAGCTGTGTGTAATATAAAAAGCAAAAACCAATCACCCTAGAAAATCTGAATGTGTAAAGCCCAAGACCTCCTATAAAGCCTGAAAAAGTTGTATTAGTGCTTCAGCACTGGCTAGCTTTAGTACCCGCCCTTGCTACCGCTCAGCGGAACAAATCTGCTAGGACCGGTACCAGACTCTGTTGCCCTCTAGTGACTCCCAGACAGGGCAATGGCTTTCAGAGCCATTAATACAGATGCTCGTGAAAAATAATAAATCAGGTCAAAGTGATGTTGATTTCTCTTTTCCAGGTCTTCTCTCTCCCCCTTTCCAAATGTCCTAAGCAAAACAGAAGTCGGAAATGAATAATTGACAGGTCTTTAGATTTTGGTTTTATTGCCTTCAGTCTCCGTATTTGGTGTTATTTAGGCTGTAGCAGAATTTCCCCAATGACCAAGTTCATCCGTATTACACTATTAGTATGCCAGAATCCTGACAACTGGCAGGTGCTGTAGGATTGCAGTTCTCTAGGTCAGTATAAATATATTGGGAAAGACACCACAGAAATGGCTGACAACCAGTCGCTGAAGGACTCACAGCTGCGTACAACAGAATAGAGAGCAGCTCACAATAAGAATGGAGCCAGTTTCACAACATCTGTAAAAAACTCAGGACTGAAAAGCCCATAGCAATGGGGCTCTGATCTTCACTGGGATCTCTGGACAGTGTTTTCATAATGATCATTAATCGGTTATGATACTAACCCTAGCCACAAGGAAAAGGAAAAGGGGCAGAAGAGAATCAATTCTTCACTCAATGAAAAGTCTGGCTGGGACTGTGCAACACTGATAGCGTCTTCTCTGATTAGCATGAGGTCACATCGTCTCTTTTGTCATCTGCCTTAATGAAAACATTACAATGTGATTTTACAGTCTTCTCTTTCTAGCAGAGAGAGCCTGTGATTAATGGTATACGGCACTCTCAGTGTGCACTATATGCCAATTCCTTAAGGAACAGTATTTTGCATTCTGCACTTGCTCAGGAAATGCCTCTCTGATCTTTCTATGTTGCAAAACCACTGTTTGAGAGAGCAGACTGCTGTGTCATCCACACTGCACAAATCGTTTGTAGCCATATTGGTCCTCACCATGAGCATATGTGAGCATTTTTCAAATGTCACAAAAACTTGCCATCTTAAGGATTAATATTAAACACCTTGTACCATATGGAGGCACATGAGAGAGAATCCTTATAGATTTTAGCTAGGTACTGCATTATTTGCTAGAGAGGGCTATGTTGTAAGCATCTTTAGTGACTACAGAGGATAGATATTCATGTAGTTAAATCCAGTAACTCTCTCCACAAACCTAGCTTAATTAGGTTTGCTGCAATTTTCTATGATAATTTAGTTTTGCCTTTGCCTTTTGGCTGGCAGATTCTCCCTGGAAACCTCTTACAGAAATTCCCATTGACTGCAATGATTCTCAGTTAGGGCAAAACTGATCGCTGCTGCCTACCCTGCTGTTGAACTCAATCAACAAGCCGTACATAACTCTCTACAAATAAAAAAATACCAGTAGGGTCAGAAAATCTGAAAACTGGCTGTTTGACACCAGAAACATAATGATAATGTAACTAGTTCTGCCAGGACTTGCATCAGAGCATAACAGATGAATCCCTCCTCATCTACCGAGTCACCTTGCCAACTTTTTTTCAATTAGTTTCCTCCTTATAAATCAACAGTGCAAGATCACTTTTCAGCTAGAAAGTATTCAGTCAAACAGCAATATACCATCAGCATCCACGAGACAAAAATATGAGGAAAATGGCAACAATTACTTTTTTTCTTTTCTGCTCACCAGATATGAAACTTCTACTCTCTCCCTAAGTCCTGACATGAAGTTCTTATTATATTTCCATTTTAGTAGATGCTCCTCCTTCTTGACCTTCCTACTCCAAAATAAGCACTTCTCTATAGGGGATGGTTGAAATGTGTATCTCTCCTCAATTTTTTCTTGCCTGTGTTCATGAAATTACATGATCTCTCCACTCCGTTCTTCAGATTGGTCTCAAATTCATATCGCATATATAGAACCACCTTATGACTCAATCAACAAGGCTGAGTTTTGATTCAACCAGCTTGATTTTCAGCCACAAGGGTTGCTATTGTTGCACTGCTCTTCTTTACATGTAATCCTTTCACACTTAATTGGAACTCCAGGGTGATTTAAGCTGGGTGAAATTCCTTGTAAAACTGTTAGGTTGCTTATGTGCAATGTACAGCCCTGCACTGTTTGTTTTGCTGTTATTCAGGTCTGGCTTCAACCTTGCTCAAGACTTTTGCCAATACACAAAGCGCAGCATATACAATAAAACAAACAAGCAGTAGGAATAGCATTCCCAGTTTCCCTGTGGATTTGTACCCTGCAAGTTCCTGCTCTCCCACATCCTTCTTCCCCTGCAGCTTCCCACTGCATTTCCTGTAGCATTCCCTCTAGCAAAAAGGCAGAGAGCTCTGTGGCTTGCCTTGGCTGTGCAAGTGCCAGGCAGTCGCTGCCTGCCTGATGCCAAGCAGAACCTACAATGTCCAAAACCTGCCAGCCGCTTTTGGAGGGAACATCCATTTGTATCTCCCTCTTCTATTTTGCTGCTGATTTTCTGGCCTACATAAGAACTTAATGACCTTTGAGACTATGATTTTTCCTTCAGAGCTGGTTAAAATTGACCAGCAAATTCAAAAGTTATCAGGGACAGATGGGCAGCATGCATGCAGAAGTCTCATTTCTATCCAGGCTATGCAGCATCTTAATTCAGATCTTGTTCTCAACAATTTATATACAGTCTTGCTGTTTGGCTGCTGTAGCTTGTGGTAACCTTCCTTCTGTGCATGTGTTCATCAACATGTGTTTACCTTGACCCACTGAATATCATCATTCTGCTATAGTTTTCAAGAGATTATACAGCCTATATCATTAAAGCAGAGCTCTTTGGCAGAAAGCCAATATGTCACCTTTATTTTCAAATGAATGCATATTTTTGGTATCAAAAAAATGATGAAAAGGAGATATCTTATATGATCAGAAATTCATACTGCCTTAGCTTATATATGAGGAAAATACTGAGATGCGTCACAGATCAATAAATCCACCAAATAGGGAGAACCAGATACAACTTACAGACCAGCAAATGCCCAACAGTGGTATGGAAAACACAGTTATTGAAGAGTGATTGTAAATTACATTTGAGTATCTTAAGCTAAATAATGCTAAAGAGAAAAATGGTGTGCTAATTATTTTTTCACTCAGCCTACCAGAGTTCTATGTAACATTCTAATAACAATTGCCAGGACCATGGACTAAATTGCACACATCTTCCTTTAAATGTTACCTGATGAATAGGAGTATTATAGGGATTATGCCTCTTAATGACAAAGCTAATCTCCTATGTAATAGTTGATGGTGATGACTGCTTGTGTTATTCTAAGTAAAAATGAATTTTTCTGTGTGTTCAACTTCAAAGGTTTTAATTTGACTACAAGGAAGGGGAAGGAACATAAAGGAGGAGACAAGAGCACGAACTCTGGATTGAAAAGGAGGATAAACTCTGATTATTTCAATGTTTTCTACAATCCAAAACAATAAAGCATTTCTTATTTTAAATGATTGATTTGAGAGGAAAATTAAAATGCTCACGTTTCACCATGTGCAGATGGGCAAATGCAAAGCTTTCAGTAATGATAGCTCATGGAAATATAACAAAAATATCACAAAACCAGATGCCAAGTCAAGACTGCTGAACCGCCATTGTTAGGAGCCTATAATACCACAGGATTTACTTTTCATTTGAAGAAATACTGTTTTCTGTCCACAGCCACATACATTCAGAGGGATGGCATATTATGTAAAGTGCTATAATTCATACCTCCTCACGCCCCAATCTCACTCTTTTCTGTAGATAATATACCTGACAAATGATTTATCTCTAGCTGAGAACAACAGTGCTGTGTATTTCTACCATTCAGAGTCCTGGAAAGAAGCATCCAAGGACCTCCCTGGCTAGGGAGAGTACAGGCAGGGCAGTAAAACAATACAGACCTGGACACACGGCTGTTTTCCTTGAGGATATCATCAGTTAAAGATACAGAAAACCCTAACACAAGGGAAAGAAATACAATAAACAAATAAATAAAATAATTAAGTACAGCTATTTGCTTTTTGGCCAGTTTGTTTCCTGACTTAAGATAAACGCTCCTTAGAGTCCTTTGAGTTGCAAGCTCTGAGACCGTGGAAGTAAGGAAAGGGAGAGAAGAGAGAAAGAGTAAGCACACGCTTGCTAAGTGGGGTTTTATAAAATACTGCAGCTCTCAGTCTTAAAATGTCTAAAATGAAAATCTCTTGCAAGGACATAAAAATAAAGCTGATAATGTGCTCCCCTAGGAAGAACAAGCACATGCTGCTCCCTGATACCCAGAAGCCATTATTTCCACGGAGAATAAAAACAACTTAAACAGTAAGATGAACCCCCAGCTTTCAGAGTCGATTTAGAGATATCAGGAAACCATGGCTTAGCATGAAATTAGTGCATGGAAAATGCCTCTGTTGAAACAGTCCTGTTTTATCATTTGCCTCTTCACCCAGGAAGACTTGTATCTGATCCCTTAGCCCTGCAGTGCCCCATTCAGTCATGTTATTATCAAAGCACAGCAATCAATCATGTCCCACTACAGGTGACACTCACTAAGCATCAGGAAACAAGTCATTGCTACATGGATATAAATATGTATTTCCTTAGATACAGCCATCTAACAACCTCAAAAAAATGAGCCCAATTGCCCAGTAAAATTCCCCACCAGTTACCAGAATTGTAACATTTACATACATTTACTCATATGCAATAAAATCCACAAAACCTGTGATTAAATTCACGTGTGATGCAAAAACATAAACATGCACGTTCCAACATTATGAAGACAGTATGGGACTGACCTGTTAACCAAATGTTCCTCCTAAAACTTGAAATTCATTGTCAGGTACTGTGACCAAGCTTCAGGGTCAACATGGTATCATGATTAATCACCAATTATTCTTTAGCAATACCATGCCCCATTTTTAGGGAGGAAAGCAAGAAATTTAGATTCAGTGCCCAGCTTTCCTGGAGACAGGGAAGTCACACAGAATCACAAAGCCCAGTATTCCAATTAATGTGTAGGGATCACTACAGAAAGACAAATAACTTCACATGAAACTGCAGCCCTCACCTGCTTATGTAGGAAAGAATATTGGACACAAACAAAAATCTGAGAAGTTCCTAGTATCTGTCTGTCTTTCACTTGCACCAAGGACTTTGATTTCTTAACAAGACGACTAGAATCTGGTGCGGGAACAAGAGTCCTGCTCCTATTGCACCACCAACCCACAGAACTTCTATCTCAATAGTTAAGAACAATGAGGAGATGAGCTTTGCTGTGCTTACAAATAGTATTTTTATATACAAAAAGACGTAACTAAAAGTGTATAAAAATGCCAAAAAGTAAAACCAACCAGGAATCCTTTCCAAGATTTTTTAAAAAGCAGCAGCAAAATTAAAAATTGCAAACATGCTCACCATAACATGCTTACACTTCACTATAAGACAGTATTACTAGTACAGCAATTTTTGGTGGTTTACGAGAATTCTCTACAATCTGAAGTTCTTTAAAGTTAAATTGCACTTCAAAGTTTCATTTACACACTGTAAAAATGATAAAGTTAAGTTTTCAACAGTTAATGAATAATTCATTAAAGAAGATAATGGTGTTAAACTCATCCAAGGAGCTATAACATTAGCATAAAGAATGCCTTATGTCACATTAATTTTAAAAACAGAAAACATACAACACAAAAGATATTGGACCATGGATTTGTTTTTTGGTTATATTAAACAAAAAGCAATTATCTTACAGCAACCTTTTCATAGCATTTTAAGCAAATTGGTAGGTATTTTACAAGCCATTTGATCTTAATTATTAATTGCATTGGGGTAGGCTGAGTAGAACATGCTTCTATTCTAATTTCATTATCTTTACTTTTGATTTTATGCAAAGATATGAAACAGAAGTGCTTAAAAAGGAAAAAAACCACAATGGTTTTGTTTTTTTCCTTTATGTCTCAGAGAAATGGAAAAGTTGGATATAAGAATATATAAAACCTCAATTCTTCTTTTTAAAAAAAGACCACTTATGGAAAGTGGGAGGATTCCAACGGTTTTGGAGAAGTTAATAAAAACAAACCACAAAACAGACAAAAAACCTCTATCCAAACAAACAAAACCAACAACACCCCCCCAAAACCTATGAAAAGAAATATCTTCTCCAGAAATAGTCAGCTTTCATAAAACAAAAACAAACAAAAAACCCCACAAAAAACAACCAACCAAACCCCTCCACACCTATATATAAATGTATCAGTAAGGAGTAACTTTGAGGAATTAAATCGGTATCTGCAAAACAATTCCTCCTAAATTCAATTGTCAGTTAATTCTATTGACTGACAGAACAGCACAACAATTCCTTAGCTCCTTCTTGATAGAACTTCTGTAAAATGGACTCACTGTTACTTCTTAGTGATTTTTTAGTCCTTTAAGACTAGGGAGTTTAAATGCCTTCAGGTAAATAGACCTCAGGGTTAAAATAACTGTTTTCTCCTGTACCATCCACCTTAACATCTTACTCATTCCTGCTGTTGTGCAAAGTAGCTGCTTCAACAGTTTGCTACGAGAGTTTAATGAATACCTCCTCACCTATTTTGGAATTAAAACTATTTTTAGAGGTCTTTTATAAATTGTTTTAGAATTCATGAGGGTCAAACCAAAGGCAGGTTTTTCAGTCAGGCAAAGAAATTGTTGCACTAGAGAAACAGGGACCAATGGCTGTAGCAGTCAGAGAATTCATGCTAGATTTTCCTTATATTTACTTATTTACTTTTTTCCCCCTAACATTACTTTGATTTACTTTTCTTTTACCAATCAATCTATTCAGCAGTAAGAAAAACTTACATGATTCAGATTTTGCAATGTCTGATGAGGTAAGTTCAAGATAACCATGTAAAATACTGGCTTTATCCTAAGGACTGAGAGATTTGGATGGCATCCTGAAGGGAGATTTTTGCAATTGCAATGCCTGATTCAGCATTGCAGTCTGTCTCACAGACAGGAATGACTGTTTGCACCCAAAACCTTTGTAAAAGAAGGTCTAGCAGCACTTGCCCTTGTCGCTGTGTGAGGTGACTGGGCTAGCTAAACTCCCTTCTAGCCCAAGTTCCTAAAGGTTGCCTCACCCTGAAAATCCTTCACAGAAGGCTGAAAAGGTTATCCCTTCATTCCCAGTCTCTAACTGTAGTGTTTACATAGCTGTTCCCTTGAGTTAATTTGTAAGCCACAGGGTATAGGACAATAAAAGCCAGTATCTTCCAGCTACGGAGAAAAACTGGTGCCATGGAAGAACATCTTCTGTACTCACTGTGGCATAATCCCAGGGTCTATGGAACAAAACTGTGAATAAAACCAGAATTAACTGTGTTGTAGTGCTTCATTCTACGCATCTGGAACTTGTGGGCAAAAATCATTCCTTGCCACAAAATCATTCTATAAAGCTGCTTATTTATTTTAGGCATATTCCAGTTCCTGCAGCTCTAAGAGCAACCTCAAAAACATGAATTGCATGTAAACTCATTCATCTTTCTGCACCATAGACTGTGCACTGCTTGAAATTATAGCCCTGGGAAGCAAAAAAAAAAGTCTTATTTGTCTCAAACACCCTGAGGCCCCCCCCCACTCCCTACACTGTTAACTTTTTCAGTGCTGATTGTTTTGAGAAAACGTTTGGTTTGTGTCCTTACTTGAAATTCCATAACAATTCTACATCCCCTCAGATACCAACCTCCCTGCTTCACTAGTCCTCTCTCCTCAGCAACTTTTGCGACAGAAAAATTATCTGCAAACACCTGAGACACACAGACTTCAAATATGGGGAAGGATAAAATAAATTCTACTTTGCAGCTCACAAAACAGCACAGCAGTCCCTGTGCCAATTGCAGTCCACTTTTCCTCATTTAATTAAGAACTTTATCCACTTACGGAAATCTGCTGTACAATTTCAAAGACTGCATCAAACAATGAAATCTAAGTCTGCCTGTATCTTGGGGAGCATAGACCTTCCCCACCAAAAGTAATGAATGTTCCAGTAGCTCCAAACAAACCCCAGGTGTTTCTGTCCAGCCTTCAGCCACTGCAATTCCTCCTCAGTAATTACTGCTCAGAGACATCTTCAGTCGGTACTATATTTTAGCAGCATTAAAGGCCTTACGTGAATCTCAGATCCATGGAGACTTTCAGGGGTTTGAAGAGGCTTTAGATCAGGCACTAAATATACAGCTTTGGAACTGTGTTAGGACATGAAATGCTGTTTAATGTTGGATAGAAGTTAAGTCACAAATAACGTATCATGATAGGAGAATTTAAGATTTCTTTTCCTGGAAGTTCAATATCTTGAAAGAAAGTAATAATAAAAGCAGGTGATATCAGTCAGGCATATAGCGATCTGACAAAGTAATACAGATGCTAGTTGAAATAATGAAGAGATAGCAATAATAGATAGAATACTGTCAGTAGATAACCCTTCTGTGTTACTAGATACATGCCAGAGACAGCAGGTTTTCAGAGGTAGAGGCTCTGATAATTCACTACTTTACTGACTTTAGTTATTATACAAAATTACGGCTGTTTAGGCACAACCCTTGTATCTGACGAATAGCAATGCCACAGAATAAGAGTCACTCACTTTGTCATGGAATGACTATACAGATTCATGACTTGAAATTTATCTCAGTTTGAACAACTTATCACGCACAAGAGGATGCAGGATCATGAACCAAGTACTTTAGACTGTGCTGGTTTGGGCTGGGACAGAGGTGATTTTCTTCATAGTAACTAGTATGGGGCTGTGTTTCGGACTTGTGCTGAAACAGCGTTGATAACAGAGGGATGTTGCAGTTCCTGCTGAGCAGTGCCAACACAGAGCCAAGGCCTTTCTGCCTCTCACACCCCCACCAGCGAGCAGCCTGGGGGGCACAAGAAGCTGGGAGGGGACACAGCTGGGATGGCTGATGACCCCAACTGACCCAAGGGATATTCCATACCATGGAACATCATGCTCAGCCTATAAAGCTGGGGGAAGGAGGAGGAAGGGGAAGATTTTCAGAGTGATGGCATTTTGTCTTCCTAAGTAACCATCACATGTGATAGAGCCAGGCTTTCCTGGGATGGCTGAACACCTGCCTGCCCATGGGAAGTGGTGAATGAATTAGTTGCCTTGCTTGGGTGCATGGATTTTGCTTTACCTATTAAAATGTTTTTATATTAATCCCTGAATTTTCTCACTTTCACCCTTCCCATTCTCTCCCCCATCCCACCAGGGGGAAGTGAGCAGGTAGCTGCGTGGAGCTGAGCTGCTGTCTGGGCTTAAACCATGACAGACTCCGACTCAGGTTTTGGGGCCTGAATTTCTGAAACCACGGAAACTTTGGGCAAAAATACCTGTGGTCATTTAGGTCATTACATTTAGGTCACCCAAGCACGTCTACAGAAATAAGACCTTTAGGGTACTGAGTCCCAAAGGCAAATGAAGCAGGAAATACAGTCTGTGCAGTAGCTCACAAAACAGAGCTTGGGTAGCAGAATGAAAAAGCTGGAGAGTTTTATAGGCTGAGATTAGATAAACATCTTTTAAATTCTTTTAAGTCAGATTTTCTTTAAGTCACCCAAATCTCTCTAGGCTGAAAATCCAGCTTCTTAGTGAAAATTCTTGACTATAGCAAAACACAGAACACCAGGAGAGTAGCCTGTCTCATAGTACTGTGGAATAGTAACAAAGAAGAAAAAAAGAACAATAAAAAAATTCAGAAGAGGCTATACAAAAATATATGAAGATGGTATCTCTTTCTCTCTCTTTCCTCCTTTCACTTCAATATGCACGAACACATGGTTTATTCTATCCCCCACAACATTCACTAGCTTCCAATTTCGTTTTCAATTCCCAGAAGCCAATTATCAGTGTAACAGGTAGAAGGGAAGTAGAGACAAAGGAGGTAGGCCAGTTTAATTAACACACAGGCAAGCAAAGGTTTATTTTAGTACTCTGGTCTCTCCTGAAAAGACAATGGTCTGGCTATCAGGCCCTATTAAAAATGCATTTATTTCATATTCTCTCATAATACTCTCCATAAGGAATGAATCATGGTGCATATTTTGTGAATGATTTATAAAGTGGTCCTACAGATTTATGATCTGAATTCACAGGTTCTTGTGGAAGTGCAACATTCTACTTCTGTCATAGGGAACTTAAAATGGTTAAAAACATTTTTACTCCTTAGTATTTCACACTGACAAACAGCCCTTCTACCTCCTCCAGGGTACTCCACAAATCAGCACTAAGGACACCAAAACCTTTCTCCCTTCAGGCCTGGGGAGAAAGGACATTTCCAGTTCTGGAACATCTGATGAATAAGAACCAGTGTTTCTTGGAAGGTGTAAACCAGTAGTTGACCAGCAAGGACTATGTAAAAAACCCCAAATAAACAACAAACAAACAAAACACACACACAAAAAATCCAAACAAAAGAGAGAATCATTGCATGACATGTTGAAGGGCAAAGTAATAGGCACTTTGCAATATCTGCCTTTGAGTGGGAGGATACAGGTTCAGAGAAAGGTAAGGTAGACCCTATGGTGCCTCACAAACAGTTCCTGTTACAGCACTGTGCTGTCTGGGATTCTCCAGCCCCAAGGACAGCTAACTTATTTCGAGCCTAGCCAAGACATCCTGATGAAGCAGAAAAAAAAAACAGCAAGGAAGAATGGGGATGGCATGTGACAGGAGAAAAACTTGTGTTTTCCTGAAGAAGTATCAATATGCTGTTCCTTCAAGGTACACAGTTTGAAAAGGATTTTCTGTTTCAGGGGCATTTGGGGCTCGCCTTGCTGAACACCTGCTCACCTCCAGCCAAAAAATACCCTAAACAGCCCAAACCAAAACCAAACCCCCCAAAAGAAACAATAGCCACAATAGAAACTTATGCTTTGTCAAGTGAACGACAAATATCTGCCTTTGTGCACTTATGTTTTTTCCTGGATAGAGCAATTTTGCAGATTATACATAATTTAAAAGCCTGCTGCAGTGATTCTTGCATAGTCAACCATTAGGATATACTGTAAAGCATGATGCATAAAATATGTGAGCAGAAAAAGAAACCCCACAAACCTATCAGCAATATCTGTTTCTCTGGGGTAGGTGAGAAGGTGGCAAATGTGTTTGATGCACTGAAAAGGGATATCGAATGGTTGGTGTGAGCTTAGACTTGGATCCATATCCAGAAGCTACATCCTAAATACAAGCTCATTTCTACAGTCTTTGCAAATTGCTTTGTGTTCCCAAAACTAATGCTAAATTCAGCCAACGTGTTTCCTTGTTGGCCATGGATTTGCTAGAAAAAAAAAATATTGACTCATACTTTGTGTTGTTTGTTCAAGAAGTCAAAGGAGAGAAAAAAAACCCCAAAACTGCTGTCTTATAAACTCTTCCCAGATAAATGTAGCAACAATCAATTTCACATCATCCAAATAACATGGCATGACATTTGAGGCAACATGTAGGTGACCAGCCAGTGCCTAGAGGAACTTGGTACAGTGAGATGCCCACACGTCTTCTAAATGGGTTTCAGGTAAGTTTCTAAAGCATACAGAAATATGAGGCTTTTGTTCACAAGCTGCAAAATCACAAAAGTAACAAAAGTGAACTTCTTGCAGCTTACACTTAGTGCAGCTGTAACCCCAGCCTTTATGAGCCTTACGATTTCATGGGAAGTTGGCCTTTCCTTGCGAGTCCTGGGAGCTGCACAAAGCTCACCCTTGAGGGCTACCGAAAATTAGCAAGTGTGGAGGGGAACAGCCTGTCTCCTCCACTCCTTTATTAAAGATAAGCAAGCTTCCATGCAAAAATCTTTGTTAAGCTAGAAGTATGTATCGGACAGAGAACAATCACAAAATGTTTTATTGCTACTGGGGATTATTGAGTTGATTGAATTCTGTCTTCCCTAACTTCTATTTTTAATATAGAAGTTTTCATCTTTGAAGGCAAGAAATGGTAGAAAGAAACAGATGTTGACAGAAAAAAAATGAACAGTTTGCTTGACTGGGGCCTACAGTTCATCCACTGCAGAACAGAAGAGATCAAAATCAATATGTACACACAGAGACATTTATCTGCTGCCAATTAGGAGTGAAAGAGATCAAATAGGATTGCATATGATGTATATTACTATGAAGGAAGAAGTTTTGTTTTCATTTAGTCATATAACTTCTGAAAAGCTGAACATAATTCTACCACAATTATTCTTTCTGCTGCATTTCCTCTTCATCTAAAATTATCTAAAATTACTATTTTTACACAATTGCCCTCCGAGTCGTCTCTTTCAAAAACTTCAAGAAAATTGAATTCATTTGTGCATAATTTCCTTAACTATTTTTGCTTCTGTTCCTAACGTCCCAGCCTGCATCTGTCCTTCAGTGTGTATTGCCAGGGTAAAAGCCTGTATCTTCCTGCAGGAATCTGCCAATGCCATGACAAAACCTTTTTAGTTTCTCTCAGGATCAGGACAGTTGACTGTGAGCTTCCTGGATGACAGCCTGTCCCCGAACACCCGAAACGCCCCTGCATATGATGTACATTATAATGAGAATGTGACATAAATAATCTCTGTGCCACACAAAGTTTCACAAAGATGTGGCCAGGTGTAATCCCCTGCATTGAACACATTACCTGTCACGGTACAACCGTGCTAGCTCAGGCACTGAAAGCAGCAGAGCTACAATAACCTGGGCCACCACACTGCTGGAATTATTCTGCTTCTGGCTGCATAGCTAGCTCACATAAGTCTACATGGGCTTAACCAAAACTAGCAAATCAGAAACAGAAGGAAATATACTGGGAATTAACACTGCTAAAGTAGTAGAACTATTTGACCTGCGAAGGAAATGCTGGTAGAACAGCAGGTAGATTTAAGTTGCTTACAAACTCTTAAGAGGACAGTATCAGAGCTGTGACACCCTGACACTCAAGCAATCTAATAACAGGATTATGCAAAACCTCATTAGTTTTAAGGCAGACCTCAATACACATGGATTTCATGATGTAACAGGCTAGTGGGCAGAACCTGAAAATGCAGATCTTTCTAGTCCCGTGCTTTGTATTTTGTAGACCTGATGAATCAATACGCAATATGCTGAGACTTGTTATTTTATCAGCAGTAACTGCTTTTTACTGACACCCTGACTATATCCTCTGTAGGTTACTAAGTCTTAACTCTAGCCCTGACACTCGTATCTATGACTCAACAGTTTCACCCTAGAAGAATCCAATCCTCCTAGAATATTTTTATACAGAAACTGGTGCCTTTGTCTTACAAAGCAATCCTAACCCATGTCAGGTTTTTAAATACCTACTATTTTCAGCCCATAATCTTTTTGGGATATATAACTGAGCATTTATGGAATTTTCATATCTCTTACCATCACATGATCCCCATCACAGACAACTAACTTTGAATCACACCTTGCAAATTCAAGGAAGTGCTATTAACAGAAAATGCATATTAAGAGATGCGTAAGTCACATGACTAGCGTACAGTTATAGGAACGAAAACTTTCTAATACTTTATGACTATATTCTAAACCAAAGTAAAGTTGCCCAGAAATAAAATATTCTTGGTAATGACAATGTTCGTATTAATGTTAGAATTATAAACTTGGGGAAATTGCAGGACTAAAAGGGTCAAGCACTTCATTACCATATGCAGTCTTAATGTTCCTCGTACTTTATAGATAGAGGCATTATCTTCATGCAAGGCCCTGTTCTAACTTAACTGCTTTTTCCAGCTCAACCACTGACGTGCTGAAAATCCAATAAGTTTTAATAATAATAAAGGGTCAAGTGTTTTCAGACAGAGTTTAATGGAGACTTTTAGGCAATTGAACATACTGCAATGATGCCACAAGAGGCAGCCCAGCCATCACAGCTCTGTTTTTTTATTAACCATATTTTTAACAGGCAGCTTTCTGCTGGTTTCTGACTGCACAGGAAAAACCACTCTTCTTATGCCATCAGGCGATAATAGACCTTGTCCATTTTTAAAGACCCTTATGTGCAGAAGATTAGGGAGAATCCTTGATTAATGCACCGTGTTGACCCATCACTAGGCTTGTAAACATTTACATGTAAAATACTATTTTGATAAAACATTCCTATTAAGATCCATAGCAATGAGTAGAGACTAATGACATTTATGTATTTGGAGCCATTTATGGCAGATGGGAACTTTGTAAGGCCACAGTTCCTGGATAATCTATCAGAATACATGTTTTGAAGTATGACACCATTATTCTCCTGCTGAATGGTATGAATATAGCAGCTGCCAGTCCTCAACCAGCTGAGGCAATCTGACCTTTTTTTAATAACTGGCTATGCCAAGAAACCAGGGAACTGTAAGCCATTATAGCATCCAGAGTTCCTAAAAAATATGTGCTTCTACCTTCAAATGGGATATTACTTTATGCTTATATCAAAATACCAGGGTAAATCAGGACAGAGGAATGCACATTGACTGAGGAATGCAAAGGACCACAGTATCAACATTTGCAAAGTTACATTGCAACTCTATCACAAGAAAGTACCATTCAAGAATAATTGTTGAGACGAATTCCTGATCCCATTAAAATCAGCTTTGCTGTTGATTACACTGAAGCCAAGATTTCATCTGCGCTGTGTTCCTTACTCCTTTATGCTCCTTAAACAAAAGGAATGGAATACACCTGGCCTCTGTGCAGCTGATTGCATCTCCCTCTCCATGTTGTGGTTTATTTACACTGGCTAATATCAGAAACATGTACAATGGCTTTTCAAAGCAGTGGCATGAAAACTGCAGGCCTTACTGCCTCCCCACTGGAGTACCATGGCACAAGCAAATGAATTACAGAGTGTATATACTCCTGTACTGTACACTATTGCACACTAAGTGATAGACTAACAACTGAAATATCACTTTATCCATTTCTAGCAGTATGATGTCTGCACTGGTATGAAGAATTAAACAAAGAAACTCACTGGATGTACACAGTGTTTTTTGATGTCTGCTACCATTTCTCTTACTGTTAGTTCTGTCAGTGCACTGTAATTCTTGCAGTCTCTTCCCCCCCCCCCCCCCCCCCCCCCCGTAATCAACTGTATTATAACATGGCTCACCTCTTCTCTTAGCTACACAGAAGCAACTGCAAAATCAATAAGATGACCTCAAAATAGAGGAGAAGAAATTATATCTATTTGCTTTAGCCTCCCATCTCCTAAGAACAAACACACAATTCCAATATCATCAGCAAATCCTGATGTTTCATAAACACATTTTCTTCAAACCCATTCCTGTTCTGACAGCAGTGAAAAGGTTAAGAATGACATAATGTCATCTTAGCTGACTATTCAAGGTTTTGCCAGTTTGGATCATAACCTTAACATTACTATTTAAATGTGGCTTTTGTATTTCATTACATACAAAGCAATTATATTTGCATTTACGATGCACCATAATTGTAAGACTATGACACTGTTCTGATGATAATGTTCATTGATCATTCATAATGCAGTTGGCTCATGCCATGAATCATGACACTCTTATCACCTTTCTCATTTTACTTGCTATTAGATGGCTTTATTTGGAGCCTGATGTTTTAAACCCACATTTTTAATCTCTTGATGGTATAAAATACCTCTTACCATCTCTTAACGTACATCACTATAACTGTCCCAAAAGTGAGCTATTATCAAAGTCCTCATTTAGTTCTCATAACAATAACGGTTCTATCTTGGAACGCGTATATTTTGATGATGCAAACTAAAGCCAAAGGTGGCCAGATATCTTACTCAACAACATGTATTTTACACGTTTGCTATAGCTTGATGAAACTAAGAATTTTTGCATTATGGTATATTTCAACATTCTAGTACAGTTTTTCTCTTGAATTTGGTAGAATGCTCAAATGTCTATGTTTTTCTTGCATAGAAGGTTCTGGGGAACAAACAAATAAAAACCCCCAAAACCATAGCAAAATACTAATTGCTTTTGTGGATTGGTCCTTGTTGCAGCACAAACAAACTAGTAGGCTGCAACAAGGCTTTTACCTTTGGTCAGATTCTACTGTCGGTGCTGTTTCACCTTCCTCCAGAAGTCAGACCACACTGCCACTCCTCCTTCCAACCCCCTCTCCCCCCCATCCTTAGGGCTATTTAACTACTTAGCAGAACAAGCTACAGCTGCACATCATCCATGTCAACCAACCCACTGCCCTCGAGGTAAGGCCACAGGAGCATATTATCAATGCTAATTAACCCACTGTCTACATCTCTCTACAGGTACTGTATGGTGTTTCCCCCTTCAAATTAGACTACAGTTAAATTGCATTGTCTAGTGTTCTGCAGAAATGACTGTGGCTCAGACAATCCTTAGTCCCATAATGCCTAGATAGCTGAGCCTGCTCTCTCAGATATTTGGGTTTGTTTTTTTTTCTTTCAATTCATTTCTTCCATGCTTGGGTACCGGGCCAGTGTTGTCTAGAGTATTTTTTATGTGAATGTTCAGCATGGTAAACCTCAATCAAGTGCTCGGCAGCATGCTGACATGGCTGCATAGACACGTCTGCTTAGCTGCCCAGGCTGATGATGAGTTAGCTGAAGAGCAGACCTAGGCACACCATGGAAGAGGTAAACCAGCCAGCCACACCAGGATGCCAGAATGAGTTACACAAACCACAGCTGCGTTAGGTCTCACATGCAGATTAATTGCAATGTTAGTGTGTTCTGAAATATGAAAGGAAACAGAAATGTGCTTTTAGTGAAATACTCTCTATTTTCAGGCAAAATGTTTATTAATACTAACACCCACCCACCTGGCAAAAAAAAAGTCATAAATGTTTTGCAGGAAGTCTTTCTTCTGTCCAAAAATAATTTTGACCAGCTCTACATATGATTGTTTATGCTATGCATTAACAAACCTCTGTAGGTTTAAGCTCTACATTCATCATGACTTTCAGCTGTCCAAGGAAACTTTTTTTAAATTTTAAAGAGAAAATTGCCACAATACTTACTAGGAGATAAAAAAGAAGTCTAGCTTTAATGAAACAGAAGACTAAATTCTACCAGTGTGAACGTAACAACTTACAATGGTTATTCCATAACAAGGAAAAGATGGTAAATACATTGATAAAATGATCACCTATAAGAGATTCCTTCGCTATTTTTACTTTTACTTATACAAATATCCTCACAGACATAGATAATAAGCATCTGATTTTAAATTAGGAGTGAGCTGCATATTCTTGCACACACTTTGTTTGCTAGTAATAGCTCCCATATTGATAGGGCCAACCACAGCTAGGCAGATCCTGTTTTCTATTTTTATTTGCATTTCTGAAAATTAGTCTTGGTAGAGTCCTGCAATTACATTATTTCCTCATACCATGCAATTTACATGTAAGATTCATTTTTCAGAAAGTCCATAATACAAAGCTTTTGAAATTGTCAGAAGTGCAGTGTCTGGATTTTTCCCTGTAACTGACTAGTTGACACAGTGGCTATACATATCCTCCACTGGCTGCAAGAAGGAAGAAGGATGAAAAGAAATTAAATTCTAAAGCTATACATACAACTTACTGAATTACACAATGTGGTTTTGATTAGGGTCTGTAATGTTCCAAATTCTTTTTCTGGGGAGCTTGTATTTGTTTGCATACGAGGATAGCATGGGGAAGACAGCAAGGCAGCAACACAGGGATACATCTCACAAACAGGAGGGTGATGCAAAGCTCCCAGTTGTGGACACCTATAAACAATACTTCCAGATGAACTCAGGATCTGTTGCAAATCTTCCCCAAGTTCTCTATTAGTACTCTGCAGTTACAGGTCTGATCTCACCTACAGAACATCTGTGTCTCTGTGCTCACTGCTGATATAAGCCAAATGCGTTTGCAAAAAGCCCCTGTCTTATAGCCTACAAAATCCATTGTTTTTCTTTCTGTCTCCATGAACTCCAGATATGCAGAGTCCACTGAGGGAGCTCTTCTTCTAAGAAGAAGAAAACAATCTCTTCTAAGGTTGTTTTCTTTAAGGTCAGACTGATAGGCTAGCAGTCAAATAGATGCTCCTAGACTTTTATATTATTCTTGTAGAATAATCCTGCTTTTTCTAGAAGAAGCGATGTTTCTGGGAACAGCCATGGAAGCCAGCCAATGTTTTGGGATCTGTGCGGTAACAAAGCCAATAGGAGAATTTGGAAGGTATCCTTATTATAGGAAAAGGCTGACACTATGCAGTGCTGTAGACATCCAGGTAGCTGGTCACTGTTAATAAAATTTCTCTCTACTTACGATAACTTTTGATGAAAATAGTAAGACAAGTGCCCACAAGATTTCATGGAACTCCTATGTAATTAAAATTCATGTTAACGTTTTGATAGTCAACATAAAAGCTGAGAGGCTAGAAAGCTCTTTTGAAATCACTTTGTAGAGTATGTAAGTGAGTATATACATAATGAATTGTTTTCTGTAGTAAGTATTGGAGTCTAGACAGGCCTTTATGCCATTGGATTATTTGCCCCATACTGTTAGACTTATTTTTATTTTCTATCACACTGAGGCTTTGTCTGGAACTTTATAAACAACTAGATGATGACAAGAGTCATCTTCTCTTCATCTTTGCCAGTAGCATTATTTACTTCACACAATTGCCAGAGACTCCAGTAAAATCCAAGCAGCAGGTATCTGAATATCATAGCAACAGACAGAGGCAATCCCATTAATGAAGAGTTTAAAAATTAAAGTTTTCAGGTCAGGATAAGGGGAATGAATTAAAAATGATGCAATCTGCAAAAGGTCTCACCCTGGGTTCATGGCAGACCACCCATTCACTGGTTTCTAGTGTAGCACCAGATCCTACTATCGTAAACAGTGCCAAGCCATGTCTCTCATTCTGCTTTGTTCCCTCTGAATTGCCCAGTCCTATAAAGGATAAATGCCTCTCCAAAGACAACCCAGAGCCAATTTGCACTGTGAGATAAGTGTCCATCACCTTTCATAATCTAAACACACTCTGCCATTTGAATAAGGAATTCCAAAAAGGTACCTTAATTGAACAAGGACATGAGCCCTAGCTGGTATTAATGCAATCTTATTGAAAGAAATATTTTTTTACCATCTGTTTTTTTCTGGTGGTAGTTTTGGGTGCAGGTATGAAATCTCATTTAGGGCAAGTCTAGGAAGGAAGAAAGAGAGATTTAGTGGCAACAGGACATGCTGTTCAGTAGAAAGCACTGTTATCTGTTTGCATTTATTTTTCAAATAATAAAAGTGGTAAAAACACTGTAGCTGAGGAATTATGTTTGCATTATAGTTTATTTTCTCCAACCATAAGACTCACTGAATTGTACCATGGAGGCTTAATTTTTCACTGTGATTTTCTTTTTTGCGGTTTGCAAATTGTCTGTTTTATAATTACTTTCAATTAACTCAGCCTTAGCCAATCAACAGACCATAAACCGAACTTATACAGTTACGAGCTGTGCTTTGTGATGAGAATTTATCCTTACATTAAGTGTTAGTTCATTAGAAAATCAGAGCTCAGGGAATTACAGGAGCTAAATACAAGTTTTAAATTCATAGCAACATAGATCTATTCAAAATGTTCGAAGCTCTCCGCTCCAATTATCAGTTATACTGCAAGGCCACTGATGAGAACCATTCTGAGCGGGTTCCATTTGGATCCCTGGTACATTTTTCACAAAAAGGGCAACAAAGATATGGTGAAAAATGAGTAAGAACAGACATTGTTACTATGGAGTTGACCATAACAGAAACATGTGGCTTAGCATTAACTGCATTCCTTGGTAGGCTTTAGGAAATGGTCTTCTTCCAAATATATTTTCCCAAAAACCTTAAAAACATACTCAAGCATATGCCAAAATATTAAGCTCAACTGTGAGTTTGTTTAAAGCTCTGAGGTTTTAGTCTTACTCCCAGGAAATGAAAACTTTCTCATGTCTTGAGTCAAGCCAATGACCAAAATTATAAGAGAAAGTCAACATTTTAAAATACTTAGAGAACAGGGGAGATAAAGGAACCACCTTACAAATGTAATAAATTGGATGCAAAAGGAATACCAGTTTCCCTGTAACGGAGAAGATGTCGGAAATGAAACAACATTAAAAAGGAACAGTATTTAAGATACCGAACCATGAGTATTTAACCAGGCAAATGTAAAAGACTTACAAATATCCAACAGCCTACACTGCTAGGACTGTGGGAATAGAGGGAGATTTATTCACATCAAATAGGACTGTCTGGTATCACAGCACAAGCAGCGCAGCAGCAGCACTGTCCAGAACCAGTAACCTGTTGAAGGGTTTTTTCCAAGTAATCTTTTTATCCATTTAGGATTCACCATTAGCAGCATCACCTCTGGGGAACCCAGATCCTTAACATCACATTTACTAATAGCAGCATCATTCTCCATTCTCATTTGCTCAGAAATCGAAGTAGAAAATACTCCCTCTTGGTACAACAGAGCTACATATACAGCTATAATGAAAAATTAACACACTCAATGAAAAGCACACCAGGGCACAAAAAACCCTTCCAACAAATTAAAAATAAATCCCTTTTATCAATAATATATGATTTATCTGCTCTAAAGCCTGAAGAACAGCCCTCTCTACATTAACAGCACTGACACTCTGGGAAACTTGAAATAACATTAAGGTTTTTTTTTTTCTTTTATATCTTGTTTCTGCAACAATCAGTGATAATTCTATAGTTCTCCCCTCCACGATGCCCTTCCCTTCTCTCTGGGCACCTTGCATTCACTATGGAGGAACTGGGAGCAACGTTCTTCACAGACAGCAACTAGTGGTGGGTGCGGGCATATTTGTTCCCTTCCAAGTATTGTTCTTGCCTTACCTATAAGCTCTTCTCCAAAGAGGTATACTCATGTAGTACCAATAACTTAAAATACTCTACTTCTTTGAAGCTACTCAAGCAGTTGAGCTAGGAACTTCAATTTCAAAACTTATCTTAATTTGATTCTGTGTAGCTAGTATGAGCCAAAATTTGATGAAAGTTCATGAAATATTGTGGCAAAAGCACATAATTATTTTATGGACTCTGCCCTCTTTAAAATGCATGCTTGTGTATCTGCTAGAATGATCAAACGTATCCAGGAGAGTAACAGATGTACATTCTTGTTTATATTATCCAGTGTTAAATACATTTGCAAAAGCAATTTGTCCCTCAAATGATCTATGGTTGGAAGAAATGTAATATGAATATCTCAAAATGTAGAAAAAATTGCCATTTACTATTTTCTATAATGTATGAAATTATGCCCCATTTGAAGGGCATAATAACAATATATTGAGTTCTTATTACCTGATGTAAGGACAATGCAGCACAAAAGACTCAAAAGAAAGGGACTGCACTAAACTTTCTAAAGAGAAGGAGAATCTTCTGCATTGCTAACAGCTACTCTTTTTTTGGTGGTAATATTAATGTACTGCTACAGCATAATGAACATTTACATCTACACTCAGAGCTCTTGATCTTTACTTAGAGATACCAGTGACAACAATGAACTAAATAGCAAGGCATTAGACATGAGTGCAAGTTCATATCATGAGCAAATTGTACAGTGACTGAATTATACAAGTAAAAGGTTTAAACCATATATAAAGTATTTCAAGTAGATGACATATTTCAAAATGTACATTCACCATAAAGATTTTCCAGCAACTGCAGAGAGATTAATCTTCCTTTCCTATTTTTTGGTTTGTTTTGATTTGTAAAACTAAAGGAGACACTGTTATGGACTAAGCATCAGCAAAGTAACTCAGCCCCTCAACCGACTCCTACTCAAAATCAGGAAGATGTGGATCTAAAATGCCTTTGCTGTTTAGACTGAAATGTAATTTGAGTTTTTCAAGGATTTTCATCTAATAAAGCTCACTGCCTGTAGGCTTGGAATGACCTTGGTTATCAAACTAAACACATAAACAGATATACCCCACTCTCAACAAACAAACAAAACCCCACAAAACAGCCACCAAAATCCCCTTCATACTACCTCCTCATCATTTTTCCCCACCATGTTCTCCATAAACCAACAAAAAGAATATATTTATGGTCACTTTAGCATGCATTTCATTTAACAAACATAAACCTGTCTGCACGTGCGTGCATAAAATGCTTTGATGAAAACAGTTGCCTACTTCTAAAAATCTTCACAGTTTCAACCTAGTGCCAAAACTTTAGAAGTTTGTTTTAAAGGCCAGCCATTACTAACATGTCTTCAAGTTAGCTCACTCCTTAAGTAGTTAATAATAAAAAATTACTTCTCATTACTTTATAGAAAACAAATATTTTTAATTCTGATCATAATTTTCAAATGCTCCAATTGGGATACAGCTGCAGAAACAAAAGTGCTACAAAACCATATTATTAGATCTCTTGCATCTTCCTGGCAATGCTTTGTGCTTGAAACAATAGCTCTGTTGAAAGCATTGTGACAAGATACCGCAAAAAAGTTACTTGTCCTGTAGCACGTTCCCTCTTGTTAACACCTGCCTTTCTCCTTTGTTGCAGCTTTGACCTAAAGCAATTGAAAAATGAATGGCAACTTTGTATTTTCAAAGGAAGAAATGAAGGTTTCAAGCGACTTTCAGCCAGTTCAATGAAGTATGCTTTAAGACTGTAAAGATACATGGCAAATAAAATGACATAACAACTGACTTAGATACCAATAGGTACTGTGTATAAAGACATACATGCATACATCTGTATGTACACACAGATTTGTGTACCTAAGTATAAATGTGTATATATATATTTACACATATAGAGTGCATGAAGGAAGATGCTTTTAGAAAGGCAAGCCACTTGTTTGGCTGAGAATGTGCAAGAGTCAATCTATGAGTGCAGCTCACTGGATCTGGGAGCCTAGTCTGACAAATACTCAGTACATGTGTTTTTAGGAGGCATTTGCAGTCAGTACTTTTCAAATGGAGCTTTTAAATGCAACAGTGCAATATTGTATTCAAAAGTAGTCTTAAAAGGTACTGAAATATATTTAAAATTATTAGATTACAAACACGTGATCAACTCTGAGGCTTAGATACCCATTTTGTCCCTAACATCATATCCTCTATGGATTAACTTCATTTTATGTAAATAGTGGGGGGAAAAAATAGGTTCTTTTCTTATAGAGAGAATATGCCACCATGGGGAACGTTTGGGAAGTTTCGGTAGATGAACCTGCTTTCAGTTCCTGGTGCTCATCTGCTATGAATGTGGGGACAGAAGATATTCCCCTATATTCATTCATGAACTGTTTTATGAATGACTCCACAGTATTTGTAGTGACAGCTGGAGATGCAAATCGCTTGCCAGGAGAATCCTTCCTTTGAATACAATTTACAAAGGAAGCCATATGCAACACAGTAACAGAGGGCAGTGCAAACCCTAGTCTTCCTAAGGAAGCAGGCATTTTTTCATCTGCACAAAAACAAAAGGAAAAAAAAAATCTTAGGCAGGAGATTTAATTCTTTCTTTCTTTTCAGAGAGATTTTTCCAGCAAACATTCCAAGAAAATCAAAAGCACCTTATGCTGACTGCTCAGTGAATGTAATTATTAGTGGAATCTTTCTTTGTACTCAGCTAATTATTCCATCGTCTTTAAGCAAGCTGGGGAACTCAGTGCTGCACTCAGCATGGTGCTCAGGAAAACTCCTGAAATTTTGCATAGCTTCCTCTGCATTGTGTCACAGAGGAAAAAAAGACACATTTTCCCCCTTCTCCTAGGAGACAAGATGTATGCTGCATAAGGCACAAATTAATTTTTACCATAGAGAACCACATAATCATTTACAGTTATATGCTGACTCCTAAACATGAATCCATTCAATTTCTAGGAGGCTGCTGTCTGCATACTGTAATGCATGCACACACTCAGTAGTCTCTGAAAAATTTCCCTTTTATAGTTTATTATTGGTCATTTCGTTTAAAGAGCAATGATTTAAAAACCTTATTCTTTCTTGGTAAAAATATTTAACAAAGCTTCTTATAGGTAGAAACATGAAAGTTTATTAACAAAAGATTAGGACACCCCACCCTCCCCCACCCCCTGCCAATGTTCCTGTGTTCCTGTCTTTCAGTTTATCTTACACAATCAGCAATACTTGCATTTTCATTGTTACTTTTCAATTTTCAATTTATTCAGCGGTATTCCCACGGTTTTATAGGTGTTTTTTCCTTAATAACAGAGGTCATAACAACAAAGTAGAGTTTCTCTTCATTTATGAAAAATATAACCAGGCATATTTCCTAGGTGGTTAAAAGTCTGTCTGGGTTCATCCCTATTACTCTTATCCTCTTTCACATGGCGTATCTCAGTAGTTGCTAGCCCTGATTAAAACTGGCCAGGAATCTGCATGGAACCCTAAGGGTGGTCTGTACTTCCTGATCCAGTTTTAGCAATTTATGAAAAACAATGAACCAGGCAGCTCATCTTGAGATGTGAAGCTTTCAAGAACAGTGTCAATGTAAAACTTTGCACTATTTCAAGTTAGAAAAGGAAGATGCATTAAACCAACACATGAAGGATCATTTGTTTATAAATTCTTATTTTCTGACTTTAAAAACCCAGGCCTGAAAGTAACAAAAAGAGGCCAGTGAGGTCAACAGGAAAGACGATGCAAACACAGAGTCTAAAGACCAGCATATCCAGGCAGTACATAGACTGAAAGGGTCCAAGGAGAAATACTCTGCAAACAAGAGTCATCTTGACATATTAGGTGCAATATGACAAGCTGCCTAAACGCTGCTCGGACAGGCAATGTGATTACGTTAGAAATGGATAGGTTCCTTTTTCTGCATAAGTTTCTGAAAGTTGAACTATGGCAAAGTGAGAGCAGACAGATAAGCTTTTGCTATGCCAGGCCCCTTTCCAGCCCAGAGCAGTGCTCAGCTGCTGTCATCTGCCATTGTTTGATACAGCAGGAATCAGCTGAAAAAGTAATTATTTGTGTCAACAGCTATGCTTGGGCGAAAGGAAGAAGAATGGCCATAACAGACAAGGATTTTAAACAGCCTGCTTCATCACAGGAATGTGAATGCACAGATATGCATGTATGTATATATATTTTAAGTGATCCAGGGGAAAAAGTGGAACTCACAACCATGGTATAAATTATCCACGTCAACAATTTATGCTACTTTCTTCCATCGGTGTACCTGCTTCCTGCTTCTAGAATAAAGCATTATCAACTCAGTTACGCTGTAAATGAGGTGAATTAAGAAAGTCTTTCTAATCCATAGCTGTCTGTTTACATGAATTAGAATGCAAAAGCGTAACAGGGCACACTGGAGGGTTTGACTATATCTGCAGTATGCCATTTTACAGTTCTTGAGACACTGTTCCAGTTCAGGTGACTGTAAAGTTAGGTACTGGGAACTTTGAGTTACACTAATTTAAGTAACTTCATTCTTTTGAATTTGTGGAATAGTGTGTATGTGCTTTCAGTGATGGGGGTAATAAAGTCAGCTTGAGCTCAGTAGGCGAGCTGGTAGTGCATCTGAAGTCATCCTATACACATATTAAACAAATGAGTCACAAGATCTGTCTGGGTCGTAAATGTAATGCAGTACTTCATAATAAGGGGATTTGTTTTGTTTTGTTTTCATTTAGTCATTAATAGATGCACAGGATTTCTTAATATTTGTCTTCTATTTTGATAAGCTCACTGCCCTTCTGTGAACAGCAATGTCATCCAAACACGCACCATATCCAACATATCATTCACACCACAGTTAAACATGCAACAAATGTCAGAGAAGGTTGCTTTTTTCTCCTGCCCTGCTGCTTGAATTCTAGACTTTTATTTTCCTAATAAACTTTTTTTTTCCCAGTTGAATGTATCACTTGCATAAGTATAGCCTTCCTCAACTTGAGAATTCTTGAAAATGACCCCATATCAACTGAAAATCTTTTGCATCCCTTGAAGGCACAGCTAAATAAGAGGTCAATGCTATAAGAGGCCTCAAATTGTCATAGTACCTTCCCCTATTTCTCATATATGTCTTCTGATTTCTAGCCAACATTCCCCCCTCTACAGTACTTGCAAGAAACCATAGTACGTGTGTACTGGCCCAATACAACTTCTGCCATGGGAGAACTCTTCTTCAGCCTGGCATTTCTTCTATTTCCTGCATACACCACTGTGGAGATACCTAAGTGAAGATACAGGACAGATCCACAGAATTGCAAATCAGAGCTTACACAGGAATTAGTTAACACATGCCCCACTGGTTATGGCATTAGCATTACACCAAAGCTGTACTTAGTCCCTTTCTCTGAACAAAGGAATATTATTTCAAGGAGAGCTCTGTGCAAAACTGACTGACCTTGGCCTATCAAATTACGGTGGTAACATGTCTCAGGCTGAAATGGGAGCTTATCTTGCATTAAACAGAGAACAAATGATTTTTTGTCTCTTAATTATTTATACACCATTGTCCTTTTCCCTTTGTAGTGTCAGTGTGGATGTTTGGATTATTACAGTCAATATAACAGTTCTAGTAACATTGTCTCACAGAGATGCAAGAACCAGAGGATATCAGTTTGTTGTATGCTTGTTTGATCTCTGCATACCAGGCACCTTCTCCCCCTACACAGAAAGAAAAGAGAGGAGAGAGGGGAGGGAGGGGAGGGAGAGAAAGAGAGAGAGAAGGGGAAAGAGAAAGAAGGGGAAAGAGAGAGAAGGGGAAAGAGAGAGAAGGGGAAAGAGGGGAGGGAAAAGAGGGGAGGGAAAAGAGAAAAAGTGGGACAGGGATGTTGACAACAGGAAAAAATGACCTCTTTCTTGGACATAAACACAGGGTAATGACCACAGACCAAAGGAAATGGAAGGAAGAGGTAAAAGCTTTTTGTGTTACTATAGTTTGAGACAGTAAAAGAGGAGGGTTACAAGATTAGAAACCTAAATCAAATGAGAAACATGTTACAACTGTACTATTCTCTAATTCTATACGATTACGGAGCTCTGTACTAACTTCATGTTTTCCCGTATTTATGGAGACATAATGATTTAGTCTGTGTAGGAGAATCAAGAAATCATTTCAAAGGGGCAAGCATCAGAAATTAATGAAGAACATGCATAAACCTGGCAGACTAAATAGATGCTTAACTACAATTTGGTGAGAGCTTGGGGACATATTAAGGAAGATCTGGGGAGCAACTCATCAGCAGGGAAGGATTCAAGCATATGGTGACTTCATATTGAAACAGGCACCACAATGCCTAATGGTTTTAAGAGCAAGGGGATTATTTTGTCAGTTTAACTGACTATGCATTATCTTCTGAGAAAGAACCAGCACAAGAATGTTTTTAGGGATGGCACTATAGCTGGATAGACAAGCAAAAGGATGGAAAATGGGATGTGGGAAATCTGAACAGCCCAGCCTGCAGCAATCCTTTAATTCTGTTCTGCAGGTAGGCTGACAGAGATGATAACTGTAGGAAAACATATCTGAAATGTAGCGGTGGTAGCAGACGAGTTAGGAAATCTCCATTCTCAGGCATGCTATTCTGTTTCTTGCCACACTTTTCTTCCTCTCCTACTCCTGGCTCCTTACCATAAATAGGGATGGAGCACGCAAAAGGAGGAAGGTCAGTTGGGTTAGGCCAGTTTTGACCCATACTATATCCTATGCAGTTAGCATATATTGGGCAGCCTAACACCTTGTCCACACATGGCTATCATCCCTCACTTTGCTCAGCCACATGAGTTATCTTTTCTGAAAGGTAGCATGCTTGCATAACTTCTACCAGCCTGGTCTTTCCCCATCTTTCTCCTTCAAGGTCCAGCTTGTCTCTGATGCCCTTCATCTTGTGTAAGCACAAAGGAGTTAAAAATAACTCCAAATTGTGATATCTCACACCAGTGTATTGGTAAACCATGAGGTAGCAGACTGGCCTTTTGTTGAGCCTGTTCTATACTCATGCTTGGCCACCAGGCATGCACAGGTTAAAGGCTGCGTCCCAGTAAATGTTTCCCCAGGTCTCTCTGTGGCAGTTAGCTGAAGACTCTAGTGGACTTCAGCTGCCTCTCTGGCAGCACTCCCTACCCCATCTGCTCAGAAGAGAGGCAGGAGGCTGGCTTGCAGTTGCAGCATTTTGAGAGTCTTTGAGAGATGCAGTCTTTGAGAGGAGAACACTTCAGAAAGTTTTGGAAATATCAATGAGCATTTTTGGGAAACGCTAACAAGTGCTCAATGAAGCTGGCAGTGGATCTTCCTCCATTCCACAACTGAAAAAGATTAAGTCAATCTAACATTGCTTAAGGTTATACAAAATTCCGCCTTTGTTATCTAGTACTCCCGCTGCACACAAACATCCACAAGAAGGTTATTTCTTAGATGAAAATACCATATTTATCCATCAAAACAGAAAAATGCAACAAGAATAGTACTTTTCAGAAGAGCCTGTATCCTGAAATCTTACTACAACCTCAAAGAAAAAAAGAAATTAAGTAACAAGAGTTAATGAGCAGGTGGTTTTTTTTCTTTCAGCAAAGGTCGGCAATCCCACAGCAGCAAATTAATCCCAATTAGTAATGATATTCTGTCTTGATATATCATGACACTTTTGATTTACTGTGTTTCCAGGATGCAGGCAGCAAATGTTAATGATTCAGTTTGCTGGGAATTTATACTCCTGCTCATTTCCCATTTGCTGATCAGTTGCAGCTCGTCAAGACTTGGCTGCTTTGACTAACGAACTGACAGCCTCACAGGAATAATGGTGTGTTCTGCAAGCTTCATTTTTTTTCATGCCATCTGCAAAAATGCAGGTTCCTCTCTGAAAAAATATTCCTGGCAGCCAGGAAGGAGTGATTATGATCATATAAATGTCACTTGTAATTTGTATTTCACTTGTTTAATAGTGTTACCACTAAATGACAATTTCTGTAGAGAACAAAACTAATTATAGTAAATTCTGCATTTTTAGGGGAAATTCATGAAAGGAAGCATACCAAGTTTTGTTTATTTTATAAAATATTCTAATAGAAATGATGTATTTTTTACATTATGATTTATCTGCCCAGCTGGTCTAGTTTGAATTAGAGCTACACAGAATGTTCCTCCGGAGGCTTGTGCAGGCAGTAAACATCACTTTTCTTATACGCAGCAAATGCAAAAGCCATTCAAATCTATTGCAAATGTTCTATCAAAGGTGTGGGGAAAACTTCAATGCTTATAGCAATAAGAGTTTTACGAGAGATTATTCTGTTAAATGGTTTGTTATCTAATTGCTGCTTACTGAGAAAGTTTGATAAACACCTTGCTGAACCTATTAAAAGAAAGGTCACCACAATTTTCAAGCAGACTTCATACCACACTATGCTTGCAGTTAAGCATTGCTTAAATCAGCAATAACAATGAAGTTTAGGCACCTACATCCCTGAAAATCTAGCTTAAGGGAAACGGAAAACATCCAACTATATGATGTTACAAAATTACCAGGGTTTTTTTATTATTACAGAAGAACTCAGCAAAGTTCTTACAGATTGCACCAGAACAAAATCTGCTCTAAGCTCCGGAAGTAGCCTGCATTCTTTCTTTAAGTCTAAATGGTTTATTTGGATATTCTACAGGTTTCACCCCAAAGCACAACAGAATTAGGAGTCACTTCCCCAACTGTATTCACGACATTTCTATTTCAGGAATTAAGAAGGGAAGTGCCTTCAAACTTTCAAAACAAATTTATTCATATGTTAACAGAGCTAGACGGAAACTTTGTACGCCAAGTAAATGAAAAGGAGAATCTTTTTAAAGCTCATCTAAAAGGAGGAAGGTAAAAAACATCTGATGAGCTTTTTTCTCCCCCTTCTTATATAAAAAAGAAAACCATTTTTCTGAATGCAGCCAAAAGCAATATAGTGTTGCTGTAAACAACTAATTACAAAGTACTAATCTCAACAGTCTGTGTCTTGAAGCTGTTCAAATGGCCCGAACACCAGTTTGTCTGCATTAAGCAAAGCGACTGTCAGTTAAGGCTGTACAGTGTTCCTGTGGCCCTGCAGTGATACTTGGCTGAAGGCTCTCTGGGTTTAAGGAGGGGGGTGGTGTGGGGGTGGAAGGGAGAGAGAAGAGAGGTTCTTTAGAGAAGGTGCTAGAAAAGGAAGGAAATGTCAGAAATACAGCATTTGCTACAAAGGCAACTTTAAACCTCTATAATGTGGCACTGACATCAAGACAGTTATAAAATTATAAATAACAAGTTCAAGTAACGCAAGCCAAGGAGCAGCTTGAGCTGCTGGGATCCCCCAAGCAGATGGCCTGACACATTAAAAATGTGCATCCTTCAGAGAGTATGCAAAGCTTCAGAAAAGGGTATCTTATTGTTTTTCTGTGAAATGATTGCTCCAACTACTTTACTGAAGATTGATGCACAGTGCAGAACAAATCTGATAAAGATGCACTTGATATGCCTTAGGGCAATGGTTCCCAACATTCTCCATGTAATGCTGTATCTGGCAAAGCCCTGGATAGCATGAGATGCCCTCCAATCAGCCGTACTCACCTTCATCTACAGTGAAGGTTGAGCTGTTGCAAATCCTGGTCTAATAACCAGACCAAGTTCTGCTGGGAGTTTCCTCCCTTCCCTCCTGCCTCAGAATCTCAGGCGGAGTCAACCCACTGCAACTAGTACAGTTTACACTAAGGCATCTGCTACACGTTGTTCCAAACAAAGTGTTCATCCTCAGCACAGGGGCAGGAGGAAGTACTGCTGTATGCACAGGTGTGTAAAAACGTTCTAGACCATGTATAAGAGAATAGGAAGTTGGTTTTATAGTCCCTTATGGAACGAGGGAGAAGGTTTTCACTAAAAGAGAAAGCACCCAAAATATTGAGCAATATGTACCCCATACCATTCAGGAAACATTTCCTTTGAAATTATTGCTACAGGACCAGTCCTTCAATCTGTACAAGCAGAAAGCTCAGAAAAGGAGATTGTATTATGGGTGTAGACATACTATATGGAGTATGCTATATTGCTTATGTAGGTAGTGTTAAAATCTCTGCAAAGGGACTGTGAGATGGCAGTAATTAACATATTTTGAAAATATTTTTTTTTTTCCTTTTTTTCATGTGCTGAAAACCAGACTGGAGCTACTTATACCTGAGATCAATTATAGGACATTGTTCTCTTCAGGACATATGACAAACCTTATAGAAAACTTTAAAAAAAAAAAAAAAAAAAAGGTAGAGAAATATTTAATATTTTTGTTTGCTAGTATTCCAGGTTTCCATGTTTAGAAGCTAAACTACAACAAAAGAAATTTATGTAATTTCTGAAACTCCATCTATAAGCATGACAAATTAAAAATACAGGGACTATATAGACCTTGGTACTTACTATATCTAAAGAGATCAATAGTAAGAAAAAAAAAATCAAAACTGAAAAAACCCAACCCCAAAAAACAAACACGTCTCTGATGAAATGTGTTTTCTTGGACTGCCAGTTTAAGGAAAGAAAAAAAAAAAAAGGGTGCCCAGTATATAAAGTATATCCATTTAAAAACAGTGTACATTATTTACCATTTAGAGACACCTCCCCAAGCCCAAATCACTTAGTTTTTTTTAAACTTGCAAAGAACTGTATGATAAAGTGGTTTCTGACTAATTCCTGACCTATCTTGCAGAATAAAAAGCTGCCAATATTCCTTTTTACTTTCTGCCTTTGAGGAGAAAATTTAATTCCATTTTTAATGTAAAACGTTTAAAACGTCTTAATGGAAATAACAACTTAAGAGTGTGAAATACCCTTTAAAACATTTTAATTAAATATCATTGTCCTTCCTTCAAGGCATTACCTTTAATTGATTTAATCTTAAGTTGTTTCTTCCTAGCACAGTAATTGCCATTGATTCCAATTAATATTCAGCTGGCCTTTCTCTATAAATAATTACTGGCCAATTTATTTCTTTCAGATCAGGCTCTCTTTTGCTGTGGCCGTTATTTGTGGTTCTGGGATACTGTACCATAAGTGCAGGAATACTTGTGTTACAAGGCTGGGTTAGACTTCCACTACGGCAATACCCAATACTTTTATGGGCTTCGACCCTGGTGTAACACAAAGGTCTGAGCAAGATGATGTTCATAGCCTCTCTGTGCAATGAATCCAGAGGGTACTTACACAAGAGCAGAATTCATAAGGCCCAGACCACTGCAGAGCACAGCTTGAGAGAAGACAACAAGCTTTGAAGGGAGGAGTTTGTCTTAAATCTTGCCCTCTCTACACAGAGAGATGCCGGCCTTGGAGAGGTACTGGTGTCAAACTGGCATTCTAAACCCTGAACCCTCCTGCCACACCAGCACATGCAAGAGGTTGTTTAAAAAGATCGAGTAGGAGCCGGGGAAGGAGATGGTCCTGTTCCTTAGATCCACTGTGCTTAGATTACTTGCCAGGATACAGGAGACCTGGTTTCAGCCTGAAGGGACTGAAGACCATGTCCATCAAAGTGGATAGGCCATGCTCTAGCCTTTGCTTCTCTCTGGTCCACTGTCTCAGGACCTTTCTCAGCTCTTCATGCTCCATCCTGGACAGATGACATAAAATCTGACTGATCAGTGGATTGTATTCTCCTTGTGTAAAATTACTCCCCCCGTGCACCAGCCCTTTTGGCAGTCATGTACGGAAAGACATACCAAATCCCCTTCTAAACCTTCCGAAGATGCCAAGCCTCTCTGGCTTGTTGTTCAGTGGAAACTGTGCTTCTGCTTGGGTGGAGCTTCACTGTGCATATGCATGCAGAGTTGATAATGTAGTAAGAATTAGCCACAAAAATTACTAGACTTTCGGAACCTGAGTGACTGGAATGCACAGGATTGAGGTGCTTCCAATACACTCTACATTTCTATTCCTGCTCATAAAAGCTTATTTATTGCTAACATTTCAGTATTTTTCTCCCTTACTCGATTCTTACTCATCCTCTGGCCCCAGATTTCCTATGTATCCTGGCAGGAAGCTCTCATGTCCAAGCTATTAAGTTTTCAAGTTTTTATCCAGTTCCTGCATTTCAGTAAAGTAGAGTCAATCCTCTGGTTTTAGATTATTCCATTTTTTTTGACCAAACTGCAATATAGCACATTAAAGAAACCCAGACCAACACAACACACTTGTTTGCACGACAAAATATTGATTTTGGACATGAGATTATAAAAAAAATACCATAAAACATGCAGCATTGATTAGTTGTGCTATAACGTGTAGCTTTTGGCTTTCAAGTAAGGTTACCTAGCAAGGCTCTTCTGAACCATAGAATCATTTAGATAGGAAAAGACATTGAAGATCGTAGAGTGAAGACATAAGCACTCCCTTGTTAGCATAAATTATTTGCTGTGCTTACCGATGTTTTTTGCATTTGCATTAACAAGGATAAGATAAGCATCTTTTCTGGAGAGGCTGTTTGTTAAAAAAACCCAAACCAACAACAAAAAACCTAACCCACAAACAAAAAACAACAAACCACACACACAAAACCAAACCAAAATGGTGAACAGGCAACTAAGGTGAACTCTCTTCTCAAGAAAGGCTCATAGAGAAGGCTGGATCTACACCTGGTATAAACCAGCATAGTTCCACTGCCTTCCAGAGAGCTACAGGTGAGGATCTGACCAGGAAAATCTCCTTCCAGTACTCTGAGGGCTTTACAAATGAAAGGTTACAATTCTGCTAGCCAGACCACAGCTCTACATCTCTAGTATTACTTCATAGGGTTCTTGTAGTATCAGTAAAACCACAAAATAGAAGAAGAATAAGGAAAACAGATTGAGTGGGAAGTTTTTGACAATGGAACTGAGAGAGTATCCATGTCACTTCTAGGAAGCAGCTTAAATTTGTGAAATAGTCTCTCAGGTTTCAAAACTAAGGTACTGGAGGAATGGCACAAGGACACCCCTCCAGCACAGCCTGGGTGCAATAGCATCTCTGAGAACAGTTGCAGAGGCAGTTCAGTTTGAACCTGAAATCACTGTCAAGCACAAAGCCATTTGGAGAGGTGTGTCAGGTGATATTCACATCATGTCCCCCCAAACAAAGCTGATAGTGATGGCGCCATCATTGCCTCTCTGGCCTTAATGACGCATACTGGTAATAAGGGAGAAACACTCTATTGTCCCCAACAGGGCAATCATGGTTGCATGTAAGGTTGGGTATAACTTATTAGCATAGGAATGGTATGCTAATGAGCTGATATGATGTCAGTGACTGACTTTGTCCACACGGGGATGTTTAGGAGAGTTAATCTAATTTACCAACAGAACTCATTTAACAACTGTGGGGTTTTTGCAACTTTGGTATGGATTTTAATTCAGATGTGAAACAGCATCAATTCAGTTTTTGCCTAACTCATTACCACAATGAAATTAAGGCCAGTTTAACTGACATTAAACTGGAGTAGCTGAGATTTAATTAATACAATGATAATCACATATTAACTCTGATTCATCTACCAAAAGCATTAGTTTGACCGCCTGGGTCTCCATGAAAGCCTTGTCCTCTCCTCCAGTTAACAGTGCAGTTCAGCAGATAGTACCAAGTGTGATGAGGGGATGGAGCACCATTGGTAGAGTCGTGAAGAACTACTGCTGGTGCTGCTGCCAAGTCCCATGTAATCAAATCATGTCCCTCTGAACAAAGCAGCCCTTACGCTAACATGACAGAAAGGATGTTGCCTGGATGTAAACGGGAAGGCTGAGGTCCATTCTCACTTCTGCATCCTCACAATGAGGTAGGAAGATCTGGGTACCATCTGGGTGGAGAATTTCCTCCCATAACTGCTCACTTTGGAGAGAACCTTTTCAGCTGCCTAGTCTGGCACATGGGCACAGGGAGATTAAGAACAGACCTGTAGCTGTGGATGGGTTACCGACTTGGATAAAGTAGCTTCAGCCCTATTGCTAGTGACCATCAGAAGGCTTGGAGCATATCCTGTCCACTAACTCCTCTGAAATCCTGGTGCTATCAAATGATGTGAGCTTCGCTGTGGTTTGTGTCCAGCACCAGGATTCTTCACACGTTCCATGCATTTTATTAGACTCCCAATAAATAACAACTAAATATCATAAATAAAAAGTGCCTTTTTCTTCTGCTTTAGCTGACTCTAGGTTATTAAAATATCTTGTATAACTTCTGGCAAAATGTATAATATACAGAACAATTATAACAGTCATAGATAACTTACTTGTTTTGAATACTGGAAGACAAAGTTCTACCATTACCTTTGTTTTCATAGTGCCTATAATGTAATATGTCACAGCCCAGGTCTAAGGATAGCACACAGCAAGACTTTACTGTGCTAGGGTCTAAACTAATCAGCAGTAAGGTTTCTCTACACAGACATTTTAGCTTAAGTCGTAATTCATCTCCTCTCTAAGCAGCAATTCTCATTCCATTCTTAAAGCAAGCCATTAGGTTTTCATCTCTGCTTCTAGTCTGCTGTATCACCTTTGTAACTCTGTGCAAAAACCATCTACATAGACATTGTGATGTCCATACTGCCATAATCATGTGGGGACAACTTTCTGTCAGATTTGCAAATGGCAAGTGCTTTGTATGGAATTATATGGGACATGGTATCAAGAAATTGTGAGTTCCACAAATGAAGGAGGGAGTTCTGCTTCTCAGCCATCCACAATTTCTGCAGAAAGAAGCATTTAAGTTCAGGCTACCAGCAGCCTCACATCTACAGAAACTGAGGAGTTCCAACCATAGTTCATAACTATGACATATCTATTATTTCAGCTCAGCAATTCAGGTTGAAAGGCCAAATCTAACACAAGAAATTGTAGTCAGATGACAGGTCCATCTAGCTAAAAAATGCACCTTCAAATCGACAGGTGACTTGTCTCCTGAAGAAAGAGAAGTAGATCAGAAAAAGATTCACTACCTGTAGTGATGAACAGGAGAACACATCCCCAGGGATGCCTCAATTTTAAGTCATTAGAAAATAGGAAAAAAAGTCCTTTCCCAATCACGTTCTCTCATGTTATTTTCCATCTGATGTATACAAGCTAGCTAAATTCTCCCAGGATTATATTTAAGGCACTACTGAGGGAAGGGAGAACAGAAATTGCTGTCCGAGGTAGAGGGAGCAACCAACTTCTATTTGAGTCTCACCCCTGAAACAGGGATGTTGGGTTTTCTCTCAATGTACCTTAATCAAACAGCCCAATCTTTGACATGACAGCCATGGTATGGGACAAAACCACAACTTCAAAAATAATTTGAAGCAATGAAGAGACCAGAAGATGAACAGTTTGCCCTTTCCTCTGGAAGCTCTCACTAGAGTCAGCTGTGACGTGAAGTGGACGCTTCTGCGCCTAAGCCCACTGCAGATTATAAAGTGTTTTTCATGGTCTTGTACAATTTGTTCCCTGGAAAAAGGGGAAGAAAATATATCAAATTAGTAATGATTAGGGAAATTCTAAGGTCTTTCAAAGATTATAACAGTCTGGGGCTCAGGAAAGTCCTTTTACTGTATTGCTTTTCTGAATAAGTTTCTAATGAAACTAAGCAACCATGTATCTACAGATTGTTTACCAGAAATACTACATTTCCAAGCTGATTGCTGCAAAACCTGCTGAGCCTGTAGGTGCACAACTCATTGCAGTACCTGCATTTGTTTGTCTTCTAAATATTCACCTCACATTTTTGATTCTCATCTGTGCTAATTCTTAATTATAGGTATACTGTGAGTTATAATAATACTTCTTCATAGCAAATAAAATGGATGTGATTCTGGATAACCTGTGATATCCTAGCACAACGAAATCTTATTTCAATACAGGTGGGTAGAGAGACAATAGTGCTAGGGTCAGAACACTGCCTGTTATGAAATACATCCAACTTATTTATATGAAACAATTTCATCACCTCCTCTCCTACCCCCAAAAAACACCGATGCAAGCAAATGTGAATACAAAATAGGATGATGTGATTCTTTGGAGTCATTTCAGGAAATTGCAAATGTTTATGAAATGAAAAATCCTTACAAAGTCAATCAGCCGTTGCTGGGAGGTCAGCAGGGAGCTGTGCTGTGTTAGCCTATTTGCTCAGTGGTGCCAGGAGATGCAATAATGCACTGACAGACCAGGTTTAATCACAAGGATCTTTGTAAAAAAAACCAACCAACCAAGCAACAACAACAAAACCAAACAACAATCACAATTATGTCAGACTCGCAACAGCTTTTCTGAGGCATTTTCTCATTAGAAAATTAAGCTGAGCAACGATTCCATGGCAGTCTTGTCATGTGAGCTATATTCTATCAAAAACTACTACCCAAAATTATTGCATGTAAATTTGTGCTCCTGCTCCTCTTGAGATAAATAGTATATCTATCACTGACTTCAAGAAAGCAAGGGGAGGCATTAAATATGCCTTTTGTTTTATGTGTGCAGTGCATTCAAACTGAAGATATTGGTTCCGAAATTTCACGAGTTTTCAAACATGGTACATATTGGGATCCAAATGCAATTTACATGAAGAGGAAAAGATTCACAACATTTTCTTTCAGACACAGAGTGCTAAATAATAATTCCAGGATGAAAAAATACATATATACTTTTGCAAAAGCAAAAGTGACAGCACCGATTAAAACAATATGGATGTAGAGATACAAGTACCTAAGAACAAGAAGGAAGAAAAAATGAAAATAAACAGTATTCAAAAGCAAAGAAATTTGAATGTAGATAAGATTTCTTGGAAGAGTATCTGACTCATCACTGAAAAGGTAACAAATAGACTGCCCCAACCAACCCTCCACCCCTCCACTGCCTAGTTCTCTTTAGTAACCCTGTGTAGCAAAACCTTACTGATCAAACTGAAAGAATTGCTGGGAGAATTCAGGGTATCTATTGATAAAAACAAACAAACAAACAAACCCCACAGCTCCCTAACATATGCTGAACCATGCACAGAGCACTAAAAGAACTGATGCTGACGAGGCAGTCACATGCAGAAATCCTACCACAAAAGAATTATGTTGAGTTTACATACAGAATCCTTTGAAGCAACAGAGAAACAAAGACTCCTTAATCTTACCCCATCCACAGTCTGTGGAATATAGGAAGAAACCCCTGGAAGCTAATTAATATTGGCAGCTAAGCTAGTCAAGTCTGATAAAAGAAGAAATTTTCCTAAGAAAATATAGCTTAGTAGCATCAATAGAAGTGGTAATCTTTCCCCTTCCAAGATATCCCGAGGCATGAATAACTTTCAGTGCTGATACCGAGCAATGAATAACCCACATAGCACACACAGACAGTAATGTCACTGGGGCAAGGACCATCCACCACTGTTTGTATAGTGCTTAACAATATGATTTTATTCTTGTCAACTCTTAGCCATAGTAACTGTAACAAATAACGTGATAGAAATCTGGCACTACGTTCTTGAGAAAGTAGAAAAATCCCTTACTGGCAAAGGTAAACTGACCCATACGTTTAAAGAGAAATAAATACATCCCTCCTAGGAAGGCTGCTATTAAGAGAAGTTGCTTGAACATTAAGCAGTCTAGATTCTAACCCAGGGAGCAAAATCGTTAAGGTCCAGAATCAGAAGACTGAAGATTCAATAGCTGACACAGCAAGGTCTTTGTTCTGTTATTCATAAGGGCAAGTGTTTATAGTACAAACTGCCTCAAAACTAAAGTCAAAAGAAAAGGGGCACACATAGCTAAACTTGTATAATCATCTTATAGAACCAGCTTCATAATAAGGACTGGGACATGCAATAACCTGTAGCAACATAAAACAAAACAGTCCTGCTAGGAAAATGTTACTGCTCCCACCAAACTGGGGATCCGAAAAAGTCATAAGAAGGGACGAAGGAAAAGAATTCCCCAAACAAAAACAAGTCTCCTAGTTTCTCGGTAGTTTGTAAGTTTGCATTTCTGGATACCTGCACACTGGTTACAGAGCAGCAGCCTACCATTTGGGAATGCTCACTGCAACTCTATACAGTAATTTTCCCTCTCAAGTCTCACAATTTCCAAATCAGCAAGCCTGGCTTGTACCTCATCCCAACCATTAAGGACTATAATGGAACAAATCTGGAACTAGTGAGAACAAAACCAAAAATAAAATATGATTTTTGAAAGACATAACTCAAGTAAAAAGGTCATAAGAGCATCTGAAAACAATGAAAATCTAACGGAAGAAGGAAGCTCTTCCCTCTGTTATTTTCACAGCTCAAAAGTGAAACTCTGCAGGTTTAGAACATCCAGCTAGCATGCCGTGTTCTTCCAAGTATCTCCTGTCTGCATCACTAACTTTATGAACAGTGGTCCTTGGAAGCAAATTGAACTTGCAATCACATTAGAAATTTGAAGAGCCAAATTCATCCAGTTCAGACAAAAGAATGTATAGGTGACTAAAGCAGTTATCAAATACAGAACACCATTTAACAAATATGCAAAAAGGAGAAAATAAATTCAAGATGCAGATCAATTTGGGAAAAAAAATAATCTAAACTTATTATAATACATGTATAAAAAAAGCAAGGGAGAAATAATGGAGTAATGCTACAGCTCTTTGTAATTCCTTTACCTAAGCCTTACTGTAAAAACTTGTGAGCAAAATTAGTATTTCTAGGAAGCAGGCATCTCTCATCATGGTTTAAGGTCTCCTTTATCATCCAAGATGGGATTAAGAATATCTCCAACCCACAGATAGAATTGTTTTATCTATTCTGAAAAGATCTACTCTCAGACACCTTCTGCACGTAGATTCCTTTCACTTCAGCTGATGCAAAGCTTGCAAATAAATCATTTATTTTCTCTTACTGATGGGTAAGTTCAAGGAGTATCAAGACAGCAGACAGGTGAGAATAAACGGAACCGCAGCGTTTTTCAAGTACATAGCACTGGACCACAGGTTCATGATTTACAGTCACAATGTTGCTGAAAGGCCTGTGTGTATAGTATACACCACGTGAAAGGAACATAATCTGGAGCACAAGACTACATAATGTTAATAGCTTTTGTGGGTTGGTTTTTTTTTTTTTTTTCATGTAGCATTTTTCATTTCTATGGATTACCCCCTGAATTAGCAATGTCTCTATGCATTTGAAATGAGACTGAACTACTCTTCATGTTCTACCCCACTTTCAAGATCTTTTTGTAATATCCCACAAATAAATATCATCTGTGTTCTGACTTGGAAGCTTGTAAATAAGGATGACTGTCACCTGTGCCGCATTTAACTTAGTAGCTTTACATGGTTGCAGAGAAACAGGCAGCTGTGATAGGTCTGAAACAGAGGGCAACAAGAAAGACAGAACACATAGTGCCATGCTTGACAGAGGGCAGCAGGAGATTTTCAAGCTGTCCAGATTCTGGAAGAATTAATTGTACCTTCTTGTTATCTGCTGAACTTTGGAAATATCAGTGAGTATTGAAAATCTAGCAAAGTCAAGAAACCTCCCACTAGTTCTCATCAGTCTAAATAGAAGAAAAAACAACATGCTATTTAATGAAAAAAATACTTGAAATGTTCTATCTGTGGTGGTGGGAAAAGTGTGAGGGAAGGAGAAAGAAAAACGTTAGTTGCAAGAGCCTGCAACTGAACTTTATCTTTTGCAAAAATCTCTGAAGTCCCTAGCTGCATGCCTAAGCAGCTTAATCCTCAGTTCAGTAGCACTGTAAAATGCAGAAAATGTAGAAGAGTCAGTGGCACTGTAAAATTCATCTCTGATAAGAAGCTAGTCTAGTTACGGCACTTCTACAGAAAGACAGTGACAAAATTAGAGATTGAGGAAAAACCATACCTGGGTGCTAGGAGAAGGATGCCAGTGCTGCCCTCTTGCCAGCAGAACACATCATTCAAACAGGTCTTGCTGAGTTTAGGGGACCACTTGAAGGGACAACCTCTGCTACAGTGTAGTAAGACAGTACTTACCTTACTCCTGACCCCATATAGCTGGTGAATCCAAAGTTACAGATGAGCAGTGCAAGGTGCACATTTCAACTGTGGTATCTGTGTATCGGAGTTGCCTGATACTTTCTTTTGGTATGAGTGCTGGCACTGTATTCACTGAAGGCACAATTTCACATCTAACTTCAATATTCTTATGAAAATGATGATTTTAATACTGCTAAAGTGATTCCATCCCCCCCTCCCTCCCCAATCTTGCTGAAATAAAGATAATAAAGTTGGCAACCACTGTAGTATTTAGTACAGGGGTGGTTTTCTGGTGGTTTTTTTTTTTCTTTTCTTTGGTTTGTGTTGTTGTTGTGCTTGAGTTTGGGGGAATTCTTTTTTTTTCTTTTAAACTTTACACCCCAAGAAATCGACAGGGAATTTGAACTGCTAATTCCAGGTCCAGATCTGGACATAGAAAAGAGAATAAAAATACCCTGAAATCTCTCATAATGAAGTTTTCCATTCCCAACAAGGAATGTTGTTGCCATTTTATACCTGCTGATGTTGTGGGGCACAAAGCTAATACCCAGCAGGGCTGCTGTCAGGGTTAGGAGAGGCTATGACTTAGGCTGCCAGAAGAGACCTGAGGGGTTGGGGTGGGAAAGTGTGAAAAAAAGATTAGCAATGAGCAGATAGGATGAAAACTCTGATAGTGTAAAAAGACTGAAGAAAAGTTTCAAATTAAGAAAAGAATTCAGCAGCTTGAATCTGCTACTGCAAATATCCTCCATCCCTCTCCCTTGGGAGGGCGTCATTTTTAATTTCTTCAGCCAAATCCCGTTACTCAGCAGTTATCATGTTTTGAGCTCTCCCCAGGAGATGGGGGAACAGGCATTTCACACTATTGGTGCAATCCAAATCTGGGCAGACTTGCCAGCCACTGTGGTTTCTGGGATTCATGCCAGCAGGGATAAGTCTGCTTGTCAGTATAAATCCCATGTATACATAGGCCATAAACTTGTGCCAGCCTTTTTTTTTTTTTTTATTTGCCCTTCCATCCCAATTCAATGAAGCTCTCCCATTAGCTAGTGTTTTTCCCTGTTACGTTGAATTGTCCTTGGAAACCACAAGGGTTTATAAGTTCAGGGAAAGAGGAAGAAATATATAGCATGGATTTGAACTGATTCTGCGGGCACTGTGAAATTTAGCAATGGTTCAAGGAGGTTTGAAAACACCCAAACTCCACAGTCCTACTCAGGATGCACAACCAACAGAGATGCATTTTATTGGATGCTACCCTCACCTGGTGAATTTTTTCTTCCTTAGAATTTTCAGGAGGACTGGGGTGGTGTTTTTTGGTGCCAGAAGCTGGGTTTTGTACTTGTCACCCACACAGAAGAATCTGTTTGCATATGGTATTTATGCCACTTTTGTGTGACATATGTTTGCATGTCTCACTCCCAGAATGGGAAGTCTCAGGCAGCGGGTAGGAGGAGGAACAGCAGGCCAAAGCCTTCTGCTTTTGAGTGGAAAAGAAGAGTTATGAAGCTCCAAATGGTTTCATTTTTGTTTTTCTGAAGAAAAGGATAAACAAGGGCAAAGTATAAAGAGGAAAGAGGCAGTAGTGAGTAGGAGGACTTTACGTATATATGTCTGTGTGTGCATGTGTGTATGCATACATATGCATATACATACACACCCATCTTATAAGAGGCTAGTCTCAAGAACTTCTCCAACTCCTAAATGTTAGAGGTATGAATAAAAGAAAAAAAAATCTAAAAAAAGAGACAGCAATTGCAGTAGAGATGGTTCAAAGCCAGATTCACTGCAGATTGCAGTAAACTTACAGAAGTAGCTCTTTGCTTTCTCATTTTAATTACACTGGAGTTTTTTTATTCCAATTCAATGGCAGGGGATCTAAACAGGGAGGGGAAAAAAAGATTCTTCACAGAAAAATGAACAGCCTTTTTTTTTTTCCCCACAAAACCAGTCAAACAACTGTTTTTGAATGGTTTCAAGTAAATGCAGCTTTGGTCATTTCATTCAAGTTGTTAAAAGAAAATGTAAGCATCATTGAAGGTGGTTTGCACAATGCACCACCCACCCTGAGCACTTCTGGCAGAGGGCCCAATGGCATAAACACACATATATACACATTTAATGTTATTACTCTGAATCACTCTTCCAGCACAACTATTCATATCAGTAAGGCTAGACAGTGTAAGTGTTTACAGGGTGACTGCAGGATCACTCTGTTCCACACACCAACCAAATTTAAAGGGAACTCATCAGATTTGCAGACCTCTCCCTTGATCTTTTGGTGCCTTCTGCTATGGTGATAACTGCATTTCATGGGAAAGCTGTGATGACTTATAACTGAGTTACTGTGATGCCCAAGAAACTGATATAGTGGGTCACATGAGTCTTGAAGATATATCAAGCATTCAAGTTTCACTAGATCTGCAATAACAACAGTGTTTAAGTACTTTCATAACTGGAATTGCCCTCTGTTGGGGGGTTATTCATATGTTAATCAAATTTTGTACCACAAAATTTTCTGAAAATTTCCATTGTCTTTAAGACAGATTTTTTAAATATTTTTTTTAGTAAATTATATATGTCAATGTTTTTTCCAACAGAAATAGAGGGTATTCATCTAAATTCTCTCAAAATTACCATCAAAAACTGAAGCTAATGAAATTGAAGCATTGGCTATACAGTAAAACTCTCCCACTTGCTATTTAACCACCTATCAGTTGCAAAGACAGGTAGGAAAGAAGAGACGGGTAAATTTAAGTTTTGAGAAAGGTTACTAAGGAGAACTTGGAGAAAAACTATTCAAATTTCACTCTTGTCAAACTCCTAGTAAACGGCAATTACAGTCACATAAGGCAGGCAGGGGAAATGGGCTTCATGATGGGTACAAGACACAAGAATAAGAATGGAGCAAGTGCATATAATGGAAGTTTTCTGTGGTAGGAACACCATCGCTGAAAGCTGGAAATACAACTGCATTCAGTGTCTTGAGGTCAGCATTGAAAAGCCTCAGAGAACATATCTGTAAGAGCAAGCACATCTGTATTGCAAATCAGATACACTAGAAAAGCTTCCTATTATCCCCCTGTAAATCAGCAAGGCAGTAGGGCAGCAGAGGAGAAGCAGCAACCAAGTTCTTGGTATATATCAGCAATAAGAATATCTGTGGAGTGAGCTGTTAGCCATTATTTCTTTCCCAGCCAACTGCACCATGAGCGTCAGAGAGGCATGCGATGGACCAGGCCCATAGAAGAACTATCACTTGCCACAACTGAATATTTCAGAAATATTTAGAAGGGCAAAAGCATTCAGTGGGGACCGTCTAGGATTCGGTATGGAGTAAATGCCATTCCAGCTCAGTTCTTGCTTTGCAAAATGTTTAATCAAGGATGTTTCTTTGGCTGATCTGTGTCACTTGTGTCAAGATAGCATTTTTCATTAAAGGTTTACCCACCATTGTTCACACAGCTTTTTTACATGCAGACTCTTATCTCTGGAAAAGGAAAGTGGGCAAATTTAGAGTTAGGCCAGAGCACACTTCTGTGCATGCCTGACATTCATGTAACTGAAAATCTGAGGATGGTGATACTAAAGAAAAAAGAAGGAATGAAGTTGGGAGACATGAGAACTAATTTCAAAAGGAAGGAGGGTAGAGCAGTTACACCTGGTTCATGACATAGATGGCAAATTATGGCAGCCCAGTGGAGAACCTGTATGCTTAATAAGCTTCTGTCATCATTGCTTCCCCTACCCATCACTCTGCTTCTTAGCTTCTCCAAACCTCTCTATCCAGGGCTTCTTTCTCTCCCATTTCCTCTCTGCCATATGCTTAAAATCCTCTCTGTATTTTTTTATCATTTCTCACCTTAACTTGAACCATTTTGTACTATAGCTTTTTCACTGCAACCACAGAGAAGCAGAGGAAGATGATATTTAGTGTTGTATTCACCAGAGCATCTTACAGCAAACTACAGTTCCAGGCACTGTTCACCTTAGTACAATAGCAAAAGTTATTCTACTACTCCTCAGATCACAGATAGAACACCCCAGATGCTTTTTTACCAATGTCTTACATCAATACTTTTTCTGGTTTAAAATCTACTCAATGATATTTTTTTTTTCCTCCTATCCAGCTGTAGCAAGACTGGGTTTGTGCCATTATCATTCTCAGATTTGCATGCTCTCCATTTGCAAATGAGCATTGCAAATGAGTGGGAGGTATGTTAGGTAGGGTGAGGACAATATCTTCCTTTCTATTCAAAAGCTTGCCAACAGAAGCATGTGTAGGCTGGGCTGATTCCAAAAGTCTCTCGAGCATATGGAATACCAGTTTACACTGCACTCAGGCCTCCCACTCGATTTGGTATGTTGGCAGAGCTCCCACCACAAGCACCTCATTTCAAAGTCAAAATTCTTTCTGCCGTTACGACTATTAGTCAAAGCAGCCATAACCTACATGCGATACCAGAACATATTTTTGTACTACCATTAGTGATGCAGGAGTTATAGACACCCAAGTTTAAATTACAAAATACAGCCAAGGAGTGTTACCACTATATATTTTGTGACGATGCTGACAACATCCACTTTGACTTTGCTGGCATAAGCAAATCCAAGAGGCAAACATGGGCGCGAAGCTGACTCCAGGCAGGTGCTGGAACTTTGGAAGCAAACTGCAATGTGATCTATTTCAAAGTCTTTAATAAATGAAGCTACACCATTATCAATGACACCAAACTTGGAAATGGACAAGGCACTACTGGCAGATTGGTACATTTTCCAATCTGTCTGAAACTGCCATCCAGCATTTCATCTGGAGTCTGTATATCGCATGTGCTGAACTCACCTTGAAGTCACTGAGTTTTCCTTAGAGTAATAGATAGGAATGAGGCAATGCTAGGGTGTGAGGTGGGGGCATTCCTACCTGAATCCCATTTTTCTAATTGGTTTTTCTCTCTATGATTCTTCACTCTCTTTTGATGGCTCCCAAAATGTAAAGTGTTGAAAGATATTACTCCAGGGTTGAATTTCATCCCACAATTTCATTTCTGCAGAGTGAAGTCCCCATCTGCAATTACTGCAAATGAGCATTCCCACATGAAATCAGACAGTGTTGATGTACTTCAAATGAGAATCTGCAGCAGTCTGCATCACACAGTTCCATATACTGAAGAATGGCCCATTAGGTTTAAAGAAAGAATATCTTAAAAAAATCAAGGTAGTATCAATTGCACTTAAGATTATTTTTTTTTCCCTATGAAATCTTCATATTATAGCCTAACATGGAGCAGGATGGGCATCAGCTCACTATACTCTGTGCTGATACCACTGTTATAATACCTTTCTGTGTTACAGAAGGCATCCTGGAGTCTTTTTGAAAGACTGAAACTGTTTTCAAAGCAGAGGTTATGGCAAACTATATATGAGTAGGAAATGCTGGGGAAAAACATCTTTTCCAAGGTTCAGGGTTATGCCCTCTCCATCTTCCAAATATTGTGGAAGTGTTTGTTACTGGTTCCTGTTTTCCTATAATCTCTGGTTTTGCAGGCTTTTCCCATGGTCTCCTTTATTTTGCCCTCTGCTGGTGGTCTAAAAACAGAAGTCCCAAGCTTCTATCCCTTTTTCTGTCAATTATTCTACTGTAGAAGGTGCAAATGATGATAGTTATGTTTTCTGGATTGAGGGGAACTATCAGACTGCTTTGCCCTTGTTTATCATGGCCATAAAAAGCTGGTAGGGGAAAGTGAATTCACATGAAAATACTTCAGAGTGAAATAACCTGTTTTTTCGTATGGGCAGCATGGCTTTTCTTTACCTTTTTTCCTTGGTCTAGTTTCACCATTTTCCCGTCACATGAAAGGTTACATTTTACTAACATTTCTTTCCTTTCCCTAATTACATTGAAATCCTGAGACTGTAAATGCCCAACTTTGCCTGCTATTACATTCTCTCACTTTTTTTTTTTTTAAAAAAAAATTCAAAGTATGGAAGGTTTCAGAAGTTCATGAATAAAAAAGCATTTTGTACTCACAGAGCTCTTCTGCTAAGAGGTTTACAAGATCTTTCAAGAACATTAATGAATTAAGAGTAATTATAATACTTTGAGTGAAGTGTGATCCAGTCGTTCAGTTAGGATATAATAATAGCTTGGAGAAATAGCTCACTCTATTTTCCTATGTCTCTTTGGGCAAGTCATTTAGTACCAGGCCCATAAAAATATGGCAATTAATTCCACATTGAAACATATGGTGTTAGACACCAAATAGAACCACGGTGTTTGAAGACCTCTGTGGATCTCAGACAGTTCGTGAGTAAAAGTCAAAAATCCAAGAGCTGTGGGTAATGGGAACAAATATCTGAATAAATGAATAAGAGACACTCACAACCTAGGGCACACGTAAGTTCCCACTTCCCAAAGCAAAGAAAGGAATCATATTCCATTCACAGAAGGCAGGAGCAAAGTCAAGAGAATCAAGTGACTTGCTGTTACAACAGTGTTTTGAAAATCACGATAGTCTCCTGCTTCTTTATCAGCTGCTTTAAGATGTGTGCGATGCCTCTGTAACTAATGATACCTTCTCTACTTCTGTTCAGTAAAACGTGCTCTTTTAAAGTTCATTTAAAAAAAAAAAACAAACAAAAGCCCAAACAACAAAGTGGAAATAGTCCTTGGTGTCAGCACAAAAGGACTACATACCATTCCAGCCTTTCACCCAGGCAAATGGAGTACCACTACGCAAAGACATTCCAGCTCTTCCCTATGAAATGCTGTTTCCACAGCAGAAAGTCTTCTCAGTCAGGTAAAGTAAGCCAGGATAACTGTTATGTAGCTATATATGCCACCAACCCCATGTTAAGTGACTGCAAAAAGCAAGGGGCAGAGTGGAGGACCAGCAAAAGGAGAAACAATTCTAACTTAGGTTTGATGGAATAATTTGCAGAATCTGGGGCAACTGGGTCATTGTATTACATTTTCCTTTTTCATTATAATCACCATTTCTGGAAATGGGCTGTGCTTGCTGTTCTCCAAGCTCCTATTGCAGTGAGATGTCTATGAACTAAGGAAAATAAGCAACACATCCGATATGAACAAAAGAAAATGAGCAGAAAATTGAAATGCCAAAGCTGCATGGGCTGCCTGTTTTGGTTGATGATGATAAGACGGTTTGTTGAAATACTTTCTTTTGCTATGTTACAAGATTTGTCCCACATGTGTCCAGTGGGAACTTTAACACCCCCCAGCCACTCTCCCCACATCACAAATTAGGTTTTTTCTCTCTTCTTATGTTAAGGATGTGAGCACAATCAATACAGCTTGTGACAAGGTAGCAAAAGGCATTTTTAAAAGCTGTGCTTATTATTGGATTGTGTGCATTACAGACAAGGACAATACAGGTGACATGAGACTGCTGCATTAGTTAGGTACTCGTGCTGGTTTTATCTAGACAGTTTATATTTAAAGTACAAGACACCTCTAAGTCTGCAGTCTTCTTGTTTTATATTAAAGTCTTGCATTTTGCTCTATTAGTGACCTAGCCTTTTTACTTAACAGCATACAATATGTTTTCAGAACACTGCTTGAAGCTGTGTGAAAATCTCTAGCTCATGTTCTATTCACACCTACAAACACACATACCCCTAGCTGCTAGAATTGGCATGATTCACCAGAGTTATCTGCCCTCTAGAGAAGCAGAAAGTGGAAATTGTCATTGCTGTCAGCTTTACGTTCAAGGCTTTGGACACAGCAGAAACATACAAATGTTAACTCATCTGGCCTGCTGCCACAACAAACAGCAGTTCCTCTAATTGAAAAGGTGGTTTCTTTGAGGTCACAGAAGAAAAAGTCTGGCTCAGTATTGCTGAGGCACCTCTAAAAAAACTTTAGAAAATACTGTTATTTAGATTCCTCTGGTCTTTAAGAACTAAGAAATAAAAATAAAAACCCATTCCATAACAGCTGTAATGGTAAGTTACAACAAAGTTTGCATAGCAATTTGCAAGGTATTAGACAAATACTTTGATTTTCTGAGTGCCACCAACTATGTTTCAGCCTCATTGTCTAAAGGCTTTCTGGACCTTTTCTTGTTCCATGGCCTGGTTTTTTGTTTGTTCTGTTTGTACAGTTCTTAGCACAGTGGGATCTAGTTGAGTAACAAGGGCTTGCAGGTGCTACTGCAGTACAAATAGTAAGTAACAATAAAGTGTGTACACAGATTAGATTTATTGAACATGTAAATATCGTCTGTTCTGCATAGACTGTTCTGTACCAGAACTGGGGAGTCAATATCTGAAGAGTAGTCCCACTGTAGCTTCCATATTTCATCTATTAGAGAATCTTATCCTTCAGCTGTGATAGTCCTTCATCAGAGAAAACTCCCAAATAAGTTCAAACTTCTTTTTTTTTTTTTTTTAAACTATCACATTATAATTGCCATAATGTTCCCTAGTGCCTGCCATTTTGTCTCTAATGATACTTCTCAAGTGATCAAAGGCACAAAGTTAAGTACACCCTCTGGGGAAAGGAATGTGTTTCCCAGCTTCCTGCACTGCACCTTTTAGTCCCCTGTTGTCTTTTATTATTGAAATCAGCCATTAGAACAGTCTATGCTGCTCTGAACTTCCATCTCACACAGTGGCATGAGATTATTTTTTTTTTAACTGTTCAAAAAAGCAAGAGAGTAAAAAGTTATAAAATGAAAAGGCTGCAACTCCCATTTTCCTAACAGATGCTTGTGTGGATGTGTACATTTCCATGTACTTTTAAACCATAACTGAGTCCTTTTCCTACAGCTTCATAAAACAGGCATACACTGCATGTGCATGCATGAGCGTATGTTTGCATGTGCATGTGTTGTGTCGATACGAAAACAAAGAAGAGAAAGCAAAAACACACAGTGGCAAAGCACTACGCTTTGCATGGGCATTGTATTGTATGCACAGGTCACTGGATTGCCCGCTATCATTTTAGTACTCTGCAAAGTGACATTGACAACTAACGATATCAAGATGAACTCTCCACTCTCTGCAGCTGATTCACACAGAGAAGACAGTCCAACTCACAAAGACCTGTGAAGCTGTCAAGCGAAAGCACAGGCCCAGTTCTCAATATGCACAGATCAATGTATTTCATCCGTTTTAAGTGAGATGCACAAGCTCACTCCAGAGAAGTACAAGCTGGACATGTCTCTCCTACCATTTAACCAATAAGCCCTAACTGAAATCTATCCTAATTAGGCTTACATATTATTTTTACAGTTTAGCCCCAGCTTGATATTTCATTTCGGAAACAAAAAAAACTACATGAAAGTCTCATGGAACTCTTCTACACACCTGCAAACATATTGGGACTGAGGTAACTGGGCAACTCTAGCAAAGGGAGCCAAAAAAACCCGATCACCCACACATAACCAAAAGAAAAAGCCCTAAAAACAACATCTGCACTTAAAAAAATTCCCCACATCATCACCATTCTTTACAGGTTAGAAAGTACTTGCTGTAGACATTATTTTATACAGACAGTCTATTTTATCCTGACTAATCCTTTGAAAATTCTGAGCTGTGAAAGTTAGACAAATAAAGTTCTCATAGTCCATTAAAAAAGAGCCTAAGGAGGTTTGTCTTAAAACACCAATTATTTTCTCCTGTGGAAACTGGGGAATAGCCAAACAACAGACTATCATGCAACACCCTAACACTAGCAAATGTTCATGATGAAACTGAAAATATTACTATTTCTTGCATGGTTCCAGTACGTCTTCATTTGTCAAATTGATCACAAAATTAAATAAATCAGAAAAGCTAGCAGAATCCCTGTAAATAAAAACCAAAAGCCGTAGCCCCTTTGACCCCGAGCACTTTGCATTATTCCTGACAATAAATACAGGGCATGACAGCATCAGTGAGCTTTGTAGGTTCCCTATGGACACTGGCCTAGTAATATGTAACATGAAGACATTATTCATCTGTGAGAAGAATTATTAGTTCAAAGGGAGACTAAAATTAGACCAAAATGTACTTCAACAGGATTAGGTAAGGAAGAGAACCCAGGGCACTTGGCAATCACAGGCTGGTAACCTTCATTAATCATGAAACCAAAATTTGGTCAAAATGTTAAATAATATATAACTACAGCACACTCAATACCAAACCAGCACAAGATACATATGATTCTATAGACTATTTGTGAGAAGATAAAAGAAAATGATGTCCCACTGGAGACTTCTGAAAATTAATGAGTCTGTTGAGTACTCCCATAGGGAAGATGGGGTTTGTTTTGGTTTTTGTGTGGGGTTTTTTTTTATTTTTTACTTTACAAGATGGATTGCAAGTGTGCTCAAGCAAAATGCACAGTCATTTTTGCACTCTGCAGACTTAAATCCATTTGTGCAAGATGTAAGGAGATAAACCAGTTTGTAGCCATGAACCTCCAATCAAAAAGGGACAATGTATTTTGAGCACTTGTGCATTTCCACAGCATTGTAAATCTCCACAGTATTTCACTGCAGGTCTTTTTCTCTCTCTTATTTCTGCGTGATTCTTTATAAAACCAATAAACCAGCCAAACAAACCAAAAAATATAAAAGCAATTTTCTTTAGTCTGTGTTGTTTCACAGAGGCTTACAACTACCGTTGGGGTTTTTTTACCCATTTTGTCCTTTTCCTTTCAATAGCTATGCCCACTTTCCTTTTTTTAGTGGTACTTTCAATTAAACTAAAATCAGCTGGGCTTCTTATTCTTCTGGTTGCTTCCTTATTTACGTAACACCATTGATAACACTACTAAACGCACTCTGTAAGCAGTTTCTTTAGTTTGTAAATACCTTATGTTCATGTAGTCTTTGTGAGTGATGCTTTGTGGTTCCTAAAGGACTTTAGGCACAGAAACAACAGATAAAATACATGCAATAATAGTAATACACCTACACCCTCCACCCCTGCATCTTGCCAATATACCTCGCACCTGACCTGAGTTTGATTTTCTGTGGTACATCGAACACTACCAGTAAAGGCCAGCAAGGGTGCCAGGTGTTACATGGAAAGCAGTCCACAGGAAAATTGACTAATACTTCAGAAACCTCATTTAATTAAACCACTCAGTAACAATCAACTGATAACAACCTTAAGTCATTACTGTTCTTTCCCAGAGTTGAACATGCAGCTGCTTCAAATTGGACACTAAATCCACTTCTCAATTTGAGGTCCTCTACTGAAAGTGCACACCATACACAGTCAGCATTTGCTAGAAGATGTTCAAAATAATACTAGAGAAGGCTGCTTTACAAGATGAAACTTTAAAACCACAATAAAAAGATATCACTGTTTATGTCCTGTAAAAATTACGCAGATGATTAGAACTCATAGTTGCTACCTGGTATGCAAGTCTTTATAGGAACACCATGTGAGAAGGAATCAACTTTTGCCCCAAATATAGAAAACTTCACATCAAGAGCTAAAAAGTCTTACCAAAAAGGAGCAGCAGCACTGAAATCAGCTTTGAAACAACCCTTTGAGAACTACAGCTGCTTGTCTCTGCCAAATTCAAAGGCACAGCCCACACATAGGTATGCTAGGTAAATTGTATCAGTTCTGTTAATGATTCCAATTACACCAAGGATGGATCCTATAGTGAGGAATTCCACTTTCAGACAGCTTTTTTAAGCAAGCCTTCATTTCTTGGGACTAGGGATTTAAACAAATTACTTTAGTATTGGGAACTTTGAAAACACTGTTCCTATCACAAGAGGGAGGCTACAAATTAGCCACTGCTAAAACTACAAATTTGCCTCTGGCTACCTCCTGATGGATGTAAATTTATTACAAGACCTAGCAAATTACAGCCTCTTTGAGTATCTGTGAACAAGATCTTTTTCAGTGGCCTAATTGTTCGATAAGGAGTGGAGGGAAAGGATTAACCCTGTCATGGTGCTCCTCTGTGCTAGCTACAGATTGCAAAGCATTCTGCAACTCAGTAAAAAATATGCCTCTGTACAGAATGGAAAGGGAGTGGGTGGAAAATGCAGTGGAACGGCTGCAGAGCACATGAGCTTTAAAGTCAAGAGGCAAGAACGATTGTAGGAATCTCTGAAGATTACAGGAATATTACAGACAGGTGAGGGGACATTGTACCAAACATACAAAAACATAAGACTGAGTTCAAATTAAAAAAAAAAAAAAAAAGTGTAATTTAAATGCCCTAGAGTATTCAAAAGATCTGGATGTAGCTAGTAGATATGGCACAAGACCCAGAGGAAAGCCAGAGGCCAAACTATACCACCTAGGGCTCATAAAACACCACTGGAAACCTATATTTAGGCAACTGAATCTCACACAAGGAGCCCTGGAGAGACAATATGGATGTCCATACAGAGACACAAGGTCTGGTCTTGTCTGCAAGTTATGTCTTTATCTGAAGGCACGTCTTTTATTAGAGTATACATGGGCCACAGGCATCTGGACTAGGAAGTCAAAGGCAGCAGCAGCACCACTTGCTTCTGGCAGCAGAAACAGCAGTGCTGTTGTTTTCTCCGTGCACATGCACACATTTTAGATGCACCGGTGACCTTCTTTTCTCCTTCGTTGGCCACAGAGCCAAATCTAAAGAGAAAAAGTTTGAAAGTTGGAACTGGATGATCAAATTCAAGTGGATGAGGAGGAATGAGTAAAAGTGACCTTTTTACTGACAATCCAAGAAATTGCCATATTTATTCAGCTCAGCAGAGCAAATGATGGCAAAAAGCAGACCAGATCCTCTGCCAGAGCATAGCAGCATCACTCCACTGACTTCAGTATACTTCAACATAATAGTCATGTAGCTGGACTCTAATGGATAGCAGCCACATTACACCAGTAAGGATCTTTACCTGGAGAGAGACTAAAACACTGACCAATTTAACAGTTTTAGTTTCATTTTATACTGATTTTGCTCCAGTGTAAATGTCTTCCAACATACAAAACTGCTGACAAGTATAGTATAATTTGCAACACAATATTAATAGACTTATACAGTCTACCAGACACTAAGACAGGTGTGTTATACTGATAAATATGTTGACCAAAATTAAAGTGACACCAGTAATACATGTGAAAGAACAAGAGCAGCATGCTGGGTTGGAAAAATAGCTGGAAAGGCAGAGGCAAATTCCTGTGTAAGGGAGGTGATGCAAGGCCAACTGTCTCTGGGTAATACCCCACTAGACAATGGCAGGTACTTAGAGGTGTAAACCAGACCCCCTCCTCTCCCCAGCCACAACACCTGCCAAACAGGAATTGTAAGCACAGCCATCATTTCTGTTTTGCTTTGATGTATGGCCCCTTCCCCCTAAAAGAGGATCCATTCAAATTGATACTTCATTTTGGGTATGGGGGTGGGTGGAAGAATTGTTTGTTGTCCTTTCCTTATGAAACATTCCATTAGCCCTCATATGAAATATTTTGCAGTGATTTAAGGATTTGTTTAGACTCTGAGTTGTGTCAAATATTCAAGAAAAACCTAAACCAAAAATTAAAAAATACTTATTTTAAAACATTTCAGCTTTTCCATATGCTAGTTAGTTTCCGGCCTAAACTATTCTCTGAATTCAGCCTGCAACTGGTAGGAGTTTGATCTCAATATTGAACTGACTGTGAATTTACTATTCATCAAGAAAACAATCACTTGAATTTTGTTACCAAGAAATCTAAAGGAGAAGAATGACACAAAAGTCAGGAATTGCATGCTGTTGGAGTGAAAAGGCAGAGAGATCTATGAAAAAGTTGTTAACAAACATGACACATTATAATCCCCCTGGCATGAAGAAATGAGGAGGGGGAGACAAAAGCCATGTACAAATCAGGTACAAGGTAGGCATTGTTTCAGATTATAGCAAGAATAACAGCTCATACAACATAATGGAAGCACTTGCTAGGAAAATTAAAAGGTACATAACACAAAGAATGGATTGGAGATAATAGCATCACTCTGAGAATTACTTCCATTGAATGTGCATGATGTTCTGAAAGATCCCAGCCTGGCCTCACTGGGATAGATTTTTATACTGATGGTCAGCCAATACTTAAACTGCCAAGGATACAGCTACAAAAAAGGGAATTAGTTGTGATTCACACTTCCTCTTCATTCTGAGAAACATAACAGGTAGGTTAATAACTTGAATTTTACCTGAGTAGACTTTTCTTATTCTGCTTTGGTAGATAGTGCCGATGATAGTAGAAGCTCATTTCTAGAAGTCAGGTACTTTGTGTAAGCACCTAAATATTTAGAGGTATTTGGAGCTTGTGAAATGTCGAGAATGTTCAGTGTGCAGATGGAAAGGCTGCAAGGTCATCTGATTGCACAGTATTTTGTCATTCCAGATGCTGCTGAAGTGGCAGCAAAGCAGTGCAGGGACGGATGCACACAGTTTGTTTTGCTGAAGATTTGGCCTGTTCTTCATCCACCGAAACCCCCACAAACTCCTGGGCTTTAACACTGTGTCCTTGGCCCAAATTTCCCTTCCTGTTGTTAAAATACCTCATTTGTACATGTTAGGTGTCCTCAGATGGCTGACTCTTGCAGGTGAGCACATGACTGGTGCAGTCCCTGCTGCCTGTAACACTTAGCTGAGTCACAGGGCTGCGGGGCACAGGGACAGGCTGCCACACAGCATGGCCACAGCACCAGCAGAGTTTCTCTATGACCTGCAGCTATGGCAGGTGAAAGGGCAGGGTTAATGCATTTCTTCCCCACCCGATCAGAAGGGACCCCGCTGGCGCCGATGGGGTGGGGAGGCCCAAGTGCCACCTGAGGCCTGCACTGCGCCCTCTGAGGAGAAGGGGCTGGGAGGAGATGCCCACCGGGTGTGATGGGACTTTGATGGCTTCAAGACCCCCAGGGCACCTTACACTTTCTTGATACTATGGGGAAATGTCATCCTGGTGGATCCTGCAGGCCTCTGAGAGCCTTCCAAAAGAGAGAGCGGCCACTGCCACGGCCCAGCAGAGGTGGTGGGGCAGAGGAGCTGGCTGTGGCTGCCGGGTGTCACAGCACTAGCAAACTGGCCAGCTGCAACAAGGCTTTTTTACCATCACATACCAGGTTAACTTCAATAAGCAGTTCCCTCACCTTGACCTGGCACAGCCACCGATCCCCCCCAAGGTTTCAACAGTTCATCTACTGTTTGTGCTGTTTCTTGATACTCTTCAGGCTAGTCCAGCCTGCTTCTTGCCTCTGCTATGTCCTTCTTGTCTCTCCTACATCTGGGGTGCTCTCTCCTCCCTCTGCTTCTTCCAGGTCTCCCTTCCTCCAGAACTCCTCTTCCATCCCCCTTAGAGCAATTTAACTACTTAGCACGAACCAGCCACAGCTGCACATTATCCACATCAGCCAGCCCACCGCCCCTGAAGCCAGCACACAGCTGTACATTATCAATGTTAATTAATGTGCCTGCCTTCCTCTGTAATTCCTCTTACAGCCGGGTACAGCTCCAGGGGCACAGCATCAACTCCCTGTCTGCCTCTGCCTGAGGGGAGCACCAAGGGGCACTGGCTGAGCCCCACACCACCGGCAGCTGGGCAACTTGTTTTGAATCTCCCACCTGCCAGGGCTGTTTCAGCTCCTGAAAAGTCGTCTTGCAGTTTAATACTGTGCTCTTATCCACATCACGTGAGGGTGTGGAAAGCTTTCCTGAGGCAGTTATGCCTGACAAGGCCAGCCGAGCCAGGCAGGGCCTGCCTTGGAGCAGGAGGGAGCCACCTGATAACCCAGCTGGATCCAGCAGGTTATCCTTTGCTGCCCCCCTGCCTAGCAGCGCAGCCATGATTTATGCCAGCAGTCCTCAAACTATACAGCCCACAGGCTGGATACGGTCCCCCAGGGTCCTCAATCCGGCCCCCGGTATTTACAGAACCCCCGAACCTCCCCCCACCCCGCCGGGGGTTGTGTGGGGAAACCAAGCAGCCGCAGATGACTGCCTGCCACTTCATCCGCGTGCCGGCCCCCTGGTTAAAAAGTTTGAGCACCCCTGATTTGCGCAGCTGAAACAGGGACAGAAGCACTGTTCTGACCATGCTTTACGTACTCCGGTGTCCACAGCCCTGCTGCACCACTGGGCTGAGGAGGAAGGGTGACAGTGCAGCAGAACAGGGATGCTTCAGTGAGGCGAAGGGTGGGCGGCGGTGATGTCCCCACCAACCTGCTGCTGCGGGGGGCAGCTGCCATGTCAGCCCCAGCCTCTGACTAGCGCTGGTCTGGCCCAGATGGTGTGGGGGAGAGCAGATGCTCTGTGATTCCTCCTGCTCCCAGAGAGGGTCACCTCCTCTTGCATGCTTCTGGGTCTGGGGAGTAAAGGTGACCCCAACCGGGGCCTGTTTTACTGCTGGCAGCAGACCAGCGACTGCTCTCTGGATTTGCTCTGCTGACTCAAGTTTCAAGAAAAGCAGTACTAATTTGCTTCACCTCCTGATGATCAGTCTCATTATGTATGCTGCTCTCCTCCTAACTTCCCTGAGCCATGTTTTACAACATAAGGGCCCAAATCCTTTCCTGCCCCTTTTGTTTATGTGTGTGTACACATCTGTCCAGCCAGGCAGATGTTGATTTAGCAGACCTGGGAGTGAAGAAGAGGAAAAGCAGAGGAGACGGGCCCTTAGTGCAAGCTGGCATACCCCAGCTTGTCTTTCTTGGGCCAGAACCCACACAACAGAAACTACAAAAGATTCAGAGTGATCTAATCCTGTCCCTCAGCCAAATCACGGGACCATCTCTTCTGCCATGCCTGAAAGTCATTTGTCCAACTTGATCTTAAAAGCCTCCAATGTTCCATTCCCTGCAACATCCCCAGGTAACCAGTTTTAGTGCTTGCTTATCTTTATTGTTGGAAAATGTTTCCTCATCTCTAAATTCATTTGCAAGAATGACACGTTAGATCTTCTGCAATTCACAGGAGTTGTGGAGAGAAGTTCAATTCCTTTCTTTCTACAGCTTACATTAAAATACTGGTCATGTCTGTGTGATGAGCCACCAGAGTTCCTTGGGTTCCCAGAACCAGGGCCACATGTACAGACTGGCTGTGCCCTGACTGGTTGGCAGCTATCCCTCCCGTGCTCCTGGTTTCTCCAGCATGGAAAAACATACTCAAACCTTTCTCAGTGGCAGCTCCCACTGCTGCCACAACACAACAGCCACAAATACAGAGCAAGTGTTACCTGGCACCCCCAGGATGCATGTCTTGCTTTGCATGTGTCATGCAAAATGGCAGAATTTTCTTTCATGCAACACAGTCTGTGCTACGTATTATCCAAAAGTGTATGGATTAGTCTCATCCTCTCGGTCTATGTGCAAAGGTACGTCTCTAAACATGGCTCAAGACAGCACTCTCTATCTTTGTAGTAGCAGAGCTGCTGTGATTTAATAAGATTTTCTTTAATTTTATGAATATTGAATATAACCACTTTACAAATCTTGTATATGTGTAGTGTGATGCTGCAAACTCCAGCAATTTATGCACCTTCATTGTGAAATTATTTTTAAAATAGTTTTTAAATTGAATACAAACACTTTATCCATATGATGGAGGTACATATATTATGGCTATAGCCCTTTTTGCTGAAAGCTTACGGCTGAGAAAAGTCACAGAAAGGTTTGGTAACTGGCAACGTTTAATAAATGTAAGGTATTGTTATTAAAGAAAATAGTTACCCTGCTATATTTTAATTTAAGTACTTTCTATAGGAGCAGTCTGTAGTAATTTAGATAGACATAGCTTTCAAATGTCCGTTTTTGTTACTAAATAATACCAAAAAATCCTCCCACATAAAAAGGCAGTTACCTACAGGAAGAGGTTTCTATCAACCTACACAGAAAGCAGGAGGTCTAAGGCTATACTCCTGTGAAAGATCATCAGTTTCAGTACAGTTCTCCTTGTTTGCTCTTATGTCATCTTGTAGTAGGAAAAGAAAGGCAGTGATATTTTCCTGACCTACTCAGTGTATTGACCTGGTACGTATTGGTGAGCAGGACTTTGGAGGACTGTATGAAAGTATTGCAATAAAAATACATCATTTAATGGCAAGCTGCTTTAAGAACACACATAGGAACCTTCAAATCCCATATGCCAAGGAATGATCTGTTCTCAATCTAAAAAAAAAAAAAAAAAAAAGTAAAAAAAATAAAAAAATAGAGTTCTGCTGATTGCCTGGAAATTTATGAACCATTAGAAATTAAAGTTGACCAGCCACTTTAATTTTCTTCCTCAAAACTCAAGAACCCCTAACCTTTCCTTAAATATTGCAGGTCATCAGCCTGTGAAATATTTAGGCTGAATTTTCTGTGAATGTCAGAGGCATATTTTTTCTTGAACCGCAAGTAGTGAACAAGTACAGGTATGTATAAACATTTCTGTGCTGTATCTTCTCTTAGCAGTTAGAAACGGCTTGAGAAAAACTTTTAAAATACTCAAATAGAAGCACTGAAATAGCTTCTAGATAGTACTTTTCACTTGTGTTTCAATGAAGGTCAGCTAAAAGTTAGGATCTATGCACAGCCCAATGTTTTTGCTCTGTGTAGGTAAAAGCAAAACAACATGAAAAGGTTGTTCCCAGGGGCTGAACTCCCCAGCAGTCCTAATGGCCCATGTAAGCCCTATAAAAATGGCTTGAAATGGGTTTGAATAGCACATATGTCTCTTTCTGGCTGTTGGTGAAGTAGTACAGTTCACTGAAAATCAAATTCAGCTATGTAATTTTGAAAAATTGTAAATATTATCAGCAGAAAGCCCATTCTAAGTCCACAAATCTCATCTGCCTGTTTAAGGTTCCACTTGCTTGATTGCCTATAGGTACGTTTCTCTCAGAAAAGGAATTGAGAATAACTACAAATACTGGCTTCAGAAGCCCAGATTTAAGACCTGAACCCATCTAAACAAGGAGTAATACTATCGTTTAACAGTGTTACAGACTAAATTTTGTGAATACTCACATAGCCAAGAATGCTTGGTAGAAGTTGCGTGTGTGTGACTAACACTGAATGTGACATCTGTGGGAACTTTTATATAATCTTCAGTAAAGCAAGGTCATGTTAGTTTCCTCTAATCACTATTGTCATGGTTTGTACCATTTCTGATAATCTTTCAGTACTGTAACAGTCACAAGTGCTGGACTGGAGCATGACTATTCAGTGCATGGGAAACTGGTGCACAGGAAAACACAGATATGTGCATGCATATACAAACAATTTCCCATTAAAATCAATGCTGGATCCCCTGTTATTAAACCTGAGTATCAAAATACACTCAAGGCACGTTTCTGTAATTCCAAGCAGCAAAACTGTTCACAGGGTGCAGTGAAACCACTAGGAACATCACTAGTATTGATTAATGCAATATGACTGAGGGCAGAAATTAAGCTGGGGATAGGGGTCTCCATTAAAAATGTTTATTGCTAACTGCTCATGTATCACTTCAGTTCCTCTGCAGTTCTGGAAAAAAACCCACCATTATAACCTTCTTCAGGGAAAGAGAAAGACATTTAGCAGATGTATTCGTCAGAGAAATTTTGCTTCCTTTCTTTACTCTGATCTTATTTAGGGTACTAAGAGTGCTAATAAAACCTGAGAGAAGTACCAGTTTGGGAAAATAGTTAAGTACATGCTTAACACAAAGCAACACTTTAAACAAAATATATGCTTTTCCAGTCAGTTCTGTTCTGGATTCAGTGGCCTGAATCTCAGACTAGGAAAATCAGATCTGTTATGGTATTTGAAGCTGTATACATAAAAACTGTGCCACTCCCCCACTGGTATTCTCCCTACCCCACTAAATTCATTAACTCACCAGCAGCTCCACCAGGTTGTAATTAATTCAGGAAAACATCCTGTAATGAAGAACAAAATGGATTGATACTATCCACTTACCCTGCCAATCTCCAAGCTTGACAGCAACTTCAGAGCCTGACTGTCTGGCAGTTTTCAGAATGACCCACTTTGTTCTGCATTACTCTGTGGGTACCTACAGCTGCTCCAAGGTGCCTTGTTTTTACATCCATCTCTTTCACTTGCTGTTCCAGGCTCATTCAAATGAAAACCTCAGATCTGAGCTTAAAATTCTGCAACATTTAAACATTAGTAGAACTAAGATGGGACTTCACTCTATAAAAATCAAATTACAGTTCCTGGGGTTTTTGTTGTTCTGTTTTTATGAGACCCATTGAATTGTTTCAGCTTTGTAATAAAACCTGCTCTTTGCCTTTGCTGCTACCCAGAGCCAAGAGGGAGGCACAAGAATTGGGAAGAATTCTGGTGAACCTTTCTCAGAACCCCAGCGAGATTCTGGATTTGATTCTTACTTGTTCTTTACTTCTGTGGAGTCCTTAGTCTCTAAACACAGATATTAGCTTCTCTTTAGTGATTTCTACTTTCTTTTCATGTTACACTTTGTCTAAGGGTTGTTCTAAATTGTGTGGAATAGAGTGATGGGCCTGGGAAGAAGGGAATGGCGTGTAGCTAAATTGATGAAGGAATAATTTCTGGAACTGAAGAGAAACTTCTGGATAATTATCAGATAATAGAGACAGTAAGATGCTATTGGCACAACAGATATGTAAAGGACTTCAGACCTTTACACATTTTTTGTGAACTTACCCAGGAAAAGCTCCCTATGCCTTTGCACTGATAAGCAATTACTGGTGCAGTAGCACAGTCCCTACTTGTGTCTCACTGATGAAAAATTTCCATTGTGCTGCCTCCAGGGGAAAGCTGTACACAATTCTGTGTGGATTCCTGTCTCTGTCACTGGCAAGGCATACCAAAATCTGCACCACTATAACCTATGTTCATACATATCCCAAGAAAACACAAGAGCAGTTAAACAAGGACAGGAAAGCTCAGAATCTTGCCAGTGCAATAGTCAGTCTGCACACTGCTGCTTACCTATCCTAATCCATCTCAGCTGAAAGGTTTGCCATATGGTAAGGGTCTTGGCTCACATACAGCTCATGTATTTGTTCAGTCCAAAGCCAGTAACATTAACTGCAGTTCCAGTCTTCCTCTCACAGTTCTAATACACACATGCACACACACACAGAAAGAAGGTGAAATTATTTTTTTTTTAAGTTATTTTTCACATCCCTGAAAAAACAAAGAATGTGTTAACATGCCTTTATTTGTTAATGTGTTAACAGAGTCAGTACATAGGTACCAGGACACAACTAGTCCATAGACACTGTCTGATGCTAATGCATGAGACCCCAGTGCTTGTAGCAAGCATGGCAGAGGGAGGAACAGCTAAAAAGCTGGAAAAACAGCAAAGGAAGCAAAGTATGTGTGAGTGAATGAGGGAGAGCGAGACAGAAACCCACAGACAGGCCAGAACTCTGCTTGCCAAAAACAAGCTAAGAAATCTACTTCCAAAAGAAATGAGTCAAACCAAGGAAACAAAAATAATAATGCTGTGTGCAACTTAATGCAGCAGCTGCTATCTCAGAGAAAACATGAGATGAGCTAGAAGACACAGAAGATTAGTCTTTTTTTGGTTTTCAAATTATTAGTTTGTCAAGCTTTTGGCTCAAAAATGTTTGACCTAATCACATCTGTCTTAACAACTTAAATGAGAGGCCCGGCAGCTGTAGCTGGCAAAAGAATCTCCAAATCTGCAGACACCATTCCAATATTGGGGCTCTTGTCTGAACAATCTCAGGATAACATAAACTCTGTTCCCTAAAGGTGCCTATGCTGTGCATAACCACTTACAGACTGATGCTGCAGCCACCCTGCAAACAAGCCTGCTTCTAAATTTAGCTGTTCCTTGGCTTAGCCTCTGGAAAGGGAAACCCATTACTCTGATGAATGTAAATTTATTTCATATTCTTGCGAACAATCAACTGAAGCCTGTCTACACCCAGATACAAAGGCAAACAATGGGTGCTGAAGAGAATTGAGCACTGACAAGTTAGAAGACAGCACAGAAAGTCTCACAAGTAAGGTGAAGCCAATCTGGCAAAGTCTCCAGTGAACAGAGAAAAGGTGTTTTGCAGAAGGTTAAAGTAGCATACAGAAGATTTCTTTTTACTACATAAATATACATATAACAAGTAAAAAAATAAAAACCCTGTTAATATGGTTACACAAAAATGAACTGGCTAGAGGATCTAAGCTAATTTTTCTGTGCCTCTGTAACCTGCTGGGTTTTATTTAGTGAGAATTTCCTGTCTGTCTAATTTTCACTGGCACATCAATTTTCTTTCAGTGCCTGATTCTTTTTCAACATCTGCTGCTCAGTTTGACAGTATTAATTTTGGACTTTTCCCCAGATCAGATTAGTTGAAGATTGTAGTGAATGCTGGCAAAAGATTTAAGTTTTCTGTCTTTCTTTTCTCCTCTCCTTAATGAAAAAATGTTTTCTTGAGATTTTTAATCATTGCTATTACTGTATCTGAAACTGAAAATCATAAAATAGTCAGAGAACTATTATACCTACTAATACACATAGGTTTTCTTCTCCTTCCAAATTTCTCTCCACCTGTCCATACACACACTTTATTATTCATGGCTACTGTATCCGTGAGCTGTAAGCACAATCCTCTAAGCATACATGTTGAAAATGTTCAATTTTTCATGTGTGTAAATGCTGAAGCACTATTCTATAAACACTACTGGAGCAGATGGCTTTGGATGGGGCATAAACCTAACACTTGACATACATGTGATGATGGATTGCATATTTTGCATGTCCAGAGTCAGAGAATACTGAAATAGGAACATATATACCAGTACGCTGTATTTTTTTTTTGTTATAGTTAATAGTCACAAGTGTGTGCTTTACTCCATTTAAGGATGTCTCAAACACAGTCCTCCCCCCCGTGAGCACACAATCTGTGTTTAAGGAAAGCGTTGAGGTGCTCTCAGGCAGACTAAAGGGAGATGCTCTGGAAGTAATACCTGTCAGAATGATCAGTGGCAGCATCATACACTAACAAAATTATTTATTTTCCTTTTGTACAGACAATGGCAATTTAGGTTTTGAGCAGAATAATGAAGCATCTCTGTGAAATCCCTTTGACCATGCTTCCTGTATCTAAAAAGAACAGAGAAAAGCACATTGGATGCACATTTGAAAAGCACAATGGCTGGACCACCACAAGCCAGCCTGCTGAAGGCAGCAAGAAGTGCAGGAAGTGAATGCAAACTGTCCTGAGTGCGTCAGGAGAAGGAAACCAGTCAAGCAGTGCTAGATAAAATGGAGTACCTTAATTTACTTGGTGTAAATGAGATATAAGGGAACTCCGTGCTGCCCAAATTAAACTCCACTGCAAGGACACAGTTAAAGCAACAAGCTAGGAAAATAGTCTTGGCAGCAATGCTCTAGATGGATGTGGACAGAGCAAAGTGCATTTGCAATGCCAGTGAAAAGGATGTTGCAGCAACCAAGATGTGAGATGAACAGTTTCTGGATGAGCAGTTTAGCTGTGTGGGCAGGATTGGAGAGGCTATATCTAAGATTTTTAAAAAACAAACCAAAACCAGACAAACAAAATCCAAAAACCCAGCCTTGCAGGATTTAGATGTAATGTGACTGCGAGGACCCAAAAAGCATTACAAGTACAACACTCCAGTTACTGGCCTAAGTAACAAGCAGGATTGCAGTGTTGTCCCTAGTGATTGAAGAAGGACATGACAGGGAAGTAGCTTGGAGAGGAAGATTAAAAGCTCTTGTTTTAGTTCAGTTCAAGCTGATGGCCAGACAACCACAAGGCGATGTTAGGAGGACAGACCAATTTTATTTTGAGCAGAACAAGACAGGTCTGACTACAGAGATAAAGCTGTGAGTTCTCTACAGGGAGATGGCCAATTTAGATTAAGTTCAGAAGGGTTAAATAGTTTATGCACCAATAGGTTCTAAATATGTGCAAGCAATAAGGAGAGGCTGTTTACATCTATGTGTACCATGTATAAATGCAGACATAATGAATGTACAAACACACACACAAATCTAGGACGTGTAACGTCATTACTGAGATGCCCTTATTCAAAGCACTGTTGATGCTGCCCCTTTTTATAAAGGGGAACAAAACATAGCTGCAGCTTGGTACAGGTATCTGGTATCCTGATGTGGGTATCTTAAATAAAATAAATCAAACTGATCTGAAAATGATCTCCTCACAGTCTAGGAAATCCTGATTAGCATAGAGGGTGATCTTTGCTCTCTCTTGTGATCAAACAAATAATAGATATCCAGCAAGCTGTTCTTCCTAAAAGTTCTGAAGAAGAATTATTTCATTTTTTAAATACGTGGGAGGTGTTCAGATACTGTTAGTCAGGGAGATCTGAGAACTATCGGCTGGTTGTGGGTAATTTATTGCCTGCATTTGAGTATTAGCAAGATCTGTCATTTAGCTTTGTAGAAACCCATATGCTTTCATGAGGCACTTGACTTTTATAGTCATTCCATTTAAAAATCAGCTGTCCCCACTATTTCAGTACTAGATCTTTTGATCCTTATGCTTTTATGTACTGGACTGTTCAAAGTTAGCAGGGAGCTGCCAAGTGTACAAATGATGTTTTAGCTTGATTAGCTCTGGCTTACCCTCCTTAGCATGAACCACACATAAGTGCATGCAAATATTATTGATTCAGAGTGACTGATCTATAATATTGCTCTGGAGGTGAATTATCACAGACAAAGAGCCAGGACAACTAAGTGCTCTGTCTAGGCTGCACCATTAACAGCAGGACTTCGAAAGGCTGATTTTTAAACTACGGTCTCCCTGGATTTGGGGGATTAACTTCCTCCTCTGACTAGGCACAGACAGGCTCTCTTCATAGCACTAAAGCTCCCCATTTATTTATGTAACCTTGTATGAAACATGCATGTTCTCTTCATAGTTGGCATTCTACACATCTGTACATGCTACTGATAATGTTTAGACCGCCTTCATTATGCCACAGTCACAGTAGATATTTTTGCAACTTAATGACACTGAATGAGCATTCACAGCAAAGGATATGTCTGCCAATATCTTCTTAAAGGTGTCAGCTGCTCCTGTTCTACAGCCACTCTCACAGCCGTAACTCATTTGAGAACATGCATTTTTATCTCAAGTACTCTAGGAATCAGCTGGTAGATGCTTTTATGTGTATGTGAGTTCTAAGTTTGATTCAGAGCAATCCCTACACATTAGGTTTTTTGTGATCCTTGAACACCACTGCTGTTCAGTTACCCCTGTTGACCTATCCTGGAATGGGCAAAACAGCCTGCTATAGTTGAAGTCACTTTAAATACATTTCAAAGGCAGAATTTTAACACAGGTGGGAATGGCAGTGCCTCCTATTATTAAGTGTGCTGATGTTTCCCATTTAAACACCCCATTTTCAAATACCGTTTAAGTCTGCCAAACTTTAAACATTTGGTCTGAAATTTTATTTGCCAGGTGATCTGCATCATAGAAAAGCCCATAGAAGAATTATTAATTTTATCTCCAGAGCAGGGTCTAGACACATTGTTAACTATGGGGACAGAACAAAGCCCTGAACAGCTATTCACATGACTGTGGTAAGGGTGGCTGGGGGCCAGTGGTAAAAATATTACAGTAAATCAAAGTGCATATGCCTGAGGAGGAAGTATACAGAATTAAAGCTGGACGACAACACAGGCTCTGGAAAGCTTGAACGCTGGAGTTTCTGTCTCTGCAATCTCTTCTTCCTAATGTTATTTTATATGCAATTAAGCATAGGAAATAGTCATCTATGCTTTTTTTGTTAATAGTTTCAGCATCATTTAAAAACTCCCCTTTCCTGGCTGAAGAAAACACTACTGCAGGAGATGTATAACCTAGCAATGTGTCACAGGATGAATGTGAAGGGCTTGCAGCAGCACCATTTCATGAGAAACTATGCCATCTGGAGCATTAAATATGGCCACGGCACAAGTTCTTTCTAGCAGGTACCTCACGCACAAAGGATCACATTTCCCTGAATCTGGTCGTAGCTGACTCCACATTTCTCAGTAAATTGAACGGCCTTTGCTTGCGGCTGTATCTGTGCCGTCATGCAAGGAACAGATTGACGCTGGCTTGCAACTGTTGGATTACTCCCTGGAGTTGACAAGCGCTTCGTCTTAGCCACATGCGCTTTGTTCAGTCTTTCAAAAGCCCTTTAAACTTCCACTGATTAGAGGTGGCTGAACTGCAAACAGAGCTTTGCTCTGGTTTTGATCAGCAAATAGTAGCTCGATGCTCCTTTGACTTAAAGGTACATGTAAAAATCTAGTCTGGGAAATTTACAGGACGCACTTCTATGAGGAGACACTTAAGTATGTACTGCATTATTTTGGGACACAATGTGATGAGTCATTTTTAATAAGCGTTCTGGCTCTTTATCTTTGGGATCTGGCTTGAGCCTTTCTTTGAAAATAGAAATTACTCTGGAAGCCTTAGTGTCGTTCTCCAAGCTATTCTTCCATTTACATATAATTGAGTTGTTAATATTTTTAAGTTATACTATTTAAACACATGCAGAGGCACATAAACAGCAACACAATTTTAACGAAATACAATTTGGGAACTTTTTTCTATTTAAAGCTTAGGTTTGTTTTGAGGAGATTGTTCTAGCTAATAATCTGTGGAGCTGAATTGTGGATCATTTTAAGAAAAGTTTCACATTCTGAGATGCCTATGAAAAGGGACAAGTTAGTTACCAGGATTTATTCTTGTAGTGGGTGATGGGAAAAGAGGAGAGGAGCATACCATGTCTCTATGAATACATTTCTCATGGTTCTCTGTCCTGCTGCAATCCAGGATCTGCATTAGAAGCCTGGGCACAGTTAAGCGATTGATTCTGGTTTTTTGGGATAGCAGAGGTTTCAAAGATTTCCCTGCACCATGGACAACACAGTCAGAACGAGTAATTCCTCTGGAACAGAAGTAAACTTTGAGTGTTGTCATTATTTTTATTTATTCACTGAGGCATGCCTTTTGAAAAATCTTTCTTTAAACACTGGAGTATATATGAGAAGTTGGAATGCAAAAGACTAAATGCCTCTTGGGAAGATGACAGGATGCCAAAATGCTTGTATTGACAAGCTAAGGACCTACTGGGAGGTAGGCAGATCAGGAAACATCCCACAGTCAAGAAATTCGGGGTTGAAACCCCCTCAGGAATAGACATTTTTGCCATTCAATCCAGACAATGTCTTGCTATTATTCCGTCTGAAGGGAGCTGGATGGTCACAGTATGAAATGCTTTGCCATAATAATGAAGTTTCATACTAATTCTGTTTTCATTACAAAACATTTGTTAAGTGGAACCAGAAAGGGCACTTAATTTGCATCTATGAAAGTCTATAAAAGTGTCTGGGGTAAAATTCCCTCGATCTCAGAAGAATCACACCTATTTACACCTGGCTGGAATTTGGTCCCTGACATCCTTTTTATGTCTTACTTATTGAAGCAAGCAAGTGTGAACACTTATTCTCAGCAGGGATCAGTCAGCTGTGTGAAAAGCAGGAACAGAATTACTTCATTTTTGTCATTAGACACAAGCCAAAAACGTTAGGGATTTTAAAAAAAAGGTTACTTTTTTGAGAATTGTTCAGTTTTCTCATTTTCTGATTTGTCTGCAGACAGTATAAAATGTAATATGAAAGAAGCATAGGTGCTTCTTATGGCATTTTCTGAATGCCTGAAATCATGAAGTCTCAGAAATCCTTTGTTTTTGTGAGATTTTCATCATCAAGAACTCTAGATGGATCAGATAAGCTTCCTGAGTTCAAGCTACTTAGCCAGACTGATGAAATGGGTTTGCAGGTAGCCCCCTTTCAGACTACAAGCATTTTAGTATTTCTCTGCCTGCTCATGCATTGATTTTTGCACTTCTTGAGTATATAAAATGTGAGCTTTTAGTGCAGGCTTGTGCTAAATTGCCACAGTTTCATAAGAGAATAACAAAAGTGAAAGATTTGGCAGTAAGCCTCACAGAAAACTGTTCCCACAGCTCAAGCAATATCATGAGTTGTGAGGACTATTTGAAAGTCATTAATGCAGAATTCAGTGTGCTGTCTAATATACTGTGGTCTGCGTGTGATGGAGATGTCTGCCTCAAACGTTGTACAGTGTAATATAAAGATATACTGTTGATTTTTTTCAAGACCATCGCTAAGGGAGCTATGAATATTTGCAGTCTTGTCTTCTTCAAGTTTCATTGTTTTTTAAAATACACTTTTACTAAGTGTCTGAGGCTATGTTCATTTCATAATAACAACTACCTATAAAACAAAGGACTGAGTATACTTTGCACAAATCTTTCCCCAAAGCAGTTAGAATAATTATGCAGTGATACACACCCCAGGAGAAAAAGCTGGAAATTGCCAGCTGACAGGAGGGACCTATAGGCCAGCAGCCTCCACAGAAGAGCAGGCAGTTCTCAGTCTGTTTCCAATACTTCCCGTTTCCTGAACTGGTAAAGCTAGATATCTTCTGCAGAAGTTGCATATTCTAAAGAGTGAATGGGATGACTATGCTTTTGCTTAAATTGGTAGAGTAAAATTTATAGTCAACAAGCCATTAATACCATCCCTAGTCTTTCCATGACCTCAAAAAAAAATCCAGCACATACAAGAACAGACTGTGGGCCCACATTATCATCTCATCAAAAACCTGCCCTGGGAAGCAAATCTCTGCAATATTTTCACTGTTCATCTCCCATTGGCTCTGTTTCCCATATGAGCACATCTCCCAGAAATGGTGGAAGACCACCTCACCTGTACAGTCAGAACAGCTCCAACACCATGGCCTTTGTCTACCGCAAGTGCACAAAACTAGTGGGGAAAATTATAGATGCTGTGACATCTACAGGTGTCCTCTGAGGGCTTTTACTGCCTCAGGCTGCCACAGTGATCACGTTGCTAGTTCAGCTTGTTCAGCATTCAAGAAATACTGAAATGGTAGGGATATATTTTGCTCAAAGCTTTAAAACATGGCCAAGTATTAGCTGTGCTATTTTCGGCAAACAAATGTACAGACACTTTCTTTGACTGCTACTTTCTCAAAATCACCATAATTTTCAGCAGTTGCAGAGTAATTAATCCTGCTAGAAACCCCCAACCCCCATTTTCACAGATAATTAGTGGATGAGGGGCAGCTAGTCCCTACTATAGCTGGAGAAATCCATTGTTCTCAATCTGCAGCTTACACAGCCAAATGTTTCATGCTAAATTTATCACTGTTGATTACTTGCACGAATGCTCTGGGTGGCCTTTTGGGGATTTTTCTGGACTCTTGCTGGTGTGTTACTTGACAGCTTTACCACAATAAAACTAAGCTCTGATGATACCACCAGTAAACAACTCCCCTTCAAAGAGGAAAAAGAAAATAGGGAGACAAGACACATAAAGCTGCAGAAAATACTGCAAGTCCATTTCTAGACTCCAAGTCTAACGTCTGGTTAGACAATGTCAGAGGTAAAACCAGCCTCTTTGCCCTATTGTAATTGCTACACAGAGTAAGTGGCTCTACTCTCATATTGACACTTTTCCATCCATGTTTCACTGCTGGATAAGATTCTTTGTTATGCTAATATCCAGTATCAATCCTTCTACTACCTTCAAACTAGGGAGTACTGAAAAAGTGGAAGGCAGTTTCAAAGGTGCCTGCTGAACTGCGGTGTTCAAGTCCTAGATACTTAATTTCCATGGAAAAAAGTGCCTGAATCTCTACATCTACCTTAATTCTCCTAGTCTTATTTCTTTTTTATATTTAGTGGGTTTTTCTGCACATGCTGTGCATCTTAACGACTTCTAGTTATTAAGAGAGAGAAATAAGGCAAATCAGTGCTCTGTCAACAGAAACCCAAGTCCTAACTACGGTTAATGTTCAGCTAATAAGGGGTTTAAAAAAAAAGACAACTTTAAAAACATTCCCTAGCTACCATCACCCATCCTGTTGTTCTGACAGCATGTCACAGGAGAAAAGCCATATAATACCTAGAATCAACTAGATCGTGTTGCATTAATTTTCAAACTGGAAAAAAAAATATCTTTAAGGACACTTCCAGTTCTGCCAATCCATACTGTAGTGAGAGAGTCAGTTTAATATTTTGATAGTTGACGGGTCATTCTCACATCTGAAAAATAAATGACATTAACTCTGGGATTAAGTCATTGACAAGACAGAGGTAATTATATACATGTAGCATTATGCTAGTTTTATTACCCTGAATCTTTTAAGCCTGCACATATTCAACAATGCAGTAATGCAAAATGGAAAATCCAATTAGCCCACGCATATGCTTCTTGAATACCACTACCCCAGCTCTGCATGTAGATGAACCGAACAATACATTGATAGCTTATAAAGGAACTGTTGTCTAGTCTTGTAGTATTGGATTAAGATTTAGCAAAAGACGAATTTCCTTCATTTACAGTTAATGAAAATACTAGATGTTACATGGGTTAAAAATGTATTTTTTATGTAAAGCTTAAGCAAACCCATCTCATTTAGAAATCAGTTTTAACAGTGAGAAAGCTTTAGGAAGGCTGGAATAAGAATGAAATTACCAGTTTTGAAGCAAGTAGAGCAACAAGAAGAAACAGGAAAACCCCTACACAATGAAAATCAAATATATCTGTTTAATCTATATACATTGACAATTTCTATATTTGGGGACAAATTTTGCAAGGCATGTGGAAGACATTCCGTAATTTGACAACACACTAATATCTCTGTAAAGTGCCTGACAGTGTGGGTGAGTCTTAGAAGTCTTTTTTTCAGTCTGTAATGAGCAAACTGCAAAATTAAGGTTGAATAAACCTAAGTTAGTCTGTAGGCTCACAGCATCTCAGTACAAAGACGTGTATATTGAATTTCATAAGGAGCTTCATGTTCAACCTTTATGACTGTCAAGGAGAGCAATCTAAGTCCTTTCAGCTTTTGTTTTGCTAGTCCAAAGATGTTTTCTTTCTTTCCTTCTTTCTTTCTTTCTTGCATAAGGCAGGCTTTCGAATCCTTGTAGCCATTCTTATACCAGATTTCATTTTCATGGGCAATGTTAGCAGAGAACTGTACACACATATTACGGTTCAATAGCATCAATACTTCCTCATGTGTGTGAGAATACCTTGAGCAGTACTGCTAAAAATAATAGCTAAAAATTATCAATATGATAATCTTAAGGCCCACAGTCTGTCAATGGTGCAGGCTCTATCTTCCTCACAATGAAAACATGCAAAAAACTTCTCTGAACAGACTGGTCCAGATGAGATGCTCAGAAACACAAACAGCAATGAGACAAACCAGCCAGCACTGGAGAAAACCAGCTCACTAGAGGTCAATGAACATAAATTGCTCCTTCCCCTCCAAAGATAAGTCCCAAGGATATTCCTCCATTTCTTAGTAATTCCCCATGCTCATTTACACTGCCCTAAAAAATGGAAATATTCCCTGGATTCCTTTAGTACTCATATTAAACATGTAGATCGACAAACTCACACCTACAAGCAGGAAGATGCAAGATTTATCACTGGACTTTTACAAAAAACTGGAAAATAAATACAACTGAACCATTTTTGTTTTGTTGTAAAGGTCACTGTTGGTAAGAATGTGTACTACCTACAGCTTTAACAGTAACTTATTGTATTGCTCTCTTTTAAAATTAGGCAATTAGAATGTATTGTTTATGATTGTATCAGTGATACAGAAAAGACTATGCTTCTGAAAAAGCTAACAGTTTCCAGTATGGATTTCATTAGGTTCTTTATTTGATTTTAAAACTTTTCAAGTGCTTTAAGTGTGTGAGATTCAAACGCAGTATAAGTGGGGCTATGAATTAATTTTAGAAAAGAGAACCTCACTCTGTATAAGATATAACCCCTTCTTTCTTTTCTTTATGTAAGCTAAAATGACAGATACAGATATGTTCAATTTTCCCCTGCTTTGCAGTTTTTATGCGCATTTAGGATCCAGTATAACAAAAATACACAGACTCTGACTCCAGATTCCGTTCCCACAGCTCCTAATGTCTTTTTAAATTTATGCCAAAGTTTTAGTGGCCTATACGTACTAAACAAGGAGGCTCATCATTATAGCAATGCAGCTTACAGTCCAGTCCTTCCATTCCTACTGTCATAAACATAGTCATTAACTGTTGTAGGATTATATAATGATTGATCAATTTGGCTCCCAAAGTCTTAAATAGTAAGCAAAAGTCAAAAAAAAAAAAAAAAAACCCTAACAAAAAAAAAGGCGAGCAAAGTAAAAGTAAGTCTTAAATATGCAGCATCCCATGAACGTTCCTCAACGTCACTGTCTCACCAGAGGAAGTTCCAATGTATGTTTAGTTTAGAGCTAGAAAAATAGCAGGTATTATGGAGAAAAACTGCACACAAAAATATCATCTGTATTTCAAGAAGCCTCATATGACAGAAGGTATTGAAAATAGTAGCAAATCTACTATACTTTGTAGGAGGGAAGAGGAAATCTGGTTGCAACAGACCTGGGAATAAAAGAACAGCATCGAGGAACAGGAACCTCAAGAACTCCTTACTCACTTGATGAAGGACTCCTGACACTATATCAAAACACATGTAGAGCTCAGCCTAAGCCAAACAAGTGTTGCATAAATTAAGATAAGCTCAGTCATCAACTTTCCCATGGAAACTGTTTTAAGTGTGCTGCCATAAATCTCAGCAAGCGTGGTTAGATGTGAGATAGAAAAAAGGTTCTCTTCTCATTAGCCCTATAAAAGATAAACACGCCTGGGTTTCTCCAGAACTGTCTTGTCTTTCATCTCACGATTTCTGAAAGGAAAAAATAAGTAGATTGATGGGCTGGGGTATTTTTTTGGCTATTGTGACATCTGGAGATATCAGCCAATGCACAGAGGGACTCCGGAGAACATGTTCAGCAAATTCTTATGAAATAAGGTCATTTTTCTGTGCATGTACAAAAACGTAAGTGAAACATAACCAGAACAACCATGTTGCATCCAGTGTACAGGCAACATCTCACCTGAAAATCTCAGAGGGTACCACTGGATTCCCTGTAAAAAGTTGATTTGTCTAGATATCATCCACTGAACTTTCTTGAACATATTTGTTGTAGTATTTATAGTCACCATGTCTCAATTAGGAAAATTGACGCTGCTATTTTAAACGTGCTTTTAATTTATTCTCAAAACAAGAGAAAATCAGCTAGGAGCCAAAAGAGATGTCTAAATCAACAACAGGAGGGCGCCTGGCTGAGTTTGGCTGCACCAGTGCACTGTTTACAGGAACTAAGATGGGGAATGAAAGAGCACCACAGGACAGAGACACTTTCATTCAGATTCATTCTTACTGAAATGAAAGTGAAGTGCAATTAAAGCTTGGAGTTTCTCCAAGGAACTCTAAATAACAATACATCTTCTTCCTTTTATTCAGATGTTTAAATAGCTTTCAAAGAAAACTTGATGAACATTTTAAATGTTATTTTTGGGTTTAAAGCCCAAGAGAAATGGCCATATTCGTCTTTAACTTAAATCCTAAAAAAGAACCAGGAAAAATACATACTTTTTATTTAAGCAAAACCTGGTTTATCCTAGATTACAATGGTCTAACTATAGGTATTAAATGGAGAAGGCTATGTTAAGAATGTCTTTTCACCATATTCTTCCTGTGTAGTCAATGAAGAAGGGGCCTTGCAACCAGCCTGAGACTTGCCTACTGTTTGAAGGGTCTGGCTCCCACCACCAAATGCAGAGGGACTACGCCCACCCCACAGTAAAACCTGACATTACTGCTAAGCTAGCCTACTTTCACACCTCTCCTGTTCATCTGACTGCTTCAGTGCTTATCTGACCCCACAGTGGGCTGGTTCAGGTAGCTAAACCTGTACAAAATTAATCCTTCTCTCCAAAAAAAAGGAACTGCTTCCTGCCATATTTCGTTCCCTGAACCTGCTCATACCAAAGCAAAAATGACCACATCAAACTCAGACCAAGGCTAACAGTGTGCCGAGAAACACAGCTGGAAGCACAGGACAGTAAACAGTCCCATTCAGCAGCGTAATCATACGAAACTGGCACCTCTAAATTGTTTGAATCCAAGTCTAAATGATGGACACTATTTATATATGTCTGTGTTGTCTCCATCTGTGTATGTATGTATATATTTATCTCCTAGGTATCTATAAAGATACCTACCTATAAAGATGATAACTTTATATGAATATGTTTTTAACCAATCTTTCCAAATTTATGATATATGTAACAGAAATTCTTTCTTCCCATTCTTACATCTTCTGAGGAGGCAGTGGTTCATCTTTCTCCTTAAAAGGATGCTTGCCAATTCCTCTGCTTGTCCAAGTAAGTGATCACTACATCTCAACTGAATCCTTAATAATTTCTATAAGACATTTTCAAATAGAAACATTGTCGGATCTAGCACACACAATTCACTGGAATAGCCCTCATGGCATATATATTGTTAACATGAGTGAATTAAAGAGAATGTTAATATTTTTCACTTTATTGACTCCATCCTTCAAGGATCTCAAAGCACTTAGAAAAAGTTAAATTATTAAGACTCCTGAGATCATTAGAGATGTAAACAAACATGTTTGTCAGCTATGACAATGTCTGCTAATTAATTTATTTCTTGTGTTCAGAGAGAACTTTTATAACTAATTTATAAACCTCCAGAAACAAAGGTTTGTAATTGAAACACTGACATCTCCTTAATTTCAATGCAATCAGCAATTAATTTTGTAACTTATTTCCACAAAAAGTTAAAAAAGATCATTGCCTCTTATATATTATGATATATACAGAAATAGCTGAATTTAAGCAACAACAGAAAGAAATTAAGGCCTTGAACACCAATTAAGTATGCCTCAATTAGTTTATAATGAACAAAACTTGATGCATGCAGTAGATCTACGTTCAGGTCAAATACCTCTCTGGAATTTATGTATTTAATAATTGTCTGAAAGGCAGTATATATTGTAAAATTTTATCTCTGGAATAGGCAGTTTTCTTTTTGAAATCAACTTGAATAATATTACATAAAAATTATTTCCCATTTTAACATTGTAAAAGCATATTTACCTTCTGCCATAGTAAGAGTTTGAAATTAAAGAAAAATAAGATTTTTTTTGCGTGTTCACCTTGATCACAGAAGTGAATCTGCACAGTTACATATGTAATGATACCTTCTATAAAATTCTCATATCCAAATAGCAAAGGGAACATACATATTAAGCGAAGCAGGAAATAAAGTTTTACTAACTGCTGTTTCTGCTGACAAATTCTAAACAGCTACATTGTTTAGATGGGTTTTTTTTTTCTCAAATGAAATGAAACACAGGAACTATACCTGGACGTGACACACGCCAGGTATTTTATAGGGAATAAACCAGTGTCCCTCTGCCTCAGAGAGTTTATAATCTAAGCAAAACAAACTACAGCATCTGCAGCTACATTTCAGTTATGTTGGACACCATTTTTTCAGTAACTTTTCATAGACCTTTGATTTGCATATCAAGCCCTGTCACAAACAGCCAACACACAGACTTCACAGTAAGTGCACACCTAAGTGCTAAGCTTAAAAAGCTTAAATGCTGAGTTCACAGAATTTTAATACTTACCTAAAGACTTGTTAAACCTGTTTTGCAAGGTTTGAGTGCATTTACACATGTATTGAACATTTAAATACCTGATACAATATTAAAGTTGGCCTCCCTGGTTATATCTTTGGCTCACTTCATCATTTGACTTACAAGCTCGTTTGATTTTTTAAATTTATTTAGGATGAATGAAGATGTATAAAAGCTTATGCTATATGAAATCAGTCCTCAGGCTGATGCAAACTATGATTATTGTGGGACACCATTATAATTAGCAGGCAGCCATTCCATAGTCTTTATAGTCCCCTGCTCCCCAAGACTACAAAGGGCTATGACAGCGCTATACAGAGTATCTTAGGGTTTCTTTGAATTACAGCTGCCTAAAGCATTTCTCAGAAAGTTCCCTGTGTTGCTATCAAGCCTAAAGCTAGATTTAGTGACTTAGATTTGGGAACAATCCCAAATTATTGCTATAGCGTTGGCTTGAGAGCACTCAAGGCCTCTTCTCACCTTTCTGCCATCAGAGAAAAGGTTTAAGGAAATACAAAGGTGTCACAGCTGAAATGGTCCTTAACATTAAGGATGTCACAGCATAACAAAAGTGCATGCAGACTCTCTGCTTGTTCTCAAATGGTGCTAGGATGTTGCCTTCACAGAAACCTTCTAAGAGTGGGGGAGATGTCAGAAGTGGGAAGGTAAACTTATACACCTTATGGTCTGGATTTTTTAAGACTTCTGTCTAGAATAGACTTGTTCCTGGTTTACATTCCTGTAATGTCAAATCAGACCTGCTACTACATCAAGCCTCAGGCTATCGTATCTGATCATCCAGGCACTTCATCAAAGCACAAAATGTAGTGAGATTAACTACATTAGACAAGTAGTCCTCTCCTAACAGCCTCTTTATTCTCTTTATACTTCATGACAATCTGGAAAGAAATTTATAGTAACATGAATGTTTTCCGGCTCCAGGTCTCTGGATAGAATTTCATGAGTGACATAGGTTGTACCTGTTTTCTCAGTCTGTTTTCTGTTCACCCAATTAACTTTGTATAACAAGTCTATACTACTTCTCACAAAAATATATATGTATTTCTTTTGAATGTGTGATTCACTCCCTTAAACACTTTAAATAGATTTTTATTCTTACTGTCACTGGATATGAAATTAAACAGTGCCGCAGTTGCAACAAGGAAGACAGTTCATAGTTTAAAGGAGAGAGATCACTTACATGGCTTTTCGATCAAGCCCTGTGTTTTGTTTAAATTGTAGCCTTTGCTATGGCCCCTTTACCTTTGAAAGAGCTCAGCTTCTGATCTCTATACCAGTCTCAGTATACACCTTGATCCTGCACCAACTCCTAGAGGGACCTTTTATCCTACTAACAAAATCTGGGATGACAGCAGACACAGCTATGTAAATACCAAAGGCAACTTCCATGTGCTTACACACTGCTAAATATTGCTTAGTGACACACAGTTCTTCAGCATAAAGACATGTCAAAATCATTCAGACAGAACTCACCTCACATGCTGCTAAAAGGAAGGGCAGGCAGCCCTTCAGGAGCGCAGGGATCTTCACAGTTTCTTTGCTGTTCTCTCTTTTATTTTCTTCTCTCGAAGACAGTGTTCATGCTGCAAGTTCACTTGAAAAGAGGTTCTACATCTGCCATTCATGGAAAAAAAAAATAAATATATATACCTTGAACACTTTTCCCATTGAGATTTGTTTGTGAGAAAGAAGCAGCATGCATAAACATCCAAGTGCCTGCTCTGAGACCATTTCCAACTAACATAAGACTTAAAGCAAGTATTTCCACGCTGGAGAGAAATCTAACAGTTGCAGTTCATACACTATAGTTCTGGTCCACTTTTTTGTTAGACTGGTAGAAAGGCTTCAAATGGACCAACACAAGGAGATTGAATTTGGGGTTATGTCTTCATGTAGGAGCACATGTTGCCTGATGACTTAAAGGAGAAAGTTAAATTTCTCTGATAGTATGTCCTCATGAAAACAAAGTAATGCCCGTACACATGCAGTACATGCTGCAGTTAATGTTGTAGGCAACCCGCTTGCAGGGAATATAGGGTACCCACTTTCAGGGCTAAGAGTATGCGGTCTTTGTACTATTTTTGCTTGGACTTCTCATTAGCCCTACCACCACTGCACCACACTGCTCCGCATGTATTTTTGACAACCTGCTCTCTATAGTGATATGATAACATGGTAGGGTCTCAGCCAGATTTTAAGGCACCCTGCAAGTTTGAAAAAAAAAAAAAAAAGAAATGTATAAATAATTTCAGGTTTTTAAAATACAATATCCAGTTTTTCAGGTTTCCGAAATCTGTTCGAAAACCGTATCTGTGTGTCAGTAAAAGATATTAGTCTAATGACATATTAATGTGGCATCAGTGGAGGAGACCCAATTACAATGTTTCATACAGCTTGGTTCATCTCTTGCTGCGTATGGCTAATGAACAAGGACAGGAACCTTCAGAGAAAAAGGGGAGAAGATTATAGTTTTCTGAATCTGGCCCTCAGCAATTGTGGTCATCTGTGAAATTACTTTTCCTGTAAGCAGAAAATTCTCCCTTTGGATATTTAACAGAAGAGTGATGAAAAATGGAAAATGTTTCCTTTGTGAATCAGGATAGCAGTATTTAAAATGAAATCATTAATAAAGGATCAATGATATATAAAGGCCCGACTTCATTCCAGAAAACACGAGCACTTTACTGACTGTTAGATTTTTAAAAGAACCCTGGTTAGAGTTTGCACATTATTCACAAACCCTTTTGCTCTGTAATTTGGATGATTGCTATACAAAAATTGAAGAATGAATCTGAATGGTTTAAGGGTATAATATAAAGCAGGCAGATACTTTCTCCTCCAAGCTGCCTGCTCAGAGCTACTCAGGTTAGCTCCTGCTGAAAATTGTTACCCCCGTTAAGTGACCTGTGGAGGGAGTCATGGTCAATCCACCCCAGGCCTCAGAAAATAAAGGCCTGCAGCAGAACACGGCTGTATTGGTGAGAACCCTCTCCAGTCCCCTGCTCACCCTACTGAAAGAAGGCTGAGATCAGCAAAGGGCTGGCACTGTCACAGAGCCAGGTAATACAAGTTACTAATTTCTGATGTTTTTCCTGATTCAGGGAGGGGTTAAAAAAATAGTTCTCCAAATCTTTTGTTATATTAAGCAGGCCAGTAAAACACAGCTATCTAGAAAATCTACCCATCCTATTACTTACAAGTGCTTTCATATTATGCATTTTGTACTTAATATAAAACTTTCTCATACATCGGTGGAAAAGGGATTTGGTTTTATGTTTGCAACCTCATCATGTGAAGGTCAGCTCTAGACCTATTTGCTAACAGCAGGAAAAGCAGTAGCCTCCAAAAAGAAACCAACTGGTGCGTAGCCACACGTGAATTAACAGAAGATATATTGACCTTACTTCACCCCTTTCTAGAGGCAGGAATAAAGGTAAAATGTACTCATGTAGTTTGTTGCTTTCAGTAAGTAATGTCCCATTCTTGCCATAACCACTTCCACCACTTTCAACTCTTGCGGGCTACAGCAGAAGCCAGCTGAAGCTGGAACTAATGACATATGCAGCATTTTGCTGGTATGTGGGCAGTAATCCAACAAAATAAGAGCTTTTTCCCATTGCCATATGTGTCTATTTTCTCTCCTGATCAGACCATCCATCCCATTAATCAAATGGTGTAAACAGTTTTCTTGACAACTAAAAAATTATCATACATCAATCAAAAAAGAAGTTCTAATGTGCCAACTCCTATCTCAGTTGAATGTGCCTTTTTCTTAACTTTATTGTAGCTGATGTAACTGGCAAAAATACCCACATATTCAAACCTGACCGACAGAGGGGTCTACACTATTGCTGCTATAGGACCAGGAAATTTCACCTGGACAAGAATAATTACACCCAAGTAGAAGGGCTGCTCCTCTGGCAATGCAGAATTGCTTTGCAGCCAGCTACCTCACCTCAGCACAGCTATTCTACATAAGCCATTTTTAAGAGACTACAGATTAAATTTAAAGAAAGCTTACAGTGTAATTACTGAAGAGAAAGAGGACATAAAGGGAGGGAGGAAGGAAACTTTCTAAATACCTGTAAACTCCTTAGGGTGCTAATCTTCAGAGAAGGGAGGCATCAGAAATCAAATTTGATGAGTAATTTTCTCAGTCCAGACAGCACTGAGATATCTTCTGACACAGATATCCAGTTTAGCCCTCACTTATGTTTAATGGTTAGATAATCACGGATCATAAATTTAGCTTTAATAACAACCACAGCAGACACTTCATTAGCAGATTTTGTAGGCTACAGGGCTGTCATTTGTCATTATAGTGATTTTCTGGTTTAAATATTTTATCAATTTGTCGTCGTGCTTCCGCCCCCCCCCCCCCCCCCCCCATTAATGCAGTTAGGTATATCTCAGTATTCTGTCTTCATTCTGATTCTCTCCTGAGTGGCTACTATGACTGTTTGGGAGTTTTCTGAGCAAATCTAACACATACAGCTACAAACTTAACAGGGCTTCTAAGAATCACTATCCTCTTCAGGGCAACCGAAGAATTGCTCACATTTATTCTGTTTTCTTAGGCCTTCTGCAATCAAGACAAATTCTCTGGCAAACATCCCAGTTGATAAGTAGAGTGTGGGGTGGAAAAAAACACCTACCCACAAACTGCCGACACTATTCAGTACACACATTGCACCATGAGCTCTGGAAAAAGAGGAGACATTGTCCTAAAATGAGGCTGATACACAGACTTTTTCTAGATGAGGCATCAGATGTAAAATATACAGTTCACTTGGCTTTTACTGTATCCCCTATAAAGAGTTATATGAGACAAAGTGCTTTTCTCGACCCTTTACATCAAAGTCACACGTACTGCGGTGTGTATATTCTGGCAGAGCCTATAGAGCATGGAATATTGCTTAAGCCAGAATTTTGCAGTTTCCCCAGAAGTGCTTGTGGTCAAAAAGGGCATCGCAATGAAGAGGCCAATGATATTTAAGATATGAAATGAGGTTTTAAATAAATCACTTAGCTACTTTGTGACTCTGTTTTCTGAATAAGAGTATGTCACTATTTGTAAAGGATTTTAAAGTATATCAGCAAAATGGCTGATGTATATGTTTATTACCATTGTACCAGCAGATGCTAGGCATTATTTCAGTGGGAAATTTAGAAATCTACTACAAGTACTCCCTTAAAAAATAAAATCTCTTTTCTTTTGAAGTTTCTCCTTTTAACTCAGCATCAGTCCCGTACTGTAGCCTTATTTTTCCCAATTTTGAAGCTGTCTTAGAGCACAACCACTGGTTAAATTTAACCTGAATTTTAAACAGAATAACATTCATGTGTTTTCCAGCTGTTTGTTCCCTTTAGAAGAAAATCACTGTGGGTGGATGCTGTGTCAGGAAGGGAGTGAAGTAGGCTGTTCCACACCAAGAACCAATTTGTGGGAAGCTCTAGTATAACATCAACAGCATTTTATTATTTTCTGGCATCCAAGGTTTTGGTAAGTCGTTCTGTAAAGTAACCATTACAATTAATGCACAACAATATTTCAGAAGTTAATGGTGAGTACAGAGTATTACGGTGTGCTTTAATTTTTATTGCAGCTTTGCAAATATACTTATGAAAGACCTGACAGTCAAAGAATGATACTGATTGTAAAGTGGAATCTCTTCCAGTACCTTCTCTGATCACAAACCAAATGCCAAGCTGACTGGCTCCCTGATGCAGCAACAAGGTTAGAAAATTAAATCTCTGTATTGAGGAGTCCACCCTTTCACACAACCATGTAACTGTGGGGGAGGGCTGGTTCCTGGAAGGTATATTGTTACCTTTTCTTGGTTCTGTGACCATTACTGCAGACAAAAGATGTTGTGGTTCTTTATCCTTTCAGCACACCATTCACAGGTATCCCCCTGGATGTCCATAGTCTGCTGGATAAAATATCTCCCCTCTCAAGGAACCTTCACAGAGCAAGGCTGACAATTCCCATTCTTGTTCTTGGTTGTATTGCTAGTCAGGCACTCTAGTCAAGAATGAGGCTAGAAAATTAGACCCTTAGCGCTCATATCATGTTTATTTTACTCACTATCAGAGCTAAAGTTTGGCATTTCTTGGTGGAAACAAGTTACTGCCTGAAGGACAGCTATTACCTTACAAAAAGAGCACATGTTTAAGCCACACTAAATTTAAAAGCAAGATCAGCAAAGCAGTTTTGCAAGGCTGACAGGAACAATTTGGTCCAAACTCAGAATTCTGATGGCAATGATCAGTAGCTTTTTGTTTTCCACGGTCCTGGAACTGATTTTAGGTTTCAAAAACTAATCACTAAAAGATCGCTTTGTTTCTGTTCAATGTCCTTCTGCCACATGATCTCTTAAGAAGATAAATCAGAAGACAAAACTTTAGCAGTTATTAAACAAGTTTGACAAATAGATTTAAGCAAGTAGCAAATTCAGAGAGCTGTAAGACTGGTTCAAGGAAGCAAGCCTGCAGTGCTTGCAGGCTAAAAAAGATATCAGATGTGCAAGTGATGCAGGCATGAATGTATGCTTGAGAAATCAGGAGGTAGATACAGTGACCAACAACCATCCAGACTCAGCAGACTTAGAAACATCTCAGCTACTACAGGAGTTGTAGGGTCCCAAGAGATCCGTATTCATTCAAATGGTGGGTCATGAAGGTGTGCCAGTTTTCACTATATATAGTTGAAAACATGGGGCACATGAGATTTCCAGGGTTGCAAGATTATCTAGCAGAGAACATGTAATTAGCAAACCGCAATGATTTCAAGTTCTAAATTTGAATGCAACATTACAGAATTTGCCCTTTATTGGTGAAGGAAATTACTTGTAGAAACCAGGACAAAATGCATGCTCTGAATAACTGAAAAAAAAAACCCAACCCCACCTTAATTTTAAATGCCTCTTTACCAAATGTTCATGACCTGTAGTTCAGAATCTGCTTGTGATTGCATTTGTGCAAGTGAAAACTACACATTGGAATATCTATTAAAGGCTAACCTGAAAGTGTAACAAACCATTTGAACATTACATCTAGGAAATATCTTAAATGTTTTACAATTCTTATGTAACTGTCAAATTTAGATTAGGATCTTATTTGTACTACACACTTTAGCGCTTTTGTCAGGAAAATATATTATTCTCAATCCCCAGAGAAGACTCATGAATTTTTGGTTTTGTTCTCATCCGGCCACAGAGAAACCAATAGTACTAAGTTAATCGCTCCTACTAGTCTTCCTATTCCTTTAGACTATGTTCACAAACATTGTGAAATTGCTGTAGTATAAATGCATGAAAAATAAGTCAGCTAACTGAAGTTATCTGGTTCACAGCTCTTGCTCAAATTAAACAGAGGTTATATCCATATACAGACAATATGTGCTGATTTGGGCCCTTAGGCAGAGATTGAAAACAATCCTCTAACTGCATACATGTGTGTTTTACACTAATCTCTGTATTTGGGCAAAAAAGCATATCTTGAGTAATTTGGTTGCTCGTAAAAATCCATAGATGTGTTCTTAGTAGTTGATTTGAATACTACTGTTTTGGTTGTCTGTCACATTCTCACTGAGAACACTACAGCCATCGGATGGCTTCTCTATACAAATCCAAAGTTGCAGACAGGCAACGGTTAGGGGAAGGTAAAAAAAGACTTGAAAAACTCTGAGGTTTGGGGTTTTTTTCCCCACCGGTAACCAGTTACTGATCCCCTCAAGAAGCAGATATAGCAGACAGCAGCTGTGCAAAAACTGACCAATGTGGCAGTAGACAGACTTCTTCAGCCCTGTCTTGGAGCAGTGTGTCTCTAACAGCTAAGCAGTTGTCGTAGTGCAGCTTCAGTTTTATATTTGAGATTAAATGGGAGCTTTTTCTTTTCCTTTTCTTTTTTTTTTTATTTTTTGATAGAGAGAAACATTAATTATAAAAGCTTGAAACCTTTCACCAGACTGGGAATCCAGACGAGGAGACTTCTAACACCCTTACCCAGGCATTTGAGAACAAAACATGATATAAATTTGTCTTTTAAAGCTTCTGTCTTCAGAAGCCTTCCAAAAAAGAGGCTTCAGCTTTAGATTATCCCTGCTGAAAGGAGAAGGTGTCTGTAATTGCTTCTTCACATTTTATATCGGCACATTGGAAGGGCCAGGTGCCTTTTCCAAACTAATTTTTCAGGATTAAAATGACACTAGCTGCAAATTCATTCAGTAAACAAACCATCTCCTTTTTCAAGCACTTAGAATAAAACCATTAGTGTACCTGCTTAAATCTGGCTCATTTCAAAGCATTTCCAACATACACAGGAATCAACAGCAACCTCCACTACATTAATCATCTGATTTCTTGGAAGATATCCTGCTTTGGAACACATCTCCTCTTGGCATTGTCCGAGTGTACTGCATTTGTGTCTCTAAAATGAATAGTTCAAAGATGATAAAACACACTTTTCACTTTATATAGAGCAAAATCTTTATAATGCTTTCCACTACTGTACAGGAGCAAGAATAATTCAGACTAGCTTTGGGATTTTTCCCCTCCATGCTTGATGAGTATATGGCCCCTATAGTTATTTGGGGGCCAAATGGCTACTGATACCTTCTAAGACAGGATACAAATGAATATATGCAGAAATGAATGGGTTTGGTAGCAAATCTGATCCACAAAAAGCAGAACTCCCTGTCTTGTGCTCTAGGGCATGTACCTAGTTTCTCCACCTGTTTAGCTACATTCCGTTCCCTGCTGGCTTTATGCTATATGCACCAATTGAGGATCAAGCTCCTGGCGCCTCTCTACATCACTAGCTTTTGCCACTACAGCACAAAGAGACTGGAGAGATAAGCACGTAGCGTATTGAATGCCAATTTGGAATGACGTTACAGGTTTACTTGCTGAACTAGACAGAATTAGGATGTGACATAGGTGCCAAAAGCTCAGGGACCAAAGTCGCTTCTGATTTAACTTAAGTGAAGTTAGAAGGGGCATGAAGAGTTTTGCATTGGCCATATTCCTTTAATTAGGGTCTCCTTAAGGTTAACGCAGACATATCTTAACTACATTACTTCATAATATACATTTTGGCTGCTTCTTGATTTGGAGTACAGTTAGTACCTATTGCAAGAACAGTAACAGCAGACTGAACATGCAGCAGCTGCTTTCCTCAAGCCAGCCCTAGATTTTGACCCTCAGTTTAAAACATGTCTTTATCATTATATAAGATGCTGATATTTGTTTACTATCATATCCCAGCAGTTAGAAAACAAGATGTCACATAAATAATTAATGGCTCCCAAAATCTCATAATTATAATCTACTAGTACTTCTCAATGCACTTCTCTGCCGATGCAAGCATCTGCAGGTCAAATAGTTGTCAGAAAATAGCTAATTATATCCTTTCCCATGAGGAAGAAAAATCTTTAAATTTAATTAAAAGACCTTAACTCCAGTCCTGTACATTAGGGTCTTCTTCCCATTAGATTTTATTCTGTGTGACTTACAGTGATAGGCTTAACATTCACATTAGCAGCAGCTGTCATCTGTGGGTCTGCTTTTTACCCAGCATTGGTTGAAGGATAATTTGATCAAATGAGTCTCTCACCACCACATCCTGCTATTTCACTTCCACAAAAAAAAAAAAAAAAAAAAAAAAAAAAAGCAGCAAAAGCTAATAAACAATCTGAACTTTAAAGTTAATTTCTGCAGTTTGTACCAGTATATCTCATATTCCAGGTAGAAAAAGTCTGACTCACAACATTTGGTTTGACATATTACTCAACATAGCGGCAAAGGTCTCAGGAAAATCATGAAAGAAGAGTAAAAGTATTAAGCAAAATGCTCAGCTAGAGCTGATTTGAGCATGCAGTGTAGGCTGGGATAAATAGATTATGAAACAAAAATACTCCTAATCCTTCACATTTTTAAAGGAAGGGAAAAATAAATCATCTTAATATTTCCATAAAGTTAGAATAAACAATCCTATAAATCTATATATTTTTTGCTTTGGTGTAATCATGCATTAATTATTAAAGGTATTTTTAGCACTACTGATTCTTTGCTGAGAAGACAGATTTATACAGAAAACCTGGATATTAGCAAAAAAGAAATATTTAAGATAGTTTTGTAATATCCACAGTTACTGTAATACCTGGGTTATGAAATCTAAAAGGGAATAATTTTCTTGTAGTTCACTGTAATGACTTCAAAGCAGTCATAGTATTGTTACAGAGCAGAGTTTCACCCAGTATTCTTAACTACCAAATTTCTCTTTCTTAGGGATGTTAGAGAGAGATTCCCATAAGTTCCTTTACATTGTTCAATATTGACAGCTAGCATTATATAGTTGATAATAATAGTACAAATGCAATTTTGTCCTATTATCTGGTTTGCTCTTCAGATCTGTACCAACCCAGATAAAAGCAGATACTTTAGAAGGAGAGATAATACAGAATGTTTCCATTCAAACCTCTTTATGGACAAGAAAACCTTCATACCTTTGGTCTGTAAGAAATTTAGCAATTAAAAAAAAATACTTGGTTTAAGAAACTGACTTTTTTTACAGTATACACCAATGAAAGAAAACAATCCTTGAAAATGTTCATCGGAAATACTGCTTTCTAACCAGATGCACTTAAAAGGAAGCAGTGGAAATAGAAAATAAATCTTCTTCCTCACTAAGGGTAGCAGACTCTACAGACAGGATGATCCATTTTGAAAAGAAGTTGAGTCTTACTTGCCAGTGTCTGAACCACTCATTACGTTCCTGGGCACATGTGTAGAAAGACTTCTGTGAGGTGCTGAGTCACAAAAAAGGCTAAACATAGAGAACCAAACACCTGTCATCCCAAAGCAGTTTGCTTTCAGGTAGGTTAGAAGATCACCTTTCTTCTGCCTTCTGCTCTTGAAGATCAGTAAAAAGCTTTTTTGATACCACAAAAGGGGACAAAGACTTCTGTCAAACAAGCACTGAAGTACTGAGTCTACTGATGTTCTTTCAGGTGGCAGGTAGAAAGAATCCAACTATGTATGGTCCAGCAGTGCACCTCAAACTTCTGCTTCTGAGCGACTTTGTAAAGAAAGCTCAGGGATGTGAATTTTTTGTCCTAGGGTCTTCACCTTAAAGGCAAAATGACATGGCATGGTGGAAAAGTTCACGCAGTGGAAGGAATACTGAAAGAATAAGAGCAACCACAACAAAAGGACAGATTTTTCTCTACATGGCGGCAATACAGCACAATTAATAATGGAAAGGAAGAAGGTGGCTCCCCACCTTCCAGAACTCACAGGATAGACACTTAGATCAAAGTCACTCCTGGTGTAACACTGAGGTAACACTGGGGATAAAGTTAGACTATAAATCTTACTATCATAACTTGTTATGATGACTAATTTATTCTAGATTGAAGGCAAGGGTTTATAAAAACAAATTTATGGCCACTGTATTTATTATATTTAATTTTCTCCACAGTGAAAGCATAGTGATTTCGAAAAAAATGACCTTTTTAGAAGTGCCTTATTTAATGGCCCATTGTTGCATTATGGTGCCTGCTGCATCCAACATTTACACAGTAAGAGAGCAGAGCTCTTGTGCTCAGGAAAGGGATGATTTCATCAGTCACAGTAAATCTGGATGATTCAACATCCTATAAGGTTTTTTTAATTCTTTTTAATATCCATTTTGACCACATACAGATAAGGTTGGATGTTTGTGCTGTAAAAGCAAAAATTACATCCAAAACTGCTTGGTTTTGTTTAAATGAATTAATTAATATTTGTCTCTTTATCAAGTGTGTGGCTGCACCAAACCAACTTGGCAGAGGAACTCCAGTTCCTTTGCTAATCCCCTCTGCTCTCACGCCCTGAATTATCCCTGTATTCAAATAAAGAGTAATTACTGCTGAGTCTTACTGGCATCAGTACTAGCTCTGCCCCTGATAAAAAAGAAAAGTGAATATCTCACAGTGCTCAGGTGAACAGAGGAAGTCAAAGTGACAGAAATTCTGTGGACTCTTTATTTCCAACAGCCTTGACTCCCTTTCTCTCTTCTGCTGCCCAAAAGCAGACTCTTTTTCAAGGGATTTGCATTTTCTAATGAAGAGGAGAAGGACTAAAAAACCTGAGAAATATCTTAAAAATAACCTTCAGGCTAGCAGCTCCTTTCTTACAACAGGTGGGATTGTGTTATAGCTAACAGTTCTGTTGAAGTGTATTGAGGTACTGATATATATTGAGATAATATATTGAGATATTTCTTATAACTGTACACGAATGGTAATAATTTCTGGGATGTAAATGTAATTTTAATCTGGTAGCACAATCCTAGTGTTTGCAGACACTGCCAAAGAGGTAGCTCACTGTAATTATTTCCTCAGTCATTCCCCATGAATGAAGCACTCCAGGCAATGCTAAAATTCTGCTTAATCACTGGGAATAACACAAATTTTAAATCAAAATTATATTAGACTGCCATCTTTGTAACTTATTTCCCAATAGTTCCATTTCCTACCAAATTTTAAATTGTGCTTACATTAAAAAAACCCCCCAAAATCAGTTTTTTATGTGAAGCAGAATAGAAATGTTGCATTTTAAGAGTTTTATTAAGCTGCTCTTGGATGCAATTATGCCAGTCTCCTAGCTATAATTTTTTGCAGCAGAGAAAACAGGGTTAATGAGTTACATTAATGGAAGTGACAGTAAGCAACCAAAATGGCTTGAGAACGGATGGACCTGAAAAACGTCAAAACCCAGCAAACATAAAACAACTTAGATTTGATAATCACTGGCTCAAAGCAACACCTAAACCTCAGACCCTTGTTCTTTCAACTCTAGTGCCTGATGTTAGACCACAGCACAATCTAAATGCTACAAACCAAGCTTGCCTATGGAAATTATACTTCAAATGCATAAATGCCAAACCACAAATTTCTACCCCTCTGAAGCGTTAGTTAGAAAATAAGATCATAGATGTCCCAAGAAAATGGTTTGAGCTAATTAATATCACTTCCATGATGAATCATTGGCCTCAGTAAACAATGAATATTAATCTTCACTGCCTTTAGATAAATAATCAACAGCTAAAATAATCACAGGTTTTTGGTCTGAACTCCATCTTTTAGATGTGAGTTCCATCCAAAATGCAGTATTTCCAGCTTCTTTCCTCGCCTTGAACTTAACGTCAACATATATTCAGGAAAGAAATACACATCAAACAGAACTTAAAGAAATTGAAAAGAACAACCAGTTCCCAGGCAGTTTTCCTGTTACAGCTATAATGCACTGTTTAGTCAAATACATAAAACATTACTGGCTATGCTTAAAGGTTACTAAATATCAAAAACTTAGTGAAAAGTTCTAAAAAATAAAAACAGAAAAAATCCACACTGCAGGTGGAAATCTTATTCTAATCTAGGTAAGAAAGAAATATTTGCTGTGCATAGAGATTTGTGAGTTGGTACCCAGACTGCAAGACAGTTCCATTTTCTGAATTCTATTCTCCACATAGTTTGATGCCAATTAATTTCCGGCTTCATTTTGCTGTTAATTAGGGCTGTTCAGAGTCCAAATTTTCCAAGATGCAGATTGCCAGTAACCATATGATCATGTATATAAGGATGTGCTATTAATCCTGCTAGTTAGGTTGGAACAAAAATAACAGCAGTTTGCTGCAAGTTTACATTTTTAATACAACCTTAGTAGAAACAACTAGAAGCAGATAAAGTGAAATCATCTGGGCTTTAAATGGCAGAGATGTGCCAATTTTCCTACCTATAGAAACTGAGAATCTGTTTTCACTAAAGACAAAGTTTTTAGAAACCCTACTCTTCTCAGTGAGGTGATTATGTAAACAATTAATTCCTCTCTTCCTAAGTTAGGTCTTTGGCTTTTGTAGTGGGTTGATCTTGGCTGGATGCCAGGTGGCCACCAAGCTGCTCTATCTCTCCCCTCCTCAGCAGAACAGGGAGGGAGAAAATAAGATGAAAAAAACCCTTGTGGGTCAAGATAAAGGCAGTTTAATGAAGCAAAAGCAAAAGTCGCGCGTGCGGAAGCAAAGGAAGACAAAAGATGTTATTCTCTACTTCCCATCAGCAGGCGATGTTCAGCCACTTCCCAGGAAGCAGGGCTTCAGTATGTGTAGCGGTTGCTCCAGAAGACAAACATCATAAATAATGAATGCCTCATTGCCCAACACATTCAACGTAGTCTTTAACAGTCCATTATATCTCTCAATCTTTCCAGAGGCTTGTGGGTAATAGGAGATGTGATACACCCATTCAATACCATGCTTCTTTGCCCATGTGTTCATAAGGTTATTTTGGAAATTAGTCCCATTGTCTGATTCAATTCTTTCTGGAGTACCATCTCACCACGAAATTTGTCTTTGAAGGCCTAAGATGGTGTTCCAGACAACGGCACGGTTTACAGGGTAAGTTTTTAGTCACCCAGTAGTTGCTTCCACCACGGTGAGTAATGCTTACCTTGGTGTGTTCATGGCAGTGCTCCAATATAGTCAATTTGCCAGGCCTTACCACACTGCAAACGCAGTCATTGCCCTCTGTTCCAGGGAGATTTCACTTGTGTGGCTTGCTTGATCACAGCACATTTCACATTCATGGGCGACCTGTGTGATGGCATCCATGGTCAGGTCCACCCCTCAATCATGAGCTCATCTGTTTGTTGCATCTCCCTGTAGTTGTTCTGATGTTTCATGGGCCCATTGAGCTACAAATAGCTCACCCTCCCAGTCTAGGTCCACCAGAGCTACTTCAATTTTGGCAGCCTTGTCTACCTGTTCCGTGTGTCAATGTTCTTCAGTAGCATGGCTTTTGGCCACGTAAGAATCTACATGACATACCTTTAGAGCCATGTTTTTTACCCAGGCAGTAACATCCTGTTACAATGTGGCAGCCCAGATGGGCTTACCCCCGCGCTGCCAACTGGTCTTCTTCCACTGTTGTAGCCACCCCCATTAGGGCATTAGCCATCATCCAGGATAGAAACAGAATACAGGCCACTTTTCTTGTTCAGCAATGTCTAGGGCTGGTTGGATGGCTTTCACATCTGCAAACGGACTTGACCCCTCTTCTCCTTCAGTTGGCCTTAATGACTTGTCATGTGGGGCTCCATACAGCAGCTTTCCACTTCCTATGGTTTCCTACCACGTGACAGGATCCATCAGTAAACAAAGCATTATGCCTTTCATCTTCTGATAACTCATTATATGGTGGTGCCTCTTGGGCACAAGCCACTTCCTCAGGCAATGCTCTAAAATCTCTGCCTTCTGGCCAGTCCATGATCACTTCCAAAATTCCTGGGCACCTGGGTTTCTCCAGCTGAGCTTGTGTGATCCACGCTACCCACTTACTCCATGTAGTGCTGGCTGCGCGATGTGTAGAGGGGATGTTTCCTCTGAACACCTAGCATAGCACAGGCAATTGTTGTGCCAAAATGAGATGTGTTTGTGTACCAATGACTTCTGAAATGGCTCAAAACTCCTTATATGCTGCTTGTATCTCTTCTTCAGTTGGAGTGCAGTGGGCTTCTGATCCTCAGTATTCCTGGCTCCAAAACCCTAATGGTCAACCTCAAGTCTCTCCTGTTGTTTTCTGCCAGAGGCTCCAGGTGAGACTGTTCTCCCCAGCTGCAGTGTAGAGTACATTTTGCACAGCTGGTTCTTTCTGGACAGGCCTGGGAGCTACTGCCTGGGGCACCACTCCCAATAGTTCTTCTTTCAGGTTACTCAATAGAGAGGGCTCGCAAACTGACTATAATCTGGAATATGCATTCTCCAGAATCCCACAAGGCCTAGGAAAGCTTGTGTTTCCTTCTTGTTAGCTGGTGGAGACATAATTGCTATCTTGTTGACCAAATGCACAGGTCCATCCTGCCATTTTATTCCCAAGAACTGAATCCCCTGTGCAGGTCCCTTGGCCTTGCTTTTCTTTATGGTGAAACAAGCTTTTTTGAAGAATCTGAATGACTCTTTTTTTCCTTTCTCAAATACTACTTCTGCTTTGTTGCCCCACATGATGATATCATCAATGTATTGTAGATGTGCAGGCACATCACCCTTTTCCAGTATAGTCTGGATCAGTCCATGACAAATGGTAGGGCTGTGCTTCCACCCCTGGGGCAGCTGATTCCTGGTGTATTGGACAGCCCTCCATGTGAAAGCACGGAGTGGCCTGCACTCTGCTGCCAAAGGGATTGAGAAAAACATATTGGCGGTATCAATTGTAGCATAACACTTGGCTGTCTTCAACTCCAGTTCATACCGGAGCTTTAACATGTCTGGTACAGCAGCACTCTGGTGGCGTCACTTCTTTCAGGCCACAATAGTCTACTGTTAACCTCCACCCTCCATCAAACTTTGGCACTGGCCATATGGGACTATTAAAAGGTGAGTGAGTCTTGCTGATGACTCCTTGGCTCACCAGTTGATGAATCAGCTCACGGATGGGAGCCAGGGAGTCTCAGTTTGTGCGATATTGCCACTGGTGCAGCGTCCTGGTAGCAGTTGGCACCTGCTGTTCTTCAGCTTGCAGCAGCCCCACAACGAAGGGATCTCCTAGAGGCCAGACAGGGTAGATAGCTGTTTGATCTTCTCTGTATTCACAGTGGCTACACCAAAAGCCCATCGGTAAGCCTTTGGGTCCTTGAAGCACTCTCTCCCGAGGTAGTCTATGCCAAGGACACAAGGGGCCTCTGGGCTGGTCACAGCTTTCTATGGATGGGAAATTAGAATCCAGTTTCATGTTTCGTATCAAGCTACTTTGTGAAGAAAGAAAACAAGGAAAATAGGGAATTCCAATTTTAAACAATAATTAAACTGTATATTTGGAGACAGAAACAATCAACTACTAACGTCAAAAGTACTGCATTAGAGCAGGAAAATAACCTTTTTTATTCGGTCAAAGAACAATGCATTTACTTACTTATCTTTGCAAGAGGAGATAACCCCTGTTATTCTGTGGTATCTAATAAGAAGCACTGGCTGTTAACGAATTACAGTTTTCTCTGAGCACAAATCAAAGTTTGATTGCTATACTATGAAAGTGAAGTAGTAAGCTCTGTGTCTTTTGGAAACGTACATCAAAGTTTTTGAGAAGGAACTGTCTGGATTTTTGGCCTGTTTTTCCTGAATAAAATGCCTTATGTTTAGATATAAGTTACTTGTTACCAGCTATCCTCTCTTTATTCATCTGATCTCAGGATGAGTCTTTTCCATTGGGCTTCCTTATGTTTTTATTGCATTTGCATTCAGTGGCAGGCAAATGCTAACCATATAGACTACAGAAAAGGCTATACTGAATACTCAAAGTGTTTTATTTTCTAACCTCATCCACTCTCTATTTACTTATTAGTCAAGTTGACACTGCTTTTAAAGTCAGTATGTTAAAGAGCAATTTCAGGTACTGTTCCTATTACATTATCCTCTGACATTTTAAGAAGATTTTTCTCTTTACTATTGCCACATTAAAAAACTAACTGAATAAATTCCAAGGAAGGACACTTGTTCAAACGAACAGGAGAGAATTGAAATGTTAGACATCATGGAATATCTCTGAGGAGGGTCAAAAGCACGAAATAAGGTGCAAAACCTGACAAACATTTTCCCACGGGATGGTGCTCACTTGAGACACCTTCCACAACAGTGTCTGTTACAAACATAATACATAATGTTGAAGTCAACGTGTCTTTTTGGGGGGGGTTTGGCTTTGGTTTTTTTCTTCCATTAAAAGCATTCAGGGCTTTAAATTTTTTTACTGTTTGAAATCTAGTCAACAGGATTCAGGGAAAGATCCCTTTTCTGCTCTAAGGTAATAGCTTCATTTTTCTAGTCAGAAAGTGAAAAGAAAAACTACTGTGAATATATGTGAAAATATCAGTAGTCACCATGGTTATTAACATCATAAGGAAAAAAAAAGACAGAGAAAGAAAGATGACTGGCACTTGAAAACGTTCAAAACCCCTTTTCCCTCCAATGAAACAGATTTCTAAATACTCAATTTCCAAGGACAGTGTAAAATCTGGATTAATATATGGGTCAAATACAAGACACTGAATGACGTTGAAATTCTACTTAGTTAAGCTACTGAATGATCAAATCACAAAGCGAACTGATTCAAAAAGGAAATCAAATATCAGCCTTGTTTTTATGGACTCTCAAATCTCATATAACATGGAAACAACCAACTGAGTTTCAATGCAAGTGTTCCTTGTGCATTTCCTCATATCCAGCCTTTCATAAGCCTGCGGGACTGATTCTCTCTTTACACCCTTTCTGATCCATTCATCTACTTTTGCTTCACATCTGTCTTAATGGAATGATGCATTAGTGCCAAGACTTTTATAAATAGCAGCACTTACATTCAAGATGAGCATAATTCACACTGCTGTAGTCAATGGGAGTCTCTAAGGCTTTGCAACCTGTGTGTAAAAGTGCGGTTTAGGCTGAAATCTGGCTTGCACGGATTTCATGAAAATGGGAATCTGTGGTTCTTTAAGAGGACAATTCAATGAAACAAGTAGTGGGTTTACGCTTGGCCAGGCAGACTGCACTCTCAGAAACACCAAGTTTTCAAGTTACCATGTTTTTGCTTAGTGATTACTGTCTAGCATGCACAATATCCATTAATAAAAACTAAGTTTGTATTCATGTAGAACGCAGCACCCCAGGCATACTATTAATCAATAGAAGAATAGGGGGTTCTAGACTTGGACTAAGTAGCACTTCCACACATGGAACAGTAGAATTACTGAAAGGAGAAGCTTCCAGAAGTAAATTGTCCAGTTTTCATATCTGGATATGATCTGCCGAAATGAGACCATAACGTAAGCTTAGAGAAGGAAGTACAATTGCCCAAAAATTACTGCTGCCTGAAACCCTAGTACACCAGTTAGTTATCTGGGGATAACTTTGTGTGTTTACTGTCTTAAAGACTACAAAGGTCTAGTGGATAGAAAAAAAACAAGCATTCAATAGATATCCCCAGGTGTTTCTGTAAAACTACTTGCTCTTTGTGCTGCTGGAATAGTGCAAAGGGATCATAGCAACTAGTCCGCTGTCTGTCTGTAAGATTTTTTACGCTATTAATTAGAATAGTTCTTCAGTAACCTTACTGTATTAACATGTAAACACATGACCTTAATTTCCATCACAAGGTATTTTATTCTTTTCATTTTCTTTTATGCTTTTATTCCTTTATACCTTAGAAGAGGTAATAGGCTAACAAGAACAGTAGATGCAGCTAAGAGATGTTAATCTTCCTACTAACTCTCACAAAAGCAAAGAAATTGCATGTTAAGGTTAAAAATCTGAGCTATAAACACAGACTTATGCACATAAACAACTTTTATTTTAGCAGAGTTTATACATATTTTTTTTTTACATTGATAAATACTGAAGAGAAAGGGAGGTTTGTAATGCATGCTTTGAAATTATTTTTTCTATTTCTAAGATTCCTCCAAAACCTCCCTTTTTCCTACATGCCGTGTCCTTGTGTCTGACACCAGAATAACAGGGGACCAACAACTATAATCTCTTAATTCTGCACCTCTAGCATGCTTGGAGTCCAGTCTGGCAATTTTTTATACCAAAATTAGAGATAAATCTCTCAGAGTCCCACTGAAGTCAATACAACTATTTAGGACTATAAGTACTGCTCAGCTTTCTGCTGCTACATCTACCAAATATAGGATTGGATCTTTAGGTCTTAATTTAGTGATTTAATTTCTATTCAGGGAAGTATTTAAGAACATATCTCCTTTGGTGAATTATTGCATGCTCTTCACAGTATGGAACTGCTGACAATAACTAAATCCTTCTCTCTTGAGATCCGAAATGTTTCTCTCTGTAGCTGCTTCCTTTGTATTGCAAAGATACCCACCATGTACATACATCCCTGGGAGCTTTCTACTTCATTCCTTTCAAGAAAGACACTCTATGAGCTTAATATGGATAAGTCAAATAAATACTATTCAATGAAGACTAGACTATGTGCCTCCTGGTTTTCTTTCCTCTCTTAGCCACAAACTGCCATGCAATTTCTCTATTATTTTCACCAGTACTCTTATTATACCTCTGCTTCTAACACTTCAATGGTTCAATAGCTTGACTGTCCAGAAATCATTCATGTCAGGTGTCACGCAGTGTTGACATTAGTACCTAAATGACAAATACCTCCTTCTCCAGCGTCCATCAGTTTGCATTTAATGCATCATGAAAGTCTATTGTTCTTTCCCAGAAAGGAAAATGGAGAATAACTGGAGCCTGTCAAATCTGCTTCTTGTGGTCTGTCAGCACTACAGGTGGTGAACATCAGTGTTGAGTGGAAGGAACAAGGAATGGTGTACTTAACTCAGCCTCTTAGGGATCCTCCTGTTTGCCCACTTGGGCAGCAGTACAAGCAGGCAAGCATTGCTTCACCGTCTTGCTAGTACAGAGTGCTGATCACACAGCAGATCAGACACACGACTGACCACAGGCTTAACCTCATGCTCCCGGGAATATGACCAGGCTGTCCCACCTAACCTACCTAAAACCCAAGTCCACACAGACAGTAAAATAAATAAATAAATAAATAAAGCACACCTCCAAATGCAAAGCCTACAGCTATTATGTGTGTAACTGCCCTGCTTTACACAAAACCTGCTGCTGTGTCAGGACTCTGACCTGATTGCTCTTGTTGAATCAGAATGAGAGAGCATCAGAAGCTGCCTGCTGAGCTCTGACACAAAGCTCCGCTCCTCTTGGCATCCTCCACTTCTGAAACTTAATAAAAGAAACCCACTTACTATTTGGCAGTAATTAGTCCTTAAAAGTGCCTTGCAAATACAGCTAATTGATTAAGTAGCCTGTGCAATAGCATCAAAACACTAGTTTTAATTAACATTCTGAAAACCTGCAGTTCATACAGAGTAAAAGAAACCTTTTTCATCAACCAGGTGTACAAAAGAGGGAGAGGAACAGAGAAAATAAAAAGGTACAGATTCATTTCTCAGTAAGCCTTCTATGCTAATTCTGTAGCCTTTTCCATTGTCCTGTGCAAGGTTTTCATTTCATACTAACCCCCTTTCTTTTCCCCCTAAAATAACATGCTTGTTTTAACAAAAAGGACATTCAATTCCCACAACTCCCCTACCTTTATTTCAGAGGTATTTAATGTCTCTAAAAGCTATGCCTGCAGGTGACACCTGCCCAGCCCAGGGATCTGGCATCACTAATCATCTGCAGAAAGATCTCACAATATTTGCAGACAATATAAGTCATCCTGGTTTCTAGCTCAGGTCACCCCTTTCTCTATTCTAAATAATCAAATGCATCTAATCAAACAGAACAGTCTTGCCTGTCTTAAACTCCGAGATACCTGTGTTTGGGATTGTTAACCTAACCAACACTGACATTTTACACCAAAGGGGGTGTGGATTTTATTGTGATCTTGTTATATAAGCTGTTTCATGTTCTGGGCATGAAAAAAGGTTTGTTAGTTGTTCATCAGCATTACTTTAGCACAAAGTGAAGCAGTGACCCCCTAACTCATGCTCGGCAGCTTACAGCTTAATTGGCAACAGGGCTTAGACACTCTCTGGTCTCAGTATCCCAACACCGGAGCAGGGGGAAGAGAGACAGACTGGGTTGTATTTTTCAATCTGGAGGATACTCCCTTCAGAAGACATACATGCAGTTTGTGTGCATAAGGAGAACGTCTTGACTCTGCAGTGCCAAAAGTAGTCTGAAATTCAATATTCAAATGCGTGTTTCTTTGTATGATGTAACGGCAAAGTACATAGGTTGCTGATAACACAGGCCAGTACCTTCCAGTACAGAGATGGAAGTGATAGCAAAGGATATCTTTAGGCTAAACTTGTACTTCCCTGATCCATGGTTAGCTGTGTATTTGCCTGTCCATTTGGTGTAAATTAGAGCCACCATGAGACTCTATTACTGCACTACTTCTGCTCTCTGTACCTGCAGACAGCCATACTTGGTACTGGTTAGTCAAACGATGCATCAGAAGTGGCCTGAACAGACACAGCATGACTCATGAAATCAAATGGATCTCAGGAACAGTTTGCTCATTAAAACTTGCCTTGCCTACTGATACTGCCCCACAATATGGAAACCAAGATGGAGATGGGCACAAGAGCTGGCACTTGGTGATGAAAATGTGAACATTGTCACCATTGACTTTTTTTTTTTTTAATTACAGTTTAGCGAGAGGGCATCTAACAAATAAATGTATTTTTCTATTCCCATTGTTTGCACCAGTATTTGAAAGAACAGTGAAGCAATTAATTCAGCACAATTCCTTTTGAAGGCAATAGTGTCCTTTTCACTTTTCTTCATGGGCAAAATCTGAAATACTAACCCACTGCGTACTCCTCTCTAGAATGAAGTCCTGCACATATTCCTCTTAAGATTTACAGCATATACATGAAGAGTTAGAAATGGTAATAAGAGAAAATGTGCCTATATTTTCCTATACAGATTTAAATCTTTCCTTTAGAGACATTTAAATCCCAGTAAATTGCCCCTTGCATACGAAGCTTTCTTTTTAAATCTTAGAGCAAATTCCACTGCTTCTCTGTTGCATAATGAAATAGCCAATCATGCTGAGGAGGTGATGTTAAGCTTGCCCGAGCTTGCAGCAATGGTTGAGAACATTTCATACTTCAGAAATACCATAAAATCCTTCATCACAAAAATTCAATTTTTTATAATCCCCAGGAGTCTCTAGGCTGTATCTGACATTAAACCCCCAAAACAAGAAACCAAGCCCAGACATGTTCACCTCTCATTCTAGCCTCCACCCTCATTTAGCTCTTTAAAACAACAAAAAAATTCTTTTTCTTCATTGTTTTGTTTGAAATCTACCCCAGCGGGAAATACATACATGCACAAACATATGTATCCCTTTCTCTTCTGCAAATGGGTATCTAGTCCCAGTTTTGCCTAGGAAATAATTAATAGAGAACCAAGTTTTTTCTTCTAGTTTGTCTAAAGAAGATCCTTTTCAAAAGACAGCATTCTAGTTTTTTTAAACAGAATAAATTAAGTAAGAACAGGCTCCATGTGTAATATTCACTTCAAACAGCCATCACTGAAGTTCCTAAGGTGTGATAGTTTGTTTCAGATGTATTTATTCTAATTGGCTTACAATAGCTGTTCCTATCATGCAGCACTCCATTCTGACAAAGCGCACATAAAATTGTTGCGGTTTTGCTATGGGAGCCCAATGCTCAGCTCCTAGGAACATGAACTATTTAAAAGACATGTAGATTTGGCACTTAGGGACATGGTTTAGTGGTGGACTTGGCAGTGTTAGGTTAACAGTTGGACACGATCTTAAAGGTCTTTTCCAACCTAAACGATTTGACGATTCAATGTTTGTCTTGGTCTACACAATCATAGAGCACACAAAGGGAAAAAATGCATATAAAGAATACCATCAGCTCCGAAGACTTGAACACAGTAAAATATGTCAGGCTTGCATTTAGATAAACAAGAAAGAGGTTCATTTAACATTTACATCTGCAGCTGCCATCCTTTGACATTCCAGTTATCTGCTGTCCATGTAGTTCTCAGTTGTGAAGGAATGGAGGAAATAAAGCAGTATTTAGCCACTGGTAGTGTTCATCTGCCAAAAGAGGCTGCCCATTGGCACTGGAAATAAACACTTCCAGCGGAGCAGAGCTCATTCAGTGAATAAGCTGGTTTCTGAGAAAGATTGTACATGAGAAATCTGCCTTTGTTCAGGGGGGGGAAAAATCACCCTCCTTAGCTAAAAAGTTTTTAAAATATTGCCTTTTTATCACATCTCCTTTCTCGTATCTACCCTTCTATTTGTGTTGTATTTTTCTACATAATGTTCCTTTGTCCTTCTTACTTTTCATGCAACATCTATAGTGGTAGTGGTTGTTGAGAGACTTCTCCAGATAAGAAACCGACCAAATAATTTTTCACCCAAGGAGGAACAGACCTTTATCTTAACTCATTCAGAATAATCATCAGTAATATTGTAAACACACATAAATTGTTCCTGTGTCCACAGAGACTAAAACTATTTTCTAAAACAGAACTGAATACAGTACTATTTATAAAAGTAGTTAAATTGTAATTATCGATATTTGTGTTGTATCTCTCAGCAAAGACAATGTGCTCAACAGCAATTAAATGTCATTTATTAGACATTTCTCAGAGGAGTTCAGAAAGTTACTTTTTGTTTATAGTCTTCTGGAGAGGTCGTCTTGTTAAAGAAAGAACCCTCCCTAAAAAAAAAGGAAAATGCTTTTGCATTCTGAAAACCTTCAGCTCTGAGGTAACACAATTCCTCTCCAATTCCAAAGCGTACTGTGAGGTCAAGTGAAAACTGGCTGAATGACCAGGCCCAGAGGCTTGTGATCAGTTGGTCAAAGTCCAGCTGGAAGCAAGACCCCCAGGGGCTGATACTGTCTAACATCTTCATTAATGACCCAGATGATGAGGCAGAGTGCACTCTCAGCAAGTTTGCAACAGTATCCTGGCTGTGTTCAGAAAAACATCCCAGCAGGTCGTGGGAGGCGATGCTCTACTTGACACTGGTGAGGCCTCAGCTGGAGTCCTGCATCCAGTTCTGGGCTCTCCAGTAAGATTTTGCACAATATTTCCACTCAGACATAACAGCCATGAAGTCACATTTATTAGTTGATTTTAGGGAACTTTAATCTCCCTCCAAAAAACTCAAACAATCATAACAACATAACAGGTCTATAGCAGATCCCCAAAGAAAACCCTAACTGTGTACAAAATATAGCTGAATCCTAGTTCTTTGATATCTCCATCAGACAGATCAAAGTAATTTACCAGTTCAGTGGTTCTGCTACTGTTAAGCTTCTACCTTTTCCTCTCTTGCCCTATGTTACTTACTTTCCCCTGTTTAACTCCCTCTGCCCTTCCCAAATTGCCAGCCAAAGTCTAGTTCCTGTAAGACATCTCCTTGCCCACCAGTGTCACAGAACTCGCACGCAGCTGAGGTCTTCCTTGCACATCAACTGGGCCTTTGCCATCACACAGCCTCATGAATGAGGAAGAAGGTCACCAGGGATGACTCAGAAGCAGAACTGCTCATGGTCTTGCCCTGTACATTTACATTTTGTCAGCCACTGTTAGGTACGTCACTCTCAGCTGTAACACAGTAGCATCACCAGCAAAAAGAACATTGGCAAGAGGTGGCATCAACCAGCTGCTAAGCATGGATCTTGAATATCAAATGTCAGTCGTAAATAGGCCATGAATAAATGATGTGCAATAGTCAATGTTTCACTTGGGAATCACCCAGTATTTTCAAATACTTAACACACCCACAGTGCCAAGGATGGGACCGTATATCTTATGTTCACAGGATCCTTCTCAACTGCTCAACACTTCCTTTCTGAAAAAAAAGATGAATATGGCATCTGGAAAAGGAGAAGAGATGAAATACACTGTCCGAAAGGGACATATCCTAGCAACTTGCCTTCGGGTTGCGGCTCTACCTGGCTGAATACAATAGTTCACCACAGTTTTCATCAGTGCTGACGTCATGTTTAAGTGAAAGTGACTTGATATCTCTGCGGCTCAGTAATTGGATTTGGAGCCTTTAACCTCCTGGTCACACGGTCAGATCCAACTCCAGTTCATAGAATCTGAAAATCATTAGTATCGCAGATCTCTTTGGTGGCATATATGAAATGAATGTGTGACTTCAGCCCAGTTGCTAGTGGGAATGAGTCCCTTGTCAACCCTGTCAGCGGAGAAGCAAGGGATTAAATGAGTAAGGAACACAAATTAGCTTTATACCCCGAACGGTGGTCTCTCTGGTCAGAGCTGAGAAAATTTATCTGGTGAGTTTTACAGCTGCTTGCTTGGCACTAGTCTTTACGAGTATAAAATGTCAAGCTTGAGGACTACATATTATTTTTTTTTTAGGGCTAGCGACTACATTTATTTTGGATAAAAGAAAAGAAGAATGAAATGCACATCTGACTTTCCTTTAAAAGTTGTTCAGCTCAGCTGCGTTTGATTCCCATTTTTCAGAAATCTCAGCAGGCCAGAAGTGGCCAGCAGCAGTGTAGACTGGATCTGGTTAGGATAACTATATCCGGAGGTGGTTGTACCTTGCATGAAACTGGACTACTAAAAATGCCACCAGAGCAGAATCCATAGCCTCTTATGAGATCTTCAGCTTATTGGGAGCAGAACATCAGTTGAGGGTGGGGGCAAGAAAAAGAAAAAAAAAAAAGGAAAAAAAAAAGAAAAAAGAAAAAGGAGTGATTCTACAAACATTTATCTAACAGTTACAACAAACTCTTACACTCAAACAGTGTGTAATACTTTTATACTCAAGTGGGTTTCAACCTGTGCTGGATTCTCCAGCTATGACAGCGGCACATACAGACAACATTTGCCAACAGGGAAGGAAAGCATGGGTAGCTGATGAACCTGGCTCTCTTGTCAGTGATAACAGCTTTCACCATGAAATGTTTACAATAAATGCTAAACCCACATAATCCGCTTTTTAAAGCAGATTTTAAAGCCAGTCCTAGTCCTCAAAATGTCAGGGGTGTGTAAGCTTTTCAAAACACATGCTAAAGTTGAATCTTTAGTTCTCAAACAGAAACAAAAAAACCTCCACAGATGAAGTTTTTAAATTTCACCATACTTTTGTTTTTCAAAAGACCAAAATGTCCACAAAGTTCAAAGAGCATGAAGAGAAAGACAGAATAATTAAAAGAAAATAAATTTTAAAAAAAACTCACAGAGATGCAGAGGCAAGGTTTCAAAAGACTTACAAAGCACTAACATTTATTTGCCTCTTGTTTTACAAATTGTTCACTGAATCCCAAATGTAGACAAAGTATTTGCAGAATCCCAAATGCTGTTCACATGCATTTTAATACTTGTTTAGTGTGATTTTTTTATATTCAGTTTTGAATTTATTTGTATTGGGTTTGTTTCTCTTAAAGCATCTGTTCTTCTGTTTCTTTTTACATGACTGGCACTTCCCTAGTGTAAATGACTGGACTGACATTTATTGGATTGGGCTTCACACAGAGCACCTGTGAGCAATATGTGCTGTGTGTGACTTTCCTATGCAGCCCTAGTAATTTTAATTGGTTTTGGCATGTTTTTCCTGCCATATACCGTAACTTGACCTTTGCAAATATTAATTTCATTTTGATGTTTATGAAATGAAGTTAATATTCCAGAAAAGTAAAGTCCTGTTTTAGTCACAGAAATAAATACAGAAAAGGAAGTGGCAGCACAATTTTTTTTTTCAGCCAGTTTCCATGAAACCTTGGCAAAGTAGGTGGTGTAACTATAGAGTAATGTAAATGTCTGTAGAGCATAAACCCCATGGGGGTAGAAAGTGGTGCAAAATAAAAATATAGGAATATTTAGAAAAAAAACAACCCTATCTCAGTTTTTAGGAAACACAAGTTCTGATTATATCTATTTCTTTTTTTTTATCAAGCTTATAGTATTAATTGTAGAAGCTACTATAAAACACTTAGCACTTTTATCATATAGTAAAGCATATTTTTTTTAAAAAAGAGTATAGCAATGTTTGCAAAGCCTGGTGAATTGGGCTAGTTAGTTATTCTTACTTTTTTTTCAGGTAAAACTGATGTATTGAGTTTTCCTCAAGACTCAGAATGGGCTAGGAATAGACAAGGGATTTGAAGCCAACAGTTCTTGAGTTCTATTCTCATGGAAAACAATTAAACAATACTGCCTTATAAATGGTGAAAGGTATGCAAGAGCACTACTTCAGAATTAGCAAAGAAGAAGAATTTCCTTAAGGAATTATGTACACCATGCCAGGTGTATTAACCCTTTTAACTCTTAAACCGTTCATAATTTTCTATATAGTGTCACTCTAACAATGAGAATAGGCAAATATTTCCATACCAGAGAGTAGGGTATTGTCAGCCAAAACCACTCAAGTTATTCGCTGTTATGATTTTACATACCATGACTTCAAACTATCTAAGCTGGACTGAATTTTAGCTACACGAAAATATTTTTTTTCATATTTAGTTGTGGTTTTTTGGTTTGATTTTTTTTTTGGTTTAGATTTGTTTCTTTGGTGTTGTTTTTTTTTTTTCCCCATGAGGTTTTTACAGTATTTTTAATTCTTATCTTCTATAAATGGTCATTGAGCTTTGGATTCCTTTTTAATTAAGGGGGAATATTGGAAGGTATCAATTAAAGGCTGTACACACCTCCTCAACTAGTAGTTTGACCGATAATGTATTATTTATTAAATGTCATCAGTAGTTGGTATGGCACTAAAATAGGTCCAGATTTTGTAACAACAACGACAACCTGATGACATAGTACTTACTAACAGGCTGTGCTAATGAGGTTTGGCAGTGATTACTTTCCTCTGAGGTTTGGAGGCTACCAGCCACAGGACTGCATTAAAGATTTCACTGTTTAGACTTCCCAAAAGGAAACAATATAGAGGAAAATGGGATCAGACTGCAAAGTGCTCAAGGTAAATGAAAGAGCTATGAGAGGTCACATGGTATCATTCTTCAAATGACTAGGGTTATTTTCTATCCATAATAAGGCCACTTTATAATGCCACAGCATCTAAAGGTGCCTTAGACTAAATAAGAATCTGACCCACGATGCTTAGCTCATGAAAATTCAAAGGCAGCTACTTGTTAGTACTCACTTAGCAGGACTTCTGGGTATGAAAGCAATGCGTGTTAGATAGCCGAGTAGCCCATAATAGCTAATAGCCCATCAGCCTGAAATAATCATCAGCAGGAAAGAAATATCGTGAGCTGGATCTTTACCTGGTGTAAACTGACATAACTGAGGACAGCAGAAGGCAGATGAGTCACTCTGGCTAATAAGCTTACAGAGTATGTTCCAAACAAAGAAAATCTTTTTTATTTTGCAGTAAATATTACACCTGTATGTTTGTCCCCATTTCAAAACCATAAAATAAATTGAAAAATACTAATGCCAGCTTTAAAACAGTAACAGAATTAGGCCCAGGACTATGACCTTTTCTTCCTATACTGCTATATTCAGTAAAATGGGATCTATTGGTTTCATTTCCCTGGCGCAACATTCAGACAACCCTTCAAGCAGAATTATTGCTTCTATTAAAATGTGTACCATCTTCTAACTCTTCCAGTTTTCTCAACTTAATATGAAACAATTGAGAGTTATATCAGTACATTAGAAAAGAATTATCGTTATCAGCAGCCTCAGAAGTCCTGATTAACGTAACTATCTCTTTCTTCTAACTGAAGATGCCACAGGAAGTACTAGTCCTTCTTGAACAAGTATGTAATTAAAGCTTTGTAGAGTGCACATTTTTTTTCAAAGTGCTCAATAACTCCTGGCTGAGTAAAAGCATTCCTTTCAGTTACTACAAGTTTCTAAGTAAATGTACACATAGAACAAAAACCCCAAAAGTCTTGAATACTAAAGCCACCTGCTTAAAACAGTATATTATAAAAAACCCGCTTACTACATCTACTACACTTAACATAACACAGACTTACACTGGTGAATGCTGTGGGACAAATTTCCCCGCTCAGTAAAATAGACACAGGGGTATCCTTTCTACGTATGTACCCACAGAGATGCAGTTCCTGCACCATGGCAACAGCTTCATAAAATTGGGAAGATGAGGAATTCAGGGCCAAAATAACATGGACAACAAAGCAGGTCTCCAGAGATGCTGACTGTCTGCAGCTTCTTAAGTAGCCCATGAAGAAGGTTCTCAACTGACGAGCACTATGTGAGAGACCACAGATGCAGGATTCCCTTCAGTTCTTGCATACCAGAAGTGCTGTTCACATAATGCGGAGCTCCTAAGCACGTATTATTCCACAAGACAGCTTTCATAGGCTGAAAGGAAACTTTCAAACCTTCTGATAATGTCCAAAGAAGTGTAAAGCCTAGTGACATCCACGCACATTCCTAGCCACATCAAGTTTCTAGGTGGCACTGGTGTGGCTCATTTTCACTTCTGAAAACTGGCCCAAAATTGAGAAAATTCTTTGTGTTTTGTACTAAGCCTCTATGAATTATATACACTAGTGATACATCATCTATGTAAATACGTGCACAGTATAGAATTAGTATACTTGTATGTGTGGGAATGGCAACATTAAAAAGAAAATAAATAAGCCTGCCCAACTGAAATTTCATTATTTTTAACAAGGGATGTTTTACTCTGATACACGAGTGGGAGGTTGGATGGAAAGTCAGTGTGATTAGATTTTATACTTTTCTAGATTCTAAGAGATCAAGGCCTAATCTCTTTGTTTCTCTTCTACTCTCCTCGGGGGGGGGGAAAAATGGGTAGTTAAAGTTTGGTTGAATTTGTATGCTGGGGGACTTGGTTATGTGGTATAAATGTGATCCACCCCTCCCCTCCTGACTCTTTTCTGTTCTGTACTTTTTCCAGTTAGGGTCCCCAGTGGCTGAAGCAAATGCCAAATTACCGGCCTGAGGCTAAGCTATAACAGCAGCAAAATTCCAATTTTAAAAATCTGATTGAAGAATGTGGGGCTTTATCTACATACCAGTGTGTGTGTGAAACAAGAGGGTTTTCTTCTTTCCTCTCTTGGCCCTGTGAGCAAACAGAGAATCCACTGAAAATACTGAAATGAGATCATATAAGCTGATAAGAAAACTCACAGAAGAAGTAACCATGAGTCTGTATAACTGCAGCAGTACCTCTGAGTCAAATTGCCTATGACAAGACATAGATGGTCACGTTTCTAGAGCCCCCTCTGTGTATATGCAGTGACAACGTGTCTGCAGCTACCATGAGTGCACGCAAGGTCTGTATGTAAGAACTGAGACGTTGCACCCGCAATCCATCACATTGTGTTCCTTTAGAGGTCTCCACTTAGGCTTTTTCAGCAGCCTCCTGTAGCTACAGGGTCACTAGCTTCCCATTTTCCCTTGTGGCATCCCAGGTGGCATGTTCCATTAATTTGGTCTCTCTTTGGATGAAACTGTTGCATCTTATTTTTCTTATATGGCGTTAATGGAGTGAAACCAACTGCCTGTGATTAGAAGCTTACCCAGACACTCAGAATAATCCTCCCAAACAGGCATGCTCTCTGCGCAAATATACACAAAACCAGGGAGTGAGGACCTGCACCATCCTTACGAAAGGCCTATACCCAGCCCCTTCTGCCCAAGTTTAGGAAAGAGCATCCCTGTCACAGACATGCTACAGATGCTGTTGCGTCACATCCATGGCCTTGCTGAACGCTTCACTTTTCTAAAGGCTAACAACCCAAAACCTGCTGCACAGGTCACCTTGGGAAGGGAGTTTCATGCCTTGGTGCTTTTTTGAAGGTAGTCTTTTGTGCTGGTCTGTCCCAGAGATTGGTGATTGACATTTCTTGGTAAATACTGACTGATACTGCCAGGAAACAGGTGAGCTCTTAAGACCTGTGCTGAAAAAGGAATGCTCCTTGAAGAACTCGTTTGGGTTATATGATCCAAGAAAGATACTAGAGCATAGGAGACATGAAATTCAGCTCTTATTCTGTTCAACCCTCTAAACAAAGTTCCATACTCCAAGTTAAAGTATGTATATTATATCTCTTTTCATTAGGCACAACATTCAAACGCTATCATCTCACCTACAGTGTCTCTCAAGGACACTGGTGTCATCCCCAGGGTTACTTCCTTCTCTTTCACCATTTCATCTGTCGTTGGTTCCCCTTTCCTAACACCGCTCCTGTATTTAACTTTGTGCTGCTGGCCAAATGAGCAGATATGCCAAGGAAAATACACTGCACCACCGATACCGTACAGACATCTCTGTGCTACACACAGTGGTTGTGTGTATATATGTACATGCATACATGTACATACACATGCAATTCTAAGCACATAAATAGCTTCTTTCCTTCTCTTCTGCCAACATGTGCTTATATGCTTACATTTTTACAAGTACACAAGGATTCACTAAGGGACTACGACCCGTTCATTTGCAGTGTTTACTTCAGCAGTTACTGCAGCTGCCCCTTACCCTGAGGGTAGCTGAATCCAGACCTGGCTACAAGGCTGTTTTTTTAAAACATGGCTCAAAACTTTATTTTAGTCCTCATCACCAGGCCCAATAGTGCATGAGGCTTACATGCCACTTCAAAATGTTTCTTGTTAGGGATGTTTGAGCTCACTTTACTGTTAAAAACCACTAGGAGTCTGGGAGTTTGAAGGTTTGATTTCTAAGTAAATTGTCCTTGGTTTGAGCTCCATTTGGAAGAGATCGCTGGGAAAGGATCAGAAAAAGGGTAAATAACACAAGGAAAACTAGTTATAAAACTGAGTTAGAGAGGAAAGACTAGGAAAAAGAACTCTATACAGCTATTCTTATGCCATACACAAAGACCACCGGGTAAGTTTTATAAAGAACACAACTAGCTGAGCACAATTGTGGTCTTCAAAATATGCAATTCAAAATCAAAAGCGGGGTTTGGGGTTGCTTCTTTTCTCTCCAGACTGAAACACTTCTCAAATAGATGTAAAGTTCCAGAAAGAGATAGAAATAGGTGAACTTCCTTAAGTGGTTTGTGACTGCTGAGAGAATGGCCCTTTGGCAGTCTTCTTTTCAGGTCTTTCCTGCTATCACAAAGTCATCTTTATCCCAAGCTCTAAATGATCTTGAAAGTTGAATACCTTTCTTATGAAAAACAATTCAGAGACTTACAACATTTAGGTAAGATAATCCAAACCAGTGCTTACTAAATACCTTTGCAATTTCATGGTAATTCTGTCCTTAAAAAAATCCTGCATATGGCAAGTCTGTTATAGATGACATTGGGATTAGAGAAAGTCATAGCTAGTTGGCTGGATGCATGCAGGTATACCATTAAAAATATGTACTTGATCATTTAGATCATCAGTCAAGCAGTGATCAATGATATGAACATGACCTTCACCACATCTGGTGAAGAATTCCTAAAAGGGAATGACTGTCAGCTTCAGCCTTGAGTCTGATAAAATATTTTTTACACATAAATTGTAACTTCATTCCGAGTATCAGCCCTATAATGACCTTCTCCCATGCCTTGTGCATAAGGCGATTTGCTGCAAGCTTCCTTTCCATGGCCATTGCCATTACACGCACCAATGCTTGCTTCAGTACAAGCCATTCGCTCCTGGTGCGGAAGACTGCAATTTCACATTTCACTGCATAGGAGCAGGAACAGCAGCAGACTGGACAGGGACCCTACAAGATCATCATGACTACCAAAGATCAGCCAGGCAACGAGCAACTGTGGAAAACACATTACTATTCAAAAGAGCCTTTTACCTACCTTAATTTAGACATGTACAGAATCAGAAGGCACCAGCACGATAAGGGCAGAATCAATGGAAACTACATTTTCATTTAAAATGGAACTATTGTTGCTTTAAGAGGCAGATCTATTTTTAACCTTGTCCACTCAGTTCTATTAACAGACAACAAGATACAGAGCAGTTCTATATGGCTTAAAATGTCTCATATCAGATGGCAGATTGCAGATTCATTTATCGAGTTACTGGGAAGGGCAGGGGGTTATTTCTCTTAGTCATAATGTAAATGTAAGGAAGAAAATCCAGTAGCATTTAGGGAGGGGAAGAGAAGAAGAAAAAGCAAGGAGGAGTAATTGGGGTCACATCTACTGAACACAGAGACATTTCCAGAACAGAGTCCAAGTGAGTTGCAGACAGCATGAGTGAAAAGAGGGGGGCAAGTGATAAAGTACAACTCACGTGGCCTTTCAAAGCTTTTCTGGCAGAACAAGAAAAGTAATTACACATTGTCTCGGCAAACATCGGTGGCACCACCTGGTGTATTCACAGAGAAATCCCAAGAAGGGATTTTTCAACTTAACTTTGATAAATGCTGCGCTGGTACCAACCCCTTTGCATTACACAGAATCTCGAGAAGGTATCAGCCCAGGAGCACTGTCTGAAACGCAAGCCTCCAAGATACGCAAGTGATGGAAGTTAGCTGAAGACTCCTGGGTAACAAGAGCTCAAAAAAGGAGGGAAGAGAAAAAAGCCTCAATTCCCCAGACTACTAAAACTGATTCTGGCTCCACAGTCATAAACATATAAAACCTCCTGGACCTTGGAAAAAAAGAGGGTGGTGAAGAATATCCCTGCTGTCTCAGCCAGCACCGCTGCTCCTAAGGCATCATTGTGCCTTGTTCCTGGCTGTGTGCACCACAGCTTCCTCCTTGCTTTGCCTACCACTTTCGCCACAACGGGCATACCTTTTCCCACAAGGCTTTAATAACCTCTTAAATTAAGTCCAAAAGATATTAATTGCTTTAGCAGGTAATTACAGTTCCTGCAAGTGTTCTTTTGATGGCACGTCCTAGCCTCAGAGAACCTGCCCACAAATAAATTTCTATGAATCCTGAGGGTTTTGTGTTGGGTCCTAGCCCATGAAAACATCTTTTGCAATCCTAATTACCCTGACTGGGGCATCAGTCTCAGTCTAACCTGCCGTCTGCTCTTTTCTCTTTAATTGGGTGGGAACCCAGCGATTAAAGATGACAACTCCTGCTTGCTCACATCTTCAAACAACTCTGCAACTGGTCTGTAAGGTTTGATTCCTGTGTAATAACTACACAGTAACACTTTGGACCAAACAGATGTAATGGTATCAGAGTATTGAAATTAGCACACGGTCCATTTTCCATGGATCACCTATAACCTGATCTATTTAGGCTCTATTGTGTTGGTGGGGTATATGTATGTACATACAAATCTATACAGTATATATGTAAATTGAGTACTTTACTACAGCAGCACATCTAAGGCCTTTCACTATGAGTAAGTCAGATACTACAGTATTGTTAATGGAGTTCAATAGACTGTCATATTTTTGCGGTTGAAAAATCTGATTTTTAATGCCTTTTATAATGTTATAAATTTTTTACTAAACTTACAGCTAAAGTTTGTATCCTTACAGTTTATTTCTGCTGCAGAAATCACAGTATAATAATGTTTGCAGAGGTAATTCTGAGAAGGCAATTTTGACTCTATACATCATACAATCAACAGCAAAGAGCACTATATCAACACAAGAATTTTTGTGAACTTACTCATTAAGCAAGACATCAGTTAAAGCTCTCTGTTTTGAAGATGTGTACATGCTCCTTTCTGCCACACACCAGCAAGGACCAATGTTTTGAACTTGGCTACTTCCCTACTCACAAACCCCTCATATCAGAGGTATCCAATTTTAAGCCTCAAAAAGTTGATTGGCTTCCATGTTTGAGACACATGCATGTGTGCGTATGCAGACAATACATATATACATAAGCATTTTGTTAAATAAATATTTATTTATGGACAGGTGAGTTGGTGAATCTGGTCACTCAGGTTTGCCAGCATGAACATTTTTTTTCAGGATTCTTAGGCTTGAAAGTGAACAACAGTGCCTTATTAGAACTCCAGCATACACTGTATTGCAAAAATTTGAATGAGTTTTGGCACATGCACAAAACTGAAATGTTGTATTGTGTCACAAAATGCAAAATTATAAAAGAGGTAGTTGAAATGAACTTGCCAGTTTCTGAAGTATAGCGTCCATTTTTCATCCTTGAATTTCATTCTACCTCCCATTTTATATATAGATATATATATATATACACTGCAAGTGGGACATTGGAAAAAGAGATGTTATATAAAAAATAAAAATGAATTTTCCTGATGGATTCCTTAATCATGTACAAGTCACTGGTGAACAATAAAACACAGTGAAGACTGCTGTAGAAATTAGGTCTTGACCTGAGTTGTTGAAAAATAGTTCAAAGCAAATTGAAAACATAAATGGATTTGTGGGGGTTTTTTCAAACAATATTTCAGAATAATGAAGATAAAGTCTGTGTCATATCAAAGGCTAACATTAAAATTAATGTTACCACCTCTATAAAAATAGATAAATCGCTCCACATCTAGAACATTGTATATAATGTACAAAAATGCCACAAGAGACTAACATACACAAAACCACCTCTTTTCAACTTAAATGACGTTCAGGTAATCATGACACCTGCCAGCCACATCACTGAAATTCAGAGTTAAGACTGGCATTCTGTGCATTATCTTTCATGCTGGGGACCTCAGGAGTATGTATAGAAACTATGGAATGAGCTTAGCTGAACGCTGCATTACACACTGAACCTGATTTTAATAACTTTTACACTTTCTTTTATAGTTCTACAGCTCTACTTGGCTGAATGCTCCACTTACACTACTATACACCTGCAGCAGTTCCCCTAACATTGCTGAATATCTCCATTTTCAGCGCACTGAGGCCAGAATTTGATTCATACAAGTTATTTGGATTATACCTTTTTTGAAAAAAAAGCATAAGCAGAATTACATCCATAGTTTCTGCTCTTCCAACTTGTCAGAAAACAAAATCAGTTTCTGCTGTATGAACATAGCTACTATTTCAACCAAACAGCTGGATGAATTGATAGTGGTGGTTTTTTCTTCTTTTTTTTTTTTTTTTTTCCCCAAAGCTGTTACTTTTAAATGAAACTAGCACTTATGAAAGGTCATAGGTTCATAGTTATGGGATCAAAACAGAACTCAAATTTAACTCTATCCTATAGGTAGAAAGACAGTAGCAGCACTTCCATCCCCACAGACTCTGCTCTGAATTACATTTCATTGTGTGCTAATTTGCTGTATTTTTACACCCACATTAAAGTTTATAGCAGGTGAAAAGTAGAAACAGGTTTTTAATGAGAATTATTATGATAAATGGTATCCTTTCCAGTGGATTTAACCATGGGTCTGCAAAGGTCGAGTGCTATTGTAATACTTCACTTTACCTAGCAACATCATTTCTGATTCCTCGGTATATACCAGACTCAGGCTGGCACCTAAGCACTCAATCCACCCATCACTTTGAAGGTGCTTCAGCACCCAGCATCTCTTTATTTCAGTCATGAAACCACTTGTCTACAGAGCAATCACTCATTCTTAGACTGACATTGCTGCATCAAGCAATTTATATTAGCCAACGCTGTAATGACATTTTTTAGACTTATATTTTATGGGCATTTCTTTTTTGGAATGAGAGAAAAAGAGACAGAGAACTAAGCTGGGTGGTTAATTACTAGATTGTCCTCTAAACACTCATCTTTCCAAAATGTTTTAATATTTTAATCAATGAATGATTAAGTCAGTTTCAATTGCAAGAAAATTCCAATGGACGCTAACTACTATCCCTGTGTTTTCAAAGCTGAATATGCTGGTTTCTAAATAATACTCCAGAAAACATGCAATCTGAATTTATTTAGCATTTTGCTATATTTCCTGTTTTTATCTAGTTTAATAGCAAAAGAGACAAAGCATCCTGCACATATGCATCCTAGACACCGTATTATCTAGCAGAGCCTAAAGTAGCAAGATATGGCAGAGTCTGCATTGAGAACCAGAGCTACATATCCTGGGTCAGAATCAGTCATTGCAATGGGCCATTGCGTGGCTCAGCACATTGTTCTTTGCAAGGAATTCAGTGTTTTCCTAACCCTTTCAAAAGCAAACCCCAACCTTCCCTTAAAAACAGAATCAGAAGACTAATATACTGTACAACTGAGAGAGCAAACTGGAGGGTTGTGATTTTACGGAATAAGAAAATACTTATTTTTATTTTATTGCTTGTTATTTCCATCTGCAGGTATTAGACATAAAGAGGGTAGACTGTAAATGGAACTGAAATTATGTTCTTGATTTAAATGGAAAGAGAATGGGGCCAATTATGGCTGAAGATGTCATCACAAATAGCTTTAAAGGATGAGAAAGGGGTTTTGAATATAAAACAACCCCTCTCCAAAAAAAACCCCAAAACAAACACAGATATGGCCCGTAGCTGTCCATCTATTACATCACAGGCAAGTCACTTAGGTTTATGCACTGGTAGAGATGCACGGGCAAAAGCACACTAACTGCCATTTTTTGCCTCCACAAGGGCAATGGATCCAGGCTTTTACTCCCCTCTCACACTCATTTTATTTCATCTGCATCTTCCCTGATTTACAATGGAAAACACAAGTTGAATTAGGTGCCTTCAGTGCTACCGGTGAACTGATTACTCCAGTAAAAATTTTCTGCTTGCCCCATACCCAAATGAAAAGCAAGATCAGGCTCTCTGTTGGCATTATCAAAATTGGAATAGGAAAGAAGGACTGGGCTCATGGTAAAGCTTTTTAAATACAAGCTGCCTTTATGTCCTGTTGAACTCCATTTCTAAATGCCAATGTCTAATTGCATAAAAGCAGTCTGCATCCAAAACAAGAGCAGTCAAGTAGAAAACAGGCCTTTTGTAGGTCTTTCCCTGCTGTCCCCCCTTGTTCTCGTACACATTTCTCTATTACTGGACATCTTTTCTTTCCCTCCCCATGAATTTTTTGGTTTTATTCTTTTACTACCCCTCCTCTTGTCTTTTCCTGTACAATGCCACAGCTGTTCTTGTCCCACTAGCGGCTCTGGCCCTTCTGTCTTTATGTTTCTTCTCTCTTCTAGTACAAAGAGCAGTAAGTTTTAACAGGCACAACTAGACTTTTTATTCCCTGTTTCTCTCTGCTTTTACAAAACTAGAGGCAGCAGGAAACAAAACAGAGGGCTTTTGTCATGTGCATCATTTTGTCATCTAGGGGCACCTGAAAAGTTTTTTGGCCAGTACATTCTATTTAACTGGTATGGACCCATGGGGACTCATCTGTGCTATTTTTATACATATTGCAGGCAATAAATTTAACACAACTTTCTGAGATTAATGTTTGTAAAAAATGTGGACGACTTGGGCTTTTACTCAGGCTACCCAAAGCTCACAATATCAAATTGAAAACCATAATGACTGCTGTGAGCATTCTTCATTGAAACTCTTTCATTGTAGCTAAGGATCGTATCTGCCTTCTATTAATAATTAAGATGCTACTGGAATTCTCAAGATGAGCCTCCAGCAGCCGGCAAGCCAGCATCGGGTGGACAAAGGTATTTGTAACATTACAGTGACAAAGATAAATCCTTGTTTGAAATACTAATTTGAAAAGGATCACAGTGCAATAGATTCACAGTGACTCAGCCCATATTTTAACAGATTTATCCCAACAGTAACATGTGGCAGAAGGAAAGGGAAAACATAAACCAAGCAATTTTAAAAATAAATAAGACTGATATTGAATAGCGCTAAAAGACTTTAAATTCACACATTTCTGCCCTCTCCACCTTCAGTACTGCTGAGTTCACAGAACTACCTTATACAAACTTTAAGCATACCATGAATATTTTAAAAAATCTACAGGGAATAATGTTTGTCCTGTCAGCTCTTCATGGATTGTTTTGGTGCATCTACAAATAATGAATGATTAGAGAACAAACATGAAAAATAATTGACTTTAAGGCATGAAGAGATGCACTTAATTCTGGAGGAGTACCCAGAATCATTGCTTTAACATCCCTCTGCTTTTTCCTGACAAATATGTTACAGAATCATGAAACAAAGCCTGCAAACAAATTATGACTACTTATCTCTTACGTGTCAGTCTCTTTTGCCTGCTTTATTCTGCCCTGTTAGTTTGGCATTGTTGCCTAGGTGCTATATGTATCATTTGTTTTTATGATGTAATTACAGTTGGAAATAAGTTTTGTAAACCTGATTTACAAATTTATGAGGGTTTTGGAGGGATGTAACAGCCTAAACATTTCTGATTTAGCTCTGGGACCACAGAGGGCATTTTCCACCACATTTGATTTGGACAGTCAGTCTCTGAGCTGATAACCCAGATATACCAAATTATATATCCTTTGACAAGTGGCCCTCAGATTCCTTGCCTCATTTGTTTAGATACTTGAAGTTGTCATTCTAGCTGCTATGTTGGAGGAATAACTGGTTCTGTTTATTTTTCACAGTCTTTTTAAAAAGCTGACAAAGGAGAAAACTTAAGATCTAATATATTGCTACAGTTCTCTACTGTAAGCTTTTACTAAACTGAAATTAGATGATACAAGCAAAAGTCAAAATTGAAACAGAGTCAATAAAAATCAGTGGGTCAACAGTGATCCTGAACTCAATTACCGTCTAGGGGATTCACCAAATTAATACAGTCACCAAATAATATGGTTGTACAGCACAGTCGGTTCTTACAAATGTGAGAACACTGTCCTACAGAATTTAAGGAGTTATCGATCATTTAAACCTAAGTCCCAGTTACAGCATCCTACTTACAGTAATCAGTCTGACCAGTTGACTCTTTTTGAATAAAAAGCATCCTGTTTTACATCTGATCCCTCAAAGGATGTCTAAAGTCCTGCACACACGTTTAGCAGCTAGCTGTAGTTACCTGTCATACTGAATCTTGATACAGTATATGTCGTAATCATGTTTATTTTAATGACAATTCCTCTGCTGTCATGATGACCACATCATTTCTTTTAGGTTTAGGTATAAGTAAAAGGAAAAATTACCATGGCAGGCTTGACACAATGGGAAGAAGGTAATGCACGCTGGGCTCACCCATAACTCACCAAGTTTCTTCTCACTGAGCACCAAGAAGGTGCTCGCACTACCTTAACCTTGCCATCACAAAAAGACTTTGGCAAATATAGCAAAGTATATCTATTACATCTGCCTGTGAGAGTTTTATTTAGCAGTCACCATAAAAAGCAGAATCTTTTAAAATGTAATTGTATAGCACTTGGATAGCCACTTTTCTTCTTGTCATGTACAGGTAGTTAACAAATGTCAGATTAGATAAAAAGCCAGACAAAGAAAACCACTTGGCATTCTTCACTGAGGTTTAGGTCCCACCACAACCATTTTACAACAGCCAATAATCTAAGTGTTATTTAGGCAAAGAACTAGCCAGTCTCTTTATTAAAACCACACTTAATCAGACGTCACGATTAGAGCATTTCTGTGACAAGAGCAAAGGTCAGCATGGTGACATCAGGATACAAATCATTGCTCTTATACTGAACAACACATGATAAAACTAACAGCCTCTGGTAGATACCTTCTTTCACCCTCAGAAAACCTCTTGCAAGGAGGGAAAACAATAGACTGAAATGGGTAAAATTAGGGTCAAACCTCTGCCTTCTTTCAAAGTCCAACATTATTAGTGTATTTTCTGTATTCCTTAAGGGTCTTGGTTTTCATTGTAAATGCCCTCGTGTCTTGGACTGTATGAACGACACTTAGAATTTCACTGAACTCCTCATATGCTTAAAATTATAGAAATCCCTACACATTTTGCTGGATTAGGGTTTAATGTTCCTGGAAGCTCACATGCATCCTAACCACGGAGCATGCAGGAGACATAATTTAATCTAAACCCAGACTAAGTCAAAGTTAAAACCAAACTAAACAAAACTAATATCTAACCAGCATAATCTGCTGAATGCAAAAGGATTTGAAAATCAACCCCTATAATTTGACCACTTTCCAAGCTTTAAACTGGATCTATCCAAACACCCCAAATGTAAAGAACCCAAACACCCACAAATATCTCTCAAAGCACATCACTAGCACATGCTGCAAAAATACTTGGAGCCAGAAGGCCATTAGACTGCAGATAGAGGCAGTCAAAATTCTAGATGGAAATATTTTCCACAAGAGAATAAATTAAAAAGTTTTGAAATTGTGCAGGAGCGTGTCATGAATCATATTGGCAAGTTGCTGAAGCTTTTCGTTAGTACTTCAGTCTTCTGATATTTAAATAACAGTGTCCTTACCCGGGCAGGCCGGGCCCATGGGCCGAGGCCGGTTGTGTGAGGCTCAGCCGGGCCCAGCGCCGGGCCCTGCCCGTGGGTCACACCAGCCCCACACAGTGCTGCAGCCTGGGGCGAGCGGCTGGGCCCTGCCCGGCGGGAATGGGCCTGGGGGGCTGCCTGGGCCGGCTGGGCATGAGCCCCCCGGGGGCCCGGGTGGCCAAGGAGGCCAGCAGCGCCTGGCTTGTGTCAGACACAGCGTGGCCAGCGGGGCCGGGGCAGTGACCGTCCCCCTGCGCTGGGCACTGGTGCGGCCGCCCCTCGAATCCTGGGGTCAGCGCTGGGCCCTCACTGCAGGGGGGACATTGAGGGGCTGCAGCGTGTCCAGAGCCGGGCAGGGGCTGGGGAAGGGGCTGGGGCACGAGTCCCACGGGGAGCGGCTGGGGGGGTTCAGCCTGGAGAGGAGGGGGCTCAGAGGGGACCTCATCGCTCCTCACAGCTGCTGCAAGGGGCTGCAGCGAGGGGGGGTCGGTCTCTTCCCCCAGGTCACAAGTGACAGGACAAGTGGAACCGGCCTCAAGTTGCACCAGGGGAGGCTTAGATTGGAGATTAGGAAAAATGTCTTCGCTGGAAGGGTGGTCAGGCACTGGCACAGGCTGCCCAGGGGTGAGGTGGAGTCACCATCCCTGGGGGTGTTTAAAAACCACACAGATGCGGTGCTCAGGGACATGGTTTAGTGGTAGTTCACAGTTGGACTTGATGATCTTAAAGGTCTTTTCCAACACAAATGATTCTATGATTTTGTATATTATGATTACTACTATTATACTGAAGCATTATTACTCCATCTTATAACTGAATGCAGTTTTAAAACTTGGATCAGTCAATAACATTTTGATATGACTGAATGAAAATGTAATTTCAATTTATCTTGAAACAAAGCTTCAGGTTTTGCGCTATACTGTTTTTCTTTCACTTTCCTGTTCAGAAGAGGAATTCTATTTTCCAGCTACATTTTTTGAGGGGTGTGTGTGTGTGAATAATGATTCACACAAAGAGGACTTATCAGTCCTCTAAAAGCAGGGAAGAAGAGTGATGGGGGGTGACTTTGTCAATATCTTGCAATGACTGCAAGTTATTATGGCAAAAATTAATTTCTTATTTTCCATTGTGCCATCACAATCCATGCCATTTTTTTTACTTTTCACATTAGGAGTTTCCGAGCTAGGATGCTCTACACGAATGGAGGAGATGTAAAGTACAAGGGAGAAGACGTCAAGGCAATCCAATTCAATAAATTACACACATTCTTCCTACAAACCTTGTCTTTCCCAAGTAAGCCACCACAGCACTACAGCTGGATGAGCTGTGTGTGGCTGGCACACTCACTTATGACCAAGGAAGACTTTAACCATCTTACCAATAACCCTGACACCCAGACTTCTGTCTCTGGCAGTCTGGATCTGAGACATGGAGCTCCATTCCTCCCAGAAGCAGTGGCCCTTTCCTCTCTTATCCCCACACAGACACCTTCAGCAGCTTCAACTGAAAATGATGACCCCTGCAGTAATCAGTTTCAGGTGACGAGGTGCTACCCCTTTCAGATGAAGTAGTTCTTGGCTTCCTACAAAATTAATTCCATTCTTATACCACGAATGTACTTCCCACAGGTATGTGCAACCAGAAGAACATGTACAAGAAATTCATTCTTTGATAAAATTACTTTATAATGCTAGTCCAGTTACGAGCTTAGTAATATCAGTGTGTTTGAGTGGACTACTCACTAACTCCTATCTTTTAACTTCCTCTCAGAGGAGGAAACATAGAGCAGCTTCTCACTTACACCAAGGCATGGTTCTCAGAGACAAAAAACCTTAAGCCACAACTCTGTGTCAATGGAGACGAGCAAGGTTTGCCTCTGGCCGCCCTTTAGTTGAAAAGCACCAGATATTTTTGGAATCTTGCTGCATGTTATCTTTGACTGTTGTTCACCATCACTAGTTGAAATTTTAAGAATACTCAAACAAAATACATTTGGAAACAGTGCCAGCAATCAGCTGTGCTGGCTGTGGACAGGGTTTTGGTTTGTGATAATACAACGTGACAAAAAATCTTGAGATAAAATCATACAGGTTTGGCCAACTGGAGAATCATAAGGCACCTCAAATAGTTTTTTTCTGAATGGATACTTAATTTTTATTTGAATTCTGAAGACTACAACAGATACGGAAAATAGTCTCGCCATTAGCTAAAGAAAAAAGTTGAGTTAGAATCTAGGTGGCATATAGCATTGCTTTTCCACTGAAAGAGAATAAATTAGGTTACTTTGCACTTTCTCTAGCTTCCAGACAATATGCTCTACATGAAAACTGAGGATCATTTATCTAGAATATATTATTCATATACAATTATGATGTATTAATAATGTTGTTATGGTTTAAGGATCTAAACAAAGGTATATAGGGAGATTGAATATCTTCTTCTTAGGCCAACATATTTAGAAGAAAACAGACAAGATTTCAGGAACCCAAGAATATCTCTAATGACCTGAGGAATTATATGCTAAAATGTCTCTGGTTTTCCCCTAACTATATCAGTTAAGCAAATGAAAGATATTAACCTTCCTCATAAACCATTTTTTTTACTTTAAAAAGTTAAAAATTGTGCTCACATGGATTTATGCTTAGATATGGAAATGGCGAGAACACAGAATAGAAATAAGGTTAAAAGCAGGGAGATTTTTCAAACAATTCATGCTAATATCCTCCTAACTTCCAACATGAACTACCAGCAAAGCTCTATTATTTTCAGTGAAAGAAAATTACTCATGTGGAGACTAAGAAAATTCAGTGACTTGCTTTTTTCAAACTGGCTTTGTATTTTATGCCTGTAAAAGATCTCAATTACCCATTAAGTGAAAACCGCTGATTTAAGAGCGCAGTGTATCATCTAACCAGTCCTGTCAATAATACTTAGGCAATTACACAAAATTATTATTTATTCTTGTTAAGCGATGGTGATGTACATAACAGCTTCCTTTAAAGAGGGAAAGCAGTACAGCACTTGCCTACTTAGCCAAGTACAGACTCTGTTCTTCCAAGAATCACCAACATGTACAATCTCAAGGCATTTCAGTTACTGTGAACACTTTGGCAAACTATGTCCCCTGGATATCACAGTGAATATTACCCTGACTTCACAAGGACATCTAAAATGCTTGCACTGATGGAGAATCTCAGAATAAGACTGACTGGACACTACACAGGCATGCTGCCTCGCAACAGTGTCCTGTAAAATGTGTGCACTTTCATTGCTATGATGTTTGACTCATCATACCAGGAAACAATCAACTCTTTAGACTCACATCTAAACTACTGACCTGGTGCCCAGTTGAGAGGGAGTCAGGCAGGTAGCCCTGTTTCTCTAAACAAGAAGTATGTGCACATGGCATCATCTCACAGAAATGGAGAATGGAAAAGCCTACTTGCTTGCTATCTACTTTGAGAGACCTTAAAGAGAAAAAGAGAAAGAAAGACATCATCTTGGTTGTTAATACCACCAAATATTGGATCCTTCAGAGTACTCTTTCCAATTTCTGTGCTACAAAGGGAAATGAATGCATAGTGTAATATTTTTAATTCACCCTCAAACACAGATCAGTGGTGAAGTCTGAGCATCAACACATTTCTGGAAGCAAAACCTCTCCAACTTGGCCAGATTTTGCATTTACGATAAATGTCATGTCAGTGCCCTCAATAGGAGCCATGAATAAGGAAAGATTAGGGCTTAGTGTATGTTGCTACTGTCAGACAATGTATACAAGGCTTGATTTTAACGTATTAAGGGCTGGCTGGCTAAGGGCCAAAATGCCACACTGCTTGGCTCTAGCTGATATTTGTTGAAGACAAAATCCAGAATGCATACAGAAATGTCAGCACTATCTTTTCTCCAGTGTGTGTGCATCTGGCTTCATTTGACTGATATTAAAAAAAAAAATAAATTAATCCCATTTTCCCTTCTTTTCCCTTCTTCAAATGGAGAGACTGTATGAGGCCAGCAGTTTGCAGTGTTTGCATTAATTAAGCAATTTTAAGAAGAGCTTTACTATAAATAGCATTGCTAAAATAATCTGACTCAGTTGTCACCCACATAATAAGGATGTTCCTATTTATGGTTTTTTCCAGACACCTAAAGTGCTGCCAGCTCTTTTTTAAAATTCATTTTTAAAGTAATACTTATGAAAAGAGAAAAAGAAAAGGGTTATGTTACATGAACATCAACATTGCTATGTCCTATTATAAAACGATTAAATCAGAGGATTTGGAGGTAGTTGAAGTAAGGTAAAACACAGGGGAACTTTAGTTCTGCAGTCAGATCTCAAGGCTCACCGGACCTTCAACGGATGCAAATCAAGGCCACCTGACTTGGCCACTTCTGAGCTCCTCCTGAACACTCCAGTGTTATCGGTCTTCCATTAAATTCCACCTTTAGCATCTGCCTGACCAGCAGCACTTGCCTATACCCCCTTATTATCTGCAAAAGGGCGTCAGCATTTAAACACCCTCCCTTAATCCAGTATTAACAATATAGCACAAATTTTCAATCAGGCTTCTTAACAAGCCTCCTGAAAGGGCTGCCAATCTTTCTAATCCAACAGTTAGGCTTGCCAAAACATGGAAACTTTGGACCACAAGCCCCCCGTCATGCACCTGAATGGGCTCATTTGGCTGGGAAGGACGACCAAGTCTTTCTAATTGACAAAAAGGGGGAGGAAGAGAAATCCCACAAACACGAATCATTGAAACCCACACAAGTGAAAAAATACAAGCTGATCTAGGAGCAAGCACCAAATGGAGCTACTGACATGAAAGAATCACCAAGAATGAGATCACGCTGCATTGCGAACTCATGGTAGGCGTGACGGTTGAATAGTGCACGTTTGAGCTATGCCTGAGGCTGGGTTTCTATGTGTCAGTGCAAGAGACTGAAAGAGCAAAGGCCATGAATCAAGCATTAAATACTGAAAACAAACTTTTCTTTTTTTCCTCCATCTTTTAAGAATCTCTGAAAATGGCTGGGAAAAAAAAAAAAAACCAACCAAAAACTGGTGGCAAAGGCAGAAGGATATTGGAATTAGGCAAAATAGCCCTGAGACGGGTGCACAGACTGCATATGAGACCATGGAATTCTGGTTTGTAGCAGCACAGATTATTCCTGACAGGCACACAAATACTGTGTATTATAAATTGTATGGGATGGAAGGGTTTAAAGGCCCTGTCTGGGTCAAGGAGCACACGCTTATGAACACCACTGACCCCAGCCTTCATCTCAGAAGAACCCTGCAGTTCCAGCAGTCCAGCAACCTCTCAGGTTTATAAAAAGCTCCTGTTGCTAAGTGCAGTCTTGCTGGCAGACATCTACATGCACTATTTGCCAAAAGGTGTCTTTTCCTCTTTTGACTTATTCAAACTTCTGTAAATTACCAGCTAAAAATGCCCTGCTTTTCACAGGTTTTAATTAAGATTGCTTTCTCCCTGCAGGAAGAAAAATATTGAAAATAGCCTGAAAAATGAGTCCCCTTGTTGCCAGGTGAGTTTCTCCAAACACACCCAGCCTTGCTAATGAAGTGAAGCTCTTATCGTCACTTCAGGTGGTAGCTAATTAGTATATTTTCTTAATTAAAATGCTTTTCTTATCGAGGTTTTCTTCAAGAAGGCCAAGGAGGGCATTTTGTTGCTATGACCACTGAAAATCAAAATGTCCTATTAGAGGAAAGGGACATCTGTTCTGGGATTCAAAACCTGCTAGAAACTTGCTGGGAACAATGTGTGCAAGTCTGCAACAGCAACTGAATTGATTCAAATACCAAATAAGACCTTCAAGATCAAGGGGTTTAAACTACAGAGGGCTAGAACCTCAGCTCACAAAACAACCCACGGGAGAGGTGCTGCTCAAACTATGTGTTATGTGTATACTGTCACATATGCATCAGTCTGGTGCCTTTTTTATATAAGTTCAGGGCCATTTAATTTTTGTTTAAAAATAATTTTAAACCTCAAAAAACCTTTCTTCCACTGCTTTTAATGTCTATAGATCTTAAAATAATAAACTACTCTAAACTGATTTCATGGGTTTCTAATTAGCACGTTATCTGATCTCTCATAAACGTTAACGTTGCCACAGGTCTTTAAAAATCCAAATGGTTTGTTTTGGCAGCTGCAGTGTGTGCTTGAGTAGCCCGTTTGGCAGCTCAGTTTTACTGATCAAAGTTATTGGTTAGGACTTTTAACAGAACGCATTTAAAAACTGGGAGAGCTGGGGAGGGATCTCATTTGAGGGCCACTGAATTAAGGGCTGAAAGAGGATGGGTTTGGTATATTTTTACTGAATTCAGCTTCTGGATCTTCAGTGACTTGCTCCTGCCCACCACCACCATTTCTCCCTGGAATAAATGTGTACAGAGCTATTCTCAAACTTTCAGCTGAGCCCCCAAAAAATAAAGGTATGTGAACTCCAGCATTTTGAATCACTTGTAGGAAGAAATGTAACAGCTTTTCCCCCTTTTCACGTTTTCCTGTCAATGGCATTCAGATAACATAGAAACTCAAGTCTTTCAAACGCTTCAGGTTACTTGAAAGTACCTTGAAAGCATCTCATTCTGCTTTTACCAAGTTTGACTCTCCCTCTGATTCCTGCAGAATGGGAAGTAGGAGAATGCCACTCTGCTTCCATCTGTCTCATTGTACCTGAGAGCACAGAAAGGAGCTGTCACACCGGCAGCTCTCCATCACAGCACTAAGCTGGGGTCACAGCTGTCTTTCACCTACTAAAGATAATTCTAGGCTTTGTCTGCAGTGTGGAGTGTTTCCTTCCCCTTTCTTTTTAGGTGTAATGTATAACCTTGTCAGTGAGCTAAATACACTGCAAGTTCTCACAAGAAACAGAGAAGTGTCAGGGACTGAATACTTTCACACTGACTTTATAATAAGTTTCCAGGGTTTTTTTTTTAATAACAATTTGACAGCTTGCCGAAGCAGTTAATTTTCCCCTCTGGTGCAGTAGCTCAGGGTTGTGAATCAATTTGTTCTTGCACAGACACAGGTGAAATCCTGGCCCTACTGGAAAATCCTAGTCTAATGAGAGTTTGTCACTTGACATCTTGGAAAGGCAGAAGCTATGGCTTCCCTTGAATGTTAAACAATGAGGGAATTTGGTTAAATTTCAAATGTGTGAAAAACTTTACTGGTCATGGAAGGTTTACTGACTTGACCAATGTTGGGAAAGGGCTGTTGAAAAGTGGAGTATCTTCAAGAAATTCCAATTTTCTAGAGAGAAATTAATAGTTCTGTCATAGAGCAAGAAGCAAAATATCCTTTAGAAGTAAAAAAAGGGAAACTTATTAAACAAAACATAAACAAAATTGTAACCAAGACCCTGAACAATTGCATGTCTTCCACCTTTAGTCCTGGCAGAATGATGGTGATTTTTAGCAAGAGGAATTGAGAAATTTGTAAGCTGAGCATCCCAGTCTCTCGCGCCTGTAGTAGGAAGCCTGGGAAATAACAAAAGGTCTGAATGTCAGCCCTTCAGGCTGCCTGCAGCAGAGCTGGGAAGCTCTGCATTCCACGACAGAGACATAGCTTGCAGTTTGGCACATCATCATGGAAGGATCTGGGTATCATTGTTGCATTTCTCTTCTTCAGATTAGGGATGACAAATTTGCAGTTGAAACATATAGTCAGATGTGTCTCCTGAATGAGCAATGAATGACTGAAAGCAGGCTGTGCCTGCCCAGCATGGGAAAGAGACAACACTGAAGAATATGAGAGGTCTAAAATCCTGCTCTGCACAGTGAAGGGTGGATAAGAATTGCCTGTTCCAAGTATCCATTCTAGTGCCAGAGCCAGTGATCAACAAGTAAACCTATTCAGCCCCATGTTCAAAACAAAGCAAAAGATGGGCAGCAGGGAGAGAAAAAAAGCAATTATTTGAAGTTTTTAAGGTCAGCCCTTACACTCTTTTATGAAGTCACGTCTCACATTTATTATAGAAGCCTTCTAGTTTTCAGGTTCTGTTCCCTGCTCCTCCTCTGCTTCATTATCTTCCCACGTAATTCTGCAATATAATCCTACTACCAATGTTCCAAAGAATTTGCAACTGAACTAAATAGTTATACATAAGGCACTCTCTGCTACTTTTGCGATACATCTGTGCTGTGTAACAACAGCCATCCCTAGGACAGGATTTCAGAACTGCTCGTGAGAACAGTAGTAAGGAACTGGCTTGCCTCAGAATTTACAGCAAAGCATGCAACAGATGAGTGAAGGAGTACACGTGCCGAACGACGAGCACGTAGATGCTTGATGCCACCTGTCGTGTGGAAGCAAATATATGTCCTAAAGCGCTGAGCACAGCAGGGGTGTTCAATTCAAGCGTAGACAACTTCTGCTCTGCATCAGTTTTGTGATCCTGCAGGCGCTTCAGAGCACCTTAGTACTGTGGTTGCTGTGATATCTGAGTTACTCAGCCACAGAGAAGAGCACAGCAAGTGGATAGAGTCCAGGATGTCCAGCCTATATAACCCAAACCGCGCACATATATGCCAGGCCACCAAATAACAGCGCTTTGTGCATTCCAGACCCCTCTCTTTTGTCAGCGTGCACCTTGTGCAGGAAGCCATGCCAAACAAGCTGCTGACTGGGTCACGGCATCTGGTACTAAACTTCCACTAATAAATGAGTTATTACTTACCAGGAGAGGGATCCTTATTAACAAAAGTTACAGAAAGATCTAGAAGATCTAGACTATTCCTAGGAATTCAGCATGTACTACAAACTGGGAGCAGCTGCCTCTCACAGATGTCCATCACACAATACTGCAGTCCATTATCACATTGATATGACCTTGAAAGACTTAGTGCCGTGTCTTCGGCACCCCTGCTGCTGTCCTGCTAGACAGGGCTTACCTGGAAAAACTGTTGGTCTACTCCGTTTTGCTCCACACACACAAAGAGCAGATGTAGGCCTGGGTCTAACATCAGATGTGTCCTTGAGTGACCCATCTTCCCTGCGTACCTACTGACTCCTGCCAATGCACGTGCTGTATCGCTATTGAAAGGCTTTCTAAGAATCTGCTTCCCACCACCCGCAAGTCCACCAGATCCTCTGGATTTGGCCAGCAGTTCTCTCCTCGGCTCATGCACGCTACAGTGGTTAAAACACTACACTAATACCACTTCCCATCTGCTCAGGGGAATGTCCAGCCAGTTCCATGTCCCTGTACCTGATCTTGGTTTGGATAAATTATTATGATGATAAATCTGGATAAATTATGGATCTTGTTCACAACTGTGCTGATCAGTACATTTTACATACATCATTCAAATATAAGTGCCAGGCCTTAAATTTCTATCTGCAAGGAGAGTTTTTTCTCAAGGTGTTTAAAGGGCACTACAGAGTAAGTTCTTTAGGACTATTTGAAAAATTGTATACGTAGAATTAGAATTGAGAAATATTTTCTAAAACTCCAGTCAGGTGTGGTAGACCCCCACCCCCAAAACCAGTATGCTTCAATGTTGCTGATGTCTTTCTAAATCTCTTAACAGAAATACACAAAAGTATTATGCAAAAAGACATAAAGGAAGAGCCAAAATATTGCTAGTAACTAATAGTGCATATTCGTATAAAAACCTGCATGCTATTACCTGGCATTTCTTAAATACAGACTACAGAGTACACTATCCAACAAATGCATTAAAAAAAAAAAAAAAAAAAAAAAAAAAGGAAGCATCTCAGAATCTAAAATTTCCCTGCTTGAAGCATGTAATTTTGAACTTCACCACCAAAAGATTATTTTCTGGGGAACTGCAAGGAGTACACTACTATGCTTTGATTTTAACACGATCAGTATTTGGAATAAAACCACAATATTCTGTTTTCTCTTTGATGGAAGAGAATAATATTTTACATTGTGGCTTTTATCTCCTTATTTGAAATAAACAAAATCAGCATTTATCGGGAATCCTAAAGGTACTTCTCTCACAAGCTGAAGCCACAACTTACAGGCGATACATCTGTTAATTGCAAGTTCTATTTTTGACAGATGTTCGATATGTAATAATGATCTGCTGCTTTGACTAATCCAGCCAAATCAACAGCTTTAGACAGAATTCAAAGGCTATTTCAGGGAACTCCGCCAACATTTATGTCACTGGATTTAAAAAAAAAAAAACAACAAACAACAAAAGCCTGTCTCCCATCCTCATAAATCTAAGCGTACGGAAAGTAAATTATGAATTGTCACACTCTTTCCATAATCAAGCTGACTAGAGCTACATTAAATAAATAAATAAATGGACAAAATATGGCTAATGTTATTGCCCATGGGTTCAATATTTACCAGTTTATGTACCATCTGAGCTGTTTCCTATAATCAGCCAGGCACATGGCACTTTCAGTCTCAAGAGACATTATCACCATGACAACTTTATCAGAATAAATTATGAAACACAACACTTGGGGCACGCAGAATTTGGGCACAGGTTTGGAATATTATTTTCTAGTTATTCTTTTATCAACACTCTAAGTGCCCACTGGAGAGGAGGAAATTAAAAAAAAAAAACAAACCACAACAAAAACAACACAAACGCCCTACAAATCATGACTATTGAAATAACAATAAAAAATGTAAAAACTTTACAAAGAGAAAAGGAATAAAGTCATTAGGCTGAAAAATGGGCAATCAAAGATGCTATTGCACTTGGCAGATGGAAAAGCAGCAGGTGCCATAGTGCGATGGGACCTTGCTTCCCATCATGCACACTCTACAATGATGCAGGCTGACAGGGAAGGGAATTAATGTGTCGGAGCAGGTACTTTCTGTCCATTAGCTGATTCTCAATACATCTACACAGACTGCTACCTCTAGCTCTTTGATAAAATGACTAACAATCCATTGTTCAAAAAGTTGTATGAAAAAAAAGGACAACGTTGTGTGACCTGCCTGTCTCTGTCTCAGATTAACAGAGTATAAGTGACCAAAGAAACATTTCTGCACCACAAACTGGGATTAGAGATTTCAGCCTATGAATAAATTATTTGAATGCAGATGTTTAGAATACATTAAGGTAAAGCACATTGGACAGGCTCCACTGGGGGGAAATACTGATGAATAGAATTTTCAAGCCCAAATTAACTCTGGCAAACAACAAAAGCAGCGTGCAAAGCACGATAACACACCCACACCTATGTTTTATCTGGGAAAATCCCTTGTTACATGAAGGACAATTTATGTACTATAAACTCCATTACTCTAGTGGCCCATGATACATCGCTATATTCTAGCTAGTTTGCATTCCTCATTTCCATCACAAATGACAAAAAATATGACTATAAAAATAAAAACCAAACCATCACAGATAGCCTTAAGAGGTTTCAAATTGATCAAGTCAGTCAGTCCCCTTCACTGGCCATCTGTCCTTTTTGTTGCTAAGTTTAAGGATGTCTAGAATGATAAGTACAAGAATTACTTCTGGCAGCAGTACAATGACACACTTTGAACTCTTGCTTCTGACACAGCATTGCCAAAGAGGCAAATGCTGCTGGAAGTACCACGCTTGCCCTGACTGCAGCAAACTGCAAATTTATTTCCGCAAATAAAAGGAATCTCTAAGAGGGTCCCATTAGTATTTTTCAGTGCCTGAAAGGATAAAAATTGATGTAACTCTGTGGTATTTAATATGAATTTGGCACAATCAAAGGCCAGCTTTCTGTCTGACACCAAGGTGGAAGATTTCCATGCATCAGAATATTTTCTTTTGGAATTTATAGCAGTATTTGAGTACCTAATGCGTTGAAAATGTTTTATTTCTCAATATGATAAGCAAACAAACCATTAATGATGTTAGAACCCTGCTGCTATTTCCAATTGTTTACAATACATCTTTCTTTGTAATGATCACAATTAAAAAACAAACAGACCAGACAGACAGACAAGGCAAATCACTGGTCAACAATAAATCAGGTGGAAAATTCATGCAGGTTAGACAACGTATCTTTTGCCCTCAACTTTCTACTGTGTAAAGAACCAACAGCACTTGTAGTTAAAATCGAGTGCCAATTTTAATTTTAATTCCTTGGATTTTTAAAATGCATTTTATAAACATATATCTAGCATTCTTTTTTTTCCTCCTTAATTTTGTTATTTGTGATATATCATTACACTCTCGAGCTAAGAATTATCTTCTTTTAATTATTTCAGCTTCTCAGAAAGTAAGGACTATTGTTTTCTACAAACATCCTTCGGAATCCTCTTAGTTTTTTGCATTCGTAATTATAGCAAATAATGAGATATCATTTACAGGCATATTTTTAGAAAAAAAAGACAGAAGACCATTAGGTATGCTTAGGCCTTTCAAAACAAGCTACTAGACATGTGCAATTGTTGTTTTTTGAAGTCCTTGCTTAAAATTGTACCCTGGCCTTTTTTTATTTATTTAAAATTTCGTTTAGGATATCAAAATACCATCAGAAATGGTCCATCCGTTTTGCACTGCTAACGTGGAATATGACTTTAGGGAAGTTTTAAATGAATAGAGCACAAGCAGGACTAGCCAAAGTATTATTTTAGAAATTTGGGGTATAGCCAGGGCAACCTTCACACCTGACTTATTTTAGTGTCATTTGAGATCCAATATAAGAGTGAGAATTAACACTGAGATAGTACATAGTCAGATGGGTCATGGCAATTCCAGGAACTAGCACACACATAACTAGCGACCACTTCTGCCTCAGGTAAATATGCATTTAAAAGGAAGGCATGAGAAGTAGATGAGACCAGAGAGAGAAATAAATATTACAGAAATGTGTAAAAACTTACCTAAAAGCTTAGGCACAAACCTCAATATGCTTTTGCATCAGCTGTTAAAGCAAAAGATCCCTGGCTGTCCAAATCTTGGAAACACCGCCAAACAAACATGCTGTATCAAATTTAACCTGCCCAGATGCCTCCGATTAACCTGAAAATGTAGTTTCAACTGTGCAAGGCACTGCCGTACTAATATTTATAGTGTTAAACTAAAGAGCCCCATGTTTTCCCAGAGTCTTAAGGGATGTACCTTAAAGCCTAAACATGATATACTTATTTCTATACACTCTACTTCTAGCAGCTGCCATTTAAATGCAAATTGCTGGATAAGTTTCCAATCATGACCTATAAAGAAATATTTCTAGTAGCATTTGGCATGATTGATTTGAGTTCTATAGCACTGCCTTCTCACAGGGATTATCCATTTTGCAGCCTGCTTTGCTCTGCAGCAAGATGGAATGATAGAGACCAAGAAGGAAGGATGCATACAAAATGCCTGCTAACCAGCAAGGCTAATGGGAGTTATTTAATCCTAAACCTATATCGGAGTTCATTTTGTAGTTACACATGGTAGCAGATCAAAAAGAAATTGTAAAGATCTTTTCCTTAACTTGTGGGTTAAGAGTTTTTTGCAATTGCTGGTTTTGACCATTAAAGAGCCAGTTAAGATGTAATCTGCCTGCAAATGCTGCATGTTAGCAAACACAGTATCACGTTCCTCCCAGCAGCTCAGGATGTAGTAACATTAACACTGACATATTTGTATGTAGGATGGCCTCCTCTCTATATGCTCATTTATAATCTGATCATATGTCCACTTAAAAAAAAATTAAAAAATCTCTCTCTGTGAAATGGATAAAATACTATTACTAAATGATATGCGTAATCATTCAGTGCCGTTACTACTGAAAGGTGATATTGCAGTGACATTGAGAAAATTGGATCTATTCTTCATACAATTATATAGCTACACTTTCACTCTAATGCCATTCTAATTGGAAAGGAGCACTGAAATGTGAAACTGGGTGCATTTCAATATCTAATTATCACTCGGTAACTCATTCTCAAAATAGTTTTCTGGAAAAGACAGTTGCCAAGAATGCTATTTTAATTCTGAAGGCTTCACTACCATTCTTACAGAAAAAAAATTAAAATCTTTTATTCACTATTTGTCTGTATTTCAGCTACGCCACTGAAAAAAAAAAAAGATGGACAATAAATAGATACAACTGTAATTTGGTCTTGCTGCAATGGAAAAGCAGTTGCATTTACCACCCTTGCCAGTCAAATAACTGCTTCCTGGGGCAAGAGCTCTGAAGGGTTAAGAGATAAAACCAAATTAAATTTTAAAAAAATCAATATAAAGGCAGAATTTCTTACATAAAACATTTGCTAGACACAACAAGAGAAGAAGTAATTTGACTTATTGTAGGTAAAATCAGCAGAAAATACAGTACAGAGCCATTACAGTGCTTTAACAAGGTTCTTTTCAATTGGTGTTTCTCCCCCAGGATTTAACCTGTTGACAATCAAATGCAATTTAATTTTGATAACAAACTATCTTTGGGGGAATTTTGTAATGAAAATATTCTAAAGAACCAAACACAAAATACGGTAGTTTTGGTATCGAGTGCGGGTTTTGGTTTGAAAGGAATGGAAGCCTTTATACAGCAACACCCGTATTGACTAAACCAAAAGAACGTCCTGCCTGCTTGTGTAAATTGGCAACATCCAGCTGCTAAAAGCCTCCTTGTAATAAATCCAGCAAACAGCATCCAGAGATAGGTGAGTCCCAAGATGCTGAAAGATCTGAAGAGCTTCAGAACTCTCTAATTTCAAGATTAGGCTAAAATTCCTAATTTCCATTGCAAGTTACATTTATTCTTCTTGCCTCTACATTCTCTCCTCGAAAGCACAATTCAATTTAAAAATAAAATTATCTTCCCTACCTAGTGAAAAGGCTTTATCAGGAGGTAACAGGAGGAACAACTTTGAGACATTGGGTTACCAACACCAGGCATTCCAAACACACTCTAAACATGCCCCTTTCTGACTGATGTTGATCTGTAATTATGGTCCTTAAACGCAAGGAGCACTGCATAAACTTCTCCAAAGGTCATTACCATGTATCATCTTGCCCAGTGGAGAAAGAATGGGGCAAGGGGAAGTGAAAACACTAATTTCTGCATGTTGAATAAGCATCCATATCTGCAGCCAAGCAGATCATCATCAGTGGTGTGAAAGAGATCCCTCATCTGCTTTTTATACAGGTGCCTCTTCACACATCCCAGTATGAGCTTTACATTTACCATAAACATATGATACTGTTGACTTACCTTTAGTCAATACAGGCCTGATCTTCTACATGTCTGCCATTGCACTTAAATAACATTCCTACCAGAGAGAACTCTTTGCTTTACTGTATGTTACTACTGTATTATGTTTTGTTTGTTTGTTTTGAAGTTTTCAGCTTGTTAACACCATTCTAAGCAGTTCTGCGAAGCTTATCTTCACTTGGTATCATCTGCAAACTTAATAAACATACTAGTAGCCCCAAATCCTGTGTGGACTGCCCGGAAGGCCTGCTGATTCCAATTCAACAAAGCCATTAATAACTACTTTTTGATTACAGTTGCTCTAGAGCTTTACATGTAGCTTCTGGAACCTCATTCACCCTAAGTTCTCATACACAATTACAAATGGTGCAAAGATTTTCTAACTGGTGCTCTAAGTGCTTTAGAGAAAGTGTTTGCATACCTAAACATTTTGAAGTTATCCACCAGATAGAAGGCCTACATATCTGGTTAGGATCTATCATGAGTTCTTTATATTAGTTTTGATCATATGATTAAAACACATTTTGTTGAAAACCCAGGGAAAAAGTAGATTTCAGCCTTCTGGGCAGTGTCTGCTACCATCTCTCCTGCCCTGCCAAGCAGTGAAATGACCGAGTTCTTGCTTACTGGCACACAGAGTGTTTTCTCCTAATATTTTATGCTCCTGGCAGATTGGTTCTTTTTAGCCTTTCTCATATTTTCCCTATGTACTTTTGCCACTCTTTGACAGTCTTTCTTAGCAATTTGACCTGCTTTCCACTTTCTATACAATTCCTTCTTGAGGTTTAAGTCCTTGAAGGGTTCATGATTTAGCTGCCCTTCACATAGCAATGCCTGGTGTCTAGCCTTACTAGAAAGTCTTTCAGGAACTACCAATTCTCTTGAAAGTCTTTTCTCTTGCTCTGACATAGTATCCATACCAGTAACTTAGGGATAGTAAGTATCCCCTCTTTAAGTTCAGTATTTTTAATTTGTTCTTCTCTCTCTCTCTGTTTTTTCTATTGGAACCATCAATATTTCATAAACTTTGTCATTCCCCCCACCTTTCACTTTTGCTTTGTCACCTGCTCACCTTTAACGGTCAGAACACAACCCATGAGCCTACCTTTAACTCTTTCTTCACCCCAAAAAACTGTCTGGAAAAGATTTTAAGCAGGTATTGGGCCATATGGATTCCTTTCCAGCAGATAGGGTAGCTCGTGACCCACACTACGTTGCAACAGAATTGTCAGCACCCTTGGTTTACTACTTTTTGATCATTAGAAATATAAGTTACTAAGATGCTTGATGGAAATCTCTGGATCTGTCTCTTGCTATATTCTGCTCATTAGAGCAGTGTGTAATAAATATCCTTATATAATTAATCATTACATCAGTTTCTCCCCAATAGTTCATTTCCTTGCCTCATTTTCTTTAAATAACCCCTCTTTGATACACAAGGAAAAACTATTTGTCTTGCCTCCTGAACAATTAATGTCTGTCTATATCATTATTATGATACATGTAAAAACTTCCAAGTCCTCCCCTTCCATAATCCTTGCATTATAGTACTCAAGATACATATGCCCTTGGCATATGACATAAGGGCTATCAGAAGTGCCAAGGATTTGAGGGATACCTTAAAAACTAGTACTAAAGACTCAATTTTCCCCTCTGTCCTTGCATATAATGAAATTATAATGGTGCTTTGCCGCGGCTAGCCAGAAGGAGAATGTTACTGACAGATGGATGCCAAAAGAAAAGAGCTAAAAACAACTAACAGTCCTAAACTGATGAAAAAGATTTGAGAATCACAGTCTGTTGCCTAGGTTCAGACTGCTGAGCGATTCTAACAAAGACCATTCAACCATACTTTTGGATTGTATATAATCAGTTCTTGAAAAAGAAAAACCTTAGATCCCACTGCAACTTGAAATTTTTATTATTCTGCTTATACAATTTGTGTCAAGTAATTTATGCCATTACAAATCTTTATCATTTTAAAGGGGATGGCAGCACACTGAAGGAAAAGCACAAATTAAATAATCACTCCATATGAGATCTGATTTTTCATGGAGAAGATTAGAATTGCGGATCTGTGCAGGCCAGAATACAAAATGACATAGAAAAGTCCTTCATCCTTTCTGGATAACGAGAATGCATTGCTAAATAAATATAGTGCCATATTTCTCACTTCTTTGCAAAGTTTAAACATAAGCTCTTGAAAGTAATATAACCTTAGCCTATATGGATTAACCTTTCCCAGGCGTAGCAACCACCAGCCAAAAGATAGAGGGGGTGAAACTCATACTATAGCAAAAGGCCAGAAATAAACCCCTGCACTTCAATGCGCCCTAGAAAGCTTGCTCTGATCATCCACATTAGGCTGAATTTCATTTTAAGAGAGTTTCATGGAGTAAGATAACAGAGTTATCACTTGCCAGCAGGGGTAAGATTCATTTCACTTAGTGTTAGACATCTCCTATGCAGGCACCTACAATTAAGCTAATCAGACCAGCATCTCTTTATGGCTCAGCTTGGAAATATCTGCACTTTTTAAAGGATCAATTCATCTGACTTATTTTAGATGCTCACCATGCCCCTAATGCACCCACTGACTACAAAGGGAATCTAGACAGCCAGCTCATTTTGGACAGCTACTTCTGGCCAGAAGAATCCCACCTTCAATATCACTAAGCCCAGGGTTATTTCATAACCTACAAGAAAATAACATCAAAAGGCTCTAGAAGAACAGTTATATTAAAAGCAAGACAAAAAAAAAAAAAAAGAGATCTGAAAGATGCCATTACTCTCTTTCACCATGAAGATTTCCTAATAATTCAGGAGAAATACATCACGTTCTGTGCATACCAGGTTAGAGAGTCAGTTCCAGCATCCCTTTTTCAACAGTGCTTTCATTTCAGTATATCAACCTTTCCTTGCAGAAGGAATACCACGGCAGAGGGCTTTAATCACACAGTATTTATTTAATTTGAAATATTTTGAAATGTGGTTTCAAGCCCTATTAGACATGAAAACCTTAATAAGGGAATCTATCTTTTATTTTGAAACATGTTTCTTTTTGAAGTAATGTGACAACCTTGGAGCCATAGATAAGTTTTAAAGGTTTGTCAACAATATTCAGCAACTTAGTCATTGATTTTCAATCAAAGTATATCTCTTTTCTGCTCTTACAATGAATATTCAGTAAATAAATGGAGAAGACAATAAACTATTTTCCCAATCCACATTATGCATAAATACACCAACATAAACTGGAGCCCATTTTTATCTGTGACATACAAGCAATATTAACATTTCCACTGCATATAATCTGTAGTTTGCCTTTATTCCAACACAGAAATTAAACTGAGCACTTTTTGCCAGGACTTGCTAAAGAGGTATCATAATGCTTGATAAAATATCTGTTACTGCTAATAGATAAAAGAAAACCTCAGGAACATCTGATAGCTCACCCACTTGCAAGTTTTTGTGCTTGTCTATTTTTTTTCCCCTGCATTGACTCACACTAGAGCTAAAAATATTTTCTCTCAATTTTAACTGCCTACTGGAAACTCAGTCAATAACATCTACAATAAAATGTTGTATTAAAATATAATGGTACAAATGAAGTTTAAATTATTTTTGTTTCATCAGAGCCACACTGTGAATAGTAAAGCCAACTGACTTGCAGCGTTCATCTCAGAATTTTGCTCTAGCAAAATTACCTTGTTACTAGAGGTGATCAATGCACTCTCACAAACCTGCGTAAATACCCATTGATTATATAGCAACCAAAAAGAGGGAAATAAAGGACAGGTACTATCCCTATTTATCATAGACTCACTAGCCTGCAGGTTATGGAGATGCTCTGCCTTTATCAAGTTAGACAATGTTAACATGAGCTTCTTTAGAAAGATATTTTCTGTTAAGTTTCAATGAACACAAAAGCTAAGGGGCTTTGACTTGACAACAACATATTGCAATCTTTATTCATCTCCTTTGTTTCACATGTCCTTTGGGCATCTCTGGAAATACCAGCCCTCCCCTCAACATTTGTACCACTACACTGTGAAATCCAGCGTAACCCCCATCACCTTAATAGGTCTAGGTGAAACTATTAACTGCTTTAGCCCAAAGGATGACAGGGGATTTGACAACCTCATATGTTACGTAAAGAAGTCTGCTAAAACACAGATTAGCTGCATTGGTACATTTCTGTTTCCTCCTACCTGTTCTGATTGCAACAAAGCACCCTTCTCACCAAAATGGAAAGCATCCCTATGAGTTCTGTATAGATACAAACTACCTGAGCTGAAGCAACTAAGAGATAAAAGCATATTCAAGAAATCTGCCAGAAAAGACCAGTTTACTTTCTAATTTAATCACTTAAGTTGCATTAGTTGCTATAGCTCTCTATTAATCCTAAAATCATTAAGCAGAAGTACAGCCACAGCAGGATTTTCATTTATTTTATACATCTAGACTAACTCTGCCCTGACATTTTGCCAGCACAAACCAACCCCTTCAAAATTTATGCAGATCCAAAGTTGTGCATTAAACATACCCACATAATTCATGTTAAGTGCAACATAACAGGAGAAAATAACATCCAAATTATTTTCTCAATATCACTTACCTCTGTTCAGATGTTGACAGCAAGCTTCTGAACTCTTGGTATTCACGTGTAATAATGACTTTTCATTAACCATCTAGAGAACGCACCAAGCACTCCTGTTCCAAAGCTAAACACAAGTAATACCATACGGCCAGAATATCATTTTGAAAATTCTGAACCTGCATAATCAGAAAAAGCAGGGTGGCTGTACAGCCATAGGTCTCGTGAAGAAAAAAAAAAAACAAAAACCCCAACTCCTAAATATCATTATTTAATTTTTAAGATTACCTCATAATCTTGCAGACAATATCTACAGCCATAACCCTTGTGAAAAAAAACAACAAAACAACCAAACAAAAACCAACTCCTAAATATCAGTATTTAATTTTTAAGATTACCTCAGAATCTTGTAGACAATATCTCTAGAGCCCAAAGGGCCAACAGTCACGAGGCCACTGAGCCATGCCTGTGAGGAAGCTAGATCTCATCTCCCTCAAATGCTTAACGAGCGGTTGGAAGGGAAAGGGAATCAGCTGCTCACCATCAAGCATTGCAAGTTGCCCTGCAAGCCCATGAATAGCAGACAAACCATTTTTCATGATGTGGTTAAGGTAAGCAGCACAGGAGAATGACTTCAGCTCCCCCCTTTCACCTCCTCCAATATTCTGAGCGTGGTGACTAAATATCAACGCTCATCTGGTTTAGCTCCACTATACCAGCCCTTCCTTTGGCAATATTATATTTTGCTTAACTTGCCTTGCCGCCTTTGAACATCGCTCATGAAGAAATTGCAAGGCAGACAGGCACTATATAAGCCTTAAATTATACAGAAAAATGCCAGTCATTCCAAATTAACACAGTTTTAGGATGGTTTTCAAGCAGATGCCTATACTGTTAAGAAATGCTTATGTTTTATTCCCTCATATTTTTTTTTCAGTAGCTGTGAGAATCTTCTTTTGTGTATCTATGAGTCTCAACAATGATACTAATATCTCATTTCTTCCTATGTTATAGAGCTCTTATAGCTCCCTTCTGTATAGACAATGACCTCTGTATGTCCTGAAATTCAGGTTAAATCTATTTCTAATTGAAGTGGGGTGAATATTTGACATAAATGTATCATTCAATAAACTTTATATCTTTTTCTTTTCATAGAACATCAATGGAAGATTTTAATCTTTTACTTAAAAATGATTGACTGTATTTACCATCTGGGCAGTTTTGTTTACTCAAACCCTTTGGTATCCTTTCTGTTCCCTGACATGGTAACTTGGCTAACAAAGCATTATTTTCAAAATATGGTTGCCAGAACACAGTATTGCTGAAGGCACATTGAAAAAGCAGACATTTCTGAGGACACTTAACAGAAAAAAACCCAATTCTTAGGGAAAATTTAATGTAAGAAAGGTTTGAACACAATTTAAGAAAATTATTCTGAAAGGACAAATTAATATTCCCTTTTCTTCCATTATCAAGGAACTATTGCTATTACTATTCCTGTGTTATTTTTTTATTTACTAGAATATCCGTAGTCCCAAAAGTTGCTGGATTGTTCTAAAACAATATAATTAATTCATTAGAGACGTGTTCATACTCATTCTGTATGAAAAGAGTAAATTAAATACTTCCATGTATTTACTGGAACCAGATACTCTAACTTTGAATAGGAAAAATATCTGCTAGAATCGAGACAGTACCAAGTGCTATTGTATTACCTCTTATAAGACATATAATTTATCTATCATTTTTTATCCTCCTTGCTCAAGTACAAAGTGACCTTGAAGACCTATTCTGTAGTTCCAAGAATTTTTTCATAGTTTTTCTGCGAAACAATAAATAATGAATTACTGTGACCCGTTGAATTTGGAATGGTCTCCCTAAAAGATTAAACTGTCTCCTTACATGTAACTTGCAAACTGTGAGCTGTTTTTGGCCTCAGCTCAGTCATTTAAAAAACTACAATTCTGTAAGACAACGATGAGGTTTTGGTTAATCCTTCCCATACTTTAGGGAACAAAACTGCAAAAACATCTTGCTTGGGATGTCAGACTTCCTGGAGAAAGAGAAGTGAAAAACTTCCCAACATTTGAGCTACTGAAACAGAAAATTGGAAGACAGTATCTATAAAAAAAAGTACTTGATACAATGCATGTTTATCCTCTGGAACATATACGATAATATTGAACCTGATAATTCAGCATTAATGTAGGGGAGGAAAAAAAGCAAACAAACCCAAAAACATGATACAAGAGTTATTCAGTACACAATAGCAAAAACCCCAGACAACTTTACTAAGTCCATAAAAGAGACTCATAGTAATTGATAAGAAAAATTTCAGCTATTTGAGACTGAAGCAGTGAGTAAACTATTTCATAATAATTTACATCAGGTTTTTTTGTGGTCATAGTGGCCTAAATCAGGGGTCCTCAAAATTTTAAACAGGGGGCCGGCGCGCGGATGAAGTGGCAGGCAGTCATCTGCGGCTGCTTGGTTCCCCCCCACAACCCCCGGGGTGTGTGTGTGTGTGTCTGTAAATACTGGGGGCCGGACTGAGGACCCTGGGGGGCCATATCTAGCCCACGGGCCATAGTTTGAGGACCCCTGATTTAGTCCTATCCCCCTGCAATGAGCAGGGACAACCTCATTAGATTTGCTCAGTGCCCCATCCAACCTGACCCTGAATGTCTTCAGGGATGGTGCATCTAGCACCTCTCTGGGCAACCTGTGCCAGTGTTTCACCACCCTCACGGTAAAAAAACATTTTCCTTATATTTAATCTAAATCTACCATCTTTCAACTTAAAGCCATTGCCCCTTGTCCTATCACCTTGTATAAAGCCCCTCTCCAGCTCTGTTGCAGGCCCCTCCAGGTGCTGGCAGGCAGCTGTAAGGTCTCCCCGGAGCCTTCTCTCCTCCAGGCTGAACAGCCCCAGCTCTCCCAGCCTGTCTGCACAGGAGAGGTGCTCCAGTCCCCCATCATCTTTGTGGCTTCCTCTGGACTCGCTCCAACAGGTCCATGTCCTCCTTATGCTGGGGGCCCAGAGCTGGATGCAGCACTGCAGGTGGGGTCTCGTGAGAGTGGAGCAGAGGGGCATTATCTCCCCCCTCGACCTGCTGGTCACGCTTCTTGTGATGCAGCCCGGGATGGGGCTGGCTTTCTGGGCTGCGAGCGCACATTGCTGGCTCATGTGGAGCTTCGTGTCTATCAACACCCCCAAGTCCTTCTCCTCAGGGCTGCTCTCAATCCATTCATCTGCCAGATCTGCTCTGCTGCCTTGTCCCTGAAGGCAGTTTCCCAGGGGGTCTTATTGAGTAATTCTTTGAACAGCTGGAAGTTTACTTTCCTAAAATTTCAGGGCCCTGACATTACCCTTCACCTGACCCATATCCCTTGTTTAGGGATTTAGACTGGTTATAGCTCATTTTCAGCCTCTTTCCAACCTACTTTAATAGGCACCACTATGCTGAAGAGTGCAATATGTATGATCAAAGGCTTCTCAAGAAAGTTTAGCCTATACAGTCAAAAGACATTGGGGGTTTTGGGGCCAAAATCATCTGGACAGTATGTTTCATTGCCTATCGTGTCCTCCCATCAATATTCATCCTTTCTGAAAACAGTTTTTGGTTGTACTGACAAGCCAGTTACTAGCAGTTGGGGTATTAACTTTACTCTCTCAGGTCTTCTGTTATCCAGTTGTTCTTTCCTTATTTTGCCTGTTGGTTTTGGACCTGGATTTCTTCCAGATACCTTTCTTACCTTTGGTAAAAAAAAGCAATGTAAAACAGCAAAACACTTCACAGCCCTGTAATTTCTGCAACTGTCACTGATATTTCACTCATTCGGGTCCTGAAAGTTAACGTCTTTGTCAGAGGTATAGTGGGGCAAGCCCTTTACCACTGTACATGAATATAGTTGCATCTAATTTGATGCATTTATACGGATTAATCCTTAAAAGACTTCTTCCAAACCGAAACGATTTTAAAAAATCAATTAAAATAATAATTCAAGAGAATCAGTAAAAATTGAATCTTGGTTAATTGTGGGAAACCCATCAGGGATTTTCTCGAAGCAAGTCAGACAACATAAATAAGTACATGGAAATAATCTGGTCTTTTTTTTTCTTGTGATGATTCAAAAAGATTGGACAGCTTTGCTTCATCAGGAAATGCTGAAATAGTACCACTTGAACTATTTTTTCTCTATGTGAAGCTGCTGCTTGCCTTTGGGAAAATTAGATGCTATAAGACAAGATACAATCTGCAAAAAGGGAATTGATTCACATTTGTGCATGAGGATACGAATCCTGTCAATTAAAGTATGTAAACTGAAGAGGAATTTTACTTTCTACTTAAGCCGACTTTAAGCATTTACATTTCAGGCTAGCTGTAAATGTACATTAGATGTGGTTTACTCAGCTTTTCTTAACAGGAAAATTAAAATATTAGTTCACTCCTGTATTTTACCCTACGGACATCTCTATTGTACTGCAGGTCTCGGTACAATGCCTCCAGATGATTAATGAGTCAGTGGTACTGATGCTCACTTACGCGGGTACCACAAAGCTTTAACTGGTGCTTAGGACAGTATGTGCCCTTTGGATGACAGTGCACAGCCACAGAATAACTGATACGGTTTTCCTATGGCTGCCTCTCTGTCATCATTGATTTTTACCTCACTGTGCCTCAAGCAAGCAAATGGTTTTTATTTAGATTTTCAGATACAGTCAGCCTCATTTAGCATTCCTCGCCTCATGGAAATAATACTTATTTCTCTTAACAGTGGTCTCTACACACTAAATACAGAAAACCAATCTTCATTGTTTCAGTTATTAAAGCCCGTATTGTTTTGTTTCCGTGGCCATGCAAACCTCACCCCAGCTCCTTGTTCCAGCCAGTTCTGGAATGAGTGCAGATTGAGATCTGTTTCATCTTCCACCGTGTTTGCTCATGGAAGGGGCAATGTGGAAATCAGCAATCCTGAAGCTGCTGCTTAACTTGAGAGGTGTCGTGACACACCTATTTATTAGTCATTCCAGTCTCACTTTTTCAGAGTTGCTTATGAGATTTTCTGAGACAACGAGGTTGTAGCTACAATTGCTAAAAAAAATCCTAACTCAGCTGCTTTGTTTCTGGATGGTTATCTTCTTCTTCCTTTATATTCTGTGAAAACTATGGGACCATTTCTGTTTTCCAAGTATAACTCATTGTAGCCTCATTTTTAGATAACTAAAACTAGCAGAAGTGTCCACCAAAGACACATTTCTGGTTCAGGAAAGCCCACAGACATAAGTTATTGGAGACTAAAAAATATTCTGGCAAAGCATCTGTGTCTGCTTGTCTTGTCCTTATTTGACATCTGCTACTAGTAAATCAGAGACAGTATATGGGGCTACACAAAGGTTGGCCATACTTATATAAGCAAGAGGACATGCAAATTTAGGATAGTTTGTCCCACACTAATTTATATCTCTAACCCTTTTTTTTTTTTTTTTTTTTTCTTCTGCTTACAGATGCAATGCACTTTGGGCATTAGGTAGCTGATGATTTTATTGACTTGTCTGGACAGCACTTGTGCACACTTAATGACAAAATTTAAAACATGTTTTATTTCAGAAATCATGTAAAGTAATACCCCTGCTTGCTGGCTTCAAATGACACAATTTAAAATTCATCAGTGTTCCTATCCCAGCTCGTACTCTAGCCATTACAAAGTTATAGCTATGCTCTTCTAATTACATTGCTCATGTCAGGGAACAATAAATTCATTTGTTTTGAATAATTTAGTGTTCAAACCTTACCAAGCTGTTCATATCAACATTGAGTGCCACAATTTGTAAATGTTCAGTGCTAACAGTTTTGGTAGTGATAGATTTTCTCTTTTTTTTCAGTTTCTTTAACTCTGATGCCAACAGATCTGCTAATATATTTATGACCCTTCAATGGGACAGAATCACTGCAGAGATGCTGCATTAGACTCTTCTGGGAGGTTTCAGTTATGGCTCACTTTAGGCAACTGGGAACAAATGTTTTCCACAAAGAATATGCTATAAAACCCCCTACTGCTCATTTTTAATGAAGAACTGCCTTCTTTGAAGCCAGCTGCTATCCCAACCAATTACTTATTTTAAAAATAATAGTAATAAAAATATTAATTCTTATGATTTACCAGTCCAATTTTCAGCTAGCAGTCTTCACTTACACATGGGTAACTCTATTCTTGTAATAACAAGTGAGTATAACTCTCAAGTACCAATTCCTGCATGATAGATTTGTTACTCCGCAAATTTCATGCTCTCTTCATTAAGAAAGTCTATTGCATTAATTGGCACGCCTGAAACAATAACAGTGTGCAGGCAGGGGTGCATGATTGAAGTTATGCTTCCACAAGTACAGGCTGGACAGAATTTTAAAGGAGTTCCAAAGTAACTGAGTTACAAGAGTCTGATTCAGAACAAAATACTATCAGGCCTCCATTCTGTTTTATTGGTACGTGCGGTACAGTGATTTTGGGGAAAGAAAGGCTATTCACGGCCTTTGTGTTGTTCCAGGACTTTGGCCTTACTCCAGAGCAGACTACAGGTTTCAGACGGTAACTGCTCTTCACAGCACACGCTCAAGACTGTAATGCAGTTCGGAATTGCTTCTCAAATAGGCCACACTGGCAGAGGCGCACGTCCTTGGCTTCGAGTGTTATCTCGTTTTCCATCACTAGATGAGGACAGCATCGGACCTGCCTGCCCTGCACTGTCCCCTTACTCCCTCACATAGCTCTTACAGTATCCTGTTGTCTATTGGAACTCTTGGGCTAAGGCAGCAAAACAATGCTTTTACAGACTTATTTGCATAGCTATAAATTCTCCCACAAACCAACCTAAACCTCGACTAAGAGCATTTTTAAACTCAGGAAATACTTGCAGGAAAATCAAAATTCTGGGTCCAAACTTCTGTGAAGACTCTCTCTTCCTCTTATCGCAGCCTTCTTGTTTGACCTACTTTCATTTCAGTCTGTCAGACTCAAGCTACTCAGAATGTTGTGCCCTGACTTTGCTGTCCCAAAATTCATTTTGATCATGTTACCTCTCGGATTAAGAAGCTTCATCGACCGTCTTTTTTTTTTTTTTTTTGTCTTTTCTTTTTTTTTTTTTTTTTTTTTAGATCAGGGATGTAATTTAAAAGTTTTACTTATTATGTTCAAGGTACTTCAGGACTCTCATCCATGTTATTTACAGGAACTGATTGATGCCTGCATTCCATCTTGGAGCTTGTACTCTGCCTTAGAGTACTGTCTGCCTTGACTCATTGTCAGTCTCTGTTAAACAAATTCAAGCATTTCTCATTTTGACTCCTGTGCATTCTGATTCTTGCCAGGAACCTAAACCAGCAACCACTGTACATCAAAAATGCTAACATTAGACATGTGCTTAATTGTTTTGCTGAACTGAGATGGTAAATTTCCGTGCGACCTCACGATAGATCTAAATTAGCAGGTACTGCAGGCCAGAAGTGCTTCTGTCTAGTGAAACAGCTGTTCCCAGGATTCAGCATTGCACTACACGTTTCAGAGATGTACTTTGGACTAGGTTTAGTCTGGTGCCATGGAGTTAATGCTCATTAGCAGTTGGAGTGAATTAGGCACATTTCTGGAGCACTTTTTCAGTCCAGTTCCATTGGAATGAAATCTGGGATGACTCCAAGGCCACCCTCAAATGCAAACCAAAGCATGCCGAATGGGGACAGTCAGGAGATTTCACTCCTGAGCCAAACTAACACTATTGCAGATGCACTTTTGGACTCCCCAGCACAGGAAAGAAACATTACTGTTTCTGTTTCCTAAGTTATTCCAAATTGGCTCCATAAGGTTGAAGATTTCAAAAGTGATTATTATACTGTCAATATTAAGAGCAATTGGGCTCTTTAAGCGCACAGGCTGTTTTTAACATATGTAATGCAATGCCGGCAGACACTGTCCCCAGTTACAAATTGGTAAAACACTTAGTACAGAATGAAATTATAAGGCCTACTCTGGGATCTTCCTCCAATGGCTCCTATTTAGATTTAATAGACACTGCAGAATTGGCTGTATGGATACACCATTAGAGAGAGGATCTTCAGCTCGTGTAACATGTTGTAGTTTACGGGAAATGAAGTAATGCAACTATGGCAGTTACTAGTGGCAACGTTAGTCTTTTCAGAGCTACCCAGTAATCAGTGGCTCACTGTACATCTTAAGTAGCTTGACAACGGCCTTCCATTTATATCCAAATATTTAATTACTTGTTGGATATGTTCACAGTTTGGTCAAAACCACGTAACTCCAATTCCCCTTCATTTGCACATGCCTGGAACTCCATTCTATCCTCACAAACATGTAAATCAAGAGAATATATAAATACTCTATTAATGTTGCACCTTCATCAATATCAACCAATAGACTGCCTGAAGGAGAAACATAAGCACCTGTATATGGAAAGGGGGAGAGGAGAAGAAGCATGTTTATTCTATTACCAGAACAAATGATGAGTGAAAAAAAGCAGAAACACAAGAAAAGATATGCAAGTTCACACTTTCTTTTTTCTTCTTTACTCAACAGCAACATATACCATCATAGCATCATGGTATGTTTTGTTTTTGTCAGAAAAATAGTGAATATGATGGCTGGAGCGTTTCTATGACAATAGCACAATACTTTTTGCTACCTCCTAGGTTCCTGAATGCTAAAGTAATACAGGTTTTGTTCCATAAAATGCACATTTCTATATATTCAGTACCTGTAGATCATGATTCAGACAGGAAAATTCTGTAACATATACAAAGGGTACAACGCTTTGCACAACAAAACCTTCTATGTACTCTTCAGGTTTCTAATGAGAACTGTGATATAATTTGGACTTTTGAGCTGTTGGCCTGAAATGATGGGCTTTAACTCCCTCCCTTTACAGGGCAGTTTCTCTGCTTTCTTTGTGCCTGTCTGAAACAGGCAGGATAAGGCTAAGTCCACTAAAGAAGGAGATGACATTTCTAGATTAGCCAGAGGTAATTGTGATTGCGGTCCTTCCTCTTACTCTTTGAGAGATTTTGTTCATCCTGTATCCAGCACACTGAGCTGGTACTTGCATATCCTGATACTTGTACAGTTTCACTACTGGATTAGCACATGCCTTTCCAATCACTCTTCTCTGTCCTTCTCCCCCTTGCACTGCTTCAGAGCTAAGCTTCATATACTAAAGCCAGTATGTTTCAACTGCGACAATGATTGTGAATGCCACAGTTTGGGGGGTTCCATCTTGAGACATTTCCAAGAGGACTGACTCTATGAAAGAGTGATGACAATATACAGCCTGAGCTATCACAGCTTTATAAATGCCTCATGGTGGAAAGCCAAAAACCGCAACAAATCAAGTCACTAATCTTTTTTATTTTAAAGATCTTGCTGTAATTGCTTAGGCCAAATCACTAAATCATTACTCAGGTAAAACTTATTGGAATGGACATAAAGACTGACTGTATAAAAATCAATAAAGGAACAATTCACAAACCATGTATATGGTAAGGAGAGAGTTCTTTAAAGTATGTGATTTTAATTGGATCTCAAATGACGTAAGTAATGATCTTAGTAGAAGATACAAAGCTGTTGGGAATAACATGATAGCAGAAACGCACTACAATTTAAGATGCCAGCACACCCACACCATACTAAAGGAATGAGGGAGAGGATGAATTGCTTTAAGACTAAGACTGATGAGAACAAAGTGACATTTCAGTATGATTCATCACTTACTGAATTTTATTGAGTGGTGGGCTGCTCATTCTGAAAGTCTTCAGCTCTGAGAAAAGAAAAAAAAAACTTGAAGAGAAACATTCTACTCTACAGTTTTCCTATGAGCTCAAAACAACAAAATCACCCATGAGAACAGGAAACTGGCCACATTGTTAAGTTACCTGAAGGCAGCTTGTTCTGGTGGGTGCATATATAAGCAAACTATTTGCATAAACACACTATTCACGTAACTGGGTGATGTGTGTATAGATACATTCACACACAGATCAATAAGCAAATAAAGGATTTAAAAAATATGCAGCCCAATCTGCATTGCAGAAATTGTTAAAGAGTTGTTCCAACTCCTCGTTCTATAATGTGAGATTTATGGTGCTCTAAATCCTATTTATATTTTTATCTGAATCAGCCTGCTCATCCCTTGCTGCTCTGCCTTCCCAAATCAAATTCAGTCAGTTCTCCCTAGCTCTGTCTGAATGTTTCCTTTGATTGAGTGATGTTATTTCTAGAAAAAACACTCAAATCAATTTAATGCAAATTCCTTTTCACATCCTGGTTGACCCATCAGGACATCGACAATAATAGATTGAAGTAGTTACTTCCTGAGGCAGATGACTCATTGAGTGCTTAGTAATCAATTTTCATCACTGTGACTGCATAATCTGTCTTTGGGGTTCTGTTCCATATCGTGACTAGAATGCCACAGAATCCCAGATTGCCTGATACAGAAAATGAATGGTGAGCCATCAGCCATTCAGCCTTTTTAAATTGCACAAACAACCGCGACAGAGTTACATCTAACACAGAAAGGGTCTAGCTGTTACGCCAGTGAAAGGCAGGAGTAAACCTAGGTGAACTGATGGCAGCGTACTAGCTGAAATCCACACCAGCTAAAATCAGAATTTGGTCCACTGGGGATAAGCCAGTTTAACACTGTTGTGGAATCAGAAGCAACTCCCTGCATTCAGCCTTTCCTCAGCTTTGCAAAAATCTGTTTCGTTGCTCCTAAACCGGGTGGTGCGTAATCGCAACACAGTGAATGAGTTTTGATCTACTATAGAAAAGGTGTGGATTCATTTATGAAAACTTAGATGGGAGAATTGGGGATTTAAATCACTTAATGAAATGTTATGCCTATACATATGCTTACTCCATACATAGACCTGAATGTTTCCATTCCAACCTGCACCTCATACAGGACATTTTGGATGGTGATACTGCACTGTAGTGACGGCATAGCTTATAATCGTTCAGAAAGATCACCAGGAACGCGCGTTTCCAGCATAATGGCAGGAAGAATTCCCAAACTCTATTGCCATAAGGTAACCTGCAAAAACATGTTCCTGCAACAGAAGACGCAGGACCAACTAAGCTGAAGTCAAATCCGTTACCCCAGTGCAATGGGATGAATGACAATTCTGATTCTCCTCATGCTGTGCTTTTACCACTGAGTTCAGGTTCCTTCATAATCCGACTTGTAGGTAACAATCCAAACCAGGGCAAAGTACATTTTGCTAATTTTATGTATCATTTTAAGGCAAAAACTTTAGTTCTTAAGATTCATATCAGTTTGACAACTTGTGCAGTTTTTACATGCTCCCCACTCTCTCTGGTGTGTCTTTGCAAAGCAACGCTTGAGTTTGGTATTGTTTGACATGTAGCTTTCTGACAGAGATACCTCGCCCTTTCTAACCAGTTCTTCGTCTCTGAGGGGCATCAGCCTATGAAGTAACTAGAGGGGCAAACACTCACCAAAATTCTGCAAGAAATCTAGCAACCACAGAACTAGAGAAAGCTCCGTGTTTAAGCTGCTCCGTAAACATTACTACACAAAAAGTCTACACTTCAGTATGAAAAAATCTGATTTACTGAAGCAACTTTCTAATGATCCTCAAGGCACAGGCATGCAAAAAATACATTCTTAACAAAGAAGAAAGAGTTTCATTAACATTTGGGAAAGGATTCTTTCTAACAGTTAAACTGGTTGATTTTTTTAGCAGTTGTGTATATCTAAATAGGAAAAATATCTACTATGGAAAAACTGAAAGTAATTCCCATATATTAGCAAACACAAGTGTTCAGACCAAAAAGACAGATGTTTTAAACTAAAGCAATACAGGAATCTCCCTGTCCAAAACACAGCATACCACCACTGCCAGGCTTAATAACAAAATACCCCTTAACTAGCAGCCACAGGGTTCTGTGATTCAGAAGCACCCTAAGTGATAGACACAGAAACAGCTGGATGTGGCACACTTCATGTCCCGAAAAATAAGCTTTTGGGGCTCCACCTGAAGTAACCTCTGCTATTACATTTTGTTGTTGATGCTTAAAGAGCAAAACCACTCGCTGGTCCTTAGTATACACTAGGCTCCCAGGGAAAACAGTGGGTCTTTAGGTTTACTAACTAATGAACAAGTGCCTCATCAAGCAGCAGGCAAAATAAATAGCACTGTTTGACTGCTGCAGTGTGGTCAAGAGCACACCAGCATTATTCTACCTTACCAGTTCTCCAGTACCCTAAAAACAACTGCAGCCTCCTCTGACTTGAGGCATCTTGTCTGGTTTTGGTTCCAGTTTAGATCCTGCAGCAGTTGCAGTAATAGAAATACTGGAACAGAAGTACCAGGGTGCATCTCTGGGTCCTGAGAGCTACTGCTCTCCTAGAGCACCGTGGCTGCTGCATTCTGCAGCATTTGGTATCAAGCTACTCAGAATACCAGCAGCTGTTTGGTAACCCAGGGTGGATTCACCATGCCTGAGGGCTAATCTCTGTAGTACTAAAACACAACCAGATGGCTGGGACCTGGCCCCTCCCTGTTCTCACTCACTCTGGTTGTTAAGGTCCTTACCAACAATAACACTTTCAAATCAGCTACAGAAACAGAGACCGGAGTTTTGGCAGAAGACCTGGCTGTAAATGGACAGAGTCGTCAACTAGCTGCTCACTGTAAAGATGCTCCGAGGCCCTGCATCTCTGCTAACCCATGCTGCTTGTTCAATGGCTGCGTATATATCTCTGGCTAAGACAGAAAAGCTCACAGTAGTCATGATCCAGTCTCTAGTAATTTAAGTGTCCGAGTGAACATGTAGTAGTGACATGATCACAGGAGTGAGCTCTGATACTTCACATAACAGAATATCTGGTAATTATCAATGAAGCAGCTAAGACCAAAAGAGAACCTTTCCTAAAGGAAAAGCACATACCGAGATTCTGGAAAGCAGAGGCACAGATACACTTAACAACAGCACCTGCCTTAGCTACAAGTACAGTTCCTTTTGATCATGGTTATTATCTCCACAGGTAGCTGCTCTTTTGCCATCCTGATTTTCCATATTGTGCCGCTAAAATACACTCTCAGATAGGTAGGGTTTTGTTTATTAAGACAGTTGCTACAACAAAAGGAAGTATAAATAAGAAGCACAAATACAGGCTGGGAGATGAAGGGATTGAGAGCAGCCCTACCAAGAAGGATTTGGGGGTACTGGTAGATGAAAAGCTGGATGTGACCCAGCAATGTGCGCTCGCAGCCCAGAAAGCCAGCCCTATCCCAGGCTGCATCACAAGAAGCGTGACCAGCAGGTCGAAGAGGAGGATTCTGCCCCTCTGCTCCACTCTCATGAGACCCCACCTGCAGTGCTGCATCCAGCCCTGGGCCCCCAACCTAAGGAGGACATGGACCTGTTGGAGTGAGTCCAGAGGAGACCATGAAGATGATCAGAGGGCACCTCTCCTGTGCAGACAGACTGGGAGAGTTGGCATGTCACAGCACTTTCCAAACCAGCTGGCTACAAGGTCTTTCACCATCTCATACCAGCACACTCTTCATACAGTCCCTCTGCTGCTTTCACCTCATCCAGGGCATGTCTTCTCTCTGCTTCTTCCTCAGCTGCTCTCTCTTCATTGGCTCAACCACTTAACTTAACCAGCCACACCTGCACCTTATCCACATCAGCCAGCCCACTGCCTCTGAAACCAACCTACAGTTGTATATTATCAATGGTAATTAACCCAGGTTCATTCCTCTACATTGGGGTTGATCAGTCTGGAGAAGAGAAGGCTCTGGGGAGACCTTACAACACCTGCCAATATCTAAAGGGACCTGCAGGAAAGCCAGAGGGGGACTTTATACAAGGGCCTGTAGTAATAGGACAAGGAGTGATGGCTTTAAACTGAAAGAGGGGAGATTTAAATTAGGTATTAGGAAGAAATTCTTCACTGTGAGGGCAGGAACAGGCTGCCCAGATCAGCTGTGGATGCCCCATCCCTGGCAGTGCCCAAGGCCAGGCTGGACAGGGCTGGGAGCAACCTGGGCTGGTGGGAGGGGTCCCAGCTAGGGTGGGGGGTTGGAACTAGATGGTCTTTAAGGCCCCTTCCAACCCAACCCATTCTATAATGCTATGACTCTGAGATGAAAAGTAATTTACATTGTTTAGAAAAAAGATTCTAGCAACACCAGTGCTTTGCCTTTAAATCCTTCTGTAATACAAACTTTTATCTGAAGATCTCAAAGTAACCGAAAAACTATGTGCTCCATCCTTTGAAGCTGATCACAGTAGACCCAAGAACAGAAAAAATGAAGCTAAGCATTATCTACATTCTGACTTGGCCATGAGAAAGGCAACTATAATCCCAGATGTATGAACAGAAGAATTTTAAGTAAAGATGGGGAATCATTAAAGCTAATGTAATGACACCACCAAGATTTGAGCTTGAAACAATTCTGAGCACCCTTAAAGTAGACAGTTAATCTGGATCACAAGCGGGGAAGTGCTTCTAGGATGGCCTGAGCAGTGGATAACCTGTTTTATTACAAATGACAAAATGGCCTGACACTGGGAGGGAAAAGGACATTTTTGAGTATAGGCAAGATTAACACAAGAAATAGGAATAAATCGGCCATGATAAATTTAGCCTGGAAACAGTCAGATCGTTCCAGAGCAGTCAGATTGGCCCAGGTGGCCAAGGGGGCCAGCAGCACACTGGCTTGTGTCAGACACAGCGTGGCCAGCGGAGCGGCTGGGGGGCTGGGGGGGTTCAGCCTGGAGAGGAGGGGGCTCAGGGGGGACCTCATCGCTCCCCACAGCTGCTGCAAGGGGCTGCAGCGAGGGGGGGTCGGTCTCTTCCCCCAGGTCACAAGTGACAGGACAAGAGGAACCGGCCTCAAGTTGCACCAGGGGAGGCTTAGATTGGAGATTAGGAAAAATGTCTTCGCTGGAAGGGTGGTCAGGCACTGGCACAGGCTGCCCAGGGGTGAGGTGGAGTCACCGTCCCTGGGGGTGTTTAAAAACCACACAGATGCCGTGCTCAGGGACATGGTTTAGTGGTGGGCTTGGCAGTGCTGGGTCAATGGTTGGACTTGATCTTAAAGGTCTTTTCCAACCTAAATGATTCTATGACTCTGAAATAGCCTGCTGATGCTACTTGCTAGGTTTTTTGGTGAGACAAGTTTCACACATTTATGAAGGCAGCAATATCATATAGTTCTCTGTAATGGGAGGGGTCTGCATTTTGTGTGTTTTCTTGCCCTGTGCTAGTATCAGATCATGTAGAAGTAGCAGTTTCCAACTTGGCAAGCCCCCCTCAAGTGCAGCACTTAAGTCTACAAGGAGCCTGCTCCTCTGAATTCTGCCAGGCCTGAGAACTTTTGAAGGGAGAATTTATTTTTTCTACCTCTTTTCTACCTGTGAAAGGAAATTCACAGGGTGCTCTGCATGATGTTGCCAGCTCAACATGGTGAGGTGATAATGCACAGCTTTAAACTGATAAAGCCAGATCTGTAAAAGCACATCCAACTTCCCTTTTGAAACAAGCTCTCATACTAAATACAGAAAACCAGCAGGAAATATTTAGGCCTTTAAGAAATCAGAGTGCATGATCTACCATTTCCTTTAGACTGAGTCAGCTTAAAGATGTAGAGCAAAGATTTCTAACGAGTTTAGCAAAAAAATTCTGTTTGAAAGTTCATATTATAGTCATTGATTTTGGTCCAGTTGTTTGGATAACATTAATACTAAAAACACTTAAGTAACTCTGGGTACGCATCATAACTTGCCCCATATCCACAGAAATTCTTGTTAAAAATATTTCGTTCAGTAATTGTTGGAAAGCTAGACTCTTCTAACTGGTCTGTAAAATAGCATTACAGAAGATAAATAGCAAATTAGAAACAGTCAAATTTACTGATCACAACCCACAGGCTGAAAATTATCTGTACAGACAAGGCAGGAAATGCTAAAAAGTAACAAATGCATTCAGAATGTAAAGATAATTTACTGAAATATTGGCAAACCAAAAAGTACTAGTTTCATAATAATTTATAATAAATACGTTTCCTATCTGTACTTTTTAAGTATAATAACTTACTGTAACTGACATGAGTAATCTCAGTTCTGCATTAATATAATTCATCTCTAAGTGCCACATTAGTTAAAGAGCAGCATTAAGCACGCAGTCCCATCAATGTAACCACAGTCACAGTGGAGTGGAATATAATTAACCTTTACATGGTTCAGATGTGCAAAGGTTATGACACCTGCCACTTACAAAGTACTCGTGGCTGGTCTCAGGAAATTGGCTTTCCTGTAGGTACCTGGCTGATTATTCTCAATCTGTATATATACACATACATCATGTTGAATATAACTTTTAGTACTTACAGCAACGTGTCCTAGGGCTGCACGTCACCTCATGTAAGGAAGCATCACAGATCTGCTTTAAATATATGCACTTTTCTGGTTGTCTTCTGCTTAGTCCCTTGGTACTTTGAGAAGGACACCTCCTCTGCTCCGGCCCAGGAGAGCGTATGGTCAACAAACATTCATGCACCAAGAACTCATGGCAAAGGCAGAAACCTGACTATGCAGAAGCAGAGATTATACCCCCTGCAAGAGTCTTCTATAAGCTCTGGAAGGAGATGTGCTTCCCAGTTTCAGCGCAGCTCGCAGCAGCCTGCTGTGTGTGAGTCACCCAGGCCCAGCAGTGGCTACGTGGTCGATGGGTGCTGCCTGCTTGCACCTTGGTTAGTGTGCGAGATCAGCTGGGACACTGAAAACAGCCAAGCAACTGATACAAGCATGTAGATGTATTTTTTAACAGGCCTTTTGAGATGAGGAGAACTCCTAGTTGACCTTTGAGCACACAGAAATTGAGAATGTTCTCTTGAAACATCCCATCCAAAAATATGAAAGGATAGGCAAGGATTTTGCCAATTCATTCAAATGTTCCATAAAAAGCAAACAAAGTTCAGAGAAGGCACCGTCTGTCTAGACTCTAGCGGGCCTGGGGTACTGATGTCAGGCAGAACCTGAAGCATCAGGGGCAAGTCTTGAAGAAACAGCTTTTGATTTATCCACAATCAGGGAAAGACCACAGTTCACAAGCTAACTACAGAAATTACCTCTGTAATGACAATTAAATGCCATCGTATTCAGCATTCTTGCAGATGGAAAAGCCAAAAGAAAAAAAAAAATCTGTTATCAGTGACACTTCAGCCCTTTAAAAGTTATATAACAGAGAGAAGGCTCATTAATGAGAACATCTAAAAGTAAAATTCTTGCAAGCAGCACAGACATTTTTAAAAGATATCATATTAGGGTCTCAGAGTAAATGTATATCAGGCTTTAAAGTGAAAGGACTACCAAATTAAGCTAGGAGATTTAAATAGCTGAGTAAGGGGAATTATTAGCAGTAAAAGAACATTCATCAGAAAAGTAAAAATCATATGTAAATGCATAGAAAAAAAAGCCTATATTTTGGCAAGATAAATGTAAAATTACTAAAGCGGGTGAGAGATTTGGGGGAATAACTTACTGCAGGCACAAAAGCTAGTAAGAAAAGCTTATCTAATACAATGGAAGGAGGAAGGCTGACAGAGAGTTGCAGTGATCAACAGATAATCAAGGCAGCAAAAGGGCATCTGCCATTCCCAAAGAAAATCTGCTTTTTGCACCTGTGGTTTTTGATGACATCTGAATATTCCCACACCAGTATGAGCTGAGTCTGAGAGAACATTTCAATAATAAATGTTTTACAGGAAAAAAAACCAAAACACAGACCACCACAAAGCCTGAATGGTAACAAATTTCCAGGACCAGAGGATACTCACCCAGAAACTGAAAAGTAACTAAGAGAACTACTCTCTGTAGCATACAGTTACTCCCCATAAGCATAACCTGGCTTGTTCCTGCACAGGAAGGGTTCCAAATCCTATGACACAAAAGCACATTTCTTGGATATCACAAGTAGTCCCCCCGTCTGCAAAGCACCACTGCCCTGTGAGTGGAACTTTCACACACCACTTCAGAATGAATACAGTGGGGCAGAACACACTTATTCTACTGCACCCACAAGAGCTGTTGTTGTTTATGTGCAGCGTGTACTGATCACTTTTTCATTTTTAGATTGGTGATAGTAAATTGCTATAATCAGTACAGTTGGTAAGAGCAATTGTTATTTTTCATCAGCAGTCCAAGCAAAAGTCAAATAACAAATGGACATAGGAACTGAAAAAAAAAAAGCCAATATGAGAAAAAAGCTCATTTCCAATGCTGTTGCGTACCACACTATTAAATGACAAGAACTGTCCAGTACTCAGCACAGCAAAGTATCTAAAAGACTGCTGCATAGCACCAGCTGTCAAATGCTCATGGATATTGTACCTCCTGGTTCTTAATAGACAATCTCTCAGAATCAGAACCAAAAGCTGGCACCAAAAGTCTGGGGGGTTTGTTCAGGTATTGTGGGATTTAGTGCGCTCAGTCTGTTATTTTTATGAAAATATATATATATATTTATTTTAAATAAAGGTAAATACATATAATAACAATCATGGTGGCAGGAGAAACATGACGGTAGATTTTCTCAACATTGTTCTTTGAGTCCACGCTGGGGCTGAAGTGATAGAATCAAAACAGAGTACCTAGTACACTGATTCAGTGCACAGCCACAGAAAGAAGGTGGAAAGGGTCTGCTTCCTCATGTACAAACATAGTCTTCTTCTAAAACAGTTACAGTTTTTCTCCTTCAGATTAAAAGTGAAAGAAGTAAAAAGCCAGGATAGCACACATAATTTAAAATCTGGATCAGAACAGAGAGAAATTGCTGAAGTATAGTCATTAACTCAATTGAAGTTTCTGTGGAAGATGGTATCTCCAGCAGTTTGCAAACTCAGGACATTTGAAATAACATGGCTGGTTTACTAGAGTCCTTAATTATGCTACTCGCCTTTTCACGTAAAAATATCAGACTAATTTTCATTGGTAAAGCTTTAACGAAGAGGGGAAAGGGGCTGCAAAAAAGCAGCAGGATTTATTTTCAGGTTTAGCTAATTAAAATCTAGTGAGGCAAAGTACTTGATGTCTCAGCTTATGTCCTTCTGAGGATATTTTGCTTCTAATGCATTTAGAATGTCCAAAAAACTACATTATCTTTAATGTTTTAAATAGCAATACTATGTACTGAAAATCTAATTGTTTTCTTATTCTTGGTTGGAAAACGTCAGGCCCAAAGCCTAACTAAATATGCAACTTAACCGTCAGATCTTGCCCATCAAGCTGGACATAGTGATTCTAGTTTAGCAAAGGTGCAAAGGGACAACTATATGTTTCTGCTTGCTTTTATTTTCCCCTTATCCCAGGATTATTCTACATAAGAAATCTGTACATGTACTTCTATCTGTGGTCATGCTTTTTACTCTCAGGCTTTTATCTCACTTACAGGACTGAAAATTCAATGGTTTCTACACTCTTTGCAGAATATTACGAAATGTTATAAAATAAGAGATGCATAGATGCCTGAATATACTTAGTTCCTATGAGACTGTTCATAAACTGCTAAAAACAAGCCCCAGAGCCATACAACGTTATAAGTACTATGAAAAATATTTGTCTTTGAATGAACTCACTGGTATTACCCTGATAACAACATGTAAACAAAGGTATTTAGATACAGTATTAAAATTATGAATGTACCATGTGCTTTGGTGACTCTGTCATCTCACCTGAGCAATACAGAGAGGAAAAAGGGCAATCCATTTATTTAGTTCAACTGTAAATAATAATCTTAGTACCATTCTTAGCAGTTTGTTTCAGGTTTTATGGCTCTACGGTTTGTTCTAAGAGAACACATTAGAGTAATGAAATATCTTTGCAGTAACTGTCCTGTAGTAACATTGAAACATGTCATCAGCAGAAAGCAGAATCCCGAGCAAGATAATGGGATTTCTCTTAATTTGATTTGCCACAGATGTAGTTAGCATGCCAGTGTTCTCTTTGCAGAGATGCTACTATTTCTGTTTTGGTCGCTAATTAACATAGTCACTTAGAGGTATATAATGCTGCTAGCTCAGCTACCATTCCACATAAATCTAATTTGGCCTCAAAGAGTGTTTCTAGTCCTATGGGTATGAGGAATTGTCTGACAAACAGCACAACAGCATAATGCATCTGGCAAAACGTAAAGTTCTGCATCCCATTTGGTGCCTGGTACAGCAGAGGAAGGAAGAACAGTAGTCACTGCAGCTAAAAAATCAATGTCTTTCACAAATGTTCTTCTGGTCATGGCAGTTAAGGAATAACAAAAAAATAATTAAAAAAGAGAGGGAGATTAAAAGGATATGAAGGCTACAAAGAAAAGATTTTAAATTGATTTTGAAAGTTTCTAAACTAGGCAACAGAATGGATGGTCTGTGTTGAGGTAAATGCTTAGTCTGACTCCTAAAACCCTGTGAGCAGAGTGACATTTCAATTTTCCTCAGCTTTTGGAAGCTTGATTTTACAGCTCTAGAAGTCAGTCTTTGGGAAGCACCTTCCAGCAGTTATAACAAAGTATACAGAGCAAGGATATGGCTAACACTGATAGAGGCACTAATCCTTACCCGCTATGAAAAACAATCCGAAATCAGACTCTGTCCTTAGAAGAGAAAAAATAATAATACTAAACATGACTAGGAATTATCTACTTTTCAAAGGGCAGCTAGGAGCCCAGATTTTTCTGCAAATGCATAGTTGTGGTTTAACCCTGGCTGGTAATTAGGTACCACGCAGCCGCTCGCTCACTCCCTCGTCACCCAGAGGGATGGGGAGGAGAGCTGGAAAGGAATGTAAAACTCAAGGGTTGAGAGAAGAACAATTTAATAAATAAAACAGAATAAAAGTGAAAGAACAATAATAACAATGATGACAATAACAGTTATAATGAAAAGGGGAAGGGAAAGAATAAATTCCAGAGGGAAAGGGAAGAAGGAACACGTGGTGCACAACGCAACAGCTCACCACCTGCCCACCGATGCCCAGCCAGTCCCTGAGCAACCATCTGCCCGCCTCGGCCAACCCCCCAGGTACATATATCAGGCGCGACATCCCGTGGGATGGAATGTCTCTTTGGCTAGCTGGGGTCAGCCCTGGCTGTGTCCCCTCCCAACTCCTTGTGCCCCTCCAGCCTTTTTGCTAGCAACGCCTGAGGAACTGAGAAGGCTCACATCAACGCCAAAGCACAGCACCGCACTAGCTCCTCAGAAGACAATTAAGACCATCCCAGTTGAAAGCAGGACAGTAGTATCACTGGAAAGCCATGTGACTTAAAAGCATTTCACAAGCAAACAGAATTAAGCAGAAATGAAAATATAATATTTTAAAAAAACCCAACACTTCAAACTGCCTTAGAACAGAACGATAGCAAAAAGTAATTTGAGGGAGCTTTAATTCCACTCAACTACCAGATCCTATTGAAAAATCACACGGGTGTTGGAATTTCTCCTTTTAATTAGTTCCTGCATCCTTGCTTACAACTGTAACAGCACAAGGTTTGAGGGCCTCAGCAGAATTCAGCTCATAAAGTTCTATTCAAGCTCACACCAAGAAAATTTATGGCCTAGCCCTGTGCCGTAAAGAACATAATGTTAATGATTTTAGAATCTGTTATGCCTCTGGAACAACTGAGAATTACAACTCTGCCTGTACGCACATTGGAACCTCCCCAAGATTAAAACCTCAAAAATGAACTCCCGTCATGTTTCACAATCCAATTAAATATATCAGTGTCTCAAGTGCCAACAGTTAGGTCTCAAAATAACAGTCAGGCACGGGCAGGAAGACACAGGAGTAAGTATCGTTGTCCTAGCCTGGTCCATCTGAAATCAGACCCCACAAAGATGTCACTTCATCCTTCTAAACAGGACACTAAAATGGGAACAAGTTGTGGAAAAAGGCACCTAGCACAGGTAAAATCCTCTCACAGACAACCTTCAATTTGTGGTCCGTTATAAAAATACTGGAAACCAGCAGTGAGACTCACCCAGGTGCTTTTGAGTACCACCAGGTGTTAGCTATCAGTGTTCGTTCTAGGATTTTATCTAAAGACCCTTTAAGACGTGCCTGTCACTCACGCATAGAAAGAGTGCCTGAGCACTGTGGATGCCACTCCATTCTGCAGCTGTTTAAGTACTTTGCAGTGCTCCCCCAGGGGCTCAGTGCAGTGGCTGTATCACTTTCCTCAACAGTAGCAGCTGGAGAGGGGAAGTAATAGAACACGAACATCGTAAAAAATATTGATAGGGTAGAAAGTAATGCATAAAACGCAGCAGTGTGCCGTAACTAGCTGACCATTAATAATTTCTTAGTATACATTAGGTAGCAACAAGGCATGGAAATGCTTCAAACAATACACAAAGACAACCTGAAAATACCAAGTATGCAGCAACCGTGACATGTTGTTTATGAATAAGGATGCAGACCTAGCCAGTAACTTAAGATGCATTACAGATCACCGAGTAGAACCGGTAAGTACTAGGTTGAGTAAGACAAATGCCACAGTTCCACAGCACGTGTGATCAATTTGATTTCATCCCCCACATGCGTCCTTTGCTTCTGCACTGAAGAGCACTGACAGTCGAAAACACCTGCTGCTCAGCAGGTAAGGACACGATGTTTATGGCTGAAATAGAGAGTAGTGTTACAAGTCACTAGAAGTGCAGCTTGTCCTGCCCTTTAGTAGATTTACAGAAGAGAAGCCCACTTTGCTTTTGCGTTAATTCAGTTTTTGCTGTTGTTTTGGTTTTTTAAACAAGCTGAAGGAAGTTGGTAGAGCCTGGTGGTAGCTGATAAGAACCATTTCAACATGATTTCTCTTTCAAAAAATATGTTGTAGGTAAGGTCACAAAAAAGTCTGTAGTTCATGCTAGGACAAAGAAGTTCACAGCAAAGCCTTAGGCATTGGTCTGTAATTTTTTCATGATCATCATTAGCCAGTTCTAATTTCAGCAACACATATCAGCTTCACTTCTTCAGCTGACTAAAGGTGATAGTTTTATGAACCCAATAAACCTCGTTTGTTTACAGCTTATGGATCCAGATGCAACTGTCTGCTTATCACCTCTGTTCAAGCATTTTAAGATCCAATAAACTTCTACAGACTGAATTTCTGTAGCATTGCACAGAGACCAAATCAAGTGAGCTTGTCACTAGTTTGCCCTGACATCTGCACACAGATTGGCAAGATCACTGCACATGTTCAGTCCAGTTCATAGTGGCTTTTGCGACAAAAGTACAGGAGGAGATCAAAGAATTTATGTGACAAGCAGGATTAATACAGGAGGATGTGAGCAGCTGAGGGCAGCACAACAGAGGAACTTAAAGGACTACAATCAATAGGTAGTGACAAAAGTTCACGGTTTTAAAGTACAAGTGAAGATGGTGCTTCATGATCTATCTCCTCTCCTGTTCTCCCAGTCCCAACGGATTTGCATTTGGCAACAATCTCCCTGACATTTTCTCTGTTACTCAGTATCAAACCTTTCCCACTCATAAAATCAATCCACTTGCCTATCAATGTTCTTCAGATATTCTGAACTTCCTGAAGAGCACTGGGATTCTCCTTCTTCAATTTGTCTTACCATCTCTTCTCTCTCACTTTGTGGTTCTTGGTATCTAGGTCTGACAACCAGGAAACTGCACCATCGAGGACTCCAGAAACTGTGAAGCCTGTTTTAATGATTGTCTGGAAAATCAGCTAAAAGATACTTGAATGCATTCCTACTAGCAAAAATTTTCATGTGTTTTTTCTGTAGAGTTTTCACTTTTAGAAATCATGTTGAAGAAAAAAATTCTACAGTGGCAGGATGGTGTTTTAAGAATAAGAAAAATGATGTAAACATCTGTCATTCAGAGAGAACAGATAAATGTGCCAAACTCAAAATTTAAGCCCATCAAACTCAAGCCATCCCTCAAGATCTGTAACAGCTCAAGATTTAAAATAATATTAGAAATATTAGAAAACATTCAAGTATTTTGACCACAGTCAGTCATTGAAATCTCTTCAAAAAGTACATGAAATCCTAATTCTCTTGCATTACTAGATGAGGTGAAACCAGTTGAAGTTTTCTCTTGCGAGGCTTACAGGCCAAGCTCAGTCTGAAAAAAATTATGAAATTCACCTATAGCTGCTTACATTTCCCATATGATTGAATCTGTCAAGGATTTGAACTTGCACAATCAAAGTACTCTGCTATCACAGATAATTTTCTTCCCCAAAGACGGAGATTCTTCTTTTTTTTTTTTTCCTTCCTCGTGGAGAAGTGGTCTTTAACATTTACAAGCTTTAAAAACTAGCTACACACTTAAAGAAAGCATTAAAGCCTTATAGAGCATCACTATATAGCTGCATGTACTATCATCAACAAAAGAACACCTGTCAGAAAAAAAACAGCTCTATCTTTTCCCCTAAACCATGAGAGATTAATTTTCAATGTAAATGAGACCTGAATATTTTGTTCCTGCCTGGCAAGAATCTCACATGAAAAGCAAATGAAGCAAAAAAAGACTGACACTACCACTCACCAAAAATAGAAATGTCTCAGATGCTCAAACATTTGCTTAGGATAAACTACAAAAAGGCAAGATAATTAAAAAATATCTCTCTGCCTTTTTTCTACTGAGCTAAGACAAGAATATTTCTTGACATGAAAACTGTGAATCTTGGCCTTAAGACTTAAATGTTTGAAGGCCATATATATCCTTTTCGCCTATATTTGGAAAACGCCTAGAAAATGCTACCAAAACATAGTCAAGCCTTTCAATGGTAACTGTAATTGCTTGAATGAGAGAACACTTAAGCAGGGCTACAAGGAAATGAAGCACACGCTTGTCTGCTTGGCTGAGCAGGGGCTAGCGATTAGAGGATGTTACAAGGCAGGTCCCAGAAGGGAAAGGCACGAAGTATTTGCAGTTCAAGGAAGGCAATGCTTGCATCATAGTTCTGCTATTGGGAGTCAGTATAACATAACCTCAACCGTCATTAAAAATGACTGCGGGAGCAAGGTACTGAGCCTTTTGGTTGCAAGAAGCAGCTACAAAAACATGACACTGAGTACCACACGAAACTAAGGCAATGCAAGAGATCCACTAATGCATGACTTTTGTGAAGTGTCATAAGATTTAAAATAATTTTAACTTTTTTTTCTGGGCCTTGACTCGTGATTTCTGAAGCCGGTGAAGTCAGCAGTTGGCACAGAAGTCTGTGCACTAGAGACCTGTTATTACCCACCCAGCACATCAGTATACCAGTGTGTATAGAAATAACAAGAATCTTTCCCTCCCCAAAAGAGGCACATAAAAAATGAATGAATTTTAAACCACAGGAAATCTGAGAGGATAAAGGAAGCTTTCAGAGCAAATTGGATCTATAAGGATGCTATGCGTGCAAGCGTGTACGTGTGTGTGTATACATACACATAGCACAGACTATATCAAAATATCATGCATGCCAAGTTGAGAAACAAGAAATAAAGAAACAGAAACAAGTAAGGGTTTCCTCTGTAGCTGAAAACAAGGAGATATCAGTTTGCCAGAACTTTAAGCAGTACACAAGGCATAGCATTTTTGGCGGTATAACTTACAGTATCACTTACAATGACAAAGATGGAGAAAGACATCATTATTCCATAGAAATTTTAACATGTTTTATTCAGGTTTTTATACTAGAGCCAGAATCAGTGGCACAACCCCAATGATTTCCAGACTGGCAGAACTGGGGAAAAGATTGATTTTGAGAGGACAATATATTTGGAGATACCTTCAGTAACACAGTCCTGTTAAGCCTCAAGCCATTCTGCTGGTGATGGTGTTCTCTGTGAAGGGCAGTACGTAAAAATACATTGTATGGCATCCATACCCATAAAAGGAAAGACAATATGTTGCAGTCTCACCATGACTCCTACTTCTGGAAAATAAAGAAAAACTGGAGTGATAGCTACAGGTACTCTTCCATGTTTTAAATCAAGGATGTTGTTTTGAGGCAATTTTGAGTGTACCTTGTGGTTTATTCTTTTGAAACACATAGGGTAGGACTACAAAAAATTTATATAGCTTTAAAAAGACAAGTGGCAGTGCCTCACAGGGAAAAAGATTCAGGACGTTCATGCCGGAATTTCAGTTTTGCTCCAAATACATTCAGAGGATTCTTGGAATGGTTCTACTGGGTAACTTTATTTAGATGTGCAGTGTGGTTTCCCTTTCTCCCTAGTTATTATCTGAGAAATTTTCTTCTGAACTGGCCATTAGGACCATATCTCAAAGAAGAAAAGTAAGCAATGGAGTTGGAGCTAAATAACTTACTCGTGATTCACTTATGTATTTAGTCCCAATCCCTCAAAAATAAAAGTGCACGTACTGATGCTAATGCGTACAAATAACCCCCAGAACACAGAAGAATTGTTCACGTGTCTGAAGGTATATATTTAAATAAGCATTTGCAGGCTTGGCTCATCATTACTCTAACACTTCCTAAACTGAGAAAGATTAGTTCCCTAAATTGAAAAAAGAAGTAATGGGCTGAAAAGTAGAGAGATTAAAATGAAATTGTTTCGGTGCCCACTGCAGTTATTGGAAAGACTCCCATTGACTCCAACAGGTATCAATCGGGTTCATATTTCCAAGGGTCTCAAAAATTACTCAGGCTTGGAAAAAAAAAATTACTGACTTCTAAGGACAGATTCAGCAATTAGTGTTAGGACACCAGAATACTTCTCTTAAATTATAATTCAGTAAAAGGATTTTTCTCTAACGTAAAACCAAAACATATAAATGTTATCTATACACACATATACATATATATATTGCATATTGATGCAAATTAAAACTTTGAGATTCCAGAAACAATTTCTATCATTTCTTTGTAAGCTGACATTGAATTTTCTCTGACCTCTCAGTCTCTAGCTATTGCTTTTTTAATAATAAATACATACAAAAAATACAACTGCATCTGTAAGGCTTTTAGAATCTCTTTAGGCAGAAAAGTATACACAGGCTACCTATATTTGTAGGGATCCAGTTATAAAGGATTTTTAAGGGTTTTTTTCTCTCCAGAACCCTAATTCCCCAGAAAGTTACAGTGAAAAAACCTTTGAACTCACACAATGTAGTAGCAAGTTCAGGGCCTGAGGTGTTGTTTTAGCAAAGTAACCATATGCTTATCCACAAGAATAAGGAGAATTAAGTTTTGACGCGTGCATAAATTTATTGCTGCTGTGAGTCTAGGTTTGAAGTAAATACTTTAATCCGTCTATTCTAGAAGCTACGTTTGTAATAGTAAGACTTCAGACTGACTTGCTTTCCTGAAAAAAACTCAGTTTAAACTTTAGAAGAAATCAAGAGGGGCATTGTTCCATGGAGGGGATTACATATCCCTGGCTCTCCCAACTCCAGCGGCTGTCTTACTACTAAGTAATTGGCAAAGCTAAGAAAATGTACAACTATTTTTCAGGTTTGAACATTTTAACACAGAAAAGCATCTCAGAAACTGTTATAATATAGTTATATTTTTAAAAAGAAACTACATTTTAAAAAGATAATTATTAAGTCCAGTTCTTCACTAATCGAGCTGTGTATGTTTTCTTACTCACTGGAAAAATGCATAAAAAATGGATGTCTCATTAGTCCTCACTTAATTCAGTTAGCGTTCTGCATTTTCATAAATGGGGTCAGCTCTTGGTTATAAAGCATATGGGATAATGTCAGTAAAGCAAACAGGTAGCAAAATATATCTAAATTAGGATATCAGCATTTTCATCATTACATTCATCTGACAAACAGTTTTCCTTAAAGAATAAAGGTCGCTTCAACAGCAGCAGGTACATAAACAAGCTCCGTTAGCTTTGGGCACACGGGGTATGGTGCTGCGCTGCAGAAAGGATGTATTTTTCTCTCAGAGAATTGATGGCTGACTGTTCTTGTTTTATACGGTGTGGCTGTAGGCTCCCAACAGCACTAGTTGCTGGTTACATTTTTCTAGTGTATGGATTAAACTGATGAATGCCTCTGAGATCTGCCTCCAAGTATCTCAGCTAAAAAGACATGCTGAAAAGTAATAAGATTTGGTATCTCTCATGTATTTGGCTGTTAACTATGTTCATTGGACAAATAACTTCTGTCTCAAAGTAGGATAAAGATGCCAGCAAGAAAAGCAAGTCCAAAGGGTGAAGGGTGTAGACAGGACAAATTTTGGGACTTTAGCAGAAACAAAAGACAACAGCACTATCAGGAGCATTTTCCTTACCTATTTATACATCATATTTTGAGACTTTTGTGTTAGAAACATCTGAAGAGTGAATTTGAAAGAACGATTTCATTTGTAATCACACGGTGCAAAGCATAAAACCTCAATGGTGCCAGACTTGCTTCAGGGGAAGGAGTCAATTTGGTTTAATACTGCAACTTGCAACTTTGTGACAAATAAACTGTGGCAAAGATCCCAGGATTTATCAGAAGGAATCCACCCAGAAAGCTGCTGCTTGGTGACAAGAAATCTGAACATTTCCTGCTTAACACTGCACCTTTCTGCAAGAACTGAACCACCTTCAGGGGCTACCCGAACGGTGGATCAGCAGATGAGCGCCGTGGGAAAGCAGACCCGCTGCCCTCATGGTGATGGCAGTGGCCAGAGCCATGCAGGGATCAGGCTGAAGCAGCTCACAGAGACAACAGCCCTGGGGAACCCAGCCACGGATGCAGCCGGCAGGAGCAGCCATGAGGCTGCACAGCCATCGCGAACAGGAGCAGTCACAACAAACTCATCTGGCGGGGACTGATGGGAAAGCTGATGACAGACAACAAGAGTCAGTGGCTAATGAGAAATTCCAGGATTAGAAGTAGTTTGGAGAGGCCTTCTGCTATGCCTTTTACTTGGTTATTTGCCGTTTAGTGTATCAGTATTGCATGCTCCGTTAAAAACAGGTGAGTCTGGTCACGGAGAGGTAGGCTGCTTGGTCACCTTCAACTGAGTCCCCTCAGAAAGGATAGGGAGAGGAAGGATGTAGTATGCCTTCCTAGGAAGAAATTCAGCATGTAGGACTGCTGTGAGATTTTCTAGAGCAGAGAGCAGGCCAGTTGGAGAAGTGGAAGGCAACACAGTAAATAAGCCTATGGTAAGAATCTACTTTAAAGAGCAGACGTGGCCAAAACTGAGAGGATCAAAAGAAAGATGCTTTCCCTAGTGACCCACAGGGGTCCTTGGAAAGTTTATTACAGTGGAGGAAGACATCAAAAGGCTTCCAATTTAGGCTAGAAATTGGGGCATCGCAGGCATCACACCAAAATGTTAGAGGACAGAGTCTCTGAGAGAAGGTAGGAGGAAAGCTGTACAAGAAGCTTTCATTTTCCTCTGGCTCAGCCAGTCTGAGGTTCTCTTAATTCATTATAGCGTATCTCTCATGAAACACTGCTTTAGAGTCCCACCAGCCTTTCTGGTTTGAGATGCACTCTAACAAGGAACACAGGTTAGCTGCGGATTCGGGGTCTGGTCCCACCTCCCTCATCAGCCTTTTAAAGGTCACAGAAACTCAACACACCTCTCACAATCTGTGAGTGTCCTATAACTGGAGAAGAAGGAGAGAGCAACTACCTAAGTACTAGCTTACTAGTTGTTGGGGGTGTGGGTGTTTGTCTTGTGGCCACTCCTCATGACATTTTCTCATGTTTCCAGCACTCCAAAAGTAGCTCCTTTTGCTCAAGCTCATTTGATTAACTCATCGTTTGTGAGAAGCTATCCCTTAGACAACACTGAGACAATTAAATTCAATTTCCCTGGTTTCTGGATGGTGTTTATACCTTTGGGCGTTCTTATTTCGTAAGGACCTCCAGAGGCTCCCTTTGCAGCCAGTCGATGCCTGGCAGAAGGGTTACATAGCTTTATACTGACCCTTGTAAAGCTCTCAGAGAGCTACAGATGAGAAGCAATATATGAAGAAAAACACCCATATATTTCCCTGAATCAAAATAATAACTAATGGAGGGAAAAAAAAAAATAAAAAAGAACAAAAAATAGTAGCTTCACCCAAGCCCTTTTCATGAATTGAAGCACAGGTTCAAAACCAAAATTCTTTAGGCCAATATAAAGTGATTCTTCTTCCCCTAAGCTAGGAGATGTGCTTTTTATCCTTTAAAGGGGCCACTAGCTGTACATATTGATAAAGTGTTCCTCCTCCAGCCCAAGGAAGATTTTAAACTTTCAAGGGATTACAGGATTTTATATTGTTAGTGGATAAACCTAATCTTCTGCTACCCATGTCTTGGAATCCCTAATAATGAAAAAAAGAAACCAAGGATTAAAAGCTAGTGGTATTACAACTGTCAACACATCAGCTTTAATTTTTCAAAAGCTTTCACATAGGTACACTGATGTGTCTGGAGTCTTTTGCTGAAAGTACTTGATCAGTTTCACAGCGATAAGATTACCAAAAGTTACTTCATTTTTATAAGTATAGCACAACCTTGTAAATACACTGGATTCACTTTAGATTCCTCCTTTTCCCCTGAGTCATAGGTACTTGGAAAGATACGGTCATTTAGGATGGAAAGGCATTCAAAGGCGTCCCGGTAAGAACCGTTATTACAGTATTGACCAGCAGTTGGGTAGGTTATCACATCTTGACAGTCAGTGAAAACAGGAAAATGAAAAATGTGTTTTGAGGCAACGACCACCTTTTTCCCCTAATGTCGAAGTGGTGAAATAAATCCCCAGATTAGCAAATCACAGTGCTTCATTCCTTGTGCTTTAGAGGTCCTTCATTCCGCAGGGAGAAAGAACAACTGTGAGCTACTGGGACTCTCCCAAACCCATGTTACCATTTATACCAGGTATTGACGCGACTGTGGCCAAAAAAACCCAACAGGGTGCAAGTTGATGTGAGAAGTAGTGTTGTTCTCAGCCTTCTGAGAAGTATGGCTATGACAGAAAAAAATATTTAAAGAGAGGAAGGCCAGGTTATATTTTTATGGCTTTTATTACATTTTTAATTATTTCTTTCTTATGTCAAGATTCAAGTTCACATCAAATAGAAAAGAACTTAAAGAGATGACAATTCTTAAAGTGTTGGGATCCCACAGTTCTTAGATTCTCAGACAAAATCAGAAAAGAAGCCAGCTTCATGGCCTACACACGCTAGTCCAGATTTCTGATGCCTGGGCAAGGTGAACATACCTTGTTCTGTGGGGCCTGACAAGATGCATCCCAGCGTCCTGAGGGAATTGGCTGATGTAGTTGCCAATCCACTCTCCGTAATATATGAAAAGTCATGGCAGTCGGGTGAAGTCCCTGGTGACTAGAAAAAGGGAAACGCTGCACCCATCTTTAAACAGGGTGGAAAGGAGGACCCTGGGAACTACCGACCTGTCAGCCTTACCTCTGTGTCTGGGAAGATCATGGAACAGATCCTCCTGGAAGCTGTGCTAAGGCACATGGAGGACAGGGATGTGATTCAAGAAAGCCAGCACAGCTTCACCAAGGGCAAGTCCTGCCTGACCAACCTGGTGGCCTTCTAGACGGAGTGACTACATCAATGAGCAAGGGAAGAGCTATGGATGTCACCTGCCTGGACTTCTGTCCAGATGGATGGTGGACAGAGTCCACCACAACATCCTTCTCTCTAAATTGGAGAGATACGGATATGACGGGTGGGCTGTTTGGTGGATGAGGAATTGGTTGGATGGTTGCACCCAGAGGGTAGCGGTCAACGGCTCAATGTCCAGATGGAAATCAAACAAGTGGTGTCCCTCAGGGGTCTGTATTGGGACCAGTACTGTTTAATGTCTTCATCAATGACACAGTGGGATCAAGGGCACCCTCAGCAAGTTTGCAGATGGCACCAAACTGAGTGGTGCAAGTTGACACACGTGAGGGATGGGATGCCATCCAGAGGGACCTGGACAAGCTTGAGAAGTGGGTCCATGTGAACCTCTTAAGGTTCAATAAGACCAAGTGCAGGGTCCTGCCCCTGGGTCTTGGCAACCCCTGGTGTCAGTACAGGCTGGACGATGAAGGGATTGAGAGAAGCGCTGAGGAGAAGGACTCGGGGGCACTTGTGGATGAAATCTGGACATGACCTGATGCTTGCAGCCCAGAAGAACAACAGTATCTGGCATTGCATCACAAAAAGAGTGACCAGAAGGTCAAGGGAGGGGATTCTGCCCCTCTACTCCACTCTCATGAGACCCCACCTGCCCCACCTGTGTTCAGCCCTAGGCCCTCAACATAAGGAGGACATTAGCATGTTGGAGTGAGTCCACAGGAGGACCATGAAGAACATCAGAGGTCTGGAGCACCTCTCCTGTGCAGACAGGCTGGGAAGTTGAGGTTCTTCAGCCTAGAGGAGAGAAGGTTCTGGGGAGACCTGATAGCAGTCTGCCAGTACCTGAAGTGGGCTTATAAGAACAAGGTGCAGACTTTTTAGCAGGGCCTGTTGTGATAGGACAAGGGGTAACGGTTTTAAACTAAAAGCAGGTAAGTTTAAATTAGATATTAGAAAAAAGTTTTTTTACAATGAGGGTGGTGAAACACTGGCACAGGTTGCCCAGGGAGGTACTAGATGCACCATCCCTGAAGACATTCAAGGTCAGGATGGGGCACTGAGCAGCCTAACCTAGTTGAAGATGTCCCTGCTTATTTAAGGGGAGTTGGACTAGATGGCTTTTAAAGGTCCCCTGCAACCCAAACCATGCTATGATTCTATGATATCTTCCTAAAATGGGTGTACCATGTCTCCGTATACAAGCAGTGGACATAATCTATACACCACATGCACAGCTGCAAGCTGTACCCAAAGTGGTGGAAATTTGCATCCATACAAATTATTCCTGTAGCAAGTTGCAGAGCATTAAAGCATAACCTTCTTAATGGCCATTAAGGTCAGTGATGTTTTAGTGAAGCCTGTCCTAAAAGTCCAGCAGGTAAGCTTGCTCATCTCGGCTGCACATAAAAAGCATCTCCGTAGCTGCACGTGGAACCATATGATATATGAGGGAAAGGAGAGAGGAATCAAGAAAAAAACCAGTAATGAGTGGACAGGGAAGCAGGACTATATAGGTTCGATTAGCTCCAAACTTTTTGCAAAATACATTAGTAACTAATTCAGCTCCCCATGGGAGAAAGCTTAAGAATTGTATAGAATCAGTGACCCCACTGGAGGCACAGCACCAAGGCACCTTGGGGCAGCTGAGAAAATACAGAACCTCTTCTCAGTGACCTTTTGTAGTGAGTAATCATCGACCTCTGGTGTAGAAAAGGCAAAATTTCTGCCTTTCCTCCACCAACTTCAGGGAAAAAACTCCTAGGCAGCTACCTAAATTGAACATTGAAGTTTTGTCTCACATACTCGGGTTATTCTTGGATAAATCAGAAGAAAGTGCTGAAATAGAGCTGTGTTAGGAGGAAAAAAAGAAAACAAGACTTTGGAAAAATCTTCACATCTCTCTTTTACATTGATCCAAGAAGCTAACAGGCAATTAACTACTGCAGCGGTACACTGCCACCTAGAAGAAGCACTTCAAGACATCACAGACATCCCATCTGATTATTAAAGAGCAAAGATGCCATCACACTGGCCAGATCTTTGCAGGCTGACCTTTGAATATTAAGTTGTCGCCAATATACACACTTACCAGACAAATGCTTAGCCCAGTGAGAGACATTATAATTGAAAGAAGATACAGGCTGATGCCAGAAATGTAGAATGCCTTTCCTATTAGAAAGTTAACCTACATTGATTTACTGTATGCGCATATCTTGCTATTCTGATAATAAATTGACAAAAAAGCATTCAAGGATAGCCAAAGAAAACCAAGTTCCTATGGAGGTTTCTGTCTGTGAAAGCCCTTTCAGAAATAAAAAAGTGCAATTAAGAAAACAAGGCAGATCAAAGAACTCAACAGCAAAACATCATCTTAGAGAATCAGAGTGTTATTCCAGATTTGCTGTTCACAAAGGCTAACCAGTATTGCTTTGTTTTGTTTGTTTTTTCCCTAATGTCATTATTCTTAACTCTATCTATACTAAGTATCCTGTGAAATGATCAGTCCATCTCAGGTGGGGGAAGCAGTCGTGCAGCCAAGGGGAGTTCAACATTTGACCCTTGGCCTATAGAGGACATAAGGAGCACATTGCCATCTCCATACTGACATGAAACAGCCTACAGGTCTACCAATAGTGGTTTTTCCCATCTAAGCAGCAAGACACACATCACATAAACAGCAAGAAAATAAAAAACCTAACTACATTATGCCACCAAAAACTCCCTGATCATCTTATGCATCTAAAGATAAGAGGTTTAAATTATTCTACTGAGATGGAAAGTGTTGATTTTCACTGCTTAAGATATTTCAAACCAAAAACTGGACTTCCTGGGAATGCACACACAGCATTAACACCATCAGTTCAAATACAAGCACAGTAACAGACAGAAACAGCAAATGACTGAAAGGACTGGCCACAATGCAATCTAAAGGAGTTTCATACAGTATATAATGGCCTATACCTTAACCAGGAGTTCCATCCCACTCTGCTTTGAATAATTCCCTGTAAAATTGAAAACCTTAATATTTGCATTTACTTTATTTTGTCAATTTTATTAATGAATGAATTGTCCCTGTGAAACAACAGAAACCTTTTGTCTTACGTTTGAAGTTGGTCACTTAATTAAAAGATCAAATAAACTTTAAATAAATATAAATATTTATATTATATATAATATATTATATATAATATATTATAATATTTTATTAATAGATAAATATAAATAAATAAAACTTTAACCAAGGCCCTCAAATAATCTAAAACAATGGAGAACTTTTAAAAAGTATTTTCAATTAAATCAAAGAATGTGGAAGGTTGCCATTTCTTATTCACCATCACTTACTGCTGCATGAGTATTCAGTCTTTGTTTATCCCTATGAAATCTCTGCAAAAACACAATACACTCTGTGTACAGACTAGCTAATACAAAAAAATCTCTCTATGAATATTTACACCAACACAGCAAATACATTAGTGTCAGTCACACATTCAAGGAATTCCATTACTGAGTGCTGTCTAATCTGGGAATTAAGCCACAAACCAGTCTTTCATCATATAATAATAAATTCAAAGGAACTCTGAGATGAAATGTTTTATCAGAGACAATGATGATTATGCTGAACAGTGCAACGAACCATTGGCTAGTAATTCTGATAGCAGGAATACGGGACACTTACATGCTTTCTGAACAATGCAGATTGCCTTTTAGAAATGGATGAGCTGCTCTGGCTAAAACACTTCTCTTCACTGTACTATTGCATTAAAACGTAAAACCACAGAGCACTAGGGGGGCTTTGAGAGGTCACTGCGCAGCACTGATGGCTGCACTGCCCAAGGCAGGATCAATTATATGTCTGTAACTCCTAAAACATTTTTCCATCACTTTCTTAGAGAACTTCAACTGAAACTTCAAAACTCCCCAAACAGTACAGCATTACCTTTGCTTTAAGAAAGCATTCCCTAAAGAATTTTCTTGCTGTGATTGAATTCTATTCTTGTTATAGTCACCTAGAAAAGCTTTTTCATTTTGCAGTAATTTTTCTGTATGTAATTATTACCATGTCCTCCTCAGACTCCTCTTCAACCTCAAAATCCTGAAATTTTAAATCCTCTCTTCACAATTCATGTTTTTTAGACAAAACTTGCTTCTCATTAGGCCCTCTATTAATGATGGTTCAAATCGTGTTTTAAATTTTATCACAGAAATGGCTATTGACAATGACAGCACCATCTATGTTTAGTGATCAATAGCAGCACCTTTTCAACAAAAATATAAGCAGACTGGTAACTAGGGAAAATTTTCTCGTGTACCCTCTTTCTTTGCAAATTGCCAGTAGCCATTAAAAATATTCTGGTTTGTTAAATCGGAGTAGCAAACATCTGTTGAAGAGAAGGCATCTCTTTAATAAATGTTGTGGGGTTTATAAATTGTTCCCTAAAATGGACCAACCTTTAAGGTTTTTTTAAGAGGCACTGGAGGTTCTTTACCAAGAAACTGCAGGGAAGAAGGGTGCTTTCATTTTTACGACCAAATATTTCAGGTGAACTCTGTACCTCTTTCGTGCCCTTTATTCTATTAAACTACCTATTAGTGCATCTTGGCTTCAAAAACCCTCAATCTAGTTCTATCTGTAGCATAAAACCTTTGAGATTAGAAAGGAGTGAAGCATGAGTCGAACTGCATCAAACAGTTCAGACTCCAACTATACAAACTCATACCTGAAGACAAGCACTGTATCATTTATTTGTTAGATTCTTGACAGAAGAAGAAATGAAAACCAAACAAAATGCTTACCCAGACTGCCTACCACTGCATTCTTTGGGCTTTGGGTGTGTTGTAATAGAGAATTAACCTACCAAATTGTAGAAAAATTGGGCCACAGAGTGCTCAGAAATTTAAACTGCACAGAGAACAATAATCTTCGGGCATGTTGAAAGGATGAAGTCTGAATGAGAACACTGCATTATTTATAAGCTAATTATGAACATACATATTTTTTATCTTTGCACTGTGACCTGGGGCTCAAGTGCCAAGGAGCTTGAAAAGACACAATGGCTCAGAATGGAATTAACTTTGAAAAGGGTATTTTCACAGCTTCAGGTCTTTTTATGAGCATCAGCAAGGGTAAGAAAAGGAATATGAGCAGAGTGAACTCACTAGAGGAACTTTTCTTTCCAATAAAACAAAGGTTTTGAAAAGACGCTGCACCTTCAAACATTAATCCATGCTTGAGGACTGCAACATATAACGATCAGTGCTCCACACTTGAAAAGTAAAGGATGTATGTCTTGCTCTGTTACACAAACTGCAGCTGACAGACGGGACACCCAGATCCCTATAATTTTGACTCTGCCTTTTACAGACAACTTTTCAAGTTGTGCCCCTTTTTCTGGCACGTACTGACAGCCTACCCCCACGTTTGGGGTGAGGCACTGTCAGACACATGCTTCAAGTCATCGTGCCTCATCTAAGAGGCAATCTAAATCCTCAAACGTTTTAACCAGGGGGCCGGTGCGTGGATGAAGTGGCAGGGAGTCATCTGCGGCTGCTTGGTTCCCCCCCCAACCCCCGGCGGGGGGGTTCTGTAAATACCGGGGGCCGGACCGAGGACCCTGGCAGGCCGTATCCAGCCCGTGGGCCGTAGTTTGAGGACCCCTGTCTAAGAGGAACCAATCACCCACTATCCCTTATATAAGTCATCTTTCACTTTTTTACTTTTTCATTGTGCACGCTTCTGTTAGTAATGACGCTCTGCTGAGATAGTAAGATGAAAAGATGGCTATATTCAGAGGATGAAAAGGAAATAGAGAATATATTGGCTAATGAAGCACAGAAAAAAATACAATAATGTCTACAACACATGGTTAGGGACCTGTTCTGGACAGAAGCAGCCTCCAACACAGACTTGCATGGTCCTAAACACCAAATCTGGAATGTGATGTTTAGATAATATCACAATATAGCCTTGGCACTCTTTGGATTCTTCTCTTATGCTTCCTGAAGTACATTAATTCGTCTGTTCTTTAATTTTTGTGCAGTTCCATAAGGAAACTGTCTGGAAAACATCTGGTTTTTCAAAGGACCTTAGAAAAATTCATGACACTTAAAACCCCACATACATATTATGCAGTTTCTTCAGTCAGCCAGTAAAAGCCAAAGAAACACTCCAAACCTTTACATGAGGAATTAAGAGGAATCCAGCATGTTTTCCAACCCTTACATCTGCCTATTCCCAGACTACATGTCTTCTCCCTCACTATAATAGTGAGGGCTAGCAGTAGGATGAATGTGGCTACAGCCATTGCTTGTTCTTTGCATATACAGCAACCATAGGTCACTCCTTCCCCAACCATTTGCAAGAAAACATACAGAACTGGTTGTTATTGGCCAGCTACCAATTGCAAAATTAAAAACCTATGTGCCAAACGGGCACAGCTGCATCAGCCACTGCTGTGCTATACACAGACCTGCCAAATAACAGCCACCTCACTTAGGCTGAATGAGGATGCATCAGAGCCAATGTCAAAAGCATAGTTACGAAGCCATTTTTTCCCATTGAATGAGCGCCTCCTCAATCACCACTTAAAAACAATTTATACAAAACTTAGGACACAGGGTAAACAAAACCATACAGCCAAAGACTAGAAAAACTTCTTCCTGAACTACAGTCATGCCTCAGACAAAATTATTAATTTGAAGCACAATAGGCCCTTAGAGAAAAAGTATCTTAGACATGTATTTATAAGTATTAATAAATTCAAAAACATATGCACTCTATAGATGCTTTGAAGCATTAGAGTATGGATAAGACTGAAAGGAAAAAAACCTCACCACCCTACCTTTTGTCTATTCCTACTTTTTTGTTTTCTTTTAAACAAAGGTGGTTTTCTTTCCCCTATTTTTTTCAGGAAACAAATATTTTGAGTTTTTACATTCAAGTTATGGAAGCCAGAGACAAAAAGCCACCTTTGTAGGTGGGATGTTTTATTTTAAGAAAAAAAAATGTCATTTCTAACGGAAATAAATCCTGAACAGATCTGACTAGGCTATGCAGGAATCAGTGAAGTTACGCCTCACAGTGTCTGTCACTAGATTATAACAACTGCATATTTGTCTTAATTTCTTTTCAGGGAAATGATGGTTTGGGGTTTTTTTTAAGTCAAGAGTATTTTGATTACACTGTTTCAGCAGGACAAGATCCAAGTCAAAATTTGTCTCAACATCTGTAAGCTTTTTTTCTTTACACTATCACAGTAGATTTCTGAGTAACACCCAGAACTGCTTTTTTCAATGGCACTAAGAGTCACCAAACTTTTTGTTTGCCCTGTGGACCAATACAATGAACTAGGGCGATAATTCAAAGCACCATTGTTTCCTGCTACCTTAATTGCAATCAGATAAGATAGGCAAAAGTCCTAAGAATTCTGTCTGGAATACTACTGTTGCCCTTTATCTCATTGCTTGACAACCATCTGCAGGAACTTTTTTGTTCAAACATGTCCTTTTCCCCTCTTTTATTGTAGAATTTTGAGAAAGGCCTTTCATCCTTTAATCCACTTTTTAACAGTAATAGTTGCAATTAACTTTTCCTAATATGTATTCTGTGGCCATCTTTATTGCTTACACAAAACGTGCCCTATTAAAAAACAGCCATGCATTCCAAATTCCACACAGATTTTGTAACTCTGCCTCTGGAGAAGGGGACACAGTTTTTAGCCACAGCCACTGCCATTCCCTTCCTAAAGAATACAGGTAAGTCAGGCAGTGGCTTTTTTATGGGGAAATTTATGGGGAAATGCTTTATTTCCCCATCTGTGACATGAGGCCAAGTGATTGCTGCTTCTTACAGAATCTGACATATATTAACTAATGAGTATGAAATTACTCATATTGCAGAAACCACCACAGAAAAAGTCTTAGTTTGTGTCATTGTTTAACCCCGGCTGGCAACTAAGTACCATGCAGCCACTCACTAACTCCCCCCTGCCACCAGCAAGGTGGGGAGGAGAATTATGGAAAAAGGTAAAATCTGTGGGTTGAGATAAGAACAATTTAATAATTGAAATAAAATATAATAATTAAAAAAAATTCTAATGAAAAGGAGAGAGAGGTGAAGAGGAATAAAAATGAAAAGAAAAAAACAAAACCTAGTAGTAATGCACAGTACCACTGCTCACCACTTGCTGAGCGGTGCCCAGCCAGTTCCCAAGCAGTGATCGGCAGCTCCCGGCCAGCTGCCCCCAGTTCATACACTGGGCACGATGTTCCATGGCATGGAATATCCCTTTGGCTGTCCGGGCTCTGCTCCCTCCCAGCTTCTCGTGCAACTGGTCACTGGCAGAGCACGGGAGACTTGAAAAGTCCTTGATTTAGAGTAAGCACTATGTAGCAACAACTAAAACATCAGTCAGTGTGTTATTGACATTATTCTCTTACTAAATCCAAAACACAGCACTGTGCCGGCTGCTAAGAAGAAAACTAACTCTATCTGAGCCAAAGCCAGGACAATTTGTTTCTTAGTCTGTTAGGTGTGTGGAGTATGGGGCCGAGGCCGGTTGTGTGAGGCTCAGCCGGGCCCAGCGCCGGGCCCTGCCCGTGGGTCACACCAGCCCCACACAGCGCTGCAGCCTGGGGCGAGCGGCTGGGCCCTGCCCGGCAGGAATGGGCCTGGGGGGCTGCCTGGGCCGGCTGGGCATGAGCCCCCCGTGTGCCCGGGTGGCCAAGGAGGCCAGCAGCGCCTGGCTTGTGTCAGACACAGCGTGGCCAGCGGGGCCGGGGCAGTGACCGTCCCCCTGCGCTGGGCACTGGTGCGGCCGCCCCTCGAATCCTGGGGTCAGCGCTGGCCCCTCACTGCAGGGGGGACACTGAGGGGCTGCAGCGTGTCCAGAGCCGGGCAGGGGCTGGGGAAGGGGCTGGGGCACGGGTCCCACGGGGAGCGGCTGGGGGGGTTCAGCCTGGAGAGGAGGGGGCTCAGGGGGGACCTCATCGCTCCCCACAGCTGCTGCAAGGGGCTGCAGCGAGGGGGGGTCGGTCTCTTCCCCCAGGTCACAAGTGACAGGACAAGAGGAACCGGCCTCAAGTTGCACCAGGGGAGGCTTAGATTGGAGAATAGGAAAAATGTCTTCGCTGGAAGGGTGGTCAGGCACTGGCACAGGCTGCCCAGGGGTGAGGTGGAGTCACCATCCCTGCAGGTATTTAGAAGACAGTAGATGCGGTGCTCAGGGATGGGATTTAGTGGTGGGCTTGGCAGTGCTGGGTTAACGGTTGGACTTGATGATCTTAAAGGTCTTTTCCAGCAGAAATGATTCTATGATTCTACTACAGCATGTACTAGACTCTTACACCTCCCTCTGCCCGAGCAATACGCTCCAGTTCCTGATAGTCGTCAAATTACCTAAAATCTAAACGAAATTTATCAATATTTAATATGTGTCTGTGTTTTTTTAAATAAAATTGGTGGAATCTAATATATGGTAAGATTTGCAATGTTAGAATAACAATCCTCTTGCGTGAAAATTCCTCCCACTTTTACTCTTTATTATGTAATGAAAAGAGCAGCAACTCCCTCTATAGGAGAAAGCTATCCCAACAAGAAGGTACCAGTTAAGCCTCGTCCTCCATCTTTGTATCTTAATCTGAGGGTGTCATTTTGCACCATTGATTTCTAAGTAGAAATCCCCACTGAGCTCAATGGGGATTTCTGTTCAAAAATCAATGGCACAGTATAGCTCAGCCTATTTAAACTAACCCTGGACTCTGCTTTAATCTACTTTCTTTCCTGCTTCTTTAGTATGGGGAGAAAAATGTTATTTTTATGTCTCTGATCACTACATTTTAAGAGATTAAATTAATCAGACCCCACACGAGTACCAAGAGTTATTATTTTTACTGTTTTAAAGATAAACCTTGATATGTTGGTTTTCCATAAAATGTCACAGTGGTAGACAAAGTGCAGTTCAGCTGTGTTGTGGGGGAGAAAGCAGGATGCAGCAGACTCGGAGTGAGTACTAATACACTGGGAAAACTAAGAGTCTATTGAAACCAACCTAGAAATGTGGTTTCTTTCCAACCCTGTGTATTGCTTTTCATTTACTTTGTAGTCAGGGCACATGGGAATTTGTTTGAAGGATGTTTACTGTACTTTCACAAGCTCCTGTGTGTGATGCAGTGGCTTTCACTCAAGTATAAATCTTCTGGCTGTCTGTAGAGATTTTGGGACTACTGGGACACAAACACATAGAGAAGCAATTGCTTCTTACTGAAGAAAATTAGAAATATATTTTTTTATTTATTTTTTATGTACAAAATAAAAATGTTTCTACAACCTTGTTCAATTAACTTCTATGAGAAAAAAAAAACATTCCTATAGCTCTTCCAGCTGCCTCCTGTAATCCTCCTTAATGGTTTCATCATTCCCCAGCCATGCTAAAGCATGTCCCATGTCTTGTCCTGTGAGTCCAAGGTTTCAAGTCATTTTGACAGACTTCAGTCATGAATTGGTTTGGCCTGTATCGTTTAGATTTGATTCTGTCTTATCCCCGGTGAACAAACAAGGCTAACATGGATGGGGTTTTACATGGTCTAATACTTGTATCTCATCAGCTCAGCTGAAGGTAGCCTTCAATTAAGGAACTAAATTAGGAATCAGGAGCACATATCTTCTTGCCACCTTGAAAACTAAACCCTAAAACATGTTTTAGAAAATAGCATAGCCTTGTTGATGGGCCAAAAAAAAACCCCTTATAATAGTTAGCAGTAGTTTTCCTGAGGTAGTTCTATTAAACCCGCTCTAATTCCTCCTCTACACACAAATCTAACAATTGTTGAGGCTTTGGGGTTGCAGGGACATACACACAAAGAAGAAAAATATACTCTTTGCTTTAGAAGAACTACTTTCTGAAGCAGAAAGAAACACTTGTTACAACATGTGCCTGCTCTTATGCCATGCAAATCAATGGCAGACTACTAATCTAACTGGTGGCAAATGAGGGATGCCTTATGATACTTCAAAAGGCCAGACTGTGGAGATCAAGAGTCAGCTTGTCATAAAACAGTGTTTCTGTTAACTGTAGCAGGCCTCAGTCTTCATACATGCCTAAGGATCTTACCGCATCCTTGATTGCATGTCCCTCCTTTGCATTATGCCAGCTATCTATCTAAAAAGGGCAGTTGGTAAGCTGACTGTTCAACCATGAGCTATTTTGGGAGCTAAGATATCTTAAAAATATTCTATAACCACATCTTCCGATAATTCTTCAAAACACTTGCAGCTATATGAAGGTGAGATAATTTTAACAACAAATATTTGATCTCCTAAAAGTAGCTGACACAGCATCTAGTTATATAGATCACCACTAAACAAAACTAGATTAACATTAATCACAAACCACAATTTTCTGTGCTTTCCTGTAGAAACCTGCTCGAGAAAGCTGGTTTAGATCAACTGTAGTCAAGCAAGTTTGCTGTCAATTGGTGATATAGCAGCACCTAGTCGGCACTAGATACAGCGTTCATACTGTGAATAATGCTGCAGGCACTGATGCCTTACCACCTTCTGAATTGAGCACCAATGTTATTACACTTTGTTCTAATATAGACTTTAGGGAAACAATACAAAGGCCATTACTTCTGAGACTATAAACACAGCAAGAACAGAAGGCTGAAATCACTTGATACACCCTTACAGTCAAGGGTCCTACAGCAAATCCATAATACAGCTATTGTTCCAAGTTTCCTAACTAGTAGCTGAGAGTAGTGGTGTTGTTTAGAACTGGTTTTCCTCACTAAAGGGCTTCAAAATTCAATGTTTCACTTGCTCAGAAAAACAATGCCCACATTTCAATAGGAGTTTCCACATGAGAAGTTCAAAGTACTTGCAGAGATTAATTTTTCACACTTAATTGCTCACTGTCCTATAAAATATCTCCCCATCCTAGTAAATGTCTCACTGTGCTAGTAAGACAGTGAGAGAATATCCTGATTTGAGATAGAGAAAAAGTAGGACATTAAATAGGATGTTGTAAAAGTGATGAAACTTGAAGAGATTCCAGGAGTCCTTGTTGAAGTTAGCTGAAACCTAGAATTCTCACTACACAGAGAAACTTCAGATTTTTATTCATTTCAATAATAATAATAAAACCTGTCCTACTCTTCTTCCCAAATGCCTAAGGATTTTAATAGGTTTCATGAAATTGTGTTTAAACTTTAACTTTCCCCCTTTTAATAATACTGCCATGGTATATTGATACGGCATGCCCTTATTCTTCTGTTGCTTTAGGTCCACAAAAGCAGCTACTTTCTAATATATTGAATCTTTTTCCAGAAGAAAATGTTTCTGTTGGTGGTGTAGTGAAATTGATACTGCCAGTTACTAAACATTACTACCATAGATATGTCAAGAAATAATTTAAAATACTTCTAAATAGAGAAATCCACTCTGCAGAGCTAATTATAATAATTAAACCCCACAGGCGTTCAGAAGAAATGAAACTTTCAAATAAGGCTTGCAACAGTTAGGGTCACAAAAGGTGACAAGGACTACTGGAAAAAGACACCAGTGTACCACCAAAATACAGGCTCTTGGGAATGTCTCTGAACAAAGCTGTTTACAAACAACCAAGCAACACCCTGTGAGAAACATCTGCTTTGCCAGCAGCAAGCTATCAGTAGGAAAGATGAGACTGCAAGTAGCATATAATTTCAATGCTTTGCGTAAACACGTGTGTAATAACCACTCATAACTGTCTTTTCCTTTTTCAGTCTTCAGGAGGAGGTAGCCAAACTACTTGTCTGCAGCTGACCTAAGTCACAGAGCAAAGGTCCTCTCCACAGGCTTCTCTGCAAAACTTTCACGTCAGGAAATGTACAGGTGCAAGGTTTTTTTGTTTTCCTTTTATTCTCTGTCATGTGGATTGACCTACTGAGAAAAGGAACACATTCAGTATAAGCCATCTCAGGTGTTTTCCTGCTGGTAAGAACATAACCTGTCATTTCTAAGAAAACCCATGTGGTATTGGGAAGGAACATCTTGTTACAATATGAACACCACAGCCATAAACAACGATGTTTTCTCAAACCAGCAGGATCTATCCCAGCTCCAGGTCAAAAACCCTACCAGAGTGCCTGACTTTTCACTTTGCACAGCACCATACAACATGCTAAGAGCTACATAGGAATTAATGACCCGGGGTGTGAGATCAACATATTAACATCCATTGCTTCCAATACTCTATTCTCTTCTGTAATTCAACAAGAAAATTTGAGTTATTCCTCCATTCTTCCCTGCCTGTCTTCTAAGAGAATTGCAATTTAGAATACCGCTCATAAATTCTAAGTTACCTGTAGCTGTGCCCAGGAAAGGTGATACATGCTTCACCTCTAGGTGCTTTTCTAGGTCTGCAACTTACCATCATGGACCAAGATCTCTCATATAAAAAGGGTTTTCCTTGTAATTTAAGCTGCAGTTGTTTACAGAACTGTTTACAGCCACACGAGGTTTGCGACACATCCCACATATATTGCCTGTCTCTGCGGCACCATGAAGCTTTCCTCTGTGTTGCACTCTGCGAGTCCAGGCGTGCAGCTCACCTGCAATGCAAACTGCCTTTCCAGTTTCTAAGCATGGGATTTCTGGCTGATTCTGGCCCCTTCTAGCTGACTTACTCTGCCCTGCTCTCTGGTCAGTCAGTCTCTCACTCCCTCCAAACCTGTCTTTTCCTTTAGTGAAAAACTACAAGAATGTATTCAAAATCCAAAATACACATCCATGTAGGTTCTCTTGCATTTAACTCACTAATCTACCACATAAGGACAGCGAATTTGCATGGGGACTATTTGTACTGCTGGCTTTCCCAGTAGTATTTTCTTCTCTCCTTCCAACTCCACTGCTCCCATTAGCGGTACCTGCCCCTTTCCTCAGTCCCACTCGGTACCTCACCAAAAAGGCCATACTCTGACACCTCCTACAAACACCACTCAAACCTGAGCTCAGAATTCTGATTCTTGTAGGTAACCTCGAAAACGCCTTCCAGGAGATTCAGTCTCATGAGGCAGGTGTCCAGTTTTCCAGTGGGAATGCTTATGCCACTCCTGAGAATTCACATCACAAAGCTCAGAGTTTCAATGCTCACCTCTATGAGCCTTGTACAGTAAGACTCACAAAGCACAATGGATAAATATTCTTCTCAAATAGATTAACTGAAAATTTCCTAACACATTTTATAAACCGGAATTTCTGTCTAACACAGCATAATGTAAAATGATGTACCAGGCACATCAGTCATTTGGAATGGCCTGGACAACAATCCTCACTTTGGAGTGGCTGCATCACCCCCAGCATAAAGAGTAAAACCTTTTCATCACGTTGCAAGGATTTCAATGAACAGAGCACAAACTTACAAACGTCGATTCAAGACACAGAAATAAAGTTTTGTTTACGGAACGGTGGATGTCTCAGAATTGCAACCTTTTCAATAGAAAACAATTGCACATTGTTACAGGACATAGTTTTGTCAATCATTGTACGCTATTAATGTTAGTTGACTAATGAATAATTTACATTCTTTTTTAGCTATTGTGCTTCGGGAAGATTTAAAGACCCTCTTTTTGTTTTAAATTATATGAAACAAAAGTAGCTTGGACATATAATGCAATCAGTTTTATAACTGACAAGCATGATTACATTTTTGCAATAAAATATATGCCAGTACCTCAGCAAATTATTGCCTAATGCTGTACGAATCTGGCATTAATGAAGAAATTGAAAAATAAACAACAGCAGCAGCTTTGAGTACAAAGATCATCAATGCATATTTGAGACTAATGTGATTAAGAACAACAAGATGTGTGAACAGACTGCTTCTTGGTTCAGCATTTCTCATTTTCATACAGTTGACAAGATTGTACAGGTTATTTTTTACTGAATAGCCTACCTAATTTAGAGATGTTACATGCACATCCTACTTTCTAAGCAGAGCAACATTTATATTCTTGGGATTATAGTCTATTAGTGCAGGCAGATGAATTTTTCAAACTTGTTTGTCCTGGGATTAGATGAACATGAGTTTGCAATATTTTAAAGACATCTACACATTTTGAAATTAAGTGAAAGCCTACAGAATTAGAAAAGGTTCAAAAGGAATAAAGAATGTTTTTTCTTCCCAAATTGGAAAAGATTGGTATGTGAGCAATGACTGGTTCTTAGCCATATTGTTTCAAAACTAGAAAATTACTGTTGTGGCCTCAGAAGTGATTTAGTGTAGAAGCATCAATGTCTCCTTTTGGTTATTTGCAACATAAACAAAACTTTTTGGATTACCTGTAAGAAATAGTGCACGTACCTTACTAAAACATTCATATCTATCCAAAAATATAACCTCTTCCCCAACAGCAGTATCATATTTGCTGAAAAGTGAACTCTCAAGAGTTTTCAAGGGCTACATGTGAAGTGCCTCAGACCTCATTTAGACAATTTTATCCCACCTCCTAACAATGCCAGCTGACATAGACCATTTCAGATGCCCTTAGTACTAATGCCTGGCTGGCGCCATGTCTCCCAGCAGGCCAAGCACTGTCCAAGAACGTCCACATTGCAACGCAGGTGCGTTAGGTTTACGTGCCAAAGTATTGGTAGCGGGGAGGCTACAGGGGTGGCTTCTGTGAGAAGCTGCCAGAAGCTTCCCCAGGTCCAACAGAGCCGCTGCCAGCCGGCTCCAAGGCAGACCCGCTGCTGGCCAAGGCCAAGCCCAGCAGTGATGGTGGTAGCGCCTCTGGGATAACATATTGCACGGGAGAACTGCATAACTGCAGATGGAGAAAGGAGTGAGATTATGTGAGAGCAACAGCTCTGCAGACACCCAGGTCAGTGCAGAAGGAGAGGCAGGAGGTGCTCCAGGCGCCAGAGCAGAGATCCCCCCGCAGCCCATGGGGGCTGACGGTGGAGCAGAGATCCTCCTGCAGCCCGTGGATGATGGATGCCCAAAGGAGGCTGTGACCCTGTAGGAAGCCCACCCTGGAGCAGGCTCCTGGCAGGACCTGTGGACCCATGGAGGGAAGAGCCCAGGCTGGAGCAGGTTTGCTGGCAGGACCTGTGACCCCGCAGGGGACTCACGCTGGAGCAGTCTGTGCCTGAAGGACAGCACCCACCGGGAGGGACCCACGCTGGAGCAGTACATGAAGAACTGCAGCCCGTGGGAAGGACTCAGGTTGGAGACATTCATGGAGGACTGTCTCCCATGGGAGGGACCCCACACCGGGGCAGAGGCAGAGTGTGAGGATTCCTGCCCCTGAGGAGGAAGGAGCAGCAGAAACAACATGGGATGAACCGGTCGCAGGGCCCATTCCCCATCCCCTGCACTGCTGAAGGGGAGGTGGTAGAGAAAACTGGGAGTAAAGTTAAGCCAGAGAAGAAGTAGGGCAGGGGGAAGGTGTTATAAGATTTAGGGTTTATTTCTCATTATCCTAGTCTGATTCAACTGGTAATAAATTAAACTACTTTCCCCAAGTCGAGTCTGTTTTGCCTATGATAGTAATTGGTGAATGATCTCTCCCTGTCCTTACCTCAACCCACGAGCCTTTCATTCTATTTTCTCTGTCCTGTCCAGTTGAGAAGGGGAGTACTAGAGCGGCTTTGGTGTGCATCTGATGTCCAGCCAGGGTCAACGCACCCCAGCAGGGCATTGTCAAGCCATTCTACCCGAGAGTATCTTCTATAGCCAAACAGATTTAAAAAGCAAGCTGGCATAGAGGAGTCTAGTCACACTGTGATTAATCAGCTGCTTCCCAACTGATGCTATGCAGGCTGCCTTTTACAGATCACAGAGACTATAGACCTAAGAAAAAAGCAGGCAACTGCAACAGCTGTATTTTTTGCAGGCTAACAAAAATGCCAAAACCACCAGGCAATTAGCTTTGCGTGGGTTTCTTTGAATCCCGTGTTGCTGTGTGTATACATTAATTATGTATTCATTATACATAATTTCATACCTTATAAATGTATAATATATTAGATATATACATAAATAGGAGTAGGAACATAAACATGAGTTTCCTGCCATCCAGCTGACAGTTCTAAGTAATAGATTCAACTTCTCTCTCTTCCCATTCCTCTCCCCCCTGCAAGCCAGGCAATATCGAATTAATAACACTGGCTGGGTTTCAAAGGAAGATACCAAAGGACATCACCCCAAAATACTTCACAACTAAAGCACTCCCGCATACTGGAGCAGTCTCTAGCCTAATATTCCTTTCCAGGTGAATACTCACACCACAGGACAGTTTTCTAAAATGGAGTAAGAAATTTCCTTCTTGGTACGTGTGGTGTTCATTTTTTAATGAGCGCGCTGACTTCATCCACATAAGTCTAGACGAAGACCATGTTTGAGACCTAAGAGGAGATGGCCACTTCCGTCTTGCCTAAAGCCAGGCTTTGCTGTATTGTCAAGCAGTACAGCACTGCTCCTTTTTTAACACTCCCTAAAGCTTTACGTTCAGTCTCTTCTTGCATGTATGAATCCTACTACTACTCCTTACCTGAGATGAGGGTTTAATGCAAAAGAGCATACAAGTCCCTGTGTGGATTTAGCCTTTCAGCCTTCAAGTGTTCAGACTGTTTGCATTTTGAGATGAGATTGTTTCTTGCTACCCTGTGTATGGCGTCTTGCTTCACAAGGTCCAAGGGTCATGATCAGCTGCTACCATGATGTCTACAATTTCTGTTCAGAGAGGTTCACACGGTAATTTCTTAAAAGCAATCTTCCCAAACATATGTATATTAATCAGTTCTGCCAATACAAACTTAACCTCATAAAGACCTTAAGCACTTCTGCAACACTGGAGTCATTCGCGTGACTCTGATGGTGTCACTGTGTACTCACACCAATCTCCTGTATTTGAACATGCCCAAATTACAGGTCCTGCTGAAGAGAGAATTCAAAAAACATTTACTTTTTTCCCCGTGTCCCCTGCTGATCCACACCTACGCTTACCAGGAAGGACTGCTCTTGGGAGCCACAGACTAATTCAGTTTGCAAGGCCCATCTGCTCACAGAGATCTCTCAGCAACTGGAGTAACGGTTTCAGAAATACAGATCTGTCTACTGGGAACTCAACTGAGACCACAAACTCATTTTCCACAGGGCAAACAAACAGTGAGTGACAGCAACCAAGTAATGTAAAATTCACAGTGCACAGATCACAGAATGTCTCAGAAACAGTTTTACATATTTGGTCTCATGAAACTTTGCACCTTCAAATTGTATCTCAGTTGAAATACGAATACAATGCTACTTTCATATTTGGAATAGATGATGAAGTTAAATACCTTGCATTTGATATAAAAAAAATAACTCAGAAAAGATAGCTTTATGCTTTAAAAATGAGTTACTTTTTCAGTGAAAACAATTTCTTTGGAATACAAAATGCATTTTCAGATGGTACCTCATATTACAAAGCAGATGAAGCATTTTACCCTCGTTGTCCAAATTCTTAAGACAAATCCTTAACACCACGTGCATGAATCATTCCTCAAAGTCTCTCATGTACGCTAAGCATGCACTGCTAGAAATTCCTAATTATTTACTTCAAAATCTTGCTGATCTCTTGCACAATGCTACTGATTGCTGATAGGTAGCAAGGGCACTATTTCTTTTAAGATCTGATCTGTAAATATTATAGTTGGGTTTGGCATATTTCTGCAGGAAGACATGAAACAAAAGACAGACTTTAAAAAGTTGACCAGTGAGAGAAAGATTGAAAGAACAGTGTCACTTAAGTCTAGAGAAGGGAAGATTAAAGCAAGAGGTGATAGTAATCTGCAAGTATAATTAGAGCCCATCACATGCAGGAAGCTAATACTGTTGCCATGTCTACTGGGGCTAGCACAAAAAGTAATCTATGTTGCATGTCATATTTAGACATCAGAAAACTTTCTCTACTGAAAAACAATGAAGTGCAGGACACTGGAGTTCATAGAACGCCTGAAAGCAGAAGTTTTTCTGAGAATGCCAAGCAAGAGTCTGAGAGGAATGTTTTAAAGAGATTTCTGCCTTTGACACAAGCATATAACCTCCTAATTCCCTTCTTCCAATCACATTAAATTCTACTTTTCCTTGCACTAGTAGAGGAATATATTTCTTAAATGCTATTCTACCACAAGATCTTTCTCATATTACAGGATACCAGAAAACTATAGGTGGCTCTAAGTTGCAGTTATATCCATAAGGGGCATGAGCACCTCAAGGGTAACTATTTTATGTAGATGACAGTAAGCAGTTCACATTGTTTTGAACTAAAATTATGTTCACTGAGAATCTGTCCATATAATTATGAACTTTCACCAGAAGCATATATAATAGTGTGCCACAATTATGAAAAACATGGGTATTCATGTAAAACATTATAGTAAAACATGAATCTCTCTGGAATACTATGACATTGTGAAATGCCATTTTAGACAAAATTAGATTCTAAATTAATAGGCAGGTTAAATGTCATTCTTCAAAGGCTCCATATGATCTTAAATTACCTAATAACCTGTACCTTGAAACCGAGTAAGGGGGAGGAAAAGAGAGGTTAATATGTGAATACCAAGAGTCAGCTCTTGCTAGTATCTTAAGCTGAAAAACTGTGATGTTTTCTTCTTGCTGTGCTCTCTGCAGATTATGGTATGTACATGCAGCTAAGTACAGAACTGAGCGTGACCAACATCCCCAGCTGAAGACATATTAAGAACATTTCTAGTCTGGTCATAGCTGACATTACAGAACTATATAAATACAGTAAAAACTCTACCAGCCAATAACCATTTTCACTGCTGTTATTATGGTATCATCTAAAATTCATAGCAAACATTAAGGATCCATAGGGCAAGGAAGCAACATTTATCATAAAGCTTACCATTATTATTAGTAAAGGATGGGAGGAAAAAAAAATTATCAATACTATCCTACTAACAGAAAAACAGAACTATGTTGGAAGCCTATCGCTTTCCACTGACAACGCAGGGAGTCTGAGTCAAATAACTTAGAGGTCTAAAGCAACACAGGGTCTTTCATCTCCGCTGTGACTGGATTGGCAAACTGCCTCAAGGCACCCACCTAGATTTTCAAAGTGATAGGAAATGAACATGGAGCCACCTATAAATGAACCTAGCTTTCTCTCCCTATTTATTTTGCCTTCTAATAGTTTCATATTGTTCACATACACCTGTTCACATTGTTAAAATAAAAATAAAGCAGTTTTGCTAATGGAGGCTGTGGTGGTTTTGGCTGGGACAGTTAATTTTCTTCATAGTAGCTGGTACGGGGCTATTTTCTGGATTTGTGCTAGGAACAGCGTTGATAACAGAGGGATGTTGCGGTTCCTGCTGAGCAGTGCCGACACAGAGCCAAGGCCTTTCTGCCTCTCACAGCCCCACCAGCGAGCAGCCTGGGGGGCACAAGAAGCTGGGAGGGGACACAGCCGGGACAGCTGACCCCAGCTGAGCCAAGGGGTGTTCCATACCATGGAACATCGTGCTTGGCCTACAAAGCTGGGGGAAGGGGAAGGAAGCAGGGGGATGTTCAGAGTGATGTCATTTTGCCTTCCCAATTAACCATTACGCATGATGGAGCGCTGCCGTCCCGGAGATGGCTGAACACCCGCCTGCCACTGGAAAGCGTTGAATGAATTCCTTGTTTTGCTTTGCTTGCATGTGTAGCTTTTGCTTTACCTATTCAACTGCCTTTATCTCAATGCACGAGTTTCTCACTTTAACCCTTTCCATTCTCACCCCCATCCCACCGAGGGGCAGGGAGCGAGCGGCTGCGTGGGGCTGAGTTGCTGACTGGGGTTAAACCATGACAGAAGCTCATCTTGTAATCTTGTTGATGTGTTAAGTAAAAACGTTTCCAAGGCAGACAGCAACATTTTTCCAGCTACGTCAAACCAAGGCACTGTTCTGCAGATTGCAACCTGCTCCCTTAACTTAGGTGACATTTCTCCGGTTCACTTCCGTGGATGTTCTGCCCGGAACACTAACATACAGCTGGGAAGCAGGAGGTATACACTCCAGTTTTATCCCATGCAGTGCACATGCCTAGCTTTAGCCACATCTCTAGTCCTACCTAGTTTGACTATGATGATGACAAATCCATTGTAGTCAATTCTTGAGCAAAGAAACTGAAACAGTGTCAAAAGATGTCAAAACACTGGACTTGAAATACCTAAAAACCTCTTGTGGCTTTTTTTGTGTGGATTTTTTGTTTGGCTGTTAGGTTTTTTTTGTGGGTTTTGTTTGTTGGTTTTTTTTACTAAAAAACAACATTTCATTTTAAAATGTTAAAGAGACAGCAAAAAAGCACCCTGCTGTATTCCAAGTAAATAAAAAACTTTGGACAGCCTGGACTGGATTTAGAATAGAACAGAACTGAAACATTAGTTGCACACACCATCTCAGTGAGACTGTGTACTTCACGAAGTGGGAAGTTTTCTGCAGGCAAAGAGATTAACAAATTGGGACCAAAAGGGGTCCTGGCCTGGTTTGTTGCTTTGTTCGTGGGATTTTCAGGGTTCGAGACTTTACCTTAACTTCACTAAGAGGATTACCCCATGAAGTGAGCTTTCCTGTCTGTTTTCATTCTTCTCAGCAATTCATGTTGACATCAAAGCCTCCTCAAACATAGAGAGGACATAAAATGGAAGGAGAACTTGCTCAAAAATACCACGAGAGTTTTGTCCTTTGGTTGACATATGAAGACCTCAGCCCAGACTCCCTGCACAGATGCCCAGTGAGTGTGGCAGGCAGCCTACCGGGGATAATTCCTATCAGCATGGTTAAGGCTTCCAAATTATTTCTTTGCCTTCTTTGTCACTGAAGCTAGCCACTGACTGTCAGTGAATCACTGCATTTCTAAATTCTCTAAATGAACACCACTCCTTCGCTCACCTCTGCAAACTCCCCACTGTTCATGGTTTTAATTCTATGAGGGTGTTCTGTGACTAAAATGCAAGCACCAAATTGTACTGCTGTAATTAGTTGCAGCCAAACCACAGTTGCCATCATGTACTCATTTATTCAAGGGCTGAATAACATTTATAGCAAACTGACTTTGGCATAGTAGCGCTGCCTTCATGGAGAAGTTTCTTTTTCTCATCTGTGGAAAAACATTTGAAATATTTTTTAAAAATACATTCAGTCATTTTGTCATCAGAAGTATCAGTTTCAATAAACATTAATGAGAAGCTAAGATACTTAATTTTCAGAGCAGAAGACATTTATCCTGTGTTGACATCCTATTCCAATTACACCAAATGCTTAATGTTTTAAGTCTAATCACTCCTTGGAACACATAGTGCTCCTATAAACTACCGACAGCCCTCCATCACTAGAAGATTGTAATCTGACAATTTAGAGGGAAGACTTGTTCCAGACTTGAATCTTTAAAACATTTTATCTGTAAAAATGCAAGTTCATGTTACAAATAAGTCAATGTTTCTGTTGGGAACAAACAGTCCTTTTAGTGTCTGCCAATATACTTTCTTGAAGCTGTATGTCATTGGTCAGCTATGAGATTGAATTCCGGTAAATTTTTTAATAAATCTTTAAAAGCCCTTCAAGTGTCAAGAAATCACTACTTTCTAACTTTTACTTTCTTACAGCGTCAAGGAGACGCTTAAATAATGTATCAAAAATACGCAGCAGTCTCACTGAAGAACATGTTTAACAGCCATGCCTCCTCCAGATTTTTCCCTTTCCCCTGTCAGAAGTATCCTGGTAGTTAGTCTGTTTTGCAGTGCCAGCCTGATTGTGCTTGTGCGTTATCAGTTACCATCTGAATGGATGAGAGTCAATCAAACCATCACTTGTGTTTGTAAAAACAATTGTGTCTGGTGACAAATTTCATCCTTTCTCATGCTTTGGTGGAAACACTATAGCAATGGGGCTTTCCTGGTTTTTCTAACGACCTACAGCAATGGGAAGGGAACAGGGAGCGGCTTAAGGTCAAATCATGACATTTCCGATGGTTATGGACTCTCTGAACTAGTTGTTCATTCTTTGAGCAGAGGATAATCACAGCTGTGAGCCTCCACTGCCATGGCTGAACTATATAACCTACAACAGATCCAGAAATCTTTGCCATTGCCTCCAAGTTGCTGTAGGTTTCTGGAAGCTGTTAGCCTATTTAGATAAATATAGAATATATAAACACTGCTTGAAAAACACTGTCATCTTATCAAGTGACTTGTCTCTTTCTAGAGTAACTACAGATGAATAACGGAGACCTTAGTTTTGATATTTGAAATACACAAGAGGAAAGTCTCATTTCTATATATACCTTTTAAAACATACTTGCCACTGGCTTTTTAAAGATCATGTGATACCTCTAAATCTAATTTGCTTATGCAGGTCCCTGTGTAACATTTGTCTATATGCACATATCTGTTTCACGGTGACCATGTCTTACAGTTCCATATTTCTGAAAATCCACTGTATGCCACACAACCAAGCTCAATTATTGTATGCTGTCACCAAGGTTAGACTGCAAGTGAATTTACCATCTCATTTTTAGTTTTGAAAAAGAAGCCACAAAGAAGCGATTCACCTCCAGTACGTCCTCCGGTAAGGTGAAGCCTATTTTACCTACCTATAGCTTGAGAAGCTGGGATTCCTAAATTTGACCTAAGAGCAACAACAGTTCGCCCAAGACAGCCGGACAGCAGGAGAGCTCCAAGAGCCTTCCTGCTAGCACTCTGCCTGCAGCTCTCCCAGGGCATTAACGCCGGCTGCGTCAGCATGGCACCCGCTGCATCGTCAGCTATTCCTCCGCTGGCTGGTTTGTTCCCATGCAGCCTGCGCTGCCAGCCCAAGAGAGAGAATGCAGGAGGGGGCCTGGGAAGCAGGACCACAGTTGAAAGGAATGTGCTCGGCTTGTGGGCCGCAAGCCCTGGTGATAAGGGGCATGAGAAATTACTGAAGGGTATAGAAACAGGGACTAAGTATCAAGTTGAGACTATACAAGGAATAGGGCGGTTTGTCAGCTTGCTCAAGGACGAGGTGCAAGAACTGCAGACATTGTTGCCTTTAACTACTGCTGAATTGCTAAATAGCTAGCTGAGATCTTCGCGCGAGCTGCCACATAGTTATAGAATATGCAATTTTTTAGACCAATCAGAATAAGATGTAACCATTGCTTGTGTGTATATAATCATGCTATTAGGCTAATTAAAGTGACATTTGCTTGCATCAAGCTGTGTCCTGTCTCTCAATCGCGGCAAGAGAAACCTTGTATGTTAGATGTGCAGTGGTCAGCAGGCAAAAAGCATTCCAGCTCAGCCGCTAAGCCGCTCATGCCTGGCATAGCACATCAGGTGAAATTAAATGGCGTAAGGAAGTCGCGTACTGCTCGCCAAGGCAAAAATCACCTGCAGAGTGCACTGTCACTAAACTACAACCCAGTCCCTCTAAAATGGAAGAAAAGGGGAACTCCCACTCACTTAACTGGCAGTAGCAGGTTGGAGCATTTTAAATCTGTAAAGTGAATTTAAGCTTCAGAAAATGAGTTGCAATCCATAGTATCTAAATTAACAGAGAGAAATATTTTTTAATGTTTTAATTCTTAATTTTGTAATGTAGGTTATGCCTTTCCTTCCCTTTACTATTTCTTGTAAACCATTGTGATGTGTTATTGGGGTGTTTACAGCTTAGTTACGTATACCTAACCTCTTCGAGGAAGAAGTTTAGTTGTCAGGCAACAAGTATCAAGGGGGCTGATAACAATTTCCTTTTAACTAGAAATTGACAGTCTGTATTAGTGTCTGCTTCGAGATTAGCAAGTTGAAATCCACCTGCTGCCAAGAAGGAGGGAATCTTAAAAGTTCCCAGCAGCATGAGCTAATCTTCATTAAATCAGCATTGTTGAAATTAAAATGCTAAATACTTGCTATACAGTGATGACATTCCCATTATGTTCACTACTTGTTCTTCAGGAGAAAAAGAATGTTTATGTGTAAACTGGTGCTTAGGAAGCGTTCAGGATTGACAGCTCCAAGGAGTAAGGCCCTTTACAGACAAGAAAGATACCATATGAAGAGTAGCAACAAAAGCTGGTCCACTACAACTTCTCAATTAAAAACCCACCTGTTGGCATCTTTCCAACTTTCAGCCACTGCTCTAAGCCTGATCGCACCTTGATTTTTGGGTAACATTTCAAGCATAAATGTCCATCGGGCAGATTGCTGCAGTCCCTATCAGCAGCTAGCTGATGAGTACCAAATCCAGAATAGACTTTCACTGCAGACCAGTGCACATAACTGCCTGCGTGAAAAGCAAGTATTTGTTAAAGAATTAGGTCATTTCAAATTCACTTTTAGATAATTATTCACTAGATGAAGGAATACTGCTGATATACAGATGACCCCAATTATATTTCTGTTAATGCATGAAGGAACTAAGTCTGTAACTACTTCCTACTATTCTACACTCAGACAAACACCGATTTTGGCAAGAACAGAAGTTTGACTGTGCGAGCATTATACTCTGTATCTATTGCTTGGCTATTAAAATTATAAAACCACACTCTCCAATACTACTTCCAAAACTCAGTCTCACAGACAAACAAAATATCTGGACACAAATGCAGAATCATCTTATACTGGCAAATATATGGAAATCTAACGAGTGATCTGGGCACACATGTACATGCTTTCCTGCTACAGTTCCCAGCTTGGATGTGGAGATCATCTTCCCTTTGCTCCTCCTTAGTATACAGCCGTAAGAGTCAACAAGACTGGAAGATGGAGGCCTAACTGCCTGACAAGAACCCCATAGCTGTACAGACAACAGTAAATATAAATAATCTATCACTGATCCCCAAAAGATCCCAACAATGAGCTGGGCAGCTGCCATTGCTTAAGACTCCTTAAGGGAACCGAAGGACTGTAACAGCTGGAGGATGAGAAGCAAGTGCTGAAGTAAATGGGAGAGTTACAACCTCAAATAAAGAAAAAAATGTAGAAAGCAACCAGAACAAGGAGCTGGTGGGCATCCAGAACAAGGAAAAGCTCTCTTTGAAAGGGTGCAGTCTCTACAGCTCCCAAGATATCTGGCAGACTGACTAGTAAGTGGTTGTGAACAGGGACTACATATCACTGCTTAGATACTATTTTTTTTCAGTTGTTTCTGTACTCCATTAAACCAGTTCATTGGAGGACAGCTTGTCTTCATATTGCTTGCTGCTCACATTGATCAGTTCAGTAACATAGAATCATAGGTTGGAAAAGACCTTTAAGATCAAGTCCAACCATTGACCCAGCACTGCCAAGCCCACCACTAAAACATGTCCCTGAGCACGGCATCTGTGTGGTTTTTAAACACCCCCAGGGACGGTGACTCCACCTCACCCCTGGGCAGCCTGTGCCAGTGCCTGACCACCCTTCCAGCGAAGACATTTTTCCTAATCTCCAATCTAAGCCTCCCCTGGTGCAACTTGAGGCCGGTTCCTCTTGTCCTGTCACTTGTGACCTGGGGGAAGAGACCGACCCCCCCTCGCTGCAGCCCCTTGCAGCAGCTGTGGGGAGCGATGAGGTCCCCCCTGAGCCCCCTCCTCTCCAGGCTGAACCCCCCCAGCCCCCCCAGCCGCTCCCCATGGTTCTTGTGCCCCAGCCCCTTCCCCAGCCCCTGCCCGGCTCTGGACACGCTGCAGCCCCTCAGTGTCCCCCCTGCAGTGAGGGCCCAGCGCTGACCCCAGGATTCGAGGGGCGGCCGCACCAGTGCCCAGCGCAGGGGGACGGTCACTGCCCCGGCCCCGCTGGCCACGCTGTGTCTGACACGAGCCAGGCGCTGCTGGCCTCCTTGGCCACCATGCTGGTATTTAGAACATTATAATTTTCTGGCTTAACACCACGGCCAGTGACTCTGCCAGACTTCTGCTTGCTGCTTTGTACAAATCTAGGCGGAATACTCATACTCCTGAATCCCTTTTTATACAGCTTAAGTAATCAATAGCAGGAATAGCTAAAAGCGTCTATCTGGGCAACCTACTGAATGCTCCTATTAGGGAAAGTGTCTGAAAAGCTCCAGAGTAAGTCTGAAGAATGATTAAAAGTTTTGGAATATCTTGATTTGTGTGTGTGTGCACAATGAAATAAAATATGAAAGCAACATTTTATTTTCACCTACTTAGCTTTTTTTTTGAAGCTCAGTTTTGAAACAAAATATCTTTCAAGCAAAATCTTAATTTCTTTCAAAATATTCAAAACAAAATGTCAAAAATTCAAATTTTTTTATACTTTGATATATTTTATTCAGCTGATGCGACTTCCACTTTCAGTTTGAACTTTCAACTTACTTTTGCCAATCTTACACTGTATTTTCCATGTTAAAACCTGAAATCCCTTACTCCTGTACTAAGATACCTTCTATGTTTCAGAGAAAGAACTGCAGGCCTTTGAAACCAGGGACCCACATTTGGGTATGTAGGAACAAGGATACTCTTGGTGGGAAAGGTGTCTTTTACCCTACAAATTCATTGTGTCTCATATAACAGCAGGCACTGACAGAAGACCTTAACATAGAATCAGTAATGTGTGTGAAAAAGGGGAATATCATGTAAGTGTAAGTTAGTAAATAAGAAGGTTACTGAGACATGGCTGACTGATTATTGCAGATATCTGCCTGCTGTCATCTGAAATGTCCCTAGAAAGCTGAATGCTACTGACAGATGGTTTAGTAAAGTTTTCCCTAGACCGGTACAGCAAGAATTTGCTGAAGAACTTTTGAAGTAATCATAGAGCAGTTAGCTCAATGACCTAAAAAGTATAAAATATATGAAAATATAAAATATTTGAAATAGATTAAAAATATGAAACATATGAAAAAGTATATATGAAAATTTTTGAGAAAAAAATAAATTTGGAATGCAAACTGTAGTAGAAAAGTAAACTGTAAAAGGAAATGAGGGTTTCTTTCAGGGTGACTCCATATTGCAAATACTTTCGCAGAACTAAGAAAGTATTATCTTGTTACAAATTACCCAGGATAGCAAGAAAGTCATAATAAATAGAGAAACCACCAACGTATGAGAGGATAAGGTAGTCTTGATAGTCCTGAAAAGATGAGATTATTTACCCTGCACCTGGAAGGAAGGAGGAAAAAAAAAATATTCCATTGATCTCCTGAAAAGCTAAACAACCATCTGGGTCAACGCAAATATAAAATAAAGGATTAAGGGCTTAATTAAATGCCTGTTAAAGTCCATGGAAGTCTTTGAAAGGTCTTAGATTGAGCCCTAAGAGACAGGGAATAGAGGTTAGGCTCTCAGCTTATTTATCTTGCAGCATTTTTACTTGCAGCTGCATGCCCCTGTCTATATCTGCTTGCATTTTTCACACAGCCCTATTTTTTACCACTTGTCTGCTTAAAAATACCTAGCTCAATCATGGAGAAGGAAATATAGGAAAATAGGATGTGTACCACAGATCAAGTGGCTAGGCTAGATATGACAACTTGGAAAATTACACCATTCATCACTAGGATGGACAAAATAGTTCTTACAAAATAATTAGCCCAAATCTCCTCCAGAAACTCAAACCCAATGAGTCCAAGATGGGCTTTTCTCTCCCACTGAGCATCCTGGGTTCTCAGGCACCCCAAGCCTAGTCACACTGAGTAAGAGCCTTGCCAAGCAAGAGGCAACAGTTCTGCTCAAGTCTGATAAAGTAGGGCTATCTGGCACCTGTTTACACTTTCAGTGTTTGCACTGGTCAGGATTTAGCATTGCTCGTGCTGTCTGTTTTTGCATATGGACTTGACACTGAGCACCCCTGCACCAGATGGATCTGTGAAGACAATATAATAAAAACACGGGAGATACAGGTATAGTTCTCTATATGCTCTCCATGCTCTGTGGTTTTAATTTTGTACTGAATTCTATTCAAGCTCTTTTGCAAGCTTGTAGCATGGTCCAGAAGAGAACTGTACGCCAATGGTTGCATAAGGACAGAGTTCCCAACAGGGAGCAGGCCAGTCCTACCATGGGAAATGCCACACACATGGTGTTTTCTGATACAAGTGGATTGAGCAAGTTCATTGGTAATAAGCAGTAATGAGAAATTTTCCCTTTTCTGCCTTTCCCAGACCTGACAATCCACCACAAAACTGAAAAATCTCATGAAACAAAGCATTGTGAAATCTTGTTAAACAAAGCAATGAAAAAATTTACAAAAACCATATTTTTCACAAATCATAAAGTCCTCAGTGCATCTCTAGCACTATGTTCTATCAGAAAGGACATAAAGTGGCAGCCGTATTGATACCCCAAAGCAAAACAAGACCTGACGTCACAGAAAAGAACCTGAACAACTTGATTCACAACCATATTACTCCCAATTCATAATCATGTAACTCTATTGATTTAAAGGGAATTTATGCCAGCATAAACCTGGAGTAATATAGCAGTAAATCAAGCTCAGAATTTAATATTCAGGCTGGTTCAGCTCCATTCTATTTAGTGCAGGTGTTCACTTATTCTCGATGACAGGATCTGGAGGGAGGGGATAGTCTGCTGTTAATTCATTTCTACTGCCTGGTGGTCTCAAGTCACTACAACACTGCTCCTATTTCTGTGTACTTCAAAAATGGCTGAATACTTTCTTTCATCTATGATTACAATGCATTCACTCCACTACATTTTTTTTTCTTCACTACATTTCTAGTATCTCAAAAGCAGCAGCAAAGGGTACTAAGACAATAATTAAAAGACCACACAGAGGTAACTAAAAAGAAAAAAGAAAAAAGAAAAAAACCCAAACAGGAGGAAAGCATGCAAAGAGCTCACAGGAGAGAACAAAGACACAACAACTGGCAGCAGCAGCTTTAACTTGACTGCCAGTTTTCTATAATGCAATCAAATCCATTGTCTGCAAGCCACAGGTGCACAGCACATGGAACAGGGAAAATGCAATGGGGAGTGATGACAGTCAACTTCTGAGCCCATGCTATATTCATCTCAACATTCATTTGTGCATCTGTTGTGCTGAATTTTAGTTTTTAATTCCACTTTCCTTTTTTTCTGATTGCAGAGGCATTTGAGCAACTGGGGAACAAAACTGTACCAAAAAGGCAGTAAGGTAGAGAGGGTCTGGGCTTCAGGAGGAAGAAACCTGTTTGGGAACCTGAAATGTGAAGACACTCTGTGTTTATCAGCCAGGTAACCCAGCAGTTATGGCTCTGGTGACAGTGGATATTGCCAGTTCAGCTGCAAAGCAACTGCCAAGTAGGATGTTCATCAACTAAATTATCAACAGAAGTGTAACAATACAAATATGGATTTTGTGTAGAGTGCAAAAAAAGGCCATATGGGAAAAGTATCAGATGCATCATAATAATGAATGGTAATGTTATTATAATGGTTGATTTCACCGTTCATCACAAACCAGGTCAGTATGGATTACGCTTGGATGATGGTCTTTTGATCTCAGATATTTTCCCCATCAACAGGGCACTTTTTGAAATTAGATGCAGGCTGACCTCTTATTCTTTGTTTTCATCACTCTCCAATCAGTGGGAGGAAATTAGCCCCCTGGGAGCATTTGATTCACATTGGCTCACTGTGTTATTTCAGCTGTGAAAGATGCTAATGAACTAATATCAATTTTCCTAGCGGAAAATACACATATGTTGCTTTAAATTTTTGGCCAGGAACCAGCATTTCATCATTTTAGGCAAGGTCTATCATTACACTGCAGCAAAAGAAAAAAACTCAAGAAATTAAAGACAAGTTCAATCCACCTAAAGGGCAGAATGTCATGCACTCTCCTTCCAATATGTAATCCAGATCAGCAGACACATAATTTGCTGTGGAAATTAGTTGCCAGATTATGTTCTGTGTTTTCCCAGTTGGACAGAACAGGACAACATCCCAAGAAGATTTGAGGATAATTAATGTCTCAAAGGAAAAAACATCACTGAAAGGCTTCAGGTGCTCTTGAGGACCTCACCTGTGACCCACAGACAGACAAACAAGTGGCCTAACGAAGGCACGCAAAGGTGAGAACTTTATGAGTTTTCAGTTTCAGGGATGAATCCTCATCTTTCACACATACAAATAGAAAAATCAGGTCACCTGAAAACAGCATGGAAACTTGCAGGATTTTAGAAGAAAAACATTTTCATTTTGACTACACCGTTATGGGTTTTATTCTTGGAAAGAACTTCTGATGAGGTTTAAGATAATAAAAGCCCCTGTTCCCTTTTTTCCCTGCCACAGTCATCACTTTAAGTCAATTCCACTACAAAAATATTTGTCAAGTCTTTCACAAATTTGGTAATGCTTTCAATTCTTCATAAATTTTTCATTTAGAAAAGATGACATTCCATCATTCAGTAAATCTATTTATTTTTTAATAAACTACCAATTTGAGCCTGAAACTTAAGCAATTTTGAGGTTTCAGTTACTATCTTTTTTTCCCAATAAAGACATTGATCTTTCTCAGATAACTTTTTTTATTTTCAGAAGAGGTCTGTAGCACAATATTACTTGCAAAGTAAAGTATTGATGCTTTGGCATGGTCATTTTGAGACAGAAATTTCTAAGTTTTCAAGACTTAAAGCAAGGTTTAGGCCATTCCTTACTCATTTTTTACCTGCCAAGTACCTATCACACATTCTTCTTCTCATAAACCCCTCTGAGAAGCCTGAAACACAAGCATGTGAAAGCAAAAAAAGAAGCTATCTCACCTACCAGAACACGAGTGACACACACAAAAAAAAACCTTGAAGGTGATTTCTCTCCCAAGACACAAGGAGAAGCTTCTTTATTTCTACAGCTTAACAGAACAGCTAACAAAGATTAACTATCTGACTAGATCTGACCAAAATGTTTCATTGAATGTACCAGAAATTAAAACTTATCTTTCTTTCTTCCTTCTCCTTACTGTGCAATTTTTCAAAACTTCATCTTTGAAAAATAAGCCTATAATTCATCTGCCTGTCACTCTTTCTCTAAAGCAGTGAATTAGCTTTCAAGTGTTACAAAGATGCAAATTAGACAAAATAGAAAAAAATCACCACCTGGAGTATCATCACCTGAAAACCAAAAAAAATTTAATTCATTTAAAAGTACTGAAAGTTTAAAATTTACAAATTCACAGACATTTTAACCAAGTATTTCTACTTCACTGAAGCATTATAAGTAAACGTTTTGTGTTTGTTTGGTTTGGTTCTGTTTCTTTCTAATCAGGCATTACTTTCTAGGCTGGTCTTAGTTATTTGAGCATTTATGCAGCTGGCTGAAGGCTGGTTCAAATTATAATATTTGTATTCAGATTCTTCTTAAGTTTGAAAGAGTTTGGAGCTGGGATTTTTGTTCAGTCCTTTGGTGCTGACATCTGAACTGCCAGCCTCTCCATACTTTCATTTTTTTTGCCTGTTTCTAACATTAACAAAGTTATTTTAGCACTTAGATTATTTTTGCAGGGTTTTACTGTGTAAGAACAATTAATACTTTCCAGACAACCCAGTATTAAGACTCTGAAAGGAAGGAATGAGATTAATCCATTTGCTTGAGCTCTGAAGCTGCTACATAAGACACCGACCGTCATTAGTGAAAAGGCAAATCAGTATTTGTCTCTGTACCACGTTAGAGGTTTCCTAGAACTCTGTTGACTATGCAAGTACCAAATTCATCATCCAGTGCTCTCAAACCAGCTACGTACGATGCTGTACAAATCACTGCTTATCCCTTCATATGCCATTGGCTTTACAGAGCATGAATGGATCCAGAAAGAAGAGAAATATCCACAGCGCTACTTAGAAATTATGTTCCCTTTTTTCGGTGCTTTCTTTTTATCTTCAATTTTTGTTTTTCTACTATTTCCGTTTATCTGTGCCATCACAGAGATACTAAATGCTGGTAAGATGATCTCCAGCAGTTCAAATTCAAATCTGCTTTCTGCTTCATCTTTCAAAAAACAGGTAAAGGGCTGGTCAGAAATCAGGCACCTCTGTGAGTACTTTCAAAAAATTGTAGTGATTTAGAGCCTTGTTGCTTTACATTAAGTAGCTTCTGAAAAACAACGGGGGGAAGAGAAGTTTGGAGCTTCATGTTCTATGGTTGTATCTTCCTTTGCTTACAAGCAAAGTCCCTTGAGTGACTGCAGAACCAACAGACACTGCGTTGTCTCAGCATGAAACAATCCTGAACACAATGTCCAAAGCACGGGAATGAACAAGGGAACTGCCTTTTTGACTGTAACAAGAGCCTTAGGTACAATAAAGGAAGAACATTGATAAGAATTTCTGAGTGTGTCAGTTGCAGATGCCTGTCGTTTGGCTCTTTAGAATAACTTCTGGTAAAGAGGAAACTCTTCCTAAACAAAATCTCTCCACCTTATCCAAAATTCCTAGATACTGCAAAACCAGACAAACCCACTTAAAATATTCTCATTCTGAAATTCTTTAACCAAGAAAAAATACTTTTTTGTTACTCCATTATTTTTTTATCGGCTGTTCCTAAAATAAGTATAAGCCTGAACGCGTATCTTACTGATTGTGAGACTGCCATATCAATTTCACTTTATTCATGAATATAAATAAAAATGGCCCAGAACTTGGCACAGAGATGCTTTGCTCATAAATTACGGTGTGCTTTTTCCATGATTGCAGTCATACCATGTCCTTTTTTTATTTAACTTCACTTCTATTTTGAATTCTGCAGTCCCTCCCATGCACAGAAAAAGAACCATTTGTGTAAGAAACAAAGATAAATTGATTAAACATAGTAATTACTCATCTATACACTTTTATCGCATAAATACAAATAAAAGTGATGTGTCTGTGGCCTTCCTTTACGAATAGGACATATCAACACTACTATTAATTTTGTGATAGTCTGAGGTGTTCTTCAGGACACTTCTGAAATATGCAGACTGAAATCTCAGCTGCTTTGAAATCATCAGGAACTTTGACAAGTCAACTTAGTTGGAATTTCACCCTTAATCTTTACTCTGCCAGCTATCACTGTAACATGCATAGTGCATTCTTGCAAGGATTGCGTTTAGTGTCTCTAACAAAGAATGTCTTCTAATTTTAAAATTACAGTACCATGACCCTGTCTTTTTTTCAGATCTGTACAAACCTGTAATGGAAATAATGGCTGCTCTGACAAGCTTCACACAGGTGTTTCCAAGTAAAGGAAAAACATTAATTATGCCCATTAATTACATATTAAATAATTAGTTTTTATTTTTTAAATTACACCGGTCAAAGAACAAGCATGAATCCAGATTTCTAGTAGCTTTGTCTCACACTCTCACAGCCAATATTTTTTCTCCACTCTGCCTCTATACTCTTACAATATTTTCAATTGTTATTTTCCATGTACTGTGCCAAACACCACCTAATGCAAACACATTCAATGTAACATTTCTAATTACACTTAAGAGTTAATGCTGACAGCATCATATTGTTGCAGTTCTGATCGGCACTGAGATCAAAAGATGACTTCCTCACACCCACCTGTTTTACCTCTGGCATAGCTCCCGGCAGTCACGGATCTAGTGCAGAGTATAAGCTTATTTGCATTGCATCTCTATTACCTGTTTGAGTGAAAGGTGTCTTTGCCTGCAGATTTAAGAGGCAGCTAAAGTTTTGTGGAGCTGTATTTATTACTTTCTCCACTGGTTCAAAAAGCTTTTACAGCTTTTTGTGGTGCTAAAGCATACAGTATTTTATCTACAAATCTCTGCTGCTAGACCTTATTTGCCTATCCCAGTAATAAAGTCTGACTTGTACATAAAAAAGTCTAGAATTTCAAAGACTACTAAATCAATGGGACCCACGCGCAAATATCTGAAGGTAGGCTCTAGACCCTCAAAGTCTTCATTAGAATTTTCCACTGAGCTCCAAAACCAGCTGAGGGCGAGGTTTTCACTCAAAAAGGCACAGGAATACAAACTGTACACCAAGATAGCTATTTTTGCCTGTGTCAAGATGGTTTAAGTGCCACATGCTACTTTTCTACAGACAGCCTTTGCTAAAGGTCTCTGCAGGACTTTCATCATCTCCAAGAGACACTTGATCAACTATGAGCTACTCCCATGGAGGATCTGTTTTCCAGGATTTCTCTTAAATGAAAGCTCAGATTACTTCAATGGGAACATTAATAATTCCTGTGAACTTAACAGCAAGACTGAGAAAAATATAGGGAATAAGTAAGCTCTATCTGAACTTTGTTTATTTCATCAAGAGTGCAGATGTGAGGTTTTGTTCAAAACGTATGAAAGTAGCTATTCTTCATTTCATATTTCAGACGTGAAATGGGGACTCAGAGAGGAATATGTTATCTGTCATTAGTAATAATTTTGCTCCTCTTCAGTGCAAAAAGTTTCTGGCTTCTATCCACAAGCAGAGGAAAATAAGTGAGCCTTACAATAACTGGTCACTTGTTACAAGTAAAAAGTAGCTTCTAAATAAAGCAAATACTTAACAATCAATCCAGAGGGAAGAAAGCGTTTTTCAAATTATTATAAACAGTCAAAGTTTGGTTTTGGGTATTTCATGAATAGAAAACAGGCTTAATTTATCAAAAAACTGTTGATTTAATAACAATTTGCCTACTTCTTGTGCCTAACAAGTGGCGCTGTCCTAGAACATATGATTATTTATGTCCTCTAAACCACTGACTACTTAAAAATAATTTTTATTTCACATAACTTTGTTACTGTGCAGAGAAAGTGAGTAATAAAATTTATTTCTGCAAAGTTGTACATTGAATATATTTGTTTTATAGTAGTTATAATCAGATAGCCATACATTTACCACCCCTTGTCATTTTGGTCCTTAAGTGTTGAAAGTCCACAAAACAGTATGTGTTTGACTTTAAATTGTATTGAAAATGGATGAACACTTTGTAATGCAGGTATAAGACACACTGGCGCAAGACCACAACAAATCTCGGCCCACATGAAAAGAAGATCTTAAACCCTTTATCCTAATAAGACTTTCTGAGCATTAAATAGCAGCTCTAATCCCTTAGTCATTAATTTTCCTATATTACAAATTTGCATGTAATTAAGAATAATGCATTGCTGCCTATGTGGTGAAGAAAATGTCATGCTGACGTGATTGATTATGTTTATTTAAACTGAAAATGTCTGACACTTTCCAGTGATATTTCATTCAATTTTTATTACCATTTTATACATTGAGATAAGCTTTTAATTTCCCCTGTTGTGACCCATTTAGATAAAACTTAGGAAGAATCTGAGAAGCATTATATGAAAGAATATTGCTATAGCTTTGTGGGTCTCTGGGCTACGCAAGGGTATTGGACATAAAATCAGGTTTGATACTTTCACTTAGTAAAACTATTGTCACAGACTTGGAAAGCCAAGTCTAAACTTTAACTATAGAACATCTAATACATAACTTCTAAGTTGCTAATCAGAAGAAGAATTAGACTGGGTTGAATATATATATTTTTTTTTTTTTTTTTTTTTTTACATGGCCTTTCAGTGCAGTAGCTGTAAGCTTATTGTTTTATACATACTTTTTTGCTTGTTTAGGTAAAAAAATATAATCTTCCCCATAGACATTGTGAGACTACAGTAAAACTGAAAAGTGCAAAGCAATCCTTTTCCTTCCTTCCTTTAATTCCTCATCAGAGAGTAGTTAAAATTCTGCTCGTGCAACATTTGACAATATTAACTAACCTGGAAATTTACCAAACAGGGACAACAGCACAAAAATCGAACTTAAGAGAAATACCTTTTAAAAGTATCTTGCTACCTTCATAAGCATTAGAGGTAAGAATATGAAGAATTGTGTGTATATATAATATTTCTGCATAAACTTGGCAAACTCTCATTTAAAATACCCAGTACTCCTTTGTGTAGAAGCATGCAAAGAACAACTGTCAAGACCTTAAGTGTGAGTACGAAGGGACCATGTATACTGTCTGTAAAAATTAAGCAAAGTTTAATAAGAAATTACGGCTTAAGGGTATAGCTTTCCAGCTGGTTCTGAGGGGCCAGTCTAAGCCTGTTCAGTTCCAGAACAGCAGTCCCAGTGTCCAGCCACTATACGTTCTCGTTGACTGCCCTGTGGCTGCAGAGAGACCTAAGGCAGGGACCTACTTCACCAGAAACGCCTTTCTGAAGCATTATTTTCCTGTCAGATCGGATCAATATGTATGACCACTTTTTCTGGCAGTGGAAATATACGGTAAAGGGCAGGAAGCAGAATATTGCCTCCCCACGACAACATCACCCAACAGAAAAGGATTAGAAAATTATTGCATCCTGAAGTTAACCTGGAAAGAGTGAAGCATCTACCGTTGGCCATATGTGAAATATGAGAGGAGGAAAAGGTCGCTATAGAGAAGGAAACGATAGTTAACATTGCACCAAAAAGGTGTACTTTGAATTTTAAACTGCAGTTCTTCAGATGTGCATCATTTACACACAGCACATCACTCAAAGATGACCCTTATTCTACCATACCTGCCAGCATGAATGGCATTCTTCAGGAGGTGAAACAATCTAAAGGTGAAAAGCATGACTTGTTTTCATTACCAAAATTGTATTTTATAACCACAGCCAAAGAAACACTAGGAAATGTTGCAATTCGGTGGGGCCAAGCCTGACTCTACCTCTTCCTCATAGGCATGACACTCCATCTCCATTCTTGAATTCTGACCTGTGTCAGGGAGCTACAAACCAGACCATAAAATCTACTGATACATATTTTTAAAAGGTTATATTCTTTTCAGATACATTTTGTCATTCATTATGGGTACAGTGTACCTGGCAGTAGAGTGGCCTTATGAGCAGTAAATTGAGTGAAATTAGCATTTGAATCAATGCTATGCGAAGATAACAGCCTGCAATAATCCTATTTAACAGCTGTTAATTGTCTGCTATAAACCACAGTTCAGCAAATTTTGATCACATAACCGAAATACCTCCCTAATATGGATGAAAAAAATATACCAACCAGTGCACAGAAAGAAATGTTCAGAGATGCATATATTAAATTTATCAAAAATAGTTTCTTTGTTTATTTATAGGGAAACATTAGGTTTGTACATATTAATGGCAAAGGCCACTCTTCAATGTTGTTAAGAAATTGTTTATGTGTGCTGCCCATATCCATGTGGCCAAAGAAATTAGCAGTCCATCAGTAATATCATTTATTGCTACCACAGGGAGACTTCCAAGGCAATGAAAAGCCATAGTTCCAGCTACAGGACAAAGGGATACTTCTCTATCTTCTCTTACTCACTTTACTCACATCCATTAGTCAATCTGCAGCACACATGAGAATAATGTATTATTCTGGAAGTCAGAGCATCCTACGAAGGAAGGTTAAACTTCATAAAAAATGTTTAATCTTTTCTCTGTAGACAAGCAAGAATAGAACCCTGCTGGTTGGGAAAAGAAAAAAAAAATGATCAGAGACTAAGTATTAAGATATCCTGACAATAAATGTGTCTATTACAAGGACTCATATTCAACACAATGAAAAAGACATTTCCTTGTCACACATCTGAGATAGGATAGCAGGAATCCATGGCTGTCTATATCAAATGCTGCAGAGATAGGTAGTAAAGTATCTATGTAGCTAATTTGTCTTTTCCTAAGAACAACTAGATGTAAGTACTTCATCTTCCAGCTTCATATCTTCTGTCCTGTAGTTCAGCTGAAAAGGAGCTGGTATCATGGTAGCATCTTGTGGAGATGGAGGTAATTCAGAGGACTTTCTCCAGTGTTTTGCTGGTAATAAGGATTTTACAGCACTGATGGCTGGTTTCCTAGAAGACTGGATGCCAAGGCATATATCAAACTTTTCTGCTCAAAAAGCACATGACATCTTAGCTTTAAAGTCTGAAGGTTGTCCTTTACTCTCTCATTTTTCCAAGGGAACAGTTCAGAGGCAGAAGTGACAACTGTGATAATCATTAATTAATCAGCACTCAGATAATTGATGGGGTATGCTTTCCATGATGGTCTCCCCAGGAAGTTAGACTTACTTTTATTCCTCCGTCAATTCTCAATGTAGTAGCTTTTCAAGACCTTTTCACCATTGCTGAAAGAACAGAGTGTGGAATGGGCTCATCTAAATCACTCCCACATACTTGAGGAATCTTCCCTATCTCCTGAAAGTGTGCTCAAACTCTCTTCTGAATTGTCTTGAAATAGAAGATACAATTTCATTTTACATTAATTGTGAAAATTTATTAAGCACAGTTTTCCTATGAGAGTTAAAATTTTTTTATGCTGACCCAACTGGAAGGGCGAATACTAAGTCATGGCTCCCAAATGGAAGCCACGCCCTCGTTCATACTGGCATCATTTGGGCAAGTTCAGGATAGCTGACTTACAGACCAATGCGGCCATGACCTCAGCTGATGCACCACAGGCTTGCGAGGCAGTGGAACCTCTTATGAGTAAGGATGCGTCACTGAAGAGCTCAGCAAAGTATACCTGAGATACAAATTCAACTGTCAGTGCAGTTCAGGGCTTGTATACTGTCAGATATATTTATTGCTGCTAATGTGTTCGGAATGCTGTTTCAGCACAGTCACACCAGGTTTGTACAAGCTCAAACGGCACCTGAGGTTGTTTTGCATTTGAGGGAGAAGGATTTCACGGCAAAGTGCAAGGAAGGTAGTCCTTCTTCCTTCTTTTAGAATGAGTACCTGAATCTGTCACAGGTTAATGCACTACAGGGGTCTTCCTGCTCATGAAGTCTGCTTGCTTCCCAAATCTTGATGAACCCTCCCCGCAGCTAGCCAGACACAGACATCGTTCCGGAGCAGAGTTGCTTCCCACACCTTCCAGCTAGGAGCCTGGGCCCAGCTATCACAGCACTTCACCTGTACAAACCATCTTGAGGCACCAACAGCACAATTTGGTCGCTGATCTCAATTGTGAACACTCAGAGGTAGATTCCTCATCTGTGAGTTGGGAACCAGGCTGCCCTTTTAAAAACTGTCTGCCTGTCCTACCCAGGTTGGATTTCTACATCTCCTTCTGGTTGCTTTCCTCCAGGCATTTCTTTAAAACCTCCCCCCAAGGAGGGAGAGGGAGATCGCTGACTGAGGCTTATACCTTGTACCTGGAGGTTTCTCCTTGCCTCTCAGATTAAGAATGAGGCGTGAGCAACTGCAGATTCCTGTAGATGGGCTGAAGACAAATTTTAACTCTTACTTAGATATAGACCATTTAGGATGTGGCGCCATAGCTGACTGCAGTCAATCTAAAAGTCAAATAAAAACCCGTCTGTCAGAGTGCTGAATTGACATACTGAGCAGCCATACAAATACTAATGCTGGTGCAAGGGAAGTATACAGGAACCTGCAGCCAGAGATAGATGGTGGAGAGGACAGGACAGGATTTCCCGTCTCACTGGCAACACAGCCTTAAATTGACTAATGCAGGATCAGAGAGGGAAGCTTTAAGGCAAGTGGTTAGTGTAAAAATATGACATTGTGCCCCCACATTTTTAACTGTAATACATAGACAATCAAAGACTCTATCATAACATTTTTTTAGGCAAGAATATACTAAATTATACAAAAGAAAGGACATTAGTAAAGCTACAGAGTCAAGTACCCAGAAATGAAGATAAAACTTTTTTCCTTGGAACAGAAAAAGGCTAGGGGTATCGTTACGCTTTATTTTGCTCCATGGTTAGAGGTTTGTGTTCAAGTTTCCTCTATCCAGTTCAGATCCCATATACTTTTCTCAGATTTTCCAATGCAGGATGTATTCTGCATGAGAGAGAAAACACTTTCTATAAATGGTTGTGTTTATAAATACAACATGACTTCTTTTGTCTGGGCGGTTTTCAGACTATCAGTATCAATAGACACTTGTTGGTGCAAACATATGGACACTAAATTCCAGATTAAGCTAAGAATGGATGTACTTCTACTACTTAGTACCTGTGAATAAGCTCTCACACTACCAAAAAAAAAAGAAAAAGAAAGAGGGCAGGCTTACTCCCCAGACAGCTTCTTTATGTCTGGGAAAGGGTAATTCATTGCAAACCAGCTGATGTGTTATCACATACAGTCACACCTTGGCTTCTCCCAGGGTTACTTGTTTGTGTACGTGTCTTTCGTCTACCTCTGATTAAATTCATCCAGGAGGAAGCAGTATTGATATACAAAGACAGTCAGCTGAGGAGGAGTACTGAGAGCCAGAATCAAAAGGCAGCTATTTTAACAATCCTCCAGGGGTTTTGGGCAGACCCATTAAATCACAGAAATGAATACAGCAAACTATTTCAGCTCGCTGATGTGTGCAGTAGATTGCCCAAGTATGTTAATTACTGCCTTTGGCAGAATATATTTCCAGAAATGTTAACACAGAATCTGGAAATAAAATGTCTCCTGGCACCACAACAGCATTTTCAGATACCACGCTCAGATGTGAAGCATTAGACACGTTGCAGGAAAAAGAACCCAGAAGGTATCATGCCCACCAAATCCTGACAAAGCACTATAAACCAAGAAAATTTTTCCACTGCCAGCTAATCACATTACATCACAGGGGAGACATTCTGCACCATCACCTACAGTGCAAAAGCAGAACTTAGTCCCTTGACACCTTTGTTAGACCCTGGAGGCACACTTACCTCACTTCGGTTTCTGCTAATAAAGATCTTTAAATTGCAGCTACTGAACAAGCACAGAGCGCCTGAGGCTGTTCTCTGCTAACCTGTTTATTGTTTCTCCCAGCCAAGGATGAGAACAGTACCCATAGGTTAGGTTGCCCACCATCCAGCTTCCCTGTAGGTCCAAATCCCTTAGGCAGGCAGGTCTTTTTTGACCCGCTTTCTGTTTTTCCATATTTCCAAAACCCACAGAATAAAAGTTTCTTTCTTTTGATGCTGGAGACAGAAACCAAACCCAGATCTCCCATCTCTCAAATGATGAGGTTAGTAAGATATTTTCTTGGACCACAGAGAAATACAGACTTCTAGGGAGTTCAGCTGTGCCACAGGTGAGTAAAGAACTGAGTCCAGAGATCATTACTCATATAACATCAAACAGCTTCAACAGAAAAGGCTGGAAGAGGTAAACCACAAAATATTTTACAAGGAGAATTTTAGTGATAAATGACAATAAACTAAATGCCAATGAGCTACTTGCATATATAAAAGATTTTTTTAAAATTATTCATCAATTTCAACTTGTATCTAATTTTAAGAGAGAATATATATGTATTGCAAAATACATGACATGCATGATTCCCATTTGGGTTTTACTATTTCAACAGTAAACTGATATTGTTACTTGTAAAACCGTTCCTAACTTCTATCTGTTTCTCCATAATGCCTTCTATCTAATTTACAGCAGCTCAGTAAGATCATAATCACGGCCACCTTGCTGGAATAAAATGGATTTAAAAATACAAAATAACCTCCCATGGCAGCTACAAAATTAACCTATGTCAGCATTAGTAGCTTGAGAGATCTATACAATCTGAGAGTCCTATAATAAATGAAAGTACACAACCCTAATCTTGTGAGGGTTACAATGATCCTGACAGAGAAAGGCTACGAAATTACCTATGGCATACTTGCAAAGGGAGCATGGAGAGAAGAGCAGATAATGGAAGCGCTGATGCTGGCTGGCTTAAAAATGGCAGAGAGCCAGTAACATAGTCCCTTGAAACACCATCCTGCTGCATGTCTACAAAACAGAATTGACAGTCTTCAAGTCAGTAGCATTAATTAAGAGGTAACTTTTAGATAAATTCTATTTGGAAGTACTAGTCAGTACTACAGACAAGAGAACCCTCCTGAAGATCCTCTCCTCCCCACCCACATTTTGACCTCTAGCTGCATTAGTGACTTTCAAGTTCCTTCTGTTCAAATACTGATAAGTACTTGTTGTAAAGCAATAACAATAAATGCAGAAAAAAATTAACCTGTTTAACTTGATACGTCACCATGGCATTAGGTCAATTGGCCATGGAAATGTTGTCTGAAAGTCCCAAAGCAATGCTGGCTTGGGAAACAACATCAAGACAGGTTCAGGCATCAACAGAGACCATCGTACCAGCACCACTATGCAGAGTTAATAGGGGAACATGGTTAAATATGTACCTCAGTCAGATTTTTCTGATAAAGAAACTAATTTAAAAGATCAAAACCAAGCTCTCCTGAATACTTAACTAATGGGTGGTTTTCTTCAGCTCCTGCCAAGAGAAAGGAAAAATAGGGTAGTTTTGAAAGTGTAGGTCATCTGTAAGGAAACACAGACTGTTCTAGCTGCAGACTAGAGTGCTTTAACCTTTCACTTTTTCCCAGCAAGTCCCAAGCACTTATCTGAAAATATGCTGTACTATTTGCAGAGATTGACTCCTCCATCTTTGGTAACTAAATATTTGTTAATTATAATGACTACTATATCCTTAGTGGAAATTGCAAAGTACAGGCTACCCAGATATGTTTTCTTCCACTTTTATATAAATGAAAATCATATTGTTTTAAAGAGGAAATCTACACAGTGCAGGTATTTCCTCCTAAAGTTTCACATGTTTTTTTTCTCAAATCAAAATACTTTTAAACATTAAACATTTGAGCCATATTCAGTATTCATGTCAGATCAGTCAGAGAGGCAGTACAGATCCAGAGAAAGTTAGATTTAAATCAGAATTTAGATTTGAAGCATACCTTGGGCTAGGGTTCATGTTGACATTTGACAGCAATAAAATCAATTACAAATTTAAGCAATAGTAGTATTGAAGCTCTTCATCCAGGATGTTTACCTTCTGGACACTGATACTTCACCGAACCACAACTATAAAACATGGGGATGTTCCAACATTCAGGTTATTTCCGTGAATGTGGAAGTTTCCACTTCTGAGGTTACAGTTTTGAGCATAGGCTTTGGACGTACAGTATAGAATTATACAGACGTAGCCAAATGATCTCATGTCAAGTCATATTAATTTTGCCTAGGTTGATAACAGAGTTCAAAACTCTTTAATTCCATCATTAACTTCATCGGTTAAAAATTTCTTACCTGCTTAATCTTACTAAGGAAAAAGCATACTAAAGCAAAGAGAGACTATCTCAAAAAGAATCTGAATTATTTCCAACAAAATATTTTGATAAAGGATAGTATTCATGTCCTTGGTTCATCTACTACGCTTTAGTTGCACTCTATTAAGCGGGATGAACAACATGCAAAAGTGTTCTCCTTTTCTCTGTTAAATTTTACCAGGTTTATGAATGTTTCTATCACACAGTCAGAAGGGAACACTGAAATTGCTGCTCACTGCTATTACAGACACATATCTTTAGATACTTGTGGTGGATTTTGTCCCAAGACACCATTTCATTCAAGCTAAAGGCTATGTCTGTTACATCTGTATGTAAGCAGATACCTTTTGCTCACTTGTAAACTTGGTTCACACTTTTCTATTACCTAACGAGCATCTGGATGACTTTTGATGTCAGATTCAATTTGAATTGTAGCAGCTGTAGCTCTTTCAATAGGTGAAATCAACCATGCAGGCTAAGCTCGTGTTGAATTCTGAAGTACACTATTAGAAGGTGTTAGCAACCATTGCCTAATTAGCACAGCCTTAAACCACAAGTAGTTAATCTTGACATGTTGACTGAGTAAAAGCTAAGGATGACTCTACCCTAATATACCTGCACACAGTCCAAGATAGCTGTAAATTTTAGCCACAAAAAGAAAAAAAATCCACAGAAAAACACGTAAAGGATGAAGAAATGTATAAGAAAATTGTTTCTTTTCAAAGAAGCACAGAGACGTAGCCAGTAGGATCTGCACAAGCAGCAGAAATACAGCTGGTTTGTACATTTCAATCAACGTGGATCGGAGAGCTAAATTCAGCTTAAGTTGTCCGACCCAAGCAGAGGCAATCCAAAATGTTTTGGGGTTTTTTGGTTCTTTGCAGGATCTCGTGGGGCACGTTTTCTGAAGACCTTATGTCGAGAGAAGGGAGAAGGAAAAAGACAAAGAGGACATGCAGTGTAACGGCTTTGAGGTCTAACACGGCATTCAGATGAAATCCCAAACGATTATCAAAACTTCTTTTTATTTCATTTGTGGTTACTTATTTCATCTGTTGGTTATTTCTTTAAAAATTTGGAAATCAGCCATCATACCAAGGCTGCTGAATTTTGAATATAAAGAAATAGTCTGAAACATTTCCCATATCAGGACTAACTCCTCATTTATTTTCCTATTTAAGAGAGCATTGCTCTGCATGCAAATGGGCTGATGCTTACAGCAGCGTTTCACTGATAGAATATCAGCATATGTTACAAATACTGATGAAATTCATATTCTCTTATAATGTAGCACTGCATTTTCCCAATTCCATTGCCAGGTGCCTTCCGATTCTAGCACAGGACTTGTATGTATGCCTTTTCTAACATTCATTACAGTCAGTCTCTCTCCCCCCTAATGTCTTCAATTATATTCAGCCCTTGCTGCGAAATGGAATCCCAGTATTGTCAGGCTCACTTTAAAGGGCATTTTAATAATACTCAGGTTATGTATAGAACTGTTAAAGGTAAAAACAAAGTAAATGAGATTTTAGATAAGATTATCATCTTTTCAAAGACTCTCTCAAGGGATTGGGATGCTGTATTGCCCTTAGTTACAATGCAAATTGAACATCCAAATTCTTACCATGAGACTGAAAACTTCAGACTAACATACAAAAGCAAGAACACTTGAAATGAAAATTGACATGCTGCTGTATCTGGCCTCTGATCTTTTCATATCTTGGCATATGAAGAAATTTCCAAACCTTGCATCATCAAATATAATTGCTCTGTAATTCCTGAGACATGACAAAGCTGAGTTTAAAAATGCTATGGCACTCAACTAGGAATTACTTTAATTTCTGGGTTTGCTTCTAAACTACAATATTACCTAAGCATATTATTTTCTGTTTAATTTAGCTCATTTTTATAATGAAAATGTAATTGATTTGGCAACATTTCCACTTATATTATAATGGTTTCTCCATAGATCTCCACTAAAATGAGTTTTCTGGAGCAATCACACATTTTAATGTTCAGTAGAACTGTACTGAAACCGACCTGAGATTGTCATGGTACTATATTCTAGTTTTCAAACTGGTTTCATGTTGAAAATGCACTATTTTTTCAAAAGTTGTTGAAGATTAAAAACAGAATTAAAAGTAAATTCATAGTGAACAAACACTGAAGTTATTGTGCAAATATTTCTTAATTTTTAATCTCTAATATTTAGTAAAAGACTTCTGGTATAACTTTGTCTTTTCTGTAAAAAAAGTTTACACTTCATGGAGGTGCATATAAACTCATGCAGAAGCAGGTAAAAGAGTCTTTCCCCAAGTATGCAGCGCAATACAGCCATCTGCACCTCCCTGCATTGGCTTAAAAATCCTAAGCTTTAAAACAATCTGCCTTCTGCTTTTAATAATCACGGCTGAAGTTTATCACAAAGGCCTGAAGTTCAGCTTGTTTAAAAATAAGAAAGTCACGTATTCACGTGACTTTATAGTTCAGACCTTCAGTTTTAAATAAAAGCACAATACCTTGAGATTCTCAATAAAACTGCAGATATCAGTTGCTGTAGATATGTAATAAATCACAAAGGGTCTATGCTGTTCTTGATCCACTGTTGACATTTCCAGTGTTTTAATTCTGAACAACGAAAGCTATATAACCTTTGGGGCTCAGACATGTCATGCACGCATCACCTCCACTTCTACTCACATCAGTATGGAAAAAGGGTCTCTGCAAGGTAAAGCTTTATGCAGAAGCAAGCCACAGAAGGGGCACACCTCCATTACGATGCTCCCTTTGACTGCGGGATATTTCTGAGATCACAGACCAGAACACTATTTCCCGTCGGGTCCCAGGAAGGCACATGCAGCACAACCCTTCTAGAGTAACTGCAAAGGCAGAACTTCAGCAAACAAAACCTCACATTGCTTTAGCAGAAGGAATAATTTGGGGAGTAGATAGCCAGGTAACAGTTTTTTCCTACATGTGCCTTAGCACCTTCTGCAGGACAATCCTACAATCATTATGTCCTTGCGAGTAAAAATTTACCTCTTGCATCAGTTTTAGCTATCTACTTCAGGGGCTAGTAAGCCTGCTTATTGGCAAACCAATGGCTAGTTCGATGTTTACCAAAACTTACGACACTGCTCCCCTGAGCTCAAGAACGTGGAGCATTCTTTCCTTCTCTGCCACCAAGGATGCCATATTAGACAGGATGAACCAGTCAGTAACTGAGCATTGCTACTGTGGCTGGACACTGAGAAAATTAATGAAAGTCTGTGAGACTTGGGCAACGGTTCCTGAAGTTACTCCCTTCTGTTTCTGTGTGGTGTGAAGTAAAAGCTTCCCCCTGCACAGCTCAAGATCTGGGAGGAAGGAGTAAGATAAGAGTAAAACCTCAAGCATGTTCCAGCCTGTTCCCCTCACCCGAGAAAAAGCTGTGGGAACTGCAGCCAAGTCACAGTGTAGCCACTTTGCAGCTTTCCCGATCACCAAGATATTTTAAAATATTTTTATCATTTTTAAAACATTTAATTTTTTTAAATTTACCTTTTTAGAAGTAACTGCACCTTAACACGTATACATAAAGAGAAGTATCCCAATATTTTAGTAGCTGGATGACCCTCTGCCCACCCATGCATATATTGAGAGAACACTACAATTTGCCGTAAAACCAGTCTGTGTGTTTCCAAGTGGATATAAGTATATTAAATACCAGGCTTACTCTTTCCTCCCAGTCATACAAAACCTCCTTCTTCCTTTTTACTATCTATTATCCCCATTATAGCCTTTTATTACACAAATGTTCTTGAGGATTATTTTTTTTTATTCTATACCCACACGACCAGCTGTAGGAAGAATATTTTCATGATCTCTCAATAGGACATGTGGGTCCTATAAAAATAAATGTTCTATGGTTAGGAGAAAGTTCAAATTATTGTTGGCTTTTTGGATTATTTTTTTTAACAATTTTATTAGTATCATCTCTAGTTTTAGCACTAGGTTGAAAGCTATTCCTACGATGCATACACAAAACCTCATCAATTTTGACAGTATGGCTATGCAAATATTCTCCCTTCAAGTACCTTAATGAATAATTAATATTGTGCTTAGAGATCGAGCTGAACACACCAATCAGAAGGTCCAAATAAATTGGACTGGTATTGAAGAAATTTTCCCCCATGCTCATCAAAAAAATTACTGTTTCTTTTAGAGAATTGCTTTAACAATATGAAATAAAGCCCTCTTGGAATAACATGCTGATATCTGCATGAATAATCAGACCAACTATAACTTATCTGTCATAGCGCTGGTTGATTTTCAAAGGCATCTTCTGTAAAGGTATTGTTTTGTAATGACAGAAATCAAACTGATCTGGGTAAAGTAACAATCTCTTTTTGTCTTACTTTTCCTTCATCTTTGAAATAAATACATCCAGCATGCCAGTTTGAAATTAAAAACAAGTGACACAAGCCATTATTTTACTGCAGGAAGGACAGAAGGTAGCCTGCCAGAAGCTGTCTTATATCAAAATAATTTTATCTTTGCTTAAAGAATATTAGCTCTCTCTGTGTTTATACCCTTCAACAGTTTGGTTTTCAATGTGACTCATGAATGATACACTTTATAAAACTGACGCACGTTGGGCATACTGATACTGTGCATAGTGTTTCCATGCTAAACACATGAAAAAATTCTGACATTTCTGACTGAAGAAATGGAAGCATTAAGGCAGCATAGTGGAAGACGTAGCTGTGACCAAAAGACACAGGAGGCATTTTTTATTCCTCTGACAATAATTACCAGATACAACTAGAAGTAGCAAGAAGTATCTCGCTCCTACCTAAACATAGTGGCACTTTTATACAATCTTATTTTAAAAAGCACGTTGAAACAAATTCTACAAAATTTCAGATAAATCCTGGCATTCTGGCACTGTAGCATTTTTTCAAAGTTATTGTGTGCAATCAAATGTAGAACGTTTCAAAACCAAAAAAAAGCATTACTCCTTATCTGATTAAAGAGGGGTTTTTTTCATTGTTGTGAAAGGTGATCAGGGAGAAAATGTCAGGTTTTACACACATACACACACACCCCCCGTGAAAAAGGTCACCAGCCTGAAAAAAGGTTCAATACTTCATCTCATGCGGTATACAAGCATGTCACCCTCAGAAACGTGCAGTTTTCTGCTCAATCGGTGTTGCCATTTATTTGAATCCAGGAAATTCCAGATCTAGACCCCAGGTACTTGCATTTTAAGTTTCCAGTGTAGAAAAGTGTCCCTGTTCAGAAGAGGTGTTAGAACAATACTGACTTAAAACATAAGTTTTAGACCATTTGGGAGCATACAGCCCGTGTCCTTTCCTGAGAAACACTAAAACGATTTAAGGAAATAGAGGTGGGACCCATTTATGCGGGTGGAACATCTGCATCCATGAAGCTGTTCCACAGCCACACAAGTCTCAGCCTACTGCATAAGTATGTAAAGTAAAGTTGACAGAGCACTTGAGTGGAATTACTAGAGCAAGTCACACTGGAGTAAGACCTATCTTGCATCATCACATATTGCTCACGGATTCAGCACTAGCACAACTACATTAAATGGGCTTTCCCAGCAGCAGGAGCAAGCAGCTGCTGTTATGTTTTAGCCATCTCTTCGAACAAGACTGTCAACTCGGGCATCAAAATACGGCTTAAAAAAATCCAACAGAAGTAAAATTTGCAAAACCGGCACTTCTAATGTGTAAAAAGAATTAGTTACTTCTATACCTCCAACAAGACCAACAGATTAGTGTGACAAACAATGGATGGTCACTCTATCCTGGCTGTGTTTATTGTACCGTATCACAACTACACAAAAATCTGCGCTTGAAAACTTCGCTTTTCTACTGCGGGAAAGCACTTCCATCACCAAAATGAAAAATTGAGCTGACTTATGAGAGGCAGCTAGTTTGTTTCTATGCATAGAGGATCACTGAATGGGAGACAGTGGCTGAATAATCCTTAAAGAGTTTTTAAGACTAATCTACTTGGTATTTCGGTTTATTATGTACTTTTTGACCATTCTACAGTTATGCCTTTATAGATTATTAAAAAAGGAGCCCAAGGTTTTAGGGACGCTACTAGAACACCTGTGAGAACACATGCAATCGTTACAAAAGCATATATAAGTGTTTAAAGGTAGCAGATACCATTGCAATCACCAAAGCTCTCATAATTATCTAGTAACTCAAAGTCTGGTATACATCTAAAAAGACATTTGGTCTTAAATCAAAGTTTTCAAAGTAGTTAGGAGGGAAGAAGAACACAAATAAAAGAATTAAGAACACGACCTAACCTACTGGAAATTCCAGAGATATACCAAACTTTAGCTAATATATAAATTGGCTAAACTTGTTCTTTAAAAATGTTGGAAAACTAAAAGCAGCTTTAACTTTGCCTGTCAGCAAGTCTTTGGTAATACGTGCAACCCAGACATTTAGATTGTAAGAAAAAAGTTAGAACCAAGCCAAACACATATGAGCGCTCAAGTGGTGCAGACTACCACTATTTTAACAATTCATTTAAGTAATTTTTGGAAAATCACTGGACCATGGAGAATTTTTGTTGGTCTAGATATAAAGTTAACTGATACACTTTACCTTCTTTTATGCCTAACATCAATGGGAGATACTGGCAAGAATTAACTGAAAAGGAGTGAAAATAAACTAATAAAAGGAGACAAAGCCTTGATTTTGACTGTTGCCAATGTTTATTGCCATCCTTAGACTTCACAGAGTCATTTTTGTATTTTCTACTCCTAACAAAACATCCGATTCAATTCTTTGTCAATTTAGCTTATAAAATGTAAAGCATCCTTGATTTATGCATCCTCATCCATAATCATCACTGAAAAATGTAAATATTTTGTTGATGGCTGTCTATGTTGATGATCAAATGAGACACAGAAAATGACATCTTATTTTCACTGCCAGACCAACGTAGCCTAGCAAGAGCAGCAAATAAAGTGTTTTCATTGCGATGAAGTGTGACAAGGAAAGAAAACTGAAGGGGAACAAAAGTGTGCAGGTAATGGTTTTATGAAATATCTGAACTACTGAATGAATTGTTTAAGGCTAAAATCTACATGTCCGAGGAACAATGCCAAGAAGATTAGTGTAAGATCAAAATACTACATTGATACAAGATTCAAATATCATACCAGATTCAAAAGCAAAATTGCACCCGCTCCACAGTGCAAGAGTTAGCAGGGACTCTCCTGTCTAGTTCTGTGGCTTTTCATCCAAGAAGGCATTTGAATATATCTGATGGAGTTTTTTGAGGAAAAGCAGAAAAGCATAACAATGAAATTAACAGGTTCAGTAACAGAGCAACACGTGCTCCTGACAAGTAATCAAAGCCAGGCAAGCTGAAAGCACCTTATTCAACTTCATTCTTTGGCACACCTTTCCCCTTTACAATACAGCCTCCATGCAAATAAACATGTCTTTAGAGAAAAGAGCACAGTCACAAATTTAGCGAATAAAAGCCTAAAGTTTTTGCGTTGACCAAAATTAAAAGTTCAGTTTACCTACTTTGGGAGCATTTTAAAACTCATTTATTTCACTTTTTTTCCTTTCCTTTTAGTTTAGGTAATTGTTTCAACAAAAAACAAACAAAGTGGTGCAAATAAAGTCACTCTGAAAATGTCCAATGCATTCTCCCAAATAACAAAAGGCATTTTTCACACAACAAAAAAAGTCCCCAAATCCATCTCCTTTTGAAGCCCTAGAGTAAGGTACTATTTTCCAGGCGCCACGGCATTCTTAATTCAACCTATCCTTATGAATAGATGTCTGTAGCATCATGGCAGGACTGCTAGTTTGCTTAGACTACCTATGCATCTAAACAAATGTCTTAGTGCATCTATGTCCTTCACATACAAGGACAGCCTATGAACACGCCAGCTCCTCAAAACACAAGGGCCCCAGCCAGCACTGAGCTCCAAGTTGCCCACCCTTCCCCTCCAGTCTCCCCTCTTTGTGCCTTCCATTCTTGTCAGCTCCTACTAGCATTTTGCAGCCACTGTGGTGATGAGGTACTCTTACCTCTAATGCACATCTTCATGTTTCGGTCAAACTTCACCGGCGCATACATGGCTCTGTACACTGTCCTGAACAGGCAAGAAAGCTGCCTGAACCATAATGTATGCATTATTGGCAGAAATCCCCTTTAAACGATCCCCTATTAAATGTCCTTCATTATCATACACGGTTTCTCTGCCCACAGCCGCATTTTCCTTCAGGAGTACACAGACACGGGACACCAGTTTCCCCCAGGAGCTGTCTAAGAAAGAGTAACAAGTCTCGAATCGGTACCTGAAGTCACATGTGGCTAAGGTCTGTGAATTCTCTGAAGTTGCGAAAAACATTCTACAAAAGATGCTATCTTGAAAGACAGCAGAGAAAGAGAGAACTTTTGTTATTTATTCATTGGCCAGTTATGCTGAGTTTGTATTTTTTGGTAAAGATGCTCTAGCTTTGCTTGTCCTGTCACAGCAATTTGTTTAGTTATTCCAGAATCAGTTCAGTCATATCCCTCCCTTGCAAGCCACTAAGAGCTGAGAATGCAGTCCTGGCCTACAATGTAACCCTGGAGGCATGAGTAAGATCCTAAAAGATCATGTCAGTGCACTGCCCTTTGAAAGTAAACAGAAAAGCAATACATCTTAGAGAAAAGAAGAAAAAAAAAAAAAAGAAAAAAAAAAAAAGAAAAGAAAGGCAAACACCCCCCCCCAAAAAGCCCAAATTCAGAAACACTGCAAAAGCACGCCCCCCCAAACCCTGGTGAGAATTGTTTGTTAAGAGTTCCTGTCTAGAAGACAGCTCGCTTCATTGAAATGCCCCTACCTGCACACATTAAATGCATGTGAAAACACTCTGAATATGAAAGATCCTAATTTTGAATGACACCCATCACCATACTACTGCATAGAATGTGCAGCATCTTCTGGAAGAGCAGCTTAACAAGATCAGTGCAATTATAAATTTCTGTGCAGTGGAACTAAGGTTATTTTGCATTACATTAATTTATTTTTTAATGTGTTTTGCTCCTTTGCTTCCCCTGCAGACATAGATCACATTCTAGTTATTTTCTGCAAAGGGTTCATTATACTGTGCTTAATAACTCAGAGAACCTGGCAATTTTAGTAGCAAATATTTTTAATTCTTAAGCGTAGCATAAATGAATAAATGCATTTCCCAATACGTGCTTTCCTTCAAAAAATTCGAAATGCAAAGCACTGATCTACACTTGAATGTATTTTTCCTTCCTCTCCCCCATTGTGTCTTTGCTCTCTACACAACACAAAAGAATAAGGCAGAAACCACACAGGCACAGCAGGATTTCAAATAACTGTGTTTACTAGCAAGGTACAAATATGCACGCCCAGGTTCATGTGTGTACTGCTGTTCTGGCTGGCTTCTGGTAGCCACTGCAACAAAACACAGCTCCCAAACTATTTTAAAGGCCTCCAAACTATTTTAGCCCTCAATTCCCATTCATTCAATAATTCAAAATGCCACATTATTTCAAAGCACTGGAGTCCAAACTGGTTTTATCAGTTGCACTACAAAACACATACGGAAATTCATTCCAGTCCACCGCAGTAACACAGCAGTTCCCAGCAACACGTGCAGTTATTTTGCATAGGTTCAGGAAGATAATGCTTAAAGCCACCTTCAGCTTATATAATTAATCCGATTTTAAAGGACAAGTGTATGTAGTTAATATTTAATTTTTCCTAAAAACTTGCAAATCCTGACAAACTTTGCAAACAAAGATTTCTCTGGTCATCAGGCAAAAAAAAAAGACAAACAGGGACATCTGGCCAAAAATTGCAGCTGAGACTACCAAGCGAGGAGGCATGGGAGGCTCCAGAGTTCTAAACTTTTAAACACACAGCTCCCACCCTCAATATGAATGTTTTTGCCACTAGGTCCAGACTGCTCTGGGTTCTTTACTCCTAATTCTTCACATGAAACTTTCCTACTAATAAGAACATTTTCAAAAAACTGTGTTGAGGAAGAAAAACAGCTCTACACAAGAAATACTGAGAATCTCAGGGTTTTCCGAGCACATTATTGTATATAACTACTGTTTAGAATGCACTCGATAATACATAATATTCCTATTCTACAAAAGAAGGGGAAAATTATGTTGTTAAAGGGGGAAAAAAACCATAGCATTCTTTGTACTGTTAATTCTAGATGATTTTTTTTTTAATCTTCACTCTTCTTTGTTCATGTGGAAAAAAGCTCCTGATCTCTTGCAAAGTTTTTCCCAGTCTTTTAATGCTCTATTTCTAACAAAAAAAAAAAAAAAAAAAAAAAAAAAAAAAAAGGATATCACATCTAACTGTTCAAGCTAAGGGCACCTTCTATATCCAAATGTGCTTTCTGTGTCCAGAGACATCAGCTTTAACTCCAATGCCTTCAAAAATACAGCAGGAGAGAGAGAATGGCAAGATTTTAATCCTTTCTGAGGTTAATTCCATGTGATCGGTACCATCCATTGTCTGTACATTGCCTCATCTAAGGCAGCTTACTGTGCTATCTTCAGAAGGTTTGCCCTTCTATCATGCTCTATTGTGTCTCCCTAAAGCTGGTTCAAGCTACTTATGATCACACTTACTATATCTCTTCCTTAACTGGTGAAAAGAGCATGCTTGCGAAAAACACAATATTCACAGTTTTCCTTTTTTGGAAACTGCATGAAATGCTCACAAAAGCTACTTTCACTGCAAAAGACAATCTCTTTTTACCAACTCCCTCGTACCTTCATATGCTGTTTCTCCAACCTTAGATTTTATTTCTACCAGCTGTTGTCCTAGTGATTTTGCAGATGGCTATATGGGCAGATGGACTGGAAGTTCATACTATAAACATGCAGCAAAGGAGAATCCATGGGTTTGCACTGCTTCAGTTACCAGGATCTGCAGAGATGTCAAAGACACGTTATTCCCCATTTGGCAATATGCTTTGATTGCTAATTAATGCAAACAGCTTGTTGTCTACAGTAATACACAATTACTTCTCAGTGACCAAATGGCTTACAACAATTTCAACACGTGGTTCAGGAGCCAAAATCATTCCATAAATAAGATGCTGACACTAAGCTTGTGTACTTTTATTTAAAGACGTAATATTATAGCCATCTGGAAAACTGTTTATTTAATAACATCCAGCAACATGGGACTTGCCACCTGTTAACTGGCAAGTTATCAGCAAAACAGGTAGCCAAAGGCATAAGTGGATCCAGCACTCAGGGCTAGGGAGGAAGAAAGAGACAATAACTGACTTATAATGTCCTTTTTGGGAGGGAAAAATAAAAAAAGTCCAATTTCTACCAAAAATCATCATGGAATAATTCCAAACACTGGAAAAGTATTTTACTGTCTCAGAGAGAAGCAAACCTCTTCTTTCCATCTTGAAGAAAGCAGAAGAGTCTTTGGTAAGAGTTTCCAAAATGAATGCATGACAAAAGCCTAAACCTTGGACTTACTGCAAGCTCTGCAGACCAGCGATGCCATTTATCGAGAACATGGGTGGCTCTTCCTCTCCAGCACACATCAATCCATAGCAGTATAAAAAGACACTCAAACAAGCTTGGCAATTTAGAGCAACTCCATGAGGTAGCATGTGAATGCTAATTAACTTCCTAGAAATCTTTCCCCTGCGGCCAAAGATTTTCTGAAATGGCCTTCTTGTAGTAAACACATCTGAAAACAATCCTTTCAAGTGCATGATTCATGTTCTGTGCTCAGAGCCCACTGTTCCAAGCATAGAAATCTCTTTCCAGACCTAGATGGCCAGAAAAAGGGATATAGCACAGAACAGTGCACGAGCTGCATTTTCCATTTGATAAACACATATTTAGGATCTAGTGTGTATTGCATATGTACAGAAATTCTGTCTGCAACCAAGTTAGAGGAGAGAAATGCTGCCAGGGTTTTAGGTTATGTTTGTAAGTAAAGGTTTAAGTCATTAAGTTGTAAGAGAACACAACCACCACAGCTTCTGTCTGCATTCCCATTGTGCCACTTTGGTCTTTAAGCTCTAAAGCCAAACTGTGTAAGCAGCAAACAGCAGTAAACAGGGCAACGTAATTGTATCCAGACTTCTCTGTCTGGTCTCCCAACAGCAAATCCCTGACTACAAGAAAAGCACATTTCCTACAGTCCAGTAGCTGCTTGGACAACGCTGCGTTGGACTACTCCAGCAGAGGAAATACGTCTACTTCTACTCCTGAAGTCTAAATTTTTCTCCAGAGCCAACGCAGACCCCTCTGCTGCCGGTAACAAGTAGTGCAAGAACAGACCAAGTGCAGTTATTTTACTGTCACGGAGCCTAACTTGGGTCAGATGGTGGCATGACAGGATACTGCAAAGTAAGCTTGGTCACCACTGATGTCTGGCATTATGGAAGCAGTGCAGATACAGAAGATGACTTGCATTTTCCTAGTAAAAATATGATATATATGTTTTAATCACATATAATTTTCCCTCTAGTACACTGAAGCTTAAATACTGGAATTTATAACACTTCCTATTCTGAACACAGAATGGAAAAGCAGATAGTTGGAAAAATAAATGATCAGTTTGGATATATTTACTTTGAGTATTAACATCATACTAGAGAACACTTAAAAGTTCAGAGTACACAAAAATGCTGTAGGCTCTTCTCCCTTCCATAGATCATCTTACATTTGCATATTAACAGTAATTCTGACTAATGGCTGCCATGCTTCTTTAATCTTGCATTAAGCCCGAGATTATATACCTTCTGCCTCCAGGATCACTGCCTGCCATAGCAACTGTGACAGCACCTAGCACATTTAAACTGAGTTAAAGGTAATCGTACTATCCATGGGCAAGCAGGTTCAAGATGGAATCAGAAAAAGCTGTGATAATGAGGTAGTGGCTGTAGAAATAAGTATCAGTTGTTATCCTACAGGATTTTTTAGTGTGTTGAAATTCCTGTTATCTTAAAGACTTCCCAATAATGAGACAGAAATCAGACACAAAAATAATAATTTTAAAAATCATGCTACATTACAGCAACACTAATGTTTACTTTGTATTACATTTGTCATGCAAACTAGAAACTTACAGTATTTCTCTTACTATTATTTCATACATACTATAAATCATCTTGGATCACAATATTAAGTGCATACAATTACTCTTTAAAAGTAAAGACCACTTATGACTATATTCATAGTGTAATGTACAGAAATAAGAGAAATCTCACCAAAAAAAATCATAAAAGTAATATAAAGCTAATTCACACAAGTCTGCAGCTTGCCAAGAAGGCGTATCTTGGAACTACTGGGTACCATCAAACTGAATTTTCAAGACATGAGATGTTCATCAGTCCTTAGTCTGACTAAAGAATCAATTATTTTAAGAGTTCTCTCCCCTTCAGAAATGCACATGAAAAAAAACAGCAAAGAAATAATCATCTTCAGATAAGTTTTCAGTATTACTACACAAAGCAGTTTTTAAAAAAGGAGCCCTCACAGATTTTTCAAACCCACTAAGCTTTGAAACACACCACAAATACCAGAAGATTGTCATAAGATTGCAACTCTGGAAGTGCCACCCTGTTAAAAACTTTATGTATGAACATATTATATTTAAAATGCAGATTAAATATGCATTTTCTGTACAATTATCTATAGAGCATCATTCCTGTAAAATGAAATTTGGACAATTTTTTTTAACTGTCCCACACTATGAATGAGCTGGATCCCTAATTACGGTATGAGGAGATGCAGAGATCAAATGGGAGACACTGCAGTTGAATACCCTCCCCGTGTTAATGCCACATCAGACAGGTAAGGTAAGAACAAGGAGAAGGCAATATAATGTTTAATTGTGGCACATAGTCAACATCACGACAGAGTCAAGTAGTTCTGACATCTCTATGTTCTTTTTCACACACTTTTCTATAATCATTTTAACAAAAGTTTGTACCCATAGATCATGGAGGGTATACTTTTCCTTCCACAGTTTTTCATTTGTTATTAAACAGTGCTTTTGTAATAATAGTAGAAACACTTTTCCACTGCTTCTAGCTGTTGACTGCTGTCTGTCAGCTAGCAGAGCTGGAATGATAACATGCAATTTATGTAACCAGTCTCTTAGTACCAGTGAGCAACAGTCAAACATACTGTCCAAAAGAAATCCACCACTTTGCGAAGCTGTATTTGCACAGAGCATGAGTCAATTAATCATGGTTAGAGCCATTTAAAAAAACCCAGGGCAGGAAGAAGTGGCACACGTGTCAAGTGAAAAATGAGGATCAAATTATAATTCCACAGCTTTACAGGAACAGGCCTTACTGAAAAAGAAACGTACCAAAGTAAATGTGCTTTCACAGTGGCAATGTTTAAATATATCACTTGCACAGAAGTAGAACAATTTTTTTTCCTGGAATTTCTAACCTTCCCTATTTCATTCATGAGCCAGGTAATCTGAGATGCTGCTGACGTACAGAATTTAGCTCTGAATCCCTACCCCACATAATGCCATCTATAGTTTTGAAGAGGCACCTACCTGCAGTGGCATAAAACACCTAGGAGATGTACACACACTGATTTGCAGGGCTCAGTCATGCACAAATCTGTATTACATACACAGACATAGTTTTAAAATACCGCTGCGTGTTTCAAACAATACTGCATTCTACAAAGAGACAATCTGCTTAATGTAATTCTAATCCTAACGATTCCTTACCTGCTTCTCTCTACAGCCGTTAAGTGCTTTCTCTATGTCCTGTTAGTAGCCCAAACCTGAGCACCATGTTTCACGTGTTACTGATGCCTTCATCAATATCTCTCTTCTACTGCAAGTACTACATTTCCAGTTACCTTGTCAGTGGAGCTGAGGTTTTTTCTAGCCTACCCACCACCCTTTTGTTAAAAGCATTATTCCCTCCCTTGCTGTGTCTCATTTAAACATTCAAGCTGACAGTCTATTAGGTGTTCTGGTGGCAGCTTCTTAAGAGATTGAGGCCTTTTGTGTGTCAGCCCCCTGACACACAATCTACATGTAGCAGGGAGCTGACAGACAGAAAGAATCTTTTTTAAAATTGAGAGAGAACAAGACAGAGATTTGCACAGAGTAAGCGAAGCTGTTCTGAAAACACAGCTCTTCTGAAAAGGGGCTGCTGGCTCTCTCAGGGTAAGGCAGCTACTTGGATTGCCCACACCATCAACATAACACACAGTTCAAGGGGTGGTGGATCTAAAGCAAGTGTGGGAGAGTTCAGACTTTCATGGTCTGTCTTGGTCTGAAGAGATTAACATTGTAATGGGGGTTCCCTGTCACTTCCCTGCGCTGCTAGTGCTGCTTCTGCAGATGGCAGGAAAGAAACCAGAAACATCACTGAAATTATCAAAAACTGGAGGAGAAAGTAAGCGTTTGGATGCCACGACAAAGCCAGCAACCTGTATGTAAAGATCCTTATTGAGCAGTATGAAACTGATTATTAGTTGGATCATGTAGAACTTGGGCAGTTCATTCACATTACCAATTTCTGCACCTAACAGACACAGAACAGACAGACACTCTACTGAAGGAGCTTTTAATTCCTTACATTAGCAGTACATAACGGTACAAACAACAGACAGAACCACGATGCCAACAACTCCATAAGACCTATTCTTGTTGATGGTAATAATTTCCTAACTTTTCCAGATTTATGATCATTGCTATTATTACCTTTTAAGACCATCTTACTATGACTGTTTATCTTTGCCCATATATTACCAAAAATTTGCCCTTCAGCCATTTCATTAATAGTTATAATCACCCAGATAAAGGAATTAAGAAACTCAGTAAAATGTATTCTTTATCTAACTCAGATGTCTACTCATCCATCTACACAAAGCCCAGATGTTGGAAGTAATGGATGAAATTCATAGTTTTACTCCCATAACAGATGTCACAGAAGCCGACTTTTCCCTACACAGGAAGAAGGAACACTGATTAAAATCAAATATTAAAAAAAAAAAAAAGAAAAGAAAAAAAAAAAAAGAGAGACACTGGAAGTCTCAAACTCAGCCTACTTCACTCTCAGAATACTATTGGAAAATCATGTGCTAATGATCCTATTTCAGAAATGCAAATGATATTTTATAACCTGCACTAGAACTTACTCTGACATCTACTCTTGCAGTATTTACTATTATGAAGCAGATTATTACAAAATAAATCCTGGAGAAAAGCCTGACATAGTAATTCAATACAAAAAAGAAAGAAATCATGCATTTGTTGTGGATTTTTACTTTCCCTGTGCTTCCTGTCCCCATCTCCTTATTTTTTCTCATTTCTACCCTCAGTGGGAATAGGGGGATCATCACGGGACAGCAGACAGCAAAGCATTCTGCCGTCTCCCCTTCCTCCCAGTTTGGCTGTCCGCCTACTACATTCTTTCCTCATACACTGAATGGCCATTTTTTTTCTATTAAAGCCAGTTCCTCCCTATTGCTGAAAATTCATACTGAAAACTCTTTTCTTGCCTAAAACAAATTATTCTGTCTTTTTTCTGGGACACTTTAGTGCTCACTGTCACAAATAAATGTCTTCTATTTATCTTGTTCACTGAATTTGCCGTCATTTCAGTACTACTACTACTATTATTATAAGGTTCTCAATAGAAATTCAGTTCCTTATTACTCTTACTTTGACATGGGTTGTTACTGGCCCCGAAATTCAATTCAATACTACATTGTACAATGGATTTGCTTTTACTACAACTTCTTAATAAGTATCAAAGTCTCACATCAACATAAAACTGTATATCATACCATCAACTTAAGTACATAACTGTAGTTAAGGATTTTCCAAAAGTGATTCAGAACTAATCAAGAGATTAAAATCAACATCAATATATTCCATCTCCTTAGTTTACCTGATCCCTCAAAACCATTATTTTTAATTAATGCTTCCATACATTCACACAAAAGTTGTTGATATCTGTGATTGCCAATTACTGTGAAAGACGTTCTTACTAGCCAACAGCCCATTTTATAAAGTTACAGTTTCACTGGTTAAGTATCCCATTCATCTTGCCTCTCTGTTAAATTCCTTGCCATTTCAATTGTTATGTCTTCTATCTCCAACCAAAACATGTCCAAACACTCTGCTGAATTCATCCACTTTTTCCACAGATAAATCAAAGAGCACCGAGTAAAGTGAATTTCTCCCATTAATTCTGCACTATTGGAAAATGAAGGGATATTGCACTGTCAAGAAACACTCGACTTTCTGAACTATGAGCCACATTTGTGTTATCTTAATAATTTTAATAGGTACTCTTACTTCTTTCAATCCAGACTTTTCCATGAAATTCTTCCCTTTCTTAAGGCTTTTAATAACCACTCATACATTTTAATACCCCTACTTTCTGCTGAGCTAGCAATGCCTTGTTATTCTTACATGGACTGGGTGAAAACAATGAAAAATAATATACTATGAGATAAACGTAGTTGTGTAAAAGGCATTAAATACATTATTCAAGGATGTTATTCAAGGATTATTATTCAAGCCCTTCTATGGCTCTATATTTTATTACAATTTAGACTGTTTCTGTAAAGAAGAATCAGTGCTTTCAAGAAACAGTAATTAAGAATCAGACTGCAAAATCTGTTTTAAAGACATTTGTGGGTTTTAACTACCTTTTCTTAGATTCATTTGTTTCAATAATTTAATTTAAAGTAATTACTGAAAACATTATACAGTTTCTTGTGTTTAAATCTGTAAGCATCCTTGTGAGGACTTTCAAAATTTTAGATGGATTGCTGTGTTGAAAAAAGGGATTTTTATCACTTACTGTTGCATAAATCAAAAACCAGTAGTTAAATTCCAGTATACTGCACATTTCATCAAAAAAGTCAACACTGTACATTCTGCAGCTAGAAAGTCACTGCATTAATGGCTCCAGCCATTACTGAAAATTCTGAGATCAGTACTCAAAAGACAATATAAAATGGGACAGGTCTTATTTCAAAGACTTCCAGTAAAACGTAATTATTCCAAAAAGCCTTGAATTATTTTCCAGACAGTTATGCTACTAGAACCAGGACTAATGCTCTTTCCATAGCCAAAAGCCAAGACTTGTACTATGCAACACCTTAGTTATCTATAATGTCTATCATGCTGAGCCATTCATCCAAGAATATCCTCTGCCTCCTTTAGGGTGAGAGGTAATTTAACCTCAGTACTAGCTCATTTCTCCCAGGATTGCCAGTCTTGTGAGAAATTACAAAATCAGCTTAACGATGAGAACAAATGTGCATTAGGCAGAGGAATTTAACCCCACCTTCACCCTAAGGCTGATGTACAACACCAAAGGAACAGTTCTACTCCTAACCTATTGCAGTTTGATAAGGTGAAATAGCTTATTCCCTATTAAAAGGTAAAATATAAGTATTCTAGGTTCAGCAGCGGAGGCTTAAATACCTTATTGACAACCTTTTAATTCTCTTAATATACTATTTCATTGTAATGGCCAAAATCATTATGCAGGAATACACTCAGGGAGTCAACTTCTGTAATTCAATATCCTTCACTACCAAATGTGCTGTTTCCAATCTTGTCTAATGCTGCATCTCCCTCTAAATCCTCTTTTGAGAGCATAATTGTTCTTTCATTCGGTGAGAACAAATCTCTTCTACACAAAAGCCTTAGTAGAGATTGAACATCGTTGTATAGTTAGTACTTCAAAATGCTTTTAAAACAAATACATGCAACATGGGACAGTATTTTTGCAGTACCAAAAAGAACTAACAATGCAAGTCAGCACTAACAGGTGTATGCCATCATGCACTATCATTAATATAAAGCACAGAGTAATCCAAATTTACCTGGAATTGTTCAGTTGTTTTCTGTACTTGAATATAGTCTAGTATGATTATTAAGAAATATTTGGCTATGACTACACAACAAGGAAACACCGTTAACTGGGCATGGGACACTAGGAATCCAAGCCTTTTCTTTACAGGACTGAATAAAGCCCCCTATGTCCTGTGAAGCTGGATTCAGGCTGAATCAGGCATGAAGTGTTGGAGGCCCCCTTCCGAGTGTTGATCTGGGGGGAGCCGGAAGGAACAGTTTTGGTCCTCTACATATACAGGGAGAGAAAAACTACTTCAACTAAGTTAAGTGGGTTTCTAACCCCAAGGACTTCAGGGGTGAACCCAAGCATAGAATTCCTACCCATGTCTACTTCAGACTTCGTTATTTTTATTCCGTCATGTATGAGCTGAGCAGCCTTTGACTCAAAAATGAAGGAATACTTCAATATAACAAACTGGTACTGAATTAATGTGAACGGGATGACCAAAATGAATGAATGAAATCAGAGATACCGATTTATTCTATGTTTATTCAAGCTAAATGCAGCTCTGTCTCAAGTCACTTGAGATTTGTTTGAGGAGTGATTACATCCCAGCTATACAGAAGTTACAAATGCAATATACAAATTGAAATCATCATTCTAACTAGGTCACCAGAGAACAGGTAAGCAGCCCAAATGCCACAAAAATTAGCACATGAAACAATGTTAGGAAATTGATGAGGCATTTACAAGTCAGAGAGTATCTTTTCTGCTTATAAATAAAAAAAAAGATAAAAAGCCTGACCTATGATTTTTTGATTCACAACATTAGTTAACACTTGGAATTTGATCTTTTGCTAGTTAAAATATGAAATGGACTGTTTTGACATTTTCAATAATCTTAAAATCTTTTCATTTTAGAATGACTGGAGTTACTTGAATTTTTATTTTTCTCTAGTTAATGGTTTCCGTCCCATTGGCAAAAAATGACTATTAGCCTTACAGAAAACCTTGCGAAAACCATGCAGATTTCTGAAAGAAAGCAATCTGCATTGAGCCAGAAGTTCAACACCTCTAATACATTTCCACAAAATTGTTTTACCTTGATCAGTCAGTGTTTGTTAATAAAAGCTTGTTTTGTCCAACATTCCAAATCAGAAAGGGACTGAGCATTTGCCATACTCCCTTATATATAAAATGTTGTATGTTTTAAAATAGAAAACGCCGTACAAACTCTTCAAGATTTTTCACTGATTACTATGGAATCTAACATCCACCTTGATAGTAGATGACTTTCCATAAAACTTACCATAACAAAATGCTAGTGCTTGCAAAGGAGCATTCAGATTCACCTCCGGGCTTTCTCCTTATGTTTTCTTTCTTGTCTTCCTAGCCCTCTGATGTATCTTTTAATTAGTTGCGAGGAAAGCGACTTTCTGTTTGCTGTTAGTCAGTACCCACAAATACTCTATAAATTATGAATTCAAAATCCTCAACACAGATTTGTACTGCCAATATGTCTTCCAAAAGCTAAGGCATGGTGGGAATAAATTGCACTGGACTTCACAATCATCTTCATAAGCAGAAGACACTCACAATTTTCGACATGTCCTAAGTTCCTTTTCATTCTTGTCAGTGTGCCAGATGGTGTCTCTAAAAAGTACCATGCATAGACAGTGACAGAAACTGGTAACTTGATGGGGGGGGAGAAAAAAAAATATTTTCTTTGACTTCTAAACTCCAGTATGTAATTTTAGTTTCTGGTACAAAATCTTTAGAATCAAGAATTATTACATTGTCACTGACAATTTCTGCCACTGATAATTATGGTCAGGGAGCCAGAAAACAATCTACAGAGAGCCATGAGTTCACCATGCGAACCTCTAGGCAGATGATACTTTAAGTCACAAGAAAAGCAGATTCCCTGTAATTTGGCCGTGCTGTCACTGATGTCACATCATGACACACACTATGCCAGTTCGGTGATAACAGTTAAATGAGGCAAGTATACTTTCAAAACAAAATACATCAGCTTTGGAGAGGTAGCACAGAACAAAGGGAATCCACACAGTAGTCACAAGTTCTTTTAAAGCACAGTGAGTGTTCTGCGGCAATAATAATGTATCTTTATACATTGCAGCAGTCCTCTTCTAGTCAGTCTCGTACACCTCAAACAGTACCTGCTTGGCATATCAGCCTAGTGGCTGGCCACCTTCTTATAGACACCAAACCTGGCACTGAAAACTCCCTGTTTACACCCATCCTCCCAGTCATGAAAATTGCTTCGTCTTGGCTTTCCTCTTCCAGCAGCGCCGACATCTGGAAGACATTTCCTTCCTCTTTCTCTTTTTCTGGTTCAATTACTGAAGCATGCTCTAATGCCTCTTACCTAGCTTCTTTACCTCTGACCATCTCAATAACCATTGTGCAGCCCATATTGTTCCTCCACTCCAAATTCCACAGCTCAGTTTTCACTTGCCACTGTCACCATGTTTCGTGCCTGCTGAAGTCTTCCACTGGTGCATTATTGGAACTGATATTCAAGGGTAACTGGGGTTACAGGTAAACTATGAAACATCTGACCAGAAGAACATTAGAACAGATAGATAGAATTAAAGTATTTCTTCAGTTTGCTTCGTCAGTTCAGAATTTATCACCATCTTAACATTCTACACTTTTAAAATCAGTAGCTTCCTGGGGGGTGGGGGGGGTGGGGAAACTGGTGAAAAGCTGAACTGATAACTACATGGTTTCATATTCTTGATAAAACAGAAAACTGGCATGTTCCATTTCTTCAGTTCAGCCAAATAAAAACCAATCAAAACTCCTGAATTAAAAACCAAACACCCTGTACTGGGTCTGGCAGAGCCCCACGGCAGCCCCTGTAGCCCCAAGCTTTGTGTTGGTAGCCAGAAAGGTGGTGGGAACACACCAGTGTGTTGCTGCTGCTGAGCAGCGCCGGCCCAGCACCAAGGCTGCCTCTCCAGCATTCCCACCACCACCCCCACATAGGCTGGGGGTGGACAGGATCTTGGGAGGGGACACAGCCGGGACAGCTGACCCACCTATTCCATACGATGTCTGCTCAGACATAAAAGCTAACAGAGAGGAGGACAAAGGGGGGGAGCACTTGTTATTTACATTTGCCTCCCAGAGCAACCACTGAGCGGGCTGAAGCCCTGCTCCTGGCACGTGGCCAAATGTCACCTGCTGATGGGAAGTAGGGAATAACATCTTTTGTCTTCCTTTGCCTCCTTTGCACATGCATTTTTTGCTATTGCTTCATTAAACGGCCTTTATCTTGACCCACAAGTGTTTTTTTCCTATCTTATATTCTCCCTGTGCCCCGTTCTGCTGAGGAGGGGAGTGACAGAGCAGCTTGGTGGGAACGTGGTGTCCAGCCAAGGTCAACCCACCACAAATCAAACAAACAAACAAACAAAACCCCCACAAACAATCAAAGAAAACCCACAGGAAAGTATTTGTTGCACACCTTCAGCCCATCGTAGAAAGTAAGATATCCCCTTTTGCGTGTGTCCTGGGCACAAGCTATTCGGGGATCAAATGAGCAGGGTTGGCACTGAAACTATGAAACCGTGGTGATCCCGTTCTTGCTCTCTCTGGAATTTGGACGCAAGACAGAATTAAGAAGAAACCATAGCAATTACCTGGCTCCCTTCTCAAAACAGCCTTGTTTGGAAATTACTTTTTGTACTTTAATTTTAACCTTTTTTTATCACTCTTTCCTTAGGTTTATCTAAAACATTACCCAGTAATGAGATTAACCATAGGAATGTGCTGAATTCACATTTTAAAAACCTTGAAACATACCTGACTTTGCAAAAAGCTAAGCTATGACTGACACTTTCATATCTGCTTTTGCCACGACAGAACTTAATAAAATAACACTTTAAGAGAATAAAGACTTGAACAAGCCTTTTGGAAACCCCTGATCAATTTGCAATTAAATCCACACAGCATACCAGCTATAATTTAGTTGTGCTTTCCAATGTGTTCTTGCAGGTGAAATAAACAGATTATTTAAGTGTCTACAAAGACGGTGTGCTTCCAGTTTCTTCTGTCCCAAAGCAAAATAGTCATTTTCTTTTCCCGTTTCTGCTAATGGAGAATTGTATGTGATACCTTTTGTGTTCCATATGAGTCGATGTGCAGAAAACTAACTAAATTTTGAGGAAATGTAGTCTTTCTTCATTAATGGGAAGTGAAAGATTGTATCCATGAATCGCTTACTTTTCTCATAAATGCTGAGTGCGCAGTAGGGGCTAATAAGGAAATAATTAAACACACAAACAATAATTAAGCTAATACCTAGCACTGCAGCCCTTCTTTCTCTATAACTATCGTATTTCCAATAGAGTAGTCTTGAATCTTTCCTGCAAACAGCAGAGCAGTATCTTGTGTGGGGCTATATGCTCATGCTCTTTTATGCCTTATGCTACAAATACACATGGCGTAACAATCTTTTTATAGAAATTGATTTATTTGGGGGGTTGGGTGGGTGGGGTTTTTTTGTGTGTGTGTGTGGTTTTTTGTCCTCAGACTGTTACACAAAGAACAGCACCGCCTAAAGGTACTGTGGGTTTTCTATAAAGGCTTAAGTTCAGACACCACTGAGTCTGCCATTTGTCCAGCGCTAAAGCTAACTGTGATTTGCTATCACAATATCAAAAAGTAAGAATTACAGAAATATAAACATCAGAAGCACTGAATTCCTGGCTCTGCAGTGATACTTTCTGAAGTTACAGGCAACAGCATAATAAACCACGTGGAGGGAAAACGGAGTCAGCAGAGTTCAAGTCAAAAACTGCAAAATTTTCACAGGAAGATTAGACATTATCTACATCACCCAGGAATGAGATGAGTTGTTCATCATTTAGAGCCCTTACCTCAAGATGTAACTCAGCCCTGACCAACAGGTGTGCTCTGGTCAAACTACTAAGCTAGCCACAAGTACCGATGGATAAAGTCTATCTGTAGGGCTGTGGAGATTGTCAGCCTAGATGTAAAGGTCCCCTGTGGACTTAAAAGTTTGGGATTCATGTTATTCATGATAAAATCACAGTATAGAGAGGTATTTGGTTCAACATGCAACTTCTCTGTAAAGTGAACCTGAACTTCTAATCTGCAAGTCTATGCTGCTATTTTATGGTTAGAAACCCAACAGTATATTTCAACAGAACCAGCTCACGTGAACAAATGATGCATCACATTCTTTCCAATGCTGTGGTATGTCCAAAAATGCAGTAACTCAAAGACATTTTATAGCTATTGAAAAAAATAACATTATCCTCTCTGCCACTGTAGGAATACTCCACACATAATGAATAAATCTGTAGTTCAGTGAAATCAACAGACCTACTACTATTGATTTTATTAGATCAATGAACACCTGTGTTTGAGCTGCTCCTGACAAAAAACAAAACAAAACCAAACCAAACCTTAAAATATAATCTGGGGCACATTCACCCCATGCTAAACAAACCATCTCCTCCTTATTTAAATTAAAATTCAATTGTGTATCATCTGATTTTAAAAGCAGATATAAGCAATCTTTAGCATCAGACTGCTAACGCAAGTCTGCTGTCATACCCGTGGAACTGTAATGATTAGTTTGCATTATGTCAGTGCCTGCTTCATTTTAAGTATTTGACTTTCTTTGAAGTTATATCATGAGCAGTAAGAAATCGCATCCACTGAGCTACTTGTAAAACTAGCAGAATTTTCCTCTTTTTTTTTTCTTTTTTTTTTCTTTTTTTTTTTTGTGGGAAGTGCTTTCTCTAGCATTCACAGCAACACCATAGCAAATGCCAGCCAGTCATTACCACATGATGCTATGTCTGTGTGAACATGAAAGATCATTTTTTATTTGTAAAGGTTTATCACACTATCCATTTAAAAAAAAACCAACAAAACAAAAAAAACCCAAAAAAACCAAAAAAACCCCACCACCAAAACCACAGAAGGGGTCCAGCAGTTTAAAAGCAGACTTCGGGGGTAGGAGGAAGCTTTCGTTTCAGGCTGTAGAAACATGAGGTCAGTAGAAGTTTTTTGCCAATTCCTTGCCCTTAACAACAGAACATCTGGTATTGCTACACCAATAGAGGTCCATCTTACTGTCTCTTTTATTTTTATTTAAATTAGCATGCAATAGTTGGCAATGCACACAAAGGCCAGTAGTTTACAGAAGTGCTGTCTAATCCAAAAATACCAATAATACTGAGAGCTGAGTGTGGCTCTCTCTTTGCCTCTCATTACTATGCTTAAACCCCATAGTACAAATACTATCTTGAGATCTCAGGACCAACGTACTGCACATATACAATGCAAGTTAAGGAGGGAGAGAGAGCTCCAGCGCTACATAGCTTTCCTTCAACCTGTTTAAGTTAGATACTTAATATACAATCTTGGAAAAGATTATGAGTTTAGTAACAAACCCTGACTTTCATTAAGGGGATTATTGTATTTTCTATCTCTGCATCTAGTGCTTGATTCAGCAAAGGAAAATGAAATTAGCTCTATGAGGGGATTGCCCCTTCTTAGATGCACAGGTAATTAAGTATGAAACAGGAAAAAGAAAAAAAAAAGAAAAAAAAGGATAACAATTTTAAAGTTATTTAAAAAAAAAATTATCATGAATTGCTACCATCAGCTCTCACTAGAGTGACATTTGGGCATACCAGAAAGAAACAGCAGACAAAGAAACACTGGTAGGAACAAAATTCTTCGTTTTTAGTTTAACAGCATGAAAATGAGATGGTGATCCCATACAGCTATATGTGGTGTCTCACCTTTCCAGAACTCCTCAATACACTACAGGTTTATAGAATCATAGACTCATTTGGGTTGGAAAAGACCTTTGAGATCATCAGGTCCAACCACTAACCCAGGACTGCCAAGTCCATCACTAAACCATGATACTAAGCACCACATCTACATGTTTATTAAATAGCTCCAGGGATGATGATTCCACCAGCTCTCTGGGCAGCCTGTTCCAGTGCTTGACCACCTTTTCAGCAAAAAAAAAATATTCCCAATATCCAATCTAAACCTCCCCTGGCATAAGAAGGCTTTGAAGCTATTGGAAGATACGTGATTCTATGAACATCACAAGAAATCTCTTATGAGAATCTTCACTCAATAGTGGCACACATACAAGTGCCATTTTGGAAGCATGAGGATTGCCAGAAAAGCCTTTTATGAGCACCTAAATCTCCAAGGGGTTATTGAAACCAGAGAAAGCGCACTAGAGGGAAGCTGCAGAGCAGAAAAGACTTCATGTTGGACGTGTTCCTGTCCAAAAGAGGAGGAAAGACTTTTAAGCTAGCTTTATTTTATTTTTCTGATTTCCTAAAGAAAAAAAGAAAGAAAAGAAACAGCAGAAATGCATCTGTACACAAGTAGGAGCCACACTAAAGTTACACTGGTTTTTAGATGCAAAGAAAAAATACAGGAGCTACAGGGAAATACATCTAAAACTCTCTGTAAATGGACAGTGGAGCTTTCACGTGACTTGAATTACTACTGCCTTTGTGCAAAATCTCCCCCACTGCTGGGACAATCACTGTCCTTTTAAGCACAGCAGCATGGATGGAGTTGCTGAAAATCTCTTAAAGAACAAAGGAAAACGTGGCATTGGGAAACTCTTATTTGGAGAGCATTCTCTTAAGTGTAGTAGCTTATCTTCACATAGCAACAGAAATACTGAATAATTGCAAAAGATATTAGAGCTAAACAAGGTCCTGTCACCTCCTGAATGCAGTGTGGGTCAGATTCACTCCTGCTAGCACGGCGGTGGGCAAAAAGTACATAGAGGAGGGGATTCATCACAGTGAAAAATAATACTGCCATCTGTGCTCCCTCAGGGCTTCAGCTTTCATTTGATGACAGAGGCTCCATCACAGTCTTGCTGGCAGAGGGTATCTTGCGGAGATGATGAATCAATACATTTTCCAGCTTCCCAGGCTAAACTCTGTCTCCAGCCCCCAGATGGGTGTATCTCTAGGTCCTGCCAGCTGCTGCTGACTGCTATGTTCACCACCAGCCGAGAATACACCCTCCGGCACCTCTCCTACTTGCTTCATCCAGCTGGTGCTTCATCTCCTACATTTCCCTACGCTGCCTAATGCTACAGCAGAGGTGACATTAACAGATTACACAGGAGACTCATTCGGTGCTTCTCCAGAGATTGCAACCCACAATTCAACAGTCCTTGATTTAAACCAAGAGCAACACACAAGTCAGAATCATAACCTAACTTGTGTGTTCTGTATAATAAATGTACTAGGCACAAGGCTGGTAAACCAGCAGCTCATAAATTTGAGTACCAGCTCTGATGCCTTGGAATTTACAGAAATTTTGGATGCGTTTGCCCCATGCAAGTTGAAAAGCTATGTTTAGAACTCAATTTTATTTGTTGGATTATGTTAGACACATCAATCTGTATTCAGTTCGCTGTAATCGGTCATATCTACTGAGAGCTATTAGCACCAGTGAGTATTAGAAGGTTCCAAAGTTTTTAATGAACATCCCAGTGTAACAGTCCTTGCCTTACTGCCCCTTCCTCAGTTTCCCTGTCTGTAAGATAAAGTAGTATATGGATACTGAATGCAACTTTTCTTATTACTGCATTTCATCATTATTCAATAAACATTTTTTAGCACTTTGGCGTTCTTTTTTTTTTGGTTTCTTAGTTGGAAGTTTTTTTAGTTTTTAAACAGAGAACCTTTTCTGTTCATAAAGGTTAGTATTACTGGTTAGATTAAACTGCAGCATTAGACACCTTACATTGGATTCTCAGATTGGATCTCTACATTTACATGTGGTTTATCCACCTGTGGTCACTAAATTAAGTGGACTGATTTACAGAAGTGCAGGGGGTTGCCAGTCCTTGGTTAGTTCATGGAACCAGCTGACATACCCACTGAATATTGTGTGGGCATGGAAATCAAATAGCATTATTTCACATTTGTGTTGTGCTCACTTTAGTAAACCCTGAACACCATGCAGCCTTCCCCTTTAAACCATAACTCCATTTTCGTATTAAAAGTTAACACTTCAAAAACAGTGTTCTCATTCAGTATGAACACTTCATAATTACATTTTTCTAAAAAGCTGTAATAAACTTTATTTAAGCAAGTGCTTCCTGTTTTATTGCCAACCCCAAACATTGTTCATTTGCAAGCACAAAGTGTCCTCTTGACACGATAATGAAAGTGCATTCATACATGTCAGCTGGAGCAATTATGTACTTCAGATTTATACGCAACAAGTATTATTCAGTCTTTTCTGCTGACATTTTCAAACATGACATGCATATAAAGATTAACACCTAAAGTCTGAACATAGCTCACTTTAACTGCAGATTTCCTAAATCTCTCAAAAATTTGAGCAACAAAAAGAGAACAGGCAAAATCCTTTTATAAACAGGCCATCTATCCATAACATATTCAAACAGAATTGCTTTTGTTCAATTACCTCTGCAATACCTAGCAGAGGAAGAAACAAAGAACCCAGAAAGAGCCCTGGGCCAGCACTAAGATACCGGTGTCTCCAGTGGTGTCACAGCGTACAGGGCACACAGGATCGATCTCTGTTCCTTTCACTTGAGCAATCTCAATTTACTGAACCACTTAACTTAGTCTTCAGCAATACTCATCGCCTGGGCTTGCAGCCCCACCATGCAGGCTTGTATGGCAAGGAGTTTGCTGGAATAATGCTGAATTATTGAAGGGGGGGGGGGGGGGGGGGAGGAGAAGGAAAAAAAAAGATACTTAACTTCGAGACTGGATTTTAAAGGACATTTCCATACACCCCTGAGCCACCTCAAACATACTTTATCCTCAGAGGAATCAGAGAAGAAAACTTGGATTATTTGTTTCCTTTTATTTTAATTATCTTTTAGTTTTTGTCTTTCTCCCAATGCCTCCAACTCTCAAGAAATAAAAACAAAATTAATGGAAATCCACTACTTCCTTGAAGAGGAAAAAAACCCCCACACTTTATAGAGTAAAACTAAACAAGCACAACCTCAGCCAGGCTGCTTTAGATGGAACTTACAGTTGCAGCATCAATTGCCCTAGGGCCCTGCTTCCCCACTTGACATGTGACTAATGGTATCTTTGATTTCCCGTTTCACAGAGCTGGTAAGAGAATCACCCATCATCTACAAAGCACCCTCTGAACCTGAAGTGAGATCCATAAGAAAATTGCCAGTCTTCTGTTCAGTGCACATGCAATGACAGATTAGGGTATGCTTGCTACCAAAATGCATTCAGGACAGAATCTAACAGACAGTAGAACTCAGAACTGCTTATCTCTGCTTTATCTTGCCCATCCTCTAGACCCAAAGTAACCTAACAAATCTCAGTGTCTTGCTTGAAATACCCAGCATGTAATTTTATCACGACACCACATCACTGTGAAGCAAGAACTGATATATCTTCGTTTCAAGGAACAACGAAAGAGAGATTCCCTTTTTAACAGATCATGAGAGCTAACAAACTCAACGATTAACCATTACAGACCAGCAATAGTACACAGGTTTTCAAGAAGCTTAATAAGACCCAACTTTTTCGGTACACAATCAGTAAAATATCAATATAGCAATTAAGGCTCAAAAGCAGCATAAGAAACAAAACCCCTGAAATATTTTTTATAGAACTGTGTTAGTGCAAGAATAACTGGGTGAGTGATAACAATGGAAGAAATCTCCGAGAAAGATAATAAGCCAGATCCTAAAGTGATTAGTCTGATAAATCTACTTATATACCAATGAAAGCAAAATGCACATTCAAGCATCAGGCTCAGTCATGAACTATAGCCCTGCTCTGCCACTCAGACCCACTCCTGACATTCCCTCCATTGAGGCAACCCCACACACATGCAGCAGGTTTAATTAACAGTTCCAGAACCCCACCAGTTTGGCCCATTCAGGACATAACACAAGATTAAGTTCCAGTCCCCTCCCAGCAAACACAAGAGCGCAGGGAAGGCTGCTGCGCCTGGACCAGGTCACGTAGCACAGACCTGCTGCCCCCTGTTCCTGAGGTCCCTGAGAACTGAGAAAGCCAACACCAATGTCCAAGCCAACGACACGCAGCGAAGCACAGCAAAGCACCTGATTTCCAGCCTGGCTGTACCAATTCCTCCTCACCGATTACTTTTAGGATTCATCCTTAGGTTAGTGTGCTACAAACTGATCTCTGAGCTGCACTGACAGACTTTTAAATCTTACCTTTGCAGAAAAATCCTTCTCAAAGAATTTTTTTATTTTTTCAGGCAGCAGGCTTCAGTCCTAGAGTAACTCTCTCTGTTTCAGTTCCAACCACTTCTTCTTAGTGCTGAGTTATGACCCTTAGTTGTATTAATTTTAACTCTTTTTCTATTTTAACCTACATTTCCATTCTCACTGGAAGCAAACTTTGAAAATTGCAATTACGATTGCAGGTGGAAAATGGAAAAAAAAAAAAAGGCACTTAAAATTTAATGCTTAATTTCCTCTATGGGAACTCCAGAGGCACAAGTAATGGTTCATTGGAAACAAGTCATTAAGCCAAACATCTAAGGACAGAAATAATCTACAAGCTCCTGACTTCTTACGAGCTCGTTTACAAGAAGATTTGGCTTTGGAACAATTTATAGACTCTTTAGCATTGTCTGCAATTACTTTTTTTGTCAAAATCATTGTAAGAAGCAAGACAGTGAGAAAAAAGTTACACCGCACACAAACTCACACACGACTACCCTGTATAAAATAATTATGTACCTGTCTGGGAATTGTCTTTATCTTTCTGAGTCTGTAACATGCTAATTTTTTCAAGTATAACTGGGAGAAAGAGATTGAGAATGCAAATCAGAGGCATATGGAAAAAAAGTCTCCAGTTTTGATATATAGATCTCGCACACCTGTGGGTCAGGCATTATGAAATTAAATTGATCAACAGAACCAGCCTGATAGATGTCACACAAGGCACAACAGAGACATGTCACTTATTTCCAGCGTGTCCTATTTCAAGAACGAAGCTCTACTTGAGGAAAATGAAGAACAATTGCATGGATGTGTCTAGAACCATTAGTGCTTATAAGCAAACTACTACCTCAGGATTTGGTTTGGGGAAAGTGTATGGCCCAAGGGAATTTAAAAAAATCCAACAGCTTCAATATGTGAAAATCTTTATTTGTATTTAACCTGAAAAATAACAACAGCTACTATAAATTAGTAATAGTTAACAAACAAAAAATTATATGGAGTTAAGCTACTTCGCCAGAAATTGGTCAAGTCAAATACATAACTCCACTCAAAGTCACCGATGTAATACTGCAGAACGTAACTAGAATGAAGTATTAATGGTCTCAACTACAGGGCCATTGGGTACCCACTCTTTATATTGAGTAGGAAATGCAAAGGTCTTTGCCCATCTGAAAAACAGATCACTCTTATCTATTGGCAGTGATTTCTGTTATCTTCATACACTACACACTGGTGAATAGCGAAGTGCACCTCTCGCAGTGGATACCTGAAGAAGTAACAGCTCCCTAAGTGTATTTGTTTACATTTGCTGCAGATGATCTGTAGGTTTACTACGACACTAAACATACCTCCCTATCACTCTAAAAATTCTCAGCTGTCAGCCAGAATAACTTTTTTCCCAGTTGTTAGATGCACACTCAGATCTGACTTACCCGCTGCATCTTCAGTATACTCCATGGAAGCAAAGCTTTTAATGGAGTTTTCCAAAAGACGACAAGAAGCAAGTCCCAAAAGAAATGAGAGTTCAGTCTTCACGTATTGTTTTGATTCCCACTTCTGAGTAAATATTTGTTCAACCACAGACTGGCACATCTAAGTGCCAGTAACTAAATTCCCCTGTCATCAGTAGGTCAGCCCGATGTACACAAAGCCACCATGCGAAGTCCCCTGGGCTGTCTTTCAACTGATCTTAACCTAATACGGAGATGACATGAATAGAAAAGAAAAAGATTTTTATCTCGTTGAGAGCTCAGTGCTTGAACTCTATTTAAGAAAAAACAACAACCAACCAAAACCAAACAGCCTGACAGCAGTGCCAAACTATATATGAGCTATACATAATAGGTTTCTGATTGGAAGCTGTGCTGGGTCTGGCTGAGCCCCACGGCAGCCCCTGTAGCCCCAAGCTTTGTGTTGGTAGCCAGAAAGGTGGTGGGAACACACCAGTGTGTTGCTGCTGCTGAGCAGCGCCGGCCCAGCACCAAGGCTGCCTCTCCAGCATTCCCACCACCACCGGTACGCTGCGGGTGGGCCGGATCTTGGGAGGGGACACAGCCGGGACAGCTGACCCACCTATTCCATACGATGTCTGCTCAGACATAAAAGCTAACAGAGAGGAGGATGAAGGGGGGCGAGCACTTGTTATTTACAACATTTGCTTCCCAGAGCAACCACTGAGCGGGCTGAAGCCCTGCTCCTGGCACGTGGCCAAATGTCACCTGCTGATGGGAAGTAGGGAATAACATCTTTTGTCTTCCTTTGCCTCCTTTGCACATGCATTTTTTGCTATTGCTTCATTAAACGGCCTTTATCTTGACCCACAAGTGGTTTTTTCCCCATCTTATATCCTCCCTGTGCCCCGTTCTGCTGAGGAGGGGAGTGACAGAGCAGCTTGGTGGGAACGTGGTGTCCAGCCAAGGTCAACCCACCACAGAAGCATTTGTCACCATGGGCATAGATTTGTCCTTAGTTTTGTGATTTTTACTATGCTAGAGACTCCTAACAGTATCATCTTTTCGATTAAGGTGGTTGGTTTTTTAGAACCTATTTCTTCCCTGGCCAGCTCACCTGTAGAGGTGCAGTCAGCTAGTGGGAAATCTTAAGATTTTGCCAATATATTTTTATTTAATTTGAAAAACTAAAAGTATGCTGATAAAAAAGCATTTATCTGCAGGCATAAAATAACTATATTAGATACTCTGATCTAAGCGTAACAGCAAACCTGACAAGAGCCGTCTCTTCTCCCGTACAGATTAACACTTTAAAGAATCCAGCAAGTCACTAGCTTTATACAATTCATGAGACTGTCCACATTAAAGCACATTAGAACCTAAAATGACTATTTATAAAATAACTGAAGAAGCCCTAGACATAAATTCATGCTGATGCACCATGCAGCACGGGTTCAGTGAAACCTGTGAACCTAGGACCGAGCTACCATGCACATGCAGCGCAGGTAAACCACAGGGGTAGCTCACTTCACCACAACAGTAATAGTTTTGCTGTCTGTTCTCACACCAAAGCGGATGGCAGGTCTGTAGGGTGTGCTCTGAGCAGACCAGCTACTGTCCATGAACAATGGAAGGCATTCAAACAGAAACTAGAAAACGCCAAGATTTCTAGACTTCCCCTAACCTACAGCCACAGAAAACCAGCATGGACCATGCTGCAAGATTCTCAGAAATCTTGGTAAAATATTGTCCAAGTCCCACACTAGCAGAATTTCTCACCTCAAGAAAAGAGACATGTTCAGGAAAGCCAGTAGTACAGTAGCCTTGCCCAAAGCAGTCCAGGCCTATTTGTCAGAACTAACTAATAAAGTCAACATAAGACAATTGAAAACACAGGACAAATAATTCAGAAGACGACTACTGTATGCAGATCCTGCCACTAATGTGATAAAAGTCCACGACACAATTACAGTAGCATCATGTCATAATCGAGTACCATCGTACCCTGTCGTCATGCAACAAAGAGGGAAAATGCAGATGAGCTAGAGCAGAGACTCTCATTCCTCTGAAAGGCCAAGTGGTGATGGACCACGCACAATAAAACCAGAACGTGTTCTACATGTCCATGGAGGCATTCAGATCATCAGCAAAAGTTTCAGAGTTCTCCACTAAGATAGGAAAAGTACAGATAATTATTTTGTTACACCGACTAATTCCCATATAAGTGTCATCTAAATTAAGGTGTTCAGGATTTGAACTGATACTTAACAATTTCATTAACACAATTTAATTGTATTAATAATATGAAATGTGACAAAGCTTTTCAGTCCCACATTCAGAAGTGACCAGACATCTACATCTTAACATTTTTATCATCCCTATTTCATTCCAGTATAATTTATTTACATTCCATCAAGTGGCATGAAAAGTAAACGAACCTTTCAGTAATCCTCTAAGCTACAGGGTGTTTTTAAGACGACTTGCCCCTGAAGAAATCCTTAGCTTGTCTTCCCCCCACCCCCTTTTCAAAATCCTTTATGCTCAGCTCAGTAAAAGGCAAAGGATCACTGATCAGAGCAAAGCTGCTGTAGTTGTATGGAAGGCGCTGATGGTAAAGTACGGTTCACTTGCTGGAGTATATTGAGATGGGACAGCAGGAAATGAGAAACATTCTACCTGTCTGTTTCTTGAATCACTTGGCTCTTCACAAAGCTTTCTTCATGACTTCTTTATTATGTTGTTCTTTTTGCTTTTGTTTCCCCAGTGGAGAGACATTTCTAGGTTCATTTCAGTAATGTCAAAATAATTGAATCAAAAGCAAGAACGAAGTATTACAAGAGCTGTGTCTTGACGAATTTATTATTAGAGTAATTGATAAGAGTTCTTAGATTTCCCAATAGACCCCTCAAGTTCAAAAACTAAGCAGAAGGCATATAGAAAAACACATACAATAATATTAATACTGTCTTCACCTTTCCCAGGCGCTCACCCTTATCATATATAAATCTACACAGAAGGGACCAGAGCAGATGGTTATTGTTTTACATTGTTACCAAGTCAATTATTCTACCTAAAAGCCTGGTTTCAACCACTGTAAATCAGAAGTGATTTCACTAAAAGAAACGGCGCCATGCTGACGTGAAACTGAAAAAGGAGAGGTAGGGCTCCTAGCCTTGAGAAAGTTCAAGTGGAATATGCCTGTATGGCACTAAAATTGCATTCTTTCATATAGTTTGCTTTTACAAAAGTTAATGATAGTCCAATTGCAGATCTTCTGGCAGAAAGTCACGTAGAACACCATTTAGACAGTAGTCCAAAAGACACTGATAAATTGTAGGTCTTAAAAATGACACGAGAAAACTCACTGCTAGTTTCCACAGCTACAAGGGAACCGAGCAATATTTAAAGGATATCTGTGCACTTGATTATATTTACTTTTAAAGCCTATAATCCCTGGAAAATTCAAGATGGAAAAGGAGAGCCCAATTATCAACTATTTGTTAAAAATAGCAAAAGGGTAATCCAAGATTCCCTCTGTAATTTAGTGTCACACATCAGAAGCCTAGTAGAAATTTTTCTGATATGCTCCTGTACTGAGACAACACAAGTTTATTGTTATGTCAAATGAATTAGTTACACACACTCAAAATACACTATGTCAGCGCTCTAAATTTAGGATATTGGCCTGTAGCAGATTTTAGTTAAAACAAACGTGCTATATAATTCTGCCTTTGCAAGAAAATTATGGATGAAGAGGTCAGGTCATACATAATTCACATTCTTTTATAAGATTTTCTTAGCTGCCTAGTACAGTATTTCTAAGATAGACCGCAAAATGGTGCTTAAAGGATTGTGAAAGGCACTATGTTTTGAAAGAAATATGCTCACAATATTTGAAGCAAATACTTATATTTGTTTCATCAAACTTTCAAGGCGAGAGAAAAAATTATTTCGTTTTTAACTATATTCCTGCATAATGACATATTAATTGGGACTATGCATGTAGCTGTATTCGTGTTACCTACTATATTACCATTTGCCACGTGGATTAAATCAGAGCAGTCTTCTGAGAGTTTATACAGGGGTGCAACAATGGAGCCTGGCTTCTTGGCTTTAACAGCTTAAATAGCTACACATCTCAAGGCAAGCTGTACAGCGTAACGGCAGAGTGATAATTTATGCCTCCTCACATTTTCATGTCTTTTTTTCTGGGTTCTCTACAGCATATAGTGCTTTATAGCACATTTTAAGAGAAGGAATAGAAGTAGTAAAAATAAATAAAGGGAAAAATGAGATAAAATGCTGGTCATATTTATGGAAATAGATCATGTGGATGAGAAGAAGTCTGAACAGATTCTGCGTTTAAGGGAACGGACTCTCTGTAATTATGGGAGGCTCTCACTCCAGGCTTTCACAAAGACATTTGAAATTCAGCCATTAGTACGATGCTACCAACAAAAAATGCAAGCATATTTCTAAAATATATTAGGAGATAAATTCCCAATGTAGATAGGAAAAGACCAAGATTAACATACTAAGCACGGGTGAAACTAGATCTGATAATCCTAGGTAATCCTAGTTACCCACATTTAAGCAAGAAAAAACCCTTAATCTAGAACAGGAACACAGAAGGGGCTCCAGGTGTTATACCACCCGCCTTAAATAGAGGAAACTAAAATAGCTGGCAAATAAACCTGAAGCATCCCTTAGATCCGTTTATGTTTCTTTACATATAAAACCACAGAGTCATGATCTGAAAAAGTAAGTTTAAATTGAACAGAAAAACTGTTGCTCTAGGTAACTGGTTTATCATAAACATGGCTTCTAAATTGTGGGATTAGGCTTCTTGATGATAGCCCTTTTATCATTCAGAATTTAAGGCTTTGTTTCTTTAATTTTAACCTGATTGCAAATGCATTATCTGGAGACTGAACTCTCTGCTTTGAGGCTCATTCAATTCTGACACTTCATGTCTCATAGGAACCCAGTACTCATGGCACATCTTGACTTTACCCCTACTCTTTAATTATAAAATGGTATTCAGCATTGCCTTTTGCAAACCATGATCTTTTGTACATCTCCTTCATAATTATAACAAACTTTCTAGCCCCTCGGCTGACAAGGAACATTACAGGCCTGTCAGGTTTCTGGTGATAATGTCTTATTCTACAATGCCATATGAAAAGCTGTCCTTTGAGGATCAGAAATGTACAATATGCACTGCTTCAATGTGTAAAGATAAGATTAAACTACAAGGAAAGCAATTAAATGTTTAGATCATATTAATAAAAGCATTTCCTGTGTTTACCCTGGTGTTATCATTGCCTACAACATTGAGCGCTGTATTTGTTTTGCTGACTAAAACATGAGCTGAAAACTCAAAAAGGGATTAAGGAACTGTTTTTCAAAGAATACGGTCCAAACTACTTTTGTTCAGTGCTTTTTTTTTTTACCCTGATGTCATGAAAAATTCTGCACTTTAAGGGACAGATAGATCTCTGTAGAGAAGAAAGGTCGATCTGCCTACAAACAAATCAAAATGGATTAAATGCCTTTGAACTTTGTGGTTTCTGATGACTTCAACTCACTTTATAGCACTAATGGTTTATTATTTATCTTCATAAAATCATAGTAACTTATCAATACAAATCACATTTATTTACCTTCATTTGTCCATCACGTCCTATAATTAACCAAGTGACTCTGTTTGATGGAAATCAGAATGTCTCCAAGCTTGACAATTTTGTTTAGTACTAAGCAAAGTAAATTTATATAATATCAGTGCCTAGAGGCTACAACCAGACATGGTACTATAAAGTACCTGGCACTGCTCAAATGTAGACAGATATGATTTTGTTTTCGTTTTTTAAAATAAAGATTCAAGGAATCTTTTTGGTCACCAATACATGTGATAGTAGTTATGTAGCTTCCAAAGCAATAGAGGCAAGATATTGGCTGGAAATATCTCTTTGAATTAGTTAAAAGCTTGAAGGTTTTTGACTTAGTAGCCATGGGCATGTCACCTAGCAACATTTCAGAAAAGAAATGAGAGAGATTGGAAAAAGACAATTCAATATACGGGGGAGAAAGCAATTCAAAACGGTAGCAGAAACCTGAAAGGCTTGCACACTGTTGCAGAGCTACCCAACCATAATTTTATCGTATACAAAGATGGTGTGGCAAACTGGAACAGTATCTGCAGACAGCACGTGACAACAGAGAAGGCAGAGCTTCTTCACTTGCAATAGTAAAACAGACCTAGGCTGAGTCTGCTGTGGTCTTTCCAGTACAGGACTTTTCTTTCTGAGCATCAGTCGTATCACTGATGCCTTACAGAGGTCATTTGTCTCAGGGAAACAAAGGACTACTTCTTTGTTACATTTTTTTGCATTGACTAGCACAATACGCCTTATTGCCTATCACAGTGCAAATAACACTAAGAATAATTAATAACCACAACTGACTTGTTTACTAAATATTTAAGCCTGTAAATTAGTCTCAGAGGGAGTGTGCAACACTGTTTGAGGTATTTAAAGGTAGGATGCACAAAATGCAAGAAAATGTTCTGTGGGGAATAAAGCTATATTTACAGGAACATCAACTAGATTATCTGTTAAGGTTGTTTCATGTCTAGTAGATGAGTCAATTTACATTAAAGTTAAAAATGAGAAGTTTACTCAGTCTTAAGAGTGTTTTCTGTTTCTGCTGAACTGTTAATACTGTTTTACAGCAGAAACAAGTTTGGGGGGGTTGTTCTTCCAACCCCCCCCCCCCCTTTTTTTTTAAGAGAAAATGAAATAAATACTAGAAAGACTATATGAATTTATTTTATGTTATGTGGAATAAGGCAAAGGAAAGGAAAAAGATTATGGGCCAAAACATCCCATTGCTGGACGGCAATATTTCTTTTTGGCAGGCATTTAAACATGTCTAACAAACCTAATTAACACACACACACACACATATATATATATATGTACAATTGTATTCAAAGTGAAAGAAAATGGAACACAATCTTGTGAAACATGCAGACATAATGATGCTACATTACATAAATGCCTGCCTATTAAGACCTAGACTTATGAGAAAACTCCTCTTGTCAGGATAAACAAAATATAAACACAATATACTGTTCTTTCATCACGCAATGTATTTAAAGCTTCAGCATACTTAAATATATGAAAAAAAATTCAACATGTAAGCAGTCAGCATACTCGCTTGGAAGTTTTAAGTCAGAGTTCTGCCTAACTTGCTGGTTTTCTATACTTAATGTAAGCTGTAATCTTTTCCTCTTTTTTTCCTTAGCATCGCAGAGCAATGTTTCCTAAGCTGTTAACTACTGACAAGCAATTACATCCAATTGTGTAACAGCAAAAAGCTAGAAAACTATTCCTCTGTGAAAAGAAAGATTTTAAATTGGCGGGTTTGTTGCAAGATTTTTAATGTCGTACATAAATCCATATATGCAATTACAGCCACAGTGTGGCCACATGATAACTCTATTAAAACTTTGATTAAAGGAATTAAAACAATCAAGCTTTATAGTGAGAGACACTATGAGGAATGCCTTCATCAAATCTCCATTTCCATGTGTCAGGCAACTGTAGCACCAGAGCTCTGCCAAGGCCATGCAGTTCTGTAGCGCACTGACAGTATCTCCATTAAAATTAGGATCTTCAAACTGCTTTAAGCAGCAGCATCCAATTCTATGGCAAGTAAATGAGATCCCCTTGGTGAGCTTTAGCACATGCTGGTATTCCTCTAGTGAGGATGATACACTATCTTCCAGAGACCAGGATTGGTGGCAGGTTGCATAAAGCCCTTGCCCTCCTTTTACTTTGCAGGGGCTCACCTTCCACAACTTACAGACATGAAAGTAGTAATTAGAGCACAATCCCTTCAATGCCACCACCATTTTTATTTTGCTACTATGCTGAAAATGTACAGATCTCTACCATGTTACTACTTTGGCAATTGGGTGAGAAGTTACTGCACTTACAAACTGAACTAACATCAATCATTTTGAAATCCCAGACTTCTAAAGCTTGAAAGGGTTTCCAGTTAAGTAAGTGAAGAACCATAACGAGTTCATTAGCTAATGCTTGCTCAGAGGATAAAAAATTACACATTTCTTTACGTTCAGTACAGACAGTGTTAGACCAAAATCAGTCAGAGAAAAATAGGGCACAGATAAAGATCACTTGATGTTGAGCAGAAATAGAAACTGATAATATTTTAAAAAGTACAAGGTCAATATAATGAAACATTTTAAGAAATCTGAACCCCTTAACCTAAAAGATAGAGAACTTAGTCCAGCAAGTTTCATGAGCTCGAACGCCAAAGGCAGCTTACAGAATGTACAATTCTATTGTGCTTTCTGTGAGAGTGGAGAGGGGAGAAAACCAAACCATCTTTGGATGGGTATGTTGCTTCTGCCCATATATACTCTTGTTCAGAGCTTGCATGCAGAAACAGATTTGCACAGTTGCCAGCAAAACAAAACTATACATGATACCTACTTGAGAAACACTATATTTTCAGGCTGGTCTGCTAGCTAAGATCATATTCAGCATCAAGTGCCTCATAAAGTGAGCACAACAAATATAATTCCTTTGTTTGGTCACATGCAAAGTACAATGACCTATATCAACAGTTAGCATTGCTGGTAGAGGCTTTAGCTTGCTTTGTTTCAGGTATCAGATGTAATAACTATCTCTTTGTTCTATAAATACAGAGAAAAGCCCTGGAATGTCTACATCAGTCATTAATGGAGCTAACTAAGCCTGACGTAGATTATCACAGAAGACAGAGAAAGCAGCTGTGTTTTTCTTCTGTCAAAAGTTTTGTGTAATCATAACCCCCTGTTCTGAAACTGGAGGCACGTATTTCAGACATTTAAGATATTTCGACTTGCATCACTCCGTGAATGCAAGACCTGTACCTGTGGTAAAGTTCCTAGTCAGTTCCAGGAGCAGAAATCCTGCCTGGGGCTTCTGTTGAGAGCAAGCCCATTTCCTGCAGTTTGCTCAAGAAGCCTAAATACTTAAGGAAGATTAGCTATGGACAGAAAATTAAAATCCAGACATTTATGTCATGCAACATAGTGTATATAGCCTATACATCCCTTAGATGCTCAGCAGGCCCATAGCTAGTGTTCCCCAGTTTCTGGAATGCTTCTTCTTTTAAAGAGATAAATTTAGTGTCTTTCAAGTTTTCATTTGAAGATAAACTTCAAAATGAAAATTGCTCACAGGACTTGTAAGACTGCCAAGACCTGGTTTCCTGAAAATTACTGCTTATTCATGGTCTTCCTCACTTTCTGTTAACTTAGGACGCTTATTCAAGTTTGGAGGATGGAGGTTAACGAATAATCTTCAGTGGCTCTCCTCAGCATCTAAAGGTCATTTGAGAATGTTCGATCGGAATGATTGTAACTGAGATTAGTCCTCAGGTGATGAGAAATAAAATGAAAAGGGCAAGCTGTTCAGGAATACAAAGGAGACAAGTCAGAAAGCTTTTACCTTGTTTCTACATAAAGCAACACATACTGTCCTAGACACTGATGTAATTAATTTTTACGAATTATTATAGTAAACAATAGCTTTAGATCAATTCTGCTCGCAGTCACAGCCTACATTAAAGACCAGGGTTTGTTCTACTGCTTTTAAGAGTGTTTTCTTTAGAAAATTTAGAAGTGGCTGCACACACACATACACACACACACACACATCTTCAAAAAGAAAGATTTGTATCAGTAATCCAGTCACCAACTTGGAAACTTCCCCCCATGAGGAAATGAGAATGCACATCATGTAATATATGACTACATTTATATACACCATAGAGCCTGAACAACCAAGTTCTTAATTTTGTTAATTCTTCTCTTGCTTTCATTTTTTGTGGGGCAGCAAACGTTCTGTCAGCCATTATCTTGAGAAAAATTGTAATTGATGGGTTCATTTTCATTTATGCCTAAGGAATTTTCACATTATTGTAAGCTGGAAAATATTAGATAATTAACATCGGTGATAAAACTGCATTCATACTGATTACCCTGTTCCACGTATATGGTTAATTGTCAACATTGCAATAGCTTTAACTGCAAATAGACATCGTCCATTAGCCAACCAGACTACTCAATGAGAAAAACAGAGACATTTTAGCTGTTATTTGGAGGAAGAGAAGAGCATAATTATCATTTAAATAGGCAGTTTTTACTTTTCTTACCCACTTGGAATCTCCCCCAGAAAATACTTGTTTTCAATATTTGGGGACAAAGAAACAACATTGTTTACAATAACAGTGACACTGAAGTCTCCTAATGCACTGTCCATCCAGAATTGTCACAGTGTTTTGTAAAGATAGAGAAAAAATATATTCACTTCAATTTTTGGAATGAAGGAAACAAACACAGAGAGGAGAAACAATTTGCCAGGTGGCTGACAGTGTATATCTTGAGTTACTGGACAAACCTCACTAAGGAGAGCTAGAAGAAAGATAAAATGTGCTCCCCAGACCCACACGTATAAGAAATCTTTCATACATAGGTGACATCCATTTCAAACAGAAAAGGGAGATGGGAGTCTCTCTATTGCACTGTACCTTCTGTCTTGGATCCCAGTTTCTAATATGGAAGAAACAAATAAGATCTATAGAGCTGCCTATGATCCCTTTGTGTGCAAATTTTCTGCCTGGACTTGACAACCTTTTCTTCAATAAGATGGGTGACAAATAAGGGGAATCTTTTGGCAGAGAGGCTGACAAAAGCACTCCATCTTTGGTGCACGTTTCTATAGGTTCTCCCTCTGGTCAGTCTAATGCTGCCTGATTTTTGACAGCACTTCTTCCTTGGCTGTAGGACTCCCTTCAAATCTCAGACGCCTGATCTGACTCCAGTGACCTGAACAGTCCCAATGGAAGCTGAATCAGTCTCCAGAGAACAAAGCATTTTCACCCCAGTGCATGCAGTTCTAGTCCCTTTACAGGTTCAGTTTAATGACAGAATTATATTCCAAGCTATTGAGCATTTGTGTTCACTCAGTCTAGTGTTTCAGCCTGCTCTATCTATCACTGGTGTTATTTCCCTGGATGGCTGTTTCATATTTTACTAGAAATGACAGCTCTATTATTAACAAGAAAAAAAACATAGCATGAAAGAAAAATACAAGTACTAGTAGCTTTAAGATCCTGGTGCTGAAGGATGTGAAAGTTTTATCTGGTGACACATAGGAAATGGCTGGATCTGTAAAATATTTTTTACTTGAATGCTTTATTAAAACTGACACCAGTACAACAATTACTACCAATTATTTTGTCAGAGTGTCTTTTCCATTCAAAGTGAGAAAGTTAGTTGCAAAAAACACAGCTAAAAGCTAGAAGTAGCTAAAGACTGTTTTACCAGTGGTCACTTGATTGCTTGAGAATTTGGTAAGCACATAGGAAGAATTTTGTCTCCAGTTTACTAGTTCAAACCAATATCTGATACTAATCACAGAAAAAAATACCAGCAGGTATTTTATGGTAGCTTCTATGACATCAGTTCACAGGCCAGATTCTCTAATGTTTCAGATGTCCTTATCAAAAAAACATAGTATAATCTGCTGACAAGCATCAATCTACTTCCCAAGTCAAAAAGTAATCCTTTGGGAAACTGCAGTGGGATAAGGTGGAAGCTCATTCTCCCAATCAGGCTGTATATGTAATTTTTTTTTTGTCTTTTTATTAGAAGTCATAAAAAGATATTTACAATATGCCTTCGTTGTAAAGTTCACTTGAATGCAACCCTCACTCAGTTTACGTTTGCACGCAGAACTCTCACCTTTTCTCACCAAGATACTCAGATCAAACTGGCACAGAAAATCAAAGCTGCTCTGCAGAATGAGTGTGGTGAGTATCTTTAGAGCATCATTAACCTCCTAATACCTCCCTCCTGTGCTCAGTACAGACATGCAATAACCCCCCATCTACAGTCTGCAGAAGAATTATTGCCACAATTCCGTTCCTATAGGATTTCCCAGCCTGGGATGTCCAATCCTAATATTTAATGATGTACTGCCTAGGATGCATTACATTATTGCACTGGTGTGGTGCTGTCCTGCCTCCTTTCATTAGTTCCCACAAATCATCATACGTCAGACTCTGAATAAATGCCTGGAAACCCTAGACAGATTAGAATAGTTCCCCGTGTTTTGTTTGGACAAAATATCTGTGCAGAAGTGATATCCAGCAAAACTAAAGATACAGTAAATTTACCACACAGCAAAACTCACTTTTGTAATGAAATGGGCATAATCATACACAACAAATTACTAATACCACCAGAGTTTCTCTTTGGGAAGGGTCCAGAATTCATCTTCATAATGTAGAAGAGGGTCTTCACATAAGCTATATTATCTTAACTATACCAATACAGCCATAACAACAGAGTAATGGCAATGTTTCCTTAACTAGTTAGCTAACAAGTAAGCTGTGCTAATGGATGAGAAGGTAGTATTCATATGTCGTAATTAAAATGTTATTTCATACCTTGCCTTTTCTCACCTCAAAGCAGGCTAACACAAGAGAAGAAACTTAAAAATAAATAAAAACAGTTTCAACCTTAGTGATGACATATTTTGAGCCACTTTCAGTGACAAACAACACGCTGTGTTTGGCAAGAAGGGGTATACTTCCATTTTAACTTTGCCAATTCCTTCCTAGATGCAAAGAATGGAGAAGACTCAGACACCATTAAAAGCTACACGATTTTAATTTAATTTGCTAAGGCTTCTTCCGTATTTGTAAATATATTTACTGATTTCAGGCCTTCTGATGATACAGGGACTGTATTAGGGGTAAAAAACCCCAAACTCTTCTTATCCCATAAATGGGTTAATAAGCAGTGAACCAAAAGATTAATACCTGTATGATCCACTGACTAATAAAGCCTTCAGTGCCAGAAGTTGCATTTCATGCTTGGGTCAAGCCCGTTAAGTCTATTAAGGTCTCAGATGCCTCCTATGGACCACCAGGGCCCAAAACAAATATCAAAAGCTTATGACCTTGGGCTACTTCTGTGTTTAATACACATCCTACAGGTACATGAATCTGAGAGCTGTGCTGCGCCTGTAGGGGACGAATGAAAAAAAAAAACCAAAGCCATTTCACATTTGAACCAAACACAGAATTAAAAGTTGCCTTATTTTGATACAGAGGAACTTGAAGCAATACATTTTTACAACTCTCATTCACAGAATTTAAAGCCAGAAGAAACCATTAGATCATACAGGCTGACCTTGCGTATATCACCGACCGTTAAATCTCACCGAGTTATTCCTGCACTGAGCAAAATAACTTGTATGTAATTAAAACAAGATTTTTCAGTCTCACTTTGGAAATACCAGTGAAGAACCCACCATACTCCAGAACTTCAACTGCCTGTTCCAATGGTTAATATCCCTCTCCCCCTTATATATTTTGTATTTAGCATCCAACCTGAATCTGTCCAGTTTCGCCTCTCAATCACCTACTGTTTCACCATTTTCTGCTGGATTAAAACAATTTTTCACTCATGGAGAAATTGTAAAGTGTAACTAAGGTATCTCAAGATTAAATCTCTAATGGTATAGTGTTTTCTCCATTCCTCAAAATTTTTTTTACTGAAGGGAAAAAGCTATGGTACAATAAGCTTTGACTACCACCAGACCTGAACACATTTTCTAATGCTGTTTGTAGAAAAAGCCATTCTCTTTGCCTCTCTACCTAAAAATGCTCACAATGCAACAATCTTGAAATATCTCTGTTCTGACAAAAGCAGGCAGCTAAAGATCATATTATATACATATGTTTCTGAATTGTTACATATGCACTACACAAAAGATTCAGTTATTTGAGCATTTGGTTATGTCAGCCTGTGCACATAATTTTACATGTAGTGAATAGGAATGCACGTGTTCCTCAGATGCTACAGACTAGCTGAAACCAGTTTCATAAAGTCAAATAAGAAAGACTGTACTTGATTAGGAGCAAAAAAATAGAAAATATGCTAAACCTAAGGAAAAACCCACAGAGGCGCAAAGAAAATGCCAGAGAAAAGGAAACAACCAAACCAAGAAACAAAACAAAAGAGCCTAAGAACCATTTTTAAGGACAGGGCTTGAGAAGGACATCAAATTAAGGTCATAATCTCATTAGCATTCAACACTTTGCTTGCTTTTGGGAACGTCTGCAAGACTCAAGATCAAACAAACAAGAATCCGCAGGCACACAATCAAAGCACAGATGTTTGCCTTGACCACAAAGGAACTACCATGTGTGACATACCAATCTTTTAAAACGCCTCTGACACCAATCAAAAATATCATTTAGCAGGTCCAGACTGTACTTTTATAAATATTACAATCTGAAAATTTTCATGAAAGAACATGAGACAAAATGGAAACATGAGACAAAATGGAAAAATTTTCTAAGCAGAAAATCAGAACTTCAGAAATGCATTGTTATGAAACGAAATATTAGTGAGGTTGCATTCCCATAGGCTGAGCTTGGAAAGCTTTAAAAAGCCAAGTGGTATTCTAGAGAAACAGACCTAAATTCTAGGATACAGGACAGTTGGGATCAGGTTGTTGCCACAGCTAAAGTAAACAAGTTGAATTAATTACTTCTGGGACCCTCATTTAGACCATCCTCCAGCCTACTTAGAAACACCAACAACAACCCACAAACTTCAAGAAGTATTAATTTAAGTATGAACAAGAGTAATAAATAACATTAAATGAAGCGTGACAATGCAACATCAAAAAATAAACATATTTTCCAAATAAATAAATAAAACCTTACAAAACTTGAAACAAATTAACAGACCCGAGCACGTGATCAATATATCCAAAATTTCAAAACTTGCCTAAATGCATACTTTTCCAGTGAATATTATGTAAAAAAAAAGCCATTCCAACTCAGCAACGCAAAACTTGACAGGGCAGGAAACCTGTACGTTTTTTTAATTCACACCTGCGTTTTCTTTTCCTTTATTTCAAACTGCATTCGTATCATAACAGTCCTTCAGTGAGCAGTTTGGTGCAACACCAAGTATTGTTACAGCTGCCATTCAAAAGCCAAAAGCCCCCCACCATACACCAACTGATAAATACTATCTAATACTTCAAACATCTACATAACAGAAGTACATTTTTCTACAGAGAAAATGGTTAATTGGAGTTGGGAGGGCAGAAAGACGGTAAACTTACTGGGATCTTTCCTAGGAGTCCTTAAAGCTGTAGCATAAAGCCATAAATATATATAAATTATCTTAGAATTTTTTTTAATCATTTTTTTTTAACTACACTCGGAACTTTGCCACCATCTTGTTAGAATGAGTCTTCTAAAGCAAAGGATGATGGCAGAAGAACTTATTGCTGATTGAATCTCTGATTAACCATTCTCCCAGCGGGTGCGGTTAGGAGCACTTCCGAGATATTCTTCTGCACACTAGGATTTCTCAGGCCTGAGAGTTCAATGCAAAAAGAAGCGGTATGTTCTCATGCCTCAACCCCTAATTTAGTTTGCATATGAATGCAAGTTCCCTGTTCGGAAATTTAAAGTAACAATCTACCGACTAATGTATGCAGAAGAAACTGAAAGCGCTAACTGACTCCTGTAGATCGGGATTTCAAAAGCATTTTTAAAAGACTGCAGCTAACAAAATCAAACCACATCGGCAACATTACTCCAAGTTGCTGGTGTGCACCATTCTTGGGAAATGCTACACGTGCTGTGTATGCCAGGCACCCTGGAGCAGCCTCAGCCTTTGGCAAGCCTTGCAGTCTTTCCGGAGGATACAAACCACCGAGTAGAGTATGTAGAAGCATTCATTAAGCTTAAGCAGCTTGTTTATTAGTTGCTCAACTCAGGACATCTTGGAATTAATTTCCAGAAGTGCCTCAGACCTTATCTTCGGACCAATAGTAAAGGATTGCCCGAGACGGCGATTACAAAACCTCTCTGATCTCGCTAAGTTCCCTCAAAGGTGGTGCACCCTTCAGTGTCACCCAGAGTGACATTCCTCCATGAGAAGTCTGAAGGAGACTTTGTGCTAGATATTAATATGCTTGCTCTACAAAGATTTTATCCTCCAAGAAGTTTTCTTTGGAATACAGTTCCTCAGGCTGTGAGCAGAACTGCTCTTTCAGGTGTTATCTGGAGCAAATAAACTTGCTTCCAGTTTGCAGCAGAACAATGCTCTAATTTACTTGGGGTTGGGTCAGCCAGTTTACCAAACAGGTTACAGACCCTGGGTCAGCTAAGTTTACTTTGGTGGAAACACATGATGGAGCACAACCATAAAAAGATATTTGCTTATTTGCACACAAATTTGAAGAGGCAGCACAGGGCCGCGATGATCAGCCAGGTACAATAACTTCATTTTCCACATAGTTCTTTAAGTGCACCGCTGTGATGCACTAAAAGTTCTGCTAAGTTTGTACTGAGAAGTTGAACTGAGAAGTTCATATGGGGCAGTTGTGCTGGGAAGTTTGTCTCAAACAGTGAGGCAACTGCAGAAATCACCACGATGACCAAGACAGTCAGCTGAGGATGTCAACACTGTGAGGATAAACTGAACCGCAGGCGGGCAGTAACTGTGCAGAGGTAGGGTGAAGCCCCTTCCTCAAAGACAAGTGTTCTGGAAACAAAAACTAGGCACGTGAGCCAATTTACATGAAGAGCAGAGAAGGCGTATCAGGGGGTGGAGAAGGACCATACATAAAAGGGGACTCCCCAGAGGTTCTGGGGATTCTTTCCACCAGCACCCCATGTTGGCCAGACCAATGCTGGATCCAGGACTGGCGAATTCTCACTTTCTTTCTTCTTTCCTTTCTCTGCCTCCTCTCCTTCTCTTATTTGATACCCCTCTCTCAAGAAATGCAAGGCTTACAAGTTGTTGATAATTGTAAAGTGTTATTATTGCCACTTTGTTGTGTAAACCCAGAATAAAGACCTTGTGTTTGTGTAGCTTTGGTTGTTTCACCTCAATCCAATGAGGAGATTCAGCAAATCTGAGTCACTTCTCCCTCCCCCTACGGGAGAGCCGGACCTGACAAGCACAGAAGATGTTTTGAGCAGTGGATGAAGGCACTTTCTCCATCTGTGCCATGAAAACAAATACATTCAACCACTTCAGGCAGACCTGGACAGATATGCGTGCAGCCTAATTGAAGAATAACTGTATCTACACGTTCTGCCATGATGGTTTGAACTTATAACCACCGGACACTGCAATGTAATTTCTGCAGCGTCCCACTTTTTCTGTGACTTCTCAGCTGGTCCTGTGCACTGACCATGCTGGAAGAGTATAGACCCCCTCCCTGACCCCTTACAGCATATACCCCACACTGCAAAGCTCCTGTCCTTATGTCTTTCCAGACCTGCTACAGAACTTTGACAGCACTGAATTTGAATACTGTCCTGATGAGTATCGATAGGTTGGATGAGTTGTTGATATCTGGAGAACAAGATGGATTTGTGATAGTACATTGAAATATAAGCTTTAATAAAGAAAACAGTAATTGCATGCCTATAATTTCACTGATTACAGAACACAGCTTGCAGCTCTCTAAATTATAGTTTACAGAGATGGTATCCTGAATCTTTTAATCTCTGTGCTTCTTTCTAAACATCCATTTGTGTGACTTCCCCCTCCACAGCATAATATGAATTTTGCAGTACTGGTTTTATGTAATCTGAGAGAAGCTGTCCTATAGTCTTGATGTAAACAGAAAATTATCTTTCATTGAGAGGCATGTTCTTAGGGTAGATCACTCTCTATGGGAGGCTCAGCCAGTTTCAATCTGTCAGAGCCACACACTGTTCTACCATCTTTGATTTAGTCAGGTGAATCTCATTAATCTAATGAGTAGGTGTCATGCAAAAATATCTAGTGCCTTGCAACAGCATAAATTTAATAACAGTATTGTCCAATTATGAATGAAGAAAAAACAGCAAAAAGGTGACTAACAGTGCATTTGGCCAAATCATTAGTGGAGTTAAAAACAGAGTCGTGGAACCCAACCTGTATTTACGTATTCAAAGCATGAAACACAGTCTAATTCTAAGGTTATTTAATGCATGCTGTTGAAACAAAGTTTGGTCTTCTACAAATCCATTTGCTCTATAAAGAGACAAGACAGCGGTATTAAAAAGAAAGCCCTTCTTTGCCTTGTACTTGGAACTACAATGTACAAATCAAAGCAAACACTTTCTGAGTTCTGATAGTTACATTTTTCATTTGTTTGTTTTTAAAATTGGATCCCTTCTTTGGATAGAAGAGAGCCCTTTCCCTGCCTGGAAAGACTTTTATCAGGAAATACAGACTAAACATTCCATTCGTCACTCATCACTTGTGGTAGCCAAATAAATTACAAAGTGACATCTTTCCAAAATGCTTGTGAAATATGAATGCTTTGGTAGAAATTCCCAGTCTCTTAATGCAAAATGTATTTCTTCCTCCTCAGTTTAAATAATTACCATGATTACAGATTTTGCATTTTCTCCTAATCATAAAGCAATACCACTACTGCAAGATGTGCTTGTGTCTTCCTTCTACCATTTATTCTGCTTCTGCATTGATCCTTCTTTCCTCCCACAAAAGACACCCCCCCACACACACACACACACAAAAGAACCACCACCACCCCACACCCCACCTCCCCCACCCAAAAAAAAAGCTCCTTTATGTAACAAAATTCTTTCAGATTTCTGTGGCTTAGAGATAGGCAGGTTCCTCCCACCTCAAGATCCTGGATTGAGCAGCTTGCAGTGCTTCAAAAAGGGTAAAACTTCAGTAAGTACCTTTTAATAAATTAGTGCCATTTTTTTCAGGCAATTCTCCTAACAGCTTCTACAAACTATTACAGATCCCTACGAAGTGTACTAACTGCAGAGTGGCCTTTTTTCCCTTGGTGAGGGGTGGGAAGGAATTATCAAGCCTACCAAGGAAAAGTAGTTTATAGCGATAGATGTTTGCATTTGACACAAGAGACCATCTCCATTAAATGACTTCTTAGAGTTGTGCTATGCCATCATATTTCTGAGTTCTGGCACAAAGATAGAAAAATAAAAAGCTTTTACTGTCCAACATGAAACAGAAATATCACTCAGATTTCAAAACCACGCTCATTTCTTAGTTATATGAGCAGATACCTGAAAGGGTCATACACACCAATTTATGGTAAAGGCTATTAGTCATAGGAAGAAAGATGCTTTCTTACAGGTCCCAAGTCCTACATTTTGGTTTCAGGCAGTCAGTCACATTTTCAGACTCATCGCTACTTAGCTGAAGGGCTTCTGGAGATTAACAGGAGAGCTTTTAGAAGGTACAGCACCCAGAACTTTTTCATTATCTTCTCTTTCAGTAGCAAATGAGAATTCACCAACCCTACTCGCTTCAGCAAGATTTCCTTTTAAAATCTGTTCTACCAGAGCTCCCTGGATAACAAAGTTCAATTACGATTACGTGCATTGTTTCAATTTTAAGGCTCAGTTCAGTCCTTGGTCTCTCTACTGAGAATCATTTTAGAGTTTTCAAATTATTTTATCAGTTTCCTAAATACATCTGCACACTACACTCATTACAGTATAAAAATCAAACAAGGATAAGTCTTTAATAAAACTTTCCAAAAAAGCGTACATGCTGGTCAGTTACTCCAGCCCTAGCAGTACACATACCATACGAGCAGGCACAGCCCTGTGGCTGTCTTTCCCAGGGCTCTCTTTGCTTCCTATACAGGGGCAGAAACACTCCCACCACCCATCTGCTCATTAAACACGTTCATTAACTCAGCATCTGTAGCTTGTTAACACAGCTCGGGCTACAACGGCAAAGCAGGTTCTGGTTCTAAAGTATTCCAAGACTTTAACTTTCTCACTCATTCAATCGCTGGCTCAAGCCGATGATTCAGGCACTTACTAAAGCAGCCGATCTACAAAATTTCAGGAATGTCTTGAAAGATACAAACCATATTGGTACAATGACCTACTTCTATTATACTGTTTAACTCTACGACTTCTAAAATTTAAGGGTTTTTTTTTTCATTTTATAAAAGTGTGTGTTTATCCAAACATGTTTTTCAGTGAACCAAGCTGTTATACAAATGTCTTTTTAAAATGACTATTTAATGTCACTCCAAACTATAAATAATTAGAACAGTTATTTTAATTAAAATATCAAAATTAAGACAGTAATAAATGTTAAAATACATTTTGATAAAAAGCAGCTAATGATCAAAGTAAGAGCTTTGATTTGAAAGTGTCAAAAAAGTTACGTTATCAGAAATACCAAACGAATTAATCTGAATTTTTGGTAAAACGATTAGCCAAAAATATATATATGCTCATTTCTATGATACAGAGCAGGTATTTGATAACAAAAAACAGACTGAATGACTTCACACATCTTCTGTGATATTGAAATAATTACATTGTGCATTAACTTGCTTTCTACCTGCATTTCTTTCTGTTGACACAGTCTCAAAAAATGCAAACACATGCTGCATTTCGGAGGAGAAGCAAAGGTCAACAAAGGCACTGGCATTCTGTATTCTATTTGCTCTTGTCAGGGAGATGTGTTCATTCAGTGTCTACTTATCATCCATATTAGTGCTAACGAGTGCTAGAAGCACCTCTGGAGGAGGAAGTAGCTCTTTTACTTTCATTAGTTTATGAGACTTTAAAGAAAAGCATTACACTTTTTCATTAAGCAAATATTTAAACAGGTTTGCACAAATATTTTTAATAGGTCATTTTACAGTTCTACACTTTTGTTAAATAATAAATAGCTCTATTTACCCTAATGCACAATGGTAATCTGTTTGTGGCTGGTAATGAATTGTATCTATGGAATTTCAAACAACATCAACTTACATGTAAATAATTAAATTATGCATAAGAAAATTACAGCTAATATACTGAGACACTACTAAAGGCCTTTAGAGGAATAGCATATGCTGATAACGGAATCTACAACACCAAGCAATACTAATTACATTGATTACTAGAAGTCTTTAAGAGGAGGGAGTCAAGTGAATTTAAAATATATTTTAATATATGCACAGTTATCTCTGAAACATTTATATAGTCTGTATGGCCATGCCAAAAAACATTATTTGCTTTTATGTCTCCTATTGACACTGACAACTCAGACCATCTAGCTATGTAATTTGGGATATCTACCTACCACAGAATTTTTATTCAGTTGGGAAGGTCAAATACTGTGATACTGTGTTAAAATCAGCCGGACAGTACCCCAGCTGTTCATATATATGGATACCACATGGTGGAAGCAGCTCAGCATATCTGACACCTTCCCAGAAAGTTGTACCTTTGCCCATTTGTGGGGCTTTTTTCCCTCCAGCACATTGGCTGTTTCCAGATAGTGCCCTTGGAGATATCTCAACAAATAAACCAGCGAAAAGCCCAACACATGGCCTTATGCTCCTGTCACAGTCTGGCTTATAGTCCCTGACAGTCAGAAAGCCCCACAACGGTCAAGAAGTATTGACACCTCTGTGCAGCCCCTTACTCAAAACTAAAGGTGACAGCTCCAGTTGGGCAAACAAAATATATTTCATAGACAAAAATCCTATCTAAGGCAATGTTAGTTGCCTGCAGAAGGCCAAGTAAGATATTTAGAGTGACAATTAAGTATGGGGTAAAAATCACCAGTAGGAGAACGAAGCGACATACACGTGAGATGTAAGAAACTGTCACTGCAGCCTTATGACTAAAAGGAACAGGCAGGACTTGGGCAGCAAAGAGCTAGAGAAGGCTGATTTAAATAGGGGATCACAAGAAGTCTAACACAATAATAAAAGAATAGTATAATGTGACATAAAATAGCTGCACTTCTGAAAATGCACCACATCTCACCAAGTTTAGTTATAGCAGTTAAACCACAGATATCTCTCCATGCGTACTTCTGATACGTTTCAATGTCGTACAAAAATCTTTACCCCAGAACAAGTCAGCAGCAACTGACCTGGGCAGAAACCCTGAGCCAGCAGCTCAGAACCTCCTCTAGTTCAGCAGCGTCTCCTGTTCCTCATTTCCTTCCTTATTTACTAACATGGCATATGCATGAAAAAAACACAGAGGTCTGGTTTGGTTGCTCTTTTTTTATGCAAACCTCCAGAACACTTGAAAGAGAGCAAGATAGGAAAGTGCTCCTGCTGGGAGTGTTTTGTAACTATGAACCTTTCTGTTTACCCATCTCTTTCTATATTATTACGCTCAGTTTTGAACTGCTTAATTTCTGTGCTGAATAGGAAAAACTGATTGCATGTAAACATCAAGCTTGATAGGAAATGCCCCATTAAGAACCACATGGATCTAGTCACCTATTAATTCCCTAGCAACAAAACGGAAGCTCCAAGGATTGCCCTTAAATACAGGTGGCCACGAATCCAGTTGAGAGGCAGCTTTTTTGTTACAGAAGAAAGCGGACACACACAGACACGGAAATTCCAGTGGTCTACAGCTAATTTTACTTGTCAAAATTAAAACATACTCTGTCTTACGCTTGGCCCAGCTGTTTTGGTGTAAGGCTTCAGTTCTGCACTTACTAGTTTGTTTCTAATAGACTGATTCCATAGTTCCAGTTTATTTCTGGTTGCGTTATTTTGCTTAATAAATTAAGTATCTGTCAGAGGCTGAACTAGACTATGGTCACAGCCAGGACCACGTAGAAAAATCAAAATGGTGTAGATTGCTGCATCGGGGGAAAAAAAAAAAAAAGGATGACCCCTAACTTCTCCTTAATAACATGACATTTGGAATAGCCACCCTTTGCAGGGGACCAGCTTCTGCATGTGATACTTAGGGTGCAAGGAAGTAAGCAGTACACAAGCAATCTCCTGCTGTTCTTCTGTACAAAGAGTAATTTTGCTCAGAACCATTAAGAGAACAGCCTCTATTTCACACCTATATACTCCACAGAATTTTTAAAATAAATTGCTCAGGTTCTAAAAACACAGTTCTAAATCCCTGTTATTAATTATATATACTGTTTCTTTTTATATGCACAACTTTTCATAAGTAATTTTGTACCACTCTAGAAGTATTTTAACACTTAAATGAAAGTAAAGGAAAAAAATGCACAGTACATTTAGGGAGCAGAAATTAGTAAGTGTAAACCAATGATAGGAAATAGAAGTAAAATAAAATTGTAACCAGAGGTCCTCAAGACCTAGAGAATTCTATACAGATATAATATATATTTATACATGTATAAAACTACAGCAAGGATATATTTTTAAACTGCGTCCATTGTGCTTGTGTAAAAACATCCCATTTTCTAAACTTTTAGTTCTATGTATGTTCTTACTCATTCCCCAGAAAATACTTACTTTGTAATATATATTTCCACATAAAACTTGTCAAGATGAATTAGCAACTGTTTGATATATTTCATTCCCCAATTTGTTCAGTTTCTGTAAGAGTAGAGGCAATTATGCAGCTGCCTCTGACACTCTGCTTTTCATCTCTGGCTTTATCAAGCCTGTACCTGCCTACACCGACAGATAACTTCAACACACCTGAACAACCCAAAGAAAAAAGGTAGTCTTCAAACACAACCTTAAAATAACTAATTTAGTATGGCAAATTTTTACATGTGTTACACTAGTAAGGATAATTATGCCACAACACTCCCTATGTGTCCCTTCTACAAACTTTAATTAAATCCTTTCACTGAAAGGAAAGAAGAGATCATTATATTTCAGTTGGTTCTAGAGGTACCCGTGCCTTGTTCTGCACATGAGATGTTCCAGGATTTTAAAAGCAAGCATTAATGCACATTTTAAATCAGACAAATCCTCTAATCTAAAAGAAAAGATGACCTATTTCACATAACTAAGACAAAGCCTCCTATTGTCAATTACCTTTAAAATAAAATGCATCTATCACAGTGAAGTGGTTTAGTATGAAAGTAATTCCAGAATTCCTCATATGGCAGTTAAGTGGCTAGGAAACTGCTCAGTTACTCAAATTGACTGGGAATAATTTCCAAAAGCTTTTATTTACAGATTAGGCACTTGCTAAAACAGGCATTTGTTTCTGTCAGGAAACTTGTCTCACTGGATAATATGACAAAAGCCATCAAAATGGGGCACAGAGGAGCCAACACAAAATTCCCCTCATTTGCAGTGGCTGCATCTATATTCAATAACATGCACTAACATTGATTTTGGAGACTACAGCCCAACATTAACTTACTTTGAAATATTTGCACACTAATTTCTTCTTGTGCATTAAGATTAGCCATGGAAAGCTTTTACACATACCAAAGACATTTCTCAAAGTTTGCAAAACAAATAATGGAGTTTCAGAGAGGTCTACAAAGTTGTTTTTTTTAAAATAGATTTACTTTTATTATTACGTTTATGTCTGCCTTTAGCTTTTCTTTTGTATTATTAGAATTCATTTCTCTCTACAACCACAGCCTGTGTTACAAGGCCACTAGTTCTCATTTCTGTCACTCAGGTATGCCATCCTTGCTTGTTTGCACAATCACTAGGCCACAGAGAGCAGGAGAATGTTTACTATGGCATCAGTATCTGAATTCATGTAGATGTCAGAGTTTAATTTTCTTCCCAGATTATTTTTTTAAAGGTCTTTTGCCTGCAAAAAACATCAGTTAGCCATCTGGCATCCTAGATACCTTCCCATAGAAGTGTGGGAAGCAAAGGAAGGAAATCATTTTAGTAAGATAAAGTTAAAAGCACTTAGTATTTTTCCATAATGATTGATCCACCAAGGATATACATATTCCAGCAGTCCATGAATATGTTGTTTAACAAAAACACCAGCAAGAACAGTCCCACTGCACTGAGCAGAGCTTCTGCTGAATCACACTAGCAAAGACCTAGTAACTCTGCATTTTAATAGCTTTTATTCAGCTAATGGCTCCAAATAATTAGGTTAATGCATATTAATTAATATTAATAATTTTAATCAGGCTAATTAGCATTATTTTCAGAATCTTCTACTTTGATCCATAGATACTATGAGTAGATGATAAGAAACACACTTTTTGAAAGCATCAGCCACTGAAGGACACCTGACCATGAATATAATCAGAAAGACAAATACAGTACTTCCAAATACCCTGCTCTTTGTCCAGATTCCCCATGGCTGGTGGTCATCTTGACAAGCCCACGGTAGGGGCATAACTAGAAGGAGCCTCAGAACAAACCCCTCACACGGCTTATGCTCCATATCAGAGCTATTTTTTTTTCCCACCCGAGAAGCCAGAATTTCTCCTTGTGTTACAGTCATTCACCAGAAGAGTTCTTAACAGAGAAATGACCCACAGAACAATAAAAATATTAAGCAATACTTACTGAACTGATGTTCCAGCTACTCAAAGTCTTCACTTGTGAGGGCAACCCTGGATCCACTGCTAAACAGGTCTTTTTAATTTCATTCCCAGAACACCCATAGGAACAGCATCCTATGCAGAGTTGTCTGACACCCCAGGTTTTGCAAGGGTCATCACCACAGTCACATTCTAGGACTTCTCAACTTTTGTATTTTTTTCCTTTTCCCTGTACCTAAAAATTCGCTGCCTCTGTAAAGAGGGTTGTGGCAGGCAGGTGGATCTGTGTTTGGGGCTCTAACAAGGAGTATCCAATGCCTTGACAAGAACTCTCTAGCTCTTGACAGCAGTGGAATATAACTATAAAATTTCCAGCTTTCTGGATTACATTCATCTTGTCTTATGAATGCGATGTAGTCCAGTGTGTCTGCAGGTAAGAAAACTGCAGTTGCTGAATCATATGGCTTGCAGAGCTTGCTCCAGGTACTTCTCTAGGATGCAGCTGTGCTCATCTGGGTGACATTGGGATGATACTGCAGAACTGAAAAGCAAAGAACAACAACAATCCTTAGCAGGACCACTGCTGGCAACAAAGTAGGTAGGATACAGATACAGGCAGGACGGTGAACATGGAAGGGTGGAATTTTAGGATTAGCTGTGCAGGAGTTCTGGTGTCATGTCCCACAATGTGCAGCTATGCTGCAATGAGGTTGCAAACTGATCAGTTAGAAAAGCAGATGAGTGATACAATTCCATAACCAGAAATTGTGCAGGGCTTACAGGCCCATGCTGAGTTTATTGGTATGAAAGGATATAATGTACAAACCTGAACAAGCACTTAATGATTTCTGTAAGCATATTTCCTAAAGAATAAACAGGAATAGAGAGATCCATTAATGTGATGCTCTTGAGCAGATACTGCTGCGTTTACGCACCTTCAGACTAGTATGAGCATGAACAGGATTCATACAAAGAAACAACCAATAGTATCACAACGTTTGTCTAGAGTACAAGTCTTTAAATATACTATGCATACATCTGTATAGTCTTACCTATATTGTTATTTCCCTACATCCTTCTTTACGTCACCTAGATTTAATTTATTACGTTACCTTCTAATTCTAGAGGGCTCCAGAGCATCATTTAAATGATGTGGCATTGTTGTCGTTTAGAACTATGTACTGGAATAATTACTAACTAAAAGCTCTCTGATTCCCACTATATATGTAATTCTGCAGACACTTCTTAAGAAGTCTAACTCAAGCTGAATTGATAACATTCTAATGGTTCCATACATGTGTCAGTAGAGCTTAGCCTGAAAAACCTTATTATTTTTATTAGCACTTGGTAAGATTTTGCTTGCAGGATGGATCTGCTGCAGCATTGGACAATGGGCTCTGAGCTGAAACTCCTCACTAATACATTTGAAGAAGCTATTAAATAAGCCATGCTGGCAGTCTGTGCATTCATCTTCGTCAATTACGGTTTTTCTTTTATAGTATATTTAGACTTAGTTTAGTCAGTATGACAACACAGAACACACATTTAGATGCAACATAATTAAGTGAAGACATGCTGTTGCTCAAGAAGGATGTCAGTTGACCTAGCTTTAACCTCTCGTGCCTTTGAAGGCTGAATTAGTTCTGTGAAATTTGTTGAAGGCACAGCATTGTAATCATGCTTGACTTGGAAATTAGCCAGATATCCTCCACAACTTCACAGCGGTTTAGAATAAAAGTACGCCCCAATTTCACATGACTGGATAGCAATATAAGGATTACACATTTTCAAGTCACTATCAAGGGGAATCACTATCTTTTCCTTTAAGTAGATTACGTTTACATTATCCTCCACACTAAAATGGTCCTAATTAAACAGAAAGCTCACCTAAGCTTTCTTAATATTTTTTCTATTTGAACAGTACATGTTCTTTCCTCCTTCAAGGCAAAAAAAAAAAAAATAATTGACAAGAGTAACTCAGAAGACTGTTGTCACCTAGTATTGATTCATGACTCATTCCTAGGCCATAATGACACCATGGATATGTCCTTCATATGCCATTAGTATATTTTCCTGATTAGTTAAAAAAGAATACCAGCTTAGACACTCATGCAGAGGCATGCTACAACACTAGTTGCCAGGAAAAAACTTCAAAAAAAATTAATCACAGAAATTAAAATATACTAAAATACTGACAATATAACTATTGTTCTGGCAACATCATTTAAATACATTTAAAATGTGTTTGCTTAGTTCACCACCATGCAATGTGATGCTGTACTGACTGCTAAACCAGCAAATAACCTAGTCTGTTACAGCAACAGATCTTCTGAAAAATAAATCTAGTTACTAGGGTCTAAAACCACTGAGGTCCTAGTGGAACATGCGCCTATCTGCACTCTCTGCATTAGAAGGCACTAGGCTACAAAAACATAACTCTTTAGGTCTACAATTATCTTTGCTAGAATTGTTTCATATGGCTACTTTTGGATTCAAGAGGTTCATTAGATTCCCAAGAAGATATTTGTGATAGGAAGGCATTAAGTCAGCCAGAGCCTTCATGCTGACCTTTCTCACACAGCAAGCAAACAAATATACAACACTTTTACACATTAAAAGAAAAAAAAATTAGAAAGTGAACTACAACTTAACTGATTTAATATTTTAAATAGCGAAATATCAAAGCAACAAGAGAAGGTAGCATAAAACTTCCTTTCCCTTTGTATCCTTTCCTCTAGGCATGGCTGCAATTAACTCAGTGCTTACGTTGCAGAAAACCATCCAGTCCTTTCTGATTCACAGGAGGTTCTCTCCGTCTCCTCTAGGACCACTGGCTTCTCCTCGCTGCTGCCTCGCTACTTTTGTTGCACGCATACAGCTCACTGGTGTGAATTCCTTCCCTGCCACAAACTGTCATCTCTTAAACCTTGTTTTCCCCAAAAAAAGGGAAATATCTTCCCACCTTTCAGAGGGTCCAGATATTTCTTGAAGGAGCACAGCATTACGATAACCAAGAACAAATTAAATATGCTGTGGGAAGTGAAGAAGTAAGGTGATCCTAGATGAGATCTAGACCCCTTGACAAAAACATATTAATTGTGAAGCTGAGAACGGTGCTTTCAGAAGGATGGTAAGGTATGCTTGTATATTCCCCCTAATGAAATTAATAAACTAACAAAATACTTTGTAAAGACAAGTGGTGCATGAATAAATAACTAAACGTTTGTTTCTACAGTAAGAAATGAAATGCACAATACACAAGCCCAAGAGGATAGTCCAAGAAACCAAATTTAATTTTATTCTTGTAGCCCTGGAGGACAGTTGATCATTTTACTTGGATGCTTTCCAAATCTTCCTTTTTTGTTTTCCTTAGAGAAAAGAAGTGGGTAAAGAGTGAAAAAGTGGTGTCTGTGATAAAAAAAAAATATATCAAGAATTAATATTAAGGAAGTAATAATGAAGTATTAAAAAGTCCTCAGAACGTATCACATGCAAAGGGAGTACCAGATACCATAGGAGCACGGCTACTATGTCTCTTTATTCTGTTGACCACAATAAGGCATTTGTTCCCTATCTCATCATGCTCTCAGAAAGCCACAGAAAGGCAGACATTTAGACTCATTGAGAGCAGCTGACAAGTGAGACTCAGGGAGACTGGCTACAAGGCTGGACACCTTCCCTTCAGTTTCAGTTTTTAAGTCTTCCCCCCCAACCCCCCCCCCCCGCCTTCTTCCGTATTTCATGGGTTTATAAACTCCTCATCTTTAAGAGGACACTGGTAGCTAGAGAAGGTGGAAGGAAGGGATAAAAGCTTATTGCTCAGAGATTACCCAGTTTACCAAGAAAAAAAAGAAAATCACTTCTATACAAACAAAATGACTGAAATATTAGATGTCATGTTCAACTAACAAGATCCTTTCCAATATGTGGCTCTCTATAAGGATGTGCCATCTATCTCCCAAGCTCGCTTTGCAGTTCAAGTAATTTAGCATACACACCCACCATAAGCCCATTGACACACTTGATCATTTTCTAGCACCCTTAATGTCTGGTTGCCTTATTCAACATACACAGTGCTAGACTAGTGCCTGCCAGTAACCTTGTTTCCACACCAGGTACCCTTAAAAAAGCGTCTACACTTTCTATCAGTTTTCCAACAATTTCCACAAAGAGTTCTGAGGGGTTTTTTAAAGATGAGAAATAAAGAGCACCATTCTTGTCAATTCTTGTTACTTGTGTTTGATCATTTACACTGTATTTTCTAAGATTCTTCACATTATATGGTGTTATAGAAGCTACCCTAGACCCTCAGAATGCATTTTGAAAACATATGAGGAAAGCAGTCTCCCGGGTTTTTGTTCATTATCAGAAACTGCAGAAGTCTGATAAAGAAAACTGGAAAGTAGATAATCTTTGTATGTAGTCTCTGTTCTCCTGAAAAGAAAATGATTGTTAAGAAGCAAAGCCAGAAATCATAGCCATTTTTCGTATGATGGTGAAGGGATTTAAGCAAGGCCTGGTTTGTTGCAAACTCAAGAAAAGATTTTCATATCTTAAAGTTTTTCTGCTTTCTTCAACTACATCAGTTAAATTAATAAAAGAAATCGTATCTCCCTGAAAACTTTACTGAAGCAGACAAGGGCAGAAGGAAAGGAAAACAAAGCTCTGGATACCTCCTTAAAAGCAAATTTGAAGCATTGAATACCTCCAGCAGTGACTTCCCTGAGAACGTGGCACAGCCAGGAGACAGCCTTAGTACAATGGTCCTGGCCATCTCTACACCCACACATTACGGAGGGTGACGCCGCACCGAGCGCTGGCCTAACCCACTCAGAGGGCCAGCCATACTTTGAAACTAAAGCAAACTACATTCATGTTGTCAGCAAAACGTTCTTAATTTTTTGTTCTTTTTTCTGGAGTTTAAGCCTGGTTTAATTTAATAGACACAGCTGACTTCAAAACCTTAGTACCCAAAAGCTTAAGAAAGTGAGGTTTAGATTTGTTCATATGAAGTCATTACATCATAAATCCTTTTTATAGGATCTTAGGACTATCGCTCAGTCACTTCAGTGTGCATACACCCCTCCGCTTTTGCTAGGGAAAGAAGCATTGTTCCCTTCTACAGATATAAATCAAGCACAAAGAGACATAGAAACTCACCCAGTGCAATAAAACCACCGTTGCAACCAAGCTGCACAGTGCCCTAAATGCAAACAGCTTTCACAGACCTGTTGTCTTGCTCCTGAGCACAATTAGGACAGGAGATGAAGCATCACTGCTACGTTGAGGTCACATCTTCATTTTTAATTTTTATTTGTTGTAATTTTCACATATAATATGCTCAATAATATATAATAAATAAACTTCTATAAAGTTTACAATCTCTTTGTTCCTGTCACATCCTGTTCTTTCACTACAGTGATAAGTTGACCTGTGATATTCAATAAAGAAAAACCTAGCCAGCACACGGGGTTAAATTGTGCAGATCAGCTGAAGTCACAGAGTGTCTTAGACAAGGCCTATTATTAACAATTAGCCACTTACTGTAAATTCTAGCTGACACATCTCATTAAATATAGGCCAAAATAGACTTTGGTGATCGAACCTCATTTTTAATAGCTTTTCCCAGCATTCTGCCAATTGTTGTCAGGAAGCTGAAAATTACTCCAACCACTAGGACACCCACTTTATTCTTGCTGACTGCTGAGAAATTTCAAAAGATTGGCCTGCCTCCTCTGTGCCTGATAAAGGTAAAACCCAACCATGTGCTTATGACGGCGATGGGCTTTTAAAAACCTCTCAGCAGTCAGCATGAAGGGAAGAGCAGTAGGGGGTAAAAGGAAAAATATTTTCCATTGTCCTTTCTTCTACATAGTGGCTTAGGACATTGACTGCCCCCTTCTAACGCATATATGATTTGTAGAAGTGGGACTGAACAGCTGGTCTAGTGTCCAGAATCTACATCGCAACTTAAAAATTAGTTGAAATGTCTGATATTATATTCCAACCCCTCAAGCGATCAAAAAATAAATGAAAGTCAATTTTTCATTAATATCAAACTTATCTAAAGATGCCTTCTTAGACCTATTTTCTTTTCTTTTTTGTTTCTTTTTTCTTTCCTGCCAAGCCAGCTTCCCACAGAAAGCAGGGATTCCAGCTATGTTCAAATGGAAGCAAGCAACTGCAGGGAAATGTAGTTTACCTGGTGGAATCCTCTGTGGGTATCTTAAGATCTCACTACCCAAAGATAATTATCTCAGCTCTGGAAATCTCTTCAGTTTAAATGTTTCCCACCTCTGAGTAAGCACCAGAACCTAACCCGAGCCCTGTGGCTTAGAACTGGGGTAGTTTCAACAGCTGTTTTGTAGGCTACATTTCAACAGGTCCAAAAGGCATGGCAGAACACGACATTTCAAGAAAAAGCGCTTGTTAAACTCTCCACATACAGAGTCAGATGACCCTATTTTACTTGTCAACATTTTAGAGTTCCTTCTTCGACCTTCTTTTTTTTTTTTTTTCATCAAAAGTACCCATGGCCCACCATGAGCACAGGCAGAATATAAGGATGACAGGTTTATTCAGGCTGGAAGGACCTCACCTGAAGGGCCATCAGCCAGTCTCCTGCTGAAAGCAGGGTCAGCTATGAGCTCAGACCAGGTTGCTTAAGCCTCTATCCAGGAATGTTTTGAAAACCCCCAGGAACCCACCCACACAGCCTAGGACCATACAACCTTCCAGACAGCCTGTTCCAATGCTTGACCATCCTCAAATGAAAAGGTTTTTCTTCGCATCCAGTCAAAATCAACCTGGTTTAACTTTCAGCTTAGGCAGATGTGTACAATCCACCTGCAAACTGCATGATGAAGCAGGGAAGTATCCAGATCGCACAGCATGACTGAGCTGCTGACCAAAATACAGAGGGTTATAGCCATGATTTTACGCTACTTCTCAAATTCATAAAATGCCCTCTACCTCCCATTCTTTACAGTTTGTAATTACAGTCAGGCCAATAATGCACTGATCCCTGTCCATTTTGTCTTTCCAAATGTGCTATTCTGACTCATTTGGCAAATACATTCAGTGAGCACAGCTTCTTTAGGTCCTGTATCCTCCCATTTGTTTAAGAAAACACTTCTGGCAAACACTTCTGGATCTATATAAAATAAATTAAAACACAAAAATAAATGCATCAATAAGCATAGTGGTGTAGGTTTTTTGGGTTTTTTTTTTCTAGTTGGCATGCTACCATGTTTTAAAAAAAAAATAATCCTTAGGGATAAGAGAATTCAGTTATCTGCAAATCAGTCCACTGAATGGAGAAATTAAGAATAAATCTTCAAAAGCCTCACACATTTTGCTTCATAAGTATTCAGGTGTGAAAGTGGAGTCACTGATCTGGGTTCCCTTCGCCTTGATTCAGCCAAGACCTTTTAATGATGTGTTTAATTTTAAAGAGGTAAATGTGACCTTCTCATGGGAAACTTCCTGCACAATCATTCTTCAGCTATCTAATGAAACCATCTTTCCTATCTAAACAGAAAAGATTCTCACCAGGAAATCTGCAACAGAGCCTGGCTTTTACAGCATTTCCAAGTTTCCTCTGGGAAACATTTCCCACAAGGGTTCCTGCCTTTTAATTGGCATCTCAGTGTCTGAGACCAGAAAGTGTATCTTCACACCATTTCCTGCTCTTCCTTGAGGCTGCCCTGAGTAGTTCCTTTCAAGAGGTGCATTTCTATCAGAAAAACAGGAATAATCACAGGAAATCTGGATGGTCATTATATTAGTTCCCTGTAATGAAACTTGAGGATGCTGCTTTTTTTGATTCTCAGCTTGAGAACCAGAAATGGTAAGTCACACACAAAGCATTCTAATGACCTGCCAATGCAAAATGTTCTTTATTTACCCCTGAATTGCTTCTATACTTATCTCAAAATAGAAAGAGATCGAAAAAAATTTCTTTCTTCTTCAGCAATATATACTGCAGGGAAAAATTAGTCCTTCCATTTGACTCTGCCTCTATAACAAGGGTCTTACACCCTGTGTAGTGTAATCATCACTACTAATAGCTCCCACTTATGCACATGTGCAGAAGGCAGTGCTGGGCTGCTGAGGAGGCACCAAAGGGACACAAACCAGTAAGTACTCACAGCAGCTGGGGAACCCTAATGCTCTACCTTAATAGGAAGGAAAGTGAAGAAAGACAATAACATAAACTCAGTTTCCTTTCCTGTATTTAGTTTGTTCTTGAAAATATAAGAATCCTGAGGTGGGACAGGATTTTTTCAAATAAGGTGGTTTTTTTTTCAGAAAATGAAGAATTCAGAGAAAAACTGTCTAACCTTACTGGAAAACAAACCCAGACATTCTGCCATACGGAAAGATTCTCAAATTCTCTAATCTGATTCACATGGGCTATTTAGGTAATTAACTAAAGCTGTTTAAAGAAAGGTAAAGAGGGAATATCAGAAAAAGAAGCCAAGCAGATCTCCACACATATAGCTGCTACATCATGCCTCCTACAATCACCAAAGGAGACATTACGGGAATGATGATCGGGGAGAAGCTGGGTGGAGCTCAGGGGCTGAAAGAAACCTGCTCTTTCAACATTACGGTGAGCTCTGGAACAGGGGGAAGGCTCCATGACCTTTCCTGTAACAGAGGAGATGGAGATGAGGAACTATGGAGCTTTGCTGTATACGAGCTGAGGTAACTCACCACCACAGCCCGCCCAAACAATCTAGAACATGGCTGAGGCAGAATGGTGCTCTCTTGTACAGAACAGCCCATTTTTGTTGTTATTTTTGCAACTGTAAAAAGCCACTCACTGCCTCAAAATTACTTTCTGGCCCCAGTTATCAAACGAACTATTGACACCCACAGCCAGAAACACAAGAACAGATTGCCATCCACAATCTACAGGAAGTCTCAAAGGATAAGGAGTAACTGCTGTACTGAATTTGAAAATAAGAACCTTAAATGACTCTATTCTTCTTGATGGGATGATGTTTGGGGCCAGGCCAAGCTGAGACAACCATAAGGATCTTCAGACCAAGACTAATTAACAGAAGGAATGTACAATACGGTTTTCTTCAATATAAAAAAGGTCTCACAGCCTTCCAAAGCTTCATCAGCAGAGCCCTATATGTGGTATTGTTCTCCAAACAAGGAAGTGAACTAAGCCTTCTTAATTTCTTGACTAACTTCATTTAAAGAAAGAATGAGATTGGTGCCAAAAAGCAATCAATGGATCCCCCGTCAAAAAGAACACTTAAGTTCATTATTTGAATCCAGTCATTCGTGTATATAAAGTTACGAATATGCTTAAGTGCCTTGCTGGATGAAGGCCCAATGACCTTTTTTTTGGACTATCGTCTAGCTAAATCCAACAAATAAATTGAGTTATACTTGAGAACTGAAAGTTTATTTAATGATAAACTCCAAAATCCCAATATCCTCTTTCTTTGCAGCCATGCACATTGTTTTGGAAAAAGTCCCTCTTCCATAATGATATTTGGAATAACCTCTTCAGAAGATAGCCTGGGTTCACCCATCCAGAAACGGCCCAAAATCTTGTGATACTGGGAGACATGTCATCAAGAGTTTTAACAATAAGTCAATATCAAACTGGGGCCTGAGTAAATTAACTAAATTTTCTAAAATCCATAATAAAACAAGACAAAACAGAACTACAGTTCAGAAGCCTGGCCAAAGTGTTTTCTTTCAAATCTTGCTAAATAGATTAAACATTGTCAGAAAGATGTGATGAATTTTCCTACTTTTTCTACAGCCTTTTAAGTATTTATCAACAGAACTCATTTAGCTATACCGACTAAAACTTTTTGGATATTTTTTAATTAATATTTTTATTTAATTTTTTATTACTTTTAATAGTACCCTCCAATTAAATTCTGTTAAGTTATATTACTTGAAAATGGATTTACAGTCATCCAGGTTTCAGTCCAGTGATCCTCATTAGCAATATCCATCTGCCTTAATTATTTTCAAAAGAATTTGTCAAGTGCATGTGATTTTACTTTTTCTTCAAATAAGAAGAAACCAAGAACCAATTCTTCAACTACTTTTAAGGCAACAACCCCACCGATTGAAAGAAGGACCTTTGCACTTAAAATCTCAATTATCAAAGTAGTATAATCAAACGTAACTATTGCTGCATCCTGTATGATAAGAACAATAAGCTAACACATACTCATAAGCACAATGGAACTTACTTTGAAGATATCCTGGCACCTAGGTGCCTGGGGAATTCAGGTCCTTTACACTTCTGACAATGTCACCCCTTCTTTCTGTGCTTAGGCTAACATGTAACCATGTCTTCAACAAGACCTCATTTATGAGGAAGTAATCTCTTCAGGATGCGTGACTCGTGTTAGGGATCACTCCATTATTTCTCCATAAGGAGACTCCATAAGTATCTGTCAAGACAGACACTATGATGTATTTGAAATGAAAAACAGTAAGTCTTCTGTATACACAAGTTTAAAACTTCTGGAAAGGAATCCATCTTGCAGTGAGAAACGATGCTACCAAGGAAACTTGCTACCAAGGCCTTGGAAAAAATGCATCCTTTGTTATAAATTTCAATAAATTTTTTCAAGATCTCAAAAATCCCAGTTCCAGCCACACAACACACTGGATTTATATTGTGAGGTTCAGAACTAGCAAATAACAGATCTAGACCTTCAACAGTAAACCCAAAGCAATAAAATAGGCAGCTTTTAAGTGATCATTTGCTGTCTTCCATAGTGTTGAACTCATACACACTAATAATTCTGTTGTGTGTTGACAGTAAAACATGGAGAAATTAACCCTCCCTTACCTGACTGACTTAAAGCAAATTCAGTCGTCATGGGAGGCACTAACCCCTCACTGTAAATTATGTCAAATTATCCTCAGTCCTATAAAATATAATATAATCTGAATAATGTTCCAGGATGCGAACCTGTGAACCCCTGAACTTCTTTGGAGAGTAAAAGAAGAAACATAAGTTTTTCATTTTAACTTTGGTTTCATGCAGCAATTTTCAGCACAAACAAACTGCATTATCATTTTCTGAGTCCGTGCCCTCACTTCATATTTGGCTGTTCACAGATAGGACTTGCTGAGCAAATAGTTCCTGAGCCTTTTATTTCCAGATGCTGGTGAACAAAGTAATCTTGGCAAACTGATGATTCAGAATGGCTTCAGCATTCTGTTATATATCTATGTGAAAATATGCCCCAACATCCATTGAGTGTTACTCTATTCAATTTGTAATTACGCTGAAAAAATTAGTGAAAATATATATCACAAGTTTCATGTCAAATATTTACTTCAAAAGTCCACCTTTCCTCTATCATCCTTAAAGAAATACAGTTCACGTTCTTTGTTAGATAGCCAAGAACAATGCCCCTTCCTTTATGAGAGAAGAAAAATCTTAGTTGACAGAGAGATGCGAAGAAAAACTTATGCTATTCAGCTTCCTTGTGCCTTCTTCTGGGATATGACAGCATATGAATTCCTCTGCATTTGAGCCTCAGAATAGGTCAAATAGAATCATACACCAAGCTCTCAAGGAGTTGAGAACAAAGGTGTTTGATGTACAGGCTTTCTAATTGTTGGCACTGCATGGGTGTGGAGCACTATGAAAATCACTAGTGCAATTAATGTAATGGTTCACACCTTTCTGGACTGCTTCAGACTCTTATCCACCAGCATAGGCTGCATTCAACTGGGAGCATGGCATTAAAACGACAGCACACTTCCACGTCTCTGAGATCAACTTAATAGCCTATTCTTCTAAAATCAAAATATTTTTCCATTCTCTTTTCCAAAATTCAGCAGACTTCATAGAGGTTGAGGGTTGGATCAGTGAACTAATTGCATGTGATTGCAAGTTAGAGACCTCCAAAACCAAAATTTCTATAAAGGGACAGAGTTCACCCTTGCACAGATATGTATGTGCAGATCAGCATCAGCTCACGCATCTGTATGCTCATACACTGCTAAAACAATCAACCACTGGACTTTCAAACTCATTCATGATGTGAGCTACCTGCCTCATGGAAGGCTGTTTCAGATGCAACGTTCAGCATGAAATTAAATTCACTCATTCATTTGTAAAACTGAAGAGAGAAGGGAGTCATCAACCTTGATCCTTTTTCCCTTAAATATTTACCTCCTTGCCCATTTCTTTGTGGAAAAGTCTCCTTCTGGTATCCCAGCAGTATGCCAGCACAACCCCTTCCCTTGCTCTCTTGGAATTTACTCAGCCTGCACCCATTTGTAAGACATTGAATTATAAGTGGGTTTTTCCCCAGAGTATTTTATTACACTGCAGATGAAATCTGGGTTGACTAAACCAAAAGTCAAGCGCTGTGCCTCAGAATTTAAATGGTAATTTGAATATAATGTACAATTAACATGTTGAGAACCTGGAAACATGATAAAGTATGTAAGCATAGCTAGATGCACAGAAAGAGACAGGAAAACTTAATGAGGTGAGCCAGGACTACCAAAAGATGGGTGCATATCAGGAAGCAGGATGTGATGTGAAATTTGGTTACAAAAAGAAAGAAAACTAATGGCCAATTATTGCCACTTGGAATTAGCAAAGCTCATGGTACCAACATAGAAGAGCAACCCTTTGTGTGTTAATGCCTTCTGAAATGCTGAAGGGTTCATAGGAAAGGAAGATGATGATGAACTAAAGGAAGGAGTTAATGAATTGCTAGAAGCAGCAATGAATGATGGCAAAGATGAAGGTGAAAGGGGGTCTATTGGTTGTTACTCATATGCTTTCCCTTACTGAAACAAGCCAGTAATTAGTGTCTAAAGATTGAGGGGCTAGAATGTGACTTTGGTTTCTCATGCTTTCCTATTGGCATCTAGATGCTACAAATATTTCAATACATGACTAAACTGCCATACTATATCAGCAAAGAGGGCCAGACTGATCAAACTTGTGCCAAGACAGAATCTAAGAGCCACATACATAGTCAAATAAAAAGATTCATCTTAATATTCAAATTACCTTGGCGTTACCATTTGTAACAAACTATTATTCTGGTTATGAGTTACTGGGTTTATGCATTGTATTTATCAAAAAAGATGAAGGCTTTCTCCAGTTGCGTTAGATTTTGTGTTTTGAGAATAATAGTACTTATCAATAGTAATAGAGAACAAAAAGTCATCTCACTCAATTTCTGAGAAAGATTGTATTTATCTTTTTAAAAGTGACACAAAAAAGTTAGTTTCTTTTATAAATATGACTGAACAAGAGCAGTCAAGAGCTGAACAATTGAGCCCTTCATTTAACAAGAAAGACGCTGTCAGATTCATTGAGTCCACAACAATTACATAATTTGTTTTTGTAAGGATGACCTATGCAATTTTCCTTCCACCCTATCTTCTTAAGTTTTTCATCATCTTTCTTATTCTACTTAATCATAGCCTGCACTAATAATACATATACTAAACCAGGTTATAATATATAAATCTGTGTTTAATTCAGCCGCATTCTGCCTAAAACATTGACATCATAATCAACTGAACAACTTTCAACTTTCTTAAATACTGTAGCCTAAGTTCAGATTTTTGACAAATGCTTAGGCAAATTTACCTTGTTTTCTACCAGTCTGGCCAGCAGACTGCTAAAACCAGTCAGTACCAGCTGTTACTGCTATCGTCACACAATGGAGATTTCCCATTATCTTCTCAGTTCTGTAGGTATCACAAGATAAAGTAACAAACAGTATCATAGCTCTTTCAAAGTATCACACTCTGCATTTTTAAAGCAACTTAGCACACGGAATCCTGAGAAATTCAAGCAACATAGCATATACGATGCTGAGAAACTACACTACCTCTTAGTATTTATTTGAAGACAATTTGGCTAAAAAACTGTTACAAAAATTCTTTGTACTTGGAGGAGATTAAAAAAACAAAAGGAGATTGAGGCAAATGGTAATGATTTAGGAGCATCTGGTCATAGTTCATGAAATAAGCCATCAGCATTATAAAAAGAGTTTGCAACAAAAACAGCAGTCCTCCATGTTCACAGAGGACATAGCTAAAACCCATCTCTTACGGAAGGCTATTTAAGTTTGCTTGGGTTTTTTTAATCTATGAGCTTCTTGTAAGTATAGGCACCATATAGGATTTTTTACTACTATTACTACTAGATGAAAGACAGTTCAAAGTGAAATTTGACTTTGCCTCTGTCTTTCAAGATTGACTGTGTGTAATACACACTAAAAGCTTCACCTAGTTTGGCCTCATTATATCGTCCTTAATTGAGTCTTAATAAAAAGACTATGTTCTAGTGTGATATGTATTAATTGGTTTTCAAGAAGAGACGCTTGAAGCAGTATAGACATCTCAATTAAGGATGCATTTCAACATAAATACAAAATCTAAGCCTCTTGTGATTGCCAGAAGTTGACTTAGAGCTAAACATAGTGAAGTGATGCACCAAATCTCCAGATCTATTTTGTACCTAGCTAGCAAGGCAAAGTATTTCTATGGTAGATTGATTTAATGCTGCTGGAGACTAAAGCAGGACTACATCATGACTGTGTGAAAGGCTGTCACAGAGGGAAAGCTTAATTTATCAATTTGCCAGTTTCTCAGGGGAAGCCATTAACGACAACAGCATGAGACTGCCTTTTAGCAGGATTCATTGGACTTATTTTCCTAACTTAAAAAAAATTATAACTTTTTCCCCCATAAAATACCAGATCTGTCAGATACACAAAAGGATGACAGGAAACGCAGCTCTAAGCACAGACAGCACCATCTATTCATCTCGCAGCTTTCTGCTTATAGTCAGAACTCCAAGTGCCATAAAAATGGTATATTTAAAAAACAAAACAAGACCCTAAAACCTAACACACCCACCTTACAAAATGTTATACACTCACTTTGCACATAATAAGAGATGATGTCTTTTAAATAGCACGGCTTTGCTTACACCTGTAGATGCCCAAGCAAAGGCACACAGCAATAACATACCACGAATGAGTCAGTAATTACTTCCTTTAAGTACAATGGAGCATTCTAGTAACAACTATTCAACTCAGTTCAAGCTTTTTGAAATAAAAATATTTTCACTGCCAATCCAGGATGCCTTTAAGGCAATTACAAAAATCTGTGCAGCACGACCAGAAGAAAACCTCAGTTGTATATACAGCTCCAGCCCAGAAAAACATTTAAAGGTCGACCTGACTGTGCCTCACTGGCTCAAACTAACTTCAGGGCTACCCACAGTTCTAATAGTTAGACCTATGAAATATGCTAAACTTATGCAAAGCATGTACAACAACCACTAATCATCATTGGTTCTGTTTCACTACAAAAGCCCAAAAAACACTTAATAAGGAATAGGGTCTGAGACAATGAGTTTTATGATGATTTACATATAGTTTTCTGCCTCTTGATCAGAGTTTGTGGCTTGTTAATGAAAGCATTTGGTTAGCTGCACTAGGCTCCAGCAGAGCCACTGCTCCCGGTGAGAAGGACGGGAGCTGAGCCTCCTTTCAGGCACTCCAAAGCAAGCTTTTTGGCTTTGTACGTCTACAGATGTGCCATGTTTCCTGACTTCACCTCCAGCAGATGGGTCACTGAGCAGAGGGAAGCCATGTCACTCCGCTTTTTCTCCATTGCTGAGCTCACCACGTAGAAGCTTTCCCATCCAATAACCCCTACCTTTGATCGCACAACAGGTTCAGAAAAAGGAAGACTTCACTGGAAGAAGAGAAAGCTAAGGTTTTCTTTGCTCGAAAAGACAGAAGAGCTGACAAAAGGAGAAGACAATGGTGCACTTCCTGGCATTTCACCCCCTGCAAGGGTGACAGGATGAAACGAAACCAAGTAGCATATTTAAACTCTTTGCTATTTCAAAGGATTCAGTATGTTGTTCTAACTGGTTTTAATGCTAACAAAGGTGAAGAGAAAGAATACCACCACCTATGAGAACGATCCCTTTTTACCAGGAAACTCTTCAGTGGTTTTGATCAGAATTTTTGTGTTTAACCCATGGGCAGAGATGACCTAAGAATATGTTTGCCTCTGGAAAATTAAATCGCACCACAGAAATTGAAGATATATCAAAAACACTGAGGGCAGAGGAAGGCCTTCAAAAACCTTTTTAATCAATTAACAGTATAATGTCCTTCTTTGACCTATTTAGGTAGACTGCAGCAATTGCAGAAAGAAACCTTATGGGACTGGCAGACATACCAGTTTGCAGAAGACCGGCACTTGTTACTAGAACACAGATCTGCTGAATAACAGACTCAAGACACATATCAGCTGTTCTCTGAGGCTCTGAACTCCTCCATTGGTACATACAGAAAACTCAAACCTTAAAATTCAAAAGCATGTTACAAAACTTCCACTCAAAACCACCACAGCCTGCTAATCAGTGGCACATCAACAACAACCATGTGAATACCAGAAAAACATTGCATATTCCAGCACTGACACACCACTGCTTGCATGTTATTCACATGCAATTGGAACATACTGATATCTGAAGCAGTCGGGATAACTGAAAATGTTTTTTCAGATGAAAGTCAAGGTTTTCCATCCTCCCTAATAGCCTCTGGGTGGATTGCTCGCTCTGATCCTCAGACTGTGAACAAGAAAATTAGGGAACAACAGCCCTGAGAAAATGCACTTAGTGATCTGAATAAGAATTCCCGTTATGTTTGTAACTCCTTGGTCTTTGTGAAGACAGGCTTGTTTTCTTGAAAGATAATAGTCTCCTGACCCTTGGAAGCTCATTTCTTTTTTCCTCACAGACAGATGGAAGACAGGATTTATTACCGTTCTAGATTTTCAGTTCTAGAAAGAGGATAAGGGCAGATAATCTCCTTTCTTTCAGCCCCATCTATACAGACACGTCCCGATACACAGCTGCACTAAGAACCCACAGTCTATTTTGAATTCATTGAGATTTATGCAAACTTTGTACTTCTTGAACTGGAACCTGCATTGGAAAACTTAAAATTTTGTCCCAAAGACCATAATGGGAACTACTGTCCTAGTAGTAGTTTGTAACTTCACTTTGCTGCCCATTCTCCAGGCAATTCCAGGCAGCTTGAGCCTACGCAGCTGTTCTGCCATAGGGGCTGGATCAACCTCAGTCAAACAAAGTCTTTTTTATGGCTTCTCCAGGGTTATGGGCAGTATTTTGTCCCAACCCTGTTTTTAACTGAACTGATCTTCATTCCAGAGATCAAGGGACATGTGAAAAGAGTCCTCAGACCCAGAAGATCAGACTTACAGAGCCGTGATCTCTAGAAAAGCAGTGAGCAAGTACTTTGCCTTCATGATCCGCTGGATTAGTACACGTTCCTTTTTCTCTACTAGTGGAAGCTAAATTCTTTCTTGCAAACAGATTATCCTTTACCGTGCTTTCACTTTATAAACCTCAAAACTGATGAGAATTCCCTGAGTAGAAAGAAGCAGAGTAAGAGGCCAGATTTCCATCCAATGTCACTCCAGTCATTTTAAAAGGATTTAGATTAGTCCCCAGTGGCTATAACTCCTGTCTGCTTCCAGACTAGACAAAATCTCCCCCAAACAACTAAATAGTCTCAAAGATATTCTGAGGATTTATCATAGGGAGCTCAAACTCCTCCTGAATGCAAGGTGAGCATAAGTGAGCCTAAAGAGGAACACAGATATTTGCATTTACGTGCCTTCTCTTTCTTAACAGCCGTGTAATCCCACTCTTCCTTTTGCACACAGTGAAAGAAAGGAAAAAAAACCAGCTCTTTTGCAAGCTATCTAGCAAATGCAAATTTAAAACCTCTTTGCCCAGTACAGAATGTGTCTGAATTCCATCTGTATCACACTGCTACATGCCAATTACTTTAATTAGGGTGAGATCCAAGACTTGCAAGATAAAGTTCGTAGTGTAATTAAGAAGTAGTTTTTCTCCTCAGTGCTCTTCTTTCATGTTCTTTGCTCATTTTCCTGCTTCCCTCCCACCCTTTCTCCATTCAGGGAGTTTCTTATTTTGATTCTTAAGTCATTTTGGCACCAGCATTGTTGTACCCACACCTCAGGCAAGCATGAAAGCCAAAAAGCTGGTTGCCTTTCATGCTTCCAAGATAAGGTGTAAAGAATGAAAAGCAAAGAAACGAAAGTGAAAGGATTTAAACCATTCTAGAGCGCAGTTTGGTGCCACAGTGCTTTAAAGTGTATCTTATTAAAAGCAATGGCACATTCTGCCAAGAAATGCCACTTGCTCAGCACTCAGGGAGCTAGGTAATCTCACAAACACAACACATCCACTCAACAACAAAGGAAAGACCGATTAGGTTGTGTAGATGTTCTGCAGGACCTATAATCAGCACGATAATACTGAATGAATCAGTGAAATGAGTGTTGTCTTAACAACACCAGTAAAAGTCATATAGCTGTCAAGGTTTGTTCCAATATCAATTTTCATTTTAAGTGCAACCCAGTCTCAATCTGCTTTGCATTTGGGAAGGATTAACACCAACAGTGGGCAACTTTTAACAGTTCCTATTATGTGACATGGTAGCCAATGCTATTTATTCCCTGATCTTGACACTTCATAACATATCAGAATTTGTCTGAACAAATTCCCATGTAAAATTCTTTGTAACAAAATCCCTTCTGGGAATTTCTCTGAGTTGTCAGTATTAAACAAATTCATCACACAGCTGGTTCTGAAGTGGCAGAATTTCTCTTTCTTTTGAAGGATTTGTAAAGTATTTGTTGGATTCATTCATCACATATTACTTCAGCTATAAACCTTTCATTGCCTGGCAACAGAGAAAAGTCAAGCAAAGTGTTATTTCTAAAATTTACCATATTCTGGAAGTATTTTAAATCATCATGATATAATATTATTATTTATTATGTCTCTTTGTGGATAGATATATAAGCCTGTCTTTGTTTTAGTACAGGTTTGAAAGTTGTGTATATTCTACTAGCCAAGCAGGTGCTCCCACTTAGAATATGTTACCAAATACTGATTTAGAATCAGGTGCTAATCATAAACTAACAAGGCATTAGAACTTGGCAGTTAAAATTATGTTATAGAAGTAGATTCCAGAATTTAAACCATCTATTTCTTAATTTCATACACATTCAGATTATTCATCATACATTAATGTTAACACAATTAGACTGACGGTCAAAGTGAAGTAACATCCAAGGCAAAAATCTGTCCACCATTACAGCTATAATGAGATATCTACTTCATGCAGCCATGAAACTTTCGTAATTTTGCTGTACCCCTCCCTGCAGTCAAAACCGATCTGAAATGAAGCCTTGTTGAAAATGCAGTCATTAAGAGCTTGACATTCAGCTGTCTGCTGGCAATAGGAATGTCATCATTGATTATAGAGATTAGCGTGGAAACAACGTCTGGTTTTAGAATGATACCAAATAATTACTGAATAAACACTTCTTTGCTTCTGTGTTAAAACTGAATACAAATTTAATGTATTTTTTAGTAGAAAAACTAGGTTAATGGAATTTTACAGAATCAGTGCTAACTAGGAAATAAGTTTATTTTTTAAACAGAAGGGGATGGATTCTTAGCCAGGATGAATTATTTAAACACTGGTTATGCCAAATGAGAACTGGCCCCTCTCTCCTTAAAAGAATAATTCAACCTTCTCTCCCTCTTGTAGTAAGTGGCAGTATCTCACTGACTTCATCTACAGCCAGATCAGATTATACATGCTTTAAAAGCAGTATGTATCAGTGTGACCTAAATGCATTTGAAGCCAATGTAGTGTCAGCGTGCAAAACCCTCAGTGGAACATTCATCGTTTGCTTCTGAAGGGCTGCTCTTCTTGTTTAAAGCTTTTTTCCAGTTGATTTCAGCTAAACTGCGAGAAAACGAAACAAAGGTTTTCCGTACTTGGATTTACATCAACTCCATTTTGGAAGTTTACAGTCATACACCTTGGTTTACTGGAGCATCTTTCCCACGCAGGCAAAGCCCTGCCACTGCAGACAATGCAAAATTGTAGAAGTTGCTTTATAACCCTTAGATATTTACTCTGGTTAACATCTGCCTTATTGAACAAGTTGTACAAGCATAAAACTAATTTGCAATTCGTTAACTCATTTTGCATTGATGTAAGAGAATGTGATATGGTGTTGTTTTGAGGGTTTTTTTTAAATGGCATTATCAGTCATCTTTTTTTCCTGAGACAAAAGGCTGAAAAAGGAACAAATTATTCCTAAAATGAGCTTGGTCCAAGAACACAGCTAGATGTGGATCTACAACATAAGTAATCCTGAAGCACACACTTTTTAAATTTTATGTATGGACATGTGCACACACGTTATCTTGAGTGTCCATTTATGATGAAACTGATCTTTGCCTGAATAAAAAAGTAACACAATGAAAGGAGTATATGTGCTTCTAATTGATTAGGCAAACGTAAGTACGAGAGTGTGAAGGCCACACTTAGGATCAACTACACTGACATTTACAGAAACACATATGTCCCAAATTTTTCTTCCACTGTACCATGATACAGTAGTTACATCATTTTGAAATTAGCATTTAAATGGAAATAAATAAAGCATGCAAGGTTTTCTTTGAAAATTTTTGCAAGTTCCGTAAGTTTTCCTTAGTTTAAGTTATTCTCCTGATAAGTTTTCTCAAGAAATATCAATATAAATAAAATATGCACTATGGAACATAAGTACTGACTTGATACTCAGTTTTGGAGTCCCACATGCCCTATCATTAGTGGCAGACTGATTATTTTCTACATTTCAGCAAAACACACTGGACTAATTATAATTCCACCAACACTGGAGTTGAAGAACACAGATTAATGATCAGCAATTAAAACTTCAACAACATCACAAACAATAATGTTTCATACTGTTAATTTCTGTTGCCTGAAGTCATGCTATTTCTCTTTGGGAACAAAATACATAATAAAATCATTACTTCCAACATGAATAAAATACTATCACATTACACGCTGAGCTTCATATACTGTAGCTAATTTACAGTACCTAGAAAGGAACGTGAACTTGGTGTATTGTGCATACGTAATAAGCAGCTAAAGATCAGTGGAAGATCTGAAATATTAAAGTCAGTCATATTGCTCTATCCAAACATGCAGCACCAAAACCAGATTTTAAACAACCATAAGTGTGATGTAAACACAGTACAAAGTTTTTTTTTCACAGAGCAATGCTGTCAGGTTCAGCTGACAGAGGTACAGCCTAGTCTTTTGTGCTACATGCTTTGCTAGAACCTGTAACACAATTGTGATCCTTTCTGCCTGGCGCAGCATTCAATTTAATCAAGTCTCTAGCACAAAGCTCATCTGATGTCATCTCTTGTTTGTGCACTAGGAAATCCATGGCTGCAGCTGCAAGTCACTGCAGTAGGTAACCATAACTTGCCCTTGCACTTTGAGCATTTGCCTGCAGACTTTATGGAGGCCGTCACCCTACAGGCAGCGTGGCCTGTGGTAGCGCAGCTGGTGCAGAACTTAAACCAGCCCTTTTGCCAGCACATTTGCAAGGGCATCCCATTAGCTACAGCACAAGTGATTTCGTGATCTCTGTTGCTGTAATGCTGTTACTGATATGCTCAGTATTCTCTTATCTTTTTCACTTATTAAAATTTAGGCACCTTAAGGTATTGATAGGTGCATTCGGTAAACTGAAAAATGAACAAATGTATTATCTCTGTTAAACGTGACCACCTGCATGTGATCTGAAACATTAAAAAGCTAACTGGGGGACAGCTTTGTTACAAAAGAATGGTGAGCAGTAGCAGAAACACAGAAGAAATGAAAACACACACACAACTATCGCTGGTTATTTTCAGAATGGAAATATTCCATTCTCTCAGATGCAGGAGAGATGTGGGAATTGAAACTGGTAATAAACCCAACAGAATAATCCATGAATAATCTTTGCCACACTTAAAGTTTTCCCTATATAATTCAACAGGGTAAAGTAAGATGCCAGCGCCTGATGTATTATTTACTAATTATTTATCAAGGAACAACCAGGTGGCCTTTCACCAAGGTTACAGATACTCCCGATGACTACAGAAGCGCTAAACTGGTATGGAATAAAGCATCCCAAACAAGAGGGAGCATATAGCCTGATGCCATCAAGGCAAGGCATGTACCAAAGTTGACGCAGGTGCAGAACTATGAATGGATATAAGGAAAAATAATTCACTCATCAGCTTGCAGGGATGATCTGCCTGGTATAGCAAATACCAGGTCATTAGGGGTGTCATGGAAGAAAGTGGAAGGGAAGGTCAGGCGCTTTATTTATCTGCAAAAACTTTCTGATTCTTTACTAGCTTTTGGTTTCTTTCTAAGCATCTGGAATTAAAGCTATTCAGCTGCCACTCATGAACAAAGTAAGATTCTGCCACCCTGACTTTCTGCAACAGTATCTCACAATTGTCATTAAAGCCAGCTGGTATATGGGGGGGGGAATGTTACCTTGTGAAAAGCTTGGCAGAATTTTTCCCTAATACATTAGCAGCCCTGGAGGCATTGTCATAGAACTGTGCAAAGCCAAAAAAAGATCTGGTTGCAGTTCCCACCTCAGATCCCCAGGATCAGCAGGCATTACTGCAAGTAAAGTCTTTAGTGATTGCAAGAGACTTTCCTTATGCCACTTAATGGGATGCCCTCTGGCCAAATGAACGCACTCAGTGGTTTCTGAATGCAGCCAGGTTTAAATTCACAGTATTTCTTCCTACAATACAGAGAAGTAAGGATGCTTCCACCTGACACCTAACACATGGCATATGGGCATGTATTACAAGTGATAAACAGAATGTCTGTTACCAATTTTCAAACGTAAGCACTGATGGCTGGGAGCCCAGTTTAAGAAAATTCCTCTTCACAGATCCAAACAAGAAATGAAACAGAATTAGTATCATATTCATAAGATACTTTATGGGCATTGTCAGATGCTCAGACAATGGGCTGATACACTCGGCTGCTCTGCTTGCATATATGATAGTTTGGATATGGACTTTATATGGATTTCAAAGACAAAGAACTACGATTTACAAGTAGCTTTGCCAGTTGGAGGATAGCCGAAGACACAGCTAAAGAGCTATGCATGGAACTCAGATACCAGCTCAGGGAAACTGTTTCCTCTCTGTCACAGAACTTGTTCATTACCCTTTCCTTCAACATTAAAACAATAATTACCTTTTCTTGTGCAGTATGTTCACGCCACATTTACGGTATGGTGGCATCCAGTTAAGATCATCTTCCAAATGGCAAACAAGAAGTGAACCACTCTGGAGCTTAGTGTTGTCAGGACAGCTTAACACAAGTTTGCTGCAGCTCCAGGAGAGGTTTCAAATGCTTCTATGCATGAAAAGCCAGCCTCATGCTAATTTTATACCCACCATTAGAGAAATTTTACTGACAGTTGTTGTCCTTATGCACAAACTTTTACAGGGCTTGAACTCATATACAGGGATCCTAGTACAGGTGCACTGGTGTTAAAATAACAGACAGCATGATGCTGATGATTCATCACCTAATTGTGCTGGCCTGCACTGTCATAACTAACATGTACAATCTGAAGACAGCCGTAAGAGGCATCCAAATCCTGAAAAAATGCCCAGATCATTCTGCAGTGCAAGACTTACCAAGAACATTTCTTCCTTGCAGCCCTACAAATACAATCATGATGATACTAGTCAGTAGAGCATAAGCAAGCTCCATCTATCACACCAGCAGTGTTTTTTCTTCTAAATATTTATTTCCTCCAATATGTAATTGGAAGACATAACACTGTAAGGAGAATCAGTTTCAGAGGCAATCTCTCAGGAGGTCTGTATTTAAGAGGTGTGGAAGTACCTGTACAGCTTGATCCGATGTTGATGTCATCAACAAGTGCTCAGTTCCACATCTGGCTGTACTGCAGTCAAACAAGCCAATGCACTGTCTAGATCTTTACTTCCTCAGCCATGATAGCATAACCCTAACAAAGCCACTCAGGACACCCCCCACTCCACCCCCGCCAGGCACTGTGCCTTTGCTTTTTTGTCTTATCGTAAAGCCAGGCTCCAGTTCAACAAGATCATGGAATAAAATAACTTCCCATTGCATTATTCATTTTGGATTTAAACTTGCTGTGGCAGATGTCATCAAAGGATTTCAAAAATAAAGAGAGGTGTTCTTACAAGGCTTTCAGCAGCAAATAATTAGGTATTTGCTCTCAGAATAATATAGTGGATCTTTTGAGAAATGTGTAAGCATAAAGGAAGATTTATACAGCAGTTCCACAGTCAGCAAATAAAAGACATCTTATCAAAATGTGACCTATTCAAATGGCAAGTGATGTAGTGAAGAAAGATCATCTCTTAGCTGAGTACATGTTAAGTTCAGCAAAACTGTCAAAGCCCTTGAAGGCAAACAGCCCATTACAGACCATGAACGTTGTAAACTATTAGCACTGCCAAGGTAATGTGGGATAATTTCTCCAGAACTGAGAAGCTGACATGTCATCATTTGACTTTTCTTCAGAAATCTACAAATAGATCATCTGTGCAGATAACACGCTTCGCAGCAGGAAGGTTCTCTTCTCCCTTCTCAGAACAACCAACAAAATAGGTGAAGGGCAAGCCTGTACAGGCCACAGAAGTTACAGCATGGAGAAACAAAATGCAGCTATGAAGTCTCTTAAGAATTCCATAATTACGTACTGCTCTATAGTAGAGAGCTTAGAAAAAACAACTGGAAGACTGGCAGAAATCAAGATGCTGATTTCTCTGCCAGGAGTAGATAAATATTACAGCATTGACTCCCAGCAGTAGAACCCACAATCCCCAGGAAAAGCAAAAGTTTACATGATTAAGCTGCGACCATTTAACTTCCCAGGCAGTTGATCGATGTCTCTCCTATCACACAAGAAAGCACGCAAACTGCTTTGGAAAGGCTAATGGACAGCCTAAGGTAAATCTGCCTTCTATGAGCATCTCTCTGTGTTTGCAAACCAGAGGGATCTAAACCAGTAAAAGTGCTGCAGTTACACAGGAGAGCATACACAGGAGACATATTCTGCACTGTTATCTCTATATTATATATGAATATATAATATATATAAATATGTAATTATAATAGCTAATCATGAGGAAAAATGCTTTTCCAAACATGTATGACTGTTACAAACCCAATACAAAAGCCTGAGGTTCTTCAGTAACAAAAAGCAGCAGATCAGAACACTTTTTTTTAGTACTCTTCCCACAAGCTAGTTTAACAGTGGCAGAGTGTCAATGACACCTTTAGAATAATTACTGATTTATTCTGGCATGAATCAGGCCCTAAATACATAATCACTTCATAACAGATGCAAATAGATTATAAAAAACAAATAGGTATCCCATAGGAAACAAATAGAACATGAGCATCTAATGAAAAACAAATACTCCCTTAGACCTTCAAATGACAGTTGTGATATGAAATACCACAAGAAATCAAATAACCTGGCACTTTCTACTCTCAGCAACTTTATCATTTGTATATTATAACTTCTCGTTGAGCTCTCAGTGGTTTGATATCACAACAGCCCTGATGAAAAACAGTTAAAGGGAACACAGACAGAGTTCACTGTGTTCAAGAGGCTAAAAACAGGTATTTTGTCCCACTAGAGTTTTCAAATAAATAAAAGCTTTAAAAGACCATAGACCACAAAGTTGTTTTAGAATATTGACTAAGCACATGATTATAGGTCACTGCTTTTCAAAAAGAGACACAGATCTGTACTGTTGAGTATGAATAACAGCTCTACAGAAGTAGTAAAGTTTTTGCACAACATTTATCTGCCCCCTCATATGCCAATCAACAAAACCCACAAATAGCTTTAGCTACAGAAAATTGAGCTCATATCATAAAGATTCATGGGTTCAGCTGTAAAGTTCAGCCTGATTCAGACTTCAACCAGTTTGTAAAAAACCCCAAACAACCATCCCCACTCAATGGACAGTGACATGACTGAAAAAGTGTTGACCCAAAAAATTAAAAAGAGGGGATTTGCAAAACAATGCTGAAAACTGATTTCTAACATTTATAAAAATAACTTTTTATTTTTAAATTTATTACTTGTTCTAAACAAAATAAATCATATTTATATTTCTTTACAGAACTGCCCTGAGTCGATTGTCAGTTGCCTTCCCTTCCCCTCCCCCCCACCAAAGTTAAATTTATTTTTATCTAAATAAAAAAAAATTCCAAACCACTGGGTAATGCCTGTCTTAGCTTAACTCAGGTTTTTCACACCTACTTTTCAGTGTTGCCAAACAAAAAAGAATTTCACAATTCACACTGTTCATTTCCTTTGCAATGATTTTATTTAAATTCCTATAGCTCCTAAAATACTGTTAGCCACAAAAGTACTAAAGGTTTCTGCATCTACGTACAAGTCAGTTAAGCCTTACTTTGAACTTACCAGGACATCCTCTGGCTGAATTTTATGCAGAACAAGTTTGCTTTGAGATTCAGATTCAATATTTATGAAAATTACTTCATCTAAAGCTACAATATTCAAAGATTTTCTGCCCAAAGGAGCCCCTTTAAATTTCAAGCTGTACTTACTGTACGTATTTAAGTGAGCCTTGAGAAATCCCAACTCTCTTCTCCACACAGCAGTATTGTTTATGTTCACTGATACCTGTTCTCCATATCTTGGAATTTTCCCCAACTGAAGCCTGTCTCTAGAGGGTATTCATTCATCCATTTTCTGATAACTCATATGTTCTCTTGGGATTTCTAAAAGAGACAGCAGATACTGCAAGAGGAAGAAGAAAAAAAAAAAAAGTTTTGAAATTTTAAATATATTTGTCTTGGCTACATTTACTTCTTTTTTGTATTTGCTTTACATGAATATTCACTTAATTGAGTTTCATCAGTATGAATGAACACAGAAAGTGAATTTTTTATTTGCTTCTTTCAAGTATTCACACCAGAAACTAGACAGGTTAGACATACACAGATAATGAGGAGAAATACAAGTTTATTACTGAGAACAGAATAAAAAACATGCACCCTCATGCTTCAAGGCATTACAAAAATAAATCCAGAACTCATACCCCTTAGCTCTATAAATAACATCTGGTAGAGATTAAGGAGAAACTTTTCCTTCCCATATTTATTCCATAATTCCTTGATGGCAATGTGCGCTCGCAGCCCAGAAAGCCAGCCCCATCCCGGGCTGCATCACAAGAAGCGTGACCAGCAGGTCGAGGGGGGAGATAATGCCCCTCTGCTCCACTCTCACGAGACCCCACCTGCAGTGCTGCATCCAGCTCCGGGCTCCCCAATATAAGGAGGACATGGACCTGTTGGAGTGAGTCCAGAGGAAGCCACGAAGATGATCAGGGGACTGGAGCACCTCTCCGGTGCAGACAGGCTGGGAGAGCTGGGGCTGTTCAGCCTGGAGGAGAGAAGGCTCCGGGGAGACCTTACAGCTGCCTGCCAGCACCTGGAGGGGCCTGCAACAGAGCTGGAGAGGGACTTTATACAAGGATCTGTAGTGATAGGACGGGGGGGAATGGCTTTAAACTGAAAAAGGGAAGATTTAGATTAGGTATTCGGAAGAAATTCTTCATCATGGGGGTGATGAGGCGCTGGCCCAGGCTGCCCAGAGCAGCTGTGGATGCCCCATCCCTGGCAGTGCCCAAGGCCAGACTGGATGGGGCTGGGAGCACCCTGGGCTGGTGGGAGGGGTCCCTGCCCGTGGCAGGGCGTTGGAACCAGATGGTCTTTAAGGACCCTCCCAACCCAACCCATTCTATGATTCTATGGTACTATATTCTAAAACACATTTATCAGAGAGACAATAGACACATGCAACACTTCACTGCAGAGAAAGATAAATTTTAATTAATTATTCCATGGTAACTACACATTTTTAGCTCATAAAAGGATGAGGTTACTTATCCCTCAGTGAAAAATTGCAATCTATCTTGTATTATCTTGTTGAGTATATCCGGGTATGAACATGCACAAGAGTGTTTCCCATATAGGTAACGACTCAAAAATTATCTCAGAGTGACTTGCTTGTGTGCTCGTACACTGTAACTAAAGGGTGGGCTTTCCTGTCCTGCACAAAACACTGGTTCAAACTTACACAGCAATGCATATGCTTCTCTTACAAAATATCCAACCTCGGAACAGAAAGAGCAGTTGAGGAGTATCTGTATTCAGCTCAAATTACACAAGGACATCTTCAACAATAACAACAAAAATAAATAAAAAATCTTAATCTGAGAAAGGTACAGACCTTAGAAGATATTTCACTAAGAAAAAGGTGCAATTCATCAAGTAATTTATCAGCAATAACCATTAATAGATGTCTACAAACTTGCAGGTGGATCCATTTTCAACGCGCTTTCAGGCAACTGTTTAGAATATCATGGCATTTTAACACAATGTTACAAGGTGACATCTTGGTATGCTATTTAATAATTCATATGGACAGATAAACTTCCTTCCTTCTGCCGATCAACTGGCAGTTACAATTTAAATAATCAGTCTGGCAGTTCAGAGTTATGAGTCAAGAATGAAAAGCCAAGTATGCAGAAGCAGTTCCCTGTGGAGGCAGGCAGAATTCTACAAACTTTACATGCTCCTTTTTACGCTGCCAGCTATAGGAGGTCATCATTTTACATGACATTGTATCTTTCAGGCTGAGAAGCAGAAATGAATATGTCATTTTAGGGTTAAATAGTCATCAAAGGCCACAGATAGAAAAACCAGACAGCCTTAGAATTTTTACACTCAAACTTCATTTCTAATGTAAGTGATGGGGGGGTGGGGTGTCTTAAGGGGTTTATTCGCATAGCAATCCTGGACAAGTGTTACTCCCACAGGGAAAAAAAAAAAAAAAAAAAAAAAATCACAGAACATAAGCAAGTCTACGTTGAGTGACAGACTTTACTGAATCATACTATAGTTTCCAAGGAGATCTAGAACTTGTCATCGCAGCTACTTGCTATTAAAACTCAAGCAGCTACTTGCTATTAAAACTCAAACATTTTAACGAATAAAAATTCAGCATTTTCACTGTTGCAGTCTGCCCGACATTAAGTTATATGATGGACTCCCCTAAATGACAAACATTAAAATATTAAACTGTTTGTGTTGCATATGTGCTCTCCGTCCTCTATTAACATCCTTCCCAAGTCCCAACTTCTTCTTCCACATAGAGTAAATATCACCAAATGTCTTCAGCCTTTAAAAAAAACACTATAATGCTGGAAAAATATAATAGACAACGCTTCCTTTTCAGTCTTTATCTTCTATCTAAAATGAAGTTAGGGTACATTTTGATAACAGGAAAACCCAGTATGTAGACAGGATAAAACAGATCCCTTTCTGGAACGTTCATCATAAGGTAACAACTAATAAAGCCAAGAAACAAGCTTTTACCAATAACTGCATAAATAGTGAAAATTATTTTCATTAATGCCATCACAAGGTCTGTACGACAAAGTATTTCATTTAGCCACTTGGGAGGTATAGAATAGTCAAAGTTTGTGCCTTGTCTTCAATATACAACCCAATCAAAAAGTTCAACTATATGGGCCCTATGGAGAGGTTAGTCAGCCTCCACATCAGTTTATTCCTAGACCTCTCAGTTAAATTTCAAGCATCAATAAATGCTAGGCAACCTGGTCTTCATTAGATATCTCTCCACAAAACTAGGACAAGAAGTATCAGCAATCTTAATATCTGTCAGCCTTGCCTAAATGCAAGGCTGTGTCTAGGAACAGATGCCCATACCCCATTGCCAAATCTTCAATCAGTATTTTTAAAAAGAAGGATTTTTCAGTCCTTCTTGTGTCTCCAGATTCTTTGGGCTTACTCAGTGTTTCTTGTTATTCCAAGTCCAGGGAAAGACAAATAATGTTATATATAAAAAAAAATCAAAAATTAGTAACTGCAGATATGAAACTTCCTGCATTTAATATCTTTCCTTAGAAGTGTTTCACATATTTCACATTGGTAGAAGAGCACTGAATGTTTTGTACAGCCACACGGAATAACACACGCCACATAAGCTTGCTATACTCTGTTGTGTTTATCACAGTAGAAACAAACATTCTAGCTTTTTACAGGCTCAGAGAAGACTTTGCAAGTTAAGCAGGTAAAACCATTTCCACGAGTTCAGAATTACTACCTTCTTTTTACAAAAAAAAAAAAAAAAAAAAAAAAAAAGGATGGGGAGAGAAAGGAACGAAGTATAAACTACATGCATACTTTCTTCCCCAGAGATGGGGGAAATTCAAAAGATTTGCATTGCAGTATGGATATAAAGATTAAAAAATAGGAGTAGTAAATACTTAATGACTTATAATAATCACGCCTGTCTTCTAAGAATGGAATGAAGTTAGGAAAACAATTTTTTGATTGCTACAAGAATACTGAACTGTTATAGAATTCACACGTTTCTTCCTTTAGTTCAACAGCTTGCCAGATAATAGGTTGACTAAATGCCCAGTCACTTGCACTAAACTTTATTGTCCATGTTAAGGTGACTCCAGTAGAGTGCAGGTCAGCCTACAGAATGCCTAAGGTAAATATCTCATTGGATACAACTGGGTTTAAAATATAATACTCCATTCATAAAGGCAAAATCTATTAACATATACTGGTGTATATATACATGTATATTTTCATTGCAACTCTTATCTAGGAATGATTTCAAATGTTCGTAACATTTCAGAAACAATGGATAATACTGCACAGTGTGTTCTAAATGCCCAAGAGATATCCAGGACTTCTCCAAACAAATTCCACGCACAATGAGGATTCCATGGCTCCCTGTATATTTAAAGGATTAAAGTTATTTATAGAATATATATAGAAAATAATATAAAATATAGAAATTTTTCTAGTGTAGTTTTTGGCAATTTTGAAGCAAGTTGCTTTAAACAAACATAAAATTCAGAGTGACAAATCCTCTCCAATATAAGCTTTTACATTGTCTGAAATAACTGAAAAATATTGTCAGTCATTCAGCTTTTAACGAAAAATAGACAACAGGAAAATTCTGTGTTGAAAGGGACTGGCGAAAAGGCAAGTCTTTGTTAAATATCACAAAGTTCCACATCAATTTTGCTTTTTAACAAACGTGACCAATTTTTCTACAAAGCTTGGCAATCTAAGAATAAAATTGAGTTCTTACATAATTTTTACTCGAAAGGACTCTAATAACTAGGTTGCCTGCGCTGGGTTTCAAACTGAACCATGAGAAGAATATGATAATTTAATTTGTGACACAACGAGGAGTATGAATTAGATCAGCATAACTTTTTAAAAACACCTTTGAAAGTAAATTCTTAAACCCATGTTCTTGCTGAAGAGTTTCTGACCTTGTGTCTATAATGGAGTTCTTAAAAAGGTTCTGAGGTTGATTTTATGTCTTCAAAGGACATGCATTGACAACTACAGTTTGGAGCTAAAACATCTGTTAAAAATCAAGAGAGAAATAAAGAGGTACACCTTACTTCTCATTTCCCTTATTTGATGCTAGGAAAAATAAAGTTATATACATCTTTGCTTGATCCACTTCCACTGCAAAAAAAAAATCAAAATTTTATTCTTCTGATGTATTAAATTTATTCAAAAGACTTATTCACTTATACTTGGGTTTTTAGTTTACTTACATAAGAATAGCACGAAACATTAGCAAGAATGCAAGTTACACACTTACGGAGGAGTATGTATCTATGGTCAAACTTCACTGCAAGTGTCAAGAGTTCTCATGTCACTGCTTGCTTATTGAGGTATTTAAAAACCACGGAGATGTGGTGCTTAGCAACATGGTCTAGCAATGGACTTGGCAGTACTGGCTTAATGGTTGGACTTGATGATCTCAAAGATCTTTTCCAACCTAAATGATTTGATGACAAAAAAATAATGATTAAGATCAATAGAATAACAAGCATTAAGGAACAGGTATTAAAAGTAAAAGAATTAAGAAATACTTACCTCCAGAGACAGACAGAAAAAAAAAAAGCCAACCTTTCCCTAACAGAATATTATTCAATTGAGGTTGAAGTAGTTCCTCTACTAAGATGCTGTTCTCAATCACTCACACCAGTGGAAAGCTCTGATCATGTGTCATGTATCTCCTTGGCCTTAATTTTCCTGGAAAATTTCAGTCAAAATACTGCAGCCTGAAGAATTTTCTTTAAGAAAACCTACGCTTTAGCCTAAGGACTCGCAAGCTGGCGGAGATCTTGTGCCTTTTGCACGCTCAATGAAAAGCCACTCAGAAATGCCCAACTCACAAGCCTCATGGCTTGCGCACAGCCAGTACGTCCGTGGCTCCAACTGCCGTGCTTCACAACCTTTCCGTCTGTCCTGGACGCGGTCCAGGGGCCTCAGGAGGTCTTTCTCTGCAATTGAGTCTAAGAACCTGAACTAAGGCCAGAGGTTTTTGCTGCTGTTTCAACACTCTCCTTACTAAGCCCAAGCAATACAGAAGAGGCAGCTCTCAAACTCAAATATAAAGGGAGAGGACAAATCCTCCAGGGGAACAGACTGGGAGGAGGAGCCTGAGGAATGAAAAAGAGACTGGAGAATGGTGGGAAAGACACAGGCTGAGGCCCAGAACATTTGGGTCAAAAGAAAGATGGAGAGCAAATGGAACTAGGTCTACTCAGGAGCAAGTAGACTGCTGAGAAGGGACACTAGGGTAGAATCGAGAAGAGATGAAGGTGAGACAAAGTGCTGTTCAAGAGAAATGTCAATAGTTAAATAGCAACTATCTGGGAGTGAGGCTGGAGAAGTGAAAGAGAAACAAAAGTGAAGATATGGAAGTCAGATGCTGCAGCCAGCTAAATAAACTAAGTCTAATAAAGTATTGACAAGGCAATGCATGTGAAAAACCTGCTTTATGAAGACTAAGACTTTTTTTATCAGCAGAAAGTACAAGCCCGTGGAGGGAAAAGCCAAGACTGGGCAGGTTGGAGGGGATGCAGTTACTTCAAGAGGCTAGACTGGAACCAAAGATTTCCAGGTCTTATCTCTCTTTGCTGATAGAATATGCTTATGAAACCCACTGGAAAATGATCTAAGTCCTTGAAAACAGAAAATTAAGTGACTGCTACTCTTCTGTGGTGGGTAGACCCCGGCTGGATGTCAGATGCCCACCCAAGCTGCTCTATCACTCCCCCTACTCAACTAGACTGGGCAGAGAAAATATAATGAAAGGCTCTGGGTCGAGATAAGGACAGGGAAAGATCCCTCTAATTGCCATCATGGGTAAAACAGACTTAACTTGGGAAAATTAGTTTAATTTGCTACCAATCAAATCAGACTAGAATAATGAGAAATAAAACCTAAATCTTAAAAACATCTTCCCCCCCCTTCTTCCCAGGCTCAATTTTACTCCCAATTTTCCCTGCCTCCTCAGCAGTGCAATGGCAGTGGGGAATGGGGGTTGCGGTCAGCTCATCCCACGTTGTTTCTGCTGCTCCTTCCTCCTCAGGGGGAGGACGACTCACGCTCTACTCCTGCTGCAGCATGGGGTCCCTCCACCAGGAGACAGTCCTTCACAAACCTCTCCAATGTGAGTCCTTCTCACGGGCTGCAGTTCTTCACAAACTCCTCTGGCATGGGTCCCTCCCACGGTGCGCAGTCCTTCAGGCACAGACTGCTCCAGCTTGGGTCCCTCTGGGGTCACAGGTCCTGCCAGCAAACCTGCTCCAGCCTGGGCTCTTCCCTCCATGGGTCCACAGGTCCTGCCAGGAGCCTGTTCCGAGGGTGGGCTGCCCACTAGGTCACAGCCTTCTTCAGGCATCCACCTGCTCTGGGCACGGGGTCCTCCATGGGCAGAAATCTGCTCCACCATTAACCTCCACGGGCTGCAGGGGGACAGCCAGCCTTACCATGGCCTTCCCCACGGGCAGTGGGGGAATCTCTGCTCTGGCGCCTGGAGCACCTCCTGCCTCCTCCTGCACTGACCTGGGTGTCTGCAGAGCTGTTGCTCTCAAATAGTGTCATTCCTCTCTTCAGCTACAGTTGTCCAGGTTTTTTCTCCCCCTTCTTAAATGTGTTATCCCAGAGGCACTACCACCATTGCTGATGGGATCAGCCTTGACCAGTGGTGGGTCTGTCTTGGAGCCGGCTGGCACTGGCTCTATCGGACACAGAGGAAGCTTCTAGGAGCTTCTCACAGAAGTAGCCTTCCCACTTCCAAAACCTTGCACACAAACCCAATACATCCTGCAATGTAATATCATTATATAATGCTAAAGCTTCTATTATAAGAAACTTACTTTCTGCCTTCCTCTTATTTCCTATTACATTCATCATTTATATAATGTTACTACTTTCCTCTGAGGCAAATATTCCAAAAACTTCTCTATCTCTCCCTGTGATATTTCCAAGCCTTCGTCTGACATGGCTGCTCTGAGCCCTGGTAAAGTTCTTCAGTACCACCTCAGAGCTGTGGTGACTGGCACTTCGTTATGAATTGTTTAGCTTCTCCAGGTACAGAAAAAGAAACCAGTTCAGGGAAGAATTTTATCAGAGCACTCTGTTGGAGGACGGTTCCCAGAGAAACTGTCATTCACTTGGTCTTCTGCTTTCCTTTTTTCTCTTCTGTCATCCTCTGTTAAAGTTCTTCAGTATCTGCAGTGAAGTGAACCTCAAAGCGCTAGCTGGAACTTGATATGCAGACAGCAGTAATGGCAGCCATTTATAAAAACAACTTTATTGCTGAACTTGTAATTTTGAGTGAAATAGTTGCTCGCTCTAAGAACATGCTTTTTTCCTCTATGTTCTGTGTATCAAACAAAAGACAAGAAGGACAGAGGATACCAGCCCAGTTACTCCTCACACAACTTTCCACAAGGCCCTACTGTCTGCCAGAAGTTGGTAGTACCACTAGATACTACTAAAGAGATTAAGCCAAATATGGTTGCTACAGCAGCTGGAATTATTTTCAGGACCAAAATACGTAGTTATAAGGGACAGAGAAAGCAATGGTTCAGCACACCATGCGAGTGCATTAGAGGATGAGAATTTAATTCCACTTGCAAAAGGCGGTGTGGGAGAAGTAATACCTGATTCACAAAAGCTTTCAAGTTCATCACAGGTGCAACAGCAGAACGAAATATTCAAACAAACAAATTATGTTTTAAATATCCTGTGCACATCAGGAAAAAACAGCGACAATTTCCACTCCCAAACATATCACAAATGGTGTCATAAGATTATCAGGGATTTTCACTGGCACAACTGCAGTTACTGTAGGGACTCCTCCAGTCTCCAGCCTATTACTGGACAGTAACAACTTCAAAGCACTCCGCCACGCTATTGGTGCTGAGATCTTTTAGAAGACTTTGGTCGTAAGCACTCAGTGAGAGATTTGACCATTCAGGATACTTTTTGTAAGGATAATTGTTTAACATTCTTGTCCTTGATCAAAATTCAGTGAAGTGAGGAGGGAGAAAATCAAGTCTCATTCATTCCTTATTTATGGACTCGTGTTTTGTCTTGGTCCTCCTCTGCGGTGAAGAAAATTTTGGAATTTTATATCCCACTGAGAACGCCGATGAATGAAGCAGCTTCCAGATTGTGGTCTTCAGACTTGATTCCCCACAGCCCCAGGATTCTTCTGAAACTAGTACTCACACTCCAATATTCACAGTACCTTGTCTCCACATGCCCTGCCCACCCCCCCACCCCCAAGCCCTATTTTCTAAATATTTCTGAAACTAAATGTTCCCCACAATAAAATTTTAATTAATAGGTAACAAAGGCTAAGTCTGAAGAATATTTTGTAAAAAATGAAACCATGCCAACATTCACAGCATTTGCATTTTTGTCTTATCTTTGAAGGAAATAATTACAGTATTTTCTGAAGTCCTTACTTTTACTTTTTCTGACATGACAAATGTAGGAACCTTTAAAAAAAAAAAAAAAGCTATTCAAATAGAAAAAAAACCCACCTTCAATAAAAAGTTCAACTTCCATGAGTGTACACGAAGCCAGCTCAGCTCAAAGGCACTTCCAGGAACACACCAAATTAACCTTTTTGTTCTGTCTTTTATAGTTCACCATTCATTTTGTAGTAAATCTACTTAGCCCAAATACTATGTCTAACTTGTTTGGGGAGAGCGAGTGCAACTGCTTCTGCATACAAAACACTACAGCATTGCCATTTTATTTTTATGATTCCTTAAGCATCATAGCAGACACGTGTATATCTATATGTGATAACTAGTTAACCACCTTTTTTAATTTTTATTCTTTCTATAGATTGCTTACAACTGAAACAGCTCCCAGATCAATAGTATCTGACCACTTAAGCTGAATCTCACCAACTTGGGTATGTAATATCAAAGCACTCCAATAAAAAATAAACATTAAAAGTAACGAGGAGTGTAGCATATAGCCTGAATATCTATGTAAATCCCCAGAGATTTTGTTCAACATTGAACAAAAACTCCAATATAAAATTAGCCACAGAACCCTCATCCTCTGATTCCTGGCCTTGATAATCACAACACAAGCATCTCTCCAAGTCCAAAAATGACTTATGTCAAGTGTTCACAAGTTAATTAATGGAATTTCCTTAAGGATTATTAAAGTGTTCCAATGAGAAAATGTTCTTTGAACTATAAAAAAAAAAATTAGCACAAAGCTTTCTTTAATATTTTTCATTCCATCCATTGCTTCTAGCACTCATCAGAAAAGCCGACAGCTGCATTTCAATTTTCAGATTTCATATTGCCTTTGAAAGGTGTTATGCTTTGTATACATCTGGATTATTTCTGAGCCTTATTCTTATAAAAATCATCGCTCAGATGGATCTAGTTTTCACTGTCAATGGCCTGAACAAGATGATCACTTAATGTGAAAGGACCCATGAAGCAGTATGAGAGAATGACATGTCACAGTGTCAAATTTTGCAAGATTTTTCTGTATTACTTAAGTTCATGTGACTGAATCACAGTCTGGAAAACTTAATTTTGGAACTCAATACTAAGTTTTGGAAGACAGTTCTTAATTGAAAATTTCATTTCTAATGAAAGTGTGAGGTGGTGAAAGGTTGGACTGGCAGACTAGATCATCTGAGTCTTTATTAATAACATGAGTTCATTTTAATTCAGTGAAGCACATAATTGGCATCAAGCTTTTCAAGATCAGCACTCTCTTCTGTGACTAGAATCTGTAATATGTTAAGACTTTTTTAATGTTATGGTAGATGTTTTTATTATTTGCATTTTTAAATTAGGTTACTGTTAGATAGTTCAGACTAATTATAAGCTTGTTGATTTTATTGAGCCCAATGATATCCACTGGCTAGTAACAAACCTTTATAAGTCTAAACCTGAATTCCTTGTAATTACTCTGCAGTCATCTAGCACTATGGTAGAGAGATGAACAGATCCCCCTGAGGTTACTCCACCTTGAATAACCAGAAAAGGGCAATGGGGTCAATTACTGTTTCAGTTTACCCCAGATCTGCTGCATGTAAATCAGTTTACCAGAAGCTCAGAAAGTGCTATAACAACATTTTTTTCAATGCCTTTATCTCTGCAATTTCAGGCATTCTTGATGTATGACAATGAAATTCAGAAGTAAAAATACACTCAATGCAATCGAAACTGTCTTAGCCATTTCGAACAGAAATCACTACTCTACAAGTACAGAAACTGCCTAATGTTTCCCATACTGGTATCATCCATTTTCTGGGTACTTGCCTACAGAAGAGATATGCCTAAAAAACCCTGTGTAATACAGATCACTCAGTCACAGATACCATTCTATTGGATATAAGCTTTTAAGCAATAATGTCGCAATGCTAGGACTTTCTGCGTAACTGAAGATTTTGCAAATCCATAGTCTGATTTTTAGTTTAACTTGCCAAAAGAACCTGCGATTCAAAAGTCTAAATTACATTTCATTAGTCTTTTAGGCACTGACAAACTTTGCCCCAAAACAGCTACCAATAATTTTCAGCTAATTGATTATCAAATAAATCCTTGTTATTTTACTTTAGATAAGCTGGTGCTTTCAGTTACTATGAACTGGGAATCTGCAGGTCTAAGTTTTTTTGAAAGAAATTAATCTTAGTACACAACTAAAGATAGCAGCAATCTCAAACAGCCAGTGGGTATGTTGAAATTACCATCACACATCTATGCACAGGTTTACAACCCTCATTACTTCAATCTTCTGCTTTAATCAGAAGTAACATATTGGGACGGTCTAATTAAAAACGCTCGAAGACTTTTTACAAAGGTTTTCATAGGCATAAATGAGAACCAGCTACCCAACCAGCAACAGAAAACCATGACCTCTGAATTTCAGAAAGCCTCAGCTTGCCATGGTTGAGCAATAGTGCAAGATTTCTCATTTTATTAGGTTGATAAAGCTAGCGAAGGTGGCAAGACACAGATATGGTATGGCTGATGCAAGCAATAACTTCTGGCTTTCAGTTGTGCCAGGACTGAACAGTAACCCTCATGGCTCTACAGAATTTTCTTGGCTCCAAATACAACCAGTCCTCATACACAGCAACAGAAGCTGAAACGTACAGAGCTTGCAGAAGCCTCTCAAACCAAGATTCTCCTTTCTGGAGCAGCATTTCACCAGAGCAGGAGCATAGCTCGATCCCTTCCCATACATATTCTCTGAAACAGAGTATGAAAAAGCATCAGACAGAAGACCTGACTGAACTTTGAGATGAACATTCAGACTGAGTTATTTTCATTGCATAGATAATTATGTAGTTTTAAACAGGTCATAAATACAGGATATGTCCTTCAAGAGCCTAAAGGGAGAAGACAGGAGGTACCAAAGGGCAGACTATATCTAAGCACAAAACTCCATGAGAACTATTTTAGCCAGTCTCTCAGGTCCTCAAGATTTGAAGTCATAACCAATCACGCTACTCTTACTTCAACATATTTTCTTATCCATTCAAAGCATTGCATGAGAAATTGATTGCAGAACTTAAACCCCATGTTTTTACAATATTTAGGCAATAAAGATACATTTCTTTTAACTGCTCAAAGTCATCCGCAACTTACTCTGAAAGAACCTGTAGAAATAACACTAGACTGTTTCTTTCCATCCTTTCAAAAATACAATTTAAAAAGTGCTGACACAGCATTTTCCTGCTAATGAATTAAAAAGCAGCTTTAAAGATTTTCTACTAAATTGTTTTCTTTTACTTGATGACTTCAATTTGAACTGTCCTCTTGCTGTGCCAGCAGCTATCATCATACTGCATGTCACTTCTTTAGAGAACATGTCTGCAGACCAGAACTCTGTAAAAAGGAACAAATGCAACTTTGTAGACTGCATGTTCCACTTAAGAAGCAAATGGATGTCTGCTGAGGGCAATTTGCTTTCCACTGCAATAGAGTGAAAGCTTTGAAGCTTGGGCCAACTTTAGTACCCTGCAATCTGCTTCATGTGAAGGCCAGCGTGCAGCTGCATTCTGGCAGAAGCAGATGAGGGTAGGATGGAGTGTCACTAATTACCTCAGTGCTTTCACTGCTAGAGATCCAGCTTTGCTTTCCTGTACAAGAATCTCAGCCCCACTAGTACTGTGCCCTACTCATTCATCACTTTTGTAACAGCCTCTAGAACAGCTTCACTTCAATCTTTCATTTCAAAACCTTCCAGAATCTCAGCAGACCCCTAGGTAGCTGTTAAACACAAAGTACAATTTACGAAGCAACGTCAGCTTTGTGCCAGCTCCAAGAGCTCACAATGGCAAATGCACCAGTGCTGGCTGTTCACTAGCTCTTAAGCAGCAAAGTGACAAAAACTGTTATCAGCATCCCAGGCAGAAAAGGGGACACAGTTATGAAGCCAGTCAGTCTTCAAGGGTCGAGAAGCTTTGCCTGAAGGCAGCTGAAGAACCATGCAAGCACTACATATGCAGTAATTTCTCAATACATTCTCTCTCACTGCACACTAAGGACAGAAACATAGAAGGACTGTCCATGCACACTAAGAACAGAAACATAGAATTGAGTCATTGCAGTCCACTACAATTAAATTCAGTTCAAACTAGGCCCCTCTGTCACTCCAAGCTCAAACATACTACAAAGTGAATGAGTACCTAGGCAGAAAAATACACTAAGGTCAGACAGATAAGCATACTTAAAGACCATGCAAAAATAACCTTTATTATGTATTTCCTTCATAAAAATGAATGAGTTCTATTATGTCAAATAAGAGACAGAATAATACATATCTAGAAATGCAATGACAACTGGAAACAAAGCTAATTGTTTCAAAAAGGAAGGAAGGGTTTGGGAGGTCTGGTGAGGAAATTTGTTCTCATTTTAACTGCTACAACAAGATAAGGAATCTACCCTTAGTGAGTTATCTGGTCTATTCACCATTACTAGCCTCATTGTTATTTCTTTTGCATCCGTGTCATTTTAAATACTGAAATCTATAATCAAGGTTATACTTCCATACTAACTAAGCAATTAGCAGTCAGACACTAATATTAAGCTGACATTTCACAGGGATTTTCAGATTCTTTGGACCCAAAGTTCAGCCTGTATATCCATTAACTGTGTGCACTATTTTTCAAGTAGCACAATCTTTTCCAGCTAATTTGGTGATATAACACCACAATTAAAAAAGACTAAACATATCAGAGGACAGTCTCCATCTCATGACAGGGTACAAGAACTCCGTATCTCAGATGTACTATAACGTTGTTGCCGGGATTGAGACCTGTATTCATGAACTTCAAAAAGACTACAGTTTTGTTCCTCTAGAGGAAACAGCAGCCCCAAATTTAAGTATTATCTCTTCCAGGTTTCTCATATTTGTAAACAGTGTTACCTAGGCCTGTAACTTCACTCTAGAGACTATACAGATGGGAGTTCTGCTCGTAAAAGGATAGCCAGTTGTTGGCAGGGAGAATTCCCCTTTACTCCTTGTAGCTGGTATACCTGTGATACTAAAGTTGAATGATATGTTCAGATAAAACAGTAAACATTCTCACGAATATTCAACTTTTACTAACTCTAATATGTACGTATGAAAAAATCTAAAACACAGCCTCTTCTTGGAAGGGACACTCTTTATTTAAATCTTTGTTGCATGACAGACCTCCACCAGACGAAGGAAAGAGGAAAGTTTCCAGGCTGTTCTACACCTGCACCTCTGCTCTGATCCACTTTGCTTTAGTCACTTCTGAAACATGCATTCATACTACATTGAAACTCAGCAGCTCCTAGACTGCTTACCAACAACATTCAGCTCTACCACTCAAAGTCCTTACAAAAAACACACCCTTTTCAAATGATCCTTCCTAATAAAACCACATTAGTCACTGTCTTGATGGTGCTAGCCAAGCGTGCATTCATATCAGGAAAAACATCTGCATGAACAGTAGCAAGTGGCAATTACTGCTCCTCCATGCTAATTCAAACAACAAAGTAAAACATCCAAAGACATTTTTGTGAGAACAAGTCCACAGCTCTAGGTTTTCTGTCTGGAGATGCTACCACCTTCCTCATAAATATAAGAAAGAATAGGCTTATCTTTTGCTAACAGAATAAGACATTTTGACTAACAAAAGCAGCATTACATTATCCTACTACTGTAGTAGTACAGGTGACAGCCAGTAATGTGTCAGGAGCATTACTTATTTTAATTGCAATATTAAATTTCTTGCTTGTCTTAGAATGTAAAACAACAAAACAAATCGCTTTAAAAGGAAAAATTCAAGTTCATAATAGCAAAGTCCCCAGTTTCATGCAGTGGAATTGTAGGCATTTCTGAGGTCATGTGACATATCTTTCAGGCAGTCACACGATGAAACCATCATTCTTAATGTGATTACCCTATAATTAAGGGTCTACTCAAGCAAAGGTTCATCATCTTTACTAGTGTACTTTCTATTTCCTGTATGATCAAATGCTACTCAGTAAACTGAAACTATGAACCACATTGTGCAGTAGCCAAAACCTGGGAGTAATGCGAGGACACAAAAATGAGAACGATATCTCATAGCAGTTGACAGCCACTAGATCACTACCATTTTCCCACAGGGACTGGCTCCAATATTTCTGCCATGACACTGAGTTTTTTGATGGAGATATTATCATCTACATTTTCAACATTGCATGGGATTTAGCCACAGGAGTTATGCAGCTAAATCTTGTTAGTGCAATGCCTGGAAGATTTAAATGGAAATGATTAATTATTACCTTTCAGCACTATCTTCTGCATAAAGAAGTTAGAGTTTAGGAACAGGCATTCAGGAAATTACCCCCTAACACTTGTCCCTCAGTGCTTTATAATAAAAAGTTCATTGCAATGATTTTTCACAGATGAAAGTTTTTGGGGTTTTTTTCTTGTATTCTCCTTATTTGAATATTCTTTGTCTAGTCCTTTTGATATTTCTTTTTCCTCATGAGTTGAAGAGATCATCATCTCCACCAAGTTCTTTAGTACTGATTGTAATTAACAATCACAGCCTGAGCTACATTATTTACTTGCTGGGCATCTGGCATTTTTCCTGCAATCAGTGACTGAAGGTGACCGAAACACTGGAATAAAATCTAGAAAAATCAGAGGTCTCATTGGTCTTTTTTAATTTATTTATGGACATTCAGAATTTACATTATTAATTTGGTAGATACCAGGCTGTTCTTAGTAAACTAATAAAGCCACATATTTTCCTTTGTCTTCCCCCCAACAAGGTCATAAGCAATTTCACATTGTATCTAAGACTCCTCCCTCTGCCTGTAGCTACTACTAGGATTTGGTGAAATTTAAATAAGCTAACATTCTTCCTTTATATATGCTGACACAGCTTTTTGCAGGGCATTCCCAAACCCTGATTACATAATTATAGAATTATCTAGGAAAACCATTCACATGGCCAGAGAACTATGCTCCAAAATATACAGCAAGCATTACACAATTTTTCTCTATATAGTGCTTATAAAAGTTACATCTAGTTTGTGAAATAAAGATAAATGAATAGTGGTATCTGCAGAACAGTTCTGAGCTGACTTCACATTATGAACTATTGCATAGAATGTGTCTTACTACCAAGAAACTAAGGTTAATGCTTATCAGTAAGACTACCAGTGCAATACAGTTCATGACACAGGTCATCCAACCTTCAAACAGTTGAGGGAAAAGCCAAGAATGTGGAATGCAGGAGCTAGCTTCATAAATGGAATGACTGTCTGAATACATAGAGCTTCTAACTTTTCTGTCCTTAGCTTTATGTTGGAATACTTCTGAATACTCTGAATATTGCATCCACTCCAGCAGTGGTGTATAAAGAGGTGGAAAAAGAGAGGGTATGAGCATAAAAAGTTCATCTCCCCACTTAACGTTCTGACTTGTTGCAGAGGTACGAGGGGAGTACCATCAGCATGTGCTATTGTTGCAGAGGTACGAGGGGAGTACCATCAGCATGTGCTATCTGGCTTACAAGCAGAGAGAACTTACGAAGGCAGTGGATGAGTTAGTTCAGGAAGCCAAATGGACCAAATAAGAGTCCACGCAGAGCTGAAGAGAGGATTTCTGCCCAGCTACACCCACGTACTGCACTCTCATTTTTGCAGGAGAGGAGAGCATTGTGAAACATTCCCTTCAGCCATATCTCCAGCTGATGTTGATCAGCCAGTCCACTTACCTAGTGACCCTTCAAGCTTGACCAAGCAATTCCATTACAAGGCAGTTAGGTGGAAGCATAATGCTCTGGATGTTCAAAACCTCTATGACCTCCTGGAATACCACCTACCCCCAAAAAGGAGACTGTTTCTACCTAATGCACTTAAGTAGTCAAAATTTCAGATGTGAAAGACACGACATGGGCAGGGCATGGGAAAACTGCTACTAGAACTAATGACCTCAGCAGAATATAGGCTCCTGCTGAAAAAAAAAGTGCCAGTGACATTTATCTACACATACAGTATTACCGCTTGATTCAGATTTTAAATTCCTAAATGAGCTAGTATTTCAGTACCTTGAAAGAAAGTGTTATCTGGGCACTGCAGTTTTGGGATTCAGAGCCTAGAATAATTCTATTCAGATAAGCAAGCAGTATTGGAAGTCATCCAAGAATTGGTGGCAAATGGCAATCTCATCTCTGATGCTGCAGGATTTTCCTTTCCTACAGGAAGAGGGCACCCTTAGGATATGCCAAGTACAAAGGAATTCAGATAAAACCCGTAACCTTCCAGAAAACTGCACAGCCAGATCTCAAGGGGAACCACACAAACTGAAAGCACCAAAGTGATATGAACAAAAAAAATATTTTAAATCAAGCCATTTATTTTTAAAATTAAACAAAACAACAACTACTAAACCCAACAAAAAATTCTACAAAATCTCCACTCAGCTTAAAAGGAGATGTGATATTACTCTGGAACGGTAACTTTTTATTTCCACAATAGATTTTTACTTGCAGGCTCCAAGCTGCCCTGTAACAGTAACAGAGTGGCTCGAACAGCAATATCAGATTAGTCAGGGAAAAGCACATCACAGAAAAGAAAAAATATTGAAGGCTGCTGTAAGGTTAATTTGCTGACCAACTCACTTGAAGCCTGGGAAAGTAAGTAGAGGAATCTGAAGGCAAAAATGCCATTACAAAGATGCCTTGCAAATAATGTTCACAGAGTGAACTGAGTATACATTGCACTGGGTATAGTTAAAATAATACAGTAGGCAGTGCTCATTATACATCGAAGGATTCCACCTCTGATCGAGTAAGGATAATAAGAAAACCTGAAAAAATTCCAAAAATGGGAGAATTCAGAGGTGAACTTTCTTCATAGGAAAAGGTTAACATCTGCTGCTGTGGATATTCTTAATTGGGGAGTTCTGCATTAGATTTGATAAAAAAAATTAATTGCAGCATGTTGCATTCCACTGCAAACGGTACTGCTGCAGTAGCATCAAAACCAAATCACAGACTGTGGCCAGAGGATAGGCAAAAGTGATAAATTACTTTGCAGCAATAGCAGGGAGAGCTGGCTGATTAGTTTTAGCTACGATGTTGATTGCAGCTACAATGTTTTGTTGCTCTGAGTCAAAAGAATGGCCAAATTAAGACATTCCACTGACTTTATCTGGAAGCCATTCAGCCCAGAAATTTTTTAGTGAAATACACAACTGTTTTGTGATACTTGACAGTCCGGCAGATTATTTCTATAAAACATAACCAGGATCTATTTTTCCCCACTTGTCCTCTCAGACAAATTCTTTTTCTAGCATCTCATATACCACAATACCACGTTTCCCTACTGAAAAAAAGTGCATGGAACATGCTGCTGCATTCTCAACCACTCACATTGACTATATAGTTTTATTTCTGCCTTCATCATCTTGCGCTGTGTCTTGCAAGGTCTCTTCCACCTTCAGTGAGGAATGCCATCTTCCTGTATCAGCTCACCAAACCTGAAATGAAGCACCTTTGGGCTTTGCCCTTCTCATATGGAAGAGATTCCTTACGAGCACCACAGAAACCAAGCAGTATCATTGTTTTCCTACCAATCCCTTCTTAAACACCTCGCGTGCTCAGATGGCTGCAGAATGATACATGATGATTAGGCTAAGGGTGAACTATGACAACTAGCCTAGCAGACTGACTGCTGCTGTCTTTTCTTCGCAAGGCCTCTAATCTGCTGGCTCACATAGAATAGAACAGATTATTTTGCTTGGAAGGGACCTACAACCATCATCTAGTCCTACTGCCTGACCAATTCAGGGCTGATCAAGTTAAAGAACGTTATTAAGGCCATTGTCTAAATGCCTCAGACACAGGCTTGGGGCACTGACCACCTCTCTAGAAAGCGTGTTCCAGAGTTCAACCACCCTCTATGTAGTGAAACACTTAGTAATATCCATTCTAAACCTCCCCTGACACAGTCTGAACCATTCCCACACATCCTATCACTGGATACCAGGGAGAAGAGCTCTGCACCTCTCTCTGCTTCCCCTCCGCAGGAAGCTACAAAGAGCAATGAGGTCACCCCTTAGTCTCCTTTTCTCCATACTAAATAAGTCCAAAGTCCTTAGCCACTCCTCATAAGACATTCCTTCCAGCCCTTTCATATTTCACTCTAATGGTAAGTTCTTGCCATAAAAAAAGAAGGGAGGTGGGGGTGGTGTTAGTATAAGCATCTACTGTAACCATATCCTGATTCAGGCCTCTTAGTAATATAAAAAATTAACACCACAGCTGGAAAGCTGGTGGGATTACACAGAAACCAGTAACAGTCACAGCTTCCTTATGTGGTGAACTCCTGACCAGGACAATTTCAGATACTGCCTCTCACGTAGTGGGATACATGTCCACTATACATATGACTCTTAGATAAGATCATTCAATGATCCTGTGTCCTCAGTTCTAGGCATTCACGTTGTTTTCTCCCTCTTCCTCTGAATTGCCTTCTCTCCTTCAGCACTGACTGAATGACAGCTGTAGCATTGCCTTTTCTGCTCACATTAGAGATGTCATTCGTTTTTGTGAGAAAGCAAAAATAAGCAGCACTTCAGCTTGCCTTTCTGTCCTGGTATAGGGCCTAAAAAGGAGGATGCTCTAAAGTGTCCTCAGGGGAGTTACGCTGGTATTTGTTGCTGTGAACTCCAAGTGCCCTGAGGTGAAAGGATCTTGCTACCACAGCATGTCTCACAGGATTTTGTAACCACTGACAGAAATGTCCAAAATGCATGTCTTGCAGATAAAAACAAGCACAGAATTTCAAGAAAGAACAACTTGGCAATTTTATGATAACTGGGGAATTTAACATGTCTATGGTCCACTGACAAAATGTCTCCCTACCTGCCTAAAAAAAATAAAAAATATGAAGTGCAGCCTTGTAGTCTCACTGTGAAAAGATGTCATGAAAGCCTTAGGTCATGAATGAACGATTTTTAAAAAGCAAGCATTTACATTAGCAGATTTTATTTTGGACTTGTATGACTCCAGTGAGGGTAGATTTGTCTTGATTACATCTTGCATTTTAGTAGTACACATGTTCTCATCAGACACTTTTGTCATCCATGATCAGAGTCTGTTCTACAGGAGGATGAATGCAATATAAACCCTACATGAAACGGGAAGATCAAAGATTATTTAATCCTACCGTGACTCAACCACAGAGAAGCTGGCTGGTTTTATCCTGTTGTACCACCCAGTTCTGTCCAGATTCAAGACCAAAAAGGCTAAGACAACCAGATTTGCATTCCTGTCAGCTAACACTGAAGTACTGACAGAGGCACCAGAAGACACTCAGTGTCATTGCCTTCTAAACATCTTTACCTTCTGCATTCTTGCTCTTCTTCCCAGTCAGGAATTCAGAAATTATGCTTTACTTCCTTTGCACCCAACATATCTCAGACAGAGCTGTCATTCTAATACAAAAATGAACCACCAAGGAAAAAAGAATGGCTGCAAGAACACCACCAATAAACTATATACTATTATTAAGATAGCTGTTTTTAAATATAGACAAATTCTCCTAAGGCTAGGGTGAATCCCTCTCACAAACTACCACCTCTAAAAACAACTTTATGACCCTATGCTGATTGTAGGAAAGAAGATAAAGACCATCAGGAAACAACTCTGCAATGTGAAATTCGGTGCGTAACAAGGGATGCAGTTTCCCTCACCCTGTGCATACTTCGGTCAAGCTCATCACATAGCCTACTATGTCTAAAGTACCATTGCCGTTTCGGCAGTAATGAACACTTCTGCTCACGGAAGCAACATGAAAGTGAAGAATCCTTTGATAACACAGAATTCTAAATCATGCTGCCATTTAATGACTTTTACATCTTAAGAGGATGTGGTAGAAATCTCTTATGTGCTTTTCCATTTGCTATTCTTTGGTACCTTAAAAAAAAAAAAAAAAAAAGACATATGCAGCTGCAGTTTTTCCTCTCTTTTCCTTCTATGTCAAACTCTCCTCTGAAGCACAGTGTAGCAGTACACCAGACCACACTGAACCCCATTCTTTCTATTTAACTTCCCCAGCATTAAGACCAGAACAAGTACTGGTTTTGGAAATTGCTAGGGGAGGATTCCATGATAACTTTAGACCAAATGAGATTATTTGGACCTGTCTATAAATATTTGAAGATCAGAATTATATCAGGAAAAGATACACAGGTAGATCCTAGCATCAAGAGGGAAAGACGCCTTTTTTTTTTCCTTACGCAACAGATGAGATGTTAAATCACAAATCATGTTCAGGGAGTCAAATTCTCATTTGGGGAGAATGGACTTCTAAGGCTGAGCAGATTTATGTCAGTCAAGGATGACATTCCTTTCCAATTGCTCTAGCTTTGTACAATTCAGGGCTTGATCCATTAATATTCAAGACATTTTGCAAAGGCCATCTTTTCCATGAGCATTTATGGCAGAGAGATTGATACATACCAGTGGGTTTGTGATTCAGAGTCCTAAGGTGGATTTGTTTTGGTATCAGCATAATCAATGATTAAATGAATTGTATTTATTATAGAAATTGCCTATCAAGTGTTACATTGTAAATAACGTCAGGTGGCTAGAAGATGCATAACTGTCAGAAAACCATCAAAATTTATGTCAAATATTAAGAAAGTTACATAGAATGCACATTCCTTCATTCACTGACATAGGCAATTCTGTTCTTTTTCTATCCCTGAGCACCACTTTCTCCTTCATTTGGGTTAACTTATTTCATTATGGTAGAGATGTTTAAAGTCATACAATATACAGTACATCAATTTATTATACTCACTTCTTCACAAGATATAATCTAGTGAAAAAGAGTTTTCTTTCACTAGAATGCCTTTAAAGTCAGATTGTGTCATACATTCATGGGTTAAGGAAAGCATTTAAAAGGGCCCATAATTTTAGAGTAAGGTTAGTATGCAGCAAGTCTATTAATAGTGTTAATGAATTCCCATCTCAGCAAGAAAGGAACTAACTACTCCTTTGTTTCAGATTATGATTACCTTGGGTTTCAGGCAACCACTTTGGTCATGGAAACAAATACGTATTTGCAAAAACATTTAGCATTTAAAGTAACATTACATTTAACTGTGTATCTTTCTAGTTCTTGATCAATTTGACTTTAGAAAGAAAAAAAGCAAGGGCAGCTGTTGACTTAAATCAGTTTTATCATATAATTTGATTAAAAAAACCAAACAAACAACTATTAACCATAATAACAGATGAAAAACAGGGTGAACAATTGCAGTATCATGAGCACATACCTACTAAAAGGACAGCGTGATGCTGATTCAGCAACCTCCATCCTCCAGTCTCCTCCAAAATCAAAATATCTACCATTTCACTACCAGGCCTCGTCACAAAATCTCCTATAAACTGTCTTGAATTAAGTGAAGGCACCACATCAGTTGACCAAATATGGTATCTTACATTGTCCGAATATGAGCAAGCGTTGTGTCACTCCATAGCTGAAGGTACACCATCATACAGGTGTGACCATGCCATGAAAACCTTGATTTCTGTTACTTCATGGAAGAGGACTGCAGGACTAGATGATACTAAAAAGCAGGATGGATTAAACAGTAAGGTTTGATTCAGTCAGTAAGCCGAGTTAAAGATGTTTCAATACATACAGTACATCCCTGGATACTTATACGGTTGTCTACCTGAAGGAAATGAGAGATTGATATGATTTTATATGATGTTTCTTAAACAACAAAACTCACAGTTTGTCACTTACAGGTCACACATTAAAGCTATCCAAGAATATCTTTAATATTCTGTTAGAAGCTATAGACTTATTCACCCTAGGCTCCCTTCATAATCAATAGAAATCTAGTTAAAAGTCATTGGAGTCTAGTAATTCATTTCATCCTGAAGTAAACATTCAGAGTAGATCAGATTAATCATTCCTTCGGTAAATCTATAAACACAGAAACCAGCCTCAGATTTGTGGGATTTTCCTGGAATATGAAGACCTGGGTTAAAGATTTTTAAACAAGGCAGAAATAATATCGTTTGATCCCAGAGCCTGTATTTTAGTAACTGGAAAGCCACTGACTACTCTGCCCTGTGGTCTACCATTTCCCCAGCTTCTCACCAAAAGTTGCACTGTGGATTTAAGAAGCCCTTGTAAAAAAAAAAAAAAACAAAACACAACACATACATTCTTACTAAAAACCTTAGTTTGAAATAAACAGCATCTCCTAATATTTAAAAAAAAAAAAAAAAACCAAAAAATTAATCATCTAAAGATTGAGGTAGAGATCTGTTGTTACAGGATATTTCTTGAGTTGCAGGATGGAAAATCTGATTATTGTAGCCCTAGTGTTCTTATCAGTTGAAAAACAGACATGTAAAGATCAAGTATATTCTCACAGCATTCATTTCATTCAACCAAAGCTAGCTAAAAAAAAAAAAATAAAAAACTTCAAAACCCCTGTATTTACTGAAATACAAAACAATCAACATCATATGCATTTACTTCTACTTTTCTAGTCCATTTCCCAAAACAAACAATAACCGACACAAAAAAAAGGAAAAAATCTGACAGCTTTTAAACTTGTTTTTGATTTGAACAGAAAGGAACATGAATACATTTGCTCTTAAATTTTTGCCCAAAGTATTAAGATTTAAAAGTATTAGATATAATATCATTGGAACTCACTTTTCACAAAACGTGGCAATTCTGTAAGATGTTTCTAGCCTCAAATACAAAAATGACTGCTCGTCTTTCATATGCCCCCCGCAACGTGTACTGTAAATATGACAGTCAAGTATTGTATTAGGAAAAACATCAGAAGAGATCAAATAAGAAGTAGAAAAAGAGATTAATGAAGCAGAAACCCAAAAATTAAGTTAATAGAATTCCATTGTGTGGTTTGTGGGGAAAAAAAAAAAGCCACATTTCTCCTACATTTTCCAACAGTCTTCCATCATCAGAATCTGGGATTTGCAGGTAATATATTGCCATTTATCACCATGAGATTTTATCCCATCTAAGCATGTAAGCTGTTCTTAGTAAATATCAGCTCTATTTTATGAGTTGCCTAGCACATGCATGGATACATCATAAATAAATAACATTTTTACATTAATACATCATTATGGCACTAAATAAGTAATGTCTCAAATGACCCACTAGCAAAGCATAGATACTGGTTAATTTATTTTAAATTCAGTCTTTTTAATTCACTCCTTGTTCCATGCTGCCACAGTAGTACTATACAGTTCCTATCTGCTATTTTCCAAAATGTAAACTTTATGTTAACTTTATGTATCTCTCAAATTGCCTCGATTATGAAGTAATTCATGGAATGAAAAAAACCAAAAAAATACAGAGGAAAAACCAACAAAAAAAAACCAAAACACCCACAGATAAGTTTGATGAAATTGAAACTGAAATTTCAAACAACAGGTACCAAAGTCAGCAGCTGCATACATCTCAGATCAGGTATTATCCACACAATGCTTAGAAATGAAACATGTTTCTAATTTTCTTAAAGGGGGCTTATAAGAAAGATGGGGACAGACTTTTTAGTAGTTTCTGTAGCAACAGGACAAAGAAGAAAGGCTTTAAATTGAAAGAGGGTAGATTTATGTTAGGAAGAAATTCTTTACTAAGAGGGTGGCGAGGCACTGTCCCAGGCTGCCCAGAGCAGCTGTGGATGCCCCATCCCTGGCAGTGCCCAAGGCCAGGCTGGACAGGGCTGGGAGCAACCTGGGCTGGTGGGAGGGGTCCCTGCCCGTGGTAACAGGGTTGGAATTAGGGGGATCTTTGAGGTCCCTTCTGACCCAAACCATTCTATGAATTTATGTTTGAATTAGAAGTGGGGACATATATGACACAAAAAATGGGAAAAACTATATTGAAAGACTTTAAATTATTATGATGGCAACCAGGGCATTTACAACATATTCCTGGTACCACATTATTTTTATAAACTCCACTTACAGGTTACTCTTAATGCTCTAGAATGGAATAAGAATCCTCAGAGGTCTTCTCTCTGAGAAGTACAGAAGCAGGCATTCACGCTAAAGCCAGCAACGTGCACTTCTGTTTCAATGGATAATCCTTCTCTTGCTAAATACTGAGACAGCAATTGCTATTAAAATCAATATTCTTGGCACACGCTGAGTGCTTTCACTTCTAAGACAGTATTTTTCCTGAATCAGCCTGAGTGGAGATGGAAACACTGGGCCAAACTGAATGCATAATGGAATAGGTGGAAGTTAGACCAAGGAAAATAAAAATTACTTTAAATGTCATCTAAACTGTGATATCATTCTCTAGAAGGTTTTGAGTCAAACCCATAGTGGCTTGGGATGGGATTTTGTGTAGCTGCCTAAACCTATCTGGTGGCCCAGAACTGCTGAACTAGAATCAAGCACATTATCCCTTCTCTCTTTGATCCTCAGTTTCACAGAAAACTGCTACTGAGAAATACTGACTCATCTCCTGGTCTTCCTGGCACTGGGAGAAAGATAGGGAGCTTTGGAGCTATAAACTATTTATCCTGAAATGTTTAGTGGATAAACAAGAAAAGCATCATATAAAACCAGAATATACCATTAACACTTCCCAAAACTAACCGTAACCATAAATAAGTACTTTGAGGGAAAGCAATCTCGGGGGAAATAATGCCTCAGGGGGCAAAACTCACTTATCTGCAAGGAGAAAAATGCTTAAGGGGAAAGCCTGTCCAGTCAAAATTATCTGATAGGCTGTGGGTATGAAGTGACCCAGGGGACAATCATCCCAGAATATTTACTGCGCAAATATGCAGCTTACTGTTTTTAAAGCTATAGTTATGCATATTGATAACCACGCAGATCACAGACATTGTTTTCACAATCTCTCTGAATTTGCAGACCTTCATCCTTAATAATCATGAAGACTACTAACGTCAGAATCCAGCAGCAACAGGTGTGTCTACAAAGAATGAAAGATGTTCCTCAGTGAGATTTCTTCCACGCTGAAAGTCAAGCTTCCACAGAAGCCACTCTTGGTTCAGCAGCTAAAACCCCAAGTATTCCCTGCTCCAGGGACAGGCTGATGAACACTGAAGCAGTGCAAGGAGATGCGCCCAGACAGCACAAACAGGACTATGTAGCTGTATTATCAGGTAGCAAGCACAGAACATACCAAAAGAAATGTTTCTGCACACAACATAATTGCACTATGAAAAATTGCATCTGTGCCACAGCTGTTGCAGAGACTAAACTATAAATGTCTTGAAAAAGGCTTAGAGAAATTCCTGAAGGATAGGTCTATCATTGGATATTTGATATAATGGTTCGGCTGAAACTTTTGACTTAGATGTCCTTAAGCTATTGATTGCCACAAGTTGCAAGAATATAAAATGACTCTTTCCTATACTTTTCCTGTAAAAATCTGCTGCTGGACTAGCTAGATCTTCGGTCTGCCCTAGTGAAGTTTTTCTCATCTGACCCATCTTCTGTGGGTAACACTAGAACATAAAGTCTTTGATCTGCCATCTACCATAATCACTCTTCAAGTATAATTGATAAGTGTACTTATGAAGTCACAGGGTGTTATGCATGCTCATTTTCAATACAGAAGCAGCAGTTTTAAATTCCAAAAAAATAAATAATTTTTGATGAAATTTTGATGAAATAACTTACTGAACAATAACTGTTTTACTGAATTGCTTACGAGCATACTATGCATAGACTGTTCTTCTATACTTTTATTTTTTTTCTGAACAGTCAAATGATATTTTTATTGTGACTTGCTAAATCCTGTAGAAAAGTATATTTGTTATATACTCACAGTTAGATTTTTCAGACACAATGTTTTAGTGTTGGACATGACAACCTTTGATATGCCCTTATGAGATAATTTCTTTAATAAAATAAAAAAATCAACTAGACCTATACTTTTTGTATATTAATCTAAACAAACATCATAGGGGTCCAAAGAAAGCCTATACAACCAAACTGAATGGTATAAGAGTTAATCTACTCCCAAATATGTCTAGACATACAAAATGTTGTTGGCTGAGGTTCAGAAATTAACTATAGACAGAGTCTGGCACATTGTTCTGAAACATGTTGGCACATGTTATTGCTTGACAACAAAACTAACAACGTGAGGACACAAAAGAGAACACTGTCCTACACAATGAACATGCTAGACACGGATCTAAGTGAATAATGCAGAGCTGCTTGAAAATGTGTAAGTTTTTTTTGAGCAGGGACTCAGAAAAGGTTAATTCAGGGTGAGGTTACAGATTCTTACTGCAGAGTTTTCACAGACCCAGATGCAGAGGTATCATGAGTCTGGCTGGCTCAGATCAGCTTCATTAGCCAGCCAGGCTCACTCACAAAAGTTAAACAGTGAGAGCTGATGGCACGTAAGCTTCCTAGAAACTTCATTGCATGCATTTAAAAATGAGAAACACTGGACATCTGGAAAAATCTCATCTAGCAAAATATATTTGTATCTTTTGGCCAGGGTAGAGCACTAGAATTTATAATGAAAGTGAATATAATATAACACAAATATTACACATGCAATTCAAGTTAAAATGGAAATATACAATGAACATTTACATTTACCCTGGCAAAGCTTTTTTTACCTTGTTCTTTATGTTTTTGTTAAAGATAGAAGTCCCTCCAGCTATGACTTTGAATATTTCCCCAAGTCAAGAAAAGAATTATTTCAATAGTACTGGCTCCATACAAAGATTCAGAATTCAAATGTAATATTTCAAACCATGAAGCCATAATAGCGGGGCTAGGTACAGCATAATCCTGGGAACAGTTAATGTGGAAGAAATTGATAATCCTGAATTCCCAGTTCTGGACTGAACAGACATATGTATTTTACTACTGACTGACACTGGACAGAGCAGTTCCAAGAGACCACACCAGGGTATCACACTCTTCACCGCATTGATTTTTTATATCTAAATTATGCAAATCAAAAAATTAAATGAGAAAAGCCATCTTTCTTAGAATGGCATTAATTTGACTATACAAGTTAACGAATAAGAAATACTGTTTCTGCCTTCCTTTCACACCAGCATTAAACAAGAAAAGAGATTCTTCACTGAAAATCAGTTCAGTGCTAAGAATCACACTGACATAAATCATATCAGGAAAAACCTCTATAATCGTATAAATATTTTGCATTGGCAAAATCCTAGTTTACTTATAGAACTGCAGGAAAACAGTTTTGCCCAAGGCTGCTGAAACAGGACAGAGCCTGTATTTCTAGGGACTTTAGTCCCATAAAAGAAAATACATAACTATTTCTCTCACCATGTCCTCCTTTAACATCACAACACCTGCTATATCTAGCATTTGTAAGGAAATGTCCCTTCCTCATGAAATTTTTGACTTTTCAGCAAAATACCTGTTCATTTCCATCATTGAGCATTGGAAAAATACTTGTTTGAGCATCACCACCAGTGTAGTACAAATACTGTGAACACGTAACCAAATACAAACAGGTTCCTCCAGATAGATTCTACCTCTCAGAATCCACCACTTTCCCTTCCAACGAAGGGAATCAATGAGTGGGTCTCCGATCATACTGAATCCTAAGAAATAAAATCTGCTATGGATGGAAAAAAATATCCAATTTCAATATGTTAGAGCTGCAGTCAGACTGAATTCTGATGGATTTCAGGTTTCATTATAAGCAAAATTTTAAAAGCCTCTATACTTCTTTTTTTGAAAGTTTACTTTCAGCACAGTGAAAATTATCTAAAAACACAATATAAAACAACCCTATTCTTCCTTTAACCGTTATTTCAAAGGAAATGTTTCAAATACTGCAAACATCTTCGTTATTAGCAACATCAAAGCACCTAATACAAAAACACATGGCAACGATCTGCTAGTGAAATACTAGTCAAGTCATTCCAATCTCTTTCATACACATCTCATCTAAGGGAAGACAAAGGCTGAAATAAAATTCCATTTCTGACTGAGACGTGTGGCTACCATGGTAGTACCATGCATAACAATCTTTATTTACTTCTACCTTCTGAGCTGCTGAATTCATCATACTCCACTGCAAAAATTCATAGTTAACTTTTGCATCCAGTTCCTTCAATGTGAATGTAACTATACATTCAAAGACATGATTTTGAGTACAAAGCTTTTTGTGTTAGGTGATCTTGTCAAGAAAAAGGTTTTCAGCTAGCCCTTTAATTGAGCTTCCCATTGTACGCAGCTGTACTGGAGTGCAAAGAGCACAACAGATATGCCTATTTTGCCAGGGGAAATACTCCGCTTCTACCACGTAGACATAGTAGTGTTAGTATAGCATTCTGGAAAAAAAAAAGTGCTAAATTAATTTCATACTTATTTTGTATTCTGTAAACTGGTAGCAAAATATTAAAATCTAGAAAAAAGGCTTAGTTCTTAAGCACGACTTGCTATTATTTCTATTATACAGGTGGTAACTGGAAATGGGGCTGGGGGCAGAGTAGCATTTTATTTCAAATGAGCAGAAACTCAGGGGGGAATCTTTCTATCCCACATATATATCCCTAGTCTCCATATTTGAAAAATATTAACGTAAGATAAACTGTCTGCAAATAACACGCAGATGTAACATATATGATATAGCTTAATTGCCTTCTCAAAATCTCTGCCCTTGACATTTCAAATGAAAGGAACCGATCTGAAACAAACACGTAGTATCTTTCCATTTGCAGGAAGTGTTGGCGAGTGGTGGTGGTGGTATTCTGCATTTTTTTGGACTTTCCAATTACTTCAAGCTTAGCTGGGCAAACATTTCATGACTTAACACTGGCTTACTACACTGCATAGCTATTTCCATTGCTGGTGTCTGGTTTCAGACAAAGGTCCCTTTTTACTGATCAAGTTTTTGTTGATTGCCTAGATCTGCCAGATAAGTAACTGCTCCATATGGGAGCCTAATACAAAGCAATCACTAGGTAGCATTTAATCAGATACATTAAATGTAAATGAATTACATCAGAAAAAGATACAGTGCCTATTAAGGACATTTAAGCAAAAATATTTTTCCTAACCAATCTTGTTTGAGTCAGTGGGCTGTGCTCCTGGGACTTTTGGGGTACAAGCATGGCACTAACTGCCCTAAAGCATCATCTGCAGTGCTGACATCATCCAGATGTTAAAATAACCGAAGCAGACTCAACAGTGAACGTGACTAATAATACGAGAATTGCACTGAGCATAGGTACGCCCCTCTGTACTACGCACATGCAGACCTTGCACAAAACAGGCGCAACAGCTAAGCATCACTCTTCAGCTTTAAACACTCCTTACCCGGGGGCTGCTCTCCTTTGTGTTTCCTTTTCCCAGTATCAATAAATATCATACAAATAGCATGCTGAACAAGAACAGAGCTCTGTTTTTGCATGCTAAAACACTAGTTGAAAGCATAAATACATTTTGTTAAGAACATATATCCAAGGATTCCTTACATGGTTTATAGATTAGTATAGAAAAAAATGACGACATCAGTAGAAGAATGTAAAATTTGACCTTCAGCTAGACAGTGATTGGCATTGACTGTAATTCTTCGTGAGATTTCACATAATCAACATGCTGATGCATGTGGGGAGAGTACATAATCAGTTGCTCTTGATCAGAGACCACTTTGCATGAGAAAACAATCCAGCACTGGCATTCAAAAGTGTAAGGTCTGTGACAATTCTAATCGGAAACTAAAGTTATCAGGAAAATAGGGAAGCTGAAAAATTATTTTATTTGAACAAAATACAAAACACACAAGTTTTATACACTTCAGACTGAGAAGGGTTTATTGACTTATTCAGCTGGTTTAGTCTATGGATGTTAGTTGCAAATTCACAGATTAGATATTATTTTTTTTTTTTTTTGCCTTTGACTTCTACCAGCATCTCAGACAGATGGATATATGCGAGGTTGTCTCTTCCCTACTGGCTCTCTTTGTTTTATTCAGCAGCTATTGGATACCCTACAAATATGATGTAAGAGCTAAAGACAAACATCAGTTCCAGGTGGTACAAGTCAGAATGGGAAGTAGACCAGTACAGTTCCATCTACATCAGCCATTTTAAAAAGTATATCCCAATTAAAAAGATATCTACTTACTAATCCTGCTTTAAAAGGATTTTACACCCTTGTAATGATATAATCAATTATTCTGCATTAGATGCATATATTCTCTCCTATGATGCATGTCCCCCACGGAAGTTATCTACATCACCAAAACCTGGGTACTGCCTAACTGTACAATTGCACATAAGCATTTAATAATTGACTTAGAACTGGTAATTTTCTTGTATTTTTGTGCACTTGCAATGACTGCACAGGCAAATACAGGTACACAAAGTAGAATGAAACTGGGGCCTCATTAAAAATATGGTAATCACTACGATTAAGTAGAAGTTTTAGGACCAAAGAACAAGAAGTGTCACCAGATTGAGTCAATTCCCACTACAAACGCCACCACTTCGGACCTTGTTTGGGAACTAACAAAGTTCCCGTGTTGACCGTTATGGGGAAAGAGAATTAAAGGGTGGTTGTTTTTTTAGCACTATTCAGTTACAATTAGAATTTCTGCTTCAATAGGTCAGAATTTCAGGGCTTTCTGGAGGGAAAACTAGTAACATCTCAGCAAAGGAAGAAAGCCTGTAGTTCTTCCAGTTGTATAAATAAACTTCCAACTTAGTAGCTCTCAGTTTTATGAGGATTTCACATGCTATGCCACACACTTCAACACCCACAGGTGCAAGCTCAGGATCAGAAATACAAAAGCTTTACAATTACATACTGAAGTTTGTGACCGCATTAAATATAGAAGTCAGCTGAGCGCGAGGTTAAATACAAATTGTTGACAAATCCCACCTCAGAAAAAGTTGCATAAATTAAAATAACATCCCTCAGTAACAATATAATCTTTAGGAAGTTTGATATTAAAAAAAAAAAGATTAAAATGCCTTCCTCACACCTGCAAGGTGTGTTGGGTCTGTAAAGCAGTTAATTGGGTCATCAAAGACCTTGAAGACTAGTTCTTTACACAGCAATTAAACCATAAAGGAAGACAACTGTCAGTTCAAATTCAAATGGTTTTTATCTTCATCTAGTCAACAATCAGGAGTTGTCAATCAATACTCTGGTGCACTCATAACAGCTTCAAGCACTCTACAACTTACTCTCTGCTCTGATCATACATGTGCCTATGTGCACTTCAATTAAACCATTCATATCCCTGTTTCCTCTTTAGTATAAAGGAAATATTTGCCTCATAACCACCTTTCTCAAAGAATTATAAAAAAGAAAGTATAAAATTCAGCAGGAACTTCCACTTTATTAGCTCTCATTTTATACTTCTGTATAAACTTACAGTAAGCCCTTTTCCAGCCCTGAGACATAAATACCTTCATATTCCCCCAGTGGAACTCCAAAAGGATGACAGGAAAGGAGACAGCTTGACAGTTGATTTGCTGGTTCTCCCCATTTGCAGCAGTATTCACAGCAGGCACATTTGTACAAGTGCCTTGATATATATCCTAGGCTTACAGCTAAACTATAGATATACCTATACAAATGTAACAGTTTGGGTAAGAATGTCTGTGCTGAACATTCTGCTAAACAGAAGCAACTTAGAAAACATTGTGGAATTGTGCACCTTTGCAAGGAAAAAGAACATTCTATCTTTCTTGGTTATGTACACACACATGTGTATATCTATTGGGAAGAAGGTCATTTCACCTGGCCCCTTTTTAAATTATTCATTGTTGCACACACAGATTTTTAGTACTATAAAAGGTCACTCCTGATTCTGCAACGCTTTTTTGTGGAGTAAAGAAGCATCCCATGAATATGCAGACGCACACCCCTGTAACACTTCAGTCACTGTGCATTAATGTGTGCTCTCTGTATATTTCAAAGTCAAACAAATAATACCCATCATGAACATGAATTTCTAATATCTTCTATATTTCATTTTAAATGAAATGTCAAAATGATGGAAAATATTTTCCAGAAAGTTTGCAAAGGGCAGTGTCTACTAAAAAGCTGCAATATGTAATTCTGCACTGGTGCAAAACATCATTAAAAGGGACACTGCCACAGCTTAAATCAGATTTTTAAATCAGTATTTTACTTACCTTTGTCAGTCCTTACATAGAGTAAACTGAGAATGGAAATCTGTTTGCAATCCTGATTTGTCATTCTCCAATTACAATAGCTAGTCAGATTTCCCTGCAGCTGAGACTATGGATGCCAGTATACCCTTTTTCCCTTTGTTATGCAGTATCATGTTGACATAATATTTACAAAACACACTAAGCTGGAAGCCAAGTTTGGATGGGTGGTGTCTGCAAAACATTGATTTGCCTGGCTCTGTCACATGTAAAAGTGCTTTTCTACATTTATTCACCAATAGTGGTTCAGCTTACAAAGCACTGAGGAAGTCTTAATCAGTTTACGTGGGTATTCCAGTCACTCATATTCATAAGTTGCCCTTTACATCAACAAACAAGGCCCAGCAGCTCTCCCCAGCTGTTTCCAGCTCCTTGAATTGGCATCTTACTCCTGTCCTTGGCAATCCTCCCTTCCTCATAGTACTTAGGTTGTATTTTTTGTAGTTGCTCAACAGCCTGCTTACCTGTCACGTAGGTAGCAGCTTCTGATGCTTGAGGAGGCCAGTTTAGCTATCCTATATGCCCAAGTTCTTACTGAACATGCCAGGAACAGTTGTTACCTATATCTCTCCCAGGCCCCAGCAATTCTGTTTTCCCATCCTCTACTTCTCGCTCCCCAAACTTTCCATCCTCATCCCCCTACCAACAGGAACATCAGTGCTTAAATCTACTTCGCTCTACCCCAGACTTCTTACCCATCACTTCCCACAACCCCAGATTGCAGTCAGCCCACCTTCCCCTCAGCAGCAGTGCTTCTCAGAACATCCCCCTTACATGCATCATGATGAGAGACCACAAACACACAATTCTTTCTGGCAAATATGAAAGTGTTTAGCCTGAACAACCAACAGAAAGGTAGGCAGTGCTTTTTTATTTCTCTTTGGAGTAATCCAACAGTTAGTAAACAGATATGCATGCCTTTGACATGCTACAGGTACAAGTTATTTCTCAGAGTCAGCCCTTCAAGGCCACGTACCAGTATAACCTCTCCATTTCCAGTGGTAGAGTATCTCCTCCCATCAAAAGAGCAGTTCCTGACTGAAAACCCTGGACTTTAACTTCAGCAGGTGCAATTTACAGCAACACCATTAATTCAAAGGAACTAAGCCAATTTATGCCTGCAAAGGTTGTTAACAAATACCTAGCTAATAAATGCTGCTGCATCCGATCAGAAGTAGCAAAATCAGCTTACCAAATTTCTTCCAAAAAAGAATGAGTCAGATTTCCTTCTTTTTATTAGTATAAACATTTTGCCTTAACTACTAAAGCTTTCTGTATGCAACCCTTTTGATCTTCATGCATTTTTAAAAAAATAGCGTCTCAGTGACTGCTTCAACTAGAATTATACGATCAGGTGCAATACAGTCTCTTTAGTCAATGTTTTAAGCCTTTTAGCATCTTGGCAAGTTGCAGGCTGCCAACTACCACTCATTTTTCCCCCACAGCTGTTCTGCAAATGCTTTTTTAACCATACATAGATTTCGTTTATAAACCTGTTTTGGACTTTCTGCCTCCCTCAGTTTACCCACCTCCAAAAGAGCCTGTCTTCCACCCAGGGAATGATACTTGACCTCTGCAGCTCTAACATAAAATATTCTTAGGCCACACAGCATAGATTCCAGACAGTCCAAACACTTTTTCCTTATATAAGGACTGTCAGTGCTTCTCTTATTTCTCATAAAGGAACTGAAATTGCACTGCTCAGGAGGTGAGAGGAAAAGGTGTGTTTGCTTGAGGGGATTGCTTTCTTCCAAAGTGAATTGCGCTATTCAAACCCACACATTTCCTCTTTCAGCTCACACACTGGGTCTTTGGTTTGTGTGCCAGTGGAACTTTGTTAACCCAGTAAGTTCATCTTTCACTAGGTTAGCTATGTTCATAAAGAGAGATTAAGTCATTAAGACAAGTGACATAATTAGCTAAGGAATACAGAGGAGTGGGTTTTAGGGGGTGGTGGGTAGGTTTTTTATGTCAGTATAGTCTCAATTTCTTTCAACATTGTTATTTCAGACTCGTCATCCTCCAAACACAGTTCACGCAGATGAAAAGATGAATCTTACCAAAAAGAGAAAGCATTGATTTTCAGGCAGCAAATGAATCTCTAATGTCCATACTAGCTGCACTGTGATCTCTAGCAGATAAATTATTAATGCAAGTGTATGAACATCATTTTGTTGTGATTAGATTTCACTTAAATTTTAATTTAAAAAAAGTCACAGGGGATCGAAGAAGCAGTCACATAAGATAAGCGAGTCAGTCAAAGTTTTATTTTTCATGTTTGTGTGCTGGGATTATCTGGAATCTTATCATTCATGCAGCAAATTACCAAGAACTACATTAAAAATGTGTATAGCCATTTTCATTTTTGAAAGATTCAAGACTATAAATAATTAAGTGGGTGAGACATCTGTTATTTATGAGCTGAAATGACAGTTTTAATTTAGTTCTTCGTTTAGCTGAGGCTGACGTATTGAGAGTATGTAAAAGAAAACATATGAAATATTTTAAAATGACATCTCACAGAGCTTAAACTTTCCAAGGGTGCAAATCAAACACTGTTGGGTTTTTTGTTTGTTTTGTTTTCCTTCAAGGCTCATCAGAAAACACTCTTCATTCATGACCTAGTATTGTATGCCCATGTGGAGTCTGATGACAAGGTAGAGAAACCACACTGGCTTCACAAAATAAATCAGCCGTGTTACATCTTTACAGACATTCTGAAGAGACAAATTGTTTCCTCAGCACATGGATACCAGTCAGACATGTTGCTCAAACCACAGTACTGTTATGAAGCAGGTATTTCCTATACTTTTCCCATCACTTTTCTCTCTACAGCTGTACTCTAGCACTTCTGTACCTAAAATATTACACTGACCTTTGTCAGTGAACGTGTGAAATTCATAGACTTACTTTCTCCCAGGGCAAACGGGAACTTGGTTTATTAACAGATAAATGGGAACATACGCAATGATACCTATACCAGTCCTGATGCATGTCCTATTGTGAATGCAAATATTCTGTGTGAGCAAATAAAGAACTCCAAAACCTCTGTAACAAGGTTTTCATAGAGCTGGCTGAGTCAGATAAAAATTAAAGGTGCTCATCTCTATCTTGCAGACTTGCCTGCTGAAACTTGTGCTTTGATTTGGGGAGGAAAGCCTGTCTTCTTCCAAAACTATTGCTTTTCTCTCTCTTTCTTTTTCTTTTTAAAAGACAAAGTCTATGTAACATAAAATGATTCCTTAGGAACAGGCCTTTAAAGCTTCTCCCTCATGACTGACTGTTGAAACTACTTAACATTTCATATGTTTGCTAACACTGAAAGAAAAGGGATTGGGCCCATATTACAGATTTACTTTTCAAACTACTTCTTCAGACTTCATTAAACAAAAAAAGTAGTAACTGGAACATAAACGCAATTTCTTAAAAGTTATATATATAGTGATGCCAGTTATTTGTATAAACCCCAGACTCAAAAAGCATATGTCATTCAAAACCCAAGGACGCAGAAGTCAGAACTCCAGAACTGAAGAAAATAGATGCTATTATTTGTATAAATTATCATTACAATCAATTTCAGATCAAGTTTACCTTGGAATTGACTGTCCCTATTCTCTATTTGAGAAAGGCAAATTCATAGTTTGATGATACCAGGGGTGGGAGGGAGTGGAATTCCTCTAAGGTGGAAGTTTTCCAATAGAGAGGAATGCCATAATTTTTCTCAGACTGAGGAGAATCACGTCTGGATTCCCAAGTGATCAGCTTGGGATAGAACTGCTTTTCAGAGGTGGTATACATACACAGTTTTCACTAAAACCAATGGTAGTCATCACTGCTCTTTCTCTGGAAAACACTGCAGAGAGAGAAAGCGTTCATCAAACATGTTGAATCTAGTGATAAAGAAGGGGGGCGGGAAAAAAACCTGGAAAGAGGCCTAAGTCCAGACACACGAGCTTTGTAATAACAAGCTATCTTTTATTAGATCAGTGATGAGAGGCAGACACAAAAGGCAAATATTCTAGCTGGTCTCCTAAGAGACTTTGTCTGTCCCTATGAACATTGCATTTCTTCAATCCTAGGCCGTCACTAACAGAACATTACTGCCATGTCTGGAATTTGTAGTAAGTTTCTTTTGGTATCAGCTAGTTTCACAAAGAACCAACTAAATATTCAGAACCTCAGGGTAGTATAACCCTCCCAATGTTACACAACTGTAATGTTTAGTTTTGATGAAGCACAGAAGAATACCAATGTCTCAGGTTTTTGTTTCTTCACCTACTACAATACAAGGAAAAATGCATTTGAAAAACCTGTGGTTTACATCTCTTCTCTTAAAGAAGGCAACATAAAGTAATATGATAGATCATTCCCGCAGAAAAAAAGTAAAAGACTCTCTCTGCACCTCATCTCATTTCTCATTGGTCATTGCCCATCTGTTCAGCAGGATAAAAATGGGAAGTATTAGGGGTTTGCGCCATACACAGAAAAAAAAAACCAACAGTGAAAATAAGGGGGAAAAAATAGAATCTATTCAAACAAGCTAATCTTCCAGTGAAAAAAGAATAGATTTTTTTCACATAGTGTTCACATAATATGTAAACAAATACTGTTCTCTGCCCCAATATATAGCAGTTGAGATACTTAGAAAAAGGAAACCTGGAAGAAGGCAACAGGTGTTGAGGAGCATTCAGGCCAAAAAACACCTGCTGTAGATGTCAAGAATATTGAAAGAAATTAGGGACATACAAGAGGAAAAGCACATGTGGAAGCTAGAAAAGTAACGGTGTCAGAAGAAAAATTAAAAATACTAATCACACAGATGAATTTAAAAGCTTCTAGCTAAGCACTGCTGAGATGGCCACCCCATGAGTATAATCATTTGTAGCCACAGAAGTAAATTTCCGAAGTTGCAACCTGATGTAAACTTGGTCTGACTTTACAAAGATGTACAACTTCATTTCAAAGCCGTCTTTTTTTTTTTCCTTTTTTTCTTCTTTTTTTTTTTTTTGTCATCAGAAGAAACTAATATATGTCCTGAAAACAATTGAAAACAATTAATAAAAGATAAGAACATGAGCAGGACTATCTTAAGATAGTCTTTTAGAGCATCTGGAAGTCAGATGTCAACTGGGTGGCTTTGAGTGATGAGAGAAACACCTGCTGCAGCCCCAGCACATGGGAGCTGTTTCAGCAGTGCAGCCCTGGACTGCCTGATCTACAGAAATATACTGCATCTGCAGAACACTTTCTGTTTAGGTCTACTTGAAATGCAGATTCATTTGAAGGTCATAGATCATTATGTATTTTAAATTTGTATTTTAATTTTAATTTTAATTTAATTTTATTTATATATAATTTTATTATAACATAATATATTATATATATTATATATAAATTTTATAATATATTTAATATATAGAATATAAATTTAAATGTAATTTAAAGATGTATTTTAAAATTATTAATGAAGTACTACTTTATTTTTATGAGTCAAATTTCATTAGGAAACTCTAAAAGATGTATAGAACAGAAATTACAAGTGAAACTACCAACAGCATGGCTTCTCATAGCCCGACGCAAAAGAAGAGACACATGCAAGTGCTCTGAGCCAACAAAAGTATTTATTATTTATATGAACCAAAGCTCTAAGCCTAGCAGTCAGAAGGTATTAGCTCTCAAAAAAAAGGAGGCCATCTCTCCACATTTTTTCTGGAAATGGCTCAGTGGTTATCTGTAACAGGCAGAGAAACATTTGACAGTTTGGTGGGCACACTGAGAAAGTTTGCTTGCCAGGCAACAGCCCAGTGGCCTTTGGTTCACTCAGGGATGCAGCAGCACTGAGGGGGCTAAACCCTCCTACCTCAAGACTCACAGCTATGAGTCTACACAGGGTTAATACCAATTGCTTTAGCCACTTGGCAGATTCCTTCAGCAGAAAAGCACTGCTGGCACCAATTAAAGAACAAATAGGTAATATTTGCTGTCACTTAACAGCCCAAGGACAGCAACTGATAAGTGCAGGGCACTAAAAATTGAACCACAGTTCAGCTCAACTAATCTGACCACAAACTAATGACCTAAAAACTAAAAACATAACTAATTGAACTAATCTGACCACGAACCTGAACTAATTTGACCATGGTCAGATTAGTAAAAAAGTTTTGCCATCACAGAAGATAGGACTGACCATGGTGTAAAAGAAAGTAAAAGGCAGACAGGTGCTGAAACGGAAAGATCCGCTCTGTAGACAGGTTTAGTATTCAGTATCTGAAAAGGGTGCTCTCAGCTTATTACTGTATCAAACAAGGTGTATGTCATATGTTGCGGAAATTCACACAGGTTCTGTCCCCCATTTGACTACCATGCTATTCTTGCAGCAGGGGGTTGGGGCATTACAGAAAACATTGCCAGATTTAAAAGAGAGGTGTATATACATTACCTATTAAAAACATCAGAAAGTGTTCAAGATGAATTAAAGGTTTTGTTATTTACTGCAAACTCACTTTCTCACCAAAGAAAATCTAAATAACACTAATTTTAAAGCAGGGAAGTGGCAGACTTCACTATCTGTATCAACACTGATCTCCTATTAAAAATGAAGGGAGAGTAGGTTAAAAATCATAAAGTTAATCAACCCGTCACTTGTATTCTTCCCAATGTACCACTGAAAGAGCTTAATACTAGTATGACCTTTGCAAAGTCCAAGGATTATGAATTCTGTAGCCATTATTGGTAAAATAACTCCAAACTACAGAATATTTATCTTTCTCCACATTAGTGCTACAAAAAGAGTTGATCAAAACTTGCCATTTTTGCTTCCCCAACAAAAGTAGTCAGAATAAAAAAAAAAATTCCCGAACTAGAGTAAATCTGGAAAATAAACGCTTATTCAAAATAAAACTCAAAGTTTCATATTAATTATAGTCTTTTCTGAAAAACAGTTGTCACAAAATTATAGAATATTATGAACTAACACAAAGGTTTTGAAGACAGTTTTGCCTCTAGTTCATGGAGGCTGTTTCTACTTTTTCAGCAAATGTCAAAATATCACACTTTCTCATTACAATTACAAATGTGAGACCTTGATTTTAATTACAGGATGTTTCAGTGAGTGCTAAACTGTGGCTATCAATAAGATATTTTTTAAAAAAATAAAATTAAAAAATGGACCAGCTTGTCTGTTTCTCTGCCAGGAAGTGTCAGTAACAGGACACAGTGTACCCCAGTACAGTACAATAACGTATATCTTGTGCCAATACTACTGACATGTCAGGAAATGATGGAAGTCATAATAAGGTATGTGATCTCCTGTCCCAATACTACTAACTTAATAGGATATCATGAAAAAATAATTTGACATAAATACTTTCAAAAAAATGTTGGAACAAAATTTTATTTTTTAAATGAAAGCACTAGACGGAGAGGGAATTAAGAAGTTTCTTTGAGACTGATGTGATTTCATGACAAAAAACACAAACAACATTATAATTGGGACTGGAATACTACTTCAAACTACATTCAAATATAAGCATTTTTTCTGTCCACTAAAAGTACCCTCAGGAGTTAAAAATCATAAATAGATAGTCTGTTGGATAAACAGCTGAATGCCTTTCTAATCCACCGATACAATAGAAAGAACAAACCATTTGTCATTCTATAACAATGCTTTGAAAATGGGGGAAAACAAGTTGATAGGATTTTAGGTCAGTTTACTTTTTAATTATTATGATAGGAAGAAAGAAAATCCAGGTCTAAGATTTAAAAGGATGAACAGCTCTGCATGTGCAAATGATGTTTCACCACAATTTAAGTACACATGTAACTATTTTCAAGCTGTTATGTGCAAAACAAAAGTAATGGAAATTTGTATTCTCCTCCCACTTGCATAATAGCTGACTGCATTTAATTGAAACCTTCCTGAAAACTTCTGAGCTGAGACTAATGATGGCAGTTTTGAGACAGCAGAATTTTTCAAAAATAGTTGGTGGGGATAAAAAGAGGGCTATAATGAAAGTCTGTTTGCAACATTAACTAGAGCGTTTACTGGTGCAGAAATACCAGAAATTATCAACATACATCTTTGCTCATCTAGGCTGCAGATAAAACTCATATGGCAAAAAGCAAAATTCTTCACTGGATTTCCACAAGTACAAGGTATATTATCACAGAATGGTCAGGGTTGGAAGGCACCTCTGGAGATCATCTAGTCCAGGGGTCCTCAAACTTTTTAACCAGGGGGCCGGCGCGCAGATGAAGTGGCAGGCAGTCATCTGCGGCTGCTTGGTTCCCCCCCCAAGCCCCTAGCGGGGGGGGGGGGGGGGTGTGTCTGTAAATACCGGGGGCCGGATTGAGGACCCTGGGGGGCCGTATCCGGCCTGCGGGCCGTAGTTTGAGGACCCCTGATCTAGTCCAACGCCCTGCTAAAGCAGGTTCTCCTACAGCAGGTTGCACAGGATCACATCCAGGCTGGTTCTGAGTATCTACAGAGAAGGAGACTCCACAGCCTCTCTGGGCAGCCTCTTCCAGTGCTCCGTCACCCTCAAAGGAAACAAGTTCTTCCCCATATTCAGATGGAACCTCCTGCGTTTCAGTTTGTGCTCCTTGTTGCTGGGCACCACTGGAAGGAGCCTGGCCCCATCCTCCTGCCACTTGCCTTTAAGGTATTTGTAGACATTGCTAAGATCCCCTCTCAGTCTTCTCCAGGCTGAACAGGCCCAGCTCTCTCAGCCTTTCCTCATAAAGGAGATGCTCCGGTCCCCTCATCACCTTCGTAGCCCTTCACTGGACCCTCTCCAGGAGTTCCCTGCCTCTCTTGAACTGGGGAGCCCAGAACGGGACACAGCGCTCCAGCTGCGGCCTCACCAAGGCAGAGCAGAGGGGCAGGATCACCTCCCTCAACGACCTGCTGGCCACCCTCCTCCTAACGCACCCCCAGGATCCCGTTGGCCTCCTTGGCCACCAGGGCATGCTGCTGGCTCATGGGCAACTTGCTGCCCACCAGCACCCCCATGTCCTTCTCCACAGAGCTGCCCTCCAGCAGGTCAGCCCTGCGCCTGTCCTGGTGCGTGGGGCTGTTCCTCCCCCGGTGCAGGACCCTACACCGGCCTTTGCTGAACTTCATGGGGTTCCTCTCCACCAACCCTCCAGCCTGCCCAGGTCTCGCTGAAGGGCAGCGCAGCCTCTGGTGCATCAGCCGCTCCTCCCCGTTTTGTGTCATCAGCAAACCTGCTGAAGGTGTGCTCTGTCACTTCATCCAGGACCGCACCCAGTAGTGACCCCAGGGAACACCACCAGCTACAGGCCTCCAGGCTAGACTCTGTGCCCTTGATCACAACCTTATCCTATTTACCTCAAAAGCTTAGTATAAAAGAGAAATATTTTCACTTTGATTTCTACAAGCCACTTGCTTGAGTTCTGCGAAGTAGAGAAAACTACCTGTAGATGTACAACAAAACATCAAGGGCAAATCTTGAACAAATAAGAACTATCTTAGCATTTCTCATGTAAGTTGTCCCAGTCATCGTTCAGGCATGAAATAAAGGTTTTGTTGACTGCAATAACAAGAAGTGATATTTCAGTACAGTGTATCAGAAAAAAATGTCTATATCATTGATCAGTTCATAAAGACATTTACAGACATATCTGGGAAAAAAAGTAGATATTTTATGTAAAGACAACCTATCTCTGAAATAATTCAGTAGTCTCTAAACTAAGGTAAAAGGTATGAAAATTAAGAAATTGTGATGTGTCCCAGTGCATATAATTTACTGTTTACAGGAGACTGAGGGCTAGATGCAGTAAAGGACATAAGCTCAGATTTTTACTTAGTACATAACTATAATAGCCTAACATCCTTCCTGTTGTACTTAATGTCCTGTATGCCAATGTCAGGACACATGGGACACCCAGATGCTTGCCTTCTGCCTAGAATCTTTCTGAAACACAGAAGTAAAGCATCTCTTTGTCTTAGGAAGCCACCAAATGAGCACATTTTAAAAGTTAGGGCTCTGTTTCTGTGAATGCTTCATGACTTATTTTTCAACAGAAGCATGATCCGAGTGTACATGTTACCTAGCTCTACATATAGCACAGGCTAATACTCGTGAACTTAAATGTTGCATTCTTGGGTGGCTTCTCAAGTAGAAGAAAAAGTCAGATCGTGAGCTCTGCTGCCTGATGTAAAAGAGCCAACAGACAGAAGAGGATCAGCGTGCTACAGAGAATGATGTGTGTCTCAGAAACATCAAAACACAGCACCAAAGGAAAACAGGAATTTTCTCCACTTACCCTACACCCAGCTCCTTACATGGTTTCTGTTCCATTTTAAATAACAGACTTCCTAACTTCAAGCATATAAAGCATAAATAAGTGAACAAAAATGAATAAAAGTACCTAGGCTTTCCTTCGGTGTTTAAGACCAACAAAAACAAACCAAAAAGCCAACAAAAAAATCAACCCTCAAACAAACCCAACAAATTGCTTCATTGTCTACAAATAAACCACACACAGAAATATCTGTCATTGTCAAGTTCCTTCCCTTGGATTTCTTGCACTGAGAATCCAATTTAGAGGTATATTTCTGTAGTGCAATGGTGCACATTCACTTATTAATCAGTGGTATTTGTTCCCTCTGGATATATTTTTGAAAAATTCTTTTAATCCAACCTTTCTTTTCAGGGTGGCAGTCAAGACAGGAGGCAAAACAAAATTAACTCTGTACCAAGCTACCAAGCTGCATGACTCAGCACTACTACCACAGATACTGAAAATTCAGCTGTGGAAAGGCACAAAGTGTTCATAAATACCTAACAAGGCCTGCTTTTCTTACTTGCCAAGCTCAGTCTGAGAAATTTGTTTATGGACTCACGGCAGTGAGGAACAGGAAGGTAAGGATACATTTGTGTGGGATGGACAGCCGGTCGTGAGCCGATCCAAGCAGTATTTCTGCATAGCGTAGCACAGTCCCACTCTGCAAGAGAATGTTAGTGCAGTACTGGACTCAAGGTAACATTGCTTCTGCTGAGCTCTGCAAGCTTGCACCACCTGAACAACTTCCTAAGCTTCACATAGCTCACCGATATCTATCTTAGTACAAAAAAGCCATCCAAAACAGTTTCTGCCACCAGCACAATAGAGTAACGTCAACTACTACACCACCCAAAAACAATACCTCCTTCCACTTCCAGCACATCTGGCCACATGAGGCTTAGCTTGGTTCTTTAGATGTATCCTCAGGATAACGCAGAGAAAACTAACTGCAGTAGCATGCCATAGCTATATAGTGGGCACACTGATTATATCCAGCTGGCAACAAACTGTCATTTAGGGGAAGAGCATGTACAACATCAACCTGTGATTCTATCCAGGTAGTAAACTCTATAAAGCTAATCAGCTGAGTTTTGCTTAGTGTTTATACAAAATTTCACATATTGGAACTGTGATATTCATTCAAGCCTTGCAGTAATAAGGACCAGTAATAACAGTCAAAAGCACATCAGCTTTACTGAAGTTTAAATGAATGCTGTCTTCAGGATGTTCAACCTTTCCTGCCTTTGAAGAAAAAAAGAAGGAAAAAAAAACAACCTAAGACTGTTCATCTTATGTCTTGTGACTAACAAGGGAAGAGGAAAGGAAAGTATGTGTGTGCTATAGTTCTTAAAAAAAACAAAGCCATAGATTTGATGCAGGTCATAAACCTGCCTAGACATATGGGCATACACTGCACTCTGATACTCCAAGGAGTAGCTGCTCACATTTAAAATCTGAGTAAACAGGTACGTACCACAACCAACTTTCTGCAACAACGTTCCCCTACAGATCTGCATAGCTATGATAGGTGAAGAGAAACAGCAAAGTGTTTCCAAAGGGAGGACAAACTCCATGCTGGATAGATCAACCTGCTCTAGTCCCAAGACCCATGACCTTACACAGTTTCTGTGGTATGCAAGGCTGCAAATCATTACAGCTTAATAAAGCTCTAACAGAAGGGCCAGCCCTCTGCTTTGCTCCATGCATCTCTGGAGAGAGTGAACTGACATCCAATAGAATGGTAATCAATACATACCTGCCAAAAGCCATGTACATAAATTATAGATGAAGGATCATTTAAATACATCCAAACAGCACAGTGAGCCCTTCAGATGCACTTGAAATGTAGATCTTGTTATATGAAAATCAGTTTGTGATACATAATTGTATGGGGAACATTTTTCAACAGAGGCAGCTCACATGACACACTCCGGCATAGGCAGAAGACCAGCTGCTTCAGAGACAATACCATCAGACTAAGAACACAGTAAACCGCCAGGTATTGCCTGCTTTCCCAAGGTCCAGCTCCTTTATATTAACCGTAATTTACCTTAAGGTATCGATTGCCTTCACCAAGGTGTTTCTTGCTTAGTGATTCTACGCCATCCATTGCCTGCTTCTTTGATCACTTTGTCCTTCAAGCCAAGGAGTGCTGAAGGCACTACTAAAAACATCAGTCATCTGCTGGCCTTCCCTTTGCTCAAGGATCTGAGCTAAATAAAAGCACACATCATCATTTGCACTTGCTTACACCACATTTGCACCAGAATAATTTCTTCTAGAGCACTTTCTCAGCCATATGTCCTGTCTTCAGCAGCACTACACAGATTTACACCAGTCAAGCATACAGCCTGCAAACTCTACATAAGCACAAGAGAAAAATCAAAGCCACAGGAGACCTGTTCTTTTTGTGGTGCCAGTCAGAAATGAACTAAAGTACTGACAACAAGTCCATGCATTTGTCATGAGCAAATGTCTCATTTTTCATCTTCTTTATCTCTCTCATGCATTTTCTCCTCTACTTATCACTTGTTTCTCATCTATTCTTTAAATGTTAACTAAGGAACATGAGAAAGAGCAATCCAATTTGATTCAGAGATGTTTCCTCTCCGCTGAGGAAGGGGTAGACACCCTCAAAAATAGGAAACTCACAGAACTTGATTTTACAGCAAGTACCAGGGAGTAAATTACTACTCCAGAGACAATTCTACCTAAATCACAATAGCTGGCTACTTCAAAAGTATATTAGATTAGTCTATCTTTATTTTGTCATATGCAAGGTGTGGACAATTTCACATGGTAGCTACCGCATTAGACAACAGATCAGATAATTTGCTCACTAACTAAAAGTGTTGTTTCCATCACTGACCTAAGAGAAACTGGGAGGTTCTTCTGATGTTAAACTTAACTGAAATCTCCTTCCTTCTTTCCCATGTATAATACACTTACAACTTCTGAGCCTGATATGAAGAAACTGCAGAAAGAGCCTATGTGCAGAGGTAATCCAGCATGCAAAAGAGAAAACTTGCAAGAGTAACTGATACAGCAAGTTTTGCAGCAGCAAACACGTTTTTATCACCAAGATCATGCCTAGCTTTTCTCAACTTAATCCTTTTCTTGAGGAATACAACTTCATAGTCTGCCCCTAACATAGCTCCTATAATCAAAATTACTTCATTCATAATTTAATACCTCCCAACTTTTAATATCTATTCAGCTACATGCAAGAGTGAAATAGTCCATTAAAATTTTGCCCAAGCAATTCTATTGAAAAACTTACCTTTCCCTTACTGTAAAATCTTTGTCTAGCTTGAATTTAAGCTAAGGGAAGTTGCTCTGCTCACAACTGCAACTAAATCCCATGAGCACAGGACTCAAATTGGTTCCTAGTGTTCCTATGCAAAATGGCAAAAAGCAGCTAGAAATGTGCTCAACCCTGAGCATTCCTGTAGCACAGAGGAAATCCCTGGCTGACAGCTGATTCTACAGCCAGCACATGTAGTACTAGAGTTTAGTTTATATAACATCCAAGTGCCTGAGTGCAAATGCAGAAATAGCGCAAGAAAATGGGACTAATAAATTGGTTAAAGAGCACATTCCCTGCCTTAAGCTCTGTGCTGCCACATAGCTGTAACCCAAGTCATTCAGGTAAATTAACACAAGTTGCAGTCACCACAGCAGCATGTATACCAATATAGATTGGTTTGATTCCACGTACCCACAAATGCATAAAATCAGACCAGAAGCCGTTTACAAAACATCCAGACAAGGACGTGGCATAAGCCCTTTCCAGTCCATATGCAGTCCTGACTAGAATCACTTAGCACACAAGAGCAGAGGGTGAGGTCTGAATATAACACTGATTTCACAAGGTCCTCTAGCCCAGCATGACATTACTGCTTTCACCCAGACCATGCCCTTCCCCAGGGGAGCAGCGGAGAGTCTGGATTTAGCTAAGAACAGTCTAAAAAATGCCTTTTCTTACATCCAACTGCCAGCCTAGGGTGCTGGTGTGGCAGCGCCTTCCATCCAGCCACATTGGCCACAGGAACCATTCACGTTTCCCCATTCTGCAGCCCTTCCCTTCACTTTCCCACTGGGAGAGCAGGAATGGGAGCAGAGGAATTAGTAGAAGGAAAAACTGTTGCTGGGATTATTTACAGATAGCCACATAACATGAAATTTTAAAAGGACGTACCTGTGCATGCGTTTCATTGCTGTAGTATATGAGATTGGTTACATAACAGTTACTCTAATAGAGGAAAAGGCGCAAAACATTAATAAAGCACACTGAAGTTCACTTGAATTGAGGAGATAAGATTGCACTGCCAGTTGGCAGTCAGACAGTCTAGCAATGTCAGGCATCTTTGTCTCCTGATAAGAGAGAAAGCAAATGCTGAATGTAACCTCTCTGGAGCGGTATCTGATGTGACTGGTGGACATTTGGTTAAGTGTTCATTATGTCTTTTTAGCCAAGACTTAAAAATGCAAATACCAGGTACTGTAACTCACAGCAGATCAAGGTGGAAGGTATATCTCCCCAGCCAAATAACCTAAGAATATTCTAGGTCAAACTACAATAGATTTAGATGTACAGGTGAAGTACCCAAAATATGACATCACTTACAGATGCAAACTAGAATAAAACTGCAAGAGTTTAACTGGTCAACAGTCAGTATGACTCTAGGCAGAAGTCTCTGTAAATTGTACTTACGTTGTGCCAGAAATATAAGCGGCAAAACCAAACACAAATCTGCTTTTATATAAATTAAAGCATAGCAACACTCCCAACCACAACTGTTAATCTGGATACACTAATTTATTAGTAACACTAAAGCAATCAACTAAATGACAATAACTGTAGTAACAGCAGTTACAACACACTGCAAGTTCAGAGGAAACCAGGTAATGCCTGACAAATAATATCAAAACCTTACCATGACCTCATCATTTTTCACTTCCATAGCACGCTAGGCTAAGAAAGTGACAATGCAATCACACTTTTACACACAACCAGCTCCTGTCACGCATGCCACCATATTTAGTACAGCCAGATGAAGCAGGATTTTATTCCAAGTTTAGTGAAGCTGTGCTGTAATGGAAGAAAGGGAGAGAGACTGTGAGATCAAATGATGAGCTCAGAAAGCCTTGGCAAGAGTAACAGGGCTTAAATGAAAGCTTAGAGGTCAGAGAAAAAAAGAGGAGGAGTTCAGACAGATAGGTCTATCTACCTTCTTTGCGTATTACTAAGGCATTCAGGCCACTTCCACTTCTTGGCAATGCCTACCAAATGTTTCAAGGGAGCACCAAGCATTCTAAAAAGCTGGGTGTGACGCTGAATGCACATAGCATCTCCCCTGTACTTGCTTCCTTTCCTCCTGTTTGTTTCCTTGTATTATTGCATTTCACTCTTTCCTCCTTTTGTTTCACTTTTCCTTTCAATATGCTTTTAGGACCAGCCCATGCTACTGCAACTGCCTTGCCAAAGATGCATTTAGGCCAAGTTTGACTGTGTACGAGTCTGCTCTCTTGCTGAGCAGGCTGAGTGAAATCCACAAAAAAAAAAAACGTACTGCACAAAAAAAGAGAGTCACTGGCAAACCCAATTTCCAGTCAAGCAAAACTGTCCACAAACAGCAAATATTTTTGGCCAAAGGAGAAAAAAAACAACAAAACACCTGCATGGCCTAAGAATGAAAATACTATGTTAAATACTGAAATTGTTCTATAGAATTAAGCAGAGTTCCGAAGGTTAATTAAATAAAACAAAAAGATGTTGACTAAGCAGTTTCGCATCCTTCATTTTTGTACTTGCCCACTAACAAAAACCAACTTTCTCACAGCTGAGCATTGCAAACCGATGTTGCAGTGCAGACCATAGAACCCAAAAAGCTGTACAATTTTTTATTAACATGAACTGCCCATACATTGAGGATGATATTGTCATTAGAATTCAGTCAGCTGTTTCACTACATAAAAATAATACAGTTCTTTCTGAAATATGCTGGTAAATACTACCAAGACCTCAAAGAGAAAGGGGTTTTGTTATTGTACTGTACTGGGTCTGGCTGAGCCCCACAGCAGCCCCTGTAGCCCCAAGCTTTATGTTGGTAGCCAGAAAGGTGGTGGGAACACACCAGTGTGTTGCTGCTGCTGAGCAGCGCCGGCCCAGCACCAAGGCTGCCTCTCCAGCATTCCCACCACCACCGGTACGCTGCGGGTGGGCAGGATCTTGGGAGGGGACACAGCCGGGACAGCTGACCCACGCTGACCAAAGGGGTATTCCATACGATGTCTGCTCAGACATAAAAGCTAAGAGAAAGGAGAAGGAAGGGGAAGCATTCCTTATTTAAAACATTCGTCTTCCAGAGGAACCCCTAAGCCTGCTGAAGCCCTGCTTCCCGGAAAGTGGCCAAACATCACCTGCTGATGGGAAGCAGAGAGTAACATCTGTTTTCCCTTGCTTCTGAACAAATGACCTCCACTTTTGTGCATGCAACCTTTGTTATTGCTTCATTAAGCTGTCTTTAATTCAACCCAGAAGTTTGGGGGTTTTTTCCATCTAATTTTCTCCCCAACCCTGTTCTGCTGAGGAGAGGCTTAGTGAGCACCTGGTGTCCAGCCAAGGTCAACCTACCACATGTACACATCCTTCAGTTGACCTTTAGATGTTGCTGATCTGGGGCTACACTAAAATAAATCCTTACATTTTCCGATCTTTTCCTCATCCTATTACAAGTTTGATTTACATATAATTTCTACCTAAATAGGGTTTCTATTGTTGAGATTATAACATCTATATAGACATGTTACTTTAATGCTTGAAGATCTGGGTCTGGCCAACAGAATCTGCAAGCTAGTATCGAACTACTTCCAGTGAAAATAAATGCAGCCCGAACTACATGCCTCTCCACTTATGTCTACACGTGGTCTTAGCATTGCTCCTGTTTAACAAAGGGTGTCAGCAGCTTTACCTGCATGAAGAGTTGAGTTACTGAGTGATCCATGAATGACACGGATCCATGGAGGACAACACAAAGAGGACTTGATCATAACAAGCCATGACCAACAGGACAACACAAGCTAAAAATAAGCATAGTGAGCCTTGGTGGGATTTCTGGGTTAACAAGTAACAGGAGAATACCTGAAGTTGCTGGAATATTGTACCATTGATACCAGCATACACTAACTTGATGAGAAGCCTGTGCTGACACCTGGATATTTAAAAAAAAGACACAGCAAAAAGGATACAGAGCTGGTACGCCCACATCTGTCATCACAAAGAAGCAAAAAGTGCAAGGTACAACAGTTACAGATTGGCACTGAGCTGGCAACACAACCTTACGCTGAGAAAAGTCAAAGCAAGGATCCAGTCCCCAAGGCTTGACTGCACCTGCTTGCTGGAGTGATAATTGGGGCAGGTCTCAGTTAACTCTGCACATACACATTTCTGTTTAAAGCTCCTCTGACATAGTCTGTCCCTCATTGGGTCCACTTACTAAATAGAGCTTAACAGCGTCATGTTGTTTTGTGTGCCTTTTCCGATAGGGAAAGAAGGCGGCCAAAGGACTCTCCATGCTGAGACGCATGGTTTAGCCAAGGCATCCTGCTGCTGCCGCAATCAGCAGTGCCGACAGCTCTCCAAAGGAGTAAACTGCCAACCTTATTGCTGCCCAGTTAGGATCTCTGTGAACTACACAGTTCAGCAGAGGCATTTAGCTAGTAGATGCTCTTGCATTTTTGCTCATAAGACTACCAAGAAATGAAAGCAGAGAAAACTCCATGTCCTTAAACTGCTAAAACACAAGCACTTAAAAATTCAGACAGCTTTCAGCAAATAACCCTAAATTTTCAAATACCGCTGAAGATGTTACAGTGATAAACTCACCAATGTAAAAACACAGTGACTGTTTGTCAGCCTATTTGCTAACCACTGAACCAAACCAGCTCATCATGAAATATTCATAATAAAGCAAGAAATCATGCAAGTTGGCCCTTTTTTAGGTTTTGCAATAACCTTAAGAATTTAGGTCATGGTAGGCTAAATCATGTAATGCACCAGGTCTGTTGTGAAATGACCCACACCAGAATTACAGCTTTGTAGTACCATCATAAGCAAGAGGCCATTTCACATGATTTCGAGTGGAACACAGGTGAGGAACTGAAGTTCCAAATTTTACTCCATTCTGGTGATAAAAGTAGACATTTAATAAAAAAATTAAACAATGTTGCTAAAGCAAATCTGTGCTCTTTACTATGGAATCCATGCTTTACGGGGGGGGGGGGGGGGAGACAGCAAACCAACAAAAAAACCCCACTTGGTCTCTAAAAAGCAAACGCATCACTTTACACACACTACAGCACTGAGAAAGCCACTCCATCCCAAATTCCACAGGACTTCCAAGGGAAAAAGCCTTCATAAGCACATTTCAGAAAAACAACTGAAACTTGCTACTAATTACTTAAATTGATAATATCCAATGATGCATCTTCTTCTTTGAGTAGAGAACAAAAACTATTTCCCCAAATTAAAAAGCTGCCTAAGCATGTATAGACATCTTGGTCTTTGTACTGTCCAAAGCTTCATCATATCATAGACACTAACAGCCTAAACTTCCACCTTCTGAAAAAATCAGAATTATTGTTGAAGTCTCACACTATAGTTTATTCCTAGTTTGGTTTGGGTGTAGCAAATGCCAGCTCACTAGGGAAACTATTACCCACAAAAATATTTCCAAGACACTTAGAAGCATGATCTGCTAGGTACATTCTGAGAATATAACTTGAGATAAGCCTCAAAAGCTCCAAGTGACAGAATGCCACTAGGCTCAGAAGTTAGGCACCAGACTGCTTTGCTTTATCAAGAACATTGAACCAAAAACATGGCCCAAGGGTGCCTAAGAAACATTGCTGAAAAAAACTGAATTCCTCTGGACTTGACTGGCAGGCTGTTTTAAGCTTGGAAGCAAATGAGGTTTGGGTGTTTGTTGTGGTGGGGTTTTGGTTTTTTTGTTATTGGGGGTGGGGTTTTGGGTTTTTTGTTATTGGGGGTGGGGTGTTTGATTTTTTTTTTTGTGGGTTGATTGTTTTGTGGTGGGTTTTTTTGTTTGGTTTTTTTGTGGGTTTTTTTTTTTTTCTTTAAAACTGCAGTTTTGGACTGGGCTCCTAAATCCTTTTATTTTATGTATCCAGCTTTTTACCTTTTTTGCTCAGTCCCAGTCCCCAATGCCATTTGGTTATGAAAGTTTTCAGCGTCCTTTCACAGAGATCCAACACCTGCTCAGTGCTACCAAGTGCCAGCTAAAGCAGGCTGTATCCCTGCAAAGGCTTAAAATTGTAATTGTCCTTTTTCTATACATCATTGATTCTACTAACAGAGCTGCAGTAATTCCTTATTGCAATAAATTAAATTTTCCATTCTTGCTCTGTGAGTTAAAGAATTATCTGAACAAGTGTCATATGCAAATTCCCTGTAGAAGGGAGGCAGCAGGATATATTGCCATCTCATATGAACAAGCAAGTTCATCTCCTATAAACAAGAGCCTTTACCATACACAGGGCTACGGTCCCCCCTCCTCCAGACCCTAGAAGGAAAATACCTGCCATATTCATAAATCCCAGGCAGCCTGGGAAGTCCCAAGAGCTACTTTGAAATGAGTTTCCACCTTCACAGGAACTACATTATTCAAAGGACCTTGCACTTCTAATTTGTCATTGTAATGTGTTCTTCAATACCTTGCACTGACATTGTGTAATTTGACAGTGTTACATGAATTGGTCTCGGAGGACAAGTTACCCAGTAATATTCCCAGTGCCATTAGTTTCACTGCTGAACATGGCCACTTTCACAAGAAGGACAGAGGATGTAGTTATTGCAGGATAATTATTTCCATATTGGTTAATTTTGTTACAGAAACTAAAGTGGCTTCACTAAAGCTTAAACAACCTCCACCAGCCTCTCTGACAGTCTCTTAAAACAAAGCTGCTGAAACAGCAGTGATCAAAATTTATCATGTTCTGCAACAAAATGTTTTATTGCTTAAAAGTCTTTGGGATGACACTACTCTTTTTCATAAAATAGCACCTAAAAGACTTTGTACAGTGGCTCTACAAACTAAAATACATACTTCAAACCATGCATTGCCAACAAATCACTAGCCATCAGCAGCACTGAGCACATGGCCACAGTGCTTCACTGAGCAAGGGGCGAGGAAGAGAACAGATTTGAGGCTAGTAAAGGAAGAACAGTGATGACAAAACATATATACTTGGTTGGCCACATCAAGGGATTTGCTCTTAATTCAGAGCATGCTGTACTCTTCACACACACTCTCTTCAAATAACACACTGTTGTAACAGAGTACTCCTGGTTTTGTTCTTGGGGTTTTGGGGGGGATTTTCTGTTGGGTTGGTTTTTACAGCTCTCTCCATAGATTATTCTGACATTGACTGTCTACAAACAATGTTATCAGACATGTGTCCCTTAAAGTACATTTTAATGGTTTAGTTAAGCATTAAGGAACAGCTATCACTGCAATCAGTGAAAAGGGCAACTCATTAGACCAGACTATTATGGATGTGGGGGGAAAAACACCTTACATAACAGGCACTTCACTATTTGATTATGTTTAATAAAATACCAAAACAATGATCATATAAAAATTACTGGTAACAAATTAGGCAGAAAGATATATTGACATTTCAAAAGATCATCAGTCAGAACAATTAAGTATGTCTTCTAAGCAAAGTAATAGGAATTTTCAGCTTTGCATATAGCTTTGCTAAACTAGGGGTTGCAAAATTACAGCTCAGCTCCCAATAATTCAGTATACTTCTCCCTCTGCTGGAAAATCCATCCTACTACAAAATGCAAAAATACATAAAGATGAAGTATTATTATAACATACTTCTCTGACTCCTCCTGCTGGGAGAGGTCAAGACTTTAACCCAAACACAGCTCAGTGCTTTTATAATGAATGTTGCATTACCTCAAAAATAGATTAATTGGGCTAAATGCTTCATTTTTTAGTTACTTGCAATCTGAAGTCAAGGGATTAGAACAGTTACTAGTTAAACTCCTAGTTGATGACAACTTAAAAAATGAACATGCTTGAATTTTCATGATTAATGCACACATTGGCTCCTTCCAGGCACTTTTTTCAAGGAGGGGGGAAGGAATACTGTATTGAAACAGAATTCTAAAAACCGTTTGTTTCTCAAAGTGGAGAAGAAAATTAATCAGTATGCAGTTACTTTATAAGAACTTCCACACAGATACACACAAGATAAACTCCTGATTTTTAGCTTTCTAGAAATACTGAAATTAGTGCTTAGGTGCAAACTGATAGTTGGAAGCAGTAACAGAGAAGTAACCAAGATAATTTGGAGAAAACTGTCCACTAAGATGAAGTGGCATTAGTTGCTCTGAAGAAACATTTCCCAGCTAGCGTAACTTATGCCACTGTTTGACACTGCAATAAGTTTCCCTAACATATTTGATTATGGAGGTTCTGGAGTAAGCCTGTGCAAGCAAGCCTCTAACACAAAGGAAATACATACACGGACAATTTTTTGAGACATGTCCATGCCACTGGAAGTATCTGCTGCCAAAATAAAACTGGCAGACAGTGATGAGTTTAGGTTGGATAACTACATAGGTTCAAACCACTCCAGTATTTCCAAGAACCAATTAACAAAATTCCACTCAAGTTGTCAAAAGAACAATCAGAAAAGGAACAAACAACACATCAAAAAAGCAGTTTCTTAAAGGTGGCATTTATTTAGTTTAATAGCTGCATCATACACTTCAGGATGACAGTCTTCAACTTGGTTATCCAAATTGCATCATGATTGAACCCATTTTCTGAAAAGAACAAACTGTAATGAGTTTTACAAAACAGTAGCCTACTTGCAAGTCAAAAAAATGAGGTCTTATTAAATGGAAGAGTAGTACCCCATGAAATCTTGAGAATTGCTTTCAGCCAGCAAGGCCTGATTCACACACCCTTCTTGTCTTCTCTTGAAAACAACCAACCAACCAACCATATTATCCTCCCAGCTCTACAGTACTTGAAATTCCTTGGTTTGCACCCCATGTAGCTTGGTGTGCAGCCAGCTGAGACAAAGGGCACCATCTGTTACCTTTGCTGCTGGGAGGTCAAAAGGGCAGAGGGCCCTTGCTACAACTCTTCTGCTCCTATGGCCCTAAGAGAGAAACTTTCAACTATGATGCACAAATTCTCATCTTTCTCTAGCCTCAATATTGTCTGCTTCTCACCAAAAAAAGCCAGACAAATTCAAGCTGGATCCATAAAACTCTTGTGACAATCCTGTATCGCTGGACTGGGAATAAACCTGAAAAGCTTACCCAAATCAAGTGCATTTGGATGGTCAGATGCAAACTTGTCCCATGTCTGGTGACATCTAAACCAGCTCACTGATTAGCAGAATTAGTATGCAAAAGGATATTGCACAGTTGGCAATTTAGGGTAAGGTTACATTTATAGGCAATATTATTGTAATGCAACCACTTATACCAACAAAACTGTCAAACTTTGGGAGCCCAAATCTTTGTGTCCCCTGACCATTATTCAGCCTACAAGATTCCAGTATATAAAAAGGCCTTCACTCTCCAGCATGTCACAAGCCTGTGCTCATACTACTAAGCTTTATCAGTGGTGCCTATTGGGAACAGCACCTACCTGTGCTGTCCCTGTGACCACAGGGTGAGTGCCAGCTGGCATAAGCCGTGGCAGCAAGCATGTAACAGCTCAACAGGATGGACTGCCTCACATCACTGCATTAGCCCATGTTGACACATTGACAGTTTTCTACTACAGACTACTATGACCCTTCAGATGAAGGCCAACTCATATTTAGCATAGCAATCCTGTTCACCTGAAACCAGCTAACACACCTCATCTCTGCATCAGAAGCCTTAAAAGGCAAAAGCTCATAGTCTAACAAGAACCATTAAACACTACAAAACCACATTTTACAAACTGTCCAAGTCACTAGCTCTCCCTTGTAAGTGGCTGATCCACACAACTGCTGAAGGCTGCCTTCCAACAAACAAGCTCCACCCACAACATGCAGGTAATACCATAATAAGTCCCTGTGAACATCAAAGAACATTAGCATCTTTGCAATTATTACTTTTTTATTCCAGGCAAGGGCTCTTAAGATTAGTTTCAAACTGATGAATTTTGGACATAGGATGAGAGACTAGAAATAAGAAACAACAACAAATGAAAAGGTATTCACAGACTCATTAAACTCAGAAGAAATAAGTAGGGGACCATAAAAAATAATGCAGATCTGAAAATTGAGATAATATCAACAGAAATATGGAAAGGAAACCAAACCAGAGGAACACAAAAATTACCCTGCAAGTTTCACATACAGCTGCACAATCAATGATAAAAACAGGAATGTCTGAGTAGGGGATACTTCTGCAAAGCTGTTTCAGAGCAAATCCCAGCTGGCTGATTTCTCCACAGCACTTTGGGGATTAGAACCTTACAGTTTTCATTTGAAGAGTATTAGATTATCTAGTATATTCTGCCACTTTTAAAATGCGATCACAAAAGATGTTGATATAGCCGCTCTTTAGGGCAGACTCCTTTTTCAAATGAAACCACCACAATTTTGTTCAAGTAAGGTATTGGCCTGGGAATCAAAACTCATTAAACATTTTAAGTGCTTTGGCTGCATGCATTAAACTGCAATACATCTTTGACCAAAATGTAAACAAACCCAAGAACAAAAAGGATATTTACAACAGTACTCGAGAAACAACTGGGCTAATCAATGCCTACATTTTCCAACAAGTCACTATGCTAAGATGACCTAACCATTTTCACAAGGAAAATAAAAAAAGGAAACAAAAAAATACCCAAACAACCTCTTCAAATGAAGAGTACTGACGATTGTCATTCCTCAGCAAAGAAATAATCACCTAAATATGTGAAGGCAATGTAAGCATTGGTGAGGAGGAAAATGGAAAACAAGTACACCAACGACTGGGATTCTGTACCATCCAAATCTTGTGGGTTATATGCTGGATTGGGAGTAACAATCCAGCAGCTTTCATATTTGTCCTATCCCATGTCTCAAGCTTCTCTTGAGATTGTCAGAAATTATTAAGATCCTCTTCATTGCTGTGCTGTCTTACTACAGCAAAAACGGAACACAGAAGAGCTGTGTCACTTTCTTCAAGGGATTTCTACTGAGCCCACCAATGATATCCAGCATTTTAAAAAACAAAGGTAAAATAAAAATCAAGTCAATGCTTCCTTATTTCAGATTTTCTTTTTCTGATAACTTGTTCCCATATATTGCTCCAAAGTTTTGTCATTTTAAAAGAAATAAATATCAGTTTTCTGTATCTTTCCTTCAAACCAACCTTTTCCAGATTGTATAAATAGCACAGATCAACTCCCAGGTAATCTGAACATTTTCTGTAGATGACCACTTCTTAAAGGGTTTTACCTGTAAGCACGGCAAGAGGGCCACCAAATGAAAAGAAATGGTCTCCTTTGACTTGAGCACTTTTTTTTTTTTTCAAGGATTCTTCTTTGGAAGACATGAAGTAGCCATCAGTTATTAGCAGTTTAACCCATATAGCAAACCCATTTAAGCACTCTATTTATTACAAGTATGATTCTTTTTGAGGGAATTATTATAGTGGCAGCCCTTCCATTCAAATAAGTAATACTCAATTCAAATATTATATTTCAGTTACAGATTTCCCAAAATAATATTTTTAGAGCCTTTAATAATTTCTGGGGCAATGCTAGAAATTCAAGTATAAAAGACAAAGTCCTAACAATCTTCTTTTTTTAATAGGCTTTGGATCAAGCTATAATATAAAAAAGTAGCTCAACTTTTTCCTAATACTGTTGTTAAGATGTGTTAGAATGTGACATAAAGTAATAGAATCATAGAACCATTTAGGTTGGAAAAGACCTTTAAGATCACCAAGTCCAATCGTTAACCCAGGACTTTCGCACTTGTCCATTAATGGACTTTATCCTATAAATGCTTTTCAACAGTTTCAGTAAATATTTTAAAATAAAATACAAATAAGAAAATTGCTGAATTTATGTTATTTAATAGCAGAATATTTACAAGTGTTACCTTAATTGCAAGCACCATCATTTTGCTTCCTATGCTACATTTTCAAACATGGAAATATTTTTCTCCATATAAGTACCTGTGCACTCAGCCCCTACTTCCATGCTGGGTACATCCCTGACTATGCACCTGTCTAAATCTTGTGGCAGTTTTGTTTTGGGTTGTTCCGCCCCCCCCCCCCCCCCCCTTCATAACATGCACAAAAGAAACTCTGAACCAGCAGCAGGGCTCACTGCATAGTTATTAACTCCAGTAGGAGATTGTGCATGCATGAACGATATTGGATTTTTTTTTTTTTTTTAAGACTACTTCACCTCTAATTTCCTGAGGTTGATTTTTTATTTTAAATTTTATCACAGGCATATTTAGTTTTAATTTACTGCTGTGTTTTGTAAATGCTAACATTTCTTTTAATATATATATAAACCTGTAATTTTGCAACTTCTCATTCCAATTCATTTTGATAAACATATTAAATGTAAAGAAATACTTCAGCAGTCTCTGGCAGTTACTTATGTTTGGAAAGTGTTTCTGTCCATATAAAATTAGAGCTACTATTATTTGTAATAAATACTTTGCTAAATTTAGCCTATTCTTCTTTTCCCGAATTGTTCAAGTTAAATATTATTAATTTGAGCAACTATGAACTGTGAATAATGAACGTACATTTGCATAAATACACGTGAGCCAACAGGTTGAAGAACTGTGCACTTTTTATTCTTCCCCTTTTACTAGGATGCAATTGTTATCTAATTTGTACCTTGATAGTATGATTTATTCTTCTGAATTCAGAAGGATAATAAGAAAAATAGTTTCAAATAGAAAGTAACCAATTCACATCCCATGCACATATGTGTTCTTCTTACAATAAGGACTGGAAAATCCTGTATCCAAAGGTAGGAATAAGAAATGTAAATGTCCTATTTAACACCCAAGCAAACAGCTGTTTAGAATTCAAGCTAACTTGAAAAGACTGTGTTATATTGGCTCCAACCCAGCAGAACGACTCCACCCATTCTATTTTACATAGTGCATTTCTCAATTTTTTGAAACATATACTCCAGGACTGAAATTTTTCAGACATTCTCTCTATCCAGAAGTGAAATCTGGAAAAAAAAAAAAAAAAACCCCACACACAAAAAAACCACACACACCCCCCACACTGCCTCAGCCATTTCCCTTATCCATCTGTTATTGCCAAGAAGCTGTAAACACTTCTCAACAGAAAGATACAACTACTTGAAAATTGGATGCTTGGTACCAACCTCAATCTCTGCTGGCTGATGCCTACGTCTGATTTATACACCAGAAAAAATAACAAGACTTGAAAACTATGTTCTAGTGTTATTAGTTAAGGCTTAAAATTTTGGTAGAGTAACAAATTCTTGAAATAACCCACAACTTCCTTATAAAAAAGTTATTCAGACCATGCCACTCAGATGTGTTTCTATTTTAAAGGGAAAGTGGCTGTTGCAGAGGTGCTGTTGAAGATGCCTACTCCTAGAAGTTGTTCCTCTTCCTCTTCACACTGATGTTCCTATATTTCTTACCATTGGCTTCTTTGAGTACAGGTTCAGTCTCCTGAAGTCTTTCTTATCCACATTCCATACTCCCAAACAGCTAAACCTAGCCAAGAATTTTAATCACCTCAGCTGTAGGCTTTTAATGCAAAAGCCGAAGAAATACTCTTGCCAGTTTATTGCAATTTTTCTTCTCAGTCATGATTTGAGAAGAGAAAGGCTTTTACTTAGATTAAAATCCGACTTTACCTTACAAAGCATGCACACAATCACCCAGAGAAAACCACGTCATCTCATTAATGGCAATAACTCTACACTACCTAAACAGATAGCTGTGCTCCAGTCCAAACTCTGACTTGCATCACATGTGCGTACCTATACTCTCTTGGTACAAACCTGTACTCAACCACTGGATAAGGCAAAAATATTTAAGTCTGCATATGTGGGCCTCCACATACCCATATGCTTTTCTGGTGATGTCAAGTGAACAACAGCAGGCAGATACTTCATTTACAAAGTCCTTCCTTGAAAGACCTGTCACTAAAGCAGATGGGATTTGTAGACAACCAGAATACAGGCTGTCTTTGTAACACTGAGAAACGTCATGCTGAGCAACAAAAGTCCTATAGCTGTCAGTGTGAAGCATCGCTGCTTCATCTTGCCGAGGTGCGCAGGCATATTGTTACACTTGATCTCTCACTTGATCTTCTTCCATTCACTTATCTCTTGTCTTTAAGAAGGCTCCCACACAGCACCATCTCTTTCACTAAAACTCCTGTTGTGCACAGGAGCCCTCACATTTATAAGCTAAAGGCTATTAGCCTGAGGCCATGTCTATGTGAAAGAAATATGTCTTATCACAACTGTGTTAATATTGTCACACTGAAACACATACACCATACACATGCTGCACCTGCACAAGTTCAGCTGATATCAGCTTGACTTTATCTGCCAGGAAAACAAAATACATTGTGCAACTATACCAGGAAGAACTGCTAAAACACAGAAAAGGCTTAAGATAATCAGTTTTTCAAGGTTTGGAGCTGACTGTCTCAGATTGTCTATCAAGCTTCATAGGCTAACTGAATATATGCTCAGTACTTTAACCGTAAAAAGAGTTAAATAACTCAGTCTCCTTCAGAATATTCTTAATTCCAGTCTCCTTTACAAGTCTGCCTCCCAGTATTAATAACATGATGAGACATCTCAGACATTACAAAGAACTTTAAATCATAATTTTAATTTTGTATTGCTAAGTTTAGTTAATAAGAACAGATGCTGTTCTTTCCGTCTGTATATATTTCTCTTTGAGCTGTTTAGAAAGTACAGGCTATGTTTACTGCTAAGTAACTATGAATCAGACACCTTGTTTCCCAACATTATTTTTCTTATTCCGTATTGACTGGCGTGGTCAGAGCACAGCAATCTGCAGAGCAATCTCCATGCTCATGATTAAATAGCTCCTCATGGTATTATTCATTTCTCTGGGAGATAGGATAAATATATTCTGTAGTTAAAGGCATGCATCTGAAAAAAATATGATATTGAAATATTTCAGCTCAAGTCTTGATAAAGTAAGACACATAGAAGAAAATCAATCCTACATCGGTCTCATTTCAATTTCATGGATTCTCCTTTGCAATCAAAAAGCAGCGTACTAGCCAATCTGAATAGAAATATTACCTGTTCTAAATTGATCAGCATTGCACAGAAGTGGACAGAAAGGGTTATAGATACCAAAAGACAGACCATGAGGGCTGAGTGACTGTTTTCAGGTTTATGGTCAGTTAATTTTGCTGCTCATTCCAAGACTCAAAATCAACCCCTTCACAATAACAGCATCTCTTCTGAAACAGATTCTGAATAAATGCAGCCATGGTCTCTCAGATTACCCTTAGCATCTCTGAAAAGAGATTAGCACACTGCCAGACAAGAAACAGACAGATATTTCATTTTAAGAAACAAAGGCATTACGTTTCAAACAAATTCATACAAAGACAATGACACTGAAATAAAGTCGTAAGATATCCTAGATAAGCTTTCCTTCTAAATTGGAGATTAAAAACTGCTGGGTCTACCATGCTTGCTGAACAACGCCTGTCTTTGAAAAGTCTCGAAGTCTTACATTCTTCCCTAACAGTAGTAGGATTTTCTTCTGATTAAAATCAATGCCAAAAGGCTTTGTGGAGGAGAAAGTCTATTTGTTTTCACACACACACCGCCTTCCTATCAGTGAAAGATTCATGTTCCTTTCTCCGTGAGAGAGATGGCACAGTTTACATGCACCAAATCAAGCAGTTGCATACTGCAGTGGCCCGACTCCCGTAAAAAATACTGTCACTAGGTTTTAGTATATTTATTCTCAAAAACAGAGAAGCACTGATATCGCCATTTTACAGATGAAAACCAGACACAGTTAGAACTATATGACTTGCCCAAGTATGTAAAAGTAATTAAACCCAAATGTTCCTCATGAGCCTTAAGTTTACACCAGCCCCTACCTGTACAGAGATAGGTTCACATGCATTAGATTACCTTTTTTTTTTTTTCCCCCCTTCCACCTCCCTTCTCACCGCATCTTTTCCTTTCTTCCTCCAACTTTCTCAAGCATAGAAGGGTACTAGTAAGAGCATATCACCTTTGTGTCACTGGGGTATGAAGTCTTGCTCTCTGGCCCTTCTATGTCCTCTGCTGAAATCACTCCCATTAAGACCATCCATATTTAGGAGATATATTTCCAAGTCTGAGATCTTAGACAAATGCTCAGACCTCTTGCTGTAGGCTGAATCAAAAAAATTAATCTTAAGGAACTTAGTAGGACAAAAGTCTCACTGAATTCATCAGCAGGTTATGCTTGTGAATAAGGCACAGCTGACATAGTAAAAAGATAGTTTACGACCCATAATTTCAAAACACCTTGCAAATATTAATTATTAAATGTATTTGCAAAACAACAAATCAAGTCCTAGCAAAACAAGCAAGGTACAAAAGGGGAATGATAGTAGCATAAAACAGTTAACCCAGCTTTCTGTATGCTTACCTAAGCCATACCAAAAGAGAAGACTAAATCACATGGCAATACAGTGTACTATTTTAAAGTGTGAAATAAAGAGGGGACTTTCCCCATTGTCAGTAAGCTGTGATAAAGTGAGAACTACTTCAAAACAAGTTTGAAGTGCTTTTTTTATTTATTTCGTTTACTTAAGTGTAGAGGAATGAAGGCAGTGGGTTGATTAGCATTGATAATATGCAGCTGTGGCCTTTCTCTCCCTGTCCACTTCTGATCATTCTAGTAAATCTAAGACCAATCTCCATGTTGTCAATGACGCTGTAGCAATTTTGTCCCCTCTCGTGGCAGCCCCAAAAAGTAACATTCCAGCGCTCTGCTATATCTGAGTGCTGGAGACATTTTTCACCACAACTGGCAAATCATTCTTTTTACACCACACTAGCAAAATTCTCACTGCTATTTTATCATACTTTCCACCTTTTTTTTTTTCAAATATAGAATTTGTCTCCCTGTCCACTTTTAATTGTTCTAGTAAGTCTAAGACTAATCTCCATGTTGTAGTGATGTTGTTGCAATTTTACCACCACACCCCCCCCAAGGTAGCCTCAAAAAGTAGTTTTCCAGCATTTTGCCATATCTGAACGCCGGAGACAATTTTTCTGTGTAACTAGCACATCATTTACTTCGCACCATCCTAGCAAAGTTCTTGTTGCCTTCTTGCTTTTTTTATGCTTCTTTTTTCAAATATATCTATAAGCATTTTTAACATAGACTTTTCTTCTGCACCCATGTCAATTAGTCCCCGTCTATGCTGGGTGCCAAAAGTTGCAATCCGAGTTAAGATGGACAACAAATATTGCAATACCCATATCAATTAGTTGTCAATGGCTCACCTCTCACAGTGTCTGTTACGGGTCCCAGTTTCTCCCACTTGTCTCAAGTACATTGGGCGCCAGTTGTTGCGGTTGGAACCCAACTCAGCCAGCCTCACACGGGACACCAGTTGTTGCAGAACAAACTAGTAGGCTGCACAGGACTTTACCACCAGTCAGATTCTACTGTTCACGCTGTTTCTCATTCCTCCAGAAGTCACACCACTCCTCCCCAACCCTAATCCTCAGGGCTATTTAACTACTTAGCAGGAACAAGCTACAGCTGCACATCATCCATGTCAACCAACCCACTGCCATCGAGGCAAGGCCACAGCTGCATATTATCAATGCTAATCAACTCACTGCCTTCATTCCTCTACACTTAAACTTATTCAAATTTGTGAACCTAAAGTACAGGCAGAATATAGACCTGACAAAGGTACTTGGACCTCGAGCAGCTTTTCCATGGGTTGTCTGAGCTCCAGCTTTTATAAGGAAAAAAGGCTTAGAATAGATTTTATAATGTATATTACTCCATAACCACTGGGTGTCACTAATGTTCTATAAAAAGGGCAGCAAGTTAATGCATTTTACATGTATTTTCCAGTGGAAGTATTTCTGCATCCTTTGGCAATCCCCAAGCCTTCATAAAATACCCACATATTTAGGCCCAGCATTAAACAGATGAATAAATAGGAGTACAGAATCTCAGGAGCTCTGGGTGCTTTCCCAAGAATCAATACTATCTCTGCCTCAAGTCTAACTGAATAGGATTCAATTTAGCAAGCAATGAAAACCTGCCATAGAATAACAATACATGAAAGAAACTGTTTCTATGCAATCGTTCTGACAACAGACCAACCTAATTAGTTGGTGTCAAACAGAACAAAAAAGCCAATGTGCTCCTGTGGTAAAAATCAAAAGATCCTTTGTTATCATTTTTTATCCACTGATACTAAAACCCAGCACTGACAAGAACTTTCCAGTGTGCTTTTTATGTCTGTATGGTTGATCTGTACGTGAGGTTTAGAGGTGAGATTCTATACACTAGTTCTTTTTTCGCCAGGAGTAAATTAACTTTTAACAAGCAATGCTCTATTTTAGCCTGAATAAAGCAAATTAATTACAAGGATTAGGGAAGAGGTTTGTCAAGTGTCAGGTTGTCAGCCTTATAATCACTTAACAAAAGATGTACAAACAATAAATCATTCAGGACAAAAATAAACCTTTTTAAAAGTGTCTTCACTGTAAAATAAGATAGAGTTTCTGCCAGAGCAGAACAATGTTAAATATTCAGTTTTCTAAGTACAATACCTGAATAGTTTTCTTTATTTTGTATTGGAAGGATCACATGTGAAAAATCAGCTGTAAAAATCACTTTAAATCTAAAAATACTGAGATCAAGTTTATCATTGCAGTTTAAGCCCTTTCTTTTCTCATTAGTAATTCTAATTTTTATTCTCTTTGATATTTTAGTCAGTAAAAAGTAGATCATTACCCGTTCCCTTGATTCTTGAAAATTGATTATTATTCAAAAAGAATAAATTTTCTACTTTTTTTCCCAAATCCTGCTAGCATACATTAAATGTAAGGAATAATAAAATGTTATGCTGTAACACTACACCTTAGTATAAATTTTTATACCATCACCAGTGGTTCCATTTCTTTCATACATCACTCCAAACTCATCAGGTCCTACATAATAAAGGCTTCACTTTGTGAAAACTGTATGCTGACTGACAAAAGATAGAATTGCATTTCCCTTCCCTCTAATATTCTGATTGAACATCAGATATCTAACATGCAACTCTATAGGGTCATGTGTAGGCCATACATATGTAATGTATATGTACACAATACGTATGTTATTGCTTTCCTTACCCCAGCACTATGCAAATTTAACATTCAGCATGTGTCACTCGCTCCAAGAAACCTGGCAAGATGACATGAAATGAAGCACTCTGGTCAAAGTAAAGCACAGGCAAGCTAGCAAAGTTCTCTTGGAATTTTTCTCTATACTTAAATCCTTCATTATATATTGAAATGTGTATTTGATGGTTTTGTTAAAGGAAGAGATAAATATCTGTGCATAAAGAAAATATATATCTATATTTGGATGACATTTTAATGAGATCATGTGGTGGTTTGACCCTGGCTGAATGCCAGGTGCCCACCCAAAGCCATCACTCCCCTCCTCAACCGGACATGGGAGAGAAAATACAATGAAAGACCCGTGACTAGAGGTAAGGACAGGTAGATCACTCAGCAATTACTGCCACAGGTAAAACAGACTTGACTTGGGCAAAGTTACTTCAATTTAGTACCATTCAAATCAGAAAAAACCCTTCCCCCCACTCCTCTCTTCTTCCCAGGCTTAACTTAATTCCCGATATCTCTACCTACTCCCCCCAAAGCAGCGCAGGGGAATGGGCAACAGGGGTTACAGTCAGATCATCACACCTTGTTTCTGCCACGTCTTCCTGCTCATACTCTCCCCCTGCTCCAGCGTGAGATCCTTCCCAGGGGAGACAGTCCTCCATGAATGTCTCCAACCTGAGTCCTTCCCACGGGCTGCAGTTCTTCATGTACTGCTCCAGCGTGGGTCCCTCCCGGTGGGTGCTGTCCTTCAGGCACAGACTGCTCCAGCGTGAGTCCCCTGCGGGGTCACAGGTCCTGCCAGCAAACCTGCTCCAGCCTGGGCTCTTCCCTCCATGGGTCCACAGGTCCTGCCAGGAGCCTGCTCTAGTGTGGGCTTCCTACAGGGTCACAGCCTCCTTTGGGCATCCATCATCCACGGGCTGCAGGAGGATCTCTGCTCCACCGTCAGCCTCCATGGGCTGCGGGGGGATCTCTGCTCTGGCGCCTGGAGCACCTCCTGCCTCTCCTTCTGCACTGACCTGGCTGTCTGCAGAGCTGTTGCTCTCACATAATCTCACTCCTTTCTCCATCTGCAGTTATGCAGTTCTCCCGTGCAATATGTTATCCCAGAGGCGCTACCACCATCACTGCTGGGCTTGGCCTTGGCCAGCAGCGGGTCTGCCTTGGAGCCGGCTGGCAGCGGCTCTGTTGGACCTGGGGAAGCTTCTGGCAGCTTCTCACAGAAGCCACCCCTGTAGCCTCCCCGCTACCAATACTTAACATGATTTAATCAGATAAGTATATTAAAGAGAGCAAAACGGTGCTGGTGTATATTAATCAAGGTCCAAAGCATCTCTTTGGCACAGGTTCTTTCTAAATACATTTTTCTTGATTACAGTATCAAGATAGATATTCTGGGATCAGAAAAATTACTTCATAACTGAAGGTTCTCTGGTGTCTGAATTCCACAACAGCAAAAACCATGCACTTCTGGGGAAAAAAAAAAACAAACCCAGAGCTAAAAGCCTGACTTGCACTGCTAGAGAAAGCTGAAGCTCTGTCTCTCTCAAGACTAAGACAGAATTCTTCCATAATCATTTCTTGACATAGGAAGCCCTATTCCTAAGTAGGTAATTCTGACTATGTAAATTGCAATAGTCTTGGATTTCCATGGTTTTACATGTGGGAGGGGAGCTGATTTGAAGCCATCTATGTCCTGAGAGGTATTTTCTTTAACTCATAAAAGCTTATCAGAAGTCTGAAAGGCTTCTGTTGTGTCTCTCTAGACATCCCTTCTGTCAGTGTATGTCCTTCTTGGAACATAACATGTTATGTGATGTCGCCTCTGAGGATGCTTAGTCACTTTTCCAAGGCAGCTACCAGAGTATTCCTTGGGAAATTATTTTGCAGTATTGCTACTTACTAATTACTAGCAAGGAGGGACAGATTTGAACTTTGGGACACTAAAGCAGAAACTGAACAGTAAATGTTTGAGAACAGCACAACTGAGAGCAAAGCTATACAAAAGTTTTGAGGGTTTGTTTTGTTTTGGGTTTTTTTGGCTAGCATAAATCACTGGAATATTACTATGCAGATCTTTTCCCCAAAGAGTTATTTGACAAAAAAACACAGCATTGTTCTAGCCTTCCCCCATCCCTTCTTTTTGGTTCTTCTACTAGATATCCCATTCCTGGGCTAATGTTCCCACTGCTCGTTCCAAAATGGGGAAGAGAGTGTTTAATTAAATTGAAAACTCATTTCTCCTTTGATCAATCACCATAAACACACGGTAAAGGAAAATTTCATAAATAATTTTGATATTTTTGAATAGATATTTCAGGTTTTTGAAACAGCTAATTTAATATCTGCTGAACCCTGAGATGGAACTACAAGCAAAACCAATTTACAGTTGCATCTCATTGGGCAAAGTACCCAGGCTGAAAAGTAGCATCATAAGAAGTTTCCTTTATGTCCAGTGTTGCATCTGGTGAGACCAGTGGTGGTTTCCACCACTGACTAGACCAATGAGTCTGAAGCTCCTTATTTGCAGTGACAAATATTTTACCAAATGAATCACAGAACTTCCTTACAGCCAACACCATCTGGCAGAGTTCTGAAATGCTGGTGGTTGCATTACCTTATGGATGTAACCCTTTCTAAATATAGTAGCACAGACTATTTCCCTTCCCACCACATCCAGGTAGCACCTGAAGAAATTTGAGTCATGGACAAAAAACACTCAAAACATATTTGTGTATTTTTGCTACCTTTTCTGAAGTGCCCTGTCCTCCCAAATTAAAAAAAAAAAACAACCACACAAACAAAAACAAACACAACACCAACAAATTTATCACGCTATCTGCACTGGCTTGTCATTATTTTTTTCTCCCACTCCCATCTGTTCAGTTTCTCTCAGCTGGAAATAAGAGAAAAAGCCAGCAACATTCAACCACTCTGTTCCCTAGAAGCAGGAACAGTCAAGAGACCGAAGTTTAGAAATGGACACAAAATGTAGATATGGGGTTTTTTAAATGCATTGACAGTTTATATATATTGCATATATCTATTACCACCAAAAAATACAAGTTGTATAGCCACGTCAACACGACTGTAAAATGACTGAAAAAAGGTGCAGACAACAGGATAAATCCCTTAGACCTTTGGGCTCTATATAGCAATATACATAAGCACTCTCATATCTTTCCCCCATTAAAGTAATTACTAGAGTTACTTACAGTCTCTGCAGTTGGAATGGGAAAGGATTCCTGGTGCTTTTGCAGCATCAGCTCCCAAGTTTCCAGTTACCCACCTCAGGAGGTGAGGGGAGGGGGGCAGGGGGGAAGACACTTCAGACAATTCAGTGTCTGATACTCCCAAATACTTAAAAGAATTATTGCCTCAGTATCTCTTTGAGTATTTTTAATTCCTGCTTCAAAGTTGTTCTGGTTTATATTTTTTCAATAAAATGTTTCAGACTTTTCTTCAGACAGGGGTTCCGGTCAACAGCCATCTCTATAAATTAATCTGAGTTCTTTACTGCATTGGTACAACTGCACAGATGGAGAATTCACACTGATGCTACAAGTCTAAGCACCCAAGCATCAAATTAAGCTGTACAAATAATAATAAATTAGTATATCACTAAATTTCATAGTAGCCAGTTTATGTCTACTGCATTTCTTGGTCATGGCAGGACCAAGTAATCCAGTCATTTGCAATGCTGAATTCTCTCTCCTAGGCATCTCTCCTCTTCAACATTTTATATATTTATTTAGGACCAAGACATAATGGATATAATTAATCTTTGGACTGGCACTAGGCCTAGTTCAAGAACCAAATGGAGAGCACTTTGCTCTTAAGCCTGCCGGCATTACTTTGGCTCTTTGGTACAAAGCAGGCCAAATTCAGGCTTGATCTAATCCACTACTTGCAGCAACAACTGAGGTATACTGTGGTGCTCCTAGTAAAAAGCAGCTGGAAAACACTGAAGCTCAGCGTGTATGTCTCCTGCTCCAGGGATTCCCCAAAGAGGTGAGGCAGAAGATAAAAGGTAGCAACTATTGTTCTCATCACCAGCAAAACACTGACAAATTCTTTAGGTAAGCGAAAGCTGATGACTCCTGAACAGGTTAATGGGGCACAAAGAGGTGTTGGGATAGAGACAACTGGAGACCGTTTCAATATCAGAATATAACTGCTTAGAAGTCCCATACGCTGTACATCAGACCTTTCAGTGTGGTTCAGTAATACAGCACAGCTGGTGCCCAAACAGCCATTTGTAGATGGGAAAACGGTCAAAGATGCTGCATGGTCCTACTCATACTTGCTATTACACAGCTGTCCTCTTAATAAAAATTTGTATTTAAGACCAGCTGACCTTACCTTTACAATACAGTATTGATACTAAAGGCTGGTAGTCTGAGACCCTATACAAACAGACTACCCCACAGCCTTAGTTGGGCTGCACAGCCAGTATTAAAAACAAAACTCTTAAAATATTTGGCCAAGAATAATGGCAAACACCATCAGTAACAAATGTGGAAATGATTGTGAATATACTCTTTGATCTGCTTAATTCTAAAAATCAAAATATAGACTGTCTGATAACTACGACCATAAGGTCATTGTGAAATGATCCCTTTTAGGTATATTATCAGTAAGATATACAAATACCATATGATCCACATAACATACTGCTTGTCCTGCTACCTTAATTACTGTGTTTATGTATTTGCTTGAATAGCAAAGCAAAGCAAAAAAAAAAAATCAATGTTGATCAGACAGAAGAAAATATTATTTATGTGACTAAGGCTACTTTGCTTAAGTTCATAAATCTATGGAAATTTCATTAAACAAAGAGACTTGACTTGAATTCAGAGAAAATAAACATCCAGAGAAAAAACAAAAGAAAGTTTTTCTACAAGCTTTAACATAAGGAAAATTATACAGTTTTCTGCTCCTCTCAGTGCAGCAAACCTTTATGAACAGATGGTAGCAGATCTGTGTGATGCAGTGGGCAGCATTTCCATATCACGCTGCTGGCAAATATTACCACCATTTAACTCATTTACTCCTGTGCTCACCCTCAGAACAGGCATACACATTGCTGACCTACCAGAGTGCTCAGCACATACCACTCAACTGAAAGGTAACAAGTGCTCAATACCAGCTTCTCCTTATATTGTACACAACGAACAGCTAGTATTTTAATCACTCCTTCAAAATTAAATTTCCCTCTGTTTTTCAGGCAAGGCAGATAACTGTAATTCACCCATTCTAATTTAGCCAAGAAACTGAAGCCGAGACAGGTCAAGAAGCCAGCTGCCACATGCATTTGGCTGGTAACACTAGAGGACCCCTTTTTCCATGAGGCAGTTGTTACATGAGCAGTGGATCAAATGAAGCCTGCCACCTCCTCAGTCCCCTACTTGCTGCCCTGCCATGTCCCTTGTGACATCAACCTTCTCTCTAAAACCATCACTTCCTTCCTCTAAATGAAGGTACTGACATTCAGTTTCCTGTGGTGCCAAACAAGACAGAACCATTGACCTCTCACCACAGATTTTCCACCAGTGGGGGCATAATTAAAATCTCTCTTCCCTACCCTGTCAAGAGTTTCCATAATATATACCAGTGACTTCAGCATTAAACACAGTTAAGGAATTCAGAAGTTTTGGAGAAAGGGGGGGGAATGACAGAAAAGGGGAAGGGGGCGGTGGCGGCAGGCAGGCAGACAGACAGACACAGGCTAAGAAAGCACAACAAAACCTCAAAGAAATATACCCAAATTAAAGAAAACCTGAAACACTCTTCCCACTAATGAAGTCACTGGCAAAAACTATTTGTTTATTTAGGCCCAAATTTCACCTTTTGTCTTGACTTAATTTAAGGTATATGACTGGACAGCCAGAGTGCACTTTCAGTTAATCCATTGCATAGCATTAATTAATCATGGCTAGCATTCAGTTAATTTCTTATATCCTGTTTGCAATTGTAGGAACCGAGAAGAGGATGTTTCTCATAAGCACACATCTTTATTACAATCTCAGAACTGTTTGCAAGAGCAGAACACACAGTTCACATATCAAAACAATCCTAGACATTCTCAATGCTATATAATAGGAGACAAAGCAAATTTCACTTCTACACATAGTGGAGCATTCTACCCATCAGTTTGAAGACTAGAGTAAGATCCACATGTTACCATAGGAATCAACAATCCTTAACTGTCTTTGCATTGAGAATCTCCAGTTAGAAACCTGTACATTCTTTGGAGAGAAGGTACAAACAACTGAATTATTCCATATATATACATTTCTGGGAAATATATTTAGTTTCTTATCAACAGTAACTTGCTTTTTATTATTTATTATGAGTAATACAAATCCCACAAAATAACTCAGTCACCAATTCAAAACTATGAAGTCCATAGAGCTTTGCAGATCATGTGTCATCCTTAAACTCACTGCTACCTCTGAGAAACTTTACATGATGCTTGATTTGTTTTAGCAACTAGATACATAGATAGCACTTTGCTCTTGAGATACACTCCCTAGATGCCACTTCCAGAATGTAATTAAAAAATATACACTCCATATACCTGAAATATTAATACTTTTTATGTATTACTGCAAGAAATTTTCAAAGGGTCGTCTGTGGACAAAAATAATGAGCCAGTGTTAAACCAAGAAACCTCTGCAGCAGTGTGGTGAACTCCATGGCAGTTATGGCTCACTAACTCGCCCAAGCAAAGATGACAAACCTCTGCCTTCCTGAAAAAGAAATCGGGATAGCAACAGTTCTAGATAAAATACCCTATGACTAAATGGGCTCAGTGAGAAAGGGTATCTGGAAGTCTTAGCTGCAGGGCTTTTTAGTACTTTGGAAAAAAAAAAAAAAAACAACAACACACCCAACCACAGAAACAATATAACTCAAGATATTAAATTCAATTCCCCGGGAGATATATTAAACAACTTAGATGTTCACTGTCAAAAGGACAAAGAAAAGTAAAATCCCAGACTACTTTTCTAAGTCTCTTAAGTGCTCCAAGTAAACTGCCCACTTGCCACTTCAGCTACTAGCTCTTACACAGAAGTACCATCTAAAAGTCTCATTCATCAAAATCATTGAGTCAAACAACAAGCAAATATATATCAGTCCCTTCCTTAATCAGGCAATTCACAATTGACACTGAACACAGGATCCTCTGCCTCTACCATGTTTTCTTAATCTAAAAAAAAAAAAAGACCCCTGAAAACTGTAATTTGACATTTCTTCCAATAAAAAAATGCCAGTAACTCAAACCTAACTCAATGAATGACTGCTCGTTGGTGTTACTGTTGCTTACTATCCGCTCAAGTTTACTTCACTAAGACTGTTTCAGCATGGATAAAAAAACAGCTAAATAATACTGAGTGGAACTGATTCCAGTTAATTCAGTATTCTGCTGGAGAAGCATAGCAGTTCTTTGCTTCTTAAGGCTGCAAGACAGCCAAAGTGGAGGTATTTGGAGGAAAAAAATATTTTTAAAAACCCTTAAAAAGAATGTGAGGGTTTTTTTAATATTCCATTTCACCGGATATAATGTATTTTCAAGTTTTTACTCTGATTGATATGGGGGGAAAGAACGTCAGACTCATACAGTTATTATTAAATGAGTGCTCAGTTCTGTATGCCCAGCTTTTTAAAAGTCAATTAGACATGAGAACCTCCCTCAAGTTTTAAAAATAAATTTCATCACCAAGCAGAGTTGGTGAGAGATGCCTCAGAGCTATGTTAGTAAGAGGGAATATTGATAATTTCTGCTTCACTTCAAATGATTCATATCTGTCCTGTCAGGCTCACTGGAAATGCATAAAGCAAATTAAATACTCATGCTCCCAAAATTACCCACGGTAAACATGTTCATACTGCCTGAGCCACAGCCCATATAGATACATTACAGTGTTGTTCTCAACACAAGAGAATGCCACTGGGTTAACTAGCAATAGCTCAGCTCCAGTGTCAACAAGGTCACAGAGTCTATGCTACAGACATGAGTACTTAAGCATTAATGATCAGATCCTCAAAAAATTGCAAAGACAAATGAGACCCAGCAACTGGCACATAGTACATCAATTACACTGAATTGTGAGGTGTTGCAAAAGGGGCAAATTCACAGTTTTATTTTACACACCTCTTTTCATAATGTATTCCCTGGGCAGTCAAGAAACTAGTAAGATGTTCCAGAGGCCAGTTTGAAAGACCTAGCTAGGTAGCCTATGTGAGCTGATGTTCACACACGCTCTTCAGAAACCCTGCTGAGCATATGAAGAACAACAATTAAATGGTTTGGATACTGTATCCACTCTTCTTCCTCACCCAGTGCAAATATACCTTTAGATTTAAAGATAACTTTATTGGGGCTTAATATTGCCAACAGAAGAAGAGGATCATAGTGACATTCAGCAGCTAATTCCATACATGATTACATACTTTTTTTGCATATGCATTTCAAAGGAAGCAAAAGTGACAGCTATAATATTACAAGCTTGGTTGTTTTTACTTACAACTTAAAATCCCATCCTACAATCTTGCGAAACAGATAATATCACAATAGGCTTAACTTAAGGTCTTGCCAAAAGCCAGTGAGTCTTAAGAATATGTTGGTTTAGGGTACATTCAGCTACCTGTAGAAAATGAGTTAGGGAAAATGACACAGCATGTAACATGCAGGTGCACATGTTTTAAAAAAGTTTACATAAGTGCCGGTAAAATTCAAGAAGGGTACCACATGGAAAGCAAAATGAAAATAACACAAGAGAAAGATTATTCCCCTAGATTCTTTTTCTTACTAGAAGAACAATAACTATCTTATAAAGTTAGGATGTATTAGCGACAAGACACTTTGAAGTTGAAGAAATACACAGTACAAAAGCTACTAAGAGTGTAACACAAACCTAAACTGATGACAAGCTTTTCAACTGTCAGACCAAAATGTTTTGGCTGAAGTTCCCCAGAAGGGCTTTTAATTGAAGTCTTCCTCAGCCTTCACCGCAGAACTGTTCCTGTGGTGCTTACAAAACTGTTAGTGTCAAAGGTCTGGTCTCTGCCTGAAAACACTGTCATCACAAGTTCATAATTGGAATCTTCTTCTGGTGTCCTCCAGTTCCTGGATGAGTGCGTGCTATAAATAACCCCACATAACACCTTTCATTACCTCCTTAAAGACAGAAACATCTGCCTTTGATAGATGCAGAATTGAAATCTTTGCTGCAGCACGATATGACCCAGTATGCATCCGAGGCTTGTTTTGGCTTTTTTCCTCAATAAAAGATGACCAGGGGAAATTTCCAGAACATCTTTCACATATGCCTAATGCATAAGTGAACGCTCAGTCTGATACTGAATGCTTGCTCATATGTCAGGGAAGTTAATTGTGTGCAGTTGACAGTAAAATCATTTGTCATTCTACTAAATCATCATTTAGAGTGGAAGTTAAAGAACATGCACTTAGAATGAATTGCACATGGTTGCTTGTGATTTCACTGGAGGGACTGTATTTTCCAGATGCTTGAAAGACATATGGAAAGGCAAAATACACAGATAATCAGAAATGCAAAAGTATTAATTCTTCCATCTGAAGAAAAATATTTATATTAAAACAACAGTTCCTCCTACCATATATTAGGATCCTGACACAGAAAATTATTCTAAACATAATTGTTCACTAGATGTTTCACTGAATTTCTGTATAGTATAAGCATTTAGCAGAGAGCACACAGAATAAATTCAGCCAAGAGAACCAACTTACGTCATTGAAGTCCAATGTTATGCCACATAGCACTACTAGGGAGTAACTTAAGTTTAATCTGCCTCTGCTTGTTCAGTTTTAAGTACTTAAATGCGAAGAAATCACCAAACTGCTCAATCATTTCTTAGAAAAATCCTAACCCCCTCCCCAAACACACTCTACTGGTCTGGAACTGACATCATGATTAGACAGACCAGCAAGAAAACAAAAGCCTTGAAGCTTCTAAAGAAAAGTAAGAGACAGCACTCCTAGACATAGCCTTCTCCTTAGTCATGGAAAAAGTCAGCACCTTCAAATAAGTGCCTCAACTCCTCTGTGCTGTTTAAACTATTTTTACTTTACCCAGCCCCACCAGACTGGAATCTTTAATCATTAATTCTTTCCTCCACAAGTACCTGATTGTGGTTTAAAAGAATTATTGAAAAGTTTCATTTTTGCTGCAATGTTTAATGTTATTGGTTGGGTTTTTTTGTTTTGTTTTTTCTTTAAAACTGGAAGCATGGGTGACTACTCCACAGGACAGTAAGGGTCTAGACAAGATGAAATATTTAGATATCTATGCACTGCCAAAAGTGTTCAGCATTTAGATACCCCTGGGAAAGCAAGACTGTCAGTTTCCATGAACATGATCTTTTAAAAATATCCAAGCAAAAATTATGCTGTAGTAACGGCTTTTCAGGAGTACAGAAGCAATGACCATCCTTCACAGGTGAATGCTTTTAAGGTCCTGTACAGAAATACACTATGAACAATGCTTTACAAATTAAGATCATTATGGGGGCAATCTTGTTCTATAAGGAATAACAAAAGGCAGAGCAATAAAACCCACCACATTATGGTTCAGAAAATAGTAATAGAACAGGTGTTGCATCTTATGGATTGAAAAACATTATTTTCTCCAAGCTTAGTTAACTGCTGAATGAGTTCTAGAGAAAAACAGGCAAGTAGTTTTTCTTCAGGGAGAAAAATACAATTTAATCAAGAACCCAGTAAAGATTTCAGAATCATCATGGATCGTGAGGAAAATATTCACAGGATCATGATAGCATTGTGCTCAGCTCCTCTGTTTCTTGGGGAAAGGTCAAGACCTTCAGGAGCACAGAAAACTGACAGAGTGGTCAAACAAAACAAGGTGTGTTCTTCAGGTTTCAGGATACCAAAGCTAGAGTACAGCATTTCACCTTTGAAATAAAAGGTAGTCCAGCACTGGCATTCATCTTGCATGACGCCTCATATGGGTCTTGCTTTCTCTCCCTAGACTATGTGAAGCACATTTCTTTTGCATGTGCTTTAGGATTTCTTCCCTATGCAAATTTCACAGTATTTTCTCCCTTCCCATAAAAAACTCCACCTTTTGCCAAAAGCAAAAGTTTTTTACCCCTAAAAAAAACCTAGGGGAAAAAAGTTAGATTTCTTTTATATATAATAATGGTTTCAAAACAAGGTATTTCCTTCTGATTATTTTGTATAAAATCACCTTTTGCCAATTGAAAATAATTCAGCAAATGGAATCAAGTTATTTCTCCATAGCATCTGTGTAGTTCAGTGTCTGTTTTCTAAATTTGGACCCCTTTCCTTTGACTCCCTCTTCCTTTTCCTGTAGTTGGAAAAGCAAAAGGCAAACCAGAACAGTCATCCTTATACATGATGCAGACAAGGTCTTGAGGTCATCCGATCTATTCGGTTAGACCAACGGCAAAGTACCCTCAGCATTCCTAACACATTCTTAAAACTCCACCTAAGGCAGCTCCACCTGCAGCTTATTAGCATGAATTAAATAGACCTTTTGATTCTACACAGTAGCTGCTCTCCTGAGGTAACAGAGCTTCCCTTCCCACAACTCCAGTTAACTTCAAACCAAAGCAGGGAATTCCTGGGCAGACTCCAGCAGAGGTACTGCAGATTCCTTTCTTTTTAACACTAAGGAAAAGTATTGAGCAAGGCAACAAGATAGTAAGGAATGAAAGGGAAAAGAAATGAAGAGTGAAGGCCCCTTAAATCTTTTATTATTTTATAGAATTTTATTATTTATGAGATATATGTTCCTAGGCATAGCAACCACTGTTACATGCACTGAAAACTACTTTAGTGACTAAAATACCTCACATTAACAAGGAAGGAATGATTGAGGCAAATAAAACCACCTGTCAGCAAAACTCAGGTGAAAGTACTTGTTTCAGGAAGAATGCCAAGGCCTTGTCTGCAGATACTTGCAGGATGATTCCTGTTCAAAGCTCTTGTACACAGATGTAGCCGTTTCTATAGGTTTCCACAGCTACAAATGGAGTATTTTACTATTAAACTCAATTTAGCATTATTTTTACTTTTAACAGGAACTTTGCCTGTTTCAGGACAGCACACATTCTCCATCTCACAGCAAAGTCTCAGTGGAATTGGAGTACCACACAAGTCAAACACTGAAAAGTTTCTCACCTGCCCAAGCAATAAGGTTGAAGCCTTTCTCACAGTTGGCATGCCCAAGAGCTACTGGCAGTCTTACTCTGATTAGGTGATGGAAGACTGGGCCGAAAACCAAAACTGTCCGTCATCATGTCTGTTACCAAGGAAGACTGAACTGATCCTGTAGGTATTCCACTTTCATTTACACACTTTTTGCCACCAAAACCAGAGAGCTTTACTAGACCAAAGGAGAATGCTTTCCTTTTGATCATACTGTTCTCCTATCATCCGACATATCATGACTGTCTGTGCCAATTCAAAAGCTAGCTGTCTTTTCAGACATTAGCTGGACTTTATTCCACTCATTTAGAAAAACAAAATACAACCCCCCCACACACACACTGTTTTTGCCTCTAAGTCCGGTTGTATGCATTTGAAAAAATAATTATGCAAAATTAAAATCAGTTGTAAGTTAGCATACATTTTATATGGAAGAGCCTTCAGTCAGAAAAGTTACGGGATAATAAATATCAGTGGAAGCATATGAACAATACATAGTCATTTCGCATGCAATCAGGTCAACTGAAGATCAAAATTTTTTTCCCCTTTTACTACAGCTACAGATACTGTTCCCTTTAAAAAGGGATTGCCTTTAACAAGTATGGGAGTAGATAAAATCCCAAGTGTTCTGACGACAATGGTTTTTTTTTCCATTCAAAGGTAACTTGATTATGTCTTCATTTACTTCTACATTCAGAGTAAACTCATTTAATCAGCAAGAGGTACACTTTCAAGCAGCAATATAAGACAACATGTATCTTGCAGTCCTGACTGGGACAAAACTGCCATAAACTTTGAAAGAGATTAAGCTTCAATCATTAGCACCAGTGGTACAACTGCAAGACTACTATTGACCTAGGACAAGAACATGGAGAACTTTCCTTATATCATGACACACAGAGTTGGGTTTTTTTCCCTCGTCAGAGTTTAGAATCCCTTCCAAACAATTTTCAGGATCCAGTCTTCTTCACACTTCTGAGACAGAAAAGGCTAGGGCTATTTAAAGGCTTTTTTTATTTTCAAGGGTTTGGCAGTGATAACAAATAAAGCAGCAAAAGCCTCACCATATTTTCTGTGAGGTCACATCCTGTGCATAAAATGCAATCGGACACCTCAAACAAGGTCTCCATGTCCCTTGTATTGCTCTTCTATTATCAGGTACCGGTAATTATCTCACCAGCCTCCTGTCAATCTGTATTTACAATGACCCTGAAATACTGGGTCTTGACACAAAGCAGTTCTCACTGCCACTGGTGGCCTCATGCCCCAGTGGATAACGCAGTGTAACCCCACAAGGACCAGGTACGCGCTGCCCAGCCCGCACACAGGCCTGGCTGCTGGGAGGCTCCGTGCACCCGCAGTGAGCAGCGTCACAGCAGCTGGAGGGATGCTCGTGGGTTCACAAGAGCTTCACAAGCTTTGGGTGATGTGAGCAAATGTGAGGCTCATTAAAACGAAAAGCACCCAAAAAAACCCACCTCAGAAAAAGCCCCTCAACACCCCTCAAAAAAACAAAACAAACAAAAAAACACCCCCCCAAAAAAATCCCACCTCCCCACCCCCTCCAAAAAAAACCCCAACCCTAAAAAAACCACAAACAAAAAACCCCCAAAAAACCAAAAAGAAAACCCCTCCAAGCCATCCTCGGAAGCCCTACATGTGACTGCCACAGGCGAAGCGCGAGGCCGGCAGCACCGCGCCCTGAGGGAGCCGCCTCCCGCTCAGCACCCGCCGCCCCGCTGGGCGGAACACGCCTCCCGAACCCTCCTCACGCCCAGAACGCTGCCGCAGCAGCGTATAAACGTGTCCGTCCCCCCATACCCTCACGAAACGTCCCACCGCCCGCCTCGGCGAGCGGCCCTGCCCCGTCTCACCTGGAGGCGCCAGCCCGGCGCGCCGCATGCCCCGCTCCCGGGCCGTCCCTCCCCGCTCTCGTTTAAACCCCGCGCCCACCTCGGGCCGCGCTGCGCGGGCAGCTGCAGCCTCGCGCCCCCTCCCGGCGGGCCCCGCGCGGGCAGGCTGGCCCGAGCCCCCGCCCCCCCTCCCGCCTTTCACTGGCTGGCGGGCGCGCGCACCGCGGCCCTCCCCGAGGGCGGCTGCTCGCGCAGTGGGCGGTGCCTGCGCGCGCCTCACCTGATTCAGGCGCTTCCCGGCGCGTGCGCCGCCTCCCGCCCCTTCCCCGGCGAGCAGGGCCCGGGCCCTGAGGCGAGCGCGGAGCCATCCGGGTCTCGGCCGGCGGCCGCGGCGCTGCCGTCCCCAGGAGAGCGGGGCGGGGAGTGGCGGGAGGGCCGCCATGCATCTGCACCAGGTGCTCACCGGCGCCGTCAACCCCGGGGACAACTGCTACTCGGTGGGCAGCGTCGAGGACATCCCCTTCACGGTAACGGTGGCGCTGCGGGGGCGGCCGGACTGAGGCGGGCGGCGAGGGGGGAGGGGGCTTGGTAGGCCTGAGGAGAGCGGTGGGAGGGACTGGAGGGGATTAACCTGCCGGGCGGGGGCTGGCGGCCCTCGCAGGGTCAGAACCGGGCCGGGCCGGGCGGGGATTACGAGCGGGGGCCGCGGGTGGCTGGGAGCCGCCGTGTTTACTGGTGGGGCGGGGGGCGCGCTGCTTCGGGGCGCTCCCGGGCCGCAGGGTGGGGGGAGGCAGCCGTGACCCCGCCGCCTCCTGCGGCCCCGGGCGGCGTCTTGCCGCTCGTCCTCCCCGGGGGAGTTCCGGGGGGGCAGGGTTCGCCGGTGCGCCCGCCGCCCCGGCCGGTGCTCGGTGGGCCCTCCGCATTCCCGTAGGGAGCCGGCGAAGCCCCTCAATTGTCCGTCCCCAGATTGTGCTGGGTGCTTGCTGCATTATTTTTTTTTTTTGAGTGTGTGTGTATGGTCCTCCTGCAAAGGGAAGATACTGTTGTACTAGGCTTCTTAAGAAGCCTATCCACTACTGATAAGCGTTTGGCCTCAATTACTGTGGTTAATAAAACACAAATTTGTCAAATGTTCCTCTTAAGCTGGAAGAGAAAAGCAATGGAAAGAGATACACTAAGTACATTTCAAGAGTCCAGTAGTCTATATAATAAAATCCGTTTATCATCCACGGGCTATTGCTGTCTATTCCAATGTCAATTTCCAGTTTTTTAGCTTGTGACATGCTTGTCTGATTTTAATGAATGATCACCTTCTGTGGTGTTTCGCTTACTGTCGTCTAATCAGTATGTAATTATTTGGGGATAAATTGTCTCATTAGATTTTGTATTAACATTTACAAGATTATATCCCAGGCACAAACCAATCCCAATCTAAATGATATAGAGCATCGTGTTTAGTCTAAGATAACTGTCAGCAGACTTGTCAAATGTTTAAAGCTTACTTTCCATTATCACAGATGTCTAATTTCAGTAATGAATGCTTGAAAGTCTTAAGAAATAAAAGATGCAATGTCTGTCTTTATTTTCCTTGTTCTGCTGCTATGCAGCCATACTGCTATTAAAGGGACCTCTGTTACTTTTGATATTTATATAAGTCATTTACTCTTATTCATATTCTATTGTGTTTCTTTTTACTGTGGCAATTTGAAAAGTCAACTGCTATTATGAAATACAGCTTTATGCTAATTCTCATAATAGGTTTGAAAACATCAATAATGAATAATAGATATTATCATTCATACAAGAATTTTCCAAGAACAAAAGTCACGTTTTACATGAAAAATGCAGAATCGTTTGGTAGCATGTTGATTATGAAACTGTGTATAACAGACCTCGCTGTCTTCTCTGGGTGCTACATCTAATTTTTTATAATACAGTAAAGAAGGAACTAAAGGGATAACTGTGTTTTAATAAATGTATTTTCTGGACTTCCACAGCTCAAACTTTCATCTTCCCTTTTTCTTCTTTCTCTGTATTTGTGGTATTATTTCCTGCTGTACTAGACCTTGATTCTATAGTAAACTGAATTTGTTAAAAACATCTGCTTGCAAAGAGTTTGGGGTCTTGTTTCCAGATTCTTAGGTAGCGGGTCACCTGTGTTGACTCTCAGTAGCATCATAGTCTGCCAACCACTGCAGATGGCACTTTTGTTAGTGCCTAACCTTAAATTCTGTTGGTCAGTATCAGTAACGCTGGATTGATACAGCTTTGTCCCACCAAGCCATTAAGCTGTTTGGAGTCATAACTTCTAGCTCAGATCCTGGAGCAGGATTTGCAGTTTAGGCAAGAGATAATCAGTATTGGTAACAGAGCCTGACTCTATAGACGGGCTATTAAGACCCAGTACCTGTCAGCGTCTAGAACACAGCAGAAGCAGAGCAGTAAAAGGCAAGAGGTTAAGGGAGATGTACATAGTATGTGCTGTACTATATGAATCTATATGGAGCTAGGCTGTGGCAGAGGAGCCACTGTCTGAGTGCGCATGTGCTTGTTCTGTGTTTTGGCTGATGTTAGGGCATTCATTTTAAATGTGTGAGAAGTAGTTCAAGATTGCTACAACTGATTCATCACAGGGACTTGAAAATATGGCTTTTTTGTGTGCAGAAATGAATCACTCAAAGTTACTCCACTTAACAGTAGCATAACAGCTTGGGTACATGTATATATGTATTCACTAGTTAATAGGTTTGGGCCTATTTCTTTTTCTGGAGAAGTGTCCTCTTAGTATGAACTTGCTTTAGATGCTTAACTCCAGCAATCTTAGGGTTCTAAGAGAAGGAACACAGTTTCTTCTGATCTGATTAGGGGCACTGCAGTTCTGAGGTTCTTCATCCTTCTTTCCTCATTGGTTTGCTCTTGGCTTGTTTACATGTCTTCTTGCTGGGAATAAAGGTAAACTTTTAATTTCTAAGTCAGTGTAGCTGGAGCTAAGATGATACCATACTCTGCCTCAACTTTGTTAAAGCTTTGGTGAAAGTCATCTAGTTATTCTGAGGAGAAAGGGAAAAGCAATAATTTTTCCCTTCATTTTTCTGCTAAAAAACCTGCTAAAAGCAAATATTAGTGACTCCATAAAGTAAAACGAATCCGAAGAAGCAGAGACAGTTGCTGTGGGTTGGCTACAGAGGTTTTGTCTGTTCTTTATCGGAAATGCATATAGTGTTCTTTTCTCCTTATGCTCCCACACCTGCCTGCAGCAATCCTGACATATACCTAGCATTTCCCAAATAAGGGATGAAGCACAGAGATGTTTGCCTAACAAATTGGCTTCTGGATGTTGCATAGCTGTATCGCACCCAATCTAGCAGGGTGGAGAACACACAGGAAAATTTATTTGAAGGGTGATTAGAAGCAAAATAGTTTCATAGTGTTGTTTTCTACCAGGCAGTATCTTCAGCCTCCCTTCATTTGAGCTCAGAAAGGACAGAAGCAAAGGGTTTAAATACTAGATGACAGAAGTTCTAGTAATGATTCTGTGCACCATTCAACTTGCTGTTAGTTCATGTTCTCATTTCAGCAAATCTTGTTAACTGTGTTGCACAAATGAGTTTACAGAAGGTCAGAGCTGAGCTTTATGCAGAAGGGCCTTACAGCATGCACCCTGGCTAGACAGAAGAAGGATTTATTTTTTGAACCTCATAGTCTTAACTGTCAGCCGATAAGTCTTTAAAGGTAGTAAACTGCATTTTTCAAATCATGGTTGATTTCACTTAGCCTTTGTTGTTAAGCAGTTGTTTTACGTTGAGCCAGTTTCAGGCACTGACCCTAACTCTGAGTGGGCTATATGTTACCAGTCCGACATACTGTGATGTTGAGTAAGGTGGTTTCAAATAAAAATGATGAGCTGTTCTGATTCTGTTCATATGACTTGCCCTTTGCCCAAGCTCAGGGTTGTTTTTTTTCCCCCTGAAACTCCAAACAGAATGTAGCTGTTTCTAAGGTCAGTCTAGGTATATATAAAGAAATACATAGGTATGTCAATTACCTAAAGGCTAGATTCTGGAAGTATAATTATTCTGAGCACTGGCTAGTGTCCCACAAGCAAAAGACTATGTATATTTACTTGTAAGAGGTATCAGTAAATGAAATACAGAACTCTAAGAATTATTTATGAAGAATCAGAGTTTCAGATTTTAGGGGTGTCTGTATGTAAGAACTTTTCTGATATGAGTTAATTTTTTTCAATTCTGATTTTTCATTTCTGAAAAAGACTTCTTGGCATCTTCCATACCAATACTGACACTTGGCCTGGAACCGTGTGATGAATTTCAGAAGCTGTTGCTGATGAGTCTCCGACACCCATCTAAACTTTTTTACTTCATTGAAAACAGCAAAATCTTCATCCACACCTTTATGTCCACAAGACAGAGCAACTCAAAATAGGTTTTCTCTGCTGTTTCTCTACTTCATCAGTCTTGAAAAATTACTTATTAAAACACTTATTTGCAAATCTCTCTGTTATTTATTGATAATATGTTTTCCACTGTCATGTTTATGTGAACTGGATTGCAAATGCTTAACATCTGAATCCTTATTATGTTCTTTTTTTTTTTTTCTGAAGCTGTGTGTGTAAGTGTATTTTAAAGTATTTAATAATTAATTCATCTCAAATGTCAACTTAGGAAAACCTGTTCTACAGCCACAGGCTAGTAGTGGGTTGGGGTTTATTTCAGTTACTTTGCTAGTTTGCATTAAGTGTATGTAATTCTACTAGTACTTAGCAGGGGAGGAGGGAAGCGTAAATGTTGTGTCCACTGGTGAGAGTTTAGAAATGTTTCAGAATTCAGGTGTCTTCATTGCTAATAGGAAGGTGGAGGAATTTCTGATTCTTGTATGTGTACCATCCATAGCCAGAAACTAGAAGGATAAATTTTGTTATAATAGAGGAGTACTATAAGGCCAATACTGGCTTTAGATCAAGTTTTAATACAGAGTTTAATTAACGTAAATAATTTTAGATGTTTGTGAAATATTTTTTTTAATACCACTGTGGCCGATTCTGTTTCTTCCACATCATTTACTACCTTAAAATGCCTCTGTACACCCTAATAGTACATGCTGGAGCTTGAGGAGTTCTGGTGTAGTTCACTTCTGCCAAATTTGTAGAGTTGCAGATGAAGAAGAATACTATTTTTTTATACAGAGAAAAATATTATATAGAAAAAACAAGAGGGGAATATGAAGGAATAATTGTTTCCCTATCTGTTAGTTCCAGTGTTAAACATTAAAATTAGAGAACCAGACCAGAAAACATGGGCAGCTGAGAGAGAGATGCATATGCTGTTTTAGTATTATCTGAAAATTGAGGACATAGCATAAACTCTTACAGTAGGACACTATGTCCTACTTCTGTCTGGTGCTCCTGCATTCAATTAGAGCTTTGTCATTGTTCATTTCAGTGGTCCCAGATCTTGACAGTTAAAGCAGACACTGGCAAACTACAAATTATTAGTTGCCTATAGATCCTGCAAGTCATCCTTGCAATCTGGCAGTTTTGCAACTCCATTTAATTTTCTCTTTGAAGTTATCAGTGACGTTAGAAATGAAGGTTGGCAGATACTCCACATGGGTGGTTTTTACTGCACTTGTTTCATTCAGTGACTGCTTATAATTCTGTTTATCTAAGACCTCTGTGCTGCTCTCATCCATTACTGTATCTTGGCATCTTATTTTCCATCTTTCCTTTTTTTATGGCTTACCTATTTCCCGTTCCTTTTAATCAGGCTATGCATATTGTTAGTTTGTTGCCACAAATACTGAGGCCACTTATTCTGGCAGGAAAGACCTGTGGTGGCACGAGTGATCTTCCTGAAAGTGTTGTCAGCTGAGTCCTTAAAAGGAGCTACTGATGTGAAACATTATGACACTTCCCTATTCTTTACCAACATAGGGTGCTTCTACTGCAGTACTAGCTTAAAGGAGTGAAAGCAGAAAATGGAAAGAAGATTTAATAGAAATATGTTTTGTTCAAGTATAAACATCTTAATATATTGAGTATATTAGAAAAGCCTTATAAACACAAATTTTCCTTTTGATTAGTTTTATATATATAATGTGAAATACGGAAATATCTTTCTGAATAGAAATAGTATATTGACCTTTTCTGTTTTGAGAAATTTGGAGACTACAAATGTGAAAAAGCGAATGTTTGTTTTAAAATGGGGGGGACACCCTTTCCCAAAGGTAGGGTTATAATAAATGTACTTCTTAAATTTAAAGTAAATATACTTTAATATACTGTCAAGAAAGAGACACATTCTCAGAAATAAATAAATAAATACACTGAGAAAATTACCCCAGAACCAAGAGATGGCACTTGATCAAAGAACCTAGAGCTGAAGGCTAATACTCTGCTGTTGGGAATGTGTACAGACTAAGGTCTTTAACAGAAATCCTCTCTGTTGGCCTAGGACACTTAGGTGTGCTGAGTCACTTGTTGGTGTGCTGCCAAACACAGGCAGAGTAGGAAGGATATGAGTGACAGTAAGAAGATTTTACTTAGGAGAGAGATCTCTACATCTTGATGATTCTTAAGGGGGGGGGGGGGGGGAAATCTACTGTAAAACACTCTTTTAAGTCATAACCACCTTTTTACTTAACTTTGTAAAATATGCTAAGTAATGTAATTAGCCAGAAAAATACTGCTTTGCTGCTATAATAAGGAATGTGGATAGGGGACAGGAGAGAAGAGAAACTGAAATGTTTAAAAAGGAAGATGCTAAATTATTTTGCTTCACAGAGTCAACAGATACACCCAAGTATGAAAGATTTTCTCTTTCATGCATTGTCAACAGTACACACACATAGAAACATGCATGTTTAATAACAGTAAGCATAAGGAAATTAAAGTTGAGAAGTCTTTGCCTTTCCCTTTATAATTTGAGACACGCGCCTGTATCTCCTGCTAACAGGATTACAAGCAGTGATAATTTATATTTAATTTAGCTTCAGATTTGCAAGTCATCAATACCAACAATGAAAATACAGGGTATCAGAAAGGTTTAAGTCCTTGTTTGAAGTGAATCAATACCTTTTTTTTTGTTTGTTTGTTTATTAGGTAACCATTCAAATAGTCTTTTAGTAGGTTTGTATTAGTAGTTATGTAGGCAGACTATTGAAAAGAAGGTCTTTCAATTCTTTGCTCTTTGGCTTGCCATTTGTAAATTGTAAAAGTAAATAGTAGGGGAATCGCTTGTGAACATTAGAATTCTGAGTAAATTATTGGAACAAGAGGAGCTGCTTTTATTTTCCTGTCTGCTTATGGGCATTCACATCCTGGTCTCCCACCTTCTTCCTTCTTACCTGTGAACATTTGCTGGCCTATCCAGCATTCCACACTGCTGGTGGAGGCTTTTTTTTGCAACAAATTCTGATACTAAAAAATACAAAAACATAACAAAAGACTTCCTGTTCAGTGCCAGAACTTATCTTAGACTATCTTCATTCTTTCTTTTACTTTCTGGAAATAATCCTATTCTATCTTAGTAATAACTTATTCCCTTCCAGACTGGGTCTAATAATTGCATAGCCTGTTTGTCAAGGAGCTAGAATATTCTGTTACATAGATAATCTCACTCTAAAAACAGTTTAGCCATTGTGGGTTTTTTCCCCCCCTCCTACTTACATTGTGAATAACTCCAGTATCAGTTCCTCAGAGCTTCCCAGAACAACAGTTGTGGGCTTGAGGACTCGGAGAACACTGTGTCACTTTATTTTTGTGAGATGACCTTGGAAATCTTTTAGATGATCTATGTGTTGTATGCAGTTTTCATTTTTGTGTGTGCAGTTTTATGGTGTGTTAATTTCTGAGGCCTGAGGAGTTTCTGCTTTGCTCTTTGGATTGCTGTTTCTTTCTTGTTTTTAGCAGTGATTGTACTTTCACTAAATTAAGCCTTTTTCTTCAGACTTTCTTACTTGTTGCTCCTTTCCAGAAAGATCAGAAGTAGACATAGAAGGTCACGAGACCTAAATTGTCCATTGTAGTTCCACTGGTTATCTTGCACGATTAATTTTGTGTGTCTGATAATGGTCATTGAGCCTGTAAATCTATAGAAACACTCACAATTTCTCATACACTTCTCAAAAGTAATACAGGTAGCCTTTAAACTGATGAACCACAAAGGAGAGGGCTAGGACTCAGTAATTTGGAAATTATTGTGAAAGAAGCAGGGGACAAGTTGAAATGACTTAAGTAATTTTGTACCATCTGAAACTGACTGTTGAGGACTTGCACTGTCTGCTTAATTCAGCTGTTGTAAAATTTCTGCCTACTGTATTGAATCAGTGGAAAACTTACTTTAAGGAAAGAGACTTCAAGCTATAACTCTTTACTTTACAAAGGCTTATTGGTAGATTGATGCTAGGGAGGGATTTCTGTGCCTGAATACTCCAGATTACCTGTTCCACTGAGCAAACAAAATTTTTAGACTATTTTGACCCACTAGGACAGGTGGAAGTTGACAGACATGTATTTATTGTGCCAATAAAATGTGCTGTGACCTATCATTGTTCTATAACTTATTCTTAAACAAATTAGACTGTAGTGTATATTGCATAAAATACAATATATCCAAGACAAATCTTTGTTGGTTTACAGGCTTACAGTAACGTACACTTCTTAAAACTCCGAAAAGCCCAGAAATTGGATTAATATAGAAAAGAATAACTTAATAGTCTTAAAAAAAAAAAAGTGGGAGGCACAACGTACATGTATTTTAAGAAATTTATACTTAAATTCAATAATAAGTGCACCTGAATAGTAAACTTTTGGTTGCCTTGCTGTAAGAGGCAACAAGAATTGGAGGCGAGGGGAAAACCCCAACTAAACCCTAAAAAAACCTCCACAAACCAAATAAAAGTAAAAGTACACACAGAGCTTAAGTTCTAGAGTAAGTTTGGAGTTTGTTTTTTTGGTAGGGTTGTTTTTCTATTTTTTACTGCTTTTGTTTGTCCTGATTGAAAGTCTGGAGGATTTCTCCTTTGATACTTTGTTTTTACTTGTTGCTTATTCTGCTTGTGCTACGGAATTGGCTAGGAATAAACCCACTACATAGTAACATTTGTTTCAATGGAGATTTTCACAGCTCTCAAAACGTCAGTCGTCTGATAAGAATTAATTTTTAAAAAAATTAATTAATTTTATTTCTTTAAAAAAATATTTCAGGCATATGGCTCTGGTTGTGACATTGTCATTCTGGCAAATGACTTTGAATGTGTGCAAATTATTCCCGGTGCTAAACATGGAAACATCCAAGTCAGTTGTGTGGAATGCTCCCAACGACAAGGCAGGGTAAGGATTTTAATCAATTTGTATAGAATTAAAAAAATATAAATTGACTACTCTAAATGAAGTAATTAAACAGCAGCTTAATACATTAATAGTATTAATGAGTTAATTCCATGACAAAGATCAGTTTTACTGATCTGTACTTTCTGAGTAGCACCTCTTGTGTTACTCAAAGAATTGTTTCAATTTAATAGTAATTTGTTTTTTAGAGTAGGGGGTGGGGGTAAGGGAAGCAAGAGGCATCTTGTAACAATGGGGTTTATTCCTTTGCAGGACCTGCAATAACAGGTCTCACAAAATGTGGAAATATATGTTAGTTACACAGTATAGTATCAGAACTGGAATGGTACTAAAATTGTTATTGTCTCTGCCATTGTATACTTTCATCTAAATAAAGAAGACATAGATAAATCATACTCATATATATATACACACACACGTGTGTGTGTTTGTGTCCTGCAAAATAATGAACTAGAAATACTTTGGTTTTCAGAAAAGCTTAGGCATGTTTCATGTGTTTTGATGTGCTGCAGTGTGAGCCATCATAACTGCGTGGCCCCTTGACTAGCTATGTGGTTTTGGTTTTAATCCTTAAACAATGCTAAAGAATCACTTTAAATTGCTGAGAAAAAACTACTTTCTATGAGTTAAGGTAGTGCACTGAGCAAATTTTGTTTGTTGGTTGTCACTGCCTACTAATATTAGTTAAAAATTTGTTGCATTATTGAGAAAGCCCTAGTTAGGATTCGGGCAGGCTTAGCTGGCAAGGCTGCTGGCACTGCAGCAGTGCAGTTCCAGTAGGACTGGAAGAGTGACTCCAGCTGCAGAGGTGGCCCTTGCAGGATCACCATGAACCCCTGGGTGGTTTTGCATTCAGGACTCTGAACTCCCCATCTGTGCTTTTCTTTGGGAGTGTGTTGTTGCAACCTTGCCCCCAACTCCCCCACCCCCTGCCAGAGGAAATAAGATTTCATAATAAACATTGCGAAACTTTTACATCATTTCTATATTGAGGAAACCAGATCCTGAATAGGAAGAACATAAACAGTTTTTCTTTTAAAAATCTTCTATGGAAGAAAAAAGAATTTTAAAGATAGTCAAAAGTGCTCATAAGGATATGAGTATTAGGAACATGACCAGAAAAATTACTGTAAAGACTGTTTTGTGTATGGAGGCTTCTGTGAAATAAGTGGGTGAAAGAAATTGAGGGGTTCAGTTGTAGAAGTACTTCAGTTTTCCCATTTACCATTTGTCTCCCCTCAAAATCTATTTTACTTCAAAATAAATTACATTTCCTCCTATTTCTTGTAATTGTTTATGGTACAAAATGGAATCTGGGAACACACTGAGACCCAGACACTAATGATTAAATAGTTAGCTGTGAAGTGGACAGAATGTGAGCATAAGTAGCAAAGGCATCAGCTTTCCCTTATACATTAACAGTAGTTACCCTAGAAGAATATATTAGATCTGATTGACAGTGTTTATCCCACTGAACAAGATATCTTCCTTAGAGTTAAAAAACTGGGCTTGTTCACAAGTATGTATTTTACAGCTTCCTTAAAGTATACCTGTAACCAGTTAATGACACTTGCATTAATTTCACTTTTCTCAAACCGCAGCACATAGAAGTAGTACTGGAAATTATTTAGCTATTTTGGAATAGTACTTATCTTCTAACCTTACATTTTAAGTCTTCAATTTATTTTTTTTCCAGATTGCAGCATCATATGGAAATGCTGTTTGCATTTTTGAACCACTTGGTATAAATTCTCATAAAAGAAATTGTGTAAGTATGTGTTTCATGATTGTAATTTGGTTTAGGCTTTTAGAAGAGGCAAAAGTCTGTCTGCCAGTTATTATATTACATTGGCACACAAAAGGCTAGTAGATAAATGTTTTCCACCATCCATAATAAAATTGGATGGGTAGAATCTTTCACTGCATTAGCCTAACTGGGGACTGCACCCCTCCTTAGTTAACAACATCTTGTTCTTGAATTTTGTACTAGAATGACATGGTGACAAGCTGGTGTTTCTTTAACTTGAAGAGGTCGTCAGATCTGTTGTACAGAAATATGACTTAGACTTGTATATGTGTTACCCAGGTTTGTTTTAACAGCATAGCCACAGCCAAGCACCCAAGTATTAAGCATGTTCTCAAGCGGGTTTCACTGTCTTTGTTGCATCTATGCTGCCATCCCTTATGTTTCTGTAAATGTATGACCCAAGTAGTTTAAAGTAATCTGTAGATTTATTTGTGTGTGTGACAGTCCAGATCTGGTTTGCAGGGCACTGTGATGCATTTATTTTTTATAAAACAAAGAAATTATAAAAATTAGATTCAGCAATCTACCACTGGGTTCTAAATGTTTTTGCAACAACCTTAATAGCAATTTCATAGAGAAAGAAAGAAATACCTTTGTATTTTGCTGCTGATTTGAGAAATAATCCTTTACTGTTCCTTAACTACAGCAATTAAAGTCTCAGTGGCTGAAAACTGGGCAGTTCTTCCTGAGCTCTATGACTTACAACCTGGCATGGGATCCTCAAGGTAATGTAAAGTTTGTGAAGTATTCGTTCAACATTTGTAGTTAGGAAAACTTGAACACAAAGTATTTTTATTGTAAAAAAGTGAGAGCGTGAATATGGAAATTTGAGATTATCTATTCTCAGGCAGTGTTGCATAAAATGTGAGGCTACAGTTAGCATTTGTGAAGATGCTGTGCCAAGCATTTGAGTCTCTCATGAAAGATCTTAGTTTCAGAATCACAGTGTTAAGTTGCTAACTGACTTAAATTACCATTGATAATCATTTAAATAGAATTTTATCACAATTAAAGTCAGCAATGTACCTGGACATGGATATTTATAAGATGTCCAAGAACATATATTTGTTTGAGGCGTGAATGGCTATTTAGCATCTGCAACATTCATTATTGAATATGATTTATCATTTGAAGTCACCAAAAAAACCTTGATATTCTTTCTTAAAAGGCATTTTAAATTCAGAATGTCATAGTAAAAACAGCTGCATAATATACCCTATCATATTTAAAATGGACATTCCAAAGTTAGATTTCCAACCTGTTTTGAGTAATTCTCAACAAAATATGATGACAGGCTTAATCTCTCAATATACATGCATCATCTTGGTTTCACAGCTTTGATATTACTCACTTTCAGGTAACAGGCTGCTGACAGCAACTGACTTTTTGCAGTTGTGGGCCCCTCCATCTACTGACATTCCAGAAGAAGATGAAGATGAAGATCCTGACAATCAGATCAAAGATGATAAAGTTCTCCCAGTTCTAAATGACTGGAAATGTGTCTGGCAGTGCAAGTGAGTGAGAGAATTTTTATTTTAAGACAAATCGCAGTGCTACCTCATATATCAAGCCTATCTTCTCTCCAAAACTGTATTTTAAAGTATGCTTTTAGATCAGCTTAAAATACCAGAGTATTCAAACAATGTTAAGTTGCTCCAAATAAAAATTGCTCACTTTTTCAAGCGAGCTATCACCAGATAACCTAGTCAAAGGCTTACCCAAACTCTAGCACTGGCAATGTATCAAAATTGTCCCTGTTTTCTCATCTGCGAAAGTAGTGCTTAAATACTGGCTGAGACGGAACAGAGGAGCAGTACCAGGCAGATATGCTACACTGATAAAGATGCGAGCTGCTTCCTGAACCTTAAGAAGAGGGTCCTGAAACTCTTTCTACCCAATTCTATTTGAGATCCCCGTTACAGAAGTTCTTAGAGATAAGCCATTCCTACATAGACTTGGGAAGCAGCTGTCTATGCACCCGTTTTCTCATGACTTTTTTTGAAGCTGTTGTAGATTTTGTGGCCACAAAGCACTATATTGGCTGCTTCCCTCTTTCAGACAGCTGACCCATAAGCTCTAGGCACAGACTAATAGTATCACAAGTTATTTTCATTTCTTCCTACTATGTCTTGGCTTCACTGGCAGTAGAGGAGCACATGGGACAAACTTCACTTCTGTGATCTCATTGGATCTAGCCTAGGCTTGCTGTACTTAAAGCAATATGTTTAATGGGCTGGTTTTCTGTAAAACTGTGAAAAAACATGGTTTTTTTCACTTAGCAAATACTTCTTATGCTTCTGTTATTTCAAAAGTATGCTTAAAGCAACAACTATACAATACTAATATATTTCATTTAAATAATGAATGGTAATACTTAACCAACTGAATACATATGGAATAATAGTACCGAATAAATAGACTTTACTTACAACTTCACTCTGGTGTTCTTTAGGACTGCAGTATCAGTACACTTGATGGCATGGTCTCCTGATGGTGAATACTTTGCAACTGCTGGGAAGGTAAAGAGAAAAAGAGTAATTACATGTTTGCGGTAGTTTGTATATGTTTGACAAAAGTAAATAATATAGAACAGTCCTGGCCCATATACTCTGTCATATTCTGAGCCAAGTTAAATTATCATCTCATGTGTAATACTGTATTTTTTTGTGATTCCATTTATTTCAGCAACAAGAAACTGGATTTAGCTGTGTACTCTTACTGAATGCTTGACAGTCAACCTGGAAGTACAGTAACAGTGATACAGACTTGTGTGTGTATATATATTTTTTAGTTAAAAGTATATTTACATGAACTTTCAGATCTGCATAAGCATATTTTTCTGCTTATTAGAAGTAATGAGGATAAATATTAGGTCATAATGATAGAATACATACACATTTTAAACCGCATAAAAATATGCGCACCTCAGTGGATAAATTAGAAAACATTTCCTACTGAGTTAATTCTGTGTTCAATTATCAGTTCTTAACGTCTATTTCATATTTCTATATTAGCATCTTTTTGGCAAATTGCTATTCAAGTTAAGTTTTCAATTAATAATTCTCTTTAATGTCACCCTCTCATTTGAGTGATTCCCTTTGCTTTTCAAGTCTGGATAGGTAAGGATTTATTGCTTGCACTTAATGTTGGTTGAAGAATGAGATGAATTTTAGGAACCTTTGTTTTCTTAAACTTGCTAAAGAATACAGCTGAATCATGAGCTGCATTGTTTTAAGACTAAAAACATACTTACAGCACCTTAATAAACATTACATTCAAAATTATTGTTGTAAGCAAATTGCCAAAATATATGCTTCATTCCATATTTCTGTTTCCCATGAACATACTTTTATATAGTTAAGAATCTGATGAAATAAATGAGGTGTATTGTTCCAGAAGTAATTTTCTGTCTATTGGACAGCTCTATATTAGTTATTTCATGAGATACACAGCTTTGATCATAATTCTTAACAGGGTTGCCTGTCAGACTTCCTTCTGTGGTCAGATACTGTACTTTTTGATGCTTGTCAGGAAATACCGTCTTTTATCCGCACTCTGAGATTTGAAATTTATTATTTACTTTATTCTGTATCTCCATTCCTGCAGGAAGTCATGAAATGCAGGGATGTGGCACCCAGCTTTGTAAAACTTCCTGTTGTCATGCTAGTAATGTTGACCTTAATTCACATAACTCCAGTCTCACCAGCATTTGTAGTACTGCTGTGTAGTGATTCAGTTTAGTTTCAATTAATTACATCAGTGGTGCCCAACCATTCAAGCCAGGAAGGTAGCATAGCTTGTGCTGGTAAAGGCCAAGGTTGTAATATGCATCTGCTCCTCCGTTGTGTGCCTATGCTCAGTGGGTGCAGCGCTTTCCATGAGTCAGGTGTCCTGTGCATGGGAACAAAGAGGGACTTACAGTATGAATTGTCTCAGTGGAGAAATTGACTGTTAATGAGCTTCATATTGTAGCATGAGTAGCAGCCTATTTCTGGCTTCTATCTTTGCGGGGAAATGGACATTTAAGCATGCTTATGTGCTATGCGGAAAATGCATAGTGAACCCAGAGAAAAGAAGTAGGACTGGAAGAAACATACCTTATGGGAGTGATGTGTTGTCAGCAGAATATTTCTTTAGCCTGCATTCCAGGATGCCATAAATTAAATAAGTGGTCTCAGAAAGGGCTTGTCTGAAAAACTGCAAATAGTTTTGGACCACAGATCCAGTTTTTCATGAAAGATACCAGAACAGCAGTTTCCTTATTATTTGGGATTTTGGTTTTGTGACATTTTTAATTATAGCTAGCTAACTCCGTGGTTTTTTATTACTTTACCTAGGATGACTGCCTCTTGAAGGTTTGGTACCCTATGACTGGTTGGAAGTCATCTCTTCTGCCCCAAGAGAATGAAGAAAAGAAAAAAAGCTCGGGGGTTGTCCAGTTCTCATTTGTTTATTTGGCACATCCTCGAGCAGTGACAGGATTTTCATGGCGGAACATTAGCAAGTACATGCCCAGGTGTGAAAGTTTTTGTTTTTTAAAAAAACAAGCAAGCCTTTGACTAAGTATTTTTTAATACTGTGCTTAAAGTTTGGCCGTCAGGAACATAGATTTCTCAGGTTATACTTCAAAGAAAAACATATCAACATCTTCCCATAAGCTTCTGTATTACCTACTGCAATAACAATAGTCATGTTGACAGGTGAGATTTATTCTAAAATATGGTCTAAACTTCAGTGCCTTCTCAAGTTATGCCAGGAAGCATGGATGGTAAGGCTTTTTCTTCAACAAATGGTGCTATGACATTGGAAATAAAATATTTTTTAAAATTATTAGTGTTTAGTAAGCCATCTTTTGCACCTTTTTGTATACAGGGGTTTAGTTGTTCAATTTCACTATTTGTTATTCAGTAAAATTTATGCATTCTTCACATAGTCCAGCAAGTGAGATAGTTTAGGCATAACTACAGTTTTATAATAACTGCTGCATTTATCAGATAATAACCATTCCCTGTTCATGTGCACTCTTGCCAATAATCTATGGGTTTATCAGCATGCTAAAAACCACTACTGACATAAAACCTTCAGTTAGAGGAGAGGCAGAAATTTGGATGAAACAATAACTACTAAATAGTTGTACGCTCCCCTAATTTGTGCTGCGTCCATATAGCTAATTTACTTATATTGGGTAGTAACCATAATATGTCTATTGTTAGGGGTCTGGTCTGTAATGTGTTACTCACATCATGTCTTGATGGCATCTGCCGGCTATGGGCAGAGACGCTGTTACCAGAAGATACTCTTCTTGGTGAGCAGATCTGTGAAACTAGCACTTCCAGCATTAGCAGCACCATCTCTCAATCTGGAAAGCAAAAGGACAAAATACAGCATGCACTAGAGGTACAAGTAAATACTTACTTTGTCATTTCTTTATTTCAAGATTCTTAAATATTTCAAGCAGGTAGAAATCTAAGAATGTGTATTATCTAGTTTATATAAGCATAACAGGATAGTCTGAATTATTTCACATCAGTTTTTGAAAGTCTACTGCTAAACATTGAAGAAGTCAGAGACCTTGCAATTCTGAACCTAAGCTCTGTATTCCTAAAACTGAATATACTTTTTCTATAGCTAACTAATAGTGATGGGAAGAGACAGTGTTTAACGAGGAATAGTAAATGATGGTTTCATTCTGAGTGGGTCTGGAACTCTGTAATTGTGAAAACAGTGGAAGCAGTAAAGTTTTGGGGTTTTGTAATTGTTAGTTATCTGATTTGATAATTGCATTTCCAAAAGGTGGTATCATGGGTCTCTAAATTTCAGTGGCAGTCATGTAAAGTCTTTTAGGTTTTCCCTTACTGTGAACTTCTCAATATAAAATCCAAGAAAGCAAAACCAAAAAAAACCAACCACCCCACCACTCATTTGTAGACTATTACAATCAGACCAAGTTTTTACTTCTTACATATCATGACCATCAACAAAGAGGGAGAGTGGAACCAAGTATGCTTTGAGCTGTTGAATCAGTTGTGCTCTCCACATGCTGTCAGCAGTTTTCCATTACACAAAAATAATTCATTATCAAATGATATTGCAAAAGTTACTGCTTGTAGATTGTTGTAATCTTGTTTAGGAATGTTACACAGAATAGTGCATACTTCTGTCTTCTTGTTGGAGCGGATATTAAAGGAACTTTCAAAAGACTGTTAGAACAGCTTTGCCTTTGACCAGAACTGATGTACATAAGTGTTACTAATCTCTGTTGAAACATGTTTAAAATAATCCTTTTGAAATTAGTCTTTACTTCTTAAGTAGAAGGAAGTTAAAAAGCTTTAGGCTTTGTGTAAGTATGAATTTTTACCTTACTGTTTTCTAGTATTTAATTTATTTTTTTATAACTGTACTAGACAATTCACCATTTGAAAAATATGAGAAAAGGACAAAGGAGATCTTCAGTTCTTGTTACCCACACAGATGTATTGCCAGATCAGCAGGGTACTCATGAAGTTCAGCGTCACATTTCACATCACGCAAATGCACTTGGTCACTTTCATATAGCAGCAAGCATCAACCCTAATACAGGTGAAATAAAATAATTTATTAACCTATAATATATTTGCACAAAATGAAAAAAAAAAGGGGGGGGGGGGGGGGGCTGAGGTTCACATCTTTGCTTTGCTTAAGCAAATACAGGGAATTTGTAGGACGACTGTTGTTTCACAAGTCTGTTACTTGGCGTATAGTTTTGTAAGACAAATGAGGCTGAATTTATTCTGAATAACTTCAGCACTTTTAAAATCCAATTAAATTCATCTTTACATATCAGAAAGCAAGAGAAACCTAAATTTCAAGTCTGCTTGGTGGTGTTTGGATTTTGGGAAGCAATGGTTTATGATGAATAGTATTTGCATCCTACAGAATATGTACTGAATGGTAAAAGTTATACCAGACTTTTTGGCAGGAAACAGCTGCTTTTTATAGAGTAATGCAGCCTGTTTTAAACCAGGAAAAGATTAAAGGGCAATCATGTACCTTACCTAAGATCTGTATGAAATGACAGCACTGCAACATATGAAACTGAGCAATTAGAACTGTTGAGTATCATTTTCCATTCATATAAAAATCAATTTTCATGTAAATTTATTGATGTTAAACTATCTTTACTTTTTTTAATTACAAGTGCATGTAGAAATTTGATCTGCATCTTACTTTTCTAATCTTACAGGCAAAAATTGTTCTCTCTAAAATAAGTTAAATGTCTTAATTAAGAAATCTCTGTGTGTGTATATATGTAAAGATGAGCAGTTTAATATATAGCTTTTTTATTTGTTTAAAAATGTCCACAGATATTCCATCAGTCTTGGCTGGAACAGCTTTTAATATAGATGAAGGAAATGGAGGCTTCGTTGTTCACTGGTTGAATAATAAAGAGTTTAATTTTACATCCTCTATTGAAGTATTTATGCAGCGTCTCAGAAAAATTTCTGAACAACAACTAGAACAAGATTTTGATGCTGAGGTTGAAGAGGAAGAAGAAATGGAAGAAAGAGAGAGAGGTTTACATATGAAATTAGATCATGGTTAGTAATACTGAGAAATGTAGCACAAGAATTATTTTTGAAGCACATTAATGCAATAACACAATTATTTAGCACAAGTATTGTAAGTACTAACATTTTATCACTAATCTAAAATAAGTAAACATTTACAGCTGAAATTTTGGCTGCTGTAATTGTAGGCATGAAAAAAATCCATGATGTACTCTCTGTTGGAACACAATAGTTTATATACAAGGTGAAAAAGACAGGTAGCTTTTGTCTTTCACTTCCATTTTGGATGTATTCCACTGAGGTATGAAATTACGACTAAGACCTGCTCTCTATTTACTTTACAATCTGATTGTCAGTAATGACACACCGATTTATGGTAAGCTTTAAGAAGGGTTAGACATAGCTCCATTTTAATGCTTCCAGTGCTGGTAAGACTTAAATCTTAAACCTTAGATCACCTGATGATCCCAACTGTAGCTGTTCACAATGGAGGGACATATTTTGAAATTAATGTTGGAAAATATATCCTACCAGAAATACTTTACACTGCTGTGGGAGAGTTACTTGGCCAGTAAGAATGTGTAAAAATAAATCTTCTATGGAAATGTCCCGGGGTTAAACCACAAGAAACCAGTAAGACCAATTAGTGATAGTAAACTGATGATACATTGTGTCATTTATAATGCTTAGGTTCTTAAAATCTAGATTACCAATGCAGTAAAGTGTGTGATAATTCTTCCTGAACGTGCAATACGTACTATTTCATCAATGATTACATGCCATATATTTCATTATTACCTTATAAATACAACACACACCCCCACATTAATTTGGAACCAGCATTCATATAAAATGTGTGGGTTTATATAATTGACCAAAATAGTCTTAGGCAGGGCATTACTCTTAAGTATCTGTATTTTTACAGTTATATTTATTACTACTTGTATTGCATAAAGCAATAGTCAAAGGCCAGAGCCTCACATTTATGTACAGACAGACCAAAGAAAGATGTTTCTACTCTCAATGTGCATGAATGTTCTTATCTGATAGTACTACTAGCAAGTTAAAAAATCCCGTGTTTTGAATAGAAACTGAAAGAGAAATCTTTGCAATGGATAAAATAGCACATTTCTTTTTTGTTGCAGACTTGTCTATAGATAGAGAATCAGAGACAGGGACTGGTACAGGCTCTTCAGAACATGAAGATGGAGAAAGAGAGGGAAGCCCTAAAACATCTCTACTAGCAGGCCCATGCATGCCTCTTCCAACAGTTTTGTTAGATCGGAAAATTGAGTTGCTCCTAACTGAATGGAACAGAAATCCAGACATGCTTTTTACTATCCATCCTGTTGATGGTACCTTTTTGGTGTGGCATGTGAAATACTTGGATGAATACACTCCAGGCATCTTTCGACAAGTTCAGGTATTGTATATTTGAAATTGTTTCAGTATTTATGATCTTAATCAACAATCATTCTGTCCTTTCTTTTATATCTGAACATCAGTAAGAATTTAAGTCTTCCTGTGAAACAGCTAACATTTATTCAGACTTACACTGAGTTGTTGCTATTCTAATTTTCTTTTTTTTTGTTTGTTTGTTGTTTTTTTTAGGTTTCATTTTCTTCTAGGATTCCTGTTGCATTTCCATCAGGAGATGCTAGTTCTCTTAGCAAAAATATTATGATGTATGCTTGCCCTGTCTTTGTAAAAGATAACAGTAATGGTGTACATCAGAAGACAATGGACTTTCCAGATAAGACTCTAGCAAGTAAAGGACCAAGCTCTGCCCAGGACAGTGCAAATGTGAATATAATTTCTCCCATAGTAATGATGATTTCCAAACATATAGATGGCTCTCTAAATCAATGGGCAGTTACTTTTGCTGATAAATCAGCTTTTACTACTGTGCTAACTGTATCACATAAGTTTAGGTACTGTGGTCACCGTTTTCATCTCAATGATCTAGCTTGCCACTCTGTTTTACCATTGCTGCTAACATCTTCTCACCATAATGCTCTGTTAACTCCTGAATCAGACAGTTGCTGGGACTCTGACAGGATAAACAGAATAATGGATCCTATTAAACATGTGAAAGGTTCTTCTAGGCAGCAACTTAAAAATGCAGCAACTCGTACATTCCATGATCCAAATGCAATCTATAGTGAACTGATTCTATGGCGTGTAGACCCTATTGGACCTTTGTCATACACTGGAGGAGTATCTGAATTGGCTCGAATTAACTCTCTTCATACCTCCGCTTTCTCTAACGTAGCCTGGCTTCCAACACTTATTCCCAGCTATTGCCTTGGTGAGTATACTTACTATGTTTCCATATAGAGTTAACACTGTGAGTCATAGAATTAATTTGTTAAAATAAATTACTATTGTATTGTATTTGGAGTATATTTATATTAACTTTTCAGCAATTTCCTTGCATTATGCAAATTAAGCATTTTTATTTCATTTGAGGCTAAGCCACTCCAAAATGTTTCATCTGGTCTGAGTGTGTCTGTAGTTACTGTGGATCAGCAGACATTCAGTAACTTCTTTGTGTGAGGAAGCAATCATTGCTTTCACACAGAACAAGACTATCCCTTTCCTCAGTGCTTTAGGCAGCTTCACTGAGTGGTCCATGCATTGACGTGGTATTAATAATACAGATGCTCCAATGACTTGGGCATCTGGGTTGTTGGCCATATACAGCTGCAGGAGGCAGCGAGTTGAACTAAACTGGTATTTGGACCACTTGACCGTCTGAATCATTGGGAAAGATTTTCAGCCAAAATTTACAGTAGCAAAATCTTTTAACATGCTGGCTAAGAACTCTGCTTAGAAGATCCTAAAACAATACCAAAATTCTTCAGGTTATCAGTGGTTTACAGAAGTCCAGCTAGAACACGGAGTATTTTTAAAGAAAGACTACATTATCTTCACAGAACCGCAGACAATGTTTTTTCAGAGGTCAGGCAGTACAACATCTGATGCGTAATGCCCTAGGACAATTCTTTGGGGTTTGTATTTAATTTTAGGGCTTTCTCTTGCAGTTAGGATAATTGTCTGTAGAAATGTTACTCCATTGAGCCCCTCAGATATTTATTTTTGAGTTATCACAAAGATGCTTTTGTAGTAGTTGTCATCTTTGTATACAGCACTAAAAATGTCATTTTGCGCTGGATGTAACATTAAATTTTATACTAATAGTGCCAGGTTATTTTATTATGCTAAGGCAAGCCTGACCTTTGCAATGATTAAATGGGTGTCAAAGATGTTATACAACCTCAAAAATCCTAAATAATAAATGCGTAACATATCTTTGGTTTAAAATAGAATAAATAGGTTTACTCTGCTCACACAGTAACATTCTGTGCTGTCTGAATCTCACAAAGCTTTCTAAACAAAAATAACTAGTTGTTTTCCTCTTATAATGTAAGATGAAAATGTTTATTAGAATAGAAAACCTTGTGTCAAGCCTGTTCTACACACAGTAGAGAAGTAAACAAGCCCCTCTGTTAGTTTTTAGTATGTTATTCACTACTGCAGATATATTTCTCCCTCCACTTCTGCATCTGCACTTTTAAGGGGAGTGTAAAAGGGAATAGTCATAGAAGTTAATTTTATCCAAAGAGCCTAGAGACAGTAAACAAGGAAAAAAGTTACAGCTAATATAGCTTCCTGAACAGTATACCTTAGAGTCCTACTCCAAATCATCGCTGGCAATCTGGGGAAGCTAGTTAGCCGTTCCAAGCACCTCCTTAGAGGTGACAGTGAAAAGAACGTAACCACATTAAGGAGTGGCAGCATTCCCTTACGTGCACTACATACTGATTTTTACATGTGTGTAAACATAAATGAATTCTGCTTTTATTAATCAACTTTCATGATGAGTTTCAGTTACGTAAATGAGCAGAAAGGGAGTTATTTCAAAGTTCAACTACTTGATGCCATTTGACTGCCATTTTTTTTTAACTATGAAATTTTGTGTTTTCTATTAGGTACTTACTGCAACTCTGCTAGTGCTTGCTTTGTGGCATCAGATGGCAAAAACCTGAGACTCTATCAAGCTGTTGTAGATGCCCGAAAACTTCTAGATGAATTATCTGACCCTGAATCATCTGTAAGTTTTAGGTAGCAATGGTTTGAAAGTATTAAAATAAAACTAATTCAGCTAACTTTTTTTCCCCTCCAGTGGTTTGTCTTCACTTGGTTCTGTGTAATTTTTGTGCCATTTCATGTATTCTTACTACATTCTTACTACACATTATACCTTGCGTAATTACATGTTTTGTAGCTGTCTAGAAATGTTATCAGACAGAAATGCAGCTGCTGCTGCTAACAGTGGCTGGACTGAAACAAAATTGTCCTGACAGGTTTCCCCAACAGGATTTCTTTCATTGCCCTCTCAAAAGAGGGGAGTCAAGAGTAAGTGGGAAGGTGAGGACAGAAGAGCAAGACTTTGGTGTATCCACCTAAGTTACATTTATGTATGAGGAAGGGTAGAGATGGTGGGATATGAGGAAATCAGTAGGTTATTGCTAAGGGTAATATTAGTTCTTACTTTTTCTGTAATAAGCAGTTTTTTCATCCTTTTTTCTTTCATTTCTATGATTTAAAGCAAAGTAAAGCCAGACCTGGCACTGTTATTGTATAAAGAAGCACATCCTTCCTATTTTTTTTTCCATTCTTCTGGTATTTGATAAACTATCCTACAAGATAAAGCCTGTCAGTATTCAGATCAGTCTGAGGAAACTGTTCTAGGAGCGATGATTGTGCGCATTCCAGCATAAATTAAGAGCCTTCAGTTTATATATAATCTTTACTGATTTATTTCTTGTGTTGTGACAAAACCTGAAAATTTTGTTTAAAGTGAAGCAATATATTTCAGTTTTTCATGGCACAGATACTATGTTATGTTATGAAAGGATAAATCTTTAAATAAACAAGATTTGGTTTCCATAAAAACTGGTGTGCTAACCCCATGGATAGCTGCAGACTCATAACAGTGCAAATGTCTTGATAAACGCATTATTCATAAGTGCCAAAATGACAACAGGAAGAAATCTGTTATGATTTATGGCCACAAGGATAATTAAAGCATCAGTTTATTGTAAATGACAGCAATTTCCTTCTGTCTCAAAGAAAAATATACTAACCTTTCTCATTTTGCTCTGTTTCAGAAACTTATTGGGGAAGTGTTTAACATTGTGAGCCAACAATCTACTGCTCGACCAGGATGCATTATTGAACTTGATGCAATAACAAATAAAGTAAATAAATTGTTAACTCTTTAAGGGTATCACATAAAGGTGTTTAGTAGTTGTGGCTGTTAATTAACCTGTTTAGAAGTCTGTTTAGAAGAGGTAAAAGACATGACATTTCTCTATGGTGATGAATGCCTTGAATTTTTCTGGATGTTGAGATACCTGGAACATTTTAGTCAAGATAGCTTTCTTTTAGCTGCTAGGAGCCCAAAGCCCCAAAGTTGTCAGCGTAACAATATTTTCTAAACATAAATCTTGATGAAAACAAAACTTAACTAGAGACTGGTTTACAAACCATTCTAATTTAACGGGGGGAAAAACCCCAACCAAACAATCCCCCTCAAATAAACAAAAAGGTGAACAATATTAAAAAAACCCCAAACCTAAAAACTAGACCTAACTATTCTAAAGCATAGGAATCATAGCCATGTACGACTCCAGATTTTTTTTTTGTCTGTCTTGTAAGAAAAATTTCCATCTGTTAGCTATAAATTTCAAACAATGAGGAAGTAGTATTATTTATACCTTGTTCTTACTTACAGTTATTTTGATCATACATGTTCCATTGCTATTTTCTGTTAGGAAGCAGCCTGTGAAAACAGTGTGTTTTGCCATTTCCTAATTAGCCATCTGGATGTTTTTGACATGTATAAAGAAGTATTTCTCAATAGATTTCCATGTCTTTGAAGTATTAATCACATAGGATCTTCAATTTTGAGTTCAGATTTACAAACTATTTTTCTAAAACTTTTATAGATTAGTACAGGAAATACTCTCTTTCCATGTTTCTCTGGAAAAAGGGTGTTCTGCAACATGGAAACTTTACCATCACTGTCTTTGGGGGACATATTTTTCCGTGGCTGCAGGAGAGGATTTCACTGCCAGCAGCTTCCTTTATAAAGAGGTGGAGGTACTGCAAAGAAATCTGTTGCTGTCAGGAAGGACAGCTGTTGAGATATCCAAGAGAAGGAAAATCTGTAATTCATTCCCTTTTTTAGATTTCTCAAGCAAATCACTGCAGACATGTCTTCCCACTGAAGAGGGATAAAGTCTTAAGAGGTTTTGCCACTGTCATTTATTCAATGCCTAAAGAAATAAAAACCATATACTAATGCATTTGTCAATAACTGTGGCAAAATATGTCATTACAGAATTTGTCTAGCATGATAGATCTCAGGGAAATTATTTGAATATACAAACATTCAGGTTCTAGAATATGCTTTTCTTAATATAAGAGGAAAATGGTTAGTTTTCCAGATGCATTAAAATAATTTTCAACACTATAAAAGAAAGTGATCCTCTTCGGTAGCTAGATTGCACAAAGGAAATAATTGCATTATTACAAAATGTTGCTATACTCTTCTGGAAGTGTAACTATTGCTTAATGTTTCAGTGTGGTTCAAACACACAATTGCTTCATGTCTTTCAAGAAGACTTCATTTTGGGATACAAACCACATAAGGAAGATGTGGAAGGGAAGGAAACTGAGATATTTTTCCAGCCATCACAAGGTATACCATAAAAATAACTAATATGTATGAAGTAAGTACTGAAAATGTTCTTAAGGACTAGTGAAATCTAGCCAGCATATGCTACGTCCCTTTTTAATGAGAATCTGCAGAATTTAGTAAAATGGCTGTTTCACGTTGGTCATATGAATTGTTGTTTACCTGGTAACCGTAAACAAAGGCATTCTATTTTGCATAGAGTGAAACATTTGAATTTACATGACAAAGTCCATTTTTCAAAATGCTCTGTTACATATAAAAAACTATTAAAAAATAGAACAAAAGTGTATTTTCTGCATCAGTATGTAATCCCAGGTGATAAGGTGAATACACCTGACTCCCAACTTAATACAAGGGAAAGTAACTAGGGAATTTGGTAGTAGAATTAAAATTTTAAACGAAAAAGGAAGAAAAAGGGCAGGTAGAAAAGAGTAATTTAGCAAAACAGTTCAAACTGACTGGGAAGGCAAATATATGTAATAAATTAGACTTGCCACTAATACTCAGGTTGTCTGTAAGTCAGTCTGTCTCTTTGTTTCTGTAATTCTTCCATAGCCATAAACAAAACGTCAATTAAAAAATACTGTCAATGACACTGTTTGAGTATTTTGTTTTATAATCACGCAATTTTTTTTCAAATGGGGAAAAAGTATCAGTTTTTAATGTCTTCTGTTATTGAAAGTTCTTTGTTGAATGTAAACTTCATGATAGTGATAATATGTTTAAATTACAGGGTATCGTCCACCACCTTTCTCAGAAAAGTTCTACCTAGTAGTAATTGAAAAAGATAGTAATGGCTGCTCTGTTCTTCAGATGTGGCATCTTCACCTCAAATCTGTGCAAGCCTGTTTAGGTGAGTGAGTGACTCTAATTTTCTTAGAGACAGACACTTCTTTCATATTATTTGAAATAAGGGCTTAGTGGTTGATTTTAAAACAAATTGTGCCACATTTGTCAAGCAGAAGCCTCAGAGTCAGGAATCTTCAGAACAATTTGTCAATGCAATAGAAGTACGATTCCTTACAGACATTGGTTGCATTCTATACCAATAGCGATATAAAAATTTCTTGATAGGATGAGCGTGTACTTACACACTGGAACCTTTATTTAAACTGTCAGTATTTCAGAATGTTACGGGTATCTTAAAACAAATAGTCACAGCATGCAATGAAACTAACACATTTTGCACACATCATATAATTATTTTCAGTGTAATTTATGCACTGCTAAAATAATAAATCTGATTGTAGTATATTCATGCCTTGTCCTTTGAAACAATTTTTTTAACACTGTTGGCATTTTTTTTATATATATATAGCAAAACCAACAGAAGTTACATCATCAGAGAATAAGCTTAGTGTACCTGAGCAAAAGACTGTGGATTCCTCTCCAGATATATCACCTGGTATAAGTCCCATTCCACGATCTTCATCAATTGCTAATCTTCAGACTGCTAGTAAACTCATTCTGAGTTCCAGACTTGTGTATAGCCAACCTCTGGATCTTCCTGTTGGTGTAGAAGTAATAAGAGCAACTCCTTCAGCAGGTAAATGTAACTTTTTTTCTATCCCGTTGGTCCACTAATTTACCTCCTAGTTTATAGGATTGTATTTCCTCAGCCTGTCACATTCTAATTTAGTGATAGAGGCAATGCAGGACTAAAAAGACTCTTTCAAATCATTGTGTCCATGTCATGTTACCCTTTCATACATGTATCAAGTCCCCACAGGAAAGCTCTAAAAGCCCCAATAGTTGGAAACCTAACTTCTAGTCTGAATTTATTAACGAACAATTTATACTCACTTGTTCTTCTGCCAGCATTAACGTGCTGGGTGTTTGTTTGGGGTTTTTTTACCTGATGTACTTACACTTCCTGTTTCTCTGTTTTTCTATGTCTCTCCTGTCTTCCCCACTCCGCCTTAGGTTTCATTTTGGTAGGCTAGATGAACCTAATCTTAACTTCTTTAATCTCATCTGATTAAGACTTTCGAACACCCCTTCTTGGAATTAGTTCAGTTTCGGCTTATTTTCTTTGAATAGTGACCAGAAATGCAGATGAATAGTAATGTTCAAGCCGCAAGACTGTTACCAGCCTTAATACATTTGCCTTTACAACCTGGATTTATTTTTCTAATTTGGAGTTGGGTAAAGTTCTCTATCAGTAGTTAGACGGTGTTATGTCTGCCTTATTCATATAGGCATTCTACTTTATATTACTAAAAGGAAATGTTTTTTCTAACTTCAGGTCACCTGAGTTCTTCATCGATATACCCAGTCTGCCTTGCACCTTATTTGATAGTGACATCATGTTCAGACAGCAGAGTGCGGTTCTGGAGATGTACTGTAGAGACAGATCTAAACAGCAAAAATGAAGAAAGGGAAACATACCATTGGAGAAAATGGCCCTTAATGAATGATGAAGGAGAAGACAACAGCAGTACAGTGAGCATAGTAGGAAGGCCAGTTGCCGTTAGCTGTTCTTACACAGGACGTCTTGCAGTAGCGTACAAACAACCCATACAGCACAATGGTTTTGTTTCCAAAGAATTTTCCATGCATGTTTGTATACTGGAATGTGAGTCTACAGGAGGATCAGAATGGGTTTTGGAACAGACGATTCATCTGGATGATTTAGTTAAGGTTGGAAGCGTACTTGATTCGCGGGTCAGTGTAGATAGTAATTTATTTGTTTACAGTAAATCAGATGCTTTTTTGAATAAAGACAAATACCTGGTGCCCAGTATCAAGCATCTGGTGCACTTGGACTGGGTGTCAAAAGAAGACGGTTCACATATATTGACAGTTGGAGTTGGTGCCAACATCTTCATGTATGGAAGACTTTCGGGAATTGTAACGGATCAAACTAGCAGCAAAGAGGGAGTAGCTGTCATTACTTTACCACTAGGTGGAAGCATAAAACAAGGTATAAAGTCAAAGTGGGTGTTGCTTAGATCAATTGACTTGGTATCATCTGTAGATGGTACTCCTTCACTGCCTGTTTCTCTGTCCTGGGTGAGAGATGGCATACTGGTGGTGGGAATGGACTGTGAAATGCATGTTTATGCCCAATGGAAACATGCTGTCAAGTTTGGTGACGGAGAAAGCGATGTTTTTACTACTGAAGACTCAACAACACAAGACCCACTCAAAACAAGCTTGATAGCAAAGAAGACCAGTGTCATTGATGGGGCGGGTATTGTGGATGATGTTTTTGGCACTCCAACTGTAATCCAGGACGGTGGCCTTTTTGAAGCTGCTCATGTTCTTTCACCTACTCTACCCCAGTATCATCCAACCCAGTTATTAGAACTTATGGATCTGGGTAAAGTTCGTCGAGCCAAAGCCATTCTATCACATTTAGTTAAATGTATTGCAGGAGAAGTTGCAATAGTTAAAGACACAGAAGCTGGAGAAGGAACTGGTCCTAAACGCCACCTTTCTCGTACCATTAGTGTAAGCGGTAGTACTGCAAAGGATACCATCACAGCTGGAAAAGATGGTACTCGAGACTACACAGAGATAGACTCAATTCCCCCACTGCCACTGTATGCGCTGCTTGCTGCAGATCAAGATGCCACTTACGTTTCTGAAGAAACTTCTAAAATACCTCAGGGCTCTGAAGATCAGGCTAAGAGGAAAACAGAGGATCAGTACTCGGATCTGTTCCAGATTCAGCCTGTTACAACTGAAGACTTCATTGATTTTGAGCCTGAAAAGAGGGAGAGTAAATCGAAAGTTATTAACCTGTCACAGTATGGTCCGACTTACTTTGGCAGAGAACATGCTAGTGTCCTTTCAAGCCACCTGATGCACTCAAGTCTGCCAGGCCTCACTCGACTGGAGCAGATGTTCCTTGTTGCTTTGGCAGACACCGTGGCCACGACAAGCACTGAACTAGATGAGAACAGAGATAAGAATTACTCAGGTTAGTAACAGATATATTATTGAATTAACATTCTTGTTCTTCTCAGCAAATGTAAACTTAGTCCTTGGGTATTCTGGGATACCAAAGCTGAAAGCTAGCACCAGTCATTCAGATTAGATAAAGTAAGAAAGAAAAACGCTTAAGTATAAATCTCTACTTATATTTCATACATAATAACTGGTAGTTCAGGTTCTCAGCATGTTAAAAAACATACGTTCCTCACACTGCACGTGGCAAGTTGTATATATGCTTTTTGTAGTCATCTGCATGTTCAAAGGTCAGTATTTTATATTTCACAGGAAGAGATACCTTAGATGAATGTGGCTTACGGTATTTGTTGGCCATGCGCTTGCACACCTGCCTTCTAACATCACTCCCACCTCTATACCGAGTTCAACTGCTTCACCAAGGTAATTCTTAGAGCAAAGCATTGCTTTCATTTGGTCAACCCACTTGAGCTGATGGGATCTGGTTATGTTTGATTTATAATACTATGATATTTCTAATATCTGCATGTTAATTTTAGATTATATCTGTTCCATAAAGGCCCTTATCTTGTAAAGGTTTAGTATAGGCTAAACAAAAGTATAGCAGAAAAAGTATAGCTTTAGCACAGAAGGTAGATTCTGCCCATTCAGTTTGAGGCATGGATAAGTCTTCAGCCAGGTAACATAAAGATTGTGCATATATTTCTTTGTTTCTGCCAGAGGAGTGAACATACTGCTTTACATGACCATGGCTTTATCTTACCTTAAAGATTATGTTATTATTTTCATCACAACAGGTTTTTTTCCCTTGCTTAATCTGAGTAGATGTTGTTGTGAAATACAGGAAAGAAAAACAGATACCACCTAAACCACAGACAGAAAGGTTTCTGGCCCAGAATGGGTCTGCTGCTGTGATAACAGTATTTTTCCTTCAGTCTTTCACCACATAACTCCAGTACATATATGAATGGGGTAGTGGAAAACGATGGGAGAAACTGAGGAGAGGACATTCCTAGCAAGCAAAAAGTTATTTCAGCTGTTCCTTTAGCAGCTCTGCTTCCTGTTGAGGGAAACAGCCTCTCGCAGATCTCCCTAACTCTTGGGTGGGAAGATCCCACTTTGCACCTCTCACATATTCCATTTTCTTATTAACAAGTATTAATCGTGTGAATTTTATTATCCTATGTTATTTTTTAGGCTTATCTACTTGCCATTTTGCATGGGCTTTTCATTCTGAGGCTGAGGAGGAGCTGATCAATATGATTCCTGCTATCCAGAAGGGAGACCCACAGTGGTCTGAACTGAGAGCTATGGGTATTGGGTGGTGGGTCAGGAATATCAACACACTCCGAAGATGCATTGAGAAGGTACTTCTTACTGCTTACAAATTACAGTTACATGCTGTTAGGTATGCCTCAACAGATACGCATGGTGCCTTGTATATAGCAGATTCCTTTGTACTCCAGCCCCACCAGGGGACTGTGTAACTAGGTTTTTTTCCATGCCAATTGATGTTGGCAGTCCTGGCTTACAATATTTTTATATTTAACAGTAAGATATATTACAGTTGAACTAGGGAAAAGCCATTTCTGAAATACCTAACTTCTCTGCCCCCTTTATGGTATGTTAAAGATCATACCAAGTACCCTGTTTTTAAGAAGAAACTTGTTTTCAGGTATGTGAGACAATCTGTATTTGTAGATTAAAACGGGAATTATGCTTTCAATTCAGTAGTGGGTTTTATTTAATAAATAAATATATCTAAAAATATTAGTCAATAAAAACTACACAAAGGGTGGTTTTGCAAATTTTATATTTTTTTAATGGAGTACTATAGAACATAAAAGAACTGAACTGCACATAAGTGCAGCTTTTACTCTTCTGAAGAGTCGCAAAATTACTGTTTTATAGAAATATGCACCTATATTATGTAAAACAAAAATTATACCAAATCTCATTAGCATGCAGAGTTTTCTTATGGGAGATCTAATAAGGGATAAAATACAATATATTTTTGAGGTAATATCTAACACTGTTTCCCATAGCTACCAATGAGATTTAAATCCTTGCTTTAAGAATTTCAGCTTCCTTGTAACTTGAAGTTTGATGGATTTGAATAATTACTAGCTTTTGCTTTGAATTACAACAAATAATGCAATCTTTGAAATGTCTTTGGAACAGAAGTACTTAATAGTTTACTGAATTCCAAGTCATCTGTTGTAAGAATACATTTTAAAAAGTTACAGGATACTCAGAGAATCCAGGAGCACCAGAACTTAATTATCCTAGTACTCCAAATCAAATGCAATTACATTTGAGTCCTATACAAAAAACAAACGGTCTTCATTAAAGAAAAACTTAAATTAGCTTAAGTATATGTAAATAATGGGTTGCAAGAGGAATTTCACCTAATAGTATCAGTTGCTATAACGCTTTTAAAGAAAACATTTTTATTTGTAATGTCCCACTGTGGTTGAGAGGGGTTAGTATCTGCAGTTGTGCTGTTTTTCTGACTCTTAAGAACATTTACAATATAACAAGAGCTATTACATATGAATAAAACATTCTGACAGAAGTAACTGTTGTTTTGTAGAAATAATACAATCACCTCGACAATCCTCCCTGACAGAGGATGTTGTTTACTGAAAACATAGCTGCTTTTAGTTAATAATTGTAGGTTTTGCTTACTACAGGTTGCAAAAGCTTCATTCCAGAGGAACAATGATGCCTTAGATGCTGCACTTTTTTACCTTGCTATGAAGAAAAAAGCAGTGGTGTGGGGTCTGTTTAGGTGAGTTCTGCTAACCATAAGGTTGATTAAATCTTAATTGAACCAGGAATGCAAAGCAGAACTTGTTCAAGATTAAGGTTTAATTTAAAGTGATGTTCAAGGGATTGTATGATAAGGTTCTGTAATAAGTAGTTGTATGCATTGCATTTCTTTACACAGGTCCCAGCATGATGAAAAGATGACTGCCTTTTTCAGCCACAACTTCAGTGAAGATAGATGGCGCAAAGCTGCCTTAAAAAATGCTTTTGCTTTGTTGGGAAAACAACGCTTTGAACAATCAGCTGCATTTTTCTTGCTAGCAGGTTCACTGAAAGATGCAATAGAGGTATCCACTTTTGAGAAACTAAGTTTCAGTTTCTAATTTGACCTATGTAACTGCATCCTTACAAGCCTTTCTCTGCTGATGTTTTCACAAATTGCGGCAGCAAAAATTGTACAGTATGTCCACACATGACCCCCTTGTGCCCTGCAGGCATACCATTTACCCCCACACTACTGTGAAAAGCAGCTTGGAAGCTGATCTGAAAGTCAGAATAATTGTTCAGGTACATCAGTCCTCAGTGGAAGCACTCTTAGGAATACCAGTCATGACCCTTCCAGCAAAACTTTGTGTGATCAGCGCAGTTAAGTTGTAGCGCTCTGTTCAGCCTCTGGCTATTCTGCATGACCTATTGTTACAACATTGAGTGAAAAAAGGAGGCAGAGTTCTCTTCCGAAGCAGCTCGAGCATCCCTTTTTGGTGGAGCTGTGATGTTGCCTGCCACAAGGGAGGTGAGAGCTGTTAGCCGGATCATAACCTAAGCAGTACCTCTCAGGAGAGAATGAGAATTAGAGAACCTTTATCCTCCCTATTTATATACAGTATGTTTGTCTTTACCTGAGAAGGTAAAGAATTATCCTGAGAGATAAAATTCTGGTAGATGAGATAGTGTGAAGAAGATCTTACCAGTGATATATTAGCATTAAAGCTGGAAGTTATGTTCATTCTACTAGGTAGAATAAAAATAATGACCTTTACTTCTGCTGTATTAATTTTTTACATGTTGATGTACTGCTATGCATACCATAATTCCTGAAATAGAAGAAAGTACACCTCTTTCCAAACACGGAAGAAAGTATGTGACTTGGGTGTATCTCACTTACCATGTTTTTGACCCAAAGATGAATATATAGTTTAAAGAACAGATACACTGAGGAAAAAAATCATCTGTTCTGTAAACACATGTTGCTATTAACTTCACTGTTATTTTCAAGAACTACCTTTCCCTCATAAAGCAACTTTTTCCCCACTTCTTACTGTAGGTGTGCCTTGAGAAAATGGAAGACATCCAGTTGGCTATGGTTATTGCTCGTTTATATGAATCAGAGTTTGAAACCTCTGTCACATATACCTCCATTCTTTATGAAAAGATTTTGGGCTGCCGTAAGGATGGAGCTGGATTCAGCTGTACTAAATTGCATTCCGATCCATTTCTGAGAAGCATTGCATACTGGATAATGAAAGATTACACTAGAGCACTGGACACGTTACTGGAACAAACACCTAAAGATGATGATGAAAACCCAGGTAAGAGGAAACCACTAGTCTGATGGGACAAACTTTTTAAGATAAAGTAGAGAAGGAGAAATACTTTCTTTGTATGTATGCAGTCCTTTCTACTGAGATGCTATTATGCTGAAATCATTAATTGGCTTATCTACTGGCCCACTCAATTTCTGCTTCTTAATAAAATAAGGGAAAAAATCTTTTTCAGTTTCTTCCGAGGACTCATGTCCAACCCCCAAACTAAGTACCAAACTTAGTTCTGATGTCAGACAAGCTCAGGAGGGCCACCTTTGTTTGGTACTTCCCTACAATACCTCTCTGCCACTGTATGCTGACCAGTCTTTATTCCAACGGACTTAAATTCTTGTTCTTGCTTCTAGGAATTAGCAGTGTTCTAGCGGGATTTCCTATCCTGTCTCTTCTGAGATTAATGTTAAGTGACAGGTGGCTGTATAGGTTTCTGTGGCATATTCTCTCCCTTGGGGAAATCTCTACCCGGATGATCATGCCAGCTTTATTTTAGGTCTAGCTGAGTGGATTAAATAGTGAGGCAAATGAGACAACTTAGCATCTTTCTACTCATCCAGCTCATACCTTTAGGGGTTTTTTGGTGGGGAATAAATAAGTCTTTCATTTTGTTTTGGCAACTAGACACAAAACTGTCTCTGTTTTTGTGTTCTGACAAAACTCTGTACCGCAGGAAATACTGCAAAACAGAATAATAGCATTTGAAAGCCATTTTCAATAGATGTTATCTGTTTAATTCCTTAGTTATCGTCAAGTCATGCAATCCTGTGGTATTCAGTTTTTACAATTATCTTCGGACTCACCCTTTGCTCATCCGAAGATACTTCAGCTCACCAGAAGGGACTTTGGCCACCTTAGGTCTAAAAACTGAGAAAAGCTTTGTTGACAAAATTAATCTTATAGAAAGAAAATTATTCTTCACTACTGCAAATGCTCATTTTAAAGTGGGCTGCCCTGTACTCGCTCTTGAAGTCCTTTCCAAAATTCCAAAAATAAGAAAAAAGTCTACTGTGGCTGCAGAGAAAGATTCATCTAGTCCTCCAATACAGGCTGGCGTTTCAGATTCCAAAGCCCTAAGGGATGGTGCTGGAAGTGGCGATATAGACTGGTCAAAGCCAACTTCAACTTCCTTTGCTTTTGAGAACACTGTTGAATCTTCAGCACAATTCGACTGGAGTCAACCAGCGGTAAAATTTGACGATGAGCCTCTTACTCTTGATTGGGGTGAAGACAAAAGTGGGTCAGACGAAGAGGACAAGGATGTTGGTATAATGATGAAAAACTCAAAATCTGATTCTAAGAATGGAGAAGATGATGAGAGAACCTCGGACACCAACATCCCACAAACACCACTTGGGGACGTTTCTGATGCAGGAGACACTGAGGTTGATGTTATTGCTGAACAACTGAAGTTCAGAGCCTGTTTGAAGATCCTTATGACTGAACTGAGGACTTTGGCTACAGGTTATGAAGTAGATGGAGGAAAGCTCAGATTTCAGCTGTACAACTGGCTTGAAAAAGAGATTGCTGCTATGCATGAAATATGCAACCACGACGCAGGGGGCAAAGACTATTGTAAAACATACACCAAAGTAAATGGGGATCTACTCGATCATGATGAAATTATGGATAAGCCAGACATTGGTTCATATGAACGGCACCAGATAGAAAGACGTAGGTTACAAGCAAAACGAGAACATGCTGAAAGACGAAAATGGTGGCTGCAGAAGAACCAAGCTCTTCTAAGGGTTTTTCTAAGTTACTGTAGTCTTCATGGGGCACAAGGTGGTGGTTTAGCATCAGTAAGAATGGAGCTGAAGTTCTTGCTGCAAGAGTCACAGCAGGTAAAAAATTCAGCTAATTTCTGTTCACAGGTGTGAACAGTTCTGGACTGTCAGATTTGTCAAATGCTTAAGTTTGTGCCTAGACAGATGCTGCTTGTGTTCTGCAAGTCTAATGGTCAAGATTGTTTTATTGTTCTTGGAGAAGGAACTTGGTATTTAAGTGTGCTGCTTTTCCACATCCTGATTATTTGGTTCTTAAGAATCTGATGTGACATTGAGGATTAGGCGACCTATAATAATGGAATAGGAATGTTGCTGTTTATTTTGTACCTGCAGCATTATACGTGTATTCCAATGAAATTATAATTTTGATCGCAATATTTGGGTACCCATATAATAAATTAATCTCACAGTTGCTGAAATATGACAAAAATCTCATTCCCTACACCTCTGCAAATCACGCAAGGGAGCTACAAGGAATGGGATCTTAGCTGCAAGGCTCAACAAATAATACCAAGTCAGACAGGGTAGTGCTCCCTTATACTATATGGTGGCATTTTCTACATTTGTTTCATTTGCTGAAAACTACTCTTTTTGTATGTTAATGACTAATCTGAACTACAGCAGGTAATCTGATACTGGGCAAGCCATTTAACTTGCTCTAGTCCTAGATTTCTCGCATTTCAAACAGGAGCAGTAGACACTGGTTTGGTGGTACTAGGCTAAGCACACACTTTTAAGAATAAAAAAAAATTTCTGTTTCCACTTGAGAAACTCCGAATAGTGCAAATTTACTTTTATTATTTAACTCAGACCAGGGAGTACTATGTCAATTTATGCTACAGCAAGTGCATTTCTAGTTAGTGTTTCTTAATAGGCAATCCCAACACTTTGTAATGAACTACATAAAGATATCTTCCTGCACTAAATCAAAAAATGTTCTAGAAAACTTGGCTATCCAGTCTGATCCATGTTATTATAGTAAATAAGAACTTAACTTTAGAGATCAGTCACAGTAAAATCTTGTCTCTACTGAGTAGACAGGAGTGAAAAATGACAAATAACCTTGGAAAAAAATTGAAGATTTAAAATCATCAGGTTTTAAACTTTTTTTTTTTCTCAAAGCAATAATTTTAAAAACAATCTTTTCTTTTAAACAGGAAACTACTGTAAAACAACTTCAGTCTCCACTACCATTACCCACAACACTACCATTGCTTTCTGCAAGCATAGCATCCACAAAAACGGTGATAGCCAATCCTGTGCTGTATTTGAACAACCACATCCATGATATTCTTTACACTATTGTGCAGATGAAATCACCGCCCCATCCTAATGTTGAAGATGTCAAGGTAATGAAAAGCTTTCAGGAAATATAAAATGACTTTTTTATAACATGGGGAGTGAGCATGTGAAAAACGAAACGTATTTGAGTTAACTTTTCAACACTTAACCTTTCACAAGACTGAAAATTCTAGATAACTGCTTGCTTTCTTTTTAATCCAGTTATAGTTCCCTTTCATCCAAATTCTGGTCATTCTCAGGAAACTATTTCAAATGTAAATAACCCTTGCCTCTTAAAACAACACGATCATATAAGTCAGGTAATTATTACATTATCATTCTGGTCAAATCCTGTAGGGAGATTAATGAAAGCAGAGATGGGACACTGTAAGTGACATTATAACCTTCCTTTAATATAGATATTATAAACCTCACTCTAGTGCGAATTTCCTCAAGTGTACTGGTTTTTAAGGAACTGTGGTGACTCACTTTACCTGATTCCATACTTGAGGGTGAATAAACTTTATTCAGATTCAGCAAATAGAGGGGGAAGAAAGCCAAGGAGACTGAGACTATGACCCAGTTAATTAATAAGAAGCTAAACTGTTATTTTGTACATTTAAGTCAGTATTCGTATTCAAAATATTAATTTAAATTTCTATTGACTAAATAAAAGTAGGGAAAAATTAAGAAACTAAATGGGTTTTCTCACTGCAAGGCAGTTAAGTTTCTAAAAGCTAATTTACATCTCATTTTCTCTCCTTTTCCATCCTGCATTATGCTACAGCAAGCGTCTTTCTTTAAGGACTCATACTTCACATGCATTTTCTTTTAAAAGAGAATTCAGAAGAGCTGACACCTGCTAACTCAAAAGCAACTACTTAGATAATTCATCGTTTTAATCTAAGGCCTAGCATTTGATTAAATGGAAGATGGTAGGAAATGATGAAAATGAACACAGGGTGGGACAAAAAATGTTTACATGTTTAACAGTTTGTCAGTACCATTTTTTCTACACTGTGGATTTCATCAGACATTCCAAGAAATCCTTGTATTCCTTCTGTTTAAGAACTGGAGTGTTCCCATTGCATTGTGAGGCAATAATAGTATTATTCTTGTTACTGCTGGAGACTTTTGGAAATCTATAAGTAACTGAGGTAGCAAAGAGATTACAGATAACACATGATACAACGTTTACAGAAACTTCTGTATTTTATGCATACTGAGCAACTACTACTACGCTGAACTGCAATGTTATATAATACAGCTTCCAGGAGCTTTTCATTATTATATTAATCATTCCTTCAGTGTAACATACAATATATTAAAATTAATATAAAATATAATAAAATATTAATTATTCCTTCAGTATACGCATCCATTTCAGCAGTTCTGTATTAAAGTTAATTATTTTGACCTAATATTAGAAGGATTTGGCTGCAATCAAATGATCTTGAACAAGCAGTTGTGATTTTCCAAGTACTGTATGTAAACTTCAAGTAACATTCAGTTACTATTTGCTGAACTTGGATTAAAACTACATTCCTGAACAGCACATTGCCAGCGCTGTTTAGAAAGAGTTGCAGTTTACTCACCTTTTAGATATAACTTATATATGGCTTATTGGCTCTTTCTATTTTAGGTGTACACACTTCATTCTTTAGCAGCTTCACTTTCTGCATCCATTTATCAAGCACTATGTGACAGCCACAGCTACAGGTAAAAACAGAAGTTTTCTTGCAGTCCTACATTTGAGTATGCTTTGCATATCCACGGTGGAAATTCTTCATGCTTGTTGCTAGCTTTGATATGCCAGAGCAGTTCTACACCGATAAAACAACACCAATGGTTCAGATATTTTCCAGTAAATAATAAGAAAATCTGGTATCATTCTCACTTGGGATGCGTCTGAAAAATATTTGAATGCTATTTTCCACAGCATATTCATTGCCAAATAGGGGTGCAGGGGAAATATTTGAGCTAACTGAAGTCAGGTTGCAGTTAGTTTATATCCCAAACCGTACCTGGAAGAGAACGCTGTAAAAACATTTTAAAAAAATTTCTTCAGAACAAATACATTATCAAAAATTTTGAAAAAGCCTTTTTCAATCTGGAGCTATGCATATAATATTCAGATTGGTAGTGCCACATGGAAACAGTTTGAGTTTTAATAAGAAGATGCATTTTGTATACTGTGAAATTATAAAGTTCTTGACTTAGTCCTATAGAAGTTTAAATGTTGTGTTTTCTGATTAAAATGAGAAGCATGTGTATATACTAATACTTTATTACAAAAATATTCTAAAATAGATTCTCATCAGAAAAAAATATTAATTTGTATTTAGCAGTCAAACAGAAGCAAATCAGTTTACAGGGATGGTTTATCAAGGACTGCTTTTGAGTGATCGACGCAGACTGAGGACAGAAAGTATTGAGGAGCATGCAACTCCAAACTCATCTCCTGCTCAGTGGCCTGGTGAGACAAAAATAAGGTTACTTTTAGCACCACATCTCAAAATTATTTCACTGTCCTGTAATATGATGGATGATCAGTGATGGATAAGTGTTTCTGATTTAATTCTCAAATTAATAATAGCCTTTAACTTTTTTATGTATCAAAACAATAAACTTCCTATATGGCAAATATCTTGCTGGAAGAAGAGACTGTGACCTTTAGGATAAACTCAATAAGCTGATAATTTGTCATTCTAAAATGTTTTCCTCCAATCTGCCTCACCACCTAGCAAAGCTATTTCCGTTGGCTGTTTCTGCAGTACTCTGACATCTGTGCTTGGTGCAGCCACCAAAACAACTGCTCCCAATCTATGAGCATAAATTAGTATTTTGAGGTCGGCTGTGGAAACAATGCAGGAATTTCACAGGCAAACTGAACCGCCCATAGTATTTGCAGAGAGTTACAATGCAGAAGTCCCACGCCCAAGAAGGTGCTTTTTAATTTTGATCTCTATGATTTTAGGAAAAATACTAATAGTATACTTCACCTGAATAAAAGTCACGTGGCTATTAGTAGTATATGTTTAACATAAAGCATAGAGGTGAAACATTTCCTTTTTTTATTTTTTTTTTTTCCTCCATTTGTACTCCTACTCATTCAACACAGAACTTTTCCTCCTTCCTCTTTGCAGGTGTGAGTTCACTTATAAATCTCTTAAGTTCAGCTCAGGATGAAGATCAACCCAAGTTAAACATCCTGCTTTGCGAAGCTGTTGTAGCTGTCTACCTGAGTCTCCTTATACATGCCCTTGCAACAAATTCATGTAATGAATTATTTCGACTAGCAGCCCACCCTTTGAACAGTCGAATGTGGGCTGCAGTTTTTGGTGGAGGAGTGAAACTTCTTGTAAAACCTAGAAGACAGTCGGAAAATATTCCAGGTACTTTGTTCTCTAAAGGTCATACTAATTGATTTGCCTTTTATACCTTTTAGCAATGTAGCAGAAGGGATTTCCTTCCTTTTATAGACAAAACCCAAGCAAGCAGAATTTAAATATCTACTAGCAAGAAAACTTACGTTAATTAAAAAGCAGAAAAAATATTAGTCTTGCTGGGTGCCATTACAAAGGACAACTGCACATTTTTAATTTGCCATGAAAACTGTACAGTTATATTGCTAATATTACCTTTAGATGCTTACTTATAACACTTTTCAGAACTTTAAGTCATAATTTTTAGTGAAAAAATAGATTATATAAATCAGTGTTAATACCTATGGGTTTCTGCATGTGAGAGGTCACCGTTACTGTTTAACGACTGCAGTAATGGTGAAACAGTATTTCTGAAACCAATTTTTATTGCAAGACACGATTTCACCTTGCATAAGACCACAGAGCAGACATATCAACCTTCTCTGTCAGAAGAATGGTTCATGCATATGTAAGCTCCAACTAAACCCAGGAATTTTGCAAAGACAGATGAGCATGTCTTAATATACTGCATGAGGAAAAGCACAAGTGAAGATTGAATTCAGCCTCTGGAGGCAAAGGCAACGACAACCATTTGTCATAGATTTAACACTGCAACAATACTGAAAATCCTGCCACACAGACTTTGGAAACAATGATAGGCTTGAAATACATGCAAAAATCAGATGTTCTATACCAGGAATATAAAACAAAACAGTAATGAGGCAATGCACCGAATAAGTATGCACAACAGATATTTGTCATTCATGGAATAACTTAAACTCATTTAGGGCAGTTATTTTCACAAGATGTTAATATGAATAATTTTATATAAAGTCATGTCTTCATTTGAGATGTATTCTGTTTTCCTTTAACCTGCAAGCTGCTACAGCTTCTGATGTTTCAGAGGATGGTAATGAAGGTTTGTAAAAACTTGCAGTGTAGATGAATGTTAGTAGTGGCTTTTTTTAAAAAAAAAAGTTTTTAAATACCTAGTTCCATTGTAATAAAGTAAGTGTGATCTTCAGTGTTGCTTTGCCAATAACACTTTGAAAAACAAATTCCCCATTAATATTTTGATGATAACTATTAAGACATTTTAAATTGTAACACTTTTAAAATAGACTTCAGTTGTCTAATTTCAAATTTTCTTCACTAGAGAGGTCCTTGGTTTATATTTTAAGTAACTACTGCTACTTGTGCAGTTTACAGTTAGTGAAATTGTATCTATTATTTTTATTTCTCAACAAAATTTCTTAATTTTTTTCTAGAGACATTTTTCAGCTAAAAGCTTTTTACTTAAGTTCTTAGGGGATGTAGCTTTTAATCCAGACAATAAAATGTATTTCTCATGATTTATCCAATGTATAAATGCCATCGTTACTGAATTTATCATGTGAACTTTTGTATGATTACACTTACTTTATTTAGGCTGGCTTTGATTTCTGAACCAGTAGAAATTAGTACCAGTAACAACAGTTTTAGTTGCTTCAATCATAAAATGCGGCCACCGCTTCTAAAGATGCAATATTAGTATCAGCTTTTGAAATTACTTGAATTTAGCACCACCTCTTCCATCAGAAGAAATGGATAAACATCGCCGTCGGTTTAACATGAGGATGCTAGTGCCAGGAAGACCAGTAAAGGATAGCACCGTACCACCACCTGTACCGGCAGAGAGACCCTCTTACAAAGAAAAGTTTATCCCCCCAGAACTCAGCATGTGGGACTATTTTATGGCAAAGGTAATTGAAAATGGAAGATTCTCATAAAAGTTCCTAAAAGCATATTTCTTCTCTGTTAACTTTTAAAGGACGACAAAAATAACGTGAAAATTTGGAGGCTTTTTGTAGTAAGCTGCAGAATATTACCCTTGTAATAAAAGATGAAGAGCCTACAAGCCTATTACTTACAAAACATGTCTCTTGCCCATAATAGGGATTAACGCTTTTTCCCTTTCTACTTTTTTATGTTTTAGGGAAACTTATTTATAGGTTAAGTTGTTGTCATTTAAGCTCTGTGACAGTGATAACTAAAGTAAGAGTTGAATATTAAAATATCAGAAAATTGCTTTTATAGCAGGCTTTTATTTTGCGTTGCAGCCATTTCTTCCTTTATCAGACAGCGGTGTTATATATGATTCTGATGAAAGCATTCACAGTGATGAGGAAGAAGACGATGCTTTCCTCTCTGATATACAGATCCAGGAACACAAAGATGCCAATTCTTACAGGTTAGCAGAAATTTCCACTATTTTAGAATACTTTGTTATGTGCTTACCTTTGCTTCCAAATTAAAGAAAATACAGATCCTCTGCACTGTCCAGATTAAATAAAATAATTTTAGAACTGTGGATGCAAGTATTTGTGGTAGTGGGATTATGGAAGTGACAAATTCTCATCACAGTAACAGTTCCCCATTGACTTGCCAGAGGGAAAAAAACCCCAAAAAAAACAAAAACCAAAAAAAAACACAAACCAGATTAGGAAGTCAAGGCTGTGTGGTTCACTTTTTTTGGTGAGGGGAAAAACCCAAAAAAATCCCCATCTGCATTTTTAAGACGTTTTTAAGAACATGAGGTAGGTACCACAATGCCAGCTCTAGAATGATGGTTTAGGCTGATGATTCAAGCATGGTCTTTAGTCTTTGAATGAGGGCCAGATTAAATAGAACACATAAAAGAGCAAATATTACAAGATAAAATGAAATAATGTGGATAATCTCAGCTTTGTAATAATGGAGAAAAACGACGGCTCTCTTGTGTTCTTCAGGCCTCTCATTAGTTCGGACAGCTTTACTGTACAGGATTTGTATCTTTAACATCTGTGAGACTCTTTCAGTGTGGAAGCTTCTGCCATGAATGCCAAACTCAAGTAATTGTCTCATCTATATTCATCGTGATTTCATGGAGAATTTCAGGAGGTGTTTCAGGGGGCTTGTACTTAATTCTCGGTCTTGTAGAGGCCCCTGCACACACACTCTTTTATCTGGGGGAAGAGTACAATAGTGTGGGTTTTGTAAAAGAGGAAAGGGGATGCCATCTGTTGCAGCAAGGTGCCCTCAGAGGCACCCTTATGTTGCATAGTTGAGATATAAGTAGCTTTATGGGTCTGGTAAATCTCAGTGAAGCATCTACACTGTTTCTCTAATCTGTGAATTTGGTAGAAGGATAAAAATATTGTGCAGATAACTGTTAATGTTGTTTTAACACAACTAGATCTATTCTTTTTATACAGCTGGGCTCTTCTGCATCTGACAATGGTAAAATTAGTTCTGCACAATGTTAAGAATTTCTTTCCCATTGCTGGTCTGGAATTCACTGGTATGTTAAATTCTGCTTCATATTTTATTTTTCTGTATAAGTGGTTTTCTTGGTTTTTCATTTTCATTTTTAAATTTAAATAATTCAATACAGTATTTCTTACAATTGCCAACAAGTACATGTCCTTTCAAGATTTTTTTTTTTAATGGTTCTATTATTCAGGCTTTTTATACACACTGTAATTTAAATGATTTATCCTTTTTTTTCCTCTAAGCCTTAGTTTGTTAATATTTCTCTTTAGATCTGCCTGTAACATCACCGCTGGGCATTGCTGTAATAAAAAACTTGGAACACTGGGAACAGATTCTTCAAGATAGAATGGACCAGTTCGAAGGCCCACCACCGAATTACATCAATACTTACCCTAGTGACCTTGGCGTAGGTGCAGGACCAGCTATTCTCCGCAATAAAGCAATGATTGAACCTGAAAACACACCATTCAAGTAAGTGTGGGTTTTTCTAGCAAAACCACGTTCTTTAATCCTTGAAACGCTAGAGGCTGTTTCCATCTAAAGTTAAACAGCCAAAGGAAGGTTGCCTAGATCTTGGGTCTAGCCAATGCTTTACAGAAATCACTTTCCCACGTCCCTTTGTTCTTCTTATGCAGCTGTCTCCCACAGCAGCCTTTCCTCATTCTGCTGCACCTTTCAAAACTGCAGCAAGAAAGGAAAATAAGAGCTGAGCTTTGAGGACTACAAATTAAGGGCAATAGCTGCTGCTGGGAAGACCATATTCAACCTCTTTGACTGTTCTTCCAGTAGCAGCTGTCTCCTACCCTAGCTCAGCAACAAAAGAAAAGAATATTAAGAATTAATTAAATAATTAAGAAAATAATACATGCAGATGTCAGGAGGAGGAGAGAAAATTGAAGTATGATCCTTGTAAAGCCAATCATCCTGTGTTTAGACCAATGTCGTGCTTGCAGGTATCTTTAAACACAGATAGCGAACTATGTTTTCAGCTGAAAAATAGATTGCTTTTCTAAATATACTAAAATACAACTTCAGGTTTGCTCATTATATATGACTTTGGATTTGCATGATTGATACTGCTATAGAATTTTGTTTTAATAAAATATCCCTACAAACATGCACTGTTTCTTTCAAAAATATTTGTCCTTACATCTGAGGCAATGAATTTTAGTTGGCTCATATATAAGCTAAGTATTTGTGAATTATTTTGGATACTGAAAGAAAAATGTAGAAAAATTCTGAAGGGCCAGCATAATTCCAACATAAAAAATTCTGAAGGGCCAGCATAATTCCAACATAAAAACAGTTTTATTAGAGTGCAAATATAGGGATAAAGGCAAGTCAGCAGGTTAAACTGTAGTACTTGGAAGTTATTAACATACTGTGGAATTTTAAAAATGCAAAAAAAAAATTCTCGATACTTGAACAATTAGAGCTTAAACTTGGTGGGTTTTTCCTCAAATGCACCTGAAGTTCAGTCTTTCTTTATCTTTTTTTTTCTGTCCAGCTTTAATTACATTGACGCTTTTTTTTTTTTTTTTTTTTTTTTTCCTTCTTGTGCTATCCAGATCAAAGGATTATTCGGCTCTTCCAGCAAAAAGGCTCTGGCATTTTCTTGTGAAGCAAGAACTTCTTCAGGAGACTTTCATAAGATATATATTCACAAAGAAAAGAAAGCAAAGTGAGGTAAACAAAGGATGTAACTTTTTTTGAAAAGAACCCAATTATAACTGTACCTCAGTCTCTTCAGTATTTCTTTTAATTTTTCTTTCCTTTTTTTTGTTGGCATTTCAGTTTTCTTTCTTTCATTTAACAGCATCTGGATTTTTTTTTTAACCAACATGACTTTCACATTGTTTGTTGAAATACCAACTTAACCGAATATTTTTAAACAAGACATATCTCACCTTACCTTTATGTATTTGAATATTGTCCTAATATAGAAACAGAACACTTGCAATAACAGTAATAAGTAAATAAATTTGAATATTTTTGTGTGTCATATTGAAAAAGAAATTTAAATAAGCTATTACTTTGTGTATATGTATATATGCATGAGTAATATATACATATAAAAGTAATATTATATAGTAATATATAACATGGGGTTTTACGAATTGTACCAGTTACAACTGTAAGGAGTTCTAACTGAAAATTTAAACCAACACATAAGTACCACGGGAAATATAGTATACTATTTAATGTCTTTAAGAATTCCTGTAAGTATGGAGTTTGTGTGTGTATTACTCCTCCATTTATTTACTCTACCATACATTTTGTGTTCATCTAGGAGGCATTACATTTTAAGTGAGTTTGTTTAGATTCCTGTCTTAGTTTCTGTGCCTTTTATAAAAAGTTAAAAATACATTTGTCATCATTTACTGACAGAGTGGCCTTTAAAAATCTAGTTTGGAATGTTTCATTCTTTTTTTATATTTGTTTGTGCATGTGTTTTGTGTTTGTGACTGTGTGATGTTATGTAGTCTGTAGAAGATCGTGTGGAGCAGGTCAAACAAAACTGCGTAGCAGAAGATCACAAAAACAAGGTAGTATCCCTTCTCCCAAACCTCTAGCACATTCTTAAAAGTTCTGTGGAACTGGCTTTTCTTTCTCTAATGTGACTAACAGAAGCTATGTGTTCTGTGTAGTCTGTGTGGCACGCTTTTAATCAGCGAATTAACTTCGGATGTCCTGATAATTGGGATGAGTGAACACCTTGTAAATAGCATTGCACACACAACTTTGTGTTTCTTACACTCAAATAATAACTTTTGGCTTCTAGAACACCAAAGAGTATGAGAAGTCTAAAGTTTAGCTTCCTAAACAATGCTGAGGCCACTGAACTTTTCTTGCATGAATTTTGTATAGATTTTTGCAGTCTGAATATACTATGACAAAATGGATTTTCATGCTACTTGAAATTGCTTATACATGTTTTGTAGGTTGAAGCAGATCTTGGCTACCCCGGAGGGAAAGCAAAAATCATTCACAAAGAATCAGATATGATAATGGCATTTGCAGTCAATAAGGTAAGCCTCAAATACTGCAAGAAGAAAACTGTACAAATACTACAGTAATAAAAACATCTTAATTATAGTTAGCATAAATTTTCTATTTGTGCTGCATAGGCAAACAGCAATGAAATTGTTTTGGCATCTACGCATGATGTTCAAGAACTTGATATTTCGGCTCTGCTGGCTGCTCAGTCATTTATATGGATTGGAGAAGAATATGACCGAGAGTCTAAAAGGTAGGATCGGTTTTTTGTGGTTGTATTCAAGAGCATTGCTCTGCTGTGAGGCTGCATGTACAATACCTGTGTAAGCAGAGGTGGGTCACACAAAAAAAAGTGAATCACTCCTCTTCAGTAGATTTCAGATTGTTTTACGAAAGAGTGAGGAAAGGCAAAAGAACAATTACCGTCTTTGTTTTACTCATGGAGAAAATACAGTTTTGAGGAGTTTGAGTATTTTGGGCATGTCTGTGCTGCACAGTGAAGTAAAATCCCACGGTGCATAAGCTAATAAAAGACGTGCTACCTTAAAAACGCTGCAGTTGCATCACTGCAGCACTGAGGCTAGTTGCAGTAGTTGGTGCTAGTTGCATAATGCAACCACCCAGATTACTGCCTCCTCCATTATTGTGCCCAGAACTGTGAACGTATCGGCTGCAGCAAGCACTCGTCTATACCACACACCATTGCACAGAACAGATACACGTATGGACAGGCAGGTCAGGAATATTCCAACACTATTCCTCTCAAGGGAGCTTATGTTCTCAACATCCCTCTACCACAGTTGGGATCATCAGTTAAACCTTACCTGTTGAGGTTAAATACCGATCGCTTTGGAGCACGTGGAAAGCGTTTGCACAATGTAAGTGCAGGAATTACCAATTTGTAGTCTTGTTATAATCACTTTCCCTACGCGCTGCCATTAGGCTCTTGATAATGAGATAAGCAAACCACGTTGGTAGCAAAGGAACGTTTGCTTAAAGCAGAGCACTACTGTTCTCTTACAGTTCTGATGATATTGACTTCCGTGGTTCTACCACAACGCTCACTCAGTCAACTGCACCCTCTTTTGGAGTGAATCAAATACAACCATCTTCATCTATGCCGTGGCTGGGCAGCGGCCAGACCAGCACTGGCGCTGGTGTGGTAAGTACTTGTGTCGCCTGCAGCTCGGGAGACTGTTACTTGTTTAGTGTATTGGTCAGTAGAGAGACCTAGTGTGCACTCGTCATGCTGTTAGGTCAGTGTTGATGTAAAAGGCCTACGATGACCGAGGCCCAGCCAAAAAGGTGGCCAAGCGAAGCATTTCCTTGTATATCGTGGCATAGAGTTATCGTGGTATAAACAATAATGGGAAGGTCAGGGGTTTCTCTTTTATTGTGGGAACTCTGAGGTAGGACCTGGAATTTCTGGGGACAAAAGAAAACAAAGCAAGCCAATCAAAACCGGAACAATCCCAAACTTTAAATACTCACATTGGGACTAATATCAAAAGTATGTACCCCAACGTGTGCTTAAGTCCTTTGTATAAAAGTGGGTAACGTTAATACTATTTGAACTTTCATGTTTAAAAACCTCTCATAAACAGGCTTTAGTTACTATACTGCAACTACACGTCACTAGGTACAAAGAATGTTAGCTTAACAGGCTTTTTTTAATTGGGGGAAACTCACCGTGTAGTAGTGTAAACAACATTGAAGAGTGTGTTTGTGTCTTTTTTCCAAATTATTTTAATTTTGTTTTATACGAAGCTTATTAAAAGAAATCTGAATAACGTCAAGAGGATGGCTTCACATCCAGTCCATCAGTATTGTAAGTGAATCACACTTAATAGTATGGAGTAGATAATTTTCTATAAAATACTGCAGCGTTAATGAACACCTATCCTATAATCTCAGATCTTACAGGAGCACAAGATGGTAGCGTTCGCATGTTTGAGTGGACAAGGCCCCAGCAACTGGTGTGCTTCCGGCAGGCTGGGAACGCCAGGGTTACAAGAATGTATTTCAATTCCCAGGGCAATAAGGTAAGTACAACAGTTAGGATTTTCCCTTTTCTTTCATTCATAAGGAAATCTTTGGTTGCACTGTGACCTCTCAAACAGCTTAACTGGTGACACACACAACCGCTGAGATGTCCCAGAACGATGGCATAAGCAGTATCGTATCATGGCTGCATATGGAAGCTTTGTAATAAAACTCTGACCCTTATTCTCTCCTTTCTCTTCTGTCGGCTTCACACTGCTATCCCATATCCCATTTGCTGCATTTTCAGACTTCTTGTTCTCCCTGTTCTAAAATCTGTTCTGATTTTGGATTTGGATTTTGATCGAATCCAATTGATGACCTTTTTAAATTAAACCTATTAAAAAAACACACTGAACTAACTTACTTTGTAGAAGCAAACTTGTATCAATCTAGGAACAGCTCTTCTAGAAGTGCTTCATACTTTGTATTCTGGCCAAGATAAAGTTTTGACAGAATGCATGACTAGAAGATACAGATGTATAAAATGCAGCCTACTAGTTGAAGAATGTAAGTATACTCCAGTGCAGTGGAGAGCAGAAAGAGTAGAAGAGAGCCATACAATTTGGCCAGAAATGACTCTCTGAGGTATATGAGGTGCAGAAAACAGAGAGGACAAAGAAGAAAATTGAGAGGAATACCCACCTCTTCAGTATTTCATGTTGCCCATTCTGGTTTTTTAGCAGGTCTTCTCACTGAGAAACTATTTAACTTCATTATAGTTAAAAGCCATAAAAAGTGAATTAAAGGAGTTTGGCTGTGACTGTAAGATAGCTATAAACCAGCAAAGTTTAGAATTAGTTTGAAATATAAAGTATCTCCCAGCATACCTATTTTCAGGCAGCATAAAATCTCATTTAAACTTTTTTTAAAAATTAGTGGTTTGATTATGTTTTGAGATACTGCAATCTTAACATCATGTGGGAATCAATTTTAACCAAGAACTTAAGATGTACTAATAGTCCCCACTGTTTCATGTGGAGGTCACTCAGGCAGGACTTGTGAAACCTGACTAAAAGGAGGAAACATTAAAAAAAATAATAATTATAAGTATTTCTTAAAACATTTTTAAAATACTTACAGGTGTAGAATATGCTGTATAGAATATACAGTATTAATTGTTATGCGTTATGGTTTACAAATAAAGCTCAGTCATTTTACCGTTCCTGATACAGCTTAGTCCTTCCATAATCGTTCTTACCACGCTTATGGCACGCTGTCACGCACCTTACATTACTAAGCATTATCAAGTAGGGTCATGGAGTAACAATGCCTCTGTGAGCTTTAGATTTGACGTTAGGATTTGAAAGGTAAGCTTCCACACTTAGAAAGCCTCCATTTCCAGAAAAGAGTGAAGTATGTAGGAGAGAATCAATCATTAAATAATCATTAAACAATCAGCTCTGAACTCACTTGGCTTCAACTACTTTTTTATACCTGATGCTCGTTGATGATAGTCAGCGGTTTGGTGGGTTTTTTCCTGAAGTCAGCTGTTTACTCTCACGAAGTAAGCATCCCATAACCAGTACGTTACGCTAACGAATGCGGTTTGTTCCTGGCAGTGTGGTGTTGCTGATGGTGAAGGATTTCTGAGTATCTGGCAAGTAAACCAAACCACATCAAATCCTAAGCCCTATCTGGTAAGTAAACAGAAATTTTTATTTTTTTCTTTGTAAAGAGGAAAGTTAAGTCTTTGAGACTTCAGACAGGCCAAGAGTGTAAGAGTTTCACTGAAATGTTTTTGATTTTGCTGCTTTTTCATTGGCATACTTTATCAAAACAACTTTGTAGAATTTCAATGATGCGTCTTTGGAAAACTAATTGCATGATAACCATAAACTGCAATGTAATTACAAATACTACTTCAGCATTATCCATGATTAAATTAAAAATCAGAGCTGACAGTGATGACTTTACCATCTCAAGACTCAGTCAAACTCTTCAGTTCTTTTCACTGCTTCTTAGCAGTACATGAAAGACCATGCTTAATTTGAAATTCAGGTTTGCTGTGGATTTGTTATAGTTTATTTCTTATTTTAGTATCTTTTTATTTTGCACTGGCTTTGTAATCCATTGCTCCATTCCCTGAGGTTTCAAACTGTATTGCCTGTCAGGCTGTCAACATTTAAGACTGCAGTTACTGATAGTAACTTCTAATGCAGGCTACAACTGGTAAGATTGCATCTTTTTGGTTTGTTTTTTTAACAGAGTTGGCAGTGCCACAGTAAAACCACAAGTGACTTTGCATTTATAACCTCTTCAAGTCTAGTTGCTACATCGGGACAGTCCAATGATAACAGGTGTGTTTAAAGAAACAATGAGGAATTTCACCAAATCTACCCATTCACCTCCATAACTCATTAGCTTTTGTGCGTTAACATGTGGCTGACATTTTAAGGCTCAGTGTTCTGAGCTTTGTTACAGCTTGAACTTGCCAGATGATTTATTTCAACATCATTCCTTCTGTTTCTTGTTTCCCAAATTTACTTTTTGTGAGGAGTGGTCAGCAGTTAACCAGTTTTTTCAAAGTGTACTCCAAATGTCACTAGTCTGATGTGATGCTGTTGCTGGGGGGAGAAATACGTTCAGCAAAGGCAAGATCATTCTTTTTCTCCGAAAAGAACAGCTTCTGTAATTTCTTGGTACAGCCTAGGATTAGTTCACATCCTAAAGGTAGAAAGCATAATTCCGCTAGGAAGCATGAAAGAGCACGGAATTAAAGCTCTTAACTCCTTGCACATGCTCTCCAATGACTGCAGAGAGTCAAGGACCTCCTTGTTCAGTCCTGCTGTCTAGGCGCTGACACAGAATGTGACGCTTTCTAGCTCATGTCACCCCATGAACCACTTCAGGCTGTAATGACTTTTTCCCCACCCCCCCTCAGGAATGTGTGCCTCTGGGACACTTTGGTTTCGTCTGGTAACAGTCTTATACACGGTAAGTGCTGCAGTGAAAATTAAACCTCTACTTCTTATTGGCTAAGGAAATACAGTGTGTGTATGCATTTGGGGCAAGGGGAAAAATTTTCACTGGGCAACTGTTCTAAATGCATGTTGCATGCTAATGCCTACACCAGAACTCGTGGTGTATAGTCTCTAGCATGATGTTAGTCTGCTCTGTATAGAAAAGTATGAAGAAAGGAGGTCAACCATACACAAAGCTGGTTTTCCAACACTATTAATGAAGTCTGAAATACCTGAATACATCCTGAAAAAGATATTAACAGCTGAGCAGTTAAGGCTGCATTATTGAACTCTTACCGGTATGCAGGCTTTCACTTAAACTGTCACTGAATTAAGATATCCAGTACTCTGCTGGAGCACAGAGGAAGAGGCAGCTGTAGGTAATAGTAGAAGCAACTCCTTCTGTCTGCTGCCCTTGGCTTAGGGCTGGGTGCCTGAAAAGATGTTTGTGTCTATTTGACCAAGTTCAATAATTTCTTTTTCATGTTAAAAAAAAAAAAGCAAAATTCTAGCATGTTGCTTTATGAAAGAAAAATATGCATAAACGCAAATATAATATCCTGGGCTTTTAAAAGAGCAAATTCATCTATCTTAACATGTGTAAACAACTGCAGGACTTTAAGCAACAAGTACATTCTGAGATTTGTATTTTAGAACTAGCAGATTGCACAGGAGTTCAGCCTCATTTTAAAGAGACTGAGTCAGGGCTCCTGTGAAAAACAGGTTAGGAAATCAGAATATAGTAAATATCTATAAGGTAATTAATACTTAAAAGGATAGCATAGCTACAAATTTAAATTAACTTGGGAATTTAAATGAACGTAATATGGTGAATTTTTGAAATTCAGGTATGTGCCTGTATTATAAAATAAATTAAGACTGCCTGTCATGCTTGCTTTGTGCATTAGATCTGTGTAGCTCTTATGAGAGCAGAAAGCTGTCAGCTGATATGACATTACCCAAATGAAGGAACGTATCTGTCAAGTTAGAAAATATTCAGATAACAATTTGCAGAAGTAGTGAATTTTAAGGTCAAAAACTACTTACAGTTTCAAATCTATTAAATCCTGACATCCTTCTTCTTCAGCCTTCACTTGCCATGATCATGGTGCCACAGTACTTCAGTATGCGCCTAAACACCAGCTGCTGATTTCTGGAGGCAGGAAGGGATACGTCTGCATCTTTGATATCAGGCAGAGGCAAATCCTTTACACCTTCCAAGCGCATGAATCGGCCGTTAAGGCCCTTGCACTGGATCCTTCTGAGGACTATTTTGTCACGGGCTCAGCGGAAGGTAACATGAAGGTAAGGAAGGTCTCGAGGCGCTCAGCCGTATAGGAGAGCATTCAGCTGATATTGATGTCAGTTTATCAGCAGCTGTAAATAGCCAGATGAATGCAGTAACAAAACAAAAACAAACCCCAAAAACCCAAACCTACATTTGATATACGTGACGTTTGCCTTACAACGTGTAGAAAGTTTATAATTTAAACTTCAGTATACTAATACCCTTCTAAAGCAAGTAGGTTTAGTTCTTTGCTAAAGATTAAACAGTCTTTTTAAAGCTACATGACTGAACTTGAAGTGCATTATTTTGAAATCTTTACTTTTCTCTCTTAAAAATGTCCTGGTTTTGCCTTTGGCTGTCTCTCTTTGGAACGCAGGGGGCGCTCAGCAACTTCAGTGTTGTGTAAAGTTCCTGTAGCGCCAGGTTCTGTTTGTTCTCTGATACTGTACCCCCATGCAGCTACTGAGATGTTACAGTAGCAAGGAACAACAACCAAAAAAACCAACACAGAAATACAGTCCCTGTTTTAAAGGGCTTATTTCCTGAATACTAAAGGAACGAAATAGAAGGAGATGGCAGAGAGAAGGTGGGAGCAGGTTTTTTCCTCTTGGCCGGACCGCATACTGTTGTGTGGGCTTTCTGTGCCTCTGCACGCTTTGTGGCCCTGTCCTGATGGGCGCTCCCGCAACTGGGGACACAACAGGCAGCTCAGCCAGCCGTGCCACTGCTCTCGTTAATTACGCAGCTTATGCTCAGCAGCATTCCTTAGCAGGAAAGCTTTTCCAGCTGCTGGAAAGCTGACAAGAGTTATCTCTGATAAAAATGCAACCTGTCAATTTCTGCAGCTTTCGTGGGGTGGGGGGGGAGGGGATCCTGGGAGGGGCACTATGGACCAGGCAACACAGGGCAGCATCACCAGGCCATGTACCAGCTGGTCCACATCAAGGCAGCCTCTTGCTGTCTGGCCTGTGCTTCTGCGGGAGCCTCTCAAGACTCTTGGACTTGTTGCAATTGTTGCTAATCAACAACAAAAAAATACCTTTTCTCTTTGAGTAGGGTTTAGAGCAGCCAGCAATGTGGAACAGAAAAAAACACAAATCCTAATTTTAATCTCCTTTTGTCATTTGTCATTCTTTTGATACAGGTGTGGAGACTGACTGGCTATAACTTAATTCATTCATTTAAAAATGAGCACGCTAAGCAGTCCATTTTCAGAAATATCGGTGCTGGTGTCACGCAGATTGAAACTGTGCAAGGCAATCGTATCTTCTCCTGTGGAGCAGACGGCACCCTGAAAATGCGGGCTCTTCCCAGTGCTTTCAATGTACCTTCAGGCATTTTTGACATTCTGTAGCATTGTGAGCTAATCCTGTTTTTATATAATGTCCATTTAAGTAGCTAAAAACACAGTGATACCCACTGTGGAAAGGAAATGTCGTTTCCTTTCAGAGCAGTTACTGCAGCATTAAATATGATGGGGAAAGATTAAAAAAAAAATAAACACAAACCACTTTTTCAACAGGTGTATTTTGAGTATGCCCACAGGGATCACCAGGGTGGAAATGCACGACTGTAAAAATAAAGAATTAAACCCAGCACAGTCAGGCTTGGATGGGGTTATCGCTCAGTAACTCTCAACTGCGTTTAGTAAGTGTATTGTAAAGATTCTGACAGCTGTCAGTCACTTAACAAGCACTGTGGCTCTACAAGTCAGTAAGCATTTCTGATGTGATTCTGATTATTTTTATTCAATTTTCCCACTACCTGAAGCATGTGTACCACTCCTCATTGTAAAATAGTTTAGTTTTAATTAAGGGTACTCGGTGTATTTGATTTTCATAAGAAAGTGTAATGGATGCAAATGCTGTGGAACGTGCAATGAAGAATGTACTGTGAGACATGTATCATTTTATGTGGAGATATTTTTTTTCCCAGTTAGTATTAACACACACTTGATACTGTAACTTGCACATCAACACATTTTTAAATGCAATGGGTTTTAATTTGCACACTATTGTCCTTTCCTTCTGACAACTACATTTTCTATTGGACACCTGCCTTTACTTTAGGAATGTACTGTAAGCACTAAGTGTTTGTAGTGAAGACATCCACGAATTCTAACCAGCTTTTAGTTTTGAAGTTCATTTATCCAGAAAATAACTTCATTAAATGAAGCTGTTAAGAGAATACCAATGGAACGTATAATGCCACATTTCAGATGAATGTCAGGCTTTATGTGGCCAGCTAGTAAATAGTGGATAAAAACTGGTAATTAAATTATTACCACAGTATATTGTATAAACTATGCAGAGTTCAATATTGTTTGCTTGTAATATAACTAGCTACTGTTGTCGGATGTATTTTTCTGTTGTAAACAAAAAACATGTTCTTAAGAGACTGGAACGGATGTCTGCATATTTAAATGTTAACAAACTGTCTTATTCCTCCAATGAAAATTTTGATGTCTGTGCTGTGTTGTAAAATATACTAGAATAAAAAGCACCTTTCGCCAAAGGTGATTTTAAATTGCAGGCTGTGATGTAGGAGAAGTATGAAAAGAAAGATGAGTAAATGTCATTGTTTAGTTTTCCCTTTGTAAGTTAAATAAATTACTTTTATTTCAGGGAATGGTCCATTCCAGAACTCCTCCTTATGTTTAAATTAATTTAACTAAACCTCCGTGGGCTGATGGGATAGTGCCGGAGCGAGCTGAACCGTGACCTCACACCGTGCCGAGCTGAAGGCCGAGGAGTGTTTGCATTTTATTGTAGCTGCCCTAGCAGCGCCGAAGGGTAACAACTCAGCCCCTTCCCCCCCCGCCAAGGCAGCTGCAAGAAGCCAGCCTGGCTCTGCCCCAGCCCGGCGAGGCCAAGAGGCAGAACGCACTGCCCTGCCTTCTCCCAGCGTTGAGCCCAGTGCTTCAACAGTGCCATTCAGAAACGTAACACGATTTAAGATAAGCCAGAGGTGACAGTTTCTATAATGTGCCCTAAACTGTATAAATTAAACTATATATATTATATATATATACAGTTATAACTTCAACTGTATACTGCTGGAGCTTGCTTTTTAGCCAAAGAATCTACTTTATTAGTACCATCATTCAATTTTTAAAAACACAACACAACCCCAAACCTACTAACCCCCCTCCAAAAGACCCCCACCCCACAGAGGCAGTAGCAGAACCACATACAAAACCATTGCTCTTTATAGATGTATATGCTAGTGTGAAGTATTAATTATGCTTTTTTATTTCGCTCTGCATCTCTCTCCTTAGCATGCAAGGCCTGAGTCCTGGCCTTAGTGAAACCAGCACATGTGCTGAGGAGAGCGTGCAGCCGGGCCCCGTCACGGCTGTATCACACGCTGCAGCAGAGGTATTTTTCCAGCACATTTGCAAGACAAGGTTCTGCAGGCATAGATGTTCCCAAATCCATTAATCCCTTCAAGGTGCCTGGATGTCACAGAGGGGTATTAAGTTCAAGGTTTCGGTGACACTGTGCTTCTAAATATTTGAATGAGCTCTGTGAACGTTACCAATACACACAGGCAGCTTGGAAATGCAGGTAGGGGGTTTTCTGAGATCGTGATTCTGAACGTAGCTACGCAAAGCAACAGTAGGGGTTTATGTTTTGATGTTAAAATCAGACATCTGAAACAGCAACTTTTGGCTTTTGTTCTGGTTGTTATTATTTCTCACCTCCGGCTCTCAAAAATTTGGATGTGAATGTGCAATCTCTGAATTAACAGTAACAACAAATTGTCACTAAGCACCCCGATGAGTGCATGCATTCCTGCTCAAGATATTTTGTAATTCTAAGAATAACAGCAAAAAAAGTAAACCCTTCATTTCATGGTTTCACTTGGATGGAGGAACATGGGGAGCTTTTTTTTTAGAAACAGAACTTAATATAATTAAGCGTAGTCATAAACAAGTTATAGTGGTATAGTTTACATAGCGGGCAAGGAAGAGTGCAGCAACACAAGCACTGTTAAAAAGGGAATTTTAATCATAAATTTTACATCTTCAATTCTATACCTTGTTACTTTTCTTCCCACAATCCATTTACTAAACACAACTTCATGTATATTCAATATTTAGTAACACCATTATTCCCGTTTTCCTTGTACTCGGGCTGGATTTTGCTTTTCATTTTGAAACAGTTCACTGGACTTGCCAAATTTTGAAGCTTTCTGCTTTTCTTCTATTTAAACAACTATTTCCATCCCCATGATTTTTAACAGCTGTCTATTTTTGTCCAAAAAGAAATGTTCATCAGTGGAAAAGTATTAAGTGACAAAAGTATATGTACACAAAATTTCGTTATTTAGGCGTTTATCCTAGATCATAATCACCGAGTAGAAAATGACTGCAGATAAGATGATTGCAACTGGAAGTTATAAATAGTCCTTGCTGAGCACATGACCACGGAATAATCAATGTACATTAGATATAATTATCGGCTGAACAACAGGGGGAAAACAAAAGCCAAGTCTGCGCTAACCACGTGCCAGCTGCAATCCTGAACAGCTATTCTTTTAAGAAGATGAGAACGGCCTGTATAATTGAAGTGTGTTTATACAAAGGCACCTGATCTCCCTTTTAGGCACACTCCAAACCACCATCAGTGAACAGAAATATAACGAGAGACCCCCATGCGTTTATCATATCGCTTTAAATAATCTATTTAGTCAAACAAGGCTCCCATACCTGACGTTTTAAAATATATTCATCTGCCAAAATGTACAGGGTATATCATTAAGCTCCCGTTCTCCCACGTGTACAAATTCTTATCTCTTAGACTGTAGGAAAGCATAGCAAGAACAGACTGCGAAGACCGTAACTCAAACCTCGCATCAATCGGCTGCTCCTTCAGTAAATCAAAAGCAAAGCTGACCGTCGTGTCCTTGGTGTCGGTGACGTACAGAACGCCGCACGCTATGAATGCGTTCCCAGCCTTGGACTTCGGGTATGTGGTATTGATATGCCGAATGACTGAAAACGTTTCTTCATCAACATGTGCTACTATAATATTTTCATCAGTGCTTGAGGCATATATAATCCAAAGCCCCTTCTCATCCACTGCTACGTTGAAATACGTCTTCGAGTTAGAAAAGAGGTAGTTACGACCATGGTATAAGGCATTTTCAATTAGCAGTGTGCCCAGCGACGCTTTGTCAAGCCCAAGTCTGAAATGAGATAAAGTATTCGGTATGTTGTATTAAAACGTCGTGTTTACATGCGCTGGGTGGTTGAAGCAATTCAGAGTGCATTATTACAGATAGAAGCATTGTTGAAAATACTTGGGTTCAAGGACCATTCTGATGTCTTTTAAGTATTCCACTCAACGCACCTTCCAAAACGCTGGGAGATAATTCCAAATTAATAACCGACCTGAAAGGTGCACGAGAACCTGAACTCCCTTCAGTAGGTTTCACTTTATTTAGTCTACGAGCTTTATTATCACTGGGATGAAAGAAGCAACTGAAGGGAACGGGTATGAAAAAGAATCAGATGCCAGGTGAAGGCCCAACTTGTGAAATGAGAGCTGTGCAGAAGTTTGCTTTCTACTAGGTGGGAACTAAAGGGAGAAAATGGGATTGACCAAACCAGCATGAATTCTGGGCAGGTTCACCTAAACTTACAGTTCCTCTTTTTAAAACAGTTCAGATAATGCAGTGATTTGCTCAAGTAAACATCAAAGGAATAAAAATTCCACGTCTGCAGAGCCAAAATTCTGACCTCATGCTGGCCTCTGAATGTCTCATCTCTTATGTATAAAATTGTTTTTATTCCCTGAAATTCCTTAATGGCATGATAGTCTGAGGACAGCAGCATTGAGCAGCCAGACTGAGTTCCTCTACTAGTTTGAGAGGGTCATCAGCTACTATCAAGACACATTTTCGCTTGGCATTTAATCACCGAGTAACGCAGCGCTTTAGCAGGAGGATGCTTTATCCTAAGTAATGCCTTCTGTAACGAAGCACATCTCATCCTCTGACTTCCATCCAGCCGCATAGCTCTGTTCCTCGAATAGAGGAAAAACGTTACTCAATACAGGAATCTGCTGCAGTTACAAGAGTGCTCTGAAATGCCCAGTTTAATGACAGGCACATTTCAGATCTAGGAATTTACAATAGAAGGAAGATAATGGAGGAATAATTTTTCTGTGGGAGAGGCGCTGATAGCATATACTGGAAAAATCACCATAAGAAAAGTCAAGAGTAACTGTAACTAGATGATTCCCCCCCCAGCTTTTGTAAAATTCATGTCTGCAGCAACTCCACATTCCAGCAGCATGTGTGTAATAAAAGAAAAAAAAGGCTTCAAAGCTGGAGATCTCCGAGAAACATGTGCCAACCCAGTTCATCTGATAGTCGATTCACATCTGTAAATAACCTTGCGCAAGGGCTAGGGCTAGAAGGACAGCCCTTAGCAGGAGTAGTCACATCGAAGTGCAGATTTTCAGGGTTTTTTCTACTAAAAAAAAGCCAAGATAAAAAGCATCTCAAGATTCATTAGAAACGTGCAAGATCTACAAGACAGAACACCCTGTCTTCCTCTTTTGTGTGGAAACCCTGAAAGGAGCAGAAAAGTGTGGTCTCATTCCTGAGGTTCTGTCCAGTCCCCCACTCAAGGACAGTCTGGCCTGGAACTCCAAATTGTTCAGGAATTCCTTAATCCTCTGGCTCCTTGGGGTAAATGACACAATATAGTGTAATATTTTCATCAGCTACAGGGAACTCAAACTACAAACACTTTTTCTGATCACTAAGGTTAGTGCAGTCAACCGTAAGTATCAGAGGTGGGAAAGCATGTTATGAAACAAGGGAAGAATGCAGGAAGCAGTCATAATAACAGGGATCTGACCATCACGAGAAAACCTGCCAAAGGTCAGACAAACCTAGTTTTACCAGCTTTTAAGTATGACAGGAAACTCCTTTTCAATATTTTTTCAACATTTGCAAAATGAACCAGCCAGGTCCTCACCTGTTTTTCCCATTACATCAATACAAAGACTCCCAGAAACTTTTCTCTGGTCCAAAAGTAAGGACTTCACTATCACAGAATTCACAGTGTCTCGTTCCACCTGTGCTGAAGGAATCTTTGAGGGAATCACTGAAAAGAACGGCCATGTCTCAGCAACTTCGTAGGTTTTGCAAATTCCACTTGTGTTCATCTGTACACGAAGGCATTTCCCAACTAACAGTACCCAAGCAAAGGTGAGGAACCTCTGTCCTACCACTGTGTGTGATCACAGAAATGGTCTTTTACCGATGTGTAAACGAAAAGCCCTAAAGGTATTTAAAGGAGGTTGCCAAAAAGTGAGCTTGTCTTTGGCAGAACAAATACTGTAGAACCCAAGCAGCTTGCTCACATTCCTTGGCATCCAAAAGAATATAGGAAGGCAGCACTCACACCTGCTGGTGAACAGACATCAAAGTACAGTGATGTTCTTGGCTCAGACATCAGAGCCGTGTAAGAGAACTTGAAAGCAGATGCAATCTTTGACTTGCCCTTGGACTGTCTGTCTTCGGCCCTTCCCACAAGATGAGATTTTGAGTTTGATTTGTATTGTCTCTGTCCTCAGTAGAAACTGAAGAAATAGAGACATAATTCCCAGTTCCGACGCAGGGAGATACACTGGGAGAGCCGTAGGGACTTCTTATCGCAAGGGAATCAAACAGTGGGATCACTCCTCCGTCTGGGAATGTGCAATTCACCAGGTCGCCATGTCCTCAGCTGGTGCCTTCGCGCATTCCTCTGCACGAGCAGCCCCAGCTCACCCCCTCCCAGCTCCGAACAGCGCTAGCCAAGGGCAAAGCCTGTGCACCAATCCAGCAAGGAGCTCGGCAAAGTCAAGTTCCACAAGTGGGCTGCAGTCACATAACCACTCATCCACGTCCCCCAGACTGCAGCTGAACCAATTCTTACTCTGACGCAGGTAGATGCACAGCTTATTTTTTTTAAATCAAATACTTTGTGCTGACCCCCAGAACCTTAGCCAGCTCCCATTCGTTTCTCGCAGTTACAAACGCAGCAAAGAATCCAAGTGCAAGAAGACCCACAGCAATGTAGCGTATAATAGAAACCCACTGGACCCCAAGGTAGCCAAAAGAAAAACCCGTTAATCTGGGGGCCCAGTTCTCCTACCACGTAGTAACTACTCACTTAAGACAGAGCTGAACAATGCTTAAAGAACTGACTGTCACAGCAGAGTAATGGACCTGGACTACCCTCCCCGTTCCCCTCCTTCCACAGCACCTGCACAACAGATGGAAGGCCAGTGGCCCACGTTTTAGTTACAGATTGGAAAGAATTAGTTGTTTGTTCTGGAAAGAGTTCTGAACCATTCCCCCGTTCTTCCTGCTCCAGACAGGACCAAAAAGAAACTTAAAATGGTACAAGGAAAGTGGTCTGCTTCACCTCTGTCACTCTAACCCGTCTCCCCTCCTTCCACAGCATCCCTTGCCTTAAGCCAGCTGTTTGACTTACTTCAAAATGACATTGGTTCCTCCCTTTTGATAGTACAGATGATTGTTTTGTACTGCATGACCACATCCATGAAAGAATCCTGTGATGTTAATGGTCCTGTAGCTGTCATTCAGCAAGGCGTTGGAATTCTCATATTCCTTTATAGAGTTTCCTAAACGAAGGGGAAAACATGAAAAAAAGGGCTATTATTTAGTTCGTCTGATTTTGAACTTTTTTACCCTAAAATTCAGTCTCCACTGAAGATCAATCTCAATCAAATATCTGACAGACAACGATTGTATTTGTGTTTTCACTGATTCAACTTGCTAGTACCTGATAAAGCAGTCAGAGACACGCACAAAAAATATACCTATAGAGTTAGTGTCCAAGATCCTGCTTCCAACAGACCTGATGGGCCCTAATCCTGAACACAGTTGGTAAATAGACAGAAATATTCCCTTTTTCCACTTAGGTCCTGGAAATTTTCCTGCACAAAATGTAGCTTATGCAGCATCCGATTCATTTTCACGGCTAGCTAAAGGAAAAGGCAAAAAACTCCTAGCTACAATTTAGGGAAGTAAAGTCATAGGAAACTGTTGAAATAAAAGAGTAAAAAGGCATGAACAACAGGCACTTAAACTTGCATTGGTTAAAAAAACCCTAAAATTTTCAAAATCTGATGTTGACTCTGAGAATACCTAAATATACTGCAAATGTCTATAAGCACATGTATCGTCAAGTATTATACAGGTAATAGGAAAACACGCTGACAAAAAGATGTGGGTAAAAAACCCTATCGTACTTGATTAGAAGTATTAGTCTAGGTTGAAGCAATTCAGAAAGCAAAGTTAGTGTAACAACTGATTTTTTGATCAGTGAGCACTACTAGCGTACCTGAAAAATGCATGGTAAGCCAAATCCTTTCATCGCTTACGTTTGCGGGTTCCCGCATCCACGTTCCAAACGTTTGCTGTACACTGACAAAGTGAACAGGACTTCCTACAGATGTTATAACACATTCTAGTAGAAAAAAAAAACCCACACATGTCCATTATCTGTGACATTAAACCAGTCAAGTAACAGTTAGTTGTGCTCTGTAGCAGGTTACCAGCTTTTTTTGAAGGACCAGGGGTTCTGTCTTCAGTTTTTCCAGCCAGGGTATCATCATTCGGTACAGCACCTGTCTCCCCTAAAGTTGAGAGGGAAAGGATAAAACACATCGTTTTTCTTTATTTGACGTGACAGAAGTGCCCATCAATGACTCTAGTAAAATGAAGGATTAACAACTGGGATTCCGTTTCATCTGGGAAAAAAGGCTTAGGTTGGTCTGGTCAAAAAACGAGATAAAAAAAGACTTGCTCTCACTTCCGCTAAGGAAATGAAGTATCCAGGCTGGTTTGTTTCCTTAAAGTTGTCAGGCTGACAGTCAACCAAGTAAATAATTTTGCTCAACAGATTTAATTCCTTAGCTGTGAATTTCTGAGTAGCTGCTTAGGCAGAGTTGTCCCTTTCCTTAGATAACTGAGACAGCTGGCAGCTGCCTGATCCAGCAGTAATACCAAAAATGCTTTCCTGGGAAGGAGCAGTGACTGATCTCAGAAGCTCCATGCCCAAATCGACATCCACCAGCAGAGAGGGTGTATTCTGCAGGCGACACTGGAACTTTTGTTTGTGCTGTTAATGCCCCAGACAGCAATAAAGTACGAACGCAGACACTGTGTACGTAATGCTTAGGAATGCAGGCCAGTCATCCATGCCATTAAAGAAGCAATATGAAAGACTTGAGGGAAATAATGCACTGTATTGTTTACACACCGAGCAATGGTTCACGTTTAGAAACAAACACCTGGAAACATTTTTCCCTGTCACTCAACAATTTAAAGAGTAACTAGTTGGATTTCCTCTTAGCTTTTACTGTTGAAACAATGCCTGAATGAAATTATTTATGGACCTTTTCCTCTAAACCTGGATACCTCTTCTGCCTCTAAAACAATGTGACACGTTTCAGTTTGCTTAGAATGAGTAACCAGAGAGAACGGTTCTCAGCTCTTTGCTGAAGATATCCTGACTTCATTGCAGCCTTGTTTCCCAATTCCATTCTTAACTTTCATCTCCTTACGCATTTCACACTGCTCGACATGCAGGCTGCAAATTCTTTTGGACATGCATTTTCATGGCTTCCTTCCAACCTCTTCTGGGACTTACAGGGCTATGATGAAGTTTAAATGAGATATGAAATAACTATCAAGTAATGCTGAAAGGGTACTGTGACATTCAGGAAAGAAAGGAAAAATTACACTGCATTGCTGTTTTCTCCTTTAGATTGTATCATCTCGTTAACGCAGAAGGAAACTACTACAAGACACAGCAAGAACACCACATATTTCTCCTACCCATTTATCTAGGACATTTGGTGATACGACATTGAAAGCTTGTAAGTGATCGCAGCGTATCTCCAAAATAAAGCTGAGTCAATCCAACCACGGGAAGATGAATGCCTATAGCTAGAATCTAGCAATACTTCTAGATCCTTTTGCAGCTTCTGACCTCAAAATACTGTCAAAATATCTCACAAAAGGAATACCCTCAGAGCAAGTTATAAGTTGCAATGCACAATTTAATTTTCTTGGGCCGAGTCTAATAGATAGTTTACTGAATGAACAGTTCCCTATACAGTAGTTTATCTAAGACCATAGAACAGTCAAGGCCCAGGTCAGTGTTTGCAGCGAAGCTGAGTGCACTATTTGCATTTGAGAATATCTGCAGTACCCTCTGAGGACGTTCAGCTGCATGAAACAGAAAGTTCCTAAGATTAAAAAGAGAGTTTTCAATCACAGACTCCTAGTGAAACTTTCACTGCTTTCTTTCCATCAAAAAAAAAAAGATAAATATCCTACTGATTCCTACAATAAAATATTCCAGCTGAGAGCTAATGGAGTTTACAAGACATTAAAACTATTGATTTGGTCTGTCTGGGGAGGGTGGGAAGGATGGAGCGAGGCGATGTGGAGCAGGGATGTGTTGTTTCTTTTATAATTAGCTAATCGTACCATTGAGAACAAACATACCTCAGCTTCCAACTAATTATTCTCTTCTCTTAAAGAAATAGTTTTACCTGATTCAAAATTCAATTTAAAGAAATCATTCTTGTATTCTTGTTTAATAAGTTAATTACAGTTGTAAATCAGCATGTGTATTCTCTTTTTCAAAGGGATATACGTATTTTATAACAAAAGCTATTTCATTCTTTGAATTTTGGTAATAAGGTCTCACAGCCTACTGACTCATAAAATCTAAGTGCTCATTGAGGAAGATCTCATCTTCACAGAGTTATTTGAGCATAACTCTCATTTGCTCACTGGGACTTATAATCCATCAGAAATCCATCAGATAGCTTATCCTCCACAGCACTTCACTCTGTTCCAACACTTGAAAAGAGGCTACCTGAGTAAATGGTCCAATTATGTCTTGTACAACAGTTCATGCATTTCTGAATTTTAAATGGAATGAGATTTCTACTCCAGCTATGTACTTCCCATTGTCAGGAGGCTCTTTGGGCTCTGTTCTGACACTTCAATACCCAGAATCTCTTGATTGAGGTTCTTAAATGCTACTACAATTACATGCTATATTAAAAATAAGGAGCGGAAATAATTGATATATGTTCTACCCACTATGAAATATTCGCTGGTTAAGAGCATTTATAATAATTATTACCAAAAAAAGATTTTTCATCTCAGCAAACTGTGCAGAATGATGGTGACATAAAAACGTATCACCCTGATAAGGGTGAGACATACAAATTGCTCTGCTAGTTTCACACTTAATAACCACACAAAGTTCTTGTGCTCCTTCCTTTCAGCGTGCCTATCAAGAAACTACAGTCCCAATTACAGAAGAAACCCCACTTTAGCAAACACTCTCGCAGATAACTTCCTTCTTTTCCAGAAATGTGAAAGATTAGTAACTGAGATATCCTTTGCTGTTCTTTCATAGGATCACTCTGACCTCTCTGAAGACAGGCGTCTCAGCTGGGAGGAAAATTCGTGCCAGAACTGTAAGGGTAGCAACAGTAACTGAGAGCCACGACCATAAGGAGCACACCATCTCCAATGCCATGCCACTCAGGGGTACAGGACAAGGACAGCCAGACCTGCTCTGTAGATCCAAACCCACAAGTTTCCTTCCTTTCTCAGGCTGGAGTAATCAAGAAGTACACCGCTGTTCTTGCACCAGCTTCTCTTTGCTTTCTTTCCATAATCAACTAATACCTTGGACCAAAACTTCCCAGTTATCACAACATCACAGTGTTTGTAGAACCCACGTTCCTCAGCATCCAGATCACCAGCTCCCCTCCCCTTCCACTGCTAATTCTGCATTGGCCAAAATGAAGGCTCTCCTCTGCCAGTATGTAGTAAGTGCTTTGAAATGCAAGTCTCAAAACCAGGTATTTTTTTTAGAGAGACAGTTTTCAGGGACGTATGATAACATTTTTGGCCAAAATATTCAGAAGTCCAGCAACTTCAGACACACATCTTGAAATAATTTTAAAACAAGGCTGCTGATCTTCACAACAAAATGAGTAAGAACATCCTTCATTTCCAAGCACCAGCTTTCCCAGCTGCACCCATTCCCCCTGCCCCCACGTGCCTGAACTGGCACCGAAAAGCCTTTAGAAAAATCACACCGTCATTTAACACTTCTAATTCAGAACAGAATTGTTAGAGCATTAGAGAGATCGAGGATCACAGAGATTACTTTTTCTTTTCAATGCTGCTGAAAATGATGTTGATTACAAAAGTTGCAAATACTTTTTTCACATAGTCTCAATGTTCCTGTTAACCTCTTAGAAGTTACTCCCGCTCAAACAGGCAAAAAGAAATTCAAGCCTATCTGAAATAATCCCATTTTAAATTAATTTTTTCTATGATAAATATAAATGCCTATAAAAATATAGTAATAAATGCGTTTACTATAGAATATAGAATATTAATTTAGTCTCTGGTATCTCATTGACACCAACACTTTCTTCCACAAAGTATTTAGCTATTATTGATATATTTAAATCCATATAAACTTCAGGCATGGAAAAACACGCACGATAGGCTATATCTGTCAATGTATTTACAAAATACACTGTTCAGGATAGCAGAGTACATCCAGCCAGTCACCTGGTAGAGGAGGGGATAAATGCCAACTAACTTTATACATGCTCCACACAGCAGAGGCAGCACTCATGAGAAAATACACACGGGCACATGCATACACACACACGGATTCTATCCGAGGCACAATTTTAATCTATTTCAGAAAAAGATGTTCTAAAACATGGACAGAATTGTGACGTGAACACTGATGTGTTTTTTTTCAACAATCCACAATACCAAGTTAAATCTATGAGGATTTACTAGTACCCAGCACAACAGAAAATCATGCCAGAGATCTCTCATGGCAAATTCTTAATTACGTCAGCACTCTAATAATCAGTGACTTTAATAAAAAAAAGTGTGACAGGTGCTACACTTCAGCATATGGTCTATGGCATGGCAGTCTGGATACTCATATTTTGGTTCTAACAGGTTCTGTCATGCAATTTGCAGCCACAGTCTGAAGGGAGTCTAGTCTGTCTTTAATTTTTCTTTTCTAAATATTACAATTAGTCATATATATCTCACCAACACAGCTACAGTGAAGGAAAAAAAGGTGGCTCATGATCCACTCGTCATTTGGGATACAGTCATGATAAACAGCAACAACAGAAAAGAACTCAAGCTCATCCTGCTCCAAAACTTACATTTTCAAATGGATGCAAAGTCTCAGAGAACTCTTTTGTATTCCTCCAGCTTTTAGAAGTCTTAGCTAGTTCAAGGGGCTTCAATTCTGCCAATGACCAGGCATTTCATTTTGTAGAATAGTCAGATGGAGCCTGGTTAACAAGTGTTATATCTACACTTAAAATCAAAATTTAGCATTTAAAACCTAAACGTTTCAACTGCTTTTCTCTTACTTTCCAAATATACCTCATCTAACAGAAAACGCCATGTGTAATACTTTGCTCAAGCATTAGCAAAGCACAATTAAAAGACTAACATTATACTGGAGATAGCTTACTGCCTTATCCAAATTACAGTTCAGCAAAACACCTAAGCACACGCTCAGCTGTAAGTTTGTGCAGTTTTACTGACAGCAGCAAAATTAAACACATGCTTACTGTTTGGTAAGACTTGGAGCAATGACTTTAATCTTCAATCAGTTTGTAATACTAAGAAGAACACTGGAAAGAACTGACCTGTGCATTTGCTGCTGTAGATGTTGTCCTGCAGCTGTGCTTTACATTTACCTTTACGTTTTCCTGGAGGACCTGGGGGTCCAGGGGGTCCAGGGGGGCCTGGGGGTCCAGGTTCACCTTTTGCACCTATGTACAAAACAGAGTATAACGTCACAGGCCCTGCAGGCAACAGGCAACCTGCAGATAACTCTATGTGTCCACACGATGGACTTTGAGAGATCTCCAAAACAACCTCTCTCTTCTCAAGAAGTTTCTGCGTACAGAAATACGGTGCAATAAACAAACTGGGATGCTGCCTGTTAGAAGGTGAACCACACAGAACTTCACAAGTTGTAAGACAAATGCAATTTATCTGTCTGGATTACAGGCATACTGGAGCATTACAAAGCACCATTGCCTTTTACTTACTGTATTCTAAGACCTCAACTTCAAGCGCTACAGTGCTATACCTTTATACAGCTTGTATTTGTGGCCGTTTCATGTATTCCTCAGTGGAAATCTGCCCCTCATTTTCTAATAGAAAAACAAAATTTCACTGCAAGAAAGAGCAGGGGGAGGTCAACTGTCTGGAAGTGTACTGGAAAGGGTGGAATTTATGTACACTTCAACACAAAGCCCAAGCAGAAAAGTCTTTGTCAAGACTTACATTAAAAAGCGAGCATAATATCCTAGGGCAGCGCAATACTCAAACTTCACTGTGGGTAACATGTTTATGCTGGTTAGTCCTGCCCCTGCAGATTACATTCATGCTTCAGAAGCAGAGTTTATCTTTTTCTGTCAAGCACACTGTTGCAAGAGAACTCCTAAGAGCACTTCCTCCTACCTTCTAATATTACATCATTGTTTGCATCCCCTTTTTCACCCTTTGCTCCTCTTGCACCTTTTCCTCCTGGCATACCATCCTTGCCAGGTAAACCCATTTCTCCAGGTTCTCCTTTCTGTCCTTGATCACCTTTTGGTCCTGGTACACCTAGAAATAAAAAGCATGTCAGTACCAAGAACGCTTGTCTCAATATTAAACATTAATCAATGTATTTTTTTAATGCAAAACTTATTTACTCTAGTTGGTTGTTTTTTTCACCTGTATTTAACTGGGTAGCTGTAATTTGGTCTGATTTCAAAACAACATTGTAACCTAATATGAAGGGAAACTGTGTACAATCCGTCTGGTGCAAATAATACGTTCTTTACTTAGTGATCTCTGAGTTTTGATCATGAAATACACTGGGCCTCATTAACAACGGCTGGAGAATTTCTGGGTAAGTAGGAATACTAAGGGAAGATGTGAAGTACTATATTTATTTCACATTTGTAAGATATTAAAGGGCACTTTTATGGTCCCTCCAGACTTTTTCTTAAAGCAATTACACACTAACATTAAAGCAGACATTGCACTTTTAACATTTTCCACTGTCTCAACAGATCATAGACACAGCTACCTAGTAACATTCCCCCATGACTGCTGTAACACTCCCTCTACACTTGTTAGAAGCACGATCAGTCCACATTTTGCACTTGATCACTTAGTAAAGTAACATATTTGACAAGGCAGTCCTTTGTCCCGTGTGATTCAATTTTGCAATAAAGAAAACAATGATTTAGTTATGCAATAAAGGAAACAACAGTGTGTTTGTACAACTGACACATCAAAACCTTGCACCCTCTACTTTTGTGGCAGTTAGTATTTTCTTGCTTTAGGAGAGAGAAACATAACAGTTGTACAAACAGAAATGTCAGTGTTCTTGCAGGTGTAGGTTTTCAAATAAATTACATTTGTTAATACTTGAGAAGACAATGCTTGGTTTCCTATATATGGTTTTAATATTCAAATTGATTTAGTGAAATCAGAAACAGAATTACAGTTTTGGGGTGAAACCTGCAACATGTCTTGAGCACAACTGCCACCTGACTTTCTGAAGACCGGTTGTTACTTTCATCTCCAATTTTAAAAATTTGTGGAGAACACTGAAGCGACAGAACATGTAGTGTCTCAAGACACAGTACGCAATCGTTCCCCTTGTACCTGCCAGCAAGCCCACACAGCTAGGTGCAAAATCCAGAATAATAGATGGGCCACTACAAGTACCAAGCTGCTAACATCGGTCTGTCTACTCATCAACATACCCCTCCTCTTCTCTGCACCCTCTCAGCTCTACCATTCCGATGCCCTTTTGTCTCCTTACCCTCTTACCATGCAAGCCCACTGCTTTTTCACCCTACCTTGAAAGCACCAGTTATCCATCCATGCTTGCACGTAGCTATTGTGCATCATTAACTCAGCGGATAAACTGGTTACTGTTTTACAGCCCCACAGTAGTTGGCAGGCTCGGGGTGCGGTAACTGCCTACCTGCTATCTCAGCCACTGCGCGCTGATCGGTCGAACCTAGCATGCCAGGGCTACCCCTGTGCTCTGCAGTCAGCCTTTGCCCTGGCCCATTCCTCGCCTGCTGATGAGCTGGACAGATAAGAGACGATGGCACTTCTGCTTCTGCTTCTCTCTGTTCTTAGCAGAAACGTGGCATGGCGAAAGCAGTAAGGCCAAATAGTTTCTTGGGGGCTAAACACAGAACTGCCCCATGTGTGTCAGCTACATTATATAGTACCCTAGAGACCCCACTGCATTACCAAGTTTACTGGAGACTAAAAAAAAAAAAAAGCTGCTCCAAGAGTTTCCAGCCTAAATGGACAACATAGAAAAGAAGCAAAATATGGAAATATACTGCTCTGCCATAGTATTATGAATCTGGAACCAAAACTATGGTAACATATAACAACTTCTACCCACCCCCAAACTCTGGCTTTCTTTTTTTAAGACATCTGAAGTCAAAGGGCCATTATGTTGGCAGGTTGAGGGAATGGAAATATACCTACAATAACAGTATTCACTAGCAAGTTCAGAATACTGAGATTCAACTGGGTGCACGCCACAGCTTTGATCTATGTATACCATCTTCCTCACTGTGGAAGTAGTCTGGAGTAACCTTCCAAAGCTCGGTGTAAGATAATGAATGCTACAGAATTTTGCAACATGCAGCTTCTTTTTAAACATTGATACCCTTCCCCCTGTACAAAGCTCTGAAAGCAACTAAATCTGAATATAATAGTAAGAAAGGATTACTTTTTAAACAACCACCAAAAAAAAATATATACCTATTTTTCCTCTTTTTCCATTTATTCCTGGTTCTCCCTTTTGTCCTGGTATACCTGGGAGTCCATCTGATCCATTGTGGCCAGGCAGTCCATCAAGTCCAGGAGGCCCTGAACAAATCAAACAGCATAACTGAATTTTCACTGTTAAATGCAATTTATCCTTAAGTCTACTATGCTTACGTATAGTATATTTATATGTGTATATATATTCCTTTGGCATACAAAATCCTCTAATTGGCCATTATGTTCTCCCTGCCAATTCTCCTTACAAAAAAAAAAAAAAAAAAAAGACCCAAGGAAAAAAAAAACCAAACAACAAAACCCACCATCAAACCAAACTAAAAACACCCTGCCACAACAAACAAACAAACTATAAATCAAACTTAAAGGTAAGGTGCTTGTTTTCCCTGGCCTTAGCGTAAGAAAACTGACCGAAATGAATACTGCACACATTTTGCGCTAAAGGCCAGCACAGATCAGCCTTTTGGATCCCACTTCAAGGTCAAACACAGTGGAACTCATCCTATTTCAGAATTTGGCAGTGACTATAACATCTTCCACAAGCCACATAAGCTTTAATATTGCTTGTGATGTTGGCAGGACTCATGTAGCACAAAAAAAGCATTACCTACTTGTCCAGAACACCGTAGTGCCAAACCATGATCTGTCGATAGAGAAGACAACTGCTCCCTCTTCGTCACTATTTGAACCCCCACAAACAAAACGTGCCTGATACTTTTCTCATACAGAGAATTATTCTAAGCAGACCCACAGCTAACGAAGCACAGAAAGCAAGCAAGTAACTGTTCACATAGCCTAGCAACCACATGAGTGAGAACAGAAAGAGACAATTAAGTAAGAAAGGAGGAAGAGTTATGGGGGAGTTGGGAGGATGGAATTAGTAACCACCATTTTCCAAGGAGGTGTTTTTAGTGTTGAATTATAGTATCAGTTTACTCGGGTTTATTTTTTATGTATATACACTCATCTTTTCAGCTAAATGCTACTTACGCTCCTAATTTCCTCTGGCTTTGATCAAATATGTTTCAGTAAATGTGAAACTCTTCTATTCCCTCCACGGGAAAAGTATAATGTCTACAACCTCCCCCTTCTCAGAAGGGGCATGAGTTGACCCAAATACAAAAATTATAAAGGCAGACAGGCATTCAACCCTCCCTCATTCTAATTAGCAATGGAAGTGTATTCTATTAAAGATACATTTCTCCATTTCAACATGTTGTACCAGCATCTGTTTCAATTACCCAAAAATGTTACCACAATTGTCTTACCTGGGGGACCTGGGGGGCCTACAACAAGAACAAGGAAAAGAACACAAGAAAGAAGAAATGGTGAGTTTAGCCTAGCAAGAAAACAAAAAGCCATTCCAAATTTAATTGATTACCATCAGATCAGAACAGTAAATGGGGAGGAAAGCCCCTCAAATTTCAAAATGAACATCTATGGATTTAACTGCTTTGTATTATAAATAACTATTTGAGCATTAGCATAAAGTCAGACTCACTGGAAGAGTGTCCTTAAAAGTGATTACATATAAACATAACTTTTTGCAAATTTCATCTGATAATGGTTTGACAAACAACCACCTCGACAATGTAATCTCCCTGTCAGAGGCTAAGGTGCCTTTACAATGCCACGGATGCAAGGCAGCTAGCACTCGGTACAATTCCGTACATGTGTTCTCCATATCCCATTATAGCAGAAGAAGAATAGCTTTGCAATACTGGTGAATGTCACAATTAAAAACCCTGTTGAAAAGACACATTAAAAATACATGCTACACTTCTCTGCTTTACAGAGATTTCTTAGCAGTTCAGGATTCAAACTATTTAAATAGGAAAAAAACCACAAACCACCAAAACTCTATCACTCCTGTTAACTGTCTCTAAATCACAATCAGGCTTTTCACATGTAATTGTTCTCCAGACTGGACCAAGCTCCCCACAGAACCTGGCTGGTGTATTAGAAATCAGACTTGCTCCTGTTATTCAGCAATATGTAATACAATAAAACCTATCTCACTCTGACTGAGTTCAGGTATGGGGCCTTAACTAGAAGAAAGCATAGCAGGCAAGAATGAAGCAACAGTAAACCAGAAAATGTTTCTGTAACAAGATCTATCTTATGTGAACTCCAATACACGTTAAAAAAAAAAAACCACACACAAAAAAAAAACACCAACAAAACCTTGCAATTAAAGAACAAAATTAGTTCTGTGAACATTTTTATCCAGCCAACAAAGTACTATCTTCTTTCGACAAAACTCTCTACAACAGAAAATAACAGTAATTACCAGATTTCCCTAAAGATGACAGTTTTCAGCATTAATTAGCATTATGAGTAAAGCAAAAACCATTTTATAATACCATTACAGCAATTATCCCTTTTCATCAGTATAGGCAGTACCATCAGTTAACATCTTTCTGCCAATCTTCCAGTAAACCACCATCTTTTCCACGCTACAATGTTACGCCCATTAGTGCGCTCAATTACTTCCTCACCTCAAAAACTGAGGATCTTGATTACCTTTGTATGAGCATAAGACAAATAAGAAATGTGCTTGAAAAGGAGCAAATGTAGAGGCCTATAGCAGAGAAAGCCACTAACAGAGACAAAGTGTAATAGTGTCAAGAGAGTAAAAAGGTGCAGGAGGCACCAAGTAGTGTGAATTCAGAACTCTGGAGCCCAAAGAAACAAACTTCTAAGTCATCTGTAGTTCAGCCTCAGTTGAAATCAGAACTGATCTACAGTTTCAGAAGTAGTATTTAGCATCTGTGTATACTACGGTAATTCTCATTTATGTTGAAATCAGTTGAGCCAAACAGACCTTTTAGCAGTGTGAAAATACAAACCAGACAGCAAGTGAAGCGTCTTCTTAAACTCATAAAAAGCAGCTTATTTCTAATCTTCTCATTTCCAAAAAGAACACATGACTCTACTACAGACTTCAAAGCTGGATCACAGCCCTTATATTGGCTACGACCTAACATTCTCTTCACCAAATCACATAGAAAATTCTCACAGCTCCTCTTGTCCTAGCCATCAGCCGTTCCAGCTTCTCACTGGTGGCATGTGAAACCCAACGTCATGCTACCGTGGTCCAATGCAGATGGGAACAAATACGTTGCTCATCTAAGTCCCACTACTCCACAGCAGTTACAATGGAAGCAAGTTTCTATATCCTATACATTCATCCCATAACAGCCTTGAAGTGTGGGGACATACACAAAAATACCAAAACTAAACCTCAACTAGCATTTTAAACATCCAATTCTCTAAGATTTGCTACTGAAAATACATGGGAAAGAAACAGCTCGAAGGAACATCAACTGAGCTCCTTAAATTCCAGCATTTCCATTAAAAAGGTATAGATAAGTCCCTAAGTAGCACCTATTATCTTTTTTAAATAAATAATCCAATTGATATGTAAATTCTGATAGAGTAAATAGTATAGTTCTTTGATGTAGTCATTGACCTCAAGTTCTTTGAAAACACTGGAATTCTGTGCTCCTGAAGGTAACATAGGTGTAATGCTTAAGGCAGTAAACATACCTGTTAAGCATATCCCTTTTGTGCTGTTACATAAATCCACCATCACTCGGACCTAATATTGCAAAGAGAGTAAAGTTGAAAACAATCCACGCCACAAAAGTATCTACTTTACTTTGCCTATAGAAATAATTCCAAAAACAAAGATGCAACCAGCCACTCTGTGCTTGTAAGAATAAACCATTTAGAACTACCTTAACACTGTGACAGCACCCATCTCTTCAGGCACCGATTCTCTCATGTGAATCGGTCAATATGCCTCATTTTAAACCTTACTGAAAATACGAAGAAAATATTGGGCAGACAACACTATACACCAAGTAGGCACTAAAGTTCACACATTACTGTAAAACATGTGTGGTTGTCCATGCACCGACTCTGTTAGTGGAAGGTATTAAAAGCCAACATCATCCAATAAAAATTATGTTCAAGTTTATTTTATATTCATATCAAAGGATGGATACTTTTCCAACATAGCATATCCAGTGAGAAAGATGACCTCTGTTCCAAGAAAGCATTTTCTTATCTTGGAATAAGCAAGATCTGTGGATTTGGAATGGACCTTTGTCCATTCGAAATACTTCATCCCAACACTGACAGACTTTATAAAAACCAAGATGGAAGAGACATTCATACAGATGCTTTTAATCTAGAATAGACTACAATTTATCAATTAAAGAGTCAGCTTTACAAAATACACGGGGTTCGGCTGGGCAAACATTCACATTACATGTCCGCATGCTGAGAGTCAACACTCTAAAAATGTTTTGCAACTCACCAAAACATCCAGCAGAAATGAGAATATTACAAACACAAGCATTGGAAGTGCCTCAGCCCTTTATGGGAAAGTCTAACGCTTATAGTCAGAAAAAGATCATCATTTCAGGGCTGTGCAATACATGATCATTAAAGAACTATTTACCCAGAGTTGCACATTTATTCATCGTTGTATAATAGCTCTATTTACAAATAATGCAATGCACTAGTCCCAAGACAGAACAAACAAGTTCAAGTCAATCCGAAAGGCAGACTTATGTTTAATCGTAGCAAGCTTATTTGCCATGGTCAATCTTTATTTTTAAAATCAATGCATCATTAGCTTCAAGTGACAAATGTAACTAACTCAAATAAAGGACAATTATTTTGATGGCACGTATTATTTTGCTGCAAAATCAAACTATATTTGACTCTGGATTTTAATTCTATCAGATACATATGGAGAATTTACTGGATTCCAGACTGTATTGGAACAGCTCTTATAGTTAGAGGTTTTGGACTCAATTAGCTGAGAAGAGCTAGCTGGTTTTAAATATCAGAATTTGCTTTTTCTCTTTCCCCTCATGCCCCTCAAACACACTTGACTTTACCCTGTGATTTGTGAAAAATACACATTCTCCATGTGTTCTCTAATTCAAACTGCATTTTAATCTGGATGGTTTTGTTGAGGTTGCTGAAGTGATTACAGCTTGCTTTGGGGCCCTCCAATTACCTCAGCAGCATTATTTTTACCAATCAGTGCAATTCAGGTGACAATTAAAAAACATGGCATTCAAGAAGCGAGTGCATTATAGCAAGTAGCCTACAACAGAGCCTCCAGCTTAATTATGAAAGATGAGTACACCAGTCATCCAATCAGCCAGCATCACCTTTGCCATGAAGAAAAGCTACAGAGAAAAGTATTATATAAATACTAAAAGCTTAGTTTTCTCATGAGGGAAAGGTGAAAAAAAGAAGGAAAAAAAAAAAAAGACAACCTAAACTACGAAGGAGCTACTCAGATAATTAGATATCCATAAGCTACCACCTCTTGCACTGTCTTAAATCTCACTTTCAAACTTACTGGACTGTTACCCTCTCATCAGCCTATCTACACCATCACATTTGCCAATTTCCTATTTTTGTCCTCTTACAAAATAAATAGGTATAATTTATTATATGTATAAATAAACAAAAGGCCCAAAACAAAAAATATACTCACTTTATTTAACCTAAAATACGGGGTTTGATGCCTAAAGTTATTTCAAAAGTTCTTAAACAGTGGCCACGAGAGCTCTACCCTGACCTTGTTGTGCAGAGCAGTAGGACACCGATACCTGCAGCACACGCCTGCAGAAATCCGTGCCTGCCCCACAGCAGAGATCCTGCTCAGACAAAACCTCCATTCAGGGCCCACATTCAGCAGAGGCTGGAATATCGTTCTAAGGCCCACCAGTGTAGCAGAGAACATCTCACCAACTATAAGGAACTTTGTCTCATGCTACAAAAAGTATTCAAGTCTTCGTTTTACATTAGTGGGAGTTAGATCCACAATACAAAAATGCAGGAGTGGGAGGGGAGGTTCTTGAAAATTTTTCTAAGGATTTTTTTCCCCTTGAGCAAGTGGGTCTGCACATAGTTACACAGTCTTCTGAGCAGCAACCAGGATGAAAAATACTTGATGGAAATTTTGTAAGAAAAAAAAGGCACAAAAAGACCCCAAGCAACCTCCTGCAAGGATACATCCATTTAAATGAAGCACACTGCACACAGCAGCATCACAGTGGTGATTTACATGGAGGAGCTGCACAAGAGAATAGCCTTGCTGCATGCCGTTGAAGTATACACCGTAACACTTGGTGATATTTGGAGAGAGCAATAAAATTAATTTAATCCATATGTGCTACCTAATGACAGCAGAGCGGTGTATTTAACTACCCCTGTGAAAACTATCTGGAAGTGCAGCTGCCACTGCTGGTTCAAGGCTGAGCACCTAACAGCAAATGGCACTAACAGCGTCATAACTATCCCTGCCAGGATCTGAACCTCTTCTCCCATAAATTTATTTCTGGATCCCTTAGACTCAAAGAACAACCCCATCGGATGGAACAAAATAAGCCCAAACACAAAGATGATTTCTTAAAAGAAAAAGGAAGAAGTTTTGACTGAGTGTTTTGATGAAAAGCTTAGATACAGCACACAAAAATATTTTGCGGGAGCAGCAATCTTTTTTTAATGTTACCTGATGCAAAAAAATCTAAAGAAAACATATTTCTTCCAATTTTTATGGCATATCTTTCTAGAAAGCCATTTAAGTTTTTTAATTTGAAATAAACCTGCTCAGAAACAGTAACTTGAGAATTATGGTTCAAAAAATAGCGATTTATATTCCACTTTGCCCTAAAATAATGTTTATTCCCCCCCCCCCCCCCGAATTACCACAGGGCTGAAATATGTATTATTTGTGTTATTTTTAAGACCATTCTGACTTAAATGACCTTAGCTAAATATGATTAAACAAATAAGTAAAAATTGTTATTTATTCTAAAACCGCAAACAACTGCATTACTAAAACTCTAGGCTACAAACCCCTACATTCTACAACCTCATTAGCTCTATATGTTAATGGCGATGTTATCGCTGGAAAATCATCATTGCAAGGGTTTATTAACAAAACTGCCAGCGGAACATTGCTGAAAAGGTAATTTCTGTCAGTATTTTTTTATTATTTAGTGAGGGTTACATCTAGTTACACCAGGCAGAGCTGGAGCGAGCTCCCTGGGCAGGCTCAGGCCTTCCCGGGACAGGCCCTCGGCTCAGGTGGCCGCAAGAGCAGCATTTTTCTTGTATTTCTTCCGACTCAGAACTTAAAAGCTTTTCAATGGGACCAGAACGTTTCAACTCTATGGCCTGTCTCAGAGTTCAAGGGCACGGCCCAGCCGCTGCCAGCAAGGCCGCTCCCGCCAGCGCAGGGCGGGCGCCCCGGCCGCTCCCCTCAGGCGTCCCGGCAGGGAGGCGGCTCCCCGCGGCCGGCCCGGCTGCTCCGCCAGGACCGGGCGCCCCAGGAGCGGCCAGGCCCCCACGATACGGCCAGAGACACGCGTGGGGCGCCGCTGGTGGCGCAGAGATTTAACGCCCTCGGAAGCTGGCAGGCGGGCTTTTTATTGCAACTCATCTTGGGGAAGTTCCTCAAGTCCACGCCACTAAGAGCGGCTCCGCTCCATCCCTCCGTACGAGCGTCGCTGCAAGCGTGGCCCTAAGCCGCATGGCCCGCCCGCCGTGAGCGCCTCGGCACCGCGGGGGACGGCAGGAGCCGAGCGGCCCCGGGCCCCGGGCGGCTGCCGCCGCAGCGGGAACATCCCGGCGAGGGGACGGTGCGCACCCAGCGCGCTCCTCGGGCCAGGCCTCGGCTCGGCGCGCCGCCCCGCACCCGCTCCAGCCCCCGGGGCCACGGCCGTCCTCGGCGCCGGGCCCCCGGCCCTGCTGGGCCCCCCGTGGGCTGGGCCCGCCCCCCCCTCCCCGGTGCCCCCTCCCCGCCCCGCCGGGCCGGGCGCCTCCGCCCTACCGGCACCATGGAGTAGGTCATCATCATGAGCATCTCGTCGTTCTCGGCGCGCACGTGCCCGCGGGCGCGCTCCCCGCGGCGGCTCCGCTTGCTGCGGGGGGGCGCGGGGCCGGCCCCCAGCAGGTCCCGCACGGAGCCGTTGCCCGCGGCCGGCCGCGCCGCCTCCAGCTCCCGCAGCGCCGCGCCCAGCTCCCGCCACTGCGCCAGCAGGAAGAGCGTCCCGGCGGCGCTGAGCGCCGAGAGCAGCCCCACGGCCGCCAGCGCGCTCCGCAGCGCCCGCCCGCCCGCCGCCTCCATCGCTGCGGCCGGCTGCGCCCCGGCCCGCCGCCGGGGAGGGCTTTATGCCCCGCGCCCGGCGCCGTGGGCCGCCGGCTGGGCGGGGGGGAGTGGCGGCGCCGCCGGGAGCCGGCGAGAGCGGCAGGGGCTGGGGGCGAGGGGGGAGCGCCGCACGGGCAGCCCGGCCGCCCCCGCCCCGCTGCCGGCACCCCGGGCACGCCGCCCCCAGCACAGCCGGCGGGACGGGCGGGCTGCGCCCGGGCACTCCCAGGCACCTTCTCAAGGGCCCGACCCGCACGGGGCTGCCCCAGGCATCGGGGCTCTCGTTACTGTGCGCTCCCCAAGGCTGCGGGGCTGGCGGTAAAGGATGCTGCTCAGTAACCCCCCTCTGTACACACACCGACACGCTGCAGCCCCTGAAAGCACTTTGCGATTTTTAAGAACATCCTATGTCGTTCACTAATCGCACTTCACCTGTTGTCTTAGATTTTCAAGCACGGACTTTTCCCCCAAGTTGTTCCTGCCAACCCTCCCGTGATGCAGGGTATCTTCAATACAGCGAATTTTGCTCCCAATTAGTAAAGATAAGAAAATGAACCATCCAGAATTTCACTGTCATACAGAACAGCAGATATGAAAGTTACTAAACTTTCTAAAATAAACATGAAGAATAGGGAAGTTACTAAACTCGGAGCAATATTTTTAGAAAAGTTAAAAGCTGACATTAATTTCCAAGACAAGGCAGTGTGCTTTCTCACACTGTTAGTGCTTGAGGGGAGATCTTGCTGCTCTCTGCAACCGCCCAAAAGGGGCTGTAGGCCGGGGGGGGGGGGGGGGGGGGGGGGGTCAGTCTCTTCCCCCAGGTCACAAGTGACAGGACAAGAGGAACCGGCCTCAAGTTGCACCAGGGGAGGCTTAGATTGGAGATTAGGAAAAATGTCTTCGCTGGAAGGGTGGTCAGGCACTGGCACAGGCTGCCCAGGGGTGAGGTGGAATCATCATCCCTGGGAGCTGTTTGAAAGACGTGTAGATGCGGTGCTCAGGGCCATGGTTCAGTGGTGGGCTTGGCAGTGCTGGGTTAACGGCTGGACGCGATGATCTTAAAGATCTCTCCCGGCTTAAATGATTCTATACTTCATACCGATCTCAAGAAATTCACAGCTTTTGAATGCCAATCCTGTCAACGTGACCATTCTCTGCAGATCTCTGCAACTGCTCAGGTACAACCTTTTGTCTCCATTCTAACTACACTATTGTCCTGCCATTCACACTGATCCCACAGTGCACTGAAGGGTGAACTATTTAGGTCAAATCAAATTTGAATTTAATGCATGCAGTTCTGCTGCAGTCAGTTAAACACAGGAGAGGAAAACGATGCCATCATATTAAAGTTCTCATTTCTCAAAAATAAAAAATTACTGCAAAAAGCATTGGCATCACACTGGAGACTCTTTCCTTCTGAAACTGTCATAATGGCCTTAGAGCAGGGTAAAAGTAGAAGAGACAAAAACAATTCCATCTCTGTAGTGACAGGTGAGATGGAAGGAAATCATCACACATTTAAACGGGTAAGGCTCACCAGCGCAGAATCATAGAATTTGGGTTAGAAGATGACCTTTTAAAGGTCATCTAGTCCAGCCCCCTTGCAGTGATCCCCCTTCAACTAGATCAGGTTTCTCAGAGCCCCATCACAGAATGGTCAGGCTTGGAAGGGACCTGTGGAGACCATCTAAGTCCAATGCCCTGCTGAAGCAGGTTCACCTACAGCAGCTTTCACAGCATCACATCCAGGCATTTTGAATGTCTCCAGAGAAGAAAACTCCACAATCCCCTTGGGCAGTCTGTCCACCCTGACCTTGAACGTTTCCAGGGATGGGACATCTCCAGGCAACCTGTGCTGGTGTTTCACCACCCTCATCATAAAAGATTTCTCCCTTATATCTAACCTAAACCTACCTTCTTTTTAGTTTAAAACCGTTACCCCTTGTCCTATGACAACAGACCCTGCTAAAAAGTCTGCACCATCTTTCTTACAAGCCTCCCACGTAAATACCGAAAGGCCACAATAAGGTCTCCTTGGAGCCTTCTCTTCTCCAGACTGAAAACCCCCAAACTCTCTCAGCCTTTCCTCACAGGAGAGGTGTTCTACCCTTCTGATGGTTTTTGTGGCCCTCCTCTGGACCTGCTCCAACAGCGCTAACCTCTTTCTCAAAATTCTGAGCAGGTGTCCTGTACCATCAACTGCACAATCTTAGAAGTCTGCTCTTGTGTGTGCTGTAATAAACAATCACGGGGATTTCTTTGGTAGCTCATACATATTACAAGGATAACCAGAATGCCTTTTTCACCCTGCATGGCAAACAGATTTGGGAAAAAAAGGTTCACTGTATTGTGCAAATACTTCCTACCTTATGGTCTAGGAACCAGTTACACTACTTCAGATCTATCCTGCTCAGCTTCTACCATATCACAGTAAGTTTTTCAGTTTTCTGTATTTTATAAAAGAAGATCAGGAATCTAATGCCTTGATTGGTATTGTCAGAAACCAGTGCACTATTTACCAACTTGATTTGGCCATTAAAAAAAAAAAAAAAAAAACCAAAACACACACCCCCCAAAAAAAACAAACCAAAAAAAAGAACCCCAAACATTGACAGAACTGCACCTTCATTATATGATTCTATTTATATTCCCACTACTAGCCTCCAATGAAACATTTACCAAAAAGGAATCTCACTGATGTTTAAATTACTGCCCGAGCTCTTTACTATATTGTTGCAGATAACCCATTTTCTGTAAGGCTACTAAGATCATACAGATGTGCATACCTTTTTGCAGGATGAAGTCTTAGAATGTGCTCCACCAGTAAAATCTTGATGTTCTAAGGAATAATAACAAATCCAAATATGTAAGAACCTCCTGAAAAATCACTTCTGAGGCCTTGGGCCTTGGCAGACTATTCTGAAGCTATCACAAAGTTCGACTTATATGTGAATAGTCTTTCTGATGACAATGGAGATTATAAGAATAATTGTTAGCTCTGCAGTTGATATCCTAGCTTATCATAGAAGTGCATATTTTGGTTTTGCTTACACTATTAATCTTGTGAAGGAAAAAAAAAAGAAATATGACCTTGCACAGAAATTCTCAGAAGACATTACGTCTTAAGCAAGCTTAGTTTACAGTTTCATAGATATAATAAAACTATTAAGTATCTATTATAACAGCAAACTAAAGCTTTCTTTCTGAGAACATAAATAGAACTGCACTCCAGAGGCCATATAGCATAACAAACAGGAATTCTTCACCTTTATTGTACATTTCAGAGCACAATGATTGAGTAAAAAGACTGTAATAGGCATGAGCTACCATTTGGAGAATAACAGAAGCAACAGAGCACTCTGGTTTCCCCATCCGTCTGATCTTGCAGGGTTTCCCCTGCATTAGAATCAAAAAGAAATTTAATGTTGTTTATTTTTATAAAGGACCATCGGATCACTGTGAACACCCTATCCAAAGCTGTGGTACAGAACCTGCTTAGTTGGCAGAGCTGCTGGATTCTTCCCCAGGCTGCTAACTGCTCCAAAGCTGCTGCCTGCACCACTGATTATATGGCAGTCTGTGCAGTACCATGCCTAGTTCGTTAGGACACACAGAGCCTCACCTCTGTTGAGAAGGTGCCCTATTTTTGAAAGTCAGGAATCAGTTGACAGCACCATTTTGTGCCAAAGGGGCACAAGCTTAGGCTGCTTAGAAAGTCCTATTATCTGCTCCAGTGGCAGAAGCAGCTGTCTTACTGGGCTGTGGACATGCTTTTCCCAGCTTTCTACTGAGTCTCTCCCCATACCATACAACCAGCACTTCATCCAAATATCTCCATATCCTCTCATGCTCTGCTACAGCCCTACTAATCCTACGTGTCCTCCTAGATCTCTTGTCCCTGTATAACACATCTGAAATTTTGGTCCATCCATACAGCACTTGCTGTCAGCTGCAATGCAGCTTCAAGCCTGATGGCTTCATTCTCTTTCCATGATGAAAATCAAAGGTCCCAGTGGTACACTGGTGATCAGCAAAGCAGAACGGAAGCTTGGGAATGCTGCTGAATGCTAATGCTGGAAACCTTACTCCTATTTCCTTAGTAAAATGACAGAAAAAATAAGCTCAGTAGCAATCTAAACCAATGTGAGAAAACCGTTATCCCTTATACCCATCAGTCTTTTTTTCAGGTAGGCAGAATGCCAGCAAGCAGCACAATTATTTCCTGGCATTTCAGAAATTGTTTCTTTAAAGCATGTCCTAACACAAGCATGCACAACTGACATGCAGTGAAGCATGGCATACAAAAAGGATGTCAAACTGCCCATTATATGGGAACTAGAAAGAAACTATCAATATAAATACGCAAACTGCAGATATGACATCACATTTATCTTTTCACAATTCCAGCTTAGTCGTACAGTTGAAATAAATTGTTAGGAGATAAAACATAGCTTTACCACAAGAGTTATTTTTGTATCCAAATTACACACTGTGTATAATAAAGAATATCACTTGATTATCCTAAGGCCGAGAATGTATTCAGATGGTGTCACACTTAGCTAATGCTCCCAGTGATGTTTTACTTTATGAAAATCCTTATTACTGAATTCTCATCTACTTAGACAGCTGTCCCAGTAATAAAGCACATTGGAGACTGGTACGTTATTTTCACTTGGAGAGCTAATGCTGAAAGATGGACTGGGCTGCTGAGGGCAACGCTCTTCTACGATAGATAACCAAACTTCCTCTGATGATGCCATTACAAGATTGTACAGATTGTAATCTTTATGAATGCTATTAGAAATAATGTAATTTTTCCTGAACTAGTTAAAGTGAAAAAAAGGTCTTATAAAGCTTATAAAACTGACAGATTTTATTGAATCCCTTTCTTCTCGGGAAATATGATAGAGGTTTAAGATAACTGGTTTAGGATTCCAAATCTACTCTACTCTCCAAACCTAGAAAGTGGAAGGGGAAGATCATTCTTTGGACTCTCAAACTGATTAACAGTTCATGTTTTTCAGTCAGCTTCTGGTGTTTTCCTTTGAAACAGTTGATACTGGTACCTGTTGCAACTATATCTTCAGCACGGATGTACCCAGGAAGGCAAGCCACAACGAGAGTTATAAATGCCCCTTCTCTTCTTCTCTGTTATCACTGCTCAAACCATGTGACATGCTGGCAGCCCAGCAGCTGCAGAGTTCCTCCATCCAAATCACAGTTCCAATGCAATATTGGCACCGAAACCAACATTGTTTCTATAGCAAAAGCTTAGCTTTAAAATGTTAAAAGGCTTCTGACCGCATGCAAAAAGAAAGGCTTGATTTTGAAATTCATATTAGGTCCTAGGCTATTCAAGTTCAGAAAAAAATGGAATACGTAGGTTTGAAATGTCTTTACAGTAACTGTAGGGCCAGCCACAATAGCAGACTTACGACACTAAGCTCCATGATTAACCTCACCCCACAGCATTACTTCAGGCTTCTATCAGTGACAGACACCAGAATGCAACCCACTCCATTTCTGCACATACATTCCACACAGATTATACCGTGTTGGATATGGTATATAAAGGCTTGCTTTTCAAGGAAAAAAAACCCAAACACATTTCTAAGAATTAGAGGAAAATAAAACATACAGAAAACAGTATAGTTCTGATCATTTTATACCAGAGGAGGTGGGTTTTTTCACAGAAGCAGCCTTGGATGCTCCTCTAGAATACTGCAGAAATGTTAATAGAATTAGTTTTGTATATCAACCTGGGGTGAAAGGTATTAATAGGAAGAAAGATATGTGGAATTACTTCTTCATTGCGATACTTTGGCAGGAAGGCTTAATCGTTTATTCAGTTCCAGCAAATGGATGGGCCCTAAACAAATGTGTAGTATTACCAAAAGAGCAGCCAACTAAAAAAAAAAAAAAGTTACAGATTGAACAGCACTGGAATAAGTGAAATTAATTATAGGAATATTTAATTAGATCCTTTCAAGCAATATTTTGCAGACAAATAAAAAGTCTGCATAGAAAGAATTGGAATTGCTAGATAATGCTTAACAAATTCCTACCTGAAAAAGCTGGAGCTATACCCCAACCCTTTTAAGCTTCCATTGTGTATTTCAGCGGCACAAAGATACAAAGCTCCTTACAGAATAAGCAACATATACTTTAAGTACCACGTATGATTTCAGGAAATTCCTACTTAATATAGAGTTGCAAGAATTAATAAATTTATGCAGAGCAAATGATGTCCCAGCTGTTATTTTGGAATATCCAGTCTTGATGATAAATCATAAATTAAAAACCAATGCAAAACAATTTCTTACTAGGTAAGCCAAGCTGGCATTTAAAATTCAAAAGAAACCCCATAAATATCTGCAAGTAGTGCAGCACAAAGAGTACTATTCAATGGCGCCAGCAGAATGTTTCATTGTCTTTGAATGAACATTCAGTAGTCTTGGAGGAAGATGCCTTAGAGATGCATCATTAGGGCACTGGCAGCTAAAGACTATTTTCCCAGAAAACTGCTCAGAATTCCTCCAACACACGTCAGAAAAAAAATCAGAGCTGAATCACAGAGAAAGATGACTCAAGGAACAAAGTCAAACAGAACGATTCAAACACCATGGCTACAACCACCCATTCGTAATTTAAACTCTGGGAATAAAAGCAACTGATCAAAACACATGACAAACGGTAAGTGGCTCTATCACATCTATCCACATCTATCACAACTTTATAACACTACTGGAATCTGAAAACAGTGAACAGGACTAGAGAAATCCACAGATAGCTACCCTTGAAGAACAGTCCTTGCTTTTTGCAAAGGATCCTGCCATTCAGTAAGGAGCCAAAGGAAGAAGAGGACACTCCTCAGCCATCTATGAACCCACCCAGGGATTAAATACTGAATTTTCATTACTAAAAAAAAATATCAAACCTAATTGTCTCTATATTGAGAGTGGCACACAAACAGAATTATTTTTTTTTTATAAAAGGTATTCCAACAACAGAAGGAAAATTTGGAGTTTGTATACTATGGGAACTCTCTTGCATCATTCACTGTCCAGCAATCTTTCCAAGGAGGAAGTGTGGATACCTGTGTGGCCCAAGGATACCAGGCCAGAAAAAGTAAAATAGCTGGATATAAAGTAGAGGAGCATTAAGGTTGCCTCTACTTCAGAAATTCTCCTACTCTCTGCATTATATCAGGTGTACGTTGCATCCATCCCTCTTACAGCTAGTGCTGCATGTAGTGCAATCTAACGAAGAGCTTATTGATGCTATCTGTATCCCTTAGTAATTTTCAATCAGAAAGTACGGAATACAATCAGTATTCCAAGCCTGCTTCCCCTCAGCTTTCCGTCATTCATTTTATTTACCATTGTGATTCACAGGGAATTAAAACTATTTTTGCCCGTTTGAGCACTATTAACATACTAATTTGACATATCACTATATACATCATAAATATACATGGTAAGACTATTTAGAAAGCCAAGAGAAAGAAACCACACTATATAATCTTTTTAACAGATCATACAGAAGAAATTTCAAATAATGAATTTACTGCAGGTATCTATGACTTTGAGAAAACCGAACACAATAGCCACAAAGACAGCTGCAAAAGATGCACCAACTGCACAGGGAAAATTTATAAATGGAGAAGATGGCAACATGATCTCAGAACATTCACATGAAAAACAGAACTGCTAGCCATATTAAGTAGATTATTAGAGGCACTATCTATCAACTCAAGTCAAAACCACAGAACATATTCTTTGAGGTCCTGATAGTAAAATACATTGCAATTTTAAATACACAGCGGGATAACTGAAAGGTAGCTGAAAGACTATTAAAGACAGCAGTAAAATCATGCATTAGAATGTCATTAAAAACAAATATATTAAAACAATTTAAACGCATCTGCCATTTTCATCTTAAAGTCTACTGATAATCTAGAACTGAATCTTCTTCAGTCAGAAGAGTTATAGTTTCCACCAGTAACCAAATAATCACCTGTTCACCCGTAATCAGAATAAAAATCACATACACTGGATTAACTAAAGAGGAACCTTAAAGAAACTTACCCATTGCACCTCAGTGCCTCTTACAGGCATGAAACCAAGTGACCACGCAGACTTCACAGACTTCTACCTGAGAACAAGATTAATCACATCCTAAAAATGATTGCTGTTCCTCTACTGCTAACAAAGCAAGTCCAGAAGGCAAATTTAGATAAACATGTCTTAAGTTAAGGAAAATTAATTGTTTCCACAGCAGTATTGCCACTCTGGGAAAATGGGGTACTAAGACCTTATTCAGACACATTTCCTAGAAGATTGTCTCTATCTTCAAAGATTTTATAATCTTAAGGCATGACACAACCCAAATGGGTACCAAGCAAGGAAGGGAGATGGAGTCCTTATATACTAGATTTGTATTATTAGATTAGACTTTAAACTTAAGTAGGTGTTTTTATGTAAGTTATCTAGATGCACAATTTTCAGGAAAGCTGCACATATAAGTCAATAATAGAATGTAAACACATAAAACTGTATTTTGAGTATTTCGCCCTATTGAGGGGAAAAGTGTGGAAGGCACTGAGGTTTTTCCAGGTGGAAGAAGGGACATACTCCCTCCTCTTCTCCCAAACACCTTTGTTTCAGAGCTGTGTGTCTTAATTTGCAGAGCAGAAAAAGTGCAAGTCTGTGCAGATGTCAAAATGGCACATGGCTATGACACAACATTCAAATTGTTCTGGGAATACACGATGGAGGGGGCACTCTGGCAGAATACTTAGTTCCTTTACAGGCATTGTAGCTACAGCCCACGTAAACAAGCAAGCAATTTGGCACATTCCGTGTCTGGGAAGAACCCCCTCAGATTGCACTGTCTGAATTTATCTTCCTTGTCTCCACATTAAAAGAGCTGAAGATACCACAAAAGGATACAAAATGCCACAAACTGTGACTCAAAAAAAAAATATTTCTAAACAAGTAAAACAAATCAGAAAGATTGCACTCTGTTTTCTATTACTATTTTTCACTCGGTTTTGGATTATGTTCTACTTGTCACTTCTTACACACACAGATCAAAGTACAAAAAAAGAAGAAAATCACTGCATTTCCTTTAAAAAAGTTTTCGCTTCTCCTCCATAACAGAAATGATCACAAAATTTAGTGTATTAGTGTATTTCTTATCTGTACGTAAATACAGATTTTACAACTAATGTTAGGGCAGGTTTAATATCAATGCAATTAAACATTATTATACAGTTCCTTCAGGTGGGAAAGCTGGATATTAGTACTTAAGTTACTAGGTAAAGGAAATATAGCAGTAAGGAAGAAATGTAGCACCTCCCCAGCCAAATCACCTACATTAAAAAAAAATTAAAAAATTGACAGTTCTAGAGTGATTCACTACAATACATTACTCTTCCAGCAGAGATCAGATGCAGCCCGATTGTGGGCTAATCCTGGGATTTATTATTATTATTTAAATATTGATTTTTTGATACAATTTGGAGGCTGATGATTGTTTTTGCATACCTAAGTGACTACGAAAAGCTGCCTGGGTCTATTAGATACCAATTTTAAAATTCATGCTCTTATGCATAAGTGATTATCATTTATATCTTATCAAATTAGCTCAGCGTCTATTACAGGTATGTAGGGAGTCTGCTGACAAGCAAAGATGGGGATTACTGAATGTATAAATTTTTATATGAAGCAAAGCCACAATGACAGGTTTGGTTACTCACTAAGAAAGAACATTCATAATCTGGACACTCTAACCTGATTTTCCTGCTTATCACGCAAGTCTTTGACCACTTATTTACTTGGTTTTTATAGAAGATCTACTGGACCTGGCATCTCCTCCACCTAAATATATAACCTAAATCATTAAGAAATATACAGACCAGACTTCCTCTTGATTACATATACCAGCCATTACATCTGGAACGGCAAAGCCAGTAGTTTCAGCCATCGAACCGCAGCAGAGAAACTTCCACCTAAGAATGTTTACCAAGGAGAAGACCCATCACAGGCAGAGAGCACCCAACTAACACGGTGACTCTCCTAGCAGCTGCCAAAGTATTGCCTGATTCTTACCGTGCAGTACTGCACTGTGCAGTGATGTCGTGAGACCATTTACAAAACCTTCATTTAGAACTGCTAAAAATCCTGAGTGTTTCAGGTATTCAAATTGACTAGATTCCAGCAAACACTCTGCAGAGAGGATTTTGCACTGTTTCCATTATGCTGCTTAGAAATAATTCTCAGCAAACATGTCTCTTCAGGTGAATAAGTTTTAGTATTGCTTCTTCAATTTGGGTTCAGCTTGTTATAACTAGGTTTTTAGAAAATACGTTGCATTTTACTTCTGTACACACACCACTAATTGTGAGCACTTTTGTAATGGACAGGTTAACGTTCGTTGTAGGACTAGCTGATCAACACAGTTCCAGGAGATTCAGAAGTCATACCTGTGCAGGCTGCAATAAATCCTGCTTTGTTTGCATTTCATACCCTGTCAGAAAGGACCAGATGAAGCATACTTACCTTAGTAAACAATTCTACAGATCACAGCGTTTGGGATATATTCTGGGTCACAAACAAAAGTATTCCCTCAGAGCTTGTGAATTCTGTGCCAAAGGGCAATTTTGGTTGTTTTGATAATCACATCTAACTATTTTGGTTTTGCCATCAGCTGCTTCTGCCAAAAATTGCAATTATTGCACTGTGTTGTATAGCATGAAGTTGTAATAGTCCATTAAACACTTATATGAGAGGGCCTAAATACACAACATGTGTTTTGGCAAAGCTGACTTTCAGCCTTTACGAGGTAAAGGTAATACTGAACCTCTGAACAATATATTTCAACACAGAGGGAATTAATTTAAAGGAGCATTTGCAACCTGAAATTCATTAATGTTTATGGGGTTTTTTATCTCTCCATAGACCATTTCAAAACATCTGCTTCTTGTAGTCACTAAAACAGCACAAATGGAAAAAACCTAGCACTTTATGAGAAGCTGATCAGTCACAAAATACTTTATAACTTGGACTGATGTACAGGCATTTATATAACAGTAAAAACTACTTACTGAAACCCCTCTTACATAAGCAGTAATTCCTGTCTGCAGAAAATGTTTTTGCAAACCTGCTATGACTTCAAGCAGCGCAATGGTTAGAAAGCGGGTGTAGGGGCTTCTCTGAACCCTCTCCACTTCAGCTTGTGCAGCCAAGGCTGCCTTGACAGAGAAATCAGTACCATTAGCGAAACAACCCACGGCACTTGAAGAAGCAATTTAGAGGATTCAGAACAACTAAGAGTGGTTGGCAGCACATTCCTTTGATTATTGCATACCTTCTTTCCAAGCAAAACATGAGTATTGTACTGATTGTTTTAATTCTACTGAGGCAATGCCTCCAGCACCTTTAGCACTGAAAAAGTTCTGCTCTGTAAGCACTCTTACAATGACTGCTTTGACTGGTTGAGATTATATGCACTAAAGGTTTGGCTATACTTTCCTTTTAGCAAAAAATTAACATTTTTGGTTTGACCATTGGTGGAAAGCATCCCTATTTGTTAAAAAAAATGCCTGAAACATCCCACAATATATCCAAGTGACCCGTAGAAAGAATTCTACGTGATAGAACAAAAAAACTTCTGTTCCCCCTATAGTGGCCAAATAACAGAAATTTGCTTGGGAACATTAAGGGGGTACTGGAGCATTTCTCTAAAAGTGGCAGCAATAGACAGCAAGTGTATTCAAGCTGCTGAAGTCATCCCCACAAGAACATTAAAGGCCAGTGGCCTCTAGTGGATCCATTGCCTCCTACCATACCTGGAATGATCACAAGGAGTAGGAGGGTAGGGCCAGCACCTGGCCAATACACAGCAATTATCTGGCCAAACAGCAAGAAACTACACTTCAGTCTTCCTTCGAGTCTGCAATCCTATCCTTCCCTTTTAAAAACAGGTCAAAAAATTGGAATTACAATGTAAAGAATGCTCAGTGGCAGACACTCCCAACCTTCCCTAGTTTTCTACAGGATAAAACTGATAGGAGTTAGGGGAGGGAGGTTTGTTCACAAGTCCACCAGGTAGGTATAATTAGGGCAACATGAAGAGTGCCTAGCAATTTAAACTTTTGAAGAGACAAGCAGCAACAGACAAGATCCAGAAATCAGGAAAAATCTTAAAAATGGAAGACAGACGTGCCTACCAGCACTGCATACTATCTCTTCAGGAACTTCCCCCAAAAGAAAGACAGAAGAACCTGAATCCTGCCAACAGGCTGAGAAAAATATGCTCAAACTACATATTATAGAAAAAGAAGCTCCAGCCATTGCAGTGGGCCCACACATATACGCTTAGTTATATTAATGTATCACAAACAAGCTTTTAAACATATACGTTCTCACATATACACATACCTTTCTATAAATGAAAAAGTTGACTATAAAGGAATGAAAGTTCTAAGAAAAGATTTTTCAACTCTTACATTTTCCAGCTTTCTGATGAAGAATCATTTTAAACATCATGTGCAAAAGAGGAAACAAATTTACTGGCATGAACTGCTCAGGCATTCAAGCAGTTGCAATGTAAAGTAGATAATATTAACATTGCATGAGTGTGATAAAACCCTGAGTAAATCAGGTTCTTACACACTATAATAAGAAATACTTGTACAGCACACATATTACTTTAAAGAAAATAAAATGGAATAAAAAGGCAGAAGTGGTTTAGAAGTTCAATAGAATGTACTCTGCCTCTGTGGCTGCACATTCAAGTACAAGTTCTGTAATCACTTTTATTGCAGTCATCACATAAGAGAATGCTGCACAAGACTTGCAGAGGTAGTAACTCAACTGTGGCAGCAGAGCTTACTCAAAAAAAAAATATCAAAAACCCCAAAACCCAAGAGTATTTAGCGGTCAAAGCAGCCTGTAGCAATCTGAAGATTCATCCTAAATTACTTTGAATAGCCTGCGCATTTTTCCATAACAAGGGAATAAATTGTCTGTCAAAGCACCTTTCCCAACACCCAAAGAGCTGCTCTCAAATTAGTCTTATATCCATGGACAAAGAGAAAATCTGAGATAGTCCTCACTAGTTCCTGCACATCAAGGACAGAGTAGTCTTCACACACCTCTTCCTTTTTCTTGCCAGCTGCAATACCAATTCAGGAGAAGGAAAAAAAACATAAACAAGTTGAACAGCTAACAAGCTGAAACCGTAGATGCCCAGACACTTAATACAGAGTTAGTTTTAGATAGCATATGCCTGACCTGTTCCTGTAATACTTCATTACAGCTGCTTCTGTCTGTGACAAGAACACACTGTCCCCATCTTCAAAATAAGCAGTACTTCTTGAATTAACAAGTGTAGTCTACCATAGTCTGAAGATCTGAACTTATATGCAGGCAGACTAATAGCAGAAAAACATCCATATTGTTAACTCTTTCTACTTTGACTTTTTTAATGCTGTTCTACCAACCTGATGTGGACAGAATGAGAAGAGTGACTGGGAGTCACCAAGAAAATACAGCTTAATTTTATTACAAGGTTTAAATCCAGCAAGCAGAGTGCTGAATAACAGATATCTAATGCCTGCTGCAGAAGACAGTAGCAACACAAGCCTGCAACAACCCTTTTTTTTTTTTTCTTTTCTTTTTTTTTTTTTTCCTTCTTCAAGGAATTCAAAGCCCAGTACATCCATCCAGCCCTAGGACCCCTTTTGATCATTAGAAAAAAAATACTAACCTTATTAGATGTATTTGGAAAACATGGCAGATAAGAGATATTGTTTTCTATATAACCATGAATTAGTATGAATTATAAATTAACACATGCCACTAGCGCATGCTTTATTTCTGAGAGAAGATTTTGAGGTAAAAATAGGCAGAGATAAGTCAAGCCTTAACAATCAAACTTCAAAATCCATTTCCTGGAACCTTATCATCCCTTCATATACTTTAAAAGACACCTTATCCTATTCCCACTGAAGTTAGGACGAAAATCCCATCATTTCGAGTGGAAACTCCATTGAACTTTACTGTCTTTTTAGTGCTCCATTGAGTATACAGCCTTTTATATTCAGTATAGGGAAAACTGTAACTACAGGGCGAACAGCATCTCCCCAGCAGAGAGTTTTTACCACATACTTTAGTCATACGTTTTGTGTGAGTGCTGCAGCAAAATGCTTTAAAAATGGCAGACAGGGACCACAGCACACACAAATTCATAATCTTTCCTTTACCCATCCTCTCCTTCTTTCCTACCATACCATTTCTCCTCAAAAGCTTTCCATTAATTTATCAGCCTATTCTAAAACAATGTATTTTTAGTGTTAATAAAAAGCTATTCTGCTGTTAACCGCCAGAAGCATGAGAAATATAACAAAACACTATTGACAGTTACCCATTAGTCAAGCTCTCGAAAGTGTGAAGAAAAGTCAAAATTATCTCATTCATTAAACAAAAGAGAAAAGGATCCATTAGTCTGATAGTCAAACAGTACACACCAATACAACCTTCATAGGTCAGAATCTGGTGGTTTTGTATCGACTAGCAACTTGTCCTGATCAAACACTGAGGAAACAGCCCACCACTTCCATACCGTTATACTGTAGCTTCAGAAAGGTTTTCATGTTTTGGGAGACCTGACGATCACCACCTCCTACAAACAACTAGATAACCATGAATTAGTATGATTATTACCAAGCAAAGAGATGGATTTCTTCGTAAGTATTTCAGTGAAGTATTTTCACTTCACAATGAATGCCATTACTAGCCCCTTCACAGAAGGGCTGTTAAATGTTTAAATATTTTTTTAAATCTAGTCAAAATATTCCAAAGTACAGTCCAAAACAGTAATCTGTTCATGTAGTAGTGGTTGAGAGAGACAATTCTCAAGTAACAGCTAACATTCTGATATTAATACCATGCCACAGTGAATTATGTATTTATTTTTTTTATCAGTAACTAAAATACCTATTCACCAAAACCGCCATGTGGTGTGTGCAACTCCTCCTTCAAGCTATGTGATGTAGGTTTGGGGTGAAAATGTCCCTCAAACGAATAGGCAAATTAGCCCGCTGGCTCCTGTGCAGCTACACACAGGCATATTACTTGGGGAAACAATGGTTGTAACGAAGCACAGAGCCCGAACACCAAGTGAGAGCCATTCTTAAGAAAATAACATGTACACAAATGGCTCCTAAAGAAGCTGCGTTCAGCCATACCACCTACAGTTTTTCCTGCATCTGTTCCAGATAAAAGAAATTACTGAAGAAATCTTTTCGAGTGTTCACGCCCACGTAGAACTTCTTTTATAAAGCCCTTTTCATCAACAACAGAAGCAACCAAAAAGCCCAACAAAAATATTAACAACAAAACTCCAAGTCCCCAAAGATGATAATCTCTGATGATTTGTACCTATCCTCCAGGCAGTACAGGCAGAAAGGATTTCAAGAGGCACTTACTGTTTTATACCTGACAGTATAATGACTTCTCCCAAAGCTTTTCTTTCTTTTGGTACTCTTTAAACATCTCTAAAGATTTTTCAGCAGGAGAGATTCTGGGGAAGCATCCTGTAGCTAGTGGAACGATGTGGAAGGCCTGCTTAAGAACACTGCACTGAACACACAGATATTTTGATTTTTACATGCAATATATTAACAGAGTAGCAGCCAGCACAAATATTTAGCTGCCACATACAGCAGTGTTACATCAAGCTTATGCAGAATTTTTCTCTTTGTCAGTTACAGAGTAGGAGACGGTAGTCAAAAGTCTTGGCAGAGTCAAGTGCTGAATTATGGATGACAGAAAAATGGGATATAAAAACCTCTCCATCTCTAATCCACTGGTATAAGGTTTAAACAGGTTGTTGGACTGAGACAAGAGAAGCTGCTGGGAAAAACTCAGATGAATAGGGCCACAAAAAAATTAAGGTTGAAATGGACCTCAGGAGGTCCTTCCTCTAGCCCAGCCTCCTGCTTAACTCAGGGGCAGCTATTATCAGAGGAAAAGGTTGGTCAATCTAGGATGATTTGACACGGAGAAGTGTTTGCTTCGCAGAACCCACCACTGCATAGAGTGACTTCATCAGGTCGGGAAGCGAAAAGCAACAGATTCTGGATTGCCTTCTTGTTCCACTATGGTGGTCTTTCCATGCCATAGTGGATGCAAATTACCTGGGGAGCCGCAGGGAAAACTAGGATTGTTTCTTCTGTTATTTATTATTCTTCAAGGGGAGATGAAGATACATATTATATGACTTTTTTGGCTGATTGGACTTTTTTCTAACCTGTTTAAATGCGAAATAGAAACTTAAAAGGCAGAAAGCAGTTTGGGCTTACATGTTATGGAAAATACTAGACCTCCACGGAAAGAGCAGAAACAAGTGCCTTTATGGCGTGCATCTAGCCCGTTCTTTGTTGATCTAATTTACAGGATAGACTACTTTTATTACAATTGACAGAGTGTATAAACCTGGCTAGCAGTCACCACACACAACAAATCCATTGTGTATAGTGTAGACAGACCAAATGACAAGTCTAAGTTACCCACCTGTGATTTTTTTCTTAATTAAATTCTATAAAAAGCTCACTTTCTGCATTCCCACCAGAAAGCTTATTTGCCCAGAGGGCCAGATAGGAGGCGAGTACGAGTGACTCACAGCTAGTTTAGTAAGCCAGGCAGAGAAATTCCACCAAGAGTGTTTTGCAGTAGAATTTCTCTGTCAGCATTACAGCAGATGGTTTGATTTGCATAAAGTCTGACAAAACAAGAGGAACTATTCTGGCTTCCCAACATATCACCTGCTCTCCTTCTCAGGAATTGATCTTGTGGGTCAAAGTGAAGTGATATAATTTCCTGATCAATAGTAAACGACCACACGACCAGGCCTGGACTCAAAGATCCTAATTCTTTTTAGCAGACCCCCAGACAGGGATTTTAGAGTTTACTGGGAGAAATGGAATTCCTTACACAACTACATTTTGCTTTAAAGTATGTGTATTTTCTGCCATTATTAGTCTGTTCACCCAGCACTAAAAAAAATAATAATCTAAAAATATTCAATTCCTAGTATCCAATATCCAGAACAACAGGTAATGTACTTTACTGAAACAGGGAGCCCAACGTGCCACTGTAGATGTTGAACATCCACACACCCCACTTTCCCACACCCTCTAAAATTTGAAGGTTTAGGAAGATAAGGTAAAAAACGAATTACAAAGATCTGAGAAACAGAATTGCCAAATCAGCCTCATTTTAGAATTGCAAACAATATAGATCCTTCTAAAGCGGGGCATTAAAGAAAAACTGTGGGCAGTATAAATGGATTTCAGCCAATCCTGTGTTATAAGGGTCCTTAGGTGATCTTTTTAAGATGGCATTAGCTAGAGAAGCCCAACTCTATTAAGAAAACTTTGCTGGGGAGGCAAAACAGAAGATCACCTCTGCACTGAGCGTAGTGTCAGAACAGCCAAATAGACCAGCTCATTCCAAGACACTCAGTAAGAAAAATTCATGCACAAAGTGTCAAAGTAATGATTTCCACTATTGTGTGCTACTAACTCCCTCAAAATACATCTGCATAGGTACACACTGTTCTTCGAAAGGGTGAATTTATGACAGTGAATAGATACGTTATTGTAAAAAGATGGAAGAGTAACTCACAGAAACACCGAGGGAAGAGAGATAAACATGTTTCAGAGTGCAGTAGATGCCAGCCAAATGAAGGAGCTGCTCAGAAGCACTCAGGCACCTAGCAAGGCAGCGCTGCAACTCTTGACTGGAAATGAAAACCATGGATAAAAGCAGATTGCCTGCAAACATTCACCTGTACTTTGCGCTTTACTAACATTTATTACTTTAACAGTGGACTGAAAGAGAATCAAAACAAAAATTTCAAGCAGTTCACCCAGTACAATTTTAAGGGCATTATACGCTTTGACACACCCAGTGTACGTTTCATTGAACTATTTTCCTCGCCAGTGAGAGAACCTGACAGTTTTAATATTGGCTATTCCCATGGCTGATACACACTTCTAAATTATAAAGTAGCACAGGAAGTATTTGAATACAGATACTTGCAGCAGTCTCAGCTTTCTTAGTACTTGACAACTGACTTGTTTAGGATAACAGGAAAAGAGTACATGTGGGAAGGTAAGAGAAAAGGTAGGAGTAAAATGCCTGGTTAAATTACTACAATGTCTTTCTTGAAGTTCCTAGAAAACACAGGTAGCCATTATTGCAAACATAGGGGTGGCTAAGACTGTCACTTTAAATTCCATTCTCCTTAAACAGTAGAGGGAAGCTAGGAAGAGGAAAGTATATATATTTGCCCAATGCTTATACTCTCCCACTGGGCAGCTGGTTTTGGCCGATATCTGAGATGGAGCACTGGGCTAGATGGATTTTTAGCATGACCTTGTGCTGACAGTCTGTTGTTCATACAGATGCCTTCATTTCCTTTTATCCTAGAACAGCATGGAGTATCCTGGGGACAGATTTATCAGTGGCTATCCATCCTTGGGGTAAGGTGAGCATTTATCTCATAGGCTAATGACTGCGGTGAAACCATCAGGACATAAAAAGAATTAAGATCTGAGCCTGATCCCATCCTTCTAGTTTCACAACACGGATTCTTATAGTATGATATGGAAATTATTTAATTTCCACTGATTTAATTGGAATTATTTCATTTCTACACAGTTTCTTGATCAGATTCAAGCCCTTATTACTAAAAGAGAACTCTAATAAATTTTACCATATGAGCCACAGGGTCCCCACAGGGTTGTGTACCCTTCTGCTCAACTATGAAGAGCATTTTACATCCTTTTTCCTCAAAAGTCTATTGTAAAATATTTAGGAAAAAAAAACCCCTGCCTTCTTTTTAATGGTATAAAAAAGAACTTTGTTAATTCAGTGAATGCCTACTCAGGCTCCGAAGAATTTGTAGTATTCAACCATAGATCTTTGTAGTGAACAACAAGTCCAATCATTCTGGCTGCATTATACAAAGTTCCAGGAATTCTTTGGCATGGAAGAACTTAGGCACATTTTCTCTGGTTATATAGAAATAATATTTTATTTAAAGATATATCCCACAGAAGCCAGTCTTGACAAAATGTATTTTAACTATAAACAAGTATTTTCACATTATTTAACTCCATTTGTGACTTCTTCATGACCAGCTCAACTGGCTTCTTGCCTCTGAATTACGATTCATGCACAAATTCTTTACACCAGTAAGTAGATACATAGCACTGACAGGAGAAGGAGCTCCAACAAAACTTCATCAGATTTTTCATTTTTAGAAATCAGTGCTTTTGACTAAATAAATGATCATGGAACAAGGAATCAAAACATGTTTGTGTTGTAAACTGGCCAGGTGATTCTTGGACTCCCCTAAACCTCAAGCAACACATACTGACAAAGAATGAAATTTTATTGGTTTTGCATTCCTTGTATTAACTTCTTATTTTACCCAACTCCTCATTCTGAGGATTTTAAAAATAATACAAGTAATTTATTCTTGCCATTTGCATGTATAATAAAGAATATCTAAGGATATAGGTCCTTTCAAATTAAGCTAACTTTTGTTTTAATAAATAAAATAATTCAGTAATAATGAAAAGGCTCTTTTTCCAATACCCATGTTATTCTTTAATGCTACAGCCTGACCCAACAACTATCAAACAATACACCATTTCTGGTCAGTGAGTGACAGCTGCAATCACATAAGGGTTTGAGGTATCATAATTTCCCTTTATATCCTAGACAGAACACAAAAGCAAAGATGTATGTGCAGTGGCAACAAATACTGAGTTTGACTTTTGATTAAAATATATGGGGAATTCAAAATAAAACACAAGGCAGCTAGCAACCAAAGTTCAACACAAATTTACTCTTCCCAGCAGCTGAAATCAAAGCAACACTAAATGCAGTAAACCTGTTTCTAATCATGGAAAAGAGCTGGAAACGTTCTATGGTAACTTTCTTGTACTGCTACATCAAGCTTTCTTAATTTGGTATCCATGAAACATCCACCTACTTCAGAACTGATCATTCATATTAGTTTGTCCACATTAACAGCATATAAGAAATATGCCATGAATTAGACCAAAACCAGTCTCAAAATCTAGCTCCTCCAGAATGTAAATATCCCCAATCTACAAGCAATAAAAACATACAGCTGGCTTGTTAAAACAAAAAATATTAATGCATGACTTCCCCAAAAAACTTTTAGGTAGGTTTAAAAATTAAAGCCACCTATCATCTCTTTTTGAAATAATATAATTTTAACACTGTCAGAACATTGGATACTATGCAACAGGTTTTAACCCTTATTGTGACCAGCTCTAAATACAGGACACAAAAGAATTGTTCACTGAAGTTCTTCCCATTTCTGCTTGTACTGTAAACAAGTCTCTGCATAATAAACAGATATGGAAGAGCGCGTGCACGTGGACTAAAAACAAGAGTTCAGTTCTCAGAATGAAACTGTTGGCTTCTGATTGTGTAAGCTGTGTATCTTCAATGAGGTTGCAGTAACGCCGGAAGCATTTCTGGGTGAATTCAGCCCTTATTCTCCTCAAACTGTCTGTGTTCTTTATTTACTTACTTACTCACTTAAAGAAAGGCTTCTTAAAAGAGATTTCACATTCAATAAAATTCTAGGCCTCTTCCATCCTTCCCTGAGTTAAAAATATTCTATCACTAGAGCTATTGTACATAACTCTTAAACACCTTTTGTTCCAAGTGAGATCATAGTCCTTTAGATATAAGACCCTTTTACCCATTAGATGGGTTTTCTTATTAAAAGTGCTCTAAATGCTAATGCCTTGAGTGAATTCAGAAAAAGAAGAATGAAAACATTTTATGGGAATTTTTTACATTTGTGGCATGGCAGTGAAAGACAAGGATGCACAGAGTCTTACTGCCAGAGGACATAACACGCCCTTGCTGAAAACAGACTTGAGTGACTGCATTTTCTAAACTTGAGAGCACTAAGCAAAAAAAGATGATTTTGACCTATTTCACAAAACCGTCTATTTGGACTCACAGGGGTAAATTTCTGGAATAGGCAGCTGGGTCAGCTAAGGATTTCCCATAGCAGAAATTGGGAAAATTCAGACTACTTCTGGTGTTTCAAAACAGCAGGTAACAGGCACAAGTGCCTTACTCATACTCCTGTGTTAGTCTCATCTTTTAATAACATAATTACCTTTTCCTATAGATCTTTGGTCATTATTTTAATGTCTCCTGTAATTGCTTAATGCAGTTCTTGAAAACATTTTCATTTTTGTAAGTTAAGTTTGTTCAAGTTACCCAAAGCTACAGCAAAAAAAAAGAGGAACATCACAAAGCAGAGAAACCAGCCTTTAGTTTGTATAGTAATTCCGAAGATTTATCAAACCAACTGGGAATATAAAGGAAACAGTAAATACAAAAATATATAGGATAGTCAGTAAGACTTTTCCGATGTCAGCGCAGGATTGTATCTCACAAAAGCTTATTGAAAACTTTGTGCACCCTAATTTTAGCATAAAACTTTTAGACTTTTCTTCCTCTCTGTTGGAAATTAAAATTACATTTAGATGTGCTAAGCAAAGAATTAATATCATTTCTTCTACTTGCACCTCCAGTTAAATAACAGATGTCTTTCCTTGATACTCAGAGCCATCAAAACTTTGTTTACTTTTGTGTTTTACTCTCCAGTTACAATTCTAATCACCATTAGGCATGTGTATCTCTATCATTGGCTGTTTTGCAGCAGATATGTCGAGCTGTAAAGGTAAAATTACAAAATTTTCTTTTCAATAGCAATGGCCCCTGATCTATTACAAAAAACAAACTTCCATCTCTAAGCAACTGATCTCTTAGCAACAAGAAGCACCTGCATAAAAGATGCCACTGACAGTGATCACCAGAAAACCTACTCAGATCTTTAAAAGGAGCACATCAGTAACAAAGATAGCACTCTTCAGTAAAAATCAAGAAGTAACAAGGGGACACAGGTAAATTTTTAATTAATATTCTAGCATTTTTCTTCAAACAGTGTGAGTAGGACATTACAGAAATGTTTTTTATTTTGCTTTTAAGTGGGAAGTATGCCTTCTGGAGCTGCTTTGATCTGAGTTACTGTAATTAATTTTGTGTAAATTTTATGTTGTCACGATCTAAATAGAGATATTCTATTTTAGTAGAAAATCTGCAGGTCTTAAACCAAATTCTTGGTATTAAAACAACAATAACATGTTATATATTTTGTAAATATTCTACAAAGTTTCTTTTTAAAAAGATGCCATAATGTTCTTGCAGAATATTCATCCTTAGAAAGTATTCACTTCGTTCAACCTTTCAAACTGTTTCTATTGCATCAAGAAATACTAAAACTTCTTAAGTTTTATAGGTACAGGCTCCACCAATTAAAAAAATCAAACCTGTTCACTGTTTCTGTGGTTTCTGATTTCATTCTATCTACTTTGAAGTGGATTTTGTTCTAATCACTACTTTTCATGCAAAGATGTGTACCATGACAAAGTTAATTTAGAATACATAGCACAGCTTGGACACTGCCAATTGTTGACGATGTACAGCAATGTAGAATTACTTGGAAAGTGAGTGAATTTGGACAATACAACATTTCCAAGCATCATGGTAACAGCAGCAAAAAATGTATTATGAGTGAGGTTAACAAAAGGTCATCAGGTAGAACAAGTCTGGAACGGACCCAGAGAATTTGTTTACTCTGTCATAGCTTGATCTCTCTCAGTTGGTGCCTTGTTGTGGAAAAGTGCTGTTTTTCTTTAAGCTACTACATCTTAGTTAACGATTATTTCTGATTGATAAAGTCATTTGCAGGAAGAATAGTTTAAGAACAGTCATGCATTATTCCTTAGTCTTCTTTTTTCAAATACCCAGATAAATTTTCTGCAGGATTCATTTACATACTCTGATAGAATACTTGGAATTTATAGCCAAAAAAAAGGTCAGAAAAATTTAATTTACATTTCTTACAGACTGTTCCCTTCTGTGTCAACTAACTTTTTGCTTAAGTTGGTCAAAGTATTTGCTAGCAATAAAAGTACTACAGCAGAGTCATAATTATGGCAGAGTGCGCTGCCTTCTATCTGCCAAATTAGAAACAAACCCACTCACCCGGTGGCAATAGCAAACCATAAAAAACATGTTAGAAAGGAATCTCAGTTGTCTATCCCACAACTCATTTTCTAGTTAGTTTTGAGTTAATTGAGGTTTATGTTGTTTTGAGGAAACTTTGAGGTAGACAGGCAGTAAAATGTATTCTTACCGATACTGCAGAAGTTTGCATATCTCCATAGCTCTTTTTGATGGCTTACAAGCACTGACATACCTATTCTGCTTCAGGAGATGTATGTTTCAGATTAAACCCTTTTACCATCTAACGGGGCTAGTACTTTTCATGGACATCATGTTGGTTCCTAAGCAACAATGGGACCTTTTGTGAAAGGTACTAAAATTGGCAAGTTATTTTTCAAAATCATACATCAGACTGCAATTAAAACCTCAGAAGAGGACATAGTCCAAATTCTAATTTCAGATCATTATTCTTCTGAAAGAAAATTCACCATATAATTAGGTTGTTCAGAAAGCAGAAACCCTTATTGTACAGTCATTTGGGAAGCACATAGTGTACCTTGCCTCGCACATCCATGCTGTATAAATAGCTACAAGAAAGTAGTATGGACACTAGCCAGAAAGGAAAGAGATGACTACCGAATTTTGAGTTACACAGAGCAGGTTACCACTCCAAGTCTTGCTTGCTACAGGCAATCGTGGTTGTACGACTGGCTAGTTATTTTGAAGGCTTAACATTCCAGTAGAGCGTGATTTTTCAGGGTGTGAATATTCATCCTCTGAAGATCAATTTAGACATCTAAAGTAACTAGCAATTTCTAGAAGGATACGTGTGAATCAAGACTTTCTGAATGACAGAACTCTCACTAGCTAGCCCCAAAGACAACAATCCAACCAACCTGACAGTATACTATAAATACTTTATTTTGGAAGCTCACTAAGTTCCATGATCAATAGCAACATGAAAAGCTTATTTAGCCATTTCATTGATAATTTATCATCTTGGTCGGTACTTGGTTATGTCAGCAACATCAGATCTTTGGCATTAGGGAACACTAAAAGAACCCAGTAACCTCTTTGGAATGTTTACAGGCAGGACTTATAGCTCCATTGCACCAGAAAACCCATTTGCATAAATCACAAGGAGAAGAGCAGCCTGTAGGATACCTATTTGACTATCACTTGCAGAAATTACAGCTCCAAGCTCGTTACAGTGGCTTCAAATGGCTTATCCATGATACCCTAATGTGTGTGTAAATGACTCCCTTTTTGATAGATAGCAACTTCTGATTTAACCCCAAAGATATCTCAGTAGATGATCTGGAATGACTGGCACAAAGATGGTAAGTTCACAAGATGAAGGTTGCAACCATCATGTAAAGGCATAGAGAAGAGGCATTGCCTTTACTGCAGTTACCCAAACAAATAATAATATGCAATGTAGAGTCCTAGATTCATAGAAGATATCTTTAATGTATTTGTTTCCCTGTCAATGGGCTCAATCTCCATTGACCAGTTAAGTCTCAGACACGCTAGTACTAGCTGGTGCTCAGGAAACTAACTGACCAAACAGACTCCAAACAACAGGAATGTCTGCAGCATTTACAACAGCACTGCAACTCCAACTTCTCTGCGCCTTACAAACTTACAGTACATTTTGAGTAGGAGGGCTGAAAAGAAATCAACTTCAGTGGCCACTGGGGCAGGTGAGAAAAGCCAAGTATCATTTACAGTGTGTATGAGCCACTGGTGGCCACCACTAACATACAACAAACATACGGTAGCATTTTAGACGTGATACTGAAGGCTGACAGAACTTAAAAATGCAGAGAAACATGCTCTAGGGATAAAGCCTATTCAGCTGTGAAACAAGGTAGCACTATCATAAGAAGGCTCACTAAAATTGAGAAAACCACTATTCCAAATAATAGCAGAGCCATCTAACGTAACAATCTTCCTTATCTCACAGTACAGACATTTTTTCAACACCATGAAACCATGGATATGTTCCGCATTTCTGTCTCACTTGCCCTCTGGCACATTAGGCTCCCACCTCCTCCTTCACTTGTCAAGAGACCCTTTAGATTGCCAGGAGGATTGTTATTAAATTCCCACTTCCAAGCTTCTGCTGAAAGCTGTCCCCTCTTCCTTCCCTCTTCCTCTAACCTAAACAACAGAAATTTTTATAAGTGCCCTTTAGACCAGACTTCATAATAAGCAAGTAGTACCAGATTACTCTACAATGCTACAATGACCATTCAACGTTGCTAGAATACATTTCCATAGTAATTAGTTGTGATAGACCTCTGCGACTATACAGATTCTAGCCCACTGACTCGAACTCTAGAAATGGCTGAAAAAGGCAACTAAATGCCGTACATTCATTCCCCAATGTTCACATTTTACCATAATTATCTTTCTTCTAAGTTGCAGAGGATTGAATTAAAATAGAAAACAGATCTAAACAAGCCAAAGTGCTTTCAAAAGTGGATTAATAAAAACATTAACTTTAAAAAGGCTGTTCTGCACATTGCAATTGCAAACGGAACCATTTATAACGGCTCTGGAGCACAGGATCAGACTGCTAAAGCACAGATTCAGAGCAAGTGAGAAATGAATAAGAGAAAAAAAATACTAAAATCAAAGAATGTCACAACAAGAGTAACACAGTATCAGATGACCAATAAATTGTGATGGAAATCTCTCAGTGGCATCCCCATTGCATCCTGAGAGAATTGGCATTAGAAGAGACCACAGAATAGCAGAGAGCAATTTCCAGGGTGACATAAATAAACACACAACCTGATGTTTACAAGAATAATTGTACAGCTCAGTTTACAAGGAATGGTAATCGCTCTCAAGTTTAAAGAAGTATTTTGATGCGTTCTCAAATTTAAAGCCCACAGACTTTCAAGGGAACAAGACAATCCCTGTATCGAGGCTTATGTGACACTTGGTGATGATCATCCACTTCAAATTAGTTAATTTTTCAAAAGGAATGTAGCCATGTAACAAAAATGTAGATTCTTTTTAGTGGTTCTTACAATAGGTTCCATGCAAGTACAACTGCTTTTACAGTAGTTCCACATATGTCGTCTTATTCAACAGCTGGGAAAAGAATTTCTGACTTTGCAATAAAATCCACAATTTAAAGGTAATATTAAAATACTTGCATGGTACTCCTTCAGCACTAGTTCTATTAAAGGGATCTGGCATGCCGTTAAGACTCTGACAGTTCTCATCCTATGTTAAGTGCTGTAATCCCAATACAATAAGATTGTTACATGCCTAAACCTAATTAAAAACAACTATTTGTCAGAAGGTACTGTGTTCCTTTTAGGCTACATCAACATCGGCAAATGGGAGCAGATCTGTAAAATAAAACAGATGGCAATGATCTACTCCCTACACTATACACATTTCCTGGGAGTTCGCTTCAATGTAGATCTAAACTGGTTTTGTCATTTGCATCCCCATTAAAAACTGGTGTGCATGAGACAGCTTTGGAGTACATTACCTGATTTATTTTATTTTTAGTTTGCATGCTCTGAGATTGCTCTGTAACATGTACTGAAGCATGGGAATAGGATTAATCTGAAGGTTTGCTATCAAAGCATGCCCCTGATACAAACTAAAACCCTGGTACAGACATCATGAGCCACCATCCTTCCGGGCTTCTGCACGTTCAGGCAGCACCCACAGAACAAATCCAAGAAACTTACGCTGTACCTAGCTGGGCATTAGCCTGCTCGGTTGTGAAACACACAGCAAAAGCTACCTACATACTGTCACAGAGAAAACTGAACCTTTACAGTCTGCGTGAAACCATCAACCAGAACTGAGTGAAAACAGGCAATATATAGAATCATTTTCAAGAAAGAAATGATTTTGTCGGATCTGCCATTAAATGTTAATACATAAAATAACGTTAAAATACTTGTACGTTGCTAGCTCTATTAAAGGGATCTGACATGCTTTGTCTGAGAAAATAAAGACTTACTGGGCTTACATAAGCCAATAGATTTATTTCTGTATTAAATCAGTCTATTTGAAATTTTAGTTACTCAAACCATTTAGTTAAAACCGGTCAGTTGCTTCAGATGCTGCTAATACTGGTCACTAACATTTGGGGATTTATAACAAGTAGAAGATATTTTTCCCTTCATGTCTCTCCTGAAAGATGTACTACTACTGAGGAAATAATTCCAGCACTCAGAAATAGATCTTCAAGAGTTTTCAAGCAGTTTTATGAGCTCCTTGTCAACATTATCAGAAAATTTTAGCTCCAATTCTACAACACGATGCATAACTTGCTCTTTTACTGACACAGTCATTAAGTACAAAGCTTTAACTGGAGTAAAAGGGTTCAACAGAGTAGTCCTTTAGATATATGGACTTTTTTCTTTACTGTGGATCCTGTCGTCATTCGTCAGACCACCTTTTGCAAGAAAAGGTTAAACTGAACCTAGAAATTGCTCACACTGCTTTAGTCAAGGCCTAAAGCCTGAAGGGCCCTCTGTTGGCAGATGCCTTCCCAGCTGTTAAAATCCACAAGTGTCGGATCAGGCAGCCTGTGCACATTCCTCTTTTTTGTCGCAAAAGCATTTCCTTATTATAAATCTATTTCCTCCCACTCTTTGATTTTGAAATATATTTTGCCTCAGCTTCGTCCCCCCTCTGCCATATAAGTAACAATCAGAACCAACAAACCCCTCTGATCAGGCACCTGCCTCAACCAGCTGCAAGGAAAAGGAAAATTACATATAGAAGATTTCAAGACAAAATGAGCAAGAATAGTGAAAGTTTCTTTCACACACAATGGGTACTCTAGCTTTGTTCCATTTCTAAACTTCTGCAGTCTATTCAGTGACTACTTACTATCAAAATTTACTTGGCTGAGTTTTTATTAGAAGTGATTTACCTCATGGACAATTCTTCCAAAATACAATGGGTACAAGCAGGACGAGCAGCTCAGTTGAATTATTTTTAAAGTGAATTTTTCATGGTCTAGTTGCCTTTTGCAATTAAAAAAACATCAGAAAAGCAAACTCTGAAGGTCTGCTTGGATCATACTCATTGAAATAAGGCAAACTTCTCAATACAAGAAATGTCAATTGTTTGTTTTAAGAGCTTTAGGAGCCACTTTAACTAAAACCAAGACTGTTTCAGATCAGTTCAAGAGTGTAAAAATGATTCAAATTAATATAGTGCCTCTTATCCACATGAAAACATAATCCAGCATATAAAAATTACAGATCTAACAGCAAAGTTCACACTGATATATTGGGTATCATACCACAGCAAAAGAGATTTTATTCTTTTACTAAAAGATTATAAAATTAAGAAGTTGGGGTAATCTAGAACTGAAAACCCAATCCATTACAATCTGCGTATTTTGAAAAGGAAGACACCTGCCTCCATTTCTCTGTCAAAACAAAGATAAGCTTTAGCTGTGAATAACTAATAACTGAGCAAGATCAAAACTCAGGGTCGAATTTTAGAAACGAAAAGGGGCAGACTCATGCTGGCAAAGTACACCATGAAACATATCAGCATCTTGAACTCGTAGCAGGGCTTAACCTACAGATACAATATTCATAGACAGATACACGTTTGTACGTAAAGGTGTGTGTATTTCATACCACCCAAATGCATAACCACCTACATAATTCTCTTTGTAGGGGATATGAGGCAGAAAAACTACTGTACAGACACACCCGAACGTCTTGAAGACGAGACAAACAACAAAAAATAATGAAAGTCAGAGTCAACCTGTGGCAATGGAGTACAAAGATGAAGTTCATCCAGATCCAGAGAGAAAGCAACAGAAAAGTGAAACTATATGCCCTAAGTGTAGTTATCTCCTTCTATAACACCGTAAGCGCATATAGCAGAAGGGACTGAAAATAATAAAAGTACTTACATATACACACAGGCATGCTTTTATTGTGGTAACAAATAGTATTCAAGGAAATCTAAAGCTAGCATTTTTACTTGTACTGAACAAATATAAGTAGTGTGCAGCAGTATATTAGTGAAACTAATAAATAGCATTACACAATAAATAAATGCCTGTGATTACAAAAACATTTCACAACATGCAAGTCAGTACAGCATACACAAGATGTGATATGTACACAGACACTTCCAGAAGCGCTAGCTTTTGGAATAGCATGCATGTTTATAAAAGGTCACCTGGCATATTGTGTCATGGTCATGTTGGATCACCACCATACCAGGAGCCTTGCATAGCAATCATCCAAAATAGCGGAGCATTGCATGCACCTACAATACTCTGAGCCACTGCTTGCTCCCTTCCCCAGAGTTTTCTCTGTACTCTGTACGTTTTCTACTTCGACCATAAATACCAATCTTCTTACTATTTAGAAAGCATCTATCACATTCTTGGCTTAGTTTAATATAATTACAGCACTGACGGTTACTGACAGTTGCAAAGAAAGCTGTACTACTGCAATGTGAGACCAAAGCAGAAGATAAACAAGAAAGCACTTGCTGAAAGTAAACTGCAACAAAGAGTTTCCTATTAAGTAAATACATCCCTCAATTATGAAATAGTTGCAGGAAGGAACAAAGCAAATCTATTCTTAATTATTGTCAGAGCAAAATTAAGAAATTATTTTGCTAAGAAATTACTGGGCAGATGCAAGCAGTATCTTTCTGTGGGTATGTGAGTTCTCATTCATACACTATATTTTTCCAAGTATTTAGCAGAAGAACTTAAAGAAATGCAATACATTATATCATACTCAAAGGCGGACAATAAAAAGCTCATAATACATTATTTCAAACAAAACCCTGGGGTATGCTCTATCTGCATAATGAAAAATTAATGCAGTTATTCTGGAAATTCAAGGACTCTGGCACCACAGGCATGCAGGAAGGAAAAAGGCTAAGGAACAGAGACAAAAGGTTGCAAGTGAACTCAGTCAGTGCTTCCACATGTGCTGAAAGTTTAATTTCTTGTGTTTTGGTTAGAAATTTGCAAGGAGTAAACCTCAGTATTGGCCAGCCAAGTCAATATCAGAGATAAGAGGTCTGTCAGCCAAAGTATCCAAAACTATGCTTCAACATCAAGGTCAGAAAAGCTTTGTTATTTCCAAACAAAAAGTGCATCTGCTGCATGCCTGTTTCAGCTTGTGATGTAGCTTGTCCTGGCAAGCAGTCCAGGCAGTCACTCATTATAAAATAAAGCTACCTCAGGAGCTAATTTGCTCATTTACAGGGCTTGCAAAGGGGTTGAGAGGTACCAGCTAAAGCTGAATAGATCTTTGAGCTTTGAAATCTCTGCATCTTTCCCCTTTCTCTCTAAATCCACGCAGAATCTCTTGGAAAAGATGGTGCTGGAAACTCTGAATCCAATGCACTACAACATCACCGGCCTCATACCGGACACCGTGCCAGTGGCCACAGTGCCCATACTCATTCTCATGTGCTTTCTGTTTCTAATACGGAATCATGAAGAAACCTCATCAATACCAGGTAAATTAACTTTAGCTATAGTATCACGTAAAAGCTGTCACAGCATGGGTTTTTTTTGGTTTGTTTTCAAAAGTAAGTGCAAAAGCAATGCTGAATAATGATTGTATGCAAAGAAAGTTTACTAAGAGTCAGTTTAAATAATACCATTTTTTTTAAATAACTGATAAAAAAGCAATCAGGCTTGCTCTAACCTCAGAACTTCCATAATAAACCTGGCTTGACTATATAAATATATGACGCTTAGTTTTCCACTGTATTATGTATATGCTAGAAAGATGTAATACCATTTTACAAACTCTAGTTGTTCACATTTTCACGTGCATTATAAACTACTTTTTACATATTTTAATTTTAAAGCTTCCTAAATTGTCTTTACTAGAAACAAACCATTATTATTTTTATTACTGTTATTAAAAATTCTTCAGATTTTAAGTAGATTATCAATTTTTCTCTCCGTGTTTGACACTGAAGACCCTACAGAACAAAACAACATCAAATTACTTCCCTTTTAGAGGGCCCCTTCTGTAATGTTTTGAGGGCTTATGGTAGATGTTCCTGATTCAGGCTATTTTTCATTAGATGCAACGCAATGACCTACCACACGAATGAGACTGGTGTATACATCTCACAAAGGTGTTTGACTACAGGAATAATCCTAAACCTACAGAATAATCCTAAACTAATGCAGTGGCACCTAAATGAAATTATGAGAAAAGATCCTTGCCAAGTATCCTGCAATATGCTAAAACTCTTTGAAAGTCAGAGAACAGGGGAAAGTATTCACAAAAGGTTATGTATTCTATTTGAATACTTGATCGGATCAATAACAAGACAGAACTAAATTAATAATCTTTAGATTTACAGGTATTTAAATAATCTGGGGTCTTGCAGTTCCTAGCAGTGGAATGTATGTTGAGCCATATGCAACTTCTAAGTTATTAAACAGTATACAAAAGTTTTCTGAGTACTTAGTTGTATGGAGTTAGATTTATGCTTTACAAACAAAAGGGGCAAATTTAGCTTTCCCTGATGAAGGAAACTTCCTTTTAAAAGAGGTAGTTATTGGCAAATTCTCTCCGGCTGTCTCGGCTTTCTCCTTTTTGTTGTAAGAGGAAAATCTGCGAATTAAAGGATTTGGTTGAGAACTTTGTTGACTAAATGCTTATTAATCCATTCTTAACTCCTACTGAAGTATGTTTTCATAAGTTTACAGCAGTAAAGTACTTTTCGCCTTAAATATCTGTTTACTCACTCTAGTATTAATGACTTTAAAATAAATGTAATTAATTACATGTACTTACATCAAAAGGATATCGACTTTTGTAGATGTTACTATGACACTTCAACACAAACTCAGCCAAGGTCACTCAAAGGATTTGTTAAAATCACAAATTAATAAACCATATGTATTTTTTCTAGATCATGTCTTCTTTCTAGTATCTAGCCATTGTCCCTCAACATGTAAGCAATCTCAAAGCAGCAGTCTGAAATTGTGCAAAGTAGTAATGAGTGTCATTAGTTGTATGTACATTGAAAGAACTTTAGGCTTCCGTAGATACTAAGGAGGCTTCAACAATGTAGATGCAAGTTTCTCTAAGACAGAGCTTCAGGACAGGGTTGTTACATGTGAAGTGCCCAATGCAGACTTTGATTATCATGTTAAAAAGCTCCTTTCAAAAGGGTGATGCTCAGAGGTATGTTTTTGTCAGTGAGCACTGCTCAGACAAAACTTTCCTTGCTCTGTTTCTTAGGGCCAGGATACTGTATGGGAATCGGTCCCCTCATTTCACACGGAAGATTTCTCTGGATGGGAGTAGGTAGCGCCTGCAACTACTACAATAAGACATATGGAGAATTTGTGAGAGTTTGGATCAGCGGTGAAGAAACATTTATAATTAGCAAGTAAATTCTTATCTTCTATCCTTAATAATATGAAGAGCTTTTTCCACATTTTTACCACCTCTTTGCTGCTTTTTTCCTAAAGTAGAATTGAAGTTATTATGTTCAAAATTTATCCTAACATACACCTTTTTCTTTCTGCTGTTCACAGACCGTTTTCTAATATCTTGTTTCTTTAAAGACTCTACTATTGAAATACATTTGAATTCTCTCATTTTCTTCATGGAAAGGAAGGTCAAGCACTGTGGGTCAATCTTAAAAAATGTTTACTGTCTCTTACTATTTCATTTAATATTAAGATTACATGCTATACAGGAACCTAGACTGCGAAGCAAAATTAAGCCAAATTTTATTTTCCTGTGTTCTTAAGTATCTCCTTAAAATGGGAGTAACGCTTGAAGATTACGGCTCCAATTCAGCAAATTAATTAAGCAAATGCAATGTTATAGGATTATGAGTAATTCCACTCCAATTAATGGGATTACTCATAGACTTCAAATATACACAGTATTAAACATAATGCTAAACCTCAGACCATCATTTTATTAGCTCCAGTGGATGGTTGCTTTCTTTTTACATTGTATCTTCTGGATGCTTATGAGTTATGCCACGAAAGAAAAATAAACCAACACAGCAGTAAAGTTTTACCATATGTAATTGATAAAGAATCACAGCCTTTTTATTAGCAATATCAATCAATTCATACTCAGTTTTCATTATGTAGAAGCTTTTCAAAGACAATGTAGCATAGAGGACTATCACAGGACTTGCCATTCAAAGCAAGTCAGCTTCATCTCTGCTTATTTTTACCTCTGTAAAAAGAGATAATGTGACAGCAAAACTATTTACATTCCTATCCTACATAGGTGTTGTCTCTTTTCTTAGACATTTTTTGGTTAAAAGCATTGACTGTACACAGAGAACTAGTATTTAACTTAAAAAAAATGCAGAATAAAGTTTTCAGTGGATCATAAATTCACTGCAAAACTAAACATAACCTGAATTTTGTAAAAGTATACTATTTCCAATGTCATCTGACTTTTTACCATCAAACCTAATCATACTGAGGTGCTAACGCACAGAGACGAGGACTTGCAGTCTTTGTTACAACAGTTATCTTTTGGAGGACTTCAAATAGTTTCATAAGGAAAATCTGCTTATACAAGGTTTTATGTCAAAATCCTTCCTTAAAACAGTATTATGCGTCTCCTATGTTGATGTGTGGAATAAAAGGAAGCACAATGAGCCTCCTGCACCTTTGCATTCCTGGGGACAGCTGTCATACTCCAACACCATCTTTTCATGCTTATGAAAATACGGATGATGACCTTCGACATGTAAAAAACTTTCTAGGGAATTAGAAAAGAGAGCACATGTGGGGAAGTGTAGGGAAGAGAGAATGTGCTGAGTTCCTTAGAAGTTTGGACCTGCAGACAATCCTCCCTGTCTTTACTCCGATCCTTAGTCCATGTTTGTCTATTTGTACCATATGGCATCTCACTGCTAACTTTACCTCGGGTCATGCAAATCTATAGTGAAAACCCAGCGCTGCCGAAGTCAATAGCAGAGTCCCATTTACTTTGCCTGAGGGGAAAAAATAAACTAAACCCATGTAAGAACTCTGGGATTTGGCCCACAGAGTATGCTACATGGTAAAGTAGCATATTGTTTCATTTCAATCTCTGTTCTGAATTTCCTTGCCTTTGTTGGATTTAATTTGATCAGGTTTTCATCACTTTTCTAACATTTTTAAATCAACATTTCTAAAATACTAGCTCCCTCTAAAGGAATTTATACCCCAAGGCAATAATGCTGGTCACAACCTGTTTGCCAGCATGTGTAAATAAACCTTGTCAACTGTAAAAAGAATTACACATATCATGGATTTCCCTAACACGTCTATTTAGGGATAGTTATCCCACACATACATCACATTATGAAGTTGCATATTTAAGTGATGCATGTATATTTTTGCTTTCTATATGTGTCGGGGAGTGACCAAACAGCTACAAAAGTATAGCTGCAATTTAATGCACATCATGATGTAATTATCAACTGTCAAAATATTTTTCACCTCATCTTCTGAAATATCTGACACTGGTCATTGCCTGAGTTTATCATATATCTACATGTTTCTATCTACACAAAATATTCAAATTAGAATCTATGTGGGGGGGGTACTGAAAAACAATTTTAAATCTAAGCAGAATATGTTCTTGCTCTAATGTACATTCTGAAGGTATATATCATTGAGATTTTTTAATTATGTAAAAGGAACAACATTTAATGTCAAGCATCGTGCTTCCTGCTAAATTCGGAATGCAAGTCACCACTTCAACTACAGATCGTCAGAATAAAAATTCTGTGTACAATCTATAAATAGTATTTTTGTTTTGAGCTTTCCTCTCCCCCTGTTTCTTTCACAGATCCTCAAGTGTATTCCACGTAATGAAACACTGGCATTACGTTTCTCGATTTGGGAGCAAGCTTGGATTACAGTGCATTGGCATGTACGAAAACGGGATCATATTTAATAACAACCCAGCACACTGGAAAGAAATCCGTCCCTTTTTCACCAAAGGTAAATCAGTGTACATTAAGACACTGCGTCACTGTAGCACACCATCTGTCTTTTCTGAAATGCTGTATGTCCTCTGCATACTTACAGAAAACTGTACTCTCTATACATCCCGTAGAAATACATTATTGCACGTGTTCTTTCACATTTATCTTTTAAGTATGCTATTTGAAATGGTTCTGAAGTAGTTCTGCAGATTCTTAATCTCATCCAATTAAAACAAAAGTAAATTATGCCCACAAGCCAAGTTTTTAAATGCTTTTATGTTTCAAGTCCAACATTTACATTAGCTCAACTGGCACTTCCATAAATGTAGTTGGATATTCCTATCCCAGCCTCCACTAAATTCAAAGACTTTTCTGCCTTGTTCTAAAGGGGGAGGGTGGGGGGTGTACTTTAGTTTCAAAATTAAGATAAACACAGCAGAACTGTTTCTTAATCCCTCTGATATACATGGAATCAATGTAGTAAGAGAGAAAAAGACTGAAGTAATTTACATCACTACGTTGAAATCAAATAGAAAATTACAGAAACTCCAACTGTCACCATTTCATGAGTCTGCAATTTTTTGATTCACCTTCTTTCCATGAACTGAAAATCTTCAGTATTTGCATATCATTAGAATTGGCTACTTCCAATGATCTTACAGCCTTGCTAACAAAACTGCCACACTTGTTCTGCAAGTTCTACAGTTCCGAAAAGATTCTTACCAGCTGAGACTGCAGCAGTTAACGACAGTGATTCTAGTAATGAAAGTAAAAGAGCACCTAAAATAAATTGTTTATCTGTTAGTTTAAATTTTCTGTTATTATTTTGGTGATGCAGCTGTGCTCCTGTATAACACTAGGACCCTTCCTACATGATTTTGCTACCGAAAAATATCAGCAACTTTGCAATGGTTGAAGATGGCAGGAAAAAATATTTTTATTTTACTAGCTATCCCTACAACTACCAGTTCTTTCTATTTACAAAACAGGCCAACTCTGAATTACAAACACACAATCCCTCTCAACACATATTTGACAAAATAATGTCCTTGAGGCAATTACAGCAATAAATAAAGTACTTAGGGCAAGGTCTCCAAAGTAATTCAAAAGTTATCTGAATCCATTTCAGCTGGAGCCAGTCAAAATCCTGCTGAATTACATCACAACGGATCTGACCACTGCTTTTGGTGGCTTTGGCATTCTTAAAATGCAATAAATCTGTCATGACACTATCTCCACTCTTCATAGGTGGATAGACTACTGCCAGGCTAGGCTTCTGTAGGTCCACACAGACACTACAGGTCGCCAGTACCTTACTGCAAAGCTACCATGCTCTTTAAGAGCGCCCAGGAATTATGTTTTCAGAAATGCCCATCATCCTCCCCCACCAAATCCCCAAGCTACCTTCCCTGCTCAGTGTCACTACAAGCAAATGTGACAGGACACCCACAGGGCATGCAGTGCAGCAGGGGGCATGGACACCCTCCCACACAGAAAGGCAGCACAAACAATGTCAATTATCTTTCCTTAACACTGCGAACCCGGGACAAAATCTGTATCTAACATACAAAGCGGCTGGATGCAAAGAAAGCTTGGGCTTTGAGTTCATTGCCATTTTAACTCCAATGTTTACGTTTTTTCTTTCAAAAGATGTTAAGTCCCTAAGTTTCAGAATTGTTTTATTCTAGTCGCTCACAGGACAATGTTTTACATTTTGTTGACACCGTTATCTCCAATCAATACCTAAGTTACAAAAGCTAACCAACCTTCTGATCATTTTGCACATGTATCTCAGCTCTGTCTGGTCCTGGTCTGGTGCGTATGATAGCGATTTGTGTTGAATCAACAATTGATCACCTGGACAAACTAGAGGAGGTAACCACTGACGCAGGAAACATCAATGTGTTGAATCTTATGAGACGGATCATGCTTGACACATCTAATAAGCTTTTTCTTGGGATCCCTTTGGATGGTACGAACAGCTTTATTTTTACCCCTTATGATGGACCTAAAGTGCATATCCAAGGAAAACTCACTGACATCGCTCAGCAGTTTTGTTTCAGAAAACAGTGCAAGAACAGACTCCTATATCACCAGATAATTAATTGAAATTGATTTATAAGTGATTTTAGTTTGAATGCAGAATATTATATGACCACAAATATACACTAGCTTGTCACACCCACCTTAATAAATAGTACCATTTAAAGAGGTTTTTATGCACTGAGTTGGTACAATCCCAATATTATATGCACTTAATCAGAATTTTTTCCTCAAAATTAAGTGATTGCCTTGAAAAGTTCACCTGACAATTTAAGTCTTCTGTGATTTCTTCATCCTCAAAACTATGACAGAAATAACATACCGTGATGTCTAAATTACACCATTTCAATATGCTGTAAGAGTTCTGCTTCTGCTCTCCTGTGGGAGACTATTTGGCTCTGGTCGAAACACCACTATCTCCCCTTTTAGCTAGCTGAGAGTTTTCACAAAGATCTATACCTTTTCTACAGTGTGCTACAAATTTTTCATAATGTTATCTTACCATCACTAAGACCAGTCGTTTATCAAATTCCTGTGAACCTTGTTGGAGTATTATTAATTTGTGTTACTTGACTATTAAGGTTTATATTTCTTACTTTTTGTTAATGTTTATTTTCAGAACATGCCATTGTACTTAAGATTCAAAACTACTTTGATGCTTGGCAAGCACTTTTATTAAAGCCTGACATCTTTTTTAAGATTTCTTGGCTGTGCAAGAAATATGAAGAGGCAGTGTAAGTATCAACAGTTTTATACATCATTTGCATAAGATTCTTTTTCTGGGAAGGGTATCTTCCTTGCCTTTTAGAAAATAAATTGTGAAACTTGCAAAGCTGCGTGGCTGAAGTCCCCATCTGCAGACCCAAGATAGCAACAGAACAAGATTTGCCACTGATGTTACATGTGGCTGATCTCAGGGGCGATTTAAGGCGCTTGTCTATTCAGTCCTAGTTTACTCACCAAAATATTAGTTAATGCCAGCTCAAATGCGACACTAAATTGAAATCACTGGTTCAGTTCAAACAGACAAAGAAAAGCCATAACATGTGGTGAAGTTATATGTGCTATCTAGTTGAGGACAGTCAAACATTAGGCTACACTTCATCAAAACAAGAAAACTCATCTGCATTCATGGCACTGTCCCAGAAGAGTTAACCCCCAAGCATAATCCTATTTTTTGGTTCCTTCAATGCGCATTTTTGAGTCAACAGTAATTTTTTAATTAAAACTTGGTGCTTAGCACGATAATCCATTTCAAGGGTTTTTTATCCTAAGGAACAAATATGTTTTGCCATCTTCCTCTTTGCAAAAGTACAAAACGCCTTTTCTATTTTTATAATCTGGTTTGCCATCTTTTGCCAAAAGAGGTCTGGCTATAAAAAGAATCAGTAATGAGTTTGTTAATTTTGGATTTGGAATCCATCTAGTGAGAGTAACTCCTACTCATGAAGCATATGTAATAAATTGTTTTGATAGTGCTATATAACGTATAGGCTTTAAAGAAAAGATGAAGGTTCATCTAAAGTAATTGAGAACTCTTATGAACTAGACACAAGACTTACCTTCCCTAATATGTGCTTCCTGGTTATTATTATGCCACTGATTAGTGCTTTATTCTGCGATTCTAATAATAGCTAAATGCAGTGGCACAATTACTAGAAAGCCCCTGCAGGCAAATACAGATGTTTCAAAAGCAATCCCATTAAAATGGACTTATTCATAAATTTCTACTGGAAAAGAAAAAAAAATAAAAAAAGATTGATGGACTTAAAGCAATGCAAAGAACGACTACAGGATATGACGACTTCCAATATTCTCCTGATAAAAGTTGGCAAAAAGAACCTTTTGCTATTTCTAATACATAAAAGATGTTATAAATAATGAAAGCTTTACCAGGTTTGAAGTTTTAAATGCATTTACCCCTACAAAGCCAGTCAGATTTTCTTTCCCAACAATAACAAACACAAATGGATAGCCTGAGGATTTTATTCAAAAACTTTTCAAAATATTTTTTAAACTAATTGCCCTGAAATCTATAGCTTATTCAAAATTCAAAAAAAAATTATAAAAACTGGTTTATGTTGCTTTTTTTCACCACTGAAATACAAACTGTTGACACATATTACTATTTAAATATGAAAACTTTAGATCAATTCTACCTTCAAGACAGTACAATTTTTCTAACATTTATCTATATTTTTCTAACAATTAACCCTCACGTTCTCTAAGTTCGTTTCATTCACTGATAAAATACAGTATAAAATAGAAGGAAGTACACAAATTCTTTCAAAACATTAACAAATCTTTAAAACCTCTATTCATCAACAGGATATACAAACTTATTTTCATCTTTTTCAGTCTCCCTTATAAGAAGAGAGTAAGATTGCAGTCCAAACTAACAAGGAATTATTTAATAAAACACACCTTCCATGGTATTACTACTTTTGCAGAGAACCATGTAACTACTCTTAGGAATACTTAATTTCTGCCATTCTTTTATGTTTTTATTGGTATAACCTCTATGCTTTTAGTCATATTCTAGCGTATCCTACAAGTCTGCAGATATTTCTCAATACGTTGGGTTTAATCTGTTTTCAGCAAGGATTTGAAAGAAGCAATGGAAATCTTAATAGAACAGAAACGACAAAAGCTTTCCACTGTTGAAAAGTTGGATGAACATATGGATTTTGCATCCCAGTTGATTTTTGCACAGGTATTGGCAATGTACTCAAAATATGGCTTTTTTAAAATTAAATAACTTTAATTTTTCCGACATTCTCCCGTCACTAACACCACAGGCTTTGCAACTTAAACTTCACATGTCTATCTAAAAGTCATGTCATAGTAACATGGTACAAATTAGTGGGTTCTGTGGAGTCCCTAATGGTATTTCAAACATTCAGTAGTTGCATTTTCTGGAATAGTTGCATATCTGATGTTTTTCATGGCTTAAACATCCTTAAAACTCTTCCATCTAACCCTTAATGTCCTTCAGTTTTTCCCTAACCCCTGTATTTTATCTTGATGTATTGCCTTTTGTTTGCAAAGGCTTCAAACGCTATATAAATCCTATCTTGTATACCTTCTGACAGCTCACAAACTCTGTTTGGAAAGGCACTAAATCAGTAAGAATCTGAGCTAAGAACAACCTCTTGCTTTTCTGTAAGATAATACACACCCATCAAAACAAGTTTTCTGGTTTTGTCCGAAAGACAAAAAAATAAATGCTATTTAGCATATAAGATAGACTGACAAGATTTTGACTTTTCTTTAAAGCAGATATTCTAGGTCTGTCCCATCCTACTGCTGTAGGACCTTTGCTGCCACCGGAGGTCAGCAATCAACATTTTTCCCCAAATTTCCAATTTTTTTTCAGAACAGAGGGGATCTGACTGCTGAGAATGTAAACCAGTGTGTGCTGGAGATGATGATTGCTGCTCCTGATACTCTGTCTGTGACTCTCTTCTTTATGCTAATACTGATTGCAGAGCACCCCACAGTGGAAGAGGAGATGATGAGAGAAATTGAAACTGTTATGGGTAAGCAGGAGCTGCAAAGCCAGTGATGCGGGAATATAATTTTGCTTCAGCACTGATCTAATTTCACTCTTAAAACTGAAAGGCTGAAAATTGTAAGTGCTTTCTTCTAACAGAGGCATTTGCTGTAAAATATATGAAACACCATTATATGTAAAAGATTTTATTCAAGGTCAGAAGAAAGAAGATGAGGGATTTGTAAGATAAATTCAAATAGGAATCATCAGAATTTACTATCTATTAGAAAGAATGTGCTATATTCACTCCTCAGCAACAGCAGTAGGGATCAGCACTCGCCTCATAAGTTCCATTGAAATTATTTTCCTTTTACTTTGAAATAGCAAAAAGGGACACTAATTTCAAATACTTCTAATCACCAATATTTCTCTGTGTATATGCAGAAATTAAGTTTCACTATGACTGCAGAAGGGAAAGATTAGAGAAAATCATAATTATATTCTGCTGTCATCCATTTTGATATCAAACTGGTCTCCCCTTTAAGTATTCAAAATACAATCAAGATATTTCAAATTTGTATTCTTCCCTTCATCAAGACTTCATTCAAAACTTGATACTGAACTACTGTAGAAAGTAATTTCATCCACTCTTATTCAAGAGTTCCTTCTGGTCAGTTTAACACTGGAAAATGTATAGCAGGTGCTTTAGTCTTTTTCTAATAATAAACTTTATCTTATTGTCCTCATGAGAATTGAGTACTCTCATCTGCCCTGTTTCTTTTGGATAGCCTTGATTTCTAAGGCAGTAGAATGTTGTTGCCTTTTCCTTAAGCAAATGACCAACTGGGGTAGCAAAGCTGCCTTTTATCTTAAAATCCTGCCACTGCAGCTGTCAGCCTGTAGTTTCTTGAACTGCTTGTGGCTTGAAAATTAAAGTAAGGCTCCCACTGGCAGTACATCATGGCGCTGATACCGCTGCTGATGGAATCAAGCTGGGAGGAAGTTACTCATGGTAATGGAAATAGTCAGGCCACAGCAAGACCTAGCGGTAGACCCAGCCAAACCCAATCACATCGCGAAAAGTTAAGGTCCCTACAAAGTTATCTCCCATCTGCAGCCTATTCCCAGATTGCATTTGGTGTCACCTCTCAGAGGATTTATTCATTGGGTCTTGTTGCTTTCAGTCATAGAGAAGTCAGGAAAGGATTTCCAGAGTTTTTTCATTGACAAGAAAGCAGAACAAAGACTCAAAATGTATTAAGAACAAGGTGAGATCATAAATTGATAAACCAGGGTTTATGCTGATGAATAACGTACCGGATTCCCCAAATATGTAAGGCTACATAAAACTCCTTAGAAGCTGTTGGACCCTTCCTGCTATTTCAGGACCTGAGAACTTTCCAAAATGTTTTGGTATTTGTACAATGAAGCTATGGAAGTCATAACCATCTGTTTTATTCCACAAGGTGACAGAGACATACAGAGTGATGACATGCCAAACTTAAAGATTGTGGAGAATTTTATTTATGAGAGCATGAGATACCAGCCGGTTGTGGACTTGATCATGCGAAAAGCTTTACAAGATGATGTAATTGATGGCTACCCTGTGAAAAAGGGGACAAACATTATTCTCAATATTGGACGTATGCATAAGCTTGAATTCTTCCCAAAGCCGAATGAGTTTTCTCTTGAAAATTTTGAGAAAAATGTAAGTTTTCTATCTTCTTTCTTACAGGAAATCGGGTATTATTTATTGGCAGTATCTCTTCCTTTGATCAAGAACATTGTGACCATAAGGCTGTTTTACCTTTGCCTAAGTACCTAGTTAGCTATACATCCTGCTTATTACTATTATTATTATTATTAAAGCCAGGCAGCTATTTCCCTGTCAAAGTGCTTTTTAATTAAAAATTTATTACAATATTGAAACAAAGTTTTCCCAGACATCTTAATTTTGATTAAAGATTTCTGATTAAATTTGTCAGACACACATAGTTCCCATTATAAACCCTGACAGAGGACAAAATAAAGAGCCTTTAGGGAGCTAAAGCCACACAAGCAGTACCACACAGAGCTGAGGCCACCTGAGGATTTTCTGGAGAGGTGAAGCCGTACAGTAACCCCTAAGAGACTGAAAATTAGGAGACATTTTAGTCTTTTTTTGTTGGTTTGGTTTAATTTTTAATTAAATTTAAAATTAAAAAAAATAAACATTTTATAGACCAAAACGGAAATCCTAAGTTTCAACCAACTCAGTACTGCAGATGTTGAGCAATTCAGTCTCAGCTCAGCATTTCAAATTATATACTAACTCCTAAAAGAACTAGAATTTTCTTTAGTCTAAATTATAGATTCCTATATCAAAAGCAACATGTGATTTTTTTTTCCTACTTGTAATTCCCTACTATTGTAAATCATCCTTCAGATCATTTAGTTTCATTTAGACTCCCACTCTTCTGATTACTGATTAAACAAATTATTTTGCAAAACTGTTGTTCAGGAATAATCATCTGGAGAGATTAAGACTGTACTGAAAGAAAACAGACTGATGCTATGGCACGTTTGACTCATTGTTTTTGACTGTTAACCAGTGCAGATGGAAGCAGAAGATACTGCTACCCATGTGATAACACAAAATATGAAATGCTAAGGTCAGGTTAGCACTCCTGTGAGGGAATTAAATCTCCAGAATAAACAGTCATGCAAGAGCGGAGGGTATAATCAACTTAGTTCTATGAATGGAATCTCAACTGCAGAACATTAGCCTTGCTATCACAGATGCACCCATTTTCCTGGTATGCGAACCTTTGCCTACATTTTCTGGTGGCTTGTGAAATATTAAGCTTGAATGGGGTTGAAGCTAAAGGCTTAGTGCTTTCTACAGCTGTCATACTTCTCATTTTATCTAATTGAAAAAGTAACAAAATAATTTTATTACCTGCCAAGATTTTTTCTTTTGAGATATTAGAGATATTAGAAGCTGTGCACATAAGTGTCCAGTCATTTCAGATTTAAATAGATGATCCACTTTGAACCACTAAAAGTGGACTTACTAGTAAAAACACCTGAAGAAATAACTATGAAAATAAAGAAGAAAAAGATATGAATGTTCAAGCCAGAAACACACCTCTAAGTTTTACATTTTTCCTATTAAAAAAAAAATCTAGGAGTACCATGTATGCCACACAAATAAGTGCTAAACAACCTGGTTAACATCTCTAAACTGCTGTTCGATCACCCATAGCAAATTCTGCACATGGTATTATAAACAACAGATCAAGAAAAAAGTAACTGTAGAAACTTCAAGAAGAGTGTAAGTGATTAAGTTTATTGAAATAACTATTCACTGAGAATAGTTTCCGTTTTGCCACTCATTATTTTCATTCTAAGTATTTCTATCAAAATGAATTTCTTGCTTATTTTGTAAGTACACTTTGCTACTAAAAACATTTCCCCTTGACCAAATATTTAACCACACATTTTCTATCTGACTTGATGCATTCTGTTTCCCACATAATTATTCTAGCAGGCACAATTTTCACACAGTTCTCTAAGTGAAGGGCAATCCACGCCATTATTTAAGATATGATGGTATTGTTAGAATCTAAACATTTTTCCATTTTCCCAGGCTGCGCGTTTGCCATTGTGCTGTACTGCCAGCTGCTGTACTTGCTCTGTATTATAAACACTTGCATTTACCTATCATTTCTCAAAAGAATTTAAACAGAAAACATTTTTCTCAATATGAAAATGAGACAAAAAGACAACTTTTTCTAGGTAATTTGATATAAAGTTACCTTTTCTACTTTTCTTGGGTTAAATAAGAAGTCAGAACACAGCAAATACCTTACTTTTTTAAAAGGAAGCTACACAGATGAAGAAAAATAATTTACTGGTAGCTAGACTTGCTGCTTCTTACTCATAACAAGTACCTTTGTAGCTCGTTAGCAGAACTACTCATGCTGTTGGGACTGTCAATAAAAGCAGCAGAAACTAGCGATGCATTCTTCAACAGTTCTGGGAATCCTGCATTTCACATTTTAGTTGATAGGACAGGGATAATAATTTTTATGTGTTATCTCTCTATCAGATATCAAATCAAATTTTCAACATTACGTTTTATGCCAAATTAATTCTCAGGAACACTAGCTTTTTAATTATAATTGTAGGTGTATGGCTTTATGATTATCTTTAGACAAGGCATCAGCCTTTATCTCAGACATTTATAACCTCTGCAACGAACATTTTCTGAAGAAGTTTTTAATAAACTTTAATGCATATTGAAGAGCAAAAGCTTCATTCCATTTCACAGCTTGTGGTAAAATCCCTGTAGCTGACAGGATGAACAGGCTGAAATACATGGGCAGAATTCAGCTGGCTAACTTTATAATCCCTGCCTTCCAAATGGCATACCTTCTGTAGGCGTCTCTGTATTGCAGCTGACTTGGGTGGGAGGTTCTGTTCAGAGTAAATGAACATCGATCCTAAGAGATTATTTCTGCAAGTTTTTTCAGAGTATAACTGCTACCAATTTCCATCATCATTTTGGCTACTTTTATGAAGAAGAATTTGTCTTAAAGTTTATTCCTTATGTTATTCTGTGCAGGTTCCTTCACGCTATTTCCAACCATTTGGATTCGGCCCTCGGGGCTGTGTAGGAAAGTTTATTGCCATGGTAATGATGAAAGCAATTCTGGTGACTCTTCTGAGACGGTGCAGAGTACAGACAATGAAAGGAAAAGGCCTTAACAACATCCAGAAAAACAATGACTTATCCATGCACCCAATAGAAAGGCAGCCTCAGCTGGAGATGGTTTTCACACCAAGAAGAAACACAAACAATAGTCAGGGTAACTAAAATGGATCAGCGTCAGCGTTAAAGTTACAGGGCTTTCTCAGCCACAGCCACCGCCACCAAGAAATACCCATCACTCCTCCATAAAGACATTTATGTAAAAACATTTTGTTGCCTCTACATGATTACAGCTTCAGATGCCAACTTGTTCAACCAGGTTCTGGCCACAGCTTCAATGTAATAAAAGAAAGACTAAAATTACAAAATAGCCCTGTTGCTAGGTGATGCCACATTACACTCGGGGTTCCCAGCTACTTTTAAAAACCATTAAGTTTAGATGAAGTTAAACCTTGTTTTTCAAAGAGTGCAAGTTCAGAGGTTTGAGGGTTGCAAAAGGACATGCCTAACATGTTTAATTCTAGGACTACAGGTGTCCCCCTTCCCCCCACCTCCCCGAAGCTGAACCTAGCAGTATTTAACTACTGCAAAAGTATTTAAATACTGCAAAATTATCTGGTTTTGAAAACACCTCAATGAATAATATTAAAGGTGATTTTAAGACTATGGAAATGAAAAAGTATAGGACATACATAAGTTATACAAAATGTTTGTAGAAGAAGTCATTCAAACGTTTTTCTTTACTTTGTTTTGTTGTCATATGAAACAGATACCAAAGACTTACAGTGTCAGATTTTACTGATGGTAGTAATTTTTAGAGTACTAATAACAGGTAGTAATAAAAGTTGAGATAACTGTTCTATGTTTTTAAAACCCAGAGTCCTGATACAGAGTATGTTACAGAGGATATGTAAACATCTTAGTAAAGACCACCTGAGAATAAAGTAATGAACATGAAATATTACCGCTAGTAATATACAGGGGGTGTGGAGCAACACTCAGCTCCACCTCAACTGGTTAACTGTAGAACTTTCCCACCTCACCTGTTTGGTGAAGAATTCAAATTCTCTCTAGGCTGCCTAACCAAGTCCTGTTTCAATCCCATTTTAATTGCTCAATTCTGCTTCAGAGACTAAGATACAGAGTTGTTGCCCATGTTCCCACACCACAGGAGAAAGTCCCTCCCTGATTTTGCACATAGGACTTACTGCTTGTCTTGAAAGAGCACTGGGCTGTATCCTGCTCTCCAAGCATCTTGCTGCACACCCTGATTTAAAGATAGTAGCATAAGAAGAAAAACATTGATGCAAGAGGTAAACCTTTTTTTAGTTATTATTCAAAAGTAAAATGGGCTTTTCTCATCTACTCAAGGTAAGATAAGTTTCATTGGGTAAATGCTCATTTTTGTAGTGGTAAAGAAGAAAAGTTCTGAACTAACAAGCAGATTTCTATAAAACATTTTTTAAAGGGTTTTTGCATACATGGATTTTTATTTTAATTATAAATTAGGCTTAATTTTATATTTAGTCCTTTACAGGAAAGCAACGTAACTACCCAACGTTTCTTGTTGAAAGTGGACCTGTCTTGCAATCTGTAGAATCTCGACATTCATGAATAACACTACTAGCCTAATGAGTTGTTAGTTCGATCAAGAACAAAAAGATCTTCCTGGCCTAATGACAACGTTCCTTGACAGAGACTTCCCATTTTCAGTATGCTTGAGTTTTCATACTGTGTAACCCAAAGTTTTCTGGATATAAGAGCCTTGATACAGCCAAAAAACCAATGTACAACAGGCTTTCTATTAACCTTTTTCTTGCAAGTCAGTTAAACTATAAGAAAAAATTGTCTATGTCCTTAGAAAATCTAATTAAAATTATTTAATTAATCTGTTCCCTAAGACACTGCTCTCAAGGTCCAGCAAAGGAAGATAGAAAAAAAACCCTGCATAAACTCAACAAATAAATACATGTTCCAGCCAAAGGTAATCAATTAGGTCGGGGTGGGACTGGTAATGAAGAGATGCACATTTAGATCATTTCACAAAATAGCATGTAAATTTTCTAAACTAATTTTTTTTTAAAAAAAGAAAAATCAAATTTGAAAGCAGAATGATTTGTTGTAGCTAAGTTACTTTTAATGCTTTCTCCATAACATTTGCATGGTACCCCAAAATGACAATAGTGAAGTACAATCCTGTAATATGTCTAAATACAGACAAAACTGGGCATTTTAAGATATGTAGAAATAGGATTTAACGGTTAGACTCGGTGATCTTAACATTCTTTTCCAACCTAAGTGATTCTATGATTCTAGGACTTCTATTTTTTAAGTCATGAAGTGAAACAGTGCTATGAATCTTTGGAATACCTAATGTAACCTCTGTTCCTACATCATCCATAGCCTTTAAGCTAGAAAATTGTTAGAGCTCTTGGGACAACGAAGAAAAAAACACCACCACCCCAAAAAAAAACTTGACTAAATTCCATTCTTACTCATTCTGTATCATAAACCACCAAAAAGGGTGTTTCAGTGGACAAGCATTTCACATTTGTATAAGAACTTTAAGAAATCCCCTGAAGGGTCTTTTTTCTTGGGAATAAGCTACTATTTTATACAGGGTATGCATCTTCACTTATTTCACACACAAAAACATTTTTATAGGGATATTTTACTCCACGACTTTCCATCTCGTAATTATAGGTCTCTCCCTAAGTAAAATTTTTCGCAAGGATGGAATTAATAAATTATTTTTATCATTCAAATTTTGAAATAATTGTATGAAATCATGTACATATATAAAAATGCATGCTGCTCTGATTTCTGTAATGTATTACATATTATTGAGTTTGTAGGCTGGGATTTCAGAAACTTGATTACTATAATTATTCTATGGAAGAAATGAAGCAGTTTAAATTTTTTACTTTTTGTAAGCAAGCCTGCAGAATTATTTCCCATTGTATTTTAATAATATTCTTTCTGACATACTTTGCACAGTGTTTCCAGTCCTCAAATTTCTACAGTACTTAGTTTTTTCCACTTTTGGACAACAGACCTGTAAATTAATCTGAGCTATTATCTAATCTGAGCCCCATTTTTTGTATCTTTATTATAGCTGTTATGCAGTGGTCTATTTGCATGAATATCTGCACAATAAGGTCCATTTCATATGTTTGAGAAATGCAGTTGGTGAAGCATTGTTTCAAAGCTTGGCATGCTGATATATACAGTTCAGATCTTTCCAGTGTATACATGCCACTGTACAAAACAGAGCTCTAGTTTTAAATGGTTTTATTACCAGGTACTGTAAAAATTTAAGTGACTTTTAAAACCACATCAAGTCTACTGTCATCAAGTGACTATTCCATTAATGCTCAATACATCAACATAGACCAAGCTTGACTATGTTCTATAAGTCACTGTGATTATGGGATGTTGTTAGAAAATAATCATCAAATAAAAGTTGTATGCACAAAACCAAGTTTTAAATCATGTTTCATCATGTCTCCCCAGTATAAGAATCACAGAAAAGCATTTAAACATATGAATGTGTATGCATGCATGAACTGATTAAAGTATTAGAGGAAATTTGGAAAGTTCTAAAATCAAATTTCCCACTGATTTTGGAGGATATACGATTGCAAATATATTTTTAATAATAGAAGAAGCAGAAATAGATTAAGTAATATAAGTTCATACAAGACTGCTTGCCTAGGAATGCATTTTATCGAAGCTGCTTAAGAAGGGAGAAGAAGTAGGTTTTGGTGATTCTTAGGACACCAGGGATTTGTGAACGTAACAAAAAAGCTTGGCTTGATGGCACAAAGGGCTCAGCTATCTGTGAGAAAAGTACCTAAGTAACACATGAAACAAAGCAAAGAAATAATCTACATAGTTCAAAGTAAATTTCATCTCTCTTCCTACTCATATCATGATGGCATGACAAATTCAGTTTGTATATTTATATATACATATATAACTAATGTGTAATGTATAACTAATTTAACTTCACTTTCAAATGAAAGCCTTCAGAGTGATAATCCTTGAATTTGGCTGACAGAAAATTGGATGGTAGTAAGTGGCACGCACACAAAAAAACAACAAATCACAAGAGCTCTCTAACACAGCTGCAAATGGATAGATTTTTCAGACAGCAACCTGATCACGAGACACCTGAGTTTCATTACATAAGACAGTGAAAACATTTTTCCTAGAATTTTACAAGCTTTAGTAGTAATTTTTAAACATTAATAAACAATTCTCACTTTATTAGATTATTCGCTTTCTGCATTCTCCAAAACAATCCAGTGTTACAGCCTCAGTTAATATCTCATTAAACTTAATTTTTAACTTTGAAAGAAAATCCCAATTGAAAGTTTATAGCAGAAAGAAATATATTACTCTTGGATAGAGGAAAACAGTTAATATGTTGGGCCAAATCTGCTCTGATCTATAGTGAAATAAATTGTTCGCTTATCTAAGATTGGAATTTGCTGCTGACTTACTCATTTTAAAGTGGCAGTTACTCAGGACTTGAGAGGCTAAGATTGTTAGGGCTCAAAACAACTTTACCTATCTGCCATTATTGTAAGCCTTAAACTTTATGATATCTATTTATATAAATGCTGGTTTTGCATAGTGCTGTACGTTCAATGTTTTCAAACACAGATCTTTAATTTTACAATATAAACATTCAGTTCCACAAATCTACACTGCCGTAACAATAATTCCATTCCAATGCATCAATGCATTAAAAAAAATAATCCAGAATTCTCTTTTACAGAATTACATATTGTGAACTACAGTCACTCAAAAAGAATCTACTGCTTTCATGAAGTGAGATGATGTTGTGCTGTTCATATTTTCGCTATCATCTCTTTAGTTACAGATAACTTTAGGTACAAACATAACTGAAAAGATCTTTAACACTGCACTCTGTGCAGGATCCAGCAGATGGCACACACAGAAAATTTATTCATGCACAAAGAACAGCTTATGTATTATGGAAGACCCTGGTGCTATACAAAAGCTAAAAGCCAATAGACTCCTATGGTCTTACTCAGTTATTAAACACTGCTTTAGGAAGAGGTGGAGTCGTTCTAGAGCCATTGAAAGCATAGAGGTGGAGAGAAAATTAACCACCAATTGTGTGGGCAGAAATTATTGGCGTTATTCCAATTAATACTGCCATTAGGACTTTTTTTCAAGTACCACCTTTTACTAAAAGCTTTCTCCAAGTCTACTTGAGTGGAATCTGTACGTATCATTTGGCATCAAGATTGATAGAACCCTGCTTAGTAAGTTTCAAAATGATTTCTGAGAAACTGTAAGTCTCTGCTGGTATTTTAAGTATAATTCAGCTTAACAATTAATTTGATGCATTGATACTAACTCACTTTCTCTTAATATAGTATTTTTAAATGATATTTTTACCCTGTTGCTCGGTTAATTTAATTTAGTGCCTTTATGGCATTCTTCCATAGTCTACAGTAGAACAGGAATCTCTAATGAAACATTAGTCTTTGAAGGACAGTTAATGTTTGCATATTGATCCTTCAATGAGTAATGCAAGTTCCAATACTTCATGCAGCCTCAGCATACCGCTAGAGTAGTTACGAACTTAATCGTCCAAGAATTGAAAAGGTCTTCATAACAACTCTTTATTCTTTAAATGATTGCTGGTCAAAATCAAGATGAGTCAACTCAGCTGCAAAAAAGGGTACATTTGGCACAATGTGCACAACTCCATTAAACTGCCTGATTAGAGCTGAAAATACCTCCCATTGGATTTCAATCATTTAATTCCTCTTCAGTTTTAGAAGAGCTGATTAGCATCTCACTCAATGCTTTATAAACTTATCCTTACCTTGTAATGACATGTAGATGGAGTTGAATTTCATTCTCCATTTAGCAGCCACTGAAAGACACTTGGCAAGTAATTACAGACCAAAATAGCTATTCAGAAACTGCACCTTCTAACACCTATGTGCATATTTGTATTTATATTCGTGATTTTTCATTCCAGCAAGTGTTAGAAGATATTTTTCAGTGTTAAACAATAGTTCAAGAGAGACATGAGAAGAGTATAAATCAACATTATTATAATATTAAGTATGGTGCTAACTCCATTAAGAAAATTGCCACTTACTTCCATTTCAGAAAGTACATAATTAAATTTTGCAAAAGGATTAGATCCAGCTACTGAATGAATACTAAAGCAGCTGCAAATAGATCTTTTTCTGTTTGATGTGAAGTGAAATGTTTTCAAATGAAGTTTCACCAGCTCAGATGTATAAATACAAATGAAACTATATTCACTGGTCTTGTCTTCCTTCTTACATGAATAATGCAAAGAAGACAAATTCATACTACAGAAGTTTTATCAATCCATTATATTACTTCACCTAAGGATCTCAAAGCATGTTGTAAGTATCAATTAAGTCTTTGAAACAGAGCTCACCTGCTAAACCCACACCCCAGAGAAAGGTTACAGTAAAAAAACAGTTTACTGCGTAGCTCAGGAACTAATTTTCTGAGGGCCCCTTCACTCATAGGGCAATCCTTGGTCAAACCCCCAAGACGCTGGGACCATAATCCAGTTAAAACACCTTTGCTTAGATGCTGGGATATATGGCCAGAGTCTGCATCTATGAGGAGGTATGCATGGTGTGAGTAAATAAGATTATGTATACAGAAAATATTTCTCTAACACTATGTAAATCATACAAGGAGACCACTTCAAGAGGGATATATACAGGTTCCTAAAATATACTGGCTGTGGTTTATTATTGCTTGCTTACTGTTATTAACCAGGTCGCCAGTAAATTATTGACTATACCATGTGTTTTCCTTCATGGCTGGTAAGCATCCTGTTTAAAATAACAAGTGTAAGAATCTCAACATTTTTTTGATTGGTTGGGTTTTTTTAACAGCCACTTAAAACTGTATCAAGGAATGACAGCTCCTTATTCTCAGTTCCAGCTACACACTAGAACTTTTTGTCATAACAGGAGAACGTCACCTAGCAAATACAAAAGCCTGTTGAAAGTCTTAAATTTAAGAGTCATTGTACTGGGTCTGGCTGAGCCCCACAGCAGCCCCTGTAGCCCTGTGCTTTGTGTTGGTAGCCAGAAGGGTGGTGGGAACACACCAGTGTGTTGCTGCTGCTGAGCAGCGCCGGCCCAGCACCAAGGCTGCCTCTCCAGCATTCCCACCACCACCCCCACATAGGCTGGGGGTGGACAGGATCTTGGGAGGGGACACAGCCGGGACAGCTGACCCACGCTGACCAAAGGGGTATTCCATTCCACATGACATCTGCTCAGACATAAAAGCTAAGAGAAAGGAGGAGGAAGGGGGGCACTTGTTATTTACAACATCTGTCTTCCAGAGCAACCACTAGATGTACTCAAGCCCTGCTCCCGGGAAGTGGCCAACTGTCACCTGCTGATGGGAAGTGAGGAATAACATCTTTTTGTTTTCCTGTTCTTACAGAGGCATCACTTTTGCTATTACTTCATTAAAGTGCCTTCATCTTGACTCACAAGTTTTTTTCCCTATCTTATGTTCTCCCCCCAACCTGTTCTGCTGAGGAGGGGAGTGATAGAGCAGCTTGGTGGGCACCTGGCACCCAGCCAAGGTCAACCCACCACAGTCACTTATCATCAATCATTTCTGAGAAGTGCCATGGGAACTGTATCACAACCCAACAAAAGATAAATTGTTTTGGAGAACTACATCTTTACAGGGTTAAAAGGTTTTCATACAGCATGGTAGTACAAAACATTGGCATGAGCTAGTGAGGCTTGCAATTCACAGGACAAGGAAGTTTAGGCAGACTACACAAAGATGACATACTCCCTAGTGAGTATTTTCTTCTGGGCTCTCTGTGCTCTTTGGAAACTGTGCTTATCCTCAAAAGACCTACGGAAGAGCTCGAGTTTAAGGCTGTCAAGGCTCTGCAATTTAGCTACTACTGCTAACAACAGGATCTGAGTGCATGTAATTGTTAAAAAATAAGACAAACAAAGAAACAAACACACCAATCCCAGCCCATCATTTTTTTTGAAAAAGGGCAATGACGCAGTATGCAGTATTGACATGCAGGAATAGTCTCCAAGTATTATAAACTATTGAAAGCCCAAGCTTGCGATGTTCTTTAAAGTTGTCAAGCTATAGATCATCAATTTGTGAGCAGCTTAAAGCATAACATTGGACCTACTTACTTTTCAAACCATTTATTGAGTTTTCTGTTTGAAATCTGCTAACAAGAATCTGTTTCTGTATTTTTTTTATTATTATTAAATTATTAAATTCCCAATTCTCCTCTGAGAATTCAAGGAGTTCTCTGTAGAAATGAGCACAGGGACACAGCATGAATAGAGCAACAGGAGATTAAACCAATCCAAAACGTTGCTTCAGTATTTGGCTTCTGAAGAGGCTGATTAATTAGCATGGTGTTTCTGTGACACCATAGTCTTTCAAACAAAATACCACAGACTTGACTTGGATCAGAGTAAAAACCCTTAATGAATATTACCGCAGTGGAGCCTTTGCGAGTCCAATGACTATTTATATATTAGTCCACAGTTTGAAAAGTTAAAAAATAAACTGAAGTGTGACATTTATTCACCAAGCCTTTTTAGAACTTACAATGTGTGGCTTACAGGGGTTCATTTCAGTATTCTGAGCAAGTCTAATGAAATATCACGTAAATTCAGTGGGATTTAGAAGTGTTATGATTGCTCCTGAGAGCAAGGAAAAATTCTAAACATATTTTAGAATTAATAGCAAACACATGTTATTCTAATTGATTAGCAATAAATAGTAGTACCTATGTACAACGTGAATCCTAGAGTAACAGTCTTCCTTCAGCCTGTCATATGAGATATTTTATGCTTCACCTCATCTGCAAAGCATTGCCATTATTAATATTTCAGAATTAAAATACTGTGAAAACTAAGGCTGTAGTTTGTGCCACAATCTGGTTTTATCCACCAAGTCCAATCGTTTTCTATTCTTTTTGCACTGGTCATTCCATTGCAATACATATTTCACTATAACTACTTCCTATTTGCAGTTTCATCGTGCTATTTCATTAAACTAATAATTTTTCTACAGCATTCCAAACCCTTTCATTTACTCAGCCATCCATTTTGCAGTAACATGACAAAATGTAGCTACAACAGCTTAACTGATTTATCAAGGCAGAAACTGTCCAAAGCAGAGACTTTGGCCACATACTACATGGTAATTAGTCTCTGATCTTTTTTTTCCACTTATGAATGTATGAAGCAATGTAAGTGCTGTACTGGAGCCTTCAAAACAGTATGTTCTTATGCATAAAACTACACAAAACTAAAGGGTTTAATGCATGCTTTGAAACAAATATAAGAACACGTGAAAGATGTAAAAACTGTTGGCATAATAGAGAAAACAAGGCTTGGATTCTGGAGGACATTTATTTATCACACTATCCCTCTGTCCTGGACGAAGCTTTCCAAAACAAAGCCAAGGGACAGACTAACATTACTACAGCACAGGCAATCAAGAAGTCTCATGCTCAAGTTAATTCCTTAGTCCTCTCCCTTAGCAGCAGACAGTTCCTAAAATCAGGGAGTTACTGATGCACAAGAAAACATTGCCAAACATTCAGTCATTATCATGCATTGTGAATGGAAGAAACCATAAAATTCATCAGGAAGAACATGTGATAAGAAATAAAATACTTTAATAAATAAGGTGTGATAAGAAATAAATACACAAATAATTAATAGAAACACAAAGAAATAAACACACAAATAAATACAAAAGGTTTTTTGTTACCCTTAGGAACGAAGTCCATTTCCAGTTGAATTCACAATAGTATCTTTTTCCCCCCCTCTACTGAATTACTTTAAATGGCTTTCTGAGAAAAGAAATAAAACCCAATAAACCCGAAGCTTTTCTATATAAGCCTAGATAGTTTTCTTTAGTTTTGGTTGAAATTAGAAAGAAGATTTTCAGACTAGCAAGTAAAAGAGGTTCACATTCTGAACTCCCTTTGAGAAAAAGACACTCATAGCTGTTACTGGCTTCAAATCCATTTCCAGTGGATAAAAGAAACGTAAAAGAATATTTAAAACTTTTCAGCTCTGAGATTTAACTTCAGGTTACGTTCAGTGATGTATTTTTTACAGGTTCTTGTAGTAGCCAGACATCTACATTAACCTCTGTTTAAAGTTTAAAACTTGGCTCTAGCAAAACTAAGAATTTAATTAACAGCTCCTTAACAGCCATTTCTGAAGTCACCATATGACCACAGATATGTTCTAACCCTTCAGTATAATTTTGAGCTTTGACGTTACAGAAAATGCAGAAATGGTTATGCATTAGCTATGCAAGACTATAAAGCATATGGTCTCCTGATTACTTTAAAGTAAGCACTTAGAAGTTTAATGAAGAGAAACAATTGCCTTCCCTTTAATAATCACGATTCTGCTAGGTTATTAGAAGAAAATTGATGCATCGCATCTTTTCTATGTAACCAAGTAGGATACTGAAATGGAGAAACATTGATAGTTTTACCTAGTACATGCATAGGTAAGTGTGGAAATCAAAGAATGGCACATACATTGCTAATGCCATTTACTCCAGAAATAAGGATTATACAGTCACACATTTTTATTTGTGTGCTTTCTTCTCAAGTAATTTTGCACTAAAAAAAAAGAATCAAGAGAGAAAGGGAAGAAAATTTTAAAAATATTTTCAGTCCTACAAGTTTTCTAAAACATGCAGCAAGATAGAAGACAGAAATGCTGTAACTGAAAAAGAACCCCACAAACCACTCTAACTTATTAGACATCGGAACATGTCTAATGAACATGTGATGAAGCCTCCTTACATAAATCCAACTTGCTCACAGTTCATGAAACACAAGAAAGGTCAAGAAATAAATCTGACTTTCCTAGTTCTGGTGCCACAGAACTCTCTCTTTGGTTTCACCAAATAGAATTTTTGTGTCTTCCTTGCAGCTCTTAAGGTTCACATACCATGGAGAGAAACTGCCTTTGTAAACCCCAAACAGCAGCAAAGACAAAACTGGGATAGCTAGATCTAAACCACTGAACAAAAGGAATTGCTTCTATTGAGAACAAACTGGATAGACACTTGAACCCACCTATTATCTCTTACAAGATGACGGAGCACCATGTGGATCAAATACAGCCATCAAGAGTCATGCTTAGACAACACACTTCCCAAACAATCTTCAGTTTAATAATCCCTCAGTAGTGAAAATACCAGGTAATAAATCCAGACTGTAAAGTAGGGCCAATTGTGCATTCAAAATTAACTGTACAAAAGAAGCTACATCAGGACTTTTTAAAATTAATTAGGGAACAAGTTCTTCCAGTTCTATTTTAAATCCCCAGCCTCCAATACCTCTTTAGAATTAAATTCCTTTTAAAGACAAACAAGAAGAACAAAACAATCATTGCAAACTGGCTTAAATCATATTTCAGCCCAGGTTTCACGTATTAATAGCAATATGTTTTTGCCAAGTGGGCATAATATCTTTGGGCCTAAAACAATGACTCACTAAAATAATTATTTTTGTGTAGACTGATGCTTGTGCACAAGACACAGAGCTGGTAAGCAACAGAGTTGTCCACAACAACTATACTGTTAGGTTATTATTAAAGAATATCAAAGGACTGATTATTATGGGGTGGTGATTATATTAAGTGCAGTCAACAGCAAAACCCTGTCAGACTTCACTGGATGCTTCTCAGGACAATTACAACAAAAATACTTCTTGGAGAACAAAACTTTCCCACTCAATTTTGCACAAAACACTGGGGAGAAAACCCCCACAAGGTCTCAAAAATGTTTTTAAAAATGCAGTAAGGTTTTTGCCTCACAATAGGCTGTCAAACTAGACTAAGACATCTTGACAGTATTTAATTTTAAAAAGAAAGTAAAAAGCAATACAAAATTCTAACCAGATTTTATCTTGCTCCTATTTTAACCAAAACAGGTTTTTCCAGTACCTTTATTAAGGATATGATGTGCTTACTTTTGCAACAGGAAAGCCTTATGTTCTCACTCAACTCTGCGGCAATATTTTCTCACAATATCCATGATATTAGGGAAGTACATCTTCCTATAGACCTCTCCTTCACACCAGTGAAGTGCCTTTTTGATATTTTCATAGCTAGAATTGAAGCTGAATGCAACTCTCCATTTATTTGCTCTAAATCTGCAGTTTTAAGCCTTTGGGAAAAAATATTGAGGAAGCTATAATTGTACCTGAACCAAACGAGGCCTTATTTACTCATGCAAAAAGAAAATGTATCTTTAATTCCAATATTTAGCCATAATTGATAGTATCTTTTATTCATCATCAGCTTTCAAACTTTGGAATTTTCACTTGATATCTAGTGGTGTAAATAAGTAACATTGCCAGCAGTGTTTAAATAAATTCATAAAGGCACGAAAAAACCCCCCAACCCCAAAACCCAACAAAACCCAAAATACTCAGACAGGTTTTTACTCTTCCTTAAAAATGTAATTGAAGGAAAAGTGAGATGGATATAGAGAACTCAAAACAAGTAACAATGTTTCATATGAAGTTTTAAACGTTTTGATGCCTAATATTTGAGAGGGAAGAGGAAGAAAACGGAGAAGATGACACATTTGGCATTGCTCCAATGCAGTAATATGGCATGCTGTACCTCATTCAGTTCCAGTTGCTGCTCTGTCAGAGGAAGGGAAACCTTGAACAGGATAAAGAGAATGACTGTGTGAAATTAAGGACTTGTGTTGTGGTTGTTTTGGTAGTTCTTCTGTTGTTTGATGGGGGTTTTGTGCAGCAAAAGTTCAACTAGCCTATGGACAAGACACATTGTTGTAAAAGGAGTTATGCAAACTCAAACCCATAGATATAACCAACAGTAGAACATACTTTGAATCATGTGTTGAGATGGATTATTGAAGAAAAAAGGCATACTCGTCGTAAAAGAAAAAAGTAACATTAGACCACATTTACCATAGGCACAGTGTGCAGGAAAACATAGATAAGATCCCTTTTTCACCTGTAAGGATGGTATAAAGTTTCTTTATTGGTACCGCATTTCTTTACTGGTACATAATGTCTAGTATTGCCTGCTATGTTAAGTTCAATGATTTCATCCTAAATCTCAATTACTAGCAGTTACGACAAAAAAAAAATCCACGTGATTATCAAACTCTGTTCATAAAGGTCTTGGAGTGAAAGATGAAAGATCTATTTGAGATCAAGAACTGGAAAAAATATGGAACAAAGTTCTGAAGTCCAGTCAGGATTTTTCCTTTTAGTCAGGAAAAAAAATGTATATATGTATATTTTAATTATTATTTGTTTTCCCCACCTTTTGAAAGGAAACCAAGCCTTTTCTTACCAGGAAAGATTCTTTTTCTTTGCATGCCATCACATGTTTGAATACACGCAGTAAATCAAACTCTTATTTGTAGTCATATCCCTTATGCTCATACACTGGAATTGTATCTTTCAGTATTAACTGTTCTACAAGACAGACATCTTGTCCTCATGCTTTTTCTGCTAGATTAATCTTCTTTTCACCTTTGCAACTGTTATTAACTGAAAATAAACAGGGAGCTAAGTTTACATGGGACATTCAGTTCCAAGGAAAGTCTAAACCATCTGGAATGGATATGAGAAGATTCCTGATGCTTATTAGACTCCCATAGGATCTTGAATTAGTCTCCTATTTTTTGTTGGCTAGGAAAGCGACAATATACCACAGCAATATTTTCTGCATCAAAGCTCATTTGCCCCCAGCATTAATGTGTTGTACTGTGAAGTACATGACATATTTTGTTTATTTTACTTTATCTGGTCTGCCTGGTAATGCCATTAGAGATAAATACATTCATTATTTTTTTTTTGCATGCTAATATTCAGAATCACATTTTTTAATTACTGTCTTTCAGTCACTCTGCATCCTGACAGGCTGATTAGTAGCAACAGATGCTTCAAAACAACATTAGAAAAGGATAATCTTATCCTCATCTTTATAGAAGCCAGATTTACATACATAGTTCTACTGCTATGGTCTAGCATAAATCCACAAGAGATTCTAAAGCCATTAAAGCTTTTGAGAAACTTTCCAAACTAGAGATCAGATGTAGTAACATCAGCAGATATCAATGTTTTCTCGCCTTTCACTGTTACGATGCATAGAATGCACGAAACATGACAACTGAAAGCCATTCAGTAGTAGAGCAGTATGCCATGTTCCTGCTTTCCAAAATGTTTACAATTCAGGGGGGAAAAAAAATTGCTTTTAAATTTTACAAAACAAAATTGAAAATGCTTCCATGGAAAAAGTGACCACTTCATAAAATTCTTCTGCAAATTAATGTTTCATCTCCATGCCTACTTGAGCACAGCATGTTCACAGCAGAGACATAAGCATTAGCTATCCTCTTCAGCTGAAAACAGAAAAAATGTGAAACACCCTTGAAAAAAAGCAAAAGCTTACTAGAAAATATCTTTACTAGAACAACCAGAGATCATAAATTCTATCTCTAATGATCCTTGTTCTTAATAATCAAATACTGTTCACAACAGGGGTTGCATGAAGCTTGCTGAAGGCACAAGAAACTTTTCCTTTTGCACACTAACTCAAGCGCTGTGTGTTTTATAATAATAAGAGCAGTGATGAGCGACCGGGTGAAGGAACAACGGAAAAGCATCAGATAGATTGCAGGCATCTCCTGCACTGCCAAATGCTCCTTGAAAAGCCTGAACAAGGCTCCACTATAACTACCAAGTTGCTTGCAGGAGCAGATATCATAACGTAGCATTTTCCAGGAATGGGTTGCTCACCTGTTGCTCAGCTGTTAGTTTTGACAGCCAGCAGTCTAATTTTCATCTCGTCTCTAGTTGTTGATTTGTCTGTGGCAGACCCTTACTTAGGGTTATAACATGGTCAGGGCATTGTTCTCTGGATAACTAGGACACACGGGCCCTCCTCACAAGCCATGCCAATGTCAAATCGATAGTTTTAATAATATGCTTTGGAAATAGTATGGGTTTATTCTAAATTTCTTTAACAGCTTTACCATGCCTGCCAATGACAGAGAACAGAACTATTATCTTAATCAAATGAGATCGGTTCCACCATAGTGGACAGCTGAAGAATCAATCAGTAGTAACTTACACTTTGTTGTCAAAAAGTCTCATAAGGGTGTCCTTGCCTTTCTTCATGAAAGCGTGCACCTCTCTTCTCTGCCTACAGTCTCAGAAACCAGGATCTTTTCCTATTTAACACATAGTGTTGACACACAGAAACCTGAGGGCCTGTAGCTGGGAGATAATGTATTATTTTGCTTTGTTCAAGTCAGCTAGCAGCTGGCAGACAATGGCTGCCTTTTAACAGTACTAGGAAATCTTGTGGAGTGTTCTTTCCTGTCTTATCAAAGTTCTCCCTTTTGCTACTTAGACATTTCAGACACTGGTTGTTCTTAAACCTTGGTATTGTATAGGACATATTGTACAGATCTCAAAGTCTGATGGCACTCAGAGCCATTATATCACCACAGCAAGTTGTGAAAGGTTCTTTTATCAAAATTATTAAAGACATCCCTTGAGTCCTATTGGAACAATGTCTCTAAAAAAAATAAAAAATCCTTTTGCTCCTGACTGTCTGGTCCTAGTCTGTCTTTTGATGAAAAGTTTTCACAGACTCTAATCCTTCCCCATGCTTTTCATCAAAGCTGCTGTTTGATAGTTCAAAGATCTTTTTGTCTCACATCAAACCTCAGACACTTGTCCCATCACAGCAGCTCCTGTAATAAGTGATATTTCACATAATTGTCAGGTGTGGGTCACAAACTAGATGTAAAATTCTATGCAACCCAGTAGACAAGACCAGTAAATTATGTAAAATTGATTTATTAGACCTCAGAAAATCTTGCTGAAACAAGTATATAGCAATCAATAGTTCCCTCTCTCTGCCACCTGCGTCAATGTAATTCTGTCATAATATAGAAGTATTTTAACCTAAAGTCAAAGGCAATTTCCATAATGGGGAATATAAACCTGTCATCAAATACTAAACACTGCATTTTTTTCATAAGTGACAAACACTAAAACTTACTTTTGTAAATTCACCAAGTTGTACTGATCACGAGGAACTGAACCATTAGAGTCCAGTGCAGTTTCATTGAAATCAAAGGGTTATTGAAATGGTATTGAATTTTTACTGGGAGTTTGATGCATTGGGTTTTTTTTAATGTTTCTTTCAAAACTCCTGCACTATATTACCAAATGATAGCGAAGTTTTTAATTTTTTAACCACATTCTAGTTATTCTTGGAAAATAGGACACTAAGCATTCAAAACTCTTGCAGTTGTGAAGAACTACAGGCTAATTTATATTTCTTTTCTATTGTTCTCCTATAGAACAGTATCAAGTGTACCTATTATCACAGTTAAAGGTTATATTAACTACAGCTCTTCCCAGAACTCCATATATGTACTACTTCATAATGCTTCAGCACTTTGAGAAAAACAAGCTGACAATTGTATTATGCTTTAAGCCATTTTATGCTTATATTAAGGTTGTCTCTAAAGGTTAGGCAGTGAATCAATACATGCTTAGTTGCCTGTTGTATTTCCGATGCTTCATAAGTGGCAAAATATTGCAGCCATATTCAGTGCAAATGACATTTGTATACAATACCCTGAGCAGACTAATATTTTAGTAGGAGTCCTTCTAGAAGTAAAAAGGGAAGGATTTTCCTCGTCCAGGTTCTAGCCTAATGCACATTCATATTCAAATCCTTTTCTTATAAATTAATCTATAAAGTCAGTAAAAAATAATAATGAATAGGACTTAAAACATTAGTATAAATTATATAGCAGGTCGTTATTCTAGACTTGTGGTTCATGTCACTAAATTACTGGGTGAAAACCTTTAAACTTAACTGCCTATTCGTTACATTAATATCTACAAGATATTTGGAAGGAAGGTGTGAGCATGTTTTGTCCATGGTTCTGAAATGGAATTGTGCAATTTCATAGCTCCACAATGAACCCACCTCTGAGCTAAGTTCTTGTAGTCATCGGAGAGAAAAAAAATGAAAAAAAAAACAACCCAACCCAAGTAGTATTTTGGATATATGGTAGAAGGTACAGAAGTATCACAGATACCACTTCCTGATGGCCACAAGTACCGCTGTCCCCCAAAGACTCAAGGTGTAAATCACATGGGGATATATTTCTGCAATAACTGTCTTTTAGGTGGCCTGAATCTGTCCTTTCCCAAGCCCTATTCAACAGGGCTTCCCCAACACTCAGACATAATGAAAGGAGGGACTTTAATTAATTTCTTGCAACCAGGCACAGAAATGGAAATTTTCAGATAGTCTCTGGACAAAGACCAGATAATCCAAAAACTCAACATGTCAAACTTCCTAATTCTTTTTTTTTCAGGCAGATGTTCAAAAGTGCTGAAAGGGTAAAATTTGAAACTTCTACGTGACAAGGTAAAATGTGCATAACTATGCTAACACAAGTCCACAATATCTGCTTGAATGTAATGAATTATCAAACTGAAAGCACTGAAGTGCTCAGAATGATTATATCCAGGAGAAGGTCTAATTAATGCAACTGCTATATCAAAGGAGTATTGCATCTTTTGATAATTAAGTTTCATTAGAAATGGAGAAGAGACATAGGATTAAATTGATTAGATTGATCTGTTGTTTTATGGATGAGAAAGAACAATAGCTAAAGCTTGGCACTTAGAAAAGGAATGATAATTTTTGAGACTGAAGCATAAGACTCCAATAAACCTTGCTAAGAGAACTAAGTGTTTCTAGAACAGATTGAAAAAATAAAGAGAAAAAAAAGCTTTACCTTGCATTGTGAATAATCTGCTTAAATGATTTTCCTTGTTGGTCAGTCATCGCAACAGTTAACACAGCATTTTCCTACCTACCAAGAATAGACATGCCAACTTCTCAGACTAATGTATAGTTAGACAACCCATAAAGCATAGATCAAGCTGTCAAATTCTGATATCCTGGGCTGTTATAGGTAAATAAGTTTATTCTGATGAGCAAAATTAATCTAATGTCCTTGACTCCACAAGTCTTAAAAAGGATTGATATTCAAAAATCACATTGATAAAGAAGCCAAAAATAATTATTCAACTATCATTCCTTTCTGGGCACAAAGTAATTGCTCAGTTGGGAACAATTTAGCAATATCTTTTTCGTTCATTCACATGAAAGAATAACCTGCATGACAGAGTTTTCATGCATTTTGAAGACAGCCCTCACTTGTGAGTGGTCTTTGGATCATTGTCTCTTCAGAATGACACACAACGTGAAAACAAAACCCCCAACAAGGTAGCAAAGATCTACACATTAAAAAGGGCTTTTTGTGGCATCTCCTCCTTGAGCGCTCTGCTGTGATTATTGTTGACCTGAGAGTTCAATATTAAATAAGGAAGAGGAGATTTGGATGCTAAATATGTATACAAGTTTACTTCTGAACTGTGACCTGTACATTTACACAGCTAGCATGCATAAAATTACTCACAAGTTTTCAAGAACTGGGTACACAGTGGGTTTCATTCGATCTGATACTGATTTTTCCTCATCTCTAATTGAAACAGGACAGGCCAAACCTGAATTCATTTATCTAAACTTCCAAATTTTCCAAGTTCTGTCGAGTTCAAACAATTTCACAGAAATGAAAATTTAATGAGATAATGGCTCAGGGAAAGAACAAAGTAACAATGTTCTGGAACTGGGATTATGTTGCATGCCTTTATATATTGCATTTATACAATTAAGAGTTGTGCTTTGGAGATTAAAGGTGAGCTCAATTCATCAGCAATTAGGCAAAGAAAACAAATCAGCAAATGAAACTGCTACAGGATAAAAATGAATGCATCGATTGAGCTTTTTTTACCAGTTTCTATTTTTATTGTGTTCCTGTTTTCCTCTTTGTTCAGTAATGAAGGGGAGGGGATGTAGGCGTCCAGGCTTGAGCCCCCATATGTAGAACAAAGTTTCCATTGCTGTGCATTAGCAAACTGGGTGTTAATTTCTTCCAATTTTATTTAAACTTTGCCATGGGACATCTGTTCTTGTGTGCTGTGTTATATTATTAACACTTTCTACATACTTTTACAGGAACATGGACAATAATTTTGAATGAATGTTACTGCTTTAACTTAAGTATTCTAGAATGTGCTTTTAAAAAATTAAAATGCCAGCACAGTGCTCTCATTATGGTAACAGCTGAATTTCTATTTCTAAATTGAGGATGTAAGAAGAAACCAGATGCAGTACAATATGCGCTGCAGTGACACACTTAGGTACTTAATGGTCTGTGTTATAAAGAACAAATAAGAGATACTTTCTCCCTGCTAAGTCCTTGGTATTTCTGAACAACGAATTATTTTGAGCTGGATCCCATTTAAGGTTCTTTTTCAAGAGCCAAACTCCAAAACCCAACTGCAGCATACATTTCTCCTCAATTTCTACTGAAAGGGAGATTGGCCAAAGGCAGAATCAATCATCTAGATTCCTTTTTCACTCAAATGTCAATGAACTTCTTTATATAACTGAGGCTGAACCCAAACCAGTTTTTGTCTGAAGCTTCAAAATTAACACTGCAGCAACAACCCTATGGTTTAACCCATCATACAGCATTAAGTTAGAGCTGCTTCTCAATTTCTAATAAGTATCTTTGTATCTGAAAATATCATTTCCTGAAACCGAGCATCCTCAGAACAGCAGCATTATTTGAGAGAAGGGAGACAGTAATCCCAAAAGTAAGATTGGTTTATTTAAAGCTTTTCTCTCTGTTGGCAGAAACTTAGATTGAAGTCTCTGAACAGCATTTCCACGCTCTTTTGTTCCATAGTTTAAAAAAAAAAAAAAAGACAGTGTAAAAAAGGTTTCCAGACTAACATGGATTGTGCTAAAACTTGTCTGAGAAAACAATGACAAAACATTTTGACCACATTCCTAAATGTCAGTGTAAGATTGCAAGTGTCTTTCACTGATGAGATCTAGAATAATGGCATTGGTAGCTGAAACTCAAGGCTATGTGCCAGATTAAATAGGTTCAGGGTTTATTACAGATGCATCACCAAATCCATCAGGTCAAGGGGCCAGGGCAGAAAAGAAAATAAAAGTCCTAGTTTCCAAAACATCTTTCTTTGAATTCCTTAGATACGTATCTTCTGTGTCAACTTGCTTATGCAGCGAAAAAAGGATCCTACATGTGAAAACATAGATATGCCTGCATTGTCCATGTTATAGGAAACAGGCTCTGGATTACTGTGTTTGCCTAATAATAAGGAGGTCATGAATACAAATGTGATTGCATGTTTTAGAACTGAAACAAACCAACAAACTACGTTAAAACCATGACACGTGCCATGCTGTCCCATGCAGCAGGGAACATGCTCTCCAGTCTGCTTTCCTCAGCCTCTTTCTAGGTCCAGACCTGATCCCTTTCTCCCCCTACACCACCATCATTCCCACAATCTCCCTTGATGACTCACTCCTTCATGCTGTGATACTCACGTCCCTGGTTACTCATGCTACAGCTTAATCCCCTGGTTGCTCATCATATACCACCACTACAGTGCCCCAATCCCTAGCGCCAGACTTAGCTAGTTACTCTATTTTTGTCATCTGCTGAATGATTGGTGTCCCTGCAGAGGGGCAGGCAGAGCACAGTGCTACATATACACACCATGCCCAAGTGACTGCTACATCAGAGGGTCACCCCCATCTGGTTTCCTGACAGGAGCAATCTTAAGGTTCCAGTTAAAGCTGCCCAACCACTCCACTTACCCCTCACCTCCACTGCTCCCCTACAGCTTCTCCCACAGTATGCCACTGCTGTTTACAAATTCTTCTTTGGCTCTGAGCTTCAACAGTAGCTAGTGAGAGATCTAGAAGGCTTTCAACTGCTTTTGGACCTCCATCAGGTCACAATCTTCCCACCTTTCTCCCAGACCAATATTTCAAACAAGTCCTGAGTTCCAGGAGCAGCTCCACCAGAAGCTCCTCCTGCTGTTTTCACCCAAAGAGTCATTGTGGTTTTTAGAAGAAACCTGACAAACACTTCAAGTGGTTGCGCTGAACTATTGCCACTCATTCCAACTTAGGCACCAAAAGAACTCTGGACTGGCACCAAAAATAATGAGTAGCAGTGCTTTTTGAAACAGATTTGGTACCAAGCAACAAAATATTTGCCATCTCTGTTACTTTGAGTAATAAGGCAAGCAATATTATTTCAGATTTTACCTTCTGATTAACTTTTGTCTTACAGTCAGGCCAAAAGAATCAATAGCTACAGGAGAACAGACACCATTACATCTTAAAGTTTGGGGTTTTTTTTTTTTCCTTCTTTTCTTCAGAAAACTGATTGCAGAATTGTCCAATATTCCACTGAATAAGATTGCCAGCTTTTTGGCAGAGGAGTCAGGCCGTGTTTTATGCATTGTAAAGCCTCAAGCCACTATCAGCAGTCCCCCAAATGCTAAAGATGTACCTTTATACTATTATGTCAGATATGATAAAATAAGTGGCAGCAAAGCCAACGCAATATGTTGGCTTAAAGTGGGTGTGGCTCTAAAGCACAATAGCTATTACTAATGAACAATCTCTATGGATACTTCTTTTGATGTAAGAGAGATTTACTCAAAATTAGGTTGTTCTTTTTTCTTAAGTCTGATACGATTGAAAGAAGAGTACGAGACAACTGAGAACTTTGGACCACGTATGTACAGAATGAGCACTAATCCTCTCCATCACAGGAGTAACACAGAGATGTTAGTGATGTGTGTTAATCAGTTGTAGCAAGGATACAGGAAAGGTGAAGTACAAAAGTCTGACACATGAGCCAAGGGCTTGGTTACTATTCAAAATAAAGTACTACTAAATTACACCTTGCTGAACAGCACACACACAGCTTTCTTGTGGCCCATACCTAACAAGCACTGCTTACTCCAGTACCTACATTACAGTTTATTCCAACTGATTTCAAGTTGATAAAAGTTTAGTTCAATTGGATTTACTTCAGCACTGAACACACTTCCATACTGCTTCTTACTGAAGGAGTTTTATTTTAGTGACTCCCACTAAAAACAAAAGTTTGGAAAGTTTTGGAAGAGTTCTCATGCTAAAAAAAGACTGTCACACCTGACTGGATTTTGTTCTCTGCTACAAGATAAATGCACTGTGCAAAGAGTTAACATTTCCACTCAGAGACCCTCATTCGGACAAGAAACAAACTAATCAGATATGCCTTTAAACTTGCTAGCCAGCTGTGTTACAATGGCAGACACAATGGTATGGGAGTGACATCCCCACCATAATAAACAGCTAAAACAGAGACAATTTCATTACAAACCAAAATGAACATTTTGTCAGCTGTTACTATAATACACAACTGCTGAAAATAGGGTCTTACAAATAATGATAAATATTCATTAGGACATCACTACGAAGCTATGAAAAACATGGCTCAAACTGAGCTACCATTGCTGGTGTGTCCATTTTACAAGTCATTACACCTTATCTCTAGACGCTAACTCTCTTAATTGATCCTGAGCAATCAGTTGTCCTAAACATCAGTAGGAAATGTGCATGTTTAGCATTGCACTGCATACTCTTGGTGCATCACAGGAGTAAGCTTTTAAAGAGGAACAAAAGGGGAAGAGAGTCTCCAGGCAGATGGTAGGCAGCCTGGGAAAAGTCATGCTGGGTTGGATGACCAGCTAAAAAGAAACAGAGGGAGATGGTCCAGCAGACCCATTGTGGAAGAGACAAGGGGAAAACGTGGGGAGGGGAGGATCACACACAGCTTGCTTCTGTTGCAGCTACCCCTATTCCCCAAAGGGCGAGGGGTCAGAACAAAGTGGAAATTGGCAAAGAAAATGGCAGCCTTGGTCAATTCACATACCAACAGTGCTTGGCACAACTGCCTCTTTCCTCTCTGCCAGTGTCACTGCTTAGGCTGCCACAGTTTCCGTAAGTTTTTGTACTGAAGTTGCTTTAGCTATTCAAGGAGTAAGCAGGTAACAAAATAAAACATAAGAGAAAGTCCCAGGCTCAGCATGCCTTAAAAGAAGGGATTGCCATATCAACAAGTATTGTGTGGATTTGACCAGGTGTAACAATGTTCTTCAGAAGTTCCAGAACGATGCGTGTAGTCAACAATTAACCTTCATTATGAGAGAACTACAACTACTAGTGTATATTTACATACTTACATTGCTCCTGCAACTTTCATAAAGTACCATTAATTCTGAGCTATGCTGATGGCACCTTTTATGCATACGGAAAACTAAAACAGGAGGTCCTGTTTTCCTTTTCCTCCCCCTGATCACAAATGTCTGCCCCTTTCTCTCTGACACTTGTGTAACTTCAGTTTCAATTTCTCAAGGAACTAAATCAGTAGAAACCTATTCACTTTTATATTGGCAAGCTATTTTTCTGCCAGTTTAAGTCTCTTTACTGGCTCTCAGGAGGAGACAGCAAGTAAGCTGGACAACATTGTGACAGTAATGGCAAAAGTAGAGTGCCAGCATTTACAGAGGGGGAGAGGAGAGGAGAAGCAGGCCTGCCCTTTTCAAGTGACAAGAGGTCAGCTTCGCTCTGGTACCAAGCCATATCCCAATGTGCTGTATACGGAAACCTCATCTAGTGTGGTAAATCACACTGGTCAACATTTACCATAACCAAGGAAGCAAAAAAGCCCACATACCACTGCAAGTGTATCAAGACTGGCAGGTATATTTCTATTATGGACCTTTGAGTTTTCATGAAGTTAAAAAGAAATGCAGTCGACCTCCCCCCACTCCCACATATATATATATCTTAACATATGAGTGTATGCCCTGGCTTTGCAGCAATCACCTGGTTTTTAAGTGCCATCACCATCCACAAAGGTTTAAAAGTCAAAAATGAAGCTATACATCATTGTGAATAAAAGATAGTTCAAATAATTATAACACGGCGTATCTTTTAAAACATATGTTCTTTCTTTATAGGAACTATGAAGCATCAAAACTGTGACAGCTTTCAGACAGTTAGTAATGTGTCTGCCACGGGTAGCCCGACAACTACAATTTTAAGCAGTTAGTACAGCCCTCCATCTGCTGGCTACACTTAGTGTATGCGGCTTGCAGGTCACACAACATTTAAGTGGGAACTCTGTCTAACTTCCTCCTATTACAAGAAAAGTCACCTTTTTCACACTTAATTCAAGGAGATTTTATCAGATTATTGATTATACATTTATAATATACATAGATTATAATTTTAGATTATAGAATCTAAAATATATAATGATACAAACCTTCATAAGAAAAAAAACACGCTGGAAAGTTGAATAGACTAACCTATTTACCAATCAAGACCTAGATCGCTGTCAAAACAATTTGTTCTTTCCCCTATAATTTTTGCATAATAATTCTGCATTATATCTGAATTGGTCACAGACTTATCACATACCCTGGCAAGACAAAAAATGAGAATACTTACTTTGAAGATATTAAATTTATAAAAGGCATATTTCTCTCAACAAGCTTTACCTATAAAAGCACTTTAATAATAACATGTAAAACCTAACAGGAGAGGGTAGGTAAAATTTCCCCATCAGCCTGAATAGACTACCAAGACAGGGAGTGAAGAAATGAGGGCCAAAAAACTAGATCACTGCCTGTGACAGGAGGTTGAATTTTTAACAGGCAAACATCTGAGACACAAAAATCTCAGGATTGTTCCAGGAAACATTCCTCACTGAGCCCTGGAACTTCACCTATCTGAATGCACAGCAAAGAAGAGAATTTCTTCATAAAGCAGAAATAAAAGAAACAGTGAATAAAGGCTGAGTCATCACAACTAAAACTTCAGCTTCCACCTACACCTCTTACACATGCACATACACACAGAAGATGAACAGCATTGTTTATGAACACTGACACATCTTAATATCAGATGAGTCATTACACAAGGTATTTCAGGATTTATTTTATCATAGCATGTGAGAGGGATACAACAAATGGACTGCTTAAATCCAGCCCACATATGCTATGTCCAATGCTTTATAAGGTTGCCTTTTCATATAGTATTTTTCAATATCAAGAGCATCTCACTTCAAACAAAAGTCCATTTCTGAAACTGAACTTGTTATCCCAAAGCACCTTTGACTAGTGTTCAGTGTGACACTGTATGGTCTGTAGTGCTTATTGTACATGTCCTTGCACTTTTAAAATTTTCATTTCTATCTCTTAATATCCTTAACTTGGAAGTTTTAAAAAGTTACATAATCAGTTAACTAAGGATCACCTCTCCTAACAGTTCCAGTAGTTCACATCAAAACTTAATTGCAATGGTGCCTCAACTGTGAATATTTGAATCAGTCCTCATTCCTAACGTATGATGCTGTGAGGAGCTGACAGCAACACCACAGGGTCCATGCCTCCTTCACAGCGTTGAACATTGTTCATTAGAACTCAAACTCCTAGAACTCATTTGAGCAAAGAATACTGTCCTTCAGTAAAACTATGAGTAGCCAGGCCCAGTTTTACCTCAGATAAGATATTTTTTATCTCCAGAATGACATCAGCTACTAACTACTTTAGATCCTCCTCTGGAAATTCTCAATATGCTGTTAGAACTTCATGGTAACTGGCTGACTTTAACAAAGGTCTGAACACACTGTTCAGGGACATGTGGTCTCATTAATAGGATTGGTGTTTGTTGTGCATGATTTTTTGTTAATTATGGGGTACAGTCACAGTTTACTGTCCTTCAAAATGATGGGAAACTTATCTCATTTCCTTATCTAATGAAATAGCATGCTTGCTTTAGTACCCTGATGTTCTGCAGCACTTCAGTTTGTAGACTTTGTGATGGCTTTCTATCATTCCTCAGATTCTTTCATTATAACACCTGCTGCAGCAGTTGATCTGCCCCTAGGCTTGTGATATCCATGATGAATCTCTGCAGTGACTCAGCTTGCTATTCATTGTAACCGTTGATACAGAGCTGAAAGTGTTGTTATATAAGCAACCCATGGATACTATCCAAAATCTGTTGATTTAGTTTTGTTTTCAGTAATGAACTGGGCTTCTTAGCCATGCACAGAGAAAGGCAGCTTAGATCCTCACGTTCTGAAACACAGTGTTTCTTCTTCAGGTTTTGCTCCACATGCTGCTGATCAAATCATCCAACACTAGCACCCTTCACATCAGCACTCAGCTCCCCTGTCAAAGTCCAATCCCCTTGCCGTACCCAGTGCTTTCTGTGACATGCTGAGCCTCCACTTCTACCTGCTTGTCTGAAAATGGGAAATGCTCAGCCCCTCCTGTGACTGGAGCTTTACTTGGCATTCTTTTCAAATCCACTGATCTCACAAGATACTTGTTAGAAATAGTCGTTAACAGTAATGGCTACGTTGTCATCTTTGACTCTAAATTGCCTTGCAGATACAGGATCTGATTCTCCCTGCCCACAAATTCTGGTCTAATTTTTAAAAAATTATTTATTTTACAGAGGCATAGCAAACCAAGAGAGAAGGTACCCCCACTGACAAATGTTATATCCTCTGTCTTAAACAAAACCTTTCACAGAGTTAAAGGTTAAGCAGGAGGTCTGACTGGTCAACTTCTTGAGACTCCTTCCAACCTGAATTATCTTACAACCCAAGTACTTTTCCTATTACAGCCTGCTCAGACTGATTGCCAGCCATAAATAATATACTAGCTAAATGCAGCACTGTTGTATTATGTATTGTATAATCTTGGTTTTTCCAGGTCCTTCTCTTTGTAAATCTTTCACAAATAAAGCAGTGGAAGGGTAAAGAGAGTCCACGGTGCAATGAAAGCAATTTGAGACTTCAAGCATATCAGCGTGAAGTTTTCCCACTGCAGCTCTGTCCTGCACTAGGTCTTTGGCACGCAGCAGTGATGAAAGGCAGAAATTCAGGGCAGTTTTCCTTCCCTTCAGGAAGCACATTAGGATTTCTTTTTCTTGAAGTAGCAGAAACAGTAATTATGATTTCTTCCTTCCCTCAAACACACACAAGTATCTCTCCTTTCCCCACCCCACACAGACATCAGTAGGAGAATTCCCCAAGAAATGTTCAACAGTCAAGACTGCTCTGTCCAAGTACATGATCAATACAGCTGTTCTACTTTCATAAGCAAATACTAATCTTACACCTGCCTCCCAAGAGTAGTCTCACCTAGTAAAGCTGTGAGAAGTCACTGAGTTTTAACCAAATACCACTCCCTAGGATGTGCAGATGAGTTGAGCTTGACTGCCTGCCCAGATACCACTTTCTGCAAAATGCACTGGGAGTGGAGTCCAGTGAATTACACATGCATGCAACTCAATCTGCCTGCTCTTCCAGAATTTGTAAAGCAGACGCAGCCGGTAACTGCAAAGAAGGGGCCAATGCATGAGTGCAGTGTTTCTCCCAGACTGAGGGCTTCGCAACCAAGTTCTATACTCGAACAAGCCTTGATACAAAGCAAATTCCCATGAGACCTCCCCTATTGCTTCATCACCACTGACCAAGATGATGTGACGCAACCCAGCAGACCATTCCTTTTTATCTCAGCTGATCAGATTCATGAAAGCTAAGAGATCATCTCTCACAGTGCTTCCACAGAATAACACATGAAGTGTGAGGAAATGGACTTCACTTGTCCTATTGAGACAAAACAAAGTCATCCTGGTGTCACTTTTAGACCTCTGAAATGAAATGGAGGCCTTACTGAACTCTCAAAATTTCCACTGACTTTAGATATCAGAATTTCACCCATAAGATCCACTGTATGCTGAGAGGCTCTAAAGGTTTGCTTTAGTTTGATAGAAAAATGTATTTTTTTATATTCAATCCTCATTACAGCATAGACTTTACGTTTGTCTTTCAATGTCTTCTACACTTTCAGAACTCATTTTTCTTTAAAAAATAACCTTATCATAATTTATCACTACAGTTTAGGAACACTACTGTTTTTTACAAGATATACAAAAAGCAATCCTCAAAAAAAACTAGAGTAGTTTCTGCTTGGCTTTTAAACCTCACATAGCAAGGCTTGAAAGTATACCATCCATTGCCATTAGGTAAATATGCCACGGAATATGCATACTCATGTACTATTTTCATCCTCTATGATATCTGCACTAGTTCAAGCTTCAGCTGAATTAATATTACGTTGCCTTGAAAAATCTGACCACCTTCCTTCCTCCTGATCCTCATATCATTAATTTCACATACCAGCTGACAACAGGCCCTTCTTCAGAGCTGAGGAGCCCCAGGTGCCTTGTACCACTTCATAACTTGTCTTTCTAATGCAAACCAACAACAAAATCAATAATCTTGAAGATCAGAGATTTTATTTAGTCACACTCACCATGATTTTTAGATTGCCTCCATGTTGTACTCTTGATCTGCCTAAACACTCCAGTTTAATGATTGAAGCATATTACTATTTTATCTCACTACAATTCTATCATTATGGATTTCTTCTGGTATATTTTTTTTTATTTTCAACCAACTGCCTCCTGGTCAAAATAAAAATTGAATAGATCATAATGAATCACAACAGTGATTTTCTGCTCTAGTACAACTGTAATTTCACTTTCAAACATGCTGTTACACACGCATAGAAAGTAACATACCTTCTCTCCTGCAGATGTGGATCCTTCAGCACTTAAATCATGCCTGTTTTCTTCCCCATACCACAGTCAGTTACAATTTACCATCCAAAAGACCTACCAAGAAAGGACATCACGTGACACACTAACTAAATCTGAATTAATGCATGACAACCGTCTAGCTAGTTTCTGCCAGACAAACAACCAATGAGTTTTCCCTGCTTTTCCTTTAGCACGGACAGCAGTTAGGTTGCCAAGCAAAGGAAGGGGACCCAATTTTCAGCATTTGTTCAAACTGAATCGTTGTTGAGGCACACTTTCCTCTTCTGACTTTCTGAAACTGGCTAGTTGTATTAAAAGTTCTTCAGGCAAAGACAGACAGCCTGAACTTATTTTCTTAACAAAGCTAAAACCAAAGACACTTTAATGCAATACTCCTGCTATACCTTCCAACATATTTCCTCATAATTCTGAAATCTATACCTCCAAGGACAGAAGTACATCTGCTCTCTGACTTGCCAGACACAGTTATTTCTGTATCAGCGTACCAACACCCAGGCATGAACAACTTTTCACAAAAAGCGCTGCACCCAAGCACTTTCATTCCAAATCACACAATACCAGGTGTGTTAGTAAGCATTTTTCCTTCTTAGCCCTTTGGTATGCTTTACTTGCTACCTGGTTTTTTGCTTCTCAACATTACTCTTCCTCTGTATAGGCTGGAAATTGGTAGAATTTACATAAAATTGTTGAGTAGACATCATTAAGCAGGCACGTCCTACAGTGCTAACCTCAGCAATGTTAAAGGAAGATGGTGCCTGTACTGTTTATGAAGACAGCCACTGATTTACATCTGCAGGCCAGCTTGAACCACTCTTGCTAAAGCTATTCACTTTGAATAACTATATATACATGCAGTGAATCAGAACAACCCACGATGTACAATAAACAGATAGGTTCAAGTCTTTCTTTTCAATCAGGCAAATGAGGACTGTGAACCTGTGTTTCTCCAGATTCAATAGAAAGGTACTAAAAAGTAGTTTATGACTGCAACTTCCTTGTGTTCCCTTTTTCCCCAGTCCCAAACCTTAAAAACCTTTTCAACCAGAGAGTACCTTCCTCCCCACTCCTGCAGAACATTGATAATGACTACAAGACCTCTAATGCTTAATGAAAGGGTTGCTTATCTACAGAGTTTTTCCCCGAAGAAGGGAGGGAGAGGGGCAGAGAAGGGAAGATGGAACTAGTAAGATTCTTATTCAAGTTTTTCCACGAATTCTTCTTTTTGGGAAAATACAGGAGTTGCCAGCTGAACAAAGGATTCTGCCTAAAGACATGCAGCCATCAGGATTGCGGGAGGGGCTTTATTTCAAAAAATCATGGCTTGAAGGTCACATCTTGTACTAGGATTAGCTTCCCTTAGCAGTTGCCAATAGCAAGTAGTCTGCAGAGCTGGCTGAAGGACTGCAGCAAGTTGTCAGGGTCCTTTACATTTTGCGTTTCCTTCAGAATTCTACCAGTATTAAAAAGAGCCTTTGTATATGTGTTCTCTAGCCCTTCCAGCTACCTTAGCTGCAAAGAGAATCCAAGACCTATAATAAAAAAAAATCAGTCATACAAAAGGTCTTAGATCTACCCATCTACAGAAGAATTTGTATTGTCCAAGTCAAATTCAAGTCATTCATATATTTTATTTAACAGTACTCCAAGTCTCTTGGTGTGTGCAAGAGAAATAATTCACCTGAAAGTGGTCTGGACAGCAAGTTTCTAAGTAATTTCATTCTCTTTACCGGGACTCTTATAGGACTACATGTTATCTAATTGCCTATGTTACATGTTCCTAAGACTACCCATAAAACGCAATTTTATGTCTGGGTTGATTACATTTAGTTATTTATAGGCAGGTGGGTAGCAGAGTGCCTTTTGCCACGCTCTTAGAAATGGTCATGAAGTAATGCCCACACACTGTCAGATGAAGATGATGTTTCTGTACTGTTCTAAAAGTCACATCAAGCTCTACAGAACCACAAATGAGTGTATTAATACTCTGCCATTTTAGCAAAGTCTGTGGATGTTAGTGAATTGCTCCACAAAAAAATTGTTTACCGTCTCTATGATTGCCTCTCAGAGATTATGGTTCCCCTTAGTTCAAAGGGTGCTACACTTTTTAGTACAAGCTCTATACCAAGACTAGTCTCAGCTGTTGCATCACTATTTCAGTCACAGGTGCACCACTCCTGGACTGAAATCCACAGCATTGATTCAGTCACTTTCCAATATGCAGATATATCTTATGAATGTAAAATGGGAGTCACAGGATCCAGCATAAAGGAGCAACCAGACCTAGTCAGCTGCAAAATACTGTATTTTTACATGATGTAACATCCAATTTGGAAAATGCTCTTAAGTTTCCAGGTAAAATGTGCAACACTGGATCTCACATTTGTCTTTTGTGGGACAGCACGATCTACCGTATCCTAATAATTCAGGATGTCTAGGCAACATCATCATGTGAATAAATATCAGCCTTCAAAACACACCATAATCTGAAATGTTTGGTGGGTTGTTTTTCGTGTGTTGAAGAATACACGAGAGCAATACAGAAATAACTACAAAAAGAATGTATTTTCTAGTCTATATAAGTGTGTAACAAACATCGTGACCATAGGAAAAAATGTGGATGTTTGCATAAAGAACAGGATTAGAAAAGTTAATGAAATAACCGATGCTAACTATAAAACCTTCTGGAAAATACGGTACAATATAGGTCCTCTATAGTTTCCTAGCAACAAATTTTTCTCTGCTTTCTCAGAGTATCATGAAGTTGTGGAATCCTCCTACACATAATTTGAAATCAGGGATGAAAACAAGGATGACCCATCTTCCAGACTAGAAGCAGAAAACTGTTTCCAACCTTGCTGAAACACAGCTCAGTAACAAGCAGCATCTGTTCGTTTAACTGTTATTTTACTCACATCTTAGACATGGTCAAAGGCTTCAATGTAGCCATCAGATCATCAGCCCTCATAATGAAGAACATAAACAACACGTGGAAAGTAAGGAATGTGACATATTTTAAAATAACTTCAGTGACCACCACAAGAATTAAAAATAATTCCAAAACATAGTGTCAAACAGGAAAATGGTTTTGACTGGCAGCTGCCTCCTAGTTTTCTCTAGACAGCATTAGAAAGGGGACAAAACAAAATCCCCTGCTTGATCCTGTATTTTACAGCAATTCCAAAGAGAAAAAAAATCTTTGAAGTTTACTTTCCCAACACCAGAACAGAGAAAGCAGAAACAAAGTTCATGTTTTGGCTGATCAGTCTTATCTTTTATTATTAGTAGTATCCTACCTGTAATGAAATCTAAAATTGTAAGTAAAATAAGTATATCATTTATAAGGGCTTTAAAATAATAAGGCCTGACTCCCTGCTCATAAAAACATGTGAGGTTCATGGCCTAACCAGTAAAATTTCCACACAATTTCCTCAAAAGAAAATTTCCACCAAACAGAATTAACAGTTACATTTTCAATTTGGGAAGGTACATTTCTTTAATTTCTTAGAATGGAAGGTTATGAATGCAAGAGTTTGCCAGTCTACAGCAAACTGCATACATAACTTGCAAGATGGGCACCCTTCTAAGCACAGATCATCATCCCACAAAAGAGTGATAAAGAATCTTTAAGAAAATAAAGACAAATATCACTAAAATAGTACAAAAATACGAAACAGCCAGGCAACTCAAATTACAATTTAATACGGAAAACCTCATTCTATGAGCAAAATCCTACTCTAAGCGAACAGAAAAGTAACAACATCCTTGTGGCCAAAAACCAGACATGAATATGTTTATGCTGCTCTGTTTTCATTGCAGTCTTGTTACTATAAGGTAAGAGGAAACAGGACAAGTTACTGCTGGGGGGGCGAAGAAAAAAAAAAAACCAAAAACCCGACAAAATCCAAGACAGAAAAAGCACACACTATGGCTGTGCTCTTTTTCTGTGTCTATAAGCATAGACATTAGCAAGCTTGCCTCCCAGTTTAACTGCTCCTTCTTTAAAAGCTGCTGCCTTTGTTCAGCGTTGCACCAACTTAAGGAAAAAGATACTGTTCCTTCTTCCTTTCTTAGTATGAGCAGTCAGAATTTGGATCAGACCAATTACTTACTGTTATTAAACTTTTCCTGTGCTATTCAACCCACAGTCCCAGCCTACTTAAGCAGGTGAAAATATCAATTTCTGACAAAATTATCCTTTTTGATTACTAACCAAGAGTAATGCAGTTCAGCATGATGTAAGTTGCACAGGAGCCCAATATTTTTCTATTCTACTTTATTTCATTTGGGATTAAAATCTTGTAAGAGCATCGTACAAGGCATTGAGGCAACTGAAGCTAAATTTCAGTCCTAGCTTTAAATCTGATATTCCAAAAACATCATAGCATAGGTTAGCACCAGTACGAGGCTGCAGTCTCAGTCTGGAACAGCTTCCTCAGCTTTTTTTTAGGAAACGTCAACAACAGACAAAGCCAGAACACAATTCAGCAAGTCCAATGGCTAAAAATATGTCCATACTATGGTAGGTATTCAGAGCTGATGCCCTACATCTCTTAGAGTAACTTAAAAAGATTACAGTCTTCCATATTTACCCTCCCAACATAGGATGTACATGCACTACCTAAATTGGATATTATAAAAATCTAGATCTTTGGACATGTACTAGCACATGAGTAAGTGTTAAAGTAATGCAGATATCTTGTTCATTATTTGAATTCTAAATCAAATACGAAAAGTGTTGGCAAATCACCAATAGAGGCATTATTGCAACAAAAATTTATTAAAAATGCATGTAAAACATACATGTTTATGCATGCTGACTAGCTTCCAGACAGACATCCATAGAAGCTCTTGGCATGACACAGAGAATGTGCTGATTCTTGATACTAGTTATCCATGCTTTGCCAATAATGGTGCAGATAGGTGGGTTTTTTAATGAAATCTATACATATACACTGATACCACAGAGAAACTGGGGGGGGTGTGGATATCTTAAATCTGCTACAGTACATTTCATGAGTATATCAGCCTGTGGGAGATGCTTCTCTGTTTAATACATTCAGAAGCAATGGCACTTGGATATGAAAGATATGGCACCATACACTCTGAAGCAAAATATTAGTCCACAAAATTAGAAACAGTACGTCCCATCCTAGGGTAGACCTTATTTAAATAACATTAAATTATTTGTGAGAAAAAATATAATCTTACATTTTTACATTTAGAAACAAAAAGAAGATGTAATCCTACCCATGTGCCTTTGCAATCTAAACCAGACAAGCCAAACCCCACCTTTGGTAGTGCAGAGGGGGTTCTGTTAGATTTAATAATGGAAAGAAAAGAGACTGCTCCCTGGGATAGGTCTTAAGGCTCAGTTTGAAGGAGGAAAGCTTGAGTCACAAACACAAGGGTAGTTCGCCAATCTTTTATTTAGCAGAAATAGATAACCTAACAGTTCAGGTATGGCTCAAGAGATACAGGTGGAAATCTGTGCTCTGCATTTGACTCTCAATCACAGCTTCTCAGTACCTCATTTCCCTATCTCTGAAAGAGAAAAATACTGTTATACTTATTTCACAATAGTCCTGTAAGGATAAATATACTAGAGAGATGCTATGGTAGCTGAGCTACTTAACTATTTAGAATATGATGAAACTATATTTGTGCAAACATGCAAGCGCAATTCGCAGCTAGGACAGTGAAAAAGCATGAATCCTAAAAGCGCTCTCAGGCAGATCTCCAGCACTCAGATACAATGAGTAGACAGAGGAGGATTTCAGCTAAGTTCCATATGGAATGAAGATCAAGACCAGATGCAGCTGAAATGTGAATGGAGGAGCCATACAGCGATGTAGCTGCTACAGACAGCATCATGTAACTGGGAATACACGCAACACATGGGGCAGTTCCAATCGGCTGTGTTACCAGCTCCCCTGCTAAGTCATGTTTGTGAGATTTGCAGGCAAAAGTATTAACTGAGCCTTGAAACATTCCAGTTTCTAAATATTGCAAGAATCTTTAGGTCTACCTAGTAACAAAGGAAACAGACACAGAGCTATAGTCAGAGCTTTAGCATATAACAATGAATATGTAATTGCACTATTTGTACTAAACAAAAAATAAGTCATGAAATGTTAACTTTCTCCATGTGGAGTTTCATTTAACATGCATCTAGCTAGTACATATATTGCTGTTAATAAACCTCTAGTGCTTTTTTCTGCACCAGTATTGTAATGAGTGGAAACTATGAAGTTCAGAGCTCTAAGCATATGGAATTTTCCAGGTCACATGTTAAACCAAGTGCTGGACTCTGCTGGGCAGAGAACATTAAGGAGGAAAAAACCCTTGAATTCTAACCATATGTTTTGAAATGAAACAATATGCTTATTCTGTTACAGCTGAAAACGTTAATAACTGCTTTACAGTTAGCAGCAATAAAGAGGCACAGTAATCTTGAAACAGCATTTACTGTGGAATAGAAAGTAATTACAGCAAAAGTAATGAGAATGCCCAATGTATATATCACAAGTCTGACGTAATACAATACTGATTAAGTTATACCATTTCCATTGTAATATTTATTAGCGTGGTTATACAAAGATTTAAAAAACTGACAAGAATTAAAATAAGCGAGATTCTGTTTTCACTTATTCCATGCCAAGACTTCTGTCTTTTGGAGGGTTATGAAAAATAATCTGTCCTTTTACCAACAGAACTACGATCAATGGCAGAGAAGTGTGGCTAGTCAGAGTTTCACATTTAATTGCAATTATAGCATAGGTTCAGTATTCAGGAAAAAGAAAAAAAAAAAAAGCACATAAAAACAGGGTAAGGCCAGTGCCTAGAATACCTGGGAAGCGCATACACAGCTGCTTTGTATCAGCTCATGACATGACCCAGAACACACTGTACCAGGGAGTCCCCTTTGCCACTGGGGCAGCAGGAAGGGTTTTACTGTACATATGTCCCTGCAAAAAAGTTTGTTTTGCTTTACTAATTACAGTCATTCTCATTACAAAGTCAGAATTTGTGCAGGTTAGAAGTTACTATTAGAGTTTCATGCAATTAAAGGCAGGCCAGAAGATGAATTAATTGCACTCGAATACAAACTTATTCTTCATATTAGACTTAAACTGTTATAATCTTATTGGGGAGGTTTTTAGGTTGCATTTATGCAAACAAAAACACAAGACAAAAAAAAAAAACCCTGAACTCTTTCCAGCTCTCAGATTCTGTTCTTGATGTGGTATCCGGGATTATAGTTCATGACTTAATCTTGGCATTTTTCTGTTGCTCTGTCGTTTATATCACCCACATCTGCATCCAGATTTTTCACAACACAATCCTAGGGTCACTTAAATTTAGATATTTTTACTTATACAATACTAATTTATGAAGTTATAATCAGCAGTATTTTGAATGTCATGTTAATTTTAATGAAAGCAGTTACAAACAAAAGTCAGAATTTGTTTTCATGGAATAAAACCTGAAAGTGTCATAACACTACAAGCCCAGGGTATGACAGCAACGTTCCAAATTACTTAACAACTAACTTTTCACTCCAGAGATCAAAGATTTGTGGGTCTAAATTCAACATACCAACAACGTGTGTATTACAGGGCTAGAAAGCTTGAGGTCTTCTATTGCTTCAGGCTCAACCTGATTTGAAGGCAGGGAAGCGTGGTAGGATTCAGCCTAGAACATAAGGCAAACTTTGGCTTCATTTTTATTATGATAGTTCTAGTTCTTACGCTCAACATTTCACAAGCCAACACTGAAAAGAATTTGACAACAGCCCTTTGAGTTTAAAGGGAGCCCTTTTTCCTTATTTTTTTATGTTCCACTATATGCTAACAGAGAGAGTCTTTGCATTTGCCAAGAGTGCTGGGCATAGTCTGATGGCAATAGATAACTTCATACATGCAACTTCAAAGCAGCATCCAGGCATTGCTTTCTCTGGCAACGAGGATCTGCATGGTTTTGGGGGGAGAGTTACAGAGTAAAGAAAGAGATACCTGTGGTCTACAGCTACAGGCATAAGCCTCTGTCTTGAGACTACTGTAACCCACAGGTAAGCATTCAAGGCACCGGCTAGCTTTTAGGATGAACGTATCTATGGATCGGTTAGATCTATGAGGTCTCTTTCAGGATGACGTTTGGTGCCCAGTTAGAAAAGTACTCTTGCTACTACTTTCCCAGGATTTTGGTGCTAGAATTGAAGTGATCTTTGACCTATAACAGCAAGGAAAGGTAGAAAGGCATAAAAGCAAATGAAAAGAAAGATCTGCCAAACCTCAGAGCTGAACAATTCGTCTCAACCGTCTGAATTAAGCGCTGTCTCAGGACTGCTGTAGCCTGTGGGACGCAAGCAAAGCCTGCAGAATTCCAGCTATAAAGTTTTCACACTCAGAGTTCAAACCCAACTTCTGACATAGCCTTCATTTACCAGATTACTACACTGTCTCCTCTCCCTTGGCCTGTGGGTAACGTGCAAGCAGGCAGCAGCAGAATTCACTCCTTCACTATCCTTCTGGGCACTGAAACCCAACGGGAGCTGACACTTCCCTGTTGGCCTCCACTGTTCTAATAGCAAATACTTTGAGGAGCTGGTGAAGAGGGACGTGGTGACAACTAAAGATCGGTGGAGATTCCCATAAGGAAAGGAAAAGACAAAGTGAACAGGAGACACGATGACAGCCAAGGTAAAAAAAAAAAAAAAAAATATTCTTCTAAGTTTTGCCTCAGAAGTGGCCTGGAGCTCTCGGCAGAGCAGGGAGGCCCCTCAGCTCTCCCGCCGCGGGGCCCGCCGGGCACCCCTCAGCCACCGCCGGGCACCCCCCCCCCATTTCCCCGCCGCAGCCGCCTGCGAGACGAACTTGTGTAACAGGCTGGGGGAAGAAGCCGATCCTCGGCCGCGCCCCCGCTCCCTCCTCCCCTCGCCGGAGCCCGCCCGTCTCCGCTCCTCCTTTGCAGCCAATGGCACTAGGCGAGGTGGCTGCATGTGGTGGCGCGGACCCAGCGCCCGGGCTGGGAGGAGAGGAGGAGGCAGCAGGAGCTGCTCGCCGCTCGCTCCCGTCTCCCGCTCCCCGGGAGCTCCTGCCAGCGGGCGCCAGCCGCACGCTGCCCGCCCCCAGCCGCCCCTCGCCCCGCCGGTACCCGCAGCATGGACTCGGACTCCGGAGAGCTGAGCGAAGGCGAGCTGGTCTCACCCGCAGGTAAGGGGGCTGCCGCCTGACGGACCGGTACCGCCGCGCCCCGCTGGGGCTGGGGGCGGCCGCGCGAAGGGGGTGAGGGTGCCTCCTGCGCGCTGCTCTGAGGCAGCTCCGGGGCAGGGCTGCGCGGCTGGGCGCTGGGCAGGCACCGCCGCCCTCCCACGGGTCCCCGGCGCCCCGCGGCGAGGCGGCCCGGCGGCAGGGCAGGCGCTGGCGGGGCGGGAAGCCGCCCCCCGCCCGGCCGCCCCTCAGGCGCTGCGGCGGCTGCGGGCAGATGGGGGGGCCCGGCCCGGGCCCCGCGCAGGGGAGCGGCTGCCCCGAAGAGTTGCCTTCGGCCGGGACGCGACAGCCGGTTGCATTAGCGGTGCTGGCGTGAGTGTGATGCGTTGTGCTTTACATCCAGAGGCTGCAAAGTTTTGTTGGGCTTGGTTAGGGGCGCTCTGCTGTCACCCCAGCCCGCAGCAGTTAGCCCAGGCGCAGAGGGGGAGGCTCCCCCCTCAGAGGCCCGCCGGCTGCTCGGCTTTTGTTTTCAAGTCCTAACTTGTCACCAAAACAACATAAAAATGCTGCTGTCTAGCTGCTGCAGCCTGCATAGTTCTTAGATGAGACAGAATGGGGGGGGGGGGGGGGGGGGGAAATGATCTCTCCTGCCATTTCCAAGTCTCCACATTCCCCTGTCCTACAGAAACCAAGCCACTGCTGCTGGGCCATAAGCAAAGGCTGTTCTGCACAAACAGTAAGCAGGGACAATAAACTCGTGTGAAATCCATCGTGCCTAGGGGCTGGTTTGCTCTACTGGCACAGCAGGCGTGCCACAGAGAACCGCCGGCAGCTCAAGGCCACCCGCTGTCCCCGCACACACCCCAGGGTCCCTGGCTCTTCAGCCAGCGGCAGTGTCACCCAGCCAGCGGCAGGGCAGGCTGCGGCAGTGCCACACTCACAGCTGGCACCCAGCAGGTGCTGGGCCATCACGGACAACGGGTACAAGAAGGGACCTGTTCGACCTCCAGCTTCCCAGGATGGAAGTCACAGGCACCTTCTCTGAAGCCATTTAACTGGCATCTGGCAGAAGTAAGCACAGTTGGAATGATGTCTGAAATAACCCTATATTTCCATTATAGATCCAAATAGAAAGTTACCATGTTACATTAAGAGATCTTTGAGAAAAATCTTTTCACCATGACCTGTCCAGTTTAGATGTGTCCTTTATCCCAGCTGGCACCTCCACCCACCCCCAAAACCAGAGGTTTCCACACCAAACTGTTCTAACTGCAACAGGAAAAAAACCCACCCAGATATTTTGTGAAATACTTTAACTGTCCTAGTAATACAGCAGTGATTAAGTCAAAATAGGTGTTACCTTGTCTAGTCTTCCAGCAGAAGACATTTTTATAGCATAGACAAACCCAATTCAGCTTTAAATATCAGGGGTATTTACACTGATACCGTGCTTTGTGTTTTCTTACTTGAGACCTAAAGACTGAAATAAGGCTAACAGGTCAATAAAGCTCCTTATATTCAAAAAAGCTCCATTAGGCTGAACTTAGCAACAAAGACCACCAACAGCTATACTTTTTCATCCAAATATTCAGATCAGCGCATGAAGCACAAGTTACAAACATTACATTTGTAGACGAATGAATGTAATCAGCTCCTGCCAACAACTGACTCCTGAATAGGATTTTAAATAAATTAAAAATAACTACACTTGGAGATTGCCATAAGTGGTTTTTATGTCATCACTTGCTATCTGCCAAGTGTTGATGCTCATCAGTCTCCTCTCCTCTTTTCTATTCCTTCTTTGTACTATCTAAAAGAAGAAAAATCTGGTATTTTGACCATATGTGGCAGATGCCTATGCAGTAGAATAAAACTGGAATACAGCAAAAACTTGGCATTTTTGTCTTAACCACTGGCAATCATTTTTTCTGCACTAAAGAATTACTTACTGTTTGTATCCCCCATCCTCTTCCGAAAAATGCATTTTTGCTGGATTTCATTTGTTCTTTTTTTTCTCTGCTCTGCCATATGTACAGTGCAGTATCTCTCTCTATGTGGGTGTTCAGTAGTCATGCTGTCAGTCACTGTTGCAGGCACAGAAGCTCAGGGGTTATAGTGTGTGTTTCAGTCACCCCCCTGTTCAGGGAGGTGCCGCACCCCACCGATCCCAGTGACCACAGACATTCTTCCTGCAGTTTATAGGGCAAGCAGAGTGCCTCAGAGGAGTATTTGGGATGAAGTCCTAGTAATGGCTCAATTTTGGCCATTGATTTTAGAACAACTAGGATTTTGTACTAAAAGCAAGACCAACTCGAAGGTTTAGCTTCCTCTCTTCGTTACCAGTCTTTGCACTACCAAGTTGGTAAAGCAGTGACTTCAGCTTACACAGATAAAACTCCTTGTAGACACTGCCCACTTCGGTTGTGCAACTGTTCAAGTCCAGCATGATAAAATTTCTCACTAGGGCTCCGTGATGCTAATGCAATACAGATGTCTAAAAATATACCCCATTTAAGGGTTTGTACTGCTCATGCAATACTTACTCAGTCTTTTGCTCTGTCCCAGTGGAACAGCACCCCTACCATTCCTGGGGCTCACATGGGTGTGCACAGGACAGGAGGCCACCTTGTATGCCCCCACCATCTGCCACACATGCTTGGCTTCCAAGAGCCAGCTGGAGTCTTACTCTGAGATCCCAGCAGCCTCATTTCCTTTAATAGCCCACTTAAAGCTGAGTCTCCAAGGAGGCAGAAGTATTTTTTCTGTATTTATTCTGAACATGTTGTCATGATAGCATCTTCATATGTCTTTGGTGCAAACAAAAAGCTCCTTATACGCAAGTAGTATTAGCTATACTTCAAAACAACAAAAAGCACCACACCTCTGCATACAAGAACATCCAGCTCCACAGCCTTGGCTTCCACAAGTCCTCACACCCATCCATTACTGCTTCATATTTGAGTTCTCTATATAGTCAAAAATTTTTGGTTGGTGTTTGTTTGTTTTTTTTCCAAAAAGTGACTCATGAGACAGACTTCTATTAAGAGCACTAAGCTGCTTAGGTCTTCACAACTCTGAAAAAAATTATGTTGTAATGCAAACAAAGTTACATGCTTACTACACCTACCCTCAGTGAAATTTCTTGGATTTTACTGTACATGCAACTAGTCATATTTCCTTCCTTGTCCTACAGATAAGCCTTTGAGAACTGAACAGGTGATCTTAAAATAGAACATTGTTCTCATTTTTTAGTGTCCACCTATTGAGAGGTTGGTTTTTTAGAAAAATTCAGTAGAGCTATGGACTACTTTTCCCCAGCTCTTTCACAGGCAGCCTGCCACATGAAAGTATGATCCTCTGTGCCACCTTTCAGAGTAGCATTTTGCCAAAATCCAGGTCATCACCAACAGCAATGATTCTGCAGGGGATCTAGAGATCCCCCATGCAAGAGAAAGATGGCAGCAGACCTTCGTTTCGTGTGCCTTGTCCCAGGTCACCTGGCTGAAATGGGCAGGAATTTGGCCATATAAGCTGTTAAGTGACTTTGATTTAATCCTTTCTACAAGCTATTAAGTCAGAACATAGATTTCCATGTCTATTTTAATGGAACTGTTGTGTTACACTATAAACATGTGATAACTAGAGACGAAATTGCCTGTATGCTCTTTGAAACAATTCATTAATTTTATGAAGTTTAACATATCCTGGAGAGTAAACTGTTGCGGGTCCCTTCTCTGGCTTTACTCCCACTGAAGGCAAAAGACATTTGGCCTAGGAAAGAGCAGCTTGCTCTCCAAGTAGAGCTGTAAACTGGTGACAAGATTTTGAATTTATTTTATTTTTAAACATTAACACTGTGGAGCCTACAACTTTGTGTGGTGCCAGGGGTAACAAAACAAAGACAACCTTACCACCAGGCTTACATCCATAGAGGCAGTGGGAGTCTTACTATTGTCTTCCATAGGGCCAAGAGCTTACCCTGCAACTCTTGGCACAAAAATATTAATTTATGAAATAATTCTAAATGCGTTATCTGAACTCTCCCTGGACAATAAATACATAGTAAAAACAACAATAGGTTTAAACATTTACTGTTGTAAACCATCCCCAGACACAAATAATTTTTCTAGAGCTGTAATATTATTTGATTTGCAATGCTTAGCAAATAATTTTTCCTGCAGATAATTTATCATGCTACATGAACTGCCTGTACTTTTGTGATATTAATCTTTTAAGCCTGTTACATATTTTAATCACTGTTTTACAGAGTTAAAATGCCGTTCAAGAGCTAATATATTCTTGTAAATATAAAATTAATTGGAAAGCATGCCGTAAGATATTTAGCACAATTATTTGAGGCATCAGTAACATACTTATGTGATACAATGTGCGAGTAGGACTTTTGTAACTTTTTGCAGTGTAACACTGAACATTTGAACAATGTTTATCATGACAAAAGGTATACTTTGCCCCAGGGAATGCGTGTGTGTTTGAACAAGGAGGATTTTTATTTAACAAAGCCTTGTTTTGATTCTACACAGACAGTTCCAAGTCAGATATGCAATAATATTTATTGACTTTAGATGAGTCAGCAGAAGTGGTAAATAACAGCATGTTGTAAGTGTGGAAGCTAGGGGTAACACAAAAAACTCAAAATAGTTTTTTTGGGGGTTGTTTGGGGTTAAAGGTGCAGACTCTAGTGGATGCTTTTGTTACAAAATACTTTCTAGCACCTCTCTAATAAAGGGCTCTCCCCTCCGTTCTGCTGGGAAACAAAGCACAAAGCTAGCTGAAGAAAGATGGGCAGGCAACAAACCTGAACTAGCATGTCATGGGAACCCATGCTGCGGACTGTCTTGCAGGGCTTTTTGGGCCACACTGCAAACTGAGGCAAGCATGTGTCCAAGTTTCTCTGCATAGACACAGTGGGCAAAAGACACTTAAGGATGAGCAGGCAGCAGCTGTCTGTAAGAGCAGTTAGGGCAGGCACATGAGCCAAGAGCCTGGTTGGGAGAATTTTTTTTTTTAAATCTCTTTACTGTACCCTCCAGAAAACACCTGGGCTGCTGACTTACATACAGACCCCTCTTTAGCACAGTGACTGTCAGATTAGGAGCCTTGTCCAACCGAAAAAAAAAAAGAAACTTTGAAAGGCAAAAAAAAATTAATCACACTGTAATGTTAGTGAAGATCATATATAATCCCACTTAGGTCAAGTTGACTAGAACTTGGACAAGCAAAATAGATAGTTTAGTTGAACAGGTCAATTTCTTTAGAGTTCGGGTTTTTAAAAATCAAGTGGAAATATGAACTTCATGAAGCACTGATGGAAGCCCAAGCTCACCTGCTTGTGCAGTAGCAACATCTGTGGATAAGACTGCTAAGCAGCAATAGCTAATAGCGTATGAGGTAACATTCTTTTCAATAGCTTTGATAATTTATCCTGCTTTTGAGAGGATGGCATATGAAAATATGTAGCCTCAAAAGAACTTGTCATCATGGGTGAAGCAGAATCCAATTCCCAGGTAGGGACAGTAGGCACATGAAACAAGTTATTTTAGTGCATAAATGTTTGATATTCTTGATCCAAACTACTCACTTTCAGGACAGGGTATGCTGGTGCCCCCCAGACACACAAATACCATGCAGAAGCCAGCCACAACTTTGCCACGTCAGAGATAGCCTGTTTCTTAGGCAGGGAGGGTTGATTTTATACTTAAGTGAATACTGGCTGTAAGGGGCTCTCCCTAGTGCCAAACTGAGCTGCTCCCACCTGAAACTATGATGCTGCTAGCAGTCAGTGAACAGAAAGCCTCTACTTTTCCCAGTATATGGATATGGACAAGCCTTGGTGCAGGAATTTATGATGCCAGATGAAGTTCATAGATAGGAATATGAAGCAATATCCTGCCACAGAGCAATCATGAACCATTCCTGTCTGCCGTGCCAAAGGCCTGGGGTGAGAGTGGGTTTCATATGATGTGATATTTTGGCAGTAGTGGATGACCTGTACAAAGCAATGAATGCATCTCCTCAAAACCCTCACACTTCCCATTTGAGGAACTAAATCTTTTATCCTTTCTTCTCATCTACACTAAAGACTAAGACGACATCATGGGAAGGTGAAGTCACCTGATTTTGTTGATAACAGAAGAACAAAGCTATAAACCCTAGAAAAAAGGAAAACAGTAAGCCAGATAGATGAGAAAGTTCCTGAAGACCTGGCCACCTGAGAAGCCTTTGGTATTTGCATTTTGCTCACAGCATCAGCCTTGGGTTGACAGGCATTTCCAGGTCCCAGGAAAGCAGGAAAACCCTGTAACTTTCCAAGACCGCTCACTATCTTTTCTAGTAAACTAAGCAGGACCTGGCTGTGAGCCCAAGCAGCGGTACACAATCCTTTAAACTGTTTATCTATTAATATACTTCCTGGCCCTGTTTCAGCCCATGCCAGATAGCCTCCCACAAAATGTCCTGGCATGAGACAGAAGATAGCAGTGGCCAGTATGAATTAAACAACATTTGGAGTGTGGGAAAAAATTTAGCTTGCATTCAGATGGCAGTATGATGCATGTACAACAGGTTCTGTCCCAGTTTACTTACAGAGATAGACCATGTGGTCAGAGCAGGACACAGAAATTCTGCACTATTACCATGACTTCTGGTGCACAGCTCAAGGCTGTCCAGGCTGTTGGACTGCTTGTGGACCTCTCTCAGGGCAGCTGCCTTGGGCCGAGGCCTGGGCTTGAAGCCGTTCCCAATTAAAAGCATGTTATTTGCTCTTTTACCGCAGAAATACCTCTACCCGTTAGATTACAGGAGGGCATCCTACAGACTGAGAAGTCCAGTTGAAGGAGATTTATGGGAAACTGAGACTAACCTGTTGCTATAATCATGACTTTATACCCAAGACTCAAACATCTTCTAGGTAAGCCAAGCTGAGCTCAGACACTGGCTGGTAGCCAGTGATTTTTCTGTGCTAAGGCAGGCATCTTTAATGAAAACGTCTGAGAGAGCAGAAGTCACTTTGCTGTCTTCTCCAGTGGTCACTAGTCCCTTGTCTGTAGAGATTCTATTTTAAATCAAGTTTTATCGGTTGGTTTTGTCTAGCCTTCCTCCAGAGGAACAGAGTGATCAGTCTGTCTGTACAGATGTGGGTTTTGGCTAACATCTTTTGATGTAGCAACAGAAAATAGAGCAGGAAGATTATTTCCATTTCTGATACGAAAAAAAAACTTCACCATTAAGACATTCCCTCCGATCTTACTGGTGCTAGTTTAATATAAAGGCTAATCTTCTGAAACACAAATAGTAAAAATTAGCAGAATACCTCACTACTACTGACAAGCATCTCATTTCTGGCATTAACTTTGTTTATTCAAGTAGTTTTTCCTGTAACACAAGCTGCATTTTCTCTCTTTCTCTTTGAAGAAATGTATTAACACTGTTATGTTAGCATTTCCTTTCCAAACAGTTTTCTGTTTACTTTTAGAGCACATAGTTTACATGGTCAAATCACTGACAGGTGCAGATCAAACAAATACAAGTTTCTTAGACTTTCCAGAGTGAGGGGGTTTTGAGTATTTTTTTTTTTAAATGAAGATAACCATCTCTCATAATTTCTCCCAACAAAACTTCTGTGGTTTATACTGTTATGTCAGGTGAATGTCTATGGCTGTTGTTTACTTGCATTTCATTTTAACTTTGTGTATTTGTGCATTGTTTCCCTTTAACTCTCAGAAGTCAGAGGGAAGTAGGTTCAGAAGAGTGACCTTCATGTCCACCTCAAAGCAAGTTTGTGCCTTACTATTTTGATACTCATCAGTATCAGTAGCAGGTGCAAAAATCATCAGTACAGTCACTATGACGACAACTACTGGATTTCTTAGAAAATACTAAAGAATCAACAAGGAGAACTGCTGACTTGGATTACAGATTTAGGAACGGGGTAAAAAGTTCAGGCCTAGGTATATGTAAAGACCACTTCCACAAACTTTCTAGAGTGCCAGGACACACCATTCTGACCAGCTTGGACTAACTGTTGCCCTTTAACTATACCAGGACCTATATGACCAAAAGCAGAAGTTTTTGTTCAGTGATTAAACATCACCTTTATCAGAAACCAGCTTCTATCATATAGATTTAGCCCAACCTCAGCTATGAGGCCTCTCTGGTTTCTCTCTTACCTGTGTTTGTTTTTAAGAGTATTTCCATTTCATAAGAAGGAATAACATCACACTTTGTATTCTTGGAGCAAATATGGATGAGATTTCACTCTTGCCTGCACACACCCCCCAAAAAAACCCCCAAAAGCCCCCACAAAAACCAAAACACCCCAGACCGGTATATTCATCCAAAACAGTCACCACTGACATTTTTCCACAAAACACTTCCCCTTACAGAAATCTTATGAATTGATGGAAAGCCAAGAACAAATCATCTTAAGGACAGATAATACCAGTGTTCTCTGTAATTCCATAATTTAACTTTACAGTTTGGATTAAATCAGATGCCTTCGAACAGTCCCAGTACTTAGTTGTTAATCAACTGGTACCTGTTTATCTTCCAGACCAGAATATTCCTGTAGTTTTGAGCCTGCATTCCAAACTGTGACCTAGGGTTCTTTTTAACTAGTTTGTATCATTCACTTAAAAGTTCAAGAGAAAGTTGTGCTGATTTTACTCAGTGCTGGCTGTTTAAAAGCATAGTTATGTAGAGCCAGGAAATAGCTGCTTTCAATGTTATGTTGCTACATGCAACAGCTTGTGCCAGTAAAACTGGATGTCAGGACTACATCAAGAACAGCGAGTGGAACGGCATCCTGGAAGGACATGCAGAAATGCCTCATGCTTTGAAATAAGGCCCAGAACCTGCAGTGTACTGTGGCACACAGAAGACAAGGAAGGTCAAAAGCCTCACTGCACCCTCCCTTTGACTGCCACATGCTACCAGAGAGCAGCAGGAATGCAGGTGCAGAGATTTTGACTATATTTTCCATCTTCAGACCTCCAGAATCTTTTTCAATTCTTTCTCTTTCCACCCATCCTCACCTTTTACACTAGCAATTTGCATTCCTTCTCCAGATAACCTAGAACAATGTGACTATAACTGATCTCGCATTTCCCCATGCCTCAGCCAATACACTATTCTTTTGCAAGCCTCAGTTCTTCCAGTATTGATCTGATTCTTCTGTCTTAACTCATTTCTCAAATATTCTTGGGTTTATAATTTCTGCCACTATGAAAAGGAGTAACTGCTATCAGGTTACATTTCATGAAAGGGAAAACTGATGGGAGTAAGATATTGCCTTGTCTTTGTAATTAGAGGTATTAGAAACAGATTTGCCTTGCGAGAGGAACTAACCTGCCTCCTCTGGCAAACAAACAATATAGACAGTGGGCTTGCAAATGAAATTGATGTCATCTTGATTAGTAAAGCATGCTGAGAACAGGAAAGTTAATTTTATCTTGAAATACTGAAACTGGTAGATGCAATATTTGCCAAAAAGTGAGAATAGAATAGTGGCTCCACAGGTAACAAAAGCTTCCCCATTATTTCGAGTGCATTCCTGAACAAAGAGTTACTTGGAGAAACAGTATATCCTCACCCGTGTAAGATCACATCACTGGGCGTGAATAGTAGGTCCAGGGGAGAATTGCATTTCTCTCCAAGTACAGCAGCCTGTAACTGTCACTGATCAAATCGGGTCAGAGGAGGATGCTGCTTTCTAGTGACATATCTTAATTACAAGGAATAAAGGAAAACAGAACCTAGGCCTTTTGCAGTGTATTGTGATGAACCATGGTAAACTTGGGCGGGGTAGAGCTGTATGCCAATGTATTTTCTTAAAAGTTCTAATGTTTCATTAAAAGATATTGCAAGAGAACTCTCAGAGGTTGCCTCTAGAAAGCAAGCAGAAGCTTTGAACAGCTGTGAAGGCAAGAGATACTTCTAGAAACTAAACTCTCACTTAGGAGAAGAATGCCTCTTTCAGTGTTCTGCTGCTAACGAGACAAGGATGAGAGCACAGAAATACACAAGGGAGGCTTTAGGAAAAGGACTTGAAGTCGAGGAATTGACAAAAAGGTGTAGGTTCACCAGAACACCAACACAGCACCTACATCCACCTTTCCACTCCACCACGGACCTAGCGGAGCTGAATCAAACTCAAATCAGAGCTGAGCCTGCCCCGTGCAGGGCAAGCAGCTGCACCGACATCTAGATTTCTTCCATCACCAGGGTGGATAGAAACAGGGTCCCTATTTTCCACCACAGCATCTCTCTGATCACTAACTCTACATGCCAGACCCACCTCATTCATCCTCAGTCTGCAGCATCTTGTGTGTGACTGGCCAGAACTCAAGAGGACACATCATCCTGCCCAGCAGAGAGGGAGGGAGACAGGGAGAGCATAGCTCTGCTCTGGTGCAGCCCTTCCCTGCTTGCTTGGTATGGCACAGCAGGAGAGATGTGCTCACATTACATGGTTTTGCAGCCAAGATGTCTGTGCAGCTTTCAAATTCCCAAAAGCTATGTCTACGCTTGCCCATCCATGTACAGAAGATGAGTAACAGTTGCTCTTTTACTGCTTAGAGCTCTGTGTATTTACCTTCTAAAACTTCTCTAGGAAAATACTGGCTTGTCAATAGCTGAGCACTATTAAGACTGAGACGAGTGATGTGTAGGAAGAGAATTTAGGGTGATGGTAGGGGGAACCATTATTCAATGTTTTCCATATTTTCATATAACAGAATTTAATTTCCTTGCAGTCAATGACAGGCAGGTAGAAAGATGCATGTGAAATACCTCTGGATGTGCCCTCAAATAAAGCATGATTAGACATACCAAAAAACCAATGCAGGCAGCCACAGACTGCGAGAGATTTTTAAATTATATACTTGTTACTGAAACAGCTTTTCTGTATTTGTAGAGTTCCTTTTTTCCTCATAACTACATTTGATGGCAACTCTAATAGCATGTGTGCTATTATGTTAAACAACTAACTCCAGAATATTTCATTTCTTTCCTCATTTTTTACAGATATTAAAGCAGTAGTTATTCTTCTTAATAGGGATTATAATTTAGGGACAGTTGATGCCTGTGCTTAGTCACTTCATCAATGACTAAAATACAGAGTCTGTCTGCTCTACAGGTCATATGTTATTAAAGAGATTGAAGACAAATCTTTAAATAAGTACTTAGTTTGTTTTTAAAGCAATGTGGCTTCTTTACCATGATAAAAGCGATAAAAATACACATGACATCATACAGCTTATAAAACCCACAGCAATTTTATTGCTGACAATTTTACAGCTATCTACTTGAATTCATTTTGTTTGAAACTTGCCTTGGTCTAACTTTTTTTGAGCTGAAAACTTTTAGAGTACAAACAGCATGTGACTGAATATAACTTTTATATTTATATGTAAACTGGATGAAAGTAATTTTCCTAGAGTAAGGAAATGGAAATGCTGTGTATAGAAAAGCTAAATACTTTCAAGTCTAGACTTCAGTATGTTTTTTGACATCATCCCAAAAGAGGCAGAAATACAACAAACAATATAAAGGCAGCTTCCTTTGTAGGAACACACAGAACATCAGAAACAGCTTAGTAAAGAGGACAGCATTTTGCAGAAAGGAATTCATTATCCCACTGGTTCACTTTTTCACTCTAGTAATGATCATGCCCCATTACCATGAGTGAGGTGTATACACACATCAGTAAGACTTTAAAGCTAAATTTTAAATTTTTAACAAGTGTCAAGACTTGACTATGTCACAGAAGGTATAGGCTCTGCAACTCTTGAGAAGTACAGCGTGGAATAACAGCTCTGGGGAAGAAGAGAATGCTATGGGGCATTTTTGTGCCATCAAAATTGCAAACTGTTATTAGGGATATCTCTACCTTGCCATAGTCACCACCCCTCTCCCCCCCCCCCCCAACACACACACATTCCCGCCCCCACCCCCGCCCCAGGAGCACGGTGGTTGGGAAGCTGCCTCCCGAGGGAGAACTGTACACAGTGCTGCTGCTATGCTGGAAAAAACCCTGCATCTTGACCATTTTCACCTCTTTCTCAGGCCTTGAGGGTAGCACACCTGGATTGTGCTAGGAGCTGCAGTAGATTCTCTTGTTGGGTTTTTTCCTGTTTTCTTTTTAGCAGATCCACCAAAAAAGCCCCACTCCAAAATGTTTATATATGTAGACACACATAAGATTGGTATCTAAAGTTACTTTCACCTGGGCTTATATATACAGACACACGTGCCCATTTTGTGATGGTGCAGGGGAAAATGGAGGTTAGCTTGCTTAAACCAAACCATTTACAGTGAAACAGCAAGTAAAAATTAATCTCAGGATGGTACTACCTGAGCCAGGAAAAGCAGGGTGACCAGTTCTCCACAGCGCAGCTACTCAGGTAGAGCAGACATCACAGAGGAAATGTTAGATGGCTACATTTAAATGTTATAGGGAGGATGCTACTGTGATATGCCAAGATATGTCAGATTTGAGCAGATGGAATGCTGATTTGGGGGTTATGTAATTCAAAGCTGTTTCTAAGAGCACACAGGGATAGATACATGCAGAGTGACAGAAAATGGCAGTATTTAAGAAGCTTCACCATGTTTCCACATGCTCATTTGGAAAAAGATGGAAAGAAAATATGCGACTAAGATTTTCCAGGTTTTTCTTTTTTCAGTTTTTACATCATTAAAAAAGCAAAACAAACAGTGGCAGGATTTCTTTCTTCATATAACATCCCAGCAGGTATGTGTACTAGTAATACTGTGTTCATATCAAGCCCGGACTTCCACATTAGTAATTTGTTCACCAATTTAATAAACTGTAAAAGGTATTTGTCATTTGTATATCTTTTAAAACAAAACTTTGCCACTTTCCATTTCTGTTAAGTAACACCTTCCTGAATTTCAAAGCCAATAGGATTTGAGATTTAAGGACATTGTAAAGATACCAGTCTAATTTCTTTGTGCAGCCTCCCATATGATACCCTTTCAAAATGTGACGGATGAAGTACTGGACTGACAGCAGGGTTTTAATCACAGCCTTAAGCAAGTATTTCAGTTGTATTTGTCCTCCCGTTCCTCCTGGTCTGCTTTGTCTGTTTATCTTTACTATTTTTAGGTCAGGATCATCTTTCATTCTAAGTTTGTGCAGCAAGAATCCCAAGATGTTATAGTAAAAGCTAGTAAATACTAATATCTATGCAGTGTGCGGACACTGCGGATATTTTTATAGGTATTTTATGAGAGAACTTCCATCCTAGAGATAGAAGCTGCATCTCTGCAGTTAACGAGTCATCTTAAATATGAAAGATACATATGCATTCAATATAGTTTTTCAGAAATCTTTCATAAAAGGCTGCAGTTGAAGCACTAATTTATCTTAACCACACTTGACTTCTTGTCATATTAAACAGATGACTGCAATTACTTTTTTCAATAAGCAGTGCTACTGCACATCATAAGACAATAAAGGAATGGTACAAACAGAAGTAGAAAATTCATATTTTTTAGCAACTCAACTAAAGAACACACTTAGGATTTTTAGCCCATTTTTTTTCCATTTGCTTCCAATTCTAACTGCCTAGGTCTCTGGCAATGAAACCATGTTTGGAATAAAAACAGAACCCACAATTTGAAACTGTCATGCATTGCTTTGTTTTGCTTCTCCCTTTAATACATGAACCTCTTACTGAAGTGAGGAAAGCCTTTCACCCAAAGAATTTACCAGAACAAAAGTTCAGCAGAATTAACATGCTCGTGACTGCTGGCATATCTTCTGATACAAGTCTTTCAAAATATAGGTTGGGATCAAGCATAAAAAGAGCTCCTGATTAAGGATAGGACACGGGCTTTCTTCCATGGCTGTGACTGTGGTGAGTGTAAGACCACAGTCTCCCCGAGAAACCCACTGAGTGAAAAGTATTCCCCACAGCACGCAGAGTCACTCTATGTTCTTCATAACCGGAGTTTCAGTTCTTCTACATAAAGCAGTTTGTGTGGACTTTACATATATAACCCACCTACACTGTAACCTTCTCGAGAAGATGCTCGCTGCCAAGCTCACTTGTGTACAGGCCAAGGAATATGGACATTTTTCCAATCCTGTCTGTTAAGACTTTTCTGCAGGAAGCTGGCTTTCTAGGGTGTGAATTTGTGCTTTAAAACCATCTGCCCTCTGGTGCTTCATCTCAGGCAATACCTTAGTGGAAGGAATAACAAATCCAGTTCTAAGGTGACAAGAACTGGTAACCTGGCCCTAAATCTCAAATTCTGGAGAGCCAGACGAAACCTGTCCTGAAATATAATGAACTCCAAAATCAGGTCTTTTTATTAATTACTCCGACAGTAATCTTGCCTGTAGAAACACAGGTTGAAGATTTACTAGTAAACAGCTGTAGTGGGTAGTCTATTTTCCTTCTCTCCCTTATCAAGCTCAGTTTATTTAATCTAGAATTGAGATCACTACAGGACATTTTCCCCACACACATGTACTGGAAGATTGCTAAAGTTAATGCACACAGGGATCAATGTCTGCTGGAGACAGAACAAGAAGCACTCAGCATATTTGCAAGCCAGGGAGATTTAGTCTGACATTAGGAAAACCTTCCTAGCTGCAGGAGTTACAAGCACTGCATTAAGCTCTGAAGGGCTGTTGGTCTTGAACAGATTAGACAAGTTTGTCTTCCAGCCTGCTGGTCTTATCTCAGAGAAGGGAATGGATCAGATTATAACAAGTTCATTCCTTCAGCCTCATGTTTCTATGATACTGAAACAATACACAGCAATTCAAAGCTTAGTTTGGTGATGTAAACAATTTTCTACACCAAACCAGATAGTTATCCTGACCTTGCTTTCCATGTGAGCAGATAGAATGACCCTTGCCAAAAATCTGTCCTTAAGTCCATCTCATTTTCAACACCAATAGTCTTTTGGATACAACCTCCAATCTTTGTAGAGAGCGTCATTACTTCAGTTGATACCTGTGTAGAGAGAGCTCACCGATCCTAATGTTAGCCAAACAACCCCTGCTGGCTGCAACTTGAGCCTTGTTCATTCATCAGCTACTTATCACCAAGTTGCAGGTGATTTTTAATATAAACATTGATTTCCAAAGCATAAATGCAGACAGGTCAGTTTCAGAGGCTCATAAAAAGACACAGCTGAAAAAATTAAAGCAAGCCACTTGATTATTCTTATCCTTCCTTGTCTGCAGCAAGCTGGAAAACCACGGACTGCATTCAACTGTGAGATCAGGGTGCACCACTTCTGTGTATCTCATGCTATCATATCACATTCACAATCCGTTCTCATCTCCCTAGATTTAATTCAGATTAATCCCTCCCAGCATCACCTCGGGTATTACTGATCCTTAATTGCTACAGCAGGCACTGCCCTATAAACTCTGGCCTGCGTTCACCTCCGCGGAAGCCAATGTACCCGCAGAAGCCAGGTGCAGCCACCTTCTGTGCCAGCTGGCTTTGAAAGCAGAAAAAGAGCCAGTCTAAGTCATGAGCAAACTACCTGGAGATCTGTCAATAATATCTCATATTTACATATCGTATAGCCATTATTGACACCTACTGGCAGGCTTCCCCCCCCCTTAACTAATAGTAAAATATAACTATCTCCTGTAGATAGTTGTAGATGCAACTTGCCTAATGCCCACTAGGCACTCTGTGGGTGTAAATTACACCTGGAAAAAAGGAAGGTCGACTTCTGCTCAATTAAAAATAGACCGTTTACTCCCAGCCTGCAGACTGATTTCATGTTGCTTTACAGCTTAACAGCACAGTGAGGCCAGGAGGCAAATTAATGCCAAGCGTAGTTGCTGAGGAGCATATGCGCTTCCTGGAAAAACTGACAGTGCAATTTTAAAATAAAACCCCCAGATGTTTAATGTATAATGTCATTATAACAAAGCCATATATAGCAGCAAAGAAATGAAGGGGGGAAAAAAACTTTACAAAAGTAGAACTGTTCCTGAAGTGGCCTAAGATAGACTAAACACACCATCTATCTTAGAAATCTGATTTTTAACTAGAAATAAGAAAGGAGTGTTAGAACCTATGAATTATAGTTAGCTTTACTCCTTTCTTCATAGTGCTATAACTTTCCCTTGGAAAAATCTAAACAAGCTGACGTGGGGGCAGGGAGGAAGACTTTCTCACCTGCAAGAGATGAAAGAAAAGTTTGGTAGGTTATAGGTTACATCTTCACAGCTGGAGAACTCCAGAGTCCTGTTGTGAATTCCAGCCTCATCCTAAGCCATAAGGAAAAGGCTTGAGTCACCTCCCAGGGGCTTTGGCTGCCATGCAAGGGGGAGCAGGATGCCTTCAGGTCACTCAGCTGAACACTGGAACAGGTCCCAAGTTGCTCTGCTGAGTCTGTAGCCAGGAACACCAAATCTTTCATTCGGTTTTTATGAATTCAGAATATGGCAAGGCTAAGAAACCAGTCTTCGTCTCCAGACTACAGAAGGAGAAAGATGCAGGCTGCCTTATGGAGACAGGACTCTAAAGTATGGTCTTGCCTTCCATTTACCTGCAAGCCAGCCTCTGGGAGTGGCAAGTTTGAAATTTGTAAACACAAGTGTTTTCTTCAGATTTATCATACCGGGGAGACAGGGGAAAAGTCATTTTTCCTCTGGAAGAGTGTGCTACAGAGTCACTCTGGGTTATGCAAGGAAAGCAAATCAGACCAAACTTACTGAAATGGAATACTTGAGCAAGACTACTACAGAAAGCAATTAGCACAATATTCAGCTATTCTGTTCCCAGAAATGAACTAATCAAGCCTTGATGATATTTATTTGAGTATTAAAGGAGTTAAATGTTCATCTGTCTCTTAGATGAAGACAAAATACCTCAACAGAAAGCAGTTAAAATATAAAAAAATGGTATTCCCAGGGACCACGTGAGCTTACACCGTAAGAAAACATTTCTGTTAACACCACTTGAGTGTGGAGCACACACTTGCTTTTATGCTGGTTAACCCAACAGTTTTCTCTCTTTTTTTCAGATTACTAAAGAGTATCTCTGCTTTAAAAAATAAACAACCAACAAACCAACCCAGAAAGCCACACAGCCTAAACAAGCAAAAATTCAAATGCTGCCAATCTAACCTAAATATTAAAATCACAGAGTAAGCAGGAGTCTTAAATACACGGTCAGGCAGATCAGCGGACATGCTACCACACGTAGTGCCAGCAGAGTCAGCTCCTTGGCTCATGCAGAACTTTGTGGAATGTCCTGCCAGACACCACTATAAGTTTATGACTGAAGAATTACAGCTTCAAATCTTTATATGTTTAGATTGGCTTCTTTCAAAAAAGTTTTTTTTGTTTTTTAAAGCAACTTACACAAGCAGTTAGATCCATTCTCAGTTTTATGAGATAATGAAACACAACTGTAGTGAACACCCAAGCAAGCCCTGGTTCCACCTGTGCTTGCTGCTAGAGCAGCACAGAAGGACCAGGACAGCCCTGCCCTGTACCCACCCCCCAGCGCTGTGGGAAAGCTGCTGTCTCCTGCAGGGATTTTCCATGCAGGCACAGAATACTGTTGTAGGCTCCACAGAATGGCCACCAAGCTAGACCAAGGCTCCTTGCAGCCCAGTGCACAACCACTTGCTGCGGCAAATAGCCAGACAAGAACAAAGTACGTTGCAATACCAGCAAAAAAGTTTCTCACAGCCTCCCAACAATCAACAGCCCCAAAATCTCCCAAGTTGGAAGACCTAGCAGTAGTACCAAGGAGTTACACACCCACCTTGCAACTTGTGTGTCCTGTATTTCAGTCTTCTACAACCACCTTCTCTGTGCTCCCTCACGATGGAGAGGGCCTCCACCCCATGCCTCTCTTATATTTCAAGCACCAGGTGCAGCTGGTCAGTGGAGCCCTTGATTTGGTGATGAGGAGCACCTTGTGCTATGGGTGAGACAGCAACAGCAACACGCTGAGGCCTTGGCTCTATCCTGGGAAGGTCTTGCTTCAGTAAGGCTGGTGGATTCCCCCATTGCATCCTGGCACTGCTGTTCTTCCCTCGCTCTGTGCCAGGTGAATGTTCCATGGCAGGCTGCAGCACTGTCTTACACACATGGGGGTCCTGCATCCTGGTAGGGGTGGTGATCCTCATGTTAGCCATGAGCCTATCAGTACTTAGCTGGACCTCCATCCCTTCCAGCTGGGGCTTCCCCAGTTTCCAGAGGCTGTAAGCAGCAGCAGTATGACCACACATATCTCTTGTGACTGCATGTTTTGTGTGTCTCGTGCATAGACCAAAATCTGAATATGTGGCTCATGTCGTTTTGAGCCATGAATAAATTTTTAACCTCACTTTGGTACTTTGAAGTCTGTTCTCTGGTTTTCTGTTTCAGATGTTCCCATGCTCAAAAAGCAAAATATAAATAGGATCGCAGAGACCAATCTTCCATCCCTTCCAGAATAAAAATTACATCTGCAGTATTGATTTGCATATGCTACTTGCATATGTCATATGCAAGTAGCAATTGCAGAGTAGGGCTACGCAGCAAGGCATAAAAAGGTTCTGCAAATATTAAAGGAATTTGATTTTTAATTGGACTTTGAGCTGTCAGACTGGTTTTTAAATTCCATTAATATATTTAAAAGTCAGTGACAGCATTGTTTGTCTTGCAGTGTAAAATTGGTTAATACATAAAATAAGTTCTCTTCAGAGTACAGTGAAGCAATTTAAATGCTCGGAATACTTTATTAGCATTATGCAGAAAAACAATTACCAATTTTGCTATTAATAATATTAATACATTTTGTTTATTTTGTAACCCTGAAGCAAAGCCTAACCTTGCAGTTTTACTTTGGTAACACTCCCATCAAGTGAGGAGTTAGTGTTAGACATAAGTCGTTATGTGAGAAGGAAGCAGGAAAATATTTTTCTAAGGAAATTTTACAATTTTTTTGCAGTAGCTAGCAGGTATTATCAGCTCTGTGGAAATTACATGCTTAAGTGCCGTCTTGGACTGTGAAAATCACACTGTTAGAGCCTGCGAGGGACATAGCACTGAAGTAGGCAAATGGAAATTTAAAATTAATTTACTATCCCACTAGCAGGTTACTCTAGGTGGAAGTTCTCAAACTGAAAATGATGTTATTTGGGTCTCTTTTACATCCTTCACCATATCTTTCATGGTTGCTAAGGAACAGCAGCATTACATAGAGTAATCATCCCTACTCCATTCTAAATTGTAGTTAATTAGCTGATGTGTGAAATGGGATTCCTAGCATGAGAAGCAAGAGAGAAAGTTTATGTTTAAATGCACAAACCAATACAATTGAAGAACTGAGGATTCATTCTAAATCAAAATGTTCAAATGGCAAAAAGCTTTGGAAAGTTTAAATTTCCCAGAATGTTTTATAGTGCTTGGGTAAAATAAAGGAATCATGATTAGCTCTGTCCCAAAATCTTGCCTTTTGCAGACCTTAATGAAAATTCTCAGCTTGAGTGTGAAATCTGATGGGTACAAAGACAAAGGTGATGTGATTGGAAAAATTTTACAAACAAAAGGGATTTGTTCTCTGACATGTATAGCGTATACAGCAGGAAGAGGATTACAACTCAGGAGAAGGAGGGAAGTAAAAGATGCTGCTGGGGTTTGTTTTAGGCCATTTGAAGGTATGCTTCTTATGTGGAAATGAAAGAATCTTGTACAAATTATTTGATAATAAAAATGTTTAGGTCACACAAATATATCCAATTACCCTTGTTCATCTGCATTTCTTATTTATCTGAATAAGTTTAAACATCATGGTCTTGAACAGAAATAAGTCTTGACTTTGTCATTTGCTAGGAAATTTTCTGATTAGTGCTTTCATTGTACATAGCTGTAGTCAAGGGATTTTGTTATTTTGATTTCCAAACATGACTGCAAATTCGGTATTTCATTATTAAAGAACAATGAATAAGTGCCTGCTGTTTGAAGCTCAGGACATTTCTAGTAAATTTGTGGTGGCAGCAATACTACCTTTTAACTAAGTCAAGTAAGGGAATTTTAAGTATCTCAGAAACTGGTCGCTATGAAAAGCCTTTTTTTTTTCTGTAAATTTTATTTGGGGAGGATTTTCGTAACTTCTACTTGGAGAAGAAAAGAAAAAGTTGCTTCAGTGTCTTTTCCTTTTTCTTTTCCAAATAGGGATGTTCCAGAAAGTCCTTTCTAACACAAGTGACGGACTTCCCAGTTCTCACAGGGCAGAGACTCTCAGAGTAGCTAGGTGCTGAGTGCTGACATCAGTAACCAGCTAGATCTGCACTGCTAGACAGCCTTCATTTCAGGAGTTATCTGTAAGAGCCAGCGTGCTGTGTGGTGATGGTTTATTAAGCAGGATATACTCTGCAACCAAAACCCGAAAGATACTTGTGTTCATATGCTTTGAGAGCTTTCAAATTATAAAAATGTAGACAATATGTTTTAAATCCTTATTGGTTAAATATGTGTGTATTTGTGTGTGTGTGTGTTGCTATTTCCAGACTGAAATTCAAAAGTTATTACTCTGATTATCTCTCAAACCTCTATTTTCCTTCCCCTCCATAATGGTATAAAGATTGATACGTCTTGTAAGAAATCAATAATTATTTCATTGTACTACTGATTGGGATGGGAGAGGGCTTTTAAGGTGTATTGTAAATAAACAGTTTGACAGAGGGCGCAATGGCTGTGACCCAAAAAGAGGAGCTATGCTCATTTTTGAAGCGGCTAAGTGCTGTTTTGGAAGTGAGCTGAACAACTAGCTGCTGCCAGAGGGGCAGAAGAAGGTTTAAAGCGTGCAGTCAGCGGGGATGGCTGCAGCTCTGACCTGGGAGAGGCAGATACATTGCACAATGACAAGCACATAATGAAATGAATTAATTGAGCAGAACTGGGGGTGAAAGGGAGATAAGGCTTTCCCTTCTCCCATTCCTTCCTCTGTCCATCCCAGTTCTGACTGCAAAATTCGTATGGGTAAAAAAGATGTCTGTAAGGTACGCTTCAATAAGGACCCAAGGTCCATATACCGTTAAGAGCTTCTGTTGGTCTTACCCGCAGTTAATATTTTATACTGAAGAAAAATCTTCAATTCTAGCCATAAATGGCCATCCATGGTTGATTGTGGTTGGTAAGAGTTTTACAGAAGCTTGCTGGCTCGTGAGAATGCAGTTTTAAAAAGCACAGTGGATGTTCCACAAAAATCTGTTTAAGGGCATGTGTTTAAAGTACATAAATATATATTTTAGTGTGCCATTGCCCTGTGAATGTCATTGTGAAAATGTAGTGAGGTATGGTATCATTCAATGAAATGGCAAGTTTTGTTGCTGATGCCCAAATTTAATGCATCGTTTGATTGTAAGGAATGTTACCGGAGGGGCTGACAGCCCTTTCTGAGCCTGGCACAGTGGCTTTAAATTATCTTTTATGGGATTTATCTGTGAGTAAAACTAACCATGAGTTGGAGTAGCTCCGCTATAATAATCACAGGCTCATCCACCGTCTTGTGAGTGCTCTTTGGGTAATACCTCCCAGACTACCTCTGTTTAAGGACTGAGTAAGAACTGCACTCACCAGGAGTAGCCAGGGTTCTGACTGCCCATATACAATATAAGGGAAAACCAGAGCTATTCTACACAGACTCAGAAGCTGTCCCCCCTCTACCCAAGCTGTGTCATTCACTGCCTTAATTCTATTAGTCTCAGCAAGAACTACCAATGTATTGCTTGCCACGCAGAGAGGGGTGCACTGTCTTAAAAGCAATCAATTTAGATGTTAGTTCTGTGCCCAGAAAACGTGAGGTCCTGAACCCAGCCTAAAGAAGCCTTTACTGAAAACAGTAGCTAGTTCTGAAGGCGCCGACTCCTCAGCGTACGGAGCAGTGTGGCAGGGCGATTCCACCATGCCCCAAGGAAAGCGGTGGGTGTCGAACCGCGCCCTGCCTGCAAGTCCGGGTGCTGTTGAACGTTGTTTCAGGGAGGTTCTTGTAAAGGCTGTTGGAGATGCGGACATATAACAAATGGCTTTGGCTTCGTAAATCCTCTGGCTAAAACTATGTACGGCATGAGTGGCGACGGCCCCTCTGAGAACATAGGAATTGTCGCCGCAGAAAGGGAGGAGCTGGCCGGCCGCACAGGCGCTGGGCAAGGGCTGCATTCCTGCGTTCCCAGTGGTGTGCTCTGGCAGACCTCTGTGCTCCACTGTTTCAGCTTTCAAAAGGAGCTTTTGGAAAAAGGCTATGGAATAGCCACTCAGTTTCCACTTGACAGAAAGCAGCAGTTCAGACCCACTAACTGTAGATTCTTTTTAGAGAACAACCCTAGAAGTGAATCGGTGAAAGGCGTAGCACAAAATAGGCTGCTGTTTCAACTGGCACTTCTGTTGGGCTATTTCTGTCTTCCTCGGACAAGAATAATTTCCATCATTTTAAATCATTTTTCCAAGTAACACAGTCTGGTTTCATTTTCCAGCACTAATGGAGGAGAAACCATTATTTAAATCTTGTAACGATCATTGGAAACTAGATGCACCTGTAACAGAGCTAAATAAATACGGTAGAGACCCAAACCAGCTTACTATCTACTCCAAAGTGCTGGAAAAAATAAATAATTCTGATTGAGTGGCAAACTTCCAAGCCCAGCAATAAAGGCAGGCCCTATGTACTCTGGAGCAGACATACCCCTTCAGCACAGAACAAAATGAACTCTCCAGCAGCGGTGACTATAGCCAGCTATGGGAAGGCTGATCTGCCAAGGACTAAGCACTCAAGAGACTACTGCAGGGATTTTCAAGGTTTTGTTTCATTTTGCAGATTACTTAACTTTTCTTCGGATGGGACTGCTTATATAGTAAATCTAAGCTTACAGTTAATTGACTGTGTTTTCTTACTTACCTTTTTCAATGACATCTTGGAAAAAGTTCATGGGCTGCTCTGGTCTGGGTATGTTCGCTCAGGTCTGCAGCCTAGGACTCAGCCTAGATAAGGAACTTTCCATAACACACTTCACCCAGGAAATAAACTGAAACCTCTGCGGAGAGCTGTGACATTTTTGCTCTGTAGAGAGCTGGTGCAGGTGTTACATAGCACATGAACAGTAGTGCATAACCTCTGTGTAAACTTCTGAGTTTCATCCAATACAAGTAGGAAAGGGAATGCTTTGTGATTTAGAGGATTTTTTTATTCAGCATTTTTTATTTTTAATTAATCTTTGTTCCCCTGCTAATAAATGGGGTCACGGAATTACATCTGTCTCCTTGCATAAGTTGGACAGCATAGGCAGTACCACAGAAGTCAGTGTTTTCTGTGCAGGCTTTTTAACATGGTTGTTATCAAAGAATGAACAATACAAATATAAATAAGCCATCAGAAGTTATAAGCTTTGAAGCTCTGTATAACAACTGGTCCTAAATAAAAGCAAGAACTTAAGCACCAGCAGCAGCAGTTACATGGACAAGAAAGAAACCTTTCATGTAGTGAGTACCCACAGAGAGACTCCTACTGATCACCACCACATGAAAGGATACCACAGAGGAGACGTGTGAGACTTCAGTTGCACGAGGTTAATACGTTATCTACTTGAATCATGAAACAAACAGAAAAAGAACACAGGGCACTGAGAAGTTTAAAAAAAAAAAAAAGTCAGCCTGATTTAATTGGAAAGCATCACTCGACTGGCTGCTTTAGTAATTGTTGGAAGCCATCCCGACTCTTTATATATTTAGAAGTGATATAATTCAACTCATAAATAATTTCTTAATAACAGCACTCCAAAGTGTGTGATTTAATCATGCAGAGTTTATGAGAAATAGGATTGGTTTTGTGCTTCATACATTTAGAACATTTTATGACAACAATAACTTTTCCTGTTGTTTATATTTTGGAAACAGGGTATCCCAATAAATGCATTTGGTATTCTATGAAATGACAAAGGCTTTGGACGCTAGGTAATCACAAATGCTGAAACAGTTGGTAGTCAGTCCTGTGGTGCCACAGAGATGAAATTACAACATCATTAGAGAAATCTACATAAGTTTATGCAAGACTAGAGCTGATTAAAAGGCAGTCTTCACGCTGCTGAAAGACTAGAAAATCAAGCGGTGCTCTGTTGTCATTAAGAATGAAAAATTTCCTGAGCAAATTTAAAAATATATGTATGTATATACATATTTGTGCATATATATACACAGGGGTTTGGTGGTGGTTTGTTTTTTTTTTTCCCAAAAGGACACTGAGGCTACAAGACCAAGGTCAATTATCAGCTCTGTTAGTGTGAAGAGGAGCAGAGAGCTGGATTCCCTATTGCACAGAAGAAACAACTCACCTTTTCAGGGAAAATCTATGCAGCAAAGCTAATGGCAGACAGACAAAGAAAAGTCTGTCTGACAACATGGGAGATCGACAGGAAATCATACGGAATTTTGTAAAAAATACATGTATTTCTAACAGTATTTCAACCAGTCAGCATTTTTCATGAGAACAGCTTAATAATAACACTTCCAGCTTATCTTAATGCTAGGGATAGCCCATAATTTATGAATTTCCCTGTTCTCAATTCCTAAGTAGATACAGCCATAGTATCTGTCCAGTTGTAAGTCTCTTTAGGTCCAGAGTGATTGTTGTTCTTCAGTCAACCTATTAAAAATAAATCTGATGAGGGGAGTGCTCCCTTGCTTGATAAACTGGTATAGAACTGTACTGGTTTATCAGTGCAGGTGGCATTATGCCAATGTGCACCAGAGGATTTAGCTTCTTCAAAAGAAAAGAAGAGCAAATACTTTCAGAGGCTGGATCTGTACCTTGGGACAGGAGATACAGGAAAGACCACAAATCCTTTTTGATTCAGGCGTTATGTTTTTCTATGACTTCAGTGCAAATTTTAGCAATGCTCTGACTCATCTTTGGGATATTACTCAACCTGGCTATTAAATATTAGATTGCATGAGCAGGGTTACCTTAGCACGGGCAAAAATTTAGGACATATTTGGAAAGGTACAGCGGGGAGGAGGGATCAAGATTTTAAATTCAGTTTCACACGAAGTTCTGTTCATGGTACTCAGAACAGACCCTATAAAATGACAAAGCAATTTACATGAATAAGTTTAAGCAGGGCTTGGCTGTGAAATCCCTGGCTGTTAAAGAAGCCTGTTTTGATTAGTTTCAACTTGCTTTGGGTTTAAAAAAAGTAACAAATAGTGCTGAAAATCAGCGAGGTGCCAAGGCTGGCAACTGGGAGTCCCCTGAGCCGCCAGCCATTCTAATCAGGGTACCGCTGAAAAGCGCTGTTTTGAGAGCTGTTCTCTGGCAATGCAGAAAGAAACGGCTTTTCATTCATTTTCTTCCCACTTCAGTGGGTTAGTCAGGACTAACCGAGTAGAATAGGCTCATTATTGTAACTGCTCAAAGGGTAAGGATTTTATATTTTTATGTGGAGGTGGCTTTGGTGGTGTTACTAACCTCTCACAGTTGGTTAGGACTTCAAAGGCGTTACTTTGTTCCACTTACCACTTAGATAATTCAGTTCATTTTTGTGCATCTCAATTAGGGAAAGCAGACCAAACAGCTTTACTCACTGGAACTCATTCATGAACTGTGCTGCGATGTAATATTGCAAATTCTGCAAGGAATCAGAGGAAACTTTTACCACAGAATCTTTTGAAGTGTCCACCTAAACCTGTCTGTTACCATGACATTTAGCTAAGCATTTTCCCAGCCCCAAGTAAACACGAAGTCTGCAACATTACGCCAACTGTAGCCATCTTAAGCTGCAAGTCCAAAAATACAGCTGAAGGCAGCAATTAGAAGGACACTTTGGGAATTGCTAGAATTACAAAGCACTTTTGATGGCGAGTATCACATTCTGTATTGCATGAGAAAGAAAAATGTAGTTGTGAAAGGGAAGCGATGACCCTTCTGAATTCTGTGCCTTACTTCTGTGTTATCCCGAGGGTTGCATCTGCGAGCGTTTGCCATGCTAACATTTCTGTAGGGATTACTTACCAGTAAAACAAACGGCTCCTTTGCTGTGTCAGCACTCCAGAGGTACTGACGTGCAGAGAATGCCCCATTCTTTCGATTTTGCGTAGGCATTGTATCTTATCTGACGCAACCCAGAAGGTGGTCCTTAAAGGACATAAGGAGGTCCTCATGAAAGCTACCTTACTGAGAAACCTCATACTGCCCTGTACTTACCTGCTAAACATGTATTACCCAAAGCAGTCCCTGGCCATGTCAATTTTCCTTGGCCCCTAGAGTGACAGCACAGCTTATTCCTGCAGCGAGAGGAGCTGAAGCCACAGTGTCATAACTGTAGCCCTGTGTTTGGTGAACAGTTTCCACCTCTCTGGCATTACTGCTAGCACACTGAGCGGCACGCAGATAAACCTATTCCGAAGCAGGGAGGAGAGCCGGGGAGTATTTGTGTGTCTACTGAATGAGTACTATAAAACAAGATATCCGAGAGGACTTTATTTTGTAGAAATAAGGGAGGAAGGAAGAGTCCATTTAGCTTGCACCTTTGCCACTAAAGAAAATAAACCAGGTGTGTTTTGTGAAGGGGATGAACAAAACAGGAGCTGCTGCTATTAATGCAACACAAAATGTCTATTAAACAGCAAAGAGCAACTTGATGCACTCAGTGTTGTTCAACACTCCCCATCTAATCTTTCCTCACCCAAGTAGAGATATGTGGTAGATTTTCCAGGTCAAATGAATACCTGCAAACAACTGGGGAAATAAATAAATCAAAATATACCCTAAAAAGAAATATACCCTTACCATTTAGACCATAATAGACATTGTCAGAGGTGTAAACTGGCTTTGGCACAGGTTTTTATTTGAAGATTAAAGTCCATTTTTCTTGTATGACAAAGAACAGGGGAAAAATTACACAAGCAGGACTTGAAGAACAGAGTGTGATTATAGTTGCCCATATTTAACCAAAACACATTAACTAGCATATGTGATAAGAATGACAGCCAAGAAGTAACACAGAACTAAGAGTTCCAGAGATCTTATAAATCATGAGAGCTTGGTAGAATTAGCCTATGATATTTCAAAACTCTGAGCTTTTTTGATCATCTACTGCACACATTTCTCCACTCCTATCTCTGAAATTGTTTTTTCATTTGCTGCTTTGATGACCTGTGCCTTTTATCTCTTTACTTCTGAAGCTAAAGCAAAGATAATGCCATTAAAAGTCACTCCTAAATCTAGCCATTGACACAAGTAATTTATATTCCCATATTCCAGATGAATTGCATAATTATTTTATGAAAATAAAAAGGAGGAATGAGGCAAGAACAGACACAGTAAGATTTCAGCTTCTCTGTTTGAGAAGTTGCCATAGTGAAAAATAAACATAACTGAAAGAAATCAGAAAATAGTCTTCTGCATTTACTGATCCAGTCCTCAGTCTGGAGGATGAGAGCCTAAGTATGAGAAAGACAAACTTTTTGAATTCGGGACATTAATTCAAGCAGTGGTCATCATGCAATGCATGGTTATCCTTTGGTAGCAGTGGGAAATTAGAATGGTAACACCAGGCATTCTGTACAGAGACAGTACAGTCTGAGAAACATGATGCACAGAATCACAAAAAAAATATGGTTGCTTGGGATACATCTGTCCCCTTTAAATAGCAGGTTCCCTCTAAAAGAATTACGAAAGATCACCTGATGCATATTAAGTCCATCTTGGATGAGAAATGCTTAGAAACAAACCTATGTATGTCATGGAAAGCAGGAAAGCATCTTTGGCAAAATAATCTCCCTATCATCCATGACATCGTAATTTTACGTGGCCCATTTAGGCCATTATCACCGATATCAGTAAAGACTTTCTTTCATGGATCACTGAATATAGCAAAAGAATTCTGATCTATGCAAAAGGAGGTAGAACCGTGACTTAAATCTCCTTACTGACATGCAGCCTTAGGATCTACAGGTATTTCAGAGGCAGATCCTCGTATAGCAAATGCTTCTCCACAAGGTAGCATTTTCTTACCTTTGAAAATAAAAAAAGGGCAAGTATTTTCTTTAAATATTTTGTTTTCTGTTATCTAGATACCTAGGTAACTTTTTCTTATCACAACACCTTGGCCATTTATTTCAATTTTTGTAAATTTCTGTGTTGAAAGAAAATGAAGGAGAGAGCTGCCTGCAAACGCATATAATTTCATTGATTGATCTATCAATACATAGGTTGGGTAATGTTTGCTTTTTAAAATAAAGAACTTCTATATGTAAATGTAAAGTGAGAAAGTAATTAAATGGCACTAGAAGAAGCCATTACAGGCATATCCAAATGAAGACGTTCAAGTCTACACTTTTTAAATATTGAAATATGATAACGTTGCTTTTATGGTGTTGTTCTGGTTTTTATTCTGGAATAAAGCAGATAGCTGTAGATTTGTCAAGCATCTGTAGAATTTTACAGAACATACCCATCACAATGTTAAAGAGATTTATCAGCTTCCATTTGACCAGTTTACAAAGTACTATAATTATTACAACTATCTAGATTAAGAAAATCAGTGCTGCCCTGAATAAATTCTTGTGGCGTATCATCAAATTTACAGACTTGTATTTATAGCATTAATAATCTCACTTAACCAAAAGTCACCGGATACAAATCTCTCCTCAGTTACTGTCTTAGGATGTATTCTTTGTGTGAGTTCCAGGAAGAAAATGCATCAGCCAACGACGAGCATGAAGATGGGACCAAAATGTAGACAATAACAATTGACTTTTTTTTTTCTTTTTTTTTTTTTTTACCCACTGTTTCCATTTGTCAGAAATCCTGCAAGCTATAACATGGTGCTTGGATTTCTAAGAAGTCTCTAACTATGTAAGAGACAGGGTTCTGGCATTTGGAGTTTTGTATCTCTGAGAAAAGCTTTCCACAAGTGATTTCTGTGTATATTAAAGGGAAATAAGTGTCCACCGATGCGATATCACACAGTATCACTGGACTGCACTTAATGAGAGCTCCCATAGTGGGAAGCCAGTCTGAGAGGCTCACCGGGATGCCTGTTTGCTGTAAGAAAACGCAATTTTATCACGAGTGTATTTTGCATTGGAGGGATGGCTGTTAAGGATGCTGGAAAAGTAACGTTTCTGCATGTGTTTTGTCTGGGCATAAGTATTTAGTATTTGGGGAGAGAATATTGAAAAGCAGCAAGTGGTAAATCACCTGCAGGCTTTAGGCTCGAAGAAAGGACAGTCAGGCAGCTGACTGAGGGGAAGATGCTGGTAGCATCGCTCCTACAACAAACCTCGAGACCTGTGGCCAGGGAGGGCCCAATTCTGCCAGTGGCTGGAGAAATGCAGGTGAGCAAGTTCACCCCAAAGGCAAAGCCTGAATAGTTCGCACTGTGCCAAGGGGTCCTCAGCAACGCCATCGGGCCCAGAGGAAGAGAACAGATTGCTACAAAAGAAACCGTTTGAATAGACTTGGGTGGGAAAAAGGAAAAAAGAAAGAAAGAAAAAAAAAGCGTGCCAGCTCTCGAGTTTGGCAGCAAAATCGGCTCCACTAAGGTGAGGTCAGCAATTTCTGCTCAGTTATTTGCCAAGGGAAGCTTCAAATATATTATAGTGTAGGGCTTAATAGTATAACACTAGCAGCTCAAATTAGCATTAATTAAAATGAAGTAAGAACAGACAAAAGAGCTCCTCTTCCAGACCTTTCATGTTGAATATGTAATGTGCTACGTCTCTATGGGGAGGACTGCGAACTTTCTCTCATTTGGCTTAAATTATCCTGGGAAGTTTCATTAAATTAATAAGGAATTAGTAAAATGTGATTTATTTTAGAGTATTGTTCAACTTGATGATGCAGTTTATTTAAGTGTTCCTGCTGGCGGTGTATTCCCTGTGAGCAATATAGCAATACCTGTACACAAACGCTGGATTATCATTCCCTGGGCTTTGTGGTACAAACCCGTAGGAAACTCCTGAGATCATTTTGGTGTATGAAATAACAGTAACGAATGACAGGTCCACAGTCATTGCTTTTTACCGCTCCAGTCTCCATTTAAAAGCGCATGAACATACCATTTGAGGGAAGGCTCTCTGCAGCCAGGACTGCTTTCTGCTGGTGGCGGATGTAATTAGATGTGCATGTCCCTGGGTTTGCTACGGCAACTGCAGGAGCTCAGAGCAGGAGCTACGGATAGAGGTTGTTTCAGGAAAAGAGGAACCCTACAAAACACATGAGCACAGCAGTCTTGTTTCTCTAGACAAGCATGTGATAGGGATTGTTAGACCCTCCTGCTAAAGGGAGTCGGACCAGTTGTTGGAATTGGGGTCGGGGTGGTCTGGCCCATCCTCACCCAACAGTGCTCTCTGGTGGGTTCCTGCACACAGCTGTGCAGACCAGGACTGTTCTTCAAGAAAGGAATTAATGTTTTTCTTCTTTGTAGAAAATACAGGATGGGAAACATGAGATGGGCAGAATGCAGTTTGTTCCTCTGGGACTCATGAGAGCCGAGCAAGGAGTGGATTTTGTCATGCTGCTTCAGGCAGGAGGACCACTGAGGCCAGCAGAGCCTTAGGGCAGGACTAAGAAATGGAAGACCAGGTCTCTAGGAAAGAAAGATTTACCAAGTCCTAACAAGCAGTAAGAGGAAACTGAGCAGTATTTCCCTTCAGGCAACCGCTAGACTATCTGAGGAAGCTCCACGGGTGTTCATTCTTTGAATACTGTGTCAAATCCAGGAGAGCTGAGATTGGGCTAAGCTCACCTTTGGAAACTCTTGATCAGCCTCAAGAAGCTTCTGTGCTTTGAATGGCTCTGTTGGGAAACGCAGCACGCCAGTGGCTCTGTTTCTTCAGCATGTACTGCAGACGCTCTAAAAATGCACACCCAACATTAAGAAAGGGCAAAATTCATCAAATTACCTTCAGAAGTAGCAGTTGTTTTGGTGGAATGAGGTTTTGTTCCTAAGCACAATTTTTTAGCAGAACTGTGGAATTGTCTATTATTCTGTTCCCATTAACCAGATATAAAGGCAGCAGTTCTGCTGGCATCTGAAAGAGCGAGATGATAACAGCACGTGGGCCGCGCTACATTTCTTTCTCTTAAAATCTGGCTGGGCCTGATTCAATTCATGTACAGTCTCTCTGGAGACTGTTGTTACTGCTGTATTCAGAGGCAGTGTTTCTGCGTTCTCCTGAATATTCAGCTGGATGCTTTCAGTACATGTGTAGGTATCACCAGAAATAAACTCAGTACATATGTATCCAGAGATTTCACAGAACTGAAACCTCATGAGGGATGGCACATTCTACTTATCTGTGTTTATCATTGAGGCTTGTCCTTTCAGGGTTTTCTTTAGGTAGCATAAAGGCAGTGATTTTTTTTTATTTTTCTCCTGCAAATTCAATCATGACTCTATATAGCTGCAATATCATCTAATGAGGGTACATACATACATACATATATATATATATATTTTAAAAAACCCACAACATACTGCTGTTACTCACATGCCTCAGAAAAACGAAACAGACCTCCCCAGAACTGTCTTGACCATTTCAGTACTTTTCCAGCATCATCTCCATTTCAGCTTTCCTGCGGTCAAGAGTTGCACTTAGAGTGAACTACACCACGGGTGGTTACAGCTACTGCTGCTAAATTGTTATTAGAGACTCCCTGATGACAGAAAGGGTCCCTGATATCAGGGTACTCCTCCTGGCATATGTTTTGCAATATGTATACACACAATGAACAAGATAAAAGTACAAAACCAGATAATCTTCATTAGCATTAATCCTCAACAGGAGCTTTGACTCTAAGATATTATTTATGCTACTTGGGTCCTTACATCGCTGTGAAAGTACCGACACCACGCTTAGCACTTTAGATTAAACCCATAACAAGGAAAACATTATATGTAGCCTAGTTTCTCCTCCCTTTTTTCCAGTATAACCTCAGGATTTTTTCTGTCATTGGTGTAAGACAGCAAGACACTTTAAATTTTGGCAGATACTATTCATGCAGATCTTGAACCGAGAAGGAACAGAATTGACCTGCAAATCCACCGTACTGAGTTTTGTGTCCTTCCACAGGAAATCACGTTTGCTCTTACTGTAAGACTCAGCTTATATTTTCATTAGGCTATACTAAGGTTTTCATAGTTTAAAAATTACTCCTTTTCATTAAAGAAAATGCTGCATAAAGAGTGGTCATTCTTTATGACAGGATTGCAGAGAACAAGTATGGAGAATACAGCAGGTGGTCTAGTTCCTGGGGGATAGACAGTTACGTTTTAGTCTGGCTTTTTTTCACAGGCTGGAAGCCATCACATATTCCGTTCTTAGTGTTTTGTGCATCTTGATCGGATGCTTGACCTCACACAGCAGAGGAACAGTGCAGACAGGATCACCCAAAGGATACGCTGAAGTCCAAATCAGGCTTCATCTTAAAGGAAAACAGGGTTGTAGATCACATCTGAGGCATGAGGCAACGTGTGCTTTCTTCCTACCAATAAATCCCCAATCAGATGCACAAAAACTTGTAAGAGATGGAGAGTGTGATGAATCCCAGCTGCATTGACCAGCGTTAATTTTTCCTTTGGTCAGTTTTCCATTTAGAATCTGGGTTGGCCATCTCCCCAGCAGCTAATCCTTCTCTAGAGGCAGGGGGGAAGGAAAAAAAAAATAATCAAGAATTCCACACAGCCTAATATTCTGCAACTGTGAAAATCTACTTTTTTTTCTTTTAAATAGCCGAGCAAACAGTGAAGCATTGTTTAAAACAATAAGTAAATGGAGACTCTTCTAGTTTTGTTGTCTTCTTTTGGGAACAACAGTGAATAGGCCTAAGCAGACTTTTTAAGTACTCCATGGGGTTTGCCTTTTCAGCTTCAGCTTTGCTGTTGTTAAGAAATACTTTTCTAGCACTGTCAGACTGAAAACAAGACATTGGTTTCACCCTGGATCACCAGTATCGATGCCTTCGGTTTAGATCTTTCTTGTAAAGGTATGCAGATTGCCAGTGTTTGTGTGTGGGCAACTGTTTCTGTATAGCACATGCTTAATGTGTTCTCTGTTGAAGAAGGGAAAATAACCCCTAAACTACAAGGAAAATGAATTTATGCATTTGCTTGTCAACCAGGAGAAGCAGATTATATTTTCTTTTAAAAAAAATTTAAACTTGTAACACCATTGGTTCATTTATAACTATACCATTGAACTAACTCATTGAAGATGGATTCTACAATATTAATTCTGATGGTTGTAATCGACCAGCAAACAGGTGTTGTTTCAGCAAGGCCTTAGTGAATTTGTTAGAAGTCTCTAAAAAAAATCATCATACTTTTTTTTGGGGGGGAACCTACTTCGTATGAGTTAAAAAAAAACACAGCAGGCACCACTCAGACACTGATACCATCAGCAGCTCTTCCTTAGCAAAGGAGGATGCCCTCAGGTCTTTTATGGACTTGCACAAGCGACATCCCCATCTGGTGTCGCGCCTGTGCTGTGAAGCTGCAGCACTAAGCATCAGCTAATTGGAGCTGGGCAAAACAGACCTGGCTGCTTCAAATGGCAATGAAATTCTCACTGCCCTGTTTGTGCGGGCACAGCACGGACCTGTATCCTGTACCCTGTTATGGTAAGCGAAGTGTAACAGTTCAAATGTTGAATGGCATGGTTTGGTTTAAGAACATCAGTCAGTCACACGATGAGGACATAGGTAGCACCCACGTACCTTGTAAGTAATGATGCTGTGACATACAAAATATTGTAACTAGGCATGACTCAAGATGAGGGTTCAGAAATATTTCTTTAGTAATTGACTTACACACCTGCAGAATCTCTTCTATCAATAGGTTTTGTTTGGTTTTTATTAGGGGGGTGGTGGCGTTTGCTTGTTTGTTTTTGGTTTTGTTGGGGTTGGGGGGAATGGTTGGTTGGTTCATTTGGTTTAAGAACATCAGTCGGTCACACAATAAGCCACACTTCAAACTCCCTTATGCCCCTATCAAGCCCTCATGTCGCAGCAGGTTTGACATCCTCTGTTTTCTTTAGTGATAGTCACATCATGGTCCTAGTGTTCCAGCTGCATTACAGCGGTAGCTGTGCCTATTTGTGCCAAACAACAGGTCTGAATGTGTTGTAACCTATAAGCCCTCATCTTCCACAGCCCTGTGACTTAGTAGCTGATTTGTAAGCACTTATCACCATCCTCAAAATATTTTTTCTTTTAATTCACTTCCCCCAAAGCACATAAGCAAAGAATAAAGATGAGAGAATAAACAGTTTATGCATAGGGTTAATTAAACTTTGTTTTCTTAACAGTTTTACAAATGTTGTGATCAGTCTAGAGTGTCTGCTACTGACTGGGGAAAGTGAACTGCTGTCAGAACTTCTTGCCACTCTTGTCCTCTTCCCCTCATCTGACTTTCTTCTCTGGTTTAAACAGAGTTTGGAAGCATGGCTGGAGTTAATTGGGAAAATTAACAGCTCCTCTGGTGTTTTATTTAGGGACCCACAGTACAGTTTTCCAGATGTGCCAGATCTCTGCCACTGTTCTATTCCCCTTCTATCAATCACCTTCTTAATTCAAAACTAGTGGTCAAGCAACCAAATACCAAGGTAGTAAAACAACAGCACATGGTGTTCATTACAAAAATCTCCCTCATTTGCCAGATACACAGATGCAATTAACTTAAATCAATTCCAAGCTTAAACAACCTGCCCTTCCCCTGCAACCCTTGCCCTGCCTTGGCTTCTTCTCATTTACACACACAGTTCAGTGTTGCCCTGCGCGTCCGGCACTCACCCTGCATCAGTGCACTCAAAGCATCTCAAGCAAAGGCAGCTAACTAGTATTGTCAGTGGGGTTGGGCTTTTTAAAAAAACAAGGCAAACACACACAAGAGTGAATTCTATTTTGCTTCCAGCTGCTCCCCCCCTGTGGGACAAGGTGGGCTGTTTTGGCTGTACCTGAACAGGGTGCCGGAGGATGGTGAACAGACCTGTTTGCTCCGCTGGTGCAGGTGTATCTCCGCAGGGATGTGGTGCTGGAGCTGCCAGTCCCCAGCCTCTGGACATGGCCGAGCTCAAGCTGGTGCAGCTGAGGAGCCTGCTGGGTCAGCAGCAGCTTGACACCTCCTGCAGCTGCAGCTTATTGCGGGGTTTTTTGGAAGTTTATTCACCTTGACCTCATTTAGTAGAAATACTTTTCCCTTCCATTGTCTTGCAGTCTTATATTAAGCCACAGAGAAGTGCCATCTTGGAGTTTCACAGCATCTCCGGACCAGCTACCCTTGGCATCCCGACTGCTTGCTTTCTCACGGAATTTTGTACATCCCTAGAGCATAGATGTGGTTATTTTTCATGCCACTCTTAATATATTAGAGTAAAAAATAGAATTACTCTATGTAAAAGGCAAGGATGTTATATCTCTGGAGAAAGAGCAGTGTACTGCAACAACAAGCAACCTCAAAGCATAAAAATAAATCCTCAGAAATTTCTTACTGAGGGGATGAGAAATGGGGTGGAGATGAAATTGGTGAACCAGTACCTAGCAGCCTATTCCTTAGCTGCACTTTATCTATTCAAAGCACGTATATGGCACAGAGGCCTTTTTTAATATTTAAGGCTGATATTGCCAGGCCTTGCTTTACTAACAGCATATTACGGTGTTCCTGCTGGGAACAACTGGGTCCTGCATGCTAAAGAGACTTCTGTGGAAGGAACAGAAAGCATTTGAGCTACAGAAGCACAGGGAAACCTGCACCTCCTGCTAACCAGGAGCGATGGCTGCAGCGGCTGCCAAGCACCAAGCCCACAGAAGCACAAATGCCTCCGTAGCCGCCCTCTTCTCCTCACCAGGGGGAGGGTATGAAAGAATACGCAGAAAAGCTTATGCATTCTGATCCAGAATCCAAGTAATTAACAAAATGGGACTCAAATCCCCCCCGAGACGTGTTGCAAGTGTCACAGTGTCCAGATGTTCAAACGTCAGAAAAACGGCACAGTGCTCCCGGGCACCAAAGCCCCCGTCTACACCAGGGAAACAGCCAGAGGCTGGGCCAGGAGGTTGGCTTCTGGGCCGCTGCAAGCGAGTTCCAGCGCACAGATAAAGCAGGCGGTAAGCACCCAGTTGTACACTCCGTCCTGGCTCTGCGTTCTGCGTGCGTGGTTTTGCAGGGGGGGTTGTTTGTTTTAGAGAGGCAAGGGGAGAGACTGACTCGTTACTACACTCCCAGAGCAGGAAAGATTGTACGTACTGGGAACAGAAAGCCTCAGCAGCTTGAAGCAAGGTGATTCCAGCTGCTGGATTCCAGGATGCAGAGCTGTATCCCCCACGCTTAGATAACACAGGCTGGATTTTCTATTATTCGGTGCTTGCAATTTATTTTTTTTTTTTCTCTTCAAGTTTTTGCTCAAACCAGAATTTACCAGTGTGGAAACTGACCCTAAAGTAACACTGCAAGCAAATTCTACAGATCATCTAGAAAGAGAAGTTGCTACAATAATTACATCTGGATAAAAAAAGGATAGCTGCAAGATCTTGAAACATTTCTCATGGCTTTTAAGAGTCTCAGTGGCAAATAATACTTTGACAAGAAAATACTTTCTTTTCTAGATAATTGTTACTTTTGTGTGGAAGAATGTGATAGTTGAGTCCTTTTAAAGAAGATGATGCGGTTTTACCTTAACAAGATAATTGGTTTATCATGCATTATATGCCTGATGCTCCCCCCGAGACTCTGTCCTATCTTAGCAATAAAAGTTCCTTAGCACATATCAAAGAACTTGTTACAGTCCTGTTGTGACAGTTACATGGCTGGACATTAATCATAATTTTCCTATAGCAGTAATAATATTCATGTAATTAGATACTTTTGCTACAGAATCATCATGATACCTTATTTTTAAATGCAATGTCTTTAGAAGGAAGGTGTAAGAAATGTGGTGAGAACAATTTTGGAGAAAACAAAGGAGATTAGACACAAAATGCTTCAGACAGTGAAGTTAAACTCTTTGATAGATACTGCCCAGGATTTTTAAAGTAGCATATATTGGGACAGGGGTGGGAATCACTGACAGTTCGAAGGCCAAAAAATCTTAACCAATTCAAGATGACCCTTACTGCTTTGGTGGCTGTCTGCTGGGGTTTGTGAGCTATCCATGCTTACCTAAGATCCTGCTGTAGTGTTCTGGATATGTCAGCATGCCCTCGCCACTCTAAAAGACTTTTTTTGATCAAGCTAGCATTTAAAGAAAAAACCACTAATATAATCATAAATATCTGTCTCAGAATACAGGAACAGGATCAATGGGTCATTGCAACAGGTAGTAACCTCCTCCTGCATTCCCGTTTTCTAAAGATCAGCCCGGTCAATGCCTCGGTTTGTTATGGCTCAATCTATTGGAAATACCTCCCTCGTCCAGCCTTTGCTGCCGGCGTGCAAGTGTTTTGCCTTGCAGCATCAGGCAGTTACAACAGCATTTTCTGGGGTAGGAGTGTTCAGTCTTTTCAATGTATTTTGCACTTGCTGTCAACATAATGAGCTGTCATTGAAAGACTTCAAACCTGTTTACAAAATTCAGCGGTCAGTGTATCAAGACCTCTTGTAGTTGTATAGTTAAGCTTAAAAAAACCCAAACACACGGTATTTTACTATCACTCCTGGCAGACAGACTTAATCATTCCTGTAACACCTTTCAGATAAGAACGAAGCCTTGTTCGTACTCCGTGTGTGTACCTTGGGGTGCCGTGGAGCAAGCTCAGCATTGTTTACACTCGCCACCAATTGCCAAAAGTTAGCCAGATGTGTTTGCTGCCTTGGCAGAGCTTCCCTGCATGCTGCAAAACAGGAGGTGCAGGGTTTGGACCGAACACTTGAAAGTCGCTCTTGACAGATACCATTCCCTGTGCTGCAGCCTGATCGAGCTTTTGGTTCTGGTACAGGTTACAAGGTTAAAAAAAAATTAAGAGCTTTAGTAGCCCCTTTCAGAGAGGTGATTTGGCTGCTTGCAGGTGCCAGGCTCGTACTTGGCAGGCTGGACGCGAGGGCTGGGTCACTGGCGAAGCAGTTGGTGCCTGGTAGTGCCGTGGGGTCTGTGGGCAGGGACACAGCGCGTGGAGATGATCCTCACTGAGCCTTTTTGCCAGGGAGCGGTTTCCTCTCTCACAGCTGGATGCCAGCTTTCAGGATACGACTGAGCGTAACGTCCCCTTTGTAACATCAGGCAGCAGCCATACAGCATCGCGGCACCGTGTCAGCTGTGCCGTATCATCACGGCAGCTCTTAGGAAGGTTTCCACGCCGTGGGCCAGTTTCAGCCACAGGACAGGGCTGTTGCCCAGACACCACTTGCCAGCTACCACTTTTAGACACAGGAGAAGAACACAGCGGTGCAGGTCGATTCCCAGCCAGCTGCTGGGGGTAGCAGGAGGAAAGCTTAGCCAGCCCCTCTCTTGGCAGCCCTAGCAGAGCTGATGGAAACTGCAGCTGAGCATCTCTCCCCATGGATATTATCTCTGGAGGCATTACCCAGACCAGGACAACAGCGTAACCACTCATTCTGCGTTGCTCCTCATCTCCTTACAGAAGGGGCTCCCCCAGCCTACCACCACCTCTGGCAGGTATCGAAAAGCACACTCCACTATGTAGCAATGATATATTATTAGCAAAGTAAATGCTAATGCAAGCCAGCTGCTGAATTAAGACTATCATTAGGAACCTCCAGTCGCTAGATTCCCAGACAGTGCTTTTTTTGCAGCATGATTGCTGCTCACATAAAGCACTGAAAGGAAAAACGGTCTTTTTTCTTTTTTCCATTCAGTCATGTTCCCTCTGTACAGGGCTCTTGCTGCTATTTCCAGCATGCCCACGTTTTGCCTTCAGACGTTTGGATACCGGTACGTTCTCTCAGGACCATACAATTATCAGTCTGTAATCTCCTGTTCCACCGCGGAAATGAGCAAGCCTTTTATGTTCATGGTAACAATTTAGAAGTGTTAAAAGTTTGAGCACCGGGCCCCTGGTGCTTACACGTGTTTAAATTGGCCCTCCCTGAAAGCTGATATATTCCATCTGGTCTATTGGCTTTCTTGGCTTAAAGTTACTGGAAACACTGAATGTCTCTTCTGCAGTGATCCTGTAGCTGTCCAAGAGCAATAGGCACACTTACAGCTAGCTCCCTGGCCGCTCAGTACCAAAGTACTGTGGGAGGGACACTTTTTTCCCGGGCTGCTTTGAGAGCTATCTTGAAATCCTGAGTTCTGCAGTTCACTATTCTAATCAATCTTCTAGCCTTCTAGATATTTGTGAGCTTCTATCTATAAGATAGGTATATCTATCTAGATATTGTGATCTTCTATCTATAAGGATACTTAAAAGGATAAATAAACCACACAAGTTTGCAACTCGTTGCCTCCGAACATTGTGCCTGAATGCTGCAGATTAAGCAACTAGATTTTTGGGGTTGTTTTTCTACGTGCTCCTTTCCAAATCTGCACTAGCTTTTTCTTGTCCTTGTAGATTTACATGACAGCCTAATAAAATTCCCTGCTCTTATTTTCCTCAAAGAAAATTATTTATTTATTTAATGCTTTCTTAACTATGTAAAGAAAAAGCCACATTACAGGTAACTCCAGATTATAATGAAACAAGCTGCCAGCCCAGTAAATTACCAACACCAGCAGCAACGCTGGATGAACAGTTCAGGTATCTGCTGCTCATTTAACTCTCTGCAAGAGTTAAATCTTTAGGATACAGGTGCCTCATTCCTCCTGGCTGGCACTCCCAGGCTCTCCATGCTCAGGGACAGGTATGTTACTAGGTTAAAATACACAGATGCATTCAAACTGGGTCACGCAAATCATTAAACCAGCGCATTCCTTCAACAATTTTCACAACTCGACCATCTCGTACTGTAGCAGACTGAGAGTGTGCCTGTCCTTGGCTTAGTCCGTCTCCCACAAGCCTGAGCAACTGCTAGCAGCTGGAGGGATGCCCACACTTCCAGCAGCGTCGCTGACTCCTCAAAGCCTCTCTTTTGCTGCAGAGGCTGCACTACATTTGAAAATTGAGGATTCAGGGGTATTAAAAATATTTCGGCCTCTTCATCATCTTTATTTTCCTGTGTATTTTGCTGGTTGTTAAGATTCAGCCCTCTGCTTGCTCACAGTACAGCTGGAGCAGAGATACAGGGACCTTTCCCGATTCCCACCACCTTCCACTCCCGCCAGGCTGCAGGAGCCCACCACAGTCCTGCAGCCGCTTCTTATTTTTATCTCAGTCCTTTAGATTCACCACAGCTCACCTCACCTCTCCAGAGTGCTCTCAAGCTAACTCGGTGCCCCCCCCCACATACACCGCTTGGCAGCGGCTTGAAAACACAGCCCACCGCCAGCTGCTGGGAGCCGGGGTTACGCTCACGGCGGCAGTGGGAGGTAAGCACACAGCTCCAAGCGTGATTCACTTCAGACCTGGTGAAGTCAACGGGTTGGGGTAATTAACTAGTACAAGCTGCAGCAGGCACTACAGTAACGACTCCCAGTGTCAGACAGAACTCCACAGGTGCAACGTAAACCAAAGAAACGGCTTTGTATCCTTTCTCTTACAACAGGCCTGCTAATAAAATTAAAAATACACTGGGCAGACTCCACAGCAGCTTTTCAGGTGAACTCCTACTCTCTCCATTTTCACCTGTGGAGCAGCACTCCCTCCAGAGCTCACTTCAACGCGTCTGCTAGCCATTTGCCAGGGGAGAAAATATCCTGGCTGCAAAACTTTATTAAGGCTTTGACTAAGATGTGGCTAACCGGGAGGGAAATGGATTCATGTGTTCAGGGGGGTTGTTTCCATGTCCATGTAATTGCTTTCAGAAAATGTGGACCGTGCTCTCTCGTGGGCATATTCTGGTTCACTGGTTCTGCCATGCGTTTTGTCCAGAGGGGCTGAATGGGTATTTACATGAAAATAGTATTGCTGAGCATTTAGTTCCAACCATTTTGCACTTGGTGCAGCCATCTGGAATCAAAATGTTTCGAGAATATTACAGATGCTCTTGCATTTTGGTCTGAAAAACTCTTAGAACTCTAACATCCACTCTCTAGAGTTGCCAAACTTTTTCCACATTTCTGTTATTAAGCAACTCTGTTATTAAGCAATCCTGTTATTAAGTTTAGTGGATGTGAGACATCTTTGTTATGTTCAGCAGGGTGTGCCAAAGCTGGGCCATCACTGGTGGGGAGTGGTGTAGCACGCTGACCGCGGGACCGGCCGGGCACGGGGAGCCTCTCCTGCAGCTGGGCGGGCGGCGTTCCCTCTTCGGGTACCACAGCTGTGCAAACACAGGTCTGAAGAGCTGCACTTTTCGAAGGATGGAAGATTGCTGTGGCAGCATTCCCATCACAAGGGGCTTTTTTAATAGCTTTTATCATGCACAGCTCTCCAGATGACGGAGAGCAGACCTGAAGGCAGAACTGGTCCTTCCTTTCGTAAAAACTAAGATGTCAGACTTTCTATAATGGAAGCTAATCATGACCCAGCAAAGCAGTGTGCTCGGAGGTTGGTTTTTCATTTTTAGCTTTGGTGTAATGTTCCTGAAAGCTAATAGCATCGAGAATGTTGTTGCCGATTTGTTTTGCTGTATGAAAGAAAGCAGAAAATAGAATTGCTGTATGTAGGAGGCAAAGATGGATTTTGTGTAATGAGCAATATGCTGCAGGAAGAAAAGACTGCCACAGTAAACCTGCAGTCCCCATGAACGCCTGAATGTAATCATGTGGCTAACCACTTGTGATCTTTGAAAGGCAAGGCAGCACCTTGGTGTCTGAGCACGATGTGGTTTTGGAGGCAGGAATTCAAACAATCAATCCAAACAGCCCTCCTTGCTCCCTCCAGCACACACTGCTGCAAAACTGCGCACACCCTGAATTTAAGCGCAGCTGAGCACAGTCCTTTGCAAACAGCCCCCATGCCGTTGTCGAGGCTGCACAAACGGGCTGATGACTGTTGTCTGCCACCTCCTCATCGCACGCACGTTGTCTGACCCCACCAGCAGGCGCTTGGGCAGCTGGAGACCACGGGCTGAGGCTCTGCGGCGTGCCAATCCCAGCGTCCCAGTTGGCAGCTTGCTAGTGCAGCTGGGATGCACCAGTTGTCCTCCTCCCCGAGCTTCTCAGCAGTTCCCTGACACAGTGGAGGGACCGTTGGCAGCAGCTCCAGCTTCTGCATTTACCAGAGCGCCACAGCATGCTACAGATGCACAAGCTTGTCCGGCGTCCCCACCAAGCACTGTCCTTCTCCACCGCGGGACCTTGACTGCTTGGTACAGTTGGCGGGGAGAAAGCGCGTGGCAGTGATGGTGGTGGAACCAATTACCAGGTGTTACAGATTTGACAATACACAGAACGGCACAAATCATGGTGAGAGGCAGAGGAAGGGAGCGTGCACCAACTGTTGGGATCTGCCTGGTCCCGGAGAGCTCTGAGCCCTCGTGGCTGGCAGGGCTTAGGGGCCAGAGATGCCACGGTGGGACAGGCTGGAGGGAGCAGCACGGAATGGCGAAGGGGCCACAGCAGGGCCAGGAGGCAGCTGGAGCAGAGCGCAGGAGATAGAGAGGAGGGGGAGGATATAGCACTGGGAACTGGGAAAGGAAACGATGCAAGAGAGGGGAACACAGCTTCTCGAGAGACGTTATCAGCCCCAATGTAATAACAGGTTTCTTTAGTTCGGTTTTAGAAATATGAGAAAGAGCTCAGTCTCCTGCTGTTAAACAGCAGATCCCACCCTCGGGACTTGGCATGGAAAAATACACTCCAGCCTGAACATTCAGTTAAACTCGGCCCAATGCTGTCTGGCTACGCTGCCCGTTTCATAGCTCGCACCTTCCACTGGGAGCTGGTTATTGTCATTTGAGGCACCAAACCCAGGGATGTCACAGGGGAAGAAACCCACCTGTGAACATCACACACTGTTCGCTTGTGTGGATGACGGCCAGGACTTCGAATACAGGAACAGACCTTGGAACAACTTTTTTTGTGCCAAACTTCACTTCTAATAAGTTTATTAGAAGCTTTTATGTGCTAATTTAGCATCGAATTTTGTCCCTCAGAAATCACACAGACAGAGGGCAACGGCATGCATGAGAACATGCTGGTGGTGGTTGTGCCAGTCCTGGCTCCCGCACAGACACACTAGTGTACCAAAGATGCAGGGCGTGCGGTGGGGGACACAGGACTTTGCAAGCCACCTCCTGTGTGCCGCAACCGCTGGTTTTGCTGCGAGCCACAGAATTGCAACAGCTCTGCAAAGTTCTCCCTGCAGCGGGGCTGAGCACGGTGGGAGCCCACTGGGCCCTCAGCTGGTGAAAACGGCACAGAAGCTGAGATGCCATAAATATTAGTAAAATTAATATTCTAAAGATTTACTGCAATTACTTTCAGGTTTTGATCAAAACAGATACTGAAAAACTGCATCCACTTGATTAATAGCACACACTTACTACAGAAAGAGATGCTAATATTAATCTTCCATTTTACTGTGTCAAATGCACATAATTAGTCATCACAGATACTATTTATATACCTACGTACTGCTAAGTGAAAGAATGCTTTCATCCTGGTTTTATCATTTCTAGATTAAATCATAGTTTCTCTATTTCCTCTAGTCAGCAGCTCAGCCCCACAGTTTTCTCTCCAAATGACAGGCAATTCTTTTAAGCACATTGAATTTTATTTTTTTTCCAGGTGGTGGTTCAGTTGAAATTAAATGTTACTCTTTCACACTGCTCAGTAGTACGGCTGTAGCGCACAAAGAAAGATGACAACTTTAATATTCTAGCGAACTTGAAAAACAGAATTTGAACAGATGAGTTTAAATTCAGAGTGTTACCTGCCTGAAGTGAGCGCTGGCACCCAGCACCCCTTTTTCCTGGGGTGAGGCTGTAGGGAGCGCGGGAAAGGCAAGGCTGCGGGTCAGCCCGCACCGCGGACGCCGGCTGCGCAGGGGGGTGATGGCTTCGTGTGCCGAGGGCCCCCAGACCCAACCAGCCTAGGACCCACTCGGGCTCCAGCATCAGATCAGCGCTGGAAGCTTTGATTTCTATTGTTATTTTTAATCTCCTGGTGGTTTGATTTCCCAGCAGCTGGTGGAGGACGTGGCTACCTCCACCCCCCCGGTACCAGCCAAGGCTCTGGTCTCCTCATGAGCAGTGAGGTCCCCAGCTGGCAGGGCACGATGGGCATCTCCTCTGCTGAGCACGTACCAGAGAGGCCACTCTGCTGGCGTTCGGCACTCGCCTCACCGGCTGTAAGCCCAAGTACACCCACGCTCAGCCCCGTTTCTCTACACGCTGAGACACCCTTTCATCCAAGAGAGACTTCGCTCCCCTGGCATTACACTGGATGATTATTCCATACGAAATCTTTTCCTTTACTTTGTCTATATAGGGTCACCTAAAAACCAACATTAACGTGAAAAACAGAGGAAGGCCAAATTCATCTCGACCAATAATTATAGAAGCTCATAGGATAAAGTCCAGCAGGAGTGGCCACACGCTCAGGTGCTTTGCTGACTGAAACTTGCACAGATAGGTAAAAGATAAAAAATCCAAGATATTATTTGATAAACGTAGAGAAAATAGCTCAGGTATTTTCATCTGGCAGGAACCGCATGCACTTGAAGCACCAGCATTTGACAAAAATCACATTCTATAGTTTTGCAAATTGGTAACAAATGGGAAAGGCATCGTTACTAGAGATTAAAGCAAAATAAATCCACATTTAGGAATCTGCTTTATTAGCCCTTATTGGAGATGCTGCTCAGTGTAACAGTGGAACAACAGTGCCTCCCCATGACCAAAAGTACAACTCTTTCAGGTTATGTATTAAATTATTTGTCAGTATCTCATTTTGCTGGTCTCCGATTGCATATTTCAACCGCAACATCTCAACAGATCTCTCTGCCAAGAAAACTTTAATACTGAACTTCAAAATTAAAGAACCAGAAGAGATATCCCCTGTCAGAATACTCTTTTTTGTATTTGTAAGCAAATTTATAAGCAAAAAAACCCTTGGTGACAGCAAGACCTGAAACATGGATGTCTGAGACCCCAAGGACACCTAGAAATAGTGTTGGAAGTGTTGCTGTTACTGCAATCGTGACTATACGTAACGATCAGTGATGCACAGAATGTCTCAGTTAAGCACAGAGGTACTACTTTTCTTAACTAATTGTGAAAATTATTCACCAAATAAAGTTAACATTTTCCCTTTTTCTCTGCTGTTCCAAAACAGGTCCCGATTGTTTCAGTTCCAAGAATCTTGCACTGCAAGCCCAGAAAAAGATCCTGAGTAAAATGGCAACCAAAACCATGGCTAACATGCTAATTGATGATACAAGCAGTGAAATCTTCGACGAGCTGTACAAAGTAACAAAGGAACACACAAGAAACAAAAAAGAAGCCCATAAAATTATGAAAGACCTGATTAAAGTGGCAATAAAGATCGGGATCCTCTATCGAAATAACCAGTTCAACCAAGACGAGCTAGAAATCGTAGACAAGTTCAGGAAGAAGCTGAACCAAACTGCCATGACGATTGTCAGTTTCTATGAGGTAGAATACACTTTTGACAGAAATGTTCTTGCAGAACTTCTGAATGAATGTAAAGACCTTGTGCACGAACTAGTAGATCGACACCTGACACCGAGATCCCACGGGCGCATCAACCACGTCTTCAATCACTTTGCAGATGTGGAATTTCTAACTGCCCTGTACAGTCTTGATGGGGATTGTCGGCCGTACCTCAAAAAGATCTGTGACGGCATCAACAAACTGCTGGATGAGAAGGTCCTTTGAAACTACACTCAGAAACAAGAAACCAACCAAAAACTTCTCTCTAGAACTGGCCACCCTTCATGAGCCATGGTGAGCAAGCGAGCGTCCTTCCCACCAGTCTCTTACTACAGTCTCAAGCAGGGGCCAGGATGTGCTCACCAGGCTCATGATGAAATGGAAAACTTAAATCAGAAAGCTATCAATTTTCACGTTTTGTTCAGATAATTCAGTCTTTTCCAAGGAGCAGAGTGAACAAGGCTGATGGTATCTATCGTTCAGAAACAGACTGCTGTACGCCATGATCTTACTAGCTTTGTGTTCAAGGCTGAACATCTGAAAAGAAAGCAAACGCGTGGCTATGTAAAAATAGACAGGTGAAGGCAAAAGAGCAATGCATGGAATTGACCCCCAGGCCCTCGGTGCGTATGTTTTTATTATTTCTATGCTAACTGAAAAAGCTTAGACAGAAAGCAGGGCTCTGATGGATTAAGCTCACTCCTTTCAAAAGGATCAGGAATCACTGTGAGAAGGCATCTCTGATTTTACATGGTATTTAAGTCTAACAGAGGAATAACAAGTAATACAAACCTAGTAGAAGTGGGAGAAAATGTAAAGGACTGCTCTATGAAGCAATATTTTCACTAGAGAGTTTTGTTTCATACCTGCTGTAACAGAGAGGAGGTTTCATTTTAATTTGGAAAAGCAGCTCAGCGGTTCAAGCTCAAAGGTAACCAGAAAACTAGACAAAGTAGTGCATCAGCTTCCCCACTCGCAGGGTTTGTGTATTTGGCAACATCAGACAAATCTAGGCTGAAGGCTGTGCTGCTCTTCGTGCCCTTACTGTTTTGCCTGACGGAACAAAACACTTGGTGAAGGTTTTGACATTACAGTTGTGAAGAGGAGCACGACTAAGATAGCAAGGGAGCGGGAAAGCAACATTTACATTCCCTATCCTCAAAATACTCAGCCTAGATAAAACTCTCCGTTTAACACATCCCTGTCGTTAATTCGTGCCTAGAGGTGTGATAAAAAAGGAACCCCATCCACAACGCTTGTAGTGCCATCCAAGTGAGCTATATCCACAGTAGCCTTAAGAGAAGAACAGTCTTAGTGACTCTGGGGAGCTTCACGAATGATTTTTTGTTCAGAATGTTTTCAGTGACTTAGTTTTTCTTTTTTTAAACCAAATATACCCATGTCTTAAAACTAAAAACATTTTGCAAAGGAATACTGGTTCCTGTACAGCTTTGTTAGGAGTAAGGGAGAAGGGGAGCAGAGCAGTTACACCAGCTTGCCACTTGCAGGATCTTGCAGCTGGGTAGGTGTTGACTGGCCCCTGAGCGAAGGAAGCACGTTTGGAAGTCTCTCCTCTCCTTGTCCTCTACATCTTATCCTCCAGGCTCACCTCTCTCCACTGACACTTTAGTGTCACGTACCGTTTCCTTTTAGCCGACACAGAGAGCACACAATCCCATTATCTGGAGGTAACACCCTCCATATCACGTATATTATAATGCAGAAAAGCACGTACTTGAAAATTGACAGAAGGAAATATATTTGAAAGCCATTCCTCCCCAAGGAAAATCTCCAGTGTTGACCACTCATTACTTTAGGTTTAAAAAAAAAAAAAAAAAAGTACATTTCTCATTTAAATGCTTAAACACTATGGTGGCAGAGAAAACTCTTCACAATTTTATTATTCTTTGCTCTTTCCTCACCCCAGAATAACTATAGTTTGACTGTCACACCTTTCTGCATACACATACTCAGATGAGAGGGTTGTGCTGGATGCATTTGTATCTGCTCGGAGGAGAACCCATTTTGCAACACAGTAAAAAAGGCAGCACATTAGCAGAGCGGTTTATAACAAAGTAAATGTCCCCCATGTATTTCCCTTAACCATAAAAAGACTATTTAGTAGCAACGAAGGTGGACAATTCCTTTGCAACACAGCACAGTAACGAAATACCAGCGCTCGGGGTTGCAAGTTCAGCCATTCGCAGAGCCATATTTACATGCACCAGTAGCTGCATTTTTTCCAAGCACGTACTTGTCAGTTGATGCTTTTGAACAGTATTTATTGTATCCAACACTCCTGTCCCAGTGCACACATCAGATTCTGCGTGTTTGTTTCACTTGTGGCAAACAAATTCAAGTTCTTTTTCTAAAGCCAGAAAAAGGGAGATGTATTCAACACTCAAGATGTCCAAAGGAAAGGGATATCCTCTAGCTGCGACCTTCTTTTTGTGTGTTGCAAGTATCAATATTCAGATTCTGGTATTTTAGACACACCAGCTTGAACATCTGTTGTTTTATTTATAAATCTGAGTAGCCTTAAGGAAAGATGTTTTCAAGTATTTCTCATACTTGCATATCCTGTATATTCATTGTTTACTTTTGTACTTGTAGCTTGGTATGTAATAACATTGCTAAAATATGGGCAATGTTCAGGTCACCTTCAGTATATGATGTATTATCATATTTGTGGATTAAAAATGTGTGATTACTGCCCTTTGTGTCCTTTGGATGTATTTATCCAATGCAAACTGAAATTAAGCAGTAAGAGGAGGGGATTCATGTAATCTAAGTTTTGCCACCGCCAACTTGCTCTCTGATGACCGGATCTCACAGGTAGGAGGCAGGGAGATGGGGCAGTTTAAGGGTTCAAAAGAAAACGGGAAAGCCACGTTTCCGTCCCATCACACACGCACAACACAAACGTGCCTCCGCAGCAAATGAAGTTTCTGTTTTTCCGCAAAGTTTTCAAGCACCTGAGCTAACAAAGCACAAAAAGGTTTGAGTGGGGAAGGACCTTACAGATCACCAAGCTCCAGCCCCGGGCAGGGACCCCTCCCACCAGCCCAGGTCGCTCCCAGCCCCGTCCAGCCTGGCCTTGGGCACTGCCAGGGATGGGGCACCCACAGCTGCGCTGGGCAGCCTGTTCCTGCCCTCACAGTGAAGAATTTCTTCCTAATACCTAATCTAAATCTCCCCTCTTTCAGCTGACAGCCATTCCCCCCTCTCCTATCACCACATGCCCTTGTAAAAAGTCCCCGATGCTGACTCGATGCGTTCAGTAGCGTGGTTCAGCCACCAGGCTGAGAAGGTCCCTCCACCACAAGCCAGGTGGAGGAAATGGCACAAGCTTCTTGCCTTCAGGTACCAGCCCGGGCCAGGGCCAGGGCCGATCACATACTAACATCCAGCTCTCTACCGAGCACCTTTGCAAGTTTTCCAGCAATGTATTTAAATCACATTTAGCTAAGCTGAGCTAAGTGAGACAGAAGACATCCCCGACAGATTTTTAATCCCTGCCCTAAACATGGAGATACTAGAACCTACCAGAACGTTTAACAGCAAGCATATATTCTCCTATCCTTAGTCCTGGAAAAGGCAAACCGTTTTGGCTGAAAGAGCTCGGGATTTGCAAACTCCTCACATGGCAATTATACTGGAAGCAATTAAAGATTGGCACAAAGAAAAAACTGCCAAGTACCTTAAAATAAAAGTTTAAAACAATCCGTGTAAGTGGTGTTTCAAGACATGCTGCTGATAAAACACTGCTGTCAGGTTAATTTTATGAATCATATCATGGCAGGACACAATATTCCTTGCTGCATCACTGCCAACTTTATTGCATGAAGTTAAAGAGAAAAATGTTAATGTTCAAGAAACTCTCAAGGGAGCGACCACTTCTGGCATCCTAATGAAACTGTACATGTGCCACAGAACAGTACATCGTGCTGAACATGTAAACTTACTCAGAGAAATGTTCTCACAGAAAGGAATATAAATAGCTGCCCCTGAAGAGAACCAAGAGGTAAAGCACAACTGACTCTTATCACAGCAACAGAAATGCAAAAAACAAGTTTTAACTGGATGACTCAAGCAGGTCTACTTCCATCTTTACATACCTCAACACCAGAAAAACACAATGCAGTCTTAACCACACAGAAATGCCGATGGAGCTTTTTATACTGGAAAACTACTCATGGGACTCGAGGAGAGAACTACCTTTCCCATATTTAGAAACCACCAGGCAATGTCATTTATGAGCTCCTTGCGAGTACAGGGTAACTCCAGACAGTGCCACCCAATTCACGGTTTTGTTCTCCGGGCTCCTCACAGGATGAGGAGGGGTTGGGAGCACCTAGCAGAAAGTAACACAACACAACGGGAGATTTCATCTACGTTTAGGAAAACATACTGCACCATAGTACCATGTCACGCTTCTGCCAATCTTCCTACCAATGTATTTGTTTCATTAAAAATACCTAAAAAATACTTGGGGTAAGGTGGGGGAGGACCTGACAACACAGTTGAAATATGGATCCAGTGCAATAACTTCTCTGTTGACTCCACAACGCCAGTTTGCCCACGGCACAGAGCAACAGAACAGTGCCAGCTCCTGGTACCCAGGGCTTTGGTCCCAAGCGCTGTTAACCTGCCAGCTCAGGAAGATCAGTATATATTCCCACTGGCCTCCAATGGCCTCTTGAAAGTAAACTTCTTCATGCTGATGAGATTATGTGCTGTCTTCTTCCTTCTAGCCTACTTCCAGGCACCTTATTTCCCCTTCCCTGAAAACAGGTTAATCCTTCAAGGTCTAGTATGTCACAGAGAAAAGTAAAACGAGAACACCACAGAAATGGAAGATACTCATAAAGGGGTTTCAGTATAGAACTAGATGAAAGAATATTCCTTTGTATAATTGAAATGTATAAAATGAAATACAGCTGCATAAGTGGAGACAGTGGATGATGGATGAAGATCAGAGGGATTCCCAGCACTGAATTGCTGATGTTCTCAGGAGCCTAAGCTCCCCACATCAGCCAGAAGTGCAGCGTAGCACGCACTTGTGCTACACACCGACAACCACGCTATATCAAACAGCCTCATGACTTAGTTCAGGGCTGCAGCCACCTTCAATTCAGCAGTTATGTCGAACTTCCCAACTACTTCTCAATACTGTAGCAAACGGTGTGTTCTGTTAGCACTGGACTTAAGAGAAAGGTGTTGCTGTAAACCATGAACAACAACAGACTCTTGAGTCTCCTGTGATGCCTAGAAACAAACAACAAAATCTGGTAGTATTCAAAAAAGGATAATGCAAGCTGGCACACAGAACGCTGTTCAAAAGATCTGAAGTGTACTCTTTCACACCTCCAGCTGAAACGCAGGACATTTAAATCACCAACGGATTCAAGACTTCTGCAGTATTACATTCTCCATCGCTGTTCAGATGCAAAGAGAAACAATTAAAATAGAACCTAGTTCTTAACATGCAGAAACACTGCCAGATGTGGTAGCAAAACAATATTTAAGAAGTATCAAGCCAATTTTTTTAAAATGAAATTGAGTTTTATTAAACTGCAAGAAATGCAAAAATGGTGACAGATTAAGAAAAATATTTGCTGGGCAATCAAAAAAAAAAATACTGACACTGGTCCAATTCCCTTCCAACTCCTTTATGTCACGTTACCATAAAGCTCCTCAAATCTGCATACAGACAGCTTAACATACACTATTCATACAGTGAAAGAGATTATAAAGAACATTCCATGAACAATAGAAGGCATTATTGTCTTTTGCTGTTCTTTTTAAACACTAGGACATTGAACATCTCATTGCTGAAATGATTTAAATGCATAGGCCACAAACACATACCTCTATTATAGTTCATATGATTACAAATGTCCAGTTGCATAACACAAGTCTGATTCACCAGGAGGAAAAGTGGTTCCTGGAAATTATTCCACTATAAACCAATTTTCATTTATAGAAACTGTCTCGAAGTAAACATTAAAGTATGCAGAACATTCAGTATATTTACAGGTTCAGTGCACTTGATATTCCTCAGTAAGAGGATATGGAAACAGCAATTAAAAAAAAAAGCTTTGCTTATATGATTATACTTGGGATAACACAAGTGGCTTGATTTAAAAAAAAAAAACCCAACTATCAGCACATTAACATTCTTATGATGATTCCATGAACATTCACCAAAACATTAGCAAAGAAACAGAATCCTTTATTTTCTTGTACAACCAGTGCTTATCAGGTAAAAATCAGTAACACTGAAATATAACAAAGAATTTCCTTGTTTAATATTAGACACACAAAGGAGAGAATTCCACTGTAAAACCCATTTATACCATGTCTGAACCATGTGTACAATCTCTGATGTTTTTAAATAAAAAACATGACCGGTTATAAACTTCTCATTTAACATCTAAATAAATTAAGATTGCTGGATCTCCAAGACTGTGAGACTATTTCAGGAAGAAAACGAGACAGCCTAGACAGACATTTATCACGTATGCTGCTCCAATTTAGATCTTCCATGCCTTACTGCAGTTCCTAGCCATGCACACACAATACAGCCACATCTGTGCAAGTCAAAGGTTCAAAGAGTCAAACTGAGCCTATAAATAATTAAGTAAAAATAAGTGGCAGATTTCCTCCATGTGAACTTTCACGGACAGAGATATCAGCGAGATGAAATTCGCAGGACTGACTGGAGAGCAATGAACACGCCCACTAGGCAACTACCAACTTGTCAACATGTCCACGACCAACTACTCCCAGCTCAGCCATCTCAGACTCCATCCAGGTAACTTCTCTTCAGACATGCACAACTATTCAGGGCTGGCACAGACCCCTAAGGAAAGGGAACGTGACTGCAACATGTGGCAGGAAGAGCTGCAGACAGGAACTAACCTGAAAGGCCTTAGATAATCCCCCAGGAGACGCTTCCATACAACTTCACATGCCTGCCTCCTGTCGGGAAGTGTGGCACTCACTGAAATCTTTTAACTGTCTCCAAAACACGTTTGTTGCTACATAAGTTACTTTATACAACCACCAATACATGTCTTGTTGCCAGCAGTGCTTAAAAATAGCCTTAGAAAAATTATCAAAGTAAAATTAGATTATCCTGATAACTGATCAGGTCTGGCCTCATAATGGAGATATGTTTTCTTTAAAATAATATTTAAGTAGTTGCTACAGGGAATAAGTGTTGGCATCTATAAAAGCTGCATAATAAAAATAAATACTTTCAGTCATTTACAACAAACTTAAATATACATTTCACTTAAAACAGGTAACAATACTTTAATGGATTACTTGTTAGTTACTGTACAGTCCTGAGCATGTTTTTGCAGGCAAGATTTAGGACATCATTCTTCCCCCACAAGTCCACATGACACGCCAGCTGGAAGAAAACTTCTAATACTTCTGAGAAGCAGCATCTTAATTTAGCTTTGGTAATTATCTGTGCAACTGTATAAATCTTTGCTTTGCTTTTCACACACCAAATAGATTAAGGCAGGCATTATTGTTATTAGGATTCCTCCATCACCTTTTGACACTGATAAAGCAAACCATCTGGAAGAGCAGAACAAGGCGATCTGAACCACAAAGCCAGCATCCCTGAGTGAGTACGACAGTGCAGCAGACAGGGCACAGACGGAAGTAACTGGCAAGCCAGTATTCCCTCATTACCTTAAAACAGAGACCACAGGAAAAAATGAAGTAACAATTAACAACAGCTATAGTATAGTTCACAAAAAAACATTATCTTTCTCTCTCAAACTCCATTTCTCCTGTTCTCTTCTGCTCTCACCCCTACTCCTAACACATCAACAAAAATCATGCCTCCTGCATGCAATCCCCACTTTTTATCTGTCATACAGATTAATTTCAATTTTTTTTGTCCTGTCCAAAATCTGCACGGGGCAAGTTTGCTTCCTTGGAAAATGTACTGTACACTTGTACCTCTTACATCAGTCTTCACACAGATCCCTGCGTAAGGCAAATAAAGTCCATAGGATAACGCTCCTGTGTTTACTGTGCTCCTAAACGTTCCCCGTCTTGAACTCTAAGATACCTGCTTCCATGCACTTACTTTCCCGAGCCAAATTACAGGCCGTAAGCAGCATTACAGTACGCTTTCACTCACCTATAACGTCAACTATATGGAGTTTCAGCTTCTGTTGCAGTGTATTCAGAGCTGCTGAAAGGGAGCCTTCAGAAGATGACATTTTTATATTCTGTTTCACATCATTGGAAAGGGACAACCACAGCTTCCCAAAGTCTTCTGTAGTCATTTCCATTGGCCTAAAAATAAGTTCACCACATATCTCAGCAAGCCAAAATACATTACTCAGAATATACTTGGTCTCCCAAAAAATCCTATCTGGAAGCAACAGGACAACAGAGCACACAATAAGCAAAATACAGATTAATTTAAACAAGCCGCTCCCCTTCCCTGCTTAATATTTTTAAAAGTTTCTGTTCCTTGGTTTAGTTTTCTAAATTCTAAAAAAATACATTGTTCTATGCAAATGGAAGACTAGAGTGAATGGCGTTGAGATATTTGCCCATTGAAACAGTCTAAACTGGTTCAATGACAGGTGGATTTTATTACGGAAAACAAGGTGCATTTCACTATGAAACAGAAAAGTCTACTGGAAAAAGAACACTTGCTTTTTCTACTCCCAAAATAAATGCAGTATTCAAAAACAAGAAGAAAGCTTTCCTCTTCCCCTGCAAAAGTTGTCAGCCTTTTCATATAATGAATGGCCCTCTGTACTCAAATAACTTATTTCAGTTTGACATGTTTATATTATGCCATATTTTAATACGGCATGCCCTTCTGTTCACTCAGTTCTATTAGCCTCCTCAAAAATGTATTCTGTAATTCAAGACTCTTCTCACCTGTAACTATCATCAATATTCTCACGGGATTTGTATTTCTTCCTGGAAATTTGTCCCTTTTTGTGAGTGTATAAATACCCAGATATGATCTCTAACATTCATCTCAATTAGATTAAAATCTGCTCACGATGAAGCCTTGTATTTTCATAATCAATAACCAAATCATTCTGCCCTTGTCCAATACTTATTTGAGTACATGCGTTTTTAGAAACGACAGCTTATTTTATTTACCTGATGAAGTCCATCAATGATAAAGTTATTGAAAATTCAAAGTGAGATTCCATCTCTGACTGGTAATTAACGGAGCCAGAAAGAACTCCCTGTGTACAGATTTTGTGCATCCACACACATTTCTGACAATGTTCCACACTTTGAGCTTCAATTACAGGAAACTGGTAGGTGGGACTCTCCAAAATCTATATAATTTTTTGAAAGGAATACAGAATATAAGTCTTGCTGTCAAGCTGTGTAAGTGGCTAAGATACATCTATAAAATTATGTAAGTACCTTTTATTCCAAATGATTTTTCATGGACTGTTTGGCAAGTGAACAGAGTTACCATTCCTCAGCTCTGATCGAGGATAAATCAATCATTAACATCTACATAAGTTCTATGAGAACTAAAACACTGGAGAAATGAACCTCCTTCTGCCAAATGGCCTCCTCCCCCTGCCCACCGAAATGATTGCTCAGAGAGGCCAAGAACTGATGACCAGGAACCTGAATTCTTTAGTTCAGTCCCACAGATAATATCCAAGAGCAAGCAACATACTCCAAGCTATATGCTAAAAGCAAGAGGTTAAGAAGTCATCCCTAATAACAATACAGCTTCAAGATTACTCAGCAGTTCCTGGCCTCTCCAAACAAACTAGTCACACAGAATCCATCTGTGGTAGTGGCCTGTATGGAAACTTCCGTGAAATACAAGGGAAAACTAGACATGCGATGCCCACTTTCTATCAATGCCGTGACAGGTTTAATTCGAGCCAGAAATGGGAAGGAAGAAGACTTCATAACCGATCAGCAGTTCCTTGATTAAGTCAATTCTAAAAGAAACACTCTGGTTAATTCTCTTTATCCAGTTATCACTCTCTTAGTGTCTCCAAGGTTTCAAAATTCTGTGCTCCTTTCAGCAAAATGCACGGATAGTCATGTCGATAAGCAATTCCTAAATAGCTTTCCAACTATTCAAGAGAAGTTTCAATCAAGACTATCACATACTTTTACCAACCAGTTAAATCTCAGATATAGTCAATGTCAAAAAATATACTGACATAGACTCCTCTCCACCATCAGCTGAAGGCATGAGAACAAGAATAAAACCAATGATGTCTTTGGAAAACAAACAAACAAACAAAACCACAAAACAAACCAAAATGACAAAAAAAACCACACCAGAAAACACAAAACCACCAAACAAAAAAAAACTCCAAAACCTGCAGCAAACTAGCAAGCTTTCACAAATATTCCGTCAAGGAAGAAACCGCACCATGTCTACCTATCAGATAAATACCAATGAATGCACAAGCCCGCCGGTACAACCAGAGAAAAAAAGTTACACAGCGATTTCATTGACAGCTCAAGTCGTACCATTCTGAGCATGACTGGTTAGGTTCGCATTCAGCCTTAAACACCACGAAGAAGCTGAATTCAGAACTGGGAAATCATACGTATTTGTTACACAGAGGCAAGCAGTAGGAAACAAAATCAAGGTGAACTAAAGTGAGATACTAACTGTCATACCAAATGACACTAAGTTTAGTATTGAAATTTCTTACACTACCCTTTAGGATGTGTGTAATTGCCATACTACAGGTTTTAAGGAAATGCTTGGGGAAAAAAGGCATGGCTATTACATCAAACCAAACATTGCACACTTCAGTGCAAGTGAAAAGCAAGAAGTTCCAAGTGAATTTGAAATAGAATGGAAACAAAGTTTCTCACCTGGAAATGTTCTGCTTCTTCGAACACTAAGTTCACAGCGTTAAGTGCAGAAGTGGTTTTGTTTGAAACAAAAACAGTGAGCAACAGAGAGTCATCTGTCCACACCTTACATGAATACAGGGCTAAGGCATCACTCTGACACAGTTCCACAACTTCAGAGTGAGGGAGGTCTTCCAGCTCTTCTGGTAAGGATGGGGCCAACAGCATTTTACTGGCACTTTCACAGTGAGCACTTGGAGAAGGCTGAAAAATTTCAATATTGCTATCAGCAAACAAGGATGACTGTGACAGCGTACTACCTGAAAGCCTGTCATTCAGCCCAGATTTTCTGAGGGACTGAGGTGTTTCAAATGCTAAATTATCTTCTACAATATCTGAAGAATGCAGGGAGGCTTTTCTTAACCCTGTGTCTATATTTCCTTCACAGTCTTCCACGTTAATAGGTATTGTATCAAGTAAGGGACCAAAATCAGAAGCAGCACTATCTTGGAAGTCTGTTGCTTCCTCGCTATTTTGAGTTTCATTTATCTTTGATTTTCTTTTGAACTTCTGAGTAGCTGTGTCTGCTTTCCCCATCTGAAAAGGAAAAAGACCAAAAAAAAGGAGTGGAGAAGTTCTAGCAACCAGCTGCATTACTGTTAACAGCATGAAGCTGTGAGCAAGGACAAATAATGACCAAGGAATCAATTCAGATGACAAATACAGATAGATTCCAAACATTTTAATGGATTCAGTAACAGGCTTTTGTTGTATTTCTTAAAGGGTATTGAATTAGCCTATAACACAAGAATGACTAGGTTCTGTAAAACAAACTAAAAGCTCCTATTAAAAAGCAAGCACAGATAAACATTTTCTGGTTAAATCAGTAATAAATGCCAAAATTTGAGCTGGCTAATACAATAATGCCAGTCTTAAAAAGATTACCTAATGGTGACTTCTTTCATGTTCCACATATTACCATACATAAATTAAAAAGGGTCTTGACATAGGGCATCAAACTTACTGCCTTACTGCCAAACGAATGCCAACAGCTCTGCAAAGCTGGGTAAAGGAAGAGCTGTTAGGGAAAATAGTCTAAAACTTGAAGCACAACACATAAGCAGATGGAACTTCTAGTTACTGAATCACATCTGCTCCAGAGGCTGCTCCATCAAGTAATACCCTACCTGTTTCAGGTTCTTAACAAATTATCAGATGACAAAAGTAATTTTAAACAGTTTTTCAATGACTCGGGGTTTTGCCTCATTTTACCACAACAGTAATTTGACATATATTTACATATATTTACATACATATACATATATATATATGTAACTAAGGCTATATATAAATTTTAAACTGGTATGTCTCAAAAGAACCACTTACCAGACTGACACCAGCATTTGATCCCAGCCCAATAAACAAAGTTGACGCTAACTGCTGCTTCTCTTTGTCTTCCTCAGAGAGGCTGGCAACTTGGTCAGACTGCGAGGCAGGAGGATCACCCACCTGTACCGCTAACAAGCCGCCACAAGAAACAGTTTGTGGCTCATTTTCTTTCCCTACTTTGTTTTCTTTCTTTGGAAGATAGCCTTCTTTTCCCCACAGCTTGCGTACTCCCTCCAGTTTCAGAGTATTTGTCCTAAAAAGGGAAACAAAACAAAGCAGGATCAACCATATGAACATCACGCTCAAAAACATGCCAACGCTCTCCTTCAAACACCATTCACAACTTCGATACTTTGATATACACAGTGAGTAGCGGAATACAAATGCACACTTTTGCATTTGCATGTTCTATGTTAGAAATGTCACCCATTACTTTTAAAACACCCTGCAAATACAAACTTGGACTAGTCCACATAGTCTTAAGTACAGACCTACACTAAGTCAGCATTAAGACACCTGCAGTCAGTAATAGACTGTGTCTGCCAGCTCCATCCAGAATTTCAGATTACATTTGTAATATATTTGAATAATTTTTTTAAGAGTAAATATAAGCAACATGGTATCTATCTTCCTCAGGAGAAAGACTCTGGGAATCTCTAAGTATACTTAAGTGGTCCTATTGCTGATTCCTTAAAAAATAATTTAAGTTAATGTAAGAGACTGAAAATTAGAAGAGACCTAGAACGTATTTTTATTTCTTACGAAAAGTTTGTGTTCTCAGACACCCTGAATACTAGCAAAGTTAGCTCAACAGACATAGGCTAAATGCTACAACTCCTACACCTAAAATCCTCGCTTACATTTTTTTACAAAATGGTTAAAGAATCTGAAAAGTCTTCCAAGTTTTCCTCAATACCAATTTACCAGAGTATAAACGAAGTTATTAATTTGTATGAAACTATGGATATGGCATTTATTTGCAGTGTTCTAAAAGTTAAGGGGGATCTTAGCCTCACTTTTATCTAAAAAAAAAGTTTCCTTAAAAGGCACATTATTATAAGCCCATAAAAAGTAAGCATAGCCTGCAAGAGAAAGAAAGAAGCCAGACAGAAGTACTTAATCATGTAATCCTGTCCCAATTTTGATGCATTAACGATCACTTAATTTGTAGTTTGTGAAAAAGTGGAAAGCCAGTCTTAACTGCATTAGCTTTTTTCCTGGTTATTTCAAAGATGCTGTCTCAATTTCTTCTTACATGATAGAATTTTCCAATTTCAATTGTATGCTTTTTAATTCCACAGAATGAAGAAGCAAAGACATGTGATACTGACAGGAACAGAAGCTTAAATGTAGTTCATATCAAACCCAAATTAACTCACTCTTTATGTCCCGTCTCAGCACTATTACCAGACATATCAGAACCAAAAGATAAACCAGTGGGGGACTGCCTGCCAGTGACACCACATGAGGACACACTTGAAGCAAATGACAATCCATAAGGTTCAAAATTCAGAGCTGCAAGACAAACAGAAACTTAAAATTACAGTGTGGCATCAAAAGGTAAGAAAAAAACCCCTATTTTCTGAAAAAAGACATGCTGTACTGCTGCACTTCTCAGGCTTCCCATTCAGGATCCTATCCTCATTAAACTGCACTTCTCAGGCTTCCCATTCAGGATCCTATCCTCATTAAACTGCACTTCTCAGGCTTCTCATTCAGGATCCTATCCTCATTAAAAATGGATGTTTCTGTTTCAAGTTTTTTAAACACACAGAGGATTTATTTAAAACATGTAATCGTTTGATATTTGGTCTTAAATACCAAAATTAAACAGAAATAGTGACTTTAAATCCTATCACTAAAACATCTGCCAGTGCAGTATTTGTAGATAGAAGTACCATATCGGATCTATGTAAGTGAGCTTTTTCCATTTGTTCACAAGCCTAAATAACATTGAGTCCACAGCGTTACATCCATGTATCACCATCTGCTTTGCAAACATACTTAACACCCTGGGTTATAAATCATCTTCGCCAAGACTAAGACTAAGACCGTAAGAACCAAATCAGGATTCAGAACCAGCCATATCTTGGCCATGCTTTATGAATGGAAATGCAGTTTGAATAGCTTGTAAGAATTGCTTTGGACTATAACATAAACAGCCGTTGTTACCGAGGAAGCAGAGCACAGACTCTCCTCTGCAGCCCTGGAACTGCTAAGGAGTACAGCCCCTTTCCCTCATCTCCGCCCCAGCCTTACACTTTCCTCTTCCCTGCAAAGTGAAGCAGCAGGGCAAAGTTGCTGGGCATGTGGGATGAGAGAAGTCCCCTAATAAAAGAGGAGGCAGCACTAAGGAAATGTCCTGTCCCACAAAGAAGCAAGAAGGAACAGATCCAAGGGGCTTTGTGATAAAAAGCATCTGCATAAAGATATTCAAACTCTACCAACCCATACATTTAGTTATCGATTAAAAAAAAAAAAAACGAACTTCAATAAGCTCCGTGGACTCCCCTTCTAGAATATTGTTGAATATTCTACTTCACCTATATCTCACCTCCTAGAATATTTATGAACCAATGGAAGATGCTAATCAATACTTATGATTACTGAGAAAAAACAGCAATTCATAATCCGGTTCCTCCAATGGCTTCCCTGCAAAATTCTAAGAACACTGCAAACACCAGAGTGCTAAACTGATGCTCTGCAGCAGTAAAGACCACTAATTTCATTCTCAACACCTCGGTACAAAGCATTATCATGAGCTCAATCTGACATACAGTAAATCGTATCCCTCATTCGGCTTTACATGCATGGAAAACAGTATAGAACATTCAGTTGCAACATATTTGACCTTGTTCAGTATTTCTCCACCAAAATTGTGAATTTTCAAGGAGGTTTGAAGTGGAGAGTATAGATGTAATATTCTCAATTTATAATTACCTCAGATAACTGTTAAATTCTAAGTTGAACTTAGCTAAGTCTATAAAGAGACACATTAAGATAACATTAAGAAATAATATTAACTGACTGTTTGTTAATACCTATCAGGTAATTTACCAGCTATTTAATAAAGCAGTAAACCGGGAAACACCTTTTTCCTGAGAAAGTTTCTCCTCTTGTCTCTGGTGATGAGGTTTATATGGTGCTGCACCACGACCAAGTCCCTCAGCCACAAATTCATCCAGAAAAGATAAAGAAGCATCTACCTACACAGAATTAACAAAAGTGAGAAAGCAATGAAAATATTTTATCTATATGAGCCTGATGTTGCCACAAGACTATTGTGTCTTATCAGCAAATCAGGATCCTCTGTCTCACATCTCCTGTATCTACCAGTAAAGCTGCTGTATTAACAGAAATTAAGTCTGTTGAAACAGACTTTGAGCTAGAGATTTGTAAGTTAAAATAATTCCTCCACTATTGATTCTGCTGTCTAAACGAGAAAGAAAGAAAAAAGCAGAGTGGAGTTTTCCCAAAACTATTGATCCTACCATTATATGAAAACACTGAATTAAAAAAAAAACAAAACTCCAAAACCTCAGCAATATCAATACTATTTTTCATCATTTATTATAGACATTTCAGTGTCAAAATCAGTAGTTTCTAAACAGGAGGCAAAGCCTTCAAAGTGAAAAACATTACCGTTATCAGTAAAGCAGGCCTAACTTGCATTTAAAAACAAGACAACAAAAAAATAAAGCAGCACATGAAATCACAATTTTGTTTTAAAGCTACTCCAGCTTACTAACTAAATACCATGGTTCTTTATCTTTCAGTATAGAACATGACGATTCATCCTGTATGCCTGAAAAAGCATGCTTCTGAAAACTCACTTTAAGCAAACCAATGACTGGCATCAGTCAGAACTGTCAAATACCGTTCCTTTTGAAAATACTTTTCTACCAAAATATTCAACTCCCTGAACTAAAGGTTCATGAAGAACAAACACACACTGCAGCAGTCTTACCACCATGTCATTGCAACTAGCATCAAATGGAAGCAAGTTTTTCATCAGTGCTTTGTCTTCACACAAATGCTTCAGTTCAAAGGCATGTTGTCTCACGCAGGTATCTAGAGAGTTGCTGAATTCTTGAATCAGTTTGTCAACTGTTTTCGAACATGAGGTATGTGATGCTATCTTAGTGACCGCAGCCATTATCCATGCTTTCGTTTCAGAAGTAACGAACGTCTTCTTCAGCAGGCTGTGTAGCTTTGTCAAAATAACTTCTGGATCAACATTCGTAACAAGGCTGGAATATTCTCCCAACACCTATGCACAAAAAACAGACATAACATGCATTTAGTCACATAAAGCAGCACTTTCAGTTTTGAAATCAGAATGTAGTGCTAAACAACACAACAAAATTAATCTCACATTCAACAAGCTATTACTTAAAAATGTTCCAAGTTATTTCTTTACCATTCTGTGATTTCAATGTCAAAGGCTTGCAATGATCTTCCACTTTTAGCTTTGTAAAAATCAAACAGCTGTCTTGAAAAGAAAGCTAAACACAGCGAACATAATTATCAGGCCCTAACAAAATCGGATTTGCTTACACTGCAGCCTCCTCCTGGAGCGGAAGCTGAAGCGTACCCAGGTACCAGACAATACTTGCATAGCACTTGGCCAGTCACCTGCAAGGCTAAAAATGCGTTTCACAACCACATCTGGCCTAATTCTGATGAAGACAGAAAGGCTCTTAGGATGCAGTCAGATTCCTGTGGCTGCTAGGCCATTCCAACAGTCACATGCCTTAAAGGGAGCAAGCCAGCTTTTCCCCAAACTATGACAACCTAAGTAGCCCTCAGGCACCAAAAGAGGTGTCACCAAAACAAGATTTCAGCATATTACCTTGACTTCAAGCAAAACCAGAATATTCATGACTAAAAATAAAAGTTAAAAATACCTATTAAAACCCATCACTCCCTTTGACAGTTTCCTCATATCTGTGTATTCAGTTTTGACCACACATCTTCCTTACCCAACTCATAACTTGAAGGAATTTCTGTGGATATAATGCATCTTCCTCTTCAAGCAATGTTAAATAAGACTGCACTGCATACATCCGTAGCTGATTATCTTCTTTTCCATCATCAAATCCTAGATAGAAAACAATACATACTTTGCCTGAAACGCAAACAACACCTCCCATCAAATATTTCAAAGTGCATTTTAAGAAAAAAGCCAGATTAAGGAATGCATTTAATTCTTCAGAGTATTTGAGGAGTTACCTTCAGCCAAAAGCCTCAGAAAGTTGTTTGGGATATCGGGATGCACAACATCACCTCCAACTGAAAACACAGAATTCATTGTTTGGATGAACCACTCATTGTCAGGGGCATACGTGTCTAGATGTTAAGGAATGAAGCGCTAAGGTATAACTTTTTTTAGTTTGTTTCATAAGGAAACAAATTTTCTACAAACAAGCTACCCATCCTGCTTTCCCCAGTAAGCTGGGGGCCTGATGGTCAAATATCAGCTCAAACTAATTGAAGAGGAAATACTCCTGCATCTTTTATAAAGTGTTTCCTGTAAACTTCATGAAAACCGGCAGTCAAGTAGAGAAGTCTTAAGCTACTGCCCTGTTGATAAGGTCTGTGCCTTAACAGCTATCCATTATGTGCAATATGCCAGCTTGTCAGTCAATGCATCAGTGATTGTCTTAAGCTGTGCACAAATAAATGTCAGAATGAAAAATAAGAATTTCAGTAGACTTCACAGAGTAGAAACAGACATGTTCAAGGATTTAGCTCTGGAAACCTGTCCTACTGTATTTTAAGTTCACACTTGTTTCATGCTAGCTTTCCAGCAGCATCTTTTGAGTTTGTTTGCCCAGGATCACTTATCAATGATAGATTATGTTGACAGATTACGTTCTTTTCAGCAGTGTTTTGCTGTCGATTTACTGAAAAACAACAAACACTCTGAAGTACTTCACAGAAAGCAACATTGGTTTTTTCATGTATTTAAAATTTGATCAGCCTTTGCTAACTTTGGAAGTTAGCTTCTGCCTTCCCTCAAACAAAACCCTGAAAACGCACATTCACTGAATGGAAATTTTCAACAGTACAGAAAAATTCATTTTATTGTCTCGTTTTTGCATATTGCAAGACAACAAGCTTTTTTTTTTTCCCCCACACTATTCTCAGTGCCAAGCAGCATACAAATACGATGGTAAGATAGCTCTCAGTTATAAAGAATTTACAATTCAAATTATCAGACAAGAATACATACAGAAAATCAGGCAATGGCAGGTCTAACAGCAGCATTCACCATGTGCCAAATCCCTAATCATCACTTCCATGATTTTGGCACAGATAATCTTTTCTTCATTACTATGAAAGTGTGCTATTCTTAAAATCCATACGCCAACAACAAGTTCTCTAATAGGAAGATCACTCTGACAGTTATGGAAGAGTACTCTGTGTAGCACCGAGTCATCCCTCTCCATCCAGGGGTGTAAGACTTCAGAGTTTTAATTGCAAACCCACAAGGTTTTAATGCTAAACTCCAAAGCCAAAATAAAGTATTTTGAGTGCCATTATTTTCCCTCAGTGAAATACAAGAAACACTGTAGTCATTTCTCTACACATTTTCTTTCACGTATTTTTTCTCACATTTGAAAGAGCAAAAAACACAGCTGTTAATACTTCCTACTTCAAAAGATCATGACAGATGCTTTGAAAGCTACAAATGCTACATTTCATTTGCCTGAGCTCTGACCCCAAAATTTCAGAAAAACAAAAGGATATTTCTCAGCTAGTTCTGCTATTTTTCCAGCTAAGTTGATGATAGCATATTCCTCTTTGCTTTCTCTCAAGTAGTCAAGCATCTTCTGAACTATGACAATTACATTCTGTCCATTTGTAATTCTATAGAGAAGCTCTAAAGTCTGAAAGAGAAAGCAAAAAATATATTTAATTGGCTCTGATGATGCAAAAAAGGAAGCAGGTAAATTTCTTTAGTAAGTATTTGGCAAGTCTTAAATGAAATACACTGCTTACCTATACCGCTTGTCACATTAATATTGTTTGTAACTGCTCTCTGACAGTAACTGAGACAATACACCTTTTAATTTTTCTTATTTTAGAAAAATCTATCACCCATTGTAAAAATTAACTTAATTTTTTATGTTTAAAAATTTACTGACCTCCCTTTTAATAATGGGATCTGGATGGTCCAGACATTCAATTATTGTCATCTGGTGCTGAAGTGCCAGATTAGGATCCTGCTGAATAACATAAGTTAGAGCCTTTAAACCTAGAATATAAGCGATACGAAGTGATATATGAGAATGTATACTGCCATGACCAAATTAAAAACATCTTAATTAAACCAGATATCCTTACCTAAATATTTCAGATTAATTTTGGGTGATAAAACAAATTTTCCAATGCACTTGGCAGCTTTTTCAAGTAGTTCAGATTTGGGATAAATTGTATAAATTGTTTGGACACATTCAAACAGGATGGCTGTGGGCAGGGGCAAAAAAAGGTACATAATTAATGTGTGTTAAATACTTCTATAATGCAAAAATTTTTAACAAGCAAGCAAGCTCATTGACAGTATCAAGGAATTGCAATGTTGTCCCACCCCCGCTGAACCTAACTGCAGAATACCTACTGGCCTAAGTAGAAACAGGATGAAAGACTTATCTCCTTTAGTATACACATTTTTTTATTAGCCTTTGCCATTGTGTCTACAATTTCCTGTCCATGAAGTTCTTCCAAATTTGAAGTCTCCTATAGTCACTCAAGGGACTGAACTGGGATGGGCTTTAGAAAGCCAATGGGCAGCTATAAAGGATTTGAGAAAAAATACTTTTTCAAGAATTCATATGATTTCTTAGCTACTACCAACAGCCAAAATTATGCCAAGAACATTCTTATTAAAAAAACCCCCGAACAATTAACTTTGTATAATTGTTTGAGAAAAAGCTGGAAGTAAACTGCACAACACACAAAAAGTAATTAATCCTTTGTGGCAGCAATTCAGGCAAAGACTTAGACCAAGTTACTCTCCCCGAGTTAACCAGCATTTAGAAATCATGATGTAATTTTCAGTTCTTGCAATTCAGCCTCTAACTGAACCATCCACCAGACAACCACCTACTCTTCTCTGGCATTACAAAACTAAATCAGAGAAAGACTAGCATATTAACAACTCAATTACCTAGAAGAAGCAAAAAACATGCAATAACCAAGGACTTTGTATAAGAAAGTGCAACTACCCAGAATTACATTTTCTTTTTGTCTGAGATCACCACCTAAAGTTTTTATAAAAAGTTTATCATATGTGAACAAAGCCTGCATACTTAAATTCTATGTCCTTGTATAAAACCTAATAAACTGCCCACTCTGGTCCCTTAAATGCTTACAATTTAATGCTTAACTCTTAGCAAGTGCAAATTGTTTGCATTATAAGGCAACACACCTCCCAGTATCTTGTACAATCTTGCCTAAAAGAACGGAAGTAATAAACTGAATACACTAAACATCTGACAGGCACTTCCTCATTTATTATTTACTAAAAGAGAGTGCTTCCCCAAATCTCCCCTTTTAGTGGAAGTGAAGCTTACACAACGCTTTACAAAGCACGTATCAAGTGGGCATTAGACATCTAGAGCTTTGGGCCATGTTCCTTTTTTGTTTTCCCTCAGGGTTGTTTTAAAAGAAGTCTCAATTTTCATTCCATTCCATTAGCACAGGTACTTTGGCAACATCTATGGGGCTGTAACCATAAAATAATGGAGGGCTTAGGCTTTTTTTAATAGCGACACAGCTCCTAATGGAGGGTTCCAGAAGATCAAGTCTAGGTGTTTGGGGAGATATTAAGATCTGAGGAGGAGAAAGCAAAGAAAAATCCAACTACATTGCTCAAATTTTATTAAAAAAAAAAAAACACAACAAAAACTTAACACTGCAATTATTCCTTTTGCTTTGTTCCAGCAACAAATACAGCTTTCTTACTGAGAAGATAATGAAATTAACATAGCCTTCTACTACATTCTAGAAATTTTAAACTGAGATGTGTGCCAAAAACATTTTCACAGGCACCACTGTCACTGAACTCTGCAAGTGTAATTTTTATTAACTGTGGCTAGAGGACAAGTCCTACAGAGCTGTGAAGGACTGATGCCCTAACACTTGCACACTTTTTATTGTCTTTCTCAGGGCAGTAAAAAGAAGATCTAAGCATTTTTAATAAACAGAGCTGTATCAACTAGAATTTTTCTTTCCTTCATTTCAACTTAAGCAATATCCAATACGAGCTTACATGAAGATTACTTTCTGTAACTAAGGGCAAGGACAGTGCAAACATAGGAGAGAGGCTTTTAAGTCAAGATGAATTCCCAGTACATAAACACATTTTACTTCAGTAATAAAAAAAATGTGCTGTACAGCAGTGAATCACTTGTTTTATAATTTACTAGTTGGAAAGTTAAGAATACAGTTATTAACAATATAGTTAGTTTTTCAAAAGTACTGCATTAGTATTTTAGCATGATTAACTACTCACATTTTCAATCTTTACAAACAGTGATAATTACAAAAAAACCCTCACCCACCATATGTAATATTATGATTTATCTCTGCTCTTCTTAAAGATTCATCTAGAACATCATACATCAATTCACTTGTCCTGTTTAACAAGAAAAAAAAAATAATTTCAATTATTTGCAGCACTAACAAGCATGTAGTCTTATTCTACCAAACAGCTCAATAGTACCGAAATCTGTAACCCAAATTATTCATATTCACAGATCCACTTTAACATGGAAGAGCTCTATAGCACGTTTCTAAATCGCACCTAACAAGATGTTTCTTTTGAAAGCTGTAAATGTTTACCATATCACAAGAATAAAAACACTTCCCTTGCTACTTGTATAAAAAATAAAACACCAATAGGAAAAGGATTACAGACAACCAGGTCCTCACAAAATGACACCACTTTTAAAAATATCTTCACTCTGGATTTTCACACAGTTGTTTGGTAACCTGATAATAGAAGTCTCAGTAAAAATTATTTCAAGCATATTCCACAACAGTAAATTGTTTAGCCAATCCAGAAGCTAAGAAACTAATTTTGCACTTCAGTAAGTATCTGCTCACCGTATTGGTTAATAATGAAGGTGTAAGAAGTTCAACACTGAAATCCTCTTATAAAAAACACAAAACAGAAAGCTGTCTATGACTGTATTCTTTGTACCTTCAAAATATTAATTACAGAGAAAGATCTGGTTACCTTTGATCATCTTTTCCTAACAGCCCCAATATTCTTAAAAGCTGGATTTGTAACCATGGTGCTGGCACGCTGTGATAGTTGAAGTCAACAGGGAGCTTTCCTCCCACTACCTGCTTTAGGATGGTTACAAAACTCCCAGTCAAGTCCTTGTATTCAGATGAGTTTTCCTATATAATGAAAAAGAAATACAATTCAAATATTTTGATACAGCACCTCAAAAGTGAAAATAATCCACAACTTCAGTAAGATCAAAATACCTGTGCTGATGGTTTCATTTCTTTAAATCAAACTTCTACTCTCATTCCCCAACACCTGTAAGCTCTTCACTTTAAACCTATGCTATTTTCTCCTGATTTTCAAAGGGATTGAATGTAGCTTGAAGGCAACAGTAAAAAAAAAAAAATTACAATCAAGTTTCAGCAAACTCTTTAACACAGTGTAGAAGTTAGATCCTCTAAGGATGCCAGTGATGTTGAGCATTCAGATAACGGAAGAAGCTGATCTGTCAAACTAAATGGAGAGCTAACACAAACATCTTGCAAACATCCACAATCACACAAATTAACTTTTCTAATGATTACAAATAAGTTTTTTCTGCAATACATCTGCACAGTACGCTGTACATTTAAAATAAAAGATAAATACATAAAAATAGTTCCTAAGTTCAGTTGTGCTTCTAATTCTTTGCCTACCTTAATCATTTGAAGATATATATGCAAAGAAGCAGCCATGACTCCAGCATCCCTGTCACATAAGGCTTTCCGAAACTTATCATGAATATGCTGAACTTGGTTAGGAGCGATGACATAGAATTTGTATAAAGCTTGAACAGCTTTTCTTCGGATAATTTCCCTGAAGAGAAACAAGAATAACACAAAACAAAATGAAGCTGCTTGTATGTTTTAAGTACTTAACAAAACAACTTGCATGTGTTATTCCTACAGCAACGTAAAATTATGTGACAAGCCATCAGGACGTCATGATTTGAGAGAGATGAGAATCCATGTTTTAAAGATCTGATAACAAATTACTTTGCAAATATCACCTACATGAGGAATTAACAAAGCAAACACAAAAGCATAGTAAAGCTTAATGTCAGATTAACAATTCAAAAGAATAGACACCAAATAAACAATGAAATTGGCCACTGCTAATCTGCAGTGGTCACATGTGCAGCTCCAAAAAAATACCTGTCTAGAAGTTACTAAGTCAGTTGATTCTACAGTTTCCGTTTTAATCAACACAACACTTACAATAGTATCCTCTGTGTAGGGGATGTTATAAATTAAGAATCTAACAATTCAAGGGTCTATCTGCAAACAAACTTTTATCAACGAAGTTTCTATAAAGAGCTTTATTAAAAAAAAGTATCAGTGAAGACCTTCAAGGATCCTAATTCTGTTTCTCCACTTACTCTACAAAACACTTCTTCATCCACATATTTGTCAAAAGGACTCCAGCAGGTAAATTCAACTACATTTACCTATCAAAACTGGTTAGGAAAAAAAATTAATACCTATCCAGTACTCAGTCAAGACTGCAAATAAACGAGACAAGAATTCAAGAGAAAAACTAGAAGAGTAACAATTTCTGAAGGTAATGATTAGAAAGACCTACTCAGAGAAAATACACCAGTTTACTATAATTACCTACAAAATTTAGTCATTCAACTGTACAAGGCCACTTAAAATTCTGTAAATGCATACGTACTTAGAATGCTGGAGCTTGTCTTCTATTAGGGGAAGAACAGCTGGAATCATCTCCCGTGGAAAGATCTGGCTGACAACAGTTAATGCCATGCACACCTCTACTAGATTAGTGCTCTGTAAGTCCTGTTACAATCATTGAAATAAGACAGTAATTTTTTATTTAGACTTTCAAATTCTGCAGAGACATACCCCAAATCTTTCACAAGCAGGCTGTATCTAACCCACCTACACAGCCCACCTACAGCAAGCATCCCGCTGCCAGCCATCCTGTTGTCTGCTCAAATTTGGGAAGTGTCAGCTCTCACCGAGCTAATTGAGTTCTTCTCTTATACAGGAAGAAGGAGCAAGCAGCTCCTCACACTTGTGTTAGAGCTACATTTGTATTTTAAACATATGTGTGATTAAACCATAGAGCTACAACCAATGTTTGTTTACTGAAATAGTTTGATGATTCAAAACTATGCCGAGTCTCCAACTAGATCAGTGGAATGAGTCAGTTCTCACAGAATTCAACAGTATTCTCTCCAGTGCCTTTGATCTAGCCCAAAGTATTAAAAAACAACACAAAAAACCCACACACACACAAAAGAGCAAGCTCAATAATACTGCCAATCACATATTTGTGCACCAAAATAAGACACTACTTACTACCTAAGAAGTGAATGCAAATTACACATAACATCCTACAAAAGAAAGAACAAAAATTCAGTCTGCCCCAAATACAACTGAAAAATAGTAGATCTAGCTCACTGTAATCTTGAACCAAAAAAGGATGGATGAAATACAAGAGCAGCATTATTTTTCAAAACAAATTAAACATGTTAAAGATTTCCAGGTGACATTATTTTCTCTGGCCATTTGTCCCAGATAGGTTTTAATCCTCATCTTCGTTTAGTTCTTTGTGGACTCTTCATTTTTCAGTTCTTTCTGTATTCCTACTAGTTTCAAGTCAGATTTTTAAAGATTATAAAACAGTTTTCAATCACAACAATGTAAGGAGTATCACTTTCAGTCTATAATTTATGTGATACTGTAACACAAAAGTAATCATTACACTCTTATCACAAGTCACAATTGCTCCATGTAAGAGGCAGTAATACAGAAGATGAGACCTACGAAATATTATTAGGTAATAGATTTTCAGTGTCACTCCAAAGCATATTTCCATTTTCTATCAAAACTATCAAAAGGACTCAAAGAAGCCAACAGATACTTGATGTCAGCTAAAAGCAAAAGTTTACATAGAAATATGCATGTATGGCTCCTCCTGGAGTTGAGAATGTACACAATTTGTACATTTTATAAAAGAAATTATGGTGCATCTCCTTTGAAAAAAAACTTTAAAATACGGCTTCAACAGCAGGAATGCCAAGATTAAATTAAAAAGCCAGGGAAAGCCATTTCAAATTTTCATCATTAACCCAAGAAACAGCAGCTTTAAGAAAGCAAGATAGAAGTTCTAAGTACATAGCTTAGATGTTCTGTGATACAAAATGGGAAGAATTGGTCCAAGTTTAGTTTATAGAATCTTAGAATTGTTTCGGAAAAGACATTTAAAATTATTGAGTGCAACCGTTAACGTAGCACTGCCAAGCCCACCACTAACCCATGTCCCTAAGCCCCACATATACACATTTTTTAAACACCTTCAGGGATGGTAACTCCACCACCTCCCTGGGCAGCCTGTTCCAGTGCTTGACAACCCTTCCAGTGAATTTTTCCTAACATCCAATCTAAACCTCCCCTGGTGCACCTTGAGGCCACTTCCTCTTGTCCTGTCACTTGTTACCCCCACCTGCCTACAACCCCCTTTCAAGTAGTTGTAGGGAGCGATAAGGTCATGTGTCCCCCCCCAAGCCTCCTTTTCTCCAGACTAAACACCCTCAGTTCCCTCAGCTGCTCCTCATAAGACTTGTGCTCCAGCTCCTTCCCCAGCTTCACCGTCCTTCTTTGGACACGCTCCAGCGCCTCAATGTCCCTCTTGCAGTGAGGGGCCCAACACTGAACACAGGATTCGGGATGCAGCCTCACCAGTGCCAAGCACAAGAGGACAATCACTTCCCTTGTCCTGCTGGCCACACTACATCTGATACAAGCCAGGATGCTGTTGGCCTTCTTGGCCACCTGGGCACACTGCTAGCTGTTGACCTTTTCCCCCAGGCAGCCTTCCAGCGGCTCTTCCTCATGCTTGTAGCATTGCATGGGGCTGTTGTGACCCATGGGTAAGACCCGGCACCGAGCCTTGTTGAACCTCACACAATTGGCCTTGGCCCATCTGTCCAGCCTGTCCAGGTCCCTCTGCAGAGCTTGCTGCCCTCCAGCAGATCAACACTCCTCCCCAACTTGGTGCCTGCAAACTCACTGAGAGTGCACTCCATCCCTGCATCCAGATCATCAATACAGATATAAAACAGAACTGGCCCCAACACTGAGCCCTGGGGAGCACCACTTGTGACTGGCCACCTGCGGGATGGAACTCCATTCACCACTATTTGGGCTTGGCCGTCCAACCAGCTTTTTACCCAGCAAAGAGTATGCCCATGCAAGCCATGAGCAGCCAGTTTCTCCAGTTGAATGCTGTGGGAAACTGTGTCAAAGGCTTTACGAAGTCTAGGTAGACACCATCCACAGCCCTTCCCTCATCCACCAAGCAGGTCACCTTCTCACAGAAGGAGATCAGGTTCGTCAAGCAGGACCTGTCTTTCATAACCCCATGTTGGCTGGGCCTGATCACCTGGTTCTCCTGTACATGCCATGTGATGGCACTCACGATGACCTGCTCCATCACCTTCCCTGGCACCGAGGTCAGACTGACAGGCTTGCAGTTCCCCAGACCTTCTTTCTGGCCCTTGCAGACAGGCATTTTGCTAACTTCCAGTCAGCTGGGACCTTCCCAATTAGCCAGGACTGCTGATAAATGATGGAAAGTGGCTCGGTGATTTCCACCAGCTCCCTCAGTACCCTTGAGTGGATCCCATCTGGCCCCATGGACTCTGTGTCTAAGCGGTACAGCAGGCCTGTGACCATTTCCCCTTGGATTATGGGGGCTTCATTCTGCTCCCCATCCATCTTTCAACTCGGGGGCCTGGTACCTGGAGAACAACTGGTCTTACTATTAAAGACTGAGGCAAAGAAGGCATTAAGTACCTCAGCCTTTGCCACGATGTTTCCCCCTGCATCCGATAAAAGATGGAGATTCTCCTTACCCCTCCTTTTGTTGCTAATATATTTATACAAACATTTTTTATTGGTTTTACAACACTATCCAGATTAAGTTCTAGCTGGGCTTTGGCCCTTCGGATTTTATCCCTGCATAACCTCACAACATCCTTGTAGTCCTCCTGAGCTGCCTGCCCCTTCTTCCAAAGGTTATAAACTCCCCTCCCCCACCCCCCTCCCAAGTTCCAGCCAAAGCTCTCTGTTCATCCAGGCTGGTCTGCTTCCCCACCAGCTCGACTTTTGGCACATGGGGACAGCATGCTCCTGCACCTTTAAGATTTTACTTCTCTTTTTTACCTCCAGACCTCCAAAACCACTGTACCTTCACAACTGTGTTCACAAGTAGAAGTAGCAGTTCATGATTTTCATGTAGAAATAAAGAAACTGCCAAGTAACCTATAAAAGAAAGCACCCTCCATTACTACTTTCAAGCAATAAGCAACTTCAAGATAGAAAACTTCAGACCGTCTGTAATACAAGAAGAGTTAACTCAAACAATTACCAAAACCCACTGTTGGATGACAGTTGTTCATGTTTTAAATATCAAGACTTTATTTTATTATCAGGCAAAACAGTTATATTTAAGTTGCAGTAAAGCTCAACAAGTAAGAGCTAAGAATTCGTAAGCTGTGAGAAATAAGAGACATCACAATACTGTTACAGCTAAAGAGCTGCCAAAAGCACCATGAAAAATCACTTCCTGGAAAACTACAATCTTTTCTGCAAAAAGAAAAGTATGTTACTTTGACTATGTAACGCAAATGCACTTCCTTATATATGCTTCTCTTTTCCACAAAATAAAGTTTCATTTCAAATAGATTCTATATTCAGCTTGGAAGAGTAAAAATCACCATCCTATGCCCAAAACCCCCTCATTATATCTTAACAAGAGGGGAACAATTCCAGAACCCCAGAAAAGAAACCTGCCAGAAACCTTTTCTTCAAGACTCCTCTTCCTTTTAAAACAAGGAACTTAAATTAGGGCGGTGGGGAGGGTGTGCCACAACTCATGACAATCTCTGTATTACAGAGATGGATCTTCAAAAAGATTGGTTCATTCAGGGCTTAGGGATCAAAATGAACAACTTAAATACAAGTAACAGTATTTATTGTCTGGGCTATTAGACTGACTTAGCTGCTTGCGAAACTATAGACTTGATCAGCTTAGCACACCTGCAAACATGCAGTTTGCTCTCATTCATTGAGGCTCACGCTGGGTAAAAGGGTAACCCATCTCGACTGGATCAACTGACAACAAATTCCTTAATACAAACTTTGGCATACTGCACCGAGAACAGACAAGGTCATCTTCATGTATCACATATACCTGCAGAACAACAACAAAAAGAAAACCACACACACATACTCTTGATAACATCCTTTTACCAGATCAAAGCAGGTGCTTGTGTCCAGAGAACTCTAAGCCACCTACATTTAAAAATAAAAATAATAAATATATGCTGCCTCACCAAAGCCTTCTCAAAAAGAATCCTAGTATAGAAAGGTCTCAAACCAGTTAATAAAACACATTGGGTCTTGACACTTACAGAGGTCATAAAGTTGTCTTCAAAACAGCTTACCACCCGCCCTCTCAGGCTTGGCGAAGATCGAGGTTTTTTTAATCCCTACCAGAGCATCTGCAAACTGGTTTTCATTACTCAGGCATAAAGTAACTTTAAATCATCACTTGTAACACATTCTCTCAGAAACTCCAATACTTGAGTGGATGATCCAGATGAAATTTAAACACAGGATATCAAACAAGCTATCCCACAAGACACTGCCTTCCTTCTGTGTATGCAGACATAGTATTGCTTGGAGTTAAACCATTTCCTCTGAAAACAAGAAGAAATGTCTTCACTAGGCAGCTGAATCAGCAACTGCAAAAAATTCTCCAGACAAGACACGCTGACACCTATTTCAAACCAAATCTACTGGAATCAAGTTAATAGCCACACTGGCAGGCAGGGAAATCACAATGGCATGAAATTTCAAAGAAATCTGAACTAGCCTTTCAAATTTCCTCAAGAACTTCTGCATCTATGCTCTTAAGAGCTCCCTGTTTGCCTCATTTCCTATAACTGTTTCTAAACTAAAAAAAAAAAATCCCACAAGCAACAGAAAAATATTTCTGACAAATGCCTGACATTAACTTCTTTGTCTAATCTTGTACTACACTACTTGCAAAAGAAACCAGATCCTGACTGAAACTAATTTTCAGCTTGATGTGTTTTTTAACAAGTTTTCTCATGAATTACTTGTTTCTTGGTGCCACAATTCAAAAAAATTAAGGAACAGCTGACAGTTTAAAATTCATTAATTTACCCTGCCTTCTGTTCTAGAAGCAGATACAGAGCAGCTCACAAACTAGAGAAAGCAGAGGAACATTTCAAGTAAGTTGTATTTTTACATGAATTATAAATCTTAAGAAACTTTTTTAGAAGTCTGAGAATATTATAAAGGCTATAGCACCATGCAACATACCAACTCTTTTCTCCAAAAGATTTCCTTGCTGCGCAAGCTTGATTGCATGGATATATCCAAAGGAAGACTCATACCCCAGCATTTCACAATAGATGAGTCTAACCATACATTCTTTCATCAGTCTCTGAAATACCAAAAAAAAATTATTAATTTTAAGTCAGCCATACTTTATGCTCTTTTCACTGCTCTAATGAAGCAGAGGACTTTATCTGATCTAAACATAAGTGTATTCACACAAGTCTTCTAAAATCAGGGTACTTGTAATTTTTCCTTTGCTATGAACCTCTTCTGTAAATCAGTTTTCCGACTGTAAGAACAGAACCCCCCATATTCTACCCTTAAAGATGTTATCTTGTTTTGATTCCGATGCATGTGATCAACTGTAGATCAATTATGACTAACATAAAAAACATGAATTACCTTAAGTATTAGATGATCCCACTGCTAATGCAAATTATTTTTCACCAGTCACTACGCTGACCCAGGACATGTTTTCACTATGTATGAGGTAAAATTTTATTCTTCCCTTCAAAAATTCTCACTCAAGGGACCAAGATATGCATTAAGTACATCGAACCAGACTATGTCAACCCCTGCAACTCGGACACTTGCAACAGCTTCTTATACAGGACAAATTCATTATAAGAACAGCATTAGCCTGCAAAGATTATTTGATGGAAGAGCTAGCTTTTTTGCCTGTGTTATTTCAGAAACTACCGAATGACAGACTCTGGGTGCCACATGGCCACAGTTTATTCCCATCAGACAGAACCACAGTATCCTTACTATTTCATCTGTGCTGCAAAACCACAGGATCCTCAAAACCTTTTAATACCAATTAAGTATCTGTAACACAGATAACCTGTATGCTCCACCTGGCAAAAAGCAGGAGAACACCGCTTTTCCTCCCCTTCGGCCTGCTGTTCCCACAGCCTGCAACCACTAGCAAAACTTACCAGCGTTGTGGTGGGGGCTGACACCGTTGCCTTCAAACTGGTTAGCTCCTGCTGGATTAATTTTTCTTCTTCCTAGAAAAAATTAAAACTTCTTATTTCAACCTCACTTAAATTCTGGCGGCGAAAGATGAAGCAAAAGTCAAAGAAGACACCTCAATTTACCAGCGTTCCAGAGACTTCTCAACGCCCGCCGGTACATGCCGCACGGTGCTGACAGAGGCTGCCAGCCCCATGCAGGCAGGGCCGCGCCTGCCCCCGTCCGCGTCCCCGCGCAGCACCGCGCAGCACCGCCGCCCGCCGACACGCAGCACCGTCAGGTGCCTCCCCGGGCTCCTCAGGGGAGACGCCGGCGCCCCGCCGCCGCGCACGGGGCCACAGCGCCCAGCCCGCCCCCCGCAACTCAGCGGGCCGCGCCGCCACCTCAGGGAGGCGGGAAGGGAGAGGAGGAAGGGCCGGCCCCCGCCCCGGCCCCCGCCCGTACATGCTTGGAGGTGAGCGCCGTGATGCTCCGGATGAGACTCCCGAGGCGGGAGGTGGACGAAACCCTGCCATGGCCGCCAGCTCCCGCCGGCCCGGCGCCCGGGTCGTGCTGCCCCAGCAGCCCGGGCAGCACGCTCAGCGTCCGCTCCACCACGTCGCTCATGGCGGCCTCCGCCGCGGCCCGCCGCCGCCCGGAAGGGTTGGGCCCTGCCGGGCCACGGCCCCGCCGGCCCCGCCGCGCACTTCCGGGACCGCCCCCGTAGCGTAACGCGACCGCCCGGCGGCAGGGGGCGCTGCGGGGCGGGCCGGGGCCGCGGGCGGGCGGCGCCGCACCCTGAGGGCGGGCGAGCGGGAAGCTCGGCGGGGGCCGTGGCTGTGCCACCGGAGCTCCCTCGGTCCCCGGCTCCGCCTGCCCGCCGCAGCGCTCCTCCCAGGCGGGCAGAGGGCCCCGCCGGCGAGCCGAGCCGGGAGGTGGAGCTGAAGCACGGCGTGCCGAGCAGGGCGGCCCGGCGGGGGCGGTACTACCTGCCCCCGGGGCTCTGGGCCGGGCGCGGGCCGCACCGGGGCGGGAGCGGGCGGCCCCTGGGGCTGGGGGCTGAGGCAGGGGCAGGGGCGGCCTTGCCGCCCTCCCGCCCACCGCTGGTCTTTTTATATCACCATCGCACCGGCCCCGGTGAGCAGAGAGCTCTCCCATTGCCACCCGGTGTCCTCAGTGGGTCCAGGCAAAGACAAGGGAGCCAGGAATAAAACTACTGAGTGAATCAGCCGAACGAACCGGCTAAAATAGGAGATGCCCTTTGAACCACAGCAAATGCAAGCTGAGGTTTGAGGAATGTGTCGTCCTTCCACCCAGAAGATGCCTGGCACCAGTGGCCAGGGAAGCATGGGACCATTCCCAACCATTTCAGCCACTTGTACCACTTTCTGCAGCAATGGGGCATGCCTGAAAAGTGGAGCAAGGTATTTGTAGGTGGCTTTGGAAAGACAGCAGGTAGATGCTTGTGAGAAATATTCTTAAAGCGTAGGTGGGAACACGGAGTGGTTGCTCTTGGCCGAGAGGCTCCCTGAGGAGCTGTTCCTGAGGTGATTCCCACAGGGGTTTGGCATCTTGGGAAGGTTTTCACCATGTAGCTCCTGGGATCTACCTCTGCACGCACTGCTCTTGCAAAGGAAACAAAAGGTTTCTTACCCATGAAAAGTAAGGTGTGAATGTATAAGGTTAAAGAGTACTATTTTTTCTGACTCTCTAGGTAACCATTTTTGCCATTTTGTAACACTGTGCCTTTCAGGTTAAGGTTAGTTTCCTGTCTGGGAGTAGTTGCAGATGCTAAACGAACAGGAGCCTTGTTACTTGTGCTCGTTTAGTACCCAGAGAAGTGACTTCAACTGACAGAAAAAGCTCCTCTGTCAGGGGCAGGCCATATCCCAGCTGTGCTCTGAACCCCCGTGGCACACCACCTGGTCCCTACGTGGCTGCCGCACGACTGTGCACCTGGGATGGAACTGGGTGTTCACTGGCAAAGCAATGAAATGAACACGTGAAAGAAGGGTGCCAGATAATTTCCATAAGGTATTTCACACTAAAAGGAAAAAAGTGCATCTAACCAGATCAGGTTTACCTGATCTGTTAGGATATGCCTTTCCAATTTGTGTCATGACACCTTCAGCCAATTGCAACAAGATATATTCAGATAGTCTTCACTGTATTTTTTAAGAGTTTTCTCTCACTGTTTTTCCTGTGAACAAGGAAAAAGCATAGTGCCACTTAAATATGTGAGTCAATCGTCTTGCCAAAGACAGCAGACTAAAATAATACTGTATCTGTGTAGTTTTGGATGCTTAATTCCATTTTAGAAACCCTCGTATGCCTTCCAGTTACATATTTTTTTGAAACAAACTATATGACATTTTCTGGTTTATATTTTAGTTAAAGGTGGTTGGGTTTTATTTCTAGAAAAGGTGGGGAAGAAACTGAAGTAAACTCTTCTGAGCTTTGCCAAGGAAAAAGTATCCTCCCATCTCCAACATACCTCTGGTCAGAAAATCATGCTGAAGTCTGAAGCTATAAATTGACACCAGAAAAAAAAGCCAAAGAGGAACAAACTGAGGTTAGCAGTTTTAAAAGTGTTAAAAGTTGGCATTTCCTTGAAGCTACATTTAAAGATTTGGATTGTTATTTTTTAAAGTTCATTTTACAAAATGAATTGGTTAAGTATATCTCAGCTAAGAATTGCTCATGTGAAGACACAATACTATGTTGTAGAAGATAGAAAAGATTTTTAGGCTTTGGTGACCAAAAATGTGAATTCAATAAGCATAGGAAAAGCTGCTGTTAAAACTGATGGAATGTGAATGAATGCTGAAATATCAATACCTTTGACTTTTTTCTTTTATTTTTATTAATTCTAGGGTCTTAAGTCCTTCTCTTTGCCTTAGGTGGTGTACAAGTAAATGCTATATGTGAAATGACTTCTAGAGTACAATCCCTCAGGCTTGTGCATGATTAATTTTTCATACTGTTGATGATTGCATTGAAATAGAGAGGGCTATTCATAGTGCACACATATGTGCAAAGTATGTGACTTATTGTCAGATGATTATAGATGCATCTGATGCCTTGCATAAAGATCACCAGTAACTGTTCCAATATTTTTTTTCCTTTTAAGCACTAGAATATTTAGTATATCATTTAGTATAATATGAGATAAAGTAGAAAAAGCAAATCCACTAAAATAAGGAATATTTACCATCTAGGCATAAACTTGGCAAGGTGGGTTGTTGGGTTGTTTGGGGTTTTTTTCTGCTTTCATCTGCCTTCTGTTTTCATCAGCTAGATGAAAAACCTTGAAGTGTAGTTATAAAACAACTGCAAAAATAGCACTGAAAGGCCCCATTTCAGTTATTTCTCTAGGCTCCGTATCAACTGCACTCACTACAATAAAAAAAACCCAAACAACTTCTAATTGCCATTCCTGTAAGTTCTCCTTGGCATCTGATAGGCAAGTGGTATTCTTTCTGGCTCATGAATCATCACTGGAAATAAATAGTGCTAGAATATAAAATGGTTTGGTTGTGTATAAGCCAAAATAGAATCCAAAATAGAAGAGCTTATGCTCTTCACTGTATTGTCTCTGCACTTGGAAGAGGAGTGTATAGTAGTAGATGATGTAAATGATGCCAAATGAAAACAGAGATGTAGTGAGAAACAAAGGCAGTACTTTATCCAGTCATTTTTTCATGATGATTAAACATATTTTGTCATAATTAACAGAGATTATGTATTCAAGCTTACCAGTGCACTAGCAAGGAGTACTGGGCCAAGCGTGCAAAACCAGAGCATGGCATTGCAGCTATGCTCTGTGCTTGCCTGTTGCAGCATCTGTGAGTGCGTTGCCTCTATGTGGAGTCGTAATTGAACAGGGAAATGGCTTGTGTCTGAAGTGTTAGTCTTGGCTTTCCTGGCATGACTTTTTGCTTGAAATTTCAAGAATGAGAGTGGCTGTTGCAGTCATACCCTCTTGATGATGGCAGGTTTTGAAATCTTTTCTCTCCCCACCATTAGTCCCAGCCTCTACAGAGTCCTTCTGCATGAATTCTTGTTAGAGAGGCATGGCAAAGCAGGAGGCAATTTAGGGAAATAACAAACCATATGGAATTGGGAAATAGTATAGAAAAGATTTCCCATACATAGAAACATTTATCCCATAAACAGAAGCACATCGTGTAAAATAAACACATTTGAACGCAGAAAGAGCATTTTATAGCATTATACACAACAAGCCATATGTAGATGTATCATGTAAATAGGTGTATTTTAAACGGCAACGTCTTTGCACTGTTGTCACCAATGAGAGTTCCTTTTCTGATTTCACTGCTTTACAGCTATCTTAATTTCAGCATATTTAAAATACATTTACTGCTTTTGCATTGTATGGTGACTTTTGTCTGAATGACTAAATGTGTAGAGTCCTATAAATGGATGCATGTTTATAATGCATTGCAGGAAGTGTTCAAGTGGTATAGAAGTAAATATCAGGAAGGGTAAACACAGAGAAAGTACACATTTTTGGAACACTGAGAACATGAGCTAGGCAATGAACTGTGGAATTAATACAAAACTGGGGTAGAATATCAAGCCACGTTGAAGTAACAAATGATTTTTTTTCTTCTGTATCAGTAGTATTAAGTAGTTTTGAGATTCCTGTTGGGGGGGGGGTGTGTATGTACATATATATATATATATATATATATATAAGCTAAAGATGGCGGGGCAGAGGTTACTTTACATTTTCTCATGGAAGCTGCTTGTCTTCTGTGCTGCTAAAGTGAGGGAGGATTCTGTTCAGTATAGTAGTTTCCCTTGTAGATTACCAGGCAATGTGTAAATAAGGCTATTTTGTTCTTACATACAACTGTGCTTGAAAGGTTTTTATCCAAAATATCTAATTCCTAGCTCTGGTACAGCTCTAAGAATAGGAACCTGACTATAGGCAAGGCTTCTGGAGTTATCAGTGTATTTCTGAAAGTTATTGTCATTGCTCTTGAAGTGTGGATCACAGACAGATTAATTTATAGAAGTGAGTCTGATGTAAACCAGAGCATCAGATTTTATCACTATTTCAACTTAATTGTATGCAAAGGCTTGAGGATTAAATTCAGTGGTTGCTGATGGCGGGTGTGTGTGTGTGAAGAAATTACAATTTTTTTTGTGCTTGTGGTCCAATTATCATTCTCTCACTCTTTTGTGTTCTTTCCAGCTTATACTGCAATAATATTATACATTGACAAGGGATTGAACAGTTCCACTATGTTCCTGATTTTCCATTGTAAAAGCACTGATCCTTTTCATTTCTTCAAACAGCTTTTAGCTTTTTTAATTTTTAGCAGTTAGCAAGTATCGAGATTTCTAACATTCAAGTGTTTTCAGCTGAGCCCTGCATGTGTGCATTTATGACTACAAAACGACGAGGTCTTCTTTGAAGAAGCAGCACTGTGATTTATCTCCCATTTTGGGAGCAGATCCTATAGTTCTGGAAAGACCTACGGCTGCGATCCTTTGTTCTGCCATAAAACGGCGGAAATGTCTTCCTCCGACCCCTAGGGATTTGCTGATGCAGGCACAGGTCTGCAAGGGCTAAACTTTAATTTATGAAAACGTTCAGCATGAGCTTACGTGCTTGTGCTACTGCTTTGTGGCAATTGTAAATTTTAAAGCGCAGGGTGTGCTGTGATGGAAGTTTTGATGTCCCCTCTTTGCAGCAGAGGAGTCACCGATGGCGGTGGCGTCGCTGCGTGACTCAGCCCCGCGGAAAGGGCTCGGGCAGGCGGCGGTGATTCACCGCCCTCCGCGGGGCCCAGCTGCACTCCCGTGGCTGGCAAAGCGTGCGCGGCCCCGCCGTGCCGAGCTGCCCCCCAGGCACCGCTTCCCCGCATGCTCGGGGCTCTCCCGAGCTCGCCTTGCCGCTCCGCTGCCCGGGCGGCGCCCTGCGAGGCGGCCGGGCCACCCCCACGCCTGAAGCCCCCCCTCGGCCCCCCCCCCCCCCGGGGCGGCGGGTCCCATTCCCCCGGGAGCGGGAGGCAAGGAGGTGCGGCTGCCGGGCCCGCGGGAGCGCAGCGAGGCGCGCATGCTCCGCCGGCCGGGGCCCTCCCCCGTCTCCTCCCCCCGCCCGGCGCCGCGGGGACGGGCTCGACCATTTCTGCGGGCGCGGGGCCGCGGGGCCGAGGCTTTCTCAGCGCCGCGGCCGGCTCTGCGCGGCGGCTTCAGCACCGCGCCGCTGGACAGCGCCCGCCGGGCGGCGGCTCCGCGCCGCTGAGCGCCCGCCGGGCCGGGGCCGCGCAGGGCAGCGCGGGCGGCGACCCCGAGGCAGCGGCCCCGTCCCTGCACCGGGCTCGCCCGCCGAGGGCGCTGGGCAGCGGCGCGATGTTCCTCAAGCTGGCGGTCGTGGTGCAGGTGCTGTCGCTGCTGGCAAGCCGGGTGCACGGCTTCCCGAAACCGGGGGGCAAAGGTAAGCGCCTTCCTTAACGCGCTGTCTGTTTTCTCCGAGGTGGGGAAAGTTTGGCAGGGTACGGAGGGAGGGAAGTAAAAACTTTCCTTCCACTTGGCTAAAAGCAATTAGATCCTAAAGAAACAATATTCCTGGTGCAAGACGCTGGATCGCTGAAGTTGCAGTCTAATACTAACTGAGGATGTAGGTGCTGGTAGAGGGAAAAGCTGGATTTTTGCAGGCTTTTCCGAGCAATGTTATCACCCGTTCTACAGCAGTTTCTGCACAAACCTGTCTCTCCCGCTCCCTGTCTCCCCTGGTATTCTGGATGTAAGAGATTTTTAATCTCTTCGTTGTGCCAATCCGATTATTGCTATTTTAGTCACACTCTTACAGCATTTCCCCCCCAATTTGTTTATGACTTTTCACATCAGAAAGGGGTGCTGAGTCTAGCTGTATCTTTATTTCTATTACATCTTGTGAAGAACCTCTCCCTCTGCCCCAAACAAACACACTTTGTTTAAATGTTTGACTTTGTTACTGTTATCTCATTCTTCTTGGAACACTGAGTTTTTTTACAAGAACTAGTGGTTGGCATCATATTTAAGATACCATGTTTTATGGGAGAAAACTGCAAATTAAGAAAAAATGTGCTGACCTTTTGTCACATGCATCCTATAGCTGAGTATATATGTGTGTGTTTGTTTATTCTAGATAAAGCTATACACAACAGACAATTAAGTGTAGAAAGACCTTTGGAGGAACAGGTAAGTGAAATAAAAAATATTTACAATGTTTTTTAGTTTTAGTATTCCCATAATATTTTGAGCCTTCAGGTACCAGATACGTGAATATCCTAATGGCTTAAGAAATGAGTTAAAAGTGGATTTGTCAGTAAAGTAAATATTGATGACGGGGTTGGGTACAAAATAGAGTTCAAATAATTTTTAAGAATTGGTATGTAGGGTTTTACTGTCCAGCATTCCAAAAGCAGGTTGTTAGCTCCAGCAGTTCACAGGTGTGTCAGCCCTCTGTATTGACATCCTACAGGAATATATTGGGAGCTTGGACTGAAGAAGGAAAATGTAACTGGCATTTCTCTTAAAATGAAAAGTCTATCGCAGCTCCTCGTAATGTCCAATTCTGATCAGAGAATGTGGTGGTACTGACAAAAAGTGCCGAGTGCTTAATCATGTTCTACTTATTAAGGAAAACTTCTTACTAAGAGTGGAGATCAGGCATTAAGGCTTCTGCTGATACTGATAAATTAAGAGCTCACGCGTTTTAGTGTATTAATTCCTTCTGCCTGTTTGTTGTTTTGTTTGTTTGTGTTATTTTTTTGTATCAGATTGCTGAAGCTGAGGCAGACAAGAATAGGAAAATAGTTCCCACAGGTAAAACACCTTTTGTGGTTTTATAGCGATATTCATAACGGTATTCAAAGAGGTTTAAGATTTTATGTCATGTGTGCATTGATATATTTTCCAGAAAATAAGCCAGAGTTCAGGAATTATTCCTTTGTTGATGATCTGAACCTGCTAAAATCAATAGCAGAAAGAGAGAGGAATGAAAAAGAGAGGGAGTCAATTAGAAGCTCTTTGTATGAACAGCAACTGGCCATTGATGATGCAGACTCCACCAAGAACCGCAGACTTGTGGATGACTATGACTCCACTAAAAGTGGGCTGGATTATAAATTCCAAGGTATTCTATAATCATCTTTCAGTGACTTTTAGGTTAGACTTCTCTTGCAAACTGATTGCAATCATGAATGTTGTACCACTAAACACGAGCTCTTTTTGTTACTGGAGTGCAGTTTCAATTAATTCCAATTGTGGAAGCTTGTCATATTACAGCTAGGTTTTGAAACACAGTACAAAAGAATTGCTGTTGATTTTCACAGTCGTCTTCTGTGGAAGAAAATCCAACTGTGTGATTTGCATTATGTTTTTTAGCAATTTAGATTTGATGGAAGGAAAATGGGACATGTTTTCAAATGAAAATATATTTATTCTGGTTTGAAAGGAAAAAGCACTTTTATATAGAGCTAAATCACATATATTTGTTCCAAGTGTTACATGCAATGACAGATAATCCTCCCCATCACAAAGCTAATAGAAGTTACTGAAGGCCAAAGAATACTTGCCTTTACTACTGGAGTCATTAATTGACTTGTAATTTAAGTGAGTCCTCTGAGGGTTGTGAGCAGCATTTAGCTCAGGATATTTTTAATTATATCAAAGTGTGCTGATCACAGACCAAAGCTTACTCATCATATTTGCTTTCCCATTGGTCATGATGATATTGTTTGCCATAAGTAGCAATTACATAAATAAAACTTCATCTGCTGAAATCCGGACAAGAGGATAGTATGCTGTTTGTCATGATCTGTTTTGATCTAAGTGGCCATACAATGAAAGTAGATTCCAGGAAGACGCATATAAGCAGATATGTGAGCAGTGTTCTCTCATTCTTACATTTTTTTCTATAAACAGGGGAGTATGCTCCTGATATTAATCTCTGCTCTTTCGAAAGTGCCAGTCAGAAAGAAATTTTTCAGATGTGGAAAATGGACACAAAGAACTTTTCACTGGGACTGATGTAATGGATTCCAAAGTGTGTATCAAAGTATATTCCTAATGTGTCTAGAAAATGCAGCTTTGTTCTGAAGAGAAAAAGATGTGGGCAGATATTTTTTACAAGATGTCTAATCCAACAGAGTTAGGACAGTCAACACACAGTTAAACTGTAATCCTTTTAGATGATCCAGATGGCCTCCATCAATTAGATGGCACTCCTTTGACTGCTGAAGACATTGTTCAAAAAATTGCTGCAAGAATTTATGAGGAAAATGATAGAGGAGTGTTTGACAAGATCGTTTCAAAACTTCTAAATCTGGGTCTAGTAAGTATCTTGTTAAAACCTCATTTAGCTGTTTTGTGGGGTGGTTTAATGCTCTTTCAAAAAACAATTTGGATGTTATTAGCTGTGTCCAGCTAATAATGCTGACCTGAGTAAAAATGAGTGGGATTCAGGCTCTAGGCAAGCTTCTTGACTCAGTCGGGCACACTGGTTTAGTTCTGCAATAATGTTGTTGTTCTGCGATGGCTTTGCAACAAAATAGGCCAAGCTGCAGAATGTTTTTGATGTTGAGAAGACATTCACTGATTGTACTCCTCCCATGCCTGCCCTCATTTTCCCTTTAATTTCTCTTCTCCTGCTCATTAGTTCTTTTGTATTATCAGTTTCTTTTGGATGTTTATTGGGACAGGTCTGAGCCCATTCCTATCCACCTATGCATTATTGTCATCAGCGGACATACAATGACGCTGCTTAATTGAGGATACATTTCTCGTTGTTACTGATCTTTAGCAAGACTGGATTTCTCTCTGACCTTTGGATGTCTCAATGGTTTTAGCCATTGCGATAGGGGGTCCTTATATTTTTAAAATACTAACCTTATCTTGTCTGCACTAGATTTTGCTATTAGCTGTTGCATACTGATTGTCACTGATGACAAAGGGAGCTGTGGGACAGCTCCATGGTACAGTTCTTGTTCAGGTAATGGCTGTTAGGAAGCAAAGAGGAAACATTTTGATGATGCTGTAGAAAGCTATTTGCTTTTTCCCTTTCTGTATTACTGTATTCTGTTGTAGTTATTCAATTCTACGTAGGTATGTTACAGAACATATACATTTATATATGCACATACACACGTAGGTATACTGCACTTGCAGCTCCATCTTTCAAGCTGGACTCCACTGTGTTAACCCCTATAGGGGTTTGTTTTCCTATTGGAGACTGTATGTGTGGGTGGCTGGTTTTTATGTATACACACATATTTGATGTGTATTTCTATGTGTGTGTATATGTAGACATTTATATAAATAAAGACATATGCATATGTCTGTATGTATACGTTTATATAGAACACACACATCTGAAGGTACTACACCTAATTTGGCAGTGCTCAGCTTTGAAGCAAACATATTTAAAGCAACCATTTACAACACAAGTTTCATATTGATATTTAATCTAGGAAAACCACAATATTTTGTAATTACTCTGCACAAATATTTTAACAGATCACAGAGAGTCAAGCCTATACCCTGGAAGATGAAGTGGCAGAGGTTTTACAACAGCTAATTGCAAATGAAGCAAAGGATCGTGAGAAGGAATCTGAAGATTTTGATTACCCAAGCAGAGGAGACAGTGATACAAAAGAAAAACAACAGGAAAGAATGGTAATTTCTTTGCTAATCATTTTGACTCACTTGCTGAATGGTAGAAATAGACCAAAACACTGCTTTGCTTTAGGAAGTAATTAGTTCAATCTGGAAACTAAAGGTATTCTTAAAGAAGTTCTATCAGATAGAAAAATGAATTGTGAGTTACTTTGAGGTTTAAGCCAGATGTCAAATTGAAATAACTTTGAGAAAATAGTGTAGTCTTCACCTCGTAATTCAGGAAATGTTGGCATAAGATTATGATGCTATTTATTGCTCTGTTAACTTTATCACCAAAAGCAATGGGCTTATAGATACTACTTTTTGTGTCTTTTGTGGAGACGTCAAGCAAAGCTGATCAGGACAGTTTCATTAACGGAGAAATTGATGATACACTGGATAACACATGGTCATCATCTAATATCTTGGAAAGAAGAAATGAGCTGCCTTCTGAAGATAATTTTGAAGACCTCCAATATTTTCCAAACTTTTACGCACTATTAAAAAGTCTTAACTCAGGTAAGCTCATCACGTGTTCACAGGAATATATAGGACAAAAATCAGAATATTAAGATTATTGCTGTTTTCTCCTACTCCTATCCCTTCCCTTCTCCACAGCTTCCCCAGCTGCAAGAGACCATGTGCTTTAAAAATGGTCTCTAAGATACATGGCAGAAGCTAATTTGATTAGTGAGTATGGCAAAACATTGGGAGGAACAGCACTCAGAGTTGCAGACTGTGTGACCTAGGTAGCCCTTCCCATCTTGTTCTGTATGATTCAGGAGTCCTGAATTTTTTTCATTCCCGTAAAGGCATGATGAAAAACTGGCAAATAGTTTTCTCCAGAGACCTTTCCAGTAACACCCGTGTCTTCTAAGCAAACAGAGGTACAAGTAAGCCACAGTAGAATCCTCGCAGTGATGGTACCAGTAAATGAGTCTGAGCCTCCCAGCCTTTTCACAAACCACAGGTCTGCTGTTTATTGCAATGAAAGCTCTGCATGTCTCTTCCTATTCCGGTGCTAGACATCATGGTCTTTCAGTTATTGCAGGCGAGATTGTGGCACCTCGCCACAGCCCCTTTGTCAGCACGCTTTACCACACGCCCACTCTCACTATCTGCAGCCAGGATGTCTTCCGCTCTCTCCAGCATAGTCAGCAACAATTTATTCTGCATATTCCTTGTCTTGCAGGAGCCTTAATCTTTCAAACTGTTCCTATGAACACATGAGTGGAGAGCTAGAATGAAAAACCCGAGGGCATATTTTGCTCAAGTCCAATCTACAAACTTCATATTCTTTTTCTTGTTCTTTTCATTTTCCCATGGTGGTTTTGCTTGATAGTTGTTCTCCTTTTTCTACTCACAAGGCAGAAAGGCATGTTGGGTTTAACAGATTATCAAGCAAATAGAAACGGGTCCCGCTGGCTGACATCTCTGCCTTGTCTCCTGCTTTATGCTGTCCACCTGCCAGCTTGTACCAAGCTGGAGGAGTGGGGATTCAGTTGCATCCTACAGAGGTGTGTTAAATTGCAGGCAGCAATAAAAAACCTGTTCAGCATCTCTCCAAAGGGGCTGGCCTTCGGCATGGGCTGGGAGTGTGTTTCTGAGTGTTCCTGTCTGACAGTGCCCCTGGCTCTGTTGGGTCCTTCAGTGACAACCTGGGGTGTGGAAAGAGATCAGGTAACTGTGTGATGGGGAAGTTTCATGCAGAAATAGCAGTTATATTGTTCAGCTGATAAATACAGTGGAAGAAGAAAGCTAAGAAGCAGTGATCATGAAGGTAGTCAGTATGTATGGGCAAGAAAGAATAACTCTATAATAAAAAATCATTGTATCCTATTCTGGAGTCGTGATGCTCCCAACCATCTAATATTATGTTTTCCCAGTACCTGAGTCATGGTCTTGTGCATGGTAACAATCTCATTTGAGAGACTTTTTATTTCTTTCAATGATCTTGTAGGAGAAAGGATTTCTGAGCTGTCTTTCTCATACAGACTGGCCTACTAAGTAGTTCACAGACAAATAAAAGACAGAGGCTGTAGTAAAGTCTGGCTATATCTGCCCTTTGACCAGCAATTTGAACTCTGTCAAGTCTCTTCATCTCAGTGTGTTTAGTGTTCTTATCTGTAAAACTGAATTAATACCATTTGCCTTCCGTAACATAGATCTTTAAGACAAAAAGCTATAAAGAAGAGCCAGACCCTGAGGTTGTAAAGTATATTCAGCTGTACTTTCCAGAAGCAGTTTCAAAGGAGATATATATAGGAGTTCTATTTGCTAATCCAGCACAGCATTTTCTTTTTAGTGAGTAGGTCATTTTTTATGCATGAAGTTTATGCAGAGTTTGCAGAACTGAGTTTTTCTGAGTTGCCTGAAGTCTTTGACTAGTTTTGCTTTATCCCCTCACACAGAGACAGAGGCAAAAGAGAAAGAGACCTTGATAACTATCATGAAAACCCTGATTGATTTTGTGAAGATGATGGTTAAATATGGAACAATCACACCAGAAGAAGGAGTTTCCTATCTGGGTGAGAGTACATACTTTATGCAACAGTGTTATTAATGCTATGTTCTTACTCTACCAACAGTAGTAATTATTTTCTCATCTTCCTTGCTCGTATGAGTCCTGTTCCAGACTTGCTCATTCAAAGTGTTAAAGCTGTACCTCTAAATGATTCATTATTCATTATAGAATGTTGAATTCCATACTGCTTTAGTAGTTCCATCTAATGAAGGAAAGGTTATTTACCAGATATGTATTTAGAGGATTATTCCACTTTCACACCTGTGAAGTGCACTTTATTTCAGTGGCTTTATGTCAGTGGAAGATCAGTGTTTTGCTTAGTTATCTTGAGGTGGATTAGGTACCTGCATTCTCTGAAAAGAAACCAGCATTTCAGCACTTTTAACCTGTCATCTGTAAGTAGCTGGAGTAGACAGGACCTAATGCTGTGGTCTTCTACCAAGCAAAACTCCTTTCACCTATGAAAAGTGTTACGTCTTGGCACAGAAGTTTTTGAAGCACTCTTTCCTGGATCCATTTTAGAGTCTGTGGCTGTGCAGATTTTGTGAAATTGTTATTTCCCCAAAGAGGGATTTTGGAACAGCCTGGTTTGGTTTGGTTTGGTTTGGTTTGGTTTGGTTTTCTTTTCTCACACATCTCTTCTGGCTTTTACAAACCCCTTTATATTAACTGTTGGTAGCCTTTCTAGTTAAGCAAGCAGAGCTACAGAAGAAGGGCTTATGTACATAAGCTCTGCACAACCCTTTCATTTTTCTGAAATATTCCTGGTCTGGGTTAGCCTAAAAAGTTGTTGTTTACCTCAGGGCAATTTCTCATCTTAATAGATCAGCCTGTCACAGAGATAGGACTTGGCAATGATCTTTTATGACTTATGCTGGCTTGTTTGATATGGGCCATTGCAGATACAAGATTGATCGATGCAACTGTAACTGTACAGATTGATTATCAATTACTTAGCTACAAAAAAACCCATGATTCACATTCAGTGCATGATTGCACCTCCTCCCTAAAGAATTCATTATATCTCTGACCAAGATTATCTCTTTATTTACTGTGTGAAGTCCTTTAAATTTGGAATATTTGAACAAATTACACCACAGTTCAGCCCTTTATTTCTCTGGCTGCTTGTGCATTTAAAGAAAGATGCACATAAATGGTTCATTACAAGCATAGTGATTTCAGTGTCATTCTGCAAATGAAGATAATATGGCTTGAGCAGATACTACCCTCACTGATAGTGTTGTGCCAAAATTTAATAGGTTAAATTCATCCCTGACGCAAGACCACTCAGATAATGCAATTACACTAGGGATGCATTTTTCCTACTAAAATTCAGGGCAGTTGTTCACATTGGCTTTACTTTGAGTAAATAAATACTGTAACCCTAGAAACAAATTGCCATGATGACATAGTACAGAGGGCATGGATTAAGTTAAGAGTTTCAGAGGTCTGATTTAGTCTGGATTTAAGGTAAGACTATCAACTGATGTATCTAGACTCTGCCTTGCAAATGAGTGGTTTATGTAAAGATGGATTTTGTACTCCATCAAAGCAACTTACTGTAGTGGAAAAAGCTTTCTTATAGGTGTCAGGTTGCTTCTGTGGTATTCTTTTTTTAGACTTGCTGTTGAGAAACGACTTTAAAGCTGACCTTCATGTATTGAGCTAATATTCTCAAATATTCAAGAGCAGCAAGCACAGGAGAATCGTAGCTTCTTGCAGCATCCATAAACATGGCAGTTTTATTGCCACCCTCATTTAGCTAAAAGTTACAACGTAAGATACCCAGTAATACTTGAATAGGTACTGTGTTTCTTGGTGCAGTTTGAGTTAGGGGGTTAATGCTCATCTGTGTTTATTTATAGCAGACAAAGGAATTAGTATGAATGTTCGTCAGAGAGAAGAAACAGTTTAAACATTGGCAGCTTTTAGTCATTTGCTCAGTCCAAAACCAGTGAGCAGATCCCATGCTAGTTGGTGGAAAATACCTACTGGGTCTGTGCAGATGGATTATATCCTTTCTCTGTTTTATTACAGTGGGAAACTGCCTGAATTACTTTCCCCCACTCTGTGACTGAAGCCATGCATAAGCTATGTCCCTGAATTATATCCAAAATAATAGATCATTTACTGAATCAAGTCCCAAGCTTTTGTGCCTCTCACATGGATGCAGAGGTGGTGAATTTGAATGCATATACCAGTAACAGCTGGTTTGGGATTTGGAAACCACAGCATTATGTCATCATCATTGCGTCCTACTCTAGGGGAAAGCGTCTTGCTGCTGCAGTGAATGATGTTATTAGGTTTAGCTTTAAGTTACAAAGGATCTAGCTGCAGTGTGGTGCAAGAAAAACACACATGCACACACATACAAATGCAAGGAAGAGGAATTCATGTTTTAATACATATATTCAATATTATGTAATACATATTTAAAAGCTTTCCATATGCCAAATATAATCTGTAACACAGAACCCAGAAAGCCAAACCAAACGTATTCATATATATGAAAGAGGTCGAAAGGTACTGCCTACCTTTTACAGTATGTATTCAGAAAGTATCGCTCTGGAAGCATTGAAGAGAGGCTGTAACAAACTAATATAAAATATGCATTCAGCTGAAATGCATCATTGTTGATAATTGCCAGGCTGGTGGCAAAATGCCACTATCTTCTATCACTCTTTCTGAACTATGAATACTGTATTTTGATGTACTGGGAGCAAAATCTTCTGTGGAGTGAAAGCCTCATGATACATTTCTAGCTTGTTCAAAGGCTTTCAGAAATCTTTCTAGAAAGCCTCTCTGCCCTGTGAAGATTGAAAGCTGCTTTAAATTAATCTTTGCAATTAACAGAATGGACAAACATTGGTACAAAAAGCATAAAATAATTAATCATATGACATGGCTCACCATTACACAGGTAGCTTGTGAATTAGATCCAGCTGTGGTATCAACTTATCCACCTATGGGTTGGTTGTCAGCATCCAGCAAATGCTACCCGAACAGCTGAACTCTCTGTGCTTGCCCCAACATGCTAGAGGTACAGGCTGTTACCACTGAATGGGCTGAGCACTGGGAGGGACATGCTACAGTTACTGAAACAGTGATTGCTGTTGGCAAGGGTGCAGTGAAAGGGTGGAATGAAGGAGTTGGAATCTCTCCACATAATGACCAGTGGAAAGCAGCAAGAAGCTTTCAGAGTTCTGACTGATTCAGCATAAAATATTTCATTATTCATGGAATTCATACTGTTTCTGTTGCATAAGTAGCTGATACTGTATTTTCCATGCAGAACTGAAAGTACTGTATCCTTCATGGTGCTGAGTACTTCAAGAGAAAAAGTGCTGTTCAAGCCAATAGCAAAACTCACTTTGATTTTAGCCGAGCAGAATAAGGAGTGCATTGCATAGATATTTGTACTGTTTGAATATTAGGGATTAATATCATACTTTCTTTCATTTTTCTTCTGTCTGTTGAGTAGTGTCATGGTGCAGATTCACTCTGATAGCTTTTCTCTCAGGGCCATCTATCACAGACCAGATAAGTATTAAGGAAAAGCTTCATCTACACCACATAAAGAAGAGGAATTTTTTGTGTGCTGAGTGACTTTTCCTGCATATACCAGGCTATGTGGCTAATTTTAAAATGAAAGCATATCAGTCCACTACCATCCTGGTAGAAGCTCTATTTATAGTAATTACGTAGATTAAACTATAGTTTTGTAATACGTTTATTTTAATAATATTGTTTTCAGCTTAGAAGCACTAACAAATGGTTTCTGCCAGTTTTTTCAGAAACATTCATAAATCATCTCCCACTAAGAAGACCAAAATATTGAGTGATTTTTAGAACCATTCTAGGAAATATTTGTAATTAGAACCTGGTGGACCATAACAAAAATAGAGTTTTCAGAGATGATAGACAAATTCTTATGAGGCACCACTGTGTATGTATGAATTCTTTTTACACAGCACATTGATTATATTATCCTGCTGTACACTGCTTACAAGAGTAGATTTGTAGCAAGTTTATCCACTGCCACCCCAACCAAATAGAAGTTGTGTTATCCAATGAACTATTACCCTAGAAATTTAAATTAGTTATGTGCACATTGTATTCTTGTGTGGAATTCTCCTGTATTGACTAGTACTTGTAGCACAAACTTTTGCCATCAGTACTTCTTTGTCTCACAGATATATAGAAACTTCACTGTGACATGGCATATAATGCGTATTTTATCACATCTTATGATTGAGGTTGGTCATTTTGTTTTCAGTTTCTAAATTGGGGCTTCTGTATCTTCCACAACTGAACAATGCTGGAGAAGAGAAGGAGGCAAAGGAGTGGGAAGAAAATTAAGTATAAGCACTCTGTAGCTTTGCTCTTTCTGAGGGGGATCCTACTTTTCACCTCCTTGTAGTAAAGCATTTAGCTTACTGGAGCTACAGTGTACAACACACAGCCCACAGCAGACTGGCTGGGGAGCAAACCCAACTTTAATTAGGAGGGAAATAGAGAAATTGCTCTAGCTCATCAGTATGCAGTGTTTGAGTCACAGCTGCCCATCTCCATAGACCAAACCAAAGCCACCTCTCAAACCGCCTCCCTTTGGCTCTGACTCACTGTCAGAATCTACACTCTCCCCCGTGACTGAGTAGGAGATTGTGTTGGTTAGAAATGGGCATGACCAGATGTCTCTGTTTATCTCTTCTACCCCCTCATCATTTGTTCTTTATGGACAATTGGAAAGATGATCAAACTGCAGGATGCACTAGCAATAGGGAAATGGATAGTTCATTGGTGGACTGTAGCTGAGGTATATGTACACTCATTAGTTCTAAAGTTTCTAAAGTTTTTATAAAGAGAGTAGATTTAGATTAGGTATTAGAAAGAATTCCTTCCCTGTGAGGGCGGTGAGGCACTGTCCCAGGCTGCCCAGAGCAGCTGTGGATGCCCCATCCCTGGCCGTGCCCAAGGCCAGGCTGGACGGGGCTGGGAGCAACCTGGGCTGGTGGGAGGGGTCCGTGCCCATGGCGGGGGGTTGGAATTAGATGATCTTTAAGGTCCCTTCCCAGCCCAACCCATTCTATGAAAGTTACTGTTGGGATGTTGTTGTACTCTCTTCTAGACAGATCGAGGTTGCATGAAAAAAAAATCCAGGGGAAACAGAAGAGGCAGAAAGGCCCCTATGTTGATTTTTAACATGTCCCTGCTATGTTCCACGCTGTGGAACATGGAATAGCCGTTCTGCTTCTCACATTCATGCTTGAATCCCCCTGCAGCTCCACTTCTGATGAAGGCAAAGCTCTGCAATTTCCCCAGCATAGGCCAGTGCATAGTAGACACAATCTGGCCTTTTCCTGGGGGAGGAGGACTCGTTTGAATACTGTGACTAATCCTTGAAGTTCTCATCAGCACAGATGCTGCAGGCCAAAGGTCTGGTCCTGATATTTGTTTCGTTAGGCAAGAACAGGCACAGAGCCAAGAGTGTGAGGCAGAGAGCAGATCACAGCACAGACTGCCATCATCTTTCCCCTACTCACTGTCTCCAGAAGCAGATGCTCCCTGATGCAGACTGTGTGATTTCAAAGGGGTGAGGGAAGGTGTGGCTAAACCAGTGCCAGAGGCTGCAAGTGATATATGGTCAGTGTCACGTGGACCTTTTGTTCATTCCTTCATTTTGACTGGGAGATGAAGGGCCCTGACAGTATTTCATACAGAGAACTGTTCATGCATAATACCTTCTTTTTATTTGTTAATGTCCTTTTTTTAAAAGGGCTCTTTGTTGCTACTGTGGGTTTTCTTCATAAGCATTAAAACCTTTAATCGATTTTCCCTATCTGAATTTCCCTCTGATGATTTTCCTTGCCCAGTATTACTTTATCATATGACTGATGCATACAGCTACCAGTGGGAGTTATTTAATCTCAGGCAGTTCTCTTTTCCCTGCTCTTTGTTTTGTATCTGATGAACTAAGGTGACACAGATGCCAGTATACTGTACTGTTCAAGGACTCTTACATATCTGAAAAGTAGAAATCAGGAGCATCTCAGATGGAGGCTGAATACTGAGAAGCAGCAGTGATGGTGTAAAGTAAGTGTAAATTAGTTAAAACCAAGATGAATTTGCAGGGAGGTAAGATAAAAGGATGTGGGGACAGAGAGTGTGCAAAGGCCCCAGACAAGACCAGAATCTAGGCAGTATGTTGATCGCAGACCCCTCTACAAACTTGTAGTTTTTCTTTCTGTAGCGTCATTCCATGCCTCATCCATGTCTGTCCCAAGCTACTTCTGCATTTGCACAAACACATACATGTTTTTGTGCCCCCACTGCTTAGATCTTATCTCCTATTTCCCTCCATTCAGACTCGCTACATAGAAAAAGAATGGGTAGCTGTGGTGTGAAAAGTCTGTGACAGCTAATTTCACAGTTCTTAAAAAACAGGACTGCTGCTACACTCTACAGTAAAATGAGCATCACCTGAGGCTGACAATATGTGCAAGAGCATAGTATTTCCAGTATCCATAGGATCTAAATTTTCTCAAGATACCTTTTTGGGAGAGATCCAGTAGTTTTAGTGTTCTTTTTTCCCACCACATTGCATGACCATCAAATCACACGTATAAACCCCAAAATGAATATATTACAATTAATTGCTTTGCTTATCAATATCTACCTTTAAATTTGCATCCCTCTTGCAAATATATTGCCTCTTCTGTTTCCCTTCACTGCCTCCTCTATGCTTTCCCAGCTGGATACTTTGTAAGAAATCTCCATCTCCTGGTAGTGTCTCTTTTGGCAACTATATTGCTTAGTTCCTGAAAATCTAGGTTTTGCATCCTACCAAGCCATTTGTTTCTAAAGAAAGAAGAGTGATACTTTTATTTTTCTCACTGTATTTAGTAGCTGCATAAAACCCCCTTGGTTTCTGAATTCAGTATCTCTCTGTTGACAACTGAGCACTGAAGACCATAAGTTATGATTTGAGATGATGGATGTGGGTGTGGGATAAAGAGGGTGTCACTGAACTTTCAAAACTAAGCTACATCCCACTCCTGCAGTAGAGGCGGTTGTGTGCTGCTTCAGTCCCAAACCGTCATGCTTATGAAGTGCATGCTATCAAAATACTTAAAATGTGTGCACAGGCCATGAAGCAGTGTCAGGATGGGAAAGGATTGGGAAAGGATTAGGAAAGGACTGCACCACACAGCTCTAGGAAACCTGGAGTAATGCGAAGAAATGCCTGTAGAATACTGAAAAGGATAAATATGAGAAATAGTCCATGAGGTGGGGAATTTAATAAGGACAATAAAGGAGGCTTGGTCAGAGCTTGGTTCACCTCAACACACATCTCTTTCATTTTGGTTTACTTTTCGAGTTGCTTTAAATCTGATTCCCAAATGATACTGCTGCTGTTATTTCAAATCCCTCTGGCCATATTGCCTGTAATCCATTTACAAGTAATGCCACTACCTGGGGGTTGTCACCTGACACACCATTCCTTATAGCAGCATTAGGCTTCAGACACACCATCATGACAAATGAGTCAAACAGGAAGATTCAGAAAGAAAATGCCACATAAGGCAGGGAGTTGGAAGGGAACAGGAGATCTGCAAGGCTGAGGCCCATATGTGGAGGGATTTCTCGTTTGTCACAGTTTAAGCAGTTTATGTGACATATGCATGATATATGTATGAGCCGACTAAAGATCAGCCTCTGCTTTCGGCTACATTGGTGAAAATCTGGTGGATATTGACAGTTCTTGGACCTGCATTTATGTAAACTAAAAGGAGCATTTGGCCAAAGAATTAATCCGGCACGCTGTTCCCCACAGAACAGTCATGAGCAAATACTGACATGTCCTGAGTTTTGTCACAGATGGAAAAAGACCTTACAAACTCTCAAATCATCTGCTGCAGGAGGCAGAAGAGCCCTGGGAGACCTGTGCTTTTTTAATGCCTGAAATATGTGCATCTTATACAAGCAGTCATCAGCACAAAGCTTTCCTGCTGGAGCTGCTGTAGTGTAAGACCTCATTAAGTATACTAATTTTTTAGCTATCGTTAAGATTGATCTCAGGTACCATGATCATCCCTTTTTCTCCTTTAACACAGCCTTTCTATGCTGTATGAAAACAGAACAGCAAAGCAGGTCTTTCTGCAGAAGTTTAATGACATGAAATTTCAGCTTCAGTCAATTCGATGAGGTTAGAATGTGAAACTGCCTCCTGGGTGCAAGGCAACTATGCAGAGGGAAAAACCCTTTGCAGGAAAATTTGCAAGAGTCCAAAAACCACCATGAATCTGTCTGTCTATAGAGGAGGGTCCATTTCAGGGTTCTGTTACCAATTCCATTAAATACTGAGATGGATATATTGGGTTTTACCTCTCTAACAAGAACAAAGTAATTTAGTTTGTAATATTTTTTCTCATAGTATCTCCATCCATTGATTTAAAGGGTGTTACTGAAGTGCATTCTCCCAGAGTAAAGATAAGCATTCTGCTTCTATGCAATTCAGATTTTTGGATGTCCAAGTCAAAGGACTTCAGTTTCAAAAGCGCTGGGAATTTTGCATTTTCAGATGCAATTAATAGGATCTACTGGTGTGTAGTGCCTGTAGAAAGTGGGCCTAGGATGTCTCAAAATTCCTACTCAAAATAGGAGCCCTCCTGCAGCATGAATGCTTCAGTGAGTCATGCCAGATCAAAGAGCAAGTTAGAAAGTGAAGCAAGGCAGAAACCGGATTGTCTGACTCCTGGTGTCTGGTTCGAGTGATGAGATTATACCGCTCCGCGGAAAGCCGGCCGCCAGATGAGTGACCTATTTTACCAACGCAAGTCACTTCCATTAGCTCAGTAGTTACTGTTCTGTTGGTTTAATTAGTGCCATTTCAAATAAGTGGCCAGCTCTGTGGAAAGGTCAGTACCTTTCTAAACTCTTCCTCTATAAAGATTATGTTGCTAGGGAAACGATACCAGAAAAGTAATCAGTTCACGTTAGACCTCCAAATACAATATGCAGTTGCTTAGCTGCTGGCCCGGCACATCTTGGTTGAGAAGATGACTCACTCCATCCACGTAACTCAGAGCAAACATTGTTCATCTCTGGCCTAGCTACGTATGACAAGTACAAACATGTTTTGAAACAATACCAGCTGTTAAAGACATTCATTCTGAAGGGGGGAAAAAGGGCAATAAATCCTGTTGGAGAAGAACTGGGATTCTCTCTGTGACATATATGTAGGTGCACCAGATGCTCCCCACAAACATGAATAGGCTTGCTTAGTTAATTCCTCTCTGTCACACAGAAAATACAGCTGCTTATGAAATCTTGGGATTCCTGTTGACGTGCCATCCAGCTAGCAAGATAGCTTCACTATTTCTCCTGTAAAATCTAGTCCTTATTAAAAGGCCTGTTATATAAACCTGTCCATATCTTTACTGCCAAAATAAAGCTTTGAAAATGGGATATAGTTGTTATCATATTAGAAGTCTAGCTTTAGTGGTAAAGCTCGGATCATTAGTGGTCAACATTGCCATATAATACTTGATATAACAGATGTAGCTGTTCAGTGCATATGGCTGGAAAACAATGCATATTACCATGTTACTGTAACTGACAAAGTAGCAATAAATATTGTTTATTACTGACATATTGAACTCAAATGAAATTGTTAGCCAAATTGAAAGACTCAGAGAAACTGTAGAATTCCTAATGGGAATTATAGAAGTAACTGAATAATGGAGGAGTATGAATCCTGTTGCCTTCAGTAGCACATGCTATATGTGGATATGCGTACAACTTTTAAACACTACAATCTATCAACATAACATAAACATTTGGAAATACTATCAGTATGCAAACATTTAAATCTAAAGATGTCTAAGTGGGTTATAAATCCGTTCTGCAGTGGAGTCTTTGTGTTTTCTAATACAAGCTTACTGCAGCAGTGGCTAAATGCAGACACTTAAGCCAGAACATGAAAGGTACTTATGAATCAATGCACTTCCATGTGTGGCATTTTAAACATTTAAATACTCCTATTTATATTAAAATACTATGTTTACATTTAAAATTAAGCCTAATTTAATAGATTTGGCTGGATTAAGGTCTAGAATCAGTGACATTTTTGCATTTGCATGAATTAGTGAAGGAGAATAATCTATTCACTTGTACTTACAAAAGGTTTTTAGGTTCATAGCTGCATCATCCTAAAAACTGTGCCTCTTGCAACAGAGAAGTCCTTATATTTGTGCTGGAATACTGGTATGTACTGATTCAGGATAAAAAATAGTATCTTAAGCTCAGCTGAAACGAATGTTTACAGTCCTTTCAATAAGCTTTGGATCAAGTGATTAGTGAGGCATCAATACCACCACTATAATTCTAGCTTGGTTTTTTTCTTCATGAGTATGTCTGATCCAGCTTGTAACCCAGCTCAGACCTGTTTAGTTTAGGGCATATGCAAGGTTGGAAATCACATTAAAAGGATACGTACCAAATGAAAATAGTTTTCACACAAAAACTCTAATATGATGTAGAACTGACAGGCTGCAATCAGGCAGGGTGCCAACAAAAACTGCTTAGATTTTAATTTTATGTAAATAGGAAAATATAGAGGACTCAGACAGGATTATGCGATTTCTCATCAGATGGCAGGCAAAATTGCTTATGGTAATTTACCATGAAGAGAAGTATGCTTGCTAAAAAACCTAATCTTTAGACTTCAGTGCTGAGTATCTTTTTGGTAGAAAAAGATGCTTCCAGCTGATGGATAAAATGTTAGCCTTACACAGAAGATATGATCTAAAATATTTACTAGCCCTGTAATACCTATTCTGCCACAGTTACCACATCACATACTGGATATTTTAGCTGTTTATGTAAAGGGTATATTGACAATTCAAAACCAAGTCTCTCAAAAATACCTCACCAACTAGCTGATATCTATCAATTTTTGGTTCCATGTTTAACTCAACCTTTAAAAAAGCTGGTAAAGGGAAAGAAAATTCTACACCATGTCCATAATATGACTGAGGAAAAATGCCAAATTGTATGATGATCTGTATTTGTGAATATCTATGAAGTGTTGTATCACAAGGACTTTTTTTTTTCCACATAAACATACAATGTTTGTATCTGAAAAGTCCAGCTTGATGAAAAGTTGCCTTTAATTTCAAATTAGATGAGTTCAGCTCTGAAATTTGCATAGAAAAACAATTTCTAGACTTCTGGAGCTGTATACATGGCCATGGCTGTCTACTGGTTTTTCAGGTAAATGCTTGACTTCAGCAACTTAAAAAAAATATTTGGTTTAATCAGTTCAATTTACATATTTATTTCACTTATATATATTTTTAAACCTTGTATTAGACTTCTTCTCCAATTAAACCATACAGAATCCAGACAGATAAGTAGTTTGGGATAATATTTTCCCACCAGGATGAAGCACATATTTCATAGTCTTGTATACTTTGTGAAGTTAATTAAACCCTTTCATTGCTTTCATCAGAATAAATCGCTACAGATACTGTTATCTATATTCTGTGACTTCTGTGACTTAAATAATTGGAATATATATGCACACATTTGCTGTCTTTATTAACATTGGCTCTATTTGGTATACACCTATTGTCATGATTTAGTTGATAAGTTTTTTTAGTAAGATTGGTCAAAGTTCCATGTGATTATTTGTCTGTTCTTTTAGTGTTGGCTCTGCATTAATTCCTCATAGGCAAAGATGAAGACTGTTCTTTTAGATTTCTACTTACTATTCAAACTGGTGTTGCAGAGAATATAATTTAGATTGTGCATTATATCCATTGAAGAATAATGGCTTTGCTTTTGTTTTGTCTTGATTTCTAGAAAACTTAGATACAATGATAGCTGAGCAGACAAAGAAGAAGCTTGAGAACCCTTCCACTAAAACGAGAAAAAAGCTACCAGCAGGTACTTATTCTACAGTTTTCTCTCCTGGAATAACACATTTTTTTAAAATCTATTGATTTAAAAGCATGCTAATTGCTGTAGAAGCCAGACTGCTAGCTAAAAATATAGTCCCTCAAGGACCTGTAGTCACAGCTTGGATGTCTAAACACATGACAAGAGAGAAATTTTTACCTAATTGTCCAATCTTTGAGAAGTATATTCACTGTCCTTTTCTTCAGTGGAGTCCAGACATTACACATATACCAGAGGAAGTTGTATCAATGCTTTTTAACACTTCAATAATTAAAAAAACCATTCTTTGTCAAATTTGGATCTAGGGAATGCAAATTTCCTAACATTTTCCTCTGCGCAAAGGAATGTGCTTTTACGAACTACATATTATTGCATTGTAGTCACCTGTATTCAGCTAATGTTTGTAAGACCAGAAACAGTTATTCATGTTTCCAGAGGTCTAGGGTAGAGGTGACCTGTAGAAGACACTTTGAGCCAGATTCCCATGAGGTTCTTCCTCAGTCATCAGTTAAAATGTTTTACTTTGTAAAGATCGTATTGATATGATTTAGAAATGCTTTTAGTACGTTTGATACAAAATTGCTCTTATTGTTATTTCTTTAGACAAGAATAGTGAAGAAGCAGACAGTACAAAGGAAGAAGCAGCTAAAATGGAAAAGGAATATGAAATTTCAAAGGATTCTACAAAAAATGAAGAACAAAATGCAGCAGGAAACAGTGAAGAGCCCGGAGGTGCGAAATAGTGATCGCTTTTCTACATATGTACACTCCAAGTGATTGAAATCTTTTCTTATCTTTGGTATTGTTTTTCCATTGTGTTAGCTTAAGTATCTTCAGTTTATAATTACTGATAGCCAGCACACAACAGCTTGATTCGGAAGTGTACTTATCTGCTTGCTTTTAAATATAGGAAACTATATTCCTTGCTGAGTAAGACCATAGTCTTTCACAGAATTTGTAGCCCATTTTGAGAGCAATATGACATGCATTTTGACACAGTAGTGCAGAGAGATTTTGCTTGTCTGCATCAGTGGCTTTTCCATGAAATCAGATCATCACGACATTCAATCTTCTGAGTGAGCCCATTGATTTCTCTAGCTTGTGTTAGAACAAGCTGGTACTGAGAAGTTCTGCCAAGTGACACAATTAGCATTACTCACTGCCAGAGGTTAAGCAGTTCACCTGTTTTACATTATTATAGTAAGTTTGTGTCTCACAAAGCAAACTTAGCACAGTAGTATTTTTATTATCCTAGTTGCCTCAGCATGACACATAATGCCACATGCCATGTTACGTTAGACTGTACTAGCTGAAGTTACTCTTGTCCCTGCAGTGCAAATCAGCTGCTATATCTCAAAACTAATCTGCAGGGAATGGTGTGCCTCCTTACAGTGCTGAACTTTTGAAGGGGGATGTTTATTGGTGCAGAAACCTTTCAGTGAGTTCTTATTGCTCAGGATCCAGCATAGGCATCTATGTTTTGTAGTCGGTTAAAAAAAAAAAAAAGCTCAATAGCTTTTTAGAAATTTAGATTGGTTCAGTATTTAGTTCTTTGTCTATTATTATGCAATACCCTTTGCTCTTTCACAGAGTAACTTACTATAAAGCTGACTCTACTCCCAGCTCAAAAATTACCATATATCTAATACTGTATCCACTTACTAATGGGGCCAGACATGCATAGTTGGCAGTAGTAGCCTTCTACATGGTAATCACACTAGGTGGTTTTTTTCCTGACAAATGTAAGAACATTACATCAATAAAGCTCCAGCCAAGTTAAGAATTCAAAATCCATTAGCTGGAATATTTCCTTAGGGGCCTTGTTAGGTAATCCTTGAACTAATTCTGTCCTGTGTGCTTTCTGGTCCAAAAATAGCCATCACTTTGAAAATTCAGCCATAACAAGGAGTTATCATCTAATTTTAATACATTCATTTTCTCAGTAAATACAAGTAGCTGTATTTCAACTTGTCTTTTGAAAATATCATGATCTTAGATTTGCTGTATGCTGTTAGCACTACTGTATGGAGGAGTTTTCTGACACTTTGTATATAAGCAGATACTCAAAGCTCTCGGTCTTATTTAAGTCAGCCCTTGCTGTCTTAACAGCTTCATCTTTGTGGAACAATTATTATGATCAAAAAGCTACAGGTTGCCTTTAATCCACATATGCAGCATCTGTGGACACCACCAAAAGGTTATATGTAAAGATCAAAAAAGCCATGCTTTTAAGTTTGTGGATCGCTGATCTTGCACAGACAAAACCTGCTAGCCATCTCTGGGAGTTTTGTCTGACTAAGGTTGACAGGACTCAGCTTTTAAACAGAAACTAAGAATAGTTTTAATCTGCCTTTGCTGTGACCAACTTCACCCAGTTAAGCAAGCTGCATCAATCACTGATGGAAATGCCTGATTTCTCTCTCATCCTTTCCTCTAGGGAAAGCTGAGGCATATTTGGAAGCAATCAGGAAGAATATAGAATGGCTAAAAAAACACAACAAAGGTAACAAAGAAGGTATGCAGTAAAAAGCCTTGACATTGGGGTGGGCAATATACATTACAAAGCATGCAATTTCAATTGTGTTGTATAACTTAGCATTATAAGTTAAATAATAGTAATGTGAAACTGTACTTGTCTAGATTATAGTGATAATTACTGGTGTTAGAGTTAAATAATACAGGTCATGTAAAAGTTATATCATTGAAGGAAAATAGTAAACTAAGACAAATTCATGTAAACTGGCTCGAAGAGCCATGGGCCACGAAACACACAGTGACTAACCAGCTACAAGTTAGTCATGCGCTGTCCAGATAGTCATGCCTGTCACCGGGTAACAGTATGTCAGTTTTGTCTAGTGCTTCATTTCTTAATTCAACATGTCTTTTAATTATGATATTGTACATGACGTAAAGGTATTTAAAATGTCTGGGTGTGTCTAAAGAAGCTCAGTGCATCTGGCTAGCACTGTGCATGCCATCCCAAATAGCAGTGAGGTTTGTTTCATAACCATAAATAGTTAAGATACAAACTTATGTCACTAGCACTGTGATATACTGGATTACAGCCCAAATCAACTCTAATGACTTGTAGCTCTCACACGCAAAGCTGTGTAGAAGGGGAGCAGTGACTGAAGCAGCTGCACAGGGTATGCTCCCCAGCTGCCCCACCATTTGACTCTTCCCCAGAGGCAGGGCTGTGTGAGAGCTGGAGGGAGGGAGCTAACAGCAGCAGGATTTCTAGCGTATTTTTCACAGATCTTTATTTATCCACACCATTTTTTGCCCTCAAGATCTTACGTAAAACCAGCCTCTTATCCCTCCTCTCTGCCATTGTGCCTTCTGCCATCACCCACTCTGTAAATGAAGGCTCCTAGCCAAGGGATCCATCCCTGGCGTATGACTGGCGCCTGGTGGGAAGGATCCTTCTTGCACCAGCCAAGCAGAGGGAGATCTGAGATGAGATTAGCCCTGGGTAACCCAGCCACCCTCTGTATGAGTTGAATTGCGTATGAATTGCATTTCAGAGATTATGGAAGCATGCCTACAGCCCAAAACATTCATTTTCCTATACAGAAACTCCATAGTAGGAAGGACTTTTAAAACAATTTTTTCCATCTCTAAAATAATTTCCGCACAATGGCAATGATGGCAGTTAGCAGCAGGTGTACATATTTGCTCAAGTATTCCTGCCAGTTCTAATAAATGTTTCTGTTTATCAACATACTCATTATAGTAATTAGATCTCAGTCATGTGTGATTAATTCTCCATATCACACATACTGACTGGGCAGCCCCTTACTCCTCTTCACAGTAGCCTTTCCTCTGCACTGCTGCAGTCTGAAAATGGCTGTGATTGCAGAACAATAGCATTTTATCTGTCTGTGAATGTATTAGGATACACACTTTCTGTATAGATGGGTTTTCATTTGCACTAAAATACCTTTATTGTCCTCTGGCAGTGGAAATGGGCCTTAAAAGTGAGAGTAAGTTAAGACAGAATTGCAATAGTGTTCTTACCCTTCCAATACATTTGTTATTGTGCCTTTCCATAGTTTGTTGGTTTGGGGTTTTTTGGGGGTGTGTGTGTGGTTTGGTTTTTTTTTGTAGAATACTAATTCAGTTCTCCAGGGATGACGTTAAAGGAAGTGCAGTCAGGGTAAGCTTATCTAAGCGTGAATGCATTGCACTGTGTTTCCTCATACAAGATTAGGGGGTATTGATGTGCTCATCAATCATTTCTCCACTTCCAGCTAGCACCTGGGAGCTAGCAGAAAAGTGGTTCGCAAAGCAATTTGCGTATTAAGATGGCCAGTCTTTTCCACCCCTGTTCATGGATTGGTTTACTCACTGAATATACTTGAAGAGGTTTAGGTTTCTTCAGGGAAATGTCTGTAGATCCTTATCTTTGTATGAATTTCAGTAGAAATTATTATTTATTCAGTAACTAATTACCCTAGAAATATTAGTTTGCATTTTCCCAGTTTAAAAATATCAATTGCCTATTAAGGAGGCAGGTAAACCTGAGCAATCTGGATGATTTAAAGAAACGTGTCAAAAGCTTAGATTTTGTGATTGACTTTTGTATCCAAAGGTTGGTTTTCATATATACAATCTGTAGATTCTGAGGGCCTATCCTTAGTATCTCCCAGACCTGGCTTGATCTTTGAAACCCATGCTCTTTAAGACCAGCTCCTCTCCTGTGTCAATTAGCATCACTCCCACCATCAGACCTCAGCTGCTGGGTGTTCTATTGCAGTTAGTCTCCAAAGAACATAACAGTGAGTCATTTGACTAATACATGCAAATAGCATGTTCGGATTTTTCACAAAATCCTTAGGTAGCTTATAGTTTCATAACACTAACAGTAGCCATTTAGGAATTAAAGTAAATTCTATAATTAATTGCAATGGCAAATAGCTTGATTTGAATATGCAAATAAGCCCCCACTTAATTTACTGTAGCAGTTTCACAGCTCAATGTAATGCTGCAGCTGTTGTGGTGAATATAAACCGAAGATGATTTTTCTAATTACTTGTCCAAATTAATAGGTTGTAAATAAGTATTGGAAATTAACAGTTATCAATTTCTAGGAAAAAAACCCCAACAAATTAGATTGCTATGAGATATACAAATTAGCCAGAATGGGATAATGTCTTAATGGTTGTAATCTCATACAGAATGTTTAGTAATTAAACCTTCACATCTCCACATAATGATCTTAGAGTTGTAAATACTATTCTAGAAGAAAAATAAACCCAGGAATTTTGATGTGAATAACATGGATATTATATTAATTTAGTATTTGTTCTTCTGTTCATTTCCATTCCTTGGTATCTTTGACTGGAAACTCTCATTCTGTCAACATGAATGGAAATCTCACAACCTTATTAAATTGCTAGGTACTCTTTGTCCCTATTGCTCGGGTAGGACGGAGAAACAAACAGGTTTACATTCTTTTAAGTAACGCTGGTAACGGACCAGCCATGAAATCCTGGCCTCAGTACAGCAAATGCCAAAATTCCTATTAACTCAGATAAGGAGAGGACACCTCCGCAGGAGTGGGGAGTTTTGAATATCAATTTTCTGTATTACTCATTTGAAATTGCCTTGTACTGTTACAAAAATTACGGCAAGCATTAATTTGCTTCTTAATGGCTTTCTATTTCTATCCAATTTTGGTCACTCAGCCATAAAAGGACAGAAAGGCATTATTGTCTGTTTTGTTAAGGAGGTCCTTCCACTTATTGCTGTATGATGGTATACATTGGACTACATTACAAAATGAGTATTTATACCTTCTGAAGGTTCTGTCTGTGGAGTAAGAACATGTATACAGAAAAAATTCAGGATGTTATCTGTTTTTGTGAAAGATACTAATTTAACTTAACTTAGTATGAACCCTTAAGACATTGATGTTTTCCAGACTACTAACTTTTGATTCTAACAAATTAGGCTTTACATTTTATGCAGTAAATTATGTAACTGAAATGTGCATTGCGTTAATGTGTGGACATAGTGGATCTGTTGCCAGAGTTATGTAACAGTAGGTTACCTTTTTCTGTTATTTGAAAGATTGCTCTACAGTAGAATTTTTTTCATGGAAAATAGTGATATTTTCCAGCATAGGAAAAGTCTATTTAATGCATATGGTGTGAATCACGACACATAGATGCACCCATCTATCAGAAAAGGAGGAAGGATCTTTCAGCACTGTATTGCAGATTGATATACAAAGACTGTCAAAGACAACTATGACACTAACACTATCATAAAGACTACTCACTGCAGTATTTTTCATGTCAGATGTTATGTTCTGTATCAAGGTAAATAAATGTATTGTTTTAATGTATTTTCAGGAAGCTGCTTTCTTGAATTTTCACTATAGGTGTTTATAGCAAGTGAGATTTTTACTGGGATTTCAATAGGAAACACTTAATTCAATACTTACTTTTGAATCCACGACAGTTGTGAAAATAACAGGGCTTTAACAACAGCTTTTGCCATGCAGACTAGGATGTCAAATCTCTGGACCAGAACATATTCTTACTTTAGCATTTGCCAGCAATCAATCAAAAGCAAGAGATGATTATTCCTCTTGAGTACTAAAAGCACCATGATGCATGAAAAGACTTTGTGCAGGTGTTGGGTTTTGTAAAATTTTCTTTCACAAGTTGCACTTGTAGTGAATTCTCTTCATGTTGGGTGAAGTGCATTTGTTGGATAAATTTTACAATGACATTGTTTCTTAGGTGAATCGGTATAATGGCAATGACTCATTGTGCAAATGAATTCTTATTTTTCAGACTATGATCTTTCAAAGCTGAGAGATTTCATTGATCAGCAAGCTGATGCTTATGTGGACAAGGGCATCCTGGACAAGGAAGAGGCAGATGTAATTAAACGCATATATGGCAGCCTGTAAAAAGCTAGTGGCTGCCAAAGATGTAGAAAACTAGTATAGTTTCCCCCACTTCTGGCTCAATGACTAATGACCTGTTAATTTGAAGATATCATTAGAAGTGCTCTGTTTACATTGTACTGACAACTTTCTAGACAGAAATGAAGAGCTATAGTGCTCCGTACACTGACTACATACTGTATTTTCCTACACTCACAAATCAATCCTAAACGCCAAATTCTGACACTGAATCTCTATTTGATAGGATAAACAGTTATGTAAAGTTCTCTTTGATTTACTTTTTGTGTTTGGTTTACTTTTGTAGATAAACCAGTTGTTTCTGATGGAAAGTTCTTTTAATGCTACATCTTCTTGCTCTCACTCCACTAGCTTTCTATAGATGCAACTATGTAAAGGGCATTATTAGAAAATAGTTCATAGTTCTCTAAATAAAGTATTTGAAAATAATTTACCTATCAAAGTTTTTATTAATCTTAATATGATTTTATATCCAGAAATCTTGTTTTTAAATCCTAATACTTTCTTTTTTCTTGACCCTTTTTCATTTCTTTATGTAGCATTCTATAACTTGGACTATAGTGTCCTTAGCTATCTGATAAATCTTTGACACTACAACTGCCTTTCATATTGCAGAGCTGTATTCTCCCTGTTGTTGTTTCATTCAGCATGTATAAACATTCTTTGGTGCACCATTTGATGATTGCGCATGCATAATTAGTTGAATTTCTGATGTGATAACAAGTGTAAATAGCCATTACTTTCTTTAAAAAAAAAGGGGGGGGGGGGGAGGAATTAAAGTAATTTTGCATGGGAAGGGGAGTTTGCAACTAGAGGTGTTTTTAGGAATATTGGCCCCACTTTCCAGAAAGACCTAACTTAACCTATTATATCGCAGAATTTCTGAATATCAAGGCTGTGGTCTATTTACTGCCTTCTGATTTGTGTTGAGCAGTATTACATTGGAAAACTTTATTTTTTTTTTCATATATATGCTATCATTAGCCAGTAATTTTATACTTCCCAACAATGAAATGGGAAAACAAAAATGTCACCCTCATTCTTTTTCCTTAACTTACATAGTTTTTAAAGAAAGAATGGTTTATGAGATCTTTTATATTTAAGTGAATGGATAATTTTGTGTGTGAAGAACTCATGAAGCAAGATCAAAGGTAAAAAAGTTTTTAGAAAAGTAAATTTTAAACTGAATTCCAGAAGATGTAAATCCTGAGACTTACCCCTGCAGCAGTCATTTGTCTAAATGAACTCCAGGAAAGACCCGTTCTCTTTACTTACAGATTCTTCATGTATACTTGAGGTTATCCCTCCTCTGCTTTTCTAAAAAAAAACCCTCTTGATACTTCTGAGATTGATACAGTCAAAAAATGTTAGCTGATGCAGAGGTTGGTGCCTGCCAATGAAGGAAGATGCTGACTTACACCACTGCCTGCACAGCACAAAGTTCTGTAAATGCTGAATCATTTCCTTAAGGCATTTCTTTCCTCATTTTCTCATCACAGTTGGAGATTGCAGAGGAGATTTGAGCAATGTTTCTCAGCCAACTGAAGTAAACTTTGGAATCTCCCCAAAACAGAAATTATCAACTGAACGTTATCAACAACATTATTGGTAACAAATATTAAATGACTATGATAGCAATGAGGTGTAACAGCATATCTGTTTGAAAACGGAATGATTCATTGAAGCCAATGAATGCTTTCTAGCATCAAAAAGGATGTTGCTGCCCACTCATACACATCCTGATATGGATCACTGAATTGCAGGATCAGTCACTAATGGTGATTTTTTTTGTTTTTAAGGTAAAAACTCTTTCTAGAAATGTAGCCAATGTAACCTTCCTGTTTGAAAAACAGTCCCATAGAAACACTAGAGAAAATCATTAAGAAACCAGAATTTCTGTTATTTTGAATCAGTGTATTTGTTCTCATCTAAACCCTCTAATTTTTTTAATTAGTATTTGTCAGTGTTCCCAAAGATCACGATTTCTTCTTGTCCCTATAGATCAGTTTGTTTCCTACAACAGCTTGTGACTTACTTTCTTATGTGACTATCACACTGGAAAAGTGGACTGCTTCCCAAATTTCGATTTATGAAAGAAATTGGTAGAAAGGTAGCTAACCATAGACCTTTACAGCTGGGGAAGTGGTAGTGATCTAGGATCTGCACTTAAAAAAACAAAAAGGACAAACTTTTCTTCCCCAATGGCTACTTAAAAAAAAAACAAAACCAAAAACTTTCTTCTCCTGTCAATATAATAAGTAGTATAATAGTATTTGTAATTTTCATTGGAAGTTAGGTTCTTACTTTGGCCTCTCAGGAGTCTGGTACTAATGGAAAGATGTCATCATCTAGCAACCTGTGATTATGAACAGTATGTGTCCACAGAAAGGCTGGTGCAGTATTTTTTAACCTCTGTTTTGCAAATCTTATGACCTCAACAAAGCATAGATTACATAATTTCGGGGGGGAAAAGTCCAAACAATGGGTATGACCTGATTATAGGTCAGAGTATGCACGTTCTTGGACCTGTTCTGTACTTACCCTGCTGCTGTGCATCACTTGGGGTACATACACAGACAAATTCAACCAACCTGATGACTAGCTGAGAACAGAGCAAGCATGAGCAATCTCAGCTAGGGTTCTTTAAACCAGATTCACTTCCCATCCCGCCCAAGCCCATTAAATTCGTTGTTTGAATGCCTCAAATACTGGTTTCATTGCTGGTACACCAAATGAACATCTATCAGTATATCACACCTTTCAGAACTAGACAGTAAAAACACAGCCAGCCTGATGAATCACCCTGCATTTCTAAAAGGCTATGACTTACACTAAATAAAATCAAACCGAGTGACGCAAGTTCCAGCCTGCACTACAGATCAGTCCTTATTTTGAAGGGAACACTTGGAGCACATTAGCAGTGGACATCTGCTGCTAGTGTGTTAAGTACACAGTTAGTAAATCATATTCTGTCATTTTTTTCCTTTTCCTGGTGAGAAAGGTATATTCAAGACCTGCACATCTCTGGTTCTAAATTGAAAAAAACCCAGTTTCTGTGTTGTTTGTACCTCTGCTGGATCCTTCAGAAATCCTCAGTCCCTAAATTATCACTGAAAATGTAACAAGTACAATGTATCTGGTATTCACCTTTTGAGCTTTTCTATTAGACTATTCTGATACTGTACTTTATTAAACACTTTACCACAAGCTACAACAGTGTGCTGGTTTTGGCTGGGACAGAGTTAATTTTCTTCATAGTAGCTGGTACGGGGCTATTTTCTGGATTTGTGCTAGGAACAGCGTTGATAACAGAGGGATGTTGCAGTTCCTGCTGAGCAGTGCCGACACAGAGCCAAGGCCTTTCTGCCTCTCACACCCCCACCAGCGAGCAGCCTGGGGGGCACAAGAAGCTGGGAGGGGACACAGCCGGGACAGCTGACCCCAGCTGAGCCAAGGGGTGTTCCAGGCCATGGAACATCATGCTCAGCACATAAAGCTGGGGGAAGGAGAAGGAAGGGGGGGACGTTTGGAGTGATGGCATTTGTCTTCCAAAGTAACTGTTATGCATGAGGAGCCCTGCTGTCCTGGGGATGGCTGAACACCCGCCTGCCGCTGGGAAGCGTTGAATGAATTCCTTGTTTTGCTTTGCTTGCATGTGCAGCTTTTGCTTTACCTATTAAACTGCCTTTATCTCAACCCACAAGTTTTCTCACTTTTACTCTTCTGATTCTCTTCCCCATCCCACTGGCAGGGAGTGAGCAAGCGGCTGAGTTGCTGGCTGGAGTTAAACCACAAGTAATACAAGGCTGCTTTTGTGTGTTAAAGAGAATGCATCTTCTCTATGCACTACCCAGCTTTTTTGAGGACATCCTGAACCACAGAGCATTTAAGAGTTCATCGACATGTCCCTCTGAGAATGTTAGATGCAACTACAGCACCTGAAGGCTGAGTTAGCTGGATTTACAGGGGTTTAGTAGCCTCCAGACACATTACAACTGAGTCCCAAATGAAAACTATTTATCAGTTTATCCCACATATTTAATTTTAAAAGGTCCTAGTCAAAGCCTGCCCAGGTTTTGACTTTTCAGGCTTTGACTGAAGACATACGTAAAGACAAAACTACAAACATGCAGGTTGCCCACTACCAAATAGCTGCAAAACATGGAATTTTACCTGCACTGTGTGTTTCACTTCTGCCTGAAATTGCCCTAGTCCAGCCTTAAACCACACCTTGTAGGACTGGTAGAAATATATAAACAATGAAGTTACAATGTAGGAAGAATAAAGGCAGGGAAGCAAAACATCCAGGATAATGTATAAAAAGATATAAAACATACAGGAAAAAAATGTCATTTTATTGAGTAATAATATGACAACAGGGATTAAGATACTAAAACATTAGTTATTTTAGAGTCCTAAGATTCCTTTTTTACAGGGTAGGAGAACTCCATCTTGAATTACTCCGAATATATTACAGAGTATTTCCAGGCACCGTTTCCTCCCACCTGCCCAGCCCCCCCCGGGCTTTGCAGATGCGGGGCCATGGGGTGCCTGGCTGGGGGGCACGTGTGACCCAACACCCTGTGCCATGGGGCAGGGTGGCACCGCTGGCCAGCGAAGGAGGCTGAGAAACTTCCAGAGCCATAGTAAAGCAATTTCTCAAAGTATTTTACCCATACCTTAAAAAAAAAAAAGGGTATTCAGTCCCTGGATTTGCCATAAGGATTATGAAACACCACATCTACCTACCTGAAAACCAGGAATGGGCATTAAACAAACACAGTGAAATTTAAATTTTCGCCTGCGTTGGAACTGGGCTGCCAGGGCAAAGGGAAGCCCATGTAACGAGAGCTGAGGCAAAAGGCAGGGGTGCCTGCTGCTGCCCCTCAGGGGGGCTCAGCAGGGCCCAGCTGCCCCCTGGGGCCCACCCCTGAGGTCTCACCAGGGCCCAGCTGCCCCCTCAGGACTTGTCAGGGCCCAGCTACCCCCCCGAGGGCTTGTCAGGGCCCAGCTGCCCCCTCAGGGCACATCAGGGCCCAGCTGCCCCCCCGAGGGCTTGTCAGGGCCCAGCTGTCCCCTCAGGGCACATCAGGGCCCAGCTGCCCCCCCCCGAGGGCTTGTCAGGGCCCAGCTGCCCCCTCAGGGCACATCAGGGCCCAGCTGTCCCCCGAAGGCTTGTCAGGGCCGGCTGGGAGGCCCTGCGCCATGAAGGGCACCTTCCCTGCCCCAGGCTGGGTGGAGGCTGCCGCGGGCTGTGCGGAACAGGCCTGGAAGAGCTGAAAGAGATGGAGTGGAAGCGAAGCCTCGGCTGGCTCTGGCCTGGCACCGAGCCCCTGGGGCGCCATGATGTGTCTGCACAGCGGGCGAGGAGCGGAGACCTGCGGTGGGCAAGGTAAGGCCTCTTGCAGGCAGCCTCTGTGTGGTGAATGGCAGCCCTGACACCCTCCCTCTGGGAAGATGCCTGTGCAGAACGAACAGGTTAGGGGTGTCTGCTGGGTTACGGTCGTGGTTTTGCAACAGGTGCCATGCTAGGTGCTGGGGCTGGGGGCTCCGGCAAGGAGAGGTGCCGTGGGCTGACTGGGGTGCTGCAGGCCTGAGAGGTGCTGGTGTGGCTGCCGCCGCCTGAGGAGAGGGCTGTGCGGTCACGGGTCTGCCTTCGTCTCTGCCATGTTCAGGCCGGCATAGCTGCTTCTCCACCTGCGCTTCTGTATGGCTTTCTCACGTCAGGAAAAACGGGTGTAAGTGGTGTGACTGATCTTCCATCACTTGTCCTGAAGGCCCACCAGCCCACGAGCACATCAGTGCCCTCAGGAAGGATGGAACGAGGTGCCAGGGGCTCGGTCAGCCCCATGCCCACCATGTGAGGAAAGCTGTGCTTCTGGCCCACTCAGCACGGCAGCCCCGGTCCTGGGCGTGCTGGGTAGGTGAGGCTGGTACAGTAGCAGGTCTTTGGTAGAAAAGGATTAAATTTTTCTGTAGAATTATAAAATATAACTGGGCTTGAAGCTGGGTTGCCTTTGGAAAAGTACTTTATTCTCACTCTGGTAATGTCTTACTGAAATTAACTGACAATAGAAATTACTGTTTTGTAAGGAATAGATACAAAACCCAGTTTAAGAAAGACACAAGAGCTAAAACTAATTCACCAGTTTCTTCAAGAAAAAGCAAAGGGTGAATGCCATCTGCACTCTGACTTCCTTTTACATGCTCTAAGCTTTCCCTGTTCTTGTTAATTTGTGCGCCACCACAGACGACCTTTTTAGGACCAGAGGTAGAGATGATTTGAATAAGCCTGCTGGGTGTGAGCTCCTGCAAGCTCTAGGGAAATACCCATTCTTGCCTAGCTTAGAATTTTTATTTCTAGTTTTTAGTAACTTTCCATACAGCTTTCATCTTAACATACTGCAGAAAGTCTTTGCTTGGAGGAAGCAATAAGCTGTATAAATGAGCTGAAAGATAGGAATCAGCATTTATCACAGTGGGGATCTAGCAGTTCTTTACTGAAAAGAGTTTTGTGAAGCCTATTCAGTACTTGAGGAAAATTTGCAGGATGCGTAACAAGAAGTTGCTAACAGATTAACGCCAGGGCAAAGGGTGAATGCCATCTGCACTCTGCCTTCCTGAGCTTCAGATGAGGTCCACTGCAGACTTGAATACCAGCATTTCTTCTCAGAGCAGCGAAGGCTTACCTGTATGGCTCTTATTGACCTTAATGCAGTTTTCTTGACTGCACAACTAGATCTTACAGGTCCCATTCAGGAGGGTGAGCTATAGGGTGAAGGACATAACTTGCCCTGAAATTAGCATCTAATAGCTCATGTAACTATACAAACCATTCTTCACAGAAACCAGACTAGAACCAAGCTGACTTCACTATGAACAGACACATTGGTATTTTTGTATTTATTAAATTAAAACCACACAAAATATAACTGCACACAAGAACACACATCTGATATTTCAATGTCATATCTCACAAAGAAAAATCTCTTGCTGTAACTCTTCCCTTTTATTAGCAGAAATCCAATATGCAAACAGTTGTTTAACCATAAAGGCTTTAACTAATCAAAACAAGCTGAATTCCCCTTTCTAGGAATACACCATAACCACACACAGACACACACACAGAGTTCCAAGGCAAGTTCTGCAGCCCTGAAGTAGACAAAACTTCCACAGCAAACTTGCATGTGTTTGCAGAATAATTAAATTCCTATTATTTTCGTAGTTTGTCATTTACAAGCAAACTTTAATATTTTTAAATACTTAAAACAAATTTCACTTTAACAAGTATTTACAAAATCTTTACTAAAGATCAACATCCTGCATAAAGGTGACCTCAAGGATACATCATTGCTACCATGCTACAGTTTGCACAGAAGGGGTATAAAGGCCATTGCTAGTTTTGGAAGGCTTAAACCCTTTGTTGATATAGCATAAAGGACATTAACCTATGGAAGGCAGAAGAGGTCGTAATTTCAGTGCAATTACCCATTCATGACTTGTTTTAAGTATATCAAGACGATGAGTCCAAAAGACTTGGGTTTTGAACTATTGACCGTTTAGTTCTTTAAGAACTGATTTCATGGAAAGTTTCCAGGCCATCACATTTGTCTTCTACTGGTGATATGAAGAAGTTGCATAGGGACCTTCCTCATCCTCCTCCTCTCTAGAAAGAAAATGATCATAATCATCAGATCAGGAGCATATCATGTCTCAACAGCAAAACTGTAATGCAAACGAAGATATCTATTTTGATCCATTATGAAAACCGGTTAAGACTGGCATTGCCTAACAGGAATATTACTTGCAGTATACTACTGTTCAGTATGATCTCTGGAGTTCTCAATTATGTTGTTTCAAGAACAGAATGCTGAAAACAAAGCTGTGTAAGTTCAACAACATTAGAACGTTATCTAGAGTTTAATGAATTATTCTTGACACTTAAGTGCCAAATCAGTAAGAAATATCGTAAAGGATAAACAAGTGGAGGGCATGCTGGAGTTCCAGTACTGTTGCTTTCAATTTCTTTTTTTTTAAAAAGCAAGCTTACTTTTAGGTTTCTTTCAGCCTTTTGATTGGCAGGGGATACAGATGGACCAAATGAAGCAAGAACAGGAGCAGTCCATCATAGTTCTAGCTGGATCTGTGTCTTGATGCTGCAAGGATATTCCTTGAGTGGGCTCCTCGACATGTTATTTCCTATGTATCAATCAATATCGAGACTGACCTCTTAGATTTTCTTAGGAGAAAACAGTTGCTCCCAAGTGCTACTGTTAATGTAATGACTGGATAAACCAAAGTAGTGTTGCTATTCAGAAAATCTGAGGGAAAGTATCTGTCTACTGTTTACTTGACAATATAGCCTTTAGAAAAAGGTGGTTATGTAAACCTATTGCAGTGTGGCATCCCGCATTGTTTTCTACTATTGTACTTCAAAATTATGTTCTTGAGAGCCTATTCTTAAAGCTGCTGCCAATTTTAGTGTTTTGGTGAGAACAGAAAGACTTAGCAGTTGCTACTCCGTGAGCTTCAAAGAATTTCCAGTTACTTTTAATACTGTACATGCCTCCATACAAAGGTAAGGTTATTCAAACAGTCCAGTAATGGTATAAAGCAAAACCTGTATATTCCAGACTGTAATGATGCAGACATTTCCCTGTGAACTACTAAAGATGATCATTTTTCTACAATTTAAATTTCATTTATCCTCCCCTGAACAGAATCAGAGGAAGGAACCCTACAAACTAATCAAGCTGCTGAGTAACTTGCACTCATCTTCCCAGCCCTTCCCTGTTGGGTAGTCCAGCAAAATTATCATCTTAAGCCAAAGACTTGGTATTTCTTTTGCCTTGAAACAGTCTTGTCAAAAAATGAAACCTCAAAAAAAAAAAACAAACCCAAAGAAAAAGCTTTTGGATGAACGTGGTAATTACTGCAGGATGTGTGGTTACAGTAGTAGTGAGAACAGATTTTTTAGTGACACTACAGACCCAGTATCAAGCACGACTCTTTAAGATACCGATGATCTGTGTATATTTAAGTAGTATCTTGTATCATCAATTCTGCATTCAAAACTGCCATGGAATACTACAATTTGCAGATGCTGTTCATAATACCTTAGCATGACAGTAAAGTAAGGAAGCAAGCAATTCCTTTTTAGCTGAATAAACACCAAAGCACTTTTGATCTATAAATTGTCTCAAGACAATACAATTTAAAACGTTTTTCAGAAGTGAAACCTATCAACATACCAAGCTTGTAAGATTGGACTGCAGGACTGTAAAATTCAACCACAACTACTTGGCTGAAGCTAATTATTTCCAGAAGTGTATTCTGAAGCTCTTCTGGGGCAATGGGTTTCTACCCACATGCTCAGAACATAGCTGCAAAATGCAATCTCCTGCTAGTTTGTGAGGATGTAGGGTAACTGTTATTTCAGCCCCTAGGCTGCCCAGTAAGGGTGAAACTCACTTTCTATGCTGTACGCTGAAAATTACATTGTACTACTTAGTTTTGTTATTTCCCCTTTTAGGAGAGTAAAATGTGGCAGGGTTACAGCTGAAAGACCTTCCCTCTAATCAGAGGCTGCCAGAATTGGCCTTTCTGTTGTTCTTCCTGAAAGCCTTAATATAGGAATAACATCCATCATGACACAGCAACAGCCAAACACTGGACCAAAATTAGCTGCAGTTGATTATGGTGGAGAGTAGGGATGAATACAGAGAACCGAAGAGTTGAAATAGTGATGTTAGCAGGTCTTCAGACATCAAAATAACAAAACGGCCAGTCGAGGCTGTTTTGTCTTCGCTTCCCACGTGAAATACACACCTGGGCTATGGGGTCTGACTTGGCAGCTGTCAGTAGAGGGCACAAGACTGGCCCTTGGGTTCCGCTAGCTTTGCAGGGTTTGTGTACACGGCCAGGACATGAGAACCAGGCAGTAGTCGTTCTGCTTGAACCTAAGCAAAGCAGTGACTGCTTATAATGCTCAAAATAAATTTCTGACCAAGGCTCGGGCATGCTGTAACTGGCAGTAAGGGTTGGCAAGAACAGCTTCTAACCTTCTGGCCCAGGCTGCAGGACTAGGCTACATGATGAGGTCTACAACACAGTACTCCCAGCCAACGTAATGGCCAGGTAATATTACTATTGTAGAACTTCAGAAGCGTACATAGCAAGTACAAGTCTGTTCCAATGGCCTACAAACAAGCCAAGCTTTATGTGAAATGAAATTACACAGTAGTAGCTCCAGCCCATGGCCCACAAGCGCAAACATGGCAGTTTGTGTATGTTTAATGACCAAACGATTTTCTTCACTTTTAAGATGCTTAAAATAGCAAAGTGGTAAGTTACTACAACATTCTCCTTCAGGCAAAGGGAAAGGAACAGCACAGCATTACAATGCTTTGTAGTGCTGTCTCTTCCTGTTTGCTGTTGCAGCTTTGCCCAGTAGGTTACAGGAGCTGGAAGACATCTACTGCAAGCTATTCTATGCATCAGGCTACAATAAAAATGCTAATAACCACCTCTGTAAGACCAAGTGCACCTGAGTGTGAACATGTAAACTCTAATCCAATGCTTGGATGCTTCTAGAATCCACTATTAAACAAGGCAGCAATCTGAGTTTGTGAGTTAATCACTTTTGGAAGCCCAAAAAGATTCTCCTCCACAGGCAGCCTCCTTTATTGAGGTATCTGTTTTCTTAGCTGATAGCCAATGATGGTGAAAAATTATTGGGCAAATTAACTCAATTAGTTATCAGTTTCAAATGGTTCAACACCCTGCCTTTTCATAGGTTCAGGTTGAGGCAACTGAGCAGATGACAATATATGGTTCTGCTCCTGTGCTGCACACCAGTTATACTGGCTCATACAACCAATAGTGATTAGAGTGGCTCTATTCAATTACAAGGTTTTCAAGATGAGACACCACAAGGCAAATGCAGAAAGATATGACCTGTCCCAGAAGCTCAGTATACGGCCTTAGCGTTCCAGTCTACCACAGTACCACCCTAAAATCTTAAGGACTCTGTAAAGAGCTTGCATTAGACCTCTGGTGTTCAACTAGCTGACAGAAAAAGCATCACTGAACATAATTTCAGTTTCAGCATCCTGAAACATGCATAACAGCATTCTGGGCAATATGAAGCACTACCTTATTTTCTTAAACTATTACAAGTTGCTTTTCTTGCATGTGTGTATAAACTAATAATGGGTATTCTTCCCTAATATGCAAATCTATGTGTTGGTAACATATGCTACAAACCACCATGTTATCCTTTTGCATTTCTTTTGGTCTACTAAAAATATTGCTCAGAACAAACAGGTCTTAATGCCTTGAGCTACATCTTGGGTAAATGTAGCTGAATGGGGGATTCATTAACCAGTGATCTCTTGCTCAATGAAACTCTCTAGTAAAAGTAGTATTACAGGCAGATCTAGCCATACGCTTAAACTCTAAGAGTGGTACAAAGTGAGTAGATCACATCACAGAATCTTTAATGCTCATCTAATTGCACGGGTATTAAACTTCAATAGCTGGTCTAAAAGTGCACCTATGTGTCCTTTTTCGTGTATAATTTTTCTACCTAAAAGCAAGAGGCTTTAGCTGGGAAGAAGCTGACTTTAGAGATTAATATACTTCATTCCTTTTGAGAGCACTTAAAAGGGCGACCTCAAGAGTTACGATTAAACAATGTAATTCGCCATAAGCTGTCTTTGTAGCACAAGCCTGTTTCTGACTATGAAAATGCCTGTACAGTTTGATCAGAATCAGTGCATGTATGTGCATGTGTTCTTGCCAACTTTAAGGGACACCAAAGTAAAGAGCAATTTAAGAGATGTCGTGATTCTCTCCATCTGTCAAATCAAGCTCACAAGTATGGTGAAGCTATGACTCTTCAGGTTTTGGAACTGACAGATCTGCTTCTGCCTGCAGTTCTTTTAGTTCCAATGTTCCTTTTGGTGGTGGCAGATCTAACTCCTGGTGCTCTTTCTTACTCTCTTACCGCAGTGCTGGTGCATATCATGTTCTAAACAGGCCTTGAGAAGGCAATCTGAATACAGAAGGCCAGAGTAGCTGGAAACAGCACTCAATTTCCTAAATGGCTTTTGCTAAGAACTGAGAATTTGCATACTTGTGAAGCTGGTTTACTATCATGATGGCTGTCCAATTTTCACAGCTGCCTGCTCCAAGCATGGGACAAGGTACAGGCAGGAGGGAGAATAGGTGCCTCCTGGGGAGCTGCTGGAGCCAAGGAAGGCATGTAGCCACCTTCCTGTCTGGGCCCAGAAATGCCATTGATGGTACACAGCTGAGAAGTTATCCCCAGGGCTTTCGGCAGCTGCCTCTCTCTACTTCTGCTCTGCATGGAGTAAGCGTTCACTGGTTCTTTGGCACTTCCTGCCCGCTGTAAAGAGGTGAACACAGCTGGAAAAGATCAGGCAAGGATGGCTTTTGGGAGCCATGACTGAAAGCCAGAGGTGATGGGGTGGAAGGTGATGTGATGAGGACTTCATCAGACATACAGGAAGCTTTTTCACTTGAGAAGCTTTAGGTAACACCCTGCTCAGCAGACAGCCTGCAGCTCTGTACTTCATGCCTCCTGTAGCATCATGACAAATAAAAATCTGTGCTCTATGCATAATTAACAAAATTACCTGCTAAATCCAAACAGGATGTGGTAAAGGAACTTATCTTCCTCTATCCATTATTCTTTGGAAGGAAATCTGGTAGCAGGCCCTAGTTTCCCAAGTTGTAACTTAATATAGGAAATGGATATTGGTAGTAGCAGTTTACTACTTGTGTGGTGTCACTCTTGCTGTATTGGCTCTGGTCATGGTGCAGCAAGGTCCATGTGAATTTCCTTTTGTAAATTAGCATGTTATTTTGTTGAAGGGATGTTAAAATAATTGCCTTCCTCTGGCAGGGACTGGGGTTTCCTGCCACCCAGCTTAACTGCTGGGTCAACAACTACTCTAATCTGTTAGATAGGTATGTTTAATGATCTGAGAGTCACAGCGGCCCATTTAAATAGATCCTCTACACTGTTGTAAATGTAACAACACACGTGAATTGAGTTTGAATAGAGAAGAGTCTGAATTCCAACAGCTATTTTTCCTCTTTCATGCAGTCAATTCAAAAGAAAGTAACTGACAAGTGTGTTAACAAGATGTGAAACCATTCCAGCCTTCCTGAGACTGTAACTCTAAACCTTGGCAACAGAGAGTTGAATATGGAGTGCAATAGGTAATGAATTAAGATGTCTTAGGGGATATTTCTCCAAACGAGGCTTGTCCAATTGCTAAATGCAATACACTCCCTCTCCAATTTTTGTCTATTGAACAAAGTTTTTAAGTTGCTGAAATAATCCCTAACTTCTTACAGAAATGATGCTTAATAAATGCTTTGGTCCTGAAAGGTTACTTTCTTCTTAACATGAAAAGTATGTTGCTTGCACTCAAAATCAAGAATATGTGAAATGAACCAGGACAATGGAAGAAGTTTTGCATTAAACAGATTTGCAAAAGCAAAGTACATATCTGCAGGCATAACCTCCCTCCAGCTCTCTGCCAAGAGGAACAATGCCAGTCCCCTGCAGTCGCACCTTTTATTGTCATGAGAAAGGCCACCTTGGCATCACCCACCAAGGCAATTTCTGCAGAGAATGAACAGGCCAAACAGTCAGCCTAAGAGACTGCTTGTGAACAAGATGAGGAAGCTTCTCCCAAGGACACAGGAAAACAAATGCTACTCAAGTCCATTCTTGCTCTAAGTCTTTCTGTACTCTCTACAGGGTGCACACACATGTGAGGGGATCGTCACTGTGGCTGAGAAGTCAAAGGGTACTGCTTTTTTTATGAGAAAAGTGTGTGGGAACTCCTGGATGCACAACGAATACTGAAGAAAAGATAGAGAAGTCTACATAGGTGGACCCACAAAGGGACTGCATAGGGAAAGGAGATAACTGAAACGGCAACATGAAGAATATTTACACAATTATGAGGCAATTTGGGACAGAAGAAAAATGCAATTAGTTTCCACATAGACTTTGACTTAGGACTCTACTGAAAACTACGCCCATTTACACAGCAAGACATCTCGCAGAATGTTGGGCTTCTAGCTCTCAGATTATTGCTGTTCTATAAACAATGTGTTGTGAGGCAGCCTTTATAACTGCTGTATCAAGGCATCTGCTGATGGTGTGCTCTGAATGTATCTGGTGCATGATAATAGCATACACTTACTGTTGACAAATTGAAACTATAGATGCTGTCTGAGGGAGCTCACAAAGTGGGTTCAGCTTAGACTAAAAACCCTTCAAGATGAGATTAAGATGCTTAATTCTAAAAGCGGCATTTACCTGACATTGTCATCTTTTAGTTTCCTGGCTGCTTGTTTGGATAACTTAATCTGCAAGTCCAATCTCTGTAGGAAATCTTTGGCAGATAGTTCTTCTGGTGCAGTGGGCTGATTGTCAGGCTCTTGAGGACTGGGAGAAGAACTACTTTCTTCCTGAACTGTCACTAGTCCTTCATCACAAGAAGGGGAGCTGTCAACAGTTTCATTCTCAGGAGACTCCAGTGAATTAAGTCCATTGAACAGTAATGGTTTCTCTGATATAACAGGAATATTCAGGGTTTTCCTCAGAAATATACAGTCATTAGTGAACAGTTTATTTGCCCTCTTTATTTGTTCCATCTGAAAAAGACAGGAAAAAGGTAAGTTATTAGGTTTTGGCAAAGTATAAAGTACTAACTTTCTGAAGTAGTACAGTAACTTTTAGTTACAATAAATCTATACTTTCTTTACAGCAGCAATGACTTCAGGAAAGGATTTTTTTGCATTCAGAGTGATTTCAGAATGTATGTTCTGTCTTAGCCTTGTTAACACCCTAGGTTCTTCCTTTTATGTATACTTGACTCCAAAATATTGGTCTTTCCAAAGTCTCGCGCTACCTAAAGATGCTCTTCTTGAACAGTCTTCCAATCTCTATACAGGCTCACATGAACAACTTGCCAAAGAACAAAAAGTATTGCAAAAGTGCTGCTGATTTGAATTTGCTTTGGAGTAAGACTCAGAACTGCTAGCAGCTGCTGCAGGTGAACTCTGGTAAAAAGCATGCATAATACAAACAAGGGGTGATAAATGATAAAGTTACCTTGAGCATTCTAGCTAGCACATGTTAGTTACGAACAGTGAGCACCCCAAGTCTTGGAAGAGCAGTATATGCCTCCTCCATAGTACTTTCCCCCAGCTGATGAAACAACTTCAGACTGCAGGTGAAGTTCTGATTTTGAGTGAGAAATCAGGCAGTAAACAGAAGGGGGGGGACTCTTAACCACTTTGTAATGCAGATACATCAACTAGTGGCTGCATTTGTCCAGTAAACTGGACCTACAGCATGTTCAACAGCAACCTCATGTATGTAATAATGCATGGTAAGGTGACCACATAACGGCTGAAATACTTTTTATGCAACTTTTACCCAAAGTACTACTACTTTTTATGGAACTTTTACCCAAAGTACTACTGACAACCTATTAATCAGTACAATCTACTGACAGAAGCAAGAAGATATCTTCTTTCTCAGTGTACTAATACATAACACACTACTTGTTCTATATTTAACCTGAGAATCCATTATAAATTCCATTGCTTTACAGGTAAAGAAAACCTCCTGTTTTCTTTATATTACCCTTGCTACTAAGAATGTTGTTTAACTTCTTACCATGATTTCCCTTCCAAGTCAACAACAAATAAACTAGCTTTGTATTTCTCAACTGCAAGCTTTTAAAAAACGCATAGAAATCGGTATCCATGATTATGTGACTTCAAGCTTTAGTTATAACCTGAACTCACGACTTCATTAGGAAAAATCTTAAGTGAAAGAAAAACGATCATTCTAGTTCCTTGGGGATTGCAATAAGCAGAAATCCCTAATCACTGCAATACTGCAGTGATAAATGCACTCTAAGCAAAACCTGCTTGAAAACAAGTATAAAGAGAACTGAAAATACCTCTTGCCTGCATTAGAGGTGTTATTCAGTTTTATTAAACTAAATGGAGCTAAACTGAGTAAGAATAAAGGCTCTAAGTCTTGTAATAATAGCAGTCTTACTGCTAGTACAATAGCCCAGAAAAAGCTGAGTGCTTGAAGCACTAGCCACTCAGTACTTCAAAGTCCAAAGTATCTTGAGTTCAGTGGTCAGATAATGAAAAAATTGCTCTACCATCTTATCCTTGTCACTCTTAAACTCTTCTAAACTTTGCCACTACTTGGAGTCCTTCCCAACTACAAAAGAAAAGACCGTTGTTAACAGGTAACTGGGTTAACATGCCTGTGTGTTTCTTACACTGAACATGCTAGGAGGGGAAGCTGTCTAAAACCAAGGGAAAGCAGTGGAGATGTTAGTCTTTCCTCTCTGCAGATGCAAGACTGCGTGGCCACTTGCAGAACTGGAATAAACTATTGCATGTAAGCTACACCTGTACTGTGTAGTGAGAGTATCTGCTGTAGGGGCATTATAGATCTGGTGTCATGTACAGGTGCATTTACTTGGGTCCTGGAAGCCTGATGAAAAAAGCCCTAAAAATAAATAGGAGATTCTCTCTAGAAAGGCTAGGTGTATGGGAGAGTAGTAAAAACAGTGCAGTTAAGTTCAGCAGTAAGCTATTTCTACCCATTAAATATACAAAATGGTACTCTTAAAGACAATGCTAACCTGTTGATGCAGATGGCTAAAAAGATGAAATTATTAGATTTAAAAACCCCTTTCAAAACCTAAGTAACTAACATCCAGTGTCAGACAGTAAGTTACTACAAATAAGAGAAGCTCATTACTCTTCCAGCTCCTGAAGCCTGGAAACTATTTTTAGTTAGCCTTACACAGTATAGGGTGTAAATTCTCTCCCAAGATGAGTACCATCTGAAAGGCATAAAGGAAGGTTCACTTGACTTAACGAAACCTATAATGGCCATCGGATGCTAGTGTAAATGTCAATTGTTAAAATGTCTAAAAGTTGTCTGTTTTGATGGATATAAAAAAGTTTAAATTGCCAGCTGGAGCTCTTCTCTAAAAATACAATACAAAAGCTGAAAACAGATCTCTGCTACAGGATAGTTGGAAGGTGATGCTTCAATAGCTGATAAATAATGCACTGTACTGCTATTCTCCATCCTACTTCATTGTAACTCTACCTCCAGCTATTTCTTCCTAAAATACCTTTCAAATACAATCTTGTGGCATTTGGGAGGCTGTGTATCTTTGCACTGAGTAACAATGAAATGGGAAATGTTTAGTTCTAAATAGAACCACCTCAGGCTTGAGCAGGTTACTTGATATATGCAGTATATACTCCTCCTACAACTTAATGACACCATACATTCATAGGTGTGTGGAATGCAGGACTTAATAGGTTTTTTTTTAGTGCTAGGAGAACTTGAATGATTTGTTAGCTCAGACCTCTAACAGTGAAAGCGTGTGCTAAAGCCTTTCCTGTTAATACTTTAAGTGAAGCTGCACTAATGCATAAACTGGTGCTGAACTAATCCACCAAACCAGCTTCTACTGATAATAGTCCTCTTCCTTCTCTCTTCTAAACAGATACCTTTGTATGATGGAAAACAGAACTCCAGCTGAACCATATATACAGCACTAAACATTAAGTCCCAGTGTTAATTTACTCAACAGTGTTCAAAGGAAGGTCTAATGAATGCAAGCCATACAAGATTAACAGACAGCATCTGGGGAGAGGGGTGAAGGGCAGCGGATGAGGGCCAAACAAAGGACACAGATCTCTCTCCCTCAACATCGTATTTTCATCCCCCTTAAACTGCCCATGCTACCTCAGGCCAAGGCAGGCACTGGACTGGAGGTCTCCTGCTACAAAGTAACTCCCAGTGAGGAAACCCAAGGGGGGAAACTTGGGAAAACAGTAATACTGAAGGTAATGGCAGCCAAAGATAATGCTGATGTTCCCATCACAGCAACTCTCACTTCTAGCCAAGTACAGGAGATGCAGGAAGCAAATACTCTTTAGAGGAAGTCCCTCCTTGTCATTGTGTGAACGCATAAGATTCCTCATTTTGCTAAAAGTAAACATGTTTGCATATATTCCTTATTCTGGGCCAAAACCCAACAAAGCAGAAACACAATGGCTGACTTTGGCTAACTTGGCATTGCTCTTAGTTTAAACTGACACAAAATGTCCCTTTCTCAACTGAAGCCTATAACGATGCAGCTCCAGTTTCTTAAGCAGAATACTAGCAACATTAAATAAATTATTTGTTTAAAAAAACCAGCATTTATATACTTTAAATGCATCATTAGCACAGCAAAAGCTTCAACTCAGACTATGAACAAAGTTTACGGTTTGTAAGTTAAACCTTTTTTTCAGACTGTACAGGTTTGATCCATAGCTTCATTTAGCTGAAAGGGAGTTGTAAAGTGTTTAGAAATGCCTCTTTTCTAGAAGACTACTATTTTAGGAATATGTTTATATTTTTCACTTACTGCAGTGAGCAAATACACTTCTGAATGAAGAACAATATAGCTACATCATTTAGACCTGAGACTTTTATCTATTATGGGAAATACTGCCAAAATTAAAGATTCAAACAAATCAAATGAGCAGCTCAGACCACTTTGCTTTGCTCCTGTAGCGTGCAAAACTTTGTTTTAATGAGGACCAGTGTAAATCCAAAATGCCATTAACTCTGTTGCCAACAAGATTTGGTCAAAAGTGGCTTAATCTTTTTTAAGGGAAGAGAAACAGATTTTTAACCCTTCTCACAACAAAGGCTGAATGCTGTTGAAGTTGCTGGAAGGCTTTGGCAGATCTTTCAGAACGAGAGAAGGAAAATAAACCAATTCCACACAGAACCCATTAAGTTGGGACTGCACTGTACATCTTCTAGAAAGAGCCCAACTGGAAGGTGCTCTTCCCAGCAGGTGTGGAAGTGACACTGACTGCCCATCAGCTGCTTGGCGCCAAGCAGTTTTGCATGTGGGACTACTGAAACTGCACACAGGCATGTCAGTTGGTAGCCCACTGGGCTCCAAATAAGCTGGAATGAAGGCAGGGCAGGTGAGCGCTGCTCTGCAGGGAATGGCAGGGTTAGGGCCTGCTGGTACTCCTGGTCGGACTCTGCGTGTCTTAGGCTGGCTTATGCCTTTGAACTTCAAAGGCTTGTGACTGTGAACGTTATCCACAGAAGGAAAAGGAAGAGAAAAGCAGCAATGCTTTCAAATCAGTGGTAAATCAATTCTAGGCTGGTAGATGACAACAGAAGGATTCCTAGTGCTGAAGGTCCTAGAATGAATTATTTGTTCTTGTCACAGCCTGTGTGCAAACCTCGAAATAATTACTCTCTTCAGGATAAGTTTAGTTACGTTGGAGTGTTTTGTAATCTGAAGCGAGGGTAGCGGAGAACTATCAGGGGTGCAGAGGTTTACTGGGTGGGCGGCAGGGCACCCCCTTTCCCCACGGCGGCCTGGCCTGCCCAGCACCCGCCTGCTTCAGCCCGGTGCCGGTGAAGCCCGGTGCCCTGCTGGGGACTGGGCCGGGCGGCGTGCGGGCAGGTGACACCAGCTCCGGCGCTGAAACCAACACTCGCACCGTGTCCGCGGGCCGAACCGAGCCCGTAAGCCCGCTGCGGGCAGGCAACGCTTACGGGACAGCTCGGCGCTGCGGCCTCCCGGCTGCTTCCCACTCCCGCGCCGCTCCCCCTTGGGCCCCGTTACTTTCCGGGCCTGACAACCGTGCACCGCCCGGCCGGCAGGCCGTCCCGCCGGCGCTCGCCTTACCGTGACGCCGTACTTGAGGGCGATGCCCTGCAGCGTGTCCCCGGCGCTGAGCCGGTGCTCCACGTAGCGCTCGGCCAGCGGCGCCGCCACGCTGGCCGTGCTGCCGTACGAGCGGGCCTTGGTGCGGGCTAGCCGCTGCGACAGCTCGGCCTCCGACTCCGGCCCGCCCGGCGGCTCCTCCCGCAGGGACTCGGCCATGCTCCCGCCGCGCCTCAGCGACCGCGGCTTCGTGCCGGCTCCGCGGCCGCCGCCGCTCCGGGCATGGCTCCCCGCCCCCTCAGGCACTGCCCGCCCGGCGGCCGCGGCAGCAGCGGAGGCCCCGGCTCGGCTGGGCCCGGCTCGGCCCGGCTGGGGCAGGCCCGCCGCGCATGCGCCGCCGGCGGCAGCGGGGGAGGCCGCATGCGCGGGGGCAGGGCGAATGGCAGGGTGGCGGGCCGGGCAGGGAGCGGGGCGGTGTTTTCCTGGGAGAAATGGCGAGGCGCTGCCGTTCTCCGTTTCCGCCCGTGACTGTTCTTTCGCCGTGGCGGTGGCGGGGCCCCGGGCCCTGGCTGCCGGGGGGAGTCGGCTGGCCGTGGGGACTTACCGGCGCTCGGCAAGGCCCGGCCACCCGTCCCTTTGTGCGGGGTCCCGGAGCCTGTGTCGCTGTAGCGGGAACAGCCACGGCTCCTCCAGCGGCTCCGGCGGAGCGAGCATGGGGCCTGCTGGCTGCTGGTCGGCGTCCCGGCAGCGCGCAGCTGATCGCTGGAACCGGGCAGCAAGGAGTGTGAAAAAGAATGTAAAAAAAGAACAACTTTGGGCATAAGTGCACAAATACAAAAGCAGTGTAATTACACCAGTGTTATTAGAACAGTAACAGGTGGCGAAATTAGTTTGAGGAAAAATTTAAAATATTCATGTTCTTGTAAAGCAAATACAGTAACTATTTTTATGTGAGTACTTTGCCAAGGAACCTGTGTCCAGGCTTGCTTTGGCAACGGATCCATGATGACTGAACTGGAGCTTTCAAACAAAAACTGTGTGGTAACTGTGAGTGGTGCACATGCATGCGTCCTGCACCGGCACAGTATGTACCAAAATACCAAGAAGCAACCTGCTCTAGGTGGCTCTGCTTGAGCAGGGGTATTGGGCAAGATGCTTCCCAAAGGTCACTTCCAACCTCAGCCACGCTGGGATTCTGGGAAGTAGTGTATGCCTAACAAACACGTAGCCCAGTATAATAATTTTCTTTCCTGGGAAGTCTTAGAAAGACAGGCCTCCGGCTCAAGCAAAAAAAGACATGCATGTGATAACCTCAGCATTCCTCAGCCCGGTATGCAGTCATGTAATTATTTAGAAAAAGAAAATGCATCAACTGACATAATACCTAACTGTGGGGTTTAGATTATATTCAGCGGGGCAGCTCATGGAGTCTCTAAGGAACACAGTACAAAAAGCAAGGCAGCTCTGGCAAATGTTGCTAATTTGGCTACAAGTTTCCAGACATAAGTTAGGAAAATATAAAAGCTGCCCTGCAATATGCATGAGTTACTGATAAGGCATGACACATCAGCACCCCACCATCACATGAGAGAAGCCAATGTGACAATCCTAGAGCGTCCAAACAGAGGAGCTGTAGGCGATGCATAGATAGATCAGGGCAGTATAAGAGATTATGTAAATTGACGGCAAGAAAAGGTTCACTTTAAGTTTTCTGCAGCCTTCAAGATATTTGGGAAGTTGGAGGCTCCCCTGGGGATGTCCAATTGAGTTTATACCAGCTGTAGAAAGAGAGCATCAAATTGTGACACCTCTGTGCTTTCAATTCTTTGTGAAATAATTTGATCTGCTGAGCTGCATAAGCAATTCAGCTGTGACCCACCTAGCAGAAGAGCTAACTGCAGGTCAGCATTTATTTAAAGTGTCTACTGTGTGTGCGGTGTGGAGTCATGGGTCAGCTTCAGCCTCTTAAGGGTGATCAATGGAAATTACAAACATCTGAATGCTTTCCTAGAGCTGGAATTACTCAGACCATTTACTTCAGCTAAAGTGGCTTTTACTAAAGGGGAGCTTCAGTTCAATAAGATGGAAGTGCTGTTTAATATTACTGATACAATGAGCAGAACATGCAATATCAATTAGTTTGAAAATGTGGTTGACAGCTGCACTAATATTAGACGGTATTATTCCCTCTAATGTTATCTTAAACTCTATTTATATGCAGAATGTGTGCAATACACTTTAAGTCATCTGTCACAACTCTGAGAACAGCAGAAGCATCCCTTGCATTAGTATAAAGGTGCCATGGGTGTTCTAATGTTGAAAACTTGATTCTTCTGGAGTTGCTGGATTGTCTTTTGTTTGCATCTGCAGTTTGTGGAGATGTTTGTTTCTTACCCCAAAGTCCATTTTATAGCCAGAGGAACATCTGGATCTGGGATGTTGCCAAGATGCTCGATCTGATTAGCTGTCTGCATAAAGTAAATACCCTCTAAACCAAAAATTGTGTTAATTTGAGCCAGAGTTTAAACTGGGTAACCCATTTTTACCTATGTTTTTAATATGCATTCAAAATGAGTTACAGAAGCAGATAGAAGCGTGTTGCTAACAAGACTTCATGTCTGAGAAAGAAAATTGTGTTAGCAGTGAGAATGTTGTGTCCATGCTGCTGAAATATCTTCACGGAGTGGTCTATGATCTTGTGAAAGCTAAGGGAAATACTAGCTTGCCTAGGGTTTCTTGGCTTGAAGTTTAAGATGAGAAGCCCTGAGAGATTGTTAGTAGTCAGGTCCATGTTTGACCTTGGTAGAAGTTGGAGCTCACTTGTGTCACAATGTCATACTACCTGGGGTTTGAGTTGGCACTGTAGTGCCAGCTGGCCTTGTGCCTGCACTGCCTGCTTGTTGGGTTGCCCTGTATCTGACTCCAGACAAGCGAACGAGCTCCTCTAGCAGAATGGTTTGTGCTGATCACCTCAAGGTGCAAGCATTCAATGGAGGAACATCAATCTTGCCACATCAGAGTCCCTGCTATAGCTTTGGGATTCTCATTTCCCCATAGCAATAGTCTCCCTCTGATCTCTGAATCAGCAGCTTATTGACATACATGGGTATTTCCTGATGGGCAGGGGCTATATGGCAATTAGTTTTAATGTATTGGTTTACTGCCCAATTGTGACATTCTCTGTTCAGCAAGGGAGTCTCTTGGCACTGCTGGCTCCCTGTCCTTCCTCCTTGTTCTCTTCTGTCTTTCCTCATTACTGCTTCTGTGATTTCTTTCCCCACTGTAGCATCCAGTTCCAAGAAGCTGTACTTGCCCAAACCTGTTTCTTGCATTAAAATCAGTAATTTTTTAGGTAACGCTGGCATTGAAGTCACATAACTGGGGATTGGATTTGACACTCTCATCAGATTTATATGGGACAGAAGAGTTCACTCCTCTGAGTCATTGTTCTAAGGCTGGCTGCAGACATCTATTACTCATTTCATGTTTGGCAGGTTATTTCTGCAAATACAGCAGCTAGAAACATACTTCCAAAAATCAAAGCTTTCATTTCAGAGAGCTCAACTAGGCATTGTAGAGTGTCTGCCTGACATAAAGGCTGCTTAGAGCTGAGTCTGAAGAAGTGGAAACCCCTTTCTGCATTTCTGCCTGCCCCCTTGCCCCCTTGCCCCAGGACATCTTCAGACCTAGATAATACTGGCTTTACATTCTTACGTAAGATTCTTGTACAGGAATTGGATAAGGACAAAAAAGATGTATGGGAGCTAATATTACAATATTTACTCATGCAGCAGTAGTTAAGGTAATTCTAATGAATCATTCAGTTTAGGAACTCTCACTGCCTCTTCTGTATTTCTGAATTTGTTCTGAGGATAAGAGTTTTCTTTTCAATAGAGCGTCATGATGAATTTTCTAAATAACAGTATTTAAGTCTATTCAGTCCCTTGACTTCCAGTTAGTATTGGATACTTAGCTGCCATTTTATCATTGAAAATCATCCATATCTAGATCAGTAGGTGCACAGTGGTCTTGATTTATTTTAAATTATATGTAGATGATCAGGCTAAAAGAGATCAGTATCAATGGAACCTAGTTAAGGTGGCCATACAATTTAGCGGCAAAGTAAGTAGAGAAGAGAATGCTCTCTAGCTAGGTAATCATTCTGTTAATGATCAGATATTCATCAGCTACTTTGTCAGTAAAGGAACCCAAATTTACTTAGTAAAGAATTAAATGAAACAGTGAGCATTTCCTAACTTTGATGTTTATGATGATGGAAGCCTGGGACATTACTGTTTATAATAGTTGTACAGATGTAGGACAGGGATGTTTTAATTTCAGGAACAATAAAAAAACATCCTTGTGGGTTATATGTGTGGGCAGAATCACAGTAATTAGGACAGAATAGAAAAAAGAAGGCTACCCCCTGGTAATGATTGGTGTATCAAGCTATACTGTCCGCCTCTGCTCAAGTTGCAACCTCTGACAAAAAAAGATGTAATGTAGGACAAAGATCAGAGACAAATCCTGCCTTTCAAGAATAATAGCCCTGGGTTCTGCAATTAATTGCAGCAAGGAGAGGGTCTTGCATAAATTTCATAAAGGAAAGTAGGTTCATCTGAACTGATGCACATTACTTTTGTGCACATATTCCTCATCAAAATAAGGCCATTATGTAGCAGTAGCAGCTGTGAGCTGTTATTAATATTTAATGCTCTTAGCAAGGGTTACTATGGGTTTCTGTAATAAGGTTACAAGACAATGTTGCCATATCATGTGCTGTAGATTTGCATTCTCAGAGCTTTTTTGGGTTTTTATAAAGTGCCATTGAAGTTTTATTTATTCTCCTTCCCTACCATTTGGTGAGGGCTGGCTTGTGCTACCACAGATGTATTCGGTTTCCTCCAACCGTGTGTTTTTTCACGTTATCTGCTGGAGACCGGTGATACCAGTCAGCCTCTTCCTCCTAACTACATCTTTTGACTGATACTTGTTTTCTACCTGTACGTGTTGAAAGGGCAGGCAGTTCTTGGGCAGTTCATAGTTATTTCTACTGAAAATAGGTGGGCTGAGCACGCAAGATGGAATCACCGTGTTCTGTACATCTGCATCCGAGAGAGGGGCATCCACGGCTGTATTAGCCCTTGGGTCATGGGGTCAGCAGGCAGCACCCAGCACAGCACAGGGGACTTGGCAGGCAGGGCAGTGCGGCTGACACTGCCTTGGAGGAGTGTGGGACAAGCTGTCCAGTGGCTCTTCAGGGACAGCCTCTGGCCTTCAGGGTCTCTTTTTTTTTTTGCATAGATCCTTTTAGCCTTTTTATTGTTTGTCAATTTTTCCTTTAAGTCATAATCCTTGATATCAAGCTGTTTACATCTCTGGTTAATAAGTTTTCAGGCAGTGAAGTCGACAGTACAGAAGGGGGAAACATTTGGAGCAGCGGCATATATAGCCATTAACATCATAAACTACATAAAATGCCGTTCTACACTAAGAAGCCATTGTTAGGAAGGTGCCCTGGGACAGTATCTGCTGTCCTTCAATGACCCCTGGGTTAAATATTCAGTTTGCAACTAAAATGTTGGGCTATAGCCTTGCTTAAATTCATGCCTTGCTAATGATGTATGCGACCTCAGATTATGTGTAGCAGATGGATACGTGTTGACTAACTTCATAATATGTCAAGAGCATGGTCCTTTTTGCATTGTTTAGCCAGCATATTAGTGACAGGAGATACTGGCAACATACCCTTTACCTCCCAAGATCGCTTATAGATTTGCAGGTGGCAATGCCTTGTGTTGCATACCTGTTGTTGTCCATGTAAACTCTGCTGCAAGGTGATGGCAGCACATCATGCTCATTTTGAAAAGGGAGGAATGCACGGAGGGATGCCACAAATAGTGTGCTGAAAACATGGAGGTAAAGAGGAGTGAAGAACAGACAACTTTTGTGGAGATTCCTTTATCGCTGGACCTCATGACACCGTATTTGATTTCAATTTCCAGAGTGAAATTAATGTCAAAATCAGTTCTTGCATATTGCATTGGAATATTAGTCATTGCAGAATACTTCTGAGTTTAAACATGTTTATAATTTAGCTTCTGTGTGTTTCTATTCATGCTGCCTCACTTGTCTGTGCTAACTGCTCCTTCCCATAAGCTTCCTCTGTTCACATGCACTTGAACCCCAGCTAAGGCCTCTGTATGCAGGGTCCTCAATACTAAACTGCTCTGTCAACTTCTGGTGCCAAGTTAACAATAATAATGTCTTCCTTTCCCTGCTGAATTCAAATTCAATGCAATTAACCCCTGGTTTAGCCTCTTTTAATTAAAAAAAGCAATGAATGCAATAAATCTGGATGCAATATGATAGTTAATGGCACCTCCACTGATATGTAAACCCAACAGTGAGCATAAGGACAGCTCTGGCATGCAGGAGAGCTGTGCAAAATAGCCACAGGGATGGTAATAAGGAAGTGTCTTGTCTTTACCCCATTAATTCTCTGTGAGTGGCTTTTTCACTCTCAACATTTTTGGTTGGAGAATATTTTACTGGAAAACCTGTAAACAGGTGATTCACCACTAGAAATGGTTTATTCATACATTAAAAATATTTTAAAAATATATCATTCCAATATTCACTTGTCAGTGGGTGTTTTTTCTTTAAAATGTGATTATGCACCTCACTTTGCTAAAGTAGTTCCAGTCACATCACTGTCTAGAGCCAAAGGGAACTTTCCTGATTAAGTGAAGAACCACAGGGTAAAAGACTGCTTTATTTATATGTTATTACACATCCTTTTTTAAGCTTATTTTTACTAACAGTTTTGTATAACCTGTTCTAACAGGTCAAGAATAACTTGTTTATTTTATACATGCTTTTATATTTGTTATAGTTCAGGAAGACTTAAAAGAGGAATAATAAAAACCTTTTAACCCTTCCCTGAATCTTAGGGTTCAGTACAGTAGCAACTAGTGATTTCAAGGTCTTTCTTTTGTCAAAGTGTATCTCAGACTGCTTCATCAGGGAATCCAAAGAAACTGTCCAGAAAACCCCCAAGAACAGGAATGAAGTCAGAAGACATGCAAGAATCCAGATCAGAATATCAAGTTTTTGGTCTCCATGTGCTACCTACTAAACTAGACTTATTTTCCCTTGTGCCTGCTCATTGATCCTATTTCTCTTACCTGTCCATCCTCATCCTACCTTTCGATCTTCTTGTTGCCATTTCTCCTTCTTCAGGTTGGATCTGGCCTCAGCTATGGAGCTGAAGTAGTCTAAGACAGAATCTGAGCTGCCAGTAGTCTCTCTCTGTCCTCTAGACTCCAGTTTGCTTCATCTGTGGAGTCCCTTTGGTCATTAAGAGTGTAATTTTGCAATTCAAACTATAAATGTTCAGCTGCCTGCAGATAACCCAGCAGTCCCCTGCCCACTTGAAAGAGCTAGGAGAAGCATACAGATGCTTGCTTTTGTGATGTATGCTTGCAGGGTATACGTGTTTCTGGAGGAAAAAAAGCTTAGAAAGAGCAGCAGTTGAAAATCAGGGGGAGGGAACTCGCTTCTGAAATTACCTGTCCTCACTGACTGCAGAGGATGCCTCTGATTACAGCTTCCCCAGGCCTGGAGGTGGTAGCTCTTGGGATGCTCCTGTAAGTGGTAAGAAGGAAAGCTACTCTTTTCCTAAGAAGCCAAAACAGTGACCAGGGTGCATTTAAAGCTGTGTAGCAGGTTTCTATTCCAAGAGGTCTTTTGACCTTCCAGGATGTTTACTAGTGTATATTTTCTTGCTGTGGGGATATTTTAATTTGGCCTAATTGGCCTTGTAGCTCATGTTGTCAGTCAGTGTCTAAAACTGGAGTATGTTTTTGGCCTATGACTATTTTTAGGTGGTGTAAATAGGGCACTAAACCTGCAGCATTCATGCTTTTTAATGCAGGCTTCTCACTTTGGGCAGTTGGCCTTAGAAGTATTCCAGTGGCATTACTGGAAGGGAGGAGGTGGAGATGGACCAAGTGGCTCATTGTTTGCTATCCTCACAGTTTCTGGGTGCTGTTCCTTAGCTTTTAAAGTCACAATTGTACAACAAGTTTGTGACCTGTTAGCAGACAGTTGGCTGATCTGAGTGAAAGCTGATTTTTTCCATCCCTCAGGGAAATTGTTTCCACTGAGGAGGAGGGTGGGAGACTAGGGGATGCATGCATCTGCTTTGCCTTCTGATAGCTAAGGCATATGGAAATTGAAGTGGCTTTCCAGTCTCTGCTGTTACTCGTCTGGTGTCGACTTCTTATTCCTTCATTGCTTACACTTCAGTACTCTGCTTATATTTCCACCTTGGTTTTGTAGATACAGAAAGCCTGGAGATCAACCTGCAAACAAAATTCTCATGGTGTGCTAAAACAATACCGCGGTCTGGTGTCCTTCATTTCTGTTCCCATGGTTTTTTTTACTGAAATGCTGCCCTCGAGTGGCAGCCAACTGACTGATTTCAACTGGAGATTGAGCTGTTACTGTGCCCAGCGTGCCCCGTTGGGGGGTAAGGGTCCCGGTGCCCGGGCAGGACCCCGCGCCAGCGTTCGGCTGAGGCCAGCCAGGCAGGCTGCTCGGTGCAGGGGCTGCTCCGACGGTCCCAAGCGATGTTACAGCACAGCTTGAGCTCTCTGGCAGGAAGCGTCCCCAGCTTTTACAAGAAAAAGGACTGTAATTCTGAAAGAAATGTAATGATTGGAGATGCTATCCTGACCACAAGCCCTCTAAATTTAATTTATGTGAATGTTTCTTCCAATAACTCCATCTGTCGCACTGTTTCTCGGCTATAGTTCATGGTTTTAGCATAGAAACAGAACTTTGTAGAAGAGTGCTTTTCTGTGGCGGGGTACAGATCCCTGAGCTTGTCTAAGCGGTGCCTCCACTGTGCTCTCTGGGTCTCCCCACAGTATTTTGTAACTTCCTTTCTGTTAAACTCTGAGCAGGCTTGGGGTTAGTCTCTGCCAATGTCACACTTACAGAGATAATGTCATGTACCAAAGGTCCTGTATGAAGGTAGCCTCTGAATGAGCTCCAGAGCACTCCAGCAGTTTATTAAGTCAGAACACAAGATGAAGAGTTAATAAAGGGCTAAAGGTGGCTTGTGGGAAAGCAACTTGAGGCATTAGTGCTTTTGGTTTTATACTATGCCTCTATGCCAGAGGTTACAGTCTTTACATCAGTGTTACTAGAAGCATAAGGACACTGGCTTCTCCACCTCCAAGTCATAGCTCAGTGTACTGGTTTAATTTGGAGATGCTTGTTTTTCTGGGCCACTGAAAAGTATGTCAGTATGTGACTTGTTTTGCTTGCAAGTTAAAAATCAAAAGCAAAAATGAGGAAGGGTTTTTATGTGAAGGGAGCTATGTCTTTTGAGAAGACTTAGTTTTTAGCATTCCCAGGGTGTTGAAAGAATGCTTCGTGTTTCCATGCTTCGTTGTAGACCAACTGTCCAAAGGGAAATATAATCCTACCTGTATGTTATTAACTCTTCTGGCAAGTAACAAGTGTGTGTCCTATTGGGAATATTCTCATGTTCTCATCTTTTCATAAAGACAGGGGATAGTGCTTTTCTTATGTACTTTAAGCTTCTATCATCCTGTACAATGTGCAAATACCATACTTTCTTTCTGCATTAACTCATTTAATTAGGGATAGTCTTGTTTGTTCAAGCACCAGTATGGTTTGTGGAGTCAGATATAAGTATATAAGGGCACTATAATTAAAATAGCTTCTTCCTTCTCAAAGAATTTCAGCTGCAGAGTACCTTTCAGGGAGTCGTTCAGGACTAGTTGTTTAAGTGCCTGAGTCATCCCTACTTCCCGATTCCTTTGGAATCTCTTTAGGTGCCAGTTTGATTTTGCAGACACCCCAGCTAGCTGCCCCATCACTGCTCAGCCCTCATCCTGTAAAGTAGTTGCTGCAATGACCAGCTAATTCTTGTTCATCATCCTTTGGGTGATTAGCCTTGTTGTGCCTATGTGTGTATGAATGTGGCGTGTATATGAAAGCTGCTGAGAGCCTCTGTGTGAAGCATCTATGTCCAATATTGCCAGTAAAATTATTTCCTTGATGATTTGGCTCAGCTGAAGACTGCCTGTACTGAAGAGCTCTATCAGAAGTTATTTACATCTCTATTTCTAGTTTCTGAGAGCTCCTTAATTAAGACTCTAGTACTGGGCATACAATATGGGGGTTTTTATTTTTTCTTTCTCCAAATGATTGCATTGGCACTTCATGTGCTTTTACCCAGCACTCACTGAAATCCCATCAAAACAGAGTAAAGTATGGGAAGACTGTCTGGGGCATTATTACCACAGGCAAGAATATAGAAAGGAAATGTCCAGAATATTACAGCAGTAAACCAGGTACATACTAATTTATGCTCTGAATTTGCAAGTGTGAATGGCAGACTTGCAAGGAGATGTTACAGACAGCTAATTCTAGAGCAGGAGTAAATTAGTTGGAGTGCTTGAAGCAGTGGTTATCTCTAATATTAAACCAGTGATAAGGTGAGATTCTAAATGGCAATGGCTAAGCTGTATGTATATGGAGGCTTGGACAATGGTGTTCCTGGAAGCAGTTACTTTTCACTTGACTTGCAAATAAAGCTAGTTAGCTGGCCAGAGCTGCAACAAGAGGAGGCAGATTCTCTTTCAGTTAGACTGTACTAGTTACATTAGATTTCACATTTACTTATAATAAATGTGAATATATTTTGATACATTTAATCCATTCTTTTAATTCAATGCATATAATTTTGCTACATTAACAATTGACAATAAATGGGAATAAATTAAATGTATCAAAATGGAAAGCCAATGTATGAAACAAAAATACGTTAAAGAAAATAATTTACTATCATGATGTGAAAACTGAAAGAAGCCCTGCTTGTTTCTATCAGAAGCTGTAATAGCATGCTGTCACTCTACAGCTTTCAGTTAGTTATATCTGCTCACAAATGTGTTTTGGTGTCTACATAATGCCATAACCTTAGAGTATAACAATGCTGGATTTGTGACTAAACACCCATGACTATACCAAATTGGGGATTTTTTACACAAAAACAATGGGCACAAACATATGCAGTAAAATATACGTTGGCATAGAAGAATAAATAGGAACAAGAGATTAATATCATCAGTCAGAAATAAATAGACTATTAGTAGTTTCATTGCTAAGATTCATATTTAAGTCACCTGATTCTTCTGTGGGAAAAAAAAAAAGAGATCAAAGAAAATGTTTTGCTTGGTGGGTGGGGTGAATTGGGGATTTTTGTTTGAAAGCTTTCTTAGTGATTGCTCTCTTCTGCAGAGTTTGGATGCAGTATGGTGGCAGAAGATTATGTGAGATGGTGAAACCTGAACTGGAATAGGGACCTATTGATCTGCTTGCTGCTTACATCAAATAATCTTTGCCTTCCTTGAATGTCAAATTTGGTTATGCATAGCATCATCAATGCTTGTGTCTTCTGTCCTTAAAAAGATAACTTGAAAGAAAACAAAGCGAGCAAAATGGAGAACACTTGCTGCCTGCAATTCAACACAGAAAAGCATTTTTCCTTCCCTTTCTTGGCTGAAATCCTCAATATACTTTTGGCTTTAGTTTCCAGGCTCAGTCCAGCATCCATTTGTTACTGTGCAGTGAATCTGTGTATGATACTAACTAGACGTGGCAGCTCTTTTCTAAAATAGACCGTTCCAATCTGTCACTTTATTCTTTGGCACCAGGGACTTTCATTTTCCTGATATGAACTCCACTGCTGGCCATCAACCTGATGGAGTGGAAGAATTGCAGAACAAACTGCTGCCATCAGCTGATTCACCTGAACAGAGCGGTGCGTGAGACCTACCTTGTCCTGTGAGTGTCCTGTCATTTGCAGCAGCTGGACAAATAAGATCAAGATGGCAAGTGAGCCAGTGGGGGGGAATTACCTGAAAGAGCCCAAACATTTTATGCAAATACCTGTGCTGTTCTTAGTCATACAAATTTGCTGGAACTTGTGTCACATCTTCTGTCCTGTTAAGCAATTCTTTCAATCTACTCTGAATCATCTCCTAACTCCATGTCACGTGAAGAGCCTGAAAAGGTATCTTCAGTTTCTCAGAATCAGTCTTCTGCTGCTTCCTGGTAGGCATCCCTGGCAGGTTTGTTTCATTAGGAAGTATTCATGGAATTCACTAGCATTTAGTATCAAGGTTGACTTTCTTGTAAAGTTATATAAACCCCTTGAGGCATACTTGTTTGTTACATCAGTTAGGGCCACCAGGTTGCATTTCTCCATCAAAAAATGCAGTTTGATCACTAATGTGGCACCACTAAGTGATGCCTTTGTTTATTTATTGCTCAGTATCTTGTTTCTAGAAGAGCATGCCACATGGAAAAGGAAAGAGAAAGTGAAGGAGACAAAACAAGGGGTCAAGGAAATCAGAAGAGCAAAGGGGTCAGGAGCTGTGTCTTGACCTCATATGTACAAACCACGGAGCTCACCACTGCATCTCCATAGCTGGGAATGAAAACTCAAAGTTTTCATGCACATGCCAGGAGTAGAGTCAGAGCAGCCCTCTGGAGCCAAAGTCTCTGTAAAGCTGTTTCTGTGCCCCTCCATTGACTTTGTAGGAAAAAAAAAATTAATGGTTATTGTCATGATTTGGTCCTCACCTTGCATGGATCCTGAGAATTAGGCTGGCATTGTGGGATGGGTATTCAGGTCCTTTTGTTGCCTCTGTCCTCTTCTGCAGCATGACATGAGATACAGTGACTCTGCAAAAAAAGCTGACTAGACTTTTTCTCCTCACCCCACTTCCATGTATTTAGTCATACAGATTAAACCTGGCGAGCTGACTGCCAGTATTTAATGCCTGAATTGAGAAACAAGAAGTACTGAATATATTAATCTCTTAAGTGTTGTGACCTAGTTGCCATCTGCTTTTATTAATTACTGTTTTAATTGTCAGGGTAAGAGGTTAATCTCCCTTCGTTAAAAGTCGTGTTTCATACTATCAGTATATTTCTGTTCACTCATATGACTGATTAGTATGAAACAAATTGAGTACAAAATATGCAAGAAAGAAAGAACTTTTAAAAAGTAAAATGTTACATATTAATTGCTCTTCTGGTTGAAGGAGGGGTCTGTTCATGCAATCACTCCAAGTTAGTACTGAGAAATACGTGAAATCTAACAGAGGTCTGCTAAAATCACGTTTCTCACAGAAAGATATGACTGGATATCGAGTGGCTCTGAGGGAAAAATTTTTGTGATTTGCAGGGGTTTTCACCTCTTGTCAAGTGCACTTACTAATCTCAGTGAATATTTGTACAAATGGCCCAAAAAGTGCAGGAACTCTTATAGTAAATTATTACATGCCTACTAGGGCAATAGTGAGTGCCTTAAAATTAGCAGGCAGAAGGATAATGTTCAGCAGTAGTGCTGAGATGCTGGCTCTAAATTACACACAAAAATTGGAACCTTATTTTACAGCTTTGAATAGGAAAAAGCTGGTTGGAACAAGAACTATAGGTTTTTTTTTGTTTTAACTGGCAAAATTAACTTCCTAAAAGGGAAAGGCCTTGTGAAATGCGCTTCATCTAACTTGGTTATACAGCGATTCTTCAGCCTGTTTTACTGAAGTAAAATTAATAATGTGTTTAATCATCCTGTGAATTGGGATCATTATTTTAGTATAGTCATAACTACAAAGGAAAATGTTAATCAATGAGATTGGATTATGCAGTGACCTTTTAAATCCGTGGTGTTTGCAGCTATTAGCTTGCTTCAAAGTAGGAGCTGGAAAGCACTTTCAGTAGTGGACCTGTTGGAAATAGTCTAAATGTTTCTGTCCAAAAAATAACAGTTGAATTAAAGAAATGCTACTTTCCAGTTACTGATTTTTGAATTCTTTGTATAATTCACACCATAAATACAAGTGATATTCTGTAGTACCTCAGTGTCCTGAAAAAACCAGCAGTTTTCAGCTTTTGTTTATAAACCTGTAAACTTTTTTTCTTGACTAAAAGTACTTATGTTTCAGTTTAGTATTTACATTAGTGGAAACAAGAAACCCAATTTCTTCCAGACAGAACTGTCTCCCCAGTAGGACTGCAGCTGCTTATGAGTTGTTGCTCAGTGGCTGTGGTGGTACTGGTCACCTGTATGGAGTTTCTGTGGGGAAAGCACCTGCTAACAAAGGGTTTCTGTGGAGAGCAGTGGGTGAAGGCCAGGAGGTGAGGAGTCCTCATTCTGCTGCAGAGGCCAAGTGAGGTCCCTGGGCAGTCAGTCATGCCTGGGCTGGTCCTGTCTGACTGCTGGTGCTTTAAGAGGTACCTGGGCTGGAGGTCACTGGAGAGAGCAGAATACATGAAGGTAAATGCAGCTGACTTTCTATACATTATTCCATACATTAGGTGCAATGGAGTGAGACATGCGTTTGTAATTTTGAACTCTAAAATAGAACTAATAAATCAGCTTGTTTAGTTTCTAATCTTTTTGCAATGGTAACTAGGCTTTTGCTAGATATTTGGGTTCTGCATGGCACACTGGGACCTCCCATTCAGCTGACGCTGCTAGGCCCCATAAAATATAAATAGCTGTTATGGATGCACATGCAATCCTTAGAGCTAGTTCTGTAGCTTTTAATTGACCTGAGTGATTATCTAAGCTACAGTGAGAGCACTACCTGAGCTGTTCCAGTGCAGGGCTTAGAGTCATCTTCTTAAAAGCCTCTTTATGAATCATAACTCTTTCTGTCCTTGAATAACTTAAAATCTAACAGCATTGCAAATCTTGAGATTAATAGTCCAAACCTCTTAATGATGGTTAGTTTTGATGCACATATGAAGAAGTAGGTACCATTACTCATCCTCACTTGGAGTGTATCCCTAGGTCCATTTTGTAACACCCTGTTGTTCTGTTTCTTCGTCACCAACTCCTGACCTGGCTCTGTAAACAGGCAGGCTTCTGTTGTTGAATGATAGATCTGGCAAACAAGTCAGTCAAGTAGAATATGTATTCAGAGCTGACATTTCAAAGGTGAAGCCTACAAGGATTAGACTAAGGTTGAATTTATTGTTCCAGAAGTGATTACACTAAAACAGATTTCTCTGCAGTGGACAACATTGTGCCATACTGGTAATTCAATCACTTTTCTAATTGCGTTCGCTAAATAGGAGTTCTCTTAGCAAATGCTTTTGCTTGCAAGGATTTCTGCTCATCACCTCTATTGCCAACATATCATCTGTGCACAAAATCTGCCTTAGCTTCACTGACAGTCCATAAAGTTTCATTTTAAGGTATCAGCTCTTACATTGGTATATCCACGTTGGTCTTCCATGTTGCCTGTATTCTCAGAGGCTCACTAGTCCTCATAAACCCAGATCTTGGCAGAGCAGCAGCATTCTCTTATAGTGACCTCTGCCTCCCTCAATCTTCCCTAGTGTGGCTTTGTTTTGGGTGCTTACATCTGGTTTGGGGCTGAGGCTGCTATTTCAGCTGTGCCATTACACAGAGCAGCATAGTTGCTCCTTGTAGCTGGATGGCAGTTACCATTTATGCTGAATTTCAGGAGACTTAGGCCAGGCTAACACTATGAATGGCATTAGTTTCTACTTCTGTTCAGATTTTGTCTCCTAACAAGAGCATGAGCTCTGGTTAGTCTGTGGTGTGACATTTAACAAATCTTTCAAGTCACTCTGAACTGGGTTCAAATTAAAATCAAGATTCTTCTCCCAGTTTGCTTATGTAAATGGCATAAGATCAAACCAGCAAAAGCTCAATGTTCTTTGTTACAACTGGACTGGTCATTCTGAAAAATAAGTTTGATCTTCCCTGTGTCATCCTGGCAATAATACTTGTAAATAGGCTAGTTCTGCCTCGTTAACATCAGACCCTGTGTCTCAGGACACTGAAGTGCAGGACAACATAATGTCCTGTCATTGGAGGGAACATTTTGTTAATCTTGTTTCATCTGCACCCAGACAGGTTTTTCTCTAGAAGTCATTTAAGAGAAAGTGATGTTCTGCAGAAAGAATGTGTCCCTCCTCCTCCCTGAGACAAAGTAAGTCCTCAGCTCTTTAGACTATCCTCAGGAATTTTGTCTGGGTGGTTTAGTCATGTGGCCCATAAAGCAAGTTCAGCAGGAGCCCTGAACCTTGGGCAAGTGTTTTCTGGGAGGCAGTTGATGGCATCTGAGGAGTGGGGTAGGGGGAGAAGTCTAGATGCTGATTTACATCACTCGGTGTTGAGATTAAAATAGGGAGCTCTTCACGAGTCACAGCTTTTTAGATACAACTAAGCCTTTAGCTGGAGGAGTCTCTTGTGCTATCTGAATTAAGGGAAAAGCACTTCAGACTTTGAACCTTGAGGTCAGATTGCAAAGTCCTGAAACAGCTGTGGCTATATCACCCACACTGCTGATCCTTTTTTGCTGTGGGCATCAGGCAATTAGGGGGACAATGCTGGTCTTGTTCTCCTGCTTCCTATTGCATACCTCATATGCATTAGCAGTACCATTTATTTTTAAACCTATTTTAAACGTATAGTAATCCATTTGAGTGCTTTTGGTTTAAATAGCAAATGGAGGTTCCCAATGCAGTGCCATTTACTGCTGCTATCTGCAGCCCTTTCCCTAGCAGCATAAAAATGGTTGGGAGCAGCAGGTATTACCTGGAAAGGTAGTGCAAAGTGTTAGCGAGGAGATCTGGGCTCTGTAATATGACTAAAGACTTCTTTTGGTGATGCATCTGAAGGTGGGATGAGCATCAGTGACCATATGCATATAGTTGTGGTGTATGTGATGACCTGGTGATTAAGAACAGATGGATCCATCTTTCAGCTGTTAGAAATGGTCATCACTGAGGACCCAATCCTAAAATCCTGTAATGGTAACTGTACAAAGGTCACGTACTCAGGGAACGGTCGTGTTGCTCCATTCAGCTCAACTGGAAGAACAGGGTACAGCTGCATACTTACAATGGGTATGTGCTATTCAGGCTATGCAGTGATTCAGGGATGAGTTTAAAAATGCTTAAATCAGGCCTGTGAGAATTCAGGTTTTCACATCTGAAAAAGCAAATTGCTTCACGTTTAAATTTTATTTTTTCTGAGTATTTTCTTGTCTTCCTTGCACATAGTGATTTAGTTTATAGAACTCACAGGCTGATCTGTTACTCCAGGCTGTGAATTTCAGTTCCTCATTATTAAAAGTGGATCTTAACAGTACCTGTTGTATACCTTGTCCCAAGTTCATTTTTCTTTATTAAAAAATTACTTTTAGCATCCACTCTGGATTCATGTATTCCCATAGTGCATGCTGTGGCTAGAGTTTCCTTTGGTATATGTTGTAACAAAAGTGTCATTGCTGAAAATTACGAGCATGTAGAGTGTCAGCCTTTCTTGTTTTCTTTGGTTTTTGCATCTCTTTTTTCATGAATGATTGTTTGTACAGATTTTTACCTAATATTGAAACAGCAAAAAACCCTAACATTTCCAACTGTCTTCAGTTTTGAACTCTGTATTATAGCAATTTCTAGCCTATGATCTTTGGATTCCTGAAGGTTAGTGGCCTACTGTCCATCTACCAGAAGACATAAACTTTCTTGTGGTAGGTCTCGGTCATCCCACTGGGAGGAGAGTGGACAAATCCTGACCTCTTCCTCCCTGACCAACAATACAACCAGGGGCATGCCTGGGAGCTTCTGATTCCAAGTATATCTTTTCCTTCCATGCCGTGATGCTGAAGGGACTTTCTAAATGTTAGAGACTGACAGGTGCTGGCAGTGAATCTCAGGTCTTTTAGTGATGAGCACTGGGCAGATTTACTTGGTGTCCATCACCTTGATGCTACTCTTCCCTGAGGCAGCGGTCACACCAGCAGCTGTACCCAGCCCTACTTCATCAGCGCTCGGTGAAACACAGGGCTTTCTCCCATGTGCTATTTGGACAGTTTGTAGTCTCTGCTGTTTGCTGTCTGTTTAAAGTCTTCCAGTGGCTTGCCTAGGGAGTGCAGTAAATATTAGAGCTGTGGAAGAAAGGAAGGGGTAAGAACCAAGCCATTAATTAAAAGCTGCCTAGTCTGAGTAATTCAGTGGTTAAAGCACAGTTGCCATAGCAGCACTTCCCCTGGATGCTCCAGCCTGAGTCACTGCTCCTCCAGCCTCCTGCTCTCCTCTGCTGCAGGGGTGCCCAGCTGTGGGTGTGCAGAGAGGGTGACACTGCTCTCACCCCTACCCAGACAGTGAGCAAAGGCTTCAGTGACTCACAGCAGAGATCAGAGGGGAAGGTGAAGTATTAATGCAGCCCCAATGAGCTCCACTGGAAAACAAATGCATGACTAGTGGATAAATCATTAGCATCAGACTCTGTAGGAACTGCTACAGAAAACATCAAGGGGACTTCTATTTTTAACATTTTGTTGGGTGAATGGTATTGAATGTATCTGTGCCTCTGTTTCCACCTCCGTAGTGTGTGAAAGATACATAAGTACTCATAGTTTGGGTACTTTTAAATGTTTGCAGCAAAACTGTTTGACAAAATGCAGCAAACTATGATTTATTAATGGTTTGAAGATGTTCCAAAAACTTAAATGTCACCTTTACCCGTCAAAGGGAGAGTGCAACTGATAGCCACCCCTTCTAAAATAGGTATTATAAAAGGTTTGGTTTATTAAGTGTCAAGTTGACATTGGATGGGATGTTCTGTGGATCAGTAACCTGAGAGGTAACCGCTGATGCTTAGTTTAGAGAAAGGTATAAAGATGCATCATGCTAAAAAGTATTTTTTTAATGAGCTTTGTGTATTCTTCAGCTTTGCAAAAATCTCAGTGCATTTACAGTGAGACCCACATGTTCAGCCCAAATCTCTTCTTGCCTCCCCTCCCTCTTCAGTTCACCCTAAGTAACTTGTCAGCCTGTGCCTTCTGTGTTGCTGGAGGCAAACCTGCTGCAGCCTGTGTCCCTGGCAGAGCAGCTGCCAGTACCAACCTACCCAACGCCGCTGCGGGCCGGTGGGGAGCTGCACGGTGCAGGGGGCACTCCACTGAATGCCAGCACTTGTTTCAGAACTCACTTTCTCGTTCCTGCTGCTTGTAAAACTTGCTGAGGGTAGTCATCATTAGCCTTTGCAGTAAGTTGATTTTAGTAGTAGTGTGGCGTTTCCAGCGCAGTACGTGTGTGTTCCCTGGTAAAGCCCAATGAACTAAACCCTGTTTTGTGACAATGAGCAGGCAAGGAGGAGCAGTAATTCGCTGCTTGCTTAGGCTTTCCTTCACAGTGTAGGAATACTGTTCGTGTCCTGTGCAGCAGATAAGAGAGGATTTCCAAATATAGCTCAGCCTAGCAGCAGCGCTTATTCTAAACTCCTACAGGATAGATGCAGCCTGCTTAGGCACCGTCAGTGCGCTGATGATTACTGCAGGTGCTGGGCATGGGCTGAGGGAAAGCAGGTGAAAGGCACTTGCTAACCTCAGTGGATGAAGTTGAACTCTGGTTGTGCAGTGCCAGATCCCTCAGAGCCAGGATGGGAGTTTTACTGGCTGTACCCTTCGTAGTATCTCAATTCTTTCATGGGTAAATTTCTCTTTAAGTTTAGAGCAGCTTTATTCAGGGTAGGAGATTCAAAGGGTCATCCAGAGGGCTGATTATCTTGGCCCTGGTTTAAACATTTTCAAGTAAATTAGCCTGCTGTAGTCTCCTTTGTTAAGTTCCAAGCAGAGTGAATGATTGGGCTCAATGTGAACATCCGGAAAAGGATCCAGAAGGCTGGTGCCAATGCTTTTTTAGTATCTCTGGCAGATCTTGTGTGCCAAACTGCTCATGTGTCCAGAGGTAAACTTAATCACCAGCTCAGAGCTGATATCCCTCTACCCCAGCAGCTGAGCTGAGAAACCTTAAGCTTTTCACTTCCTCTGTAGCAGGTGGATTTTACTTTCAGCACATGGAAATATCTGCATGTTGTACCTAATTCGGTCCTGCCATTGCATCACTTGTTTGCTGGAACGCAGTCCTACTGACAACTTTTTTCTTTTATTCTAAATGATGTACGTGTTTGGCCTCATTAAATTATGGGCTGGGTACTGACATGCAATTTAAGGGTATCAGAGGTCAGGCTAGGTGACCCCACAGTCCCTTTTACGGACAAATGAGACCCAATAGGACCATTATTATAAAGCAACAAGTGATTTCAAAGCAGCAGGAGCTGGCAGTAATTCATGGGCAAAGCTGTGACCTGTACCACCAGGTTGATTGAGTACACACGTGGCCTCTGCCATGGCTTCTCTGACATTGCTATGAAAGGCATAGCTTGGATGCTACAATGACTGTGTGCATCAGTGGAAAAACAATAAGCAAAACCTTTTGCAGGTCTCCTCCTCAGCATCCAGATCTCCCTGGATATTCTTGCAGTGATTCATTCTGACTCCAAGCTAGCAAGACAGCCCAGTGAGTCCTTCACAGCACTAGCAAGGACCTCAGCCAGTGTCTTCAGCCGGGAATTGCTGCTCTGCACTGGCTGTGTGCAGGTTTGAGTCTCAGCTGACTTCAGGGCATGCAGGATCATGACCCTTCTCCTTGGAAACAGTGTGTTTTCCATTATACAAATATTAAAAGTAACTTGTTCTGACTTGTTCATTTAATTATGGAATCAGTTTGACAGCTTCAGAAGAGTGAAGGGAAATCATATTTTTAATTGGATTTTCTCACTGGTACAAAAGTAGAATAGGAAATAACTAGAAGATATTAAATAAATGATCTCATTTTAATGAAAAAATGTATACCAAGTGGAAGCAAATGCAGTTTTATTTAAATGTCATCACATATCTTTGTTTAAACCTTCAGTCTTTCTCATCATGGCAATGATCTTTCAAACTCTGAATCTCTAATGCTGGAAGGGACTCCAGCTCTTGGCAGGTGGCATAGCCACTTATGTCTCTGCTGGATGGGTTTGTCACAGCTGCTGAACATTTCTGTCCACTTACAACAATCGAACTTCCATTTCCCTTCTGTCAAGCACTTGTGTATTTTTCCCCAAATATGTATGAGGTCAGTACCCTGCAAAAAAAGCATGGCAAGGGAAGCAACTTAAATGTGAGGTAACTGAGTCCAGCTTCATAAGAAGTGCTCTTGACCTTATTCCAGGCTCAGAAAAGATGCCATAAACTTCCCTGCAGTGCATTTAAGAAGATGTCACAGTAGTTAACCTGGATCAACCAGCGCATTTGGACTGTAAAGGCAGAGAGAGCTTAACTGGAGATTTAATCGGCAGCCACAGAGCAATCAGTTCTGAAGACCAGAATTTAAAGTAAATTATTTTGAGGGGCTATCCTTATTTTCTAGCGAGCTTCACACAGCTAATGACACTACGCCCCAATCCCCAAGCAGCCTAAAAGCATGCAGGAAAAAATACAAGAAGGGCACACAGTGACTGTGCCACCCGGTCTTGTGGCCAGTGGAGGGGCATGCCTGACTACTGGTTCCTGCTATGTCTTGTTTTTTCTGTTCCTGAATGCAGTTAGATGAACTGTTACAATGATGAGAAAATATATTCGACCTCTGTATAACCTACTTAATGTGGATGACGAACACCAGTGTGTACAGCGGGCCAACACTGCTGGGCTACAAATTAATCAAGAATGCCAACACCCTGGTTCATCAGACACTTGTACACAGTGAACTCCTTCTCCATCATCATAATCTGAAAGCTTTTAATGCTGATTTAAACATATAATGAGTATATAACTTTTCACATACAAGTGGCAGAATTAATGCAAGAATATCAGGTTTGGGGAATTCTTTATATATAGGGTTCACCAACACAGATTGAGAGTCTGTGTGGCTTGTAGGTGATCTGCATCTGTAGTGACAGCTGCGAAATAAAAAATTTGCAAGTATCAAATCTTGTTTCCAGATTCTGTTCAATATAGTCTCAATGCAGTCATTATCAGAAAAGATTGAGAGTGAAACAATGCATGCAGTAGCTTTGTCTGACAGCCTTGTTTTCTCCTCCTTTGCTCATTGAACTACCTAATGTCAGACTCAATAAAGTCAGGCAGCTGGCTATAAGAAATAAACAGACCCTTATTAAGGGAGGCCCCTCATGCTGCTTTTGTTTCTGTTCATCTGCTTTACTGGAATGCATCAGAAAAGCATGAATATTTAAAGCACTTTGGTGTGGCTGGGAACCAGCTGAAAACAATTCTGCTGGTTTTTCCCCCTCTTCCTCTTCCTCAAAAAGGAAACTCAATGCCATTGACCATTCTGCTTCATTCAGACAAACATTTGCTATAACTGAAACATTAGAATGGCAGAGATTCCTTGGTGGTTGTTGGTTTCAATGTGCAAATGCTGTCCTATTAAAATACCTTAAAAATTTTTTTGAGAGCTGCATGGTTTAGTGGTTTCTGTCCAACATCCTCATTGCCCTGTGGTTTCTCTCCCTAGCAGTCAGTGCTCTCCACAAGCTGCATTTGGATGCCAACCTTCTGCAGGTTTGGCAGCAGCTTGACACTGGGCACAGAGTGCAGAGCTCCTGGCTGCGGCTGGAGAGACTCACAGACAGGTTGGAGCTACTGCAGTGTGGCAGAAGAGTTACCCAACTTGCACCTCTTTCTTTGATGTATTAAAACTCCCTAGAGTCTCTGTATCAGTCCAAATTGAGAAGATTTTACTTTGGGGTAGATGCATCAAAAGAACACAAACAAGGGACTTTTTGCATGGCAGCAGCAGGAGGGGGATGGGGCGGTAAATGCAGCTTGCTGCAGCTCAGGCTGTCACTCCGTATCACATTCACTGGGAGAGTGACCCAGCACTCCTTGTAGAAAATGAAGCACCTGGGGTTTGCACTGCTGTTGCCCAGGCTTGGGAGAGGAGTGAACAGATTGGAATAGGAAGATATGAAGATGTGTGCTCGGAGAGTGTAAGAATAGCATCAATCCTCTTTGTGTAATTGAGTTATTTTTCAACTGTACTTAAAAGAAAAGAAATGAGTGCAAGGGAAGAAGCTGATCCCTAAAAAAAGATTCAGAGGGAGAAGATAAGATACAGTATCTGTTGCATATGTAGTCAAAATCCCAAGGGACTTCAACACGACCCCTGTAATGAAAGGGATGCAGGACCAAACCCAGTCTTTTTGCAAAAGCTATGAAGTATGTAGGAATAAAACACTATCTTGGAGATAGGAAATGGAGTGTGTGACCTCATGAGCTTCTCTGCAGCTGTATTCTCTGGTGCCCTGACAACTGAGGATCTGGGAATTGTGCTGCAAAGTTCCCATGAGCACTATCTCCGATGTTAGGCTTTGCAAATCCCAGCAGAACCACATACTGGGACACAGATACCTCCTCTTCTTTCACTATTATTTTTCCTCATTTTCTTGAAAAGTCTCATCAATTTTTTGGCATGCAAGAAAGAAAGATACTGCAAGATTTCAGAGTTAAAAGTATTGATGTATGTAAAGGTGGTCTTTAAATGGGTAGGGAAGACATTCTGTTTCTCTTCGGATAAACTGTAAACTTCTATGGGATTGCAGAAAGCACGTTGTCTGTGGGGTGATGTCCTTAGGCACATGCAATTATGTGTATTTTGCAGTGTCTTTTAACATGCCGCATAGGTTCCAAGGGTCCTCTTAGCCATTTCATTAACTTGGTCTATGCCTTTAGGTGCTCTACAATGTGCTTGATTCTCTTGAAGCTTAAAGCTGTGTATACCCTGGAAGAAATCAGTGTTCCTGGTGTCAAATTCTAATGAAGCACCATACGGAAAACTGCGAAGAGACTGTGTGAAGAGAGGGCAGGAAATATGTGTGTCTTTGCCTGATGCTCACAGAAAGCCCATTTGGCAGCTTTCTGAGTAGAAGCTAGCTGAGGAGGTATAATGTGATACAGTGTATCTGCTGTGTTTCAGATGCAAGATCCTGATCAGACAACAGTGATTTTACGCATACAACTGCACATGGTTTAATTGGATTCTAAATTCTGCAAAACAGTGAAATCTCTATCTTCCCTGAGTTAGTAATGAAGAAGACATGAGATTTAGTCTTTGGAGTTCCAATGGCATCGACCTTTTATAAATTGCATTCATTTTTTACTTCAAAAAAAGAACAGCAGCCTGCAGAGATCTATTATTGCTTTGTCACATAATTGCAGAGCACATTGCTGGCGCACGTCCAGCTTTTCATATATGAGTACTCCCAAGTCCTTCTGGGCAGGGCTGCTCTCAATCCCTTCATCCCCCAGCCTGTATTTACACCAAGATTTGCCCTGACCCAGGTGCAGGACCCTGCACTTGGCCTTGTTGAACCTTAAGAGGTTCACATGGACCCACTTCTCAAGCTTGTCCAGGTCCCTCTGGATGGCATCCCATCCCTCAGGTGTGTCAACTGCACCACTCAGCTTGGTGCCATCTGCAAACTTGCTGAGGGTGCCCTTGATCTCACTATGTCATTGATGAAGACATTAAACAGTACTGGTCCCAATACAGACCCCTGAGGGACACCTGATTTGATTTCCATCTGGACATTGAGCCGTTGACCGCTACCCTCTGGGTGCAACCATCCAATCAATTCCTCATCCACCAAACAGCCCACCCGTCATATCCGTATCTCTCCAATTTAGAGAGAAGGATTTTGTGGTGGACTCTGTCCACCATCCATCTGGACAGAAGTCCAGACAGATGACATCCATAGCTCTTCCCTTGCTCATTGATGTAGTCACTCCATCTAGAAGGCCACCAGGTTGGTCAGGCAGGACTTGCCCTTGGTGAAGCTGTGCTGGCTTTCTTGAATCACATCCCTGTCCTCCATGTGCCTTAGCATAGCTTCCAGGAGGATCTGTTCCATGATCTTCCTACATCAGCCAATTCCCTCAGGACGCTGGGATGCATCTTGTCAGGCCCCACAGACTTATGTATGTAAATCCAGGAAGTCTGTTAAACCTGGGAGGAGAATGCAGGTTGCTTTGCTCCCAGCCCTGGTTCTGAGCACCCAACCATCATTCACAAATGAATGATGGTTGCATCCAGCCCAGTGCATGTAATGTGGAGGGAAGAGAAGGTGAAACTTAGCAGATGATGCAGATGAGTGAAAGCTGCAAGAGCCACAGTGGAGAAAGCTGTTTAATCTGATGTCAGAGTGTCAGGGGAGGCTTGATTCAAGGCACAAAACCACAAGAAATTGCAAAGGCCAAATCCTTTATGAAGATTTATTTAGAAAAACCACAATGCTAGGGAGTCACTGTTACATAGCGTGGTAATTCTCTTCCTCTTGAGTAATATGCACCACACTGTGCGCATGCAGTTACTTTTGTCCAGAGATAACGTCTTCATCTAGAGTTATACATGTACACATACGGTCCTTAGTGCACGCTACAGTTCACACATATGTTAGGACACGCACAAAGTTGAGCTTTTCCATGAAAAAACTGTATAAAAAATACAAACCAAACTGAAGCTGTCAACACGAGAAGCAACGTGCAAAATAGACACAGTTACTCCTGAATGTTTGCCTAAGAAAAAAGGACTCTTCTGTCCCTGTTCCCCATTCAGCATTGAGTATGCCAGATGTTGCTTGAAAGCAGAATTTAAAATGGCTAGTCATATCCTGACCCCGTTTGTGTTAGTTGCAGAGATTTTTAACCAGCTAAATAAGCCTATATTAATATGAAAATCTGCCTTCAAGCATCACCATTGTGTGTTGTTGTTGTATTGAATAGATCTTTATATTGGTGCAATGTTTGACTTGTGATGCTCAAGGCCAAGTGACGACAAAGCCCTTGCGTGGAGCACACAGAAGAGGCAGGACAGAGATATCCCTGGTCACCCAGCTCCCTGGCAGGCACTGGCAGCAGCTGCCTGGAGAAAATGGCCAGGGATTAGGAGCTCTCCTCACGTACTGGAAGGAGCCAGACTTCCCAGGTGCCTCGCTGTGGGGTGCACAGCTCCAGGCACTGGCTGCTAGTGCATGGTGGGGCTGGTGTTTGAGATTATAACTTCAAGTGCCTGAAGAATCCTCCCTTCAGAGGAAACATGCCTGTGCAAAAAGCATGGCAGACGAAGGGATGGAGAGCCCAGAGAGACTTCCCCAGCTAAGTATCTTGGTCCTTGATGCAAACTGTAGCTGACACGGATGGAGCCACCTGACTATATAACCACTTGTGTGGCTCTGAGCGAAGCTATACAGGATGACATGCTGCAGACATAATGAAGCGGTCAGTCCAATCCATCCTTGTAAAACTGCTGCATGCAAATACCAACACTTCAAATGGCAATTAAGACTAGAAATGGATTGCACTTGTTTCCCTTAAACACATATATGTACCACCCCTAAAAAAAAAAAGTAGCCATAAAGGAAAATATCTTCAAAATACATTAAAAAACCCTAATTGATAGTTGGGATTCCCTTGATTGGATCAAAGGAAAAGAAGAAAATAGGGTCAGTATAATTCTAATCACTGAAGTTTGTCAGTACCATAATCTTTAGATTTTGGGGATGAGGATTCTTCCTACCCATGAGACTTGATGCTGTAAAGCCTAGTATTCCCCTGGTAATCCGGTTATTTTTAAGGACTGTTTGTTTAAACCCATGCAAAGTTATGACTGTGTTACAGAACTTGTCTTTTTTTTTATTATTTTTAAATGGGATACCAAAGTTTTTCACAGCAAATCCTGCATGGATCCAGGAAAAATCTCAGCAAGACTCCCCTGTGTGTTATGTTTTTCACTTGCAAAGCAAAGGGTTCAGCCTTGTTCTGAGGAAGGGAAGGAACTGTGCATACTGCACTTTACATCCCAGCTCAGCAAACCACTTTAGCGAAGTATTTTAAGTGGGATTTAAGTGTATGTTATTCAGTTTGGACCCCAGTATGAAGACCAGTATCCAATGGGAAGTATTGCCTTGGACCTACTCATTTCCATTACAGAAGGCACGGAGGGAGGGTTCATCCTGTTAGCTTGCACTCCAACTCTGGTCATCAAAACATCAGTCAGGGAAGCATGTCAGACATGTACCAACTGCTCCTGGGGCTCCTGCGGTTTCTGATCCCTGGCTGCCCAGCCGCACGGTGGCTCACAGCTCTCCTCCCTGGGTCAGGGGGACCCTGCAGTGACCATGACCTCCAGCACTGTGCCGGCACCGAGGTGAAGGAAGCAGCACTTCATTCCTGGTGTCCCGAAGGAGCTCTCGGAGGAGAGGCCAGTGTTTCCCGGGTCGCAGCGCTAGCCCCATGTGTGTTTCTGCAGCTTTCTGAAAGCATTGGCATGTGTGCCACACCGAATCCGAGCCTCCCTTAGCTCTTACAGCATAGGTATGTGCACCCAAAGCAAACCTCTGGCTATTAGTCAGAGACAACTGTTGGCAGTGATAAAACAGTGGTAGAGAACAGTTTTAAACTGTAAAATACACAAAATGGATCAGACTGAATTCTTACTAAAATTTTGATGCAGTTGAGCATTGGGGTTAGCTGCTGCTTCCCGAGTGCTTTCCACTGGGTTAAGATTATGTCCAGTATCTGAGTTAAGGCTCTGATTTAGCAAAGCATTTGTGCATATGCTTAAATCTGCCCTTATTCAGCTAAATACTGATGCAAACACCTAAGTGCCTTGTGATACAGGGACAAACCTGAACTGAAGCCTATAGATCTAAGTTATATAGCTGTCACAACTACCCTTTTAATGTTTTTTTTTTCCCTGGTAGCACAGTTGCTCACCTGGATTAACTATTTAATTACTTTTCATCTAAAAGGTCCTGAGAACAGTTCTATAATACTAACAAATGTACATAAATACCAGAACTAAAAAAAAAAAAAAAGTAGTCAAATGCATGGCTCAAAGCAAAACAAATATTGCTCAGAATACTTGTTCAGATTAACAGCTGTAAACTGTGCATTCTAGTAGCAAATAAAAAACGGTTGGCCTAGAAAAAAAACCCAGAGCATTTGAAGTCTATAGGATTGGCAGCACTAATATTACTTTACAATGTGAAGTAACAATAACAAATACCAGTGTAACATTGCAAAATGATCCACCTAACCTAAGCTTATGTAAACAAGTAGGCTTTGATGATATTTATACATCTAGGCGTGATCCTGCATTTGGACCTGGACAGGTGGAGACCCAAGAAGGTAGAAGGGCACTGTTCCAGTGTGGTTCCAGCTGCCCAGATCCCACTGCAGGAGAGAGGCTCAAGGGTGCGATCCTGCAAACCTGTACTGGCATTACTAGTTCTACTCCTGGGAGCATCCCATTGCAGGACTCAGTTCGGCAGAACTATACACATGTAAGTAAGGATTATTCACAAACATAAGGCATTGCAGAACTTGGCCCTAAAATTTCTATTTTCAGCAGAGAATCCCTTATCCATAGATAAGATCATATTTTAACACATCAAAAAGTGTCTAAAATAAGAGTTAGAATCACTATATATTATGCTTAGTAACACAGTTAAGATTCTGCATATTGGCTTTAGATATTGCAAAACTTATTTTTCATTAAAATTAAACCAGCTGTGAATCTTTCTCATGAAAATTAAATTAACTGTGAACATTAACAATGAACAGGCTGTGTTTTTGAGATTAAAAGGAGACATTAACAGAAATGAGCAACTCCCATTGTAATGATTTTCCAGTGCCTTCCCTTCTGACCAGTGAGCACTCTGAGATTGCAGTTGTTGGTGGCCTCCAACCTTGCCTTGCATCCTCTATGGTGTAGCTACTGCCGCTCTCCTTCCACCCGCTTTTTACGAACTAGACCAAGAAAACAAGAGAAGAGCAGTTATTATTGCTTTCCTGAGAGCCTAAGGAATTTTCTCACTGACACACTTCCTTCCCAGTAATAGGAAGGAAGGAGTTTCCAAGAAATATTCAGCAGGAGCAATTAACAGATTTTAATGCTACACAAAACAATTTTATCTAAACTGCATTTTTCTATATTGCAGACTGTAGAATTTCACCAAGTGTTCATATCAATACATACTCAGTAAAAATCAGATTCTGAGCTAAAGGTATTAGATGATGAAGAGATCACCATTTCCAGTGCTTCCTCCCAATGGCTTCATTTAGATTTTTGTTACAGTTTTATTGCTCTTTTAAAAGCCACTGTGTTCCAGGTAAGTGGATACTGGTCTGCTCTAGTCTGCGTGGCAGTACTCTGGATTATTTAAGCATTAGTCATCAAAAATTAAGAACTTTTGTAATTGCACAAGTATATACTATAGGTAAGTAATAATCATACGCTTTTATAAAGTAATTTGAATTTTACTTTAGAAAGTAATTTGGTATCAGTGAGTATGCTGCTCCATACCCTGATAAAAATGTATTGAGTCTTCTCTGACTTGGCCAGCTAAGATTAGTGAGGTTCTTCTGTTTGTATGAAACAAAATTTGGTGTTGCATCAAACTGTCATGTCCTGTTTCTGATATTGAACTCCTAAAGTACAGAACAAAAGCCATAAAACTGAATGAATGAACACTTCTTGCTACAGAAAGTCAATAACAACAATATATTACTACAAACATCCCATTACTTTACTATCAGGTTTATTTCATCATGCTTTCTTGGCAAACAGATTGCATGATTCCAAAGCCTACAGTGTAACATCAGTCATTTGTGTGTGCTTTCAGTGTTTCATTGCTTCATTTCTTTTATTAAATTCTTGTAGGTATTCTGTCCTACTAAATCTTGAACAAAACCATACAATACAAAAGCAGGAAAATGAAGGTTAGGTGCAGGACATATATCTCATGGCAACTGGTTAAAAAGTGGAAAAAAAGGTCTTCCTCTCTTTGGTGGAATGTTTCAAATACCATTTTGGGACACTAACAGTTTCAGGACCAACAGTGTATGATTGGAATGCATAGGTACTGCTAAAAATTAAAACTGAAAAAAACCAGAAGTATCTGTGAAAGAAACAGGTTCTAGCTCAACTTTTCTCTTGTTCTCACAGAGAGAAACCCAAGCTGAAGCCAGCAAAGGCATCAGGGCTTGACACTTTAATTTGAAGCAGAATTGATTAGAAACACATAGTTAATTCATTTTTCCCCCCTTCTTACTCTAAACTATTCTTGCCTAGTCATCTCCTTCTTACTCTTTGTGTTGAGCACACAGGGCAGAGCAAGTCACGCTCAGGCAAAACTTGCAAAGCTTTGTTGTCTTTGCTTGTGCTTGGGCAGGCAGGCAAGTCTTTTTTGTTCCCTTGGTTGGGCAGGCTTGGTCTGTCATGGGCAGGACAAAGTGAGGACTTCTGCGTCCACTGAATAAACAGGATGGGTTTGGCACTCTACATACTGGTCAGAAGAGCTGACAGGGGAGCTGGAAGTCCAGGGTGCTCCATGGAAAAGGCTGAAGTAACTCCTCTTCCCAGAAGGAGTAGGAGAAGGAAAAGAACAGTGGCTCCTAATCACAGTAAGATCTCTGCTCTGTTGTTTACTCTAGAGTCCATGGAGCTATGCATCAACCCTCACATATAGCAGACCAAATGTTGTAGAGTTAAAATTCAATCTTAGGTATAGACAGGAAGAGTTGTGTCAAGGAAGGTCAAGGTTTGGCCTACATAAGGAAGTGATGAGTAGATGTAGTAGCGCCTTACCCAGATCGTTGTTTTTAGTGATAGCTGCTGCTACCCTGGTTCTTGGACCTTGCTTTGTGAACTGGTATCCAAACTTGAGAATCTTGGAGTTCTCCTCCAGCATTTTGGCAATCTCCATCTCTACAGCTGTCCCCAGCTGCTGCCTCTGTTGGTGATGTGGTGAAATGTCCGCAAAAGAAAATAAAATACTTGTTTTCATATGAGAGAGAAATAAGTGGTTATAGTTCAGAACTGTGCTGCAAACTACAAAGAGAATCCTGCCCCTGAGGATTTTGCTCTGGGTTTTATATTTGGCTTTGAAACCAGTTTTATTTAGAAGTTTTCCACTGTTTGGTTGTATGGGCATGGGACACGAGCTGCAGAAAGACTGAGCCACAGAGGCTGCCTTGACTTTGCTAGAGCCCTCTAGGAGAATGCTCTGGGAATCCATGTAGAAGGCAGACAAAAGGGGACTCACTCAATGCTCTGTCTTTACCTGGTTGTCAATTTTAATCTCTGTCAGGGATTCATTCTCTTTCAGTGCATCAATCAGTGCCAAAATACCCGTCCCAGTGATGAAGTTTGATTCTACATTCAGACTCTTCAGTGTTTTGTTCACTTTCAACATATCTGCAAATGCCTGAGGGGTCAAAAAGAGGGAATATGAGATAATGTCTTGAAAGATTCAGGGAATCTGCAAAACATAGCTTATTACCTACATAAATAGGTAAATTTCAAGCATAAATAGGCTTGAAAGAACATACAGGTCGATCAGAAGAGATTATGCTTCTACTTTGCATAGTCACAGGGAAATTCTGTGAGGGACAATAAAGAATGCATCCTAAAGCAGACACAGACCTACTTAAAAATTGTTGGGGTTTTTTTTTCCAAGCAGTGTTTAAACTTACAATAGCTACAGGGTCATTGCTTCGAGTAGCTGCAAGGCTGAATGTCTTCACATGCGTGTTGCTTTCCAAAGCTTTTGCAAATTCTTTCAGTGTTGGAATAGGAATATTCTACAGTAATAAGATAAATCCAGTAATTAGGAAAGCCAGTCACATTGCTAGACACTGATTTTAATTATTATCAAGCTGATTGATTAATTGCCACAGTCTACACAATTTAAACATCTCCAATGCTTTTAAGAGTATCTCAGAATGGACAAAGCATCCTCTGCTTGTAGTGGCCTTCTGGGAGCCATGGGGACCTTGTGCTAGGACGTGATGTCAGCATTGCCTTGAACTGGGTCAGGCCAACACAAGCACGTGACACATCTCAGAGCTACTTTCCTATTTTGCTGCTGGTTGTTCTGTCTCTGCCTGCCAGCTTCTCCTTCATTTGTATGTCTGGGCTAATTGAATTTGGCCGGTGATGATTATACAGTGCCCATGAGATATCTTGCCTTACAATCTGCTGAAGAAAAGCAGCCAGAGGGAGTAACCCCTTGGGCTTTTAATTGGCATCTAATTCAATATTGGGCATTGATGACCGTGGAGCCTCTACAACAGTTCCCTCCACACCCTTTTCCTCTGTGTCCTGCTTTTTCTGAACAGTAAAAGACAAAATTTGAAGATAAAAGGCATGGGCTTTGGAAATATTTGAATAATGGTGACATAAATGAAACCACAGCATCTACCTTTATGTTGTTGAGATTAATTTCTATGAGATTAGGATCATTTGCTTTTATCCTTTGTAAACTTGCTTCCACGTTGGTTGGATTAGGTGGCTCCTCAAAGATGGGCTTGACCTTTTCACCTTTCACCACATCTGCAACACAAGATCTCATAAAATGTTGTTGTGAGGAACAGGCATCATCAGTAACAGTCTGGCTTTTCAATTCCCGTTTAGGTTTGTACTGTAGCATTCACAAAAGGGTTTATATGAACCACAAAACTTGGAAACAGGAGTATAAGCCCCACTACCCCTGCCAAGCCCTTTGTACCTTCTGTGCCCCCTGAAGCATGTCATTAGAGCCTGCAGACACAGAGGCTGGGCAGTATTGTCACAGACAAATTCCTTTTATGCACAAAAGTTCCAGTACAATTAATAGCAGCTTTAAAGACTATTGTATAGGATGTATAGTATTGTAATATACTGCACGGGCTGCTTTGTTCTTTGTCTAGTATCTGTCAAGGAAGGTGTGCTCAGAACTCGCCCATTACATTAGTGAGAAAATGTCCCTGCACCTATGAGTAGGCTGTGCTAACATAAAGGAACACCATCAGGAGGCCCCTCAGTTTCCTTCTCTGGGCTGATGCTATCAGTCTTACTATAAATTCAATTAGCCCTCATAAAATTGCAACATCTGCACTTTCTAAATAATAAAACTATCAAAGCATGAAAAGCAAGTCTGTCTGCCAGGACCAAGATTTATGAAGTCTTTGAGTACTCATGCGCCAATGAGATACGATTTTTAATGCTGGAACCTATGAGCTATAAATATTGAGATGCATAAAAATCATAGCTTTGCACACAGTTAGTACTTCTAATTCCCACGCATGTAGTTGTGGAGATTAATTTATAAGCCCTGACCACCTAAGCCACTAGAGGCAAGACAGGAATATGTCACTGACCACAAGTATGTTTAAACCCTTTTAATTTATGTTGCAGGCAGTGTGCAATTTTGGAGGCTCATGCTCAAGTCTCAATGTACTATGCATTGCTGTTCAGTGCAATGGGTATAGCTCATGTCATGTCATGGGCCAAAAGAAAACCAAATATTTTTTTAGAACTCACACTCTTAGTAGAGATGAAATCATACACAAATGAGCTGGTTTTCATTCTGCTCCCTTTCACCCTGTACTTTTTATTTTTTTTAACTAATTCCCTAGGAGACCTCACATATCCCTGAATAACACTCCAGCCTTCCTAAGCAGTAGGGAATTGAAAACTACTGGTAAAATGCATATAGAAAATTCACCTTGGATTCCAGAGTGGAAAGTAAACAAAAAACAGCAAACCATTTTTTGGGCTTATGGCAATACCCTGCCAAGCTGGGAGCTAGGGAGAGACCTGCACCCTGTCCTCAGGTTAGACATCACAGAATACTCAGTCTAGAGTTAGCAGTATTTTTGGTTTTCTACTTCTTGTTTCTTCCCATGAGTTTTATCTTGTTTCTCTAATCATGGTGCTGTTTTGCCACATTGATAGGCAACTTCTGAGATGTCTCCCTCTTTTACTGAAGCATTTCACTTGGCTAAGGAAAGGTATTGCTTTTGGACCAAAGAGTACAGTGATGTGACAGTGATTTTCTGGTTCTTAAGTTTGTGATTGGAGCATAGTTTAGCTGACTCACATAGCTGACATTTTGACTCAGTACAACAAAAATATTCTGAAATCTATGTGGATTAGTAATGCAGGCGGTTGCCTGCTTTGAGATAGACAGCAGCTCGCACAGGGGCCCACTGGGGAGGCTTGCAGAGCAGCCTTAATCCTGAGAAAAATGAAGTGAGAGTGTCCTGTCTACTCTCCTACCTCCCCTTTAGTAATGAAGGATGGAAATGAAAGTCCTTGGTAAAGAGAGTTGTTGTTCTTGTGGCCTTAGCAGAAGAAAACATTTTTTGAGTACTGTTTCCCTAGAAGAGGGTATTGCACAACTTTGTCTTAAAAAGTGAAGTTCAGCCCACTGGATATCCCAGAGCTTGGAGGTGATGAATTCTGACTCGAGGCCTGGCAGCTCTCAAGAAAAACTTGGAATTCAGACGTACCCAATTCTCCCCCCTGTCCAGCCTTCTGTTTGCTGCTGAGCTAAGATCTGATTCACCAAAGTTCTGTTCTGTTAGTACAAACATGTCTGGATTTGGTTTTAGTAACTCTAGCTGTTTCTGTTGGGGGATTTCCTGCACGATTATGCTTCCCGCGTACCTACGGCACCGGGTAACGGGCAATGTTTAAACACACAGCCACAGGACTAAGGGGGAGGTGGTAGGTTGGAGAGAGCAGCAGGGGCAGGAGCAGATCCCTGTGGTCTTTGCCTCCCTGGGAATGCAGCTTGATGCGACTCTGGGCAGAGATGTGACCCTGCCAGGGATTCTGCCACGTTTGAGCCCCATAGTTACAAGTGGTTTTTCAGCTGCATAAATGTAAGTACTTGGGGTGAGATGGCCTGGTCTGTGCTGTGGCCACCTCTTAGCTACAGCTCGCTATGTTTTCTGCCTGCTGCCTAGACTGAAGTGGAATGAAAATATGTATGTCTTGGCTTCTTAAATACTCCTATACTTTCAAGCACCTCTGCAGAGCCATATATTGCTCTCTAGGAAAACAAAGCTCCTTTGGAAGGATTTATTTGCGTAGTAGTTTGTCATTATAGATAATGAATTTTAAGGTTGCATTTACTTTAAAGAGCTATGCCTCACATTAATTAGATCAATCAAGGTAAGGCCCAGTTACATTACACTAAATCAGACCAATGCACCCAACCTATAGGTGTAGAAGTGCCTAAGGATGACATATAGTCCACAAGATAAATCTGCTTGCTTACTTCTCACGGTTCCTTTTCCATCTTTACTGCGGGCTCCTCCTTCATCAAATTTTGGGTTGTTGACCATGTTGTGCACTCCAAGAACAGCTAAAATGTGGAAATACCAGCAACAGGATACAATATTAATGGCAGAAACAAAACCTGCAGAAAAATATCTGCTACAAATTCTAGTTTAGTTCCCCAAACAAAACTCCCTTTATAAAATATTAACTCTCTGAGTCATGCTTGCTTGTAGGGAGAGTATTTAGGGGTCTAAATACTGGAGATATGGACTTTTTGAACAACTGAATCAATGTAGTATGCATATCGCAGAAATGCCAGCTGGAAAGAAACACTGTGGGTCATCTTGTCCAGCCTCCCTCTCTAGCAGGAGTGTTGCCAACATTAACCAGGTCAGCCATGGCTTTGTCTAGCTGGATCCTGAAAACATCCAGGGATGGAAATCCCACAGTCTCGCTGGGTAACTTGTTTCAGTGCTACATTCCTAATCATTTCTTTTCCCTACTATACAACCTGCACCACTTATTGCTTTGTTGTATTGTTTGGCATATCAGAGGAGAATTTGACTGTACGTGTGGTTAGCTTAATGAATTGGCATTCATGCTGGGGTTTCTTATAGAAGCACATGGATGCTAACATGCTTGGGGAAAAAAAAGAATCTATTCCAGGACTTTAAAATAAGTAGTGAGGATACGAATTATTATGACAGAAATGACAAGAGAAACCAAAACTCCATAAAAGCTGCAAAGTTACCTTTTGTGGAGATGAGCTTCCACAGTGCCAGAGAATAAATTGTGGTGTGTTTGCTGATATTTTGATACTTCTCCCATAAATTATCTAGTTGGACTTTATTCTACAGATTCATGCATTAATTAAAAGTTATTGAAATTGATGTAGGTGTTTACATTATCATGAGTTTTTTCTTAGGGAACATACTCTGTTCTGTAAGCAAATGACTCTTCAGTTGCTGTTACAGGACACTTTCAGAACTCTCAGCAGTAGGTGTGTGCTACTCACTGTTTTTCATTAGACCTTGACACCTACAATTCTGTTGTGAATTGCCGGATGCTAAGCACAACTTGGAACTTCATTCCATGAACCTCAGACTTCAGACCTGAGAAATGCCAGCTGCATTATAAACCTGTGGTTCCTGTGATACTTCATATTTCAGTCAGAGCCAAGACTAATGCATCCAGAAATCGGTGGTGTAGCCAAGAATTACAAAGATAATGGCAAGATTACATCCTTCCATAGGACAATATGGTAGCTACAAGAGTTTTGAGTTTAGTCTTGATCTAACCCAGATTCACACTAATCTAATATGCTGAAATATTTCATTTAGATTTTCCTAAGAAAACCAAAATAATTGTCAACAGGGTTGCAATTCTCCCACCAAAATTTCTGTATAGACTAGGGCCCCAAAAAATGTAGACTATGGACCTCAGAGAGCCCAGGGAAGGACAGGATCCACTCTGAACTGTGTAGACAGGGCAGGAGATGTCAGTGGTTCCATAGGAAGGTCTCAACACTGGGTTGAGCAGGATTTTAGGATGACCCATTGTCATTAATCTCACCAGCTTTAGCTGGTTTGCTTCTTCCTAAATTATGGATTCAGATGATGCTCTTCTGCTAGCATAAACACACAACATACCCATGATACAAACTGCTTGAAAGTCACAGGCGGCTCAAGAACTACAGATTGGCTTTTGTTATGCTGTAGGTTCAAATGTTCATGCATTCTTGCAAGTGGATACACTTCAGAATTATTTCCTTTGTGCACACTCTAGAACATGAGGTTATAGTCCACATTAAAGGAAAAGAATTAGAAGTGGTGAAGATACCCAGGACTAATCGGCTGACAACCAATTTTCTGATTCAAGGGATTAGGTTCCAAATTTCTTCCTGGATGCATTCCCTCATCTACTGAATCCTCTAACAAGTTCATCCTGCCATTTGGGATGTCAGAATAAAGAGGAGGTAGCAGAAGTATGCTACAAACAATGTGGATGTAGTAAGATCAGTGGTTTGCACTGCAATGCAAGCAACCCAGCCTGCAGTTCACCATCTACCCTTCCTTTCCCCAAATCATGTTAGTTGGCTCATCTTCTCGCCTTGCCTGACACATCAGTTATAAGTAGATGAGAGAAGTCTAAAATACAGCAGCTATTGAGTCATGCTTGAAGTCATCATGGGCAACGCATGGCCCACAGGTTGGCTACCTGTCTGTATAGCGGAACAGCAGGTATTTGAGAGCTGGTCATGAGACACTCCTGATGGATGTCTCCTGGTGGCAGGTCTAGGCAGAGAAGAACTGGACGTGTAGGAGGATCACGCCTATAAATTATCTAACCTGCAAGGTCATAGAGCTCGGTATCTGAAGCGCTGGCCAGGGCTTCTTCTAGTTCCGGATCCAGGGTCACTTTCTCTTCTGTACGAGTTTCTATGGGCTTTTCTTTAGGGATAAATATTTTTCCTAAGAGAAGAAAAAAAACCCAGAGTGAGTAATGAATTATTGGAACAACTCCTCTGCCGGCTGGCAGTGAAGGGGAATAGGTCTGAGACAGGGGAAACGCTTGGAAATATTATCAGGTACATGTCTTCCTTTTTCTTACTTGATGCTATCCTCCACACCAGGATCTTAACAAGAGTCTAAAATCAAAAGGTGCAGACTTCTGTTTTGTGTTGGTGATTGTTAATGTGAAAGCAAATGTCCTAAAATAAATCCCCAGGAGCAGTCACAGCTGGGATTTTTCTAAAGTTCCTGTGGCCATTATGTTTAAATGAGGCACCAGAAACAGTTAAAACCATCCTACTGCAAGAATGTTTCAGTTTACCACATTCCATACAAGAGCCTCAAAGCTCAGCAAACCTGTTCTCTTCCAGTAACTCAGCTTAATTCCCAGCCTCTCCATGAGTAGTTCCCCTCTGTGTCTCCTGACAATCATTCACATAAATAGCCTTATCCTGATCATCTGTGCAGGCCTGGAAAGTCTGAACTGAACCACATGTTCCCCAAGAAAGACTCCTGACCTACTTGCCTGCTGTTACGTTGGCGTTACCAGTGTGTGTTTCCATGCGACATTCCCCCCAGACCGAGATCATCGGCCCTTTTGCTGAAATGAGAAAACTGGGGGATAAATCCAGAAACAACACAACAAGCCTGACTCTCCTGTAGCCTGCTATTACAGTTAACCTCCGCAATGCGATGATGTAACTGCCAACGCTTGGAGCAAGGCCCTTTAAATCAGAGCTTGGGCTGCACTTCAGTCACCAGCGCTGCTGGGGCTTCTCTCCCACTCAGGACTTTCCTGTACCAAACCCATACAGTCAGTGATGCATTAGATGATGCCACATGCAACAGACGGTGTCATCGCTGTGATAATTCTGTGAATTCCCATCTTCTGCTCTCCACTGCGAAGCAGCTCCCCTTACCTTGTCCCTGACAAATACTGCTCAAGCAGACTTTAGTTAATGCCATTAGAATGAAGCTGTGATGCTCTTTGGATGCAGGTGGCTTTGGCCCGCTGTCAACTTTAAAATGCCTTTTTGTGCAGCTTTGTACGCTCTAGATATAGTGCTTGAAGCATATCCTGTGGGTTTCTGAAAAGTTTCTGAAATAGTTTAATTTTAACTGTCTTAGTGATACTATTTTGTTACCATTAATAAATGCAGTTCTGATACTTAGTGTTGAAATACAGATGCTTTGCCTCTGTTTTTTCAACATTGCCATCCTTTTGTGGCTTAATTTTGGCCCATTATGGTCCAAAGTATCATTTTCATGTAGATAATACCCAGTTCATTTCTCTCTTTCATACAGGCTTGTCTACAGCAATTTCTATACTGTCAGCTTCCATGACTGCAGTCACCGAGTAAGGTCAGAAAAAATGGAAATTTCTGAAACTCTGGCAAGGTTTACTGGTGCAGGATTTGAATTATTTACCCTAGAGAGATTTGTACCAAGGCTAAATAATTTCTGAGTACAAAACTGGACAGAAGGTTATGTAGAAAGACAAAGTAGTATGATTTAATTTTCATGTGGTATTTTAAGTCATTTTTTAAGAAGAGTCTTCTAGAAGATAAAAGCCTTTTTGGGCCAAAGATAAGAATCATTTTAACTTTCACCACGCACTGGGTTATATGAATCAGAGATAGCCAACCCAGCATCATCAAACAAAAGTCAAGTGGAAATTTGGGGTGAGAAATACTCTGTGGAAACAGATTAGTCATGCCCTCCAGGTTTCATAACAGCACAGGTGCTATGATTTCAGACTCCCTCTGAACTACCACCTAATCTGAAGTATTGGATAGCAGCTTCCAGAGACCACTGACCAAGACTTAACTTGATGCCCATTCGACTGGTAAGGTTAACATATAAAGAAAAAAATTCATTACTATGTCGGAAGCCAGAAGGCCAAAATTAATCAGAATATCTGAGTAAAAAAACGATAGTAAGGAGTACTGTCCGTAAAATATTTTCCTCTCAGATCACTGGTGGTTCCACATGAGTTTCAAGTAATCACTAGGTCATTTGAGATCTTGAGGCAATCCTCCTTATCTTTATCCCGCCTGATGACAGTATCCCCTAACAGCTATACTTCACAGAGACATACCTTGCATGAAACATTTCCATCAGACAACACGTGATTTTTCACACTCACTCCCCAGCCACACCATTACCAAATGCTGACGGACATCTATACTTTCACACATAACATTTTAAAAGGACACAGGACCTCAAGTCTGGTGTAAACTGGGCACAGTAAGTAATATACAGTTGGTCCTTCTCTATGGACTTTGGATCAGAGTAGGCCAAGTATCTTGTGTAGCAAGAAATCCAGGGGTAATGGAAACCAGTTCACACTCATACTTTTTCTGTGCAGTTCACATATATAGGAATAATTTTTTTAAGCATTTGTTTCAGGCATATGTCATTCTTGGACGGCAGCCCGAATCTTTTTAAATGTGTATCTGACTCCCAATGATAGTTTCATTTAAAGCATTCTTGGCAAATGTTTTTAAAAAATTCTATTATTGGTTATATGAAATATTTAAAGGGGCAAGGTCATGTCAAAGATAGTAATACATATCTTTAATGTATGTGGGCCTTGCTGGCGTCCACTGGTGTTTTAAAAATATTCTTTTTTCTGCTGTCTAGATAAGAACATTCTTTTGTATTATCCCACTGTGAAGAGATGCTGTAGCATGGCAGACAGAGGTTAGAAGAGCTTATACATTTAGCACGTTATTAGGAATTCATTACCTGTCCACCAACAGCAAAACTGTGTCTGTCTTTATAGACAGCTGTGAACGAGGTTTCCTTCATTTTTTTAAGGACAGAGTTTAAAGATTCAGGAGGTCCCTCTTAGTGCCACATCTGTACCTTGCAAATTCATTATATACTGCCATCATGGAATTCACTGACAAAATAAAATATGGATTGTGGCTTGCTTGTTTCAATGGCCCAGCTTAAATTTAAAATATATTATTTGGAAGAAGCCTTGGAAAAATAGTGATGTTTCATTATTTTAAAGTGAGATTTATAGACAAAGGCTGCTGCTCTTTGTGCTGTTTATATTCACGCTGTATTTTAGAAGATACATTACTGTAACACTCCATGTGGTGTAATTAATTTTGGTAGTGTTACATTTTGCCTCCAGAATATGCTGATGTTCTGTGATAAGTCTTAATAGTAATAGCTTGTTTTTCTACCTAGGAAAATCAGTGACAAAAGTTATGTCAGTCAAGTTTTTACTTGAGCTACATCAGCATTACCAACACAAAGATAACCACATTTATGTGCAAAAATAATATATTCTTGTGTTTAACTGCAAAACAAGATAAAATTCCAGTAAAAAAAAAAAAAGGCATTAAAATATCATTTTATTTTTACGTATGCATAGAAACTCCAAATGTCTAGCATCCAAAGTGTTGGGGTTTTTTTACATGAAATTTTAACTGCACATCAGTATTCCCTTCTTTCTGTCAAACTAGGATAAGTGCCTGGGGTGACCTGGATGACAACTGAGGCGGCTTATTATACGACAGGGACTCTCTGACTATGAGTGCAGTGAGTTGAGATTTGTCCTGGCTCAGTCTAACAGCAGACCTATCCCTTTTCACACTGCAAAACTTCTATTCAAATTGAAATATGATAAGGTTCATGTTTTACTCCAAAGAGGCTCAGGGGAAAAAATCCATTGAAAACCAAAGAGAAGAAGGATTCAGTAAAAAGCACTACAGAGAGACACAGAAATGCAGAGGGAGATAAAAGGAAAACAAATTCTATGGAGAAAAAGAAATGCAGTGGGTACAGTCATAAAGACATAGGTGTAACGTTGCTACTTGGTTTCAGCAAGCTCTGATTTCCTGCATTTTACAAATGTCTCCATGAACGCATTGTCAAAGTAAAGCAAGGAAATGAGATGCATCCCTAACTTTATTTCCTTATACAATAATAAAGTACATAACCACATACGCACATCTATAGGAAAATGTATTAACTGCACAGAGAACTACTTAAAGTGTGTTTTCCTGAAGTGTTTGTTTGTTTATTGTTATATAAGGAGGGAAAAGGGGGGAATTCAAATAGCATAGTTGCTAGTATTTTACCAGTGTGTCCAATCTAAGAAACGTTTTGAGGATTTCATCTTCATTTATAGTTTACAGCATTTGGAACATCATTTCTGGTATGTCTTCTCTCTGCCTTCCTTCTTACGTCATTAGACTTTTGTGAATAAATATAGATTGCCACCATTTTTATTTAGTATAAATACTTAGGATTTATTCCCACCTTATACAAACCAAAATTCAACAAAGCACAGGTGGGAAGTAAGCCCATTATACTATCTGTAAAAATATCCTTTTATTTAACATCCATTTTATTAAGGATAGTTACTTAATTTTATAATACAAATGCATTTTCTGCTATAATTGTAAAACAATAATGTCCCTTCTTTTCCTATAAACTGTAGTTCAGATTATTGTACTTTCAAGAAAATATCTGGTTACACTTATCACTTCATACTTTTCAATGAATCACTGACTACAGCGAGTGCCTGTTTATTCTCAATTACAGAATACTACACTGACCTTAGAAGTGAAATGCAATAATCTTGGAAATCTGCCTTGCATAAATCACAGGCACCTGATTCACTTTTTCCATTTTGCACTGTTCTTTTCTATTGAGGCTTGTTTAAACTCCTCCCTACAAATATTCTATGAAAATTGAGCTAAATTAGTTCTTACCAGGAATCAATTTGTATTATGAAGAAGAAAACAGGCCAAGTTCAAGTAAGTGTGAAGCTGAAAGCTAGTAGTAGTTAAAAGGCAGTATCATAATTGCTGCTGCACTGTTACTCTTGGATTAGTATCTGCATATTCTGTGCCTTAAAAATTATGGTAATGGAAGAGGAAGGCTGCAAAGGTAAGCTTTCCAAAGTTATGAAATCTATTGTGCATATGCACAAGGAGAAAATTTAAATTGTACCAGCATCTTTGACTCTGATCAGCACGCTTTGATTCTGCCACTTTAGTGATACCCTTTAAAGAATACTTCTGAAAAGTATACTTTCTCAAATAAAAATAACAAAAAGCCAACCTATCATCTTTAAAACAAGAAAGCCCAAAATTTCATCAGACCCTCACGTGGATTATCACAACAGTCAGGATCCCTGTGGTCCACAGCAGTCCTCTGGATTGCCACCTGGATTAATCTGCTTCACCAACAGAGCAGAGAGCTCTTGTGCCTGATGTGGAATGGCAGCAGAGGAGGAAGAGAGCCAAGCTGTGCCGCTGGGCTTCAGGTTCTCAGGGACATCACAGAAGGCTGAAACTTGGGCAGAGCCAGATGCCACACTAGGGATGTTCCCCTCTGGCCTCCTTTCTCCCATCCCGCATATCCTTCTTCTCTGTACCTTTCCTTGTTGTCCCCTGTGCCTTCCCTATCCCCTGGGTCTCATGGTTTTGCACATCTTTGAATCCTGACCTTTCCCAGCACTTCCTTTCCCTCTGCCCTCTCTTCCTTACCATTGCTCTCTTCTGCAGCTCCTTTCCCCATCTAGTCCTTCATCTTAAACATATTCACACAGCTCCTTGAAAGCCAGTCCCTCCACCTCTCTGCACGTGCCTCTCCGCTGGCTCTTTACTCATTTTTTCTCCTTTACGGTGCCCTTTCAAAGTGAGAGGAGCACTGTCAGAGCAGGAGAGAGCCCCCCGGCCCATGGCTGTGGTGGGACAGTGCCCATCAGACAAGCAGTTTCCAAGAGCATCCCGCACCCTCCATCCGGCCACGCAGGTCTCGCCGGGCCCTCCTAGGCTGTCCCACGTGCTGTCTGCACATGCAGGCAGAAGCTCTGAGGACATGACTAATACTCACTGCAGGGGAAATATTTGAGAACGCAACAACAAATGGGATGTGCAAGAAAGTCCAGTATTTTGAAGATGCCAAATTCAAGTGTATTTCCCGGGGGATTGCAAAAGGCATACATTTCAAGTCTGCTCTTCAAAGCATGGAGGCACTGCAGCTCATGAAAAAACAGCTGGAAAAATTTACTTGAGATGGCTGAAACAATATGTTTTCTCCTAATCTTGTTCTTGGAAACAGCAAAGTCCTTTTTGCTGACACTTTCCAAAAATTCACCCTGAGGCAGACTCGCAGCATGGGAAATTTCAGCTTGAACTGTGTGAGTTTGGCAAAGTCACGAGCAACTAAAGCAAGGTCTTACAAAAGCAAGCAGTGAAAGGCACTGGCCAGAGGCATTACTGTCAGCAGCTGCAGCACTTTCAATGCTTTAAGAGACAAACATCAGTTGTAAATTTCAGCCTTGAAGAACAGGAAGAAGGTGGCAAAAATGTAAATAAACCATTTCAGCATTGGGGGTGAAAAGACTGCCTTTGTCAATCCAAGAAAGATACCATGTCTCTAAACTAAACCCTAATTTTTTATCTAGAGTCTGTTAAGAGAAACTGGGATGGGAACTCATTAGCATCTACTCTAATACCTTGACCTTCTGAAAATGACTGTCATTATTACTAGTGCTGTGTATTGATACTCTGCTTGGCACAGCACAACATGCAAGATAGATGGTCTCTGCCAGAGCAACTGAAAACAGGGGTTTAGCCAAAAGTTCTCTGGTTTAATCATCCTTATTTTCTTCCTTTTCCCTTTTATCAGTTGGCTAAAAATTATAGCATTTAATCACATACAAACATGTTTCCTTTCCCTTTCCAGCCACAAATAATAATAGCCCAATCCACTGGAGTTTTTCCATGACTTTGATGAGAACTGGATCAGATCCAAAATGAAATGGTTTGGCAAGGAGTGGGAGACCTTGTAGAAAACAGGGATAGTGGTGAAGGGTTGAAACAGCAATCCTTATAGCAATTTAAAATGGCACAGCCAACTTTTCATATCTAATGATACTTCCCAACAACAGAACTTTTTTCAATTATGTTTCGTTAGAATCATGTCCTTAAGAGGACCACTGCAACAAAGCAGAAACAGAAATGCAGTTAATAGTTTATGTTTGGATTACAGTGGTGTTCAGATCTTAACTGAGATCAGATGCACACACCGCATTCAGTAAGAGCAAACACGCAGCATTGACATTGCTCTGATATTTTGTGCCTGCACTGCCCCTTGCTTTCTCCACCTTTTCTTTTTATTCCTGGACCTTTCATGAACTTGAAAGTGATACAGAAAAGGCTTCACAGTGATCAAAGTGTGCTAACCAGCTGTTATGTGTTAAATGCAGTGGGTTAGTCTGAGTAACTTCTGTAGTTCATCAGGTCCTATGTAAGGATTCCTAGAATATCCTAGGTAGGAACTAATCCAAAAATACATAAAATAAACACAAACTGGCCATCGCTACAGTTACCAGCCCTAACTCCCTATACCTCCATCACTCATTAACAAGGAACTCTCTGTGGAATGGCTGATTAATAGCCGTGCTGCACAACAGTCCTGAAAGCCACCAGATCGGATTGTTTGCACACAACTATGGCAGCAAACGCTCACCATGGGAACTTCCAAATGAAGTCCCCACCCCATACTTGTGTTAGGGAGGATGAGGGCTAAGGTGGTCCGAAAAAATTGCTTGGTGGCCAGTTTGGGTGTGTGCCTTTCAGGCTGTGACCATTCTGGCCCTGGTTCATCTCAAAACGGGTTTTCCTTGAAATTTGAGAGCTATCCCATACAGGCTTAAAACTTTCTCTTTGTACAGCAATTAACATAGTACGTTAACAAGCTGGAATACAGCAGAGGGCCAAAACCCTAATGCATGCCATACATTCGATTTTTTTTTTTTTTGGCAAAAAAAAGTTTCCAGCCTTTCCAAACCATGATTACAGTCAAAAACAAGGCAATTCCCTGCACAATCAGCCCCCCCTCTTGAGCTCATATTTAACACTTCCTGTGCTTTAACCACCCTGAATACCCCTGTCAGCTCTGGAATTTGTTTTGGCTTGTTTTCTAGCACAATCAAAACCTTATGGTCATGTTCAGCAGATAGAGACCAATGTCGGCAACTGAATTTTGTCTTTCAGCAGCTGCTTGGTATTGCCTTTTGGTCAAGAGCTCTCTAATAAAACATTCACAACAAAAAAAAGGAAGGCAGAGACAGTAGATTAAAAATAATGATTTATCACAGACTGTTCTGAAAGGAGGATATTTTAAATGCCACCCTCTTTTTGGCTCATCACTGAATTTTCAAGTCAGTATCAGCTTTGCATAATAAATGCAGGAACTGGTAGAAATGTCACTTAACGTTTGGTAGAAGCATCCCACTTCCTAAATTTGAAAAAACAGATACTTTCCCAGTGGCAGACAAACACCACAGTACAAAACACTGACAAAAGCTTAAACAGCACCTGACATATTCTAATCTTACTGATACACAAATATTCTCAGGTGGTAAATAGTGCCAAACGGTGCAGTGGCATCAACACCTCCCATTTGTAATTATACGCAACTGGATGCATTTTAGAGCTGCTCCAGAACTTAATTTTTACCTAGCAGAATTAGTGTAAAATTAATTTGGGGCTATTTGCAGTATGGCTACATTACATGTAAAGAAATCATTTAACAGGTATATATATAATATAATCATATAAATATTTATGAATTTGTAAATATAACTTAAGAGACCATCAACATGCAGGTAAGGAATAAGCTTTTTATCAAGAGATATCCTTCTTCAGTTGCTTTTGAGGGCACATTTTTAGAAACGTAAATTATTTATCCTGAACTAATTACTCAGTTTTGGAAGAATACTAATTATTTTTTAATTAAAGTGATTTTAAATCTAGCATGTAGTGTCACATCTTGGAAATGTCTTTGCAGGATTGCTTTGTGTCCTTGCACAGAAAATAACTTACAAATGCAAATCAAGTAATTAATATTTTAATACAGACGTTGTATTTTTTCAATTGAGAGTCTCAAAACAAGTAATGCTGCAGTTACAAGCATGGATTCTAAGATCCAGAGCCAGCCACACATGGCCTTTGTGCAATATCCATCACATTTTACCAGGTTCACCCAATTAGCAGGATTATCATACAATTCGTGGGAAGGTTTCAGTACATTTGGCAGATGGAGACTTCAGTCATGCTTTATAAGGCTCAGATTCTACACGAAGTCTTTGCAGTGCAGAGCAGGGGGGAAGGAGAATAAGAAAAGGAGGCAGTGAAGACCACAAGCCTGGTGGTCTTTCTGTAGGACACCTCCTGCCAAGCAAGCTGGGGGCAGCAGAAGAGATACTCAAGTACCAATATGGGATGTGCCAAGCTCAAAATAAGCAGATTCTTCCTCAAAGCCAGCTCCCTTAAAGCAGCAGGAAAACACCACTGAGCGGTCCATCCAGTTCTCAATTGACAAGGTACAGAACCTCACCAGATCTCAGACTAATTTAGTTATTTCTAATATTAATAAAGAAACAAAGGGTATTTTCATGGCATTTGGCCTTTGGTTTCAAAGCAAATTTAGTAGAGTTCTTTCTGTTTAGATTATAATTCTAAAATGACTGCAGAAATCACAGAACGTGGTTGTCTTCATCTGACTTAATCTGCTAAATACTAAGGATTTTGTCAATGTTGTACAAGGCACAGGAGAAATTAAGGGAATAACTTCCTTAGCCTAAATTGCTGTCATAACCTCATAATCGTGATAATTCCTAAAATTGTGATTTTGACGTAAATTATCACCATTGAATCAAAAGCCAAAATAAGAATAGCTTTAAATGCTAACATGGCTGAACCCACTCTGTGCTGAGCACAATGTGTAGTTACTTGTGTTTGTAAAGCAGTGGTATTTCCACACCAGAGACACCAGGAATTAAGAAGCAGCACTAATAAGCACTTTAAGGGAATCTGGAAGCAAATGTAGGAACAATATTGCTTCAGCCTCATCAAAAGCCAACTGAAATAGAACAAACAGGCCAGTATATACAATAGCACCGTCAGGGACAATACAGGCACCGGTTTTGTACAGATCAAGTGCCAGTCCTGTGGGTATATGGGATTCCACGCACCACCAGGGTTTTGTGTGCTTGTTTCAGGCGCGTTTGGAGATCTCAGGCATGACTACAGTGCAAAATGCAAAGTCTTAGCCCTAAGCCAGCAAGTATCAGTAAGATGAGACCTGGCTGAAGATGTTGGTATAAATATACAGAGACCTGCAAGTGGTAACTTGTGCTGCTCTAACACAGCGGTGTGTAGGAGACTGGAAACAACTGGCCATAAGTCCATACTACAATAAACCATTTTCTTTTCTGCGTATGTACTTGATCACTCCGGCTACCAGCAGGATCACTGCAGTGTCACTGCATTTCAGTGGGTCAGAATCAACCCCGTGAACAGCAGTAGGCACAAGTTATGATGGAAGGAAAAGTAGGTTAAAGAATATGCTGCGTGATAAAATGACACATCAATCAGATCTAGCTGAAAAATGTCTCATTTGTCTAAAACCATTGTTTCAAAGACTGAGAGCACAATGTAATGATAGCAACAACTCTTGGCCTGCAAATAACATTTTTTATCTTCGGTAATGATACATAAAGTAAAAAATACTGCCTTTGACTTTCTGGAAATATCTGCTTTCTCTTAAGCAGATCCCACTGAAATAACGGCAAATACATTAGATGGCCAGAAATGGACCCAGGCATAGTAAGTTCCTTCTTGAATGAAGGGGTAGCCCAAGGTAGGCATTTTAACCCACTTTACAGAAATGACAAAAAGGACATAATGGTGCTAAAGGAACATTGCTTAAAAGTATGACTGTTCCTGCCCTAAGGTTATCCTACCAATGTTTGAATGATTAGAATTAGGTTTTCCTGTTTTTCCCTTTTTTTCCTGTAGCTGTAGGAAAGGGGAAACAGAGAAACTGTCTGCATGAATAGCATTGCCAGATGTGTAGTAAACAAGTGGAAAAGTACTTATTTTTTGTAAGCATATTCCCTGAGCTATTACTTACAGCAATTGTAGGCAATACTTACTCAGAAAGGCATTTACACGTTTCCTCCTAAGCACCTCCCCCACTACAGTACCCCTGCACGGGCCTAATGCTGAACACGGGAATGGCCCCAGCGAGGTCAGCGAGGCCACCTTGTCCATGCTTGACTGCAAACGGAGGCGTTTGCTGGTCTGGGAGCTGCTGATGGAGCCCTTGCTGGGCTGGCGTTTGTGTGTTCCTCGTCACAAAGCCTGATTAAACCCGCCTTTGTAACTCCAGAGTAGCACGGCAGAGCACGACGTGGCAGGTAACAGCACCACTTCTTCCTCTGCTACCACCGCTCTGGATCTGACTCCTGAGCCTCACCCTGCACAGGAACAGCCTCCACCTCTTTGCCCCAGTGCATTGCACAAGCAGGCCAGGCAGCGCTGGACGCCTGTGCCCAAGCAGTCCATTACTCAGCACCGACACGAGGATGGATGGTACCTTTCTTTTCCCCTGTAAATGGCACAAAGTCTTCTCTGTCTTTGTGCTCAAGTGCTTGCTTCTCCAAGTATGAGAGCAGGCGCTCTCTGTCAAAAGGGCCCGTGGCAGGTTTAGTGGTCTGATCCTTTTGCCGAAATCCCGCGGGAAGCAAGGCATTCTGTGAAAGAGAGGCATGTAAAGGAGATGAGGCAATGTCATATAGCATTCCAAATTTCATTTCAATGCTGTTTTCTAAGTTAAATCATTCTTTGTGTGTTATTTCACATAATGCTCTTTGGTGAAAACAATAACACGCATTACCTAAATGTAACCATTAAAACCAGTGTATCTGTCAGGCTTCTGATTGTACCACCTATTAATATTTTTATTAACCATATTTACAATCACAGTACCAAAGGACTAAGCAAGATCAGAGCTCTTTGTGTTATCCTTATTATAACCAGAGTTTGCAGTCCAGGTAAATAGACTAAGATAAGTTTTCTATAAATTTTCTTCTCTTCATTTACTCTTCTCTCTCCTCATTTTTCTCTCTCTCATTTTTTCAGAAATTCCTTTCGTTCTAATGCAGCTGTCTCTTGGACTTCAGAAATGAATGCATGCACAGAAAGTAATTAGTGAATGATGTGGATTTCACCTATTTAGAGTATGCAGGAAGCAAGCAGATGAAACCCAACTTTAAATATGTAGCTGTGTGACCATGTGATTGCATCTGCATCCCCATAATACAGGAAAATGCATAAGGCTCACACATTTCAGTCCAGAAAACCCCAGAAAGGAATACAGGTACATGGAATTTGTAGCATGTGTGCAGTAAAGCCAACATGTTGAAGATGCTCCAGAGTACTGCAGAAACACTTCATCACTGGCGACAACATGCACAGTAAATCTGATCCATGGCAAATATCTAGGGAATTCTGAGCACATCCAGTGAACTCAAGCCACTAGACATCTTACCTGGGAGTGCACAAGCATGTCCAGAGCGTTACAAATTTACTGCACATATGTAGCCTGACTACAAATGCACTATGGCCTGTTTTGTTTGTTGTGTTTTTTTTTTTTAATGTTTCGTGTCTCCATTGGAGAAGTGATAGTAGCGAGAGAAGTGGCAACATGGAGGGAGAGAACAGTAAAGCCCACCCTTAATTTCCAGGTAAATTTCTGCTATAGAACTAGAAGCTATATATCTATTGTGTTGTTTCGAATTGATTTTGTTTCCAGAGTGAATGGATTTTATCTGCCACTTTACTTGCCAGTTTTCAAATTCCTACATCAGTTTGGAAGGTTTTGGGGTAGGTACAGTCAGAATTCCCATCTAGTACACTTGTGACTAACCTCATTATTGTAGGACTAAGTGGTTCCCAAGGCAGAGATCTTTAAACTCTTTGTGAAAGTGTCTTCAAATACTCAAATCATCCTTGCTGTCTAGAAAATCACAGTTGTGTAGCTGAACCTTATTTTTCTTAATCATGCCTAAATATATTCTCTTCAGTTAAAAATATCTGCGAATGACATAGTCAATCCATTTCAGAAGTTCAAAAGATCCGATCTTCACAAACACACATTATGTTTGTTTGTTTATTGCTGGGCTCAGAAATAGCAGCCATAAAAAGCTTCTCATCATGCTGCAGTGTACAAACATGATTAAAGATTTAGATTGCACACAAGCTCACGTCTAAATAGGCAAGGGATAGAGAAAGGGCACAGTGACTTGTACAACAGCAAGTAGCACATCACAGCAGGAATAAAATCAACATGTCCCTAGCCAAGCTGCTCATACTTTAGGGTACGTTGCCTCTGCTGGAACAGAATACAAATATAAAATGCTGCAGTATGTGACATTTACAATAGGCAGCTTTTGAACTATGATTCCCCTGGCCACCATCACTAACCTCAGGGTCAAGGTCATCGAGAACATGCTCTAGCTGTTTCAGTTCGTCCTCTGAGAGTTTGCTGAGTATTTCATCTTCGTTGATATTCTTATATTTCTCCAACTCTTTTCGGAAGGGCAGAGACATGGCTTTCGCTGCACGGCTAGATTGATGATGCTTGCCAAGATTTCAACCATCCAGGAGTACTGAGCTTCTTGCGACTTCACTCACTGTTAACAATAAAGCATTATGAGTATGTCTATTTAGCTGATGTAATCCTAATAAGCCCTAATAAGCCATGCCGAGAGTCACATTTACACTTTATTAGTGAAAACAAAGCAGCAAGATGTCCTGGCTCAGCAGAGGGGGTGCGGGAAGCGCTGGGGCTGCCTGTGCAGCAGTAGCCAAAGAGCAAGGAGGGCTGCAGTATGCTTGGGAACCTCATGAGCGCAGTGGCGAAGAGAAGCTTTGAGAGGTAGATAAGAAAAAAAACACTGGGAAGTTATCTTTTCCATAGAGATGAATCTGTTTTATTTAATTTACTTAGAAAAAAAGCAGTATCTGCTTGCTCTTTTTGCTAAAGGCAGAGGGAAGCGGCACAGTCACAGAAAGCAGTCCAACGCTGACAAACGAGAAGCAAATTGTTATCCTTTGAGGTGTTCTCTCCTATCCCAGCTTTGCCGGTGGCTGAAAGTTTACCCACATAATCTTGGCTGGCTTTTTGGTACATTCTGGTTACTGAAGCAACTTTAAAGTATGCTGGTCGGTAGTCTTATTTCAAAATGTTTGGCTACGAATGACAGCACATGATCAAAATAATCCTTGCAGTGAGGATATGCTACTTAGCTCAAAAGATCATCTGTAAATTAGTCTGCTGCATGGGGCACCTGCAGGTGTTCAAAACACAGTCATGAAAAAGATATGGACTTAGTATTTCACAAACCCCTGTTGGATGATCCCAACTGATCAGTAACAAGTGTCATCTGCATGGCCAAAATCATCAATGCCATATAATTTGTTATATGACAAAGTGCTATGAAGGTGGCGAGGTGCTGTCCCAGGCTGCCCAGAGCAGCTGTGGATGCCCCATCCCTGGCAGTGCCCAAGGCCAGGCTGGATGGGGCTGGGAGCAACCTGGGCTGGTGGGAGGGGTCCCTGCCCCTGGTGGGGGGTTGGAACTAGATGGTCTTTAAGGTCCCTTCCGACCCAACCCATTCTATGACTCTCTGTCTTCACTTGCTCTTTTTCTCCTGTCCAGAACCAATTCTAGAGCCAGAATGTGCCTCTAAATGAAAGGAGCGGAAAAGAATTATCTATGACCAGACACAGCATCACCTGGGGACTTTAACTGTGTTCCAGGCCGCCCCAAGTCTGCCCAGTTTCCCACATCAGCACCAGAGCTCTCCAAATCACACAGCTAGCCGTGCAGTTTTACAGCTAAGGTTTTGCATTCACAAATTTCAGTGTTATGGTTGATATGGAAAGCAGCCAGCTGGCACCTACATCTGGCTTATGTATCAAACCAAACTCCAATTTCCTTTGGCCAAATCTTTAATTGTCGTAAGTTAACAAAAGCCATGCAGGTTCTGTTGCTCTTCATAAGAGCTGGAAGCCTGATCTTTATTTTTATTCTATTCAAAATCCAAGTGAAAATGTTGCATTTCCTTAGAGTTTCACTATTAAAATACTAAATATCAAAACATATCTCAATTTTCTGTTTATTGAGAAAACTAGAAATCAGCAACCTATAGAAAGAGAAAATAATGATTAGTAGAATTAGAAATTTGAAAAATCTGGAGTTCTATGAATACTGCAAGGCATGGCAAGCCTTGACTTCAAACACTTAAACATTCTATTCTAAGAAAAAGCATTATTTCCCCTACATTTTCATTTTTTCCTTACTACTGCTCTACTTGTTGTCCCTGCTTTCATAGCCTAACATCGTTGTCAGGCTGTTCCAAACGTCATGGTAGAATTCAACTGTTCTTTAAATTGAAAATTTATTTTAGGAAGTTAGTCAGCATCTAATGTTTCACAAAGCTACAGCAGTTGTTAAAAAAATCTTATATTACCAAAATTCTATCATATGCAGTGAGTGTGAGAGATATTTTTGCAAAAAAAAAGTCCAAAAGAGCTAACGTTTTTGTGTATTTGGTGCTTAAAGAGAACACTAGTTCTACATACACTTAACTGATACAGTTTGTTACCAAAACTACTTGTTAAATAATGAAAGCATACTATTTAAAAGCGGTAAGTGTATTTGTTTAGATTGTAAAAACAAATTCAGCTGCAGTACAACATTTCTGTGCTAAGGCATCAGATGCCTTCTCTAAGTTTCTTTGGATAAACTCATTAAAAAGTAACATTTCAGCTAGCAGCCATTAACTGGGCTGAAAAATTTCTTTGAGGGGATTAGACCTCTTTAAACTCTCTTTAACAGTTTAAATGATTATTTTATTAGAGTTTAATCGCATCCCTGGAAAAGACAGAAATGTAATCCCATGGTTAGGTTAATTAAATATTGTTGGAAAAGCAACTGCTAAGAGTATGTAACAGTGTCCCTGGCTGAGGTTGAGCAGTCGCGCTGTGCAGGGGGCCTGGTCCCAGCACCCCTCCCCCCGCGGTACCCGCACAATTCCATCCAGGAGTGCAACTAAGGATTGTTCTACCGATATCAGCAAAACAATGGCTTCTGTGAAAAGGTTTGCGAAGTTGAATCCGGGTGCTAACGGGTAATTACTGCAGAGTATGGACTGTGTGTACCAGACATTTCTGATTTCTTTGTGAGTTACCCAAGTGCTTGGCCATAACAGGGAGATGTGCCAGGAGACACTTTGCAACAGGTGAGGGTTTTCAATGTTGTAACTGCTTCCTCTTACTTTTGGAAGGGAAGGCATTTGACCACGTGCAGCAGGGATACCCAAAAAGAAATATAAACCCAGATATTAAAGATGTATCAGTCTAACTTCCCTCATGGCATGAAGCACTACGTTGGATAACCCTTGTTAGATTAGTGTGCATGGAAGAGCTTAAAATCATGCTTTTCATGCATGCATACATTTGCAACAGAAACTCCTTTTATGTTTTCCCTTTCACAACTGAATCCTACTCTTTTGTGGCTGAACAAAAGCAGAAGACACTGCTTAGGGAACTTCTTTGTCTACAATCCCAGTAAGTAGTAAAGCTTTTCTGGAGCCTGCACCCCACTGTACAGCCTACTGAAAGCTCTGCTGAAACGCTTACCGTTCGTGTCATGCCTTTGTGCTCTCTACTGACCTTTCACCACAATCACACTGTTGGAAACCAAGGGAACGAGGTGAATCTAACAACTCAGCATCATTCAGTCTGGGAAGGAAATGCTGAAGTCTCGAGTTCACGTACTCTGGAAATTGCTGTCTAATGTGATGATTACGATCTCCACCTTCCTAATAGGATTTCATACTGTTAATTTTGTGTATGTAAACAGGACCATATGCTGTCTGTGCTGCTTCTTATTGTGGCTTGACTTTCTGGAGTGTGCACATACTGTTTACTTTTTGCAGATTATATCCACTGGGTTTTCTTTGTTATGATTACTCTATGAAAACTTTAATCTGTTAAAAAAGCAATCCTAACTAACCTCCCAACTACTGTTATTTTGAGCATACAATAGCAGATCAGATGTCACACAGTAGAAAGGAGATGTTCAATCTAATTGCAGAGGGGATATACTGTTGAATGGTCGCTGCATTAGGGACACTGAGGGAAGCAGAATGAGGGACCACGGGTTAAGACTACGGAGTTTCCCTTCAGACTTACTGGGAAGAGTGAACAAGGAGAGTAAGGAATGGAGGGGCACAAGTCCCCTTTCCCCACCCCCCCCACCCCCCGTTCAGTTTCAATAAGGAGCACTACAGTTTCCCATGGGCTCAAATACCCACCGTTAAACAGCACAGCATGCTGCTGGATGCCCAGCACGTGAAATCTATGCTGATTCAGGGTAGTACACAACTCTAAGAGGTAGCATCTCTGCTGACCACGTGCTACTTTTAAATCTTTGTAGAGCGCAGATGTTTCTTGGTGAGCTTCAAAGACTCCATTGCTATATTTTTATCTTTGATTCCTTCTAAAGAAAGAAATGCATACTTCTGTTTTATTTGGGGCAGCTTTTTCAGCCATGCTTGTCAACACCAGAATTCAAAATAATGTTTTCAAAGACAAAAAGAGTGTCGTTAGTCAGCCTGCGTAACAACATTATTGCTCTATGTAGTCAACACCTGCTGTGACAAAACTCCTCTACACTTTGCTGTGTTCTGTAGGTACTTTTTGGGTATAATCCTTATACACTGAAAGGGCTTTCTTTCTAGGGTAGCTAAGCTGTAGTTTCTGCTGATACCATAATACTGTCATAATGCTCTACCACTGACACCGATAGTTCTTTCGAGAGGGAATCAGTCCTCTGCTGAATTAATGTTAGATGTCAGAGAGGTCCCACTCACATTGCTTGGATCCCTTGAGATGAGTTGGAACCTTAGAACTATAGTTCTATAGTTAGAACTATAGAACCTTCTATTGACCAGCAGCTACAATGGCACATCAGGTCACTCATGCTGTCTAAAACACAGGCTACATACCTAGAAAAACATACTGTCTCTGGGATCCTGTAGAGATGAGAACACCATGATACAAACAATGGGAATTTCTAGCTTTTGATAGTGTGTACAAGTGAAGAACGAAGCTGCATGGCAATGTGCATTTATTATTATTATATATGAAAAGAGATGGGCTGAATGGGAAAAAAACCCCAACAGTTATTTTCATTTATATAGGAAAAAAGAATGTTCTTATAATCATATTTGAGAAATTGTTCTCACTTTTCCAAATCATGGCAACTGGTGTTTAGAAAGGAATTCTTGATGTAGGATCTGTTTTAAACTATCTCTGTATCCACAGTGCTGGATATTTGTGCTTTGAAAAATAGTTGTGAAACTGATCGGTAAATGTGGAAACATTCTTCCCTTTCTCTAAATAGTCTTAAGTAGCTAAGCATGAAAATAAGAAACAGGTGGAATAAATCTCAAGTTAAAATGATACTGGACCAAATAAATAGGATTGGGGCCATTATGATTAAGAGCAGCGTTTGTGCAACACTGGCAGCTGCTCAGTTGAAGGAGGTGCTTGTTCTGCACCATCCAGACAGTGGAGTGCTCCCACCTACGCTTAATTCAGCGCCACACAGGGGACCGCTCTGCTGTCCAGGAACTGCTCTGAAAAATAAGGCTGTGCTATTGAAAGCCCAAACTTAAAAATAATTAAATAAAAATTTTAAAAATTGATAAACACTCAATTATTGAACATATAAATAAGGTTCCTTTTTTATTTTTATACTTAAAAAACAAGACTAATATGTACTTTCTAAGCACAAACATATAGGAGATGTATACTCAGAGTTCCCATTTTGTGGTGCAAAATTTCTTCTTTGTTTTGAACTAGGAGGTTCAGAAATCTCAGAAAAGATAGAAAGGAAGTGTTAGGGCCAGCACAGCACAGAAGTATGATAGGAACATACAGTGAAGTATTATGAAACTGGGGGTTTTTGTGTATGATGAAAATGGTATTAGCTACAGGTGCTGTTGTAGATCGAGACAGTAGACACATGAAGGAAACTTGCATAGGTAAAAAATGGAAGGGAGCTCAGTAGGAAAGGATTTGGTCTTCTAGAATCCCTCAACTTTTCCACCCGTTTCCCAAAAAAACCTTCTGAAGAACTCACGACATAAGGAGCACTGAACTGTTCCTTGTCTAACCCTTTCCATCCAGGGCACAGCATGATCAGGTGGATCAAAGCGAATAACCTGTTTCAGGATTTGTAGAACTGGGTCCCTCGCGAGGGTGTCTCTGGGGCTGGCGGGGGAGCACATCCAGCTGCACATGGCACTGAGCTCAGGACTAGCTCTCAGCAAGTCACAACGTGACCAAACCTCTTCTATTCCAGCCCAGTTTGCCATCTTTTGCCATACTGTAGCAAAGAATCCCTAAAAATCCCTGTATATTTAAAACGCTTTTTTTCTCCAGGGCTAACACAGGGTTATTTCACATTCTGTTCCTAGCAACTGGCGTAGTACTGTATAGAGACTGGTAAATAATTAACAATTACGTTGTCCTAATATTCGACTAGGCCTGCACGTTTAGGATAATCATTCAGTGATCAGAAACTCCACTTCATAATTGGATGAGCCTTTCCAAACCCCGGTAACGCTTATGCCACTCCGCAGTTTGCATTACAGTTGGCTTCTCTTCTAAGGGACTGACAACTCCTATGCAAATGAAGTGTGAGGCATCAATTCACTTTAATGGGAGTTCAGTCATGCCTTTTATAAGAAAACCATCATGTATGTTGCAAAATTATCCATTGTACTGTTATTTATAGAAGATATAAAGGGATGTATTCCCTTTGATTCAGATAACATGAAAGGTTTTTCACTGGCAATTAAAGAAAGATGACATATTAATGCTTCTCCCACTGATGCAGAATAAAGCTATATAGCAACTAATTTCAGATTATTTCTAAAATAATATCAGTGGTGTTATTCATAACCGTTCAAAACAGGAAACTAAGTCCTGTGAAGGAAGTATATTTCTTTACAATGCCTGATGAATTTATAACCTGCTTCTCTGGGTATTGTCATATTTTTAAATCATAGCCACTAGAATTTTTTCCACACAAAAACTGACTAGTTATACAGTGACCATATGATGATTTAGGCCAGTCTTACATGAAAAAAACACCTTTAAATCACTCAATTCCTACCTACAGGAAGAGGATGACAGAAGAAACTTAAGTGTTAGAGATAATACTGGGATTGTGTACAGTGCTCTGGCACTCCAGTGATGCGTCAAGTATGGGAAACAGAAAAGCCCAGAGAGACCTGTCAGTCTGTTGTGTCCCCTGCAGGGAGAGAGTCCCCCTTGCTTTTAGAGGGGTAAAGTTCAGTTCTAAAATAATGAAGCAACTATCTGCTATTGTGCTCATTGCAACTGGTAACTTTAGAACTGGAAGGTAGGTTTCTTCCATCTTTAGAACTTAAGTTGATTATTTGAAAATCCATGCAAGGTTAATTACCTTTTCTAAAATAAAACCGTAACATAGTTACTGTCTGAAACTGAAGGCAGTTTGAAGTGCTAGGCTGAAAATCCTGGGGAGCAAAGTCTTTTTATACAGACAAAATGGACTATGAAATGGCAGTTTAACCCACAATTTGTCACCTGTAAGCTTCAGCTCCAACGTGAACAGAAACACCCTGTGCCAAGCTGTACTGGTGGTGGTTGACTGACGGTTCCTCGGACAAGACTTAACATCACAACCAACTAAGACTATCAGTGATGATATTGATCAGTTATAAGTGACAGTAGGAGTGCCCATCTGATAGCAACTGGAAGAAAACAGCCTCATTATTTTCTGTGAGGCACCAACGATATTTTGGCCTCTTTGGATAACTACCAGACCCTGCAGGTTTGATTCTGCTGCAGACAGGTGTTGGTTTACCGTGGAACAAGAGGTTGTACCTCCCCTGGCCAGCAGCGCCCTGGGACATACATGCTCCCAGTCCTGTGACACAGCAGCCCATGGCTCTGTGGCCCCTAGATGAACACGGATTAATCGGTTCCTGCACCATGCACATTACAGTAATAGCTGTGATGTTTACCAGATGGTGTCTTCACCCAGTTCAGTGCCCCAGATTTTCCGTTGTGTAAAGAATTGTACTTCATGTCATCAGCACGCCTACCATGAGTGCAAAGCAAAGCACACACTGGGGTATGAATTATCTGCAGCTTTGTAAAAAGGCATCCTCAGGAAACCAAAGGCCGGGTTCTGGCACCCTCACTGATCGATCATGTTTACATGGAGCCAACTGTTGTGGTACTTTAAACACCATCAGCCACATGAGAGCTTCTCCACTTCACTGTTCTATTGGAGGAAAGAAACACCTTGTTCGAGGTCAAACAGAAAGTCTGTGGCAAGACAAGGAGTTGAACCATCTTCCAAATATCAAGCATTGGTCAGCTTTTCTTTTGGCTGTGGGTCCCTGCTTCCATGGCCTGTCTTGTTCATTTAAGTTGATCTTTTAAATGAACAATATACACCAAGTGAAAACACAGCAGAGATGGAACCACAGGCTGGGTTATGCGCATACACTACCGACTGCAGGACTAGACCCTTAATAATGGTCACTGTTAGGTAACTTCGAAAAAAATCTCTTTTTGCATCTTTTCTGAGCTGTTTTGTCTCCTTCCGATGTACAGAGCCAGCGTAACTACCTACGTTTTTTGCATTTTAGCTGTAAACCAAAGCCAGAAACCATCTGTGATGTGCACATCCTGATAGCTGAAACAATAAACAGGAGAAAGAATTGTACCGGGAAATAGACTTTTTATTTACACAACAAAAGAGATCAGACCAGCCCTGGAAAAGACAACACTAGTGTTTGTTTTTCACATGTGGGAAGCATCAACAGGAAAAAAGGACACTGGGTTCCACCTGTGCTGCCAACAGATAGGGAATGGTGTGCCACCTTTTTGTCACTGCTCTTCTCAGGTTTCCCTATTTTAGACTAGCAGCTGGACCTGCAGGCCCAGCTGTTCCTTGAAATAATCCTGATAAAGAAGGATTTAAAAAACAAGTTTACAGATTTCTGTGGCACCAAATAATGATGACCAAACTCTACCATTAAACAGAAACACTGCTACACTTGTGTGCTGTGGTCAGTAAACAGAACTTACACGTTTACCCTGCTATTAACCTACCATGTGCAAATGCACGTGGCTACAGGATCCTGTCTGGTGCCTCTCAATGCAAAACCCTGCACAGCTACCAACGCCTCGGTCAAAAGGATACTCAGTCATAGGAAGACATCAAACTATGAGAGTCAATAACTTAGGAATGCTACAAAAAAACCCTAGAGCAGATTAATAACAGCAAAAATGCATCAGCGTTGCTTGCCAGAAGTTGTAAAATACTGGAAATAATAATGATTTGGGGAAGGAAGAAAAGTTATGCAATAAAGCGCACCATTTCAAACAAAATTATTTAGATTGTCAAGATGAGAGAGGCTAAGTTCAGACAAATCCAACCAAGCTAGATGAATGGGAGAAAAGATGCCTAAAGAATTTAAGTCGGCAAAGTCACTAAAATGATTCAAATAACCTTCACATTCTACATAGAGCTAAAAATTTATATACATATATATATATATATAGTGGAAGCCAGTTAAGAACTGCATGGCATACAGCACTACAGCAAAGGCAGACAGTCTATTAGATAGCAAATGGGCGCAGAATACCACGGAAAAGATCGTAATATCGTTAGTATAATTGCGCGAGACACCTCCATACACCCCTGAGTTTGGGTTGATTTTTCTAGTAATGGCATCCCTTGCAAGGCACTGGAGGATGCAATGCCTGCAGTACTAGGCCAGTTGGTCCCAGGTGTTTCTTTCCCATTACATGTTCCTGCCTCCAAAAGTATAGGGCAGAACAGAGGAAGTTCAAGGACAATTTCTGAGAATAACCAGTTAAAGAAAAGCTTTTTGATAAAGTTTTCAAATGATAAGTTTTCAAAAGATCTACACAGTGTATCATACATGGTATAAAAATATTATTACTTCTTCCACTTATTTTTAAATTGATATTTGATATTGATGCATTTCTGATTTTTTTTCATCATTAATGATTTACAATGGTTTTTTCGTAAGTTTATGTTTCTCCTAAGCTCAGGGTGGTCACACAAATCAAACCAGTTTTCGTTTATTTTTCAGTGTTACAGTCCTCAGATTTCTCTACATGTTTCCCACTGATCAACTGTGGATTTTTACTCTGGCAAAAGAAACTCCCCCCAGGCTTCCATCAAAGCAAACCCCCTTGAATTAGCAGAGGGCCACCCTGATAATGCTGCAGTCAGATGACAAAATAGAGCATGTGTGCTATCTAATGCCAATGTGCAGGTTTTGAGGACACGTTTTGCTCATCAGGAGCTTGGAAATATCCCTGAATGTTACCAAATCCACATCCTGATCCCGAACCTGTCACTGGTACGTTTATCCCGACCCTCTCCGGGTAACCACCCGCCATCGGTCCTGCTGTATTTCTGACACACAAAAGGCACCAGGTCTCCGAGGAGAGACAGCTCATCTTCATCGCAAAAATACCTTCTTTCCGTATTTTATTCCGCTGCTGCATCTAATCTTTGTCGTTTATCGCCTGCCATAAAGGACGCGAGCACCTCGCGATAAACACGCGCGTCCCCCTGAACAGGCGCTACTTAAAACCAGAAGGCGAAAGGGGAAGGGCGCTCCGCACCCTGCGGGAGCCTCGGGCACCGCGGGCCGCCGGGGCGAGCCCCGCCGGGTCCTGCCCGCCGCGGACCGGCTCCAGCGGCCGCCGGGGTGGGGCCGGAGCCCCGCGCCCCCCGCCGGGGATGCTCCGCGCCGGGGATGCTCCGCGCCGGGGATGCTCCGCCGCCGCCGCACCTCCGCGCCCCCCGCCCCGCTCCGCACCGCACCGCAGTGCGCGGCGCCCCGCGGAGCCGCCGCCCCGGGCCCGCGGGCGATGCCCCGGCGGCCCGCCCGGCCCCAGTCCCCGCCCCGGCCCCGGCCCCGGCGCCTTACCCCGCTGTGGGGCCGGCCCTCGCCGCCCGCCGCCTGCGCGCCCCTCCGCGCCCGAGCCCAGCGCCGCCCGCCGCCTGCGCGCCCCTCCGCGCCCCGAGCCCAGCGCCGGCGGCGGCAGGTGGGTGCCCGGCGCGGCGGCTGCGCACCGCGGCCCCTGCCCTGCCGGGCACGCTGGGACTCGTAGTCCGGCGGCCGGCAGCAGCCGCCGCGGGGTCCGCGAGTGGCGGCACCGGCAGCCCCAGCCACCCCCCCCAGCAGCACCAGCAGCACCAGCACCAGCAGCAGCAGCACCAGCAGCAGCACGCCCGCCCTCCCCTGGCCGGGCCACCCCCGTGCTCCCCCTTTCCCCCCTCACCTCTTTCCATCGCTTTCTGCCTCACGCCTGCAGGCGAGGTGGCCCCTCAGCCATGTGCAGAGCAGGTGGATCCCCCCCCCCCGCCTGACTCGGCAAGCCATGGTTTCAGCCTTACCCCTGCCCCGTGTGCCCCCCTGGGTGGGAGCCTGCAAACAGGCTGCCTGCAGCTTGCCTGCTCTGCCCGCCGCCGCCGTCGCCCCTGCCCCGTGCACGGCCCTGGGCGCTCACCCACGCACTTGCCACGCGTGGGCTGATGGCCTCAGCAGGTGTGCTGGGCGCTTCTGGGCACACGTGGAGGCGGCCAGCCCTACGGACAAGGTTTGCTCCTCTCACACCCTCTGCAAACGGACCCGGCCAAACAGGTCCTGCGGCAGGAGCCCCAGGGCCCTCGCCCTGCACCCAGATGTGCCGCTCCAGGGAGCCAGCTCTGGGGCGGAGGGAGCTGACCGCCGAGACTGTTTTGCTGTTCTTCCGCTCTTCTCTTAATTCATTTCAACAATTCAATTTATACTTGTGCTTTTATTCTATACGAAAGTTAACTGTTAGCTGAAATTTTATATAATAGGTAATACAATTGGAATGTAGCCCCTGTAATCAAGTATGTCCAGAATTTAATTTACCCGATTGCCTTCACTGGGTACTGTGTTTTAGCTGAACCCAGGCCCTTGGTTCTAAGCACCAAACGATGAGTCACTAGCAGCAGAAGAGCTATTCCCGTGATTAAAATGTCTTTAAGTTTCATGATGTGTTGGCAGGAAAACAAGACATTGCCTTGTTAAGAAGCAGATGCCACACCACAGATGAATTTTCTTATGGAAAAAGAAGCACAACTAGGATAAACAACGCCTTCGGCTTCACTCCATACCCTGCCACACACCTCGGGCACCTGTAGCAAGACCTATGGCAGAAAACTCAGACTAGTGTCAGGGACTGAAGGGTCACCTTGGGCATTTTGCCACCGCTGCTCAGGAAAACACCTGTATCCACAACAATGTGCAGAGTGCACAAAGATGCTCCAAAGCTGCAATTCTCCGCTTGCAGCCTCCTTGCCCCAAACTTCTTATGAAATGGGATATTCAGCCACAAGTTAACAAAGCTTTTGCTAAACGTCCAAAATGTTATTACATTAGCAGAAATGAAAAAGAAACAGATCCATTTATTCCACAGTCTTCTCTCTCTCTCTCTCTGTCTCTGTGTCTTGCAGCATTCCGAGAATACAGAGTTTGCATCCATGGTTTTGCTTGTTCAGTACCAGAAGTGTCAGGGAAGCTGGATCGAATTGCTTTGAGATCTGCTGCTCTGTAACCGGGTGGCTCAGGCTGAAGGTGATTCTGTTGGTTCGGTGTTGGGGTGGAAGCTTCCACTGCAAACAGGCCTCATTCAGACATGAGGCAGAGAAATGTGGATTTAATTCTTAACACGGATTAAACCCTCTTTTGGGGTTTAATCTTGGTCTGTAGAATCGGGGCTTGAATTACTCATAATTATACAAATACTGAGAGGGAAATGTGTGTGACCATCAAAGAGTGGAAGTTAACTTTGGAGTGTTTGCTTTTCGATAAACTTGTGCAAAATTTTCACTCAGATTTTCCTGTCACGCCTTAGAAACACATTTGTTAAGTTGAAAGTCTTTCTCAGTCGATACAAAGGGAAGAACTCTTCCCACTGACTTTTCTGTTTGCAGTTGCCGTGTATCTGCTGACAAATTCACTTCTCATTAGTTTGTGTTAGAAAAGTAACAACTTAAGACCTCTGCCAGGAGCACAGAGTTTGGCTGGAGTCAAGGTTTTTCTTTTCTTTGGCTGTGGTTTCATGTTTCTTTCTTCCTTTTACCTCATGCATAGTATTTGCAACCAAAAAATTAGAAATGTGATCAGTCTTCCTGCATTCGTGAGACATACAGACAAAAACATACGTGGAAAATGTGTTAAATGCAGATGTACACAACAGTATACTTAAAAGTATAGGGATAACATTCTCCTTAAAATCACAGCATACAAAGTAAACCATATCACAATTCAGTCTCATATACAGGGTGGGTGTTTTAAATAATTTGTCATTCTTCCCAGGCCACAAACTAAAAAGACAGAAGTGTTCAATACAATTCACAAATCTGAGCTACACCCCACGTACAGGCTACACTACATCCCATGTATGGGCTATACCTGCTATGATACATTTACACCAAATGACTGTGGGCACCTGGGCTGACCATATTTCCCATGTGTGGGACTTCACAGACCAGCACGCTGAGAGGACATCTAAAACTGCAGGGCAGGGCTCCCACACAGTCCTTTTTCCCCCGGTAGGAATCTTTGCTTAACATTTTGCCCACCTAGGCTTTTAGTGCATTTATGTACTTGACTTGTTGAAAGCGCAGTGGCAGAGTTAACACCCAAAGGATACAACAGCTGTGGGGACAAGTACTCCAGAAAAAAGCTCCTCCTGGAAAAGCCTTCAAGAGCTGGCGGTCCTCTGGACCCCAAAACATCTTTCCTGGCTCTGCCTTCCCTTTGAGCACTGACACTTCGGTTCGGAGCTGCTGCATGGTGAATGCAGCGTAGAGGTCCAGCATTTTTCCAATGCTGCCTAAACTGAGCTGGGGCACCCAAAAGCAAGTTTTATTTCACTGAACTATTTGTAGCCAAAATGCGGTCCGTTGTTTTAAAATGTTTGTCACATTTTTTCAATACAAAAAGCAGAGGGGCTGTTGTGATCTTTTCATCTGTTTTCCTTATAACACAGCTTGTAAGACTTTGCTTAATTAATTCCTGCTTGAGCTGGAGCTTGTCTTCTAGACAAGCATCTGGACTTGATTACTGTGTTGTGCATGTTTTGATCTCTTCCCTAAAAACCAGCTGTTGATCAAATTCAGTGACCTGTATGTGAAAAACCTTGGTTCAATGCCTGATCAGCAAATCTCGGACCTAGGGTAGAGATAAAATTTGGCTCTTGCTCACGTGTAAAAATGACTGACTTGCGGTGACACTGCTGAAACGGCTTTGAAAGAGAACTCAAGTACGTAGCCAGCCCTAATTCGTAAGAGCCTGGTGATTCAGCCCTTAAAATGCTGGCCAGCAGCATCTCAAGTGGTCAAACCCCCATCTATATTTAGGCAGGAATTTTTTAATTGCATTGGCTTGACAAATAATAGAATTTTCTTGGACTGTTTTATAAGGCAGAGTACAGCAATACATTAAATAACACTAAAGTCAAGTCATCTGTTATTTCACCCAAACTTGATTTCTGTGAACCCTTCTATATCCATAGTACTCTAAATCCCAATAAAATACGTTTAGATTTGGTCACTGCACTTGCCGTAGTAGTAACAGCAATAATAAATACCTCATCTGTACCAATTAATTTGCAGCAGTAGATCTCAAATTGAATCACCATCTCCATTGCGCAGGTGTGGGAAGCGAGGCACAGACCAGATGGTTATTTTAAGCCCAGGGCCACTCAGTGGGTATGCCATCAGGGATGGGAACACGGGACTCCGGAAGGCTGAAAGGTGGAAGGAATCACCCCAGGACATAAGATGACCACTGCTGACCCTGGGACTGGCCCTGGCAGCTCAGCATCCTCTGTGCCCCATTTGGGAGAGCTACACAGCACCGCTCCGCTCCAGGCAGCACGTCCAAAAGTGTGCCTCGGGTTGGCTTGCACTTCCCCGCAGCCAGCCACATGTTCTGCTCCATCCACACAGTTACTCTGCCACCCGCCCCAGCTCTGCCGCCTGTGCTGGCAGGAGAAGGAGGAGGCTCTGGAGGTCCAGACCAACTGCCCACTTCCTTTAAACTGTCCTGTTTAAAGTGGTTTGCTCCTCAGAGCAGGAGTTAACGGGTACTGTCCTCTCTTTAAAGGGTCTGCTAATGGTAAAGATTTTCTGCTCCATCTTTTTCTCTCCAAACGGATCTGCAGGACACCTTGTTCAGCGGTGGATTTTCTTGGATTTTCTTGGATTTTCTTCCTTACCTAAAGAGCCTGAGGCCCTCGGTCAGACAAGGGGCCTCTGCAGCTGACCAGTATGCACTGGGGATGTTTCTCTTAGCACGTTTCTCTTATACAGCCAATTCACAGTGAACTCAATCATTCTGGATATGTCTAAACTGTCTTAATGGTGCACCCAACAAACAAAGCCCCGTGCAGCGTGGTTGCAGGTGCTGGGCAGGGAGCACATCAGGGAGCATGTGGGCTCCTGCAGGTAGGGCTGGGAATGCTGCAGGTCTGACAGTCGGTGCTTGAGCTTGTCTCCAGACACGCCTCGGCAGGCTGGCCCCGGGGCTGGCTGCAAGGCAGCCATCTGCACGGGGAGGAAAAAATTCCAAAACGCATGTAGGTAGCTACCCCTGTGGCCTCCTACCAAAGGCTGTGTAAGCCAGCCCGCTCATGGGAATGTGCTCCTCTTAACCCTTCATGTCAGAGCACAAAATCCTCAAAGCATGAGGGCTGTGTCTCAAGAGAGACTCAAGGACTAAACCATGGCCTTCTTTGCTGCCACTGGAAGGAATATGATTTCCTCGCTCATGATTTGTTTCAATCTGAGATTGGCCGCTCTCATTATATAGGATTACATAGGATAGAGGATCTAGGCATCACTTTTTATTATCAACTAGTTGACTGACAATATCTTTCCTGTCTATATCCTGAGTGAATTCCCCAGCCAGGAAGATATTTCTGTCTCAAACCATATACACTGAACCCATGTTCTCCATTTGTACATCAGCATTGTGGAAAGTAGATATATTACAATTTAATCAGTTTAGGATTATGTCTGAGGCTTTGGATGTTCCTTCCCTGCCGTGCGCAGCAGAGCTCAGTGAATGGCAGCAAGGATGCCTCATGCTGTATCTGCTCTTGCTTTGCATGTGCATCCTTTCAGCACTCGTGGCAGTTCCGCTGCTGTCCAAGTTTCCTATGTCCTTTGAGGTTTCATATTTGCAATACTTCCCTCGCCCATGTATGATTGTCATAAATTATATCACAGCCTTTGAAAAAGAAATCCCTCTACTAATCCTTTTGAGAACATTATGTTTGCCCTCTGATAGATGCATTGGTCTGTCAGCTCGGAAAATGCCAGCCTTCTAATGACTGGAGGATTATGAATCTATTGCTGAGCATTTGCAGAAGTGCTCTTGTGGTTATAAAAGCATCTCTTCATTCACCCACGGGCTCGGTGCCAGAAAGCCTCAGCATGGCTTTGTGGGTCTCTTGCCTCCAGCACCGAACAAGTGAGACTCTCACACGAAAGCCCAGCTCCATCCCCTGCTGACCGCTCGCAGCCTCCTCGGCACGCACTGGGAGTTTCTTCCTTTGCAGCGGAGCGTGCCTAGATGGTTCAGCCCAACACATGGGACTGCACAGTTCTGATGTTAATATCATTTGTCAAATGGATTTCTGTTCCTATTAATAATAGTAAGAGCCTCAATAGTGACTTCAGCACAGCCAGGACTTTGCAAAATATCTTTAATTAATGTATTAGTCATAAGTTACTAGAATTTAAAATATTTTAAACAAACTCCCTATTAAATAAGATTATGTATTATACCTTACACTTTATGTATCTTATGGAAAGGAAACCTTGGCACTATTGAAGCAGGTGGCAGAGCTCACGCTGACACCAGAGGGGCCAACATTTCACCACCAGTTTCTTTTCCCAAATTTGCCAAGAGTTTCCAGTGAGTCTCTGAACAAATCAGTGTCTCAGTATTACCTACCATGTAAGCCTGGGCACCATTCTTCTCCAGGTCACAGCAGTGTTGTAGGGCCCTTGATATGTGGAAAACACAGGCTCAAACAGCTATAGCCATGCTGACGATTATTGGTTATTATTTTCATGCTACAAATGCCTTATCCTGAAGGCAGGAATGGCAGTGTCTACAAGGAAGGCTCCTCAATGGTTTTGACTGTAAAATGCTATTTTCCTTTACGTTGCCAGAATGTAGGCACTCAAATGGCACACGCCAGCCTTAATTTTAATTGAGTTTTGTGTTTTTATTTTGAGGTGTGGGAAGTTTACGTGTTTCCAGCATCAAGATAAGAAGAAAGTAAACCCACGGTGAAAGATCCAAGCCTCTGCAGACTGCCGTCTTTAAGCAGCTCCAGCTTTCACATACACAGAAATGTGGTACAGAACCAGCTAAATCAAGTAAGATCTTTCACCGTTTTCAACACTATCTGTCCAGATCACTTTCACGTTATAAACCTTTAAAAAATTGTGCATAGCTGATGTTTTACTGGCACAAGGTGTTTACTAGTACATGGCATGACACGGCAAGAAATCAGTGTGCAGGGAGCACATGGCAGCCCAGCACCGGGGCGGGCAGGCACAGCCGGGGTGCTGAGCGCAGGGCGGGCACTGCCCCTGCTGCTGCCTCTGCTCCTGCCTCTGACACTACCCCTGCCCCCGCCCCTGCCTCTGCCACTACCCCTGCCGCTACCCCTGCCCCCGCCCCTGCCCCGCCAGTCCCCCCGCCCTGCGCTGCCGCTGGGTCAGGGCGCCCAAGGCACTCGCAAGGGCCCCGCCGCCCGGGGCAGCCGCGCAGACCGCAGGCGGAGGTGCAGCCGCTGGAGAGGCCCAAGGCAGCGGCTGCAAGAGACCCGCGGGGGGGCGCGGGGAAGGCGCACGGCAGCCCCACGGGCGGCCCTGGGCTGCCAGGGCGAGCGCGGCCCGGCCGCCGTGACCCGCCGTGCGCCGCCCTGCTCCTTCCCCGCCCGGCGCGTCCCCCGCCGCCCCCCGCCCGGCAGACCCAGCCCTCCCGCAGCGCCGCGGGGCCGGGGGGCGGCAGCCGCCACGCTTCGCCCCGCTCCGCGGCTGCGCCCGGGCCCCTCCCGCCGCCCCACTCGGCCCGCCCCCCCACTCGGCCCGCCCCCCGGCCCGCCCCGGCCCGCCCCGGCCCGCCCCGGCCCGCCCCGGCCCGCCCCGGCCCGCCGGCGCAGGCGCAGGCCCGGGCGCACCGCCCCGCCGCCGGACTACGGCTCCCGTCGTGCTCGGGGGCGGCGCGGGGCTGCTGGTCGCGGCTGAGGGAGCTGGGTCGCTGCCGCCGCCCGGGTGAGTGGGGAGCGGCCGGTCGGGGGACGGGGCTGAGGCTGGGCAGCGGCCGCGCCGTGCCGGGCCGTGCCGGGCGGCCCCGACGGGGGTGCCGGGGCAGGCGGCGGCGGGCGCAGCTCTCTGCCCGCTGCCTTAGCGCGGCGGGAGCCCGGCGGGAGGGGCCGCGCCGGCGGCGGGAGGAGGAAGGAGAGGAAGAAGCAGCAGCAGGGGCTGGGCCGGCGGCTGCCCGCCCCGGTGTCCTGCGGCTGAGCGGGGGCACCCGGCGCCGGGGCTGCCTTCCCGCAGCGGGGGGTGCGGGCTCCCTTAGCAGAGCGCGCGGGGCGGGGTTTGCTCCGCGCACCGGGGAATAGGCGGGCGGGGGGCTGGGGGGCTGCGGGGCGCCGGGGGATGCTACGGCGGGCTGAGGGAGGATGGGCGGGCTGGGGGGCTGCGGGGCGCCGGGGGATGCTACGGCGGGCTGAGGGAGGATGGGCGGGCTGGGGGACTGCGGGGCTGGGGGGATGCTACGGCGGGCTGAGGGAGGATGGGCGGGCTGCGGGGCGCTGGGCGGGCGTTCGCGGCTGGGCGCCGGGGTACAGCGCAGCGGCACCAGCACCCCGCGTTGCTGTGAAACCCGAAGACTGGTCACAGACCTCGCCCGTGGGTTTGGTTCACGTAACTTGCTGCTTGCTGCGTGCGGCGCCGGGCGAGGGGAGGCCGCTTCCCCCCGCCCCCCGCTCCCCCGCCGGCGCGGTGCCGGGCAGGGCCCGCAGGGGCAGCCAGGGGCTGCGGCCGAGGCCCGGGAGCCCCCCGCGCCGGGCTGCGCACCCACTGTCCCGTGTTCCCTGGGAATCTGGCACACAGACTCCCAGTGTAAGTCTCTGGAAGCTGTCTGCCCGTTTCTTGGCAGGTAGGCGCAAGTTGGGCTGAAAATAAGTGCTGTTCTAGGCAGGTTGCTGTATGCTTTAAATTTGCCATAATATATATTGTACGTATCCTTAGGACTCATGTTTTGCTACTGTGTCAGGTGTACGGAGCTTGAGGGGTGGCCTGTGATGTAAGGGAGACCCAGAAGCTGCCTACCACCCAGAAGCTTTCCCTAAGTAACATCATGGGAATAAAGTGAATTTCTTCTGCTGTCCTGATCAAGGCCTGGAAGTTTTGCCGCTTTTCTGTAATGGCAACAAATATCCGAACATTTCTATAAACATTCAGGTTTACAGAATGTATATATATAGCTTGCATCCGATGTTTCTTTCTGAATGGAACGCCTGTAGGCAGTTCCTCTGGGAGGAGAGACCGTGTGTCAGTGTCCACAGGCAGTCAGGCTCTATTGACAAAAATCCAGGTATTGTCAGGAAAAAAAAAGGTGCCAAAGCATCCCTCATCCTGGCCGGAGAGCAGCTCCCAATGCAGAGAGGGAACGGGCAGCTGGACCAGCATCTCTGCCAGAGGAGTTTCTCAGGGCGGGCGGTACCCGTGGCACCTGGGGGTTTTGGCTTACCCCGGCCATGTATTTATTTGGGATCGTAACACCTGCCCTGCAGCTAGTCTGATGAGCATGCCTGGAAGTGTCATGGAGATAGGTGCGATGAAGTGCTGCCTCGTGCCGCTGAAGCTGCCGCTTCCGTGCCCTGTGCCGCTTGCCGAACACGCGCTTCAGAGCTCCTGGCACTGTCACCCTGCTATTGCCTGGTGGATGGGTATGTCCGTATGACCCTGCAGCGTGGGTGACTGGTTTTCAGCAACAGGCACGCAGGAATAAGGTTGTATGGGACAGTGCCAACTTGGCAGCTTAGCTGTCACTCGGAGCACCCCGTCTGCAAGGTAGCTGTGTCCTAGTTCTGTGTAGTTGTATACAGGACACATAACAGAGCAAAGTGGGCTTTGTCTGGTTCCAGGTGCCCTCTGATACAGAGGAGAGGCTGTCAGGAACTGGAAATACGGGTGTCTTCTGATTTTATCATGGAAGAATATTCGTGGTTCGTGTAGTTACTCTGCAGTAGCTGTCAGTCCCCCCTCCACTCCCCAGGGTCATTGAACGGACAAACGTGAAGTTGGAGAAGCTCACTTTGCCGGGTATAAAACTTGATGAATTGTTTCTTTGACCAGAATGAAGCCTCGGGCTTGCTTTTGTAGGAAATCAGCCCAGAACAGCTGTTCCTTACTGCCTGGAAAACACAATTTGCCTAAGCTGACAAAAAGCTTAGGCAAAGTTGAGCTGCCACCTGCTGGCTCCGTAAAGCTGCGGGCTGGGGGATGTCGCTGGTCGGTCCCCTGGGCATTGAGCCTGGTTGGCGTACTCTAGCCCAGGCTGGAGGTTTGGAGGGCTCGGGTGGGGTTTTGAGAGCTTTCTGCCAAGAAAAGCAGCATTGGGCTGTTCAGCAGAGTTATCGTAAGGCGTTACAAAAACACCCTAAGCAACCTGCTGGGATTATGTTAATATTTATATTTACTTTTTTTTTTTTAAATGTCCTAGCCTTGGTAAATAAAGATAGCTCTTTTAAGTGCAGCACATTCTTCCTAAACAGTTCTGTATAGTCTTGCACAGTGGAAAATAAAATTGTTGCCATCTTAGGGGTTCCCGGGGGAAACGCTCGGATTAGGCTTCTCCAAGCAGCTGGGATGGTCTGGGGCCCTGACTGTGCAGGAATGCTGACAGCCCCGCGGACCCACCTGCTCCGGACCCCCCTGCTCCAGGTCAGGGTCACCCAGAGGCTGGGTGGAAGGAGGCTCCAAAGGAACACATGAGATTAAAGTGAACTCCGCGAACGTGCTGGCCAAAACCGGCTGGGTTTGTTTTTCATGATGTCACTTCCATTTTAAAATCCAAGTTACGGAAACCATTTACAGTGGACTTTAACAAGACTGTAGTTTCCTGTGTGCAAGATATTTCTAAAGATCCTGTTAGGGTCCCAAGAAATTTTGTTCTTAAATATAATAGAAATTTCTAGGGAGTGAATTTTTGAAAGAAAATTGGAAGCTAGCTATTTTTAGTATCTCTTGGTTTTTAAAAAAATATTTTTGGAGAGGAGAAAATCAAAAAAATTACAACTTTTAGGTAAGACGTGTGTGAAAGTTGCTTGACAGTCTTTCACGGGATTATTCAGGTAATTATAAAACGGCCTGAAGTAAGGTTATTGCCGTCTTCTAATCTCTTATGTGACTGTGGAGTTGCTACAGTGAGGAACTTGCTTTACCTTATGGTTATATATCTGAGAAAAGAATACTAGCCCTTTTGACTTTTAATGCATGTCATGTTTTCACAGGGATGCTAAGAAGGAAACTTTAGAAGAAAACTAGCTCTGCCTATGAGAAAAGTGCAAAGTATTTGCAAAGCCAAAATTGATGGTTACAGTTTTGCCTACAATTTCGCAGTAAGATGTGCCACAAATATTCACAGTCTAAGTAACTGCTTCTTCTAAACCTTGTAATTTGTAATGCACTTACATTACAAATTACCTTTCTGCATGCTGCACTGCTACAGTGAGTGAGGGAAAGCAAATACAGTACCAAATGTGTTTAATGGGAGGTGAAGGGGCTTGTTTGATTAGATTAGGGCTTCAGCTGGCCTTTGTGCCCTTTTTAGGCAATGAGATTTCTTGACACCGTGTTCTAAAACCTGACTTTTAGCACGTTACGTACGAGTGTCATATATGCTGTGGTTTTTGTAGGGAATGTTTTCGAAAGTTGTTACCAAGCAATCTCTGTGCAGTACAGATATGCTAACCAGTGCTACCATCGTAGCTTTTTAAGGGTGCTTCATATTAAGTATGCTTTTGTATTTTAAAAAGTACTTTTGATTGACATGTATTAGAAAATGTGTTGAAAACTCTTTACATTTAAATTTGCCAGGCTACATGTGCTTCTCTTCCTCTTGCTGAAGTGAAGACTCAGTTACAGAAATAGTGGGGTTTTCTGCTCTGCTGCTTTATTTACACATTTTTTATCTTTTTTGTCTTTTTTTTTTTTTTTTTTGGTGTCTGAACACTGTAGCTCAGGATTTGAAATGGCTACTTTTATCATATTATAGAAACAAGTGAGACTATGGACTATAGGGCTATGACCTGAACGTTAATTAATGTATTGTAAAGGATGAGTAGTTTTCCAATGTAAAACTAAAACATACCCATGCAGTGAATAAAAGGTAGTTAATTCTGGGTGACAGCTTTGACCTGAACATTAATTAATGTATTATAAAGGATGAGTAGTTTTCCAATGTAAAACATAGCAATGCAGTAAATGAAAGGTAGTTAACTTTGGGTGACAGCATTGTACAGCAATACATGGAGAGGAGATGCAGCCTACATGAATGTAATGTATGGTTATGCAGCGCTACTCTGCATCAGAGCAAGGGGAGCATTATTCTGCAGTATGCCATCTATTCTGCTCCATATAATTACCTGTTAAAACTACACCTTTTAACATTTGAATGCAAATGGACATGCAGAAATGTGGTAAATAGCAGTGTCTTGATGTAGGATACAGATGGTGCAGCCTGGTCACAAGCATTGCAGTGTAATCAGCTGCAGGAAATGTTTTTCCCTTATGATAGTGTGTAATGGCTTAAACTGTAAGGAAGAGCAAAACATTAAGGCTCCTGGAATGAGAAGTTTGCATGCAGATTGTGTAGCTTCTGCTGCAGCTATCAGCTAATTGTCCTTCAGCTGTTGTGCACCTGAAGAAACAAATGCCATGAGACTGTGAAAACTGTTGAGGTGGCGTGCCAGGCCACAGAGACACTCCTTCAGTTACTTTTGGAACACAGCTTTGAAAAACCATGGGTGTGCTACCCTCTGCATTTTCTGCAGCCATTAAGCCTGGATGTTCTCAGATCTGTAGCCTCTTGCAAAAGGTTCAAGCTCTTCCAATATGCTTGGGTTTAGTTCAGAGGAAGCCAGGCGATGTTCTTCTGACGTAGTTTGCCGTGAAATTGAGAGTTTCTTCTATTTTTTGTTACGTTTGAGAAAACTTTACCTAAGTTGGTAGTTCAGCTTTGGAATTATGTCCTATCAATGTCAGCTGTGGTTTAGAAGTGAGCTCTAGTGTTTATATCAGTAATATTTTTTTAAAAGCAGACATGCTGAAAATAGCTGTAAATGTATTCCTCATTTAGGTATAGATATTGTTAGGAACTGAAAATTTACCGTTCTTGCAAAGGCGATTGTTAAAACCAGATTTACTTCACAGGTAAACCTGACAGAATGGTGTGGGTGAACCTTTATGCTCACGTCTGTTCAGTGTCCCTGAGTTATAATATCTGTGTGTAACTGACAGCCAGGGAGACCTTTCTTGATGTAAGCATCTGAGGTGAAGGAATCCTGTAAGCAGGGTTCCGTGTTGTAGTGTGTATATACAGCCCTTCTGTTGCCTCTTGAGTCGAAGGAAAAGATTTAAATTGATCTCGTTTTGAAGTACAGTCTTAAGTGCAGGTTTGAGGTAATACAGTTGGTATACGTGGTGTGAGCATCTGCGCTGAAGTGTGGGTTACTAGAGAACAAAAAACGTTTGCTGTACGTCTGATCTATGTTGAGCGTGTGTATAGAGCTGAGCAAGGGGTTGGGGAGGCTCATGAGCCTGAACATATGGATCTAGTTTTTGCTCCCCAAGTACATGGTGGACACTCTCGCTTACTTACAGGGTCACTCAAGTCACCTTTTTGTGTCTGCTCAACTTGAAGCTGAACAAAAGGAGAATCCGAGAACTTCTTACAGAAAAATGAGAGAAACCAACTTGTCTGCTTCAACCCTGTTGTGATTAGCTGTTTGTTTTGTCCAAGCCAAACGCTCAAAAATTGTGACTGCTAGAAAAAAAGGTTCCTTGTGCTGTCCTTGTCCATGAGAAGTACTATATAGACTGCACATCTTCTGAAGGACCCCAGTTTCCTCTAAGTATAATATTTAGTGAGCAGTTACACAGTCTGTTCTGGTTTGGGGTTTTTGTTTGGGTTTTTTTTGGTAGTAGGATTGACTGGAGTGCTGCTACTTAGGAGCTGTATTCTGTAAGCCTTTCTTCAAGGTATTTTGATTTTCCTCAGAACAGAATGTTACTTCAGTGGTAGTGCTATAATTAACTCAGAGGCAAACTTCCTTTGTTCCCTCTGTACGTAATAGGCAGGGATATGAGTCAGTAATAACCAATTAACTTGTTTGTAGTGAAGTTTTCCTGCACCGCCCTCGAACAGCAGCAGCAACAATAAATGTAAAGCGTCTTAACTCTTCTTTTGACTGCAATATCTGCAAAAACCAATGGCATTAAGATGGACTCATACATGTAGCTTAGTTACTGATGGAAAAGGGCATGGCAGCACAGGATTCTTGTCAGTGGAGAAGCAAGGTGTAGACAGCTTCCATGGGCTGTAACCAAGAGTAACAGGGAGATATGGATACTGGATGAAAAAGCCTTCCTTTCAGGGATGTATTTGGAGGTTGAGGGTGCTTTGTAGTTGGGATATTTACCTTAACAATGGTTATTTCTTTTTAAAACCTTTTTTTATAGATTTGGGTGAGAATAAGAATTGGGTTTTGAAGGGTTTGAGCAACTTGCTACTGCCCAAGTCATGACACTCCCATTTCGAAAGGACTTGGACAAGTACAAAGATCTTGATGAGGATGAAATTCTTGGCAAACTTTCAGAAGAAGAACTGAAACAACTTGAAACTGTTTTGGATGATCTTGACCCTGAGGTAGGTATTAGCCAAAAGAAATTTTATTTTTTCATTTGTTCAGAAACTAATCTGAAATAAACTGAGACTGATTTTTTTACTTGTACAATATATTTTTGGACAGTTTTTTCATAGTCTGCTAATGATTTTATTTACATATATATATGTGTATATAATGTTTCAACTGTTTATTTCCTGTTTGCAACGTGACTGCAACTGTAATAGAGGAAAATGGAAGAAGTGATTGTTAGGAGGAGCCTTCTGGGATTTATTTATAAATAAAAATTGGTTCTAGTCATGTTCTTAAAAAGAAAGTTTATTTAGAAAGGCCTGTTTAAATTCCCTGTTTCCAGTGTCATCAGGTAACCAGCCCTTTTGCATCCAGTTTTAGTTTTTGCTTCAACCATTGGAGTTTGATGGGAGAGGTAAGGTACTGACCCCTTCTAAAGAATCCTGGTCCTGTATCTGGTAGCCTATACCTATTCCTGTCCTCGTGCTGACTTTGCCAAGAGGAGGCAAGTAATTACTCAGCTCCTGAATGATTGTCAGCTTGCGGTATTGAATAAGGACTACTTTAGGTTTCTGTTATAAAGAGCTGAATTGTGTCCTCTACTGCAGCTAACGTCAGAGTCCAGGACTTCTGTTTTCACCTCCTGATTCTCTGTTCTTGCTTTAATAGTACTAGGATTAAGTTTAATCCTGCTGTTCAGACGTCACTTAAGAATACTGTGATCATCTATTTTGTGGCAGTGCAAGCTATTCCTGATATTTTAGTTGGCTTTGGCTTTTATAGACATTTTAACAGAGGAGAACTGGCAAAAGTGATTGGCTGTCTTTTATGACAGCCTGAGTTTCTGTAAGCTCTGTTCTTTCCATGCTAGTATCCTTGTGTGTGTGTGTGTTCAGTTTTGTTTTTTCTTTAGCTGAAATATGTTGATGATCACAAAAACCACCCCATCTTGAGTCAAGGCCAAAAGTAGAAATACTGTATGTTAAAGGCTGGACGATAGTAGAGGCAGTTGTCTTAAAAACCTAGAAACATATGGATGTAAGTGTTGGAGGAAGCAGTCTCTTGCTGAATGTCTAAACTGTAAATAGCTGAGCTGTATTTACTACTACTCATTAAACAGTGTTCATTCTAGAAAATAAATGCAAAGTAACTAGTGAGTCTAGTGCTGGGAGCTATTGTACTTAAAGAATTGCTTCAGTCCTATTCAGAGTGCAGGGTGCTCTGTTTTTAATTGTATTCTTGGTGTATAAAGAATAGATTATCTTGTATCCTCCCCTGCCCCAAAAAAAGGACGTTGGCAAGGGATCAAAGATTGCCTAAAAAGTATGGTGTATCAGGTTTGAACCTTGGGGAGAGAGGGAGAAGGAAGAGGGAAATGAAACTAAATGGGTGTTCACTCAGACTTTTAAAGCTGTACTTATTTGCTCCGTTTTGTTTTGCAGAATGCACTTCTGCCTGCAGGCTTCCGCCAGAAAGACCAGACTGCTAAAAAGGCTTCAGGTCCCTTCGACAGAGAACGACTCCTGGCATATTTAGAGAAGCAGGCTCTTGAGCACAAAGACAGGGAAGACTATGTGCCTTTTACAAGAGAAAAGAAAGGTAACGCCACCCTTTCCGGTGCAGGTGGTTATGAAATCTCTGAAGAGGGCTAGCCAGAACAGCTGTGAACCCGTTTATTGAAGCACTGGCAGCTCTAATGCTTTTTTAGCTCACAGTCTTTCCAAATGAGTGCTACTGTGCAGGGGTGGGATGCTTCCTGTTCGAGCATTTTGTGGCATTGGGCCTGGTGTGCTGTTTGCATGTAGCGCAGGATGGAAATAAGACTCAAAGATATTATCAAAGATTGCAAAGTTCTGATAGGGATGGTATCCTGGAAGTAAGAGCTACTCCTGATTTGTGTCAATAGTAACAAATCCTGTTGTGGCGCCTGTGGCTTATGCCCTGTAGTGCTGAGTACAGATAGCGATGTTTGTAATGCTACGCTGAATTTTAAAAATAGCAGTAGAATGATGTCATAGTAGATACTCAATAATGTTCAAAGATGTAGAATGACAAGGCCAGGCAAGTGGTGTATGCAGTCATGTTGTCTTTCTGTTATCCTTGCTGGGAGGTTTAATAAGATTGCATAGTTATTATTAACCAATTACATAGTTAACATCACAAGAAGTTTTGAAACCTGGCAGTGGTTTGTGTTCTAAAAACCATGGAGGCATTGACCTAATGAGTGGACGCATTACTAAAGCCTGAGGTTTTAAATCTTTGTTTTGGATTGAGTCTTCTCCTTGACTTGATGGGAAGCATTTCCTTTTTCAGGAGAAAATTAAAAAAGAATGTGCATGAATTTATTTCCCCACCAAAACAAGAGTTCCCAGGTTTGTTGTGCCTTACTAAGCATTATTGGTAGGGACAGAAACTTCCACCCCTGTGTTGGGCACATATGCACAGGTTTTTAGCTGTCGACGCAGTGTTTGTGTACTGCTTGTGATCGTAGCTTGCCTAAACCTTCCCCAGCGTCACAGCAGAGCTGCTGTAGTAAGACTTCAGTAAATTGTTTGGTAAGTTGTAATCCAGCTGCCAGAGATGTTCCTTTCTTCTTAAGGGTTTGAAACCCTTGAATTCTACTTAATTTTCTGGTGTGAATCATTGCTTTTTTCAGACTTGAGTCTTCATTCATCTGCTGGGTTTGTATGTATGATTGTGATTGTGGTGTATATTCAGTGAAAATTTTATTGCGGGTATTTGTATTTTTTCTGCCTGTACCAGTAGCTGTTACTTGACAGCATTGGTCTCTTTTTCTTTTCCTTGAAGTAATAGAGAGACTTTATAATGTATGCACTGTATATGACGTACTACCTCCTTAATACACCGTGTTCTGCCTTATTTGTGTAGTTTAGCACCACTTCCATTGCGAGATGGTAACTGTGATACTCCTTTGCTGATAAAGGAATGGGAGTTTGCTGCCTGAATCAGTAAGACTAACAGAGTTAAGGATAACATGATGTATTGGATGTAGAAGGCAAAGGTACCTATAGCAGCACGGCCCTCGTGGTACCTCTGCTGCTGGGAAGTACCTGCTGGTGCCCTGTTGGGCTGTGTAGTGTGCTGCTGCTTCCTCCCACGTTCTGCTTCTTGCCTGACATTTGCTAGTGTATGTTGGGTTTTGTGATTGAGTTCAAGTATATTCAGGCCTCGTAGCTAGTTTGGGGAATCCCTTGCAGCCCTGCTAGTTTGTGCACAGCGCCTTCAGGATGTGAGGCTGGGCGTGGAGGATTGGCTCTAGTTAGTAGCACTTCTGCTGAGTATCAGTGCTTCATTCACATAAGCGGCACATGGCAAAACTATTTGTTTGGGTAGATAAAATCTGTGAGAATCATGCAGAAAAACAGAAGGGTCCAGCTGTAACGCAGATCTTGGTTAAGAAAGACGTCATGTCCTTTATGTAATAAAGCATTACTAAGTAGCAGTCTGTCTGGATGTTGCAATATGTCATACCAGTTTAGTTAGTAAAATTTCCCGTATCTCTTTTAAAAAAACCCAAACACTAAACTTGCTATTTAATAACTTTTTCTACCATTTATTTTAGTACTGTAGAAGAAGAGAAAATAATATGAAAAATGAAATGTAGCTTACTTTCATTAAAACTAAAAATGTGGGAACAAATGTTTACTAAGGAAATTCATGCTCTGTTAGATGGGCAGGAGGAGGGAAGAAGGCTAAGCTAATTTTGTAATAGGTGAGGGATAACCTTTTCTTTTCCCCTTATGAATATATCATGGCTCAGCTTTGACTTGCTGCTAATGTTTGTAGCCATTTTGCACAAAGTGGCAAACCTATGCAACTTAATCCTTTAAATCAAGAAATCATGATCTTTATCTAGATGTAAAACTTGGGAAGGGAGTAGAGCAAAACTTAATACTTGTGTAGGATGTTTTTTATCTAGAGGGAGCTTTTATCCTCATGTGCTTTTCTTTAATATTAAAACAAAAAAACAACTAAACTGGCTTATGATTTTTATGTTTGGTTAGGTAAATGTATTTCTGGAGAAATGCTAACAAATTGTGGAATGGGGTAGGTGAAAATCTCACTTCATTATCCTGTTACTTCAGAAGAAAACTGACAATCGTGACCTTCAGATCTAGAGGGTTTTTGGGGAGACAGGTGGATTAGAGTTGCAGCTATTTTCTTGGTGCTGTTTTTGTGGGTCAGGCTTTGCTAAAATAATTCTGTGTGCCTAGCTGGTCTCCTTGCTTTAACTTGGTCTAATTTTTTATTTCATGGAGTAAGCAGGGGAAAATGCATCCTCCTCTTTCTCTTTCCTTTTCCTGTTTTAGTAGAACTAATGTCTGCATGGCAATTTGGCCTGCAGGTTTATCAGAGAAACTTACCCTAGGTTAATTTAATAAGCATCCAGGCTTGCTACTGGTTCCTGGTAACCTTGTTTCCCTATTACAGCGTGCAGGAATATCCTCTCTTCCGTTTGTCCCAAGTACCTCATTTCAGGGTAACATGCTGTTATGATAGATGATGTGATTTCTCCAAGTCTTTGGAACCTTTTTTTTGCTGTGTGCTATGAAATGTGGAAGATCTGAGAAAATGTTAAGTGCCCTGATGTGGTGAGATGAACAGCACTAAAGAAATGCGAAGCTTAACAATCCCTATATCATATTCTGTTGCATTTTTCCAGTGCCTGATTTTGTTTCTAAAAGCATTCTTAAAAACATACTTTGTTTTAAACATGATTTAATGACTTAAGTCACATTCTGTTCCAATTAAGTGTTGAACCATACAGTAAACCATTGTTCAAGAGATTCATGAGAGCAATGTGGTAATAATTTCAACAAAACTAGCTTTGTCTCAATCTGTGTACGTAAGTATGTCAAAGATTTTACAAGGCGTACTGCAAGGAGAAGGATCTCTCATCCGAACAGTGAAGCCAGGCTGCAGGCTGTTGCCCTCAAGTGTGTTCCACGCATCTGACCAAGTTAGATCCATGCTTCTCACTTCTCTTGGAACAGCAAAAGACGAGAATTATTGCACTTGAGATAAAAACACATCTAACGTCAGTAATGTACTTTGTGCTGTATAGTACAAGGCGTTAGCAAATTATTACGTAAACTAAGCTTCGCATTTCTACCCTTTGCACTCTCCTATTGTGATGCCCTCTTCCAGCTTTCCCTCTACATTCCTGCCAGGGTATATTTGTTCTGTGTAGATTTGCATTTCGTGTAACTTCTGCTTTAATGTTGGTTTGGCTGGGTTTTTATCCCTGCTCTGTCATCCAGAAAATATTGTTAGGCTGAAACTCTAGCCAGGTGACTAGAGCTCTTTTGTCGCTGCCCTGCTCAGTTGTTGCTCTAGATTGCCATTTGTGTTTGTTGCAGCAGGATTTGGGACGTTGTGTACGCCGTGCTCTCTGTTTGCCTTTCAGTCACTGGTCTTTAAAGGATGTGTATTACATGTTGTAAAATGAAGCTAATATCCTGTAGGAGCTTTGGAGAAACAAGTTGTCAAATTGACATTCCCCATACAAGACCACTAGAACAAAATAACATGTGATACTCTAGCATTAATGTAAAACAGTTTTCTAACTCACTGCTATGTGGCCTGTAATCAGATAATGAATAACAGTACTGTTTCTACAGTAAGACACTAAGTCACTTGTAAGCTGAATTTAAAAAATTAAATTGTATTAAAATTTGCTTACAAGTCAGTTGATGAACCTAAGTCTGTCACGTGGTAAGAATTAGTGATTGATGAATTGTAGATTGCATCAATTTCTAGGTTGATGAAACTTTAAGGAACATAAGATACAAGGGGTACCTCAGATGTTGCTCACTTTTCTTCATGAAGTCACTGACAAGACGAGCTTGTATTTGGATGTCCTCAGGTGACACTTGATTCCTTCTCTGCAGAGTACCGCAAAGTGGATTTTAGACTTTCTCCTGATCGGCACGTTGTGGCCGTCCGCTGCCTACTAGCATGGGTGTGGGACTGTGGGATATGTGAGGACAGTACCAGCAACGTGCAGTGCACGGGCACACTGAACAGACCCGATTCCTGCAAGATTTTCAGTCCCACCTTAGATGCTGTGAGTCTGTTCCTGAATGTCTGGGGCACTTCAATAGCCATCGTGCAGCGTTTCTGCCTGTTGAGCAATGCGACTGTGTGGAACTTGGAACTGGAGGTTCATTCTGTAGCAAAAAGCTTGTAAATTAATCCTGGGACGTGCGTCATTTAACATGTTAGCTAAAGGCGCAGAAGACCTGAATATATAATTATTACAGAAATTATGTGACATCTCTGAACATCTCTGAAATTTGCCTCTTCATGTTGTATTGCTTAATCTTTGCAGCGTCTTTGTTGGTGAAAAGGAGGATGTCATGTTCCTTCATGCAATCAGATCCCTGCTATTGGAAATGTTCCACCTGAGGGCCCAGAAAGCTATTAATCTCATGGGCTGCACAGATGTGTAGTGGTTTTCGTTTTTTTTAAACTTTTTTTCCCAAGCTTACATTAGTAAGAGAGGGAAGGGAATTGCCAAACTGTCCTGGCAGCAGGCCTTGAGTTAGGTCATTGTCCCCAGAGACACAGGGGTCTTACAGTTTTTGAAGTAAGTTTGTTAACAGCAGTAGGGAATAGGGAAAGACCTGCTTTGGTACGTGCATTATAAACCTCTGAACTCTGGGCTAGAACGAGATGAAGCCAATGGATGAGAGATTATATACACAAGGGTGTGACCTGTTCTATAACAAAAACTGCTCCTGACCTGGTTCATTTGACTGGAGTTGGCTGCAATGAATATTTCTGGAGGGGAGTGGCTTTTAACATGTTTGCTTTAATAAAAACTGAATATATTTCTCTCTCTCTTCAGGTTATCTTAAGAGTCAGGCATTTAAAGATAAATCTAGTCTCACTCTTAGGAAGCAAATGTTTAGAACCAGAAGCTCCTAACCTATGAATTTAAGAATTAAAGTAACATCAGAAAAAGTAGTTCTTTTTTGTGAGTACTGTGTAATGAACCAGACAGGAGGCTGATCTGGGTTGAAGCATGTTTTAAGAAAGTTGCTTTTAATTGAGATGAGTTTCTTTCCAGTGCCTGCTGCCTCCTGCACTGATGTTGTACATAGGATGACATAAATGATGCCGTAAATAGGATGACATTCTCTCCCCAGCAGGTGATGCTGGTAAAAGAAAATGGGGGTAGAAATGTACTGTATCAGTTATAGCAAAATAACCTGAAACGTTTGCTACCTAAGCCTTCAGTTCATGAAGGTTTTCTTTAGATCCTGAAGCACCACAAACGTAGTTCCTTTTGCACTGTCCATCAGTCCTGAGGTATGGGTGGTAATGCCTGTCAGCTGCTTTCAGCTACTGTTTGTAGTCAGTACAGTTATGTAAGGAGATTTATTTTCTGCTTCTAAATATGGATAATGACCATTTATACAACTTTCCAAAGAGATAGCAACCCAGGAACAAAAATACTGTGTTGCTAGCAACAGATCTTGATCATCAGACTTTGTTGTCAGAGAAAAACCCGATACGCTTCTTTGCTAGCCTGTGCTAGTGGTAATGCATTAAGTTCCTTTAAAAAGAAAATGAACCACAAACTATTGTAATCTGGGATGGGAATTTGGAGAGAGAGAGAAAAGGTGGATGTGTTTTGTTATGCCTGTGTCTGCTGTGGGGCACAGGAGCTGACTTCGGGCATTGCTTCCCGTGGTGGAAAGCAAAATCCTGCTTTGTTGGAATTTCCTAGAAATAAAACTGAAACATCCCTATAAAGCTTCTTGTCATTGGGAGATATTTAAAAATGCTAAACTTAGACTTGGTCCAAACATGTAACGATGCATATGTATGTAGTCCGAGGAAAAATATCTTGGGCTTCTGGCTTCTGCCCAGCCGGTCTGATTCTTGTGCGTGATGGGTTTTCATCATGTAATTGGGATGAGCTACGGTGATTCATGTGTGGAAATGTTTTTTAGCTATGAGTATGGAAGAGGGTGTGTTCCTGAATTAGCACTGAGACTCCATAGGAGAATTTAGTGCTGCTTCCTACCCCAGGAAATAACTGAAGGAAGTTGGAACCCCTTTCCCACAGCTCGCTCTGCTGATAGCTCAGGTGACTTGGAAAGTTTGAAAAACTTTGAGTAACTGTTGAGATTACATTTACAGTTTTCTAGTTGTGAATTACTTCTGTCAAATGCATCAGTTTTGTTCTCTCATACCGTACTGGCGCTTTTATTTACCGCGTTAACTTGTCCTGAACCTAAGCACCCCTTACCTCTCCTGGGTTCTTAGCCAGTGGTAGACTTACTTGTTTCAAAAGGCCAATTCTAAATCATTCAAATCTGAACTGTTTTCTGAATAACTGTTAGAATAGCTTTTTCATATTCTGGTTTCTTACCCTCACTTTTCAGCTGAAGATACATGCAGGAATTTTGCTGACTACACAGACCTCTATTTATAATGCATGTCTCCTAAAATAACTTTTCCCATTACCTGTCTGTAACGACTAAAAAGTCGGTGCAGGATACGGTATTAGTTCTGCTCCTTTTGCCATTGAGTTGTCTGTGACCTTTCTACGTTAGAGAAATCTGTTCTCCTGGGTTCTGCTGTTCACAAACCATGGCTTTCTCAAGTAGCCCAGGCATCTCCTTTTTGACTTTAAAACTGGGTTAACATCTGAAATCAGAAATATTGTGTATGCTGTAAAACTGCAGTGAATGCTCCCGTCCATGATTTCAGATGATTCTTTGGTACTCTATTTCTCTGACACATACAGATTACAGTTCTGTCTGGGTCTCTTTCTCCCTTGAGAAGACACCAGTCACCATTCTCTGGTGATACTAAATTTTCCTTACAGGTGTTTTTTCTATGCTGTTTAAAATGTATAATGGAGGCTTATATAATATAAGATTTATAGACACCTGAAAATCTGTGGTAAGTAATGTTATACAACTGCTTATGGTCTTTCCTCATCTCTGACTTGAAAGAGCAAACAGAATAAACCTCATTCTTCTATGCTGTCCTTGGTGCTCTTCTCAGGATTTACTAAATGTAATATGTATTTCTTAAGTATAGAAAAGTTTAAAGATAAGTAGCTATATAAGACAAAGTAACATCAGACTTTTCTTTTTCTTTATGCCAGGGAAAATATTTATCCCCAAGCAAAAGCCTGTACAGTCTTACACAGAAGAAAAATTTTCTCTGGATCCAGAACTGGAGGAAGCCTTGACTAGTGCCACAGACACAGAATTAGGTGACCTCGCAGGTTAGTGTTTTTTGAAGTTTGAATGTACTGTGCGTATTTAGACAAGAAAGATCTATAATTAATGTGGTAATGTATTTGCTGGCTGAAATGTGACTATAGGAAGTTGTAGTTGTGATAGAAACTAGATCACGTTATATGCCAGTTTGCTTGTAGTATATCAACTTTGTTGATTTATGATCATTTATAGGAAGGTAGATTATTTTGGCCTGCAAAAAATATCTGATTTTCAAACTCAAAACCTTTACACTGATTCCTCAGACTGGCTGATCTTTGAGGTGTGCTTCACTTTTCCTTGCATATAAGAATGTTGCTATCTGCCTGTATTCCTAAAGCTTCAGTCAAGAATTTTGTGACTGAGCCGCACCTTTAACTTTAATGCTTGAATCTGGTGAGATCAAATCTTTCAAAAATGTGAAAGCCAACTAAAAAGTCTATAATTAATTATTTTTTTTCTACATTTACTGAAGTTATTAAGAGATTGAATGGCTTACTGTACTGGTAACCTGGGGGTTTTACAAAAAAATTATTATTTAAAGGATCTCTGCATCTGAGCTGAATTAGGAACAAATTGGTTTTTTGCTTTTTCTTTTTTTCTTTTTACAGCTATACTGGGAATGTCTAACTTGATAACAAACAATCAGTTCTGTGATGTAGTAGGAAGCAGTAATGGGGTTGACAAAGACAGCTTCTCAAGTAAGTGTGTACGCAAGTGCTAGATAAATGGGTTTTGTACTGCATGCTGTACTATAGCATTAACTATTTCATGTTGCACTAGCATTCTTTATAGACTGTTCAGTCTTGAGTTGGAAATGTGCGTGTCTACAGCATTGCTGAGTTCTGGCAAGGGTAGAATTAAAATATATGTACGCTGCAATCTGTCCTGCTGTTAAGTCATGTTTTAGGGGATAAAAGTAGGCATAAACATGCATTTGGGTGTGTTGGTGTCTAGGTTTCATGTTTGTGTTTGTAATTCAACTCCTATGGGCTTTCTGAAAAAAGCTGGTACGCAAGAAAAGCAGAAAGGCTGTGAGGACGTTTGGAAAAGAATTGAACTTTGTGAAAATAGGGTCAGGGGAGGATGGTATGCTTTTTAGGTGCGGGAGAGATGTAAAAACTGATGAAATGGTCTTTAAATACAGTAACTATTTAGTATGTGTATCATTTATTCACAGTGAATGTATGTGACCTGTGTGATTACAATTAAATGTCTTTTCAGATATAGTAAAAGGTGAAAAAATGTTGCCTGTTTTTGATGAACCGCCAAATCCCACAAATGTGGAGGAGACACTGCAAAGGATTAAAGATAATGATTCACGTCTTGTTGAAGTTAATCTAAATAACATTAAGGTAATTAGCTGAAGACTGCAGTAAATATGTTGCTTTTTCTTAGTAGAAGACACTTTAAGCTGCAAAACAATATATAAGAGCATGATAGGCTTATTTTAAGTACAGCAGCCTTTCTGCTAAATGCTGTGGTGTGTGTAATCTCAGAAACCTGGAGCTAAACCGATAAGCCATCTTGGTTTCTTTTGCCAAATGTGTACTTAAAAAGTCTTAGATTTTCTTACTGCCAGCCCAGCTTTCTGTTTCTGCCAAGTTGGCAACAGTTCCAGCAGTTCACCATCCTGGAGTTAACTACTACTTGGAATCCTTTGTCCTCGATGAAGCAACGTGCTCTCACTTACTGCTGTTGCAAACAAAGTGATATTTGTACCTGACATCCTTCTAATTCTCTTACAAAAGAGCTGTCAGCAGTTGGGGCCGCTTCTGCTCCTAAGTGTAACAGTTGTGCTTTTAAGTATATATGAGTGAAAGAACACACAACTAGAGCACTTCTGACTTAGAGCGCAGACGGCAGTGACCGGCTGCTAGCTGCAGCCTCTCTAGCAGCCTAGGCTATTGGTGGCCCTTACTAAAGGAAGAAAATAAAATACATGGTTTAAGAATATTGTACAATAGAGAAATGCTAGCCAAGAGAAATGCCTAAAAAGGCAAGAGAACAAATTTTTTTATATAATAAACTGAGGAATTTGCTACCATAATTAATGTATCTAAAACTATTCCTTGGTTTGGTTGCTACTACACTGTAAAAATCACCAAACTATAAATTGGCACATTCTGGAATAGGACACACTGAATGAAATGCCAGTCTAAAGCTCTAAATCTTTTCCTATCTGTAAGAGGTCAATTTGATGTTGATAACAGAATATTCAGTTCATGTAGATGTTGCTCAGTAACAGTTCCAAGATAGCGAAATATATATTTTTAACACTTCTATTGTGGCAATGGCATCAATGTAGAAAAGATGACTTCGCTTTATAGAGCTGGTGACTCTTAATAGCCATTGCCTCTTAACGTATAGCTTTGCTATACGTGTAGGCCTTTACTGTGATACTGCTAGAGACCAGCAATATTATTAGAGACCAGTTAATATTATGCTACGTTTTACTGTAAAGAGAATAAGGTAATGAAACAAGTTGGGAGGGAGGGGATAAATTTGTGTATCTCAAAAGAGTGAAATGCTATTTTTAATTCAAGAACATACCAATTCCAACGCTGAAAGAATTTGCAAAAGCCCTAGAAACCAACACGCATGTGAAGAATTTTAGCCTTGCAGCCACCCGAAGCAATGATCCTGTCGCTGTTGTAAGTACTCCTGCTAACGTGTTTAAGTGGAGGTACAAGGGAGGTGAGGATGGGAGGACAATGGTAAGGAATTTAATTGAATCCTGTTTAAATATTTGGAGATTAAAACAATTAAATTCCATTACACTGCAAAGTATGTTTTCTTCAACAAACCTCTGTTGTATCAAAGTCAGTAAATGATTACAAGCTGATTAATATGCAGCAATGCATCAGATGAATGAGCATGAGAAGAGTGAGAATTCTTTTTTCCCAATCCCTTCCCCCTATTTTTCATTTTGCTAACCTCCTTCCTGTATTTCTGTTTTTCCTAAGTGTATGGTTTCTGATGTTCATTCCACAAGCCAATAGTATATTCAAAATTAACAGTAAAAGAAGCACACTGGAGGACTGAAAAAGCTCATAATCTTTCAAGAGTTTTCAGAGTTTTAATTGAAGAAAGTTGTAGAATAATTGCTTCTCTGACCTCCTTGCTGCCAAAGATTGACTTAAAGCATTGGCGTATAAAGCATAATATTAGACCAGGTATCTAGTTTGACATGACTGAAACTGAAGTATTTATCTTCTGGTTCTGTTTTTCTTATGTTGAATCAAAAGCATAACTTTTTTATTTGCAAATATAGAGGTAAGAGGACAATGCTTACTGTTTTTCTGGGACAATACTTTGAATTTGTTTTAATTTCAAATTGCAAAGAAAACTTGTTTGAAAGACTCCATTAAATGAACATTTGAAAGCTTTGTTTTGGGTCAATTAAAAAGTTCCTGTTCAGTAGAACTGAAACTCTTGTAATAAATATCTCTAAAGGCTTCTTTTCTTGGGTGTGGCTTGCTTTGGATTTTGCATTGTGACTTGATAAAAAAAATAAATGTAACGGTTGTGATTTTTATGACAGTAAAACTCAGCAGTTGCCTATTCTCAGTTTCTTATTTTCTCCAAAATAAGATCAGGTATATGCCATTTCCATGAGTGCTTTTAGCTACGTGCTGGTACTGTGCTTAGAGCTTTGCATTTTACTTCTTCCTACCAAATCTGTAGTCACAAGCATTTTGAAAGTCAGATCTCCTGTTTACAAATTAACCGTACCTAATTCTCCATTCAGCTGACTTAACACCCTTTCTTTGGCCTTTACTTAGCAGCTTGCATTACTCATTGTATGCTGTGAAGGCTTACAAAATGGAATTGGTTCAGTATGCTAATTTCAGATAATTTATATTCTGTGTAGCTTTTAGTTTGTAACAAGAGAAAGGCAGGCCTTTTCTTGTCTAAATGCTATTAAAAAGAGGAATATAGATAATGCCTGGTTGAAGAGTCACTTCACTGTCAAACAATAAATGAAAACCTGCAAAGTTACACCGTGCATCTGTGAACTTGTTGCTCCTATTGAACTAGTAAGTGGAAATGGTTATCACTGTGTCCTGTGATGTACTGTAGCAAAATTCAAAAGTTTAACGATGCTTTCTTGCATTCAAAGGCTCTTGCAGATATGCTGAGAGTAAACAAAAAATTAAAAAGTTTAAATATAGAATCAAACTTCATCACTGGAGTTGGAATTCTGGCACTGGTCGATGCACTGAAAGACAATGAAACATTGACAGAGATCAAAATTGATAATCAGGTAAGTGAGGTGGTGGTAATATCATAATTAAAATCAGTCTATCCTAGTTGATGGAATATTTTTAGAAGGCAGCTTGTAATAAACTTTCAAAAATATTTTATTTTTAACTATCTTAACCCTATGAATGATTGTCCTTAAGATTCTCAGAAGCATTCTGTTGAAATGGATTCCTAGTCACTTCTGTGCTTGTTTGTGCTTTTAAGTGCACAAATGTATTTTATGGCCTTCTGCCTTTTAGATTAATCAAAGCGAAGCAAAGTGTTTATTGACTAATGTGATGGAACTGTTCTGATCTTTTTTAGGGTGAATACACATAAGCTCTGTTGTATTTCTGTACCTTTCATTTTAACAGAGGCAGCAGCTGGGCACTGTTGCAGAAGTAGAAATTGCCAAGATGCTTGAAGAAAACACCAAGATCCTCAAATTTGGATACCACTTCACGCAACAGGGACCTCGAGCCAGGGCAGCTGCAGCTATCACCAAAAATAATGATTTGGGTAAGACCTGTCAGTAGAGAGTGACTATTAAATGAATGTACAGGTTTTAAAGGTGTCTGGTTTTCTGTTTGACATAACCAGGATGGCAGAATATGAGTAGATCGGTTTCAGAGTTCTCCTGTGCTTTACTTCTGCTCTTCCGTTGCTGCTTGATGGCCTCCTTTTATTTTGTTGCAGGGTGTTCAGGTGTGTGAGTTGAGGATTTTTATCGTGGTCTAGAACAAGAACATTCAAATTCCACATGAGTTGTGGCAAGGAGAGGGGAAAAATATTTTTATTCAGATAAGATTCATTGTTTCTGTAAAAGAAGTACTTGATATGAATATTGCAGGATATCCTCTTTAATGCCAGTACGCCCAGTTTCATTTGGATTGCTTAAGCAAGGAAATGGAAAGTACTGTCATGTACAGAGGCTGGGACTGGATCATCCCTTCCCTTCTAGTTCTGTTCGTGCACAGGTCCTTCCCTGCCTCTCTTAAAGATAACTGGTAGCAGTGGCATCTTTATTTGCTGCAGGAAGTTTTGTTGGAGCTCAGCTGTTAGAATCCAAACTAAGTGGGCCCACAGAATATTCATTAATAATATAGCATGTGAATGGAAATAATTTATATAACAATGTCAAATACTTGGAAGCTCTCAAACAAGATAATGTGGTCCATCTATTCAAATAGAATTACATTTTTAAACTCTATTTAATTAAACCTATTGGCTTTAGGTGCTTTATGGTAATGATTGCACATCTCAGCAGCATGCAAATAGGCCAGGCGGTTTAGTAGTAGTAGTAATAGTTCAGGAATACATTAGAGAGAATGACATAGGAAATCGAAATTTAGTTTCAAGATCTGCTTCCCCTCTTGGGTAAAGTGGAGGAAAACAACTCTGGAAGAGACAGAAGAGGAGTAACAGAGCGTAGAGAAGAATGGCAGTCAGGCACTGCATAACTGTTTCTCAAAATGGATTCTAAACCAGTTATTTTTTCATTGTAACACTTCAAGTGTGTCTACTTTCTTTTAAGGTTTGTCTTTTCACTAGTTCTCATTTTAGTGTTTAACTGTTGGAAATCTATGTTTCTATTGATATCTTGCCTCTTGTTCTTTGCTTTCTTAGTCTGGAGTATGAGAGTAAAAGTTTCTGCAAATACCTTTTCATCTCTCCAGCCCTGAAGCTACAGAGACAGGTTACTCTGAATACCCAGCTGGGTATTGAGCACTGACAACTGAGATGTTCAGAGTGTCTCATTTCTGTCTTCGTACGTTTCTTCTAAAACAATAGTCTGTATCTTCCTTCTCGCTTGTTTACACTGAATTGTGCTACTTCCCTTTGTCTGAAACTGTGTACATGTTGCTTTTAACTGCATGATTGGAGAAATCAAAGGTTGGAAGCTCTTCCATCTGTTCTTGCAATCTGATGAAAGCAGGTGTGCATCACTTCTGTCACCGATGAAAACAATTTGGATTCAAATGGAGATAAGTCTATGGGTTACTCTCCAAGTGAGCAATACATTTGTAAAGGGTAAAATTCTAGTGTGATTTTATTCTGATTGTTTCTTTAGGCTGCTTCTAAATCATTTCTTGAGACAGGAAGAGGGAGGGGAAACAAAACAGCTTTCCCTCGATTATTTTGATTTGAAGGTAAAGAAGATCAACTCAAATTACAAATAGTGGTAAAACTGCATGACTTCCAAAGAGTGGATTTGAGAACAGAATCACTTTCTTGTATAAATGTGCTTGCTCGACTATTTTAAACAAAATGGAGACGCCCTATGTAATTTCTAAGACCCTTAGCCTCATTTGCTATGTCTACACAGAAAAGGAAAATGCAATTTGATAGGGAAAAAATAAAATAGCAATTAAAAATACTACAAATATTGAGCAAAACTCCAGTCATTCAGTCAATCTTGCATATTAAGTCTAAACAGCATGTGAGCTTCTAGCAATCTTATTCACAAATTTTTGTTGCTCTTACGTTTTCTAACAATTAAATATTTTTTGTTAATAAGTAGAATGTTTTAGGCTATTGACTGTAACGTATTTTTTTTTTTTGCCAAGTGTATACATAATCTTAGATATACTGTGCGACTCTTGTACTGTTTCTTTTGAAGCCACGCAACCTTAATTCTCCAGCACTAGAAAATTGACATAAAGAGTACTGGCTACATCTGCTTACCAAACATAAAATGATTGTCCCCCACAAGTCCTCCCTCACAAATACTTGAAGCTGTTCATGAATAAGGCAGTAAGCACTGCAAAAGCATAAGCTTAAAGTGATGGATAATACAAAATGTTATTTACCTTAAGTTGTACGCTGTGAAACTTTTAGTGGCAAAGTAACTGCTGATGGTGCAGAAATGTGAAAAGTAGTTACAATGATAAAAGAATAAAACTTTTTTCTCTCTCTCTTGTTACAGTTCGCAAGAGAAGGGTTGAAGGAGACAACTAGCAGATCTTGTTAACAGAACTGTGGAAATTTCAAGGGTCGCCAGGGCACGGTCATCACCGTCTGCTTTGGCAATCTTGGACTACACTTACCTGGGTTAGAAGGGAAAAGACTGGAAAACTCCATTCCTTTTAAAGCGAAGCTATATTAATAATCTGCTGGTATGCATCACGTTTTTCAGATTGAGACACAGTAACTGCACCAGTCTTTGTACCATAGTTTTTGATTGTTTTTTTAAGAACTTTTTTGTATTTCAAGGCTTTGGCTGTGCTTTCTGCTAAAAATATAATTGCAAATCAATGGTATAATTGTCTGTAGTCAAAGAATGGGACATTCAAGATCGTTTGGCAGATAATGACCCAATTGAAATGTTTGTTAGAAAATCTGGGGGTGCTTATTTACGTGGAGGGGTGTGTATATTCTTGAAAACAATGTGTTAGTGATAAGGGATTCTTCACACAACAGTTGGACTCATTGTCTAGAGCTGTTCAGCCTTGTTCATATGCACTGATGAGAAATCTTTCACAGCTATCTTATTTTTAATTCTACTTTTTTTAAAAGTTTTATTAGTTCTTGATACTGTGATTAAGTTTAAGACATCCTTTAAACCAAACAAAAATAAATTGGCTAAGGACTTCTCCCAAGAGGTTTGAGGGACTAATAAAAAAACAGAACCCTTGGGTGGGGAGGGAAAGGTGTAGGAGCCTTGCAAAAGGACAGTTTTTCTTTTGCACCTAAAGCTTTAAAGTCTTTTTCAAAAGGTCCCATAACCGTATCTTGTTCTGTATCTAAACTGGATATGTTTTTAGGCTGATTTCATGTGTTCATTAGCATTATTTAGTTTATATTCTTTGTTTAAAAATCCTTACCTACGTTGATAAGTATCCACTTCTCTAGAAGTAGTGGACATGCATTTTTTTATACTACTATATAGTCCTGTACAGAAAAAGAAGCCTTAACTGTAAAACCACTGTTGAAAGATGCTGGCAAATGGAAAATCCTTTTTTTCAGGCTGTTGCATTAAGCTATTAGTACTTCATATCAATCTATCATTTTTTAAATAAAGCAATGAAGTAACACTTTTAAGAAAGGATTTTTCTGTTGTGCTTATGTCTTGCTGTTGAAACACTACATAAAGTGTGAAGAAATTAATATGCAGTGTCAAATCTGTAAGGTGTAGTAATTATTAAAGTATTTAAAGTTCTGTATCTAAGAAAACTAACAAAGCAACAAGAATCACTTCAACTTCTGTACATAATCACAGTAGACTTCTTTGAAATAATATGAATATCTAGAGGTTTTTTGGTGTAGGTCTGTTTGGACTATACTGTACAAAGTTTGCTCAATGTTGTCATGAGACCACAAAAATGTTCCAAAGGACTGCTTGGCTATATTCAGAGCAACAGAGAATTCAAATGACAACTGTTTTCATCGAAGGATCATAATATGGTGAGCATTTTATGTATAGAATACATATTGGACTGAGATTTTTGCATCAGGTTCTATATGCTATAAAAATTTCACAGAGCAGCTCTCTCGATGCTGTGCCCATGTCGTAATTTGCTGCAAATCTGATTTTGGACCTTTAAAGACAGGCTTTATTCCGGAGGTGACTTTGGATTTTACTGCAACTGTTCAGAGAATTTTAAACTATGGTGCCTTCAGTGCGAATGTACATAACTGGTTTATGCTTGTGGAAGAATGTTTTTTTCCCCCGTTTTCAAAATCAGCCTTTTATTATAATTACAAATGAATGTGTTAACAGAATTCTGACTTGTTTTTCAGACAAAACCAAAGACTATACGTACTGTAACACTGACAAAACTAGAATGATCTCACTAGTAAGAAAAAGGGCTTCTTTTGGGTTTTGTCAATTTTCAAGAACTTTTTAGATTCTGAAATTTAACTTCTGATACAGTATGCATAAAGTCACAAGTTGAGTGTCTTTTTAAAGACAGTGCTGCATAAACATGGCCAAAGCATGTCACGTGCTGAGTTGCCTAAACCTTTATTTTTTATTTGCTAAGCACCGTAATAATCTTGTGTCAAAAAACCAGGCTGTACATTGTCTGCATTTGTTGAAGGGCTGCATGTTCATGGAATCTGTTCATGTATTGTGATTCTGTGATGATTTATTTTATCATAATCTAACAATATTGGGCAGTTAGCTCCTACCTGATGGAGAATAATGACAGGCTGGATTATGGAAATGATAGCTGAAATCCCTGCCTGCCTTTGTTAAATCAAGTTTAGCTGCTTAATGATTTCTATTCCAAAGGCAGGGGCTTTGGTTTGACTCTCAGGTGCCCTGTCACAGGTGGTACCCGTGGACATCAATAACTGGTTTAACTCTGCAGACAGAAGCTAAATCTGTGACCGTATGTCGGCACGTCCAGGACAGGTATCTACTACCAGAGAGAACTGGGGCTACTTTCAACCAGAAGCATTTGGGCCTCCACATTGTTGCAAGACGAGGCATCGTGCATGGAACAGTTAATAACAGTCACTTTTGCGCCTCCAGTGTGTATCCTTTTTGGAATAAATGAAGGAATTCTGTCTGTAGACGGGAATCACACACGGTCTCAGCAAAGTGAACGCCACTGTAATGCTGTCAGATGTAGTGACGTCTTGTGCGTGACTTCATTGCTTCCGAGTGCAGAATGGCATCGCTCTGGTAACCGGCTACCACAAACACAGGGGCTTTTTCCCCAAAAGAGGTGATGCTTTTGTCATCCTGATTATTTTCCAGGTGTAATGCAGAAGTCAAACGAACCACGGGTGTTGGTTCTGTTGGTTCCAAGCTCAGCATGGAAAGGCAGCCTCTCTCCCAAAGCAAACTCTATTTACTGTTGTATGTTAAAGAAATAAGTCATGTTCTCTCTGCAGCTCGTGCAATACTGTTTGTAAGCTACAAACGAGCAAGCGTTCAAATTAAATTTCCATTGAGGAAACACGGACAGAGTGGTTTGGCCTATCAGCACTACACGCTGCCGGATTGTAAACGCGTCTGGCAAGGTTGAAGTACCGTGCTCAGCTGGGGGCTTGGGCCTTCTTTCAAAAAAAAAAAAGTCCAAGCAGCAGGCGCGCTTGCTTACGGCTCCCCCGGGCCTTCCTGGCAGAGCGATCCTTGTTCAGCGGGAACGGGAACGGCTGGCTGGGGGGGCTGTGGCTGGCAGCCGGCACCTGCCCGGAGCCCCCACGCCGGGGCAGGCTGCGAGCGGGCGCCGGGCGCCACGTCCGCCCCCGCCGTTCCCCTCAGCGCCGCCGGCCGCCTCAGCAACCGGTTCCCGCCTCCTCAGGGCGCGCGCAGCCGCCCGTGACGGCGGTGAGGCGTAGCCCCTTTAAGGGGCGGGGCCCCGCGGCGCCCTGTAGTGGCGTCACTGCGCGGCGGCGGGCGCGGGGCCCTTGTGCGGCGGTGGCGGGGCCGCTGTGTCCGCTCGCCATGGCCGACATGGAGGACCTCTTCGGCAGCGACGCCGAGTCGGGGGCCGAGCAGAAAGGTGCGGGCGCCGCGCTCCCTTTCCCCCCCAGCTCGGTGGCGCCCGGCGCGGCCCGCTCCGCTCCTCTCAGCCGCGGCGGGCGGGGTCAGCGCTCGGCCCCCCGCGCCCTGCCCGGGCCGACGCGAGGGAACCCGGCGGCTGTGGGCGCCCTCCCTCGGGAGCGCCCCGCTGCGCCACGGCTGGGGCTCTGTGCGCCCCCATACGGGGCGTCTGGGGCCGGGGGGGGGTCGGGGCCCGGCGGTGCGGGAGGGGGGGGCGGGTGAGCGCTGCCCGCAGCCCCCGGCTGAGCGCGGCACGTTTAACCGTGGGCCGGCTCGGAGCCGGTTGCAGCCGGGACGGTAACACAAGGCGTGTTGCCTCTTTGCCTCCCGCTGCCTGGAAAAGTTTCAGTCGTTGTCGGCATCTAAAGGAAAATAAGCGAATGCCTCCTGACTGGAGTCGTTTATATGCTCTTCAAACGCTCGCCAAATTTCTGTAAATTATTTTCCAAGGCAGATGTGCCTTTTTTTTTTTTTATTATTCCTGCTGGGAACGGCACTCCCCAGCCTCAGTTCGAGGGCACACCAGATAGCTGGCCTGGGTTAGAGGCTCTAGACTGTAGGGTCTCACAAGCCATACGTATGTATTTACGTATTTTAAGCCCTTGCTAGTTCAAATTGTATTTACCTTTGTGTTGTTGTTTGGGTTTTTTTGTACAACTTCAGAATCTTACATAACAGGTTGTGTTTGAAACTTCGTGGCGTCCATCAATTTTCATTGTGTCTTTCACTGGCTGTGCCTTTATGAGTAGACATTTTATTTTATTGTTCTAGGTAACTTCTGTAGGTTTACAGTTCTCTGTAGGCTCTCTTTCTGGGTTTTGGGGTTGCTTTGATTTTTTTGGATTTTTTTTTTTTAAGCAATGATCATCACATTACGTGCATCTTTGTAGGGACATCTTAACTCTTGGAAGGGTGGTGTTTGTTTTGCAGATTCCGATTCTGGATCTGAATCTGATTCTGATCAGGAGAATGCTGGCTCTGGTAGTAACGCTTCTGGAAGCGACAGTGACCAGGATGATGACAGAGAGGCAATAAAACCTAGTAATAAGGAGTTATTTGGAGATGATAGTGAGGATGAAGGGGCATCCCATCACACTGGGAGTGACAACCACTCTGAAAGATCCTACAATCACTCTGAAGCTTCGGGACATTCGGAGCATGAAGATAATGACCAGTCAGATGTGGACCAGCACAGTGTTTCAGAAGCTGCTCATGATGATGAGGAGGATGATCGTGGGCATGGGTCAGATGAAGGTAGTCATCATTCAGAGGGAGATGGTTCTGAGAAAGCGCATTCAGAGGATGAGAAGTGGGGCAAGGAGGACAAAAGTGATCAGTCAGACGATGAGGAGAGACAGCAGAACTCTGATGATGAGGAGAGACAGCAGAACTCTGATGATGAGGAGAAAGTGCAGAATTCTGATGAAGATGAAAGGCCACAGGTATCTGACGATGAGGAAAGACTCCAGAACTCAGACGAGGAGAAAATGCAGAACTCCGATGATGAGGAGAGGCCGCAGGTGTCGGATGAGGAGAAGATGCAGAACTCGGATGATGATGAAAGGGCCCAGCATTCTGACGAGGAGAAGATGCAGAACTCTGATGATGAGGAGAGGGCCCAGCACTCTGATGAGGAGGACCAAGAGCATAAATCTGGTAGGACTGAATATGGTAGTAATGATTTGCGTCTGGTTTGATTTCTCTTAACTCTTTTATTTATATTGGCCTGGAAAGATTCAAACTTCAGTGTGAAGGCATTAATCACATAGTTTTCAGCAGTAGTCATCTCGGTAATTTTTTTCATGCAGCACTTTTAAAATTCCTTTTCATCTGAATCAACTTACTAATAAAAAGGAATTTTAAAATACGTGGAACAAAATTTTTAACTTACTGAGTATAATTATGCTCCTTACTAGAGTCTGCAAGGGGCAGCGATAGTGAAGATGAAGTTCTGCGAATGAAACGAAAGAAACCGATTGCATCAGATTCGGAAGTGGACAGTGATACAGAAGCACAGAAAGGTAAATGGTGGGGTTTTTGTTCATTTAATCCTCACCTTAAGCGCACCGTTCATCTGCTACAGAACTCGGTAAAATTGATAGTGCTTGCTGTACAGTGCATGGAAGTCTGTAGTGCTATGGAGATAACAAAACAGCACGGCAAGTTTCCTTCATGTGAAACAGCACTTGCCTGTTCCTCTCATGTTTTTACTGAAAGATGTTAAGAAATGGTGGCTCCAGTCAGAGCAGCCCAGAGAACCTGTACTGGGTTTTGTGATGTTTCGCTGGCTGAGGAAGAGGTGTTTTCATCTGCGAAGCAAACCCTCCAAAATGTGTAATGAAGTTCCTGTAAGTTGTTTACTTGAAGTAAAGGATGATCTTATACTCTTAATTCTTCTCTTGCCATTTTTCAACTAGATTCTGGTATTTGATAGACCCTTTCCAAGAAAACAAAGCTTAAAAATAAGGATATAGAATAAGGATAAGAAAATAATGTGTGCTTCATAAACATTAGCATTTTTTAACCTTTGTAGGTGATTTTTAGTGGTAATAGAAGTGAAGAATGTCTTGATCTTTTTTTTTTTTTTCTATGAATGTGCTTGCATGTAGGGGTGTGTGCATGCATGTATACCTGTGTTTTAAAATAGTAATTTTTCTGCTCAAGAGCACGCAGATGTCATGGATCTGTTTGGAGGTGCAGATGACATTTCCTCAGGGAGTGATGGAGAAGACAAGCCACCAACTCCAGGACAGCCCATTGTGAGTAGACTTGTCTTTTGGAATAATTAACATGCCGTTCCACTCTGAAATGTAGAACGCTGATTGAGTTTGATAATATTTTAATTTAAAAAAAAAAAAGTAAGGGCATTAAGTAAACATTACAGATAATTTTGCCGTAGCTAAAAGAATTATTAAAGTTTTATACATAGCAATATCAGGTGGATTCATTTATCTGCCTTCCCACATCCCTGCTCCGCTTCTTGTACTTGAAAGAAATACAATGAGTAACCTTGATTGTAGTTAATTAAAATACTAGTTCATAGCTGTCTTTGGTACCTTATTACAGCTCTTTGACAAATCTTTTCATTTTGAGTCTTGATGATAATATATAAATTATTATTTTTTAATCTGGGAAAAGTTGTCTCCCATTTACTCTGCAGTGCTTACCTGAAAACTGTATCTCAGCTCCTCTGCTGTTTCCTTACTGTGTTTGGTCTCTTGAGTTTGCACAGGTATTTGAAATAACCTTAAATGGCATATGGAAATGCTGAATTGAGTTGCTTTCACTGAAAATGTGCAAGTTCCTCTACCCAGAGCTTCCTGATCTGTCTCTGTGCATATGGGTGACATTTCTTTAGGCAAAATTGTCCTTGTTTCATCTGAGATAGAATTAATTTTCTTTTCAGTGGCTGGTACAATGCTGTGTTTTGGATTTAGTAAGAGAATAATATTGCTAACACACTGATGTTGTCAGTTTTTGCTGGGTAATGTTTATGCTAAGTCAAGGGCTTTTCAGTTTCTTAGGCCCTGCCAGTGAGGGGGGCCTGGGAAACTGGGAGGGGACACAGCCAGGCCATCTGACCCAAACTAGCCGGAGGGATATTACATACCATAGAACATCACGCTCGGTATATAAACTGGGGCGGGGCTGTTGGCTGGGGCTGCTGATCACTGCTTGGGGGCTGACTGGGCATCAGTCAATGAGTGGTGGGCATATGTATTGCGCATAACTTGGGTTTTATTCCCCTCTCTCCTTTTCATTACAATTGTTATTATTTTATTTTATTTCAATTTTTAAATTGTTCTTCACTCAACCCATGGATTTTACTTTTATCCTGATTCTTTTCCCAGTCCTGCTGGGGGCCAGGGGGAGTCAACAAGCTGCTGTGTGGTACTTAGTTGCTTGCCAGCTGGGGTTAAACCACGAGAAAAATTTAACTGCTTGTTAGAGCAACATTAGCTAGACAGACTTTTTTCACTTATACTCATACTCTCCTTTTTTTCATTAGGATGAGAATGGACTGAGTCAAGAACAGCAGGAAGAAGAGCCTATTCCAGAGACTAGAATTGAGGTAGAAATACCAAAAGTAAACACAGACTTGGGTAATGATTTGTATTTTGTGAAGCTGCCGAACTTCCTTAGCGTGGAGCCCAGGTAATTGCACATTAAATACATGATTGATAAGGTTTTTTAGTGTTTCCCCTATATTGCTTTGGTTTTAGTAACACAAATACATTGGCCATATTTAAAATGTCTGACATTAAGATGCACACTTTTAGTTATCATCAGTCAGTAGTAATATCTATCGTTGTTATAAAGTGCTGAGAATTTTTCTTGTGAGCTTCGGTTTCAGCTCGATTGAATAACTATTTGTTTTCAAAAAACAGACAAAAATATGGTTTAATTGAAAGCATGTGCTATCAGTTGAATTTTAAATAGAGGCTCAGGCTCAGAGGTGTGAAAGCCAAATACACAAGATCTTTATGCACTTTTGAGTGATAAAAACATCATTTTGAATTTCAGAATAAGCCCTTTTTTATTTGTGTGTGCTAAATGTACTAACTATGAAGGGGCTGATTATTCATTTTGCTGTTTACCTATTCCAAGCTAAAGAATTTTTCAGGAACTCATAAGGAGAAACAAAATAAATTATTAGAATTGTTTGCGATGTTGGGTTTGGTGCTTATGCCCACCTTCAGCACTTCTAGCAAACTGCAGTTAAATCCATCTCTTTTTGTTAAGCAACTTTATTGCATTGTTTAATAGGTGGCTTGTTAGCTGGCAATGTAGCATTGATTCTGTTAGACATTGATTAAATCATTCTTCCTGGCTTTCGTGCTAGACACTGATTCAGGAGAGAACTGTTAAGCATCTGGCTAGTGGCTGTAATCAGTGAGAGAAGTCTGTGGGTCAGACAGGCCTGAAAATAGAATTTGCAGTAGCAGGGGCTGTTTATCACTACTTCCCCTTGCAGCAGCCTGGAAGCTGTTAGGAAGGAAGCTAGTGTATGGCATTCCCCCACTCACTCCCACCCCACTTGTCAGGTTTTTTTGAAGGAAAAGAAGACAATATGTCATCTTCCTTTCCCTTTGGTTCGTTTTGAGATTCAAATAAAAAAAATTACAAAGATTGTGCTCTTAGAAAATCCCTAATTCACCACATCTGTAAGATGGGGGTTTTCTTTTTATTTTCTCTGTATAGTATCATATATATTTTGTTCCAGACTTAACCCTGACCTCATCATCCTGATACTAAGGAAACAGTATTTTGTGAGGCAAACTTGCTTGCTTTAGCTAGAGTAATTTATAGGGTCTGAAGTGGTGGCTGTAATTGATGGTAGTGAAGACATTTGCGTAGGCCTCCTGTGGTGTGGAATCAATGCAGTAAATTGCATGACTGCAGAAGTGGAGGTCTCACTCACAGCTGCAGTGCCTGTTGTGTACAGCGTATAATTTCAACCTTTCAAGCACCTGTTACTTTGTACAACTCTAGAATAGTCTGGATTGATTTTTAGAAGAATAAAGACTGTATTATATAATTTATTGCAGACCTTTTGATCCTCAGTATTACGAAGATGAATTTGAAGATGAGGAGATGCTTGATGAAGAGGGTAGAACTAGGTTAAAACTCAAGGTATAATGTTAATTTCCCTTTTCTCTTTTATACTCACCTAGCCACATTTCTTCAAAGTCAGCTTCAGGTGTTTTAAGTTATGGTTCAGATTATGAAAGTGTGGACCAGTTCAGCACTGAGGAAAGTTGATCCATTTTAGTAGTAAATTTAGAAAAAACTTGACAGCTTTATTTCACCTATAAAAGCAATACCTTTCACTTTAATTTCTCTGCATCATGCAGCAAATTATCTAGCCTTTCTAATTGTAATTCTTGACCCATATAGAGTATATTTTATCATGGTATTCCCTACTATGAGTTAGAAACTAAGTGTTCTGATTTTTTTTTTTCCCCCACAGGTAGAAAACACAATACGGTGGCGGATGCGACGAGATGAGGAAGGGAATGAGATCAGAGAAAGTAATGCGCGGATAGTCAAGTGGTCAGACGGAAGGTTAGTTTGGACTTTTTGCTGTTGAAAGAATACAGTTGTTCTTACAGTGAAGTGCAGTGGTGCGCAAAATTGGAAGGTCAACAAACTTTGATGTCAGTTCTGCACAGCAGAAATTAGTTTAGCCTCAGTGCTTTGAAAATTTTACGCTCTGCTTAGTTTGGATTGAAATATGATTATTGGCTGTATATAAAAAGGAAACATGAAGGCTTTCTGCGTTCAGAAATGAGGCAAAAAATAGACTGTAGTGGCTTTATCAAATAACTGATATATGAATCTCTTTTAAGCATGTCTCTCCACTTGGGCAATGAGGTCTTTGATGTGTACAAGGCGCCACTACAGGGAGATCACAACCATCTGTTTATCAGACAAGGGACAGGTCTGCAAGGACAGGCTGTTTTCAAGACGAAGTTAACCTTCAGGTAAACATGCTATTCTGTCTCAAATGTTGAAACTACTTTTGCAATTAAGTATTGTAACTAGTATATAAAGACTAGAGATACCAGTTCATAAATAAGCCTTCAATGCTTAACTGTTTAGTAAGAATACACTGTTTTCCAAAGTCAGTCTTTTGGTAACATTTGTCCTAAATTCGGTGTCCCAGTTTGAAAGGTTAACGTGCCATTCACTGCAGTATGTGGGCTACGTGTATTTTTTAATATCTATTTTAATTTGCATTTTTAAGCGCAAGTCCTTGTCTGAATCAGAAAGAATATTAATATTCCCTGAAATTAAACCTTTCTTCTGATACATGGTTGCTGTCAAGGTGATGACTTCATCTTGGGCTATTGATGTAAAATAAGAGGATGATTATTTGGGCTGGTAATGGACTGCAGATGGTTTACTGAGAGAGGAATTGATGTCTCCAGTAGCTGTTACAATGCACATAAATAAATAAAAGGATGACGCTTTTACTTTGGTGCAGATGAATCTTCGAAATTTTAAGTGTGCTGGCCCTACCATTGTCCTTCAAAAATGGATGTGTTCCTTGTAGAAGTATTTAACCCATAACAATTTTTTGACAGGCCACACTCTACGGACAGTGCCACTCACAGGAAGATGACTCTGTCTCTGGCAGACAGATGTTCAAAGACCCAGAAAATTCGTATTTTGCCAATGGCAGGTCGTGATCCAGAGTCTCAGCGCACAGAAATGATTAAGGTATTGTGGTATGGAACTCCCTTACCTGCTGATTTGATCTAGAAAATCACAACTGTCATTTAGCTGAACATTTCAGAACACTTTATGACTTCATGAAAAACAGAGTGTATTTTGGAGTTATAGACAAGAGTTGTTAGCCATGGATGATGCAGTTTGCTTAACCTTACAGACTGCAGAAAAATCAGAATGTGTGCAGTCTTTACACTGCTGTGAAGTTATTTCAAAAGTTACAGTAGAATACAAGGTGCTCTTGAGCTGGTTTGGGGTTTTTTCCCCTCAATCTTTATATATTGATTCTTTCTTTGGACAGAAAGAAGAGGAGAGATTAAGAGCCTCCATTCGAAGAGAATCTCAACAGCGAAGAATGCGGGAGAAGCAGCATCAGCGTGGTCTGAGTGCAAATTATTTAGAACCCGATCGCTATGATGAAGAGGATGAGGGAGATGATGCAATCAGTCTAGCAGCTATCAAAAACAGATACAAAGGTGGCATCAGAGGTAATAATAAACCTTAAGAGCACGTAAGCAGGGCCTGTGTGATTTAGATGGATTAATTCCAGAGGAGAGTCCTGATAAAGTTGTATTTTGCCAGTTTATTTGATACCTGAGGAGACATGAATTCAGTTCATATAAGTATTCTGTTCATTTGGGGGTTAGATTCTGCCAGCTTTTTGTGGGGCTAAATGTAAGAGATTTATTTTTAATACTCCTTCATCACCAATTTCAGATTAAAGGTAAATATTTGTCTTTCCTTTTTTCTCTGTAGAGGAACGTGCTAGAATCTACTCTTCTGACAGTGATGAAGGCTCAGATGAAGATAAAACGCAAAGACTACTCAAGGCAAAGAAACTTACTAGTGATGAGGTAAGAAAAGAATTTTGTTCTTAAGCTACTTATTTTCAGTCCGGAACATTTACTGCACTAGATCTAGTTCTTAAAGCTGAGACTTTTACAGTTTCACTTATGCGGTGTTGAATGTATTATTTGATTTGGCGCGCTTTCCATGGTAATTATTCACCAATTTCTTATACACTGCATTAGTTCATAGACCAGAGCAATTACCAAAGGAGGTCACTATTTTTATTGCTGATTTAAAGATGGAAAAAAATATGCAAAGTTATGTAAAATTATTTTACCAAAATTATGCAATGAGTAAGAAGACTTGATACCAGAATCCTAGTGCAGTGTTGTCTCCTACCCTACGTGGTCCTTTCTTGCTTATTATGGAAATAGCAAAAGCATTTTCACGTAGTATTTCTGCTATTTTTAAACAGAATAGTTAAAAAATAGTATTAAAAGTAGTTAGTGTGTTGCTAAATAGACATTATCCATCACCTAAGTATCATCCTAAACATCTAGGCCATGATCAATTTAACTATTAGCTGCAGCAGTAGAGCTGTTTCCTCATCTAAAATTGTGTTTTATTGGTTTGTAATCTGTCACTGCTGGGTATAAGCAAATGAATCTTTGTGCATATCATGTCTTGAGGTTTAGTTTGTTTCAAGAAATGTCACTTCTAATACTGATACAGCACTGCAGTGTAATGCTTCTCAAAATTGACAGATACCGTTTCTGAAATTAAAACTTAACTGTTTTCACCCAGCGGTGGAAGTGGAAACAGGAAGTATACGGACTGTGTCCTGTATCAGCTGCCTGTGTCGTCTGTTTTCCTGACTCTTGCTCCTCATTGTAAAACGCTTCTGAGGTGGAGAGCCATAGGGTGTTTACTGTGTACCTTGGGAGGCTGGAAGAAGAGGGAGTTTTGGAATTCATGACAAATGGCAATTGGCACTGGGCTTTGTGGCTTCCCACTGCCCCGTTCAAGAGGGAATTGGGTTGGGTCATGTGTTTGGCCTCCTTGGTTTTGGTAGCCCACGAGTTTGCTTGCTTTCAGACATCACCACTTCTCCATTGCTGTCATCTTCTGTTGATTAGTGGAGCGCAGCCCTGAGCTGCAGCTGTGCTTGTGTTTTTCTCAAGCCAAACATGGCTTGGGAGTGGTAGTTTGGACACACCTGAGCTCTGCTGATAGTCACCTTCACTTATGTAGCAGAATAATAAATAGAAACTAACTTAGCTTAATAAATGTTCTTACTACTACCTTGTAAGTTATGAGAGATGTTTTTACACTGGCATGCTAGTTTGATTATAATCTTCCTGTCCTGTTTCACTGTGAACTATATTTAAAAGTTTATGCGTAGAATATCATGCAGAAGTTTGGAAAAGCAAGTCTGAGTAGCTCTGTGTAAGCTTATGGAATATTTTTTAAAGCTTTATGTCACCATTTCCTTTAAGAGATTATTTTAACTGTTTAAATTATTTCAACTATTGCCCTAAGATTTCTTTCAGTTGATTTCCTGCAGTCATATCTAGTGTGCTACTCTAATAGCTGGTGAAGTGCCTGGAATCTTCTTGAATTTTAGAGGCTTCCGTGATAAAACATCCTTTTCTTCTTAAAAGAGTAGTTTTGCAGCGTAGCTCATTATGTGTCCTTCTATTGAATGAATGCCCGTCAGAATTCCATAAGCAGAGCTGCTGAAATTCCAAACTTGTGTTTAAATGACCGATAGAGGACCTAGTTCTCAGTATGACACATAACCTCTATACTGTAAGAAATACTGATTTTTGAAGGAGTAAGTTTGCTTTCATTTGCGTTTCTATATTGTGCTTCCTGCAAACATCTGGGGAGGCACAGCTAATTTCCCAGCCTTTTGGATGCTTGCTGCATTCTGAATGCACATTGCTGCTGCTGACACTGCTCTTCTGACACTGCCAGCTGAGTATTTGCACTAAGAGGCATTGTAATATGAGGCAGGAGTAAAAATTAGTTTTTCTTTTAAAGACATAGATTCTGGCTTTTTATTATACGTTGAGGACAGTCTAATATTTCAGAAAATACGACAGTAATCCTGGAGACAGCCATAGTGAGGCACGTAGACAAAACTGTAGTTTTATGAACTCTTCGTGTTTGTTGGTAAAGATTTGTTTATTTGTAAGACACTACTGGTTGCTGGTTCGTGATACGGCAGTGTCAGGATTTTGCAATTCCGGTCTCTCAGAAGAAAAGGTCTAGTCAACAGCATTTCTCTGCCGCTCGAGGAACAATAGCCTCCATTTTAAAATTATATGGCTTAAAGGTAATACTGCCATCAGGGCCACGGAGGGGTGCTGCAGTATTACAAAAAAGCCCAGTGATGCCTAACCGCTTACTTTCAGTCCCCCCATAGGAAGTATGGCATCTGTAATATGGATCTGCATATGTGAAACACGGACTTCATTGTACACAGGCGTGCGTTTGTGTGCCATCAGTCAACAACACAACATAAATCTTTGTCCCAATAACAATATGTTACCATTACTGAAAACGTCAGTCTATTATTAGCACACTGTAGCACACTGCATTGCACATAGTTTTACTGTTACTGTAGGTAATGGGGATGTTCTGCTAATCAGGAAGATGAATCATTTAACGATAGCCCTGCTAGATTACGGGAGATTGCTTGTTCTGAGGAAGAAGCTATCATTGAGATTCCCACCCCTACTAATTTCTGGTTTCCATGTTTAGAATTTCTTCCTAACTTGAGATGCTCGCTGTACTAACTAATATGTCAATGTAGAATCCGATGCTTTGAATAAAAACCTACTCATTAGACTTCTGAAACTCTTAATAATTCGTGAACATCCTGAAACTCTAAACTCTGAAAATTTGCTGCTTCTTAAAACCCAAATGTGTTGCTTTAAAAAAAAAAAAATAATCTGAACCCACAACCCTTCCCCCCCAAAAACAAATCCAACAAATGGAAGAAAGGATGAAATTACTTAGGCCTCGAGGGTATTTTTAAAGATACTCTTCTTTTTAAATAATAATTGACAGCTTGTTCTTCATGTCAGAATTGACGAGTTTTGCGTTAACAACTAGTGATTTGTAGTGTGATTAAATATTTTCAGAGCGTTTTGATTTAAAATGCTGTTTGGAAAGATAATTTAAACTGAACTGGTGTAAATGCACATGGAATAGACATCCACTTGTTGACTCTATATGTAGGTGCTAAAAAATGGGCATCCAGCCTATAAAAATCATTATGGTGTTGCTTGCAAACAGGTAATTAACTCAGCGGCTTGAGTTCCTTTGACCATCTCTTTGAAACCTCCTGAACAAATAAACTGTGGTGTTAAGTCTTAGTACTAGTGGTTTCTCATCAGTCTTTTTCCTTTATGCCGGAGAGTGGTTTAGTTTGGTTTGTTTTTTTAAATGAACGAACAAACAAAATACCTACCCGCTTACTGAATTTCTTTGTTGCTTCAGTAGCTCTAGTTTAGGGTGTCAGTAGTCTGAAGACTTAGCAGAGCTGCAAGGCTGCCTGAAGGGAAAGCTGCTGCATGGTGAAGATTTCTCTGCAAATTCTAGGAATTATGTGTGCTCATAAGAGTTGCTGAGGATGATATTGCACATGCCATAAATCCAGATTATGACATAAATTACTTTCATGCCTTAGTTCAGTTTGAAGCAGATATGGTTGCACGTTCATTGAGGTGAGTGGAGCTGCAGCTGTGTTACAGACCCTCTCAGGCTGGGGTTTGAGACTGCTGGCAATGTTGACTGAACTTAAAGTGCAGATACATAAGCAGTCCTGCATCACAGGAGCACAAAATGGGACAAGTAGAACTAGTAATTTTGCTTTTCTTACCAGAAAGACTTGGAGGTCTTGTTGTTGTTCTTCTGAGTTTTTTACTTTACCTTGAAGTATGTTGGTTTATTTTTGTCCTTTTTTTGCCTTTAAGGAGGGTGAACCTTCTGGAAAGAGAAAAGCAGAGGATGATGACAAAGCAAGTAAGAAGCATAAGAAATATGTGATCAGCGATGAAGAAGAAGATGACGATGATTAATACTAAGGAAGTACAAAAGTTGATTTTTTTTATATATATATTTATATATATATTGTACAGTTCTCTTAGAGCAAAAATGTAAGTAACCATAATGGGGTTATTTTGATAAAGAAAAATTCCATTGAAGTCTGCATTTCTGGTGTGAATAAAGTTTTTTTTTGACTTCCTTTTACTTCTTAAGATTTTTCTTACTGCAGCAACTGTTGCACCAGGGATCATCACAATGCCATTTTTTTATCTTGCACAGTACATTTCAGTTTTGAGAACTGTAGCAACTAGTTATCCAAGTGGATTAATGAGTGATTTTTACCAAGTTCATTAGGAGAAACCATTCTAATCTTTATAGAATGCTTAAATGATATTTGACTGGCAAGGGTATGGCGGTTTAGCGTAACAGTATGGAAGAGCTGGAAGAACATACAAGTGGTATACAGTTCTGGGGTTTTTTGGATTTTCCTTATTTCCTGATGACTGTGGACTGTACATTACTATGCTGGTATATTTTGATGACTGAAAGTATTTATCATGTTTGAGTAAACTGAAGTTCCTGCAGTTAGAACAGTTAAGTGATTGCATAAGACATTTATTTTTCATGCATTGAAGCCTAGAATGAAAATCGACATCTTGCCCGAGTGTTAATAACAACAGTAATAATTATTATTGGCACATGCTAGTGATGTAAATGTCAGAGGAAAAGCACTTATTTAAAACAAAACTCAGACATTTCTGCCAGCAGAGATGAAAGTCTCCTTTAAAAGGTGAGATGAACCACAATGCAAAAATAGGTGGTTTATAATCCTATATAATCCTTATGGTGCTATTTCCTGTTGTTCCTGGTTGGGTTTGTGTGTAGGTTTGTTTAGCTGGGAAGTCACTGGAGAATGTTCTGGACAGAATCATTGCTGCTTTGCCACTGATTCTGAACACCTTATTTGATGATGCAATACCAGTTGTAAAGTGGAGAAAGGCTAGAAGAAATACCTGAACTTTTCCACGCTTTGTTTCCAGCATGAAGTATCCCTTGTGTAGTTTCTCTCACTGGTGAGAGAACATTCAGATGTTATCTGTGTTGCTTTTTTAACTGACTTTTCACACAGTCCTACAGTTTGGATGCGACTAACAGAAGAGAACAGAACTACCTTAATGCTACTTTAAACGAAACCATTGACTGATGCTGTGAAAAGTTTATGATGTGGATTTGTGTTACCTAAGGCGAAATAAAGTAGCTGATAGTTACGTGAGAAGGACTGTTACCCCATCTCTCTCCTGCCCAGCTGAATTCTGCTTTTTTATAAAACAGCAGAAGGGTGCAAGTGCCTCATAGTGAGCACTTTGCTCTCATGCCATTCCCTGGTTCTTTGAGATACAGCTTTCAACCTGGACATCTTGCTTTTGTCATCTTTAATTAGGCTAGTAGCTTGTCAAAATACTCCACCTCCCTTTCTCCTGCCTGGAAGGTACGGGAAGTGTTGTAGCTGCAGCGGGATGGAGCTCTCTGCATGTGTTAATGTATTCTGCTGAGCAGCTGACTGCAGGGTAGACATTTGCACGTATGAAAACAAAGTGAAAAATTTCAACTCGGAAATCTGCCTGAGAACCTGTGAGTTCTTGTGCCTCTATAATGTGCAGATAAAACTTTTTTCCATCTGTTGGAATTTTGACCCTGTAATCCTCTTAGTTTAGACCTCTGCAGGGAGCCTGGTTCCTTATTTGAGGTTACCTGCTTTCCATTTGTAACCTTCTCGGGCAGGAAGACGCCAGCTGTTTAGAAAGGGACTCATTCTGTATGGATGCAACGTGCTGTACATTTGTGTAACAGCCTCCCAGATACCTCTTAAACAACAAATTTGGCATATGGAAACACACCACCGTTTCACTGGTGATGCATTTGCTTTTCTGTCAGTTTAATTAACGTGTTGGCTATTTTTATTTTTCTAGATTCCTAAGAGTGAAAATGTTTTAATCACTTCCATAGGTTTGATGCTGAGTAAGCCTTTACTTGGTAAGTGGTCTGCTTTAGCTTCGAAAAATGAGTCTCTCTGTGGATTACAAAGATGAAAAGAAGTAATTTTTTACACTGTCATCTTTTGTAGATTGCTCTTTTAAAGTCTTATTTAAACGTGGAATTTTAGAAAGTGTTTTCTCATCTTAAATTGGTTTAACAATCATCTTGTAATTAAAGTCACTTGAATGAACTCAGCCTTACCCACAATATTTTTTTAGTTGTGAGCCTATTGTATAGTTTTATTTAACTTTATTTAACTCAAAGGCCGTTTTTGCTGTCCCTTTTCTTAGCTTCCAAGTCTGAAAGCGCTGCTTGGAATTGTTTCATTTTACCCAAATTAAAAATGTTAAGCCAAAGGAAAGGGAACGTGGATTGAACTGTGTTTACTTTTGTACTGACTGGTCAGAATACTTCTTCAAGAAAAATTTTTTGAAGAGCTGATACTAAGCTGTGTGAGTACTAGATTTTCTAGTGGCAGGATGTAGGATAAATTCTCTTGAAACAGTCACTGAAAACTGTGCTTGGCTACGTAGTTTTGCCATTTCAAGTATAACCTTCAATTGTATCCTGGTTTCCAGTGTTAACTTGGAGGTTTCGTTCTAGTAACTGGCAGCGTTTTCCACCAGCCGTTTTTCTCCATCCCAGCCATGCAGCTTGGCACAGCCTTCGTGTTGCAGCACAGCTGCCGGCCCGGGGAGCGCCCGCTGAAAGGGGCAGCCGCTCCTGCACTCCTTCCTCCTCAGAGCTGCAGGTTTGGTGATAACTAGCCCAGCTCAGTGAGGCAGCTTGCTAAACTGTCGGGACATTTCTTTTGCGCTGGTTCTTGCGTTCCCTGCCAGGCAGTGCCTGTGGAACTGCCCCGCTGGCCGTGGGAGCATCTGCGCCAGTGCAGCCAGTTGGCATTGTCCTGACTTGGGGGACATCAGGTGGGGGCGATTGCTTTGGCAGAGGTAAACATTGACTCGCTTGCTTTTGGGACGTTACCCTGGCCGTGCAGAGAGAAGTGAATGGTTTTCTACCAGTGTAGCTGCCTGGCCTGGCACATGGAGAAGTTGGCTGGGGGCAAGGGGAAGCGGAGGTGAAGCAGGACAGATCCTCTATAAGGCAGCACGATTTTAGCTCAGCTTTGATACAGAGCTGCAGCCTGAGGAATGTTAAACATGAGATGAAGTCATGGGCGTTTAGTTCTCAGCCAGCAGGCCCCGGGGTCCTCGGTGTCGGCCCGCTGTGGGGTGCTTTTGTTTAACAGCATTAGCTGCTAAAGCTCTCTGGGCGGTGTTGAATGTATAGAGATTGTTACATGGGAATTGTCGAGAAGATTATCTCTTTCTGATAAATGTGCTTTTAGGTTTTGCTGTAAGAGGTGCAGTGCCTTACATTTGTGAAACCTGGGTAGGCTGTTCCCATGCTCAGGATCTTGCCTGTGGCTTGACTTGGAAGTGCTTCTTGGAGAGCAAGAATGCCTGCTGCTGCCTGGTGATGCCCTTTGACTTGGGCTGGGGTTTTTTTAGTACTTGTCTGGACGACATGAGACTTGCAGAAAAGCTGCAAACTGGTATTGATTACTAGCTTGTATCTTTAATTGCTTTAAAACTCCTGGGCATTCTAAGGAATTCCATAACCTAAGTAGTTGAGAAGATAACATAAAATTAAGTAAACTTGTGCTGGAATGATTCTCTTAACACAAAGCCTTTTTATTTTAAATATATATATATTTTAAAAAAAGAATGCTTTGACAAGACTTTTGGTTTCTTGAGGTTTTTGGTGGTTGTTTTTAAATGGTATTTTTATGCTTTAAAAGCCTATGAATCTTAGCTTACTGGGTTGATGTTTGGAATAAATCAGTTATTAGGCTTTTGTTTTGATCTGTGGGGTGTTTCTTTCCATTAAGGCTTAGTCTTGAAGAAAGAAGAGGTGATAGAGCCAGTTTATGAACAAACGTAACTTCATGTCTCTTGGTTATATTGAAATTTTCTGGGAAGCAGTAGCATTCATGATGCAGTTACTGTTAGTCATGAAATCATACCTATGTTGCATTCTTTATTTATTGCAAATTAAAGATAAGTAAAAGCTTATAAAACAGTGGAAGTATTAACTAACATACCCTCTTTTTTTATATATCCTGTAACTGAGTCAGATTATATCTCATTTTATATGGTTTCGTGCTTTTCCTGTTCTTTGCAAGATACCTCACTTCAGAATGTAACTGTGGAAGTGAGGTGCTAATCTTAGCATGGTAATTTGGCAGTTTTCTGAGGTTTTTCTTCTTCAAGTGTAAAGATGTATGGTAAACATTCTGTACAGGACAGGTTCTCATGAGAAGACTCATTACTGATCTTATGATAAAAACATTTTTGGAAAATTTACATGGATGCTGAAGGAACACTCTTATTTTCAATATGTAAAGGAAATAAACATTAGGGTTTGGGTAAGAGCAGTACCAGCGCTTCCAATTCAGGTGTTTAGTGCCCTTGTATTTAGCGTCCGTGTGCTTGGCTGGGGGGTGTAATTTTGAGCTCTATAATCCTGCTGTAGCTGTTGGTCCAGTGTTGGTTCTGATTGTGTTGACTGCCTGCAGCTTTGAGGTGTGTTTACTGGTATAGAATAAAGTCATTATTGAAACTGCATGAGCTTGCTATCTCCTAGTCATAGTTTTCAGTTTAAAAATAAACTGCTACTTGGACTAGGCTTTATTTGTGAAGGGAGGAGTGTATCCCAGAGAAGATAAGGAAGGATCAAGCCTAAGTGGTGTGGCTAAAACATGGTTTGTTTATTGTTGGTTTTCTTTTCTTGTTTTTCCTTCTTAAAATGAACTGGAAAAACCTCAGACACCAAAATCACACTTTTGCAATTTAAAATTGACCCTGGGCAGCTTGTGTGTTTCCAGAGTCACACCTGATAATGTTAGGGGGTTTCTCCTTTCTTGCAAGCGAGTTAATCTGTGTTGGTTTAAGGGAAGCTATTAATTTAGACTCTGAAAAGCATACTTCCTTAATTAAAGACAGAGCTTTCACATTTTTCTGAGAGGATACCTCATTTTATATTAACATTAACACAACTTGAGTTACTAACTCTTTTCCATACCCAGCTTGCTGCACTGTTTACATCAGATCAGTAATTCATCTTCTGGATTGAATTTCCTGTGTTTTTTGTCTCAGTACAGGTTTTTCTGGTGATTAGAAAAGGAAATGAGAATATTCTTTCTTTGGGGAAAAAAAAAATGCAAAATACCAACTGTCATTTTGAGAAGCATTGGTGATCATTTACAGCCTCATGTCTGATGATGAAACGAGGCTTAAATAACAAGGACAGAAATAGTGGAGTGTTAGCTTACTGACTAAAAAGGTTTGTCTCTTATTCTTCCCAACAGTTCTGTGACTTGCCTTGGGGTGTTGATGGTGTTCCTCTTTTCCTGGAACTTACACCAAGTGCTTTATCAAACATAGTCTAATGTAAAAAGTTCATGGTTTGATAGAACTGCAAATTTTGGCCCAAATATGTTTGAATTCTTTCATCAGTCTTCTGAAAATGACTGGGACACGTTTGTACATTGAGACCAACTACATTTAGATCAACCGAGTGGGAGAGCGTAGGATACAGATCGAACTCTTGCAGTACCTACAGTAACGACATTTAATCCTGTAGCAACCTCCTCTATTTTAAAAAGTGTTAAATTGATGAAGGCTAAACTTTCAAATTACGGTTTCAGCAAAGTGTGTAAGTTTTCTAACGGTCCGGCTGTGTGCCAATGATCCAAGATACCCAAGATGGGGTCTGTATGTAACAGGGAATGGAAATCACGTGGAGGCGGACAGCCTTCGATCACCAACTTGACTTGACAGGCCTGTGGTTTTTAGGGAGGGCTGACACTTGCAGAAGTGTTTGGGCTTATGGTGAAGGATAGCCAGCCCGAGCTAAAGTACTGTAGAGGTGAAATGGTCGGCATCTAGAATTAACACACGGAGTCCTTAACCCAGTGAACTATAGGTTCCCAGTCTAGGATTTGAAAGCTGCCTTAAGGAAAAAAATATGTCAATTCACCTAACGAGGGTGTATAAAGCCTGTTACAGTCCCCGGTGAGTATTTATGGTAGGTTTATAAAAGATTTTAGAAGTGTTTTGTACAGTGAAAACACTAATTCAGCCTTGACCTGTCACTGTGTGACTAGGCACTGCTATAAAACCAAAAGATTTAGTTGTTTCGGGTAAGAGGGAGATCAGATTCCCTGAGGAAACAAGTTTTCTTGTTCTGAAGTAGGATGTGCAAATCAAGCATGCTTGGGAAGGAAAGGTAGACAAGTATCTTCAGGAAAAAATACAGGAATTGTCCTATAAAGTTATCAAGACTGGTCTTCATTTCAGCACGCAACGAACTGTCCTGTTACAGGGCGTGCCTGGTCACTCCGTATTAATTTCAGGTCTGTACTGAAACTTTTCCAAGAATTTATGGAACAAGCCAGCAAGCAGCAATACAGCCGCCTTATGGGCGGGTTGTGGATAGGGTCTGCCAGAGCCCAGAGCGAGGAGTGCAGCCTTATAACGGGCAGCAAGTGCTGGTGCCCAGTCAGCTTCTGTGAGCTGGTTTAACCTCCAGCTTAGGAGAGCAAAGTCCAGCCGAGCCCAGCACCCTTAAGGCATTGCTAACCCCTGGGTCCGAGTATTCCAGTATGGGATTATGTCTTCAGCTGTACTCGAGCGCTTTTTCTCTTGCAGTCATGTTTAGTCATGGATAGCGGGATATATATATAGTGAATACATTGATTTTTATCTTGACAGCCAGCCAACTTCATCTGGCTGCCTGTACTCTAGAGACATGTTGGATAGGACGTTGCTGTAAATAAAGAGGTTTGATAGGTATTAAAATATCCACATCTGAGTTAAAATATACTTAATTGCAATGGGATGAAAAAATGACAGGGAAGGGCGATGAATATTCAAGGACAGCAGGAGTTGTCCTATATTGGCCGAAAGAGACCCAGAGTTTTCTGCAGCTCTGACTGGCCCTGTTCTTATCACAGGAGTAACATCTGTGCATCTATTTAGGTTATTTATAGTGCTTGTCTGGTTGATAATTAGGCTTGTGACTGCTTTAACCATTTAGGTAATGTTTTCCCAGGACCTCCACTGGCAGGTGGCTGCTTTTCTGCTTTTGGAATAGAGTGTGGTAGAAAGCTCCTTCCGAAGGGTCCCTTCCTGCCCATCAGGTCGGGTCAGTGGTTTGATGCTGCAGGCAGCTCAGTCCACTGAGCTGTATTTTCCTGTGATCCAAGTGGTCTGCGTTTTCTTTTGGAAGCAGTTCCTTCCCAGTTGCCATGGGTGGAGGCTTTTCTGTTGTGAGCTGAATGATACTGCTATTTTCACAGCGGCAGAGCACAAAGCATTTTTTTTATGTAAGAGCAAAGACTTGGAGGTTTCATACCTCTGCTGTTGTTAAGGGCCTTGTCAACAGTGAGCTCTGGGAAGCTCCTCAGAACTGTTAATTGCTGTAATTGCAGGTATGGTTAGGCTTGTAGAGCCACAGAGTATCTTGAGTTGGAAAGGACCCATAAGGATCATAGAGTCCAACTCCAACTCCCTGCTCCTCGCAGGACTACCTAAAACTAAACCGTATGACTAAGAGCATCACCCAGGTGCTCCTTGAACTCAGACGGGCTTGGTGCCGTGGCCACTTCCCTGGGGAGCCTGTTCCAGTGACTGACCACCCTCTCGGTGAAGAACCTTTTCCTGAAGTCTGAACTTGCCCTGATGCAGCTTCATTCCAGCTGCTGGTGTCCTGTCGCTGGTCATCGGAGAGAGGAGATCTGCATCTGCCCCTCCGCTGCCCAGGGAGGCTGTGGGCTGCGTGAGGTCACCCCCTAGAGCTGCCTGCTGCGTTCTAAGATGTGTCATTTTAGATTGACTGAATCAATTGTAAATAATAGGAGCATGGACTTCATCTGCTTCAACGACTGGTGTTTTGATAATATCTTGAAATACTTTCTTCTGAAAAAAACCTTGTTCAGAGAAGTTGCTAGAGAATATTGATGGGCTTTTCTTTGCTAAGAAGGAGATGCTGTGCTCTATTGTTGTGGTCCCTGTGTTGATAGTACATATGGCTGTGGGAGATCCCTCCACTACCAGTGAGCCAAATTTTGTATGAGGGGTAGATAAGGGGGGGATTGGTGTTTTATCAGTTCCATTTTTTTCATGTATATTCATATCTATGAATGTATATTTTCCATATAATCCTCATGTCTTTGGACATGGTCAAAAACTTTCTTTGTATCTACAGATGAAAAGGCTTTCTGAACTTGATTGCAAAGTGACCACACTTAAAATGAGAACATTTCGCTGATCTGTGGATGTGTTACCCTTTTACAAATCCTGTTTGATCTCGTGGAACTAAATAGGATTATTCTGTCTCTCAGACTTTCTCAAACACTAAACCTGGAGTAGCTGCTGGCGTGTAGTAGGCAACACCATGTATGTGGTTGTCTCTCCAAGATTTAGTCCTTTCACAGCATGACATTATTGGGTGCTGGGGAGAACTAAACCTGTGAATGCTGCACTGCCAGTTTGAAGACTTGAGTCATCTTGTAATTCGGCACGATACTGGACTTCAGGGCTGTCATGTTCCTTAGGTATTTTCTACCTCTGCTCCTGTGTTTTTAAATTTTAGGACAACTTTCCCTTCAATTAGCCAGCAAAGGTTTTGAGTAAGCAGGATTATCGGAGCTCTTTCAAGTCAATTTAAATGTCCTTAATACATGTGACTGACATTTGTTAAAGGCAGTTTTGGATTTACGTCATGTGAATTATATAAATGTGTAATGCGTTGTGATTGCAATATGTTCATTACAAATACTTACAGCCCTGCATAAGGCACTTTAGCTGCATGGAGCAGTGCTTTTAAACGTGATTTCTGTCTCTGAACTTATTTGCAAGGGATCCACATCACCTAACGAAGAAAAGCTGGCCAGCTGTGAATAGGCTTTGTCGGCTGTGCAGAAGGCTAATACTACTGGCAAAAACTGAGGCTGCACATGCGAAAAGGTTGAGAGTGCTCACCCGGACACTTGGGACGGTTCATAGTTTTGTATGTAGTACTGGGTATGACAGTATTTTGCATCTGAAATACACTTGGCTGCGTAGAAAGAATGCAATTCCCAGAAAAGCTGGAAGTTTTTTTAAGGGAAGAAAGTATTTTGAGGCATGTTTCATAAATGCCTTTGAGCCCGTCTTTATCCCCTCTTTGTTTTTGCCTTCCTTTCACAACATCTTATTAAATCTTTTCAGACCTTCCTAGGCCAAACAGGTTTTTGTTGTTACACAACGTCATCCAAGGTGTGCTGGCGGATCAGCATTGGCGGTGAGCTAGAAACAAGAGCTCAAGCTTTTTGACACAGTTAAGAAGACAAGGTGTAACATTTGAGTTGGGGATCTCTGGTTGTAGTTTGACAGATGCATTGCATGCTGCAGGGCTGAACTCTGAGCAAACAAGCATTTTTTTCAGCAGACTGTGATTATAAAATTCAAAAAGGCTACACAGCTTTCAAAAGTTGTTGGAGATTTTAGGTAAACTGGCTTTTTTAAGGCCTTTGCTATCGAAGGGGTCCAGCTTTTAGATGTTTGTTAAATCGGGTTGTATAGGTGTTTCAAAAACCTGAAAAGCTGAAATAGATGGAATAGATGGGGGGGAAAATCTGTTGTTCTGGAAGCAGAGAAATAGCAGAACTCTTAACAGGTGTTTGATCTAGCAGAGGGGCTTTGTTGGATGGAGCTGTGGCTGTCTGAATCTGCAGTGCTTGTCACCTTCCCTGGGCAGAGCCCTGCAGGACTGTGCAAGGGAGATGTACAGAATGTGTAGGGGGGAATGAAGGCACAAGTCACAGTCGTTTGTAGTGTATATTATATCTTGGTCTTGTACACAGGGGTTTGCTGCACCTGAGTTTGAGAGGCGGAATGTTATATCTTGTTCTTTGGAAAATGTGGTAATTAATGAAGTGGGCTCACAAATGAAAAAAACCCAAGCATGCCCTGTCTTTCTATAAACACACACTAATTACTCAGAAGTACACAAGCTGTCTGCCAGACGGATGTGTTTTTCAGGACATGATTCCAGATGGTTCTTTCTAAACCATACAAATATATGTATTTTAGAACTGGTAACAAAGACGACTGTAAAATAAACTGAAAACTTGCATAAAAAAAATTAGAACGCATACCAATAGAATTTAGGCTGAAAAATTATTTGTATTCAACAACAAAAGTATGTGATACTTCACATATGTGCACACGCACAGATTCTGTGTCTTTGCCAGCTCCAGGCTGGGCCCTGCCCGTGGGTCACACCAGCCCCACACAGCACTGCAGCCTGGGGCGAGCGGCTGGGCCCTGCCCGGCGGGAATGGGCCTGGGGGGCTGCCTGGGCCGGCTGGGCATGAGCCCCCCGGGGGCCCGGGTGGCCAAGGAGGCCAGCAGCGCCCGGCTCGTGTCAGACACAGCGTGGCCAGCGGGGCCGGGGCAGTGACCGTCCCCCTGCGCTGGGCACTGGTGCGGCCGCCCCTCGAATCCTGGGGTCAGCGCTGGGCCCCTCACTGCAGGGGGGACACTGAGGGGCTGCAGCGTGTCCAGAGCCGGGCAGGGGCTGGGGAAGGGGCTGGGGCACGGGTCCCACGGGGAGAGGCTGGGGGGGTTCAGCCTGGAGAGGAGGGGGCTCAGGGGGGACCTCATCGCTCCCCACAGCTGCTGCAAGGGGCTGCAGCGAGGGGGGGTCGGTCTCTTCCCCCAGGTCACAAGTGACAGGACAAGAGGAACCGGCCTCAAGTTGCACCAGGGGAGGCTTAGATTGGAGATTAGGAAAAATGTCTTCGCTGGAAGGGTGGTCAGGCACTGGCACAGGCTGCCCAGGGGTGAGGTGGAGTCACCGTCCCTGGGGGTGTTTAAAAACCACACAGGTGCCGTGCTCAGGGACATGGTTTAGTGGTGGGCTTGGCCGTGCTGGGTTAACAGTTGGATGTGATGCTGCTCTCAAAGGTCTTTTCCAACTGAAATGGTTCTATGATTTGCACCCCACCAATTCAACCAAGCTGTGCATCCCTGCGCGTGCAGCATGCTGGGTGCCAAGCGGAGCCCTGTGCTAGTGCAGCACGGCTTCTCGCACCCGGCTGGCCAGTGCTGGCCGGCCACATGCATGTCTTCCCCTATTAGTCATTTGTTTATCGTTCCATCTCGATGGCTGAGCTTTTGTGGTGTGTTTCTGCTCTCGCTAGGCAGGGCTGCACTTTTCCGTGTATGAAATGTTTGACTGTTGCATAAGTTATGGCCTGGTAAGTGTTTTTCAGACGAGGTGCAATTCTGTTCTGCTCCAAGACAGTGAGTTCACAGGCAGGATCCTGGGGCTGTTGATAGCACTGGGGTTTATCCTGCGCGTGAAGCCTCGCCGAGGCTCAGGTTGTGAGTTTGGGGCCCTGGTGTGACATGGCAGGGGAGGACCAGCTGGGGGGCCTGCTGTTAGATGGATGGAAGCATAGCTTACAAATTTTATGAAAAGTTTACTTAAATGTTTAGAAAGCAGGAAAATGTTTGCTGAGATGTATGGAGTTGCAGACGTATGGCCAAAATTCTGCAGGACGGAATACTGAGTGCTTTGCTTGGTTCTTGGGTTGCTCAGCATGAAACATCCATGGTTTTAGGTTCATAGAAAAATGGGTTTGGAATTGGACCTCCATGCTCTGAGACAGGATAAACTTGGTGTAAGCCTTCCTGACAGCTTTCAACCTGTAAATTCTCAGTGATGATCATGCTGTTTAGCTGTCTCCAGTTTTCCAAAGGTTTTTTGAATCTTAGCTCACCTTTTGCTACAGCTTCAGTCAGTACACTCTCTGCTTTTGGGGGACAAGGACAAGCTGCAATTTTCATAGCTGTTTTTTGACCTTTTTTAAAGATGTGTTGGTGTCTCTCACTGAGTTGTGGACCACCGAGCTCTTGCCAGCTCCCATTTGTTTGGACTTCTGGATTATTCCTGCCTCTGGAAAAAAAACCCTGTATCCTGAGTCCTTACAGCTTAAAGGTCTTGTCTGTCTGTATGTGAGGAGACTGTTTTGCGAAGGTGAAGCAGGCTGCGCGTTGCATGAGGTCATATGGAGATGGCAGGTGACATCTCTGAGCTTTGGTGTGACCCTTGATAACACCTTGGCAGAGCTCTGATGTGAAAAGCTTAGATTGCTGCTTTGGGCTGGCTATAACCAGCCCGTGTCGCCGTTCATCAGTTTTAGGGTTTCAGAAGGGAACGGGGCAGATTAGGAGAGCAGCACATGAAATTCTTGTCGTTGGGCAGCTTTTTGGTTCTTGTGACCGGTTTCCATGGCAGAAAAATACACAGCTTTGGTTAAACCTGTTATGTGTGACTTTGTTGTTGTGCTCTAAAATGGTTCCTGTATTTAACAGCAGTGTTGAGCTGTGTAAAATCTGCTGTTGCCAGATAGCGAGTGGGTGTTGTGCCAGTGTGTTTGTGCAGATAGGAACTGCTCCGGCAGCTGAAGGGCAGCTGGCAGCTTTCCTGCCTTGTCATGCATGCTGGCGCGCGTGCTCTGCTGCCTGGTGAACTGATTCACCGCACCAAAATAACGTGCTGGGCCGGGGTGTTCTTGTGAACCCCACTGGCATGTCAGCGTGATCAGGGTAGAAAATGAGTTTGCCTTCAATTTGCACCTGGGAGTTGGGAGTTTGTGTATTATTAATATGGAATAAGAGGGGAATTTGTATTTTGAGCTGAAGATCCCAGCATATGCCGGGACTCCTCTTGTCCAAAGCCATGCATCTTTGGGAAAATAAGTTAAGCAGTGATTTTTTGCTGCCAGATCTACCAAGGTGATCCCACAGGTGTGTTTCCTTGGGGTTCGGTGCAAATATAGGGGCTTGCGTACTATGTGTGCTTTTCCACTAGCAAAAGAACTCCTGTAATCCCAGTGCTGATCAAATTATAATCTGTTCAATAGCAACACCTCATGGCAGTTTTTCTTTCTTTTTCTGAAAATCTGCCGACTCTACAGCACAAGAAGAGCGGTTCACAGCTGCCGTTTGGAGAAAGGTGGCGGCAAGGAAGGGTTTCAGATTTTGTAGGAGTGAGGGGTGTCCTTAGGGAATGTTCGTAGTAAAAGCCTGATCATTTCCCCGCCAGCAAATCCGAGGCGCTACTTTCTGAAGCGGAGGGATAGCTCACATAAATCCCATTCCTGTGTTGGATGTGGGCAGCCTGCTGCACTACAGCAGCTCTGGGAGCAGCCTCAGAGGTACCGGGGCAGCCATGCAGACCACCTTCTTGCCAGGGCACTCTCTGTGCTGCATTCCCCCTCTTCGCTTTGCATCCTCCAGGTTCTCTACAGAAGTCAATAGTGCTGTCGTCTTTCTGCTCGCGCTACATTCTGAGGCAAAGTGGGTATTTAGCAATGGTTTTAATCTTTAAGTAAAATGTTGTCACGTTTGTTTCTGTTTTGAAGAGCAGCTGAACACCTTGTTTCTCTCCCACCTCCTTCCACTTCCCCAGCTCTCTGTCACAGGCTGCTGAGGTGCAGAATTGCTCTATCCGTGACTGCTTTTAACTGATAAGAGTTAATCACCACCTTCTGCAAAATGGCCTGCAATGTCTTTTCTCTCTCTTGCTCTTCTGCTGGCCTGCGCTGTTCTCCTTCATTTTGATTTATAGCTCTGCACATGGGTATGTTAATGGAAAAACCTTGAAGGGACAGATTGTGTATGCTCAGACAGCCACTTCAGGAAGAGTTGCATTTAGCTGCTTAGATTTCCATGTATGTACTGCATTATGGCTCAGTGGAGCAACCAGGCTGTGCATTTAATTTAGTAAATGTCTTTCCTAACCTGTCACAGTGCTGCTTGTTTTCACTAGAGCATATGCTCTGATGGGGGCTGTTGATTCAGCAAAAATAATGATAGCCAGTAGAGCTATCAAATGCTCCAGAAATAGTTTATCACATAAATTATTCAGTGACTGTTGCGGTTTCTTATCACATAATGTGTTTGACCACTTGGAGGTTGGTCTGCTCCTGTGCAGAAGCTTGCCAAGGGGCCTTTTCTGCTTCATCCCCTTTGGTGCAGGCACAGAGGTTTCCCGTGCTCCTCACGGGCGGTACAGGTGGGGAGGGGAGAGGCTGGAAGCTCTGGGAAAGGCTTGGAGTCCTCTTAAAACAATTTCCAGTTGGAGCCCTCCAGTGAGCGAAGCCATAGAGAGCCCCTTGGAGCTGCAAACTGTGCATGTTAAAAAAGTTACCGCTCACTTTTGCCCAAGAGTTGGGCAGTGCGGGAGTTGTGCCAGCAGAAGGGATCCTGGAAGGTGCACTGGGTGGTGACCAGCTAAAGTGGCTGGCTGTGCCCAGAGCTGGGCTTGCGCAGCTTCTGGGGCTAAAGGAGCCATGGGAGGGGGAGGTGACCTCCAGCAGAAGCCAGCGGGTCCACTGGTGGTTCAGGCAGTGAGCATCTGGCCGGGTTGCAGTGTAGGGTTGCACCAGCTCTGCCAGCAGCAAACCAGGTCAATAGGTTCTCATGCACTCCAGTAATTTGTTCTTGCCTCCTGCCACAGCAGCTGTAGAAATCAAGAAATTTAGGTTCAGAAGTCTGTGGCGGGTCTCTTTGGGTGAAGAGATTGTGTGTCTCATGGTTTTCTACAGAAGGTTTGTTAGCTGTCTGATGTGACACATCTATACTTGTGTCAGGGCTTGTGGGTTTTGGGGGTTTTTGTTTTCTGGGCCAGGTAAGTTATTCATGCAATTCATGTAAACCTTCTATGATACTGATAAATGAGTTATATACCAGGTACTGAGGGCACTGTGTAAAACTGCACTGAAGAAAGATCTTTTGTTGTCTTCTGTGGTTGTCCCTGCCACCTGCCTGATTTGACACTGTCTCCCCATGGGAGCAGCCTTTTCCCTTCCCCAGTGCCGGAGTCAGCCTACTGGGGATGTGCAACATCAAACCACCTCCTGATGCTGGTGGGTGGCTTGGATGTTGATCTTGGTAAAGGTAGGCAGTAACAGGGATGGGTATGTTGGGAGTGGCAGAGAGACCCCCAGGACTTTGGATTTTTTTCCCAAAGGGACCTTTGTTGGGTTACATTTGAAATAGTTGGCTTATCCCTCCTCTAGTAGCTGGCTGCTGGGCAGTGCTTTTAATGCATGAACATCGTAACAACATGGTGAAAATCCCGGTTTCCCTTTCAGAAGGGAAAGATCAAGCCTGCTTATCTGCCTAGGGTGGTATCTCTGCACTACATTGAGGTGTGTTCCCTCACGGGCCGAGGCTGGAAGGCAGGCTGTCCTCTGCAGGCACCCAGCGCTGTCCTTGCCTGTTGGGCACTGCCTTTTCCCTCAAGCTCTGCAGCTTCTCCCAGCAGCTTCTGCAGTATTTTAATCCAGTGCTGCTTGGGATGGTGAGTGGCCAAAGTGGCTGGTTAACCCTTGCTCTGCCAGCCCAGCACTGTTTCCTTGGCGTTGAGATGCCTCCTAGTTGGTGTCTGGTGGAAATGTTGGTTTCTGTGGTGTTTTAGATGCATCCGCTCTTGCACCCTTTTTGAAACAGTCATTAACAAGATGTGGGTCCTCTTAGATACATGAAGAAAGGTGGTGGCAAGCAGAGAAGGTGAAGCTGTAATCCTGGCCTTGCTCCAGGATGCTGTCGTGGGTGTGCGGAGCTTAGGAGGCACCGTTGACGGGATCACCTCCCACAGCCCTGTACTTTTCCATGGCCACTCATTTGAAAAAGAGGGGAGATGAGGCTTCCCTTGAAGGGGTCTGGGATACACAGGGGTCTGCAGGCTCTGCTTCACTGCCCAGCTTGGGAGGGCTCTCAGGGGACTTGTCCAGCTGAGGACCTGCAGAACAGCCTGCTCCTCAGCCTGGTCAGTACTGCTGACTCTGTCGTGGTGGTTCGGTGGGAATCGGGGGGGTGAAGGACAGGGCTGTTCTTGCAGTGGGCTGGTGTGGGTGTAGTTTCATGGGGCAGGCACTTCGGTGGCAATGTTCCCCGCTCCACCCTTGGCTTCTCATCCCAGCTTCTGGAACTGAGTTAACCTCCCCTCGTGGTGATGCAACTGTGCGTGGGACTCTGCACTGAGCAGGTCTGCGTTTAAAGCAGAACACAAAACTGATTTTATCTTTCTTGCTTTTAATATTATTAATTTTAAGACCTAGATCTCTTCCTCAGTTAGTGAAGCCCCATAAAAAGTTCTGTTGCTGACAGCCCGAGGGGGAGCCTGGTGTGAAGTGAGAAGATGTCAGCCACTTCTGCTGCCCAAGCGGGGTGAACTCCACCTTGCTGCAGAACCAGGCAGGATTTTCATCTTCTTGGTGACTGATCATCCCTAGGTTAGGTGGACCTCACAAGTGTGAGTTTGTGTGGCAGTTTGTGCCGCTCTGCCATCTTGTACACTGAGAATTCAGCAAACTGTTTGGAGAAGGAAGGATTTAAAAGTCACAAGCCAAGAGCTAATTGTCTCCTAAAGTTACCTCGGTGCCTGTAACCACCACTCATCCCATGCCTCTTAGCGGGGTGGGATTCAGCCTGCTCTTAATACATTGGCCTGTGTAGGGAGAACAGGGGGGAACTGCCGCTGGTGAGAATGTCTCACGTACTAAAATGTGACTCAAGGTGCAGCTCAGTGCCATGTTTTCTTTAGCAACAAACCCTTTTGACAAAACAAACCAAAGCCACTTGACAAAATTACTTCTGCTCCAACAGGCTGGTTGCCTCCCTGGTGCTGCTTTGCTGATAGATCTACCTGTGGGGCTACAGTCTGAGTGGGAGTACTGAAATAATCAGTTTATTTTTAGAAGAAATCCTTTTAAAAAGAGGAAAATTTGTTCCTGAACTAAACTCCTTCATTTGTGAGCTGTAGCATCCTTCAGCATCTGATAATATTCCAAAGCAGTAGAGAGCATTACCGGCCTTGCAAATGTGTGTCTGAGAAATCTATCTCCACCCTGAAACCAGGGGGGAGGAGAGGAGGCACTGTATTTTTGGCAAAGGTTCCTTCGTGTATTTACATTTTCTGCTGAGACGAATTGCCTGTGATGGCCAAATTGGAGTGATTCAGTTCGTTTGGGTTTTTTGTTTTTCTCTCCAGCCTTGTGGTAGCTCTGCAGCCCTGCACGGGGAGGCAGATCTGAGGTTGTTTAAATACTGCTTACTTTCGCAGTTGTATCACAATCCTTCTGGATCTTTCCTCCTGCCAGTGAATCGATGCTTAAATATCTGTCGCCTGGCAAGCGTTCAAGTTAATTGTTAGGGTCAGCTTGTTGTTAATAGCTGAGAAGACCACGCTGGACTGCCTCGGCACCCTGAGGGCACGGGTACTAGCCGGGTTGGTGAAACACAGTTGGGAAAACCCCTCTAAAAGCCAGCTGTGGTACCAGTCTGTCCTTAGGAGAGGCGAATGAGGCAGGTAAAGCTTAGATGTGCACCACGGTGGTTCATCGGGGCAGGAGCTGATGCCCTGCTTCCTCAGGTAGATGTTTTGGAGCTGTTGTTGAACTTCCCGCTTTGCAGCGCAGTCCTATCTCCCCCAGCAGTGCCAGGTCTCCCTCTCCGAGGGCAGCAGCACGTGTGGAGCGAGGGCAGGAGTCGCAGCAGTGATTCTGCTCCAGGTCAGCTGGCTTCTCCCACAGCCCCTGAGTTAGGGTGGCTCTGCCAGGCCCAAAGGCTGCCTGAAATCCCACGCTCAGGACAAAGCCCAACGCGTGGAGCGGAGCAGCACGTTGCAGCAATAATCAGTGTGCCATGGTGGCTTAAAATAGCTGCTGCCCTGGGGCTGTTTGAGGAAGGACAGGGCTAGGAACCTGGGCCGCCTTCTCACAAACCTTCTGGCTGCACAGATGTGCCAGGCGAGCCGGCGTGGTGGCTCCTAGGTGGGATCTGGGATCTGTTGAGAAACTGCGCCTGAGAAGGGAGCTGCTTGCGAGACTAAAGTTTACAGAACAAGGTGTAAAGCACATGGGCGGACATCACTGTAGGCATCCAAAGTCATGCCCCAGAAGGTATGTTGCTATTCTGACTTGCAGTTTACTTTCAAGATGTTACTCTGACCAGGTTTTTTAATTTTCTTTCATTTCAGCAGCTGAATGAATGTGTTTCTCTCATGAGAATGCACTGTACCAGGCAGAAAGGAGTAACATCTGGAGTGATACTAATTCGGGCGGTGCCAGGCTTTTCATTGTCATGGCAAAGGGTCTTATGCGGCATGAAAATAAGATGAAATCTGCTACCTTTTCCATCACCAACTTCAGCAATAAATGCAGCATCCACCAAGGACTGCGAGTCCTGGCATTCGTTCTGAGAAAAGCAGTGACGCTGCGGGGCCATAGCAGATGGGTTACACACAGGTAACTTAACCCAGCAATAGTAAGGGGAAACTGGCTTGAACATGAGAAGGTCACGTTGCGTTGCCTCTCTGGTTTCCCAAGCTAAGGCCCACTGTGTGTCCCTGAAAGACCTAGGTAAAGCTAAAATTAAGTCAGTCAGATAAATATTTATAGTACATATGTTAGGATATAATCCTCAAGGGGTCTGATTGCTCTCCCTGTGCTCCGCAATGTGCAAAAGGGGAAATAATAGTGCTATAAATACAGTCATGATTAGCTAGGTCATTACCTTAGGGTTGTTTATGGTCATTCTCTGGGGCTAGAGTTGCAACAGTGAAAAAAATTAACAGGGAACTGAAGAATCAGTAGAGGGTGATCCCTTTGCAAACGATACTTCAGTTACGAGGCTTCAGTTGTGCAACAATTCATCATTACAGTAGCAATCAGGTTTAAAGTCCTTGTATATGCAAGTCATGGCAGCAACTAAGTGTGGTGTTTATACTGGCTGGTCAGACCATTTGTTGCAGTTTCTTTGGAGAAGCCTTGGCCATCAGCTCTTTTGGTTCATTTGTGGTGGGGGTTTTTTTAGTTTCTTTTCCCTAACATTAGAAAATAAAACCATACACAAGATTTTGAGGATTTAGGTAAAAATAATAGAAGTATTGTTATTTTTCAACTGTCAGTTTTCCACACCGATCTACTTAGACAGCTTCTGAAGTATTTAATACACAAAGTGCATTTCAGTGCTGCTGAGTATGTGCTTCCCTGGAACAGGCTGCTCCAATTTCAGTAATAAAGTGGATAGAATTTGCAAGAATTAAACCAGGCTTGCATAGAAAGTAAAAGGATCTAACTTTCTTACACCCATGATCCCCAGCTTCTGTAGGAAAAACTTTGAGGATAATGTACTGCTCCTTTTACCACGAAGTTCCTGGTATGTGCAAGTCTTGCTGAGAAATGTTTAGTTTTTAATTTGATGCAATGATCCCCCCACGGAGGGAGGGAGGCTGGCTCCCTGGGTGAGGAATGTGGGGGTGTGCTTCCTGCCCGCAGCTGCACCAGCCTTTCTGCTGGCGTGTTGGGAAGCACTCTCCAGAAGAGTCAGGAGGGAGTTGTGCAGAACGATGCTTGCTTTATTTTCTGAGGGGGAAGCCAGCATGCATGCAGGGACTCTTCATCCATCCTTTTTCCTGTCCGGTAGCTTGAGCCCAGGTTACCTCCTTAGTGTCATTTAGTCTGTACTTGTTAGACCTTGGCAACCTTGCTGCTTTAATTCCTGTTTCTCTAGAGTTAACTCTGAAATTAAGTTTCTGTACAATAGCAACTTTTATAGCCGTGGAGACGTTTTGGATAAGCGTGTATTGTTTATCCTACACATGGCACCAATCCTGAAATAAATCTGTTTAGCTGGTCCATGCATAGTGTTTTACTCTATGCAGATAGTACATAGGGTATCTTTAGGGTCACGACTATATTTAGTATGTCGTACTGAAACATCTGACAGCCAAAAGGTCTGGGTTGTGGGCACTCTGACTTTTGAGTATCAACAGCAGGCTGAAACTCTCTCCTGTGTCATTGGTGTTTGGGCTACATAAACAGCAAAGAATTGTTTCTGTTTGAATTTATGCCATCGCTCTCTTGCTGATTTTCAGCTTTCCATGATAATAGGAGCTCTGGAAGAGAAGGAATAAAATCCTTTGTGGAATATAGTAGCAATGATGTGGATGAAGTAAGTGGACAAAGTGTGCTGTGAGCTGTGTTCTGGCCTGGGACTCCTTGGATCTACAGCCGGTTGTCCCAGTGTATCTGAATATGCATACACCTGTGGCTGTCAGCGTGATAGAGAAGTACCCTGTAACAGCGACCAAGCAGCTTGCCCTCACCTGGAAAGAGAATGTCATTTCTCTACTGTAAATCATGTTTGGCACAAGTTTTATCTAGTTTCATCATTCATCTTCACACCTAACTTCCTACACTCTTTTTCCTTTGACCTCTGTTTTGGATCTTGCTTTTGTGGTTGTGTACTGTTGTGTTGCATGGGCGGCTGCAGTCACTCCCCAAACACCTGCTGAGCTCTGGAAATTTTATCACAGATCAGTCAGTGTCACGTGGTGGGACTAGATTATACTGAAACAAAATCCTCTTTACGTCTCTTTTTTTTTTTTTTTTTTTTCCCCCTTAGGTGAATAGCTGAAAACAGCCTTGTTCAAACAGACCTCCCACAGAAGCCTGTACGAGTCTGGCAGACATTAGAGATGGAATAAGTGCTTCATGAATTGGTTTTGACCCTCTGATAGCTCGTACCAGCATTAAAAAAAAAAAAAAAGGCGCTACCCTTTCTTCACTGAAGAGCTTTCAACTTTGTACTTGACAACTGCATTTATCTGATCATGTACAACAAGACTGATTTTCATGCAATTTTGTTCTGATGTCAAGCCATAAAGCAGCCTGCAGTCTGATCCCAGAAGACCTTACCCAGCACTGGCTGCTGGCTGCAGCAAACAGTGATTTCTTGCGAATAATTAAATCCCTGGGGAGCATCAATTGCTGGGTTCCTAATATCACATTTAGATAAGAAGGAGGAACTGTAGGTGATGCAGGAGAATTGCTTTGAAGAATCTGCTGTCTCTCTAAAGCACTTTCTAACTGAGGGTAGATATCTATCAAATCTTCCTCTTGCCAATTAAATTTAGGGCTGAAATTGTTGCTACTGTAGAGCTTCAGGAGGTCCAGCCCTGCGTCAGTACATCAGCTGGTTTCTCCAGTCATCTTCTGGATTGGCGCAGGCTAAGGCTGCGGTGAGACAAGTCCAAAGTACCCCAGACCTGACACGCTCTCCACGCTCCTGGCACCCTTCAGTTGCAGGTACCAGGGCTAAAGCTGGAGTCAAACCTTTCTTGGCAGGTGCAGCCTATTCCATCCCTGCTCAGGGCAGCCCCATGCTCAAAGCCCGTGCTCACAGCATGTGACAGGCTTCCCTGAGCATGTACTCACACTTGCCCCTCACATCAGGAGTGGAAACTTGATGCATCTTGAGCCTTCAAGTCGGAGCAGGGGTGCTTACCCCCCTCTACACATCAAACAGTCGTGTTTCAGAAGAGCTAAACACTCGCAGATTTTGCCACAGCTAATGGGAGCTGCAGTAAGAGCTTGGCAATCATGGAAATCAAGCCTTCAGTTGCACTCCTGGGAATGAAAGGAGGTGGCTTATCCTGCCATGAACCATTAAAGGCCCCGGTAGTGCGGTGGAAGTGGTTTGTAATAGCAGGAATTCATTTGTTAATAAATTTCCCCTTGCTTGTCCTGTTGCTAATTCCGAGGGTTTCCAGTGCAAGCTCTGCTGTGGGGTAGCCGGTGCTCAAGCTGGGGAAACGCAGCCAAGTGTTTCGGGAGTCTTGGTGGTATCGTGATTCTGAAAAAAAGCTTCCTAGCTCATTTTAGTGTAGATGGGGTAACAGATGTACCTATTTACTAGCTTGATTAGCAGTTTGTTTCCTTCTGGAGTATATGCTGTACAGAAAGAACAGCGGCTGTAATATTTTTAGGAGAGTAAGTCTGAAGATAATAAATAGGAAAGAGGGATTGACTATATAAAACACTAACAGGCAACAGCCTTGCACTGACAGGGAGAAGAAAAATGTTTTAATGGGTTTCTCTGATTACTGAGGAAATCCCAAACTGTGTGTTTTTCTATTTTAGATATCAAAAATACAAAGGCATGGATCTGGAAGGCAGACAGACGGCTACTGGCATTCTTCAGCCTCGTCCAGGTCTCTTGCCAGCAGGAAGAGTCCTGCCAGGAAGAGTGCTCGTTGCTCCTGCAGCCCGCTGTGTAGTGGCAGTGTCCAGCACATGTCCCTTCATGCTCAGCACTGCTTCCCGGGCCCTCAGGCTCTGACTCTGTCTGATGGAGTAAGTGGCTGCAGCTGCAGTGTCACCTTGAGCCATCCCCTGGGCTTCTCAGGGCAGCAGGGGACGCGTGTCCATATCTTGGGGACTTCAGTTCCCAGCCAAGAATCTTAGTGCAAACCTGTCTTTGGCAGCAGCTGAGTGCTGAACTGGTAAATGAACTGACCCAGGTGCAGACCCAGGAGTGGTGGGAGGTGGCTAAGGAGGGTCATGCATCTTTGCGGGGCTGCAACCAGCTCTGCTGCAGCTCATCGGCTGGAGCCCAGCGCCAGCCTGCTCGCCCCCACGTCTGGCTCCTGCTGCTGCATTTTCTGTTCTTGAATTTTCCCATAACTTGTTTCTCCTGCTTATTTTTGGTCTCTTTATCATCGGCCACAACCCCACTGCAGCCTGGCTCTTTGCCCCAGGGGTCCCCTCACCTAACCATCACCGCATTTGGGGACATTATGGCCATCATTTCCTCTGGCAGGGGGCAGAGTTTGCTGTTTGGTCTGTCACAGTGGTGGGTTTTGTGCAACGTGAACAACAGCTGGCCTTTCTGCTCTGCCACACTAGAAGTTGTTTTATAATTAAGTGTAAGACAAGACATGCCGTGTGTTTGTGGGTAACTGAAGCGTGCTGTGAGTGATGGCAGTTTTGAGGCAGGAGGATAAAGTGACTCCAGTGTAATACTTGCCTGCCTGAAGTGCATTCCCAGAGCCTGCAGTATTTGTATAATAATCATGTTTAATGCTGCGTACTTAGCACTCTTCGAAGCACCTTGCAAACATTAACTAATTAATTGGCACAACAGCCCAGTGTGGGAGTTGAGACCAGGGAGAGGATGTTAAAGCAGAGCGGGTCCTCAGGGGAGAATTAAATGGGTAAGATGGGTAACGTTTTATTGCATGACCATTTTAGCACAGTGGAAGAACCCAAAGTGAAACGTATGAGTTGGACAAATGCCTTTCTTGCGTGTTACCCAGGTAGGAAGGAGAAGACGCAAGTTCCAGGAGGCCCAGCTGTGCCCTGAGTGCCAAACCATCGAGGGTCGTGCAGTGCTGCCTTCACAGGCTGTTATTCCAGGGCTGCTTGTGTGCATCAGGGCTCTGTTTTCTAGTGCACATCTAGCAAAGCCGCAACACAAACAGATCTGTTTGCAAAATGAGGCTGTGACTTCCACTGAGTTCTGTAGCTTTTCTGACTTAGTAGGACTTGCCTCTTTCCTTAATGACAAACTGCTGAAGTCTCCTGCCTTTAGGAGTGACCTATGCCTGACATCTTTGCTTGAGGGAGAGCAAGGTGGAGCAGGATTGGTGTTCCTGGAAGAGGTGGGAATATTGGGTTATTTATGGTTAAATCTGAAAATACTGAAAGTTGAAAGAAATAGTACTTAGTTGAAAGAATAAGTCATTGCATCTCACCTGGTTTTTATCCTCTCCTGAATACAAAAAGTTAAATATAATCAGAAATTTCCAAACTGGTGTTTCTTTTGTTATTTTGTTTTGAATAAGTCTGGCTCTTAAATACTAGAGAGGGTTATGAGATTGGTGGTGTTTTCAGAATGGCTTCTCCATGTCAAATATGGAGGGGTGCTGCAGAGCCTCTCCAACAGGCAACAGATCCCTCTGGGAAATGATGGCAGAGCAGAGGCACTGGCACTGAACCTTTGTGCTGTGTCGTGGTCACAAGTGGAAATCAAGTTTCGTAAGTGGAAATCCAAGTCCAAAATGAAGCAGGGCATAGCCCTGTTTTCCCTTATGGCCTCTGTTTGTACCGAATCGGTGCCCAGGCTGTCAGAGCAGCACTCTGTCACATGCAGCGCAGCACGCGTGACTGCAGGGCTTTGGCTAGGGAAAGCTGTCAGCTGTGCCCAGTCCTGGTGCAACTTGTTTTCATAATCCACATTCAAGAGAAAAGCATCAACTTTTTTTTTTGGTGCTGTGATTAGACTGCTGCCCTGTCCTTTATTGGGACTGACCCTGAATTCAGCTTCAAATAGCGCCTTGTAGGCAGCACTGCTGGTGCCTGCTGGGGCAGCTCTAATGCAGGGGCACAGGCGAGGGCTCTGCCCTTTGCTGCAGGCTGAAGTCCGGGTTTGGTGCAGCATGGTCTTCCCAGTGCCTTCCTTTGGAGGCAGGGAAAACTGATGGAGTGATTTCAAAAGGTGATGGTGTGGGAATGCAACACTGAGGGGAGGAAATACTGGGATCCTCCTGGCACTAGGAAGTTTTGCAAAAGTAGCCTCTGGTGTGGAAAAGAGGAGAGGTAGTGAGGAGGGTTGTACATGGGAGAGAACTTGGTGTTTCACAGTTGATCTTGTCGGTCATTTTTGGTGCTGGTAAGTTCTTGTGCGTGCACGATTATTAGTGAGTATATACAGTTAAATATTGAAGAGATAGCTCTTACAGTCAAACAGAACTGAGTTCTCTGGAGGCCCTTATCATGCCCAGCACTTCACAAGCCCTTGGGCCCTGGCTCCTTTACGAAGGTGAGGGAAGGTAGCCTCCCACGTCCCCTGTGGTCAGACTGGCAGCTGGAGGGGAACACCAGCATGATTTGTCCATGTGGTCATAGAAAGTCCCAGGGCTTCTCATCCTGGAATAGATATAAGAGCTCGTGTGCTTTATGCACAAGCCCGCCTTGCAAGGCCATGCTGTTTCCTGATACTCCTGGAAAACAGTTTCCTGCCCTGAGATATCCAGAAATCGGTAACCTGAGCTAGGACTTATCCAAATACTAATTATTGGTATTACTACCAATAGCCACGTGGGAGCTGTGGGAGCAGATGAAGCTGTTGATGTGCCAAATTCTTCCATGGGGCTCTTCAAGCCAGAGCAGGAGAGGCAGTCTCTGCTTAGCTCATGTTATTTGAGGGAAAAGAGGAGGAAGAGGGGGAAGACGGAATGCAAAGTGTGTCTTTTCTTTCTTTCATTTGCATGTATTTTCTGGACAGATTTTCCTGCTCTGACTCAACATTAGTAAGCCCTTGTTTCCCAGTGTGTAATTGTTCTGTGCTGATAGAGGAGGAAGGAGGCTGTCGTCATGTGCAGTTGGTGCAATGGCCTCTGACATTTCTGTTAACTTGTTTAAACAAATACATTTCAAAACCAGTTCTGTTTAAGAAGGTAGTGCACAGAGGTTAACTCTGTGTGTGCTAATAAGTATTTGTATATGATATTCTACTTTTCCAAGGAGGCATAGATATATTTTCATAGGGCTTGAGCTCCAGGCAGCAGCTAATTTGGGGTTGTTTAGCAAGATGTAGCTCCATTGCGAATAAGTTAACGTGGATGCATTTTCTGCTGGTTGTGGAGTTTATCTGGCTCTCTAGAGGAATATATTGAAAATATTTTGTTTGCCTGTCCAGACTTTCATGTATTTTTGTAAGTGTGGTCTTGTTTGTGAAACTGGTAAGATTACACCATAATATTTTCTGGTTTTTAAAAGGGCTGTGACACAGAGCTATTATGAATAGACAAAAATTACCAAAGCCTGTGATAGTGTTTAATGCGATCTCTTCATATCCTTTGTTACTGCAGGCATGTAGTCTGCTTTCTCCCAACAAATTCATGCCATCCTTCGATTAATCCCTTGGACTGCACACGTTTTAGTCTCATGTTCATGCATGTCTTGGAGGGTGAAAGAAGCACAGTCTGTGAAGAAGCCACTGGAAATTAGGATGGATTTTATGAGTTGTTTTCTGTTATTTTTGTTTTGCTGACCAGTTCCAGTCTGCCCTAGGGTGCTGCTGCCACCTCTCCAGGACCGCATAAAGCCTGAATGTGAGGAGCAGTGTGCTCTGACTGAAGCCCCCTGTTTTCCATGCTCCTGGAAAAATGTGATGAGTTTCCAGATGACTAGCAAAATGTTTTCAAGTGAAATAATGCCCAGGCTTGTCCTGTTCTTTACATCAACCCCCCTAGTTCTCACTCCGGCAATTCAGACGTTTCGTGAAATTCAGAAGCCTGTACTATACCCTGTGTGCAACAGGTTTGCCAAGGGCTTTTGGAAAGTCCCTGACAAAGACCTTCCTTGGTGTGCTGAGATAGAGAAGTCTCTTAAGGATTGGGGTTAGCTAAATTGCGATAAGCTGCCGGAAAAGATTTTTAGGTTGCATTGAGCTCAAGGGAAAAAACTTTAATCCACAAATCATACCTCGCTGAAGGACGTTTTGTTTTGCGTAACTGGTCAAATGGCAGTTTTTCTGTGTTTTCATTTCTGTTTAGAGCTTGGGAAAAACACTGGCCTATTTGAACCCTGGAAAGGGCTGTAAAGAGGCTGATGATGGGAAAGACCTTCTCCCTTAGAGCAAGGAGCCGCCAGCCTCGGGGCTGCATTGTGTGAAGGGCAACAAGTGACCCAGTAAGGGTGTGAATTTAGCTCGTGAATTGGGAGCTGGAAAAGAGAGCAGTGCAGAGAGCTGCTAGGGATAGCCAGTGGTCCAAGAGGAGATTCCTGTCCAGGTTTATGCTTGCTTTTCAACTAAGAGTATTACTAATCACAGAAAGTCACACTTGCATTTCTGCTGGAGTTCCTGTCCTTGCTCCTCCACCCTCAGGGGAGGCCCACAGAGATGTGGGCAGCAGCTAATATCGCAGTGTTTGAGGACATACTGAGGGGAAACGCTCTCCTAAAGCACACCAGACAGTGCCAGTGTCCTTAGCCTGTCACCTCTCCACTGAAGCCGCTAGTGTGCATCCAGTTTGTGAACCCAATGTGCTAGTGGCTACGTGGCACACCGACTAAATCTCGGACAGGTTGTAGTCAGCCTGTGGGCCTTACAGAGCTCTAGCTTTGCATTTTTGCAAAAGTTTAGCATGTAGGAGCTATGTTTGCCCATAAGATCAATTTACATAAATTGTTCACCAGTCAGCATGTTTTACTGCTGCAGGAATCCGTCTCTTTGATTCCTCTCCAGTGCCCATCGGCATAACTGGAGGATCTCTCCAATAATCTCATTGTGTTACCATTATTTTTAGCGTTAAATTACACTTTATTCTTTGCCAGTTCAGTAACCCTTCCCAGAATAAGCTGTGTGGTACAGTCAACATGCTGAGGAGCAGGGATGCCGTCCAGAGGGACCCTGACAGGCTGGAGGGGTGGGCCCGTGCAAACCTCATAAAGTTCAACATGGCCAAGTGCAGGGTCCTGCATGTGGGTCAGGATAACCCCCAGTATCAATACAGGCTGGGATCGAGAGCCCTGAGGAGGACTTGGGGGTGTCAGTAGACACGAAGCTCCACATGAGCCAGCAATGTGCGCTCGCAGCCCAGAAAGCCAGCCCCATCCCAGGCTGCATCACAAGAAGCGTGACCAGCAGGTCGAGGGGGGAGATAATGCCCCTCTGCTCCACTCTCATGAGACCCCACCTGCAGTGCTGCATCCAGCCCTGGGCCCCCAACATAAGGAGGACATGGACCTGTTGGAGTGAGTCCAGAGGAGGCCACAAAGATGATGGGGGGCTGGAGCACCTCTCCTGTGCAGACAGGCTGGGAGAGCTGGGGCTGTTCAGCCTGGAGGAGACCTTATAGCAGCCTGCCACTACCTAAAGGGGACTTATAAAAAAGATGGGGACAGACACTTTAGCAGGGCCTGTTGTGACAGGACAAGGGGTAAGGATTAGATATTAGGAAGAAATTCTTGACTGGTGAGACACTGGAATGAGTTGCCCAGAGCAGCTGTGGATGCCCCATCCCTGGAAACATTCAAGGCCAGGCTGGATGGGGCTTTGAGCAACCTGGTCTTGCGGAAGGTGTCACTGTCCATGGCAGGGGGTTGGAACTAGGTGATCTTTAAGGCCCCTTCCGACCCAAACCATCCTATGATTCTTGCTTCTTTGTTTTTTCCTCATAAAACATGACCAGCAAGCTTTCTAGCTAACAGATGACCTTGACATCAGAAAGAAGTGCTTGTGTTGCTGATCGTCTTGCACATAAATGTTTGACACAGTTATTTAGATGGTTGAGATTAGAAGAAATCCTGGGAGTGGAGCCTTTGCAAATAAAGTTTGGATGAATTCAACTACCTCCAGGGAACTGCTTGGTGGGAGCAAAGCACGCCTGCAGAGATCTCCTCACCTCTCAGTGGTGCACCTGAGGTGGCTCACTGATAAGCATCAGGCAGGAGTGATGCTCCTGTGACAGTTTCTGAATGCATGGTGTCACACAAACACTTGTAGCTGGTTGTATTTCACCACCTGAGCGCATTTCCATAGCCCAAACCTCAGCTGATGTGAACAGGCTTCAGTTCCATGCACGTGTCTTTCCATTTCCAGTATGACCTCTGTGCCCGAGTTAGGAGAACCACCCTTGGAAAACTGGCTGTCAGCTGACAGTCCTCCCTGCAAACTGCTGGTGAAGATCAACCCCTCTCTGAAGCAATACGAGCCCCATGGAGATTTAGATGAGGAACAGCTGGCCAGCGCTGGCACTGACCTCTATCCAAGAGCTGTGGTTCTGCATGCTACAAACATCTGCAGTGGGGGCATCTTCAGGAGTAATGAATGGTGGTGAGGTTTTCTGGCAAAACGGTTTTTAAGAAAGTCATCCAGTTTGTGTGGAAGGTTGGCAGCATGTCTTTTCCTTTATTGTCTTCAGGACTCTGCATGTGCTTGGAGCTGCACTCTTGCCAGGAGAATTGTCACTGGTTTCAGTAGACGGCCTTGGGGGAGAGACCTCATGACTCTGTGTTTTGGTTTCCTTTGCTGTAAAATAGGGTTAGTGATGCCTCCCTCACTGTCGCACTGAATCCACCTTGTAGATAATGACGTATTTTGAGAGGACAGTTAATAAGTACAGACTGTCACCGTGGGATTAAGTCCCATGAAGCTCTTTAGAAATGGAAAGAAAAGGGAAATCACTTAATCTCTGATTTCTCTATTGCAAACTATCTTTTTTGGATAATATATCAAATCAGGAGCATTGCACTGAAATTACAGAGTAATCTTTGGTCCCACATGTTACTAAGTTCCTCCTTTTACTGTTACAGACCCATCTGAAGTGGTATGAAATGCAGCAAGTCACTTATAACATGTCTGAGCAGGCAAAAGAAATAAAAAGACTAGTATTCTGGTAAGGCAGCAGATGTAAAGTCTGGCAGTTAAGTATGTCAGGCATACCCTGACGGGCTCTGTGCTGGTTAGTTCGGGTAAGACACCACTCTAGTTCATCAGGACAACATGGTTTTCAACACAGGTTATGGGAATTGGCTAAATAAATATATGCACGCTTAGTCCATGGTAAAAGCTTATGTTGCTGCAGGTAAATTTCTACTGTAACCCCAGCAGCTGTGCTATAGTGAGAGGTGACAGCAGTGTAAGTGAGCCCTAGTGCATCACGTCCTGTAAAACACTGCTATTTTGAGCTTACTGTTCTTGCAGTTGCCTTTGTGTCCAGTTACACTGGTGCCTGAGAAAATTCTCTAGCAACTCTGAGTCATTCATTATGTTTTCATCTGGTAATTGTTTCAATATTTCTTTTTCCCAATTTTAACTGTGTTTCAACAGAAAGATTAACTTAATAGACATATTATGTAGACACTGCGCAAGGTAAAAATTGGAAATAAGGCAGTTTCTTTCTCCTGTCCTAGCTAGCCAACCGTTAGCCTACTCAGCAGCCCTCCCAGCCACAGCTGGATCCAGCCCAGCGTTCCCGCCCCACACTGCCATTACAGGGCATATCCATTGTTCCCAGCTAATTGCTTTCTCCTGTACAGAAGCTGATTTCCTTTGAACCGCAGCACAATGTGACACCAAGCATCACGTTGCCTTCTACCTCACTCCCCTGGGGCATGTAGCAACCTGATACAGCTCCGACCAAGATAAACGCACATGGCTGTTAAAGCCAAGGAGACTTTCCCGTGCTTCGTGAGAGCGTTGACCAGAGAAATGCTGATGTGATACGGCTTTGCATGAGCCTTCACTGTTCTTTGAATTAACTAGACTCATCTTCCTTGCTTTCAGACAAGCTACACTGTATTAATCACTTTATAAAGAAACAACACAGTGCAATGGGGTAAGCTTTCTGGGAGAAAAAAAGCAGTGTAAATCTTAGTTGAAAGCTAAGACTTAGTTTCTCCTGAGCTTTAACTAAGCTGACTGAGTTCTGTTGCAGGCAGCTTTTTTCAGTTTTCTGCCTTACCCATGTAACTTGTTAACTCCCAGACTTCTTCAGTTTCTTCTCCGATTCCCCATGCAGACAGCTGCTCAGGGGCAAGGCTCCCTCTGACTTTCAGGTCTTAACGTCTCCAAGACATCCCTGAGCAACTCTTGCCTCTAGTTGCTTTCACTGCCCTCCTAGTCCCTTGCTTAGCTGCAGCGTGTCAGGATGGAAATTAATATCCCATTGTCCAGCACTTTCCTTGGGCTCTGGTGGTGTATTTGCAGTGTGAGAGCAGCTGGAGCATTCAGAGGTCCTCCCAGCTGCAAGCCTTACCCCACCAGGGCACTGTGCTGTGACTCCGTGGTGTCCCGTTTGCATCCTAGCCTGCTCTGGCATGCACAGGTTAAAGCATTTTCATTGGAAGTCCTAGTTTGGTGGGGGTTTTGGGTTTTGTTTTGAAGAATTATAACACAGGGTCGTTACATGGTTGTACTACGAGTTGTTCTCCCCAGCAGAACAAATGCTGCTGCAAGTCACTTCCTCCACAGGGTGAATAACTTGCAGATGGGCCCACAGTCTTTTGAGATCCATTTGCATCTCACAGCTCATTTGATGTGCATCAATAGTTGGTATTTGTTCAACTGAAAGAGGGAGTGTTTCTTCCTGGCTTGGGTGTCTTTTGTGTGTATGCAAATTCATGATTATACTCTCTAATCAAAGAAACTGGGGATTCCCTGGTGCACTTTAGGTGACTCACAGCAAATTTTCCATTTTGGTATTGCTTTGGTTTTAGGCTGGAGTTGTGGGGGTTTTTTCTGTTTGTTTGTTTGTTTGTTTTTAAAAGCAGAAATAAATTTGCCCATTCTCTGTGAAATGACAGTAGCAATGGAAATAAGAAACTTGTTCCAGATTCTTCCTAATAAGGATGAATTTGGATGCACAGAATAATGTTTCACCACTTGGGCAGGGAGTGATCGGACAATAGTCTCATAGTAAATATGAGTAACAATCATCCTTAACGCTGTGAATGAAACTGAAAAAGCAAGAAGAACTCTGCAAGCCTGTAGTACTCCCAGCCTTCTTCCAGACAATTCTGGGTCATCAAGTCTGGGCAGCATTTTTCTCTACAGCCTCTATAAGATGACCTGGCTCCATGGCTTCAGCTCTCAACTCTTCTAAGGTTGATTGTATGGAAGTTGGCAGTCAATCATGTGCCATTTGGCCAGCTGGATGTGTCTGATTTTAGGATGTGCTGAGCTATGGCTTGGTGTTGATGGTGCTTTCTAATATTAGCAGATTAACGTTAGGGTCCTCATTCTGTATTCTGGTATGTACATATGCTACTATTCAGGATTTACACCATGTTAAATTAATTTCATTGTGAATTATTCCCAAGTGCTTCAATATCTCACATGAAAGTTGATTTGAAAGCAAAAATAAATTCATATCTTCAGAGAGACAGGACTTGAGGCAAGTAACTTGTTGATTTAAAGTATTTACCGAGGAACAAAGATACAAAGGTGCTAATCCTGTTTGACGTCAGTTTGGTGTGTCACTATCTAAACTGAGTTTCCGATACCTGTTTCCTTCTGTTAAAGCTGCGACACTGCTACTGCTGGGGCTCCAGAGAAACCCTGCTGGGCTGGATGGCATTGCCCGTTAAGAAGGTTGTCAGAAACAGTTAAAGTCCTGTATGAAGCAGTGGCTGATCTCCCTACATAACACACATCGCCACATGAAAATCAGGGCATGCTGGTGGAAAGGACTGGTCGGGCCCTGTTTATGCACATACTGTGTGTGCTTGAAGGAGACACAATAGCAGAGAAAAGAGAGAGGGAGCGGAAAAGTAATCACAGCTGTAGCAGGAGTTCAAAGAGTTATTCTGGAATGGCTGTCCCATTAAAACTGTTTCTGATTAACTTGTCTGATAACCATATTCCAGGTTGAGTGGGTTTTTAGTCTGAATTAGCTTAATGTATTTCCAAAGGCATTTTTCCTCTAGAACAGCAGTCTCTATATCATTTATCCATTTCATGTCAAAACTGTAGTATTCCTTGCTTTGAATTAGCTTTCCCAAAAAAAGAGAGAGATCCTCTGGGGTTAATTGGTAACTCTCAGGAGGAAAATTGGTGCAAAGAATCCAGCTGCTGCTATCAAGTTCTTTTAACATGCAGGGAAACAGGACTTTGCCTGTTCCTTACTAAATAAGTCCACTCACTGATTTTAAGTTTTAAAGCAAAATTAAATTCTCACAGAGTTACTTTGTTGCTGTGTTGGGTGACCTGAAAATAAAAAATAAACAAATAAATTTTAAAAAAGGGGACATTTTAATCAGTTTCGCTCCTGCCTTGCTTTTATAGGAGGTATACTTAGATCTATTGCCCTTGGGAGTAAACACGGATGGAAAGGTTACTGAAGACAGAGACATTTAGAGGCAGTCGAAGGAAGAGAATGGTGAATTTCTGTATTCCTTCCCACGTAGCATGGTTGAGGCCAGGAACACTGCTGCTTCATCATCTGCTTATTAATGTAAACTTTAAACTTCCTCTTTGCTCTCAATGAGTGGACTCCATTGGATTTATGAGCCTGGATTCCATGGATTAAAATTGTATATGTATTAATTTCATGAAAGTTAATGACCATAAAATAAGCAAGTTGCATAAATAACTTCATTAGAAGAAGTCCTTTGTAGTAATGTTTGTCTCTGCTCAAATGCAGAAGCCTCAAGAGTTAGTAAGATACTTTTCAAAAACAGTTGAGGAATGGTGGAGTCTTCAGTCCCCAGCTTGAGCTACCACATATTTTATAAATAATTACCCATGGACATGGTCAGTTAGAACAGGCAGCATTCCTGCTGCGCTCTGCTTATGCTGAAAGTTGCAATAACTCCAGAATGGTTATGTTATGGCTGTTGACAGCTGCAGATGATCCTTTTTCTCTCCATGTCCCTGCAGTGATGATCTTTAGTCAGCATTGCAAATAATCTGCTGGCAATGCTAATCTGTGTAACCTGAAGCAAACAAAGGGAAACAGAAATACAAAGCAGGCAGGATGTCCCGCTTCTTACAGAAACGCACCAGGAGACTTGAAAATATCCTGAATCTTTTCTCTCCACTGAAATAACAAAACTTGGATGGTCAAATAGCTGATTAAGTAGTTGGTATTTTCTCATGATAGATGTTTGTGCCCTGCTGAGGAAACCCAATTCCTGTCCGATTTGTTTGCTGGTTAGATGTGGTGGTGGCTTTTTAAAAATTCAGTTTGTATGGGACTTTTTGTTTTAATAGCCCAGCAGAGAGCCAATGTGCTTTGACTAGACCTGGGTGTCATCAACCAAACTGCCAGCTCAAGATTCTTGACCGTGGACAGCCAGGACTGAAGTCAGAATAAATGGGAGAGATTTTGTCTTCTCCCAGTGCTGGTTCCCATGTGCTGTGGCAAATAATTCCCCTAAAGGGAATTATCTTGGGGCAAATATGACGCTTGATAGCTATAGCTGGCATTATGTTCCCTCAGCAAAGCCTTGGCCATGGGACAAAGGGAGTTGCAGAGCATGAGAACCCTGATTTCTGTGTGCAAAGAATACAAAATGCCTTATGAATTTGGCCAGGGATCTTATTAGCAGTCTCCCAGCAGTGCCCTTTGATGTAAGATATTTGAGCGTAAGGGTGGAACCTCTACCATAAGGTCTCTGCCCATTATAAAACTATCCAAAAGTCAGGATCAGGCACTATCCTTTTTGCTCAAAGAGCAGGTAAGAGAGATCCAGTGATTTTTGTGTTGTTTTAACCATGAAGCTATCCATGGATAGCCTTTAAGATAGCTTACCAAGCCAGCCCGGACCTTCGGATTCCACCCCTCCTCAGAGTGGGGGCACCTGCTGTAAAGCCTGGTCACAATTTAAGTGTTAAGAGATAAATGGACATGCAAGTTTGAACCTTCAGACTGAAACTGTGAAGCAAGTCCTGGGGCCTGGGGAAATCAAGGCAAATGATCACAGAGGGCTCTCCAGTCTTACACTCCTGTCCTTTGTGGAAGCGACATTGGCTTTGGCTTCAGGATGTGGCTAGCAGTACAAGGCAGTCTTAAAATTATTGGAATGCTTCACAGCTATCAGTCTGATTGGTTAAACCAAGTCTTTGTGAACAGATTTTTTTACTGGTGAAAAACATAAATATGTTTTTCTTACAGAATACTAAAATCAGCCTGTAAGTGTGTACCAGTTACTAACAAGAAAAAGCAAATAGAAATGTGACTGAGAGAGAAAGGCCCTTCTGGGTTAAAGTTTAGGAACAAGTAGAAAGCTCTGACCTGGCAGTTCATAATTCTTCACAAATAATCTAAGCTATGACTTCCTATCACTTCCTTTATCTGGATGTGTGCTACGTTAAATCTATTTGTAACTAACTTTACTGCGGAGCTTATGTATTTGGGGGAAATGTGTCCTTGCAGTGTGTGCTTCATGAGCCTTACCTGGTGAAGAGTAAGGGGCTGGAAGACAAGAGATGTGGCAGTCAGTGGCAAGCGGTGCAGGTAGACAAGGCTCTCCAGCTCTTGGTGAGGCTTCTTCTGGAGGTATGTAGACCAAAATAGGGAGGACTGTGACTTCTGTGCAGTTAGTAGTGTAGCTTTTGCATCTGATGCAAGAGGCGGCTATTTCAGGATAGGCATATAAAAATGTTGGTGGGTGGGGTCTGGGACCACGGCTGGCAGCGAAGGGGCTGCTCGTGCTCGGTGGGTGTGTGGGAGGACAGTGAAGTGACGTCAAATTTAAAGCTGCTTTTGATCCCTTATAATGAACTTCTATAATGTTAGATATTTAGTGGTTTTCTTTTTTTAAACTCTTTTTTTTTTTCAGCTTTGAAATATCATAGTGTTTTAATGTTCTGCTATGTAACTGGGTATATACAACAGTGATTAGTTTGGGAATTTCTTCAGATCTTTAGGGATGCCACAGTTTTTTTCCTTGACAATATAATAATATATGAGAGCCCATCTTGGATGCAGACTGTGGTAATTAGCTTGTTTTGGTATAAAGTTGTTCTAACAGTGCTTTGAAGCTATGCCAGCTGACAGAGTCCTTCAACTCAGCTAGGGCCATGAGAGATGCTGGGAACTGCAGGTTACATTTATTGATGTCAGTCTCTAAAACTATGTATGGCAAATGTCGCAGACAGCAGAGATCCAGCTGGATTCTGTGGGTTCAAAGTCTTTATCAAGAAGCCCTATGTAAATACTGTGTTTTTGTAAAAATATTCCAGATCAGCCTTCTTCCAGAAGGCAATATGAGTGAATAAGCCAGGCAACAATGGTCTAGATAGTGATGAAACTCATCTGTGTAGTGATTATGAGGTTGATTAATTTGCAACTAAATCAGACATCGGTAGGCTCTGTTTTTATTTTCTTTTGTCTATAAGTGCTCCTGTGATAATCAGAAAAGACGGATTATCTCCAAAAGCATACATCTTTCAGAAGCTTTAAATGGTTACTTGAAGTTTATTTTTAAAGAAATTTAGGAGGATGCTGCTCAGAAGATACTTCATGTAGAAAAAATTATATGTGGTAAAGGCGGTGAAGAGGTGGTTTAGGAGCCAAATCTGACGAAACAGTCCAAGAATAGGATTCCTGAATGATTAGATGCATTTGTCTGTGTGTATGCTTCTTTTAAAGAAATGACTTTTAAGTCCTTTTTCTTGTAGTAAACCAAGCCTTTGCTAACGCTTCAGCTATATTTCCTTTATTATTTGTAACATATGGCTGGCTTTACTATGCATGCTTTCTTCTTGTAAGTAACAGCTCATAAGCATTCAAGATTATATCTTTAAATGAAAATATAATACCCCATGTTTTTCCCAAACAAGCAGCTATAGCACAACATGTTATTTACCTCTCTGGGTTTGAGACAACAAAGCTGCAAACCAGCTCTGATGTTCAAGTGTGAGACTACGGTTGAATACGAGTAATTTTTAAGACTGCTGCTTTCTTGTCTTTTAGTATATGACTAAGTACCTTTATTTACATTATGTTTCTTCAGAAAAGCTTGACTTTATTAGCTAGCATTCATCTCCTCAAAATGTTGTAAAAGTTCCTACCAGCTCGTTCTCACATCAGTGATTCTAGAAGCTGTGTTACTTGTTAGCATCCCTGTCAGCCACTAGCTGAACTGGTATGGAGATCTTCACCCAAATGCCAGTAAGATCACAATGAGAGGTTGCTGCGGCTGTTCTTCATTATGTTTGACCACATCATAACCCCCAGTGAGGCTACAGCTTGCATGAGATTAGCTCATGGAGGAAAACCAGCTGCCACGGCAGACAAAGAACATTCTCGGGGACAGAAGAAAGCGTTCTAAAGAGTCTTAAGACAAGGTGTGGTGTCCTTGGTTGAAAGTACAAAGCTGTAATTGTCCAATTCCATCTGCAGTTTAGGAGTACTGTTGGATTTTGCAGCGCTGCTAAGCTTTCTCACAATAGTACCCACTTGTCACTCTTCCTGGTACATCAGATTGGCTTGAAGTCGTGGGTCATTTAATCATTTTGTCAAAACATTCCCACAAATGGGCAGAGAGCTATGAAGTCATGTTGTTCAATGTCTGCTGGGCATTTTTCAGTCAGGTCTAATAACGAGATTCCACCCTTGCTCTAAGCAGACTTCCCTCTAGATGTGTCCTTTCTTCCACCTACAAGTTTTATCTGAGGGGAAGCTGGACATTTTGCACATTTGTTGGGATTCCCGGATGTCTAGAAGTCCAGGATATACAAGTGCTCACCTGGGTTTCAGTGCTTTCTGGCTGCTTTGGACCTCTTGTACCTTTCTGGCAGAGACAGGCTATAGGTGTTAAATCTGATGCGTTTGGTGTCAGGCAATTTGCACTTTTACATTCTATGCAGTTACATTTGCGGTAGGTTGGGTGCCTCCCAAACACCCTGGTGCTTTGAGGCAAGTAATGCCTCAGAGGCAAAGAAAGTGAGCTGCAGGTGCCTTGCTGTCTGTCACAAAAAAACCATTGGATACAAGCAAGGTGAAAATGGAGGACTAGCTCCACGGATAACATTCTTCTGTTGTGTACCTTTGTTCATGGTCCAGTCCTGGTCTTCTCCATCATCTCCAAGGGAATGATGAAACCTGCCACTGAATTCCTCCTGATTTCATCCTCTTCCCCTCCTCTTCCCTTGATGTCCTGTATTGGCCGGTGTCAGAAACAGCGTGAGGGTAGATTGACTGCTGATCTGATCCAATCTGACCTGCTGTGACGGTTTTCTTCTTCAAATGTGCTGTTAAGACCATAGCCTTTGCTCTTGTGCTGGAAGTGCTCGCTCATTAGTATTGTAACACTTGACAGCTGGAACAATTTGAGGAGTTTTTCTTCTTTAATGTGAACCTAACCCTGCAGAAACTAATGGTTGCAAATGGCCCCACAGAGTAAGCAGGACTTGCGAGGACTGCTGGAAGGAGGGACGGCAGGAGTGAGAGTTTGCCTGGCCTAACAGCACTGGGCACCAGACACTGCGTATTTTGGGGATTTGGGTCTCAAAGCCTGCTGCTATAGGAGGTACTCTGCATTTATATAGTCTGGTGCTTTCAGCTTTTCATGAAAACCCATGATTCTCTTAATGCCTTTTCATTACACTTTTCCTACTGCCTCCTGTCAAGCAAAATGCATCCAGCCAGTGCTGGGCAGGCGCTGCCATTCCAGCTTTACCATCTCCACTGCTTCGGTGTGGGCTTTCCCTGACTTGCTCAGCCCCATGGGTTTTGCACAGAGCTCCCAGGCTGTTTGCTGGCTCTTGACCTGCTTCACAGTGGAAAATTCTTCCACAAGTGTTACTTACAGGAAACAAATGAACATCTCCTTTAAATGGTTTGGCCACACGGGGAGGAAACGAGTCATTTTGTGAAGTATACTGTTTACCGGATAGCCAATGGACCGTCTCCAAAATATATACTTAGCCCAAAGGAAGAAAAATATCTGAGGTAATTCAGTTTTTATGTCAGCCTTTAAATATTATGTAGTTCATAGCTAATGAAAATGTTCATTTTTATGTGGGCTAAAAACGTCCTATCCTATACCAGGAAATTGGTAAACGCTAGTTTTAAATTTCTTTAAGTAAAATATCCTGGGTGTGTATGACTTGCCAAGTTTATTTTATTGTAACACTTTATAGCTTCATTATAATGGTTTGTGGTAGGGGTACAAAACAAAGGTAATGTCTACCAGTCCTACTGATAAATTTTGTACTTGTTTTACTCAGTAATTCCAATGCAGCAGCCAGTTCAAAGCTGGAGCATGATCTCGGTTTTATGCAGGGCTGGTTTCGTGATGTCTTCACTTATAATTACAGTTTCTGTCAGCGTCTCTTTGGTATTTTTGATCCAACCTCAGGCTGAAGGGAAAGTGTCTCATTCCCTAACCCAGGAGACATGAGTAAGTGTGTTGACATGGATGCGGTGCAAGATTAGCGCTGCTTTGGCTTCAGATTATATGGATCAGACGCTATCCCGTAATGTGATACTCATTCATCCAAATTCAAAACACTGTAATCTGGCAAAAACAAAATGCAGCTGAAGACCGTGTTTAATGGGGAGCTAAGTGGCATGGATACTGTAAATTTACCAGGGAAGGCAACGATAAATAAACATGTGTACATGCGTGCAGCACCGGGCAGTTGATGGTGCTTTCAGGGAAATTCTGCCTGTAAGCAGTACAGAAATGCAGGTAACATTCATTACGTGGGTGCTCGTTGCTTCATACTGTTAAATAAATATTTTCTTTTGATAACTATCAAATGTAAAAGAAAGTAGAAAAAAAGCAGCAGAAATCTCTGGGTATAGAGGCTGAGCCCCATGAAAGTGAGCAGGACATTTTGGCTTCTGTAAAGGTTAGCAGTTGGTGAAACACCCAAGGGTCATCCAAAGCTTCATGGTCAACATCTGAAACTGTGTCAGAGCACAGGAAGGATCCTGTACATGTCTGTGTCTCTGGAACAGCTCCGTGACCTCTGTCAGATTTGGCGTTATCAGTTACATGACTCCTCATGTTTCCAACAAGCAGGTGTTTGCACAGTGGATAAAAGCCTTCATTTTCAATCCAAACCATTCATCAATCTGCTCCAGAGCTCAAATCCTCAAACAGTTTGGTAATTCTACCATCAACTTCTTCATGTGATTCCAGCCCAACCTGGTTATGACTTTTACTTGAAAGTATCTCCAGGGCTATGGCAAACTCCTCTGAACTGTTTTGTTAAGCAAACTCCCAGATCTCTAGACTTTGCTTAACAATTGCAAAATGGTTAGCCAGTTAATATTTATCCTATTGTTACTAAAACTCACAATTCAGTGTGCCTTACTTCAGAGAGCAGTATATTTGTCAGTAGTAATTACCAGCCATTCCTTGAGTTAGAGCCTCCCAAGCTAAATTCAAAGCAACTGTGGCTTGAGCTAAATGACTACAGGACATGTTCTCAAATGCAGCCAGTCCCTGAAAGATGCAGTTAAATTCAGTTCCCATCACTCATCCTTTTGGATGGGAATTTCATTCTTAATTTACTATGGGATCTTTGTGAGTCCCTGAGGATATCTACCCACCTTGAAAAAAAAAAAAAATTTCTTTTAAAGTCCTGCTTGAAATCTCCTAGCTGATGACTGTTCCAGTCTAGCATCTTCTGTGGATGATATGCAGAATGGCACAAACCACATCTTGTCTGGAGACTGCATCACTTCATGAACAGCAAAAATCCCCAGCAGTGATAAAGAAGAGAAACAGTTGTAGTGCTATTCCACCAGCTGTAGGTGTTACTAGGTTTTAAGATTTTTTCAGTACTCTGAGTTAGGATGTCTCAAAGGGACAAGATCTGTGTGAAGTTGTCTGTGAGACAGTGTAAGTCCAGGACATGATACAAAGAAGGGAAAGGTGCTTTTAACCTGTCTACCCCATCTCTGGGTTGTAATGGTCTGTGTGGAAGAGCCACAGCTGGTGTCTGCTTCCTTTCAGCTCCTTGGGAGCTGTGCTGCCCCTTGTACCCAACAAAGCATCACAGCCACCTCTGTTGTTTTCCAGACCACGTGCGGTGCCTGAGATATGTTGGAAGGTGCCAGCTGGGGACATTGACAAACTCCCTCCTTTTTGCATTGGGCAGGTCTCCATCGGCCAGAATCACGCTCTCAAAGTGCAGCAGCGTGCTTTTATGAGGGCTGCTAGTGGATAAATGTGCTGGGCTGTGTGTGGCATCAGTATAAAATTGGCTGGAAGCCCCTGTCACAAGGACTTGTTATCACAAGGACTTGTTTCCTAGTGTAGAAGGAGCAACTTTGGTCCAGTTTGGAGTAAGTTGGCTGCCAGCAGCCTGGCTGGGAGAGGTGATTCAGTGTGGCCAGCCGCTGCCCGGGAAGCCATACCCGACCACGCAGTTCCTGTGCCGAACAACTGGAAAAAATGACTTGCTTAATGGGATGCAGGCTCACGAGCTGAATCAGCCTCGGCAGGGTTTTTGTTGTTTCAACTGTTTCTTATACTGAAAACTCCACTCTGCAGCCATCTGTGAGGGCTGACTGTGTACCAGTGGTGTCGAACCAGCACTGATGATCAGTGTTAACTGGAGAGGGCAAGCCCTGCCCCTGGGCAGCAAGGGGAGGTGGAGGGGGGCAGGTTAAACCTCGACCCTTTGCTCTGGGGCAGCTCGGCTGAGGCGAGGGAAGGCGTGTGGACCCGGCCAGCAGTGCACCTCCTCCGGCCCCAGCAGCAAAGCTCCAACTGTGGATTTTTGTGGAGAGCAGAAAGACAGTGAGAGGGTGGCAGCTGTGTCAACCCACTCTGTGTGCTTAGCCTATTAAGGTTTTTGTCTGTCGAATACATGTGGGCTCTGCTGCCTCCAAACATTGTTTGCAGCCACAGCCCTTACTGCCCTTTGTTTGGTGCAGGTGACTGTGCTGGGGCTGTGCTCACCAGGGGGCTTTTGGGACCCGGTGGCTTGCAAAGGGAAACACTTTTCAAACCACTTCTTCTCCTGCTATGTAGAAACATATATAGGGGGAAATGGGGATGCAATCAGGGAGCACCCCTTGTACTTGCTTCCCTGAGTTCCCAACTGCCTTTGCCTTGCCTAGATGCAGCGAAACGGTGCATTCACATTACGTAGCAGGGGACATTGCAAGGGGACTGCCACACTGGCCCAGATAAACAGCATTATAGCCGGTAAGACCCAGACAAGTGATTCTCCGGCCATGTTGAGCAGAGGTGCAGCTACAGCTGAAATTCTGGGTTTGGGTTTTGGATGCTCTAGCTGAAGAAATTGGTGGATCGCACTAGAGAAGAACAGCAAAAAGAATAGCGGCAAACCCCAGCAAAAGTATATTCTGTATGAACAACTGGAACACAAGTTATCCAGCCTAAACTACAAAAAGTTAAAGAGGGAGAGAACAGGCTTCAAGTGTGAAGTCAGGGCCATACAAAAGGGCCTGCTCTCTAGGTCCGTGGTGGATCACACAAGAAGAAATGGGCCAAATCTGCAGCAAAAAGGGTTGGCGTGAGGCAGGAGGAGCCTGGGGCTGGGCTCCTGCCTTTCTGCTGAATCTGATTCTGGGGAATCTGATCTTCACGTATGTGCAAAGCGTTGAGTTCTTTTACCTGACAAATGGGGATAACAATGCTTCCTTGCATGGGTGTCTTTATTGAACGCAGGGGCTCTCTGGGGAAGAGCGCTATGCAAATGCCACATATGAAACCTGCAGGAGCAGATCTGCAGCAGAATAAATAATGGCTGGTTGCTTTCATCCCAGCAATCTGCTTGTTTCTGAACTACTCAAGTGCCGTAGAGGTGGAAGGGAGCTCAGCCAAGTATTGCACTTGAGCAGCAGCTTGTATTTACGGTGTACGGCTGTAGCTGGTGAGCATGTGCGCACATGAGGAGTGTGTGTGTGTGCCTGAGCCAATGGCATTCCCAGCACACACAGCAGATGCTCCCTGTGTGTAGAGCCACACAAGGCTGGTGGCTGCATCCTGAAGAGCAAAGGGAGAGCAGCCGGTGTTTTGTCTTGTGACTGTATCAGCGTGGCTGCTGGCGTTTTCAGGTCTGTTTTAAAGCATGGCAGAGAGCTGGTGCTGTGTAAAAGAAGATGATTTTGATTTCGCTGTCAGCAGACTCCTGCACTAAGCTCCCCAGGGCCATGAGAATTTATGCAGCCAACGTTGTCTCTTGTGCAAGTCTTGTGGATGGTAGAAATAAGGCCCATAGCAGGGATGTGGCTTGCCTTTCATGTACCAGAACCTCCTCAACCATGTGCACGGACAGCTTTATCAGCTCTTGAGACTCCATCGTCAATCTCAAGATACTTGGTAGCTTGGCAAAGAGACAGCTGCTTGATGCACAATATTTCAGGGAAACCTAAGTATTTTTTTAAAGGGCAATGAGGAAGGAGGGATGTTTCTAGCTCCTGTGCTTGCAAAAAGAGACTTGAAAATGTGAAAGGGTGACGATCTCTCTTTCATGCTGAGCACTGTTTTTAAGTTTAGATCTGTGCAAAGTTTCATACTGGTACTACTGCCTCTTGAAAAGCATCTAATTCAGGGTATTCCACTCCTAGGCAATGTGCAAGACTAATGAACAGCAAAGAAATTACTGCTAAAAGAAGAGCCCTTCATTAGGCTTGTCTGTCAAGCTGAGGAAGGTGTTTTACCTGCCTTGTAGGCTGGCTGCAGGGTAGAGAAGTGTCATGGGAGAAGAAGGAGGACAGTTCTGAGGAAAGGTTAGCAGGGACAGAACTGCCACTCTGAGTTCCCTTGTAATTGCCACTGGTTTAGACAACCAGCAGCATGCTTTGCAGCAAGGTTTGTCTCTGTGGGGCTCAGACATGTTTATCGCCAGGAAGTGATAAACTGTTTGCTCTCTTGTCTTTTTCTGGGTGCTTGAGGTGGCTCCCAGCAAAGCCCCTAAAGTGGCTGGATTGAGTGCTGACACCATTCTCTTCGTGAGAGTCTGAGCACTTTGGATTTGAGGGAGGGCTGAAGTTTAAGCTTTTTGTCAGTGTTTGCACTCTAGTTTGTACTTTTGTGGCACTTTATGAATAGCAGGAAATACGGTCATTTACAACATGCTTTTCTAAAAAAAACATTACTCACCTTGCAGCACAGCATCTTCTACAGTTAAAGCTGTTTATAGTTTCTAGCCTTGACAGCTTTTCTATGACCTGGCTGGAGTCAGACCTCTCTGCAGGATGTCTTGGAAGGATGCTTCAGCACAGATCTGCTTCTGCCTGGATCTGATGTGTGGAGGAACTGAAAACTCTTCATGCAGATTGCTCATTGAAATGCAAACCTCATCCCAGTAAAGCTTCTGTCTGCCAGCATCCCCTTTGACAAACTGATAATCCATGGTAATAGAGAATTTTATCTCCATTCTTAAACATCGTTGGGCATGATTATTAATGTCTTCCTATTGCACAATAAACAACACAGAGGCCTCAGCTTTTCTGAAAGTGGGAGGCATGCAAGTTACATCTGCACTGTGGGTGAGCTGTACATTTGCTGCTTCTGCAATCAGCCAACAAACCCCTCCAGTCTTCTGAGGCCACACTGTTGCTGCCGGCAGCTTATCTTCTTACTCAACAGCAGAGCTGACTCTCGAGGTGAAAAGCTGGGCCTGTTGAAATCAGTGGCAAAGTCCTGTTCATTTTACTTGAGTCAGGATTTCTTGCTTGATCTCACTTCTGAATGGGCAGAGGAAAAAGTCCCTTCTTTTCTCAGTGCCTTTTTTGGAGCGCAGACTGTGTAGAAGTTCTGCTTTTGGTCATGCAGGCGGCATGCAAGATGTTAGAGGTCTTGCAGCCCTCCCTGCCCCAAGTGAGCTGTGCTTGGGAAGCGAGGAGCGGGAGGACCCTGGGTCTCTCTGTGCCCCCTGTGCATGGCAGATGTCTTGCCAACCTGAATACAGTACTTGGTTTCCACCCTGTGGAAAATTTTCAGGACTGAAACACATCCCAACATCAATACCCTGAAGAATTCTGGTTAGGGTATAGGACAGGAACTTCTCTTTTTGAATCCTTTGGTAATTCATGTGACCCTGTCATCTAATTAAGCAAATAGTTTGTTTAGTGCTGCTAGAATCAAATTCATAATTCTCTTTGCCAAGCCTGAGTTTCCCTACAGGCAGCCTTGACTCGTTCGCAGGTATGGTTGTAGGGTGCTTCTCGTGTGTGTAGTGAAAGTACAAGTGTTTTCTGTGCCACCTTCCTGGCAGCTGCAGCAGGTAGTGACACAGCTGAGCAGTCCACAACAGAGTCTATGAGAAATCCAGCAGCTGCAACCTGACCATATACATGTTATGGTCAATTTTAAATCAGAAAAAGCCCCGGAACTAGCAGTTCAAAAATTACTTCTGACCAAGTATAGATCAAATAGCCACTATGCTACATCTGACTGGGAAAAAAACCTTCCATATCTCTCAACTCTGTTGCTCATGACGCACTAATGGTATGTGCATTGCAAGGTGCCGTGGCAAGTACCTTGCTGCTTTCCAGAGGATACTCTGACCTGCCAGCTGGCTGCCTCCAGCTTTTGCGAACAGAGGAAAGTCACGGAGCCAGCTGCCCCAGAGGGCAAAGACCCCATGCCTCACCTCTCAGGCACTGCAGCAGAATTTGCTTTTCTTTCACAGTTCCTGAAACCTGCCCTGATTTGCTGTCTAAAGAGCAATTACACAAGCCTTTATCTCATCTGCTCTTTTTTGCTGAAGACCTTAGCTGCACCTGGTGGTTCTTTTTGGTTGGGTTTTTTCCCTTCCCTTTATCTCCTAGAGACTTTGATGTGCCTGGCTCCTTGTTCTTAGGACAGACACCACCTTGATCACGGAGCACCTTACAGATAATTCTGATGGTGTTGTTTCAAGGCATTTCCTCTTTCTCTCTCTCTTTTTGTGGTAAACGTTGGTAGAGCTCCGCTGAAACACTGGCTGAACATCCAGCCTGGTATGAGGTTTTGCTTTTTGGAGAAATCCTTCTGAGATATCTTTTCTTGTGCCCCAGAATTGGCCATAAAAAAATCCCAAATAAGATGGAGGTAGAAGGAATTCAGCTGTGAGCAACCGTGCTTGCAGTGATGCAGGGCTTGCTGGCTTTGACCTGAATGCTGCCCCAGCTCCTACACGCCTGTGCTGCACCTCTGTAGAGCTGACGTGTGCTTGAGTCACCGTTCAAACCTGCTTCTGGCACAGCCTTTGTCAAACTTGATCAAATAAGGAAAAAATAGGGGTGTAGAGGACAAGAGGCTGGCTTCTCTGCAGCTAAGACATCACCAGGCTCTAGGCTGCAACTGCAGCCATTTGCAGAGGGACAATTTGGCAGCCCTGTTTACCAGTGCCACAGAATACAGCACTGCTGGTTCATATCTTCTATTTTTCATTTTTATAGTGTGAAAATAAGCAACGCTGCTGTGGAGATGACCCAGTTTGGAAAGGTGGCAGGAGGGTTCCCAGCTCTCCTCTCCATGCTGCAGGGGCTTGGTCCCTGGTCTGTCGATCCCCACCCAGCCACTGCCAGAGGCTGGGCAGATTCCCAGGAGCTCGGACGGTAGAACCCGGCGCTTTTCATGCCTCCTCCTGGGAACTGGCCTCTCCGGGGCAGGCTCTGGGGGCAGGCGAGCTGTTGGCCATGAATCAGAAGACAAGAAAGAATGACTTATAAGCAAAATGGTGGCTAGTTCCTCTGTAGCACAGCCCATTCCTCAACGGGAACTGCTGCTCCCGGCTTGTCCCAGCCACGCAGGGCAGCACGGTGTGAGGGAAGGCCCCATCTTTTCAGGCTGAGGATGTGAGGGGGATGGATCTTGGCTGGCATCCCTCCTTGCCGAGGGAACTAGCTTACCAGTCATGAGTTACGGTGGGGCTGGTAGTCCCCGGGCGGCAGCGGGTCCCACACCCAGCCCTTCCTCCCCGCACAGCCGGGACGGCGCCAGCCCTGAGCCCCTGGGACCAGCAGCCGCCCGAGGCCCTGCCCGGCCAGGCCCAGCACTCCGGCCCTGCGCTGGGCCGCCCGCTGCCGCGCTCCCCTGGCAGCGCCAGCGGCTCCCGCGGGATAGCGGGGCGCAGGACACCCCCCACTGGCCTCAGGGCTGCCGCTGTGCCGGGGCTGCTTTGCCAGCTCTGTCCTTGCCCTGGCGCAGCCTCCTCCAGGGTGACCCACAGAGACGTGGGCCTGGGCCGGGGCTCCAGCCAGGCCTGGCGCTCCCTCTCTCCCTCCGCAGGCCATAGACATCGCCCCATACATTTGGGCGCTCGCGGCTGCCTGGTGAGGCCGTCTGCCCTTCCAGAGCACCCAGCCGTCCCCAGCCAGCTTCTGCTGCCCGCCTCTCTGCTGTCATGTCCTGGCTTTACCCAGTGCTGTGCTCTTGCATGCCAGCTCTGCTGGTCACCTGGTTTAGCGGCCTGGCCACTTTTTGAGGTATAAAAATGTTCGTCTTGCAGTTCCATCAGGTGCTTTTCCCCACCCGAGGTACCATAGCCTGTCCCTCACTGGAAGCCGCTGCTGCTTCAAGAATTGATGGCTCTGTGTGTTTGCCCTCCAGATGTGGTTGCTTGGGGGAAACAGAAGCAACCGTGAACATTCACAGGGTGGGAGGGATAGAAACAAGGGATCAGCCTCCTCCAGCTCTTGTCTGGGCCCACACCACCAGCAGGCCAGCAGCCGTGCAGAAAGCAGTCCTCGCCTTGGATTGCCGTTTGGCTCTGTGCCCAGCACCGTGCTCAGGTGCCACAGCAGACGTTGGTGACAGGAAGGTAATACCTGGGATCCTGGCGTACACAGGGAAAAAGACCTGAAAACAAGCTCAGTGGAAGGCCTCATTTTGATACCTTTATCTTTTTTTTCCTTAGCAAAACTGATACTGGAAGCTGTGGGATGTACCAGCCCTCAGTCAGCTGTGGCTTGATGCAGTTCACACAAACTCACCTGGTATTTGGCTGCAAGTGAAGCTCCTTTGTGCTCCCAGCAGTGACTGCACCCGCTGCCCCCCTGGTTTCACACTAATATGTGCCCACCAGGTAAGAAAACCTAGTAATTATTGGATTGTAGGAAAATCTTTGAGGCATTTCACTTTTGTGGAAATCATGGAGAAGTGCACTTGCCCATCCTTTCATCTTTCACAATGGCCTGTGTTAAACTGCTGTCTGTCTGAAGGAACAGGGCTGGCACGACTCTAGACAGACAGTTTCTGTTGCTCCTCACTCAGCCAGAGGCACTGGTGTTGAGCAACCCTGGGCACACCTTTCCCTCAGCCTGAACACACTGCCTGTGCACGTGTTGGCACTCGACCGCAGCAGAGCTCTGCCACCAGCCCTGTGATGCCACCAGCACCCAGTCCCTCTGAGGCAGCTCCCAGCAGAAGCAAGAGCAAGGGCGCTGAGCCCCTGCCTGGCTTGCAGAACTGGGGATGTAAAACCAGCAGCTGCTCCAGCACTAAGGCAATCAAACCCTTAATACTGGGACTGGATCCAATGCCAAGCGTCTGCTGAAGTGGTGCTAGGCATGGCGTTAGCTGGAAGCGAGAGCTCCCTTTGCAGAGAAATGTGTGTATTCATGTGTGTCTGCATGTCCACTTGCATGCCCAAGACACCAAATTGGTTCATTTATATTTGGATTGCCACCTATTTTCATGCATTTAAACATTGCCAGCTGTGTAAATGATGGCTGCAGCACATCAACTGCTTCTGCTCTCTCTCAGACTTGTTATTTTTCCTACTGGTTATTCTGTCTATTTCATGAAAGGGCTACAGTGCAGATTCTTTCACACAAACAGTTGTGTAGACTATATATTTTAAGCATTACTGAATTTGAACTGGCAAGATCCAGGGTTTGTTAGAGCAGAGAGAGACCTCATAGCTGGGATCAGCTAGCTACAGAGGCTGAGGCAGAGTTAAAAAAAATATATATTATCATCTTTGGGAGATTCAAAAAAGTATGGGCCTTCCCCCCAGTACTCTAGACTATTGAGCTTTATCAGTTTTACTGCAAACTACAAATGCTTTTTGTGTAATGACAGCTCTTTAATTAGAACTTGGAAGCAATAGCATCTGCTGATTATAGCATGGTCCAGCATGTTCATATTCCTCAGTTTTATTTCCAGCTCTGCAACTAAATTGTTACATGCCTCAAGGCAAGTGACTTCACCTCTGTGTCTTTACTTACACAGATGGGATTAAAACCTCTGATTGAGATCCCTGGACCAAACCTGCTCAGATAGCATAGTCTTGGGTTACTTTTCCATCCTGTGTATGTTTGGAAACCCATGTATCTGTCCAGTGGATGAGGGTTTGGGATTTGCCTTCTCCAGGCATACCCTGTGAGATACTCCAGGCTTGAACAATGGAAATTTTATAGGCTTCAATTAACTGGCTGGGCAAGAAACAACAGCTTCGCAGTAATGAGTCCTCACTTGCATGGAATGCCATTTCATGTCTGATCTCTCCTTGCCAAAGAGAGATATTAAAGTCTGTCGATCCAGAGTGCATTTCTAGACTAATAAAAAAGGGAAAAACCCTCTCAGTTTGAAGCGATCCTCAGTTCTGTTAGTAAAAGGGTTTGTTTCCCAAGAGGGATATTATATACTAGTGATTGTGGAAAAAATGAAGCAACGCAGTTCAGAGAGAGACAGCATTGCTAATTCTGTTGTCTGCAATCTTTACCCACCTCGGTGGGGATACTGGTGTAGACAAAGGAAGGTGATAATGGTTACTGTGATGCCTCTCTTTAAACCCTCCATTTTGGGATTGCCCATTTGAGCAACAGGAACAGAAAAGGTAGCAGAGTGCTGTGTAGTCCCATAGCAAGTCACTGCAGTTTCTTTCATTAGGAATTTCAAATGCAGGCAATGGAAGATTGTTTTAAAGTAGTCACTAGATCAGTCACTACATCAAACTGGGGCAAAGTTAGAAGGGAAGTACACAAGGAAACAGAGGTCAGATCAGTACTGAGAAGTGGCAGAAAGGACAGTAAATTGGTGTTACGTATGCTTACGGGCAAGCTGTGGTTTAAATCACAGCAAGCAAGTTGCAATTTTTTTCTAGTCTTACTTAAAAATGTTCCCAAAATCTGTGAGTACAGCACCACAGAACGCCTGATATTTTGTAATGCCGCAAACACTGACCTTACAAGACACTAGAAATCTCACTGGGAGTTTTATCCATTTGCAGTGGAAACATGAGGTCTTTAATAGTAAGAATGTTTCAATAACTTTCCGGGATTTTTTCCACTTTGGCACAGCTGTTCCCTGACAGATTGCAAAAGAGAGGAGTTCAGTAGTAACAGCTTGATCCTGCAGGATGCTGAAGCCTTTCTGCTCAGGGCCGTGTGCCCTCAGCCCCTATCCAGAGCAGCTTGGTGTCTCACAGGATTTCTCAGCTTTTTGCAGTGTGCAGCCTTTCTTACCCGCTTGGCCTTGCCACCAACTTTTCTATTTCTAATTCTGTGGAAATGAGCCAAAACCGGTGCCATACTCTGAAAGACTCATTAGCCTTTCTGTCTAGGAAAGGGCTCGGTGTTGTTATAGGAAAGCTGCAGATTTGATGATAGAACTTGAAAATTTATGCCTCAGTTTTTCCCTCTTAGAAAAGCAGCATCTCGATGCTAGATTTGGTAACAACGGCAGCATAACGGAATTGTTTATTATGTTGTATTAAGGTTATGTAGAGGAAATGTCAAGGGAAATGGTTTCCTCCCCCTGTTTCTAAAACTAAGTATAGACTCCAAATGGGTGTTTATTCTGATAGAATTTAATAGTTTGGGAAGGGGTGGGGGTTTTAGTTGATTAAACAGAGAAAAACCTGGTATTTTTGCTACAATTGGCATGATCAGCGTTAATTAAACCCTTCGTTCAGACATAAGATACCCACTATTACATAAACGCTCCCTGGGCTTTACCCATGCAGCACTAATAGGGTCAATGGTAAGGTTCTTGCCAGCTTCAGGAGGCCAAAGGGGTTTCATGCTGTTCTGGCCCTTCCTGGTATTTGCTGCCTCACAGATCAGTGTATTACAGAATCTTCTGTTGTTCAAAAGGTGGCAGAAAGCATGTTTTCCCTCTTTTTGCCCTGGCCTTTCCTTGTCAGAACAAGTGAGAAAAGCAGGAGGCTGAAGCAAAACAAACATAAGCAGAGCAGGAAGATATTTGGTTACTTTGGGGGTTACAGCTGGAGCGAACTGTCCACTGGTTTTAATACAGCTGTGGTAGTCCATGTAAGAGAAAGGCATCCCCACTTCCTACCCCAGGGTGCTGCCACTCTGTACTGGGAAGGGCTGTGCCCTATGCAAGGGGATGCTTTCCCCAGAAACAGGCCCAAATTTTAGCTGGGAATGGCAATTTTGCTTTTTAGCTGGTCCAGCGCCCAGAAATCCCACCTCCTTGCAGCGCAGCATGTCAATCATTGCTTTGGCACCCATGCTAAATTCACTGCTGCCAGAGCACAGCCAAGGGGAGAGCAGAAGACCAACCCCCTCCCCATCTAGTTTTGGAAGTCCCATATCTTACACTGTGAGGGCAGAAAGGCTGGCTGAGCCATCACAGGTGGTAAGGAAGTGTTGGTTCCCTCATCAAGGACACATGAACTGGCGTTGATTGTGTTCCCAGCACACAATCAGGCAGGACACCTCCAGTCACCTGCTGCAGGGAGTTTAAACTGATCAGGGTAGTACTTTCCAGCCATTGGAATGGTAACTTATTTTAATTGCTCCAACTTGATTGCATGCAATTGTCTGCCCTTCCAGCAGAGAAAGCAAGGAAGCATGTTTTAACACTGAGGTCAACCTCTTCTCAGCCTGCTTTGCAAACTTCCTATTTAACTGCTATTGAAACTCAGACAAGCATGTATCCAAATGGAGGATGCTTTTGCTGTCCTTCAATAACTTCTTGGTCATTAACTATAGAAATTAATGTAGGGTTTCGGCTCATACATACATAAAAAATAGAAATATAACACAATGTTGGATTATAGTCCACTGAAGCAGATGTGTAACTAAGTGGGCCGTATCCTATAGTACTATCATTCCTGCAATGATTTTTAAAATATAAAGCCATGCGTAAGGAAGTTCAGATATAAGACTTGCTGTGGTTCATTGGTTGGTTGGGTTTTGTCTTAATAGAAAGTTGTTCAGAAATGAATGGCAAAGCCTGGCTTTGGAGCTGTTGGTTTGGCAGGACACAACATTGTATTGATTCAGCATGCGCGGGGCTGGGAGCTGCCGGCCCTGGCTCCGGTGCTCTTGGGGACCTGCCGCCCTCTCTGTGGCGCTTCCTGCTCCCCCGGCACTGATTTCCTGCCTCCAAGAAGCAGAGCTTGTTCTTTCCCTCCTCCCCACAGCAGCGTGACCTTGCATGTTTATTTTTGAAAAGCTGTCTGCAAAACTCTTTAGGGTTGTTTTCTATTGTAAGGGGGAAAATTAAAATCCAGTAAACAGTCTCCTCTTTAAAAAAAAACAACCCAAAGCAAGTGATTTTGCTTTGTGTACACTGGGTTTTGCATCTGCAAAGGATAATGGGTATAGATTTTTCCAGCATAAAGTGACTTAGAGCTTAAATTTGTCCCACAAGTCCCTAAGGCCAGGCCTATATTAGAAGCTTATGATAATAAGGAAATGCTGGTTAAAGGAAAGATTTCTTTTATGCTGTTCTTCCATATCATTAAAATCCCGTTGTAGGTGTATAATTAAATCAACATGATTTTTTTCCTGTTTAGGTTATTTTTCTTAGTGAACGGGGACATGCTTTGCCAGCAGAAGAAACTAGGAAAGTTTGTCATTTTTACTGCACTGAGAAAATCTGGTGTGAGAGATAGGGCTGTTATGTCAAGGCTTTTTTTTACTCTAGACTGTATTTTCAGACCAGAGATTTAAGAATATTTTGGATAGCAGGTAGTTGCCAAACTGCCTTCAGCAGCCTGCTTGCTGGGGACCAGAGCCCATTGGCTGTTCTGACAAGGTGACTGCCTGTTTGTATTGCAGCATCGGCCTTGCCAACAAAAAATTATTCTTTTAGAGACAGGATATGCAGTCTTTCCTACAGAAATATCAGCATCAAAAGCGGGGGGTGGGGGTGGGGGTGGGGGTGTGTGGGGGGGAGGAGATCTATATTTCACTTACATACTTAAGTAAATAGCATAACTGAGGTATCAAAGCAAGTGGAGAATCGAAGTACTGTTTTTATTCTGATTCAGCAAACTGTTTAAGCATATGTTTATCTCTGCTATAGATCTGCCTGGTTAAAAAATAAAAGAGAGAACTGAAGTGTAGTAGCCAAATCTCCAATTCTGATTTAAGGCTTTTCTTCCCTCTGTGGTTTTCTTCTGTCTGTGGTTTATAGGGGAGGAAAAAAAGTGCAGAGAGCAGCTTCTGGCTGTTCTGGCAGCCTTGAACAGTGGCTGAAAGGCACAGAACGGCCTTTTATCCAGGGAGGAGAGCAGCAGATCCAACGTATGGAAGGGCAGAGTTGTTCCCATGTTCTCCAAGGCTTACAGCGGTGTATGTCAAGTGAGGTTTGTCAAGCCACAGTCCCGCTTAGGGAGCCAGGGGAGCTATTTCTGGCATCAGGCACCCCATCCAAGTGCTGTTGTGTCCTACATTTTTAGGATTGCTGAGTTTATAACAGATAAGGAGAACAAGCTGCTAAAAAGAGTACATGAAGTAGGCTTCCAGCCTGGATTACAACAGAGAGGCAAGACACAAGGTCATGGCTGGAGCACGAGCAGACTGCAGGGTGCTCAACCCACAGAGTGACCACAAAGCAGGGGGAGCAGAAAGCTCATCAAGTGCCCATGCAAGTGTTGGAAAGGTTTACAGTCCTTACTCCCAGTGGACAGCAAACAGTTGTGGTAATTAAGGCAAAGAACCTTACTGTCATGTACAGGGATTTATGTTCAGAAATGCTGACAGCTCAGGAACAGGTTTGATAGTTCAAGTGATAGATACACAGAGCTGTTGGGCTGCACCAAGTATGGTCTGCTCCTCAGAAAACAGAGCTGGGCTTCTTACCTGCCTGTTCTCTTTCTGCCTTAGCCCTTCCCCCTGGAGCCCCCAGCTGCTGTTTCCTTACTAGCCTGAAACCCCGTGCCCAGTCTACAAGAGAGATTTGAATTTTGAGCAAACCTGCACTAAGGTAGTTATTTTGGGTGGAGATTCTGTAAAAGCCTGTGGTTTCAGCGGTTTTGCTTTGAATTTAGGATGGAAACCTGCACTTAAAGCAAGGTTCACATGCTGCAAAAGAATCAGGCAGAAGTGTTTGTGCAAACTTCTGAAAGTTAAAGTTTCAGATTTGCTCAGCCCAAGAACACTGTCTTTTCGGTTCCCAGGGTGCTGGAGCATAAAGGTGTCTCTTGGTGAAAGCGGAGGCAGCATGCATCCTTCTGCTTCTCACTTTTCTCCCTCTCCAGCCTTACCTCCAGGAGGTTTTATCTGAGGAGCTTCCGATCAGCATCTGGCTGGATCATTCCACCAGCGAGGGCACCCTGACCTTTGCTGTGTGTGTGGCAGTGAGACCCTGCAGCACATGCTGCCTGGTAATGCATTGAACGTCAGCTGTCATGGGGTGGCACTGGCTGAGGAGACGGAGGTGACAGGACCTGCTGCTCAGCCTCTGGACAGGTGGTGGAGGAGAGAGGCAGGACAGAGCAGAGGTGATCCTGCTGAGGGTGTTCAAATCTGAGGGTCTGCTGAAGACCCAGGGAATTGCATGGCTGGATGCTTTAACAGCAAAAATGGTGGGAGCCTGGGATTTCAGTTCCAAACTTCAACCTGGTTGTAGGAGCTGTAGATGGTAAATGTGGACATCTGAGAAACACGGGAATGGCCAACCCTCTTTAGTGGGGATGATGATAGAGAGTGGTAGTGTGGTCTGCGACTTATCTGTATGGTCCTGCAGACTTTTTGACCCTTTTGGTTGTGTGTGTTGAATATAGTGGTTGAACCTTAGAGACTCTCGACCTGCTTCTCTTTGGCTGTGGGCCTGTTGCTTGTTGCCAGGTAGTTACTAGTCCTGCTGTGGGGGTACTATCTGGACCCTTATCAAGCCCAAATTTTAAGAAGGCTGTGTATCATTTAGGTCAGTCTTCATTTCAGCGCTAATCCACTGGCAGGTCGTAGACAGTTTTCTTTCCCTTCCCTTGTCCTGTAGTCCTGGTTGGATGTCTTGGCTTCATACTGGAGAATTTCTCTGTGTCCTGTGAAAGATGAGGTTGTGACTGTGCCCTTTATTCAATGACAAGTTCAGTATCCTTTGGAAGTGCCTAGGCTAAAATTTGTGAGTAAGGAAAGAAGGGACCCATGTGGAGGTGGTGGGCTCCCAACCCTCCCTCCCTTCCCTGCCTTCCCAACCCCAAGGGAGAAGCAGTACCGGTCTTAGGACTCAGTGCGACATCTGAAGTCATGTAATACCTCTGTCCTGTAACAGGTTAAACAAAGGGTCAGCTATTAATGATACAAAATGTTGGGGGAGCCTGTCTGATTTGAGATCAAAATGTGTGACATGTTTCTAATTGTCATTGTGTGTGTCCATCCCTAAAGCCACCCCCTCTCCAAATACACAAATGAAGCATGTAGAAGAAAGGAGCTTTGTGACTTCTCAAGCTGAAGGACAGACACTGTTCCATTTGTCCTCCTCCAGCACGCTCTCCATGCTGGAGCTGGAAGTCATTAATTGGCATGTTTCCACCTACTTTGTACTCTGATCTAAGCTTATTATGGCAGAATTTCCTCTTTGGATCTGTGCAGTGCTGGTTTTGCTGCTGCTCTGATGAAAGAATGGCTGTTTGGCAGCTTAAACACTACCTCTTTGCTTCCAGTATGCCCTTGTGACCTGCTCAGGAGATATGGGCTTAATAATGTAGGATTGTAGGTACTTACGGTCCCACTTGCATGGTGGGAAGGAAGCGTGTGCCCGGTTAAATGGGAAGCTGTCTGGGATACAGGAAATCTGCTCTGGAACAGGCAGCACTGGAAGGCCCTGGCAGTATGTACAAGCGATATGTAACCTGGAGCATTATTAAGTATGTTTCTTGTCCTGTGGGACAAAATAAGGAAATGAGCCCCATTCATCTTTGCAATCAGTGAGATTTTGTCTGAGCAAGCGGGGTAGGACTCAAGATACTGACTAACCTTCTGGCAAAAGCAAGGATGGAAATAAAAAAGTGTAATGCTGTACCAACACTGCCTGTAGTGAATTCAGTAGACGGGGACAAAAGGTTTTAAAAGTAGGATATTGAAAGCAAATATGTGACTGTCCTGGAGAGATTTAACTGAGGGATTTCTAAAGTGTTTATCCTTTCCCAGGGGTAAGGAAAGTCATGAATAAACTGATGTGCGCTTTGATTGACAGTTAATGGCTGCATTCAGTTCTGTCCCTTACCTCACCATGAGAGACGGTTTTTGAACAAAGCCCTACACAGCCTGGGTGTATAAATGTATTAAACAGTTTCCATTTGAAATTGGTATGCTGATCTAAAGTATTGTCTAAGTGTACAGGTATATACCGTTAGTGATGTGGTACATACCACTAGTGATAGCATCTGGTTCAAAAAGGTAAAAATACCTCATCATTCAGGCTGTTGTAATAATCGCTGATGGTAGCTACAGTTCCCCTGAGAATAGCTGCTATTTTGTTTTTCTGCAAGAACATTTGTGTAAAGGTTTTTATGGCACTTTAAGCAGCCCGATCCTCATGCACAATACCACCTCTGTTGAATTTTTTCCCTTCTTTCTTTCCCTTTCCTCTTTCCCCTGTTTTCCCTCCCTGTAACAGTTATTTATTCTAGAGTTTGAGCTCCTGAGGGAGGTTTTGCTACCTTCACCAGCATTAAATACTGTTCATTTACAGGGTCAAGACTGATCCAGCTACAGTGAGGATGTGACAGGAATATTTCTGTGTTTGGGGTGGTGTATCTGTTGTGGACGTTATGCTTCTAGCCTCAGAATATGCACATCCAAACTCCTCTGGTCAAGTCAGTAGGCAGCAGGGTGAATTGCTCCTTATGGATTTACCTCTCATGGTTGGGCATGTACAACACACGCGAACACCATCTCTTATGTGCAACCACCTATCTTCAGACAATTTGTAGGACTGTATAAGGATGGTCACAATTATGTTGCCCTGCTACAGCTTCCTCCCAGCTGTGACCTTGAGGCTAAACGTTTTACTGTCCAGGCTGCTGAAATGACTTTAGCTGAAGCAAAGAAGGGCTGTAAGGGAGGCTGAGCAGGCAAAGCAGGTAGAGCAGAGAGCTGGGTTTCTCAAGCAATATCTCAGCCTGCTTTAGCATCTCTGTTGAAAGTATGGGCGCTGCTGGTGCTGAAGGCAAAATAACAAGAGTTTGGCCACAAGCTCTGGAGGGAGATGCCAGCCAAGAGAGTATCCATCCCACAGATAGCTCCACTGACAACTTTTTCATGCTGAGCTGGCAAAAAAGGCTGAGGACTTGCCAGGTGGCCAGCACCCAGCAGGCAGCGCAGTCCACACAGGTGGCAGTGCCAAGGCCAAATCTACATCAGTCTCGGTGCTGGGCGCTCCAGGCTGGGTGAGGTACTTGGCCTGGCAGGAGCAGCATTCGTAAGTAGAGGTGCTAACTGGACAGCAAGATAGCTGAGGGCCATATGGCTTTTCCTTTGGATTTCTTCTGCTGAGCCTTGCAGACTGGTACTGGACACCTCTTAATGAACATGCAAATGGGCAGCCCAAAACCTGAGTCTCATATCCAGTACAGGGCAGCTTAGGGCTCTTTGTTCCCGTGTGCCCAGCGGAGCTTGGCCAGGACACAGCATGTACTTTGTCCGCTGCGTCCCTCAGGAGCTGCCCAAGGCCCCTGCGAGCACAAGTTCCAAAGAGAAGCCAGGGCACAAGGGGGAGAGCGGGACCTGCCCCTGCCAGACTTGGCCAGCCTTGGGGAAAGCGTGGGGCCCTCCAGGGAGCTATGGACTCTGAGCTGTGTGAGCTTGTTCCTGTGAATTGACCTAATCTCTCCTTGGCTGTCCTGGTTGTGCTGTGACTAGTGTGTGCAGGTTGCAGGCAGAGGACTGACTTCTGAGTAAGAGTGGGGGTTTTGTTTGTTTTGGCTTTTTTCTTTCTCCTAGTGCAGCACTGTCAAGTCTGGGCCAGCTAGCAGGGCTGTAACAAACAGCCTTTCTGCAGGAGGCTGCGCAGTCTCTTTGCACTGAAGGAAAAGTGGGGTTTGTTTTGGTTTGGTTTTTAATGCAAAGAAAAATCTTTGCCTTTTTTTTTTTTCTGGATGTGTGCTCTTTGTGAGAACATTAAATTGGTTTATTTTTCTTTACCCAGCCCTTTCCACAAAACACTCTTCTATACTTGTCTCTCTTAACAACTCTTGCTTGAGTGAAGCATCCTAATTACAAAATAGCTCTGGGCTGCTGGCACAGACTTGGCAAAGCCATGCAGCCCTTCTGAGATGGATAGCTGTGCAGGGCAATGACACCAGGCTTAAAGCTCCTCTGGAGATGAGGCAGGAAGGGAGATATGGTGCTCTGCTCGATTTGTACCCCAAGAGTAGGGGCTTGAATGAGGCTTCCTTTTCTGCACTTGCTAGCAAGAGTGAAGAGTGTGGCGTGGGCTTGTTGGTACAGCCAGGCTGCATTTTATGACAGGTGGAGCAGAGAGAATTGTGGGTGTGGAGAAGTGTGGGTGTAGAGAAACTACTCAGTGGAGCAGTGAGGTTGGAAGGAGTGGGTAGGGAAAAGCCAGAGGCATAGGTGTCAGTTAGGATTCTGGCAAGGTGACTCCTGCCCATGTGCTGCTCTGGCATCATTCATGACCTTCTTCTAGGCAAACCCTCTCTGGTGGGGTTGTTGGAGTGAGGAGGGGTCTCTGAGAGCATCTCACCCTCTGAAACACTCAGGAATTTATCACAAGATCCTGGAGCTCTGTGGAATGACAGCCCTGGTGTCTCCAGAGTCACGGTTCCTGCCCAGCAGCAATGGGTACAAATTTGTGCCCTTCCTCCCTACAGGCACAACCAAACATGTAATGGCATTCAAGTACGTGCCACCCATGTCACTCTGCCTGAGAGACCTCTGAGGTGATAGTGGTGCTACTGGCCTTGCTGGTGCTGCCCAACTGTGCTGCTGACTGCTGGGCATGGCTGTATCCAGGAAGCTCTGTCAGGGACACATGCTGTGTCACAGGGCAGGGGGGTGGCCCCTGAGGTCCCATAGCCATCTGGTTCTGCAGTGGGCATCTGCCCTTTCTGACCTTGGCAGCATAGTTCTCATTTTCCTCCCCAGCCCTCGGAGCCGACTCTTCTGAGTGTGCTGGAGCAGCGAGAGCCCTAGATGATGGCAGGCAGAGCCCTTCCATCAGGCAGCACCGCTGCCAGGCTGCGGGGGAGTGCATGTGTCAGGGAAACCGAGCATCCTTGGATGAGGAACAGATGGTCTGGGCAGTATCTGCCCCCCTCACTGTATATAATGCCCAGTAGAGACAAGGAAGAAATCAAAGTTGCTTTTTCCCATCTGCTTCTTTAAATGTAGGTGCCGTGTAACTCAACACCGAGCTTCAAGGAGCTGTGCTGAAAATCCAGGAGTCCACAGTGAGGTCAATCATGGGTCACGAAGCAGCACAACACAGTCTCTGCCACCACGGGACAGGGAAGGAGGTTAATGTTTCATGGCATAGTTAGCTGAGTGGAGTAGCTCTGTCAGTGTTTCACTTGGTAGAAATTATTTATTGACAAGGAGGGTTTCCAGACTGTCCCAAGGAAAATTCTTTGGGAAACTGTTGGGATTTCTTCCAAGTTAAGGGGAGCTGTTTGGATCACAAGTTGAAAACTGACCCAGAGATGCACGCTCCTGTCAATCACTTACATTTGGGAAAGGAAAGATTAAAAAACTCTAAGGCAGAGCCAAACACTTAAAAGGCAGAAGTCTTTGCATTGATTCCAGTAGTTAAATGCCAAGCTTTGTGATTTCCTGGACCAAGTGCAGAGAAAGGAAAAACATGAATAGGCCAGAGACTGAGATCCTCATTACAGAAAAGGGCCACTTGAGAGTACCTAAGATCTGACCTCTCATCAGGGAGATACAATTAAGGAAGCTCTCACTGCAGTCCTCAGCCATAACCTTGTGCTCAGCATTCTCAGCAGCCTTATTTTTCCTCATCTGACAGCTTTCTTTTAGTTTCCATACCAGTTAAAAAACAAAAGGCGGGGGGGGGGGGATGAAACTACCTGCTCTATTTTTAAACCTATTTGTCTGTAGATAAACTGTATGTTAGATGATTAATAGATCTTTATCACTTCATAAAGCTTAAACTATAAAAAGCCTACCCCTCTTTTTTGACTGATTAAACAACTATGTAAGCATTGCTGCTGTTGCTGCTGTTACTCGAAATCCAAGTTAGACACAGCAGTTCTGAGACCATTTGTTAGCTCCTCAAGCAGGCCATGTGGCCTTTACAGAGCCAGAGGGGACTTTGTCTGCTGGTGTGGCCTTCAGGAAGCAGAACTGTCCAGTTCCATCTAGAAAGAGCAAGCCATGGGACCCATCTGGTTAAGGAAATGTTGGACATGGGTGCAGGCTGTGTTTGACCACACCACAGGCTTGCCCCAGCAGTCTGCATCTGGTGGTTGTACCTTTAAACCCTAGTGCTGCTAATTAACTTAGAATTTGCATGTGATGAGGGTTTGGGGGTTTTGGTGCCAGCATGGCATTTCACAGACCCCTCTGTTCCTAGGGCAAGTGCAGTGGCCAGCCTTGCAGTGAATTCTACCTCCTTGAGTTGCTCTGTGACTGTGGTGGGAGCCTGATGCTTGGTTGTAAAAGAAATGAATGAATGGTGTGATACCTCCTGAGGCAGGAGTTAGGTTACTTCTCTTTAAATGAGACTCAACAACAGAGCTAAATGCCACTGACCAATTTTTGAATTTTATACTTGGTCCTTCTCTAATTGACACGTCTTCTCCTGCCAAGGTGAATGGAGGCTACCCCCAAATCCACAGGAAAGGAATTTCAGCACAAAAGTGCACTCAAGAGCACTTGAGATTAGTGGTAGCTTCCTTGGGCAGGATTTCCTTGCTAATATTGTATTTTAGAAACAAAAATAGTTCGGTGAATATGCCTCTTTTTTTTTTTTTTTTTTTTTTTTTTTTCCTTTTTAACTAAGAGCATAGGCTGGAATGGGATGGCATTTGGGTAGACATTGGACAAAGCCTGAAAAAGCCTTGACCTCAAAGGTACTTGTCAACAAAGGCTGGAGACTCTCCTGAACCAAGACCATGGATTTGGATTAAACTAGCAACTTCTTCTGTGACTGGAAGAAGAGCAAATCTGAGCCTGGGCTTCTGGGCCTCCTCAAACTTTGTACATTGATCTGGTTGCCACCAAGCCCAGCTGGAAATTGATGGTTGCCCATAAAGACGGTGCAAAAGCTGTTGCCATGTGGCATTTTATGGAAGCTATTAAAAATGTCAGCTGACCCAATCTGTACCTGAAAATGTTTATCTTCTGTCACACATTCACCTTCAATTAACAATTCAGTGGTTGCAAAGACTTTTTAACCTTTGTCCACAGTTTTTCTTCTGATTTAAAATGATGCATTAGCCTTCTCTCCTTGTTAATGTGTATTACTGTGCTTCATGCAGTTGCTTTTTAAAATGCAGACTAAAAGGAAGGAGGGAATAGTGGTGAGACCTCTTTGGCTTGCTAACTTCAGCTGCTTTCAGGCTACTGAAGATCAATGGGAAAATGGGAAACTGCTCTGCAGATTATTTTAGAAATTGCACATGAATGCTTTGAAATCTGGACAACTGCTTGCACAAGGAGGATTTTGGTTCTGAAATAGTATGTGTCTATGTAGTATGGAGGAGGATGTACAAGGAGGAAGGGAGTGAGTTTGACTTACTTTAAATCATATTTTGTACTACTACTATAGGGAGCAGTGAATATTTTGTGTTCCAGTGGGCCAGACACAACCCCTTCATGCAGAGAGAGGTTTGCTACTTTAGGAGGGAACTCTTCTGCTTCTTCCAGCATTTTTGCTCAACTCCTCTGTGGCCAGTGACACAGCTCAGCATCCAGGCTGGCTGAAGACTGAGCTCTGTAATTGCTGAGATACTAGTGAGGCTGCAGCTTTGGGAGTGAAAATGATCTCCAACCTCACAGTAATTGGGTGATACCTGTTGGGGCCAGAGCTGTCACTAGAGGCTGACACAGAGGCTCAAGGAATTGGAGGATGGCTTCTGCCTCTGCAAGTGACTGGGAACATGTGAGTCCCAGCTGGGAGTGCTAACGAGGTAGGGGGCTAATTCCAGCCTCCTCTATCTGTCCTACCCATCAGGCGGCAGCAGTGGTAGAGCTGCAGGGAGGGCTCTGCTGGGGATTAAAGCCAGCGTGGCTCATCTGTTCTTCCAGCACTACCAAAACCCAAGGAGGAAGAGCCTAACCTCTCCTGCATTAGTGTAATTACTAATACAGAGAAGCCAGTATCTTCCTGCAGACCCTCATCAGCTACCCTTGCAAGCAGTCTAGATCAAAACTCCCCATTCCTCCAGTGTGCCCAGGGGTCTGATTTTGCTTTATGTACAAACCTTTGTAGCAAGTTATGAAGACCAATTTTAAATGGTCACTCTACTGGGACACTGACAACAGATATGGAGAAGATCTGATGAGTAGTGTTTTCTGCAGTGTATTAATAAACACAAATCCTGTTGTACAGGATGCAGCAAATAAAACCTCTGTATCAGTCAGCTAAAAATAATATCAACACTGTCAGGCTGTTTGCAAACTTGATCTTGAAGGATTAGGCTAATGAAATGAAGTGGAGGGGATGTCTCTGTTTGAGTAGGAAAAAATAGAAAACTTCTGATGAAGAATTTACCTTGGTATGCTGAGAACTGATGTTACTGCATGAGTTTGGCATCCTTGAGTGGTTGTACTTTTTGTACCTTGTATTTTCATGCCAAGCACTAAGCTGAATGCTTCTCTGTGGATTTGTTCTGTTGCAAACTATTTGTTATTTAGCCTTATGGCCATTTCTGGAGCCTATGTCTGTATTTCTGATTAAATTGTTGCTTATTATCTTTATAAAGTTATATAGCCAACAAGGCGATGCTCAGCCAGGGTGTCATAGTAACACTCTTTCTGCTAATAAGGAGGAGCTGTACAGAACTAAAAAGAAAATCCCAACCCCCAAAAAACTAGCACGTGAGAGGTGTGTTTATATTGAACTGTTGGATAAAGTTGTGCAACCCTGTATGCAACCAAGTGTTGTCAGGCTGCCTCTCCTGCCAGGGATGCCACCCACATCTGTCTGGGTTATGCCTGCATCAGCTGTTTCCTCCAGCCCTCCACCTTGTGCTGAGCCTGCTGTTGCTGGGTGTTGCTGCTCTACCTCCTGAAGCTCCCCCATGCTCCCTAGGGCTGAGGCTCTGCTCCTTGCAACATCTCCTGCAAGCAGCCACTCCAGCTCCTCCTCGGGTCTCCAGAGCCTGCCCATGCCAGAGACCCCGATGGTCCAATAGAACAAGCCGAGGTAAGCCCTGATTAAAGAAATGGTTCTTATCAACGTGTCTGTAGATAAATGGCACAGTACAGCAGAGATGCAGCAGTTCCCTGTGAGGAACTGCCAGGGAAGGCTCTCACGGACAGCTCTTTGCAGGAAGCGTAGAAGCTTGCTGGAAATATTCTGAAATCCAAGAAACACCACGTACAGACCTAGAGCACTGGTTGCTGCATCGATTTGTTCGTTAGGTAATGGCTGCTTCTGAGGGTAGAAACAGAGTTTAACTTGCAAGAGTAAAACCAGGATAATTTCTAGACTTCTTCAGGGACCAGTTTGCCCACTTTTATTCATGAGGTAATGAAAACAAACCTTCCCACTCTATAGCTCCTGATGCTCTTTCTGTATTGGTGGCCTATTTTTCTGCTTAAGGACAGGGAGGGACCATTGAGTCACACACAATCTTGTGCCCTCCTCCTCCTCTCATTTAAATATTAATATGATGAATTATTACTAGAGTAACAGCTGTGAACTACTCATATCACAGCAACATAACCTTCCCCTCCTCATCAGAGCACAGCTATTCCTGACTCGCGTTTTCTGGTCGACCTTCTCTCTTCTTCTGGATGACTTTTTTAAAATTACTTTGTTAGTCCTGGTGTGGTATCATTAGGATAATTGTTTGGTCTGTTCTTTCTGCTTAAATATTAATGGTACTGAGGAAGTCAAAAGATAGCTTCAGTAATGGTAAGTTAAATATCTGTGTGTATTCTGTGAGATCTGTTTGTTTAGAGAGACAGAAGTATAAAGGATTAAGGTCAGCCTTTCTAACTAACACTTAAAAACATATCTGTCTCTTTGAGAATTACCAAAATAATAATACATTGTCTTTTATATAAATAAAATCATTGTATATTAGTCAGCTAGTGTCTGTAGATAGTTCAGAGGAATACCTAACATTGTACCTAGCACTAATGCATTGCATTCTCTGTAGATAAAGTATTACATGAGGGACTGCTAATAAAATCATGAGACAACTTTGTATAGACTGCTGAAAATAAATATTTGGCATCAAACAAAGAAGGGGAGGGAACGTGAAGGAAAGATAAAACACCCTGAGTGAGCTCAATACGATTGAAAATACCAAGGTAAAGCATTCCTAGGCAGATGTGGAAATGTTAGCAGATGTTAAATTTTGTGTGTAAAGGTTCTCCTCTGCTGAGCACCTTTTGCGTGGTCCTTGTGTTTGTGTGTGGGTGTGTGTGGTTTACAAACCCACTGCTTTTTGTTCATTGAAAATGTCACTCCTTGAAGTACTTTCATGCTGCAGAGGGGATGGCTGAGTTTACTGGTTTCTGGACCACTGTTGTGAAGAACTTAATGCCAGCCAGAGAGTGTAGAAATCGGGTTTACTGGATTTACTCGATTGCTCATATTTAGCATTGGATGAAATTTTTATCTCACCGCCCTTGTTACTTAGGGAGAAAAAAAATCTGAAAAGCTCTTACAAAGATTTTAAAATGAAATTTGCATATTTTGATAAGAAATTTTTCATTTTAAAATTTTGTTTCAGTAAATGAGTGTTCTTAAAAGTCAAACAAAATGCTTTCCATATGGATAAAATACCCTTTTATTGCTTTGTTGTTTTTTTTTAAATGGCCCATAAATATAATTAAGAACCTAAAAAATTAATCCCAATTTATACATGATGCCCTTTTTTTCCCATTCCTGAAGAAATCAGTAGGTTTTTTTTTTCCTCACCAGCCTTACCAGTGACAAGAGAAAGGGATGTGGGAGGCTTCTACTGCCTGAGAATTCTTCCCATTCAAAATCTGTGTCTAACCCCATGCCCGGTTAGGGACTGGGGAAAAGAAAGAGTGACAAGAGTACTGCAAAATGTGTTTCTAAGTCATTGACTGCTCTGATGTAATGCTAAGAGTAGTGCTGTTACTTCTTGAATAATTTTTCCACTCTGCTTTTTTCTGAGCAAGTACTTAGTGGAAACAAAGAGCCAATCCTGACTGTTTGCAATTCCCACTGTAGTCAACAAGAGTAAACTTGTGGATTGAGACATGCTCAGTCCCACCATAGGTTGGCTTTTTTCCCCTCTGTGTTCTGTTCCTCCTGAAGTTTGTGGGAGTTGGAAATATTTTTTTTTCTCAACTTACAATTCACATCAGGGGTTTCTTAATTCTCATGCAGGTTACTGTATTGCAAATTTTTTGGCAACAATGCTGCTTTTATGAAAAGCCTTGATAAACTTGTAGCATATCCCCCAGATAAAATCTCATTTCAAACAGTTCCCTCAGATGATTATCTGCTGTGATTGCGAATGAACCTTGTAGCAATCTCGTAACAACTGTCCTCGTGGACGGAAGAGAAACCTGCTGTCAGAACTACAAATAATTTACGTAACCCAATTTAAAGCTCTAACAAAATGTTCCCCTGTTAAGAGGATTGTTATACTTAATGTGTGAGATGAAAATACTTTCTGAAGGTCAGGAATGCACAGAAGATAGATTAGATCTCTTGAAAAGACAAAAAATAATTTTTTACCAGAAGTTTTTCCTCTGTCAGACTTGGCATTTGTGGAAGCTTATATAAGCAGAGCTTTATTCCTGCAAATGCTGTGTTTGCTCTGCAGAGGGAGAGGAGCCTCAGAGCTTCAGCTTTGCACATGGAAAATTAGAACTGAAGGTAGACTGGGGACTCGGGCTACTTTTTGCCACCATCAGCAGCATAAATAAAACTTTGTTTTAAAGACCACAAGGGCAGATTTGGGGATGTATTTCCTAGATTCTGCCTGCCGCAGCTGCCAGCGCTGTGCTGGAGGACCCCAGGCAGTTTGTGTACCTGCTGCAGGTGAGACAGCCACCCTGCAGCACTGGGTGCCCGGTGGCTGGTGTGGGGCCAGCCCACAAGAGGTCCCACAGGTGGCTGTGGCGTGGGCGCGGGTGGGCTCGCTGATGCGCTTGGCATTAATGCTAGGAGAACAAGAGCGGTGGGACATAGCTGTCTCCCTTTGAGGTCTTCTGCTCATGACCATAGCTTGGTAAAGGTCCTGGGAGCTGACCTGCCTGTTGCTGAATGATGGAGGGGTGGGACAGACTCTGCTGAGGCTGGAGATGGGGGCTCTGAGAAGTACCTCTAACCCAGGCAAGGCATCGGGGTGCAGAGCCATGCACTCTTGGTGTGCAGTGACCCAGTTGCTTATGCTCAGTTGGAAGTTAATGCTGTCTTCGTAAAACTGTCAAACAGAGCCACTAAACCTGAATTTGACATGTTGGAAAACAGCTTTGTGAGATCTAGCTCTTCATAATAGGATCTGGGGGGTTGGGCAGGCCTTAAAATGCTTTTCACATAGGGTACAGTGGACATAAAAAGAAATTACAGCCTCTGTAACCATCAGAAAGTCGGGCTAATGTCACTGTTGTCCCCATCCCCTGCATACTGTTACATGTGGTTTCTGTCTGTCCCTGCAACCAGCCAAAAACTGAGATTACGGAGAAACTGACGATGGAGATTATTTAAACACTTATCTCCTCATCTCCATCAGTGTTGCATTCCCCTGGTTCCTGAGGTCTGTCCCTGTAACCCCAGGTCTCCTGCCCACCCCGCTGCCGGCTGCCCCACAGCGCCGTAATGGCAGCTGCAGCGAGGGGCTGCGGGGACTGCGCCCAGGATGCAGGGCAAGCAGCAGGGGTCGGGTGGTAGGAGAGGCTGTGTGACTGCACGTCAGAGCAAAATAACAGGAATAAACTTTGTCCTGGAGAGTGGGATATTTTCTTACAAAAAACAGCCTCCTGCTTTCCACTGCTGAAAGCCTTTTCCCAAAATACCTTTGCAAAGGGGAAGAGCAGATTGCACGGAGCCCTCTGTATCCCAGCAGCAAGTACTGCTGTGGGGCTTCCCCGTGCCCCCCCAGCAACCTCTCACTGACCCGCGGGGAAAACACTGACAGGGTCATGTCTTTCTCAGAAGCTCTCTGGTCCACCTTCTTTAGTCCTCAATGCGTTCCTGGGTAGGGAGTCCCTTTCACCACCACCTTCCCTGACAGCTAGCAGCTTTGCAGCCCCAGGGGTGTCAGAAGGCTGCCTGGAGAGGTGATGCAGCCTGTGTTGGCTTTCTGGGTACCTTCTGCTGGGGGAGGAGAAGATGTGAATGTGCCTGTTCCTTTGCCGAGGCAGAGGAGCGGTTATGGAGAGAGGCTGTACATGTGGGGAACAATGGCATAACACAGCAGAACATGGCACTCGCAGCCCCTCGGTGGCTCAGGCAAAGCTCTCATGTTGGGATTGCCTTCGCCTCAGTGCTTGCTTCAGTTTCAATAGACCATGACTTTGCTGACAGCTAATTCTTTGGATGGAAACATTTTTGTGCCAGGTATATTTCTAAATCTGAACTTTTCTAGATCGTTCAGCTCAACTATTTTGTCATTTTAAAAGAACCAGGGTGGAGGAGAGCCTTGATTTTGTCCTCCTTAAAAACGGGCAAACAAGAAAAGTTTTTAAAAGGCTCTTGCCTGTATAAGAAGAGGAGGGCACTCTTGAAATCCAGAATCAAAGATGCACGTTTTATCTTTGTGGAAAATCTCTTGATGGCTATGAACTGGAGACCTCAGGTTTTGCAGACTGGATAGATGTGGCAGCAGATAAATTCCTGTGCTGTCTGTTGGTCCTGGGTGTGCTCCAGCCCAGCCAACTTCTGAAACAGAAATTTTCCTGTGACTGCATCCATGGGCTGCTGCAGGCTCTGTTGGGTTTGGGCACCTTAATTGAAATTAAGTGGACTGTTCCTCCCATGCACTGCTTTTAGTGGCCCCTGTTGGCTCCAGTTAAGAAGTTGGAGGTAGCTACATAATCACACACGGAAAAAACAAGGACTGAAATTTATAAGGAGTAGGTTGGGAGAAAAAGCTTGTAAAAATGAGGCTTTAATTGGAAAGGAGAAAAGAAAATAGAAACTGGGAAATGGGAGGAGGCTTGGATAAACTAGACGAGCACCTGAGAGGGAGCAGAGTGGCTGGCACGTAGAGTGTGCAAACACAGCTACTCGGGGTGTACAAGCACAGCTATTTGGGGTCTTCTGGTGCTGGGGAAAATCAGAGCAGCCTGGACAAAGCCTAAAATAACTTTCAAAAAATGAGAATTCAGAGCTTTGGGGATCTGCACTTAGTGCAAGAAATACCAATCACTTTTCAAAGTGGGTTGAAAAGTTGAACAGTGGAATAAAATACAAATCCCTTGCAAAATTCAGTTCTAGAAATCTTAAATTGTGCAGCTGCTATTAAGGGCTGCTGTGACCTTGATCTTTGTGACTTAGTTCAGGAAAATGGAAGTGATAATACCCTGACATTTTTACAGATTGTAGAAATTAATTGAATGGGTACCTGCAGAGCCCTTAAACCCTGGTGTTTCTGTCCTCAGACTGGGGCAATATGTGATGAATAAGACATAGGGCAGTACACTGATTTTATTTTTTCTTGGTATCCAATTACTGGTAATGAGGTTAGCACTACCTGTGCAACGAATGAAGCGGAGCACTGAGTACTGAGCACTTGTGAGGACAAAAAGGAGTATCTGCTCATGCAGTAAAGCTGTATCAGAGCAGATAGAGCTTGTTCTGATTACTGTGGTTGTCATGTCACATGGAGTTCCCTTCAAAGGTCAGAGAAGTTTACTACCTGACATTAAGGCCCATAGTTCCATGTTCTCCTGCTATCTAAAACATTAGAGCAATCAGGAAGATAAAGCTTCTTGTTCCTCTGTGTGAAAAAGTTCAAAAGTTTCCATTGCTACCCTGAGGTTTCACTTGATTTCGGCAGTACCACAGGTTCTTGGTTGAAGTTTTCCTACTTGACAATAGCCTGTCAAGCCTTGCCACTGATTTAGCGCTGCCCAGCAATGACTACATCTGTATTTTTTACTAATAAATATCATTAGACCTAGGATGATAAACAAAGAGTACAGGATAGTGCTTTGATTGCAAATTGTACATATAGCCCTTGAATCATTTTTGCTACAAGCAAATTAATTGCCTTAAATATTTAAACAGGGATATTATCACAAACCGTAATAATGTCACTTTACTCTGTACTTCTAGGAACTATTTAGATAGTTCACGCAGCTGTGGAAATACTAGTTTGGGTAGTCTGTCAGGAAAAAATAAACAGCTGACATCTCAAAACCTTTACTGGGTGGAGGGGAAAATCACCGCCTTGGTTTGGATTAATATTGCACTGTCTTGTAAAGTCTTTGTGAAGCATCTCTGACAGACAGGCTTGAGAGTGTTAAGTCCTCCTTGGAGCTGCCCTTGGAGCAGGATGGTCTGGGCAGCGGTAACGAGACTCCTAGTTCAGCCCCGGCAGGATGGTTTGATTCTGAAAGCAAGGGCTGAGGCTCATGTCCATCCTTGATTTCAGGGGTATACCTTTCCCAAGATAGTTTGTAGCTAGAGAGGCTGTCTGTCCTGGAAAAGTTAACAGCAAGGAAAAGCTGAGAGGTTTGTGAGCTGCAGTCTTACCCTTCTGGGCCACCATGTCAAGATACAGGCTACCAGGAGGAGCTTGCCTGCTGTTGTCGGGGGGCTGAAGCCTGGTTCTTCATTGCTTTATGTGGCGAAGCAAGATCTTCCACTGCGCAGCCTGACCTTGTCACAAATAGTCTCCCACTACTGAGCACAAGTGAATGCATTTGTGCACCTAACTTCTGTGATAATGGACGCAAGGGAACAGAAGATCTTCCAGCTGGTTTGTGGTGCTGTTAGCCATGGGGGACAGCAGATTATGGACAGGAGCCATGTGGAGTAGGTCGGGAGCACACATGAGCACTCTGATCATGTTGGAGTCTGTTGAATTGCAGCAATCATGAGAACTAAGTATTGCAATTAGAGCTGGTCCAAAGGTTGAAACTCCTCTTCTTTGAATCATCTTGATTGCTTTTGTTTTGGGAGTGTCCAGATAAAACAATAAGAAAATTGAGATAATGGTTAGCAACTTTTTGTGTTTACTAAAATAGATTTATCAGAATTGATTTTATTTTAACTGAGGCTTCAATGGTTCTCCAGTCATTCACAAGACCCAAAGAATGAGGGAGCAATACCTTTCCTCTGTCACAGAATATAACTTCAGATGTATATTGTATCTCTTCAGTTTTCATTTAACAGTTTTTGACTGAATGTGATTGAAAACTGTTTAGAGATATGCTAGAGATAAGAGAATGCTGATGCACTAAAAAGCAGGTTTCTCTACCTCTTTATCTTTCTTAATTCCAGCTCACTTGCAAAGTAAACCTCGCTATTCAGATCATGAAAGAACCTCTAGGCATAACTATACAGTGAAATGTTTACCTATACGAGATAACTTTCTGGGTTTAGGACAGCTTCTCAGTGATTCCTCAGCACCAGGGTATCCTATGGGGGTATTTCTGAGAAGCAGCTTGCATGAGCCCTGTACAAAAACACGTCTCTGTAGAGGAGGCTATCTTGTACTCTTCCTTGTAGGTCAAGAAGCAAAAAAGATATATGAGATCTTCCAAACGCAGAAAAGAACGAAGTCTGGGTTTACAATTATGGGGGGTTTGTGCTTGTGGTCATTAAGGACAGTTAGATCTCATGCACTGGAGCTCTCACTGAGCTCTGCAAAGGCTGACAGCCTTGTCTGCCTTCTCTTGTACCCTTCTCTCCTGCTCACATGCAATGTGTGAACAACCCCTAACACGTGAATTTGCTTTTACATCCTGCAGTGTATAAACGGACATATGTATTCCATTTCCGTTTGCATAGCCTTTGTCTGAAAAAGTTTGGGATGGCCCAGTTTCAGCACTGTTGTACCTCTAGCAGAGGTAATAGATTTTACATTTCCAAAATAACAAAAGATTCAGTCATATTTAATGTCTTTAATGGGGAAAAAAAATCAAGTTCTTTAGACTTACAGAAATGTAGATCATGGGTAAAATCAGTTCCTCGGTACAAAAGCTCAAAAAACGTGTCATGTATTATTTACTCCTTTCATAGGTGCTTCTAGGCTCTTCTATCTGTCATTGGAACAGATAGCTTACAAATGAAGAGTAGAAACCATCCACCCCTGAAAGCAGGGTGCCTCTGAGGTATGGCTGTGAGATGGATCAACTATTTCATTCTCTGTTGTTAGATCTCAGCAGGAGTCTCAGGCTAGCCTCCCTGATGCTGGGGCTGTGGGAGAAAGCACTGTGGGTGCTTATCACAACGCCCTTATGCAGATGTGTTGTGTGCTTACACACTCACACACTTCTAGTGCCCAGTGCAGAAAGGAGACTGCTCCGTGGCTGCTTCAAGGCCAGCTCTTCTAGCGCCGCACAAGACCTAACTGCAACATGGGAATGCAGAGGACAAACGCATCACTTTCTGGACTGAATGACTCAAAATGCACATCTGCTGGGGAGGTACGCTACCTACTTCTCACTAATACTTGTAGTCTTCCATGTATAGCATGCTGCTCAGTCATCAGCAGTGTGAAAGTGTGGTAAGGAGTGGGCTGAGGGGTGCTTGCTGCTGTTAGGAAGAGGAGCCAACTTGGTAGTGAGGGAGAAGGCTGGAGTCACTGCGTTGAAGTTAAATCTGTTGAGAGTTTTTCCAGGGACTTAAGAATGCTGAGATTTGCCCCTATTCCAAACTAAGCATTTATTTGGGGTTAAATTACTGTGCTTTATCTTCATGGAAGCTGATAGAGCTGATGAGACAGGGAGCGGATGCTCCATTCCGTATTACTATTGCAAAGAGGAACAGTTCTTAGGATCAGATGAATAGACACAGATTAACCTCTAAGCAGCTATTATTGGAGCCCATTTAAAGCAGTTTGAGTTGGAAAAGCCTTTGCTGAAGCTGATGGGAAATGCCAGGGTAAGAAGATGATCCCAGTGTTTGGCACCAGTTGAAGTCTGGAGAATCTCCAATATGTGTGTTGGCATTTACAGTGTGTTAGGAGGGGAAATCTCATCCTCAAGAGTAAAAGACAAAGCAAGTTCAGACAGTTCTGGTCAGTTTTTCTTCTTCAAAGGAGAATTCAATTCTACTGTTTTTCATTGTAGTGTAGTTGCAAGCAAATAGACTTTTTGCTTGAGCTGTAATAAGACTGAGATCTTGTGTTTCATAAGCCTGATATCCTCTGTAGTAAATGATGCTTCTGTGCATCTATCATTTATTATTTTTTTTTCACCCCTGTGTAGTAGTCAATGGTCCAAGTCCCTCTTTCCTGAGCATTTCAGACAGTTGCCCTCTGTGGAGTGGCCTGAGGTCTTGCATCATACCCTGTCAGCTGTCCAAAGCTATTTATAAAATGTCTGCTGATTCTTGCACATAGGCAAAACCTGGTTTTCATAAGAAAACTAAAATAGCTTGGAAATGTGTTCCCTCCCAGCAAGTGTCTCAAAACTGTTGAGAAAACCTGAAACATCCTAGAAAATCTTAACAAAAGCTAAGATATAATGGAGTTGGGGAATATGGGGAATTGAATAGTCCCATGTATTTGTAGTGGAAATCTTTAGAAATAGATAGTACAACACGCGCCGAGAAAAAGTTACAGAGTATTAAGGGAGAAGAGATGGTTCCAAAATTGATTTCTTAGCAAAATAAAAACTTGGTGTTTTGATGCCTGAAGATACAACAGAAATGACTCAATGTAGCTTTTGTGATGCTGAATATTTGCTGTATAATTTGATGGTGGATGTTCTATAAAAAGTTTCCATTTTTTCGCATTTCTTAGGTTTTCCATCTCTTTAGCCTCTGGAGACTGGCTGGGGTAGGAGTCTGCAGGGACAGTAGGAGGCATTAAGTGAAGCAGCATGCTTCCCAGTCAATCTGCTGTTTATGATAAGTGCTATTTTGGGAATCCTGAAAAAGCATGTTGGCCACAGACGAAATGCTCCCTGAGCAACAGCACTCACATCAGTTTCCCACTGGCCTGCCTTGACCCTGCTGGCACTGTGCTCCTTGCCTTTTTCTCTTTAGCCATTCAATACGCTGCTTGCTTGTGAAACAGCTGCATCCATGAGCTGTGGGCATGCTGGAGACTGCTGTGTGCAGGCCAAAGTGAATGGAGGATGGCCTTTGCCTGAGGAGTAACAAAGACTTGATTTTTTTAATGCATTTCCCAATCAAGCTTGCTCCATCTTGTTCTCACAAACCACCATAAGAAGTTCCAAAGTGCTGCAGGTGGTCTAGGTGGGACTGGAGTCCATGTCCCACTCATAAAGGCCTCTACAGGGTACAAATCTAAGTAGCAGTAGAGGTCTGAGACTCTTCCACTCTTGACCAATTAGTATTGCTTTTCCAAGTTTCTTGTGGCAGCAATAGATCATCTTCTTGATGGCTAATGAAGATTCACTTCTAGCCATGCCATTCCTATGTGGTTTATTGAAAAATAATATTTGAAAGTGTTTGAAATGCTCAGCTCAATGTACCTCCCTTCTCCCCCTGTAAGCTTGTAGATAACATTTGTTGCTCTTCGATACGTAAGAGTTGTGTAGCCTCAGGTTGCTGAAGTAGTGTATTAGCTGATGCCCGTGTATTTGTATTGAGCTTTGCCCCCTGTAAATGTATTTCAGGAGGATTCTGGTGTTGGTGAAAATGTTAGCAAATGTTAGACCAATTTTTTTTTCTCTGTAAATGACAAGCTCTGCAGCACCAGCTGTATTTACAATTGCACAGCAGAGGCTTTATCTCTGTAATGCAATAGCAATCAAAATGCTGCATGTAGGAAAGTTTACTGTTTTATAGGAATGAACAATAACAGTTCTAATAGCAGTATGTATGGTTCTGCAATTAAATGCAACAGTTCTACAAAACCCTGTAATTGGTCTACATAAATTCATCATCAGGCCTTTATAACTTCTGCTCAAGAGCTGACATATTTTCCAGTAGGGACCCAAAACCAAATGCATTTTTTGCTGAGAGCACCCCACCCTGCTTCCAGGGCATCTCCCTACATTGGAGTACTCAAGGTATTACAGGTATTTCAATAATATCTGTACAGTAATATGCTGCCTTACAACTCTAGCAGCACTGCAGCCAGTGCAATAACTAGCATGGAGATGCCTTAGACAATTGCTCTGATGCCACTTTAGTGGGCAGGCACGTTCTCCTGACTACTTCACTTGAGGTTTTGAGGTGGGGATGAGAGCGGTGCCTTCCTGCAGGTCCAAACAGGAGAGAACTGTTGCACATGGAATCGTCTCGTACCTGAAGTGCTGGGAAAAAAACATTTGGTGCTTCTTGTTTCCACTTCTTCCTACACTTTGCCTTGTCACAACAGCCCTGCTCCTTTCTGTAGAATGTTTTTCAGCTGTAGATTCATCCACTGACTGGATCTGCAGCCTGGCTCCAGCACACATCACGCGCTGGGAAGTTAGAAGCAACTCAGGTCACTTGGAGCATCCAAGTGTGAAAATGTTGGTGCTAGTCATCCTTTAAAAGGTGATTAAACCTAATACATACTGCCTTAATTACCCACCTTGGTAAATTTTTCTACATTTGCTATTCTGTGCATGAAATACTGATAGCTATCTCTATGCAAGGTTAACTAAACGAGGAATTAATGAAAAGCTGAGAAATCTAGGAGAGCTCCAGCCCTACAAGTGAATTTCACACACAGAGGGCTGATGATTTCAGTGATGACCAGCTACAAGGCAAGTTTTCTAAGCTTTCCTCTTCTCCCAGTATTACCACAACTTTGAGCTGCTCTGTCCCCTGTGCTAAGTGTTGCTTAAGACATAGAAAAAGTAGGCAATGGAATTACCTGACTTAATAAAAATGTATGATATTAAGCAGGGAGCCTGCATGCAGCTAGCTATACCGAAGTGTCCTAGATTGCTGATGATCTACCAAGGGGGAAGAATGACTTGTTCTGTTTTAAGCATTTAATGACTTTCTTTCCTGCAGATTCACAGAATTTCCAACGTATGTCACAGAACCCATTTAGTTCTAACCTCAAAGTTGAACATCTTCTGTGACTTTCTTTCTCCACCTTCATTTGCCCTTTGTACTTTGCTGCCTTTGGTCTGAATTGATCTCTGTTAATCGTCTGTACTATTCCAGTCTATCTATTGTTTCACACAGGGATAAAGATCTTAGGGTTTACCTTTTTCCTTTCTTCTAAGTCCCCTAATATTATTATAGCTTCTTTCCTGATCAGAATGTAGACGATACAAAGCTTGCTCTAGCAAAGCCCATTCCACCAAGTGAGTGCAAATGAGGTGATGGCATGCTGTCTGTGCCCAGGCAGCTTTGGCTCCTGCTAAGTAAACTTTAACTAAAATAGGATTTTGACACAAAAATTTCTTCAAAGTTTTTACGATAGCAACTTCCATGTGGTTACCCGCTAATAATGCTGGCATGAAGTATACTTTAAGATCTATTACGAAAACTTTATAAAGTCTGCAAGCCCAGAGAGCATTCATTAGCAAAATGTTTTGTGTTAAAAAAGAACAAATAAAAAACTCCTACATCCAGTATGGAAGGTGTAGTCTGGCCTTTACCAGGAAATGGAGGTGCCCAAGAAGTGAAGCTACCTGAGCTGTCAGGTTGTCAGTGAAACTCAAATTTATCTGCACTGTTTGTGCTGACTGTCAGCACTATGAAACTGTAAGCTGGAAGACCAAGGGATTTGTAAAGGCTTTGCTTAACACCTGCAGAGAACTAGGCTAATTGGAGAAGGTGGCAGTTAAAGGAGACCCAAACAAACTATTAAAAATGCTTGCGAACTGTGCTAGGAAAACCAAACTGTACTTCAGGGCCCAGATCACTCTGCAGAACACAGGTAAGCAGAGGCAGGCCAAGGAGGCAGCAGAAACCAAGTGTTTCTTGAACCTCTCCCCATCCCCTTTTAATAAGTTGGATTGTCGCTCTAAAGTCATCCCTATCCCTGCGCAAAATTAATCTGAGACTTTGGTAAGAAGCGTGGTCAGCCCTCAAAAATGTATCCTAGGATACACTTCCCTTCCTTGGGAGGCTGTGTAAGTCAAGCAGGAGCAGTCAGGTGGGTGCCCTGGGTACCATCTGCTGTCAGCATCTTCCCCGTGTGTCTTAGCACATTCAGCTGCCCAGGGGACTGATACTGCGGGACAGGGCAAGAACCAGGTATCACCTTAGATACTTTAATCTTCACTGGGGGTGGAGGCTGCTGGGTATGAGGTACATGCTTAAACTGAGCCTCTTCTGAAAATACCTGGACTCATTAGGGTGAGCTGCATAAAGCCAGAAAACAAAGATTTCCCACAGAAAAGCCCTGCAAAGCAATGAAACTGAGACAAAAGCGTGGAGCTGCCAAGTCACCTTGGGCAACCTTTTCAAACCGTCTCCAAATCTTTCTTCCCTTGCCAATCACAATGGGTGTGGACACTTAATTCCCTTTTATGCCACGAGTAACGATTCGCACACAGGACTGAAATATTACATTGGAATTTACTGTTTGATCTTTTTGAACTTGGATATAAGAAATGAATCATTGCTTCAGTTCTAATTATTTTTTAATTGCTGGGCTTTATGACCTTCAAAGTCCAGTTCTTTTCTTAGTTTGCATTTTGCTGACAGTTAACATCTGCAAATGTTTTAGAATGGGATGGTTTCATATAGCGTATCATCTACATGCTAGTAATTGCATTCTTGTGGGGAACTGGGAAAAAATTTGACACAGTAATTTATAGCCTAATCAATAGGATATTAAAAACCTGAGAACAGATTAGCAATTTGCTGGATTAGATAGCTATAAATTGCCATGTGACACACAATTAAATTCTGAGCAACTCTTTCTTACATGCATTGTAATTCTATAAACAGTGAAGCTGAGGACAAGTAACATTCCTGCAGCATGCTCTTTCTTGTTGCATGATTTTCCTCCAGATTGAAGGATCTCATTCACTAGATCCTACCACAGACTATGCTTTTAGAATGGCAGAAAAGAATTTGGAGGGGAAAAAAAAGAAGAAAAAAGAAAGTAGCTCTTGATTTATTAATAAGGAACCCAGAAAAATGGTGGTACTTCTGCACTATGTGAGTTTTACGAGTGAGTGTGTGCTTCCTTACAGGCAGGAAGCTTGCCATTTACTGCAAGTCTCCTCTGTGTTTGCTAAACTGTTTTTCGAATAGTTTGGGCTGCTGCAGAGCAAACTCCGTGGATGTGCAACTTCTCCACCTGACTGAAATGGCAGTGTGAGAATTAGCAAATATTCCCTATAGACACAGTGTGATGATGGACTCTCCAGATGCTTCTAAGGCTGTAATATAAATTTTTCCTTGCTACAGTCCCCTAGGATCAGCTTGCACTTTTGTCTCTCACAGTGAAAATACTTTGTATGGGTGCAAGGATTCTTTAATTGACTAAATAGCTCTGGGTTTAGACATACAACCACTGCTGCTCCTGCCTTTTCTGAGTCCCAAATCTCTCCCTTTAGTGCAAGTAAACACTCCTCTGTGGCTTGGCTCTGGTTGCCGTCCTAACATCACCTCTTCCAAATATGCACTCCTGCAGTTTTTTTATAGACTGTATTTAAATACAGGCCTTCTGGAGCAGCCAGCGCTATAATCTTCCAGCTCTGTTTTGCTGGGTGGGCAGAAGAACTGCAACTTTGTTTCTGACTTTTCTCCACTGTTGGCAGCATGGTTAGCTGCCCATAAATTAGCAAATATTGTAATGTAAAGTGTCAGTTCAGTTACTGACATTCGTACATGTGCTATTAGTACAGTGTTGTATTATCAAATGGCCAAGCTGCCTCTCCTGCCAGTGGGGGCAATGTCAGAGTTAGCAATGCATCTGACTACATTAAAAGATAATGCTTGGCTTCATAATTGAAAGGGGGTTTAAAAGTTGTTTAAATAACTTTAGAGAAGCTGGGTAGGGAGCTCCTTGGACGTTGACGCATGACTTGTTTATTAGGAAAATTAAATTACAATTTAAAAGTGCAAAGGTAAATTGGATGCTTCTGCCCAGGTGGCAGCAGAGTGAGCTGTACGGCCCTACGCAATGTGAGTAACTTCTATCTCGTATAAATAACCTCTGTTTAAGCAGTAAAAATAAGCATCAAATGTTTTATCTTCTTCTGAGTCATCCTGCACGGAGAAGGCATGCAACGGACCTAGGCAAACCGCACCCTGTCTTGAGAGTTGCTCCAAAACAGTGTTGGTGGAAGCGTAAGGCTCCTGATACCTACAGGCCTAGTGTTTCCATGCCTCTCTCTCCCAACTACAGCTGCTTTTAAAAATCTCATGGGGAAAAAAAATAATGTTTTAATTATTTTGCTTTATTGTCTTGTATTAGTTGTGATTTTCAGGGAAAAGTAGACTTAGTATCTCTGCCTATGTCTGTTTAGGGAGATGCAATAGCGAGAGCGAAACCATTTCTGGCACCCATAGGGGTGACAGCAATGGCAAGCACTTTGTAGATGCTTGTGGGGGGATCGTCCATGTCCCCCCATGACACTAAGACCACAGAACACCTGAGCCAGAATGTCCCCTTTGGAGAAGGAAAGCCTGCCTCCCCCACTCCCCCCAGCTGCCTTCTAGCCATGCTGTTGTTTCTATGCTGTGAGGGATGTTTTGGAGCTGGGATGGCTGACCCGGGCCCACAGAGCCACACCACCACTGCTCCCACCCCAGGCACCAGCACCCACAGGAGCAGCGCTCCCACGGTGGGGGGGCCTCACCGCCCTCCCTGGGCCTTGCTGCCCCCCTGGGCCTCACCGCCCCCTCCCCCCCCGAGCCTCATGACCCCCCCGGGCCTCGCTGTCTCCCTTCTCCCCTTCCTCCTGCAGCCCTCGAAGGGAGACCCGGGGCGGCCCTCCTCCCCGCACCCCCCCGCTGCACAGCACCAGCCTCCCGGTCCCCTTGCCGCCTGCGGGGCTCCTTTCGGCTCCGTTGCGGCCGAGGGAAAGGGTAGGAAGCCAAGCCCCGGGCCCTGGCGAGTCAGGCACTGCCAGGGCCCGGGTCACAGGCAGCTCTCAAAGGCAGCATGGCCCGAGGGCAGCCGTCAGGCGGCGGCGATCACTCGGGAGCAGGAAGCAAAAATTGTAATCGAAGCCTTGCGGGTTAATCAGCGCTGGAGGCCCACCGTCTGTGCCCGCAGGCCTCCAGTTCGAGCCGAGCTCGGCGGCAGTGCGCAGCGGCCGCGCCTCGCTCCGCTAGGCCCGCTCCTTCGACGGGTTTGACTCAAGTGAGCTCTAAGGCTCCGCGAAGCTCCCCGGGCACACGGGCTGCCGACAGCCGCGTTCCGCGGAGGGAGGCTAGGCTGCGAAGCGAGCGCTCGGCGAGGGGGTGTCCCGCCTCGGCCCCGGGCCCAGCCCGCTGGGGAGAAGTTCAGCCGCTCCCTCGGGTCGGGAGGGCGTCGCAGCCATCGGCAACGTTCCGCGCGGTGAGCGGCCACCGGCCCGCCCGGCCGGCGCTGCCCCTCAGCCCGCCCGCCGCGGCCGCCCCCCGGCCCGCCCCGCCCCGCCCCGCCTCTCGGAGGCGGAGGCGGAGCCGCCGCTGGCACCGCCCCTCCCTGCCCTCCGCGCCGGGTTACATGGCGGCGGCTGCGGCAGCGGCAACTGCAGCGAGGCGGTCGGGCGCCGGGCTGGAGGCGGTGGCGGGGCAGCGGGGCCCGGCCGTGTGAGCAGCGCAGCCCCCGATGAGCCTGGGAAGGCCCGTGAGTGCAGCGGCGCGGCCGGCGAGGCGGCGGTGAGGGGTGGGGAGAGAGGGGGGGTCTGCGGCCGCCGCACGCGCGGGCCCGGCCCCGGCGCACAAAGGCGCTTTGTTCCCTCTCGCCGGACGGTGGCGGCGCCCCCCGGCCCGGCCCGCTGCGCTCCGCGGCGCCCCGCTCTGCTCCGCCGGGGGCTGGCCCGGTCCCTCCGCACTGCGGCGGCGGCGGCCCCGGGGTGAGGGGGCCGAGCGGGCGCCGACGGGGCGGGCGGGGCGGGCGCGTGGCGCCGCCAGGGGGGCGCTCCTGGAGGCCGGCGGCTGCGGCCCGAGCGGCGCCGCGCCGGGCCCTTGGGGGTCGCCTCTCCCGCCGGAGCGGGGCCCCCGGGGCCGGGGGCGGTGTCCGCGCCCTGAAGGGCGTTTGAAGGTAGAGTGCTCCGCGCTGCGGCGGCCCGCGGGGGCGCCGGGCCGGGGGGCGGCCCCGCGGCCGGGGGCACGGCGCGGGTGAGCCCCCTCTGCCCGGGCGGTCGCCGGTGTCTGCAGGGGGTGTGAGGGAGGAGCGGCGCCGGCGGGACGAGGTGGCCCGCCCCGGCGGGAGGAAGGATGCCCTTTGCCCGGCCGGCTGCGGGCGGCGGCCCGGCCTCTCCTCAGGCTGCGGAAGTTCGGCTGCGGCGCTGGGGGCCCGGCGCCGCCTCCCAGCCGGGAGCCGTGGGGACAGGTACCGCTGGCTCCCCTGAGTCCCGGGCATCTCCTGTGGGAAAAGGGACTTAGCGCTTTTCTTGAGTAGCTCCAGGCACTATGAAAACAGCTGGAGGAGAGGCGGCCGGAGCGGCGGCCTTCGGCGGAGCAGGTGCCTTGGGAGAGGCAGCTTCCCTCCCGATGCCGGCCGGCTACCGCAGTGCCCGGCCGGAGCGGCCCGCCGGCGGCTGGCTTGGCCGGCTTGTTGGCGAAGGAAACGGTCATACGGCCGGTGCGAACGTTGATAACAGCGCTGGTGCCAACAAGCTTTTCATATACGTGTGTGTGTAAAAGTAACGTCACGATAGCGCGGTGTGTTTATAAACCCGGTTGCCAGTTCCAGAAAGCGGTGGCTTAAGGATAGAGGTAGGCTTTGGTTTGGTAATCGGGCTCAGAAAACGTGTGCTGTAAAGCTAAAATGGGAACTGGGTGTTTGGGCCGCTGGCTGGGGCCCTGGCCTGGCGTGTGCGGCCGCGGGCCCGCTGCCCTCTGCCCGGTTTGGCCGCCTGTGGAGCGGCGGGCAGGCACCGCGCCGCCCGGGTGCGGGAGGCTGTGCTCGGCTGGTGGCGGGCTTCTTCGGCTGTCAGCCTTCCGTGAATTACCCGCAGGGAGGACCGAACCGTTTAGATTTATGATACAGAAAACCGGTGGATTTTTGTGTGCTTTTACAGATGCTTCGGTAAGGCTTATAAACTAATAGTAACATTGCTGACTGCCAGTACAGAGTTCCCTAAACAGCGTGGGGGGCAAGTAGGAGGCTTTAGAAAAGCGGCAGTTTCAAGAGTTGGGTGATGACTCACTCTGCCTACTGACTGCAACGTGGCTGATCTAAAAAAAAAATTACTTCTGTGCCCCGTATTTTTATAGTCAAAGGGATAGTACTTAGCAAGTTGTATAATATGTCATTAGTCATTCTTGGTCTTTCTCTTGTGACTAATGATTTGATCATTATGTGGTCTGTGTAATCAAATTAACTGGTATCTTTCAGTCTTATTTGTATTTCTGAAAAAGTAAACGTCTCATACTTGACGTTTTTCAATGTACATCCTGTTTCCTGAAAACTGTGATAAATCCACGTGCAGAAGTTGAGCAGGAATTGAAGGGGCAGCTTGCATAATGCGTGAAGCTGGTCGGGTGTGATGATGTCTGCCAGCACAGGGAATCATGTCAAAGATGACAGCCCTTCTGTGGGTCACTTATGTTGCCCTCTCCTGAGAACTGATCTGTTTTAAAAGCGTAGTTTTAAACCACTTAAGAAACTAGTCTCTTTGTGTTTCCTTCTTTAAATGTTGTGGGAGGAAAGAATAAAAGTACTGCTTAAAAAAAAAAAGAGGTAGCCTTGGCAAGGTGACAGCCTAAATGAAAACATCAGTGCCTGCGTGAATAGCCTATGTGGCACAAATTGGGGTGATAACCCCTCCCTCCTTTTTTTTTATACTATAGTCCATCATGTGTTTCAAGTGATTAGAGCATGTTACACAACTGAAGAGCAATTTGTCAGTTTTGTTTATTTAGTTTATATTTTCAAGACAGTTGGGCTGACAGTTACAACTTTCATTGAAACTGAAAATAAGTAAACTTAATGGCTGTTGAGGTCACTCTTCATAAGTATTAATGTTTTAAAAAAACCACCTCGTCATTTTCCAAAGTTAAAAATTACTATAAAATGCAAAGAAGAAAATTTGTTACTCTGAGCTTATTTTTGGCTTGAGAAAAGCCTCAGTTTCTTCTAGCTGATTACCCCTGAAGTAATTACCTTAGAGTGAAGGCAAGTTTGGGGTTAACTTTTTATATTCTGTCCCTCCTATTTGCTTCTGGTCCATGGGACTAATTGTCTTAAATGTCTGTTTGCTATTAACTCGTGGATGGGGAAGTGAGAGTTCAGCTGCTTCCCTGGCGCAAGCGATGCTCTGGGAGCTGCAGTCCTGGCTGAGGGGCCGGCTGACAGGCAACGGCACCGAAGGGGCTGTAGAAGGGGCTGTAGCATGCGAGCGAAGGGCTGTGCTAGGTGAGAGAGCAAACTGGCACAGTGAAGGTAGCAGTCTTTAATGTGAAAGAGGAGGTAAGTGTAGTTAGTGCATGGGGTTAGTTTAGAAGCCTGAGGATTTTTTGTTTGTTTAGACAAGGATATATGAACCTACTACAGCATTGTCAGCTGCCAAATTAGAATTTTCAGTGGCAGTAAACAAAAGATGACTCAATTACTGAATCTTTAAATTAATCTGGTATAGTAGCGGGGCATTTTTGCTAGGTGAGGTACTGTATCTGTTTGGTAGATGGGCTGCCTCCTGGTCAGCTTCCTAGGACTAGATCCTGTGTTGGGTGGTAGCTGAGCCCTGCTTTTTGGGGCTTTGGGGTTAAGTCATTTGCTCCTAGTTAGATAGGAAGTTTGTAGCAGGATCAGGTCAAATTGAAGGCTGCAATGGGTTGCTTATGTTGTCGGCGTTTGTTTTCTTAGCTAAATCACTCTGATTCTGAAAATCGTTGTATACCTTCTGAAAACATTGTTATTAGTAGTCACCTAGTGGAAGGATGTAGTATAAGCTGATGATTAAAAATGCATCGTTTCAGAGACGCAGAATGAAAATCGAGACTCAGTAGGCAAGAGGGCCATAACTCCCAGTCTCTTTACTGCTTTCATGTTGTAGTTCTGCTGACAGCTTCATTTAGTCATGGCAGTAAGGAGTAAGGTTGGAGTTACGGTGAAGAGATCAGCAGATCCTACTCCTTGCTACTGATGGGCATTTTTTTGAATCTGTTCCTGTGCTGTTTAATTGAACTAGCTAAAAGAGAGGTTCCAGATGTGTCACCCAGCTGGTGAAAACTGATTGGTATGGCTACATATTGAAGACATCAGCAGTGCAAAACAATAAGCCTAATTATGGGGAAGAATACAACTGGCTTTAGATGGTCCCAAGGATCTATAATACAGCTTATTGCAGGGTGTCTGAACAGAGGCTTTGGATCTTGAGTTAACATGAAATTTAAAGTAACAGTGTTACCTCATTATGTTTGTACTGAGATTATAATAACATTATATATATATAATAACATTACAATAATATAATTGTAAAACAAGGTCTAAAATTAGGACTCTTGGCAGTGTGCGGAGAAAGGAATCTCAAGGCAGTAGTTACGCATGCCAACTAAAGAAGGCTCTGAAGATCACCCTTCTGCCAGGGTACTCTACCACATCAGTAGAGGGCAGCTCGATGCTTTTCAGTTTAGAAATCCTACATTTGGTGATCTTTTTAAAAAAAAAAAAAACCAACAAAAAACAACCCAGCAGGGGGTGGAATGTGTTTCCTTCTTTCCTGTGTTTGTCGTGTGGCTGTACACACACCTGGAGGCAGGCGCTGTGGCAGAAGGGAGTGAGCCAGGACGCTGGGGCTGTGTGTCTTGGTGGCCATCAGGCTTGAGCCTAACGAATGGTAGCATTTAAATGTGGTGAAACAGCCTTGTTTCTGTTTGCCAGTATGCCTGCCTTCATTATTTTTTTTTATTTATTTCTGCATGCAATTCTGATTACTTTAGTGAATTGAGGCCATTCTTTAGAATATGTTAATGATTTGTCAGCTGCTCTTGCTGCCCTGTTAGGAGTGGGGAGACTTGTTTAGCTTGGTCCCGGGTGTCCCATTGAAGTGTGAGCACAGTTTTAAGGAGAAGCGCTCATAGAATTAAAGTGTTGGGGTAGTTTGGAGAACTTTACATTTATTTAGAGAGCTGGGCGAAGAGCCGAAATGTGCAAATCTAAGATCGAACAGCAGACATTTAGTGGTTTGACATGCACTATAGTTGTTGGGGAAGAATATACAAGTGACTTGTAATGGAATTGCCCAAACCTTACCACACTGCAAGAAGGTACACCTTTGAGTCTTCCCTTTGTGGCATCTTTGATCATTTAAAAGAAAAGAGGATGTTGTGCAAAAATGCAACATGTGGTCTTTATGACTGCGTTCTGCTGCTGCAGACGGGAAACCTTACTGAGAAAATCACCACCTTTGTTTTCATAAATAGAAGTTGCATTCATTAGACTATTGAAAAATAAATTATGTCTGAAAGTCCCCATATGTTAGGGGAAAAGGTTATAGAATATATCAGTTACTGTGTAAAAGGTACTTGCTGTTAAGTTTTTCTCTGTAATTGAGGTTGGGTAAGTGTAGAAGTAATTGATAAAGTAATAGTATTTGTCTAATATGTGGGAATTATCCCTGTGATTCCTGTAACAATAATTCTGTAGAGGCACATTTATGATTTCAGGTGTTCATAAACTTTATCCAAAATCATAAGGTTTCAAGCTTTGTAAGTGGCATCGGATGTGCGCTATATATTCTGGCAACTCAATAAATACTGAGAGTTCACAAACCTTACCCTTTTCATGCGAACAGAACCCAGTTATCTCTTACTATGTTGAAATAGTTAAAACCCTGATTTTGTCTTTGAGTAAAAGTTTAGTGGAGAGAATTATTCCAAAATTTAGTGACTGAATTGTTTCTGACCTGTCTCTCAACAGCTATATTGGACAATTACCAAGTTTTCTGTGATATTCCCTTCTTTATTAAGATCCAGCAGGATTTTTTTATTGTGTGCCTCATAGTCTCAATAGGTTGTATCTAAGCCTTTCACAGGATAGGCTTAGAAATGGTGGTAGGCGGTTGTTGTCAGTTTTCTTCCACAAGTATGAAAGGTATGTGTCATTTCTAATTAGTTCAGCTTCTGTGATAGCTTCTTATTTTGTAACTGGACGTTAAATAAGTTGTATATCTAGGACAACTTAAGGAGTGGGGAGAGGAGGAAGACTTCTGTATGTGCTAGAATACTGATGTATTTTTCTCTCCTTTTCAGGTTGTCACGGAGTAAAATGGATGGTAGCTTTGATTGTGATTGTGGTGAGCTGGAGCCACCTGATCATTAACAGAAGGCATCTTTTGTAAATCAAGAGCTGCCAGTTTCCTGTTTAACTAGACTGTAAACAAAGGACAGAAAAAGGAGGAAGAAGAAGAAAAAAAAAATAGTGCTTACCAGCACCATAGAATGACGCTGCTCAGGACCAGTCCAACACTGAATGTATCTGCACTGTGAGGAGGAGGATGTTAATAGAAGCCTATTATGTGCATATTTATTCACATTTTTGTTAAATGTTAACCAGTTTAGCACAGTAGAGCTGAGTGCATAGTATGTCATTTCATTCCGTTTGAGTTTCTTGTGAGTATTTTCTTCAATGTCTGCAGAAATGCTGCACCTTTCTTGAACTATGAATGCTGCAATCTTTCTATCTTATGCTCAGTTTGAGTTCTAGAGCTTACAGGCTCTAAATTCAAGGGGACACAACAGGCCTGGCTGGCTCATAATGAAATGAGAGTGTCAAGAAACCATCTTGCAGTCAAAGCCAAGTGTTTCTTCTCCCTTTCTGTAAGACCTTTTCTTCAGATACCAGTGGAAGTGTCTCCGCGTGTTTACAGAAGCTTAGTAGTTTGAGGAAAAAGAAACGTAAAGAATTTTAAAATGGCAGAAAAATTTGAAAGTCTCATGAACATTCATGGTTTTGATCTGGGCTCTCGGTATATGGACTTAAAACCACTGGGCTGTGGTGGAAATGGCTTAGTTTTTTCTGCTGTCGATAATGACTGTGACAAGAGAGTGGCTGTCAAGAAAATTGTCCTTACAGATCCCCAGAGTGTTAAACATGCTCTACGTGAGATCAAAATTATTAGAAGACTTGACCACGATAACATTGTCAAAGTATTTGAAATTCTTGGTCCTAGTGGAAGCCAGTTAACAGATGATGTGGGCTCCCTTACAGAATTGAACTGTGTTTACATTGTCCAGGAATACATGGAGACAGATCTGGCTAATCTGCTAGAGCAAGGCCCTTTACTGGAAGATCATGCCAGACTTTTCATGTACCAGCTGCTACGTGGGCTCAAGTATATTCACTCTGCAAATGTTCTGCATAGAGATCTCAAACCAGCTAATCTTTTCATTAATACTGAAGACTTGGTGCTGAAGATTGGTGACTTTGGTCTTGCACGAATCATGGATCCTCATTATTCCCACAAGGTATGTGAAGAGGGGGAATATTTAAGCGATACACTGACAACATTGCTTTCTTAAAATAGCATCTTTCTCACTTTTGCAGAGATAGATAGTCTGTGGAGGGCCTCGTTAGCAGGTGGGATATCACGTTAGGAAACTGGAATGCTTGCAAATAGAGTAAAACAGGTCTCTGGATGGCATGTTTTGTCTCGGATAGAACTACTGCAAGCATAAAATAATTTATTTTTTTTTTAACTAGATGTGTTCCAAAAAGCAGACTTTTAACAGTGAATACAGAACCTGAGATTAAGAGCAATGTTTAGAGGCTTAACTGTAGAAGCCTTAGATAAGTTTGTAAGTGATACATTCATAGTGTGCAAGTGTGGCTGCTTTCGGGGGTTAATTTAAAGATATGGTCTTCCTGGTTTAGATGATGTTTCACAAAAGAGTTCATTATCATCTCTGCATTTATTTCACATCTGGGAATAAGGAAGTTTTGCTGCAGTACCTCATTTGACTAATAAATAGCATTATACTTCTATATTGTTGCTATTCACTCATAAAGATATTGCAGTTCCATTTTAAAAGGTAGAAGGGTGTAGTAGGGGGCACATGGTACTATCCCTAGGACCCTGAGACCAAAAAATCTTGTAGTACATTAAAAAATAGGAAACAAATAATTTACCTCTTTAAAAATCTAAGCTTTTTTTAATTAATTTCATTAGGGCCATCTTTCTGAAGGATTGGTTACTAAATGGTACAGGTCACCCCGTCTTTTGCTTTCTCCTAACAACTACACTAAAGCCATCGACATGTGGGCTGCAGGTTGCATCTTTGCTGAAATGCTGACTGGGAAGACCCTCTTTGCAGGTGGGTAGAATAAAAATCTGTGTGTCAGTTTCTAAAAGGAGCAGTACTGCTTAGTTATCTTCATCAAGAAAAGCTGATTCTCATGGCTAATATCAATAGTCATTGACTATCAGGATATGCTATATTATTACACAATTACATAAACTATAAATTGGTGTATTTGTAAAGCAGAAGACATTTCCACTTCTGTTACTCATACTGGTGCATATTTAGGTAAATATCACAGTTTAGTTTACTACTCGTATGTGGTAAATCTGTTTGTAGTTAGATTAAACTAAACTTACTGGATGCCTAGAAGTATTCTAAATGCGTATGTTTTAGTGAATGGGTGTATCCAGGGGGTATTTGAGGCTTATGGATGCCCTGAGTATCTTACTAGTAAAGACTTTTTTTTTTTTATGTAGTCACCCTAATCACTTCTTACTTCTTTATATTTTAAATTATGAAAGAGCGGCCCTTTTTTCCCCATTCCTATTTTTTTGTCATCTGTGGGCTGTTTTGACCTGACCTTTGTTTCAGTAGAGTAGGGAGGACTACGGTTTAGTGTGGCATACCAAGGAAATGTGTAACCGCCGAATCTTGTAATTTAGGAAACAATGCTCTGCTCACATTGGGTGCATCTACATCAGTGCTTTGGTTAGGATCAGGAACAAATTTTTGAAGCAAATCACTTGATGGCCATCCTGATCTAGCTCAGTGCATGAACTAGAGTCTCTTTAGATAAAATGAAACTGTCATTTGCTCTGTAGGAGATCACCCAGTGTGCTCCACCTGCTGATAGGCATTCAGTCCACGGGAGCAGATGAGCTAGTCTAGAGTAAATGCTTATTTTGTGTGCACCCTGGGGCCTCAGCAGCAGCTGTCTCATTCAGGTTCACTCTTGGATTTGCTCCTGTTGGTCTAAATTACTGGCATAATACAGATAAAATCTCGTAAGAACTGAACTTGCATTTTGAAGCTCCCATTCCTTTAGATACATGTGGACTAGAAGCACACCTCTGCAGTAATTCTTTGGTTTGTACATCAAGGTAATGAAATTGAGAGCTTTTTCCCATTAAGTGCTATAATGGACTACTGTCACCTTGAAATCATTATTTTATAGAAATCGGCGATTAGTATGCAAAAAGGTTTTTCTTAACTTGCAGTGAGTTGCTAACTCATTGAGTTACTAACTACTGGAATAGTGTCCCTAGTGTATTAAATTCTCAGCTGGTAAGAGATTTATTAGGTTTCCATTGCATCAAGCGCTTCCACTGGAAAATAGTGGAGTAGTGGGAGAAAGTATGTGGATTTCAGCATATATTGATTACAACTGCTAGTGTTCTGGCAAATACCAATGCTACTCAAAAAAAGCCAAAAGTTTTTATTTGTCTGGTAGCTGTGTAGTAAGCTAGAATTTTGCTTTTTAAACTCGTTCTTAGTAACCAAAATCCAAAGTTTGTAGGCTCGTTTATGTGTCCTAATGGCATTCTGTGGATATCCACATCTAAAAATATTTTTCTAGGTGTGTCCCTCTGAAAATTTAGCACTGCTGTAGTTTTCTGATAAAGAAGAGTGGACTTCTTCATGCATTTGGAAAGGGAAAATGGTTGGAGATAGGGTAGTTAGCCTGTCCTGAGACTCTGAATAAAATTATTTTACCAAGTTCTTTGGAGGGCTTGATTCGGTTAATTTGCAACTTCCTGTCTATTTCTGAACCATCCCTTAGGAATCCTGGTGTCTGGAAAGCTGGTGGGAAAGGGAAGGAAGAATGCAGATAAAAATTGCAGAATACCTGGCATGAGGGAGGGAAGGAGGCAGAGGAACTCAATAGCTGTTCCAAGTAACCTCTCTAATTCTTTCTTCTAAATGAGTATTTCAAATGCTCATTTCACTTCTAGTGGAAAGCAAGCTGATTAATTTTTATGGTGGAAATAATGATAGGGTAGAATCTGTTTTCCAGCAATTTGCAGGCAGTGTAACATCTGATAATTGTATCAAGTAATTTGTAGTAGTCTGAAGTAGGAGAACAAAAGAGCTTTTTCAGTCTTGCAGGTAAGTTAACAGGAGGCGGTGCTGATTCATTTGGGGAATGTAGGTCTTGGTCAGCTTTTCTTTAGGTCATCTGGCAGATGCATGGTAGGATGTCCAGTGCATTGCCATGCAAACTGAAGTGATAGTGCATAGATTTGGAGATGGTACAGTCTCTTTCTGTCCCCATTTATTTTTTTATTTAATGTCACATGCGTCAGTATTGCTGATGATCACCCAGAGCCGCTTGGTGAAGGAGGGAAATGCTGGCATGCAAATAATCCTATGTAGTTTCATCTGCTAGTTGAATCTCTAGGATGCTACATGCTTCTTGGAGCTGAACAATAAATCGAGGTAGACAAGCTGTATTTCTGGGTACTCCAGTTACACTGAATAAGATGTTGTTGATTAATCAAAATTGACCTGCTGTATAGACCCTTACAGTTCTTACCCGGGAGACTTCAGATAGTACTAAAAGTATACTATATTTTCAATTGTAATACAGGTCTTTTTGTGTGTTTGCTTTTTTTTAAAACCAAGGTTGCACTGCTTAACTGACAGGTGATTTTGTTGTTGTTGTTGTCTTGCACCTGACAGTAATACCGGGTTTCAAAGTAGAATATTAATACAAATGGTTGTGGCCTGTAAGATCTCTTGCTGAGCTGAGCCACTACTGTTTTTATTAATAAAGGGACATATAATTCAAAGTGAGGCCAAATATAGGTGGATCAGTTGAAAGGGGAGGATTGCAGTGTATAGTATATAACAAAAAGACAGGGTGATGCTGTAGACTACCTCATCCGTGGTAAAAACATCCTTGCCAGAGCTTAAGATTAGGTTGCTTTATCTGTGTGTAGCAGCTCTGTAATTCTTCATACGCTACAGCATTTTTGAGAGCTCTTCAGACTTACTATCATTCAAATTTAGAACTTCAGCGTAGGAGATAATAGTGTTCTACCGAAAATAGCTGCTCGGAGCACAAAATTTGGACATGCCTTTCATGTACAGGGATCACAAGTGTTTGAAGTGGAAATGGCAGCTTGTATTTTCTCTTGGTGCTTAGGTGCGCATGAACTTGAACAGATGCAGTTGATCCTAGAATCAATTCCTGTTGTACATGAGGAGGACCGTCAGGAGCTTCTCAATGTAATTCCAGTTTACATTCGAAACGATATGACTGAGCCACACAAACCTTTAACTCAGCTGCTTCCAGGCATCAGTCCTGAAGGTAAGTCATTCAGAAAAATAGTCTGTATTTCAAAGTCATTAAATAGTGAGCAACTTCACAGTACATGTGTGTGATTGTTAAAAGCAAGTTTCAGCTGGAAGAACCTGCATGTTCTCTGAAAGACTGTCTTCTGCTGTAATAAAAAAGATTTTGCTTACACAATAGCTACTCAGTCATCTTTGGAGTAGAATTCTGAATCTCTGCAGGACCTGTTTGCACTATTACTCTATTTTGAGACATGGCCCTTCTAAATACAAGGGGATATTAGAATGGAGTCAGTATGAAACAACTGTCTTTCAAATGCTTTTAAAAGTCTCCCAATCAAACTGACAGCAATGTTTCCTGATAGCTGTTGCTGGATACTGATTCAGCTTAAAGCCTTCTGTCTCTTAGTATTTTTTTTCCTCCCACTTTAATTTAAATTATTATTGATCTTAGATTTGACCTCTACTCTTCTAGCTTTCCTGTGGCTACAGGATGCATATTTGGCAGTGTACTGTTAGTAGCTGATACTTCACAGGTGGTTACTCTTAAACAAATCCACACCTCTAGAGCAAAGCATTGCACCTTAATCTTAAATTCTAGATGTTTAAAATGTCGTTTTTCTCCTATTTAATGATAAATTTTTCTCCACAGCACTGGACTTTTTGGAGCAAATTTTGACATTTAGTCCCATGGATCGATTGACAGCAGAAGAAGCTTTGTCCCATCCTTATATGAGCATTTATTCCTTTCCAACGGATGAGCCTATTTCAAGTCATCCTTTTCACATTGAAGATGAGGTTGATGATATTCTGCTGATGGATGAGAGTCACAGCCATATTTATAATTGGGAAAGGTAAATTTATCACTTACTGTGGCATGTAACATAACTGAGTGGTGGTGTGCTTGAAGTAACGTTGCTTCGTGGGCATAATTTTGGGTTTTGTTTGTTTCTTCTTATTAAGTTGGCCTGAGAATAAACTTTTCCCTTGCAGGCAGTGCATTGTCATTGAGTTTATAAATGATTAGACTGACTTGGATATGCTGAAGCACTCAAGGCTCTAGAATCTAAAGTTAATCTTTCTGTTACTCTTTTCCCCAAAAAATATTTCTCTAAAAAATAAATAGTTTTAAGTGTGATTGTCTTGTTCAATCATTAGTGCATGTAATACCAAAGAGATTTACAGTCATCGTTTAAGATCAGTTAAACACACTTTAAAAGAGTTCTGTAAATGGAGTGAGCTGTTGTACGTAATTCTGGACTTAAATCTTTCAGATGTGCATGTGAGGATTGCTTTATGCCAGATTAAATTAAAAACCTGGCAGGGGTACCCAGTTGGATTGAGGAAAATCATTATCTATGTTGAATTGTCATTCTTCCGTAAGGGAATTTCAAAACTTAACTGTCTCTGTCTCGGGAGCTAGAAGACTGGTTTTTAGCTGCTAACGCTTAGGAAATTGTTTTACAGATACCATGAAAGTCAGTTTTCAGACCATGACTGGCCTATTCATAATAACTATGAAGCTGATGAAGTTCAGCGTGATCCAAGGGCTCTTTCTGATGTTACTGATGAGGAAGAAGTGCAAGTAGATCCTCGCAAATATTTGGATGGAGATCGTGAAAAGTATCTGGAGGATCCTGCCTTTGACACCCACTTCTCTACTGAGCCTTGCTGGCAGTATTCAGATCACCATGAAAACAAGTACTGTGATCTGGAATGTAGTCACACTTGTAATTACAAAATGAGGTCATCTTCGTACCTAGATAACTTAGTTTGGCGAGACAGTGAAGTTAACCATTACTATGAGCCCAAGCTTATTATAGATCTTTCAAACTGGAAGGAACAGAGCAAAGAAAAGTCTGATAAGAAAGGCAAGTCTAAATGTGAAAAGAATGGGTTGGTGAAAGCTCAGATAGCACTTGAGGAAGCATCACAGCAACTCGTTGAAAAAGAAAGGGAGAAGAATCAAGGATTTGACTTTGATTCGTTCATAGCAGAAACCATTCAGCTTAGTTTACAACACGAGTCTACTGATGTTGATAAATTAAATGACTTGAATAGCTCAGTGTCTCAGATAGAGTTGAAAGGATTAATATCAAAGTCAGTAAGCAGAGAGAAGCAGGAAAAAGGAATGGCTAATTTGGCACAGTTAGAAGCTCTGTACCAAACTTCTTGGGACAGTCAGTTTGTAAGTAGCGGGGAGGAGTGCTTCCTCATAGACCAGTTCTGTTGTGAAGTCAGGAAAGATGAACAGGTTGAAAAAGAAAATACTTACACCAGTTATTTGGACAAATTTTTTAGTAAGAAAGAAGATGCTGAAATGCTAGAACCTGAGCCAGTAGAAGAGGGGAAGCTTGGGGAGAAGGAAAGAGAAGAGAGCTTTCTCAGTAACAGTGGAGAACTCCTCTTCAACAAGCAGCTTGAGGCTATAGGTATTCCTCAGTTTCACAGCCCCGTTGGTTCGCCACTGAAATCAATACAGGCCACGTTAACACCTTCTGCTATGAAATCATCTCCCCAGATTCCCCACAAAACGTACAGCAGCATTCTGAAACATCTAAATTAAAACACTCAGCAGACATTTCTTTTATATTCATGAGATGTGTTTGTCTTTTTTTATTACTAGTGTAAGTAATTTTTTTACTTGAATCAGACGGTGTAATTTTGGTATGGATTTCATTAGTTTTCTGTTTACCATTGTTTTTACAATCCAGAATTACTTTCTCTACATGAGTTAGTTTTGTTTTTAAACTGGCATGTCGTTTGCACACAAAATTAATGAATAGAGCAAAATAATGCAAAATGCAGGAGGTAACAAAAAATGCACTAAACCAAGTAAAAAAAAAAAAAACAAAAACCATTCTCTCAGTAAAACAGTGTCCATGTTTTGCAGAAAAAGAACCTTGCCTTGAAATTTACACAGTGAGACTGTACATAATTGCATGAAAATATCTATTTTTCCCAAAACATTTTTTCATTCATGCGTATTTTAGAGTTTTTTCATACTGTACACATTTCTTAGACACATGATACCAGCAGCAACTGAAATGAATGCAGAATTTGGTACGCATGTGTTATCTACCTCAAGGTAACAGCAGTATGTGGCAAAACATTAACCACCCATAGTGCTTCTCATTATGCACTTCTATTTAGCCAGCATTATTGTAGTAGCTATTCTTACTGAAAATCATTCAATATTTATAAATGTTCTGGTATGCATTCTTTATAGTGAAGTGTTAATATGCAGCACTTTTATTTATTTTAGCAAATAAGTATATTTCTGTAATTATAGAAAGTCAATTTTTGAGTTACTTTTCAGATAAAAGTTTTCGTTTAGCACTATGGTTTTATTGCCTACATAGCTGGATATATATTAACATCGGCTTATTCTGAGGCTATCCAATACATTTTTTTAATTTTTATTTTTTAGTTTTCATTTCAAGTAAGCACTCACTGTGTATAGGAATTTGTAATTGGAGGTGCTTGATCTCTACAAAAGAAATTAGGAATTGCTTTATTATCAAATGCTCCTAGAAGTCTTAATTGTGTTTATTTTTAAAAAATTTTGTAATGTTAGTTGTGTGCATGGAAATAATTAAGGTACAACATTACTGTAGGTTAAAGTTCTATATGGTGAGAAATTTTGTTTTTACTGTATGTTTTTACTGAATGATTCCTGTCCCACTCTCAACTCCCCTCAAAAGCAAGCATGAATAAAATTAGGTTAAATATAGCATGTAGCATCTCAGTCTTCTGAAAATTTGTTTTACCTTCTGATTTTTTGAAATACTGGATGTATCATTGGCTCCCCTGTTTAAAATGAAAAACAAATAAAAACATGGCCAGCAAAAATTACTGTTGTTTTTTGGTGCTTTGTACAATCATAGAATCATTTAGGTTGGAAAAGACCTTTGAGATGGTACATCCGACTGTCAGCACGGGACAGCTGAGCCGACTTCTAAACCCTGTCCCTGAGCACCACATCTGGGTGTTTTCTGAACACCCCCAGGGATGGTGATTCTACCCTGTCCCTGGGCAGCCTGTGGCCGTGCCTGACCACCCGTTCTGTGAAGGCATTTTTCCTGATACCCAATCTAAACCTCCTCTGGTGCAGCTTGTCCTGTCACTTCTTATCTGGGAGAAGAGACCAACACACACACCGCCTGCAACCCTGTTTCAGGTAGGTGTAGGGAGCGATGAGGTCCCCCCTGAGCCCCCTCCTCTCCAGGCTGAACCCCCCCACCCCTCCAGCCGCTCCCCATGGGACTCGTGCCCCAGCCCCTGCCTGGCTCTGGACACGCTGCAGCCCCTCAATGTCCCCCCTGCAGTGAGGGCCCAGCGCTGACCCCAGGATTCGAGGGGCGGCTGCACCAGTGCCCAGCGCAGGGGGACGGTCACTGCCCCGGCCCCACTGGCCATGCTGTTTTGGACACAAAGTGAAGAGACCTACAGGTAACGCAGCTTGCTGTAAGGGCAGCCCTGCTCGCCTGCAGTCCCTAGCACGAGGTTCCCCAGGGAGCAGGAGACACGGCCTTGCAGCCTGCCCTGGCGGCTGCGGGTGCGGTGCCCTGATGGAGACCCCCGCAGCACACTTCTGTCCCCGGGGCCTGTGGCTGCACTGAAGAAAAGCCTGTGTAGCTGTACGGCTGTGAAAGCGCGCGTGCTGCTGTCAGTAACCGTTCTTGTTGAAAATACAATTGACTTCCAGAGTATAAGTGAGCACGGCTGTTCTATCAACTTTTTAGACAAAGTAGCGTCAGCGTGGGAAGGCTGCTGTGAGCGCGTGTGAGCACCTTGGTGTCGCGGACAGCATGGAGCGAAGGAAATCGTGCAGGAGCTCGGCTGGAGCGCTTGCACAAGGAGGTCTCGGGAGCAGAACCAGGTAATCCTGTGGGTTGTTTCAAAATGCACAGGTCAGGTCTCTTGCAGCAAGCCCTAAGGACAACACGTATTTCTCTTCCAGTTCCTCCTAGCAGAACCATTCCTGAGGGAGCTAATTAGCCGTATGATAAAGCTACATCTTTTGGCAAGCTCCTACAACTTTTTCCATGACAGTGTCTTATTTCCTCCGATTTTTCCATCCCTCCCCCCTGCTCCTCTGGCAGGTAGCACAGCAGCAACTTGCCTAAATCAAGGAAATGTTTTCAGCGTGGCAGAAAATGGTCACTTGGAGGGATGGGACACAGTGTATGTCCTTGGGCATGGTATGGGAGTGTTCCCACAGCCACATCAATTTGTACCTGTGGGGCTGTAGGGGGGAGGAGTTGGCTGGTTGCCCCCTTTCCTAGGCAAAGGAACTGTTTTGGTGTGGTAGTGTTTTTTTGAGCTTGGGTGGAAGCAGCAGGTGGGAAGTGCTTAGAAACTGGAAACAAAATTCAGCTTAAAAACACCTCCTGTGCAAATGAAGTTTTGTGGGGGTTAACCCCAGTGAAACTCAACAGTACTTAAGAAGCCTGTAATAGTAGAAAGGGAACATCTTACACTCAAAAAGGAAGGGGAGAATCAAGTGTTGAGCCCAAATCCAGCGTGGTGCTTCACTGCCTTTGACTTCTAGTTGTGTTGGGGAGAGCAACGCTGTACAGGCACTGCCGCCTGCGCTGCTGCAAACCCCGCTCTCGTAGCTGGCGCTGTCTGTGCATCGGTGGGGCATACAGCTGGGCAGTCTGGCTTATTAAGTAGAAGTAATTCTGTATGTGGAGCTGATTAAAGAAAGTAAAAGTGCTTCGTAAGGACCACACAAAGTGAAATTTACTCCTAGAAAGGGAAGATGCTCCGAGTGGGGGGTTGGGTTCTCCCTTGGGAAACGTGGGGGAGCAGCCTGTGGGAGGTGCAGGCTTTCGCTGGGTGTTCCTAGCACGTACAAGTTGTTTCTGTCCCACACTCATCAGCCGTGCCCATCCCTGCAAGAAAAAAATAAATAGGACAGTTACATGTATAGCTCTTTGGCTGTGACCTAGCAACTGAATTGTCTTGAAAAACATATTATGGAAGAGGCTTAAATTATAAACCAGATAAAGGGGCCACTGCTTCATGCTAAAGTGCTTGCTGCGTAAAATGGAACACCCTTATTTAACAAAAAAGCAAATAAAAAGCGATGCTAACCATCTTTTAAAAATGGCTTTTCTTCTCTGTGTGTTCTTTGGTTAAAAGGCAGCATTTTAAAGTATATCCAACAAGAACTTCAGCTGGAAGAGACAATGTTGACCCTTACCGAACAGACCAGGACAGAGAATTTTGCATCTATTGTCATCACATGAGAGCTAATAATTGCAAATCGACAATGCTCAACAGTTTGTTCTGATCAGGAGTTTTCAGTCGTGGTCAGTTAACTTTCTCACAATTGTATTTAATTTTAATTAAATAAGAGTTGCTATATTTATATATGTATCAGCTATTTATATAAGACTTTGCCCACGCTGCTGTTAGTGGAATGATTACGGCACGAGTGTAGCGCACCTTAGCTAGTCTTTGCCTTGAGCACAGCAGGTCTCCTGGGGCTGCGAGCTGGAGATCAGGTTCTGCAAACCAGTGGGGAACTGGGGCAGCTGGGCAGCCCCTCCTGCTGCATCTTCTCTGCCCCTGGTCAGCAGGACAGCTTGTGTGCTTGCAGGCAGTGAGTCCACTGCTACAGCTGCATTTGTGTGCCTTGGTTTACTTTGTTTTGCTGTCATCTTGCTATTGCTTTTTCTGTGCTGTAGAAGTCCTTAGAAGCGCGCCTGGTACGTAACGTTTAAAGCCCTGCTCGGTTCTCTCGCTTTGGGCTGGCTTATTGCCTGGAGGTGTTTGTTTACAAACAGGTTTTTAGTGCCTTTTTTACAGGGGGAAAGGCTTCCTCCTGGGGAGTTTTTCTTCCACATGGAACTAATGTCGCTCTGGAGCTACTTCTGCTATTTTTTCCTGTCCCCCTCTATACCCTGCGATAGTCTTAGGTACAGAGTTTTTCCATGTGTGGGCTTCCGTCTCCTGCTCTGTAGTGCATACGCTACAAAACACAGAGGATTGTACTTGGAGTCCTGAGGAATTTTGACACGCTGTGGTGCAGGTTATTTCTGGGTATCAATGGGGGGGAAAGCATCCTCAAACTCAATCTGCTCTCACAAGTCTTCCTTCTTTATATTCATGTTGCTTTTCTGTTGCTGAGATTTGGAAGTTCTTGTTAAGCCTTCAGGTAGGTTTAACATGTAATTAAACAGTAAACTGTCCTCGTTCTTCCAAAGATGCAATCCTGAGCAACAGCAGCCCTGAACCAGTTTGTTCCTTATTCCTCGAATTACTTCAGTGCTTACAAAATCCTGCAAATTCTTGTTTGTTGTTCTGCTGCTGTTTGCGTCAGTCTTGAGCTAAACAACCTGGCAAGTAATGCTGCAGGGTATTTAGTAACAAGCAAATAATCCAGATCACTGCTGGCACCCAGCACCCTGAAGAAACGCTTCCATTCCAGGGTCTCTATATTTAAAATGGTTATCTGCTTACTCTGGCTGCTATTTGAGAACTCCTTAAAATATTGACTGCTGAAAAGTTCAGTGACTTCGTTTGACGGAGAATTAGCATTGCTGATAAGATGATTTGCGTGCACCAGGCTGTGTGTAGAGGCAGCTCTGCCCTCGTGGCCCCGTGGTTATGGTGATAGCTGGGTACCGGCCCGTGCTGTGCAAACAGCAGTGGCAGTAGCTGGTGGCAGTCACACAGGATCACTGCCTTTCCTCCGGAGCCTGTCGCATCCTGACTGCAGAGCAGCCCTTCTGTAGCGAACGCTCATCATAAAATTCCTCTTGTAATTTTTGTGCTGGTCTATTGCGGCCAAAATTACTTCTAACCTTTATGTCACGCAGCCTGGCTGTTACGCGTGGCATGAGATATGGATGTGTGCTGTTTGCAGTGGAGTGTGGGACAGGGAACTTACGCCCGGTCTGTCTTTGGAGCCAGTGATACCGTTGCCTTTCGCAACCCGCTCGCCTTCCCCGGCTTCAGCATCCTTGGTGCCAGAATGAGGGTGGTGGGCAGCGAGCGGCGGCAGGAGCGCAGGCGGCGTGGCGGGGCTCCCGCTCTGCCTTGTGCATCCTGCACCACCACGGGCCGGGTCCCTCGCTGTCCCGCGGGATGGAGCGCAGCCGTACGGAATGGGATGTGGGGAAGGACTGCTGCTGCGTTAGTGGGGGCTTGTGTTGGGCTGCCCTTACTGACAGTGCACCCCATCAGTGCTTCCAGGGCAGGGAGTCGTTACTGAATGCGTGGCTGATGGTTTGTTGGGTTTTTTTCAGTGTTGACATTTGTTTCCTAGTTGGAAGAAGGCTGATATATTTTGCCCTAATTTGGTATAGCTCCACATTACTTGTGTCTTTGCCTACGCTTCTGATTTTTGCCAAATTTCTTGTAACCTCTGGTTTCGGCTTATTATATTCTAGTAACCGTTCAGGGCTGAGTTCAGTCCAAGGCGTGGGGGTGATCTCCTGCCTGCTCGGCTAAAGATTATCGACCACTCTCAGAGTAGATGTGAGGCCTAATAAAACACAGCCTTGCCTTTCTGTCTGAATTTTGCCATGTTCCTCAAGCCATACCCCAAGGCTCTGGTGCTGTGCAGCATGGAAGCTCCTTTGCCACACTCATCACACCGTGGCTGGTGCAAGGTACATGTAAACCTCATCATTTTTCTGTGTCATCATCTTCACAAAAAGGTGTCTCTGCAGCACAAATGTAGCCAGGGGCAGAGTTTCTGCTTTACAAGGTGGTCGATCCTTACTTAGCCTTCTGGTTTGCAGCTCAGGCTTCAGCTATGGATGCCCCAAACCCAGACTTTCTCACTCTCGTTCTTGGGGATGCTGTTCAGACTAGATTAGAGCTTAAATCTTCAGTGCTAGAGGCTGTAGAGAAATCCATGTTTCCATTTGATGTCTGTCTTGAATTTTATCATTTTTAATCATTTAAAGCCATAGATCTGAATAACCAAATGACAGATTTATTGTGACTTCTATGTTTGTTTGGATATAGACTTAAACAGCACAGCTCTTGAAATAGCTGGATAGCTAGCAGAGACATTTTTAAAGCCTGTGATCAAGAAAGCAGATGGGTTTGGGTTTTGTTTTGTGTTATCTCTGCCTCAGATTTTTTACAGAGCCTCTTAGCAAATTTGATGTTGACGCACACTGAAAGATTAAGCTACTTCTGCATACTAAATTATCTTTTGGACCCATGGACGTGATATTTCACTGATTGTCATGATTCTTTATTTTATTTTCACTTGCTTTATGCAGAGAGACCCTCAGCTGTTTGCATGTGTGTATTTTACATCACACCTAGCAGCAAGGCGCCAGCCTGTATGGCTGTTGGAGTGCAGAGCAGGTGGGAATGGCCTTTGGGTACTGCCGGCACTTACAGCCCTATTTCTGTTGACCTTGCTAACTGCATCACCTAGCGTACAGCATCGTTCCAGCTAGACAAGGTACAAAACCTCGCTGTGGCTGGCTTAGGGACCTGTGCAGGGCGAGCAGATTCATCATCTAGGACAGAGGCAATCCCAGAGTAAAGCAAACCCTGAAAGCCCTGGTGGAGCCATGGCAAGCTGGGCACCCACCGAGTGGCTCACCGTTTGCAGCTGCCAAAACATCCACCGCTAGCTAGGAAGGGCATGAAGGGGTCTGCTCTCCATGCCTGCATGGCTCTCAGGTAATCAGTCCCTTGCCTCATTTCTCTTGCCCTGATAAAAGCATAATTATGTCAGCAGTGAAGCAGTTTTTTTGGTTCCTCAGCCATCACAGAGCAAAACAGGGAAGCACAGAGTTGCTTGGGTGGTTTAGTGGACAAGTGAACCCAAAAGGCCTTGATGTGGGGCGGTGGGTTGGCCGTGCGGGGGCTCGGGGCTGGCGGCGGGTACCAGTGCCGGCAGTGGAGGGGAGCCAGGGCAACAGGGCAGAGTCCGGCTCATCCTCCAGAATGCTGGCGCAGCCTGGGGAGGAGATTTCCATCCTGCCTGCCAGGAATTACAGTCTGTGTTGGCATGGGCAGGAGGAAAAATATGATGGGAAGCAGGGAGATTAAAATAACCCCGGTGAAAACAGGATGTTGGAAAGCTGGTAGCGCTGCGGGGCGGCAGGGCCGGCTGCGGGGAGCTGCCAGGGGCCAGGAGGCTCCCACACAGGGGCTGCCTGCAGGAAAACACCCCCTTCTCCCGTGTTTGTAGGCCCACACCAAACCCCTGAGGCAGAGGCAGCACGGCTTTGCTGGCAGAGAGAACGCAATGTCCTTGCGTTCCCCAAAATGTGACTGATTATGGCTATTGACACAAATAGGTTCACTCACCTTCTCTCAGTAGCCGCCTGCTCTCTTTTTCATTGGATGAAGGTCATAAACCATTCCTTACAACACATCAGCCTGGCATCATATTTATTTAACTGGTATGACCTCACAGGTGCTGCCAGGCACCAAAATGAAGCTCTATTTCACAGCTCGGCTGCCACGAGGGAACTGTATTTCTCCCAGCTGATCGCAGCCTGCTCTCCGAGCCGTGAGCCGTGGCTTCCTTCCAGCCTAAGACAATATAAAAACCAGACCGTGTTTTTCTCTTCCCGACTGACTCTTCCTTTCAGGGGCTGCCAGCAGCCGTCGCCGGGGTGGATTTACAGGGGGGGTGGCGGGTCCCCATCACCGCTGAGCCGCTCTGCAAACCGCCCGAGGTTTGTGCTGCGGCTGGCGGTCGGCCAGAGCCCCTCGCACACCATCTCTGGTCCTTTGTGAGCAGGGGCAGCCTGGTGCCAGAGGCTGGTTTCAGCCTGGGAGAGTGTGGCCAGCTTCTGAGAGGACTTCGCACGGTGAGGTCCCAGGCTCCAGCACGTGTAGACTGTGCTCAGAGGCCAGCATGAACTCAGCTTAACCCCATAACTTACGAGTTCATTGAGCCGTTAGGAAATGCGCACTAAAATCTCTAAGGCTAAACCAAACTGGTTTGTTCTTTAACATAAAATCGAAATTGCTGTTTTCCTTGTGTCCAAACTGCTACCCACCTACTTACCTCCCACAGTCAAATTGAATCTGCTATGTGCATCACAGGTCACCAGTGTTTGTCTGTGCAATGCAGAATCAGATGGGTGCAAAACAGTCCTTGGGTGAGTTTTGATCAGCTGGGCTGGTTAACACAGAGCAATTCTTCTCGGCCAGCTGGTCTTCTGCTAGTTAGGACAGGCACCGTGGGAGAGTGCTGCAGGCTTCCAGCAGAGGAAGGGAAGCTCGGTGCATGGCGGGCTCCCCCAGGCTCTGCCCAGCACCCTGCGGGTCCCACAGCCGTGAAGCTGGCCTCCACTGGGTTTCCCTGGTGTATCTGCAAGTTATGTTCCTCATCGGTGTTGCAGATGATTTGGGTCCTGAGGATGCTGGCGTGACTAGTATTTCCTATAGCCTCAGTGGCTCTTCTTCCATGCTCAAACAATGAGACAGATTTGCTCTCCATGTCCATAAAATAGGAAAAACGCTACGCTCGTCCATGAACATCACAGATGTTCAGTGCATCACCTGACTTTTATGACAGATGAGAAATAATGGAAGGTGATGGAGTGCTTAAAGTGAAATAATTAGCTGGAGTTAGTGGCCTGCCTGCACCAGGAGCTCAGGCAGTTCCCCGGAGTGGGGGGATGCCCAGCTCCTTTAACAGCCAGCCCCAGTACAATTTTTGTCCAAGCAGAAATGAAAAGATGTCTTTCTAGCTGAACTTCACTGTTCCGGGTTTTGACATGCATTTTGGCATCTGCAGGCAGTGTCACAGGAGAGGTGGCTTCAAACCCCCGGAGACCCCTGCATGCTGAGGGGGAGGAGGGGGCATCCCTGTGGCAGCCCAGAAAACATTCAAATTCATGTTCGTTTTAAATATTTGGCTCTAGAAATCTCTCCAGGCACCACTTTAATCCAATTTACAGCGTCTGGCTCAAGTGAAGTATGAGAAGAATTTGCTTAAGCTATTTGAGCGATGATGCGCAGCGGCGGGGATCTGGGCAGGCAGGCAGGGCAGCTGCCTGGCACCGGCCCCGGGCACCGCGCGGCCAGGAGGGCTCCGGCAGCCTGGGCTTGGGAAAGCTCCGGGTCCCCAGCCCCAGCACCCTGCACGCTGCCGGCCAGCACAGCGACAGCAGCTGCTGGCAGACCACCTTGGTCCTTCCCTGTCTTCTCCTTAAAATACTCATGAGGCTGCTGTAAAAGCCAGGTTGGAGACCCCACTGCTCGTGCCTGGGTGACTTGCCAGCGGGGCACACTGCCTCCGGCTGCCAGCACGCCCTGCTGCCATCTCGCTGCCATGTGCTTCCCCAGCCCCATCGCCCGCCCGCCTGGCTGAGCTCACCGCAATTTGGGAACGGGATCATTTTCAAACATTTCAAGCCACCTTCGGCTTCCTGGTGAGGGAAGAAAAGTCAAGTCTCAGGAAGGTTTTGCAGCATGCTCAGATGTTAATTGCTTTCCCCCTGCACCCCTAAGAAACGCACGTGTTGCCTTTTCCACTTCCCAGCAGGGAAAACGGAAGATGGAACAGCTGAGCCTTGCCCTGCCGAAGGAGGCTGCTGGCTGGGGTGGGACTGACCGGCCTCCACAAGGTGCTGGGGTTCGAGTCACCTTGCAAGAAGCCTTACGGTAAGGAGAAAAAGTCACTTACAGCTTTGGCTCTCACTTTGTCCCCAAAGTCTATGCAATGTCCTGGCCATTTATAGAAACTAATGAACCATGTCATCTGAATATGGAGCAGCTGCAAGGAGAATTGGGGCAGTGATGATGATTAAAGGTAGCGTCCAGATGGGAACGCAGTGGGAGAGCTCAGCTCTGCTCCTTTACGAGAGCAAAGTGTGCTGGTGCCGCGGCGCGGTGCCACTTGGCAGAGGTGGCCCGTCCTGCCAGGAGGCAGCGCTCTGGCCGTGCTGCCTTGGCAGGGCAGGCGGGGATGCTGGGGGTCGCTGGCCGCCTTGGCAGCAGCTGGGGAGCAGGGCTGGCTGGGACACGTGCTGGGGCGGCACCTGGCCTCGGGGTGGATGGTGCCCCTGGGACAGGACGTGCCCAGATGTGGGGGCGATGCCAGAGGGCACAGCGGTGGCCAAGTCTCTGCCTGGGCTCTCATTGCTGCTCGGCATCCCTTGGCAGTCCTGTGGGAAATCCCACCAGCCCCTCTTTCCCCAGGCTCTTGCCGTCAGGGTTTGGGGGGTTCTATCACTCGGACAAAGTCAGAAGCCTGTGGGGGAGCACAAACCCGGGATGCACGGCCAGCTGCCCTGGCCAAGTGTCTACCCACTGTCACCGTGGTGCGTACCAAGACCGCTCTCCATTTTCCTTCTGGCAGTTCTGTGCCTCTGCCTGGGGCTCCCGTGTGCACAGGTGCTGCTCCCACCCTTCCCCTTGGCTGAGGAGCGATTCCTGACCTCGCTTTTCGAGACGAGGTGGAGGGGGAATAAAGACACATAAGGCTGGTCCAGACTGAATGGAAGGGAGGGAAGATGAGTTAAGCTTCATTTATGTTATTTATAATTTTATGTGTTATATATATATATATGTTACATATGTGTATATATATGTATGCTATTAATATTATAATGTTACATTTGTGTATGTTATAATAATAATAATTTATTACATTATTAATTCATGTTATTACTGAGGTGCTGCTGTTTACCATGGTAGCATTCATGACTTGGGCCAACAGCGAGGTCTCGGGGGTGGCACCATCACTGCGAGGTGGGATCTTCCGCTTCTCTCTGTGTTTGGAGTTTCTCACACCGGGAAGCTGAGATGGGACCAGCATCCCACCGCTGCTTAAGGACTCATCTTTGGATGGCAACCAAACCTTGCTGTGGCTGCGGCAGAGCAGCGTGACCGGCGCCGCAGTACGTGTGTTCTGTGGTCATGCCACCGTCTTGCCTGCCTTCCCCTCAGGGGAGGCTTCTTGGGGAATGATCAATACATCGAAAAATACTGTTGCACAAATGCCAAGGTAAGTCATTTTATGTTGCTAAATAGTCGGTTCCAGTCAATGAAGTTTGGGGTTTTTTTTAGTTTCTGAGAATGACGCGGTAGCCACTGGAGCGATGTCAGCAGCGTTCCCGCCCGCTGTAACAGCCCAGACCTCAGCAGGGGATGGCCGGGCGGCGCTGAGCTGCCGTCTCTGCTGGGCTGGCAATGTACCCAGAGCGTTACAAATGAAAATTTCCAAACATGAAGGCAGCACCGAGGGAGAGGAAAATTCCCCTCCAGCAACGTACTCTGCTATTGTCAGGGCAGCATAGAACGAAAGCAAAAAGGATTTCAAGACCAGCTTTCGGCTGCCCGTTGAGGCTCTGGTTATAAAACGCAGCCCGAACGCACCATGCCTGAGCCAACCCCTCCCCCTGCCCAAACCTTAAGCCAAAGGATTTAAACAAGCTCTTATGTAATGTGGTTTTAGTGTTTCCAGTAGAAATAGGTGTTCTAAATATAAATGATTTGCAGATAAAATAGGCTTATATAAAATGCTTTTAAGTTTATATAACCCTATATTGGCATTTCACCTGACCCCTCCATCAGCCATCAGCCCAGTGGCGCGGGGGGGGGATGTGTGTGGTGCTGGCTGTGCCCACTGGCGGGGACATGGCTCGGGACTGCGCTGGCAGCTGCTGTCACCTACTGACCCCCATCCTGTCCCCAACCCACCAGCCCATGCATGGTGCTGCTGGAAGAGATGTGGTGTTCCCGTCAGGGTGGGCCCCGGCGCGGTGGAGACCCCAGTTTCTAGCCGCAGTGACCATCCGGACTCAGCAGCTGGACACCCCAGTTACTGTCCCTTGGGGTCAGTACATATTTTTATATACAGACATTATATGTGTGTGTGTATATATATTATTATAGATATACACACATATATGTATATATATTATTATGTATATATATTATATATGTGTGTGTATATACATATTAGATATGTATAGCTATAGGTATATAAGTCACCTGCTTTGGCCTTTCAGGCAAAGAAAGTTGTTTTGAACATTGCGAGCTGGAATTCTCCTTTATTCCACTGTGCATATGTATGTGCACATATATGCATGTATTACACACACATATATATATATGACATAGTAAAAGAGCCGCCTGCCTCCAGCTTAGGGCTTGCAGCGTGGCCTCAGGCTGTGGGCTGTTCCCAAGCCGTGGCCACAAGCCGGGCCAGCGGCCAGGCACAGCTTGCTGTCACAGCGAGGCCACCTGAACACCTCAGGCTCTTAAGCGAAATCCCTCCTCCACCACAGCGCGTGACAGCAAAGGGTGAGCCCTCCTCTTCGATGCCTCTGCTCCATGGCCAGCTTCATCAGAATTGCAGGTGATCAAAGCCGCCGTGCTGCTCATCAGGCTCAGTGACAGTGGCCCCTTGATAAGGGTGGCAGCAATTAACTTAGAAATTCTGTGCACCTTCTGCACAGAAAACAATGGTTGGTGCATTGCAGCCCCTACGTATGGGAAAGAAGCTGAGTCAAATCTTGCGCAACAGCCTTCAGTGCATCACACCAACCACTGGCTTTTAGGGGAAGGACTGATTACGTAGATTTAGCTCCTGACACGTGTACAACACATGCATAGAATTATGTATAAATATATAGATATTCATAGATAGGCATCACAAGAGCAAGACACATGTGCACTTTTTGCACACAGAGAGACACAGACACAGAGGGAGACGCACACATTTTCTGCGCACACACACACACACAGACGCAAGAGGCAGATGCACATTTTTTGCACAGACACACAGACACGAGAGGGAGACACGAGCACATGTTTTTGCACGCACACACAGAGCCAAGAGGGAAGGCGGTCCTGGTCCAGGTCCACCACAGTTACTAAGGGCACAGCAGCCTGCGCTATAATCCCAGCAAACAGTACTACTTGTGATGCACAATGTGATGACAGAGCAATAGCAGCACAGTATCAGCTCGACACTGCAAAATGTTGCAGAGAGTAAGACAAGGATCCATCACCAACTGCCACCTCTCCACCGTCAAGGCCCACTCTTCAGCTGGGAGCCCCATTGCAGCCAAAACCAGGAGTCTCTCCGTAACTGGGAAAATACCTATGTGGTGCAACCACCCATAGGCTACTGGCCCAGTCCCAGAGCTTGCCCATCTTTTTACTCAGTAAAAACCACAAGTAGTTTACACACCTAGCCCACGCACACCTTTAGGCTCAGGCTAAGTGCAGGCGTGCACTATCTTATGGTCCATAAGGTTCGCACATGCCGGGGATGTTGGCCGGACACCTGCACGTGGTGGAGTTGCCATCAGGACGGAGCTGCACACAGTAGGGATTGTCTGGCAGGTCCTGCTCACATCTTGCTTGTTCAGGGGGCTCAGGACAACCACCACCTGCGCCTTACAGCAGTCCTTCAGCTCCCTGTCCAAGTTAGGCGATCCCTAATTAAAGACAAAGGCTTTTTCATAAACAGTAATCCAGAGCACGCCAGTGGTGCCGGCTCAGAGAGGGAGGGCAAGCCCTCCAGAACAACCCCTCTCCTTGCCAGCACAGCTGCCTTGGTGCGGCTGGGCCATACCTGCACTCCGGGCGGCCGAGACACCCCTGTGCTTGGTGCAGCTCTGTGCTCCGGGCGGCTCGGCGCGTCGTCGCTTTCCTCCTGTGCCGCCCTGGGCTGGCACGGGCAGGCCGGGTGCTGCTGCAGCAGGCGAAGCTCCAGGGCACGGACAGGGCACTGGGCACGTGTGGTGTTTTCCTTCGCGAGGGAGGGAAGAAGGTAGAGCAACACAAGCCGCTGCTGTGAGGGTGGACCTGGAATCCCCTGCAAGCTGTAATGCCACTGTGTTGGTACGGAAATATTCCCAGAGCGACCAAGGGAGAGAGTTGTGACAGGAGGAGTAAATACACTCCTGTCTTTAACCAGGGCCAGATAATACACCGAAAGCAAGGCAGGAGCAAAACTCGGTCTCCTCTTTGTGCAGCGCAGCGCCGGCTCCCGGGCAAGGCAGCAAAGCGTGACCACGGAGGACCCTGGGTGCTGGCTGCTGTGCCCGTTCCCGCGTGCTGCGGCAGCCAGGAAGGTACCGCAGCCCTTCTGCCAAACACTGGGGCTGGAGAACGGGGTAAAAGAGTCCCCACAGGTGCACAGAGAGCTGCAAACCTGTTACAGCCCCTGGGGCTCCTTAGGGGCGCTTTGAACTCAGCAACAAAACCAGTTACATTACACATATAACATTATGTATACATAGATATATAATATAATGCTATATTTTATATGTACTATACTTCATATTAAATATACATGTAGATATGCATGCATATATAAACAAGTTTGTATAATATATACCTATATGTATATAGACATGTCAGATATGTATAGCTATAGGTATATGTATATATACACGTACGTTTAATGTCTGTATATAAAAATATATACATATTCTATACATATATAGAATAGATTCTACATACATACACATGCTAGATGTATACATTACATATATTTCAATAGTTATTTTATATAGAGATGTATATGTCTCTATATACATAGATGCATGTGTACCTAAAACATATACACACGCATGAGGTGTCTATCTATGTGTGTGTGTACACAGACATATACGCACACAGGCACACACAGACACAGCCCCCCCGAAGGGAAGCCCACCTTGCGCAGCGCACTCGCTGTCTGCGAGCAGGCGACCCAGGCGGCGGCAGGAGGCTCTTGCGCTGCCAGGGCTCTTTCGGGAGCTCAGTGGCGATGTGTCACCCCGGGCCCTCGCACGGACAGCCGTTCCCGGCACCTGGACCCCGCACAAACCCGTGTTTTCCCCAAGGACGCTTCCCTCCCCGGCAGTGTGAAGGCAGGCAGGACCCGCGGTGTGTTCAGTACCGCGCTCGGGCGATGTGCCGCAGAGCCCCACGGGGATGGTGGCTGCGTTGGTCCTGCAGAACCAAGGGAACGGTGTATTTCCCCACCTCGCAGCCCTGGCCGTTCAGTGACCCGGCACACAGCGGTACACACCTGGTTTCTCTTCCAGAGGCAGCAGTCACTTTCCTCCAGGGCTTTTGAAAGAATAAGGTAAAAAGGCAGCATGAAGAGTTGCGCTTGCAAACACTTGGCAAGCCTTTCCCCTACTGGGATTTGTACTTAAAATTCATTAAGGAAACAAAATATTGGTTACAGTGATTGGCCCACAAAAACTAAACTGTCACTAAAAACCTTCACCTTCCACCCCTTCCCCTGATACTATTTTGCTGCAGTTCCGAGAAGATGGTTATTGATGTGCCACTTTTCCAGTAAGTATGAGAACAAATAATACTAAGGAAACTGCTAGAAGAATTTTGCCTGTTTCTCCTGCTTTGGAGCTGGGTGATAGGGCACTCGACATGAAGGTGTACATAAGACTATGAGCCATGCTCATTAAAACTTCAGCCAACTTAAGCAGCAGCCCTAGGTAAGCCTCGCTCCATGTGGCTTGGCACCGTGTCTTGGGGCACCTCAGCTGGCCACCCTGTGGGTGCTGCTGGGTGACAGCTCTGCTTACTTACCACGCTTTTCTTCCTGTGCTGCATTAGCTTCCCTTTTTAATACCGTGCTCCTTCCCAGCACCTTTCTATTCCATACCCCTGAACTTAAAAAACCAAAAAGGTACCTATTTGCCGCAGAAAAGCAGGGTGCTGGAGGGAGCGCAGCGTGCAGCAGCAACTGTAGGCCTGGTTTAAGGGCTTCTGTTAACAGCCTGCATTAAGCATGCATGAAACCAAGCCAGGCAGGGCAAAAACTCCGCTGAGCTGCAGTCGGAAAGATGCCATCCTCCCCTGGGCACAACTGGTGTCGTCACACTCCCTGCCTTCCTCCCTGCTGATGGCAGAGGGGATTGTCCAAACGGCACAGGAAAGTGACCACCTTCCCCGCCCCCGCACGGCAGGGACCCCAGAAGCCCCCCAGGGGGTGGAGGGGGAGGTGTGCGGTGCCCTGCCTGCACCTGGGTTTGAGCCCACCAGCCCTGTGACTGCAGCCACCTGTGCTGCCCATGCCCGTGTCCACCTCGAGCTGCTGCTTCCACAGCCACCTCCACAACTCAGCTGTGAGCCCGGAGCTGGGGGAGCATCACAACCTGCAGGTGCACGCAGGCAGGGACCTCCTTCCTCCTTGAAACTCCTAAATGAAACTGTAAATGGGAAATCCCATGTCCCCAGGTACCGCATCTCCCTTTCTAGGGAAGGTCTCTTGCAATCTCTAACATGCGTGGCATGAAATCACCAAATGCCCTGCACATTTCCCACATTTCTGTTACTTTCCCACAGAGTTAACTCGTCAGTGCTGGTCTCCCCACCCACACCCATACATATAAGTATATAGACACATTACATATGTATAGATGTATGTGTATATACATAAATACATGTTCATATACACATATGTGTGTGTGTGTATAAAATGTATATGTATACATAGCATACACACACACATGTGTACATCTATAAAATGATATATTTATATATGTATATCTCACCTTTGCAGTACTTGCATCCAGGTAGGAAGCACAAAGCCAGTGGCTAAATTCTGGTTTTAATGTCCAAAACTGCAGATGAAAAAAGAAGTCATTTTACCAGCAAACACATTCAGGAGAGCCTTTTTGCAAGCACAAGCTGAGCAGCTGCTCGGTGACCAGGTAGCAAGAGGACTGTAGTCATGTTGCTGTGGAGGGTGCTGTTAAATTCATGCTCATGGAAAGCTGACAGCACCATTTCTGAGCCAGCTAGCTAGACATCTCGGTGGAGAGTAAGGCAGCTGAAAACAGAGGTGACCCTGGCTAGGGGAGTAAAGCCCATTTGTTTTGCAAGAGGCGTAGCATGCACGCTTCTGTTAAAGTAAGAGCATAAAGCACCGAGAACAACCATTGGAAATTTAGCAGCATCTGATTTTCAGTGCTGAAAACACACCAGCCTGCTCTGGCAACGTGGGACAATTTTAGGAGCTGAAAGACAAACGATGAAACAGAGGCACACCTCGTGCTTTGTACCTGGTGTGGCGTGGAGCTGGCCACCACGCTGTCACACTTGGCAGGCTGGCTGGCAGCCGCTGCCACCCAGGTTCACCCGAAATCCCAGCACCCCCAGCTCAGGAGCGATGCATGCAGGTGATGGGGCCTCGCTTTGCAGGCAGGATGGTCCCTTGCTGACCAGACAGCACCGCTTACCCTCGCCCAGCTCAGCCCATGTTGCCACCAGCAGCTCCCAGCACAGTGCCTGTGCTGCGGGACCCCAGCCTTACCTGCTGATCCAAGTTGGCTGGGTAGCAGCAATATAAACAGGTGAAAAATGAAAACAGCAACAACCTCAGCTTGTTTTCCCGCACAAAACAGTGACTGGCTGCTTTGGTGGTTTCTCCTGACTGATGAGACGGGTGCTCCACGCTGTCTGGAGCAGACCCTGTACTGCCTGCCAGGAGCATCAGCACCAGCAGGGCTCCAAGGGCTTGGCCCTTTGCCAGCCATGGGGGCACCTGGCGCTGGACCTGTACCCACAGCAGGAGCCGGCGTTCCAGACGGGGCTGTATTCATGGGCCTCCTTCACCTCCTCTTCTTTGAGGCTATACCTAAGGAATTCAGATTTAAATTAATCCTTTGGCACCATCGGGTTCAGGACTCCCACCCTGAAGGCTAATGAGCTGCATTAAGATTAATTCCCATCAAGGAGAATACCAACGTCTTTGCTCCTCAGTGCTCGTTCAGCCCCTCCCGCCATTGCTGTCGCAGTGCCGTGGCTCACGCTGCTCAGGCTCAGGAGGCTCATGGCCACTGTACCCGATGGAGCTGGACTCACGCTGAGCAAGAGGAAGGGCCAGATGGCAGCAGGAGGCATCTCCCGACCTCAGTTTCCCTGTGGTTCTGATATCGAAAGCCATCTCGTGGAAATAACAGCAAACTGAAAACTACCCAGGGTAGATGGAGCTTCTGTCTTCTGCTGTTTTTTGGTGAAGAACATGGTCACAAAGAGCGCTTCCCTCTGTACCTAGCTTAGCAGGAACAAAAGCAACAGGGAAAATGCATAAGCAAAGAGTAATTTTCTAGTAAAGTCTTTGGCATGGATGAAAAACTGTGACTTGTAGGGCTTTTGCTTGGGCTGTCTCATCTCTCTGGCTGAAGTCCACAGGAGCTGTAAGCCCAGCCATGCACACCACAGACCACAGAGCGAGAAGCACCCAAAATTCATGGCTACTTTTGAAATAGCAGCTGCATGAAAGCAGCTTTAAAAGAAATAAAGACACAAACCTACAAGATGCTCAGGCATCACCCAGCTGAACCGAAACCCTCCATCTGCCTCTTGAACTCTGGGAAGGCTGCCTCGGGATGTGGGTGCAGATTTGTGCCTGAACTTGGCACCTCTCAGCCACCTCAGCCAGGCAATTTAAACTCCTTGGTAATCTCCGAACTGTCAGGGTTAACGATCAGATGCAACTTTGATGCTGCTGAACTTGTGAACCAGGATGTGTTGGGAAAGGCCGAGGCACAGAAAGGTTAGCCCTTTCTCAGGAGCAGAGCGTTAGCTGAAGCGATGGGAAGGGGTTGCATTTGACAGAGGTTTTGCTAATGCGGGGGTGATGCCACGGCCCCACATATCCCCAGCAGCCCCCCTGCTTCAAGGAGCTCAAGCAGCTTTTTCCTCTTTGGTCTCTCCATGCTCGTACAGTGCTGTAAAATCAGCAGGAGACATAAATCCATGGCTGCTGTGTTATGCTCTGTGAGGTCCAGGGTCTTTTTTTAGTTTGTTTCTGTGCAGATGAGTTCAAACGCAATTATTTATTACAACTATTCTGCAAAGTATGGCTCTCCTCACCCGGCAGCTACTCACCCAAACCAACCTCAGCCACCACCCAAACCAATCTCAGCCACCGCCTTGTGACCCACCGGGACACAGGCGGAGGGTGCCCTGCCTCGGCCGGCCTGGGACTCCAGGCTGGGAGGTGGCAAGCGAGGGGCAGCTCTACCAGCCCTGCTCCGAGCCACCCGCCCGTGCCCGTGGCCACCCCGGCGGGTGCTCCAGCCTAACGCCGCTCTCACAAGCGGAGCAACTGCCCGAGCGGTGCGGGGCGCTCCGGGTGCGGGAAGCACCCGCCTAAGCTGAGCTGCTGTACCGAACCCCGCACCGCCCGCCCGCGCCCCGCGGGCTGTCCCGCAGCGTGGGGCATCCCCCCGCCCGCCCAGCCCCGCGGGGCTCTGCTGCTCCCCCCAAACTCGGCCACGGCCGGCCGGGCGCGGGGACCCCGGCGACTGTGCAGCGCCCCCCGGCCCCCGCGCCGCTCCAACCCCGCGCCTGGGCGGGCGGGGCGGGGCACGCCTTGGCCCCGCCCACCGCCCCCTCACCCCGCTTCTGCCGGCGCACAGTGCCCCCAAGCGGGCGGCAGCGGGACTGCACCGCACAGCCAGCAGGCGGGGGGCGCGGACAGCCCTGCAGCCTGCGCAGCCCCCGTGGCGCACACCCGCCTTTAAGGCTTAAAGACGGCAATTTATATATACATCTATCTATGTAAAATTACATGCACATACATGCACAAGTAAATTGAACACATTTATGCATTATATGCATCATATACATATATGTGTGTGTATTTATATATGTATATGAGTGTATATACATGCATATGTATATAATTTATATACATATATACACGTGTTTATGTATATACGTATATATGCATACGTATATATGTATATACACACATGTTTGTGCGTATATATATGTTTGTATATATGTGTGTATGGGTATATGTACATACACACACCTTTTTTTCTGCATATATATATGTATGTGCTTATACACGTAGATGTATATAAGTATATATACAGGTGTTTGTGCATATATACGTATATACATATACGTATATATACACCTATATATGTATATAGACACGTGTTTGTGCGTATATACGTATATGTATACATATGTCTATACACACACGTATATAAATTCTGTGCGCAGGTGCATATAAACTGCCCCCACGCGCCGCCCACGCCGCCACCGCCCCCGGCCCGCATGGTAGCCGGTGGGAGCGGCTCAGCTGCACCGCGCCGCCACCGCCGCGGGGGGGCGCTGTCCTACAATGGCCACACACGCCGCGGGGGGGCGCTGCGCCGCGACACCGCGAAACGGAGAGGGGCGGGGGCGGAGAGAAAGACAGGGAGGGAGGGACGGGCAGGGAGGGAGGCAGGGATGGAGATAGGGGCAGGGAGGAGACGGGGCAGGGAGGAGGCAGGGGCAAGAAGGAGGCAGGGATGGAGGCAGGGGCAGGGAGGGAGGCAGGGGCAGCGGCCGCAGCCTGCAGGAAGCCGCCCTGCCGGGGAGCCCGACCCCGAGGGGCCGGTTCCCAGCCCAGCGCGGGCAGCGCCCCCGGAGCCGCGGGGTGGGGAGCCCTGCAGTGCCATCTCCCCCGCCGCCTGGCTGGCTGTGTGACACCCAACACAACGCTCTCCTCGTCAGCTGGTCCCTGGTGTCGCCAAGAAGGCAGCTGCCAGAGGTGAGTGGTGGGGATGGAAGTACCAGTCTCGACGATTAGCCCGGTGTTCGTTCGCTGAGAAACACTAATTGTGCCAGGGCGGCGCTGGTTTGTTCCTGCCCTGTGCCGTGTGTGTCCCCACGCACCTAGACGAAAGGCTCAAAGACCCCCAGCTGGGGCAGGAGGGTGAAGCTTGGCTTTGCCAAGACCAGCCCCCCGGAAGCCCCCCGCTGCCCCCCCAAAAGCACCCTGCTGCAGCTTGCAAACCCAGGCGGGCTCCGTCCTGCCGGGCAAAGCGAAAATGCCAGCCTGGCCCACCTGCACAGGTAGTGCCAAAGGCACCCAGGTGAAGCACTAAAAGCCTTCAGAAGATTAACTCCCCACCAGTGGATAAGAAGCTTTTTGAATCTGCAAAAAGGAAAAGGTGCAAAACTAAGAATTTGGGAGGGAGTGGGACTATCCGAGCCTCTGCCCAGCACCATGACCTGGGCTGGAGTCAGGCGGGACACCCACCTGGAGGTCTCCTGCTACAGCAAGGTAAGCCTTTAAAGTTCAGCTTCCCTTCACCTGTCATAATAAAACATGTGCAGTACAAAGTGCAGCAGAACATCATGACTAGCCATCAGCAATTGCACTTCCTACGGCCAGCCTCCAACAATACCAGCTTTCTGTCGTTATCTCCTGTCTGGAAAGTCTAAAGACTCCCCTGTGAAGGGTCTCACCTCTTTCAGAAGCAGAAGGTCCCTGTACCCCATGTGAAACACATCCCACCATCAGGCTTTAGCACTTCAAAAAATTTCAGGTCATCTGCACAATATTGAACTTTTATGGAGTAAAGGGAGGGGAAATTTTTCCCTTACCTTTTGCTTTCGGCAGTACCAAAGCACTTTCATGTCCTGACTGTCAGGGTTACCCGATTACTGCAGGGTCACTTGATTGCTACACGATCCCAGTATATGGCACAGCACTTGAAGGAGGGGAGACCCTCGCAGAGCCCCCGCCAGTGGCTCACCTGGGAGGGCTCTGGCGCTGGCAGGGGCTGAGCTCCAGCTTGGCTCGCTTACAGGCCAAAAGCAATCATGCCATAAGCTCTAGTGACAGAAACCTGCAGCGCTCCCCAGTATTTTGCACGTGCCACCCACCACACCGCAGCCCAGCAGCACACAAACTGGGCTGCTGCAGGGACTGGTGCTGGTACGGTGTGCAGTGCTGCTGGTTCATGTCCTCCACACAGGTCAAATAGCCTCCAGGACTTGTAATAATTATTAAACGTATTGCTTTAACCAGCAGCTTTGCTCCTGGGAAATATCCAGAGCCTCCTAGATTGACTGCCTGCCGGACCTGCTCATTCAGCTGCACCGCTGTCCTGTTGCAGAGATGAAGGCTGGGACACAAGGAGCTATCGGGACACAAGGAGCTATTGGGGTGGAAGGAGCTATTGGGGTGGAAGGAGCTATCGGGATGGAAGGAGCTATCAGGGTGACACACGGGTGCTGGCAGTGGGGAGATAGGGGGTGCCCAGCTCGCCTCACCCCAGCAGGACAGGGTGACCCTGAGGGAGTGCTGCTCGCTCGATGGGGTGGAGTGGGGAGGCTGGGATGGGCTTCACCCTCAGCTCCAGCCGTGCCTTGGCTCAGGAGGACTTCAGTGGCAGCACGGACCCTCTGCTCAGGAGCAGCCCAGCACAGGCTCCCTGGCACCTTCAGCTTGACTGCAGCCCATCGGCATACGGGAAGGCCACAGCAGCTCTCGGCAAAAAGCCATGTCACCGTCACGGCCAGTAGCTAAGGCAGCGGGTACCCTGGCTGCAACGGTTACCAACTGCTCCCACAGGCCAAGGAGTCTGTGACAACAGCCCAAAATCCCAGCACAGCAAACTGGAGTATCTCTGAACAGCGCCCACGGGAGCGCTCAGCACACTGGGCACGCTGGAGCCGTGGTGCGGAGCTGTGCCGCTCTCGCTCTGATCAGATGAGGACGAGGTTGGTTTTTGCAATTTGCGATAACAGCATTTTGCAAGCACGATGAGAATGTGTGGTAAACCCCAGGCAAACTGGGGCAGGCTGCGCACACAAGCCGCGCAGCCAGGTCTTTTAGCAGAGTCAGGCTAAGGGCTTTAACCCCGCCGTGCCTGCACCCTGCGCCCCTGCAGCGTGACCCTGCGCCCCTGCAGCATGAGACCACCACTGCCACCCCCTGCCCCTGCCCCGCTTCCTATGGAGCCTGTGCCCGGCTTCTGGCTCTGCTGCCTCGGAGCTGGCCCGGAGGTGGTCCCGTGGGGGCACAGCTGCGGGTGAAACCCCACAGCCAAGCCAGCAGGGCAGCAAGCCCTGGGGGAGCAGGGTGCTGAGCACAGCAAAGCCAAGGGCACCCTCACCAGCCTGGGAAGAGCCGCACTAACGGCTGCCCAAAGGCTTGCAGCGGGTGAGTGGGACAGTAGACAAAAATCAATTTGCTTTGCCAGAGCGTCCTTACTGTGAACTGGTTTGTAATAATAAAATCATTACAGCAGGGCATTACGGCTCATTCGTCCCATTGGTTTGCTTTGCTCAGAAGAACCCGACATTGAAGTATCCTTCACATCCACTTGCTTTGCTCCTAGAATGCACGTTGTAGCCAGACAAATCAAGGACATCTGCACTGGCACGGGGAGCGACCATGTGTCCTGCCCTCACTCCAGCTGCTCAAGGACCCATCCGAAAGAAAACCAAGATGCTGGTATTTTGAAAGCGTAAACAGGATGATGCTAGAGGCAAGTCACCACGACCCAGAGCCCAGGCACATGCTGATTAATCCAGTTCCCCTCCCTTAAACAGTTTATGTCTGCTAATCAAGGAAGGTTTGCAGAGAGCAAACGTGGTCACAGTGGCTCGCTGTGGTGCTGATACAGGACGCTTACAAATTCATCACACCTCTTACTCGCTATTGCCTTTTGACTGAGAACCAGAATAATGCAAAAGGTAATCGAGCACATCATAACTGTGGCTAAACCTGGCTAGCTCACAGGCCTGAAAACCAGGTCTAAGTCATGAACCAGCATCAAGTAGACATTTTGTCAGCAAAGAATTTTTTTCCTGTCTCTTCAAAATTTCACATTTTTAATCAATGACCTGGACAAACCCACCATAATTAACACAGAATCCAGGTCCCAGCTCCAGAGCTGGGCACATTGGGCACACAGCAAATGTTTTGCTGCTGACAAATATAAAAATCACAGCTAAAGCTGACAGACTCAGGGAAGGGATGGGATGGTTGGACCAGCACAGGGGGGGCACAACGGACCCTCATGGAACTGACAGGGCTCATCCATCCAATTTACAGAAAAGGCCCCTAGTGGGAGCAACCCCAGTAAGGCCCAGTATGAGTGCTGCTGGGGTGGCACACCCCATTCTGGTGTCCACAACCCCTCCCCAGCAGAGAGCTTCAGCAAGTGGAATGGGTGTGGGGCACAGGAGCTTCTCCACTGCTGGGGGTGAGATGTGCAGTGCAGGCAAGACCCCTGAGCCAGCAGGTCTGCTCTGTGTCACCAGCCCTCGTGCTACATCCCCACCTGCCAGCGAGCCCGCGCGGCCGCACGGGGGAATCCTTGTGCTCTGGGGGCAATGCGGCAGATAACACGCAGCTACTTCGGATGGACAACTCCAGGTGGCACAGGCAGAAAGACACCCCAAAAAAGAGCCACAGAGTTTGTAAAATCTTTTATGGCAAGACCAGTCAGGCACAAACTGAATGTTAAAGGAAACGCTGTGCTTGAGGGATCTTTTTTATGATTGCTCAAACTTTCCAAAGTCCATTGTGAGGTTATTAGAGGTTCCTCTCACAAGTGAGAAGCCATAAACATGAACAAAAGCAGAGCAAAAGCTACCTTGAAACCACTGCTGCGTCCACAAGAAAGTCTCTTGCCTGCAGGGTGTCCACGGGCCCACAACAAACACACCAGAAATGCCCTTTGGTGGGACACAGCTGAGCCATGCTGGCCCAGGCAGCTGGACACCGGAGGCATGGGCTGCTGGAGCCTGCTGCTCTCGTGCGTTATTTTTGCTGGTTATTTGTTAAATCAACTTTGAGACTTGAGTCCTCAAAACAGCTTCAGTTATCCCAGAGGAGAAAGGAGGCGAGAAAACTCAGTCGCTGCCTAAGCAAGGCACTGGCAGCTCTGGGCATCCTTTCCTTCTCTTTGTGACAAATAAGGGTGACCAACGATGGCTGAGAAACTTGTGCTGTTGCCTAGTCTAAGCTTCAGATATAAATACTCTTGGACTTATTTTTGTTTGGTGGTTATCTCCTTAAGGAGTCTCTAGGGCACTTTGGAGGTTTCAGATAAGATTATGTCCAATGACGAAGGGAGGAAAGAGTTCATCTCTCAGTATCTTTTTGGACAAACAATCTGAGGCAAACAAGGTTTAGCAAGCTTGTAGGGTTTAGGGTCCCACTCACTCACCCTGATGCTGTAAACCCGAAACGCAGCCCAGCCTGCTTTCTGCTGTGGCGGTCTCCTATCATCCCGAACCCCTCACTCCTGTCAGCCAAACCCACCAGCCACCCTTTTTATTGCAACCTGCCCATGAAACGTGAGAGGGATGGTGTGGTTTCTTCACCTCTTGTGCTGCCCTTTGGAGCTGTGAGCAGCCATCGGCTGCCTCGCACCCCAGCCGGTGCCAGCTGTACCCCGTGGGGCCCTTCTGTCCCCAGCACAGACGGCGCAAACCCCTCGTGCCTCCTCTGTGACCCTTGTGCTTGGTGAAACCCCAGCGCAGCTGCTCGACGGCAGCCTGGGGAACGGGCCCAGCTCTCTCCTGAGAGGAGACATCTCCCGCAGAACAGCCGCCGTTCCCGGCATCCCCCTTTATTTGCCTTGCTGCCGCCCCAGCCCACGCCATGCACCTGGCGCCACCCTGGCTGCAAGTGAAAAAGAAGGTAAAATTCCTGCGCCCACACCACAAGATCTTTTTATAGCCAAGGGGATGAGGTTTTGCACTCTCTTCCTAATTTCCACTTAGGGAGTAAACAGGAAAACCAACCTGGCCTGGTAGCTAATTTGGGAGCACAGTGTGTTGCTCCATGTGCCTCCCTGGGATGCTTCCCGCCCTCTTCTGCTGTGCCAGGGCAGCAGGATGGCACCGGGGCCAACACCCTGTGTCCCCAGAGTGTCCCCAAAGGGAGACAACAGCCCTCGGCCGCTCCTGGGCAGGGACGGACACCCCGCTGGGACTGTCACCAGTGACACCCAGAGCCAGCACTGGGCATGTGGGGACGTATGGCCTCTGTGCTAACGGCGGGCAAAGTGAAGGGTGAGTGTGAGCCCTGCACTGCAGCCATTCACAGCGTGGACATTTCCACCTTCTTTGCCGCTGGGAATGTTTTCTCACACCTTTCGCCTTAGGGCGGTGCACCCTGACTGTTGGGACCTCTGCCCCAGCACGGGGGGCCTGGGGGGGCTGCGGTGGTCAGGCTGGGGGGGCGTGAGGACACAGGCTGAGCTCCATGCACGCAGCTCCCCCATCTCCTTGATACACTCAGAGCATCTCTACAGCTCCCACCAGAGACGGGCTGGGAGCCAGCGCCTGCGAGCGAGCTGCAGATGGCCTTACACCTCCCTGCGCGGGCCGAAGGGGTTTGTGCGCCCTGGCACCCACCCAGGCGGAACGCATCCCATACCTATAGACCTTCACTGGTATTCCCATTAGGGGCACCACATACTGACTGCCCACAAAGAGGAAGCCAGGCTCCCCCAGGAACCCGAGTGTGGTGCCACCAGACGTCATCCTTCATTGACTCGCTTGGCCACGCGGCTGGGTGATGAGCTAGCCAGCATCTGCCCCACACATCACACACATGCACATCACCACTAGCTCTGAAATTCCTTCCCCTGCATCCATCCATCAAGAAGACGCTCAATATGAGTTATGCATCTTGCTCAACTTTATTAGTTTCTAACACTACTTATATAGAACCGATACACATGCGTATTCGTAAAGCAGAAATATAATCGGTTAGTAGTCTCTAAACACGGGCGGCTCTCACACCCCTAATTATCATGACTAAAATAAGCATTCTATCCATGTGGCTAATTGTGTTGCTGTGCTTCAGCCTTGTAGTTTGTTACTCCCTATTTTCCCATACCGGTCCCTATCTTTCTTGGCCCTGCACCTGCTTTCCCAGCAGCTGTAGCTTGTTACAGCCACGGCCGGTTGGCACAACATAATTACTTGGTCTCAGGATTCAAGAACAGCTCAAGGCTACCTTTCTTGTTAACTTCAGCACAGCAACTTCAGTACAATTCTGATTACAGGCCTATTCTAATACCAGGCCTGGATTGTGCAGATCTTCAGAGATTCTAAGGCCATGCTTCTGCAGCCATTCTTCTACACATCCACATGGAACAATGCCAAAGGAACCCCACATACTTACCAGTGTTCCCATGTCCCGCCCCAAGCCCCCCCTTCCCTGGCCACATGTACCCCCATGCAGCTGCCCGTGCCTCAGCACTCGCCACTCCAGGGGGGATGGATGCATGGCCCCAGGAGGGTCACCACTGTAACCGAATGGCTGCTCTTACAGCAAAGCATCGCCTCTCCAGTGATGCTGTCCAGGAGAACACACCTTTGCCTTTAGCAAGGGAAAGATGTTGGCGATGGCAAGAGAGAAAAAAACAAACAGTAGCACCGGCAACAAGTGGAACACAAAATGCAGTGAGTCTTCAGTCCCAAAGAGATGCAGCTAGTGTGAAAGCAGTGAGCCCAAAAGGAGCCTTGGTAGCAGCACGATGACTTTAGTCATAGTCACAAGGCTTAAACAGCCAGGAGGGGGAAGTTTTCTCAAATACTAAATAGGAAAGTTACATAACTGCTGCCCAGATCCTTCAAACAGGGCTTGATTTCCCCCTCCAAAATTAGGATGACTTCTCCTTGCGTCAGGTCCCAGCTGTGTCTGTGGCACAGAGTGACCCGGGGGGCTGCGGTCCCTGCCCATGGCTGCGGAAGGAGCATGCCCACCGCACCCCAGTTTGGCAGCCTCTGAGGAGTCCCACATGCTCAAGGGCGTGGCAAAGCATCTCAAAACCCATCACCTGCAAGGCTAATCCCAGCAGACAGCTTTGAAGCTCCTTGACTGAGAGCTCTCATGCCGGTAAGCGCCGGGCTGAGCCGGAGGGATGCCTGCTGCTGGCACTCTGCCACGCCGCCTCCCTGCGTGAGCCCTGGCAAGGTGCTGTGCGTGCCCTCGCCCCCCGGCCACCTGGCACAGCAGCAGGGAAGCTTCAAGAGGCTTTGTCAACAAGGCGATAGTAAGGGGTTAGGTCTGATTATTTTTGATCCCCTTCCAAAACGGACAGCGAAAGCAAAGGCAAACAGAGCCCAGACGCGGGTGCGAGGGCTCACTGCGTACAAATGGGGGCTTGTCCGGCACAAGGACACCCGTGAGGACAGTGCTGGTACCCCCGAGCAGCAGGAAACAGGCTCAATGCTGGAATTAAAAGGCCCCTCAGTTGGTGTTGCTCATTCCCAGGCACCGTTCGTGTGCTTGAATCACCAGCCTTCCCTTCAAATCATTAATCACTGCAAAATCAATAAAGGCCACATACGTTTTTCATGTATCAGCCATTAGTCTGACCTTGCGTCTATCTCTGTAGAGGGTATGAAATAAAAGCATTTCAGATCAAAGCAATCAGCGCTAAATCTACCCAGCACTAGCACCCGGTGGAGCCTGCTGATTTACAGCTGCTGAGCTCATAGCAAGGTTGTTTTGGTTCCCCGAGAGCCCTGGGCAGCTACAAAGCCCTCGTTGTCCTCCAGGGACACAAGCAGGCAGGAGGGGGCCGCTCTGAAAGGATGTTCTTTGGGGTTTGTTTATTTCCTTAAAAACAGGGATGGCTTTCTTGTCCAGGAGGAAGTGTCTACACCGCGCCGGGGGAGGAGCAGATGCATCTCCCTCCGCAGGCACTCCCAGTGGGGTGATGGCACCCCACTCCCAGTGGGGTGATGGCACCCGGAGCTGCCGTGCCCCCCTCCCGCAGCCCCTGCCCCGCCGCCTCCCACCACCCATGCTCTGCTGCGGCAGAGCAAACACATGCACAGCAAAACCCACGGGAGACACACCATCACCGGTGAGGGAGAGCAGAAGGACCAAAGCCACTCACCAGGGACAGGGCATGGCAAACCCAGCCCTCTGCGGCCCCCCGGGCTGCAAGCTGCAGCCCCCTCCAGCCGATGCCCCAGCCACTGGAGCCAGGCTGCCTATGTGTTTTTTTCTGAACGCATTTATTTCTTTTGGGACTAAGGTGCCAAGAGACAGGCAACGCTGCCAACCAATTACCAGCACTATTGATCACCTCCACATCCAGCTTTCTGGGTCAGGACTGCGCTAATTTTGTCAGGGGCAGGCAAAGGGCCAGCGAGCCGGGAAACCACAGTGCTCAGAGGTGCCCCTGCGGCACAGCTACAGCTCAGCCAGGTCCAGAAATCCCAAACTCCTTCCAAATGCCCACCAGTCAGAGGCAGGTACACCACTGCCGCCTGGCCCACTGACCACTTGCACACCAGCCCCCCCATTAGCCCACCACAGTGGCTCGTAACGATCTTTGACTAACGTCGCTGCAGAGGACACAGAGATATTTGCCACAGGAAAGAGGATAGTTTGCTTTTCAGAATAAAAAAACCAGTATTTCCACTTGCTAAGGGGAAAAACGGGAGGACAGGTTAGGACACTGCAAAGTGAAGCTCATGTAATAGCAGGAGACACACAGCTTGGACCTAAATACTTTCAAGACTTCTCAGAACCTGAAATCAGAAATAACCCTGCTTGCTAGAGACAGCTCTTTATCACAGGTTGCTTTGATTTTAATTTAATTTAATTAATTTTAACTTCAAACCATCTCCTGTTCATGCTTCCCCAGCTCTGAGCCTAGGGACCATACCAGCTCCCAGCCATCCAAAATCTCTGTCACAGATGCCGTGGTCCTGGCAAAGGTCAGCTGAGCCCCACAGGGTGGATCTCCTCCAGTCCTCCCTGCAAGTCCATCACCCAGCCATCCTCCCCGAAACATGGAAGTCTACCTTCCTACCACCGCCAAAACGCCACTCACCACCACACCACAGGCACCCGGCAGACACTCTCCCTTAGTGCCTCCCCTAGCTGGTGGGGTGTCTCTTTGCTGTGCCCCTCCGTCCCGCCTGCCTCCCTCCCCACTTGACACCAGTGTGCATTTCACTGGAAACACCTCCACGCTCAGCCTCTCTCGGCACCGAAATAGCTGTGGCCAGGCTGTGGCCGGGCATGCTGCTCTTGCAGGCAGCGCTTTTGTAACTCAGTTTGTGCTGGCTGCCTCCCTCCAGCGTGACATCCACCCCTTTATGTTCCTCCTTGCAGGCACTTATCTCCAGGGCAGCTACGGTGATTTTTCACCCTGTGTCAGGCTGACACACAGCGTGTCACATGCAGGTGCAGCCCCTTTGGCCTCGCCCGGAGCATCCCTCTTTCCATCATCCATCCCGGGGCCAGGGTCTAGCCACCCATGACCCTGCAGACCTGCAGCTCCCTCCCTAGACAAGCACAGCCAGAAGACCAGTAGGCTTCAGCCAGGATGATATGAGGCTTATACGCCTCCCTCCCAAAACACCACGAAATTTCTGAATGCTCCTGGGGCTCAGCCTCTGCGAAGCAGCCAGCTCCTCACTCACCGACAGCCCCCGGGAGGGAGCGCAGCCCTCAGCAGCAGCTCCATGCCATCAGCCTCCTCAAGTATTACGGGGCCTTTTAGTTTCAAAGGAAACCACAAGTGCCTTTCTGCTTCAGCCTCTCTTCTCACTCGCTCAGCTGTAGCTGCAGACACAGTCCTTGCCCTCCTGTGCCCCTCGGTCCTTGCCCTGAGCCTGGGCGTGCTGGGACCCCCCGGGGGAGCCATCAGTGTGTGACAGCACAGCACAGCACAGCACAGCACAGCACAGCAGGATGCACAGCAGGATGCACAGCACAGCAGGATGCACAGCACAGCACAGCAGGACGCCGGCACCGCGCCCACTCGCTCATCAGTGCTGGAGGTGAAGTACCGAGTCACTAAGAGATGTTGCCAGGCCAGTCATCCTGCATGTGGCTGCGGAGGGATGCCCAGCCTCGGCTCTTCACACAAATGTGAGTGCCCGGCAGACGTGCAGCCAGGGGCATCCCATGGCGATGGGGTTTTGGAAAGTATGGCCATGACCTGCTGCATCTTTCCAGCTCTGTGGAGTTGCTCCTGGCACTGGACAAACAGACGGACACATGCACACACTGCTGATCTCAGCCTGCCACTGCCAGAGCAATCCCGCTGCATGCACAAGGCAGGTTTGCTGCACGTATGCAAACCGCAGGCAGCAACCTCCTTATTCAAATTCGGTAGCCGGTGGTACACACCTCTCCGGCTCAGAAAATAAACAGCCCTGCCCGATTGCTTTGCCTCGGTCTCTCTTCAGTGAGAAATCCTCGCACACCAACGCTTTGGCAGCCTGAACGCCCATTTCCCACCAGCCTCCGTGTCAGCACCGTGGTGGGTTGCTGGGGCTTTTTTGGTGCTTGATAGGCATCATCTCACAGAAGTAAACATGCCCAAGCCGCACTAGCAGAATTCCCCCAAGATTATAGGGGGGATTTTATTCAAGGGCAATTCTGGTTTAATCTTGCAGCTGTGCTTACTATAAACTTTTGGACTGGAGCATGTATCAAGTAACTCCACCTGCCTACCGGATTACACTGGGATATTGTTATTAAAAAATGTTACTTTGACATTTATAATCAAACATGCAAGTTTAATGCTGAAGGATGGCAGAGGGCCAGTGCTGAGCAGCCACCGGGGGAGGGGGAGGACAAGCTCCCCCTGCCCACGCTGGTGTGGGTCACCCCGGGCCAAGTGGCCCCTCCCCACCCCTGCCAGCACACAGGTGTCCGGACAGGGGACACCCGTGCGGCTGAAGACACCAGCCTCCATTGCTCTGCTGATGCCGATGCCATCCCTGCTCCAACGCTCCCCATCACCGCTGCGCTGGGCACCCGTGCTGCAGGCAGTCCCCTGCCCTGCCCCGGCAGCCAGCACAGCGCCCGGAGCAAGGCCAGCCAAGGGAGGGAAGGGAGCTGCTCTGTTCTCCCTTACGCTGCTTTTTCCTCTTTTCCTCTGCCTTTTAAAATTCCAGATGAGGAAAGTAAATATTGGAAGGTTATCCTTTGCATCGCATGATCAGATCACAAGTTAGCATGTGACTCGGGAGGGAAAAACAAGCCTTTCCAGCAGATGTCAACTCAGCGAGCAAGCTCTGCTGACTGCTGTACCTTGATGTCTCCTGCCAAAGTCAATTCTTGGTCCATCCTTGAGGTAAAGTACCTCATGATTCATCATAATCTTAGCCTAATTAAAGAAAACTCAGATGACTTTCATTTTGGCTTTGCCTGTTTAGCAACTCTGAGTGCAGTGCGTGCATAAGGGTAAACAGCAGCCCCCAGCCACTGTTTTGTAAACAGGCTCCAGCTCAGGAAGGGCCAGGGCAGGTTGGGAGCCCCCCTGTAAGCCATGGGGGGGGAGGGCACTGAGCAACCCCCCCCCAGCTGAGCAAAGGGACCGATCAAACAGGAGCCCAGGTAGCCACCCTGCCGGCCAACAGCCTGCAGAATGGCCTATACAGTACTCTGAAGGCTGGGGGGGCACGGGGAAGCGTCTCTCCGTAGGGGATGGTGTCCAGCGGGAAGAAGCTCGCTGCCTTCCCTCTGAGAGCACATTGGGCTTTGCCCGTTCCCAGAGGGCTGGTGCCCAGGGGCTGCCTGTGCCCTGGCCATTCCCACCTGGGTACCAGGCCCGTGCCCTGGTGTGGCTGGGTGAGCCGGTGATGCTGCATCTGGCTGCGGTGGCCCCGCCGTGACCGCTATCACATGATGGGTCAGCAGTTCGTGGGAAGTCACAGGCTGAAAGCTTGAAAAAAAAATAAAAACAAGTGACTTTAGCCAGCTCCTTCTCCACAGGAAATAAAAATTGGAGCTGAGCTTTAGCAATTTGGGTTGACCAGACTTATCTTGCCTGGGGCCCGGGGTGGGTTTGTCTCACCGAGCTCCTGACTGAGCTCCCAGCCATGAAACTTGGCAGGGAAAGGACTCGGAGAAGGGCAGGAGGAGCAGAGGTGGGCAGGTGGGGGGCAAAGCGGGTTGCTGTAGCTCTCCTGGAGCCCCACATCGGGATGACTCTGCATGGAGATGAAAGTCTCTCCCAAAGCCTCCCGTCCCCATGAGGCCAATGGGAAAGGCCAGCACAGCAAGCATTCCCACGGCCGCCATCCTCCTGCCCCGGCTCGGCTGGTGGAGCCGATCCCAGCGCACAGCACGCAGCACGGCACGGAGAGGCTTTTGCCCTTCCTTTGCCCAGGCTCCACAGACAATCGGGCAGCTATTTTTAAATGGGCTTTTTCTTTTCCCCTGCAGAGGTGCTTGAATGGCTTTCCCCTCGCACACGGAAGCGCAGGGAGAACGGACGTCGTTTCTCATTGTGATGGGAAAGGTTATCGGGTACAAAACAAAAGTGAAATCATCCGCTGGCATTCCTGGGACCAAAATAGCCGCCTGCACTCCAGCGCTGACGTTATCGCAGAGGAAGGAAGGCTCCGGATACAGGCAGTCCCGCTCCAAGGCTCACGGACCGATCCTGCAGCGAGCCAACACCCAGGCTGGCTGCGAGCAAAAGTGAAATGAGGCATCCTTGCCACGACAGATGAAAGGTAACTTGGAGGGTCAGGTCCCGAAGTTGCCATCACTCCCAAACAGCCACCGAGCCTCACACGAGCATCGCTCCAGCGACAGCCTGGCAAAAGAGCTCATCTGTCTCGTGTTAATGTTCAGGGCTAGAGACCTCCTGGGGACAGTAGGGGTGTGGGGAGAGCCGTGACAGATGGTCATGCCTAACAGGGGGATCTGTGTGCTGCTGGCCCCCGCTCCCGGCAGCCTGCCCACCCATTCGGCTCTGACCCGCTCCCCAGCAGCAGAGCTGGGGCTGCACAGGGTCATGGTGAACTGCAAAGACATGGCTGGGCTCTCAGCCCACTAAAAGCATCATTGCTATTGGACTTATCTGGGGGGGGTGGGGTGGGTGTTGTGTTGGTTGGCCTTTTTCTTTCTCTTGCACAAACGGATTAAATCCAAGAAACGGCATCACTGCAAAGCCAGGCACATTGATCAGGCCTGTGCCAACAAAGCCACTTAGGTGTTTCTCAGCTGAAATTTGTCAGAAAACACTGAAAGCAGAGCTTGCTGCCAGCCCGCAGGCCTGTGAGCTCCAGGAGGACTCTGGTGAGGGGGTGCCCAGCATCACCTCGAGCCAGCAGCACGTCCCCATACAACTAAAGCGCTGTACCCTCTGGTCCCCTCCTTGCCTCATGCTCCTTTTGCAGCCCCTCCGGTCAGGTCCTCTGCAAGAAATAGCAAAGGAGCACCCAGCTCCAGGGCATCCCTGCTGCCAGCTGCTTCCCAGGAATCTCCAACACCTCCTGCTACAGGAAACATGACCACTGGAAAGTCTTTGTTTCAATTTCTCTTCTCAAGGCAGGAGTGTGCAGATGCAGAGCAGAGCCCCAGCCTGGTTGTCCCTGTCCCTGGGGTGGTCCTCGTGGGAACCATTTCTAGCAGCACTCAGAGGAGAGGAGCCGGGGAGGGGGGGACCACAGGAAGGTTTCAACACCCCAGACCAGTGGCTGCTCACAGTCCTGCTTCCCGTCTGCAACTAAGAAAAAAACCTGGGGAAGGGCTGCAGGGCCAGGCTGGGAGGGCTGCAGGGTGCTTTGCAGATGAAGAAGGCAGGGGCACCCAAAAGATTCTGTGGAGCCCTGTGCCGATGGAGTGGCTGGCAGGTGGCACACCAGAGCTACAGCACTGGCCTGGGTGTGGGGAGAGCAGGATCTGGGGAACCCTTGGGTGCTGAGCAGCCTTCTGCGATGCCCTCAGCATTTCCCAGCCTGGAAGAGGAGCTCAGGTACTGGGCATCTGGGCTGAGGAGGTAAACCTCCCGCAAAGCAGGGACTGCACTGCATGAATGTCTCCCCATGAGACACTTGCCAGGGTGAGCTGTGGTACTGCTGAAGCTGAGAACCAAGGAACATCAGAACCGGGGGCAAATTTTACTTCCCTCAAACACACAGTAAAACACCAAAATCGTCCAAGGCATTTTCAAAATCAGCCGACTGCTCCACTGCCTGCCAAACCCAGATTGTTTTCAGAGACTGAAGACTCTTCTTCATTTGAATTGCAGTAATGAACTAATACTGTAAGTGCCTCCAGCTGCCAGCAGCTGGCTCAGACTTAATTGCACCCAGGAGCTGCAGAGCAGCCCAGCCCAGCCCTGCAGCAGGAGCAGCCCACAGGCACCGCAAATGTCCATTCGTGGAGCAGCCAGCAGGTCAGGGAACATGAACCAGAGCTGCCCACATCGCTCCGGCTGGGATGGCAGCACAGCCAGCACGGCCTCGGCATGGCTTTCCTGGCTTTGTTGATGGGCACAGCTTTATCACTGTTAAAACACCGTTTGTTTGTTGCTGTGACTTCCCCCCCTTCTTAAATGTCAACTTGAAAAGAAAAATTTGGGAAAGGTCACTTACCAGAGAGACTGGCACAACTCCAGTCGCTTGGATAAACACGTGTAGGGTCAGTTGCTGCAAGACGGGATTTTAAACCAGTTATTTACCTGGTTGAACAAGAGTTGTGTTTCTGCAGGAGGGTGAGACTTTATGCACCTTATGGGAGGCAATCAATCTCCTTAACACCCACCTATCCGCCCCCAGGATCATTAACCCTTTGGGACACCCAGGCAGAGAAGATGCTTCATTCAGGGTGCCCAGTTCCCTGTTCTAAGGGAATAGATGCTGTGGATTGCTGCTCCCCAACAGCCCCACCGGCCCCCTCCCCCGGGCACCTGCTGGGGCTGCTCTGCACCCCTGCATGGCACCAGGCTGGTCATGCTTGGGTCTTCAAGCCAGTCGAGTCACTAATGCTTGGCTGGAAGCAACGAGACCCCATTGGCGACGAGCAGCATTCCACGACCATAGATGTGTGCAGGGTGGATCCAGAGGCCGGTGTGTCAGGTCCCATTCTTACCAGTGGCATAAGAAGAGACTTGCTGCTCTCCTCAGCTTCCCCACATGGACAAAAAGGATAACTGGGACATCCCGTTGATAAAATGATGCCTGTTTAAAAGCCTGGCAGAATGGGATGTGGGTTTCACTACGCCCAGCTAAGGTGGGGGACGGGAAGGCAAGAGCCAGGCACTGCAGCAGTGAACCAAGCTTTCCCTTACTGCCTTTCCAAGGATGCTTCAGCATCCAGCAAACACCGTGCAAAGCCTGGCAAAGAGCACCCAGAACAGAAACCCTTCCCCTGTCACCCCTTACCTCCCAGCCAGTGCCCAGATGCTTTCAGCATGTGTTTGAGCAAGCCCAGCACTCACAGCCCTCCTGCCCCTGCAAGCTGCTGGCAGTTTGCCCCTTGATTAGCAGGTAGCCATCAAATCTGGTGACTGCCTCTGCTGACAGCATAGATCAGGGCAGGAGTTTGCCCGCTGACCCACGGTGCGGGGAAGGCTTGGCAGCCCCAAGCACGGCCATTATCCTTTTGAGGGAACTGGGGTGGCATAGGTGGGAGGAACTGCAGAGGGTTTCCCGCAAGGTCTCACCAAACACCGTGACATGCCACTCACCTGCCCGGCAGCAGAGCAGCAGCCATCCCCAGCAGCTCTAACTGCTCCCCTCTGGCCAAGCTCTGTTTCAGGGTCAGCAGGGCATGGCTGGCGTCCTGATAACTATGGCTCCTTCAGAAAAAATCCCAGCTCTCAGAGGCACAGGTGGCAGGGGGCTGCTTTCACAAAAAGGTCAGCAGGTGCATTGATAAGGAGCAGCCCCTACAGATGCTCACGATGCCCTTTAGCTCTACTTGCTGCTGCCGCTCTAGATCTCAGCAGGTATTTTCGTCTCTCACCTGCTGCGTTTCTACCCCACCACTGAATGCGCCAGCTGCAGCCAAGTCAAGGATTTCACTAACATAATAAACTTTTCCACTTGCCTTCCTTGTTCCAGCATTCAAGCCCATGGCTTCTCAACAAGGGAAACTTCAGAACTGTGTTAAACAAACCCCATGTGCTTCTGCCCTTATTGATAAGCAATATGCTTGCTTATGACTTGCACAGAGCATTCTGCAGCTCAGCAGCACCCAAACCAGCAAACTAGGACCAGAGAGGTTCCTGCCACGCCACCAGCTGGGCACGTCTGCTGCCAGCTGGGCCTCCAAGCCACCACCACCATCCGGACACACCTGGCTGCTCCCAGTCCCTCCACACGCGCCTCCTCCACTCCCTCAGCATCCTCTCGCTGCCCCGTGCGCATCCCGCGCCCAACGCTTTGCACAGGCCTGGAAAAGAGCATTGCCACCGCAAGCTGGGAAGGCTGGAGTCACCCCGGGGGGCCGGCACGAGCCCTGCAGGTGGCCATCCCCTGCGGCCATGATGGCCGAGCGCTTTCCCGGTGGCAGACCCAGTTCAGCCCAGCGGCAGAGGGTGCACGCTGAGCCCGACCGAGGTATTTTGGTGTAAGCACTCTTCCCGCAGCAAAAAGGGCTCTGGCTGTGGTCAGGTTTCCCTGTTGACAGTAGCTGTGCTTACTCCTAAATAAAAGCCAAGCACGCCGCCTCACTGGGGACAGCTAGGAGGCTGCGGGCACCCGAAGGCTTACGGTGACCTTGGGAGGAGACAGCGCTGGCCGGGGACCCCATGCCAGCCCCATCCAGACCAACCAATGCTGCTCAAACCTGACGACACCCGTCACTGCATGCAATGAACAGCTTTACGGTCCCCAGCAGCCACACAAGGGCACCACAGCGGTGCAAGGTCAAAGGCATAAGGTCTCTGCACAGGGGGAAACCACCACTGCGAGGCTTTCAGAAGTTAAGCTAGACAGAAGAACTGTCAGCAGCGGGGAAAAGGGCAGCTGTTGGTCCTGCCAGTAAAAACAAAAAAGGAGAAATCAGCCCACCACCGCTTCCGATCGGATGTGACAGCTCCGTCTGAGGTCCTCGGAAAACCCAGCCTGTGTTGCAAGCGCAGCAGGAGACCCAGGAGCTCCCAAGCGAGGGGAAGTGGAGAGCCCCGGCTCCAGGGCTGCGGGAGGGGGACCCCCAGAAAGCTGCCCCCACTTCTGCTCTTCCCCTCAGCCAGCACCACGCCTCGGGAAGGAGCCCAGGTCCCGGTTCTGTGGGTGCCACAGCCCCGTTAACACCGCTGTCCCTGGCAGTCCTCCCCGAGCCGGGGGTGGGTTTCTCAAAGAAAACCAGAGACAGTTTCCTATGGCTTGGGAAGGGCAGAGCAGGCGTCAGGCAGCCCGCTCCCAAACACAGCACAGCGTTCCCACCCGGCCCCGCACGCCTCTGGAAATCACACAGCTTTTGTGGAATTCAGTCCCTTCACAAAAACAACAAACCAAAAACAACAGAAAGCCCTTCCACAGGCTTGCAGCAATATTTTGTCTGTAAATAATCTAGAGAGCAAGGTCACATTCCCAAGTGGAAGCGGAGCGGGGCGGGCGGGCAGGGCAGCGGGGGCTGTGGGGGCTGCGGGGCCGGGGGTTGCAGCCGGGTGAGGGGCAGCAGGAACAGGGGGCTGGGGGACGGGGCTGAGCAGAAAGGGGCTCTGGGGGTAAGAGGCAAGAGGGACTTCACCTTGCAGCAACACCTCCATCCCCGCGGGCGCTGGCGGGACGCGTGCCGGGGCAGCGGGGGCCATCCTGCCCGGGCTCTCCCTGTGGGCACAGCGGTGCCAGCCCTGGCGCCAGCTCCGCTCGTGCCAGAGACGTGCAAGTCCGTGCTTTCCTGGGTGGCTGCTGGCCGGTGGCAGCGCCTGTGGCCACCTGCCAGGCCAGGGCGCCCGCCTTCGCCCTGCCGAGGGGCAGCTCCGCCGCAGGCAGATGCCAAGCTCCCTGGCCGGCCGTGCCAGCTCCGGCAGTTCAAAGCCGTCCGCCGGCAGCCGGGGCAGCGGGAGCGCCATGGGAAACCACCCACAGCCCCGGATCAAACACAGAGCAGATGGCAGAACAAACAGCACCGGGATTTCTGTTTCACATAATCTTTCGCCCTACTCGCTCCCACGTTTAACCTTTCCTCCCATGGAGCGGACCTTCCTTTGGAAAAAGCACCCAGGAATGCTGGAAGGGTTTCGGAGCGGCAGGTGGTGTTCTCCTCTGAACATCACCAAGGGCAATACACAAGACTGCAGAAGAGGTTTGGGTTTTTTTTCCTTTAAAAGACTCAGGCTAGTTTTGTGCTATTTCATGTGCTTTTCGAAAGACTTTATGAGAAATTAATTTTTTTTCTTTTTCTAGACCCAGGGAAGGGCAACACTGCTATGGCAGATGGGACTGCCAGCCAGGCTACTGCAGGTACTAGTTCTTCAGAGCATGTAAGGGCCAGGGGGGGGAAAAAAAAATAAAAAGAAACAAAATTACCCCCCTGCATATATTTTACAGACTTCTGACGTTAAGTCAGAAACAGGGGTTTCTGTGGAGTTTGGCTTCCAAGCCACTTACAGCCCGGCTGACCACGCAGGGCCGGGTCCCACCCGCAGCCAGCAGCAGCTGTGCCACAGCCCGGCGCCCTGTCCCAAAGGGCATCATCCAGCCCGGTGGTGCCACCCCGCTGGGAGATGGGATGGGGCACAACCCGGGCAGGGATCCAGCCCCCTCAGCAGGGCTGGCACCTTGCTGGACCACGTCCCATGCGCTGCTTGAAAACGCCACCATCCAGCTTGTATATGAAACGCTCAAGGAACATCACTTGCAGGCTCCCAGTATATTTAGGTTCAACACTTAAAGCTTGTCTATACTGCAGCACCCACCGTGCGGGTGCTGGCACCAGGAAACCAACGTTTGCCCTGTGTGCCAAGTACCATCAGCTCTCAGCTGCCGCTGGTCTCGTCACAACCATTTTACAACGTTAATTTACACCCGACCAGTGGAATTCATTCTTGCTCATGCACCGTAATCACTAGAAAGTTATCTAACCACTCCCCACCCAGCACAACACCCATATGGCCACTCCTTCACTCCTCCTGCTTGGCACCAAGAGGCGGCGTGGCGGTGCTGCCGGGGGCAGGATGATACTGGGTGCATCCCGGCAGGGCCACGCTTCCAGCAGGCAGGCTGCTGGCACCTCAGGGAGCGTGTCCTCTCTCTCTGGAAAGGTGGGAAAGCCCCGGGCCAGCCAGGGCACAAAGCAGCCGCATCCAGCTGGAGGGTCCAGCCTACATGCCAGGAGGTCTGGTACTGAGTGACTCTGCTGCCAGCTCCCGGAGAGACAGGGGTTAGCGCTGCCCTGCCTGTCCTGCTCCGACTCCTCACCAGAGCCATGTGGCTCTGCCTGTATTTTAGGGGTTTCCAATGGGCTCATCATAAAGCTTCATGATTAACTCTTAGAAATGAACTACACCAGTCTGGGGTTCTTCTAAAGATGCTAAAAGCTACAAGGAAGAAGCCAACTAGCCTGTTAGCTCAGCACACTACAGACAGCGCTTTCTCTCTAGCACTCTGACGAAGCCAAGCATTTCTGCGCTTTTACTATTCCGTATTACAAATTAGAAGCGCCAGCAGGAGCGCCTGGCTTTGGTGTCACCCTGCAGAGCAGGCTGCCCATAGCACAGCTCTAGCTCCCAGTGCTCCCCAAGGTGCCAACACAGCGTGGACACCTTCCCCAATGGTTCAGGCTGAACCCAGCCATCACTCCCCTCAGACCCTGCTGGGTATAAGCCACATCTGATTTAAAAAAAATAGAAGGAAAAAAAGAAAAAAAGACTACCCAAAAGCTGTACGCAGGGTGTGGGGTTCCTGTTGTTACTCACCATGTGCTGAGCTGTTCAGAGACTAACAAAAGAGCAGGTTGGGTCAAACACAGGAACTCCCTCAAGTGAACTGTTGTCACAGGTCAGAATCATTAAAGAGATTAAATCCAGAGAGCACAAACTCTCTGCAGTGCCTACAGCGGCTCTCAGCACATGGGCTTTTCTAATTCCCTGCACTGCGGTGTCTACAGGACATCACAGATCCCAGTCGCCCTGATACCCGGCATGGTCCCCTACTGAATTAAACCAGCCATTTTAAAAGGTTTAATCCTTAACTAACAGGAATATGTAACACACGTCAGCTCTGACACAAAATGGGTGCACATCCAGAAACCACGCGCCTGCCAATTGGCGAGTATCTGTTACGGGCTGCGGTGCTAGAAACTTCTCGCAGGCTGGGCAGAAACAAACGGCCTGTTTGAAAGGAGCCCTCTCCAACAAAGAAAGCCAGGTCCTATCTTCCTCATCTCATTTGAATAAAACAAATAGACCAAGCCCAGGCAGAGAAAAAAAACCCAACGAAACAACCTTGTTAGCTCAGCACAGAGCTGATTTTTAAACTTCCTACTGACTTCAGGTACATCAGGATTGTGGCTTGTTATTTAACTCTGTTGTCATTTAAGAACTTCAGTTTGCGACAGGATCATTGTTGAAAGTTTCAAGGTAACATCCTTAAGTGCCCCCAGTAACAGCAGTGTTTATGAAGGAATGACACTGACCCTGAACTGGACAGTGAGGCATCCCCCTGTGGTGCCCGCTCTCCCTGCACTGCATCGCCTCCCTGCAAGGACCACCTGGCACGAATCCGGTGCAGAACCAGCCAGAGAAACAGAAGTGAAACTCAGCAGTTTGCTATCCTTATCCAAACTGAATGAGCATGAGAAGTGAAATTAAATGCCACACTCTTGATCATTTTTCTTTCCAGTGATTCTCTGCAGGGGGTCCTGGCTGCCCAATTAGTAAATCAATTGTATCAGGGCTCTCCTGCCCTAGCCGGGCACAGGTACCATGCTGCACCCCCTCGTGATGGCAGCACGCGTGGGCAGAAAAGGACGCGGCACCAGCACCGATTCCTCCAATGAGACATGCCAGACCAGATTTTTTGCATACCACAGCAAAGCAGCTCACAAACTGCCATATAACACCATTCTGCAACTCACATTTTTTGAGCTCTAACAGCGTCTCATTTTTTCCAAGCCAAAAAGAAACCCACTGGCTACTTCAACGCTCTTGAGAAGCCCAATGAATAGATTGCTTTTTCCTTTAATGAGAAGGCAGCTGGGCTCCCGCAACAGTGCTGCAGCCCGTGGTTACAATGGATGCCCCTGCAGAAGGGAGCTGCGTGGGGAGCAGGTGCAGCCCCAGCAGATAACGCTAACGGCTCATCAGACCATTGCAGACACCGCTGGGAGCTGGGAACGCTGCCTCCCCCGCCACGCAGCCCTGGCAAAGGCCTCCGCGCTCAGCGGCAGTGCGAGCAGCCGGGTGATGGATGCAGCCCGACGAGCACCGCAACTGCTCTCCCCCTCCCTTGGCTGCAGGACCCTGCCCCGCACATGGGTGTCTCGACCAGTACCGGCTCCTGCAGGGCTGCGGCAGGGCGCACACCATCACCGCGTGCCAGCGGTTAGCCAGGATAATGCCGTGGCATCCCCGCGCCAGGAGCACGCCAGCTGAAAGCCGTCGGGAGGATGAGGCGCAGCCTTGTACTCAACCGCCTACACTCCTTTGGCATTTAGAGAAAGAAACAGCAGCGCCTTGCTTCCCTTTTCTGAGGCAGAAAAGAGGATGAGCACATGTTTTCAATTGAAATACCGGGCTTCATTGAGACAAACTGTCAGGCTGAAACTGGGGAAAAAAGAAATCATGAAAAAAAAAAATAAAATTGGAAGACTCATGCAAGCATCAGCTGGTCCAAACCGCCGTGAAATCAAGGGGGCTTCAGTGGTTAAAGCCCTGGTTTTCAATCCTGCATCCTCACAGCCACGGAGTGCAGGTCAGGGAGCATGACTCAGGTTGGGATGGGACAGGATGGGTACCCCCCTGCGCAGGCTCCGGCAGCCAGGGATGTGCCCAGTGCTCTCAGGGTGGCCCAGCACGGCACCCTCGGGCACGGGCTCCCAGCGCAGACCGGAGCAGCTCGATTCCAGGCATCAGGAAGCTGCGGACAGCATTGCCGCTCCGCAGCCGAGCTGCTCGACACTCTCCCAAGCCCACCTTACATCTTTCGTAAGTACCCCTGGTTCTTCTAGCTCCTCAGAAACCTACCCCCAGCTTCTCCCAGGCCAAGGAAGAGGGGCAGCCACCTTCCAAGCTGCACCTTGTGAAGGGTCAGGTTTACGCTACAGGCTGACGTGACTTTATTTCAAGGACATTTCCAGACCGTTTTCTTCTCTTTTCCAGAGCATGCTGTAAAAACCAGTCTGACATCTCCTCCACTACTGATCTTGTGGGGCCTGCCCCATCAGGTTACACTGGAAATCAAGATACTGGTATTTCACCTTTGTTCTGCTCAGTAGTGCAGACGCAGTAAGATCCTGGGCAGGACATTTCCATGCAACATTTGACCTCTGTTTAGAGCATTTCTTGGCCTGTCATTTGCTATGCTTTCCAGCACACAACCTCCTAAGCATCTCATGTTTTAGAAACTACCTTCGCTTCCGAACGCCAGGCAGCTCGCTCCCACCATAGCCAGCGTTTCAGGCGCTGCAGCCCCGCAGCTGCCCAGGACTGGAGGCAGATGCCTGGGAGCATCCAGCTGCCGCAGAAGCTGGCGTCATCCCTGTGGGAACTTGAGAGAGGAACTGAGCATGACAGCCCCACTCCGTGGGCTCTTAATCCTTTTGCCGAGAGGAGCCAAGCTGGAGTTTAGAGAACTGGAAGTCAGAGAACAAGCAGACGTTTGTTCCAAGAGAGCAGCGCAAGGGGGAGGACCACCAGCTCCTTCCCACCTCTGCGGGACTTGCCATCCCTGAATGTCCCTTTTTGTCCTTCTCCCCGCATCTGGGGCCAGTCAGCACAACGCCGCCCTGTCCGGCATGGGGCCGCATGCCTCCCTCAGCACCCGGTGGCCAGCAGAAGGAGAAGCAGGGTGGCCGCTGCCAACCACAGCCAGGCTGAGCTGGCTGCCAGGCTGACCCTTCCCAAGGAGAAGCCTGCTGCCCGCTGGGGACTCTGCCCACGAAGGGACATACCCTCTGGAAGGGCAGAGTGGTGGGCAGCCGGGGGGAGGGGAGGCTGAACAGTGAGCTCGCACTGCTTCATGGGCATCAGAGCCGCAGAAACGTCTGCCTTTGAGGCAGGAGCACCAGACTCCTTTTTAAGAGTTAAGCCCATCACTCTCAAAAATTACAGCAAAAATTACAGCTGCTCAGCATTACTAATCTCGAGAACGCTGAACTCCCGTCACCTACTGCTCAGTCATCATCATGACTTGTATCAGACACTCCGGTATCAGTAGAAAAGCATGCATGTGTGAAAGAGAGAGGCAGCAGCAAGTCTTGGCAGAGAAGAAACAAGAGTTCTGTCACTCTCTACAAGCAGGAGCAGCTCTCGGAGGAGCATGTCTGTACCCAGCTAAGTCAGTAAAGTTTGGCAATTTTTGGCCTACAAAACCACCAGGTTATTTCCAGTTGCAGTGGTGAAGATGGGCCTTTTGGACTGGATTTTCCCCTCAGGTTGGCTTAGCCCTAGTGTTGACTGCAGGACTCCCCTGCAACAAAGACCAGGAGATCCCACTGCTTTGGTGCTGCACGGCTCCTCATGTCCAGCCAAAGCACCGTGAAGGCGAACACAAACTGATGCATCCAGGTACCACCAAAACACTCACTGTCCGAGTACCATCACCCATCCGATCAAATGAGCAGAAAGTTATGGGTTTTTTTTAAAATAAAAATACTTAACATTTATTCACCTTTGAAGTCACCATAGTAAAATTGTACACGCTATGAGTAACCCAGGAACGTTATTAAAAGCTACCAGAAACATAAGGCAATTTGTACAACCATCAAAAGAAATACACAGCATGTTGAAAATAGAGTGAAATATTACTCAAACAAGACAACGCTTGATACACACTAGAGTAACAAGAACCAGCATTAAGTTTTAAACAAAAATAAAGATGTCATGGCTACAAGTATTATACAGTGATAAATACTTCAAAAATATATTAAGATATATGGAAATTCTCGTTTTGTCAAGGAAATCCAGAGAAATTCCAGCCTCCACTGGATTTCAATATACCAATTAAGGTTTAATATTTAAATTCCTTTCCTTTCAGTAAGGACCAGTACTGCAGCCATTACCGTCCTGTATCAATACTTCTCTTCCTGTAGTGTCATGAAATCAGCCTTATGTTCTATTAAGCCCTAATGCCTCTCGCATCACAGGCACCAATTGCTCTAAATCAACCAACGAGTTGCCTTTCGGTAACAAGTGCTGTGCACCGCATTTGAAGCCATAAACCATGTTAAATCACAGTCAACGTTCGCGCACTTTACAGTATTAATGGAAGGCAGGTTTGAGGGCTTGCCTCCACCTAAATAAGAAGTCTCAAACAGAGGGTTTAGTAGCAAGTCCACTGTAACGTTTTCCTAGTATAACATCAAGCACTCAGAAGTTACAGTACATGAACCATGCTAAAGTTTAGGTTATACCTTCAAAAAGAAAGTCCAGAGGATGTTTTGGAGATGGAAGGTTTTGAACATGCACAAATGGTGGTTTAGTACACGTTTGTTTGTGCTGTTACTGGGTAGCGAGTAAAGCAGTTTATAGCCAAGGATTTGGTGAGACAATTTTCCGAGCCAGTTTAAAAATATAAACTTCTTCTTTTAGAGGATCTGTTCTATAGAAAATAGAGTGAAATCTGGTAAATTGTCAGGTTTTTGAGAGTACTTTCCCATGGCAAGATCCATCCACCAGCCTACCGCACCACCAAGAGAAAAGCCAATCCTGCTATTCCGAACCCCGCTGCGGCCATGATTGCATTGCTTATGGTGCTGCTCTGGTCGGCCGGCTGGGAGCCGTGTCTGCCGAAGAAGCGACAGAAGCCATCCTAGAAAAGCAAGAGAAAGGACATTGAGTTGCTCAGCTTACAATGAACCAGGTTTCTTTTATCAGGTCTTTGACCATAGTTCGGGTCACACTCCCAGCATGCCTGTCAGCTGCAGATGTATCTAATTTAATCTTGAAAGCCTAAGCCCGCTGCCTTGGGCACACAGAAACGCTTTGCCAGAGCTGCTGCACGAGGCGGCCGAAAGCAGCAGCTCCAAGCGTTGGGACACTTCGCTCCGCCGACGGTCGCAGACTTGCTGCCACGCTGCTCGGCGTGCCGTTACGTGCCAGTCACCCCTATTAGCCACGCTTGTGATGGGAGCTGCCAGCATTGTTCCCCCTCATCCAAGCTTCAGAAAACATGTGAAACACAGGATATGCAAGTTTCCGTGGGACAGCCAGGAGCCGGAGGCCGGCCCGGGTGGGTGGGTGGGTGTGGGGCTGGCGGCACATGGCCGGGTGGGCACCGCACGGAGCCCAGAGCGTGTGCCGCGATCAGCGGCGTGGCTCCAGATGGTCGCCTTTGAACTCTGCTCCGCAGATGTCTATGTAAACAAGTTATACTCTTAATTTCTTCCGGAACTTTGATCCTTATGCTTCAATTTGTGCGAACAGGCGCAGGGATTTTGCCAAGCCCGCCGTGCCGTGCGGACAGGCTCGTGATCACTGGAAAACCCAGGTCCCTGGAAAAGCCAACGAAACCTGCAGCTTCCCCGGCCCCCCCCCCCCTATTTTTGTCCTGACAGCAAATATTCCACTAGGACCGAAAACGGGAAAGCGCAGCACCGCGGGACGGCTCGGGCAGGGCCACAGCGCCGGGCGGGATGCGCAGCCCCGGCCCCCAGCGCAGCCCAGGGCAGGGACCCGCGGCCGCCCCGGCAGCCCCCGCCCCGGCGGCACGGCCCGCGCCTGCCCCCCGCCCCCGCCGGCCCCAGCACACGCGGCGGCCCCGCGGCACCGGCCCCCGGGGAAGGCCCGGGCCGCTCCACGGACCCCGCGGGCTGCGGCTGGCCGGGAGACGGCCCGGCGCCCGCCGCGGCTCGGGGGCTGCGGGCGGCCCAAGCCGGCTGCCGGCGGGCGCTGCCCCGAGTCCCCGGCAGGCGGCCCGGCGCGGCCCCTCTCCCGGCGGCGCGGACCCCGTCCCCCCACCCCGCCGCAGCGCCCCCCGGGCAGTGCCGCGGCTCGGGCCGGGCCCCCCGGCACCACCCCGGGCCGGCTGCCGGCTCCCCCCGCCCTCGGCCTCCCCGGGCCGCGCCCCCCGACCCGCCGCCCGTCCCCGCTCACCCATCCGCCGTGCGCCTCCAGCCACTCGCCCCGCTCCTCGGCCAGGTAGGCGGCCAGCGCGGCGGCCAGGCAGCGCGGCCCGTCGCCGCAGCCCCGCTCGGCCAGCGCGGCGGCCAGCGTGCCGGCGAAGACCACCAGCGCCAGCAGCCGGCCCCAGCTGAGGCCGCCGTCGGCCTCCAGCTGCGCCGCCACCCGCGCCAGCAGCGCCGCCGCCTCCCGCGGCTCGGCCCGCGCCAGCGGCGCGCAGGAGCGGAAGAAGGGCCGCTCCCGCCGCTCCAGCTCGGCCGCCGCCCGCCGCAGCGTGGCCGCCGTGGGGCTGGGGGGCAGCGCGGCGCCGCCGCCCCGGTGCTGGAAGTAGTCCTCCAGCAGCAGCGCCGTCTCCTCCTTCAGCGAGCCCGGCATGGCGGCGGCCCACGGCGGCTACGGCCCCGCAGCAGCAGCTGCCGCGACTAAGAGGCGGGGCGGCCCCTCCGCCCGGCCCGGCCCGGCCCAGCCCAGCCCGGCCCGGCCCGCCCCGGGACGCCGGGAGCGCTCCCCTCCTCCGGGGCGGGGCCGGGCGCGGGGAGCGGGGAGCGGGGCCGGGCCGGGCCGGGGGGAGGCGGCGCTGCGGCCCTCGCGGTCTGGCCGCGCTGCCGGGGGCGGTGGGTGCCCCTGCGCGGCCGGCGGCGGCCCCGGCTGCTGCACCGTGCGGTGCCCGCCCTGTCCCGGCGCGGCGGGCTGACCCGCGTCCTTGGCACGGCCGGGGCGCCGGGTGTGCTTGGGCTGCGGCGCCCGTGCGCTGCGTGTGTGCCCGGCACGTGCAGCGGCATCTGCTCATTGATGGGTGCGGGCAAAATGCAGGATCAGACCTTGATGGTGCGAGGGCTGGGCCCTCCGGCAGTGCTGGCGTGAAGCGAAATGGCCGAGAAGGCCGCTGGCACAGCACCCCGCACCACCCCCGCCCGGCATGTCCCTGCAGCCCAGCCGCCAGCGCCGTGGGCTGCCATCAGCTCCCGCCGATACCACCCCGAGGTGCGTGGGGGGCCTCACACAGCTACACCCGCCGCCTGCTCCCTGCCCCCCTGCCCAGCGCTGGCTCGCGGGTGAGGACCAGGCGATGGCCTGGCACGAACCGTGGTCCTGACTGTGTTGTCACCATGCTGGCACTGCTGCGGCTGCTTGGGATGGGTGCTTGCTCCCGCCTCGCATCACACAACGGGCTCAAGGTGCCCACCATGCCGGCACGGGGCCACTCAGCTCCACTTTGCCTTGATGGAGTGTCAGCTCTCCATCTCCATTTTATGTCCCCATTAGAACATCTAAAAATAGATGGCTGGAGTAAATCCTATTGCAACTTCTCAGATCACTATCGAGAATTGGCCGGACCTCTCAGAGTCATTCCCAAGGCAAATTTAGCTTTACATCCCCATATTTGGCTTTTGTTTTGTTTTCCAAGCGGGGAAAACCAGTCTGTGTTTATGTGCTGGAGCGGTAGCTGGAATTATATCTTTACTTCTCACCAGTGCTTTACACACATGCTTTTTTAACTAGTTTTTCTTAACGATTGTTAATCCTGGAGCAGGAATTTCCTATTGCATTCCTCACAGCAGGAGAGCAAGAGGGAGAGGCTGCTCTTTTTCCAGCAGTATCCTTTTCCACCCTTCCTGTTTATATAGCATTTTTGTTTAACAGGACGGAGCTGTCTGATAGTGACTTTGCCCAGCTATAGCTCCCTCGCGCTCCATACGTTTAACCTGGTTATAGCCCGCTTGTGCAACCTTCCAGGGCTGCTTTTCCTTCACCTCCTGTCCGGAGCTGCGGAGCGGGTCAGGAAGGTAGGATGGTGCTGGGGCCCTGGGATGTGGTGCTGCTGCTTCGCTGCCACACCCGGAGCTGCACGGCTGCTCCCTGAGGCTGGGCCACGCTGGGGAAAGGATGAGATGCAGGTTAAAACCTCTCCTGCAGCAAAGCCACAGAGGTGTTTCCGAGACACAAACAGCTTGGCAGACCAAAGCGGGGAGGGGGGGTGTGTCTCCAAACACTGGCTTTTCCAAAGCCTCCCTGGCCAGCCCTTAGTGGGTCAGAAATACAACGGACACTTCAATGCCCTGTTCCTCTGTCTTCCTTTGTATGATGGGAAGTTGAGGCCCACCTGGCTCACGGCTTTCACCGTTACATCTAGGAACAAAAAGGGGATTTTCTCAGGTGCCAAGTCCACGCGGCCCAATTTACGAATCCACCGGCAGTGGCCTTGGAGGGCAGGAACCACAGGATTTCTCCCTGCAAGAACAGAAGTGCAAGATGCGGCGTCAGCCTCATTCTCACTGGAACTGCTGATGGTTTGGGCACTGATGTCACTCAGAACAAGCTGGCTCAGCACTTTCCCCAGCCCCTCAGAGGAAACGAAATGAAACAATGTGCCTCAATTAAGGAGGTGCTTTTTCAGTGTCTAAAGTGAGCACTTTCACCAACCACCTTCACGCTGACCACAAAGCCTACCCTACAGCAGAGAGGACAGCTGACCCCACCACAGTTCTCCTCTACTGATAAGGCTTGAAGCTGAACTGCTGCCTCTCCAGGCGATCTGCAAATCTCTTTTACCCAAAGAGCGACAGCCCGAGCCCTCAGCAGTGTTTCTGTGCCCAGCTTTCACTGGTGCCTCACTGCAAGGCGAGGAGAATCCCACGCTCCCACAAAACACATACTCCACATTTTCCAGTGTGTTCCTGGGTATGGTGATCAGGATCTGGAAAGAAAACATCACATTAGCTGTGATCCTTCTGAGCAGGAAAATGCAACCTGAATGCAGAAGGAGCTCAGATGGAGTTTCAGGATTGCTCGCTGTGGCTCACCTTATGTATTTCCAGAAGATATTCCAGCAGGAATTTTCTGGTAGATCTGGATTTCGCCCTAGATTTTTTCAAGACAAATGATCTGAGAAACTGTATGGTGCAAAAAGTAAATGCCAAAACCCCAGAAAATACAGCTACCATTACAAGTAGCTAACTGATGGGAAAAACTACTAGATCATGTTCTCACTATGTAAAATACAATTTATTGTATTTAGGCCATTCATAAGTATCAACACAACGTAGTATGTTTGAAACAAATATCTTACCAATAAATACTATCTCGACATTAATATTAATCTTTTGATCAAATGTGTACAGTGTATTGACTCAATATTGCACAGTGAGCTCTACACGACATTTCCATAGTGCATTCAGCTTGTTACAGGGATAGTTTGCCACAAATATTGCAAAGCATCAGAATTTACTTTTCCAAGTGAAAACTGCTGAACTATTTCATTAGGGATGGAAGGCTGACACAAATGTCAGTGTCCTAGGTCAGCTGGTTATGGATTCATGGAACCTAATGTTTTCATGAATGAGGAGACTCTGTTTCTAACACAAGAAGCACAAAAAAGTCCCACTTCCAAACAGAACGAGGCTATTATCACCAAACTTATGTGAACAGCTGACTCCAGTGATCACTGAGCTTGTGATCAAGCCCACTCCAGTGAGCTTGTTTTCTCTTACTTCAACTACATCTTTGATCTTTTCAGAGATGTCTCTCCCCACCTGGATTTCAAAAGCCAGGCCATGCAAGCCCCCAGCGCTACTCCAGCACTTTGCTTCCTACATGCTCCTGCTCAGGTTAGACTCGGTACCTGTCAGTACGAGCAGAGGTGACACAATTACTCTCAATAGTTTTCAATGCATAAATGCAGATATAATTTCCCAATAGTTCTACAACTAACTGTATCTCATCTTTACCTGATTAAATCTTCATTCTACAGCATCAGCTCTGCACAGGGGTAGTGCTGCCGGTTTGTATTGCGTTACCATGCTCACACAGAGGGCCGGTGCTGCCAGCAATGTGGCCGGCTCTGCTACTTCCCCAAAACCCGGTGGCTCCGGGATCGGAGGGGCTCGTGCGCTCTGGTGAGCAAGGTATCAAACGCTGGCAGGACCATGGCTCACAGCAGGTTTTCAACAACTCAGTGTTATTCCTTCTCAGGTCCAGCTATGACGTGTGTCCACACCAGTGGGAGATTACTGTTGGAGTAAGGACTCTACGGTTTGGCTTGTAACGTTTGACATGCACTTGCATGAACTTACCCTGCCCTGACATCGCAGGAGGACCTTAAAATGGGCACGTACTGCCTTAGTGCACATTTAAGCAACGCTGCCCTGCTCAAGTGGTATGAACTGCTCAAAATGCAAATAAGACTCATGATCATAGAATGACTACGACCGACTTGGAAAAGATTTGACCATCAGTATAACTGTGCTTAGCGTGCAGTATCCCTTAGCGCTTAGCGTGTAGTATTCCTTTAAGTAAAAGAAAATTCACTCACCAAGTGATACAATTAAAAATTTCTAAGAAACTACTGGTTAAGTATTACCTCATGATTATGTAAATCATGTTTTTTAAACCTTCCTCTTTGCAATTTATCAGTTTGTATCTATTTAGATTCTTCATATTCAGGTAACAAGAGATGAAATACTTACTTCTATCTAAAAAGACAGCAGGAAAAAACAGGGATTGAAAGGTTTCCTTTTCTGTACAAAAAATACATTTTTATGACAACAGCCAGAACCTTCACAGTAGGTCCTTTGCTCTTCTACAGACTACCAAGGTTCACTCATCCATAACGCCATCATCAAGTACCAGAATTGGTTTTCCTTCCACTTTTCAACACCAAAATTCAATGCACTACCACGGAATGTTTTCAAAGTCTTATGCTACATCCTGATAAAATCAGGAATATTTTTCTTTCTTTTTTTTTAACTTTAAAAATTAACTAAATTCATGCAAATAAATACATAATGTGGACTGAAATACTAAATTTTATGATACAGGTGACTTCAGAGGAAAGTCCCTTTATAATTATCTAGTCCTAATAAAAGAAGATACCTTCAAAACAGAATTAAAACCATTTCATTTTACTACAAGTTGATGTTTGCTATGTGTTCAAGCAGATTACATTTTCTACCTAGCTGTGTTAATCTGTGGGTTCAGTGTCACTCTTTTGTAGTGTAGCAAATATTTGATTTTGAGGGGTGGCTTTTGTAATGCAGTTTTTGTAGTCCAGGGTTTCAGTCTTCATTTGATTCTGCACACAGGATCTCAGGTCAAGCCCAGATCTGCAGAGAGAGTTGAACAATCGTTTATGACACTGACTATTCTTTCCAACATTTAATTAAAATTTGGCAAGGCAGTCGGATCAGTGGCACGGAGTATCAGCAGCAATGATGTCATTTAACCCATAACTTTAAAACTTAACAGTTCTGACTTTGTGGGGATTTTTTAAATTTGAATTTTCTGGTGTTTTACACTGCAGTTTTGTATCCTCCCTCTAGTGTCAATTGTCCTGTTACAGCCCTTCCCCCTCACCCCCTTTTTTTAAACAATCAAAGAAAGAAAGAAGTCAAAGTAGGTGTTACCAGCACTTACTCGGAGAGTGTGGTCCCAGGAGCCCGAGCAGAACGCTGTCCCATCAGGAGAGACCCGCAAAGTGCTGACACGGTTTTCATGTCCAAACAGAATGGATACACGGGACCCTTTCAGCACATCCCAGACATTTATGGTGTAATCATTATAGCCTGCAAACAGCAGGCGACCTACAAAGAGAATCAGATTTTTACAAAGTGAGGTCTTAGGCAGGTAAACATCTTGATGGCAGCAGGGGCCATCCGCAGGGCATCCATCACCACTGGGTAGCCACAGCCCGGCTTCCCCACGCCACCCTCTGCACCAGCGAGCCCTGGCCTCAGACTAGCTGTGCCCCTGCGAGACATGCCCGCTCCACTGCTGAGCTACCCACACCAGATGCTGAACCAATTTAAATTTATTAGTCAAAAACGTAGCTAAAATTGAGTTAAATTGTATAGAATCTGTTTGGTCGTTAGAGATGGGAGATGACTCCAAATCACAACGGACTTAAGAGCACTTCAACAGCTAACCAGGGTAATAATATTTTGCAAGAAGTTGAATACAAATGGTGGAATGATTAGTAGACAATTTGCAAAGTGATTCATTGTCCCCAACGGGACAAGCTGTGGTGCTTGTGACCATGACAGAGACATTTGCCTCTGTCCCAGGGGGAGGGCAGTCCACCACCCACTCATCCCCACACAGGGTCACTGGAGGAGCTCTGCATTTTTGCTGGGGCAGGAAAGAGAAGACTCGAGCTCCTGTCCCTGGGTCTGTAGTGTTTCTGTCTTCATGCTCCTCTAACATACTTTTACTATCTATTAATCATTTATTATCCTTTTAAAAACTATTTATGTAAGTGCGCTTAATAGTCTAGTTACATTTCATGTTTCCTTTGAAATGTTTTTAATCGTTATTGTGAAATTCTAGCCCAGCTGTAGTTAATGGCAAAATATTTCCTGCCTTCAGTAGGGCCAGGAAAATACTTTTCATTGCTACAACGAAGCAGTAGCCAGCTAAGTTATTTAAAGAGTAATTATTTTTGCAGATGCAAAAAAAGGTTTCCATGCATTAAATGTTTCTTTCGGTACTCAGTATTATTTTCTATAACAAATCCTTTATCAAATGAAACTGGCAACATTTTACAGTTCCCCTCAAATCCCAACACTAAGATAACCCCCGAAGTTCAGGTCTCACCACTGAGGGAGAAGTCCACGCTGGATGCTCCAAAAATGATGCTCTCTTTGGAATAAATTGCTACTTCTCTGTCTGCACGAAGGTCATATAAACGACACTAGGATTAAAGCAAAACCAACACACATGCCTCAGTAAAGGCTGGAGTCAACAGCTACTATATTTCATTGAAAAAATGGGAGTGGGAAGGACCACAGCCTAACCGGCATCATAGGAAGCAGCTGCTTGGCTTCTTCCCTCCTGCTATGTCTGCCTGCTTTAACGGGGGGGACAGTGGAGTCTGACAGGGATCTCAGCAACACAAGGCTGTTCTGTACAAATTGAGGGAAGAACTTGCTTTTCCAAACCATTTCTCTAAGCCTCCTGCCTGTCCTCCTATAAAGAGATGAGCGGCGGGCTTTGCACCGTGGCTACCCACTGGAAGTCCCACCGCCCTTTTGCTTCCCTACTGTGCTTTCCTGCGGGTTAGGGCATCCCACTGTTGGGGAGGTGCACGGGGAGGGAGTCTCTAAAGACAGCAGTTTAGCCACAGCACGAGTCGGGGGGCAGAGGATGAAATCTCTAGTCACCTTTAAGAACACGGACCACGTGGCACGTTGCTCAGTCCCTGGGCACAGGGAAGCCTAGCTGTAGCCCCTGCTCCAAGTAAAACACTATCTGAAAATAATTCAAGTGAAACAATACATTTTTGTACAAATCTTTGGTTTTCTTTTCTCGTGGAAAATCCCCAATCACCTCTCCAATGTGCACTTCCTGGTTTTATCATTTGCTGGCATACTTCGGCTTGTTTAACATGGAAATAATGTATAGACAGATCGGACTTCACTGCCATGCAGAAAGGCAGCTTGTTAGCCCTGAAATCTAACTGCGCTTCTGAAACCACCTGAACTGAAAACCCTTCTCAGTAAGTTAAGTTTAAGCAAACAGTGGGCAGATGGGTTTGCTAATATTAAGACTTTACTAATGAAAAATGGCTGGTATTCCAGCCAGCACATAAAGGAGAGGCTGTTTTGTTAGCAGGGCAGTGGGGAGCTGCCAGGCTCAGGTCTCCCAGTGCTCCTCCACGCTGATGAATAATTTCATCAGACTGTTCTGACAGAGAATTGAGGTTGCCGCAGGTGACAGCGCTGCCATGTGAGCGTGTTTTTATGCCTTCCCTCCAGACCATCAGGATTATCTGTTCCTTGAAATCCCTAAGTATATAGATCAGGTCAAAGATACCAGTCAGTGTCTCAGTCTGCAACCCTGAAAACACCAACCTCTTCATTTAAAGAATTAAGTAGTTGAAAACTGCCAAAACCTCTGTCAAAAGTGCAGAGATGGAATTTCCCATTCTTCTGTTCAAGTCGGGGGTGTCAGGAACAGTTAAGAGAGGAAAAACCCCATCAAACAAATTAATGAGCACAAAAGCCCACAGCCTGTGGTGCTGGGCATAAAGAGAGTGGTCTCATCGGAATTTAATGATGGACAATTTCTCCATCTCACTCTGTCAGCATCTCAAGTGCTCACAGCACTGCATCTGAATAGGCTTACCACAGAGCTAGAGGTATTAATTTATAATCGCAGCTTTTAAGACCGAAAAGCAGTGTACACGCTCTCCAGAAGAGCCTTGGAAGGTCTCCACACCCAGTGAAGACAAAGGGAATGTTTCTATTGAGTTTATCTGGTATTGGAGCAGAGTCAAAACATGCTCTGAGGGCAGAGTACTTTAGAAAGAATCTTCACCCTCCTGCAGCTCGGTGTGATGTTTGAATAAACAGGAGGAACAAGGTGCCAGGTGCCTCCCAAACGTCCGCTCTCGAGCTGCACTTCACTGCCAGCTCGGTCCCTGCAGGGCTGTGGTACAGCAGAGCCTGGTCCCCCATGGGGACCCGCCAGCTGCAGCAAGAGCCACCAGCACCACGCAGGGGCCCAAAGGCACCAGGAGGTAAGTGGCACTTTGCATACAATGTGCTGACCCAAATCAGCCATCAGTACATACTGCGCCCCTCCTAGCAGCTTGCTCACAGATAAGAAAGATCCAGTAAGAGCTATTGTATCATCTAGGATGTGGTGACTCATCACAGCGAGGACGGCTGGCAGTGAGTTGGTCTGACAGGGAAGACATGCACGTGGCCAAGGCCGCCCTGGGGCTGTGCTCTCGGGATGCACAGGGCTGCAGAGGCCAGCTGACCAGTCGGCCCAGCTCCCTGCTGAGCCCACAGCCCCTCTGCTTGCTGGGATGTGCACGCTCACATACAGGCTCCCTTCGTGCCCTTGCGCTGTGCCGCTCCTCCTGACACAAGCTGCAGCGTTTCATCCGGTTCCTCTCATGTTGTGACCAACAACTACATGAAACCAAAGCTCTTCCAGTAAGACAACTACTTTTTGATCATGAAACTTCAGAACATAGAAAATCTGAAATGAGTGTTTGGACAGTACCTCATGTAGAGAAGTTTGCAGAGGTGACCTACATAGTATTACTAGATTTTTCCCTACAGTATTATATATTTTATATTATACTATAGCATTATTATTTCTGCAGTTTTGGTGTCACAGGCCCAGTTCAGTCACCTAAAGTCCTCCATGGATGTGACCTAGTGTTTTAGGAAAACTTTGCTGAATTAACATACCGTGGCATCGTCTGAACCAGAGGCAAAAGCATCTCCACTTGGGTAGTATCTGTGCATGAGTAAAAAAAGACCAGAACACATTACATTACTTGGATGAGGTCAGATGGCAAAAATAGAACCGGCGCATTGCTCAACATCGCAAATGTGTTCTCTCCCAGAAACATACTGACCTGACACTGTTGATATCTGAATCGTGGGTTTCGAATGACTGGATGCACTGACCAGACCGCATATCCCAAACCATGGCTTTCTTGTCACATCCCTAATAAAGACAAAAAAGCTCACTACAGCTGTGCAAATGGGGACACTCATCCCTCACGTGCCCGAGTCATCAAGCCCAGCTACATTCAAAGGCCCTGAACATCACAGCTCTGAGGGAATTTAGCCAGCAAAGCAGCTTCCGTAGCTGGTAGCCCCAAACCTGGTGCAGCCGCAGTTAGGAGCAGGGTATGCCACGAAGGCTGCAGCCTCAGCGGTGCCGCAGACCAGCACGGACATAGCGCTGCCGTGCAGCACCGTGGGGTGCAGACAGACGTGGGGTGTTTGCACAGGCAGTCCCACACTGACCGCCACTCCCAGCCCTGCTCCACTTGTACTGCTGCCCTACCTGTGTCTGCAGCCCCACCATGCCAGAGCTGCATAACTGACTCATTCCCTTACCGCTTAATGTGCCCAATATAAAAAATTAATACCCAACATTTAAAGTTTTATAACTAATTCTTCGCAGGCACTGAAACAGAAAATGAAATAAGTGCATCCAGAGGGTTCCCAGCCTCCTACCAGAGTTAACCCCTGCCGTGGCTCTGCACCCACGTGCTCGATGGTGTGGCTGGGATGTTAAAAGAAGCATAACAGCGTTTCATCTCATTGTCAAGTTCTAACCTGCCCTTCCAAGCTGTGCTCCAAAAAGATATTTGACACACGGTGCTGGCTGTGTGAGGTGCTCAGACCCTGAGTGCTTTGGGCAAGGGGCTCAGCCTACGCAGACTGCAGCATCCTCGGGGCAGGAACCATCTCACGCCCATAGGGCAACGCTCTCAGCTGTGGTGTCTCACTGCTGTCACAACCACGGTGACAGGAAAAAGAATGCGGGATCTTAAGAGTGATGGGAGATTTGAATGAATACGACCCTGCTGAGGGGCAGGCTGTAGGTGGGCCCGGTGCTGGGGGGGTGTCGGCCTCTATGGGGCTGTGTGGAAGCACAGGGCGAGCCAGGCGGCTGCTGCTTCTGCCGAGTAGGCGCGTCCTGCCCAGCAGTCCGCACCACACGTGTTATTTATTTTTAAGCAAATACGATTGCTAATCAAATTAAAGTCTCCTCACAATTCACATCTTTTTTCTTTATTTTTTTTTTAATTCTCTTGTGAAAATGATTTTTTACTAATGACGTAATTATTTAAAAGAGGTAATGTTCCTTTTGTACCAAATTTGGTTGTTGGTGAAACTTTGTGGTTTCTGCACAAGGGAAACCAAACAGGATAGGGAACATTTTGGACTCAGCATATTTCCCTCTCAAGCCCCACCACAGCCCAAGCCCAGCCCTCTGTATTGCTTCCATGTGCACTGTTCTTACTGACCTCTCTGGGAGTTTGGGGGCAAGACCAATCTGACAAGCTGGTGCTTTGACTCCTAAGGTTTTGAAGGAGAAACCAGCAACCACCTGCGGAGAGACGGGCCCCCTGAGTGCTATCCCACTCGCCCCAAGGAGCAGCGCTCAGAGGGCACTGAGCACAGCAGCCCACTGGGCTCCCCCAGGAGGGCTGGGATTTCCAGTTAATTCGTTAAATGTAATGGCACCCAGTCCACACGCTGATGTACTGGCATCGCCCATTCCAGCTCAAGGTTACTGCATTACTTAGGCACAATATACAGCGAGTCTCTCGACACCATCATACCTTCAGGCTGCCCTGTTTTGGCTATACCTGCATTGACATGATACAAGACAGATCTGCACTGAAGTGGTTTTTGCATGTGACGAATTAAGCGAGTCCCTGTAAGCACAGACATGCCCATGCTGCTAACATCAACACAAGTATGACATATTCTCTTAGCAGTACCATAGCTGCTTGCGATTCTTTGCCCTATAATAAGCTGAGCTGTTCCCAGGGAGAACAAATCTATCCTTTCTGGGAAGCAAGCTCAGTGACAGGAAAGCCAGGGAGGAGCAATGCACTCAGATGGAATTAGCTTTCAGTCACGTTTCGGAGCAGCTGTGCTAGCAGCAGGCAAAGTGGGCCAGTGTGCTGGGCTCTGCTCCTGATGGGCCAGCCAAATTTGATAAAAGAGCCATTACAGAAGAGGTACAGGTTTACTGTGTAGGGATGGGACCATGACTCCGAGCACAAGTGGAATCCCCTAATCTGTGGTCGGCACTTCCATCAGCAGGCATACAGCCAGCCCTGGGCCAGCGCTGGTGGGGCTCAGAAACCAGGTCCCTTCCGCAAAGTTACTGGTAGAAACCTGTCTCCAGTAAGAGAGGTCATCTCTCGGCCCCTGCCAGCCTCTGTCTCTGCACGCTCAGTCTCTGACGGATATCAGCTCAAAAAAGGAGCTGAGCCCCATCCCACTCACCTTTGTGCCTTGCCTGCCTGGCTGCCAGGCTGCATGCCAATGGCTTGGCTGCCCAGGAACAGCGACCCCTCAGCAGCAGGGCAAGATTCAGAAGATGCCCTGGGTACTTTCCCAGAGCAGTCCTGCAGCACCAGAGAGGTCTGGGTGTTCCTCTGGGCCAGGACAGGGAGCAGGCAGCGCTTGACTGATGAAGGAGCTTTAAATGCCTCTGGTACCACTGGAAGGCACGGGGGACTCAGCAACAGCTGAAGATGTGGCCACACCTCATCTCCCTGCTCCAGCATGTACAAGGGTTTAGCCAGTGTCCACTTGTACCCCTTGGCTTCTGGGGAGCAGTTGAGGGCCACAGTGGCACACACGTTATTTGCAGTCCCACTCTGATGCTCTGAGCAGCCGCCTGGCACATCCCATCCAGCTCCAGAGAGCTGGGCATGAGAAAGGAGCCAAATGCGGCAAGTCTGCTGTGCTGGGCTCCTATCACACCTCCGCTGCAGTACGAGCCCGCTGCTTTAAATCTGAGCCTTTCCCTTCCCCTGAGAGGCGTTGTTTTGATCTCGAGCTGGATTGCTTTGGTGTGGGGTGGAATTTGCTAAGTAAGCAGAACTGCAGTCAGACTGGCTGGGTGGGTTTGACCCCACAGTCAGGGGTTTAATTTGCTCCAGCTTGGAAAATGTGCTTGCAATGAGTGGATTGCACCAGGGCTTCCAACACATACTCCAGCACTCTCTCAATAAGATCACGAGCCCCCTGCCTTGCTGCCTTTTCCCTGCCACGTTCCTTAATTTCATATTGTGATAGGAAGCTTCTGCTTACCCCAGAGACAAATGTATTTCCCGTTTCAGAAGGGGCCAGGTCCAGGCACAGGACATCAGCTCCGTGACCATGGAAACTCTGTAGAAGCTGCCCACTCTCAACATCCCACAGAGCACAAGTTCCATCTCCACTTGCTGTCAGGATCTGTAGGATGTGGCAAGAAGAGTCACAACACAAAAATCAGCAGATGATCTTCAAGTTCACAAAAAAACAACTGACATCCTATACACACACCAGGAACAGCAGTAATGTAATGAAATGTTATGCAATAAATCAACGCCATAAACCCAATGTGAATCTAAGCACGGTTTGTGGGTTTTAATTTTAAGGAAAGAAGTTAGAGTGGAAATGAGAGCTGTTTTGACACAGCTATACCTACACAACATTTCAATAATGGTCAGTTTTGTGCAGTGGGATTCGGAGAACTGATGGCAGTAAGGATCTGCTGGCATTTCCATATCCTCCAAAAAGGAGGTAGAACCAGACTGGTATTCCTGCCTGCCCTTGTATGTAACCCTATCCATATTTAGGCTGCTGGAATTCAGCCTGGGTAAAGAGAAGAACTGTTGGAGTTAAGTATACCTGTTTAAATTTTTTTTTTTGGTGCTTGAAACAGCCAGGTTAAACCCAATTAATTGGGCTTATGACATGGATTTTCTGAAAGGGAAGTAAGCCTGTCTAGACAGTTGTTTGTAAGTCCATCACCTCTCACTTGTCCAAAACCATTTGTGTGTGAAAGGGCTTGAACATACACTGACCGAACATAGCTCACATGCTATTCCCTCATCTGCTACAGTGCTTGTAGAAAGCACATGTGATCAGCGCTTGTTATTGTGGCTAAATCCTGATGATGCTCAATTGTTCAAAATTTCCCCTTGGCACCCAAAGCTGTTATGCAATCACAAATTCTGTAGGTTGAAAGGGTCCCTGTGCACTGGTGTGGAGGGAGGCAAGGGTAAACTCAGGAGGGCTCTCAGTCTTGTACACAGGTTTTTCTCATGGTCAGTGAAACTCAAGGGATCCCAGCGGGTACTTAGAAGTTAAAAAGAAAACACTTTTCAAGAAGAAAATGATCACACAATCATGAAACCATTCACAGTGTTGCATAAAGGTTAAACACTGAACATGTTTGACAGATGCTCTGAAAACTCCTCCCATAAACAGAGGTCTGCAAAGCTGCAGAACAGACTGTTCTAAATCCTGCAGTACAGAGACGCTAATGCTCTCAGATGGTAACAGCAGAAGAAAGTCCTGACTTGTCTTTCTGGCCAGCTTTTGAGCCTAGATCAATGAACTGTTCTGTTCTGAGGAATATTTGTACTTGGCTGACCAATGAAGACTTTCAGCTCTGAGGATTTGCTCTTGTAATAGCATGTAAGAAAGACACGAGGGGAATAGGAGCAGCTAAAGGTGTAAGGGAAGGGTCTGTTGTCAACTCAGAGCTCTGGCTAGTGCCTAAAGAGAAATGTCATGGGCTCAACTTCAGGGTATCGCCATTGAAAACAAAACCAAACCAAGCCAAACAAAAACGACCCTCCAAAAATCCAGAACCAGAAGTGAATTAACAACCTTTGCTATTAGACTCTGGCTTGCTTGCACGAGGGGCTCCAGCAGTGTGGGATGGGGATCCTCGCCTGGCGCCTGGTGGCAAGAGGCAGGACTTGCACAGGGCAGGGGACAGCAGGGACACAGCCCCTGCTCGCCCGGAGCACGCACAGGCTGGCAGCAGCGCTGAGGGCAGAGGGGCCACCCTCACCTCTGCCTCCTCTGCATGGCCACAGGCTGCATCCTGCTTCCCTGTGCCGGGAGCATGGCTGGCTGCCCTGTGCAAGGCACTTGAGATCCCAATTAACTGTTGCTATTAATACCCGTGGAGCATTGTCACGTGGGGAGCATTATCACACTGCAGAGCTGCAGATACCTAATTTAGGAAGCAAGGCTCCCCAGCTCTCTGCGTGCTGAGGCGGGGGAGGCTCTTGCTGGCAAGACTGATTTGGGGCACCAAGAACAAAGTGCATGGTTGCCCAGCCCTGCAGCTCAGCGCCGGTCTCGGCCGAGGTGGGAACATGATGAGGAGCAAGGATGGGACCCCTCTTTCAGCACCCACACAGCCCAAGAGTGGCTTTAATCAATGATGAACCACCCTCAGATCCCCCCTCTTTCTATTGCACACCAACTCCTACACTCCTCCCCTGTCTTTCACTCCTCTGAGGGAAAACCAAGCTGTGGTTTAAGAGAGCAGCCGAGGCAGAGCAGCAGTGTTCACCGCACCTAGCAGCAGCTGCAGGGACACTGGGCTAGGGGACACCTCCACCATGTGCTAGGGCTGCTCCAGGACAGGTACCGCAGCCCTCGGTGGCGTGAGCCAGGAGAGCAGAGCTGTTCCGCACACAGCTGGGAATGCTCCTGCACAGTGCTGTTGCAGGCACAGAGCCTGTTGCACTCTGCACCGTCAGAGTCAGTGAATCATTTTAATTCTGAGGCTGTTATGTAAAAGGAAAAAGATAAGAAACCTGGGATTCTCTAGTATCCCTTGCATAACAGTATCCTAACAGAAGCCTGGCCAATCCACTTGCATGTATTTGTTTCAACAATAACGTTCAGTGATATAAATGATCACTTCTAAGCCTATCGGGCACAAGAAAATGTCTTTTTAAAGTCTTCAGAAAAATCTCTGAATCACTGAATATAAAGCACCTCAATCAACTGTGGTATTATTTAACCACAGTAATACATTGCCTTCAATATCAATGTGGCTCGCTGTATTTAATATGGAGAAAAAACCCCCAACTTTTCTTTCTTATTAGGAAAAATCAATATCTATTTTTCCTTTCATAGGATTTAATCATGATGCATATAGGTACGGACAAGAAAACCAGGATTCCTTTTTTTTATCTCATAAAAAACTTTCCACTTAAATTAGGCTGCTCTAATTATGCAGGGCTCCTCACAGTAAGGTCAGGGCTAAGCAAGCCTGAGCGCTGGGTACCTCTACCACTGGTTTCCATGGCAATGGACTTAAATTAGCACCTCGGAGTCATTACAGAAACCATAGAATGACAAACAACAACATACTCTCGGGCATCTCATGTCCTGAAATAGAAGCAATAAGAGCCAATAACTCCTTCAGAAGAGCTTCAAATATCTGGAAGAAGGGAACAAGTTGTTCCCTTTCCAGCAGCTCTGCTGACACAGAGCGCAATGAAAACGCTCCCTTCTACCACTTATTTTGCTGCAAAGCTGCACTGAGCAGAGCTTCAATTAAATTAAAAAAAACAACAAAGAGGACAAGGGGATTATCCTGACTCCTTTCATCATCTTTTGTGCTCCTGAAGAAAGAGATCTTTTGAGATATTCACTACAGAGGCAGGCTGGCCTGGCCTCAGAAGACCTGCACTTAGTTCCTGGGCTTTGCCATCGTCTCCCACTGTGGGCCTCTGTGCTCCAAGCCCCCAGCTGCAAGATGGGGATAGCATCACTCCTCTCCCTCAAGGACACAAACCACTGCATGTACGCCCAACAGGACTGGCCCTGGGGGGCCACCCTCAAGCTCAAATATCTCACTTGGTACAAACAAAAATCCTAAGAATGAAAGCAAAAGCAAAGTTGGCTGGGCGTCCAGGACAAAACAGACAAACAACACAGCCTCCATCAGTTGGCACAGCACATACCCAACCTAGCCCTAGATGAACTGGGTTTTTAACTACTGGTGTTAGTCTGAGCTCCTGAAAGTACAAGCCAGCACAGACCCAGCGAGCAGAGAACACACTGGTACCAGTTAGCTCTGTCTGCAGAGACGACAGGCCTTTGCAGGGTGCAGGTATGACAGCCTGGCCATGGGCTGTGACCAGCAGTTCCTTACAGCAGCTTTTGCAGCACCTTCATTGCCCCCAGCGAGGGTTTTCCAGCAGCCCCTGCATGGGGCAGGACGTGGCCCCGTCCGCTCCAGGTGCAAGGAAGGTTACTTACACCGTGTACGAGTGCAGCTGACGTTAGGTGTTGCTGGACGGTGAGCAGCAGGGAGGGAATGCATTTACCTGCATGTCTGAGTTAGTGAAGCTGCAGGCAGACAAGTAGTTTGTGTGCATTGCAACCGATTTCTTCTTTGCAGCCATATTTTCATTTTTGTCAAATGTCAGAGGGTACACAGAACACTTGTTGTCCAGGCCACTAAAGAGAGTAATAATAGCAATAACAGAGAGAACTGGTTAAAACTGCAACGACAAAAGGCGAGTGGTGATAAGAAGGAAACCACCTGTCAGTGCTGCGCTGCCAAACCCTTACAAGTACCGACTTCCCTGTATTGTGCTGTCCGGGATCTCCCGGTGCAGGGAAGCCCCAGCTGCCTCACCAGGCTGGCTACTTTACAGAACTCGAACAGCTGCGCCTCAGTATTCTTTATCCTCATCGAGTTTATAAATGGCACTGAATGAAACCTTACAAAAGTATAAACCAGGAAGCAGTCACCTCAGGGTTAATGTTTCACATACAGCCAGACCGCCATTTCTCTGTTGACATCCATCACTGCAAGATGTATCAGTACTTCAGCATCATTATTTATCTACCTTAATAAATCTGACCTAACTCCTAAGGAAAAGATGGTATAATAAGTAGGGGGTGTGAAGACAGGGCTTTGAGGAGAGTTTGGAAAAAAGGCAACAGGATTACTGACCTCCCGGACAGTTGCACCAGTTAAGCTGTGTCTCCCAGGCCAGACATGGGACTCTTTTCTAAAGGCTCTGGCTTGTACGTGAGCCTTTTCTAAAGCCGCAGTAGAGCAGCCAGCCCCAGTGCCTGGGATCCCAGTACACCCCTAGGTGCTGGTTCTGTGCCTTATATTACGTGCACAGCACTTAACTGACAGCACAACAGAAATACGGAATTAGGTAGTGCAATGCATATATGCCCTCCCTGTCTCTCTTACAAGTCTCAAGACAGAGCTTCCTTGCCATCCTTCGAACTTGAGTAGGAATATACAGTTTCTGGACTCCCCTTCCACACACATTTTGCAGCCTCCCTGCCTGTCTCTACTGCTTCCTAGATGTCAAGCTGCACAGTAAAGTCTCCCTTTGTTCCCTTCTCTCACCCCAAACTTGCTTTGTCTCTCTGATCCACCCAGTCCCTTTTTAAAAGATGGTTTGCCAACATCTCATCTCATTGTTTTCTCCCCTGCATGAACTCAATTTTTTCAAACCTGAGCCCTCAGAAAACTTGGAGAAGATTACCAGGGATGGGGTTTCTTCTCCCCACCCCGTCTTGGCAAGATCTATTCCTGTGCTGGTAATCGTTAATGACTAACCTTCTCTATGTCGTAGGAGAAGGAGTACAAAGGAAGAACAGGGTTAAAACCTCTCTCCCTTAGAAAATATATCCAACACACACAACCAAACTGGAACAGCGAAGTTGCATGCATGCAAAATTCCTAACCCATGATATAAATGCTGAAAGAGGATTATTTTCCATGCTTACACAACAAATGTTCTTGCACTGAAGTCAGGGGAGATAATGTGTACGAGCCATTATGGGAACAGAATCAGAGACACTGAATGTAGTCCTTCCACCCACAAGCAAGGCACGCGAACTCCTAGCTGTCAGCATCTGAAGGCACGGGGATGCCACTGCAAATCAAGCTTCTCTGTGTAAGCAGCTGCGGAAACTGGGAACTTACCCACAAGCAATGGCACATCCAGATGGGGCGTACGCACACGCCATCACCCAGGTACATGGCATCGTCACTGCGTGTTCCTGAAACACAGCACCTCTTTAAACTGGGATGTCACCATTTCTCTGCTCAGTGCAAGGACAGCAGCGTACAGCAAGAGGCCACCGCTGCTGCACGTGTAAAAGTGAGTTACAAACAAGTTGTTCTTTAGGGTGCTGCGAGGCAGCCCCGGCAGGGCTTGGAGGAGCAGCAGCACCATCTCACAGCGAACATCATGGCCGAAGGATGCTGGGTGATCACACATGGCACCTGCTACAGGGGTTACCCAGGAGAGGCCTCTGTTTTGCTGGCTGGGCTATGCCCCCGGCTGGAGCCCTCCCTGCCAGCGAAGAGGCTGGATCAGAGCTTCCTGCTGGAGAGCACGCCAGACTCCAGTGCCCTGACAGGCACTTTGCTCAGAGACAGGCCAAGGGAGGTGCTTTGCCCTGGGCCCCTTCGTTTGAGGCGCTGGTGGATGTTTGCATGTTATCCCACCATCCCGCTGCCTTCTCTGACACATCTGATCCCTTCAGCCCTCCATCTTATCCCACCACCATTTGCCCTGTGCACAGAAATCTAACTTTTGCTGAAGTTTCATTTACCTTGTTGGTAGTGAAGGAATCCCACACGATCACCTTCCCATCCTAAATGAAAGCATACAAACAAGAGAGAGAAATTGAGGCCTTCCAGACATGGCTGTCACCCTACTTTCCAAATTTAGGGAAAACTCCTCTGCTCATCTCCATCCCCCAGTCTGTCACATCATGAAATTTTTGTCTCCATGTTAACAACAGCACAATGGTCCACCGGAGCACTGAGGAGACACTCCTCAGGAGAACCAGTTACCTCTCTGACCAGAAGAAAAGTGTATTTCCTCCTCACTGAGATGACTGATGACAGCTTAAATGATGATCTAATCTTTCAATTTTTTCCCTTCCCTTTTAAGGGGTTTATAAGAACTCCCCTCACTCGCAGCACACGCCATGGACAGGACCATCGCCTCAGGGAACTGTCCCTAGCGAGCCCTCACTTGCTCCTTTCAGCCACCACGTGTTTCTCCCAGCTTGTAATTGCCACCTGCAAAGCCGGCCACCTCTCCCAAGTGGTATCTGTTGGCCTTACAATTACAAGAGGTGACCTGTATTACAAATCGCTTGCTGAGCTGGCAGCACACATGGGGACTATTTATGGACACTGCACTGTTTATTCATCTTCCCTTTCCTGTCTTTTCCTGGTTTTCCCTTTACTTCTCACTACACTTACTTAACCTTCAATTATCCATTGATACAATCACTAAATAGCCATCATAAGAACCCTCCACAGAGAGCAACACAACCACTTTGTGTATGCCGGCTACGCTCACGCCAGCTACTTTGCCTTATGCACATAATACCGCTACCTTCCCTGTACCATGAAGGCAAAATGTTTGTTACTGAGCAACAATTGTTGCTGTACCAGGACTCACTAGAGTTCTTAAAATAGAGTAAAAAATGCAAAAATGCATTACATCTTGCCTGTTCAGCTTTCTGATCTACACACTGACATTTTAACCACTTTAAAAAACGTGACATTATTTAAAATTATTCTCTTTGCTGAGATCACCATGAATGGTAAAAATTCACAGTAACTGAAGGTGGCTTGCAATGCAGATTGCCTATTTTTATCCTTCAAGTGAGACCCCTGACAGATTTCATATAGGTCAATGAACAGCTGTGAGATGCAACAAGCTCACTCACTGCCATACTGGGCTCAGAACAAACCAGGGGATCTAGAAAGCAATTATCTCATTACCTCCTCCAGCTCATGAGACTGGTCTTGAGCAGGTGTTAGGACTGTTTCTCAAAATGCCCAAGTAAATGCAGTAATTTTGGCAAGATGTTTGAGATTTTCAAGGTCACACTAATCATACAGACTGCAGCAGAAATTTCTGTGCGCAGAAATCTCTAGAAGAATCAACATTTCTTCCCTTCCTTTTTCCTGATTATGTTCTCTGAACACACAAACTGAAATCATTACTAAATATTTTATCTGTAGAGAACAAGGAAATGAAAGCGGCCTCACGTGAGTCCTCTCTATTTTCCACTGTAGTAGGGGATATGGGGAAAATCTGTATATGACCGGACAAGAAATATTTAGGGTATTAGCTACAACCGGTATAGTGATGATCAGATGCTTGGGTTTATGCTCTCTGAACAAATATATTGCCAATGAACTGCTTTAAGGGCATCTTGAAAACATTTCCATTACACACGGGTATCATCTGCAAAGAGTGATACATAGCACAGACAACAGGTTTGTATAGTGCCCAACACTAGCTTTGAAAAACACCCGCTCACCAGCATACCTGGGAAGAGCTCACAATTCTTCTCTTGTCTTTGCACCAGTCCATACAGAGAACTTTATTTCCGTGGCCCTTCAGGGTCCTCCTGGTCTTCATCACAAACTGGCCCAGTGCTTCCACACGCTCCGCCACCTGATGAACTGCAAACAGCTGATGGTTAAAGCACCCTGCATCAAAGCTCTGCCCTGGCAAATCTCTGTTTGTGAGTAATGTCACCTGAAGGAATTCATCAATGAAGTTTGATTTTATGGTGCAAGCCAATGAGCTCTGCTTCAGAGCTGGAAGTTCGTAAAACCAAGGTGGGCAGTGTATGAACATATTCACCAGATAAAATAAGGATGAATTCACTCAGGGCTTGAATTCCAGGGTTGTAGCAGCTGGAGCCCTTGCAGACCACGCACCCAGGTATAACTGGAAAACAGATTACCCCCTTGATCCCTCTTACTGGGAAATCCTCAACCTGACTGAGGCTTGAAAGTACACAGGCAGCCTCCAGTCTAACACATGCCTCAAGGTATCAGCAGAAGTGAAGACCACTACTGGTTCTTGGAGAGGAAAAAAAAAAGTCATACAAAAGAAGGTGGTGAGCATCAAATCTCCAAAGTTTCAATAGTAAAACACTTGTTCTGGATGTGAGACTCCCAGTGGCAGTCAGCTCTCAGCATCACAGCGGTGGCGCAGTGGGATACACGTGCTAGCCGCTGGCGCTGGAAACGACTTCTCTGCTGTGCCATCTCTTCTGGTGGCCAGGGGAGCACTGAGGGCCAGGACACAGCTCAGAACGAGCCAGGAATCCTGGCATTTGCTATAAGAGTGCGCCACCCAACTTCTCAACAGTGTCTGTGGACATTGAGGAACTTCATGGGTGGCCAGCTTTTTCTTTTATGGGAAAGAGAAACAGAAAGGGCAGGCAAGCAACTTCCCTGAGTAGCATCCTCTGGTGGCGAAATCAGTTCTTTCATACCTCATTTGACAGCAGTACATTCAAGCTGATGTTCTTAAAAACCCAACGAATTTACATTTCCAATTGTGCAAATTCACTTTGACGTTAAGATTCATCCCACTGCAGCTGACAACTCAAAGCTGTCCCATACAACCCTGATGCCTCATGCTGGGGTCATCTGCACGTGCCTAGGAGAAAGCGTTATCTGAGGAAATCTATTTGCTTCGCTCTAGCACTGTTCACCCAGCGTGCGTCATGATGTAACTCTGGGCAGCTCTGACACACTTTACAGGGGGCATCAGGGAGGGTGAGAGTTGCTTCAAGCCTCACAGCAGAGTAGAGGTCCTGGGGCAAGACCCTGGCACCAGAATTAAAAAGGACTCGCTCTAGAGAAGAGCTAATAGGATCCAGGGCTTCCCCGCGTGGCGTGTTTGTCCATGCTGAAACCTAAGATGATCCAGCTGCTGTTAGCTAAGAGGCAATGCCCAACAAACCTTTTGAAATAAATGCAGGAGCTCACATGCTTTTCATGAGCTGCTGGAGGAAATCTTCAGCTTTCCAAGACCTGCTGGAGGCTGAGCTCCACATCCCATACTGCAGGCGATTGCTCTGGGGCTGCGTTGCTGCTTTACTCTTGGACATTCTTCTAGAGCTGCAAGAAAGCTCATGGGCTAGGAAGGGCTGTCCCAGCAAGAAAGCAGGTACCAGGAACTTTGAGATTCTTCCCTGGCACGGGGTCAGGGGAGCAATTTCTGCCTAAGGCAGAGACTGACTTCTAGTGGACTAGCTTTTCAAGAGTTGTCTTTCAAAACCACCAGCCCCACAGGCTGCACCAGCGTGTTCTCACCTGAAATCTCTGCTCAACCACTCTCACTCAGCCAGGGGACAAGTGCTGTCCACCATTCCTGACAATTTGTCCAGCCCATCTCTAAAAAGAGGTCAGAAGCAAGTTTCTGAGAAAGTACTATATAAACCCACTGAGGAAAAGATACATTTCCCCCTATTTCTGCCCATGGAAACCTGCCAAATGATCCGATCACCAGGCATGAAAACACAGGACAGGAGGTTATTATGGCAGCTGGAAAGATGCTTGTGTCCAGAACATATCTGGAAAAACAAATGTTTAACAGACAATGGACAAAGTGTTTCCATTATGTCAACACAGCCGAGACTCTGTGGAATTGTCTGGTTTAGCCTTACTGATTCTCTGAGGACGCTTATCTCCAACCACAGCCATAATAATCCTGCACCCGCCTAGCACAGGTTTTAGTCAGATAATTATTTTGAAGCATTCTCCAACATTGTTTCAAGATAGTTGAAAATTATGCACTCAGCAAGTAGATCACCTAAAGCCACTAAGTAGCTTGAGCGGTTTTACAAAGGTCCAGATAAAACAGGCTATTCTAAAACACATCGTTTGGCCTGAACAGGAGGTGTAGACTTCATGCAGATACTACTGGGTCTTTGATCTTTTCTTCCCTGGAAGTCCTAATGGTCTCTTCTGGTCTTAAAAGTTTGTGGATTGCGCAAACAGAACAAACTTATCTACACCTGAAATTTTAAGCAATAGAATTGAATACTTAAAATTGTGAGATTGTAAATCAAATGCGCATTTGGTATTTCCTTTTCCTATCCACACTTTTGAGGGCTGCTGTTCAAAACCAGTTGAACAAATAAGGGCAATCGTAGTTCAGCCAGCTGTTTGTTTTGGGAACCATAGATGGAAAGTCATGATCAGAGCAAAAAAATGCAAAAGATACAATTTTAGATGGGGGGGTGGGAAGCCAGAAAATAGAAAAGGTGCTTTATTCTGAAATTCACAGCCTCCGCAGAAATAGTTTTTGAGTTCTTGAGGATAATTCAAGTGCAAAGATGTTCTGACACAGAATCAACAATATAAAGTATGATGAGGGAGCACTGTTCTACAGCAGCACAAGACTTTTGTCTTAGAAATCACATCATGGCTACGGAAACAGGGGCTTCCAACGTAACTTTACAGATTTTACATACAAGAAAGACACAAATACCCTATGATGATCAATGACATGCAGTTATGGTATCACTGCAATCACAGGTCAAAACTCTTTGTGAGCAAAAATGGATTTAAGTGTACGCTTCAGAGGTCTGTTAAACAGAGGCCCCACTACTGCCGATACAGAAATTATACTGCAGGAATACGATGATTTATGGTAATGTTTCTGCAATGAGGCCACCTCCATCTGTTTAATGATTCCCATTGATAGGACAGTCATATAAGATATGATTGTCTAATTAGGCAAGAAAATGCTCTATTTACTGCAGGGGAAAAAAATCTTTTAACCCTCCCTGACCTGAAATTTAAGAACGTTTGCCAGTCCCTCAGTCTTGCTAAACACTAAGAGCTACATCACTGGATACAGGCTCAGATTCTTTTTCAGCATTTAAGGCATCAAAACAGATGAAATAAAAGTTTTGATGACCCATTGATATTTCTAATGAAGTGAGCTATATGATTTCGGAGGAATGCAGTAATTGGCAGGTTTTTCTCAAAAAAACCACTTCTGCAATATATCATTGCAATTATAGAAATGAAATTATAAAATTATTTTTATATCTCAGGACAGATTAATTAATACCTATTTGAGCAGCTCCATAAAAATAAGGTTAGCTTATTTTTTCCTGAATAGGGGGGGGTGAGGGCTGAGATCTGCTGCTGTCATTTCTGTGCCATTAGCCATGGCTCTCTCAGGGTGTCGCTTCTGTGCCATTAGCCATGGCTCTCTCAGGGTGTCACTTCTGTGCCATTAGCCATGGCTCTCTCAGGGTGTCACTTCTGTGCCATTAGCCATGGCTCTCGCAGCCACAGCTGACAGCAGCGAGTTACGCATGGCCAGCTGAGCAGCCCCTTGCCCCGCACCACGGCATCAGCACCGCATCCCTGCCAGCCCTTTCCTCGCGGGGAAGGTGGGGAAAAGGGGCCGGTGTCGGCAACAAGGTTCCTTGCCAAGCCCTTCCACCCGGGGGGAGGTTCTGGCCTGGCGAAAGCAAATCCCCACCGGCCTCCCGCAGGCTGGCTTTAACCTTTGTCTCCGCCGCCAGGCCGGGCGTCAGACCGATGCAAACGCATCCCGGCGCTGACGGAGGGGGTGGGCACGGCCGCCTCCCCCACCATCACCACCCCGGAGGCGGGCGGGGAGCGCGGCCCCGGCCAGGCCGCAGCCCCGCGGCGGGGGCAGCTCGCCCAGGGAGGCTGCGCCGCCCGCGCCCCCCGCCCGCCTCCCACCGCGCCGGCCGCGGGGCCGCGCACCGCTCGAGCACCGGGGCCGCGCACCGCCCGGGCCGCGGGGCCGCGCTCCAGCAAAGGCGTGGAGCGGCGGCGCGCCGTGGGCAGCGCTCTGCGCGCCCCGCTGCGGAGCGGGCTGCCCGCCTTCCCCGCGCCGCGGCCGCGCTGCCGCCCCGGGCCGCCGGCGGGACGCTCCGTTTCCCCAGCGAGGCCGGGCCCGCCGCGCCGGCCCTGCGGCGGCCGCGCTCCCTGCTCGGGGCAGCCGCCCGCGGCCCGGCCCCACTCACGCTCCACGTCGTGCAGCTTGGCCCGCTCCTCCTCCAGCTTGCCCTTCAGGCTCTCGGCCTCGTTCTTCAGCGATGCCAGGGTCTCGTTCTCGTGCAGCCCCTCGGTTGCCATCTTTGCAAAGGAAGCGGGGAGAGAGGGGAGCTGAGCGCGGCGGGAGGAGGAGTTTGCTCGCCTGGCTCCCGGGGATGCTGCCGAGGCTCCTGCTGCCGCAGCAACGCCGCCGGAGCCGGCCCGGGCTCCCTCCCCTCCCCGCGCTGACGTCCAGGGCTGGCCCGGGGGCTCCCCCAGCACCTGACCAGGCGCCGTGCGGAGCAACGCCCGGCAGGGCCGGCAGCCCCCCGCAGCCCACCCCGGCTGCCCCACACACACACCCCCGGCAGCCCCCCGCAGCCCCGCCGGCCCCCACCTCACTGCCTGCCCGCGGGGTCCCGCTCTACAGCCCAGCCCAGGGGCTTCGCTCCCCGAAGCACGGGCAAAAGGGGTAGGTTTCTGCCTCATACACAAACTGGTCCGTTACCAGAAGCTGCACACAGAAGCTGTGTGTGTGGAATCATGGGTTACCGCAATGGCATTTTAAAGCATCAGGCTTGGAAGACGGATCCTGTCCAGGCTTAGCAAATTCCAGCTCAGCTGCATCACTCCCTTACACTCCCATGGGCAGGGGCCACTGGGAGACTCAGTCACCCAGAAGGTCCCTGGCCCAGCTCCTGTACCAGCAGGATGGATGCAGTGCTGTGAACTCCTCGCTCCACTATGCTTCAAATTCCTCATTTTTAAACTTTGTGTTATCAGAGTTCCTCCCCCACGAGCCCTTAAACAAGCCACCTCTTTACCCTACATACAGAGTAGCACATTAGGGTCTGTGGCCTTCCCAGCCCTTGAAAGGGACCAGTTTCCAAAACCCGAAAAGGCACAAAAAGCCCCCCAGCTTGGTGCTGGTGTCAGCCCAGGGCACAGCACCACAGCTCTGCAGGCTCTGCTTGGGTACAGATCAGGAGCACGTGCTGGGTACACTGAGCAGCCGATGCTTCCAGAGACAGAGACACGCCACACGGCCTTGTGGCTTTTTGTTCCCTGGAAGGGGAGTTCCTTGAAAACGTCCTCTTCTTATTAAAGTGATTGTCCTTGATCTACACGGAGTAACTTTGCTCAGATTGACTCCCATTGTCTCCCTTTAGCCAGAAAATAGACAATCCAATGGCTATTGTTGAACCTGGAGATGGGCCAAGATTGGAAAGGGAGATAAGAAAATACGTGTTTGCAGCTGTTGTTTAGACTCTGGGCATATCCTGAACACAGTGTGGGTCTGGGAGAAAATAAAAGTCCTTTCCCACACTGGGCTTAGCAGCAGTGTCACTGTCCGCCCAGGATGCATGGGCAGAGCTCTTCCCTGTCACTCCGGAGGCTGAATTCAGGCCCTGGCCTGGCCATGTGCTCCAGGGCTCTCTCAAGTCACTGGATCTGCAGGCAGGAGCCGCGTTACCTTCACTGCAGAGTCAGATACAGCGGATGCATTTCCAGTCTTCTCATTGTCCACAGACACTGGTGTGACCTAACCCCTCCAGCCTGATGGCCACACAGGCAACCCTGAACTTGAAATTTTGAATCCCAAACTGCATTGGTCTAGCTACAGTATTACAAAGGCAAAAGTAGGCAGTATAATCTGTGGAGTTCACATACTGCTGGATACGGGAACATCATTCAAAGCCCCTCAGAGTAAAGAGCACATTGGAAATGCCTTCCAGCACAGGCAATGCCAAGGAAATAAAACCTCAGAACTTTTAAAGGGCTACCAATAGAACAACAACAACAAAAAAGCATATTTTAGCAGAAAAGTGACAGGAAGCTTCTAGTGTGTTATCTTAATGTCTGAAAAATTAAACCCACTTATATTAAACTCAATGATGCACGTGTGTCCTGGGGGAGTGGCAAGAGAAGATTTTGAAGAAGAAACTTCATTTTTGAAGGATTCTGATCAATGACAAATGCCCTGTTTCTGACACCTGATAAGTATGAAGGGGCCTAGAAGTTAAACTTAACAAAAAAATTAGGAAATTTCTTGGCCTTGATAGGAATGCATCAGCTCTAAGGAATTTGGCTTAGATAACACCTGTATGTCAGGCAGCTGGAACAATTTGACAGTGAAAAACTCAGACTTTCTTGCCTTACTGATTCGAACAGTGTCATTGCCTTGGGCAATGGGATTAAAAAAATCTACGAAGAACAGCACAGAAGGTGAGAGTCTTTGGGAACCATACGTGTTCAGACTGATACATGATACTAGTTCTGAGATGACAGGGATAAGCAGAGCCATGAGGTGGAAGAGAAGCCTGTACCAAACAGAGTGAGCTATAGAAGTGTGTGATACATAATGCACATTTCATTAGTTTGAATAATAATAAAAAAAATTAGCTCATCTGACCGAGCTGCTTAACTACCCATGTAATCATTAGCTAAACATGCAAAACCCCACAGAGTAAGGGCACTTGGGAGCTTTAAATAAAATGAACCAGTGTCAGATTAATTTAGAGGATAACATAGTACTAGGTCAACTAAAAGAGAATAAACGTTACCATTTAGTAAACAATCAAGGCGCTTTTTTTCTCCCTTTTCATAAAATCTAACCATACTGAAGGCAATATACTTTTAACAATGTATTAGCAATTGCTTAAAAAAATTGTAAGTGGTAAATGGTATTACAACATTTTATTAGAATCACTATGCTGAGGGCATGTTTAATCTGAAAAGGCAGTTCAGTCAGCGGCAGCAGATAAAGTATAGGTTCTCTTAGTCTGGTCTCTGCTTTCAGATGAGTTTCAGAATACCTTGGCACAGGACAAAATGCACAGCAGATATGGTAGGTAGAATGTATGGAAAAGCAGGAACAAGTTACTGAACTTCATTTTGTAAGGTTATGATCCATTAATTGTGCAGTAACGACTGGCACATAAAAGTATTTGTTGCTGTGGCTTCATACTGACCACCAGCATTCCCTAGAAAGCTGACCACTTCCAAACTGGCTACTATGTCCACAGCAGCAGTGAGCTTCCAAGTTGCGCAAAACAAGGACAGCTTCTTATAAGAGAGCTTTTTTCTCTGACTCTTCCTGGTGGAGCAAAGGCAAGCTGACTCCTTGGCTTCATATATTTTGAGGCAACCAATCTGAAAGCAGTCATCTTTCTACAGGGCCTTATTCTATGGAGCTGCTATAGAAACATTAATCACCAAGAATTGTGGCAAAACCAGCTGTTACTGCAATCATAAACCCACCTTCCACACATGGCAAATACACCAGATTATAGAGATGGGGATGCATGGAAGAAAGTTGGTACTGTTCTGTTAATAAGGACACCGGGGAAAATGGAGGATCTAACAGCATGTGACAAATCGTTGCCTATCTTAAAAGTTCGGTCTTTAAGTTTTCACTCTCACTAAGTCACCAGTTGACCTTTTTAAATTATAAGCTAATTTACTAATACTTCTGTGGGGAGACTAAACCAGCAAACACTGATTGAGTTTCTACTGATTAGCACCCACCTCCAAAGCAGGCAAAACTCCAGAGGGAGAAAGATTATTTTATCTAAAAGGCAAACAATTGAAGTAGGATGATCTCAACACTGGGAATCAGCAATCTCCAATTCTGTTATCCCTCAGTATATGTTGGTTTTAGGGAAATCGCAAAGACTGCCTGATGAAAATGCATGTGTGCACCTGCTGGACTGAAATTAGCTGGTGGATGTGCAAATCAGGAAGTGGCAAAAATATCAGCCAATTATACACCACATTATGCACATGCATCCACAAACACATGCACAAGTGTGGCAAGGATATATTGTGCATTTTGATATAAGCCAAAGCATACCCACAGCTCTGAAAAAACAATTTAAAAAAGCAAAGGATACAATTTCCCTACCTATATGTATTTCAGTGCTAGTGCAAAGAACTCTGTGTTCTGAATATTTGTTTTTAAATATTTTACAAAATAAATATGAAAAAGCAAGCTAAAGCCAGATCAACCAGAGGTCCTACTGCAGCGCTAATAGCAAGCCTAACAGGCTGTTAGGTACTGACACAATTCTTCCTGAAGTCTCAGTCTGCTTCCACCTAGCAGCTGTTTCAGCTGGAAAGAGTCTAACTTCCATAATGCGAATAACAAGGAGAAAGTTGCAAGCACTGTAAACATCAAACAGCCAGTTTCCTGCAATTCCACCACACGTTTATCAAGTCATACCAAAATTTACTGGATAAATAGCTATTTACAGGCTTCTGGCCAAGAAAGACCTGAACAAAGCAGCGATTTCAAAGTTCAGAGAAGCAAATAAACCAGGAAGGGACTGTCTTTTGTCTTGCAGTCATTACATCTAAATTTCCTCCTAAACAATGTAACTCATGAGAATGTGCTGTGTCAGCCAGCAAACTGTACACACTGCACCACCTACAACCACCAAATCAGTGGTCACATCTGCCTGCAAAACAGTATTTTGTAAACACAGATAGTTAAACCTTTTAGCATTCCTGAAGAGATCCTTTCATCTGACACTCAAATATAACAAACTATTGGACCCTACTCAGTCACGGTAGAGACCAGCTCTGGGGAGGAAACAATGAAGGGTGCTTTCTCCAACCGATAATGTACAGTGGTTCAGGAAGATAAAATAAAGCTACTCCAAGTTGGAGTATAATCAGGACAACAAAATTCTTAAGTTTACAAAAGGAGTTTTGGAGACCAGCTCCTCAGTAACCACACAGGTTCATGACCTCAGCTTTGTATTTCATCTAAAAAACCCCACTGTGATCTCTCTCGAACAGTGCTTTCTACCAGGAGTGGGGGATGTCACCTCACCAGTAACTGCTGGAGATTAGAAAGCCTCCAACATCATCCCTTCTTCATGCAGGTATTCTAGCAGGACCTGCTGGTCAGGCTAGCAGGTTTGCTGATCTCCCCCATTACCACCCTCTGTGGTGATGCATGCACATGAAGACACTGCACTGCTGTGCAACCTTTTCCCACCTTACCCTCACTGTAGCAGCTCCCAGCTCTCACCCAAGTACCGCACATAGCATACAGGACAACATGGTCTCAGCATGAAATGTGGGCCACAAAGGAGTTCTGGCAGTGCTTCACATGTGTCTCATTTTTATCGAGGCAGACTAGAGGAACTTCATATCCCCTAGTTACTAGTGAACGAGCTTATTGCAATGGTTTGATCTTTTTTGGGGGAAGTTCTGTTAAAGGTAATGGGAAACACTCAAGACCATAGGCCAAACAGACTTGCACACATACACCTCAGAGCCGAGTTTAGACAGGCACATCAAATTTGCACAGCTGAGGAATGCAGTACCCTAGGGGGAAAAGCTCATGGCCATTTTCCAATCAAGAATCATAAAAAATATCCTTAAACCCCAGGGCTACCTCTGTTGCAGGCTTGTAGAAACACCAGGTGTCTGCAGAGGTGTTTGTTTGGCAGCCTATAGGCCTAGCAATGCTTATTTGCTGTCCAGAAAAATCCAACGTAACAGACCATCCAACCCCCATTTTTTGCAGTCTTTCCACATTCTGGCTGATAAAATCAATAACGTACCATTTCCACACATAGTGAGCAGTAGCTGAGTTGTTCTGATTTGATGTAAACAGCCCTAAGGGGCTTCTCTTTGGAGCACTTGTCACATGGACCAAATACAATTGCTAAAAAGGTCTGGTCGCACATCTTTGCGGTTCGGGAGAGCTGAAAGAGACGGAGAAGAAGGAAGGAGTGCATTCCAGTGCAGTGCAAAGCTTCCTAGTACTGCTCTGCGAGCTAAAGCAGCCTAGACTGTATATAGACATCTGTAGGCTGGATAATCTCTGTGACTAATCTCCTCTTGAGCTTGACAAACTGTATCTATATGCAAGATAGTCACATGCTCTGCAGATAATATTTTTATGAAGAAAAATACAAAGCAAAACATACGTATGTTGTGTTATGATGTGCACTGACAACACATCATTATAATGTGCACCGTGCACATGGATTCACTACATGCAGAAAATTACTCTTTGTTTTTATTTAACTACTGTCAGCAGACAGCAGAAATGCATAACAACAGCTGGATTTGTGAGAAATCTGCACTGATCAATATTTATTGTTTTTCCACTATATAATTAAATAGTCAATATTATGCATTATTTTTAAAGCTGAAGAGATGACCTAGGATTCCATCTGCAGCTACAAAAATATTACAAACACATGCCGCTTGAGCAGAAACTGATGCATCAAGCACACTGAAAGCTGGGTCATTAAGGACCCACTTTTGTTCTCAAGCCAGGTTTCTCCAGGATCAAAGCACTATCATCAACAGAGAATTAAAAACTACTTGAGAGTCAGAACAACAAACAAGAATAACACTGCAGTGTCCTTTTTCTCTGTACATTTTTCAAAGGGAAAATGGGACCTTTCACCACTTCTAAAATGAAAGCTTTTAACATGATTTAGACATGTACATAATGACTTTATGATTAACAAATAGAAGAAGTTATTGCAAAGAGAGATTTAAATGGAAGAAATGAAATTCAATGACCTATGCAGATTTTAGAATTTGTTTGGCTGGACATTATTTGAAAACCAAACCAAACTTTATTCTATGCACCTACCTGCGCTCTGCTACTTATTCTTAAGTATTTCAGTGGACTACTTGAAAAATAAGATGATAAACTCAGAAATCCTGCCCACACTCAATAAAAGTTTTGTGGTTGTCTCCAGGAGACGCATAACCTCATCCCAAAACATGTGGGAAGCAATCTGTCCTGAAAAGAACTACAGAGCATTAATCTGAAACTTGCACGGAGCAGTTTCAGTCATCAGCTACATGCAGTCAAGGAGGCTGAGATTCCATTCCACAAAAAGCAACAGATTCGTCCTTCAGTTTTTAAGGCATTCTTTTGCAAACGATGAGCCTGAGACCACAAGCTGCCATCCCTTCAGGGAGCTTCCCTGTGCTAGTACTGCTCAGAGCTTTAAAGTGAGTACAGCACCCGGCCTCAGTTCTGCTAGGCTCTTAAAACTGGGCATTTACAACTGAATAACCTGTTTTTCTGAGGTTCTTAGAGTTAGTGGTTCCCACTGAGGCAACTCCGGTGACACACTTGGTGTGAAGCCTCAAGACACTAGGCCAACTAGACTTTGGGAGGAAAACTTTCATTTCAGTAGTGTGAAATGAAGGTATATTACAGGGAAAAATGCCATCTTATTTGAACAAGGTATCATTACTACATCTAGAGACTTTAGAGAAGGATCTATCAGGCTTGGAATAAATACTCTGGGAAGAATTAATCTTTGATAAAGTGTGAGAATTTGCCGGAGTAACATATAGGGTGAATCATACCTACGATCAGTATTATATAATTCAGATGAAATTTTGATGTTACAAAATCTTGCCAATGAATCTTCTGAATAATTAAAAAGCAGTATTATACCTGAGACTGTTTACAACACATCTGTATGTGTTTGTATTTTTTTGCATACTATTTTATAAAGATATAAACTATTAAAACCAAAAAAAGTCTAAAAAGATTTCAGCTTCTTGCATTGTAGCCTGAAATTTTAAACTTACTAGGTTTTTAAAGTTACAGCAGAAATTTAAAAATGGTGGCATGGTGAAACATGAGTAAGTATGCTGCTTAAAGAGAAATTCTGTACAGTGAATCTTGTTGATAAATATAAAAAATGACTCACCTTTTCAAACAGCAGGAACCTGAAGATTCTCAAGACAATAAGCCGTGTGCAACTGATAATGGAGAAAGGCAGCCTTCCTATTAAGTCTACTTAAAGGCTATTTAAAGCTCAGCCTCTCTGGTTGTATCCCCTCAGGTCAGTTGTACTGATGATTATAGTTTAAAGGCTTTATCTTAACTTCCCTCTTTCAGAATACAGAATAAAGAACATAAGCTATTAGGCAGACTAGATCTTACCTGCCTGTTCCATATAGCAGCAATTTTTAGATGGTTTCCAAATGTTAGATTTTAAACATACTGGGGAGGTGACTGATGGCTGGCTTTTCCAGCTATCAAGTTGACATTTTGACAAATAGCACTGTCAAATGTTAAATTTATCTCATATTCTTACTGAAATTTAAGTCAGACAAAGCGATTAGTGTCCATGCTTGTACTTCCTTGGTTATACTTTTACTATTCAATTACTGTTTAAAGACAATAAAGTTTAAATCAATGAGATTAAAAACTGCTGCTTTTTTGCACTCTGAAAAAATTCTGAGGAAATTTATGAAAACGTGTCTGAAAAATTTTGAAAGTGCTGAAGGTCACATCTACTATTGAAACTCTACTGCAGTCACTGAAGTCACGCCATTAGATGTTTGCACTTGATAGTCAGGAGGATCCCAGACAAAAGGAGGTGGGGGTGTGAATTAGGTCTCAGACCAGCAGAGATTTGGGTAGAAGTAATCTGTCCTAATCTTTTTTATTAGAAATTGCAGGAATACAGGACTTAAAGGGACCATGTATTCTGCTGATTTCTGTTCCCAGAAACTGCAGGAGTCATACGTCTAACAACATCCAAAGACGCCGACAACATCTAACACATCTCTCCATAAGCCATTTCAGTACTTTCCTATGGCAGGAAGGATCATCATTCAACATTTTCCCATTTGAACAAAATAACTTTCCTAGAATGATAGTAAAGGAGAAAGCTAACCTCAGTGATGCCTCTTTCATGTATCTGCCTTCACTAAAACTGCTCCTTACATTTAGAAGAAAGGTAACAAACAGCATTTTGTACCTTTACATTGGTTGGAGGCATTAATGTCAGCAAAAGCAAGGTAAGTTTCTGAGTACATACAATACACACTGATAATTTTGAACTTTCTTTTTAAAATCCGTTTTGTTTGTATACACAGTGTTAATAGCATACTTCACACAAACCTCTCAAAGTGACCTAGCATCAAATTACCAGAAAAATTTTCCTTGATCAGCATTTTTTTTCATAAAGGCATACATGCCTTCTGATGCTTCAGTGTGATGTAGCCGCAAGGGTGGGCTGTGGTTTTACTCATACTGTCCCAGGCAGACATACAGCTCCAGGAACTGTAAGAAAAGGCTATATTTGAATTACAGTAACAACACTCCTTTGCGTTAAAATACTTACAGAAATTCGTAAGGAGCCAAGGACAGCACACCACTCTGACAGGAAGATACACAATGTTACAGCAAAGCAACCCGACCTTTAAATAAATGTTTATGGTGCAATACAAGACCGACAGTATCCACTAATGTTCACATTGTTCCAAGTAACTTCTTTCAAATGATCCCACACTCAAAATACAACTATTGCACCACTCAAAGCACTACAAATTGATTTAGAAGCTACTTTATTTAACTGATTAAAACGGTAGTCTACCTAGATGTCTGTGATATTTTGTACAGCTTTTATTGTTATTGCACAAAACACAAAATTCTTCCTTCATGTATTCTGACTATATCTCTGCGATTATCACCATGAATATTTCACTGTACATAGTAAACACCAAGAACACTAAATAGCAAGAATGATTTCTTTATATTTACAGATTTTTCTGTGAAACTAAACAAGCAGTACTAACACTGTGTAATAAAAAAAATCCAATTAATTGTTCCTTAACGTAATATTTAAATTAACTAAATTAATTAAAATCCTTTAAATATTTCAAAGCTTTAGTACTCAATGTTAATAACTATGTCTAATAGACTAGCTAGAAAACTAGCATTATTTACTGAGAAATTTCTGAGGACAGTCATCATTGTGGTGAGGTGAATGTTGTTTCTCCAGTTGTTTTGACAGGGTCCAGGACAAAATAAAGTTGTTGCATTCTGACTACAGCAAGAAGGCTGAAAAAAGCAAAAAGGGGGACCACTTCTACTTCTAAGGATCTTGCAACTGAAATTAAATAAATAAAGATGAAATATAAGGAAATAAGCTTGGTTTATCAGTACCAGCAGACCACAGCAGCTGCATTCACTCCTATTCAGTGTCTGGACTGGAGGAGGGAAACCAGCAAGAAAGAAAGGGAGAAAGATGGTGTGCACACGTGTGAATACTTTGTGTGTATTCTGAAATGCACTGCACCAGAGATGGAGCCAAACCAGGAGATGACTCCTGTTTTTAAGGGAACAAGCTTGTAATTCAATTTTGAATTTTGTATCTGACTTTTCTCTTATAATGACTGATATGAAAATCCAGACTTGTCACTGCAGAGAACAAAACTGAAATCTGTCTTCAAGAAGAGTACCCGAGTCCTTCCCCTGGCTGAAGAGCTGTCTACTGTGCCTGCACTGCAATGCAAGCATTCAGTGAGCCAAGGCAGCATGCCTACAAAAAGACAATGTGGGTTTGTAATAGCAATTCTCTTTAGATTTATCTCAGTTCCCCAATTTCAATGTAGCTATTTATACTGATTTTTTTTAAAAAACACCTGTGGAAGGACCTTCCCTTAGCTCCTACTACAGTCTTTTGGAGAAACTGTTATAAAAGACTTCTTTTATGAAAGGCATAAAGGTATAAGAAGTATAGAAGGGTGAAAGCTACTGTAAAATGGATCCAGTATATCAAGGCAATGAACAGAACTACCTTGGGAAAAAAATAATCTTGTTATAGGAAGCGAAGGCAAGGAAAATGGTAAAGTAATAACATTTATCACATGGCAGTTTTCCCCTCTGACTGGTGCTGACAGGGCACCAATACAAACTTGTCAGATAAATGTTTTTCTTGTCAGATTTGGGCTAAAAAACTGTACAGTTAGCTTTGTGTCCAGCTGATGATATAAAGTCATCATTGTAGGACTGTAACAAAGGGAGAAAAGTAAGAAAAGAGAGAAGGAAATCATAAGCTGAAATTACGCAAAATTACTCCTACTTTTTTAAGTCTTGACTCAAGAACAAGTTTTTAACAGTCTAATTCACTGCAAGCTGCCATACTATCCACCAGCTGGAGAAACGAACCATGAAAGTCTGCCTGTCTTTGTGCAGTCTCTGAGGAAATACCAATGAACTGGTTTTATTAAACCCTTGTGAGAAAGCCAAGTTTGAAGCTGCTGGGGACTTGTATGGTTTCCAAGGCATGTGCAGAGGGGGTGAAAGGAAATGTCACTTGAAAGAGATACTTGGTATCGAGCATCAGCTGTGGAACATCCTCACGATTGTTTAGCATAGCCTGAAATTATAACAGAAAGGGTAAGAAAACACTGTAATAAGAATCAAAACAAAACAAGTACATTGTTTCCTTCCCATTGCAAATCTTGCTTTCACATGACCTTCAGGAGACTTGTTTTGTTCAGTTCCAAATATCTAGAAGCTGAGCAACTTAGTGACAATATGCTGTAAAGGTCAAGTGTAACTACGCATAGTACCAAGAACCGTGTGATTGAGGTATCCTGTAACTTAAATATGAGAAATAATAATTGTAGATCTTACCTGGACTTTACGAACAAATGATGGAGTCACTCTTTTCTCAAAATCATCTATTGGAGTGTATGAGTTGAGGATCTTCACTATCTGTTCAAATTACAAAAAAATATTTTATTATGCCACAAAAAGTGAGAAGACAAAAAGCAGAAAGCATCAACATGACAAGTTTATTCATACATAATTAAAGTTTCAGTAAAGAATTTTACAATAAAGACAGAATTCTGATTGGTCACCTAATGAACTGTAAGTGATGATTGCTATAACTCATTGCCAGAGGTATCAGCAGGATGAAGAAAAAGCTGAACTGATTAAGGGAAACAACAAAGAAAGCCTGTGACAAAGTAAAGAAAATACATTGTGGAATAAAAACATGGGATAGAACAAAGCAGGGAAATATTGTTAAAAATGCAACAATCAGGAATAAGGAGTTTAAAATTTGATTTAACAACTGGTGATGTGGAATGCTGAAAAATTCATTTTTATCAAATGAAAGGCAAATAGGTCTTTGCAACAAATTATTATAGATAGCTACAATTTTGCAATTGGTGCTGCCAGAAAAAAACAGGTAATTCAGTACCTGCACAGTAGAAAGAGATGTGCAGTGTTCACATATCTCCTTGGCATCATCATCAGTGATCTTTTTGACCTGAAGGAGCCAGGCTGCTTGAGATAGAGGCTCCAAAGTTTCTTTGGCATTGCTGCTTTGAAGATTCTTGTCCTTAAGCCATTCTTCCAAGTAGCTGATATTACACCTGGGTTAAACCATGAACAGATGACAGAAATGTTAGGTTCACCCTAACAAACAAGTTACCTTAAAGACTTCTAAAGAAGGAATGACCCTCTAGTGCCATGTTCAAATTCATACATTTTAAGTTAAAAAACATACCTGTAGATCATAACAATCAAGCAAGTAATAGCTTATCTGCAAGTTTAATCTCTTGTATGTTTAAATTATTTTTATTTTTTTATTTCTTAAAGCTTGGATAGTAGAAAGCAAGTTATAAGTTTAGCTCTTTACAGGAAATTTCTAATATATACCGGCATTGTCTTCTACACTACAGCACTATATGTCTTTAAAAATACTCATTTACAGCTGAGCTTGTACAGGAAATGAGAACAATCTTTTCACTTTACAAAGCAGGGCTGGGCTTACAACTGATGACCTAAAGGTTAAAGCAGCTTTCTTCTAGCAATGCTCCCAGACAGGTCAAGGTTTTACTGATCTTCTTTCACCTTATTCTGCAGCCTGTCTAATGGAGAATAAATGAACTGCATCTTCTGCAAAACACGAGCATGTTCTCTGGATGCTTGTAACAAGACAGATGAGGCCTGATCTGTACCCTCAAAGGCTCTGTCTCAATGCCTTTCTCATCACAGAGTATGAAAAATGCAAGTCAGCTTTTGTTTGTCTGCCAGCCAGGGGACACTGCACCTGTTTACTACAGCAAGAAAGAATTAAAAATACTATTTGTCACATCATGAGCGAAATAGCATGGAAAGTATTCTAAACATGCCTGACTTTAAGCTCCAGGCTGTAATTTTCTCTTTTCCTCCATTAGTGTTTCCATGGAAAGAAAAATTTGCAATGTTACGTTGAGAAAGCTCAGCCCAAAACGCAAACATCTACTTTTTCAGAAAGTGTAAAAACCAACTGGCTACTTCCAGCACAATGGTTACAGAATATGCAGTGACTTAGAGAGAAACGATGTTACATAAAAGTGTGAAAAATTCATTCTCAAGCTGGTTGAAATTTTACTGGCTTTACCTTATCTGCATTCCTTTTCTACATGAGCACATGTCCTTGCGGAGGAAGAGACTATTGAGGGTGGTAGCTCCAATCAGAAAGAAAAGCTGCTTCACTGCCTGCTTTAGAAGCTCAGAGTCCAAGCCATTCTGGCACATGGTACTATAAAAATAGCTGAGCTGTTGCAGAATAGAGGTCATTGTGTAGGTATCCGTGTCATCTATACTAGAAGAACGTTTACGGAATCCTGTAGGTTTCAAGCCAGAAATTCCTTGAAGACTTTCATATTCCAGCATGCCTGGTACTGAAATACAATAGAAAATAACTGATTAGACCAAAACTCTTCAGACTCCTTTCAGTTATGTAACCTTATTTATTGAACAAAACCTACTTTCAGCATATTTTAAAAGTTAAATGATACAAGAAAAATAAGATACTGACAATGGCTTCTGGAGCACACAAATTTTAAAAAGCCTTTTGTTCCTGTAGAATGCTGATTTGTTTTCAAATCATTATGCCACACCAAGAAATGTCACGAGGAAAAAGTCTTTCCAAACCCTCTGGTGATGTATCATTCAGTGGAATTTATATGTGCAGAAACACACGTGCAGGTACACATGTATAAATCAACAGGAGAAAGAAATCTGTCCCATCCTTTGCCTCCACATATAAGCTTATTTGTATACTTCACAAGGTACATTTAAGTCTGTTTGGATTGCTGCTGCCTTACCAATCATTGGCTGGATGTTGTTCTCCATTACAATAATGAACTGGTGATAGATACGAATGGCCAAATCACTAAGAATTTGTCTGTATTCTGAGAGATCAAAATGCTTCAAACAGTTCTTATTCTGATGTGGAGTGTTATACTTCATAAATTCCTACAAGTAAGTTGTAAATATAATTATTAGAAATCACATAACATAATAAATATAAATTGTTTACTACAACGTAATGTACGTCATTCCATCTCTGGCTGGACAGAGTCTTAGAATAAGTCAAAGCTACAGCTAACTTCAGTGGATGCTTCCAGTTTGGGGGTTTCCTGTACTTGATTTTCCAGTTTATGTTGATGTTTACTCTGTTCCTAAAGCCTGCTAAAGCCAAAGGAAAAACATACATACATTTCAATGAACTCTGGAGCAATTCCTAGATCACAAACAGAAAGCGAACTCCCCCCACCCCACCCCACCTTCCCCTCAAAAAAACCAACAAAAAACCCCCAAACCACAATTGTTTATGTTGGCAAACAAAAAACCCACAACATTTTATTGCTGCAAAGGGATCTTTGTTTTGGACTTTCTGACTTCAGAAGTCTAGACTGAATCCTAACCTGCGTGAAGTTTTGAATGTTCGTTAGAACTACAGATTAAAACTGCATTCTGGATTCAGACTTTTCCTTAATCTTGCAACTAAATTATAAAAGACTGTTATTAAGTTAAAATGTTCTGTTCTCCACAGCTCTTCAGATGTTATCTATAGGCCCACAAGAGGGAGTATTGCTGTTTACACAGTACACAGTGCCTGTGAGTCCAAGGCTTCATGGTACCTCCTTGCTTTAATCCTGAAACTATTCTTATGTGTCTATGCGATTTCAGTTCAGTCTACCTAAGTCTATAAAACCAGCAAAAAAATACAGTAAGAGTTTCAATTGAAAAGAATTAAGAAGAATTTTGAATCTCAGGATAAAACTTAGCTTAAACAAGCAAATGAAATAAGGAAAAATCTGACCATTTTACTGTTTTGCTCCTTTCCCGAGGTTTTCTTCTGTAACCTTATTGTGGTAGCAGTGGGTGTTTGAACGGTCACAATTATAAAACATATATGCAGCTGGATATGTGAAGTCCAGTTCACATAAAACTCATGTGGAAGAGTTCAAATTAAGTAGTAGTTTCCATGTCGTGTCTTTAACCTACTTTAGCACTTTAATTTTACCTCAATTTTACTTGATCCATTAGTTCTACACTGTCTTATTATTTGTGTAAGACATATAACACCACTGCAGAGCAATGTGAATATGTAAATATCTGGAAGTAACAGTGGCGAGTTGGTGCATAATTACTGATTATCACTATTTTAAATTCAAATTAAAGTCTGTCAAAGGTAAAGTAATGAAATTATTTGATTAAATCAATCCTACCTCTTCCCCACTGTACTGCTTCAAACAGTTAAGAAAATAATATGTATTGGAAAGCCAAAAGGACAACATCTCAAAGTCTTCTGAATGTTCCTGAAAATGGTAAGTAAAGCAATCTTATAATGGTATTGTCTCATGAAGTTAATTTAATAACTACAGACCATTACAGAATTGGTGTAACAGAGCCTATGTCCAGCGGAAGGAGCATACAACATCTATAACATGCTAGCTCAACAAATCATGCTGTGTTTTCAGGCTAACATACACAGAGCAAAGATTTCTTTTTTATTTGGCAAACACTGTTTACGTCTTCTCATATGACAGACCAGCTAAATAAATTAGCCTGAACCAAACAGTTTTACACATTTCTACATATGGTGTTGTAGTGTACTGGAGTGTACTTCCTGCAAAAAAAGTATGAACACCACCTGTATACACCAACAAAACTGAACTACATATAAACACAATTCTAACGTTGTCCAAGTATGTTTTATTTTTGTTAACTAAGTAAACATAAGCTTTTCCAATGAATAAACTGTGGTATAAATTTGTTTGTGAACACACTACAGGCATTCTTTATACAACAAATTCAACTGCATAAACCATAGTCCATTCCTGCCTGTGCTACAAAGCATGCTTGGTGTTTTATTGCATTATAAATCCATAATAAAGCATTCACATAGCTGAATTTGTTATGTAGATGAGACAACACGCTAACAATTCTTGTTTATAACTTGATTTTGTAAACTGGCTGGCAACATAACTTTAATCATTTGGGTACTAATGCTGCACTACCAAATGACATGTCAGTAAAAACACTACACTAGTAGAACATCAGTGTAAAAACCTCTTAAAATTCTGATACCTGCCTGCCGCCAGACATACTAACCTTCATTTCTGTCCCTCCCACTTTTACCAGTGCTGAAAGCAAAGGTGCACTTCACCTAATTAGCTACTTGTTGTAAAATGTAAAATCCTTTAAGTGATTTTGTCAAGCTCTTTAGATAAAAATAATTCATGTTAATGCGTTCTGTTGAGCACAGTAGAGGCTTACCCGGAGGCTTTACAGGGATACTACTACAAACTTCAAAAAGAGTGTCACTAGTGATTATTATTCTATTACAGGAATACTAGCAAATGAAAGTCTCAGCATTCCCCAGCTATTATGCATACATCTTGTATACCTTACATTAAAAATCAAAAAGCACAGTATAGTACGGCCAAACTTCATTCCTACCTTAACAACTTGTTTGATACCATCAATGGTTACATTCATGAAAGATTTCAGCATGTCAGCATCATTCAGATAATCTGCATACCTCACACACATGAATAGGATGTGAGCTGGAAGGCCAGGTATCATGTTAACTACAACTCCACGTGGCTTTAAATCTGCATGAAGGAGAGTCATCAGGTTTATATAAAGATTCAATGATTCAATGCACCACTCTGAAAAAGTCAAGCACTACGGGGTTCGTTTCTTCAGTGACCAGTCACTTGATAATTAATTTACGATGAATTGCTTGTTTCTGAAAAATTCTGTAACAGTATTGTTCATCTAAGGGTATGAATTAAGTTTTCCAGAGAGGTAGAAGAGTATTGTAGCAAATTCTAAGGCCCAGCACAGTCTATGCCACGCAAGACAACTTCAAAAAGCAACCTGCATTTAACTACTCGTGGGAGGCCCCACCAAATTCTGGCATTGCTTAATGACACACCTTTGTTAACAAAGATATAAACATTCACAAGGCTGAAGCAGGTGAGAAGAAAAGGAAGATGTTTCCAAGCAGTATTTAATAATGCTACTAATATACATGGAAAATTTGTCGAATTTACTATTATTTGTAAGCTAATGAAAAAAGCTGATTTGGCAGTAAGATTGATATTGTAAAGAGGACAAAATTCCTCTACAAGAGAGACATGAAAGTACAGTTCCTTTCAGTGAAAGGAATGATACGGAAAGAACACACAGGAGATTAATCCATCACACATGAATATAAGTCCAGTGACTTACCGACTTACTACATGACCAAGAAGAAAGTAAATTCAAGTCCCTGGTGTGCTCTTGAGATTTAGAGCTTTATAAGTGAATAAAGAATAAGAAAGATAAGAAAGCCAGCATTATGTAGAGTCAGACAAATGATTTTTACACGGATAAAGCACTTCTGTATTTGAAATGTCTGTCAGCAGAAAAAGAGACTCCAAGTTGTATTGGTGGTACGAGAGTGGAAAAAAGGCAACTTTCGATGTAAATGAAATATGGTGCCTTGTAGATTTTGTTGTAGCGTTCTACACTGAGTATCGTTGATTACTAATAAATTTTGAGGTGTTACTACAATACCAAGGATCAGATTTTGAATAATCCTTTCTTCGTCCTCTCTTTTGTACTCCATCATTCCAATATACTCTTTGGACTCAGTGGGCACACGAGCTTCAGCTGTCAAATACAAAAGCACTGTTACTTGCAGGTAAATGGCTAAGCTCATGTTCACATTACAACAAACTATTGGAGAAAAGCAGTTTTCTCTGTAATAAACAGAGTATGGGCCCTGTTCACAACAATGTTCTTAAGCTTACGGCTCCAAGCATTGTAAGTTAAGTAACATTTGTATTATTCATGTCAATAGTTTCACTAGATTCAGTGGAATTACTTCATTAATAAGACACGCGAACAGCAACAATACATCTCTACATTAGTCACCTCTGCAATGTTTTTAAGAGTATTCTACAGTGATTCGATAGTGCTGTGTAAGAGCTTTATACAAACTAACTTCGTATCAGGAACCATCTGCCACTTGAAGGCTAATGGGAGGAATTACTCATCTGATGCAAAACTAACATTCTGTTGGCTCAGAGACAGTTTGTGTGAGGGTATGTATTAACTCCTGTTGACAGAACCTTATGCCTCTGGCTTAATCTTTATTGTAGTCTAGGTTCCATATGTGCCCATTATTTAGCTGGGGAAAAAAATACAGGAAAGGACTTCTATGTAATTTTTGTTGATGGTTCTCCTGGCACTCTTTTTCTGAGGTTTTAAATTTCTAACCCCACCCAAAACCCTACATTTTTTTTTTTTTACATACTTCTCTTCAAACACAACTGAACATTCAGAACCATGATAAAAGCCATAATCACATAACAGTATCTTACCTTTTTCAATAGTCTTGGTAAGAGTTTTGATCTGATCCTCCAATTTTTTAATTATTCTATCTTTCATGTCTAGTTTTTCTTCAAGATCCTGTAATAATCAACACCAGTGAGTTCAGAGCAACCACAATTAAAAAACATCTTCTACCAATACATGTTATTGCCACAAATAAAGAGCACCACTATGTGCTTTTACTTATATTTGGTGGAAGAAACATGAAACCTTCCTATCTTTTTTCTCCCCCAATGAATTGAGAAAACATCCTGTCCATACCACAAAATCATGATTTCTTTCTTTTCACCCTGCATTTCAGGTACAGTTTCTTAATGACAGTTTCATTTCCTCACCATGTTTTCCACAGTAAGTCGAGCTGTCTCTTGCTTTATCTTGCTTTGTACTTCATCCTGGATTTCATCTTGCATCAAACCGTTGCTCAGCCCCTCAATTTCTTGGGTTGCAAATTTCACTTTCTCTTTTTCTTTTATGTCTACTTCATTCTGGGCCTCAGTAGTTCTAAAAGTAGATGGATAAGCTTTGCTTTTATTCTTCTTTTGTTAAAGCATAGTTGTATCATACTTACTCATTTCTTATTAACTGTACACAAGGCTGTAAGGCAAAACTTATATTGAATGTGGTACTTAAAAGAGTTTAAATGACTTTGTTACCAAGCTTATAGCAACTACATTTCTTACATTAAAAAAATTAATATATTTACCGTCTTTGTGTTCTATCCCCTTCTAGCTCATAATGCAGCCGATTAGACATCTCTTCCATTTTTTCAGTAATAATTAGCAACAAAACCCAAAACAAAAGAAAAATAACAATATCAAATTTGCTTACTGTTCTGTACTAGTATTCTGTAAATCTCTTCTTACACTCATATTTTTGTTTCATCCAATGAAATTGAGTGACATGCCAAATAATGCATCAGAGAAATATCTGACTACTCCACACCACACAGAAGATTATATGGGATGAGCAATTTTGACATTACTAACTTCTTGCAGTTGGCAGTAAAACTACTTGCACATTTTAAATTGGTTGCCTAGGAAGACATTGCAGTTAGAGAGACTCAGAATCCTCAGCTAAATATCATTTCCTAAATCGAGAACTTTCAAACAAGCAAATTTAGCAAGAACTTTTCCCTCTGCCTCCCACTCTGAATTTTTTAATACTCTCTGAAGTTCACCTCATAGAGTGTGCCTTCAGTTTCAAAACATCTTTCCTTTTTATGACTGTTTACAAAGGGCATACTCCATTACACATATTCTTAGCAGAGCCTTACTGAATACATTTGCAGACATCCAAACCACAGAACTGAATGACCTCAGAAAGGTAAAAAAGCGAAAAAAGCACACATACTTGCATGCATATTATTCATTAATAACAGAGATATAAACTATACAACACATTTTTTCTTTGTGTTTCTTACATTTTACTAGCAAGAAAGTAAGTAATCAGGCAATGAAGTTATCATGTAATAATTGCTTCAGCTTTTAAAAATTCAGATATAGGGAATTCATCATCTTAGACAACCGAAAGACTAGGGATGATACTGGCACTTTACCTTTCAACTTTACAGTCTGCTCTTGAAGACGGTTTTCAAGATCTAATTTTTGATTTTCAAGTTCAGAAACTTGCTGTTTAAGATCTGGAATCACCTTTTAGAGAGAAAGAAAATTTCTGTATTTCAGCACCTTCCTTCTTTTCAAATGTCTGCAATAGTTCCCATGACACTGGACAACCTTCAGCTGCAACTAGCCAAACACAGGGGAGAGACTGGGGGGTAGTACTGCTCCCTGCTTGCCTGACTTGTTTAACTTTTCTGGAGGCATCTGCTGCTGGCCACTCTTAAAAATGAACGGTGAGCTAATGAAATGATTAGACTGGCCCAGTACTGGGTTCTTCTGTCTTAGTTTAAAGGAAATTACACTGTGGCTTTAAGTTCTCTAGCCCAATTAACACTGAAAAAAGAATCAATACGTTATAAAATATTTTTTAAAAAAACACACTATAAGTAACTTTTCCTTACATTTTCAATTTTCATAACTTTGTTTTGAAAATATTTCTTTAGTTCTTCACTCAGCAGAAAAATAATATAGTATATGCTATCTTCTGGAATAATACCACCTCTCTGTGTTAGATAGGTTTTACACAGTACTAGTAATTAAGACGCCTAAGCCTTGTCTGCAATTTGTTAGCAACTTGATATGCTTAGCTGCCCTCTGGTGGGGAGGGCCTCAGAACTGTGCAAATCCATAACCACCATAAATCCCCCAGACATCTAGTTTTTCCCTATCAGATTATAGAACTTGTCAACTTAAGAGACAGAAACAGCTCTGCAGAGGCTTCTGAGAAAAAGATGTTAATTATTGTCCTCTGACTACAGGGAAAGAATGAAGTAACTAAATTCTGAACTTGCATGCCTCAGTACAATGAAAATTGAAGCTGGCTGCTGTGGGTTGACCCTGTCTAGCCAGAGCCAAGCACCCGTAGAGATGCCCACTCCCCCTGTACCCCCACCCCATACCCCACCAGAACAGGGAAGAAACTAGCAAAATCAGAAGTGAGAAAACATCCAGGTCAAGATAAAACCAGGCACCCCCTTTCTTCTTGCTATACTTGAGTTTTTATAGCTGAGCATGACATTAAATGGCAGGGGATATCCTTCTGGTTGGCTCGGGTCAGCTGTCTGGGCTGCATGCCCTCCCAACTACTTGTCCACCCCCAGCTTAACTGGCTGAGGTGGGACAGAGTAGGAAAAAGAGAAAGCCTTGGCACCGTGCAAGCTCTGTTCAGCCACAGCCAAAACACTGTCATGCTATCAATACTGGTTTACCCACAAATGCAAAATGCAGCATGAGACTGCTACAACAGACCCAGTACACTGTCATAGTACTGACTCATAGAAAGCTACAGTATCACAAAATCACTTTTCATTAAGTCTGAAATATCCAAAGTGTTCCATCAGAAAAATATATGGCCTGACCAAAAAATGGCTACTTTTTAAAATTATCAGATGAGAAGTTTAAGTCAGGTAGGTATTAAAAAAGGTATGGTGAGCTAATTTTCTGGTCACTGCTAAACCATTGATTCATTTTTTAGTTAAAATTCCATGTAAATAAAAAACCTAAGTAAATACTTTTTTCTTCATCACTTCCAGTATAAATCTGCTTATTATGTAGAAATTATCACACCGCTCAAAAGCTCCTCACAGTGTTGAGAAACTGCAACAAGAACAACCAAAATATTTGCATGAGCTCAGCAATGGACATCCTGACAACATTCTGAAGTCCAAAACATCTTTTATAAAATCTGAATATTCAGCCACATAAGCATATGAGGGTTCAAACACATTCTAAAGACTCTCACTGTCTCCCCAGCTATCGGCAATAGAAGGCAAGGCTTGTGTCTGCACTACACACCAAGTCAGGCTTTGTAAAATGGTTGCCATTCTGTGATTAGAGTCAAATCTCAATTCAGGTTTATGCAAAAGAAAAGGGAAAAAACCTATGGGAGGCTGCCCCAGCAAGCTGCACACTTGGGCAATAAATTTGGCTGCCTCTTAACACACTACCCCAGCACGCAAGGAAAGAGCTGAGACCTTATCACTCTACAACTACTTGAAAGGAGGTTGTAGGCAGGTGGGGGTCGGTCTCTTCTCCCAGGTAACAAGTGACAGGACAAGAGGAAACAGCCTCAAGTTGCACCAGGGAAGGTTTAGATTGGAGATTAGGAAAAATTTCTTCACCGAAAGGGCTGTCAAGCATTGGAACAGGCTGCCCAGGGAGGTGGTGGAGGTATTTAAAAGACATAGTAGATGTGGGGCTTAGGAACATGGTTTAGTGGTGGACTTGGCAGTGCTACATTAACAGTTGGACTCAATAATCTTACATGTCTTTTCCAACCTAAATGATCCTGTGATTCTATTATGTGCAATCTTAGATGGCCATCTCTGTTCAAGGCTTGAGATTTCAAGGACATGACCATACTACAAGATTTTGAGGGTTTTGTGCCAGAAACACATTTGGATTGTATTACTAAAGTAACAAAAACATACTTTGCTTTACTACACCTTGATCTTACCAGGTTTTCTGAAGTTAGCCTGCTAACTTCAAGTCGAATACCATCATTTATGTCATTTTCCTCTCGAAATAATTTTTGTAGATGATTAATATCCTGGCTAAGATGTTCAACTTTAAAGTTCAAACCTTCAATCTCTTTTTCGTATATTTCTTTTTGAGACTGGAAATGACTTTCCAATACTCTGTTAAAAAAAAAAGGGAGAAAGAACATGGCAGATGTAGTACAATCTTGATGCGATGGGTCAGGCTTAATACAAAGTGGAAACAAAGTATCATGGATAACATGTAGACATTCTGTAATACCACCTGTGCATTAAAGGAGTTGAAAGTTATGCATATCTCAGATGAAACACATTTCCCCAACTGCACACATACTCACTTACCTCACTGACTTAGAAGTTTGTTAAACTGATTTTAAGCTGCTCAGCCAGTATTGTTCCTTTCTTAAACAGACGTTCAGTACTGCACTGTCAAATCAGTTACTGATCTTTCTGTTTATCTTCTAGATCACAGCTTGGAGTTATGAAAACACTGAAGAACTGAACTAACCTTGTAGCTTTTTTCAAGCCCTCGTAAGCAAACCACACTTCTCCATCCTCATTTAAGTGTTCCAAGTCATCTGTAGAGAGTCTAAAATATAAGGCAGTACAGATGAACAAAATGTGCTACTTAAGCTTTTTTAAAGAGACCTCAGAACAAAATTACCTGCTTCGTACATCTTCAAAATCATAACTTTCAAGAAGCTGTTTTGTAACTTCTGACATCTTTTCTGGAAAAAACCAAAAAATTTGTTACATGAACAATTTTCCCCCCATATTTCAAGTTAAGTTTGATTATAAAAAAATCAAACCAACCTATTCCTAAATCTACAAGGTTCTTTCCTGGTAAATCAGATTTACTGAGTACTACAAGAATATAATGAGGGACTTGGTTCTACTTCTGGACATGTAAGGTGCACTAGATAGGCATACCACCAATATATTTTTTCTTAACACATCAGACCTCCAGTGCAAAGTTAAATCTTTCTGTTCTGTATCTGGACAACTGCTAGAGTTGAAGAAATGATTTGTCATCTAGTGCTAGGTTACTACATTAAATACTGCAGACACAGGTTTGCCCTATGACAGCATTAGCATTGAACAAAGTACACAACAATAGTGCTTCTTATTAAGTACCTTTTCCCGAAGCGAACCTAACTCAGCAACTTATTTAAGCATATTTGACATTTCTTGGACCTAAGGCTAAAGATAGGATGAATGAAAGCAAGATAATGTATTGTTTCCATTATCTTGGATCTCTACAAGCTACTTGTTAGATTCTAAGTGAAGTTTAAATTATTAGCATTGACTTTGAAACACAAAGGAGAAATGTCTGAAATCAGAATTTCTTCAAATAGGTACCCTAGATCTCAGTATTCAGTGATCACTTTGTAAAACTCACCTGTTGGGGGTTGTCCGTTGTGTGTCCCATCCCCCCCCCTCCCATCCCCCGTTGTAAGTAAAGGTAGGAACAGAATGAAATCCCTACAGGATGGGAAAGAGAAATGGGTTTTTGTCAAAGCTAACATGAAAAAAGTCAATTTAAACTGGCCTGTTTCACACCGTACTTGGTAAGTTCCTGAATTATCTAGTATGTAGCTTACCCCTCAGTTCTCGCTTCTGTGACTGGGCCTGCTTCTCAACATCCAATTTTTGTGTCTGCAGCAGTTCAATTTCCTTTTGCAACTCGGGTATTTTCTGAATCAGACAAAAATTATAGACCGAGACAAGGAGGGAATGACAAGGGCTGAGTATCAGTTACATCATAAAGATAATGATAATTAATAACAAGTTCATATGGTAAAAGGTTTAAAATGTGTTTTTTTTAAAGCATTTGGTTCTCAAGCATCAGAGGAGAGTAATGTGATGTAGTGAAAACTTGTGTCTCTGTCATGGAATTGACTCAGAGAAAAAAATGTGACTTTACATAAAAGTACTATTTTCAGGCCATTTATAAGCTAAATTTATGGAAAAAAAAACAACTGAGAAACTAATATTTTTTTGGAAAAAAGGGAAGAAAAAGAGATCCACACATTTAAATGTATAAATATTCAGGCACAATTACTCTTCAAAATGTGCACTTATTTTTGTGAGCAGTAACTTACTCATTTTGTGTACTATATGCAAACAGTGCAACACAGTGGTGTATCAAATACAGCTTATTAACTACAAATTCTTCTAAATATGCACTGGAGAAAAAAAAATTAGTGAAGATAATTTATAAATAGAACACCCACATTCTCTACTTGCTTTATCTAGCAAAGACTCCAAAATGAAACGTGTCATACTGTACCTGTGCTAGTTTTGTAAGTTGTCCTACTTCCATTTTCAAGCCATCCTGAATGACGATTTCTTGCTGAATTTGATGTTGTAGCTGAGTTTTTTCTTCTTTCAGAATCTTAATTTCTCCCTTGAGCAATTCAATTTCCTTTTCATAGTCCTGCTTCTGATTTTGGAAATTTTTCTCAAGTAACCTAAACAAGGCAACAAAAATGTGGTTTAATTTTCCTACATTCATACGTGAAAGAGTGGGCTTTGGTTTTGTTTTAATTTGAAGGACATGTTTCACTGAAGAGAACGTAAATGAACCATAAATACTTAAAAAATGCTATCCTACACCCTCAGAATCAATCTACAAATTGGATGATAATGGGATGAAAATGTCCCTGGACTCCGCTACATCTTTCAGATATTGAGACTGGATTCAAGACAAAACTGAGGTTTTTCAGCTTAAAGGCTAATTCTCTAACTCCCTGAGAGCTGGCCTACCTGAGCAGCTTTCTGCTACATTTATGGTCACAGTCACTTACTGAAGGAGGACACAGCAACAGAAGGCCCTGTATCCTTCTCCGTAAAACAATGCAGGAAGTTTTCCATTTTCTACTAATCCCTGCTAGAATGGACCAGCTTCCAACATAATACAGTTCATGGGCAAAGCAGAAAAAAACTAGCAAAAAAGTCCTGTTAGTATGGTTTGAAGTTATTTGCAGCTGAAATCAGACTGAGCTGAAATATCACATGGCTTCCAACCCTCAGGAAGGACTGACTGCACCCTTCACCCTTCAAAGAACAGCATTTATCTAGTACCTAAACTTCTCTGTCTTTAATCTAAGATAAGCAAAGCAACAGCCATTTATTGCTAAATAATAGGATTTAAATACTGCAAATGAAATTTAAAAAAAAGGGGTGGGGGGGTGGGGGGAGGTTTTCCCCTACATTTTTAACCAAGTGGCCTTTACAAACACTGCCTTTCCTTCAAGATGAATGTTTCAATTCTTCCCTTTAGTATTCACTTCACAGGAATTCTGACTGGTACGACTGCTCTTTCAGTCCTGACTGAATTCCGAGTTTATTTCCAAAGAAACCATTATTATCAGGGCTGCCTTTCAATTCTCAGAAAGACACATGAAAAGACAGGAAACTGCAAAAGCAATAACATCTCAGGTCTATAACATAATTTCCTGCACATAGCCGACCCGCAAACAAGCATGTGCTTTTCCTCAACTGTACGAAGTACTTCAGTACTAGCATTAACATTCAAGAACACTGACAGATTCATAAGTGATGTGAGCATAATACATTTACAGCAGGAGAAAGAAAGGCAGGGCAAGAGAAAAAATGAATGCTGTTTCAAAGCAATAAAATTCAGATTCCATACATTCTTTGATTTTCTTCTTTTTGTACATCATTGAAGAGCTGCTTTGTGAGGTCGTCCATTTTCTCTGTCAAAAAATATTTCAATATTTGAAACTTCCATGCAATTATGTACATTTATTAGAACAGTATGACCACAACGAGAAGTTTGGTTTTAGTAATTAAATTCTAAGGTATTTTAAGGCTGAAACAACTCTCTCAAGTGCCAAAAATTATCACAGTAAATTTTACTAGTAAAGCTATAGAATAAAAAGGTTCTGAAACACCGAAGTGTTACTTGTCTAAAGTATACTTGATCTCATGTGCTAAGCATGTCCTTTGAAATTAAGATTCTTAAAAGCAGTATATTAAAGGAATCAAGGACAAAGCATCACTTCGAAGGAATGCATGTGCACGAGAAAGGAAACATAACAGGAGAAGAGATTTTGCTACTCAAAGAACAACGTTAATTTAATGATTAAATTAAAAGCATTTGCGTTACACATTCTAAGCAAGAGAAGCTTAGGATCAACTTTAAATTTACTGTGAATTCAGCATTTATATTGCTTTTATTAGAACAAAAGTCATTGACCTTTACATAAAACCTGAGTTTACAACTTTACCCCACTATAACTCCTTTAAATCTCCTTTTGGTTGTTGTACCTTTCATTTCCTCAGTTTTTGCTTGGAGCTTTATTTCTAAGGTGTCTTTCTGTTCTTGTAATTCTTTATTCTGATTCTCAAGTTTTAAGATTTTCTGTAGACATAAAGAGCAAGAATAATATATAAATTACAAAAGGAGAAAGAAATCGGTCACAGAAGGTCTAACAAACATATACTGACTCCCTTCCTTCCCCCACCCTGCCCCAGGAAAGCAAAGTTACTTAGTAACTCTCGAGTCATTCATTGGATAAATCTAGTGGCTGAAAAAAATATTTAAGCAAAAAAAAAGGAACCCAGACAGTAATTAAAATTTACCTGTTCACTGTCCTCTTTATATTTTTTCCCTTTCTCTTCATATGCTCTCTTTTGAGCAGCTAACTTTTCAAGATCTAATTCGAGTTTCTGAATAGTATCCATGTCATTCATATGACTTGAAGCCAGACTGGTCAATCGTTCCAGCAAACCATGATTTTCTCTACTCTACAGTGAGTAAGACAGGTTAAAAGAAAACAGAATAATGCACACCTGAAACTCTTTAATAGATTTTTGAAGGAAACACCTGACCTATTTCTGCGCACCATCCTGTATCAGTCATAATTATTCCAACCAAGGATTATTTCCACCAATTAGACTAAAGCTACCATCTTAAAGATGATTTGGCTGGTATGGCTCTCAAAAATAAGCTGCAAAATAAACATAATATGGAATTCCCAGAAGTTACCAAATATGTTGTACCAGAGCAGTACCTCACACATCCTTCATCCCAATACAAGTAACCCCATCCAGAGATTGAATGGCCTACTTAAGAAACAGTAAAAATATAAAATTTATTGCAGACTCTTCTTGTTGCCACAACTAACCCAAAAATATAAGGATACTCTAGATTATTCTTCCTGCCCTAGATGTAGGAAGGATAGTAGTGGTTTACATTAAAGACCATATCCCTTACATATTCTCCTGTCTTGTCAAGTAAAGTACGGATATTGTAATTCACTAAAGACTCTAGTCAACAGGAGAGCTCTGAATAAAACAGATATGATAAAAAAATTAGTTAAAATCATAAACTGACTGGTATCTCTCACCTGTTCTTCTATCTTTTTCTGCAGTTGCTGAACTCTGTATGAAAGCTGGATGTTCACTACAAACCGCCGAATATTTTGAAATCTGCGCCTGGCAAGCCACGCACGGGCGTATTTCTGAAGGATCACAGCCTTGTGCTCTTCAAGCATCTTTAAAATAAAACATTAATATCTGTCTGCCATTATCTATAGCTCAATCAGCATCCATTATAACTTTCTGTGAATCTACATGCACTAGTAATGACAAAGCTTCTCACGGAAGTATCAAGATACTGTAATACCCAGACAGCAGACACATTTGAACCACTGTGGTAATCACATTAATGATCTGCATCAAGTATTAATCAGACAGAACTCTCAGTAGCCCCAAGATTATATCTAAGCTACTGTGTATCAGTATTTTTATTGTAACAATATAAAAATAGAGTAGAAGATATGAGAACCAGACCCACAAAAGATAAAGTATTAGGGATCACTGCCCTTGTCTCCATCTTTCTTACAGAGCAGTAGCTGTTTCCAGTTAATGAAATAAAATTTTTGATAGGCTGTACCTTCCGATATGTTTTTCTTGCTAGAAATCCTCTTGTATAAGCTTGAATTGTTACAGCAGCCACACGGATGAGCTGGCAAAGTCTACGGACTAGGTAACCCCGACAGTATTTCTGAATAATTATAGCTGCCCATGTTTGCTTCAGAGTTCTTGCAGTTATAGCTTGCCTTAATTCAAAAGACAATAAAGTTTACTTAGGTCACATCAGATTTCCCTTGCACATTCCCTCTGTCAGTCACATCACACACAAAAAACCCAGAAGATACTGAAAACAGGCATCCACTATCTAAAATAGAGCTTTTTCTTCAATCAAAGTGAGAGGGAATTGTCCACCACCTTTGAAATTCATTCCACAAGCAATTGTTTTGATGGTGTCTTTCTGAAAATTTCAAAGCCTACATAGAGCCATCTTCCTCTCAGTCTGCTCTGTGAACGACTGGTGCAGTTTCTCTGCTGCATAATTCCTTGTAATAATTTGCACACACTAATTTGAAGACTCTTGTAAATTAAATTGCTTTTCCTTTCTGCTACCTGATTTCTTCTCTGGCTCTGATGCTAAGTAGTAAGCCCAAGCCAATAACTGGGTCACGCACCATTAGCTACGGACTGAGCTTACAGGTAGACAGACCTCTCAGGAATCTGGCAGACAATATTTGAAATCTGCTAGAGTACTTTCTTCGTATCAGCTGAAAAACTTGAACATTTTCAAGTCCATAATTACAATGAAAAGGAAATGGAAATACAATCTGAATTGGTCTTTCCTAAAAATTACACTTCAAATTAGTGTTGAGCATTAGTTTGACCTTCTATATCCTTTCAGGCATGCCTTAACCACAAATTCATTTAGCAGTCAAAAGTACCGTACAGTCCGCTGCCCCCGGAAATACTGCTGTATTATAATAGCTGCTTGTTTTATGCAAAGGAATTTCTTCCGCTGCAGCCAGCCTCGAACACTCTTTTGGATCGTAATGCATGCATGTCTCAGTTTATCTGATCGCAGTTTCTCTAAGTAGGCAACCTGTCCTGCTCTGAAGAAAATCTTTGTTCTCCCAAACTGATACTGGCTATGATCCTGAAAAAGAAAACAATAAGCATATAAACTTTCAGTTTATGATTGTAGACCACTCTCTTCCTTTTATAAATTGTCACTTCAGGCAAGCTCTTCTGAAATGACATGATCTTGCTAAGTAAGAATATCCTCTCTGCCTTCTTTGTAGATAGGAGTATATGGGGGAAAAATCCACTTAGCAGAAAAGAACCAGAGAATTACATCCAAAAATCGCACCCTGGTGGTCTCATTAAAGCGAGGACCTGGACTTACCATCAAGGCCTTGAAAGCAACCTCTTCACCCCCTCCTGCAAGCCTGGTTCCTTGGGCTCAACACTACCTTTTGGTGCGCATGTCTGGCCTTGAATCAGAGAGCTGTGTGAGCAAAAACCCAGGGGAGAAGCTGCTTTTAAGCTCAGGCTCCCACCCTTGGCCTGTGCCAGAGCTATACTGCAAGTATGCCTGTGTGTAGCCTTACACACTCCTGAGTCTGAACCCAGTCAGTACTGACACACTGACTCAAATCACTGGCTTGAACTTGGACCAGCCTTGTCACTACAGCCTTGTCTAACAAATAGCAATATGCAAAATAGCACATTTTAGAACAGTTCTCCAATATGCTGCATTCCACCATAAAAAGCCCTTTTGTGTGTGTAAAATTCTAATACTTGATAAACGTGTATCATTTACTGCTTACTGTAGAGCATCTTCTATTTTACAAGTGAAGATACTAAGCACAGAGCAGTCAAATCACGGGTCCATGGCCACATCATGACTGGTCACAACACAAGGCTATTGACTCACAAGCTGATGTGCCACGCACTAACTCAGGAAAGACAGCAATAATGTAAGTATCTTTCCTATTTGAGGAGTGAGACACCACTCTTGGCAAAAGAGACCTTTATTAATAACAGATGCTACGCTACACAGTGGGTCAGTACAGACAAACTAACCTGGATTAGCCGCTGCAAAACAATCTTGCAAATCTGTTTTTTATCATTTATAGAGAGTTCCTGCTGTGTCATAAGAATGCTGTAACGGCTGAAAAACTCAATGTAAGTCCACCTGGAAAATTAAGAGTTAGCAAATGTAACTTATTTAAGAGACATCCAAGTACTTTTTGACACACGGAGGCCCACTGCTATCCCTACCTGGATGGGTAGCTCTGCGCACTAATTCGAATAGTTTCCAAAACACCACACGCTCGCAGTTGCTGAGCAACTCTCTTTGAATCAAACCTAAAAAAGCAGAGTTATATTTTACATTTTTGCTAGGTTTTGCATGCTGTAATAGTTAGAGCCATTCTACTAGCTGCATTTCTATTTCTGCCCATAGGATGCAGGGCTCCCTACTTTTATTATGGTGTCTTCTTTTTTTTTTTTAATATGGGATAGGAAGTATCTGAGGTTTCTTTTTCTTCCTCAAACAAAAGGAAGGCTGTGTTTATTTCTCTCTTATGAAAAGTCCTGTTTCCTTTCAATATTTATCTTGACAGTTCATATCAGCATGTGACAAAGAATCATGCCACTCTCAGCACAAAACATACACAAAATAAATTCCCTCAGCAGTCTATTGACAAGAAATTCTGTCTAGGTACCTTTTAGCACACTGACTATGAATAAACCAAGATTTACTCACGAAAATCTGAGTTCAAGATTATTAACACAAGGCGTGGAAAGACTCTTGCCAAATCTGGACCAGTGATGATATGCCCACAGAGCACTGCGCTACAGTGTTGATCCAGTACTAGCTAAGAGATCCCCATGGCTGACAGACGACTGTTGTTCTTTCACAAACTTAAGATATGCTCTTCCAGTCTAATTCAGACATGTTTTTAAATTAGCCAGGCTATTTTCCCCCTCACTGCTATCACACAGAATAACGAGGTCTCACTGTACTGATAGTGAAACATTGCCATTTGTAACATGTTTTGCATGGACAGATTTTGTCTGGCTTCAGAAAAATTAGTTAACACACTTTAAAAATTTAATTTAGAATCAAAGTTTGCCTCTTCCCTCCCACTCAGATATGACAAAAGCTTTTATTTCATTTGTCAGTACACTACTATCCAGCTGAAAGGTGTATAACTGAAACTAGAGTGCTTCCACAGGTCTGCCCACAAAATAGACCAATAGCTGCATCACAGTTAACTTTTACTTACATGTTGGTGGTTATCAAGCTGTTCATAGGAATTGTGCAAATTATCCGTCACATATGATTGCATTATAAGATTAAAATGATAAGAAATTGTGTGGGAAAAGCCAAGGCTATGTTCAACACTGCTCACACCTTTTCCAACTTCTGAAGCTCTTCTAAATATTCGTGTGGACAAAAGGGAAGTTTACAAAGAAAATAGCAGTGGCTTAATTCCATAAATAAGAATTGGTGCTAATCTAGACTCTACAAGAGCAAACACCCATGTAAAATATCCATCAGCTTAAACCAAAGGACAACCTTTCCCCAGAAAATGTTATGACAAATACATAAACACTAATATCCAACTTGAAAAAATTTAGGATATTAGGAATTATTAAGGTATCAATAACTATTACAGAATTATTCCATTTTTGTAAGATGACAGTACTTTTTTTACTTCGACCATCTTGAAAGGAAAAGTATGTTCTGTATGGGAAGTTGTTCAATAATAAGAATTTAGCTTGTTGATGTGCAGCTACTGTGAAATAGAAAAATACTCTCTTAATTTTAAGGTAATATAACAGCTCAACACCACTAACATACTTACTCAAAAGGCAACTTCTCATCATTTGGCTTTATGCATCGTACATAATGAGGGGTGGTTGCATTGAGTGTCACCATAAGTAAAGACAAAGAACTCCGGAACTAAAAAATATCAGACATAACAGTTTTGCTAATGAAACATTTACAGCCAAGTAAAAAGTCAAATCTTAGATTTTTAATTATTTGTTAGGTTTTGGCTGGACACTGGGAAATTACCTTAAATGCAGGAAATTTAACAGTCCTGCTGTACCTAACAGTCTCCTATACAGAAAACAAACAAACAAACAAACACACCTACTTACACCCAGAGCTGGAGCACTGCACTGTGGCTTGGCTCTTGCTGTACTGAAAACTGGATAGTCACCCGTGAATAGTAACAGAACACAGTACCATAGTCTCAGACTGCCCAGTACACCTCCCTGAGAGTACGAGCATCACAAAATAGAACGTTTATGTAGTACCTTGCTGCCAACAGTCATTCGGAGTTGTTTGTTAGGTGACTTGAGAACAGGTCTTGCAGATTTGATGCTTATAGTTGAACTGAAAGGCAAACTGGACACGGGGTTGTCTTGAAAAAAATTTTCAAACAGATGAAACTAAAAGTGTGGTGAAAAAAATCACAGATAAATACTGTGGGACTGTAGTAACATTTAAATAAAAATTACATTTACTGTAACGTAAAATGCAAAACTCATCCACCTTAATGCTTAGACCAGGTATTGCAGGACTTGGAACCGGATCTTTAAGCCACAGACAAATAACAATTGAAGAAACAGCTGCAACAATTCTGCATCTATTGTGAAGCACTTACACATTTCACAGACAAAACTCCACAACTGTTAAGCAGGCCTGAAAAAGCTATTTCAGTATGAGCAAACATGGACACAAATACAGACCAGAGTTAAAAATAAGACCACTTAAGGTTATTTTTTCACAATATTTAATTTAGATTAAGAATATGGGGGTTGGTCAGATTAAAATAGCTTCTTAATAGTAATCCTGAAGTCTCAAGGCTGTAGATTTGAAAGGGACAGAGCCTTCAAGCAGATGGGAAGTGGCAGGCACATACAAGACATCTGAATTTTTCCCTGCCCTGGCATTCTCTTAATCTCTTTTGAAGAATAAACAAAGGCAGCTGTTAATGATAAACTACCTATTAAAGCTACATTAATAACTAACAAAAAAAATTAATGATAAAGTGAATTGTTCAGTTACAAGGATTCCAAAATGATCTTCAAGGAAGATATTAAGGAAAAAACCCACCAAACTACTAGCAAAGTAAATGCACATATATGAAAAAGTTGAATACTGTGTTTTTCTACCTTGTATGTTATTTTGACATTAAAAATACACACTTGTAGAATATTAATAAAAATTAAGACTGAACTAATGGACTCAACCTAATTTAAAAAAAATCTTTTTATCAAAACAAATAAAAATCAGATCTGAATCAATTCCAGTAAAATCAGGTATTAGAAAATAAATCATTACTGATCGTTCACAAACCTTGCTCTCTTTCAAGATTTCTATCAATACTTCATGCACTGTATCTCTGTTTTTTTCCAGAAATCCCTCACATTTATATTCTACCTGTGCAAAAAGGTGAAATCATTAACTTTTCAGCAATATATGAACAGTTAGCAAAACAATACTCTCTCAGCTGTGGTGGCCAACAGCTCTTTATTAGCCTTAAACATGCTGGCTGAAACTCTGCTTTTTACAGTTTCATTATGGCATACATACATACATGCATACTGTAAATTTAGAAGTAGGACAAACTCAGAATCCACTATCAGCTGCAATTTCCTCCTGTCTTCATTAGGGATTTCTTTCCTTCTCTCTTCATTATTCTATGGTTTCAAATCCACATACCATTACATTTGAAATGTAAAATAACTGAGGCTAAAATGTGTACAGACTACAATCTTAACTATATTCTTTTTGCATTGTACACTTTTTCTGCCTCTTTATGATTTATTTTTATACTCCCAAATTCATTATGTTAAGCACTTCTTATGTTTAAATGGCATGTTACTGGCAGTATTGCGAATAAATAAATAGTACTATACATTGAAGATCAATTTTATAGGAGTTCTAAACAAGTGTGGTTAATATTTTCTCTATTTCCTAAGTTTATTTCTTTTCTGAATGAGCTACTGCTAGAAACGGTGAAATAACACTGGGCTGTTTACACTTTACCTTATCAGCAAAGTGTTGAATGATGAAAGAAGTGTTTGACATCCTCGGCTTTTCAAAGAGTGCATTTTTATTGACAAAATTATTATATAGCTTTTGAAGCCAGTTTTCATCTGTTCCATGAGGTAACTGTAAAAATGACAAGGGCAATCTCTTTAGCAAAACTCTTTTGGACTGTTAAAAGCAGCAAAAACACTTACTATCAATAAATACTGTCTGAATAAAGCAGCTTCGGTGAGTTATGAGGCTTGAAAACAACCAGTTTTTGTCTTTTCAGACTAGCCAGTGGCTCTGTGAAGCAAATACTTCTTAAAAAGAAGGTCACATTAATGCATAAATTTGCTGACTAGAGCTAATTCTCTGTTGAGTCATAAATCATTTTGTCCTGAGAGGATGCTACCTGCAATCAGGGACAATTTGAGCCCTGAGAATGCTAGTGAGAACAGTAACAGATAAGTTAATGAGTTAGGGAATATTCCCTAATTTCTCCCATATTACTCCATGGTTTGGATTCTGAGAAGTACAATTTGCTAATACCACCAAAACACCTTTTAGAGACCATTCTAACAGGGCTCACCTCACCCTGCCCTGCTTTTCACTGACAAAGCTACTTCAATAGGTTTGGAAGTCTAAGGAACTACATGTATGTAGAAGAAAAAAATACAGGTTCAGGAATTGCTACAGACAGGAGACGGCACAAAGGAAAAAACGTAAGACTGAAAAAGAAAAAGCAAAGATGTAGGTTTGATGCATTCAAAAAGAACCTATAAAAAAGGGAAAGGAGGACTGCTTTTTTTGTATCAAAATTAGTGATTCATGGAATAAACAAATTGTAGAAATAGTGGTGGAAGAGACATCTGGAGACTAGGTAGTCCAAATTCCTGCTTGGAGCAAGACTACCACCAACACTAGATCTGAGCTGCCATTTGAACTCAAGTCCTGAAAGTATTCAAGGATGGGGATCCCACTGCGCCTCTGCTTAACCCGTTCTAGTACTGCACTACTCTCACAGTGGGGAAATACAGCTGCTGGGTTAGCTTCTAGGTAAGAACCTAGTTCTAGATTCTTAATTTTATAAGAGAAATATAGACAAAGTGGCTTATAATTAAAATTACTAAATAGAGGGCAAACATTAATGTTTGTTTTATGAGGAAAATGCTCTACTTCCCATTTAAAAGGATTAAATATGGATTACAAGTCCAACTTGTAAAAATCTATATAGTTTTTTAATGAGTTCTAAATACAAGAATTTTTAAATTACCAAGCACTCTTCATCCAGAAGTTCTAAAATTCCCATTTTAGCTTCAATAAGGTCAATGACAGGCTGGTTGTCATAGAAATCTATTAAAGTCCATGGGATATCTTCCTTCATATATTCCTCTTGTTCAAGTTTAAAGACATGCTAGATATGTGAAAATTATGAAAATGGAAGGTTACAACTAAGGAAGAAAATTAAAAAAATGTGCTCATGTGTGTGATTGTATATATAAGATAGCAACAAAATATTTATATATTTTGTAGTATACTACATGTCTGTCTCGTAAGAAAATAAAATAAGAATTTTTCATTTATATATATGTACATGCATGTATAGATATAAAAATAAATTTATTTTTTTTTATTACTGGATAGCCATTATCCAGAAATATCCATTACTCAAATACAAAGAGCATTTGCTAATATCCATTACTGATAATCTCAAAAGATGAAATAAAATAAGGTAAAGAACTGTAACAAAGAACATACCAGATTAAATTGCTGCTGCAGTTTTTCATTAGCATAATTGATGCAAAATTGTTCAAAACTGTTCACATCAAATGTTTCAAAGCTGAAACACATGTCAAATATGAAAAAAACCCCAACCTTGATATTAAAATACAAATGGTAGGATAGCTCCAAAGTCTTAAAAGAATACTAATATTTCTAAGAAAATTAAATAGCTGTAAAACAAATGGAAGACCCTAAGGCATATCAAAACTTCCCTAGAAGTTAACGTTACCAGACATGAGAGCTAAAAAATCCAGAGTTAAATCTAGAAGTATCATATAAAAAGTTAAATTTAAATCTCATTCACAAAAAAACCCCTATTTATAGTTGCTAAACATTTACACTACTCTGGATACTAAAGAACTTGCATGATTATGACCCTTTTAGTAAAACAAACCCCTCCAGATTCATTAGCAGCGCAAATCAAAAAGTGCCTCTTTATCAAGTCCAAAGAAAAGGCAGAACTTAAAGTAAATTGGTTTCCAGAGACATTCTTACCCATAAATGTCCAAAACACCAATAAAAGTATGTTGTTTGCCAGGGAACTGCAAAGCTTGGTTAATTCTTTCCACAATAAAGTCAAATAAATGAGAATAGATCTTCTTTGCCAGAGCATCCCTTGCATTAACAGCCTGAGCTCTCGTCATTGGCTTTATTACAGTCTCTGAGGTAGTGGTGATCTTTCGGTGGCACAACCATCGTGCCATTTTGTCACAGCTTAAATCCAGAAGTTCGCAGAATATATTGAGATGTTTATCTTCCAGCTTTGAAGATAAATAAATACTATTAGTTTACATTTAATGGTTTAACTGTTGCCTAGACAGTGAAAGCCTGGCACCACTGACATCAACCTACGACTCTGATTTTTAGATAGACAAGGGGCTCTGTTCACTTCTTCGTCTGGCAAAGTATCAAGAAAAGATAAAGCAAATAATATTGGAGAGAGCTTCTGATACAGGAGAGAAAAACTTAGACTTGATGAGATGTTTTGGATTAGGAAACTGAAAGAAAAAGTTACTTTAACCTATGTTTAGATGTCCTTGCTTTTTAGACTTGCATAGTCTGCTGGGACAGATTCTGAGCAGCTTTGATAATGCTCCATTTCCTGCATCCTGCATCCTGCGGACAGTCCCAAATGGATTTTCCAACAGCTGTGGATCAATTGGATATGGGGTTCTCTTTGCCACATTCTGCCTTTTGTTCAGACTTTCTGAACTGGGGCACGAAACAGGATTTAAACAGTTGAAGATGGAGAAATCTCTCAAGTTTAGTATATCAGATGTAATGGTGGCCTGAGTCCCAGATATGAGAAAAAATACCACTAAAGGATTTTTGGCACAGAATATAAAAGAAAATGTTGGTATCTGAATGAGCTACTTCCTTACACTGATAGATGACCTTTCATCTCCAACAGCTGCTATTTCCACATTGCCTAAGTGTAGGATTGCTGCCAGCATTTTAAAAACATCCATCTGAAAATCACCCTTCAGACCTAAAAAAACAATTTTTGATTATTTTAAATACTCAGAAACAGTACAATTAATTAAAATAGCACAATTCTGGATTACTTGTTTCATTGTGTGGCCAAGGATTGTATAGCCTCTCTGCAATTACTATGCAAAGCCTTGGTTCTGCCTACTTTCTGCCTGTCTGATCCGATGAGAGATTAGGTATAAATTCCCATACCTCCCCAAGTGCCAGCTCAAGTCTGATTTGGCATCCACATAAGCCATATAGGGGCAAAGAAGCTTCCAATTCCATTTCTGTCACAGCATGTTAGCTTAAGGGCCAAGAAGACTCCAGCCTTTAGTGATCTGGACCAATAACAATGAACACCAGTTGCTAACAGCCATTTGCTTTTGCCTAGTACTTCCAAAACAGATCAACAGTGCAACGGGTAAGCTATGAAAGAAATTATTTTGGTAATTACAACTAATATTTTGTCCATTTCAGAAAAAAAACCCCACAACCTTTTCAATAGATTTGAAAATCGTATGCCCATGAATTTACCCAGTAAAGCAAACGTCTTCTGAGTCTCCACCATATTTGCTCTGTCATCAACTCCTTCTATTACTGTGCTGCCACCCATTCTTGTGTAGTTAAATTCTTCTGCGCTTCCTATAGATATGAAGCAAAACTTGTAATGCTGGAAAGTTTGGGGCTGGGGATAGCCACTTGTTAAAGACTCTTGCAACACCAGAAAATTAAAGATGCCGTCAGATGACAGCTCTTCAGCAATGAGCTGCAGGTCCTCTTTTTCTGAGAGAAATCCATGCGCCTAATCCAGTTAAGCCGACACGAACTAGTACTCATAATTCCAGCAATCTTAATACTTGGTCTAACAAACAAACAAGCATGAAGACTGAGTAAACATACCTAAGGTCTGTTTCTCCCACATGGCATTAAAACTTCTCTGTAGATAAATAAATCAAGTCCCTAAACTGTCATTATGACATCTGTCACTACAGACAGTAGATTTTCAAAGATGCTTGGGTACTTGATCATGCGCTATTCAAGTTACAAGGGATTTGCTCTCCAGTTCAATACAAGCAGAAGTAATAGCTAAGTGACAAAAATGCAAGTCCCATTGTAAGTCTGCGAGATTTATGCTATAAATCACTTAACATCCTAGCATTTGAAAATCTAATCTTCAAAATACTGCACTGCAAAAATGAAGAGCAGGTTATTTTCTTGAGACCTACCCAATTTAAGATGGTTAAATTCAGGTAGCATAGAAGATGCACACAACTGATAAAATATATGGTAGTTTCTCTCATTCTCTGACTGTAAATTAAAGCAAAGAATACAATTACAGACAGAAAAAAAAAACCCAAACCAAAACAAATACAAAACAATCAGAAAAACATTCAGTACTCAACGCTACTGCAAAGAGATAAAGATACTTGGAAGGGTAAATTCTGCTGCAACATAGCTTGGCAAAGAAATTGCCCAATATTAAAATGGCACATCTTAGACTTCAACAAGAGCTTTGAAAGTGATAACTTCAAATATACTTTATTTCCACTATCAATATTCTGAGTTCTTTCCCCAAGGCTGTTCCTCTAATTCTTCAACTTGAACAACCATCTACTAATAAGAACTGACAAATACTGTCACAAACAACTGTGTAGAAGTGCCCGCTGAAACACAGCCCCGTTGTAACTCAGAAAACTCTCTTTCCAAACCACCCTTCAGGCAGCAGACAGACAGAAGCATTTTTCATAGTACTTAAAAAGTTACAAAATTACTAAAAAAGAAACCTTTGTAAAAACAGTTTTATAAAATTAAATGCTTTCTTCAGTAGATTATCACGATTATGCTCTGACGCTGTAATGAGTCATACGTAATAAGCCCTGGCCTTAGCAATTTTCAGCCAGGTTTTTACCCAGACTCTCTCTGCCCCACATACACTGTTCCCTTCCAGGTACAATTGGCACGTGTTACTATTGTGACTGAAAGTCACAGATTGCTCAAATGCTTCTTGCGCTTATTGCATGGAATGATCCCTGAGACACATTCTCCACTTAACATAAAGACGACCATGGAATAAGATTAGCTCCTATGAAAAATAAATCAAATCTTGATTAGACATACTATTTGGAACGTCACATAACATTTTCTATATGAAACTAGTAAGGATAGTACATTAGTAGCTACACTGATACTGACTGTTTTTATTTTACCCACCTGGAATACAACTCTGGATTTCTCAAGCAGGTACGTTCTCATGTTAGCTCCAATGATTTGGTAACTCTGATCAAAACTGATTTCAGTGTATTTTCCAAATCGACTGCTATTATCATTCCGTGTAGTTTTTGCATTGCCGATAGCCTACAAAAATTAAAAACTTCGAATTTGTTTTACTTGCATCTTTCATAAGAATAACTTTGTCAAAACATGACACAGCTACAAGTTCCTAAAATCAAAGGTGCTCAAGGATCAATCTCAGCTGTGGGACTCAAACTTTTAGGCCCAAATTTGAAGGTAAGCCTCAAGTCAAATAGCATAACATTATATAAACTGAGAATTAGAGAAAGTATGTTCTCCCACCATAAGGAACCTTAACCAGTTCCTATTCCAATTAATAAAAACAAACAAAGAACTTGTTCAATATTGTTTTCTCATCATCTAATTAACAGTATGTGGTCACATAAAACTCTGGAGACAAACTAGTGCCTCCAAAGGGCCAGTGGTAAATCAGGCAGAACCAGGTGCTCCTGAAGCTGAGCACCTCTTTCCATCAGTAACATTCAGAGGCTAAACTTCTAATCTAGATATCTAACTCAGCCAGCTAAAACATCCCTAAAGATTTCAACCAAAGACTCCCAGCAGCTCTCTGAATTCTTTCCTTGATGAGCACAGGCTTGAGAAATACTCTCCAAAACTTACCTCAGTTATTGGATTGGATGCCAATACTTTATCCTCCACATGTGCATTGCTGCTTGACTTACTCACAGTGGCAAAGTATCTCATAGTGTATCTTGCAGACACAGTCTTTCCCGCTCCTGATTCTCCACTGACTATAATAGACTGATTTTTGTTATTTCTAAAACCAAATAATCAGACAGTTTAAATCAAATGTCTAAAATTGCATGCATAAATGTAAGAATTACATACAGGAAAAAAATATGAAAAACACAGCTGTGATCAACTCTCGTATCAGTTCCATCTTTCACTTGCTCTTCCCTTACTCCTCTTAGGCTGTGACCTCTAGGCTGCTGTCGTTGCTAGTCACTCAGCCAAGACAGTGTTTTGCCCCTCATCAATAATGAAAATAGTTATGAGTTCTAGAAATCCCTCAGCTGGTTGAGGAATTACTCCTCCTCTAGTTAACCTACCCATTCAAAGATATTCTCAACAGCCAGTGGTACATACACAGATAAATTAAATGAGAATTAACATTGACTTCTACGAGACTTCAAGTGTTATTTATGGACATTAAACTACATACTGAACCTTGCCATTTGCTTGTATGCTTCTTCTGCCACGGCAAATATATGTGGATCCATGTCCCCCATGTTTTGCCCACTATATGCATGGATAATAGCATCTCCATATATTGGCAACTGTTTATAGGGGTTTACTGCAACCAAAATTATTCCTACAACCAAGAGTGCAAAACAAAAATAAAACATAGGTTAGTTCAATGAAATTCCAGTTTTCAGCAACAGCAGTTAAACTGATACAAAGCAATAACATTTTCTCAACTAGGTAGGAGATCCTGCTCAACAAACCAGGCTACACTCATACAAAACTGATTTAACTTGAATGAGTTAAAATGTACTTGAGGAAAACATTACTTGCATCAAATTGCAAAGTAACTCAAGATTTCTTCTTTTTATTTATTTTAAGAATTTTTTTTTAACCTTGCATTTTACTTTGCTTACCACTGTAGGTGTAGATAAGCTTAGACTCCACAAAGCGAACTTTAAGATTGTGTAGAACAGCCGGTTCATGGAGATAACTAAGCGCAGTGAGATCATTTTCACCAACAAGTATGTCAGGATTTCGTAGGGGTGGCAAAGCATCTGGATCAACAAGGTAATTCAGTTCCTGTCAACAAAAATTAATTAAAATATCATAAAAGACATTATGTTTGCATAAAAACAAACTGATTTCTAACTTTGCATGAAGTTATGGCGTTGATGAAGCCCTGTCTCATCTTGCATTCCCTCAGTTGCATACATCCCAGTGAGCTTAGGGTACTTGGAGGTCATGAAAGTAAGATGGAGCTCTTCGTTGTTTATGAAAAAGAAAGCTATATTCTCTTTATTTACAATTTTTTGTACTGTAATCTGTAAAAACTGGAAATGGATTTAGCTCTCCGAACATTTGCGTGTTTCAAGTACAGATGAAAATGGCAGACCAGCTGCAACTCGACAAAAGTAAACACATGGTCAGATCTTCAGTCAGCTCTAAAACTATCCTTACCTGCAACCCTTCAGTTTTCTTTACACAAAGTTTAAAACTCACTTCTATTTCTTTCAATTTCAAAATCCATGTAATTGTACATTTAATACTTGTCTTTACAGAACAGGAATGCTGAAATGCAGAAATACTGTTTTCAAAATATTAAATCTGTAAAGAACTTGGATACTATAATTTGCAGATCTTACACAAAGCAACAACTTCAGGAAAAAAAGCAACAACTTCAGGAAAAAAAAAGCAACAGCTAGCTCTGAGAAATAACTATGTTTGCCTTGCACTTCTGATTTACTTCCACTTAAGATGAGTTTCAGTGCTTGTTTCAAAAGTGAAGTGATCTTCAAGGTACATGCTCTACACTAATGTTACACAGATAATAGAATTACACTCTTCATATTTTTAGGTAACGGCTATTTACTGTATGAATTTTAACATGATAAAATTCTGGTCACTGCAGGGTTCACACAAAAGAAAATATAGACAAGTAATTTAGATCTCATAATGGTGAGTCCTGCGCTTCTGTCATATCTCAGCAAACCCCACAGTAATTAGGGCTTTTCTCCTTACAGTTCCATCTTCCAATTGCACATGGAGAAAACTGTCTCCAGCTTTGTAGTTTTTTGTGATTTCTGCAGACTGCCAAACTTCTTCTTTATGAGGGATCCAAACCCTATTGTACTACAACAGAAAAAAAAAAGATAATAGTTAGTTTAGCTATTATTGTAATACCAGATTAGCACAAAAAAAATAGTTTTCAAATGTTGAGTAGAACTTAAAAGCTGAAGTGGACGCCAGGACTTTTTGGGATTATTATTAGCTCTGTCCAGCGGGCTGTATTTTTGTGTTTTAGTTATTCTTCATGAAAGAAAAAAAAAAATGAGGGCGGACTCACTAAGCTCAGACATGCTCAATCTGCTCCTTTTAATTTTAACAGCTTTACTGTTTAGTGTAAAGTCTGCAGAACAACACAGCGTGCAGGATAGTGAATGAGGGCCAGGCTCTTCAAACCCTCTAACACTGAACAAAGAGAATAAAAACCACTTAAGTAAGGCAGAGCCCTGATTTCAAATGAGCAAGTACCAGAGAAAGCATCTTGTTCACTAGAATTTAGACAATCACTTCCCTGAATTCAAGTATAGAATAAGAAGGCATTTTATCATAGGCACAGATGTATATGCAAGAAAGATGCTGCACATATACCTTTCATTTAATGGGACTGGAATGCAACCTCCAGTCATATTCTCTGTTCTAGAGTGAACTTCAAACACTACTGGCAGGTTTCTTCCTTCACAAGCAATCAGCTAGCTCAGCTGAGCTCAGACCCAGCAAGGTACTTTAGCTCTGCCTCAGGAAGAAAACATGCTTCCTAAAAGCACTTACTTCCAATAGAAGCAGATGAATTGAAATTTGCTTTTAGGTATTTGAAGAATCAAGACAACATAGTTACCTCTAGCCTTGTGAAACATAAAAGTTTGAATATAAATGATGCTGTCTGAACCACCTAATTCTTTACAGTGAAACTGAAATGCTGAAGCATTAGCAACATATTTAAATGCTCTGCCCTAGGAACTATAGGAAACACCTTAGAAGCTATAGGAAACAGCATTCCTTAAGAGGACATAACACAGCTGGCAGCCTCAGGAAGTCAGGAATTTCTTCACTGATGAGTGTGTCCTCATCCTGCCAGGGTTTAACAAAGTGGCAGCATCCCTAAAAGCCTTCCTAATGCATCAACTATGCATTAATAGACACTATTTTTAGTGACATCTAAATCACTTCTGTTCAGGGATTTGCAATTTAAGACCATTTCTGACACATCACCACCTTCCTTAAATCTTGGTGCAAAGTACTTTAATATCATATAGTGTGTACCTGAGATGGCAGTGAAAATAACATTGAAGACTATATTTGGATGTAAGAGGGGGACAGGAGGAAGGGCAGTGATGTCAGAAAAAAAGCCTGAAAATCACCAGTACATGCTAATACTGAGTTTCTTACGGGCCATCTCTCTTCTAATTTGTGATAAAGGAACACTAGAGAGCACAGAACCATTTCACCCTACTTGCACAAGCAACCATGCCATATAATCTTTCAGCATCTTTCTGGTTTGACAGCCAGAGCACTTAATTTGATTACCCTACCCTAGCTATATTCATAGTCAGTTGAAACCGTGTTTAAATAAACCCATGAGAACCTCTGCACCTGATCACTTGAAAAACTAACATTAGTCAAGGACTTCCTGCAGCATTAGCACACCCACAGATACCCTGGAGGACTGTATACCTTCTCATTCTGGTGTTGCAACTGTTGTTTCTGGCACAAATGACTTTTTTCCTCTCTAATTTGGAGGAAGCCCTGGAAGCTCCAGCAGATCCTCAGAACATGAGGGTCTCCCCCCTGAGAACCCTACTGAACACACGACCAATGGTGGGTGCCTACAGTGGTCCCTACAAACTGCACTGCACTTCAACCCAGCTTTCTCAACTCTGAGGACCAACACCAAACAATTTAGCATAAGAGGGACTTTCACAGGGATGTCCTGCAAGTTAGCTTGGGTTCCTCAGTGACCTCTCCAGTTCAGTTTTCAGTATCTCTGAGGCTGGAGACTGACTTTTCTGGTCAACCTGGCATGTGCATCAGGTGATAAACACTAACCAAAACCGCAGCTGCTTTCATACCTCTTTGCTGGTGCCTTCAGCACGATGGCATTTTTTCACCCACTATCCAAAATCACAAAGACCTTTTCTAAACAACCCCAAAGCACTAGGACCCATCTATCCGATCAAAGGGAGAAAACCCCAGCCTCACAAATACCATTTAATAGGCAAATGAAAGGCATGGCTAAATTAAATTGGTTTTTGCTTTTTCCGTGTATATCAAAGTATAAATTAACTTTTGTGTCATTCCTACACTACGCTGATTTCCTGGTTTCTAAAAAATACTTATTGATTCACAGCTGTTAAACTCAATTCTTTATCTGCCATTATTCTATGTGAGCCAAGAATATCACCGTCAAATAGCCTCAGGGGCACACAGTGCGTTCCCACATAAGAAAGCGAACTGCACTAGGTCACGGGCAAGAAAGGGAGGAAGAAGCGCGTGATGGAAGTACTGATTCTTTAGAAAAGGTCCCTGCCGTTCCAGGAGCCTCCGTTGGCAAATGTGCCCAGCTGGCTGAAGTCCGCCTTCTCCAAGCCCTGCCTCACAAGTAAACAGAAAAGTTTGCTCGTTTCGTATCCAGTTACACCCATGCTCCTTCCTCCCCTTCACCTGCCTCAATATTATTCCTGCTTTTTTTAAAAAATGCATTTGTTCTTCCAGCTGCTCTGAGCGTAGCATCGACCCACAAGATGAGCACACACCATGGCAGCACCGGGCTGGACAGGGGTGCATTATGGCAGCTGCTTTCACAATAGAGGAGCTACGGGCTTATAAATTAGTAATAGATGCGTGTTATTTTTGTTATTGAAAGCTAAGCAAAGAAATTATACATCACAACACTCCGGTGACTACAGGAAAATTGGGGGAAATTGTGAAGAAAAAAAAATACAGCAGCCACAGTAAGGAGGCAGAATCTTTGCTTTAGTGCCAAGTTCTGCCCAACGTACCCAATATTTGCATAGCAAAAAGAGCCAGCACTCCGCCATTAAGTGGCCAGGGCCGTGCTGTTAAACTTTTAAGATTGCCTAATCGCTGGCTAGCACATCAGGGACCTACACCTGAAGGCCAAAAGTCTCCAAAAAGAAGTGTTTTCCTCAAAAGGCAGCAGCACTTGCCCGCGAAGCCCCGGGACGTCCCGGCCCCGCAGGTGTGCCTGGCTCAGCTGCCCGGTGCCGTGGACGCGGGCCCTCCGCCAGGCCCACACCAGCCATCCCGCTCCGTGGCACCGGTGGCCCCACAGAGAGCGCTGAAGCCGCGGCCCCAGAAAGCACCGACCGCCCCGGCCAGCCTAGCATTACCGGCCCGGACCGCTCCCCCCTTCGCCTCTCCCTCACGGGGCGGCCACCGCCCCTCAGGGGCGCGGGAGAGCGCCCCCCGCCTCCCCTCAGGCGCGCCCCCGCCTCCCCTCAGGGCCGCCCCTCGCCTCCCCTCAGGCGCGCCCCCCGCCTCCCCTCAGGGCCGCCCCCGCCTCCCCTCAGGCGCGCCCCCCGCCTCCCCTCAGGGCCGCCCCCGCCTCCCCTCAGGGCCGCCCCCGCCTCCCCTCAGGGCCGCCCCTCGCCTCCCCTCAGGGCCCCCCCCCGCCTCCCCTCAGGCGCGCCCCCCGCCTCCCCTCAGGGCCGCCCCCCGCCTCCCCTCAGGGCCGCCCCCGCCTCCCCTCAGGGCCGCCCCCCGCCTCCCCTCAGGCGCGCCCCCCGCCTCCCCTCAGGGCCGCCCCCGCCTCCCCTCAGGCGCGCCCCCCGCCTCCCCTCAGGCGCGCCCCCCGCCTCCCCTCAGGCGCGCCCCCCGCCTCCCCTCAGGGCCGCCCCCCGCCTCCCCTCAGGCGCGCCCCCCGCCTCCCCTCAGGCGCGCCCCCCGCCCCGCTCACCTGCGTGTAGAGCTCAGCCAGCGCCATGGGGCAGAGCTGCGGCCGCGCTGGCCGCCCGCGGGGACAGGCGTGCTGCGGCCGGTTCCGCAGGGGGCAGGTGGCCGCGGCACCGCGGCCCGCCCCCGGCCACCACCCCCGGGGCGTGGGGAAGCGGCCCGGATCGCGGGCCGGTCCCGCCCGGGCACGGCGCTGCCCCGCGGGGGAGGCAGGCGGCTCCCCGCCCCGGCAGGGCTGGGGGGCCCCGCGGCCCCCTCAGGGCGCTCCTCGCCGGCTGCGGGCAGGTCTCCGGGTGCCGCGGGGGCGAGGCACGGTCCCCGTGCCCGTGCTGGCCAAGCCGGCACCGTGGGTGCATCCGTAGGGCCCGGGGGTAATGGCCACTGCAGCTGCCGGCAGGACCCCCGGGGAGCCACCGCTGGCCCAGGGGGGAGGAACAGAAACATCACCTGCCTGTAAGGCAGCACGGAGGAGTTTCTCCAACACTTAGGTAACAATAAGCAACTCAATGAATTTAGTAAGCTTAGGGCACCGACAGCTATTATATTTAAATATCCAGAGGAGTAAGGTTGGAACAGGCACAGTGCCGCTCTTTGGCGGGTGGCGATGCTTTAGCAAACTGCACATCTTGTTTCAGTAACCATTAACATTTGGTGACAAAACACCCTGCCAGAAGGCGGTTTATGTCAAACAAAGTATTGTCACATATGGTGAGTGGTCACGGCGCAGGGTTTACACCTGGGTGTGTGTTTACACAGCCCTCAGATTCCACCAGCTCCCTCGGCAGTCACCATGCTGCCTGCCACCAGGGCAGAGGGATCCCGCCCGATCCCCGGGGCCTGTATCAGCACGCAGTTCATGAACAGCCAACCAACCATCCCAGCAAACAAAAAAGTCTGGAGCAAATCTTACAGTCGTATTTTTATTCGGACATTTTCCAGTGATAGCTATTAGGCTACAGTTTTTATGATGCATACATTTACTAATTACAACATCAGACACTACAACAGATCAGAGCTCAGGTCATTCTGACAATGTTTTGGTTTTCATCTATGTACTGTAGTGGCATCGAGTGAAAACCTATGTTTAAAGGCTTTTATTTAATCACATTAAGTATCAGCATCTTTAAAAAACCAAGTGTTTACTCATAGTTTTTGTACGGTATTTGAAATGTATTCAGTTTAAATCACAAATTACACAGACCTTCAAACTGCAAATGCTGGTGTTTCCAAGTTGGGAACAAATGTTATTGGATATCAGCTACTTTTCAACACTGAAGTTGATCCTATTTTTTTTCCTGTGATAGGCAGAATAGATTAATCACATTTAACGGATTTAAGCACTTTCACGTTCCATCCCAAACTGAAGTCTGAGAAGCAATTTTTCAAAATTTGGATAGAAGACTGCGTCCTAAACATCAGAATAAAATGATCACTGGAATAAAAATACACCAAACTGAATGAGGTAATTATTGTGCAAAATCTCTAGAATAACTGTATGTAATTCTAAGGGGTCATCGACAAGTATTTTTCCAGCATCTGATAAAATCTATCATATCAATAGATAATAAATTAAAATATAAAAGATATGTCCACATTAAAAGAGCATAACAATGATTCAAAGGAAAAAAAAAAAAAGTTGTTGAAATAATTCTGCATAATATTCCATGGTTAAAGAGATATTAGTCCTAAGGTGAAAGATATATTACACACTGACACTAAAATTTTACTTCTGAAAAGTGCACGTAAAATACTGCCATGTAAAATGTTAGATGAATTAGCAACTACACATCTATTCCAACTTAAAAATAGTTTCCTTTAAAACATGTCAAGCAGCATATACTTTTAATGTGATATAAAAGTAATACCAGTCAAACCACTGAGTTTAAGGATAATACCTATAAATTACTAAATACTACTTTTTTAAGGAAACAAGATACAATAAGGCTTTTTACAGGTAAACAAACTTTAAAAATAAAGAAAAATACATTTAGGCATACATTTTAAACACTAATGCTTAAGTAGTGGATACATTTCCTGATCTACAGTATGAACATACTGTAACGCCAATTGTTTGTTTTTCAATAGGAGAAAAAAACCTGTAGGTCAGCATGTTCTCATGTATTTTCTTTCCTAATCTTGTTACTGGATGTGAAGGCTTCCCCATTACATTCTCACAAGTACAGTACCCCTAAGAGTCTGAAAACTACATTATACCTTATTTGGAGCCACTTAACAGCAGCTGTAGTTTCAGAAATCAAGTAACATTTGAAAAAAAGAGCGTTTGGTATACCATGCACAGGAAAACAAATTAAATCATTTAGCAAAGATCATCCAAAACATTTACACAATGCAGTATTACGTTCCTGGAAGTACTGGCATGATCCATCAAACATAATATGCGGCATATACATTTGAAAATAAGATGACATGAGCATCTTAAAATGACATTGACAAAAGTTTAGGTTGTTTTTACTACCCATGTTAGCAACCATACAAAGAGCATGTCTACCTCTCAAGTAAAACATAACTGATATGTTTCAGTCTGCTTAACAAATTATTTTTTTTTGTGGGTTTGCAGGTGAACAGATTAGTACCAAATAGTCTAATAGTGTACCTCTAGATTATTTCTCAATATTTTAAAAGGAATTAACGTTAACACTAAGTTGCTAGTTATTACAATGCATAAAAAATATTGCACTATGCAATTGAGCAATGTGTGTGGCTTTTTTTTTACAAGTATACTTGAGCCATACACCACAAACTACCTGTTTTAAAAAGTTCAGAATTGGAACCTTAAGCAAGGCTTCTGCGCTTACATTGCACATTGTGAAATGTGAATTCTATATAGCAGATCCCAGATGTGTGAGACAGAAGAATCTTTCCAGTAAGATGTGCAATATCCAAAATAACTCAGCTTCTCATTACGCACTCTGGATCTCCAACCATTAAATCAGAATGAATCATAGTCAAATGACAGCATCATAGTCAAAACCTACTTAACGTTCTTGTTAATCAACCTTTCAAAGAACGAGAGCCTTGGGCTACTGCAGAAATTTTCTGTCAAAGTTTTTCCTCTCAAATTCCAATATGAGAGAATACGAATTTTCTTTTTTTAAAGTGGCATCAAAACAGAAGAGATTATACTTAAAATACACACTGTCATCTCTGGGGTCTGCAAACAAAGAAGAACATTAGACAGACTACAAAATTTAAATAAATACTAAAATCTTTATTGACTTATGATAACTTGCTTCAAGATTCTGTATTTTTAGCTAACTACTTTTAAAAATAACTAAACATGTAATTTCCAGTGTGCTACTTGTGCTTAGTTACCATTTTCCTCTACAGGTGTTATACCATTTGCAAAAATCCAGTTAAAATAACAGATTGCATCGGACTGTAAATAAGGTTGACAACAAAAACCAAAATGCCTTACTTTTAGTGCTTAGTATGATACTGTCATACAGTTAAAAGAACACAATATGCAGCAGCGATTCCATATGCTTGGTAAACCACAGTACTAACAAATGAACACCTAAGTTATAGCATATAGTGAGCTATACGACTTATCACTAGAATTTATGTCAAACTGACATAAATACGGAAGTGGTTTAAGAAATAATTTTATATATTGCCAGTTTGTGTTTCTTCATTCCAGTTTTTACAAATTAAATGTAACAGGCTCTCAAGTGACTGTGTATTCTACTACAAAATGCCTAACTTTCAAGTCTTCCACATTCAGGACTGTGACTGTCCCTGTTGGTCCCTGCCTATGAGAAGATTACATATGGAGTTTAATTTACACTATTTAAATATGTTACTAAAGAACTAAAAATGTCTCTAGACAGCTGAAGACACAATATTTGTCCAAGCCTGATTTCCATATTCTGGAAATGTATGAATCAATGACGTCCTCATAAATGCAATGACTGAACACAAATGCACATCTTTCTATTAGCCTTCCATTTCTGGTGCTGTTATGTAGTTTTCCACCTACTTTTACTATCGATCTGGGCATATGTAGACTGTTCAGAAAACGTGTTTTCAGTGGCTCACTATGTTTTAATGGGTAAAGATATCAGGATATCGGGCAACTGATTCTCCATCTAACACTGACGGTACATTGGGATCAGACACGTGATATGAAGCCTAGGCCCAAGCTGGCTGGGATCTGAATGGTTTCTAATGCCAGAGAGGATGGATTAAATGGAAAAGTAACAGGAAAGATGTGTTTAGCATCCATGAGCAACTGGGGAGAGTCCTTCCTGTCTCGAAGACGCATCTGCAAAGATGAGAAGGATTACATCAGCATTTAGCCACCTCAATGATAATAATCATCGTGCAAAGAGGAAGTATTTCATCTGTGCTTACAGATACACACGTACAAACACTCTAAGCTAACTTGACACAGTGCGTCTGCAACAACTGTGCCAGTATACTGTAGTTACTTCCGTCATTTTTCGTTCTGCGAATATTCCCCTTACAATGCAATCTGAAGATACTTAGATTCCCTGCAAAAGGAAGAATTTACCCACTATCTGGTAACTGCATCTTTTCAGCAAGTAGAATTACAGTTTTATCTCAGTTCTGCCTTCCCAATCTCCCTTTGCATATTATCCTGCTAGTAACGTAATTCAATTTCTAACAGACCAGAAAGATCATCTTTGTTTCTTTTATTTCGCTCTACTGGCTGCTTTTCTTTGGAGTTTTCAAAACATTTCATTTTCATCAATATATATAAAACTGGAAGGGCTAAATGGAAAACTTTGGAATGAACATAGGCTTTGGGTTTCAAAGCAGCTGGAACTTCTCATGCAGACACAGGTCTGACAAAAGTAATTTGCATATATAAATATTACGACTTGAAAAGTTGGCATGCAAGTGTATTTACATACACAAAGATGTACAAGTACAAAAAGCTCTCACCTTCCAAAAAGCTCATACATACTGACAGGGATACTAACATTCTCATGCAAGTCTGGAGGCAGTAAATTGTGATTGCTTAAAATGTTAAGGCTGACATCACCTTTTTAACATAGCTAAAAAATGGCAGCTAAAAGCCTAGTTCAGATTCCTGAAGGTATCTCATGACACGAGCTATTGTGGCTTATCAGAGGGGTTCTTAGAAATAGTAATATGATTTTTTATGAAAAGATATAGGCATACCTGTATTGTTCGTATAAATGATACCAAGACTCTTTCTTCAAACTCATTAACTGGAGTATACAAATTCAGAACTTTTACAATCTGTGAAGAGGAACAAGCATCCTTAAGTTCATTTTACTGATGAATCAACAGACACATCCATGGTTACTAATAATACACTTTCAAAATTAGTTTTTTTAACAAGAAAATTATTTACAAGTATTTTTTGCTTTATGGACTCATACAGAATTCCATCATCTGCTTAATGCTGCGTTAATACGACTGCCTCCTTCAGAACATGTGTTCTTTGGACATAGAAACTCTAAATTCTAACATGCGTGTGGAAAATACCAAACTATGGAAAAATCAAATGATAAGTAATTAGATCCATTTATTCCTGCACCAGCTCTATGCAAATGTAGCAAGGCTTAAAAAGAAGTGCAACTTATCCGTACAAAATCTAAGCTTTCTTAAAGAGAAGTTTTCAGCTGTTGACCGAGATACTCTTGGTTCAGCCTTCTGAGGCTAATGGGTATAGTAACTTAAAACTTTTGTTTGCAGACCCTGAGACAACAGCTCTGTGTGAATTGTCCATTAACTTAACTGGATACTAACTCTGACGGCAGAAAGATCATTTCCTATTATCCTAGGCACAGCTGTCTGGAGTACAGAGACACCTTTGAGTGAAGAGTTTTCTCTAAGGATTTTCACAAACTGAGAGACTAGGTATAGTACTACACACCACACCATCTATTGAGCTTCCTCTCATTTTTTCAAAACTTATTTTGAGCATCAGACCTCAGAAAAGGCTGGTCCTTTTTTTACCCCTCCAACTTAATCTGTTTTGGCTGTACTAATGCAAAATGAAGCAAGAAATCTTTGATCCATGTGTGACAGCAGTGCAGGCACCCACTGTAAGGACCAACAGAGCAGAGGACTTCTCTGTGACAGCAGAACAGACAATGAGAGTTTGCTTACCTGGGCAGTAGTCAGTGCATTACACATTGAACAAATGGCTTCTGCATCTTCATCCGTTTTCTTTTTTACTTGCAACAGCTGTGCGGCCTGGATGAGGGGTTCCAATGTTTCTTTAGCCCCACTATTCATCAAGTTTTTATCACGTAGCCATTCTTCCAGTTGACTCACATTGTATCTGTACGAAGAGGTAAAAGTATCAAGACACTAATGCTTGATTACCACTAAATCAAAAGCACGTGCAGTTTCTCTTGCTGAGTGTTTCCTTATGTGTTTTTCCTTCACATTTGTCATTTCTTGTAATTTTGTCTTCATGTTTCCTTCTGATTAAGGCAGGAAATTTTGATTTTCAAAACAGTTAGAAACTATGGCCGAAGGCTTCCACTAACTAGCTTTTCCCATTTGTTTCTATTCCTATTAATTGCAAGAATGGGATGAGTGTATGAAGAAAGGCAAAAGAGATTTTGCCCATGCAAATGTATAGCAAGGCTTTTCAAGGTTACTTGAGGGACTGGAATGCCTTGGCTAAATTTGCTGGCATATGCCAGCAGAATGCACTGGACAGCTGATGCCAAATGCACGAACAGGATAAGTTGGCTTTACCATAGGATGCAGTGTGGATGAACACAGCAGGTATCCGCTGCACCACCAGCACACACAAAACACAGCAGGCATGTTTGCTCTTCCTCTCTGAAAGTTCACCTACAGTTCTGATTCCTACTTGAGGATGAAATACTTTTGCTTCTACTGCATTTCCTTGAAAGCCAGGTAGGATTTGGCCCAAGTTAACCAAAAAGCTCATTTTAACTGAACCTCACAGAATCAGTTAACAGCATCTGCAACTGTCTGTGTGCGGAAAAATAAATATTCAAAATGTATCTGCTAATTCCATCAAAATGATGTTCAGCAGTGTCAAGAGTTCACTGAGATTTCTAGCAGCACATTCAAGAAAAGTATAATGTGAGCTCTCCCACCTTATTTGCATTCCTTTGCTCCATGAGCACATGTCCTTGCGCAGGAGAAGATTATTCAGTGTTACAGCCCCAATGATGTAGAACATCTGCTTGACAACCTGCTTGATCAGCTCTGGATCCATTCCGTGCTGGCACATGACTGAATGGAAAGAGTTCAGCTGCCGAATAATGGAGTCTAAGGTGTAGGTTCCTTCATCAGCAATGCTGGATGTCCTCTTCCGCAGCCCTGTTGGTTTCACCCCTGAGACACCTTGGATAGTCTCATGCTCCAGCATTCCTGAAACTGCATTTGATTGACAACATTATTACGACGACTGACAACTGCTGATATGCAAGCGTATTGTGGAAGACAGCAAAACAGTATTTACACAGAAAGAACAGGCTGGCCTTTCTGCCAGCCACACTTTACCATGATTTCCAGCAATTCTGTGCCCCACTATGTTCTGCAAAACCTAAACTTAACAGGGTTTTTACAAAGTAGATTCCAGCATTTGTGCTTGAAAGGGAAGTCTAACTCTAGCTCAGCAAAATCTTCTCTGCCTCCCATGGTCATATGAGCAGCAGTCAGCAAACAAAGAGCTGTTCCATTCTTCTAAGTATTGTGATCAGAATGAAAATTTGTGTGAGAGTATTGTCTGCCAAGAAAAATGAAAAGAATCTTTCTGAATGTGAGCTTCATCACTGCTAGCTATTTCATTGCTGATTGCTGTCCATAATAACAACCAACCATTTTCCTTCATATTCATTTTAATTATGAGTTCTCACGTAATTACAATCTGATTTTTCCATGGGATACTTCCCAACAGACAGGGCAACAAGTACCACACTCTCCTGACAGCTTCTTTCTGTAAATGCCTGATTTATGACAAGCATGAATAAGGTATATCAATTAATTCTTTCATTGCCAGAAGAACCAGCCACAGTCAGTCTAATCCAACCTGTCCAGCGCAGCCCTTGTAGTCTATAAACAGAATACCACAAGAACTACTAATGAAACTCTGCTGGTTAGGAAGAAACGCAAGACAGAGTATATTATCACCATCACAATCTTCCTTTTGGTACTACGCTGTGAAATTTAAGGAATTCATCTTTGCCTTACCAATCATTGGTTGCAGAATGTTTTCCAACACTCGAACAAGTTGTTGGTAGATCTGAATAGCCAAGTCACTCAGTACTTGTCTGTATTCAGCTAAATCAAAATTAGTGAGGCAGTGTTCATTTTGACGAGGTGTGTTATGCTTCATAAACCCCTGAATTCATAAAATAACATAAATGAATGCTTCGATGGAATACAAAAATATTACACAAACCCAGTATTAGTATTTTTTCACGCAACTGACAAATAATACTTTCAAAATAATAGTCACAGCCCTTCAAAACTTTAATTTGGAACTTCTTCTGATTGTGGATAATGCTAGGACTTGCTTTTCAATTGCTATTTGTGCAACATCTGCTTCCTTGACTTGACTTCAAGCACCTGACCCAGGAACAAACTCTGCCAACTTTCTGGCAGGTGAGATACTTCCCTCCCACTCCAGTACGGGCATTTAGAGCCAAAAGTTCAGTTAAGTTTGAAAAAAGAGCTAGGCATACCACAGCTCCCAAATGTAATTTCATCTGCCATACCATGGTCAAAGGGCTTAATAACGCCTTTTTCACAGGAAGTACAGAGAATACAATAATGAATAAACAGCATAATAGTAGCAGCCAGATTCTTCTACTTAATCTGAGTTGGCACTTTCAGGATTGCAATGCCACCTAAGCCTCTGGGCCCCCAGCCTGCAATAAAGGGAAGCTGGTTCACATCTTCTCTCCCCGTGCTTTCTACTGATGTCCTTACCACCATTCCAAAAAGTGTAGCCGTTTTAAGAGACTTTGATTAGATTTTGAGATAGAAATTTGTTACAGAGTAGTGCTCACAACAGTATTGTAGAGTAAAAGAAACCAGAGTAGGAGCACTGCTTACCTCTTCTCCGCTATACTGCTTCAAACAGTGCAAAAATCGGCAGGTGTTAGATAGCCAGAAGGACACTGTTTCGAAGTCATCACCTCTTTTCTAAAGATAAAAACAAACATATTTCAATAAAGACTGGTAGGAGGAATAAAATAATAAGATGTTACATAAAAAATTAAACACTTAAAATCCAGTTTCTTGTAGCTACTCTGATATTTTGCAAAACTTTGTGTATTTCAGTAATATATTACAAAATCAAGGGTGTTTTTTTTTCAAAATACCATTAAACACCCTCCCTGTTTTCTATAGTATTTTTCAAGAACTTTCCAACTATGATTTCCTTCACAAACATGAATTTTCTGTGTTTTACAGACCCATCCTAACCACTCTGTGCAGAAATCACAGGGCACTGTGACTGTATTCCCAAAACACCCATTCTGTGGCACAAGGACTCTTGTGAAGAGCTCAACAAGGAGGATGGGAATGATGCAGAGCCAGCAGGAAGAGCAGAAAACAATTCAGTTTTGATGAATGTCAGCTACATTGTAACCATTTTGGCAGCCTGATATGGAAAACAAAACAGAAAACCAAACCCTCCTCACCAAAGAACACAGGATCTAGCATATGGTGAGTAATTAAAATTTCTAGGGCTCTACAGCATGCACTCCATTCACTTAAAAACATCCCAAAATTTCTATGAGCATCTGAGCTCCTGCAGGATTGTTAGCTATACATTTTTTCAAAACATGCAGCTTAATTAAATGTTTGGCTTTTAAGCACATCTGTCTTATTTAAAAACTAAATGACTCCATGAAGCATAAAGCATATCTGTGTCTTAATAATGCCTTCAAGATACCCCTGACCTAAACTCTCCTAAACTCGTTGCAAAGACTTTAGGCAGTAACATCTTATCGTCAGCATTATCTGTAGGTGAAGCAAATGAGGAAATCTGTGAACCAGACCCGCAAATGAAACATTTTGATTAGGTGTTCTTGAGAAGATTAACAAAGACTCACTATGCAAACTTTGACTACATCCAAAACTCCGTAAGCATGGCTTCAGAGAAGGAAGAGTATTCAAAATAAAAAGAAGGTAGTTCCTTTTCCACTAATTCAAAGCATCTGTGGTATTATATGGATAAAATGCTATCCATGTAATTTGTTGCTTGTTAAGGCAACTTTTTTGTGACTTCAGTGGGAGGAGTTTACTCATCAGAAATCCAGAGACGATTCATTGAAAGCCTTTTCCTCACTCCTCTAACATAAAATCAAAAGCAAATTCTAAATTAACATTTTTCTAAACAAAGCAAATTAGCTAACCTTCAACACTTTTTTGATACCATTGATAGTGGAAGTCAACAAAGACCGCACTTTTTGGTCATCATTAAGGTAATCCGCATGGCGTACACACATGAATAAAATATATGCTGGTAGTCCTGGAATCAGGTTGACAGCTACTCCACGTGGTTTCAGCTCTTGGGAAAAACAAGCACACATTATTTTGTTATGTATAAAGTCATTGGGAGATGTTATATGAGGTAATCACAACCTCCCCAGTTAATAGTATGTACATATCTAGATATGGCCAGTGAAAACTAAGAACAAAACTAAGAAGAGCCACTTCCTTGGCAAAATATCAGAACAGAATAAAAAAACGTAACTGCCTGCTAAAAAATATGCAGACACATTAATACGTACTATACTCATCAGGAAGGATGATTAGATTACAATAGACATTTAGGATAAACTGAACACTGTCAAAACCAAAATAAGCTATTAATTTCATAATGCAAATTCTGTGTTCTTATCATTCATTTTTCAGAGTGTCTGGGAGCAGAGTAGGCTACAAATGAGAAAGATGCTTACCTAAAATAAGATTCTTGACAAGTTTTTGTTCATCCTCCTTCTTATATTCTAACATCCCTTGGAAGTCCTTTTCTTTCCGTGGAATGTTAACTGGACGAATAGGTTCATCAATGATTTGTCCAGGTGATATGTTCTCCATCTGCCCCACTTCAGAAGGGAAATGAGAAGGAATTATATATTTTTCAGTGAAACCAATGCATACCAGAGGAAAATATGACATTTCTAAGGAAGAACACCAGCATATAAAAGTAAGAAATATTTTCTTTGGTTCAGGATAAAACTTAACAACAAAACTCCGAATAAAAAAAAGACTGTTGATAAATGTATCTTGGGGTGGCATTCTTCCTTTGAAGATGGGTTCAAGTGTGCGAATAGCATCCATTAATACAAATTTACTGCTGATTTTCTGGATTTTATCACAGAAAAGCATAAAGGCAAAGTGATAGCCGTTAATTACTTAATCCCACATTAATACTGCAAGGGTCACTGTTAATTGTTCTGCAAGATGCCTGTATTGTTCATGCCTGATGTTTGTTGCCTGTTGTGGTAGGTTTACCTCAACCAGAGCACGTACAACACTGGTTCCAGCAGGACAGGGTAGAGAACATTACGAGCAAATGTGCAACAACTTATGGGTTGAGATAAAGACAGTTTAATATGAGAAGGAAGGAGCAGGACAAGGTGAGGGGAAGCAAAGCAAAGGCAATCACTCACAACCCTGCACAGCGGGACCAACACCCAGCCAGCCTCTAAAAAAAAACCTCTTCTGCTCCTGACATTAGGTGCTGTGGAATATGGACTACTCCTTTGGCCAGTCTGGGTCAGCTGTCCTGGCTGTGGGCTTGTGTGCCCTCCCACCACTCAGCTTATTGAGAGGGCAGAGTGGGAAGAAAGAGAAAACCTTGACACTGTGCAAGCTCTGCTCAGCAACAGCCAAAACACTGGTGTGTCACCAACACTGTTTTTAGCCACAAATCCAAAATACAGCATCACACAGGCTGTATGAAGCAAGTCAACTCCATCCCAGCCAGACCAACTACACCTTTCTAAGTAAAATGGGGAATAAACACAGACAAAACTATGTTTTCAGAAACATTCGCCCACTCTGTATTGTGTATGAATACTACTGCGGTCTTGCCCACAGCAGTAACCAAACAATATCAAAAGATTTTTTAAAAAACAAACGTACAGTAACCTTTCAAAAGGATGTATGAAATATCCACCTTGTTGCATACAGTGCCTCACAGTATCACATTCAACACCTACACTCCACCGGATTAGGTTGCATGTTTGTTTTCGAAAAGCAGAACTCAGCTTCATCCCATGAAAGTTACATCCTGTTCCCACAGCCCTCCCAGCTGCACGCAATTACAAACTACTGCACATCCTGCAAGTGTGCTAAACGTGTGCACCTGTCAAATGGGATAGAAAATGCAGAAATCCAAACTGGAGCTCAAGAAGAGCTCCCACTAACTAAAGGATAATATACTCCTGTTAATCCAGGTTTAACTTCATATCCCTGTTCTTTTCAAACACTGAAACACAGCTACACAGTCACTGATTTCAAACTCAGTACTCAATAAAACAACTCATTAGGCAGTAAGCTTGCTTCTGGAAAAAGCAGAAGACCATAAAAAACTTCTGAAAGATTAGGACCAGGATTATTTAAAAAACAAATTCATACTTCAACTTAATAACATTACTAACTGCTTTTAGCAATTAAAATTACTTTACTTATGCAGAGACATAATAAGCTCTCAGTTCACCAGTCCTAAGATCCTAAGAAAATTCATACTGATGGTCATAAAAATAAAATTAGCTTAGTCCGTATCTCAGCATTCTCATATTCAGGTTTGGCCAGCAGCTCCAAAAGGAAACCTCAAGCAGAGAAAGACAGCCTCAGCATTCTTGGCTCCAGTGATAGAGAAATTCAAATTCAAAGGAAAACTGGGTAAATTATTTCTGCCTGGTTCATATTTAGTATTGCTTTTGTCTTGACAAAAACAGATACTGTCTTTCAGTACACAAACAGCCCAGGTAACATTCCTTTATGTTCAAATGTTTTCTGTCTTCACAGAAACATCACTCTGCTCTACTCATCACTTCAAAATGTGACAAATCTTCTAAAGGTTTATGAAGGAACACACAGAGCTCTGAGCATATCTCCTGTTTCTGGAATCATTTAACAGAGGCTAACGCTACTGAAGACCTCATGCACTCCCGACTGCTAAAACGGATAGATATGAAAAAGGGATCACAAGAAGTAAACCAAAATCTTTCTCTCAAAACATAAAAGTACCTTCAAGTTCACCGATCTTCTTAGCAAATACTTTCAACTGTTTCTTTAACTTGCGAACAGTTTTGTCTTGCTTTTCAAGCTGCTCCATTAAATCCTGTAAATTAAAATGAGAGAAAGAGTAAGATATGAGAAAAATCCCATAATGGTGAGAGAGACAAAATCAGTGCTGTTAGAATTGCAAGGCAGTGAGGAAAGCTGAACAGTGGTGCCATCCTCTGGCTGAGGTTTGCAAGCTGGTACGCTGCCTACAAGACAAGCCAAATATTGCAAATATTATTAAGTTATGTGCAGCACGACAAAGGCAAAGCTCTTAGGCAGGTATATTCTGCAGACACTCAGAACTAGGTCAGTTCTTATGGCAGAAGACATTTTGCTGCAAACACATCTCCCTAATGCTTCCTCCTTGCTCTTCCAAATGCCTCATGGAAATAATTATTATTTAACAGCTAGCCTGTATTTCTGCATCATTTATTCATGCCTTCAGGACTGACTCATTATTCCAACCTATCCTTTTTATAAGATGGTAAGAGAGATATCTGTAGAAAGACCACAACTTGCACTCAAATTTACCAAAATCAAACATCCAAATATACATTCCTTGTGAAGCTCTCCCATTTCTCTATTGCTTGCTGTCATCACATCTCCTTACACCTTACCTCTTTTTATTCTGTACCTGAACAACACCTAGCACCCAAAAGTCCTGCTCTTGCAAGAAACTTGTATTTTTCTTTCAAAGGAATACTCCCCAGAAATCTATCTGAACAATTCTGTGACCTATGGTAGTGCATTCATAAAATAATTATGTAAGTAAACCAGGGGAAGTCTTTCTAAAGGAAGCAAAACCTCAAGCTCAAAAAACCTGAAAGCCATTCCAGTTTAAGAGCTGTAAAGCAGCTTAGAAGAAAAATGCTCTTTCACAAGGGTGATTCTTCATGGCACAGGTAAGGACATAAGGGACCATGAGCTCCCTGCATCAAAAGCATCATCTGGGAAACTACACCTCTCCTAAAGTACTGAAAAACATTAGTGCAGCATGGGCAACAACTTAGAATTAGGCACAGATTGTTCCTAATCACGTACTAAAGGGTTTACAACCTCATGTAATACACTTGAGTACTAAGATACTAGGCCTGCTGAAAGAACAGAATCAAGGCCATGCTTCACAATCAAAGCAGTGCTCAATCTTACAGCAGAAACCCTGTTAATGACATGATATACTTAATTGTCAGATGTAACAATTTCTCTGAAATTAATAAAAAAATACATGTAAGTTCAACAGACTGTTTCAAATTTATCAGTGAAGTGGTATGATTTCTGAACAACACACATGTGAGGAGGAATAAAGTTCTATCTATGGTGAGATTTCACATCTCATTAAGCTTTAGAATCTCATAAATTATATTCTTTCAAGTTTACATATGGTGCTACCTTTGATTATTATGGAAATATTATTTCCAATTTTATCCTTCATATATTGCATTTCTGAAAAATATTAAAAGGTTATATATTTTGATTCTGATAGATTTATTCATTCCAGATCAGCACTGTAAAGAGATCTATGAACAAACTCAGGTTGTGATGGGACTGCAGGCATTATTCGCCTCGAAAAGTATCTGTGTGGTCAGGTCTCTACTTTGCTGAACTGAATTTAAATATATCAAAGTTTTAAAGCAAAGAGTGGTTCTGAAAATTGACCATCTTTTGCATCATATACCTCTTTTTCAGGGCAGTATCGAGTAGTATACAAAAAGAAACTGCTTTGCTCACAGTGCAAGACTTGTATTAGTAACAAAACTGTGCATCAAAAAGAGACACAGATTACACAGAGGACACTAAGACTAACAAAAAAGCAGTGAGGGAAGTAATTGGCATCATGAAGCTCTCTGCAGGGGATTTCCTTTGAAAGGGAGAAAGGGCGGCAGCCTGCTTTTCAATTAGTGCTCCAGAAATAGCGAAGAGACAACAGAGAAACAGGATTCACATGATCTACATACAATCATCCGTTTGTAAAGTGAAATCCGGTACGATTGATACTTCTTGGGATCATCTGCATACAACTCCTCATAAAACTGTAAAAATAGGTACAGGATTTTTTTCCCCCTCCCTTTGAGAGTCTGATATTTCAGTAAACACTATATAAATTAAATCAGATTATAACAAGATCAAGAACCTCTAGCTTTTAGGTAGCCTAGTCCTTAGCTGTGGTGTTCACGGTAGCCTCTCCCAGAGAGAAGCTGATGTAGATGACTTGCTGAACAGTCAGATCTTTTAAAAATAGGCAATACTAATACTGTGAGAGCTCAGAATATAACCTTCGTGAGAACCTGGACAAGACCTTTTCTTTTGCTAATTAAGATGAGATTGCAGTGAATACTGCAATTCTAATATCACAGCTGGAAAGCCTGTAAATTATTTCCACTCTAGGGCAAGGAGGGGAAAAGGAGCATATACCCAACTTGGAGCAGACTTGCAATACTCAAAACATCAGAAGTGAAATAGTAAGGAATGAGTCTATATTTAACAAGTAAAATTGCATTCTCTATATTTGAGAATAAAGAGAACTCCTCTGGGATGTAATTACATGACTGTGTGTTGTCTTGGGAACACAGAATGTGATGAGTAGGTCTCTGGAGGAAAAAAGGCTAAAAATCGTATGACTAAGCAGCAGGAGGTAGCTGTCAGAGATGGAAACATTCACCATTTACCTTTGCCAGTGGGAGACAGCTGCTGCTGAGGCAAACTTATATTTTCAATCAGTTTGCCAACATCTATTACCTGAGTTACCTGATGCTTTCCTCAAAACCTTTGGTACCAAGACAAGAGCCCAACAATGATAACTTTTGTTACATGCAGGAAAGACTACACCTTGGCTTGTTTAGAGGAAGCAATGGCACTCACTAGAATTTTCCTTCGTGAAGTAGCATGGTTCCCTTTACCAGTTAACACTGATAAGCCAATGATATTCCAAGACAGGCCTCTCCGGAAAATTTCCCTAGAAATGAACTAGCCTGCAAATGATGAACATACTTCTTTGTGGGGAAAGGGAAGGGGTTTCACCCGATCTTTCCTTCATTTGAAAATGTTGTGCAGTAAACAAGGAATACCAATTACTAGTTACATGACTTCTAACCAAGTTTCTTTTTCTGGAACTATTTCTTTCTCGAGAGCATACTGAATAGCTGGAGCTCGTAACACAGTGGATTATCTCTGTAGCTTCAGGCAGGGAGGAGGGAAAGAAAAGTGACATTAAGAACTACAGCAGAGTTTTTTAACAAAATAAACTAATACATTTCAGAGGAAACATCACTACTTGGCACTAACATTTTTTATGATTTTCCTGGATATTAATATGCTATTCAGTGATGATTAACCTCATCAGTCGAAAGCCGGGATCCACGAGCTTTCTCCATGCCACAAACTTCAAACAAATTCCCTGAAACATCCTTACCTCATCAGCAATGATAAGCCTCTCTCTCCCATTAGCTTATCTATAGAAACACCACAGCACCCATGCACTTTTTTGCAGGAGGTTGCCATCTAAGAGCTGATGGGAGCTTACAGGCACAGCCAGCCTGTAAGTCCCCTAGCCTGCTTCTGCAGCACCGTCTCCCTTACCAAGTTCTCATTAGTCAGCCGGGTTATCTCATGTTGCAGACTGGCTTCAATGCGGGCCTCTGGAGGCAGCTGCAGATTCTGCGCTAGGAGCTGCTGCTGGCGATTGTTTTCTTCCTTCAGACTTTGGATCTCACCTCGCAGCGACTCCAGTTCGTTCTCGTGGCTCTTCTTCTGTGACTGAAGCTGAGACTCCAGCAGCCTAAAGAAGTTGAGCAACAGTTGCGTGAACACACTCAGAAAGTTACATCCCCAGTTCTCAGAGGGAGTGTAAAGCTTTAGCTGCTGCTCAGGAACAATTAGCCATGGCTTGCAAAGGAAAATGAAAAAGGCAGAGTACTCTTTAAACCCTTCAGTATGCCTTCTAATTAAATTAACATTGCATGATCAAAAAGTGGAGAGAAACTAATTGTGACACTGCTTTGCATTTCCTTTGTGATTGAACGTATACTGTGTATGATGCCACTGAGAACACAGGACAATAAAGGTAATGCTAAATCTTTACGGACTGTCACTGCTTTTAAAGGGGCTTTAAAGAGGTTTTATTTTACCTCGAATCAAATCAAACAAACCGTGCACGACGAAGCAGACACGTCTTTGCTGAAGCTAGGACCCTGCAATACTAACAAAGGAAAATCTTCTAACTCTGTTCAGAAACCATTTAGTGCAAATGCACATAAATAATCTTTCTTTTTACATTAAAACCAACATTGTGCAGAGGGTTGTCAGGAGCACATGAACGTTAACAGAACCAAACTGAAGATTGGGATCCGGGAGCTCTACGTTATTCTCACCACTGACTCACTCTTTCCCCCTTGGGCACATCACGTCTCAAACTCTTCTTGTGTGAAATGAGGATGATGTGTATCAGCCTCCTTCCAAGCAGCGCTGTGGGGACCTACTCCTGCTTGCAAGGCACCGTCCAGGTGCTCTGACTCATCACTTCGTACATACACACACAGAGGAAGTGATATTACTAGTGACCACTAGTGTTCAATTAGACAATCTTTCAGGGTTTAAATATGCATAAGGCAGGCACATTTATTAGTAACTAGACTGATCAAGCACGCAGGGGCAAACAGTCATTTACCCGCGTTGCTCTGCTATTTAATATAAAGCTTCTTGTCTCTACAGTGCTAGGACAAGAAACACGAGGCGCAGAGCAAACACTCTCACATCCTGCTCTGCAGAACCCTTGCTCTAAGTAAGATTTTTGCAAGCTTACAGAACAATATTAGGTGTAGAATTTGTTAGCACAAGAAAAGGAAAGACTTTAGTTAGTAGCATTCGTTGCAAAATACCTCCTTCTGTAGTTACTGCTAACGAATGTGTGTACTGAAGATCAGCACTGCTGATTTACTGAATTAGTTGCCAGTGCAGGGCTAGGAACCATTTTGGAACTCTGGGACACGTGTATGGATATGGGACACAGACATGCTCCTAGAGCCAGAACCGCATTTTCTAACAAGGTAAATCTCGCCCACGACATGGCCAGCATGCAGTTTGTGCACAGGCTGCAGTGATTGCGCTGCGGCTTGAGCAGTGCCACGATGAACTAAAGATTACTTTTGTATGTTGGTTATTTGGTGTCTTACATTCTCAATCTGGCACGGAGAGAAGTGGGAGAAGAATAGAAGAAAACAATAGTTTTATAGTTACTAAAATGATTGTGGTGCTTTAGGCTGAAAAACTGTAAGGGACATTAATTTTGATACTCAGTGTAAAGGCAGACAAGTAATACACGGCTACAAATCTTTTCCAGTTGTGGAGCTTCTGGTATTCTAGTCTAGTTTTGTGCAAGTATCCTTATTAATTATGTTTGAATTGTTGCGCCATCTTAACTTTTTAAATGATAAAACTTCACAAGTCAAAAGGTTTGGGGACTAAGTTTGAGGAAACTTCAATTTGTATAATATTTGTGATTAATTTTTTTCTGTTAAAGCAATAGAAATACTGTAGCTAAAGCAAACCCATAGCAAGGGGTACAGTTAGCTAGAAAAGAAGATGCAAATGAAGAAAAAAAAAACATTCTGAGAAGTCTGGTAACCTGTTGGCTTGTTTTAACCCTTCATAAACCAGCCAAAGTTCTCCGTCCTCATTCAGCATATGATAGTCCTGGGGAGATTGCCTTTCAAGAAAAGTGTTTAAAAAAATACAAGAGAGATATGTGATGGTGATGAGATGACATGTTAAGAACATTACACACTAAATTACAGTTACTAAAGAGAAAAAAAAATGCTTTAAAACAAGTTAGCAAATTACTTCTCTTGTTTACGAGTACTTCTTCTTAAGGATGAAATTCAGTTCTCGGTGTTAGCCCAACTGGTTACAGCATTTCATGCTGTTACAACAAATGTATTGCAACAGACTATTGTGACCACTACTGGACAAAAGGTAACAAACCAGCATGGGGAATGCTGCCCAGTCTGAGCAAGGTAGCAATTAAAGGCTAAGAAGATGTAAAAACAGGAAGCTTGACTTTGCATTTCCCCATTGTTTTCTAATCCTTTCAAATATTGCACACAGCAATTTTACTAATCAAATTAAATTATAACTCCAACCATAAGTGTTCTCTAGGTATCCAGACTTACATGGATGGAGCTTACTGAATACTATATATGCAGTGTGCCACAGCAGACCCCAATGGATCATAAATCAAAGAAAGAGAAATTGTACCTGTTTGTCTCCTTCAGTCCAATATACGCCTGTGCTATTTCTCCTTTGTCTTTCATCTTTTGTACGTCCTCCAAGAGGATTGTAGAATCTGTCATGGTATTCTGGAAAAAGAATTATGATTTCCAGGGTAAATTTAACAATGTAATTGTTCTTCGAATCCACGGTTTTGTCCCTTTACCCACACAGAACACTAATCCTTGAGTACCCACATTAAAATTAGCACGGATACCTGAGCAGGAGGTTGGTTAATAATTTTTATGTCCATTTGGTGTACCTTTTAAAATGAATGCATGCAACCTGGTCAAATATCAGTCTAATAAACTGGTACCTGTGTCAACCCCTTTTCATTTGTTCATCATGTAAAAGGAAAAAAATAGATTTTATGAAATGATCAATTTGCATTTTATTTCAAACTACCAGGAACAGCTGCTAATACTGAAACTGGAGAAGCATAATTTTGCACGCTTAATACTATTAATATTTCTTGAACACAGCATTACATGTAGTCTTTCAAATCTCATAGATAAGGTCTCTTCCTCACTTCATATATTTGAATTACTCTGGCAAAGTAGGAAATAGTTTCTAAGTGCTCGAGATGTTTTACATGCGATACCATCACAATACCACGTTGCTTCAGTTTTGAGTGTTTACTATGGCACTTTTGCTTCTTCTTCAGCAAAATTTGAAATACTTAAGAGATGTTTACAGTCACCTCAGCCAGTCTGATCTGAGTCATCACTTAATTACAGTGGAACCACATGACTCTAATGAACATAAGAGATGGAATCCTGACTTCTCTTTTTGACTTTTAAAACAATGAAGTGCTACTTGCCCAAGTAAAATTTTGTGAAGTATTTACAATAACAACTTTGTGGACATCGCTTTTGGAGCCTAGGTCTCTATGCTTAGTATGATTCATGTCATCTAATATGAAAACCAATAAAATATATAAGCTCCTTGAAGAATTATTTCCAACATCCTTATGAGATCATCATCATTTCTCTACTATTACTTTACTACACAGTAAAACTGCTGTATCTCACCTGCCAATCTATCAAGCTTTAGCAGTCTGAACACATTATTTTTGGGCTGATGGAAAGAAATGCCAATCACTGTTATCTACCTGCTGTCATTGTAATATTTGAATTAAGAGCTTTTGTTTAGAGTCAGTTCAGTTTCTCATACTTCTAAATACTATGTGTTCGACTACATTTTCTATTCAAATATTCAGCAATTCCTATCTAGTATCTACAGATCACAATGTGGGTCCTCAACGTTTGTTGCACGCTGAGCACAGCAAACACTATAAAGTAAGGTAGTTCTCATTACCACAGACTTTTTTTTTTTTTTTAATGTGAAATGTATGGATTTTGCAAGTTAAGAGATGATTACTGAATCACAGTGCTGCTCTCCAAACACACTCAGCAAGATACATTGATCAAGCTGACTAGACCAATTCCTGAATCTTTCCTTGATGTTCAGGTTACCATAAACCAACAGTTCAAAACTGTTACATCTGCTTCTTTTGAAGTAACAAGTTCCTTTGTGTGGAGCAAGGAGATGGGGACGCAGGGGACACAGAATAATGAGAAAGGTTTTTCAATAACAGCAGTTAAGTGCAAGAACAACTTCAAATACATGTTGGTTACTTATGACAAGCAGGGAAATGAAAGCTCAAGTATTGTTGAGGTTGGGGTTTTTTAGCATTTAAGAATTCAAGTTTATAAACTGTAAAGGAAAATGTGTACCTTATCCTCCTGGCAATCAAATTGGTAGGCAAGAAAGAAGAAAAACAAATCATTTTAAAAAAAATATCCATTTGTGCTGCAGCTGTTCAACCTAACAAGCAGAAGCAATATGCAAACTGGCCGTTAGCCATCCCACAGGTCGTATTTCCCTCATGCTCATAACTGCTGTAAAAACAACACACTTATATCCACCATTGCTGAGAATAAGTAATTCAAGGATTTACTGCTCAAGTATTTCTCTACAATGTTCTAAATATTACAGAAAAACAAGTTTTGTTTTCTTTATAATTAATTATTTAAAACAAGATATGTATACCTTCATGCATCACAGATTTTCAATTTATTTAGGACAAATCTAAACATAACTTGCAGGAGGAAAGGGAAGATGACGTATCTGTTCATTCCTTGCTGCGGTTATGGAACAGTAGGTAGCTCAGTTCAGTGGAAATAACTAGTTCCTGGATTTATGTGATACCTTTTCAGGTTGCATGACTCTCAGTTTCAAAGCTATTGCTTCCCTAAATATCTGACCAGAGTTAGAGCTTTTTAGAAGATAGTGCTTGCTATCTACTCTTCTCAACACAAACACATAGTACCTACCAAGCAATAATAGGGGATTGACATATCTTCATAGGTCATCTTTATGAAAAGTTATTGATTTGCAATCATCTATGACCCTGCGTAGATTTAGAAGAAATTATCCCTTGTACCTCCCACTGAACTATTAATTAAAAAGAATTCCTGAGAACTACTGTAAATTTTCCAGTCAAACACCACACTCACTAGAGAAACGATACTGCTCCAAATGAGAATTATTTCTGCATTGTTAAAGGAGCCTGGAGAGATCCTGGCACGACCACTGGTATCTGCCAGCCTGGTGCAATCAATATGGTATCTTCACATGAATGCTGGTACACAAACCCAAACCCAGTTTATTAAGCCAATCTCCCAATTTGGACTGCTGTAATTTGTGCAGTAATAATGGCTCAATGGATTACACTTAGAAAGGCTTTCAAACCTATACCATTTTTTTCTGCCTTTTCAAGCACACTCTTCAATTAAATAAAGCATGTCAGTGATGCAATGTCACTTTACTACACAGTGCATCTGCTGACTATTATTTACCTTGGGCTGAATAGCCTCTTTCTGGCTCACAAGCTGAGACCTCAGGATGAGGACTTCTTCCTTGCGTACTTCAAGCTCTTCACTTACTGAAGTCAGCTGGTCCAGGAGGACTCTATATGCAGGGGCACCAGGAGCAGTTACCTCTGGAGATCGCGTTTCTGTGAGAGCCTTCTGCAGCTCGTTCAACTCATTCTTCAGTTTTTTATTCTCAGATTCAAGTTCTTGACGCTGCAAGAAATAGGGACAGTTCTGTCACCCAGCAGCATTCCAACACGCCTGTAAACCACAGGTACAAAACTACGGCTAGAAATGATAAAAACGATGAGTAACTGCAACAAATCAATCAATCTCTCCTGTATCCCTGGCCTTTTGACTACAGTGAATAATGCCTGGGAGGATTTCACTAACAAGGCTAACCTTTTCTCTGAAGTGCAAAATCAGAACACATATACATAAATCATATAGATTTGATGGGAAAAAAATTATCAATCTTTTTTTCCTTTATTCTTCCCTGTACAAAAAAAATAAAAGTTCACAACAAACAATGGTCAGTAGGCTGAGAACATTCTGCATCATTCAGTGGTATTAGGAAATACTTTTAGTTTTAGTGGTCTAAGGTACACATTAATTTAAATAATGCGTTTGGAAAAGAGGGCTACATTTATCACTTTATTTTTTCTCAAATTAACTTGCAAGCTGTACTAAGTGTTACAACAGAGAATTCCCCCTGTTTTAGGGGATCTTTTTGTTCTGCAGCCCCAGTCAGACGTTCTACACCTCAAAAAGGGCAATCCTACAATAAAATGATTGCTGGGGAATTTTTGTTCTTGTTTGTCCAGCTAATATTCTGAAACAGGAGGACTGATGTAATTTTCTATGCCAGCACCTACAATTGGTGGCAATAGTCTCACTAGAAAATAAAAGAAACCTCAGTTTTAGAATTACCTTGAGCGATTCATACTCCAACTCTGCACCTCTTATTGGAGGCCTTTCTTCCTCCTGTGTAAGAATACAGACAAGTGTGAAAAATAAAAATCCAATCCTTTCTATTCTTGAATTTAGTTGAAGCAGAAAAAGGAAAGGGAACTGAAATTGTTCTATAAAACTGGAAAACACTAATTCTGGTACTGCTGTGTGCTTTAGTTTGAATACTGGCATTGTCTCTTTTAATTTACTTTTGATTTTGTGAGACATAATTGGATAATATAAATAAAATCATATACAAATCACACTACTGTCACTGGTAATGCAACAGAGCAGGATGAATCCCAGTATGCTCAAGAAATTAACTGGTGGAAGAGTAGTAAGAAACAATTGCCAAACTGGTTTCATATATTTGTAAGTACTTAATGGACCAAATCAGAGAAGATTTTCACATAAAATACGCTAAATATGTCTAATCCCAGTGCTCTGGCTCTGCAGCCCGGTTGAAACATTTCTTATTCTGCCTAAAATGAACAATTACTCATTCTCTCCATCATATAAGTAGATTTCTACATTGCTATTCCTTAATAAAAACAGCCTTTGTTGTTTTTTTTTTCCGCAAAGTCCCAAGCACTTTTTGTTCCTGTTAACTTCCATCAGAAGATTTAACAGACCTTGGAAAACTAATATATATACCCAGTCCCTATACTAAGCAGCAGACATAAAACGTGTGGTTAAATGAATCAAGTACTAGCAGAAGATAAGGCTTTAGTAAGAGCCAGTCAGCTTTCACACAGCTACTACTTCACAAGAAGGGATACCCTGGCATCAGCATTTGATCAGCTAGAAGGAGTCCACCTTAGCTTTAGCACGGAGAGCTTGTTCTTCCTTTCTGTCCAGTTCATCCTGCAGGGATTGCTTTTCTTGCTCCAGCTCTGTAACCCGTTTCTGCAGCTTGAGGAACAGAGACATATCCAATGGTGCCTTTTTCTCACTCGGTTCCTGCTTTAGAAAGAACAGAAGGAAGTCAAGAAGTATTCCCCTTCCACATCACAAGGAAGCACTACAGTAAGTAAAGATGGAGGAACAGACTGGGGAAAGAAGGAACACAGAAATGGTACTTGACTCTGAGAATTGACTATTGGTATCTAAAATATTTCATCAGCTGTCAAACACTATTTTAAAATAGGATGTACTAGTATAAAACATATCTAAGCCTAAAGCCTAGCAAAAGAAAGCACTAGAGACTACCTAGCAGACAGGAGGTCTATAATTAAGCGTACCTTTTATTCTTATTTGTTTGGAGGGGGAAAGGAGAAAAAAAAGTCTGTGGTTAGACTCACCTGGAAACAACTGTAAATAGAGCCGCTTTTTTATTACTTCTAAATTATTTCTACAGTAAGTTCTTTAGCTACAGAGAAATCTCTCTGCTGATTGTAGATTTACAGGTTAATTTAGTGGGATGTGACATAAAAAATAGGTACCAGAAGATATATTTTTTGTCTTTTTTCTTTTATGATGCTAATTATACAGCCTGTTCTGAGCCTAATCCACTAGCTTTGTCACTATTTTCTGGGCAAGGACCAGCATTCATGATCTGAAAGTACACTGAAATGGTCCATCAGCCATTTTGTACTTTATGAAGCGAGAAGGTCAAAGCCTTTATTATAAAGTGCACCATAAAATTCTGAAGTCTAGAAAAGGAACTACAAAATTAATATTAATGACTGTAGCAGCCAAGCAAGCACAGCCATTTCCACTTCAGCTCCTTTTATTGTTGAGGGGAAGAGTCATAAAGCACACCAACAGCACAGGAAAAAGAAAGCAGACTTTGAGTTTTCAGGCTTTACTGGTTCACATTGAGATGCACCCTAGGTTTTAGTGTGGGTTTGTATCGTTAATCTGTATCGTTAGCCTAGAGTCAAACTGGAGTTTGAAATCTTAAGGGGTTAAACAAATACAGATTTCATCTTCCCAGTGCTGCATTTATTCACATTCTCGTATGAGTTCATTTTTTTCATCTATATCCTAAAAACCAAACCTGGCTCTAGAACAGCAAGTCAGTAAGTCTGTTAGCCAAACGAAAAGATGACATTTGGCTTGGGTGTGAAAACCAATCACATGTATTTGCACTGTCCTTTTCCTGATTATCCATGAAGGTAGGAACATCTTTCTGAAACAATTATGCAAGGTGGAAAATGTAAGAGGGAAGACAAATTATGGAAGAATCTACACAGAATATGTGTCAGCATCAATGTGTCAGGGTATTTGCATCCATAGCAGAAAATAATTTTCTGGGCAGGCTTTCAGAAACAGTAATGACAGCCTGAAAAAAGCAACTGTAGAGATAACTAACTGAGACAGAGCGCAAATGGAGAGCACTGTGTGATGGCTCACAGTTAAGAAGATCTCTAGGATGCACGGAAAAAGTTTTGCATCTGCAAACTGCCAAGAACAGTCAGACCACTGCCCTGACAGCTCTCTGCTGTGTCAGCACTCCCGCTTCTTTGGGAGGAGCCAAAAGGGGGAGTTACTTTGGAAAATACTAAGAATGGCTTGGAGTAGCAGAACACATTATTCATGATTATTATCCATCAGCTGAATCAAGAGTCACCATTTTGAAAATTTTTAAATATCCTGGGATCTGTATCACTGCATATGCAAAGGGACAGTACATTCTTGGAGTTGTATTAGTCTCTATGAAATAGAGGAAAAATGAATCAACATGAAGTTCTCACCCCCAATGCATTATCATTCCATGAAGCTACTAAGAATGTGGCTAGCCACCTTTCCACTTTTAACCCTTGAATATACAGCGCACAGACTCCTCATGAAGTCTCACTGGTTTTCTGGATTCCTACATTGTGCTGAAAAAGTGATTTGGCTTATAAACACTGGCAAGCAAATGGTTTGCAGATGCAAATCAATTGGATGGCCAAGTGTCTGGTCTATGTTTACTGTAATGCAGAAGAATTCAAAGCATACTTTCACAAAGTCTTGTTACACAGGACCACAACTAACTAGAGAATGAACTATTTTCAAAAAGGAAATGGGAAAAGCTGGATTAAAGCATCAGATATCTCAATGTAAGGATATAGCATTCACAAGCACATAGTAGAAAAAGAGATAGGAATGAGTTCAACCACTGATCAATGAAAAGTTGTTGGGGTTTTTTTTGACATTACCTCCATCCTTACTGGTAAGTCTTCTGCTTCTGTGATCTCAGAGCTAAAAGTATATTCAGACTCATTGCTACTGTGAGTTGAATCCGTTCTTTTGTGTCCAGGCTTGGGGATGTTCTGAAGTGCAAATGAAACAAATCAATACCGCTATATGGTTTTCCCTGTGACTGTCTCTTCACAACCTGTAATTTAGCTTGTAACATTTGGTGTTATTTCACAGCTCTCAAAATCTATAAGAAAAGATTTTTGACTCTGGTTTCTCATGCCACCTAAAGTCTATGAGTTCACAATCAAATCTTTGGAGACAGGTCAGATCCTATACCATCGAGTATTGCTGCACAAAGCAGAATCAAGCAACAATACAGCATTCTATGGGAAAGAAAAGCTCAGTTTACAGGAAGCACAGGCAGTAATTCTCTAACTTCCCAGATGCTGCACTGAGGAATACTTTTTCTTCCTGTCACACAAAGTATTCCTAGAACTACTTAAAACTGAACGCTGGATGAAAGTGGTACAAACAATCCCAGCACACGTGGATAACTTCAGGGCAAAATTAAGGGCAGAGAGCATGTGCAATACCACTAGGGAAGTCAGAGCAGTAATTTAGCCTTCTTCACAAAAGTGAAAATTAAAATAAAATAAAATACAATACAATAAATCAACCACAAATTTTAAATGTATTTGTTTTGGCTGAGCTAATCTAATTGATCAATATTTAGAAGGACAAATTCTTTTCAGGTACAAGCCACCACCATACAGCTGACAGCAGAATCAGTTACTAACTTATACCACTAGATTCTGCCTAAACACATTTGTGACCAGTTTTTTTTGTGCATATTTCTCCTATGTTTAGCCACTTACCACCATTAAGTTCATTTCATCCTTGAGATCATCATATCGCTCCTCTAAACGGCTGAACTCATTCAGCAGGTTCTGGTACCGTAACCGTTCATCATTCAGATCTAGCTCGAGCTGTTTTGTTTCCTCCACTAGCTTCTTTTCCATCGTCTCTGCCACAGAGAACAAGAATCCAAAGTGAGAACTCCAGTTCTACCTACCGTGCAGTGCATCCATCCTGGAGGTACAGGCACGTGTCTGCACCAGGAACACAGACAGTGAAAGAGTCTGCTGTTTGAAGCTGGTGCGTGGTATTTGTGCTTCTGTAGGCAAACATTAAAGTCAAATATATGAAGGACCAAAGCATTTCTTGTAGGAACCACAGAAGGGTTCACTCAGTCAAGTTAGCTGTTCTGCTAATACCTTGCCTTAGTAATTCCAGGAGGCAGGAGGAAGGGGTACTAGCCCAGCGCGGCATTATGTAAAAAGGAAAACATGAGACACTTTACACCTCAAGCACACTGACCCCCCTCATCGCAGCTGCCTCCACTACAGCCTTCGTATCTAGAGTCATGCTCTTCTGGCTGCCGTCTACATAGTCACAGCAGCCAGAAGAGCTGCGGTAGATTAACTGTATTGAATATCAGAGCCTTCTTTCTAAAAGTAAAAGGCTTTGTAACAGTCACCCTTACCAAAAAGATCCCAACCCCCTAGGATTTCGTGGAAACTCAAATAGTAAATAAATCTGATGCACGTGAGTTCTTAAAACAAAGAAAAGAAACTACTAAAATAAAAAGGAATGCAAACTAAGGTAAATCTATAGAGTAGAATGTTGCTTTGCAAGGTAACATGAAGTAGAAAACCTGAGCGAAAAGAACAGAGCCAACCTGTTATTTCCCTCGCCTGGTCATGGATGCGGCGGTTCAGCTCCTCCTTTTCTGTTTTCAGTAACGTGTTCTGCTCTTTCAGCTCCGATACCAGCTACAAAGGTCATAAAACATTTGACTCAGAATGCAGTTCATCTTTCATCAGTAGCTCTAACAGCAACAACATCCTTGTAAGAGTTTAAATACTTAAACTTTTATTCAGAGAATGAAATCAGTAAACTAAGTAATGACACCTTCATTTCCCAAATTACGTTCCCTAAATACGTCCCACTGCAAATTTCCCAGGATGTTCTGCACTCCACTTCTGATCAGATGCCAGAACTGCCTTGAATCACTCCACTGTGCCATAACATTTTTCAGTAAAGTCCCAAAGATGTAATTTACACCTTAAAATAGAAATATTCCTAAAATAGGAACAAATTTGGCAGTAGTGCTGTGTATTCCATTGTATTGGGTAACACCATAATCTATCACCTTGCTTCTGCCCAGAAGTTGTGCCACTTTAACCGTGCCCAGGTTTGCGGTTACTCATTTGTCTCTGTGGTTACTATTTATGATTACTAAAGCATTCACTTTGCTTAATCAATTAATAGTTTTCCTTATGTTTATCTGGTCTTGAAATGTATCCCTGCAGCATCACATAATGATGGAATGGCTCTTCCAATATGTGAAACTTGCACCGTTATCAGCAAGTAATCTTGTCGGGAAACAACCTGTTTGATATGTTTGTGGTTAAAGCAGAGATAAGGGGTTAGTCAAAACCTGCTGAACTAGACAGTGCATGCATACATGTGTTTAATAGGCTAATTGTTTAAATTAGTAGGATAAGCAGGTACTGTTGAATACTGTGTATGGGACAGATCTCTGATATCTATGTGATTACAGTCTCTAGGAAAGTAAAATGATTGCTTTTTATGAATGTGCTTCTTCTGACTAATTGAGGAAGCTTAAGTGTTTCGATTTGCAGATACTTTCAATATCAAAATCTGAGTAGATTGAATACATGTATTTACATACAATATATAGATCTAGTACATTCTTCTACCTTCACAGCTGTACTTATTTAGGTATCAAGCCTATTTAGAAAAACATAAAGGTATAACATTGCTGAAAAATACTGTAAAAATATCCGCCACACAACTGAAGCAATTAAGCCTGAGTAAAACCTGAGTGGACATCAGACCTCTATAAATCTTCTCATGCACCTGAGGCTGCATACTCGCCTGCTCGGTTTCATGTTTGTATTTGTCTGCCCATTCCTCAATGGTTTTCTTCTCAGACTGAGTTTGGTGCAGCTCCTTCCGGAGCTTGGCAATCTCCTCCTGAAGGCTGAGGACACGGTTGGTCGCGTTTTTGGCCTCCTCCTCACTCATCCGAAGCCTTTCCACGTCACTCCGCAGCTTCTCTGTCTCCGTACTGTACGTGACCTCCAGGTTGCTCAGCTTCTCCAGTAGAGATTTGTACTCTTTGTTCTTTGCAAAACACAACACAGACATGGCAGCTGTTGGAGAAGTTCTAGTTTAAGGGAGCCTTCTAGTTCCCTACAGAATATACCCAAATATAGGAGCAAAAGAGCAGCTTCCCCATTTCAAAAAGTTTCACTCTGTTTTCGCAGCACCGCTTAACAAGGTGACAGAACAGTCCAGTCTCTAAGCCTGCACATTAACATTCCAAACTAAAATCAGACGGGGAGCCCACATGCACCAAACATGATCACCTCTATGGAAAGCTCATGAATATTTCATAGCTTTTGTTCATGGAGTGTTTGGCACCTTCCCCTTAAACAGAGCAACTCATGTGCTTCAAATGAAATAGTGACATTAAGGGAGTAGATGTTTTCTCTCAGTGCTGCTGAGAGACACAAATGGATGCTTTACTGTTCCAGTTCTACTGTGACCTCCCTTTCTCTTGTATCAATGTTCTTGAGCAGAAAGGAGAACGGATACATTACAATGAAAATTCAGTGCGTTCTTCTGTGAATGCCCACAGTGCTACTGAGAAAGGTAATACAAGATTTCTAAACATTTTCCCTGAGGCCAGGGGGCTTCTACCTGCTCATCAATTTTTCGCTGCAGCTGCATGATCTTGTTCTCCAAGCCAATGTGAAGCTTCTTGTAGCGTTCTACAGACCGGGCCTCTATCTTCAGTTTCTTTAACTCCCTCTTGGCCATCATGCGCCGGTAACAGCATTGCAGGTAAACAATTGCCTTCAGGGTCCGACGGTAGTGCACTCGAGCCAGCCAGCCTCTGACATGTTTCTGAATAATAATAGACTTGTGCTCCCGAAGCATCTAGAGTTAAGTAAAAACACCAAAAGGGGTATTAGATTTGCAAAGTACACCTGCTCAGTTAAACAGACTCCATAATGAGAAGTGTAGAAATGATGTACAGAGTCCTTAGCATGAAAAGAGAAACTTCTGGCAAAGAGTAACAAAAATAAAAAATGGAATTAATTTAAACAAAAAAGAAGAGGAAAAGAAGACAGGAATAAGGAAGATGACAGGGAATAAAATGAAAAGGAGACAGAAAGAAAAACATGGAAAGAAAGAAGTGGAGGCACACTGAAGAAGCAGGCATGCCTTTGTGTTGATGTCAGATCCACGTTAATTACAAAAACATACTGTACCTGTTGGCAAGATTACAAATACAATCTTTTTTTTTTACTTCATCTTTAGACATCATTGACATGCTGCACAGGATTCACCAACACAGACTTTAAAATTACTACGCCTGACATGAAATGCAGCTAGTACACACTAGAACCCAGAGTAAATTGTAATAACTGTTAAAACCTGCAGCTGTAGTCTAGCTCACCAAACTACAAATTCCAGTCAGTTTTCCTTCTTTTTTTTTTTTTTTCTTTTTCTTTTTTGACATATCTTAGACTTGCCAGCATGGAAAAATCTCCATTTATTCTAATCAGAAATTTTATATCGTAATAATTCCAACTCATTTCATGGCACAATTTTCAGCCATAGCTTTGAGGTGTTTAAAAAAAAAAAAAAAAGTAATAATTTTTAAGAATAAAGGTGAAGAATGCCAGCAACCTTCATCAGTGTGTTAGCCAGAGACTTCCACTAAGAAGAGTCTGCTACTTGTTTTTGGGTCCTTGACCCACTGATTCAATCTGAGATGCTCCAAGTCTGGAGCACCTGAATTCCAGCAGACCACAGCTAGGCTCGGAGAGCCTGCCCAAACCCACGAGGCTTCCAGGACTCAGGGAACTTGACAGTTCACCTAAAAGCTTCTGTAAATCAAACAGTTTACCCTAAAAAACCAATTTAAGATTTTATGTTACTTCCTGGATTTGATAGCTTAAAGATCATATGCAGTTCACATTCTTACACTGATTTACCACAAAGCTAGTAAGACAAACTGGTAGGGTAACAATAATTTTATTATTTTCTACTTCTCAGCAAATAAATTGAAATGTGTTAGAAGTGTTACACATTTCCAGATCAGTGAATTTAAAAGGTTCACTGGCAAAGCGGCAAGATTATAAGATACACAAACTTCCTCACTTGGTATTTATTTCTGAAGAAAAAATGAGACTTGAAATACCAGCAATTGGTTAAACAGCACAGCCAGGTAAGGAAATCGCTCTCTCAAAAGTACAGTGAGATCAAAAGCCAAAGTCCTTCTGAGTGCGTGTCACACAGTCAGCATTCCTGCCTCCTCCTTACACATTTCCCGGAACAGGCCCTTCGGTTACACACGGGTGCCCGAACAGCCCAAACCCAACCAGCTTTCAACAACACTTTCCTCTCACGTTTGAAAGCTCCCTCAAGTCCCATAAAATACCTCCATCGTGCAGGGACGGTGCTCATCTGCCAGTGAATTCTTACACCCATGCCATCCAGTGAGGAAACACACCGCTCCAGTGTAAGGTGAGAGGATCAGAAAAATTACTTAATTTACCAGGTATTTCCCAGGAAAGCTTATGTAAAAGCTGTGGAGGAACTAAACTCCTTGTGAAGCTGAGAAGCACATCGCAATGTCTTGGTCAGAAGCTTTCCCCAGGATGTGTGAAATAGATGATTCAACCATTTTAAATTCCTTGTATTAGTCATGTGACTGCAACACATGCCCTCTCTTCTAACAACAACAACAACAGGTACCTTTCACAATCCTAACGAACAACACCTGTACCGTGTAGTCCAACCTCACGGCTCAGCCCAGGTGTGCCGCACGGGGCAACCCTTCGGTTTCACTCATTTGCAGCCATCATGAAGTTGGGAACAGCAGCGTTTACCTTGCCACGGCAGGCACAGCCTGTGCTTCTCCTCCTGGCCAGCCCCGTATCCCAGCTTCAACAAAACCCCACCTCAGGAGGACACCGCAGATGCACTTCTCAGAACGCGGTGGTTTACCGTGGTGAACAACTCACTGCTCGAGGGGGGATACTCCCTGACAGGCAAGTCCGACCACCCCTGCCGGGGACCCCTCCAGAAATCTGCCATCTCAATTAAGAGGCAATATAACAGGTTTATAAAACTCCGTGCTACAGGACAGATGGGGCGTGTTTCACTTCAGGCATACAGGATCGTCTCCCGTCTTCCTAAGGGTGGCTTTTAGCCCACGGATTGCTGTGACCCACGTCTCACTTTGTCATATCTGTCAGATTGTACCTTATATAACCTCACAGCGTAAAATACGGTTTGTAATAATGAAAATGGTAAGAATTCCAATAAAAAGGCAAGCAGATACCCGCTCAAAAGAACAACCAAGTCAAGCACGGGGATCTTACTCCTTAGAAATTCTTATCAGGGATTACTTGTTTTCAAACTTGCTGGTTGGTGTATGTTAGAATGCTGTAATTTAGACACATTCACATGTGACTGCGTAGGCAACTTTAACAGAAATGAAAAATACACAGAAACCTCAAATATAAGAGAGAAACACATAGAACATAAGCATTAGTTGGCTTTTGGTTATAAGCCCTCAATGTTTACCTGCTTGGGAAAAAAACAGAACTCTTTTGGCTAACTTTTCAGCAAAACACAGACTGACTTTTGAGCCTAGTTAAAACAATTCATGTAGACAAAAGTGCCATGAAACATGCTGGCATTTTGTAATTTAACCATCTGAATCATAATTCTGTTTCCAGCCCTGTAAACACTGAAGAACAAATTCTAACTTCTCAATTGAATTTTTATTTTTCAGCCAAGCGTGATTAGGAAAATATTATCAATATCACTAGCACAGGGTTATATCAATTTCTCTCCAAAACAAAACCAACATCAATACATTTAAAAAAACCCTAACAAATAAACAAACCCAAAACCATGCTTAAATTTTAACCTCCTGTTTCTGTGGGTATCTCTTTGCTAACATTAATCGTCAGTACATTCCATCAGCCATTTCAGAATCACTGAAATTAGGGATGGAATAGGAACAGCACATCACAGATGTATATTGATGTGAGCAATGCTGATTTGGACTCACGGGGGCACATTCACACAAGGCCATTTTCAGTATTTATTGTAAGTGCCTAAACATTATATGTAACAAATGAAAAAGTAAGAAATGCTGAAAATCGGTCAGACTCTCCACTGACTGCACTGAAAGTCTAGGTACATCCATATTAGATGACAATGTGAGTATCTCTAAAATGACAAGTTCACTGATTGCAGTATCAGATCTTTTTAATTTCCAGGTGCTGTCCCTCAGTCCCTCAATCCGTGCTGTGTTATTTTGTTTGTGTGTTATGAGTAACAGCACGCACAGAAACAGTTCTGATTCCCAAGGGAATACCACAGAGCAGCTTCATCCTGAATGTATGTGGTAATAAAGCTAGAGTGAAGAAGTAAAACATGACTCCTTACCATTTGGTACTTGTTCCTGGCCATGTAACCCCTTAAGAGAGCCTGAAGAGCAATAGTAGCAGCTCGCATGCATTGGTATCTTTTGCGGACCACATACATGCGCTGGAACTTCTGAATGGTGATGGCAGCCCGTGTTCTCCTCAAGAACTTGGCATAGCTAAGCAGGAAAAAGATTACCTGTAATTATGTTTTCCAGTGCTTGAATGCTATTTTTTTTTCACATCCTATAACATTACTCTCTTTCTCAAGAGCTAGACTTTCTACTTCCGTTTCTTCCTAACGCTGCCAGTGATACAGCATATTTACTTGCTATTCTACCTTATGGTAGTACACAGAATGACAAATTATCAGAAACCTTGCAAGGTTTTACAGAGAAATGTTTTCACTTCCTCTGAGAACTGTGCTGTAGAACTGAGCAAATACACTCCGCTTAACTTCTCATCGGTTTTTCTCCAGCTTTAAAGCTATTTCCACTATGCCACCTTCCAGACCTCCTCTTCTAACCTCAACCTGTAGAAAACATTCACCTGTGTTTGGTCTTCTCAGCAAGACAATTACACAGCATCTTGACATAAGCCTGTTTCCAAAGGTTGATCCTTACAGTCTTTATAACCACCTTGTCTTTGAATACCATCCATACTCCTACCCTTTTCTCAGACCCATCCATGGCCACCCCTCAGAAGTCAATCCAAACAAATGACTCTGATGTATCTCCCCTCACAGCTGCACCCTGGCTGAGGAATGGCTTCTCCAGCAGGACAGACAGACCCAGCTGGGAGGGCACATGGAAACTGGGCAATAAGGACTCAGCCGAGAGTTCTGCTTTACCTCACCTGCAACATACCTCCTAGTACTACTTGTACGCTGCTCCCACTAATGACGTACTGTTCTAAGTATCACACAGCCAGGGTGCTACTGTCCTCTCAGGAAGGTCAAAACCAGACAGGACAGACATACTCATTATATTCAATTTCCTTCATTTCCCTGGAAAATCATTTCCTCTCAGCCAGTAGAGGAAGGAGAGAACAAATGTTTCACATTTAAATGTCCTATTTAAAGGGATCTCAATTGAGGCTAGTGTGGGTTTTCCCATGAGCATTGCTTACCAGCGTGCTTGGTACCCTCTGACATGTCTCTGAATGGTGATGGCAGCCTTCCTCATACGCACGTACTTCTTTCGCATCAGCCAGCCTCGGATCGTCTTTTGGATACGGATACAGGCAGCTCTCAACTTATCTGCCCTTATTTTTTCCAGATAGGCTACTTGACCAGCCCGGAAAAATATTTTTGTCTTACCAAACTGGTACTTATCCTTGTCCTATTTTCAGAGGTAAAAAGAGGATCAGTTACAGCATTAAATGTTAGTGCATTAAAAAAAGGCATTAAGGGCTAAATGAAAGCACAGTTAGTAAAGAGGCAAAATTATGTGTATAATATTTCCAAGTACACCTAGACTTCATTTAAGTAGTGGAGGAGTGTATTTTCTCTGTATGATTCTGTTAACAAATTAATACAAGGCCACAAGCACGGCCTAAAGAAGTACTGTGCGATTTTTGCTTAGACAAGAATGCCACGAAGATTATAACAGACGCGGAAGGCTACGGGAGGTGACAAAGAGGATGAAAGCAAATACAGGCAACACACATGTACAATGTCCTGTTTAAATTGGAGATAACCCCTCTGAATGGTCCATCTTAAAACGTATTACGCAGCACAAACCAACCCACTGGGGATTCAACCATGTACACATCATTTACTGCATTTACTAAGGCAGAACAAAGCATCTTGGTGCTGCTCAGACACATCTGAAATTTCAGAACTAAACCAGAAAGAGAGGAATATTCTGTCACTATAGGCTATAGTACTCCTGGGAGGGAAAACCTGAGAATATACAAAGGTACACTGAATAAAACTGATTTTGTTGATTGTTTGATGTTAAGTTAAAAGGAACTGCAGTCAAAGAGCTACAGCTTAGGACACATTTAACACTATACATTAACACTATAAATGCAGACACATGCATATAAACCAAAAGATTTTCGTTGTCCACCCAATGACACAGAATTTAAAAAGCTGAGTCCCAACCTGCCTGCACAGTATTTATTTGTTTCCATAAACGTCCTAACATTGGCATTGCACCACAGCAAGGTAAGCGTTCTTGCTTTTGTATCCTCAGTAATTTTTTTAAGTTTTTTTTAAAAAAAACCCAAACCAGTATCCTTGGTCTTTTTCTGTTCCTGACACTTCTGAATAGGTCTCAACTAGCCACCTTCCACTAAGAACTGGCCGGCACTGTCTCTTTGGAGCCTGCCTGTTGCCTGCGGTTCACCAGTTCTTAAGAAAACCCAAGAAACCCATCAGTGCAGGTGCAAAACCAGGGGTGTGGATGGCATAGCCTGGGAATAGGGCTGCAACTGGATGTAGAAGGTAAAGCAAGAGGCTGCCGAGGCACGGGGACAGCCACAGCGCTAAGCAGGGAGACAATGTCACGAGGATGAAAGGAGTGAAAAAGGTTGACTTCAGCGCAGGAGCTGAGGAGCGGTGAGAAAGGCACAAACACGTACACAGACAGAAACACCTCCACATTAGAAAACCTCCAGATAACTATACCTTCCTTCAGCTGTGGTTAATGCGTCTTGCCGTTAAGCAAGGTAAGGCTCACCCTCAACCCACCCACACTTAAAAAAAATCACTGTCTTCCTTTCCTGTGATACACTGGGAAATTCTACAGTTCCTGCGCCAATATCGGCAGTTCAGTACTCTGTAGAAGTGCTACAACAGCGTGGCGATGAGGGGTAAGCAATGCTATCTTTACTCCTTCAGATTCCAAATGCTCTCAGCACTAAGTCTGGTACCAGAATCAGCTTCTCCAGGACATTTTTACACGTCTGCTTTCGGTCACTAAGGACATCTCTCTGCTTCATCAGAACACGGTAACGGCTGAAGAACTCTTGGTACGTCCACCTGTCCCAAAAACAGAGACAGTGTCAGTCCCAACAATGAGTAATTCTCTTAAAAAGAAGATCTGCAGCTGAAAGCAATCTAAAAAGTGGCAAACACACCTGGAGGGGAAGCCAGCTGCACTGATTCGGATGGTCTCCAGGACACCACAAGCTCTCAGCTGCTGCACTGCCCGCTTTTCATCAAATCTACATAGGAATAAAAACAGCCTGTGGGTGTGGGGCTACTTCTGTATTACATGGGACCTCTGGCCCTGTGCACACCCAGGACAGACGTGGCACAGAGAGGCAGCAGGGGTGGGATGTGGTTAACAAGTCCCGCTAGTGCTTCTGCAACTCAGCGCTAACAGAGGACAGCCTGACCAGGGAACTGCCTGAGCCTGTCGGCTGCTGCAAGCTGCTTATCCTGTCCTGCCTCCCGCTGGCCTGCCCAACAGCCATGGGAGCCTTTGTGTGCCCGGATTTTAAGCAGACTTCTGAGAAAGGCTCTAAGTGAGTTCATACATGAAAAAAAAAAAAAAAAAAGATAAAGAATGACACTGGAATCTGCAAAAGCAAATTCCAGCAAATGTCAAATGAACTCAGGCAGTGCAAACTGCCAGTCACATTTAAAACAGCCAGCAATTAAAATGCTAGTAATTTTCCTCATATATTACCATTAAAAAAGAAAAAAAATGCATCAGGAAGTATTTCTCCTTCTGTTCATCCCAAAACAGCCCCTGCTGTACCATGTACACATACACAGTGGGTTCTTAACAAGAGAAAGCGGACCCACCACCCCTGTGTGAGCACGGTTTAGCAGAACCTCAGTCCGCGAGGCTTTGGGCAATCCCCTGCCATGCACAGGCTACACAAACCTATGTGAACCACCTTACGTGAATGGAAACTTGAAGTCGTTAGGCTTAATACAGCGCACGTAGTGTGGAGTTGTAGCGTTCAGGGTTTCCATCAGCAGATGAAGAGAGTTTCGAAACTTTTTGAAAAAGAAAAAACGGAAAACCATCAGGGAATAGCCTCAATAAGCTCAGTCATGTTTGACATAACCTCAGGAAGTGGACCTAAGGATATTTTCTTATTTGCAATAATCCTTTCAGTAATAAACACCAGCTTGTTTTTGTTATGGTAATAGATTTTCATTTCATTTCAGGTATCATCTTTGGGTGAATTACGTTATAGTGAGACAGTCTTTACAGGAGCAAAGCTGTGACAAGTTACAAAAACATGGGATAGACGAGTTATTTTCAGCTTCTGACTGTATCATGTACCCCGATCTTTGTCTAATCCATCTCTTCATGACAAAATCTCATGGCATATTATTGAATAGTCACATTATTTTAAATAAATTTTAAATCAAATTTAAAATCAACAGAGGGGAAAAAAAAAAAAAGTATTAGTTTCTTCAGCTCCACTGATCCCAGAGCTACACGTCAGATCTACTGAAAAGAGCCAGTATCTGAGAGTTTTAGGAGCTCGACTTTCAAAGAAGTATCAGGACCACAAATACCTAATGTACTGCAGTATATTCTTCTAAGCACAGAATACCCTAATAGATAAAGAAAACTACAAAAACATGATTGAAAACATGTTTTAAAAGTCTTAGTATGGATTTCCCTCTTTCTGTTGAACTCATGATTCTAAGCCAACCTCTATTTCTACACAGAATACGATAATGATCACTTTTGTATTAGCTGTCTTCAAAATTTATAAATTAATATACATGGTTGATTTATAGTAGTAGTATGGGAGTACCCCTAACACTTCAACTCATAGATTCAGTCTGACAACAAAACTGCCAGCCCCAGGATACAGTCTGTTTGCAAAATCAGAGATGAAGCTCAAATTAAAAAGATAACTGGGCAGGGGTTTTCATGCATCGATTGCAGAAGACTGGAATTTGCAGCCTGTACCACAAACATGTGCCAACCAGATTTGCATTCTGTACAGTAGCATGAATAACTATTCCCATTCCCACCCGCAGCCTGACATGATTTGCTTCAGGAAGGTTATAGAGAAATTATGAAACTCCAAACCAAACATTCTCTGAATTCCCTGATTCTCACTTAGCAGTGTGACTAGCTCATGACACTGCACAGACACTGTGCTAACATCTTTGTTAGGGAATTAACAACCACCCAAGGCAGTGGACAAAGCCAAGGCATTTTTTTGTGATTTTATTAAAACTCTGAGCACCCAAGAGTTGTGGTTGGTTCATCTTCAGGAACTGGCAGGGGACCTCGATACAAAGAACTGATGCCCTCTGAGAGCTAATTTGTATTCCAGGCTCTCCTACAGTAACACAAAGAGTTATTGACACAGAAGTGGACAGCCCTGGTGCAAGCCCCAGGCAAAAGAAGAATGCCACTGCTCACTACCAAAGTGGTACAGGCTGGCAAGTAAATAAAAACCAGGTACTAATCTGCCAAAAAAGTTCCCCTTGGCTGCTGCATACTGTCTGAGGGACAGTCCGTCATATATAAAGCACGGACTGGGGACATAACCATCTTGAGAAAACATCTGTTATTTCTCTGTGGAGTGAGAAGTAACAAAGAAGTGAGTTCTCCAGCCATACTGATCTGCACAGTTCTAATTTAATTCTGGCACATACGTGTGGATATTTTATGTTTAGCCCATTGATAACTGGAACCAAGTTTCCCAGTTGACTGAACTCCCACTTTTTATTTGAGTCAGACGATGTGCCACATGATCAAAAAGACCCAGTGTAAGATTTTCGAAGCTTCACAGCATCCAGCATGTTAATTCTATTTTAAAAAACATGAGTTTTGGTTTTGGCACCACAGTAAGAACTGAGCTCCCTGAAACTGTGGCCCAAAATGTATTAGTAATTAGGGTATACTTGCTCCAAACTGTAAGCCATAATCAGCTGCACCTGTCTCAAAATCACAGAGCATCCCAAGAAGCACCAGCACACCTTGAGACCTATGAGACAGAGGGAGGCAGAGGGAGACGTTATTTAATAGAGTTGCATCTTCAAACTCACCTGATGTCCCACAGTTTTCTTATGCTCCTTGCTGGCTTGGCCTGGCCTGGCCTTGGCTGGTTTTACAGCCGTTCGAGACAAAGGCACGCGCCCTGAAGGGGTTGCTGATGTGGGACTGAGGACCTTCTCCTCGTCCTGGAATAACTCTGGTAGCAGCTTAAACTGGTATAACAGCAGAAAAAATATAGAGAGTAAGAATCCAGCAAGTGATTGCCCCCATTTGTGCTTAAGGTAGGTAGAACCCAGGCTCAGTTTTTGTAAGCACTGTGGTTTTGCCAAACTCTACATGGGGACAATGCAAAAAGCATTCAAGCTAGTAGTATAGTGAGAGGGCCATGATTTAATACTAAAAATTCTGTGAGTTTGATCAGTGAGTCTCCTTCTGAAGATAAAATTCTGATTTGAGTTTTTCTTCATAGAGCCAGCAATAGCTTCCATGTGAGACTGTTAAGATACTGACAGCAGTTTCATAAGTACCAATTGCAATTATATACGGCTGCGCTGATCTAAGAAAGAAACAATAAGGTCCTTTCACATTCCAGTGGTGCATCAGACATCTTTGTGGTTGAGAAATATCTAGGACACTGAATAACCCAGCCAGGCAACAAAGTATATTCCTGCTTTATCGCTCTAAATTGAAATAATCAACTTAAAAGAGGAACCACCAACTTAAAAAAAAAACATTAGCCAAATTTATCTGACTGAAGATCTACTCTCAGGTCAGTGGGAGTGGAGGAAAAACCTAGAACATCTTTTCAAATATCACACAGGGCTTCCAGTTCCCTTTCTCTAATGGCTACAAAATACACCCATATATAATAGCTGCTTTGAAGTAACTTGTAACTAAAAATAACACCACCAGGTCTTTCCACTGACAACTACAGCACTTTAGAAGCATTATAAGAGTAAGAAAATCTGAACTTCTCTACCTGTCATTGAATAATCTTTTATCTAGCATCTGTGCATTTTCTCCCAAGAGATAGGAGCATTCAATTTTCAGTACTAGAAAGTGCTTGAGCTAAGTACAACCTAAAAAATAAAAAAATTGGGTTTGCCTTATAAAACTTGGTGAGCATGCACAATATCAATGAAACATGCTGTGCAACAAAATGGTGCTTGTGCTCTGTGGTTGTGCCAGATGGGCTAGCAGAAGGCATCAAACGTTCCTCAGTAGCATCCAGCACAGCACTCTAGCATAATATAATGACTACGAATGCTACAAAGGTATCCTAAATTCCTGAACTAAAAAAAGGAGTATCACAGCTTAGCTTTATCTCACTTGAGTCTGCTGGATTAGGAGCATGATGACCTTAGATTACCTCTGTAGCTGGTGGAAGAATGGCATTTCCAGAGGGTAGCTTACTCCGCCTCCTTCCACTGACTCAACAAAGAGTTGAGGATGACTGGGCCACCACCACCTTGCTCAGCTGCGCGCGGTCAGACAGAGCAAGTCACTATGCCCAGGCATCTGAGCTACAGAGCCAAGCCTTTCCATCCCACACAGAAACTTATCTGAATGCAATATGCTTTGTTTGAAACTCCTGATGCTCTCACACAGCTGGGGTGGGGGTGGGAAGGGGGTCCCCAGTGTCTCAGTTGCAGATGGATGAGTTCTTTAAGCCTTATTCCCTTTTTCCAACCCTGGGAAAATCTGCCTGTGGTGCATTTCAAAGGCACCACTTTCATAGACGCGGCCCCCAGTTCCTGCATGCAGAAGAAAGGAGCAATGCAGGGCCTTCTGCAGCACAGGCCCGCAACAGGACAGCGTTGCTGAGATGAGCCACTGTTGGGGCCTTCAGGTTTTCATTTGATTTTGGTTTTTAGTATCTTATCCATTTTCCTTGTTTTGCAGAAGAGTAGGAGTGTTCCAAGAAAGGGAAAACACTGATCAAAGGGCAGGTAATTCACGTGGTAGAAAACAGGCAAGCAAGCATTCTTCCCCTGTAATTTTTTCAGACTTAACACACATGCTGCTAACAACCTTACAGATCGTTTCTTTCAGTACAGAGCCACAACAGAAGATTTCAACAACACGCCAGTAACAAGCATAAAAGCTGAGGACTGTTGTATTGCTTTCATGACACATGCATGGAAACTGAACTAGTTGAAAGAGGTCCTGGGGGTGGATTTATAGAGAAGGCCAAAATAAATAGCTAAACACTACGGTGCCTGCCAAGAGCAGTCTGTGTCATGCACTTTGGAGAGCAAAGAAGCATTCGAGCTGTATGTGAGAGTGAGCATGGGCAGGATGACAGATGATGCATTCAATTTAGAATTACCTTCTGTTGAATGTGCACAGCAAACGCAGAAAACAGCAACAACAATAAAAAAAAAATCAGAAATGCAATCCCACCACAATTACAAATAAAGAGAGCCTGCTGAAAAGTAAAAATTAAACACTCTTCTTTTGAAAATCTATGTTCTTCACGGTTGATTTTTGTCTTTTTTTAAAACACTGGGTTTAGTTAAATTTACCATTAGGGAAAACCTTGTTGTTTCTTAGTGTTTATACTGAATTGACTCAACCTGCTGAGCTTGCCCAAGCCGTTACGCTCTAATTGCAGCTACATCCCCACTGTCCCTTACTCACTGGACCACATCCCCTGGAGCCCCTTGCCCCTCGCCCTGCACAGCACACTGCCACACCGCGGCACAGCCAGAGCTACAGGCGGCTGGTCCCTGCCAGTGCCCCAGGGATGCCCCTGCCTCCCACACTGCGACAACTGACTTCACGCAAACCACTTCTCTCACTGAAGAGCCTGCTGTGGTTTTTCCTTATATCACATGTTTTAATCATTTAGCTTCACATACCTGCTCAGAATAGAAACAGAAGAGAAAAATGTTGGTTTTCTAGCATGATTTTAAATAGCCTGTCCTTGATACCCAGCTTCCTGGGCCATCAGCGCTAGCAAATTCCCAACAGCCATCACAGCACAATGTCAAGTTAATTGCCTTTACATTTCAGAAGAGCACAACTAGCATTTTTGCCATTAAAAAAAGCAGATGATGCCACTGAAGGCCTGTTCTATAATACTCCTTCATGCAGTATTTTTCAATTCAGACGTTTTCTTTCCTTCATAGATATCAAGACAGCAAGTCTCTGTAAATTCTGGTTTGTGTCATGAGGGTCTACACATTTCATTCCTCCCTCAGTTTGCTTCTGAAACAAAACTTGTCTCTCCTCCAGAAATTTTCTGTTTAATTGTCAGGCCATTAGCAAAGAGCTTCTGTTTTCAGATTACAAAATTAAGGGCTTAACTCTTAACCCTTCTTATACTACTGTAGTATATTAGAACTCCTTGATGCCTTTGCAGAAAATACAGCTAAGTTTTGCGGAAAGTAAAAAAAAAAAACCAACAAACAAAACCCCACCCAAAAACCCCAAACCAATCAAAAAAAAACCCCAACCACACAATCCAAAAAACACAAACAGTGAAATCAGTCGCTAAATATAGGCTGATCTTACATGGACCAAAATTAGGCTACAGGACATTCTAAATTAATACAGATAGCCAAGTAAAACACAAACTATATTCAATTTCAGTGGATCTGATGCTAAGGGAGAAATATTTCCTGTGTTTATAAGAAACTTTATATGACACTTAAGTCAATGATTCATAACTGCAAAAGAAGAGAAAAACATCCTTATACTAACCTTACTTGATTTTAGGACCTTAATCTGTTCTTCATAAACTGTGTCTTTATTCTTTTCCAAAAAGCCTTCACATTGATATTCCACCTGAAAACCATCATTTCACAAAAGTAAGTACTAAAATATTTAATATTTTGCATAGAATTCAGCAGCTGTAACATTCAGATTTAAAACAGGTAATTCTTGTGGATGTTGAAAATATCAGCTCCGAAGTCCATCTTTTATAAACACAGATTTTCCTCAAGGAGAGTGCTTTCTGGTAAAACATAAACCGTTAAAACATATAGAGATGAATACTGTTATTGCATTATACCAGATATAGTTCACTGCTGAGAGATGCTTGTGGGAAGACAGCATGACTGAATGGTTACCGTAAAGGTGAAGAATCAAAATGTGTGTCGAGCATCTCCTTCACTGAAGTTATCAGGGCTGCAAAATTGTGTGAAATCCAGATGCAACTGAGAACAAAATCTCATCTCATTAGCTGAGAGGCAATAATAGATCTGCCTGCAGCTTATTCTGAAAATGCCTCATTTGTACTCAGAAAGACTATTTTTACCAGAAGCAATAAAAAGTCTGAATGTTGTGATAATACATAACAATCCCCTATCATAGGGCCACAGAGGCTCCTGGACCAAGAAACAACCAGAGAATCAGACAAAACCCTAGTATTTATTTCATTGTCCTAATTCAAGGCTGAACAAAACCCCAAAACTATTGTCAAAAGTATGCTAATTCTCATGAAGTGTCTCATGCTAACTCTCCAATCTTGTACCAGGAGAAGCGCAGACTATAAAATACAAGAGCAGACCCTTACAGCAGATTTGTGCTTTCACAGCAGACAGACTGACAACCATCAGCAGCCCCTCTTGCAAGACTGCAAAAAATTCCTGGGGGGGGGAAGAAGGTTGAGGATCTCCCCCAGATCTCTCCAGGGCTGAAAGCCCCCTCGGAACATCACCGTGGGTACCACTGACGTTCTTACCGCGTGGGCCAAAGCCACGAGAGGGCAGCAGAATCTCTTGCCTTCTCCCAGAGAAGATGTCAAGGCACTGAAGTCACTAACCTGCCAGCTACAGCTCTGTTTTTCCCTTCAAGATGCCTGGGTGCATTCACGTAAGCACACAGAAAAGCACAAAATGCTTAGCACAGGCAGTGCATCAGAGCGGAGAGATGAGCCAACACCTGCTTGGAGTGACTTTGGGCGTTCCTTAGCCCTCGCTGCCCAGCTAAGGCACAGGAAAGCCTTGTGGTCAAGTATTGAAGTTTAGCGTGATGGACAGTGCGTGAAATATTAATTAAATCCTTTTTGTTCTCTCATCCACCAAATAAAACAGAACTCATGAATCTGAACAGTTACAGAGGTGTCCTTGCTGCTTTCATTAAGGTAACACTAGACACAACAAGAACAGGACCCCTCTTCTACACGTAAATTCAAGAACCTGGGAGAAACGGAGGCAAATAAAGGCCTCCAACCCCCGCCACCAGCACCTACAGACCTGCTGGCAAGAATCACAGAGCTTCTCCGAACTTTTTTCAGCAAAAATGACAGTATTCTGAGGCAGCTCCTTTGTTTAACAAGACAATTATCTTAAAACAGGATTTTTAATTTTTTTATTTTATTTGAACCCGAGGAGTTGCTCAGTTTGCTGATGTATCGTGGCAGCTGAACAACACATGGACTCCACTGAAATACCCCTCACCCAGCTTCTCAGAACCCGCTGCTCACTGCCCGCGGAGAGGAGGGTAAGAGCTGCACACGCAGCTGCAGCAGTCAGGGGAAGGGTGTGTTACCCTCTCTCCTGCTTGCACATTCAGATGGCAGCAAAACCAACATCCTTTTGTTGTCGCTCATCGCTAAAACTGCAGTGAGATAATGATTTTCTATTTTGTGTATTTCCATGGCATAACTGTGCTGTGAATTGCAAATACACTAGGCTGTTAGTTTTGAAAAAGGATGGTTAGTGTTTAAAGCATGTGTCAGGAGCTCTTGATTGTGCCTCTGCTCTGCACTGCTGCCAGATCAACTTTCTTCTCCTGGTAGGGTGCACAGGCAGGCACAAATTTTGCAAGAAGACGAGTAGAGCCAGGGATGCTGCTGCCCAGCCCCTGCCTGCAACAGCTGCCCACCCCAGGATCCCCTCCCGTGCACACGCTCAGCAACACAAGCCACGGAAATAAGTAGCGGAGGAAAAGTCCTTACCTTGTCAGCAAAGTGCTTGATGATAAAAGCCTTATTTGACAAACGTGGTTTTTCAAAGAGGGCACATTTATTCAAATGAGTATTGTATAGTTTTTGGGCCCAAGTGTCATCTGAGCCTTTTGGCATCTACAAAAGAGAAGACACAGCCATTGAAATGTCTTGCAAATTTTTCAGGAGTAAAAGAAACTAAGACGACAGGGGACAACACTTTGTGGTTTGCTTTCAATCTCCAGCTCCTCAGATTTCCAGCACTGCCATGGGCAAGGAAGCCAGTAACCAGCTATGCACTGTCTAACACCCTGGACCGGGCGCAGCCCAGCAGCAGGTATAGCTGCTGTGTGACACACATGACACTAATAATGCTTCCACTGTCACACACCTGAAGGCAGGGATCCAAGAGCTACGTTATCTGACTGAGCAGCATCTCAGCGGGTCAGAACTCATCCACTCTCATTAAAGATTTCTCGTGGTGCTTTGTGATACACAAGAACCCCAGGCTGAGTTTCCAGTGAAGTAGAAGCAACACGCCGCCCCCTGTACATGGTTTGGCATAAATTAAACTAAGACAAAAGGTGAGACACCAAGTGAGAGGCAATTTGGAAAAATCTGACAGGACCAAAGCCTGCACTTGCTATACTTGGGGAAACAAAAAGTTCCCAGAGTCAAAGCAAAGGCTGATCAGAGACCCAGGAACAGACACAGATATATGATGGGGGGTGGGTGCGTGGAAATCATGACTAAACCCATTGTTTCTCTTCCCATAATTGCCAATTTTGTTTGTATGTTTTCCAAATCCTTTCAACAGCAGAGTGTCAAAGGGATGGCTGTATGCAGGTGACTTTTCCCTGTGAGGCCCCAGAAGCAGGATGGCTGGTGACCTCTTTCTCTATGAAAGCCCTTGAACACACACCTTGCACTCCTCATCCAGCAGATCCAGAATTCCCATTTTGGCCTCTATGAGGTTGATGCAAGGCTGATTGTCGTAGAAATCAATCAAGGTCCATGGTATTTGTTCCTTCATATATTCTTCCTGTTCCAGTTTAAAGACATGCTACAGGGCAAAAAGAACACAGTTTTCTGTGAAGTAAAATGCAGAATACAGCCAACTCTCACTTGAAATCAGCCTGGCACATAAATCCAGGCTGTCAAGTGACACACTAGTTCAACTGAATAAACCCTTTAACAAGTAAAAGAAAAAAAGTATGAAAAATAAATTAACTAATTTTCCTGGCCTAAACCAAACAGACTAAATTAAAGCACTTGTCCATATTCTCTGCAAATAACGTCTGTTTTTCCCTATCTTTTTACTATATTGTCCCACAATTACTGTAAGCTCTTTTACCTCAAAAAAACCCAACACAAAACCCAGAAAAAGCCTCAAGTTCAGGAACAGCAACTTACGAAGTGGGACATGCCATGCATTTATGATTTTGAAGTTAAGAATACTGCTCTATTTCAAGTAAAACTTCACTATAAATACTTTTGTGTTTCCTTGTACAAGAACAGAGCTCCATTTTCTCTTAAATGGCTGCTGATTTTTTTTCTGGGATGACGCACTACATTAAAATTTATTCTTCAGCAAAAACCTGCAAGAATGACTCTAGGAGTCTAGCACAAGAAATCCTTCAAGCAAAATTCTGTGGAAGATTTATCTGGTACAAAGATCTGTAACAATTGTACATTTACTCAAAAATGTTATCACTAAAAACCTGCACAGCTTTCATGAAATGTGCATAGGAGATGAATTAAAACTAGAGGCAAAAAAGATAATAAGATATTAAACAGGCAAACTGTGGCCTTAATAGCAGAAGCACTCTTTGAAAAAGACTGCTGACTCCAGTTATTTTAAATGATGTTTTATCTCCCATTTACATTTTAATGCATAGTAACTGCTCCAGCAGCAGACCCGAACTCGGAGCACTGTGGGCAGGGCTGGGGGCCGCCACAAGCACCCGGATCCCCGGGGCCAGCCCCCGCCACGCCTGGGCTCAACACACAAACGCCTCCCTGCAGCTTGCTGCCATGCTCTGCCAGGCAGCACACAACTGCCCTGACAAAGTGGTTTATCCCTTTTATTTCATTAGCTTAACGTCATCCTTTCCAAAGCAGCACTCCTTAACGGCACCCGCGGGAGCCATTCCCACCCCGCCGCTTAACGGCTGGCGTTACACGCCGAGTTAATTCCTGACAGGAGAGCCAACGGCAGCCTTTTGCTGGTGAGTCGTATCCAACCTAAGTCCTGGAATAAAACATAAAACCATTTCTTCACTGTAAAGGAATTAGCAATTATGTGGTGAAAGATGTCTTCAGAGCTCATTTTCCTCACGGACAGCGGGTGGCCGGGCCGGCGGGCAGGCTGCAGAGGCACCAGTGGCGGCCAGGCCATCCCTGAGCAGCACGTGAGGGCTTGCTGGCTGCCACCACACACTGGGCTTTCACTTAAAGAAATTTCCACTCTGTGTACCTCCACGGCAGCCCAACGGGTCCACATCCACCGGTGTGGGGTTGCGTAGCTTGGCGGGGCACCCGCACCGAAGCCCCGCTGTGCCCCATCCTTCACTAGATGAGCACTTACAGCAACAGCGTGAGAAGGAAGGGAACCCAGGGACCTTTAGCAAAGCAGCAAACCCTTACAGCCCTTACAGACTAGGTCTTTGCTGTGGAGCTGAGAGAACTCCGAAATACCTTGCGCTTGGCAGTTATGACATCCCACTTAGGGAGCCAAAGGCGGCTGTGTCCCGAGCGGCAGGGAGAGGGCACGCGGGGGCTGGAGGCCGGCTGGCTGGCCGGCATGCATCCCTGCCGCGGGGCGAACGGCCAGCACGCACTGCCAGGGCACTGTGCTCACCCAGACGCTGCAAAGCCGTTCCTGCACTGCAGCACAGCCTAGCAACGGGCCCGGCATAAATAACTCGCCTCATCATTATGTAGGTAAGACATGTAATTACAAACGTCACTAAGGCTGAAGAGGGAGAACATCGTGATGTCTCTGGAGGAGGGGGAAGAGGCACCTCCTGCCACGCATCAGTCATCAACTTCAGGATGCGGCTGAAATCCCTCAAAAAATGATGCCAGGAGAGAAAGCGCGGGCGGCAGGTTTGCAGCAGTGAAGCCCCGCTCCTCGCTGCCCGTGCGCAGGCTCTCGCTGGAGGTTATGGAGACACCGCTACCGCCAACTTCATCCACACTGTGCTCTCATTGACAGGCAATCTCGGGGTCTTAATTGCCAGGCCCTGCTTCTGTCTTACAAGTGTTACTGTGATCGGAATTTCAAACAGTCCCCGAGCAGCCCTTAGTCATAAAATCTATTTCTAGGAGATAGCCAATCTCTCCCCCTCCCCCACAGCCAGGACAGCTGGTTAATAGACTGAAGGAATTCATCGTAACCGCTGGGGACCCAATTAGCAGAATGAACTTGGGTGAGGGGAAAGGGAAGAGGAAATGCCAGTCATTTCCTACTTACCATATTGAACTGTTGCTGCAGTTTTTCATTGGCATAGTTGATACAGAACTGTTCAAAGCTGTTGATTTCAAACGTCTCAAATCTAAAATATGCAGATACTCAAAATCACTAGTGCAGCAAAAACCCCCAGATTAAATGACCCCATAATTTTACATTCTTTCCCTCCAGTTAAATGCATTGTACTATTCCAGGCACAACTAACCACAATGAAGCAATGAAGCACACAAGGAAATCGCAAATTGGAGTGTGCGGGCAATTCAGCGATGCTCCCTCTTTGGACAGGGATGAGTAACACTGGGAAGGGACTGATGCTGCTGGAGAGCATGTTAGTTATCTCTGTCCTCTCTAGAAGTGACACCCTGGAGGAGCCGTGAGATGACAATTCCCTTGTAACTTTCCCATATGCAATACATAAAGGAACTACCAGCAGCAAAAATCTGAAATCCCACTATAAATGTCAAACCTGAGAGTCAAGACAAAGATCTTAGATAGCATGTCAAAACTAAACACCTACTTCCTTCAGCTGAAATAAGCAGCTGGTAGGGTTTGGGGGTTTTGTGTAATCCATGCAGCGCTACATAAAAGACAAAGATGCTTTGCAATCAGATAGTTATGCAAGAGGTGTCATATCTCTGACAAAAAGACTCACCCATAAATGTCTAACACTCCAATGAAAGAATGCTGTTTTACAGTAGCGTGAAGGGCTTTGTTCACATGATCTACTATCCAGTTAAAGAGATTAGCGTAGATATGTTTGGCAAGTGCATCTCTGGCATTGATGGCATGAAGTTTAGAAATTGGCTTGATGTAGGTTTCAGTGGCAGTTGCGAGCTTCCTATGGCAAAGCCAGTGGGCCATCTCGTCGTACTCCACCCCCATGAGGTCGCAGAAGATGGTGAGGGGTTCATGCTTGGGCTAATAAAAACAATCTCATTAGGTCTTGAAACAGTATTACCAATAGCACACATCCAATCATGCAATCAGAACTGCCTGCAGTGATCCAACAATAAACAGCAACAGCAGCTTCTTCAGGTCTTCCTCATTACAAACGTAACAAGTTCCCTACCCACTTCTCACATTCACATTGCTGAAATAAATTAGTGAATCACAGTTTCTCTAAAGGCATTTTACTATACTTGTGTTCACCAAAAAGCCACACACATGAAACCTGCAACCCTCCCAAAAATGAATCACCTTGCTTCCCAGGGATGGACTTGATATTTTGCATTCTTATAACTGTCTCAGTTCTGAGTGAGGAAGCTAGATAAATGCAGAGGACAGGACATCAGCTGTGTGCTGGGGACAGAGTGGACTACAGCTCCTGAGTGGTGCTCTCGTCTGCTCATACACATCCACGGCAGGGAGTGACGGGCAATGGGGCACTGCAGCCCAAGCCAAGAACAAAGAAGTACGGAAGGGCTTTAGTGCTCTGCTCTCAGCATTTAACACAGTACGTGCTCAGAGAATTCTGGAGACAAACATTAAGAGCTTAGAGCACACAAATGATGTTCTCCAACTCTCAAATTGGACTGTACCAGGGAAAAATTGGCCTTTGTTTAACCAGGTAAAATCAACTAGTAAGTCTTGCACACCAAGATGGATATATACGATTTCTGCATAAAAATCCGTGCAGTGCATTCACCACTCAATGAGTTAAGATACTACACCTCGTGACTAAAAAGCAAATTGACAGCTAGAAATCAAGGAGGACAGACAGGTCTTCCCTCCTAAGGAACTCTCCTAACACTGCTTCCTCATCACGTTCACTTTGCACCCAGTGGCTCAACAGCACGCTGACAAGAGGCGTCTTGACAAGAACAGATTACAGGGGACTGTTACTACATGCCCGGTAGCTTCAGGGTACATCAGCTTTATCCTATTTCCACATCCTTCTGACTTCTCTGGGGCTTCTTCCAGTCCTTACAGCATACAGGTCCCATGCTAGTGCTGTTACACCTCCAAAATCCAGTTATCTGAGCGTGTCTTCTTTCAGTTTAGCCATACCACTTCAACTGGCTCAGAAGAGAATAATAACATAATAATGACTACTGCATAAAGGAGTGTCGCATTAACGTTACTCAAGCTGACATTAAACAAACTGATTCATTCACATGGAGCCCTTCGCTGAGCTCCCTGAAGCACCACCATTGCATCACCACACCAGCGCTTCATGGCGACACAGCTCTGCAATGACACAGCTATTGTCAGAGAACAGCACAGCTCAGGTAGCGAATGCCATTGAGCAGATATTCAGTGGCGCTTGCTAGACATTTACCAAGTCAGGATAGGATTGCACAGGAACTTGCAGCTTTGTACTAGCTCATTCAGTGGGATTCCTGCATTGGAGATACCCATTACAACACAGGCTGGCTCATCATGTCCTGGGGCTCATCAGCTTTCTACCTGTGATCATTAAATGAAACTTTCTTTGTAGTGAAAACCTTTTTAAGATACACCAAGGAGCCAGACTTGCTGTGGTTTCACAGCAGCTATCTGTTAGATCCCATGGACAGAAGGTGTCAGACCAGGCACGCTAATCATCTGTGGCCCAATGAAGGGCCTCTTGTCTCAGCTCCAGCATCTGCTACTGTATATTCGTGACAAAGTGACTGATAGTTAAAATCAGAAAAAAACCACCTGCAACTGTTGCTACTCTTTTTAGAGAAAGATGAAGTAGCCCAGCAGTAGACATTCAAGGAAAGGCAAAAGGAGAATCCGGTCACTTGGCACTCTTCTCTTCCTGGGATTCACAAGTCAGATCTTTTTTGTTTCTCATCTCCAGAATACGGACTTCAGTAAGAAGCCTTGGTCCTCACTGAATGAGGGTGGGTTTTTTCAGATCAGACTATGCAGTCCTCATTGCTGACCTCCGCAAAGGTAAAGAAAGACTGGTAAAACCACAACACTTAGCTGAGTCTCGTGAATCATATCTGTATATCCTATGCTCATGTCTCAACACCCCAGAGGACTTTGTGAAGCATTTGCTTTGCAATTATTTAAGCCACTTTGGCATTTAACATTAAAAAACCCCATCCTGCAAAGCACTTGCTGTGGGCAGGGAACATATTCATGTAGGAACATAACGATCTAGACACCTGCCTGGGACTTGAAAGCTAGCCTGCCTTGGTAGACTTTTTATGGAACAAATTTAAGGCAGCCCCTGTTATAATACAGAGAGTACTGTCTAAAGTTTCTAAACTGAGAGTAGTTGAACCCCACACAGAAGGAACTGTGAAAATGCTAACAAATCAGAAATAAACACATTGCTTGCGTTTTCATATTGTTACTCTTTTTCAGAAGAGATGCCCGCAAACAAGCAGAAGGCAGAACCGCCAGAGTAGAAACCATGCCTTCAGCTCATCTACTACTCACGGGAACAGTGCAGCTGTCAGAATCCCGAGAAGCAAACTCCACGTTGCCCAAGTGAAGGATGCCAGCAAGGATTCGAAAAATTCCCATCTGGTAGGAATCACTAATCCCTGAAAAATGATGAATAGAATGCTTTGAATGAAGAGGGAAATGAAGAACCATGAGCTGCAGTTGAAGAATTTTAAGAAGAGAAAATCGGTGACCACTGTGTGCTTTTTTCAGAGACTTTGGCATTTGACAGTACTGCTTGGCTCCACTTCTATTAAAAACATTTTACAACCAGACGCAAAAAAATCCATTAAAATGAACTATTTAATTTGCTGTTTCAAAGTGCATTGTCAGTGACCTCCAACATTATATGCCACACCAAGGGAATCCACTGATTCTGTTCATATGTGTGTTCCTCCTACATTAGATAATGTGATTCCACTGCAATTTAAATACCTTCTTAATGTGGTAACAATATCTCATTTCCAAGGTTTATCAAACTCCCCTGTTTTTAAACGCAACAGAGTAAGAAGAAAATACACACAAACAATGTAGAAAACACTTGCTAGTATATCAGATTTAGGATATGACTGTGTTTTACAAATTACCTAGCAAAGTGCAGGCCTGCCTGGTGTTTACCATTTCCTTAGCATCATCAACACCATCAATCACAGGGCTTCCACCTTGCTTCGTATAGTGGAAGTAATTTGCATTCTCTGTAAGAGAAAAAACAAGTCTTATACATACACTGATGCAGAAATTCACAGCACATCTGTAAAGCTGTGTAACGATTTAAGTTGCTCTTGGCAGAATCCATGATTTCAAATACGTCAGTATATTTTTGCCTTCTGGCTCATAGGACCTATTTATTCTGGAGAAGGATTTTTTCAAGATTTAACAGTGTGAGTAAGTTTTGTTAAGCTACGTGGTTCCTACAATAGGCCCTCAAGCATATGCTCAACCTAACCTTGGCTCAGACTTCCACACCTGTGGAACGATCACTTTGGAAGCAATTCTTCTCCAAGTCTGAGCCAGCCACCCAAGTGGTAGGTGCAGAGCTGACAGCAGCAGCCCTTTGGAATGACATGACAGATACCATTATGCCATTATGGCATCAGGATTTTAAAAATTCAATTTTGCCCATTTTCTTCTTGTTTCCAATTCGTCATCTGGTTTAGTCTTATGATCTGTGATCTTATGATCTGCGAACCGTTCTGGCAGAGAAGTCGTGGCTGGAGAACTGATAGCTTCATACGACTCTGGGGACAGGACTAGGCTTCGCTGGGAGAGCAGTAACTGTACCCAGGTACTGTGTAAATTCCTACAGCTTCAGTAGCCACGCTTCCAGCTGCAGTAACAGACTCCTTTTCTTCTGATCTGCTAAGGTTTCAAGAAAGCTGTAAGATGACTCTGCTGAATGGCTTCTTTAGTTATAATTACATCAGTTCCTTTCTTTCCTGTGTCAGCAGATGCAAATCCTAAATGTGCCAGAACGGTGCAGAAGAGCAGAGAAACACTTTAAAACCAGAACGGTATTTCAGAAATCAGCACTAACAGGCTGTGCAGTTTTCCCACTATGAAGCTAACTTTTAACAATACAGAAGCAGCACTGAAATTCATGTTGAATTTTGAAAACAATGAGGTGATTGCCTGTCCCAAGGTCATCATCATGCCTTTCTTGTATGAAGTGCCAGTTCCCATTAAACGAGAAACTTTTCCTTTATCAACATTTTAATTTGAAAAATGAAAAATGTCACTTATCAGTTTTGTGATCACCCTGTTAGCAGAGGTGGCAAAGTAACTGTTAGTAACAGCCCAAGTGAAAGTATGCAGATGCAAAATAAACTTTTCAGGTGCTCATACCAGAAATGGTAAAATTCTCTAGTAGCTGGAGCTGTGAAAAAAAGTTTTAAAGGACCAAAAGAAGAGAATTTCACCCTCGCCACCAGAAAGCTACTCTGGAATCCAGGCCGTAGTAAGTCCTAGTGATTACAACTGGAGTGTATCAGACCATGCAGAATAAGACAATCATAAGACAATCTGTTACTTTAGTATTATCTAAAAAACACAAAGCCTGAGATCTGCCATTTTAGTTATTTTCAATGTATTTTAGTATTTGAAGGTTTAAAAGTTTAGAATTTAAAAGCCAGCCATTCTTTTGGTTCTATGGCTCAAAAAGCTCACAGATGCTGCTTTGTACCTACAATTGCACAACACAATGAATGTGAATTTCATACCTAATCGTAGAGTTTTAAACTCAGGTAATGCTGCAGAGGCACAAAGTTGGTAAAAGATGTGGTAATTTCTCTCCTCTTCTGCCTTTAAAAAGAAAGGAATTGATTATTTCTCACAACTTAACAAGTGCCAGAAACATCTGTGAGTAGAAAAGAATTACTATGTTTAATGCTTTCTCTGGCATTACCTTAAAGAGCATAGAAGCCACATGGGAGAAGGAAAGATAAATCAGCATCTACCATCCCCTTCTTGACTAATTTAATCCATTTTCACCAGCAAGAAGCATGTGGACATTTTAATTTCAAAAAAAGTGTATGATTTCACTTTTCAGAACTGTGGATTACTATTAAATATAGCTCAGCATTCTATGGGTGGGTGAAATGATCACACTTAAAGGCTCTTCATTTTCCAAAAATAACTAATACCATTTGCCTCAGCATTTATAGTAAGCTGGTAAGGGGAGTATCTTTCTTGCCAAGGCAAAGCTGGAATTTTAAAATGAGGGACAAAGACAGCTCAGAAGGGTATGACTCATGACCAACACCATAATTCTGAAGTAAATTTTGTAAGCACAAGATCATCATCTAGTAGTGCGCTGAAAGTATTTCATGTTTAAATACTCAGCCTTTATAATACACATTTTACAACTACAAATAATTCATATAATGAAGAGCTGACTTGGTTTTCCTTCTCCACCCCCCCTCCCCACAAGTGCCATATTAAAAATACGCTATTACACCAAACCCTTAGGAGAGATAACTAATATCAGCAACAAAAGTTTGTTTGGTTTTTTTTTTAGCATAGTCACACAAATATACAATAAGACGACTCCATCAGTGTTACCTGAAACACCACTCTTGATTTTTCCAAGAGGTAAGTTCTCATGTTAGCACCAATGATGCGATACCTCTTATCAAAACCAATTTCAATGTATTTCCCAAAGCGACTGCTGTTGTCATTCCTCGTAGTTTTGGCATTTCCAATAGACTGGAAAAAAAGGCATATTGTAAAGGTTTAACAGCTTTTAGAAATTATCAGATCTATTTAATGGTCTACATGGCTCATAAACACTTAACAACATTAATTTTGTCCTGGTTTCAAAATAATCAAGAATTTAATAAAGAAGGATCTCTGCCTGGTCAGAAAGTTACATCAAAATATGGTTATTTCATTAACACAGGATCGGGAGCTCATCTTCCTAGCAATGATTTCATTTCCACATAGTCTTAATTTTGCAGCTAAAAATCCATTATTGCTCTCTGAAATCTTTTAAAAGCATTAAAAAAGTCTAACAGAATGCTCACATACACCCAGATTTCTTCTAGGGACTTAATAAAACTGTAACAATTATTTCACACTGTATATATTCATATATGCATGTGTACAGATATATCTATAGTACCTGCAACCTCTGTAAGTCTATCTAACATAAACCCATAGTCCAGCACACAGCCTCTATGTTCTGTCTAGCTAACAATTGTATTATTATTATTATTACTACTACTCCTACTTCTACTCCTCCTCTATAATCAACCACATTTCCAAACTACTGCAAAGATATCATTATAAAATATTTACTGTGTACTTAAACATAATCTAAAAGTTAACATGTACAGATTCATGTAATTTGTCTGAAACTGAATCCCTTCCACAGCAGCTTGGTTACCAACTCAGACGCAATTGTCAATGCTGCCCCATGTGCCTAACTTTCTTAGATTAATTCAATACAGCTTCACACACAATAAATGATATTTAATCTATTTCCTCTGTAGTACGTGGCCTTAGGATGGCCAGGGCAAATGATGACTGTGGTTCCTAAATGGGCTTGGTGCACCTCTGCCTTACCTCATCAGCGTGAGGATTCACCCTGCAACACGTACCAGCTGGATATAGCAGAATTCAAGACATGCAAATCACAACATGCTGAACTTCAAAGAAAAGCATTTTCTCTTCTCATTTAGGTCATGTTTTAGACATCATGTAGCAATTTACCTCCCCAAGACATCCTAAAGATACCTCTGTATCAAAAGGAATGGCATTTGGAGTAATTCAGGTACAGCACAGTACCTTTTGTCAAATGCCACTTGGTGTATATTACCAAGTACCTAAGTCTGAAGTGCACCATAACTAAAGAACACAGAGTTGTACCTATGTCCTAGTTTCCTAGTTCACGTAGCCATTCACAGGAACTCTGTACTGAAATAAAACTTGGGAAAAACAAATGAGAGCAAACAGCCATGCTGACTATCAGTATTCCAAATCTGTAAAGAAAAGGCCAGTGAGTCAGTGCGGGCTAGCAGGGTACAGCATGGGAAGTGGGGATCAGACCTCCAGAAAGCCCCCTGCAGCAACAGCAGTGCGCACGCCTGACCCAGCAGGTGCCCAGGTGGGTACGAGGTGAACAGCTGCCATGAAGGATGTAAGAACAAACTGCCTCCCTGCAGTTCTAAGTACGGAGAATTCATTCAAACCGAACATACAAAGACTGCATTTCTTGTCTTTTAAAAATCATTGATACCGTGATATATTTTGTTGATGGTGGTAGCAATATAGTATTACAATATTTTCAGAAACCAATTATTACTTTGAAAGGTATTACTTATAAAAACGGTTAAGAAAGTCTTTGGCATTTTAAGATTGCTTACCAGAGTACATACTAAGCTGTACAATTCACAGAGCTATACAGGGTAACAACAAACCATGAGAGGCAGGAAACCACATACAAAGACATTTTTTAAGACTTGACAATTTCTACAGTTGCAATAGGAACACTGTATATAGTTATTGACTACAAAACTAATTATTCAAATAGTTGCTAGAAATGCAGAGTGGTCACTTGATATTACAGAGTATCTAGCAGGGAAAGATCATGCCAGAAAAAATTCTGACACTAATGATTGTAGCTCATAAAACGCTGATATTTAGGTTGTCCAAATAGAAATAAAAAAAAAAAATTGCCATCTGCTCCTTAGACTTTATGATCAACTTAGGACATGAGGATTTTCCTGTTTCTAAAATGAATTACTTATTTCTTTCCAAATTGACAGGTGTTAATTTGTATTTTTACTGATTTATCAACTGAAGAGTTTGAAACATTAATTTTGCTACCATAGAGTCTGTCTCAACACCAGATTTCACAACACTCACTCTAAAGCTTGGGGTTCAAGTTAAAAGGGTAACTTTCATCTGATTACAACAATGTTTATATTAATTAAAATTTTAGATATATACAGGTTCATGAAATCGTTATCCTTAGAAAATTCTTTTAAAAAATCACCACCATTGTTTTTTAGTGGATAAAAACCGGTGTGGATGGCAAGTTCATTTCCAGTCCTCAGTTTAAATTTCCTTGCTTTGGAAATTAAATCAGACAATTAGTTGTGAGCTGATGGCTGCTGATTGGGAGATGGGGTCCAAGGAGTGAGAGACAATAATGTTTGGTTTAGGCTTTGAGACCAAAGGAAGCGACATAGGGAAACCTGCAGCCAGCCTTTATTTCACCCAGCAAACACAGCAAACTGCAGACCCCCCCTGCAGAGTCTCTCGCTGCCACTCACTCAGCAGACAGTGAGGATGCTACGCCTGCTTGGCCCAGGTACCACCTCGGTGGCATGCAGGGGAAGGCAGAGGGGGTGTTCGGCACCCCAAGTTCTGTTAGCCACGCACCCAATCTCAACGTGGCCAAGGATGGTATGACGCTTACTGCAAACTGAAGCGGTAAAAGGAGTACTCTGGGATGAGCTCACGCCTACAAAACTGCCATTGCTGCCCCGGGCCAGGCTGCTCCCAGTGGGGTAGATGCAGCTCAAGGAAAAGATCAGCTGCCCCAGCTTCCTCCCATGGCTGGACATTTGGATCCCTCAACAGCAGAGCCCACTGCCCATCAGGGCACAGCTTGTTTTATCCCACAAAACAGTTTCAAAACACCACACAGCACCACAAACCAGGCACAATTACCTTGTGACAGAACACACACAACTGTGATGGGACACCTATAGTTTGAGCATCATGAACTCCTCATGCCAGGAGGAAAGAAGGAATAAAACATAGTTCATTTAAAAAAATACCCAAGAAAGAAAACAGTGGCTGCATTTTGCATTTCATGTTTCACTGCATGCACTCCATTTACCCATGTCTGTCCACTAATACTTCACACTATTGCAGAGTCACTAAATATCTGCCAAAGCATCTGTTGTGTGAAGCATTTTCTTAGGTTTTCCATAGGCATGCACATGTGCATTTAAAGCAGTATTCATATCAAAATTACTTTATTATGTGAATAACTTAACAATACTGAAACATTACCTCCCACCTTCTTTCAGTCTTTCATAAATACTACATAAAATGATGCCTGAAGCACCACCTGGTAAGTGGACTAAACCCAAAAATTTAAAATATATTTATTCTAGGTTCTTTGCTCCTCAAAAAAAGTATGGATTGCTCTCTCTGTTGAATGCTTATGTTAGCCCCAGAATAATAACTGCAGCTGGAGGGTGAGGGTTAGTGCAGTAGCTCTTTTACCTCCATGATGGGGTTGGAGGCTAAGACTTTCTCCTCAACATTGGCTTCACTGGCAGATCCACTGACTGTGGCAAAGTACCTCATGGCATACTTAGCAGAGACGGTCTTTCCGGCTCCAGATTCCCCACTGACAATGATTGACTGATTTCGCTCATCTCTGAAACACAAAGACATGTTAATCACCAGCTGTCCTCTCAAGGAGATGTATTTTTTGTTTCCCCAGCTTGGCAACAACCCTTCCACCATAAATGTTAGCAATACAGCAATAATGTAAATGCATGTGGCAGAAACAAGGCTGTTAGTGACCAAGCTGCCTGGATGGCTGACTGGACTGCCTGCAGCCAGGATGCTCAGTCGGGATTGACGCTGCTGCAACAGCCCAGCCAGCCAGCAGAGCTGCTCTAGAAAACCTGGCTACTGTAAAGTACCTGTTACCACTACTCACTACGTGCTTCTGCAGCTACTTCTATCCAGAGTCTGTGGTGCAGCGCCCCACTACATTATCAGTGCTCATTAGTAAAGATCATTAATGCCATCTTACAGATCGAGAAATCAACAGCAGAGTCAGCAACAGAAACCTTTCGTCCTTCTGATCTAATCACCAGCTTTTCCCAGAATTGTTCTGAATCTGAAAAATTCAAGCAGGGCTTCAGCACACAAATTCACAGCTCTGGAGCAAAGACAATCCCTTTGTTGTGAAGTAATTTCTTCTCATTAAAAAAAAAATAAATATCTCCATTTGCTACAAAAACAATTTTCTCTCATCTCAAAGACAGCTCTATCCATAAACTCCAACTGTATGATTAATAAACATGCTACAAAATAACAAGGATAGAAAGTAGCATTTCTGTAGCCTGAATCTTTCAAAATAAAACCACACATGCTTTATACAGTATTTTTTATTTCCAAAGCAAAAGTTAAAATGAATGATATTTCAAAATACACCTTTGGGCTGGATGAGCTTAGCTCTATCTCACATACTTGGAAGTGGAGAAAGAAGGAATAAAATTTTACCCCAAAGCTTTACAGAGCTGGGGCTGGAACACAGAAAGTATAGCCAAGCCCCAGACGAGGCTGCGCTTACAGCACTAAGTAACGGAGCGAAATTTCAGGCACACACACGTTCAGGCAGCACATACACAGTCTGCATGGCCTTCAAATGCCTGCTGAGGCCATCAGTAAATGCTATGCAGGGAAAGCAAAGAAATATGCATGGAAAAACTGTTTGTGCTTTCTGTAACCTAAAGGTCCTCCAGAAGATCTGATGTTCTATTTTTGAGAGAGTCAAAAACAAGCATGAAGCTAAATTACAGATCACATTGTCACTCTCAAGCTGTTACCTATCTTCAAAAATATCGCCAAGCCCCCAGATAAGAGCAAAACTCCAGCATGTACTTTGTGTGGCACAAAAATGTAGGATAGAGGAGCCACTGGTTACGTCACACATCTCCAGGACAGTTTAACTGAATGAAGGCATCAGCTGAAGCAGATTTTCCCCATTTTGGTAAAAGGAAATTACTTGAAATGGCTGAGTGCTGATTTAAATTTAATAGGAAAGCGTTAAGAAGATCAAAGCAACCTAATTTTATGTTCTCAACTTCCATTTAACACATGCGACAGGTGCGAATGACTACAGCACAGTTCACACATTCGTACCTACCAAGCTGCCAGCCTGGGTGCGAAAGCTGTGGGAAAGCAGAACTATTCAGCTTGGTACCCAGCTGTGTGTAGTCCAGGCTACGAAGTCTGAACTGCCAGCGATGCCAGCCTTGGCCACAGGAAAATGAGAACACCTGCCAGGGAGCCCTCTGGTTCAGCGGCCACCAAGCCTGCCGTGCACGCATGCCTGAGGCGGCTGGCAGTGGTGATGAAGATTTCCAGCTGGGGAAGGAAGAAGAAACACTCTTGCTTCTTCCCCACTGCCCCTCCCATACTCCACCAGCAGTAGATAGACGTGCTTGAGGGACAGCCTGTAGCCCTGTACGTAAGGATGTAGTGTAGTGCGAGTGATACGGATACTCATGGTCAAGAAGAGCAGCAGAAGGACATGGGAGAAGTCCAACCGAATGCATAACATCTAGGTTTAAATGGGACAACCACTTTCCCTCTCACACAGACAGCTCCTGCAGTGAGTCAAAAACAGAGAACAATTTCTACATAGGACTGGCACTGCTCTTTTATTCCTCCTGTGCTCTTTCAAATCGAACAAAAAACCCCACACCATTCCAAAATATGAAACTGCTGCTCTGCTTTCAGCAGCTGCCTAACACAGCAGACAGGCAACAACATGAAAAGCTTTTCATTTGTAGATTACCAGCTCTGTTTCATGTATTAAATTTCATTAAATATATGAAGACTCCGGAAGCTCAAGTCCTATGAAATGTATCCTCTGATGATTAAGTTTATTAAAAATAAGAAAACAAAGTAATGCAACCTCAGTACTGCAGGCTTCTGATAAAACCATCAATAAAAAACTAACTCTGTTGCCAAGAGAGGAACATGGAAATGAAGGTGTCTCACTCCAACTGTCACATCCCCAAAGGACGTGTGTGAAAGCATGGAAAGGACACGCTGGATTTCCAGTCCCTAGTCCCTTCTCAGGAGCTCAGGAGCGGTAGGAAACACCAGGCTCTTCAGAGCACTGCAGAGGAGGGAGCTCCACATTTCCAATGACCGTAACAGAAAACTGAGGTTGAAATAATTTCTCCTTACGAATACTGTTGCTAATTAGCCTAGAGTTTCCTTTCCGCCACATCGTAAGATATGAAGACATACTCTCCTCCTTAGCACTCATCCATGTGCTCAGGAATAAGGAATCCATTATAATATTACTGTGTAAGTACATACACATATATGCTTTTCATAAATTTGCCTAGAGAAGATATGGCTGGCTCTGTGTGAGCTGCAAACATTGCTGCCATCTCTTCTGCAATGAGTATTTGTGTTTGCAGCAGCTACGGCTATCATGAGGAACAAAGGGCTCACTCATTGTCTGCAGCAGAGTCCTCTCGCACCGCCCTGCCAGCGCTCCATCCACACTCAGAGCTGCTCTTGTCTTCCAGAGTACATTAGTCCATTGTCTTGCTTTAACACACTGGAGTAACCATCCTCTAGCATATTATTCTTTCTGCTTTTTGGCAGAGAGAAAGGCAAACACTACAAAATGCCCAAGACCGCACTCGACATTTGAAGGAGAAAGGCCAGCATATCATGACTCCCCAGGCACACCAGCGGCAGGGGATGAGCTGTTACTGCCACAACAGTATATATATACCACTGGGCATATAGAGGTCCTACCACGGGCAGCAAGATACTTAGTCTTTCAAGGAGGATGGAGTAGTCCAGCCAGGCAGCTGTGTCCACTCAGCAGAGGGCTCTTTTATGTCATTAAACTTTAAGAGAACAAAATGCCACACTGAAAAGATAATCACAAGTAAAACAGAATCAAAATACCTTGGATAGCTTACGAAATGTGATGAGAATTATTTTTAATGGTTTGGTCTGTCTAAAATATAACCTCTTCTTCTGCCAAATGAAATTTTCATAATCAGGCTGCATTAAAAATAGAATAACATAAAACCCAAACCAAACCAAAGGAAAAAATCACCAGAAAACATAAGTAACAACACCTTGAGTTCTTTCCCAGGTATAAATAACACCTTTGGAGTTATTTATAGTTAGTCCCAAACCTTTAACCTGACATTGTGAGCACTTAACATGTCACCAGTCAGAAAAAAATCTATAATTAAAACTTTCAGCCAATGAAACAAGTAAGTAGGGCAACAGCGCTATGTGTGACACCACTTTCCAGCCTGATGCCACAATCCATTATCTATGCCATAGTCTTCATCTTCTTGGAGCTTTTTCTCTGAATAAAGCACGTAATTAGATGATTTTAAAACGAAGATTATTTCTGAATGGAGGGAACATTTTAATTATCCTTTTACAAAGAGAAATGAGGGAAAGCAAGCTGGGAGACGAGAAGGTAGAGTCCTCTTTTGCCCAAAGGTGGGTAACTATCGCATCCTAGGAGACAGAACTACATTACAGTGACAGACACTAAGCCAAATCATCTTGAAAAGAGGTGTTTAACCCCGGCAGACTGAAACAGATTGACTGGGAGCACTTTACCATTCATGGAAACACACAGTATTACGTTCAGGCACTGGTCAGGATCACATTCAGCTTCTGCCATCTCTGACCACTGCAGCAGAATAAAGGAATGACAAAACTAAAACAAAACTTCCATTTTAAGATGACAGGCCCAAACATTTCACAAACCGAAATGTGAAATGATAGGCTGAGATTGCCTGCAGCAGCAGGGGACTTCATTCAGAAACCTTCCACATCCATTCTCTCAGACCTGTAATTCAAGAGTCACGCGAGGGCAACAGCTATTTCTTGTCAAATCAAAGAACAGTACCACACTATGGAATAAATAACTGATAATTTAAAACACTGTTATCTATCACAAAAACAATGCCGATGTCTAACTTTGAAAGGTAATACTCAGATGCTGTATCCAAGCCATACACAACTCCACTCCTTATGACAAGTAATGGCCACAGAACGAATAATAAATGTCACTAGTTTTTCATATAATAATTCCAGTAAAGGACAGAAGCAGATTTGTGAACAGGCTGGTAAATTATAGAGACGATTTTGCTTTACCTACAAAATTCTGTCCACAGACAGTATGCTTATGAAGAAAGTCACTGTCAGAGTGCCAAAACAGAATAGATGTAGACTTACCTAACTCCTGGATGCTTGAGATTACAACCTACATTCCAGCAGAGGGGTTTTTTATGCTTTGAAAAACCATTGCAAAATTCAACACTGAAGATATCTTCAGCTCAAAGGAGGTTCAGCACTGTGGAAAAAAGAGGGCTACAAACTGACTTGAGATACCTTATGTGCAGAAAAGGGTTTTGCAGAGTAGAATGAAATGACAATGACAAGAAACCAGAAGGTGGTTTAAAAAATATAGTTTTCAAGACCTGAAAAAAAACACCTTTATTGAGGATGTGCATGTATCTTAATGCAATAATTTTGATAGCATTGACTAATAGTAACTTTAAATTCTGCACTTCACAGAAATCTAAGATTTCTGTGCTTTCAGAAGGGCTCAGAATGAAGGAAACACTACTCCCATGAGGTCGCAGCCATCAGCTGCAGTAGAAGCATGAACAAGATGGGGTACCTTCAATGTGTAGAGAGTGCTGCAACAAGACTGACTAATCATTGATAGCTGTCATCATCTAAGGCAGCTTTTAATTATTTCAGTTGACCAATGGAAAAATTGAGGCAAAAAAAGAAAAAACAGTGCAAGAAACGAAACATTAAAGTTACTAACATTAAAGGCAGAGTTGTCAATTTTCACACAATTTTCATTCCTTAAGGTCACTACACCCACTGAAGCTGGCTCCTTCAAAAACCAAGCCAGCTTACTGCATCACAGCCATTATTTCCACAGCAAACTGTCCAAACAGTTCAGGATAATGAAGACATACAGACTGAAAAATCCCTACAGATATCTTTGTTTACCTTCTTTCTCTGTACCAATAGAAATCCCTCTCTTAAGCAGGAACGCTACAATGGTTCAAAACCTATCCATCAATAAGCATTTCAGAGGGGATTAAAAAAGCCCAGAGATATTCAATTTCATCATCAAAGCACAACATTGTTTTTGTGGGGTTTTTTTGCTTCCTATGACTGATGCATCAGATGTATCACTTGATCTTGTCCTTCAGACTCATGACTCCACAGCAAATAATGTCAAATAGATGTATATAAGCACACACACCACAAAAACATCTGCCTGGGAAAACAAATGAAAGGAATACAGAATTATTGATATCAACCTCAATATTCTTATCAACCCACTCATACCCAAGCCACCAACATCTCTGTCTGGGATAAGTGGATCATTAACAGCTAATTTTAAAAAGTTCTGATGTGGATTTTGAAACATTTGCCTGTGATGAACTACTTCAAAGTTGAGTTGTCTCAATGCCATGTAACATAGACGAAACTGGTACAAAAGATCAGAGTGAGATATCCTTAATATAAAATGCAGAGACCAAATAACAGGGCAATTTAACGAGAAGAACTTACTTTGCCTTTGATCCTAAACCATCTGTGTTTGTTAACCTTGAGGACACAGCCAAAGTGCTGATGTTTTTAAGGAAACTTCTTGCCAGGGTGGTTTGAAGGCCACCACCTTCAGGACATCTTCTGCCTGTACTGCTCCAGTGCCAAGAGGTTTAATTAAATCTGCTGCCTTTTTTCTTTTTTTCGTGGAGTTGCTACTGGTTACTTCTTCTGGAATAACAGGTTTAGGTTATGGCTAAGGGCACCAAGCCCATGGCATACGACAATTTCATTTTTTATTTACATCAAAACAGCACAAACTGCTGCTAAAGGCCTGATCCTGCAATCTTCAAACATTGACATCTCCTACTGCTTCAATGCAGGAACAAGAACACAATAAATAGCTTTTATTTAATCTAGCAGTGACAGTCTGGTCTGCTTTATCTCACTGTTGTTCCAGTACTGCAGTTCTGTGGTACTAAGGCAGACTTGTAAGCCTGAAATTACTTTACATTTTCAAAACAGTGAATTTTGAATGATCAAAGAACCTGACACAAACTCCCAGAGAAGGAACCTGTCACTGAGGGACGTTGGGATAGATCCCGTTCTCAGCATACACACATAATTACCACTAACATTAATGAGCGTCATGCCCATCAAAGACAGAAAAGGAACTTAGTGATATGCCATCCTACAGCTGAATTATGCCAGCAGGAAAACCAACCCAAGAAAGTAACTTAAAAACTAATGACATTGCTGAAAGGTCAGATAGGATTCATTCTGAAATGCTGGGATGTTTGAAATCTTGCTATGCTTCCATTAGCTGCAGCTACTCTGAGAGCCATAGGATTAATAAGGGACCAACATAAACCTAGTTTAAGTGACATGTTTTACATCCAACACTATAAAGCAAATTTTCAAACTCTGCAAGGATACGTACATGCAGCTGACATGATTGTCTCCAGCAACGCAAACACAACTCTGACCCATGTAAGCATCCTATTTTTTCCAGTCTCTTAGTATCCCTGTTGCATAACTGTGACAGCGTATGACCAAAATAACCTGCCGTATCTACAGTCTGAACATTCACACATCTTTGTATTTGAGACCATTACTAAACAACTCTATTTAATAAATCAGTTCCCCTCATGAGGCAGCTATAAGAAAAACAAAAGCACAGGAAATTTTACCAAGTAACTTCCTCATTGATAAGATGAAGTAAAAGAAACTTACACAATGCGCTGAAAATAAAAGCAGTGTGGAAGCACAAAGCATTATTGTAACTGCTTTATCAACATTCCCAAAAAACTCAGAAGTACTGATGTTACAGGACTAGAGAAATACACCTGATGTGCCACCCACTGCAAACAGCTTATTCAGTCTTGGAAAAATTATCCAGAGAAGATTTTAAACTCCTTTCTTGTGAAATCCATGGGCTTTCATCAGGTATCAATATGAAATTAAGAGCTCTCTGTAGTACTGAACGTTTTGTGAGCTTCACAGAAAGCAGTATTAAGAACTTTAGGTAGGAACTTCCCAGCGGCAGAAGGCCAGCCCCAGCAGGCTAAAGGGAGCACAGCCTTCAAGGGACTGGGCATCTTCCAAGGGAGGAAAGAGGATGCAGAGCAGAAAATGCAGGGAAAAGAAGAAAGCAACAGAAGGACAAATCCGTGGTGTAAGATGGTTTTGCACACCTCATCTGAAAGCTCACTAAATAAGTCTGACTTCAACAAATGTTGAAATAAATTGTGTTTCCTATATAAACTTGAAAACAAATTACCTCCCTTTTTTTTCTTTTCCGAGAACACTCTTTTTTTCAGCACAAAACGTGGTTTGGGAGAAACAGAAGGATTATTTTTGCAGAGCCCAGCAGCCTGTGCTCTCCCCAATACCTGCCACTCCCAGCCCCCTGGCAGAGCAGGTCCCGGGTTCGCTCTCTGGGCAGCTGTGCTCCACTCCTGTGTGATACTTCCACTGTCACAGTTAACTTGCTCTGCTGAAAGACCAAAATTGCTTTTTACGCTTACCCTAAAATGAAAGGCAGCTGTAAAACCCACCAGCCCTGGAAGGTTTAACACGAGTCAGGGCAATATATTTAGCTTTACCTTTGCCTAAGCGTGGTGTTGTGTGGCAGCGAGCAGGGCTGTACATGTTTAGCAGCACTTGTTCAGTGCAAAGGCCTTTGAAATTCAGCCCAGGGTGAGCAGCATCTGTTAGGAGCCATTATAAAAACTGGCAGCTCTACAAACCCAGGATTTGCTTTTCAAAAATAAGCAATTTAGCTGCTCAATAAATAAATAAATAAGAATTCGTTCAGCAGTTTTCTAATGCTCTCAGACTGACCAAGAACAGCAGCAGCCCAGTCCAGGCAGCCTTCCTGGCACCTCTCACATCAAGGGCAGGAGGCAACATCTTGCCCTTCGTGAACCTTCTGAACAAACTATTTTAATCACAAAGTTCTTTGCAGCCCTAAATAAGTTCTGTTACACGCTGTTGCTCAGCTTGGCTCTTGGCCTCCTTAACATGGGAAAGCACCCCTGTTTTGTCCTCTTTACTTTCCACCTGCTTCTTACAGCCCACATATATGGAGGCACATCTTCCCATTCCCTTTAGGTAGCTGCTGAGCCCCTCTCCCTGGGAGGTCACCTTCCTCTGGAGAAGTCTCCCCTGCAACCAGGCAGCATCAATAAATGCCACCCCCACACCCTACGTACACCTGTACTGCAGGAAACCTTCTTCCCTCATTTTTGAAGTTTCCTGCTTACAGTGCTCCTTTGCACAGCGGGCGCAGCCCCTCCTTCCCCACAGAGCCACGCCATCCCGGCGTTCCCAGTGCCAAAGCTTCCAAATTCACTTGCACCGGCACATCCCAAAAGGTGCGGCCCCACACAGGTTAATTTGTTTTTTCCACCCTGGCAGGACTGTTGTGTGGATTAACAAAGTAACTTTTGCAAAATGCCCAGAGTGTGCAACATGCTACGTAAGCGCTAAGGATTATTATTAGAGACTGAAGTGCTTCGAACCATTCTGTGATGATGAAGTGATGGCGGGGAGGGAGGGGAAGAAAAAAAGTGAGTTACTCATGCTGTGCTCCAGAAGCAAGCATCACTTCTTGCGCAGAACAGCAGCCACATTTCTTGGTCTGTTCCACCTGCACACCCTGTACCCATCGGATTATTTCAACTATCTGGATCTAACATGCTGTGACCTGACACATCCCGGTCTTCGCAGATGACACGCATTAACAATTCAGAGGTGTGTTCAGCTGCACCTTGAGTCACAACAATTGCTCCCAACTAAGCAGTAAATTAATTCTTTGTAAAATCATTCATTTTTAATAGGCATGAAATGTAAGTCCAACAAACTACGTTCTTTAACCACATTTCTAAATATATTTCCAGTTTAACTGGTTTTTTTTAAGCCTAACAGCATTTCTCACTGACATCTTTAGCCAGTGGAGGAGAAAAGGGGATGTTCTGAGCACAGAACTGGGGGCTGGAAGCTCAGCACCTGGGACCAGCTCTGGGCTGACCCAGGCATGGCCACAGCACACCACCTCTGCCCTACTTGTCTTCTACACAAACAGAAATTGATACCACAGTATTAGAGGAGCAGACTTTGGCGAAGGCTTGTAAAGTGCCAGGAACACATGAAGCCTTCCATGAAAGCAAACATTATTATGCAATATATGTTACCCGGCACAGAGACCCCTTAAATGCTGCAGGAGCTGAAGGCATGCAAAATATAGCATGTTAATTTCTGTATATTGAAAACAAATTAGCTTTGGGAGAACATTACCAGGAAACCCACTTAACTGCTGCACTATCAATTACCTGCTCTGTTCTTGCATATTTTATTGCCAAGCTGGTGTGCTCAAGTCATCAGACACTGTCAATTCAGGGGCTTTATGACCTCCTTTTGCCGCCTTGGTGAATTCACTGAAGTTGGTGTCCCACTCCCCAGGTCTGTCTCAACTTATAATATGAAAATAAGGACACTGATCTCTTCTGTAGAGGACTTAGAGATCTGCTCACAGAAAGTGCCAAATGAAGGTGAAATATTACTATCATACATAACCTGAATTCTCTTGAGTCTGTTCCAGCTGCAAACTCAGCCATGCCGAAACACCTCAGTTCTTAAGCACTTTTGATCCTCTTCAACAACAGCTTGGGAAAAAAGTTCTGCAGTACTCTCAAAACCAGCAGATGTACTTTAAAAAAAATAATTAATTAACAAATTGCACCACTTGCCATTTCACTTGTATCCAGGAAACATAGCTCTTGACTGTAAAAATGGCAAAAGGTGAAAAGATAATGAATTGATGGTAACATCTCTCGACACATACAAATGAAGAAAACTGAGGTCAGCACATGCTGCAAAATCATGACAGATTGCACTCCAGAGGAGCACAAAGATGAGCCAGCACTATGCAACTGATTTATCTAGGGATTAGTCAGAGGTCACTCCTGCAATAGTTTGGGAAAGCTCATTGCTTAGCTACCAGCAGGACACCTCACATGAACTCTAGCTTCCAGCTACAACCATACTTAACCCTTTTGCTACTTAAAAATAATCACTGCTCAGACAAGTAGGTCCCTGAAGTTACGTCAGGTTGGTCGCCCCATCCACTGTCTTGTACCTCTAACATCATAAAATGTGAGACCCAAAGTATAAGAGACTATTCCAGTACCATCTGGTCTCACCAGAAAGCACAGTTTCCCTTTTCATTCTAATTTTAACAACGGAGCCCCAAAAGTACCATCTCTTTTCAAGATAAGTATTTAATTTTAACAGTCATATGTCAAAGACATAAGTCAAAGGCAGCCATTGTATGTTTGTACGATACCCACCACAGCAGGCTCTCATTTCATAACTGGATGCAGATCCGTTACGGGTTGTTAATCACCCCCCTCCCGACTCCTGCCAGGGGAGAATGGACTATCCATTTATCAGACACTCAAAAGCAAAGCAGCAGCTGATCAAACATGCATTTTTGTAAGAGGACATCATCTTGGGATGCCTGGGATAACTGGAGACTGTCAGCCGAGGTGCTTTCAGAACACCTACTCAACAGCTCACCAAGCTTCCTTTCGAACAAAAGGCAATAGAAAAAAATCTTCCCGTAGCTGAGAGCCATCAGACACATGCCAAAATCTGACAAAACAAGAGAGGCATCCTGCTTATTACAGGTAATTTAATGAAAAAGATACATGCTAACATTGAATAAATCATTATACTTTGTCCAAACAGAAAAATCAAACTTTGGAGACTGATGCTTTAAAGACTGTTGCTTTCCGTCCTGGTTTTCATTGAGTTTTATAGGGATCTCATCAGTATGTAATTCTGCTTGCAAATGTTACTCTCCACTTGCACATTGCTAGACAACTTCACCAATTAATCAGAAGGAAATCTCCAAGTTAATTTATTAAGTTGAAAAGCACTGAATTCTGCTGTCTGTCATCAGCCATAAGTAGGATGGAACAAACCAGACCAACAAAGTGCTTATAAAAAAATGCATTCTCTTAATTGCTGCAATATACCCTTACTAGGCAGGGGAGGGTATCCTGTGGTAGTCTGATTTAGAACTTCTCTCCCTAATGGTGTTAGGAAACTCATAATCATAAGTCTCATACATTAATGTAATTCTTAACAGTTTCAAGAGTATAATCATCAACGTCTCCTCTTACTGCAAACCATGCAGTTAAAAATGAAAGCTTCTACTGAATATTACAATGAAAATGAACTGCACCTGCTGGTGATTATGATTCCCACTGAAATTGTAATGCTTAAAAATATATATATATATATATAAATAAATAGTTTCCAACTGATGCTTTGCCTCAATTTTCATACTACAGAGGGGTAACTGTAAAGACTGAACTTTTTTGTTCATAATTTGCAAATGCTGACTTTGCATGTATTGAACCCTTTGAACTGCAGTGCACTGTTCTAACATCCACATGCTGATATTGTGGTTTGTATTTCTGAGACAAAAATAAGTTCTTCAGTAACAACTTACTTCCTTTTGAATTGTTTGTCAGCCTTACACATTGTCTCAAACCTGTATAAGTTTGCTCAAATGAAGCTACCCATGAACAATATCCATGAGGGAGACTGTGCAGAAAGCACAGCTTGTTACAGCTGCTCCTACAGAACCATGGCAGCCCCCAAACTGCTCTGCACAAAAGCCCTGCGGCAGGGGCGAGCCCCTCGGACAGGTCCCCATCCGACTGATCCTGTTCCCTCCCACTGGGAGCCACTCGCAGGTGGATCTCCTCCCACTCAGAGGAAGAGATCGGCTCTGTAACCCTTAGACCTGCAGTCTGGAGGATCATACAACCCAAACCAATAATGTTATTGATAAGCATGAGGCGCACATAACCCTAAGTCTAATACAATTTAAATGCAGCGTAAAACTAGTTTCTTGCTTGTTTTGGGCACAGTAGAGGAAAAGCATTGGAAATGAAGCTGTCAGTCTGTGCAGATGGAGAGAGAAAAGGAAAAAGGCACAAAGATACAGATGAGAAGGGGGAATAGAAGAGGAGAGCTGGGAGGGGGGGAGAAGAGAAAAAATAGAAAAAAAAATCAAAATGAGATTAGTCTTAAAAAAGCTGTGCTGAAAAAGACAAAAAACTACTGAGCAAACAGTAATCACGTATTGCCAGCTATGGGTAAAGATGAGCCATATTCCTTCTCCCTAACCCTCCACTGGAAACTGATGATAGAACTGTGGTTGAAAGAGGAAACAATGGATGCCCAAATCGGCACACTGCTTCACAGCCCATGCACACCACACCATTTGGCTTGCTCTATGCAGAAAATTTCACATATGAAGATATCTTTACGTGCTGCTTTATATGTGCAATTAACCCCAAGCAGTTGCTGAATATCACTTTTCATGAACAAGACAGATGTGAGCTCCATCCCTGTCATTCCAGCAGTCAACATTTCTGCACTATATTTTTTGAAGGCACAACATGTACAATCACAGCTTTCCTGACTGCTGTCATGGGGCATTTTCTTTGGCTGAAGAAGACCACAGAGATCATTTAGTTACAACCATGCACATGGAAGGAGCTTCTCAGCCACATCAGATGAAGCAATGAACTGGCAAGAACAAATCCTAAATCATTAAATTATGAATTAAGAAAAAGACCTAAGGAGTAAATATTTAGAAGAGCTCACTGAAGCCTTATGCATAGGAACATCATGACTAATTACTCCAGTGATCATTTAAACGTGGAGTTAGGGAAGATTAGAAACAACAGAAAAATAAATCTCACCAATTACATGCATAAATGCAGATTAATCCACATGAGTACCTACCATACGAATATCCAACGCAATTATTAAAGCATTAAAGAAATAGTCATAGATAATCTGATTTTCAATTTTAAATAACCAGCTGCAGAAATGTAAATCTGCACATTTTCTTCTTTAACTTCGTAATTCAGGAGTAAAAGGTGATTTGTTCAGAGTGTAGAAGGTATTGCTGAAGTTTAAGGGATGGACAATTGATTAAGGAATTGGAAACAGCATTAGAAAATAAATGGAATGAGCAAATGTCTATATGTCCAAATGACAGAAAAACTTCTTAAAAACAAATACCACACACATACACATACACCCCCCCAAAAAAAAAGAGAGAGAGAGAGAAAAGGAAATAAACACTGGGAAACTAAATGAAACTGTTACTTCAGTGTAGAGGAATTTTTAAATTTTCATTATGTGCTCAGATTTCATTTTGCACCTATGAAAGTACTGCCAGTTATTTATAAAAGAATAACAAATTGTTTAGAACATGTTGTAGACACGCAAAGGAAATCATTCATTCATTAATGCAAAAGGATTATTTCAGATCGTTTCCATGCTTATATAATTCCTCATAATTTGTTTCAAAAAAAGAACTTCTGCAACATCTTATTTGTTGTTATTCAGGACAGCGGAATTGCCAGAGGGCACAGCAAGAGCTGAAGAGCATGCAATTAACACAAAAAGGAAAAACCACAGCAGAAATTCTAGCCAAAATCTCAGCCCCCTTGAGTCTTCCTATGACAGCAGAGAATGCAGATGGGGGCAAACAGAAATCGCCACTGCACAGGCTTCAGCTAACAAGCGCACACACACATACAATGCAGGCAATCCCACAATTTGAAATTTCAACACAGGTCAAGACGTAAGCCCGCCTCAAACAGTGACTAGAGGCAGCCAGTGTGGCGAGATCTCCCTCCAGCCTCTTTACTTCCACTGGTTAATATTAAGAACAAAAATTCTGGGAATCTGGATTACATCCATCACTGACATATAACTGCAGGTCACTGTACAGTGCCTCAGATATAATATAAGGCTAATAAATTCTTATTTTGTAGAGCTTTTAAAGGGACTTGAGTAACAAGTCTGCTTAAAACAGCAGTGATCTAGATCTGTAAAACAGCAGTGATCCAGACTGAAAGAGCCTCAATGTAGATGTGACTGTCATAACACAGTTTTGCCTTTATGTTCCCATACCAGATTATATGTCTATTTTCTTAGCAGAAAGGAAGTTGAATACCTCTGCCATTCAGCAGTGCAGATGCAGGGTATTTTTGAAACATTGGCTATTTTGCAATTACCTTTAAGTCATGAAATGTTGCACTGTACCGTACCGTTTTCTTTTGAAATTCTCTATTAATTGGGTACTGTGAATCACCATATTCATGTATGCAGCTGACTCACTTCACAGTGTAGAGAGCATTTTATTCACTTTAGCTCTCAGATGGATTCTTAAATGAACAGACAGCTAATTTCAAAGATGAACATTTTACCATTTTCAACCCATCTTCCCTTTGCCTCCCCCTCCTGCAGTTCAGCTTGAAGGCCACCGCAGTTAACCCACAGATCTGCCACTGTTTTACTGGATTAATTTGATCATGGGCTGTATTGTCAACAAGGAAAACTGTATTAATTAATAGCTTGCAGATAACTAGTGAGGACACTAGGGACCATCTTGTTAACCAAAGACCACACAGTAGCCCAAAAGATCTTTATCCTAGAAATGAAATATTTCAAAAGCTCCTCAAATTTGCAGGCTTTTGGGGTGAAGGGGCAGAAGTTTCTAATAACCACTCCCCTTGGGTGACAAGTTCATTTTCATGCAATATTTAAAGAAATGAGGATTTCCTGCACAGCTGTTACAGTGTCCTTGGAGACACCATTTTCAGGCACTCTGTGTAATCATCCCTCTGCTCCCTCTTAATTCTAGTCAACAACAGCCACAGGCAGATTACGTAGCTGGAACTTGACCGACACAGCTAGGAGCCCCTAACAGCACTCATAAGCCAAGTGATTTTTTTTCCTGTTGTCATATCACATATAAATACAATAAATACAATAAAACAGTTAAGAATCTGGCACTTTTCAAAAATCCACTGATGATTAAAAAGCATCTCCACGTTTTGCTAATCAAATGAAAAAAACATAATCTTATAAAACACAGGGCTAATTTTAGACTTAAATACTGACAAGGTCTGTGGTTATTCCTGTTTACATGTCAGTGGCCATGATCTCCATGGCATTCATCATGCTTTCCTGCTTTCTAACTTAGGCAACTTACCCCTCGTGAAAGGCACTAAAACTTTGGATACAGATCTTGCAAAATATGAATTAAAGAGAAGGCCATTGGCCAGAAATTTTAAGTCTCACTCCTTTTAGAAAAACAGTGAGTTCAAGACACGTGGTCTACAAACCTGGCCATCTGCTTATACGCTTCTTCAGCCACCGCAAAGATATGTGGATCCATATCCCCCATATTCTGGCCACTGTATGCATTGATGATATCTTCGCCATAGATAGGCAGTTGTTCATAAGGATTTATGGCCACTAAGACAATACCTACAAAGGAAATGAGAAAAAAAGGAATTATTAATAGTTGTTTCAAAATAAAACAAACCAAAAAATGGCTTTAACACCAACTTTTGTTCTAACCTTTCTAAAAATATTAACTAAAAAATAAGGATTTGACATGCTGACTTCAACAGGTACTTATTCTGACCACACTTTTCAGTACAAAAAGCACCAGAAGAGTTTACTTCTACTCTGCTTTAGGAAACATATTAGGGACAACTTTTTACTTTTTCTCTCAATCTGCCTTTTCTAAAGCTAGCATGCATGAAACAGATTCAGACTGTGTCAACTTGAAACACAGCCTGCTCAGTGTAGTAAGCCAACGAATGTGCACTGTATTTCCCTGTATTTTACTGTGGATTACAAATGATAAGGTGATTTGTTAATTGTAACTACTACATGGCCTCAATGACTGTCAGTTTGGATACGTGAAGTGTGTTAACCCTTCAGCTGTTATGCTATGCCCAGGAATCTTCAGTTTTTATAACAAGCAACAAAGTAGAGTCATGGTGTAATCGGCATTCCAGACATCCCTGTCAGTCAGGCAGGACAACCTCCTGCTCAAAGGGATCAAAAAACCCCTATGTAGACATATTTCATAGGGCTGATACACAGCGGTATACAGAGGTGTCAGGAAGTTAAGTGATGACAGCTCTAGCAGGCACCATAAAACCCTCCTCTTACACACCTGTGTGTATAACTACTTAGACCTTGCATATTCTAGTTTTCCCATCCCAATTAAACACATATCTGCCTTTTTTAATACCACTCATTACTACAGCATTTCTAAATTCATGCCATTCTTTTACTCTCCCTGCACAGGGAAACTTAAGTCTTACTCCATACATCCTTCCCAGCCACAAAGTGAGATCTCAAATGCTTTTGGTATGATTTTCTTTTTCATGAGAAAGGATTAAAGGATTGCTCTGCCCACAGGAATGATTTGAAAAAGATTACTTATACCTTTTTCTCCTGCAGCATTTACCATGGGTAGGGAACACTTATTTGCTCCGTGCAGGGGTGAAAACACTGGTCACTGCCATGTGAGACCCAGCCGTGTCAGGGAAACTGTGCTCTCTTGACATGGCAATTCCTCCTCACCTTTACAACGTGATGGGGGGGGGGGGGGAACAAACTCTAATTTTAACAGTGGCCATTTAAAACTTGGAATTTCTTCTTACACATATATGTTGGTGCCTAGAAGTGACAACGCGGGTGCAGATGGCTGCACAGTGATTACAGCAGGCATGCTGCCCACGCTCCTTGGACAAACCATTGCTGAGGAACCTGCACCAGAAGCATTTCCCTAGCACTCAACTCACTTCTAAGTTTATTCAGAAATACACACACACGCGCGCGCGCATGCATTTAGACTTCCTCAATGCAGATCCCAGCCCTCTGCTCTGTGCAGATTACAGTGTTGAGATGTCTATCTAAGAAATCTTCCATGGAAAAGCTGGGAGAAGGGAAGTGAAAGCACATACAGTCTGGCACTGCGCTGGGAGCATCATCCTATTTTTAAATCCTGTCATGCATTTATAGATCAAGCACAAACCATAGCAAAAACATTAAACAACAACAGAATATCTTTCATCAAGAGATCTGACAGACCTCGATCTATTTCCTCAAATATATGGCAAGTTTTACGTCTTAGACCCACCCGTATAGGTACAGTCAGTGATTTTTCCATCAGCCATGACTTCACTGAAATTACTCAGGAGCTTGAGTGAAAAGTCTCTATAAAATTTTATGCCAAGTAATGCTGTAATGATGAGCCAAAAAATAAGAGGGGGGGGGGGGGGGGGGTAGGGAGGGGAAGGGACATCAGTACTAGCAAACTCAAGGAATATTTTAAGTGTTGGTTTTTAACATCTGCCCTCTGTAACTGTGAAAAAATAGTAAAAAGTAAAGTACGGCCGCGCCACCGAGCTGAGCTTCCCATGCTCGCAAGTCTAATCAGAGACACATTAAAAAAACACGTGTGAGGCTTCAGACAATTCCCTCCTGCTTTCGACTATGTTGGCAAAAACAAACCCTTGAATTCAAAACAAGCAGCCCCATGACAAGTCTCCAGCATATTAAATCACTTAACTTCAGTAGCGATCTGTAAAATCAACAAGCAACTACCATCTGGAATATCCAAAATAAGTCAGTTAGGAATTATACGCTTTCTATGGAACTTTTAAATCAGTCTGTCTCACGGGACTATAATTCAGATTAATTTATATATAACTTCTCTTTATCTCCACTAAAACATATTGCTATTTTAAGAAATATCTGACCTTTCCCAAATCAGATTTATGTGTGTTTTCTTTCCTACAATTACATTAAATTAAACTCTGGCTATTCTTTTTGCCAATCTTCTTATAAATACCCAAAATGAGTGTATATAACTCTTTTATCTTGAACATATTCACCCATCTGCACATAAACTGCCCACTAATAGAAATAATTTATTCATTTAAAGTTTGCTCTCCTGCACTGCAGGCTGTACTTTATACATCTGAACTAACCAGCAGTATTCACTGAGTTTTCATCACAGCCATAGCAGTTTTTCCATAAAAGCATTCAAACTTTCCTTTGTAACTTTTCAGCTTACTTTATTAATTCTTCATTCCATATTCCCAGCAGTAAAGCCAAGTTATAAATCACTTCTGAACTGCTGGTGAAAGGCTGACTTGAAATAAAGAAATCAGGAGGTTTTCTGTTTAAAAGTTTGGATTACTTCAAAATGAAATTTTAAAGAATTTAATATCCAATTGACACATTACACTCTGACAGCATGGTTGAATTCATTTCTAGGGCTGTGGACATTCATCCATCCCAGTTCTAGTTCTGCTGGTTGAGAATACTGTCACCATAATACTCACGGTGGATTAAAGTGTTTTTAATCTCCTTCAGGCTAAATCAGCTGGGTTAGCTCAAACCACCTTCACACGGTATTTAAACTAGCTTGGCTAATGTGTGAGTCAGATTAAGGGGGCAAATACAGTTCCTTCTGCAGGGAGAGCTCTAAGGCGTTAATCTTTGCAGAGGGAAAGTAACTTGCACTTAAGAGGGGAACTGATAGAGCAGTTTGGAAGGCGAACATCTGCGGCCAAAGGATCAGCTTTTTAAAGGCCGCCACGCCACCATTATTTTCCTTAGCTTATAACATAATATACATACGCCTACATCCCAAGCTAAGAAACCCACAGCATACTGCACTCCTCAGGTCGCCAGGCAGCGTTAAACCTCCTTCACCTGCACTTTGACTGCCAGGACCTTCCATGCTACTGGATCCATGTTTCAAATAAATCCACATGCAAGTCACTTGAGTCTTGTCTGGAAGCAAAACAGATGACCAAGCTCCACCAGTCCCAGCCCTCTGGCAGACTCATCCATGAAGAGCTAAAGGCCTTCCAGCCCTATGAGGAACTATAAAACCAGCCAAACCCACAACTAAAGCTGCATTCGGGAAAACATGAAAACAACATATTTTCCCAAACACAGCAAAACTAGCAGACGGCACGTTCCTTTCACAAGCCTCTTAAATGATGCTAAACACAGAGCATGACTGTGAGCAGCCGAAACACAAACCAGGCAGGCTGTCTTATGGGAGGGGTACAGCAGCATCAGCAGGCACGGGACCATGAAACTCAGACTGAAAAGCCCTTACAAGCTCAGGCCACAAGACTCCAGTTGCACACAAGCCCTTTCACAAAATGTTCCTCCAAGAAGAGCTTTGCTCAAGGGGCACTAGGGAGAGAAACACAGACATTGTCTGAACAGGGGGAACTAAGGTGGTTTCCCAGTGCCGGGACCAGAAGATGCACCTTCAGCAGGGGTTGCCCAGAGAGGCTGTGTGATCCCCATCGCTGGAGATACTCAAATACTCAAGACACTTTGACTGTCCAAGCCCTGAGCAACCTGAGCTGGTCAGACTTGTTTTAAGAAAGGAGCTTCACTGAAGACTTCAAGAGGTGTCTTCCAACCTTAATTATTCTGTGCCTCTAGTCATCCTCTGACTGCATGATGGGATGATGGGATGTAGGTATGAATCATCTCCCACTCCTACAGGAATTAAGGCTGGCTGCAAGCAGAGGGTGGCAAAGTCTGATTCAGTCCCCCATGGTCTGGATGTTGTTGAGAGCAGGACTGCAAGCAGATGAACTCTGCTGAGCATCCACAGGTTAGGAATAGCCGGAGTGAGCAAAATGTGGCAGGCCATTACTGCCTGCAGCCTGTCCATCACAGTATGTCTAACGTGCTGGTTGCCTTAGCTCTCCACACCCATCACCATGAGCTGTGAGAGCAACCAGAAGAGGGAAAATCTGACCCTTGGCAAATTCCATATACAGACCAGAACAGGACAAGACCCTCAGCTGCAAAACACAAATTCCTGCTTCAGGTACCTACAGCCATGATTAGCTGTCAAGGACAACCTTGCAACATGATTTCCCTGCTCTATAGCTTGCAAAACAGCACAAAGTACAATGAAATTATAAACAGCAAGTCTAGCGATATATAACAACACGGAGAAGGCTCTGGATTGCGATACCAAGAACTGGGACTGTACTACAAAACTCTGATTAGAGACAAAGTTGAATTGTACATTAAAGAAGAAATTATGGGCCATGTTTTCTGCTGGCATAAACTGGGCTGCAAAGAATATAGAAATGATAATTTGACAACACAAACGTGCCTTTGCCTTAATCAGGCAATTACGGGAAGGAAATTTTCACTATCTGGTTTCTAGCAATCACACCATCATATTATGTTCTGTTTTACTCAGCTTAAAATGTAAAAAAATGCGTGAATGACTTAAACTGTCTCTTATGCACTAGCACAACATCCAACATACAGATAAACTAGAGAAATATTTGGAAAATTTGCAAAGTTTATGTATATTGAAAGGTTATATGAAAAGCTAGCAATGTATTTTGACTAAAGACTGAGATTTAAAAGAAACACATGCACACTGAAACAAAAAAGTCCAGAAGCGTGACATCTAAATTTTAAGCCAAACTATCTCACAAGGTTTCTTTAAAACAGATCACTCAGCTGCAATTTTGCACTTACAATGAAGCAATCATTAATTTCCCCCGATTCTGGTCACTGGAAAATATCACAGGCAACTTCAACTTCACGTAACCTCTACCACAAGTTAAATAGTATTTTTAAAACCAGGATTGTTCCTAATTCTGATCAGACAAGCATTGGCTCACGTACTGTTACAAATTCGCTCCTAAGGTTACACTGATTGCAAAACACGAAAAAGAAAATAAACTGGTATCTTCCATACAGATATGGAGGAGCTGAATGCAGAGGCAGGCGATCATAGCTGGGCAATAAATCCACCGAACAGCAAGGCTAGCCTCCTGCATCTGCACCTTGTGAAGCCCTCCTCCAGCCCACACCTATCTAAGCAAGCTTAAGGGGAACACCAACCAGCCTGGAATCTCATTGGCAAGCTAAAATTGCTGTATACATATTTTATAAACAGAGTCCACTGGGAAGCTAGAGGAACACACAGAGAAGTCAATTTTCTCTGAAGCTTAATACTCTCAAGTCTACTTGATGCACTTAACGACCACAAACATACAGTCTTCTGTAAGAATAGCACAACACGCCCTATCATTAAATGACTAAGTTAAAGGCTGGCATATCAACTTTCCTTTTCCTGCCTAGGGCATTCTCTGTAAAGATTATGGTATGAAACAACAGTACTTGCCACAGTAGGTATAGATTAGCTTAGAGTCTATAAATCGAACTTTGAGGTTGTGTAAAACAGCAGGTTCATGGAGATAACTGAGTGCTGTGAGGTCATTTTCACCAACAAGTATGTCAGGGTTTCGCAAGGGTGGGAGTTCCTTTGTCTTCGGATCTAGGCAATATTCTAGGTCCTGAAAAATCAAATGGAAATGTGTTGAAAGAGCTGGTGTTTAGGTTTCCTCATTCAGTCCCTCCAACCATTCTTCCCAGCAAAACATGCCCAAATTATAAAAACACAATGCAAAATTTAAATTCTCTGAAGATTCAAGTTAGCAGTTCTTTCTCCAAAAACATAATTTACAATTTCCCAAAAGGGTTTTCTATATGTATAACAGGCAACCATAAAGATGGATCATATTTTTGGACTAGTACTTAAGCAAACTCCTTGCTTTTGCTGCCAAATCTTTTCGTCAAACAAAACAAAATACTTAATACCATAAATCTAACTAGTCTTTCCATATTATTTTCCTCTGGAGTGGAACAGACAGAGGAAGCAGATTCACATCAGTCTACAGCCAGCTTCACAGATAGTAATATTACAAGAGAATGCTGGCAGAATGCTATGAAGAACACATAAACTGAAAAAAAAGCTACTACATTTTTTGCAGATCTAAATTAATCTCTAATATAGATCTTTTAATTGCATCTGTCTCTAGCTCTAAAATCACTTTATTTACCTGCTGTCCCACACAACGTGACTTAACTGGCAAACACCCCCATTCTACTACATGCAATGTGCAAGTGTGCAGCATCACCACACAGCCTGGAATATGTGGGGGGAAAATTAATCTTGTCAGATTAAAAACATTGTACTCAGCTTGCCATATAAGAAATGTGAGTCAAAGACTGACATTCATTCAAGTAAGATATTTTATTTAGAAGTTATTCTATATATATAATCTGTTCTTTTTGCTTCATTGTTATGCAGGCCTCTACATGAGAGTAGGATCTAAGCTGCCCACCAGTAAGAAAAAAAGAAATTAAAAATAAATATTTGACCAACTGCAGTAGATCGTTATTTTCCATTAGAAGACCTGAGGAATCACCATCATTTTACAACAAAATTAAAGAATCATTTAGATGGCTTGAAAAAAATGAACAGGCCTTGACTAGAAGGATGTGAGCTTTTTGTAGACATCTCATAATTTCTCTACACCATATACAGCATCATTTTCATATTGCCCTTAATCTTTGCCCCTTTTTATCTTTATTAATCTCCTGATGGTTATGTTCAACTTAAAAGTCACAGTTCTTTCTCTGCAACACTCTTCTCCTAGCAACACTGCTCTCACTGGAATATCAAACCAGGGTTACAGGTTTAAAAGCGTAAGCACTAAAAGATGATGCAACTGAACATAACAGGCAGTCAGATAAAAGCAACAATATTTTTTTAATTTATTTTAGAAATCAGGCAAAATCAATTTTGTAACTAAAAATACTACTGGAAGTTGGTGGCCAAGAATGATTGCACATACATAAATACTGATATATGTTGACAGTACAGCTTCCTGCATTAAGACACATCAGTTTCTGTCGACAAGAACAATCAGCTTACAACCAATATGCAGACCTACCTTGCCTTCTTCAAGTCGAAGCTGGAGGACTTTATCTCCAGGTTTATAGTCTTTGAGAAGTTCTGCTGACTTCCAGACCTCCTCTGGATCAGGGATCCAAACCCTGGCATACTGCAATACAATAACAACAGCAAAAGGTCAGTGACGACTTCTTCCATTATAGTTAAATCATCAATACACATGACACCAAAACCACGTTTTTGTTTTTTAAATACACGTTTAACAGCCAAACTTTTAAGCAATAGACAAGTTAATTAGTATGTTTGATGTGAATAAGTTGTTCTATTGGAAAAAGGTTACATGAGCTTAATTTTATTACCTACACAAAGAAAAAGGCATTTCCCATGCAAAATAATGCTCCAAGACATACATTCAATGCTGGAAATCTACAAAGAAAAAAAATAATCTGTGTTTTCAGAGATCAAAAACTTGGCTATCAAAAAATTACTTGCAGTAACTCTTCTAAGTAGGTTCTAAATGCATTTGCAGTATAACATTATATAGCTTTTTTCTGCCTTCTTTTTTCTTCCCCTAAGAGAACACATTGGCACATCTGTGTTAATTCAGGCAAAGCCATCTGATCTCAAGTATTAAAAGCTCCTTTCTTTGTAGCTGCAAATAGGGCAAGTTTAAAATGGATTATCTCCACAATGCCAAAAGAAAAAACATGAAATTTTTTGGTTGAAAAGCCCTCCAAATAATAGGAAAACAAGCCAAACCAGCATTCCAGTTAATGACCATTTTCACCCAAACTTTATTCATAAAAGTAACCGGAACAAACATATGACTTCTTTCCAAAAACAGAAATAATATTCACACTTTTAAATGAGTGAAAACATAATCGTTATCTCATATACAAGAATCAGTCGAAGGCGTACGGAAACCATCTAGTTACTTAGACAGTTGCATGTACATGCAAATAGGTACATATGAAAACAGCTCTTGAGTAACATAAGGAAAAGGCTATGACATTTTTAATATATTAAAGCTTCTGAACTGACGCTCTTGCAATGCCTAGAGAGCACTGAGATCATCCCACTCCCATCACCTTTGCAAACAAAACAGCTTCTTGGCTTTAGAGGTGCAGCCATGTTGCAAAACATTCTCAATCCACTAAACTATTTCAAAATAACCATAATGTATTTGTTAACACACAGCATTTGATGGGAGAGAAAACTGCATTTGGTCATACATCTTCATCACCTAATCTTATGCAACTTATTTTGTGCTATTTTTATTTTGTGCTCTTTTTTTTTTTTTTTTGCTATTTTGTAGCATCTTCAGCCTCAAAGAATGCTGATGCTTCTTTTCCCCCCCCCTCTTATTAACCCAGTCTTCCCGCCACTTAAAATTACGCACTTCTTGTTTCTACTAGGGATTTGTTGAAAGACTAACTTGATATTGACTTCTTGTTGTAAGACGGGAAGCAATAAAACGTGTTCAGCAAAGGCAGTGGGATGGGGAGGGAGACCCGAGGAGTCCCAGCCCCTGGCCCAGGAGAGGGGTAGGCACCCTGCGGGGCTGGAGGCTGCCAGGGAAGCTCAGTGCCCGGAATTATTTCGAACTTCACAAAGCAGTTTGCTTACCATACCCAGGATGCTGCTCAAGAACAGTGTGTGTGAGTAATTTACAACAGCCTAAATCAACGGCTTTTTCCCTTAACACGATGCAGCCTTTAAAGCACTGCCACTGCCGCCTTCTAGAAAGCTCCCAAACTCCTGAAAAGCGTATACCATACATGTAAACCGATTCTCCCTACTGAGTGAAAGGAGAAAAATAATGAAATAAAGAATTAAAAATTCACTTTCATCGTTCCCACTACAGAATGTTATGCTCCCACACCTGGTCTGTCTTCATCTTCACTGAATGTTTACGCCAGCCCTAAGAATCTACTTTATACAAAGACAATTTCTTCTTTGTAGGAAATATGTGGTTGTGTTTTGGTTTTTTCTTTGAGCTTTACGAGTTTCATACACATTTGCTACTGTTTTCATTACAAAAGTGCAGTATAACTTTTATTATTTACATACTCTCTTCCCCACTCCCCCAAAAGATATGAATACTCATGAAGTATTTGAAATGGGAAAAATCCTTAGAACAATGCTTCAGTATGTGCTCTCGCCATTCACAGAGCACTGTATATAACAGCAGCAGAGGCCAACAGAAAGGCAGTGGAGCAGCTGGGACAGGAGCAGCACCAGCCGTCATCTGAGCACTTGGATTGTTTGCTTGTTTCAGCCCTGCTACATCCACAACTCACAGGCGAAGAAACGTCTCAGTTAAAATGAAGGTGCGTGCTAACAAGTGTATGAGCCAATGCAAGTACAAACCTACAGAGACTACAGAATAATTTCAAAATAATTAACCAGGATGTGACAATAGAAGCGCAGTATTAGAGTCAAGGAGTGCGCTCAGGATCAATGTCCTCTTTCCTTTCCGCTTGGTTTTTAAATAAAGGATTCCTTGTAAAACTTCATAAATAATATCCAAACTTACCACAGTGCACCTGTTCACAGAACTCTCTTTTATTAAAAAAAAACAACACCAAACACAACAACAAAAATCCCAACGCTAAAAATCAAAACCCTGCCAGAAAGCAGAGAAGTTTTTTATTTTAATGCAAAGATGCTACGGTGTTCAGACACAGCTGAAGACTGAATGCATACCCCATTTTGCCCAGGTTTCTCCCCCTACCCCCAGCTATAGCAAGAGTTCCCCATCCTCAGTATTTCTGATGGGAAATTGCTTCCTCCTCATCACAGGAATTAACAGAATGCAAAGTAAATGTAACACAAAAGAGGAAAGCATTTAAATTTTGTCTAACAAAACAGGTTTCCTCGCAAGGCTGGTTTCCTCTGGGCTACACAAAGCAATGTTTCATGATGCAAAAATGGCAGCAGCAGCCTTGTAAGACACAAACACTGTTAACTTCAGGTAGCAAATGCTGTGTAGCGGTTTCTAACTCTGTGATCTGTGCCAGCATGAAATGGGCACCTGTATTTTTTTCAGCTGAAACTGTACATTTTCTACTGTCTACAGAAGGAAAAGAGAAAGCAGAAAACAGATCACCATAGAAACTGGGTTACTACGGATAGCTGAACCTTCCTCATGACATAACCCTTCAGATATTAAAGTCATCCTGTGAGCACTAAGCTGTAGCTTTTCATCACTAGCATCACTGCCTAGCCTTAAATCCCTGCCAAATAAAACACCTGGTAAAAAGAACAGGTGGGAGGAAAAAGAGAGATGTTCCTAATTATAAGTACTGAATCACTTCGCAACATTCTCACCTCATCAATTTAGCAGAATGATTTGCAAAATCAGATTTTCATTCTATCTTCTGTATAATCAGTTGATGTTAAAAAGCCATTGCCACCTAGCCTTTAGTGGGCTCCAACCCCACAGCAGAAAGCAAAGCACCACTGCTGATGGAGCCTCTCTCAGGAAATACATTACTCTAGTATCTCTACTATTCCTGTTTACTAGTATATAAGATCAAGTTTATGACTACATTAAAATAAGACTAAAATACGATAAACTTCTAGACACTGATTTAGAAATCAGCCTTCTAAAAAGGGAAGGGAATTCTAGCCTAAAAATGACAATAAATTCTAAAATTCTAGCACTGAAATGACAATTAAAATTACAGCTAGAATCAAATGACATTTAGTCAAATTGTGCCTTATTACAATCAATGAATATATTACTCGTTCTAATAGTTCAATGCAAATTTGGATCCACCAGAATAAAACTGCTGATAGGGGAGATAACCATAAGATTTACCCAAGGAAAGGCAGTAATGAAATTTTAGGTAAATATTGTTACCTTTCATGTCACCCCAAGCTTACTAATAGTGTTTCAGTATTGATTTGGCTCTAACAAACTTAGCTTTCCTACCCAGGTAATAATGTTGTACTCTCCCTGCAGGTGTGTTTCTGGCTCACTACTGATGACTTCTTATCCTCATCTGGAAGAGGCACGGGGAGGGCATGCAGCCCATCCTGCCACGCTATGACACAGCCACACCATCACGCTGGCACTCTGGGCTGGAGGCAGCAGACAGCTATCTTCAGCTGGGCGTTCACAGGACTGCCACTTACTCTAAACAAGCTTAAAAAAACATCTGAATTAAAGTATAAGGCACACAGGTGAGATACCCTTGATTTCAGAAAGAAAACAATTAAATGCACATTGACAGGACAATTCCAAAATTCAGTTTCTTGTCTAGACTGTCTACCAGCCACAGCAGACTAATGTAAAAAACTCCACCACCTCCAAAATCACATGGAAGAGTGGAATCATCATACTTTGTTCAAAGAAGGACAAGCTGGGCTGCTGAAAGGCAATGGCTTACTGATACCTATACTGTGCCTCTACAAGAGGCCAGAACAGGAAAAAAACACAGGGAGAAGTTTTCATTTTCTGCTGGTGGGTCGGAAAGCTAGCTGTATTACCACAGTTTTATGTAATAAGAAAATATAATAGGAAATGGCAGTATTCTCTCATACCTCATGATTTCATCTTAGGTCACATGAAGAAATCAGCAGACTATAATAATTATCAAATGAGACCATATGACTCACAAAGCCTCTCTTCTGAGATATTAACCTCTTGAAGTACTAATTGGCATTGCTGACAAAATGGAATTAGCTACGCAAGCGGCTCAGCAGTCGCTTCAGCAGTCAAATAGTTTTCTACTTCCATTGCACAATCACAAGTACTGCAGAAGGAGATACAGCTATCTTCCCAGCTTAACAGCTCTTTTGGTAAGAGCTGAAAGAGTTCATGAAATGATCTACATCCTAAAAAGAAAAGGGAAATTTCAACTCATAGAAAGCTGTCTGCAGTTCCTCAGCAAGATCTACTCATACAAGTGAACTTCTATGTTTTTCCCTTTGGCAGAGATCATCTATTAATTTATTTAGACAGCCTCAAAACCCACAGTCTTTCAGGTGTTAACCATGAAAAACCTACGAGAGGCATTGCCCTCCTACCTCTCAAGAATTACCCCTTTTTGGGGACAAATAAACCAGTTCATTGATGGCTGGACCAAGGAGATATAGTCAATTCTGGCATCACCAGCTGAAGCTGCCAATGGAACAGCAACAGGTGGTAAAAGTCAAAGCCAAATTTGACCAAAATCATTCAGCGTGAACCTGTGGCTAACTGAACAGGGCTCCCTGGAGAGAGCAGGCTGAATTATTAGGCTGGAAAAAGCATCTATCCTAGCGAGAAATGACAACAAAACAGAACACAAAGTCATAAAAGTTCACGCAACAGAAGTGTTGAACTTATCTATGCAAAATGCAAACTTACTACAAAATTGTATCTGAGCTGTGGGATTTCCTTGGATTGGGTTGCTCTGAAAACATAATTTGATGCTATTAGAATAATTTCCTTTCAGCTTTATATTTTCCCCTATACTTGGTTCACAGTGCCACCACCATGGATGATAATACTGAGCCTAGAAACACTTGAAACAGAAACCTTCAGCTTTTATATTAACAACATCAGCAGATGCATGGCCAGGTGAGTAACAGGTCGAACACAAGTCTTAACTTGACCAACCTGGATCCCCTACAAAGAGATCCTGATCAGTCACACATGAGGCAGGAGGAGGTCCCACTTCTTCCACTGCTGAAACCGCTAAAATTTCTGCTGTCTGTCCTGCGATACAGAGGCAGTCCCAAGGAAACACTGCACTGCTCTTAACAAAGAGCTGCTGCCGGTTGCAGCTTGACAAGACAAGACTTTACTCTCCTTTCATAAAAATACCAAGTAACCAGGGAGGATTGGAAAGCAGAGCATTTCCATGACAAGCAGGCTGCTGCAAAACCTCTGACCAACTCATCTAAATTCTTCTTGCAGCCTGGAGGAAATGGTATCATTAACTTTGCAAAAGAATCGAAAAAAAATTATCAATTTTCTTAAAGACAGTAACATTCTTTTGGCATGGAGCATATTTTTGGCCTTGCTGCTCAGCAAGCTCAGCCATTTACATACCTCTTTTACAGTTTAAGGCCTGATATTTAGAAAGCATTCATTTAAAAAAAACATTTATAACATGATACATAGTGCGGAAAATATATGTGACAGTTTGTATTCATGTTCCAAATGTATTAATGTTGCAAAAAACGATCTCATGTAGTTAGTTTACCTAATAAGAAGATCAGAAGCCCCATGTTACCCTGACTGGTGGGAATTCCCTGATGGGGCACAGCAGAGCTCCCAAACAGCATCCAGGGGACAGTGGTGACCCAGGCTCTGAGCTCCACCCTAGGACACCACCACTACCAACTTGCTAATTTCCTTCTGACACTGGGTTTGCAAATTTGGGTCAAAGCGCCTGCAGCACGCAAGGTTAGGCAGGTAAGGCACCGCATCCTTCACCGCGCACAAGGGAACTCCTTGAACCGCAGCTCAATGACAAATATCTCTTGCACTTGAGTATTTCATCTACTAATACATTTGAATCCTAAAGACATAAAAGTCCTTTTTTTCCTGTCTTTCTTTTTCTTTCCTTCAAGCATTTTTATAAGGCATTCTTTGCATTTAGGACCTGATGACCTGTAACAACAAAACAACTTGTACGTTGTGTGCCAAACATGCCTCGATTGTACAAGGTACAACCAAAAATTATCAGCACCCCACAAAGAATCAGTGCAGCAAGTTTTACTTCTTCAACCACCAGAAAAATGTCCATTGACTTATACTTACCTGAAATTTCACCATATTTCAAAGTGATGCAAAAAATGTTAAACCCGCAACAGTGTGTATATATATATATACATGCTACTACAGGCAACTTTGATCAGCAAACAGAAATGTAAATGTTTTTATTTCTTTACATTTTAAAATTATTAGCAACCTTTCCACTGAAATTCAGAGAAAATTATGACCCTGAAAATCTACACACTGGGCCTGACATCGAGCCAGAAAACTCTGTTTTACTTTTAACTATCAAATCTATCAAAGAACAGTTATATTCCCAGATTGTAGTTGATATGGGTTTTGTAAGAAACATCTTTAAGGAGTTAAAACAAATGAAACATTTAAAAGTTGTCATTTTCTTAATCTTTAAAAACATAGCTTTCTGCATTTTACGTTATTGTACTTGACCTTCTCTTCAAAATGTTCTAAGGAGGGAGACAGATCTGGTTTACACCCTGTCATTACTAACCCAGACAAGACTTGAGCTATCAAAATGTTGCTCATTCAGCCCCCTAATGAGGGAACGAGCATTTGTCAGCTCCTGTTGTATTTCACAGACCACCTTTCACAGGGTCTCCTCTACCCTCCCCAAGCAGCCGTTCACAGCCAGCGGCCAGGGCTTCCATCTCGTACTCAGTGACTTACTCAGCGACTTACTCAGCTTGTGATGCCAGTAGTACCCGCCACTGAAAACCTCACCACGGCGATGGGAAGTCACATGCAGCACCACCTGGGTACACCACGAATTTGCCCACATGAAGCTTCTGACAGAGCTTAAGGCTGTATTATCCATTACAGCAAAACAAAAGACGTTTCACAGAGTGTCACACAAAGACTGGGACAGACGCTGGCCTGGCCAGTGTGCTGGAAGGGATGCACAGCTACATCCTTCCCTGCATCCCCAGTTTCTATTTCTAGACTTCCTGTCAACAACCCTTCCTCAGATTGTTGGTGACAAGCTGGAACTCTTGTAAAGTGATGCTTCTTCAGTGTTATGCTTTCACACTGCTAAGCGAAAGTGTCTGCAATTTTTATGTCAATTTTTAAGTAAATACTGAAGGCAGCCCTGTTCCTTTATCCAGGCCCTTGTCAAAGGGATGTGAGCTCACTGCATTTTCACTCTGACAGTATGTAATTTGTAACTAGTACCAAGAATTAAATGTCTAAAGAAGTATGCATTACTATAAATCAAAAAACTTAAGTACATTGTTATAAGTAAGATGTGAATGCAGCAAAGTTGTTGGGTTTTTTTAATAAAATCTCAGTCAGGAATACACTGAGATGTCAAAGGAATGAACGTGGCTCTGAAAGACCTTCAAGAAAGACAGCAATTACAGCTAGAGCAAAACCACCAATGTTTTGGTCACTACTCGAGACACAGAATAACTGAATAACCACAAGAAGATCAGCGGAAATGCCAAGCAGAACCGTGACGCCTACCCCAGACGGAGCAACAGGAACATATTCTGATTCATGTAAAACTTCATTTGAGGTCATATACACACAGAGAGGCATACGCTGTATTGCATTTTGATCCATACCACCAAAACGATGGCCAACACTGAATTATATGCTAGTGATTTCAAAAAGAATTTAATTATAAGTCTGCCTTAAAACACCTAATTCATCCAACCTGAAAAACATGTTACAAGAGTTGTAGAAGAGTGGCCACAAGAAATATAAGGACAAATGAAACAGCTACAGCCATCCCCTGAATATTAAGCTAATGAAACATGTTGTGTCAAAAAAAATAGTATTAGGAAAAGGATGCACGATTTTGTGTCTGTGTGCTTACAGTGAATTTTGTGGGTATATTAAAAAATTCTCCAATTCAAAAAATTTTCAAAAGCCAGTACTTCAGGAATACACACAAAAAAACCTTCACCATGTCGTGATTAACTTCATGGGTGCCTGAATTTAAGATCCAAGAAAACAAATACTATGAGGGCAAATGAAACAAGCTGTTGTATGATCTTGTTTCAACTCTAAGATGATGCAAACCATAATATAGACTTCACAGCATAACTAACTAAATGCTGAAATAAGTATTGTTTCCAGAGCACCGGTACAAATTCAGTCAAGACCCTCCTGTTTCTTATATATTTTTACACGTCGATGTCACACAACGAAATGTTGGATTTCATTTTCTGAAGTTCTTAAATGGATTTAAGACCTTACAGAAGCCTTTTACAATTATTTTCCCAAAAGCTTCTAGAAACCTCACCCACAGGAGGCAGGCAGGGTAACTGAATCGTTTCTCGCACCGCACAGCACAGCCCAAGTCTCGCTGGGGGACAGAAGGGGCTCATGGCGCTGGCTGCAGCTGGCTGCGCATCCTGGGCTCGTGCAGGCAGAAAGAGAAGGCACTGTCTTTTGTCTCCGCGCCCCTGCTTCAGCAGGGCCATCTGCATCACTGCCATGAGATTATTTGGTGTATCGAGCACTCGCTTAGGCAGGAAGGGAAAATAAAGGGCTCCATTGATCAGACAGATGCACTGCGCCGTGCCGTGCTACAGCGCTGGAGTTTGAAACAAGAAGTTATTAAGAAAAAAGTAGTGGAGCCATAACTGATCACCTAGCTCACAGAGGTGAAATAAGGCTAAATTTTCTGGTATCTGTAAAACATGTGGATTACGGACAATCACTGACTTCACTGTGAAAGTTTAATTTAAAAGTTAAAAATTAAAGGAAAGATATTTGGTATAAACTTTTGATAGTTGACAAGGCTGTACTTTTCTGAGCATCCTTCTGTAAAGCTGAGCTCAAGTCCAAACAGAATTCTTTTTATTTAATCCTAGCCCCACAAAAAAAAAGTCACATTGAAAGTAAAACACCTGCTTGAGGTTCTAAAAGTAAAAAATGAACTGATCATTTTTTGTTAGAACAACACAGAGGCCCCAGGCTGAGATGTAGTTAGATCACCAAAACAGAGCTTTTACTGACTTAACTTGACTTATTCAGGGAAAACTAGTTTTATACTCAGCTACCCAGAACATAACTCTGTCATTACGGTCAAGTCCTCAATACAGACATTTTTTTCTGCCATATTATAACAAGCAACCTGGCATCAGTGAAGCACATCTAATGAAGCTATGTGTAGTCCCACCATTTTTTCATGGGAAATTAACAGTAATGTCCCCATGCAAGGAAACCAGAATGACTTGGTATCTCCAGAGGTCCCTGCCAACGCTGACCACCCTGCAATCTTGTGATCCAGCAAGTTCTAACTTAAAACCAGCGAGCAGAGTTAAACCTCCCAAAGAGCCCTCCGCAAGTGTTGGGCAAAGCTGTGAAAGCAGAACCAGGGTTAACGGCCACAGTGCTGCTCTCAGGAACATTTCAGCCGAAGCAGTTGCATTTCTCCCCCTGCCACTGTCAGCCCTGCCCTGGTAAAACCCCGGGCAAAAAGTGCACACAAGTCGCTGGGCGCAGCTGGGCTGCGAGCACCGCCGGGACCTGAGCACTGCCCCGTCCAGCTCATGTCATTAGTGCATTTCTAACCTTGATTACCGTGAGAAATCAGGGAAGACACCGCTGTGTTGGAGAGGGGAGTGAAATTAGAACCTTTCAGGCTAGCTGGAAATTGTATACCATATTTAGCCTTAGAGAGACTACTCCGCTCCTTTTCTCCACAAGCATTATCTATTTGATTGTTTGCAAAAAGTTTATATTGCCTTCCTATTTCCAATATATAAGATTGTCACAAGGAAGAAGTGCATGCTGACATGAAATTCTAACAACTTCTGCAAATGCTTCTCCACATATAAGATTTTTCTAAGGGAGAAAATGTCCTAAACAATGAAATTACTGTCTGGTATGTTTGAAAAAAGGCATCTTTATATATCTCCAGATCCTAAGTCAAAACTCTACTTACTTTAAACCTTTATTATTAATAAACTATTATATTTATAAGCTATTATATGATTGGCTATATAGCCTTCACCTATGTCAAAACCAAGAAAACAACAAAACATATTCTACTTACTTTAACATACATATAGTCTAAACCATCTATTTCCATCCCGTATCTCTTGTAACACAGATTTTCAGCACTTTCGGAGGCTGTTGGCGTTTCCTTTCCAGGCAAAATAAGCTTGATCTCCATGTACACTTCTTGTATTAGCATACACTAACTCATAAGGCAACTTGGGAATCTCTCTGATTTCCTCAGCAAAACAACTGAGGTCATCTGCTTTAAAGATACTCATGAATAATCCATGGAGTCTGCAGAAAGTAACGTGTGACAAGCCATGTTGGGGCAATGAATTCCTGCATTGTTAGACCAACTCATAGTATTTTTAGGTTATGCCTCTGGCTCTACAAAGAGCAAGAGTGTCCTCCTGTAAATTACAAAGTAATCTCAAAATTCTCTTGTCTTACGATAATCAAACAGAAGAACTCAAAGACACCATCCGTAATTGCAGCAAGACTTCATGGCTCCTGGCATTTTTGCCCAACTACCTTTTTGTTGAGACACATCACTCCTGAGCTTTAAGGTGGTGATCCTTGATTATTTAACCAGCTTTCTTGGGCACCTCTTCCCAACAGGGCTTTACCCCATGGTACTCTACTGAGCAGACACCTGAAGAGGCCAAAATCAGCTCTCCCAAAGCCTAGGGTAGCGATTTTGCTGTGCACCCTCCTTGCTGCCCTAAGGATCTTGAACCCCACCATTTCACAGTCACTGCAGCCAAGGCTGCCCTGGAGCACCACACTCCCCACCAGTCCCTCCTCGTCGGTGAGAACAAGGTCCAGCGTGGCCCCTCTCCTCTTCGGCTCCTCTGTCACTCGGAGAAGGAAGTTATCATCAATGCACATCCCAGGAACCCCCTGGATTGCCTATGCCCTGCTGTGCTGTCCCTCCAACAGATATCAGGGGGTTGAAGTCCCCCATGAGGACCAGGGCTTGCGAAGGTGAGGCTGCTCCTATCTGTCTATAGACAGATAGGCCTCATCTGCTAGGTCTTCCTGCCTGTACCAGACCCCCACGATAATGTCACCTGTCCCTGCCTTCACTTTAACCCTGCCCCATAAGCTCTCTGTGGGCTCCTCATCCCTGCCCAGGCATACAGCTCCGTGCACTCCAGCTGGTCGCTGACACAGAGCTCAGCACCCCCTTCTCACCTCCCCTCCCTGCTCCTTCCTAAAAAGCCTGTGTATCCTTCCATTCCGGCACTCCACAGGTACCATCCCATCCCTCTGGTGACGCCAATAAGATCACAGCCCTGCAGGCATGCGCGTTCTCTTAACTCCTCGTGTTTATTCCCCATCTACCTGCATTTGCGTGGAGGCATTTATGTCGGGCCGATGAAACTGACTGACTTGACACGTCACACGTTATTTCCCCCCCGTCTTACCTACTACAAAGACAGAATGAGAGCTCTTCAAAGCAACGCTGCTTTAGGCTTTACATTTAATTTTAAAGTGAGGGCTCTCATCAGACCACAATGTAAGTAAGTAGCCTGGAAGAGTCTGCTCTCAACCATCCCCGCTGTCTCCTAAGAGCCAAATAACTTCAGCAAACCACTTCTCCTGCTAATTACTGGCAGCAGCTTTTATTCTGTGTGAATTACCCTGACAGCCCTTCCTACAGTCATACCCGAAGCGAGGTTAAAAGGCAAAAATGAAGACTTGGTGAGTGATGAGGGGAATGCAACAGCTTTCAAGATCTTCAGAAAATAACCACAATTTTCACCAAACAGCGTGGAAGTAACAGACTGAAAGACAACCCTGCAGGCACAGCTGCAATCTGCACTCCTGACTGCCTCTGCTCCAGTTTAATCTTCATACCGCTCCCTCAGACCCTTCACCAGCATGGTGACTTCTCATTCATACCAGCTTATCTGATGTTAGGTTTGTACCTACTTCTCCCTTACAATTTTAAGAAGCTTTACCGCAGCCTTGAGTACCTCCATGCCATTTATTATTCAGGGAAAGATCCGTGACAATTCTTGCTATTGTCCCTGATTAACAGGCCAAAGAAATTAAATCCATGCCACTAAGGAGAACAGATGGTGTAAAGACACAAGATCTCTGCTTTTGTAAGTAATCCATTTCCAACTTCTTCAGAATTTGCATTAAAATTCACAGATACTGACATCAGAACTTGGGTCAATATCTGCAATCCACACAAATTCAGTAGGAGTAAAATCTTTAAACTTTATTAGTAGTGCCTACAGTTTCCTGTGCTTACATTCCAGCTGCTTAATGCCCAGAATTCAGCAAGATGGGCACTCCTCTAATGTAACTGCACCAAGTACTTATCTGCTTTTTACAAACAAACAAAAAAAACCCCACAAACCTTTTAGCCAGCACTGTTCTCCTCTTTACATTATATTTGTATATAAATAGACTAATATACAGAAACAAAACTACTGAATACTGCAATTAACTGAGCTATATTGTGAAAAGTGCAGGTTATAACCCAGATGGCCAGGAACAGGAAGACCCCAAAATCATCAGGATCATCAGCTCGATAATGCTGGTGCTTTTCACATTTGTGCAGTGCTGGGAAGTTCAGGTTATCCATCTCACACAGTATTTCACATGAGGCTGCTGCCTGTAGCAAACCGAGAAAGTGGGCTATGCTAAAAGAAGATGAGTGAAACTGTTACCTCCCTGAGATGGTGGGAGACCTGAAAGCGAAAACTACTCCTGAAAATACACTCTTGCTATTAAATATTAAAATTGGGTGTTAAGTAGACAGGCCCTAACTTATTGCAACAATGCATACACAGAGCTTAACACAAAGAACTTGATGACATCCCTAGGATATGTTTCCCCTTGTTTTCCTACACAAATTATTGTGAGCAGGTATACGACAGCAAAGTTATTTCCCTGCAGTAAGAGGAAATAAGAGAATAAAAGGTGCAATCTTTCAGATTTACATGCTTGATTTCAAAGCATAAAATTAAGCAATGTGATTACTCACATGGAATAAAGATAAATCTTTGCAGGATCAGGCTTAAGCAAACCCAGGGTTAAGCAGAGCCAAGCAACACGGAGAGTGAAGAGGAAATGATGCAGTCCTAAGCAAAGGGTGGCACTGGCACAGGCGTGAAAGCACTCTTCTCTGCCAGGAAAGTCACTAAAAGCCTTGCTATTAGCATTAGTAAACAGGGCCTTAGCAACCCAATCATACAACTCCCCATCCTGGATGCAGCTCAGAAGTAAAGCCAACAAAAGGAAAAAGTTACTGTGCAAAGAGCCTCGTGACCTTTATGTAACAGGTTTAATGTTGTACCTAACGCATTTCTACTTACTTAAAGGTTTTCCTACCAATTTAAACCAATCAAACTCTCAGGAGCATCACCGCCAAAACAAAAACATACATCTGTTGTGGCATGTCATGAGTGGGGTTATGATCTATGAAAATAACTTAAGCAGAAAGTCATAGCTTGAGGAATGAGTCAAAGTCACAGACATGACAAAAACTTCTAAGAACCATGGGTTTATTCTGACCTTAACACCATGTTTTCTGCAACAAGAACCACCTAGTATTAAGGGAAAATAATAAGTTCTTCCTTGCTGTTTCAGCAGCAGAGAAGACAAGCAGAAGTTGCACACTGCTGCTTCAACTTGTTTGAGTAGTTTGCTAATGAAGCACCAGGAACAACAGCCTTGCCCGAAAGCCGTTTCTTGGCCCTGGCCCAACTGTACAAATACTCACTATCTGAGTCAAGCACGATACACATAATAGTAAACACTGCTCTACTACAGCAAGCACAAAATTAGATCACAGATAACCTCTGCACCCTCAATCACACAAAAGAAAACCTGACCAAGTAAAGGAGTTCAGACTCTGCTCATCCCTAACTTCATACATGCAAACCAAGCTAAGCTGACTTTAATCAAGAGGCGTAAAACAAACCATCGCCTCTTATTAAGAAGCTCTTGCTGCTTGACAGTGCCAAGTGAAACTGGGTCTATCATCTTCCCCTTGCCAAGATGCCTTTTAAACCAGCAATGTCTGTACAGATGCCTGTATATACATGCAGGTGTCAAAAATTCCAATAATATAAGCAAGACTTCAAATAGTTAAATATTTGGTTTGTGTACGCCTTGTGTTTTCAAGTAATGAAATCTGAATTCAATGGACGTCCCTGCAGGACACCCCAAGTGGCTGGCTCCTCCAAGGTCTGCTTCAGAGGCTGTTCTGACTTGCCAGAAATCCAGGCAGCATCCCGCTGGTACCCACAGGACAGCAGACTTGCCAGCTGTGCACTGCTTTTCCCTGTCATGGTTTAACCCCAGTCAGCAACTCAACCCCACGCAGCCACTCGCTCACTCCCCCCCCAGTGGGATGGGGGTGAGAACGGAAAGGGTAAAAGTGAGAAAGCTCGTGGGTTGAGATAAAGACAGTTTAATAGGCAAAGCAAAAGCCACGCACACAAGCAAAGCAAAACAAGGAGTTCATTCACCGCTTCCCAGCGGCAGGCGGGTGTTCAGCCATCCCCAGGACAGCAGCGCTCCATCATGGGTAACAGTTACCTGGGAAGACAAACACCACCCTTCCAAACGTCCCCCCCTTCCTTCTTCCCCCAACTTTATATGCTAAGCGTGATGTTCTATGGCACGGAATACCCCTTCGGCTAGTCCAGGTCCCAGCTGTGTCCCCTCGCAATGTCCGGTGCCCCTCCAGCCCTCTCACTGTCAGGGCCTGAGAACCTGAGAAGTCCCTGACTTAGCATAAGCATTACTTAGCAACAACTAAAAACATCAGCCTGTTAGCTTATCTATGTTATTCTCACACCAAATCCAAAACACAGCACTGCACCAGCTACTAAGAAGATTACCTCTATCCCAGGACATTCCCTCACAGCTGAAACACCATCTACAATTAATCTTACTATCACTTCTTGCTTTTTTAAATCCTATTAAAAATAGACCATCCAGAAACAGTGAAACCTTGTGATACTGGACGTTTCTGTGACTTCCTCCAATTCAACTGGTTCAATGAGCAAATTTCAGTAACAAAAATGCTTTCTTTAGTCCTGCAGAGATTAAACAATGGGTCTCATTAAAGACAGGCAGAAATTACTTTGTTAAGAGAACACATGGAGAGGATTAAACTCCCAAAGACCCCATGAGGAGACCCTAGCAGCCAGGTACATCTGCCTGACTGGCCGCCTATCCCTTCCAACTCAACCCAGCGCTCTGTGGCTCACCAAAAGATAATGATGGTCATTGCACACATTTCCTGACATAGCAGGAGCTCAACAGCACTTTATCTGGTGATTTATTTATCTAAAAAATAATAGTAATCCATTACCTAAGCCATCTGGCTCATGCTATAAAATCGCTGCAGTAGAAACAGACTGCAAGTAATCAGTGACAGCTCAATGTACAGACATTACTATTCTGCAAGGATTGCCGATGACAGTTTGGGGGTGATCCCACATAATCCACCAAAATTATTAGGTAAATGTTTTAACATTAAACAATAACTCAAAGAATTAAACAAATAAGACCAATTACTATAAATGGGACCTTCACAACTATTCTTTACATGTAACAAAGAATTCACACAACTTTCAAGATTATGTCTACAGAAAAAAAAATACCTATTTTTTAATATAAAGCTTTGATCTCTTTCTCCCCCCCAAAGTAGCTCCCAACGATGCTACACTTTCAGCGTTCTGTTAGACCTACAGGATATGCCCTCCCAAAAACTGTTCGTGGGCTGTGAGAAGCTTTCACGAACAGCTTGGTACCTCTCCAGCCCCACTGACCTGCCCAGGGTGGTATTATTTCCTCCTCCGGACACACTCAGTGCCCAGGGGAGCAGCTCTTGGCACAGACCGGCCTCTGACTCACACCATCGCTCACTTTGCTTCCCAAGGTTCACAGTTTCTTTTAACAAGAGTAATGGATTGTTGACATGTCATGAAACTGCCATTAGAAAGCTAGTTTTCTGTTAGGCTGACGTGGTTGGCATTCGACTACAAGAAAAAATTTTTTTTTACAAAAACATAATAAAATGTCAAGGTTAGGTTAAACCAAGTATTGTTAGACTGCTGAGTAATTACATCCCCAGCACCTTCAATTTAAAGGCAAGAATAAAGTTGGTGCACACAGTTGTGAGTTGTCACTGGCAGAATTGCCACCATGCTTATTCCAGTGACACAGCACATCCCCAAAGCAGAAAAGCAACTGAAATATCCCCTCTTCTGCTGCTGCACTAGATTTTTAGAAGAGGCAGAGACAGTTATAAAATGCACTGTAAAGGCTCACTGTCATTTGCAGAAGTAATTGTTTGACAGCACATATCTGACTTCCGCAACAGCCTCTCTGCTCTGAGCCGCACCGCACGGGTCCGACTCCGAAGCAGAGCAGCACACCCAGGTTGTGGTGGAGATGAACAACTCCCACCTCTGCTTTACCGGGCAGCACTGCTCTCGGGGAACAAAGCAGCGATCTACTGAGACAACTGGTTACTGTTTAACATGCAGAAAACACTTATGTCACATCCAATAGTTTGAACAGCAATACACAAGACTACATAATTAAGGCTGCTTTTTCTTAACCCCCAAGAAAAACCCAGTAATAAGCACAGACATAAGGAAACACGGTTACATTTTGTGTCTTATACTCAGGTTGGTTCTTGCTGTACTTCCCTCCCCACGTACCATTAACGTACCCAAGAGCCATAACCTGGTCAGAATCTGCCTTTTGCCATTTTCGCTTGCAAGGGCCCAGCACAACTGAAGGGGAAGACCAAGTCTCCTAACACCCTGGCTTCCCACCGAAGCAGCTGCCCGCAGACACCCCCAGGAAAGCAAGAAAGGGCTCCTTGCAACACTGGGGACCACACAAGCAGGGTTTTTGTTCTATACAGTTCCCTCTGACACTTCCCTAACTCAGTTTACAGCTTATAAACCCTCAAACTGAACCATTTCAGGGAGAGGGCAGCAGGACTGAAGGTCAGGCTACTGAGTTCAGCCTGCCCAGACCGTACTCTCCAGCAAAAACCATTTACTGATTCCTCTGTGTTCCAAGGAATATTTCCATTCACTCAAACTGAAATTAGATTAGGCCCTAAATTAGGAGCAGGCTAGCTGAAGCTAGCTGCCCTTAATCTCAAAGATACTGGAAACGGAGGAACACATTGTTAGCAACAAGAATAAAAATAAATTAATGCCTGACTGAATGGATAAATACATAAATAAGTCCATTGCACACAGCCACACAAAACTGAAACAGAAATCCCAAGAGGGCAAAGCAGCATGCTCTAGCAAAGCACAGCGTGAAACAGAAACAACTCAAACTCAGGGAAAAAGGAGAACAAAAATGACTGATGTTAACTCTTCACTCTGACTTTAAAAGAGGTGGCATAAACACAGTGTCTGATCTGCTTCATCAATTTTCATGTACAGGCAATGAGACCATGTGCTGGGGGTTGGTTTTACACACCTGAAAATCACAAATCTCACACAAAACCTGGCCAGTGCAGAGAAGTCAGATGAGTTCGAGGTCTAGGCAAAATGTTCTCACTTGTTCTTAATCTCCAAGGAAAGCAGATTACACTTAACAAAAGCTGACACATGGCCTACATTGTCCCCACCAATTCTTATGGGTCAGCAGAAGCAGGTATCTAACTGTTGTTGGTCAACAGTTACTGAAATGCTGACTGACTACACCCGAGCACCACTCAGCAGGGCTTCAGTGATTCAGGAAACACATCAAGATTCTCCTAAGTTTGTTGCCAGAGTCAAAGAACCAAAACTTTCAGAAATGATGCTACAGCAGGACCACCAACCCGCCAGTGATAGATACCCAACAGGACAAGTTAACCAGAGCTCATAGGCATAATATTTTAAATAAGAATGCCTAGGATACAACCCATGGCGCAGTTTTAAACTGCTGCACCCCAAAACTGAAGCTAATGCCTTCAAGCAGAATCTGTGTTTGCAGCATCACTGGGCACAGGAACACAAAGCTTGTTTGGGTCCATTGTAACTAGCCTGTGTGAGAGCTCAAGACAGTCCTTTCACTTAAATCCAAATTTCCAGATTAACTACAACCATGCGCAACAATGAAGCCGCCTCTACGGTCACCAGGTTCAGACATACACCCAGATGCCTCAAAGAAGTAAGATTTTCATAGCGATAGCACGACTTCTTCAAAAACTTGTGTTGCTGCTTTCTGACAAAAAAAGAATTTAGCTTGGGAAAGCAAGAGCTCCTTTACGCTCTTTCAAGACAGTACATCTGGTTGGGTCAGTGGGTGCTATTTTTTTATGCTGGAAAGCAAAGAGACCAAATTTGAAGGCTTAACAGTGCATGTTAGCAACACTGGACACACTGAAGCATGCAGCAGAGCACCTCACTTCCACAAACAATAGCCAGAAATAAGAAGTCTGTTTCTCCCATTCTCAGACAACATTTGAAGAGATGCTGACAAATTCTTTGCAACACTGGTCATCCAGTCATTAATATGATTTTACCAACTGTTGTTCCAAGTAACTCGCATGAACACAGCTACCTGAACAACTCAGGCAAGCTGGGACGTGGGTTCCCAGTAGGAGAGGGTAAGACAGCTGCCAGGTACTTCACTTCAGGGGACACACGTGCAAACACACAGCCAGCAACGATGTGCTGCAAATTCACACACTACCCTGCTCACCAGCAAAATATCTATGCCAACACCATACATTAAGCCTCGATGCTATGCTGGAAGCTCTGGTACGTTAAGCAGCTGCCCTGAATGACAATCCTGACTCGTGCCTGCCAGTATAAAATAGACGTGAAAGTCGCTCTTTCTGTGCCTACATATGGCTCTAAAGAGGACAAGAACAGCCTGTGGTGTGAGAGTAAAACACAGAAGCAAACTCGCTGGCCTTCGTCATCCAGCAGGTCCCTACTGGAGCAGGATCACTCCTGCGCTTGTTTGTGTTCACTACTTTTGCCTCTGCATGCTACGACCTTAAATCCATTATTTATGTTACTTAATCAAGGATGAGATACTGAACGCGATTTAAACAGATAGATGGCTTTACATGGGGGAAAAAGTCAGCAGAGAGGGAAGAGAGCAGAGACAGTCTCTCTTGAACACCCAGCAGCTTTCCCACCCAGGCACCCAATTCAGAGCCATGCCTTCCTCAAGAACCACACGGGGCCCTAAGCCTTCCACTGTTAAACAATCCCAAGACAACAGGAATCCACATTTTCAGGGCACCTTCTGACCAAAGGATTTAACCACTCTAGGAAGTGAATTCAAGGTCAGATGGGGTTGGAAATTAAAAAAAAGAAAAAAGAAAAAAAGAAGTATTTCTCATCAACTTCTTACGAGACACTTTAACTCCATAATAAGAACACCCACAGAGAGAGATAAATCCAGAATACCTTTCCAAAATAACTCCTTACATAGAGGAGGTCTGTTGGGCGCTTGGAAACAACTCTGCAGTACCATTGCTCTCTTGACCAGAATGCTAATCCTCATCCCGTTTTGCAATGACAGTTAACAGAGATACTTTGTAGGAGGCACAAGACACCAAGATGCCTGGTAACAATTAATGTATTCAGCATCCTTAAAGGGGTGCAGGCTCACCTCACTTCCTCACATTCAGTCTCTCCTACACAAATACAATATTCAGGTATGGTCAAGCCTATTGAAGGGACTGTCCAGTTGGATTTGTACTGATGCACAGTTAACACACTGTCTTATCACATCTGAGTGAGAGGACTCTACAAATAAGGTGAACTATTCTTGCCAGAACAAAAAGCCTGTTTCCTTTCCTTTCTCTCCTCACACAAAGAACTAGACTGGGGGTAATTCTGGAGTATTTCATAAAGTGGCTCGAGGATCTAGATGGCACAGCTTTCAATAAAACACACTTTGACTGTGCAAGCTTTCTGAAAGAAGTATCTGGAGTTTGCAATGCTGTCCTGTGGTGAGCAGTTCTGGCGACCCCAGTCATCACTTCTGCCCTTAAAGACCTGTGGTCTGTCCTTTTTTTTTCAGATTTTTACAGCAGATCAAGGCAGAGCAATGAAAACAATGCCTGGCTAGCAGCCCAAAGAATCGTTTCCACAGCTCTCGATCTGCAGGCTTTGCCACCGTCCAGACGAGCAGGGAGTAACTGCTTCCAGGTGGCAGCTGATGATAGACACTAACGCACAGGACTAAAAAGATGGGAAAAGCGTCTGTTTGAAAAGCGCACGAGAGCCACGCACCGCATCGCTGCTGACTGTAGGGCTCCTGAGCGGCTGCCAGGGGAACAAACACAACCTAAAGGTGCAGTGTCACCCAGGCGGCGAGTTGAACTGCAGAGCGCCTGTGCCGCACGAGTCGGTGCCGCACACGGCGCGGGCGGTGCAGCCACGCTACCCGCGGCGGGCCCGGGGCGGGCAAGGCCGGCTCCCCCGCGCTGCCTCCCCGCCCGGCCCGGCGGGCAGAGCCGCTCCGGGGGCGGTGGGCCCCGCCGCCGCGCCCCGCCGGGATGCGGGTCCATCTTGGGGAGAGGCGCCGGCTCCCGCCGGGGCGGCCCCGCCGCGGGGCGACCGTCGGGGCCGGGGCCGGCAGCGCCCGCCGCTGCCCTGCCTTGCCGCTGCGCCGCTCGCCCGGGCCGCGCTCCCCCCGCCGCCGCCGCGCCCGCCCCCGCGCAGCCCCCGGCCCCGCCGCCGCCCTACCTTCGTGTAGAGCTCGGAGGCCGCCATGGCGCAGGGCGCGGGCGGGCGGCCCCTCTGCGGCAGCCCGGCGGCGGGAGGCGGAGGCGGCGGCGGGAGGGCGGGCGAGAGGGAGGGAGGATGCTCAGGCGGCGGCCCGGGCGCGGCGCGCCATGTTGCTACCTGGCGGGCGGCGGGGCTGCCGCCGCTCTGTGCATTGTGGGAGCGGCGGGCGGCGCGGGGCCTCCCCCGGCGGGCGGGCGGGCCGGCCGGCCTCTGGCGCTGCCCGCTGCCCTCCCCGCGCTGCCGGAGGGGCCGCCGACCGAAAAGCCGGGCTGCGGGAGGGCCGCGGCCTCCGGCCGCCTGAGCAAGAGCTGGTGTCCCTCCCCTCCTCCCGACCCTGCTGCCGTCCTTCCCCCGGACTGAACAAATCACGCGTTTCCCCGCCGGGCGCGTCGCTGATGCCCGCCGCTGTCCAGCCGCTGCGCGCCCGCGGCGACCCAGGCGGGCTGAGGCCCAGCACCGACCGCCCTCACGGGCCGCTCCCCCGCCCCAGGGGCCGCGCTCCCGCCTCACGGGCCGCTCCCCCTCAGGTTCCCCCGCCCCGGCCTCTCGGGCCGCTCCCTTGCCCCAGGGGCCGCGCTCCCGCCGCCCCTCCAGCGCTCTGCCCGGGTCACAGCCGCCACCCCACTGCCCGCCCAGCTATCCCCATCCTGTATTTCAGCGTGTATTTCTCAGGTGCCAAGTTTTCAGGGTTTTTTTGTCTTCGCTCTCCAACTCTGATCCCATCCTTCAAATTGCTTACAACCTCCTCCAGCTTGGTTTTTTTTTAATGATTCAAACCACTACTGAAAACAGCAAAGAGAACTGGGCCCGAAACAGTTGCTCCCATAAGCAAGTCCAGTTCTCACCAAGAAATGAAGGCACACATCCTTGAAAAGTTGAACATCCATGGAGAAAGGAATGAAAGGCGTAATCCGTGTTCTGGCTAGCTCTTGAGACAGCACCTCATTGCTTTATGAATCATTAACGAGTAATTTTTACAGGTCATGTTATGGCAAGAGTGCTTTCCACAGCAGAACTGAAAGCTGTTGCTGTCTTTCTGCATTCTCCCTTTTCACCTTGGCATGGCATCCCACAGTCCAAGCCATCCAAAATACAAAACAAGCTTGAAACTGTTATCTTTGCCATGCTCTCCACCGAAATGCTTTGACTTACTAAATGGTATCATCTTGGCGAACTTCAACTGTTCAAATAACAGCTCGGTATTCCATGGGTAGTAACTGTACTCCTGACACTTGCTGCAACTATCAAATAAACAGACAGACCCATCGTACAGAGAAAATGAGCCATGAAAGAGGTGGGTGACCTGCTCAAAAATCACTCATCAGCTCAGCTGGATTTCTACTTCTGGCTGTTACTATCTGGACTCCCAAAATCAACACTCCCAATACATGCTATAATCAATCTACTTCACTGCTTCTCACTGAAGGAGATGGAGAAAGTAGCAAGCACAAACGAAAAACAGTTAAGATGAAAATATGGAGCCTTACCTAGAGTTGTTTGTATTAGGCACAGTCTTCACAGCTAGTAAACTAAGGTTAGTAATTTCAGAGAAGAGATTAAAAGCTTGGTTTTGCTGGAATTGTTCAGAGTTGAAACTCAAATGAGAATTGAATTAAAAAAAATACCTGCCTCCCCATGTTCTGCCAGTATGTCCAGGATTATCAGCCACAATTACTGTTACTGTTCCATGCCTAGGAGGCTCACATCCATCAGCAGAACTGGACATTTTCCTTCAGCCCTGTGAGAAGCCCAGAACTCTTTCATGTGAATTTCTGGCCAGGTCAGGGGTGAGGTTTTTGGCCAAGAAGTTTGCACAGCAGCTCCTCATGTGTACACTATGGCAAGACAGAGAGATATATACTAAAGCTACCAGTCATCGTGCATGTTCAGCACATATTTAAGAGTGCGATCATCCCCCTTTAATAGGTTTAATCTAAGAATCTGGATGTATGAACCACAGAAATCTCAACAGTTTTGTTTTCAGAAGGGACCTGAACCTCCCCTCTGACTCTGTGCTGCTTCATATCCAATATTTGATACCCTTTCTTCAGGATGGTTTCTATTCTAAATTCAAAGACACTAATTTCAGGAGTTCGCTCGGACTGTGGATTACTGTATCAGCTGGAGCTCAAAGCCAAATGTAATTATAAGCCCCAGCAAAAAATAGATATCAGAGTCCAAAATATGCTATGATTTGACACAATTTGCATAAACCAGGATTTCAAATCTGTCATTAAGGACAGGAATTGGGGACACTGAAAGTTGGCAAGAAACAACCTGTTTGTAACTTATCTAGACTGACTACTTATTCATTACTTTAAGATGCATCTCCTGCATCTCCTATCTCTTTTCTTACATCTATGTTCTGTTCAACTGTGGCAGAAAAATCCCCTTCTCAATTCGGATTTCCTATTCTGTTGTTGTTACACTGTACTGCAAGTGAGCAGTGGATTTTCTGTTGGCCAAACAAAAAACAGAAACCATTAGATGCGCAGAAATAATATATAGTGGTAACATAAGGAACATGAGATGGCTTATGTGGTACAGTGGATGGGCCTATCCACTCCTTCAGAAAAGCATTTATATATTCAACATTGACCATCAGTTTAGCCCCAAGCAGCTTTCACCAGAAAGACAAAACTGAGAAGTTCATAGGCTAAAATCCCCTTGCAACCCTTTCCTATGTTCTCACACTACAAGGACGAAGCCTGTAACTTCTAGCTGTAGGAAACAAACAGGGCTGGTTTCAGCCAGTACTGACTGAAGTTACCAGTCGAGAACTCTGAAATGTAATGCAAGAGATAGGTAGGAAGAGAGAAAATCACATACCATGCGCACATTCTCCCAGCAACGCTTGGGATTTATTTCCAGGCTTTTTGGCCTTACGAAAAAAAGACAAACCAAAACCTACATCATGATATTCCCAAGCAGAAAGCTTGCCTCTATCCATCTATGCCTATACTAGGAAGACTCCTCTGGTCTCCAGAACGTCACATACCTACTTCCTTTTCAATGTATTAGCCAGATTTTTTTTTCAACTGTATAAAAACCATCACCTGAGAACAGAACTGAAGTTCAGAAGAATTCACAGCTCCCATTCTTGCATTTAAGCATCTGTGTAATTTCATCCATGTAATTCAACACCACACATTTTAAAAATCCAAATGCTGTTTCTCCAGGAAGACTTTTAACAGTTGTTTTCTCTTCAAACCCAGTAAGAAAAACAACCCCACTGTACTAACAGACAGAAGTACAAGCAAGAAATTGAATCCAGTCTCTGTAGAGATTCCCAAAAACAGGAATGTCAATGACAGTTATTTGATTGTTCTGTAATATCGTCAAAGAAATTGACAGATTATCCAACCATATTGCTCTTTTAGTAAGAGCTACAACATTGTTGGCCATTAAGGTAAAAAAAAACTAAACCAAACTGAAATCTGTCATTAAATTTAGACAGTCACAAACAAAAAGTACTTTCATGTTCCCATTTTAAACCAAAGTCAAACATCCAACCAAAACTGGTGGAGGCTTTGTCAATATTTTCCAAAGCAGTAAATAAACAGACTTCTGTGCCTGCTATAAATACACAAGAATATTTACCATGAACATACATCAAGCAGCATCCTTGCTGTAACGAAGACGTACTGCCTGTGAAAGACAGGGACAATTCAGTCATCTGTCCCTAAACGAAAGCTTTTTCAAGCACTTCAGTTGAGCTCAAGGCTGTCTGCCTCTGTGTGAGTACTCCAGAAGCGTTTTCAAGATAAATATTTAATGGGAATAAATGCTTTGAATATCCATGGAACTTTTCAGATTTCAAGTTACTCTTGGATCTATAGATGCCAGAAACTGGAATGAAAAACCCAAAGATGTGAATGTGAAAGAGGGTGGCTCGCTTGTACTAAAGCAGGAATAAATAATCAAATCACACATTCAGCCCAACACCAAGTTTAAAAAAAAAAAACAAAACCCAATACACAAACCATGGACACAGTCTGTTCTTCCAAAGCTCCCAGCAAGCCCCCCAGACATCAAATAAACAAGTTACTGCAATCTTGCCTCTCTCCTGAATAATGTGGTCATATCCTACAAGCACCGCCACTAAATGCAAGGCTTCTCCAAGCACACATCTGTGGAACCATAACTGTCTCAGGTCTAATTACAAACAGATTTGGGCAATAAGCTCATATGCAAATGGTTTGACTTCACCTGAAAACTGATGCCACTCCCCATACAGAAATTCAGGTAAGTGACTTTAGGTTACTAATGCCAGTGTTAACGCAGCCCCTGCACTGCCTCAGCACGGTTTCTGAACGATGCTACTTACATTGGACAGTTTTCTCTGCATTTTGTTAGAGATGCAGAGCCTAGATAGAGGGCGTTACTATGACCTTGATGACTGAGCTAACTGTGTAAATACACCACACAGATCATGAAGTTGCACAAAGATCAGCCCTACATCACAGGCTGATTATGAAATTAACTGGACTTTTTCCAGCATCTTGATTTCTTGGAAATCAGGCCAACAGTCTATAACAATGCCAACTTCTATATGGCAAGCTAATTCCCAGATATCCCCTTCACTCTGCAAGGGACCAAAACAATCATCTGTTACGGAGTTTTCAAACAATAAGCTTTAATTGCCTTATTAGAAAAATAAGCACTGAAATATATATAAATGCGATTACATTAAAGTAATTCTGTAGTCTAACATACTAAAACCAAAGCCTAGTCATTTTCTTAATGATACAGAGTAGCAAGATTTAGGTTTTAGAAATTTTCCATAGAGAATACCGAAGTATGCAGTATCTTTCAGGAAACCACAGTAAAGACGAGACAAACCTCCACGTTGCAATAAAAACTAAGTAGATCAATTTATTCTGTATACTATACAATGTGTAAGTTTGTAAAGAACAATTGACATTTTTATCACCTTAACATCTTGACTGGGTGTAAATATGTCCAACAAAATGTACTCCTGTGGCCTTTACACAAACACTGTCCTACTACATCAAGAACAATGAGAGGGAAGCCTTTGGTGTTACAGATTTGGGGACATATCTGAAGTTGTAATTAATCCACTTTATCTCAAATAAAAAGTTGGTGCTAACTGCTATTATAAGCCTACATGAGTACTATTCTAATAACTAAACACTGTCTATCTTTAAATGCAAGATATGAAAGGGACTGCCAGTCTACAGTGTGGACAGGTTTTCTTTGAAAAAGGCAATTATCAAATGGTAAAACTCATATAATACATTATGTACATAAGTTTGGATAGCTGAGTTATCTTGCTGGAGTAAGCTGAAAGTAAGCATCGATTTGCAGTCATGTCTGATTTACTGTTAAGTGATTATAGGACTTAAGTTTTATACAGTGTATAGAATCAAAATAGCTGTGCCTGCTGCTGAGGTCTGTCAGATGTGAAGGCTCATAATCAGTCACTGACCTAGTTAGCATTACAGTACTTCAAGTATACACATGGATAATATATTCATAGCTGAATTTGTAGCAATCTTAGAACTGCAAGTCACTGCGTGAACATCAGAAGAGCTTGTATTGTCCAACCAGCAGGACAAGCTGAGTTGTAGCTAAGTGAGTGGAATGTTTTAATTTAAATGGCTTTTTTTTTTTTAGTATCTTCCCAAACATCGCAAAAGCTCACCTTATGTGAGCTACAGAATAGTGGCACCAGGCAATACACAGCAAGTCACCTTAAACCGTTCAAAATTTGTTTCAGACCCAGTCCTATCATTAAGTTTCAATTTCATTTATACATACAAAAATAAAGAGGGATTTTCACATTAGGACAAACATCTATAAAAAGCAGTTTGCTTCAATATATCCAGTTTCCTTGCTACTCTCCCAGCCCAAATTCTTAGAGAAGTAGGTCTGTGTCTTCAACCTGTTCCACAAATATCAAACTCTTTATAATACTAGTGGAGGATAAGCAATAAGGACAGGCTTAACAGAGCCCATTTAATTACCAGAAAAAGACTATACAGACTTGAAAAGCATCAGGTTAGTAATTTTTAAATTCTCCGGAATAACTTCTCCGAACCAAAGACATTACATAGACACTGATCTACTTTGCTCATCTTCCTATCAAAACAGGGCCAAATTAAGACTATTCATTTTCTCTCGATCATTTCCTCATGTTTGCCCTCAGAAGAGGCCATTGCACAAAACGCAGGCCAAAGTTCTTTTGACTAGCAGTCCTTTATCCTGTAAGACCTTTCTAAACATGTCAACACAAACCACATCCTTCTAAAACCATGCATCTGACAAGACTGTTTTCTCTTATAATATCCACGTTGGTGCTTTGTTTTTAATAGGCTGTTTGAGAATTCCTTTAAACACAAAGGTATTCAATAAACTGACCTTTTTAAAGAGTTTCTTATACTCCCAAAGAACATCAAGGCTGTATTACCTGTATGAAAGTCAATTACTTTATGGATCATACCACACTTTTAATATTCTGATTTCAATGAACACACACTCTTTTAAATTCATCAAGTTACCTGTCTAAAATCAGCTATGTAGTTTGGCTATCTAGTACTTAACAACCTGCATCATAAAGATGAAGTTCATTCCTATTTACTGATATGAAAAGTTACCTATTTCTCAACAGATCATTATATAAATATCACTTCCAGTTCCTTGTTTCCCCAAAGCCAGTGAGGGACTGCTGTATAACAAAGCAAAAAGGAGATAGTTTACTACCACTTCAGGAGTCCAAGAAAAAAAATATTATACCCTTCTGCTTCCAGAAGTCTAAAATAGCCCAAAGACAACTGCATATCAGATCTTAGCAAGCCTAGATTAGGTGTCTGCCACACAGGAGATTCTCCAGAACAGTACATTTAGCCATCTTCCATGTCATTAGACAGAGCATTTCAGCTTTAAAAGCTTAAAGAGCTGCTGAACAGAAAGGGCACCTGCCACCATGACAGGTGCAAATTCTGGATTTGTATTTGAATGCTGGATGTTGTTGCGAAACAAAACATACAACTGCATAAGCATAAGGCTGAGTCAAGTGTAAATGTGTTTCACAAATTTCAGGTATACAGTTTTTACTTTCAGTAGCAAGATTCTGGGCTCTTAGTTTCAGGACAAGACTTTGAAAGATACAGAATCACTTGTGCTTTGATTGGCACATTATCTGCTTTTTAAAATGTAAAACTAACAGACGTTTGCAAAAGGTTGTGCAAAACTATTGTATTTACAAAAATGGCACAAGAGTGAATTCAACAGTCTATGCACATGCACACTTCATTCACATCTTCAACAAAAGTGTGTCCTAAGCTACGGAACTGAAAAGAATACCAGCTTCAACAGGCAGTTGTCAATAAGCACTAGATTCACAAGAGTTACACCAGAATGGGCAAATATTGCCCAAGTAAAAACTCTATTGTTAAAGCTGAAACAGGTTTAAGGCCGTTCAAGTTCAAAAGCAGAAACAAAATTCAATCAGAGCCCTGTCTTTGTTTTTATACATGCTGTACCATCTAGCAACTTGTGGTCTAAACCTCTATTTTAGACAACAAACCCAAACACAGAAGAAAAACCCAACACAACTGGAGGTTATATTAAATACAAATATGCTGTAATTAAGATGAAATAACAAAAGCAGAAACATTAGAAGTTGTAAAACTTGCGATGTCACTTGCTGGAACCAGTCCTACACTAGGAAATGGGCAATATGTACATTTTCAAGTAGATTACATTGCTCCAACCAAACTTGTCCTTTTTAATCAGTGCATTGTTCTCAACTAGTCCAAATACTACACGTTTTACTCTTAACAGTACTCCCTTACAATAGCAGCACATGCTATCGCTACCTGCAAAGCTGTCAGTCTCATGACTTAGTGTAAGAAAGAAAAAGGGGGATGTGAGGGTGAGAAATAACTATTAAGGAGAAATAACAGGAATGAGAATAATCATGCAGTTCAGCTGTTCTCGTCAGCCAGCCAGCTTGCTAGCAACAAGAGATGGTTTCCGCTGTGGAAGATCCTGTGGAGTAGGAATATGGTCACCAGTAACTTCTGTCTTGTCAGGAGCTGCAGTAGGCAGTTGTTTATTCTTCATCTTCGCTTTAGCCATGTTGTAATCACCAGAATCAAAGTATTTTTGCTAGAAGACAAAACACACACATATTTAAAAGTCTGAAATCTTATCAGATGCATACACTGAATTACATGGTTGAATAGATTCTTTACATTTTAAAAAGTTACAAAATCTTCCCAATTTGGCAAGGTAGCTCTGCGTTGATTAAAAAAAACATAGTATCAAGACTATTAAGCACACATAGCCAAACTCTTTTAACATTAGGTAAATATACAGTTACAGTTCTACATAAATCATTAAACTCACCCCATACATGAACATTATTTTTGACCAAGTTTTCCCAAAAGCTTTTGGTCTCACAAGTGAAACCTTTGCATTTGTAAATTTTGCTGCAGTGAACAAGTTCTGCTACACAGAATAACTAATGCATCAACTAAAGCTGGAGAACAGAGCCTGCTCTATCATACCAGAAGACCAAAGCAGCATAAAACTACATGCTAACAAGAAAACCTATCTGCATACATTAAAACAGCAAAACTATAATCCCTAAAGTTCCCAAACCAATTATTTAGTGAAGTCAAATCTATTGTGCAGTCCTTCTGAAAAGCACTATGGGAAAGAAATTCTTATCCCACACTCCAGGTTTCTTCTGAATATAAAAGCGAGCACATTAAGTTTGAATTTCTAAGTGTTCCTTAATATTTCAGCATATTTTTATTAGCATAACCTTTAACAGTCTTTTTTGTTGTCAGATTTCTCAAAATATTTAGTTATCTATGGATTTTAAAGCCAAATGACTTCTATGATTTGTCTGCATCATGGTAAGATGAGGCATGGCATTTCATCCAAGATCTGCATTGTCCTCAACTGCTCATTGACACATTTTGCAAGAAAAGTTGTGTTTTGTTTACACTTTACCATGAGGTCTATCATTAAGGTACTTGTAACCCATGATTCTGAATAAATTGGCATGTGAGTTCAAAAGAATTGGATTCAGGATAAAGATTTACACTAGCAACTGCTGCTTAGAATCACAGTCACTTCTGAAGAGAACACTCCCTAGTTTGCTTTATATAGGCTTATTCCTCAGCTATTTTATATATGAATATATATATTCAGTATATATTGAACAATAGCCACCATTACGTGCCATGTTTAAGTGCTTCCAGGCAGTGTATTACTACCATACTCTTTATTTTGCATTAATACTAACCAGCTGCAAAATGTTCAGTATCAGCAGTTGTTAGAAGTAATTTGAACAGCTGACTGAACTGGCCTTTACCTAAGGGGAGGGGGAATATGGAGAGGTGGAGGGGTGTTTGTGCAAGGCCTCATGAAAGCAGCTTTAAATGTTCCCAGCCAGAGCCTTAAAGTTACCAATCTGTTCTTCCCATGCAGTCAGTAGTACATTTAAACCACACACTTTATGAATAAACCTTCCCAATTCAACCCTTTTGACCGTGTAATCCCTATGTTTACCACACCACAACGTTCTAGCACCGCACCTACACACTAGATCTCGAGATACAACATAATCTGATTTGGAGAAAGGTGTTCATGTTTTGCTCTTAAGACTGAAGCAACCAAAAGAAACTTTCAAACAGCAACTAGGTAATAAAAAAATTACTCTGTCTTTAGATGTGTTACTGCTGTTAACAGATTTCTGTTCATGTAAGTGCTCAGAATCCCTCTACAGAAGCATGATGTGGCATGGTTCTCATCTACTATTATTCTAGAGAAACAGTGCTAATAATGGTGTGTGCACCTAATGCAGAACATTTCTGGAGAGCAAATATTAAGGGGCAGAGTGTGTCCTAGTTGCCAAACTGAAGAATATCTGGGCTACAGTTGATTATATACATTTCAATGTGTATAATTTGAAAAAAAATGAAATTTCAAATATCTGAGAAAACCTACCACCTTTCACGCATTAGCGTATCAGTCCACTTCTTCCTTTAACTTATTCCTGCATTTTCCTCTGATTTACTCTAGCTTCTCATAGATGGCCTTTATTTGATCATCTCTTTCAAACTGACTATGTCCAGGTGTCTGTGTCAGAAACACTATCTGAAAGCATACTCACTATCCTCACTCTATTTTAAACTTGAGCAATCCAGGCAGGCTGAAGTAAATCCAGCATCTGTATCAAATAAAGATGCTTCTTCATTTAAGACACTAAGCACACTACACAAAAATAATAAAAAAGGAAGAAAGTTATTACCACCACATCAGGAGTAGAGAACTGAAGAAGGCAGATTACAAATTGGAATCCACAACCTTATGCCATCTTTCATCAAAGTAGCAAAATCCCAAACACTTTGTCAACATAGATACCCACTGGTCTACCTCTGCTCAAATTTGAAAACATAGGCTGCAATAATCTTTGCATTAAACAGTCCTGTAATCAAGATGAAGAGATTGTACAGATTGTTATTGTTGGTGGTGAGTTTTTCTCAAATTTGCACTGAGTGCAGTCATCATTCCTTTAGGGCCATGCATCCTCAGGGAGTGGATGCTGGTCCGTTTTCCCAGATTATCACAACACACACCTACCTTCTCCCTCCTGCGTCTACATACACACTGAACCCACTGAAGTCTCATTTAGGCTGCCTCTGACCACCTAACAGCGTAACTCATAAAAGCATTCACCTAATCTACCACCTGCCCGTGCCCAGCAGCCAATAACTATGCTGCACATGCTCCAGCTTACAAGAGAACGCTTATCCAAAAAAACCTGCCAACAGTAACAATTCCCAGGAGATGTTACCAGATAGCACAGAATTAGATCAGCACTGAACTCCAACAGCTGGTTTGTGAAGGATGTATACCTGGAGTCATTGCATGCACTCAAAGGGCCTAGACAATAGCAAAAAAAAAAAAAAAAAAAAAAAAAGAAAGAAGAAAAAAAGAAACAAAACAAAACAGTGTGACAGCAGTGAAAGCACCATCAGAAGTAGTGATATATTAGGATTATTCCAAGAATAGAGTTCTAGCATGCCTGAAAGGCATTACATAATCACTTTATGCATAATTAAACTAAAAAAAAAATATTTAAGTAACTAAGAAATTAAAGAGACACTGCTTAAACGTGGAACAATATTAAAAGTCTAACTCACTCTTCACTCTTCTATTTTTGGTTATGAGTATATATTCAGAATTACACCACCATTCTCAAGCCACTGATGTCAGATGTTGCCTAGTGTAACACAGAGGACACCAAGCTTTCATGTGCTAAAAACATGGATAATAAGAGCGGACATACGTTTTGCAGACACAATGAGCAAGGCAAGATCAGTACAAAACAGGGATGAGATTCTGACCCTTAGTATTTACTATGTTTTTTTATGAAGTCTACCACAGCAGCACAAAGCCAGCTTCTAAGTTTAGTCTTTTCTTAAAGGTGCAGTTGAGCCACTGATGCTGTAAACAGCTACCCAGCCAATTCATATTTGGGTTGTGGAAACAAATTTCTCTTCCTTGTACTTTCACAGACAAAAGCGTAAATTTCTTGGTACGCTTACTCAGGCAAAGGCCTGTGGAGCGGAAAAAAAATAAATCACAGATACAGGAATTTGGGAATTTCTTATCCATACCCCGTGGACATAAAGAACTCACCCCTTTTTGAAGCCTCTTTCTCAAGAAGTCTGAGCCTCCTGGCTTCTGGCCCAGATGAGGATATCTTGCTTTCAATTTTGCTTCTTCAACTTTTTCTGGGCTGATCACCTTATCCTCCATTTCCTGAAAGACAATGAGCATCATTATATATTTCATTTACAGTACTGAATGACTCATGCAGAATACTTTTGCAGATAATTCACTAACAGGCCAATTGCTGCTACCAAGTGAACATACCAATTATTTGATAAGACATTTTCATACATTCTCTCTTGAATACTGACAGCAACTGTAGGAGTTCAGCCTCCCATCTTAGATACCCTTCCTGGAGACATGTCTGCATCTAATCAGTGCATTTCTGTTTCACATAAAAGTAGTGGATACCAAAATCAAAGTAATAAATAAATAAAAAAATATATCCCTCAAACAAAAAACATTTTTTGGTCAAAGCAAGGGCTCCACTAAGAACAAACAACTGTTGAAAGCTGGGCAAACGCCACAGGACTTCTTCAACTGTCCCTGTTTGATCGCGAAGTGGTACAGACAGACTAGCACTTGCTGCACAGACTGCCACAATCTAGACTGTATGACCGCTCTAACTGCAACGTGTTGATATTCATCGTGGAACAGTGTTAAAGCAGCTTAGTCTCAAAAACATGCCTGCTATCATATTAATAGTAACAATACAGTATTTCTCTATACATGTCTATAATTATCTTAAAAGGAGGATGAAGACTGAGAGTGCAGTTGTGTAAAATAAAATGCCTATTTTGTGAGTATACTGTAAAACATGGATGCTCAAAGTAATCATTTGAACATACTATTTTGGCAAAACCTGCAATTTATTCATCCAGTCTTTCAACACTAACCTCTACTTTATGCTCATCTATTCCAGGCCATGCAGCAATTTGATGCATGAAGTACAATTTCTTCTATTAGCTCATTTCTAAAATATCTTCCATTTGAAATTCTTGTTTTGCCACTTCCCAGTATCTGGCCTATTTTTTTTTTTCCTTTGCATGTAAACCATTGCTAGTTCAGGGAAACTGTATACTGATTTGCACTGACTGCTGTAGTGTTGAATTGTTACCATAACCTGAAGACAGCAAGACGTTTAGGCAGGAAATAAGAACGGCCATTGAAATCAAGAGGGCCTCAAGTTCACCTGTGACTAAGGTTTCATATCCACCTAGAGCTGCTTAGGCAGCCCCTTCACACTCTTTTCCATTCGTGTCATCATCCTTGCATTGCATCAGTCAGAATGACTGCATGTACTCCACAGGAATGAGTTACAGAAATTAATTCAACAGAAAAACAACAAATCCTTGACCACCCCGCCACCCCACCCCCCTCGTCCCGCCCTGTTTCATTTGGATCAGTTTCCACAGTCTGGATCACCAAGCAGCTGCACAAAAGGGTATGTTAGCCCTGCAGCTCCCAGGGAGGACAGAGGAACACAAGCAGCTGGGAGCTACTTAAGCCAGAACTGCCAAAGTGCTAAAGTAGAGCCACTACACTAACCCTAGTGCTTTCCTCTATCTCATAAAAACTCAAAGTTCTATAATATTCAACATCTTTCTGGTAGGAGCCTCAGAAACAATGGTTATAAAAACAGATTTAGAATATAACCGTCTAACCAATAGGCCAAGACATTTCAAAGACAGTTTTTGCACAATACAGCAGGAATCCGAATTACCAGTTCTACCAAGGAAAGATAGAAATTCTCCTAACAGTTTCAGAGAAACTTCCATGAATACAGAAACCAATATTTTTTATTAGATGACAACACAACAAAATACAAATACATATAAAGGGCAAAGTTTCCCTGACACTAGTGAACATAGAACTATATATACTATTTCTCACTGTATGATATCATACTAGACAAGACCACAGTTTTCACGTTATAAAAATAAATCCTCAACTGCTGTTCTTCCTATTGTGCTTTACCATCATGCTGGCACTGTCTGAATTTTCTCAAAAGCAATCCTTTCAGCTAAACATTTTCAACATCTAATGCTGAATCACTGGGTACTCACTGTTGAGCCAACAGACAAAGAACTTATGGCGGCATGTTTTGCCAAAACTCACCAAAAGGAAATACTTTTTAAGAACAGAGGGCCAACAATAAATAGCTTATATAAATATGTATTCACAGTGCATCAAAGGAGACATTTATGCAAACTCACAGGGCTGACAAATGATCACACAGCAGGCTACCAAAACATGAAACACTGTGTTATGCATCAATGCAGCTGAAAAGGATACAGGCTATGGTCACTAACTCATGATGACCAAAGAACAACTAAGACTCAAAAAACTACCTAAGATGAATTAAAGAATTTCAACACAAAGACCTCGAGTGTCAAACAAAACCAGCTGATGGCAGGTTCAAAAAATAATTAAGACAACAGTTCCTCATCTGAAATACAGTTAAGCTGCAGAACTCCTTGTCACAGAGGGGTGCCAAGAATTTAGACTGGATTCGAAAGCAACTCGAGATATCCATTCGCAGCTCAGAAGGCTTTTAAACCACAGATTGCTGAGACCTGGGATAGTTTTCTGGGGAGGATGACTGCGTGCATGTCCTAACCTTATATTTCTCTGGGGACTAGATGGTACTGAGCACTCTTGGAGGTGTGCTGTTGAGCCACAGAGGCTTTAACCCAAGCCAGCAAGGCTATTCATACATTTACAACAGTCTCCCTTGAGTTACAGAAGCAACAACCAAGAATAAAAAATTCTTGGGAGGGGGGCGGAAATAAAGACATACCACGCTCTTCTTCCTAGTGACAACCACACGAAAGTTATAATTTTAGCTCTCTACAGGAATTTGACACAGCTAATGAAGTCTGCTTACTTCATTAAAAGGATCTACCAGGAAGGGCAGTAATTACCTAACTCATCTAAGGATAGCTTTTGCTTTTCATCTTTACAGAGGTACTAGCAGTGTAAAGTTCCCTATCTGTTGGACAACTGAACCAAATGCCTAGAAAAACAGCCATCAGCCTTTTAAAACTCTGGTATGAAGAGCTCATCCTCTTCAGCAAGACATTAGACAAAACATAAAGCAGAAAATGGGAAAAGCATGACAACAGCACAGCTCAACAGTGAACTGATGTGGCAAGAGCCAGTCCAGAAACAAAACACACCACCTCTAACAGCTTCCTGAAAAATACAGGAGGCTTTTAAGCCCAAACCAGTCAGTCAACCAAGCATATGTTCTCCAATGTGAAGTTTCTTTGTTGCTGAATTTGCCCCTGCCACTATCCCGAGTTCGCACACTGAGAACAGGAAACGTCGGCCTTTGGCAAATTTTCAATTCATATCACTCTCTTGTGTAACACCTTCCTCACTTACCACGTGCACAAACTTCTCACAGCATGTCAGAGTTTAGAAAAGAGGCCTGATCACAAAAACACTGCCTCAAAGTTTATTTAGGGGCTTCATCTTTTTGAGGCACACAGATGAGTACTGCAGCACGGGTTGTTTATATAAGTATTTCAGAGCTAAGCATTACCTGAGGCAATGTTCAATTTTGCCTACCCAGACACTGAGTTTTAGCGGAGGTTAATATTGCAATGCCGTAACAGCACTGGTATCACAGTATTCTGACACGACATAAACTCACAGAAATCAAAGTTTTATTATATTGACGTTATTAATTTGCCTTTAACACCTCATCGTATTAAAACTAAACTAGCAGATCAGTAAGGGACTCCCATCCCTCAAATAAAAGGTGATTTTTCAGAACTGTGTATAAGCATTGGATTTCAAGGCTACCGTCTGAAACTTGGCAAAGGCAGCCCCAGTCACCTGACTTAATCAGAACACACTAGAAGGCATTACAATAAACTTGCTACCACATGTTTTACCATGCTCTTATTACAGAGCTATTCTAGGAGTGCTGCACAGGCCAGGGACTTATTTTTATAGGCTTTGAACAGGAACAGTATCCTTCCAGTAATCTACCTAATATGAACGTTAAGTTGAGCTGCAGAACACGCACATTTAAGGGTAGATTACAGACCTACCACAGAAGCTGGTTCTGATTACTGCACCTATTGAGAAGGTATCATTCCATATTAACCCCCTAAGCTCTACTCGTACGCCTAACTCACATTACAAATTGTAAATTATTAAACAAAAACTTGACAGCCGAGGTAGATTAAGGCTTTTCTTTTAGCATCTTTCAAAGCGGTACTTGTGTTTCATAACTTCTCCCTAGCAGAAATAACTGTGGAGATCGCACCGAGTCCACACAGCAATGACAAAACTGAAACCCACACGGTTTCTTAAAGTCACATTCCACAGGGGGAAACTGCTAACAGCACAGTCATCTGTGTAGCCAAAACCCACTTAAAACTATAACGTTATTAGCTACCGAGATGACATAACAGTGTCATCACAGGATAACCCTGCCAGTTATTCTTTCTAAAACCCTTACCTAGCACAGGTCACAGCCATTGTTTTCAGATTATCTGTCGCCCTAAATCGCTTACATTAAAAGCTGAAAAATTCCTAAAAGCGAAACAAACGCTTAGCCAACCGGATTCTCGCTGGCCTCCACCGCTGTGACCAGGAGCCGAACCTGTTCGGCCCTGGCAGGCGGAGCGGGGCCCAGGCCCGGCTGGGGAGCGAGGGAGCGCCATTAGCCCGCCCCGGGCAGCGCACGCCGACCATCTGCCGGAGAACAGCGCACGGCGGTGCCGCTCCTCCGCCTCCAGCCCCAGGCCGCGGCGGGCGGCAGGGCCCGCGCCCGCCCCGCCGCTCCCCGCAGGCCCCGCGCCCCGGCCTGCCGAAGAGCCCGCCGGCTCGGCTCCCCGCTGCCCGCCGCGGTGCGGAAGGGCCGCGGCTCCTCCCCCGCCGCGGCATGGAGAGCGGCCAGGCCCAGGAGCCGCTGCCTTAAGGGCCGCGGCGGCCCGCCAGGCTCCCCCGGCGGAGAGAGGGAGAGGCCCGGCCGCGGCTCCCCCGCTCCGCCTCAGCGCGCAGATGGAGGCGGGAGAAGCCCCGCGGGCCTCCTCCCGCTGCTCGGCGGGGCCGCCGGCCACCCACCTTCTGCTCCTCGGCCGAGGCGGGCTCGGGACTCTCGGCAGACATGGCGCCGCGGCAGCACGACGGCGGGGAGAGGGCAGCCGAGGGAGGCGCGACCGCCGCTCCTCCGCGCAGCGCAGCGCTGCCACCACCTCCCGCACAAGATGGCGGCCGCTCGCACGACGGCGCGCCGGCGGGACCAGACTTCCTCCGCGCTCAGCCTGCCCGCGGCGCAGCCGCGCTCCCAGCGCCGCCCCCGCCCCCTGGCGTCACGGCCGCCGCTGGGCGCTGCGGGGCGGCGGGTCTCGGCTCCGGGGCCCTCCTGGCGACCCGGGCCCGGCGGGCCCCGGCGGAGGGCGGCCGCCTGCGCTCGAAGCACAAAGGCTGACGCTGGCAGAGGCCCGCCCGCCGCACCGGGGCACGGCCGCGCCCCAGCGGGCAGCCCGGGTGCGGCTACCACAGGCCGGGCCCGCACCGCCGGCCGCACCCAGGCCCCGCCGCGGCCTGCGCGGCCCGCCCGGCCCCGGGGTGAGGGGGAACGGCCTTTGCTGCGTAGCGGCCGCTGGCTCGTGTGGCTGCTCCCACGGGTGACACGGGGAGCCGAACCCTCGGGGCTTTGCTTGGGATCTGCTTGGAATCCCAGATGCCAGCTGACAGGACGGGAGGGCTCAGTCCGTTGGAAGTTCTTAATGGCCTGGTATCGAGTTATGGGAAGTATTTGCTTCCCTCATCTACTTTTCACTGCATGGTTCTTGGCAGTACGATCACCTCTGTCGGGCTCCCTGGGGGCTTCAAGAACACGCAGGAGGGGTTTCAACAGCGCGCCAGTAGCAAACCTTCAGGGGTCCCAAATACAGGGCTTGTGAGAACACCAGGGCATAGCTTTTACTTACTAGTCCGTTCAATGGATGTACATTTCCACTTATTCAGCACAAAATGCCTTCTCCTAGCACCTTACACCGCTCTCCTGTGGTCCTGAGCTCCAGCCCTCCCACGCAGTGTGTATAACCGGCTCGCTGGTGGCGGTGAGCCACCTTGGGCACGGCTCAGCAAGGGTGGCAAGGACAAGCCTGGGGTGGTAAAGGTCCAGAACGCAGGCCGAGACAGGTCAGGAAAGCCTCTCAATCAAAACAAGCTGTAAAATCAAGGATTTTGCCACAGCCAAATTTTACGCGTTGCTTACAACCAGCAGTTGTAAGCATTTTTTTGAGCAACTGAGTGATTTGTCCAGAGACCAGCATGGTGTAGTAGCAGGGAACACAAGGAACGCACGTATCCCTTGTTCAGAAGGGGACAGAGCAGGGCAGATTGCACAGGAAAGTCATAGAAAGCACTAATAAGTACTTTCTTCCTAATGATAGAAAAAGCAATGATAAGAGTGGGTGTGCCACATTTGCCTCTAGCAAAATCAGGGAGAAATAGTCCAAAGGTGTGAAAAAGAGCAACGCATAGGAGATCATAAAAAGGATGAACTTCATAGATTTTGAAAGGAAGCAGGACAACAAAGCAGTGACAGCAGACAAGAATGCAAACTTCAGGAATTTCTTCCGAATCTCTTAGGAAATAAGATGTGAGGGAAAACACAGTTTTGACAATTCAGCAGTTCCTTAATGACATTATTTCTTTAAGGGAATAAATGTAAATGATACAATACAAAGGAAGGATGGGAAGTAAATTAAGAACCTCAGGAAAAGCACAAGGTCTTCAATGGCCTCAAATACAAGAAAGCAGCATACAGAAACTAGGTCAGTGTTTTTAAGGATGCACATCTAAAGCAGATCATGAAGACAAAGGGGCAAGGAATCATTACTGGAAATTACTGAACAAACCTTGTAAAGACCAAAGGATTTAATCGTTCTTTTGTTCAATCTGGCATGACCAAGATAGCTAGTCTAACAGAGCATAACCTCAAGCTGGAATAAGGAAGGATAGGTTTATAGGATACTCGATTCAGGGTTTCTTTGCTCATCTGGTAAGTATTTCCAATTATCCTTGAGCATTTAGAGAACTGACTGAAGCAATCTCCAGGTAATTTAGTGGTCATCTATACAGAAGCCTGTAGAAAACCAGTGGGTTTGCAGGAGACTGATAGTTTGGCCATTTTTCTGAATTTAAATAGGAGTATGGGGAGGACAGAATACAAGCTATATAATTAAACTGTCTAATCAATAATTACCTGAGAAATCATCTAAAATAAGCACTCAAAGGAAACTGAGTAGCTAGACATAAATTCACAATTAAGAATAAGGGTTTCACACAATCTTGTTTCCTTTAACCAAAAAGTGGAGAAGTGGGTGAAGGTGGCTGCAGTTCCAGACACCTTCTGGCATTAATAAGGCTTCGGACACCCCCCCATGCAAATCAGGGAAACTTAAATAGATGAAACTTTAATGTGGTAGATTCAAGTTTTGTTGGAAATGGATATCAAACAGCAATGCTGTGTTTAGTAGTATTTCACAAAGTGCTTCCCAGGGCCAATCCTGCTCACCATTTTCACTGGTGACCCAGATAATGTAGTTTATAAATAAATAAATAAACTTTATTAATAATAGCAGACTGCCTTGAGTAAGAGAAGCTACACAAGCACTAGAAAATAATTGCAATTCAGATTCAAGCAGAAGATCAGACGCAAAATCTTGGGTAGTGAGAGAATGAAGTTCAATAATGACACACGCAGGAAAGCTACCATACTGGGAACAAGCAGGTAGGGCACCTCTGTTATAGTGGGTAACAAGACAAATGCAAGTCAACATCTCCAGATACTGAAACCCCAAGCATTATAATGGGATGTATGAAGAGGACTTTCATCCATCAGTTATCAACCAGTCTAACTGGCAGAGGGGGGCCCTGCTTGGGATGCTGTGTCCAGCTTGAGGCAATTGAAGACAGATTCAGACCAAAAGAAGAAAGCAAAGAGACAGAATGATTAGCGGTGCAGAAAATAAAAAGTCTGAGGCAAGGCTGACCGAACAGCCTGGGGTTGTCTTAGATATAGAAAACAAGACTGAGAAGGGGAATAACAAGAACTAAATTGGGTTTTTTTTGCATATAGTGAAGAGGCCAGGTAGTACTTGACTTCAGCTGCAGCAAGATTTAATTGGGCATTATAAATAGCTTTCTCATTATAAGTATAGTTTAACACTGAGAGAGATAATACTTTGAGCGTCCATCACTGGAGGCCCTCATAAACCACTCAAACATTTCTCAAAAACAATTCTGTACGGTTGAGCCTATTGAGGAGTAAAGAGAAGAACCAAATGACCTCTCAAAAATTAGTCTCATTTCTCAACCTACTTGTAGAAGGTCATGTAGAAATCAGTTCATACTTTATGAACATTCAGCATTTCTCCACGTGTATCCCTAATGGAAAGTGTTTTATCTCAGATCAAGCTGTCAATGGACAAAGACAGTTAAATCAAAGTTGTGCATGGATAAGCTAAGGTCACTTTCATTCTGAATCCATACAGGGACTAAGTGCAGTTCAACTATTTAAGTCAATACAGATTTATTTCCTAGACATGATGTGTAATGACCACATATTCAAAATCCACACTTCTTTGCTGTTCAAAACAAATTAATATATTACTCTGAAGGGAGAAAAGAATGGCTTGAAGAAGTCATTTAAAGTTACCAAGATACAAACTTACAAACATTGCATATTATCAGTGCAGAATAAAAGGTTAATCTACTACAGGTGAATTGTGACTGTTCACTAGAAGTGTGTCCTTTTCTCATCCTTTTTTTCACCCAGTACACAAGCAAATGTGCACCATGACACAAATAAGTACTTTGAGGATACATGCTGTTTGCTTAGGACTCAATAGTAGCCACAAAGAAACTAGGACACAGTCTCATTACACTAGTCTAGATCCTAGTTCTGTACACAGTAAAACTGCAGTTGCATTTGACTTCTGTTACAAAAAAGAAACCTTTTCTTGGTTTTACAGGGCACACAAATGACTAGAAAATGCAAACAATCTCTTCCTGTACAGTTTTTCCAAAGTCTCTATAAAATAAATGCTAGCTATAACCTTTGAAAACCTAGTGTAACAGAGTGGAAAATACTGCTGAAGTGGGGAACAGACTCAGTAATATCTGAGCTTTGCCCTTTTGTAGCAACAGTTATTTGAATATACAAGATAGCTGATACGTATCATCTGGAAAGTCTGGTCTCCCTTACTTTCCCTGGCAGACCTCCTAGAGATTTCATGATACACTGACTTCTCGTATATTCAGCACTGCCCTTAGATAAGATGCACGTTCATTCTTTCTGAACAGCCTTCATCAGATAAGCACGTTATACCCCCAAATATGAAGGTCACCTTTCATATTACTGACACTCTGAAAACCTACAGGGATGTAAAGAAAAAAAAAAAAAACATATAAGCCAAGGTAAAACAATTGAGAAACTCTGAAATCTTTGGCAGATACAGTAATGCTTCATTTTCATTATTAAATATATACCTCAAATATAATCAAATGCTTCTAACTTTATTTCTCTCAGATACACAGTTTAACACTTAGCATAAACTGTTTAGCTGACTGTTTTGCTTGAGGAATACACACAAGTATTGGAAAATATTTGCCCATGTAGCATTTTCTAGCAAAACTTCCAATGGCCACCTAGTGGCCTAAATGGAATTGACCTATTAAAAATATTTAAGATTACATGAAGATCCTCCTTATCTAAAAAACAAAACAAAAAGTACAAGTTTCATAGAATTTGCATATATTTAAGATATAAATACTAATTTGCTTGCACAGTACATCCTTTAACACAATCTGAGAAATTAAAATGGGGGGGGGGTGTGAATTTTATGTGAGGAAAAAATAGTAACAGAAAGCAAAATCAAAAGTGGCCCTTAAGGAAAGAAAGAAACTGAGGCAGCAAAATATGAATCGAACCAATGATCTCAATGCATGAATAAGTAAATAAATAATCTGCATTACTGTCACAAGTGTTACTAAATCTGTGAGAAAAAATGGTAAAGGGTACCACTGAAGAGAAAAAAAAAAAAGAAAGCTAAATGCTTGCATAGTATGAAATGTTATGGAAATTCACCTGTTGACCCCATTTTCAATAACTTAAATGAGTATCAGTTAAAACATCACACAGATTAAAGACATCTTTATATATTTCAGATTTCAATATTAATGCCAAAAATACATAGTATGATTTTACATAGGATTTATGCTACATTAGAACACTAAAGACAAACATCACTTGAGTATTAAATGAAACATTAAATATTAAATAACTGAAAAATAAAATAAAAAGTGTAAACACTAAACTAACTTGGGAATTTGCTATTGCAACACATCCAATGAAGTGGTTTTAAACAGTACAAAAAGATTACATTTAAGTATGTTTCCAGTCTACTTGGAATACACAAAGCTCATTCCAGAAACCTTTTAAAAACTGGTCCAGGATTACATAAGAACCTTCTCTCTCTCGAGCGCTATTTTCATTCCTTTACAGACTTAACTTTATACTGTCATCTCTACCAGTCTTTGCTCACAAGGAGTAATCAACAGTAAAATGAATACTTTAGTTTGCCATTGTTTGCTAGCATCTTGGTGAAAACTGAGGATTTGTTGGAGATTCAGTGTAAGATTTGAGTTCATATGCAGCGCCGCTATCAACTTCCATGGATTTCCGAGAGAATAGGAGCCTTACATCTCTGTGGAGGTAGATCTTTCCAGATTTAGAACTCTGGAACCTGAAAAGATATGAATATCTGTATTATCTAAACTAAAGATTACTCTTCAATTATTATTGAATAAAATGTGTACCTTTTCTTTCAGAGATTAAGGCCAAAAACATTTGAACATACAAAATTATTCAGTTAAAATGGAAGAACGAACAACCTAGCCTTTCCAATCTACTTTGTTTCCTTTGGAATGTAATGGGTTTGTTCCTAATCACCAATGTCGTGGCACAGCTTTGGAAGCGGCTTGGAATATTCGAAGTTCACACTGCAGTTCTGTACATCGAAGATTCAAGTTCTTGGCAATCTAGAATGGCAAAAAGTGCTCTTCAGTGAGCACTCCCAAAAATGCCCACCCAAGGGTGGCCTAAGCACAGGCAAAAGGGAAGGTTCAAATATCAACAAAGGCATATATACATATCAAATGTGTTTCGGTGCTAGCTGTCATACAGACAGATTGCATTGCTCCCTTCATGAATGTATCAGTAAGAAGTTTGCTACTGCTTTATACCACACGCCAAATTTTAAGTCCAACTTGAAAAGCAGTAGGTATAGGGATCTCTGCAAGGAGATCAAAAAAAGTTTTTTGCACAGAATATAGGGCCATTTCAAAGCGACTGTAGTTCACTGGCTCAGTCGCCAAAGCAAACAGCAGCCAATTCCCAGGCCGATTTATCTTTTATGCTGCGGCTAAACAGCCTAATTCAGGTCCTCCAAACCTGCCAGGAATGTGCCAGTTCCACTTTGCCTGACATTTAACAACTATATATAGAGAGACAAGATCTGCATTTGAGATAACTGTGTTCTATAGTCTTCATCTGGCAGAACTCCTTTAATTTCCTTCCCTCAACCAGGAAAGACAGGAGAGTCTAAGGAGCATTTCTTACGGCAACTGAACTTAATGTCACTATCACTGAGCCACGGTAAGGGACAAAAGCTATTCCTACTCTAACAGAAACAGAAAAGCTATTGCTGTTGTAATTACAAAACGATACCATTGCAAATGCTGAGACAGCAGGGCACGCTGTATTATCACATGCATTACAATTTGCACAGATTTTTAATGAGCATTTACTCACTGACCCCACTGAAGCAAAAGCAGTATCTCTAGAATAAACCTAGCCATAATCAGACAAATTCTGAGAGGCAGGAGAAAGACAACTACAGAAGATCCATCAAGGTTTCATCATCTAGGGCAGGCAGGTTGTAGAAATGGATTCTGTGCCACTGCTTCGTTCAGATGAGCGATGCAGAATAGCCTGTAGTCATCCTCACTGCCAGACAAAGGAAAATTCTGCTCCTAGATACAGCTGTCAAGGGCATTAAATGTGGCGGGGTCCAGCAGAACGCTCCTATACTGGCTCCTACAGAGCTCCCATCCGTCAGTATTTATTTGCTCAGTGCTATCAGTGCAAAAGCCCTTTCCCTGGTAGGCAAAGGGGAAAAGATTCTATCTTATGACTGGAGGATAGCACAAGAAAGAAGAATGAAAGAGGCGAGGAACGACCTGAACACCACAAACGGTTAATTTGGCATGTAGCTCGTAAGACATTTTAAAAAGAAAAATTTCATGGAAGGATCTTCTGCAGCAAAAGTATGATTTATATTAATTCATATAGAACAGACAGATCTAGGTATCAAAGCACCATCATAAAGTAGAGCTCAATTCCCATTTTACACACAGATCTATCAGAAAATAATTAACCAGGTCTGTTTTTAAACTTCTCAAGCTCACTATTTTCTTGTAGTGAGAATCCTGCAAGACTCCCTTTGCCCAGTAAATAACTCTTCCCTCTAACGTGACATTTCTGAGCATGACATTTCACACTGGTTGAAGGAGGGCAAGCGGGAGACAGCAACAGAGCTGAAGAGACTCTTCTTACCTCTGCTTCCATGACCCAATTTTTTCCTTTGAGAAATGTTTATTTTTACTAACTGGGATTTAGAAATGTTGCTTTTCACACATGCAAATGCATTGGAATAATCAAGAGACAACCATTACATACACCCTGGCAGGGTGATGTGGAGTGGCCAGCATGGGACCAGCTCCAGATCTGTGGCAGCTCCAGTAGTTTTGTGTAAAGGAATCAAGAAAAACACAGAGGTCTCTAACAGATGGTGTCCTAGGAACAGTAACAACAGACAAATACAGGAAGGCTTAAACAAACAAATATCAGATGAGCTAGAAAGCCTGGTAAAGAAAGTGACAAACATTACTGAAAAAATTACAAATACAAGCACAAAACGTATAGATTTTATAGGCCATAAAAACTGACAAAGAGAGTAAGCCACAGGAACAGGATACAGCAGGATGATCACAAAAACATATGTAGCAAGGTATGTTTTGCAAGTGGAAAAGACTATACAACACAATCTATAAAATCTGCAAGTAAAATCACTAGGGCAAGGATACAAATTTCTAGATCAGGAAAAATGCTGAGAGATCAGAAAGATCAAGAAATAACTAGTAAATCAGTAATAGCAGGCGTCTCCAGGTTCCACCAATAAGTGTATCATATGCCACATTTTTTAAAAAGTTTCTCAATACCTTGAGGAATCACTACTTTTAACAACCAGTTTCAAGTTTACTCTCCACCTAGCCTTCAGTAACAACCCGTTTTGCTGTTAAGCAACAATTACGCTCCCTGCAATTAAAAGAGGCATTATGTCAGTAACTAAAGCTGTTGACCAAGCATTAAAAACTTGAAAAATGCTGAGCTGTGGGCAGGTTAACTGGTTAATTGCCTTTTACAGGTAGGGGTGCCAGAATTTGACCTAGAAACCAACGGAGGGTCGTCACCTTCTGAACTCTGGGAATAAACGAGGCATGAGCAGAGCTGGACTCACAGCTCTTATGCTCATGAAGATTTAATCACAACACAAAAACCATTGCTTCACATGCAACAAAAAAGTTAAGTCATTTCTGGAAGATGCTTGGGGGATAAACTGCAGGTGCAACTCTTGATCTTCCTATATGTGAATAACTTTTGCTGCCCACCACAACTACATTTGACATCACGATACTGTACCTGTGGGTACCAATGTGGTTTCGATGGCATATCGATCAGCATCTCAAACATACAAAACTGTACACAGTAGGTCTGACACTTTTAAAGAGTAGTGTAGAAAATCTGGCTGCCAATGTCAAGTTCCAGGCCTATGCAAGCATTTTTGCCGAATTACCACTTGAAAAGAAGCTTTCATAACGTGAGTGCTGACAACTGTGATTAAGGCCTTGTAAGCAGATGCGACCACAATGCAGCTTACTGGTGGTGATTTCATTTGTTTTTTGGAGCAAAATTTCAACATGTAGGCTTAAGATGCTTGTTTTCAACAACTATTGCAACTAAAAGTGAACAGTTGTTCTAAGCCAACTAGAGTAACAAAAAAATTAATCTTCCCGATTTAAATATTTTCAGTTTATTTATAAGTTTTCAGTAAAACAGGTTTGAGGAAGCATTGCTGCTTTTAACAATGAAGATTTGAAACCAACTCACATATGAATTAATATACTACTAAAACTTTCTAAGCTCTCCTAATTAAAATCCATCTTTAGTAAAGAAGGCTATTACTAAACCGACAATTGAGTCTTTTGTAAAATCTGAAGTACTCTGTATAACGAACCACAAGACAGATCAACATAAGCTATGGTAATGTTTCAAGGAGTTTTGCCATTCTTCCATTATGAGAAAAGGACCCACTGTTTGGGTTCACCTTGAAGAAAAAACCTTCTGACACACTCTGCAGGTATTCTCTTTCCAAATTTCTAATTACACATTATAAATCCATGAGTTGATCCCTACCAGAGGTTTGAAAGCTGAGCTAAACGAAATTGTACAGGTATTTCAAAGCATCAGAACTGCTACATTCCTGCCTCTCAGCAGGTGTCAGAAACTGGAAGCTCATAAAAGACGACTTCTAGCTATGAAAGACAACAGAGAAGAAAGCAAGTTTGCCTTCAAATAGAAGTAATTATGGGGTCTGTCTACAAAAAAGTTTGCAAACTACATTAAAGCAGAAACTGAAAGAGGACACAAGTCTACTGCTCGTCATGCCTGTACACCAGACCCAGTTGGCCAGATTTCTGCCCACCTCTGCAGCTGATGCCTGTGTCCCCAGTTCCTCTTTCAGGTAGATGAACATTACAAATGTACAGAACCTTTTATTTGGGCTACACACTCTTGCAGAATGTACCCCGCAAGAAAAAATTTAGGAAGTGGTTAAGTTAGACATGGCACGTTAGTGTGGCCTGAACGGATGAATTTCAATCCAGGCTAAAATTTGCAATGAAAACATAGTTTAACAGCCTCATTGTGATGTATTTTCACACTCCAGTAAACCATCACACATTTTTTATGACTGTCAACTTTCATTTAACAGTAAAGCTGGAATCACTGCTTTAGACAAAGTTGTGTTTCAAAAGTCTGCTGGGTAGAAATCAATGCTGCTAAACAGGGAAAATAATATGTACCAGAAGTAATTCTACAAGTTAAAAAGTGTAAGAGATTTGATTTTGTTCTGCTTGCTCGCTTCAGAATGTCAGCCACTGTTGGGTTTGCCAGTTTGGGTTTGCTGCAATGAAAGCACTGGGTCGGTACGTATGTGGGTTTGTTTACTACAACAATGCAGGCAAAGGTCTGCAAACTGCAGGAGGACAGAGTACATATATCATTCCTCCTTTGCTTCAAACTGCTGTCTCCAGAACATCCCCAGAGCAGCAGCACAGTATCTGGTTTCAGGCAGTGCTTCGTAAATCATTTAAGGAAGATTGTGTGAATATTTTATGAAGTGAAAGGCATTATCAGCGGTATTGCATCATGAAACAGGCATTTACATTTTTACCGCTAAACACTGTATTTTTAGGAGGAATGCTTTTCATGTCGCAAGCTATTCTGGTGAAGAGGCATGTGTGTAGGACACTGGACACCTTCTCTACAGTGATCCTTAGTTTTGGCTTTCGCCCATGCAACATCCACACTCGCTATTTCCTCTAACCTCAAGAAGTACGTTGATCCAGCCAGAACTAAATCTCTCTTGCTAAGAAAAGAATTAAGCTTTACAAGGCTACACAAAATACTTCAATGCCAAGAAAAAGCTTTAATATTTTAACTTGGTTTCTCCCAAGCAGAATCCAAATTATTTATTAGCTCTTCTTCCTCTACTGTCTATCTTAAAGACCAAGTTAAAAGCATTCTTTTTTTAATAAAAAGTCTGTATACAGAAAGGCTGGCTGGGAAAGAAATCTTGAGATAAATTTGGGCATGTGCTTGACTTCTGTGGTTTTGGTTGGTTGGTTTTGGATTGTTTTTATCTGTTTTGTTGTGCTGGGTTCTTTTTTGAATCCAGGGAGCTTACCTCAGATGTATGAGGTAGCGTAGTAGCCTTTCTTCAGTCTGTTGACTATTTTCTTTATTGACAGTTCTCTTGATTTCTCGTCTCACAGGAACAGAAAAAGTTCTTTGCCGTAGGAATGTTTGATGATTAGCTGGCATTTCTCGCAAGTCATAGATCACCACAAACATCTTCACCACAGTTTTGTTAGGGTTAAATAAGGTCTGAAAAGACAGTTCAATACAATACTCTTTAGAAATGAAAAATTAAAAAAAAAAAAACCAAACCACAAAACACCAAACAAATAAAAAACCAAACCCCACCTGCCAAAACAGTCACTGTCCTCCACTTTGTTCCAGTGCCATACAGAAACATTTATGTAAAAAGATTGTGCAGTTTTTCTGGTTTTCAACATTTCAGCTACTAGAAATTCCCATATTTAAATATAATACTAAACACAGCCTAATCTTAATGAAACACTATAGTATATAACCACTGTTACTTTGCTAATCTGCATCCCCTTTTTTATTTTTCCAGTCAGCTTTTTGTCTACACTGTTTTCTAGACACAATATGCTCATAGGAAGCACAGTGGTGGACTCCACTTTTAAACCTGAAACTACCAATATGTTACCCCGGGTTGGGTTTCTTTTAAAAGAAAGGGGAAGACTGTTAGTTCTAAGCTGTGATTTACTTTCTGATTTTATTACAAAGAACAGATGAGGTCAAAAATCTTACGAGATTTAGATACAACTGAGTATTCAATCTTAATCCCTTTAGAAGGACTCCAGAATTAACACTGTAGCCTAATTACTTCCCCATTACTTCTTCAAAGCCATGATGCCTTCAACTATTCTGAATCTTCAGTAACTGATTTTAAGTCTCTTCACAGCACAGATGGGTTCAAAAGGTTGGGAGTCTCTTTTGTCCCACAAATTACACAAGATTTAACTTTGAATAACTTTACTACCTACGGAGATGCACATTTCCACTGATAGCTTCATGCTCATCTCCAATAACCTCACCGCCTCTGCATGACTTTCTTGGTATCAGTGGTTTCAAGTCACCCTTATCTGCTGAGTACGTACCACTTGTATTGTTCCTGAAGGCGGTACCCGATAACCCCTTTTACCAAGGGACTCTAAAGTAATTACACCCTAGGAAAAGAAGGCACACATTTAATTCACAGGGAGAGTTACATACAAATGCAAACGTTCTATTCCTATAATTCTATCTATTTGAAAAACAATCAGTAATGTATATATAAAAACTAAACCCAGAAGTCAACACATTTAAGATGCAGTTAAAAATCAGCAGCAGGGGCCTTACAGATACTTTGTCAGATCATTAAAAGCTGGGCAATAAGGGGTATGTTCTTCTCTTTAAACAAGAGCCAAGTTTCTGTATCTTTAAACTAACAGTTTGGGAGCTACGGCAAAACACAGCTTTCTTTTCAAAACGGCTCGTAAGTTAAAATGGAAGATTTGCCTCCTCCTTTCCATTTTTACATCACCTACAATTGCACCAATAATACTCCAAATCTCACAGAACAATTTATGCTTTTCAAAGGCAGCAGATGCACTTAATCTTCCCTTCTAATCCAAACTTTTACGACGACATCTGCTTTTGTACCAGCTGTAATCTACAGATGGGAGCATCCCACGCAGTGCTGTATGTAACACAGCTGAGGCCACCCACCCTGATGGTACTGCCCTAGAGCACATGTTCGATTCACCTGCAGCGCACAACTGTTGTACCCCACTGCGCTGGGCTTAAAAAAAAAAAGATATTCAAAAACCCAAAACCAAACAAACACCAAAAAAAAAGCTCCCAGAGCAGAGAAACTAGCTATACAAACAGAAACAATGTTTCTGATGATGAAGGCACTATACAAATGTCTATTAATCCTGGGAGACTCAGCCATAAAAGCATGCTTAGACCATGTGGAAAAGCCTGAAACAATGAAACCCAGCTAGGAAAACAAGCAATGCTACTTTAACCATTTGAGGAACATCAGAATCCCTTCAAGCTCCTGGAAAATCACATGAAATAATCTAGAAAGATTGAAAGCAAAACAACAGATACTTCTTTGCAGTGGTTCAGAAGAGACATATACAAGTTCAAACTCTATTAATCAACTTGCAAAGCCATGTCATTTTCTGAATACTTTTAAATTAAAACAGAAAGTCAGAAATATGGCAAGTTCTATGAATTTAAAATCTAAATCTTGGGATAATCAGATGTTCACTGCTTTACTTTCATGTTTAAACTGACTATTTAGCATACTTTAGACATACACATATGAAAACCTCTAAAAATTAGATTTGTCACCCAGGTAACACTGTTCCTTAACAGTCCTTCAGAACACACCTAGCCATCTGATTCAGTGCTAGCATACAAGACACCTTTTCCTGGTTACAAGGAAGCACTCTGAAACATCCAAAAATTGTGCTGTCACTGTAGAAATGTGGAACAGAACCAGGGCGCAGATACCCAGAACACAAACACCGCGTTGATGCAAACATCAGCAAACCACGCAGCTTATGTGAGCACCGTGTGTCACGCTAGCTCAGCCAACACCTGCTTTAACAGGAAGGGCTGAATAACTTTGGAGTCTAAGGTCTCCATCAGCAGTTGTACCTTGGCCTGCACCTAAGGCACTGGCAGAGTGGTTAGCTGCCCAGGGCAGCTGCTTGTTGAGACAACAAAATGTATCCCATTAAGCCCAGCTATTGCCTCACTGCCTATTTTCAGTTAGATAAAGAGATATCTGGCAGGGGTTGATCAGTCCAGCGTGGAGGGAGACAAGTACGTTCCATATCCCAAGACAAGAGCAGCTGGATGGTGGGGCAGTGCAATGGGAGGAAAAGCACTAGGTAGGGATAGAAGGGAACAGGAGAGTTCCATGATAAGCAGTTGAAAATAATCAGGTCCCTGCAAATCCCTGCTTCCTGACCCTCTACTCACCAAGCTCTTGTTCTTCACCTCTACCTATCAGAACTTGTTTAAAATAAACCCAACCACACACCTACCATGTAAGGAGAGGGTGCATTATCATCTGAAACACTGTAGAATGACACTTCAACTGGCAGAGTCATGTGCGTGGGACAAAAGACTCCACTTGCTCCCACTTCTGCTGTGAAACCTTCCACGACGCCAAGCGGGTCTAAGCGAAAATTCAGGACAGATTCCTGAAAAACAAAACACATACAGCTTCGTTTGGGAAAGCCTCAAATAAAATACAGCAAAACTAAGCAGCAAACAAGGAAAACTTATATAAGAACTTGGGTCTTTTGTAAGGTGACCTGTCAAAAATCAACACTGAAGCAAAAATTATGATGAACAGCAGAACATTCAGCAAGATGACAACGGTTTAAGAGAAAGCATCATCCAAATCCAGTCATCACTCTACTGAAACTGGTGCAAATGCCCACAGAGAATTTTACTGCAGCAGGATCTATGCATGATTTTCCTTGAGATATACTATCTGAAAAAATAAGTCTAGAATCTGTAACTTTCCTCAACATATTCACCCCCATATTTCACAAATATTGAGCACAACACAATCCATTCATGCACTAGCTATTAGTTATTGATAGCTGATAAGCTACGTGAAGTGAAAAGCTGGAGGCTATGCTTCAAACACATTCTGTTTACTACACTGATTTAACACTGCTTTTGTGACACATTAAGTAGACTTTAAGAGCAAAAATGTAAATCCTTTTTTCTAGGTATATGTTATGAACATGAACAATTACAGGTTGTTAAATCTCATTTATGTCAACAGAACTCCTCCTAACCTGACCACAGTGGGAAATAAAAGTTCTAAGCAATTCATTGTATCTGAATCTGAGACCGATGATGTCTGGGGCATGAAATGTGCCTTTCAGCTGGAAATTAAAACAAATTTTATTCAATTTAATTATGAACTTTTACATTGTGATCAGGCTGGAATTATTCACAGTAATGCACTTTTAAAAGCAGTACAGTAGAATACTAAAAATACCCACAAGAATTCTAGAGAATATGCAATACCTCAAAGTTTCCCAGAAGGCTAAGACTTGTTACTGGTGGAGCACTAGAACTTAGAATTGGTTTCCCATGGCTCTCTGGATCACTGTCTCTGTTTATACATTGTTGTGGGCTATTAAAAAAAAAAAAAGATAGAATAAACATAAAGGCTAAAACCATTTGCCTTTTTTTTCTGGGTATAAACAGCTCTATAAAGAATCGTTTACTTACTGTATTACAAAATGTTGTCCTAAAGAAGTAACAGTTGAACATCACTTGCTAATGCTTTAGCAGAACGTTTTCTAGTAATGTAAAACTTCTGAAAGTTTTTTCAGTTAACAAGGGATAAATAAAGACAATAAGAATTTAGGTTGTTCATTAATTCCATTAGCAGGAATCAAAGTATCAGATTGTTTTCTCTAGTACGCAGATATTTTTGTCTCATACCATGAAGTTTCCAACATCAAACCACCCTACTAAAAGCTGTTTATCTTGTGTGTACTAATGTATAAAAGGTCATGGTTGGTCCCTTTTAAATGTTAAGTGCTCTGAACAAGTTAAGGCAAAATGTTTAACCTGTTCAACACCACAAACAAAGCATAACACAAAAAACCCACTGATCTGAATTAGAATCAACTATTACTATCTGTTCTTTTTGAAAATTCAAGGGTATTTTTACAGCATACCTAGCCCTGCACAGGACAGAGTTCATGCCGGCAGCAGCTGTCGTACCATGGTTATGGCCCAGAGCTAACCTGGACACTCCTGGGGCAACTCGGCTGCCAATACGTATTTAAAAAAAAAAAAGGGTTTTTTTGAAAGGCACCCAATTTTTGGCTTTGCCAACATGCTTTGTTGTTGCATACAGGTATGTATATATATTATGTTTCCCCCAAAATTCTTTATAATTCTGGTAAATAAAACATACCTTCTTGCAGACAAACATTTCAACTGCAGCAGTGATGAATCCAGATCAAAGCACCCAGACTGCGTTTTTCTTTGAGGAACCTCAAGAGGCAAAGAAGATGCTAATTTGAAAACTGTACCACTAGTGAGGACAATTTTGCCAAGTGAACACAAGTTTGCCAAGAATTTGCATTACATTACAAAATTACAAAAACAAAGCAGAAGAGAGTAATTCCTGTACATTCTAAACCTAGTGAAGAAAATTCTAAAATTATTAATGACAAGACTGTAAATTTTGATTAACAGCAAGTACTTAAATAAAGGCTCATTCAAGAGGCTGATGTCTCTTTGGAATAGTCCAGAGCGCTACTAATAAACAGGCTGTAACAACTTCTATCCAAGTTTCCCGAAAATATGATGGCCTTTACAAGCGCTGAAGAGTAAAACACGTCACGTATTAATTACAGAACATCACTACTTCAGTAGTTTTTACTGTGACTGCCTTTTTCTTTAAAACTCCCAACAACCTACCAAGAACTGTAACATTCCCCAATGTCTTTCTGTCTTACACAGCATCTGTGTTTCACTTAGTGACATCTCTGATTGCTGAAGAATATCCAGTACAAACCGGTCACAGAAACAAAAGCTTTGGAATAATAGGCAATCAGGTATTAATAATTCACACAAAACCTCTTAAGTGACAAAATATATTAGCTTAAACTTAAAACACTAATCTCCAAACTGCTTTCTTTTGTGGCTCTAAAATAGCACCAAAGCATTTTTTTGCCGTAGATTTTTCTAATGTCGCCTTTTGTTAACCTTGACAGGATCTCAACAACTAGTTCTAATATTTTCGTTTCCAAAATTATTGTCCAATTTCATCTGAGTGTGAACTCTCAAATGCCCACTTGCAAGAGTATTCGCTCTGACACTGAAAGTAAACACACACACCCCCCACCTAGGTAATTTGCCAAATTTTTTACCATACACAGACACTAAACAAAATGCTTCCTTTGTCAGTCAAAAGGTAAGTTGTAATTTCAACAGTAACTTACAGGACTTGAAAGCAGAGGCAATCCAGTTCTTGGATGAAAAGCCTTGGTTGAAGTTCCATCCAAGGATCGAAAATTATGTTTCCGCCATATATTTGTGTGTTTTAGAGATGGTGCTCTCTGTCAGCAAAATAAATTTACTCAAGATATCAATGGGATATTTCAATGACCTACCACAGTAACGCTTTGCTTGCTCTAACAAAGACGACTTCTGAACCAGGTGGATCTGCATCACACCGGGATATTATGAAACAGTGTAAATTCCCCTTGACTCAAACCTACAATCACACAAACTGCTCACTAAAGATCACATACCATATAAACACAGCAGTGTCTGAATAAAGCGACAGGGTGCCTAACTGCCTATGGAAACTGTCCTTCATAATGCTATCACCGTGAGCAGAATAAGACAATGTTCTCCTCAGTGTTAAATTTATAATTAAGAAGGTATGGGGGAGGCACTACCAGCCAAACGTTACTGCAGACCAAGAAGACAATAGTAACATGCGGCTTCATACAAAGTCAGGCTTGAATTCCTCTTCATATTGGTCCTTAGGAGACACAGCACAAGCTATCTAAGCGCAGCTAAGAATTCATCTTTTCCTCTGTGTATTTACCTGTACATCTGGGTTCTTCAGCCGCTCACACTTAACTATGCAGTCTTCTGTAGGTTTCTTCTGACAAGTGCTTTGGAAATCGAGGCTTATTGGGTCCTCATTCTCATCGTGTGCAGTTTTTGTTTTATCTTGTTTGCTTTTGTTTTTGAAACTGTCATGGTCTTTATTTAAATAATTTTCAATACTAATAAGCTGAGTATTTTGCTCATAAATATTTGGTTTTTTTGAGTCTTTATCTAAACACTTGAGCTCATTTTTGTGCAAAGAGTCAGATACCTGCATCACAGTTGCTTTTTTTGTACCTTCAAGTATTCTGCATTTATCTACCTGTAAATTGTTAAAACTGTCTATGCCATTGTTCTCACTAACAACTGTTCTTTCTTTTAGTTTATTTGTGCGAATCTGTTCATCAATGCTGCTCAAATTTGAACACTGTTTAATTCTGTTGGTTATCTGGTCTTTCTGTGCATAACCAGAACTTATCATTTCCAATTTATCTGGCAATTCAGATTTATTTTCTTTAACACACGATGATGTATGAATGTTAGTAAATGCATGAGAAGTTTTATTTGAAGTCTGATGAAATGCATTTCGGACAGCTTCACTGGGTTTTGCTAAAACCAATTTTCTTCTTGCTTGGAGTTTCAGAGAAGCCTTCAATTCTCCATCAAACCTAGAAGGACTGATTGGAGTATCAGGTGTCTTCATCCTTGATTTACTGCTGTCTTCTAACAAAGAAAAATCAGATCTAGCAAAAGAAACAGAAGATGATTCCTTGCCTTTCTTCAGCAAATTTTCACCTTCATATGTACTTCGGAAAACTTTGGAAGTAACAGGGCTAGTCTCATGCACTTTGAATGGACGTCCAGTGACATGAGAAGTAGCTGGATCACAATGAATCAAGTGTTGGGCAATCCTTGCTATCACCTCCTGCCGCTCCTGGAGCAGAGAATCGATCAGGGGATTACTCTCTCCTGCCAACTGACGGCCACAGTGGTTCCCTGGAACACGGGCATCGAGCAGACTGATCTCTGGTATCGCTCTCGTTTTGCCTTCACCACCATCTTCTTGTACTGCATTGTCTAAGCTGGCAACAGAAACTGGGGAGGCTTCCTTGCCTTTCCTTGGCAAGTTTTCATCTTCGTAAGTACTCCGAAAAGCTTTTGGTGTAGCTGAGCCGTTCTCATGTATGTTGAACGGGCGTCCAGCAACAACCGGTGAAGTAGCCGGATCACAGTGAATCAAGTGCTGAGCAATCCTCGCGATGACCTCTTGTCGCTCTTGAAGTAAAGAGCCTATCAAAGGATTGGTTTCTCCTGTGGGCTGGTGAGCGCAGTGACTATTTGAACCACGGGAATCAACTAGAGAAAAGGATTTAAAAGTTCTCACAGGTGCTTCACGAGATTTTGTCTTATTGTCCGCTGTAGCATTATAGCCCTGAACTTTAGGCTGTGATGCCCCAAAGTCAGATCCAAGTCCAGTAGATGGATAAAGTTTTAAATTTCTGATAGATGTAGTAAACTCAGTTGTCTTTTTTCCATTAAGTAGGCCTTCAGGTGTCATTGTCCATGTCTGTTTCCCACAGAAGCGCTGTGGACTGGAGGTACTGCATTGCTGTGCCACACTGGAATCGCTGCGCTGATGTAACTTACGCTCTTGCATTCGCTTTTCGTAAAAGCTAAGGTTCGTGTGAATACTACAGGTCAAAACCGGGTAATTCGATTGTCTGGGCAAGGACTGGACGCTGACTCTCAAGGCCACATTGTGAGAAACATTAGGAACAGGAAAGACATGCTCAGTCGGTGTCTGGGAGAATGTCCATTGCAAGTCCACATCTGCAGCGCTCACCCTGAAACAATACAGAAGGGCATTTACAGAAACATTTAAGTGAAGAGTCTTAATTATCTACTTCATAACAAATGTCTAAGAAAAAGCACTAGCAACACCAGCAACTGCTGTACTTTGTGAAGTATATGGATCCTATATAACTGTCACAGCACTAGGCCAACAGCATGGCACTTCCTGAGAGCACAGAAAAACAGAAGGGAAAAAGGTTTTAAGACAAGTTGAAACAACCTACAAAGAACAAACGAGGGTTTTTTCCACCCCAGACGCACCTGTACAGAATGTTTCGGGGAACAGCACCATGTGAAACGCTCAGCCACGCACTTAGCTGAGAGAAGAAAACAAAAGAGCGAACAGCCAATAAAAGGGTCTTCTCTTCAATAAATCGATCTCCACTCCTAAAACGTATTAAGAGAAACACATGGGTGTTGGTAAGAATATACACAGAGAACGGTTAGAACTAAAACTAGGACATTATCAGATCTTCGTTCTGAAAATAAAGCACAGCTCAATCAAGCAAAACAAATTCCTCAAACATTTCGATGATTACAGAGCCTGATTTGGTTTTATCCACATAATAATTTACACAATTTAACATAAATAACGTGCAAAAATGACCATTTTCAGCTAGGAGCATTTCATACTCTGCATTGTTCAATGTTCACTGCAGAAACTATGAGTAGAGGACTAAGATTAAAAGATGCTTCAATTTCACTGGCAAATAGTGGTTTTCTTAAATCAGTCCCCAAGGCAATGGGCCAGTTCAAAACCACTAACTGGTTACTTCAAGGACTTTAATATGACAAGATTCCCGCAACTATCAGCTAACCCTAACATCCAACTTACTGTCGAGGAACTGGCTCCAAAATCCACCTTTCTAACAGCAATGCATCTTGTTTGATTGCAGGATCATTTAAATCATTCCCCTCGGTGGTGGGCCCTTCATCGCTATAGCAACAGTCTGGAAGTAGCATCACTTCTACCATGACTGGAATATTGTTCTTCCACAGTAGCATAACCTCAGATCTGGTTCGCCTGGCTTGACGACACTGTGGGAAAGAAAAAATGTCAACATAAGCAAGCCATAAAAATCCTAGCCAAATTTAGATCTACCTTAAAAACATGTTCCAAAGTACTGGAAAAGGGTAAGGGTCAAATTCTGTAAACTAGGTTTCACCAAATCAGAGATAAGATTCCAGAGCTATTAAATGAAAAATAATTAACAAATCCTTTATGGCTGCCATTTGAGCAGCTTCTGTAGAAAGTTAAACGAGCTCATAAATGAGCACTATACTTTGCTACTTTGTACCACTCTCAAGTCATCCTCTTGGATAGACACACTCAAGCGGTATCTTTGTAAATTCTGTGTCTTGGAACGGGCTAATTTCTGTATGAATAATAACTTAAATTCACACAGCACTTAGGAACTTCTACTTGAGATGGGATTCTCCAGCCTTACTCCCAGATGGGCTAGATTTGATGTGCTTGTGGTTTTTGGACCACTAACTTTTCAAGAAAACCTGGAAAAGCAAGAAGTTCGGCAAGTTAGCCTAGATTTTTTTTAAAAAAAAAATAAACCAAAAACGAAACCCGAGACCAAGAATGCTAAGTATAGCACTCTCCATTTGCATAATAAAGACTCAAATAGGTACTGCATTCAGGTAGTCATGCAGAATTTCATGTTGAAGGATAAAAGGCTTAATGATCTCTCATTTTAAGGATGTATCTATTATTAGTACAATACTGAATTACATACTAATTTGAATGCAGGACTGAGAAATAAATTGCTATTCATGCTTAACTGTGAATCTGCCACGGGGTTCTCAGCTGACTTTAATCACGGTTGCAAGGATGTACACCAACACACTTAAAATAACATGGGTACCATCTTACCTGAGCCAGTTTGTCGCTGCATTCATGCTTAGTTGTTGGCGGCTGACTTGACTGTGCCGGTGGGCAGTGAAAGCCCTCTGTTCTGCCCTTGATTGAATACTCAGGCGTTCGACCTTCGGTGATCAACAAGGCCAAGGAGACCAGGAACTCCTCAGCTTCATACTCAAAGTATTCATCCAAAGTATCTGTCATTTCAAAAGGAGAAAAAATAATTACATCTGCTTTATATAACAAGCTTACAACTGCTGTCTGACCCCGCGGTTTGTTTCAATTTACACTTAAAACGAGAGATATGTGAAATGGATCTTTCTATCAGTCTGGCTGCACCCCCCATAAGGCCCAAGTTACTGTACCAGCCTTCCTCACCTCACAACGTTGTCACTACAAGCAGATGAAATCAAAGATACTCTAAAGAAAGCTTCATGTAGTAACCGGTCAATGTACCAGATTTCAGTGAAGCCAAGAAACATGTTTGTGTTGTGAACCACAGCTGAATCACAGCTTCTCTGGAAGAAAACAAGTTTCCTGGACTCTAGTGGGAGACGTCTGATGGCAGTATGACTTGGCATCATTAGTATCATGTGACAGATAAAGAGAAGCCATGGTACATCATCAAATACATTAAAAATTGAATAAGAAAAAAAGGAAAGGTTTACTTCTATTAGAAAAAGTGGGACACAATGTTCTTAAGATTTGTATTGTGAGGCACTCCTGCTGAGAGGCAAGGCTTACTTGAGAAGTCCATTTTTAGCTACCATTAACACATAGGGAAGGTTCCCAAGGAACATACAGAGTACTTATTGTTTTGTACCACGGCCAGTCTATACTTGTGCAAAGAATTAAAACTCAACAAGTCTCCATAGACAAAGCAGCAGCTGGCATTGCTCTTCATGAATTACCCAAACACACGTGATTCCTGCAGAGGTAGGATGCACCAGTCCTCTGATTTTATCGTGTTTTGTAAGGCATCCTTGTCCTCCTCCTCCCTCATCACGAGGATGTCACACATCATTCAAACAGATACAAGTACAACCAGACTGTGTCATTCCCCTCTCTGCTTGGTAAGGCTTAAGTATCAAAATGATTTAGTTACCGAAGTGGTTACAGAAAAATCTCTTTTCTGAGAAAGCTAAAACATATTCACTTCAAAGTCTATTTTAAGAGCAGCAAAGAAAAGCAGGTAGAGGCAAGGCTGCTGAGATTCTTTATTTTAATGCTTTAGGGGAACAAAAGCACATGACATCTTCACAATTTAGCTTAAGTGTCCTATGTCATCTACCAAAACAAAATAGCCACAGGGATACAGTTAATTTCTATTTATCTTTTGATTACCATGCATAAAATAATTTTCAACTTGGAAAAAAAGAAAGAATTCAGCAGTCTTTTTTTTTTTTCTTCATTCCGTAATAGCAGAGCATTTGGCAAACATAGCAAGACAGACCTAAGAGATCAGTACAAGAAGGGATGCATGAAACAAAAGCTCCAATTAAATGTGCAATTACCTGCATATGCAAATTGTAAAGTGTGTAAAACTAGCTTCTGCATGTACATGTTTGCCTAGCCCAGGCTTGTATTGCACGGACCCCAGGGCTTCCAGCCTATTTTGAGGGAACGACATAAGGCAAATAAGAGAAGCCAGCCCACTGCCAGGGAACTCTGTTCATTGCACAGGAGTCCTCACCTTCACTGACTCTTTTCCCCCTTTTTAAAGGGATGCACTTACAAAGCTGCTTTGGGTGACAGGGATGGGCTATAACTGGGAGCCTCTCCCCACCATACACCCACACCTGTCCGTGGCACACGTGGCCATACACCACATCTGCATGCACGCATCTGTGCGTACTACACTGGACTACCACAACCTGCACAAGTCCCATGGCTCCACCATCCAGGAGGGAGCAGGGAAGGGGCTCTTCCAAAACAGCCACCCCTGCCAGCTGCCTGCCCCTACCCCGGGAGCACCCCGACCAGGAAGGGACAGCGGGCCCTGGAAGAACAGGATGCTGCCAGGACAATTCATCAGGCCACCACCTGCCCTCAGGCAGAAGAAAATCCAGAGGATAGATGAGTTCCCCTGGAGGACCCCATATGGCACATGAACAATACGTTAAATCATTCGGCATGAGTTAAAATGGTCATTCATCTGACGGATGGCAGAAAATGACTAATAAAGAGTGCACGAAGGATTAAAGGAATGGTAAATAACAGAGAGGACAAGATACTTTTGTAGGTGACTCATATCACTACCAAATTAGGCACCTGCACATTTTTTCCCCCCTCCCCCCCAGCTAAAAGTCAGGTGAACAATAGGCAAGTCATACTTCGGGAAACAGGATTTGGAAGGGCTCCGAAAAGGATTTGGGTATTACAGCTGACAAAAAAACCCAAAACCCCAAAACAACTGCAGCATTATCTTCCTGCTAGCGCAAGCACCATGCTCATCATTGTACGTCTAAAGGCCACGGTAATGCTAAGAAATCCACACCAGGAAGGATCACTACTGGAGTATTTTTCCTACTCTGACACAGAAGTTCCAAAAAACTAAGAAGTGTTCAGCAGGAGTGATATTAATTTAAACAAGAATTGCCTCATGCTTAGCAGACTAAACAGAACGGGAATTCATCCTTAAGAAAATGTGTAAGAGGAATTCCGCTTAGTTAAAATATGTAGAGACGTCTTATCATTTTAAAGAAAAAAAAATTAAAGAGCTTAAGACATGCAGGTGTTTATGCAGACAGATCCCATCCCAAACGTCTTACTGTAGCAGAAACATGCACAGTAAGATGCAATACCTCACCATTTACACTACAGAATTGTAAATGGCAAGTAACAGTAAAATAAATAGACATGCCCTTCAATTAACATTAGCAGCTTACCATGGGAAACAGCAGACATTATTTATTTGGCTTTTTCAAAAATCGTGCATTTTTGATCAAAACCTTCTGGACTTGACACAAATTCATTGTAAATCTGATGGCCTGAGTGCTTCTGCTGAACTAGTTAGATTCAGGTAAAAAGCCACCCACTTTCTGCATTAAAAACACCCTGATACCAAAGCTTATATATTAAAATGCTCAGTATCTTTACAGATAAAAATCACAAATCTGCATACAAGCCATAGATAGTCTAAACATGTCCAAATGCGAGATCCAGTGAATGCAGTAAATAAGCAAGATCTAGTAAATAAAGCAAGGTAAATAAATCTGAGATAATCATTACTCAAGAGTCAGAATACATACATATTACTTAATGTAAACAGATGAAACTTACTTTTAAGTTAAATTTGCAAACACTGCCTCTGTTCCTGTATCAGACCTATTATTTCAGAAGCAACCAGTTCCTTGCCTTAAGGATGGAGGAGAGACCAAACTAGCTAGAGACACACATTCGTATTGGCTGCAGTTACAAAAACACAATGTTGTTTCAAAATCAAAACTGCATCTTATTAAAGGATGATAAACAGCAAGTATTGAACTAGAAGATGCTACTGTTTTCTAGCAGCATTACAAAGGCAGGGCCAACACTTGAAAATTATGTCAGCAACATTACAAACGAGGTATTTGATCTGAACTTTAAAAAAAAGAAAAATTACAGCACAAATAGCCATGGGTGTTGAGAAATATGTTTTCCTACGAAGTTTATGTGGCATACTGACTTTTTTTAGCTCCACTATATTTCCATATCATTTAGCAACTTCTAAGAATTTTCATAAAGTAAAAAACCCTATAAATATTAAGGAGCCTGGTAATTGTTCCTATACAACAGACACAGATGATGCAAGTTGATGTAATTGAGGGCAAGGGTGGAAAGACATTTATAGAAACAGCAAACTCAGTGTTTAGTTTAAAGAAAGTCTTACTCTGTGCGCGCGCACTGTAACTGTTTGCTTTTGTTTATGAATCAGCCCTGTTTAAGACATACATCATATACTGTGCATAGAACAACATCAATCCTACAATCTAACTATACAAATATGATGATCATTCTGCTTCATGTCTAGCAACAGAATATGCAGGCATATAGCATAAAATATGCATCCCAGCAGCGTCTGGGGTTTATTCCCCTTAAAATAGTTAAAAAAACCCAGTTAGTTGACACAAGTACATAGGAATTAAAGTAACAAGGCACTACAGCCCTTTAATCAATACATTGAAACTAAATTTTATTGACCAGGTGGTCACAAGAAATAGCAGCAGATGTCAAGACTACTCTAGAAGGGAAAAAGAGACAAGTATAAATTTAGACTTGAAGCTACTACACATAAACCAAAACATACAAAACTGGAGAACTGAAACCTGGAGGCACATCATTTTGTCTTCCTTTTGTTTCCTGCACATACCAACCTCAACAGAACTGATGTTCTACACCTTATAGACAAAGAGAAAAGCCCATTTAACCAACGTCACAAAGAAAGCCTTCAGATCCTCGTCCTCCCCCGTGCACAATCACTGAGGCAAAGAAGTCACCCTCACCCCAAAAAAGTTGAATTGGCTCACATCCTACACCACCTACGGAAGTTAGGTACGTGGTACTAGTGAGTCACAAATCCACTTAACTGTAACTCAAGGATTCTCCCAACACTTCAGTTACTCCAGTTGTGCCCAGCTGACTCCTTTCCCAACCAGGTCACATTTGTGTGGACCAACTCCCTTCCCTTTCCTTTCGCAGCATTTTCTGTAGTAATTACAGAAAGTGTTTTCCTGAAATATGTATATTAGAAGAGCATTTAATCTATTTTCTAGGCTTAGACAGGAAACGCCACCGAGTATCACGTAAACCCCTTATGTTCCAGCAGCAGATCCAGCTGCAAGCTGCTGCCCTGTCCTGCCCGGGGACAGCCCAGGAGAGCTCCTCCGGCTCCCTGCCCTCCTCCTGTCACCACTCCACAGTGCCAACAGGTCACCTCTCTCAGTCCACGCTTATTCTGGTGTCCTAGCACCTTTCATACTGCACTGGACACCACAAATATAGAATCATAGAATCGTTTAGGTTGGAAAAGACATTTATCTACCAAGCTTGTCCTCCTTTTCATAAAGTGCCCTTCTTCAAAGACAGACAAATTTGTTCAACTTGAAGTATCCATTAGTCCTGGCCTCCACTGATCTGGAGAGCTATTTTCTTAGAGAAGCCATGAAACAACTGCTAATTGCCTTTAAATATGCTCGGTAACAATCCAAACCTTCCCTGGAAAATCTTTAGGCATCCATAATGGATTTTGAAGGCCACCGATCTAAAGTAATCAGATTTCAACTTCACTTTTTAGAGTTGAAACCGAGCAAGCAAAACACTAAACAGAACACGGAGGGTATGGTCTTGGCTGCCTGAATTCCCAGCTGACACAAGCCCTGCTCCTGCCCTGCCCCAGCTGTCCAGCAGGCATCATGGCATGGTTGCCCACCTCACCTCTGCTTCCCTCATCTGCTACAATTTTTTTGGAAGGCTAAAAATACTGCTTAAGTACTTGGATCTTATTTTTTTGAACTCTTAGTACAGACAGTTCGTAAGGAGATGCTTCAGTCTAAGAGTCCCATGGCAGGAAAGTCAGGTACACTGGAGAAAAAGCAGCTGCACTGTCAGTATTCAGAACCCATCACCTCCTAGCAAAGGCATACTCCGCATTTAAAAAATTACAGCAAAAGCTCTCTAGCCCTTCCCCCAGAACAGTCAGCTCTGAATTAGTTTTATTATCTTGCTATTCCAAAAAGTAGGTTAAAGGTAGTTCCGTATTTTAAAAGTAAGGCAGGGATTCAAGAAACTACTGTAAAGGAAATGAAACACAATGTAAACATTTGACTAACAGCTTCTCTCCTGGAATTAGAAACACCTACGGATGCTTCAGCTAACTAATTCCACCTTGCGCTTCACTTCAAAAGAAAGTTGCCCTTGAACCCCCCAAATTCATGATTCTCTGAATGAGCAGTCGTGTTGTGTTTGCGTATTACAAACCTGTAATTATATCTGAAGTCACACGCTTCAAAAGCCTTGAAATATTAAGAGTTTAAAAAGTCATGAGATGGTCTACTTGCTTCATGAAATGAACTATTAGTTAAGTTCACTTAAATTCAAGCAAATGCAATGAACTGGTGACTCACCTTATCTTAGGAATACCCCTATACAGATTTTTGCCCCCCACATTGACTGCTGTCTTAGATTCTTAGGGCTCAAGAGCTCTGAGCTCGGGGACAGCCATTATGAAAACATGAGAGCAGCACAGTACCTCATCTCACTCTTGCTGTCTCCTTCCTTTTTCCAGGGTACCAAACTGAACCACTACCTGATCAAAGCAGTTCAGCTGCAGGCAAGCAATGGCAGCACAGGAACCCAACACTAGGATCGATGCATACCTGCCATAATAAAATTGCTGGATCTGCTTGGTTTTGTGCATGAGAATAGGAAGAAATCCACTTCCTTTTGTGTTGTTACACCGGTTTATAATTAGAAAAGCAAAACAAAGCACACCATCTTATAAGTACAGGGGGATTTTTAAAAATCAGGACACAGCTACGTGGCAGTTGAAGTTGCTCCAGAGCAATAAAAATCAATCAGCTCCAATCAGTGCCATCAGCTCCACTCCAGACTGCAGTGCTGCAGTAACTCCCTTGGTACGTGTGTACCACTGTCTATCTACTGCGTGCTGCTGCTGGACACCTCTCACAGCATCCAGAGCTAACCTCCAGGCAGCCTTACTGTAAACAAAGTTACCAAAAAGGGATTGTCTTACAGTTGGACTGGAGGAAAAAGCCAACAAACTAAAAACAAACACAAAAAAAACCCCAAAAATATACAATTCACATTTTACTAAAACTTACCCACATTCAAACAGCTTTATAAGTGTAGAAATACAATCCAGTTACATTCATTTAAAGCTTAAATTTCCTGCAGTAATCTTTGAAACTACCACTCTTTGGGAGTGTAAAATACAGACTGTTAAACTGATCTGGGTGTTCCCATCTTGTTTCCTGCGTTTTGGCTGACATCCTATTTTGCCATCACCATACTGCTTAGTGAGTCACTTTTCTTCCAACTGTAGCTTTCTATTTTTACCTAAGCAACAACAGCGTGACCTGCTTCTTTTGATTTTTTGGCATTAAACCAAATTCTAGATCCAATATTTGCATTTTGATCAGGGAAACTGGTTTTATTTTCTCTTAACTGGACAAAGAAATTGAATACTTAAGAACAAATGATGTAAGCTGATTTGTTTATAGCTCCACAAGAAAATCACAAATTGTGAAGCAGGGTTGATCATTATGATTTCATTGTCTGTATTCAGAAGGAGAGCAGTAGCTGAAAATGTGAAGTTTGAGGCTCGTTTCAAACCACAGTTCACCGACAGTTGCAAGAGAACTCGTATATTCTAAAATACAGTTGTTCCACTGTATCCTGACATGGGTAAATAAGTGCTGAAATGTCAGTGTAAAGCTGGAAGATTATCAGTGCTGCAATCTTTAGCATTTTAAATATAAGTCAGTTGGAGGAACAGAACATGCACTTTTTGCTGATCCTTAAACTTACTTGTCTACAGAACAGGTTACAAAAGACGCTACTTGCACCGACATGCTATAACTGGACAGGTACTGAAAGCAAAGAGGACTTGTCTCAGCTAATGCCCTTACTTAAGCACACATTCATTTGTTTTCCTTTACATTAGTTTCCTAGATTGTAATTTTGTTAAATGTGACTACACAAAACACTCTGATGTTATAATATAATGAAACAAACATGCCTACCAGGAGCAGACTAAGCAATTTCTGAGGTTTCCATTCATTCTTCTCTAGCTTTTTACATTTTCCCCTTGATTAGCTGATGCTCTGCCTAAATTAGATTATGTTAGAACAAACTGTGTGATTCAATAAGTGTACCTGAACAAAAAAAAAACAACCACCACTTAAAAAACCTGACAAAGCAATAGGATTTCTAATTCTGCAACTCAAAACTATTTTTTCAGGTATTTCTGCTGGTTCATAAAAGAAAACAATTAGGAGAAAACATCTCCTGTAAGTAATATGTGCCACTAAGGTTAGAATGGACACTCTGCTGCAGTTGGAAGGGAATAAAGGGTCTATATCAAGCCTTCACTCTCACCATCAATACAGTGATTTACCACCCTCGTAAATAGGCTGATACAAATTTTGCAGAATTATATTGAAAACCCATTACTGAAATGCTCTTGTTTTCAATCCCACCCTAGTTCACAGGAGGAAACAAGGGCAATGTGGAGATCAGACCTAGGCTACCTTCACAGTCACCGCTACCATAATGTGAAACTGCGTCCAACATGCTTGGTTTGGCCAGCTGAAGGAGCCGTGTGTCACCCTAGAACAGAAAACAGAGCGCACTTAAGCTTACAGAATACGTGAACATTTCTTCCTAAGGTATTTCTGGAAAAACAATTAAGACCTTTGATATCAATATACAGATTTTTCTAATATGGGATTTCTAGATATATACACAACCATTATTTTTTTCACGCTTCTTTCACTGACATAGATGACGACGACTGTTTCATCTTTCATCAAGGCTTCCCCAAACTTTGTTTGGAGATGAGGATGAAGACAGCTGATGACCATCTTCACTATTGTTACTCGCTAATTCAAGAACCAGCTCAGCAGCAACTACATGGCTGGAGACTCCCAGACGGAAAGCTTTCATCAGTTTACTCACTTTATGCTAGCTGTAAACGTCATACTGCAGTGGCTCCATAGCTGTTGCTTTCTTTTCAAAGGAAGCTCAACGTGAATTAACAATGAAAAAGCACATATATATGGCTAAGCCTCATCTCTTTCTGAAGGCCTATCATCCATGACAGTTGCAGCAATTGAGTACTGGGAAGTCTAACTCCATTTGGAAGCCAAGATATCCCTCCCATTAAACAGGTTGACAGCAGCTCTGCATTAAATTCCAGCTGTGATAGCGTTTTTATAATACATAAATAAAAACGCATGCCAGATAATTTGAGGCATTAAACACAATACAATTCAGGATGACAGACGTAAGTTTCCTCTTTAATTTGTTTAACAATCCAGCTTGACAAAGATTAAACTATTTGCAGACTTCTGCAATATTTTATACAGAGATTGGTTTAAAGATGGAAAGTGGTAATTTGTGATAATAAATCATTCTCAGATGTTACTGGAAAACAGCATGGGACTGCTTAAAAATTCTACAGTAGGTATTTCAGTGCTTCTGAGAACTGCCAGAGAGCGCTTGCCCTCTACTTAGAACACAATATGTTTGCATCTTGTGCCGACCAGATTTCTGCTAAAGCGTTACTCAGTTCATTCCTCCATAGCTTATCATCTTCACAATATACTCAAGTATCTTTGGGAACAGTACAGTGATGTAGGGTTGCACTTAAAAAAATGTTGTGTTTTTTTTTTTTAAATTTCCTCACCAACACCAAAACTTAAATCTGCTAGGAGTATTTCACGCTTTATCTCATCATCTTAAATATTTATTGTGCTTAGAAAGTTTTGACAATGTATTTTCAAGTGTTCTTGTGATAGTACCAATAAAACTACACTCCTCCTTAGAAAAGAAGTATCTAGCAGCCTTCAGCTTTCAAAAAGATTTTGAGTAAGAGTCATTAAGAGCCTGAACAAAACTGTAATAATGGGAGCACACAAAACTCCTGCTGGGGAAGGCCAGCCACACTGTGTGTAAGCACAGGTTCCACTTTGGTTTATAATCCCTAAAACCACTGCAAGACAAAGAACCGTTAGATATCCCATTTGCTTCAGACTGCAGTCAGAGCTCTTGAAAATAAACCAGAGTGAACATAAAAAGTACAATGTGAAAGCACTGACTCACTTTTGGGTGGAATCAGCAGGGATGCCACAGCCGCTGGAGTCAGGGAAACCCCCTGGAGAAGTACCATGTTGACTTATGGGATCGCACATTACGGAAACCCTTCACTAAGCACTCAGCCTTCAACGCAATGTTGTTGTCAAAGCATGCGAAGTTACTAAAGCACTTGGCCTTCCACAGTCTGAAACATACAGTAACTAGTAGCCAAAATCATCTTCGCACTATGATAAGGTGCCAACAAGCCCAGCTGATGGTTTTTGATAGCCACAATCTTCAGACTCTGAAGTCAGGAACTACTGACTTCAGTTAATTTGAACTTGCACAAATCAGACATCCCTGGTAACTCCTCCCTGCTTTTAATCTCTTGAAAAATATCTTTTCTTCAATGTACAAAAAGATACAACTGTTTGTAAAGACTGCTGAGGAACGTCTCACGTTGAAAATCTCCTCAAAGCTACCTATCAGTATCTATTTTTAATAGATACTGCAATTTCTCAGTTTTACTGTGGTAACCAGAAAAACCCAAAATAACAGTAAAGCCAGAGAAGGCTGTGAGATGGGGGTGAGCATAAGTCTAGATGTTTTGGGAAAACAAAACCATCGATGACCTAGTCCACTTCTTGGTGACTGTAATCTACACTATTAAGACTATTAAAAAACCTGAGGCCTCCCACATGCATCATTCGTGTGTTCTTTCTTCAGGGGCAAGACTTTTGATCCTCATCTAGAAGTGACACATTTTCAAAAAGTTTTGGTTTCGTTACTAGCATTACAAATTCGGTGACAGTGCTAAAGAGGTGCTGTCAGCAACTCACCAGCACAGCGATAAGCCCTTCATCCACTCAAAAAGCAGCTCCTCCACCTCAGGGGTGCACAACACTCAATTTCCAATATTCTGTTGTCTTAGATGAAGTTATAAAAACTACAATGTTATGAATCAGCAGAAAGGTCTGAGAATGCCAGCACTATTACCCCAGGTCTGCTGATATCCCTGTTTCAGACAACCCAAGATCCAGATAGCTGAAGTTTATTTTGCTTTATTTTTAAATCCTGGAGAAGATGACAGACTGTGCAGTTTTCCATGAGGCTGAAGACACCTCATGGGCTAGGAATTAAAAAATCTGCAACTATCTAGGCAGTAATGAACTTTTTGTTTAACCCAAACCATCAGAATAGTCATTTTACATGTCTAGACCTATTTCATCTGTGCAAGTTCTGAATAGCTTGATGGATGCAGGCTTTGTTCCTCTTTGTTTTCACATAATTTGAAGAATTGCCAGGATCTAGCTGAGTGACATTTAGCTTGTTACAGTTCAGATTTACTTTAAGATTTTTAAAAAACAATCAGACCAATGAAATTCTGGAGCATTTAGACCTTGTTAGGTTTTCCCTCCAAACATACACGCATCTTGGAATGTACCTTTTCAAAAACTGGGGCCACCTGAACACTGAAATTTCAAGTAACACACTTGTTTGCTTACAAAATAAGTGTCTGCTTTCCCTCTCCCCTTCATTCAACCATTGAGGCAGGCTTGCATTGCAGCCTTGAAAGCTACCAGAAACATCCAGCCACTGGGCACCTCATGGAACAAAACAAGTTTATAACAATCCTAGATGCAAGACACCCACACAAAGTGCCAAAATTAACACTACTAGAGCAAGAATAATAGTGGTGTATTCATAACATATCTGTTCAAAACAATTCTCCCTTCAAGGGAAAAAGTGAGTTCATGGATGACTGCGCCGTTGCTGGCACGGAGCAAAGACAGGCACGGTGAGGGCCAGCAGGCAATAGTCTCCCTGCACAGCGCTGACCTCGAGTCACCCATCATCCCTGGCCTCTGCTCCAAGTTTATTGGTTGCACGTGTGTTTTGTAACACCCTGTACTGTGTATTCTTAGAACATACTTTCCAGAGAACCGAAGGGACAGGGCTCACCCCTCAGCGACCACTTCCAGCCCAATCTCACCAGCAGCAGCACCATTCTGCTCCTCAAGATAAACCAGCAGTTTACAGAAAAGTAAAGGATCCAGACTCTACGCTTGCATGCTCTAAAATCAGGTGACCTGTGAGTCAAGAGACAGAGCAATAAATTATTAGGAAAAACAAAAGACTACACTAAAAATAGTGTACACTAGCAGCGTATGAAGAACAAGGTTTTTATCTAGTCAAAGCTCAAGGCCCTCCACAGCCTCTTTTGTATTCTGTGCAAAGCTAAGCTGACATAAGCTAAGACAGATACACAAATAAAGGCCCGCTTTAGTTCTTCCCTGATAACTTGCAAACAGATATTTAATCAAAAGCACACAACAGGGAAAAAGAAAGTTGAATTTCGGACCAGCAGAAAAAAAAAATTAAATGTCCAAAGTAAATATTCAAGGACACTTAAATCAGAAGATGTCAAAATTACTTTCTTTTACAAAAAGTTGCTCCAAGCTGCCTTCAGCTCAGAAATACCAAAAAGTCACTATCTGCTACACATCATCTACTAGCATAGTTCAGGCAACATTAAGGATTCACCTACCTGCCAGTTTTAATAGATTTAATAAATTATTTGGAATTCTCAATTTGAGCATCAAGCAATTAAAAAAAAAAAAGAAAGAAAGAAAAAAAGCCCCTGCAAACATTACAGAATCCAAGTGCCTGACAGCCATACTGTGTTTTGTCAACCCTCTCAGTTACCAAAAAGATTGTACGGAGATTTTTTTTTTATTATTATTTTTTTTTAGAAATCAAAGAAAACAAGTTTCATTACTATCAAGTGACAACAATGCATAATTTTGTTGGAGGAAGGGGATCTTTTTTTAAGTGATAAGAAAGAAGTGTATAAGGGTATAGTCAAAAAGATTTTAAGTTTACATTTAGAAATATATGACTACATGGGTTATTACTGTAAACAGCTGGGTTTTGCAATCACTTATCTTCAAGAACTAATTAAAAAACATATCTGAGATATTCTTAGCACAGAACATTTTATTCTTACCATCTGAATTAGTGGCTGATCTTGAAAGGACCAGAATCTGGCATTGGAATGCAGACAACAAGCAACCTGCCCTCTTCATCCCCAGAAAATCATGCAAATTGTGTTCACTACACCCTTATTGCCAGGCTGGATCCCTAGGAAATAGCATTTAAGAAAGAGAATTGCTTTCAGCATGCAATGGTTTTACTCTTGACTATGGAAAAACACAGTCCAAAGTCCCAAGATTTTCCTCAGAGATAAATTCTTCACAGTCCAGGCTGCGAAGCTGGAAACATGCCCTGCCAGTGGGGACCTCTGAGCCAGGCACATCCCACACGAACGCCACTTGGGCTTCGGCTAACAGATGGCAGCGCCTTATCTGCCTGCTGGGGGAGATGCCAGCGGTGCCTGCAGGATTGCTCATGGAATTCATCACCAAAAATGAGCGTGAGAGAGACAGAAAAGATTATGCCTCATCAGCATCCAGCCTCGTGAGGAAGGTACGTCTGGTCAGTGTCCGACAGGAAACCGTATTTTCCTGTAGGGTTTTTTTTTTGCCTCTCCAAACACCATCTTTCATAACAAACAAGTTAACTTTTTTAAAAAGCAAAACACTTTCAAGATTATCCATGGCTTGCCACCATTCCTGTTGTCTCCCACTCACTATTGCACTAAGCTTCCAATTAGCCTCTGATTGCTTTAATTACTTGCACTTCCTCCTCCCTGTGTTGTCCTATAGCAGGGAAGAATACACTCGATGCAAAACGACCCTGCTTTCCAGCCTCTCTGTTATGTGATAAAGGCTTGTTAACCCGTACCTTGTTAGCCTGTACCTAGCAGCACAGTTTATCTGTCTCATCAGTATTATCCCTTTGTTTCCTTACAACCCTCTGTTAGAAGTCATTGATTTTGTGTTTGATACTTGCATAAGGTCTGAGGTGAGGACAGTCTTTTGTTCCATGCCTGTATAATACCCAGCAAGATGTGATACCTGGATGTGCTTCTTTACTTGTATTACAAGTAACAAATAATAATCTTCAAGTAAGAACTCCAGGAATTTGCCTCCCTTCCCTTTAGAATTAGTATTATGACCAAGTTATACACCTGGAGGCTGAAGAATTCCTTGATCCCTCTAGATAATCAAGCACAGCGATATGATACACTCTGGAAATACAGTCCGAGAATACAACAGCTTGGTACACATCTACATGAAGGACAGACCTGATTCTGTAAAGCAGCCACTGTAGTGGTGCAAGACCCGCAGGCATAGATGCACCTCTCAAAACCAGCAAGAGCTGAAGGAACTGTGTGTTCTTAACAGCATCGATAAAACAGACTTACAACAGGTTGTTTACACTTTATGAGAAGTGACCTGCATTCAGTAACATACACAGGTCTGGTTCACAGCTGTCCCCGGGAAGCAGATCAAAAACCACCTCAGAAGCACTTCCCCCCAGCGGTTTCTGTGCCACGAAGGTTCGTCTACATGAACACTCCTTCAGGTGTCCTACCTAAAAAGAGATATTGAACCTTCCACCTTGAATTTAACTATAGCAGGTACAGGAACTGTAGGGTAACTTGGCTATCAAAATAATAAAGATAACACTCGGGGCCCTCCTAGCACCCTGCTCCCAGCACCCAAACAGCAAAAAGAGCACAGACGAAGAAGGGCTGGAGCAGTGTTTCTCCAGAACAGTCTTTAGCAACAGCACCAAAGGGGCAGAGAAGGTCCTACCCTGGCCAGCGGCAAACAGCTTCAGCCCCCTCTGTGGCCCTCACTACAGGCCTCCACTATCTTACGGCCACATTCCCTGGTCCCACCGAGGAGGATAAACACCCAGCTGCACGCACAAGTCAGATGAAAGGCCACGTCCACCCCACGAGCTACACAGGCTCTTCCTTGCTCCTCTGTGACCTCCAGACCTCCAGAGCTTCCGACCTCCTTCTCCTTTTCCCCCTTGCAACACTATTCGAATGGCAGCAGGTAATTTTCATGTTAAGGGAAATGAAAAGGATTCAGATAGATCTGCTCATATTATAAACTTCTGTATTTAAAGTAACGCTTTAACTGCCAGCCATTTTAAAGTATATAGTACTTCAGACATCTTTTAGAAAGATCTGACAGGAACTAAAATACGTGAGGCCTCTAGGAATTCATATCCACGTTCTCTTGGTTTACATTTTCGCCTTCTCCAGCTGGTCTGCTTTGCCTTTTAAAATTTTGAAGTTGTAAAACCAACAAGTTATCTTCAGTTTCATAAACTCTGCTAAAACTGGAGAGAAAAAAAAAAAGTGTTAGTTGCCATGGCAGCAGTGAGGAGTCCCTGGGTCAGGATGCAGAGAACTTCTCTTGTTCTGGCTGATCATTTGCATCAGAAGTTCAGCCATCTGTTATTAACTATTTAACAACAGTCTTGCTTGTTAGTGCTGGTACTTGCTATTTCAGTTTACAGAATCTATCTCCTCACCTTCAGCCCTTTTGTAAATCCCCTAATTAATGTGGAAATTCATCTGAGGGCTCAGTTATCTTTCAGGTAGGATGACCACCATTACTTAAACTTGGTCAATATTCTCCTTTCTCACCAAGGAAAAAGCATACACTTATGCAGACACCAACCTCTGAAAGCAGCAGCTTTATTGCTAGAGACATCAATTTGATAAGAATTTCATCAGAAGTAGATGATGCAGCTGAACTTCAAGACAGGCTATAACCTTCCCATTTAAGCACACTCAACTCTATGTTATATTCCCAAGTACCACAGCATCCCTTGATCTTCTATGTCCCATCTTCTCAACATTGCAGAAAAAAACAGTGTGGTAATTTTATTTCAAAGTAAATAGCATAGATTCAGCCATGTGTTACTAGCAAGGAAATACTGCCTCTTATTCCCTACAGGAATCTGAAATATATTCATCTACTAGTTGTATATATTAAGAAAACAGAAAGTTCTCACGCTTCCAAGCTCAGAATTGTGGAGTTAAAAATCTTCCACCTTATCTTGACTTCACTATCTTCATTCAAATCTGTATGACCTAAAAAGCAAAATACTCTTTCTGAATCTAGTCCTAGGAAAGCAGGCCAGTCTTGTTGCTCCTCACTCATCATGCCCTCAGAAGAAAAAGTGGGAAGCTATACAATGACAAAAGGGAAACAACATGACTGCTTCTTTGCCTAAAACTACTTCACCAAAACAAAACAAAAAATCAGTACTATTAGGAGCAAGTAAGAGGCCTTCAGCAGGGAGTCCTTGTTTCAGCCATTTAACACTTTAAACACTGCATCACATAGGCTAAGAGCACTCTGCACACAGGTACAGCCAGTAAAACTCAGATCCTCTGAACTTATAAAGTGGAAGAAAAATGTGAAAAGTATTTACGTGGGAATATGGAAAGAGAGTTACAGAGCATCAGAAGACTAATTCATACATCCAAATAACAAGACAGTATTTTCCAGGCTAGTCTTCCATTCAGATGACAAGCAGACTGGCAGACTGTTACATGCACCAGCAATCTCAGTGTGGCAACACCTGGTGCAGAGGACAGCACATGCCTTCTCAGATTCTGCAAAGATGAGAGATTTGGTAAATACAACCACACGTGCATAAGACAGATCTGATAACACAGCGGTTTAGAGACCCACGTGATATTGCATCAAAACAAAAAGGCAGTTTCATTACTTCTGGTTCCAATAAGAGCGATGCAACTGAACAGTCTAGAGGTGTCTGAAAAAGTTTTTCTTTCAGCATGTTCAGGAAAAGTCTCCATTACAGACACTCAACTTCACATGCAAAGGCTTGGTGAATTACAACCAAGGCAGCTTTCTGACTATCAAACCACGTCAACTCCAGAGACTTGCTTCAACTCCAAGAGGCTATGTGAACACTGATGGCATACCTAAGCCCAAGATAAATACAGTTACACAGGGGAAGAACTGTTAAGCACGTTTTCTACCTACATGAGGCACCTACTAATGCCACTGCACTGCCTTTTTAATTCCCCAGAATAACTGAAAAACAAGAAAATAAGAAACAAACCAAACAGCGCCAATGCACTGTTAATAATAAAAGCTTTTAAAGAATATTCACAAGGAGAAGAGATAGAAACACTCAAGAATTCAAGAATTTTATTTTAATGGACAACACATTAAACATTAGATATATATGTGTTCAGGTTAAGTAGGAGCTGATACTCAACTTTATTACAACATCATGTCAGAAATCACACCTACAAGCTGGAAATTTCTGCAGTGCTGCTGCTAGAACAAAACTATCAGGGTACTTAAAAAAGCACAGGAAAAAAAGCACAGGACTTGTGAAGAACTGTGTCCTCAGGTGAGGAATGTAGATTAAGAATCCCATTATTTTATCTGAAATAAAGAAAAAGACAAAAAGCCCAGAGCAAACTACTTCCGTGACATCTGACCTCTTCTACTGCAGTTTCTTTCTGTATTCATCTTCTCTTTGTGCTTTCCTACTTCATCTCTCAAAACTTTGATGTTACAACCTGTTCATTGTCATCCAAGTGGTGGGTAATTTATCTTGTGGAACCTTGTCAGAACACGTTTGACCACCCAAAAATCCTCCTCCTAGCTAGTGAGGCTACCTCCAGCGTCAGTAGGTTTGCTTCACCATTTGCAGTCCGGATTATTATGAGGGTGGGGTGGAGGGAAAGGAGTAAGGCTAGCAGACCAAAGGCAGAGACTGCACTTCTTCATCAGAATTGCAAGGGGCTCTGAAAGAACTGAGGTGAAACTGAGGATGGTGGAGCAGCATGAAGCTCCTCAGGTAAGTTTTCCAGTGCTATTAACCTTCACCTACAAGGCCTGCCCTTAAGCGGTTAAACAGTAACCTGCAAAAGTAAAAAAGTTACAAGAGAGACAATATACGCTTCTCATTTAAAATTCTGGGAGAATGGCCAGGCCCGTAAAATTGTTTTTAATTTGGGAGGATAAATGAGGACATCACAACTCTCAAGCTGTGTAAAAGACTGCTCATTTTAAAATGGACACCAGAGCCTACTACGGAACTTCAAATGCACAAAACAAAAGAATGTTTTTGATAGTTTTAGAACTGAACTGTGTCACACAGCACAATTCAGCTATTTACAAGTTTCCACATTATAAGTCATGTTATTAAGCTTTAATAGTATTCTGGTAAGCAAAAGAATAAAATGTTACACAAGGTCAAAATTTAAAGGCTTAACAGAATTTCAGCCAAGAATCTAGTTTGCTTCCCTCTGTCCTAATATATGGCAATTTTCTGTATAGCAAAATGGCAGACGTGAACACGTTTAAAATTTAATATATGTAATTATGAAATTTTGCTTTGTCCTCTCAAAAATTCCTTACTACTTCACAAAGCAGTGCTTCAGTGATTCAAAACCAATATTCCCACACAAACCACAAGACTACACTAGTGGAATTGTTCCTCCTCCTTTATCGGGAGGTGAACATCTAACATCAGCGGGCTCACTGAAGCTAGAGCTCCAGTACCTTTCGAAGGACCACCAACAAGCTCTAGACCCAGGATGAAAATACATGCACCTACTTGGCTGGAACAACTTTGCATTTTTAGAGAACAGGTTTCCATAAAAAGGAATGGATAATCCTCCATTCAGCACCGAGTTCAGTATGCTATTTAGCTTTAAACACAGCATACAGTTGAACAGCCAGCAAGTTGCTAATTAAAAATATGTATTTTTAAGTTGTCCCCAAAGCTTCATTTGCCCCAAGACAAACAAGTGGTGGCAAAGGGCTGATAATGCTTTCATGCATTGTTTCTAGCAGAAATCAAAATACTGTAATAGTTTCCTCCTGCTGGAGGGGAAAAAAAAAAAAAAGGAGAGAGAAACTTGACCTACATAACAAGGCACAGAAGAAACTCAGTTAAGCTTCAGCGTGTTTTTGGGAGAGGGGAGAGGTTTTTTTCCTCCCTAACAATGAAAAGTCAAGCAGTTACATATGGCTACACTAACTACAACTGTTAGCAGATCTGACATTGAACTAGATGTCTCTCTTGTAAGACTTAAAAACATCCTGCTCCTGTCCCAGACCATTTAATACCCTTGCCCTACCCTTGTAATGGATTAACAGAGGTATAATTTGTAGGCTGTCCATTACTTTCAAGAGAGGTTGGAAAAGATATATATATATATAGAAAAAAAAAGGCCTCGAAAAGGCTAACGTTTCATAGGCTCAGTATACGGCCCAAAAGGAAGAACATATGGTGAAAGTGTTTGGGTTTTTAAAGGCACTATTTACAGACCAAGTACAGCACGCTCCCCCGGCTCGGCCGGGCAGGCAGCATTCAGCACTGCCGGACTGCAAATCCCCCTTCGCATCAAACCACCGCCAGCCCCCACCGAGCCTCCTACAGCCACACAGCTCGGCTCGCCTCCAGCCCGGGAAGCCCCCCCCGCCCCCCCGCCGCCGCCCCCCCCTCGCAGTCATCTCGGCCCCATCCTCCGCGGGCAGCCGGCGCCGGGTCCCGCACCGGGCCGAGCGCGGGGAGCGGCGGGGGGCCCGGTTCCCCGCCGGTACACACCTTCTCTGCGCGGCCCTGTGCTCCCGCAGCGCGCCCCGCCGCCGCGCCGCCGCGGGTGGGTGCCCACGGCATCTTCCACAAAGGAGGCAGAGTAGCGGCGCGCATAGCAACAGGGCCGGCGCCGATTGGCCCCGCCGGGCGAGCGCCGGCCCCTCGGCGGCCCGGCCCGGCCCCCCCCCCCGCCCCCGGCCGGCTCCGCCGGGGCAGGTGAGCGGGGGGGACCCGCGGCTGCAGGCGGTGCCGAGGTGCCGCTGCCAACCCGGCCGGGCGCCAGCGCCACGCGTGCCCCTGCCCGGGAGCGGGCTGCCCACACGCGTGGGGGCGGGCGGGGCCGGGCACCGCGTCCCCGGGGCACAGCCCCGCCCCCCCCGGCGGCAGCGCAGGGGACCCCGCTGGCACCGCTACCTGCACCAGCGGCTCGCCGGGCGCCCTGGCACGGCGCGTGTAACGCTCACGGCCGGCACCGCGTCCCAAGGCCAGCCCCGAGCGGCGCCGGCTGCCAGGCCGTGTGCATTTAGAGCTGGAGTGGGAAATCACGGCGGCCGCCCCCACCCCCCACCCCTCAACCCCCCCGGCAGCACTCGCTGCCGTCCAGCTGCGGCGCCGCGTCCCCCCGGCCTCAGCCCCCCGCCCCAGCCGGAGCGACCCACACACACACACACTCCCTCAATTTTATATTTATAATTTCATTTATGAAGCTGTTTCAAGAGACTACCCTCAAGGCTGTGCACATCCTCCTAGGTGCAGTCTAAGCAACGTCACCCACACTCATTTCAGCCAGTTCTTACCCATTTACAACAACCAAAGTCAGATGGCATTCACTGCATTAACATCATCGCCCCCTCCCCCCCAAAAAAAAAAATATGAAAGGCTTACACTCAGCCTAACCACATCACAAAACAAGACTAAAACTCTCGTTCTGTAATTAGATACCACAGAACTCCACAACCACACCGAAAATCCAGCAGCACTAACCCCTTCAAGAGCATGGAAAACATGCTGCATACTCCACAGAACTGCGACTTGTCCCCACTCGCATTTTATAGAGCAGTATCATTTAGCTCTGGTTGCAAGAAAACATCACCTGTACAAGACTTTTAAGTAGACATTTTATCCAAGGACAGTTGGGTAACTTTTAGCTCTTGGTCCATTTCACGATTGTAGATGCAGATAGCGCCTTACAGAAAGTTACACACAAAATAGACCATTTCATTTGTCACTATGACATTCAGGCTTCCTGTATATTTTATCTCAATTTGCTTTCCAAGTATTTTTCTTTCATGGAACATTTACTTCTACAAAAACACCCCAGTCTTCTGAAAAAATAAAAAAAAAACCCCAAAACAACAATTTCCAGTTTTCTTAACCAAGCAACCACCTAGCCTTTGGAAAAAGTACTCAGATTATTTTCTGTGAAACAGTTATTCAATACCTATGGGAGGAATGGGAGGGGTAAGAGGAATATTTATCACACTGGTAAACACAGTGTGTCTAAAAGTTTTGCTAACAAGAGGCAGAGGCAGCAACCCCGAATCAATTCCCACGGGAGCCGGCAGAGACAATATTCAGGAACCACCAGTTGTTTTTACAGGCCAACTAACAATGCTTTATTGATGAGCAGCTGCCTCTAGCCAACAGGCATACCCACCCACCACAGCGCTCCCCAACAGTTTCCCCACATTGGGCTACTGGGGGGCAACCACAAAGATCCTTTCCACACCTGATATTCTTCAAACGCAGGAAAAGCAGGACAGCACGTTGACACTCCAGCTTCTAAGCTTACGGTCCTAAGCCAGCCATAGGTATGCAGAACTCTGCTCTGTGCCTGTTTGTGGAAGAACACCCCAGAAATGAATGCATCTGGCCTAACAAAAAGCTAAATTTAGCAACTGCAATATTAGAAATTCCACCCAAAAACCCCATCTTGAAGCATGGTACTCATTTATCAGTTTGATCTCATGCTCTTCCACAAATTCCAGCAGAGGCACCAGATACAGATGATAACATTGCTAGCCTGAATGAACATAAGAGAATACAGTAGCACATGGAGATATACATAGGACTTTATCCTAAGGTGTGTATTCCATCATCATAAAGTAGCTGCACTTAAAATACTACTAATACCCCTGCAGTTTTAATACTGTGCAAAATGACGAGTAATAAGCAAGATGAACATACTGTACTTTAACCCACCTTCTGCCACAAAAATAACACTTACCAAAACACCAAAAAAAAAAAGAGCTCTTGAGAAAAGTAGATTTTATCCCAACGCAAACCTTAGGAATAAGCAGTCCTACACATTTGACAAAGCAGGAAATCACAGCCAAGGATGGTTCATCTCAGTATCAAGTCAACTACACGTCAATTCAGAGGCACTTGCCAGTAGACGTAACTGGCACCATCCCCACGTTACAAAAACCACAGAACTTCAGCCTTTGGAGGCCTGTGCCAAAGCACAGGATGTCTAGTAACATGCTAGTTCAGTTTCTAGCCCTGCCTCGTGCAAGAGAAGTGAGGTACGCACATGACCCCTAAAGGAGCAACGCGTTAAGTGACTTCACGGCACCTTACGTTTGCACAGGCTAGTTGGAGAGACAAGCTAAAAACAAAAGCACACTCCTATCAATGCACCCCTTGCTTGAAACAATCATTTTGGATTAAGTTATTAATTTGCAGGATATAAAACTACAAAGCACTCTCACACTGACAACCCTGCTCCCCTTTTCCCCCCCTCAGATCCACAACTCCTCAGAACAAAGCTGAGGTCAGTTCTTGATGCTTGCAGTGCATGTTGAAGAGCTGGTAAGACATACCATTCAGTCTTCATAATTTATGTATAGTTTTCCTTTTTCTGATGTTTAAACTCGAATTTCTTGAGTGAGAAAGACTACATATAGTCTACAGCAGACCTAGAAAAGTTGAAAGCATCAGATTCTAAGTTCCACTATGATTTTAAAACAGAACAAAAAAAAAAAAAAAATCAGTGCATATCACAAAGCTGCTCAAAATTTCATACTAGCAGCTTAACTGAGGATGAAATACAGCCAGCTTACAAGTGTCCTAAAACATTTATGAAAGGTCATTATGTATTCTCAACACAAAAATGGGATGAAAGAACATACAATGCATATCAAGCACCATCACTTAACCTTTTCTTTCTAGTGGATCCAAACCACTTTCTCATAGAAACTTGTTAATTCAGTGAGACTACCAGTAGGAAACCTCCAAAGGCAGTACAGTAATAGCCAGGTATGTCAATTTTAGTTAACTTAATTGCACAATGTAAGATGAGGCAGACAGATGTGTAGTCTAGCAGTTGTGTATTGATCTCCTAATCTCTACTCTCAAATTTTCTAGTATTATCAACTATTCCTCCTGCTTCAGCCTTATAAACTGGCTACTTGGTTTTACTCATTCACTTTTTAACATCATGCATGCTTCTAAAACAGGTCCTCCACACCGTGCTTGTGTTAGCATGGTGTAAAGCAGTTACGTTGTGACTACTGCTACTACTGTAGTTATGGTAGAAATTACCTAGATGACTCCTCCAATTCTAGTCCTCCAGATACTTTGTCTTTCAGGGCTTCTCCACAGTAAACAAGATTTCTTTGGCCACTCAAATAGCATGTGCTTCAAAAGGAAGAAGCACCAACCTCTCCACCCCTCCAAGTCTGCAAAGCCTTCTACCAAACTTGCTGACCTGCCTGAAAGTGTCACTTGGAGCCAGTTTCTTTCACTTACGTTGTTGGGCTACTGCCCTGCCAGGGAACCAAGGAGAACAATACCTGGCAGGGAGAAGGGCTTCCCATCACTCTGTAAAAAGAGCGTGCTGACCCCAGCAGTTCTTCCTGCACCTCTGCTTCTCCTTCCCAACCCTCAGAAGAAACCACCACCACCCTACCACCTCCTGCCATGATACTGACTGTATTAAGGATACGGGCTAATACCATCCTCAGTTCTGCTGAAGTACTCTCCCTCAGCCCTTCCCTCCTCCAGTATACCCAACAAGACAATACTTGCACAACACCCTGAGAAGCTTAATTTACTACAACACACAGAAGTGTAAAACCTGCCCTAGAAATCCTGAAGGCTCAGCAGCAGGAAAAGGAATCCGTGCACAGCACCACGAAGTTAAACTAGCACAAGCAGTCAGTCACCTGCTTGTAGTCTCACTAAGGAAGTTCACAATCCAAAATGGACTGACTTACCAACCTGGTTCCCAGGGATCTTAATGGAAAAAAAAACAAACCCAAACAAAAAACACACCACTAACTTCACAGGATACGCAATGTAAAACAGATGACATGGCTCATGTGCAACCAGAGGTTCCTTATTTCAGATACATTCTCTTCTGTTTTAATTATACCTCAGAAGAAAACCCAGCTTGCTTTTTCCCTGGGAACAAAGAAGTCATACTTGGCAATAGGTTTGGGAAATGCATTGACCACTGCTAAGAGAAAAGTGGAAGTGCCCCATGGTTACTGGGTACTACACATCCGGACAGAGAGAAAACAGATGCCTTCCCACAAAATGTAAAGTGGTCAAATCAAAATAAATGTGTATGGGGGGAACTGAAGAACTCCCCTTACTGCTCTTAAAGAAACAAAGTTGTCCAGAAGACTTCTTAGTAAGACTAGTTTGTCCACCTTCATTCATAACAAGGATTCTTACATTCAGGACAGACATGAAGCATCACTAGTATTTCACATGTGGAGCGCTTCACACAGAGCTCTCCTCTCCAAATCATCCCTGACAATGTCCTCACACTATCCTGTTACATCTTTGCATTTTGCGTCAACACAATGTAGTAATACCATCCCAGAGAGCAACTTTAAATAGTTTTGGTCCCAAAGCTAACATTAAAAGGTAACACAACAATCACTAGCCAAAAGAATTAGTCAGGCCCATTTAACAAGGAAGAAAATGCATTAATACAAATGAGTTTGATCTGATTTGGCCAGAACAACACTAAATTGTTAAGAACAGCGGGAGAATTTTCATTACTATCTTACAACTCAATTATACTGCTTACAAATAGCCTTTCTAAAACAATATCTCTTCCAATCTTAGTAAAGTTATATGTGCAGATCAAGAATAACCGCACAGGGCTTCAGCTGCGTGTAGTTACAGTCATCCCACCCTGCACAGGACCAGCAGAGAAAGGAATATGTAATGAATGAGAAGTCTTCCAAAGTCCAACTACCTACCCAAGTCCAAAAGGCACTCTTCTGTATTTGCATTCACCCAGGTTTATAGACATCCTTAATTGCCTACTTATAATGAAGCTTTTGTACTTGGTAGTACAAAGGTAACCATGCAATTGTACATGCACTTCTAAAACAATTCCAGCTTAAAAACTGGCTTCTGTCTAAGCATTAAATAAAAATGACCTGCAAAGACCGAACAATTTACTACCACTTTGAAAGACAATGATGAGACACCTTCAAAAAATCTAAAAAACATGTTTACCAAGTTTCATATCAAATGGAGAAAGCAGTTCTTATAGCTATACTTAAAACTGCAAGACCTTGTTGACTGCAAGAACTGCCAGTAACTGCTGGACTGTTGCTCCAAGCTTGTTGCTGATAGGATAAAACGCTATGGCTATTTCACCACCATTTAACAGTTGCTTTTAGTAGATGTTTGTCAAAATCACAAAGAAACATTTTGTAAACAGCGAGGCAGACAGAACAAGTTCTTTTAACAAATGTCATATAGCTGGTTTGTTCCCGTCAGTTCCTCTGTTTTCACAGAAGATTTCTAATTTTAATAAGCAGAACTCTATTTGGCAACAAACTCACATCTCTCATGAGAATCTGTATTTATGAATGCTAGCTTATTTTTAAAAACATTTAGAAGCTGGCAGACCTCAGATCCAGTAATAGTTTCAACACTGCCCCTTAACAACAAAATTCAACCTAACATGCTTCAGCCCTGGGATCTGATCTGGTATACCAAAGTATTCTTACTTCAGCAAGTAAAGAATACAGTCAGTTACATAGCCCAAGCCTATGGGCTTGGCATATCCACAAGCCCCAAAATATCCACCTAAATGCCACTCCAGCAGCATCTGTTTTAGTAACGAGTCCCTCTGAAGGTGGCTAGTACAGACAACGCCAACCACACAGAAAGAAAATGGCACAGTTGTTACCAGCAGGGTTCTTCTCTCTGACAAACCCACACACAGTGAAGAACTCTGGCTGTTGAACACTGATAAAAAGCATTGCTCCAACTCAAGGGCTACTCCGGCAACAGAACTTGCCTCACTGTCGACATCTAGGTACAAGCTGAAAAAGCTAAGGATTCTTCCAAGTTAAATTTTTGTGGTAATAAAATTTATATTATTAATAATAAATAATAATAATAAAAGAACATCTATTCCCATTTCTTCAGTGCAAGGACAGAGCTGTATTGAAAGCTCACAGGTCCTACTCTCGATTTAAAAATAAAATAAAATTTAAAAAGGCTTATATTCCTGATCACTCATCCTCATTCACTGCATCTATATATAATGTGTTATCAGGACAAATCTGCTCTCCCCAAAGATTAAAGCTAGATGGCTTCATGCCTTATAAATGGAATCTGAGTGTAATATCCTGACCACCTGTCAGTTTGGTTGATTTGATTGGGGTTTTTTTTATCCTAAACAGTTTTAGGTTTTCTTTCTTTTCAATAATAAGTTGGGGTTTTTTATTTGAAAGTAATCCACATAGGAAAAGCAGGCACACCTCCCTTTCCTGCCCATCAGAGCTAGCCTCCCTTGCCACACACCCCTCCTGGCACGTGTCCCAGCGCGGCACCGCGTGGCACCAGCACGCCTCCCTCCCAGGCCTGGGCGCAGCGTCACCTCCAGCTCATTATCACCCAACCTGCACTTACCTGTGGCAACCAAGCCCGAAGCATCGCCCAAACACTTTTGGAGTGACAGCTCTACTAAGCAGGAAGCACCTCATTTCCACTTTATTACTTTGTTTACTGGCTACGTTGTTCCACCATGGAAAAGTTTATGTGCTTTGCGACATTTCACTGAGAAGATATTATAAAATTAAAGTGCCTGTATCACCGCACAATGCAGGACACTAAAATACCAGCCATCCTTTCCCAAAAGGTATTTTCACTTCTTGATCTGCATACTCTGTAGTACATCTTTGCTAAAAAGTTTTCGACAAAATCCTTCACAAAGTTAATATAGGGCATAAAACTAAGGCTTATTTTTAATAACAAGGATCTTCTCCAGATGTCCTAACTTAACAACTAACTCCACAGCTCCCAAACACCCTGGCTCCACTCTCTTCCCCCAACCCTATGCCTCCTCATCCTTCCTCCTACGGATTTGAAGAAAAAGCCTTCTATCAATTGTTTGTCTTCATTAATCTCTCCTCCAGCTTTCCTCAGAGACACATCCAGAAATCCTTCAGCCATGTTTCCAACAGGAGGTAGTAAACAGACTTTCGTTGAACCCAAAGAGTTAGCTCCTTTCCATACCAAGCCACCAAATAAGGTGGAAGAAAGTCTCCTAACCCAGTTACCACATACAAACAGACCCAGAGGCACATACCAGAGTTTGACTTGCAAAGAAGGAAGGAGAAGAGAAAAAGCAATCTTCAGACTGATTGTTCCTCTCTTGTAGACAGAAAGCCTTTTCTTCAAATTAGGATAATCTCAAGGAGGGAATTAATGCTTCAGAAAGTAAGAGACAACTGCTTTTTGCTTAATTTGTATGTGAAAACACAGCAGCCTCTACACAAAGAGCACACAGCCGAGGAATAAACAAAGCAAGGTAATAAAAAAAAGTAAGAAGACACTAGTATAAGAAGATAAAAAATAGCCAGCATGCATTTAGAGACAAACGAGCCTGTCTTCCTCCTCTAACTGATCATTCATGCAGTGAGGGGGAGGGAGGAGGAAGGAGCAGTAACTGAGCTGTTTAGACTATAGTAAGACTTTTGATGTCTTGTAACATTCCCACAGTAAAATGACTATACTGTAGATTCATCTAAACCACAAGATTTTTTCCAGTTGTGCACCGAGTGTACTCTAAGAGTACATAACGAGCCTTCCGAGTTTGGCAGTAAGCTATCACCCTGACATTATGCAATGTTTTCATTAACTCCGATGGTGAAACAGTGTGTTTATACAGTTTATGAACAAAGCTGAACTGGAACACTTTGCAAGCACTCTTCTACAAAGCCTAGTTCTGCCTTCCAAGCTCAATAAACTGGCAAAGCGATCAGAAGTCATTAGAACTAAGTTCAATAGAAGCAAGAGCAAAGCTCTGTACTTGAGAAAAGGAAACGGCGGTCCAAACATGCAACGCGAAGCAGCTGACTAGGCAGCTGTACTGCAGCAACTAAATCGTGATGATATCATGGATCAAAGCTAGGTAAACTGATATGTTGTTACTGCAGAAAGACAAAAAAACCTCCACCAAAACTCAAAACGTCACTCCAAAAACACTATGTCAGAAAGGGAGATAAATCATTCCTCTCACTGGCACTGGTGAAGCCTCAGCTGAAGCAAAGTGACTGCTGTATTGTAAGATGCTTCAACACTTCATTTTAAGAATGGCAGCGTAGGAAAGGTAAAGGCAAAGAGCAGCCATGGGTATTTTAGTTACTGCATTCTCTAGATGTAGTATGGAGGTAGTTATATGATTGCATGAGAGCAACCACTGCCCTTCCACGCTGACACCCCAGCCGAGGGGCAAGTCCAGAGTGATTCTCATGAGACATGTCCTGTGAATGCCCTGTGCCTTTGCATGGCAAAGAAATAAGTCCACGTTCTAACCTGCACTTTCAAACCTCTCCTCCTCACTTGCAAAACTGTTCCATGGGTTTGCTATGCAACACTCCACATTCCATCTCCTCTACTGCTCTCATATATCACATGCTTCTATTTGCAATTTTCAAACTTCCCTTATGATAAAGGGAGGTAAGTACCTTCAGGCCAAATTTCCCTTTTTTCTTCATTTCTGCTCATCCTTTTTACCTCCTTAAATTAAAAATATTCTTTAACATTTTGCACTGTTAAAGAAGTGGTTGCACACTTGGATCTCCCCTTTCTTCTGCACCACCCATTTTTGCTGGCGATAACCAGAATCTTATCAGTAGCACGACAAAGGCAAAACCGTACCTTCTTCCAGCATGCCTGGGCATTGCAACAGTTTTTAACTTTAACTAAATAAACTACAGCTCTCTGCTCCGAATGGATTCCCATATAATTATTTGTAAGAATTAAAAAAAAAAATCCAAAGCACTTCAAGCCTCTTTACGTCTGTTTACATGTCGCTTTGTGCATGGATTTGCAGTCTTCTCAGTATTTTGAGGGTCTGTAGAAAAGCGAAGACTGCGGCAAGCAAAGTGGTCTGCTTCTCCCCCGTCCTTTGCTATTAATTTGCGACGATTAGAAGCAGGTGACTGTACAGCTGCTATGCAGAAAGCAGCACATGTAAACATTTGCATGATTCCTGCCTCCTAAGAGTCTCTGTGGGCTGCATGTGGCATTTAGGCAGCACCTTCACAACCCCCTTTGTGCACCACCTTCACACACGGTTAAGCTGGAGCTCTCTGCTAAAATGGCTGGAGATACCCTCCAATGTTTGGCAAGACTGATGATTTATTTCAAGATTATTGTTAATTATCTTAGAAGAGTTTCAAGACATTACTTCTGAAGGGTTTCACCCAGTTTGTGACAGACATTTTACAACAGATAGAAATCTCAATTTTTTAACTGTCAGCTTAGAAAAAAAACACCACCAAAACACTCAAAAACCACAACCACCCAGCAAACTAGTAACTTGTCTTCTTTATAAATGTGGTCCCCTCTATACCAGGATGGTTAAAAACAAAGCATCTGATCACCTATATAGCAACTAAAAATGTTTCCGATGTTCTAATTTGTTCTGTCTAAAAATTAAAGAAAAATAATAGACAAAGTTCACATAGAGGTTTTGAACTGCTACTGCAGAACATTTTAAAGCCACAGTGATTTAGGTTTCACCTGACTATTTTGAAATTTTTTTTCACCTTGACAGTAAACAGCTTTCAAACTTCAGGGTTTGGTATTAAAATCTAAAGAAATTCCAAGAAGAACCTGCCTTGCTGCAATCACTCAGGTAAAGGTTTAGGCAAGTAAGAAACAAGGAGGAAAGCAAAGAGAAAAGCCCATTTCAAATCCCTAGTGTTTAAACCCCATTAATTTATGTATATGTTTATGATAATTTCTGTACTATCTGTGCTCTTGTCACACCATGGTAAGCCTTACAGCATGTACATACAAGAAATCCACCTAAGAGTGGTCATTGACGTGGTGTCGCTATTAGCAAACGTGTCATTAACACACTTAATTAAGACGTGCATGTCATGTAAGTGTTAGCATTTAACACATGGGTATCTAAGTTATATTAAAGTATTTCTCAAGACACCAACGTGACTATAACACCAAAAGAACATGCTTTTTAAACTCTTCATTTTAAAAATCATCATTTTAAAAATCATCAGAACTTCGAGAAACTCCAGTATCTAAGCAGGAATTATTATTTTTTTAATTATCAGAGTTCTACGATAAGCGCTCATAAGATTAAAAAAAATCTTGCTTGAACTAACAGAAATCAATAATCACTGCCCATGTGGATTAAAATAGAAGTCATGCCATATTTTCAACTCTAGGGGCATCAGCAGCTGTTGCTATACTGCAAAAGAGCTGAAGTGTCATAAACATATACGTAGACGGCCGACTTTATTTTTCTGTACAACCAGGCGTCAGTAATCCGGATAAGACGTAACCCAAGGACGGCGAAAAATTCGGTGTCAGCGTGCTGGTTACGATCCGCCCGCTTCATAACTAGAACAAAAACCACCGCGGGGTTATAAACCAACACCGAGGGAAGTTACGGTTATTTCCAAGGCGTCTTTCAGCTGCGCTTTTGCTGGGTTTGGCCCTGTGCGGGCATTGTCTGCCGGTGCCCCGGACCCGCAGCGCGGTGCGGTGCGGGCTCGCCGCCCGCCCAGACAATGGCGAGCCGAGGGGGCAGGAGGGGGCTGGCAGCCCGGTGGCACGGCACCTGCCCGCCGCACAGCCCCACCGCCGGGCTCCCCCCCCGCCCCAGGCGACAGGGGAGGGGGTAAGCAGCGGTAACACCGCTACCCAGCACCAGGCTACCTCCCATCGCGAAAGGGCACAAACGGACAATAAAAAAAACAAACAAACAACAAACCCACCAAAAAAAGGAAATAATGTCGATAAAGCGTTTACCTCGTTCCGGCTTCATCTTCTCCGCTTCCTCAGCCAGGTCCGCGGGCAGCCGCGGTGCGGTGCCTGCTCCCCCCGCCGAGCCGCCTGCCGCGGCCCCCGCCAAGCGAGATTAATGAGTTTTTTCGCGTGTCACAACACGGAGCCGGAGGCCGGGCGCGCCGCGGCGGTGGCCCGGGCCCAGCCGGCAGGGGCAGGCAGGCTGGCGGCGGCCGGCCCGGGGAGGCTGAGTGCCGGCGGCCGCTCCCCGCGCCCGGCCAGGGTGTCCTTCCGTGACACGGCGCCCAGCGGGGCTATTTATAACCTGCCGGGGAAAAAATCCCACAACAACAGACCTCGGCTCACCCCCGGCCGCGCCGGCTCTGAGTCACCGCGGCCCCGGGCGATGGCAGCCCCGGCCGGAGTCCCCTCCCTCCCGCCGGCCCCGAGGAGGGCAGGCGAGCGGCCCCCCGCCCCGCCGGGCCCGCGGCCCTGCGACCTGTCACCAGCCGGCGGCTGGCGGCGGGGGGCTGCCCGGCACCTTCATCCCCGGCCCCGCCGCTGCCGCCCGGGCTGCCGGGCGCTGCCCCCCGCGCTTCGCCCCGGTCAGACCGCCCGCCCCTCCGGCCGCCGCGCAGCGCCGCGCTCCATGGCTCTGCCTCCCGCCCTTCCTCCTCCTCGCCGCTGACTAGCTCCCCTCCTCTCCGCCGGGCACTCCCCGCCTCCCGCCGAGCGGGGCACACACATCACAGCCCGGCGGCAGCGGGCAGGGCACAGCTCGGCCGCGGGGGGACCCGCCACGCTCGGCCTTCGACTGGCCGGCGGAGGGGTGGGGGGCACGGGGGGACACTGGACACACGGCCCGCTGCAGCCGCCCGCCGGGACCGCGGGACCCCGCTCCGCCCCCGCCCCGGCCGGGCCCAACCGCACCGCCCGTCGCCCGCCCCACGTGCTCCGCGGCAGCCAATCCCCTGCCATCACTTCCGGCCTGGCCCCCGCCCGCCGAGCAACTCTGTTGCCATAGCAACAGCGCGCCGGCCTGGCCGGGGCCTGCCGGCGGTGGCGAGTACGGCCGGGCTCGGCCCGGCTCGGCCCGGCTCGGCCGCGGCTCATCGGCTTACCTAAACGGCACCCTCCCCCCGCCCTGCAGGCTCTTTGGCGGGCAGGTTCCCACCTCGCTCACCCGGCTCTGGCGGAGGCTGCCGCGGCCCTCAGCCCGCTCCCGCGAAAGGCCTCGGCACTGCTGCTGGCCCGCTCCCCCCGCTTCGCCCCGTGCAGCTACGCGGGGACTCCCGCGCTGGCCCCCCCGTACTGCCACACGAGCGCCTGCCCATCTATGCGGGTATATATAGGCGCCTGCTGAGCGGTGATTCCAGTGTGAACTGCCGACCCGGCGGGAGGCCTTGCCCCGCCCGGCGGCCAGAGGAGCTGCGAAGGGCGGGGGGCGGCCTCGGCTGTGCCCCTGGCCCGGGGGCGGCCACTGCCCCGCCGCCTCCCCCTCACAGGCCCGCTGGCAGCCCTGCGCGGCAGCGCGGCGCTTGGCACTCACTTGACGCTGATAACTATTTTGTGCGGAGAAACAATGGAGCCAGCTGGGCTGGGGTTGCACAACCGCCTTAATCCAGCAGAAATTCAAGTTTCCCCGAGAGGGACGGGCCGCACCATCCCGCACCTCAAGGCTGCCAGTGCCCACGCTGCCAGTGCCACCACGGAAAGTGGGGGAACAAGCTGCTGTGATGATGGGGCTCCCCCTTTCACCAGGGGCCCAGATCTATGCAGGCTAAAGCAGCGGCAGTGCCAAGGCCTCATGAGAGCAGAGATTTCTTTCAGGGAAAGGCCCTATCTCACCCGGCGGCTGTACCAAGGCCAGGCAGGGCCCCGCAGACAGCTCTATTGCTCTGAGTCGGACTCAGAAAAAGACAGATGAGATGATACAGGCCTCTCTTGCTTTAATGTGGTCCTGTAGTTGGGCTGTACAGAGACACCATCACACCTCCAGTCATTACACTGGCAATTCCCTGCCGCTGTGATTGTTTACAAATCCTTCCATCTTACAGACCAGTCCCTATGGGGGGCACTCACTCCCTACAACAAGATCATTTAAAAATACGCACACCCTCTGCCCTTTTTATACAGAAACAATACACATGGATCAGTCAACTCCCCATCCTTTCTAGGGTGCTAGGATCCCCGCAGATGCATATACACCCATGGTCTGTGCAGCCACCCTCTGCTCACAGCTAGCTAAGCAGCCACGGAAGGTATTGCGAAGAATGTGAAACTCCAGAACAACTCAATTTGATGCTGTCTGGCTCATACGAACTGCACCTATTTCTCTCCCCATTGATCAGTTGTACAGCATTACACCAGGAGGGTGCTTCACAGAATAAACCATCCAGTAAACATCTCTCATTTCAGTCATACCCTGAAATACATAAGCAAACAGAAACGTGTCACATGCAGTGCTTTGATATTACACTCGTAAGTACATGAGTGTCACTTCTGTTGCTGTGTGACTGCTGTAGATGTGTTTGGTAATTACAGATCTCAGAGCTCTCTGCCGGATGCAATATAATTGCAAATGTGGCAATCCAGGATTATAAAAGGAGGTATTTGACTGAGCAATAAATACTGTAGATGTATGCGTATGTGAATTTCAGCATTACTGCACTGGGTGCGGTGATTCAGCCACCTGTCAGATCCTCCTACCGGTGATAGTCATCCTAATGAAAAGTCACATCCTTTAGGCCACTAATTGTTGCTGTAAGACATTGCAAATGAGTTTGTAGCTTGTTCTAATATTGGTTTTACAGTCAAAATCAAATCTGCCTTTCTACTGTTTAACTACAACTGTGACTATTTAACTGTTATGCTTCATGTAGTATTTTTTAATAGTTTTTAATCTCACTTTGGCACTTTTTTTTTTTTAACTGCTCACCAGACACAAACAGACCCAACTTCCAAGAAAACACTCTCTCTTCCATAGTGTTTTCTTAATGAGCCAGACTGTAAGTGCACAGTTTCCCATTACTTTGTAGTTCCTAGGAGTTCAAGCCAACAGGAAATGTAGGTGCCAGCCTGAAAACCACTTATAAAAAAGGAAAGCTCTAAGGGATATGACAAGAGTAAGCCAGTCCGGTACACAGCCCTACTTTATGTGACTGCGTAGGAGATTCCAGGGTCAGCTTCCCCTCTGGAGTCAGACCATTTCTCGACAGAGAGCAATGGGTATGTCTGAGATACCCTGCTTCACTTCAGACAGAGAAGGATGATTTCACTTTTGACCACGTAGACAAAGAACAGATCTTGAAAAAGCAGAAGAGAAAACTGAGAATTATTAGAGAGATCTAATTATACAATATTTCATGTATACCATTAAATACAAAATAGGGATAAACATCCCAGAGAAATTTGCGGACTTAGTTAGGCTAAAATGGCTAAAAATGGCCTTGAACTCATAACTTTCTTGCCAGTCACCAGCCAACGATGAGCACTGCACGAATACACAGAGGAAATAATGGCATAAGAGGCTTCAGCCAGGGGAATTTGCTTACACATACTTGGAAATTTTTTGAGAGCAATGACAGTACAGAAATGCGTTTCTGACCTCAGAAGATGAACATCATGTTAAAACATCTGAAAAGCGTATGGCTGTATTACACATCACACAAAAGCAGGATTAGCTTAGAAACACTGTCAGAACTTTAACTGCCCTCCCAGTGCCAAGTCTAGACCAACACGTACTTCTGGGAGCACAAGCAAGGACAAAACCAGATTTCTTATCTGTTTCTGTCTCATGGTTGATTAACTTTGGTGTCTAGACAGGTGAGAGCTTAGGCTGCAGCAGCTGTGCAGTCAGAGAAGCTCTTGCACATGTGGTCCCCAGCGCTGAAAAGCACGAGTTTCGGTGGCAGCCCCTGTTTCGGTGGAAAATTTAACAGGGCCGCTCTACCTCGTTTTCCTGAAATGCGTCAGACCCTCCTCTTACGAACACTACTCACATGTGAAGCTTGGCTGAAATCGGCCATTGGATTTTAAAAAACTCCCTACTTGGGGCAGCATGACAGAGTGGTGTCATGTAAACCTTGTTCATACAGAAATAAAGTTTTTTTAAAAATAAATAAATAAATAGATAAGGGTAAATGTATGGCTGTTTTCTCTCAGAACTTCAGCACTTTACACTTTTGGCACGGTTCCTGCAACCTGGAACAGAGTGTATTTTAGGTTATATCCTCAAGTGTCTTTTCAGCTTTAGCTGACAAAGAAGTGATGTCTGATGCAGCAGATCAAGATTCCTGTAATTCCTGGAGACAATTACTGCCTGTTAAGTGACGTGGCACAACTGCTTTTGACATGGCTGCCACCTCTGTGGTATAAAGCCACCACACTTGGAACAATATTATAGCTGAGGGATGAAGACAATCAGAAATAGACTAGAAGATACAGTATACAATGAAACTAATTTGAGAAGTGCTAAAAAAACTATGAAGAACCAACTGTAATTTAATTATCACCAGTAGTAACCACTTTGCAAAGACCATTAAAATAGAAACAAGTTATGTGCTTGTAGGAATTTATTAGTCTACAGGAACTAATAAATTCCTACAATCTGTTACTGAAACTGAGATAATTATAAATCACTATATTTAGAATATCGATATATTCTAAAAGTTTAGGTTTAGGGGTTCTAACCATTTTGAGTTTGGGTTTTAATTCATCAATATATACAGAAAAGTGGCTCTAGTTGAATGGAAGAGAATTCATCGTTCTTTCTCAAGATACCTATAACTACAATAGCAAGGATAGCTTGAGAAAATTGTCTTCTGTATGCATGCCTACCTTTGTGTTACCGCTGTTGGCTTCAGCCTCCAGTACTTCTGAGTATATGTTTTAGCCCCATTCATCTTTATTTTAACAGCTAGATTTAAGTACTTTAGTAGCATCAGCCCAACCAGATTCAAAAACACATTAAAAATGCCCTAACTGCATTTCCCATCCTCACAATTTCCAGGCAATGCGCCTCATGGTGTCACACAGAGACATCTGAGTGGCTTTAAGGCAGCGCCTCCAGAGTTCCTCTGCTTGTTTTGTTTCACATTGATCTGAGAGGCAGGAAGACCTTGATGGTGGGAACCACAGGGGAGGTTTTTTTCTGTATACATCTCCTCCGGCCCATGCAGAAGTTCCTCCACAAAGCTGCTCACCAGCATTGATTTTGAACAGCCCTTAAGCCTCCTCTCTGTTAACGTTCAGGGCTTGCCTCAGGATCAAGGAGAGGAAAGTAAATTTATCGCATCTTCTTGTTTTGAGTCTCCAAACCCAGACGGTCATATGAGGAAGTCTGGCAAGATGAGCTACACTCATGTTCCACAGAGTACTACATGATGAGAATTCTGTGTACTGAGTACATGCTGATACAGTTATACGAAGGGATAGGAAATGAAAACCTTCAGCCCAGGATGTCCAACATTGGCCCGTAACAGTATTTGGGCATTTAAATAAACCAGCCGGATTTTCAAAGGAAAAAATCATCTCCAGCTCCCATTGACTTCAGCAGAATTTGTCAACCCACAGCGTTTTTAAAAACCTGTCCACCTTTACTCAGCTTCCTAATTAGGAAATTAGGCACCTAATTTTAGAAACTTATTTTTGAAAATTTTGGCCTATGGGCTTGATTCTCGTCTTGTTACATCAGCTCTCCCTGGTATACCCATGGGGTGTACCAATCTGGTATAAGTGCATTAATTAAGCCAATGGAGTTACTTCTACAGGAAACCTGTCCCACGACTGGAAAATCAGGATCTGCGACAGAGTAGGAACAGCAATATTTTAGTTTTCTTTCTTCAAAATACACAAATCATGGTCTAGTGCTAAATATTTTTAAGAGAGGAAACAAACAGGTGCTCTACTGTTAGAGCCTGGCGTCTGCTAACTTAGAGGGATTTATCTTTTCTTACAGTTCCTACCAAACCCCTCCATTGCTTAATTTTGCTACTAATCGGCCATTTCAAAGTAAAAATATATAGCTATTATCATGGTCTTCCCTCTTAAATTCACTTTCTGGAATGAGTAAAATGACATCTGTTGATTTTTCCCTGTGTGCTCTCAAATTCCTTTATTTTCTGAGTAGTACTTTCTCACTGGAGACACAGCCAAGGCTAAGTTGGGAGGCAGCTATGAGAACAACAGAGCAGAAGCTGCACTCCTATCAAAAGGAAAGCTTATCCTCCTCACCAGAAATAATTTCCTGGACTCAACACTTTGCTACTAAACCTTGTTTACATACAGGAGATTCCTTTAGTTGGAAGCGAGCCGGTTCCCATCCTGTGCTGCTCCTCAAGTTCCCCCGATCACACGGAATGCCCTGTGTCTTCTTCACTCTTCTGGCAGCAGCCACAGGAGCTTACCACTGCTCAGGGTGGAACCTTTGCTGCTGCTGCTCTTCCAGAGACTGAGGTCTAGCAGTCAGGTCTTCTTGCCAACAGAAATGAAGCCCTTCCTGCATTTCCATAATTCGCTTTGGAAACAGTAACTTGTATAATCTCTCCTCTGTTTGTAGCAGCTCCTAAAATGGTATTTCATAAAACTTGTGTGCTTCTGAAGTAACGATCTGTGATGCATAATTTAGATACCATTTCTGAAAGAGAATAGTGCTGTCTCACCTGAAGCAGTGACTGATGGAACATCCAGTCATGGCAATACAGAAGTATGAAGATAAAGACATGTAAAGGTTCTGTTTTACAAAAAAACCCTAAACACCCATTCCATATGAATGTCAATCTCAGCAGATACCTACACGGTAAGATCGCAACAGTCAAGTTTCATTGGATCAGCACTTGACTAATGCAGTAATGCACAGCAGTACATTTCAGTGCACTGAAAAGTGAACAACCTTCTTGTGATTAGATCCCCAATTCCTGAAAGAGAGAGAAGTTATTCTCTTTTACACAGGAGGTCTTTTCTGTGGGTGTAATATTCATTCTAGACTGGAAACGGGGGTTGTGTGGGGTGGGTGTGTTTGATTTTTTCAACATTTTTTCAAGGGGTTTGTGCAAGTTCACTGGTGAATGCTAACATTACACAATGTTTACCCAGGACTAAGTTTGATTGAAACATTAATCAGAAAATATATAGGTTTCCATATTAAAATTGAAGGTTTTGTGGCAACAGCAAGCCCTGACATTCCCTGAACAGAAGATAGAGATGTTTGCCAAAAGAAACAGCAAGATGTCACCAACAGTAGAAGGTTTTGGGAAAACAGAAGTGCAAGGACTGTTTCCAATCTAGGTCATCCCTCGCCACTCAGCACTCTCATTTACTTTTGAGCAGGTATATCCAGAAGCTATACCCCAGTTACTCATTGCAGTGATCCGGCAGGAATCCAAGCACCCCGTTTATATTATTTCTATTAATTTCAGTGGAAAGTGAGTGCATAACACTTGGAAGGAGGTGTTTGGAGGTTTACAGTGCTGTTTTCCTATTGATAATGGCTTGATCTATCCTGTAATAATTTCCAGCGCAGTTCTACACAAGGAATTGCACCAAATTAATTGCTGGTGTTACTCCATTTGAACTGGTAGGAGTTCATGAAGTTCAACTTCTGTTGCCTCCACCAGCCTTGTTTGCTTTCCCTCTACTACCGCGGCATCCGGGTCATGGTTTAGTGCCGTATCAACAAGTTGGTGGCAGATCCCAGGCAGCTTCTCCCGTCTCGGGCAGTGCTCTCATCTGCAGCAGGACTCACACTCACAGCCTTTACCCCCATGTGTCTCCACTGCTACTGGCTGCGCATCTGGAGCTTGTGCCACAGCCACCTCTTGCCAAATTTTTCTGTGTGGATAACTGGCTAGCTGAAAAAGGTCTCATAGACATAGTCCAGCTGGCTGGACAAAAATGCACATCGCTCTCAGCTTATCTGAAGTAAAGCAAAATACACTGTCTTTGGCTGTCCTTGTTACACAATAACAGGAAGATTTTGGTGGGAAAAGAATGTTGCAGGTGGGGACAGATAACTACAGAAGAGAAACTAGGGGCGGGCTTGGTATTTAGGCAACTAACCAATAATGAGCTTAACTTTTGTAATATGTATGAGCTAATTATAACAAGGCATAAAAGGTGACTGTAAGGGACAATAAACGAAGTCTGCTGATCACTCATATTGAGTGACTCTGTCTTCCCTCCGTCGCGACATTTCTGCACTGCCATCGCAGACTTGCCATCCCATTCAGCCTCTGTCAGGCAGGCCTTTGGACGTGCCGGTTTCAGGCAGCACTTATCCTCCATCAGAGTAGTACCCTTTTTGTAGGAGAGTCCAGCAGTCACAGGTGAAGCAGGGCCAGCATCCCCCCGAAGGGCCATCTCGTCATACATCTCACCCTGCAAGCACAGATGTTGCACCCAAGAGAAAACTGACACAGTGAGCATGTTCACAACACATTAAAGAATTACTACAGCTGCACTACTGAGTGTGTTGAGATTACACACAACTTTCCATGGGCACTGTAAATGAAAAAGATAATTCATTTATGCAAAGAAGCGATTACCTTGCTGGAACAACAAGTCCAGCCCATAGTTCCACCCATGCTAAATTAATACCACAACTCCTACTAGACTTACGAGAGAGTAGGGCAGGAAAGTAGCACGTTGTTAAATACAGGGCAATATTTAAAGTAACCACATGCATGGTTTACAAGAGAAGTTGCATATCATTTACTAAAGTAGTCAGTGAGTTGGGGCTTGTTAGGTAAATGCCAGAGCTATTGCAAAACTTCCATGGCCTCATTCTAAAAATTTTAGTTGCATAGTTATTAGCCCTAGCCCTTCTAATATATATTCATGGCCATTTAGTGGCATATGCTACATGTTAATAGTGAAGACAGAATGGGTTGCACGTAGTCATCAGGACTGATTTTTCAATATAGAAATGTGAAAATTACCCAGATTCAGGTTTTGCTGGAGCCCAGTTTTTGTTGCCCCTCCTTTTTCCGTTTTTCCCTGTTTCTAGATAAAAAAGTATTCCCTAAAATTCCACTCATGAGCTGCTGTCCTGTAATTGTATAGTTTGCAGTGAAGAATGCTGTGGCTCACCTCACTCATTGCCAGGGTCTATTATAGAAGTGCTGGGCCCAGCTCCACTCTCTCCATACACTAAAACTCCCCTGATGAGGACCCAGCCTACATCTCTCACCCCAAGCAGAGTGTTTGTAAGCTTTACTGTACTTAAACCAAAACAATTTCTCTTTCAAGAGTCTGACATCCTCTGAAAGTGAGAGCATAATAGCAACTATAGCAAAAAAATGAGCATTAAAAGCCGAACACTGAAAGGCCTGATTGTACTGCACTGTGAAAAAAAAAAAAAATCTGTGCCTGGCAAATGTCATCAATGGTGAAATCCTTGGCCCATATACAAAGGTCAACTCCCCTTCATACAGAGAGAGCTAGGATTTCAACTCAGGCTATATTGGGTAGCGCTTTCTTTGCTACTTTCACACTAGATCAATTATAATTTTAATCCCTACGGTTGATTTATTCTCATGTTGTGTAACACTATTGGAAGGGGAAGGGAAGTTGACATTAATTTGAGGATCTCAAAGGCAATAAAGTACAGTATGTATACTGAAAAATAAACAAAATCGCAGTAAGTTATTAAATTGCTCACCTTTGGGTGTCAATTAAAACTTGAAAATTAGGGAGATCACTGTTCATATTTATAGCAAAGTCAATCTGTACTTAATTAGGCTAGGTATCTTTTTTAAACTAGTGATACACTTAGAACATTGTAGCTGTATCTGTGCTCATATTGCTTTCGGCTCCTGAATTTCTTGGTTAATTTATTTTCCCTTTTACGTTGTTTATCTGAGTTTCTTTGCACAAAACATAACCAGCTTCACTGCCTGGAAAACACAGAGCCTGATTGTTCTCCTGCTTACACCAGTGCAAATCAGCAATGATTCCACCAGTCTATAGAATTACATCAATGTAAAGCTGACGTCAGAGAAAAAGCAATCAAAGCCCTTGTTTCAAAGTTAATTGTTTTTGCTTAAAAAAAGAAAAGATGAGTACAGAACACATTTGTTCTCCTTCTCAACTGAAATGCCAAAGAAGCACTGCAGTTTTGGCATCTGATCTGTGTGGGATTTGCACACATAGATCATGTTTCAAAAACAGGGCCCTAGTCACAACCCATCATGCTAAGAGTCCATTTCCTTGATCCGATTTTAAGGAAGAGGAGGGGTTTGCCCCTATTTGTTTGCTGTCATTGAGACAACTTTTTCCACTGTCTGGAGCCAGCAGAAAGCTGTCATCAGCTATCGGCAGTAAAGCCCCAGCCACAAATGCATGACCCATTTCAAGCCATTCATCAGCTTTGCTTCACCAAGTCAATCACTCTGCACATTTAATGCTTTCAGATTTTTCCTTGGCAAATGAAAGAAACATCATACCATGACTTGAAATATTTCCCCCCCCTTCTTTAAAAAGGTACGCTGCTTGTGAAAGTGAGGGAGCTGGGAAGAAGATACATTTACAGAGCTCACTCTTAGGAGGCTGCCATAAACTGCAGCATCTTTTAGGGCTGCTCTGACTTATGGCACATACCTTCCTGCCATAAATTGTGTGAAGTCGCTTTTCTCAGCTTCTTCCATGGCTCTGGTCACTGTAACATTGAATCTTCATCGCTGCTTTGTGGCCAGCTTTCTGGATTCACCTCCCTTCTCTTTAAAGCTCTGGAAACTGGGTCCTCTCATGGCAATGGAAACTTGCCTCAGTGACAGCCATCCATTGCCAAAGTACATTTGGTCATGCACGGCAGAGGTGAGCTGGGCTCGCACGGACACTGTGGCAGCTCAGGCATGGAGGGTGCTTCTAGGGCACCTGTGAACCCTGCCACCACCCCTGCCGCTCACATTATCCCACGCACCCACTGCCTGCTACCTGGCTGCTCCTGTTCCTGCTTCCCTCTGCAGATTTCCAGTGCTGACCAGGAACGATGGTTTTTCTTTGCACTGCAGGACTTGCCCTTCTGATAACAGCCTCCTCCAGCTGTGCAATAGGCACCCAAAAGCTTTACCTGGCAGCAGTTCCAGGTTGGATAACACCGGCTTGATAATGCTTGTATGGCATTAGGAGGGATTAAGCCTGAAGTCCTTACACAAGCCAGAGCCACGTAAATCAACTGACATACCCTGCCCCTCAAACAACTTTCATCAGGAGTTTCAAATGGAGTGACTAGAAGTGACATGCAAATTGAGGTGTTGGCCTTTTTTTGCATCATTACTCAAGCACTGGAGGTACCATGGGTGCTGATCAGTTCTTTACATGCATATCATCTGGCAAAGCAGTAACCTGCAATTTATTTATAAAATAAAGCACTTGAGCTGCCACAGCGTGTGGAGAAGCTGGAGTTTATGCTGAAGAGAAAATCCAGAGATTCCCTCGCACTTCTCTGTTTTCAGTAGTATAGTTCTAAAGAGAAAAATGGCCAAAACAGAGGTGAAAAAAACAAGGGGAATACATGCTAAATTATAGATGAAAATACGCTGCTGAATCTAGACAGGAGAGAGACTGCTCAGCTCTGAGCAGACAGCAGTGCTCCTCGCTGACCCTCCAAATCCTGTTCCTACCCACAGGAACTGCCAGGGCAGCACTGCCAGCACTGCCCTCAAAACTGCGGAGCCAGAGCATCCCGGGTAGGCAGCTCTGCATTTTTTCTCTCTTTCAATGGAAGCTAAACAGCATTTCATCCTTCTAGAGTACTTGTGTGAAACTCCCAGGCCGCATACCGTACCAGCTATCATAAAACCAAACTTAGTTGAACTACAGAAAAAATGTGGGGGGAGCAGAAAATGAACGCCTGCCTAGCACATATAGAAGCTATACCTCTAGAAGGGTCTGTCAGGACGATGGACACATAGTTTGGTTACAAACTTCCTCCATCCTTGACCCCAACCCAGCAGCCAGAGCAGGTGGTAGGGACTCATATGCTACCTGACCCCTTTGCCTTTGCCCCAGGAAAGTCCCGGGAGGTGACAAACAGTGTTGTCAGCACATTCAGGTTTCGTGCCAGAGGTCTTCAAGGAGGCTGAACTGCTAGGGGAGACTGTGGAACACTGGCTGCTTTATGCTCAGGAGTGAGCAAGGCAGTATTTACCTACTGAAATAGTCGGTGTTTAATTATTTATTTTTCATGGCATGTACAGCCTGTGTTGAGTAACGAAGCTCCATTGTGTGCCACTTGCGGCAGGCATAGAAGAGGAAATATTATTTCCGTAAAGAGGTTGTATCCTGGAAAGGCAGGGAAGAAACATGTACACAAAGAGAGAAGGGATTGCAATGTTCCTACTTCAAATTTTTTTTTAAAAATCACTCACCCATAGCTTGCTATTATTACTTTGTCAGGCATTCAAGGAATCTGTTAAAACTGATTTTCACCCTAATAATATTGCAAATGAAATACACAGTAAACATTAAAAATGCCAGAGGAGTATATATCATTCTTGATATTTACTATGTGGTAGTTTATCATTTGTCATTGCAAGAAGACAAAACCCAAGTTCAGCCAGAAAATACTGTTCAGAAATATAGGCAGGAAATAGGATTCATAATAACTACCAGTTAGGGCTTCCTATTTTCAGTCTTTTGGTTTTTATCCGAGGAGATAGTTTGAAGCAAGGCTTTCTCACTCACTTTCAGCCAAGGAGCAGGCGTTACAGTATACTTGTATTTCAGTGCATGGAAAGACAGAGTGTTAAAAATGTCTAAAATACCCGTGTCAGCTGTACCGATGCCAGTGAACCTTAAGGAAAATGTACGTTGCTTGGGATACTCTGTCCCAAACAGTACTTTCAACATGTATATATATATATATCTAGCTGGATTTTTCCCAAAAAACCCAAACCACCCTACTCTAACCTCTCCCATGCTGACTTCACTCACAGACCTCTCCTTGGCAGCAGTTTCCTTAACTTAACTCTGGCTGCCTCTGAGGTCGGTTCCAGATTCTTTTCAATCCAATCAAGAAAATTTGAAATAAGAGAACAGTGTTAGAGTACAGTATGCTAACTTATAAAAGTGCAGAAAACCTGAAAAATTAATAGCCGAGGCTATAAAAAAGAATGAGGAATAAAAAATACATTACTGGAGAAACAGCCCTTTCCCATTGTAGCTCTGAAGTCACATGCAGGCACAGTTTTGCACTAAAATCCCTTAAACCCACTGACTTTTCCATCTTTTCTGATTTGGATTTGTCATCAAGTGTTTGCAGATTCCATGTAGCGCAAGCCTTCTAAACTGCCTCTTTTGGTTTCTATACATTAGTTGCTCCTGCTGTCAGCCAGAGGGAGATGTATCACCAGCAGGATAATATATAGAGCTAAGTGCTGTTTTGCCAGGGAGTGTAGAATAATTCTGATTTTTATAGCACCTCTTCCCTGAGGCCCACAAGGCACTTTACAAGCAAAGATTGAATTAAGCTTGTCGGCACTCTGTATAGGAAGTAAATATTTCTATGTTGGAGAAGGGAAACTGAGGCATTAATATTAAGTCCCCAGCAAAGCATTTAGCTGCATGCTTTCAAGCCCTTTAAACTGCTCACATGATTTAATTAAGCACATACTCAAATGTTTTGCTGGAATTGTGCCTAAGAAAGATGCTACAACCGCGCTGCCAGTTTAACCTGCAGCTGGGAAAACACCACGGGTCCCCCATCACTCACTCTTTAACAACAAGAAATCTTTTTTTTGTCTGCTGTTTTCCCTGAAAATGACATCACATCTTTCAAGTCTCACCTGCATGATGCCTGGATGAGTCCTGAGTGGTGGCTTCCCAGCAGGACACTTGGTCTGCAGGGCTACGCGGGGCACTGAAGTCTGCCACGCCGCTGCCCGCCAGTGCACTGTGATGGGGAGCGGGTCTGCCGATGTTCACTGTGCGGGGCCGCGCTGTTCAGATTAAGCACATCGATACGAAACTTTTCAACGCCTCGGTATACAGTGGTGTTTCTGGTCTAGTGAACGTTTTTGATGATGCAGGTTTCTGTCTCTGGTGGGAGCACTGTGCAGCAGGACACTGCACACAGCCCAGCTCTGCGTAGGTCTGACCACAGACGTGCCCTGACTTCCCACCGCAGCTGAGAGGCAGCCGCCGTGTCTCAAGACTACTCTTTGTGTCTCTCTTCTGTCTTTTCCAGGTCTGCCTAGCTTACCTCTGATCACAGACATGCTTTTCCATCAGCAGTCTGGCTGTTGAAGGTTCAAACACAACCTTAGGCTTTAGTTAGGGCTGGTGCTCAGCTGGAGGGCTTGTGGCAGCTCTCCGAGCAGCGACGTACCCGCGACGTACCTAACCCCACAGCGTTCCTGGGCTGAAATCCTTACAAAACTGGCGGTGAACCTACATCCAAGTACCGTGTGTGTTCTGTGTGCTCTCTCTTTCCTAAGGAGCCTAATGGCTGTTTGCAGGCAGCCTGGTGGGACTGTGGGGATGCTGCAGTTTACAGCTGTGTATTACTGGAGGCTGGAATCAGCTCTGATTTTTGTGTAACTACACCAGGCTGTGAACAGCGGGGACTCCAGAGCAGTTAGGCTTGTGTGGGAAGGAGGTCGCTGCTGATCTCTTTAGGTCAGTTGGAACACGAGCGGGAGACCTAAGGCATCGGATCAGGGGACACTGTGACCATCGGTGTCATCACCCCTGTGGCTCAGTTCACCGGTCAGTGTCCAGGAGGTTCTCATTAGACACTGGATGTCAGACGCTCCTCCAGACTTGCCCTCTAGCTAACCATATCACTGCAATTCCCAACACGTGTGCCCAGGCCTCCTCTCAGAGGATGGGAGGCTGCAAACCCCTTCGGGGTGCCCGGCGGTGTCAGCGCAGGCAGTGAGGGCAGGGCCACCCCCTTCCTGCACCCCCAGACTGCTGCAGGCACCCCACACCCTGCCAGCCAGCGCTGAGGGCTGGGGCACTCCTTCTGGAGAGCCCAGAAGGGATGACCTGTCAGGCAGGCCTTCCAGAGGCAGCCAGCATCAGCTCCCAGCATAACGCGACTTTTATCCCAGAAACACCTAGAAACCCCTGCCCAGGCTGGGGCCCTATTCTGCTGGCACACGCGGGGCTGTCGCAGTCCCCAGGTGCTGCCTGTCTGGGATGCCCCTCCTGAAGGACTCGTGCTCCTCCAGCAGTGCCTGCCTGGACCAGAGACAACATTTGTCTTGCAAGATGCGGCAAGGCTACAGCAAACAGCATGTGAACAACTCTCAGGCTCCCAAATGAGTGCTGAGCTCGAGAAACAGGGACTGAATGCTAAAGTGATTCCAGCAGAGGAACACACGAGCACACGCTCTTGAACTGAGGGAGCCTATCCCTAGATGAAAGCTGAGCATCCCCTCCAGCATTTCAGATGCTGTCATTCTCTTCCTCATCACGCCAATGACCGTCCTAACAGCCAAATAAAGTTATCTTGTTTCTGTCTCTTATTGCACATGACTTCCTGCAATTTAGTGTTTGCCAAGTGAGGCGCAATGTAAAAAAAATAAGCGAAACATAAGGAAAGAGCAATCTAAAGCACTTCTAAGGTCAAGTGCTTTGAAAAAGCAGGGCAGTATAACTCTTCAGGGATTTTAAATCTGTTTTTAATGCGTATCCTCGTACTGATGACCCTACAGAAGTAAGCCTGACATTGAAACAACCCTTTTAAATTAATATATAGATAACACATCATTACAAACATTACAACATAATTTAATTAAAAAGATAAGGAACATATCATTTCTCTTAGTTGTGAATGACACTTCTTGTGAGCTAATTGCTCTAGGTAGACCTCCTTTAGAAGCGAGCAGAGCTGAAAAAAAGCCACCAACACCCAGGTGATGCAAGCTAAAGTTAGTTGAAAGCCTGGTTGGTCGCAGTCAGCCTTGCACTGGCCACTGACTTCCCCCTCCAGAGGTGCAGGCAAACCTCCACCAACTTGACAAAACTATTACTAATCCCAAATGTTAGTATCCTGAAGTAAACCCTCAAAAGTCACAGCACTGTTTCTCACTGAAAAAGAATTACAGCTGATAGAATTTGGCATGTCTTACGTGTCTTCTAGTTCTGAAGGTTTTAGGGATTACCATCATGACATTTTTTCCCATTTTCACAATAAACATGACAGCTTGAAGCATCCTCCCAAGTGAAAGATACAGTTCTCACTTGTGCACTTCTAGCCAGTGAGGCTTTAGGGAAAAGCTAGTTTTTGTGAGACAATCTAATAAAACTGGGAGCGGGCACATAAATCTGAAGGCAAGCTGCTCCTGTGAGCATCCAAAAAGGACTTCTGTGGAACAGGACAGGTCTGGGGACAGCTGGGGTCAGCCCAGAACCTCATATGGTTGTTCTTCAGCCAGACTTGTACTTTATAATGTTTAAAACCCTATAGATAAAATATATGCTCATTGTTAGGGATGCAAACTCATTGCAAAAGGTTCCTTATCCAGATCACAGGAGTTTGGATCATACCAGCTGTACTAAGAGAAGCCTGCTGATCTGATCACAGCATGATGTGGATGCAGTGACCTGATCCACATCCAACCCCTTTTCCGAGCTCGCTGGCAGATCTGGGGCTGTGGTTACAGCCCTTCCCTTGCACGTTCCACTTGTGAATGACCACCTATTTGAGCCGCTGGCAGCAGGATGCTGCCCTAGCCACTCTCCTGGCCCAGCAGAGCCATCTCCTCCCCGCAGCCCTTTGTCTTGCCAGGAGGAGTTGGGTGGGTGGCAGGCTCCGAAGCGAGACAGGAGTAGGGGGCCAGCTTTGGCCCTCAGGGCAGCTGCTGGGCCCTCGTGTCCTTTTGCATCCCCAAGCCCAGAAGCCACTCCTGTTTGGAGATTTGGCCATGCAGCCACCTCCAAGCAGGGTGCCTGGCCCCCCACCTGCTCCCAGCAGCTTATTTCCTTCACCGAGAAATGGCTTTAAGCTTAGTCATCTCCAGCCTGGCTGCAAGGGGCTGGCAGGGGGAGGACAGAGACCTGGCACTTGCACGTCCTTTCCCGTGTGCCACAGGCCTGATCCAGAGCCCAGCAAAGCCATGGGAGCTCCTCCTTGGACACAGAGACCCAGGCTGCTTCTGCAGTCGTTCTGCCTAATGCCAGCACAGATCAGGCCCCAAAGTGTCTTATTTTCACTACTCAGGATATTTGTGCTCTCCCCCTGCTGCCTTCGGTGTTTCTACCTCCATCCTTACCTGCACCTCCCTATTCCAAAGAAACACCCACAGCTTCCCTGCGCCTTTGCAAAGCTCAGGGGCGAGGTCCGCACAAAAGGGAAAGACTATGGCTTTTCCTTCTTGTGTAAGGGAACACTTTCAGCCACATTTTTCCTTCGGGCTTTCATCCAGAATATTTCCTAAGCAGATTTCTTATCTTGTTTACTCACTCTGGGACTCCAGTGAGCCAGACAAGTTGGGTAACTGGAGGAATCAGTCCTGCTGGTAACTCCACACGGCCTGACTACAGCATGTAGTCCTGCAGGGACAAGGGGACAGAGCACCAGAAACCACCAGTACATCGGGCAGCCCAAGCCTGGCTCTCAGGGGAGGCCCTGTGGATGAACCGGGGGGGGTGGGGGTGGGTGACTCCATATACTTTTCAGCACAACGCTAACCCCTGTGCACATTATTTGGGCGCCATGCTCTTCTGCAAAACTCCAGATACTTTCACTTTATATTTCCACACCTTAGCAGGAGCGTCTGGGCCCTGCGGCTGTGGCGTGAGCTGGGCAGGGCAGCACAGGCAGGTCCATGAAGGGTTGCCCCCGGCCACCTCAAGCCCTCGCCGGCAGGGCAGCCACATGCACCCTTAGGTGCCCACCCACCCCTGGCACCGCCAGGCTCTGCCAGGGTTTCCCCTTCCCGGGCTGCCAAGCTCGGCAGCGGGAACGGCTGCTGTTTGCCAACGTGGATCACAACGGCTCAATTTCTATTTTCAGCGACTGCTAAGAATATGAAAAATTCTTATTCCTGCAAATCCAGCAACCACACAGTCTTTCGTTACCATAACCAGAAAAGAAATATCCAATCCAGGATTTAAATTAGATCCAGGAAACCTCAGCTGTCTTTTCCTGTATAAAAGAGGTTTTTTAAATAAAAGGCAGCTTGAATGTGGCTTTCCAGCCCCAGCCTGCAGCCCCAGGCCTGTCATTAGAAGTGTCAAGTATCACAGAGGTTTGTTTAAAAGAGAATTACTGAAGCTACTTGTATTTTAGTAATATACTTACACATTTTATAAGGGGTCAGAGGTCAAAGTGCAGGCAAACGAAGAGCTACGTGGAGCTGAGATTTGTCCCAGAGGATTGAAGCAAAAGGGTGGCAGCAAGGCAGGAGAGGGGTCCCACTGGGCTGCAGGCAGGGCTCTGCCCCTGCCCGAGGGAGCAACAGAGGATGGAGAAGACACCATGAGGGCTCGGTCAAACAGGCGGCAGGTTTCGCTGCAAGCTGAGGCTCATCCTCACTCATTTAGTTTAATCCCTTCATTTCATATAGCTTGGAGAGCCTTCCCTCAGCAGATTTTGATCCATACACTCTGCAATAAGGCTGGGAGGTGCGAAGCACATTAGGGCAGTCCAGCGTTACCATGCCCCAGTGTCAAGGCTTGAGGTTGGTCTTTTTTCCCCCCTTTCCCCTGACACCCTGGGATGGCTTTCCTGTTCATACTGTGTGGCATGCTTAAGAATGCACCAACGTGGATATACTCTGTGAATTCAGCACAGAATAGCCCCCCAAATCCACAGGGACAACGTCCCCAGAAGGCTGGAGGAGGACTGAACAGGCAACCTGCAACAAGCCAAAGGTCCTTGATAACCAGAGACACCTCCCGGTACCTGTGAGGGGCAGGACTGCTCCCAGGGGCTGAGCCCCCACCCTCCTCTGTGGCTGCAAGGCGGGTGGACAAGGCAGCATCAGGGGTGTCCTGGCTACAAGGGACATGGGAGAACATGAAGACACCACACAGCTGAGACTGCTCTGGACACATCAGAGTTGGAGGGAATTAAAGGTGCCTGGGGTAAGCCCTAGGGACTGACTTAGAGAATGCAGCCACAAAGATGCAGCTGCTGCCAGTTGGTGTTAAAACCCAGAGCTGGGAGCAGCACAGTTGTGGTAACAGAAGATCTTGCACGTGGTAGGAGGCTCACACATAAGTATGCCATAATAGAGGTCTTCATTTCTGTACTTGCCATATGCAATCAGAGATTAAGTCCATCCAGGGGGAAAGGGTTAAGAAACTGCAAATGGTGATACACAAGAGGTCAGAGCTCACTTGACAGGATGTGGGAAAAGGATTGGCATTAGTGCATAGCAGTGGTGAGCAGGAGTGGATGCAAACCGAGCATATAGCAAGTGCTCCCCCTGCAATGCTGTCACACCAGCACTCGGAAAACAAGGCAGAGTCTGTTTTCTCCCAGCCTTAGGAAGGGAAAGATTGTGAAAACAGCCCATGAGTGCCGGCAATGAGCGCAGCCGCAGCCAGTCGGGGAAAGGCAACACAGGCGACGAACATCCAGCCTCATTGCTTCACCCATAGCTACTCCGAAGTGTAACAGGGACTAACACAGTGCCCAGACATGGCACGGTCCAGGCAGGGAGAACTAACCTCAGTGGCTGCACAAAGTGAAAGCTGCTTTTGGGCACAGTCCCATTTGGCGTCTGGTTTTTGTCCATCAGGGCAGGAGGCAGCTGTAAGGCAAGTCAGTTCTGCTGGCTGGCTGCTACTGCTTCATCTTTCTTCCTTCTGATGTTTAACTTCTTTCTGGTGATGTGTGAACATTTTTCTCAGAGGAAGAATAAGAGGTGGTCATTGTGCTGGGGGACCGTCAAGGCTTCTCCTTCCCACTACACTAGCAAGCTCCTTCACAGTCCATTTGGCAAACAAATAAATAAATAAATCTGCTTTACCTAAACAGATGCCACCTTACCCCTAGCTTGGAAAGCTGGGGACTTGTGCAGACTTACACTGGCTAAACCTGAGCCTGAAATAATACTGCAGCTTGTCCTGGCTGCTTTCATGTTCCTGCAAATGACTGAATATTTTGCTAACAGAGTAAATTGGAAAACCTTACCATTTGTGCATGTTCATCTGAACCAGCGCTCACTTGACAGCGTCACTTGTTCTCATTCTTAGACCTTCGCAAACCAATGATTTGCTCGTAACACTCTTGGATATTTTAATTACTTTATTTGATATTAAACCTGTTTGATAAGTGATTCGGAAAGAAGAATTAAACAACAGTATCCAAAATCTATAGTAAAATAGCAAACTCCGTTGTAGTCGCTAAAGCACTTGGAGACAATCTAAGGTTTTGGAGCCCACGTAGCAGCGTGTGCTCGTTCCTATGTGGAATTTCCATAATTCCTCAATCAATTACCTGGGAAAAGCAGCCATTTTAATCAAAACCCTAAGGGTAGATGAAATCATGAGAAAACATGAGCTTTATTGCAATGGATATTGACTGTAACTCATTAAGACGTTAAGGTATTGACATCCCGTTTGATGAGAAAAATGTCTGATAGCCAGTGTACATAACTGTGTTACAGAGAATGCCAGTATCAACACATCATAATGAGTAACTAATGATGTCTGTGGCCTAACGAGGTGATTAAAGCAGTATCCTTTGATCTATGTCACTGACTTGATTTAATGCCATGCTGAGATTGAATCTCTGTGCACCACTGGGGAGATTCAAGTAATTTGAGTAATTCACTAGCCTTGTCCCTGCATCACCGGGGACATTCACAATGAACACAGTTGCTTCAGTAGCCAAGTCACCCCAGGCAGCATGCGCTGCCAGGGGAGAGGCCACTGCTCCCCACCCCTTGCAGGAGCCTTGCTGCTGTAGGGCAGGGGGCTCGCACAGCCTCCTGCCACAACCACCATCCTTCCTTTTGCCTCACAGTCCCTGCTCCTTACAGACCAACACTACCAGCAAAGTTCAGAAGCCTCCTCTGCCACGAGAAGCTCCCAGGAAGATGCTTTGCTACCCAACCCTTCCGTGCTGAGCACAGCAGGGGAGTCACGCTGCTCTGGACTGCGGGTCTTTGTGCCTGGCACGTGCCAACCACCTTGTTCACACCACTGTGCTTGCCTGGCAGGGGAAAAGCTTAAGTGCCAGTTCTCTGGGACAGCAACGAAAGTGCCAGGAGACCAAGCCTGCAGGTGACACCAGAGATGCAAAAGTTTTGACCATGGTCACATAAAGTGAGGTAGCCTGGCTGCTGGCTACCAGCTTATATCCTGCTTCCACTTTCAAACATCCAAACAACCTTTTCACCCTCACCAGGGGAAGGACTTGTCAATCCTTTCTTATACATCGCAGCAGCTCTCTCGAGCAGCCCTGCCTACCCCTTCAGGCAGGGCTCGGCTGAGCAGCGCTGCTCCGGGGGCACAGCCGCCAGGTTTTGGATGGTATTTTGTTCATAAGGATTCCTCAACAGAAGAGTGGTCACCCTTGCCCAGACCAAAGGCCCGTTTGTGTGACCAGAGGGGACAACGGCGGGTGCCCAGGGCAGAGCACACAGTGACAGCGCTCCTCAGTACCCTTCCCACCGCCAACTGCTTTCAGTCAGTATCCTGAGCTGCGTGTGGTTTATGTGTTAGCAGCCACTGTGAATTTCACTCGCATGAAAAGTTCTATTTTGCATTGCAGTAGTTCTTCCTCATGAAGCTGATAACGAGGATTAATTTTCCCTTCCAATCATCTTTAACCTTAAGTGATAATTAGTACCAAAAGCATAACAGAGAAACAAAATCTGGACACCTCCCTTGGGCAGGAAATTATTTTGCTTGACGAATAGACCATTTTTTACAAAGGGCTTTTTCCTGTGCATAAATAACAGCGCCCTGGCTCCCAGATGCATGGGTGTGATACTGCTGTCCCCATCCAAGCAGCGATTGCCACCCAGGGAGAGTAATGGCCCAGCTGCCCCAGCACAGGGGCTGGGCACTTCGCAGCCTCTTTGCCCCCACTGAGCAGCACTCGGTGTCCTAATGGAGATCTAATTGCTCAGGCAGCCCCAGCACAGCCACCCCCCAGTACCTGCTGGGGACCTCCCTGCCCTGCAGGCAGCACATCCCTCCACCTCTGTCCCCTGCCTCATTAGCCATCCCCTACACCCCTGCTTTAGCACTTATTGTTAATTTATAACCTCAACAGCAGCACTGCCCCCTCCCACACAGGGCACCTGACCACTGCCACCACCCTGCACGTGCAAAGCTCCAACCTGAGCACAAAGCAGCCCATATTCTCCCTCCAAACATACCAGACCCAGCTCCTCCAGCTGAGAGAGGAGAGTTCAGCCTGGCCAGCCTTTATTGGCCTGAGTTAATCACATGCAAATAGGCTGCCAGGTGCTGCATCACCTGTGTGGCCTTTGCTGCCAGTGCTGCCACCAACAGTGGCCTCCTGCCCGGTAGGTGGGTGAAGGCAGCACCCAGCCACCGCTGCTCTGTCCCCGGAGGGTGCAGGCAGACCAGAGACAAAAGCAGCTTCTCTCCCTGTGCTGGGGAGCTGTTTTGCACTGCTCCGCTTGCTGGCCTTCGCCAGTCTCTGCTAGTGCTTGGAAAGTGACATTTGTGAAGCTCGTTTTGGGTCGGGGTTTGGGCAGCCGGGGTAAGCCCGGCTGGCTCCCTCAGCACGCTGAGGTGGGGGGAGCGCACTGGAGCTCAGTGCAACTCCACCAGGAACATAAAGCTCCAATATGAGGAAGTAACTGGGAATCTGTACAGGCTCCTGGGCACCCCAGCTGTCCCTGCCACAGCAGCCGGGACATGCTCAAGCTGCAGCTGCACCGGGCTTTGCCCATGTGCTGCCTGTTGTTCTCCCCTGGCCTGTGGGATGAGAACCTTGTAGATGGTCCCCACAGCTACTTGATGGGCTTCGATCCCTGTGGCATCTCCAGAATATTTTTAATAGAAAAAGCATTTTGCTGTGTCCCTGGAGGGGGATTTTCTCTTCTGGGAGAGGGTGCTGCATGCAGCAGGGTATGCTGCAGCCCTCACTTGGCACCACGGCCCTGGCCAGCACCATCCCACGGAGCTACCGACCTGAGTCAGCACTAAATTATCCCAGGCCTGGCTGGCACGATGCTCCAGGGAGCAAACCCTGCCAGTCCTCCTTCTAGGGACAGAGGACGTTTCTGGCTTCCCATCACCCCTTTGCCTCTGAGCTTGCCCTGGACATGGGTTGTGGGTGATGCTTTGGCTTCTGGCATGGCCTTGGAATACCAAGCCTGAGAGGTGCTCTCCGAGCAGATGCGCTCAGCGTCTCTCTCGGCTTAGCAGTAAAAAGAAATTGCACATCAGGGCACAGGCTGCAGGCGCTTCCAGAGATAAAATATTGTCAGTACAGTCCAGACCATCCATCAGAATAAATGTAGCTGATGCTGTGATTTATGGGACAAAGATGAAGGTTTAATCCTCCTCTCAGCAGCGCAACCCGATTTGCCACAAAACGCTGTTAAAGTTTGTGGCACACGCTTCATCACTTCATTAGGAGATAGAGAGAAAACGGTTCAATGCATTGCTGAATCTTTTACGGCTGGGGACTCTCCTCCCACTGCTCCCGAGTGATGGGTAATCTTTCTGATCAGATCCCCGGGAAAAGACCCCGTGGGATTACAGAGCGCAGAGGCATTAACAACAGTGACAGGAAAGGAATACAATATCCCTTTAAACAATTAAATATTGATCCTGCGGGCCTGAGGTGGACTCCATCACACAAAAGGAAACACCTCTGTGAATTGGTTTGGTGGCATCCATACCCTTAGACGATACAAAGGAAACCCAGATTATTTGCTCATCTTACTTTCTTAATGTTTTTTCCCTCAATTAGGGAAATGCACCCGGGATGAACTGCGCTGGCCCTGCAGCCGCTTGCCACTGGCTCCCCCCGGAGCCCACCCTGCAGGGCGCCGTGACGATGGAGAGCCCGGAGATGGGGAGCCCAGAGATGGGAGCCCGGGGGTGGGGAGCCTGGAGATGGGGAGCCTGGGGATGGGAGCACGGGGATGGGGAACCCGGGATGGGAGCCTGGCAATGGGGACGGGTGGGAGCCTGAAGATGGGGAGCCCGGGGATGGGGACAGGGAGAGCCCGGGGATGGGGAGCCTGGGGATGGGGATGGGGATGGGGAGCCCGGGGATGGGGAGCCTGGGGATGGGGAACCCCGGGGCGGGGAGCTCGGAGACGAGTTACGGGGAGCCCAAGGACGGGGAGCCTGGGGATGGGGAGCCCGGGGGTGTGAGCCCGGGGACGGGGAGCCCGGGAATGGGGAGCCCGGAGATGTGGATGAGGAGCCCGGGGATGGGGACAGAGAGCCCGGGGACTGGGACGGGGAGCCTGCGGATGGGGGTGGGGAGCCCGGGGACGGGGAGCCCGGGGATGGGGACAGGGAGCTGCAGCCCCAGCCGGGCTGGAGGGCAGAAGATGCAGCGCTGGGGAGCCCGAGGTGCCGTTTCGTGCCCCCCGAACCCGTCCCCCCCTCCCCGTCCCCCCGTCCCCGAGTGTCCCTGGCTGCCCCGCCCCTGGGGCTGCCCCGGGGCTCCCCCCCTCCCCGCCCCCTGCCGCCCGCGGGGAAACACAAGAAGGCAAGAGATGTCTAAATTTAAAGTGCTGGAAAATCCAACCTTTTATTTACTACATTTTTGTGACTACATAAACGCCGAAACATTGTAACGCTGAAACATTGTAACACTGAAAAGCATGATGACATCATCACTTGCTTTTTTTTCTTTTTTTTTTCTTTTTCTTTTTTTTTTTTTTTTGCTTAGCAAACACAGCAGATGATATTGCACGGCATAAAGTGAGAACAGTAGCAAAGCTTAAAAAAAGTAACTGAAGGAAATCTTAACGCAGTACAGGAGATACTCATAACCAAACCAGAATAATGCCTAGCGCATCACACTTGTCCTCGCTACACACAAAAATACAGAAGAAGAAGCGCTTGACTAAGAGAGAGATTGAGGAAATATTAGCAATCAACCGTAATTAGGTACAATAATCACTTAGTCTGAAATGCAGATGCAACGCATAAACTACTACTGCTTCCTAATGGGCAAACTAAAAATGACAGCAAAGTTGTCTTTTATCGAAATCTTTGCTTTGTTTTCTTTTTGTGGTTTTTTTTTCTTTTTTTCTCTTTTTTTCTTTTTTTTTTTTTTTTTTTTGTCTTGTTTGGTTTTGTTTCATTGCTCTGGAAGAACTCCCTCTTGCTCTTGGAAGATTTCCTACCTCTACAGGTCCGGGAGCTGTGATTGTCTCTGGCACCCTCTCTGCGGCGGCGGATGGAACTAAGGTGGCGGTGGCAGGGGCGCGGGGCGCAGGGGGGCCGGGGGCCCAGGGACCCAGGGACCCAGGCTGCAGCTCGGCTGGGGCTGGGCTGCGGGCAGGGGGGATGAAGACAACTACCAAAGCAAGTAAAAGACAATGCTTGAACGTTTATTTTCATTTAATACTGTTGTTCGGTTCAGACTGCAAAACTAACGCGGTTCCACGGTGAGGATGCAATAAAAGCAGAACAGACCGTGAAAAATCAAACTACGGGAACAGGAAAAGAAACTGTGTCTTCCCAAGCACAGTTCTGTCCAGTGCTCGATGGCTTGTGCCGGATTTGGAGCCTAACACTTTGTCTCCCCCCTCCACGTGAAGTGTAACTCATTGCACAGCATTAGCTTATGTATTCAAAGCAGACACTTAGCCAACGCTTACTGACAGACCATTTAATGATCCTGCATTTCAGAGCGTCTTTATTGCCCCGTTTCAATACTTGAAGTATAAAAATGTATCTAGAAAGTGTAACTTTTGACCAAAAGCTCAAACCCTGCCCTTGTCCTTCCCTCCCTCAACCCCTCCACTATCCCCCCAAAGGAAAACAAGGTACATCTGGAGCTCAGCTACTGTGTGGGGAAAGGAAATATTTACAGCCATCACAAACCATGTCAGTACACAACATTTAGTTGAAACAGAGTCTATTCTTTATGCAAAATAAAATAGAGGTGAGTGGCATCCTATATTCTGTGCCATGATGCCATCATCAGCTTTGCAGAATTATCATTGTCATTACTCCTTTTTTTTTTTTTTTTTTTTTTTTTGCTTTTCAACTCAAAACTGCTTTTTCCTCCCTAGAGCTGGGGGGGGCCAGGGGCAGGCACAGTGCCTGGACCCCTCAGAGGGATGCTGCACAGGTCCCTTCCCCCTCACCCGCAGCCGGGGCACCGCACTGCTGCCGCGGTCCCTGAGCCTGGATGCGGCTGCAGCTCCCAGGGGACCCGGCTGCGCCCCGCAGACCCCGACCCCTCCGTGCCTGCGGACCCTGGCTGGAGAGCAGGTGACACGGCGGTGGCCCGCGGGTGGCCTCAGCCCTCGCCAGCTCTCAAGCTGGGCTCCCCCGCAGCACCCCATCACCCGCCGCCCCTCGGCCGCCCCCCCCGCGGGCCCTGGGGCGCTGGCCAAGGCCTTTCCGTGAGCAAGGTTTCCAAATTCAAGTTAGCTTTTCTCCCAAGGCTTACGCCCGCTACTTGCGCTACCCGTGCGAATGGCGAAGGAAAACAAAAACTCAGCAAAGTCTCTCACAAATGCCAGTGCTTTTCAACATTAAACGACTTTTAAATTCTTTGGATGTGTGGGTTTCACCCACAAAGCAACCTTTCTAGAAAAAGACAAATAAATTAAAGGAAAAACACACTATTAATGCCTTTCTGCTTTCTAAGTGACAAAAGTACTACCTTGAAACACTCATTTTGGCATGTACAAGTCGGGGGGAAGGGAGGCCCGGGGGGGTAACCTGGCAGTGTTTGTAACACGGGTGGAAGTGCATGCCAAGACAAGGCTGAAGATACACCCTGCAGTCAAGAGAAGCACTCTCCTTCAGTTCATCTCGGCATCAAGAATGAAAAGATTGTAACATAAAGCTTTGGCCATTTTTGAATCTACTATATACAATTTTTTTTTTTTTGTTAAACTACATAGTCATAAATTAAAGCAGTGATTAAATAAGCGTATACAAAATGTAATTAAATTAAAAGTCACAGCACATTATAGAGAAAAAATAGGAACCATTTATCACAGCAGAGAATATTTTTTTTTTACCCTGTGAAAAGAACATCGACTAGCGAACACAAAGCATCCTCGTTGAAACAAAAGAAATCAAAGCCATGTTTCCCTTTCTCGCATTCATTGCAAACAGCGATCTTCACCCACTTTGAAACATTCCCAGGAATAAGATCTTCCTTGAGTATAACAGAGAAGTTCTGCCAAAAAAAAAAAGGAAAAAAGAAGAAACCCAAACCCAAACCGAATGATATAAAAGGAATATACAAACAAAACAACCCCTACAAAATAAATAAGAATTATAAAGCTTTTTGTAAGTAACCTTAACAATTATCAAACTAGTAAGTTCTGCCTTATCACATAGACTCTCTATACAACATAACCCTAAAGATTTATTACTATGAGGTATTTGGAGGAATTGGTAAAAGCAATGCACGGCCTGTCTGGGCTGAGGGACTCAAGCTGCTTTGGGGGAAAGAAGAGGGAACCTTTGGTTTGTCAGCAAGAAAGTGGAAAAAAATATTTTCCTTTGGTATCAAAGAAAGTTTCATTGCATGGTTGCACGGCAAAAAGCACCACGGTGAAGAATTATTCCTTTTTTCATTAGTGGCCTTTCTAACAGGCTGAGGTATTCAAAGAGTATAAGGTGAGAGATAAAGAGGTCAACAGCGGTTTAACACTTTGGTTCAAGCAAGGCACTCGTCCTATGAGTTTACAAAGTTTGCAACATGTTTGCCTAGAGCTTTAGTATTATTATTATTATTATCCTTATCATCGTCAGTAGTAGCAGTTGTAGCAAGAGAAGTATTCGTAAGGTTAGTAGCGTTACCATTAAGAATGAAGACAAGGTTACACACTGAGTGAAGGTGAGGAAGGGGGATCGGGGGGACGGGGGTAAGAAGGAGGATGAGTTCCCTTTCCAGACTGAGGCCATGCATGAAAAATCTTTGGTATTCTTTGGTATCATCAATGTGATTAAAATCACCAATGGAAATCGAGTGAGGTAGCGTCTTTGGTTCACACTATAAATAGTAGATCTTTACACACTTTTTTTTTCTTTTTTTTTTCTTTTTTTTTTTTTTTTAACACGTGGAAGTAGCTATTCCTTACCTTTTGCTTCTTTGTCTTTAGCAAATAGTTACCAAATGTATTGTAAAGCTAACCACACCACAATAATAAACCAGGAGGCTAAGCAAAGTCTCAAAATTAGCCCCTGGGCCTTTGAATGCACCCAAACGCAGCGAGATAGAAAAGGGTAAGTGCTTTCTCTTTGTTTGCTAAATGCATAGTTTTCATCCTTATGTACAAAGGAGGAGGAGGAGGAGGAGAATAGGAGGAAGAGTAGTAGAAAGAAGGACCATTTTGCGGGGTAAAAATGTCTTGTTTACAACTCAGGTGAGGAGAGGTGTCCTAAGACTCTTTGGTATAAGCTCAGCGGTGTTTCCGAGCCCTCCGGGCAGCGGCAGCCCCCGCAGCAGCACCCGCCACCACCGCAGCCTTATCCTGAAATCCCTCTCAGGAGAAGAGCAGTGCCCGCGGGCAGCCCAGGGGCTGGTCCCGTGTCGGGGCACCCGGGCACCCCCGGCCACTTCAGCCACTTGGGAATTTGCTTCTGGCATGGGCTGGAGCAGGAGCAAATACTCAAGCGAAAGCCCTGTTGCTGGCTTGCTCGCTCTCGGTGGGTTTGCTTTACCTGAGTAAGGAGAGGAGGCTGAGGCCCCTGGAAAGCAATGAGGGGGCTAACGGAGCCGTACAGGTCGGTCTGAATTTTATTTTTTTTTTTTTAATTTTATTTTTTTTCCTGGAAAGCTAATAATGCCATTTACAATGGGGATGGATGCGGACAGTTCACCTCTTGGCCAGCCTCCCCTCGTGGGTCACTGCGGTCAGGTTTGGATGCAGCCTATGAGCCGAATGCGCGTTCCTAATGCCCTCTCGCCCGCAGAGCCACCTGCGACTGAAGCCCCGTCTCCTGATGCTGCCAAATGGTTTCAGGTTCTGCTCCCTCTCCTAACCCTTCCTGGCAGATTTTTAGGTCCTTCTGTTGAATTTGAAACTAATTTCTGTCTTGTCAGGAATGAAGTGAACCAAAAGACTAAGACTAACGTGCCAGAGGCAAGCTTTCCTGCGTGACGGGAGGCGCAGCACCCGCAGGACGCTGCCCTTCGAGGATGCCCTGCTGTGGAACGGCAAGGCTCTGAGCCAGGGAGCACTGGGTAACCTCTCCGTGCTTCAGGCGGTGCGGCCGGGCAGCCTGCTCAGAGGTAAAACAACTTGACAGGTAGAATGAGCAGTTCCATAGTTATTTGCTTCATGTTTCGAAAGGAATTAAAGAAAAGTGTGTTCTTTGCCTATTCAGAGTATGAGGTGCATATTGCTTATGGGAAGAGTGGTTTTGTTCCTAATGGCTTATTAAAAAAAAAAAAAGAAAGTCTATATATACTTAGAGAGACATGTAAAAAAAGCAAAACAATTAAAATCTAGAACTTGTGCATCAGTTTTAGTGTGTGTGGATATATGTGTGTGCGTGTATACATACATACACCCCATAACAATGCGTGTGTGTGTGTATATATACACAGACCTATTTGGGGGCTTGCATGTGTGTGTATCAGAGATCCTGAAATTGCATATTGGGTGCAAATTTAATGCTGGTATGAAAGTTCTCTTTGGTTTCAGCAAGTAGTCTCTAAAGACAATACAATGGAAATACTAAAAAATGCGGCAATGTACTTTGAATTTCCCTGCATTTTTAAATTCTCAAGTTTTAAATAAATAAGGCTTTCTTTTCTAAACTATAGGTACGTTACAAAGCAGTGTTATGCTGGAAAAAACTAAAATGTTAGTTATCACTGTCCTTTATTAACCTTACACTAACGAGACTGCATTCATAAGATATTTTATATGTGAGCTTATTAATGTTCCCATGTCAATTACGTCTCCGGGGGGATGGATCACTTTAAAAGAAAGCTTGCTAAAATTTAAGGTAAGCTAGAGACTCAAAAACCTCACAGATTACATTTTCATAGCCAATTGCTTTGTCAGTCTTGAAGTGGGTTTGACATACGGAAATGTGGAGAAATATTGAGTGCCAAAAATCTTGGGTTTATTTCACTTTATTTTAATAAAGAGATATTTTCAGCTGTATTCTGAACACTTACTGGAAATTAACTGTATACCCTGAACCTTGACTAGACCCTGTCCTCTTGGGAAATAACTGGTGCTACAAGTTGCTTCAATTTGGCATTGCTAGCATTCTGAGTGGGCTTCATCCCCAAACCCAGTATCTGCTATCGGTGATGGTGGTTAGATTCTAGTTTACCTTGAATTTTCCTTTCTCTCTCTTCTTTTTTTCTTTTTTTAAAAAAGGCTGTAAGTAAGATTACCTATTTCTAATCCTTGTATTGGGCCTATACCTGCATATTTAGTTACTTCGGAATTTAATATACCTAGCAGAATTACTACAGTCATTTGAAACACCGGTTAGAAATATAACAGGCACACGTATGGTTTTTAAAGCCTATTTTTGCCTTACACTAAAATTTAATATGCAGATGTTGCACGCTTTTCTTTTTATCAGAGTAGGAACGGGATGATTTTTCTTCTACGGGTCTGTTAGCAACAGAGCATTCAAAGCTTTTCCGCTACAAACTTTGAACTATTTCATGCATTATCCTGATTAATAGATGAGCAAGAAAGAATGCACAGGACAAAAGCTCAGCCTGCTACGCACAGATACGAAGCCACAAAATGTCAGGCTGTATCTCGGTGTCATGGGAATTTGGCTATTGACTTCAGAGGCACCAGGATTCAGCCTTCCAAAAGCAATGCCAGAGCTCCTCCCTCCAACGCTAACTGGTGTTGTACCGCTGTTTTCAATAGGAAAAGACCACAAGCCTTCAAAGCTGTTGCTACTCCTTTGCCTGGTAAAGTCAATAGGTAAAAAAAACCTGCTCACGAATGTCAATGAGTATTGATCAAACACTGAGCCCTGTGGTTTTACATTTTGCAATTCTTTTCCCTTTTGCATACAGAATGCCTCGGGTCTCCGGTTCGCAGGCTCGATGGCAGAGCTGAGCCATGCACATGGCAGCACACACCATGCCACCAGCACTGCTCAGTGGGTGGGCGGCAGTGCCAGCCTGGCACGATGCAACATGGCGATGTGCACGACTAAGGACCACGCTGCCTTACGCATGGCTCGAACGGCTCCTTGGTTTGCTCCCATTGAAGCCAGTGGCAAAAAGGCTGGCTGGCTTCAGTGGAAGTGGCATCCCATGATCAGTACCTGTGCTCCGACAGGGGCTGCGATCTTCTTAGATGACATTCTTTCTTGCCAATCACGGAAAGAAACAATAACGTGGTTTTACTAATTGCAAATAACAGTCTTGAATACAAGTTTTATGTGTTATACAGTTAGATTAGTTTATACCTATAACTCTACATAGTATTTTGTGTAAAAATAGCTTTGGAATATTAAAATCATTGCAATAAAATACCTGCAATATAATTATTAAATGTGTTCTTTGGTAGCTAGTCGATTTTTTTTTTTATGGATGGAATAGTTTTCCTTTCTTAAATCTGAACATTCCTTAACAAACAAAGAGAATGCACTGGTTTAGGTACCATTCAAAATTTCTTTGCCTAGTTTGAACTCGTTTCCAGGCGTTGCACTGGGTAAGTTCAAACCAAGAAACAGCAAAAATCACACTACCGTTCAAATGAATTCAGACGACTCCACGCTTTGTCAGTCATGCCATGGCACAACCCTCTCTGAAGACCAGCCCTGACTAAGTCCCTAACCACCGGTGTGTACACAGTATGGATACACGATACACCTTCATGGCAATTGCTGTGGAAGTGAAGAGCCATATCTGAAGAGATGTCTGTTCAATGACAAGAAATCACTATGCTCCAAACCACTAAACAGCCAAGTACGGTGAAGATGATAATGGGCAAAGGTGTAAGACCAGTGGTCTGTTTCTCTTCTCTTTGCATTCCGTTTCATTCCCTCCATTTCGCCTTCTTCTTCCTCTCCATTTTTTGCAAGTCGTCGTCCTACTAAAGTGTGTGTCTTAGAACAAAGTCATAATGCAGGTGAAATAAGTCTTTGGTTTCTTTGGACTTATAAATAACATTTTTTTCAAATAGTTCTAAGTATAAACCTGCTATCTTGAGGTCCTGGTCTGTCTTTATTTATTTATTTATTTTTAAAGCTTTTCCACCGAGGTTTAGTTCGTGGTTATTCCTTCATGCTTTGGTACAAGTGCTTGATGAAGAAGATGAGTTGCCTGAATTGGAGCTGCCCTCGTCTTGCCACTTATCCAGACTCCTCCTCCGTGCATTCATGAAAAAGTTGCTGACGGTGCTCAGCTCCAACCCGAGCTGCTGGGAAATGGTGATTTGTAATTCTTTGGATGGACGCTTATTTTCCTTGAATATTGCATGTAGAGTTCGACGCTGGACATCCGTGAAGACCAACCGAGGCTTTTTGGGTGTGTTCCCTCTATCCTTCCCGTGCTCCTGTTCTTTCCTCTTGCACGCTGCAAGAAAAGGGAGGATGGTTAGAGAGGGCAGGCAGAGGACCGCAGGGGCACATGGTACAGGGCAAACTGGGGGGAAAGGACCATTCATGTCAGCTTCTGCATTTGGAGAGGATGCGTGACATTTAATTTTCTCACTTATTATAAACTATAACAAATATAAGGAATAGAAGTTAAGGAATACCTTTGTTGTTGCCTGTTAAAACTCATCCAATGCTACTACCGAGAGCTTACGTTGTAATAACACCCATTAGTGCTGGGAATTTAACTATGCAATATTCCTATAAGGTAGAGTGGAAATTCATTGAGCAATAGAGTTGATCTTGGCCACCTTTTTCACCTTCATTATTTGTTGTCAACACATTTTTGTAGCTTTTATTGGCCAAGAAATAAGGAACTGGGAGAAACCAGGATGCTACTACAGTCTTACAGGCCAGATGATTATGTATTCTGAACAAAACAAACCATGTGACATTAAGAACAATGGTGCAGTAAATAAATATTCCTTATAGAATTTCATCTTGTTTTACCTCTCATCCCTTCTGTCCCTTTCTGGCTTTTATTTTGCTCTACGTTATTAAAGGGTGCTTGCAATTAGAAATCTGCCTTGCAGATCGCCTGCCAGGCAGGATCCAACCGGGATGGGAGGGTGGCTCCCAGATCCCCCCACCAGCCTTTGACTGTCTGCCAGCTCATCTTGTTAGCATTTCCCTAGGATAAAGGTTTCCTTTGGAGGAGAGATTGCTCTGTCTTGCTTTCAAAAGAGTCTGAAGTTGTCTGTTTCCCCTTTTTTCTCTAACAATGTCCTTTAATGCTGCTTTAGAGATGTATTTCTGAAGGTAATGTGGATGTTCTGTCTCTGTGCCTGTCTAGTCCTGATTTCTCTGGAGATCAGTGCTGATTATATGAAGAATTTTGTGCAGTGTCTCCACCTATTTGGCGGTTCTTGGAATGAAAGCAGCAGATTACTTCACCAGAGGTCCTTCCTACATCTTTTATTGCAACCGAGAGCCAGCCTTGGCATAATTGCTCGAGGGAGGTCTAAAAATAGTCATCCACCTTTTGTACTTAAGAGAAACAGCAACCACATGGATCAGACAGAAAGATCCAGGAGATGCAAAGGCACCTTCTTCTGGCCCAGGCAGGCAGGGACGAGACGCCAGCGTCTCAGCCCCCTCTGAGGTGAAGCTTTTGAAGAGCTCCTAATAATATATATTCCAGCTACACGTTCTTTCATAAGCAGTGACACATCAATCAAATGGTCTGGGATGCCAAACCCGTATCTTCCACGGTTATTTTTATCTGAAAACCTTTGAAGAGTGCTTTGAAGTTACATCCTGACCTCTAAAACACTGTGAAGCTTCTGGGCTGAAAAACAGGTTTTCTCATGCAAGCGAGCCCCCACTGAAGTTGAGCTGCTGAACTCACTGTGGGGAACAGTGTCTGCCGGAATAATTCTGCATCCCCATTGGAAGTTAAAGTCAATAACTCCAGGCTTGAAAATACTTTTGCAAGAATAGTCTGTTATTTACCGACAAATATTAGGAATGCAGAGCAAAAAAGGCACCACCAGCATCTCAGTCCTTTATAAACATCTCACCATTTGATGATCAGAAGTTGCTGTGAAAGCAGCCGCAGAAGTTCAGCTCTGCGACCGCTTCACGTTCTGACGCTGCCCCTGCTAATGGGCTCATGCAGGAAAAGAGACCATCCAAATGCCGGTGCTGTTTGCTGTGCCTAACACTTCATTTCTGGCCATGCTGCTTTACATCTTCCTTTTTCAAAGACTACACAAATCTTTTACCTAGATTCTCTGCCCAGATCATTGTTTGTCACAAAATCTTAACTATGCAAATAATGTGAGCTGAGCCAGCACCGTACAGCGCTTCAGCAGGAATTGTCATGGCACAAATGAGGTCACAGCAGTAGATACACAGCTAGGTCAATCAGTGGTGCAAACCTCTGGGTTTCAATCATAAACTAGTACACGAGTTCTCTGAAATCACAGAGAATAAAGAAACCCCCAACCACCTATTGTGAAGCTAACTCGCTTAACACATTGTCTTCCTGAGCTTGTGCTCATCTCCTGAAATGTAATGTGCCTGAATAATTATTTCCTTAGAATGTCTCAACAGTTACACCTTGTTCCTCAACTTCAGTTGTATCAGAGACCTCATAATTACCGCTAGTAACATCATGGGGGTAAGAGACAAAAGTGCGTATTGCTGGGCAGAAAAAAAAAATCCTATCCAGTCTGTGATACAAATAAGCCAACTTTAGTGTTTTGCCCATAAAGCTTCAGTTCAGTCAAGCCCATCAGAAAGCGAGTGGTGAGGTTCCCATGGTGCTCCCTGGAGAAGCTGGGAGCCATCCCTTCCTCCCGCTGGCCAGCACAGACTTCATTTTTTAACATTTTAACATTTTTAACAAAGTATCATGCAGGGATGCTGGTCTCCTGAGGCTTGGTCCACACCAGGTGGGAGCCGGTGAAGATACGCTCTAGGTCAGCTTTCAGAATGAGACGGTTCTTGTCCTCACATCCAAGCTGGATGGAGTTCTGCTGCTCCCAACTAAGGACTAGGGATGTGTTGGCTGAGAGTGAGGCACTGACTCAGTTGCAGTTTGGGACCTTATTCGAGACACAAAGACCCACCGGCAACAGGTCCGGTCCCTGCCAGACCATGGCTCAGCACCAACAGGTGAAACCGAGGCAGCCCAGCCCGGTCTGGATGCTGGGTCCTCCCATGCCACCGGTGCTAGCTGAGCTGCACACCAGCAGAGCCTTTTTCCACCTCAGGGAGACTGGGAATGCCTTCAAAAAACCAGATCATTTTCAGGCAACATGAAAGCTGTTTCCTTTTCAGCTCTACCCCTGTTAGCATTTGCCAGAGGTAGGTTGAGGGCAAAAATTTTCCAATATGCTTAATTGCTCAAAGAGCCCTTGCAGACAGCACTGCCGACCTGGGGCTGTGAGCAGCAAGGGTGAACACCACCTCTCATCTTCTGCCTTGTCCAGACCCAGGAATATTAATAGCACTTAAAAATAAATAATGGTGATAATGAAAAACCGTAATAGGGTTTCCTTACGATCGTTTTTCCTGCACTGGAGCCAATCAATTTTAATAATAAATTGTAGCTTCCAGCTTGCCAGAGAACAAATGTACACCACGGGAGAAAATCTGCTCCAATGTGAGAGTCTACCCAGAGCAGGCACGGCGGCTGGCCAGCTCGCACTGCGGGGGCTGGCAAACGGGGGCCACCGGGGCCAGTGCCAGCACCCTGTGCTCAGCCCAGGACACGCTCCCACCGGGCAGCTAGGTCTGCCTGGGCCAGCTTCTCCTCTACTGCCGGCCAGGGTGGCCACTGCAGCGGAGGCTCCAGAGGCACCGACAAAAACCCTTTTCTGGGCAGACACCAGAGCCTGTCTTCAAAACTGTTTATCCCACACCTTCACCTGGATTTTATTTTACGCAGCAGAAGATAATAGAAGTAATTTGCACTGATGTCCTTCATGTGCCCCTGCCTGTGAGCGCTGTGAGAGGACCCTCTCCTGCAGCACAGAAGCTGGATCTGGGTGCTTTGCGGGGTGCTGTGCTCCCCCGAGGCTGCCCTGGCTCCCCGCCGTGACAGCTGTGCGCCTGCTCTCTGGGCTGCCCCGGCTGAGACATGCCCCTTGTGATGCCTTTTGAGAAAGCCTTAAGAAAGTCTAGTTAAGAAAAAAGCCAAGCAGAGGATGAAGAAAGAGTCGCTTTGACTCTGGCAACACATGTGCAGATATGACAATGTAATATTATCAGTGCCACAAGGAGCCATATAAATCCACTGCTGAACTCTGGCCTCTTCCAGTCACTTCCATCTTCCTCTGCCCTGAGCAACAGATATCTTTGACACTTGCAATCCTCCTGATACAGTCCATCAATCTATTTTTGTCTCCCTTTGTTCCTTCTCAGTTGCCCGAGGGATTTGGCTAAGGTAACTTGCCAAACCTTGTAAGCTCTGTGTATCTCATGGAGGCCCGGCTGACTGTGCGCGGTATCAAACGGGCTCTCATGGCTGCAGCTCCACCATCTGCCACCCCCTCCTGCAGCACCCAGCTGGCCTGGCTCCGTGCGGCACAGTGGGATCGGTCCTGCTCTGCCAGAGGTGTGAGCAGGATCACGTCCCCTATGAAAACGCACTAATTGCATCTTTAGGTTGATAGCGAAGAGGGTGTTTTGCCCACCTGTGATGTGAACTACACCGTTCTGTCAGTCTAAAAGTCAAGATTACAGTAAGCCCAGGTGTTAACCCTGACGCTTGATCTAGTCTTTCATCCCTAGACTGTGGATTTCTTTTAAAAATCTAAGGAAAAAGCCCTGATTACCATAAATTGATTTTCAGGAGCGCTTGGTGCGTACATATGTGCCTAGCTGTATCTGGCCAACATGAATTTTCCTTTCTGAAAACCAGAAGCAAAGAACAAAACCGGCAATACTCTCCATCAACCTGCTCTCTGCTGGTTTGGTTTGGGGACACACACCCCAAAGAGGCTAAGGCAGCGGCCACGTGTTCCGACGTGTCACACTGCTCACCAGCTGCCAGCAGCAGCTCCTGTGGCTCCCGGACAGGCACACGCGATGGGCAGAACCGGGGTTTTGTCTGTACAAGGTGGCTGGAAAGGGAGCAGGGACCCTGGGTGGCAGCAGGGGAGCACCCTGCCCAAGCGCCCTGCACCAGCATGGCATTGCAGCTCCCCTGGGAAGGGAAGCGGACAATCCCACCGGTGCCGTGGCACGAGCCTGCTCGCCCCAAGGAGGAGGAAGGTGATGCGCACAGTGGGTGCCCACCTACGGGCAGCCCTTTTCCCCTCTGCCTGTACCTACAGGGGGTCCAGACCAGCAGCGGAGAGATGCACCCATGATAACCTCCCCAGCCCTGTGGAATGCCGAGCCTGGTTGACATGAAGAGGAGACAGTGTGCTGGCCACCAGCGATGTGGTACAGGGCCTCTCACCCTGAAGTGACAGGTCACATTTCCAGCTCTGGCCCAGGTCACTGCTGACCACAAGCCATTATTACTTGATGGCCATCGAATGCCCTGTACAAGATGAGGTGGTGGTCTTGGTTCAGCTCCCCATGAACCAGTTCACACCACGCTAATTTCTGTCACATTTGATATATTATTTGACAGCAATTGGTGCCGTGCCTGGAAGGTTGAGCTGGACGCTACAGACAGAACAATCTGTAGGAACCCGTTTTGTAGCCGAAATGTTCATTCTGGGGAGCAAGGAGGATTGGGGATCTCTCACACCTGTGGGCTCGGCTCTGTCTTGCCTGAGGAGGCACTTTCTGGTGGCTACACATCAGAAGGTAAAATCAGCACTGAGCTCTGGGCTGCTCAGCACCACCCTCACCGGACTGGTCTTGTTTTGAGGACCGTCTCACCCTTACCATTCATGAGCATTATATTTGCTTCTGACAGGTAGGAGAAAAAGCAACGCTTTATGCTTCTTTCAAAGACTCCAGTGCGAGGTTCCCAGAAAGCAACGAAGAGTTTACAAGCCAACAGCTTCATTGCTCTGGGTTCAGAGCAGTCACCCTTCCCACAAGTGGGAAGACCCCACAAAATAATTGATGCAGCCCAGCTTAAAGAAGTGCTGACAACAGTCCTGCATTTCTGCGTGTGTCGTAGGAGAGGAGAAGTATTTCAGACTGACTTGAGAGAGTTCTCAAAAGTTTTGTGATTATCATCTTTTCCCCCTCCTCTTGCAAAGCCTAGTCATTTAGCTATCCCAATTTCATGTGTACGGGACATGTCTTAGAGACATAAAAAACCTTCTTGGAATTCTCTCCTTATGTGTATTTGCTCATCTCTATTGTGCCAGGTCTATAAAGGCTGGGCCTGAACTGTGCCCACTAAGACCCTGGGAATGTCTTTCTAAAGTATCTGCTTCTAGTTTCGAAACATCGCAAGATACCCAACAACGTTTTTCAGAGAGTAAAAACTCTTTGCTGGTACGAGCTCTCCTGGAGAATATTCCTCTGAAGGAGGCTCTGCCTTTGGGTGGAAAAGGCTGCAGGATTTCCATAGGAGGTTGAAACTGCATAAGGACTTTGGCCGTCAGAGATAGCCCTAATCTTGCTGGCTACAACAGCTCGGTGGAAGCAAGTAGCCAAAAGTTTATGGTAAATTCAAGGTGATGATAATATATAATAAAGAGTGATAAACTCCATCCTTATCATGTGAATAACACCTCTGGAGTGTGCAGAGAGACACACAGATGGCAGATCTTCTTTCCTAATTATCAAAAACTTTGTATTTGGGGGAACATGAGAAGAAGATAAAGGGCCTATTAGACACATACCTGAGGGCAGACTTCACCATGAGAACTCAAAGCGAGTGGATCTGTTTGGCCTGGATGAGTAACCACAGCTCCTGTGTGCCATTCACTACGACAGGTCACCATTTGGTGGTCCCCTGGGCTGCCCCATCCTGCTTGTCACTGCCCCAGGGCCTTCACAGGTGCCTGGGAGACAGGATCACTAGCAAGGTGCTGTGTGAGACAAAGCCGCTGCACATCGGGGCAGCTCGTGGCTGTGTGCTGCCACCGTAGCAGGTAGCAGATAGCATTGATGCTGCAAAGAGCATTCCCCAAAGCACCAGCCTGCTGTAGGATAAGGCCATTCCCATGGCAGTGATGAAAGCCTGCATGTTTGTTGGTTGCTCCCCAAAACTTTCCCCTTTCAACTGAAGACAGTATGTGCTATTCCAAAATGTCTGCTCCCATGCTAAATTATTTCTCATTACTCCTGGCACCATTCAGCATTTTGCACTTGTCTCTCTAGCAATTTGTATTTACACTTCTTTAGAGTGCAGGTGTAGCCATCTACTCCGAGGTCAGTTGTTTTGTATCTTATTTCTCTGCCATCGAGCCCAGGCAACAGTTTTGTTATTTCATACCATGAAAAGAGGTAAAAACACGTCCCTGTATGGGAGGCTCACAGGCCGACAGCAGCCTGGCAGCACACGGATCCCAGCTGAGACTGAATGGTAAACATCTCGCTCCTGCGCAATGTAATAAAATGAACGACCTTCATTTGCTGCCCCTGGAATAATTAAGTGAATGTGACTGCGGAGCACTGACTCAACACTTTGGGATTCTGGGGTTTACACAAACTTGTGGTGTTGATGGATCTGTGACCACTTGAGTGAGCTGACATCACCACTACAGAATATGGCACTAAGTGGATCAGTCCGGGGAAAGCACCCGATTTTCCTGCGATATCATTTCAAGTAAATGTTAAATTTCTTTAGCTGGGTCTTTAGTTAACCATATTACTGTGACAAATATTTCTTTGTCTAGCATAAGTAATTAGAATTTAATCACTTAAACTGCATCTTAATTACCCCAAATGAATTGGAAGGACATTTAATAGCAAAGATTAAATTGCCTTAATGAACGATTCTTGAGACTACATCAATATTTTAATCGTGTTTGTTCTTCTCGCCCCCCCCCCCCCCGCCTCAGCTGCACAGGCAGCCCCCGGCCCCTGGGTGGCGCCCGCTGCTCGCCGCTGCACAGCGGGGGGCGCGCACCGCACCGCACAGCGCCACACTGCACCGCACCGCACCACACAGCGCCGCACCGCACAGCGCCGCACTGCACCGCGCCGCACCGCACCCCACAGCGCCGCACCGCACTGCACCCCACAGCACCGCACCGCACAGCGCCGCACTGCACCGCACCGCACCCCACAGCGCCGCACCGCACCGCGCCGCACGGCCCAGCCGGGGAGCACCGGCCGCCTCGCACCGCTCCGCCAAGAAACACCGCCCGCTCCGCACTGCCCGGCTGGGCAGCGCTGTCCGCTCCGCTCCGCACCGCACCGCTCCGCGCTGCCCCCGGGAGCACCGGCCGCCTCACCCGCGCGCTCCTGCGCGGGTGCGCAGCGCACAGGCTGCTGCGGAGCTGCACGGGGTCCGCACGGGGCTGCGGCAGAGCCTCGCTGAGCGGCGCGGCGGGGGTGAAGCCCCCGGGGCGGGTTCCGACGCGCTCGGATGAGCCCCGGGTGTTGCGCCCCGTTCTGCTGCCCCAGCCCCGGGCTCCGCTGCAGCCGCCGAGGATGGAGCCTCTGAGCGGTGAAGTGACGCGACCCATCCAAAACCCTCCCCGGGGCGCTCAGGGACCCGGCCAGCTCCTTTCCCAAGGCCCTACCTGCCCATTCCCGCTTTCCCCGCTCCGGTTGCTGAGCCCGCAGCCAATTCCGACACCACAATCGGAACAGCAAGCCGTGTCTCAAGTGACGATGAACGCGGCGCCGATGACATCAAGAAGTCCCTCCGTGCTGGGGGCGTTACGGCAGCGGCGCAGCAGCCCGCTCCTGCGCGGGGAGCGCTGCGCACCCGCGGGAATCCCGCCCGCACCTCTGACCGACGCACCTAGAGCAAGGCAGGCAGCAATGCAGGCGGCATCGCTGCGCCTTAACACCCCCAACCTCAGAGCGGGTTGACTGCAGCGGCTTCTGCGCGGAGGTCGCTGAGGAAGACGCCCCCGTGTCATCCGATTTAGTACTTGCAGCTAATTGAAGCAGCAGCATTGCTAATGGTCCGCCAGAAAGGGCTTGCACACACCAGCGCCGAGGTTACACCATCCGCAGCAGCTCTGGCACACCTGCGGAACAGCAATCCATTGCGTTTTAATTGCCATTTGGGCTGTACGTAAAATGTTACCACGGAGATTTCCTATCGCCCTGCAATGGGGAAAAAATCAAAACTACTGTTGAGCTAATAAATTGTTCCTATAAATTACTCCTTCAGCATCATAAAACTGACTTCCTCTTAAGCAAAATGGCTCAAGCAAGCGGCGTTTCCGAAGAAAGCCAGTAAGCACTGGTCGCTTCCCTGTCAGTATACGATTAATCCAGATAGATTTATGTTTGAAATGCGAATCAACATTTATCGATTTGATCGTGGAAGTACACGACAGGATGCCACGCTAAGTCCCCGCTCGGTCCTGGGGGAAAACTCCCCTCGATGCCTGCAGCCTTCAGGTTAAAACCACCAGCGCTTCAGCAGCGGTTCCTGCGCTTGGGAGTCACCTCGGGTCTCCCTCCAAACGAACCCGCCCCCTGTGCGGGGGTCACGGGGATCCTTCTGCTGCACCGGGGACGGGGGAAGGCTGCCCGAGCCAAGCACGAGCGGCGGAGCCTTGCCGGTGCGTGCAAGCACAGCCACCGATGCGTTCCCGGCCTGTGCGTTCCCAGTTAATTTTGTCCCGACCTTCCCGGCTGCCTGACGGGCGGGTGGCAGCGCCCGGGCTCCCGCCGGCGGCACCTGCGGTGGGCTCAGCCTCGGCACCCCGCCGCTCCCCTCCCTCCCGGGGCACCATCCTCCCCCCCGGGGCAGGGTCACGCACAGTTACAGTGCTGGGGGGTCGTTTCCCCTCCGGCCACGCACCCGCACGAAGGAATCCAGCCCCGGGGCGCGCTGCCCGGCTCAGCCGCTCCCGCTCCCGCTGCTGCCCCCGCGGGCAGCCCGAGCACGCAGCCCGGGGGGGGCAGAGCCCGGCCCGCCCCGCAGCGGCGCAGCCCGACCCGTGATCGATGCGGCGTAGCTGCCCGTCGGGGCCGGCAGCCGTGGGGCGACTCGGCAAAGCCCTGCGGCTGCGCTCCGGGCCGCCTCGGCCCCGCAACGGGAGGGCTGGCTTCGTCCCGGCCCGCCGCGGGGCTCGCCCGGGAGTGGGGCCGTACCTTCAGTGAGGCTGTACCGGGAGCGGGGCTCGCCCGGGAGTGGGGACGCACGGGGAGTGGGGCCGTGCCGGGAGCGGGGCCGGGAGCAGGGCCGTTCCGGCGGGAGCTGTCCGCGGTGCTGACGCCGGGCACAGCGCCCGCGCTCGGCCCGAGGAAGCGCCGTGCAGCGGGCGGAGACGCGCGGGCAGCGGCGCAGGGCAGCGGCGCAGCGCACCCCGCCAGGCGCAGCCCGGCCCGCAGCGCTCGCCGGAGCCGCCGCCTCCAGGCCCGGGGCAGCCGCCGCCGCTGCCCGGTGCGGGCAGGAGGCTCCGGCCGGCGGGGCCGGCTCCCGCCCAGCGGCGGTCAGTAGATGGCGCAGAGCCCCTGGGAACGGAGGGAGGCACGTGGCGAGGGCTGCGGCCGGCTCGGTGGCCCTGGCCGGTCGGGGCGGGCAGACGGTCCGGGTCATGCCGGCATCGCGCCCACAGCCCGGCCGTGCGGGCCCTCGGGGCGACCCGGTCGGTGCTCGCGGTCGGGAGCGGCCCCGCTTTCAGGCTACTTCATCCACATGGCAGCGAGGGGGGGAGCGGGGCACGGTCCCCCGGCGCCTCCCTACCACGCGGCGGGTAATTAAAACAAACAAACAAACAAACAAACGAAGGAACAGAGAAGAGGCACGGGCCGAGCAGCGCTCAGCCGGCGGGGCTTCGCGGGGCGGGGCGCGGGGCCGGCCCGGCGCAGAGGAAGGCGGCTGGCCGTCGCCCGGCCCCGCTCCGCCTCCCCCCCCGGGCAAACATTAACGAAGGGTAAACGCGGCTGTGTGCGAGGGGCTGTAAATCAATCCCGCCGCAAGGACGCGGCCGGCAAACAAGCGCGGCTCCCAGCGCCGGGGGCGGGCTGGGGGCCGCCCTCCCGCCTCACCGGGCCGGGGCACCTTGCGGAGGGGCCGCTGCCACCGCCCACGGTGCGCGGAGCCGGGCCCGGGCGGCCCGCGGGGCGGGGAGGGGCAGGCCCTTGCCTCGGGCCCGCGCCGTGCTCGGGATGGCGGCGGTGAAGCCCCCGGTCGATGCCCTCCGCCTCCCTGATGCAAATGCTTTTACGCAGAGTCCCCGCCGGGTAAATATTAAACAGGCCCTAATGAGGCAACCGCGGCCGGGGCGGCGGCGACCTTCCCCGGGAGGGCTGGGGCGGCCGGTGGGGCGCGGGCGGCGCGCGTTACATTTCACATCTAACGCGGAAAGCGCTCCGATGGCTGCATCGATTTCTTTACAGTTAACCTGGCGAGAATTCCTCGCCGGCTTCCCAAGCTTCCAGCTTATCCAGGATTCACGTTGGGAGGCAGGGAGCGAGAAAAAGAGGAGGGGAGAAAAAGACATGCATCTATGGAAAACAGCAGCGGGGCGCGGGCAGGCGCCGAGCAGCTGCGGAGGAACAGGCCGGGCCGCCCCCCACTCCCCGAGCCCCACCGGCGATCGCGGCTCCCCCGCGCCCCGGGGCGGGCTGGGGCAGCGGTGCGCGGTCGGGGAGGCCTCGGCAGCCCGCACACCCCCAGCCCCTTCCCGGAACCTTCCGCTGCCGCGTTTCTCCCTCGGGCGCTCCCCGCCGGGCCGGCGCACACGGCTCCAAGCAGGTCTTTTTTTCCAAGCAGGTCATTTTTCCCTGAACGAGTGGGGTTTCGCCTTCCTTATCCCCTCCTGTCAGTGTGTCCCCGTGTGTCCCCCCCCAAGAATATAACCCGAAATAAATTCCCCCTGCAGTCCCAGCAGGCTGCAAAGGGCTGTACATTTTCTTTACATCGTATTGTTTCGGTACCCCTTCGCTGCCCTTCCGAATGTCAGGAAGGCAGGGGGAGGGAAGGAAGACTAACTAACGGAGAAACGGCCAAATAGATAAATATTCAGCGCCAGAGGGGGAGAGAGAGGGGGGCAGACAAAGGAAAAGAGAACAGAGAGGAGAAAGAAGGTGGGATGAATAAGATGGAGGCTGGAAGAGGTCAGCTTTGCAATTAGCAGTTCTGCTTACATTTCAAGAGACAGCCCAGGAAGTGTCAAGACCTCAATCCTGCTTCCATGTAACTACCAATTTTTCCTCTATTTGTCGGAGCTTCTGTAATCTGGGAGGTAGGAATCCCCCAGGGGCGGCTGGAAGGGGCAAATACTCGAGATAAAGTGCTGGGCGAGACCGCGAGGCCTAAAATAAGCAGGCTCCATCCCCCTCACCACCTCCTGGACATCAGAAAGGGAAGAGGCGAAGGCGGCGAGGGCTCCGCTCCGGGTATTTATCTACCTGATAATTTTCTAAACGCCCGGGAGCCAGTTATAATTTGGATGTGAAATTTAATTTGCGTCGGCTGGAGTAATTTATGATATTTTGAATTGATGTTCATACATCAATATCAATCGGGGCAGATTTTTACCACTTAGCGAGATCATCACACATTTAAAACCTGCACAAAATAAAATCGATACTTGATGCATTTACCGCAGATTGCCTGCAGCGCCGGCCGGGCAGCGCGGAGGGGCGCGCAGCGCGGCGCTGCCTGCGCGGGGCGGGGCGGGGGGCGCCGCGGGCCGCCCCCATTGGCTGGGACGCGGCGCTATGCAAATGACCACGTGCTGCGGGGCCGCCGGCGCCCAGGCGGGGCAGCGCCGGCCGAGGCCTCCCAGCCCCCGGCAGAGCGGGGAGCGCCCCGCGGAACCTGGCGCCGCCTCGGCTCCAGGGGCTGCGGAACGCTGGGCCACGGCCGTCCCTCCCCGACACCCACGGTCGCCCACTGCCTCCCCGGGCCGCGCGCCCCGTTTTGCCCCGGGGAGCCAGTTTCTGTAAGGTGCCGGCTTTCAGGTTGTATCGGAAAGGGAAGGCGGAATAATGAGGCTTTGTCTCCCTAACGGGATTACCGGGAGCCGGTTATGCGAGGGCAGCGCTGCGGCGGCCGGAGGGAAGGGGCGGTTTGGGGGCAGAAGCGAACAATAGGCCTCTCCGGGCCCGGCAGCTGGGCAGAGCCCGGCCGGCCGCCGGCGGAGCTGCCGCCTCCCTCCTGCCCGGCCCCGCAGCCGGGGCTGGCAGAGCTCCCCGGCCGGCAGCGCCACTGAGGGAATGCCAACAGACTCCGAAGCGAGGGGTTGTTTCCAGTATCGATCTATGCAAATGAGCGGAGATTCAGGTCGACCGAATTGTCGTAAAAATACGCTCCAAATCGAAACAAGTTCTCCTTAGCAATCGTTACGGGGATATTGGAAACACAAACTCCATCCTCCACTCCCGGGTAGCACCAGCAAGACGAGAGCTTTCTCCTGGCGGGGTAGTTGTTGAGGAAGGGAAGGAGGAAAGGGCATTTTCTGAGTGCCCAGACCTTTGAAACGGACTCCGCAGGAGTGGAAGCCAAGAGCGCAACGTCGTCCCAGCGGCGTGCACCGCAGGGCCGGCCGGAGAGGGAGGGAGACCCCGCCACGGGCCCTTCCTACCGCCGCATCGGCTCCAGAAGCGAGGAGGGTGGCGGAGAACAGGCGAGGAGCAGGGCGGCGGCGGCGCCGGAGCCCCGCACGGTCGGGAAGCCGTTCCCGCTTCCCCCCGTCGTGGTAGTCGAAAGCGCAGAACCATTTGTGCGTTTGCGAGCGGAAAGATTTGGCCCTTCCCGGTTTTTTGTCTGTGAAACGGCTCAGTGACCCCGGCTCCAACTCGGATTGACTGTCTTGCGTTCTCCAGGGACAAATTAATGGAGACCTATCACTTAATTAACAAACCCTCACTCGCGCGTATTAAACCCGGGCTCTGCGCTGGCAGCGCAGGCTGGCGGGCTCGGGGCGGCCGGGCACCAGGCGGGACGGCGGCCCCCGCAGACAATGCGGGAGCCGCGCTGGGAGCACACCGAGCCGGTGAACGCTGAGGGGTGCTGAGGCGCTGGAGCAGCGCGGAGCCGCGACACAGGCTGCCTGTCTCATGCAGAGGCATCCACACGAAATTCTAACTCCACGGCCTAATGATAATTACAACCAGTAAAAAAAAAAAAACCAAAACCCTAACCTAACTGTTCAGCCAACAGCGCTTCTCAGCCACCAGTCGCACGCCGGGCCCGCACCGTGTGTGGGGAACCCCCGCCCCAGCATTCGACCCCGGCCCGAGCAAGGGACACGGAGCGACGCCGGCCCGCAGCCCCGCCGGAGACTGCGACCGGAGCCCGCCGCCGCCCCGGGGCCGCCGCCCCCCGCACAAAGCAGGCGCACCGAATCCCCTCGGCGGAGCGCTGCCGCGGCTCCGCCGCACCCCTCCGCGGGCCGTACCGGGCCCGGCCGCTCAGACGGCCGCCGGTGAACGCGCTGCCGGCCGGCCGGCGCGGGTGTCGGCGGCGCTCCGTTACCGGCACGCCGGGCGCCGACCCGCCGTAGACGGGCGAGGCTGGCGGGCGCGCCCCGCCCGGGCGCACGGGGAGAGCCGGGCCGCCGCAGTGCGCAGCCCGAGCCCCGGCTCGGCTTTGTCTGGAAGCCGGGAGCGCGGCGCGCAGGAGCCGGCCGGGGCCAGGGGCGCGGAGCCTGGAGGGGGAGCGGGCAGAGAGGAGAAACGGAGCGGCGGAGGGGGGGACCGGGGCTGCTCGGCGGGGGCAGGCGGGGAGCGGGGCGGCCTGCCCAGGCCCGGGGCCCCGGCGTGCCCCGACCGCTCCGCAGCGGGCTCACCTGCCAGCCGCAGAGCAGACATCCGCTGAAACTCCGGCTCCTGGAGCCACTTCCACATCCTGCGGAAGGTCTCCCGGCCGGATTTGAGCTTGCTCCAAGGCTTGGGGTTCCTCAGCAGGTCTGAGAGGGTCCCTTGGGAGCGGCACAGCACCCTCTGGGCGAAGATAGCCTGGGGGATGCTGTACCGCTTGAGCTCGGTGGTGATCCTCTGAGCTACTTCTTTGGTATTGATTTCTTCCATTTGCCCTGAATTACTTCCACTGTTGACCTGCGAACCAGTTACAGAAGGGTTTTGCTCCCTGGCAGAGCCCAGGATCTGCCCGTGGCTCTGGGCGTTCAAGTGGGCATGGGGGTGGTGTGGGATCCCGTTGATAGGCACCATGCCAGCGGAGGTGGGGGTGAGGTGTTGGTCGCCATGCCTGGCTAACATGGCAGGGTGGTGGGCTTCAAATCCGTTTGGGGTGAGCATTTTCTCGGCGGGCATGGTGGCACTGGGGTGAGCGTAGTGGGGCAGCCCTTGCTGGGAGTTGTGGATGCTCCCCAGGCCCGATCCAGACAACGGAGAGAGGCTTTGCCCCATGCCGGTAACATCCTTATGGTAGGGGGTGTAGAGATTGTTCATAGACGCCAGACCCCTCTCGTCCCGCATGAGCGTGAAGCTGCCGCTCACGTTGCCCGGTATCCGCTGGTGGGGGTGGTGGTGGTGGTGATGGTGGTGGTGGTGGTGAGGGAACTTGTCCGAGACCGTCGAGATGGGAGGTAGAGGCTGCAGAGGGGTTAACGTGGTGTAGGTGCTGCTCATGCTCATGCCGGGGGGTGTCTCGCAGGCCATGGTCATGGTGGGGTGCAGGGGGCCCGTCAGCGCGTGGTCGGGCGGCCGGTGGTGGTGGTGGTAGTCGCCGCCGTCGAGGATGGACGCCATGCCCATGGAGCGCGGGTGGGCCGGCAGGTGGCTGCCGCGGTGGGCCACCGCGCTCCGGTGGTGGGGGCTGCCGCTCATCAGGTCAGCGGCGGCGGGCACCGGCTCATGGCTCACCCCGTGCAGATCGCCGATGTTCTCCATCGCCAGCTGCGCGTTCATCGTCGGCCGTGCGGGCGGCTGGACCGCACATCTATCTGGTGGGCGGCGGGGCGTCCCGGAGCTCTTCGCGGCGGCCGCGGGCCGGTTCTTCCCGCGGGCCGGCAGCGGCGGGCGGGCGCTGTGGGCTGGTGGCGGTGCTGCTGCTGCCGGGCTGGTGGCTGTTCCTTTTTTTTTTTTCCCTTTTTTTTTTGTAATTTATTTATTTGGGTTTTTTTCCTGTTGTTGGATGACGCCGTCGGTGGGTTTAGGGCCCCCGCTCCCTCAGGCCAGGCTCCGCAGCCGCGGCGGGTGTCTGGCCGCGTCCCTCGCCATCTCTAGCCATGGCTCTCACTGCGCTCCGCCGTTTGGACACCGCTCCGCTGCTGCAGCGGCGCGGCCGCCGGCCCGGCGCATGCGCGCGGCGCCCCCGCACCGCCCCCGCACCGCCCGCCCCCCGCCCCCCGTGACGTCACCGCCCCTATTAAGGAGGTGAGCCCCGCGCGGCAGCGCCCAGAGTTGGTGGTGCTGCGCTGTCCCGCGCCGCCACCCCGGGCCCTAGCGCCCCCCTCACCCCCCACCCCCCGCACCGAATGCCCACGGGCCCTAGCGCCCACCTCACCCCCCCACCCACCCACCCACCCACCCACCCACTCACACACGTTGCCGCCGGGCACAAAGGGCCGGGCCCGCACCCCGCCTCCACCGGGCGGCTCAAGGGTATTGGGGCCGCCCGCCCCGCCCCTTCGGTGACTCCACGTTTTCCGTGAGCGCGGAGCCTCCTCACCCTCACCTCACCGTGAGCTTCCGGGGCTGAGACCGCCCTGCCCGGGGGCGCCCGCGGGCCGTGCCCGCCGTGTGCCCCGCACCCCGCGCCGTGTCCCGCACGCCCACCGGCCCGGGGATCGCTCCCCTGCGCTCCCCTGCAGGGAAACTTCCCGTTACCTGGCCTGGGCACAGGAGCCGGGAGCCCCGCGGCGCTGCGTCCCGGGTCCAGCCGGGGTACCCCCTGCGCCTCAGCTCTCGTCCCCCCCCACCCCCTCAAGCTGTCGTCCCGTTGTCGTGTGTGTCGTTCCACCCTCACCCCCCCCGTCGCCGCCCGAGATCCCGCTGGGTCCAACCAGGCAAAGCGATGGGGAGGGACCCCCCCTCCAGCCCCCGCCGGGGACGCCGAGCGGCCCGGGGCCAGTGCCCGGCGGTGCAAGGCGAGCATATGCCCCGAAGAGCCCAGCAGCCGGACGTGCCTCTGGTTTTCTTTTATTTTTTTTCCCCCAAAAGAAAGAGGAGGAGAAAGAAAAAGCAAGCCCACCCGCCAGCCCCCCTCGTTAGCTAAGGTGCCTTTATGCTGGAAGAAAGGGCAGATGTGCCTATTGTTCGCCCATTAACAATAACGAACCACGCCGGGCAGAGTGCAGCGTGTGCGCGGAGCCGAGCGGCGGGAGGGACGGGGCTCGCCGCGGGAGAGCGGCGGGGCCGCCGCCGGGAGCACCGGGCGGGCAGCGCACAAAGGCCGCCCCGGCCGCCGCCGCTTCCCCCCGCTCCGCCGTCGGGGCCCGCGGGAGCTCCAGCGCGCCCTGCGGAGCCGTCTGGGCCCCTCGCCCCGGCGAGGCCCGGGGACAGCAAGCAGGTCCCTGCGCGGCGGGGCTCGCCCCGGAGGCCGGGCGTCTTTGGCATGGAGAGGGAGACAGGGCTGGAGCACCTGCCCCGGCCGAGCCGCCGCCGGTGGGACGCGGAGCGAGAGCACACCGTTCCCCTGCGCGGCTCCCCGGCGCGACCCGTGCCGAGCCGGTAACGGGGGTCCGTCACCCTTCCTTCGCTTCGCCTAAAGCTCTGAGGGGCCTTCCCTGCTGGGAGCCCGGAGCCCGCTGCTAGCGGGCCACCAGCCCCACGGGGAATGCGGGCTGCAGGAGCAGCGGCTGTAACGGGTCCTGGGGGGAGAGTCAGCCTGGGAGCCAGCTGAAATTAAACCCCGGGGTTATTTCTCGGGGAGCTGTTTCCCACACTTCACGGCCAAGGCCTGCGGAGGTTCCCCCCCGTGCGAGGGCTAGCGCACCGCCCGGGAGCCCCGGGGGCCTCGCTGCTTCATCGGCTCCGCTCGGCTCCGCTCCTGGAGCTGGAAGTCCCGCGGTAGCGCCTGAAACGGGGGGCGCGGAGGGGCTTGGGCTGGGAGCCCCGCCGTCGGAGCCCGGCCTCACTCCGCTCCTGCCCTGGAGTGTGTCCACGCGTGTCCTCCCCACGGGATGCGAGTGGTGGTGTCGTGCCCGTCGTCCCGCACCCCCGCCCCGCAGCCGCCCGCAGTGAGCCCCGCAGGTGAGCGGGCGACCACCCACTGCCCGCCTCTCGCCCAGGCACGGCCGTACGTCGCGGTCCCCCGTGGGGTGCTCACGGAGGACCGTGCCCTGGGAGACCGGCGTGGGGGCCGCTGTCCGGGACCGGCCATGTACGTGTGCGTGGCTGCGTGTGCGCAGCCTGTGCGGGTGTGTGTGCGGTCGGTCAGCCAGAAACAGCCCCAGACGTAGGGCAAACTGGCAGGAAACTTCTAAAATCACAGCTATGTACTAAACATGTTGGGTGGACGGCCCTAGAAGCGAGCATCGTGAGCTTTTTTTCTCTATAAAATCAGAATTTCCACGGCGGGTTTATCTGTTTTCTGCAATTAATACACACACACACACACGTACGTATTTGTAAGATTTCAGAGCCGTAGAACCGCGTCTCCCAAAGACATCCGTTGCTCTCCTCCGTTCATTTTCCCTGGGTGCACGAAGCTCCTCAGTATTTTATTTTGCGCTAAAAAATGCGTACAGATCCCGCACAGTTCCTACCTCCCCGGTCACTCCTCCACCCCTAAACGCTTCCACATCTCTCTGAATTTTTGTTACATTAACGTTAGCAGTGTCTCCATTTCTTACAGCGAGGGACAGCTGGGGAAAGGTGCATCTGCGAATGAAGAAAAAAGAGACCCGAAACCTCATCAATGATCTCAGGAAATGTTTAGGATAAAATAAAACAAAATTATCGGCTGTGATTGTTTCCCAGGCCAACGCCAGTGGTGCCACGGATCTAATCGAAACGTTGTCATCTTCTTCATTATCAGTATCTGTTACAATTTACAGTGTAATTAAAAATATTTTATCTCCACGCGTTTAGCGATTGGTTACCAAAGCAAACATCATAGCGAATACAAGTTATTCCCCCGAGTTTGTAGGAAATTACAGCATCAAATTTTTCTTCAAGAAAGGAGGGTAAAGCCAACCCTGCACAATTTGGAGAGTCCTGTGACATGCCGGCCTCTGTCGGGGTTCAATCTCGAACCTTAGAAAAGAACGGCCGTAGCTTCGCACCCACCTCCCCCCAGTCCTACGCGCAGCTTTTTTTTTTTAATTTTTTCCCCGTTACTTTCTGGGGGCATCCCCACGATGAAGCGGCCCTGGTGAGCAAAAGCCGCCAGTGCGGAGGACAGCGCAGGATCGACGGGCCGCGGTTCCCCGACGGCGCCCGGGCCCGGCTCGGCCGCAGGGTGCCCCGGGACCCCCCGACGGGCTCGCAGGGGCCCGGGCCCGGGAGGCCGCACACCGCCCCTGCTGCCGGCCGTCGGGGGTGCCCGGCCGTGGGCTCCCCTCGGCGCGGACCCCGGCACGGTCCCCCCGCGGAGCCTCCCGCCCCGCCGGCGGAGGGGGGAGCGCCGGGGAGATCATTTCGGTGCGCTAATCAATTACTGCTTGTGCAGTCAAGTACCATATATTTAACAGAATAATCGTTACCGCCCTTAAGTCTTTATTTGATCAGCAGATACTCGGAGCGGACTTAAAACGCAACTTTGCTTGTTTGAATTGCGTTGCGTGTGTGTGCTTTTTAAATCCGAGATAATGACACCATGAAACGGCCGTAATCTCCCGCCTGACGCCAGCAAACACCGCACGGGCAGCGGGACTCGCCCGGACGGGGCGGCCCGGCCCGGGGCAGCGACCACACCGTGCCGGAGAGCACCGGGCAGAGTTGGTTTTGGTTTGGTGCATTTTTTTTTTATTATTTATTGTTATTATTTTCCCTCTCTTTTCTTCTAAAATTTTAACTACTTTTTTTAAATGGCGTGCGTGCGCGCTGCCGCCGTCCGCGCCTTCCCGTCCATGCGCGGCTCTCCCGCGCCTCCTGCGCGGTGACAGCTTGCGGCACCCCGGGTCCCCTCGCACGGGGGAGCGTGTCAAAGGTGACGCTCGAAGGCTCCCAAAGCCAACAGCTGCCGGGGGGGATTAACTTTTCCAGACTTTCCCCTGTCGAGCTTCTTGGAAACTTGCTTGGTGACAAAAACATACACATCTGTCGGGGGCAGGCAGAGAAAAGAGGGCTGCTCCGGCCGGGGCAGGGGGGGAGGGCCGCCTTCAGGGAAGCTGGGGCGCCGCAGGGGCTCGCTGCGGGTGCCCGGCTGCCGGGGGGGTCCCGGCTGCCCCCCGCACCCGGGCGGCGGCAGCGCGGCGGCCGCGCTCCCTCCCCGCCTGCCAGGCAGCTCCCGCCGCCCGCCCCAGGGCGCGGGGGTCCCCCTCGGCTCCCCTGGAGCCCCCCCGGGGCGGATGCCTGCCCGGGCCGGGGGAGATGGAGCGGGGAGCGGGGCACCGGGAGCCCCGCGGGCTGCAGGGCGCTGCCCCGGCCGAGCCGCCGCACTCCCTCCCGGCAGCCACGCTCTCCCTCACCCCCCGGAGCAAACCGCAGCGCTTGTTAATGAAGGAACTTATGGAAGATTGCAAAAACACCGTAAATAATTTAGCATTGTATTTCAGGAAAAAAATAGCTTTCTTAAATCATCTCCTCAATATAACTTGCAGACTTACAGTATGGCCCTGGTAAGTCTAAATTTTTAAAGTAGCAATATTCAAAGAGACAGAGATGTCTGTATTAATTATTTATCCGCTGGTGCCTTCCTTCGTTTCTAACTTATTATTAATTAGGCGCCTCTAGTCTTTCGCAGAGAGCTCCGCAGAGCCAGTTGCAGCTTTAAATATGAATTAAAAGCAAATCCAAGCTACTGTAATGCGAAAATTATTCCGTGTCTTCTATGGCAGAGATGAATAGCTGCGCAGATCAATACTGTGAAGCTATGCTCCAAACGACAGGGTTATTGATAGCTTATATTAATGATGTTAATGATGGAAAAAGGAAAACAAGAACCCGACCAACTTATAAACTTTTTATCTGCTGAAACCCCGCAATCAAGCGGACAGGAGCATGAATTAAGGAGGCTGCAGATAATAAGGACATTATTTATGAAACCGGATAAATGACTTCTGATAGTTTGAAGCGTTTGAACCCTCCGCCGCCGCCTCGGAGGCAGGCTGGGACCGGCCTGGCGCAGCCCATCGCCGGGGCGGCCCCGGGGTGGGGGGAGGGATTCACGCGTGACCCACGCGGTGGCGGCCGCGGCGGTGTGCGCCCCGTGCCTCAGCTCCTGCGAGGGTGCCCTGGGAAGCCCGCGGGAGAACACCCCGCGGGGTGGGAAGGACCCGCTCCCCGGGGACACCCACGGCCAGCCCGGCCCGGCCGGCGGCCCGCGGAGCCTCCCCCCGCGGCACGGGCGGCCCTGCTTGGCCGGGGCAGAGATAAGGGGAACGGGAGGAAGGGGGAGGGGGGGCGCGTCCCAGGCCTGGAGCTGCTGCCCACGGGCACTGCGGGCACGCGAGGCCGGCCCGGGCCCTGCCGCTCGTGGGGCAGCACCTGCCGTCGGGGCCCGGGGCCCTTCCCGCGGCCCCGGCTGTGTCGCCCGCAGCGGGCCGGCCCCGGGGCGGCGGGGTCCCTCCCGCTCCCCCGCGGTACCCCGAAACCAAACGGAGCCTCCTGCCCTGCGCCAGCCGCGGGTATTCAAATACACACACGGTAACACAATAGGGATCAATAGCACTCCAGCGAACACTATTAATCTGGTTTATTATTTAGGGAAAGGTGCTATTAAAAGCCCCGCCGGTGGCTCCGAGGTGACGCTCCGCCAGCCCCCGGGAAGGGCACCTGCCCGCGCAGGCAGCACGTGGCCCTGAGTTATCAATTAAGGCAGGGACACATTTTAATCAGGCAGGGCTGCTCGCAGCGCCCTGGGTTTCTGGGCTGAGGTCTTTATTAGTTACATGTATGAGCGAATATAGTCGCTCATCTTTTTTTTTTTTTTTTCTTTTTTTCTTTTTTTTTTTCCTCCTCCCCCCCTCCTTTTCATTTTCTCCTTTTTTGCTCCCCTTACCCGGGTGCCAGACCCAGGGCTCCATAAGCTGTTCCCCGCTCTAATTAATTCCTATTAGACATTTTCCCGCACAATGCTCTCCAGTGCCTGTCTTCACACATTTTATAAAATGCTTTGTCTAGATACCGTCTCAGATATGCACAGTCAAGCTCATAGGTAACATTTTTTCAATGCTTTGAAAAGCTGCTGTCTTTAAGCAGGTTTTTTTTTTTTTTTAAAATTTTCAAATTATTATTTTTAGAAACAGCTTCCGCCAGGAGAAACTCGCACTTGTTTCCAAAAACAATTCACAGCAGATAGTGTAGATATCACTTAATTCCTACAGAAATCAATGTGAAAATTAGATTTATTGGCTACTTACATTGTTAAAAATGACAAAGTGCTGCCTTTTATTTTCATAAAACCAGAGAAGACCGAAAATCATTTAATAAAGGAGCCACCTAGTTTAATTTCACTGTAGGTCTCTTGCATCGAAACCAATTATTCGAGCCTCTCCCTCATAAACTTGCCTTCCATTCTAGTATTAAGGACAAAAATAATATTCTCAAAGAGAGTTAAAATAGTAGCATTTATTTGATGGCCGTAAAACCTTTCACGCCGGTAGCTGAAAGGCACCGTGTAAATGAAACAGCACCCGCCCTTTCGAATCGCCTGCTGTCCCCTATTAACCGCACAGGTCTGTTGAATTCTCTTTGCATTTTTTGAAGCAAAATGCACCCCCCTCCCCCCCCCCCCCCTTTTTTTTAAAAAATTATTTATTTGGCGTTCTGGGGAAAAAAGGGGGAAAGCCAAAGGGACGGCGAGAGGACGGGCTGGCCGCCCAGCGCTGCCAAGGCGGCGGGGCCGGTCCCCCGCCCCGCTACTTGTTGGTTTGGTTGCGGGGGAACGAAATCGACGGGCGGGGGCGGCCGGGCACACCCCCCCCGCGGGCAGCCCTTGCACGCCGCGGCACCGGGACGGCCCCGTGCGCGCCGTCGGGCCCGGCGCCGTCGGGGGTGCGTTGCCCTCCCCGCCCGGCCCCGCCAACGGGCACCCCGGCAGCGGCCCCGGGAGCGACCGGGCCGGCGGGCACGGAGCCGGGGCCCGCGGGGCTCAGGCAGCGCCCAGCTGCCCCGCTCCGCGGCCGCGCAGCACCGCGCCTCTCCGCTTCTCGCGTCGCCGGGATTTAGGATTCGCGCCCCGACCGGGGAGAGCGTCGATAAAATTCTCCGTATCAAATGAGCAATCATTTGTTGTGGTTACGTGTTGGGTAATGAAAGATGTTAGCGGGATCAATAAAAATGAAAACACTTTTACTTACATCTTGAATTACTGTTTTAAGGGGTGAGCTGTGGTGATGCAACAAACCAGAGAAAGATCTACAACCATCAAATGTCTTCAAATGAAGCCGGAATGAACGCGTGTCCCCCCGGGCTCCCCCCTGCTCCCGCCTCATACCCCGGAGGTCTGCGCGCCCCGCGGCCGGCTCCGCTCGGCGCAGCCACCGCTCCGCTCTGTTACTATTTTGAAAGGAAAACTGCCATCTTCGGGGGTGTCTAAAGGTCAAATAACAGGTCGTAGCCCGAGGCAAATGGGAATTTTAGAGAGACGCGGAGCCAGCCCGCTCCACGGCATCTAAAACCTTTCCCTTAGCTGTCGCTAAATAATAAAGTATCTCCGTCTCTCCATCATTTTTTCCTGTGTACAGCGACACGGCGGACACGCTCAGGCATCCGTGCGACCGGTCTCTACAGCGCACGAACCTGCGGAGAAACCAGCCCGCAATCGATTCCCCCGATCCGCGAGAGCCGTGGTACCGCTCTCCATCCCGACTAAAGCACAAGCGGGGCCCTGGTTAGCAGGAAATTATCGGGATCGATTTCGGGGCCATTCACGCTGAATTTAGCAAGGAGCAGCCCCAAACATGGAGGCTGCCGGAGCTCCGGGACCGCTCTCGCCTCGGACGCGCCGGCGGGCTGCGGCCGCTGCCTGCGCCGGGCTGCGCGGCGGCGGAGCGGGCGCGGACGGTGGGAAGGGGCCCGGCGGCGGGCGGCGAACGAGCCGGTCCCAGCCGCGGCCCCACGCCGGGGAGCGGCAGCGGCTCCGCGGGCGCGGAGGCGCCGGACAAGGCTCCCTCCCTCGCTCGCCCGAACCCCGCTCCGCGGGCGCGGGGCAGGCTGCGGCCCCCGCTCGCCGCCGGCCCGCCCGCTGCGCGCCCGCTGCGCGCCCGCGGCCGCTGCGCCCCGCCCCGCCCCGCCCGCGGCCCTCCGCCCGCTCCGTGCCCCGCTGGGCACGCTTACCGCGCCGTCCGCCGCACGCCGCCGGGACGGGCATCCGCTGCGGGCTCACCTCCTAGGTTTGCCCCCTAGGAGGAGAAAAATCATAAAAAAAAAAAAAAATCTATCTGCATAATTTCAAATGAGAACGAGAAGAAGAAAAAGAAGAAAAAGAAGAAAAAAAAAAGCAACTGCCGTGGCTGCCACGCCAGTCCCATTAAAAAATAAAGCACCAAACCCTCACAAGGTGTAGGAGAGATCTTTTATTGGACCAACTTAAACGGAAGAATTTACAGCCAGAATTACACGTTCTTCATCAGCCCAACACGCACCAGAGGCAGAAGCATTGCCAGCACTTTGTGTCTTCCCCGGGTCTGCAGGAGCTGAGCTGCTTTTGGTGGAGGTGGGGAGTGGGAGAGAGGACAGACCCTCTTTCCCCCCCAGAGAGCCTCAGTTTGTGGCTTTGGTAAAAATAAAAATAGGAAGTAAAAAAAACCCCAAAAAACCAAAAAAACACCACACCAAAAACCCCACAACGAAAAATCTCTCCAGCGCCCCATTTTGCTCCATCTTTAAGTCCAGTCCAGGATCAATTCTCTCCCTTACATCCCCAGTCATAAACAAACAGCTTCCAGCTAAACCTTTTAAAGGTTAAAAGGAACAAAAAATAGAAATAATAATCAAGGCCTTTTTTTTTTTTTTTTTCCTTCTCCTTCTGCTTGTTGGACAGCGCATTTTGGTCAGTCTAGCCTTGCATTTAGGGATGCTACTTGCATTTGAATAGCTGCCTGGCTGGTTATGGATCGGGAGGCTATGAGAGGAATCAGTATGCAAATTGGTTCAGTTACAATCGAAGGGTTCGATCTGGAGAAGGTGCCTGAGCGGAAGTCGCTGTCAGCCAGCGGTGCATTAGGCTGCCATTGCCTGCGCCGTCTGGGCCTGCTCTCCTTTTCCCTCACCCTTTTTTATGCTTGTGTACAGGTTTCTCCGGCGGTAATTAAAACATACACACAAATCAGGGGCTGCTGCATATCACGTTGGTGCCTTTTGCAGGCTGCGGGCGCGGGGAAAGGGGGAGTGGAGAGAATATATCTCTGCGCTGCTGGGGTTATTATTATGCAGCCAGGGTGAGGCGATCAGTGAAATAAAACATTTATAAATGGTTTCGTGCTTACAGTAGGAGAGGTGGGCCGGGGGGGCCTCCCGGGCGCTGATCACACAGTGCAGGCTGCAAATCGATAACCCTTTCCTTGTAATCCCAGTAATTGTGGGAATCACGGCTCCCTGTTAAAGGGACAGCGGGCTCCAGCGGGGGCTGCGCTCGGCAGCCGGGGGGCACAGCCCCTGCCCCCGCAGGGCCACCCAGGCCTGCCTGGCTCTGCCTGGAAGGCAGTCAGCAGGGCGGCGGGCAGGAGGCAGGGGCAGGCTCTGGCCCCACCAAGGGCCACTTCCACAGGCCCCTGTGCGGTTGCAGTAAGGCCCCTGCTGTCACCTGTGGCATCCTCCACTCAGGGCAGGACATGTCCAGCACCCCCGGCTTGAGGCATGGCAGGGGGAGAGAGCAGGCAGGGGAAGGGGCTGGCCGCAGTACCTGGGCTCCCTGCGGCTGCCGCACATCCCAGCGGCTCAGCCCAGCTCCTCGCCTTCCCCGGCTCTGGCACTGCCAGGAGCAGCGGGAGGCCTTGGCCACTCCGTCCCGGTCTGGTATCACGGATGTAGTGATGTTCTGTTGCATGGCAGAGGGATGGGAAGAATGGGTGAGGTGCTGGGGCTGGGCTGGCCCCCCAGGGCTCCCCAGTGCAGCACCCCACGCCCAGCCCTGCCCGCTGCCCCGTCCCCATCGATGTGCTGGGCTGGGCAGTGGTGCCACGCAGCCTCGGGGGCAGCCGGCGCGGGGGGTGTGTGGGCAGGACCGCCAGGGACGTGGGGCCCTGCTCCTGCCCTCTCCCTGCCGCTGACCATCTGTCATTCAATTAGGGCTGGGAGGCAGCTGAGGGGCTGTGGGGAGCGGGGCTGGGGGTCAGCGACCCTGTGCACAACGGCCTGCTGCCTTGCAGACGAGAAAAAGTTCAAATGTTAAATGCTCTCTGGCCCCAGCTCATCCAGGGCACTCTCCTTTGCAGGCAGCGGAGGGGTGAAGGGCATCCGTCATTAGCACTTAGATTTCAGCTCCGAAGCTGACCCTGCCTTCTGTTGGGGGATTTTGGCCTGAAAAGCCTTAACCCTTCCAGGGCATCCCGCACCCTCCTCGGCCCCGTGTGGGCAGCCCCAGGCTGGTGTTGCCTGGCTGTGCTGCTCCCTGCAGCCCCCCTGGCGGCCTGGGGCTGCTCCCCTGGCACTGGGTTTGGAGAAGAGGAGAGATCCCCACAGCCCTGCCCCGTGGCCAGCCTCTTCCCGAACCCCACCAAAGGGCTAAGCCAGGGCAACAGGTCTCGGTGCCAGCAGGGAGCCACACTGTGGAGCCCTGATGGAGGCAGAATGCATGCCCTGCCCACCTACGGCTGCATCTCCTGCGGGGTGCCTGATACCCCTTCCCCTTCTTACAAACAGACCAGAACAAATTGATGAATTGAGCTTTCACTATGCTAATTTGGACATTATAAATATTTAACTATCAACCCTCAGCCAGCCAGAGAAGGCTCCACTCTTCTTTACATGCCACTTAATCTAAAGTAAATGTTTGCCCCAGAAGTGGCTGGGGCAATCTGAGCATCCCATTCCCTGCTCCTTCCTCTCTCAGGGGAGCTGAGTGAGTGCAAAAGGGGGGGATCTTGTAGTGTTTGACTCATTTCTGAGAGCCTCCCTGATGGCCTTCTCGATTTGGGCATGCTAAGAAGCTAAGTGGATGCAGAGACACAGCATTGCTCTGGCTAGGAGGATGCTAACACTGTGCTCCAGCTCTGAGAGGGTCTCTGGTCACACCATCCAACATCAGCGCTGTTTGTCCTGGAGCAGATTTCACATATATTCAGAGAGGGAGAGACTCCTGACTTGGGATTAGGGCGACGAAGAATGAGTTTCCACTTTCAACGGGAACTGGCTCCTCCGCCTCATGCAAGCTCATGTTTATCATTCCAGTAGGATAGTACCTACTAAGAGAACCCCCATGGCCTTATTTCTGAGGACAGATTATATACCCCTCATGACATCAACATCTGATAAGTTTTCTTGTTTGATACACTTACCGTTTGCTGCTGAAGGGGAGTAGTTTTCTCTTTCAATGAGGCAGCATGTCACAAGTACTTGTTAATGATTGCAGAGCCTTGGTTTTTCTGAAGGGCTTGAGCAGCTGTTTGGCACCCTTGGCTGGAACAATTTTACAAGGTATTCACCTTGGAGGCTGGAGGAGCAAAAGAAAATGTCACTCAGTGGTGCAGGGGTCTGTGGGGCTTCAAACAGCTCAGCTGGGCTTGTCTGGCAGTTTTAAAGCATTTGTGTGGCAGCTGTGCCACTCACCCAATGGGTCAGGCCTTGGGAAGCTGCCTTTCTGGTTTTGAGCTCTGTTAATTTGTTAATGAGAAGCTTATGGTTACTTATTCTGACTCTGTCTCTCACCTGCTAGCAAAAAGTGAAGTTCTTCTTTAAGGAAGGGTGTGCTGGCATTTTGGTACCCCCCTCAGGCTAGCACCCTGTGCCACCTCACAGCCAGGGCTCACAGCCCCACGCGACAGCGCCCTGCCTGAGCACAGAGTGTGCCACGATAAGGTGAAGGCTCATATCGTGCTAGGTGTGTCAAGAAAGTATGGGAATAACTGGGTTGTCATTACCTGAGAGTGAACAGGGACTTGACATCAATCCCTAGACACAAGAACAGGAAATCACGTTCCGGAATGATCCTGCATATCTGGGTAGCTTCCCTCCCACCCTCATCCTCCAGTTATTTAGAAATGCAGGGGCTGGTGGTGTATTTTTGTGCTCACTTGTTCTCCCTTGCCCAGGACAAGTTGGCAGCAGCCTGGTAAGGTGCTGGGGAAAGGGAAGATCCAGCCGGGGAGACTGCCCTAAGCTCAGGCTGCAAAAGAGGGATGGATGCTGCACCAGAGATGCAAAGCACTAGTTACTTTGCTACAGGGTCAGATATTGGATTATCAGCAAAAGTTAATCCCAGTCACATGATAGATCTTACATTTGCTGTCATAAAATCTATCATTATTTAATAGGCATGGAAATCAAATTCTTCTGTGGACTATGAAGCAGGAATCTTTTAAAAATGTCTGTTTACCACCACAGACAACATATTGATCATTAGTTTTGAGACCTCACAGACAATTCGGAGATGTGTGTGAACACAAGCTGGCAGCTAGCTTTGCTGTACTCACTGTCCAAAATCAAACCCCTCCAAATGGCTGCGCACCCAGCTTTCCAAGCAGGTCAGTTTTAATTACTTTAAAGACTAGTGTTTTGTTAAAGACAAATAACAAGGAAATTGTATGGCCTCAACCTGCCTTTAGTTGTGCTGCTGTTTGCAGTGATACTGACAGGTATACACAGTGAGGAGATACACTCCTGCCTTTTGCCACAGAAGAAAAGCTACCTTCTCTGGAGGCGGCTGACCTGGTATTTACCAGTGCAAACAGCCTCATTTATTCTGGCAGCATGAAGGGGCTGATTTCATCCTAACTTGAGTCAATGCAAATTGTTTCCATGGTATTAGGGGAACTGAGCTGGGTGGAAGGTGGACCAGTTTTTGGGGTTTTTTTTGCTTTTCAAAGGCTACAAATACTGTTTCCGTCCTTCAGCCTTCCCATTTCTGCCACAGGATCCCTGGATGGGAGCTGTGGGATGAAATTGAAAGGAAAAGTCACAATGCTGAGGCGGGGCATGTGGGAACTCCAGCGGGTTACAGCATTGTCCCAGCACCCGGGCTCCTCCAGTGGGTGACAAAGGGGTCACGCCTCTTGCCATGACATGCCTCTGTGCCATGCGAGGTAGTTCAAGTCATGAGAAAGAGCTCTCCTGGGTAAGGACTATTAACCGCAGGTGACTTGTGATGTGCACTCCATTTCCTGATAGAGATGCTAAGCCATTTCACATAGATTGCAATACAGCATTTATAGAAGTCTTTTTCCCAGTCCACATTTGTGGATGCCTCGGGGCACTCCATGAGCTGCCACAGCTCCATGGTCCCCAGGCTGAGGCCACTGTGTCCCTGCCAGCCAGTGGCACTGCTGTGACACCCTGGCACCAAGGAGAGCGGAGCAGCCGAGCGCTATCTCCCTCTAGCTTGAGAATTCACACAGTCTTTAATCTGCTCATATTTTAAAGTGTGGGGATCCCATAAATCCTTCCACATCTGGGATCGCTTGTAATGGCCAGTGTCAGGAGTTTACAGAGGAGCTTTCCTAAGATCTAGCGCCCAGAATCAATAGCAGCTGCAATTCCAGGCAGGGGGATAGGTTGAATCCTGATTTGATTCTCAGGTGTTTTCAATTGTATTGCCAGCAAAAAATTATTGTTGTTAAGCGATACTGCTGGTCTGCTTGTGCCTTTTGAAGTTGCCTTTATTTCTTTGAGCTCAGATTCCTTGAGATCTTCTTGCTGCTCCGTCCCCAAACCCTCATGTATCTAATAAACCTGACAGCTTCCCAGCAGATGTCTCCATCTTCTCCTTTATTGAGGAGACAGACTTCACTGGAGAGTGCATCTTAGCATGTGGGGCCAACACAGGCTCTTCGAGAGCCCCCAGAGGCCCAACTCATCTGCTCCAGCCACGAAGGAGCAAGCGGACATTGCCCAGCAAATCCAGGCAGGATTTGAAACGTCCAGGAGTTCACATTCCCTTAATTTTCCATTTTCCCTCTTGCTCTTGCACAGTGCAGCTGACAACATTAGCTCCCATCTGCCTGGAAGCATGCATGCTGCTTTGGGCTGAATTTTTGGAGGTTTCAGCCACCTCATGTCCCTATGGGGACTGCCCCTCATCATTAGCATTGTTCCCCTTTCTGTCTGTGAGGAGCACTGCCAGGGAGCACCAGGAAAATGCAGCCAGGAGGAAAGGGCTCCGTTGTGTAGCGTGCCTTTGGCCTTGGTGGTGTGGGTGCTGGCCAGGCTTGCTGGCCAGCCTCTGCCCTCTCGGCAAGGCCTTTCCTTCAGGTCTAGGCTCAACTGCAGACAAGCTGGGGCCAGAGTCCCTTGGCTATCCCAGTTTGCTCTGAAGTGCCTACATCTGAATTCCTTGTGAGTGGAAGAAAGGAACATGGAGGTGATGGGCAGCATCTGTAATAGGAAATTGCTGTCTGCAGATGTGTGTGTGAAGGAAAGCCTGTGTCAGACAATGGTATCAAGGGATAAATTCCACAAGTGAGTGAATCCATCTGAGTGTAAGACACAGGTTGTGCATTTTCCTCAAGAAGGAGCTGAACAGCTTCAAGGACATCCATCCACTTTATGAATGACATGGTTTCCCTAGTGTTGCCCATGCTTATTCAGTAGGAGAGAAGACAACAGGCAAATAAACAGAAATCTGGCTCATCTTGGACTGTTTTGTGAATCCTTACTCCCTTTGCACTTAGGTGGAGCTATGCTGGGAGATTTGCTTGAATAAGGAGCTTGATTACATTCCTCTTTCAAAGGAGCAATGTGAGAGTGTCCAAGCTGAAACACCTTCTGGAAAATGCAGCCTTCTCTCCTGGCTTCCTCTGCGGGTGGGCGGTGTGCAGTGGGAGATGCTCCAGCTCCTTTAGAGCAAGGCTTTGCCCATTGAATACAGCGGAAAGCAGCTTGTTACTACCTCTAAGAACAGAAATTTATCCTGCCTTTGCTCTGAGCAAATGGAAATCTGATTGCTCTTTCTAATCTTCCCCTGTACACCTGGTGTTGCAGGGACCAGCGACAACCTGGCCCTGATAAAGACTTCAAGAGTGGACCTATTATCTGTATCCCAGAAACACTCCGATCATGTGGGAATAGTTAAAGGTAAGAAAATATATAACAGGTCATCTGTCTTTCAGCTATAGTCAGCTCAGAGGTGGAAACAGATTGACACAGCTGGATGCAGCCATCACGCTGGAGCCTGCAAATGCCGGCCAGCAGCGCTGCAGCAGGCACTGAGCGCAGCCCGCGCCTTTCCCTGGAAAGCCGTTTGTCTGCGAGGGGTTTGGCCGTCGGCTTTGGAAAGCCCAGCCAAAACGCTGGGGTGCTTTCTGCTGAGCCTGCTCCAATGAGTTGGTGAAACCTAAGATGGGGTTTGGTTCTCTGTCCTGTGGGCAGGTGACCGTTCCTTGATCCGGCAGCTTCTGCGGCCCCTGGCACTGCCCTGAGGCCAGTGCTTGCTGGCAGAGGCAGGGAGCAGGTGGTGCCTGCGGTCCGGGGCTCTTGGGCATTCAGGGAACGCAGATCCTCCCAGCCACCCGGCCCTGATGCTGCGGAAAGAATTGCCCTGGGAAGCAGCCGGATGCCTGAGAGGTGCAAGCCTTCATCTGCACGCTGCTCTCGGGTATTTGCTCCTACACGGTATTGTTGTGGGCAGGGTGTAACCCCTGGCCTCCAGTGCAGACGGTTGCATGAAAACAATTAATCTTTTGGAGAGCAGCAAATGGAAACATTAGCGCCTCGACCCCAGCACAGGTAAGCATCACTGCCCGGTGCAGACTTGTGTGCACAGGGAGCTTTTGCTGACTGCTAGCTTTTGGAGGCTGGTGGGTCTGTAAGGAAGGGCAGAGAACGCTGGAGACAAAGCAGCACATTCGTCCGAGGCGAGCACTGGGGCAGGAGCCCCGAGGAAAGCCGGGGAGCCCTGCTGGGTGCGGGCTGGCCGAGGGGCTGGGAGAGGCAGGCAGCAAATACCCCTTGCTCTGATTCCTGCTGGGGAAAAGGCAGCAGGACACGGCTGTTTGCTCCTGGCGGATAACCTGGAAGCTATCTGACAAATACCCCATCTTCACCTATTTCTTATCCCAGGGGGAGTCGACCATCTGTAGTTTTGCTAGCTGTGCTGGACAGGAAGGGGTAGTTCATTAGCAATTTATACGTTTGGTTTGCCTCCTAAAATGGATCCTTCCAGCAGCAGGGATGTGTCATTTCCCCTTTGAGATGCTCCTGCTTTCCCAGCAGTGAGTCCCGAGCCAATCACTCTCAGTTTGAGCTGGAGTTACCAGCGTATGTAAATGACGTAAATAAGCTGCAGGAGTAGGGTCACATAACCATTTTGTTAGGTCCTGCCTACCGTTTTGTTAGGTTCACGGATTCTGACAGAATATTAGCATGTTTGCATATGTAAATGTGTTAAAGAGAGCATCAGCTGAGGGAATACATTAAACTCAGTCATCCTTCCAAGCTGATTTAATCTGACAGCACCTCCACTAAAAAAATAAAAAGCATCAGTTTTCCCTTTGTGACTTGATGTACAGTAATTAGCTTGTTAGAGCAGGAAACACCTCCTTTCATAATTGATTTTGCACCCCTTTTACTTGGATATCTCTGACAAGCTGTTTCTAGTTCCCCAAGGACACCATCAGTACTTCCCCTGTGTTTGGAATTTCATGAATGTGAATAATGAATATGATTTATCCCTCCCACACTCCCATGCACGGATAATATATGTAGCCAATTTGTGAACTGGGCCTTGCATCAGAAAGATCGGTGTCAAAGTATTAACAGTGCAGTGACCAAGCGTGCGCAGGAACTGGGGCACAGCTAGGCAGTGATTTTCTGGGCATTAGCGAGATGGGAACAGGTTGCACCATGTGTTTGTCCACCGGGGAGGAAAAAAATGGAGGAAGATTTTCTGAATGGCCTTGTGTATCTAAGTTAGCATGCCAAATTGGTTGCTTATTACAGCTGGCACAGTGCCTTAGTGGGCTAATGTGTTAATAATGTGTAATGTTTCTCTTAGGCAATGGCACCACTCTTCATTAGCGCTCCTCAAGCCCTGTCACCGTTGCTTAGCTCGACATTTTGTTTCTGATGTTCGAGTGAGGGTATTTGAAATCAGGATTTCAGATCTGCTAACACATGTCACACACTCTTTAAAAATGGATTTTAAAAGGGCCTCGATAATTTTATGGCTACTAATAACATTTGTAGCTATGTGAGCTAAGCTAATGATAAGAGTAATCAAATTTCATGTTTCACGGCATAAAATGAGCAACTGTAGGGGTCAGGAAGGTATTCACTCCCTGCCCTCCTCCCCTGGGAACCACCGTCTTTTCCAGTTGGTTCAGTAGATGAGCAGTGTTTGAGATGTGAAATAGCACAGCGCTGCAGGAAAGTTCAGGCTTTCGTGCTGCACAGAGCAAAGGATCTTACACGGGTAGGAATTCTGGGTTTGGTTGGTAAACGGAGTGAAACGTTTGAACGATATGTTTGTTCCACACCAACTACCTTCTGTGTCGGCATCAAATGCACAGGGCAGGTTGTCCCCATTTTGGTGGGTGTCTGCTCAAGCCCCCTGGACTCGGACATAATGAGACTCCTATTTCTGAGCAGCGCTAGCACGGCCAGGTAACTCACGTCCTAAGTCTTCGATCAACGAAGGTGCTCGCTTACACTTCCCTCACGTTTCTGTGTTTCCACTCACCGTATTAGAAAGTCTGTTTTGAGCACTTCTTTGACACTGGGGATAACTGCAAGAGGCAGCCGAGGCGGCCTGGAACCACCAGCAAACACCTTCCCCTGCCGCCACCGCTGCAGGACCACAGTGGGAGAAGCCTCGGTGCTGCTGGTGGTTCGGGCGCGAGGCTGTGGGGTCATGGGGGGGTGCAGGCAGCTCCAACCGTCCCATGCCCACAGTGTGGCTGCAGTTTGCCCTGGTGGCTCTGGCAAGGGTGCGTGCTGCCCACGGCGGCTGTGCCTGCTCCCGGTGCGTCTTGTTATGTGGCTGCGCACCCCTCGGCAGCGTTCACCCAGCACCCAACGGCAGGGCCAGAGCCCGGAGGCTGGGATTTGGCGAGGCACCAACCTGTTTAACTGACGGCTGGTTTTGATACGGACTTTCAGTCCTGTGTTTTGCTGTATAGTGCCTAGAACATTTCCTAGCACCCATACTTTTAGTGTGATGTGTTTTCTAAAGCCTTTTAGTGCATTGTACCAGTGATGTACTGAAGAGTCTGAAAGGACTCACTTAACACAGTGTGTAATAAAGTAGAAAGGAGATGTGCTGAGTAAAAAAAATTCCAACAGTCAAAAAGTTCTCTGTGTTTTCTAAACAGGGAAATAGCTTGGTTGGGTTTTTTTTCCCAATATTTTCCAGAAAATATCTCTTTTTCTTCTAAATTCAGATATTCATTTAAACATGTAAATAATTTGAGAGGTTTTTTTTGTTCAACTGCATTTAACCTGAGATCTTTTGATCCCTAAAGTGTAGCTTTCAGGAGTTTGGTATTATCTTACAAACCCACAAAAAATGTTAGAAAGCATCAAAAATAGGCTAAGTTTCAAAAAAAGTTTTTTTTTGTAGAAAAAGCGCTCTCAGCGAGCTCTGTCCAACCAGATGCAATTTGTTTTCGGGTGGCATTTCCAGGCAGAGGTCCAGGTTTCGGGACGGTGGTAGGAGCCCGTGCATGGCAGGGGAGCAGCTCGGGGCAGCTGGCACCCCACAGCCAGCCAGTGTGGGCTCCGCAGGGCTGCCCAGGGCAGCTAGCTTGCTAATATTAGCAGAGCATGCAAACACACAAAGAGAATGTTTATGGAGGTAGCCTTGGAGATAACAAAATGAAAGTCAGAGATCAGAAGAGCACTGTAGAAAATGTTTTTGCTTAGCACGGTTTGATGACTAGAGCTGAGCACAAGATAACGTGCGACTGCAACAAGGAGCCAGGTCTAGCGCAGCGAAGGCAGTCCTGGTCTGTTCAGGCTTCCCAAGTGCTGCTCCTGTGCCTGAGCTGGGGCAGTGCTGGGGATTTCTTCCTCTCAGACTGGGGCCAGGCTCTGTGCCCTCCTGGGGACAACCCCCCACATGCCAGCAAGCGTCGCCTGCTCCTGTCCCACGGACACGTGGCCCTTACGGGCAAGAAATGCAGGGTTAGAATTCTGTGACTCTGGGTAGAAACGACACCAGAGAAACACCCCTAGTTTTGCTTCCCTTGTCCTTGTTGCTCTCACTTCGGGTTTTCTTGGAGGCTGAAGAGAAGCCGCCTCCAGCTGCCTGTGCCCCTGCTCATGCCGGTGCCCCGTCCGTGTTGCTACACCCCTGCTGCTGCCCCGCACCCTGCCCCTGCCCGCACGCCTGCCAGCGACCAGGACCGGCCGCAGGGCTGCTTGGCTGGGGGACCAGCGAGGACATGGGGTAGTGGGTGATGCTGAGGCGCCCGCTCCTCCCCGCGCCGGCTGGGGTGCTGGGGTGGCTAGTTCAGCCCTGGGGAAGGGAAGGGCACTGCCGAGGGAGAGCTAAAGCTTGCCTGAGCAGCGTCGGGCACTGCCGAGAGCGTTTTTTGAGGCTCAGAGTGGACTGCCACGAGGAGGGGGCTCCTTGGTACATCAGGGAACGTAATGGGAAAGGCTGGAGCTAAAGACCCTTTAATTGAGGCCTTCAGAACACTAAGTATAACACTGCATTGCTCTGTTTAGGGGATTTTGTGTATCTCTACCATCAAGGCTACATTTGTCTGTAGGATTAATCACTTTTTGATCCAGAGGGTTTAAGACAGACAGCTTACTAGGAATGTGCCGCATGGCTTTCCCAGGCTGGCAATTAGCTTTGTTTCTTCCTATTGTCTTGTTTATTATGCCCTTCTCCATCTCTTTTTTTTGCTGACCAGCATGTTAATATACTAATTCATTTTTAATCCATTTTTAACTGTGCTTTTAGGAGACTTTTTAACTGAGCATTTTTAGTAAAAGCTCTGTGTTGAATACAGAAAATGAGAAACTCCTGCTGCTGAGCAGAGAACAGGTTTGTATATAGATGACACGGTAAAGAAATCCTTAGAGAAGCTCAAAGACATCATTTTGCTTTATTTTAGGGCTTTATCTCCAGTCTTGCTGAGGTACTCCTACTTGCCAGAGGGTCATCAAGAACCTGAATTTTACTCATTGCCAGTTAACTTGAATGCAAACAGGTTTCTTTGGGACATTATTTGTATTTCACATGAAAGAAAAAATATGTCCTGGGAGTTGTATGTGTGCATTTCCACTCAGTTCCCTTCAGATGCTGAGAAGCTAACTCCTGCTCGTGACAGGCTGTTCTTTCTTGCACACCACTGGCTCTGGATGCCAGAGAAAGCTCATGCCCCCATGTCCCATCATGCAGCCTTTCCTCCCATGCTCCTAGTCCTTTACTGGTTAGCACAGAAGATGGATGACGCCTTTACCTCCTTCTCATGTGGGCTGTTGGAACGGAGGGGACAAGCAGGAGGCTGTCCTTGAGCTCTAAAGGTGTCCTTCGTGCTGTGGTTGGGAGGTATCTATGTGCACTTCTCCCATGGGACCGCAAACAGATGAAACCTGTGAGCTACCAGCAAATAACACAACACTTGGCCTCTCCAGACCTGGCAGCTTGTTTTGTGGCTGGAACCAACCCAAACGCACCTGAACGCTACCTAAGGGCTCAAAGCTTTTCTGTTTACAGACGTGGCTTTGCTCTGAATCTTCTGGGTGACCTCAGTCAAGCAAGTTCACTGCTCTGCATCCATTTCTTGCTCAGTAACCTGCGGGAGCGATGCTGACCACCTTTATCCAGCGTTTTGCTACGCCCTGAGGACAAGCACAGCCTAAGGACTGCATACCGCTGTGTAGAACAGCACGTGGTTGATGTAACTGCGGCGTACCAGGCCAAAGCTTACTGAAATATAGGGGAGCTTTACACTCATTTTGATAGGTTTTGGATGAGATGCTAAAAGCTGTAAAGTTATTTTTGGCCTTCTGACATTGTCCAGTGTGAAGTTACTATAGCATGGTCGGAGCTGAATGCAGCACAAGCCATGCTTTTCTGTCACAGGCAGTTTGTCTTCCTTTTTCTTGGCTCTTCTTTTAATAAATGTAACCTTTTCTCCTATAGCTCAGGCATTGTGCTGAACCACTCCGACAAATGTTTGCAGGTTTTTAAAATATTTGGTATTAAAGAGATCAGGCTAGATGTGTTCTGCTGCCTTCATCACTCTAGGTTGTGTACTCTGTGTTGAAATGATTATTGTCATCACCCGGTGAAAGGCAGCTGATGAAAGACTTTCTCCCTCTGATGAGCTATCCATCCGCCAATGCCCGGTACAGAGTGCACAGGTTTTGTTTTTGAATGATATATTGCTGTGTCAAAGTGGCTTATGTGCTGCTTAAACTTACGCTGGTGAATGATAGAGCGTATGTATTAAACAATCCCATTGCAACGGGAGCTGTATTTTCTCATCTCCAGCTTTGGGAGCACCGGAGCCCACCCCCCCCGCGGTGAGCCCGGCAGGCACTCCTGGAGCAGGGTGTCTGGGTATGTCTGTGGTCACACTTGGGTGTTCACACTGGACATTTTTAAAGAAATGCAATTGGATACCAACCATTTTAAGTCTTCCTAGAGGATGCGACTGCTCTTTCTGCCCACCCCGTTCTGTTGATGAAGAAAACTGTTTTACATAACACATTTTGAAATGTTTGGGGTTTGGATGTATTTCCCCTAAGATCTTTTCTGTTCTCCAGTAGTGTAGCTTTTGTTTTCCCACTTGTCCCTCTTTTATTCCATATTATTCCTCTTTTTTCCAATCCTTTGCAAGGCTCAGCAACAATAGCTAAGAAGGGACAGAAGAAATGGAAGCTGTAATGTTTCCATTTTGGGTCTATTTCCAGTCTCCCAAACCATCTCCAAAAGAAGCATTTCATCAGCAAAACATATTAAAAACACCACTTTGCCTTGAAAAATGTTTTGAATAGAAAATTCAGTTCTCAAAGCCTTCCACACTTTCACCATCCTCCAGTGCATCTGGTAAATTCCAACATTGCTGAGCAGAGCCCATAACATGAATAAGACCTTTCCAAACAACTGAGAATAATTAGAAAACATGAGATACAGATGTTTTCTCTGTGTAGTGACACAATCAAATACTTAACCAAAAATAATGTAATGAAAAGTCTAGGTCACAAAATGGAGTAGTGCAGCCTGGAAAAATAGTTTTCTGACCTTCTGGATTTCCTCTATTAGAGGACTACTGTGCAGTGAGCAAACCCTATTTCTTACAACAAAGAAATTTAGCAATCTGTGAGGCTATGTCACCTTGCTGGCAGAAACACTGAGCGGCAATAGTGCTGAAAGTCAACACTAATAGCTGACACCAAATTAAACTGCCAGAGTTTGTGTGATGTAGTTCTGTCACCCTTTGACACATTTGATGTGAATTCAGAGGCTTCTGCTGTAAACTCATCAACAGAGCTCATGACGCATCATCTTTACATATCTGTCCATCCACATTTGTCAGCAACCCGTGCGCCTCAAATGACTCCAGCGATTGGGATATAGATTGCTTTACCTTCACGTATAGTAAATAGAGTGTTTTAACACTTGTGATACCTTTAGCTCTAGCTTTTAACTGACAAAGTCTTGTTAGCCGCACTCCAGCCTTTCTGTGTCCACGCTGAACGTGGTGATTGATGAGGGCTGATTATGGCAGTGGGGTGGCCCATCCCTTCTTAACCTGTGGCTCGAATCATCTCCAGTTTGCCCATGCAGAAGAGCAGCAGGCGCACTCCTAAGTGTCTTCATGAAGTGCCTGATTGAAAGGCCACAGCCAATTAGGCTGAGCTGAAACGGACACTCGCAGGACGTCTTTGCCTCTCAGTTCCCCGCGTGGTGCCTGCAGGGAGCAGGCACTAAACAAGCACAGGTAGCCCTGCATCTGCCTGCCTGCACCCAGCTGCTCTCAAACCCGGGGGCTGGGGTCCCAGCCCAGGAGACACGGCAGGGTGGCTGTGCCCTCCCTTCGCAGCCATGCACTGGGAATGGCCCCAGCAAGCGCCAGGGGTCGGGTCCTGATGCAGCAAAAGGTGCTCACAAGTGGGAGTCACTCTGCTGAGGCAGTCATGCACCACTGTCAGATATATAATCTCCCCCCAAAATAACATTTCAAACCACAAACAACTCCTCCCATATTTTCTCCCTGAAAGGGATTTTTGATATTTAGTTTTTCCTTTAAACCAGTTAGTGTTATTATAGTTTCAGATTGATGCCTTTTGGTTATCAGCCCCTTATTTTCCCGTTAATTTTGGACTTACTGAGGTAGTGAAAGCAGGTCCCCTCAGATGACAGCAAATCCCCGTTGGGGTACACGTGAGCGCTGGAGTTGATGTGCTGCTCTGAGCACTGCTGAAGACAGAATCCACAGATCTGTGCCGTGCTTGTGCCTCCCCTACGGACCAGAAAGGAAAAGGGCCTGTAGTTTCTGTTTACGTTCCATGGCATTTAACATACTTGCTAGCTTCAATAGCATCTTATTTGCCACATGTTGCCTCAAAATGTTTAATATCTTAGGCCTTTTTCTTCCACTGACAAGCTTTGCTATCAGTGTAAATTACTACAGAGAGAAAGCTATATTTAGGCTCACAGGAGGAACAAACAGAGCAAGAACTATAAATCAGATTTTTTTTATACGTCTATTTTAACATATGGTTTTAAAATACTAGCATCATAAGGTAGTATGCATCAAATCAATCTGATTGTGAGCTATAACAGAATGGGAATAGAAACATGATGTCCTACAAGAAAAGCCACTCTATTTTCACCTTGTATCTCCAAATCTTCTGCTTATATGATACTGGCACAAAAACACTGCGTGGTGTCCCATGTTCCAACAACCTTTTGCACCGCTAGAATTATCTCCAAAAAATGTTAATAGAAGACTTCCACCTTTGGAAGAAGACTGTGAATCTTGTGCCACATCAGAGGGTGGGAGAGAGCAGTTCAGACTGAACCAGGCAACATCTTTTTTCCTATAAAGTATTAATGTGTGTCAGTAATAAAGCTTTCTGAAAAAAGCAGGGAAAAAAGTTTTCTGATTTTTATTTTTTACATTTGCTCCTAAATATTCTAAACTGGAAAACTTTGTGAAAAATTGGAAAAAAAAGTAAAACCTTCAAAAATATTTCCCAGCAACTTCCATTGCTGCTTTGTGACCTGCTTTGTTTGAAACTGCCACACAGTGCCCCTTGCCTTGGGTGAAGGAACCAGTTGGAGCTCTCAGACCCAGCACCCGAGACCTGACATCCTAAATACCATAATCTTGTCCTCTCAAAATGTCTTTCCTTCTTATAATTCATTTCAAGGTCTGCAAGAACTGGGTATACCATTAAAACACAATTTGGAAGAGATAATTCTCTCCCTCCCCAGAGCAGAGCAGCTCCCGTCCTGGCTGCTGTGGGAAGCCCTGGGTGGCTGGGGAGAATTCCGGGCAGCAGAATGGATGCAGCGAGGGGACACACACCCGCCACCCACATGCAGCCACCAGCCCACCGCATCTTGAGGCACCTGAGGCGGCCTCCATGCACAAAGGGGGATTCTAATGGAAACACTGACAGCTCTTCCTAATTATGACACTTCTAGACAGCTCTGTAATTACTGTACAGAGGGTTCTGGCATGCAAACAATATTAGGGTACATCTTGTGCCTGACTTGTTTTATCCATCTGCATGGCAAAGCTCCTGAGGAAACCACAGCTTCTCCTTGTGCTTTTTAAAATGCCAGTTGCTCTCTCAGCAGTTTCCAGTTACCAACTAACAGCAGTGGCAATTGGGCTAACTCAAGGCTTATGTCCATTTCTAGAATTCCTGTTAATAGACTGTACAGTCAAGATGCCCTGTGCAAGGTGCTCAGTGCACTAGAGCTTTTTCTGAAGCATCCCAGGGAGGAGAAACATGAAGCCTGCAACTACAGAGACTATTTATAAATGCACCTGACTTCGGTTTTTGTGTCACGTCATTCCTGGGGCCATGGACGTTTGTCCTTCCTTGCACCCTCCTGGTTGGCAGCCGGGAAAGATCTGCTAAGGGCCTTGTCCCACCCTCCTGTGTTTGGCACTTTCTGAAGTAATGAACAATATAAATCTTGTAAGTACCTTTTATGGCACTCTTGGTCAGGTGAAGGTTTAAATTAGACAAGTTAAAATGGATCATGAGATACAAAGCAGCCATCTCCGATACTCTCTGGACTACGGCCAGTACACTACAGCACTCCTGCAACTGCGCCGCTTGTATGAGGAATAATTACCTGGCAATAACACTACATGACAAGCAAAAACAGAGCAACTAAACAATGTCCCCTGCCTCCCCCTCAAACGTTGCCTCCAAATGCTGAAACCATCAGTGCAGAAAGGGTACAGCTCCTGGAAGGCAGGCAGTGATGGCCAGGGAAGGGCTGGGGCCCAGGGAGGGCTTTTCCACATAGCCTACAGCTCTCAGCATCGTAACTTTATCCTGTGTTTTCTTCTCCTTGGACACAGCTTCCAAACTGCATTAGCCCAGTAACACATGTCACACCGCTGGGGTCCCACCAACCCCCGAGGTAAGCGAATTTAGACTGGTGCCCAGTTGGGAGCAGTTGGGTTGTGTGCATGACAGATGGAGGGCTTCATAGCCCCCTTGGAGAAATATTTAAACAAAGTTATTTAAATAAGTTCTCTGGATAATTAGATATTGTAGCACCCTCTTCTGGCTTTCCGCATTCCCTGGGCTGTGACCGTCTCTCCCTTTTGAGACCATTGGGCTCACAGGGATTTGCTGGTATGGTTTTGGAGCTGCATCAGTCCCGAACCCTCCTACCTCCTATAACCTTGTGGCTTTCTAGAACTGCTCCTCAAACTCGTATTTCTCACACTGAGTCCCTTCACAATTAACCTTTTTGTGCAACCTTTTTAGAGCGAAATCCCTTCTCTTACTTTTTTAGTTGGCGATCATGGGAAAAACCCCTGACTTTGCACATTTTATATAGTTCTGACTGTACTGCTACAAAGAGAGTTACCACAAACCCATGAAATCAGAGGCGGGGGCTGCTGTGTGAGGAGCAGGGACTGCCACAGCTCACGGCGGCTGGAGGGACACGGTGGCCTTGGGGGGCAGCGGAGCGGGGAGAGCCCCCCCCCCCCCCTTCAGTGCTGCTGCTAAGGCAGGTGGGGGCCTTCGCACGGGTTTTGGGGGGTGCCCCTTCCCCTCCGATGTCCTCACTGCGAACCCAGAAACAGGCAATTGTAACTCATAGTGTGAGTGTGCAAAATTCCCTTGAACAGCTAATTAACTGTGAGGACTAATGTTTCTGGTTTAGGGTCCACTAATGTCATTATACCATTATAAACTAAACTCTTGAAAAGTAATTAACTTTTAAAATAAAACATTGCTTTCCTTTTATCCCATAGGTTAAAGTACTTTGTTCCTTGGTACCAGCTTTAAATTTTTCATGTCAGGGTGAAAAGCAATTTTTTAATTATAATTTTAATGCATCTGACCGTATTTCGTAATGATACATTTTGAACCCAACTTGTAAAGGTGTCAGAAGAAAATATGACTATTCCATAGAAATATCTGAACTATAAGAACACAGTTGAAATAACATAGTGCTTTTAAAAGTAACAATTATTTATTTTAACTGTGATATTACATCTGTCATCGACATGGTATGAAATATTTGATATGTTATTAGGAAAGTTTCAAATTCACTGGTTTCAATGCTCACAGAATTTGCAGGAGCACAAGGTACTGAGTTATGGTTCCTCCAAAGCTGGTCTGGTGGCAAAAATCAGCCTTAAATCCCTTTTAGCTAATTTCCCTTGCTTCCCCCCTCCAGGTGACAAAGCCAACCCCCCTGCCTTGCACCGCCCCACATCCTTTGCTTTATTTCCTTGGAGCACCAGGCAGGCCAAACACTGTGTAAGCGGAAAGGGGATTATCTTTGCTTTGCTGGCTTAGCAGATGAAGAGCAGGAATCATCCCCCTGTCCAGCTAGCAGCAAGCCAGGAGAGGGGCTGGCACATGCAGGAGGAAGGTGCTACCGGCAGCCGAGGCAGTGGCAGGGCTGGCCGAGGGGGTCCCTGCTTGCACAGGTCCATCCTGACAGCCCCAGGACCACAAAGCAGCTGTTTGCCCAGGTGCTGCTGCTGTGTTGGTGTGAGGTCACAGACCTCCTCCCCAGGCCTCCCCAGGGTTCATGGACTGTCGTTTTTAGCGCCAAGACTGTGTGTGGGCCCAGAACATGGCAGCAGGCTCAGCTGTGGCTGAGGACTTTTCCAAAGACTCCGAGGTGACTGGCTGCTCTGCAGCGTTGCCCCTGCCAGCACACACCTTGCACAATCGTGGGAGGCAGGTCGGGTTGCTTACGTGGAGCTGGGAACACTTGGCAGCTGTTCCCCTTGCTAAACTCTGCTGACTTTTTGAGGCTGCAGCTTCATTTTGTCTGTCTTGGCCTCATTTCCACAGGGTGACCCATGTCTCTCCTTGCTCTCTCCTTGCTCTCTCCTTGCAAAGGCAGCAAAACCGCTGGAGTACTTTTCTTCCATTTTGGCTGCCTGTCTCAAGCTATGGGGCTTTTAAACCCCCTTAGATCACAGCACACTCATAGATCAGCAGTAGGAATACCACTGCTCCAAGCAACAGGAGATGTCAGTGAGCATACCAAGGGGACACTCAGGCAGCACCCAAGAAAAATGTATTCCTACCCGGGGGATGCTCTGAAGCTGGGAATGAAAATACAGCTTCATCACTCTCATGAGTACAGACTCAGTGGGAAAAACAGCTTCGATGCTTGGCAGTCAGACAGGAAAATGAGTGCCTCTTGGAAAGCCAATGAGGAGAGGACCAGGATGGAGTATGATGAGGTTTTGATCAGCACAAGCAAAACGTTATTAGTAGCTTCTTCAGCCATGGGAAAAAAGAGGATTGCCGAGGATATTACAGATTTAGATCTTCCTTTGTTATTTATACCCTGAAACTTGGACCTACCTCAACCCTAAGCTAAATCAGAAGTCTCTGGTACTTTGTATTTCCTTAACACTTTCCATGCTCAGCTCCTCAAGGCTCTTAAAAACATCTCTTTGAAGCAGGACTCAGAGGCAGTACTTACTCAGACCTTTGGCTTGGTACTGATGCTCACTCAGCACAAATCACTCATCAGCCTTGTTTGATGACTGCTTTTTGGCAAACGGTGCTGATTACTCGGTATAGCTTATACACCTAATCTACCTAATCGGGGTGCTCTTTCCACCTGTCTCCCTCAAGAGGGTTTGGTGCAGACCTGTTTCGGCATTTCTGCCTCAGATTTTCCCCTTCATCCTTATACCACTCAGTATATTTCCTTGCTGGTTGTGTGAGCCCCACAAGCCAGGGCTGGAGGAGCACAGCTGACCAGGAGGCTGCAGTGTTAATAAAAGCGGCAACAGCTTTCAGAAGCATGATACTTTCTCCCTTTCAGACAAACATCTCTTTCCCCATTTATAACGGACCAAAGGTCGAAGATAGCTGCTTTACCACTTCCAGGGCTCTGCTGAAATTTTATGCCCTGGAATTGCTGTCAGGTTTAATGTTCTTATTTTATATAATAAAATAACAATTGTTCCAGCTCTGCAGCCTCAGTGAATTCACATGGAAAAACCCTGAAAATTTCAGGTGAAATTTCACAAACTGCTCAGACCTTCAGTGGTTTTACATTGGATTTAAAGCAGAGATAAGCAGTATTTACTTGGGAAACTGAACACCAGACATAACTTGAGAATTCCTTCTGAACCTAATATCAATGCATTTGAGAGGAAACCATCAGAATATTTACCCTTTTGTACAGCTTTATTGACCTTTTCTTACAACCTCTTGTTAGCTTCTCCCTTCACAGGTTTTTGGTATAGATCCTTGGTTATAAGTCCATGGCTCTCTGACATGCTATTGCTTTGTAGAAAGGAAGGTCTTTTTGTTTTACACTTTTAAAATACAAAACCTCAAAATGATTGCCTCTTCAGTAGTATTTTTACATAAGCATGGCCCCATCGACAAAACTCCCATTGACTTGGGTAGGTACAAAGCCCACAGTTGAACTTTAAGGAGAAAACATTATTATGTCTTAAAGGCAACAGTCTGATGTTCATGGTACCTTCAGATCTTGTGGAGCCAGTGGTTTACCCAAATGCCAAACACATGTGCCTTACTGTAAGGAGTCACAGCTCAGGGCTGCCTGGAGGTCCCTCTGAAACACTTGAGGACAATTTCCAGCACTTCCAGAGCAAACCAAGAGCTGCTGAGTTACTCCAGAGGTTTTTTGCATGGTTCAGTTTATAATTGCTGTGAACAATTCCAGAGGAGCCCTGCTTTTCACCCTGGTGGGGGAAGCAGCGCCCTAAGATCTAGGTACATATGCAGATCTTGACATTTCTCTTCATTCCCTGCCTAACAAGTGGAAACTGAGCTAAGTCTAAAGGCACAAGGTGTAGCTGTGATGCTGAAGCAGAGCTGATGAGCAGAAAATGCAGAGCCTCAGTTACCTTTCGTCCCTCTGAATTTCCTCATGTCCACAGCAGTGCTAGGGGTCACAGGTTCACTGCCGCGGCACCAAACCCACTGCAGAGCTGTGCCTAAGCCCGTCCCTGGGGTGTCAAAGTAGCTTATGCTGCACTAGGAAGAGAGGAAGAAAAATGTCTCCGTGACTAGTAAGTCTAAAATCTGTATTATTGTCAAAGAAACAATAGCGGCATCAGCTGCTGCTGCTGCCCAGGAGCAAAGCAGCATCATTAGCAGCACAGGGCAGGGTACCTCCAGGGGAGGCTGTACTGCCTCCAGCACCGTGTCCCTTCTTCTCCGCAGCCTTGTGGGGCAGAGGCATGGGGGAAACTAGCCAGTGGGAAATGGTTTTCCTTCTCCAAGGGACACCGTGAACAAACTCATCATCGGCCACTCTGGAAAACACAGCAGGCTGTGGAGCTTCTCTAGCTCTTATATAGCTGGCAATTTGCCTTATGCTTTTCAGAAGACTGTTAGTGGCCATATTTCCGAGCGGTCCTGTGTTGCTGATTGCTGCTGCCATGCTTCAGACATGTTTGAGATGTCCTTATTTGAATTATGACTTGCAACAGCTGTATTTAAAATCGTACACTTCACCTTCACTTTCCACAATCAATATTGTTAACAGGGGTAAAGCTATGGAGGGATAATAGAAAATATTTACTCATTTCTCTCTGTGCAGTCTTCCCCAGCCTTCCATTACCACATCCCTGATCTCACTCACCCTCCACTGAGGGATGCATCTCATTGCTGGATGTGGGCGATGTGTTGGCACTGCCTCCAGCAGCACGAGTAGGGCAGCAGCGGGAGGTGCTGGCAATGCTTTCAGAGCAGCTGGGAGAGATGTTCCCAAATGACTGGGATCTTCCCCTCGCACGCTGCCCCTGGCTGTAGGGTCTCACAAGTTTCCTTACGCCTTACAGCTGGGCTTGCCAAAAAGCACCACAGATCTTCCTGTGCCTCTGGGTGCTGGTGGATGGTGCTGTGGGGGGCCAAGTGGAGGGCAGGGGCTCACCCACCTAGGGGTCTGCTTGCTGGGCTAATGCTTGGTGCCACCTCCTCTGCCATGTGCCAGGGGACCACTCTGCCCACCGTGTATCCGGCTGCACCACCCTGTATAACTACATTGTGTAAAGGCTGTTCGAGTCCTTCCCAGATATTCTGGCAAGGCTTTTAAGATCGGACTTATCTGATGTAAACTGATGCAGCTCCATCAAGTCAATGGAGTGATGCTGTTGTATAGTAGCTAAAGCCTTCACTTGTTAGTTTCTGTAATTGAATATACAACTCTTCCAATTTCAGGTAACAGACACCTTCATTTCCACATTGGCAAGGGGTTGGTTGATTTACTCCAATAAATATTGACCTGCTGTGATGAAGCGTTCTTATTATCAGGATGTATTGGTATAGCACAGATATATCGATAGATTTTCAGCTCAATGTTGTATTAACATTTTACAATGACATAGTTTGAACTTACGCTGACATGCTTCTGAAAATATTTGTGCTGGCGAGGAAGCTATGAGCTCACTCTTTTATCTCTGACATGGCAAGGGCTGGGAGGATGACCAAAGATTTGCTAGAGTTTTGGGCTGTTATCAGTTGTTTTGCATGTACAAGCCCAAGCACGGGTCAGGAGCCTGTGGTGGGGACCCGCTTTCAGAATTTGCTCATAAATCATGCTTGGTTCTTCAACCTCATTGATAAATAATGAGTTACTGAAGCCCAAAATTCTCACATGGATGTGTAAAGAAAGGTAGTTTTATTTGCTTTTCAGAAATTCTAGTATTTGTATTTTGCTCCTCTCGAGGGCTGCGTGGTGGAGCAGGGAGCCCACACCTCCTGCCCCACAAGCAGTCCCATGGTTGTTTCAAAGCACACTGCTGAGACAGCCTTCTCCCTCCTTGTATTTCTGAAATAAAATCCATGAAGTTGCAGTGTAAAAGCACTCTTGAGATGACAAGAAGAATGGTACGTAGAGTAAAATATGGCACCTAAATTATTTTATGCATTTTTTTTTCCCTGAGGGCAAGATACATTGCTTTTCTTAAAGTGACCAGCCAAGTTACAAACACCCTTATTGAGCAGGGGCACCTCGTGGAAGATCACCAGCCTGGGCACCGCGTCGGCGAGAACCTCTGGTGTCTGTCCCACCACGCACATGCACTAAACACTGGAGGAGGAACAGCCTCTTCCTAAATCGTTGTAATGGGTGAATTTTAGCTGCTCATTGGCGAGAGGCAATTCGCTAATCCCAGAAGAACCAGTATCATTCGAGCTGTCAGCGACTGGCAGGCGGGATGGATTGTGCCTCTGGCTCTCAAGCTGCACTGCAAACCTTGCGGTGGACTTTCCTCCGTGATGGCACGTATCCCAAACTTTTCTGAACTTGTTTGGTTTATCTTGATTAATAAGCTCAAGTATTCGTAAAGCTGAGGCCTGCCATTAAGGAGGCGATAAGCCATAATTTGTAATAAAAGAGCTACCTTTTTCAATTGTCTTCAGCTGAAGCAGAGAGTCCCCGTAATGATTTATTGCCTTACTGCCAGGCTCTTGATAAGTGGACACCAAATGGCTCCTCATTACTCAAAAGCTCCTCTGATTTCTTGAACCAAAGTCCTTTCCAAGCTCCACTGAGTCCACTTTCCTTCCCAAGAAAATGAATCAGGGCCCTTCTCTCGGTAGCCTATAAGCTATTTTAGCATAAAAAATATCATAAATGAGAAAGGAGAAAATCTTGTTTGCTAAAGGGCTGCTGGATGAACTGCCTCTTGCCCTTTTGATAGCATCTTTGAAATGGAAATGGCCAGCTGCCTGACCTTCTGTTCAATGACCCTTTTTGTACAAAGTCAAATTGCAGTGGCTTCACAGCAGCAATTCACCTATGGACATAAACTAGATTTCAGGGGGGTATGGAAGAGGAGGATTCTCTCTGCAGTTTCTTTAGAATATTTCTTCTGTGTTAGTATTTCCTACATGCACATCAAGATTCAAGCTTATAAAATAAATTACTGTTCTTAAAAGGTATTTAGAATTTTACTTCAGTAGCTTACATCTCTCTACTTTTTTATATTATGGATGTAACAAGCCTTCTTTAAAAATCATTAATCAAAAAGATTTAGTATGTGAACAGCACTACACACAATTTTGAAAAAATTCTATAATCAGTTATTGGATTGTGGCATTAATTATTTAACTCATTTTATTAGAACTCAAGGAAAAAATATAATTCTAAGCAGGATGAAAGATCAGCAAAAACAAAAGAAGAGAAGAAATATCATATTTTCAAATGTATTGAGACTTACGTGCTCAAATTTAGAAACTGGCTGCCCACGTGAAATGTCTAAATACTGCAAAAACTGGCTTCCCCATCCCATTTGTGCCCTCGCAGCTTAGTTTATCCTGTGATGCAATTGCTTTTTAAGAGCAGCCATTCTTTGTTAAATATATTTGCCAAATTCAAACCCATTCTTCCAGCTGGGGCAAATCACTTGTGAGAAGCTGTCCAAGGAGGTTTCCCAGATATTCATAGAAACATCGGACTCGGGGTGCCTGTTGGCAGGAGCCAGGACCAGCATGGGCCACAGCGGGGTTTCCCCAGCTGGAAATCCGGTCCTTTGCCTTGCACCACCGTCACAGCAACTCATCCTTTATCTTTCGGCTCCACGTCTGTCTCTCTGCCAACTGCCAAACATCATCCGGCCAAAAAGAAAAAGAGGGGGATGTGTTTTTGTAAGCAGCACATTTAGCAGTATTTCAGCTTCGTTTAAAATTATGCCTGGATCGTGTAAGCATAAGTAATCACTCATAGCTGTCAAAAAAATTAGACCCTTAAGGTAGCTAGTACATTTTCTGATTAGAGAGTGGCCCTGATTGTTTTTTTACAGCTAACAGCTGGTATGTTAAAGCTAAAATCTGAGTGTCAATTAATTCTGTATCAGATCAGCTGAGAAAGACAACTGTGCACAAGCATATGGTCATTGCAGGAATAAGGCTGCTGAAAGCTGAGGGTGTTTGATGGTTTCAGCCCATCGCTCTTCACTTATGATATTGTAAATGAGGCTAAAACAGTTTAATTCATGTAACTGGCAGTCAGAAGGAGTGGTTAATTGAGGGAGAGGGGAGGGCTGGCAGCACTGGCAGGTTGTCCCGTGGTTGCTTGATGCACAGCGGATTGTGCCCAGTGGCAAGTTGCCCAGTCTTGTAGCACACACAAACCCAGTTCATAATTACACCATAATTCAATCTGAAGCCTTGTTTCCAATAAATCCCTCATGAAATTAGTATTCTACCCAGCGGAAGGCCAGCAGCCACCAGCCCTGCCACCCTGGGGTGTGGGGTGGGAGGGACCCTGCAGCTGGAGTGTGTGCTCATCACTCTGGTGAGAGCGTGGTGGTGGCCAAGAGGAAAGGCCACTGGCCAGGACCCTGATATGCTGTGGTTGTGCCCTGCTGTCCTGCTCTTTTGCGGTGAGTAGACATGGATTTACCTGTTTGGGATACACTAATGGCTTGGAAATTTTCTGGTTGATTGGTTACAATACAACTTTAAAGGAGAAGTAAAATGAGAAGCAAAATGAGTAGATAAAGAGTAAGAGGTGACCCTCCTTCTGTTCCTGACGGCACAGGTCAAGCCAGGAGAAGTTGCAAGACATCTTCTTGTGCCCCTAAGTTCAAAGGAGCATCTGTGCATTTGCTTAAGTTTTAAACACATCCTTATGTCCATTCCTACAAAACATCACCCTCAAATAATGTGGAAACTGTCAAGTCCAACAAAATGAATTTTTATGTAATATTTTGTAGAAGCTGTTAAAGGTTTGATTCAAAAAGAGGTTTAGGTGAAATTCAGGTTCCTGATTTCAGAAATACCATCCTCAGAATTACCATCTGGCTGTATTTTGATTTCTGAGGTGCTTAAACTTCATTTTCAAAATTGAAGTGTGAGTGGCCACAGCTCTATGCTGCCAGAAGCTCCTCCAGCGTGACGAGGGTCAGCAGGCTGGCACCTCTTGGGGTCCGAGAAGGGGTTGCTTTTCCATCTGCTGTGCTTTGCCTTGTACCCTCAGGCTCACCTGTGCTGCCTGGTCTCTCTCCTCTTTTCACATAGCTGGGGGAAGAGATGCTCTCTCTTTTCCAGAGAAACCCCGTAGCTAAGGCAGAGGGAGACCTGAGGGGCTTGTGTGCAGGGGTGTTGTGGCTACTGAACTGTACTTTTCCAAGGGAAAAGCTTGTGGGGAGGCCAGGGGAGAAATTGCTCTTCACCCCTCCTGTTGAGAAATGCAATTTGGAAGGGTCCCCGGAGGCAGCGAGAGCAGCCACGAGCCCAGCCATCTCACTGAGAGAGTAAGGCACTCACTTAGGAGGCAGGACGGGCCCCGCTGGCCATGCACTTCATTCAAGGACTGATGTAATTAAAAAAGACACAAGCAAACAGTCATCCGATGTACTTCTTGTATAAAAGCATCTGTAATACCACTGCCAGAGAAGGAAGTGTCTTTTCAAGTCCCATATGTGAAGGACTCTAAAATGGCCAAGAAGTATTTCGCAGATGTTTAGAGGAAAATAAAAATCCCTCTCTGTGCTGAGAACAGGGATGAAACATTTAGACCAAAGGTTAGTGTCCTCCCATATATATAAACCTCCCGGGTCACCGGTTGTTAAGATAAAAATGTTTCCTCTGCAGTGAAGCCCCACGAAGCTGTAGCACTGCTGCATTTACAGGAGAAATAGCAGAAGGGAGCAGAATGGAGTCAATAGACAGCCTGAGAGAGAGGCAGAGCGCAGGCTGTGACCCCAGCCTTGGGCGAGCGTGCACGGTGCGGCCAGGTCAGCGTGGCCCAGGGCAGGGTGGCCCTGGGGTGGGCAGGCGGGGGTCCCGCTGGCCCTGCGCAGCCCCCAGCCCCACTGGCAGCCTCACCTGTGGGGCTTCTCCCGAGCCAGGCGGCAGGAAAAAAGTTTGAAGCGCAAACCCCGCTGCAGAATAAGGCTGGCCCTGGTGCGCAGCCCCTGGGGAGCTGAGGAGCTGTGCATCCGTCACACCAAACCCAGAAGAATTTGTAGCAACTTTTCCAGAGAAAAAGAGTGATTTTTTTCCCTCCTGTCTGGAGCTTGTTCCCATCACCACCAGCATCCCACCTATGTGAGCCATGTGGCGGGGGGGAGCCCCTGGGAGGCCCCCCCTCGGTGCAGCCATCCCCACCATCCAGCAGCCAAGGACAGGCTTGCCAAGAGCTACCAGCCATTGCCTCTGTAGCTGCAAAACAAAGCGCTTACGCTTCCTTCTCATCTGTACTGTCCTGGTGAACATAAGGCTAAAATAACCGTGCCGGTGCCTTGTTTGAAATGAAAATGGCAGCACTTTTTCATCAGGAAAGTCTTTTATCATCTCTCTTTTCACCAGTGGTACCGTGACAGTGAAAATCAGTTAATGCAGTCCTCCCAAATCAGCACTAACCCCGCAGATGCCTGGAACCTTTGACAGAAGAGCTTCACACCCTGGAGGAAGTTACCTAATTCCTAAAGGTCTTTACAAGTTCGGCACTCCCTGTTGTTTCTGCACAGTAGCGGTGCAGGATTAGGGGCACAACACAGACACCACTGCAGATAGAAGTGCTGTGCTAATACCTTTCTAAAAATCATCTGTTGGCTTTGCTTAAAATCCAGGGCTCCCAGGTTAAGGAACAAACACCCTTGTACTCAGATGAAATATGTTTTCTCCCAAAAAGGAATAATTACAGAATCCCAGATTAATTCAATTATTGCACTTAAAATAACAAGCTGAATCCTGCAGTGCAGCTTAACCAGGCTAATGAGCACAACAGCGAGGATGAGCAGGGTGCTAGCCGGGGAATGGAAAAAGTGGTTCAGAAACCAGTGTGAGAACATGCAAATACAACGCCTACCAGCTTTTCTGCCTTGCCCTGATAATCATTGCCTGTGCTTTGAAGGGTTCTGCCATGCACAGTTGCTTATGCACCCTTATTTTCTCTCAAACAGTGGACTGTTTGTTTTCAATGACAGAAGTATCACACAGACCATAGTATGTGGATTGAAGATGCCGCTTTTATATTTTTCTCCTTGTTGCTATTATTCCTGGGTTGTGAATATTTTAAAGCACATGCCAACTCTTCGCCTCTGAAAATCAATGGAAGTTTGGCTGCTGACTTTAACAGAGCTGGATCAGATCTGAAGGTCTGTACCCCCCACCCCCTTTTTAAATAAGTGGGCATTTTATAGGATAATGGTCCTGGAGCGTATTGATTGGCCTCAGCTAGGCTGTACATTGCCCTCACTGGAAAATGTAAAACCTGTAATGGGCTGAACACAATGGGGATGTGACTGACATGTGCTGAGGGCATTTTGGGGCTCAGGGCTGCACCCTGCTTATGGTGCTGCAGTGGTGGGAGGCGTCACGGGGGACACCCGACAGGCCTGGCATGACCACGCCGCATGGCGCACGAACATCCATCTGCTCTGTGGGGATGGTGACCCCGATGCAACGGGCTTTGTGCCGGTTAGCAAGGACAGCACATGAGGCTGTATGTTTCCCTGCCTGTGCCGGGGGGCCAGAGCCTACACTGGGGGGCCAGTGCACCGCACAAGGTGCTGCAGGGTGCAACAAAATGGCAACGGGGAAAAATGTCAACATCATTTGGTCTTACTGCCTTCTTTATGTATCAATAGCGTTGAATATTACTATAGCTAAGGTAAGTATGGAGAAATCCATGGGGTTATACAGAGATGATGTGAGCCCTAGAGAAGTGCTGGTGAACATGTCAGCTATATGCCAGCCCCATCACTGCCTTAAATCAGCCCTTGCCTTGCCCGGTAACTGGGTATCTGTATTTGTTGCTCTGTGCAAAGAACATTCAAATCAGAACCACTGTCCTGGAAAAAAAATCTTTCCGATATAACAACTGATGATGTGAGCCCACGTCAGCGGTAGCCTCTTATTGACCGGTGGGGGTTTGGGATCAGGCCCTCCCCCGTGGTCATTTCCAGAGGCAATTATCCTGATAGCTCCTGCTTTGCCTTCTGTCACGTAGTGCGATTGCTCTGGGGCTGGCCAGGCTACCGTGCTCTCCTGGAAGCCATTTCCCTTCACTGAACTTTGATTGTGAGGGATAGGTTATTGTCCGGGGTTTGAAAAGGAGATTGTGCACCAACCCTTGCCAGGTCGAGTCACCGGCTCTTTTCATAGTCAAACCCAAACCAAAACGCGCTTTTCTCCTGATAGCCACATACGATTGCAATCTGTGCACACATGCTTGTTCATCTGAATATAGGAATATGCTGTGTGAGACTATCTGCTGAAAAACATCATATATTGCCCACTGCTTCCAAGACTTAAGAGTCTGCACACGGGAAATAAAATCTTAGTTTTGCAGAAATGAGAGGAACTGTATTTTTTTTTACTTGACTTCGCCCCACTTAAAATAATGTTTTAGGTACAATATTAATGAAAAGCTACTGTCATAAAAGCAGAGTGTGGGTGTCAGCCAGTGTGATAGAGGTAATGTAAAAATCATAGAAAGTTGATGTGTGACATGTACTAGCCCTGTTACACAGGCTGTGCACGCACGTGCATGATATTCAGGATGCTGCCTTATCAGGTTTAATTATATTAGTACCCACTGCTCATCTATATCCTGTATAAAAGCAGCAAGGCAATCATTAGAAATAAGCGTTGCAAGGTAAAGCAGAGAGCAGAGCACAACAGCGGCTTCTCTCTTGCAGTTTGATTTGATATGCTTGCATAAACACATGTAAGACAATTCTTTATTGGTTTATTTGGGTAACAAACAACCAAAAAATCTCCCAAACCTGAAATAATTTGATTGCATTTTTCTGTAAAGGAAGAAGCTGAACTACTTATGGCTACAAAGACAGAGGAGATTGTATTAAAGGACTGTGAATCTAGACCTCTTTGTTGTGTTCGCAGGGATTTTCAGGGTGATTTAGTGTGGATTGATTTGCAGTTTATTCTGCAGCCATTGTTTGTAATGTGCTTTGCAAGCTCATGTACTCTGAACCTTAATTGTTCTAAATTAAACTATGGGGACCAGACAGAACACATTTCAATCAGAATTACAAAATATTGCACCAAATTCCTTTGGGATACATAATCTCTCACTATGTCTGCGGTGCTTGTATACATGGAGGAGTGAGAAAGCATATTTAGGAAGACATTTTACTATAATTTAATTTACCCTTTTCCATTGGTAAAGCAAACAAGGACGGGGATATTGGCAGACACAAGCAAGTGAAGTCGTTCTGAAGCTGCCTCACTGGTATTTTTCGTACCTTGCTTAAGCAACTGCTTGTGCATAATTCTCCCCATAGGGCTTGGCAGAGAGAAAAGCACTGCCAGCAGCGAGCGGCTGGGTACGGACTGGGATCACAATGACTTTGGCAGGGTAATAGAAGGTAATAAAAGCTTACTTGGACTAGCATGGGAGAAAGGAGCAATATAACTTGCATTGATTTGAGCAATTCTGGGAGAAAAAATCTCAGATATCAGTAGGGTTGGAGTCCTTTTAAGCCAATATGCCCTTAGTGAAAGAGCTCTGTAATATTTACTTGAAAAATACCTTTGTGTATCCTTGCTAAGACTGACCTGGCTCCTGGAAAGTTGGCAGCCAAAGAAAACTCTCTTTTCCCCCTTCTGTTTTTTTCTTCAGATAATTGCTTCCCCAGCTGAAGTTCCTCTAAAGAACTATGAAGAGGGATTTTGTGATAAAGAAGTTATAATACAGAAGATATCATTTGGGAGGAAAACACTTGGTGAGGATGAGAAAAAGTTTGAGAATGCAGGAGGGATGGCAAAAGCAGGGAGGGATTTTCAGGAAGAGCAGGTGATGCCATTGTAAACCCCACGGACACAGGGAAATGAGGGCTCAGGACAGCTCTGCCACTCAGAATGAGATGTCTGGCTGGCACAAAGCTCTTCTGCTTGGGATACGGCTCCAATAGAAGTTTCCTTTTCTTTTCAGGATTAGACTGGGTTAAAATTATAAAAGACCATTATTTTTGATGATTACCAGAAGACAATTCTTTCATGCCCCTGTCCCAACAAGGCAGAGGGAAGCTGCTCCAAACCCCCACAGGTACCTCAGCACCCCATGCCTGGCATGGGGTCATCATAATTTTAGGCTGAATTCTGCATTGCTCTTTGGACGATTTGAGCTGGGACCTCCCAGCAGTGGGGTATCTCAGCAGCTTTGGGGCAGAAGCAATGTCAGGAGGCCAGTCTGCCCTGGGCTGCACTCCAAGGAGACCACCTAAGCCTCCCTGGGGTGGGCAGAGGAGGAAAGAGGGGCTTCTCCAGCTCCTGGGGCAGGTGGTATAAGAGCTCCTGAGATGGTCTCTGAACAACAGTGAACTTCTGTGGCAGAAGTAAGGAGGGTAGTGTGGTGAAGGACAGAGACCAACAAGCCTTGGCCTCAACCAAGGGGTCAGGTGCTGTTTAAATGGCAGTCCTTGGAAGGCAACCTGATTTTGGGATTGGAATTCAAGTTTTTTTCCGAGCTCACAAGTATCAGTGCCTCTTCCTGTCACTTCCAGTCTAGAGAAATACGGATCAACTGAACAGCAGCTTGCCAAGCTCTGGAAAGTCACAAATGATTTGTCAGAGCTTTTTTGCTGGGAGGTCACTACGAGCGAGAGTGTATTTAGGCACCGTATGTGTCCCTATTTATCAACTGCACCTGTGCTTCCATGCCGAGCCTGAAACAAACCCGCTCATACTCAATTTAGCATAGCAGTCTGAATTAGTTAATTTTAGTCAGTCGGTGATTGTTATTGCTAAGATCCACCACTGTTCTGCATTGCACAGGCATTAAAATTAGTGTGAAGATTGACAGCCTTTTTCCAGAAAGAATAAAAGTATCTGCACATTCATGATGAATATAAACAGAAAGGTCAAGACTCAAAACCCAGAAGTCACCTATATAGTCTCCAAACAGTAGACTGTCTCATAAGGTCACAACTCATTTAAGCCCAATGCTTCCTGTGAATGCTCTGGCAGATGTACATAAGTGAATGGCTTATTTATCATCAAAGACTGAGTTCAAATATAACTTTATTGAACACACCAAGTTTTTGCTCGTGTTTTAATTTACCAAATTAAATTCAACAGTCTTGGAAGAATAGATTCAAATATTCAGACTGAGGTAATACTTGACTGAATACACTGTTCTCAGTGCTTCTAATGATCCTGCTCCTGTGTCAGTGGTTTTCAATCTCTTCAGTGTTTATATAGCTAAAATCTTCTGCTAGAGGTAGGGACCCTTATATTGAAAATTCAAGCCAATTGACAATAGGTTTGCTATCCTTGGTTATCTTTTTATAATGCTCTCATTCATAGTCCTTGGACCACAGGTAAAAAACCACCGACTGACTATTTACATAGACCTCCTTCCCACAGCACCTGAATATCCCAGTCACCATGGATTTATTTTTATTGCAATGATGAGAATGAGAAGAGTGCTATTTTTCTTGTTCCGAGTCCCTAAAGTGCAGAGACAGCGAGCTAAGATTTTAAAAACAAACAAACAGAAATCAAAGATTAGCTGCCCAAATCCATCCTTATGAGCCTATTTAATGTAAAAAAACACAGCAACTCTTGTTCACAATATTCATGGGCAGGCCAGGGTTCTTAGCGCCATTTATCCTTTCCACCAGTGATTTGATCTACTGAATCCTTATTCACAGCGTTATTATTTGTTCAGCATTGAGACCTGGCTTCTCAGCTTCTCAGAGTGCAAACCAAGACAGACAAGACGTGAATTGTAGGGGCAAAAATGAGTAAGAGCAGTCATTTAGAGCAGTAATAAGGTTAGCTCACCCAGACATTTTTGGATCGGTGCTAACTTCAAAAATGAAACTATATTAAAGTATTTGCTCACAAGCAAAGGCACCTTGTACATCTACCTAATTAGTCTTTGTGGAATCTCTATTGCAACAGTGCCTCAAAAATGTAAACAAAAAATGCTTTTGTTGCAACTGGCTTATCTAGACAGAGGCACGAATACAGCCAGCTACACTGAGAGAGACCTTCTATGAGCCCTGCTGGTAACTAGACGAGACAGTGATGTGGTGACCTAGAAGAAAGGATTTCAGTGGGTCCAGCACAGCGTATTTCCTATGTCAAGAACCCCAGCATCACACAACTGACAGCCTTGGCACAAAGGAAGAGGCTTCGTAGGCACAGGCATGGATTTGCCCATGCTAAATGCTGCTGAAACCCCACTTCCAAAGGACGTGCCGTATGTTCAGAGTGCCAATCCCAGCCCCACTGCAAGATGCATAGGACAATACGTGAGTAAACAAAATATATGCTGATTACAGAACTGCTTTCTTTTCTTTCCTGTAGTGTTGCCATTAGGACAGAAAGAGAAAAAATATTTTTGGGGAGAACAACTCGGCAGCTACAGTTTCTAAGTAAAGCTTATTATTTGTACAGCAAAAATCAAAACAACCTTTTATTTGTCACTGCAGGGAGAAGAAGAAATATGATTCCTGTCTCCCAGCTCTGTAATGTCCTATTCTTCAGCTGTGCATTTTGTCCAGTTGTGTCTTATCATGTTAGTGAAAGGAGGGTTTCTGCTCCTTTCTTTCTTTCTTTTCCCCCCATCTTTCTTTCTCTCTCTATCTCTTTTTTTTAATACCTCCCTGTTCTTGACCTGACCTCTTGCTCATGTAACATCTCAGTTTTTAAATGGTCATTCACTATCACCATTTCTTTTGGGAAACACGTTTCTAAGCCTAAGCATACAAGATTATAGCAGATTTCTTAGCTTACTGTGTAGTGTGTTTCCCATGTGATAGCTTCTCCTCAGGAAAGCTATTCTTTCATGCAGCCATAGCACCAGCATTGATCAGTGGAAAAGTTCAAGGCAGCAACTCATCAAGCACAGCTTCAATACTAGATTCCAGACAAGGTCTGCAATAAATAAGACCAGTAACAAAGCATCATATTTCCTCCTTACACAGAAAACCAACAGTGACACAGTTCTAAATTTCAGAATATAAGGACAATTTCTTCTCTGCATTGGAGCAAGATGAAAGCTGGAGGTATACTCCCTTTTAATATCAACTATCTTTAAGTAATCATGAATTTTTAGGACGTTAGTCTTTGAAGTGTGCTAGCATATCATTTTAAATGCACAGGTTCTTACTATATGGGATTTTTCAGTGCCTTCACTGAATAGGACTTTGCTGTTGGAACACCATGATATTATTGAATATGAGTGTTTAGAATATATTATTCTGACCCCAGTGTTAGTTACTGCTTTTTATAAAATATAATAACGGTTCCAAGATGTCAATGTTAGCTAACAAAAAAAGAACAATCTAGTGCTGTAAGCAGATAGGAAAAAAATTCCAAATAGCAGTGCGATAAAAAAATATACACCCTATGAGGCCCTCACAGATTATTGCTATTGATTTCTTTCCTGGAGACGTGGAAATGTTACCAGATGGGGTGTTAGGCAGTAAGTGTGTGGGTGCAAACGCAGTTTATTGCTTGCTGTCTAGAAATCACTGAAAACCTTCACAATTCTGTTTGGCTATGTCACATAAAAAGGTAAATTTTTTGCCCTACACCAGTCCTTACAAAAAGCTACATGACATGCTATAGAAATGAGCATACAGTAAACTTGTCTCTAAGGAAAAAAAGATCAGCAAGGGAATTAAACACACACAGATACATGCACATGCTTCCCAGGGACCTTAAAATGTCTTACACATATTTGAGTATTTGTCCTCATCTTGGTCATATCCTTCCACTATGTTGATTTAAATTCATCTGAAAGACTAAATTGATTTATTTCATGGTTTTTCTCTTTTACTTCTGCCTGGAACATTGGGCTCTGTCCTGTATTTTATGCTTATGGAAGTGCTAATAAGATTTGCTGTAGGTTTCTAAAAGTCAGGTACTGAAGCTGGAGTATAATGCACAACTGTGTCTGACCCCCTCGGGGATGCACCCATTAAAAAAAAAAAGGCTGACCTTCTGTCACTTTCTTCCTCCTCCCTTTTAATGATTCCTTCTATATCCTTTTGAGAAGATCTTTACAGCCCTTTGACCCCTGTTAGAACAGGAAGACTTAAACAGCTAAAAGTACCCTCAATATCAGCAGTTGCCAACAGGAGCTCAAGAGGCTTTTTAGGAAATGCCAAAAGACAATAACCTACATTTTCAATGCATTTAGAGACCAGGTCCACATTCAATATTGTATAATTCCCCTTCCGTTTGCTTTGGCATAGCGCACGCTCGCGCTGAGCTGAGGCCTGACAGTACAAACACACATTCCCCTGGCAGCAAAGCTGCTGTTTTGGCAGCAAACCCATTTGTAACGGCAAAGCAGTGAATCTGTGCTAATTCTACATGTGATGATACTTCTTACTTAGCCTTCAGAAAAACAGAATTGTGGGCTTTGGAAGGATCAAGCAGCTCCAGCGTTGCTCTGGCAGCGATGCCCACCTCAGCCTCCCCTCCGCTGAAGCTCATGCCTTGCTATTTCTTGAACCTCGTAAAATGCTCCCCCACCCCGAGCCCAGCACGTGTCACTGTGCCTTGCGAAGGCAGGCAGCGCAGCAGCACAGCAGACCCAGGTCATGCCAGCTGACAAAAAGCTGAAACCAGCTTTTGCTGGTTCTCTGTGGATATTTCTCCGGTGGTGGGGAACAATTTGGCAATCTGCAGCAAAGCAGACCGGTGCTTACAGCTGGGTAACACCTCAGGCATAGGCAGGAGCATCCAGTGGGAGGAAGGCTAGAGGGGCTGGCTAGAACAATGCCAAGGTGAAACCAAGGGGGGAAAGCACCTTTGCAAACGATTGCTTAAGGAGGCTTGATCAGAGAATGCAAAGGAGTCTTTTCTTTGCACCTTACTGCAATATTGCAGATTCTTCCCTCTTTCTGTGGAAGAGCAGCCTCTGATTCTGCTCTGAGCCTCTGCTCAGACCAAGTCAAGCGGGAAGACTCACCTGAGCAGGGGGCTGATGAAATGGCCGGTGTTGAGCTGGGGCTGGGTGCTCAAAAGCAACGAAGTGACGGTGGAGTAAAAATCACCTGGAAGTTGCACGGACTATTATAATGGTATTATGCAATCTCACTGGCATCTCATTATATGTGTCATCAAATAAGGCATTATTAAAACACCAATTAAGCAGTGTGATATAGCCATCATTTTTAAAATTCAGGGAACAGTGTCCTGGGATAACGTATAGGTTAACAGAAACTGAGGCAAGTCCACTCAAGGGATGGGAAGGTAAGGGAGGAGCTGGAGCTGTGCTAAAATCAGCCTGACCCATCTCACTAAGAGTTTGCAAAATGTCCCCTGATACAACCAAGCCCCTGGCCTGTCAACACATCCAAGAAAGTCAAACTTAGACCGAGTAAATTAAGTGAACAACAGGGATGTGTAATAAAAATGTGTTTCAGGAAGGACAATTAAATAGAAACTTCTGTTTCTTTTGGTATCTCCCAAGACTGTGGTTAACATTCATTGCTCACAGCACATACTAACTTTGATAGCTCAAGCAGTTTTCCGCTAAAGTGACTCAAAAGAATTTATCTTGATGCAAGTGTGCCTGCATACTGCAGTGGAGTTCGGTCCCTTTTGCTGCTGAGAACGAAGATATTCTTTTAAGCATACAAAACAACTGTCTATGGACTGTTTGAGCAATTACAGTGTAGAGACTGAACTGCCATGGATGACCTTATTGGGTCATTTGTAGACCAGTAGGCTTGGAAAATTGATGAAACTAAGTCTTCATGGTAGAGATTTCAAAGACAGTAACAAGGAGATCCCTATATGAGTGATGTTCAAGCCCTATAAAATGAATGACCATGAATATAACTGGGAAATATCCCACATAAAGTGTGAACTGCCAGACAATGAGATATTTTAGATAAAATTCACTCTAAAGGAAAGAGAGCCTTCTGTTTACATGTTTGCATGACCTAGTGGACAATACAATAATAACCAAGTAGCCTTGGTGTCACAGTGACAAAGGATGAAACTTAGTCTAATATTTTCCATCAAAAAACTCCCACGAACTCAGAACACACACATGGCAGAGCGTCACTTCCTTCAGACCTCTGCAGACCCTGTGGTGGCCACGCAATAAATACAGCTACAGAAGTTATCTTTGTTACTCTTAAAAACAGCAAGTGAGATCAGGTATTTTCTCCTTTGTGAATTTGTAAATCTGGCCAAGAGCAGTAATTTTATAATTTCCAGTGAAAAAAGTAGCAGGCCCAAGAAAGGAGAGGAAAACAAAAAAAAAAAGGTAAAATTTTCCTGCAAGCTTCGTGCTGCAGAAGAAAAATTAATCACAACACTGGTCTGATAAGCCTTGTGAGTCCCTGGCTCTTGCTTTGTCCTCTCTGAGGTGCCGTGTCCCGTGGGGACCAATTGTGTGGCTTAGAGTCCTTTTGCCTGGTGGCCTGTTGTGGAGTCTGTTGGACTATAACTCACAGCTGCTATTTCAGATACCTTTATTTTTGTTTGTTTGAATTTATTTCATCCACACTCATGTGCGCACGCACGAACACACACACATACATATACAAAAGCCTCACTCTGCTTTTTCAAGAGGCCTGGAGTACCCAGGCGTTTCATTGTTTTTCATGCATTAGCTTCAGAGGGCTTCAGGAGCAGAGTAGTATTTATTTATGGATTAGATTGACAGAGTGCTCCCTACAAGTGCTCCAGATTCAGCTGTATTGAACTTGGTGCACTTACACTGGGGTCCTGATCCTGCAGAGCAAGGGGAACCCACCCCAGTGATGTCCTCAGTCCCGACGTTAAAGCTAAGAATATGTTTAAAGTGGTTGGGGACTGGAGCTCCAACCTCTAAATATGGCATGAAAATAAATGTCCTATGATTCTCACCAGCTCCTGAAGCTGTAAATCTTTTAAGTTTATCATGAAATATTAAATAAGTAAAGCCAACACTACAGTCAAGAATGGATCTGATACTCAAGTCAGACCTTCCAGCCAGCAATCTTCACGGGGTGCCTATTTGCATAAGCATTTAGAAATTATTAGTAATTAGGCATATTATAAAGCACTCGTTACCATTCAAAGTTTCTGAATTTGCATCAGTACTTCACTAACAAAGAGCCATCAAATCTCGGATTTCTACTAAGTACATAAATCTTGTGTATCAGAGAGACTAGGCTTCACACTAGCAAAAAGCCCCCAGCAGAAGCCGTTAGTCCCGTGTAACAGCAGTCGCTTGTTAATGAAACCCATCCTTTGAAGGAGTGATTTTAGAATTCTGCAATAGCCAATGAAAATTACATGCAAACATTATGGTCATTTGTTATCATTATAAATTGTGATAATGTCATGGCTGACTTACAAAGATGATGACCTGAAAGGCCATGACATTATGACATTACATTTTATCAATAATGAAAAATTGCTTCTTTTGCATGATTGTACCGGAGGTGAGCCAGGACCCCGGAAGGCTGCTGGCTCATGCAGACTGGTTTTAGCACTAGGGAGGAAAACAGACTGATAAAGAAGTATTTGGGGAAAATAAACAAACCAACTATAGCAAGACTAGAGACAGGAGAATATATTTACCTCACAGTATTTAATCGGAATTTCTGGAGGCCTGGATGATATATGTCTCGAAGGCGGCACAGGGGAGATTCACCCAGTGCAACGAGCTCACAGTGGGCTCCTTCCAGTACTTCGATGGCACAGTGAAAGCCTTGGGGACCAATGAAACCCTTAATAGAGGGGTTTAATGTTTTCAATGGCATTAACTGACAGTTCTGATTTGGTTGTTTTCTATTCCAGCCTCTCTCTCCGTTGCCTAGAATGCCCCTCTGCCACGTACCTCAGACAATCGGTTTTAAGCTGGATCTTAGTGATACACAGTGCCCTGAACTGTCTGCCAGGGAGCGGTGGGATGAATGGGCCATTATGCAGGGAAGTCATTAGAAACAAAAATGGCTTAGCTATTACCACTGGTACAAGTGCTGTAATTTGACAGCTGCTCCAACAGCCGAAAAACTGGAGTCCTGCAGGACATGCAGTTCTGCTGCGCACAAGACATGATTTCTCCCAACTGCACAGAAACCTCAGCTCTGAGATGAGCCTGGGCGGGTATTTACACCTGTAAGAACCTGTAAAGTCAAACCTCCAGCCTCACCATTGCCAGGGCACAGGAGAGCTGGACCCCTTAAGGAATGGCAGGAGGTGTGGTGACCTCCGCATACTTTGCAGCTCACTGGGACCCCTGAACCACTTAAGGGTACAGCTTGATCCCTTCTGCATCCTTCCCATGCAGCATTTCCTGCCTCCACTTCTGGAGCACAACGTATATCTGACAAGCATGAGACAGAGTCCCTCATCCACGCCTAGCCCTGACACACACTGCAAGGGGGACAGTGCTGCGCAGCCTCAGCACTGCCACGTGCTCTTTTCCCGGACCAGATAACAAATTACTCTCACAGACAGCCACTGAACTGCTAAAATCTCCTGCCTGCTCTTTCACTGTCAGAGCGTTAAATCCACAGCAAGATGTCCTAACAGCCACCCCTTGGCTCCTGCCCCATGTCCCACCATCACCTGCCCCAGGCAAAGCCCTGAGCAAACAGATGGGCTTTGCCCTACCCCTGGTGGTCCCGCTGGTGTGGGTCCTATGAGCAACAAAGGCAGAGGCTGCATGCTTCTTGGTTTGGAGTGAATAGGGGCTATAACCTGGGTGTAGACCCAACCCTAAATTCCTTAAGCCCCTGAAGTGACCACGCGGGGTGGGAAGGGGGGGGAGGCATTTAACAAGCAGGGATGCCTGCCTTGCAGCATCCCCTCTGCCAGCCCCACCATGCCCACCTGCATGGAACATGGTTTTACTCCACTCTAAGGTGGGTACGTTATATGTGTAAAGATGTGTACTTACTGTAACTGTTCTAAGAACGTCAGCCAAAAAAACATTGTTTATTTGCAGCAATATTTATGAGGACAGTTTTATGGTGAATATGAATAGAAATGCCCTAGTGATTCTCTTGCATGTGCCGATACAAAGATCAGAAAAAGAAAGTTGATCATTTTGTTTGTTGGTTTGCCAAGACTGTAATGTTTCAAGCAGGTCTATGAAGTGGCGGTTTCTCAGTAAACGAAGACATAATGTGGGTTATGTTTTGTTTTTTGGTGGGTTTTTTTGATCTTGAAAAATAGTTGGAAGCACTGCGGCACCTTGTCTGTTCTCAGCTACACTTACTCTCTCAGATAGCAGTAAAGATGGCAAACACTGTACTACACATGTATACCACAGGCTGAAATTCCTAAAATAAAGACTAGAAGAAGTCTAAAATCTTTACATTCAGGGGGCAAAGCACATTTTATTTTACTTTATTTTATTTTATTTTATTTTATTTTATCTTTTATAAAGGTATTTCATGGCAGGAATGTAAAAGACCTATTTATTTGACACTGTTTCCTCACGGTAATGGCTTCTGTACATGTTCTCTTGATGCCACCATTTCGAGCAATCTATGTGGAGATTAAAACAGTAGTACCTTATATCTGAAAAACATTACAGAAACTCTGCCTTAATTCTAGCGGAAAGGATGCTGGTGGCAGCAGTGTAAGACAGCTGCTTGCCAGCACATGGTGCAGGAGTAGAGAGAGAGAAAAGCTCGACCAGGTTTCACCTAAGCGGTTCACTTTTTGTGTGCATATGGGCTTCTGCTAGTGGTGTGAAATCCCAAGGCATCTGCCAAGACGTATTGCTTAATGTTCTCTGCTTTTCAAAGGTTCAGTAAGCAAAAGGGGTTATCCCGAGCAAGCTTCTATGACCATGACAGGAGCAAAACACCTCTGTGTATAAATTTGAAACCTTTAACCTTCTAACTGTCAAATTTCAATATTTCTGGTCACAGTGTTAAATGCACCCAGCAATTTTATTGAAAGAGTTTTCAGTGTATCCAGATGGAAAAATCAAAGTTTGCTTTTATATTTACACACTGTTAGTAAGTTGTTAAAAGAAGAATAAACCAAGGTGACTGCCAGCAATATTAGTGTAAGCTTTACAGCTTCAGCATAATAAAATAGCATCCCTATTTTCTCTGTAACCTGTGACGTACGCTCCAAATGACTTACTGCTACTGCTGCTTTAATATACCCTACGTCTTACTAATGATAAACAGGCTGTACTGTGTTGGGTCTGGGTTTCACTCTAGACAGAAAGGAATACAGGAAAAAGATGAGATGGTATAAAATCTCACCTTAAAAAACCCCAACTTTAAGCCAAAATCTAGTTTCCAAGTCCTAATATCTGTGCTTATCTATTTATTTTTGGTTGGTACTTTTTGCCTTTGCATCTACAAAGGGTGTGACTGCCACTGATAGACACAGTGATTGTCCATTGCCCTACCTAGAGATGCCCTTACATTTTGGTATCTTTTCCCACTCTGTCCATTTTTGTGCATGAATCCTTTATCATTCCATCACAAAGACCTTTATGACAGCAGACAGGTGAAAGAAAGAATGGCTTTAGAAAGCCATTTTCCTTTCAAACAGTAAGTAAATATTATCAGTGATATGTGCGACAGCGATGGTGAAGCCTGACATGGAGCCATCTCTGCCAGGGGAATCGTTTGGCTCCTGCTCCCTTCAGTGCAGCCACCACCAGGAATCCCCAGGGAGTGTTGGGGATGACATTTATTAAGCCTCTACAAAGCAAAACCTTCTGAAATGCCACCATTGGCAACAGTTATGACTGCAGGGGCTGCTCCCTGTGAGTGCCTCGCAGGCAGGGCACATGCAGAAGCCCAGTCTGCTCTCTCGGTGGCCCCAGGGATGGCTGCTGCCCACCCAGCACGGTGCAGCCGCTGAAGGCTGAGCAGCCCTCACAAGGCTGCCTGCCTTGTGCTCCTAAGCCACGTACAAGTCAGGGTTGAACATTTGTCATTAAGTCCTGCTGCCAAGAAGAAAATTTATTCTGGGGCAATGGGAAGATTACAATCCAGCTTCTGATCTGCCACGATCCCATTTTACACTGGAGTGACTGTTGGCTTGAGTCAAGTTACGGTGCTTTATGTGGAGTAGATGTAACCAGAATAAGGCTTTAAGCACCTATTTCTTCGGCAGAGGCGTCTCTGCCTCTGGCTCACAAGGACAACAGGGTGGCAGTACCGGCTTCTCTCAGGACCAGTGAGCAGGGACCCGTTGCTAAATGGCCCAGCTTTTTCAGAGGTGAAAGTTGCAGCACAAGGCACTTTTGGAGGGGAACATTTTCTTGCGTTGCCAGTGCAGATATTTTGTGAGCGGGTGATGCAGAGAGCCCTGAGCGCCAGAGATTTGCTGAGCCCAGATACACAGCCCCAGGCACATTTCTCCTCCCCTCCTAACGAAACCATCGTGGGCATTTCTGCCTCTGAGCTGCAAGGGGATCACCAGCACAAGAGCTTTGCGTGTCGGAAGCTCAGTCCCCTCCTCAGCTCCACATGGATACTGCACCGGCATGTGCAATCAGGGTCTGCCTGCAGCATCACTTCAGAACTGATTCCCAGGAGCCAGACTTTTAACTAAAAGGGCAGCAGAGGACAGGAAAGCAGCCAGTTCTCCTCTGCTAAACACAGAGGAAGGTGTTTCTCCGAGTGGGTGCCCTCCCTCCTTGGCTGGGTGCAGGAAGGCTCCATCTGCTCTCCGCTGCGTCCCCCAGGATACTGCGCTCCTCCCTGAGGCACATTAATCTGAGCTGAAGGAGCCTCTAAATGCAGCAGGATATGTTTACTGGTGAGCAGTCTTAGCTGTATGTATTTCTCAGGGCTGTCTCACGTGTCCTGGAGGCTCAGCCCTGGCTGGGGGCCACATCATGGGAGGTCAGGCTTTGCACAGCGGTGCTCAGGAGAGCCCTGAGCAAGGGGATCACCCATGTGCTGAACAGCTTTACGGGAGCCCTGCAAGGGCACAGTCAAGCTGTTCTGCCCACACGGACAGAAATGCAGTCCCCACCTGCTTCTCTAGGGACAGGGGTGTTTAATTTATTTAAAGGAGGCGCTGGCAGCTGGGAAAAGGTGTCTCACTGCCCTTTGACCTGTGACTTGTCTTGAAGAGAATGGGATGTCAAAATGCTCCTGCTCTGAAGATGCAGACAGCAGCAGCTACTGGAGCCAAGATGTTTAAATTCACTTGTTAAACTAGTGATGATTTCCACAGCGTTGATAGAAAAAGGCAAAAATGTGGCAATTGCACCTACATTTGCTCCATTTCATGTGGAGTTACTGGGCAACAGCTCACATAGCTCCTGCCTGCTGGGGTGGGACCTCCCGCTTCACTCCTCTGCCAGTCCCTGATGGGGGCCATAGTTTTGCTAGGAAATACTTGCAGCCTTATTGGATTTCACACAGCTCAAAATGTCAGCACAACCTGAAAATCAACAATTCTGCCATTCTGATCAGAAAAAAAAGATGGTGAGGTGTGCCCTTAGTGTCTTAAAATGCAGAGAGGTCTCATACTGAAAAAAATAAAACCAAGTGCAAAGAAATGGTAGTTCTGTCCACATGACACACTAGAGCCATTTAGTCTTAATAGTCCTTTAAAACACACTATCCAAAAAGGTATTTGGAGTTCTTATCACATTTAAGAACTTGCTTAAAACATTTCTGGCTTTATCTGCAATCCATTACTAATTGCAATCAGTTTAGTTTGTTGAAAAGCGGGAACTGGAGCCTGCAGAAAGTCCTTGGGTTTAGCAACATTTTCTAAATGCATTGTGACAGTGAAAAATAAACTTCATAAATGGTTGTCCAGTGCCTATTTATTCACTAAGAGTTATAATGAAATTCAGGCCTTTTAGTCCTAAAAGTCTTCACCACAAAATGCACACACTGATTACAAGCAGCACTGCAAACAGGTATGAGTGTTTCCCACATAGGAAAACACGTGCTAATGGCCGGGAGGAAGGAGATGAGATCTATTCCACGCTTTTCCACGACGCATGGGGTGACATTGAAAGGGTCACTGAAGCTCTGTGCACCTTCTGTTTGCTGCCTGTAAAACAGCAGCACTGAGGATGACTTTCAAAACATGCCACGGGATCAAAGAAGTGGTGCTGTTTTGCAGCCTCTAACTTTGTACTTTTCTAGGGACAGGACTTCTGCTGTTGCTGCTCTTGCTTTCAAAACATACAATAATCTCAGTTTGGTCAAGTAACAATCAAATACTCTAATTTTAACCATTAAATCAATAGTCATGAAAATGGCCCTGGCTCATTATAGCTTTCTTATGGAGTTCTCAAAGAGATAAGGATAACAGCAGAACATTGAAACTAGAGTGGATAAAGTTCTAACTGTAAAAAAGATGCAGGACAGTTTTTGTGACTAAATATTGCTGATTTATGACTCTGAAATCACTTTCCCTGTTTGCAAGTGTTTAGGCAGATACTCGTGTATTCCTCAAACCATTTCCTTAGTTTTAAAACTTTCTCAGTTTCAGCTGAAATGATTGCTTGGTGTTCAACTGCTGTGTTGTGGCTAAAATCTTAATTATACAGTGGGAGGCAAGGAACAATCACATGTTTGTGTTGTGGAACCAGCACAAACACAGCCTAAGCCAAAACCCCATATCCACCAGGCACTGGGTCAAAGCCATAACTAATAAAAGAACAGTTGGTGCAAGCAACCCAGGGACAAGCTGTGGCTGAAATGTATATAAAATATTATGGAAATATTTAGAAATAACCATTTCCATTCTGCGTATCCACAAAGATGCTGGTCAGCTCTGTTTCCATAGCAAAGAAACACTACATTACAGAACATTACATGTTCTATACCATTAGAGCCACCTGAACTTTGAAGACGAAGAGTGCCTGTCTTCACAGTGGACCTGTGATTGCTGGGAGTTCCTTCAGCATCCCCTGAAATTGCTGACATTTGGCTCATTTGTGCTGCTTCTATTCAATTGTTGTCTGTGTGATTCAATTTACCATTTAGAGCCATTACCGTGTGTCATGAACTTTCTTAATCTGAAATGCGAGAATCTTCTCTTAAATACAGGGCTGCTGAGAGGGAGGTGTTGTGGGGGCAGGTCCCACAGGACCCAGCGAGGGGAAGGAGGTGGAGAGACCTGACGAGCTATCCTGGCATCACTTCCTCCTCCTACCTCACTGTTGCCTTCCCTCCCCACTGCCCCACTTGTGTCATTCCCCTGCAGTTCACATCTGGAGCCCTGTGGCATCTGGTATGGAGGTAGGGACCTACGAGGTACACGGGTGCTTTTCCCTACAAGGATGAGTCAAAGTTGTGTTTATCACCAGATACAGTGTTCTGGCTTGCAGCTGAAACGTGGAAAAAATTAAGAATACTATTTCACTCCTTCTGTGATCTGTCTCCCTGCTCTGTAGCAATATTAGCAATAAACAACACGAAAAACTATCAGCGGAGGAAATTTCCGGGCTTGATTAATGCTGTTTGTCAGTTCAGCTGGGCGATGCGTAGCTGCGTGGCGGTGAGCCTCGGAGCACCATCCTTCAGGCGAGGCTGAAGGGGCTGTAAACAAGCTATGAAAGTTTAATGACATTCAAATAGCGGAATGACTCCTCAAATGGTATAGTGGCTAGGAATTGTCCTGTACAGCTTTTGTAAAGAATTCACAGGGTTAATGACTAAAGAATGGAGTTCTGGTAATCAATATAGTCCTCTGGCTCTATTGATTGGAATCGCCTGCTTATTTTGCAGCTAAGATTTTTTAGCCCATTCAGAGCAAAGACACCCTAGGGGACTGTTAAGTAAATAGGCATTTAAGACTTTTTCGTTGCTAAGAAAGTAGTTAATTATTATTAGTGCTTAAAAGTCTCAATTTAGACAGAACATCCCAATGAACATCATGATTTTGCTAGTTTTCTGTATGCTTTATGCAAATTCACATGTATTGGCAGCTGTTTAGAAGCGTGCACCTACTGGGCTGGGCAAGGTGCCGAGGGATGCTTCAACCCAGGAAGGGCTGAAGGCACTTTGCAGGGGACCTTTATGTAGAAAATGATCAGGTCCTCCAGGCAGGTTTGGTATTTGTAGGGTGACGACTGCTAAACACCGCAAATATGCCAAGGAATCATTGCTGATCTTTTGCTGAAAGATGACCTTCAAAGAGGTTGAGGAAGATGAACTCCTCAAAAGGGACCTGGGCTTTCCACACACATGTTCTTCCCCAAAGTGCTTCACAAAACTTTCTGTTTCGCCATACACATAAAGACTTTCTGCTGCTGCCACTGTTTTTGCAGGCCAGATACGCAGAGGATCATCACATCACCTAAGGCAGGTACCAGTACAGAGGACTGTGACAGAGCAGGGCAAACCACAAACGCCCCTTCCCTGGTGAGCAGCACAGCCCACAGCCTCCGAAAGCAGCTGGTAAAGCTGGCAGAGCATTTGCTTTAGCAGATTTCTGTGAACAGAGGGATCTCAAAAATCAAGCCTGCAGTTACACATCTTTAACCAGGGATGTGAACCGTACGGTCAGACCAAGCTCACGCTCGGCTGCAGAGCTTAGGAGCTGGCTGCAACCTCGGCCACACATCTGGCCCTCGGACCAACCAACGCTGTCAGGTCCTGTAAGATCTCCACTGTTTGCACAGTAGAACTGGAATCACTATTATTAATATTCTTTTCTTACTGCCACATAAATGTTAACTTCTTTTTGCCCCTTTTTTCATGTTAAACCAACAGCTGCTCCTTGCTGAGCAGGAGTGCGGAACGGCGCTTCCCCGCTGAACGGCAGGTTACAACAGAGCTGCTTTGCATATTGATGCCACTCTGATTTCCTTTGCTCTTTGCTTGCTCAACCATTTTTGCTTGTTACACTTAAAGAACCCAGTGGATCAGAGAAAAGATGTCCATTTGGGACTGCGAGCACAGATGATGTTTTTCATCCACCTTAAAAATTAATTATCATAGCTGCTTGCTAGTACGGGCATTTGATAAAAACACAGAGATTATGCACCAGTCAACAAGCACTTACTCACCAGCTGAGACATTAAGAAAACATCAAATTTCATATATGATCCAATTAACAGGTTTTTTCCCCGTCAATGATTTCCTACGTACTTAGGCTATTGTATACAATTTGGTAATACGTGGAAGTATTCATCATGCTTGCATTCCCTGACACTAATCCTGTTTGTAGATTCTCCTCGCTTTCCCCTTCCTAGGATTTAGAGTGGCGATTCCTGACTGCAGCCTGTGCAGAGCAATGGCTGGGTTTTAGCCACAAGTGATGTTGCAAATCCATAAAGTGATAGAGGCAGAAAGGCAGCTGTGTTCCTAGATCTGGACACATCTTAATTTTGTCCCTACCTTGTACAACCATGCCCACAGTACCTTTGCTGAATGTCACTCTCCATCCTTGTTGGACTGTTTACCAACACCTGGAAACCTCCACTCCTTTGGTCTAGCTCCTAAGTGAGGTATTTGTCCAAATACAAGCCCCAAATCTGAATTTAAATCTCAACCCAAATCTGTTGCTCTCAAAAATCCTGATAAATGAATTTGGAAGGTTTCGACACACCTAAAGAGCAGCCCCTCGTTCTGGTTACTGCTGAGGTCTGCCCTGTGCCTGTGTCGGGAACACGAGCAAGCAGGTCTGAGATAACTGGTGGGACAAAGGTTTACCTAAAAGGGAATGGTTGTGATGACTGCATAATGATATCCACGGTGGGTGAAAGACCTGAAAATCATTGCAGGTCTAATGTAGGTGATCATTAGACAGAGCTGTGTTTCCCAGGATTTCAGCCAGTTTGCAGTTGATTTCAGGGCAGCTTGCAGAGTCGTCTTTGCTGTAGCTTTACATATTACTGAATACCATGAGGCTCAAGTGGGGCAAAATGGAAGGAAGAGAAAATAATGGGTTTCTCAAGAGTTTCTGAACCTTAGGGGAGAATCAGATTGGGAAGACAAATGGGAGGGAGCCAACCCTGATTTTGTTTCCACTGTGGAATGTTCTTAAAAATTACAAACGAAAGCTACATAGCACTTTGTACAACAAAGTCTTTTACCGTGAATAATGAAGATTCACTGTAACCTTTTGAGAAATTTTGTAGGGAAAAATCCCACATGATTACAGATGGAGGAAGGAATCTAAAACTTGACAGGCTTTCTATTCTAACTTACTTAGTTTCTTAGTGGTCTTTTGATTAAAAAAAAAAAAAAAAGAAGGTTCAGAAGCATTTCTTTTTGAATAAGACACAGAATTTGACCCCAAAAGGTTTTGATTTCTTTTTAGAATTTTTTCTTTTTTAATCATCAGTGAAGAAAAATAATCTGATTTGATATGCAGTGTAAAGACCTATTGTGCATTGCTGGGAATGTGATGCTGAAGAAATAGCTATAAAAACTGTGTGTTGATATTAGACGTGTAGTCATTAAGGTGAAAAAGAAAGGTCCGAAGCTATGGAATTAATGCAATATTGCTCAAGGACTACATTAAAATATAAATTTTTTTTCAGTTTGCAGTTTTAACTTTGCTGAATCCATCTCTTTTTATCCTCTGGGTACCTTTCCCCTCCTTCTCCCTCTTTCTTTTTTTTTTTTTTTTTTAAATTTTTCCCTAGCTTTTCACTAAAACCTGTGGGATCTCCCTCAGGTATGGAGTCAGAGGACATTTTGGACTGCCAGGTAAGGTAACATTTACCTTGGGGCCCTGTAGAAGTCCAGGCTTTGCAGGGCCATAGAGGGAAGGATGCCATGTCCTGTGAGGGAGGCGACGTGAGGATCCTCCGCTCAGACTTTTTGCACAATTTACTTGTTTATTCAAGGAAGAAACTACTGATATCAAGTCGGGTTAATTTTCTAATGGCCACATGCACCAGGTGTAAAGTCACGAATGAAAAAAAAAAAAGGAAGAAAAAAAGAACCCCCAGAATATGGGGAAATCTTTGATGTGTGGTTTGTCTTCTGTTTTCCAAGATGACAGGTCTGGGTTATTAAGCTGGCTCTGTCCTATGAGAAATGTTATTTGCCTAAAAATCAGAAAAGACGCTCCCTTTCTATGGCCAGCTGAAGTCCCATGCCAGCACAGCCAACCGTGCAGACCGGGGCCACCTCTGGTCCCTAGCAGCCCGTGGTGGTAAGAGTATCACACGGAGCGACCCTTTCCCACCTGTCATGAAAATCGTGGCTATTTCTATTTTGCATTGAAAATAGTGTTAAGCTTCTGAGCACCAAAGTTCTCTTCCAGGCACTGCCAGAGATTCACTGTGTGACTGTCCTGTCCCCAGACTCTTTTTATTTCTATTTCTCAGTCTGTGTAACAGGGACAATGACACTAGCCCATCTTAAAAAGTCTTTTGAGACGCCCAAACAAAAAGCAAAAATACTCATCATTGAGAAGTAGGTGATATAAGATGATGATATTTTAATAGAAATATCTTCCTCCAGTAGATATGGAAACCGTATCTTTATGGTTTGGTTATTTACCATGGTTTGTATGAATTATAGGGCAGTCATCTTATACGTTGGTATTCAAAGTAATGCAACATACTTACTAGAAATCCACCTAAGCAATTACTTTTCTGATCTATTGCCAGATTCCTTTCGTATCAGCTGCAGTGGCTTGCAAAACCTAACAAATAACATTTTACATAGGCTTGTAGTCTATATTCAATTTTATCTGATTATTTTTAGCACAGTGATTTGAGAATCCAAATTACAGCTAAGAAAATGGAAAATTCATTTTCCAACAATGCCTTAAGCTTCACTAGCATTTTAGAGTAGAACATTTCTGTGATGGCCTTTGATTCAATCCAGGCTGAACGAAAGACATTTCATCACCACAGAATGCATTTCTTTATTTGCCTTGGATCTATGATTCTGTCAGTATTGAGAGAAAAGAAAAATCAATGCTGCACTATAAACCTCGGGCAGCGCCTGGCCAACGTGGTCAGCATGGTGTGAGCAAAGGAAATGGCAGGGGAAAAAAATTGACCGCTCAGCAATGTGTGGCACAGTAACGGACAAAGCTCTGGGCTAATAACAGCTTGCAATTACACATGGAAAGCCAAAGCTTGTAGGGCATTCAGTACGAAGGGGATGTAATACAATTTATTGAACCACCGGTTAGAGTTCTGCAGCTTCGCAATATAAAAAAAAAAAAGAAAAAAAAAAAGAGCTGTGGACCTGTACTGCTTAAAAGACAGACTTATATGGTGCCAGCAGGGGAAGGAGACTTGAAGAAAGCAGAAAGCCCTTCCTTTTTATGTCTTGGATAGTGAGCAAGTGGCAGAATGCAGCCTATTTATGCTTTCTAAAAATACACCAGGCAAGCTTAAAGGGACAGCCCGCGCCACCGCTGCCAGTGCCCCGGCTGCCACTATGGACACCTGCACACACGCATGCACCCTGCGCGCTGGAGTAACCAGGCTCTGCATTTTAATTCCTTATCAATACTGCATCTACACAGACTGCATGCTGTATGTCCTGCCATTCTGGAAGAGGGGGAGATGTGGCATGACAAAAATCTTTGCTCGGATACAGTTATTTACCTGAGAGCAGCAAGGTGTTTTTGCAGGAGAAAGTATAAAATTAAAATACCGGTAGAACAGAAGTAAAAATCTTGAGCTGAAAAGTGAAGTCATTGATAAGCATGGTTTTGAACAATAGACAGAAATGAAAACTTTTAGTTGAAAGTCGGTGTTTGATGGTGATCAAAGGAGGTGGCAGCATTTTTGTGTAGGTCTGGCTGCAGCAGTGAAGGTCAGTGCTGCACCGGAGGCTGAGCCCCTCCTGCCTCTCCATGGTGCCCTTTGCCACGTGGGACAGCTGGGGACACCGTGGCCACTGCTCACAGGTGAGGCGCAGCCTCAGCCCCAGGCTCCGGCTCTGCTGGGCTTTGTGCACCCCCCAAGGAGGAGCAGGTTTTGTTAGGTGTAAGTGGTTATAGAGCAGTCTTGGGGAAATATTGCAATCTGCACACCATGTGTTGATATTTATTTGTGCTTTCAGGGATAAATTATGCTCTGCAGATGGTGACAAAAAGTTTTGTCGCTTGGTTGCACAAAGACAGGAGTAGTCCTACAGCCAGAGGTGCCCAGTACTGCCCAGGCTTGGCTGAAGCCCTGGTGCTGGCAGGGCTGGGCCCCACTGGGAGAGCTCCACTGCCTTCAGGGAGCAGCGGTGGCAGCATCCACTTGGGGATCCTAGAGAGCCCTTGGTGTGACTGGGGCAGAGCGTGCCTTGGAGAAACCTCTGCACCATACAGGCTTGGAGCTTTTTCTGCCCGTATTTGCAGAAATGCACACCTACCAGAGAACAGAGTATCTCTTAGTATCAGTTTTGGGCATTTGATGTAATTGCTGCCAATACAGTAGCAGGTTGCTCAAAGCCATGACTTAGAGTTAGGATCCATCTTTCCCCCAGAGTTTGTAAATACAGCAGGAATTGTAATACCCAACTGCCGGATCCCACGCTTCCCAGGGGACCCTGATCTTTGCAGTGTCGTGTGGGTCTTGCGATTGCCTGACCCTATTCAAACATATTGCTAAGAAACGTTGTTGAATTTTTGGCTGATGTTGAATTCGTAAGTACTACAACGACAGGGTAAAACATGCATTGAGAGCAACTGGAATAACAGCCACAATGTGGCTAATTATTTTGCATTCTTTATTGAAGACATCAAGCTCTCCTCACAGTGCATTACAGCTACAAGACTCCTCAACCTCAGTAATAAGCAACAGAGGCAGATTTTTCTCTGTTGTGACCAGAAGAATCTGGCAACCTGTGTAACTGTTGGGTGCTACGCCCCTGAGAATCTTGTCCAGAGATATTTTTATCTAAAATTTCATTTCTAGAATACCAGCCTAAATATTTCACCCCTTCATATTTTCACATCCGCCTCTTCCCTTCAATGCAATTTACAGCTCCGATCTTGCACCGTGGGGCCACTTCTGTAGGCTCCCCTTGCATGGGAGGCAGGTTGCTGCCTGCACATCACCTTCGATGATAAAACACCAGCGTTACCACGTGAGAGGATATGGTGCACCTTCTGTGACAGTCATGGCAGAGCCCCCAGTAACTCTGTTCCCTGCATGATAAAAGCAGCCTCATGCCAAGCACTGAAGTCACTCAGCAAATCCCTCGCCCCTTATCGTAATTAAGTCCCTCTTGATGACATGGAGCAAGAGATAAGGGATTTGTATTTGAGACGTGAAGAAATCACTAGCATGAGGTGGTGCCAGGGATGGGGGCCGTGGTGCAGGATGCCCTGGTTAGCGTGGTGCTGCCAGCAGCCCTGGCGCAGGGGGAGCCCCTCGCTGGTGACTTTTCTTTTGCAGCCACAGGGATGGGGGAGGAGGATGCAAGTGCTGACCATTCCCAATGTCACCTGCAGAGAGCCATTAGCCCGCTCAGCCCTCTATTCCTACATGCTGAATCAAATTAATCTAACAAAAACAGATGACCTGTGAGCTCAGCCTGCCTTGCAGCAAAGTCAAATGGGAGCGAGGGGCAGCGGCGGTGAGCGAGGCAGGGAGGACCGCGCTGTGCCTGCAGCCCCTCGCTGTGGCCTCCCGTGGATCTCCCTCCCTTGCTGGCTGTCACTTCCACGCACCTCAGCCACCTCTCCCTCCGCAGCCAGACTAACCCTCTGTTGTCTACCTTGGTCTGGCTGTGTGCTACCCCCTCCATTACACACATCCACACACACACACACACAGAGCTGCTGACCTAGAGGTGTTAGCCACTCCGCAGCTGCCGTTCTTCTCACATTAATCTATAGGAATCAATGGACATTTCATTAGAGTAATCAAGTGTGGATGCATCCCGCATTTATATCCTGCGTCTTCCCCCCTCCCCCCAACTGCTTTCACAGGCTAATTGGTCCTACAGCAAAGACTACGTGGATATTTTTCCCTACAGATGAGTGTCAAGAGCTGTTTTTTACTGCTGGTTGAAATACCTATCAATAGGGAGGTAGTATAAAAGCCTTCACCCATCAGGCTGTGTTGCTGATGCTAATACATTATGCACCCTCCGTTCCCACACACCCGACTCCCTCCGTTACACCTTTATCCCATACGACTGCCTCATTTATGTTTACTTTGATAAGAGAATTAACCCACTGCATTTTCCTTTTCAAAAGAAGAGCGCAAGAATTAATACTCCTGATTCAGTTCACAACACATTGAGGAAATTTCTTACATATTCATATTTCACCAATAACCTTGTTATTTTCAGTCAAATCTCTTCACTGTGCTTGCCATGGTATCTTATTATTTCCTCTGCTATTTTGTGGGTGGTATGTGTATTGGTATACAAGGAACCCTTGTGAAAGGTATCAGCACCAGCATTGTTTCCAGCACCCTTTGTTGTCTGGGGGGGGTGGTGCTCTCCTCTCTGCTCACCTCCACAAAGACAGCAGAGGTTTAACAGGGCACAGGGGGGCTGAGAAAGGTCACAGGAGCTGCTGTCCCTGAAATGTGCATGTGACAGGAGGCGGGTGACCGAGTGGTGTTCTTGCGGCTGGGGGACCAGGGGCTCTGTTCAGACCATCATTTGGTGAGAGTGAGAAAGTGTGACAATGCTTGTTTGAAAGAAAGAAGTTTGAAAGCGAAATTTTTCATAAGATCATGGATTTTTCATTTGAAAAGAATATAAAAAGCTTTTACGGGAAGACGGACACCTAACAACTCATCTTAAAAGTGTACGAAAACTTCAGAAATGCCATTGTGGAGCAGGAGGCGGCCCAGGGAAGGCAGATGGTGGCTCAGGGGTGCTGTGCCCTGGGCTGCGGTGCTGCTGGAAGAGGGCACAGGGGGCAAGGGCCGCTGCGCAGGGTCCCCTCCCTTGCTGCGACCCTGCAGTGGGGCAGGGCAGTCCTGACAGCCCTTCTCCAGGCGCACCCAGGCCAGGCAGGCTGCAGGAGAGGAGAAGCCCAGATGCTGTTGAGCTAGAGGATAACGCCTTGGTAGCTGGCAAGTTGAGAGTGGACAATTTGCTAAGGGAAGAAAAGAAGTATTTAAGCTGTTTTGGTTGTTGTGGAAGAATGCAGGCTGACAAAACTAGAAACCGCTCACTGTTACTCACAGAAATGCTGCAGCAGACTGAGGGTGATGTGGGAGTTCATCCTGTCATGCCATCACTGTACACATTGCTTGGCCTGGGGAACCGGCAGGGAGGAAGAACAGAGCGCAGGAGGCAGCAGAGATGGGGGTTTAGCCTCCTCTTACACTTACAGCAAATGGGCACCTAAACTTTCCTCTCTTGGTAAAAATTGTTGACCATTAGAAAAATGAGCTGAATTCAAAATCATTGACTTGTGATAAAGCTGATAGTTCTGGCATGTTATTACCCATCTTTCAAGTCATGTCACACCTGAAAAGAAAGCATATTTCCTAGGCAGAAAGGTACTTGAGTGAGAGAGATTCAAGTGAAAATATCTCTTCTTTGTCCTGTTTTTAGAACTCCTGCCATGGGTTCCATGGATTTACCCTAGGTGAAAACAGCACCATTGGCTGCTGGTGCTACAGTACCTTATTCATAAAACATTTAGATATGTTGCAGGGATGTGGGATTCCTTCTACTATCCTGACTTTTCCATGTGGCAAGCAATTTTCAGTTTTGTTTAACGGATACTTTTTTTTTTTCTTTTTTAAACTAAAGCCTGCTTTTTGCTTATGGCCAAATTCATGAAACTGCAATGAAGGAAAATGAACCCGCTGAAGGGGATTGACCCCAAATGCTCAAGAACAGGTCTTTCAAGACTAACGAGAGAGTTTGCATTTGCTTCTTCTTCCAGATCTCTTTCCTGAGGGCACACTGCATAATGCAAAAAGAGCTACGTGAAAAGTTTGGTGCAGAGAATGAAAATAGAACCATTCGGCTGTTTTACAAAGAGATGAGGTTCTCTTCCCCTTCCCCCTCCACACATTTTTCACTGTAAGCGAAAATGAAACTTGTGCTTTTCAGAGGAAATGGCTGCTAAAGGTTAAAGGGTAAGTCTTCCTTGCTGTAAGCATACATTTTTGCAAACTGAATCTTAACCATGTGGCTAGCAGCACTGACACCGAAATAACTGCAGAGAGCTTGGAAGAAGAGTAGGGAAATAGAGGGCAAGAACATCATAAGACCATCCCCAAATTAATTCATCTGCTCTTTTCTCTCCTTCATTTGAGTTCTGGCCACCTCCTTTTCCCTATTACATATTCCACTTTAGAAACAAGATCATTATTCAGAAGTGGAGGGCATGGAGCTGTGCCAGGGAAGGGCAGTCACTGTGCAAGGAAGCATGAGCATCTCCCCAGGGCTGTCATGTGGGTACCCACAAGGGCAGGGAAGTTTGGGGCAACAGGTAACGGAAGCCTTGACTCCTTGCCCCACCATACCAGCCAATGAGCATAATTGTGCGGCCGATGTACCTGCACAGAAATACCGTGTCGCACACCACAACCCACTGAGAAAAGAGCAGAGGGAGACAGGAGGCAGGTGCCGCCCACTGCAGCTTGCCTCTTTGCTTGCTTTTGTGGTGAGAGAGCCCTCCATTTGGCTCTGGATTTTTCCTGGTGAAGGAAGCCACAGTGAAGCAACATCCAAACAGTCTTGAAAGCAGTTTCTTGGACATTAGATATATTCCATTTAGTGCAACACTCCTAGGAAATATTTGACCCCAAGTACACACAAACACTCATTGAGAATATTCCTGGATATTATATTAAATACAGTCTGTTATATTAAATACAAAATACGATGAACAGAAGTCCAATCAAAAACGTACCTTCTGGCAGCGTATTGTTTGCAGAATGCAAACATGGGTAAGATTGAGCATATTAACACAGAACATAAATGGAGAGCAACAGAGCACAGATGTATATCCATAGAAATTACAACCGCTTAGTTTTAAATGAAGACAGTTGTTGTAAGATAGCAATTTGAGGTTTGAGGAGCATTTTGAGCATTTTCTTCTTATTCCTTCTCTCCTGCTTGCCTCTCCAACATAAACATTGATTAAACACTTGGGGAGGTGGTGGGGTTTGGAGCATTTAGCTAAGAAAAGCTAAATTCTCAGTGAGGCATTTTCCCAAAGGGTGCAGTGTGGGATGAGCAGAGGGATGGCTGGGAAGTGGCTATGGGCCCCCAGGCCACGGCAAGCCCAGTCTGAAGAAGGCTGCAGGTGCCACGTCTCCTCTGGAGAGTTCCTGCAGCCATCCCAGGGCAACAGACTGCCCAGTGGCTGCACCCGCTCCTTGGGGCTGGGGACCTGCCTCCCTGCCTCAGAAGCGTGCAACAGAAATACAACATCACAGGAATGATTACTGCTGGTTTGGGGTTACTCCTACCCAGGAAAGACTATTTCCGTTTCCTTCTAAGAAAGCTGAAATAGCCAAAGTTTAAGAAGCTTCTTATGCTTGTTCTGTAAAGCAGCTCTTTGAATAAGTTTTTGAGTTATATCAATAAGTTCACATCAAGGAAAAAAAAAAAAAAGAGAAACTAGAGTTTTTCTGAGTTTGGACTTTCTGTTCTCCAAGTCAGTTAATGGGCTGTGTGGGCCCAGTTTCAGCTCTCACCGACACCACAGTGCCTTCGTGCTTCTGACCTCGGTGGAGCTGCTTTGATTTGGCAGCCACTGACAGGTGAGAATCAATCCCCAGATACACACCGCAGCATCTCTCCACTTGGCAATGGGCATAGGTACACATCCGCTTTCTCTTAAGACCGTAACATGTGTTTTTAATTTGCTATGTGAATTTTCACTGAACTTTACTCCTCGACTGTTGCAGATGTGATTCCAAGGATTACTGAAAAAGGGTCTGCACAGATTTTAACTTCTTTATGAGATGTAAAGCAAAAAAACCCCCACACCTATTTCATCTTGCATTTCATCTTGCAGTAGGAATATTGAGAACTTCAATTCTAACTGATCCCTCAAAGCTGAGTAATTTCTGATAAAGCCAGAAACATGTCTGTGTTGGTCTGCATCAAATACAAAGTTGTGTTTGGTATTTGACATTCTCAGCGTACTCAACATGGACCATCTCGATGTAGCCTGCTGAATTTTTTGGATAAGTTTCTTGGCTAAGTTGAGACACTTGAAGAGGACACTAAAAGCAGCCCGAAGTGGTTGTATACCTGCACCCTAAAAAGTCAGAAACATGATTCCCCCCCGCCCCCCTCCCATGACAAATTAATGTATTGTACAGCCTTTTCTGACACTATAGATTCCCTTTCTTCCCACAAGGATGGAATGAAGACAAATTATTTGCATTCAGTCTGCTGCATAAAAATTGTCTATGGAATAAACACCTTTTTGATTTAAAAATGACCAAACCGCCAGGCAAAAGATGAGGGCATAGAAAAATGGTGCTCTATTTCATACAGTCCTGGTACTGTGCTCAAATGTGAGAGCTGGGCTGAGAAGTTTTGAAGACAGAGATGCTAGTACTCTGTGTCTGGGCAGCAGGTAGAGCGCAGTCCCAGTTAGTCCCTGTGGCTTTTGCATGCAAGTGGGAGGCAAACCGGTGAATGAAATTACAATCTCAGCCAGGGTCTTCCTGAACTCTCATTTTGGTGGGAAGGCTGGAAGATGGCACACCAGCCTTTGCCCTGACTATACTGATTGGAATCTGGGTATCAGTCACTGGCATGACACAGAAACCTGCATATTTCAGCTGAAATTTCACTCTGTGAAAAATCTATGCCTTTTTTGCACTGTATATTTGAGTTTCTTCATTTTTTCACAGAAAAAAGCTTCTAAGAAGTCAGTCCTAGGCAATATGCAGCCAGCAAGGTGGCCAAAGGCTACCCAGGCTTCTTACTTTCCTCTACCCGTTCCTAGGTGTTTAGAGCCAGTCTTCTTTTTTCACATGCTAGTTGTTTCTGTGCAAGTTGAGTGGCCTATCTTACAACTGCTTGGACTCAGTTTGGCCTTTTTCAGCAGAGCTTCCCTGCATAACACGGTCTGTGCTTGCAGAAATACCTCTTTTGGAGACCCTTTCCCGCAGAGGGACTCTAAGGGGCAGCATACATACTTGTAACTGCAATAAACAAAAACATTTCTAAACATATATGCACTGCCAAGATAAGGGTGAAGTTGCTGAAAAAGTTTTCATATATGGTATTAGAAAATATGTATCAAGGGTTTTTATTCTATTTCTATAAATGAAGAAAAGTAAATGCACTATAAGGACTACGCTGAGATCTCTGGAAATTCCCCTTTTCTCCCTTTATCTACAGCAAAGGCAGAAGAAGAGGCAGTCCAGGGAAAAGGCATTCTAAGAAAACAGTTATGTCCAAAGCCCAGGTCTGTACATTATTTATAATGTGTAAAAACCTATACACTTGGTTACCACTAGAACCTGCTTGTTTGGAGATGGGGATTAGACAGCAGCATCATCTGTGGCTTTATAAACTAACTGATGGTCTTCCTCACTTTTTAATAGCTGCAGCTGATGTATAACTGAAGGGATCACAAATGTCTTCATTGTCTGCCCTGTGAATCACCAGTACAGAGGAATAACACAGAATACCACTATGTGGTAGTCATAGAAACCACAGTTATCAATATAAAGGGTTTGAAAGTAAGTATAAAACTTTCTGTTATTTAACTAAAGAATATTTATCTCAACACATTGTTTTTCCAAAACATAAGCCTAAAGCGCTACGTTAACTCTTGTAGATCTTTCGGTTTGTTGATTGTAACAGAAAAACGTAACCGTCGGGGAAAGAGCAAAGCTATTCAGAGCTTGTGTGGGGAGTAAGGGGGTCAGGCTGATGGCAGAGGATGGCAGCAGATAAAGCTACCTCCAGGAGAGGTTCTAGACGGGGCAGGGGAAAGGATTACATTAATCCCTGTCCCACTTGCAGACCCTGCTGGCCTTCAAAAGGTATTCTTGAGCTGAAGAGATGAAAACATTCCTAGTGTTGGATCTGTTAAGAGGCTCTTCATAAAATGTCACGGAGCTGGTTCAGAGAAAATGGATCCACTTCCTTTCATCTGCCTTGAGGGTTTTGACAGTTGTTGGGGTCTGTGAATTTGCTAATGGCAGGAAGAAAGGCTCTAAAGTGGTAGAAGCGGGAAACGAATCATGCTGATGCTGCTACGCTTGCGGCCCCCAGACCTGCGCTACGGTTTCATTTCTGTGATGGAAGTCCTTCACAAAGGCTGGCCAGTGAAAATGAACACAAAAAGCAAGACATTCTATCAGCTGCTTTCCTCCCTATTCCATACATCTTTAACCATAAACCACAACTGATTATGATGACGAGCACCCACTCTGCAGAAAAGCTTTCTTGCCTTCCCCTTTGCCAAGGGGTGACAGGAATGACCCCTTGGTCAAACTTTGCTTTGGCATTTCTAACTACACCTCCTTTAAAAAAAAAAAAAAAAATATCCCAAAGTACAAATACTGGCAACTTTTATTTATTTATTTATTTTTAAAGTGGTCAGATTTTAAGGTAGATCAAAAATTGAAAGTCTTCAGAGTTTGCGGTGTGCTTATTGCTTTACAAAGTGTGGCTGGCAGCGGGCACTTTACTATATAGCAATAAAAGAGGAAGTGTGAGGACTATTGCACTACGAGTTGCAGCCGGCTTCTCGGCACTGCTCATGTTGCCCCAGGTGGCTGCAGGGAATGGATCGAGGCTATTTGGAACCGGGGCTGAGTGCAAAGCCTCACAAGTCAGTCACATAGTTACAACAGACCGCTGGGCCACATACAATCCTCTCTATTTACAGAAGTTGGTGGACTTTCCTCCTCAGCTAAAGAGGCTGACGGCCCCAGAGATGGGCTTTGAGTTTTTGGTTTGCACAGATCAGTGGACTACAAGGAAAACTACAAAACCAACAACAGACAAAACGGCTTCTGAATGTTACCTGCTAATCCACAGCTGTGAAAGAAAATTCACTAACAGAAAGGACACCCAGGAGCAAGGCAAGGGAAGAAGTTCCTCTTACAATACACAGATCTGTGCAAAACCACAAAACGCTCTAGTAGTGGGTTGCTGCTTACTGCATATACTGAATGAAAAGAAAGACTTGTTGAGAGTCAATTACAGGTTGCTTCAGCCTCTCAACAGCTGCCAAGTAATTTGTAATGAGACTTAGAAAAACTATAGCTTTTAAGGTTGGTTTGTGACCTGCACTTGTGCTGGCCCCAGAAGAAAAGGATGGCCTGAGAAGTTCCTGAGTGAGATAAAATGTGAGTAGGAATATGCAGGTGAAATTTCAATTAGTTTTCACCATCAATCTTTCAGCCTAATGACATTTAATTTGCATGTGACCAACCCTGCCCCACAGATGGCTATGGAAGGGAGGGGGTAGAACAGAAAAACACAAAGGTGGCTTGGATAGCTTGAGTACAAACATCAATAAACAAATATTTATTACTAATGATAATGATTCTGACTTCTTACGCAACACTGAAAATAGAGAGCACTGTGCAAGCATTAACTAATCAATTATCTAATTAATGATTCAAGACCTCAAATCAACAACAGAATAAGGCAAGTGCTCCTCTGGAGCCGCACTGCCGTGGAGGGGTCCTGTGCATCCGCAGGGCTCTGCCCTCTGCACGGGAACTCAGTGAGCAGCGTCAAAACCTTTCCTCCCTGCCAGCAGTGTGCGTCGCATGGGCACGGAGCCACCTGATCCTTCGGTAACATTTCAGTAGCAGCTTTGAGGCAGAACAGGCTCTAAGCACCGCTTCAGCAGGTTTTCAAAGGGAAAAGTGGTAAGTGGCAAAACATGCAAACAACACAACTCTTAATTTAATGCTAAATGTGAGACATTTGCTTGATAAGATGAATTCTCAATTATCTGAAAAGCTACTTGATCCTAAATTGGTGTTGCTGCTTTGCCAGCCAATTACAGGTTCACAAAGCAGGTAGATAGAGGATGAAACATGCAAGACAGCCCAGTGTTCTGGGGGAAACCACTAGCAGGTCCCTGAGACAGCATTTCTCTGTTCTTCCCTGCAGAGCACTGCTACTGGCACCAAATCCCCGTGCTACCCCAGCGAGGGGGGCAGGGGGTGATCGATGTGAAGGGAATTATCTTGCTGAGCTCACTACAGATGCTGCAACAAGTTTCCAAGGATTCTGGCCTATATCCAGCCCGAAAAGTGAGGTTTTGCCTAGTTTCACTTAGGTACAACGTTTTTAAATTCAGGCTTAGGTTTAGGCACTGCAGAAAGGGCTGTGAAATGCAGAGCTGTACAGCGGTTGCTGGTGAGCTTGGCTCTCTGCTGCCAAAGCCATGGGGAAGGAAGGAGGTCAGCACAGCGCGGTGCACGCATGCACGCAGCCCTGCCATTTCTCAGCTCTGCCTCCCATTCGGGGCAGGTCCTCATCCTGCAGCTGCTCCAGCTTTGTACTCAATTAAGCTTTCCAGCTGCAAAATGTTTGGCTGGTACAAAAAGTAATCCCAAATCATTTGTTTAGCACTCATAATAATATAAAGGTAATCAGATTTGTATGGCCGATTGAAACATGTAAGAGTAAAGAACTACTTTTTTTTTGTTTTTACAATAATTAGGAAGGCTGCTGTGTTATATAATCGAATGCTGGGCGCCTTGACAGGTCAGTGCTTCTTACAGTAATATTATTTTAAAGTATGTTTTCATTTGAGATGGCTAAGCCTGGCTTGTATGGAAATGGAGATGCTTCAGGTTTATGAAAGGTTTGCTGTGGATTTTCACAGACCTGGTTGATTATTTTTTTTTTGTGTGTGTGTCAAAATAAAGCTTATATGTCAGAGGATATTTTAAGTTTTCAAGTCTGAGGTCCAGATTTGTTACTGGTGTAAATGCCATAGAGGTAACCAATAATCTGACCCAGATTCTGGACTTTAGACAGATTTTATCATCCCTGAGGATTATGTAGAGCTCACTTATCAGGAGGAGAACCCAATCACCTTTCTCTGCCCCTAGTCGAAGGAGTGGACTTTGCAGCCACATTTAGCAGTGGCTACTTTGTCTGGGAAACGTCTCGGCATGATGTATAATAAATGGGACTTCCTAGATCCGAGTGCTGTGAAGCAATTGTGCTGCCTTACTTCTTTGTGTAGAGGCATATGTGAATGGTCTCAGTGTCACAGAGATTTGTAGATAACCAAAGCTTGAAACTGTATGGTTTATATTTTACTGATGCAAGTTCCTGCTTTTCATTGATCTTCATTCACTAAATCTGGACATTTGGCTACTGGAAAGCACCAAGTAGCTTTTAACTCCATCTTTCACCTCCCTCCAGTGCCTATTTAAGGCACCTTTTTGTTTTATCATAGTTATGAAAGTGAAGGGGAACACCTATTCAAACATCCCAGAATATTTGGAGAATTTAAAAACCAGGCTGAACTTGGGTTTACATTTGAATCTTGGGCTCCCCTTTACATTTTATAGGGAAGCAATTGATCCATGTAAAGTGCTTCTATCTCATACTGAGAATGGCAGCATGTAGTGTCTCAATATTTTATATGAACAATTCCTGTTTTTAATGTTTTATTAATGTTAGCCTGAGACATCATGTGTACTGTTTAATTGCTCAGCTGCAGTTGCTCCTGTACTGAGCAGCCTTAAAAAACAGGGGGAAAAAAAAAAAAAAAAGAAAAAGAGGTGAAGTATGGTATAGGGTGGTTATTGTCCAAAATACAACTGGATTTCAAAACTGAGCCCTTTGAGTTTATTTTCAGGTCTTAGAATTTAAATTGCCATATGGCCGTTAGATGCCATTCACCCCCTAAGATGAAGTCCATACTCCAGCTGTTGATTCCATTGCACAAAACATCTGCACAATTTATTCAGGACTATCTGATGCTTTGCAGGGTCCCGAGCAGGGCTGGTATTATTCTTTCCAAACAGGAGGGAGGAGAAGTAAAATATCTTCATTTAACTGCCAAGGAAAAACATGCCTCTCAGGTCTGAGAGATTTAGACCTTCTTTCAAGTGTGCTGCGTACAGATATTTCCAGACATGAGATGAAAACAGCTTGTGTCAGTCGTGTTTCTTTGAAAGAACCTAGTCAATCTGCAGAGGCATTTCTCTTATCCTCAGATATTTTGTGTACATTGTTCTATTTTTGACTTAACAACTTGCCTGTTTAAATCACTGCAGAACATCAGCTAAAGCAAAACTGCATTTTGCAGATCCACGACTGAAGTGTTAACATATTGTGGTCGCAGAAAGCATAAAAAGGACAGACTAGAGGAAGGGAAAGAATTTTCATTAGAGGATTAGTTAGACAAAACAAGGTAATAAAAGAGACTCCAAAAGGCTCACTCTTTAGAGATTTCCATAATTTTGCTCTTTACAAATGAGTTTAATCACCCAAAGGAAGAACCGACAGGCAGGTGAGGAAGTGGTCAATAAGAAACAATAACTGACCACTGCATTACTGGGATATCTCATACACATCAGGCCCAATATCCGGATTGCTAAAGTAATGGAATAATGAATCCTGACCCATGTTTGTATCACTGGGGCGAGTTCCTGAGATCTTGTTCTACTCTGTGGAAAAAAAAAAGAGTTCCATTTAAAATTTTCCCTGTCATCTAGGGGCTGCTAGATAGCATACATATAGGATGTATATTTTGGAGGTCAAATAAATCAATAAAAATCAAAACAAATCAGAGACATGGTAAACAAACAGTCCGACATTATTAACTAGGTCAGAACAATAATTTTCCTATTTTTTTCTTCTGTGCTTGTTCCTCAAAAGCTTTAGTGGAATAAACAATTGAAAAAAGAAAATGAATATGTAAAGTATCTCAGTCTCTTCCCACATGTAATAAAATGAAAACAAATGTTCTCACTTCTACAAACTCCACCACATCAAATTAATAATGGAAAACATCACATCAAAGCACTCTTTGTGCTCAATAGCCTGTGGCACATTTGGACTCATCAATAGATGTTCAACAATATTACAACTTGTTTAAATCTTGGTAAAGTAGTGTTATGTACTATTGTTATTGACTTTCTTTTTCTAATTATCACCCAAAGGTGACAGATGATACAGCACTAATGATCAGACTGTTTAAGAGCTGAATCAGCTTAGAATCCTAACTCATTAAACCTCAGCAAGACTAAAAGATTCCTTGCGCTTTAAGGCTAAAAGCTTCACCTCATTGACAACGTTTTGGTCAGTTATACAGGACACACCATCAAGAAATTTTAAGAAATTTTTCCCTGGGAGTATAATTTGGTGCTTTTAAAGATTTTAGTCCACTTAAGTGTCTAAATATTTAAAAGTACGTGAAATGCATATAGCTGTCATGATAAAGAAAATGTCTGCAGAACCTGTTTTGTTATGCTGAACCTTCCCTTGAATCTGTTTAAGCTAATAGTAAAACCATTCTTGATTTTAATAGAAGCTGAAGTCAATAGGAGCTGCAGATCCACAGCATTTCTTTGAACCCATTTCTTTCAGTCTGCTCAGAAGCAGGGACCACAATGATATCTCTGTGGTGTATTCCAGTTCACCTCAGCTTTGCTCCAAATTAATTATTTTTTATTAAATTAGCCACTTTAGCAGTAAAATGTGGCATTCTTACATCTCAGTTTTAGGTACATGCTAGTTTGGTCAGGTTTTCTTTCTGTTGCTTCATTGGATATAGGTTGGGAATGAAATTCCTGGTGCTATCCTTAAGTATGAGAAATGACAGCCATGCCACCGGTGGTAGAGGAGATGTGACATCCATCTGCCTGTATGCTCCAGATTGTCCCAAGAAACCAGACTCTTCCAAGACTCCTGGGTATTTTTAAAGGGTCCCAAGTACAACAGCACCTTCAGTCTCTTGCTGTTCTACTCTACATTGTATTTGCTCTATTTGATTTGTGCTACTATTGATACTCCTGGACTAAAAGCTCAAAGACTCAAAATGTGACCCAACTTTCTCACAAACTGATCATCTATGACAGCAGCGAACAACATTATCGAATCCCTCTTTCACAAAATAAGTACTTGTTTGCAGTTTGAGAATGGTTCAGGTGGAAGAACATTATGAGAAAAGCCTAAATGAGAATTAGTAAAAAATTGATGCCAGGATAGTAGCAAAGCCCCTTTGTTTCCCACAAACACCGTGGTGCCTCTCACTCAACAATTATGCGTGAGCTAGAGGTTTCAGGATGCTTGTGAGATGCTTATTTTCTCTCTCCCATATTTTTATAGCCCGTTTGGGACCTTTGTAGGCTTATGCTCATTAATCCCCTCATAAAAGGCTCGGGTATCAGGTGCCTCCATGACCAGCATTCAGACCATTTGAGCAATTAGAGAGAAATACCACAGGTCATTCTTAATTTACTATAGAAAGTTTGACTACAAACCTGCAACTCCAACAGCCTACTCTTGTAACGAAGCCACAGTACAATCACTCCACCCTACATATTTTCCCACCAGGTGTTAGGCAAAGTGTTGCAAAACCGCAATCCAGCAGAACTTCAGTCCCAAGTGTGCACATGGGGAAGTGCCACCTATTTGTCTACAAAGGGAATTTTAGTCTCAGTTCAACTGGTTCAGAAACCTATTTGCAGTACAGACTCCTGACATGAAAATACTTCTATGTTTTTATTTGTCAGTGTTTTAGATTGCTTGAAGTTAACTTGGTACGAAATCAACTAAGGCAAAACAAATAAGGAACTCATAGCAGAAACAGCATCCAAATAAGAGGTATACACCAGTTTTAGTCACAACACAACTATTTTTTTCTTGAGAAGAAGCTCTAATAGTTCATAAGTCTTCATTCTGCAAATATTTATTGTGGTCTCTCTTAACAGCAAGAGTCGAATCGGAGATCTCTGGAGCTCAAAGTAAAGTTTACTAAGGCCAAACTAAGGGATGAGGACACGCTAAGCTCACATGTTTTGTGGCTGCACTGAGGGACAAGCTGCAATGGGCTCTGACCAGGTAGGCTGGTGCTGCCTCTAGCCTGAGGATGCTTGTCCAGAGCAAGCAAAATCCTCACTTGACCAAACTTCCATTTACTTGGCAGTGACCACAACTAGAAGCATTGGCCTCTATACCTTGCGCTAAAAGCCCTGATATCTTAGCTTAGTGTGCTTAATTTAAAAAAAAATAATAATGCAGGGATCAGAGGATGCATTTTCCAGTGAGCTGTGTTACTTCAGCACATAGAGCTACAGCAATTAACTTTTACCATCAGGCAATAGTCACGCCGATCTCTGTATCTAGTTTCTCCCCCTCAAGATGTTATAATTCAGGATAGTATTTATCCAATTCACCAGGCCACATTCCTTAAGAACAAAGTAAATGAAACTAATAGGTATTATTACAGGGGCAGGATTAGCAACTGAAAACTTCCCTATGAACTGCTATCTAATAATTTATGACAGTTTTGAAGTTTCCTGGCAACCAGAAAAACAGATTAATAAGTCCATAGTCCGCCTCTGATATTATCTTTCCCCCATTACCAACTTTTGGACCTTGCAACGTTCATTTTCACTTTAATGAAATTCACCGTAGTGCAGGGAGTCAGTGCAGGACTGGCAGTGGTGCACCAGTTGCAGCCCAGGTAAGATTTTACCCCAGGGTCAGAGGAAACCCTGAGTTAGAGCGGCACAGCACTGAGCTGCAGCGCAGGTTCTTCTGCCTGACGTATGGATAGAGTGAAAACACAAAAATACCTTTGGAAAGAATCTTCCTACATTAACTATTTTTGTGCCATGAGCTTCCCCAACATGTACTCTGCAGATGTGTCTCAAGTCCACAAATGATGCCTTGTTCTTTTTTCCACTTCTTTTTATGACTACACACATGCTAAACCAGTCACAGACTCACCATGCTGTAGACACTGTGCAGCTCAACGAATGTTGTAAATCCCAAATGACACTGGATTGTCTTTTGGGACATTGCTCGTCCCTTTTTCCTCAGGTTGATTGAGGCTGAACCTCCTGGGCATTTTGAGTGGGTTTGAGTCTAGGTCCAAACAATACATCGAGCTTTAGTTTGGATAAAGGTAGATTTAAACCCCAGTCTAGATCCTCTGCGTCCCAGCTGTGCAGTCCCCAGCCAGAGCTACTTTGGAATCACAAAATGTAAGGGCCAAAGAGTACTTTGCAATATTGACATTCAATGGAAAGGTTACCTATTTCTCTGTGAGTCCTTCAAAACAGACTGCCAGCGATTCCCTCATTTTTCCTTCTCTACATATCTCACCCCTGAAGCCTCCAGCTGCAAGCACTATTCTTCTTCGCTGCCTGTCAACACGAGCAATTAATGGCTCCGAAGAGCTGCTTTGAATGACCCGTGTGGTCCCACCCACAGGAACTGGCTCCGAGATAGCAGTGCCAAGTAGTTTCATGGGAATCCATAGTGGAGCAATAGTTTTACCCGGAGGTGATAATATTTTGGCTAAAATTGTGAATCAGTTTTAAGCTGTGTGCTATGAGCCTCAGGCTACTTTTTAAATTCTCCCCCAAAGCTTACTGTTTTTTACATGAAGAGGCCATATGTCATAATAAACATCAGGCTCGGGATTGGCTCACACTCTAAATGTCAGGCTACAAAGCTACCTTTAAAGATTAAATCTCTGCCCTCTTCAAAAGGGAGGTTGAAGAGAGGGATGGAGAAATCCCAAATACAGAGAAACTTACAAATAAAGTGAAGTTTACTACTAACAAAACGTATCTTGCAAAACCAGACTTGGTGCTTTTCTGTTGGAGCTGCCCTCAATAAAATGTGGGTGTCATTTGAAAAGGACATCATTTCCAATGAATTCTGAAAGTGTCACACAGAGTATTGATCGATCGAGTCTTGCCGTCAGCGTGACCAGGGCCAGCAAAGAGCTATCCCTGTGATCCAATTTTCAGAGCTCACAGACACCTCCAGTCCCAGGCAAATGGCGTCAGCAAGCGACAGGAGGGGTCTGGGGGAGGGGAGGGCTGCGTGGCAGGGACAGTCCTTGCACTACTGCCTACTTGTCGAAGCATTAAACATTATTAGCCACAAGCGTGGCACGCCTGTTGTGCGGGAAAGCTGTTACATTCCTGTTTTTTGCGTTACCAGCGATGCCGAACCATTTGTAAGTCAAAAGTAGGTCCTTATCAGCAAGATACACCCCGATAAGATCACAGTTTTTACAATTACTTCAGCGTTCAGCCAGTTTCCCGCTTCTGCCTACGAACTTGTACGTACGGCACAGAGCCGGGCAAGGGCGGCACGAGCTGCAAAGCCATCGCTTTCCAGATACGGCTCCAGCAGGAGCAAGGCAGCGCGCTGGCTCCCACACGCTGCAGTGGGTGCTGCACACCTGCGCCCTGTGCCACTCCAGTGTGGGGCTGCGGGAACCAGGCTCCCCTCCTGCAAGGTGCGGAGCCAGCCTAGGGTTCTAGTGTAATACTTTGGACCTGCTATTTACAGGGGCTCAGGTACTAAAACCGATTAATCTTGTAGGAGAAGCTGGAGAGAGAAATTCTCAATGCCTGCCATGAAGCCGAGTAATCTCAAAAGGAAACCATTGTCTCAGCTGAGCGGCTCCTGGCTTGATTTTGAAAGCGCTGGGCAGGTGTGCAATGGGGATGGCCCCCCCGCTGCCGCACAATTAGAGATGTGTCTTGGTTTTCTCACGGAGAGAAAGATTATGTGGGATCCTAGCACAAAAAAAAAAAAAAAATATCCTTCACTGGACTTCCATGCACCATGCACCAATGAAATAACAGGAAAAAGAAAAACAACAATAAAAGGAGAGCAGCCGATTAAGAGAAATAGAGCGATTTGCTTTTTGTATAAAGCTGGTGTGGAACTGCAGCAGGTGAGGAAAGAAAGATTAAATGGGATAAGTTAATTACAAACACCTTCTTGTTATACACCAGATAACAATATGCTGACTCATTGTTTCTCAATATATGAAATATTTGCTCCTGCTGTATTGTTTCCTCTTTGCACCAAGTGAGGCAAAATCTTTCATTACTATCACAAGGAAATTACTTTTTTTCCTAATAATTATTTATATGTTAAAATAAACCTAGCAACTGAAATGTTTTATCAGTCATTTCTGGCGTTGAAAAAAGTTTTTTTTAAAAACAGAATGGAAGTGTTTGACAGAAATTGAATTTTGCTGAAAATATTGATAGCATTTTCAAAAAGGACATTAAAAATGTAAACAACAGCTTAAAATAACCCCCACAGTTTTCACTTCATTTCTTAACAACTACGGAGAAAAAACAATGCAGCTTCCTGATGCGATTTATGAAAGAGGGGTTAGGGGAAGGGGTTCCGCTGTCTCCGATTTCTTAACTTGAAAATAACAATGATTTTCTTCAAAAAAAAAAAAAGCAAAAAAAAAAAAAGCAGGCTTTAATCAAATTGAGACAAAAGGTGCCCTACAGTATTGTGGGATTTACACCTATTTTTTAATGAACAGAAAATTTAATGCCCCAACCTCCTAACGAGATTTTGCAGGTGGACTCCAACAGTGACACAGAAGTAGTTACTCCCAGTGGTACTCAACAGGCTCATTTCAAGATTGGTGTCTAAATCGGCAATATTTCTGCTACACCTGAGGAACTCCCATGTCTGAGTGAGTATAGCACAGAAAAAGCAAGGCTTTGCAAATAGTTATTTGAATAATATTTATGTTGAAATTTGTTTTAGTTTCCTCTAAATTTTTTGCTTTAAAAAGCACCAATGGAACTGCAATTCTCACAAGTCATCCAGAAAGTATACTCTAGAGTTTGCACTGTGAATTCACCAAGCATAATTAATAACAAGGACAGCAGATGCAGCAAAGATACGTAGTGAAGCCTACTACAGGGTAAACTGTGTTTGCACAGAGAGCATACCACCACTTCAAGCCACAAACAAATCAATCAAAGTCAACATCTATTTCCAAATGATTTGAAAACAGCACAAAAGTAACTAATCTAATAAATTTTTCATTTGAAGTCCTCCACTCCACCACAGATGAATGAAAAAGATATACGAAACAATCATGCAGTGCTCTAGAGAGAGACAAAATTCTCCTTACCTTAGAAAGGACTGCTACCAGCTGATTTGAACTAGGTGAAACCCAGGTGATGTGCTCAGGCTGAAACCCTCTTGTTAAGCCTCCGCTTATTTTATGCTGCCTGTGCAGCTGTGTGTGTCTCCTAATGGTTGCACCTGAACTTTAAGGTGCCTGCCACTTCCCCTAGAAGAGCCTTTGTTCCATGGTTTATAACTTTGCTAAGAGGTTTAACTGCAGAGGTCTAAATTTCTCTTTCTGTATAGTGGTTCTCATAAGCTGACTTTTTTTCCAGAAGGTTTTGGTAGAAATGGGCATATTTGAACCCCTACTGAACCGATATCTGGTCCTAGCAATACGCATATAATCCATGTCAAGGTCCATTTCACCAAATACAGCTTTTTTGAACAAAACCTTCTCTGCTTCCCAATATAATATCTAAGTATTCGTGGGATGAGTACAGAATGAGCTCATGTGAAATGAAGGACCCTGAAGTTCAGTACTTGTCTAAGGTATCACTGATCGCTGGTGCAACTGCTGCTGCTCCAGATGAATGGGATCAGCATTGAAGTGTCTATGCGGATTGTACCGTACGCTAGCAGCAGCAAAGAAAGGGTGTTCAGATGGAAAATCCTGGCTTTCCTCATCACTGATGTACCTAGCCCACAAGCATAAACATAAAATATGTTTGTAACGAAATGTTTCTGTTGTTCTGGGCACTAATAGGAGAGTAGTAAAAAAGGGCAATCCTGGGATTTTATTCTAAAGGGACCGAGTCAAAGTCCTTTCAGAGCTGAAGCTCCTATCAGCTTCAGTGGGGTTTGATTATGGTCCAAACACTGCAAATGATTTCTCCGGAGGTTCATCTGGGTAACCCACTCTTTGCTGCCACAGCTAAGTATTGACAAGGTCTGTTTCCAATACTGTTCATACCTCTGTCATCACCAACTTTGACAGCAGCACTGGGCCATCCAACAGAGATTAAGCAGAATTTTTTCCCTTGACTTAAGATATTTTATAATTTCTTAAATTTCTTACAGCAAGTGAATGTTTTGCAGTGAATCACACAGCCTAAATCTGAAAACTAACAGGAAATTAAAGGAGAGCAATCCTTCTTCCCTTTCACCACTGTAAGCACTATATATTAGCTAGTGTAGTTCATAGTTTTTTAATTTTAGCCCTTTTTAAAAAAAATTGTTTTGCTGTACTAACAGGATGAGGGCTTTTGATTTTGATTGTTCTCTAATAACCATAGCTGGTGCATCTGGGTCTGCCTTTTTGGACATCAAATGCCAAGCTGTGCTTCTGGGTCTGGCATACATGCAGCTTCCCATAAAGACTCCTGGAATAAATCAGAGCATCTGTGGGGCCAGCTAGTCCAGCTGTATACGTACCCTGTAGGAGGGGAATGGCAGGGCACCTGTCTCTTCAGGTCTTTTCCCTTTCTTTGGGCCGGTGTTGGGATGCTCCTAGTCTCTCCTCAAAAGCAAAGCTCTGGGATGAAATCTTTACTAGTCAATAAAGCCTAATATGATATTTAAGTCCAAAGCTAGGATACTGATTTCCCAGAATTTCTTGTTTTTCACTGTGTAGACAAGTAGACAAAATCTCTTCACAGTTATTCCACTGTGCAAAGCAAATCCCGTTTTGGCCTCTGCTGATCTCCCAGAACAGTATCTCTGTGATGCTTCTGTCCAGAGTCACTTGCTAGAGTGTTTTTTACACTCCAAGGACCCATTTTCAGACTGCTGTCAGACTTGCAGAGACCCAGTCAAGTTGCCAATGGGAGTTTCACTGCAAGAGTAAGTCCCAGTGAAATAAAAATTCAGAAAAAAGTCCAGAAAACTGAATTCTCGATTACTTGACCAGCATTATGAAAAATGGGACTACACATAACATTAGGGGAGCATTTAGAGAATATACCAGGTCTCATTTCTCCAGATTAGGCTTAAAGTTTTATTCAATTATAATGTATGTACTAAACCCTGGTATTTTCTTGCCTGAATTCTGTTTAAAACTGAGCAGGATGTTGGCCTACCAAAGTGAATGAAAGAAAAACCTTATAAACTAAATTTTGCATTTCTTAAGTGCAGCTCCTTGAAGTCAGACTATTAACATCAAAGCCAACCACTTCAATATACATATTTACTTGTCAATACTGTAGTGTGCGAACTTAAGCTACCAAATGCAAATAAACTGGGAGTCTTTCTACCCTTTATACTTCATCTGCGTATGGTGCAGAAAGGTGAATGCTGTCTTGGAAAACCTGCTGATAAACAGAAGGCAGCAATATTGTACAGTGCTAACTACCTTTGGGCAGAAATCACCCCGGCTGCATTGCTTAAGGCACCAGCCAGCCTCCCCCGGCAGCAGGCACACCTTCAAGCAGACCAGCACATGAGCAACAGGAATGCCTGACGCTTGTGCAGCAGTGATGGCATCGCAGAGAGTCTTACCTGGCAAGAGCAAGAAACTGCCCCCAAATCTATTGCTTCTGAGGGTTATGAGAGAGAGAGTCTCAGTTACAAGAGGTTAAGAAGGTCCATCTATCCTCAAAGAACAGGATAAGCAGTTGTTCATGGAGCCTGAAAGAAATGCACGTCCTGGAGGGGAGGCTGTGGAAGCAGGGAAGCCTGAAGCTAGACTGCTTGTCTGTCTCTGCAGGAGCCACACCACGGTGAAGATCATCTCTGCATTTGAAAAATACCAATTGAAGACTAGCTATCCTGTGGACCTGAACGGGCACAGGGAGGCACGCAGTGAACCCTCTGTGTCCCAGCCCTCTCGAATACCTTGCCTTTAAAAGAAAAGAAGGATGCCACTCTTGCCAGCTTTCCCTAAGCGTGTTTGGCACTGCTTTGTGTCCTATGCTTGCCTCATTAAGGAGAGAATGAAGGTGCGATACTCTGAGTAGGAATCATTGCCTACATTATGTCAAATCCTTCATAGAAAGGAAAAAATCCTACTGTGGGGCAGAAAACCCCTGCCCGTCTTCAATCAATCCTCACTACCACCAGGCATCTAGTCAATTTTTATTCAGTCTTCTGTAGCTTCGACTTCAATGAAGTGGCACAGCAGGGCCAGCCCAGGCAGCTGCCAGGCCCTGGCTGCCAGCGCACCAGTGCTGCCGAGGAGGAGGGTCAGCAAAGTCCAGGGGGGACGGTGAAGGGGACGCAGGAGTATTTCAATCCGTGCCCCAGCCCTTAATCATACACTCAAGGTTCAAAGCCTTGCTGGGCTGCTGGCCGCTGATCCCATCTCAAGGTGATAGTCACCTCTAGCCTTTCTGCAAACTGCAAACCTACTGTCCATCCATCTTAAAGCAGCTTGACACTGGCTTCTCTACCCATTTTACAGCCAGCGAACATTTCCTATTGATTTATTGATTTCTGTCTGCCTGTGGAAGGAGCTCAGAACAGACTCTATGTGCTCTTGCAGCCTCCTGCATAGATTTTTTTCTCCCTTTTTCCCTTTTTATCCAAGCTGTGTTAGCAGTCTGTGGTGAAGCAGGAATTAGACCATGCGGGAGCCCAATTTGCTACTGGCGAATGTGCCAGGCTTTTCTTCCTCTCCCTACCTGGCATGCAGACCTCCACTCCAACTCTCTGCCTCCCATCTCCTTTTCCTCCAGGAAAGCTGGCAGATCCCTGCCTATCCGACTGGTTCATCTTAGTTAAAAACCTCTGCTGCTTCCCTTCAGATCTTTTCCCTATCATTAACAGGTGTTTGATGTGCCTGTGAACGGTGCTTGTAATTGTGATTCCTTGATTCCTACTGGGTCAGAGAAATGTCTTCTTTTCTTAGTCGATCCAGAAAAGGGCACACTTTCTGACCACATACTTATCTGCATGAGCGCAAACCTCTACATATTAATAGACACATTTTATGAACTTCAGAGCCCTGTGGGGGCCTGGATATTTCCAAAGTTTTGGATTGGGGAGGGGGCATAGACTGCTCTCCACCTCCTAGTTACCAGTTCAAATGGAGCCCAGGTCACCAGTGATTGAAAGTTATTCCTGGCGGATAGTGGTTTAGAGCCCTACATGAAATTAGTGCCGTTAGCAAGAGAGCTCCCACAGGTCAGATGTCCACGTCACAAAAAAGCAATCTGGCTTATCGTTCTCCACAGCGAGGCAAGCACCGAGTGAGCAAGAGGCTGCTTTTTCTCCCCAGTCTCAGAGGTGGTGCCTCCAAGCTCTGTCTCAGCTGTGACAGGGGGAAACTTTTGCTGCTGGCAGCCATGCTCTTCCTCAGCTGGGGAGCAACTTCCCGTGGGCCACCTCAGTCTGGCTCCAGGGCCAGCCCCAGCGTGGGGTGATGCTGACACTTTGCCCTGGCTGGGCCCGTTGACCCATACTTCAGGCAAGTGAGGGTTCACCTTCTCACTACTCTTCATCCTCCTCATACCTCAGGCCGCACCAGCAGCAGTGACACTTGGTCAGAGAGCAAACACAATGGCACAGCAGGGACAAAAAGGCATTAGCAGGTAAGGGGCTGACCACTGTAAGTACAGTCTCACTTTTTCATGCATAAAACTGACAGAGGTTTCACTACAGGTGACTTTTGTGAAAAACACCTTGAAGTTATTTGATACCTGCTTCCCAGCCTCCCCTCGCAGTGCACACACCTGAGCAGGAGACACAAAATCAAACAGCAGCCTGCAGAGCTGGCAAGCCAAATATGCAGCCTTGCTCTCCTTTCAGATCACAGCATCTCAAATCTGTTTCTCCACACTCACGTCTGCAAACCTTCCCTTCACCACTCCTTGAAGGAATACACACAGGTGAATTCCAGCTAGGACAAAAGGGGAGAAGGAGAAGCCCACTGGAAATTGCTCCTCTCTCTTCCCCTTAGATCTGAGGGGGTTAATCATGTTTCCAGGCTAGTAGGGGCTGACCCAGGCACAGGGGCTGAAGCTCACCGCCTCTGCTCAGACCAGGAAACTGCAGTTTGTTTATATTCTCCTTGTCCCTCTTTTACAACACTCCTTTGGCTCAGCTTGGATTCACAGGAATTTCTGCTCCTTAATCTCCTCAGGGACTGGCTTGCTTGTGGCAAAAAACGCCTTTGGTGGACCCTAACCTCCCTCGCTTTGAGTACCCAGAGGATGCAGGGATTCAGCCCTGCTGGCTGACCCCAGGGGGAACACTGCCTTCACACCTCATCTCCACTGAGCACCCTTCACAGCCACTCCAGTTTAATTACTATCCCTTAGTGTCTGATTTCTTGACTACAATTTATTGCACCACAGAAACTGCTGTATTATTCTCTAATATTATGAGCTGGTACAGAGCGCCATGGATGTACTTCAGAGAGATGGCGAGAGATGTCTGCACTGAAGCTGTCTGTGGTTTTCTTTGAAGAAGCTGGCCTTGTGGACAACTATGCAATACTTACCATGAGACCTTGTGGAAAAATATTTGAGGAGTTGAAAAATATATGAACGTTTAAAAACTACCCCCCTCACTTCTGTTGTCTATTCTGATTTGTTGAAAATACAGCGCTGAGGAGACACTGGGGACTCTAAAATGTAGAAATGTCAGGCCTGAACGGGGAGAGTGTGCAAAGGGAAAGCTACAGGCATGGTTAAAGGTTGCATGACTGGCAGATATCAGGGGCTGGAGCCTGCTTTTTTTTAAACTGATACATTTCCAGTGGTGTCAATGAAATGATGCAGATTTACATCAGCACAGAATCTTGTCTAAAGTCCACTCTCTGCCTCACACACAGGAGAGTGTTTGTAGGGTAACTAGCACTGTTCTTTTAGGAAATTGCATCTGCTCATTTTTACATTGGGTCTATCCATATGTAACTACATGCATTTCAATGGGTTACTTCTGATTTACACTGCAGGCATCGTGCATTTTCCTAGACCAACATTAACTATTTATTGATCTTCCCAGTACCCCTGTGAGGAAGGCTATTATTCCCATCATAAAGACAAACAAGGATTACATTTTGGAGAGTGTCTGGATCTGGTGCACACATTTGGACCTCTTTTGCCATCAATTACACTTCTTACAGCTCTTATTTTTCCCCCCTTCCCCCCACCACCCCGGCCACCATATGTTTGCAGGAGAATGGAGAGAAAAAACAGCACAAACCATAACCCAGGTCTAAATGCAAGGTAAGTCTCTCTTAGGCTTATTTCACTTGATTTCTCCTTTTTAAAACAAAAAAAATCTCTCAGATCTCTTGAATTTGCAGAAAGTTGTTTCCAAGCCTTGCTCGTTTTCTGGTTGATCTGCTGCTGTTTCAAACTGCGCATGGAGACAGCATGAATTTTTCTGGGCACTTGGAGAAATGGGTTGCACCTGCAGCAGGCAGGGGAGCAGCCCTGCAGCCCTGCTGCTGTGAGCTCGGGGGCTGGCAGGGACAGTGGGCTGTTACAGGCAATACAACCTGATGTCAGTGTGTATTTGGCGTGGAAAGGGAATGTTATAGCTGTAAATTAGTAAGCGGGCTGTTAAAGCTCGATCCAAAGCACACTGAGTGCAGTGTTAAATTTCCCCTGGACTTCAGTGTTCCTCGTATCAGGTCTTTAATAACATAATTCATTAGTAAAAGGTGAAGAAATCTCTCAACAGCACAGTTCTTATTTCTGAATATGCTCTAAGATGCCTGGATCTCCTGCTCTGCCTGTGTACGTGCCACGTGCCAACCAAAAGTACAGCACTGCACTGTGGCTTCAGAGCTTCAGACCTAACCAACAGCTCCAGGAGAGTCCTAGCCTGAGACCCTGTCCTTTTCCCTTGGGCATTAGTTCATTCCTGGCAAGCAGCACACTGTGCCCTGCTTTGGCATTTCATGGACCCCTGCCTTCCATGCATGGGATTTCCCACTGCGGCTTTCCTTCCAGTTCTCCTCTCCCTGTTAGGAAGCGATGGAGCTGCATTTCTCTGAGCCACCAGTGAGCCCCAACTCAGCTTTAGGAATGTGAGAGGTGCAGCAAAGATACCACCAGCCCTCGGCACTGGTCCGGGCACTCCAGAGTGGAGTGCAAGTTGACATATTGAATAAATACAATTGGCACATGATTTATCAATTGCACCCCTTTTGAAGACAGGTCCTCTACCACAATGAGAGTCATGGTGTAACATCAGTTACATGAGCCCTGAAGCATGTCCTTCACCATATCTTCACCTTTGGTGCTTTCACAAGGCACCCACTTTTTTAGGCTTTCTATGTGAGCGGTCTAACCCTCAGTATGAGCTGAGGCACCCCACTGGTATGGTACCAGAGTTCATCAAAAGGCAGAATTTATGACCAGCAGAAAATTCAGATATTTCAACACTGTGGCTCTTAACAAGTTCAGGTGGAGTGTCTCAGAATTCAGAGTCTCAGAGATGAGCTCTCTTTGGCATCAAGCTCTGGTAAATGGTTCAGCTTGCTTTGGCGATGCTTCTTCACCCCAGACTGGAAGATGCAGCACAAACTTGTAGGAAAGCACTAAAAATAAAAGTTGCAATCTGCATCATCAGCATATTTTAGGAATGAAAGTATTTACTACATAGGCAGAATTTTACCCTTGTCACTTTGAAAGTTCTTGCATATTGGGATAAACTCCATTTGCAAAGGATGTCAGTCAGATCTTTTTATGAATAAAGTGATCTGCTATATAGATCTTTTGTCAAATGACTTCAGCTCATTTACTAAGTCCCTCTATTTTACCCATCTTGCTTTGAGAAGACATTAGCTTGATTTGGTTTTGTTTCCAATGATGTATCTTCTCTTGCTTTTAGTTTTGCTGATCTTCCTCCTATCACTCTTGTTCTGTCACCTGCAGTGCCTCTCTTTACCGCTCAGTTACTCTCCCCGCGACCTATTTCATCCTATTAGGTAGACAGCTACAATTGGTGATGTGGCCCAGACAGATTTTCTTGTTCCTGATAATAAATGGAGTGTTCAGTTTTGTAACTCTGACCTTGTGTATAATTTTCAAAGATAAGTTTTGGGGAAAAAAAAGGGTTAGTCATTATAGAAATACTGTAAGGCTTGACAGAAAATAACATGGCAGAAAATTATGACAGAAATAGCAGAAAGCCACTATGAGGCTCTACAGTATCTAAATTATCTTTCTATATCCCAGGATTTACAATTATTCTCTAAGTTTCAAAACTTCATCTCCCTTGGGTCTCCCACTGCTATTGTATTTCTTATTTTCCTGCAAGGACTCCGCTTAGGCCTATAACTCTTTTTAATAATTTTTAAAAAAACAACTTTCAAAATGTTTCGTCTACTACTTATCTTATTTGCTACTAAAAATAAATATTTTGTACTAAGAAATTTTTCAGTGCTTCCTGACCTCAACTCATTGTGACAGTAACGCTGAGAAGGGGTCTGAAAGAGTAGCAAGAACTGCTCCAGGTAATACAGACCAGACCTGTGAGCATCAGCAACAGGCAGTGGGAAGCAAGTGGCAGAAGATAGAGGCAGAGGACCATGAAGGAGGCAGGTGAGGACATAGAATCACAGTCATAGAATGGTTTGGGTTGGAAGGGACCTTAAAGATCATTGAGTTCCAACCACCTGGCATGGGCAGGGACACCTTCCACCAGACCAGGTTGCTCAAAGCCCCATCCAGCCTGGCCTTGAATGTTTCCAAGGATGGGGCATCCACAGCTGCTCTGGGGCTGGGGTGGAGAAAAAAAAGATACTCGTCCTGCCTCTGATGACAAGTCACAGAGCAGTCGACTTGGCCTGATCCTGTTCTCTTGTTGTTGCGTTAGGGCAGCAACAGCCCCAACGCAAAGGCTGACTCCCACTCTAGCTTGTTGGTGGCGCAAAAGTACAGCATTCAGAGAAAAAAGTACTGGGCAGTGCATCCCAAAGCAAAGACAGGGGCATACCATCACATTTGTCAGAAATCAAACGCTAACAAGAAAATAAGCACATGTATTAAGGAAACTTGTCTCTGTCCTGTCCTACACAGTCAATGGCACTGACTGCAATGGTATGTAACTGTCCAATCCTACTTACCACCTACTGCTGATTCTTGAATGACTAATGACAGTTCAGGGTATTTGAGATATGTTCCTATCGATAGGAGGGCTGGTTGACTGTGTGGAGGTAATGAGATTGTCTGCATCCTGAAAGTAGGGCCACTGAATCCCTGTGTGCAAATGTTGGGAGGGTTTTCGCCTCCCCCGCTGTTTTGAACAAGGCATCCTGGCTGTACCAGCCGACATCGGCAGTGCACCAGCCACGTTTTACCCCAGCAGCACGGTCATAGTGTAGGGTGTCTTCTGCCTATGCCGTCACTGCCATGCTCAGTTTACCTTGCTGCAGCACCCCTACATTTTCAGATAGCTGTGGCTTGACTGTTGTTTATAAACTGCATTTGTTTGTGTTGTGTTAGGAGAACAACCCAGCAGCTTGTCTAAACTGCTGTAACTCTGGTGGTCTTTAGATGAAAATCTCCAAACAACCAATTCTACTGAGGTTTGCTTAAAAGGGAAACAGAGTTATAGATGCTCTGTTGAGGGGCCTAGGGTTGGATTTGTGCATAACAGAGAGTAAAGTGGTTTAATCCCAGGAGTCTCCCTGACAGTCCTCTGATTGTTCTCCTGATGGCTACAGTTGTGGTCTCTCTCTCCCTTCCTTCCCCCTTACATGCTGCTGTATTTTTCCTGGGACTTAGAGTAACCTTAAGGATGGCTTAAATTCCATTATGTGGCACCATGAATGTAATACAAGTTGGACTTGTTTTACTGAGGAGCTCTGTGTGTAGTATTTTTTTTATTGTGCTATGTTTTTTGTACTCTGGGTGTAATTGTTGCCTCCAAAGACACACTAGGTCTGAGAGGGTGTTGCTCAACATGCCCACCTTGGGGGAGAGCATGTGGCATGGTGTCCGACTGAGGTGAGAATTATCAGTGCACTTTGCTGGTATGGCAGAGGGACCTGCTGTCCCTGACAACTTCACCACATCAAGGCAAGTGACGGGTGATTGCTCAGTACAGCCCTGTTGAGAAGATGACTTTCCTCGGCTTTACATGAAAGAATGGAAGCTCATTATATGCCTAACAGCAGAAGGTGTCTCTGTGGCTTTCTCCCAGGGGGCAAGATGACCCTAGGACACTGCAGACAGTTCTGCACAGAGAAGTTGCCAGTGGTCCGCTAGAAATGATTGCTGAGCAAGGAAACAGCACCTTTTCTGCTGATGCCGTGGGCAGCAGCAAAAGGTGGGCCAGATGCTGGAAGGAGGTAACCCTTCAGCAACGGGGCAGAGGCTCACTGGTGCTTCCACTGCCATCTCTTGCCTTTTGTACCACTTTCTGTCTGTCCTTGAAAAAGTTACGCAGGGACATGTTACCAACAGAGCATCCCGGGGAGGTGAAGGAAGATTGTGTTACGCTGGAAAGTATTAACAGTTGCATCAATCACAAGCCTGGTCAAAGCAAATAGATGTCCTGCTCACCCTTTATTCAGGCTGAATGGAAGATGCAATTAAAAGGCTCTCATACAGGGATAGCAGGGACAGCAAAAGCCATTATCCAAAGCCTGAGCAGAAGTGTGTGGGCTCACCATGATCCTCAGCACGGGCAGAGAGGGCAGAGAGGACTGGGACTGGCTCCGAAAGGCAGGCTGAGCAGGTGAGCACGTGGAGAGCAGCGAGGAGAAGGGGAGACATGGAGCGGCCAGGTGTGAGCAGAGGCAGCACTCCCTGTGTCCTGAGGCTGCTGGGCAGGCTGGTCTCGAAACCCTGGCCTGAAAAATTGCCTCTGCCAGGGAAATAGGTTTAGACCAAAGAAATAACCATTTTGTATAAATGCTTTCGCTTTTTGGGAGGGGAGAAGCCCAGGAGAATACTGGGTAATTTGAGGGCCAAAAAGGTCCCATTAAACTCATCTAACTGTGTGAAAAATATTATCAAATGTGCTAGAGGGACAGGATTCATCACATGTAAATAGTGCAATGTACATGCCTGCATGTGATTTAATGGCCTAAGCTGTCCTTGAGTCACTAGAGAGAAATAGTCACTTTTAGGGAAAGCTTCATCTTTTCCTTAAAGAAGGAGTCTAAAACAGGTCAGATGAATTGGGCTTAGAACAGCCTGCATCTCTCTATTGACTTTCACAAGAGTCTAGACAAGCTGAGATAGAGATATCCACACTATATATGTCTAAAGTTAGGTAAGATGAATCCCATCCAATAAGTCTCTGTGCCTCTACCTGCGGGCGAGGAAGGGAATGTGAATAGTGATGGATGAGAGAAGCATTGGATTTCCTACAAATTCATCCACTCTTTCTCTGAACTGGCTTTGGCTGCATTCTCATGTATTTGTGCTTTCCATTAACGCTGTTTGACAGTACAAATGCTAGTGGAAGGCAAGTTTCATGCTTGCACACACAAAACTTGTGGGAAGAAGATTGTCAATTTTGTCTTGCAGGCTTTTTGCACCAAAACTGATGGCCATATTTACATTCAGCCAGGCTATCTACACGAACTGCTCTGAACTTCTGACCTCTTTAGGCACAATGAAAGATAACAAAGATGAAGGCTGTATATTTTCTTTGACAGAATTATGAAGGCCAGGACATAAGTCATTTAAGCAGAAAGGATTGAACAGGCCATGGGGTGCATTGACTGCTGCAGAGAGAAAAGCATTTGAACTCGTTCTGTTAGAGAGCTGGTGGATGCTGATGATAGAAACATAGGTATAATCTACATAGGAACAGGAGCAAGATATTTTCTTGTTGGAGCTGGTGTGTGAGCCAGGGCCAAGTCACCCTCCTAATTCTTCCTGTCGTTTCTGAAAGATTCATTTCCCGATGCCTCTGCTGGAGAAATGGGCTCCGTATCCCAGGTCTCACCTTGTCCATGAATGTATCAGGAGCCATCCCAGGGGTCAAATTCTTCTCCTGCTCACAACCCAGGCAAGCCCATCATCTTTAAGGGTCTCACAGAAGCATTAGTAAGAAGAAAAATATAGCCACCATCATATTATTCTGCTTTTATTTTCATGGGTGACCAAAGTGTTCTTTTCAATGTATTTTAGGTATGCTTTACACAAAGTGGAAAAATGTTTAGCTATTTCTCAGATGCTAGTAACATTCAAACCCTACCATCAACTATCTGTACAAGATAGATTTTCTTTAAATAACTCTTGGCAAATGCTTGACATCTGTTTTCTCTAATTAATTCTAGCAGTCATCATACTTCACTGCATATGCTGAAAGCTTTCAGGGATGATAAGAGTTACCTACAGCATTTCAATCATGGGAGTTTATGTTGTAAACGTTACTCCATGAAAGCTTCAGGATAGTTCCTTCTGAAAAGTCAGAGAGAGGAAACTGAGATGAAACACCTGCTGAATGTGAAAATAATGACCACATAAATTAGGGAGAAGTGTTTTAAAATGCTGGCTTTTTATATTATTGCAATTATATCCTGGATTAAAATGAGGCAATAGGAATAAAGGGCCTGGACCAGCATTCTTTCCTGTGAAACTATGAAACAAAAAACGTTCTGCCGTAATCTTAAATTTAAAGCAAAAGCTAGTTACAGATGCAAGAGCACAAGGAAATGAGAAGGCAATCATATCATCCCTGTGTATTCCTATGCCCCCCCTCACAAATTGCACTGTGGCCATTGTACTCTGAGGTGAGAAACCACTCCAGAAAAGCAAATGTCAAAGGGTGTACCTGTGTCAGCACCGACCAGATCCATCCCTGCTCCCATTTCTGCACAGTGGATTTGGATGTTGTCCCCTTATTTCCACCGCACGCCTGCCTGCCGTTTGCCATTGTGCTCTTGAGCCTGGAGGTTCCCAGTGACCTGGGATTGACAACAAACTGCAGCCCCTCCAGAGGCAACAGTAATCACTCTAACTGCAAAAACAACAAAAAAATCAGCATTCATAAAAAAATCTGATGCTGTTCTCTGAAGAGGAGCATACCCTTCAACGTCACCTTTTGCTTGCCTGCAATCACCCCTTGTATGTTTTGTAAACAGACCAAAAAAGACCACTTCGATAAGACGTTAATGAGTAAAAGAGTTTGCTGACATCCTTTTGGGAAAAAATGTCCAAGTGCTGCAAAAACCTTATTAGTTGCAAGTAATTGGAAATTTTCCCCACGCATCATACCTCAAACCACACCAGACACCCAGCAGCTCCCCGGAAGCCCTGGTCCCACCGGTCCCCTGTCATCCCCAGCAGCGTGGCTGGTATAAGGCAGTGAGGAGCTGCATCCCACAAGGTGCACGGGAGGGGGGCATGGAGCAGGAATGGGAAGGAAAGTCCCAGTTCCCCACTTTGTGCCTGCTGCCAGCCTGGGGCACAGCACTGCCTTGCTGCCCAGCCAGGACGCTGGGGTGACTTTTAGTGCACCACACAGCACGGCCTTCACAGCTGCTGAGCTATTCAGCAAAACCACCCCTCGAACCTTCCTCTGTGAGCCTTGAAGACCCTCACATCGATGTTAGCAAGCCCTAACTCACCTATACTAACTCTACAATGCTTTGTAAGTGGTGTACCACAGGCTTCTTGCTTTGCTTTGGGGTTTCTGGTATTCTGTGGTTTATATGTTAGGTACACTGGATTCAGAGCTGAAAAGCAGCAAGAGGAAAAGGCACAAGTTGTTAAGAGTTGTTGATTTTTTTTCCTGGCAAAATGCTTCTTATAGTGCCCAATTCCATGTTAATACATTCCAAAGTGTCTTCTCAATGTTAAGTGTCTAATAATGGCAACAAACCCCAGTAAAGATAACATGTTACAAGGATACACAGTAAATCAGACAATTTAATGAATTCATAACCTTTCATTTTATTTCCTTCCTGTGAGATAATTTTAGCCAGTGTCAATGGGATTTGTAGGAAGGGGGAATGAATAGTGATTCTACCTCAACCAATAAAACAAAATCCTAATTTTCTGTCTTTTATCTTTTCCCATTCTTTTGTGCGCCTCTTTGGCCTTGTCAAAACATATCGTTCAGTTAGAGACTAAAAATATTTTCCCATCGATTGGGGTTATTGATTTTTTTTAATCTGTACTTTGGCTTAGAGAGCTCGGGTGAAGGGTGAAAGTTCACCGGCTTAGTCCGCTGTTTTATCTGGACAGCAGAAGAATGTATTGGCAGCAGATTTGATTTACCTTGTTGGTCAGCTGTAGTCACTCCAAGCACTGCAGACAAGCAGCAAGCATATTTTGCTGTCTATTTTATTGTACACTGAACTTCTTGAAGGTCCAACCTCTCTATTGATTTATCTCTCAATTTCCAGTGGCCCATGTTTCCATTCTTATTAACATAAATGTATCAGAAATCAGATTCCCTCTCAAAGATATATTGATCATTTATGAGCTTTGAAAAAAGTCTGATGTGTGATGCTATACATTTCAGTCATTCACTATGTCCACAAGACTCATATATACTGATTAATAAACAAATGGAGAAAAAAGTGGAATAGAATGGTGTATCTCACAGTGCTGTTATAGAATAGGACACGGATATATCTGGTGTTGATATTGAACATTTTTTTCACACAAAATAAAGGTTGTTACAAATGAATGTTTGTCTAAATTGTCAAGAGTAATGGTGGAATAGCTGCTAACTTATTTTTGAACAATTTTAAAACAAACTATGATGAAAAGATAATAATGAATTTGTGATTGAATTTTAAAATATATAAATTGCAGCATATAGTGCAAAAGATGTATCATTTTCTATTCTGCCTGTAGGATGTACCGAACATGCTAAGCTCTCTTCTGACAAGACTTACTTGCTTGAAGCTTTTCCTATAATACTGTTGTGTAGATACAGGGGAAAGTTCCTGTCCTAGAAAATGATTTTTGGAAGATGCCATTAGCAAAGCTCTTGTACCTAGCTAGTGTTTCTAAGTCACAGTTGAGTCCTGCTACTTCAGATCCTGGGGAAGCCCTGCTAGCAGAGCCAGTGAGAGAATGAGGAGGTGGGAGGGGAAAACGTGGTGGAATCATTCTCCTCTGAAGAAAAGCTTTTCCTGTGGTTGTGGAAAGTATGTTTGACTAAAATTATTAAACTTCAGCTTTCAGGCAAGTCTGGCATGCTGGAACTGCAAACACTAAGCGAGGATGTTTAGCAGGCTCCCTAAACACTGTGATGAATGAGTGCTGCAAATAGGTGCATGGCTTCAAAGGCAACTTAGATGTTTTCTTGATTTCTTAGACAAATTAAAATTAATTAGGTATATAAAATGTACATAAGGTAATTCTAATGAAGGTCTAAGTTACAGCAATGCCCTTTGCTTCTTGGAGCTCTCAAACTGGGTTTGGTGCATCTTCCAAATACTTGTTCTTTCAGGAAAGAACAATCTTCTGGCCACCAGCCCATTGCTCTAGGATTGACTTGACCACAACTACCTGAAGTACTTCTTACAGCTCTGAGTGCTCTTTCCCTGGCCATCCACACTGCCCTTCCAACTTCTCTCAAACAACTTGTGAATATTATCGCTCACTCAGCAGCTGCGGACAGCTTTTTCTGTGGATACCTACCTAATCAGGGACTCAATCCTCCATTTGGAGTGAATCTCTGTTACAGGCATGAAGTCAGAGGTGCTAATCCTTTAAGGGCCAAATCATCTTTCTTTTACTACGTCTTCAACAACAACCTCCCTCTTTCAGCTTGCCAGGAGCTTTTAGACTGCCAGCCTGTCAGGTGAGGGACAGGAAAAGGACAGGGAAGCTTCCCTTTGCTGTAGGCAGCACATATGTGCAGGCTTAGGGCTAATTCACGTGGAAGTTTATTTTGCTACAGCCCTTTTTTGTGGGGAGGGAGAAGTTGGGAGGGGTATTTTCCTCTACCCAGCCATTACCTTCTTAGAAGCAGTGAAGCAAAAGGAGCTTTCCAGGAAGGATTTGAATGAAGAGAGCACTGTGACCTTGCGGATGACAAGTAAATGCTCATGCAGTGAGCAATGTCAGTTCCCCATCCTCTTTGTGGCTGGAAACATCCTGGAGGGCTCTCTCAGATAAAAATGCATTTCCCATCGCAAACCAGCTTCCTGCATTCTGGATGGTTTCTAGCTCTGGCAGCAAATGCTCCAAATCTGTGGTGTCAGTTTTATTTTAGGTATTACTTTTGCCAAGAGTGTTGTGTTCTTGAATTTGACTTTGCTCCACACTTCAAACAAATATGCAGACTGGCTTTTTCCCACTCTTTGTCTCCCCTTGGGCTCACAAGAACAGGGAGATTTTGAAACAAGAATGTTGTCCTGTCCCATTCCCTATGGGCTTCTCTACATGGCACAACACACAACAGCTGGAACCACAGACTGGGCTGCTTTCTCTGCCACATGCTGTCATGACTTGCTATGTTCTTGCTTGCACACTGGTTGTTTTCTGGTGGTTTTTTTTTCTTCTTGCATGCAAAGGGAACAGCTGGAAAAGGTATTTTTTTCTATGAGTAGGGGAATCATATCAATATTGCATAATCTATCTCCATTTTCAGTAAGTCTTCATTAGATAGCCGTACTGGGATCCCCAGGTGACATATAATAAGGCCCCTCTCCATGACAGAAACATACCCATTAACAAATTTTACATTTTCCTTTCTTCCGTTGCTCACCACAGAAGCAATTTCAGTAAGTAAGAGCCTGATTAAGTCTTTGCAGGACTGGAACATACGATTCAAAGGAAGTACTGTCAAGACTAAAGGAATGAGTTACTGGGCATTTTCTGGCTCTGCAAATTAATTTTTCAAATTCAAGTAACTTGACACTTCAAGTACAGACACTATTCTGTTTAGCAGTTGTGACCACAGTCCTGCTGGGTGCCCCTAAATTTGAATCTCTTTGTTACCTAGAGTAGATAAGATAATACAGCAATGATTGTTCAAACATACTGTATCAGAGACCTTTGCACAGGGTACTGCTACTGCAAAAACAATCACTACCTGCAAAAGCTACTTGCTTTGCCTAGAAAACAGCAGGAGTTGGACATGAGGACTCACACCATGCTAGACAATGTGACTGCCTGGTATCTCAGAAGATAGTGTATTCCATTATTGTACCATATGATCCTAAATACTGTCATAAACTGCTAATATACTAATGTGTTCATAGTCTATTGATTGATACTGGGAATATTGTTCTGGGTTAGTCTAGCTCATTTGTAATACTGCATATAAGCAGAATTTCTTGGAGCACACAGCATGTAGGAAAAGGAATTCCACACATACTTTATCTTATCATTGCAGCATTAGCGTTACAGATTCTTTTATAGTGTAATAAAAATATTTTTATTTATAAATCTCCTCACTCTCTTCAAGCATTTGGGACACCATACAAAATTCCAGAAACAATTTAAAATGCATTAAAAATTATATTAAAGAACTGCAGCTTGAAAGTTTTAATAAAAAACTGATCAAGGGTGTCAGGGGAGAGGGCGAGAGATGTTATTCATATGGGGTCAATAACAATCAAACTGACAACAGTTAAAATGTTTTGAATATTTTTAAGACCAGGAGACAGAGTCTGAGGGAGACCTGGAAAGGAAGAGGCGTGCTGGGCCCTCCTAGTGAAGTGGTTTTGGCTGGAAGAGGGGCAGCAGGGAGAGGTGCAGGCTGCCTCCTGACCGGAGCAAGGGGTCCTCACTGCGGCGCGGTAGGATGCAGCATGCACTGGGGTCTAATTTTTCTCTTCCCACCCAGGCATGTGTGCTGCTTCCCCAGGGCTAGGGCTCACCAGGGCCCGGTGCCACTGATTTTTGCCCTGGTCAGCATCCCACTGTCAGTCAAGGACAGCCTCGGACACAAGGCAGGACACAAGCAGGAGTGGCCTATCCAGGGGGCTCTTGCCTATCTATCTGATTTACCGCTGAGGAAGAGTTTGGATTCAGGCAGGGTTTATACTGCTCCAAGACTGAGAAATGCGAGGATTACACCACTTTTACCGGTAGTGGGTCAGACTTTCAGGTTAGCCCAGCCACCATTCCCAAGAAGCTGGGCACGGTGCAGCAGGGAGCCTGTAAGCAAACTGTTTGTTGTACTCTGCACGACCGGCAAGCAGCCGAGAAAGCTGCCTGAAAAGTGCTGTGAATGGAAACCCCGTTGACTGAGATGTATGGTCAGGAAAACACAGAGTGATCAGGATGTAACCCACAGAACCCATGCACAAGGTGTACCTTTTGAAAAGCTATGCCTTTCTAAGCATGGCTGCTGTACTGAGATATTAACAAACTAAACATTGCTCCTCTGGAGACATTAGGTTGGACTCAATGAGCTTAAAGGTCTTTTCCAACCTAAACAATTCTGTGATTCTATGATCAGAAGGCAAAATCTGTTGGTTTTTTAAAATGCTTGGAGTTGCTTGCAGGGCTACCAACACAAACTGCATTCTGACGTACAGACAGCCTTCAGTCTGGTCCTGGTTGTCAGAGCCTGTGGACGCCTCAGCTGTATATCTATCACATGCTCAAATACAGTAGTTTCATGAAAATAGCCTTCTTTCCAAACAGTAAAGCATGAGCAAGTAAGTGTGATCAGTGTTCATGGCACATGGCATCAGCCCTCACCTCAGATATCATTGATCCATACCCTAAATTTGGAGGTTAAGGACGTTTTTTACACCCTCACTAAAATATACCATAGAAGGGGTAACTGGTCACACAAGAACTGCAAATGTCTTTCCAGATTGTATTCAATAAGTGTAATTGGATATTGCTGGGTTTACCTTGTATTTTAGCATCTAGGGTAGTCCACAGTCAGTAGCATAAGAACATTGTTAAAGAGAAACAGTTTTTTCTAGGAGGATGGGCATGTGCAGCAGGGGTTTGCAGTGTTGCATGCTGTCAGTCAAAATTTGCTAGCAATGTCATTGAAGGTCGGAGTCCCAATATCTCTGCAATCAAAGCTGACAATGACACTTTCACTAGACAGATGTAAGGAAGGCACTTTCCCCCTTACTGTTGTGGAGTAATAAGTGAAAAATTAAAACTTTCTTTCAAATATACTGCACACATTATAACAAAGTTGGTTTAGATTTTCTTCACTGAAAGGAGGTAGGAATGATAAAATGGAAAATGGAGAAGTAGCACCTATCATTTTAACTAGTTGTGGCATACTGGTTTCCAATGGTTTCCAAAGATTCATAGCTGTGGAATCAGACCAGGGGAAAAGCAGTAACGACTAGAATTGCAGAATGGAGGTGAAACTAACAGGGGTGACCTGTGCACATCAGGCAGCAAAAGAGGCTCAAAAGAAAATAATGCATTCTCTGATTTAATCTACTGATGTGAGAATAGAGCTAATACTTTGTTTCTTCAGTTCACTGTGTTTGCATTTATGCTACTGTTTTAGTCAGGAGCACAGTGCCTTTCTGAAGCAAGCTTCCCATTTTTCCCACTTACTAAGTTCTGGTTCATCTCATTCAGCAGATAGAGCTGAGCCAAAAGATGTGCTGGTGAAGTGCACGATCAGCTCCAGGAACTGATGGGTGTTAAATCCCTAGAGCCAATCTAACAGAAATCTCCTGAAAGGGAAGGAGTGAGGGTGTCAGTTTCTCAGCAGCAGCTACAGAACTGTTCCTATTTCACCGCATCCCTTACTGAAGTAGATCATATCTACTTCAGCTTCCATGAGGCTGCCAGAAGCCAAACCTGGAGGCAGAAGCTTGGGTCAGACCAAGGTAATCCCACATATAGCGTGATGAGGAACTTGCCCAAATGCACGTCTTACTGGAGAGGTCCAGGTGCTCAAAGCAAGCATGTCACATGGCACAAAACAACATTAAGCGTTAATAACATTTAAGCATGATCAAAAGTATAGATAGAAGATCCCATTACCAATTCCCAGCCAAGCCAGTTCCCAAAGGGAAGTTTTTAAATGAGATTTTTTTTAAAGCACTGGATGCAACCAACTAGTTTATGATCTAAAGGCTGCTTAGGTAGCGCTGGATTACAGATGCTACTTTGGTCATTGCACTTGAAGCTCATGTAAATACTAACATAATTTATGCAACACGTGCTCTGTATGTGACTCCCAGAACATTTTGACTGACCCAGAAATGTAGCTAAGAATCAGGTGTAAAGCACTTGCTATTCAATCTCAAACACTGGACTTTGAAACAATTACCTGTGACTGTGTAGCTGAACTGTTTGTACTGCTCGGACAGAAAACGGTAACCATGACCTCTCACAATGCCCATTTCAAAGTAGCAGTCTCATCTTGTACTTTTCCCTTAGAACTTCACTCTAATCTTTCACCAATGCCCCCAAGCCCTCACCCAGGATTCAACAAGATTTCTCTTCAGCACCTCATCTCAGCACCTGCAAACTGTGCGATGGGCACATGATGGAGAAACCTGTGCCCTCGCTGAGCTTGATGGACCCTCAGAGTCAGCTTTCATAAAGTCAGCCACAACTGATTTCTTGTTCCCAAGACATGGAGCAATCTTTCTAGGTGTGCACACAACAAAAGGGTGACAGGACCAGAAATTATATAGGCAAAACAGTAAGAGAATGAACAAAAACAGAGAATGACTTCAGTCAAAAAGAGGGTCAGTAAAAATGAGAGGGAAATGTGGAAAAGAGAAACAAATTAGAAAGAGAGAAGATGAGAGAAAAAGTCTGAGAGTGAGAGAGAGTGCCCTGAAAGCATTTATACACTGAAGAAAATCTTATAGCTAAGTTACTTGACTGGGTTCTTTTACTCCACCTGAGTTCCTTTACCAACCCTATACACAGCTATGTGACTACGGGACAGAGAGTTTTATGCATCCACAAGGGAAGGAAGAAAACAGAGCAAGTATCTTGCAATAGTGAGTTTTACACATCCACGCTGGGAGTTTGGCACCCAAATAGAAGTTCAGAAGAGCTGAAATGGTAACATAAAAAGTCACCAGGCAATTTATTATGAAATTTATTATGAAATGATTACATATATTTTGGAAGATGTCACAAAATATAACTGCATTAATGAAAATGGAAATAATATAGGGCATTTTGGCATATCTTGCAATATAGCAAAGGATTATTTGGAATATGACTTCTGTCCCCACTGCCTCAGAAACAGTTGTCAGCTTAAGCCTTTTTTGGTTTTGTTATCAGCTGCAGTCAATTTTGGAAGAACAATTATATTTTTTAAAAAAAGACAAGTAAACGCGGTGAGCACTACCCTAAAAAAATATTTTGATTTACTTTTGTGTTCACAAGGCTACTACTACTACCACAATGGGGATTTTAGTTTTGCAGCTGAAGTCAAATATTAGGAAGAAGTGCAAATTGTGGGACACTGAATACTGTATGCAACTTTTCTTTCAAGTAAAAATCTTCTTCCTTCCACTAACAGAGTGGGTAGTGGTTGCAAGTACCTTCTAACTTCCAGTACTGTTAACATTCAGAAGGAAGGAGTGCCCTAACAAAATATTGAGTTGGGTTGAAAGAATGTGAGGGTCTCAAAATTAATTCCTATGGGGAATCTTTTTATGTGCTTTCTTGTTTCTAACCCCCTTAGGATTGAAGTCCTCCAGTTCTCCATCTTCAGCAAAAGGGAAGGGACAGAGAAGAGGGAAAAGAAGAGTGCATGAAATATTAAAACACTGAAACAGCAAAAAAGAATGGCACCAGTTATGCTACGTGGGCTCTGTGGCAGCACCGCTTGCTCTATGACAACAGAAAGGAAGATGGGAAAAGTAACTTCTCATCATCAACAAAGAAGTTCATTAGAAAAGGAAAACAGCGTGATCCCCTAAGCTGCTTTATCTCTCTCTTTAATTCACTATGAAATTCTGCTAGAACTCTTTGATGGTGAGAAGCTGAGTACTCTGTGCTTCACCTGCTGCTAAGTATTCAGGATCAACTTTTGAAATCACAGCAGTGTGAGCACTCTTATTTCCAGTGATGTCTGCTTTTATAAATACCATTTTCCTTGTCACCCTTAAACATTCTGCCAGGCTTCTGGAAGAGACAAATTCTGTTCTTAGATGAACACAGCAGTTTCTGCTTAGGAAAATGGGAGCTGCATTCACATACGTCTGATGGCTCAGTTTGGCTCTTAGCCCAGGAGAGAATTTTTGCTTAGATGATTTTAGAAATCAGTTCCACTGTTTGAACCTGATTTTCTTTACAGCAAAGACAACAAAACCTTCTAAACCAAGAGACCTAATTAGGATGCTGTGTAACTGCTGTAATAATCAGCAAAGCTTCTATTTATTTAGAGAACGAATGTTTACATTGCTATATAGAACTTGCAGTGAGGCAGTTTCCTGCTGTGCCTGGCACTGTAAAATTGCACATTGCAAAAGAAGGAGCTTCTCCCAAAGAATTTAAGGCTGCAGCAGGTGCCTTGTTCACTTTTTGTTATGGGACCTAAGCCATTAAGGCCTGGCTTATACACAAAGTCATGGAGAGTGTTGTTTGATACTGATTTAATTAAATTGGAACAACTTTTGCATGACAGCATTCATACATTGGTTTAATTTGTGTTGATGAATTTACAGGCATGAACTAAATTTGCATAATCAGTCTTAGGCTGACATAAAAGAGTACAAGCACAAAAACTGCACCAGTTAGCTAAATGGATATAAATTAACCCTAAAGCCCTCTCTGGGCAGAAGGAAGTCTCAGAAATACTAAACATGTGCACAGGAAAGCATCCAACCAGTGCAGTTCTATTTATTATTTAGGGATTAACAATGTAAGATTAAAAAGATACAACACCAAAAGTATTCCAAAACTACTCTGTGCTGAAAATTATCTGTTTAAAAAATCACACTTTCAAATGCAGATTTTGGAGTTGCAAGTCAGCTCAGACTAACCCTGTGGCAGGAGTTCCTGCAGAGCTGGTAAAGGCTGTGCTCCTCTGCATGCCCCTGCTCCCTGCAGCACCTCCTGCTCATTCCGGCATGGAGCCAGACCCATGCCACACCACCACCTTGGTGCCCCTCCCCCCCCCCAGGACCAGGACAGAGGGATGCAAAGAGCGAGACCATTCTTTATCCTGGTCACAGCCACTAAAAAATTAATCTCAGATGTAATAGGGCAACAGAGTTCTGATCAGGTGCACACACAAATCTTTGAACTTTACAATTAGTAGAGACCCATCCGTGACACATAGCTTTTATAGTAATTAAAAATCAGAATTCAATCATACTAATTTCACCAGCAAGACCCGAAAGGACAGGATAAAGTAACAGCAGGACAAGAATTGAGAGAGGGACTATTACAGTATTTAGATTGTAGGGAAAGATGTAAATTACAAATAATGAAGGAGAAGCATTGCAGAGATCTATAATCTCTGTATGAAGATCAACAACAGGCTTTTGAAATGCCAAAAAATTACACCCGTGACAAGGCAATGTCACAGTGGGAGAGGAAAAATACTGACAAATAGTTTGTCAGAAAGGTAAGAAGCATTTGATTATCTCTCCAGCTGGGGCATTGGATATTCTTTTTACTATTGTGGTTTGCAAGGCTGGGCAATTGCTACAAAAAGTAGCTTCACAACAGTTGTTCAAATGAAAAAAGAAGTTAATTTTGGCTGCACCATGCATTTTATCCTGTGCAGTCATCTTCTGAATTGCTCAAGAGATATTTTATTTCTGTGTTAATAGAAAACAAAAATTTTTAATAATCATGTGAGTGCACTTGGTTGCAACTTCAAGATAAAAGTATTCGTACACCCATCTTGAAAACCTCCCCTCTCCTTTTTGCTGGATATTTTCAGGTATCTCATCAGAGATCAAGAAGGATGTTCTATGGCAGATCTGAGCAAACATACATTGTTAACAACTTAGCAAACGGAATACTCGGTGTTTAGTCAAAGAGAAAAGATCAACTTGTGGACTTAAAATAACTGGCACATTGTCAAAACAGCACTGTTCATAGATAGCTGACAAACAGAAAAAAGCAAATAACTGTACCCCATCATTTGCTATGAAGTTTGTGCCCTCTAATTTCTAAAGCCAAATAAAACCAACCACTTCCATATCAAATGTTTCTGATGAACAGCTTTGGAACTGAGGTAATGTAATTTGTTATCTGCCAAATATCGCATATTTGCTGTGAAAATTATGGGTTTATTTATTTTTTTTTTTAATTAATGTACTTGAAATGTGTTGGATTGAGAATCTTTGGAAGTCTTTTTTATTCACAGAAAAAAACATATTATCTCAAGCATGTCAGCATGGGCTGTTCACACAGACTTTATAGTGCCTTGGTTTTCAGAAGGTGCAAAACTACTGCTGAGGGCACCAACCTTCTCATCTGGTGCATCAGCACCCACCACTAGTCTAGTGCAACACCACCACTAACTAATGCAAACAATACAGTGATTAATGCACATGAGAAACTGGATCTAGACACTATTTATTTCATATAAGCCATCAAATCGTCATGGTAGCAGTCAATGTCTATACTTTGCTAATCTAGGTTTGGGTCAACTGATAAAGTTCTACATCTTAATGCCAATCCTGAAACCTTTTGTTCATCTTCAATGATACTTAAAAAAAAATAGTATGGACAGATGGACAAAAAAAGCTGGACAAATACCAGCTTCCTATAGGCAACTTGTCCTTCTTCAACAATACTGCACAAGAAATACGTTCATAGGTAAGATTCACAGCTGGTTGACACATATTCATCTCTACAGGCTCAAAAAAAGCTGAAGTTGTTTCACTGTAAGGGAAGGGCAGTATCTTCTTTCCAGCTACCTGCTTTACATTTCACTTCTCATGCCTGTTTATTTTTCCTTCTAACTTTATATCTTTTTCCTTTATGCTAGCACCTACTCTTGTGTGAGATGGGCTATTGCCTTCCTTTTAGGTGACACAACGTATTCTGCCATCAACATCTCACAGAAGTATCTGTGTCTGTATATCACAACCCCGTTGGCTAGGTCTCTGTTGGGTTTTCTCTTTCCTTCAGCTGCTCATCTGTCACAATACCTTGGAAAACACTAGTAGCCAGGTGGTCAGGCTGAAGATACCAAGTTTATTTTATGATCAAACTTGCTTTTGCTGAATATTCTGAGCACTTTCTTCCGTTTGAGAGAGCTCACGATCTCTGTTCCCTAACTGTTGACATTTACATGCCCTTTCATTCCCAGCTCTCTTTCTGTCATTCACAATTCTGATTCCAGAATGACCTACTACCATTTGGCTTTCATCCCTGCGCACTTTAGGAATAACATCTTTTATGTTGTTACCCGGATTCCTCCAGCTTTTACATTCCTCCAAACCCTTATTCAGCTTTGCCAGTTCTTTACATGGAGTAGCAACTCAGCAGTGCAGCTACCTCTGCCCCCAGCCCTGATGCCCTCGATAACCAAGGGCGTGCGCTCCCCCGCTTGTCCCTGGACCTGTCACAGGAGGGCATCAATCGGATGCTGATGTTGCAGTGGGCTGGGGTCAGGCCTCACGTTTCTGCCTGTGGGCTGGGGGGAAAGCTCGGCCCATCGGGAGCTGTAACTGGAGCATTCAGCAATGCTAAAAGCTGGAGCCGTCGTTCTTGTATATGCGGTGTCATGAAGTAATGATGAGTCCTGCCTTCTCTGCCCTCTCAGAAAAGGTACTTGGGAAAATCTGTCCCCTTCTTCAGGCAGCCCTGTCTCCACAGGAGTATCTAAGATGGTTTTAAAGAGAGCCACTGAACATGGGTGAATGCCACCCAGAGCAGCATGGATGACGATGGAGTCACTGGTAGAAGAAGAGTCCTTTCATTTAAGTACAAATTTTAATCTATGGCTGGGGCAAATGGAGGGTGAAAATGCATTAGGTAAGGTTACAAGTTTGCTTGACTCCGCTAATCAATAACTAAGTAAAGGAGATTCTCTAACCATGGAGAAAACATATTTATTCACTTGCAAAGGAATTGGGAGGTGCTTCCAATGATGCTTTGTATACAAATGTCTTTGGACCCTGTTCAAATAATGTTCTTTATATTAAATGGAACACTGATAATCTCAGTACGGTAGCCAATGACAGCCTTCTCAGTGCTTAGTTAAAACAGAGCGGATATGCCTAAGAGTAAATGAGCTGAACTGCACAGAGCATACTTCTGCAACTGTTCTCAGGTAGTTTTTTCTGCACAGCTCATTAGCTATCTAGCTCTGCAAAATGCAGGCCTTCTCTGTTCCCATTACAGTTTTAATTGAGAGCTCATGACACAGCACCATTCAGGGAAAGATTTTAACAGCCGCATGCATGGCTGCAGGACAGTGGGGTATTTTTTTACCCTTACAAAATCTATTTCTTTGTACTTTTCTTTTTTGTACTTTTGATACACAACTCTCCAAGGCCTTAATATCTTAATGTCCCTTTTACAGAGCAGGAGAATCAGTCAAAGACTAAGTAATCTGCCTAAGATCACAGAGGAACGTTGTGGCAGCATCACACTGAGACCTGAGGTCTCCAGAATCCTATTACTATGCTCTAACCCCAAGACCATCCTGCCTTTCTTAAAAGCTTTACTATTACATTCAAACATACAGAGACCCAGATGGAAACAAAAAGAGATGGCATAAACAAACTCAGCATGCCAGCGACTGCACCTTCTTTGAAACAAAAGAAGAGCAAACATATAAAGTCAGATCAGTTTGAACTAAATTTGGACAGGACATTCTAATGTAATGCATTTATATCTATTTTACAACTATTAGTTCATTAGTCAGTGGAATAAAATAATCCTGAAAACATAGATGAGTGCTTTTTAATAGCCAGGGATGCGTGATGATTCTCTTCTGTGAGCACTATTTTGAATGTGATCTACGTCCATAATTTTATAGGTAAAATCTGATGGAAATAAGAGTATTTTTTTTCCTTAAATATATTCTCTCTTTCCCTGTGGTAAGTCTGCCAGTCACCAAAGACCTGATAAAAGGGAAAAAGCAAAGGTCACTGACATCAGAAGTTACATGGTCATGCAGCAGAAATGGTTCTGGAAACACATGAAGTTATTCTCTACCTTGCCATCAGTGTCACGGACAGACATTGCAAAAACTAACCACGCTGTTCAGAAGGACTCTGGCAACACAAGATGCTCCTGCATGTTGGGGAACTCTCCTGTTCGTTTTATGGATAGATAAAGAACATATGTGAGCTGTTCTGCTATGTTGCAGACACATTATTGTAATTCCATGCCTTCCTGATTTATGCTCTCAGGCCATTTTTTCTGTTGGTCTGTATCACTAGAGTCAGTCCACTAACATGACTTTATGTCACCTGAAACCCCCGTTATCAGTGGAAGCAGGAGGATGTAAAGGATTTCCCCATGTGTGGGACAGTGGGAAGTTAGGTAAGAAACAGCTGAAGATAAAAAAGCATCACTATGAGATAAAAGAGAGCCTCTGGGGAAGCTCACACCACCTTTGCTTGAGTACTCTGGAAAATTTCCTCCTGCTTCCAAATGTCCAGAATAGTACGGGAAGTCCAAAGTCCAACTGAGGCATTTCACAGTGTAATCAAGTAATGACCTCAGAATATAGTTAGAGATTGTTTTATATACACCTGCTAATGCTAAGTTATTTATCATGCCCGGAAGGCTCTGTATTACTTGCTACCTTTCATCATAATTCATCCTCTGTTGCAGGTGACTATCGTGAAAGAAAGAAGAAAAGATTCTCAGCCCAACTCAACCAGTTGCCAGCTACTTGGTCTGGAACTGCACTTACAGGATCAGGGTTTGTTACAAGGGCTTTGAGCTGAGAACTACAGTCCTGGTATTCCACATGCGAAAAGCAGAAAACACAGTTCATGCCTTCAATGTTTCGTATTTGAGGCTGTTCTTACATTGAGGGTAGTAAGGGAAATTGAAGTTTGAGCTTCAGATCATAATATGAATGGTAGTTTATTTCAGGGAATTATCTTTTTGTGTGCCTAATATGTGTTCATTTGACTGTTCTCTGGAATTGAAGGTAGGGCATTTTGAGATGTTATTGTACTGCTAAGTGCAATAAAAGCTGCAGAGCAAGTAGCTAAATACCCTGAGGAAAGCAAAAACACAGCTAATGACACACAGCAACTGCTCTAGTTTGAGGATTTACTGGGACAAACAGTTAAAAACAGAAGCAGTGTTTATGACAGTGAGAAGCCTGATCAGCTTCAAATGCATCTTATTCTGTCACATTTACCTAAAAGAGCATTTCTGACTCATGAAAGGTACCTCATCAACTTAACTGGGAACACGGAGGGAAATAAGAAATACTGCCTTAAAAAGGGTTTTTTTTCTGCATGTGTAATGTGGTGCTGGTGAAAAGACCAAAACAAAGGGTAAGTAGTGTCTCTGTGTTTTTTCCTACATTGTAGTTTACCACCCTGCATTTGTTTCAAGGTTTACCAGGGGTTTGAATTAAATCCATCCAAACGAAGACTTGATATTCAAGGCTGCCCCTCGGCAAAGAGGGGTTTTGCATTCATTAATATTGCCTTGGGATGAAGGAAGAAACAGGAGAGCCCTGATTGACCTTAGACATTTATAAAGGTAATCTAATTTGTGCTCGTTTGTTACTTTTTCATTAAAGCCACTCCTGGAATGTTTCTTATCATGAGTTGTGCTTCCCTTGAGAAAAGTTTTAACAAATAGACCAAATCCAGCACAGAGCTGGCCCAGTAACTGCACTCCTCAAAGTGATGTGGAAATGCAGGCTTGAAGAAATCTGTGATCTGACCTGCAAAATTAGGAAGGTAAAGTCAGAACCAGGGAAGTCTACAGTCAAACGAGTCAACCTGTAGCCAGTATGTGGCTCATATTGCATTCACTTACAAGTGACTATGGCTTATGAAGGACTGAATGAATACATTTTGTTCATGCAGGTCAGCTGCTCGTTTTGCAGCTGGCGCATATTAACAACCACTGTCCGTTTGCATATACGCAGAGCAAAGAGCAGTAAATCTGGCCCTCAGTACTGAAGCTTTCTCACAGCCATACAGCTGAAGACATAATTCCAGAAAGCCCTTGCCCAAGAAACAGGTGATGCCAAGAGGAAAAGAAATGTTGCAGTTCTCAGAAACATTACCACTACTCGGCAGGAACTTTCTTGGTTTCCCTGTCTTAAAATATATTTGTTATACCACAGATTAACTGCATCCATTTAGGGAAGAAATGATCTTGAATCATTGTTTCATCTTAGGAACCACAGGTGATGTTGTACATAGTCTGTTTACAACCTCAGGGGTTAGTGAAAATGAAACCAAACTAAGAAAACGCAGACCATTGACCAGAACAAGACCTGCCAACATTTCCTTCTTTAATCTCTTAACCAAACAATACGACACATGACAGCACGATGGTGAGGATGAGGTTTCACAGCCTGCTGAGAATGCCAATTTTTGGTTAAAAAGAAAAAAAGAATATTTTGCTTATCTGATTTACATATTGCACATTAAATAAGCCCTGCAAGGTACCATGCTCCAAAACGGACTTATTTTTAAAGAAATGTAGATTAATAATCCTCCTTGCTTAAAAAATGAGCTTCAATATTTGTGCGAATCGTAGAGTGAAAAAAATCAATGTGCTATCGACTGCTGGGGATGATCACATTCATTTTGCCCTTTGTGGTTGGTGAAATCCATGCTGCAATTACAGAGACAGGCTGGCAGCAAAGAGCCTCAGTTGGGCTTTCAGCTCCACATTAATCCAAAACTCACCATTTTAATGCAGATATAGATTGCCACGAGTCAATAGCTGACTACTTGAATTGTGAAGTAGCAGTTCCATGCTATATTGGCAGCACTGGCTGTTACAGTATCTTCAAGTATTTTGAAATTTCAAAGCGTTACTCCATGAAAGTGAGGAGCGTAACTGACACCACATCAGAAGGGGACTGAGTGTTAATGCTATTATCATAAATGGGGGAATCTAGAATAGAGACATAATAGTACAAATAATCTTTAAGTAGATCAAAAGTAGACTTTTCATGGGACAAAATGTGTACGCACTCTTGCTCGTGTTTAATGTCCTAATGCATTATCCCATAAAGTATCCCAAATGCTGAATTTTTACAATGTAGTTCCCAATTCTCTCTCATTTACACTGTTTCAAGCAGAGATGACTTCACCAGAGTCAGAGGGATCACTCTGCATTTATAATCTGGCAAGTGAGGTCAGAATTTGGCTTTGAGTAGCAATTTCCTCTCTGGCAATCTATTTGTAACTAAGAACTGAATTCTGCCACTAATCTGTGTGAAGAATTGGGGAATCTACGAAGCACTCAGCATCTCTGTTGTAGCACATGAAGTGCAGGGTGAACTTGGAACTCTATTTTATGTACAGTATCTATATTCTTGTATACCTTTATGATGCTGACCTCCTTTTACCGTATCCTCACAAAATGGTGAAACATGCAGTGGCAGATCCACACATGCAGAGTGTTACAGCTGCCATTTATGGTGCACGAAGCAAACTCAATTCAAGACCTACTGAGTTCCATGGAAATGCTTCCATTGATTTCACTGAAGTGCGCATGTGTGACTGCAGGCAACTTTACTGCACAGGCAGACACCAAACCTGTGCTCAGGAGGAGCTGGCTACTGGTGTGCTAGGGTTAGGTCTCGGCGCACAGAGGCTGCACTGTGCCACACTGCCAAGCAGTCAGGCTCTGTCTTCTCTGTCCTGCAGCATGCCTGCAGATCCAAGAGGCACTGTGCAATTTATGACTATTTATTCTGTTAGTTTCAGAACTGATCAAATATTTACATATTTCCTAGCTACTGCATGATGGTGGCATGTAGGGACATACTCTTTCAGGTTTGATGTTGATCACCTTTCCCTCATTCATGCATATATCCATTTTCTGTGCTACAGGTAAGAACACAAGAGGAGTATGCTGGGGTGGAGCAACAAACTCAGCTTTGTCAGATGCAGAACAATGTGCACAGTCATTTTTATTACCAGGGTAACCTATGAACTCAGTAAGGTCTATTAGCACATGTAATATTATCAATAATAAAATAGATAAATATAGGGAGTAGACCTAGATATTTTGATGCAAGATCAGATGCGTACAATCAAAAGCAGCCATTTTCCTTTTTTCATGTCTGAAATATAGACCCATTTGATGTTGGTAAGCCTTCATGTGGTTTTAGACTCTTAATGATGAGTCTTGAGCAGACTATACACCTATAGGGCTTTGTGGAGGCTTTCTAAAAGAAAAAAGGATTCACCCTGATGTTACATATTGGTATTCTGTGTAGCTTTTCATAACATGCCTAATACACCTTAATGGTCTGCCTTAAAAACATTATGAGATTGGAGCCAGGATCTTAACTTTGCCTGCAGAAAAAAAATACTGGTTCTTGCAGCTGATCTGTAGCTGATGGGCTTTTATACCTGAAAGCCTCATTAAATTCAAAATTTGATATAGTGTGGAAATGAAGATATAAGTATCTCAGTTATAAACAGACTCATGTTATGTTTAGAATGAAACCACCACAACATTGCAGGTTTTTGGTTGCTTAGAAGGATAGAAGTGAGCTTTCAAATGTTTTAATTTTGGTTTCCTGAACCAAATATAAGGTTTCCAAAAGATCAGAATTTATCTCAACTCTAATAGATAACGCAACAGTAATTTTATTAGTAGCAAGAATCAGTATAAGTGTGACACAGGTTTCACTGAACTCGATGAGAGGGAAGGACATCCATTTGCATGGAGAGGCTAAGGGACTTCTGTAGGAAGACTTCTGCAAGTTGAAACTGCACAAATTATTAAGGTTTTCAGAATCAGGTCCTCTCCCGGTGAAACTGCTGTGATCTAAAATGCCAGATAGAAAGAGCTCACAGCCACAACCATTCAACATCAGTTAGAATATTAATGAGTAAATGGAAAAAGTGCTTCAAACCAACAGGAAGAGTTTTTCACCTTGACCTTGCTACCTGAGTAGTTTTCATTAATTATGAGGAACTGGGCTTATAGCAGAGTGCATAATGATAGCCATTATGTGGAGACCATAAAATTAGTCCCTGTTTTTACAGCCTGTAGAAACAAACTAAAAGTCTGTCCCAAGAAGCTCGTAATCTTAATAATAGAAAGCACAGACAATAGGAATAAGGTGTTGAATGCACATCCCAACCACGTCCCAGCACCAAACAATGGTTACCTCTAGAGGCTTTGAGGGAGGTGTGAGGTCCGTCATGATGGTGTAGGTTAAGTGGGGAAACCATGCTGAGTGGAGAGAACTGGACCTGACTCACAACTCACGTAGTGCCAAAGCAGCGATCAGGGAAGAGAGCAGAAAATACCTGAACTGAACCAAGCCCAGGGCACTGCTGCTCTGGCTCCTTTGGGCCTCGCCTCTGACTGATTCCTCTCTGCATTTTTTTTTTTCCTGAGGACTATTTCACAGCTTTTGGTTTAGTTTTCCCCAGTGCAGCTGAGCCCCGTCCCTGTTACAGTTTTCCCCGATGCAGCTGAGCCCCTTCCCTTCTCCGGAGGTGCCCATTCCTCTTGGAGGGCACCAGCCTGTCCCCCCTGGCCTCTCCCAGGGACAAGCCCCAGGAGGGCACCCACAGAGCTTCCTCCCATACTAATTTTCCCTTTATTTTCACTCTGCTCATATTGCTTCAGCTATCATGTTTTCAGACTATCTAGCTTGAGGTTGATTTTAAGACACCTAGTGAAACTTTGTACTCCAAGAAAGGTAATTTTGAACAGTTCAGGAGAAGTAAGCCTGCCTTTAACAATCTCCACCTGGAATAAGAAAAACTTAATAAATTCTTCATGTTTACTGCATTTACACAAGGCCCCAGACTATGGATTAACTTTTTATTACTCCTTGTTGTAAGTTTTTTTCCCCTCTATTATTAGTTTTTTTAACAAAACAGTGGCAAGGGGAGAAAAGTGTTATCTTCCCTGTGGACATTTACAGGCTTTTAAATGAAAGATTGGTTACAGATTTGTACTCTGTGGAAGCATGAAATACATAGCTGGTGTGCCCCATATCTCAACAGAAGAACTTTTCTAATCATCTGGCAAAAGCTATTCAACAGAATTAGGTAAATCTCTGAGAGTTTGGAGTATCTGCTTCACTGCTGAAAAAATACCAAAGAATGAATACACACAAATACATTTTCCTACACAGGAGGTCCCACGCACTTTTTCATAGACAAACCGTAGGCAGTGGCTTTTTATTTACTCCTTTTAGTCGCAAAAATCTATTCTCTCTCCAGCAGTGAGTGGAATTTTCCAGTGCTGCTTAATGTTGAAATAATGAACTTTGGCAAACTAAATCAGCTGAGAGCAAACTCTAAATATGAGAACTTGTAGCTTAGGTGGCATTTGGTGTCATTGCATCATGGGAGCTGAGCTGTCCTTAGACCACTGAGTACAGAGCGATAAATCCTGCTGGATTCAAGGGTCATAATCTTGTTTCTCTACTGCTTCCTCCTTTATCCTGGTTTCATCACTCGGTGCTATGATTTTGTGTTCTGCCCCTCTCCATATAAGATCTTATGGCTCACTATAACTTTGCGGCAGTGGTCTTCTCCAGTGGAAAGATGTGATATTTTCTAAACCAAACATAATTCCTTAGCAACATATAATAGTATCTGCATTCCAAGAACACACAGAATTAAATGGTTCAGCATAGATTAATCACAAAAGAGAATATTTTTTCTCTCTATTTCATGTGTCTTTGAGATCATCATGAAGAAGTCTGCAGAAAGAGGGAGTACAATGCAGCAGGGGCCCCCAGAAATGCCCAGAAATGCCAAGCTTTTCTCAGGGAGAAGTCAACTGACATGCAACTAGCTGAGCATTTCAAAGACAACAAAAATAAAATCAGCCAGGAAAAACAGAGTTAAGGGAAGGAAACTACAACAATTCCTAACCACTGTTTTAGAATCACAAGATTAGTGAGCTGACTGAATTCACATAGCTTACATGTTGCTGCCCAAGAAAGAGGAGGTACAAAAGGACATCGTGTTATGAACCGGAAAGTCAGTTCCTCTCTATGCCACATCAGAAGTTTCAGAAGCTGAGAACCTAGGTGCTAAGCTTCCTGCTACTATTTCTCATTCCAATGATTTCCACCTGAACATATGCATCAGAAAAAATTAACCCACCAAATGCACAGGAAAAAAACCCCAATACCTTAAATGCCTCAAAAGGAATTGCCTGAGGTTTGAAATAGAGTGGACTTGTAACAAGTGCCAAAATTTATCACTGAACTGAGAAAAACACTGAAATTGATGATCAGACTTGCTGGTTCACATCAAAAGAAGTGGCACCTTGTTCAGCAGCACTTTAGCCCACAAGAGTATCAGGGTATACAGCGACAGCAGGAGAAAAGGAAACATTACCTGTATGGTATCTTCTCTCACTGTACTTGATCCTCCTTCAAATCTCAATGTATTGATCCAGCCCTGTCATTCAACAACTGTCATAACACGTCCAGGTGGAGCACTAGCACCCAAACCATGGGGCCATGTTTCTTGGCTCACTGACACATGATGATCATGCAGATGGAAGACAACAGATGTGGTCAGCAGCTGGAAGGGCTGCAGAAAGGCTTCCTGAATGGAAGTGAATGGCTAATTAACAAAGTAAATTAATGCAGCCTTTTAATTTATACTTAAATATGACCAACGCAAAAGACTGGATGGTACAAAGTGCACAGCATCAGTCTCAGAGATTAATCCTCGTCTGATTAATGCATATACTTTAATCTAGGTGCTTCTTGATATTTTGTCTAAAATTAATATTTTCAGAGCTGACTGACCTGCAGTTTTATAAGTATCTGTCACCAAGTTATTAAACACATCACTACAGCATTAAAATACATTCCATACGCTGACTATCCATAACATTCCCATGTTAAATCTGAAGGTTTTTTATTCCTTTAAAAGCACTTAATGGCTCCAGCCCTGCACACTTGATAGAACTGTCACCATTTACCCTCAGCCGTTCTCCAGACTCAGAACTGGCAGCCTCCTGGAAGCCATCTCTAGTCTGGAGAGAGCTTAGGACAACAAATTCCTGTGTTCATGCCTGTTCATAAGTCTCTGACTAAGCATTTGGGACTAAAAATATGGGAATTTACCACTATTTATTGTTTATGCATAGTCCTAGACAGCAAAGTCTGGCTGAATTTCTCTGGATTCTGGAAAATGGGGATTCAAGGTCTGATTTCAAGTCACCCACAAATCAGTACTCCCAAACAGAGGGGAAGCCTAAGAGACATGAATTTATGCCTTATTCTTCACTCACAGACAATAGGAAACAAGGTTGAAACACTTCAATTCCCTTCAAGCATTAAACCTTGTGCATGGAAATAGCTGTTGCTCTCGGCTACAACACTCCTTAGTCCTGAGATCCAAAGGAGGAATGGAAACAAGGAAGCTGTGGTCACCAGCTCAGCCAGGAGAAGCAGTTTCAGCACTCATCCTTGCTCCCTGGGAGCACAGAAACTTAGTAAAACCTGATCTCAAACTGTAGAGCTTTTGCTGCCAACCCTGGTCCTGCCCTGTGACTTGAGCAGTGCAAGGCACAAAGTCATTCCTGGATTTGCATAAGCAATGGACATTAAAATGCTAAAAGTATCTGCATATGTTGTCCAAGCAGAGACCAGCTCAATTTTTGAAAACCAAGCCTTGTGTTCAACAAAGTGCTGCTCTTCCAATAAAACAATGAAGTGAAACCTAACTCAAATGAATTGCACCCCTCAGATGTTTACATGTTTTCAATGTTATGCCTTAACAATTCAGGAATCTAAAGTAGAAAGTTTTTTTATATATCAATCTACAAACAAACCTTAACATTTACAGAGAATTGTTAAATATAAAAAAAATATTTAATCAGACTTAAGTAGATTCACACTTTATAGTACCTTCATTACAAAAGTTAAAAATGCACTGGGCATTGAAAAAATTGCAGTATCACAATACTCATAATTCAATTGCTACTGAGCCTCTTAATGTGATGATAAGTTGCATCATTAGAAAAAGTTTTTTGCTTCTTAAATGAGGTGTGAGGAAAGGGGAAGTGCAGAGATAAGTAATTATGTTTCTAACAGAGAATATAAAACAAGTTAAATGCATCTGCACTAGAACTCGATATGAAATAGTTTTCCCATCTTATGAACATTTCCAATATTGCAGATCTCCTTTGCATCCTAAATCAAAATGAAACACTGTAAAAGTTTTCTGAACCAAAAACTTAAGAAAAATGTCAGCTTATGCCAATCAGAATATATTGCTTTCATACGTTCCAAATGCCATCATTTTGCTTTTACACTTTTTCTTTTGACTCATGTTTGTTATCAATAAGATTTTCAAACAAAATGTAATGAAACTAAACTTTTAGAAAATGATGCAAAATCCTCTATGAACAATTTGTAACTTTTCAAAACTTCTTACAAATGGAAATGTCATTAAAGGTACCCTGTTCCAGCAAATTATTTCACACTTGACAAATCCACACATTTTGGAAAAAATAGATTTTGTCAAGTTATTTTCAGTCAACTCTCTCTGATATCAATATCTCAAGTCTGTGAAACATCAGACTGTGTGAAGCTATTACAAATACTGAATGTGTAAATAATTATCTCCATCTAAATTACTTCATACTTTTTCACACAAGAAACATAAATGCAACAATAGATCAATCTGACTGTAAATATCTAAATATGTCCTTTAAAAGCCAAAGGAATGTCAGATACAATTTATTTTCAGCCAGTGCAAACTGAGACATTAAGTGGCAATTCTACTTCCATTAGCTAAATCTGGCAAATATGCAACTGTTTAAAGGCATTGTCAATAGCCATTGCACAATTAAGTATTTGTACTGATGCCTTATTAAATTACCCTTTTCAAGTAGGCATAATAAACTAGGAGTTCACTGTACAGATTTTCATGGTGAAAGTCCAGATCACAGGAAAATTTATTTAAAGAGAATGCAGTCCACTGAGTAATGAAGTAAATGTCAAATGTTTTTGGCCAAATAAATCTGAGTTGTCTTAAAACTTTTTTGGCAGATATAGCTGAACACAACACTGGTAACAAAAAGCCTTCAGATTAATGATTTTGATTTACAGAGTTCCCAGGTAAACTTTCAAATGCGCTGCATATCCAGCAGCAAACCCTGCCTGGTGGGGAGTGGACTTCATTACCACGGGCAGTCAAAAAAGGCAAGACAGTCAGAGCTGATAACTTGGATGCTCATTCAAAGTACCATTGGCCTCTGCTGGTTTAATTATAACTTATGCTGCAGCGCCCTGGAAAGAGCCGCTGTGGGTGCTGCCCACCCCCAGCCGCAAGGAGAGGTGCTGGGACTGGCTGCTGTGTGCACACCCTGTTGCCTCCCACCCAGCTCAGCACGCCACGTGGGATGGAAAGAAATGTAAAATTGGTTTTCTGCAGTTGATTACTACTCCCCAGTGGCAAGGCATGTCTTTGAGCATCAGTGTTTCTTAGTGGGGGCCACTCTTGCAGTCCCTGGGGGCTGTTTTCCCCAGCCCCCCTCTGCTCTGACCAGCCGCAGAGGTGCAGGAGAGGCAGGCGCAGGCGAGGCAATCCTCCTCCTTGTTCAAGGGCACACAGCCATGACAAAGAAAGCCTCAGCCTAGGGGCAAGTGCCCCCATAGCAGGCAGCTGCTAGCGACCACCTAGCTCTTTGTGGCTGCCAGGATCAAGGCTAGTGCCAACAACAGTCCAGACTGCGTGGGTGTTTCACCCCACCCCCTGGAATTGTGCCTTTTTTTCCAACTATTTGTCCGGCTTGCTATCCCACCCAAACAGCGCTGGCTTTACCTATGTGCTAAATTTGCAGATACTCCTCTTGCAACCTTTCTTTTTTAGCATCGCAATCAGTTGCCAAAAGGTGTGGAGAATTACCCTCAGACCCTTATCTTTGTGCCTGCTTGCCACTGTTGAAATGGAACGGTGGTGGCCACAGATTGACAAGATGCTGCCTATTGGGAAACTGGAATTTTGTCTTTCCAGACCTCTTCCAGCGCTGGGCTGCTGATTTCTTTACACACTGTGTAAGCTAGCCAGGCATGCATCCTTCCAAGGCTCAGCTGTGTGCCTGGCTTGAACCGGCCTCAAAGGAAGACGGGCATTGACATTTGCTAGCAGATTTCGAACTGTTGCAACACAAAGGCTTTATCTTAAATGCAACATCAAACCACTTCCAATATTTATAATTTCCTCAGACATATCATATACTCTAAATATTTTCTCACTGAATGTACAAGGATTTTCTTCTCTTCATAGCTTCATTGCATTATTACTTTTAGCCTGATGCTTTTAAGAATAGTAAAGTTGCAGCATCCAAACTGTTACACATAGGGTTGTGAATTTATTCTTTTAAATTATAACTTAGTATATTTAGTCAGTTTGTTTTATATCAAGCATTTATTTAAGTGGTTTTCATTGTATTGACATTTTATAATGCCCTCCTAATATTCTTATTATTGATTTTAATACTGCAATGGTATTATTCATGGTGACACCTATTGGAAAGCAAGCTTCAATTATATCAATAGATGCTATTATTATAACATTGATAACATTAATATTTGATAGCAGCATAAAATGTGATGTATTGGCAATTAACTCATTAATGTAGATATCATTAACCAAAAATGTCAGAGTTGTTTTAAAGATTTTTCCGTTGTTTTCTTTTAACAAATTCTCTAATCACTGGCTTAGTTTTGTATTTTCTAGCATGTATTAGCCACAAAAGTTTTTCAGAAAACTAAATAATGGCATCCCTTTTAAATAAGAAAAGATGGGCTTTTATGACTTGTAAGATACTGCGAGTCTTGAATCTACAGCATTAGTAATAGGTACAGAACATGAAACTCCAGCACAGAATATTCAAAAATAAAAGATTTACCAAAACATAACCGTGCCTTTTTGCTTGTTGCTTAGCAACCAGAATTGATCTAGCAAAAAAGTCACCTGACTGAGGAATTGCTGGTGGCAATATTACTCCATCATTTTTCTTTTTCACACTAAACTGATGAAGGTTCTATCAGAAACAGCTATTAATTGTTCCTTTCTTTTCTCTCCAGCTCCTTAATTATACAGTAGAAACATTTCTGTTGCTGTTACTGAAAGGGAGAGCACAATGTAAAGCTTAAAAATTTAAGAGACATTCAAATACATCTAGATCTAAAAGACTGAATATTGCAAGCCGCAACTCACTGTCAACTCTGCTATCCCAAAATAACAAATGCAGTGAACTGTTCATATAGCGACAGAATAACCATTTTTACCACACCTGCACTGATGGACAATTTGCAAGAATCTTTCAGAAACCACAGACTAAGAATACTTGTTGTTTTGATGACTCAGTTGGAATTCACCACCACATTTGTCTTGCTTTCATCATTTCTAAACATTAGCATTTTCATCTGTTGACTGAAAGCACTTCTGGTCCTCTATAACATATATATAAAACACTTTTGATCTTTTAAAATCCTCCTGTCAACCTGGAATCACACAGCCTCTTACATTACCTTGTTCTTGTCCTTAATGGTGACCTACAGTGAACTCTGCACTCCCTACTTTCAGATGTTCAGCATCCCTCCTTTGTTAAAAGCTGCTGATCAAAAAGGAACATTGTGTTCACTGTGTTTCCCTCTATAGCCCCTCACAATCATTTACAGGATTCACACTAAAATACACAGGGTATGGACAGTGGCAATTTCATTTAACCACATACTGTATTTTTGTTTTGCTTTCTACAATACTTAATTCCTTAAGTAAATAAGAACAGGGAACGCATCTTTGTACTCAGACATTTGGCCCATCATGAGCTGCCAAATATAATGTTGAGTCCAGGAGAGACAAAAGATTAATCTGCAAACACCTAAATTGCCTTTTTACCTTTTTTTCTTTGAAATGAATGCTCTATACAAGCTCAGATGACATTTGTCCTTTTAAGAAGTGAAAAAATGTTACCTAAATGGAGCATATATCCAGTTTCACTTTTCCTCTGTATCATATTCAGATCTGGTAGATGGGATTTGATGCTGCTTCCCATAATGCCTCCATGGCTTTTTCTGTAAAAGCTTAACAAGGACACAGCATCAGAGAGTCTTTAGTGGCTAATACCCGACCCCTTTCTCTCACATTACAGCTCCAAGTGACCATTTTCATGCCAAAAGGTCACCAACATCCCCATCCCCATGGAACCAATGTGCATCAACCTTCTAACCTTTGCCACCGAGAGATGATAGCTATTTGGGCTGCAATTCCTTCATTACAGATGGTCCATATTTTATATTTAGTGTGGGAGGTCAAATTTAGGAAAGCAATTTCTCTTAAAGCTAAGAGTTCCAATAATCCAAGATCTTCTATTGGCTTATGGGTGAGTGGACAGTAATGGGTTTATGGGCAGCTCTAGAGTTTTTTTCTTCACTGGGGAGGGAATTCCGTCAATCTAAATTTTTAGGATTGGGTGGCTACCACTGTTTATTATTCAGTGAGCTCTTATTAGATTGTATCTAACACACACTACAGCAGGCAGGGAGTATCCTTATAAGCAGGCTCGCAGGCTGGATCAATATCTCAAGGCATTTACAATCTTCTTGAAACAGATTAAACAATGTTATTTTTTAATTCTATTTTTAAAGCTTATATGTGGTCATGCAGTTTTGTTGGTGACAAAAGCATTCATCCATTATCATCATTAATCACAATGGTTAATCTACTGTTAAAGCAGCTTGCATCTTAATACAGAGACAGCCTTCAGTGGAAATAACCTAAAATTTCATGGCAGATCAGAGAAGGATTGAGCAAATCCTGAAACCAACAATAAAATTCAAAAGATCAAACTCCAAAACGCTTGTTAAAAGATATCTGCTCTACATTAAGGAGGAACATTTTGATTCCATTTGGTATCCATTTTTGTAAAATGGAACAATTATGATAGCCCAAATACTGCAAATATTTATGCACATGCTTAAATTCATAGACCAAGCCCCAAGCCAGCAAAGCATTTGAGGACACTGTTACACCCAGTTCTGCTCAGGCCAGCATTCAGGCATGTGCTTTACTTGCTGGTAAACGGCAGATCCACGCGTAGTTTTTGGAGTGCAAGGTAAGAGCTTATCACCTATGACACTGTTGAATGATTCTAGTTCTTGAAGGCCAACGCAGTCTACGGCTAAAAATCTCTCTTAACCCTGCAAAACTACTTCAAGACACAAAAGCAGTTCTGAAGCTGACTGTGAATAAGCAATTTAAGTGCAATTTGCTGTCTGTATGATCATGTTCTCTATTGACCACAAATATTCACAGTAGTGCTAGGGAAACCGAATTCATCCAAGAGAGCATTGCCCAAAGCTCCCTGTGAAAAACAAAGCTTGCTACAATCGGGGAACAGAAACAATATCGGGTCAGTGCAACAGAAAGAACTAGTAACATGCTCTTCCTATGGCTTCTAGCTGCTGTGCAAAGCATCCTTACTTAAATCCGTACCCTTTACATGGTTTAGATCAGTGTTTTTTAAGTTTCCAGCTTTGTCCTTTACTAACAAATCCACAGATTAGAAAAGGAGATCTTTAGGCAGACATTGCAGACAAGAAACATTTGTGATGAACACCCTGGCCCAAGACAAGATCACAACTGATTTCTGAAAGTAAATTTCTCAAATGTTTATTTGCACTACATTTAGTCTTTACCACTTGCTGAAACCTACACACAAGATTTCAAAAGAGCATGACTGATTCACTGACGAGCTGGCCATAGCCACCTGCCGACCAGGTGCTTTGCTGGGAACACACAGCCTCCCCCTGCCGTGGGGTGCCTGTCACCCCCTCCTCATCTCGCATTGTGAAGGGACTAAATGCAGTGCAGACTGGCAGGCACAGAGGGGTTGGGGAGAAGCAAAAGCCAAACTTCTACATGCATTTAAGTGTTAAAAGATGCAGCATTAATGCTAGTGAGGTTTTAAAATAGCACCTAACCTCCAGTGCCAGGCACCTGGGCAGCAGAGTATCCGCAGACTCAGTAGAACCCTCTTTGTATCAGAGAGGTGGCAAATGGGGAGCATATGCTAAACACCTTCTCACGACAAGCAAAAGCTGCAAGGTGCTTGTGCCACATGTTTGCCTTGAGAGTGCCTGGAAACATCTGTGTATTCAAACCGGACATTTGGAGAGCATGGGGTGGGGACTGGTGGTGATAATGGCCACCATTATTGATTCTGGAAATAACACCGGGCTGATCTGACCCTTGATATAATCCCACTCTGATCAATAGGGTTATCAGGATTTTTTAAAAGGTGAGCTTGGCTGGCTTCACACTGCATTTTTGTAGTGGTGCAAAGGGAGTCAGTTTCTTTGGTGTCTTTTAAAACATCTTCCATCACCCTTTTTCCCAAGTAAAACTGTGCCTGCACAAAGCTGCCATTGTGTAAATGAAAGTCAAACTCACAGGCTGGCTCTGAAGGAAATGAAGGGACCAGAATTGCCTTGCTGTTGTTAATACTTCCCTGATGTTGTTTTTCTTCTCTTATTAGGCTCAAATATTACAAATTTGATAATATTTGCGTACAACACTTCCATAATTTAAAGCAAACATAATACAGCAAATCTCTATTGACTTTACCTTTGATATTCTGTAGTCTAAAAACGAAAAAGGTGTTCCTCACCGCGATGCACCTCCACAGTCTATGACCACAGGTATGTCTGCATCAGACTTAATCAAGGCAGTTACCCAGGTTTTAGAGCTCCAACTGGTATTTCAGACTGGGGCAGCAGTTTAAGACCAGGCTGCCTCACTCACCAGAAGGTACTGCAGTGCCCTGGGTGCAGCTATAGCTTGGCAACATATGCTGACCCAGACAGGCCCAGCAGCAGCCATGGCACAGACATAACCTGAGCCACAAAGCAAGGTGTAGGTTGTTCTTGGTGTCACAGAAAGGATCTTTTTATTTTTAATTACTTTATCTCCTATGTTAATGATGGGGAATATTTTACACATTTTTAACATAATGGCTGAACTACAATTTATTTCTGCAGTGTTTGTGCTATGCACTCCTTGGGACAGAAGCTGCTGTTGCATTTGATCCTGTGTGGGACCTCATGCATGGTGCCTGGTCCGTGCTGAGGTCTCTCAGCTGCTATCACAACTCACCTTTTCTGACACATTATGGCAATTCCTTTTTTGTTTTGGCCTGTTATTCTCACTTTCAATGAACGATCTCTGTAAAAGCTATAGTGTGAAATTAAAACCATCTGCCCTGTGCTTACAAACATATTCCCGCTTCAGGGTCTACACTATAATCTGTCATAACTCAAAGCAGTTAACATTAAAATGATGTCCTGTGAAGGTACGATGGGTGTGGACAGAACCAATTTGTTTATACAATTGTGTTTTGCCACAGAGTAAATTAAGTTACAGGGTATTCATCAAAATTGAATTACCACAGTGCAAGCTAACAATTTCCCAAAGACATTGTGACACAAGCACAAAGCAGCCCGTCAGCCACAAGGAATCGCTGTCGTCTCGCAGGCTGCAGCTGAATTACCAAAACAATTAGACAAAAGCAATCCTCAGAAAGCTGGAAGTTGCCAACCAGTGGAAAACAGTGACAAGTCTAAAATTGTGTTTATTTCTTACTTAGAGAAGCCAGAAGAAAGGTCAGAGAGACCTTCCATGGGTGGGACATCCATGGGAGCAGGCAACGGTGATATCTTAGGGTAAGGAGGGCTAGTGTCCTGGTGGGACGGGCAGAACTTCTGTCCTGAAATATTTTACTCCTTGAATGAGATGGAACAAGACACCTCCTATCTTACCTCACATTTATTTACATGAAATGGAGATGAAAGTGAGAAAATTATTATGTTTGAATACAGGAAAACTTAGGAGCACAAATGAGGTCAGAGGAAGATTTTAGCCCTCATTTTCACTCAATTTATGCTGCAAAACAGAGAAGACGATCTGGAAAACAAGTAAAAGTGTGTGAATGGGGAGACCACCTTCTAATTTATCTTCATTTTTTTCCTGTATGAAAGTTTGTTTTGCTAATTGTCCTCACTTGAGATAAGACTGAAGTAAAAAAAAACCCAAAACTGTTTAAAAGGTATTTTAGTTAACTGAAAAAGGAGTTTAAAGAGTAAAGTAATTTTAAGAGCAGTGAAATGCTGCTGTTGGAAAAAACATAAAAGTTGAGGGCTGAATTTCTCTCATCTTTAACTTAATTTTTTAAAAAAGAAATCTGTCACTCCACTTTTCTTAAGGAAACAGAAAATGCAAAGATTTTGCAAAAGGACAGATGTTTCCCTATGCTTTCAAAGTAACCGAAAATTCACCAATTTTCTCAAAAATCTTTCATAAAAATACAAGGTGACATTTTATAATTCAGTCTCTGGTAATAATCATATTTCTACCTGCTAAAAGTATCTTGGTCAAAAATATTGTAAACCCAGCCCTCATGAGACAGTTTGACCTGCTCAGGTTTGGAGAACAGCAAAGCGGTTAAACCAAACCACTGTTGAGTTGTGCTTCACACCTGAATGAGTGTCGGGAACAGACTGGAGCTGCCCACTGTAACCCCCCTGAAACATGTTGGATGTCCCCTCCTTGACACCAAGTGCTGCGCATCCTTGGGCTGCCTGCTGTGGCACAGCACACAGCCTCCCCGATGGAGCAAGTCCAGCAGAGAGCCATGAGCACCTGTGGGGAGTGGAGTTCTTCAGGGAAAGCCCAGAGATCAGGCAGCCTCAAGGGCTATTTCTTGGAAGGGAAGATGCTGGGGCCAGGGCAGGCAGGAGCCAACCTTCCCAACAGTGTGCCAAGAGATGCCCAGATGCCATGCCTCAACACAGGGCTCGGGCACCCCTTCCCTCAGCTGCACTGGTTTAGGGTAACAGCCACCGCGTAGTCATACACTACCTTCCTGAATCATTGCAGGCTACATATAATTTTCATAAGACTCTTCCATTACAACAAATCCCCCATCAGTAAAACCTATTAGAAAGCGGCTTTACTAGGGCTTGGCAGGATAGATTTGGTTTTTAAAGGATAATCACGCATCATTTCATTGGCAGACAGGACGTTAGAGCTAGAACTAAAAAAGAAAATCAAACATGTATCTACCTCAATCCCAAATTTACATCGGCAAGGCTACGCGGTCCGGGGAGGGAGCACGGGCTGCAGGCATGCGCCTTTCGGCATGAACAAATTCTGCCTCTAGGTAGGCTCAGGAAGAGCTCAGCCTTGAGCTCACGGCTGCTCTCCACAGGGCTGGCAGAGGGGTGTCCCCCCAGAGCTCAGCCCTGTGCCCGGGGGCTGCCAGCCCTGGGGAGGCTGGGCACCGCCGCCTGAGGCCATTTGCTACCACTGGGGCTCCTGGCTTCCCCTGCGGGTGGTCTCTGCTTGAAGGACTGAAGTGTGCTGTGGGGCAGGAGCAGCAGAAGAGCTGCCTCTCCTCCAGCGCCCTGCCAGGCTGGCCCGGACAAACACCCGCCGGGTCACTGAACCTGGCAAAGCTCTGCTGGACCAGTGGCTGTGACCCCGAGCCACAAATCCCTTCCCAGTATGGCACTGGCTCCCCTGCTGGGCCAGGGAAAGTGCTGTGAGCTGTTACCTGCTTTGTCAAGAGCTCCCTCAGGGAATTTAGCAGTTGTTTTTGATTTTTATTTTGAATTTGGATGGGGTGAGCGGGACTGCTTCTTTGCTCGGATGGAAATGAGCTTTCCCTACGCAGTATATATTACTGGATGCCATACTGGTGTGTCAAGAGATGTTGACTGTGCACATTTACATAAATCTAAAAGTAAATAAATATACTCACAAGCCTCCTCAATCAAAATATGCCACAGACAACTAAAAGATCTTGAATCAAATATTAATGTTGGCGATTTCTCCAGCTATTTTATAATGCTTCCAGCTATCTTTATCACACAATGCGTAATGCACTACCTAATTTTATTCCTGAGCTATCACTAGTATCATCTTTTTGATGGCCTCAAACTGGCTTAATAAAACCGGTCCTCCTTTGAGTGCCCAGGAGCAAGTGCTTAAGATGGAGACAGGCTAGCCAGCACCTGCAGGCTGTGGCACTCATGATCAGGACAGTGCTTACTGAGCCACAAGAACGAACTGTTATTCATTAAAGGTCTGCTACTCTAGCACAGCTAAGTCCCCTCTCACATCCATATCCTGAGACAGGTGAGAAGACTGTGAACACTTTCCCACATCTCTAAAGTTTGTCCTCAGTTTACAGGTACATATCATACCTGTCAGTTCCTTTGCCTCAAACTTTTTTTGTTCTTTCTACTTTCTGCAGTTTTCCCACTACTAAATGTGCCAGGTCATTACTTCTTTGCTGCATTATGTCCTTTTCCCTACATTGCTATAAAGCTCCACGTCTCATGGAAAGGTCTCAGATTCATGTTTTCTAAATAAAAGGGGATGTGTTTTTATACTTAGCATCGGCAACGACAAGAGAAAATGAATCTATTTAAAAAGAATCCCATGAAATTCCCTTGCAAATATTTGATTTGCAGCATGACTATGGGAACAAAACCAAGTCACTGGGCTTTCTAAATTTAATGGGGTTCAAATGTCCAAGGGCACCAGCTTTCAGAGGAAGAAGCAATGTCAGAGCATGCAGAGAAAAGGATAGTGTTTCTTAAGCAAAGGAAAGAAAATATCTTGAAAGAGGTTTACCCCTTGAAGTGAATCAGGTGAAGTTACTGGTAAAGAGTGAAAGGCAGGCACCTGTGAGTGTTCAGAGGGGATTAGATTCTTCCACAGATCGTGACTTTTAAGTTCAATCACTGTAATATTATTTATGACAGTTATAGGCCTGTATGGCAATATCTCAGGAAGGAGAGTGATTCATCAATTCCAACAATGCTTCTTCCAGAGACGGAGCTGCAGTGCAGCATATCACAAGCCACAATATTAGGTAGGAAGCAAGAAATCTTCAAAACAGGGAATGATGCAAAGTCTATTCAATCAACTTAAACATTCCTATTGCCTCCAGTGAGCTTTGGAGAAAGGCAGCTATTGAAAGCAGTTTTATTTGCCAGAAATCCCTTTTGCTGAAGATGGCATACTCTGGTGTATTACTGAGACAGAAGCAACAAATACTTATGCCCTGGATTATTTCAGTGCTTTCTCTGCAGTTTCTCATGCAGCTCAGCCCCTGAGGTCAGCAGAGGCACATTTCCTTACTACCCTGTAGCCATCAGGCAAGCTGAACATAAATCTTCCTCAAAACTAACCAACCTCACTTCATATCAAATATTTACAGCTATGCCAGCTGCTTCAATGATAGTACACAAATATCAACCTAGATTGCTGCCTCTCTCATGCAATATCTGGACAATATTGCTTTCTTCAACAAACATCTGAAGTCTTTCTTCTCTGCTTGCCTATGCCTTTCCCACCTGTGCCAAGATAGCAGTGGGGCTCTTTGCACATTCCTCATGAGTGCAAGTGGGATTTGTTATAAAGCTTTAGCCTGGGATGAGTCTGAGAGTCGTTCAGTACATTACCCACACATCAATTAGGATTTCTAAAATGCAAGATACTATGGGAAGTCACTTGGTGTCCTCTGAGAAAGATACACCGCTACTTCAAATATTTATTCTTTGTTAAGATAATTTCATGTCTGCAATTTTATAGTAAAAGTAAGTCTGCAGTCACCATTGTCCTTCTGCTCTACCATTTCTTCTCCAAATATTTACACTTTTTTTTCTGTTAGATATATAATACACCAAGACTGTAAAGCAAACACACGAGTGGTGCATGTTCTCTTAGTACTACATCTATCTTCTGCTAGACAGCAGCAGATGATCAGGCCTCTGCAGGCAATGTGTCAGTGCAGAAGATGCAGTGATGTGTTTACAGGACATATTTTGTTTTATTTATATGTATTCATATTAAATCCAGAACAGAGGTGCTACAACAGTAGCTGGGACAATTTCCCCTAGCCGGAACCTCAGCCCACTGGCTCTCCCTGTTCCATGATAAATGATGTGCAAGACACCAGCCCAGAGAAGAGAGCAAGTTCTGCACATGCAGAGAGAGGATGGTTCTATACCAAATGCTTAACTATGAACAGCTAATATGATATATCTTCCCCAAACTGGCCATTTGCTCACACATAAAGAAAAACTCCGTGTAATAGTGACACCTGGTGACACTACTGTTTTGCTTAAACACCCCCCCCCCCCCCCCCCCCCCTTCTGTAAATATACTAGGCTTCACTGAAAACTCCCAACCTATGCTAAGTGATCAGAGGTAGATCTATAAAACCGAACATTCAAGTATAAAGAATTTGGATTGATCTCTCATTCTTTGCTTTGGTCTTTCTTTTTTACACTGCTAACCTTCATCAGATGTTTATCTGATGCATAACATCACTGCACTGTTACGCTCAAAGAGATGTACCAGAGACCACATGGTCTACCTAGAAAAGAAATTTGTAGCTAGATGCTAATATAAAATGGAAAATTAATTATGTGCCAACCGTTAAGTCCTTTTTCTGTAGTCCACATTCCCTGGGCTGAGGACTCCATGTTCTTTGGAAGGGATTCTGCAAACTTAATGGTTAGAAGATAGAAAGTTATTCTGGTTTAAAAAACCCAAACACCTATGCATCTGAGATTTCTTGTAAACTTTCTCTGCCAATATATTCTTCAAAGTGACCTCATTTTTGTATTAAATAAGATGAAAAAAAGCTAGATGTGTCAGGAAGATACTAATAATAACCAATACTATTAGACATTGATCCCCACTTTCTCAAAGCGTTTGCTGGGAAGTGCAGGGATTATCATCATATACCCTGATGTTCTGGTTTTGTAAGTTATCATTTGTGTCCATTATTAAATTAGCTCACCACTGCGGTGGAAATCACTACTTCTATTCCTTGGTAACTATGCTATGAGTCATCTAGGCCATGGACTGTGTGAAGTCCTATTGGAAAATCCTGTGAAAATTAGGTGGTGAAAAATAAATGTATCTTTCTGACTCAAAGGGGAGTATGGTGGAAGGGGAATTAGTTTATACCTTTTATTCAGATATGTTCACAAAAAAGTGTGGGGAAGCGAGCGAAATGTCAGTGCAGATACAATAATATAAACCACATTTCCAAGCTTTGACCACTTAACTGTTTCCCAAGGGATGTTTTTACTGGTATTTTGTTGAACTCTCAGTCATTATGCTTCCTGTTATGAACTGGTTAAAGAGAATATTATAATATGGTTATGGGAAAGGAGAAAATAAAGTAATGAAGTGCATCTCAGCAGAAAGGAAAAGGAGAGAATGGCAGATGCAAAACCATCTCTTTTCTTAATTATGCCAAACATTTATTTGTAATTCCCTCATTTCCTTGCTCTTGCACAAACCTCAGATCCTAGCAGTTTGTTCAGGAATATTAACACTAACAAATGTGTAATTGTTGCCCATACTTCAGTCTCTAAGCAAAACACTTGTGCCCTCTGCTCAGCACATTGCTCTGCACAGCCTGCCTCAGCTGGAGGAGTCTTGCGTGTGTGCAGGGGACTGCTCAGGTAACAAACCCTGGGGACATCATAAAAGATGTACCTGGAGATGGGCTTCTCATTGAAGAGTAATGGAGAGGTCACTCTGCCTATTGTCAAGAAGGGCTGAGCCAGGGTCATTAATGATAATTAATCATTAATTAAACTGGGCATGATACACTGCAAATAGTATGTTGGCTACTCCATTCTCTGGGAAATCTCCTTGAAGTTACGCTGGCTCACACAGGGGTTATGCTCCCCGTGCGAAAGACCTGTCACTTACATGTGATCCCAAGCCACTCAGTGAAGTTGTGGAAGCAACAGTCTTTTTGTTGACTGAATTTTCACGTAATTTAATTTCATTGGAAATCACAGATGGTGTCACTCAGCAACTAGAGGCTAAAAAGGGGTACTTCGCAAACTAAATAAAAAAACTTATTAAGTTATAATAAGCACCAAAAGCAAATTGAGGTGAAAACTTTACTGCGAACAACATGTTTACTCTACACTCACAGTGATATTAAAATTGAATTTCTTTTTATTTTAAACTTCAATCATGCTCTTGGTAAAGCAAATAACTCTGTAATATGATGCAAAAAACTGGCTGAATGTAAGGAGCACGTTAATGTTAAAATATAGATAGGTGAGAATGGCTCAAATGTAAAAAGTTTACTTACATTATTTTTTTTTTACAAGTAAGATAAAAAGGAAAGAATAACATATTCTCGTCCACTGCAGGCCACTAAACTTTCTTCTTCAAATGAGCACAGATAGTGTCGTCGGTGTAACAGATTGCTTTCAAGACAGACAACTGCTGTGTGTGAACATGCACTTCCATGTCTGACCAGCCTTTCCCCACCCCTTGAGGAAGTGAGCCCCCAAACGATGCCATACTGCACAGTGTGGGAAGCTTTCCCCAAATCAAAACAGCCCACTCTGGAAGCACTGACCAGTATCCCAGGCATGTGCATGGTACAGGACATTTCGTCAGCCTGTAGCCCAGGTAATGTGCAACTCTTCTGTATTTTTAATATCAACCTACCACGCCTCCTCAAAATGACCTAATAGTTACTCAAGGGCACTGTGTTAATAGCTGTTCATGTTAGCTGAAGATATAGCATGTCTGTGAGGAAAACTTCGAAAGGACAGAAAACAATGCTTAATTTTTCCTGTGGGTGAAATGGGAAATGAACGTCTGCCATTACTGGAAATGAAGAAAAACTTTTTGTGATAGAATGGAATGCTGTTGTCCCTCTTCTGATTTTCTACGTGATCATTTTTGGAGAAAGGAATAATAAATTTTAAGAAAATCTCTGCTCACAGATGTGTTATTTATTCACCCAGTTAACAGTCATTTCCTGTAATCAGTCTAAACTGATCAATCTCCCATAATGAGAATGGAGCCAGCAGCTTCCTGGCCAGGGATGAGTCTGTGTCTCTTCTAATCTGCAGGCATAACGTATTGGAGGAGAAGGCTGCTAAATTCCCACATGTTAAGCAGTGAAAACATGGTAGTGTTCCCCTCTGCAGGTAGATGGCTAAAATAAGATGTATGAAGACAACAGTTCTCGGATCACTTGTATCATTACGGATATAAGAAAAAAGACTTTCCTTACATAAGCTTGAATTATTTATTAATTAATGCTAATACTGAAAAAAGTATTTTTCATTTTCTGCTGTAATATACCTGCTACCACTAATGGATGATGTTCAAAAGCAGATCCACAAATGTATTAAGAGCAATGATTTTTGACCCTTCATAGAAAAATGCTTTTATTAGTGCTGTAAATACCTCTGCTGAACACATAGATGGGGGTAAACTACTGAGAAAATGAGATTTAGTGGAAAAAAAAAAGGGGGATCAAATAGTGCTTTGTTCCTATGAAGAGTAAACCAGAAAATAAAGCAATGAAAAATCCTGCTCCTTGATTTCAGGACCCCATGGGCTGCCCTCCTGTAGTGGTATGTTAGTTGGTGGGCACAGGAAACATGTTCTTTTTATAACTGTTATGTGATTCCATGTAGACAAAGTGGCTGAAATATGTGATAAAAAGATAATACTACCATAAAATATTTTGAAATCTGCCATCTAATGTGGCCCTTGGTTTACAGGAAACACAGGAAAATAAAGACCCATAAATATCCAGATTTTTTTTTGGCCACTGCATCAGCATCTTTGTTTTGTTTATGAAATAAACCTAGATTTCTCTCTTCTTTTTTGGGTCACTATGTAGCTTCTAAAAAATATGGCATGTTCAGAGAGTTCTTAAACTCAAAATATTTCTTTCTTATTTAAAAACATTCATTAGACACCTATAGGAAGTCTTCCCCCGCTCACTTTATAAGATTTTACATTACCGTTGCGTAGCTGCTAAGATTTTACTCTTTATAGTTGTTTCCTGTCTGTTACCAAGAGCCATCATGCTGCAAAATTAAAAGTACCTTCATCCAAACAGTGATTCAGCACCCACTTTCAACCCAGTAAGATATGAATTTTAATTGATTCCTTTTCAACATTAAGGGTCTGATCCCACAAAAATGTCTGCAAGCATTTATGCTTAATATTGTGACTAGTTCTGCCAGAGCAAACTTTTGGGAAAGCAAATAGCAGCAGTAAGTGAACAGAATTCAATATCACCAGTTTTGTTTTTACTCAGATTTTAAAATAAACAAGAAAACTCAGTGCCAATAATACCAGGCTAATGTAGTATTAATACAATAGTGCAATCAATCACCAGATGTGAGAACTACAAAGCTGTGAGTCTCAGTTACTGTGGCCATCCCATGTGTGTGCAGTGCTCCTGCATTTTTGACTAAGGAGCAGTACAATGAATATTGCAACTTAGCTCTATCCTGTGCCCCGTGACAAAGGCAGAATACATGATCTAGCTGAACTAACCATTGCATTAAAACCTTTTCTTTTGTATTAAAATCTTTATTTTTGTACTAGCTTTTTCTTTTTGTGATATCAGTACAGCCACAGCACTGTAACAACACAGTTAATTGTGAGTTTTGCATGTGCTTAATGTAATAATAAGCTTTTTCATATCTGCTAATTGCAAGTTTCATCTGGTCCAATGAATTTATATGGATTTATTTACCCCTTAAAGCTAAAGCAGCACAACTCCATGCTGCAAGACAGGAAAAACACTGTTTACCACAATGCACATTAAAATTGTGCCAGAAATTATTTTATTGAGTTTTTACTGTAAAATAGAGAGCACTCAGTGGCATAAATACTGTGTTGGACTTAGTGTTTACAACCTGGCATTGTTGAATATGTGTTGCTGAATCTGTGAGGGACCAGGTTGTTTCTGGGTCTCTGTAGACATGCAATTGATTGTGCAGATCAGATACAAATCTTCCTTGTGTCTGCATTCCCATCTACAGCTGTATACACACCCAAATGAGAGCAAAATCCTGTAACTAAGTGCTTGAAAAACCGGATCCTGAAGGCAATGCTTTGCGGCCAAAACAGAAAGGGACAGGCTTTTATTATATGAACTGCCAGGATTCTCTGTCTCCAGAGATTATTCCCTGGTTTCTGAGAGTGAAGGGCCCTTGTTAGGTACCTGAAAATTAAGAGCGACCAAGAATTGGAGGATTGCCAGCAGCCCCACTACTGAGGAGACACTGAGAGTTGATAGTGCTTTACCCTCCTATGATGAGGCAGAGTAACAGGATGCTGCCTCTCAGTCATCGTCCCCTTCCAAGGGATGTGAGCTCTGGCTTCACCTTGCTAAATAGCATCTGGCCTCTGAAAAACTACATTACACGATTGCCCTGTTAGCTTACAATCACATACATTTCTATGCATAGTGGTGCACTGAATTTCTAGGTTGAAAAGTGCTGTGAGAATGCAGAGAATTATTAATATTGAAATTGTGAGTCTAACAATTTATATCTTGCTTTCTCATCAGTATCTTCAAAACGTCCCCAGCAGCAAATGTTAGAAGTCATGACATTAAATGTTCTTTAGAGGAGTTCACTTTTTTTTAAACAAATAAGATTCTCCCCTCTAAAAAGTCACTGGCAAAAACTCCAGCATACCCAAAAGGGGCAGGATCTGCCTGTTAGCTTTTGAGAATATGCATTTCATTTCAGCTGTGCTACCCCTGATGAAATCTCATGTGATAAATCATACAACTCAGAAATGTTTCACTTGTTTGCCAATGAATTTGAAAAAGGGCTTATAGCAGTTGGGAGTGTAAATACAATTAGATTTAAAAATTATTCAAGGATCATTTTAAAGTTCCCCTGAGGTTTCTACATCAACTCAAATAGATTTTGCTTTCTGTCAGGATTCAGCTGCTTCTAGGAAAGCTTTGGTGAGAAGGCAGGTAATATGACACTTAGTCCTACGCGAGAATTTGTGGACAGATCTAAATCGCAATACCACTGTAAACATTTCGTAATGTGCTTTTAAGATAATGAAAAGCATATTCATCTTAGTTTTTAAAATCTCAAACACAACTACATTTACAAGTTCACTTTCGCTCACTATGAATATTCATCCTCTTTACAGCGATGGCCCTGGTCTAATTCTATGTGCCTGCATCAGATGCCTGCTCTGTGGTCTGCCCCATGCTTTGGATCCCCTGTTGTGTCAACACTTTCTGATGTTTCTGGGGGAAGAGGCCAAGGGTTAATTCTTTTACTGATGAGACACACCAGTCAGCTCCTGGAGGCTAGGTTAGATTAAAGTTAGAAGCATGCAGGAAGGTAAAAAAAGACTTCCCACCTCTGACTAGTACACATCCTCATCCTACTGGGATGAGTGTGTCCGAAAAGAAGAAGTCAACATTGCAACACAACTGGCTTCACTGGTGTGTAGGAAAAGAAAAACAGGGGATGGGAACATTTGAAAACACACACAAACTCCTGCAGAGGCCCAGTGCCCTCATGCACTCCAGGCTGATCTCTACAAAAACCTATTGTGAGAAAAGATGTCACCTTCCCGCTTCTCCCACCTCACTCTTCATATTCAGCAGCACTGTAAATGCATCAGGAGATGCAGAAAGAAACTATTGCCATTGATTAGCAGTGTGCATATTTTTCATCAGGGTGTGGGTTTTTTTTTTTGCTAATCATAGAATCATTTACGTTGGAAAAGACCTTTGAGATCATCAAGTCCAGCCATGTTTGGAGGCATTTCCCCACAGAGAACCATTAGTTCCTAGTAATGAATAAGCTCAGCACTTGTGATTTCAAGCTGGCAAATTGTCACATTATTTCTGAACTGCTGCATGAAGAGTCCAACTAGACAGCTAAACCAGGGAAAAGGAAAAACAAGAAATCAAGAAGGAAACATGGATATCAAGTTTTGAACTTCTGAAAAAAAGGGAAGCCTTTGAAGGGTCTTTAATTTCCAAAGATGATTTGACTTGGGGTTTTTGGTTCTTCCTGGGTTTTAGGATCAAGTTCTCAATCTACATGGGCTGGTCCTATTAATTAGGATATTGCCACTGCCTTCAACAATGCTGTAACAGCACTTCTGTTGTTTTGGCAGTGGACAAACCTGCTGGCTACACCATCACTCTCTGACATGTCCAGCTGAGCCTCAAGGGAGAAAAGTTAGAACCTGGCAGTACAAAGTGCTTGTGACTCCACCAGCACCAAATACCATCAGTTCCTCTCAGCTGTACAGAGAACAGGAGTCATCCTGCAATGACCAGACACATCAGCAAAACCCCTGAGGAGTTAGTGAAGAAAAAAAGTCACCTTTCCCAACTGACTGTAAAAGTTGGTTTTGATGGAGCTCTCCTCACATCTTTGTCCTCTTCAAATTTGCAACTGGTTATCCCAAAACATGATCTAAATAAAGATGTAAGTGAGCACTTGCTTTCTTCAATTTTATTTTAAATCTGCAGTTCAAAGGTACTCCAGTTCTGGACCATCTCTAACGAAAATAAAATATAATACAACCCTTTACCATCATCCACAGACAAAGAAGAATCTGTGTAAGAATAATTTGTTCACAAACTATTGATGCAGGAATCATTTTTTTCTCTGTGTTTGGGCAGCACCTGTCAGGAGAGTCCAGATCCAGGGCTCAGGCCTCCAGATAATATGCATGAGCACTGGCTGGCTCCCTGCAGCAGCACAGCAGCTTTTCAGTAGATAAAGAGAATACGAAAAAGGCTTCTCAGAAACTAACTGCTAGGGATTGTTTTTGAGTAGCTAGTGATAAGCAGTCCAGATATCAGCTGACAAATACTGCAGAAGTTCCAGGAGTTAAAAGCTCATTCCTTTTAAGTAGCTGGACATGATATTTCTTCTGATTTTTTCTCATATGCTATCTCTTCATCTCCATACAAGATGTCACGGGAATTTTACCAGCCTTAACCTCTTGTCTCCCCACAGGTCTACCCCAGGTAGGAGTTGACCTTTCCTAAGTGTTTGAGTTGCCTTTAATGAGGGAGGATGTGTTGTATATAGATCTTCCTGAAAATCCATGAAAAAAGGCTGTTGCCCACTAACAAAGGGTCCAGTTCAGCTTCTTTTGCTCATGATGAGCAACATCCACCCTATCAGGTGGTTCTGCTGCTTCCCTTCTCTTACTTGAGTAAATAAACATGACATAATGTGGCTGAAGGTATGAGGCAGGGCAGGAGGCTCTGTGGATGGTTCCTCCAAGGGAGAGAGACCACAGGGCTCTCCAGCAGACCTGGTTTCCTGGGTAGCTGATTTTCCTGAGATTTTCCTGCAGTCATCTTTGCTATACAGTGACATATGAGGCAGACACTTGACCTATGCCTGCTATTTAATTAAATGCGCTTCTCCACCTTTCTGCATTGTGTCCGTTTCGTGTTCCATGTAAGGACAGACAAAACACAGTGTTGTTAACAGGCAAAACTTATGAAGCTTAAATGGAAGATTTGGCTGGTTGTCTTTAATTAAATAGGCATTAATACCATGCAACATCCTAACTTTGAATGTGAAGGCATTAAAATAATTAACTGGTCTAATCTAGGTTTAAGAGGCTTGAAAAATAGGTTGAAAATAGGTGCCAGTGTGACAGTATATCCCTGTGAAGGTGACCTTAATACTAGACATAGAAGAAGCATGCAAGCATCCTGGCACATATTGCAGACATACGAGTACCTACTGTCCTTTGAGTCTTACACAGTACATAACATCACACCTCTGCTTGGCTTCTCAGAGTTGAGCAAGACAATAGGAAACAGCCTAGAAACAATTAGATGTCATACAGTCAGAACATATTTTGAACTGCCTTCTGGTCCCTACAAGAATCATAATATAGAATCACAGAATACCAGGTTGGAAGGGACCTCAAGTATCACCTGATCCAACCTTTCTTGGCAAAAGGACACTTAGACAAGATGACCCTGTCCAGCTGAATCTTAAAACTGTCCAATTTTGGGGAATCCACCACTTCCCTGGAGAGATTATTCCAATGGCTGATTGTTTTCATTGTGAAAAATGTTCATTTTTTATCCAATCAGAATTTTCCCAGGAGTAACTTGTACCCATTACCCCTGGTCTTTTCCATGTGATTCCTGGTAAAAAAGAAGTCTCCCTATTTTTTGTAGCCACACTTTAAATACTGGAACATGGTGACAAGGTCTCCCCTCAGCCTTCTTTTCTCAAAGCTGAACAAACCCAGTTCTCTCAGAATTTCCCCATATGGCAGACTTCCCAGTCCCTTGCTCATCTTTGTGGCCCTTCCCTGGACCCTCTTCAGCATGTCCACATATTTTAATTTGGGGACCAAAACTGAACACAATATTTCAGGTGTGGCCTGACAAGTTCTGAGTAGAGTGATATAATGACATCTTGATTTCCGCTGGTGATGTCCTTTGTTGATGCAACCCAGCATCCTGTTGGCTTGCTTTGCCACAGCAAACCAAGCAGCAAACCAAGGGCAGCCACAGGACCCAGAGCAGCATTTACAGTCTTGTAGGTGTGCTAAAGAGAGGGGTGATTATCCAGCCAGCCCCCTTGACTGAAGCTTTCTTTGCTCACAGAGAGAAGAGGAGGCAGAGGATCTAAGCTCATGAATAGCAAGAAAGAAGGAACTGATGGACCTTTTTTTGTCATCAAGAGGTGTCTGAGGCCAGCAGACCAGTAAAATGCTTTACTACTAATGGCAGCAGAAAGCATGTGTGTTTTCTAGCAGGAGAGAGCTCTCATGGAAGCAAAATTTCCGGTTCAGCAGTGCCATGTGGCAATACTGAGAAGAAACTGCAGCATCTCTCTCATTCACTAGTGTTTAACTTTGTCTCAGAAGTGCACTATAGGACTAAAGCTATCAAAATTCCAAGAAAACCTCTCAGCTTGGCATGGATCCCTGGAGGTTTTCATTGGTATTGTTCAAACCTAGAGGTCAAGAGTGAACCAAGCCCTTTAAAAATGACAAACTATACCTCTTCTTAGCAAAAGGGTCTAATTTCAATGTTCTTATTCTCTTTTTTTTTTTTTTCTTACAGAGATGATTTGAAAAGATACTAAAAATTTCTATAGCTGCTCATCTTCATCTTCATCATCTTCAGACCGTCATGTAAATGGGACAAATGTCTAGCTCTTCCTGTAGGCTGATGATGCACTTCCATACACAGGGAAGCTTGTTACAATCAGACCCATTGGGGTGTGCATGAAGCCCTATGAATGTCCCTATCACACATTGCTCAGTAGAGGCTGTGGCACCAGGTTGGTGAGTACTAAGACAGAAAAAAGTGACAGCTGTTTAATCATATATTTGATTAATCTAACTAGCAAATATGGTGAAAATTATTAAAATCACTAGAATACTGTTGACGGATCATAGTAGCAGCATAAGACTGATTACAGATTTAGGACCTACTTTAGGCTCGGCTTTAGCCATAAATGTAGGAAGACATATTGTCAAGATGATATTTTATTCTGACCTTGTAAATAAGACAAAGATGCTGATAAACGACTGATCTTTACTCGCTGACAATCACATGATGTGCGTGAGAGCTCTAAGAAGTTCATACCCTTGTCACTTAGGAAGCAACCATTGCTTTTCCTGTGCGTTGGCTCCTGACACCCAAAACCCAATTCCATGAAGAAAATGAATCAAGCTGTAAACAGAGTCTTGGCAGGGATACGTAATGTTCAGGAGAAAGACCTCATTTATGCTTGCTTGGGAAAGTTGTCATCTATTGAGATCCCTATTCTAGCAAAGGTTTTGCTGAGTTTAACACATATGTTGTGTGAAAAGCAGAGCTGCTATAAAACTGTGGCATGGAAAATGATAATCAAAGGCACATTCATTGATTTTTTTGCCAATTTGCTCAAGAAATCTTAGGATCTGCCAACATTACCAAGTAGTGCAACATGACAGAAGTGGATCTGAAAGGTAAAGCAGTTCATGCAGATGATGTCCATACTACACAGCTGTGTGATGAGTTAATTTTCTACAAGCTCTTGTCTAATCCTATGGTTTGCATGCATTAGGTGCATGCCCGAAGAGCACCTTTTGGTGAGCTAAAGTTACTTCTTCAGAGACCACAAAAGAAATAAAGAATGAAGAAAGCTGGTTGGGTATTCCCCTAGAGCTCTGGACACCAGTTTAGTAGAAACCGTATGATTCCACTAAAGTGATTTCCACTAAAGACAGGTAACCCTCTCTTACTAGACTTCAGTGTTAACACCCACTGAGCATACGCCTTTTAGACCTTTTGGACAAAACCAATCCTTAGTTTATCAATCTACATAGGGTAACAAGAACAATAAACATGGCCATTTGATTTTACCTCCCTCCCTGAAGAAGACCGTAAGCATCATGCATCTGTTCAGGCTGGAAGATCATCAGTGAACAGTCATATCCAGTAATATTTTTTTTTTTTAAACGGAGGCTTAAATTTTGAGTAAACTAAATTGTGTCCATGCAGATCACACTACTGTTAAACAAGAAATCCTAAATTACAGTACATAACAACAGTCATTAGTGCCTGGAAGCTTTGTTAACCCTGGGATGGAAAAAATCCAAACCACTATAGCTAAAGTAGAAAGGACAGGAAAGTGCACCTCTAAACATTGTTGTGATCTCAGCTGCCCAGAGTACAGTGGCAATCTGCAGGATTTTTGTCTTTATTTATCGGACTGCATAATCTAATTATCTCTCATTAGTCCAAAGCTGATTATTTCATTTATCTTTGTATATGTGACAACAAAAGGCTCTCTTTAATTAAGCAGATCAGCAATTAGCCGTTGTTTTATAGGCATTTTTAAACATCCTTGTACAAATAGCATGCAGCATGATTGTAATCAGATGCTCAGGGAAGAATTGTAGATGAGGAGATTTTGATTTACAGCCCCATTTAGTTTAAAGCTGCACTGGCAAGTCTAACTCCAAAAGCAAAGACTTATGAGATATGGACAAATTGCCAAGCACCTTCGATGGAACAAAGCATAACTGCAAAAAGATCTGCCAGTGAAATTTAGTTACATCTGCAGAAGAGTTTTTTGTGGGCTAGCCCTGAAGAATATGGAAACTCTGTTTACATCAAACAGGATTGCTCTACTGTTTGTAGTGATGGAGATTCACATTCGAACTCCTCACTGAGACAGCAACAGGCAGGTTTGAATATATAGAGCTCTGTTGATCTAGAGCTATCAGGAGTGTCTGTGGTTAATTAAAATGAGAGAATTACTTTCTGTTTGTGATGATGCTGTTGACAGCAGCGGATACTGCAAGATTTAGGAGAACAACTTAATTTGGCTTGTGAATTATCCAAAAATCAGAGCAGAAAAAAACCCCTAGAGCCTGGGTACCCTTCCAAGAATCTTTGGATGAATTCCCACTTCCAGTGATGCCTTTATCTCCTCTTAAAAAGGTCTCTCCCTCTTTGGGGCTAGTTGCTGGAGGAGGAGGCATCACTGCTTCCTACTTTCCAGTCCTGCACTACAGACATCATGGCTGAGCCAAAATGTCAAAGCAATTTTTTGTTTAACCTTCCTAAATTTCTGCATTAGTTCCATCAGCAAAATGATTGTTGCATCCAGACATATATATGTCAGGATGGCTTGGGGTCTTGAAAGAGAAAAACAAAGCTGAAAAGAGAGAAAAGCAGTAAAAAAATTATTCTTTACAGTAATTTATGAACCCCCAGTAAGTTTTAATCTTAAAATGTAAGTGCTGAGATAAGCACAAAGAAATTAAGTTGGATGTTTCTGGTAGGACAGAGAGAAAGAACAATGGACTGGAATGCAAATCTCCCCACAAACTCATATTTGTAAGCACGGGTATTGTCCATTACTTGAGAGTAGCTCAATTTAAATAATCAATTTGCAAGAGAAAACTGCTGGTGCATTTAATATACTGAACTTCCCCACTGGACTGTGCTTGTGACCTGCTCTGCTTAAAATATCGAGAAATGGGATTAAACAAACCAGAACAAAACAGATGCTCCTTTCTTTACCTCATTTTGCGTATGCAATTTCCTATCTTTCAAAAATCACTTGGAAATTATGTTTGCTTGTGTTGATACAATTTTCAAAATACATTTGGTTTATTTTCTTTTAAATGCTTTTTGCCCTTGCTGTTGGATGGTGACATTGTGAGTTTTTTTACAGGAACAAACAGTGATATTCCAGCTGAATGTATGAGGAGCTCTCAAACCTCCAAGGAGGTATTGGGAACTTTGGAAGAAATGGGGAGATTCTTCAATGCCCTTTTAGCCCTCTTTCTGCAGAGATTTCTCTGCACAAGACTCCTTTGCAAAGTGTAATAAGCTTGGAGCAATGCAGTGTTATGAGGCTGTTTACCTGCTGGTAATTGGCAATTAAGCCTAGTATAAAAGGCTAATGGCAATTCTCTTCTGCTTGGAGAGCAAGAGGTAGAAATTTTGCCTGAACAAAGTGAAGACATCTGTGAAACCCCCTGAAGTAAGTCACGAAAAGGACATAACTTCTCGAGCATCTGCCCTGAATTTTAAGGGCAAAGTCCCCCCAAAACCGTATATGAAAACCATGAAAAATCTAGGGCATCTTATTGTGCAGAGGGAATTAATGTTGATTTGAACCAACCAGATTGTAGCAGTCTTCACCTAAATATGCAGAAAGAGGTAAGCTGAGTCCAGACCGTCGGCTTCTGGAGTCCTGATACAATCCCACCATTGACTGTGAATGTCACCCGGAGACTTGGATGACCCTTTTCCTACAAGTCTTTTATTTAGAGGAAACAAAAACCACCCAGTAGCACTGATCTCAACACTAATAACAGGGACAGAAAAGGATAACAAAAGACTGGCAAAACTAGTGTTAGAAGTAATTACTGAGTGGCTATTGAATAAACAGCCTAGTGAATAAGTAAAGACCTTGTACAGGATAATTTTTTCCTTCATGTTCTGACCAAAACACATCTGTAAAGACAGTAGTTGAGCCAAACCTATTATTTTATCAAATACAATCTTAAAATGAGAAAAAAAAATGTTATTTCTGTGGGCATAATCTGAGAATGTCTAGTAGGTATATTGAGAAACAGGAAAACAAGATTAGAAAGCAAATATCATAGATGGCTGATGGAATATTCTCCATGAGAGGCTAGTGGAGCATCAGGCAGGCCGGTCAGGCTGCAGTTGCAAACCTCCAGAAACGATGATACTGTGTAGGACTGCTGCTGTGTAACCCCAGAGGTGTGGACCCCACAGTGACAGCTTCATTAAAACTGAGGTCAAAATGACAATCCTGTTGCAGTTTGTGACCTAACTAACTGCCATTAGATACTTCCTAGAGAGAGCAAAACAGACATGACCCGAACTCTGGACCTGTACATAAGAAGGTGCAAGAGACCATTTTAAGTAAGTGCTGTTATGCCTTTAAACAGTGTTTTCCTTTTTTGCACTATAAAATATTGGTCAATATTCACGCAAAAAAAAAAATATCCCCAACTGAAATATGAAGTCAATATGAACTTGAACTCATCAACCACAATAATAGCTTTAAATTATAGTAAAAGAAGAGAGTAGGTTGAGCCAAGGGTTATAACAGCTGAAATCCATGCTGTACAGGAAGAGTAACAAAGAGAGCATCTACTGCTATCACAAAAACTAGAACAGAAAAAGCTTTGAATGATGTCAGGTCTCAGTGGACACCTTGGAATGGAAATCAGGAACTTATCACATCTATTGCACATCCTTTCACTGCACTGGTTTTGGCTTCCAAGTCAAGGAAGTGGAAGCAAAACCAGGAGTCAATCCAGCAATCTACTATTACCAAGGACAGCCACTGTCTTGCCTGCCGTTGCTCCTCAGCTGACCTGGAAGCCAGCACTTGGTCCATACTCAGCCACTCCACAAACCTGTGACTGCAGCCCCTTGCTAGAGAAGAGAGCAAATTGCATTGAAAACAATTTTCAGTGCAGGGTACTGCCTTAAAATAGAGATGTTCATCTAAAGGTAGATGGTCTAGCTATAGATTTCTCGAGGTAAGTTATTTTATTCATAGAACGGCATCACCAGCTAACTAAGTTTTCTGCAGCCTGGCTACCCGTCACTTTTAACTTCTGACCATTTGCTGGCTTTTATGCCTTTGATGCAGTTGCATCTCATAAATTGCAAATGAGGAACCTTTTTGAAGTATGTGAATTTCACTTAATGTTATTCTAGTCCACTAGGAATGGGAACGTGAACCAAACTTCCACTCCCAACAGACGTTTGCCACAGCAGGCTGCAGCCACATGTTTCTGCCTGCCTCATTTACATTTTCTAATTTATACAGGCTTTCAGCAATAAATAAAGTGGCTAACAGACCTAGGATAATTTAATGTTCTTTTTTCCTGAAAAAGTCAAAGTATTAAGTAAATCGGCTTATTTCTGATAAATGTATTTTGCAGCATATACTTCTTAGGACCTGAAAAACCTCTTGCAACATACATGAAGAATGGTTTGAGGGTTAGGGCTTTACATTTGTACTTTTACAATATCACAGGTAACTTCTCTGCTTCTCATTTTGCAGATGAAGAAACAAAGCAAGTAATTTTATGACCTTATCTTTAGGCTGCAGTAAAATATTGACAGAATGGGAAAAGAACCCAGATTTCTCTCTCTTTATTCCTTTCCCTCCTTCCTTCAACCTTCAGGTCCCAATTTTGTCATAAAAATAAAATACCTTACAGAAACCATGCATACATGGGACTAATATATTTTGGCCTTTGCTCTGCCACATGAATCCATTCAGAGCCATCCACCTGGGATGATGGCTTGGTGTGGGATTGTGGCCAGGCCCTATCTCCTTCTGCCCTCCTGACAAACCTGGATCAAGCTAACAGCGAAGTTTGGGGGATTTAAGGCTATTTGATACTTGCCAATGGGCCTAGGCAGATGAGGCCGTTGCAGGTTGGTAACTGGCAAGGGACCCACTTTTGCTGTCATCAGTTTGCCTAAATTTATGTCATCCACTTTTAAGAGTTCCGCTTTAATGGAAAACACCTATTTTACCCAACGCTGCATCCATGTTTAACCCTGGATTTCATGTAAGTTTTGTTTGCAATATAAGGGTATTTGAAGAGCAGCTAGTTTCTGCAAAGAGCTATTTTTAGGTAGCATATGGGACTTCAAAACAGATAAAAATTACACTGTCTCCTTTTTTCTTTCTGCTGTTCATGCCCTCCTTACTCTAAAATCACAAACATCCGCGAGTGAAAAACTCAAACCTCTTACAAGTCTACTTCTTCAGAGAAAAACCTGTCAACTTAACACTGTAGGAAGAGAAAAAATGTCTGCTGTTAAGTGGAAAGGAGAAGAAAAACCGTGACTATCAGCCAGATGTCCTTTAGAAAGCATGTCTCACTTTGCATTTTTTGGGACAAGACTCACAAGTACATGGTGAACAGCTTCTGCACTATTATTCAGGATTTTCTAAGGCTTTCCTAACTTTATTTTTCATACAGGTTGATCACTATATGTAGCGAGTAATTTTCCCCATGGCTAATTCTTCACACTGTAGAAGGGGGAAACACGGAAGTGCGACATACTGTAGAAATTTACTTCCATGGAAAGCAATGGTGGATCTTTAAAATTCTGTACTTCTTTTTTTGCAAAATAGATATTTTTTCTAGAAGTAAGATGAGCTCTACAACTGACAGTCCCTGTAATGATTTCTAGCTCTCCTATCTGTAAGCTGAGCAACATCATGACCTGTGATAGCTCCCACTGCCAAAAACCACACACCAAAACAGCTGTCACTCCAGTTAATCATTATTCCTATGACTAAACAGCAGATCTGCAGTAAAATGTCTGGATAATTACTATGTGGCCCAAATGAGCTTAGATATTGTTTCACCCATTGTTGTAAAGACAGTATTAATAACAGTTAACTGACAAAAAGAGCTCCGATTTTGATACTTGCAAGTGTCCTACATGTGTAGTAACTTCTTTTTTTCTCAAAAGGGCAGAGGCTTCTGACAATATCTCAGTGATGACAAACAAACATATGCAAAGAGACAGACAGACAGACATCAGCGTAGGAAAAGCCCCTGAAATGAGACCTATTACTCAGACAGTAAAGATATAAAATGCTTTATGCCTCTAAAATCTACTACAGTAAAATTTATTTAGTTTCATCATTGATGCATATTTAGTTGAATTGGAACACTGAAGAGCACTATAGTTAGTGAAAAAACAGATCCTGCTTACAAAGGGGTTGTGCTTCCGAGTCACACAGGTCTGGGTTTTCCACAATGCTTAAATATCTGGAGGAGCGAACAACAAAAAGCTCCAGTGCAGAACTGAACAATTCATCTATACTTCCCTTTAGACAGATTCTCAAAAACGCTTTTCACTGAAAATGGCGTGGAAGAAATAGCACCTATCTCCTTTCTGGATGTTGTTTCCCAAATATATAGGCCTACTGAATGAATCAGCGGTGCTCCCTTTGCATATTTTTCAGTGCCCTGGGGTGCTCATTGCATGGGAAAGCGAAGACTCAAATTTTTCCCACCACCATTGTCTATGTCAAGTTTATTCACCTGTCTTGAATAACCCACTGCTGCCCAGAAGCTTTTCTCCCAAGGAGAAAGGACAGAAGTGCTTTTGAGAGGGATGGGACTTGACAGCATATTAATATGATGACCCTCAAGTAGCTGAATATATAGTAGGTATCATACAGATTAATTCTGACCCTTCCAACTCCATTTTATAAGCTCAGACCCAGAAAAGCCACCCGTTTCTGTGGCAAGAAGGTAGTTAAAGCTCTACTCCTTCAACCTTACCGTCTCCTGAAAGCTAAGGAAACAAAAAGCAGGGAGTGGCTGTGTGATACAAACTCATACTAAATCTGAGTTAAGAGCAGACCCCTACAAATTAATGTAAATACTATCTTGCAGGTTTCATATATAATTAAACAACACAGACAGGTGGGGTGCTCTAAGGAAAGAAAACAGGAACTCATTGTATATGTTGTTAGTAAGAATACAGAAATATGTTCTTCCCTCCAGACACTAAAAATGTATGCAAAATTGAAAAGTAAAAAACAGCTTAAGTCCTAGGAGACAATACTATAGCATCTTAAGTACATATCTACCTTCTTTTAGTTTCATTAGTAAAGTCTAGATTTATTGAATTAAAATAGTTTTAAATTAATTCCCCCTATACTGAAAAATATGTGCTATATATAATTGTGATTGGATCCTCAGAGTTCTAAACCTCTAAACCTAAAAATTGGAGATTTCATTATGGGAAGTGCTATACACCAGTACTGAAAAATTCAAGCATCTTAATTGTATGAGCTATTACCTTAACTTACAAAGCATTTTGTATAGTCTGCCTGTTCTGGTATTGTATCTCCCAAAAGACAGCTGTAAGTATACAGAGCTGGACGTATTCACTTGAATGGTGTATTTTTCAGCCATGTATTTCTTTAGAAATGGTATATTTTGTATTATTGTGAAGTGCATCCTGCATAGCAACACTGTAGTTTATTGATTCAATTGAGTTGTGCAAGACTGAAATTCTAAACCGTGCTTTTTGCATTGATCCTTAAATCGTATCATTAGAATAAAACTCAATGATGTTTTGAATATACTGATCCTAATAATTTTACTGCTTGTGAAGTTCCATTGCAGCACTGATGACTAACAGCTCCTGAAGAAAAAAATAAAAATCTTCCTGAAACACAACTGTGTCCAAACCATTTGAAAGCTACAGAAACTAATTACAGTAAAATTCCGTGTTCTCAATCAGGCTCCATGAAAAACACTCTAGCATGAAGAGATGCTGGGTTATTTATTGTGGGAAGTTCCTGAATGCTTAACTATGCAGATGAAATTCTCCTCATTCTTTTATAGAAGGCAGCAAAATAAATAACTTAACAGCTCACAGTTCCCAAGGTAGACTTGTTAATCGGTCCAATATTGTTCTAATTCTCTTCGTAGCTAACTGAATTGGAGCATGTAACTGGATAAAATGTGTCTTTAGATACCATGTACTTATTCCGATTACTATTTGGTTGATTGATGACTTTCTGATTTTTTGAAACAATGCCAGCACAGTGGCCTCTTGGTAGCTGAACACATGACTGCTGTTTGTTGTGCTTTGGGGGGACTGCAATGCGAGGTCTGGCTCAGTCATTTTTAAAATCAATACTTGCTCTCTGAGCACGGGATAATTTAGAGAACATAATTCAGAATTCTACCTTTCAGCATGTATCCTCCATCAAAGGGGGGATTTTTGTCCACAGTCAGCACAAAGGCTACATGACCCAAGAATGCACAGATAAGGTTAAAAAAGAGAGGGAAAGTACATATTTTTTTCAAACCAAAGCATCGCTAGTCACATGTGTAGATGAATATGTCTTTTATGTATGTGCATGTGTGTACCTCCATGAATACCAACTGGAACTGGATGCTTTGAATAAACTCCAGGTTTTGCTTACTCTCATGTTTGGTGTTGTTTTGTTTTTTTTTTTTTTTTCTCCTGTTTTGACTGTTTTGTTTGCATATTATCTCACAGTTTCTGAAGCAAGGTTGTACTTCACTACAAAGAGTGAAATGTCTGAAAATGGGACCTGAAAAGCCTCTGGTTGGTCGGTGTTCAGCCTTCCTAATGCTGGAATTCTGAAAAAGCTGAAGAATTTCCTACACAGGTATTAGTAGTGTCTCAGCAGCAGATATTTGAACCAAACTGAGCAGCAGAGATTTGAACTTTGCTGCACTAAGTCAGCCCAGATCCACATGTGTAAATGGAGAATAACAGAGATCCTAAACAGATGGCTGTTCTTTAGGTATTTACCAAACTCCAGTGTTACGCACTTGAATCCTTTTGGATTCATTGTCACGTTTAAACATTCTGGTTCTATGTTAAGCCTCCATTTCACCTTCCATATCCATTCCTTTAATGAAAAACCCCATTTCCCAGGCTTCTTTGGACTCAGTGGTTTTCTGAATGCTCTCCCTTCCATTGGAATGTAAAGTCCTCTTTGCACTTTCTCTTCCCACTTTCTCCACCCTGCTCCCGAGCTGAGGACCCCCAGAGCTTCCTATTTCCCGTGCAGCACTCCAGGGACATTCCCGCACCTGTTCCCTGCCTGATTCCCCTCTGCCCCCATATAAAAACCTTTCACTTATCTTTTGACAGAAGCTGATGAAGTCAATCGAGCCTTGTTCATATTTAAAACGTTCTTTATTTGCTTTTAAATTCTGAATGCATGTTAACTTCTCAATACAGAAAAGCTCAGGCACGATCCTGCCCAGATTCCCCCCAGCTTAGAGGAGTGGGAGCCTGGCTACAAGTTCCCATTTTCATTCCAGTTTTGTTTCTACCTCCTTCAGAAGGGGAGACTTCCAGGTGTATCTGAACAAAATTCACAGCTTTTGTGTATTGTCACAGCATCATGAGAAGACACAGAGGGATCTGCCACCAACAGCGCAAACCCTTCTGATTTTTAGCCATTTTCTAATGACAGTTACATAAGAAGTTGTATGTAAAATTTCTGGAGGTCTGGGAAAAAAGCTTGTAAAACTTGACGCCTCATTTAAAAGTCTATTCAAACATCTCGTCCCAATTTCTTACAAGGAAAATATTTGTCTTAATTCCTTGCAACACACATTTGAGTTCCAGCTGAAAAGCCATAGATGGCAGCAAATTATCTTTAGCAAGGTAAGTTTTCTAATAATTCTCCTTTTCCATGTGCTTCTTTTGATAGAAACAGAATTATATATAACACAAGGTAGTGGAGAAGAGTAACAACAGATAAATAATGGCAACCATGTAAAGACTAATGAAAAACTGTAATTTCTCTTACTTCCTTATTTATAATTCTCAGTCTTTTAACGAGCCCTCAGCCAGTTATTTCAGTGTGGACCAAACAAATAAAATCCACTTGGGATACAAAAGTTTCAAACCCTGCATCCATTCTAAATTTTTTATGAGGATTATCAGTGCTGTTTCATTCTATACACTTTACTGGATGCCCATATCAGCAGCTGCAGCACTGAAGCTGTGCAAAGCAGTTTCCCTTTTAACTTTTTCCACAGCTTTTTGAAAAGGTCATCCTTTTGGGCTGAAATTTCTGATGCCTGTAAATAAATTTTAAATAGGTGACTTAAACTTTATTCCCTCTTTGAATTAGGAGTTAAAATCTATTTCTTCTGTTCTTAAGAAAAATCCTTGTTATTCTTTCCCACAGAAGAGCATAATATGAACATCCAGGTACTTCACAAAAAATCTGAATTTTTTAAACATCAGCTCCACATTTTGTATTGTAGGGTAGACATCTTCCCAGGCTTGGTTGATATTTTCTGCAACAAGATAGATGCTTATAGAGATCTGCGGATTTCTACCCAGTCAAACCACAAAATAAAATGATGAAATAGAGGGATAGAAGGAAGGTATCCAACTAAACCCAGAAAAAAGTATATAAAGCACCAGTTTCCGTGTCACTGAGGCTTCTTTCTCATTCACGCTGTACAGCCTGGGAGCCCTTGGTATCACCTCTTCGGTGAAGATGGCTCTCTTTCACCACAGAAGAAAAGGTGAGTATTGTACACAGCTTGTTTTTTGCAAGTTCCCAAAACTTTTATGAATGCAGGGTCAGGGAGAAATCCCATGGCGCTTTTACAAATGGCCACTGGAATACATATATTTTAAAACCAAGCTAAGAGGTTTTGCTGTACTTCATCTGACTCAGAGAAATGCAACAGCAACAAGGAAGCCTTCTACCTCATTCCTCACTATCCATTGTCTCTGGTATGGTATGATACAAAACCTACATTTAAATCACAACAGGTTGAAAAAAATTACTGAAAGTTTTCCTATGCTCAGTATATACATCGATAAAAGAAGGAAATAAACCACAAGATGGAAAAGTGGAGGATCAGAAAGAAGTCCAAGTTGTCAGCTTTGCACCTGAGGACCCCTGAGTGATTAAGGGATGGGAATGGAGGCAGATAGATGTTTTGTGGCTGCCGTGATCAGAAGGGCAAAAAGGACATACACTGGAAACCTGTGGTAGTGCTTCCCAGCATTTAGGAGAAAGAAGCAAGAAAAAAATTGCACATAGATATACTACGGCCATTACAGTATATTTTTCCTCCAATTATTTCAGAAACAAACAGCAAGGATAAAAATAACTTGACATGAAAGATTTTATTAGTAACATTTGATTGCAGCTTTATTTTAAAGTGTATTGTTTCAGATGTATGAGAGGGACTCTGGCTTTTTTCACTTTACTTGTCTTGGATTTACAGGTAGAAATCTAGATACCTTCACATCCAGCTTCTCAGCAAAGGGAAAAACACTCAAACATGTACCTGCAGTGTAATTTTCTGTCTTCAAACTACAAGTATAAAATTATATGACAGAAAGATGGGGAGATTGCAGGTTTCTGACAAGATTTTATTTAGAATATATATATGATTATGCACACATTCAGAGTTGGAAATGATCTCATTTGTGAGAAATAACTCCTCTGGTTTCACTGAATGTAAAACAAAGGGTTTGTCATGGTGGCTTCACCAAAAGGCATCTTTAGGAAACACGGTATTTTTAACGGTAGGATTGCTGCAAATTCTGTAATATAAAATTCTAAGATATTTTTTAAAAAACCTTCGCAACTATAATATCTATATCATAATTTTACAAGTCATACACAACTGCTTTTGCACTGGTTATATTGGCAAAGCTTTAATTATGAGGACAAAGACTGTAAAAGCTGGCATTTCTTCATCCTCCTTCATATGGCTTATTTCCCCCATTTTTAACCCATTCTATTTAGTTTCTGTGGCATGGGCAGCTGGACTGCTTATTCAGCTTATTCAACGAGCCTTGACCAAATGTTTATTTATGCTTATTCAACAAGCCTGGAACCAAACCTTCCTTTGCCAAACTCCTTATTTCCTCTCCCTTGAAATCTTTCCCTTTGCAGATTCATCCCGCCAAATTTTAGATGCCTGAGTGCCAACTTCAGGACCCCAGCTGTCCTAAACTGTGTCTGTAATCAGGTCTCAGCCACGCTGAATCCAGCCCCCTGTGATGGCAGCTGAAGAGCTATTGAAATGCCATATGCCTGCAAATTCAAATAGACTATGGGTTGTTTTTTGGTTGGTTTTTTTTTTTTCCCTTCTTCTTTTCCCCTTGCTGCAAGGTCAGAGAAATTGTCATTTCATGAAATTATGTTTCTATTTTACACAACTACTCTAAAACTTAAAGGACGACATCTCCTTGGGCCATCACCCTTTCTCCCACTTGCTCTGGGTGTGCACACACCACAGAGCTGTTCTCACACTCCTGCTGGTTGTATCCAGAAGGACCTGGGAGCAGAGCGTGTGCTGTGACTTTCTTGACTGTGGGGCTAATAGTTTCCAAAACAACGCTGAAGTTTTTGCCTTCAGAGTATAGTTGTAAACCCAGTTCTGGCAAGCACAAAAAAGATCTTATGGTTGCCCAGTGGCCTGCAGCACACAAAGTAAGTATCAGTGATATAGCCCAGCACTAATGCAGTCAGCTTGGTATTTTCTGCAACATTTCAGGAACAGTAAAATGACAATCAAACATAAAATACTATACCAAAATTTAGTTTTGGTCCTGGTCCCCAACTAAAAATGTTTTGGCAGAATTAACTCCCCTAGCATGTCCAGGACAGGATTTTGCAAATCACTCAGCAAGTGCTCATGACATTGAAGCTGGGTACAAGTCATTACTGTCTCTGCTATGAGAACAGGAGTAGGTAGTACAAGTCTTAAGAAAGAGAAGAGCAGACTGTTAATGTGTAAATGGATATTATTCCAAGAGTGTCTTTGGACTTGCTGTGCTCCAGATTTTGGGTCTGGAACAGAGACAGTCCTCAGGAGAGTATTGGTATCTGCACATCCATGAAATTGGAGAATCCAGTCTTAGCTTTTAAAAGAGCCAGTGATAATATGGCCCTGACATCCTTGAATTTATTTTCAAAGTCAAGAAACAGAAGGGGATTCACATTTTGTTTTATGTGATCTTGCTTTAGTGCAGTGGGTTATACTGAACCAAACTCTGAACCAAAACGCTTCTGAACTTCGATTCTTATAAAACTGTTTTTGAATCTTGTGGCTTTTGACCTCTCTTAAGAGCAGATTCACAATCTAAATACACGAGTTAGTTATGAAAGGAATGCATATGGTGCAGAGTAATTTTTTCAGCTTTTCCTAGTTAGATGAAATATTGTTGAATAACGTTGGTTTCCCTGCCAGATTTTCTGACAGAATTCCTTCACAAAAATAAGACCTGCAGGAACTGTAATACTTTTATAAAAAGTCACATCTCCTTTAAAGAATTGATTTATATAGTTCTCTATATTTCATTAGAATTGTTTTCCTTTAAGTAATTTCATAATTCCCTGTTAATGAGCAAGTGAAGAGTGTTTCGGACTAGATAGCATGTGATGTCTAAACCACCAATCACTTCCCTAGAATTCCTATCTCTCAAACCACCTGCTAATCATAACAATTGCTAATTTGAGACCTTTTTGCCATTTCTGGTGTCAGTGACAATGCCATATAGCCTGCAATGGACATTTGGCCAGTCTCCCACCCACCTCAGCGCCTGTTGTCGCTGCTGCCCATTTTGGGCTCTATTGTTCTCCCGCCTCTGCTGACCACAAGCAATTCCTTCTTGCCTAATCTCGGGGGAATCTCTGCCTTCACAATGGGGGCAGGGCCATGCGCTTTGTGTGCAAGATAATCTTTCATAGAATTGTTCTCACACACACACAGACACACACACACTATCCTACTCATGTTCTTTCTGCTTCTGAAAGGCTGATGAACAGCAATGGAAAGGCTTAAAAAGCAGATAGGAAGTGTTAACTATCTCTTTTTACTTGTCCCCTTGTTGATACGCACTTAAAATACATACAGATATGGCTAAACGTGGAAATAAGCGTTCTAAGTAATCATCATTATTTTCACACTCTCCCTAAGATTAAATCCAGCAGTGCTTTGAACATACCTTGCAGCTACAATCTGATAACAGATAAACAAACAGTTCACTGGATTTGGATTTTGTAAATACCTATGTGTAAAAACCATACAGAGGTGGAGTAAGTGCTTCCCACATTATGTGGAAAGAGAATGGAAAATCTAAGGTGATCTGTTAAAGGAGGCAGAACTGACAGCCCCTGTGCTCAGCACAATACCTTCCTACCTTACTGATGCTCCTCTTCCCCAGCCCACTCTGAATAGAAAACAAAATTTACTTGATTTCCCTGTCGGAACTGCTGAAATATGACTTTGTACAAGCTTTACCTTTAAGCCCTCCACAAAGCAGGTTGTGGTAGAAAAAAACCATAAACACAGAGTGTACTGACCAACTGCTTTAACCAGGGTAGAAAAATCTGTAAATATTATTGTACCCTACACTACAATGAATAAAGACTTTAAAAGTATCCCCGTTGCCTATGACACGGGTGACAATTTTAGATATTTCTTTCAGCTTTTAAAATTGCTTTTCTGATTTATTTCCAATCCTTTGCCTGAGCAGAGTATAGAATTATCTGCAAAACCTACATCAGGCAGGCATTTCTTTTGGAAAATATTCACACTTGACTTTACTAAAAGAGCAAAGAAAACGCTCAGAAAAAATTCAGCTCTGTCATTATGAAAGCTCTCCTCCTCCTCCTCCTCCCCGGAGCACAGCCCGAGTAGCTGGCTCCCTCTAGGCTCTGAGACCCAACACAGCAGGAGGAACCGCCGGCGGATCAATAATCCGACCCTACATCTGCCCATGTCTAAATCACAAAGCAACAAAACGACCCCTGAGAAGCTCCATCCAGCTGAAGGGAAACTGCTGCTGCTTTGCAGGGATTGCAAAGTCAAGCAAAGACCACAGGCTCACCACTGTATGAAACGGGGATGTTACACAGATTTTGGAGCACCTTCTGACAAAAGTGCTAAATACAGAAGATGTGAAAAACAAATCTAACATGTCTGTCTGTCCCCTGGGACCAAGCCTACTTGCCCTGGTAGGCACTGGATTCATGCTCTGCAGCCAGGGCTGTAGTCACTTCGTGCTTTGTTGTAGTGGTGCCTTTCATTACTCTCTGCTTCAGCCAGGTGGTGAGGGCCACGCTCGGAAAAGCTCCCCAGGGTCCATGTTGTCTAATAAGTATGGATGTTGCCCGAGGCAGTTGGCAAGGTCCCTGTATCTAAGACCCAACAAACTCAGCTTTGTAATGATTGGCAGATTTGGGGTTGAAACGTGGCTCCTGACACGACATCGTAATTCATTCCACTCTTCTCTTTAACGTGTAAATTACCTGAGATATTAGGGAGTATTTTACTTTTAACCCTCTTATGCTAATATTTAATTTTGTTTTACAGCCGCGTCAGTGGACTTCTTTGGTGAGGTTTTACAGATGCAGACAAACGCGGGGGAAGCCCCAGGTAGCATGTTTTGTTACATGTTTTCTCTGTAAAACACAGTGCAGTAAAGAACTTCAACAGTTTCAGTCGAGCTCAACAAAAGGTTACAGATGTCACATGAATGTCAGACCTCAAACCTGGTATTTAATCACTTGGTTCAAAAGTAGCAATTTTGCAGTGGTTTCTATAGAGGAACAAGCTGCAAGCACCTCAGAGTCGCAAAAAACCCCTTTCTATCACGGCGTCAATCTATTTGTGTATCTTTGTATGGCTTCGTCCACTGATCTCAGCTCTGATAAGGAGCTGTACGTATCGCTGTGTACATAAACTAACTATGCACATGGACCAGGAGCAATTGCGCGACCCGTTGCTCACTGCCACAACTTTCATGTGGAACTAGCAGTAAAGCAAAGACTATCAAACATTAGTGGATGTCAAGTAAGTGACAGATATGATTCATTTAGTGCTGGGAAAACAGGCAAGATGTTTTATATGGGTATTTGAGTTTTTGTACATTTGTACATTTTACAAAAATTACTGTATCGAAAACCCTCCAAGCTTTGTCATGGCTAAGTTTCAAAGCTTGTCATTAAAACGTAGCATCTGGTTTTGAAAATAAGCTTTGAAATGGTGTTTGTAATAATTATTTCAAAGGATGCTGTCTGTGCTGCTTTGACCATAGCAAACTAATTTTTCCAAGTACACGTGTGTAGATGGGAAGAGAAGGGGCCTGCAGTATGTGCGAGGCAGGCTCCTGAACTCTCTCCCTGGTTGAGAGCTCCTGGGCCCTGGTGCCTCTGCCCATAGCACAGGTCTCTGCTCAATATGTGGAAACACCCTCTGTTTTCAGTAATTATTACAAAATAGTTGATAGTTACAACTTCTAGCTGCAGATAGATTTTTCAGGATGCCCAATATCAGCCAGCCTAGCAGCCATTAATTCAATGTTAAGTACTTCGAAAAAAACACATCCTGAGAGTGCTCGCTGTCCTTGAGTTTCTCTGATGGCAACAAAATCCGGAAGGATTTAGAATCCACTAGGAGGACATGGCTAATAAATTGAAGGGTTCGACTCACAAGCCAAAGAAAAACAGCTGAGCCCTATGTCAGGCACTTCGGGAGATCTGTATCACCCCAAACATTTTTTGGCCACCCTTATGATGGTGTAAGATCACTGCCAATTTACACAAATGCCTTTATCTCAGAGTTCAGCAGAAAGTTTTTGGCCTGGATATTACTGAATTAGCTTTAATTTTTTCCCTTCTTCCCACATCACAAATGTTCTCATCCTCTGGCCATGTGCCAGTAATCCCAGATTTGCTTTCACCACTTCTTGGTCCTTGTGAAAGCCTGCCATTCGTAATGGAAGCCAAAATTAATGTAAACCATGTTCAGACTTTGTTACAAAAATGGTCCTAGCTGAAAAAAACATGCACAGAGGAAAATACCAACCCCTCCCTCCCCTAAAGCAGTGAAGAACTTTGCTCTATAGTGAACAGATGCTTTTGGGATTGCCTCTGTTCATCACAAACTGTCCTTTGCAACATTTCTGGCACTGGGGAGCTCCAGGAGCTCTTGAAGAGCCATTTTAATTTGGATGCAGTGAATGTTCCACAAGTTCCAAGTATCCCATGTATTTCAGTGTAACGTGTCAATATCGGATAAAAAAAAGTAAGTGAAAACTTGCCCTGCAAACCAGGTATTATTTGTACGTATCTGGCACCAACAGATTCTTGGCTTTGTCAGTACTAAATACTGGACCAAATTAATTTATTTTTTGTTCATGTTACACCTAAATGGATTGACCAGCAATTCACTTGGCTATAGTTTAAAAATAACACAAGTACCACTTCTTACTGCACTTTGCTCCATATCAGGGTAAAATAGCTTTTCATAATCACACTCGGGTAAGTACAGAATATATCACTTTTGTCCATGTTGAGTGGAAAAACAGCTTAAAGGCTGCTTATAAGATGACAAGACAGTTGCTACAGAAGCCTATTTCCCTTTCATCCCTGGCCCTTCAAGACAAATCCAACCTTGCAAGTTGCTGAGCTCTCTCAGCTTTGACCATGCCAGATGCTGCAGATGTTCAATGGTCACAGGAACAATTCCCAGCATCCCCCTGTCAGGAGGGCGAGGGAGGATTTTTCCCTGCCCACATGTGAAATTCCATGACACTTCATTTTGGTACATGTTTTCTTGCACAGAAAATAAGTTATTTTTTTAGTTACCCAAAGAAAAGTTTTTCATTTTAACAAGACACATTCTATATTGCTTTGAGGCTGAGGAAGACATGGGAGTGCAAGGGCTCAATACTTGGTGGTAAGAAGCAGAGCGAGTTAATCAGTGCTGAGCCAATATTTCAATATAATGTTAGTGGGCTTGGTGCTATTTTTAGCATCTCTGCAAGCTGCACTCATTGTAGTTCCTGTGGCTATTTTTGGCAGAGGGGGAGCATTGCCTCTAGTTACCTGCCCAAATTCTTATTCTGGCAATTTCATCCTCCCTGCTGAAACAACTCGCAGAATTGTCTATAGGATAAACATGTTTCTGTTCCTTCTTCAGTAGCACACAGTGATACTAGACTGCATGAAAAGCTGACATACCTTTAGCTGATACCTTTCTTCCGCAGGTGAGTGCCACCTAGGGTAGTGATTTTACTTGACACGCTCTGCCAGTGTGTGTGTGTGGAGGCATAGCATTTCTGTGCTCCAGAAGTCTTGCTGGCCCATGATGTTATTGTGGTCAGATTCCAAGAAGTGTCCTGCCTGGTCCCCTCTACCTATTTACGTTATGAACTCCTTGGGAAAGCTGGCACCTCTCCTCCTGCACCGGGTCCACGCTGCATGCGTTGCCAGCGCTCAGAAAAGGACAATGTATTCTTTTCAGCTCTTTGCCTGTGCTGAGTGCCCACTGTCAAAACAGGGCAGGGCAATAGTCTCTTGTGTTTACAAGGGCTTTGTTTCATGAAATGCAGACCTGAACCCTCAAAGTCAAATATACCCGTGATGTTTGAGTTAACTATTACATTAGAAAGGGGAAGCTTCCCATGTTTGTGTGGTTACTAGGAGACAATGTAAATGTCCTATAGCATTGTAAGATAAAATTTTGAGCCTGCTATCTTAGACATTGTTGCTTTAATAAGCTGTACTGAATTACAGTAAAATAGATTATAGATTTGAACATACCCTTGGTTTCAATATAATCTTGCTACCAAATGGTTTTAAACACAAAGGCCTCCAGATTTTACTTTTAAGTCAGACTATCCCCCCAAAACAGAAGACACCATCTGATTGTGAAGCTATCTTCCCCTTGCTTTCTCCATTTTCCTTTCATGACACAATACAGGTGTAGTACAGCAGAAGATGCTGTACATCCTCTGCCTCCTTCCCTTTTAGTGCTAGAACCACTTCTTTATCTGAAAGATCAGCCACATAAGGCTCTTTTCCAGCACATGGGTATGTAAGGTTTTCTCTCCCTACTTTGAAGGATGCCAGTTCTGAGCGCAAAGATGCCTACTTGAGGGAAAAACCCTCTATAAATCTGTCAGCCATCTGAAAAAGGAAAGCATTTAATTGTAATTTAACTGCAGAGGCATTTCATGTGTTTTCACTGTTACAATGAAGAGGAAAACTTTCATTATCAGGTTCTGGGATTCAGCTGTGCATCTTTCCTTAACGCTAATAGGAGGCTCTGCTGTTTCTGCCCACCTAACGCTGAAAAATTACTCAATAAAAATTACTTGTCTCATGCAATTACACCCTCTTCTTTCAATTAGCACTCTCTCTAGTAGTTAGGGTGGGCTTTAGGAGCCCAGTAAAGAGATATTTCTTGGCTGAACAAAGTCATCTTCTTACCAAGTAGATTGGTTAGCTTGAGCCTTTCAATGTGCACAGGATCCCAACAGCATTTCATCCTCATTACTGAATCACAATGCTGCTGGTGAAGTGTGAATGTGGATGCTTCAGTCTTCTGGGAAAGGGGAGCTTAATATTGAATAAACAACTGTCTGGGGAGAGGCAAAGGAGACTAAAAGGAGCTTCTGGGGCAGAAGAGGGCTAAAGCCAAATATTTTTATTGGTATCATTTTTCTTTTAAAAGGGAATGAGCCACTTAAGTGTTTCCTTTGATTTGTATTTGGCTGACTGAATTATTGTCAGAGTGAGGGAAATGCCTGTAATGCAATCCTGAGTGGTCAAGTACACAGCACATATAACAAAATACCACAGTCCTTAAAAAGGATAAAGAGCACAGAACAATGCTTGCATATGTGCATCCCTCTCCAACATTGAGTAAGTTGAATCATCTAACATAAACCAGCACCAAGATTTTGCATCTTTTTCTCATGTTTTCAAAAATTTCTGGCTGAGCAAAACTTTTCTTTCATTTCCTGGCATTTTGAACAAAAAAGTACTTTGGAAAAAAGAAACCTGTCCTAAGCAGCAAGGGAGGTGTGATGGCAACACAGAGGCAGCTCACCAGGGAGCTGGGTGAAGGCAGCGCCGTAGGGCTAGAGCCCAGGGACCAGTCCCTGGGGCTGCTCCAGGGCAAGGACAAGGGCTTGTCCTCCTCACTTTGCAGGACAGCAGCTCAGCCTGTTCTCCCAGGGCCTTTTGAAGTGAGGTGAACTGTGATCGCACCTTTCAAAGCTTTTTTCTCTTGTATAACTAAACACACATTAAGTCAGGCAGAGGAATTCCCATCCCTTAACGCAGCTGAGGATTCTACTTATCAGGCTCCAAAAATTATTCTCTCCCCTTCTCTGGCCAGAATAATGTTTGGTTATTTTTACAAAGCAGTGACCAGCATTACCATCAAAGTTTTGAGACACATGGGAGCACTTCCATCCTTTACGATCTGTTTATTATTGAGAAAAAGCATTTATGGGCTGAAGAAGACACAGTATAATCCTCAATTTACAATGCAGTTAAGAACACTTATAAAACTTTTCATCAGTGCAAGGTTTTTTTGTGTGGTTTGTTTGTTTGCTTGCTTAACATTGCTAATAAACAGCAAATGAAAGAGACAGTGGCAGGAAAATGGAGTATTTCAGTAAATCATGATGTAACGAAGAACTTTAAAAGATCTAGAAGATTAAAGGCTACAAGATTTTATTTTCTTTTTTTTTTTTCAATTTTAAACAAAGGAATAGCTCTAAAATCATTAAACCAGAGCTGTAATTTTACCACGTGGTGTGCCCATCTAGCCCTGAAATTTGCCCCACAAGGAGCTGCTCTTCACCAACAGCCAAAGTGGTTTGACCCAGAAAGAGAGTAGTGCTGGGTCAGCCCAACAGAGGGCAATGGGATACACCGATGTTAAACTGCTCCATAACCCACCGAAGATGGTGGAGCTGGTCACAGCCCATTCAGTTAAAACCCACCACCACTATTTTACACACAGTGCTGCCTAACACAAAGCAAGGAGGAAGGAGCAATTCAGAACTGAAAAGAAGAATGCAACTAGAAAGCTTCAAGGAGTACTTACATAGTTGAATTGCTAATGTTGACTCCTGTGTTTTGGGTGGGGTGGGGGGTTTTGTTTGTTTTTGATTGCCTGCATTTGTTTTTAGATCTGTAAACCAAGAATCTTGAGTAAAGCCAATCTGCCAGACACATCTGACGAGAGGTCAGAAGCTGTGGCAGTGGCACAGTGGCCGCTTATTTGGGTGATCAGCAGGTTACACATCCTGCAATGGGGCTTCTTAGTCTCCCCTCTGTATTGGGAGCATGTCCAGCTTGTGCAGGCTAAGATAAGCTCTGCTGAGCTCACACTATCTTAAAGAGCTGTATGGGTTATAACAAGCATGTGTATGAAGAATAAACGTATTTTGGTTGCTTTTCATTTTACCTTTGGTCTGTCTCAGAAGTCTGGGAGCAGGCAGACCAAAGAAGATTAAAATAGGATATTCACATCAAGATGGAATGAAGAATCTGGGAATTATCAACCAAGGCCTATTCATGGGAATTCAGTATGCCAGCTCATCTCCCAGGCATACTCAGACAAGATCTGTATAACCAATAACACTTCCCAGTATTTATTTAAACAGAGCATCCAGACTCAGACTCACATCACTAATACATTGTGGCCTTGTCTCTGCATAAGCGTATTAACAAACTGGATTATTTTACAAATTACACTGCATTCCTACATAGTGAAACAGAATGGCAGGAAAGCTCAAAATTCAAAATATGTATAATGAAATGCATGATGTTTTGTTCAGTTGGTAGTAGGTAATTTCACAGATGTTTAGCTTTTCTTTTGTTGTATGTTTCTCTCAAAATCAGTATCTGGGAAAATGTGAATTAACAAGCATCTGTACAGTGGGAGGATGACCACACAGTGATTTCAAAATCATGCTCTCATTACTGCTAAAAATATAGTTTGTTATCCCAAGAAGGGATGTAACACCTCTGTAATTAGGGACTGCTCTGGCCTCAGGGGAATCCTAATAAAGCAAATTTCATACATTGATGTGCTTCCCATTGCTTCATTTCTTTGTTCTATCACCCTGTTGTTAATAACACCCTGCAGCAAAAAATGTTCATGAAGCCAAGAGCTGTCCAGATAAGAGAAAAGGTCATGATCCCCCTAGTGCGCGTTCATCAGTGAATGGACACCAATCTGAAAATAAGAGGATGCCTGTCAATATGGAATGGAAGGCAGCAGCATAACATCAAATTAAAGCCAACGAATGCTCATACAGTTGTACTGGGCTCCAACCTTAACCAAAAATCAATAGTCAACAAAGTATTACAATATGAAGTGACTGAATCACTGGGGAAGGAGGTAGCAGAGGGAGGAAGTGCATGAAAGCTTTGCAAACATTTTTATACTTACTTACACATATGCACACAGATGGTGGAGAAGATGATGCTCTGTTGTCTCTAAATTTTAGCAGGAAGCAGAGTCTTAGCTACCAGGGGTGGGAAATACACTATAAGATTCCAGCCATGCCAGTGTTGTTAACGGAGGATGCAGCAGGGACACCCCTCCTCTTATGCAAGGTCCCGAAACCAATAAAATGTATTACACACAGTCTTCATGTTTGATCACAGGCCCAAATACTAAGGGTGACTGCTGACCGTAATTCATGTATATTTTATGGCAATGCCTTTGAATAATCACAGTAGCAGTAAAAATTTCACAGGACAAGCAATGTCAGATGGCATTATGGGAAGCAGGGATTTTTGCCAAGGAAAGGGTACAATGAAAATATCAGTTTGCCTTTGATCTTTTTTGATAGGATATATTTGTGGGGAAAACCACTGTGTAATTACAGACAAGGTACCACCCATATTCCAAGGAGTTTGCCTTAAAACCCTCTACATTTATCTGTAAATTTGTGAAAAACAGTAAAATTGTAAATTTCTGTCCCCAAGTCTAACTTTTGGCTATGTGCTTTCAATTTCAATGAACTTTGTGCTTTCATTTTAGGCCACTGATAGCTGATTCCAAAACAACTCACAAGCAGTTAGGAAACTCCCAAAAGCACCAGTGGAATTTGCTTCAGGCCCCAGAGACATAGGGGATCACTCCATTCCTAACTGCAGACAATGATCAAATTAAAAAGTCTTTTTTTTCCCCCATTTTTTCCAACAGGAAGAATTAAAAAGAAAAAAAAGCTAAAAAACTTTAAAAACATATAGCTATCCACATAGCAGGTTTGTCTGAGAACGGGTTTTTCTCTGAGCAGCTGAGAAGGCAAAGAGAACTGGGGAATTTCCTATTTTTACATTATTTTGTGGTGAAACAAATCATTTAAGCAATGAGGTGGACCTCTGCTTTGGTGCTCTTCATTTTGCCCCACTGAATGTACAAGATTAATTTTGCTGCCTGAAGGCCACCCTGCACATAATTAGGCCTGATGTTGGAAAATGACCTTAATTTTATCTATCAGTTTTGTACCCAGAGTAAGTACAGGAGTACTTTATAGCCCTTAGACATTTGATGACCATATTAAACATGCAAATCAGATAGCTGGACGCGTAAGCATGATTAAATTAACCATCCCTTACTTAAATCTATAAACCTGCACAAATAATTCATATTTAAAATCTGCCATTATTTCCAAAGATAAAATTCACCACCGCATTCAGAGACTGCTTTTGAGCTCTTCTAAAATTCCCAGCTCTTATGTTTATAGCTTATCAGAGAAGCAGGGAAACTTAAGATTTCTCTGAGTTTTTCAGGATGAGTTACTGAAAAAAACCTGAAGATGACATTCAGGATCAGGTCAAGTCATTCTAGGCATTGCACAAACCATGCAATGATGACCTAGATCAGATTATGAACTAAAAAAAAGACCTAGACAAGTAAATGACAGGAAAAAAAGGAGATTGTAAGGGAGACATTGCAAAAAGGGGAGACTGAGTGCAAAGCAGATCAGATCCACTGAATTGTGTTATTACAGTTGTTTCTTTCCTTCACCTTCAAAAATACCTTGCAGTAGGTATTTTATTGAGTCAACAATTAAGACTTCATGTTTACTCATCTGCTTAATTGCAAGATGGAATGAAGAAAATAGGAGAAGTCAGTCTTATTTCCGGAACACCAAGTGAACCTGTGCTTGGATATGAACTTTGCTTGGCATGTTATGCGAGAACTATGTTTTAGCCTTTTCTTATTACCCAAGCCATAAATTTACTGGACAATTATGGTCTGCAACCTACAATGTAGTGTCAGTTCCAGTAACCCAGGGACTCTCATCAACCAATTTTTTGTTTGGTTTGTTTCTTCCAGGAACCTTGGGCTCCTTCTCATTTTCAGGGCAAACTCTACCTTGGAGCATGTGGTGTCTCAACAGCTGCATCATAAGCAAATCTTCAGGTTTATTACCCTGTTAATTAGGGTCACTGCCCACTAATAATTTAGCCAATGGGATATTTTTTAATCAGCCAGTCATTGCATTTATTATTTCCTTTGGCTGAAACTGTAATAAACACTATGAAATACTTTAATTTATGATAGTTCTACCCATCATAAAAGCATTTAACCTGGCCCTAAATTTTCTTTAATGGTAGCTTTCGTTTCTATTATTTTAGAACTTTTAAGACTCTGTAATAGAGAGGTGGACTTCACTGTCATTTAGTGCACTAGCCTTGCTAGAAAAATCCACTCCTGAATAAATATGTGTTTCATTCTCTTGCTAACAAGGATTAGCAGAGAACTAGCCTGTTAACAGACCTGATTACTACAGTCTGCGTCACTGTATTAGGGCAGGATACACATTGCCCACAGAGGATGCTCTAGACCAAATAGACCAGCCCCCCCTGCCCACCAGGGGTTGGGGGGGGGAAACCAAGCAGCCGCAGATGACTCCCTGCCACTTCATCCGTGCGCTGGCCCCCTGGTTAAAAAGTTTGAGGACCCCTGAAATAGACCTGAAATCCTTCGGGTGTCCAGTCCAGAAATGAGAGCAGGTTTGCAAACGGGGTAACTATCCAGAGGCCTGGCTCTACTTCTGGTGCCCAGTTACCTGGAGATGGTGGTGGCATTTTTGAGGCTGATTATAGGGCAATATGATCCTCAAGAACCTCCAAGGAAGATCTTGCAGTCTTCTCAACTGAGAGCTCCAAGAGCTCTGCCCTGAAAAAACAGATAAGCTCAATGCTGATATTTTTGCTGTTTTCATTCTACTGTTAGAGGAAAGGCCTGTGCAAACCTACTAAAGCTGACTAGTGAAAGGGGAGAAGGAAGAGGAGCTGGTAGTATTGTGCCACATTAAAAGGTGTTGCAGCAAAAGCTTAAAAGTGAGAGGAGGTGGTTGCTCTTTTCAAAAGAAGTGAACCTCTATAAAAGGACACACAGAGAAATAAATACCAGGACTAACTAATGGTTTCCTTGAGTATAACAACTAAGCAATGATGTATGCAGGATATAATGCCAGCAGCTCATCCTGACAAGCAGAGATAGGCAGAAAACTAGAGTAATGTTCCTTTCATGAGGGAGGAGTATTAACCATGAAGATGTTTTTCCACACCAGCAGGACTGAATGCATTAGGATTAGGAGCAGAGATGGGCAAAGCAAATCCTGAGAGGTAAGGAGCTTGTCAGCATTATATTGATGTCACAAGTCATGCTGATGCCCAGGTAGTAATAGCACTATTTTTTGTAGCTGTTATTTGTATTAAAGTAGCTGAGATTAGGATCTCTTTGTGTTAAGCCTTTAAGCAAGAGAAAGTCTAACCCCCAAAGAGAATGCAGTTATCGATAATAAGACAAGCAAAACCTGGGAACAAGGCACCGTTATTATTCCCATTTTATAGCTGGAGAACTGAGACACTGAGATTAAATAACTTGTCACCAAAAAGAAAAAAAAAAGTTTGGCAGAGTTGTGACATAGAGCCACATCTCCTGATTCTACAGCTTCTGATTCAACCACAAGATGAGCCCTCCTTTCATTACCATATAAATAGTAATAGTAAGTAAATAACATAGTACTCACCTAAAAACCTCAGTCAACTTAACAAATACTAGTTGAGCTTAATGATGACTTTGGAAGAACAGTAAGTATCCTTTTAAGTGTTCTCTTGATCTAAACAGGCTGGCTCTGCCTTCCCTTGTTCCAATAATGCACATCATATCAAGGATGCCAAATTGTCATCCTGGCATTGAAAGTATCATCCTAATTTACACTCAGGATGTAGGGGGAAAAAAAAGCACGACATATGAATGAATGTCTGTAAAACTGTTAAGTAGTCTGTCACTTTTACTGGATTAGGAGGCTGCTTGTGCAGTATAGCCACAATATATATCTTGACTAGGATTCCTGCCAGCGATAGAGAAATACTGCAAAAGACTGCCTCAAACAGCAGCCGCGGCAGGAAAAGGATGACCAAAGCACAAGGATTCTCTAGAGCTGGGGGTCCTGTAGCCCTTGATACCTCAAGGCAAGAGGCCCCTGCTGTGCCCATGGCCATGGGGAGTGCTACGAGGCTGGACACTACTACAGGCTGTAACTTCAATCTCAGCTGTCCAAGGCAAATGCTGTGATGGTGCCTCAAGTAGATTTTTCTTCCTTAGGCTAGGGTATGTTTCTTGTTATGACTAAAATTACACCTTAATTTATGGTTTTATTTGTCTGAGCAATGCAGGGTTAATGTCCTGTGTGAGGAAAAGTAATATTTCCTTTATTAGCACAGTCTCTTAATATAGAGTTACATCTGTGGCAAGGACCAACACCACAGGGCTGTGTTTTAAGTCCTCCTCATAATTTAACACATGAGAGCATATATTTTAGAAGGTATTTCTCAGCTCGCCACAGGCATCAACATGCTGCAAATTAGAGGCAAAAATCTAGGTGCAACCCCCATGGCTGTGTTTCTCTTTCCAAATGGTCAATTCAACAAGACAGAGAAGACAACAGTGCACATATTCAGCCTGGTGTTACTCTGCCAGTGGTAGCAACAGATAAGTTGTGGCTGCACAGACTGAGGGAAACTGGTCTCATTCTGGATCTGATGACTTGCATGCTTTGTTTCCTCCATCCTTTTCCAGCTGAAGGGGAGGTGCTCTGCCTTGTGTGGCAGGATTGCCCATCAAAGTAGATGCTAAAACTTTTTTTCTTTCTGTGTACGTTTTACTTTTGTCAAGCAGAGACACAGGAGAAAGACAGACTAAGCAGGAAGAAATGTCACTAAGTAATAGACTTTTCCTCCTGAAGAGTAGAGCGTATTGAGATAACCCCTTCCTGGATTAATTTCTCTAAATGCTATGGTAACCCCTTCAGACTCCAAGGATATTCAAGGAGTATTAGAGGAGCCTCATATTCCTCAGAGCACAGTGGGGATAACAGCAGGGGCTGGAGGAGCAGACCACAGTGAACCATGCATGCAGTTCCAACAGGAGCTCAGCTCCGGATCCTCATGCAGTGGCCTGGTGATCTACAGCAGCAAGGCCTTCTGTGGGCTGGTATTAGTTTAGTCTGTGAAATCAGAGCTGCAGAAATATTGTTATTCAGCAGCTGGGTTGTTGAGTAGCACGAGAGTAATGACAGTACAATGTAGTACCTAGGGAATGCTGCAAACTGCTAGCAAGTAAGGCTTCTGCACACATAAACAAACACATATGCCAATAGTCCATATATGACATGTCATAACAGGCCAAGACAATGAAGTGGTTAAATAAAGCTTTAGAAATGGAACAGAAGGTTCTATAATTATAGTAGACACTCCACAACTCTGGAAAAAAACCTTAATTATCTTAATATTAAAGATGGAACTGAGAGTATTCTCCAACAAAACTGGTATTTATATTTCTGCCCAGAAGAGAAAAATCGAATGTTTGCTTTCTGATTCAAAACAGATTGTTATTTCTGGAGATGTTACATCCATAGAAGAAAACTCAGTGAAGTTTGATATTCTAACAAATTTATGAGCTCTTAAAATATTAATTCTGACAAGTACTATAGCGAGACACACAGAGCCATAACTACCCAAACTATAGGCTATATGAAGAGTTACCACACACTGCCTCCCTATGTGTGTTACTCAGACCTAGACTGTCACCATCTGTGCGTTGTGAAGACAGCAAGAACTCATTTAATAATTAGTATCAGTGGAAAGTGCTGTACCACATAAGCACAGTGTTCTACATAACAACAATGTAGCTCAATAACAAGCTTAGCATGTTTAAGCATAATTGGTTGGAGAAATCAATCCTCTTCTCTGGTGTAACTGTTGTGCGTGCAAGTGAGAAACAGGACCAAACCAGAGAGAGCTCTGCTAGTGGCTCCTTTTGCTGCAGGTTCACGTTTATGTGCAAGTACTGAGGAATGTACTCGGAAATCAGGTAAGGATGGTAAAGTAAGTAAGAATGTTTCTTCCCCTGTTTCTGGGCAGACCACGAAGAGTAATTGCAGTGAAAGGCGATTTCTCCCATCATGCCTTGTGCTCTATTGAGTTCACTCAAGATGTAATTGGAAAACAAATACAGCAACACCATCATCAGGACAGACACAAGTGCTTGTCTTGGGAATGAGCTGTTCTATAATGTGATAGGTCTTATTTCCACTGACACTCCTTATTCTTATCTAATAAAATACACCATCACAGCCTTTGTAACCCTATAGTAATAATTAAACCTCATACATATATATTGGTGCTCTGTAGACATTTAAAAGGGTATTTTAATAACTATTAAAGGTTAGGAATTGGTCTGTGTAGGGAAAATAGAATCTAGTTCATCACCGAATTATTTTGTTAATAGAACATTCACCTCCCCTTACACACTCACACAGCATATAAGGAAGTTGTAAGTAGCGGCTAATAAAAGTAGATCTTAGTAAACAAATATTTTTGCTAGAAATACTGCATGGCATTACATAGTTACACTTATTTTTAACCTTTCTATTTATACACATTTCCAGTGCACTCAGTGTAGTATCTGAGTGACTCGCAAGATTAAAGATGCACCAATACATTTACTATGAAGTCCATAATCTATACAAAGAAAATAAAGAAAAAGCAATTACCGGTGAGAAATGCCACACTTGTTAAAAATACCAGCCACAGCTCAAGAAGCTAAATTTGATGAGATTGCACATTTGATATGACTCATTTGTTCGACGGTTTTAGTCTTAACAGGTACATGGCTGAACTTGAAAGGATAATTTCAAAATAAATGTATAGCTATTAGCTGCTGGACACCACAAAAGTCGTACCAGAATAGCATTGCAAAGTCAAACAAACTAAAAATATTTCGAGAGACACAGTGACACTGCCAGTGACTGCAGCCAAGAAGCTTTTTATCTGCATCGGAGTAAGACTTTAGACTTGAAAGCATTTCTTGGCTCCCTCAAATACACCTAATTTTTCTTGTTTTTAAGGCTGCAAGCCTGTAGACACAATGTGTAACGTGCAGCTGCACAGGAATCCATTGCAATTTAGTATTATTCATAGCCACCTATCTGATATGACAGTGCTGTTAATTATGTCACACCCACTAGCTAACATGGGACCACAGAGATGCTTCACACAGATGTGTTTACAACTGCACGGTGTCTTTAAATGAATAAACCATATTCAATACAGATACTGCTAACAATGCACCTCTCTTACAAATGTTCATGTAGCAAAGGCTCCCCCCTCCCACCCCTCTGCTGATAAATAGAAATCTTAATATTTACTACAGGAAGTGCAAACATATAGAGCTTGTCAAGTAGCATTTAGCCCTGATTACACTGCCACAATTATTTGGTTACCTTCTCCTGTCTGCTTCCTGTCTGCTAAGTGTGATGCTTTTTTTCCCCTGCCTAATATCCTGTGAAGGTGCCAATTACCCTGCTGCTTATCAGCTGAAAACTATGCCTTGTGCAAAGGGAGCATCAATTATTTGTGAGCAGAGAGCAAAGCCTGTTTGAATCATAATGATAGGATGCTGGGGCTTCCAGCAAATAGAACATATCAAAAGGTAACATAAATCTAATAAAGTGTAGGTCATAAGGGATCATCTCAGAAGTCCACACTTCAATCTTTAATTGTTAAAATTATGTTAGTTTTGCAGAAGGCAAGTCTGTGAGTATATATGAGCTTACTATAACTTAATAATGGGAAAAAAACCACAGCAGAAAATATATTTTCTTGAAGCAACATTGTCTTTAAGACACATCATTTCTCCCACTCAATTCATTCAAATCATTAGGCTTTTTACTTCAGTGCTGTTGTTTATGCCTTGATTCTACACTGATAACCATTTTGCAGCAAACCCTCCTTGGTCTTAGCCAGACATAAACATGCTGCAAACCTGTAATCCTCTGCAGATTGCAGAGAGAGGCTGTAAAATGATTTTGTGGGGACACCAGTCTCTTTATTTGGTATCAACATTGCTTTTACAAGCTTCGCTCCCCCCTGCCCCCCCTTTCAATTTCAGGCAAGCTTTTGTACATGGGGGGATATGGGACAGAAAGATTAGGTTATTCCTTGAACTACCTCTGTAAGGTCAACTCTTTATATGCTTTTGAAACCCAATTTGAAGGGCTTGTCCCTACTTTTTCCTCAAGGATTGTGATTCACAAGGGTTACTACAAGAGACCATTATCTTATCGTAACACCTGCTCCAAGTGGTGGGACTGCAGGGTAGCTCCCACAAACCAGCTTCTTTTCTATTACAAAACTGCTTACCTGCTGACTGACACAGTCTCAATTCAAATGATGTACAAGTGTGTCCCAACCATTTATAGGATTATTGTGCTCTTCTTTCATGAGGCTGGTACCCACCCCCAATACTGAATCAGGTCAGAAATCAGGAGACAGAGCTTCTGTGGAAGATCTGACTATTCAGAGTTGCAACATGTAAGGAATAAATATCACACTGGTTTCTATACTTAAAGTGGCATGGGAGTCTTATTTTGGATTATTACCCTGTTCTAGGAGAGCAGCAATACTGCTACTTAAAAAACTTTTGACACTTTTTACACTACTCAGTGCAGAACATTACTTTTAGACCACTGAGCCTTAGAAAAAATGCTTCCTAATTCCTAAAAAATTCCTGCTTCCTAATGAGTGCACAGAATACTATATTGGTACTGTAAGAGAAAAATAATGGTGTCTCAGTCTCAAAGGACTCATCTAAAACACTACAGTATTAACAAAATGCATATGCACACAGATACAAAGGTGAGCCTCTAGTGATGGTCATCATCTGGCAATAGATGTCACATGATGGTCAGAGGCATAGGAGATGCTTGAAAAACCCAGAACAGCAGATGTGACACAAACAGGATGATGGAGCAAGAAGCAGAACGAGGCAGATGAGGAATCGTGCCTTTTTCTGCCTCATCTCTGCACATCTCAGACCAGCCTACAGTGTTCTGTGATCAATTATTATACCTGCAGGTCTGCTTAGGGATCTAGAGAAATTCAATATTTTCAGCTGCAGCTTTCTTCCCAGCAATTGCAGGCCTCTAGCTTCCAGAAAATACACCCCACACACCAGTTTGTAACCTTGTACCCCTCACAACTAAGAGCACACAGGCAGTCTTTGTGCTAGGAGAAAATATTGGTGCTGACACCCATTAATCACTGGTGTTCTTCAAAGGAACTGATGGAACAGTCTCTTTCTCGTATTACTCGTTTCAGTGAATACCCACCATTTCCCATTTCCAGTGGTTATGAGTGAGAGGGGCATACGCTTCCCTGTCAGAGCACGGTGATCTCCTGTCATTTGGCCAATACAGTCAATTATTCCTCTACTCTGGCACGGCATTTGGAGTACAGCCATCACCGCTATTGTCATGCCTTCACCTCTACTCCTCTATGTTGCCTTTGGAAGAATTTACCAGGACATGGGACTAGCTCCTGCTGAAGTCCTCAAGTCACAGCTTATAACTGGAGAAAATGGCCCCTAAAGTCAGAGCATGATCTTCTCTATGAACCTATGCAGGAGAGTAAAACGTGTTGCTCTAGCCTCCTGTACCTGCTCCTCACAGCACACAATCCTCATGTGGCCTCAGAGACCCCTCACCTCTCTCATTTTAGGAGTGATTTGAGAGGCTTGGGCAGAGCCAGGCTGACAAGCTCACAAGATGGGATGTTATTTCCTAGAAGTGAGCATCTCTAGAGTCACAGCTCCTTTCTGTGGGCCAGTAGAAAAAAGATGGGAGGAACTGCATTTCTCTGAGCCACAGCCCTCCCCCTGAAGTGCCCCGAGAATAGCTCAGTTCCTTGGTTTGCAGCCTGGCTGGTACAGGGGGCTGCAAACAAATAGCTTGTGTCACAAGGTAACCCTGTCATAAGACAAGGTATTGAAGCCAACGTTTCCAAGGCTGCAGTACCTACAGTGATATCCAAGCCGTTTCTGAGTGGCACACAAATAGTCTGTGGACAGCTGACTGCTTTCTCCTGGCATTTACGCAGCTTGGCCCAGACCCAGGACTAGCAGTTATTGTTGCCGCAAGTAGGGATAGCCAAGAAAGCTAGTTAATATAAATAATAAAGATACAAATTAATATCAACAGTGAAAAACCACAATCTTATCAGAGAAACAATTCTTCAGTTTACACAGCCTTATTCAATTCACAATTTCCAGGAAAGGACGGGAGATTAGACAGACATTGCCATCACCATGAAAGTCAGCAAATCTGAGTAAAAGGGGGACTTCTAAGATACAGATCATCATAGCCATTCAGTACGAGCGGTTGTATATGCAAACACAATGGGGCAGCCTGGAAGAGTTGAAAATATCCCTTGACCCATACTAAAACCCCCTGGTAAACAAACTGTCAACATTTGGACAGCCTCTCTGGTCATGGAGGGCACGCTCTGTTGCACACCTCAGTTGTGTCCCATTGTGTTCAGTCTGATGTTCTTGCTAATGCCACATCTAGCTCTGCCTTTAACTACAAAGCAGGGAAGTAAAACTGCACCGCCTAGGGCCAATGAAATAGAAGATCCAAATACAAAGAACACCATAATCTCCACATCTTGCCTAAAATGCTTGCTAATTACGACAGCTTTAAAGAAGTCAGTCTTTGGGGAGGCTTGGCTTGATTTGTTCACTCCAATATGACATTTTGGTAATCCTCTTTAGAAAACACATTCACTTTGCACACATGGATCGTGATGGGCTATGGCATTACTGTGTCTGCTGTGAGAACAGGGCTCCTCTCACACCCTGCTCAGGCCCTTTCCTGCTGCTGAAGGCTCAGACTGTTGCTTTGGGGACTCTGGTAAAGCCGTGGCCAGTTTGAACAGCAACCAAGGAGCTGTACCAGAGCAAGCATTATGTGACTCTCCCTGGATGCAAACAAGAAAATTTCTCTTGGTCTCATCCTTAGCCTTTGTAGGGACAGTATGCAAAGGGATTAGATAGGAGAGAACCTTTACACAGTGTTCCTCTGTGCATTCCACAGTATTAACTTCCCAAAGATGATGTTAATCAGAAGAGCAGGAATAATTCAAACATGAATTTGCACTGTGGACAGTAGGGGATCATGGAGCCAAGTTAAGAAAACAACTGCATTTAGAAGCCTTCGAGATACCTGAAAAAAGTGGCCACACAGAAGATCTTGCCTTATCATCTGCCCTAGCTAATTCTTCAGGCAATCCAGGTAAACCCTGGAAATGTTGGAGTCACGAACGAAAGAATGATGTCCTTTCCATCACAGTCCTCATTTTCCCCACATAAATTCAGGCAATTTAATTTCAAAGCTCTATCTGCTCTATCATAAAATTTGAGGATAAACTTACTCGTCTCGGCTGATGGCTGGTACAATTAGCCCCAGACTGACTGCAAATGTTTATCAGGTTTGAAATATTGTGGTTCTGCTATTTCTGAAGTACAGGAGTGAAAAGTTTAATATAATTTTGCTTTATCCTAAGATATCCTAAGATCACCTAAAGAGAAAGAATATCAAAGGAAAGCAGGATTAACCATTTTCCACCTATATGCCAGAGTATAAACCTTCCTTGCTACCTGCAAAGAAGATTATAAATCCTTCTCACCAAGCTTACACCTTCTGTTCTGCTGGCACTCCTTTAGGCAGCCCTGTGGCCCTGGCAGTAATCCTTTTTTTCCCTTCCACCACCAGTAAGAGTGGATGTGCCATTCCATGTGTCTACTGAGTGGGTCAGGAAGGGAGATGAACATTCTTGGTTGCATTTCACTCTTCCATACTGTTTTGTGGAAGATGATATCACCAGCTGGAAGCAATGACAGACACCAGAAAGGAAGGGTTGCTTTTGCTGTTCATCTGAGCTGCCTTAAGATCTCTGCTCTTACTGACAATCTCTGATTACATAGTGAGAGGACAGAAAAGCTCTTCAAGGAATTGAGTTAAGTCACATAAATTAGACACTTGCTGAGACTTGTCCTCTGCAGGAGTCCATCTCTTCCTCTCTAAAAATCTTGAAAGATTGGCCTCATAGCTTAGGCACTTAAGATACATCTCTATTGGGGCTTATATGAAAATCCAAGTGAATTTTCCCCAATACATGGTCCCTTTCAGTTACAACTGATGTTTAATATTACAGCAGTCAAATGACAAGGAAATACTAGGGAAAATACTTACATTGATACAGCAGCTGCTAGGTTGAAAGGTAACATAAAGAAAATATTCGTACACAAGAACCAATAAGAAGTCACCCCTATGAGCAAGCCAGCAGTGTTCACCTCAAATCCTGGGGCTGCAAGCAACCTCCTTGCTGCCCTGCCAAGGAGGAGGAGAAGGTCTGAGCACTCCCTGCCTGCTGAAGACATCAGAGCTGCAAAAGATCTTTATTTATCCAGTTTTCTCTCCACAGCACTTAGAGTAAATCTGGTGTTTCTGAAGAAGGAAGGGCCCTCATTTGCTCCCCTCTGCTCAGAGGTTTATTTTTCAGGAGAGGCTCAGAGATACTCCCTACCAGCCGGCAGCCAAGTTAATAGTCCTTCCTTCCAGCTGGCACTTTTGAATTCACACACTGTGATTTCTGGAGTTTGTAGGAGATTTGTGATTCCAGGTCCTGTACATGCAAGATGACCAACGAGGATAATCCCCAACTGAAACACAACAGCTCAACCTACCTTAGTAAAAAAAGCAAAGGAAATTACATGAAGCATTATCAGTGCTGAAATAAAAGCATGGGCAGAATTCAGCTAAAAGGATAGATCAAGATGTGTAGGTAGGTTTTAATTTCATTGGCACTCATTGCTCTATCTCAAGCATTTTATATGGTGTTCTAAAAATACAAAGGCCAACCACATCATAAAATAAGAGTCTGGATAGCTTACACTGCCTAGCACTTCTATTATGACTGTTTACTCTCTCACGAGTTGACAGTTAATTAGAGCAGATTTATAAAGAAATACTCTAGTATTTATACTATATATTTATAAAGAGATGCTTTAAAATATAATGTATAACTCTCATTACTGCTTGTACAAGGCTTTAGTATAGTGATCCATAGTGCTAATATCTACATCTCGAGTATTAAGTGCTTTAACCAGCCTAAAAGTGCTAAGATTTGCTTATGTTTAGGAACTCAAAAGTAGATCAAGATAATACATCTGGGTTGGGAAAAGTTATTTCCCTGAGGTACTGTCCTGCCTTTCTCATGGATCCTGGTGACCCTAAGCTAATTAGTACTAATAGCAAGAGCAGTATATTTGGCTAAACATTGAAAATAGAAACTTTAAACTTTATAGAGTTTGCAGACAGTCCCTGGAGTGTTACAGGACACTAAGGATGAATGCCAAAGAGGAATCTTTTATCTCTCCTTTTTCCCTTCTTCGACTCTGAAACAATCATCAATTACCCTTATCCACTAGCACCATCTCATCTAAGTTCATTTTCAAGATGAAGTTTCCTCGTTGGATGGTGGCTGTCCAATCCTCTTTCTGTCCATCATGGACTGCTTTAGCGCTGTCCCCAGATTGACAGCCTGAGAGCGAATCAATAATAATTATCAGACTGCAACCACAGCGAGCTGTGTAATTCTGTGATGGGATAGCACTGAACAAACAGCCCCACACCTACTGCCACAGCTTTAAATATGTGGCTGTCCATTTAACTACTCTGATCATGTGGTTAGTAGTAAGCTGTTGGCCTTTTTTCCATTCCAAACATAAAACCCCAAAATTGCCTGCTACTTCAACATGACCATGCCATCTTCCACCTTTTGCTATGTAAAAGCTGTTTACCAGCAGATGTTAAATAATCCCATAAAATAAAACAATACATAACTGAAGAGGAGGAATAGGCTACTTTTCCCGAGTGTGAGCACGTACACTGCACCACAATGAAAGTGAGAGACATTTCGCATACTGGGCAAATGACAAAGGTCTAAGGGCTTTTCCAGGTGGCAACAATGTTCCTGGCTCAGCTGGGATTCTGCAGTCATCTTAGTCTCACTGGATGTACATACGCACACCAGATGTTGTCCAACTGCCCTGGCAATGAAGCAGCTGGACTAATGGAGAAAGAGGCTCATATTTTCCTGGGGAGAACATCCTAGGGATCTACAACATAAGGAGAGGGATAGACACATGAGCGTTGTGCCGTATACTCTAGGAAAATATAAATGGGTACATACCCAGGCAAGTTGGTACTGAAATGATTTCCAAGTCAGTTTTGAGTCTTAAGAGCAAGACTAAGGTTTTGGAAGCACTATAAGGTATGAAACTCAGATGTAGGAAAGGGCACAATGTGAGAAAGGCACTGCTCTTAAATCAATAGTTTTCACAAGATCCAGAGGTATAATAGAAGTATAAAGTTGCACAAGAAAAGGCAGAAGAATAGCTTTTATATAAACATTACGTGGAGCAGAGATTGGTAGGCTTATAGAATAAAGCCCAGAAACTGAAGGCAGAATAATTAAAAAGACTATCAGAGGCACCATTATCTTTCAACCAGATGTGTTGAAATTAACATGAAATTAAGGTTTCTTAACAGTTAACAAGACTAATTTCCTGACACAAAGAATATGAAATTCTAAAAATACACAGATAGATAAACACTATACCATACTGTCACCAAAATGGAATGAGAGATTCTTGATGCAATTCACTTACCATGGTGTTTCTAGAAATGTACATCAGAAGAATTGCAAGATGATTTTATACTGCATTTCTTCAGGTTCACTTCAGTATAATTCCAGATGTTTCTTGCAGTGTCAACAACAAATCAAGCCAAGGCATCATGACTTAACAGACCAGTATGAGGACATCTGAAAGGGCCCATTGTCAAGACCAATCTGAATTACTGATCCCACAAATATTATTAACACATGGCTGGATAGAAGTGGAGATCTAATACATGAGGCAGGAAAAGAGACATATTCTGAAATATATGCACTTATGAAAGATACTGGATGTTAAATGGAGATACTTCATCACGAAAGAAGAAATTAAATAAATCTTAGCCAACAACTTGTCCCTTCCAGAATTAGGAGGTCATGTTGAGTGTGATTAGGATGTAGACCCTGGATATTGGTAGAAAGAATTAGAAGTTATCAAATGCAAACCAACAACTGTGAGGATAAAAGGACTTCCCAGAGAAACTTTAGAAGCAACTTAAACATAGCAATCCATATCAACAGTACAAGACAGACCAAAGTAGGTGGTCTCAATAGATAACAGAAGTTAAAAGATCTTTACAGACTACTAGAAAATAATTTGATACTCTTATCAATATATTCTTGATTCAGCGCCTATTAAAATGTATGCTCCCAGTATCTTCATTCTTACAAGACCAGGGGTACAGTGACATAAAGTAGAAAAAACATTTTACTAATGGATCAAGAAAAAATACGTTAAGTAAAGGGGCCCAGTGACAACAAACAAATCTGTACTTTAATTATTTATCATAATTACTACGAATTTATAAATTGGATTATGGATTGCTCCAGCACGTGGGGGTCAATAAATAGTTTAACACAAATAAAACAGAATTCAAACTGTAGTTCAAATCCCCTCTGGTTGGATTTCTGGCTTTACGCCTTGCTGAAATTCCTTGTTTCTATGTCCAAGTAAGAAGCTAGCTGAATTATTGCCTGGTTAGCAATCAGAATAAAAACAAAGGCTGAGAAAAAGCTTAGTGCTTCACAAGGACGCAAGGACAGTGAAAAAATGGCCTAGTCAGTCATAGAGCTGAAGGTCAGGATGCAGTCTTGAGTGTTATCTACCATTGCTAGATATTGGAAATCCTTATAAAGAGTCAGAAAGGTGTTGCATATTATGCGAGAGGTTTAACAGCAGTAAAGCTATTATTGCAGGAGCAATTTCTGAAAGCCTAACAGAAAATCTAACTCTTCAGTTCCAAACACAATACAAGCTTATTGTGCTTATCATTGAATTCCCACTGGAAGCTCCCAAAATTCTACCTTCTCTTGTGTTTTGCTGCTTCTTTTTTTTTTTTTTTTTTTTCTTTTTTTTTTTCCCAGTGAGTTTTGCAGAGAAGTGCTTACTGCCTTCAAACATACATAGCTGCTTACTTTCTACTGGCAAGGAAGAAATCCAATGAAACAAGCCAGAGGCAGGATATTAATGCAGAGTGCATTAAAAGAAAAAAAATGATGGTATGAACAGGGTAGTGACTGATTTATAAAATCAATCACATACTTTTGGCTCGATGTCGTGTTATAAAAAGAACAATAACCCTGTTTACATGAACAGGATGATTAATCACTGTTTTCCTACTATTTAAGATAGGCAATTTTTATTTCCTTTTTTCTTTCATAGTATTTCACAGGCAGTAACATAGTTGTTTTATAATATATATCTAACAATTTTATTATGATTATAGTGAATTTAATGCGCTTCTGTAGTTAAAAGGTCTTGTCAGCAGCAATTCTGAAACAAACTTTCAGGCATTTCTAAGTAATCATAAAAATTCAATACTGGATGAAACTTGACTTTTATCAAGTTTTATCAAAGAAGAAAACATTACAAACTTGGATGTAATGTCTGTAGATCACACTGTATAGCGCTAGATTTCAAGACAAGCATTTGGAGCTGCGTTGTCTGTGGTAATGTTTTTCCTTTTTACGTGCATGGAAACAAATTGGCAAATTTTCAAGTCATTTAAAATGGGCCTGCTCAAGGTACAGCTGTTAAACACAAATTCCCAGAAGTTTATTACTAGTGTAAAAGAGGTTCTTTTTATACTTTGCCAGCTCTGATAATGGCAAGATAACACCTGTTACTGATACTTCAAAACACCACTTTAAGCCATTTTATGTTTTGAAAGTCAATAAATCTGCACAAATTATCATAACTAACCCCATCCAAACATATATATTTCCTGGGATACATACAAAAGAGAAATTAGAGAAGGAAATACAGAAAAGCTCTGTGAAAAATAATGGTATTGGAAATTTTATCAAGACCATGGGGTGTCCGTGCAAAAAGAGTCTGATGTCAGAGTTTTATAGGTTCTGGCATAATATTGCCACAATTAACAGCCAATAATAGACATAATCTTCACTCTCATCCGAAAATATATACCTATCTCACCTGCACCAGTGTGGAGGTGCCCAAAATAAATACCTAAACTTGTAAATCTTTGGTACAGCTCCTTTGCACAGTGACTTTTGTCAAAATGAACAAAAGATTATAAACTTCATCTATTGCTTGGAGACAGCAGAAATACAAAACTACAAAACCTTGAAGGCAATAATGTCTAAGGAAAACTATCAAACCCTCAAAATTAGGTACTGTAGATTCTTCTATGATTTCTTTTCTACTCCCATGTCACAAAATAATATTAAACACAACTGTTTCTCACTGTATAGGCTTAACGCCCTCTGTGTTGCTAAATGCCAGATTTATATTCAGCTCTGAGCATTCTTTCACAGAAGGTTTTGTTCTAAGACATACCCTTTTCGAAATACTTCAGGAAACTGGCTCTTACAGGGAACAGAAATCAGTCAACCAGTGCATCCTAGTTTGATGGACTTCAGAACACAAAAAATGCAGTTAGTCCCTGAGGATCTTATAGATATCCAGGATGAGGACAGCCTCTATGAAACCCATTTCGATAAGTGACAAGAAGCGAAGATCCTTCTATGGTTGGTCCAGATAATAGAGGCAGTGGCAGAAATATTAAGAATTGGCGGTGAAAAAGACTTAGAGACTGGACTGCAGGGAAATATGCAGAAGCACGGGGGAGTCTGAGAAGTCAGCCCTTCCTTTTCTTTCCTGAAGAATTCCCAGATGACAATCAAGAAGCATATGAGAACCTCAGAGCACGTAGAAGAACAAGACTTCAAACCTGCAGCTGCAGTGAAGACCCAATGTGTCACCCCAGCAGATCATCTCTGTTTTCTAAACCACAAAGCACTAAGCATTAAGGACTTGCATGAGGCCCCACCTGTAATCCTTGTACTACTGAGAAATGGAGACTAGTAGGGTAAGAAAGTCTGCAATAAATGCAGGGAGATAAGAAAACACAGACCATGCTACTGCCTGCACTACCTCTTCTGTGGTATGATGCATGGAGGAAGTTCAGCTTTTAAAGGTGGGCTGAAGAACAGCTGCATCACGTTAGTTTAATGTATACACTGGGCAAATATACCTAGAAAGAAATCACTTACAACTGATTCCAACTCTTTGCCTGCATGTTCTAGCATTTTGTCACTTCTTAGGTTGCAGATGTTCACATTTATCTATACAGAAGTGTTTGTTCTAAGGCAATAATCTAAAAGCGTTTTAAAATTATTTCACACAATCTGGGAGAAGACGCTGCCATAAATGTTGTTAGCAAGAAACCTTTGGCTTTTTTTTTTTTTTTTGTTCCAAGAATATCAAATAAGATTTAACAAAATAATCAAGTGGTATGATATTCTAATGAAGAGTATTAACTACACACTGTTATCTTAACAGAAATTTTTAGTAATCTATGAACTGCTGTCAAACCACAACCAGTATGTAGATGTACTTTAACTTCTCAATGGGGTTTAATTGTCAGATACTTTGAGAGAAAAGTCTTAGCTATCTTCCAGAATCATGCACAATTCATTCAGGTGGTAGGATAATAAAGAATTCATTCCTAGTCATGAAGAATATAAAAACTTAATTAAATTCTTGTCAGCAGTGAAAGCACTCCTTTCAAATTAAAGATCATTGACTATGAGCCTATACTTGAATAATTAACATTAAAGTATATTAAAATAATTTATCAAAATAAGCACACAAATACAATCAAAGTTAACTGATTAAAAGTCCATTGATTTAACACATGCAAAATGTTATTAATATAATAAAGAAGAAATATCACCACTTATAGAAAACCTGTATGTTGCCATTTAGGACATGAGCTTCTGTTGGTAGAGCATTTATACCTTTTATTATCTATTGTTGGCTTTGAAAGCTAGCTTTATGCTATATCTGTAGAAAAACCATTGTGAACCTTATCACCCAGACTTCTTTTTGTTCTTCAGTTTTCTTTCATTTTAAACTTTCAGAGCATATGATTTGCCTCCATAACATTACCCCCCCTCCTTGTTGCTGATACAGACATGTTATTCAATGAAAATTATTCTCTTTTTCTATTAGAAATACTCTTCACTTATACTGTTGCTTAGTTATCTTTGTCTATTGCCAGTGTAATTGCTATTGAAAAAAGAAAGGCAAGATACAAAGCACACCCTAAGTTTAATAAAGCGATAAATATAATTGTGAGCAAACTCGATTTTCATTTGAATATTGCAGATTCCTGGCAGTCTCAGCTCAGATGACAGAGAGGTAGCTGTGGAAACACGAATAACAGTTATAACTTCCACCTGAGATAAACAAGCTTGGAAGATTTAAATGACTCCAGTAGGTTGCTTTTGATAGCACTGTCATCAGTCAAATAGAAGCTCTGCATTCATCAGTCCGTGAACTATGGAGTTAGAAAGTCTATGCTCAAACTTGTCTGTTCTTCTAATCTGGGTATCTGAAGTCAGATACTGTCATGGAACTTCACTAAATGCTTGTATTACTTATATGGTATTTTTCATTCCTATTTCTGGAAATGATCTACTCCTGGAGTAACCTCTGGGGCAAGAACAGCTTTATCATTTCATGTGATCAAGCATCGTCCTGAAAGGCAAGTGCACAGGGTGCAGCTTTGGGTGCACTCTTGCAGATATCGCTTAGAAAGAGACAGTCTTTATGTGGCTACAACTTTGCAGTAGCATTTAGCTGAGTTGTGTGTGAATAATTTTTCATGATAGCAGTACAGAATTGCTCATGGTAAATATTTCACAATGTTGCTTAGGGCTCAATAAAACTGCAAATCATCTTTTTTAAATTCAGGGAAATATTCTAGATTTACCTTAAACTACGATCTCCTATTAAGAAGCAAGCTGGAAAATCATATTCAAAGACTGATAAAAAGAAGAAGCTGCTTAGAACTTTCAGGTTGAAGCAGCAGCACAAGAGCTGATGCAAACACCACTGTCTCTCTTTCAAAACATATTTTATGTATTGTTTCATTTGTTGACCCGTCTGAATTATTTTATATGCTCATACCAACAGACAAAGAGAAAACACAGAGAAAAAACTGGATGAAATTGTTTAGATGGAAAGAATTCCATTTAAGCCTAATTCCCCTGATAGCATTAATTTGGTAAAAGCCCTGGTACATGACCCAATCCTAACCTTATATTGAGCAGTCAAAGATAGCAAAAAAATTCATTGTCAATTCCAAGCTGCAATTGCACTTGTTTGCCACCAACAAAGGCACCTTATATCACGTGCACAAAGTAACTAATAAGTGCCTGATTGAAGTTTTGACTTCTATTAGTCTAGCCAAGGCCAGACCAATTTTCTGGGTTTGAATGTCCAGGGTTTGGTTGGATTCCCCTGAGGATGAGCAGGAAATACCACTAGACAAAAGATGCTCTGTGTCTGAACTGCTCCTGCATTCAGTGCCATCGCACTGCTCTAGCCTAGCTACTATTAATGTTTTTGTATGTCACCCCTGGCTCCCAATCAAGACAAGGACATTATTCTTAAATGACATATGAAAGTGTGATAATCAAGAAACTGCATTCAGTCTTGGTGTATTTTTATGGGGACTTTGACAGTACCACTTCTACGGATTACATCACAATCTTTTGTTCAGGTGCCATAGTAATACTTGAAGGAGTGCAATTTGCAAACAGGCAGATGAGGACTAATTAACAGCTAACATCTGTGAACCTACATTTTTAATGTATTTGGGAATCAGTGAAATTACAGCCACAGTAACACAGAATGACTGGCGATTCTAGGAACCTTATGCTAACCAGTGAATGCACAAACCAACCACCTGATTCAAAGTCTGTGTAACAAGCACTGACTTCAATGGAATTTGAATCAGACTGTCTAGGTTTACTATGTTAACTATGAATTGCCCACACTACACTGGTATTGAAAAGTAGAGTCATTTGCAGCAAACGTTCTCTCTCTCCTTATTCCTTGCAGAGTTTATGGTGTATTGCAGGTTATTACTTGTTTTTATTAAATCTATTTTGAAGCCCAGGGGCTGAATCCTAAAGTCCTTGCCCAGTCTTTCCCTTCTTCCTCCAGACAAACATCCCCACTGCCTGCAATGGGAGCCTGAAATCAGCAGAAGCAGAAATCATAGAATCAGCTTAAATTTAACATCAGCTTTCTGTTAACTGGTTTATCATGCAGTACCTTTATTCACTGAATAAACATGCTTTATAGTAGTGTCATACTGTATGAGCATTAAGGAGGGAAAGGATTATATACAAAAATTTTTTTACTCGTTCTGTAAATTTGATCATGAAGTCTTTCCACCAGAGAAGATTTTATTGAAGCTGTTATCTGGTGATTCAGGCAGTGCAGATGTGTAAGATCCGCAAGGTTTACAAGGTGCTAAACAAAACCCAAACCAACCAGATTAACTGGGATAGGTTTCAGGGTAATCGTATGTGATAATGCCATCTATGAAGTATGAGTCCTGAGTGTTCAGAATGGAAGATAATGTTTTACATATAGAGAGTCAGATAAAATAAGATTTTTGCCTTTCCTTCTTGGGATCAAAACTGAACAGGAATTGTTTAATCCAGGATTTCAAACCTTAATAAACACTAATTCCTCTAAACCTATTGGAAATCATTATTATTAGGGCATTAAACAGATGCAGTCCTCCACTAAGAACAGGCCTCCAGCTGCAGGGAGTGCTGAAGAAGCTGTTGTCTGTCCCATGCAGGTGCTGTTAGGACCAAATGAACTATCACCACCACATTTTCCACATATGTTATTTTAAAATTATTTTCATTACTAAACTCCTTGCCATTCTGTAGTATTTTAAACCCATCTCTTCTAATCCACCATAGCCTTGAGTCCAATTCATCAGTAGCTCCCTGCGTTCTGAGTATGAAATATCTGAGGACTTTTTTCAAAGAGCGCTACCTGTGCATGTAAAATACGATAGCTCTGCATTTTCTCACACTGAGGGTGCTGTGAAGAAATTCTGTAACTTGTCCCACAGTGCACAGAAAGTCCCTGTCAGTGCAAAGGGATGTGTGGGGATTTCCCAGGCTTTTGTCATAAGGAAACCGTTCTTATGGGGGACCAAGGAAAGCGAGGGACTTGTGCTGCGTTTTTTACATAATCTCTTCCACACACATTGTGCAGGAGGCTGCACTGGTGGTCCCAGAGCTGCTGGATGCTACCATGTGTAGTGTAAGGGCACAGGCTACTATACTCAGCTGATGATTTCCCTTGCAAATCTGGGGACTAATGGCACTGAAGGAGGCTGATTTCCATTGGAGAAGATGTTCTCTTATGCTGAACATAGTGACCATTTGACAAGGGACAAAACTAGGATAAGGAAATTGGCACAAGTCTGTTTTGGCTGAAATAATACTCAGCTGGAACATTCACAAAAAAATGCACCCAACTGAAACAAAAATCCCAACCTTTTCCACATTTTCAAAAAGACATTTTTAGATAGCCTGGACTCTAAAAAAATAAATAATAATATTATCTGTTCATATTACCTATTATAAATTTGCTCCTGGGTATAAGGGGAAGGTAGGACCCTTCACATTTACTTTCTGCTAAATGAAGGGGAAATGAGAGAGATTATTGCATAAAAATTCCTCCCATACCTGCTGCAGTTACATCCAAGCTGTAACAAGAGAATGGACACACACTAACTCACAATTACCTAAATGTTTTTGATGAATGCCAACATCTTCAGGAAAAATCAGAACATTTTAATAGACAAAACCCTTTCAGTCCAGTGTAGTTGCTATAGAAGTTCATCACTTGCATGTCTATCACAATGTTTGGAAAGCTTTTTAAAGAAGCAATGGTAAGTGAAACCATGAATAAAATTGGTTAAAATTGAACCTCACCAATCAGCTGACAGAAGACAAACATGCCAGTTAATTTCCAGAAGCCTTTAGGCATGTATTTATTACTTGATTTCTAATCAAAATTATATACAGAACAGGAAAAAGTGCAATTACTAGTCCATTGTAATACAAAACAAGTCCAAAAAGCTATAGATAGTTGCAGCTGCACATTTATAAACTAATATACTTACATGCTGCCAAGACTAATACACTTTATTTGATTTCTGGCTGCAAAAAAACAATGATATATGTTAACCTGAATATCTGATTTTCAGCAAGGATACCTAAGTACTATTTAACATTGACAGTTATAGATAGCTTAGCATTTAACTGGAGTCTCCCTTGACCTCAATTACCACATTAAAATATTGTTAACAAATTTAGAGTCAAATTAGCATTTATTATACAAGATTAGGTTCACTATGAGTAATTTACATATTGTCACCAGGACTGCCAACTGCTTACGTCTTCATGTAGTTTGGGGAAAGGAGCCAATGTTAATATCAGCAGGGCAGATTCAACAACAAATAATTAAGTTTTATGGCCACAGCACATTGAAATTTTCTCTTTGGCAGCAATGGACAAGGATTTCACCCACAAAAGCTCTCATCATACATGCTGCCTACATCCTTTATAGCACAATTTAAAGAGTTCATATATACACAGAGGAAAATTTCCGTAATTTTTGACCCATGTGAACTATTTTTCCATAGTTTGAAGTGGTGTGTGTAGCACTGTATTCCTGATGTTTTTGTGACAATGATTGTTTTGTTATGCATTTCAGTATTAGTATTTCATCAACATCAGTATCACAACATAATACTGTTCCACTTTTTCACATGCTTATGTGCTCATGGTGACACAGGAAAGATAAGAATGAAAATGTGTGCATGTTTACTCATGTATGAAATACATGAAAATAAAATATATATGTAAATGTTCCACTTGTGCCTCTTAGATTAATATGCTTTCCAATATTTTAGAATTGATGACTGTCTCCTGTTTCAGTCTGTTTTTGTGTCCTTTAAATTTTAGTTGTAAGGGAATAAGTCACAGAGCATTAGTAATCTAACTTTGATCAGCCTTCGGAATCCCATGAGGAAAAGTCACGAAGCCTCTGGTCAGTTTTGAGTCGATCCCTAATCAGACAAAACACCTAATGATTTCAGTAATGATTCTATAAGGACTGTGGGATTTGTCCTACTGTTATTAAGCAATGCAGAAAAGGGATCATAGAGTACTTCCAGTCTGCCCTCAATCTAAAAAGGTGTTTAGTCAGTGCGTTGAGGTAGATCTCTTAAGAAACACTTTCTTAAAGCCAGATTCTGCAGCACAGGAGATTGCCAAGGCACGTAATACCTTTAGCAAAAACATCAGTTTATCTCAGCATGCTGTAAAAGCCATAATAGCAAACAAAACTACAAATCCAGAGATCAGTTTCTGTCTGATATTCAATCATAAGTGCTTTTTGAGACCTGCACACAGTGACTGCAATTCTTTGGTTGCTTCTAAAAAAGTATTTAGCTTAGTTTCATTGTAAATCTTTGGAATTACATGCAACTATATGGCTGGTCTATTAAACTGCTTTATTTATTAGTTGCATGTCTCAATGCTTTTCTTCTAGTTGCCCAACTCTGTAGGCCTACCATTTCTTCATCTTGCCTGTACAGTGGTGTGTTTTGTTTTGTTGGGGTTTTTTGGTGGTGGTTTTGTTTTTGGTTTTTTTTGTTTGTTTTGTTTTTAAGAGGGGAAAAAGGGTTTAGGGTAAACTAAAGGAAGAAACTTTGTGTGTAAGTTCATAGAGATTCTCAATCTGCCTGAAGACATTTTCTACATGAATGTTGGGGTTTAACCCCAGCCAGTAATTAAGTACCGTGTAGCCACTCGCTCCCTCCCTCCTCACCCAGGGGAGTAGGGAGAAGAATCAGAAAGAAATGTAAAACTCAAGGGCAGAGATAAGAACAATTTAATAACTGAAATAAAATAAACCCAAAAGAACAATATTAATAATAACAATAATAGTTATAATGAAAAGGAAGAAGGGTAGAGGAATGAAATCCAAAGGGAGGGGATAAAAGGAAACTAGTGACACACAGTACAATAGTCACCACCCACTGACTGATGCCCAGCCAGCCTCCGAGCAATGACTGGCCACCCTGGCCAACCACATCCAGTTAATATACTGAGCATGACATCCCATGGTATGGAATACCTCTTGGGCTAGTGTTCCCACCCAATTTCTTGTGCCACTCCAGTCCTTCTGCTGGCAAATCCTGAGAAACCACAAAGTTCCCAGCCATACTGTTCCCACACCAAATTCAAACCACAGCGCTGCACTAGCCACCAAGAAGAAAGTTAACTCTATCCCAGCCGAAACCAGGACAATGGATATCAGATTCTGGTGGTCTTTCTGAAGAAGAGTTATCACAGAATTCCCTGAAGACCTTTCCACTTTCCATTACTCCTGAAATTCTACCAAAAGACAAAATAAGACACTTTTCAACTCCAACTGTGGTTCTGACCTTAAAAGAGACTCTATAAACTTAAGCAGGATCTTTGGGTTTAAAACTGGAATTGTGTAGAGTTTTGTTAGAAAACACACAGATTGGTCAAATCCAAAATACTTCTTGTGCATAGAGATAGGCCAAAATAATGGTTGTTGGTTTGGCTGTTTTTTTTTTTTTAATAAGGAAAATGAATAAATTTTGAAATAGTTATTCCTGTAGTAGATGTTTTAAATTAACAGCTTTACACAAAAGACAGATTACATGAGTGAAATTAGAAAATTACACAGATTTATTATAAAAGGGGAGAAATTCTTCTTTTTATATTAACAGCACATTCTGTTTCTAAAAAGCCAGAAACCTACAACAACCTCATTTCAAGTGTTCAAAGTTATGCTGAGGAAAAAAATCAGAAAAGATTCCAAATAGTGAAAACTGGTTCCTGTGCACAACATTCCTAATTCTTCAGCAGTATTTGAATCTTTAGAAATGCCTCAAGTCCTTCATGTCCATAAACCATAAGAATTTCAGAGTCAGAATGAGTGGGACTCTCAGATTGGCCTTATGACTACTTTTTTGGTTCTCCCCGAGGACCAGACTGGAAGTCTCTGCAGATTTTTCACTACTGAATTTACAGCCAAGCAGCATGCCACTGAATTAATGGCTTGCTCCAGTCAGGAATGCTTGGTCTTCTAGAGCCTGGGAGACTTTGATAACTTTAGATAATATGTTCTACATTGTGGCCTGTGTGCAAATACTGGCCAAAGGCACAAACCAGATATATTTTTGTTTTGATTACCTACAAAGAGGTATCCAGAACGTAGCTTAACTACCTGTGAAAAGGAACATTAAGAATCAGATAGCACAATAACTGCTGTCCTAGAAATATTATATACTGACCAACCACTGGTGACTAGATTCACATGGTAAATCTAGCAAAATGTATACCCATACACATTAAATGTACTCTGCTGCTGAAATCCACTGAACAGACAAAACAAGCTTCACCTGGACTACGAGTGCGTTGTCAAGCCTATTAATAGCCTAAATGGGAAGACAGCAAATGTGACTTAGCAGAAAAATTGCTTCCTATGAGCTGAAATAGTGACTACAGCACATTGCGAGGAATGTGCTGCTCTAAAATACCTTATTGGATGGATCCCCAACAGAAAGCACAAGACCTCCTTGATGTTTTCAACAGTTGCTCTCTTCTCTGGTGAGCAGAGAACTGAGTACCAGGTTCACAAGCTGAGGTCTCTCTCCCTACAGTCTCATGATTTGGATTCTGTGTAAGTGAGCTCCCTTTGGTTTTCTGTAGCACGCAAATAAAACCAGTTTACAGCATGGTTTGCCAGTGGATTAGTATTCAGCTGCTTTATTCTGGGCACTCAGCTTCAATTATGCATTTTTCAAAGATTTTTGATCCTTCTAGTCCCCAGGAAAGCAGGTACCCTTACACGCATCTTGAGTTTTTCAGTGGAATTTAATGTGCTTGCTGAAAATCCTTATAATACAGAGCATAAGTGTGAAGTCACTACAACAATGGCTACTGTAGCATTGCAGTAAGATTTATTGCTTGCCATTTGTAATGTGAATGTGGGCCTCCACATAGTCTCCGAGGAATCAGGCAGTTCTTATGCAATTACAGTGCCATCCTATACACCTCAGAGTCAACCCTCCTGTAGATCAACAACTCTTACTATAAAATGCCAGTAACCTAATAACAGTACATTAAACAGTTTGTGAACCTCCTCTCATGCTTTAAATACACTTCCAAAAGGAAAAAGGGTCCTAAACCAGGCCCTGTTACTTGACAATTTCAAGCCAGGGCTAGCTGTCATTCCACAGCCCAAGAGCCCTCACAGAGAAAGCTACTGGAGTGATCTATGGACTGAAAGGAAGGCATCTGATTTTTCTTACCTTTTCATATAAAAAAACCTTTTGTGCACATCACAGAAGCTTTTCAATTTTATTAAAAACCTCATTACTGCTTTTTATTGCAGACTTAGTGGAGCCTTTTAGTAGAAATTAATCATATGATTAACTGTGAGATGGTCTTTTAATACTGTATAGACCATATATTGTTAAATGTCCTTCTTGACCCTTTATTTGCAACTTGGATATTCTCATAGGACACAAAATAAGAGACAAATCAATGCAATAAGATATTTCATCCAGTGCTTCTTGCCCTACCTTAAACTCACATTATTTTAAGTCTTATTATACAAGGAAGGTATGGGATCAAATTCACAACTGTCAGAAACCATTAAAGTCAGTGGAACTCTACCTGCTTATTCTAACAGAAAATCTGGCCAACATTCATACATTTTATTCTTGATTACCTTAACTCAATGCCTGAAACAGGTGATGTTTGCAATATAATGGTGATAGAGAAAAGAAGCTCCATATTCAAGACACTATCCAAGACAAGATACACAACCTTTAAAGACAATGAACCTTCACATAAGGCTGCAGATAGAGAATATCAAGAGCAGAGAGATTCAGAAGAGACAAAATGTCCCTGCCCCCCCCCCCCCCCCCCCCCGTCCCCCCCGTCCCAGCTCCATTGCCCTTAACACTTGGGGAGAAATTTAATGGAGATGGAACTCCTCTATCTATATGTGAGTCTACAGCTGCACAGTAACAGCCTCTTTCATTTGGTTGCCTTTTAAGTGGCGGAGCTGCAGTTTCCAATCTGTAAATGTAAAATGGAACAACAAACGCTTCCATCTGCTTGAGGTTTTTAGACTGTGTCCACCACTTATTTTTATCTGTCTTGGATGAGTCGCACTGAACAAGCAGATCCCCATCGCACATTGCAGCAGCTGTCCCAGGACCCTCTTGCTCTCTCAGTTCTAGTCATTATCACAAGAGCTGAAGCATTTGTCAGCCCATTAAGTGAAGCAAACGCCAGTTAAGATGTCTACAACACCTGAGAGCTTTTTTCATAGCTTGAACTCACAGCACATCAACTGTGCTGTGGAGGCTCTAGAGGCTCTTTGGGAAAGAGACTGCCTTTTTGTTATGAATTTACACTGCATCCTGGGTCCCGGGCAGTGATGCTGCAGCAACTGCTCTGTGCTGAAAGTAGGCAGCTTTCATATAACACCTAGGGCATGTGGTAACTGAAATTTACTTTGGAGTAATGTTCCCACTCAAGGTGAAAACAGCTCTACTAACCACCATAGCTTCTGAGGTTACTTTTTGCCATTTCAGAGGTTGTACAAGAATCTACTTGTTTTAATTTGCAGCTCTTTCTAATGGCCAAAGCAGCCCTTTAAGGGCAAGAAATGAAAGAGTTCTGAGAGCTACTGAATACTTTTCAAACTTTTTCACTGGGTCAGCACGACTTACAGGTTTTTGGTGCTTAGGGGTTTAGTTTTCAGGCTTAGACATTTTTTAAATAGAAATATTTGATGACATACATATATAGGTTGCAATTGGAACTTTAGTTGATGCTGCTATCTTAAACTCTTTAAACAAATATTTATATACAGCATACTCAATTGAGGATTTATACTGACATATTTCAAATACGATTCTTTACCTTATCTCAGTTAATATACTTGTAGACTAGCCACACTAATCGAAGGTACACAAGTGCCTAAGATGCCAGATAGGTGTCTGTTTAGGCATTTGTGCCCATCTACCATGGATTTTCCCTAACATCTTAAAATGCCTATGTTCTTTTGTAAACCTGCCCTGGAGAATGGAGCTCATCACTGGTCAGTACTGATTGTGCTTGAGAAAAGTTTTTTTATAAAAGTCCTTAATATTTTAAGTAAATTCTCTTTGCTGTTGATGTCATGTTGTAATAGAATCTGTTTTGTGCAGAGACACGGAGGAGTTTCAAAACAGTGTATGGAAAAGTCAGCAGCAATATTTATTTTTTTTTGTTTTATAACCAAGTAGAATTTAACTGCTGAATTATAATCCTGCCTGCTAATCTTCTATCACTTGTACATTTTCATAGGACTTCAGAATGTGGCAGGATTGAAATTCAGAATTCACAGTGGGCTGGGTACTGCAGTGAGAGCTGAGACAACCCCAGAGGGATTCAGCACCTGGCAGGAACAACAACAACATTCAGCATGTGGATAACAGGGAAAAAAAAAATCAGTCTCAGAAGTGGGATTCTTTTCTCACCGCAAGTATAAATCAGGAATAACTCTTCTGAAATCAAGAGCGGTCGATCACAGAGAGAAGAAAATCAGACTTTGATGTATCTAAACAGAAATCCAACATGTACTACATTTACAAAAACCCAGTTACCATTACTTTTTTCCTGCTGGAGATTGTATCCAAAACTGCCACTCACCCTAATATATATTACACAGAGATGTGAAGGCTGATGCAAGTGAATATGCATAGTCCTGGCAATCTTCTCTAGTTTATTTTGGTGCATTGCAAGACAGTCCAATATTATCCACTTCAGTATAAACTTGTCTTTTCAGCTATTTCTACAGAGAATGAAGTGTGTGCCCTCTAATGCAGTTCTACTCAACTCCATCTATCATTTTATTGACCTACTGGGAAGAAATGTCCCCTGTTTTCTAGCTAACAGATTGGGGTTCTTCATGACCACAGAGCAGAGACATTTCTGAAGATTTTTAAAAAGCTGTAGATGCTTTCCCTTTGTGTAAATGTGTGACACAAAAGAAAGAAACACCCCAAACAAAAAAACAAAAGGACAAATAAGTGTCCTTACAGGAACTGTGCTTTGCAGAAAACAGTGACATAGTTAACAAATCTTGAGTTAAACAATGATGAAATTCTTACTGTAGATTAAAAAAAAAAATACGCAGAAGGAATCCAGCACTGATGGACAGCCCAGGATAGAAACTTAGTGGCATAGGTTTTGCCAATCCTTTATTCTAGAGCAGCGGAGCCTGGCTTGTCCTTGGCACAAGGCACCATGTGAAAAGCTGCGTCACCGTATTTGCCTGGTTTGTCCATTGCCATAGATCCCTGCAGCTCAGATTAATCCCAGCTCCTTCCTGGCTCAGTCAGCTCGCACCTGCCTGGGAAAGGCTCTATGACCAGGGATTCTCCAGGACAATGTGAGACTTTCATCTCATGGGAAGAAGTAGAAGTCCCATAAATCACATTATGGCAAGCAGTCCCCAATGCATCTACAGCTCATGAAGGTCTGCCATGCAGAAGTAGTGAGTGACTGGGGGCAGTTTGTAGCTTCAGGAGATTTAGACATTGTATTAACCCAAACCATCTCCTTTATTAATGCAGTATAAGGAATATCAGCTGAATATAGAACACAAAACACCAGTTTAATATAGGCCAGTTCACTGGCAAAAGCTGACATGATATTGCACTTTTTTAGTGATATAGACCTTCTTTCAATTTGCTCTTTGTGCTCTTGCTTGCCGAAATACGTTCAGATGTTTGCTCGCTGTTACAGATTCTGCACTGAACGATGGTTTCATGAATTGAAACCATACCTTAGCTGCTGAAGTGTTTTCAAGTTACAAATGCCATTTATTCTCTCAGTGTCTTCCAAGTTTGGTGATGTATGTTAATTTTATTGCCTATAAGCCAGCTGGTCCTTGTCTGTTTCATTTGACAGATGGATAGAAACACATGACAAAAAAAGCAGAATACAGTACCTGTGCTTTACCAGTCATGAAATCCCTAGCCCAAAATGATACATCAGCATTTTTCATAAGATGATGGTAAAGGGAAACAGGGTATTAGTCTGAGTAAGCTATACCATCTATCACAATTTTTTTTGTAATCATGGTCACACCATTTCATTTTTCCATCCACTTTTCCAGACATCAAATAAGGAAAAATAGCATATCAATACTTCCCAGAGATAGATATTAATGTTTGTAGAATATTCAGATATTATTGGAAAGGGACCATTTTATTGCTAAGACTGATGAATATCAAATCAAGAAAAAGCTAGATTATTTAGATTGTCTGTACTGACTTTGTTCCTCAGATGAATGCAAGTATCCTTTTAGAGTCCTGAAATTCCAGCTTCTCTCACATGCCACAAAATTCTGTTCACCTCTTCAAAGCAATAATCTTACTTTAAGCAGCAGTCCTTAAATTTTAATTAAAGACCTTTTACACATTTTGCCTTCTCCCATTTTCATTCCCAGTACCTGTCTTTGTGATTTTTTCTAACAATGTCTCTTATTGCTACCTGCTTTCTGTCAGAAAACCGCTGGGTGAGGAATTGTATCTCCACCAGCAATTCCTTGTACAGTGGGGAAACCTGAGCTATCTTCTTACTACTGACAGAGTGAGAAACTAATTTCTGGGTTATGCCCCTATCACTGTCTTTACTATGTTTGTATTTGAAGGAAATTTGGTACAATTTGGAACTTAGAAATCAATGGTAATTGGTCTTTGTACAAATTCACTTTAAGTGAAAGACTCAATTTCATATGATACCATACTGATTGGAAATCAATTTTTACCAGCAAAAAATGTTTTTAGGCATCTCAAAACCTCATTCTTAAAGACCTGGATTCACAACCATGTTACAGGACAGGAGCATTTGTCTCTGTATACACAAAGTTTCAGACCTTAAAACTTCAGAAAAATCAAAAGTGATACGTTGATGCAAATGTCCAATCACTCAAAGCTCATTTAGCATCTATGCTGTTGTAGATTTCTGGAAACAGAACAAAAAAAATCATAGATGGAATTGTTTCAAAATCTTTCCCACTACAGATAATGTAGAGCTGCAACACAATAAATACACTGTGTAATCTTACTCAGAGGAGCAATGGCAAATCACATACATATCTTTCAAGATAAAAAATGTGTAGCTGGTTGGTAGACACACCTGTCCTCCCCTGCTGCACCAGTCTTTACAATTGCACAAGAAATTAGAGCCCTAAACATACAGACCCATGAGTTCAGGCTCTGTCTTTCCATTTGGCTGGAGTACAAACAGTAAGCAAATGAATTGCTTTGAACTCTTAGATTCTTAGGCAGCATTATGCTTCTTCATAGCAACACTCAAATAACACCATACTTTCTATGTATCTATTTGGGGTCTTACTTCTAGGTAATTTTCCATTTTGCCTGACTTCCTCTAACACTCTTGGTTTGGCTCCATCTTCTTGGAAGTATAAAAGAAAAAACACTTTTTCCTTTCTTATTTATGAGGCACGCCTTATTTTCCCCACATCTGCTGACTCTCACTGCTAAAGGTCAGTTCCTGCCTCTCCATCTCATCCCATCACCTTCTTTTTGTCTTTTTTTAAAAAAAGCCCTTACAACCTTTCCTGCATTGTCCCTCTCAGTTGGGTTGGGCCTTCCAGGAACCTCTGGAAAGATAGAGTGATTTCATCAGTCTCATCTAAATCCCATTCCTTATGACGACAGCCAAGCCCTTGATAAAATGAGTTTAGGTCAGTGCTAAGCTACTGCCTGCTGTTCTGGCCCAAGGTACCTCACAGTTTCCCATTCTCCTGCCTGCTTTCTGACTGGGCACAGCACCAAGCACAGGGTCCTGGATCAGCAGTCATCCACCTTATGGTAATCCAGTTAATAGTGGTCTAATTTAGTCTCAGACATGCCATTGATTTGGTGATGCTATATGATCTGTGTGGAGCTAGAACAGATATCTATCTCCAGATGACTTCAGTATTTTTTGCCCATAACAATACTCCTCACTCCTTCAAATCTTTTTTCTTTAACTTACAGAATACAGGTTAGGTCAATCTTTCTTTATAAGTCACACTTTCAAAACCCTAAATCATGCATTTGTTTGCCTTCCACTGCACTTTTACAAGCTCAGTCAGCAATGTCCTTCCTATAATACATTGCAGAATTGCAGATATTCCAAATGGAGTCTGACTAGTGATTTTCAAAGTGGCAGAGTAACTGTAGTAGTAGTAATACACACTTGCTTACGTTTGTGTTTCTGCCAATGTTTTTCGTTCGAGACTGTATTTGAATCTCTGGTTTCCCAGAGCAAGATAGGAACTGGTGCATCTCTGTTGCAAAAGTAAATGACCCAAGTCATAATGGTAGGGGTTCCTTCCCAAACTTATTTCTCCAAAGGTGGCAAAACCCCTTTCAGAGTAATTCACATGCCTAATCCCCTACAAGCAAGCTTAGCATACTAAATATAACCACAGCAGTGATTTTAGTTATTGTAAGCAGCATCAATATTAATCCAGTAACATTCATACCCAGTTAATCAAATGAATCCAGAGCCAAAACCTCAGAGTGACTCTAAGGGCTTCCACCCTCTTTGATTTCCTATTCTTTGGATGAGATGCACACTACAATCTCTTTCGTAAAAATCCCTTTGAGAACTTTGAAACAACTCTTCAGTACAATACTCTGGCTCAAATCCATCTCCTACAATTATATTTCACTAGCAATAGCCGCTCCTTCACAGTCTTCCCTTACCATACTGAAATATAGTCTAATATACAATGCTTAGAAACTGCTGCATTATACCTTGGAGGGGGCATCATTTTAATACTGAGGATATCGATTCCAATTTAAACTTTGTTTAAACTGATGCTTCAGAACAAAAACATACCACATAGAATCACTGCTAATGATCACCACCTCTCCCCCAAGATTATATCTGTTGATGGGTTACTGTTTGGATCTGTCTGAGATTGCTTACTCCCCACAACTCCCAAACTTGATACAACTAGGGGTTCTTCACAGCCTGAGTATGTTTGTCTGTTGAGATGGCATGATGCCTGGCTGCTCACAAGTTGGTCAGACACCTCCCTTAAGACATAAGTTTTCAGGGAATACAAAAGCTCAGACAGGAGGCCTAGATAACATTTAAGTGCCATCACTTTTACAGGAAATCCTTTCCACTGTGACAGCTCTGCCACACTAGTGTCATATCCCTCTTTACACTTCATCACGCCTGTTCACACTTTGGTGCATTGATGAATCAATTAAAGCGTTTTCTTGGCTTTTCCCTCCTCCCTTTTGCATCAGTATGGGACAGCTGGCTCAGAGCATGACAAACTCAGATTTAGATTTTCAAAGTTTTCCTGGAAGCTCATGGGAATACATGTTCCACATGTAAATCAACCCATATAACAGGACAATACTGGGATACTTCTTTGGCTCTATTTTGTTTTCTTGTAAAATTTAAAAAATGGTGGCTCTGATCTTCCAGAATTGGTAGGCTGAAAAGGAAGATCTCGTTTACTTTTCATCAGTATAGGACTTGCCACAACTACTACTATCAAAGCTATGATGTTTGGATTGTGTGATAAAAATACTATATTCTTGGGGTCTGCCCAAAATTTGGAAATATTAATGAACACATTAATAAACGTTTGTGTCATTGATACTACCATGTACATACCAGTTTAATCCATGGGCAGTCTTTTTAATATCAAGTCTACGGAAAGCCTGATTTTCAGAAATACCAAGACACATTGCCTTATCTCCTTGAAAATCAGACTAAAACCAACCACATTCTAAAGGCTTGCAGCATAACCCCAGAGAACTCTCCTTCTACTTGAAAATTTGCCCACTTTTCAGATTGTGATATGGAACTTGCCCAAAGGAAATCAAATAAGGTTCAGACCTGCTGCTCCAGTCCTGGCCTCATGCACTCATTGCGGCACTGACTCTGAAACTGGCAGGACAAGGAAGAGGAGTCTGCTCTTACAGATTATACCTATGTATATACGTGTAAACATATACACGTACATCAGAAAAATACAGTGTGAAAGTAGAGATATTTTGCATAACTAACTGAAGAAAATCTATGTCCATCCAAGTTTAGGATGATGGAAGTTCACCCAAAATGATTTAAGCCCTGCCCAAAGATTTATGAATGTCACTCAAAGCTAACACAGCAAACTGTATAGCTGAGACGGTGACATTACTACAGTACTTTTTTTCAAGTGTGCAAAGTAAACCACTAATGACTATTTGATTGTGAAATCTTTTACTAAGCAAAAAAAGCAAACTAATACACATTCTTTGAAGACAGCTATATTATCCTTAAAATAAAAGGATTTTCAAGCTATACTCCCCACCATATATGAAGTATATGCCCTTTGTAAAGATATAGGGTTTAATCCTACAGCTTCTTTCCTATGAAAGTTGTCCTTACTATCCACTAATAATTTCTCTAAATAGTGTTTACATAATGGGTCCAACCTATAACATGCATTTTTAGAAGATGGATTTTTGAGATACATATTTTATCCTAAGCACAATTAAAACCATGTTACCAATTAAAACTTTACATAACCTGTTGCAGCTGCAAAGACACATTCTGAGCTATCCCCACAACACTTTTTCAAGAAGGTAAGGTAAATGACAATTGTGTTAAAGCCTCTGTAACCTTTAATTCACTATATTAGGGATTTCCCAATTAGAGAAGAAAGCAGTTCCAGGAAAAGTGACATGTGAGTATTTACTTTCTGTTTAAAGACTTTTTTGATTAAAAGATATTGGAACAGATAACACAACAAAATTAGTTTTTGCTGTGATGGTGAGGTTAAGCTTTCTGCTGTTGCTAGGATATACTGCCCTATCACAGCCAATCTTGTCGGTGAAAATTGGTGCCTTAATTTCCCAGTGGTCCATGCTACTTCTGACTTAGGCCTCATTCTGGTTAATCATGCTGTCATTCTCACTACAGATTGCCTTTTGACATCTTCATCTGCAAAAGGATTCTACAGTAAAGCCTGACTATGGTGAGTCAATTCAGTGTTTCACTGGTGGTCGAGATTGAACTCATGGTTGAGTTTCTTGTGAAAAGAAAAGCTTCACTAAAGGATGAGGAATACAGTCATTGAAGAGTAGGTGGAGGGACAGGTAGGCATGGACCACATCTGAGCAAAATGTAATTGGAACAGTGATCACATTTGGCTCCTGGTAGCACCGTGTCAGGAGCCATTTACTTGGTTACCAGAAGAGTCAGAAGGCAGTCTTCCCTTGCTTGTGCTGGCTTAAATAACAAACCAGAATAGAGCCGCTTCTGATTTACACTTGAGAACTGAAGTGTGCATTACACTTGGTATTGTCTTCTCTCAGATGACAAATCCTTTTGAAAACTTGTTTAGACAGTTTAGACTGCTTTTTCCCCGCCCTAAAAATTAATTTATCAAGTTTTATTGTGATTTCTATTACGCTGTTTATAATGTGTAATAGATTGTTCATGTGTGATCCATTGGAATAATAGACCATCTGTATTAATGCTCTCACGAAGTTGCAATTCACGCCCTTAGCTACCTACACATTTGCCCCCTACAAGATAGTTTCATAGTGTAAGTGAGATGTAATATATACTCAATAGAGCATACCCTGCGAAGGCACGGCTGTTGTCAAATGATGCTTAAAAGGCTTTTCTGAGGATGAGTGACAGGTGTCTGACTTCAGGCTTTGCCTGAAAAGCAACATAAGAAACCTGTGAGATCCAAACAAGGTGACTTCTAGTAGGCTGAAAAAGTCTCCTATGTTATATAATGTAAGAAATTATTTCAGTTAAATTAAAATAGAGACTGTACTTCATACACAATTATATCCAAACTACATGCTTTTTTTGGTCAAACATGTTATTGCTTCCACCACCGTGTAAGTTTAATCTGTCTGCAAACTACATTAGATCCCAATTTCCATCAAAGAATATGGGCAGTTTTCATAAAAGTTATACAAGTAGAGAAATGCAACAAAACACCGTGCTGTTTTGTTATAGGTAGGAATGAACAAGAAGCATTTTAGTATTTTGAATAATTTATTGATGCTTTTTAAAAGCAGATGTGCTCTTATTAACACTGTCTCTCTGAAAGTAATCTACTATTTTTCCCACAATTATAAAAGCAGAACACTTACTATAGAAAACTACAAAGAAACAGCACAGCCAGAGTTGCAGATTTCTGTTACTATTATTTTATTAGAAAAGAGCAGAAAGACCATCTGATGCCCTTAGCACCTTCCTTGACACCCAACAGGTATCTTAGCTGTGAAGGTATCAATTGAACCAATGCAGGGAAAAAAAAATTAAAAAATCCTTACTTCTAGTAAAGCCAATGAGCTAGACTTTGCTACTTTTGCTTACAGTGACTAATACTTTCACTAGAGGCATCTAAATTTAAAATGATATTTTTTACAGAGAGCGTAAGTAATGCTCAACATAACCTAGTATAAGAACTTGAAGTTTCTAGAAGACAGAATAGCCCAAAATGAATATGGCTAATATAGTAGCTAAATAGAAGTACATATAGTTGCAGGACACTAGAACAGGGAAACAAGCAAAGAGTTGATTTAAAGTGTGGCTAATGAAGTAACTGATTTTTTTCAGAATGTATAACACAAATGAAGAATGAAACCCAAACCTCAGTATAAAGATTCAGCTTTGCAAATACACAAACTGGCAAATAAGAGGAACACATTTTTAAGAAAGCATAGAGATCTGCTTGGTCAGAGCTTCTAGCAAGGGTTTCCAGTTAATATCATTACAATCCCTCTACAAATTCATATCAACTAACTAGTAAGGACACCACTTCCATTTACAGCAAGGCTAAAACCAGTATTATCCTTCACATAAAATTACACATGCCATATATGCAGCAGTGACATACATGTACTAAACTCCAAAACCAAGTGATAAATTGCATTTCTCCAGCACCTCTGACCACCTCACCTGCACTCTGCCCACTAATCCATCTTTGCCAGGACTACCTCTAACCTTCCAAACCTATCAGCTGCTTGCAGACAACCATCATTTTTTTCAGATAATAACCTGCTAAAAAAAATGTTTTCTTCCTTCCTACAAATGAGGACTTTTCCCCCAAAATGTATTGGTCTGAGGTTCAGGGCACTCTTAGAGTACTGACAAGTTTAAAATCCAATATCTCAGAACACTTGAAGGTTAGAAATAAGTACTTTATATAAATGGGGAAGAGCTACAATTCACACACCCCTAATTGTTCAATATCGGCTTTAATAGATGTAAATTTTTTTATTTTAGTCCTGGTAGATCATAAGATACCAAATTTCCAAACTGCAATGTTGAGAGGCACAGGAAGGCTCTCAGCTCACACTTAGATCTTCTAAAGTTAATTATTCAGGTTCTCTGCCTTGAAAGACCTGTAAAACTAACTTCATAGTACTGAGGAACGTTGTTACAAAGGAATTAAAGAGAAAGGTGCACATATATGTGATCCTTAAAAAACACAAAATATATCTACTACTACAGGGATATATGCTTTATATATTTTCATATATATTTATTTTCACATCAAATCGGCTCCAAGTACAGATGAAGTCCACATAGTTTGTCACACCCTTGGATATTTTTTCATCCATGGCATAAACAAAATACCAGGAGACACTGCCAACATTTCCAGTAGCTACATGTATGTACAGACAACTACTGAAATCAAGGTCTGTGTTCTGCCTCAACAGAAAGCAGACATTTCTCATTGTGAATTTGGGCTAAGCAGCACATCCTTCCACTGTACACAGAGATAACGTTCAACAAAAACACCAATGAAACCATCACCTCCCTTCCCTGCTCTGTGGAATGCACCATGATGGAAGGATATAAGACACTATAAAGCAACAAACTGCCTTTATGTATTCCAAAGCTCTCACAAACACTCCTAAGAAAACCACTACCAGTCTCATTTCCCTGATCTACGACTGGCAAGTTAGTGTGATCCAGCAAATTGTGAGACCTCGGGAAGAAGCAGACCTTCCCACGCAGTCATACCAGCAGGCTTCTTGTCCTCCTTCCTTACTGCCCTATTGATTGCCCTCTTTCGTTTACAAAGAGCACACACTTGGGAAGGATGACAAATGGGCAAGAGTCTGCTCCGACCCCTTCCCTCCTCCTAATGCAGCAGGAGACAGGAGCCTGCGGAACAGGGTGCTGGGCCAGTGCCGAGCTACCTGCCAGGCAAAAGCAGCCGCCCTGAGCCCAGGCAGTACCCGAGGAGGGAAAAGCAAATTTGCATGTGCTGTCCCTGCTGATGCAGCTCACTTCACGAGCACCTGAGGTACTTGTACTTCCTTTTGACCATCTCTTAGGAAACATGATTTGTGCAGATACTGCATCTTGTCCTTCTTGGAATTAAATTATTATTTTTTTAAAAATCCCAATATAACTAGGGATACTGTTAAACAGAGCAAAATAATCTAGCCACTTTTGCAAGAGTTAGATAACTACCTAAATTATCTCCTCCAAACAGCTGTGTAATACAGAACTGGTAAGCACAAAGATGTGAAGATTCTTGGTTGAGAGTTTCCTTAAAGCCCTAATATTTTCCTCCTCCTTTATGTTTTGGTTTGTGGAAAGTGAATAAAATTAGTTATTCTTTCTTCTTAGCAATATTTCAAAATGACTATGATGACACTTCAAAATAATTAGGTAATCATTATTAACCATTTGCATTTTAACAGTAGTAATCAGAGTGTACTAATGTGACATTAGTGTGATACTGACAGGTTTTTAAAGAGAATTTTAAAAGACTGAAGATCAAGGAATGAGATTGATAGACTAACACTGAAGACTGGAAAGAAATCCTTTTTCCATTAAAAAAGTTTCACCATGTCTGAAGTAGTGCAGTTAACTTCCACACAGATCATTCCTGACTTTGAAATAAATACAATTAGTAAGTATCATCCGTGATAAATCAGTGTTAGGTTATAATAACATATGATGTATGGATAGTCCAAATCCTTGCTTTCCAGTGAATTTCAAGGGTTGCTTCCAGCTGTGTGTTTGTGACCAAAGCTGGTCAGGTGTGTACTCTCAGGTTTTTAATCCTTGGATTCCTGCAGGACAGTTGGTGGTTTTTTTAACCATTTGCAAGCCACACATTTTGAAAAGATTTGAAATCTTGACGATTTTCTCAGTGATTCAGGCAAGCTTAGAGAGGTCGTTCTTGTTAGGTACTATCACAGATACAGTCCTGGAGCTTGCTTTGTTTCAATGATCGTAGACAAGATGATTGTAGTATAGTATTGGTTTCTGGATTTAGCAACTATGGGTGCAGTTCACAGAATATTCACCCCAAAAAGTTTCCAGAAAGCCAAGGATGGTTGCTTGCCAGGTTCCCACACACAACCACACTGCCAAGGGCAATGCCCCGTTGCCATTTGTACTTCCAGACTTACAGCCCCACACATTCTATTTTCCAGGTAGACCCAAGTCCTTTGTGGCACACAGAAAATATTAAACTGAACACAAAGAAACACGAAAGCAAACATGAGATCCAGTCCTTAAACTGTGTGTTTTGCATATACGTAAGCACCAGCTCGTTCACCACTAGTGACACAATCCCTTCTGGCAGCTCCTTAGATCGCTGAGACAACAGTAGACAGGATGATACAATTGCTATTCAAAGACTGAGATGTAAAAATAACCCACTGAGTACCAGAATCAAGTTTTCTCATGACAATATTTCAGGTCATACATAGCTAGCATGATACAGATAAATACCTACTGGGACAATTCCATGCAGTTATTTGGTTTTGCATAGAGTCAATTAAGAACTAATGTAAGTCGCAGAAGAATGTAAGGGTGTTGGTTGATATGGTCCCCTCCAAAAGACCTGTATGTGGAGCTGAATTCTACAGTCCTTGGTCTCTGTGAAAAAAAGTTTCCCTTCAATTTTAGTGAGAGTTACATTTCCATAGGACATACTTTTCCATAAGACACTCCACACAGACCTTATTTTATCTTGTAAGGGTGAGCAGTTAACAGAGCTGGGATTCACACCTTGGGATCAAAAGAGCATACATGTTTGAAAACTGATGCTTATACTATTAAAATATCTGCTCTAGGACATGCTCTGTATGCTTTCTCGCTTTCCTCTCACAAGTTACACTCTGTAATAAAAACTTTATATTCTCAAGCTTTCTGAATATCATAAGTTTACCAGAAAACTCTGCTTTGAAAGAAAAAAATGAATATGATGAACTTTGGATGACATAGATTGACTTTTAACAGCCTTTTCTGGACCTCCATGTGATAGCAGCATTAGGCTTAGTCATAGGGGCAAAGATATGTTTAGGTTCTAAAAAAATCAGTAAGTTCTCGTTGACAGACCTTAAACCAAACAGAAGGAAGGGAGAAGAGATCCGTGACAAATAAACACATTATTTGTTAAATTGTTTAAACAGGAATTGCTTATAATTACTTATGTTTTAATGGTTTTCTAAAGGAAACAGAACAATTCCTAGCTAACATTTCACTTTATTAGAAGTGAAGAGAGTTGTAAATACACTGTACTATTATCTGTGCCTTCCTTCATGTGTTGTGGTTATGTGTTCAGTAAATAGCATCCAGACTAAAAAAACCTTGTTGTGAAATCAAGCAACATTAACTCATTAAGTCAATAATTCATGGATTCTTTTATCTAAAGTGGCAACATCACACCATCAATTCACAAAACAGCCACTTCTCCGAAGTGTATGTGATGATAATAATGGATTTTCTAACAATACACTCTCAGAGCAAGGTCACTGCGCACAGATGTGGTGGACGCCATGATCTGACCTAGGTCAGCAAAACAAGCTTTATTATTGAACCTAATTATGAACTATCAAGATAATGGCCTAGACTAAACTGTTTCCTAGGGGATTATTTAGAAACTAGTCAGCCATTTTAGGTTCAAATCTACTGTACAGTATTGCCTTCATAACTAGTGCAATTGCTGCTAGTATGTACTGTATATGCTAGGTACAGTACATACGCACACATACCACACATCCCTTTTTAAATATCCTCATAGCTGCCAAAGACAACTCACATGTGCATAGCACATATCCAAATCAAACGGAACTGCTTTTTTTGATGAGGACAGTCTAGTTAAGTGAAGGCACAAAGAAAAAGGAGGTGTACCAATCTGCATGGACATCCACTAAGGGGTAACAAACCAAACTTAGGTCTAGAGAGAAAAAAACAACTTTTAATACAATAATCTTATAATACAGTCTGATTGTAATACAATGCTAGTAAGTAAACAGAAAAGAAGCAAAAAGCATTTGGGATGCCATTGGTTGCTTTCAGACCAACTACGGTAAAACTCGTGATCCTCAATGTATTTCAAATGTATTCCTTGTGAGAGCTCATGCAGGAAAAGTATTTCATGCTTCTTACATTTCCCTGATTAGTTAAAATTAATGCATGGGATCAAAGCTGCCTAGTGTCATTTCTGCTCAGCTGAGGATATTTTACTTTTTTTCCCTCCCCCTAGAAAGATAAAGCATTTCAGCCGAGTTCATCTCCAGCCAGAAAAGTCATTAAAATATTTCCTTCCCTTGTGTGTCTCTCACTGTAATTCTCCCAGGTATATAGAACTGACTCATTATTTTATATTTCAGCTCACGTAATTATACCCAAGTTTCAGAAAGGAATAGTTCCTTGAGATCAGAGTTCTTGTTGTGTTAGAAGTGAAGCCAACCTCTGAGTATTCCTGGCAGGGGAAGATTGATTCCCTGTATGATTCCCTCAATTATTTAAAATGATCTTGGTTTTAGTTAAGGTTTTGATTCATATGATAATTAGAGACCTATTTTAGAGATGTTTGTTTTTCTAAGATCAGAGTTCTGTTGCTGTGATAAACTTCTCACCTTTAATCCAGCTTCCAGTCCCAGTGAACCAGTCAACCTGTATGAATTAACATGATGTGATTGACCCTGTACCTTGCCTGTGGGTTTGTAATGAGATCCAACCCATGGGAAAACGTGTAGGGAGAAGGGAGGGGGTGGCTCAGCCTGAAACCTTTCCTTTAACTGGTTGGCCTGTGAACCCATATGAACTGGATCTCCCACAGAAGTTACGATTTGAAAGTAACCCTTTCAAATCACACTTGGAAAGTTCACATAGCTCTAGTGCTAATACACTGGGGCAATTTGCAGAAAATTTTGTATTCCTTCACTCTATACTGACAAAGACTGAAGGTTCACAAGCTCTAGGCCAAAAGAAGCCATAAAGGAAAGCAGTTCTTCACAAAAATCAAGATAAAAGAGTGACTTAATCATACATTGATGGAAGGAGTCTTTAGGAATAAATATAAGAGGAAAGAAGGGGAGAAAAATCCTACTTTTGCAGGGACACTGCTGAAAAAGCTATTGTTAAGAAATAGAGCTTTCTCCATTTCATGTCCTGAATTAGCCAGGCTGTGTTTATTCTCTATAACGTAGATATCTATAGCAGGGCTTCCGATTTTTTATATAATAATTTGATGAAGTCTGGAGCAAGTTGAGAGTTGTGTTAGCTGTAGCTACATAGGAAAACATTCCCAGCCCTGTGAGTCACAGGATATCTTAAATCATCTGTGAAAAAAATATGTAATAATTTATATACTCTTTTTTCAATATATCAAGGAGAAAGATCAGAAACTTTCTGATTAGAATTAGATGTGCTGGTAGCAATGTTGTCACATCAAGTACAGTGTTAGACAGTGGAACTGGATACCAGGTATACTGTGTACCAGCAAAAGCACAGAAAAAATATGAAGCATTTGTCTGTTTAGCTTCTAAAGAACTGCAAACCATTATTTTAGAAGGAATTCAGGAGGAAAAATAAAAATCAGTTAAAACATTAAAAATACACAGTGAATTGGTGGAAAAAACCCCAAACCTAAGCCCCTGAAACCCCAAGGAAGAAGTTTGAAACACCAGCAAAATGCTCAACAACAGAGAACGTGAAAAGGTAAAGAAACTTAGCGAGGAAAAAAACCACACAGTCACAAAGGGCTATGGTACAGTAAAGAAAACATTGATGAAACCAGATCTTTTGAAAAGTTTTCCTAAATATAAAGACCAACTGCTCTTCATCTGAAAATAAATGAAACTATGCCATTTTACAACAGAAAAGGTCTGGCTCTCAACTTAAAAACATCCCTCAACTAAAAGCACTTCATTGTCTTTCAATAGCTCAATAAACAGAAGAAACAGTCCTGTTGTGCTACAGTCCTCTTCCTTTGCAATAGCAGGTCAGATACCTTCCAATCAGAGTTTGATTAACACTGATAAATTTGGGACTGAAGTCTTTCTAGGCCTCCAATCTACAAGATTATTTTTGTACATGCTGTACATTTACATTTCTCAGGGATCCTGGGGGAGTGGGGAGCTATCTGATAATGTCCATCTGGATATCTAAATGTGGTTTTAGACATTTAGTGGTAGGCAAAAGCAATTTGAAAGTAGAGTTTCTGTGCAATTCGACCTTCTGGAACAATCCTGCAAACAGTCCCACCCTTTAACCTCTTGCTTCTGCCCCTTTGCTCCCCACCTTGTCGTGGCAGCACAAGCTGCTGTGTAGTTATAAAGCGAATGACACCTGGAAATGATGGCAGAAAGCTGGGGAATGGCACAGCAGGGATCCAAAGGGTCAGTGCTTAATAAAGTTTTGGGGCACAAAAAATACTTTGCTTCTATAGGAAATAGAATACCCAGGTTCTGCATCCTTGCTTCTGCCATCTCAATACTTATGTTTTTAAGACAAGATAATGGCATACATTCTTTTGCACAGTGTCCTACTTTCAACAAGCTGTACACTGCTTCCCTGCCACAAGCTGCAGGGAACAGGGCTCCAGTCAAAACATCACAGAAATTCGCAAGAATATTCTCATTCATTTAATTAGACTTCAGTGTGTGTTAGTGGAGCAACATGAAAAAACTGGGTGTAGAAGGCACTTAAGTTTCTGCATTGCTAATTAACATTTCAGGAATTTTTCTACAGAAAGCTTTCAAAATTGAGATGACTCCAAAAAACATTAAGTGCAGTAAATTTCTAAGATATAAATGACAGCAGGAAAGCTTGAGCAGTCTCACCTAATTGGCAAACACTTTAGTCAATCTAATTTTCTCTTTTTTTGTGCTCGTGTACACTAATCTGGCTTTACATACACACACCCCTTTGGCAAGTAGAATTAGTCTCTTCCATAACCTCATGATACATATGTGCTGAATCAGGCCAACACGTTGCTTCATACATAAGCGTAAGCAACAAAATCAATTGTCTGGAGTATTATCTTATGTAGTCAGCCAGTGGAAGGCACTTTACATTTTGTTTATGCCTATTCCTGTTCACTGTTTTAAAATAAAACGTCTCACAATTGTATTAGCTTTTCATTACAAATCCACTACACTTCTAGATTCCCAGATAAGGAAGGAAATGCAGAAGAGACACAAATTCAGAATTTTAAGAGGCAGAATACTTCAAAACACTAAAAACTAAGTGTTATTTAATTGAATTTCAAGAAATATAAAATCTCAGTTTATTTTGATTTCAACATTAACAATAGGGGTAAAATGGAAAGGCATCAGGTCAATCCCTCAATAACAGTAAAGAGAGACTTCTTGACAGACTGGATTATACTTCTAACAATGTTCTTCCCACCTTCCTAGAGTCCTAGTTGTTCCCCAGATCCTGGCTGAAATCAACTCTTTATCTGATTGTGACTGTAGATAAGTATCAGAGTAGTAGAGTTACTAACTACAATAAGAGGATACACAGCTTTTGTGCTAATAAGCACTTCTTTTTAAATGCTAAGAGCAATTAGTCCTTTTGTGTCAACTATTGATTATGCAGACTGGTAGACAAAAACCCCACACAGCCTCATTCTTCTTTCTCCTGGATTTCTATAGAGCAAAACTGGCTTAAAGCAACTGTAAAACAGAGTGATACTCCATCTTTGGAAATCAAGAGCAGTTTAGATGTTTTAGAGAGCAGCAGAGATGGGTTTAACTATGAGTGAGAAAAGAATTTCTGATGTGTTTCTATTTCAGCACTATTTCATGTAAATATCCACTTTTGATACTAGCTTTCTAGACAAAGTATGAAGAAGGTGCTTTCACAAAGTTTTAACTATGAATAATTTTAGCTGTTTCTAATTAAAATAATTATTTTTTAAAAATTTTTTACACAGTTAATCTCCATGCATTCAATTTAACATTTGCTTTCTAAAGAATAAACACTCACGGTTCAAAGTTTGTGCATTTAGAATCATCTTCTGACTTAATCATGCAGTGCTGGCATGACAATATCCTTAACTGCCATAATCCATGACCGCATGCTTATGGAGTACATTATGTGTCAAACTACTTTGTTTATTTATAAGGCATGTATCATCAATAAAATTACTTTAGAGTGTCTTTTACAAAAAAACTTAAACAATGAATAACTGTTATATTGAACAGCACAAATGCATGTCCTTTCTAAAATTTAAGAATGCTCCTGTATATGTATAAAAATACAGTCCTTCAAAACACCGCTTGAATCTTATGATGACATCTATTTACATGGGCACTGCTAAATCATCACCAGGTTCTTAATTCATGTAAGCCAGATATACAGAAATAGTGAAAGAGTAATTACCTGGCATAGGAGTCACCTAAATTTCATTGTTAGCAACACAGAGTCAAGGGTTACAGGAGGTATTGTATTAACTGACTCCAAGCATTCAACAATCATATGACTATTCCTTCCAGCACATTTTCATCAAAATATGGGAATCCTTGAAATCCCAGAGCAAGAGAAAGGTAGAATTCAGTATCTCCATATCTTCAGTGATTTGTTGAGGATCTCTCTCCAAGACAGAAATAACATACATAGATTAAAAGAGAAGCATAATCTTTTATAATTTCATGTGAAAAGCAACATTTAATTTTTATGCAACTGCTTTTTCTTGGTTTTTATATTGCTGCACTGCTGCTTCACACAAGTGACTGAAGCTGTTTCATGAACTACTCATTGATCCCTGTGAATTTATTAGAAACACTCTGGACCTTATTATAACAGCATCCTTGAAAGACAAGAATTTTGAATGTCACAAGGAGATGTTGCTGTAATGAAGGAGAATGTAATAGGCCTTCATACACAGTATTTGAGACTCAAAAAATTTTCAAAGAGAATAATATCAGTAAGTGCCTTATAAGGAAAGTGGATCCTATACATATTGCAGTTTGAAGATTTCTTGATACAGCACACTAAATCCATAGAAGGATTCTGTTTTCACACACACATAAACATACTAGCCTGTATCATGTTCATGCTTTGGAAAGAGTATACAATTAGCCAAGAAAATTAATACAGTTTTATTATTATTTGCCATCCACAAAGGTGAATAAAGGATACTGTAGGTAGTTAGGGAAAAACCCCAGTTTTTCCCCAGTTATCCCAAGTTACACTCCGTTACCCCCAGTTTACCCCCCAATTACCACTTGCCCAGTGTGCCTTATATTTGTTATCGCGAAATCGTTATTTGTACTCTTTTTTAGAAATATTTATTATTATTACTATTTTAGCCTGTTTAGTTAAGCATAGGGAGAGGGGAAATGTAGGTAGTTAGGGCCTGGCGGCCGGAAGATGTTGTGCTGTACGGAAATATAGGACCCCTCTCCGAACAGCCAATAGCGTTTAGCTTATGACGTAAGCAGATGGAAGTGACGTTGTAAACCCAAGCTATATAAGGCCGCACCACTTATCAATAAACGCCATTTGCCATCCACCACATCGGTGTCTGTGAGCTGATGGCCCAAGCGGCCTGGTGTTGGTCGCCGTGCCGTTCCTGAGCCAGGTCGCCACACCTCCGAAGGCAACAGGATACAAACATAACGTACACCAAAACCAATAGGAACATTACATTCCTGTGAATGTATTAAAAAATGTGTACAAACTGATCATAATTTAGATTTCAGGGGGTAATTCTTTGATACTTCTGCTGCTAGCCATGTTTAGGACCTCTGCTCTAAATATTGTCTTGGGTGCCTAAAATCCCCAAGTGCTCTAGCCAGTGTCTGGACCCATATCACAAGTATTCAAGCAAAAGGAATTACAAGTATAAGATCTAACCATCTATTTAACTAATGCATAAATGTCTTCAAGGTTATGTGTTTTCAAAGCATGCAAAAGCATTGCAGTGTATTTTGGCAAGTGCCTATTAGCACATTTATTTATGAAGTCTGAATGTTTAGTATTGAGTTATTCATATCTGCATTTAAAAACCAAGTAACGTATTTATATGAATCTGCCTTATCTGATTAATGTTTTGTTTTGCTAGGATTTCTTCAGCTTGAAAATACCTTCCCTGTTATTTTGCTTTCCACCAGCACTGTTGATCCCATTACTGAAATCTCTACTCAACCATTAGGTTACTTTTTGTAAGTGCATGCATTGCTTTTGAAAGCTGTTGAACTTCCAGATTGATGACACTGAAAATGTAAGCCATTGATCCACCGTGCAAATACACTACAGAGAACGCTCGCAGTATACAGTAGCTACTTTACTGAAGAGCTATTTCAACATGCTTCAGCCCTGACCTGGGGCCCATCTCTAGAAGGGAAAAAAGTTAAGTCTTCGTGAGCCATTGAACTTCTCAGTCAGAACAGGAAAATGTACAAATGCTATATACTGCTACAGTGACACTGCTATTACTGAAAGCGTAACAAACCTCTGTCCATACCAGTCCTCCCGTTTCAAGTCTATGATCTATAGAAAAGAAGTTCTGTACCTCTTCCAAACTTCACTACAAGCTTTACAGCCTTTATAAAGCAACTTGCAGCCTAAGCATGACTTAAATGACTAAGATGCCATATAAGTCCACTACTGTAAGACTTCTGAACTTCAGAATAAGGGATCTATAAAATTTATTAAAAAAGTAAGTCTATAAACCCCTTATTTACAGGGTTTCTTAAGGAAAACTTTGCGATCATGCCCTCTAGCTGGTCCTGCAATTTTTTAAAAATGGCCAATTTCAATAAAAATTGGTAGAACAATAGAAATCTAAAAAATACTATAAAAATAGCAATTCTGTGAAAGCCAGTGAGCAGATGGAACAAAGAAACGTGTATTAGTGCTCCACACTGAAAAGGAGTGTTCAATATCCTGTTCTTGTTTCTATTCTGAGAATCAACAGCCACTTGGCTAATCCCCATATATACACCTGGCTTTTTTAATCAATATGTATGCATGCAATTCCAAATCAGACATAGCAATAGCTTTCAATAGCCAAACAGGGAAAGCAAGATGGGACTGTTGGGATACCCAGTGTTGGGAGATGGATGGGACCAAACTTCCTAAGAATCCAGCCTTTTAGTTTCACCACTGATAGAAAAGCAGTTCTTACTTCCTTACAGAACAACTTAATTTCTCAACAATTAAACAGTATCTCATATATGTTAATACTTCTTCATAGCTCATAGACTTGGGTTTCTGAAAATAAAGTATTAGTGCAAAATAAGTCCTAAATTGAATGCCTAGGATCTAGTTTTTAGATGAGGTGCAGACAAACTAATGTACTTACGCAACTTTTTTAAAAACAGATAAAAACTTGTGGATTTACTTGTAAAATGCAATGGAACAGTTTAAGAAATTACAGAGCATGTTTACCCTTTTTCTACATCATAAGTAATTTGAAAGCATACCTCATTTAATACACCAGCAAACACACTTTGGCATGCAAACCAGTCTGAAAACAGAAATCACGATAGCAAGAGTTACTGAAGACTGACTAGGAAAGCTGGATACTCAGTTTTCAGCACTGAAAAAATGAAATAGCCCAAAGAATTTTAAATTATTCCAACTTTTCTTCTGCCTATTCACCTGCATTAGACATGGTTTGTCTCACAAGTACAAGTCAATCAAATACAATAATTCTCACTGAACAATGATTTCTATGCAACCTGTAAGGTCCTGTTTCCTTTAGTTTCATTACTCCATATTAGAGGTCTCTCAAGTGACATGTTCAAATATGAAACCAGAGCCTAGTGTTCAGTACACTACTATGTCTGCTCCTCACTGGCCATGAAGCACATTGTTCTGGTCCATCTTCATTGTTTGTCCTTATTACAAGCTTCCCATAGGGCCTAAGAAGCCAACTGAATTGACCAACTCCACAGGTCAGTCCTAGCAGAAACACATAACTTTCCTTATATCACAATTATTTCCTTTCCCCCCCAAAAAGCACATTAGTAGCAATATTCCATTGGATTTAAATGAAATGTTGAAAAAAGTTGGTTATATGTAGAACACAGCCTCATACACCATGCTTATAGCATAGCATAGTATCAGTTGGATTGGAGGCAAAAATCTAGCCTCAAGCAGAGCTGAGATAAGTTAGATGAAAACATTTAACTGCACAACGACCACCAGCACAGATTTCTTGGAAGCTGAACTTCACTTCCTAATGCCTTTAATCCAGACTTTAGCATTATTCTGACAGTCAAATTCTCAAAATCCAGCTCATTATTAAGAAGCCTGGTTAGATCTTGGCAGTTGATGCAATCAGGACATGAAGACTGAATGTATACATCTTGCAAATGTAAACACTGGACCTTAATTGGAAATGTGGCATCCCTTTTGTTGAAGATACACCACGTACAGTCAGTAGCTTGAGCAAGCTTTTAAATAACGGACTATTGAGACACAACCCTGAAATGATACCATTTCTGGAAACATGCTGAATGGGACTGCCTGAAACAAGTAATAATCCTTCAAGAACAGCAAACAAATACAGTGGCTCTTGAAAAGCTTAATGTCAGGAGTAATGACATAATATAGGACAGTATAGATAAGTCAGTCTTGGCCCCACTGTCACCTTTCGGTAACATTTTTACTGCTTAGATGAACAGTAATCTGAAATGCAACAGTTAGCTGAGCAGCAAACAATCGTTAACTGAAATATGAAGGTTTCCAAGCAGATACGATAAGGAGAAAGATAGATACAAGTCCTAAGTTTTAGTAGTCCTTCATATTCTACCCAATGCATATTGGTTCCTGGAGGATACCTGCCTGTCAAACTTATTTTTATTCAGCTGTAACTCTGTGCTCAGAAAGGTACACATTCATATCTAAAGGAAAGATTCCCTCCCAAACATAAATACTCCAGCAGGCACTACCTAAGCAAGAAGCATTGTACATGTATTAGCTAACGGAACAAACTATAGTTAGTTGAATGTATCTAGACTGTAGGAATTACACTTGTCAAGCAACTTGCTTGAAAACTCACATCAGGCATTTTTTGTTGGCATGTCAGCTACATTTGATATAGTGAAATAATTTCTGCTGGTGAAGGATTGTCTTGATGTTCCACAATAGCTTTGTTTGCTTGCATAAACATATCCTGCATCAAGAGGCTATAGCCAAGAAATTAAGCCAAAGATACCAGAGAAAGGCAGAAACTTTACTCCTGAAATACTTTCAGCTTCTCCAAAGACCTACACAATTGAGAATAAGGCATGTACCTCCATCTTTCTATTCTGGCAAATCAAGTTAAGAAGGGCTTGGACAAAGGTTGAGATACAGGCATGATGGATATTTCTGATCATCTGGGAAGGGAATGAAACCAAGAACTCTAACTGCAGATGGACTTTTTGATACAGGTACAATTTACTAGTGTGTTCAGGAAAATGTGAAGTACAAGTAGATGACTGCTAGGAGCAGATTTACAATACATAAGGAAGTAAGAATATTTGTATGGCAAATTTTGGAAGAGAAATGTCATGGGACATCTGTTCCTCGAGGTAGTGGTTCTTCAAGAAGAGGAAAACTTCAAAACTTCAAACTTCAGAGAATGAAAACCTTTTTTTTTAAAAAAAAAAACCACACACAAACCTCCTGATTGCATATCAAACATTTAAAATACTTCAAAAAAAAATTATTTGCAGTAAATTCTTGTGTTATTTTCATGTCCTAACTCTTGGAAGGTGGTTGGAAAGAGGCAAGATATAACAGTTAAATTAAATGTGACACTTGAAAGAGGCGTGTTTAAACATTTAGAAGGAAATATGCATCTGTTATTTAATATCAGATAGGAATAGACTAACAATTTCCTGGAAACTCAGCAATTACAATAAATAACCACTACTGTGGGAAATAGATAAATATATGGCCAGGATTAGATCATTCTTAGATTGGGGATTTTTTTCTTGTGAGCTTTTTTAAATACCTGAAATTTCTGTTTTGTTTTGTTTTGTTTTTTTTCTCCATTTAATGCAAGTGTCCTTCTTGCTTTATGCAATTGGTTTACTAAAGAAAAATAGTAGCTTCTATATAATGTAATTTAGGTTAAATTAGTAACTTTAAAATATGCTTTTCTGTTGTGCAAATCATCTAAATCAAGGTTTACCACTAATATATTGACAATAATAATGTCTAAAATCTTTTCCTGGAATGAAAGAGAAAAAAATTCTCATTTTGATAATGTATCATGTGACAAAAACAAATTTAATTGCACTACCATTTCTGACCATTACAGTTGTTGTAGAAAGTCTTCCACATTCATCAGCTCTCTAAAGGCCCTAGTTCCTAGTCCCAGTAATGATTAGGGAGTGCTATGGAGCTCACCTGGAAGTGTTAGAGCCACTTCCCTATCCTGTCAGCACATGCAGAGCCACTCTGAGGTTATAAGCACATATTTTCAGAAAACCTTGTTCAGCATTTCCAATTAGTATAATTTATAAAAGTAAGTTTCTACTCAAGGGCAGAAGAGGCACTAAGTAGCTGTCTAGCAAATGAGATCTAAGCTCAATCTTCAGAGTGACGTTTTTCTTCAGAATTAACTTAAAACATTGTTCCTGCAGCCAAAATTTGATACACAGATGCAGAAAGATTAATGCAGCTAAACATCATAGAGATGAAGAATTTCTCTCTAATTAAAAATTTCTGACAAGATAACTGAATTACCCTTGTATTAAAGATTAATGCTTTTGACAGGTTTGATTGCTCAATATCCCCTGTAAATCATAACAGAAAGATGCTTAAAGAATTGATTCAAGCGTATTAATTGCAAAAATAAATAGTTGCTGTAGACGCTGTGATATAAGGAGTACTAATAATTGCTAAGTTGGTTTTTTTTTTTTTTTTTTTTTTTTTTTAGTATACTGCATTGGTAGAGTAACTAAAGAACTGCTGCCTCAAGGCTGTGTTTTGCAGCTTCCCCTTATGTATTAGACAAACACTCCCTGACCCATGTGGTTATGGGAATGCTGTGTTTACAAGAATAAGCTTCTTCCTTTCCCTTTGGCAGGTCTGCAGCTGGGCATTAATCCGTCCTTACTCAGCACAACTCAGAGTGTATATGCCAAATGGAAAAATCAGCTTCCAGCTGGTGGTGACAAGAACCTCTCCAAGACTAAGCCCCGAGGATTTCTTTGTGCTATCATTCCAGACTTTACTCCTCGCTCCTATTTATTTCGCAGTTATGGACTTTTCTGTCACTTAAACAACAGCGAACCCTTACTCCGCATAAAGGCATCTTCCTTTGAATCTGAGCAATATCATTTACTTCAACATGAATTCAGACATTGTTAGCTTTATATACTGCTCTGCTCGAAGCCCCAGGTTAGAAGTGTTTGAGTTTGAGTTTTCAAAGTGTTGACCTTGAACTCCAAGGAACTGTTGACTGGAAAATATTATACACTCTAGAGATTCTTGATTTTTTCATTCTTCAAGGGATGAATGACAAATCGGCTGAATATCTGAGCATAATAAAATTCGAGCTAGAACTTGTTGACAATGGTGTATTGATCCTGCCATTGGACAGGCTTAGCTTAAGAAAGAACAGAAGGTGTAGAGTTATCATCTACCTAGGCACATTTACAGTTCACAGTGATTAAGAAACTTCCTAGAATTCAAACCTTTTCAATAAAACAAATGAAAGCTTTGTCCACCTGAGGCAGGTGGCACAGAACACTTCCAGTCTTTCTTCTGCGAGTGCTACTGGCTAAAAGTATTTAGAAATTGAAATTCAATCAGAAAAATTCTGGTATTTCCTCATACCTCTCATATTTATTAAGCTTACTTATAGAAAACTTACAGAAGCAATACCAGAAATAAAACAAAATTTCTGTATTTCATTATGCAAACACTGCCTGGAGAAACAATTTTTTAAATCAACCTGCTTTCTGTTTATTCAGGCTCATCTTAGTACTCACTTTCATTTTCTATTTAGTATACTATATGGTTGTAATATTTTATATTGTTAGGTGTTTGAGGTAAAATTTAATTATGTATGCTAAAAAACAGTATAGGATGCATTGCAAATTTCATTTTCTCCTGCAGGATTTGGAGAAGTGATAGTAGCTTATGTACATCAAGTCAAATTGTGACTCTGAGACTCATAAGTTTGTGCCTGTTGCCCCACACCACTGAAAAGAGTCTGGCTCCATTCTCCTGACACTTGCCTTTAAGATATTTGCAGGCATCGGTAAGATGCCCCCTCAGTCTTCTCTTCTCCAGGCTAAACAGGTCCAGCTCTCTCAGCCTTTCCTCAGAAGGGAGATGCTCCAGTCCCCTCATCATCTCTGTAGCCCTTTGCTGGACCCTCTCCCATAGTTCCTTGTCTGAAACTGGGGAGCCCAGCACTGGGCACGGCTCCAGTTGGGGCCTCAGCAGGGCAGAGCAGAGGGGAGGGTCACCTCCCCCCACCTGCAGGCCACGCTCCTCCTCGTGCACCCCAGGGCACCGCTGGCCCCTTGGCCACCAGGGCACACTGCTGGCTCGTGGGCACCCTGCTGTCCCCCAGCAGCCCAGTCCCTTCCCCGCAGAGCTGCCCCCCAGCAGGGCAGCCCCAGCCTGTGCTGCTGCGTGGGGCTGTCCCTCCCTGGGCAGGGCCCTACGCTGGCCTTGGTGGCACTTCCCCGTGTCCCTCTGCACCAGGTCTCCAGCCTGCCCAGGTCTCGCTGAAGGGCAGCGCAGCCTCTGGGGGGGCAGCCGCTCCTCCCCATTTGGTGTCACCAGCAAAGGTGCTGAGGGCGCACTCTGCCCCTCCACCCAGGTCACTGGTGAAGGAGTTGAACAAGGCCGGGCCCAGCACTGACCCCTGGGGACACCGCTGGCCACAGGCCTCCAGCGCGACCCTGCGCCGCTGGTCACAGCCCCCCGAGCTCTGCCGTTCAGCCAGTTCTCAGCCCACCTCACTGCCCGCTCCTCTAACCCACACTGCCAAGCTTACCTGTGAGCGTGTTGTGGGAGACAGTGCCGAAAGCCTTGCTGAGGTCAACGTAGACAACAGCCACTGCTCTCTCCTCATCAACTCGACCAGCCATTCCATCACAGAAGGCTATCAGGCTGGTCAGGCATGATTTCCCCTTGGTGAATCCGTGTTGACTACTCCTGATAGCCTCCTTTTCCTCCACGTGCTTTGAGGTGACCTCTGGGATGAGCTGTTCCACCACCATTCCAGGGATGGAGGTAAGGGTGACTGGCCTGTAGTTTTTCAGGTCCTCCTTCTTGCCCTTCTTGAAAACTAGAGTGACACTGGCTTCCCTCCAGGCCTCCATGACCTTTCAAAAGATGATGGAGAGTGGCTTAGCAATAACATCTGCCAACTCCCTCAGCACTCAGGGGTGCACTCTATTGGGGCCCATGGTTTTGTGGGTCTCAGGTTCGCCTAAATGATCTCTAACCTGGTCCTCCTTGAGCAAGGGAAAGTCTTCCTTTCTCCACACTTCCTCTCTGGCCTCCAGGGTCTGGGAAACCTGAAGGCTGGCCTTGGCAGTGAAGATTGAAGCAAAGGCGGCATGTAGTAACTCTGCCTTCTCCGTGTCCTTCATCGCCAGGGCACCCACCACATTCAGCAGTGGACTCACATTTTCCCTAGTCTTCCTTTTCCTGCTGATGTACTTGCAGAATCCCTTTTTATTGTCCTTGACCTCCCTCATCAGATTTAATTCCAAACAGACCTTAGCCTTCCTTGTTGCATCCCTGCGCACTCTTGACAATGTTCCTTTATTGCTCCCAAGTGGCCTGCCACTTTTTCCACATTCTGTAAACTTCCTTCTTCTGTTGAGGTTTGCCAGAAGCTCCTTGCTCATCCATGCAGGCCTCCTGCCCCTTGGCTTGATTTCTTACTCATGGGGATGCAGTGATCTTGATCTTGGAGGAAACGATGCTTGAATATCAGCCAGCTGTCTTGGATCCCCCTACCTTCCTGAGCCCTAACCCATGGGACTCCTCCAAGTAGGTCCATGAAGAGGCCGCGTTAGCTCTCCTGGAGTCCAAGGATTCAATCCTACTTGTTTTCCTGCTTCTTCCACAGAGGATCCTGAACTCCACCACCTCACGGGCCAAGGCATCCCCCAACCAGTCCTTCGTGAATACAAGGTCTAAGAGGACACATCACGTCATTGGTTCACCACCTGCACCAAAAAGCTATCATCAGTGCTCTGCAGGAACATCCTGGACTGTGTGTGCCTGGCTGTGTTGTCTTACCAGCAGATATCAAGTCGAAGTCCCCCATGAGAACCAGGGGCTGTGATCATGAGGCTACTTCCAGCTGTCTGTAGAAGACCTCATCAACTTCCTCTTCCTGATCAGATGGCCTGTGCCAAACACAGCAGTGTCCCCTATGATGGCCTGCCCCTTAATCTTTACCCCTAAACTCTCAAGTTATTCTGCATCCACCCCTAGGCAGAGCTCGATACATTCCACTTGTATCTCACAGTCTCTCACAAAGACCACCTCTCCTTGCTGGCCCGTCTTTCCTAAAATGTATGTAGCCACCCACGACAGCATTCCAGTCACATGAGCAATCCCACCATGTCTCTATAATTGCAATGAGATCATGGCCCTGCAGCTGCACACAGACACTCTCACTCCTGTTTATTCCCGTGCTGTGTGTGTTGGTGTACAGGCATTTCAGAGAGGTAATCAAGCATGCAGGTTACCCAGGAGGGTGCAAAAGGATGCACAATAGCCATGCACAACCTTGAAGTGGCTGGCCTTCTGATACTCATCTTGGGAGGTAGCTAAGGAACGTATATCACTGCTCTGGTTGGGCTGGAAACTAAAGTTGATTGCATGTATAAGAACTAGCCCATCATTTTGACATACAGAAAACCTTAGTAGTTTTTGTTACTGCTTTTCCGGTTAAATCGACACAAATTATCTCATTTATTTGTCTGAAGAACCAGTTGCTTTATTTTAAAACTAATCAGTAACATGGAAGATGGCATTCTTGTAGTCAAGTTTCTGGTCTCTTAATGAGACTTGCACCTGAGACAAAGGAAACCAATGAAAGTCTTCAGAGTTGAACCTGGTAACAGGCACTGATATTTATATATACTGTTATTTGGGCTGTCATGTTCACAACCATTTCCACACCAGCTATTATAAGCTTGAATTTGAAGGCTGTATTTAACTGAAGAGCAATAACCTATAGCCTGATCCAATACAGATGATATCTGCCCTGTTCACTGGGGTGCATCTCTTTAGCATTTGCAGGAGCAACTGCCTGCTGCACTGATTTTATGGTTGCTTTGGAAAAAATATGCAGATACAGTTATGCACACCCTGGTGCAGGAAAAGAAAAAAAAAGAAGAAGGGGTTAACGCTGAACACTGAGGGAATAACACAGGTGTCTGTGTCATTGTGAAGCTGGTGTGAATGGGTCCAGTTCCCTAAAAGCTGTGCTATAATGCTGTATCTGCAAATGGCTCAAGGTCTTAAATACATAAGCACAAAAAGATTGCTTTAACATTTCAGACAAAGATTGAAAAGAGAGACTCCAAATAGCTTAGACTGAATGTTTACTTATGTTTTGTCTCAAATACAGATGGGATTCAGCATAGCCCACTTTGATAACAAAAAAACAACCCAATCTTGTTTTTCTTTCTTTTTTTGTGTCAATACTTGCTTTTACATACTGGCATCCTCAAAGGTACCGGAGCAACAGGCTACCTAATTTAACTTAAAGCAAGTTAAAAACAGCTGAAAGAATCCAGAGTACTGCCTTCACTTTTGATGTTCAAGAATACTTTTTTAAGTGTTTTAAATTTATAGAAGGCCTACCACAGCCCTTGGGGATTCAGATTCTACAGTCAGTGAATTGATTGAAAAAGACTGCTTTGTCAGTGGGGGCTGCATACACTTAACATTGTGGCAAACACTACCCCAAGAGTCCACCTTGCAAGATAGCTCTTATTAGAATAAGAATTTCATCATTGTATTGCATATTTTAAAACTGAATTTTTCCTGTTTCAGGTGTGATCATACCACTACTACAAAGTACACCTGAAAGCACATTAAGAGTCAATGGAGTAACTCCTATAGAATTCACTGGGCTTTGAAATCAATTTCTTCACATTGATTTCAAGTGGAGCTGAAAAAGGACTTGTGTGTGCTTATGAAGTTGGAACTGAGGGGAAAATACTGCATTTCCCCTTATTATGATAAATAAGCTCAATAAAATGAAAACTGCATCATTTTTGCAGGCAGTAGCTCAGACAGGATAGTACCAGCAGAGATTTACTTATTAAAAATTGAGCTCACAATGAACATGCTTAGATGCCTGAAGGTCTATGTCCCAAATACATGCAAATAAGAAATGGAAATGAACTTTACTGTTCATCTTTTCATCAGTATAGTATTTGAATTCATTGCAAGAGTTGCACATTATGATTATGAAGCAAGGCTTCTTGAAAACAAAATTGGTAGGGCCCTGCAGTGTGAGTGGGGCTTTTCTCCTTGTAAAATTCTCACTCCTGGGGGATGTTACATGGATACACAGCATCCACTGAGAGGCAGAGAAATCATTGGAACCAACAACATACACCTGTCTAAAGTGTTGCTTTTGTCACAGTGTATTCCTAAGGAATAGCAGCCCCCCAGCATCTCTAGTCCTTGGGTTCAGACACCTCTCTCTCTTCTAGATATTGCCACCCTTGCCTCTTTAGAAACCCTCTCTTTACAATGGGGAATCATTGTCTGAAAACTAAAAAAAAAAAAGAACTATATAATCACTGCATTTCCTGATTGAGGCATGTTTGTCACTGTCAAGGAAGATGAAGGAACCATATCTTGAAAAATGAACACAGTTAAAATATCTCATCTGTCTTGTAGTAATGTGATCATTAAAAAGGGAAAGAGAAATACTCCTGGCTTAGTGCTTTCAGTCATGCATAACTTATCCCTGGCCTACCCATGAGGCTGGAGATTATGACAAGGAGGATATGAGCTCAGTTAGGGTGCAGAGCTAAAAGAGCAGGGACTATAAAGGAAAACATTCCCCGTTATGCTGGCTTGCCAGGGACAGAAAGGTTTCTGGAGAAGGGAAACAGTTCTGTTAGCAACTAGACACAATTATCAAGATCCCAGAAAAGGTAGAAAAGCACAGTCCTAATTTTAACAAAGTGAAACAACCAAGGCATCTCAAATTTCTTCATAATCCACAATTAGGACATTAAACAACAAAATATTTTCAGCAAAGTGTTCTCATTTGGTTGTAGGAACAGCACCTGTCAAACAGTAGAGTCAAGTAATCTGTACCCTCAGAACCAGAGAGTACCAACCAACCAAAAAGTATTTTAGCATACTAAGAACTAATAAAAAAAATAATTAAAAAAAATCAAAAAAGTTAGTGTTGTTGCCCTTTATAGAAATACCATGGAATGGTAAAGATTCAAGTGAAGCTAATATACTAGGCTGACAATCTGCTTTTTTTTTAAATAATAGGCTATTCTGTCTGTAAGAATAAACTCCAGAAACAATATTCTTTTGTGACAGAAGGATTATTATTGTTTCATCTTTATTCCTTTCTAGGAAGAGGCAATTAATCTACAGCCAAAATTAAAGTAGTAAGGAAAAGCAGTCTGTGTCTAAAGAAATAAGCCAAGTAAGGCAAACAGTAATCCTTACAAAAAAGTGAACTTTCACAGACTGCAGACATGAAAGCTTTCAACATCTTCAGTCAGACAAAACCCTAAAGACAAGTGGCTTTAATCCTATGGGGAAGCAGAAGATCTCTGGGGAAGCAACCAGCTTTGTAGACCAACAGCAGAGCTCTAGGGAAGCATCACTCTCCTCAGACAAGAAAACTGGGCCTGAGGGAATCAGCAAGGTTCTACAAAGGCAGAAACTTCTATAGGCAGCTAATAAAATCAAGTCCATACACATGAGCACACACGCAAGAAGTTTAGTCTGTAAAAAGGACTCATTAAAAATAGCATTAGTCAAAATCCTTGCAATAGGATCTTATATACTTTAAAAAACCCACTCTTTTCCTGGAATTCTCTTTCCTCTGTTTTCCTTGGAAGCATGTTATTCTTTGGAAATAATTAATTCAAGATGACTTCCTCTGGTTTCTAAAATATTATACCAAACTTACTTCAGAATAAAGAGTATTACAGACAGAAATGTTCCATGTCTTCCAATTATAGTGTCCCCTGCCCCCTGCTTATTTCTGTGCTTGGCTAGTATTCAATTACGTACAAAAATGTAAGGTTTATTAACCCATTTAAAATTTGTTCAATAGTTATGCTTGCACAACATTGTCTTCCTCAGTGCTGGAGAAAATTCAGAGGCAGGCGGTATCAGCGTTCACCAACCTCCCTAGGTCTGCCTCATGAATCTTTCTAGTAGAGTACAATTTGGTTAAAAAAAATGTTAAAAAATAAAATCAACATTTCTGTTCAGTCTGACTCAATGATTACAAAGCAGTTTTCATCTGGATTGAACACAGATTCAAAAGTTTTGTTTATTAGCTAGTAATAGGTACACAGGGTCAAAACACAAGGCAAATTCACGGAAGGAGAAAAAAAAAATTCCTTCGGGAGCTACTGAATAGAAAAGGTACCACATTAGCCTCTCTAAGCTACAAATCACAGCAGGATAGATCAATTTGGTGAAGTATTACTGCATGCTTGCCCTGTTGTGGTACTTTCTTAGGTATCTGCTTTTGGTTTCTCTCAGACCAGATAATAGGTTCAGAATCACCTCAAGGCTGTCTTGGTATGGCCATTCTTGCATTTCACTATGTCTCAGTCAATCTAAATTAAATGGACAAGAAAACAGTATGTTTTTTGCTTCCAAATTGCAAAGAACCATTTCTTCAGCACATCATTGTGAAAATTAATCACTTTTGCTGGTAAAGCACTAACAAGCTCTTTGGTATTATTCACATGACTACTATCTAAGGTGAATAATTGTGGAATTGGGACATCTGCCAGCTCAGAAACTCTGTCACTTTTACTAAGTATTACTTTACTTTGCAAGTTGACCTGTAATGAGATTCTGATGGGGATAGGTAGAAGCTTTTCAGGCAGCATAATTCAATGATGAAAAATGATGGGTATGAAATTACATTTCTTTCATATCATTCTCCTGTTCCTTCTACTGCATGCCTGTAGCTTCTTTATTTAAACTCTAGATAAGGATTATATTACAACTTAGGGAAATAACAAGCAGAAAAAATTGACCATCTGAACAGTAAGACATGCAGCACTAAATAACACAGGAACATTCCCCTTCCAAGCTTTCCCCAAAATGCAATTTCTGAAAATTCCATTGCCTGGAGTTTCACATAACTCCCCTAACATACCCAAAGGCCTACCTGCCATCACTGCCCAAAGTGTAGAAGCACACACAGCGAAACTTGGGGACTTCTCAGGGAAGAGCATGTGTTGGCTGCTGCCCACTCTGGTTTTGCTCAGGGTCTGGTGGATCTTGATGTACCCCAGAAACTGACACACATCAGGATGAGCAACGTCAGATGAGCAACATCAGCTCAGCAGATCTTCATATTAGCAAGGACTCATCTTAATAAGCTGCCTGACATCACCATCACGCTATGTTTCCTAAAGTACAGCTGACTCAAAGGCCAGCTACCTATTTAATGTCAAGGTGGTTTAAAACTGGGGAAGGAGGTTAATTTTCACTCCTACCACAATGTTAAGTAATGCAAAGGAGAAACATGATTATCAGCAAGAGGCCAAATTAATTTTCTTCTAACCATTACCAAACTACAAGAAGTTGGCTTTGAAATGAACTGAAGTGAAAATGCTGGGCAGGTAATTTATTTCCAGTTCTCTTCCAAAGCCTAAAATGATTATATATACAAATCAGAAATTTCCATAGATCTGAAAACCACAAATTCTATGCTTTTTCTCCTCATATGAATGGAAAAGGAATGCTCCATACACCATAAAATACAGCAGGAACTGACCCATCTCTTCTCAGAAAGTCCCTGCCACAATTATTGGCTTTTGCTGCCTTGCTGGAGTAGTGACCTGGGTGCCCTTTTTCTTGAGCAGTGTTCTTACTGCTAGAAGCTGACTAGCATAAGGAGCCATATTCCTTTCTCCTTAGAAGTTAGATTCTAAAACCCACAATAAATACAAGTGCAAGAAATAAATATACCTGGTAAAAGGAAACAGGAAAGATGTTATAGAAACGAGTTTACTCAGGTACAATTTCCTGGAAATATGAATACAGGCAATAGGACAGTGAAGGTGTGAGTATTTCAATTACTAATTATGCAAACAACAATGACAACTGTCTCCTTGTCAACCAGGTCATTATTAGCTTTTTGCTTCAGAGCAATGTGAGATCTCCAGAAAAAGCAGTGTATGACAGCATTGTGGCCTTTTGTAGGAGGTGGAAAACACAGGACGTTTTGAGGAGAAGACTTTTTTTTTTAAAGCATAGATAGATCATCTTTGGTCCCTTGATTATTTCAGGGTAGTTCCCATATTCCATTCTTTGTCCAAAAGGAACACATTTGGGCTGGATGCCTCTACCTCTGTTCACCCTTGGCTCTGCCAAAAAGTTAGTTTTGTGTTGCAAGCAATTGACCACAGAGGAATAGGCTATCAAACAATTGATTCCTCAGAGCTTCTGTGGCCTCAAACAGGTTTAGAAGGGTGCTGAAGCAAACCAGAGTTTAATGCTGTCCCTAATTCTGCGGCTCAAGTCAAGATGAGAGGCAGCTTTATAGGCATTTACAAATGTATGTGTAGGGACTCATAGTTGAGGCCTTGAAGAACATACTCAGTAGCGTTATTCTCCACCCATGTTGGACAGAGTTTGTGGTACATCTTTTGTTGAAGGGCACTTCCCATTCCCTTTCAAAACCAAAGAAACAGCAAAATTTCCCTAAAACCTTATTCCTTTGAAAAAGTCCGACTTCTTTAAAATGCTAATACAAAACACATTATCATTCTAAGACCAATGAGTTCTGTGACCGATTTTCATTGTCTCCAAGAAAACATGACAGATCCAGTTGTAAAAATTTCTCAATGGAAGAAAAAATGATAGATTTCCTGACAAAGCATCTATTTTAAAATTTACCAGTTTATTTACCAAAGTCCTTCAAAGAATTCAGTTAAAAGCTCTGTGGCTTTGTTTTCTAAAATAAGTAAATCGATCACACCACCAGCACAATGTTCTAAGTGTTACTACACTTGCTAGCAACACCGTTAGAGGATGCTCTGACAGTACTGATGCCAATGACCTAAAAGTGCATTAGCTCTTAAGTTTGTCTAGCATTCTTCTGCTGTGCAGAATAGCAAAGATTCACCTAAGGAAGCCTTTCTGTGTCTGTTGCTCAGAGGCATTTCAGAGTACTCATCTCACTATCTCTAGGCTCTTCTTCAGCTATTAATGATTTCAGTAAAACATGAAAAAAACCTGCAAGAGCTCAAGGCTCTTGTGATTGATAGAAATTTTGTTAATGTACGAATTAACTATACATGTGGTTTTTAAATTCAATTTAAGCCTGAAAATCTAACCTTGGGGGTTTGAAATAATGGGACATTAACTTCACTGCCTTTTACAAACTACTATGAAACATAAGTAAATGACAAAGATGAATAAAATCAGAATGATAAATGTTTTATAGTTGGTATTTTTTTAAAATAATGTTATTGCCATCGAAAACCTAAGTGAAATTAATTCGGTCATTTCAGCTTAGTCCCTCGTGGACAATAGTCCACATTTCAAAAGCATCACACAATTTGGCAAAATTGGCAGCTTCGGCTCAGATGTGGCTTAGGGCTGAGTAAGCATGCAATTCCCCTAGTGAGAGTGCCCCTTTCCTCCAGGGTTAAGGTCAATGGCTAGTCACTGTGGGGTAGAAAGGCTGATATTGTCTACTTGTATTCCTTTCAACTACAGAGCAGAATTTCAGCTGCTGGTGATGCACAGCCTTCCAGTGCCACCAAATATATTATACACTTCCCTTAAATATACATGCACCTTTACTCTCTTCTGCTCTCCCAGATAAAACACACACCTTCCCTTTCCAGGACAGATAGCCCTTCAGTCAGTTTTATAATCCTTGTCTTCCCCCTCCTCCCTTTCCCATTCCACAGTCATATTTCACCTTATACTAGATTTAAAAGATTGCCCATTCTTGACCCAGAATACAGCTGGGCAATATACTAGTTTAATGGCAGGAAAACAGGGGCATCAATGGAAATTATAGAAAATCAAATTGAACAGATGTCAGGAAGCACATCAGGCATTGTAAATGTGAGGGATGCCCATCAGACAAGGTTATGGAGGTGAAAAAACAGAACACGTAAAAAAAGCAGAACAAGAACAAGAAAACCAGCCCTCCCCCCAGCTGCTAGTGACATGCTTTAACTGATGCGTTGGGAAGGTTATTCTGTGCCACCCTTCAAAGTGACAATGAAATATACTGGATTATGTGATTATAAAATAAGACATACAAGTGTTACAATAACATACTAATGTTACAAAAAACTGTCTCGAAAAAACCTTAGTCTCATTAAAAGTTAATGGATATTTATGTCCAGCCCTGAAAGTATTAAGACACAGGAATTTTCCACTGATTTTAACCTACAGAAAGCTAGGTTTTTTTAAAGGTATTCAGACATTTAACACAGTAGATTGTGCCCAGTGGGATTTTTAAAAGAGCCTAGACATGTAATTCCCATTAGTGACAGTTTTGAAAAGCCCTCTGTCATCTCATCAGCATTCTCTGCCTGTAAATAACTTTACAGGTCTGACTCAGATTGGAGATTTTTCTGCCTTTATTGGTACATTTAAGGAAAATAGTAGAATCAGTTTCAAATACTAGGAGGACACATGAACTTCTGCTTTCCTCCAGATCAGACAACTCCATTCGTTGAAATGGTATCACATTAGGTCAAGTTTTGCTTTCCTTTATCCTGCTAAGACAAAAGTAACTGGAACAGTAGATGTTCTAGGTCTTCAGAAAGAACAAATAAAGCTTGCTTTATATTTTGAGATAACAAATGTCTCACTGAAGGTAGTGTTTAATTCACAGGGTATCTTTTTTTCCTAAGGCTGCCAAATCACGTATTGTTGTATAGAACTTTCTATTAATACTTCTAAAGTTTTTTTAAAGAACATGCAATGCACATAAGAATATTTTGCTCAGTCTGTCAGAAACTGCACTAATACACATATGACTGGGAAATTATTTAAAAGGCTTTAACAAGAAACACTATCTTGGCCAAGTAGCTTTTAAAATATTCTTCTGTTTGAGCTACAGGGTACCCAGTTGGAAGGAAGGTAGACACTGAAGACTGACAGCCCTGATGAGCTGAAAGCAAGCAGAGCCAGAGCATCCCTCTATCCACACAAGTGAGGGATTTCTAAACAGATCAGAAAAATCTACACTTATTTTAGGCTATAAATTTGTACCTGAAATCCATGGCATATAACTACCCGTTGTTTGCAATGAAGTTCAGGCACAAGAGTATAGAAGGGTCCTGGTGGCACTGAGCACAGGGTAAGTCAGAGTGTTTTCAATGTCAATTAAAAACACACAAATCACACTTTTGCCTGGAAAGGTACTTCCTACTATCATCAGCCACTCCAATACTGCTCTTGCTGAAAAGGCATTTCAGTTTCTTCATATCTGGGGCGGCACTGTGTGCGTGCTTCTCATTTCCACTGCCTATAGTCAACTGCCCTTGACCATGACTCAGCCAGTTTTTACCAAGACAACAGTTCAATGAAATATGTACTTAGTAGTTTCAGATGTTTCAGCATAATGAGAGAAAGAAAATTTAAAAAGAAATGGAAAAAACGCAAAAAAACTTTGCCAGCAGACTCTGAAGCCAACATTTTCAAACTTTTTATCTAAAGCCAAAATGCTTGAAATTACTAATGAAAGTCTTCCTTAATTGAACATGTGAAGTTACATGCAGCTCAGACCTCAGTAGGAAGTGATGGTGCAGAGAATATCAGGGTTTAAGTGCACTAAGTTATCCCAGAACATTTCCCTTTCTACTTGCTTACAGTTAAAACTAGCTTCTTGCTAGAAATGAGACTTGCCAAAACCAGGATGTCTGGCAGATCTCATCTCAGAAACCAGCATGAAGAAAAAGGTTCTCAGGAGTGTAACTTTCTCCCTATCAGGTTCAAAAATCTGCAAAAATGCCTGTTTACTATCACAAGGTTGAATGTTGCTATGAAATCATCTTGTCCATCATTTTTGTTCATTACTTCCAGTTCTTAATTGCTTGGACCAAGCCAGGCCAGCTCATCTTTAATTGGAATAAAGAGTTAATCTTTTATACAAAGGACCCAGCTGAGTCTTTGTATGTGTTTGAATGTGTAAAGGGCTTTCGGCAGTTTAGAGTGTGTGTGGTGTTAGTGGGATTTAGCTCATTAGCAAACCACAAAGGCTCTGCTGACACTATACTCTGGGTAAAATACATGAGGCCAACCTACACCCTGTGGACATGTACAGCATAACTACATAATAAACAGGCATTTATTAATAATTTTATCTGTCGCACATGCAGAAGGAGAGGGTGAGAAGTCAAAAGCTGTCATATGTTGCAACTAAAGAGGCATAATTAAAATGATAAGTGTCATGTGATTATAACTCTTGAAGAATTAATCTAGCATAAAACAACAATGGTATAAATACAACAGCATATGTTCCAAAAATTAATTTCACATAATAGACAGCTGATGTAAGCACTTAGACCCAATTACGTATGGTCGTACAATAGCAGCTGATGCAGGGAAAATCCCTTCTATAGTGTACACTGGAATAATCCCATTATAAAAGAATGGATGGAAAGACTCCTTTTAAGTCTTTGCACTAGTGTGTATTTACAGAAAATTTAGAATTTGTGGAAATACTATGTAGCTTTAATTCTTCCTTGATTTCTTTTCAAGCTTTAACTTTTTAAACCAGATAGTTTCCTTAGTATCTCAGAACATTAGCTGTTCTGCAGAAGCAGGTTTTGTGGTGACAGCAGTTACAGCCTACAGATTTGTTTAACCTCAGTTTTAAATAATTTATGCTAGTTGTTTCATTTAATAATTTCTACTTTACTCAAACAAGACCTGATTCCTAGTATTGTTCTATCTGATTCTCCCTCTGAAGTTAAATGAAACAGAATACTACATACTGCAGAGATCAGAATTTTAGAGATTTGTCATATAACATTCATTGATTGTTAATCTTGAATATTTCTGTTTTACTTACATTAACATTTTAATACTCTGATTATTATTTTCCTCATAGTGAAAGCTTGAATAGTTTATACCTAAGTGAAACACATTGGTGTTTCAATTCACACTGATTATATGCACATGAGCTTTGCTCTGTTTGTCTATTGACCTCAACTCTGGTTGCGTGCAATGCAATGTCACATCCCAAGTTTCAGCTTGAGAGCACAATGTGCATCCAAAATTTTAAACCTGGAAGCACTGATAAGAAATCAGATGCACACAGATTACCTCCTGACAATGACAGAAATAAACTTATTCCAGAGAGAAACTGTATTTATTGATTAAGTTTTGGCCCTGAAATCACTTTGGATGCTTGTAAGGTCAATCAGAATGACCTACCATATGTTTCAATAGCCTTCTGTTCTCTTTCAAATTATGCAACTTTTAGTTATGAAGCTGGGAACATAGCTACTGCTACCACTGACCAGTGGCACTTCACATGTTTCTGCTTAGAAAAGCTAAAAGCAAGTTTCATTCACTGTGTCTCTAGAGTCAATATACTAAACAAGAGGAAAAACAATGGAAGTATTATAGCACTGCGACAGGAAAACAATGTTAGATACTCCCTGGAATTAATGTTGAACTGTAAAACAATAGTATTCTGGGTGCCATGCTAGGCAAAACAAATTCAGAGGTAGAAGCAAACATGGAATTATCTATTCAGCTGATCACATAAAAGTATGTCTAACAAAAACCATTTAATGAACAAAGTCTTCAGCAGAGAGGTAAAAAAAAAAGAAGTATGATGTGTCTCAAAAAACTCACTTGCAATGTATGCTAGTTGTTCTTTTTATTGGGTACCTATTTTATTCTTTCAGTGTGGTGAAGAACGAGGAATCCCTCAGCTAGTTAAACTGATTGGTAACACAGTTCTTATAGACTAAAGACACATCTGGACTTTGATAGAAACAGCAAGAGGAGGCCAAGATTTTAACAACAAGCAGTATTTGTTTTGTAGACAAATTACATTATGGCAGCAGTTAGCCAATAACTGAATTGCGAGTCCTTTTTGTGAAAGTAAAAATACAATGTTATCTCTGGAGAACAATGTTTTGTTGGCTTCAACGAATTTCCAGGTGGAAGCTGCAGCCAGGACCCAGGTGTGCTTTCACCTGTTACCTATGTAGAGCTAACCCTTAGAGGTTCACAAGGAGAAAGCAATAGCCATTGCAGTCAGGGGGTGCACTGCACCACAGGCAAGTGTCTTATAGCTTAGGGACTGGTGGATTGAGACTGAAATAAGCAAAATGAAATAAACGACCAAAAGTACCATGGCTTTGTTTTTTCAGAACATGATATATTTCCTATCAGAAGATGAACAAAACATTTTAGGGGGAAATAAAACACATGAAAGAAAAACAAAATTAGAGAAGGGCAAACACTAATTGCTTACCTGAAATAGGAAAGGAGAGCTTCTGTTTAAAGTTAATGCATTTACCCAGATTTTGAAATTTCACTTGACATTTAATTCCAGCCATTTGTAAACTATTGATTAAATTAAGGTTCTGAAAACATTGACACAGGCAAATAACAAAATACTACTTTAAGAGACTACTAGTTCCAAAACAAACCTTCCTTCCTGAAGGCAACCGTTAACAACTACATTCTCTTGGGAAAGCACCCTACAAATGCCACTCCGCCTCCATTACAAAACTATTCCAACATCCCACTTCTGACAAATTGTGCAAGTTACTCCAAGGCAAGAAGCCACACAGAAGGTCTATACTCCAGGACAAGGCGCTCACAAAAATAGCCCTTTAAGACTTAATTTCTCTGCAACCTCATAAAACACTGGATGAACCAACGGATTGCTCTAATGTATGCCAACTGGATTGGCCCCTTGGGGACCCATTCTGCCAGGAAGGAATTATTGGACATTGCTAATGTCCTTTCTGCTCCTAAAGATGCCTCTAAAGAGCAGACCTCTACAAGGGCTTGTGTACCAGTACAGCCTGCAGTCCGTGAACTTGTCTTTACACAGTAATAGGATGTCCCCATGAGTGGGATGAGGAAATTAACTTCAGCCAAGGATCCGTATCAAGTCCTTCAATTTTCAGCTAATTTTAGTTCAATAGACTCAAAACAGCTCATTATCAAAGGGCAGAGGGAGTTTTTTCCCTATTCTACCCTGTCCTACTCAGGATTTCATGCATGCAATGGTGCACTGGATGGCTGTGCACACAAGCGACCTAGCAATTGGTTTGATCATTTAGTGCTTCAGCTACAAAGCTAAGGTGAAACAGCATATAGGTTTTTATGAATGAAATCTTATCTTTATCAAACATTTGGGCCTAGAAGTAGTAACAGCTGTAACTAAGTGAACATTATTAAGAAAGGAAATAACAAATAGGGAAGTATTTGAAGTTTTGACCTTTCACCCCTGACACTATGATTCAAGCTAACCCTGAAGACCTGACTATGATCTATCAATGATTTCTGGTTTAGATCCCCAATAGTTAATTTGTTTCATGCTGGGAGAAGTTGCTTGATATGGTTTAAAAGTAGGCTATTAGTAATGGCACATTACCTATTTGTGCAAAATCATGTACATAAGCTTGCCTTAAGCACTGAATAAAATAGCAACATATACACATATTACAAGATTCTGGGAACACTAAACTGAAAAACAGATTTGAATTTTGAGAATAGGAGTTATGCTAAATTATTTTTCTCAGTAGAAAAGTCTTGAGCAAATGAGCAACAGAGTGTTATGGGACTTCATGGCATTAAAATTAAAGCAATATCTGATGAATTTACAAGTACTGGACACTTCAAAGGCTGCTTTATTATATCTTTCAAAAATATTGCTCTATTAGAGATGCATTTAATCAGAAGGGTGACATTACTCAGTATTAATGAAATATAGCAGACACCTGAGGATGTACATGTCCAATTTTAAATGAAATAATTTTTTATGTTTCCATGGATAATAAAGAACATTCCCTCTGAGTGGGGAAAAATGCTAAGGAGCCAGAGGTTATGGGAGGATCATTTAGCGATGTTATAAAAATCCTGGCAGCACTAAAGTGATACTAAGTAGTACATGCTCTCTTCTTTCTTAATAATTGTAGAAAGGCTACACACCAGAGCTTTATTCATGCAATTCACTTGATTTCCATTTAAACTGAACTTTTTTCCTTGCTTTTCCTCCAATTCTGCTGTCAAGTAAATACTTATATTTTTCTTTGGCTACATCATAAAAAAATTCACAAAAGATCTAAATACAGTAGCCAAGATGAAGGGATAATATTATATTAGCAGTTGCCACCTTTTAGCTGTTGTTTGAGAACAAGCCTGAGAGAAAAAGGAAAGGTTATTACACTTGGACAACCTTAATTCTTCAGGGAAAGATGCACAGTTTAATAACAGCAGCCAGCCATCTGCTGCTCCCAAGGTCTGCATGCAGATGGAGCAGCCTTGCAATTGTGCCAACTCAGAGGCAGAAGATATCCCTTCTAGGCCTGTAAAAAAACCCCTGCCAGGACATAATCCCTTCTCACCAGCAGTACGGGCTCAAGCAGCAGTGGGACTCTGGGTGCCGCTGCTGGGATCCCCTAGTGTTCACTTCACTAATGTGGCTGCATCCAGGCTGTAATTTCACATTTAAAAAGCCACAATAAGTTGGATTTCTTTTCAAAGCTGTGAGTTTAAAGACACCTTAACAGTTTCTTATTACCTGCTTAAGTTTAGCAAGTAAGTATTTGTGTGGCTGAGTGCACAACAGCTGGAAATGGAATGTTATAGAAAACACATGTACCTGTTTTCCTATAATTTTATGGGTCACTACAAGGAAAACAGGTGGCAGGCTAGAAGCCCAAACATGATGTACAGGCACAGATCTGGGCCAAGGGTCCAGGAATTGACAAGTTACCACTATGGAGAGACATGAACGTATTGGAGATAGTCCAATGAAGGGCCACAGAGATGACTGACAGATTAGAGCATGTCTTCTATGAGGAAAGGCTAAGAGAGCTGGGATTGTTTATCCTAGAGAAGAGAAGGCTCAGGGGGAATTTTGTCAATGTATATATATACACCTGAAAGGAGGGGGCAAACAGGACTGAGCCAGGTTCTTTCCAGTGGTGCCCAGTGGCAGCACAAGCTGCAATAGGTACCAACAGAAACACAAGTGGGTTCTGTCTGAACATCAGGAAACTTTTTTTACTGTGAGGGTGACCTAACCCTGGTACAGATTGCTCAGGGAGGTGATGGATTCTCCGTTCTTGAGATATACACAAGCCATCTGAACACTGTCCTGGGCAACTGCCTCTAGGTGGCCCTGCTTGAGCAGGGAGGTAGGACCAGAGGTCCCTTTCCAACCTCAACCATTCTCTGATTCTAAGAGTAATATATCAAATTGTTAAAAAAGCTGTAAGTTTATATTAATTAGGAACTCAGTTTTCAGACACTGAATCTTACACACCAGATGGCAGATGTAGAAACTGCTTATCCACCGAGGCATTGCAAGTTTACCCATACAACCTCCCAGAGCTTTTTGATGCCAATATTTCCAACCCAAGTACACACAGCAAACAGATCATACACACTCTGTAGGCTGTAAGTAGAAAAAGGTTTAATTGTGGCTTTCCTGAAAGCTTTCAGCTGGAGTCAGTATGTATTTCTGAGAAGATAAGAGCTAAGGGTCACAGCCTTGCTTTATTTCCCCTTCCCATAGGTTTCCCACAGAAATACTGTAATTTTTTTTTGCCATGTTTATACATAGTGTGAGCTCTGCCAGTGCATCAGCTGAAACAACCAGTGGAGTATGGGAAAGTGGAGCTAAGTATCCATTTGCTTATAGAGCTCCCACAGCAGCTGGGTTGTGGGTTTTTTTTTTGTTTTGTTTGCCTGCCTTTTTTTTTTTTTTTACCAGCAGCAATGTTGTTGAGGATGGTAAAGGAGTAAGAAGAGATTTTTGTTTCTTACACTTTTGCATCAGTATGCATTACCCTGTGTACTGTGCCATTCAGAGGCAAAGAAACTCAGAAATGTCAAACTTCTGTGGAAAACTCAAAGGAAAGGGGAGAATATATGTTTATTCTCATCCTTTAAGGCTTTTTTACTAGCTAACATCAAATAAAGATCACCATAATAATGCAGAATGTGAATCTGAATTGATGGAGAGAACAGTAAGAACCTGTGATACTTAAGCTTGTGTTTTCCTGCTGTTTGCTCTAACCCTTACAGGTGTTTTGTAAAGAGGATTTGGAATATGCTACTGTATTCTTATCTGCTGTTTGAAACAAAAAGGTGTAAGTAAACCTCCATTTTTGAAGGATGGATGCCAACATGAAATGTCACATTGCAACAGATTAAAAACCAATCGCTGCATACAACACCAAACAAAAAATTCATCTTTTAATATTGGGTCTGAAATTATGAGCCTAGCCACTTAACAGAATAGCAAGCATAGCATTCTAGGAGTAACAGAGGCTAGTGGAAGAGTTGCAGTTAAGTGCTCCCATGACCAAGCACTGGAACAACATCTTCCTGTAGATCTGGGAAAGAACTAAACAAAACCTCTCTTCATTTTGTGCTGTTGCACTTCTATAAAGTGCTGATGATTACCATTGCCTCCTGCAGACCGGAGCGATATGAACTTCATCTGACATTCTGAGATAGTTTTCTAAGTCAATATTACCATTGAATGGGACCCATTGATCAACCAAGTGAAGCAGTAAAAAAATGGATTCCAGCTTGAAGAAAAATTAACTTGGGAAGCTGCAAGCCTGGCTTGACCTGGCTTGGGAAAGCTGAATTCTTTGACTGGGTTTAACTGCAGCCTGCACAGCCAAGTAAACTCCAGGCAATTACAACCTAAATTTAGCAGCATGCTGTAGTTAAAACAGCTTCCAGACAAAGATTTCCACTTAGTGGGGTCAGTAGATGAAGCTTGACCTGGCTTGAGTAGACTGAGCCAATGACAGGGTTTGATACAGTTACGTGGCCAAACAAAACCCTACTTAATTAGAGCCTTGCCAGGAGCTTGACTTTCTAATGAGAGGTTGGTTGTAGTATTAACTGTTTCCCTAACCTCTCTTGCCTTTTGGTTTATCACACTTTAATGGAAAAGAATAATAGATGAGAAGGAATGAGGGGAAAGGGTGTGAAGCAAAGGATGGGACTACATCCCAGCTGGTCCAGCAGAGCTCAGTGGCAGAAGTACATTCTAAAACAAGAGCTGCTCTCTGTAATAACTGTCTAGATCTGCCTCACAGACAACACTGTAAAGCTTTTTATCATACCTTTATGGTACACAGATGGCTTGTTCCTTCAAGCAGCAGGGAAAAAGGTCTATAATAAATCATCACACGGGGCTCCTTTAAGATGAGTATGTGATAAGTATGGTGAACTAAGGCTGAATTCTGGATAATGGTAGCAAGCTGGGAAACAAATAATAGTTATATCGCTCAAATTATTGCATCCCTTTTCATAACCAAAAGTGCACAATAATAATTAATTAGGAACATGGCTATTTCTTTTTATTGTTTTCCTGCTCCAACTAACTTTGAAGATTACTACTAATGACCAAGAGCTGTTCTCAGGTGAAGCTGTTTATTCATATCCCACTGAAAAGCACTGTAGGCCATTTATTATCATTTAATCAAATGAGCTTTCCTAAACCTCCTGTAATACTATCCCTAACCAATAAAACCTAAAAGTATTCTAGTTTCAACTCTTGTTTGACTTCACTACACAGTAGAAGGAGATTGCAAGCATTAGCAATAGCGTAGCTCCCTAGCTATAACATAACTGCCACTCCACCAACCCACCCCTGTTTTTATACAACAGACACTGGACTAGAGATGTTTTTTCCATTTTGTATCGTTACTATATTGTCTTCATTACCATAGCACCTAGGCAGTTTTCATTAATATGTTGTGACACTACTAACTTACCAATGCGGTTGGTTCCTCTGAGCATCTCCCAGAAGAAAGTTGTATAGTCAACTTTTGTATGCAATATGATTTTTTTTGTTCATTATTGTCTCACTTTTGCAAGAGGGTAACAGTTTTCTATTAGCCTGCAGTCTAAAATTATTAATAAAGTGCTTTATCAAGATTACACCACATTAAAACAGTGGGCACGATTACAAAATATGGTTGAAATTTTTTATGCGTTTCTCAAGCTGAGATTTTAAAGACTTTCCCCTCAAATTTAACTGGCTCCTCAAAGTCAGAAGAGGCATCCTAGATTCATCTTTAGATGTTTCTTTTACTGCAATAATTGCAGTAACAATCTCTACAGAGAGGGGAGTTCGTTATTCACATCTACAGGCTAATCATTGCCCAAAACAGATAAATGACAGCATGTGCTTGCTGCTGTACAAGAGCCCCAACCCTACATAAAGGGCCCAAGTCCCACTGTCTGATTTGGCTTCAAGTCAAAGCACTGCTGCACTGACTTCATCCAGAGAAGTATTTAAAACACACAATTTTGGGCACTTTATTCAAATCTGAAGGCAACTAGTGACAGAAACACCCTAGAAGATTGATACGGTTTGAAGCATGTTATGTATGGCTTTGCTGTTCAACTTGCAAGTAATTTGTAAAGCGGGTCTGTCCTGACTATGAAACATTGTATCAGTACGATTGGAATCAATAGTTCCTGCACTGTCATTTGTCACATATTTACAAGCCTGAAAAATAGTTCATTTTGTCCTGATCCTATAACTCAAAAGATTGAATCAGAACCCTGGAGGGATCTTTGAGTGCGACACATTCATTACTGGTCACTAGTCTTTGGTGACGCTATGATCACTGCCACACCAAGAAGGGAACACAATTTCAAATTAAAACACAGGTGCTCCCATATGTGTTTTCTGGTTAAATATATTTAAACCTGTTGATAAGTTGTATCTGTACTGATTTATTGTAGTTGCTTAAAAGAAAAAAAAAACCACTTATTTGTATTGTAATTTGCTTTCCAATTTTATTTGCCCTTTTTAGAGGAGCTTTCACAATTTTTCCCTCAGCTTTTTAACACATTCCAAATACCACAACAGTTTTAAGAAACAAACCTGAACCATGGAATAGTCAAACTCATTTACATTTTCTCTTTAAAATTTTCCTTCCCTTCTTCAAATCAACTTTTGTGGGAAAACAAATACAGTTAAAAACCTTTCTTGAAAGATTTTTACTGCAAACTGTATGTCTCCCTCTAATGCTGTACCCTTCAAGCTTGGCCCAGCAGCCGAACTTCCCATTACATCTCCAACACAAACTCAATTATGGCCTTATGGCATGCTGTAGTCCAAGTTAGCAGTTCATCGCCATGACGTAATACTCACTTTCCCGTAGGAACAATCTTAGATTCACAGACCACCTCCACGCTCTATGAACTGACAGGATCTCTAGACCGTAACCCTGAACGGCAGGCAGGTTCTGCACCAACCCTACGTTAGAGACAGAAGCCAAATATCCTCTGGGATGTCTTGTCTTCCTCCTGCTGTTCAGCCTGGAGGCCACCTTCTGCTCTCCTCTAGCCCCCAGAACAGGGGGAGATCAGCAAGTGTGGCCCTTACAGACAGGGGCACAGCTTCCCACAAGCTCCCACATTTATCCAGCTAAACCAGCATCCAGCACAGAGGAAGCAGAACTCCACTTCCCCCAGTCCTCTCTCACACTGCATATGTGGCAGAAGAGCCCTTAGCATGGTCAATAATGTGAATACCAAGGTTATCAAAGTATGAAAGGCAATACTGTGAGTCTGGGCTCAATCACCGAATACACATATGGTCTGCATATGCACATATGCCCTAGGGCAAAACCCCTTCACTGTTATGTAGTTTTATGGTAAAGCACATTTTCTGATAACATGGTAATTACTTCTAAAACATTCAATGAGATTTAGTAACTTGAATATAATGTAGCAAGCCAAGGTGTTACCTATACCTAGGCAAAATGCAGAGTATAAACTCTCTGATCAGATCCAACTCTTTGTAGCAATATTCAGTCACCGTTTCAGCAAAAATTTGCCTTGAAACTATTATCTCTGCAAATGAACAAAAGCATCAGAGCCACTTTTCAGGGTATGTAGCTTAGGACTGTATAAGAACCTTAGAGCAATTCTGTTTCTCAGCTAGTGTGTCACACAGACATGAGAAGAGGCAATACCTGAAGAGGCTGGATTAAGAGAATCAAATACACAATTTCAGTAGAAAAAGGAAAGACTTACCAAAAAAACAATTTCAGGAGGAAAAAAGGAAAGTGATACTTCACTTTTGACTCATGACTGACAGTCTACAAAAATGAAGGAATATTTCCAATGATGTCTCAGGAGAAAACCCCCTCTTGATCAGCACTGTGAGCCAGGACTCCCTGACAGTAACTGCTGGGGCCCTGCTCAAGTTAGGTTACAACAGGGGAGAACCAACTCTTTATTTTTCTAACTATAACTGTTAGAAAGCATTGATAACTGTAGTACTTTTAAAATACTGCATTAAATTTAACTGTGAATTCAGTTAACAGTCACCCTGGTTTCCAATTTTTATTTTTTGTAATTGGGGAGTACATAAGGCTGTGTAACATTTTTACAGTATACTATATCCCTGTAGTAGTATTTTGAGTGCAAAAAGGAAAAAGCAAGTAGAAGTTTCCACATGAAAGCTAGAAGAGGACAACACCCTTAGCTACTCACACATTTAATTCACTTTGCATTTTCACAGACACAAAAGGACTCTTCAGGGATGTGTGTGTGCGTGGGGGGACGGGACGGGGACAGATAACAACAACACTGAGCAAGAGTAAAGGAGTCAGAAGAAACAAGCTTATGACTAGAGAGAGGGTGGAAAGAAGCCAGCACAACCCTTGGGCCCTTATCAAGCAGGGCAGACTATCCAGCCTTGGAAAGGAAGAGAGGAAAAGAAAGCATCAGGAAAACCAGGTCTGCCATTTTAACTCCACTTTCCACTCCCATGAGGATAGGGGAGGGTGACACCCCACCTTCATTTCCTCATACCTCAGCATTTAACTCTGCATTGGCATTGTTTATTTTCTCACCAAAATATACCTCTCCATCAGATCTTAATAGTTTCCATACAATAGCCCAGAACATACTGCATCCGCAGCCCTGCTACAGGGCTTCCCCCTTTCACTTATCCCAGCAACATTGCCAGACCAGTGCCAGTGCTACACTGGCACCAGCTCCTTCCCACTTCCTTCACAATAGTTACCAGTTCATTACTTGCAGCTGCCTTTTTTTCTTACCTTTACAGTCTTCCTCTCCAGGCTTGGTGGGTAGTAAATGAAATTCCTCTGGCCAAATGCATTATAGCTCCCTCCTTTATTTCAGGCTTTTTATCTCTAGGCACATGTGCTTGACCATCTCCCTCCCCCAAAACTTCAGAAACTCTTTTCTTACAGACACTTATCTATTTTTTATAGAATTTCAAACAAGCTCCTTTTAGCATTCCCCACCACTACCACCACCCTCCCCACGCCCTGAGACCAGCTGTATGGTTGAGCCTTCTCCTTTTGCTTTCTCCAGGAGGATAGAGCAGGTCCCAGAAAAAAGGTGGTATGACTGTTACCCAAATACTAGTTGTCAGAGTTCTAGGATGCCAAGGCACTTCTTGCTCAATAAGTAAAAGTGCCATTTTCAAACACAGAAATCCTTGTTTCTGTTAGTTCTGTAAAACTTCTGCCATACTTTTATATTTTACACTGACAACAATGATTTATTCAACAACACATTATGTGCACATTATAAGTCCTTTTTTATTGCAGCTGAAGCAAGAATGGAATGCCAGGAGATGGTCTATTTGTTATTTAGAAACCAGATGACCCAGGCTTCCCTTTCAAGTCTGATTTTATGCAGTCTTAGGAAACCAGGTAATAAATACCCTGCAGGCCACAGAGTGCTTCTTGATACTGTGCAACCAGCTGTAGACATATAATGAACAAATTCAGAGGTAACAGGTCACGGGAAGAGAAGAGGATAGATGAAGGGCATCTACAGAGCTGGGAGTTTGTCAAGTGAATTTTATCCTTACAGTGATGTTCAGGGCCCAAAACTGAACCAAGCAGCCCTTGCTCTGCCTGTTTCCATGCCCCTTCAAGCCACATTTGTGCATATCGTTCTTGTATCACTTGTCATTTGTCAGAAACATTAATAGGGTTTAGAGCCTGTAAGCTTTTCTTAATCATCACTCGTGTTAATCTGCACACTTCCTAATTCTTCATCTGTTATCCTTAAACATCTGATGCAGTTTAAGTAAATCTCCACCATCTTCATTTGTAAAACCAGATGCAAAACAGTTAATATCTCTGCCGTTTAATATCTTAACCCTTAATCTGTACTGTAGCATCAACCCCTAAGAAGATCAGGGTTTTTTAAAATATTTTTCTTCTGACTTTACAGCAAAAAAGAACTCCAGCAACAGGTGAAATGCCTTGCTTTAATTATACCCCATTGCTACTGAATTGCTTAGCCTTTGCTTTTCATAAACAAACATCCAAGAAAACAAATTGAAGAAGCCAAAACATGAGAATGATACTGGAGCTAGAGAAGTAGTAACAAAGTTCTGCTCCCTTTATTTCCACTACATTCCCTGTATTCTTAAATATTTTCTGTCATTGATTGCCTCACTGCTTATAACTTTTCATCATGGTGTTGCACATTCCCACAGTCCAGGGGAACTGGAATATATGAACCAAAGCCAGAAGCCAGCACCCACAGCACCCAACAGATCTCTTACCTGTGCCTCAGCCGCTCTCCTCAGACAGCCCAGCAGGTACCTCGCACCACTCCAGCTTTCAAGTGTCCTTATGCAGTCTGCCATGGAAAGGCATAAAATGCCTTTTATCTGTCCTCTTTTGTCATTGTGTCTCCTTGAAGTATTTCTTTTTCTGTCCCAGAGTCATTATGGCCACTATTGCAAGCTCATAAGTTGCTGAGAGCGAGCTCTGTCCTCAGGACAGAGGAGAGGCGAGGCTGCTGCTCACTTCAGCCACGAGGGCCTCGCCGGGAGATGAATAGCCTGGGCCATGGCGGGCCCCGTGGCCTGGCAGGAGCCAGCAGGAAAGGCTGGGCTTACGCAGCCCTCCAGAGCGAGGCCTTTAGCTTATTCACACAAAGGCACAGCAGCCGCCCCTCATGCTGGGAAGCCACCAAGGCAGGACCCACACAGCTGCAGGAGCAGCCCCACAGCACAAGGCTGCTGCATGCTGAGCACACAAGAAATTTTTTCATGGCACAGACCAGCTCCCGAGGCTGCTGTCAGCTGTCTTCTGGCAGCACCTCTGCCCTCACAGGCTCTGGCAACCTCAGGAACACGCAGCTCACCTCAGCCCCCTGACAGGGCTGCTCCTTGTAGCCTGCCTCAGGTACTCAGAGCAGGAGGGGGGGGGCTGATGAGGCTCCTTAGCTCATTTGCACTTACCGACAACCCCTGCAGCAGCAGGGTGTTACCCCAGTGTCACCTGAAGGAAAGAAAAGGTTCTTGCCACTGTGAATGTTTGGGTTGTTCTGTTAGCGTTCAGACAGGATTTGATGCTGCGCATATGTAAACTTTCTTAAAATCAGCAGCTGGAGCAAGCCCACCTGGCCCTGGTGTTTGGATTTGAGTATGTCTTCTTTCCACATCTGAGGTGATTTCAGGCCCACACGGTGCACACCAGGCAGGCTCTAGATCTATGCACCTCTCTGCAGCCCATCGAATTTTCTCCCCCTCAGGCAATGCCACAGAAACGAGGTGGCCTGAGGCTGAGGGGGAAGGCAGGCCCGGGGGGGGGGGGGGGGAGCTGGGGGGCTGGGGGGGCCGAGGGGGGGGGGGAGACCTGGGGGGCTGAGGGGGAAGGCAGGCCTGAGGCTGAGGGGGAAGGCAGGCCTGGGGGGGAGGGCCGGGGGGCTGTGGCAGGGTCAGGCTGATGTGGAGCTGCAGGCCCCCCACCCTCCCCTGTCAGGCTGTGTGGAGGTCCCGGCTGGGGCTGGGTGGTGCCCCCAAGGCCTGGCAGTGCCCTGACAGGGCCATGCCCAGACCCCGGTCCCTCGGCATCCCGCAGGGCCACATGGCGTGTCCGGGGTGGACACGGGCCTTGGGGTGAGCAGGGCCTTGGCTTTGTCCCCGGGTAAGCTGTTGTAGCTGGGCATTTGTATCATACCGATACAACACATAAGCTCTGTCTTGGATGGAGATTTCTCCAAATTAACACAGTGTATTCACCAGGGAAACATTTTCATATTTGTAATAGTGACTTAGTAACCTTAATTACTGCATTTTTTTTAATTGCTTTTAAGACATGAGTCTGCAAAATATTTGAGATGTAGATGTGTGACAACAGGGGGGCTCCAGCTGCACCTACAGATGAGGCTGGTCAGCACTCAGCAAGCACTGGCTGTCTCAGCAAGGCATACTTTATCCTGTATGTAGCTTTCATGACATAAAATTTTCTGTGCCACCTTGAGAGTGTGAAATTTTAAGGCTGCATTTGTCATTATAAGACAATATGAGGAACTGCTGCAAAACCATTAAAAAAAAAATTGCCAAAGATGGCTGCTAATACTCTCTGCACATTCAGAAATAATTTCCTTTTCCATAGACTCGTCTTTCTTATTTGGGATCACTCAATAATAAACTAAGCAAGCAGAAAAGAACATTAGATTTGTCTGAAATTGCCGAGAAACATGGAGGTTCTTGACATGAGAAGCAGTCTAATAGAGGTGCACACATATACACTCTCATACACATACACACACATACTCTCCCATAAGAAAATGTCATCAATTCCTGACACAGGAAAGGAAATATTAATACTGTTGGTTACAAATAGCTTCTCAGACTTATTACAGACACAGAAATCATCTACAACATTTCTTTTTTTCCAATTGAAATGTGTTTTCACCAACATCTGGTGTTTTGGACAGGAGATGCTTGCACTGGAGGAACAGCCTAGCAGTGATCTCCCATGGCACCGGTGTACCTGCATAAAACTTGATTTTATGGAGGAGTAGAGCGCTCACATAATTCATCAAATCACAAATACTTGACAGATCTTAACAATGGCAATCATACAGCTAGACAGCCAGAAAGTCAACACCCCCAAGCAACCTAACACCAACCTGTGAGTAAGATGTATTACTTGTATCAATTCTTTCTTTCAGTTTGAACCATTTTCTTTTACTAGCTCTAATCATAATTTCCTGTTCTTCACATCTGTGGAAGATTTTACAGAATACTAAATGATATCAGAAGCAATGGCATTGCTGCTCCCTCCCCACGCTCAGTCTGGGAGGAGAGGGAGCTTTTGACTAGGCTGGTATGATGGGAGGAGGTTGTGACCACTCCTTCATCAGTCCACTGCAGTCCTTCCTGACTTTAGATTCTGGTCACAAGCAGCCCCTCAAGGGTGCCAGCAAGGGGTATTTTGTTTGCACTTACTGAACCTCCATTATTTTCTTGTGACCACAGTGATAAAGCCATGATCACTGTCATCATGGTGTAATTACAAATGGCATGATACATGCTATGGGATGTCTGGTATTTGCAGAGGTAAAAAAGGGTTTTCTTGAGATGACCAGATAGGCTAAAACTAGTCAGGTTTTTCTTCCTTTGTGGCATCAATAAAACAGAGCCAATGGGACTCAAAAGCTAAATTTTGAAATGTGTCCCAATTGAATGGCATGTTTTAATGAATAAAGGTCATTTTCAGTAACAAAGGCCAATGTGATTGAGTGGCCTATGACCACCTGCTTAGATAAGGAGTTATGGTCAAGGGCCATTGCCACAGTGCTGAATGTTAAGGTACAGTTTGAGGTTTAGGAAAAGGGATGGGCAGCTTCAAGGCTGCATCCACCCAAGGTCAGAATATGCTGTAAAGCTTCAGTTCAACCAGGCTGCAGAGGAATGGTACCTGCAGAACTATGAGGAGCATTTTCTACATCTACCTGTCTTCCAGATAAGGCAAAGCATCACACTATATATCGTGTTAGCACTTAACAAATTCCCAACCACTGCTTCCAAAATGTGGATTTAGGTAAAGAATATAAGAAATCCAGTGGAGGGGGCATTCTCTCTCTGATTTTGGTAGCAGGAGAAGAGGTGACTGAGTGTGTGAATGTCAGGAGTCAGAAATTGATTTTTCTTCATATGCAGTAAACCAGAGGGCGGGGGGCGGGGGGGGGGGGGGGGGGAAGAGCACAAAGCAAGCCACACTGTACTTTGCAGCAAGAACACATTTTGTAAGGAGGAGCCCATAACACCTTGGAAAGCAGAACAAGTGTGCCACTTCCTGATCATTGCTTAGTCACAAACATACAATGTGTAAGACAGATGATAGACTTGAGCCAATAGGACACTGATCGCTGACAGAGAAAGCGAAAGATAAGCCTATCACGGAGAGGGCACACCAAAGAATTTCATAGGTTGATTTTGAGACTGACATGTATATAATGCCATCCAGCTTCCATTTACCTATTAGTAAACAGATTTCTGGAGCTTAAACCACTAGTTCTCAGACACTTTTTTTACATGAAAAGCTGTCCAAAGGAAATAAGCAGAAAACAGAGGATACAAAATAAACAAGGTTAGTGCCAAGCTCCTTTACAGGAGCTGGATGAAAGCTGGACAAAGCTTTGTCAGCTGTAAGAATTATTCCTACTCTTGTGGCAGTCATTCTTGTATTATCTAAGCATTGCTACATTGCAACTTGAAGCAGGAAAAAGTAACTCCCTGTGGTAGGCAGGGTTATTAGCTCCAAGACCTCAGAAGTAAGTTGTGACAGAGCCAGCATTTGCATCAAGGCTTGCTTAGCTCCCAGACAATGGCTTTTCCTCAAGATTATGTTTCTAATGCCAGTGAAGGAAGCAAATCTGACACTTATCTTCCTGTTTCTCTCTGCTTTGCAGCCTTCTTTGGGAGTTTGCATTTCTCATGTACTCATATCACTTGCACAGTAGCTTGCATTTTGTACAGCAGGGACAGATTTAAACTCTTTTTACAGTGCTGGCAGTCTGTTAGTCAAACTGCCTCTTTGAGTCAGAACTTTTGGAAATGATATGTCTGTTGCTGATGAGACACTTCTCACAACTAGGACAATGATGAAGGTGAGGGAGAGCCTTGGATTTTAAAGTTAGTAATGTGAAAGAAGCTGAAGGTATAGGAGTTCATGGAGTTTTCATGTAGAGCTCGTGCATTTGCAGTACTGGGTTGTTCATTAATAACACACACTATTAGGTTTCTCCTGAGTAAATAACATAGGGGAGAGATGAGGTATATCTTCCCCCTACACACCATTTAACATTCTCCAAACACATTCAAAGGGGCCTGGCACTCCTGTTTATACATGGTTCCCCACTTTAATATTTGTCACTTGACTATTCACATTGGGGATTTTGATACAAATAGCGATGCTAAACAACACACGTGTTTTAAATAGAGACATGTGCTCCCAACAGACTTGCAGCTAGGAAACTGCAGAGAGCATGCTAACTGAATTTTTATAAGCACATATCTCAGCTCAACAAAAAACACAAAACACAAGGTCAGTTATCTACTGTTTTTGAACGTCCTCTCTCTTCAAGTTAACCACTTACTGTTCAGATCGCAACTGCAGTTTCAGCATCTTTATGCACCATAGCTATCTCTGTCCTCATGTGTGTCAGACTTCAGAACCCTGATACTGGGCCAACTATATCTTGCCACATTGAAGTGGACCCAACAGTCTAATAAAAACATTCTTTCCCCTGAAATGTGTGAAGCATTTAATTAATCTATGATAATTTTAGTAAATTAATTGGAAAAAAATAGTTTTTGTAAAAATGAAAATGTTAAGAAACCTGAAAGCCAAATACTTCAGTTTAGATAAAAAAGAAAGCTTCAACGTGCAGAAAAGTGGCAAAAGCATTCAAATATCCGGAATAAAAAAGTGTTTCCACACTTTTTTCACTGAAATTAAATGTCTGAGCTAGTATACCCTTTTCATCCCAGTTCTTGTTTTGTTGTCTCCAATCTGCTATGTTGTAACGCTTCAGTGTACTAGCTCAGGCCTGGGCCTCTCCTAATAGGAACTGCCAAATATGCCAAATAGTGGCAATTACATGATGACTTTGTGATGTGGACCGTTGCCCATTAGGGACTCATTTTTGACAACCAAACTGATTTAACTTAGGACCTGAGAATGGATTATACAGCGCTTCCAAATACAAAGGTCTCTGCTGTTAACATAGTTTAATCACTGCTATAAACATAAATACAGGCTTAAAATTGGTTATATTTTCTTAGGGTTGGAATACAGGATGCAAAATATCTTGAATATCATGGCTACTGACTTAAAACTTGCAAAAAAAATCAACTGACTTTAAATTCTAAAATTTAATTGTAAATTTTGTTATATTTAGTATCCAATGGGAAATAAATTTAAAAATTATAAAATGGGCAAGATATTTAATAATTGCCCTCTTTATTCAGCTTGTTATTAAAACTACAGACTTACATTTTCTTCTCATTTGCAAAACCCCTGAACAACTCGGAACTCAGCCATGAACTGATGTACCTCACAGAATGCACCTTGGGTTTTCTAGTTGTTGCATATGTTTAATTTAATTACAATTAATGAGTTACAATTTATCCTAAGGGAAAACTAGCTTTTGTTGACAAAGAGGTGTTTAGTGAATGGCATTCAAATTCATGACCTAGACCTCAAATTAACAGGCTGTCCATTAAGAATGCATGAGTAGCTTTAAAGACTGCATTTATCTGTCATGGTCCTTTAAGTCCTCTGTGATGTCTTAAAAAAGACAATCAAACCCGTGCAATACTATAAAAAAAGATTCAAACATTACTTTTCATGGTATTTTTTTCACTGCAAAATATTATTGAGTTCTACTGGATTATAGTCCATAAAGAGACCGCAATGAATTGAGGTCTTACTTTTAAACCCTGTTCTGCTTCTAATGCAGCACACCTGAATACTGATGCCACTTTCCTTCATGCAAGAAATAAAATACTAGGACTCCAATGAAGTAAATTATCAGATACACTCTTCCCTGTTACCTAGCAGTAGGGAACTGCACTGATGTATTTGAGAGGAAGTGTGGGCTCAAGTGCGATAAAAAGGCAAGTCAAATTTCACAGCTAATTTAAGAAAACAATTAAAATAATATGTCCTTCGAGATTTTCATTCTAACTACTGTACCACAAAACTATTTTCAGATCTATTTTTTGAGATGTTAACAGGGTATAAAAGTTAAGAATACCAATTCCAAATGAAATGGGAAAATGGTTTTTATGGTATTTCAGAAATCTATGTGATCAAATAACAATGTCCAAGAGTCTCTGTATGATGCAGTAAAATGTATAGTCTAGTACTGAGACTTCAACTAACTTTTATATTTAGCTAACCAATGCCTGTATCATTCATGTATTATTTTCTTACTTCAGGACTGGGTGAAACAACCTGTAGGATCACATTCAGCCTATGGAAAATAAGCACAGCTGGAGGTACCCTAAGACTGCGTAGGTAAGTTGGCAAAATTTTTGGGGTTAAACTTTTATAAACACTAGATCAAGGTTATTAAAATGTATGTTTATATGTTTTATGGTTTAACAGTAACTTGCAAAATCAGTGCAAAATGGCAAGCCATGTGCCATTGGTGCTTTTATCCCTCTAACCTACGTCTAGGGCTGGCATATGCCACCAAGTTTCTCAGAAACACTTATATGTTTCTGATTTATTGTTTAAATATTAGTTTATTAGCTTGTGCTATTCAGAGGTTTCTCAGAGCCACAATTTCTAACAGATTTCTGCTTTATTCTGTATCTTATTTCTCAGTCAAATACAGTAGTAATATGTAAAAATAAAAACCATTAAGACAACAGAAACACCTAGATAGATTCAAGTTGCTAATGTCCTATGGCAAAATAATATTTCAAAGGGTTGCTGAATTTATCAAAAATTGCCTGAATTTCCCTGATAGAATATCCCAGATGCTGCTGGTGCATTTCTCTGTTCTTTGGTTGTTAGAAAACTAGAAAGTTAAACGCTGTCATGAGTAAAGGCTTGCAGGGAACAGCCATGGAGCATTATTACCGCAAGTGGGAAGCAGCCCTTTCCTATAGCATGCTACAAAACTGCCACAAGAACAGATCCTACCTGGCTGAACTGAGAATGGCTTTGCTTTCTGTTTCTGCTCTTTCCAAGGGTTCAAGTTTAGCTGACGCTGGGTACTTGCAGGTGCACGCTGTGTAGGACAGGTGTGAGCAGAGGTGAGGGCAGTAGGTATCACAAGGAGGTGGCATGCTGACACCTCTTCTTTTGGAGTGGTGTTCTGGGTGGGCACTGCCCTTGCTACAGCTTATTATCTGGACAGAGATTATCACAGAATCTTGACATGCAAGTTATTTATTCAGTCTGGATCAGGGGTATTTCTGGAATACAGTATAGTAGATGTGCTATAATACAGGAATACAGTGACAGTAGAGGTACATATGACACAACATGCCTGATTGTGCCAGGTATAAAGTTGATCCTGTATTTTCAGAAAAGACAAAACCACAGAAGCGGATGGATCTTTTCACTAGTATTGAAGTTCCTTTCAACTTGACTGCTTTTGCAGGGTTTTACAATTTAAAAAGTTAATAATGAAACTCAGATATGTTCAAGTAAAACTTTCCAAATAAGGGAAACTCAAATGCTTATGTATCAAGTGCTCAACACAAGGTATTTTTGCCCTGGTATTTATCCATAAGTACTGATAAGTTTCTTATACTTCAAAATTACAGTAAATTAACAGCACTAAGTGTAAGTCAGTTTTGGGTGGTAAAAATCAGGCTAATGATGGATGAAAATAAGAATCCAAAACCTGAGACACTTGAAAAATATGGCAAAGTATAAACCCTTAACAGTAGAATACAGATCTTCTATCATTACATAGACTGAGAAGTACTTTGTAAGGCTGTGTGAATGTCGAGTAACAATAATGCAGGAAAATGGAATTATAATCACCCTGGACTAACTGGAAAGAGCCAGGCAAGAAAACAGAACAAATTGTGATGCACAGCATCTAGGAATTTATGTTCAGCAAACTCCTTTACCTAATGTATGTCAAATCTTTCCCACTTCTATTAATTGGAAATTACCTCAGGTTTTATTGACTTGTTAAAATACATTTTCTGATTTACATATTGCAGAGTATTTGGTAAAAGAGGTCTAGGGAATAAAATTCCATCAGTTCATTCATATTTCCTACACAATCTTATTTAGAGTGCTAGAAATTAAAAAGGCAGTTCAGAAATTGTTCAGTGTGAATTTAACAATCTGTAACAGTGCGTTTTGTTTTAAGCTCACACATGTACAAAGCTGCTTTCTATACTGGGGAAGCATTCCAAGAAAGCTTGGGTTAACTGTTCTCTCAAGATATCCACTAAGAATCTGTAAGTGTCTGAATGGGAGCCCTTTGCTATTTAGATAGTGAGAGATAAGATTTCTTCTTTAAATATTAGCTGTCAAACTGTGTTATGTCTTATTATGTTTCATCAGATTGGCATTCAGCATGATGAGGTTTAACAGCACATGCTGATAACGCACAAATGGTGTAACATAACTTAGGAATAAAATTAAAGGGCAGTAGACTATTTTCAGCTCGGATACCTGCTTATCAATGTTTTGAGAGAGAACACAATTCAACCACAACAGGAAATGTAATTCATGTTCACAAAACTGGCAAGTTCTTCTTTTCACCAGCTAGCTAAATTAGAACAGCAGCTATGTGGATTGCAGTGGGGTTTGTGACCATTTTCAATCACTATAGTATTTGCACGGTACTTTCAAGGTATGTTATGTTTTCTAGTTCCCAGAAGAAAAAACTGCCATTTGTGAAGTATTCTTTAGGTTACAGGTTTTGGATGAGTATATAAGGAACACGTTCTGTGTCCAGTACAAATAACATCAGCTTGAGAAGCAGCAAAAGGCAGTTTCTAAACAGTTCAACCAGCCTAAAGAACCTCTCTCTTATTAAACATGCTGAGTTCATTCTATGAATCACAGATTACATACTTTCAAACCCCTTTTATCAAGAAGAAAGGTTAGGACTCCACTGAGATAACTTTTGAAAGTGAAAAAGTGACTGACTGCCAATATTAATAGGTTACTCAAGTCTGTAGTCAAATTCTCTCACCGAAACTTGGGTTCCAAAGTGGTAGGAACTCAGTTGGACCCAATATTTAGCACATTTTTTCCATCAAAAGTTTTATTTTCTCCTAATTTTGACTGCTCATATATTATTGGCACATAATTTTTCATCTCCCTCCCTTTCTCCCCTAAACCTCAATTACAGGCTGCATTCCAAAAGATGAATATTTGTGCATGGTTGGGAATTAAAATGCTGACCTTCGGTAGACTTTTTTTCCTCAGTGTTTTTCCGACTATCTGTGCTGTACCTGACAAATGAGGCAGTGAGAGAACATATTCTGTTTGGGGTCTATTGGCTGAGGAACTCTTGGTCATCCTACCTGCCTGACGTCTAGGATCATGATGAATTGTCTCCAACTCTAGCCTCAGATTGTTTTTTAACATTTAATTTAGTTTCTTCCTGTGCTTGGATGAACATGGCCATGTTATGGATTTCTGCTCTAATGTACACCAGCAGGTTGGAAGAACAAGCCTCAGCAAGCTGTGGAAATAAGAGAGGCTGGATCAATAGTCAAGGTCACGACCCTGGCTCTGATTTTGTACACTGTCCTGAGATTTTCTCCCCTTAAAAGCTTCCGACTGCTTCTAATGTGGATCCAAGTGCATATTGAGAGAGAAATTCTTAACAATCAACCCCCAAAAAGGGTAGGTGTAGCTGGATACTCTTACCTTTTGCATCTTACATTCAGAGCTGAGAAGGAATGTGCCCCTCTGCATTTGGTGTTAAAAGATAACTTATTTTAAACATTGTCCCAGGCAACCTTTTTGATAAAGAGATAGGACGTGGTAAATTTTGTCATCTGGTGCTGAAAAAACATTCATTTGTTCATTCGTTCAGAGAGTAATTCAGACACTAGAAGAAACAAATTCAGGTAGATACTAACTGCAATATCCTATTTTAATGAAGATGCATAACTTACATAAGCTAAAGAGCAAAAAATATTAATTTCACAAGTATACCTTGATTGTAACAAGTACAAAAAGCTGCCATAAAGTATTTGTGGTAAAGGATCAAAGATGCTAAGTCATTTGTTGAGCCTGCCTTTGTGCTGCAGATAGAGCTTTGAGTCTTCAAATATACGACCGTAATGCAACAAGGCACATTTCTGAATGGGTAGTAATTTTCCACTGCAGGATACAGTCATGCTGAGATTTAGTGCTTAAAAAAAAAGAAAGAAGGAAAGAAAGAAAGAAAAAAATGAACGCAAAGGTATTTAATACATCAAAACAGTCTCCCCCACCCCCAACCTTGATACAGATAAATTGTCATATCTGTTAAAACCCAGCCCACAATGATGTGCAGTCAATACAATAAACAATTCAGTCTCCAGTAGAGATAAGCAAAAGAATTTCTCACATAAAGAAGCAACCTTTTTGTTTCTGCAGAAGAGTGAAAAAAAATCACTTTTCACTTGGGCTCTGTGTCTTGACTTTCACTTAGCAAAACAGAAAGCTGTATATTGCAATGGAGGGAGAGACCTGAAGGTCAGTCAAGAAATTCAGCTTGTTGCATCGCACTGTCTTGATCTGAATTTGATCCGCATGCTCAGCAGCGGGATGGCTGCAGAGAACTGCACCAAATATTAAAAGGAAAAGAAAGCATTGCTTACAAAGGTTTCCCAGAATAGCTGAAAATTGTTTACATGTGAAACTGGCCTCCTAATCAAAGGAACAGGAATTTGTAGTGTTTCACAAGGTAAAACTCAGGAGTTTGTACAATGTGAGAAAGAGGAAGATAAGCAAGCTTTATGGATTAACACCGTAAGGTTGTCCAGAGGTATTTAGGTGTCTCATGGGATCTTCAGTCAATGTAAATTAGATGTGTAGTGGTTTTGAAAAATCTCACTTTATGCCTATTGCATGTTGGGGTGCTGTATGACTTCGAATAACAGTTACTGAGCCCTGTTACCTGTAAAAAAGGAGAGGTACAGGATTTTGCTTTAGCTTTTGAATTGTCCTTTTGGTTCCAACCTCCAGCTTTGAATTTAGGTATTTCTTTTCTATATAGTGAGGAGTAAGCAATCAGGCTCCTCTCTTGTATAACAATTTGTACCAGCGTACCTGATGGTAGGACCACCACTGTAAGTTCCTTAAGTGATAATCTGACATTTTACTTGCCCCAAATACACCACCTCTGTCTCCAGTCTGTCAGAAAAATATACAATAATATTTCACCAAATTGATGCTACATAATTACGAGATATGGCTGGACGAGATGACTGAGGAGAAACAGAGAAGAATCAGTTAGAAATCACAAAAGAAATAAAGCCTTATTCTTATATAAGGTTTCAGTGCACTGTTCCAAATAGATAAACAAGAAACAGTATACAATCTGTAGTACTACAGCAGGATACAGAGACATAGGTATAACATTATTACTTATATGAGGTTAAATTTTCTCTTCCATTATGTCCCATTTACACAGCTCCATCAGCAGAAAGGGCTTAGTAACCTAATAGATATGATTAGTTGAGATGCATAGCAAATAATTTACATGGATGTATAATGCAGTCTACTGCTTTGGTCCATGCTTACTAGCCCTGTGATATTCCACAGCTTCCAACAGGATGAGAGGGAGGGAACCTGTGTTACAGATGGAGCATACTGCAGTAAAGCACACCCCCTCAAGAGATCTGGAAAAAGCTTTGCCTTAGTCTTTCAAACATTTTCTGAGGTTTTTCCTTGATTCTTACCTTGGCTGTGCCAACCACTTGCCCACTGTTGTTTAGACAATCAGTCTAAATGTTGCCTGACCAGCCGTGTTGCCTGATCATTTGTTTCTCATTTGCCAACGTATTTTGTTTCAGTGATTCTCTTGGTTACTAAGAGAAAGAAATAATATTTTCTGGTAACATTACCCCATGCTGGCAAACTGCCCACCAAGAAATATATCTGGAAGAGCTGAGCATAAAATGGGAACTAGGAAATTCAGTTCCTTGATTCTGGCTTGGATGACCTATGTTTCAGTCAGACCCAAACTTTCAGAAACAACCCTGCTGGGTGAGGCTTATTTTTGTGTATGCTACATTTGATTTTCTGGACCTAATTTCCAAAAGGAGAGAGTGCCTTGGCAACAGCCACAGTTACATATCTGGAAATCATACACTGCTCTCTTTTTCTAAATATATTGTTTCTCATTTTATAAATTTCATTTAGGGAAGTATGCCTTGCAAATAAAAGCACTTTGGAAAAAAAATTCTATCATACCGGTTGAATTTTTTCTTGTAAATAGGTCCTATGCTATTTGCAAAACAATGATCTAATACACAAAACTCTCATGTTATCAAATTTATGTGATAAAAGGGTGCTTTTTACTAATCTCTTTGTTTATGATTAACCCTCACTAATCATAACTTTCTGGGTAAAATCCACCTCTGTATGGAGAACTGCAAAGGCTCAAGGATTACGTGCATCTCAAATAGATTTTTTTCTATTTGGGGTCCTGTCTAGCTAGGTTTTTAGTGAAAAGCAGTTATGACCAGCCATTTTAAGAATGCAAATTCTGTGAGGAAAGTAACAGACAAATGTTAAGGATGGCAATGGCAAGTATTTTTACTTTCCTTCAAAGAGATAGCACAGGATGTGAACTGAAGCATTGGAAAGGAGCACTTCCATAAATATTTTTGCATGACTATGTAGCAAAATGGTTTTTTACTTTTCCAGAACGTCAGTTTCTTATCCTTTCAATTCAGACTTTTTTTCCCAATGCATTTGTCCTATTTCGGCTATGAATACCAGCTATTTATATCACAGTTATATTCAAAGAAACAATGCCTGTTGTAAAACATTTGCTAGTTGAAATCTGGCCCCTGTAAGGGCTATTGGAACTTAGCCAGACAAATCTGGGATCTAGGTGACTTAAGGTGGTAAATTTGAGTGGAATTAGGAATAACCAATAACCTTATTATTATTATTTAATGAGGTACATATTCATCAGCTTTTTTTAAAAAAAAATCCTGCCTGTTGGGTCAAACTAGGTAGTCTCCAGTGGTCCAAGGAACCCTAAAGAGTTGTACTTTGACAAATACATTCCCTGTCTTTTGGAAAAATCTCTAGGAAATTGTTTCATGTAGAAATGATCTGTTAAAGAGCCAGAGTCCAACTGGATCACAAACATGTTTATTGATTTCCATACATGAAGCAGTCCAGTTCCATTCTCAGTTACATGTGTGTGAGCTCGCTGCAGTGAAAAGTATTGCTCAGATGCAACTGGTGGTAGAACCTGCCCTACCCAGTACTGAAAACCATTTCACAAAGCTATTTGCTATCTCAAAATGGTTTTGCATTTGCACAAGAAAAGATGCTGCAAGAGTCGCCCTTAAAATGTTTGGGGAATAGGAGGATAGGGAGTGCAGACTATGCATAACCATGTAACCCTAAGATTTCCAAGCATCCCTGGCACTATCTGTTCCCTTTTGCCGTCTCGTTTCCCATCACCCACTCTCAGCTGTAATGGGTGATTACTCCCAGTGTACCATAGACTCCAATTCACATTTCCAAACAGTTAACAAAGAGTGGCAAAACACAGTCCATATAAAACATATTTGTTAGTCTCCAAGATCAAATTAGGCTGCTATTGGCTATCCAGGAAAATTTCAGTGTGTTTGAGTCCTCCTTTTCTCTGAGGCAGGACAGCAAAAGTCAGCAATATTGTCACTGCTGGTATCAATGTCACCTCAGAGTCAAACTTTTTCTTTCTTGTACTATTTTCTGAAGTAATAGTTAAGAGGAGAGCTCAAGAGTGTGTCTTTTCTAGGAAGAAAAAGAAAAGCCTTATGTAGCATCTGTTTCTGCCTCTCGAGTGCCTTCTTTTTATGCTACAGAGCTTGCTCTATCTGATGAGACATAATGTCATATTAAACCTGTCTACCTCTCTTTTGCTCACTCCAGCAGAAAGTGCTTCTTGCTTTTGATTGCACATGCTTTTTCCATTTTTATTGGTGATTCTTTCCCAACACTTCTAAACACAGTGCAGAATTTCTTTTCTCCTTAAGATGTACTTCCCTTGATCGTATATTCTCCACTAGTTCAGCATGTAAAAATCATGCACAGGGGAACCTGTGTGGGGTACCTCAGTAAAAAAGTGAAAATCAGCAGCAAACCAGACACCTAGTCCCATCTATTCTCTCATATACCATGCAGAGAACACAAATGCAAAAGTCTTCTTATAACTAAGCTCTCCCAGCACTAGCTCTGTAAAAGATATGCCCTTAGTTCTTTTTCAGTGCTTGCTGCAATCTAGTTCACTGATGATAGAGAAAACTATGAGAACTATGATTTCATTAATATGATATTAATCAAAAAGTACCTTCCAAGTCAAAAAGAAAAAAGAATTCTTTTTCTTGGCTCTATGAAAATTACTGTCTCAAAAAAAGCTGTTCTGAATTTTTTTTCATCATTACCCTTGTTACATGACTTACTGCCTCCTATTCATGTCACTGGTGAAACAGTCACAACCTACCCCTCTGAACTCACCTCCAGCTCTCTCCCCTCTGAGTACGGACGAAATAAAGCAAAGAGATCACAAGATTAACTCTTCTGTTAAATACACATCTTCTGGATGTTGCAAACAATACATATATAACATGCAAGGACGGGCCAGACTTTCAAACTACTGTTCTCTTTAGATGTTAGCAGCATCTCAGCATCTTAATCTACCTTTGCACTTCTGTGTTCCTTATATGCTGGATTCTTGCATATATTGTCCCTATCTATAAGCACAGGAAAGCTTGAAAAAAATCTGATTTAAAGAATATCAACCATTTCAGTTTCCACCAACTTTTGAAAATGTGGAGCATCATAATGTACAAAGAAATGCAGCCAAGTAAAAACCATCAAGCCGTCAAACTGAGTAAACTCTCTCCCACTGATACGAAAGTAAAAGAAAACTTCATAGTTACCTGATACTGTGCTTCAGTCAGAATAATGGCTATTCTTTATATTTGGCTCTAGGTACTAGACTTAGGTCAGACTCATAGGGAAAGGCTCGTTCATGCTTTGTCTCTTGTTCAAACACTCCTTCACTGTAAATTCTGGAAGCACAACTTTGATTGGGCACAATTCCCTTGCCACTGCACAAACCAAACTGAGATGAGGCCAATTATGGGAATCTTTCATCTTGTAGAAGTGAGGTATCAAAGAGTGTAGTTTTATAGAGGCAAAAACTTCTAGTGAGACATTATCACGTTGCACTTACACATGGGACTATGGACATAAAAGATCAACGTAGAAGAGTACCAAAAGGTCAGTTTTCAGGATGTCCTGAATATTCAAGGATTCTGCATACATTTTGTTCAGACTGTTGAACAAATCCAATTTAAATGAAAAAAACCCTGCTTGCAGACTGCCTGGTCAACTTCCCAGACATTCTCTACTTGCCAATGTAGAGAGTCAGAGAACAAACAAACACTTAAAAGATGTCTAGTATATGTTTAAAGAATTTTTTATCAGAAGAATCAGTCTTAATTAGCTTAATAAGTCTTAATTAGCTTTTAGTCTCACCAGCCAATAGCTCCTGTATTTCCCTAGAGATAGTAATTTAGTAAATAGAGCTACAGAATTGTTTAAGGATAGAAGAGATCCTCCTTCAGAAAAAAAATAATATTATGTTTATTTAATTGTCCTTTTTTGTTGGTGTACTGTGGCTATAGTCTCTTAAGAAATGCATGTTTTTACAATTTTATATATATAAAAATTTTCCAAATCTATTGTTTAAAATCATGTCAGAAAGTTAGGGAATCATATCTCAAAACAGGTGATTGAGAAGTATGGCTTTAACTAGAGTGATTTTTGAAAAGGAGAAGCTTGACTGAAAGCTACCAATAGAGTCCTAAATTTTCCTGAGAAAACAAATGTTTGTGTCCAGGAAGAATCTGTAGATTTGCAGAACTTCTTAAAGCAACTTCAGTCTTTTCAAAAGCTGCTTTTTGCCTCCTTTCTCTCTCCTTTTCTCATCCCCACATACTCTCCAGAAACGCACATACACACAGAACAGACAGGAGAGATGTTTGTGAAAACTGCAGTTTCCGCAATCAGAAGTACAACATTTACTATGGCTTTTATCAAAGATTTCAATTCCCTCATCTTAAGGAAAATGACCCTTTTATTTTGTTGTGGACATAAAATTATGGCCCTGGGAAAATTGGAAGCATTTCTGTTGAGGGAAATCAATTTTCTCACTGCCATATATGATCAACATGTCACAGCCATCACCTAGATAATAATAGTAAAGTACAAGTAAAATGGCTGGTAATACTGGCTTCAGGAAAAAAAAGGAAAAAAAAAAGCAAGCAAGATAACACCTTTTTTTTTCCCCAAGATGTTTGCAATAAAAGAAAAAGAAAGAATGCAAAGGTTTCTCCTGTGATCATAGCCTTTCGGAACGGGAATGGTTTATTTTGTATATTGATAGTCTGAAGTGTTGATGAAGCTGATGAGAAATTCAGTCTTCCTGGAAAATAGTCAGCACTTTGTGTAAGCTGTGTTGGGTCCTTTTCAATCAGCTTGTTAATGGGTGGCTAATAGTAAGGAGATGTGACCAGCCTGAGATTACCCAGGAGTATGTTTATGTAGAGGCAACACTCAGAGCACAGAAGCATCTTCTTAATTTGGATATTACAAACAAAGGAAACATCAAATCTGACCTTGCTGGGGAAATGTTAATGGCTTCTACTCATCCTCCTTCTGCCACTTAGCATCTCTTGTGCCCCTCCTTGGGAAGCTTCCCGGCAGAAGTGTGCATTAGCAGAACCCTACCCTTACAAATCCCTGGCCCAGACAAGGAGAAAACATTACAAGTGATTAAATGTTTTTTTGATGTTCACTTCAACAGATGTAATATGTCACCACAGTTAAGCACATCTCCAGTGATGCCATAGTAGTATATACAAGGTAAATCAGAACTCTGCTAAAAGGAAATAATTTATTTTTTCAGGTTAAAATTTAAATGGTGCCAAGTAAAAATCAAGAAACTACAACTGAAAAGGCTAAGGACTGCCACACTGGAAATAAGAACAGATACCAATGTTAATTTTAATTCATTCAAGAAATCTAAATAGGATAGGATCCTTCAAGCCCTGTTGGTAACTGATAGTAAAGTTTCTAGGAAATAAAACCATCATCTTCTCCAGCTCTTCTATCTCTGTTGTACTTTGAACTTTACAAAAATATAAAGAGGATATGGTGTCATTCATATCATGCTGCAAGAATGGCAGTGGGCTTACAGAACAAGTTGAGAAACCAGTATAATAGGGTTTGTCTTAAGACAGAGAGGGAACAAAAAATAAAATTAAGGCTGCTCAGCCTCTCTCCCATAGTTTTTTCTGGTGCTTTTGGACTTTGCTACTGTTCCAAACTGCTAAATCCTGAAAGATCATTCTTATTAACCAGTTGCAATAACATCCACATCTGGAAATAATGGGATTTACCTTTGCAAATCTAGTAGGTTGTGCATTCTGGTTGCATTAAACTGGTTGCTCACGGCTTGAACGGGTGTACTTTATGCTGGGTAAAAAAGCTGGTCTGGATGGCCGAGCCCAAAGAGTGGTAGTGAATGGAGCTCCATTCAGCTGGTGGCTCAATATTGCAGCCATTGAAACATTAAAATAAAATGTTTAATATCTTTATTGACAATCTGGATGAGGGGATTGAGTGCACCCTCATTGAGTTTGCAGAGGACACCAAGTTAGGGGCCAGTGTTGATCTGCTGGAGGGCAGGAGGCTCTGCAGAGGGATCTGGACAGGCTGCATCAATGGGCCGAGGCCAATTGTGTGAGGCTGAACCAGGCTCGGTGCCGGGTCCTGCACTTGGGTCACACCAGCACCACACAGCGCTGCAGCCTGGGGCGAGCGGCTGGGCCCTGCCCGGCGGGAATGGGCCTGGGGGGCTGCCTGGGCCGGCTGGGCATGAGCCCCCCGGGGGCCCGGGTGGCCAAGGAGGCCAGCAGCGCCTGGCTCGTGTCAGACACAGCGTGGCCAGCGGGGCCGGGGCAGTGACCGTCCCCCTGCGCTGGGCACTGGTGCGGCCGCCCCTCGAACCCTGGGGTCAGCGCTGGGCCCTCACTGCAGGGGGGACATTGAGGGGCTGCAGCGTGTCCAGAGCCGGGCAGGGGCTGGGGAAGGGGCTGGGGCACGGGTCCCATGGGGAGCGGCTGGGGGGGGTCAGCCTGGAGAGGAGGGGGCTCAGGGGGGACCTCATCGCTCCTCACAGCTGCTGCAAGGGGCTGCAGCGAGGGGGGGTTGGTCTCTTTCCCCAGGTCACAAGTGACAGGACAAGAGGAACCGGCCTCAAGTTGCACCAGGGGAGGCTTAGATTGGAGATTAGGAAAAATATGTCTTTGCTGGAAGGGTGGTCAGGCACTGGCTCAGGCTGCAGAGGGAGGTGGTGGATCTCCATCCCTGGGGGTGTTACAAATCGCATAGATATGGTGATTAGGGATGTGGTTTAGCAGTGGACTTGGCAGTCATAGGTTAACAGTTGGACTTGATGATCTCAGAGGTCTTTTCCAACCCAAATGATTTTATGATTCTATGATACCTACAAGCTTATCTGGGATCCAAGAGCAAAATCAGTGGTACCAGATCATCAAATGAGTTAGACTCTTTGAAGGAAGATATCATCAAACTGGCTCCAGATTTTCAGGGCTAGGTTTTTAGAACCAATTAAGCACTGTTTGGTATAGTGAGTAGATAAGATGTTCCTTGTTTGTGCTTGACCCATACCGTCAAACTGCCATGTCCAAATATGTCCCAAGTGGCATGATTATGTAAGGTGTCATAAACTGGCATGATTCTATAGTGGGATATGAAAAAGAAATGACAGCACCAGATTGTGGTCACTTAAATGTATAGTTTTTCCTGACTTGGCTGTATCCATACTTTCTTTTGGAGAAGCCTCTGTTGTTTCTGCAAATGGAATACTACTGTCCAAAAATAAACAGTGACCTGCAGGCCTGGGGAATAATGCCATCAGCGTAACGCCATGTACTATATTGCCAAACAGCCATTTTTTCCCATGTTTTATAATTTAAAAGAAAAGCAACCAACAAACCAAAAAACTTCTGTAACATGAACTCTATGAGGTGACAAGCATTTTATGTCTTTGAGCTTCTGCAATACAGGAGTATACTGGAGGCTCCCTGAGGATCTATAGTACAATTATCAGAAATACAATTCAAACAGACGTGGTGATTCTTGGCAAGTAAATTACAAATTCTACATTATGTTGTTAAAGGAAGTAACCTTTTCTGAAAGTAAGGTTTCTGAGTCAGCACATTTTTGGGACCAGAGCCCCGGTATTATTGGATTGACATGGATTATAATAAATCATATCAAATATATCTTTGTTAAATCTAAAGGTAAGAACCTTTGTTTGTATACTAGTAGTTCAGTAAAACATAGGAGCTGAGCTCAGCCACCAATTATAGACCCTCTGACTCTAATATCTGTTAGAAAAATAGGACAGAAGTTTATCAGTTCCTCAAAATACAGCTTGAGCAACAACGGTCAAGCATATTTCTCATATATTTAATTATGGAAATCAACTAATCATGCCTAGAAATGAAATGTTTCCTTGGTAAGTTAAGCCATTTTCACACAGCAGGATAAAATGATAAAAATTTGGTAGGACAGTTAGCAATTACTGACATTTTTAATCCTTGTTGTTGCAGTATAAGGACTCAACAAGAAGTCAGTACATTGATGAGGATGACAGAAGACAGCCAGTATTAACAAATTCAGTTAACAGAACTATCACTTCCTTCTTGCTGTACTACTGGGGTTTCCCCTAATATGAGAAGTATAATATGATATAAATACTGCAACACCTCATTATTCTTTTTTTTTCTTTTTAGCTGAAGAGTGATATTTTTTTTTAAAGCCTCAAACCTAGCTCCCCGCTGTGTAAAACAATGCCACGCTCCAGCACGGAGCACTTCATAGTAACAAGGCCCCATTCACAAACACTCAACACCAGTGAAACTTGTGCTTTGACTGTCAGATTCCCGTGAGAATTCCTGAGAGATAGTCAGAGAAAGGACATGATTTGTGTTCTTGTTAATGACAAAAGTGAGGAAGAGATTTTCTACTTAGGTTGTCAGGCAGCAAAAGCAGCGAATTTGAACATTCTGGTAGTCACATTCATTACAAATCTGCATAAAACAAAGGATACAATAATACTTTTTGCGGGACTTATTGTGAATTTCGTGAAAGTCCACTTGTGCTCAGTTTGGCAAAGTGTTTAAGACTAAATATAGTGTGGCTACTAACACGCTTAAAATCAAGCACCTGCTTTGTTAGAGGAGCTCTGTGTAATAATTGATGAAGGTTAAACATTAAATTTTCCAAGCCTATCTGATCATTCTAAGAATATGCAATGCCATGACATGCTTCAAATTTAAATACAGTCTGGAAGTGTGCTTCTAAGGAGTAAAAAGTATAACTGAAATGTGCTAAAAATATGGTGAAGACCTTTCAAATCCTTTTTTAGCCTTTAATCCATTATTTAGCACTTTATTCTTTAAAAGAAACTTGCAGAGCTATATCCTCAGAAGCACAACCTTGAAACAAAGTGTTTTTAGACATGCACAGAAAGCATTAGCAGCTTTCATTGCAAAATGACACCTGTGCACCCATATGTCCTGATCCCTGAAGTCATACTTCAGGCTATAGACTTATCCATTCAAAAACGCTTCATCTGATTTATATCAAAGTACCTGCTCCTGGCTACGCAGACTAAGTAAATGTCCAGCTCAGACAGCAAACACTGTTGTCTTGAAATCTTTCATTCTGGTGTATTATCATACATTTATCATTATGGTGTTTCATACCCACATACCCATAAATATTTGGTTTTGGTTGTAGGTAGACTTGAGTGTCATGTAAAGCTGACCTGCAAGTAAGAAAGAGGAAAATCTTATCTGTGGCCTTGGAGAAAAGGAGATAAAAATAAAGGGAAAGTTTGAGTAGTGTGAGCAAAACTTGTTTTAAAGCTAAATTAAGTAAATGTCCTGTAGTCAGTTATTAACTTCACATAGTTAATGCAGCTGTTTGGTCTAGAAAGGTTATCTGCTGTAACATTTCTTAACATTTTCATAATGTTATCAAGAATTAAAAAGGTAACATTTATCAAACAGTCACAGTGTCTGTGAGTCAGAACAAACAGCAGCCGCACAGTTGTGATAATGCCCAAGCTGTCGGTTAGAAGCAAGTCCAAATACCTTGGAGATATTTGCTTTGGATGATGCGTTCTTTGTCATGTAAAAATGTAACTTTTCAAAGTACACATGTTACTGATTAAGTTGAAGTCAGAAAATCTTATTTCCTTCTCATTACTTCTAATGCCCTATGCAAAAGATGGAGAAGGATAATCAACAGGATGATCCAGATAAAAGGGAGCCTTAACATGAAGAGAAATCAAAGGGCCCAATCCTCCAAATCCATCTATGATTAGTCTTTAATCTGCAGTGAGATTGCTCATGTGAAACAGAATTTACAGGACCAGATCTTAAATCTCCCAACTGCATTTTTCCTAAGAACAGAGGTGGATTAAAATCCAGACCTAACGTCTCATTGTGTCGGGCAATGTCAGAGAAACAATGGCAGCAGCCACTGAGTCTAACAGGCTCATACCGTTCCACTAGGCTTCCATTTATCAGCTAGGACTAATCCTTGACACGGCGAGTGGGAAGTTTCGGTTATAGCACTTTATGTTAGATTCCTTGCCCACAGAGCAATCGAGCCCATACAAGTGACCATGCTAAAGGCAGCCAAGAAGCTAGGGTTCCCAAACCCTTCCTCTACACCAAGCAGTACAACCTCTCATTGAAAAGCTTACTACCATTTCAAAATACGATCTCTAAGGTTTCCAGCAATGGCTATCGTTAATGCCAGGGTGTCAGAAGTGGCTTGGGGCTAAGACATTGTGTTCTAATTTACATTTGAACAATCATATTTATGCGGAGACTATTCCAAGAAACTGCAACATGCAAGTTAGAAGACTGAGAGGCTTGGAAAACATGGAACTAAACAGCCTTGACTACAACCCAGACCTGTCTTAGGTTCACCTCCAACCATTCATTCCCCCATTCAGATCTAGGCAGTATCTGGCACATCTGTATTAACAGCTCTTATCTAGACCTATTTCTGGTCAATAATAAATAACTTGGGAAGAGTAAATAGGTGAGCAGAATTGCTAGTTACAATCTCTAACAAACTAAAAGGCATCAAATCAATATTATGTTTCAGTGGGACTCCACACTTTCCAATTCACTCAATACTTCCTAAAATTATCATTTCACTAGTTAATCGGGGATTATTTAAATTATGTGTTAGCTATGGCTTTGCTGTCAGTGTGTCTTCCATTAAGTCCAGTAAATCCTGCATCAGGAAGTGGGACTGGCAGGATGAGAGGCACCTGCTCGCAGTCCTCTCTGTTGTAGGTACATACATAGGCCACAGACTGGATTCTGCACCTCCCTCCTTGGCTTGCAGCCCCTCTTACGGGAGGAGTGAGTGGACAGGCTGGCTTTGCTTCTGCATCAGTGGGACAGGAGGCATGGACAAAGGGAGCAGCATATGAGAGCTCCTCTTGCTTCTAGCTGTAGAGCTCCTTTGGATTCATAAATGCTCTCATTTATCGGGAAGGGGAATGTACTCCTGTTCTACATTTTTCTTCTTGCCCAGACTTGTTAATCTCTTAATGTAAAATAGATAAAAATGATAGATGACTCATTGTCTTCCTTCTGCTTTGGAGATCATGTTGCTTTGCTTTCTGATGACCTGACTCCTCTGTAGAATATAACAGGTCTTAGAATAAACCTACTGATCAGATCTGTGCATGTTACGGATTCTGCTTCCCCTCTTGATAAGCACTACACAAATCCCTTCTCAAAATATGTTGCGGGTTTTGTAGCAAAATGCAAAAGTAGCAAAACAGCATTGTTAATTCATTGGGGATTTTTAATTATGCACTTGAAAATACTTGCTGTTTTGTTTAAAATTTGTTATTAATTACAACTATTGACGTTCTCCCTAGAGAGCTGTGATTAGAATTACCAAGGCTAGTCCAGTATGAATAACCAAATCCAGGCCAAATTCTGATCCAGGTTATAACCAACAAGTACAGGATGATCTTCTGATTTCAGTGACATTGCTCTAGATTTACTGTAGTCCAACCAAGATCATTAACAGGCTTTCTTTAAAGACACTGTTCTCTCAGATGCCTTTCCAGATTAATTGTCACAATTACATCCTTCTTTCCCTCTTCTCCCTCAGGTCATTCTGTATGTCAGAGGCTTACAAGCTCTGTTGATTCAGAGCTGAATGAGTGCTGTAGGGAAAGGAGTTACAATGGTCCTCCTTGTCTCTAAAGGTGCAAACTGTTTGGTTTTGATGTAGAAGTCACAAAAATACACTAATCTTTCATTCACTCAGACTTCCTCTTCTTCATTTGAAGGGTAAGAGACACTTCCAGAACGCAATGGGCTCTCTCCACCTGTGAAGCACTTCATGAAACTCTTACATGCGCTTATTACTTCTTCAGCTACCAGAGTAAAAAGACTATTGGCATTCACAGTCAGAAAGTAATCTTTCAACTGGAGAATTGCTAAGCCAGAGGGGATAGCTTAGTGATCTGAACATCTAGGATCAAATTAAGCCTTGGTGCAAGAGAAAGAAACACAGCTGACTTCAATGGAACTCTGCTCATTTACATCAGAGGTGAATTTGTCCCGGAAGATTGAATGGAAGCACAGATTCAAATCCCAGCAGCCAGAGATGAGTTAAGAGTGGTTTTTCAACTCAGCAATAGGAAAGATTTCTAATGAATGCTAGGTTAGGAAGGGCTATTGTGAATAAAAGTGGAATCCTTATTTTCCTGGAAGATAGAGCACACCCAGAAATGAAGAAGGCTTGGCTTGGAAATGTGTTTGCAAATATATGGCATTTCATACAGGGACACCCACCCACCCCACCCCTTTCCTTTCAAAAACTCTTGTTTCTTTGCTTATTTCCTCCACATGTTACTCGAAGACAACATTGGTTTTCAAAAATACTCTTCAAGACATCTTCCTAAAATATGCTCAAGCAGTTGTTTTCTTCAAATAAATAGTTATTTCATCTAGTACAAAAAACCCCAACAACTACAACAACTAAACAACATAAAATACAAAGAGAAGTTTACAGTTTTCCATGTGTTACACTAAGATCTAAATAGTAGCAGCCAGCAAGATGCTTCTGTTAACTTTTTCTGGAATCTGTTAGTAATGTGCTTGTGATAATAGTGTTTTGTCCTGTGTCCTGTTCTCTTTTATCTTTCAAAAACATTTTCTCAAGTAGCTGACAAATTTTCATCAGAACAGAAGGTACTGCTAGACACATTTCAATTGGCTATCCCATACGCAGTATGAATAATGTCACTTAAAAATCCACTAAATAAGAATTTTCAAATTTTTCCCACTTTTCTTCACTATTTCTCTGTTCTTGTTTCCATTGTGTTAAAAAAAAAAAAATCCTTCTTATTCTAGACCATGGGGGAGCAATTAATACTGCATTTTCTTTTTTCTGTTACACTTTGACTATATATTTTCATTATTTCACCAAGGCTAAGTAATCAATATTTTGATTTAAAAATAAAGACAAAAATATTATTATTAACAACATAAATGTCTTTTTCAGACCTGCTGTATTGCGCTTTCACAGGGAAAGTGGAAGGGGAAATCAACAGCAGCTCCTATTTTCTTCTCTCCTGTTTAGACTTCCAGGGGAAAAGGCTGTAGGTTAGTAGCATGCAAAGACAATGTTCCAATATTAGAAATCTCCCAACCAGAAAGTTGTATTTTGGGCTTGTGTTTCCCAGACCTCCACAATAGCAAAGTCCCTAAGTGCTGTTAGATGGCAATTACACCTTAAGCAAAAAGATATTGCAGATCATTGATTCCTGCAAATCTCCTCTCCTTTGAAGTAGCAGCACTTGCTTATGAACGAAGATACACACACTTTCACCTTGAAATCACATGAACCTATTTTCTCTATTTAGTCCTGGGTGCACATGAATTAGATGTTCCAAATTGGATACATCTCATCTGAGGAAAAGAGGTTTGATCCTGAGAGCCTTACTTTAAGCAGGCAAGATACTTGCTTGTGTGAGTAGTCTCAGAAATATGACAGACTATTTGTGGGAGCAACAATTAAGACCATGACGTTTGCAGAACGCAGTTCATGCTTGACTTGGACCTAAACACTCGTAGCTCCACTCAGGTGAGTAAGATCCAAATCATCCTGCTGCCTCCCATCTGAATGTTTGTGCGCGCAAAGATTCCTTCAGGGAGGAAGGCTCACAGAACTGCGCTGTGTGAAACTACACAGTTGATTGACAGGAAAAAAAATAGTAGAATTAAGCTCTTCTTTGATTTTACGGAACATTGACTTCTGCAAATGTGACCTTAAATTCAAATTGATTTGATCTTAAATGCTGGAGATTTCATCTACCTTCCAGGCAAATATGCTCCATATGTTAAATACCAGTAAATATAGTTAAGTTCTCCGTTGTCTATGAATGGAATACAGAACAGCTTTTCTGTAAAGACCAGATTCTCCCTTAGCAGCAGAGGATTTAAAAGGTCAGAACTAGTAATGATCAGCTGAAAACAAGGGCTTGCCTGAAAGCTGTTAGAGGGTTTGCATTTCCAGTAGGTCCTAAAGCCCATTGCTTGACAGTCACTACAGAAAAATCAGGTGAAACAGCGCCTCATTTTTTTTTCTGCTGCTGATGCTTCTTTCTTTACCTTCTGATGATGAACAATAAAACCGGAACGTTATTTTTAGGAAATATAATCAAAAGTCAGATAATTTGTCAGAGTTATCCTGTGAAAACCGCCCCAGGTTTAGGATTTAAACTAATCACTACTGGGTGGGGTGAGGAAATAAATTTTTCTTTTTATTAGTTACCTTATAATTGCTCAATACAAAGTTTTGTATTTTTTCTTAAATATATTGTACTGCTCACCACCTGAAGAAGATTTCTTCAACAATTTTGGCTACTTATTTGTTATGCAGCCCTCTGATATTGTTCTGGGTAATGTCTGTTTTCAGTTCCCGGATCGTACATCCTAGAGAAGACCGACACTGTTCTCTTTCCCAAAGATAGATTGCCCCTGAGTGCCAAAAGCTGGCAATGGAAAAAAAACAAAACCAACAGCAAAGTGCTCATGGCAGAAGGCTTGATGGAAGCTTTAGGGGACTAATTCTGATATGTTTACTTTATTTTCTTTTTAATGGGTTGTCAGCTGAGGAGAACAAACAGCTCTTCCTGCATCCAGAAGCATAAGCATTTATTGGGCCAGATAAAGCACAGAGAAGAAATATTATTCAGGGTGTACTATAAGTCATCACCATGTCTCTTCAGGTAAAATGCCGAAGTATTTCTGTTGTACAGTTTTCACTGTGCTGCTCTGTGCAACACAGATTGGAGGTGGGATGTACTCATGGCCATTGGAACAGTGCAGAGTTTAATACTGAACACAGCCTCTTGATCTCACCCTGTAATAGCCTCTCACATAAAAGTAATTCTGATATCATTAACGGAAAAAGCAGTTCCCTTGGGAAGAATATGTATGCACTTTCAGTAGAAGGGTACACACTCTTATGCATGTCCTGAACCCTCCAGAAGCTAGGAGGGGTTTGGGAAGCTTTGAAGAGTCAAGGACCGCAGTGTCCCCACTCTGACAAACGTACATGGGGAATCCCTACTGTCTATACACTCTTAACCAGTCCTTCTTCCTGGCAAAAGAGGCTTGCTATATTTTCTTCTTCTCAATCTGTATCACAAGGCAAACTTTTTTTTTTTTTTTCATTGGCATTGGATTAAGGAAATGGTACACATGGAAATCTCTTCCCCTCTTGCTCAACTTTTCAGGATACAGACCTTAGCACAAACATGGGATTTTTTTCAAAGTGTCTGGGAAAGGAAAATACATTGATACTGTTCAAGATACGTTTCAGAATGTTGTCAGCATATAGTGCATAAATACATCTACCTGTGCTCAAATGAAGTTGGCTGGTAAATGTACTACTGAGCTGACAATCAGTGTCCTTGTAATGGATCAGGTCTATGTCTACAGAAACAGGGGTTTACAGCGATCTGCTCTTGGTTTATAGCAGAGAGTAGTCTTACAGATGCGTGTTTCCTTTATGTATTTAAAATTGCTTTAAACCATAAGCCTTTCTTTGCAAAGAATTCTTTAGAAAGTAAACCTGATCACCTTGCATGTTCTGGATCAGCTCCACAGCTCTCACCCTAGGTTTCGTTGTGACTGCATCTGTGGTCCTGTGTCAAATCTCCCAGAGGGAGACCAGAACGGCCAATAAATCTTATTTCCCAAAATGAATATTCTTCTGATCAGCTCTGGTGTGACTTAGTTGAATTGGCCAGGGAGAAAACTTGTGGGCACTGGTTCTTTTTATGACCTCCAGTATCTATCTACTTGGCATGTCAATGAGTCAAACTCTCCCAGCAGCCTTTGGCCGTCTGATGTGCCTTTGTGGTGACAACGACATTACCCTCAAAGGCAACCCAAGGACATTCCTAGATTGTCACTAGTTGAGCAAACAAGTTTTGATGGTAGCCTAAACATGTTAGTGCCAAGCTCTCAGAAGGAACAACAGAGATGCCAGCTGTCAGCCTTCGGAGGTGCTCTGGAATACAGAGAATTAATTGCTGAAGCCCTGTCAGACACAGTGGGAATACAGCCAACAGGGATCAGTGAAACCAAAAACCAGCTGGGTAACTCTTGCATTCCACTGCTTCATGGATGTGAGAAAGCTAAGGTTGCCATTTTATCAACTGCATCTCATTCATAAACTGGCAACTTACTTTTAGCCAATTATTAATGGCACCATTTATACTTTTGAAGAATCTGTGCAAACCCTGTACAAATAATTCCAATCTCAGATTCTGCTCAGGCATAATCATTCATATATATCAGTTAATGACAATTTAATTGCATATCCTTATCATCATAAATACTGAAATATTTGTATATAATAATATGTGCTAAGGAACACATTGGATTTCAGTTTGCCATTAATTTCAGTTTGCTATTTATATACAGCATATGGATTTCAACTTTTCCCTTGACACTGGCATTGTTGAAACAACCACTTGATCTATTAAATTTTTTGAGTAGCTCTTTAAATTATAAATAGTGCCCAGTTGTTTATTTCAAGTGCTTTCAGTACTCCAAATGTGGTTTAATTGTATTTGAAAACTGCCAAATATCAATGGAGATCAATCCTGTGCCATTGATCTGTTTATGCAGTTAAACATGTAGAATATCAGATTCAGGCTCTAACATATTTAAATACTCCTCTATTGATCAGCCGCTGCATGATCCAGCACAGATGATGGCATAGATGATTACAGGAAACTGCTTGCTCTGGATTGCTCAACTGATACCTCTGTCTTTCAAAGGGCATCATGGATAAACTGATCCACAGCTCAAAACTAGAGGGTGAGTCAGTTGGGCACACAAGCTCGCCATACAAAAATGTTCAATCCATGGAAAAAGATTTTAGCATCTGGTGTAGGAAACTACAAAAACACATAGTGAAAAGTGGGGGAAAGTACATTAAAATCCTGTACCTTACTGCCTGAATGTGACAAGATGTGTGTTAGGGAGCTCAGACAATCCTTGTTCCTTCACAAAAGCAACCAATTACTCTCCAGGGCTCTTTGTCCAGCTAAAGGATAAAGGTCTAAACTTAGGACAGAACTGTCTTCTGTAGAAGATTATGGGACAAAAATGCAGAAATGGCAGATCTTGCAATGATGTTACTTCAGTGTTTCGGATTAGTATGTGATCTTGGTTAAAAAGCTCTACAAGCAAGTAAAAAATACTTTGCTTCAACCCAAAATACCTATAAACAGATTTTCCAGAGCTAAATAAATGCCTTTTTTACTTGTTAGATATTTTGAATGTCCATGACAAAGCTGATCAGGAAACACCAACCTCTTGTATTTGTAGTTCAGAACTAACTGGCACAAAGAGAATGCTGGGGGAAGGATGAAGTGTTTGTTCCCAATACCATATAGAGATCAGGGCCAGATAGCAGCAGAAAATCACTCTCTTGCCAGCGATGAGGTTTCAAGGGAGCAGTTCTGTGTTGATACTTCTCAGAGAGCAGCAGGCAAAGCATCTCTCATATCCCTCAGACACCCACAGCTAAGTGAATGTAGCAAAAGGCAGAAGGAGATGAGGGTTTAGATCTTGGGAAAAGAGGAGGAGTGGGATGGATTAAAGCGCAAAACTGCTCTAGAGGATTAGCTGAGCCTTTCTAAGTCAGGAGACAAAAGAAATCCATGTATAGGAAGTGCCCAATGCATGTGACAATATCCCAGAGTGGAGTGATGCAAGGAAGCACCAGGAGTATGGTCTTCCCATTCCCAAGCACGGGGTCTCAGAAAAACTCAGCATTGCTAGGGGTAGTTCTAAAGGGCCAAGGGGTCCAGGAAGGCTGGACATTCTTCAGTAAGCCTTAAAGGCACAGGAGCAGGCCGTCCCCATGTGCCGAAAGATGAGCTGGCAGGGGAGAAGACTGGCCTGGCTGACCAGAGAGCTTTGGCTGGAAGTCAGGGAAAAAAGGAGAGTTTGCCACCTTTGGAAGAAGGGGCAGGCAATTCTGGAGGACTGTAAGATGTTGCAAGGTTATGAGGGTGAGGATTAGAGAAGCAAAATACATTAGAAACAAAAGGAGGGACAAGAATAATCTGCATCCTTTACTGGGTACAGGGTGGGGTGGGGTGTGTGGTGGGAATTTCCACAAAGGCTGAGGAAAAGGCTGAGGTACTTAATGCTTTCTTTGCCTCAGTCTTTAATAGTAAGACCAGTACCCCTGAGCTGGAAGACAGGGACGAGGAGCAGAATTAAGTCCCCACAGTCCAGGATGAAATGGTTGGTCACCTGCTGCTCCACTTAGACATGCACAAGTCTATGGGACCAGATGAGATCCACCCAAGGGTGCTGAGGGAGCTGGTGGAGGAGCTCACCAAGCCACTTTCCATCATTTATCAACACTCCTGGCTAACTGGAGAGGTCCCAGAACACTGGAGCTTAGCCAGCGTGACGCACATCTATAAAAAGGGCAGAAAGGAGGATCCAGGGAAGTACAGGCCTGTCAGCCTGACCTTAGTGCCAGGGAAGGTTATGGAGCCGATCATCCTGAGCACCATCACACGGCATGTACAAGACAACTGGGGAGACCCAGCCAGCATGGGTTTAGGAAAGGCAGGTTCTCCTTGATGAACCTGATCTCCTACAACAAGATGACCCATCTAGTGGATGAGGCAAAGGCTGTAAATATTGCCTGCTTGGACCTTAGCAAAGCCTTTGACACATTCTCCCACAGCATCTCCTGGAGAGACTGGCTGCTCATGGCTTGCACAGGTGTACTTTACACTGGGTAAAAAACTGGCTGGACGGCTGGGCCCAAAGAGTGGTGGTGGACAGTTCCATCCAGCTGGCAGCTGGTCCCAAGTGGTGCTCCCCAGGGCTCGAGGGGGCTGTAGACAGGTGGGCGTCAGTCTCTTCTCCCAGGTAAAAAGTGACAGGACAAAAGGAAACGGCCTCAAGCTTCACCAGGAGAGGTTTCATTTGGATATCAGGAAAAATGTCTTCACTGAAAGGGTGGTCTGTCACTGGAACAGGCTGCCCAGGGAGGTGGTGGAGTCACCATCCCTGCAGGTGTTTGAAAAATGAGTAGCTGTGGTGCTCAGGGATGTGGTTTAGCGGTGGACTTTGGCAGTCATGGGTTGGCAGTTGGATTTGATGATCTCAAAGATCTTTTCCAAACTAAATGATCCTTTGATTCTATGAATGAATATAGCTTCAAACAGTTCAGGAACTCCTTCTGAGAGCAGAATGCTTTATTTCTTGGGTTTCTTCAGAAATCCCACCTAGCTGTGTAATACTATGGTGAAAGCAAACAAATATACATAAATTGCTCTGTGGTATTTCAGGTGAGTGAAGCTTGGAATGCAACCACCCATCATTATTATTATTGTGCTTTGTCAGCTCGTAAAGGCAGATAAGAAATTGTCCTTGTCAAGTTTTCTTCAAAATTGAACCATGCTTCAGGCCTTAAGTAAACAGCCTTCCCTGGGAACAGGTACATGTGGTACTGTCATTATGCCATCAGACATGTACCTTTTCCTGAACTGTACATAAGACAGTGTTTGAACAAAGTCTAAATGTTCTTAAACTTTTCTTCATGTGCTAAAATAAGACTAAATCTGGAGTCCACGATAACCTACATACATGTTATGAGGCCATATTAACTGCTTCTGAAATTGGTTCATATGATACTAGATTAAAAGACTTTTTCAACATCAGTGGTAATTATTGTAATATTTTACTTACAATAATTTTTGAGGAGAATACTGCATTTGCATTTTGCAGAATACTGCATCACTTTGTAGTAGATGACTGTCTTTGGCAGGACTTGAAGATTTCAGCAGCTGCTGAAAATTAATTTTGACGGATATAATAACAACAGTATTCTGTACATTAAGAAATACGAAATACGGAAAAGTAAGATTGTGTTGAGTGCAGAAAACTTCCTTCTTAGCAGGAGTCAAGGACTGCAGGTACTCTGCTGGTAACAGCAACTTGAACTAGCACTCATCAATATTTCTAAATTACTAAGAAGAATCTAGCTAATCATTAGTTTCTCTACACCTTCTGGCAACCTTGTAAAGATTGCTATGAGTTAATATAAATCCCATAAAGTTCACAAAATGTTCTATGACTACTGGAACTTTGTGGGAAACACTAATTTAATAACCAACCAAGAGGTTACAATGTTTGTTGAAGGTACCTTGGTATCTGAACGTGACTGACAGTGTGATGAATGATGATTGCTGGGCTAGCTTTGAACAAGTGTTCCTCGTCCAGCAAAGTCAAACAGACCTTGCAGAGGAAGTTACAGAATTAGCTTTTTGTTAAGGCAACTCGGAGATCAAAATCCATATGCAAAAGCTTTAAAACTCTGAATCCAGCCTCAGGAGTGAGTGACCGTTCTCAAAAGAAACTCTCTGGAGGTCTCATGTCATTGCTAGGTAGTGGCTGAAGACCCTGATGCCCCTGTCCTCACAGCAGCAGCCACATCACCAGCAAAGCCCAGTGCAGCATTCAGAGGACAGCATGCCACCCTGCCCTCTCTGCCAGGCAACCTGCAAAATCTCTGTCCAGGGTTGGCATAAAGAGCATCTTATTGTGTGTACATGGCAGATTCTTTGCAGAGCGCTTCAAAGCAGGCAGAGAGAGCAGTAAATGTCTTTGTATGTGTGAATTTGAAAGCTTCTTCACCACCTGTGTTTAAAGGCTTAACATTCACACAGTCCCTCTTCTTATCACAGACAAAACACACCCTCATTCACAAATGCGAACCAGTCTTTCATATAAAGTGGTAAAAATAAGGATGGAAGGGGGTAAAATATGCAGGAAGCTATTCTATTCCCATATGGCCTGAAATTTGCTCAGGGTATTATACACGTGATTAGCAACTGCCTGTCAACTAAGAAAAAAAACACCTTGGAAAATTTAAGGAGGATATGGCTTTTACTGAAGATGTGTTAGTCAAATGATAATTAAATATAAAAAGCAGAATCATAAATTCCTGCCTCAAAGATGAAGTCTTTGAAGACTGGGAAAATAAGTGGTAAGATTTCCCTGTTTTTTGTTTTTTGGCATGTTTGCTATGACCTGCCTTGTAATGGGTTAACATTTCAAATGTGGAGCCAAATCTATCAACTGTATTGTTCTGGTCCAATTGTCATGACCAAAATTAGACCCATTTATCTTTAAAATATCTTGAAGAGTGCTAAACATATGTGTGTATAAAAGTATAGAAGAGTTTGATGAGGCAGTATTATTGATCATGAATGGACATGGGCTAATACACATAAAGATTGGTGTGTAACACACACGTGCAGTGGGTAGAGTTAAGTGTTGCCACATCCATTCTTTCTGCAGTCCTATAGCTGACATTTCATAATGTAGCTGCAATCTTCACATTCAGTTTTAAAATAGGGCTCAATATGAAATATACAATAGCAGGTATAAATAAATACATATACATACACACACATACAAGACAACTCAAACTAGAATCTGTGAGCCTGTTTCAGTGGGGTCACAACTAATAAATGTGATATTTTTAATACAAAATTGACAAGCTTAAATTTTAATTTTAAAATATTAAAACCTATTAAGCATCTTAATTTAACACCTCTAATAAGAGATATTTTACATCCTAATGTCTATGTTTCAGAGATCAAACATTCATCATAAACTTATCTGACTGTAGAATTTTTTGGATTTAAGTGCAAGATGAACTCTGGTAGTGTATTCACACTGTGCTTTCTTAAGATGCCACTCAGAATATCTCATGTTGGATCCAGCTGTTACTTTATGCTTGTCTCTATTTTTAAAGTGTGCTGAAGCTTCTTGAGAGAAGGAAAATTACATTTAAGCACTTAATATAGTTTCTCTTACTTTTACAGTAATAAGCGGTTGATAGCATCTATCTGGTATTTTATTTATCTACATACTTACCTAGCTCCGGCCCCCCCCCCCATCAGATGCACAAACCTTTGAACTTGAAGTCTGAACCTGAATCAAACTCAAGTCTTCTAAATTTCAGCTCAGAAGAAGAGCATGTCTTTATAAACTGTTCTTATGCTCAGGTTACATTTCAAGTGACCTGCTACAGTATATTACATTCACTTCAGTTTCGTCCCTTTTATTGCTATATAGCTACCAAGTAAAAGCTGTAATGAAACATGGGTAACTTTCTCATCTATTATTTACATAACAAATCAAGAATAAAAGCTACCTTTACCAAGTCATTCAGTGTATCCTATCAAATACAGCACTTACATTTTGTCTATTTATGTACAGAATGAGAATTTATATGAATCAGTTTACCTGCACTTGTTCTATTAGAGAAATATAACAGCTTGGTTTAGAAAGGTCAGTAACATCTTCCAAAATAACACTTTTAATTCTCTTCCTTATCTGTAGCTGTGGAAGAGCAGAGACCACAACATTCTCAGCAGTAAAATGGTCTGTCTACTTAGCTGATGTCCCCACACATTCTGTAGTTCAGTGGTAACATATGTCCAATGTTTCCCTACACTTAAAAGGAAAGGAATGCATGTTCTGCCAAAGAACAGCCAAGACCATAGAAGAGATGACACAAAAGATGAAGTAGTAACTGCAGTGGAACAAACACATATGGGCCCTTGAATTTTTAAAGTGACACATCACGGACATAAATCTGAGTTGGAGTTATCAAATCTGTATCGGCAGCATGAGCTAAGCTCTCCAAAATTCAGCAGGGTTCAGATCTCCTGCCTGGGCTTGCTCCCATCCTTCCGCAAGATGAAAATTGTAATAGGAACCTCCAGCAAGAACATGTATTTTCAGTGCGATGGTTTGATTAGTATTGGTAGAGTAGTTTCAAGATGACTCATACTGCGTACAATGTGTTTCTCTTGAAGAGGATTCAATCCACTTTTATACTAGATTTTATCACATCCAGGAATGCACAAATGCTACACTTAACATGCACTCAGTTATTCTGTACATAACTTTTGTGTATATATATGTATATATATAAAAATTCAATGTGCCTAGGACTGTTTTGTGGCAATAAAGCCAACTGCCAGAGGAGAGCTGAAAGAAAGGTTGAGTGAAAAACTCTTTTACCCTCCAGAAGAGCATGAACATGTTCAAACACTTCCTAGAAGGTATGGTCATCAGGAGTGGATTAGCTGTTGTAGATCCAGAACATGGAGAATGTTCCATCATTTTATCAATATATATGAGTTCCTATACCTGACAATGTTCCCTTGTTCTAATTTATCAGTACAGACACAGCACCTGTTCCTACCGTCACCACATAGTGAGGGCCCAGGCATACCTCACGTAAATACATAGATACTAAGTACTAAGACTGTGCAAAAGAATATAAAACCTCGTAAGGACAGACAGATTAGTACTTAATTTCATAAAGCTGGGCTCAAACAGACCAAGGTTTTTAGAGAAGCACAGTTGCAGATTAGTTATGCCCATTTTTGTCCTATAAACTTTTAATCATTCTATTTTCATTCTTCCTTACTTTCTACGGATAACTCCAGACACCCAGGCTAACCAGTGTGATTTCATTAGTAGTTCTTCAACTGATAGTCATTGCTGCTAAAAGGTAAGAAAAGCAAAGTCAGAACCTGGGTGCTGTCAGTATATTTGCAGCTGCCCTTCTCACCATGGGCACAGTGTTCTGAGAATAACAGAATGAGAGTACGAGAGTGCTGGCTGGGAACGACGCGTATGAGGCCAGAGGAGGATGAAGTATCTGCTGGGTTTTGCTCGAGATGCCAAACCAAAGCTTTAACCACTGGCTGTCACTGAGGATCCTATGATAGCTTTCACAAGAACAGTTCAATGCATTTCACTTAGTTGTCACTTTTTTCAAAAACACTGTTCTGCAATGGCATTGGTGTGGAATAGAAGTTGAATTTCAACACATAGAGACAGCTACATTTCAGTGGTGGGTGAAGTGATCACAGCAGACTTTGTAAAGCACTTTGGGATTCTTACAGATGAAAGGTGCTATATAAATGTCACGTATTGTTATATACCACTTAGGAGAAATGTTTCCATTTATTCCTTTGGATTTACTGTTGAACATTTACAGATAATCGTCATTGCTGATAATAACAGTAAGAATAGCATCTTGAATGCTGCAGACTGTGCAGCTTATTCTGTATTCTGCTTGTCTGTAGTGGGAGGTCGCATACAGATAAGAAGGAGGATTTTTTTGACAATGCAATTATGGAAAACTAGCTATTTTTCATATTATATGGTCAAAGTGCAACTGTCAGAGTTATTTACATGACTGCATCTTTTACAACCCAGGATTGTTGAAAAGATTCAGCAAAAAGGTAAGCTGCTTTCATGAGTCTATTCAAAACAGCGTAGTAGAACAGCTTCCTGTACTAGGGCCATTTGTTTTACTGTATTACCTCTCTATATTTAAGTTCTACTCATTCATTTATTAATAGATTTTATTCAAATGCATGACAGATTTTTTCTAACAGTGCTTACCCAAGCACTTGTCAGAATTTGTTAGTGAGATTCCACTGTTTGTTTATCCTAACATGAGTGCCTTTGGATTTTGGTGTTTTGTTTGGAGTTCGGGGAGGAGGCACATTTTTCTAGCATACCGGAGTTCCGAACATAGTCTGGTATTGATTTTAACAGGAGTGTAAAAGGCAGACTATTTTTTGCCAGGTAGATGAGTCATTTCAGCTATGCTCTAACAAATCAAATACGCTTTATAATACTGGAAACCCATCCCGTCCTTGCAATTCTCTCAAACCGAGTAGCACCTGAATATCAAGACCCTCACATTCCCCCTTCCTCTTCTGCTTTCCAAGTCTTTCCTCTTAGATTTCTGTCTTCCAGTTGGGGTATCTCATTAACCTGCAGGCTCTATCCCTGCCTCATTATCTTCTCCTGAACATCTGAGAGAGGCAGAAGCCAGGCTGTATTAACCCACTGATTGCTGCTGACCAAGTGATGCCCCTGAGCCCTTTTGGAAGCAGCTTTGGCTGAATAAAAACTGCTGGAGGATGTGGTACAGGGCTGAATACTGGATAAGAAAATAGGAGTAATCTACTATGGGGACTCATTTTTTCAAAACCTTGGCAAAACCTTTGTGTGCAAGGGAGCTGAATCTATCTCTAAAGAAGCCAAACAAGCTTCCTTCCTATTCCCAGTATCTTGTAGTACAGAAGCTGTAAAACCATGAAAATGTAAAGAACTACCTCCTCTCCACTCTAGCAGCCAGCAAGGGCACTTTCATGGCTAATCCAGAAAGATTACCCCCAGGAAAAAAGGGCTAAATGCCTAAGAAAATGTAAAGTTGCTGAGATTCACTTTATAGTCCCATCCCCTTTTCAAGAAGGCCACATGTGAGCTCAGTGCAGCGGGTACGGTACCCAACACCTGCAGGATTGTGGTTACAGCTATATGTATCCTATGCAAATTCCCAGAAATTCCCAGTCTTCCTAGGGTATTGGCTTCCATCTACCTTCAGCAGCTCAGCTCAGAATTACCATAAAAGATCAAGAGTGCAGCCTGGAGGTCACTGTGATCATAATTTGGCCATGCTGGTATATCTACTCTTGCTAATAGAGTTTACTTCTTTTTATTTTTCCTTATTGCTGCTTTTACCTTGTTCTCTCCCTGTGGAAGTTTATCACTGCCATGGGAGGAAGAAAAACCTCAAAATTCTGGGAAGAGTGTGACAGACTTGTCCCACACACAAGGGAAAAAAGAAACAGCCGGATAGCAGAAACAGGGAAGAGCATCTACAGATTTAGACATTGTAAAAAAGTGGAGTAACAGAGGGCACTACATGTTTCGTGAGCTAAGCAAAAAGCTAACACCAATAATATCTGCTTGAAAGAGTTAAGTAACAGAGAAGGCAATTTTTAACTAAAAAATCTACAATGAAACCAGTGAAGTACTCATGCAGTAGTCAGAGATGTGGCTTAAGACATGAGGAAAGACATTTCTGAGATCTCCTACAAAAAAAAAATGTAAAGCTAAAGGTTTTCCCCAACAGTATCATATATTCTGCTCATGCACAGAGTTAGCACAGCAGAAGCCAATAGCATGAAATGTCTTTCAAATATCAGCTCTTCTCAAGTGACATAATATTCTTAAGTATTTAGTTGAACAAACATGTAAACAGAACAAGACATGTTCACCATATGATAGATGGTGGATCCACCTAACTCTTCCCAGAGATTTCTTTATGGAAACCACCAAAGAACCTCTGTAATTTAATCACTAGCCACTGTAACTGGCTGACTGCCTGTTAATTGCTCAGACAATACCCAAATTCTCAGACCAAAAGACCACCCAGTGATTCATTGGGCTGTCACTCCATATAACTGAAGCAACAAATATAGGACACAGTGCCTGGAATGAGTCTTTGCTTGTGATGTGTTCTCTGATGTTTTTTTCAGCATCCAATCCATTAAAATTGTTCATCAAATTCTTTAAAAGCTTGAAATCTTATTGCTGTAAATCTCAAGCTCCTCAGCAGCAGTTATGTTCCAAGGTTATTCTGCAAAAATATCTCTAAGGAAAGCCATGTTTGGTAGTTCCCAGAGATTCTGTATCATATTGCTTAGGTCGTTTTGTTGATTCAACTTAACAAGTTTGGGCAGGGATAGCAAAAATCTATCAAGCTTTTTATTAGGTAGATTGGGTGGTGTATTTTACTTAAAAAATGCTGTGACCACCCACACAGCCCTTAGAAAATCTCTTAGAAAATTTCTCTGAGGTAGGGCCTCGCGAATATTTCCGTTCCACGGACAAAACACTAACAACAGAGAAAGTTATTTTAAGTTTCCAAGAGCTTTTAAAATATGTATTCTTTATAGGTCACAAACAATCAGCACTAATATGAACTCTGTTTGAATTTAAATGCAAGGCACAGAACTCTCCTGTAACTACACTGAGTGTACTACCAGTGTGGTACAGGAATGGTGAAAAAGATATTTTTAGTACTTAAGCAGTGGCATCATTTTGAAAATATATTGAAAAAAAAAAGCCATGTGGACTTGGGAAAGCTTGAAGCAGCTTTCTGACAACTGCCTGCTCACTGGAATGGAATCTAAGATTGATTTAATGGACGCTACGAAGTGGAGAATAACCCCCACCAAATCTCCAAAACATACCCTATAAATGGTTAAAATATATTTGCTATAGGCATGTATTTATCTGGAAGAGATTTAAGAAGGGAAGTGTTTTTCCCATTAGCACTGTGCGATGCAGCATCTGTAGCATCGTCCCCAACAGCGTGAGGGAGAGACAAAAGCTGGCTACCGCAGTGTTTTGATGGGACACGTACCCTGTGCTGCTCTTTTCTCACCATCATTAATTCTACTTTTACTGTTGTCACAAATTTTATCAGCCACAAATTCATACCTTCCCTTTGCTAGTCCTTCACCTGAAGCACTAGATAAGCAGCAGGAATGCTGTCAGCTCCAGGACAGGTATCACAGCACCCGTAGTGGCTTTTTGGCCACAGCCCCATCAGGCGTTAGGAGCACGTTTGGTCACAGATCATCCACCGAGCCCAGCCTGAAGCTGTGACGGGCCCTCCAGTGTGGAATTCCATCCTCTGAAGATCATCTGCCTGACTACAAATGGCTGGATGACATCCTGGGCCAAGGGTTTCTGCCTCATACCACATGACAAGAGCATCAGCGGGGTACTGGTTCCTGTTTCTCTCCCAGCGTCTGCAGAAGGCTGGAACAGACCTCTCCAACCTACAGCGCTGGCAGCTGGGTGAGGATGGTTAGTGCCACGGTCTGCCCACTTTCCCAGTTACCTTAGCCGATTCCGTGCTCAGTGTGGATTAAGCTTCCACCAGATGCATCCCCAGACAGGATCCTACGGAATGAGAAATGCTGTTCATTGGATATTTAATCTCCCTGTTACTTCAGCTGCTACTGGTTAAGAAGCATTGAGGGAGTTAGTGCTGATCTACTTCGTTTGACAGCTTATTGAAACACTGCCATTTGCCTCCAGCATTTAAACAGTATTTCCTAGTTCAAGGAACCACCATCATTATGCTTTTTGGTGCTAGTTTCTTCCTCTGTGCAGTCACACGTGTAACACCTGCTTTCATATCCCAGGGCCTGGAGATGATCCCACAAAGCCTTCCCGAGGTTTCAGCTGATGCTGCAGAGACCGAGGCTGCCAGACAGCTTTGATTCCAGGTCTCAGTTTTGCTGCTTCTTTTTCAAAACCTCTCTCTACTTCTTAGCCAAAGTAAATGTCAGAGTGCACACAATTCCATGCTATGCCAAGCTAAAGACATTTGGACCTTCAAAATGTTTTTTTTTTTTTTTCCCCTGTTGTTTTTTTTTTTTCCCCCTGGATAATTCATGATATCTTTTATCAAGCACTGCGGTTAGTAGAGCCCATAGCACAAAATCCTACACTATGCATCCCACTACCTTTCTCTGTCCTTCCTCTTCGTACTGTTGACAAGCATGCCCAGAGTCACCAGCTTTGCTGCCCAAGTACCTGATAGCTCCTTCACATTCTGCAAGGAAATAAATGTGGGGACTATCCTAATAAATTTTAACATTTTTGAACTTTCAGAAACACCCTGTGTGTTCTGAAACTTAGTGCTGTAGAAAAAATACTAGCAATTTAATTTACAGAAAGAAAATACATCGTAATGTACAAAAAACTAAGCAGCGGCAACTATGTTCATACAGACCTACAAGACACATCACCTTTTAAATTCTGGTATTATGAAGTCAAGGCTTCTTTAAAGGTATATGTAACTAAGCTGATATCCATCTTCAAAGTAATCATGCTTTCAGTCCATTCTCAACAATAATATTTTTAAACATGGTGTTTTGGAATAAACTCAAGAAAAAGCTGGAGTGAATTTCAAGGCTTGAGTGCTGCTGCCATCTACATGGCAGGAAGACTATAAACCAAACCAAACAAAAACGGGTATGTTGCATTTGCTGGGCAGGGCTGTAGGTCTGTTTGCCAGTGTGATTATAGAAAATAAAGTTCTGAAACTGAACAGAATTGCTTGTTACCCTCAGTTTCTGTGTGGAAAATCATTAATGATTTAGAGTTCAATTTCCCCAGGACCTTATTATCAAGAAATTTATGCATTATTTAAATACAATTTGAGAATAAGTAAGGAAAATATTATTATTTTGCTGGTGCTGGGTATTGTTTATGTTTTTTCTGCTGAATATCGAGCTTTCAAACAGTAAAAAAAAAAAATATTAAAAAAAAATCTCCCAGTTACTGTACAAAGAGAGGGAGTAATGTATATTATGAAATGACATATACTACTTACTCCAGTGATGCTATTTTTCACAGTTACCTTGTTGAGGGTATTGCCAGAAGAAGAAAACCAGCTTTTATCCCTATGTTTGCAAGACACAATGTAAATTCAGGCTGCTGTCTTCTCAAGCTAAGGTTTCTAAGAATACATGAAAGAAAAAGGTAAGTGCAATCATATCTGTACTGTGTAAGAATTTTATGAAATGCACAGTCCACTATACAAAACTGCAGATGTTTGTTAAGTTTCATAATGTTTAATATTGTTTAGCAACTTGCATGGCTTCACCTTGACGGCTGTATTTGTACTTGCCCATCACCATCACACCACATCGAGGACACTCAGATTCATCGGAAGGTGGGGAAGGGTGTCTTTTTGTGACGTGCCTCTGTCCTGCAGCACAGCTCACAGACACACTTTAGACTTTCCAGCAGGTGTCATTCAAGAAACAAACTTCCCATGGTCCCCAATAAGACAATTCTGGTTTATTGTGTGAATTTGATGTTGCGTCTGAGTTCAGTATTACTTCTTCAAGAATAAGATTGATGAATTTTCACTTTGGGGATCTATGAATTCAAATTATAACCCAACTCAAACTCTAGTAATAATTCGAAGAGCTGTGCCTAGCAGTTCAGACTGTGTATCCTATGAGAAAGAAAAAAGGGGAAGACCAGCCCTTGAAATCCCTCTGCATCCTCTTCTCATGCAAGAAGAACGGCCTGCAAAATTCAGCTGAAATATCCACTGTGAGAAGCAGGACTGTCTTCACAGATCCCTCCATCAGGAATCTGCATGCAATGCTGTTCAGCACTGGCACGATGACTTTGAGATTGGTGCTGGAGCTCACTCACGGCCCTAGTCTGCCTTCAGCAAACACGCTCTTCCAAAAGGAGTAAAAACCTGGGAAGAGGTAATGCTGCGTATTGAACCTGTCCTGTTCTTTGCTGAATTTTCGACACTTCACCTCAGTCACACTTGCAAAATCGTTTCCCCTGCTAGATTTCTGGGGTTGTCTGGAGCTTGTAGCCCTGTTATACAGTGATTTTGTTAAAGTATCTCTTTTTTTAAAGAAACACTGGATCTCATATATATATATTTCAAGTTCCGTGCCAGCTTGCTTTCAGAACATCTTTCACTGGACTGAGAAAAAGCACTGCTTAACAAAATGCAACCCAAGACTGGAAGCAGTTAATATCAATGATCAGATTTAAAATATGCTGATATCACAAGAGATTTCAAAAAATAATGTTTAGATTTCGAGCCATAAATTAATAGCTCAAAGTTTAGGGATGTTCCCAGGCAGGAATCTAGGTGAGTGACCATTTAGCAAGTATGAGTAATTTGGAAAACTCACTATCCCTCAAATCAAAGAGATGTCAATGAGTTTTGGTTTGGGCTTCTACTAAAGGATCAGTAACTTTTTTTTTTTTTAAATAATATAAAGAATTTTGCGGATAATATAAAAAGATGCCTATAGGATTTGAAAGCTGTAAATCTGTGTTCAATAAAGATCCCTGCATATAGCACCCTAAAATTCTAATTTCGTGCTGAGATAACGCTGATGTACGTGTACGTTGTCCCACACCCACATGGTATCTCTGCCTTCCTCCTACCCTTGCTTGCTCGTTCCTCCTCTGCTCCTTGCGCCGAGGCCAGTGCTTGTCTTGATGTGGCCTGGTCATACAAGAATTAGTGCACATCTAAGTGAGGAGACATAGAAGCACATGGCTGGAGTGGGGAGAATTTGTCCCGGCTATGAAACCACAACTTGAGCCACACAGTTTATTGGACCCTGTGACTTCTGGATAAAGAAAATAGAAAAAAAAGAAATCTTGTTCATTAAGTGGTTTAGGTATTAATGATTTTTTTACCCTATATCTAAAATTTAGACAACCACTCTAAAATATTAACATATTATTCTTTTTGACAGGATTCCTTCAGTGTAACACAATAGAAAAATATATTCTTAATTACTGCAACTTCGTTGTAAAATCAATCTCCATAAGCATGAATACAGCGGTACATCAGACTGCATTAGTATAGAAATGCTTCTTCAATTATGACTTACAAGAAACAATTGCAGGAGGTTAATATGTATTTTTGTATATGGCTCTAAAATTGTCACTTTGATGCAAAAAGATTGTTCGAAGCAAGGGTTCATCTTGAGCATATACTGTAAAGTTGGTTGTTTGAAAGACATCCAGACCACATGGGAAATATATTTGCTTTACTGGGAAATAAATGTACCTAATAAAAAAAGTTCTTTGCCTTACCTTACTGATACTGTAATTATAATTAGCACAAAGCACGCACAAGCATGTGCCAAACACCAGTCATCACCGCACAAACCGTTCCAAAGGGCTGTCTGTATTGGCAGCCTGCTGATGTGCACTGCTTTGCAGAATTAAAGACAAGCAATCAAATATTGTGTTGCACAAATGTAATTGCTACTATAGCAGTGCTGGGTGTTAGGGACAACGCCAAATCCTTGAGCTATGAGACCTCTCTGAACACATCAGGTTTTAAAATACCTACTAGAAATAGTTTTAAGGAGATTTGTTCCCCTGGCACTCAGAACAGTGTAGGCCCAAGTGAGCAGGTGCTGACACAGAGCCGGAATGTTTGTTGTGAAGGGAAATGGACTTTTCGGTGCCAGTAGAAGACTAGAGGTGACTGTTGACAAGGACGTGTGCCAAAGGAGACAGCAAGGTCCATCCTTTGTTTGGCATTTCTTTTACTGTCTGCAAGGTTCCTGTAGTGTTAGCAAATTCCTGTAGTTAGATTTGCAATTTTATTTTTACCTTCTTGATGTTTGCATCTCTGATTGAACGATCAAAGTTTAGAAGAGGATGTATGCCAGCTTAAGACACGTTCTGCTCTCAGTTGCATTGTACAAGTTAAATAAGTAAATGAAATTACTCCAGACATCCAGTACAATGAAGCCATAACTCTCCACACCCAGACTGTTTGGTTACCACAACTCAAATACAAACAAAAGGTACGTTTTACATAGGAAAATGCCTTCTAAGAATAAGGAAAATTGTTTCTGAAAAATAACAGATGCGTAAAAAACAGCGACTTTACTGCAAAAAGATGTCATTTTTCTGCATGTTATTGAAAATTATGGAAAAGTAAAGTTAAATATCTTCTCTGGATTGCAACTAATTTTAATGAATTATTTCACTGAATAAAACCTGAAATCCGCATTTGCAGGTCCTTCCTTTCAATGTTTCCGAAGACCTCACTGCCATACACTGCACTTAGAGATACGGACACAAGGAATATAAAAAAGCAGAAGAAAGAAGATTTCGTGTCTGTCTCAAGCCACAGTAGGGCAACAGCAACCTGGTTTGTCACTCCTGCAGCCGTGACTTTTCCCCACAAGCAAGAAAGAGATTCATTGCCAGAGGATCTTTCCGCACTGAAGAAATCTTCACTTTCCTAGTTACGTGACAATTAGGAAGGATAACATCACACCACGATTTCCACCACAGATCCAGAAAAGTCCCTTTGACTCCATTAGTGCTCTGACTGTTGGTACTACGAAAAGTGAGCTTACTGCTCTAAGTGGCTGTTATTTGTCAAACCAGCATAAATTCCCCAGCATGTAAGGTGATAAATGAGTCTAATAAGCTGCAAATATTCTTCAAACATAATCATATATTTTTTTTTAAAGATAAAAATGTATAGCTGCTTTTCCCAATGAGCACAAACAGAAATTCAATGAAGTATATAATTTCAGAAGAGGACTCCAATGGGCTTCTCCAACTTCATTTTGGTACTGCATTTCTACAGATGATGGTGATGGCAGTTTTTATAGAAGAGGAAAATTTACATCCTAGACATGACCAGACTTATAATCAACTTCCCTTGCTCTCCTGTGCACAGAACGGTCTTTGTATTTTAGATGTTTCTAAGTATTCCATGTTTACTTCAAAATGTGCATTCTTCCCTTAAATGCAAACAAACATTCTAATTATTTCAAGCACATTTAGTTTCGCTGAGTATTAAAATGTTATTGGTAACAAAAGTCAGAAGCAAGGAGAGATAAAAATTTAAATTTGGTATATGTAAAAGAATATTAAAATTGATGCAAAGCTTTTATGGTCAATCAAAGTTGTAAGATTTGGTATCACTACATAAACTAGTGAAAAGCATCTAAAAATAAAAAGTTGATATTTTCTATGTTAGAACTATCTAAATTTAATTGAATAAATATAAATCCATTAGAAATGGAAGTGTGAACTGAAGCCAATAAATCAGCAAAACGAAGTTGATCTTACGGAAGGTATTTCTTCTGAAAATGAATTGTTAAAGGTACACAATAATAAATACAACTGGCTGTTTCATGGCCACACCACATATATCCTATTTCTTGGCTGGTCTTGTGCATCTTCTAGTTCTTTCGGCTATGCAGGTTTTTCTAACACACCTTACAGGAGCACACCTTAGATATCCAGGGATGTGGCTTCATGTCATCTGGAAAAGAAAGGTATTCATCTGGCTTAATGATTTTACAGTTTGAAGTAACAGGCAAGATTTTGTTTTTTAAAAATAAGTTATTTTAGCATTTTTCTGTAGAGTAATAAAATGTATAATTTTGTAATGGAATGAAAACTTCCAGCACCAACATGCTACTGTTAAAAAATTACACGAATTACCTCCAGAAGACTGTTTAAAATTATAAATTGCTGTACTCCAAGAGGCAATATGGAACCCAAAACAGCTCAAGAGAATGTATGGTGTTCCTCAAAACTTTTCCCCTGAACAGTCTTCTCCTTCTTCCTTTTTTTGTTTTAAAGGAAAACATTCCAGTGGATCAACAGAAAGATAATTTCTGTTTTATGTTAATAGACTGTTTATGTTTTCTCTGCAAATATAATTTTCTGACAGCAGAAATAATTCTACAATAGCCGTTCAGAGAAGTAAATAAGGTATTATATTTTAATTCTGTCATGGCTTATTAGAATTCCACATAAAAGCACCCTCAATCATCAGTTTTTAGCTTCATGACTTCTTATTTGACATATGTATGGTAATATATACAATCTGAATTTTAAATATTACTTGTATTAGAAACACTGCTTAAAGAGGTACAGCACCTTTCATGAGTCCATGAACGCTGAGAAAGCAGCACACACTCTTTTTTCCCAGTCTAACGGACATCTTGCAAATTTATCACATTATCTATCATCTTTCCGTCTAGCTGTGTCCTAGACACAGAGATACACATTTTCTTGATGTCCACCATGTAGCCTTCTGGTTTTAACAGTTTGATTTACTATTTTAAAAAACCAAAGCAAAACCCATGAGTCATGTTACTAGTAACCCAGGATGCTGACAAGATGTGGCACTACCTCTGCTGCAGTGAAATTCCTACGGATTCACCTGTGCCTACATTGGAAATTTGAGAAATTCTTTCTGGAAGAATTCCTAGGCACTAGCATTTTATACGCAGCTGCTGAGCAGTAAGGGCTGTCAGTGTCTGTGACCAGTGGGGATGCCCATGTATTGTATCTTCTTCATACATCATCATCATCATCACCATCGACTTCCAGCGCTCCATTCCTGAATCAGTCCTCATTTACCGCTGCTGACTTTTTGTGATGATGAAAATAGAGAAAATCATGCTTTTCTAGGGTGCTTCATACTTAGAAATTTATTGAATATTTACTTTTACATTCTGTGTACTGATCAACAGCCATATAGGTGACAGAGTGCTGATTTAAATAACATACTCTTCAGTGGATGGAACTTGGAGCTGGTGAGTATCTGACAGGGTAATTATAACTTGCCTGATGCAAGATACTCACAATTTTAGTGCTGTATTTTTAGGCACACTGTGGCTAACAATCTGTTGTTCTTGACACATTCCCAGGTCTATTTGCTGCAGTTGTGTCTCTCACAGACTGTACTTCAGGGGCAGGCAGAGATCTTTCCCATCTCTACGCTAAGGCCTATCTAGGACAAGCAACTAAGCAAGACGGTGAAAACTGCTTGGATTTTCACTAGTATCTGTTACACACCCAGAATTACATTCTGTCCTGAAGAGTCAAAAAATGAAGAGGGAAAAATTTAATATGAGCAATTGTTGGAGTGAAGGGATGGGAGAAACCACGAGCTGTGGAAGGGACCAGCTTACTCAGGCAGGGTCGAGCTCTCTGGCTACGCAAGGCCATAAGCTCACAGGGTTCTCACCATTTACATGGGTTTCATCCAAAAGACAGAAAACACTCTGTAATTTCCATCTACAGCTTCCATCTCAATCTTCCATTAGGGAGGCTCAATTTCCTTCTAGTACCAAGTGAAGTGATAGTCTAACGCCTAGTCAACTACAATATTTCTGTTGGAGTAAAGGAGAGGCAAGAAGTATCTGTGCCTACATTGTTTCTTGTGACTTCAGCTCAAATCCAGTCCTTTTCCTCATAAAAGCTATACTTGCAGAACCCTCTGGTGGGACTGCACCGCCTCTGAAAGGTAAGACACCTCAAGCTGTGCCAAGTTCTGTTACCATCCTCTCAGATTTTGACTCACAAACTTCAGAGCATCTTCAATCCCCTTAAAACCCATCTCAAGCAGCTCCCTTTGGACAAGAGGACCTGCCCTCTGGAGGTGTGAATTTTCCACCATTGTTTGTACAAGAACGCTCACGTGAATAGCTCAGACCCCTAAGTCTAACTCATAGATCCATGTTCATTCAGTTTCAGCCTCTTTCTCAGTTTCCCTACATGTGGAAAATCTGTCTGATAAAATGGAAAACACTGCTGGGAATCTTTATTTATATTAAAGAGGCACTCTGAGGGATAGTGAATTATTTACAGGAGGTTGATATGATTAAAAGTCAAGTTCTACAAAAAGCTGTTGTAATTCTTATCTGATTATTATGTTCAAGGCCAGACCAGAGACAAGTTGGAAAAGCCAAGGCTTTGCATGTTGAACAGAAGTAGTCCTCAGCATGTGGGGAAAATGGCAGTGATAAACCTACTATTAGGCATCTGGGAGAGAAGCCCAGCATCTCCTCTGTGTGTGGGCTAAAATAGACACGAGCCACTATCACAGATAATGGCAGCTTGTAGGCACATGAAGGGAGCAACTAAAATCCATTTCACTTAGACAAGAAAACGCACTCTGATATTTACCTGTGTCCATCACATGTGAAAAGTGTTTACTGTGAATTATCCAAGAGAAAAGTGCAGGCTGAGGGGTTTCATTACCTATCTGACAGTAGTTCAGATCACACATTGAACGCAAGAAATCACAGGTAAATCTCAGATTGGTGTCTTGGGTAGTCAAATGGATTCCTGCTATTCATGTAAAGTATATGCCTTTTTCTACAACTGCTGGAGGCCCGCATCCGGAGCAGTGGGAACATGTGCAGACACATAGAAAACGTGAGAGTAAAATAAGCAGAGTAAGATTTGTGTGGTTTTAGAAAATTAAGATCACTTTGAAAATAACTCTCAGTCTCATGTCAAGGTTAGAGACTGCACCTTGCACTGTTAGCAAATACAATGCACAGCTATGTCTGCTAAGGGCTGCTCTACAGCCTGCCTGATTGCGGTAGTTGTAATGAAGAACCCTTTCTAGGAATAGCTGGAATCCCTTGCAGGTACGTTGTCCTATTTTCACCTTTTCCTCATTCGAAAAGGTAGTAAAACAATATATTTTTTAACATCAGTTTTGCATACATGACAATGTATTGTAAGTGAAGCACAAGAGACTCTGCATAACACACATACAGACTTTTAAATAAAAACTTTTAAATGAAGTTTGTAAGTTTGCCCAGACTTTGAATATGTGCAATAGATTCTAAAGTCAATGCTGACCTCCCAGGCACTCTCAGATTCCGAGATACGATTCAAAGTTCAAACACCTGAGAAACACTAGAGAAAATCATAGCCAACTGAATGTCATATTATTGTTTCAATGCTTGCTACTAAAAGTAAATGGTAAGTTTTAAGTAAATGTATTGTGTTACCAAATCTTTCCTTTCAAACAAACACTTCTGTCAGAAGTGTCTTAATTTCTTATCACAGAATTTCATCCGCACAAGGAGCAATAAATAATTCATGTTCCTAGCTCTTTGTTGTGTGTCCCTGAACTGCACAGAGCTGGAAGGCTGACAGCTGTGTCAGGACAAGCACCAAAGATCTGACATGACAAGTGACTAACAAGTTTCTTTCAGTCTATAGTGAAAGAAGACAATGGCATAAAGTGCAAAAACGAAATCCTGAAACAAAATGAAACTGTTTCTTTCTCTTTACCTAAGTGTTTGCTATGAGCTTATTTCCGACCCATAACCTCTGGTCATTTTATAGTACTGCCCAACCCCCTTTACTCCTCACATTCGCCTGGCCATTTACGCCTGTCCACGGATCAATATGAGCAATTCTTGGAGAAATACGATGTCTCCATGACAACCAAGCCACAAATTCTCAGTGGAAAGCAGTGAGACCAGTAGTGAAATCTCCTGAGGTTTTCAGACCTATAAGACAAGATGTCTTAAAATGCAGGAATGGACAGAAACAAAAGCCAGAGTAATTCATTGTTTATTACTAGTTTAATGATGTCAGATGGACCGAATGGAACTCAGTTTTTAAGTTTAGATGCTTTATCAACATGTATTTTTGCCAGTCAATATTCACCTCCTGACAGGCTTTTATTCTTTCCATTACTTCATACAGACATGCAGAGTGCAGAATTGGAAATTCACGTTCCTGTCCAAATGTGTACACTTGGCCACATGGAATTAATTTAAGGTTAAAATTAATGCTGTCTTTAAGGTACATTCATTCCCACCTGAACACTTTAGTGCCACCTTGTTTTAACTCTTTCTCACTTCAGAACAGATCAGAACTGGGACAATCCACATTTTTGCCCATAATGGTTGCTGAAGGGACCACAGACAGTTTCCGAAGGAGGTGCGACGCACCACCGACCATAGGTGCGCTGTGGATCAAACCCGACCCCTTCCTGAGTAGATTATCTATTTCTTTCTAAATCTCACACTAGTTTCTGCTGTACAGCTCGAGTCAAGCCTAGGTGGCTTTCAAACGAGTACAGATTTACAATTCATTGCTTTCAATTATTCTAACATATACTGGTGCTCATTTCCGTGGAAAAGATGAAAAGAGAATGTAGTTTGAATCCAGTATATCACAGCGGTTGAACTCCCAAGGAATCCTGGAGGAGTGGAGCGTGCTGAAATATAATCCCCCAGACATGGGTCCTATCTGGGTTCTGAGATGACTTAGGGGACCTGACATGGATTTCAGACTGCACCCTTTGACTGAAAATTAAATCTCAGCAGCGTTCCTTGGGGAAGGATCAGGGGACTGTTGGCAGCTGCCCCCTGTCAGCACAGGCTGCAAGATTTGGAAATCTCTTAACTAAGCTGACAGGCCGCAGAGACGATGAATCAAAAATATGATACACGGATCAGCACACAAAGATGCAAGAGGGTACGCAGGAACCAGATAAAGCGGGGAAGGAAAATATCAAGTGAAGAAAGATGTTTAACTCTTTCACTAATGAGGACTACATGCAGGTTACGTATATGGTGTATGTGGGTCAAGCTCAGAGTTTGCTTAAAAGATCTTAGTATTTAGTCACACAGAGTGTTTTTAATCAGCTGTGACTCGATACACTTTATATTTAATTGTTTCCCTTTGGGATTAATCTAATAAATTTTGTAGATGTTCCATAACGAGAAAGATAATGAAACTACATGAAGATAAATCTTTTAGTCACCAAAAAGGATGCACTTTATGGATGTTCCTGTATTTAGCTGAATCAATGTTAAGAGCCATTAAAATGAAATAATGATTCTGAGCTGATTTAAAGAAAAGAATCAAGCTATTTAACGCCACCAATTTGCTTTCCTCCAGAGATACGGCGTTTGAATGTCTGCCGCTACATTCAACTGCAGTATATGCGGTCCTTCTAATTTTTCATAATCTCATGCTACCTTCAAGGGTCAGACATTGTACATATATTAAGTAAGCACTGTAGTCCAAAACTAATTATAATGAACTAGTAGTGTCAGCTTTCTTTTTGGTCATAAAGCCTTTATCCTTTCTAAGACCTGAATTCTTGATGAAAGAGAAAAGGATAACAGCTCCACACTGTGACCCCTGGAGGTGACCATTAATTTGACATTGCAGCTGCTAAAAAGGAAACAGCATTACAATGTGCTTTTTTTACAGACCCAAAAGCTGTGTCAGATTTATCGCTTGATACTTGGTGACTGTCTTTAAATGCCTCTCACCTGGACTCTCAGGCTCTTCCAGGACACATCTGTCAGGCGCATCCTCCACGTCTTGGAAGTTTGCCGAGGTGGAGCTCCTTTCATGCTTCGGCGCACTGACTGGAGCAATAAAGAACAAAAACAGGGGGAGGGAGAAATGTAATGTATTCAGAAACAAACACCCCTTGACTTTCTGCAGTGCTTTCACTGCTGAAGACATAATTTGTAAACACGAATAACAGACTGAAATAAAACAGAAACTCAAAGTACTTCTATGCAACATAGCACAGCTGAAAAATCTATAGACAAGAATTCATTCAGGGAGAAGTTTGCGGTGTCAGCTTAAAGGTGATCCTTTTCAAGTTAAAACCCAGGTTTTTCTCTTAGAATTCTAAAATAATAAAATAATTCAGAAGCCATAAAAAAGTGCTTGTCTGTTTCACCAAAGAAGCCAGTAAACAATACAAAAGATCAATTAGGTGGTTTTGTAATTACTAGAGTCATTCACTAGGGAGAGAAATGGTGTTCATTTTAAGATGAAAGTACGTTGTATATAACAAACAAGAATGTGTAATAAAAATATTGATATTCCAAAGTACAGTAAAAACCAGACTGAGCTGCAGTTTAGAGATTACCAAATTTGATTTCTTCTTTTACTTAATTGCTCAAAACATTTTCATTTCAGAGCAGGAAAATATTTTCATGGAAACAATGGTCTGTGTATGACTTTTTAATTCCCTTGGCTTTTGAACAAATCCCACAGAAGTTTTCCTTGAACAGGAGAGACGTATTTCCCTTGTCAATGCCCATTTCCTTCTCTTCTGCTCCATATCTCCATATGGAGCCACAAATACAGCTTGAAGATAAAGTAGAATTCTTAAACAATATAATACAGAATAGCACAGTAAAGAAGAGATCTCAATTTTTCAGTGCCATTAAAGCTCCCAGATGATCCCATTTCTTAAGAAAATAGTGGTCACTAGAAAATACTAGATTTTTTTCCAATATCTAGAAAACTAAGCAAGGCTCCAAACTTCTATATGGATGGGGATACTAATGGCTAGATACAATCTCAGCGTAGTTTTGTCCTGTTTTCCAAATAAGAAATTTGTTCCCTTATAACTTTTGATGGGTTCTTTTTTTTTTTTTTTTTTTTTAATAGATGAATATTTGCTGAAGGATTACTGAACTTAAACACCCATCTAAATTTTCCAGAACTATAAGTGAATCAGCAAGGCCTCAGGGCATTATTCAGACAGGAAGAGCTCAAAAGACACATATTCCACTCCAGTGCTCTGCGCTTTCCATCGGTTTGCAGCTATTGATCCCAGGTCGCCAAAAGGTTCCATCATTCTTGACTCTTGCATCTACACAGAGTCCGTTTGAAGCAATCAGGGCTTCAATACAGTTGGGGGATTAGATCCTTGAAAATGCAATATTAAAACGTAATAAATAATAAAATCTATGATAATGACACCATGCATTTCACCTGAAAAAAAAGCACTACATTTTGCTTAAAAAATCTGCCTTGGATGGCGACTAACTAGTATATAAAACCCTGCTCAGGTAGAGCAGGAACACTTAAATTTCTGAGCTCACAAAAAGCCAGTGGACTTGTATCAATGGTCATCTTATCCACATGAAGAGGAATTTTAGTCCTTGTCTCTGCCAAGGAAACACTGACATGATAATCTGCATGAGTTGAGTTGACACGGAAGAACAACTTACAATAAATAGCAAATGTTCATGTTCACGCATGAAAACGCTACAATACGTGCAGGAAGAAATGTTTTCAAAGAAATCTGTGCTTTTCTCCGATTTTCACAACATTTAAATAATTTTCAAATATACAAACTGAAGGCCAGGATTCCCACTTCAAAAAAGAAAAACTGGAAAATACAAGTGTGCACGTTATATTCTTTAAAACATTGTTTTGTGCCAAATTTATTACAACATTCTTTCTGAAACAGTTCTTCCCACTAAGCGGTTGGCTCCACTGTGCTGAGTGATAGATTGAGTCATTACAGCTGCATGAATTTAAAAGTCAAAACTACTCTGAAGAAGAACAATAGGAAAATTTCTAAAAGAGTATATTGTGATAAAAGGGAGAAAACAAAAAGTACAGCTATGCCTTTGCAGAGAAAGACAGAAACCACAGGAGCTGTCCTCTCTAAAAAACATAGCAGTGACCAAAAATTCAGAATCAGCCATCCAAAATGAAGGGTGTATTTTCACCCAATGAAGAATTCTCACAGTGAACCCAGGAGCAGGGACACTTTCACAACACCAAGCATCACCCGCACTCGGGAGGTCGCAGGTACTTCCCTTGCTGGAAGTCTGTGCTCTATCTGATCTTGAATGGGAGTAGGACAAACCTGTTCAGGTGCTCTCCATCTGTCCCAGAACACATCAGCATTAAGTCATGTAATTTAAAGTGACCTGCTTGATTTTACGACAAAGCAGAGCGAAGCAGTGTTTTTAGGGAAGGTACGGATTCAGCTGAGGAGTAACTCTGAACATAATGAATAAAAGACAGCTAGAAGCAGGTCCATACACAGAGGAGATACATCAGAAGGGAGGTGTGAAGTGAACAAGAAATTAAGACAGGCTGGCAAGATCCTTGGACAAAACAGGAGGATCTCCAGTCGATACGCCTGAGTAGAGGCTGGGGAGATTCAAGGGGGGTGGAGTCACTGGAAGCCAAGAAAGACCAAAAAGAGAAAAAAGGGATCACAGGCAGAGCTGATATGGCTGAAAAATGACAAAAAACAATGAAACACTTGCACAAATAGTTGGTGGCAAGGAGTCACCGGGAACAGTTTAAAGGGAGTGGAAAGCATGGATAGAAAGGGTTTTCCCAGGGACAGAGAAGCAGACCTCTAGACAACTTGCGCAAGAAAGGCTGTCACAGAGTGAGGTTCAGCAGGAAAAAGTGAAGGAAGGAAAATGCTATTTCACAAAACCAGGAGACAGGCTGGGACAGGCTAGGATCGGGTCACTGGTGCGAGGGATGCGCATCTCCGCCTTGTCACTTCCTCAGAAGTACCCACACCTCCCCAGACAGCACCAGGGCAGATCAGCTTCGCAGCACCCCGCTTTATGAAGTTACACAATGAGTGCATGCAGCGCGCCAGACAGGGAGCTAGGCAGAGACCTTCAGTCTTTCTTTTTCAAAACATCATGCTATACGCTCAGTTTGAAGGGGCAGGTTCCTTAAAAATACTGTAAAAGAACAAAGGGAACTGAAAAGTTAAAAATAAGGGAAGAACAGTGTGGCCCAAATAAAGAGTGAAAGTAAAAAATGGCATTATGTAATCATGAAAAAAACCCCAAAACAATCTTAACACTGACACCTACTTCACTATGTTTTCTCTTAGGGGAATAGGATTTTATGTTCAAATGTCAATAGGGGAAATATTGTTCCGATATGTTTATACCTAGGATGCTGAGGGAATTTAAGTTATTTAAATATAAACAGCATGATCTTTCTTCGTTCTGAGTATACTCTGTCCCACTTTCGGTTTAAATGGACCTTAAAATTACTTTTGCTTCCACTTGAAAGATAATTTGTGTAGCCAAAGTGATGTAAATGACTGGGGTAGAAATGAGCCCCAAATCTACAAGTCAGAGAAGAAGTTGGGAAACAACAACTTCTGATACAATAACTCCAATGATATTTTCTTTCTATTCAGGCCAATGTAATTTAAATTATTACATGGAGAGTAGAGATTTCCTTTGCTAGCATGCAAGTAAGGTAAAAGGGCAGGTTTCATTGAGGCAAATGACCTTGAACTTAGCATATAAAAATTACATAAATCTTTATTGTACAGGACCAATCTTGAGAATTGTGGAATTTTTTTCTGATACATCGTAATAAGCTCTGAAGAGTTGTTTGTCAAACTTGATACCCATTCTCTTACATTATTGAAACAGAAAAAGACATTTAAAAAAATAGGTATAGAATTTAGAATAGTAAAAGAATGTCATAAGATCATAGTATTCAATTAAACATGTAAATAGTTTCAAAATATTTCAAATTCCACAAAATTAAACTATTTCTGAAAAGAGATCACAGACTGATTGGTGATCGGTCTATGAAACAAGAGTCTTTGTGTGAACAAACTCTTAAATGATAAGCTGTTCTTCGCAAATGTACACCAGCCACTAATTACAACATCAACTCCTCGCTATCGTTTATTTATACATGTTCTGTTTAAACTCTGAAAAGCCTTGTTCCACTCTGGAAATATCACACACTGAAGTCTAAATAACCTGCTCCGCATACTAATTTTCAGAGGGCAGACACGTTGGAGAAAGAAGTTTGCGTAACGCAGGTGACTAAACCAGTCAGCATTTTCTGACAAGACGCCTTTGTTATTGATAAGGTGGATTAGTAACTTACAGACAGTCTGTGGAGAAAACAAGAACTTACTTGTCATTCAAAACAGCAGCTAGGGCAACAAAAAATATTTTTCAATCAAAATTATTAGGCAAGATAGGCTATAGGTGATAAATATATTTCAGATCTAATACAAAACCACAAAGCAACCTGAATCTAAATAAAACTGCACGAAAAAAGCTGTAAAGGAAAAAAATATGTTGGTATTCTTTTCATAAATGGATAAAATGATTATGTTGCAGTGTCACTTCTGGGATGTATGGGATCTACAGGCACATACCTTACTATACCTAAAACGCTTGAAAGAGAGCTCAGCAATAAATGCTTTGAGTACTATTTTAAGAAGCACATTTCACAGATATCATAAAAAGCGTAAGAACTGCTGTACTTGCTGAGACCAAAGATCATCAATGTAAGAGTCCAACAACCATACACTAATACTTCACTAGAACTTTCTCTTAAACTCCAATTTGAAACTTGGGGAATTCCAGAACTTTTTTTTTTTTTTTTTTTTTTTTAAATATTTAATAACTCATGATAGATTTCTGTTCCACAAACTCCTCCAATTTTCCCTTAAGCACATAGAACTTTCACATCCTTAACACCCTACACCCTAACTTGCCTTAAGATGGCAAGCCCCATGTGCTGCCACGCAGGTAGGCGTCTCCTCTTGTTTGTGCCTGTCCCCATTAGCCGAGTGTGACATTTATTGTACGAGAAAAGGCATGTGTACAAGCCCTGCGTACTCTCTCCATGACACTTGTGACTGAACAGTCCTGTGGTTTATCCTCTTTCAACCATCTCTTTTCCAGGGTGAGGATTACTATCCTACTTAGCTTTATCCACGCATTTTTATGCCAACCTGAAAGGATACAGTTATTTTACTGACATTATACGAAATACAGAAAACATTCACGAAATGGCAACTGAAATATTATCAGTGCTCACCACAACCATCTAGAAACAGAAAAGGCAAATGATGGAGTTACCCTAGTCAGCCCACCATGCCGGTTGGGTGACGGCGCTCTCCGCTGAGCAGCGTGCCAGCAGGCAGGGATCAGCTCAGCTGGGGATGTGCCCTTGGTGGCACCCGTGCCGAGTACAGCACCAGGATTATTTCACAGGTTTCGCAGGTGATGCTCCTGTTTTCAGAGGCCGCTATGGCATTTGCCTTTGTTGCCACAGCGTGAACACTGTTGACTCATGCTCAGCTTGTGATCCAGATTCTTTCCTGGGAAACTGTTGCCTTGTTATTTCTTCCCCATCCTGTCTCTTTGTGGAAGATTAATCCTACCTCAGTCTAGATCCTCGCTCTCGTCCTTATTGAATTGAACCCTATTTTTTTTCCACACCATTTCTCAGGCCATATAAACCACTAATTCATCTCACTGACAGAAGACATCAGTTGCTGGTCATTTCATAATTTTTAGTGTCGTTTAAAAGAACCTGCCCTGATGTATGTAGTTGTCATTTAATTGAGAATGCCTGGTTATCTTCTGATGATTAAATACCTCACCGGCCCAGTTTTCATTATATTTTGATTTTGAAAAGAGAGATTAAGAAATTAACCTGGAGAAACACATTATTATTCTAAAGTGAATGCTGCAACATATGGAAGTTGGAACTGTCCTTGAAATAAGCCAGTATGGAGCAAGTGATTCTATGACCCTGTTCCAGCCAAACTGGAAGCTACAGCAATTTAAATCCACTACAGTGAATGCAGAAGCAGGACCTAACATCACATTGCAGAGCTCAGTTTGCAGAAATACCAACCCACGCACCTGGGGAAGCCTGAGCTTGCTCTTGCACTGTGCACAGTCATGTGCAAACAAAGCTCATTCCACTCGCCAAGCGAATAGCAACTGAAGGACAATTTTTCCTTCTGTTAAGTGTAAAGTTTCTTTTAAGGTTTCTACATATTTTAAACCAAAAACCTCCTGAAACTCCATTTTCCTCCCCACCCTTATCTTTGAGGACAGCATTACTCCAGACAGGAAATCTGAAATTTTCAGTGATTCTTTTCCCAATATACCTTGAAGTTTTATTCACCCAGAGGGACTTCCCCACTTCTCTCAACTAAAATATAATGACATGTAACAAATTATGATCTCAAAGGACATCACATTTTTGTTTCATTAGTGCAATGAAACATTCACTCAATTTTAAAGCAGTTGTCTTGATCTTAGTTGTGATTTATACCAGAATCTGTCCATGTATTCTGTGTAGTATATATAATAAAACGCCTAACTAGTTAAATTTGTCTCAGTGGGTTCTGCTGCAAGAAATAAAATACTTTCTCATAAAATCCCACACATGGTTTACTGCACAGCTCTGAAGCGTATGCTTCTGTAAAAGTCAGAAGGATTTTAAAAAAGGAAAATATAACCCCAAACGGTCTTTAATTAATTCTTCTATCACTATACATTGCTTTTTCTTCTTAATGTCCTCTCTGCCTAGAAAGCCCGAATTTCTTTTTCCCAATTTCCCTAAATGCGCGGTAGTGCACTTTTTACCCAAATCTGGCATGACTGAATTATTTGATCACAGTTGATCAACATTATTTATCCCTCTCTCGTTATTATTATTTTTTTTTTCAACCAGCAATTGGGAGGCAATAGCAAAAGAATTTCTACAGGAATTAGTAAAGGCAGCCAAATTCAGTTCTGGTAGTTACTAGACGATTAGTTTCTTTTTTTAATTGAAGTATATAGCATCTCCTCACCTGTCCAATCTTCTAAAAATAAATAGCAAGATTCCCCCTGGTTTCTGCGCGTTAGATCAATGGTGTGGGAGCGTACATATTGCAGATATGACTGCCTATTGGGGTATCAGTAGCTTCTATAAGACCAACAAACAAATAAAGAAATATTGCATGTGTTAAAAATTGCATTATTGACAGTACCGGCATTATTATTTTCATGACAGTAGATTCATTTGGTATTCAAGTCTAAAAACATTAATCTGGGAATTTTCAGAGGATTATGGTTCAGTCCATTTCTACAGAGGAATTCTAGCTGTAGATTGCCTGAATTTGCTTTTGAAAATAAAATGAAACGGAAGTGTGCAGCATGGTTATGCTGCTGACATAACCCTGTGCATAACATGGACGTTATAGCTTGCATACTCTTCCCTTCTCTCGATCAAAGCTGCCCAAATAGCTTAATCCATGGAAAAAAAAAAAATATACACAGAGCCTCTTTATTAACCTCTTCTACCCAGATTATTGTTATTCTTTTGCATTATAGTCTTGAAGATGTATTACCGATAGGGAGGTAAAGCCAACTGCAGCACAGCAGGACTCTGCTGAATGGCTGCTGTATGAAAGTGGAAGTACTTATTTCCAAGACATTTCTGTGATGCTCCCTACTGTTAAAATGTTATCTGACTTTAAAAGATTTTCAGTTCAATTGTAAGCAATAAGTAAACTCAGGCAGGACAGTACTGTATACTGAAGAGTTTCACTAGCTGGTCAAACAGGCATTATTCCAAGAAACTAATGTTGTATAGGACTGCTTCCTGGTGGCTGAGACCTCTGATTGGCAAAAGACAGTGGACTTTTCAGTCAGCAAGCTAGTTACCCATGGATGTGGCTCAAGGCTGACACACAGATTGACTGGTTCACACTAATTTACTTCACACAGATTCCATTTATCTCCTAGAAGATCCCCTGGCAGCAGCTTATAATGGCATATCCTAGGATGCCTGCCTGCATGAGTTTTTAAAGCGGCAGAGCTTGATGAATCTAAGTCCAGAAAACAGTTCACAGATTGAGGACTAGGTGCAATCAAAAAACATCAAGTAGCACAGCTGGGACTTGCTAGCTTGCTTGACTGGTTTGAGCAGCTGAGCATTAACTACGCTTGCTTTCCTGCTGGCAGCCCTGTGTCACTAGGACAAATCGGAGCACTACCCGACAGAGAAAGAAGAAAGAAGAGAAAAGAAAAGAAAAAGGAGAGAAGAGAAGAAAAAGAAAAGAGAGAAGCAGCGAGGCTGAAGAGTGGAGATTGTTGCGTTGCATGGATACCGTTAACAGATGCAGGAAAAACTCATTAGAACATTTAATCTTTATGCAACTTCAGGATTATAAAACTAAATAATGCTCTGGTCGGCAAGTTTTGAGGCTAGGAATCTGGTCATGCTAACAGTTCCTAGGAAAAAAGACACGAATAAAATTAAAGCTGCTGCCCCCCCCCCCCCCCCCAAAAAAAAACAACCAAAAAACCCCAAACAACAAAACCCCAACAAAACACACAATAATATTCAATCTAGTACAATGAAAAAGTAAGTTACCAGTATACCGGGTTTTACGTTAAAACAAGGTGAGGTGCAGGTCAATGCAATTCCTCACCTCCACAGAGTGCAACAGACTGCAATAGATGTAAGCTTATAAATTGTATTTTTAAAAGGACTGAAAATACAGACTTCCACTATAGCTCTCCAAATTCAGATAGACAGAGACTACTCCTTAAAGTGCTTCTCAGAAAGGAAGCAAAAATTAATATTATTAGACATTAACATTTGACAGCAAATGTATTGTGAGAGATCCAAAGCACATTTAGTACTTAGGAGGTTAAAGACTCAGCTGTAGTGCTAGTTGATGAAAAAGTAGGATTAAGGCTTTAGTATGAGTCTTGACATGATCATGTTGTCTGCCTGCTGTCTTAAGCTTCGAAAAACAGCTCTGATCATCTTCTTATAAGCTCCAACTCAAAGATGTTTAAGCAGTTCCCAATCCAATTAAACAGAGGTAAATATAAGGAAGGACCCTACTGAGTCCAATCATCTTATTTTTTTAATGAAAAACAGCATAATTGCAGGTTACACAAGTCCTTAATCTCACTTTAAACCTAACAGACTGCTGCCTTATAGTGCACATGGCAAGTCCAGTTAACCCAAGCATTCTGTATTGGTGTGCTTGATTTTTGATCATTATCCTTTATTATGTTACTTGTAATCCTAAAAGCCCATGATTGTGTCCAGATATTTGGCAAGGATTGTACCTGGATATACAGGGATTCCTCTTCTAAGAGCAATGGATTAATTGGATAGTACTGTATGACTAGTAGATGGTTTGCAGTGAAACTGCTGTGCAGTTTGAAATTTATGAAGTCCACTTCCTTCTTCCTCTGTCCCTGTCCTTTAAGCAAATTGCCTTTTTGAACATTAACAGTGCCGATGTAGTAACCTATCTATTCTCACCACTATCTGACAGTACTATAGAAGTAACACTGACCCACAGTTAGCTGTTTACTAAAATCTTCTTCATAACAATTAATAGAAGATACAGAAATCCCCTTTTTCAGATGAAACTGCATGTTCAATTTAAAAGTGGCTATCTCACGCGCATGGCCCAATCATGGTATTACCTAAAGGCTTAGAGCATTAGGCTGCTTATTTTCCATACAGTCATAAGATTTTTGAGGTGTGCATGCTTGATCATATTGTGCCCAGGTATATATTTTTAAAAATGTTTACAGTTAATACCACTGTATTAGTGGTAAAATTTTTACACTGTATTAGTGTAAAAAGAAAAATCCACATATATAATCCTTCTACTTTGTCCTATAAATATGCACAAGGACATTCTTCAAGGATGTAAAAGCAAAATCTCATCAGGGACTACCTCACTAACAGGCTCCTCATGGCTGTAAGAGCAAGAAGGAAATTTAAATGATCAGGAGCGAACTGTTTGCAGTAGCCATGTTACATTATGCATGATTCTTGGCTGCACAGGATTTAATGAATGATTTCCAGTTACATGGTTAAGATTTGTAGTGAACTGGTATTTAGGGCAGCAAACCAGTATCTGACAAATTTAGATAATTCTGTGGTTTTTCCCAAACACCAGCCGCTAGGAGCTGCTGTCCCTTTTTTTGTGTAGCTGGAAGTCTGTTTTGAATATATGGACAATGATTGTGGCCTGTGTTACAGAAGCATGAATCTAGGTTAATTTTAAGGCAGCTGCTCTCCTGATACAACTGAGAGCAAAATCTAGACTTTGCTATTCTGTGAATTAGTACGCAATAGTGGTTGATATGTACAAGTATCAGAAAGGTGCATTGTTGAACTGATGGATGACACATAATTATATTGGTAATGAATGTGGACCATCTGTTTGAGTTACCACAATAGAGAGACAGGTTTGGGAAACAGACTCTGCCCTTTCAGCACCGCAGGATGTATCTCCAGAAAACAAATGTGGCACTCCCTTACATGAGCAGATAAGCAAGGAGCTGTTAAGTTCTTACTGGGTAAAAGATGAGCCTTGTCTAATGCCGTATCTCCACTCCATTCACCTGTGGTCAACTTTATTCTTCAGGCCATCAGCAAGATGTATCTGTAAGTGGACAACTGGAGCCTGGACTCTCCACTTTGAGGTGGGTAATAAAGAGGTAAGACAGGCACCACTGGCACTTCCAGGAAGATGGGCATCGAAGGAGGTGGCTGGTGTCTGGGGTTCAGAGGCTGCGTGAAACCACACGTGCAAGGAACTAAAAAGCATGGTTCCAAAAAATGTAGATTATCTGCTGTTAACAGGTGAAATACAGTACAAGATTGTGTTCTGTCTGGAGTTAAGCACCACAGGGGGATGAAGAGCCAAGGGGTAACACAAGTGTGAGCTCTTCCATGCTCTCTTTGGTACATTCAAGTGCTACATGAGAGTGTGAGGCAGAAATAATCTAGATGCAGAAGTGGCAGGATTTTTTAAAATGTCAAATTCGTTGCACTTCACTTAAGGTTGGTCAAGAGCCTGCTGCTCAATGCTGCCAAATTTAAGTTTGCAATCAATTTTGGTACTTCCCACTTTCAGTGTAAGACTCGTCTTCAGAGGTATGATTTATTTTTTTTTTAAAAGTATTTTTATTTAGGTACTTTTTTTACTTGAAATGTTAGCCTTTTGGGTGTTGGGACACCCAAAAGAAAAGGAATTTTATCTGGGTTTCTTCTGCTTTTAGTGAGAGTTAATACTTTCATATATCACTCTGCTCTAAGGACAGGACTTTCAGAAAAGAAACAAAGTACCATAAGATATGCCATAAAATTATGAAGGTTGGTGAAACAACATTACATTCACTAGCTGTACTATTGTGGTAGCTAAGTCACTGGTTAGAATTTGATTTTTATTGATGTCTGATCATTAGTTTCTTGTTAATTCTGAAAGCAAAGATTTCTATTGCTTTTTGCAATGTACCTAGTCAAAAGTAACTGGAGTATCTTTATTTAGGTATTCTGAAATCTCTCTGTTCCAGGGTGTTGTTTATTTGTGCACATGTACATACCAATTCACACACAGAAAAGAGGCATACCCTGGCTGTTTGGAAATGATCCAGTCCTCAGGAAGAAATTCTGTATGGAAGTGTCCTGTCTCTTGCAGATACTTCAAATTGTACTGCTAGTATTCTTCTCTTTTACTGGTTGATTTGTTTCTGTTCCTATATGCTTTCAACTACCAGCTTGTCTGCACAATCAGAGGTGAATCTAGGGACAGTCATATATAGTCCTCTACGTATGGAAGGATAAAAACAAATTTAGTGTTTCAGGAAACAAAACTGCCAGTTCAGGAGACCACTAAAGGCTGCACTCCAGCTTGTAAGCTGAGTGAAGTGGAAATGCCAAAAGGGCTCCTGCACAAAAAAGGTACAAATGTGCAGCAGGACCTTGATTGCAGTTTCAAAAGCCCAGTGCAATGGCTGTAGCATAATTAACAGAGAACACAGCATTCTTTGAAAATAAATCACAGAATGCTCGCTCCCTGCTTAGGGCGCCGAGTTCATCTCTGTGTTAACTAGGTGCACTTTTATAAAAAGCAGTAGAGCTGCTCTTGATTTACCACAACCTGAATTTGGCCAAAGTAGCTGAGGCGAAGCAAGCAGTGCAGAAATTCTAATGGATATGTAGAAAAGATTAGAACAGATATTGCAGAAATAAGACAACTTTCCCTATCTATCTTCAAAAGAACAGGAGAGAAGTTCACTTTCACCAGAATATAACTGGCACTCTGGAATCGCCCTAATCTTCCAAAATAACCCAAATAAACCCTCAGCTCCCGAGTAAAGCCTCAGCCTTCTTAGTCCAATGATTTGAGACTACACAGCTGTAGCATAGCAATCTACCTGATTTCAATGATTAATTAAATGCACAAAGCTTGCTGAAGCTCACAGGCACCCCAGTCTCTGCACATCCTTTATCACAGCCAAATGACAAATGCGGGCAAGCTTCTGGCTATAAACTGCTCCCATAACCCAATGCTTTTTCCAGAGGGAAGAGCCCACCTCTGCCAAGAGAGCTCCACTTTACATTTTTTTTGCATTGCTACAGAATTGCAAGAATTCTTGTATATGAAAGAATATTTACAGTGCATGTGGCTTGCTGAACTTCAAGAACATGCAAAAAGATTTGCTGTTTGTGTAAGGCATTTAGTACCTAGGTTTGTTAATTCAGTTAGAGACACAGTTTGTTCCTAGGAAAAACTGACAGGCTAAAGAGCAGATAAAAATAATTCTATCAATGTGAAGGGTTAAATTCAGGTTTACAAAACTGGGATCACAGCAGTATTACCATACTGTATTATTATAAAACACATTATCTGTATCTTGTACTTTTATAGTTGCATTCACAGCTGCTGCTTCAGGCTCCATTCCAAGGGAATCACTATCATTCATAGCCAAACGAGAGTGAAAATGTGGTTTAGAAGAACCAACGACTTGGTTTGTTTTAGTTCATGAACACAACTATTGAGTGCAAATGAATAGTAAGGGCTCACTTCCCTTGTCTCATTTTTTATTCTTAAAATGCACCAACTAAAGAGCAGATTTTTTATTATTATTGCTAGTTTCTTTGGGACTGCGTAGTCTTTTGGATGTAATTAATTTTCTTTCCTTTACTTTTCACTTCTTAAGAAGTTTCACCTAACACTCAATGTAAAGACAATAAAAGGATTGTCCTTTCTCTCTGGCCACTTAGTTCTATAACCATACTTAAACGATCAGAATAATGATCTAAACATGTAAAGTATCGATCACTTGTTTAACACATCAATGTCTGAGCAGCTAAATGTTTGTTAAAAGAAGATAAACTTTTTTCACTAATCTATTTGTACTGTTTTCTATACATTTTTCTTATCATTTAATCTCTACAGTATTATTGTACAATCGTTTCTGACTTCTAACTAGCAGCCTTGGTTTCTTTCATCTACAGCAATGGCATGCCATTCTCCACGTCTCTGATCTAAATTTTAGGACCTTTGAAACATTTCAATGATACTACGAAACACATCCTTTATCTCTTCTATACGCACACCTCCTGCAAATCATCTTTCATGGGCGTATAACATTCATAACATGCAGAACGAGGAATGACAAATGCCTTTTGTCATTTCATAAAGTACACTGGGATATGTGCTAGGGTATTTTGCAAGTGTTAAGATAGAAGGTGTTCCCCAAACTGTCACACATGGCAAATATTTATTGTACCATGGTTATAACAGTTTGTGAAATAATAAAGGCTGAAACAGGACCTGGGGTTAACTCACATGTAAGTACATGGAGATGTCTCTAAGATTCAGAAAGAATACTGAGAAATCTCAACACAGCTTATCTACACTAGAAATACATTACTTGCTTGGGAACATGGCGTGTATTTTAAATCAAACAGTTATGTATAAAATTACAGAATAATATGCAAGCTACAGGTGCATACAAGATACAGTTTTTCTTGTTCATAATTAATACCTGTACCTCAAACTCCGCGCAGGGCTTAGTGCTATCCTGTAATGTTAGCACGCATTTAATTGATGTCCAATAGCTTTTTTTAATTTTCAGTTTAAAAAAAGCCCCACAACCAACCACTGAAAACTTCAATGTGCCATCAAGACAGCTACAGAGAACACTGTTCTTAAAGATACAGAATTTGTTAGGACTACTACACCATGCTCTCCCCACAACAACTGGACTCCCAGCTTCCCATACTTAGAAGAAAACACCTCATTCCCATCAAATGTTACGTAAACCTTGACATCATACTGGTACACAACTATTTTTCTCTGCTACTGGAAATACCAAAAGCAAATAGCTGATAACCTCACTGAATACTGATTTATGGCAGAGCTGCGCTTACAAAGACAATTGACTACAGGTACTTGAAACACTAAAAATACTCACAACAATTTGAGTATCTCTATGAATACAGATGTTCAGGGTTTTTTTTTTTTGCATAATTTTAATTCAGTGCCTGCTTGTTTAAAGTACTTCTCAGTTTATGTATATATGGCTGGCCATATTTCAGATATGTATACATTCTGTTACTTAAAGAATATGTATTTTACAGCAATTTTTAACAAACCATAAATTTAGTACAGTATTACTAGAGGAAATCCGTTTCTATGAAAGCTGTATATTCACAATATATTGTTGAAGTATATATTGCATTAATACTTCACTGTGCTTATAAATGTTAATACAGGTTATTTGTTTATTACTATGTCAAGGTTATTCATCATATGCAGTGTCAGAAAGCACAAGCTGACATCTCATATTGTCTACTTCAAGGGCAAGACCAATGTGACCTTTGGCTTCTTCTTTTAAAAAGGATGAAATCATTCCAGAGGAATAACACTGCACTGCACAGCTCCCTTTAAGAATCAATCTGCCATTTATGGTTTCCAATTTTCCATACTGTACTATGGCTTGTTAAGATCTGATGGCTAATTTTCTTTTCAAACTTTAGTGTTCTAAAATTCCAAAAAAAAATTTTTCTTATTGTAATGTCATTTATTCTTCCTACTTATTTGCCATAGAATGAAAATTTCAAATCATCAGTTCTTTTGTTATTTTTGGCAGGGTCCCTCTTGATTCTGTTTGGGACCGAAATCGTGGTGGCCAGTGACTTCCTCGATCTAGATGGCATCTGTAATCAGAAAATATTTAAAAAGCATTTTGGACTCTCAGTGTTTTTTCTTTCCAAAATCTGTCATAATCTCCAAGAAAACTGTCTTTGTATTTATTGGCTTTTCTTACTTTACAGTTCTTTTAAGTTCTATATTCAACTGATACATGTGTGTAGCTGAAGGGGGAAAATATACTTACACCTAAAAATATATTGAATATGTCTACTGAATATATAAATAGTGAAAAGGAATCTATTCAAAAGAATGGGAGTGGTAAAAATGAAAGGTCATCTGTTAACCATGGAGCTCTGCCTTTAGCTACCTCAGTACCACAACAGTGGAAAGCACATGCATAATTTGAAGCATGAATTAGATGTGAAGCTACAGGAGTTATTTCACAAGGATGACAAGGTATACACATGGTCTTGTATATACATGCATTGTACAGGCAACTCTTCCAACTGTGTCAACCTCAAAGCAAGTACATTTTTTGGAAAGAGAGGCATGAGATTCATGTGAACTGGTAATTATATTATCTGTGCATGATACTGATTTCACTATAAAATTCAACCAAGGAGAATGCAGCATTCTTTGACCTAGCTGATAAAAGGTCAGAAAGCAATTTTGAATAATAAATGAGACCTGCTGACCTCATGACCCAAGTCTGGCAGGGTCAGCAGGAGCCCTCTCACCAGATGCTGATGGCAGATACGCAGACAGCTCAACTAATGAGCTTCCTGGATAAGGGGTTTAGATCCAGTGATATTTTAAGTGCTATGCAGTATAAAAAATAAACTTATGAATAATCTGTGCCATAAAAAATTAAAATGATATTTACAGTGAGGTGTAATATGACATACTTTGTAATCCTCACTCCAGCAATTATTTTGCTGCTTCTCCTAGATGGCCTTTAACCACAAAATATAACACCTGACTAATGTTTCCCTTTAGGTCTTTTCATGTTTATATGTTCCCATTCAAAGGATGCACTTCTGAAGAGATATATTTGATAGTGTATTTGTTTGGCACCTCATGTAATACAAGTCAACAAGAATTACTTTTAAGATAAGTTTAAATTTATTTAAATTGAAGCTAACATCTTCCTTCCTCAGTGAGTAAAAGACAAGCCTAGCGAAAGCAAGGCCAAGAATGATTTTCTCCTGATCGCTTCATCAACAGTTCCACTCAAAGAGTTATGGAGTAGCTGGTTCACAAAGAAGAGAGAGCAGTGAGCTATAATTCACTCTCTCACCCACCGTTTGATTTCACTGTGCAAATGGGCAAGGGTCACTACTCCACTCCAGACACCAGCAACTCTGAGTTTTGACCTCACCCTGGGTGCTGGGTCTGAGCTCCACAAACCACCACCTCATTCCTCAGGTATGCTACAGCTGCCTGCATGAATTGGCAGGAATATACCTACAAGTTTCCTTATGTTCTGCATGAATTAGCAACGTTAAGGATAAATTCTAAATACCATTGTTGGAGGGTTTTTTGAGATCTGATTTGTAAGGAAAGATAACTGCTTAGGTTCTCCTGAAGTCCAGATACTTCACCGTGAATACAATTAGCTACAGGAACTACAAAAGCTATAGTAGATTTTATATATCTTTTTAAAGTCACCAGTCTTTTATGGAGGATGTCTTTTGGGTGCTGAAGTTAGAGGCTACATTAAAAATTCTACAGAAAAGTTATTGTGCTCTATTCAATTCTGTATTACTTTGCATAAGATAATTTTAACTTACATAGCAACTAGCATTTAAGAACTTGAAAACTTTCAGCATTGGGTGGAGATGGAGAAAAAGTGCTGTCTCATTTCATTGAAGGGGAATCTGACGTGTTAGGTATGAAGAAACGTTTTCTTTCAAGCATCTTAAAGCTTCAACCTTTCAGTTTAATGGCATGTCTGTGTGTTCTTGAATGATGAGAAAGGATAAAGGAGTATCTGATTTACTTTCGCCAAACAATTTGTAATTCTGCATACTTCTACATTTCCTCCTACTTATCTCCTCTTTAAAGTAACCACATTTAAAATTACACTTATACAAAGGATCCTTAATTTTTCTTACCCATCTTTTAGCTCTCCTCTATTTATACCATATCTTTTCACAGAGAGTCAATAGAAAAGAACATGACCTCCCCAACAGGCCCCACAATCAATGTACATAATAACTTTGTAATATTTGCAGTGTTATTTACATTCATCTTATACCTTCACAGCGTATCAGCTCTTCTGAGTGCCACTGTACAACTTCTGACTGAAATGCTGCTCCTGACATTTATAGATGGAATTTACCTCCACGGTGGTGACTGGCATACCACTAGGGAGAGCGCATCTGTATCCTTCTGATCCAGTGGCTGCCAGGAGCTATTTAGATCTTTTTAATCAGTGCTGATTAAGGCAAGTCAGATGACTACCCTCAAATTTATCACTGCCTCTAAAGACCTCGTAGCAGCCAATAGCTAGGGTAGCTAGCGCGAGGGATTGTCTTGACCACACGTCCTCCCTCTGCACTTGTGAGGACTTTGCAAGGGGAATTACACACTTGTCTCTACATAATCTATCCCAATTTTTCACCGAGTCAAGTGTGTGCCCAGAATACAATTTTGGGACTTCAGTACTGTGTGCAGATACCAATTAAACTCATTGTTGGTGAACCCAGCTTCTAAATCTTAGCACATTCATTTAAGGAACCAGTAAGAGTAACCAGCTCCTGCACTCCCAGCCTGCATGCAATTGAAATAAAATCTGATTATAAATAGATTAGATTATAAAAGTTGCTCAAAAATCTGCTTGTAGCTTTGCTTCATGTATTTAAGACAGCAGTAGCCTCCACAAGGGAGTTTCTTACTGCATCCAGTGCACCAGTAAAATGTACTTAGTCTTGCTTTGATTTCTTTCCTGCCACTAGATATACGTATTTTTGTAAGTATGCTAGATTTCCTTAAAGACATTACACTCACTCTGCTTTACAATTGACATGAACTCTATAGTGTTCAACCAGTGTCTAATATACAGTTGTGTTCCTAATTTAACCCCTTCCCTCCTCCCCCCCCCAAACAGTGCCCTTGATATTCCAAAGGTGCACCTCTCTTCAAAAAGAAATTTAACTGGGATCTTTGAAAAATACCATAAAGGGGAAAAAAAACCCCAGCCAGATTATTTTATGGCTGCCTCTATTTTATAGCTATGAGAGTACAAGTCATTTTGGAAGTCAAAAAGGAGTTGCACAGTAGCTTCATACTCATTTTCCTATGACAAGACCCTAACAGGCTACGCACCAGCAGAAGCTTCCGCCTAGCAGAATAAATCTGCCATTATATAAATCAGCTGGGGTTATGTTAATTGTTTACTGGTAAAACAGTGTGAAGCAGAACAGTACAGTCTGGAATTAGATTCACAGTTTTGAGATACACCTCTTAAGCAACATCTAAAAATGCTTCAGTCAGAGAGTGAGAGGAGGAGCTCAAGAGATTCACCCGGTGGGATCACCTATAAGCAGAAAATTTAGCTTTGCTCAGCAGAAGCAAAAAAAACGTGTACTACAGAGCGGATCTCACTATGGACTTGCAGGGGTGTAAGTATGGGAAGGAGAAGTCAGAAAGTTTACTGTACCCAAAGGCACTGTCATTACAGGAAATAATTCTCTTAGAGAAACCCATCCCTGATAGGTCCTACACACTAAATTTGTTAAACAAATCTCCTAGCCCTGCTCTGACGTACCCTCTGCCCTGATGCCATCCTAGTGACAGCTAATGCATGATGGGCCGCTGTTTTCCACCACTTTGTCCCGCTTTTCATGCAGCACAAAAAAGCTACTCTATTTTACTTTTTATTCTGCATGTTTATGCAGTGACATGGACAATGAGAATTGTCCCAATATATGTATTTTTTAACTACACCCATCAAAGGATCCATTTTTAGTATTAGCTCTGTGCTCTAAATGAGGAATGTGTAAATTAGTACTGTCCACTAAAAATCAACATGCTTTCCAGAGTGTACAATATTTATTCTTCTTAACCTGGAATAGTGTATTCCCAAAAGCAATTAACATGCCTTATGCCCTTTCTCCTTCTCCTACTGAAACCACTACAGAGAAAAGCAGAAAACTGGTTCTTCATTTTGGTATATTTTATCTAACTTTGGGCTAAATTGAAGCCCTAGTTGCCAGTTTTTAGCACAATTATGCTTGACAGGAGCCAGATTAATACATCCCAGAACAGATTCTGCCATCTCTGGCTTTTATTTTCTATCAAGGAGTCATTTGATATGCCATTTTTCCCCTGAAAAAGATTATGTTTTACTTCGATGCTGAATGCGTACTACTGTTTTGCAAGTTGCATTAACTAATCAGCTGAGGATTTTCTAAGATTTCTAAGAACTTGCACATTATCACAGTGGTAAACATACTCCAATCGGGTTTTTTTATTTCAAAGGAACAGTTTCTCTGCATACAAGCTGCAAGATGTCTAAGAAACGAAATCATAAGGCTTTTACTTGAATTCCTTATTAGGACCTTAATTTACTACAACACATTTCACATTCTTTTTCATCCAAATTCATCACACTTTCTCAATCATTAAACTGCACTTAATTTCAGTCTTCTCTTTTGGATTTTGTAAGATCATAAGTTAAAAGTGCTAAAAATGTATGAGCTATGTAATTTCCTGCAGAGTTTGTGTCCTACTGTGAAGACTCTTCTGCATCCCCATGTTTTACATATTTGTTCCCATATCCAATTTTTAACCTTTACCAACCTTGAAGTCCTTTTTATATTGTATCAGGAGTGAAGCTCATTTGCAGACAGCTGCAATATGAGTTTCCTCACCCTGCCCTGCCATTGACCTACAACCTGATCTAAAAGAACCACCTTCTTTCAGAGTGAGAAGTTATTCATTTGCTGTAATAGCTCTATTTTGGGTGTCCTCAGCAAAACCAGACAATTGTGTTCAAATAGCATGAGGTTTTGTGATACCAGCCCTGTTTCATATATACTGAAAAAAACCACAGGAATGTTTCACTTCAGACTGGCTCACAAATCAGAGAAAGTAAGTTTTTAAATCTAAACAGGCTTAATATGCACTTTGCTACAAAAACAAAGTATTAGAAATTTATACTTCTTGTTCATACAGTTTCACTTTAATTTTATTCTTTATACTATGCAACTTATTTACTGAGTAAAATCCAGTTTTCTAGCAGTCCATTGTATGCAGGGCATCCTTCTGATGTTACCATTGCCAGAGAATAAATGGAAAAAATATAATTGGGGACTACGGAATAATAACTGGAAATAAATAAAATGTTTCTGAGGAAAACAATTAGCCACAAGCATTACAAGTTGAAATTCAGTTCAGTGTTAAAGAGACAGTTTAGAAGCACATGGTACATTTATCACAGCTCCACAGACAAGTTATTGAGCTGTCTGTGAAAAACAGAGCCAAACAGGAAAGCTTTCAGCAGAAAGCAGTGGTTGAGGTCCTTGATTGATAGAGTTAGATGATGCAAAGCTGTCTGATGGCCTTTCTGGAAAATAAAGTGAAGGAACTCAAGGTCTTTCATGACGATCTCTGACCACAGATGAACAGCTACTTTATTACAGCACAGATTGAGGTTGCACCTTAGTCCATATTCTGCCACTTCTGGATGCACACGGTTAACTTCACCAACAATCCACTGTGTTTAACATAAGTGTCTGCCATCTTTACAGGACTTTAAAAGGGACAGCAGATTGCAGTAGTTAAAAAGCTTTGCCTCCTGAAAAAAATATAAGCAGTTTTGTCACCGGCTTCTTATTGCAATGGTAGGGCTGAGTGTTCAGGGAGAAGTGCCTCATTTAAAAGACACAGGAAAACCTCAGTTGTGCATAACAGCCAAAATCTACCTGCTGTGCTGCTTCCCTCAGAAATGAAGTTAGTTACTTTCCCCAAAATGTAACTCTACGCTCCTAATAACTTCAGTGTGGCTCCATTCTTCACTGACATGATGCTACTAATTCTGTAGAATACATATTCGCAAAGCTGAGAATTATTACACTGCATTTGCTCTTAGCAAAACCTGAATGCTTATCTCCATGCCTGTGATACCTAGGAAACATTGCTTTTAAGCAAAAGGACCAACACTGCCTGACCAATATAAAGCGTTTACAGTCACCTAAACAATCCTGACTTGTGGGGCACTATTAAATTCAGGTGAGAGCAGTGACTTCTCTTTGCATTAGGAACTGAGGGTATTTTGTTCAGATTTTTGAAGGTATTTTATTTCACTGACTGTGATTCACACTGGCTGAGGCTGTACTGCCTTTTTAGTTTGAAAGCCTCAACTCGGAGCCAAATAGTATGAGCCAGTCACTCCAGCCTTCCTACATGCAGGACTCTGGTTCTCCCACTCCAGCCTATCCTTGTCACTGTTCCATGTCACATAATAGTCATGACGTGAAGCAAGCACAGACCACAACATTTAAGATCAATGCACAGGCTTGAGCCCCACGTTATTCTCTGATATTAACACAAGTATAGGAAACTAACGACATTTTCTTCACTGCCTAAATATCTAAACCCTGTTTACAGGGATTCCGGCGTCTCTCTCCACAAACTTCACTCTGGATACCTCAGTGCAGTTTTAGGTGGTGGTTTTAACTTCTGCAGGGTACTTTCAAACGAGACTACCAGTATGTTTCCAGTTATCCAAGTCACAACAGTTGGAAAGGAGAAAGAAGAGCTGTTGGGACTATGACTGTTTATCCTGTAGACATTTTCACATTGACTGATACTTCTGATTTTAGAAAAGCAAAACATTCCACAAAGAATTTTTCAGAGTACTTAAGTTTGACTGTCAGTGTGCCCTATTCTTGTTAAAATCCCTGTTGCATACCTGGCTCACCGGCTTGCTAAGGTAACTTTCAAGAAGTTCCTCTCATTCACTCTCATTAAGTATGCTTTGAGAAAAATGTGTTTTGGGACATTTATTTTTCCTTAATTATAGGTCTTCTCTCTCTCATTGACAAGACCAAAGTAGTGGCCTGGACTAGACGATCGTTGTAGGCCCCTCCAAATGAATTATGCTAGTCTAGTGCATTTCATATTTGAAATGCTTTCTATCATCCTTATATTCATTTGTATACTTCAATTTGTGTTCCTCTCTCACATCTAGTGCTCCAGTGTCAGCACAAGTGGTTAAATGGGAGCATCCTCACATCAGAACAAGTTATGGTAAAGCCCGCTAAACTTATCTCTCTGCAGGAGGTGTCTCAGTAAGCAACCAAATTGTCAGCAACTGCAAAAAGCGCAGTTCTAACACAGACAGGTTCATGCACTCAGGCAATGTCTAAAAAAATTATTCTGCTTTCTAACAATTTCTTCTCTGCAGCTAAATGCTAACAGCACATTTCCTCTCCACCTCTTTGATGGCCTTGGTTTTAAAGTCAGTGTTAATCACTGCTCCTCAAACTCTCTTCCTCAGAGTAGCTTTGTCTTTCCATTACCTTAGTTTAATATTTACTTTAGAGGCCACTGCCTAAATTGTCTCTGGTTATGGAATTCAGTGTCTCATCTGTCAAAGGACTGACAAGAGGAAGCCTGCCTTGAAATTCTGACTTTGGAGTGGCTAGTTTTCAAATGCGTTTAAACTATTTTTACTAGCACTTCTCACTAACTGTACATTTTAAATATGAAAAATGTATTTATTTTAGTATTAGGCCAGCCACAGTCACCTAGCTAGGTCAATAGAACTGTCAAAACAGTAACTGATCAAATAAGGCAAAGCAGTTGAGATAGTATTAAAAAACAACAGCAGAATATCTGCCAGAATTTAGCATTCAAAATAAACAGCATCTGTTACTTTAGTTATGAATGTTTTAATCCAAGTTCATGCAGTAGGCATGCTTTTCAGTCAGAAAACGCATACACAAAAATATGTTCAATAATGACAGGCTACATGAGATTTTACAGAGTTTGAATTCACAGAAGTGCCTAGCTCCTTTTTCATGGTCAATATGATATGTAGATACTTTGGCTTATGTACTCAACTTTCAACAAAAAAATTACCCATTTATACAATAACATATACCAGTTGTAGTTTTAACTTATTTTAAACACATCAATTGCTATCCATTTGGTTGGATTTATTCTGACTGATGGCATACATATTGCAAGTCTTGCAGGATTTTTATGCAAAATGAGATTTAGAGTATCATCTAGAATTTTTCTCCTGCACCATACAGAAGCCTCCTCACCACAGTACAACCTGATAAAAGGGAAGATGCTATCAATTCCCTGGGTTAAACACTGGTCCAATGGAGTTGGGTAAAATGAAAATAATGTTGACTGCTATCAGTAGAGACAGGCATTGGGAAATAAAAAAAGATTTCTGTCTTAAAATTTAAACTGATGTCGTGGGTTTCTAGCCACAAAATTTTAAGCAAACCTCTAAAGCATTTAAAACTATTTCAAAGCAGTGTTTTTCTCTGGTTAATATTGGGAACACCATGTTTTGACATCCTAAAGGCTGAACTATGATAACGATTGCATTATTACATCTTTCTGTTGCCTAAGTTCAATCTTGGAATAAGACTCCTTTAAAAACAAAACCCCATGTCTGTTTCATATAAATAAAGGTGTTTTAAAAACCTGTATTGACTTTTCCATGTTATTATGCTTTTTAGATGAATCCAGTTGTTAAATGGCTGTTCTAGTAACTGGCCTGTCATCTGGAAATGTTCTTAGATTGTTTTTTTGACACAATGTCCCTGCAGAAAGTTGGGCAGTGTGACATAAAGAGCACAGGTTTGCCTATCACGCTGATTACTTGATGTAATAGTAAGCAAGCTTAAGTGAACTGTGTGTCTTCAATCTTTCCAATCACTTAGGGATGGGCACCAGAGGATACCATCCATCATCCATGGCCTGAAACATATGGTGCATCAGCAATCTTAGGCTGACCTAAATGATAGTAAAAGCTGCTATACTGTTCACAATAAGAAATTGTTGTCCACTGAATTACAGGTTTGTGATTAGATTGCTAACATGGCCAACTTGATGTATAAGTGAAGTGTCCAGGAAAGATATTCCCTAGGATCCTTTGAAGATTAATTTATACCCTTGAAATGTGCACCAATCACAAAATGAAAAAATATGTCAAGGTATTTTTCTTGTGAACAAAAAAGCACTGCAGTAGTAACGGCTATTAATTTATTTTTGGCAGTTTTAGCCAACAGAATTCAATAAACAAGGTTCTTAAAGGGTTTTGTTTTGTTGCAAGGCTTTTACTGCTTGACTCCTAAAAGCACTGAACACTACAACAGTATCTTTTATAAAAGGGGCAGCTTCCCCCCACATTCTACTCTAAAATATATAATTGCAAATATCACAGACAGCTGGAAAAATACTGAAAATTCTTCATTTTGTATTCTTATATGCCTATCTAATGGTTCTACAAATATATTATATTGTGTCTCTTTTTAAGACAAAAAATATACTGCAATATACCTGACCACTGATCCCAAAATTATCAATCTTGCTTCTCCATAAAGTAGATTATCCTTGTCACATTATTCATTCATCAATTTAGGAAAAATGCATCTGCATCACACAGTTAAGGTTCAAACTGCAATAGCAACTCTGGCAGGACTTGTAGGGGTGGAAGGGGGTGGACAGTGGAGGAAACCGGGGGTATTATTCCAAAGTAGCCCTATCCCTTAAATCCTCTTTAGTAGAGCAGGAGAAAATAAAGGGTAAAAGGCACGTTTTAAGAGGCACAGTCAATGAGTGAAAAAGAACACTGCCTTATAACATCTGTGAACTGGATTAGAGCATAACTAAAAAACCAGCACACGTTTGTGCTGACCACTAAAGACCCTTTACAAAAAACCAGCTTACTCCAGACTGAGGGAAACTACTTCCTTATAACCCATGGAACTTTACAGAAATTGTTTTGCAAATATTGCTGCTGTGTGCAGTTATCACAAGAAGATTGGAAACAATGGTTCTGCCCTGTCTGTCAGTCCATTCTTTTTTTGTGACATGCTTTGCTGTCCGCGTACGCATGAAGTGCATCTGCTTGCTATGCCTGTTAGATCAGACCTTCTACTGATGCTTTAGCTTTATTTACCGTGTGCTTGTCACTGACATAAGTCCTCAACTCCATACAGGTCCTGTATTAAAACGTTCCTAACCATGCAACTAATCCATTAAATGTCATTACAGAAAAGCACAGGTTTACACTCATGATCTTTTTTACTATTCCTTAATATATCTGTTGCCAGCAGTGTAATTCATATAATATACTATATATCATACCTTGACATGGATAACAATGGTTACTAGTGGAAGGGGCTCCTTTTGAACCTTCCAAGAGACACGTACTAATTAAATAACAAATTCTTTCCTGTGTGTTGAGGATGGTTTTAATTTGCTAAGGTTATCTGGGACACACATATTTGAAAGACCTTCCTGATTTATACCAAAATGCTACTGTTTCCTGAAAACACAAATTAAAACCAGTGCCTGCTTAACTTACATAATAAAAAAAATAGATTGTCTTTTCAGTCAAGACAAAGATTTATGTTCATTGTCAGCACTAAACTCTCCAGTCTGGTAAGATGCAAAACCTTGACAGCTCTTCATTTCCAAAAGAAACAGAAAATTTAGCACTAGAACGTTATCAGTACATAAAACTGAGCAGGCGTGCTTTACTTATGTCAGATATATTTTGTTTCTCTCTTTTTTAATTTACTTCTGGAGCTTAAGGCAAAAAAGAAAAGGAAAAAGGAAATCCAAAACTTATCCTCATTCAAGGGTGGTACAGAAGAAAAGAATACATAGAGCAGCTATTAATTATTGTACTGAAAATACCTCCTGGATTCAGGTTCTTTCTTCACCCTCTTCACTAGGCTATCTGAGCATCTTCTAGTAGTGCAGCAGGTGATGTGACTAGCATCCATCATATGAGAACAATACAGGCATCTGGTCTTTAGGGAGTTAGTGATAGGTATCTTAAGTGTGACACAAGTTGAATTTTTCCAAGAGTAGGGGGAGGGGGGTGGGGGAGCCTTCTGCTGATACAACTTTGATTTTGAGAAAAAAATTTCCTCTGATGTACTGAAAAGGTTTCTGTATTCATTGACATTTTGAGTTACCATCTTTATTAGTAAATACAATTGAAGAACTAAAATATAATGCTGAAGATGGGACACTTGGTGGATCTAACTTTGGGTCTTAAAATAAAGCATATGCTGAAACACTAAATATGAACAACGTATGAGAGAGGAAAATACTAAACAATATCCTTACTAAATTTCAGAATTTGGAAGTTATCTTGTGCTGATTCGTTCAATGTACCATGCAAATGTGAAACAATATTTCTACTAGTAATTTTTATCTGCTTTGAAACAACTCTGAGCTCATCTTTATAGAAAAAGCAAAACAGATTCTGGATTACAGAAGGGACATAAAATATAAATAGATGTACTAAGACTTCTAAAAATACATGAAGGTGTAGAATTGCACACAAGGATGTGAACACATTCTCTGTCCCGAAAAGTAACAGTTCTGCTGATATATGTTCTACATAGTGATGGCTATATACGTACCTCCAACTGGTTCAATGTTTTCTTGATAAGCTTGATAGGCAAGAAAGCCTTCTTTTGAGTTACTTTCATTTTTTGTTTGCTGAGACTGATGTCTTGCTCTCATTATTAGAGACAAGTACTGTTAAGTTGTGTTGCTCTGCTGGATAAGTGTTAGCTAGACTCTCAACTTCAATACTAATAAAGAAGATTTGTATAAATAAAGTAGTTCCACCTTTCACTGTGTTTTTCACTAAAAACATAATGGAAAAATTCCATTTTACTGAAAATTAACAGTAGTTTGAAGTAATTTCTCTCTTTCTGCAAGGATTTTTTTTTAAAAAACAAACAATGCTATTAAAGCATTTAACCTGTCTTACTGCCAGATAATTATTGTATTACTGTTTAGTTAAATAATGGAGTTGATATTATTTTATAATTTCCTTTCATATAAGCTAGGGGAGACAGATGATCTGAAATTCAGGGACAGGAACATTTCAAATACAGTTATAGACTAAGTCTAGGAACCAATTCTGTATCTTCCAGACGATTCAAATACACAAGATCCAACACTGGGGGGTACTTTGCTTCACATATCCTAAAAAGCAATATTAAATAAACGCTATTCTGATCACATGAAAGAAGACTAGTGTTAACTGCACACTGCAGATTGCTCTGGCTTACCGACAGCCCAAGACAACAGAAGTCATAGCTAACTGCAACTGAAACCTCTCAGCAAGATTTTACTCCTCACAATAAGCCAAAGCCAGGCAACAGAGCCTAAAGAAAAAAATACTGCCAAATTCCTGCAAACCTTTTCCAAGCAGGGCAGCAGTATAATTACATAATATGGAGAAGAAAACTCTTCCACCTGGGGGTCATCCCCCTTCTCCATCCTTTTCTGAACCCCTCTTTTCTCAGAAAAGTATCCATCTCTCCAGTCCTTCTAGGGTAAGACCTATTGAAGTCTTTCTTGACCTTCGTGTACCCATAACTTTGTACATGAACATCAAGCAGCAAAGAAATTTTATAGGAAGAAATTAATAAAAATAGTAACAGGAGGCTGGAGCTTACAGAACATGAATACAGCCCAGAAAAACCCTAGATCGAGTGTTATAAATACAAACCAGATGTTCTAATACTGTGATAGTGTCCTGCTCTGTGGCTATAGGCACAGGGCTGTTTCAGTACTAATAATGGACTATATATAGAAGTACTTTTTTCTCCCGCCTCAGTCTGCTTCTCATAAATAGAAAATGTCCAGCTTTTTCAAGAGTTATTAGCACAACAAGTTCTAGAGGAAGTGTGGCACTTACTAAAATATTTTTTTTTTTTCTTCTTTGTTTTATTCACAAGCTTTTACAGAAGCTGGGTGAGTGAAAGAAGGACAAATAGCGTGAAACAGGGAAACACCATTAAGGCCTGTGAGTTAACAGTGTGGACAACGGACAGGAGAGAATCTGACCGGTTAAGGATTCTAAGCATTGCTAAGGTAAAATATGAGAATGACAAACTTCAAAACGTAACCAAACCAGAGTGAAAAGCAACAGGTTCTGTTCTCTCTACTATGTTTTGGATGAAGACTTATGTTATACAGACACAGCTTGATGAAAAGCATGACATACAAGAAATTAAAATAGTACATTGTAACTTACTTATTTTCCATGCTATGTTTACATCTCTTCCAGTTCTAAGGGAACATCAGGAGGCTTATTTGACCCACAGCTCTGTATACTATATTAGTCATTAAAAAAAGCAGGGTTCCAACTAAACTATAAGGATTACAAATGACATGCTATTAGCAAGTCTGAACACTGTGTTTGACTAAGAAGAACAATATAGGCAAGGAGCCATCCAGAACACGGAGGTGTGACACGGAGTGGCTGTTGAAAAAAAACCAGCAGAAGACAGAGACCAGGCTTGCTCCAAAAAAGCTGGGGACACTGCTTTAAACATGGAGTACTTGCAGTTCCTTTGCTTGTTATTTTGAAGCCCCAACTCAGAACCAGCTTTCAAACCTTTGGAATACTTGTGTTGTATTTGCCTTTACCCAATGAACTTCTAAATAAACAGTAAAAGGCTAAAAATGAACCAGTGATAATTTTATATGTCTGTATTAACAGCCTCCCAAAAGAGTGTGCTTACTTTTAAAGATCGAAATAGAAGGCATCAGAGATCCTTCCCATTCAGCAAACACTGAAAAAAATCACATAGAAAATAAAACTATCCAAACTACATTGTGCATTTGATTTTAGAATACATGCCATTCTTACTGCCTCTCCTTGACCAGCGAATCCTATTGTTCCTAATGTTTTGGAGGAGTCCGAGATGGCGCCTGTACAATTTGATTTTGTGTAAAAATACACACCAAATCTGATTTCTGCTACATTAAGGAGTTCTCTGGTAAAATATATGACGCATGGAATGAAATAAGCTGTAGTTCTAGAATAAGTCTTTAAGCTTACTTCCTTTAGTACTTGACCACTAATATTAAAGACTACTGGATCAAAATACAGCTTTAATTGGATATATAGGACATGATACAGTGGTATAGTTAAACTGCAGGTTAGATGGTAAAATGTAACATTGATTTGTATTCTCTTACTGGAAATATTTGTAATATGAAACTAGGATATAATACACTCATTTTTAATGCATATTCAGTACAGAGGAAAGCTACTGCTGTCACCAGCTTATACTCAAAGTCCATTCATCAAAAAAATGCTAGATTAATTGGTTTGCTGTTTCACAGACTAAAACGAGATTACAGATGAATCTAATTCTCATTAATAGTGATGAAATGTTGATTATACAATCATTTCTTATGCTGCTTATTGCTACTGCACGCACACACAAAATTGGCCTGCCAGAGAATTTTTTAAAACAGCCTGAAGCAAGTCTAATAGTTTAATGAATTTTGTTAATGTGTGTGAACTTGTCCAAGAGCACAAAACTTCAGTTCCATCTAAAAAACTTTCTGTTCTTACTGGCTGAAATATTTGCACTAATAAGAATAGAGTGGACAAAGAAAGGAAGTTTCATTTTGCAGAAAATATTTAACATTCTTTTTTCTCAGGAAAAGATGAAGTGGAAGATGAGAATGTAAAGGAATAAAACAGCCTGGAAGAATCTGGGCTGAATATGCAACATGTAACAGGAGAAGAGGGCTGAACTGGAAAGATGTGAGAGATGCCAGGCAGGAAGGTACCTGAAGCCAAAAGTCAAATCAGTCGAAAAATAACAACTGCAAGAAAGTATGATTGGAGTGTTTGGTTCAGATATTGCCCTAAAAGTAATCCTAAAGTTCAGAAATAGTTCAAAGCACACAGAGACTACATAGGAAGAGGGACAGTTTTGATCAGTTTAATTTGAAATACTACATGTTTTAATCACAGGCATTGTGAGGCTCAGAAGAACATTTTGGAGGCTCCATGTATGAAAACAATTCCTGAAGTGTAAAGAACTACTTCATGTCAAAATTCGCACTCATTTTTACCAAAACCTATGCTTACCTCACAAAAATGGTGGCCTGATTCATATTTCAATATGACTTAGGACTCTGACCTACCCAGATCAGCTCCAATATATTTTGTAAACAGAATTTTGATATAAAGTGGAAATGTTGTTCTTGAAAAGAATTAAGAGTGGGTTCATGCAAATTTAATTTCATCACTGCTAAGTGCAATCTATTAGCCCTGTTGCACTTATTTTTTGGCCAGTAGAAACATAAGCTCTGGAGACATACTCTAGATCATCATATGCCAAACAGAAGATACTTAACCCAATACCCTAGAAAAAACAAACTCATCTGAGAAAGCAGCAGGAAGTACTATTGGTTCCTCTAAAGCAATAAAATCTGTAAACAGCCTGCACAGGGTAAATCACCTTAGGTTCCTTCAAATATCTGCGTATACATATATATCTATATATATATACACACACACACAATCAGTAAAATTTGTGAGTTTAACAAATAGGTTATAAAAACTAACACAAAACCTTCACTTTTCTTTAGGATATCTGTCATAGTGAAAGATGCCTCTTACTGTACTTGGTTTTCTTCCAGACAACTGAACTGTCTTTTTTTCTTTCATGAGATTGGAATGTGCCTAAAAAAGATGTGTTTTCTCTTATGCTTTTCAAAATCTATGCTGCTGGGATACGTGGATTCTTAACTGTGTGCATTTAATTATCTTTTTTTCACAATTTCTTTCAATCCAAAATAATGCACACTGTCAAAATTTCCTCATTTCCTGGTTCCAACTAATCTCAATAACCTTCATGGTATCAGATATAGGATCAAATTCTATTCTTGAATTTTTTTAATCAGCAACCAGTTTCCTGGTTGTGATTTCCATTGGAAAGCTGGTAATCTTTTGTATGTGTTCGTATCACCATGCTTCTATTATATTTTTTTCTTCTCCATTTTTCCTAGATTTTTCTCTTTTCACATCCAGTTCCTTTGTATCCTAATCTGCTCTTCCCTTAAGCTTTTTCTTCTTTTATCAGAAATCATTCCACAAGTTCCCCCCCTCCCCTGAACTGATTTAATCCCTGATTGTACAAGTAGTCAATCCACAAGAGAAACATTTCCCAAAAGCTGAACCTACAGTTTTCATTTTCTGGTTATGTGAGTTTCTAGGACTCCAGCACATTTTGTCCTGACACCTTTTTCCAGATTTTACTTGATTACTTGGTTCGTGTGGGATATGGAACCCAGCCACAGCAAGGCAAGCAGTTTCAAAGACTGAATGCATCACAAGCCCAAATCCAAACTTGAAACTAACATGGTAAGGGAAATGTAAAGATATGAGGACAAATGTACATTTATCTGAACATAAAATGTTAAGCCAGACATTGATTCCTCAAGATGATGTTCAAAGTTTTCTGGGCATGTGGTATTTCACCAGAACACAAACAACACAAATTACCTTATTATAGTTACACTAAATAAGAGTATCAATGCGTTTTACACCCCTGAAAGTTATTTCCCCAGCGATCAGGCAAAAAAGGATGAATTTTCACTGAAATTCTGTGTAATCTTTGTGATATCAGTGGTCCAAATCGACTAACACTCAGATTCACGGTTGACTTTTAGGTGTCTTTTGTTTTTAAATACGGAGTTAGAACGTATATTTGGACTAATAGGAAAAGGAACTAGGTTGTAACACGATAGCAATACGAAAAAAAGTATCGGAGACAGAACAACCCTTCTCCTTATCTGCACTACCTTGACAAAAGCTTAAGACTTTGCAGGCAGGCAAGATTCATTTTTGCTTTAGAGAGACACACAGCCACAGAATGACTTCCTAAGAGTTGACATAAAAAAAGTTATCCACGACTGGACAGATTTCTGAAACCCTTACAATAGAAGTGTTTGAAACCCTCTGCTGCAGGTCACTACACTTTTCTAGTGAACAGAAGCTGTTATATCCCGCCTTTCATTGATTTACCATTACCAAGTGGACTCCTCATTTTAACAAAACATATTGTTATATTCTAGATAAGTCTTTGACAATTCTTTACACTAACCTAAGGAATTCAATTACCACCATTAATTTTGCTCTAGTATTTATCAGCAAAAGCTTTTTTTCCTGCAAGAACCAATTTATTTAATTGAATAAAGAGCTCCAAAACCACATACAAAAGATGAGGTTATAGCTAAATAGCTTTCAAATAAACCTAAAAGCCTGAAACATTAGCAGTTACTTAAACTTGGAATTTTTAAGTGGTAACCAGAATTTATTACAAGCTAGTCTTAGTGGTGTGATTTTTTACATTTAAATTTTTTCACAAATATAAGAGGCAGTTAAAATAATATCTGCATTTAGGAATACATCCTATACTTCATGCTTTCCTTTCACTTTTCCAGTTTTTGGCATTCCTAGAATATCACATACATCAGTTCCTCAATTTATTATCTGAGCATTAACATCTTAAACATATTTATCCTCACTTTTTTTTCAAAAGGTAAATAAATCCAGTTCTTCACATTTTACAGAAAATTGAGGCACACAATTCCAGAACTTGTATGCTATAACACTGTTTCAGATGAGACAGTTTTGGCTACCTATGCATTAGAAGAAATAGGCATTCAAGAATGACACATAGGAAACTGTTTCAGCGCAGTAGCTAAAAGCAGATCACAGTCCTACACGCACCACACACCTGGAGGTGAGGGAATCTCATTTCTAACTCTTACCCTTGCAAATACTTCGAGATCTCCATGAAAAGTGGAAAAAATCCTGTAGATGACTCACTGCAAAATGCCTTGAGGATAAGCAATGAATTGCTGTTGTGGAAGGGAATGGTTCCCATCAACTGCAGGAGGGACTATCCAATTTCTTTGTACCCCATCACTGGACTATTGAATAAGAGTGGTGGTTTTACCACCCTTTTCCCTCTGATCAAAGAAGTTCTGCACATGGCTGGGTATGGATGAGGTATGTGTGTTGTAAGATCAAATACAATAAATGAAAAACGAAGGAAGAATGCCAGCAAATTTACTTCCTCTTAGTTTATGTAAATGAAGTGGATAAATAGATTCCTAAAACTTTACAATCACTGCCTCTGACTCACATGGCAGTGGAAAACAATACCACACTGACAAGCTGTTAAATGGTACCCTTAATCTGAGATTATCAGCATTTAGGAAAAAGGCAAGAAGGCACAAATTGCAATGTACTTCTTGTCAAAATTACGATGAATTCAAAAGAAATTGAAAAGAACCTCAGTTTCTTTGAAGAACTGAAGCAAAGCTTTCAGAAATCAATGGTAAGATTGGTATCAATATGTTTGGAATAGGTCCAAAATTATTATCTCTGACATTAACATGAAGAAATTGCAACTGTTTGCATTTATATTTCCTCTTAGCAACAATGGGAGAAGGTACTAGGACAGAACACAGTTAACCCTTTCTCTGGCATGCTTTATATGAATAGCTTTTTTAATTCCTTATCTTTGTTTCTGGAAAAAAATATATTATGGGTTTGGTTTTTTTTCAAAAATTCAATTAAACAAACAATTCTGTCTGTATGGAACCACAGAGAAAATGATGGCATTTTAAATTAATCCACAAGTGAAACTGTTGTCTAAATGCTATCACCTTTAACTATGAAGTATGGATGCAGGAGCTTCCTAAGGAGTACGGCTCTTTCTGAAAAAACAACTACATAATATACTGTAAACCAGGGGTCCTCAAACTAGGGCCTGCAGGCTGGATACAGCCCCCCAGGGTCCTCAATCCGGCCCCCGGTATTTACAGACCCCCCTGCCGCCACCGGGGGTTTCGGGGGGAAACCAAGCAGCCGCAGATGACTCCCTGCCACTTCATCCGCGCGCTGGCCCCCTGGTTAAAATGTTTGAGGACCCCTGCTATAAACTTTGAAGATAATAAAAACTGAAGGTCAAATCCTGAAAGTTCTGTTTGTCTTTTTAAAGAAAATTTCTGTTGACTTCAGTGGAAATTCATTGAGTTACACATTTCCAGACCAAATTATTAATTCCAGTTAAACACAAATGCAATACAATGACTATGGCTGCCAAGATTCAGATACTTTTACTCTGGGTCAGAATGCATGATTCCCAGTCTTGAATTATAACTTAAAAACCCGAAACAATATTTAACCTTTACCTTGTTGCACAAGATGACAGCTACTGTACAACCCATAAACACAGAATATTTAATAAAATATAAGACTACATACCTATCAGATGAATGACTAAAACCCAGAAAATGATTACTTATCTTGGTAATTACACTGGTTGTGGACTTACACCTGGGTGGGTTTTTAATAATTTCTGTATGCCACCGTATTTCATTACATGCCACAAATAGTTTTACTCTATAACATATTAGAGATCACAAAAAAAATGTGTTTGATTCCAAACAAATCCATCAAGTTTTGCAGCACATATTAGAAAACCATACAAACCAAAACAAGAACATTTGTGGTATTTACATACTGTGGTAAATAATGCAACAAGGGAAAACACGAATGGAAATGAGAACAAGAAGAAAGCTAGTATGATATTAAACGCTCATAGTGTAACATCTCTTTCCCAGCCTTCCTGGATGTTTTCTGTCTATTCCAGAATATACTAGACTGCTGAACAATAATATGTGTAGAAAATCCACTCTGCTTTACAAGATATATTTATGTAGTTCAAATCATGAAGTATGAAGAAGTCCTAGCCAGTATGAACACTGTGCTCTTTCTAGCAAAGCAATTTTCCAGTTGTTTGTTGAATAACCTTGAAATAATAGGGTTAAGAACAAAACGATGGTAAAATCTTTTACTAGACACACAAACAACCAAATCCCCCTTTCAGAGAGTGGAAAGCTGAAGTAACTCCCCTGAATTCACAACTTGCGTGAGCCTTAATACTTAATTAGAATTAAGCAACAACTGACAACTAGGCTCTTGTAATCATTCCAGCACTCTGCTTTACAGAAATGTTTTTTCATCTAGTAGAGAAGGCTTTGAAACAAACCCAAAGACCTAAACACATCTGGAATTTGCAGACACCTGCATTTGCAACTTCCAGTTCCGTTTTTGTTGTAACCCTTGTCAAAACACCACATAGAAACACACTTTGAAAATTCATGACATTTGAAATCAAATTCATATATGAATTTTGCAGCTGGGCGGGTTTTGGTTAGAACACATCTTCTCCCAAACCACATAAAAATGAAATGATTCAAAGATATCTTCCCCGTGTAAGCAAAGTATAAACACATATATGACAATTATTCGAAGTGTTTCAAGTTTCACTGTATTTCAACAGTCCAAATTATAGAGACACCGTTTTGTTTTGTGGCCTGAAGCAAAGTATCACTATTCATTTTTAGTATCCTGGAACAAGCAGATTGGTAACAAATTTTCATGACAGACACACACTCAATGAGATTATAAATTAGTTTCCCAAGAGAAGGCTCACTAATAAGATTGGAACTAAAATTTAGGTCACTTAATTTTAAGACTCAGCTAATGGGCTCAAAAAAAAAAAGGTATAACTTCATAACATAAATTCAGGTTCAATCATTTTTTACCATAAACATTAGCACCATTGTAAAGTTGCAAAGAGTAAGCTTCTTATAAAAAGATATGATGTAATTGTAAAATGCATTTGATATCTCCTTGCAGGGAGGTTATTTCTAAAAGAAAAATAAAATATTCTATATTACATTATGAAGTTATAAAATTTAAGCAATTAATTTTTAGTGTTGTGTAAGTTCTGATGTCATTGATAAGTTTGTAAAACTTCTTTTCAAAATTTTTTATTATTTACTGATACTATTGCAAAAACACTGCTTCATTTATGTGCAAATGTATCTACAATACCAGAACTATCATACAATCAAAGAAAGTTTTTGCTTTCTTCTGTAATGTTCAGAGATGATGAGAGAGTATGAAAGTCCTTTAACTCCTTGACAATCACATGAGAAAACTCATCGCCTGATAAGGTCAGAAATAGGCCGTTTGGCTTGTCTTACACAGAAATAATATATTATGAACTCTTACTCCTACCTTGTTCTACCTAGTACTAGAGAAAGTTCTTGTAAAAGAATATACCAGTAAATTTTCCACCTACGCGGCAAAGAAACATTTTTAATGTGTTGCAAATCCCCCTCCTTAGTCCTTGGCACCATTCAAAACTTACCACTTCCATTTTCTACTATGGCCAATGGCTCTCTGCAGATTGCAGTTTTTCTCAAGGTATTCATAGTCCTTTGAACTTCTGCCAGAAGCACCGCTTGCATTGCCTCAATAATCTGTCAAAAATGCAAATCATTATTGGCTGATATCAGTACTTCAATTATTTATCTAAGCATTTGACAATTTTAAATAACTACTACAAAATTTTAAGACTATTCTAGTGAATGTCATTAGAAAGTCAACACTTACCAATACCTTTCATACAGTGATAATCATGTGTCTCTACTTACATACTGAAAAAGAAGTTAACTGGATAGCAATCAAATGGTCCGAGTTGTCAATCATGCCTGCTTCCAACTAATCAAAAATGCATTTTCTTTGATCTCAAAGCCAGAATACCTGCCTACTGCCTCCCTGATTCCAAAGGATCATGACAATATAAATTAGTAAAGTACATGGTGGTAACAGCTGATAAGAAATATCTTCATTTTTTCTGATGTAGAAAAATGCTTCATAGACTGCAGAAGGACCTCGTATTTTGACTTTTTAAGATTTTTTGATATTTAGTCTCTCTCTGAAAAGCTTAAAGAATGTTTTGCTATTAGTGGTGATCCTCTATTAATTCCTTTAGCACAAACATGATAAACCGATATTTTTTTGTCTAACCAAGAGAAATACCATTCCTCAAACTTCTCTTATGCAAAAGGAACATCTGCTGAATTATGAACAACCTATAAATAAAAAAACACTTGCAATAACTGACGCACCACGTATGAGTGTTAGGACAAAGCAGTGTGGAGACTGTATGGTGGGGTTATCACTTTTCTTTTTACTTTAGCAGAGAAGCCCCAGGAGAACTGAGAAAGTTTAAAGACTTGAGATGTTTATAACACCTTACACAACAGATCCAAACTTTTGCAATCCTTACTCAGTCTAAAATTTAGCATGCTGCAGAATGGCAGCACGTGTGCCTTCTCTTCATTTGGTATTTCCCCCAGAAAAGAAATACAGTTTTCCCCCCTCAGGAAGGTATTCGCTCTCAAGTACAAGAAACTTCCTGAAAGACAGAGAAAATCTGAAGTTTCCAGAACAGTGTATTCCACCTCAACTTAAATATGAACTTAAATGGAATATGAATGTTTTAAGTTAAATATGTTTATATAGAAATATTTTACATTTACATTATATTTATTTTAGAAACAGTCTATTAAAAATATTTAAGTTTAGTATGAATTGAAGTTGATGTATGCAGGCTTTCTCAGACTGCCTGTAAGAGAGACAGCTTCATCCCACTAATCAAGTACAGTGAATTCGCAGGCTGTCCTCAATCACATTTCTAGCTGCCCTTGTAAATTCAAATCATTAAGCAGAACAAAGGCTGTAGGTGTCCTTTGTGACAAAATCCTTTATCGCAGCCAAGTATACCATAGTCAGGTCCACAGCGTAAGAGTTCACAGCAAGTGAACTCAGCCCTATGTGCTTTAACACAGCACAAACCTTCATCTTGTTAAAATAGCACTTTATTTTACAGCGGAAACCAATTCCTCACATCCGTACAACCTAAGCTTTGGGGATTACAGAGCCTGACTTTACAGCAGACTCTTACAATATATCTACAATAATTAAGAAAGAGAAAGAAACACAGACACGTTTCCATTGTCCTGGGAAAATTTTTGACCAAAAAAAAGCCAAACCACCTCTTACAGGGTACACAAAAGAATTACAAACAGTATGTGTTTTTCATGGTGTTCTGATCTGCTAAGACCCTGTCACTAATCTGGATCAGATATTCATTACCCATACCACTGCTGTGCATGCCAGCCAGATACAATTTGTAATGTAATTTCCTCTAACATCTTAAAACAAAATAAACACATGATACTATAGAGGCACCCGTACATCTCTGCATGATACTTGTCTATCATTTTGTTGAATCTGCATTTCCACAATGCTGACTTTCACATTCAGTTTTATCCTCCCGCTGCATCTTCCCAAGAATTCATATAACTCATCTATTTTTATCACCAAGTATAAAAGTCTCCAAAAGCTTTGCCTGTTTCTAACAAAAATCTACATGAGCACCTTCCATTTTCTCAGTTTACACTTTCCTTTAATGCCCTTCTGCATTACATACATGTTTGCTACCTTGTTGCCTGCTAACATACACGTTCATTTCCCCCCCCCCTCCCCGTAATTGTAACCACTGTTGTAAATACTAGCTGTTTTATAGACTGGATTGTGAAATACGACAAAAATCATGCTTCTTTTATGCATGAGAAGTATAAATAGCATATGTCCAACTATAAATGCAGATATTAAGGAGTGAAAGATAATTGACAATGCAGCAGCAATACTAGAGAACAATTTGAAAAGGCAAGGGAAGGAAAGTTGAGGCAAACTGTACTGTTACATCTATACAACGTGTAGAAAGGCGATATAACGTAATCAGTTACTTTGAAGGATTACTATTCTCTTTATAAAGAGTAGGTCTAAGGAGAGAAGTCAATAGACATCATTCCTGGTTATTGCTCAGGCCGTAACCTCTACAGGGCTGAGCCTTGCAGAAACTGCCTCCCAGGTGCCTCCATAACACAGTTGCATTAGGAACCAAAAAAAATACAGAACAAAACATCAGACTTTTATTATTCAGTCTGCTTTCCTCTAATTCTGGACAGTAACTGTCAGAAAAGTTGTCTACACACTGATACTGAAGTCAGGTGGCTTCAGGTAGACACAAATGCTGTAAAAACAAATGCATTTAGAGCTTGTTGGAGAAATTACTGTAAAGTTGAGCACCAGGAAAGAAGATACTAGCTTCTTACTACTAGTCTCTGCAATGGCCTTAACATGAAGTGGTTTATTCTTTGAAAGTAAAGTCCTTTGTAATGTATCTCAGATTCATCCCGCCTTATTTTAGATACTAACAGAAATGAAGTAACTGAGGTGAAAAAAAAAATACAGGTGCACTGCAGGAATCAATAGAAAGAGATGAGGAAGTCCTGATATCATTATTCCTCTCAAAATCTCAGCAGTCCCTCCACAGTGTGTATCTTTTTCTGCTGGTGAAAGAGGGAGGCTAAAATATTCCTAATGCAGATGATTATGTCAGAGTTCTAAATATGGCATCAACAGTTTTCCTAAGGGGACACTACTAAATAGCTAGCTGATAATAGAGGAAACAAATTTTCTTGTACAGAAAAGGAATACTGCAACATTAGGATGGCAGTAGAGGACTTTCGAATCAGGACCTAAATGTTGTATGCTGAAGCTGTATAAACTGTATTTCTGATGAAGCTCCTGAATTAATGCATCCAGGTTCTAACAGGGTCTTATTACTTGGGACTCTTTTCAAAATTATGTCTGATGTTGGCAATAGATTACAGGACTCTTTCAAGGTTAGAGTTGACTCGATGTCCAGGTAACTCAGGACTAGGAGGAACGGAAGTATAACTCCTACTGATTATGAAGGTGTAAGTAATCGATCTGATAATGTATAATGATAATTATACAGGTATGTGTGCTGGTTTTGGCTGGGACAGAGTTAATTTTCTTCACAGTAGCTAGTATGGGGCTGTGTTTTGGGTTGTGCTAGACACAGTGTTGTTGCGGTTCCTGCTGAGCAGTGCCGACACAGAGCCAAGGCCTTTCTGCCTCTCACACCCCCACCAGCAAGCAGCCTGGGGGGCACAAGAAGCTGGGAGGGGACACAGCCAGGACAGCTGACCCCAGCTGACCCAAAGGATATTCCACACCATGGGACATCATGCTCAGCATTTAAAGCTGGGGGAAGAACAAGGTTGTGTGTGTGTGTGTCCAGAGTGATGGCATTTGTCTTCCCAGGTAACTGTTACCCATGATGGAGCGTTGCTGTCCTGGGGATGGCTGAACACCCGCCTGCTGCTGGGAAGTGGTGAATGAATTCCTTGTTTTGCTTTGCTTGTGTGCGCGGCTTTTGCTTTACCTATTCAACTGCCTTTATCTCAACCCATGAGATTTCTCACTTCTCTTCCAATCCTCTCCCCCATCATGACATGGGGGGAGTGAGCAAGCGGCTGTGTGAGGCTTAGCACCAGCTGGGCTAAAGCTCCACAGTACGTCACGGCACTGAGCCCTGACCCTGCCGTACATAACAGAAAGGCAAACTGCTGAAGTCCCATCAGTGGGCACCCTGTATGACAGATCGCCCACATGTCATGTAACTAAAATCCTTGACCACAGATGTGAAGACTGTATGCTTAATACGATGTTAGTGAAACTACCGACCTACTAAAGTTTAAATGAAAAACTCACTGCCATGTTTAGTGTTGAATTTCTTTGCCGAGATTAGCGCTGAAAACGGAAGGGGGGCACTGGAAACAGGGTTGTTTACTCTGTTTTGCAAATGGTTGTCCAGCTCAGGAATTAAAATACATTGCAGAAGGAAGCTTACCCTGTCCTATAATCATTTTTGTGAAGAGATAAAGGAATTTAATCTTCAGGAAAGTCAACCTAACAAGAACTAACTTCATAGAGCAGGAAAAAAGGAAGCAAATTATTTGCTATTGTACTCTTCCTCTTGAAATGCTTGAATAAAGACATAGGGAGAAGGCATTTTAACATCTATGATTTTAAGACTAAGGAGCTAGGAAGAGCAAGGAAATAAGAATCAAAGAAATCCTTCCAGTAGAAGAAAATATCCTTGTATCTGCTAGAGTCAACAACAGGCAAAATATTTTGATTGGACTGCAGTTTGACTAGTCTGATAACTTTTTTTTGAAGTTTCATTTTAATGTTCACTTTTTCAGCCAAAAAGGTTCCATAAAGCTTCAATAATATACTATTATTATACAAAAAAATAAATCTGTGACAGGTCTTTGTTTTAACCGAGGAACAGACTATTTTAAATATAGAGTAAGGACAATTAAGGTCAGAAATGCAAACACTGTTTCCTCATAATAAAAGTTTCAGGGCAAGCTTTTTTTCTTTGTATCTATCTGAAAAGATGAGTACACTTAAGTGACTTCTGGGCGGGATGGGAATGTGGCAACAACAAGCTATATCTTATATGAAAGAACAGCAAAATGCATGAAGATGGCCTTTTGTTTAAAATCATCTGGGGAAAAAACACCCTAAAAATATTTTAAAAATATAAGCATTTTTAAAATTTAAGACAGAAAGAGAGCTCCCTCCACCCTTCAACTTTCAGTCAGTAAACCCCCAATCAATCGTTTGCAGCAGGTTTTTCAGTTTCCTTGTTTGCACAGAAGCTGTTACAGCATTGTAAGGAGATGAGGAATCTATAAATGACAAGTCCTTTTGGTCATGTCCGAGAGCCAGTATCCTCCACTGAAGATAACAACAAGGAAAGTTTTTAAAAGCAGGGTAACTAGTGATGTTTTGGGTAAGTGTACATGAGTGCTTAATAAGGCTGCTCAGGATTAATAAATTGGCCATAAATCTGTGTTTGTATAAAGGAAGGTTTAAAAAAGCCACCCTACTATCAACAAAAATAATAATTTTGTATAAATCATTCATTGCTGAATACCCACATCTATTGCCAACATCAGACATAATTTTGAATGTTGAAATGTTTATAGCAGTTTGGCTGCAAGCAACCCAAAATCTGCACTACAAAGCAGATTAACAAAGCTTATTGCTACTGTCTGAATAATGCTAAAATTTGGGAAGCGCTGACAGCATGATATATGCAGTACCTGACAATTTCAGCATCTTAAATTTAAACTTCTCAGATGAAAAAAGTGTGAGGTAGCTTATTCTATGTCTTATTTTCCTGCCCAATAACCTTCTGTAGTAAAGACTATTATCATTGTATAAACTAATCAGTCACTAAAGTAATCGGAAAACATGAATACACAGATCCCACATAGTCAGTGACCCTACAGATACAAGTTTCATGGCTATTGAACTCCATAGTTTCAGTGGCTGACCAGGTCAGCAAGACATTATATGGATTTCACATGACTAATGCAACTATTGAAACTGAGGTCCTGTATTCATTTATTTTTATTATTATTAAAAGGATTCAAAAAAGGAAAAAACTTATTTTAAGAGCAACAGGGATAGTTTGTGAGAGAAGTAGAATGCTGAAATGATATGGAAGATGTGCAGACAGTGGGGATACAAAAAATTGATAAGGTCAAGATAAAACTCTGAATTCAATTGAATGTGAGTATTTGCAGAAACTATTACTGGCTATCTAACAGAACAGGGGACTATCACTGCAGTACCCCTGCACACCTCCGGTCTGGAAAATACTCTTTGCACTAGAGATGCAGCAGAGAGTTGCATGCAATTTTAAAAGTATCATAAAGTTGTAACAGGCACTTCCCTTTTCTGGCGTAAAATCTCTTGTGGTCCTAGTATACTGTCTTGAGTTTCGTATTCCTGAACATTAATTCGCTCAAGCTACCAAATACTTTATCTAAATGCATGTTTCCAAAATGAAAAATGGTCTCTAGATTTCACTGTTCAGACTATTTCACAGTTACCGGTCAACTATCAAGAAACGTTAATTTACTTCTCAAGACATCAGATTCTTCACTAACAATAGGCATGAGCTTCATCTGAGCTGGGAATACATAACTAAGTTATTCTTGAAGAGTGTTCTAATAAACAAGGATTTGGGATTAAATATTTATCCCTTTAAGAAGGCATTTTCCGTTTCTTCTATAATACTACATTGGTATAGCGACACTTTCCTTATTTTGGCCTTTATTTTCCTGGAGCATAAAATGGCATTTGTAATGCAAGTTACATCCGGTTGTTAGAGAACAGGTAACTAAAACAATTTAAACATATTTTTTTAAACGCATGCTATGAACAAGATCACCTAGATTCGAGACTAGTAGGACCGTTACTTTCCCACATCTAAACATGTACTTTAAGGCAAAAGAGTTTCATGAGTAGCATATATCATACCAAAATGATAATGTGCTGCCCATAGATCTGAACAGCACAGTTCATGTAATAATTTCACCATAAATCCATAACTATTATGTCAGTATACAAATTCCAAATATTAAGTTACAGCAAATGTTACTTAAGGATTAACTTTGCAACAAATGACACTGGCTATTTCCTACCTTTATAGATTGGTCACTCCAACAATAAATGAGTTTCAGCAATGAAACACTCCCAGAGTCTGGGGAATGATATCTACTTTTACCTGAAAAACACATACATAATTTGTGAACTGACAATATACACAGAAGTACGCAAATAGAAAGATATTTAACATTTTCAGTTTTTCACTTCAGCAACATACCTGAAAAGATCTGAAAAAGTATGCATAAAGTGTTCAGACAATATATTGTTTGAACATTTATCCTAAATCAAGATGTTTTGGTTTTTGGTTTTTTTTTGAACAGAGGTCTGATATACCACAGAGTATGTTTTCATAATAATTTTTTAAAGATATTGAAAATACTTTTTGATTTGGACTACCTCACGATGGATTTTTGTGATACAAATTCTAAAACTACTTCAGTAAGTGTTTCTTTACCTTTAAAACATAGTAGTACAGTCTATGCAAAAATATATTCAATAACATTTTGTGTAGTTACAGTTCCTTCTGATTTACTTTTCTAATACAGGGCAACAATACTAGCTGTGGTCAAGATGTCACATAGCTGGTGGCTCACCAGTTACACTCGCAGTTAAGAAAGATGTTAAATTTATGGATTTGCATGTGAGTTTTGTTACTATCCATCCTGAATTTCAGATTATTGTCACAGCAAGGCATACTTTGAACTGGCAGCTGTACTGTTTTAGTCCAGTTCTTCATTTGGACTTTGACAAACAAGTGTGACAGCTCAATACTTTAATACAATGTTTGTTGCCAGACACATACGTTGGGTAAATTGATTGTACGATCCTTTGAATCCACACAAGAATCTCTGATTGCCAGTACTGTATGTCTCAAGAAGCAGAAACTGAATTGTAAATAGCAGCTGTCAGTGCTGCAGTAACACTAAGGCTCAGAAGCATCCCGATCACACAATGCTGTCATTTGATTAAATGTTGGATTCCTGCAGCAAGGACTGAGGTCTGAAAAAAACCACATAAGTACCTACATCTTGCAAAGTGAAGAGGGTACGTGTCACAGCACTCTCCAAACTAGCTGGCTACAACAAGGTCTTTTACTATCTCATACCAGCATACTCTTCATGCTACTCCTTCTGCTGCCTTCTCCTAGTCTCTCCTCATCCAGGGCACTCACGCGCTCTCTCTGCCTCTTCCTCCTCTCTCTTCCTTGGCTGCCCAACCTCTTAACAGAACCAGCCACAGCTGCACCTTGTCTACATCAGCCAACCCGCTACCCCTGAAGCCAACCCACAGCTGTATATTATCAATGCTAATTAACCCAGCTTCATTCCTCTACAGGTACGCTAATGTAGTCTGAATGGGAGCAGTATGCTATTCAGTAAATGACTGTATTAACTTTGTGAGTATCTGATATAATATATAAACATATGTAGAAACATACACACAGGTATGATAAAAAAAGAATGAAAAAGGAAAAAAGAAAACTAGAGCATTTAATATAATTTTACAGAAAGATGAGATAAAAGCAAATGTTTTATTTTCTATCTCTGTCAGCTGACATGGCATGTTACCATAATACAAAATGTAAAGGCTAATACGAAAACATAAAAAGGGATGACAAAATAAGAGACACAGAACTGATCAGTCAAAGATTAACCTCTACATTTCTCATGTATTAATTTGAGTTTTATGTGATTTCTTTATATATCAGGAAGAATTATGCTGTTTTCTTTTCTCTCCCATTTTGGAAACTTTGCTGTGTCGAACCTCAATGTTATTATTTCAAACCTACACCCCACAATTTACAACTAATTTCTTTAGTATGAACCTACTGAGTTTACAGTTGAGTTTCCCCTGTGGGACAGAACCAGGTCACCAAAATCTTGGATGCGAGGAAAGAGTCAAGCAACGCCAATGTGAATTAATAGCTTTTATAGTTCTTACTGATTCAAGAACCAACCTGAGGCTAACTCTGGTTTAAACACAAAACAGTCTTTCAGCAAGTGTGCCCGCTGATGAAGAACAGTACAGCCAACATGGTACCTATCATTTATCCTTGTCCTCTGTTGCAGTACTTAAGTTTCATGTCTCTGTATGCAAAAAAGCATTAAAACCTCCTATTTAAATTTGGTTTTGTTCCCATCTCTTTCCACACATGTAAATATGTACAGAAAGTCCAGAAACATCAGCAGAATCAAGTTTTAGCATTGCCTGTTCTACTGTCCAGTATGTCCTCGATGCTAAAGAACTGGTCATTCCTAAAACATCTGAGAGCGCTGCAATTCCTACGGAAGATTTTAATTTGCAAATAGGAGATACGGGATACAAGTTACATTACCTCAGAAGTTTTAGGTCACTCAGTAAAGCTATTTTTATGTCCACAAATACTTTAGTTACCTCTACACCATTTCCCCACCCTTCACCTACTTATTTTCTATTGTCACCTGACCTTATGTTCCATCTTTCTTCCAACAAGCCATTCCACAGTTATGGTGAATATGAGCAACAGAAGAAAAGGTACACTAAAACCTGATTTTAGATAGGGACATGAAGGCTATTTACATAGCAGAGGGTCAAGACTTGACTTGAAAGCATTTGTGTGATCAGTCTAGACAGGATCTAGCCTATAACAGGAACACTATATTTGTTAGTTAACGCATACTGACAAAGAGCCGTATTCTGTTCCGGGTTTTATTTAAACATTCTTTGGTTACTTACATACTGTAAACATAAACTCAGACTGGCTTGCAAAGCCAAGACTGGTGAACAATTGCCTGTGGGACATTAACGTGAAAAGATTACTTTATTCTTTCCCCAAGCCAAAAGTCTAAGGGCATTATTGAACAGTCAAGAAGACTCTTGTATTACTAAGGCAACAGTTTGCTTGAAGGGCCGTATATATCATCGCACAGGCATGTAATGGTGATGAGGGAGATAGGGGAGGGGGGAGGCAACAGTATTTGTCTTAGTAAATTTCTGTTTTTCAGATTGCTAGAAAACATGTTTAGAAACTCAGATCAATGTATTGCTGTCACAGAAAAAATATCCTTGATTTCAGTGTTATGTAATAATCAACATTTTGTTTACATGCTTTTGTGATATTCACAAAAGAAAACAAGAGAATAATCCAGATTCTGTATTTGCAAAGTGGACCTGCTCAAAGCTAGAGAATATAGGGATTTTTTTTTTCATTATTGAAATTAAATGATGCATTTTAGCATGCAAAAAATAATATTTAGAAGCTAATATTGCCACTCCTCCATATACTTACTGCTTGATAACTCGCCATAAAAACTGGGAAATGAAGGTGTTCCTGCTTCTACATTTCGCCACTTGTCATATAGAGGTTCTGGTTTCTGTGGACTAAAAGGATATGAAATTATTAAACAAAATCTGAACGTACTTACAAAAATCTTATGTCTTAAGGTAGGTTTTTTTAAGGTAGGTACTCTACTATCAATTGCTATCAACTACAATTTAGCTTCTCTTCAAAAGTCACTTGCATTCTTTTGCCCACAACTTGGTATTGAAACATTCATAGGTACACAAATACTGAAAAGTACCATCTATATGCAGGGACTTTACATTTGGCTCAAAACTTACTATAGTTTACTTTTACGTTGTATTAAATAAACAAAGACACAGACGAAGAACTGAATCAAAACATTTTCACAAAGGACTTTTGCTGTGTTTTCTATTATGTTGGAAAAAAGTTCAAGGGAAACTCGCAGCTTTATTTTATAGGCTTCCATTATTCCATGGTGGTAAATAATTTAGATTATTATTGCAATACTTGGGATTTCAGTAGACTGTTACAATTTAGGAGGCTAGTTAGTGTGTGTATCTACTGCTTTTCAGTACTTTGTCATGGATGAACTCGGCAACCTAACCCTTGAAGACAAAAGATATGGATAGAGGGGAAAGGAAGTGAAAAACCTCTCCAAACCCGTCCACTAGTTTAAACTGTTTCTTTTAAATACATTCCTGTAGTGACCCTGAACAGACTATATTTAGTTGTCATTTAAAAATAATATATTTCACCTTTCAAATTCACTACAAACAACAGTAAGTAACAACATTCAAAAGCCTTGCAATACTAAATCTCTGAAAGCTTACAGCTTGAGAGCTCTAAGTTACAGATCCGAATCTCAAATGGCAGGAGAAAACAAATTCTTTGAAGATCTTTTCTTACTAGCTTCTTCCTGTTTCTGTCCCACTTTATAATCTGACACATTTTACTGCAGGTTCCTTGATTTTCACAGTCTGGGTCAAGTTGTGAAAACCTCAGCAGATGTACAAACACATTTACAAACAACCGCTTAAAGACTCAGGTCCAAGTTTTTCCAAAGCCATGTTTTTCATACTTGATTTTTTTTTTGGATTATGAACATGTTTTTGTTGAGATGTTCAAATTATGTTAAAAAATATTGATTTTTCTTTCTTTAAAAAGAAACAAACAACCCAGAAAAAACAGAGTAGTACTGGTTTGATAAGGTGTGCTGCAAGAATGTAATTCGCTGTTCACTGTTTTCACATTCCAGAGTCTATTTATCCAATCAAATAGCTAATAGTTCACAGAAATACTATAACCTGAAACTTACTGAGTTATCAAACCATGAGCTGAAAACTTGTGATAGCAACTAGTCAAGAGTTTTTCAATCAAATATTTTTCATTGGGAAATGATGATCTGTCAAACCCATGGTTTAAGTAGAACAATATATATAGTGACAAAGACAGAATTTCTGCCCAAAATGAGAATATTAGACTCATCCAAAAATACCCAATAGTCTATGAATTGAACAAATGCATTTTTCCAGTTCTGACTCTCAATATTCGATGTATATATTTTATTTAACAATAAAGAAATTCCTTTCACTCTCTTGTAACAGCAAAATCATTGGATATGCCAAAGAGCAGCAATTTAAACTTTACCATCACATTCCTCAGATCAAGGCCATAGCTGACTGACACTAAAATGATTGTCCTTACAGCCCAATGAATATTTCATTGCTGCATGCAAAGTGGGCCAGCATTAACAGAAGAAAGCTGGAACTGCAAAATTATTAAACCAGTAGCTAGACACTGTGCCACTGCCCATTCTCCAACGAAGTAGGCAGAATATGAACGTCAGCCCCATACATATTAAGCAAGTGAAGTGTTGTAGTCACTGGATAATCTGTTCAGATATTCTTTCTCCTGTTTTAAATTTAAAAAGTTTAAAAGCTTTGGAGTTTGTACCACTGTACTAATAGAAAGTAAGCTTTCACAAAATGGAGAAACATTCATGGCTTTGCTGACAAATAAGCTACTGAGAGGAGATCAGAATGCATTTTCTCTTTCATATTAGTAACTGAATTAGTAAGAGCTATCTGTACTGCAGTAATACTTAGGAGACTAGGACACTTACCAGCTGTGAAACCTGTCTTACTAACTCCTTCCATGAATGCTCTGATGAATTAGAATTCAATACGTAGTTTTTTTCCTTGAGCATGCAGTAGTTTTAGCTAAACCAACTGCCCCAAGACATCTGGCTACATACTGTTCATTTAGAAGGCAAACCAGACAAAACATTTGTTTGGTTTCTTCCAAACTTTTAATTAGGCAGAAGTACATTATTTTAACAGCTCATCATAAGAAAGAAAAGCCTGAATAAAGAATAAGTGGTGAAAAAGATATATAAATCATATTAAAAGAGTTAATGAATAAACACAGATCACGACAGTTGATTCTGACCCCAATTACTTGCAAAAGGAAGAGGTGAAATGGCTGAATCCTAAGATAGCGGCAAACAGGTCAAGTCCTATTCATGCTACGCTTATTACTGGGGAAGAAGTACAGGGAATTTCACAGGAAACTGAGCTTTTTCCCTAGGTGGAGAGAGGGAGATAACTTTGCATACACATAACTGGTTTTGAGGCAATACAGAAAGTATGGATACATTCAGATAGCAATTTCAGATAGCAAAACCGTGCCTTAATACTCAGACACGATGATATTATCACGTGAAAGTACAACACGTACTAAACATCATGTAATAAAAAGATCAGTATTTTATTTTTTTAAGTGTCTGAAGCACTGAAATTCTTTCCCATGGCTTTAATCCACTTCTCCCACTAATGCTAACACAGTAATGCTGGCTTGTTGTTTCTGCCCACACAACTTTGATTCTATGTGAAAATGATGGTTCTTGACTGCAGAGGGACATATGCAGTTTTACAGAGGTTAGAAAACAGCACAAAATTGTTCACATATCTCAACTGCTCTTACCTTTATTTATTGGGAAAAAAATAAAGTTAATTATGACTGACACGTCTGAAGTTCTGAAACAGTTCTTGGAGGGTAGGGGAAAAGATAAACTCTGTGCTATTACGGGACAGAGCCATAATGAGAAAAAAAACCATGTCCTGTCCAGCGCAGCAGAGAGGAAAATGTCCAGGTGACTAAAACCTGAAGTCTGTGTTGATAAAACACAGCAAATACAGTCTAGTTCTGATCAAGTTCCCTATGAAAGAACAATTTAACCTTCAATAACATAAAAATTGCAGCTATTTGTCTGTTTATTTTCTGAATGTGTAAGAGATGCAGGATGAAGAAAGTACACCCTCAGAAGCAGGCAAGTGTGTGCAGGAAGAAGAACTGTGTGCTGTCTCTGTACAGACCCATAGCGCTAGCAGTGGCTGCTTAAGAACTCAAGAGGAAACTATGGAGCTCTGGGAAAAAAAGCAAAACTAAAACCCACAACAAAAAAAAACACCAAACCCCATAAACAAACAAAAAGATTCAAGAAGAGAACCAATACAGCTCAACTGCTTTTATCCAAATGAGGCCATTAGGAGGCAGCAGCCCATGTTAAAACATCACAAATGGCATCAAACTAAAACTTAGCTACAAGACATCTATAAATAAGTATAGTCTTCAGCTCTGGAAAAAAAGGCAATCTAAACCAAAACATGGCATAATCCCAAATAAAACATTTCAGAGTCTTTGAATAAAATTCATAGCCTTTTTGTGATGAAAATTTATGGCAATTTTTTCCCATCTTTTGCACAAAAAAATATATAGTTCTACAAGAGATGCTAGCTTTTATGGCTTTACATTTCCTGAATAAAAATTTGTAGTACAGTTTAAAAAAAAAAATGTGCATTTTTTCTTGCAACAACTTTAATACTTATAACTTTATGGGAGATATATTCCAAAAGCAGGATGTGTATGTCTGGGAAAAAAGTTCAATACTGGTATGATGACTAACTTCAATTACACAGTGTCTTTCCAACAGAGTACTGTAAGACACAATGCAAGCATAAAGTCCTGTCTTGCATCGAAAGGACTTCATGTTCAAGCTGGAATCCTGAAAACAACCTTTAATATAAAAGCTTGTGTCAAATACGGACCAGTAAGCAATGTGATTAGCAGTAAAAGTAACTGAGAAACGTGTTTGACCTGCAGGATTGTGCATATCTCTTGAGATATGCTGAATGCTTAGAGCTTTGTGGAAGATGCACAGGTATTTGCAGCATCAGGATCAATATTCTTTGTTCCCCTTCTTGCCTCAGGGCCATAGCATCACCAACACTGAAGTTAATTGTCCCTAAAATGCTAAATACAGACCAACCTAGGTTTGCTGAACAACAAAAGTCTGTAGACAATATGCATTGCCTGATTAGTATGTTCTATTTGGCTTGGTCAAGTAACATTGCACATGCTATTTTTCCTATAATGCTGAAAAAAGCATTTAGTCAATAAATTTGTTTTGAGTAGCATAAATGTTATTTGGGATGGTTCTCACAATCTAAGGACTGATGAGGCATTCATTCCCAGTAGCTGCCATTATTACTGGGGGCATTGTACTTTTTAGATAGCATAACCAGGACAGACTTGTTTTGTCTCATGTTTTAATCATCAGTAAGCCAAGGATTTCGCGGTAAAGGAATTATATTGCTTACAGAGAGGGGAAGTTAAAACAGCACAAATGTGCTTCATGCACACCTCCCAATGTGCCTGAACAGACCTCATTATTCTACTTAGTTTAAACTGTGAGGAAAAGAGTGATCTCCAGAAAAACAGGGTGTGAACCTGGACAATTTCAGGTCTTGTTCTGTTGAAAAAGCATTCTGGCATCAGTTCTAATCTGCTAAATAGAAAAATATAAAAACACTTAACTTTATCCCAGTCTTCATTTGTTCAAAGAACATCCTCTGAAAAAAGCCCTAGAGAAAGAACGTAAACTGCATTGCAAAAGTCTGTATTTAAGAGAAATGTCTGATTCTCATTTTTCACTTTTTAACCACTATAAAGGAAGTAAAGACTCATAATGAAAAGGTTCTTACCTCTCAATTTCACCTGTAATTGTTGAAGGTATGTTAATTATCCTGTTGATTAAAGCTATTCTGCTAAATAAGAAGAATACTGTTTCCAATCCCTTTGTTCCATAAACGTTATTCTCGGGTCCATCCTTCATGCCAGTTTGTCCTTCAGTTGCAGCAAGGTACTTGTTTGATAAATCAAGCACTCTCTTTGAAAACAAGTTGATTACTGCACATTCTTCTAGCACACAACAATCAGTACATTTCCATCCTGGCAACATTAGTGATAGGTGGTTTTCATTTGACACAAGTCCAAAAGAAACAGGACACTGAAGCATCAAGATATCTAAGCGTCTAACACAAAGATTGTCTATTTCTTTATCTACACCCCACGGTAAGAGACACGACAAAAGCAGTTTAGCTGTATCAGTGGTGACATTCACATCAATGTTAGTTGATGGCTGCATTCTAATCTTTCTTGAACTCTTCATTTTTTTTTGCCTTTTCATGCCACCACTTTCTTCCAAAGGCCTAGCTGCACTATTATCCCTACAGACCTGGTTTGAACTAACAGTATCTACTTGCCCATCCACTGGAGATATGGAGCCAGCAGTTTTAATTCTTTTTAACGTCAGCGCCCTTTTCTCAGTAGTACTTTTGGCTCTTTCTAGAATGTCATAGCTGTGGAATGAATTCGATGACTTTAATCCATTGAGTTGAGATGACAGCAGAAGCTCCTCAAGTTTTTCCAGATCAAATAAGAGAATATGAAAGTTTGCATTGCTCCATTTTGTCTTAACTGGTAAAATAGTAAAAGGCTGGTAGATGCAGCTGGTATCAGTTAACTGAAAGAAAAATATGAAGTGTCTAAACAAAAATCCATAGTGTTTTGCAGTTTTCAAGATATAAGCATAGAATTGCTTATGGAACAGACCAAACCTATTAACTCCATTCATTTCAACTTGATTATATATTCACTTCTTACTAAAGAAAAAGTTCAGCTTTTTTTTTTTTTTAATAGCTTAAGATACACAGAGCCCTGTAAACACTAAAATACAGGCTCCTTATAACATCTTCAATTATACAGCCACACTGTAGATTGCATACATCTTTGCTAAAACTCTAGGCTGGTACTACTTCTGCTAGGTCTCATTTCAAGCTGGAAGATATTTAGAGGAAAGTTTTGAAGAATACAGCTTTTTTTCAAAAATAAAGCTAGGGAAACACAAATCCTATGATGCTGCAAAATTCTTGCAAGCCTTGAGAATCTATATGCCTTGTAGCAATCTGGTATGTGCCTGAGATGGGGACTATGCCTTTTCCCATTTCAAAATACGCAAAACTATCTTAAAGTTACTTAATTCTAAGCTGTCACACATACTTTATCAGCAACAATAACTTATAGTCACAAGTAATTACATCTCCAGTTACAAAATTAGTTACCATAGATGAAAATAATTGAAAGAAAAAGGCTACAGAGCTACTACAATGTTTGTGAACATCTGATTTCACCTTATGTCACCCCTATTTCCAATCTGGATCTTTCTAGAATTCACCATACTTCAACAGCTTTAAAGATTTGCAGAGCATTTCAGTTCCACATACTAAAGTGTTAATTGTGCTGGTATAAATACACATCTGCTTACTGCTGTTAATTAATACCCAAAGAAAGTAGTTTTTCCTAAAATCTGTCTGAAAAGATCTGAGAACAGCTACAGTTACTCACAACTTTGAACTGGCATGTTAAAATACAGTAACAGTAACCCAGTGATGATGATCTATAATAGTGTCAGCTGATCAACATGAGGAAATAGTCAAAATAATCTTAAATTTTCTTTTAAACTCAGTTTTACTCTTGTAGTTTCATTCGTTAAATGATAAATCACCATGCAGAATAAAAGCTTTCATCTTTTAGAATCAGAAATAATTTTATTTTGCCAGTGTCCTTGGCATAGGATTGGTACTATGCTGTGACAAACTTCTGAGGGGAATGTTTTTGGACACATTAAAAATCAGCTCCTTATACAGATATCACAGAAGAACTTGCCCCACAAATGCCCATCAAAAATAAACTGTCCTGGACATTAGAATCTTAGACAGAATATAGTCTAAGCCTACAAAAAGAATGCAATATTTGAGATGATAAACTAAGATAAGAAAGTCTTTTCTACTAGGACATAACCTCTATAGATTAGATACTTGCTAAGCGGAACCTGTGGAAAGGAGAGAACACGAATAAATACAAAAAGAAAAATATTCATATAAATCCATGTGAATGGAGGATACATGCAGGCAGAAATAAGCGCCTAAGGATGAAAAAGTCAAGAGGGGGAAATTCCAAAATCTGCCCTGTAGTCCTTGAGATATTTCTCTATATGAGAAACACGCCATACTTGCTTTTCCCCCACTCCTCGTTTCCCATGAATACTTCAGGACAGACATTCTGTCTTGGCCGCCTATGCCAGCCAATTTCTGAATCCTTAGGGAGAGGACATGCAGCAAGTTACCTCAGATTCCATATTCCAATTAAGATCCACTTGCAAGAGTGGATTTCCAGCATTACATCAGAACATACAGTTCTGAGGAGAAATACACATCTGGAAATTAAGAAAAAAAATATTTCATATTCTTGCTGTCCTTCTCCCCATACAACTTTCTGTGCCTGTGTATACCCAGTGTAACAGAATTTACAACAGAGCTTCTGCGGGCTTCAGAAAGCAGGAAAAGTGTACCAGGGGAGGCACAGTAGCATATCAGCCTCTTTTGCTACTTCCTTGCTCCTTTTTCTATTATTAAAGGACTGAACCTATGTACCGCCCAAGGAAAAGTCTGCAATAATACTGCTACAAGTTACAGTTAATGACAAATATTCAGATTTTAAAAGGATAACCTTCTTTCAATAAAACTTATTTTCCTCCTCAACTTTAGTTTTTAGCTTCATTTTAAAACGTAAAATAAAGTCTGGAGCAGTAATTCCTTTTAAGCAAAAAAGTGAAATATTTTGTAAATGTTGACTGGCCATTATGAATTTCAAAAATTGTTTGGGGTTTTTTGTGGTTTTGTTTTTTTTTTTTTTATAGGTAGAATCACAGACATCACAGAAATGTTTACTGGAAGGAATATCTGTACATCACCTCATCGAACCTCCTGCTCTGCAGACTTTGATGTCATTGATATTTTTATGAAACTGCTAGTATTTCAGAATTCATGTTCTGAGGAGGAAAACCATGACAAATATCCAATTATAATTTGAAACAAAAATCCTATTCTGCATGCAACTTAAACATATCAGAAACTGAACTAAATGACAGAATTGAATCTTGAAGAAAACACCAATAAATTTCCATCATAAAGACAAAACTGATTTTTTTTTTTGTCTGAGAGACTCCAGGTGAGTTTGCAGAAGAGCAACTACTTACTTTCACAGGAACCCCTGTGCTGCACTAGCAAGCAGCATTCCGTAAAGGTAATGGGAGGATCATCCAATGGTAAAGTTATGAGATTGTGACACAACATCTCATATCAGTATCCTGCTGTATCTATTAAAAAGGTATCTTTTACCTTTAGGGGAACAGCAGACGTGAGAGAGGAGAAATTCCTCGTTGATGCTTTTGCCCTTTTCTTTAAGTGCTTATGACTGGTATGTTTTCATTGTCCTGCACAAGCCTCTGCTCTCAGCACCGTGTTCAGTCTTAGCTATTTCACCTTTACAAGCAAGCATGTACAAGCAGATAGTACCAAGTAGCAACTATTCAGCCCAGTGATACTTTTGCAAACAATTATGCCAGCTTCGTATCACAAGTGATATAGACTTTTCTAGATCACTACGTTAATTTTTCTTGTGATAATTAGAAATATTCCACTAAAGCAAAGAACTGTTTCTGTTGAAAATAGCTGAATCCTAAAAGAAAGCATCAAGTAGTGTTTGTAAACAGGGCAGCAGATGGCTTTAACTTGAGAAAGATGAGTTAACACTGCATTCAAGACCACCCCTTACCTAACTCCTTTTACGTAACAAACTATGACTTTATAGGATTAGCTGTTTTTAAACTGTTACCATTGTAGTTACAAATAACACAAGGAAAAAAAATTACTCTCTATAACCTGTAAATTATTTGACTATTTAATTTTGGATAACAACATAATTTGGCTTTCTGTTATTTAGAGAACAATGCTGCCAACAGATGAGGATGCACGCTAAATACATAATCTTTTTTAAAGATCTCCATAGGGAGTCAAAAGTAAGATATTATAACTGCTTGTTCAGGTCTTTTTTTATCCCTTTCCTTTTTCCTTTTTAGAAAATAATACATTGAAGTTAAGCACTAGGATTAATTTAATCTTTAATTATGCTGTTTCCTAATACATAGAAAGAACCCCATGAAATGCAAACACTGGAATTCACAAGCTAGCTTTAACATTAATAGAAATATTTTCATTCTCTCTATTCTATACATTTAAATTTGGTTGATTAACATTTAGGAACCTTTAGGAAAATCACCATCCAAACAAAGGAGAATACCGTGACAATGTCAATCTGTTGAGGCATCTGGTGATACTACTGTGTGCGAAGCCACAATAAATGTTTATTGGCAATATGAAAGCTTATTGACATTGATCCGAGAAGCATCTACCAAGTTATCTTAGCTCTGTGCCATAGGCATTTCATTCCATTGAAGGAAGGTGGACATCTAAAGCTTTAGACATAAAACACTATTTAGGAAATATGGACAAGCTATTCTCTGTAACAGAAGATGACAGAAAATGGAAGGAAACCCATAAAACTAACCATGAACTAGAGCTGGGAATAGCATTTGATGAGTGTTACTAAAAAGCAGATTAACAGATATTTACATTCTGTACTCTGCCTTTTCTGACTCTCCAGAAGTATTTCACAACAGTAAATCCTACTACATTCAGATAAATATTGCCATTATTCTTATTTTCTTTTCAAATGTACACACATTAAGGGTTTAGTAACTCTTTGTCAAAAACCAGACTAATAACAATAGCAAAGCATGACTTGTCTCTGAACCACACAGTCCCACTTTGAGGCCTTCCTGTTGCCAACACGATGGCTTCAGTAATGAAAAGATCCCTTTGGTTTTTTTTCTGACAATTTTTGCACAACTCTTACCACAGGATTGTCTTGCAAACATGAACTGCTTAAGGGAATACATCCAAGTATCAGGCCATTCAAGCCTTACTGTTCTCCCAGTGAATTTCAAATGATCACGTCCAAAAATAATTTAGTAATACAGATTCTTCCTTCAATTCTGTAAATTAAATGACCACCACACTATGACGTACTGAACATAACCTACATATTTTGATTATCATTTTGAAAGACAGTATAGAGCCATCCATCAGAGTTTATCACTGCTAGTTTTAAATTTTGTTTCTGACATGGCCAACTTTCTGATTCCCTCTACTAACAGGTCCCCCCGATCACCAATATTCCATCTACTTTTATTAATTAGCTGAAAAAGTGGGAAGACTTTTTCAGTTATTCATTTTAATTTATATAATTATATATATTATTTTATATATAATAACATATATTTTAATACTTTAATAATAAGTTATTATAGAGAGGTTAAACTGTATGACTTTTCACAGCTTCAGTCATTTTATCCAGATTTTTAAAAGATGATCTTTGCCCTTTTTGTGTTGTCTAAATGTATGAATCTAAAATGGCTATAAATGTTAAGGTCCTCTGCTGTAGTTCAATTTTGAAAACTAGTAGAACGTGCTACCTCTATTTTTTTGTGCATCACTAGTGGTAAGTCTAACAAGGAGCTACTGGGAAGGACGTGTATGTCAGTCAAGAAAAAAAACTTTAGTAATAAGTCATGTTTTCATAAAGTGTAAAAATTTCCATGCTCAGGGCTAAATCCAGGTGTTTATTGTCATGATACAGCTTTATTACTTACTTTTGCTGGAAACTAATAAATAGGAAGCACTTTTGTGTATGCATGTATTAACTCAAAATTAATCTAATAGCACATTAAAATATTGGCTAGTCCCTAACAAAAAAAACCAACTAGTAAGTATATCTCAGGAAGTTACTGTAATTATCAATTAGATCTCAATTTAAACTTTTCCAAATCTCTAAGTAAAATAGCCTACTGGTTTTTTTAATTAGCAAATCACAGTTTGAAGCCGAATACTTTAGTAACAAGGCTAGACCTTTGTTCAAAATAAAGCCATTTGGGTGCTGACAACATTCCCACTTAACAACTGGAAGTTCGAATATTTGTATTGCTTGGACAGATGTGCACTGCTTGATAAGGCTCCCTAGGAGGCCTTCACCTGCAAACTTTAAAGCAGCAAGAGGTCTGGCTACAGACGAAAATTATACCCTGAGACTCACAAACATCTTGTGCATCATATCTCTGACTGACCCACAGCTGAACAAGTTTTCTACCTTCAGGAAAAAGCAAGATCCAGGACATTCCTTCCAGCCCTTTCCCCAGCTTTGTTGCCCTCCTCTGGATGCATTCAAGGACCTTCACATTCTTCTTAAAGGATGGGACAGCAAACTTAAAGCTGGAGCGACAGACTTTGAAGACTCACTTTAATTGATTTATTCTGGCATAGAATTCATTGCTGCTCCACAACTAACAAGCCTGTTCTTCTCCCTCTCCTCTTCTCCCTTTACACATCTTTACCAAACCACCTTAGCACTGAAGGGAAAATTTACCCATGTCTATGGAAAGGGGAAGGCAGGGGGCTGTCCTTACTGCGGCCCCCAAATACATCAACCTATGCCATTATCTTTAACAGGTTTAAGACAGACATATCACATAAAAATTTCATGGGAAGTACAATTCAAGTGTTATTTTACTTAGTTGCCTTCTCATCCCTAAAGGCCTTTTTCCACTGGGATACAACTTGTTCCAGGAACGCTATTCCACTTAAAATACACACTTCCATTAGCTCGCAGGGATTCCCATACTGTTTCGGCTCCTCATATGTATGTACTTTCTCCACACACCCGCTTTCTTTACCAGATGCATCGTATTGTGGGTTTTGTGCTAAAAACAGATTTGACAAGAATGGTCTTGACACCATTTTACATAAAGGAAATAAAGTGGCAAAATCACATGGTAGATATTCAGAAGGCAAACCAGACTCAAAATATACCTAGATGTCACTTTGATACCACTGAAAATAAATTGCTCAGTTCGTACAGTATGGGTAGTATCAACTTCTACATAAAACAAGTCCTGCAGCATTAAGCATGATTTTTTCTTACAGACTTTTGGCCTTACTTATCTATTGTGTTCTCACTTTATCCCAAAACATAACAGGATAAAAGTGACACAAAATAGACCCCAAAGTTGCCAGTGCCTGGAGAATTAAGCATGCTGTATAAAGCATAAATGTGAGCTATTCTGCTGATTCTAATAATTTTTTAAACTACGTAGCATTCAAGGGGTTTAATTGTGTTCCTTTGAGCTTTCTCTTGTGAGACAAAGTATTTTGATCCATTAACACTACACAAGTTAGAAAAAAGATTTGTCCCCTTCTTTATCCACTACTTAATGCTCAGGAAAGTGTAAGACAAAAATTGAACAACTTACTTTTAGGTGAAATTTTAGTTAGATTTGAGGGAGGGTGAAGGTGGCTTAATGGAAGTGTTATCAAAGGACACTGGAAGATTCTTTCATTAACAGAAGCTGCAATGCTGCTGATTTTTTGTGTGTGTGTGCGCATGCATGGGATTTTCTCTCTTATTTGTCTGAGGTTTTTTGGCAGATTCATACCTTTCTATTTTGACAGTCATTAGACTGAGTTTTAACACAGGCCCAATACAATAGTGTACTTCAGCACATGATAAAAGCCTGTCAGATAAGAAAGATTTCCTCTGAAAAATTAGTTCATTGCCAAAATTTACTTACTATAAAGAAATCTGCTAATTTAATCAGTACAATACCACCATCCTACTGTCTGTTCATGTGTATTCAGTGAAGACATCCTATGAACAAAGTACATGTACTTCACCCTTTCAAACAAGAATTTTTAAGCGAAACCTAATATAGAATCATTAAAATAACTGCATCTTATAGTCTTTAAGAAGTTCCTCAATATGACAGTTTCTGAAATATCACAATGAAGTCTGAGAATACAATTTCAATATGCTTATTTCAAGGAAATTAACACTTATTTTTGTCATCTGTCTTTGCTGTAATCTGGCCTTTAATTATACTACAAAGAAAATAGAAACTTTAAAGAGTATTTACATGTTTGAATCAATTACTGTTCATTAACTCTGTGGCAATCAATAATATTGGCAATAAATAGGATTTTTTTTAAAAAAAACCACTCGGTTACAGAAATGAAAAGAGGAGGGTGGAGGAGTAGAATTTGCCAATTAAAATGTGTTGAGGACTAAGAATCTTCTGTTTATTGATCATGCCAGTCATTGGGACATCACTAGAAGTTCAGAGCTCACAGCTTTTCTCAGAATCACATCTCATCATTGGCCTGGCTCTAGGCTCACAGAAAACAAGCATGTCACACAGCTGCTTATAAAAGTCATTTAGCTACTCCTATCCCGTCTCTTACATTATGACTTCATGGATCTGGAAGAACTGTTTTAACCAAAGCATGGCTACCACACCTAGAGGTCTTAAGCATTAACTTACATTGCCAATGACAGCTCTGTTCTGTTCTCCACAATGCTTTATCCTTGATGGTAGGAAGAGTTACTGTGTTTGGTTTGGTTTGGGTTGGGTTTGCTTTTTTTAAAATACAGAATAGCTTAGTAAATGTCTTTACTTGCTTAGACATTTTTTCTCTTTAACCTTCTCAGAAGAAATAGTACCATTACATATAACATACATAAGAAAAACAATTATGGTTTGGGTACATCTTTGCAGGTGCCATCTCAGACAGTTTTGCAAAATATGAAACCTGGAATTGTCTCAGAAAACAAATACATAAACAATGCACAAAATGGCTGGCACGGTGTAAATTAAAGCATTAAATTCATTTCTAAATCCTCTGAGCCCTCAGTTGCTAAAGATGGTAGTCGATAGTAGTAAAAAAAAAATTGCCTCCTTGAAACGTGCTTGGTGGACAGCAGCTTGATGATTGGCAGCACAAATAGAAGACAAACGAGAAAGCCTTCAATCTGCAGCTGATGCACAGGAAGAACATGGGGAGCTGAGTTTACAATAGAGAAAACATTACCAAGCTAATGGCACAGGCAATCATTTGACCACCATGCATCTCTGATAGCAGCAGGGCATCCATTTTCAGTTAAGTGTTAGAGTACCTTTTTGCTTTCTCTGACCACTGCAGGGGTAAAACAACCTAGTGTGTGAAACCCACTGACTGGTAATAAATTACTATATTGGATACTTTTTGTTTTCTTTCAGCAATGACTTTACTGTGTATTCCTGCTATCATTACCAATTAAAGTGGAGATCGCGTTAGCAAGCTATATCTAACTGTATATCAGTCCCTATGCTCCAATTGCTTTGGCAAGTATCACAGGGTCAAGAGGCTCCTTTGACCTTTATCAGCTAAGTCTCTCTGACCACTCACTATTTGAAGCAATCTCAGCTGAACAGATGGACACTTTTGCAGACTCTATAAAGCTTAGAATATAAAGATAAATGAAATTGTGTTGGGGCTTCAAACTGGTTTATGAGCATAAAATATTGTTAGCAAGTTCCACAAAAATCTCAGATTTCAAATAGTACATCTTAAACTTATACCGTGAACACAACACCTTTATCTACTAGGAAATTGCATTTTTTTTTTGTTGTAGCTTCTACAGATAAAACTAAGAACTTGCTACAAGTTAGATGTTTAGTTAGTACAAAGTCATTTCTGAATTTAGAAAGCCTGATTTAATTACTTTAATGATTAAAAGACAAGCAAGAAGAAAATTTAATATAGCCTTTTACCATGACAGTCAGTCAGAGCAGTATATAGCACATGATCAAACAGACCATTCTTTGGAAGAATACTGAAACATTTGGATACTACAGAGCCATCAGAGAAGGCTTAGACCTTCATTTCAAGTTCCCCTAAGTTTCTGTAAAAGCCCTTACTCTAAATTATTGCACCAAAATTTTAGCCATACACCACATAGGAGAAAGCTTCAAATTCCCTAGGTGATGCTTGAAGAACTGGTAATAATTAGATATAAATGTGATCGCAAGACCACATTTTGTGTTTGTAACTGCAAAATAATCTATTGTTCAACAATAACATCAAACAGTCTTTTGTCTGAGCTAAATCACATCAGCAAACCTCCCTTGTTAAGTTCATAACCTTAAGTAACAAATGTTTTACAGGCTTAACTAGATTTAGGGTTGAAAATCTCTTAAATTGGATAAAACCATGGGATACTTTTTTCTTTTTTTAAAGCCTGGCATGGTTTTCAGAAGAATAAATTCTCAAGAGGTAAAATTATGATCTGTATCTCTGTACAGGATGTCATGGATGTTTCATAGGAATACCTCCCCAAAACATTTTTTAGTCCTTCATTCTAATATCATCCCAACTCAACCCGCAATGCAGAACAATCTTACTAACAATGATCCCACTGTTAGATGCAAATACACAGCTCTCTCATACTCTTGCTCAGCTGAAAGGATGAACAATCCAGGATATGTGCAAACATGCATTTAGTTAAAAATAGTTACAAACAGCAGGTATATAATTAAAAAAGCTCTTAAGCACCATCACTAAAAGAACCTGCATAGGAGAAAGGATGTAAATTACCAGCTACACTTTCATCTCCCTGTAAAGAGCATATGCACCTTCTAAACTAACAGCTCCTATCGGCAATCCACATATGCACGCTCCTGAGTCTAATTCCTGCCTGCTTCCTGGAGCTTTGAATTCAGGGAGCACGTGAACAGCTCCTGTCACTAAAAGTATCCATAGCCTCCCAAAGCAGGCAGACAGGTCAGGCCTACCCTCTCCAAAGCAATGCTGGCCTTATGCATAGGGTGAGGATCATACAGAGTAAAGGTGTTACTATACCAAGGTCATTCATATTCCTTACCTTCAGACACTTCATGTAGTCACAGGACAGAGGATCCCCTTGAGGGGGGCGTTTAGAACTTTTTTCTTATTCATTTACCCTTTCTAAGCCTCAGTACTCACATATAAAGAACCAAGTGTAAAAATCCTGGAGTCAGCGGTGGTACCCCAGTTTGCTCTCACATGCCACCTATGCTTGACCTGAGGCTTCTTCATTTGGACAAATCAGTCCCAAACAAAGGTGTCAATTCATGATGAGTTCTCCCATATGAACTAGTTTAAAGAAACTACTTTGAACTTGCCTTACATGACTTTCATTAGTCATTACAACAACTCTGGCCATATTACTGAAGATGCCCAGATTCTCCTAAGAATCCATCTCCCATAGATAAAAGGCTACAATATTTTTTGAGTTGGCATCATCAACATTTGTCTATTCATTTAACTGCAACATAAGCAGAGTCAGCTTCTTTACTTCTAACACTATAATCTTTCTGCTTTCATTCTTTTTTAGTCTCAGTGGAGAACGTTACTATCTTTGCAGCACTCTGAACAGTAATTGCGGCATCACTCCTGATGAGTCTGTGGCACAATGTAAGTAGTTAAGCCAAGGAATCATCAACCTCTAGTTGTGTGATGAATAAGACAAAACAACTGGATAAACCTCCCCTTCTTATCTTGTATGGAAGGTCACCATCAGGCAGACTGTTGGCCAGATGGATCTTCTGGGCACAAGAAGTTTTTAATTGTTCAGGGAGAATTACTAACACATCCATTGCTCAATGTAAGGACCTGGTATGAAAATTAAATGTTTCTCACATTTTGTTTTCATGTCCACACTGTCTGTCTCTCCATTCACAAATATTCAACTTTAATTTTTCATTGGATTTAATGCAAGTGTATATATAAAAGATCTTTCAGACAAATCGTAACACAATATCAAAGAGTAGCTGGTAAGTAAAGCTTATTCGTTTACCCTTTCTAAGCCTCAGTACTCACATACAAAGAACTAAGTGTAAAAATCCTGGAGTCAGTGGTGGTACCCCAGTTTGCTCTCACATGCCACCTATGTTCACGTGCTCCCTAATATTCCACATGCCACGGAATATTCTTCAAGTTAGTTCTCAACTGCAGGAGCGAAGTCTACTCCCCGCCCCCCCCCGGAAAATACTTCAATAAATATATATAATATATAGATAACTTTATACAGAAAACTTTTGCTTTGCACTAGAATTAGTATCACTACCTGTCTGGGCACACTATCAGAAAGGCAATTCTAAACACAATACCTTTGACAGTCTCTTCTAACAGTTTTATTATAGAAAGCATAGAAAGAACCGTATCTTTAGAAATATATAGGGCCTAGCGACTGGTGGTAGCCAAAACATTTTCAACCTTACTCAGCACTTAGGATGCTGAGTAAGCCGTAAGGTGGAACATCTCCTGTTTCCTAGACCATCAGCTGGACAAACAATGCTATAGCAATCCACAAAACACAGACTAGTGACTCATGGATCTAAGAATTAGTACACTGAACAATTTACTGGATGAATGAACATCCAAATATCTGTGAGAATAATGCTGAACACAGAGATACTGCCAACATGACCTTAGAAGGAGGATAAAAGCAGGAGAATATTGCTTTGTCCTAAGAAGGATTGATGTATATAAAAATTAAGTTACCAACTCATGGCTGGCTGCTGACTCCAACTGAAACATTTGCCCTGGGCTGCTCTGATAGTGCATTTCCCATATCAAATTATAAGAGTCTCACTCATAACATTTATCTACATAAAAATTACTAAATCAAATCCTAAGTGACAATCTACTAAAGAACAAAAAACCTGTGGATTAGTTTCTTAGATATTAAAATCCTGTCTGTCCTAGAAAACGCCAGTCTTGAAAACTCAGGAACAGTCAAGCTGGACTCTCTTCAGATGCTGTACCATTCTAGGATGTATCAGGACAAGTGGTGAAGTCTCTACCCATAGATTTCAAACTGTTCTTTTATCGAAAGCTGTTCAATCCTCCTGAAGGCAGTAGCGATGCACAGGCTTCTATAAGGACACTATTTGCAAACAAGCAAACTCAATCTATCTGGCTGGATGATTCATCCTTTCCCATAAGTACTGCAAGAACCAAATGTGACCACCAGAACAAATTAAGGTTTGAGTATTAATATGTAGAAAAACATGTTAGGAGAATGGAAACACAACCACTGCTGTTGCTTTGTTTTAAACTTAACCACAGTTTACCTTAGTATTTTATTTCTGATATTTAACAGAGACAAGAGATTCAATTAGTTGCCAGAAGGAAGCTAGCAGAAAGTGAGCCTTTCTTTTGCAGAGTAAGGTTAGGTGTTGCAACACCTAGTTCTATAATTGCATTTAAGGTGCCAATGTATTTCTGAAAAAGTTGCTGCTCTTTTTTTTTTTTTTTTTTTTTATAGGTGTGTGAGGTGGACACCTAGGAAATTCTCAAAGATCTGAATTCCTGTTGATACTTCACTAAAATAATACTAATTAAACTATATGAGGCCAAGAACTTAATGTTTAGAATAGAAAAGATGATTATCACAAGTGTAAAGATTCTACCATCCTCCTGTCATGAATAGTGAAGAATTCTCAAGATCATCACTGGACAACATGAAAATATAAAGATAGCTTATTGTAGAATTATTAGAATTAGATAGAGCGCTTACAAAGAAAATCAATGAGACTGATCTACATAAGGAATTCCATCTTAGGGACCAGAAAGTAGTAAAGGTAAAGTGGAAAACAGGAAAATTCAAACAGTATACAACTCCACACACAGAGCTAAAAGAAACAGTCATAAGTGGAGAGTAAGACATCATGAACAGAACTTCAGTAAGACAGAAACCGTGTGTTTCCATCCATGAAGGTACATCCCTAAAAAACAAAATATAAACTTTGCTACAGTTTCCAAGGGACAAAGAAAGGGAACTGCAGCATGATAGCTGACGTGTTGGAGAAGACAAAGATGACAACAGCAACAGCTAGTTTAGTTTCAATAAATGGTCCTTCAATATGAAATACTTCACAAGGACTAGCGATATTGACCTTAGAATTATTTCTAGTAGGACACTGTAGCACCTTCTTTAGCTTTAGCACAGGTTCCAATTAGTTGTCTTGGCAGGGAAAACAAATTTTAAGTCAGTCACCTTGAGTATAACAACAGAGAAAAAAAGTTTATAGATGTATATAGAAACCGTGTCCAAAGTGTTGAAATAAATACTTAGGGCTTATTCTCATAGTTCTGTCAGCCTGTGTTACTTACTATCCACATCTGCAAGAGTGAAATGTGCTACAATACCACAATGGCAGCTTTTTGCTGTCAGGCAATCAATGGAGAAAACACTGAAATCAACCAATTCTTGACTTGGTGGAGCAACTCATAAAACTGCAGTAACTTTCAGCAAAGCTGACATGTGGTTCAAGCTATCAATTTCTCTCAGGATCATGATGCCTTTTAACTGGTAACAATTTATCTCATAACTCTAAAGTTACAACTTCACTGTAGTTATATTGCTACCTTAGTCCCTTGATAAAATATTACATTGTGAAATTTCACAGGAAATTTGTAGTACGAAATGCTTTGCATCTGAGTTACAGGAAATAAATATATACACACACGCCTTTGTTTCTTCACTCATTTCCCTATTGCACTTTATTAATACACTACTAAATATAGCTTCTGAACACTAGTCCCAGTAAAAACAGAAATACCCTGGCAGCAATAACAAAGATTATCAACTTTTAGGAGAAATATTCTAGTAATGTTTTGCTTTGTTCTTAATAATCCACTTCATTCAAATTATCAGGATTTCTAATTCCTCATAATAATAGTCTAAATATTAGAAAAGGCAAAAAATAAAAGAAATCCACATCTAGCATACCATTGCTAATGGTACCAGTCCTGATTTCATATTTGATAAGTATTATTTGGTATTTGTGCTTGTAACTTACTTCCCTTTTTCTATCAATTTTTCCATCAGTAATATTTAACTAGCAGTGATTTTCCAAGCTTCCAATAACAATTTTGTTTTCAAATTGCATCCTTTACTATACTAAAACAAATAACTGTTACTGTCCTACAGTTCTCATTTGTCTTTTACACATTCTGTGCAGCAATGTAACAAAGTATATATTTCTGTACACTCTTGTTTCTCAATTTAAGCAACTACAAAAATATAAACTTTGGCCTTTCTACTAAGAAAATATCTCTGTTTCACAAGCATCTTGCCTTTACATACTTTTTGCTATTACATAAGTGAATAATAAGTTCTTTAGAGAAAGTAATACTAGGTATGTCAATTTTAAATGCATTTACAAGTTCTATAGTATCTGGTACTTAGCTAAGCTGGTCATAATTGTTTCTAATAGCTGCATAAATCCAAACTTTTACAGATCTTGCGTAAACCTTTATTTAGATATTTTGACTCTACCTTCTGCACCATACATTAATGCTGAAAGAACAGTATTTTAAGAAACTGTCAAGTGAATATATCAATAAATAAATATATTTAACAATCCTAAAAAAGTTCATATATAAATAAATACATCCCCCCCCTCATCTTTATCTTGTTTGCCTTATACACACTAAAAATTTCCCTTTACTGGTCTAGCTCTTCAGTAGTATAATTCAACAGTTCAAGGTTTAGCAATTATTGCACAAATTTTAGAAGCTGTTCTTCCTCCAACACTTTTACCCAGAAGCAGCTCTAATTACATTATTGAAATCACTAGAAATATCAGTGCATGATAAACACAGATTTATATCCAAATTAGTCAAGCTGAAAATCTAGGAAACTTTTAAACATGAAAGGTTTCTGGAACATCAGGAAAACAACTCCCAGACATATCCAGCTTTTTATGTGCATCAATGAAATCATCATATGATGCACTGAAGCATTTTAATTTTTTTTTCAACCAGCTTTTCACACAGCTCCATTTTCAAATAGAACTATGACTTAAAGGTATAATAAGAGCTAGTTCCACATAAACACCATGAGCACACAATCTAGCGGGTAGTCTATTGTAATTAAGACCAGTGATTCAATACCTATTGCTACTGGCCAGGTATCATAGCAACCCTGTGTCACTGAATACTGCTGGAAAACTGTTCAGCACCAGCAAGACTATGCTTCAGGAAAATCTACAATGGCACTACAGATTGTCAACATCTGTGGGGGTTGTTACAGGGAGAACAACAAAGAAATCTGCTTTAAAAATCCCTATGCTTCGAAAATTGACAAGGATACTACAGTAGCACTACAAAAAGAAAAAAATACAGAGAGGAAGGAAAGGCCATTTTTTGTCATTAGTTACATAACTTATGCAGCCACATCCTAATATCCATCCATACAAGCTGAGAGTTGAAATAATGCTGCATTACCACACTGTTTATGTATATCCACAAAGTACTGTCTTTTTTTTCTTTTACTAAACACAAGCATCATTCATTGCTGACATGAATCTGAAAATAAAACAGATCCACTTTTAAAATAATATTTAAACTTCCACAAATGAACTCTAGATAGTCTTGTATAAAACTGCAAAAAAAGAAAAAACAGGTTACTATGAACAAGAACCCAATATTGATTTTTCTGCAGTGCAGTAAAGCATCTCCATTCTATTTGGCTGCTGTCAAAGCCACTCTTTAACAGCTGGAGTCAAATTGCACTATTTACAGCAAGAGCCCTTGTCAAGTGGACCATAAGTATTCTAACAATACACTATTCAAATGGCACTTTGCCACACAAATTGCTGACTTGATGAATACCCTATGTCAATGACTAAGGCCAATATAAAAGTTTCATTTTTATGAGAGGTTTTACATTCACATATTAAGTAAAGCTTTCTTGAAGAACTATTAAGCAATATATTTTGGGTCTTCTGACATTGAAAATAATTAAAATCTGTTTAAATATATCAAGGGAATTTGACAACATTAATATGGATCTTGTGTTAACTGCGTTTGTCACACTCATCTGTTATTGGTACTCCCACTGGCACGTGTAGCACAATAAAAGAATTAAAATGGTCAAAACACCATGAAATCAAAGCATTCTGCTTTTGTATCTGTGATTTACATGATGACAAATGTTTTGAAAGAAAGCCTTTGAAGATAAACCGCTATGTGAGGATATTTTTCTTTTTTCTTCTTAGGAGGGAGTAAAAAGACATCATTACTTTGCAAATGTTATTTTGACTTAAATATCAATGATAAAAGAATGCAATAATGAATATTAAGAAAAAAAGCTGAATCTTACTTGTGATCTTCATATGGATCATCCCATGTACAAAATAAGGATCACTCAAGTGCAATACTAACAAATCTGGAATTGAATTCTTAAAAAGAGGCTAAAATTTACCACTTTGGTGTGTGTGTGTTTGTTTGGGGTTTTTTTTTGTTTGTTTGTTTTTTGTTTTTTGTTTTTTGTTTTTTTTTTTTAAATGGAAGTGTTATTAACAATTCAGTGTGTTGTTAAATTCCTAATACACGATTGGCTAAAGCAGCAAACTGATAATGAAATAGTCATGGTATACAACATACTAAAACCTTTTGATAATCTGAAAGTTTTGCAATAGTTTCGTCTGTGTGGTCATTATACACTTATTAACATGGTATGGGATGTTGAACTCGTACCCACAGAACTGTCACTAACTCAATGAGACCTGGATTTCAAAAGACTATTTCAAGATGCTAAAATACAATGACCCAAATGAGTCAATATGGCACTCTGTAAAAACTAAAAGCAGCTTCCTGCATAAGAACTAAAAAACACAGTGGACTTCATAACAAGCCTTCATTTCAGCAGTAACAAAAGAGTGTTAAAAAAAGTTGCAGAGCTCCACCCTTATTTTGTGTAGCCCACATTGGGTTTCTGGAATAAGCATTAAGGGGACCACCACAGTTATATTCTTCTCACGTTCAGCTACGTCCTATACATTTAGCCTCTAGCATCTTCCACACCAATCTACAGAATCTACTCTAATGGGGATGGAAAGCTGGATGTAATGGATGACAGATTTTTGATGAATGAAAAGTGGTTTCTCAAGTATAGAACTTCACTTGTTCGGAAACTAGACTTAAATAACAGGTCTATAATGACAAAAAGGTAAAATAAAAAAGCATATTTTGAAAGTCATAGGTAAGCCTAAGAGACCAAAAAATATTCTCTCAATAAAAAGTTTTCATTGGGACAAGATAATTAACGAACACTGTTTAAATAAGAAAATAGAATGTTTTATTGAGAGAGCAGCCAGATGTATGTCTGATCAAGAAAACTGCTGTAAATTATTATTAAAACTCCCCTGTCTCCTATTGTGATATTACTTATTATTACTTGTGATATTATCATGATAATTCCCAAAGCTAAACTCCAGACTTGAAAATTTACCAAAAACTACTTTCCCATATTCCATGAGCAGGACATTTTCTTTCCAGCCACTTTGTTAAATCCATGCAATTTTCAGTTTAATAGCTATGACCAAAACTACACTCCAAACACAACTGCTGTTGCTGTTGTTCCTCTTTAAAAAGGCAAGAAACTATTCCTTTTAATAAAGAGTGAGATCAGATTCTGTGTCAATGGCCAACTAGTGCACCATCTGCCCCACAACATGCTCATCAGGATTACGCTCTAATAAGACTTTTCAGAAAAGGGGATCAAAAAGAACTTTAGAAATCAGACTATGGTTAGTAAAAGGTCAAAGAAACATTAAGAGTTAAACAGCAATCATTATAAACTCAAATTTTTATGTAAATTTGTAGCTACAATAAAGACGACTACCAGAAAATTCAAGAATGAGGACTTGGATTAAGCTGTACTTCATCAGACAGAATTTTGGAATACCCAATATTTCATTTACCATAATTAATAAAGCCAGAAAAAGGCTAGTGATATTTTGAAGGCTGTTTCCACATGTGAGTTGAGGGAAAGCATTTTTCATCTTCACATACTTATGGGAAGGTATTTATCTACATACAGGGTTGAGGAACAGCAGATATGACTTCCTCTGTTTATTGCAAAGAATGGAATTCCCAAACCCCATTAATTAAAAAGTGGTAAACATGAACGAGCAACATCGAGGGCCTATTCTTAAGATACATTCATATCAAGAGCTCAGTGAATATATTCACTCCTGATGCACAAACTGGGTTTTCAGAAAAATGTACATACTATTATCCTTCCAACCTGAATAAGGTACTATCTTCCTCAATGAGTTTGAGATTGGATTAAATTTGAGGCAGTTTTAATAACTGGTTTTACGTTTAGCAGATACCAGCTTTTTACTTATCTATAAATAACTGATAAAAATACAGGTATATCTAAGCCACAAGCAAACAGAATGACTATGGCACTTCCAACCTTACTTCTCATTATATAGTGTTCCTGTACTCATTTTCTCAACTTTAACAGCACATTAAGACTAGTTTCAAAATGGTATTTCCCTCTATTGTTTTTTTCAAAACAAAGAGTATATCTTTTTCCATCAATCATAATTATTTGGTTAAATGACTTCTGTAAAAAAATTGCTAGATAAAGCTAAGTACAATGCCTGGCCAAATCTCTCCTGAAGACTTCATACCTATTTGCAGCCCAGAATTTCATAAGGAACATGGCCATTCTCTTTTTAATCAATAAAGTACCAAATTTAATTGCACTTAATATAAATCATAGAATCACAGAATCATTTAGGTTAGAAAAGGCCTTTGAAGATCAAGTCCAACCATTCACCCATGACTGCCAAGTCCACCACCGAACCGTGTCCCTAAGTGCCACATCTACGTGTTTTTTCAAACACGCCCAAGAATGGTGATTCCTCCACCTCCTCCCTAGGCAGCCTGTTCCAAGCCTTGACCACCCCTTCCAGTGAAGAAATTCCCCCTAATATCTAATCCAAACCTCCCCTGGTGCAACTTGAGGCTGTTTCCTCTTGTCCTGTTGCTAGTTATCTGGGAGAAGAGACCTGCTCCCACCTGCCTACAGCCCCTTTCAGGCAGCTGTAGAGAGCAATACGATCCCCCGAGTCTCCTCTTCCCCAGACTAAACAACCTCAGTTCCCTCAGCAGCTCCTCGTAAGACTTGTGCTCTAGACCCATCACCAGCTTTGCTGCCCCAGTGTAAATATAAGGCCCTTGTACTCTGTTCTATGAAAACAGAAAAAAAACCCCAACAACCCACCCATTAAAAACTAGCACTGAACAACAACAGGAATCTGTGGTTTCATAGAAAAGCAATAACAGAAAGGCCAGTAGCATTGTACCATGATATGCTTTTTCTCAAGACATACATCTGAACTGGTGGGTTCAACTGTTCTGAGGGTACAGATGCAGTCATAAGCCAGGGGCACAAGGAAATAGGGTTTAACTATGGGTGCTACATCTCTGAGATGATCTGCTAGTGATCTTGCATAACGCACCCCCCCATCTTCCCCATTTGTTCTATGAAATGGGGCTGAAGGTGTAAGAACTGAGACAGCTGGAACAAGCATTTACAAACTGAAAACCAACCCTCCGTACCACTTCCACAGGACTACACATTAGTGAAGTGAAAGGGTAAAGAATTTGGACCACAACTCATTGATCTTGAGAAACGCTCTACACTTCATTCTTACCTTATCTGAAGATTTTTCGTTATGAGTAAGACTGTAAAAGACCATGCCATGCTTATAAGAGCTAGAGTGCTTTTGTCCAGCATTTTTATTTCTTTTTGACTCCTGAGATACAGGAAGCAAAGCATCTGCCACTAAGTCCTCTGAATCTTCAGTGGAAGTAAGAATTGCTTTTGCTGTTTCACCTGTTTCATGTCGTTCCAATGTGCCTAGAGAAACACAACAGAAGCTGTAATTTTTTCAAGGAACTACACTATTTCATATTACAATGTAATTGTTATAGTATTAACATAGTACGTTTCACATTACCAGATAAATCGTGAAACATTTATAGATGAGACAGCTAATTCCTCATTTTCTGGACCTTAAAAACGTAGTTTTACACAATTTATTACTACATTAAAAAAAATAAAGCTTAATTTCTACAGAAATCACTGCAGCAAATACCTTAGATCCAGACCACAAGAAACTTAAGGTATTTTGAATAATGTGTAAGTCAGATGCAGCTTTCAAAATGAGCAAATGAAATTCAGAATACCACTCACCCTAACTCTGTTCAAATGATTTATTTTCTTCTCACAAAGCCCTCAGAGTATCGTATCATTAACAGTGTAAACAATAACAAATTTATGTAATATTTTAGTGCTGTCCTCTAGTGTTCTAGATTACAAATAGCAAGGGAAGGCTCAATTTTTTTCTATTCCTAAACCCCATCTTTACCTCTGACACTTTTTAAACAGCTGAATATACTACAAGTAGCTTAGAAATCAAGAATACAAATATGATGTTTCAAAAACTATTTCATTACTTGTGTGGCTCTAGGCAAGCCAATTCTTTTAACTGTTATACCCAGCTATATTATTTATAGTAATATTTTTATTTAGTAATAATTTTAGTAATAGTAATTAATTTAAAATTAACACTAAAGAGATCTAAATGAGCTTAAATGTATTTGAAATGAGCTTCTATTGTATACTAGGCATTTTTTACAGGAATTAAACTCATAAGAAATTGCGTGTTTCCTATAAGTATCAGAGATAAAACATGTGAAGGATTTAAAAAGTATTAAATATCTCCTATAATGTGAAATGTTTTTTTTCCCTAAAGTTTGAATTCTTTGTAGCCTCAAGTAATACAACATGAGTTTTCCTTTTCGCTGCTACCAGAAAAAATGTGTTACTTGATAGAACTTCAGTGGTACACCTACTAAAAATATTGGACTGGGAATGAGGGATCTCATACAATAAGCGTTTGTGTGTGTATGTGTGTATAAAATCTCTTCATCTGAAATTATTTCTCTGAAACTTATCCATTTCTGTTCACTGTAGTATCACTTGTTACCTATATGACCAAGAGTCTTCAAATTCAGAGCAGAAAAAGTAATGCAACCAATTCTTTGTCTCCTACAAAATGTATTAAATACTGTAGATTACTATAATGTTGCACTGAAAAAATAAGGATCAGCCTCATTTGTGTTTAATATGTCATTTTCTTCATCCCTCCCCAGAATTTGCAGCATCAGGGATCATTACAGAACAGAATATTTACTGGAAGGAAAGCAAATTGCCTAAAGATTCTTAGCAGTCCAACTGTCTACAGTTGTCTAAAAATACTTCAAAACAGTACTGGTTACAAAACTCCCAATATTGTAACATCTCGATATTTCAGGAACACAAAAAACGTATAAATAGATGCCTACAAGGAAGGATTATACAATTCATACTAGACATGCGAGCAAAGACATTCTTAAAAGTACTATAGCATTTGAAAAGTTAAGAACCTTGGAAATAATACAATCACTCAGCAAATATTATTTTGGCCTCTTTATATATGCAATGTAGTCTTTCAAGCTATAAGCATGTCCTATTTCCCAACAGAATTCCGTGCATCATTCAGAGCAAAAGACAAACAAAAGTCACCAAGAAAGTAGCTGCTCTCCCTTATTAAGTATGAAGGACTAAGCTTTCTCTACTACCTTCTGTGGCAAGACCACTATATGAGGAATATTTATATGTATAAGCACATATATAACCATCCTTCTTTTCTGTATTACTTTTGTCTGTGCAATTCACTACTGGAGTACTACAATTACTTCAGAAAGACTGTTATAATATCCCTATGAAATCACCAGGTATCCTGTTATTTTTATGGGCAAGGATCTAAGGCAAAGATTATGATACATTTTTAATAAATCCAAGAATTTGGTGGGCGTGGTATTGAATTTCAAAGACCTGACTATACATACTCTTTAGCATTAGACAGAACTTCAAAACATGTTTTATTAGCTCCAGATAGATCTATGAGTGCCTCACCACCAGTCATCCCTTACAGCCAGTCCATTCTGTGGAATAATCTTGATGATATATAAGAGAACACAATAAGTTAATTAAGGCTATCATACTACAGTGGCAAAAGAGGATAAAAGCATGTTTTTCTAACAAAAATGAAGATCTGAGTTGCCTGACTTTTTATCCTCCTATATATATGCACATACACTCAGGAGTAAAAATGAAAATATATTTAAGACGTGTTATTTTTCATGTATCAGAGCTTCTATCCCTGGCAACAGCTTCAGAGCTAAGTTATCAACTTTGGGTTGAAGGAAAAATTTTTAGTTGAAAGAAAAAGACCAGAATAAGTGGTAAAAAATTACAGAAAACGGGGACAGCAGTATTTTACCTTTGAAGACCATGGCCTGAATGGAATAAACAGGCATTCCTGCTGTATGTGAAAGCAAACTAGTATTTTATATATTTTACACTAACACATACATATCTTACTTTTACCTGCTGACAGATGTGCTTCTATGTATTATAGACTTATGGATGCAAACTGAGAAACAACTGGAGACGTTGGTAACTTACTGAATAATTCTGCTACCTACCATACTCTTTTCTAAGTATCAGTGTCAGGATCATGTCATAGCAAATACAGCATTTTAATGCATAGTTTGGCGAAGAGAAATTTAACTTATCAACTGAAAAAAATCCCTTCTGGGTTCATAGGAGGCAAGAAATATGCCTCAGCCTCTCAGGCAAAGGAGTTAAAGTATTTTATTATTATTTTTTAAAGCACATCTATAGACAGGAACATTGAATAGAAAACAATGCCCTGGATAACCAGCTTAGTTTCTTAGTGACAGAAGGCTATGATATCATAAAATCAATTTAAAAAAAGAGAGTTCTCTCTTTAAATTATTGATATGTTTCATAACAGGTATCTCAAATCCCTTCTAAGCAGCACCTTCTAGAAGATGATTCCTTCCTTAGAAAATATGCTTTCTTGCATAAAGTTTGTAATCATAAATCTCTATGTGTCTGTATACACATACAGATTTGTGTATACATCTGGGTCTGCAATAAAAGGGCACAAAGTGCACAGGAAAGTGGGTATGATGGAAGGGAGTGGATGATCATGAAAGTATTACAAAGTATTTATTTTATCCAGTGTACTTTACACTTCTGAAGAGCCCAAACCCCTCATTTTTTCAGAGTGAGTAGGTGGCAGAAAGAAAACAAAGGGAGAGATCTGTATTCTGTGATTCCTGACTACATCTTTAAGAGAAACAAACAGGGTGGGGGGAAGGATAGAGAAACCTATGTACACAACAAAGACATTCTGATCACTGCGACAGTCAAAAAGTACTGGGGCAGGACAAGGTTTGTTCCAGAAACAGTTATTTGTAGAAATACACTGTCTCTGATTTTAAAGGAAAACAAAAATACAAACAGTAAGAAAAGACACAGCCTGTACATGGGGGTACAGAAAAGAGGACAGAAATTAAGACAACTATCACACCTGAAGTATTTTAAACACAAATAAGCCTAATACCTTTTGATTAGGGAGCATAAAATAACAATGAATTAAAAGGGGAAAGATAGGGGTTTCTACACAGCAGCAACACCACTGCTACGACCCCCTACTATACATACAAAATACAGGAAAAGAAAGTCTTTATCTCTCTAAAGCTGTGACCATGGCAACCAAGTCTCAGGAACAGATAAGAATGGAGTATTTCACTCTCCTGGGCAGCTTTGGACCACCAGATGTGACTGGTTAGAGACTGTTACAACATCTTATTCTTCTTCTGGACCAAGTACTACAAATTGTGTCTCTTGGTGTTAGCGCTGTCCATACAGTTCTCTAGGTTCTGCTCTTACTGAATGATGCATTTTTACTGGGTGGGTCATGCCTATTATCCTGCCTCAAGACAAGGTATTCACTGACATCACATGACCTGTCATATCGTCAGGCTCCAGTGCTTTCTGTTCGCTGTCACAGCAAAAATATTGAAAATCCTCGATACTGCAGCGCTGCTGTGACCTAGTAACTCGGCTGAATATTACAGCATAGCAGTGATCTGTGAATAAAAAATGGTTTCAGAATTGATTTTATTTAAAAGGAGCATGTGGTCAAGAACAAATCCAAAACAAAAACCCCACCTTTCAGAACAAGTATCACTTATATTATTAGTTGTTTTATTTTCTGTCAAGATCTTCCTTTCCATAAGCACCTATTCCATCTTAAAAGAAACTCACACACTTCCTTCTATGCTGGTAGATTCAGGCAAGCAGAAGTTTTATGTTCTCACTAGAAGATGCTTGAATTTTACGAGTCTACCATGTCCAGCTCCAAGACAGTGGTCAAGCACTTTCCTTGACAAATTTCTCGTAGCTGCAAGTCCTACCACTCTATCAAATGGCCCAAAACAGTTGGAACAAACATTGCGTTAAGTAAGCATATATGCTTCCTATTAATATTAAGACAAAAGTAAATGCAATCTAGAAAACAGAAATGGGATAGAGCAAACAAAAAAACCAGCCTATTAAAATCTAATAATCTTTAAAAGGATATTTTACGTATAGGAATACATTAAGAATGGAGATTCCCTGTGTCTACAGTATGTATACAGAAGCATGTAGAGCGTCTTGGAAGAGACTCAACGATTCTTGCATTTGGAAGATTTCTGTCGTGTAGTCCAACTGCTGTGCATTACCGACATTCTTCAGAATGTATATTTTCAGAATAGCATTAACAAACTATTGTCAGAATATCCTTCAACTAAAGAAATCAGTGAAGAACAATACAAATAAAACTACTGAAATATCACATACAATGCAGGTTTACATATGTAGGCAAAAAGAGCAGTTCTTCAATGCAGCCAGTCCTCATTCCCAGGATTTCTGCTGCAGACACAACACCCTGAAAGAGAGGACATGAATACTCCTCCCCTGTTCACTCCCCAGCTCAAATCTAAGCTATTCTAAACACCAAGGGACAGCAAACCTGTAACAGGAATTGAGATATACTGTGTGTCTTAAACTTAAACTGGGCTGAATGGAAAAAGAGGACAGCTCTGAACATGGAAGAGATGTGAGCAGTTTCTATTTCTTTATCATCATCTGAAACATGGAATGAGGATGAGAATCCCTTAATGTCTGGAATGAAAATCCTCCCTGATATGAGCTCTTCTGCCTGCACTGACCATGCCAATCAGTTTATTTTTTTTTTTTTTAAGTAAAAATGAGAAATCTTACTTCATTAATAATAAATCAAGAATGAAGATCAAGTATCTTCTGTAAGAAACACGTCCTCTTAAACAGGCACATACAGCTAAATTCCATACACGTTCCACCTAGTACAAAATACCTAATAGTATGTGCCTGTACGTATACACGTAAGTACAAAGATACCTGACTATTCTCAGTGTAAATGAGTGACCTTAACTTCTGGAGACTGGGCAATAGATGACTCTTTTATTCCAAGCCAGACTTTTCCAAGCTCCAATACCTTTTATTACTCTACATCAGTAAGTAGTTACTGAAAAATGACTCAAGTTTATAGAACTATGAAATATTGAAATGCAAGCTACAGAATGACCAGAGGCTTACATGTATGAAAAGTATGCCATAAAAAAGGCAAAACATTAGTTGTCTTAAGACTGACAAATTAAAACAAAAAAATCCAAACATTAAGCTTCCACAAAACATATATTCATGCTTTTGACTTATTCTGAATAATTCACATTTTCAAAATACACTAACGAATGTTCCCTTATCCTTTACGTCTTCTAGAAAAGTATTTAAGTGGCAGCATAAAATGCTCAGAGAAACTAGTCAAATGACAACTTACATCTTATTGCATGTTATCATTTGTATCACATTACCTTTAACATACTTCGAATTTCTTCACTGAGCTGCTTTCTCAAAGAAGATTGTCTAAATGAGAAATTGTTTAGTGTTGGCTACAGTACTCTTAGCCCAAGAAGTTACCTTGTCTCAGTTCAATAGTGCACAGCTGGGTTAACTCACTCCCTGCAGGTTCTCCCTTTCTCTAAGGATGCCTCTTAAGCATGAAGGTGGGGGGGGAGGGGAGAAATCAAGATCTCAACCCACATGGCATCTGCCCTGACTATTAATGTTGAAGGTCAGACTATGACCTAAGAACAGAAGAGCTAAATTACTACAGCCCTTTTCCAAATATGAAAAACTCCCTTCAGGGGAGATACCAGCCTTTCATAGTCTTTAATTAACACCTCCTAGTAATGCAACAGGGTACTTAACATATGAACCATAGTTTTGTAAGGGCTATTTTTTTATAGTTTCACAAAGGATTATGAAATTAGGTGCAATATAACTGTTTGAGAACTCACTATTAGGAATATCAAACGACCTATTTGTACTAATATCAGAAAGAGTAAGCACAAAAAATGTTTTTTGTATAACCAAGCAGACTTTAGAGCCCATACATATTCTGCATGCATTCACAACTGTATCTGACTAAAGATAAATCTTATTTAAACAATTGCTTACCAATATTACATTCTGTAAACCTAAAATGAAGGAAAGCAAAAATATTGTGGGGGTGTGAACTGAGTATGTGTAGAATTTATGAGTGTGTGTACAAGACTGAATGATGGGACTCTTTTTAAAGCATAGGGTTAGAATGAAATGAGAAATTTTACACGAACTTAGACCGTCTTGGAAAAAACGCAGAAATTAATGAAACAGTTTGTCATATACTTTCTCTTCCTGAAAAAACAGCATCTCTCCCAAAGCCTTCCGATCCTTGCATGTTTTCATTCACACAAGATATGGCAATTTTATCAAAAGTTATTTTTACTCTAAAAATGCCTAACGAGTTCACTCAAACAACTCTATAGGCATTTCTATCAATTAAAATTTAGCAAAATTTGGCCATTTGTCACTCTTGAAGATTTATGATTTATCATCAGTTAAAGATGCAGTTTGCTGCTCTACTCATACGAACTGCATAGGGATCAGCCTGGTGCACTTCCTAACGAAGCCATTTCACAGTTACCTCATCTTATTCCTGCAAATATATAAATGACTGATTTCTGACCAGGGGCATAGGACCCTACAGGCAAACTTCATTAGCCAGGAAAAAGTGAATTAATAAAGAGACTTCACAGAAACCTAATACTATGACACTTTTTGGCTCTCAAGCATGTAAAAAATGCATGCAATATGTATGTAGCATGTTTCACAAAAAACTTGCCAGATGTAGTTACCAAGGACTCTAAATTGGAGTTTTGCATCAGCCCAGATCTTGGGGCTATGCAGAGTTCAAAAGAGAAAGAAAAGAGAAAGAAAAGAGAAAGAAAAGAGAAAGAAAAGAGAAAGAAAAGAGAAAGAAAAGAGAAAGAAAAGAGAAAGAAAAGAGAAAGAAAAGAGAAAGAAAAGAGAAAGAAAAGAGAAAGAAAAGAGAAAGAAAAGAGAAAGAAAAGAGAAAGAAAAGAGAAAGAAAAGAGAAAGAAAAGAGAAAGAAAAGAGAAAGAAAAGAGAAAGAAAAGAGAAAGAAAAGAGAAAGAAAAGAGAAAGAAAAGAGAAAGAAAAGAGAAAGAAAAGAGAAAGAAAAGAGAAAGAAAAGAGAAAGAAAAGAGAAAGAAAAGAGAAAGAAAAGAGAAAGAAAAGAGAAAGAAAAGAGAAAGAAAAGAGAAAGAAAAGAGAAAGAAAAGAGAAAGAAAAGAGAAAGAAAAGAGAAAGAAAAGAGAAAGAAAAGAGAAAGAAAAGAGAAAGAAAAGAGAAAGAAAAGAGAAAGAAAAGAGAAAGAAAAGAGAAAGAAAAGAGAAAGAAAAGAGAAAGAAAAGAGAAAGAAAAGAGAAAGAAAAGAGAAAGAAAAGAGAAAGAAAAGAGAAAGAAAAGAGAAAGAAAAGAGAAAGAAAAGAGAAAGAAAAGAGAAAGAAAAGAGAAAGAAAAGAGAAAGAAAAGAGAAAGAAAAGAGAAAGAAAAGAGAAAGAAAAGAGAAAGAAAAGAGAAAGAAAAGAGAAAGAAAAGAGAAAGAAAAGAGAAAGAAAAGAGAAAGAAAAGAGAAAGAAAAGAGAAAGAAAAGAGAAAGAAAAGAGAAAGAAAAGAGAAAGAAAAGAGAAAGAAAAGAGAAAGAAAAGAGAAAGAAAAGAGAAAGAAAAGAGAAAGAAAAGAGAAAGAAAAGAGAAAGAAAAGAGAAAGAAAAGAGAAAGAAAAGAGAAAGAAAAGAGAAAGAAAAGAGAAAGAAAAGAGAAAGAAAAGAGAAAGAAAAGAGAAAGAAAAGAGAAAGAAAAGAGAAAGAAAAGAGAAAGAAAAGAGAAAGAAAAGAGAAAGAAAAGAGAAAGAAAAGAGAAAGAAAAGAGAAAGAAAAGAGAAAGAAAAGAGAAAGAAAAGAGAAAGAAAAGAGAAAGAAAAGAGAAAGAAAAGAGAAAGAAAAGAGAAAGAAAAGAGAAAGAAAAGAGAAAGAAAAGAGAAAGAAAAGAGAAAGAAAAGAGAAAGAAAAGAGAAAGAAAAGAGAAAGAAAAGAGAAAGAAAAGAGAAAGAAAAGAGAAAGAAAAGAGAAAGAAAAGAGAAAGAAAAGAGAAAGAAAAGAGAAAGAAAAGAGAAAGAAAAGAGAAAGAAAAGAGAAAGAAAAGAGAAAGAAAAGAGAAAGAAAAGAGAAAGAAAAGAGAAAGAAAAGAGAAAGAAAAGAGAAAGAAAAGAGAAAGAAAAGAGAAAGAAAAGAGAAAGAAAAGAGAAAGAAAAGAGAAAGAAAAAGAAAAAGAAAAAAGAAAAAAAAAGAAAAAAAAAGAAAAAAAAAGAAAAAAAAAAAGGTAGCGACCACTATGACTTTGACCCTAGCTACAGCACAGCCTCCAGCATATGAAACACAGCCACAGGATTTATCAGCTAGGCCACACTCATACACTCAATTCTAATTCTGACCAATGACCTGAAAAGAAAAAGAGAGAAAGATGGTAGAGAGGGGAAGAAAAAGGGAAAACTAAAGCGATCAAAAACTCCACTGTAAATCACTACATTTTGCAGGGACAACAGTGTCACAGAAGTGTAATTATTGTTGCTTCTACAATTATCTAGGCATAAATGTATAGTAAAATAATGGCAGTTCACTTCGGTACGATTGTAACAGTTTCATAAAAACTGTGCAATTTATTTCCTCACAGCCACCCGATGAAACCCAAGTCTCAGTCTTCTAAACAGTTTAACTCCTAATTTCTTTCCAAGATGAGAAAAGTTTTCAGCCATACTAAGTGAGGGTCTACTTAAAAAACCCCACAACCAAATCCAAACAAAATATCACATATTCTGCAACTCATGCAGTACTTGCACAGAGTTTAACAGATGTTTTAGAAGACTTATTATTGTTAGCATCAATTATAAAAATATTGGAGCATATATAACTACGTATAAAACAGTGTTTGAAAGTGTTCCAGCATGTCTGACCATCAATATGATCAAAGGTTTGATCTATAAGACCACTACATGCAGAGTAATTTCATTTTCTCCACAGCAAAGATGTTTCTGAAATACAACAGGTTTTATGTAACAGTTTAAACTACTCAATGTGGCATTAACATTGTAAGAAATATTTTCAGAGTCCTTCTGAGCTCTTAATTATTTTTTTAAAGATTTTTGTGATAGAAGTGATCATACAGATGGATTTGACTAATGTTAGATGCTGCATATTTTTATGAGGGCTGCCAATCTCATTAAATGCCTGTTTTAATTTAGTGACACCTGTGTAGTTTTTAAATGATTAAGCTAAACTTTTCTACACTTGACAGATATCTTAAGGTGGTAAGATGGTTTTGTTTTTTTCTCAGCAGAAATGTTTCAAAACTTTTATTGTTCAGGCTAAAGTCATGAAACGCATGGGTGTTGCATAAAGTCTTCATGCCTTGAAGTATGGACTCAAAGCTGAACATCACACTTTGTGAAATACACTGTCAATGCTGATGTCTTGTTCCTACCACAATGACAATTTTAACTGAAACACCATTAACTTTGCTCAATCAAGAAAGGTCTATACAGAATGCACCCCACGTGATGACATACATACAGTCAATCTTATCACAGTGAATCAAAGTGATAGTCTTTCCCTTACCTCTATTAAAAAAAACCCAAGCTATACACAAGTAGGAAGTTATGTGGAAGTATCAATGTAATTCTAAGTTTGCAAAGACAGGTAGTAATAGCAAAGAATAATCTCTGAGTTGAAGTAGAAGGCACTTTTATGCAAGCCTCTGCTGCAGTGTACACATTAAAACTTTTTTTAAATTACATAACCCCTAGAGCATTCCAAGAATTATTCTATAGAAAGCACTGTCATTTTTAGGATTTCTGCTTTGTTTAGATGCAGAAGTTCGAAGCCAAACAATTGTAATGCTACTGCACTTGACTGGAAAATGGGAGAAATATTGTTACTAAGCACTCAGTGATAATCAACACAAATACAAACAAAATACAAGAAAAGTATTATATTCAGAAAAGGATTCAAACAGGACACAAATAGGGAAAGCATACATGTTAAACAGTGTAAATAAAAACAAAATATTATACAAATTTATTTAGTAATAAACCTCAAGAGTTCAGAGGTACATGAAAAGAAAGCTAAATGCAGAATTTCACAAATCCAATTTGTGCAATTAGATTTGCAAAAATGGTCTTAACCTTAACACCTCTGAGCTTTTCAAAGCTTAACTTCATAAACTTATTTTCCTTCGAACACATCTCCTAAGTGTAGTTATATAACTGTACTTTAATAACTTTATTATCTATAACAATTCAATTTTATGTAGAAAACTTTACTTACACCCTTTATTTTTTATTAATTTATCTCGTACATAATTAAATGTTACAGAATATTAACAAGTAAAAGATAAGCCTCCATAAACAATTCAGAGGTGAGGATAGTCATCAAAAAAGGAAGTCAAGCAAGTACTTAATAGAAAGCTTATTGTAATATCTATAATCAAGTATCAGCTGATGAATTACATTTCCCAGCATTGCACATTTCAAGCAGATACAGGAAAATCACCACTGTCATTAAAAGAAACACAGATCAAATACTAAAAAAACAAATCACTATGATCACCATCGCTCTTATGCAGAAAGCAAGCACAACATGGGAAAAAACCACCTGTACTGAATTTGAAAGTGATATACGAGTAATTTATCTAAACTGTTTTATAAAAATGTGTTAGATATTTTCAATCAGAAAAATTAATGGAGTTTCTTGTTCCTGAAGGACTGGATACTTTTTCAGATTATTCAGTATTTTTGCAAAATTAATACATCAGGCTGTGTATAAAAAAAATAATTGTTCCTTTGTATGTAAAAGGCAAGTTCCCCCATGCTAGGGGCTTCGAACACAGCACAAAGTTTTCTGAACTTCAGTTTTAGAGCTCACAAGCCTTTTTTAAAAAACAGCTTCTAAAGAAGTAGTGAAAAATAATAAATGGCACGACTACATTAACGTGTAAAAGCACCCTCACTGGCCCCCTGAAAAAGATCAAAGGAAGACATTTTCTGCATTTTGGACAGATTCTCCTTGTCATATGTGGTACTGTTTACACTGATTATGAATTAAAGTGAGCTGTATCTGTACTTGAATTTATCCTAATATAGCATATTAGCAATAACAGTAATGACAGTGTCATAGAAAACAATGCAGTAAGACAATACCCAGTATATTCAGATAAGCCTGTAAGACAACTGAGCCACGACATCTTCTCAACGTGAACTGCAGTAACGCCCAAACACATCTCAATTCTTTTGCCTTAATACCTTGTACACTCTCGGTTCAAACTATCTGCCACCTGACTGACTGAACTGGACACAGTCTTCCAAAAACATGGTTAACTATGCATATCCAAACTATTTTTTATCAACAATTTTGATCTTTTCTAGTAAGGATTGTAAGTATACACTTAATTTTGACTATACAGGAGATCTTGACAGCAGGCATACTCTTTAGGCGTGTTTCAATTTTTGTTTCTGTGTTTGGGCTTGCATCACGCAAGAAAGTTCTCAAAATTTGCGCTCCCTGAGTGACTATGAAAAATAGAAAGTAGCCAGTGTAAAGTTAAACACATATTATAATTGAACAAAGTTTTATTAAGTGATGTTATTTTTAAACTCACGCCAAGCATGCTGTAAACCAATAAAACAGGACAAGACTTACAAGGCAAAAGGAAATAACAGAAAATCAGCAGTGCGAGCATGATGCATGTCAAGAAATTCATATTAAACTAGTACTAATTGAAAGACTAAATCTACCTCTAATAAATGAGGATTACTACCTCTGAACAAAGTCTACCCACTCCTTCCTCACTCTTAATACTTCTTGGATAGAAACATGGCTCAGTAGACACGCTACCATATGCTGTATACAGGAAAAAAACCTCCATGAATCTTTTGTTACTACATGCTATCATACTGATACTCATCTTTTTAAAAAAAGCAAAGACACCGACTGCTTAAGGAAAATGTAAAAACCATATAGATAACAGCTAATTTCCTTATTGAAGTGGATTTCAAGTGGTGGCTATTGGAAGAAATATTCTACACTTTAATTAGAATAAAATTTGTTATTGATTTTCATATTTGTCTTCTAGCACACATAAGTTTGGAACATACCCTGTACACACGCTCTATTAATGTTCTAAATGTATTATTAAATCAATATTTATCGTCATGTAAAGATATTCCACTGCAATGGAAAGTTGTCGTATCCATATATTAAAATTTAGGTAAAACACAGTAAACATAGTTCATGGCTTCTGTATGGTTTTCTATATCACTACCCACATGCACATGCAACAACATTTAAACTTAAGACAGAATAATTTTACTTGGCACTCTAAACCAAAGGCCTAAAACAATGGGATTCAATCTGCCTTATTCTAGACCTGTAATAGCAGCAGGCAATTAGCTTTTCCCTGCCCCCCACACCTTCTTTAGACTGCCCTTGTAGTTAGTGGCGAGAAGATAGAGACTTTTACTTACTCCTATTTCCTCCTGCTTATTACAAAACCGACATGAACTACTAGCTCATAGGTGTCTTAAGTATAGACAGAAGTCTCAAGTTAGATAAACTGGAATTCAGGAATTAACCTTAAGTCAACTACACTCCTGGTATTTAACACATTCCAGCATAAATATGCCGAAATGCCTATTTATGTGGAATAAAGGCTGCTCAATGTACTCCTGCAACTTCCCATTGACTACATAAAATAAGGCAGCTTTTGCAATCTCATGAAGAGAGGGTACAACAAGTTGCACATGAAGTAATACTGGCTTCAATTTTCATCTGTATAACAACCACCCCATAAAGTAGAAAAAACCTATTAACAAAAGCCTGCTAAAGAACAAAAATTTTTTTAAATACTTTTCAAAAAAGTGTGTCAGACTGTTACAGGAAATTGGATGATGAACTTATATATAGTAAGTCCTTCATCTGCTTAAGGGGTCATCTCTCAATTACCTGGTGGAAAGACAGTTTTGGAGCTAAAGTGGTACAACTGAAAGACAGTCATAGGTACTCGATGCCCCTAAACTTTTGTAAAGTCATCTGTCAAATTCCACAGAGTTATTGCTGACTACAACAGTGTAAATATTGAAATGTTCATGGAAATTCCTTAATCCACAAACTGAAATTATAAACAGATTGGCTGTTTTCCCAGTTATCCATTAACTCTAATACAGTAACACTGTTCAGATTTTTTTTGAACTGCAAACAGTGATATACAAGTCTGACAAAATCAGGTCCTCCACTGACTTTCACTTAAAGAGGCAAATCCTCAGTCATCAAGCTACCTTCACAGCCAGAAGAAAAATAAAAGAAAACCACTTTTTGACTATAGAAACAAAACCTTTACCTTATGTCCATTTTTGAAATGGAATCCAAGCACAAGGCTACCACCATAGACTTTATTCTATTTAACTGAGTCACAGAACATGCTCACAGGTAAATGTGTAGCCAAGAAGTACTATACACAGCTGCCTGTTCATTTGCCTCATCAACAGATGAAAATCATAATGAAAGGCTGCTGTGTTTCTGCAGGTTTGTCTGTGATGCGGTGTACACCTTTCCCATACAGTTGAACAATGCTTTTTCTGCCCGAGTGTCACTCGGTATCTGTCTACATGGCTCTTGATATGGGACAGGCCAGTTTCAAGGATCCATGCTATGACCACTTGTGTTCTCCCACAATACAGATATAATTCAACTTTTAACCAGCTACAGTACATCTTAGTAGGCTTTCCCAGGTATTCACCCTAGATAGCATCTTTTAGTTACCAATACCTAACAGAAACAAAACAAAATTTGTTAATGGCTAATGTAGCAAAATAACTGCACCCTTTTCTGTGTTCCAGCTATTGCTTAAGAGGTATCAATTGTAGCTCTCATTCTTGCTTTATACTAGTAATAAAAGATACAGAAACGGCAATTAAAGAAACCACACTTTTAGCTATCTGCACCCTTTCTGAATGTGTAATATACACAAGCAGTGGCATCAATTTTACTTCCTCTCTAATTTTGAAACAGGCAGCAATTTTTACAGCTAAAGGAGAGACAGTTAAAATACTTTGATTTTTGTCTCTGTGGTACCATTTCAATCCTATGCTACTAAATCTCATTAATTTACAAAAAAATCACTATACTTCAGTGTGAAGTCATCTAGCTGTACTAAATAAAGTTGCATCTGAGATTTAAATTCTCTCTGCAGACCCTTGACTTCTTTGGGCTGCCTTGGGCATTGTATGGTGATGGAAACTATTAGTTCTTATACTGAGTGCAACAATTGGCATTTTGGCCTATAGAACGAGTCAAAGTAATTTCTTCCATGTTACGCATATACAGCAGCAACACTGAATTCACTCCACAGTATTTACTGTCCAGAGATCTAGGAAAGAAATTAGTGTTTTCTTGTTTTTTTGTTGTTGAGGGGGTTTGTTTGAAAGCTTTTTTTGGTGTTTTTTTGGTTTTGGGTGGGTTTTTTTGTTTTGTTTTTAAACTAAGGAAGACCCTCATTGCACCACACTCGGGATAGAAGTATCCCCACTGTCAGGAGTTAATCCCAAGGCATACACTGGTGAAGTACCATTTAATCCTGCAAGATACCTTTCTGAGCAGTGCAGACCTGGCCTTCTCTAACACCACACATGGAACTGTCTTTTCTCAGGTCTACACAGATGACTTCTTCAAATCAACAGCCAAAAGTTTAAAATTGAAACTGACAGAATGAATTATTTAGCAATTATTTACTTGCCCCAGAAGTTTGGAATCCCTATGACCTGTCAGCACTATTTCTAGCTAATAGTATACATTCCATGAAGTTACAAGAATACTGAAAGGCTAAAAAGTTAAAAAGCTTGGAGTTTGCACTTTTTTTTCAGATGAGGAATATATTTAAACCTTTACATTTTAACCAGAGTATACACACTTTCCATGAAAAATCTAGACCAAAGAAAATAAAGAAGCTAGGTTTGTCTTAAAAATGGGGAAGTACAAAACATAATCCCTTCAGCGCACAACAGAAGAACAGTTCTGTTGTACACCACTGTCCTCCTGCAGACAGTAGGGTGCAACAAGTCCTGCTAAAGATAGGCTTTGAGATGAACTAATGCCTCCATAGCTCTAGAAATAAGCGTTAAGAATTCAACCTTTTGTACTATGATGAATTCAACTATACTCTCGTCATTAGCATAGTTATTTTGGCTTAAAGTTTGGGGGGTTTTGTTGGTTGGTTTGAGAGGTTTATTTGGGTTTTTGGTTGGGTTTTTTTTTTAAGAAGAGAATCAAGTGTTGTGCTGACATACTGTGGGGTCTGAGTCCCCTTAAAACACAATGTCTTGTCAAGAAGCATGTTAAGACTTGCCACCTTGTGAACTTAAACCTTAATTCACATCATAGGAGCACCTGAGGAGCTGTTACACTGTATCCTACAAATATAACAACAGCACAGACTATGATGGATCAATAGCAAAGGCATCAAAGTAGTATGTATGGAAAATAATTACTGCGTGCTCAACATTGGTGTTTTAGAGCTTTAATCTCATTATTTATTTTTTTTTAACATTATTAAGTTCTGGTAGAAAATAACATGGATACCAGTTTAAAATGATAGCTATGACAAGAGATTTATAATGAAACAAAATATTCTGTGGTCCTTTACTAAATTTGCTCAATTATATTGCAGAGTTTCAAACGCACACTAATCCTTTGGTTAGAAGTTCACTCTACAAGAAATACTAATAAACATTTAGATATGATGACCTTCAAGGATGTCTCAACTCTAAAACTGACACATACGAAACAGCCTATTTACGTGTTTTTGAGAAGTGTCCTTTTTAGCTGTGAAATAAAACATTCTATATACTCCACCTAAATTTCTCAACTTTTTAACATTCATTTTTTAAAAAGCAATGAAGATGTAGATAGAAAAGGTAGAAATTGGTAGCATTTTTACCAATTTCTCCATGAAAACATGTATTAATAGTTGCTCAACATTCAGCTCCTTGCTCTAGTTTCCCTGTAGTTACAACAGCGATCTAGTACAGTAACTTTCCATTCTACCTTTAATATTTTACCACTAGTAAAGGTGACTTTTTGGCAATTGCTACAAAACAAGCAGTTAGGCAACGACAAGAATCAAATTAATTTCTCATTTTTGCTGTTTTATTTACATTATGCTAAAGTATGGGGTAGATATAATTATGGAGCAGAAATACTATTCGCCTGGAAAATGTGCATGCTGTCATTACAGGCTGGAAGTAATCATGAGATCTAGTAATACCTTTAGGAACAGAACAGAACACACTGTAGAGGAAACATTCTTCCTTTTAGAGGTAAAAGAGGAAAGTAGTTTGCAATATTGCAGATGTGCCAACAGCGACTAGTAAAATGAAGCAATTAAAGGAATGAAAAGATAAGAAGAGACCCACAAACCCTCCAGAAAGAGGACTGATCAGAAGGGTAGAACCCATGCCTCCACCTGACTGGACAAAATGCACTCAGAACTGTAATATCATGCATCTACATAAATTGTAGACTACACATAGTCTTAGATTCACCAGAAAAGAAAATTCAAAGTTAAGCAGGAAAGACCTACTAATAAAAGCAGGATAATAAGTTTAGAGCACCCTAACTTAGGGTCCAGTATTTACTTTTGAAACTGGGACCTTGTATTTTTTTTTCCCCAACAGTGCAACTAAAACTAAAATTCTAAGCCAAACTGTCATATACCCTCTCAGCAACAATAAGGCAACCAAGAAAAATAAGTACAACACTACATACAATCTACCAGTCACACCTCCTCAATTTTTTATTGATATTTTTGAACAAAAAAGATTAAAAGAATTTTTAAATCTCAAACTACAATACAAAAATAGGAGCACTTTATAAAAGAGCTTCCTATTTTTGAGTAGCTGTAGGAAAACACCAGTGTAGAACTATGGTTTTTAACTGACTATATTGTTAGATAAAAGTCTGGAATAAATTAAATTTATTTAAAGCAGCAATTCAGTACATTTCAGAAAAAAAAATAAGTACCAGAAGGCATTTACTACGCCAGATTAATGATATTAAATAGCTTACTAACATAACAGACTTTTAATTTATGTTGTGCTCATTTTGCCAACTTCTTCACTAAATACAGATGTTTTGTACTTTAAAACAAGGGACTTTTGTCCAAAGCAGACAGCCTACACAGTGTGTTGTAAAGTGCGATCTCAAGAGTTACATTAGTAAAACTGTTTTCATTAATATGCTGTGCATTTCAGTGGTTCTAGACTCATTATGCACCCACCCACCCCCTCTCGCCACCCCCAGACACATGGCTCTGAATCACATGAAAACATTGTATTGTAATATATAGTACCATTACAGCTTCTAATAATTCTGTCTGTCAGAGTTCAAATAACTATGTTTATTCCCCTTGTGAAATCAGCATTGTACACTCAAATCACCTGGCAATCTACCGTTTAACCTGAAACACTCAGCTTTAGTTTAACTACACAGTTGTGAGCTTTGCAATTATCTTCCACTGTTAACTGATTATCAATTAACTCAAAAGGTTTCTCAAATTATGATTTTGCTGAAGAAAGCAGAACACTTCATGGTCTAACTTAGGATTGTTAGGACTCAAAATGTCATTCTTTTTAGTAGCTAAAGAGAGTAACGTTAGCTTTATTTATAGCTTCCAGAAATATTCTACTCTGCTCACTGCAATGTCAGCTAATCATCTGATTGTTAGGATCTGACTTAAGCTATTTATTTTATTCGTGACATACCTGGAGCCACATGAAGTCTTTATTTCTTGCTTTTTTATATAACGTTTAAACTCTATAAATATATTCAATGTGTTAGCATTTCTGCTTTGGTCTTCTATAAATTAGGTTTGTATAACACAACATGACAAACAAAACTGCAGGAAAGTAAACACAGGGGGATTATTATTTATTTTTTTTTATTACCTGTTTCAATTTCCCAGATATAAACTGAATCATCTTCACATCCAACAATTAGCAGATTTTCAACAGGGTCAAATTTTATCTTCTTCACAGGAAACAGATGCTTTCTGGCATGTAAGAGACATACTCTCTTCTGAAGGTGTAAAATTGCTACTGAGTGATCACTGCACACGCAGCACACTATATTGTTGTCTTTTAACTGCAAAGCATAAAGAACTTCAGTTTCAATACTGTAACCCCAGTCATAACCATATCATTTGAACAAGCCTGGTAAAAGTTGCCCAGCGATTTCTATTCCAGAAAACACCCATTTTAGAAAACTCTGTTTTATTTCAGCCCACATCTCCAACTTGTTTTTAACAGGCTAGCTGTACAACTGATCTCCTGACAGGAAAACATATAATCTCCTCTGATTTTTCAAATTTTAAAAAAATATTAATTTTAATAACATTTATTCATAATACTTGGCTTATCAAAGCTGTAATTATATAACCAAATATAGAGTAAGTGTCATCCTAAAAGAGAAAGCAGTAAAAAAATTAACCTTTAAACCAAACTGCTGTTTTCATGATATAAAATTATGTCAGGTCTTATGACACAAAAGCCAAGAGCAATGTATTTCCAATGAAAAATTGGGTATGTTACAACTGCATTTCACATTCTATGGACCTGATTCAGCAAAGCATTCCTTTCCTGCAAGTAATTTTTGGTGACACATGAAGGAATTCACCCTTATGTACAAATTCAGCCCTGTAAAGAAAACCAAAACACCACCCAAACAGGCTTTAAATTCTAACTAGTTTCCAGAAAAAGGGCTAAAGGGAGCCTTACAAGCATTAAGAACCTAAGCCATTGCAAAACATCTTTTGAACTACTTCGTGTTGGCTCATAAGTGAGCTAAGTCAACCATAAGTATCAACTATGTCTTCACAGGCTTTCTAAGGAGAAAAAGATTAAAGCCCAGCCCCATGGAATACCATGGGGACAGAACGTGTTCATCAAAGTTTCATAGAGCATTCAGAGTACAGTAAGTCTTCTAATTTTTACTTCAAAATTCACTTAAAGAAAAACACCTGAAATTATTCCAGATCTCATAAACCACAAAAGCCTACATGCAATGGCTAACAAGGATGTGTCAGGAACCAAAATCAAGCATACAAATTTAGCTTACAATACTACTGGTCCAAATAATTTCTCACTATGTTCAAACCCCTAGCATAACCGATTACACTTTTCAACTTCAGAAGTTAGGAGATAATCAGAATAACATACAGATTGATAATCATGATATAAAAAGTGGCAAACAATGTCAAGTGCTTCAATATAATACATCATTGGTTTAGGATCATTTTTTCTGAATCACTGTAGGTATAACCCAACAAGAAATCAACCCCCTGAAATTAAAAGCAACTTTCAAGCAATACAATTAAGTGAATGTAAATTAAGGATAAAGTGCTGCAGGATAAAAGTATTGCCAGACAGATTTTTATCTCATATGTATATACACATACACACACGTATATAGACTTTTTTTTTTTTATACATTATTTGTTACACTTTCACTTACTCTGTAGTTTTCTGGAGATCGCAAGAGCTCTGTCACTGGACCAGATTGCAGACTAAATTGGTGTAAGATGTCTCCAGTAAATATATCCCAGCAGATCACGACAGAATCCTGGCCCCCTGATAACAGCCAGCTTGGATCAAATCTTACCGATTTATCATGAGGATAAAGTAAACAAGTGACTCTGCTACTATGACCATTCAGAACCTTATAAGGTAGATTATCTGGAACAAGATGATACATAAATTATTTCTGTTCCTTAAGAATAGGGGTTCTATATTTCAAAGTCTATATTTGCTGAAAGTCAGGCGACTCAAAAAATTAAATACAACAATCCTTTACATGAGGATCAAAGAAATTTGGACATGTTCTTAACAGGGAGGGCAAAGGTCTTCACTCTGAATTTCATCTACAGAGATTACTGTTTTTATTCCTTCAGCAGAATGACCTTTTAGAGGCAAAAATGACAAAGATGACTACTGCCCACATCATGAAATACCACATATCTCACTTCCAGGTGGCTCCATTCCAACAGCCATTCCAGGAGTCCTAACAGTGCAAAGTACCTTGGTAGTACTAAGCTGTGATCTAACATATCAGCTACAGAAGGAGAGAGGGCATCATAATCTTCCATTTTGCTCATTCTATCCCTGAGCGTCACACTTGTTTTTCAAAGAATTTTTACAGGGATCACTGAAGGGGATATCAGAAGTATGCAATCTTCCATGCTTGATTAAGATGAATTTGAACAAAAATTGTTAAAACTCACCTTTCACAAAAGAGATGTTTCCCAAAAGTCTTGCTCTTGCAGTTTTTAAACCTACTGTTACAAAAATTCTCCCATTTTCACATCCACACACAAGCTTATCAAGACTGGGTATGTATACAGAGGAACTGACAACTGCACTTTTGATTCCATCTTTAGATGCACAAAGATGATCAATAATGCCCTCTGACATTGAACGGTGTTTATCAAAGTTATCTTGAATACTCCATGTTGCTGTAATTGGGATCTCTAGGGGTGGGGGAAGAAAATCAGAAGTGTTTAGGAATTTTTTTTATTATTATTAAAAACCATAAACATCCAAAGCAAAATATATTTTTTCATCTCTTTATCATTTTCCTTAGCTATCCTTCCTGCAGCCTAAAGATGGAAAGTCAGCAGCTGCTATTCCAATATTAGATCACATCTCACTAAATCCTTTCTTTTATACTTCTCCATGAACAACCTTAAGCAGGCCCAGCTAAGAAAATTTTCATGACACATGGTAAAGGAACATTTATGGGCAGATGGTAAGGAAATTGGAACATTTATATGTTCAGTTCTGTGAAGATTTTCTAGACACTCGTCTTTGTTAGTGTCTCACTCCTAACTACAGGCAATCATCACACAATGAATGAATGAGCATCACCTTCTACTGTGAAAATATTTCCATGAGAATTTAAGTTTTCATTAAAATTGACTTGAAGACATCATTAAAAGGACTCTATCAAGGGCACGGAATTGCCAGACCTTTTGGCGAACCATCAAACGTTGACACAGGGACATCAGGAACATGCCACAAAGTGATTCTTCCTGAAGCTTCACCAGAAAAAAGAACCTTATAGAAAGGCTCCTTCCTTTCATTCACAAAGCCCATGACAAAAGGAAAACTCTGTCAAAACAAAAGGAAATAATTATTCTGATACAAATGAGCTGTTAAAGTAATGTAATAATTGCAAATTCAAAGGGTGTTTTTTTGTTTGTTTGTGGGGTTTTTTGGTTTTTTGTGGTGTGGGGTTTTTTTTTTTGTTGTTTTTACACCAAAAGCTGTAGAAACATAAAACAATGGTTGAATCCTCACCTGTCCCTAACTCCTGCTCTGACCAGGTCTACTCTGCTTGGTGCAAGCCTCTTGAAGATCACCTCTGCTTTACCAGTATGCTTGGCTAAGCCTACATCCCAAACGGAAAGTGGAATGGGAGGGCTCCCTAGGTTCACTGTCTCTAAATGGAGAATCTATCAATAGTATCACCAGTGATACTATTGAAAAATATGAAAAAAAGCAGCATAAGTACCAAGATCAGGCTGAGAAAGATGCAGTGAAAAACTGATAATCTTCACATTAAAAAAAAAAAAAAAAAAAAATCAGTAAAACTTCGATCATGATAGCTTAAATTGCTACAAATAACGAAAGGTAAGAATTATGCTTTTACATAGATAGGTAATAGTCTAAAACACCATCATTCAGTCATCTGGAAAGAGAACTACAGACGTACAATATAATTGATAAACAGACTTACTGACAGGTACCTAGTTTCATTTAGTCAATGCTAAAACTTATTACAGTGTATTTATCTTTAACAAACACCATGTTTCTATTCTCCCATGAAGACTAGAAGTCTGTAGGCTTTCTTTGTCCATAAGCGTAGCACCACAGATAATTCTATATTACCACATCAGTAACAACCAAACTACATGATAATCTACCAGTGACTTGCCAAGAACATCCTGCTTAGTTGTTACATAAACTTTGTTCTCAACTATTATAAAAACAGGTGAGATGTCTAAGGGGAAGCTTCTAATTGCTCAAAACTCCCACAGAAGTCAAGAAAAATAAACTCCAGGTATTTCTACACTAGTATATTAGAGTTTACACCAGGCATGTACTTTGGAAGTGTTTGTGTTGTGGAGTTATCTTGGAGCATCCAATCAGGATCATTTTTGCATGAAAGTAAACTGGGAAGATATGTGCAGGAGCACACAAAAACCCACACCAAAAAAACCCTACAGCACACCGTGTACTGTAGAAAGTGGGGATGAAAGGTCATCAGCACAAACAGGTTTGTTCCACACATCATCTTTACTTAGGTAGTGTACACAGATTGAATCTGTTTGCTCCTTCAAGATATTTTAATAACATCCCCATATGCTGGATATATCTTATTTACAACATTGAAGTTTGGGAGTAAATTCCACAATAAGTAACTGTACTGCAATGCAGTTCAGTTTATTATCTAAGAATGAAGATCAAGACAGATCACCACATTGGCAGTTTTGTTGTCTCACATATCTGTTAGTAGTAAGGTAAATATTAAAGCAGATATATTAGAAAAGGGCAGGTGATATTATTTCAAAAATGCATACATTTTGGGAGAAGCATGTATGAGCTTCCTACCACCACTACAACCCTATAATTTGCCAAGCCATGTGTTTTGGCTTTTTCTTTTCCTTCATGCTATCGGATCTTTTGGCATCCTTCAGCAGTTATCTGATTTTAGATCACAGCATTTGGGGGAAACACTGAATGGCTTGTGCTATTGCCCTTCAACTGAAAATTATATCTGTCAGGCTTCACAAGAGTATGCAACAAAAATACTTTCTAAGAGCCTATAGTTATCAACAGAAAGAAAAAAGAACACTGAAAAACCTTACACAGTCGTAGATTTGACAGTGTTTCTAGTCAGGTACAAGTAAAAATGTGTCTCTTGCATATTTTCAGAAACTGTTTAAAGACCTGTTTGAGGTCTCAGTCTCATGCATATATACATAAAACTAATGCAACTGCAGGCAGTGATTAAATCCATATCTTCCAATGATTACTGTTTCATAAACAGTATTAGTGATAAGATTTAGCAAGAAAACAAGAACCAAAGCTACAGAAAAAAAGTGTTATATTTGTTTTGGCTCCATTTTGCCAAAGTAAGAACCCCTGCCACTGATTTTTATTTTTTCCTACTTAATTCTAAGAAATTTTTTACTCGTTTAAATTAACTGTTTCTCCTTACCTATTTCTTTGTGGTCATACAAAGAATACTCAAAAAGTCAGTCAAGCTGCAGGTTTTCCAACATAGCTGAGCCCGCTTGTGCTACTTTGTCTAAGCAGTAACTTCTGTATTTGAAACTGGTATGATGTGCTTGGCTAAACATGAATTCTCAATCAGAAGTATAAAGATCACCTACTTTTTCAGCTTCCGCTTTTCTTGATCTTAGAGGCTTTTTCAAGTACAGGCCATGGCTCTGAAGTCATGTGTGTCTAATTTTATGCACTGTGGGTACTGTCAGTCTGCTCACCGTATTATGGATGAAGTGTCACATATTCAACCTCCTTTAATTTAGGATGGATACATACGGGAAGCAACGTATTTATGTAGCTACACCAAAACATGCATGTATTTCTTAACAAAACAAGAACTAAGCAACTTGCTTACATTTTGCTTGTGGGTTGGCTCTTTTGTTGTTCAGTTGGGTTTTTTTTTTTGTTTTGTTTTGTTTTTTTTTTTTTTTTACAGACGTGAAAGTAAAAGCTTCTAAAGCTATTTTAGACCACATAACTTAAAAAAAAGTTCTGAACTTTTTGCTAACATTAGAAAAAACATCACTTCAACAATTAGCCTATCTATAGTTGAAAGCACTGGAATCTTTTGCCACATGAAAAAAGTAAATATTGCTAGAATTTAAGACAAAAACATGTTATAAGCATCTGCAAGTTAAATAAAAATTTTAAAATGAAGGGAAGTCTTGCTCTTTGTTTTCATAGAACAATTAAATCTGTTGATGAATTCAACAATTTTTAGGCATCATTCAGGTAATTGCAAACAAATAATGAATGAATTTTTGAAGCTTACTGTAAACCTTCATGACTTTACCTTATTTTCCTTCACACCAGTAAAGCAGAGTAAATGAGGATAAACAGTTTCTTTCATCACTTTCCCATCAGCAGAATATATGCTTTTAGAAAGCCTACTGCATAATTTGAAAAAAAAAAAAAAGTTAAAAGCTTTAGAAAGTCATATTTTTTTAGAAAGCAGAACAGTAACATCCAAGATTCACAAGTTCAATTAGAAGTTACCAAATAAGTAATTACAAGCGACTTTTTGAAATCACAGCACCAGCTGCCCAAGTTCTACATGGCTAATCTTATTCCTATGTTCCCTGCTGTGTCAAACAAAGACTGAGGGCTGTCAAACTCAGAGTAAATCTTTGAGTGCCAAAGTGGTTTTGTTCTGGTTTTTGATCATTTGCAACATGCAGAGATTTTCCATAATAAACCTCCCAGAGTTCATCTTGTACCTGAACTTTTTGTGTGAATTTCCCATCTGAGCCCACCTGTTTAGCAGCTGGTAGATGTAACTGTGGCCATCTTCTGTCCAGATGATAAGTCTGTAAGCTGCTAGTACTTCTCCACCAGCAAAGCACTGACCACTTTTACAGAACTCAGTACAAAGCAAGGAGAAATCACAATAGTCATAGACCTAAGCTCAGAAAAACAATAAAATATAAACAAATAGTACTGGCACATTAGTTTTAATTCAAGCTGGTTTGGGCCAATGGATTAATAAATAGAACATTAGCTTGACTCTTTGTAGTTTGACTATGTCTTTTAAAGCCAAAGCAGTTTTCAACTATCAGACTACTGCAAAGTCAGAATCAAACCATGTATTTCAAAGACAAAGAAACTGCCAATAAAAGCAGCATTAGAGCCTTCTGTTACATTAGGACATTTTGGATGGGATTTAGCTTGGTTTGCTTTGTATTCATTATTATTATTTACTGGACTATTAATTTCCTGTGAAGAGATAGATAATGAGTTTAGCACTAATATGACATGGAAGACTTCAATAGAAGCAATAAATATTTCTGTCTGTATTCTTTAACAAGATGATCTGCTGGCATAATCACAGTACACATCTTAAAGATTACTTTTTCTGTTGTTCTTTGGGGAGCGGAGATTTCTTTTTCACAAATTAATTAAAAGCAAAGAACATACAATCCCCTTTACTTGCAAGAATTTTCATTTCCATTTCTAAAGCTGGTAAAAAAACTTATGCCTCGTTTGCTTCCTCTGACCTTCCCATTTTAAGCTGAAACAGGATATGACTAGGGCAACCTAGGATATTGTCTGCTTGTTCGTGTTCCTAGTGGCCTCATAGAGGGAGTATTCATAGCCATATTTTTATAGTTTATTCCAACATTGTGAGGAAATAGATTTCAGAATGAGAATTTCTACAAATTTCTTGTAGCTAATTACTATTAATTAGCTAATTTCTAGCTAATTTGCTCTATTTTCATTACTGCAGAATTAAGGAGCCACTCTAAACACAGATGTCAATCTCTGCTATGCTACATACCACATACTTTCTAATTCAGGACTAAGATCATCATAATTTGCTTTAAAGCTTTAAATTCATTGAAACAAACACTGGAAATCCAACATGACTTATGTATCTATAACAATACTTTAAACAGTAAAATTTAAGCATTCAAACGCAAATGGAGATATTACAAGAAACATGCACCTCTACAGAAAAACATCTAGAAATTAAAACAATGCATGTTACACATTTTTTCCCTGAAAAGCCTATCCATTCTATTGATGGAATTTCTTTATCAGTTTTTTTGTAGAAACTTTTTTTAAATAGCCCAGGAGAAATCTCAAGGATACCCTAAAATTGTATTATTCAAAGTTGACTCAGATGTACATGAAATTGCTGTCACTGCTGTCTGTCTGCCTGCCCTTCCATATCCCCCACCCCCACAGTGGTGTTTGGATCAGGTACATATGTTGCACTAATAGCTCAGGATTATTTTAAGAGGAATGTCATAACACTAGGAAAAAGAAATACAGCATTTTAACAGTAAAGTTCAGTTTAACTAAAATTTAAACTAATAATGGTTTCGGTAACTAGATGATGATTTTTTACATCTACAAGAAAATGTTATATAGTCTGGGGTCTTTAGTTTTGTTGGCTACTATTAGTGGAACTCAGGCTATTGGCCCTGAAGGAACAAAGGCCCCTGGGTTACTGAGGGCTTGCCAACTGTGATTACTTCTGTCATACTTAAACAGTTTTTGTGTATCTTTGTCTCCTTTTGAAATGCACTGTGCAGGGGACTATAATGCATCCAGTGCTCTAAAACTAATAATGTAATCCCCTTTCTAAAGCTGTCTAATACTGAAAGTAATCCCCTTTCTACCCAGCCAATTTCATGTTAAACTTTTAAAGCAGAAATACATTAATAAAAAATAAACACCTCATCTCAGTCAGGCAATTAAGATAAGTAGAGAAGGGATACAGCGCACTATTATATCTGACAATTAGTGAAAATTTTCATTAAGCTGAGGAGAAAAACAAGTATCTGCATGTAAAAGTCACATTAACTTTTCAAAATTATTAACAGAATTAAAATAAAGTATAATGCTCAATAATGTACCTGCCAGCATGTGGAGGACACAACTAGAAGGAGCCTTTCAGTGTAAGTACAAAACCGTACTGCTCGACAATTTATACAGTCCAGAGATTTTGATTCCTTCTCACACACACTTTGTCTCTCCTTTATAGCACATGGGAAGAAAGCCGTAAGATTTATTCTAGATATCTGAGCTTTTACTTTTGGATAGAAACAACCCACTGAAAACAACCCTGTTAACATACACTTTCAAAATGCAAAGCAACATATAATTCTTAATTAGAAGTGAGACAGAAAGACAGCAAAGTTCAAAGTAACATGTAAACAGAAGACATTCAGCATGGTTCAGACCTTGATCTCACTTAAAGAAGTGATAATGAATATGGAGAAGGATTAAAGGTAGGTCATAAATAGCATCTGCTGTAATGAATAACTGTTAAGTATTCTTCCGTCAAAAATATAGCTACAACAACCTATATACTGACAGTATCAGATTCAGAATGGCTAATGAATAGTCTGCTTTCCATCTCATCCTTGTTGCAACCAGGACAGTCTGAGACATATGGTGTTGTCATATGTCTTGTTTAAACTTAACAACTCTAAAATGTAGTAGAAAAGTAATTAATTTTCTTAGCTTTATATAGCTGAATGTACGGATGGTTTAAAAACATATGTTTTCACCCTTCTTGTGTGAATAACAGACTTCTCAAAGGCCATCATGCTCAAAATTATTATATTAGGATTATTTTTATTAATTATTGATTATATCACTGACATCCTCTGTTTTGTAAAGATACCAACAGTATCAAAACAACTCAAGGGAGAAGTATGCTGGTCATTGAATCATGGCTATCAAACCGCAAACCACTGTCTCACTACAACTTGCAGCTCTAATTCTGATTATATCCAACAGTATTTGTTAAAATACTGCTCTTTTAAATATAAAGTAGCCTGATTGTTACTAACTCTGCACTCCTCCCTTCCTAAAAGAAAGCCCCAGGCAGTTAAAGGATGGCACTGTATCATATATGCTTCTCTGATGTCTGTAATCAGTTGTTCCAGTCCCCAGAATTTCTACAGCATGATAGTATTTCTTCTCCTAGGAATGTTGAAAAAGACACCCACTTCACCCCACCCAAAAAAACCACTTCAGATAAACCAAAAGCACTAGTATGGTATCAACCTTGACACACTCTCCTGAGGGGCCCGATTCTACCCGTTAACAAGTAGTGCTGCAGCATGCGCTGCAGTTTATCGAGCAAGGCAGTAATCTATTACGGGTGTTCAGAGAAGATTGTTGACATTTTGCCATTTCTGTTGATGATTCATAGTACTCAGCTGTAAGACAGAGGTCCCTTTGTGAATCTAGCTCTCAGAGTTTAATTCAAACCCACTACATTGTATTCTAATTCTAACACTTCTGCATGTCAAGTGACAGCTGCTGAGAGTATCAACATGGAAAAGTTGGTACAGAATAGCATAGCTGAAGATGGAGAAATAGGGCTCTTAACATAGGAAGTCTTTCCCAAGTGAACACAGCATTGTAGAAACAGACAGAAGAAAATAAAGTCTAAAGGACCATTTTAAAGAAAGTAACAAGGGTGAAGAGGGAATACAAAGACTGATTTTGAGGAGCCTTAAGTTTAAAAGGACAGAGTGAAGGGGTTAAGAGAATTAACATTATCAGGACAAGAGGAAAGCATTACAACTTCAGCATCATGAAACACGGGAAGACAAGAAGCCTGGGCAAGAGACATTGCAGTTGTCAAGGCAAGAGCTGTCTAATAGCCCACCTGATTTAAAATAGTAACATGAGGGTGTGTTTTCAGAATTTTGTGACAAAATTAATCAATCTGTTTAATATATATCCAGAAGATTAATTTATTCATATTCTGCTTCGATGTATCCTTCACTTGAGAACACTACTACACGCAGTAGTTTGAATGTTGACATGTTTCACACCTCATACAAACTTACCTGTATGCTATTCAAAGACGAAGATAGGTCCCACACTTTAAGAACTCCGGTTACAGACATTGCAACCAATGAGTCTTCTGTGAAAAGTTAACAGTGAGACAGTCAACTTGAAACCAAGTTCAAACAGCACCTAATGCCAAAACAGAACCTTGGCATAGATGCTGCTGTTCTATACAGCACTAAAACATGGATTCTGCAGGACACTGTTTAGATGAAATATTAATTTTACACAAAAATAACTAATTGGTGTACAGAAAGACAAAACATGCAAGCAAGTAGTGAATAATTATTTCATCCAATCAGATACATTTTAATAGCAGGCATAGAACAGTGGGTTTGTGTCCTTTATTTCCCCAATATTACAAAATTAGTTTGTATTTATAGCCAAGAAATGAGCTGCTTGCAACCAGTGTAGAGGCTGCTTGTTTTTCTCTTTCAGAAACATTAAATGAGGCATGACCAGCATTAGGACTATTACAAACACCTCAAGCGCTGCCAATAAAATGTTAATATCTTGTACATAAGAACTCTGTAAAACATGATTGGATATTATATCTAGTAGGATTGTACTATGTATACAGAAGTATTTTATCACAATTTAATTGGCCTACATAAATACATCTACAATGTATACCTTGAATTCTTGCAGAGTGTACAATACACATACAATTTATCCAATCAGAAGACTGAGATGATGATAAAGTGTGAAGAACACCTAAAGTCTTAGCATCAATAATAAGAACATCTTGATATTCTCCACAACAAAGAAGCCAGCCTTCACCTGTCATTCGGAATGAGCAGTGGTAATACTGTACAAATGGAAAGAAGAGAGTCAGCATACAGAGCTACACAAATGGGCACACATTTTTCATATTATGCATGTCATACTTGGAATTATAATCAAAACTTATAGCATTACTGACTACTGCATATGCAAGACTACAGAATTTTGCTAGTGACACAAGTATTTCACATACATATATATCAATTTAACATAGGAATACAGCTTAGATGTGCTTCATACTGAAAGCAGTATCTGCCCTGCCCTAATACTAGAATTTTTAGAAGCAATCAAGGTGTTAACTTCCATTATAAATTGCTAAACAGTTTGAGACTTGTTTCTCCGAGAGGCCCTGTCTCTCTCCAAATACTTGATAAAGCTCCAGTTATCAAGGAGTACATAAAGATAAATAATTCAGGGGAAAATGCAGAAGATCCATAATAAATATTTTCATAATTTTCCATTATTTTCCAAGAAGAATTTCTGTTCCATGATGAGATAGTCTTCATTTCGACATTAAATGCTCCAGTGTCCAGAAGATTCATTCTTTCTCAACAATCATGTAGATACAAAAAGACACATAGCAAAGTACTATGGAACAGAGATGACAGCAGTGCAGAGTGACTATGAAGATTTCTTTTTTGCTGCATGTTTTATATACGCAAGGACATTTGCATTTTGTGTAAGATCTATCTGCAATTGTACACATAATTGCTATAAATGTATAAGCAGCAACCTCAAATGGAATTTACAAGTATGTACTATCCTTCAAGTTAAGAGAACAACCATGCAGTCAGAAGAAAATATCACAGACAGAAAATTCTGCCTTGTTTCCTACAAGTTCTTTGTACATTCAGTTTTGCTTAGATAATTCTTGGTCTATCAGTTAGCTAATTGAAGCCTGAAAACAAAAGAAGCATAAATAACTGGGAATAGGACAAGTATCTCCACAGATACTAGGAATTAGAGGCAGAAATACTTAGCAGTAGAAACTATTTGTAATTACTGTTACTCTTAAATTAGGCTAGACGTGGAAGATTTGTATACACAGTTAGTCCTCTGAGAAAATCCCACTCTGCTTAAGATCCACAAATAGTTAAGAGCTGACCCTGGTGTTAAACTTCATTTCAAACAGCAAATACTCAGTTTGCACTGCTTGACATCTGGCATTCATAGCTGAATCATGTATGCTGAACAAAAGGAACCTACTAGACCAGATAGGTTAGTAGTTTAATTAAAGTTTAAAACATTAACTAAAAATAAAGCAGGGATTTTAAATAGTGATGCTATCAAAAAATAAAAATCAGTGTGAACTAAGCCTTCTAGACAACAACATTCTGTAGGAAATTATATTCTCTCACGTACTATTACACCCCAAGCAATCATTTACCATGGAACAACAAAAAACCCTACAACAGACTAAAAAAAACCAAAAAAACTAGCTTAACAAAAAACCTCCATCCTCCAAAAAACCCTCACAAAAAGCCCAATTTATTACAAAGACCTAAAGGTTACATTTTAAGAATAGTTTTCCCTCCCAGCAACATTTGGTCTTCTTCCTAAGACCGTTTTCCTGTTACATGTTCCTATTTTCATTTAGCCATCTTGCCCAAGTTGTAGAACAAAAATAGTTATCTAGCCAAAGTTAGGTTTAGCTTACTTTTAATAGAGGAGAAGTAACAATTTCCTAAAAGCATTTGGTTTTCCTACTTGAAGGGTAAGAAAGAAGATTCTACCTCTGATCTCCACAAAAACGTACAGAGAATGTTAGATATTCAGCTAGGTCAGATCTGCCTCCTGTTCTGCAGAAGTCCCCCATAACTAACTATTAAAATCTAATTAAGCAATATCAAAAAGCAGATCATACCACACCTCTGTTACATTATAATTGAAGTTCTTTTGTGTATGCATATACTTGCACATGTAAAGAGAATATGCTTTAAACATAGGCACAAAAATTATATAACTTCTTTAACAGTCTATGCTTTTTTTAATATATACACACACATATGTAAAAACATTTATTAAGAAGTGTTTCTTCTATAATTTTTATTTGGTCATCTACCCAAGCTTTCTCTCTTCATCATTAACAACTACGTGTGAAGTCATCATGTCAACCAAAACAGTGTCATGAAAAACAGTGTTTCTTCTGGAAGCTTTAAAACATTTGGATTCTGAATTTGGCCACAGTTTGAGTCACAAGAGGTCCCAGATTTTCATCATTTGGAGGTTTAGTTCCACCCTAGACTTCCTCACTGAAGACAGACAGCATTGTAATTAACCTAGGAGCCCTGAGCTGCTTTTCTAATATATCCAGAAATGAGCCATCTCTCCGAATCAAATCCATATATGCTGGGCTACTCAATCATATACATACATGTATTTCAAACACACCCTCACACTCCAACATCTAGATGCCTAGTATACCTGGATACAGTTCAAAGCAGACACTTGAAATTATCTGAAGTAATACTTCAAGCAATTTGGCCTCTGAAAATAAGTGATCTGTCCTGAGTTCTGCAATGAATGAAAGTGTATCTTTCAAAGTAAGGCAGAGCAGCAGTCTTTTGGAGGTCAGTAGTCAGGCATCAAAACCTTTAAACGCTTGAAACAAAGACCTTCAGCAGATTGCGTCACAATGTTTGGCTAGACTGCTTTTACTTCTAAAAATACATCGCCATAAAGCCAGTATTAAACTTGTAGTTTCCACGCAATTTTAACACAGGACTAGAGTAAAGACAGTTTCACTTTGCTACCCAATGACCAAACCTTAAAATAAGTTAATTGATACTGCATTCCAAACATTTGCAGCTTAAAAAGAATCATTTTTATTTAATTACTTCAGGGGAACATAAGCCTCAGTTCTTTTCTTCGAAGGAAGTCAAAAAGGGAGAAATAAACATAAAACTACTTATATTGAAACCAGGGTTTCCCCCCCCCCCCCTCCTATTAAGCATGTTATGATCTATACATTTAAAATTGTATGTTTCTGAAATATATCATGTTAAAAAAAAGAAAAGCTCCTCTTGTAACGAACAAAGATATTCCACGAAAAGTAGCTATACTTACAGAGATGGCTGTATGCCTATAAGGAAGCTTTGCGTTCTCAATGCACTGTCCACTAGTGACATTCCAAACACACATCTCCCTGCCAAAGATAACTTCATATTATTCTCTGTCATTTCCACTCAATTGGCTGGAATAATTTTGTACCACCAATTTTTTCTTTAGTGGTGTACTTAAGTGCAGTCTGGTCGTTTATGTGGCTTTTTGTTACAGATTACTGGGTAAGAAATGTTGTGGTCATTAGCAGGGGATGACATACAGTATCTGCTTCTTTTTGTTTTGGCAATTACACCCTGCTGCCCTGCAACAAACCTGACTTTAAGGCCAGCTCTGGTCTACAACAAATTGTAGGTATACTGCCATTACAGCTCGTCAAGGCATCACTGTAACTATCTGTCATTGGAACTACATCCTTCTGAAAGTGATTCATTTCACTGAACTTAAACCACACGTTTTGAAAAACATAACGCATCTTCTGTCGCAGCAGACTTCAGTTTTTGAGACTTGAGAGGAACCTCAACTTCTTTTAAGAAGAAACAGTGCCACCATGAGGCTATTCCCGAAACCCGTTATTGAGACAGCACTTGCCGCCTGACAACGCAAATGACCACGCAACATTGTAGCTATGCTTAATTACATTTAAGGGTAATGTTTGTCAGAAACGCATTAACCAGTTTGCCCTATCTAGACGTTATTAAACATTCTATAGGACTAGAGTGCAACAGAAACATGATCAAATTAGATGATGTAAATGAGGTATGTTGTCACAGTTCAGCAATCAAATGTTAAACTTTGATACCTTCAGATTTTATTTAAACAGCAAACAGTATTTCCACAGTTGAAACAATCATTTTATGACTTCTGAAGTTACATTCCAAGATATCTTCTGTGTGAGGACTTATAATAAATTATTTTTCCCCAATCCGGTCTTTATCAGAAACACCGCTTAGTGATTTACATTTTTATCTACACGCTTTCACATTTTATGTTAATCTAAAAATATTACTTCATTTATATTTTTGAGCTGAGCAAGAACAGCGAAATTACACGTCTGTAACGTAGCATCAGAGTTGGTAGACCAAGAGCCATAACTTAAACAGAATGCTTATGCTGCACGTTAATTTCTCCTTGTCTATATCAGACTGACAATCAACTGCTTGAGCTACATTACAATGATACATGCATGCAAGCATGCACAAATGAGACCAAGAATATAGCTTCAGCTTCTGCATGTTGCACTGAATTTAGTGTGTGTACTAACAAGGAGAGATACCACATGCTGATAAACTTGTACTACAGCATTTACTATACACATGCATGGGAAATCAGTAAGAACTTCTGAATCATTACGGATTAATTTATAGATTTCCATATAAAAAGTACAAAAACCCCTGCTCAATACTCATCCTTCTGGGAAATGTCAGTTATACAAACACTGAAGAGATTATGAAGTGGGATGAGGGAAGAGTAACATCTTCCATACAATTCCTTCCACCCTCCATACAAGGAGATGGAGCCTTGAAAATGGCAGAAGTGAATGATTCTCAGGTCAGAAAATGCAGTTCAAACAATTCTGCATCTCCTGAAGATGAGGCACCCTATTTGTAATTATCTCAACTTCACGTTGCAACCTTCCAGGAATCGGTGATGGATGCTCTACCCTTATGTAATACAGATGAGAAGTCAGCAGTTAATTCAGTAAAAGTGAACATGTAAAGGGGCCAGAAGATCATTCAGTCCTACATATACACATTCCAAGCAACCCAAACAATCCCTTCAGAGGCAGAACCTTTTGGATGTGAACATCTTTCTGTATGGTATGTCTACACCAAACCCCCTGGTTTTTTTCTTAACACTTCACCCCAGCTTTTTCGAAATACAGTATCTTTTCACCCAGTATGATCTGGAAACAGTACTGCACTAACAGAACTTCAGAATTAAGATGAAAAAATAGTTTCACCTCTGAGCCCTTGAGCAGAATGTAGGAGGCCAATACAAAACTAACTCCATAGACTTCTTGTCCTCCTTTCTGCACATAACAACCTGAATTGTTCACCACTGTCTGAGCAGTGGGATAGTCCAACCTCTGAAGATTCAGAAGCCTGAATCAGTTTGTTCAAGTTATCCCATTCTTGTATACACATGATTGGAGAGAATCAAGAGATCCTAGCAGCTGGAAAGGATAAACAAGCCCCTTAGTAAGCAAGTAGTAGTCCTAAGGTGCTAAGAGGTTTTAACAGAGTTGTCCTGCTAATTGGAAAAGATGAACCCAAAATGAGAAGAGAATATTATTAAGCAGCAAGACAAAATTGTTTAAGGAAAGGCCTTAAGGAAGTAAAAAGTTAGCCCTAACTCCCTTCAGCAGCTGAAATCCTAAACAGATGGGCTTCAGACCCCAGCTAAAAAGATTATCAAATATTCAGAGAGAAAAAAAACTTGAATGCTAACCTAGCAGAGCTGTAGAAATTAGTTTGACTCAAGTGATGGGCCAAGTCACAACAGAGAAGAACTGCAATATCAGGAGCCCGTTAAAAGGATATACTCCAAAATAGCAAGTTAGATTTAAGCAAAGACAAGGAACATATATGCCTTTTATTCAAGGGCAGTCTTTTCTGTGCATCCATACATACTCACTGAGCAAGCATAACCTGGATCAGAGTACATTAGCCTCTTGCACTGATTCAATTCTCAAGGCTGAGCTCAGGAAGGAACAGAAAAAAGCATCACTATATTGAAAGGCTTCTGAACCTGCTGATTCTCTCCAATAGCCTGTTATTCTCCCTTTGAATGGGGCCTAGCTGACCCTCTGAACAATTAATTCTCCTGAATAACTGGATCCGTGAATCTGTCAAACCCTTCTGTTGTGCAAAAGATGAGCTCTTAGACTATTATATATAAGCAATACAGTCATTGTAAGTAGCTGCTATCCTTTTCATATCATAGAAGTAGATTAAAAACCTTGTGCCAAATGCAGAATCTGACCTACACCTGCCATACATTTCATGACTTTAGAAATGAATAATTGAATATTCAGTTACCTACCCATTTTCAGTAGCACTTACTACATATGGTTGTTTCTCAAACTCTCTTGCTTTTGCCAAACACGTTACAGAAGCAGTATGGCCAAAGAGAATTTCTTTAGAAGAAATCTAGGAGAATAATACAATCAATTAACTTAAACATAATATTTTCCATACAAGTTAAGGACATCTAAAAGCAAGAAAATTCTACTTGTAGATGTTTGAGTAATTGTCAATCTGCTTTATACTCTTAATGTTCTTCAGTCATGTTTCTGGAATGTATAAACATGTGGATGAATTATGCAGTTTGCATAAAGAGCAGCCTTTGTACTCACTGTAGCCTAAAAAGTGCACCTTCTGAAGAATTTATGGAGCACCAAATGTTATAAAACAGGCAATGTGCAGAATATCTCTGGCCTTCAGCATGTTGCAGAAGCAGTGGAGAAGAAGGGAAGTGATATAGCAAAGCTCTTAAGCATGTGTTTCATACAATGTGTTTAAGTAATCCCTTCGATTAGCTTCACTGCATGCAATGGTCTTAATGGTAAAAGGTAGCCCCATTAAAGCACAAACTAAAGTTTCAACCTGTATCTGAATGAGACAGCTAAATCCAAAAAGAATAGAACCAAAGTTCTAGAAATGCCGAATAAAAAAAGTGGAACTGTTTCGATTCTGTTCTATTCTCAGGAAAATAAATACAAAATTCAAAGCAACAATAATAATAATATGCCAAGAGGTCTGCAGCTTAATTATACCAACAATACACATGTCATCTTATTTCTTCCATCTTTCTACAAACGTTTTCATTACTAACCTCGTAGAAAGCTCTATTTTTATAAGTAATTGGGGTGGGTTTTTTGGGGTTTTTTTTCCCCCCTTAAAATGACAGGCCATGCTCAGCAATTGGTTAAAGAAAAAAAAGACTTTTCAAGATAGGAATCATGATGATTGTGCATGTTTACTTGCTGTTATTACTCACAGCACACCACCTCAAATTATAATCAGACCATGATAACCTATGAAAAATTTTCCAAAGTCTGCAAATAACTGGTTGCTCATATAGGCATTTCAACACTTCTTGCTTCATGAGCTTCCTGCAACAAATACCACACTACCTTTAAAACTTAATCTAAGTAAAGGAAAGTCTGGATTATCCCATTGTTAATAATGAAACATAAAACTCTTATCTGTCTACTTGGCAGACTGTAGCACAAGTCTGTAGTGGATACAAACCTTTAATTCTGATGAAAGATCCCAGAGACATATTTGTCCTTCTTGACTTCCCGTAACTATAGTCTGCTGGTCATCTGTAATCATAACAGCAGTGATGCTGTGAGAAGGAGCTATTTTCCCCCACACTGCCACAGCCTGTACTGACACCTTCATAGTCAGCACCTGAAAGCAGAAACAAGTCACAACAGTTCTCAGTAACATGAAACATAAGAAAAAACAAAAGGCAATTTAATAGAGATCTGAAAAGGGGAGCTACAAAATACTGCTGCAAAAATGTTGGTGAGGCACTAAAACATTTTCTAGCCGTTGCCAACATCACACTAACACTTTAAGGTAGCTATCCAGTGACAGCTTAAATATGCAGCAGGATAGTGATGTGCCACCATTTTAAATCTAGGCAGTACCAAGCAGAACCAGTTACCAGGGACCTGTAAGATCACAATGCTGAAATATCAGCAACAGGAGTTGTGTGCTGCACCATAAAACCTGGCTTAGGTCTGATGGGTCCACGTCACTGTCACCTTCTTCCTAATTTTGGTTCGTGGATATACCGTGCCTCCTCTATTGCCTCCAACCAGCAGTGCTGCTCATTCTCAGCAGCTAACTGCCAGAGCATGGAGATGGCACAGGAGCAAGTTGTCAATAAAGAGTCTGTCATTCCTTCCTAGGAGGATAACGCAAGAGAAAGAGGCAATAGGGCTGGAAGGAAACAACAGCTGGTGGGTCAGGGATGAAAAAAAACCCACACAAGGCCCAGAACAACAAAGCACTATACCCTACACTATCAGCTGACTAACTAGCACTATCCTACAGGTAAGACCCAGAAGAAAAGTGGAAGCAGAGTTGCAAGCTGGGAAACAGGGAAAGTAAACAGACCCTTTCTGCTGCTCAACTCATAAGTCCCTTGTCCAAAAAATGTATCATACAATAGATTTTAGTGACTGCTGCAAAAAAAATGATTTAACGGAATTTTCCAAAATGACTACTGGTCATTAGTTAGGTCAATACAGTTTCTTATGTACTGCATTTCCAGGAAGCTATTTCAGTGTCCATTCAAACACCAGTACTTAAAAAATACCCTAAAGCCCTCCTTATTAAAAAAGTTCTACTTTACTTGGTTTTAAATTTCATGCTTGTTCATTTTAAAACCACCTCTGCTTGCTGGCTGGATTTTGTACTTGTTTTGCTTCAAACGTTGAGAGGTGACTGAGAAAGCAGTTCTCTCAAGCCTTCTGTCACATTGTTTGCTGTTCAAACTCCCACATTCCTAAGTGTCTAACATATTTCTAGAGTATTCTCAACAATATCTTCAAAATGAAGAGTGATTAAGTATCTAACTATAAATAATTTGGCACTTAAACAGTCAACTCACCTAAAAACCCCGAACATTTATGCCCTGTTGTTAAGTCTTTCCAGGGGACCTAGTAACACATCCTACAAGTATGTCTCTTTTGGTTCAACTTACGTGAAAGGACTGGTTGCCGAAGACAGACACAGATGAGCAATACCTTTAGCATCAGTGTCTTTACATGAAAGAGCCCTACACTAAGCTGCCAGTGGTTACCTTAGCCAAGAAACTCCCATGTATACAAGTCAGCTGTATCAAAACTCCCAAAATAACTTGAATGTACAACATCCTCCAGCACTCCTCCCCTGTATCCTATGATGATCCATTTTTCCAGAAAGCCTGTAGAAATGCTTCTAAAGCTTCTGTTTACCTCCCTTCCCTTTCAGCTTTCTGGAGAAAATGAAAGAAGATTGCTGTCACCTGCTTCCAACTGTTGTCAGGGATGGAATGGTTATGAAGTTGACTTGTGCCTATGAAGCTGTGACTCTGAAAACTGAAATTCTCTTAAACTTCACTGAGGACAGTTTTGACTACCACCAGCATTCATGGAACAGACAGACAGCTGACAGATATTGAGCAACAGCAAAACTGGTTTTATTCATCAACATGTTATGCCCAAGCATGAATGAACAAGAAGAAACAGATTTTAAGCTAATCAGATGCATCATTGTCTAGCATCACTTAAATCAACATTTTATTTATTCTTTTCAAAATATTTTATGCCACCTACTTTTTATCCAAACAGCAATAATACATTGAAGTGATACTTCAGAGCAGCCACTAAGCAAAATTCACCTTTTAGAGAAACACAAAGCTCCTATTTGTGCTGGAGAAAGGGGAGACAACAGAACCCTTAGCACGTCCTTAGCAAAGATAATTAAAATCAAAGGGGTGTCAGTAACAGGGTGCTAGAACAGTGTGGTTGGGAGAGGCTAGCCAAAAGACATGACAGTAAAGCCAAAATCTTCTGAGAAGAGACAGGAACTGGGTAGAAGGAAATGCATGGCAGCAGATAACAGCCAGCCAAAGGAAGTAATACAAGAATGATGCAAAGCGACATGAAGAGCAGTTCCTGTAACAATTCAGAAAAGACCAAAGGACAGAAGCAGCCTTTTAAGCTAGCTTAAAGAAACTAATAGAAACCATCACTAAACCCAGCACAGCAACACCTGAAAGTAGGGACACAGACAAGAGACGACACAACAAAAGTATGAGTAGGGAAAATGTGGGCCTGCTGCTGAATGAGGTGGGTGCCCTGGTGATGAACACCACAGCGAAGTCAAAGTGAGGTGGGCTGAGAACTGGCTGAACGGCAGAGCTCGGGGGGCTGTGACCAGCGGCGCAGGGTCGCGCTGGAGGCCTGTGGCCAGCGGTGTCCCCAGGGGTCAGTGCTGGGCCCGGCCTTGTTCAACTCCTTCACCAGTGACCTGGGTGGAGGGGCAGAGCGCGCCCTCAGCACCTTTGCTGGTGACACCAAACGGGGAGGAGCGGCTGCCCCCCCAGAGGCTGCGCTGCCCTTCAGCGAGACCTGGGCAGGCTGGAGAGCTGGCGCACAGGGACACGGGGAAGTGCCACCAAGGCCAGCGTAGGGTCCTGCCCAGGGAGGGACAGCCCCACGCAGCAGCACAGGCTGGGGCTGCCCTGCTGGGGGGCAGCTCTGCGGGGAAGGGACTGGGCTGCTGGGGGACAGCAGGTTGCCCACGAGCCAACAGGTGTGGGGGGGTGACCCTCCCCTCTGCTCTGCCCTGGTGAGGCCGCAACTGGAGTGCCATGCCCAGTGCTGGTCTCCCCAGCTCAAGAGAGACAGGAGAGGGTCCAGTGAGGGGCTACAAAGATGATGAGGGGACTGGAGCGTCTCCCTTCTGAGGAAAGGCTGAGAGAGCTGGACCCGTTTAGCCTGGAGAAGGGAAGACTGAGGGGGCATCTTACCAATGCCTACACATAACTTAAGGATGTAAGTGTCAGGAGGATGAGGCCAGGCTCTTTTCAGTGGAGCCCAGCAACAAGGAGCACAAACTGAAACACAGGAAGCTCCATCTGAATATGAGGAAGAACTTCTTTCCTTTGAGGGTGACAGCACTGGAGCAGGCTGCCCAGAGAGGTTATGTGGCTCCTTCTCTGTAGATATTCAAAACCTGCCTAGACACAATTCTGTGCAACCTGCTCAAGGTGAACCTGCTTTAGTGGTAATTGGACTAAATTATGTCCAGAGGTCCCTTCCAACCCTGACCATTCTGTGAAGAGGTATGTTCGTTACTACTAATAAAAGCCTTAAGCAACATAGAACTAAAGGAATGTTCTTGCTGCCTGACAAGATCATGAGATGAAGGGCTGAAATGACTAGTGTGGTACATTATCAGGGTCCTGCCATACAACCTCAGCCAGAATTTCAAAGGCAGAGGAAGAAGAATATAGGAAAATTAATTGAAGTCAAGAGTTTATAAGGCTAAATCACACCTAGTTTCATTTTAAAGGTTTTTGTGGTCATATCACAAAATACTGTGGGATGTTACTTATCTCAGCTTTAGAATTTGACTTTTCTAAAACTTGATTTTTTAAAATATCTAGTAATATGAAGTATTATGCTTACTTATGAACATTGAAGTCCTTTTCTTTTCAGTTTATGCCCTGAAGAGAAAGTTGTTTTAGCCAAATACTAATGATGTGGTTTAGGTATCAGTTAAGCAACGAAAATTCACTGTTTTCTTAGGGCTTATAAAATGGTAGCTGCCAAGTTAACAGTTTGATAAGCCAAATCCTGAATCTTTAAAATGCATTTTCTTGCATATCATGTCGACGTTTATACTTGTATCGTAGGAGTGCTCAATTAGTGTAAAACACCATAAGGCAGCAGAATTCGGGTTTGTACTGCATTGAATAGAAAGTCATAAATTACTTTTTCTTCTAAAAGCAGCACAGAATCAAGATCGATACTCCTAGCAGAAGACCTACTGCTGAGCAAGGGATGAGTAACAGAGAACTCAGACAATCAACAGAAGTTAAAAACTGAACAAATGATAAAAATTGTAATGCATAGATGATCTATTTGCACACTTTTTTTTATATCCATGAAGGCCATGAATTAGTTAACAGCTACTACTAAGCAGAGAACATGGGTTATATAAGAGAATTAATTTAGACTTAAAAGTTACAATAATCTTTTGTACTTCTCCCTTTATATTATGACTGAAGCATAAGTTACATGGAAAACAGAAGGTATGTGATCCTCAGTGTTAATATAATAGTGTTTAACTTTTTTCCTCTAATTTCTTGGTGAACTTTTCTTTTTTAAGATACTTTGGTGCACAAGTACTTTGCATGAAAGCTTTCCTTCTAATACTATGACTTCCCTAGAAATACTGCATGCCCATATCCATATTTTGTATGAAGATATTTAGCTTCATCAAAGCTATTTAGTGATGTTGATGGCACCTAGAGCAAACTTTGTTAATGAAATCAACAGATATTTGTCAGACTGTTCCTTTAAAAAACAGGGAAAAACTATTTCCACAAAGTCAACTATTGCCCAAGGCACATCTGAGCTGCACATAGCTTATCAGCACATGTCAAATTCCTCCAGCTCTGCCCACTCAAGCATGCCTGATTTGCAGTATTAACCCATAATTCAACTTTAAATCAAGTTCCTCAGTCCAACTCCCCATTTCTCCCTGCTTAAAACCTTATTAAACTTTGTTTGTCCTGTCCTTATGATCACACCACCAAAAAGAACTCCCTCACGACTAAAAAATTTTTCTCTGTTCTTAGTTAAAACCATACCAGTTCATCCCATCACTAACTTACCATCACACCTCTACCATCCTGTCTAGTTCTATGATCAGTTTTCACAGGGAAACCACGCCACCAACCTCTGTTAACTTGGAAAATTATCTCAACTTGCACAGCTTTAAGGACTTTAGCAACTCTGGACCATTTGTACAGTATTAGTTTCACTTCGAAAGCTGAGTACAAAACCTTTTACTCTACAGTAGCAGTGAGGTATTTAAGGCTAGTGAAAAGCTTTAAAGGGCCAGAGAGCTGGAGACCTGACCTTGAATGCCTTTCTAAGTACAAATTAATGAAAGGGCTTTTCCTCACCACTCAGCTTTCTTGACTGGGACTGGTCATGAACTGAGTGAAATGAAAAAGGTCAGATTATACCATAATGAATCAGTGCCATAACAGCTCCATGTATGTTTTCCCCATAGAGCCCCAATTTCAATATAGTAAGCATAACTTGACTCTGCCTTCTCTACTGACCTTAAAAAAATATATAATATTTGTTAGCTTCCCTATTCGGCTTATCTCGGACCTTCCAATCACTGTCACATAATCACTACTTAACCTCAGGCACACATCCTTGTGCTGCATTTTCTCAAGATAAAAATTATAATCCTAATATAGGTGGCTTGGGTACCTATATGTTAGAATGGAAGAGTTGCTTAGGACTTGGGAGCATGCACACACACGTGCTCACAGTGATTTGAAGTGAAAAATCTGGGTTCTGTTTTGTCCCCACTGAAGTCTGCGGCTCACATTCCCTGTTGGTCCTTGTGTTTACATGCAGAGTCTGCTCAAAAGCATAAAGGAAGCTTTCCTGTATGAAACATGCTGAACGATATTAAGGAATCACATTCCTTGATAAAGAAAATACATACTCTGATTTTTAAATGAACTTAGAACTTACTAGTTCTCACATATATCAAGGTCCTTAAACCCAGGAACTGAACTCCCTAGATACCTACCCTCAAATAGGTCACATTAATAAAACACTGGTTATAACAGAAACCCTCTCCTCATAGTTACAGCCCGTAACAAAAGCTACCAAACAGGAATTTATAGCTTATTTATATAAGGAGAACAGACTTTGTACAACAAAAGATCACTCAACAGATAACAGTCAACTTGCCAAAAAAAGTTTCCTGAATTTATATTCATACTTATTTCATGTTTCCTATGCAGCCTGACCTATCGATACAAGATCAGTTGTACCAAAGTCCAGTTAAACATGTGGCAATCAGTGCAGTCCCAAAGAAGTTATAGAAACTGCCTTAGAGTCCTGAAAGCTTTAAAAGATGAACAGCATTTAACTGTTCATATTGTATTAAAAATACAAATATTAGAAAAAAAACAACAAGAAAACAAGATAATGGGCCAAAATTATTAAAAACAATTATTGGCAGGAGTAGCCATATATCTTCTCAGGCTAGCACAATTCTGTTTGCCCAGGCTACTTTATTTTACTTGTCCATCAAGAAAAATGTTACACACACACACCACCTTTAGATTCATCATTGTAGTAAAGTGTTCAGAAGTAAATTTTAGGCAAAGCCCAGCAGGTTTTCATGACAAATTCCTAAGGCTTGTGAGTTCCTAACCTACCCGATTCTCCAGTTCCTGTCTATTCTTTGGCTTTATCTGACATAGTCTCTCTTACGGTCAATATAAGAAAATAAAACTTCCATCAATATTTTTTGTACTGCTAATAAAAAATTAATTATTCTCCTTAAAAACAGCTTTGATGTGCAGTGTACTGATCCATTCTACCTTGCTTTCACAACTTTCTCAGTTTACTTTATGATGTACATATGGCACTCTGGTAATCCGCAAAGATATAACATTTCCCAAACTGAAAAATTATATTCACCCGCTCTCTACAACATACAAAAAGTCCATCTAGGAGGCAAGAATAATAAAATACATTTCATTTACAAAATACTTGATAGAAGTATCTACAGATACAGAAGTAACATAGTGCTGCCTTTGTAAGCCTACAGATGTACCACACTGATGCTCATGATGCTGTTCACAGGTTTGTTATTTAGCAAGTTGCTATTCAGAAGCCTATTGCATCCCTGAATCTGAAAATACAGGTCAACAATACTTTCAATTTGTGAAGCAGCGGGGTACACATGCATTTGTATAGGTGCATGCAATGGAATAAATTAGAAAAGAGAACTATGATGGTGAGAAAGACGCTCAACAGAGAAATGGAAATATTAAAGATAGAAGAGAGAAGGCAGGGTGTGTAATGTAGGAAAAGGAAAAAGATGACATAAAAGGCTAGGTAATTGAAAAGGGAATGACAACCAAAAATGAAAAAGAAAAGACAGAAAGACAAGACAAAGGTAAAAAAAAAAAAAGGAAAATATAATTCACTTTTCGCTATTAATGAAAGATTTATCAAGAGATTTTTTAAAAGATAATAAAAAATAATAATTAGCATATCATACAAAAGAACTAATAACTGGCTCCTTTAAGATACAGAGCCTGTGCTCTGTGAGTACAGCAGCAAAAATGTTCCTATATTGCAAATGTCTTAATATAGCTGATCAGATAGAGGCAACAATTAAAATACTCCCGTTATTAACATGTCTATCCTATGTCCCGCTTCCTTGTGTTTTAACACACTCTGCCAGAGCCCTCCGTATTCCACACCTTTTCCTCCTCTTTGCTTTTTGCAGCTCCATCCTGGAGAGCCTGCCTGCCTACCACTGCACTTCCAGTTTAAGATTTAATGGGACTTCCCTCAAGACCTGTCAGGGCTACACCCTAATCGGCCAGAGGAGTCACCGTTGAGTGACACCCAGTTCTCCCCTGGGGTGTGAATGTACTGCTTTTGCAGTCCAAGGGAGCAAGAGACTGGGACCAGGAATCAATACAAGCCATTTTAACTAGCAAGAACCACCTAGTAATACCTTGTTTGTATTTCGTGAACGAGTGACACAAGAAACACTTATTTCATTCCACACAATAATTCACCACAATCAGAAGGAGCACAGTAAGGGCAACACCATCTCCCAGCTGCTGATTACATCAAAGGTTTGCAGCACAAATTCAATTTTATGATGTTAATCTCAGCCTGCCACTCAGAAATTTTCTCCGAGGGATATGATTTTTCTCTGGATTTCATTTTAAGAATGATTTTCTTCTTCTACAATCAATAAAGATATGTTTTCATCAAAAGACTCTATCTTGGCAGAATTCAATTGGCCATCTCAAAATCTTTTGGTGACATAACATTAATTAAAATTGTTTATGTTGCACCTAAGCTGGAAAATGGGGCAGTGAAAACATCAGCAAGTCAGAACACAATGCTTTACACATTGTCATAAGGTACAGTAAAATAATCTTCAACTCCTTGAAGTTACTGTTTTACCCCACAAACTGCTACATTATTTTAAGTCTGCGAGAAAAGTGTAACACGATACTTTTGCTAAGCAGAAAAATTAAAAATGTGTGCAAAAAATATAAATTCCCACTTCCACTAGCATTAAAGGCTTTAATAACAATAACAATTGATGATATAATAGCTGTTTAAACATGTTAGACAATTCATATAAGCTAGCTAGCTTGGTTTTAAGTGAGATGTATCAAAGATCCTGTATATATACAAAGTTTATTTGAAAAAGAAATACATTATATAAGCGTGTTTGGAGCCATAAAAGATGTCTTTAAAATAAAAATAACCACATTTGGTTTTACTGTCTGAAATAGTGTCCCAACAACCTATCAACTACAAGAATAGTTATCTACAGGAAATTAAACTGTGCTTAAGCACTACACAGAACTGCATATATGTGAGTTATTTGCCACTTCCAAAGCCTGAAGCATACAAGTAATATCACTTAAGTCATCTTCAGTGGAGTTAATCATATTCGAATCTTGAAATGCTTTGCCAAAGCACAGCTTTAATCAAGGCTTGGGACAGTCACCCATCAATTCTTACAGAAAAGCACACATGGCAGGAGGGGCCATCAGTTTCTGCAGGATGTAAGCTTTGATTTCTACCAACTTAAAGACAGGCTTTAACCTTAGTTTTATATAAATTAAGTTATGCTGACCTTCATTGAAGGTAACAGTTTCCCACGTGAGAAAGTGCTGCTTCCTTATGCTATGTAAAGAGACAACCCTTACGTTTTCTTAATTAGAAATTGTCTTTTGAGCAGAGACATTTACATCCTTTAAAGAGTCAGTGATCCCAACATAATCCCATATGAATCACAAGGTCTGTTAAGGTGGTGTCAATTCTAAGTTTATGGCCTACATAACTTGAAAAGTGTAGAGAGTAATAAACTTTTAAGTCTGTGTCAAGACTTCCCATAGATGCAAGCAAAAGCCACATGTAATCCACAAAACCTCTGATCAACTTCCATCTTTATGAAATATCAGATTCTGTAACTAGCTATAATTAAGCCTACAGAATTCATTCTTATTTACAGTGCTTTAACACAAAAGACAAAATCTGGTAAGGTCAAGACACATGACACCTGAAGAAAAACTTACAAAAGTCTCAAACTGAGAGGCAGTGAATATGCACCAGACCTGTAAGCCACTCATTTTGTCTTCCGTAAGTGACCTTGAACTCATTTAAGAAAAAAACCCTGGCTGATCACAGAGGTAATGTTTTTGGTTCAGCTACACTGTACTCTGGAATATTTAAATAACAAACAAAATTGGAATCAGATCCTGGAAACAAAACAACTAAACATTTCAGCCTTTCATTTTTGGATAGTGATGTAATAATCACTAATCAGTGGTGTAATCAATTGCATCATACCAAGGATATCCAAACTTCTACAACAAGAACTCCTTATTTTTCCATTTTGCTCTTTGAATACTCTTAATTACCAAACAGGCCTCTATGCAGTGCTCTTTGCCATGGGGCATGCAGCTGTTTACTGTAAATGACTGAAAAATTTATTATGTATATGTATACACACAGAGAATCAAATCTGCTTAAATACGAAGACACTGCTCACTATGAGCCAGAACTGAAGTCCAAATCTGATTCAATACATTGCAATGCATGGATTGCACTTTTCGTTACAACAAACTTCTAATTTTAACACTTAAAAGCTTTTAATGAGAAAAACCTGCTGGTCATGTGATCAATCCTACCAACTGACACAAATCTTTTGATCAGAACTAGCTCACCGTGACAGCCATTTTTGCAATGACTATTCCTACAAGGTCATAGTTCTGTACCAGTGCCACTACTGATATGCTAAAATTACGTAATATATTAATAGGAACACTATTACTGTTCCTAGCAGTGACTAGAAAAGTTAATTGTAACAGAAACACAAGGCTCTAAGTGAGCCACCCTGATTAATTTCATAATTGAGCAAATCTCAAAAAATCTTGAACCAGAACTATTTTCTAGAGAAAACTGCTGTAAACCAGATTTATTTCTACCGTAAGGTTTTGCATCTACTCAGTAAGGCATCACTAAAGTAACACAACAGCATTTTCTCTAATAGTCTGAACTCTGACGTGTCCTCACATTACTGCTTTTCTCCAAGAAATCCAGTGAGTATAGTTCCACAACTGGTTGAATATACATATAATTCACTGGATTATCTTGGAAACACAAGTTTCAGGTATCTAACATCAGAGAGGTATCAAAGCTGAAACAGTAGATGATAAACATACAGGGGACCAAAAAAACCCCAACCAACTAAACCACAACAAAAAAAAAAACCAACTCTCAGAAACTGATGAAGTTTGCCCAAGTGAGAAAGAACAAACGTCACACCGGTTAAAAAGGCTCTGAAGAGCTTTGGGGTGCCCTGTATTACCGCTCCTCCAAGGCACAGCAAAGCCCAAACCCACCCTCAGCCGCTTCGCTGAGCGCCCGAGGAAGCGGAGGCCGAGGTCGCGGACCGGCTGCACAGTGCGGCCCCGGGCTTCCCACCGAGGAGCTGAGGCCAGGCCGCCCTCAGCCCGGCTCTGCTGGCGGGACAGGGGGGCTGGCAGCCCGCGGAGGAAGAACCGGGTACTGAGGCGAGCCGCGCCTGGAGCCCCGCTGCGGCACAGCCCCTTACCTCCAGCGGCTCCCGGGCGCCACGCGTAGGGGAAGGCCGGCCGGCGGCAACCAGAGCGCTGTGGTAGAGGGGAGCGGCCGGGGACGAGTTTTTATCCCGCTCGGAGACGGCTACACCCAGCCCTGCTCCCGCCCCGGCTGCCGGACGGCGGCCGCTTCTCAGCCTCCCCGCTCCTCAGCCTCCCGCCGCGGCCGGAGCACAGGGCGGCGCAGGCCGGTACGAGCCCGCCCGCGCCCCCGCGCCGCCCGCCCGCGCCTTCGCGCCTCGCGCAGCCCGCCCGCGCCTCGCGCTAGCGTTCCGCCCTGAGGGACCAGGATGAAAGCGTGAGGGGAAGCGGGAGCCAGAGGCCACAGCGCAGGGGAACTTCTCCGGGGGCCGCCCCGCTCAAGTACAGGGAGCTTCCTCGGGGGCCGCGCCGCTCTCCCCGCAGCAGAAACACCGTTCCCACCGGCGGGCGGCAGGCGGTGCCGCTGCTCCTAACGAGGGCCCGGGCGCGGCCGGCGCTCGCAGGCAGGTGTGGCGGGGTGGGGCCACCCTCCTGCCGGTGCGGCCCTGAGCGGCGGCTGCAGGCGGTGCCTGAGGGCAGCAGCGCCTGGGCGCGGTCTGAGGGGTGCGTTTCGTAACTTCGAGTATTTCTGTCTAAAAACAATAAATACGTTGCCGTGAGTGAGCACGGAAAGAAAAATAACCGCGATGCCTGTTTGTTCAATAGTTTGCCTTCCCTTTGCTCCGAGGTTAGCCATGGAGAAGCTGTTGGCCGTAAAGATTCTGGTGAGGAGCTGGGCCAAGCTGGTTGTATAGTGCACACGTAAGTCCGTCTTAACTGCTGGAATACTTAGAGCTGCAAGCAAAATTATAAGCACTGTCATTATAAAAAAGTTACATTCTCTAAAACCATTACTTCCTAAATTTGTTTGCCTGATGCTTTTTTGAAATGCGTAGGGAGTTGTAAGGATGTTGAGAGATTTATTTTTAGTGTCCGTGGTTCCTTTATTTTAATATAACAAGTATGGTAGTTAAAGTATGTGGGTTTTATTTTAGTGTTATTGAGTTCACATTTCCACTAAGACTATTTCCCTGAGGCATCTGCTTTGAGGTAATCAGTAATACTCTAAAATGTATTCATGTAATTATAGTCTGCATCTAATAAGCTCTATTAGCATTTTAGAGGTAAGTGAAGGGGGGAGGGGGGAGCATGTGTAGTTTGTAAGCTTCTGAAACAATTTTTTCCAAAATTTTTGGTTTTGTTATAGCAGTTGTAGTTCAGATTTCTGACGACTTTTTTTTTTTTTGTTAATGCACTAAAATAAAAACCTTTCAAGATGAGACTACTTAATCAGTTTCACTTTATGACAGACAAGTTATAAAACTTGAAAGTAGAACTTTAACGGGAACGGGGACGTTTGCTCAGATTACATCAGGCCCAGTGAAAAACACTGAAATATGGTATCTTAGGTGAAAGCTCACAACAGTACCGCTTTTATGGGCTGGCTTCTGGGGTTTTGGTAGTAATCACGTTGAAAGCTAAATAAGATGATGCAAGTCAAATTACTTGGAGAACCATAATATTATTTTTCTCAGAAAAGGTGAACACTGGCCCTTTTAAATCAATAGTGATACCTGAAACTGCGGCTAAAGTTTTTGTAAGTCAAAAGGTGCTTATCCCGAAAGTGAAGTAACTGCATGAGACCAAGTAACCTAACAGATAAACTAGATATTGCTCTTGCTTTTTGGCACTTCATGTGAATTGTGAATTCTGCCTGTGAACCTAAATAAATGATTTTGACAGCTTCTCCTTAATCATCGATACATGGAGGTTTCCATAAGCAAAACTGTCACATACGTTTTAGCACAATTTGACGCAATGGGAAGGTCACTCCAAAGACCTGAATTGCATCTCATGCTCAGAGAGGGTCATGAAACTATGTGATTTCTATTTTGTCTTTGAAAACCGTATTTGTTACCTTGGTAAAAAGAAATCATTCCATAAAAGTAGTACACATATTAATACCATACCATTTAAATATATTTACAGATGCACGTTAAAAACACTGGTTATGAAAGCTATACATATTATATATACTACTTACATATCCAGATACTAAGAGCTATCCCTCAAAACCAAGTGGTTTTGGTTCATTCCCTGTCTCTACAATGTGTTGTGTTTAAAAAGACAAAAGAGATAGCTTTTCATCTGCTGTAAATGATAAAAGTTTTAATATCAGGTGGCTGTGGTAGCATCCCAAATTATATCTTTTTTGGTTTTTTTAAAGAACTGGTCCTACCTAAAGCTAAAACCTTCTGTACCTTGTACAATATGTGTAAAGTTTTCATTTTAATAATTCATTTTGGAAAGACGGATTGAACTGCTATAGAGCTAAAATAGGTAAATCATTAAGATAGCATTTTTACAGCTGTGGCTTAACACAAATTATATTTTTTCTGCACTAGTTTAATAGGGGTGACGTCAAATAGGATTTAACTTTGCTTAAAAATAACTGGTTTTTCAACATGAATTTGAAAATGTTGTGGCAAAGGCAACACCTGTACAGGAAGATAAAATTACAAAGGTTAAGCGTATCTATTTCCCTGTTTTGTGGCACTGGTTCTTAGCAAGGATCTGCATTATGGGAAAAACAGAATAAACGTAGACTTATCAACTTACTTGCTATATCAGCTGAGTCTGCATCTGAAAAGAAACTGTAAGAATTACCTTGGCTCAGAATACTTTTTATTAATAACTTCTAATGTTTGTAGAATATTCTTGAATTTAAATCTGTAGTGAATCATAGTCCAGGTTAAATGTATGAAAAGTTGAAATATCACAACCAACAACTGGTAAGGAAAGGGAGAATCTGCACAGAGAGAAGTAATTAAAACTGGTCACGTGCTTGAGCTCAAGAAAGATCACTTCATTCTGCTGGGAAAAAAAGGTATGTCCTGGACTGTGGGATCTCCACACAGGAGGCAAGGGCAGTTCACAAGTGCGTATGTACACAAAGGGAAAGGGTGTAGATGGTGAATGATGTAGGCATGGGAAGAATCTGTTCTGAAGGAAATAGACGTCTTTTCAAAAGCGAACTTTCTGCATCAAAGCTAGTGTCATCAGTTGCTAGTTGTATTTGGTGTTACTTTCACATGCTTTTACGGAAGGTTTGCATTCTAATTCTAGTTTTCCTAATTTTTGGTCTGACATGCAGACCACTTATGTCATTCTATCCAGACATAGTTGTTCGTAACAGAAGGGGTAAAATGAGGTTTTGTGAAGTACTTTTCAGATTCTTTTGTTGAAGAGGATTTATTTTAGTTTAGTTGAGCTAGTGCTAGATTCAGAAATGCCATGTTGCATTGCAGACTTCAGTACTGGCCTACTTGAAGATACTGTGTGGCTGATTTCCCCTCTGTGGGTTTTTTTACCCTTATGTGTAATTTAACAATAAGGAGATTTACTTCCTTTATGAAAAGCCTTGAAATCTATTAATGAAAAGTACTTTAAAAAAAGCTTTTATGAATGTAAAAAGCTGGGTCTGTTTGTTATGATCTGGGGTTGTATAGGTACGTGTATACATTAGTTTCTCACTAAAAATAGTGTTGGCTCGCTAACTTATTAACCATTCAGACCATATAATAATTTCTATTTCTATTGTGATTGTGGTCATCCAATAATTAATTTCTCCAACTTTCTTCAGCTCCTTTTAAAGATTTCCCTCTTTATCTGGATGGGTAGCAAAGTAACTTCAATAAACGAAAACATTTATCTGGCCTCAATTAGCAATCGAGGCATGTTCTTGAGATGAGTAAGAGCAATTAGTGGTTAACAACATTGTTGACAGATGTCACATACTGAAATATGAAACAGCATTAGCTTAGATTACATTAGGGGATAGTTGTCAAGTACTGAGAATTTATTGTATTATCTTATGTATAATGTGATGAAATATTGATGAAAAAATGTCATATTTCATGTCAATGGAGCTATTGTTTTGCAAAGATAAACTATGGGTATGTTCAGCATTGGATATACTTCTGAAAACTTAAGAATACTGTTGATTAAAACAGTTCCTCTATGAGGCCAAATGCAATTTCACAAATTGCTATCAGTTGAAAGGGCGAGATAAGTCTATACTTGTTACATCCTGGAATAAAAGCAAGGCCGTGTTTGTTGATACAGAATTCCATCTCCTAATTCTTACTGGATCTGTAAACTGTACTTTATTGCCTTTTTTCTCTCAGAAATTAATAATGCTTTAGCTTTTAGGGTCAGCAATAAGGTAGTTTCACAATATCATTAATTTTTAAATATGAGTAGTAAGTACGGGTTTGCTTATTTACGATGATAAAAGGTCTGTATTATACCCTGTGAGACGCTAGAGGGAGCAAAGGGAAAACAGGGAGGAAAGTTAAATCCTATTAACTGCTTAATTTTGCTCAGAATGCGAAAATGTGATTTGTTATTGCTGTACTGCAGTTTACGTTTTAAGCCTGTAGAAGTAACCTTCTCGTTTTGTCCTTCTCACATTTTTAAAGACTTTTTCCCTGCTATAATGACTTACTTCACACTTTTGCCTTGCAAGTTCTGCATAAAATGGGTTTAGGTTTTGTTGTTTATGCTTTTCTGAGGAAAAGTGTGAAATAGTAAATTATATTTTAAAGGAGAAAAAGATAGAGTAATTTTTTGTAATTTTTACCAATTTTACAATTCCTGTTATGGTTTAACCCAACAGGCAGGTAAACACCACACAGCTACTTATCCGCTTTCTGCCCCCCGACCCCCCCAAGTAGGATGGGGGAAAGAATTGGGGGAAAAGAGTAAAATTCATGGGCTGAGGCAAAGATGGTTTAATTGGACAGAAAAGGAAGGGAAAATAATAATAATAATCATAATGATAAAAGAATTGGAATATACAAAACAAGTGATGCACGATGCAATTGCTCACCACGTGCTGACCAATGCCCACCCAGTTCCTCAACTGCAGCCCCTGGCCAGCTTTGCCCCTAGTTTATATACTGAGTGTGATGTCACATTGTATGGAATAGTCCTTCGGCCAGTTTGGGTCAGCTGTCCGGGCTGTGTCTCCTCCTGGCTTCTTGTGTCCCCCTGTCCCCCCCAACCTATTTGGTGTTGGGGTGGTGTGAGAAGCTGAAATGCCCTTGACTTAGTGTAAAAACTACTTAGCAACAACTAAAATGCCAGCATGTTATCAACATTATTCTCATCCTAAATCCAAACCAGAGCATTATACCAGCTACTAGGAAGAAAATTAACTCTATTCCAGTGCAAACAAGGACAATTCCTCATAATAAGCATCATGACCACACCTTTTCCAGTATTCTTCCTCCTGTAAGACCATTAAACATAGGCAATTATAGCAGTTATACTTGTTTCTAGGAGTTCCTTGCTTCTTACTTTTGTGGGACATGAAAATCCAGGAGAATGACATTACCTATTCTGTCTTTCTACAGAAGCAGGATAGGAAATATATGGGTTTCTGGTAGATCTGTATTTAATGTGGTTTTATGTATAAAGTGATTTAAAAAAAAAAGGCTGAGAGTGCTGAGCTATTACACATATTTTAGAAACATTCATTTAAGCACTTCCTACATGTTCATTAAACTGAGATACAGGAAATAAAGGTATCTCATACTTCTTAGTTTCCACTATTGTTCCATGGCTTTTCTTGAATGCAAGTATTTAAGTGAGCTGAAGAAAAGATTTAGAAGCATGGATACAGAGCTTGTGCAGATTAAAGGTAATCATTAGGTGTCCCGGGAATGGAGAGGTTTTGAAAGGATTAAGAAAAAGCACATTAAATTTGCAGCATATGTAACTCATTGTAGACCCATAAGATTACCAGGGCTGACTGGTTAGAAAACTGCTAAATCACAGAGTAGTGAAACTAAGACTGTTAGTCTGTTTGCTTAGAAACGTGTTTCTTTTGTTTAAGGGTGGAGGTGAAGTAGTTACTGAGCCTTGACTAGTTTCTTGGTAGGGGCTTTATTCTGCCACTTTTATTTTGCATGTAGAGCAAGTTCAGTGACACCAAGGCCATCTGGGTCCAAGCACTCCACTAAATCAGAAATTCAGAGAGATGATGGGATGAGTACAAATGTACATGATGAAAATTGGCTTGTGATCTATGTTTAGGAAGACATACAGAAGCCAAGTAACAAATCTGGTGCATAAGATGAATAATATTGAATGTTCTGAAGAAAAAAAATCAAGGTATGTTTTCTAAATACTAGATAATGTTTACTGTTCATGTGTGTATTTGAAGCAAGAAAAAAGGGACAAAATTCTTTTGTCATCTCATACTTTTCATGTGTACTATGAAGTACAGTTCTGTGTTTTAGTACTTTTTTGGGTAAAGTCAAATGTGTACTGTGCTGTGTTTTGAGATAAATAAGATCCGAAAAAATCTGAAGTTCATTTGGAAATGAGAAATCATTGCTGTTTTCCAGAGCAAATCAGACTCGAGCCACTAGGTGTCTCTAAATGTAAAATAAAAGTAGTCAAGAAGGCAGCTAAGGCTACGTAAGAACTTATGGAACAGAAGTGCAAGGGGCTGGAAAACATTTCCTTTCGTAAGGAACAAACCTGCACTTTTAACGATTGGTTACTGAGTAGAAATGTTTTGTCCTCTGATGGCTAAGTTTCTTTTGAAACTTATTCCTTCTTAATTATAATGAGCACAATTTAATATTTGTGTGACAGCAAGCAATTTCACACAGGTTCTGTCACTATTACAAATATGACAGAATGTGAGTCTATGACAAGTTGTTTGTGTTAAAACTTCAGGATTTTTTTAATTGCTGAAGCTTGACCTTTCACTGCAGGTTTGGAGATTACTAACAAATAGCTATTTCAATAAAACATTTATCTATGTACTTGGTTAATGACATGTAACATTTTGAAGGAGAGCCCTTCCTTTGTTTCCTGTTGGAAGAGGGTAAATGGAGTGCACTGAACTCATTTATCAAGGTGATTCTTGTGAAGCCCAGAACACATCACCTACTATCCCTAGCCACAGTTGTGCCTATCTTTTGGAGACAAGGACAAAACTGATCTAATTTGTAGTTCCTATCTTCAATATTGCTCATAGTTTCTCAGGGTCAAAAACAGCTGATTGGTTTTCTGCTTATCCTGTTGCTTTCATGATGTATCTCTTGATAGCATATTTTGTTACAGAGGTCATTATTTCTATCTTTTATCACTTATGGAGTCTACTGAAAATTAGAGTATACACCTGAGAATGCAGAATCTATATTTCTGAAAGGTAGAAATGAACTCCTTGGAAAAACTGATATTTTGGGGGGTGGTTTGGTTTTTTTTTTGCTTTCCCAGTTGAATTCCTTCTCGTTGGTTTCAGCTTCCTGTGTTGTTATGATCACAATAATGAGAATACCTGTTTCTCTTTGAATTTGGTCTGAAGAGTGTGCAATTTTGTCCCATAATAGACAAAAATCTTCTCCCATTAGCTTTCAATTTAAGCCAATGATTGACTTCAAGGGGAAGGCAAAACCCAGTTTATCTCCTAGTCTACTGAGGTGACTGGCATATTTCTTCATGTGCTAGTATAAGGAGATACTTAAGAATGTTGATCAGCTGAAAATTTCACTCACTACATTAATTTGCAAAGGAGCAAATTCCTTTTCTTCTCAAGGGAAGAATTTCAGAAGGTAGATAGTTAAAATGTCAGTGTTCCATGGCCAAAAGTTCTTTCAAAACGTACATGGGTCAGCATATAAGTAGTCAAGAAAAGCTGGCTTCATAATGTTCACATATAGAGATGTAAGGGGTTGCAAGAAAACTGCTCCTACACTATATTTGTAATATCAATAGAAATTTGCCTAATCCCCCTCAGTTTATTTTTTAATATTTTCTAACTAAGATATCTAAACCCAGTAATGGACTCTGTTTTCATTTCCCTGTGAAAGTTGAGAAGTTATATTCCACATGTTTTTGCAATCAGTATTCAAATGTGCTCTGTTCCTTGTTTTCCTCTCACAAGATATTATATTAAAATCTATGAGTTCGTGACCATAGTTGTTGCCTTACAAGTATCCTGTGGAAGAGGAACTTCCTGAGAAGAACAATATGTAGTTTTAATGCCAAGGGGGTAAATCATCAGACTGAAATCTCCTTGCTTTTGATGAATTAACTGAAAGATGCTGTCAGGCTTCAATTTGCTAATGTATGCTACATAAATTCATATAAAGAAAGAGAAGTTAAAAAAAAGCAGATTCTCACTAAAACATAAATATGTAAGCTCACAATTGAAAAGAATAATCTCCTCCTTAGATCAGTTGAGCATTTAGATTGAAAAATAATTACATGTATTTTCTGGAAGCAGAGTACTCAACAGTGTCAGGTATCAGATGACACATCCTTAATAACAAATTGTACCTCATTACTTTGACTCCACTTTTTTCAATAGGCGAGAGTATCTGCAGTTCTCATATAGTTTAGAGAAAAATGCAATGTAAGAAAAATCTTGTTACTTTTTCAATGCCTTTCTAAATTCTTGATTCTGCATATAGATCTCCAATGTTGGAACCTTTTAAATTTAGTCAAGTTATTGGACTGAAATGTAATATCAGGCATTAAATAAGAAATGGTGTTACAGAAAAGGGAAAACATTGGGGAAGGCGTGACTAAGTAATAGGGTAATTGCCTGAGGTACTGAAACTATCAGTTTGTGAAACGTGCATGTTGTACGGCGGCTTTGACTCTTACACCCTTTAGCCAAACACCATCTTGACAGCTTGTTCCAGCTCAGTGCTTTTCATTATTCTTTTGCTAAATATAATAAATGCCCTTTCCAAGTGGAAGAGCATTTGGCCATGCTCTGTTCTCAGTCCACATGACCTTCTGCCTATATTCATGTATACTCAACATATTTTTTACTGTCTTTTCCAGTTGCATATGTAAGAAACAGTCATAACATCACAGCAAAGTAGATGAACCCCAGTGAATGCTGTTTCTGCTGGATTTCAAGGATTCAAGGAGAAAATCAATATTCCATATCAAGGGTCCTGATATTTGAGAAGGTGAGTGAAGAAAAGGAAGAGGAGACAAGTTAACAGAATTTCAGAAAGATAGAGATGCAGCTGTGTAACTTTGACTCATGCTAAAGTATACTTGTGACTCTATTTACTGAACATTGTCAGCAGTGATTAGATTTTTGTTCCAAGTAAATATTTTTCCATTTGACCCAAATGCACACTTGGGATCAGATTCTCAGGCAGTGTACCAGGCTAGCTCTGTTAACTTCAGTGGAACCCCATTGCTTGCATAAGGTGAAAACCAGGCTCCAAGACTCAGATTGCTGTGGGAGACTTGTTCAGAATAAATAGAATTCAGAAGAGAGACATGCAAATATATTAATATAAAACACAAGACCAAAAAGTAGTATCTTAACAACTTCACATGACATAGTACCATGTTCCTAAAGCATCATAAGTACTAGACACTTTGCGTGGGGAATAAAAATTCAAGACTACGCACAATATGTAGAGTGGCTGTAGAGTTTCATTAAATCCTGCGCTGCATTTTCTTCAATGTCACACTTAACAGATTTTTGACATTGTGAGCTACCACAGAATGACAAGGAAGGAACTGCTGTAGATCATGTAGTCCAACATCCCTGCCTAAAGACAGGGTCAGCAAGAAGAGGTTGCCCAGGACTGTGTTCAGTCAGGTTTTGAGTATCTCCAAGGACAAAGATTCCACATCCTCTCTGAACAACCTGTTCAAGTGTTAAACTACCCTCACAGTAAAAATGAGTTTTCTTATGTTCAGGTGAAACTATGAGTTTCAATTTGTGCCCATTGCCTCTTCACAACTATATTGTTATTAGGCAACAATAAGAAGAGTCAGTCTTGTTTACACCCTCCCATCAGGTATTTACAAACACCAATAAACCCACCCCACCTCCCCAAATTTTCTTTTATCCAGGCTAAACAGTTTTAGGTCTCACCTCTCTTTTGAGATACGGCTATCATTCGGACCCCAGTTTCTCGGAACTACAGACAGCCAATCCTGAACTCAGACATATGCATTCCCCTCTGCTCCAGGGAAACTCCCTACTTGAATTTAAGACCTAAGACCAAAGGCTACAATTATAATATGATAGAGAACAAAACATTTAAAAAGTAAAATATTACATGCCTGTGGAAATATATATATAATAATAACCACAACTGAAAACCAAAGAAAAAAACCCCAGTATTAACATGAACGAGTAGTCATAAACACCACAGTTTTTATAATTATTTCAACATTTTGAGTATTGTAAAATATTTTAACATTGTATGAAAATATTTATTGTCCAGTGAAGTGCTGCAGTAGAATTAGAAATTAACGAAGTATATTAAAATTCAGCTTTTCTTTTTATGCAATATTTAGTCACACTTTATTTTAGAAAATGAAGCTTACTTATGGTTATCTATAGATAATACAATAAAATGAGTATGTGAGTCTGTTAAAAGAATAATAAAACCCTTCTGTATACCATTTCAGATGCTTTGCAAATATTAAAGTTTAAGAACTCCCAAAGTATGTTCTTAATAAAATAGTTCCACTGAATTTATTATTGCTGGCAAAGATCACATTCAGAAATGTGTTTAGACTAGAGACAGCTGCATGCAGCAGATAGAAGCTGAGGAAATGAGTGAGGAAACAGTTGTAAAATTTCTCCTTTCCATCTCAGTGTGTATGAGGGAGAAAGAATTCATTGTTGGTCTTTCACTGCTCTGTCAATTGGCTGGCTTTCCTCCATGTGAAACCTGGGAGGAGCGTGCAGGAAAAGTGAAACACACTTGCAGTGAGGAAACAGGAGGAAAAGAGTAATACAGTCTTCAAGGCAAATGAATTTTTTTGCATTTGTAAAACAACTTTAATTCAAATTTATGTTCTTTAAAATATTTTTCTACTGGAATGGAACTTCTCTCTGTAAAAGGTAGGTTTTTCTTATCACACAAGCTCCTTCACTAATGCGACAAAAGTTTAGTAGGTGTCTATAAAAATCAACTTCATAGACTGCAGATGTGCATCGTTCATTTTAATCGATGGGAATATTTCTTGCATTACTTCTTTCAAGGGAAGTCAGGTAGGTGCAGTGTGTAAATTCTGCACACTTGCAGTGCAGTGTAACTGCTGCAGTGTTTGGATGCTGCTGGTGGCTTAGCGACAGTTTGGGCTCTCCCCTTTTGCGCTGAAAGTGAAAGCTTTCTCAGTGTGAGGCGTGGTGGAATTATTCAGACTGTCAGATAGACATTCTGCAAATACAATGCAATTCCATAGAATGCTTAGGGCTGTCTAGGGATAGATGAAAAAAAGAATAAGGCAAAGGAAGGTAGGTGAAGTTAGGCGAGTGGGACGGGCATTGGAAAACAATAGTAAGCTTTGGGAACCTTTGCACTGTAAAGTTGTGGCCTCAAGGTTTTGTTTTATTGGCACTTACTAGTTCCTAAGTATAGCAATGAAATATATGATATACATGAGTATATTCTTAAAGGAGGTTTGATTTTTGTAGGACTGCAGTGATGTTTCATTCAAATTGAATTGAACCCTTATGTGCATTGATATGGTAGGAAAATTTAAAGAATAATTAATTATATTGTTTAAAAGTCTAAATTCAATGAACTTTAGTAGTCAGACACTGGATACAAAACGGTGACCAGGTTGGATTTTCTTAATTATGATGACTATCTGAATCACAATCCCATTAGCTTCAGGGCATTTTTCATTAATGAAAGGGATACCATAGCATGGAACTTCAGGCTGTTGAACAAAGTTAGGATTTGAAATATTCACTTTTTAATTGATAAGGTGTTTACTGCAGTATGTCTTTTCTAATAGTCAAAATAAATACAATGTAATAAAGGATTCTTTGTAAGGTGATCGAAGCTACTTTAGGTTACTTGAAGTCTGTGAGCCGTCTGTGAGCCTTCTGTGACTGTTATTGAAAAGCATTTTGAACTAGCGCTATGAGGTGATGGATAGTATACTGCCCTTCCTGGTCATCTGGTATCCATTATGCCCTTTGTGTTGTATCCATCTATTTACTAAGTTTCTGTAACTGCAAAGACTTTCCACATGTTTTCTTTCCCAAGGAATTCAGAATAATCATACTATCTCACCACAATGGTGCTTGATTTTCTTTAAGAGTACTTGCTTTCATTTTTGATTGAAGTTTTTTATACCACAGAAATCCCTTTCTGTGGTATTTTTTTCCCCATAAAATTTATGACAAGCATTGTTAAGGTATTGTCTGAATATGTTTGTTGTTTTTTTTTTTTAATAGTGAAAAAAGGAAGGTTGGATAAAGCAGCTGGTAAGTCTGATTTACCTTTTAATTTCTGCTTGAACGTATTTATTTCTTGGGCATGCATGTGTGTATCACACTAAAGAATCATTCAGGCCTGGGACTACTTGAATGCATTTCGTCAACAGCTCAGTACAAAACAAATGAGGAAAGAATTTAAAAATACACATAGATTTTAAAGATCAAATTAACAAACAAGACTGTGGCCTCAGACTGTGTAATTTTGAGAGACAATAATTAGTAACTGAAACTAGTGGCTTTTAAAGGATATTTCCACTAAAAATAGTTTTTACACAGTTTGATGACCTAAATGGGTCAGCAGTCAAGAGAAATTATTTTTTATATAAAGAGAGTGCAGGATGTTAGTTTCAGCAGGGCAGGGAGAAAATGGTTTCTGAATTTTCCCAGTGAGGAAATACAGATGGGAAATACTAATAGACCATTATAGAGATCAGGTATAGGCCCTGGGCAATAAATGTGAACAAAACCAAGCTGCCCAGGACACTGTAAGTCTGCCCCCAGGACCAAGATTTAGCCAGAGTGGGAAAGAAAATCCAAACTCAGCCAGAGGTTTCTCACACATAGGTGGACTATAAACTTGGGGCCTTCAAGATCTTTGTGATTACTAGTTCTTAGGAGAAGCTGGTAACAACCTGACCAATGTGGCAAAATTTGCCAGTAGATGTCTGGCTAACACATTTAAGTAACCTCTGCAAATCATTTATATCTATCTTGATTAAAGAAAGGTAACCTGAAATAGCACAGGTTAAGCTTCTTTCTGGGAACATGATGCTTCTAACTGTCTGTGAGGCAGTCATCATCGTGGGCTGTGACGTATATGTATGAAGTATAGACTGGACATTCGTCTTTCATTGAAATCCTTATGCAATGAGACAAATGGTCTGCAGGGCTCAGCAAATCTTATATTTTGTTGGTGCTCAAAAGAGGTGATAATTTACAAAAAAATATGATCAAACAATTATTTGATGAAAGTTAAGACTTTTTAATCTTCTTTGAATGCTGTTGAAGATGTGTTAATGCCGTAAGTAATGGCAATAGAGTTTGAGTGGTGTATCCTCTGATAATTGGTCATGTTTTCTTGGGCAGAAAATCATTTAAGTGGTGACTAAGAGCAGTATTGAGATTCCTGCATGTTTCTCAAAACTCTGGGATTCTCCTGTGGTTAATTTACTACTTTGTGGAAGCTGCCATGAAGTTGCTGTGCTCTGTTTTGGGTGGAAAGCTGAAGATATGAGTAAAAGGATAGCCTGCCGTTTTTGTTTTCACAAAAAGTTAAAAGGCAGATGACAAGGTTCCAGGCAAGGCAATGATAATGCAGGCAGTCTGAAATTTCTTTAGTTTTTGTGCTAGAAAAGGAGCTGGGGAAAGATAGATGATTTGGTTTGATCACCTGGCATTAGACATAGGAACATGACATTTTCACATGTGAAAGAAATTAAGGAGTTAAATATAAAGATAATAGAAAAATATAAAGATAATAGAACAATGAAACAGATTACCACTAAAAATATGTCTTAAGAAGTATCTTGTCATTTATGGCTTCACTTAAGGAAGATAAGTTTTATTTTGGGGGGAGGTTGGTGGTTGTATTTTTGATTTAAATGTAAATACAGATCTGGGTGCTCAAAATAGCTAAACGCTGGAGGTTGCTATTTTTCAGCCAAGTGATTTAATGGAAATTCTTCTGAAAATTTCTCAACCCTTGAGTTGCAAGCCTCCAAACTGCAAATAAATTATGCAACTACAAAACATTTTGCAAATTTTGCGATTTGTTTGCCTCAGTTACACAGAACGAACAATAGGATGGTATGTGAATCATGCATTGTTGACACAATTTCTTACAAGTAAGTCAACATTCTTCTAAATCTGTATTGACTTTGTCAATTTTTTTCAGTGTAAGGACAAAGAGGTATGTTTGAGAAGACTGGTGCACTGAATTACAGAAAATAGATAACATTGATCACTGTTGTGTTTTTTTTTATTGAAAAGAATAGTTCCCATTACATAACATTCTTTTGTCAAACATTATCTTCAGCCCTAATCGATAAGATCTACATACAGGATGTACAGAATTAACTCTTCTCCTTCGCACTTTTTCTTAACTGCAGTGTAATTTGATGCAACCTATTCAAAGCCTATTGTGGACAGTGACAGCTTCCCTCCAGCTCGGGCTTGTTGATTGACGGGGGGCTAATACACACAGCTCAAAAATGGCTTCTGTTCTTGCCTACATTTCATATGTATATTTTGGCAGTAGTTCTATTAAAAAAGAAAAAGTATCTTTTTTTTTTTTTTTTTTAAACCATATGTCAGTGTTGATCCTTATGTGGGATGCTGGAGGCTAATGACATGCATGCAAGCTGAGAAGCTTTTCTGCACAGCCACATTTATCAAGATGATATAATATGCCGTTTGGTGCCTTAGTTCCTGTGTGAGGCCCTAAAGCGTAGAGCTTTCCCTTAGTTCTTTTGCTTTTTCCTGTCATTGATATCTTCAAGCACTTTGATTTAAAAAAAAAAAAAAAAAAAAAATTTTTTTTTGCTGATTAGGTCCAATTTTACGAATATACTCTGAGTACAAAAATGTTTGAGTTCATCTGGGACTGCATCTGAAACCCATTTTGCTGCTGCATTTATAGACAAAACTAGATTCACATACAAACACAAGACTGAATCCCAAGTCTGTGGCCTTGTCCTAATTGGAAATTACAGCCTATTAGCCAGTCACCAACATTATACCAACTGAACAGCAAACAAAATAATAATTTGCAGAAAGGGAGGGTGTACTTGTTTCATGCAAGATCTGTCAGGGAGATTGACAAATAATCTGAGAAACCATGTCTGGAAGCTGATCCTTAAAATACTTGCTCACATTTAGGATTATGTTGTCTCCCACTTGCAATGGACAGAGATTTTCCTGTCCCATTAAAATGACTAAGAATTTCCTTGTTCAAAGCCATGTATTTGAACCACACCTCTGACTGTTTTGTATGGAGCGCGTTAAACCCCTGCTACCATGAAGCTGAATGTTTCCAGCTTCTAGGAAGAAATAAAGTGGGTTTTAATGTACTGGTTGTTTCTTTTTCAGATGCATTCAAAACCTATGTTGTTTTAAAAGTCCAAAATTTAAAAAGCACTACAATAGACAGAAGGGGAAGTGAACCTTGCTGGGAACAGGACTTCATGTTGTAAGTAATAAGGTATTCTTATCAGTTGGTTTTGTTGTATCTTTGCTGCATTTGGATAGTTAGAGAAATTAATAAAATCTGAGACCATGGGCAGACTGCAAAAGTGAGAAAAAAATGTCCAGCTCAGAGAAAAAATGCCAGGTTAGCTCTAAGGAACAGAACAAAAGTTAATTTTGCAAGCCATGTGCAGATCAAAGCTAGCAGTCAAGGGGAAGATGATATTTTTCTCCAGTATCTTTAATTTCCTGTGATGTTTTAGGAATACAGGAACGAGGAGAACTCAAATTGATCCTCATGCAACTTGTTTTTTGTTTTACTCAATTTCCTTTCAGTATGACTGATATTTTACACATTCATTTATCTACTTAACTACCTATGTAGGTAGATAATATCTACCTATCAATATCAGGTCAATAATAACTGCCAGTTATTATTGACACGTACTGTTTCTCACTTCTGTCTGCAGACCTTTGTCTGCTTCCCACAATTCTCCATCTTGTTATTCCGTCTTTGTTCTCTTTTCTCTAGAGCCTTATATATAACTCACTGGTCAGGAGGGTCCAAATACTTATATACTGACTGACATTCAGAGGAAACCTGCTTTCAAGTCTCAATTTAAAAGCCGATAAAACCAACAAATATGTAAACTCATTAGATGCTGAGATAGTATGTTAATCTCTACTATTTTTGGTCCCTCCTTCCTCCCTGCGCAAATCTTTCTCTGCCATCACATCCTCTTTGTAGAAATATAGATTTTGTTACTAAGGTCTAGAGTTGGCAGAAATATTTTTACAGAATTAAACATTTGATTGGTTTTAGTTACTTTTATGAAAAATGTCCTTTTTACAATTCTGGGTTTTTTTTCTAATCCAAATATTTTAATATTTTGCCAGAAGAATTAGTTCTTATGAATCACTTTTCCATACTTTCTGGTTATCAAAACACATAAATATCTTTTGACAGGATCTACATGTGCTGAAACTGACATTTTGATTGAAATACCTCCCCCATTTAATTTTATTCTGTATTGAAAACAGCATTTCTAAAACCTGCATTTTTTTTTCTACATAGAACTTTCATGTAAATTAGTTGTATTTCGCAGTGCTCTTAATTTTATTTAAGGGTTTCACCTTCATCACCATTTTTTCCTAAAGTTATTAATTGAATTTGGATTTTTTTTTTTTTTGGTGTCATGCAACTGATTTCTTAGACAACTGTAGCAGACTACTGGTTTGCTTAACTGAAGACTGTGAGTGACTGAAGAGCCTGTTATATTAAGCCAACATATATATAGCTTGTTTACATGACATTTTATGGCTCGATGTAATGACTTATCAAAGAAGTTTTCAGAATTTCTAACCATATAAAAGTAATCTTCATCTGGAGCTAATTTCTCCTCCACTCCCCAGTCATCAGGCTTCTCTAGCAGACTGTTCAGAGCCACAGCCTAAATTATCCAAACAGGAGGATTGTATCTGTCTTTGAAAATGCAAAGGAAAATCAAGATTGATAGCTAGCCCTTTTAAATACCATTCTTATACTGCAGCTTTGACTTGTAGAAAAGATTGTCATGTTTCAGTGTAGAGGAATCATTTCTGTATGACAATACTGTGTTAATTTTTATTTTTTTTTGCACTTTGCTGATCCAGATATAATAGTTCTATGAAACATTGGACATGGATTGGATGAGAATGTAATAGTGTATCAGGAAACGGATCAATTAAATTTCAGCATTTGCCCTGTTACCTTTAGTGCAGGAGGCAATTTAAAAATCCTTTTAAAGTGAGTGTGTGAAACCTATACTCTAAATTTTCTTGAGGAATGTGTTAAAGTATTAATAACTTTGCTCTGCTGCTGTATAAATGCTTTGCTTTTAATCATATTGTATGCAAATGAGTGTTCCATGAGCAGTTTATTAGGATTATTTTCTTAGTTTGCAATTTAAATGTTACCAAAGAATATTAAACCACACAAATGTGTGAGACTGCTTGTAGCTCCATCTGCTGCCTACTCAATTATACAACACAGCAGACTTTTAAAAGGTATTATAAATAAGCGTTTAGAAATATATTTATGTAGACTTTTACAAGTCATACTGTAATTCATTTTCTTAAAGGTGCTCTCTCCACCTATGCCTGTAAAACATCTGTTCCATTACACACAGATATAACCAGCCTGCGTTTTAAAAATTACATGGTTTAAGCTTTCAATATGCAGTTTCACTGTTCAGTTAGTGCAACAGTTTTAAAGTTGGGGTCCAAAAGTACCAAAAGATAAGGAATTGCAATCTGCCTTCCAAAACATATTTGTAAAAGGAGAAGCTGAAGAAAACAAAAATTCACTGTATCTATTCAACTGCATGAGGACAGTGGAAAAATAGATATTGAGGCAGCCAACATAATGTTTTTTGAGAGCCATGTGATGAGTTCAGTATCAGTCTCGGGAGTGGCACGCATTGCCCTTCTCAGAATTCACTTGTCCTTTTCCTGGTAAATTTAAGTACACAATAATTCACTGTGGTACACCACACAAATCAGTTGAAGATTAGTTTTAGTACTTCAAAATTGATTCGGTCAAATGGAGATTACATACAATCAGTCACAGAAGACACACCAATCCCTAGTTTATTATATTGTTCATATTTACAGAACTGACCCGTAGCTGCTTATAGTAATACATAAAAAAATGCCAGACATTCCATGAGGAAATAACTTCTCTCTTAATTTTAGTTCAATGTCAAAGGTAAGTTATATGGCCTGGCAAAATTTTGTTCTAAATTCTTGCAAAATAAGGTTGTGGTATGGTATTTTTTTGATCAAAACCAGCTAGTAACAAAATGCATGCATGCTATAAGTAGAATTTACAGAGCCTGGATCTGCAGCTCTTCATGTTGAGAGCTGTTTTCCCACTGCATTTTTGTTGTGTAGTGCATCTTCTTGATTCTAAGGAAGGGAACAAGCTCCAAATGTTTTTTTACACCTGGTCTCCTTACAATGAAAACAAGAAACTGGTTTGATTTCCTGTAGTAAATGGTCTGACACTTTCTTCCTCTAGATTTTTGTGAGGGAAGATGGAATTTTGCCCATACCATTATAGATCATTCTTACCTGATGGTCCATGTTGATTGACAGTGTGTGCCATCATAGCTGACATTGCTGACTCTTACTGTTTCGTTGAAAATGTTCCTCTGAGTTTTATGTTTGAAAGCCTGATCGCTTTTGTGGATTCCAGTTTTACCGAAAAGAACTCTCCTGACAAAAGTCTAGCTATATTATACTACTGCTGCACCTAACCAGTTAGCTACAGTGGAACCTGAGAATGTAGGTTCTTCAGGGCTGTCCTGAGACCAGTGTCTTGCAGAGGCAACTAAGGAATTCCATATGTGGAAGGTGCTCAGAAGAACCTAAAGCTGAACTAAAGGCTTTTCATGGTCCTGGTTTCTTCCTGGGTTATATCCAGGAAGGGCCAAGTCTTGTAGCAAAGTAAAGCTATTGACAACTGGGACTTCTGTGCCGTGTTTCCAGCAGAACTGTCCTCATCACTTTGTAAAAGCAATTGTGAGCAATGAGACTCGGCTTGTCCTGTCTAACCTTTGTGTCATGCCTTGCTATCTGGCATTTTATGAGAGTACTGAAAACAAAACACCTCTGTATCTGCTGTAAGTCACTAACCCAAGTTACAATAGATTACTGAGCGGTTGAGACTGCATTGTCAGTTTAATGATTTGTGTATTCATTGTCTTTAGTGAAATCTGTGCTGATGGAAAGGGCTTCATTATAGAGCTGTGGAAGAAAGGCTTGCTCTGGGATAGCATTTTAGGAGTTTTATGGATTCCCCTTGCGACTGTGAAATATGCAACAGATGTAAGTTGACTTTCTGTGGAAATATAAAACAATGAGTAACATCCAACCAATTTCTCATTCTTAGCCAAATACTGTAATGTCATTTAGGATCAATGTATATTTCTATCTCATTTGTTTCGGTCTGTAATACTGAGGTATAATGCACGTGTGACTCTCAACATGGCAACTGATATGTGTTAGTCATATATCCTGGAGAAATTGCTTATACTGAGTCAGGTATAATTCGTTAAGTGGGTTAGAGTTCATCTGCACTCATGAATTATTAGGGAGGCAGGGACAGTTTGGTTTACGTGATTAGACTGAGGGAGTTTCAGATTGAGGTTCCTAGCCTGGCTCTTCGTTGTGTGGCCTTGGATATCTTTTATTAAAATGGGCAAAATACTGTTGTTTTGTCTTTCAAGAGAATCGGTCATTGTCTCAAAGAGGAAAAGAGAAATTTGCCCAGTAGTACTATGGAGGTAATTAATAATACAATGAGCATGTAGAGAAGGATGAGTGGAGAAATCGGGTCAGCCCAAGAGTTGTCATGTATCCACCATAGTCATAGTTAGCCACCAGAACGAGCATGCTTGCTCTCAGTAGGCTAGAAAATAAAGAAAAAAGGTTTCTGGGAGTGTGGAAATACTGCAGCAATCTGCAAGTGCTGCAGAATTGTCTGAAATGGGAAAAGTAAGAGGTACCTTGTTCTAATACTCCACAATCCTCTCATTCATAAATGGACTTTCCCACTTGCAGTCCATGGAGTCTATTTTTAAGAAAGTGATTCTGAATTAGAGGAGATGATTTTAATATTTGTAAATAAAATTAAGTTTGTCTTCTTTAAATTTTTTATAAAATAAAAAAGGCAATTGATGTTGAGATAAGGGAGGGAGAATGAGGAAACTTCTTCCCACACTATCTGCCATCAGTCTCTATAGCTATTTCTTTATAGAAACTAATAAATATTCATGTATACATTGAACTGACATTGCAATTATTCTACTCGGAGAATGGAAGCAGGGGAAGAAAGTAATTCCTGCCTAAATTAGATGTTCTGTATCACAGCTGCCAAGCGCCATTTCAGACCCCAAGGCAAGTTGTTTTGGTCTGGTACCCTAGCTGTTGTTCAGTTAAACTTGCTGACACAGAGGCTGTGGCTTAACAGTAAATACTGAAACTTTAAATAAACAAAGATACAAGAGTAGAGATTGTTTTGTGCTTTCCTCAGACCCTCTAAGCTTTCATTTATAATTAGGCCGCTGTGGAACTTTCCTATTTATTCATCCTGCTCATCATAAACCTGCAGCTCTGCTCTGGGCTTTATGACTCAGAAATAACCTATAAGGGAGCGTTCCTTCAGAAACTCTTTTTTGGCTTGGTTATTAGCATATATTGATTGCCTCAGTCTTGCTAGAATGTACTTGTTTGGCACCAGTTCAAAGGGGAACTGGAAAATCTCAGTTAAGAGTAATTTTCAATATTCATATTTCTTGAATCTTAATCATCTGACCATCTTAATGTATATTTGCCTATACTGTAGAGCAAATATTTTATTACTTTGATTTCCATGCCTTTGAGAAAACTTGATGAAGTACTAACTACTATTTACATAAACAAAAGTTGAAAGAGTCTGGAATGGATCCTAAGCCTATTGCTATCGTAAAGAAACTCCTATAGACTTGGGCAAACCTTCATTTAGGAAAAAGTGGATAATGCTATAAATTCTACCCAGGTAACTTTCAGAACATTTTTTCCTAGGAAGGTCCAGGTTCATGGTGGACACTGCATTCTGAAGTAATAAAAAACGGGAGTGAGATTCAAGGCACAAAAACACCAACTTCACATGAGATCTTACTGGATGTCTACTTTGCATTACCATTTGGTGAGTTATGCATTGAGGTCTCACCTTCCAACCATTCTGTTTCACTTTAAGTTCCTGAAATAGTGGCAAATAGTAAGTTTTCTATAGAATCTTAAATACATACTAATCACTTGAGCATTTGTATAACGGATACTGGTAAATAATGGAATTTCTGAGAGCCACTTCCTATGAGAAGCTGGATGAGCTGTTTCGCTGGTTAGTGTTCATCCGTATGTGGATTGTAGAGCTAAAGAAAGTACCTCTTTAAGGCTCAGTCTACTAAAGCCTGTGTGTTACAGATCTTGTATCATGTCAGCTTTGACCAGCTGCTTGTACAATGTAAATTTTAGTAAAATCTAGGTCCTCACAGCATTTTTACTCTTATTAACAAAGGTTGTCTCCTTTATGAATTGTGCATATGCAGATGGAAACTGCATGTCTGTGCATGGAAATAGGGTATATGAAAGTAGAAATGGAAACGGACCATCAAATGATGAATGCATCACCTCACACTATTTCCAGCTATAATACAATACAAATATAATACAAATATAATACAAAGAGATTGACTTTAGCAAGATTATCAGTACCAAACAAGCTCACAAAGATAAATTAGCTTAATATTTTACTCTTTAAACAGTCTAATGAACTATGGCTAAAAAGAACAATTCTAACATTTACACAAGAATAAAAAAATGTGAAGAAATGTGAATGAGAACATTATTTATCTTTTGAAAGGGAGGAATAGAAGCGACACCAAAAATCTGTTCTTCAGCTGTTTGATGTTTTTTTTTTTAAAAATGTATTGTCTGAAATGGAACTGGGCAATACAGCTGATGCTGATTAGAGCAAGCTGGTTATTTCTGATGTTTCTGGGTGTAGTCTGTGTGACTGCACTCCTGTTAATACATGGGGTGGAATGCATCCCTTTTCACAGAGTAACTGTGGAATGCTGTGAATTCTTTTCAGTCACAACAGGGCCTACATCTTTGTTATTTGGGTTATTTTTAGCCAAAATCACTCTTTATTTACTACTTCTTAGCCAATAAAACATTGTAAAGTTAACCTAAGACCTAGTCACATCCTGGGTTTTGTTTATTTGATACATTTTCCCCAGCAGCTACAGGCAATTTTCAACTCTCTGAGTAAAAAAATCGTATGGAGGAACTTTTTTCTTGCTATTCACATGTGCCTCCATCTAGATTATTTTCACTTTTAAGACAATTTTATTTCCTTTAAGCATGATAGAAAGTGTACATGTGTCAAATGGACCGAGTCCTTAAGTATGAAAAGGGAATAGTAATACAAAGAGGGAGTGGTTTATAAAGATGACAAGAAAGGACAAGAGTTTGTGCAATAACAGTGGAATACTTGTTACCAAAGGATAAAAGTTGGTACAAATTGTATTTATCCTGTGCCATGAGTTCTGCTTGAAACCACCTTTGAATCAGCAGAATGTTTTTAGTGTGTGCTTACATAGTTTCATATCTAGAAACCTGGTGCAGTGCAGGTCTGTTACAGAAAATCTAACTGCGTTTACAAGCTGCAAATTCAGATTGTTACTGATTTCAGGCTGCTACGTAGAGGGAGTGTTGGTTTATAGGTTGATGCCTGTGTTCTTTTCCCAAATAAATTTAAGAGTGTTTTAAAGACGGTCCCTGGGCCTGCAGACATGGAGCACTGCTTAAGTCCTGCAGAGGTCACCCTTACACTGCAGTTTTCTGTGCAGAGGGCAGCATGCAGAAGCGCGGCTGGGGTATTGAGAAAGCCAGATACCTTTATCAAAAACACTTAGCTTTATCCTCTACCTGAAGTTTGACTAAGGCATTACATTTTGATTGCTTATTCTGTTGAATGACTCTGAGCTTAGCTGTGACCCGCTGAGAATCTGTCTTTGACTATCCCAATCAGTACAGCCTCTTTGTTATGACCAATTACATTAGTTAGGTGGAAGACTGCAGTTATTTTTCACACATTCCTGCAAGATTTCCATATGAGAATGCCAGATATTTAGTAGAAATATAAGAGCCTTCCACGCTGCTTTACCAATAGGGCTTCATTTGGACTTGAAATGCTATATGTAGCAACAGGGAAGTGCTTTAACATCATTAGTTCATTCATGACTGCTTTTTTCTAAACTATCATCTAATAGTAGTTGTGGTAACAACGACATTGTCTTTTCACCATTGCCATCTGGACCACATAGGTCCATTAAAAGGCTGCAAAGTAAAATGAGGATCTCACACATTAAAAATTCTGCAAGCAAATTCACAGTAAGAAAATGCAGACTCTAGATGAATACTGCAGTGGAATTGCAAACATTTTTAATGTTTCTAGAAGTCAAGTTTTTAAAGGATAATCAGGTTCTGTTATGAAATACAATAATTTTGATTCAAATGTGTTAGGTCATTCTTGTATGAGAAGACAGAAGAAAAGTTAGAAGACATCACTTATTTTTTTCTTAAAGTCAGCATTAGAGACATATATTGTGCTTCTTAACATTCAATTATACTTTACATAGAGAGTATAAGCTAAAGAAATTGAAGGTAGTTTTACCTAAATGGAATGTGTTTGGTAATAGCTATAACTTTTAAAGTAATTGTGTGACATGGGAACTAAGATCTCATTTTGCCAAGTAGCCTATGGAAAGTCAATAGGACTTCATGAATAATTTTGGAAAATGCCATGCAGGTATTCACCTCTTAGTCTTGTTGAGGTTGATCTCATTATCACTTTCTACCATATATATTAATTAGCAAATGAGGATATGAGGTAACAAGAACAAAATAACAATGATAAGATAAATCCCTGTTTTTGCGTTAGACACCATACTGATTCACTGATACACCAAGCAAATGAGAAAATTAATTTTTCTGATACAATTTTGATCAGTCTAAGATAATGTCATGAAAAATCATGGCAGAGTGATTGGGAAAACTTATGCATCAAAGTATAAAATTCCAAATACAGAGCACCTTAGTGTGATAATTCACTTCTATTTGCAACCTAAAGTTTGGCATTAACCTATGCAGTAGGAAAACCACAAGATCCTGTTGTTTTACGAAGTATTTTCTTTATCTTCTCTTTGTTTCACAGCAGTGTTGCTTTTATTTTGAGTGAAAAGATATGACACAGATTTACTTTTTTGACCACAAACCAAGTGTGAGTAAACAGTGTGAGAAGAAATTAATCAAAACATAGTTCCTAATATGCAACCAAAACATCAAAAATGGAAAAGATGGGCACACAAGTTCTTCTAATCAGGATGGAAAAAAATTTCCTCACAGTCAGGGCCCGACCATAAATCCTTTCCTTTCACTACAGCTAACAGGCCAATTTATAGAGTAAAACGTTCTGCAGGAAATCAGTTTATACCTCTAATTGCATATGAGACTTGCCAGGTTTCTCCAAAGAAATAAGAACTTGAAAAAAGGTCAGTTCTTAGCCAATAGCATGTAGAATTAAAGTAAACCCTGATCCCTTACTTGAAACAACAACAAAAAAACCAACAACAAAAACAAACAAAAAACCCCAAACCAAAACAACCCCCACACACATCTAGGCATGCTATGCATGGATACATAAGCAATATGTGGCCAGTTAAGAACTGAAGTTGGACTGGAAAATTAGGAGATTAATTTTCATTTTTCCCAATCCAGCAGTAGCTCATTTTTTAATTGTGAAACGAACTGTTTTCCAGTTTGTATAACAAAATGGTAACTGGTTTAGGCCTCTTGAAGTTTTCAGAGCAATGATCAGAAGGTGACCTTGGAATGTTGTTTCTGGTGTTCTTGTAAAAAGTGATTTAATTATAATAATGTTTTGTAAATTACTTGATTAATTCCATATTACTATGAATCTAATGAATTAATTTCATTAATTTAATGTGTACTCCCTCTTATAGAAGTTTCTTCTGTAAAATGGACTGAAAGATTTCTAGCAGCTTTCTCTTCCTCTACAGATACCCAAAAAGATTTAGATTGCAGAGGCTGGCACAGAGGGACACCCCTCCAAGGTGAAAGATGTTCACGCCAAGATACGTATGATAGTCTGTCAACCATGGAAAGTGGTCTCAGCATAAAAGAAAGTGAACTAAGGTATTTTAATTTGTTCATATCAGACATGCAATATAACATTTATTGAATTTTATTTTTTAAAATTTCTGAATGATACTGTGATAAATATACAATTATTTCTAGCAATAATGTGACTAGAAGTTTTATAAACATATAAAACCACAAGGCATATATTTCCATTATTATGGTGGGACAGAGCATGATAAATCTTCATAAACTATTGAAAGAAAAAATGAATAATACTATATCCTGCCAAACCAGTTTGCAAATATGTGTGCCTTCTCAGTGAAGCACTGGTAGTCAGAAAAGAGAATTTTGGCCTACAAAAAATGTAGATATTAAAGGTAACCAGAAATATCTTTGGCAAATTCCTACAAAATGAGAATGTAATCTATTAAAGATGCAAAAGGGGTAAATAACACCCTAGAATCTTTTGCAGTAGATTTTTAGGTATATACAGATGGCTTCATAAGTGCAAATGTGTTGGTTCATTGGTCTTTTTTGAAAGTGTTTTAAAAAATAATATTTTAAAGACAATACAGGTATTTATTAGCTTTTTTATGTCCTATAATGGCAGATACATGGTAAAGCAAGTTTCTTTCAAATAAATGGAACATCTCACCAGAGCTGAAAGTCGCTCTTTCCATGCATCCTTGTCTCTAACCATTCCTACTCTTTTCATCTCTAACCCCCTGTTGCAGCCATGGGGCTGCTCTCATCTCCTCTTTTCCATCTCTTCTGGAACTTACTTTCTTGAAACAGGTTGTCTTGAGCCCTGTGTTGAAATGAGAAACAAGAAGCACAACTCTCTGGCTTGATTAGTTTTCTGTGTGTTAATTGAATACGTTCAGGGATAAATGGAGAACACTGAAAGAAGCAGCATTCCTCCCTCTGTCAGCTGATCACTGGTTTCTCTGTGTTGTCCACCTCCCTGGGTGGTCATAAGAGTTCCACTTGCCATTCAGCAAACCAGACTGAGAACACATCTAGATTAAAACCAGAAACATTTTGCCAGGTTGCCTCAGCTTTGTCGTCAATTTAACTTAGCAGATGCTCAAATATTTTGTGTTGGCATAAAGGAAGAGCAGGGGCATTTCTAGCTTATTCTGATTGAAAGTGTTAGTGGATCAGCAGTCTAAATAATAAGACACATAGTGACACATGAAACAGGTAGTTTTTGACAAAGCTCCAGACAATATAACTTTATCTTGCAATAGGAGACTAGGAAGTCTTACGTTACTCCTGTTTGCATTAACAGTGACTTTCCAGGTGGTGGTCCACACGCAGTGTTCTGCCTGCATGATACTTTAAATTTAATGTCCACAAGACATTAAAGAAATTAGAACTGAGACAAATAGGAAGAACAAATAACATTTTTGGAGTGCTTAATGGGTCAGCAAAATTGACACATGCATGGTCTGTAAAGTTCCTTGTTACTGTCTTGCTGAAAATACATTAGTTCAATGTGGCTAAGCATTGAGAACGCTTCAGTGGTATTAACAATGCAAAGAATTGCAGTGTTCACTGGCTGTGAGTGTGGAGGTCTAGATTTTTTTACTTTTTAAACAAGCACCTCTGGAAAATCTACACAGCTGAGTCACCTCAGCAGGTCATTGGGAGCCCTACTTTTCCTTAATAGCCAGTCTTCAGTGATGTCTCACAAAGAGCAGGAAGGCTGCTTCTTCCCTGCCTAGACCATGCGCCATGGATGCAACAAAATCCAGTTCACGCAAAGTTAAAATAAGGGCTACACAAAATGTGAAGAACTGCTTACAACCAAAATTAAGGTAAAGAATTCAAGGACCCTGCCACAAACTGAAAACTGTATTCCAACTGATCAAAGGAGAATTCTTTATAGGAGCAGTGAGATGTGAAGATGTTTGTTGTGTAGCTACATGTTCTGTAAACACTGTACTGTATGTGACAGCAGTTTATATTAGGAGTACTAATGACCCGAAATTATAATACCCAGAGCAGCATAAAATTGAAAAGCACAAATGGAACAGTGATGGATTTATATTCCTACATATTTTCAGAAATTAAGTATCCTTCTTGAATTAAAAGTAGCAAAAAAGAGCAGAAGTACTAAATTCTAATCTGTTTCTTCAGACTACAATTGATCTTTGGGATTTGAATAATGAAATGATGCTTGATGCAAATTCGTAGTTATGTTATTGTTTAGATAATATCTGTTAATTTCCAGCTACCTTGTACAAGTCCTGAAGTCTAAGATACTGTTGCAGTATGTATTGCAGACATTTCCTGTGTGCCTTGTTTGTATTGAGACACAAAAATGCCTTTGTGATTCAGATACATAAATGGATGTATAAGGAGGGAAGTGTTGGGATAATGGAATTTAACTGTTACATTCAGTTCCTTGGACTACTTGGTATGCTGCAAATTACGTAAGTGGTTTTGGTTTCTTATGGATCCTACACTGGTGGATAGTTCCTTCTGTGGAGGTGGGTTTTGCTATATCCTCTCCTTTCCCTGTATGTTCTTAGGCCATGATTTTACAATGTAGTGTGTTCAAAAGCAGAATTGGCTTAATTTCTATTGCCTGACTTTGATCTCAGCTCTGTCCTCTTGAGTATGGTGGTACAAATCTTTGCCCTCATCCTAGTTTAAAAAAAAAAAAAAGGAAAAAATTTGTAAGGTTGATTATTTTAAAGGTAAATTTTTACCAAAACAGTTTTACAGATTTGGCAGTGACTATTGCAGATATTTTTTCTAGTATATCTTTGAATAGGTACAGATACAAGGGGCAGTGATTGGAAGAAAAGGTTAGAGTTGTTGCTAACAGTTTTGTATTGTTGAAATGCAGATTTAGAGGAGACAGAAGAGTGCTGGTAAGGTGAGTGCTTGCCTCTCATCTAGGTGGATTAACAACTACCACCTGTATTTATAAGCTAAGCATATGAATTTGTTGTTTTTCTAAAACACTGGAACAATGAAATGCTTAGTTGTTGCTTTCTTGAGGTACAGAGTAAACAGTGTGGAACTAAAGACGCTGGTGAGTGAAAGATGATGACCATCAGGCTGTCATCTTCTTTTAGGAGCACTCTCTGGTCATTCAATATTTTTCATCTCTGATCGCCTGCCATGAAAGATAATAGATTCTTAAAAGCTCATGGAGATTAGTGTTTTGCCTAGTGGGGTTACAGTTAGATCTGCTTCCTCTGTATGGGAGGGGAGACCGGGGAGACTCTGGAGAGCAGCAGTTCAGTGTAGCTGTTGCTCTTAATCACCGGTCTTGATACTCAAGCTTAAGGCTTTAGTGAGATGATCAGTGTAGCCAGGTCCAAGACGGTGCCAAGAAAGCTGGACTGGAAGAACATCAGATATTTTTTAGGGTAAGAAGATCAAAAGAATGTCTGAACAAAAAGGAAATGTATAATGAAATGTGTCCCCTTTTTGGGGGAAAAAAAACAAAGAAGCAAAAAAGCTTAAAAGCTTCTGCCCAACAGGTCTTAGGTGATACAGGGTTTTGTGATGAACAATAAATGGTTAAAGATAGTGTGTTTCACAACTCGGTATATACTTAGTTTAAATTAAATTGGACCTATTGACAGAGTTGGCCTTTGGTTTTGTGTGCCTGCCCTGTTCTTACCCTTGGGCGTGTGTCTACATAGGGTTCAGCTATTCAATAGTGACTTTCTGAAAGCTTAGGAAAGGATGGGGGCAAGTCCTGGCATGGTTTGGGTGTTGCAACTAATCGATTGCATCTAGAGCACGAAAGGCATTTGGTTCCATTTTTGAAGCTGGTGTATTTACCTAGGCAGGCTACAACACCCTTCTGGAAGATTTCCAGAAGGGAATAAATTTTTTTTTATCTAGTTGCTTTGAACAAGCAACAATGCTGTGGGGAAAAAAGATAAGGGAAAGAGAACTGCTGTCTTTCTGCTTCCCTGAGTGTGGAAGATGATGATGCACAATGGGAGGAAGGGGCAAGGAATGACGTGGCAACAATTGTATGACAGAACATGATGGCAGGGAAGTAAAGTGGAGTTGAGTGCTGAGAGGAAGGCCAGTCAGCCTCTAAATATATCACTCAGCAGTGGTGTCTGAGCAGAGAGAGCTTTCTATGTGTTGGTAAAATCACTTCTCTTCCCCTCTGCTTGCAAAGGCAAATTGAGGAATAAAAAAAAGCTATATCTCTTTAATGTTAATTTTGGCTTTCACATCAGCTTTCGCAGACTCTGTTGCCTTTCATTCATGGTGTCCTCTACCTGTAGTAACTCCGGAAAGACACAGTCTGTGACCAGCTGACACTCAAAAAGGTGTCCTGATGAGAGGTAGAACAGGCTCTTGGGAAATGCAGCAATAATATACGGTGTGTCAGACACCTAGCTTATGTTTAAGCCATGTCAAGCAGCAGTGGTACAGAAATATAGCTCAAACACAAGAGAAAAGATGGTAAAAGTTATTACATTTACAAAGTTATGTATTCTCTGAGAGGATAGCATGTTGTGTATGCACATAAATGACCTTTTCATGTACAGTATGTAGCTCCAACACAAAATTACTAGGAAGTAAAGGAATCTGTAAAGAGATCATCAAGCTTATGGATGCAGTTAGCTAGTAGACTCTATGTAGGTGCTACAGCATCTTTTTGGCTGTTTACATTTACTGGCAAGTTCTTGCAGGATATTTACAGAGAAGTACAAGTGCTTCCTTAGGGTGAGAGCTGTCAGTAATGGCAGTATTCAAGAGCTATTTCTCTGTATATTTCTAAGTAGATGTCCAGTCATTAGCATATCATCTGGGCTGACATGTCTTTTTCAACAGAGATCTGAGCCTCTGAGTAGGTTAAGCTAAACCAAAAGAAATTAATCTAACCTGACTGTGGAATTCTTTTTATTTGCCTCTGTCTCAGATAATTTTATTGAATTTAAATGAACTTTCATGTTACTAAATTGAGGGTCACCTCTGAATTACAAGATAATATTTTTAAGTGGAAAGTTTTTTTATCTAGTAGTAGGTATTTTAAAGAGTATGACAGAAAGATGATGATCATTTTAAAGCTTAACTAAAGATAAAGATATGTATTTATTCAAAATAACTGTGTTGTACTATAAAAATATGTAAGAAAAACCTGAGAAGTTACAGAAGTAGATTAAATTATTTGTTTTGACTGGCTATATTAAACACCAAATTTAACTACCCTGTAAATATTTAAGTATTAAGGAATTAACAAAATTTCTTCATTAATCTGTTCTTTACACTGATATTTTTTTGTCAGTTCTTTGGTTATATATATAAATGGTGTTTATGGCAGTTGACTCTAGATGTAGAATGATAGCTAATTAAGTGTAACTGATTAACTTTTTCTATAGATCATAAATTATCTAAATCAGAATTTGAAGGATGTGGTAGATGATTAAGTGACTTCTTATTACAGCAATATATTTTCTGCCAGAGTCTGAGAGAAAGAAAGGGAAAATACTGTTTAAAAAGAAAATAATCTGAGTATTTCTCCAAGGAATGTAATTAATGAACACATGACTGTAACTTTTTAAAAAACTCAGCAATTAAGTACCTTGATATATATTTCATTCCAGTTGTGTAGAGTAACCATATGATACATCAATTGGTTCATTCTGTATGCATTATTAATATCCAGTGCTGAATGCTACTGCTTGCAAGAGTAAGGATTTCATGGTTAATCTCTTTGGTACCATTAAGGTACAAATATGTTGCTGCATATCCAGAATAGCCAGAAATTTACAGATTTTACACCAGAATGACTGAAAAAAAGGGCCTTATAATTTAAAAATCTATAAATGATGGAGAAGAACACAAGTGAGTAATTCATATAATTATGTGCTACTGCTTCAGGAAAAATATGCATATAAGTACTTGAATTATACTCTTCAGTAAGATTATATTTTTCATGTGTGCTTCTTGTGTCTCAGCATACTCAGGAAGTAACATGTACATCTATTGTATCATATGACGTAATTACCTTAAGCTACAATGATTGGAATTAGAATTGCAGATAGTGAATAAAGTACATACAGTATTACATGAAATGCTGAAGCTGATAAAAAGCTTTAGATGAAAACTCTATGTTCTATTTACAGTCAAGCTACGTTAGCATAAAATTAGTTTATGCAGTTCACAGACTTGCAACTTGAAACACACGAACACTAAAATAGTACAATCTGTGCTTGTATTCTCAGTAAGTTTATAGTGTTTGTTCTGGAGACATTTCACTTAACTGGAAAATTAAAATGGAGAATGCTTTTCACAATTGAAACCAATCCATTAATCTACACATCAAAAAAGTAAGCTGATATGTTCCATTTTCAAAGGATCGTAGTCACTCAGCATTTGAAAATGTTACCCTCAAAATCTTGTATTAAATACGTTTGTTGTATTTTAAAAGCAGTGATCAAATACATTGCCGATATTAATGACAATAGTTGAAAAGCATTAATGCTGCGGTCTGCAGTTAATCACTTAGACAAAGAAATTCCCATGCAAGGGCCTGTCAATCAGAAAGTAAACTGAATGGCATAAAATTGATTGGGGCATTTTCAAAACAAGCAGAATTAAACAAAATATTTATTTTTAAAAGCAACTGACCAATCCCAAATAAACCCAAAACCTAAGGAAGTATGGTAACACAGATAAGGATCTGTCTTTCAAAAAGAATATTGATGTCTTATGTTACTGTATTCTCTGCAGACCTGTAAATCAATTATTGGACAAAGAGGAAAAAACCCCAACCTGATTACATTAAAAAAATGTCCATTGTTCAGGTTTATTTCTACCTACATATGCCGTATCAGTAGATATTGTCATACAGCCTTGTACAAGAAATGAAGGAGGGGTATGCTGCTTACAGAATCATACTAGACCTATGTAGATTTTATGGACAGAGTTGGTTTTAAATATTTGTTTCCAAAGTGTTTGGCTTTGACAGTGTTTCCTCCAATCTAATGTTTTGGGTGATGGTAACTGCTGAGTGTTAAGAGGAGATATCTTACTAAAATTTGACTTCATGATCTGTAACCGCTAGCATTGTTAATTTTAATGTAATAGTCATTAAAGTGTTATTAATTGAATTAATGTGGTATGACAGAAACATACAAGATTTTTTTTTTAATGGGTGAAAACTGAAAAGAAAGCTTAAATGTGGTAATCTTAGAAGTTTCTTAATGCTTGAATCATTCTTAGAGTTAAATGGCCTCTTAAAAATGTAATTAATCTTCCCTGTTTTTAAATACAGAGAAGAAAAGATTTGCTAAGGTCTAAATTCATTTGAAGTGATCAATTTACAGCCATTTGTCCAGTAATCTGTTTAATTATTCATACCCAGATGAGAGAAAAATTGATAGACATGCATAAAATTATTTCTAAACCATGAAAATTTCCACCTCCACCTCTTGGCTATATGTCAGGAACTCCCGCAAGTAAAAGTGTATTTCCACTGTGTAGCTGTTTAAGCAGTTAGTGGTTGTCCAGATACGTTTGTTTTCTGTTGTGGTCATTCAGTGACAGATTGTTCCTCAAATTTGTATTACAGATAGCTTTCCTTGATGTGTTATTGTTTCCTTTCATATTTACTACCAAAAAGAAGTAAAATCCAAAAGAAAGAAAAGGAGGAGGCGCCTAACAAAAAATGTAGGACTAGGTCATGCATAAGCCTTTTGGCTATGACTGTCCACCAGTTCCCAGCCTTTCAGAACTGGCATATTACTTTCTAAAATATAAAATACAGTTGACATTGTAATTCATGAGGGGTTTTGCATTTAATTATTGTTTTGAGACTGTTCTCTAAAATGAAGCCCCATGTTATGTGATCGCAGTCCCTGTGCCGTTGTTTTTGAGCTCCAGTTGTATCACTGCACATTTCTTTCTCATCACTGCTACTATGCTTTTCCACACATTTGAAGAAGGGAACTACTACTTCCCAAGGAAGCACCTTCATTTATTGTGGAAAGCTGTGAGGAACATCTTATAGTATGTTTCATACAAGTGCATATTCTATCTAAGTGGTTAAGCTGCTCCATCAACACAATACTGTACTTTCAGACATACTGTACTTACAGGGATCTGTGGTGTTTTGTTTTCTTTTTTCTTATGTGTGGGGTGGAGGGGGGCCTCCAAGGAACAGTTTTCAGGCAGGGACTCTGGTAGAATTCAGTTTGGCTAAACATGGGTGTCCACTGCCATTTGAAATTTCCCTGTAACTTCTTCAGGATATAACTCCCAGATTCAAAACAATATTACATACTTAAATCTCCTATTCCTCCTCAAACCCTTTCTTGATTAGGAAAATGTCTAGATAAAACAATTAGAACTAATTGAGCTATATCAAATTATTTTCAAGATAATGACTGAGCCTGGATGCAGAAATCATAGCTGATATATGTGAATCTTCACAGTACATAGAAAGAGAAAATTAGTTTATCATGATATCTTCTAGTTTGCATTAATAGCACAATATACCCATCTTTAAGATGAAAAGAAACAGTATTTTTTTAATTTCTATAGTATCTAGTGTGATAGAATATCTGGGATCTGCACAGTGCTTAATATGAATGTTTTTACAATATGTGGTTATTTCCTACAGCACAAATGGCTGGTTTTGAGTCTCTGCTTTAAATGCAAATAAAAAATATTGAGTAAACACTTATTTATGTTAATGGATAGGTAGGTGAAGTAACCTGAGTTTTCCTTAGCTATAGAAAAAGTATATAAAGAACAACTAGCAGATTTTTTTAACTAAACAGAGATGTTAAGACCTAATATTAGCAAAAACTGTTGTACTTCTCAGCTGAAAATCATCTGCTTTAGATTGGCATTCTTTCTCTAAGCCGGTATTGTAGTATGAGACGCTCATCAGTGCATTTTCTGAAAGCACAATCTATTTGAAGGTAACCTAAGAGTAAAAAAACCTAAGAAGAAACATCTGATCTTCAGAAGAGAATATGAATCTTGATAAGTGGCTGGTGTAACTATATCTTCTTTGATTTTTTTTTTCTAAAAGAGCTGATTTATTTATTTATTTATTTTTTGCTAGATAACAGTTTAACTCATGTGATACTTCTGTGTTCCAAAGGCAAGGTAAAATGGCCGTGTAAATAAAACACCTGCCAACTGAGTGACTTCCCTGAATACGAACTGTTTTCATATGTTAAAGAACATTCCTCTAAGCTCTTTGACTGCTTGGGCAGCTGCTTTCTACTTGATTTATAGAAAGCAGTGTGGGTAGGAAGGTATTCTGCTTTATGTAATATTTGCTTTAGGTTTGTAGATCGGCTATTTAAAACTGTAAATAAATTATGTTATTGATTTATTTTATCATAGTAAGGCAGATCTTTTCAATAAGAGAAAGTTGTTGTAATAGTGGCTTACAGCCTTATGTAAAATTAAGCCCTTTTGAATATCACTGTAGCACTGAGAGTTCATTCCATTTTCTCTCAGGCTTAATTCTCAACTGACACTCAAGCTAACGTGCTCATTGATGATCTTTCCTGCTCTGCTGCCCTTTCCAAGTTCAGTTCCATTCTCTAGCTTTTCTCAAATGTGTTTTTCCTTCAGATCTTCTGTGGCCTAGAACTATTGCTCTTGAATGGAGCAAAAGTAATTCTTTCAAAATCTACTTTAACAAAAAAGCCAACACACTTCTTCAGAATTCTAAAGAATGTTGCAGTATGTCTCCACAGCAGGAAAAGTATAGATGTATAGACAAAGTTTACAATTAGAGCTGGAGAATACTAAGTCCCATAAATATTGAATTTGAAGATTAAGAGATTTTTATGGGTTTTGTTATATGCCTCTACTTTGTCAACTTTACAATTGTTACCAGCTTTATTCTTAGATGTTCAAAAATTTTGAGTGAAAAAATGTGGAAAAGGAGATAAATTAACAGTTAGAAGTATGCAGTGAAAATATTCTACTTGAAAGACATTGAGGAAAAAGAACACTGAGAGAATTGAGACAAAAAACATGTAGGAAATTGACAATTCTGTCAGGAAAAACAATTATGTGTAAAACTCCTAAGAGTAGCGGGGAACAAAACACATTTACTTTGGCAGGGCAAAATTGCAGTTTAGAACAAATGATGGTGAGCTAATATGACATGTTGATGTACATTTTCATTCCTAGAATTATCCCAAGTAGATTTTGGTAGGTTATTTCTGTTTGGTTTTAAAGTCAAATGCTTTAATTCACATCATGAAGTTCTTAGTAGGATCTATTTAAAACTTTGCTGTAAAATTAACTAGTGCACAGCTACAAATCTGATCTTCATGGCACACTGAAAGCAAAAATCTTCATACTCAACTGAGTTTTTATGAATATGGCATGCAGAATTAAGGCCTTAGGTAAGTGAAGATGAGGCAGTGCAGCCAGCTGCTCCCCAGGGGGTGGGCAGTCAGGCAGGATAACACAGCATGCAGGGCAGCGGCCTCACCAGCCAGTGCCCCAGCCCACTATCCCTAGGCGAGCCTGGGAATAGCAGCGAGGGTCAAACAGTCTTGCAGATGACTAGACAAGTTTGTGGTGATGAAACAGGTTCAAGGTCGGACTGCTGAGTCAGGATCAGGTTTAGTGATGGCAACCCGGGTAAGACACAACACAGTGATCACCAGGCAGGTCAGTAACAGTGAAGCAGGGTCAAGTTCAAGCCAGGCAGTCAATCTAGGAGTGAGGGTCTGGACCCATGGGTACACAGGCAGTGCTGCACGTGAGCTAGAGACAGTCACTCCTTTAAGGTAACCTCAGGCAGCGGCTGGAGCACCAAGGCTGAACCTCAGTGGAGCTGTGGGGCTCATGGATGCCCTGCAGAGGCCCCAGGCAGGGCTGGTCTTACTGTGTCTGTTGGTGCACTCAGGGCCCTGATAGAGAGGCAGGCAATATTGATAGAAAATTACTGCTGCGCATTTTTTTTAAATTGTTGAGATGTTGATGATAAATGGAACTGATAAAACTGAATTTTTTCTTTTAATGGTCCTGTCCAAATTATTTCACATTAAAAGAAAATGTAATTAGAGAGCTTTATATATCCGTAGATATATATATCTATATATATCTATGTTACGTCTCTGTAAAGACAGGCATTCTGTGGCAGAATTAGAAGGAATTAGAACTGTTCAGTGGCTCTGCTTGGGGTCCTCTGAATAACTTGTAGAAATCAGATTTTTGTATTTGGGGTTTAATACAGCACAATTTTTAAATATACACATTCTGCAGGTCATACCTTGTTTTTGAACATGACCTTATGTTCCAATCTAGGAATGAGATAATCATGGACAATCTTCCAGTAGGAGAGGAAAAGAGGTATAATGTCTAGTTCTGGCACAAAAGATACAGCCAAGTTTGTGGTACATATAAAATAAGCCTACAAAACGTAATTATAAAATACTTCATGTATTAAACTAAAATATAAATATCTTTTCCACATGGCAGAGATTATTACTAATTTCTTTCAGTATCTATCCCTATCAGTCTATATCCTGTTTTGTTCCTCCCAGTAACCTGATGTTATAACTTTGTTTTCTTTAAATCTTTTCACAAATGTCTGTTTTGCTTATGGCTATCAGAAGTGTTCTGGTGATTGTTTTGCATCCTGTTGTGACCTGATACTGAGCTTTAATTGACTTCATTATTAATATTCATGGTCTTGTATTGTTGTTATGGTGACAACCTTTCATAATAATTGACAAATCGTTCTGACTTCCCCTGAGATTCTGTGTAATAACATTATTCACAATGAATTCTTTAGGTGTGAATGGAATAAGAAGGGCTTTTGGATTTTTTTGTGTGTCCTAGATTAAGGCCTATTCCTTCTTATGCATTTCTGTTCTCATGTAACTGTATTAACACTTTACTGTTATGCAGTTATTTTGTCTTTCATTCCCCAAAAGTTTACATCGCATATAGGTTAATAGACTTTGCTTAGACCTTACTTGCAGAAGTAGTAATTTATTTAAGTAGCCTTGTCAGCTTCTGGGAACCAGTTTATCTGATTAATACTTACAGCTGTGTGTAGAAGATGTATATTCAACCTCTGTGCAAATATTCCCTTGAAACTACTAGAAAAGCTGTTCATTTATGGAAAAGCTAAAATGGTCAAGTTGGGTATCGATACTTGTGCAAGGCAATTCCCTTTGTCTGTATGACTAGGTCTCAAAAAAAAAAAGGAAAATGCAGCCATTTCAGGTAGAGGTACAAGAATGCTACAGAAAGCGCTATACAACAGAGGAGAAAAGAGAGCTCCCTTGGGAAGAGGACCAAGTGTTTATGAGAAGTTTCATTAGGCTCCTAGTGCTGTGCCATATTTCATCTTTAAGCTGGTTCCCTGAAAGATACCAACACATTCACATGCAGGGTAAACTTCATGAGAATTAATTTATAACATTTGCGTAGCAATTACTTGGTTACAAACTCATGTCTTGAATTTTGTTTAGTCTGCAATGAAAGCAGTAAGCTGCTGCTTATAAATTCATATTATTTTTTTTTCCTCATTTCATTAACTGATTACCTATTTGTATGGATTTTTCAAATGGAATTTCAAGTATTGATGTGGATTATCAATGCAGACATTTCTAGCATATTGTCCATGGACTAGCAATCATTGATATATGACTAAACAAGTTCACTGAATTAATTGTCCTCCTGAGCTCAGTTCCTTTTAGTTACTATGCAGTAGATTCATTTGTAGACCCAAACTGTAAAATCATCTCCCTTGGAAACACTTTCATTTCTGACGTGGATATCAAGATTCAAGGTTCGAAAAGCCCTATATGCCAATGGTGTGGAGAGAGGGCAGGCAGCTTTTTTCCTTCATGGTGCAGCAATTGCTGAAAGTCAGGGAAAACACTGATCACGTAAGTGCAGATGCTGCAGGTACAGATAAAGTTTGGACTAAAACCCAACTGCTTTTTGCAGTGCAAGAGTCTGTTTAAAGATGACTTAAATATGGGCAGATTAGATCTAATTTACAGCAGGTAAGTACACATGCTTTCATATAAGATTTTCCATTATAAAATATTCTTAAAGAAGTCTGTGTGGAGCACTGGAGTTTCTTCTGTTATTTCTCTTCCTTACTGGTTGCAAATCAAGCTGGCTAGAAGGAGAAAATAGGAACAGCGTTAGTTACCTAAAGCAAATCTGGTTCTGGATTTTGCTGCAGTAGGTAAGGATTATAGTAGGACACTAGCTAAGCGTTCAGTGTCCTGGTACAGGTGGAGTGCAAGGACATTTCCTGTTCTTTAAATCATTTGAGAGCTTCTGAAGAACAGATTCTTCCAAAAATTGTTCTTATTTTCTTAACTATTACATATTAATTATTATGTCCTACTATTATTATATCTTTTCATTAACTAAAACAATAAGCCAAAAATCTTACAGCTATTCAACCTGATGGAATTATCAGTAGTTATGTATTTCTATGCTTCACTTAATTTAGAAGTAGAGATGGATTGAATCCATGTAAGGATCTATTTGAGGTACGCGATAAATTTGTAGTACTCATACAGTTTCATGCATGAGGCCAGGTTCAGGCAATAATCATGGTACAGCATCTTCTGTGAAACTTCTCTTACAAATAATGAGTTTCACACTGTCTTTGACATGAAAGATACTGGATATTTTGGATATTTTTTCTAAGATTGATATAGAAATGGAGAGAGAGAGATCTGGATGTGGGAGATTGATGTAACACGCTCTGTAGGCCCATCCTAATTCTAAAAGTCACTTTTTTTTTATTGCATGCATATACAATCAAAAACTTTATAGATTTTGATTTTTTTGAAAAACTTTGAAAGATTAGGCATTGGTTATGAATACAGAGACTTGATAACATGCAAGAAAGATTGAGTTTATCTGAATAAAGAAAAATGTCTTTCCAAATTGTACCCACATTATTATTTTTTGAGTTGGACATTTTAGAAGAAAACAATGGTTTTAATGATACCATGTTGAAATAGGTGAGAAACAGATGACTAAAAAAATGCTGCGTAGTGACAAACCCAGCAAACCTGGGCAAAATCTGGAGTAATCCATAACATTTCTGTAAGTGTTAAATATTGTTCTATTTCTGGGAACAGTCCAAGATGACACTGACAGATTCAGGATTGATTAGAAGCTGGCTCTTCACTGGGCAGCAGAACGGTGTCATGCTTGTGTCTTACACCAAGATGTACTTCTTTGTGTCACCTGGTTTCTGTGATTAGCCTTTGGTCTTGTCAGTCAGTTTCTGCCCTAACTGTATGTTGTTTTGTTCTGATAAATATCTTGCACTTGGGAAACAATTAATGTAGCTGTTGCAGCACTGAAGAGACAATGTATCTGGAGAGGACTTCTTAGGTAGCAAGACTGCCTTGTAGTACCCTTGTATCCACCAGAAAAGCCTGGAGGTTAATTTGTAAGACGTTGAGTTGCTGTCTTGGCACACTTTAAAAAAAAAAATAGAATCTGTCTTCAAAGATACCGTTCTGTAGCAATATAGGGAAAAATACGAGCTATTACTTACTGGCACGATACTAAGTATACTAAGATCAAAATCACAAGCTGTGGTTTGGACTGATGAGAATGACAGCTTTCAGTCCAGTTCACATCTTTGAGTGGCAAGAGTTGGAATTTAAATATTTTAGGCATGGATTACTGTACATCTGTTTTCACACGCTCTAGCACCAGGCCTTCAACTGCAGTGGTTCTTCAGAACAGGTTTAATGTAATTGCATAAGTTCCTTCAGCATAATGAAAAGGAAAGTGCCACTTAGTTTTGCAAACCAAGCCCTTTGAGAAAAGTGCACATTAATATTTGAGAAAAATAGTTCATCAAATAATAAGAAAATTTCACAGTGTTGAATCCAAAAGGCATCTACATCATTTGGAGTGATGTAAAAGAAACAAAAATCTATGCACTTGATAAGTTTATTCCTAAATAATTTTGTGGTTGTCTCAGGAGTATAATAAAATGTCACATTCCTTTGGCTGTCACTGTAAACCCTGTCTAAGTGTTTGTTCTCAATATGAATTGAGGTTTCTATACAAAACATCTTGCCTTTTTGTGTATGTTAGCTTTTGCACTGATGGAGTTCTAACTGTTGAGATTCACAAACAGATCTTTCAGCATTTTGCTGTCAGAGTGAAATAGAATTCCTCTATCATACTGTAGAGTTGTGCCTCAGAGTGTTTAGTTTATCATAACATGCAAACGGCAGTATAAATTAAGGTGTTTCACAGAGGATCTAACAGTATGTCTTGAATGACAACTGGTTTTATGTCTCTCTGCTTATTTTTGCATTAGAAAAAAAAAGTACTCAAAGATGATGAAAGAAACTTCATAATCCACAACCCCTCAGCTATAGAACACTTTCAGAATTTGTTCTTCCCTATTCCTCTATTGATTCCAATTTAATCCTTCTAAATTGCCATTTCCCAACAAAATGTTTGATTTTACCTCTCTGCTTCTTCTGTCAGTGCAGTTTCAGATTATGTTCACAAAGAGAATTTATCTGATTTCATTTTAGTTTGACCTTTTATTTGGGCTGCTGTCCTGTTCATATATGGAAACTATCTTTAATCTTGAGCTCATGTGATTTGTCCAGCTCAATTAATTAAAGCTGTATTAGAGTGAGGTTTTGCCTCCTTTCACATCAGTGACAAAACTTGTATTTCACCTAGATATCAGTCAATCCTTTGAAATGCTTAGAGCACTAAATTCAGGTCTAGTGTCCATGGGTACATCACAGGATGCCTCAAAGCCTGTGCAAGAGGTTTGAATGCTACTATGATGGGTCTTACTTAAAAGAAGGCAGAAAAGCATATATATAATTAATTATAATAAACTATAATTGTTATTAATTATAATTATGGTAGTAAAATTCAGGACAAGCACAATTTACATGCTAAATTCATAGTGTACCAAATTAAGGACTTTGACAAATACAGAGATTTAAGCAGTTATTGTCTCCCTTTCCCAGTATCCATTCTCAACAACACAGATTAGTTTACTATTTACCTGATATGAAACAAAAGTTTGTAAGTCAGAATACTAAAATAACCTAACTTGAAAATAATTGTTAAAGCAAGCTCTGACTTCCTGAATCAGCTTTAACAGCAGCAACCCGTAAATGTATAGTCTGAAGGATGAAAACACACTAGGGAGAGACAAGTACTTCCCTTGCAACAAGTAGTTAATTATGCCCAGGAAGAGGAGGGGTAACCAGGCTGCAGTCATTGATGGGTTATCTTTAACAGCTGTGCAGGTAATGGACTTGGTTCAGGTTACTTCTAAAAAACAAGCAGGAATAGACATCTTTCATGAAAATATCAAGATCAGTATCAATACAAATTATACCTATGGAAACCTTGAAAAAAGTGGAGGAAATATTCATACTTTGGAAAAATATGAGTGCTATTGTGGGGATAAATGCATGCCTTGAAACTTCATTCATTTTCTCTAGAGGTGAGTCAAAAGGTGTATGTCTTATATAAGACTTACTTTCTTAATGATTAGGTAATTAACCAGAAAAAGAATTAGGGAAATAAAAATGGCTAAGAACTTAACTAAAGCATATGTAAGCCTATTTTAGCTTCTGTTCATGTGTTACTAAGCATTTGTATCTGAATGGTTAGAAGATGGATGTTATTGCTGTACTGTGTATTTTAGGCAGGTACACAAGGTGATCTCAAAGAAATCAGAAAATATTATTTCATTACTGTAGATAATGTTGCTCTCAAAATACAAGTGAAGATAAAATCAAATATTTTGTCCCAAACAAAGACTCACAATTTTAGTTTTAAAACAGAAAAAAACCACCAAGAACTCAGAACTGCAAACTATTTCAAGTGAAACTCAGCAGCAATATAACTGATATAAACATATGATTGAAGATGACCATATAGCTACTGAAATTTATGATTGTAGACCGTAAGAAAGCAAATGCAAAAGGAGAAAGTATAGTTAAATTTAAAACTAAAACTTTACTGTAGAGATTAGTAACTGGTTGCTGACCTATTGTTCTCTGCCTGTGTTTGAAAACTAAATTTTCAAATGCAACTTGAGCATCTATAAATAGGAACCTGTGTAGGGATATAGATTTAATGCTACAAAAAAAGTATCTTGGAGCAAAGCCTGCCTTCTGTTGTCACTAAGACACACAAAAATATCTCTATGAAGTAGTTGGGTAATGCTAAGTTATATGAATATATGCAAGGCTTAAAGGAGTAAGCCTTACTGTGTTATAGCTAACTGTGGGAAGTCTGGCTTGCTTAATTCTACTTTGCAATTTTATCAAGTTGTGATTATAGCCAAGATGGACATGTACTGCTTACAGTTCTTCCTAAACTTTACTGAACTGCTACTTACTCCTTTTTAATGTTGTACTGATTCTTCTATCTGTACTGTGTAATCGAGAACTATGAAATTAGTTAAAATGGAATTATAGCTTTATAGTACAATAATCCTTAATGGGATGCCATTTTTAGAGTTCCATATCCTAGATATACTTTCCAATAAGAACGGTGTTCCCTTCTGAGTGCATGAGTCGACTTGAAAGCTACTGATGCAAAGATTGTTGTCAGCTGGAAGCTCTTTCAGTGCAGTCAGCTTCAGATCATCTGGCAGGTGCTATAACAAGGACAAGCTTTTGTAGCCCAGGTGTATGTAATATTGCTAATGTCACTTTGGCTTGATATGCAAGACTGTGGTAGCAGCTTCTACATCTAGGGCCTCACTGCACACAAAGATATTCCTAAAGAACTTGGGCTGCTGCGGTATAAATGAGTAACAGATATGTAAATCCTCCCTCAGAAGTTTCAAGTATCTTATGAACATATCATATACTTCCAATGCATGTTAAATTGTGCATGTTTCAGAAGTTACTTTTTTTGGTATTCTAGAGAACAGAAGCTGTTAATTACTCTTTCTTATCCTTCTTAACTACAAAAGAATGCAGAATAAAACTAGAAATCACCATCAGCATCCTTATCCCATATTCTTACAAGAATGCCCATTATCACAACTTCCTGAAAAGCGTATTTGAAGAAAGCAAAACAACAAAAAAATCACAGTTGTGTGGCAGTATACCACCCAAGTACAACTGCTTAATCTTTCTGTTTCAGATTGTTTTTAAGCATAAGATGTTAGTTCCAGCATGACTTGTTGCTAGTGGGGAGTGGGAACTGCTGATTTAAGAAGTCATAATACATCATAATAGAATGTAGTTATTTCCATTTTTCTTCCATAGTTTATTTTCAGTTATATTCAAAGCTGACAAAATCAACATTAATGATGAATGGTTAGGAATCAATGCAGATGTTCAGGACTGCCTATTGCAAACAAACATTTAGAAGATATCATTGTTTGTGTGTATATGGCCACACTTCAACTGCTATATAATTAACTGCTTTACACCAAATTCTGTAGCGAGATTTAATTTTACAGGAAATGCAAATCATCATTGAAATACTAGACCAATTTTAATGTATTTGGGCAGCATAATTGAGAGGAAAACATCTGTTAAGTAAAAGTGTCAGTGTAACTTTTGTTTTCTATTAAAAATCCTTGGGTTTTGATAAACCAGACTGAACAGCCCTTACATTTATCCAGCCTGTGCATTCCATTGCACATAACTGTCTTCTGTTGGTAAATTGACTGCAACAAGGTTAATTATTTTGGTCCTTATGGCTAGGAGATGTGGAGACCTACCAAGTTTGATGCACAATGCGTCAAAGTTTTGACCCAGGCTTTTCGCTTAGCTTGCCATATCCAAATATTGCTGGTCTTCTCATTATGAGACTTCTCTTCCAGTTTTCCCCTTCTGATTGTTCTTGTGTTGTGAACTGCACTGGTTCAGAGACCACAGCTGGGCACTATGTTGTAGAAACTGTCAATCAGTGTGATTTTCAGGCACTCTTAAGGCATTTGTCTGGTTTCCAAACTTTTTTGTTGTCTGCCACAGCGAATTAATGGTCTTCTAATTATCAGCTATGATTCCCATATCTTCTGATTTAATGCTTGTGTCCTAATCTTCTGGTTCTGCTTTGTTCTTGGTTTCAAAAAATTATAGTGATGTGTTTGTCTTCAACAAAACACATTCCTCATATGTTGTTCAGTTAGCAGTACAGATCGCTCCCAGTAGTATCTGCTGGTCTTTGCTACTCAGAATTCCTGTAAACTGCAAGTCATCTGGAGGCTTCAGTCAGTATTGAGAAACTGTTGTCTGCCAGGGGACCAAGTAATTTTGATAGATCTGTATAGAAATTTAATCATTTGTTGACTAAACTGGACCTATTGCTGTGTCAGCAGGAAGCGAACAGGTAAAGAAGCTGCTCCTACTGTGCCTGTCTGTGCGAGTCGTTATGTAGCACGAGCAGAAATGTATTGAACTGCCTTGTCTGCACTGCTCAGCAGTCTGATCACAGAATTATGACTTTCTAAAAGTCTCCCAAACCAGTTAAATATTTTTTGTCTGCCTCAAAACTTAAGAATTCCCTCGACCCTATTTACTTTCAGTTAAGGCAGAGAGAGCTGTTTTTCTCTGTTCCTTCTCAATCAATGTTGACAACCAGCTCTCTGTCTGACCTTGAGGTTAATTACCCTCAGAATTCCTAAGGTTAATTATTAACTAGTATTTCCAGTCTAGTTAACAGCTGCAGGATAGGTTGGGCTAATTACTAGTATCACTTGGCTGATTTACCTTACAATACAAAAAAGTGAATGATGTCAAAAGGAAAAAGGCTAAACCTGCAAATATTCAGCCTCTGAGACAAGGGCAGGGGAAGACAATCCTTTTCATACTTAGTTTGCATCATGTGCACTCAGCTGTGCCTATCAGAGAGAACATTTTTCTCCTCAGATAAAAGAGCATGATTCCAAAAGTCCAAGATAATTAGACAGTAATGTGTGAACCCAGGGATATCACTGAGGTATAATATAAATATACTGCAACTTTACTTAATAGACGGGATGCCACTGTCTTCTATAGATTGTACCTATAGAATTTTACTGTGTATTTTGATATTGTTACTTAACTGTTATTGTACAAGGCAGTATTTTTTTAATTAGATTCTTGCAAGAGTGGTAGAGGCTATACTAAGTAGTAATAGGTAATTAATTTTAACCTGTCCTTAACAGCCATGAACTGAACTGGCATTTTTCAGCTTCAACCAACATTCCTCACAGGTGTGGTGAAATCGCTGAATAATGAAACCTCGTTATAATGGGCCTGTGTAACTGTACAGCTTCTGCGTGGGGGCAACAGATTGCATAACATATTCTTATTTCAAAGATTTTTTAGAGTTCTGTTAATGGTGCTTATGTGATCAAATGTAAGTTTTGTTGTGGTGGCTTTTTTCGGGGGGGGCGGGCATGTTGTTTCGGAATGTTGTGGGGTTTTTTTCTTCCCTTGTAGAGCTTTATTCCAAGCCTTGAGAGGAATAAATGGTTCCAAGATGTCTTGATGTCTTCTTAGTAACACACTTAGTGCAGCTTGCAAAGACTTGGTGACAGTGCTAGTTCTGTGTCTGAAAAGGATATGCGTTTACTGAAGGAATTCAAAGGTTTCTTTTTTTTTTTTCCTCTCTTGGTGGTTTGAGTGGTTTTTGTTGTTGCTGTTTTCTTTTCTTGCCATTCAGTGTCAAAGACCTTGTAATCCTGATTTATGAACCACTATAACTGGGAAAGATATTCCTTTACCAATACTTTTTTATAGCATGTTAATAATATATGGAACAGAAATCATGTCTTTTCAAGCCAGTATACTCTTCAAATTAATGGAACCCCCTGTAATCCAAAGGGGATACTGCGAGTCTGTCTTCTCTGCTTGAATATAGCTTGATTGCTTCAGAATGCCTGAATAGGTGGGAATTGTTTCAGAACTGCAGTTTAATATTTTTGTTACAGCAGAGCAAATCAGCATATGGAGATACTGCCATGTGTTTCACTGTAGTTACTGTCTAGTGCCTGCTTATTTTTTCCTGTATACTAAACCAAGCATATGTATGCTGTGTTCTAACTTTACAGCCAAATCACTGTCAGGTCTGGGCACTCTTCACTGTAAACATTGTTTTGTTTTATCAGCTAACAGCCCAAGTAGAGTGTGGCGGGGCAGTTTGAAATTAATAGGGAGAAGATGGAAGAGAAATGTGTTTCTTTACCCTTATCTTCAATTGTAATGAAAATAAGACAAAACAGTAGTTATAAAAACTTAAGTATTTTCAGTTTGTTATATTTGATTTTAACATTCAAACCCTAGGAGAGAAACAAAGCTGTTTGAAATAGGAATATCAGGTTTTCTGAGATTTTTACTTTTATTTACCTTCTGGAGAAAGTGAACTGGAGTTGAAAATAGATGTCAATAATGGAAAAATACATTAGAAGATTATCTCAAACCTGGTCATCCCCTGCAACAAATATTGATCTAGCTCATGGTGTCAAGTCATTCATCGGACATGAGTAAAATAAATGTTCCATATTAAATAATATGGCTAAATAGATCATAATGAAGTATTTTCCTCCATTATTTTGCATAGTTTGTTTGGATTTGGTACTGACAAAGCAAAGGCACTTGTGAATCCACGTGCTGAAACAGTACTTACTGAACAGCCTGTCATATAGAGTAGGAGGATGAGTGTGTGACTTTGGATCAGCTCTTTTCTACTAAGTGTAAAGTTACTGTTACACTAATTACCAGGATAAGTTTTCTTGACTTTATGTAAAGAATAGCCTCCACAGAGCTAATTTTTTCCAGTATGTAGAGGATACTATATACAGAGGAAATACAGAACAAATGGATGATGGTTCTAGCTGGCTTTGATTTGCTTGTCCATAGACTTATCTAAGGTCTTTTAGTATTTCTTTTTTTCCCCATACTTTGCTGTTCTAAGTACTTTTTTTTTTCTGCCCCCACTTCTCCAGGAGAAATAAAGATCAAGCTGATGAAAGTAATTTCGCAAAAGCAAGATGGGCCAGGGCTATTCAGAAGGTAAGAGCTGCTCTTAAAACTACTGATGTGTTACTATAATTTAAAGAATTTTCTCAGATGGAAGGGGCATTTAGTGTAAGGTTTCTAGTTCCTGTAAACCGCTATTCAGTTACAGTGGGATCTGAGGGTGTGACTGAGTTTCTGACAGTAGAGACAGTTCCTTACATTGGTCCTTAAATCTGTGTGGTTCCCTGGCCTCGGGGTATTTTGTTTCTTCTGAAACAGAAAGAGGATGAGATTCTGAAACTTTCTTTAGAGGCATGGGAAATGATTATAGTTTGGCCATCTTATCTGTGTTGCATATTAATCCAGAAACCATAACTTCAGCATCTATTTCTGAAAAAAATTTTATATTAAGAAACATCAGTACTTCAATAATATTTAATATAAATGGGTTTTAAAACATTGTTTTGATATTTTTTCCTAGAAATATCTTGTAAGATCTACTGATGATACCACTGCCTAAGCAAACATTTTTTTATTAGATGTGATAATTAAGGGAAATTATCCTGATCACTTGCTTTGTTTATGTGGTCAGCATAGGTACCAAGTATTTTCTTCTTCACTGTTGCTCCGAAACTGTACAAACTATGGCCTCACATGAGCAGCTGGGAATTCAGACATAATCAGGTTTTGCCAAGTAGTACTATCTCTTATGTCAGTTCCATGCCACTCCTGGTTAATGAAAGGGAGCTAATAATCCAACTCTTAAAATCCCATTTTTTGCACTGAACTGTTTGACATTAGCTGCTGGTAAGGTTTGGTGTGGCAGGCAAGCACAGCAGGGTGGTCTCTCCACATGGCTCTTTCTCGCAGTGCAGTTACAGCTCTACATGGAACAAAGTTGTTCTCCCTGTGCTGGCAGCCTCAGTCAGTATTAGTCTCTCTGAAAGGGCTGTATGTAGCAGGAAGGTTGTAGACCTAGAGGAACTGAATCCATTTGCTGTAAGTCGGGCATTAGTGCCTTAAGTAAATGTTTCTTAATTTTCCATGAAAAGGAAAAGAGACCAGTGAATATCACTGGTCAAAGCAGGAAGAAGTCATGTGCCTAAGCTGAGGTAGTCAGCAATCCAAGAGAATGTACACTAGAGATACTCCCAGAACTCTACATGAGGCAACACCTGTATTTAAAAAAAAATATTCTATGTTTCTGGGGGTAAAAAAGTGTTAAAAGTAGCAATATATAATTATCTGTTGTCATTAACTAAATGGGCTTTTTTAAGGTGTGGTGTTGGGTGGGGTTTTTGTGTTTTCTTGGGGGTTTTTTTTGCTTTTTCTGTAATTCCTTTTAAATACATCAATTGTTTTAAAGCAACCAAGCCTTTTTGAAGCAATGCTTATGAAGCAGCTGTCTCCACTGTCCAGTATTTAAGTGGTAATTATTTCACACAGCTTTTTGGGATTGGTGTTTTGAAAGAAGTTTGAGATAAGTTGTATGAGACTTTGGATCTTAACTCCCCAAGGTCTAATAAATAATTTGTGGATTAAAATCTGCTCCTGTTCAGCGTTCACACAGTCTGTTGTACAGGAGGAAACTAGCTTATACTGGGGAGTTGTGTCTTGAGTTCGAAAGTAAAAATACAGAAAAAGAATGCCATCAGTTGCCTTCCAGCCTTGACACTACTGCAAATTTACTGCTGATAACTTCTGAGAAACACAGAAGTTTTGTCTTTAGTGTGTACAATGACCTACCAAAAAACTTAAAGGTCACGGATTTACCTTCCTGTTTCACTTGTGTGTAGGCTTTTTGGAAAATACTGCTTGTTCTTGAGTGCCGTGCTGTCCAGTGCCACTTTATGCTTTTACAGTAAAGCCAAACCTGTTTAGTGGTAAATACTAATCAAACCCATCTGAGATGCAGCTTCATCAGTTCCTTTGAGCTATTTTTTTCCTGCTTTTTTGGGAATCAATTCAGTTTTCTTTTTTACTGAGTTCTGTTGCCTTTGTGATAATTCATAGACTGAGCCTGTGTGAAAAAAGTGGGAAAAAGATCTGTTTATACTGGGGTCTTGTGGGAAGAGTGTTTTTCTGATTCACATGATCTCAGTTTCTGCATCCTACTTTATCACTGGTTTGATTTTTTTTTAATTTTATTTTTTTTGAAGCTGAATGTTAGCTCATTAGAGGAAGTAGGCAGGACAAGTCCTGGCCTAACTGTCATCAAAATGCCAAAGAATCCAGGTTTTTTTGTAGACGGAGACTACTGTAGTCTTAAGATGCTTTTACAGAATCTCTCTGTGAACAGTCATCCTTTTGTCTAATTGTCTAGTCAGTGGGATAAATTTATTTCCAAGTTTAAAAGCAAATAAATAATGTGATGTGGTCAGTAACTTCATGATTTGATGAATCAGCTGCATTTCATTCATATTTTGAAAGAAGTTTTGAATGAAGGAATGTTAATATGCTTCTTCCTACTGCCATTCTTCAAAGTAGTTTTGAGTTTGACAGTTAGAAGATGGTTAAGTAAACAAGTTAGCATGCATGAGTGGGAATCTTGGGTTGTCACTGTGCCATTGAACTGTTTTTTGTAGCAAAGTAGTCAGATTAACTCACCGCACTGAAATAAGGAAAAATTACTCAGCAGTTAATCTAGTATTACGTTGGGGCTGAAAGATGGTGATGAAGTTATTGTAAGTCTTTTAAAGAGTTTGAATATCAGGTGGATGGGAGATGTAATCAAATATCTCATGTGCAAGTCTTTCTGAAAAGAAGTGGAAAATTTCTGTAAATATTTAAAATGTCATTTAAATCCTGAATTACTGTTTCATTGTAAGCTTGTTAAATTTTGGTCTTCATATGCTTCTAATTTGGGACATTGGAGACTATGAAAACCCAGCTCTTGAACAGCTGAGTTGTCTTGCAAGGAGACATGTAGATATTAGAGGGGAAAAACTTTAATCTAAAAAGTATTTAAATCGTTCTGATGCTGTTTAACTGAACATTATATTAGGAATTTCCCATGGTAATAGAAATAGTCATACAGGGAAATGGGCACCTTTTGTGTTCTCAGTTGGGTGGCTTACGTTCTTACCATGATGCCTGCACCAAGCACATGCCTAATGCTGAAGGCAAGTCAGAGCTTAGTTCTAAACCTTGTCTTAATAAGCGGCCTTTTTTTAGTGAAAATTAGATGTGTTTGTAATGCAAAGTTACATGCTAGCATTTTATTCAACCAAGCTTCTGTTTTTTCTGGGCCTGTGCACACATTAAGAGACCTTGCACAAAGCAAAATAAAATGTTTGGCCTGATTGCTTGTTATAACAGATTAGTAGTTTGCTTTAACATTAAGAGTTTATTTAACTTCATTTTAACCTACAAATTGAGTAAGATTTTTCTTCTGATAAAGTTATTGTGCCTGAAATATGCTTATGATCTTAGTGCTTTATGCTTCAGTGGCTTAGTTATGTGTGTTGCCTTGGTCTTTTGGCTTTTCTTCCTGAAGATAAACTGATTTTCAGAAACATACTAGTAACATCTCATCGTTGATTTAGTACAATTGATGTGACATTAAATGCTATTCTTTGCTTAGAAAATCTGAGAGGCATGGAAGATGAATCTCTGCCAATGCCTAATCACAATAAGCTTTACTCTTGGAATTGGCTAAAAAAGGACCATCGACAAAAAGAACAAGCAGCACAAGAAGATCAGGAAACTAAACATTCCTGATGTATTTTACAGAAGATGTAATATTCATAGAGCCTCATAACGGAGGCAAATGAACAGATAAAGCAAAATAAGTAATTTTCCACAGAAAGTAATCCCTGTGTGTAGGTATTTATGCTGTAAGATCTTGCTTCCACAAGAAGGGAACTGTTACTATCCTTAACGAACTGGAAAAAGAAATCATGACCTTTAGTAAGCACAAGGAAGGCTTTTAAGCATTAGAGCAGGGTGTAGGTAACATATCCATCACTGGAGGCCTTTAGAGAACAGAGAAGTAACGGTAATTTTTTTTTTGTATTTTTTAACTATTCTTGGAGGCTTAGGAACGTAGGTTTAGCTTGGAACAGAGATGAGTGTGTGTGTGTGTAGTTTTCTCAAGTGGATGATCTTTAAAATAGACAATAACAAAATACCTCCCGTGAAGTAGTAGTGGAGCACTATTGCTTCAAGTATTTCTTCACAGCTGAAACAAACCTGAATTCTTACTGTACTAGAAAATATACAGGTGGCTTAAGTTCCAGTAAGAATATTTGGAGTGCATGCTTTTGATCCTAACCTATGGAAATAAGAAATTGAATTAGGCAGTTCTGATCAAAGGTGGGATGACATCCAGTGGTTCACCAGAGGCATTGTATGACCAGACAGGAAAAGTGCCAAACTGTTGTTGGAGAATGTATCTTTCTCTATGATAAATTGCCTCGGTGTCTCTGAAATAACAATAGTTAGACCTTGTTGCAATCATATAGGATATAGCAATACTAAGATAAAACTATTGGGGAAATCCCTCCCATGTTTGGGAGGGGAGAGGAGTTAATCATTTGAGGGAAAACTGTAAATCAGAAATGAATAGCTTTTAAAAAGACAGTGCAGGACTAGATAGGGTTCTTTAATTGCTGCTCTGCTTATTGATTAAAAAAAACAAAAATCCAAACCAGAATTCTTTTACAGTAATCCAATCCTAGTATCTGTGTTTCAGTTTCATGTTCACTGTGCTGCTAGAAACAGTAACAGGTGGAGGTTTTTTTTGTTTGCCTTAGCTCTTTAACAGATTTGAAATGAGTGATATGAAGTACTGGCAATAATTATAAAAAGATGCATTTAGAGGTTTGGGGTTTTGGGGGTTTTTTTGTTTGTTTGTTTTTTTAACACAGTGGTAGCCTTGAGTACTATCAAATGGATTTTCCCCTTTCCTCTCTCCGACGCCAGTTTTGTACATCACTTCGATTATATCTTTAGCTACTAATCCTATGTGTGGTAGAGACTGTTTTGCTTGACTCACTTGAATAAATAATGGTCACTTCTCTGAGATGGATGTGCTTTTTTATAAAATACAGAGCATAGTAATTGATTCCTAAGGCTAACAATAAGCAGGAGACTACTCATGTGAGTTACCCCTTGTATCATTCCACAGCTGTGCTGAGTATTGGAAACAAAACGTGACAAAATAGTGGCGCTATATTGACTGGTCTTATAACTTGGAGTTCAACAGTGATACTGACACAGATTTGCCTAGGCAAATCTTCCCTGTTTGCTTTATTTCTTAGTTTGCAAAATGAGTATAGCATATCTGTATATAGTTTATGCCATTAAATTAAAAAAATATTGGTATGTGTTACAATATTTTAGAAAAAGATTATATAGAATTAACTATTCACTGTGTATTGTTCTTACGCTGTTCTTTGTGATTCATGGTTAACTATATGGTGGATGCAGTGGTGATGCTCAGTGTGAGAACACTAACTAACAGAGAGAAGTTAATCAGTAGCTGAGTTCTGTCAGCACTATTGATTTACTGTCTTATTGAGAGAAAAGCCATGATAAACTAATAGTAAAGCAGGAATTACACAGTGACATCAATAGGAGTTTAGGAGTGGGTAACCAGAAATCATTCTTTGTTTGGGAGCTATGGGGCTCTGAGATTAATGCAAAGCTTCCCTTTAAAAGATTTCAATAGGCCGAAAGAAATTGCTATTTTTTTAAAAGCCATCTTTCATTTGAACAATTTCTTGAACGCTGCATTCCAGGTAATATTTTGTATGCAAATGTGTCTTGAAGTGGGAATAAACAGGTATGTCCTTTCCATGAAGTGTTAATAATAGATATTTTGTATCCTGATGCAATTCAAAAGAAATGAGTGTTCAAGTGACAAGCAGCATATTGATTGGGCTAAATGGCTGTCAGCAAACAAGCTTCTTTTCTTAAAGTTTTGTGAGTTTATTTCAAGGATGACATATTTAAAAAGTGGCAAACTGACAATTTGAAAACAAAGAGATGTTGAAGTGCACTTTCTTTTCAATTAAGTGAATTTAGTATCAGTGTAAGTTTGTCAATTTTAAGATATTTTGACAATGTTTTAAAATATCAATTGACGCTATGAGGAAGCTCAAAATACCTGAGGAGTTAAAAGACTTTCTGGGATGTCTTTTCTTTATGAATCGCTTATTTTTTGTTGTTATTATGTGAAGAAAGATATTGGTTGGTTATATCAAGCAGTTCTACTACTGTGGTACAAGTGATCTTGACTATCTTGTGCCTGAACTGTTAGAGTTTACATGAAGATGGTAAAAAGGTCACTGTGGGGAGATTGGACTAACATTTCTAAGATCACTTCATAGTTGACCCTGCAGCTTTCAAAAAGTGGAATTTAGGAAGTTTACTTTGACAAAACTGATAAAGGCAGAAGTTCAAGAGTGTATCTCACTTGTGTTGTGGCCATTGAACACGCAACAAGGAGTACAGTGCTTGCAAATAGCATCAATTATTTCCTCAAAGAGAAAATGTGAGATTGATTTCATCTTCGTTTATGGCTTCAAAAATCATGCAATGACTTCATCCTGATTGCAGCCTAGAATACATGGTTCTATGCAGAGATAATGGATTAGAAATTCAGCTAATAGGTCAGGATCACAACCCTCTTATCAGAGGCATGAAGGAAAGTCATAAAAAGCAATACATCTAACTGCTAGTTGTATGGAAGTTTTGTGCTGCCCTTTTGGTAAATTATCTAGCAAAGCTTAACTGTAACTGGATTATGTTTTAACTTAAAATTTATTCTACCACCTTATCTTTCATGTCTTATGGCTTTTGTGTAGGATATGTACTACGTAAAATGATAAAATCACATTTACCTTAACTTTGACAAAAACCCCTGATTTTGTTTCTCTTATTTCCTATCTTTTTAAGTAAACTCACTAGCACTTTTTTTGTTGTTGTTGTTTGTTTTTTCCCTTGGAATTACTTCCTCTGAAAGTTTCTCAGTGGAAAAATGTATCAAAAAGACAAAAGAATTTTGAAGAAAAGAAAATGGAGATGCCTTTTATCAGAATAAAGTTAACTTATTTGAAGGCTTATTTTAACTTTTATGGTATTGTGAGTTTAGGTATTTTATGATTTATTCCTCTTCTCCTTTAAATTGGTGTAAAAGTTAAAAATTGCTTTCTTCAGTTAATTGGAGGTATTAAGAATGATAGACCCTGGAAGAAACCTTTATGAGCTGCTGCACCATTATTTGAGAATTCTGTTTAAGCAAGGTCAGAAAAAAGAATTATCACTTTGCTTTCCTCTTCAAAAAGTGAGATAGCATGATTCACGATAGATGTTAAGAAAACTAAGCTTTCTCTTTTGACTGTCATAAGAGAAAATAAACAAGTGTAACATGCTCGCTTCGATAACTGAATTTCAATTCTGTCCTTTGCTTCAGAGTTCAAAAAGGGACCATGGTAACATTCTTCCCTTTCCTTCTGTTTCAGTATCTATTTTGAGTAACCATGTTACAGCATTTTGCAGGTTGTTTCTGGACTCATGTTAAATGACTTATTACTGGTTTTATTGGTAGCCTGTAGCTAAGTCAACGTGCTATAGAATTATACAGCTCCTGGAGCATATTTGTAATTGAATTATAGAGCATCTTGTGAACATTTGAGGCAATCCTTGGAAGACTGAAACTCAGCAGGGTTCTTATCAGAGAAAGTTTACAAGTGAGAATGTGTGCTTCACTTAAAACAGGAAAAATAAACCAATTAGTATTAATCAGTTGGGCTGTTCTTTAAGGGCACCATCCTGTGGAGGCAAAAGCTGGCTTTTGAAATGCAGTACTGAAGGTACTGAAAGATGAATATGTAGGTTTGCAAAGGTGAGAATCCATGGCATTAAAGAAAGTTGGGGTGGTTAATTATAAGAATTGGTGGAGTACTGAACATGATGGCAAGAAAGGGAAAGAAGTCCCAGGATGAGGAGAGAGAAATACTGGAATGACAAGCAATCATGTCAGTGGGAGATCTAGGATAGGAAAGAAAGCTGAGAGTAGCCAAGAACGGAGCACTAATAAAGTCAGGATCTTGACAAAGAGAATGACTGGTCATACACTGAAAAGCTAATGAAATACAGTGATGGAATCCAAGCAATGGCTCAGAGAAAAAAAAAAATATTAAAAAAAGATATCTAGGACAGCAAACTACCTTGGTTCCAGGTTTACTGATGTAACCCGTTTCTCTGGCAATCCTAGCACTGTGAGCAGGACTGTTGCAAGCATTCAGCTTATCCTTGCAGCGTCTGCCTTAGAGTTCCTACTTCATCATTACAGTTCTTTCTTGTGATCTACACTCCTTACCAATTTTCAGATGTGTGGGGTTTCTTGTTCTAATTCACTACCAAAGAAATTTTTCTTTTCCAGTTGGGTGGTGTGCTCTTTATTGCTGAATCTTTCCATGCTGCTGCCAGTCATGGCAAGTCTCGAGACTACTTTTAATTAGTGCTTTTCGTAGTGCTGTTAGGTATATACTTGAATTTAAGTATGGAATGGAGATGCTGAACTCTCCCACTCTAGGTCAGTTTTGTTCCAGTGAGTTTTACCATATGCAAAGAGATTCTGCAAACAACATAAATATGACTTCAGAGTGTAGAACAACTATTTAGTACTTAATATGAACAACAGAAGGCTAGGATTAGGAGGTTACTAGGCTAGTCATTGATACGTGCATCACCCTGATAAGACCGAGTGTTTCTGCTCTATTTTCATGCTTTACTGGGATGGGAAAGCAGGGAATGGTTTCCTCTGCCACTCCTTGAAATGGGCTGATCATTGCTGATAGTGAATTGCCATCCTTAGATTCTCTTTTCTCCCTCCTCTCCCATTTTATTGCTTTTCTTATCAGTATGCTACCTCTTCTTGAGCTGCTAGCTACACCACCACCACCCTACCCAACCCCCCCCCCTTTTTTTTTTTTTTTTTGGTCTCCCGCTCTGGTCCTTGTCTTGCTCACGTCATAATTACAGCTTCCCCTGTAAAGCTCAGCTGAAGTCAGACGTCTGTACTGTATTTGAGGAGACCTTGGATCAAAGAAAATGAAATCCCAGGCTGAAGGTAACAACCAGTTCCTCAGCTGGGACTGGAATGCATGCACCTATAGACCCGAGACAGGAAAGCTCCAGGACAGTCTAATGCATGTAGTTAGGTATGAGGCAGCACTTGCATATTATAAGGGCTGTTTTGTCTGGAACCAAGGTGTAAAGAATCAGTGCAAATAAATTACTTTACAAGTCAATTTTTATTATTCCCTCTTAATAATGGGGCAAATGTGAAAAAGCAGATAAATTATGTTACTCTAAATTCATTATACTTTCCTGTCAATATCACCAGTAATAAGTTTATACATAATTTTAAGAGAGTAAAAATAAATATTGAATAATGTAGCCAATAATTGACAATTTTATGATAAAAGATAAAAAGGTAAGGTTTTTCCTGAAAGGTAATGCTAATGTGAGTCCTTGGCCATTTTACATTAATTTCTTTAAAGACCAGCTTATTCTTCTGCATAAAGTACAAAGCTGCATAATTAGTTTTATTGTGGTTGTGGAAGAATAATGAAGATCATATTCTGTCAAACCTTTTGGTGTTTTCTTCCAGAATCAGAGACAGTTTAGTAGAACAATAATCTGATTAGATATTTCAAAACAGAAATATTGTCTTTTCTATGATTAGTGAAGAGTTTAATGCTCTAATGATAGTATCTGTAAGAGATCACTTACTGCAGAAGATGTTATAATTATGGCAAAGCATAAAGGGACACAATAATAGAAAGCAAAGCATCAAGCAAAAACCAGTTCCTTACACAAGAAGTGGCAACTGAGTCAGAGTCTTAATTTTAAAATCCTTCTTTGGAAAACATTTTACATTCCTAGAAGAAACCCAAGTAGTCTCTATATTGAACCATTCCTAGAGAGCAACAAAGAACAAAATAGTCATAAGGAAAGCACAAAATGAGAGGATTACATTTCAGGAGAACGTTACCACTTCAAATACATACCGTTATGACTCCGGGTGCTTGTATATCTGGATGGGGAGAAAGCTCCCCTTATCCTCCTGACATAGGCTCAGTTATTGGCCCTTCTTGATTTTTTTTTTTTTCTTTTAGTAGTTGTTGGGATTCCCCTGGCTGCCCCCCTGTATTTGCTTTTTGTTTTGATCCCATCTTGTGGTTCTTTCTGAAATCAGGGCCAACTTTTGTTTAAATTGCAGCCCACAGTAAGGTGTCATCGTGATTGTAAATTGTTTGCCTTTTGTCTGCTAATTGCTATTTTTTTAAAAAATCCCCAAAGTAGTTTTACTTCACCTAACAGATTTCAAACTTCATGATTTTATAAACCTAGCAATTGGTTTAAGGAAACAGTGTTCGGAAAAGTTTTCATGTGGAATAAGAAATGGCTTTAGCCTTTGTAACTTCAGGAACTCCGACACACTTAGGACAGTCTTCTGAAGTAAAATCCAAACCAGCTGGTGGATCCTGTGCACTTATGAAATACCAAGATTTCTGTCGCATGCATAGTTATATTTTCTTTCTCCCTCTTATTACAGTCGTCTCCTTAGAAGGAAACATTAAGCTTTACATTAAAGAAAATAATAATTGTCAAGAAAAAAATACCTTGTGTGGAGAAAAATATCTTTAAAACTCTGTGTGCTGCTGGAAAAAAAAGGGTGTGGAGATGCAATATTCTAGACAATTCCCTCTGTTTTTTGTAGAGTAGAATATCTATTAAGAGCTGTAGGAGAACTTTCCATAGGTCAAAACAAAACTCGGCAATGTGATCGCCTCTTGAATTCCCCGGGGCTGGCTCCGACCGTGCTGCTACCTCATTTGAAACGGCGCCCGCCGCGCCGCACGGCCGCCAGCAGGGGGCGCGCTGGGAGCGGCACGGCCGCCACCATCCCCCTCCCCGCTCCCGGCACCCTGCAGGCGGCCGGGGGGAGCTTCCCTCCTGCTCCTCCCCGCCCCCCCACTCTGGTTAGGTCAGAGTATTACGATTTCAGAACTAACACAGTTACTGCCTTTCGTTCCATGAAAGCAAAGAAACAGCCAGCCCTTAACTGGGGCGGGCGGGGTGAGGGGTGGGGGTGGGGCGGGGGGTGAGAGAAAGAGCTTAATTCTGTGGCAGCTTTTTCAACTTTCGGCCTAAAATCCATCATGAAATGTAAATGACTTCCAAATTGTTCCATCGGTTTATAATCGCCACTGTTTCAATATAGTCAAATAATATCTATAACAGTTATATGTTATTTAATACTGGGTTTATTACTTGAACATAGCAATGGAAATTAGTGAAACATTTTCACTAGGCAAGACTTGTATTCCTAAAAATGCCAAGAATCATCTCTGAAAGCCATGGCCACATAATCCTGGCAACAGGCAGGCAGAATAGCTGTTCTCTCCATGAAGGCTAATAGCTGTTCATTGGCCTTGGGTGTTTTGTTTGGGGTGTGGTTTGGGTTTTTTGGGGGGGAGACAGGGGTATTTAGTGGGTTTTTGTTGTCAGTTTGATGGGGTTTTGTTGTTTTTCTCAGTTTGGTGGGTTTTGTTGTTTTTCTCAGTTTGGTGGGTTTTGTTGTTTTTCTCAGTTTGGTGGGTTTTGTTGTTTTTCTCAGTTTGGTGGGTTTTGTTGTTTTTCTCAGTTTGGTGGGTTTTGTTGTTTTTCTCAGTTTGGTGGGTTTTGTTGTTTTTCTCAGTTTGGTGGGTTTTGTTGTTTTTCTCAGTTTGGTGGGTTTTGTTGTTTTTCTCAGTTTGGTGGGTTTTGTTGTTTTTCTCAATTAAGATATAGGGATTGGCTAGGATTCTGTAACAAACTGCAACATCTCTGTACACAGTCAGTATTCTCCTGTTCCTTTTACGTGTGGGGTTTATTCTCCTTAACACTGTGTTTGTGAAGTACAGTAAATCAGTGTGAACCCTTAAATGTGTGATTCTTTAAGGCCAGCTTCATCAACATGTGAGGTTACTGGCAAGTAACAAAACGCAGGTAGCCCGCGCGTGCAAACTGCTCCTCTGTGTTGGTTTATTGAAGGCTGATGAATAGTAGTTTCCTTTCAGTTGTTGGTTTACAAGTGTCTGGGCTACCAGAACTGTGAGAATTCTAGCCTCCATACAGAATGAACACCTCTACTCATATATTTACTATAGGAAGTTCTTAGCATCATATCTATGAAAGGGCTGTGTGACACAGAGATATAACATACCTTTGTTGCAAAGGTAACTCCAGCTGCAAGTAATGAGTATGTACTTACACATGAAACTAGATTCTTGATTGGTCAGCATCATTACAAGCAAAGTCAGCCTTTTGCTGGCTTGGCCAAGCTCTGTGTGGAATTTTAATTCCAGAGCAGATAAGTCGTGATTAGTTCTGAGGATTTGGATTGATTTTTGGTTTGGTTTTGGTTTTCCATCTTAAATATCAATTGAATGATTCATTTGGCAGAGCAAGATTCCCTGCTTATGCTGGGCTATCAAATAAGTGGTTTCAAACTGAAACATTCAACATCTGGTGACATAACAGATTAGTATAAGCAGAGTCTTGCTTGAAGATGACGATATTAGTTGAAGTGTCATGAATTAACACTACTTACAAACCGGATTTTATTAAATGACAAACCCTTATATTTTTGGAAAACATTTCCAATATTTACTGGTTTTACCATCTGTAGTCTCAAGACCATTTGCTTAATCCTGATAAAAACCCTATTTATTTCTGTTGTAAGTGTGTATCTGCTGTGGGTGGCCATGCTTGATTAGGCTGCCTCAATTTTCTTGATTTTTTTTTTTTTTTTTTTTAATCCTTACATGAGCAGTCCTGGTGATTTTGAGAGTCATTATTATTACATCACATGAGTATTAATATCAGTGAAATTTCCTGTTGTGCACTTAGATAAAAACTTTATTGTATTCTTTGTTGGTATGCAATGTGGCAGATTTGAAGCATCAGTTTAAGTTGAGACAATATTAAGTAATTGCCACAGGCTAATAATTACAATAGGGTTTGAATAATAAACCATTCATTCATCTGGTTCTTAACTATAAATCTAATTAATGGAGTATTTACAGGTTGTATTCATTTCAGCCGGACATAATAAATATGGTGGTATGTAATTATTTTTGCAATGAGGTACAAAAAATTGCAAAATATTAATTTTACCACTGTAAGAGATTTTGTTCTAGAAATGTTCCATTTATAAGTTGTACTTATAAAGCATCGTATCCCAAGATTGCATTACTAACAATAATACAAGGACTGCAGAAAGTGAAAGCTACGACCAATAAGCTGTAAATAAATATTACTAAAAATTGTTAAATACTTCTACGTGCAGCTTTTTATTCAAGGTATCCTTAATATATTTATGAAGTAAATAACTGAATTAAAAGTTGCTTTCAGGTATTACCAGAAAGTCCAGAGTTTTGTGTATTTTTATACAGGAAACATAATTTACTAGCTGAAAACTTAGGATTTTGTATGGCATTTCTGCTACCTCCCAAGATTAAAGGGGATAATAGTATACCTGTGGTTTTATGCATGTACATATACTTGATGAAACTTTTACACTTAGATTATGTGTGTACTTTGTATGTAGAATGGTTTTATATAGGATCATTCTGGTTGTATTTCTGTACTTCTTCATGTGCCAGAGTTTTAAGTATACTTCAGTACATGTAAGGCTGAATGCGGAGTTACGCACACTATTAAATCAGCCAGCATTTGAAAAAACACCCGTTGTATTCTGTACAGGAGAATTTACTCACTGCATGCGCAATAATAATCCATTCTGCTATTTGAATGCCAGTAAACAAATGACCGAGTCCTACTGTCTAGGTATTAATTGGGAACATACAAAACTATTTTCCTGAAAAACAGTGATATGCTGCTTATTATATGGAGCATCTTTAAATAATCGTGGAATGAAAATAGTTATGAATCCATTTAGCAGATTCATTGCCAAAAATTATCAGCTGTTGGTGAAGGCTCTGCTGAAAGAAAGCTGTTCAACTGTTTCTCTGGGTCATGTCAGACTGATAAATAAAAGGTTGGTTGAAACATGGCCCTCCCAAGCAGGAAATAGTATCTCACAGTTATCCTTGTGGCCACTGACACTCCTGCTTGCTCTCACGATGCGCTGTGTGTGTTGTTTCTGTGAGCAGGGTTTCTCAATAAGCCTGTTTTACTCTTATCTGTGAAGCAGAGGGGCTGCCTTCCAAGCAGGAGGGCTGTGGCTATTGCAGCGAATACTGCATTCAGAAGCAGTGGCAGGAGGAAACAGCAACGGGTGAAGTTACCAGCACATAAGCCCAGGATGATTACTGTTCTCTCACGTTGATGTTGTATTTGAGCGGGAGTAGGACACTGACTCCCATTTTGCTATTACAGAGGAGAAATAAAGCCGAGCTGCAGAATGAATTAGTAGTTAACACCATGATTGCTCTTAGCTGTTAGCACAAGTTGTAGGAGGGGAGAAAAAAACAGAGAGGGAGGGAAAAAGAAACAACCCCCCCAGAAAAAACCCAAACAAAAAACCGTTTAATGCTGCCTAGGGAATACGGTGGAATTTAGAACAGATACCGTTGCGGACTAACAGCATGCCTCATTGCACTTGAGTTGAATCACTGAGAAGCAGCCTCATGTTGTATTGTACCGTTTTTAAGGCTGAAGGAAGAATGGCAAAATAGTAATGGAGTTACGTACAGTATTTCTGCATAAATGGAAAATAATATAAAGGTGGTGGTATGTAATTTGTATTTTATTTTTAAGAAGAATTTAATCCAGGTATGTATCCTCTTTGTATTTTTGTATGTAGTCTACATACATTTTTCTGTTTCCTTTGTTTCCTTTCCTTATTTTCATTCTGAATGTACCTCCTGCTGTTCTAGCTAATGCAATGCATTGATTTGTAATTGATTTGCTTTCTAATGCTATAATGCTGATGAAACTGTCTGGTCTTGTAGACTTAAGAATCAACACTTCATTAAAAAGTATGGGGGGTTATTTTGTAACGTTGGTAAGTTCATGGTATGAGTAAGACAATATAGTATTTGATTTTGCAATGAGTTGGAACATTTTAATTGATATAAAAAGGTAAATAATTTATATACATGAATACATGGTGAAAATATAGTGTTTTGCTTATATTTGCCGGTACTTTTTCCTAGTCCACAGTAGGATTAGTAATAAATTGAGCTTTACAGATGCTTATGTATTTCTGGGTCTTGATTAATCTTCAAGATGAACACCCTGCAGCGTTCTTTTGAAGAGGCAGCTTGCTTAGAATACATGCTTGATTCTGTTCCTCAGCTAAACCTATGTGTTAGAATACCCTCTCTCATGTACCTCCCCCAATCCACAGCCTAAACCCCCCCCATAGTTATTTAATACTTTTTTTATCATTGCTTTTACGTTCAAGAAGATAACATTAGTGTTTTGCCCTCTGCAATTCCAGAGGCCAAGTAATAGTAGCTGAAACTAATTTCTTACTGTGAGATTGATGGTTCATTTTGCTTTAAGAGGGAGAATTATGCAGATATAAAAACTGACTGTATTAATTAACCTCCAACTTTCTGTAGTCACCTGGATCCTATTGCATTTTTTGTCTTACTGTTTTCTTTCAGTTGACTACTGATCATGTATAATAATTGAAAAAGAACATAAAGCTATGTGCCCTTAGGAAAAGGACACTAATAGTTCTGTTACAATGAGCATGTCTAGGAAAAATTTTAAAAACATTTAAGAAATTAAAAATAAAGCTCACCTGAATGTTCAGTAGTCCTGAAATATCTTAAACAATTCTGTTGCATTTCTAATTTGAATGCAGCCCAGTTTAAAGTAAATATTTTTTTAATAACATGTTGATACAAAAAGAGTTAATATCAGTTCCAGCATCTTAATACTGATGTTAACCCTTGGCTGACAGGAATTCTTGTCCCTTAAAAGCATTCATTAGTATAACATTATTTAACTACTTACTGATGTCAAAATAAACTCTGATAGTAGTTGTAGTTATTTTGTAGTTATTTTTCTCAGAGGAGGTGATACACTGCTTGTTTCCTGAATGAAGCTGTTGATTATGTAAATAGATACCTTTATTGTATGTAATACACAACTATGATCTGGCAATTGAAAATGTAAGGTTACTTGACACATTTGAGTGTTCTAAAAATCAGTGCTAATTCTTACCATAGAAATCAACATACTGAGAAAAGCATTGAGAAAATGCTATGCTGTTGAGTTTAAAAGCATTAAAAATGAGAAGCAATATTTAAGGTTAAAACATCTTTTGTTCATCAGAAATTACTTTTGTAAAGGATATTATGATAGAAAATATGGTTATCTGTCATCTTGTAGACCTTTCGTATAGAAAGAAGTCATAATGTCAGTTAAATGAGTTTTTTTCAGTGGAATTTACACAACCTGAAAAAGAGTTGTATAAAGGTTTTCTGCCACTATACCATTTGCTTGATTCTGCAGTGATGTCAGCACAACATTATCTTAATGACTGTATATTGCTGTGGAAATACTCAGGAAATCATAGGTGAAGTACTGGGTATTCCAGAATATTATCAAGGAGGAAAAGACTGATAGCTCAGAATGTCTCCCAGTTCACTAAAGTACCAAGAAGGACCGAAAATTCCCAATTTTCTTTTGACTGTAGTGTTGTGAAAAATCTGGGAAGAATGAAGTAGTATACAAGATTCTGCCTTGAGACCATTACAGTAAAACAGAAGCTCAGAAGCATAAAAATTCTTTGGCACCTAAGAAGGTTCTTGTACAGGTTTTGTTTTTCTCATCTGTGTCATTCAATTAGGTTGATAGCTCTAAAGCCGAGGTTTTTACTTTCTTGGGGAAATCTTAAGTATCACTCCATAGCTGTCGGTATATCGAAGCAAAGAAAGCAGAAATTTTTTTCGTATAAAATTTCTGCAGCAAAACTAGAACTAAGTTTAATATCTACTGTTCTTATCAATGAACATCATTTCAGGTGGTTAGCAAGCATGGCTCTGTGTGTGCCACTCATCCTAATGTATGTCGCTGTCAGCAGTAGTTGTAGTGGTTTGTGCTTCTGGCATTTTTCAAATCTAAATGTCACAGATGGTTGCTACCATTTACTGAATAAAAGACCTTTATAAAAAACTGTCCATTTCATACTATTGTGTTCTAAAAATTTAATAGAATTATTAGTTTAACTATATTTTAGAAAATATTTAAAAACTTTTTGTGGTGGAAGAATGGAATCCAGAGAATTCACAAGTAATATTTTGCCCATTGAATGTTGTTCCCTTAATCTAGATGTCTCATAGAGAATTTCTGTAAGTAGTTTAAAAAAAGACACACACACACACACCCCCATCCCCAAACCAACCACACAAGAAAACCACAGCTCTCTAACATAATCTGTGTTATATAGAGTGATGTAGTGCACACCTGGTCACAGATTCCATGGCACGGTCTCTGTCCAAAAGAGATCTAATTCAGGGCAGAGAATTGCCCATCCCAAGGCTCAGGCCAGTACAATTAGAGGATTAAAGTTCCATACTTTGTAGAAAATGGAGGGATATGTTTTTATTATTATTTATTTTCTGATGGAATTATTATAGAGATTGTTCAAAGTTGCTGGAAAGTTTGAAATGTTAGTATTACATCAAACTTTGAGTGTACACTCAGTATATTGTAAATATGTCTTCTGCATGTGTGCTATACTTCAGTGTAAATTTAAATCACTTGGGCTCTCAGGGTATAATGCTCTGAAGAAACTATTAAAAACACAGAAAAAATTAAGGACAGAGCCGAGATTTGGTCAAATGCATGCTGATGCTTTCTATTTTTTAAAGGCATTAAATAGGTTCTGATTATTCTGTACTCTATACAGTAATTTTGTTATATATTTCTGGTAATCTGACATAATAGCATGCATGTAATAGTCTTGTTCATGCTTAGAAGCTAATATGCCTGGTACTGACTTAGTAATACAATTATCCCCATATTGTTAGCAAATAACTTTTCCCTCTCCAGGTTTTCCATTCCTTTTGTAGCCTGCATTTAAATAAGAATGGACTGTTAAGTGGAGTTATCTCTGAATCTTAGCAGCTTTTGAAGTGAGAGCACTGACTAAAAGTAAGTTTATGTAGGACAGCATATATCATATATACAGCTGTAAAAGGCTGGGGAAAGGACTCTCAGTTTCTGTTGCCACCTTCTTTATACATGACAGTCTCTTTTTTTCTTCTTTTCACCTAAAAAGTTGAGGAAACAACTAGAAATATTAAAGAAAAAAAGTTAGTACGTTTAGCCAAGTAACATTCAAGCTGTGTTCCAAATCACCTAAAGTCTCTTAATCCTTCTATGCATTAACATATTCAACAACACTATACTAAGCTATTTACTACTCTCCAAATGGTGCACACCTTAAATTTAGGAATCCGTTCAATATGTTTTTAGCATGTAAATAATAATCTACTATATTTGGCAAATATCTTCCTTTTGGGTAGAGTTCTAGTCAAGGCCACTGTTCTTTAAGGACAAATGGTTCACATAAAATTTTCATATTTGTAATATAAATACCATACTACACATTTGTGTCTAAAGAAACAAAGTGTTCTAAATGTCTTCAACAATTTTATTAGTAGTTCATAAATAATTAATTGGCAACTTCAGCATCACAGTTGCTGTAACAAGACTTTTCAGAGAGAAATGTGAATATTATAAATAGACACAAAGGCGCAAAGAATAGGGTAACCAAAAAGGTAAGAAAAATTATTGCAATACAAAGGTGTTCATTTTCTAAAACTCATGTATTTCTTCAACGGTAATTGAGAAAAAAACATCTTTGATTCTGAAAAAAAAACCAAAACCAAAACACTCTTTTCCCAAAGTTTTCATAGCAGTAGGGAAGCGGTGAGGAAAACTTTTCTCTCCAAAATAATTACTCATCCTAGCTAGCTGGAAATTTACATTTTCTTCTAACCTGTCTTGAAGACAATGTGTTTCTATGTATCACAAAATAGTTTGATTACAAATAAATGTTAAACCACTAGGTTAATTCACTGATACACAAAGTTCTATATATGGTTTCTGTTTCAGATGCTGTTCTAAATCATAATGAGCCAAAGTCAGTCTCAAGCATGTGCTGCTTGCATCTGTTGTTATCCTTAAAATCAATTGTTGTATGCTGAAAGAACAGATAAGTAACAGCTATAAATGACAAGTCTTGCAATGTGACTGTTAAATATTTAGATTGGATTCCATAGTGCATTTGATGAGCATGTGCACAAGCTCTTCAGGACAGTAATAGTCCTTGTGAGTTAAAAAATAAGCATATTATAGTCTCCTGCAATGGGTTTGAAAAAGCAGTTTGGTGGTTTGTTGTTGGTAACATTTCCCATAAATAGAAAAGCAGCGTTTTTAATGGTGGTTAGATACTTTAATAGCAGGATCCATAAAGAAATATCACCAGATAAACAAGCGGATACAGTGATCTTTCAAAATGGTATTGACAGACATCAGGAATAGCTTTCTAGCCAATCTGCTGGTGAAAAACTGAGGAATTCCTGGAGCAATGAGTAATTATCTAAAAGAGAAAGCAGAACTGCTTTCTCGCAGTTATCCCTGTCTTTGCTAGGGTCTGCAGGCAGGTCATCTGTGTGGCATGTGCAATGTTGAGTATCACTTTACCTTGAGAAACTCACCAATAACACAGATGAAAAATGCCATTATTTAAGAATATAAGGAGAACTTAAGAAGAATATAAAGGAATTATTCCAAATTAAGTTCTTTTGAATTAGATCATCTGAGATGATTGTCATTATAATGCTACTGTTACAGTAAACTAACGAAGCAATCTGGAGTATACACAGTTACGCTTGTCTAAAGAAAGGTAGCATCAGTTTTGCCCAGCAGATATACACCAATGGTAAGTACAGTTATGTCAGGATAACCTTATTCCCAGGCAATCATAAGTCTAATAAAAGATCATACTTGAGAAACCTGTAGATCCAAGTTCTAGTTATTTTGTTAGTGATTCTTTATGTTCCTGATGGTAAGAGAACCTCTCAGCCTCAGTTTCTGCTGCTGCAGGGTGGATTGTTTATATTTTGTTTGTCATGTGCGATTGATTCATTTCTGTGACGCATTCTCCATATCACAGATAGATGTTGCTGCCTATAAGGCAGTAGTGACTACTTTGGTAGTAATGTAGAGCATTATTGCTGCAGAAAAAGACTTTGGTTTTGTTTTGTTTTCCCCTACTGTCTTGGTGTCGTGAACACAAACTGTCGTATATTCTTTTTATAGAAGGAGACTGCACTTCAGTGTCATCACCTTCCCTGTCCCCTTCCAATACACACAGGGCCTTTGTAGTTGATTAAGTGTGGAGGTTAAACAAGGCTGTGGTTCTGCCTATTTCTTGCTTTTTTGAGGGGACAGCTCTAATGGCGAGGGCTGCTATTCTATGGCTTCATTTACTGGGATCTGAACAGAAGGTCAGCAGTGATCCAGCTATTATTTTTAAATACTGGAATTATTAATTTTAAAATGATTCAATTTTTATTTCTTTGTAAAAATAGAGGGCTGGATTTGATAAAATGAAAAAAAAATTGGAATCTATGAGGGTCTAGTATTCAGACATGTAACTAAAATATACTGCTTGCGTTACTTAAAGCTATCATTCTTAAACCTGCCCACTCTAAGCGCCTTCTACCTGACACATTAGTTTTAGGCTTGGGAATAAGATCCTTTGTGCACGATGCTTCCAACTGACAAGTTTTATTTTGACAATGCTTTATCAACATTTTTCTTGAAATCAGTCCAAATTGACTGTTCACTGTCAAGCTGATTGACAGAAGTCTATATTCAGATTTTCTATGGGTAAAATGTTGAAGGAGGTGTCATTGTGTCCTTTCTTTACAGAAGGAACCAATTTCTTTTATTTCTAATCTCACAATCCATAAGTTTCCAGTTTCCTGCTCTATAACCATCTAGCGTAGTCTATATTTTACTGCTGTAACATTTCAGCTTGATTCCTTGTGCTTAGAATGGGTTAACTTATTTGTCTTCAACTTTATCATATAAATTGATTTAGATCGATAAACAAGCAAAGTGAAAATAAAAAATGAGGTCATGGTGGTTTACTGGGAGACCTGGTTAAATCACTGAATGACAACTCCCAGCTCATTCAAATAAGTGACTTAGTCCTATGTGCTTCTCAAAAGACTGTTCCTTATTTCCTGGAGTTTTAACCTACACTGATTTAAAATGGTAAGAACAACCCTATGCAAATCTTTGCAAAAAGAAATGGACGAGACCTGTAGTGACTCCAACTTGATTCCATGTGTAGAGATATACAATTTTCAAAAATGAGTATTTGACAGAGCAATGGTAGGCTGTAAACTGATGAACAGATCACATGACTAATACAGCTGAGATGGACTGGAACTCGCATGAGAGAACATAAATCTGCTCCATTTAGCAGATCTCTGTACAACTTTTCATTTACTGTGGCCTTGTCAGAAAGTGAGTTTACATAAATTGAGTGCTGAATTTGCAGCTATTTATAATACTTACAGTTACCTCTGATAAAAGGCATAGGTTAGGCACTGGATAAAACATATATATGGCTGGCTATGAAATCAAGATTGTTCTACAGAGAAGAATTAAATCTTATTTAAAATTAATGGAAATGTTCCAGGTTCCAATTATAACTTCATTATTTCTTGATATTTTGTAGGCTGAGCCAGTAAATAAACCTTCTAGCTTGTTTATACATTGTTGGTTTGAAGTCTTTTCAATGAGAAGAATGCCTGAGTCATCTGAGTGAAGTTTATATAAGAGGGCACTTAAAAAGCTGTGGTTGTGTGGGCAGAGGAGGCAGGCAGTCACACTTCAACTTCTTGTTCAATAAATGGTTCAATAAACACTCAGTGTTAAGGGCTGAATGGTTAACAAGTGTTTCTACATCTAGAAACATCCCTTTGATATTGAAAAGTGCCCCAGGATGGTTCCACCTTCTTCTAATATGTGGATGCAAGGCAGCCTTGGGTCTAGTGAAAGCTTTGTAATAGTCTGAGAAATGCCATTTTCATGCCTTGAAAATTGCATGCAGTCTTGTTGAGCATTCTTCCAAACATTGCTTGCTCTTAATTCACTCTTAATACTCTGATTTCAGACATAAGCCTGGAAGAAAAACAAGTCATGAGCTATGTTGATGTATCTGTGTTGAAAATGTGATTCGTGTTCCACAGTATTTCATCTTTTATAAAATAACAGGCAGCAACTTTGGGAAGGATGAAGTATGTTGTCTATTCTTGTTCTGCTCGCTCTTGGGCTGCATCTCAATTTTGTTAACACTAGGAAAGAAGTAAGTCCCATTTATATTCTCTGTTCTAAGTAACAGTAACCAACCAGGGGTTTACCAGCTTTTGTTGGCCTCTCTTCAACATACTGAATTTTGCTGCTGCAGTATAAATCAGTAGTTAGTGTTTATTATTGACCATAACATGAGTATAATAGTAAGGTCAGTGAAGACAAACTCTGTAACAAAAAGAGCAGATCTTGAGGTGTGTGAGTGGAACATTATGTTTCACACAGTGCCATACTGTTTTCAGACAAGGACAGTTCATATCCTTTACTCCTCTTAAGACACACAGAGCAAATTTTAACCCTTCATATATCCTGTATCTAAACAAACTTCTTATGCTGCCAAAGAATTTTTAGCTGGTTTAGAAACTGAAATGGCCATTTTAAGAGCTGCTACTTTGTTGGATTTTTCTGAGCTATTTGTCTTGGTTTTATTCTGCGGCTATGAGACAGAAAGGTGAATGATATGCTGTACAAAAAAAATACTTTCATATTTTTAAAATGCATTGACTACATTTCTATGGAGTACAAACTTTTGTTTTATGGTATAGAAGCTTCCAGATGACTCATGAAATCTTTTCTCACTCTTCTGTATTTTAGATCAAATTGCTTTCCCATTGTAATGGCACCGGTTTTTGTCCTGAGACTTGTAAATCATATTTGTTTCTCCCTCTTTCTCTCATTTTGTGTAGAGTGTTTTTTCTGTGACCAGAATGATGTAAAATTTTGTAACCTGGATGAGAATGTTCCATCAATTGTCATTATGATTTTCTGGGTTGGTTTGGGTTTTTTTTTTTCCTTCTTTTTAAAGAAGAGAAACCAAGAAGGTACGCCCACTTCAAGTCCTGGCTTACCATAACACGTGTTAAAGTCTACTATATAATGAAAGCATCTATTTCTCAAATCATAGTCATATGTATAATTCAGTCTCAATATAGAACAGTACTTCGTGAATGCAGTACTTATTTGTTGCACAGAATCCTGCCTTGCTCCAAAAGTTGAACCAAGAGAGACCTTTCTACTTCTATTTTACTAGCTAGTAACACCTTGTTCCCCTGGGTTTTTTTTACCACTGCTGTATATTATATGGATCTACATTGAAATGTTGTTACTCCGAAAGAAAGCAGACAGCATTAATACCAAATATCTCAATTAAAGTCAGACAATTAAACCGGACAAAGAAGCCTGTAAATAAGTATAGCTTATTCATTTATGTTGAAAATATTTGCCTATAACAGCTTTTAGCTTTAATTGTTAATTGAAAATTCTGTTCAGACAATTTATGGGGAAAGTATAAATAAATACTTAACTCCTCTGTGATTCCATTGTAACCCAGTTAAAACAAAATGAGTATTATTGAATGATAAGTTTGTTTGGCAGCCATTGTAATGTCATTCCCTCCTTTTTAGACACTTCAAGAAACCATGTGCAGCAGAGTGAGATTTTTCAAGACATACAAAACACCCTCAGGATTTGGTTTCGGACAAGCAGATGTGTGATTTATTTTTTTTATTTTTTTTTTATTTTTTTCTGTCAAATGCTACCAGTAGCTTATATGTCTACAGTATCTGTTGACGAGATATTTACTGATGACCCTTTTGGAGATACAAATACTTGTTTGGATCAAAGATTGCGTTTTATGGAAACGGCTTAATATAAACTACAACCCATGGTTTCTGCCTTCTTAAAGAGCCTGACCTCATCTTACATATATAAGATTTGCAAAGGAATGTTCACAAAGAAATCGGGAAATAGTACAAAGAGGAAAGAGAGTTGTCAGAGCAAAAAGGAACAAGACTTAACTCAGATTGGACAAACAAAGAATCCAAAATTTTCAAATACTTTAAAAAGCACTGTTAAAAAAATTGCCAAGTGTCCCTCTGCTCGCAACTTATCAACTGAAGAAGAGGAAAGTAATAGAGAATTTTCACTTTCTCCAACTTTCAGTTACAGAGTTGCCATAGCCAATGGACTGCAAAAGCATATTTTGGTAACAAACAGTAATAATGAAGATATAGTTCCAGATCTGTCTTCTAATGATAGTTCATATTCTGAGTCATTAAGCGAGGTAAAAAGTAATAGCAAGAAAAACGAATACTTATCACACACGATGCCTGTGAGACGCAACAGAAAAAGCTTAAGCAGCCTTGCACCATCTGATGGAAGCTCAGATGGAGAACGCACTTTACACACCCTGAAGCTGGGAGCTTTAAGAAAACTAAGGAAATGGAAGAAGAGCCAAGAATGTGTCTCATCAGACTCAGAACTAAGTACATGGAAGAAAACATGGGGCTTAAGAAGTAAATCTCTAGACAGAACTGGCCGTCACCAGAAATCAAATACTCTTGAACCTGGTTTTAGTTCGACAGGTTGTATTAGTCAAACCCATGATGTTATGGAAATGATCTTTAAAGAGCTTCAGGGTATAAGTCAGATTGAAACAGAACTCTCTGAATTAAGAGGGCATGTTAATGCTCTGAAACAATCAATTGATGAAATTTCTAGTAGTGTAGAAGTTGTACAAAATGAAATTGAACAATTGCGAACTGGATTTGTACAGTCCCGAAGAGAAACTCGGGACATACATGACTACATTAAGCAGATAGGCCACCCAGGAAACAAAGCAAGTCTTAGGTTTCTAAATGTGCCGGAAGAGAGGCTTGAAAGAACTGAAAGCATAGTTTACAAAATATTGATAGATAAAATGGGGTTCTCAGAGGCAGAAAGCACTATTAAAATTGAGTTTGCCCAAAGACTGGGGCAACAAAGAGACTGTCCAAATGCAAAGCCACGACCTATTCTTGTTTACTTTGAGTCATCACAACAGAGAGACTTACTTTTAAAAAAGTCATATAAACTTAAGGGAACTGGCATTGGAATTTCTACAGATATATTTTCCCATGAAATGAAAGAAAAAAAAGAAAGAGGACTACCTTCCTCTCAGACATACGAGAGTATGGATATGAAGCTTTTAACTGTGGAGACAAAAACTAAAATGCACGACTGGGAGTCACCTGACAGTGATAAAGACTTGGAATCGGACATAAATAAGAACAGTTATGCAAAGATATCTAAATCAGCACTTCAAATAAAAACAAGCACTACAAAGGGGAGTATTGAGTCCCCAGATACTAAAGACCTTAATAAAACTGCTGACAATAGCACCTGTTCAAACATTAGAAATTACGGGAATCAGTCACCGGAATTTGACAACATGGAAAAGCAATCAAAGACCTATTATTCAGACATGACTCCTCTATGGCATTTACAGAATGATTTTGCAACACCAAAACTTAGCCGTTCCGAGTCAGATTTCTCAAAATTGTGTCAGTCTTACTCTGAGGATTTTTCAGAAAACCAGTATTTTAGCAGAACAAATGGCAGTTCACTCTTGTCTTCCTCTGATCGAGAACTTTGGCAGCGAAGGCAAGATGATTCTACAAACTGGTATGGCAGTTCCCAGGAACAGACTTTTGTCCAAGATATGCAACAGTATCCACAGCAAAATAAAGTGGAGAACATAGAAACTGTTGATAGTGGAGTAAGCAATGGAATAATATGTGCATCTGGAGACAGAAGCCACTATGGTGATTCTCAGCTTTCTTTACATGATCTTTCTTCCTGGAAAGACTGGAATCGGTTGCAACAAGGGGCAGATCTGGGCCTGGACTCATCGACACAGGAAGTTTTTGTGTATGATATGAGCAGCCCTTCAGATCAACAGACATCAGATTTTGGAAAGTGCCAGAGTTCTGACCTCCAGTACGATACTGAAAGCTATGATTTTACCCTTGACGGTACTTCTCCATCATGTCCAGGCCTTGATAGCGAATCACAAAGTCAGTGGACTGGTCAATATGATGATTATCAGGAAACAAATTCTATTTCCCCTTATCAGAATCAAAACCGATTGCCTATGATGTACCGAAGTCAGAGTGAACTACCGAGTGATGACTCAGAAGAAACAGCCCCTAAGTCATGGCATAGCCGATTAAGCATAGATCTTTCTGATAAGACTTTCAGCTTTCCTAAATTTGGATCTACACTTCAGCGTGCTAAGTCAGCTTTAGAAGTGGTCTGGAATAAAAGTACCCAAAGTTTAAGTGGGTATGAAGACAGTGGATCATCTTTCATGGGAAGGTTTAGAACTTTATCTCAGTCTACTGCAAATGAATCCAGTACAACACTTGATTCTGATGTTTACGCCGAGCCTTATTGCTACAAAGTGGACTATGAGGAAGACTTAATTGAACCACCTGGTGAGAATGAAACAGACTATGTAGAAGTAATGGAACAAGTACTTGCTAAACTAGAAAACAGAACTAATAGTAGTGAAACTAGTGAGCAGGTCCAAGAATACGAACTGGGGCAGCCTTCGTATGAAACTCCGTATGCAATACTACCAGAGGAGCAATATGACGCACAGTTTGATGGTGTGGTCAGTGAAGCGATATTGGAGGTTGAAAGTGACATAGCTGCTGACATAGAAGTAAGGGAAGATGAAAATCAGAATGTCCCAGAGATGCTTGCTGAAATGCCAAAGAAAAAAAGAATACGACCTTCATTTAAGGAAGCTGCTTTAAAAGCATACAGGAAACAAATGAGTGATCTGGAAGAGAAAATCCTTGCTGGAGGTAATAGTATCTTAATGTCATCTTTTAAGTAAAACATTATTCTTACTCTACTTAGATGTTAATTTCTGTGTGGTACTTGATCTGCTTCCATTCAATTTGGTGACAAAAAAATCTGCTTTTGTCTGGTTTTGTTTATAGGGTGAAATAATTCCGTGGAAGCCAAAAGGTTAACATTTCACAAGTTTGTTTTGAGGGAATTTCTTAATATGTTTAATCAAACGTGTTTTTTAAGCACTTGTATTGCTTTGAGTTTCAGTAATTTGAAAATTAAATTTCACAAGTTTTAAATCTTATAACAAGAACTACTGTACTGTACAAATACAGTACACTGTAATTGATTTTCTTATAGCTTTGTAAATGTACTTTACAAGAGTAATCTGGAGTGTTCAGGTATTACAGTGCATTAACAGTTTTCAAGGTATGGTTTGTTCTGTATTCATACTGATGAGCAGCATTCTGCATCCTGTGTGCAACCTGTAACTTGTGAGAGTGCAAGTCTGAATTGACTTGAATTCTGTCCTTAGTCATACTCCCAGTAAGCCCTCAAACAAGTAGTCAGTCCCCCAAAAAAGGGAAGAGAAGGGTGTGGAGGAAAGAAAAAGAAGATGTTAATAGTAGCATACGTGTATGAAGAGGTGGTAGAAAGGAACTTAAACCATAGAAGGTGCTGACACAGATTTATTCATGATCTTTATCTTCCATGTTAACAGACTTTAAAGCAGATAGTCATATACATAACTTTAATACCTCTAGTAATTAATGGAGATTTTCAATATTAACATACATTGTAATGCTAATGTTAAAATATTGCATGTGCTGCATTTAATTGGGAGCACCTAATTACCATTGTCACCTTGACTGAATCTTTGCTTTCTTTATCTACCTTGAAAAAATTATAATCTGATACATTAATTTTAAAAATGAAGAATTGTGCCTTTAGCCAGTGTCTTTAGTAATAATAAGCATCCAAAGCTTGAGCTACTATAAAGTTTCTTTTGTACACAACTACTTTTACATTAAACGTATAGTCAAGTTGAAAGTATGTTACATAGCAATTGAATATTGCTGACATGAAAGTTTATTTTTAAAGTCTATTTTTACATTTCAAACAATGATATTAGATTATAGATTTGCATTTTGCAGATATTTTTCTGAAGTACTGTATTAGACACTAGATGGTGTATGTGTGAAGAAACAGGTAGCAATAGCTAGTATTTTCATGCCTTTTCCCATGTCTTTGTGAGGCATGGGAGAGGGGCACCACAGTCATTTGACATAGTCATCATTGTACAAATAGGAATATAAAGGTCTGAGAACCTATTAAATAGAGCACACAGGGAAGACCCAAAATAGTGAAACTTAAATTGGTTCCACTATTTAAAGTCTGTGCATTTGTGTATATTACTAGATAACATAGCCCGTTGTAACATCAAAGTTAGTTCTCATTTTCTATCTCATGTGATCAGTTCTATCAATTAAATGTATTTGTTCTTTTTTAAACCCAGCAGGTTAAAGACCTCTTTCAGTCTCTTGGTTTTTTTCTTCTGAATTACTGAAGCATTTCTAGTACTATATTTACAGAGAAGCCAACTGACACCAAGGCCAGTTTATGGAAGTGTGTTATTGTGTGTGGTCTATGGGACATAAAGCGTTTGCATGGTTATAAGACATCATACTAGGACTTCAGTTTTTGTTTCTACTGAAATAAAGGTGAAGGGAATACAGCAAGAGGTTAAAGGGAATTTACAGATGTACTGCTATGACAACACTACTTCTCAGATTATTCTGAAAACAGTGTGCATTGCCTCTTGAGTAGCAGTTGTGTTTTCTCTTTGTACTTAGTTTTCCACACCAAAAGAGAGGACATGTTTCAATCAGGGATTCTGACTCAGCAGTCACAAACTGGTTTGTTGCAAATGTATCTTCAAGTCCTGTAGCATACCTGGCAATACTTATTAACAGAACAGTGTTTCATTTTTTGTATCTAATGGATTAATATGATATTTTACCTTTTAATGTCTGCAGAACTTGCAAGATCTGATTCTTAGCTGAGTTAGTCTACTCAAAGAATGTGTTAGCTGAAAAACTGCTGCAGACTGACATGCAGTATTACTGTAGCCAAATCTTTCTTGATTTTACTTTCAGTGAGCTAGAAGACTGATACTATAGAAAGTATATTTACAAATAATGGAGTCCATAGATGAAATCTTAGTTCTTGCAGATATTTGGACATGGTCCCAATTAATCTGCTGTAGGTGACCCTGCCTGAACAGGGTTGTTAGATAAGATGGCCTCCAGAGGTCCCTTCCAGCCACAAGTGTTCTGTGATAAGGAAATACATTCTTTTAATACTTTGTATGCAGTCTTTGAAGAATGAAGTTGTCTTAATGTCAGTTTGTCCTCTAAGACAAAACATGCTTAACTTCTATTTATTACTTGAATTGCACGTCAATTTTGATTTAGTATAGGAAAAAACATTTTGTAAATCAGTTCTTAAAGGAGTTCTATAAAACACAAAAAATGTACAGTTTGTAGCCTCTCAGTTTTCACAGCCTGCCCCCTCTTCTTTACCTGCGGATTCATGAATGTCCAATTTATTACTTAAGCAAATAGTAGTATGGAGTATTATACCTTCCTTTTAATATTTACACAGGCAGTAATAACTTTAAAGCAGAGTGACTAATAGCTGATCTAGGGTTTAAATTACTTTTATGGTTTTGTTTGATTTTTTAACTCTCTTACACCTTTAACTCATTCACAGTCAACTTCTGATTTCTTATTTGGGGATGGAAAAATACTAGTTGCAGATCAGGTTTGTTGAATTGATCGTTACATAACCAAAATATAACCTGTTGTTTAATGAGTTGTTTCATCTCTCCATGTAGGCAGGAGCAGGTAGATAGCAATCTGGCCAGCCAGAGATATAGCTTGATAATACGCTAGTGTTATTTCTCCAGTTTATTACAAATGAAAAGTTTAGAGTCCTATTATTTTCATTCTGGTAACATTTGAGGTAAGGTCATTGAAACTTTGGTACATAAATAATTTATTAGTGTACAAGAGCCCTGTTGAATAGTCCTATTCTTTGGCCCTACCTGGAGAGAAAAAATACACTATGAGCTGATTGCTTATGTATTATTTATTACAGTGTGTTTTTGGAGATATACTGGAGTGAAAGTAATAAGGTATATGGATGAGAGGAGGCATTAGTGGTACATAAGTAATTCTCGGATTTGAAGTTCCATAAGAACGTAGAGGAATTGTGATGATGCATGTATATTAATGGAAGGATTGATGGCTCTTTAGAAAAATATCAAATAAATGCTAGCAAGTGGTTTTTTTCTTTGCACACTAATCTAGAACAACTCTTACCCTTTTGTTTATTGTTCCAGTCCTCACTTGTTATTTTTAGCTTCCTTTTTCTCTAGTGGCTTCTTTCATTCCATGCCTATCTTGTTGTCTTTGACTTAGAATAAGCATCATTCTCTCTCCTGATGAAACTCGCTCTGGATAAACTTCCAGAGTTTCATGCAGTATTCTGAATTGCTTTTCATAATAATATAGTCTTATTGTATGAATGGTAGTTTACAAGCAATAGCTTCTTGAGCTAGTTGATGAAGATCTTACTGATCATTTGGTGATTGGTCAGATTTTAAAAAGCCTTTGGTCTGAAATTTCTGCCACAGAGTAACCTGTAGATTGTTTATGGTGTCAGGATGGGTGAACTTATCATACTGTATACATACATACAGGTACAAAAGAAATTCTTTACTGTGGGGGTGGTGAGATGCTGGAACAGGTTGCCCAGAGCAGCTGTGGATGCCCCATCCCTGGATGTGTTCAAGGCCAGGCTGGATGGGGCTGTGAGCAGCCTGGTCTAGTGGAAAATGTCCTTGCCTGTGGCAGGGGGGTGGAACTAAGAAGATCTTTGAGGTCCTTTCCAACCCAAACCATTCTGTGATTTTTATGAAGTCAGATTACAGGGGCCAGAGATGGGGGTTGCCTCTTTAACAGTCGATAAAAGCGTGTTTTCTATTGTTTGACAGGAAGGACTTGCATTACATCTAGTAGTGTGTGACTGAAGAACAGAACTTAAAGTATCAGTATAGTACAGCCTTATTTTGTGCGTGCCTGAAGGAGGAAGTGTGATGCTAACATTCGAAACCAAAAGAATCAGTAATGTATTACCGCACTCCCCTTGCAGTGTGGTCATTTGCTTCCACATTAAGCAAAGCTGTCAGCAAAATAAGTATATTACTAATGCATATTTCAAACTCTGTCTATTCCAACTTACCTCTTTTGAAACAAGTATATATTTTCTTATTTTGACAGCTTTTCTAGCCTTTTTGTAATAACTGTTTGCTGGAACTGCCTGAGTCAGCTGCATTTTCCCAAAGGATATAGGCTTTAGAAGTTAATCTAACCCTGTCTTGTGGTACTCGGACTTTTGTTTCCTTTATGTCTTACCTCCACCATGTTTCTTTTTAATGCACCTGTGTAGGTGCACAGTTACTAGTAACTAATAGTTATAGCTAGTAGCATTGTACCAGTTTTGTTGTGGGAATATAATTTTTTGTAGTTGGACTTGATATGATAGGTGCTGTGGCCCAGATGAAAATCAAGTGCTCTGGTATTATTTAATAAATAATTCGGTCATTTTATAGCCATTCAGGTGGAAACAGGATAAATAAAAACATTACCTTGGTCACAGCAATTGCCTGCTTGGTGGTGGTGAGACTGATGGGGAAATAAGAAACCTGTTAGAAAGATAAATTGCTTTTAAATATTGAAGAGTTCTCCTACATCTGATTTACATTGGTTGTGTTAGGAAGTGGACTTTCAGGGAGAACCATTGTTTGTAGAAAGAGAAATGAAAAGTAGACATATATCCCATCTTATTTCTTAATTGCTTGAGGTAAGTATGTTGGCTGATTAAAATATAGTGAATTGGTTTTGGGTTTGCAGGTGTTTTTCCTTAAAAGTAAAGTTCCTTCTCAGGCTGCTGGTGCAGTTTGGGTGAGGGAAGGATGTCTAGTCAGATGGCAGAATTCTAGTTTAGTGTATAAAATACTACAGCAATTATTAAAAATAGAACATGTATATTAGCAGGTCAGCCTGGCATAATACATGCAAATTCCTTCATTGGCAGTAGTAACAGCTAATGCCAGTCAGTCTTGTTCATACCATAGTATAAAAGAGGTTGTTGGTGACAGTCATCTTTTTCCCCTTTTTTATCAATCTGCTGTTGTCATAACAAAAGTATGTTTGTCTTGTGGGGAATTCTTTGAAATCTGTAAGACCTCCACTGTTACCATTACCACTTTATTTCTTCAAGTATTTTGTTGTTAAAAAATTCTAAATACAAACTTCAGTTTATACTTATCCTTTGGTGAAAAATGGTTTTGGGGCACTATTGAAAGCTTAGACATAGATATTGAAAGCTGTCTTGAACTAATGCAGCTTTAAGTTGATATCATTTTTACCTGCGTTATATGGCTTTAGGTGTACTGCACTGTAAACACTCATCAGAACCCCCCACTGGAAGGCTTAAAGCGAAGTTGTGGGTACACTGTGTTTCCTTTCAGTTTAGCATCACTTTGTACAAAATAATGAAACTTTTTTTTTTTTAAATATTATCCCTTTCAGATGCTAACCTGCGCTAAATGGCATTTCCCATCTTTCTAATCTCAGGTATAATCTAATGGGAAAAAGTTAATGGATGAGTATACAGCAATTAGTCTTTGCGTAACTGTGAAAGAATAGCCCAGAAAGGAACACTTCTAGTTAATAGAAGTTACCAGTAATACCAAGCTCCAAAATTTTCTTCTCTGCTTCTAAGTATAGAAACCACAGTATTTAATATAGAAGGTGTTTGTACTCTACCATATCCCTAAAAGTTTGTTACTGTTTTTTTCTAACGTGGAGTGACAGAAGACTGCATTAATATAAGAGCTGATTGTGTGTTTTGTGTGGCTGATATAGTTGATCTGCAATGTTTAAAAAAAAAAATATATTCATCTAATGTATGAGGTACTGAGAGCTGGATTTGAGGACATAATACTTTTCATATTTGAATCATCTATTGCTCTTTTCTTCATATGTAAATATTGTAAACAGATAGATTATAGAGACTTTTCATCAGTGTAAATTCTATTCCATATTCACATCAGAAGACGGTGCCAATGGAACAGACATGTTGTATAAACAAGCTGGGGAAAAAGTGGATACCCTTACTATACACTTGAATATGTATGTGGTACTGAGGAAACAAGATTTATTGCAAGATAAGGCATCTGTTTTGGTGCTGCATTGGGCATGACAATGAACTCAATGAACTACAGAATGTAATAATCCAGTTTTTCCAACTGTCTGTTGTGTTGGGTTTTTTTTTGGTGGGGGTGGGGGCAGGTAAGAAGCTGAAGTGGCAGGAAACTAATGATGTGGGTAGGAATTGATAAATACAATATATTCCTGCACTCAACTATCTTAGCTAAAATTCTAGAAAATCCTTTTTCTTTTATATATATTGTGAGTGTGTGCGCACTCTGGAAATCTTCCAGTAATATTACAGGAAATAAAAGTGTCCTAAATAGTTATTAACTGCTCCATCAGTTCAGTCAAGATATGCTGCAGGTGAACTAAATATAATGATTTGACAGAGTCCTTGCCTCGTGTACTTCTTTCATGCACGCAAGAGTATATGCGGGTTTTTTTCTTGCCACTGGTTTCATTCTGGAGTCAGGCCTAAGTCTTTATACTCTTCTGTTCCCACTTCTTTTCTATCCTTTGATGGGGAAAATGGATATCAGAGATTTTAAGACAGTAAATGGCAGTCTGTTCAGCTCAAGATTAGTAGAAGTATAGAAAGGTTGCCTTAGAAAAATTATGCAAAGAAATCTAATCAGTCAGTGATAAAGGTGATACATCCATCTTTTGTCTGTGGAAGTGAGTAGTTATATTCACCATCTACTCTAAAGTTAGGACATCATAAAAGGATGAATTTGCTGCTACTACATGTTCAGTCCATCAAAAGAGGGATTACAGTAAGGAAGATTATATTGAGAGTAATGATCATAATCTTAGAGACTAACCATCCAAATAAAACCAAACCCTTATTAACAAGAAGTTACAGATTTTTTCCCAAGGTCTGTTAAAAAAATAATCCATGTTTTAGAAACCGTAAGTGAAAGAATTCTTTAAAAAATGGTTTAGTATGGCTTTCAGAAAACATAATAGTGTTCTTATAGTTGTTTGTGTTTTAATTCTGTAGTTACAGGCTTCTGTTTATCAGAAAATCTTAGGTTGTAATACTGCGTCTCTGAAAAAAGGATCGTAACAAAATAAATTGAAGATCAACAGTTTAATTTAGCATAGTAACTCCTACTGAATCAGTGTGCATTACATCAGGAAAATGTGTGTCACGTATACACTTGCATAACCATCTGGGAATAAAAAAAAATCAACTATTGTTATCAGATGCCCTTTTGCTGGAATACCTATACCTATTCTTTGACCATAAAAACCTTCAAAACCCCACCCCCTACCTTCTTAATCAGTAAGGTTTAGCAGAAGTCATCCATATTTTGGCTGTTTATTAAAAACAAACAAACAAAACCCCAAAACAAACCACCCCAAACCACTTCTGTTTAGAAAATTACTTCCTTTTTTAAGAAAAGTAATTAATTACAACTGCTAGTTTTCTTTATAAAAAGTACTAGTCTACTCCTTACAAGAACAGGAGACTATTCAACACTATTTTCACTGAGTTTAGAATTAATGTAGATTGATTAATACTCATGCAGTTTGCCTGCCATTTTTGTGCTTAAACAGATGTAAAATAAATTTGCTAGTTCTGAGAGAAACCAGAGCGGGAATGTTAGTTCCAAGGACTGACTTACACTGGTTCTGCTGTGGAAATGAACACAAACCGGTATTTTATCACCAAGATTAAGAAATATTTTCTATTTTCATTTGTAAAACATTTAAGCTTTTCCTTTATATCATTGCATTTTAGAAGCAGAAATAACTCTGCATCATTTTGTAATGCAGCTTCAGGATAAAAGGAAACTTGTTAAAGCAGCTGGCTGAAAAAATACCTAGATACGCATTTAAAAAATGTAGTAACAAAGAAAACATGAGTTCATAAATATGTTCAAATCTTCCTCTGATCTATTAGGGAAGTAGAATATGACAGTGAAGTGTAAAACTAAAGAGATTCCCTCTTTTGCTGCTAAAGCAAGCTTCTGACTGCTTTCATGGGACTAGTGCCAGACTTTCTCTTCATGCACATTTTTCAGGTGATCAGTGGAGCACCTACACAGGTGTCTCCCTGGGACTTTAAATGGGAGAAAATATCTGAAATCTCTCCAGTTCCTGCTGATGCAAAATTATTGTTTACAGTGATGAAACTTTGTCAACCGTGAGATTTGCCTCCTTGATCAGTAGAGAGTATTCTTAAGACAGCTTGCATGATCAGATGTTTTGGTAAACCTGAAAAGAAAGGCAGGATTGATTGATACATAAATTCTAGCAAAACACAGATGCATACGTACAGATGCCCACACTCTTACATTGTTTAATACATACCATTTTTGTAAGACAGTTTTCTTCTGCACTTGTCTGATGTAAAGCTTACTCCACTGAAAATTTAGTAATTTTCAGTTAAAACCTATGTAAAGAGCGGGTTTTCCAGATAGCCCATGCCTTCTAATTGTGCTGCTGATAGAGCTGTTTAACAACATCCTTGATGCTATGATAAAGAATATGGTGTTATAAAAAGATACAGGTTGACTCGAAAAAAAAAAGAAAACACTGCTGAACACAGAAAAGCCTGTAATGTGTTGTCACTAAACAAGTAGTGGTAAAGAGCAAGCTGCTGACTGATATGCTGGTAGTTTCTCTGGAGCTGGCTACTGAAACTAGTTGGGCTTGTTTATGTTACATTAGAGTCTGAGAGATGTGATGTGGCAAAACATCTTTTTGACTCTGATTTTTCTCCTTGAGAAATTGAGTTTCTTGATCAGAGGCGAAACAGCAGCGGGTAATTTGTCACTGCCAGCACAGATACACAAACTATGTGTAGGTGTAGGTATCATCAGGGTAATTGCAGCCTCACCAAAGGAATTCCTGTCCATCAGCTACATATATACCAAGATGGAAAAAGGAGAGACATGATGAACTTACCGAGTGTAAAATAAACCAGAAGAGAAGAATATGTATAAAATGAATGACTAAGAACTTAAGCAGTTTTTAATCTTAACCTGTAGGTCTTCCTGTTCCATTTATCATGAACAGACTAGAGCTAATGCTTCTCTGCCTCCATGAGGCAGGGAAAATACTGCAAACAAAGTAGTGAAATTTTGTTTGGGAACTTTAAAAGCCATGTTTGTTGAAATTTTCTTTTATAAAAAAATCAAAGCAGAGGACAAAGAGACATACCTTTTCCCATTAACTATAAAAAGAGATTGTGGAATCAAAAGGATTTATGCATACCCATGAGGCAGAAAAATCCAATAGAACCCAAACTTGTGCTTTGAATTCCAGTGTACCAGTCTGTAGCTCTTAACATCTGTGAGTCTCATTGGTTTATGCCTAATTATTCCAACATTACTTTCAAGCAGAGCTGAAACAGTGTGTAATTTGATGTTGTTTCTACCTGCAGCATAAAAGCTAACAGTGGGAAAAATAAATGCTTTTTAAATGTTTTGTTAAGGTCAGTCTCCTTTTTGAGAATTATCTTAAGACTTTTTTTAGGTGCTTCAGTTAAAAGGTGATTAATTACAGAACACAGTGTGCTGAGCTTTACAGTATTCATGACATGAATGCTACCTGTATATTTTGTAATTGTGACTAAGCATATGTTCTTGCCCGGTTTTTTGTTTTTGATTTTTGACATCTAATATGTAACCAACATCATTAGCCATGGAGAAAAGGAAAGCATTACTCTGTTCTACTCTAATGCATTTGAATCACTGTCACCACCTTCCTCCTCAGTTTAGTCTCTCAATAAGACAAAAAAACCCTAATCCTTTCAGTCTGTCCTCACAAATTGTTTTGTGAACCTCTGCTTACTCTGGCTTTTATCATCCTCTTGCTATTCAATTTGTTTACTTTTAGTGTGATTCCAAAAACTGGAAAAACAACTTCAGCTGAAGTTAACAGGTGCTTATAGAGCTGACTGTCTCACATGACACATACTAATACTTTCCAGAATGACAGTAGCCTTTTTGGCACTAATATTACATCAACCATCAACAATTATTTCAATTTCAAATATGCTATATGCCTTGTACTGCTGTCTAATCACTTTTTTGCCTTTTTCCTTTTCTGTTCCAAACATAGAAACAGTTTTTACAGTAATGCTGAGGCAGGAAAGTGAGTTCAATAATATGTGAAGAACATTCTGAAATCTAACTCCATCCTTTCAAGTGTTGCCAATCCATTCCAGATTTGTGTCTTCTGCAGACTCTATGAAATTCTCTACATCTAGCTTGGTGAGAACATTGGCTAAAATAGACCTGTACGATATTGGTTGACACCCAACACGATACTTCCATCAAAAGAATTACTCCCAAATACTGCAATACAACTGTACAGTATTTTCTACCAATTTCACCTCTACTATATTTAACTTGCTTACATAGGGTATGTCAGGAAAAACAAATTTCAAAAATCATATTAGTGTTGTGGTATTTAATGTCTTTTTCTTCTCTCGTATCAGTTAAGCTGCTTTGCTTATTGATAGAAGAAAATCTGATTTCTTTGTCTTATCTCAGTAAACAACATTGGCTGATGTCATCTTATTATTCTGTATGTGATTATACATTGACTCATTTTTTCTTTCACTACTGTAAGTCTTGAAATTAGTCTGGCTTATCTCAATTTTTTAGTCTCCTAGTTTGAATTTTTTGAAGATAGTTTTTAAATTGTTTGAGACTATTTTAGATAGTTCCTTAAATACTGGCTAGGAAGTGGATGCAACTCCACAGGAGAAGAAACAACTTCATAATAACAGCAGCTATAAATGTCATAGCCTGTGACATATGTGACTGTTCCCCAGATGTTATGTTCTGCTCCTTTGTTCTTGATCTTAGGTGTATATATTGTCTTGGTCTTTAACAGTAGGATGTTTATATAATTTATAGGGTTGCCGCCATTAGCATTTTATTTTACAGCAGGGATACTCTTTTGAAGCAGATCTCTCAGTCTTCCGAATTCACCACATTTACTTTGACCACTGGAATGCCTGAGTGTGATCTAGGTATTTTACTGATGCAGACTAGCCAGATGTTGCTCTCCACAATCACCCCTGACATGCTCAGCAACTAATGGGCTTTCAGTACACAGGACATGAAGTAAATACCCCCAAAACCTTTGTGGTGTGGACACTTGTGTCTTTGGCACCAACTGTTTTGGCCTTCTGCTCTGCTCTTATGACACTAAATTATTTGCTGTTGCACATATATTGTTTGTTGGCCAAGGTGGCCATCAGCTTGCTGCTGTGTCCCAGGCAGGCATTTAACATTCCTGTCCTACTGTCACTTCCGTCTATGCTGTTACCACAAACCAACTTGTATGTCTCGGTGAAATCCTCCTATTTGGTGTGAGTGCCAAGGAACATGCTTTTGCTTGTTAGGCCTGAGGGACTACTCTCACAGCTGGTGTCAAACCAAGTGGTTGTTTGTTTGGATTTTTTTTTTGGAAGAAGCGCAGTGGGACTTCAGCTGGCAAGTAAGACCATGATATAATGGTCCAAGTCAAATATTTTGTGGCGATGTTGGCTGTGTGGAATGGAAAGGCTTGCCATAATCAAATATCTGTTTGCTTTCATAGGCTATAATTAATTACTTGGTTGTATTTACAGTCATAATTTGTATCAAAAGAGATAAAAATATGTCCCTTTATGGATAATGTATGCTTTAGCATTCTGATGTGTTCTGGGGTCGGAATAAAGTGCTTAAAATGCATTCTGCGTTTTATTCCCTACCATCACTCTGGTAAGCCAGATGCTGTCAAGAAGGCCTGGTCTTCAAGAGGACTGTAGTTTTATGAGGCCACCAAAAATAAAGAAGCATTGGTATCATACCACAGTTCATAACCACTTGGGTTTTTTGATAGCCAATTTATGCTTTCAGAGGTAAATTTCAGAAGTTAATAGAAGTATCTAGTAACTGTTGAAAGACAATAGAAAACAAGAGCCATTAGAAGTCTAATGGGACTCAATTTCTAAATACCAGAGATGTTCTTAAGACACGTCCCCTTGTTTCAGTGTTGCAGACCAGTTTATTAATAAAGACACAAATGCAGTTTTTTATCTTCACCAAGATAACCTCCTGTTTTGGCTCTCAACGGTATCCGCTAGCAATTTTTCTACATCACTGCTAGTAAAGTGCTGGCAGCAATTCTTCTATTTCTCCTGTCAACCAAGCTTTATTCAAGTTTGACCTTCTCTTTGTCAGACAAGCATCACTCATCTCTTATGATGTGCTAGCTTTAATATTATCTTTCAAGCGTTATGCAGTGTATCTTCCTAGAATATGCTTCAGCAACACAACTTCCTCTAGGCTTACATACTGTAATATTCTGTTCTGTAGTGATAATATTAGCTTCTGGGTACAACATTTATTATCTTAGCATGGCTTAATTTGTGTTATTGTTTTGGACAGACAATCTACTTCTTTAATGTGCTGCTTTTATTTTATGCTGTTTGTCATCCTTTATTTTCTTTCTTAGCAACACATACCTAATAAGAACTGTCCGGCTCAGACTACAAAATACTTCTGACTGGGTACTTTACACATGTTATTTCTTTGGAACAGCTGTATTATTACCTAATCCAGCACATACTACGTTTAAAGGGTTTGCTTCCAGGAATGACGTAATCATCAGTCAGTTTGACATTCTTGTAACTGTTTTGCAGAATTACAGATTAAAATGGTACTTTCAGAAAACAATGAACTTTAAATCTTTTTCCAATTTGGTGTTGTACACTGGTGCACACTTGCAAGAGGGGGAAAACAAGGTAGCACACATAATATTATTTTAATTATAGGGTTTCCTAAGAGTTCAGAATTTTACAACTTTATTGCAGTTCTTGTGCTATGGTGGCACAGTTGGTGAACTAAGGTTTTGCAATCATTAAAGAAAGAGAAGTGTATTAGGATGATGCTCTGCTGCTCAGAAAAATGCAAGAGAGAAGTAGGACACAAGGCTTGAAGGAGGCTTTTGATTGTGGGCGATAGGGGGAAATAATCTTCTGAACTTCTTTGGTATAAAAACCTCTGCTGAATGATGAGACCGTTGTCCAGTTGTATTTGTGATGGTATTGTAAGTTACAAAAGCAAAGTTTTGTCTTCACTTCGGTATCTCCCTTGCTAATTTATCTTTCATGCTAGAAGAATCTGTGTTTTCAACATCCTTCAGAGATTTTTTTTTTTTTTCTAGGAAGTTTGGGTATAGAAACTAGTTATCTTGTATGATGAATTCCTATATTGTGTGGTAAGTTACAGGTGGCAACATTGCTATTAAAAATGGGTAAATCACACCATGTGTTGATTTGAAAACAGTTGAAAACAGTGTAAAGTTCAACTTTTATACAGTCATTTTCCAGACTGAGTTTGAATAGTAATTATGTACCATTAATAAACACTTGCTGGAAATTTTATTTAGCCTTCTTAAAGCCTTTAAACTGATATGTGGACAGAAAATAACTTGGGGTTTATTTGAGGAAGCTGAAAGAATGCCAAATAATCCTCCCTCATTGCACGCACACTCCCCACTCCTCTCCCCATCTGGGGACTAACTTACCTCAGTGAGTACTTGTGAACCGTTTTCAGCAGAAGCCAGGGCTTAATGGCCATGTTGAGTGTTATACAGCCTTTAAATATCTGGAACTTTTTATTATTAATGGAACCTTAAAGACTAATTTTAACTAGTGAATACTTTTAATTCTATCTTTACCTCAAAGTCTATGTCCCCTTATGGGAGGCTTAGGGAGTCGTAGTAAAGAAGGAGTAGAGATAAGTGCTAAAGAATGGTATGGAGCTGGAGAGAACTTTCTAGCTAAGAATGGGCACTTTAAAATATGGTTTGCCAAATATTCCTTAAGGTTGTCCTCTCCTTCCTAAAGTTTTTGTGTTCTATTGTTGACTTCTATAAATTTTGCATAGGAAATGAGCTTATTTGGAGAAATGTGGTATGAGAGCTGATCATCATGCTTTCTTTCCTGTAGTTAATGATATGCTACCTTTTCTTTTTGTATTAATTTTTATAATTCTATAAACTTAAATGAACCACAGAAACCTTGTACCACTAAAATATCTTTAACTAAGAGCATTTTCCCCCCTGTTTTTTACCAGTTACCTGGTTGAATATAATGGAGCCTGCAATTATAAGAGTGCCTAAAAAAAAAGCGGGAGGGTACTGGGGGTGTTTCCTTTTGCCTTCAATATTTGACATTTGTAAATATAATTTTCAGTAGTAAATAGCTGGATGATCATCCTACTCTTCATCATTCCACTGTTCATAGGGAGTGCGCTGAGCTGAAATAGCAACAATTATGGAGCAATATGATTCCATGGATTTTTGCTATAATCCTAGCAAAACACCCTCTGGTTATCTAAAATGACATATGGTATAGAGGCATAATATGAAGGCTATACTGGTATTTCAGGATGTAGTGAATTTTAAACACCTAAGGAGAACCAAACTAATATAAGTAAATTAAGAAGTGTCCCATAGGGTTAACTAAATGAGCCAGTGATTACACTGTTCTTAGTATGTTCATAATTTTTTTTCGGTTAGTTGTTTGCCATAGAATGTGTGGATGACAGAAGTGAGTTCTATGAAGATAAGCTCTTTTAAGTAAATCATTGTCATTCAACAGTATAATAGATGTCTAGCGTTGTATCCTTGATTTGAAAATACATTCAGTGGTCTCTTACATAATCACAATGAATTTCTTATCTACATCAAGGAATGTTGCTGTCTATTCTGGTAGCCTAATGACTACTGAAGTGAATTGCTTGGTGACTGCACTTCCTGATTTGGTGCTCTCATACACACAGAGAACACTTCCTTCATTCAGATAATTTCACTCATGGCAAGTTCAGAAGAAGCAGTAAAAAATGAAGTTTTTGTCTCTGAAGATGCAGTCGTTTTTTTACAAAGAAGAGATGCTCTCAAAATCTCATTTTGGGAAATTTACATCAGTTGTCTGCTTTATGCAACTTCTATTGAGAAAAGAGGCCATTAGACTGGTGCATTTTTTAATTTTTTTTTTTAGGTAGCAACTGCAAAGAAAACAAGTTAAACCAAAAATGTAATACCATTTTTGCCTTCCTAATTTTTGATTGTTGCTCTCCTTCTTAAATTTAGCCAAAATATGGTTCAGTAAAGGAAGTGTAGTGAAATTAGATGAAGCTGGCTGAAACCCCAGAGAGGTAAAGAAAATTTCATATGTCCATCTCTCATGCTCTGAAATACAAAATTCCATTTAACGTGGAAGACAAGTCTCAACGATTTGGTATTTTCTAATATAACTTTCTAAGCAAGTGAATTAAACATATAATTCATGTGAATCTTTAGGCAGCCGGTAGCAAAGTACTTGCAGACTTTAAACGTTGAATTGCTCATAAATAATACTAAGATTTATGATACATCTTTAAATGTCAGTATTACAAATATTATTATGATTCGATATTCTAGAAAGAAGGTGGCATGAACAGATTATGGTGAGGCTTCTTACTTTACAAGTCATCTCATGCTTAAAACTTCCTTTAGTCCCCAAATTTCTCTTCACTTTTTGGGCTCGTCTTTTTTACAAGTTTGAGAATTAATTCAGTCTCTCCTGCCTAGAGTCCTTGGTATATCCTCTCTCTTGATCTCTTCCCTGCATTCACCTGTCCAAATGCTGCTCCAGCACTTTGGTTTTAACTACTCCTCTTATTTCTTTTAGCCCTCATAAAAGCATATCCCATTTTGTTTCCACAGCCAGCCCAGCCTACAGTCATCTAGTTACTCCTGGCTCTGCTCTTACCCTGCTTGTGAAAATGTTATAATGTTATACTGGGAAAGTAAGATCATATGGTGGTCCAGATCTTCTTTATATGCTCGTGGAGGAGCCAATCATATCTGATGTTGTCAGACAAATACATTCATAAATAGGAAAGAAAGAAATGTAAAAACTTTAATAAATCTTGAATAAATCTACTCAGTCAAATGATGGTAATTTGACAACTAAAATGCTATAGCTGGTTTTAGTCAAGAATTCATTTCTAAGGCGAAATAAAAATTCTATTATTTCTGAAGGGGTGGGGTGGGGGGATGTTTTGAAGTGAGAAAACATCAGAACAGGTCATGTCCCAGCAGAAACAAAATAGTAATGGATTCTTTTAAAATATGACATTAAAAATTGATACCATGCTGATTTCTATTCAGAAGAACTGTGAAAAGTATCAGTTAATGGCAAGCAGATATTCTTGATGCACAGAAATGTGGTCACTCTATTTTTACTAAAGCGTGGCATCTACTATTAGTAACAGCCTTAATTTAATATTCTGTGTAACTCAAAACATAAGTTTTCCTTGGAGCAATAAACTATAGTTCATTTTTTTAGGCATACTCTTTCTAAAAGGATTGTTCACAATAGCTGTGAAAGAGAAGCTAAGATCTGTGGTCAAACATAAGAAACTGGCAAGTTTTGTGGTCTCACAAAGGTGAAGAGACCGTAGCACAGTTACATTTTCTGTGGACTCAAATTCGGTGTTGTGATAACTAGTAGCTCAGTCTTCTTTAACGCTTTTAAATAATACAGAAGCAGATATAATCTGACTGGTAAAACTTGTTTTGACTCCAGTTTTTATTCTGCATGTTCTTGTGCATGTGCTTTGTTTTGATCACAGAAGTGGCCTCTAAAATTAGTGGAACAATAGAGCCTTTTAGTTCCCTGGATCGTCACTACTGTACTGTATGCACCTTTACACTTGTCAATATATTTTTCATGTGTGTGTTTGAATGTGATATTTTCTTGTAGATAAACTGGTTTAAAACTGAAACGTGGTGTGTGTTTAAGCTGTAAATGATTATATTGTACTGTATGTAATGTGAGTTATCTTCAAATATCTTAAAAATACGTGAACTATTTAAAGGGGCTGTAGAATGTGTACTCCATTTGGGGAGTAAAAATGGACACATCAGTAAAGTGACAATTAAAACAATGCTGTTTCATATATGCACTGTACTATAAAGTGTCAAAAAGAAAAAAAAAAGACACTTTTGGTGAAATACTATATGAAAATCATTTAAAATGTGCTTGTATTTTTCAGTTGACAAGACAATAATATACGGGTAGCTTTTCATTGTCAGCAAATATTTCCTGTCTGATAGTAAATGTGAATACATAACATTTTTGCATTAAGCAATTTCTAATGACATATAGATGTATATATCATATCTTGTACTTTGACAATTTTAGTTCTATTGGCATTTGGGGATAATTTCTGTAGGATAGAATAGTTACAGTTCAGAAGTTTTGTTTGGCTTTTTTTCTTTAATACCCTAAGTAGAAACATTTGCTTTTTCCTTTAAAATAGAATGCTATTTTTTTGAATACTGCAACTGTATTAAATATATATTCATTAATATTAAATATACTTTTAAAAATCCTAAAATATATGTTGAGGTGGGATACAATATATAAATTGTATGGTATCTACACAGTCCTGCATAAGCGGCAGGGCTTCTTATCTATTAAAAACATCTTGTTGCTTGTTTAAAATGTAGTGACAGTGGTCTCGCTGCAATAATAAAGCTAAGCACAGGTGTTACTTGGATTCTGCTCTGCACAGACAGTTTTTTATAGTATAAGATATTTTCTCAGAGACTGTTCTGTCTAACCTATATTCCCCTTCTTCCCAATTCTCTTTCAGATAGCGGTTCTGTGGATGAAAAGGTTTAAAATCATGTATTTACTATAGGGATCATGTATTTTGTTGATGTTCGTTTGTGAATTATTTGACCTGTTTGGTTCCTTCATTTTAGTTGTGAAATCTGCATGTTTTTCCCAGCTTTCCACTTTTTCATTCTCCTTTAAGTGTATTGCGAGTCTGTTGCATTTATAAACAGGATAACCCTCACTGTTGTGCTTATCATAATTGCCAGCACAGGGGTCTGCTACTGTCAAACATGATATCTGGGGTTTTTGACTCTAATTATCATCTACACTGCATACACTATAGGACTTAAAGGACAACAATATTTGGGAAGCAATATCTTATCTTCCCATGGGTTCTTCCAGTGTGTTTCACTAAATGCTGAACACTACAAAAATGTATTCCAAAGCAATAGTTACTCTAGCTTTGGCCTGGAGCTGACCCTGCTAAGCATTTTCATATTAGGTGTTATATGTTTGATGCAGTTAAATTGTGCCCAAGACTTACTAAGAGCAACTGAGTAACTGTACTTTTTTTGGTCTTTATTAAAGGCTCGGATAATAAGTGGAAGTTCCTTGGATACTTCCAAGCTTTATGCAGTCCAGGCATTTAGTGGGTAAGTACCAATATGACTGTGAATTTTGTTATGCATATCTGCAAATTAGCCTCATAGCGTTATGGTATTTTTTCTAAGCTTTGTTCTTCGAAGAAACTGAATTATTTTAAAAGGAAGATAGTCAGTTTTATTGTCTATGTCGTCTTTTAATTTTTAAGTCTTCAATTTTTAAGAAAGTAATAAAATTCAGTTTGCACAGGTCAATGGGATGGCAAGATTTTTTACCTCTTTTTATGAAAATTAAATGCCCTTTGAAGCTGTAATTTAATTTTGTCTTCATTTAGTTAGTGTGTAGGAGTATAATAATATAAGTCTAATATTTGGAATCTAAAAGGTCACGAGAAAAAGATTTTCCAGTTTCTAAGAGTGAATGTGACAGAAACCTATACATTTTGTTTGGTTGTCATCAGACAGAGTTAATTTACATCGAGTTCCAGGGATTCCTTTCTTTAAGGAAAATCCATCTTTCCTATTTTGGATACCTCTTTATTATTCAGTTAGGAGAGAAAAAAACCCAGTAAAAAACATTGGTAAAATCTATCAGTTACATTAGTTAAAATTTAAATGGAATATTATCCTCTTGCTGGTACAGTGTTTGCTATAGTTATGCTTTGTTAGAAAGACAAGGTGATGAGATCAAATCAATTTATCTTCCATCTTCTCATTTGTACCTCTATATAGCAGATGCTAGACACTATCAAGTTTCCCATTTAGATTCCTTTTTTTGGGGGGGCGGGGGAGGGTGTGTGTGTGGATGGTATCTCTAAAAGGTACTAATGGTATTAATTTGTTCTAATATCGCTCACATGCTGCTGTGGAAGGTATAGTTAGAATAACATTTGTACTTACTGCTAAACCTTAAAGAAATTTAAAAACACTCTTCAGCTTTTCAGCAGCTTACATAGTTTCTATGTAGTTTGGCGTACCTTAGCGTTGTATTTCTTCCTTTTCCAGCCCATAGAAACTTCACAGTTGCTATAAAAGTGTGAGGCCATATGTGATATTGTACAGGATTAGTTGATGAATGCAACATGAAACATTTTTAATATTGTATGAGATATTTGATGTGTTGGGGTTTTTTTATTAAGATGCTCTTTGTATTAAAATAAAATTATAGTATATTTCTCTTGGCTCACAAACTGCACATTGCTTTCATCTTGATCAGCTACAGTTCTCTTGTAAGGTCAAAAAGGTCAAAAATATCTCAGCACTAAAATGATAACAACTTTTGCCTTGTCTGTTGATCAGCACTATTTCTCACTATGCCAAAACAACTGCTTCTTTGAATGGGATTTTCTAACTACTCTGTTGTCTATATTTTAAAAACAGAACAATATAAGTGCTGTGATTTTTCTTTCCCAACTTCCAAATGCAAAACTTTAGTATTTCTGTTGGAATTCTGTTGTCAACATGAAACTACCACTTCTGAAGCAACTTTTTTTCCTCTTGATTAGATTACTGACTTTTTCAGCAATGTATTAGCCACAAAAATGTTTACAAAAGCTCTCTATGCTCACGTTCATATTAGTCTTCTAATGGAACCATGGAAGGCTTTCATCGGATCCATTGCAACTGTGCTAGCAAATTATGGCGATAACCTTTTGATTTGATGCCTGACAATTTGTATTTGGTGGCTTCTTTGTTGGAAAACATTAATGCATATCAGAACCAGAAGGCATCACAGAGGCAGCTTCTGATATTTGCCTCAAATTCTCTTTGTCATATCGGCAAAGAAATCCTTTTTTTTCTCCTTTGTTCTATGAAGTGTCAATTCATTTTTAGTCATAGGCTTTGATGGCCTCAAGTTTCAGTAATTTATAATTTGATACACCACTAATAGCAATGTACCTCACGACTGAGAAGCAGGAATCTGACATCTTAAAAACTACAGAGTAAGCTGTGGTCTACTGAAACTGAAGATGCTCATACTCAGAAGCATTAGTGTGTGAGCCTGGCACAAAACTCTGAGTTTTGTGTATTAATAATAACGATGATGATAATAATAATAGCTGTTCATAGCTTTCAATAACTGCTTTTAAGAATTTGATGTATACTTTTCAGAACTAATAAGAGAACAACATTTAACATCAACATGAATTCAAATTCTTGAAACAGTGTAGAAATTGGCATTCTGAGATAGTTTTACAGGTGCTGTTCAGTGCAGAATTGTATATGACATTCAATGCTGTATTCCTAGAATAAGAAGAAATATTTTTTTTCCTCTAGAAAAGTCAGAAAGTTGAAACTGAAAATAAAGCTAGTCCAAAACTGTTTTGGATTTAATATCTGTGGTTTTCAATGACCCAGTTTCACTCACTGCATATGGTTAGGCTTTCACTGCTTAAGCTCAAGAATGATTTCTTAATATAACCAAAATATTAAGGAAAATTTTCAGTTTCACATGATTTTTTTCTTTTTTCCTTTCTTCTTGTTGTTTTGTTTCCTTTTATTGTGTGCCCTCCATATAAGTAAGCTTAATAAGAGAGAGCTCATTCTATCAAACTGCTTGCAATCTGCAAACCAAAGAGAAATAGTTTAACATCTAGTTACTCTGTAGTTTAGGAATAGCATTTTGCAATCAGATTCTGTAAGTGTAGGAACTGACAATGAGGTAATGATATCTATGCATGCAGGAAGCTGCATGTGATCATACAGTTTTGCTGTATGCACTACTTTCCTTAGCCAATTACTTAATTACAGTTTCCTTGTAGATGTAGGACTTAGAATATAAGAGTGGATAGAATTCTTATTTTTTGTGGGTTTCACACAAAAAATAATCTCATAGATGTAAGGAGACCTTTTGCCCGTGACAAGGACTATACAGACAGAAGTTGCTCTTTTTATGCCCTCTCTTCCATTCACAGGTGAATAAATTGAATTATTGAGTCCTCTGAGTATAAATTGTCAATCCCTTGTACAGGTATCCTGTAACCACTGCATAAGACTACTTCAGATGACTGACAGTAGCTCAATACTAGCTCATGTTTTTAGATTAAACCTTACTCTTTTTGCTGACAAAGTTCGGACTGGGCCTCTGTTCCCTTTGCTGTCTGCAATCTTTGTGCAAGCCCCTGTTTCACTATCACACTCTGAAAACAGTGATGCCATTTTCATTTAACTTCTCATTCAGCTGAAGAACGCTGATACCTCAAAGACTTTTGTGCCTCTTGTAATCACATTTTCTCCTGCATGCAAAAACTAATCCTGAATTCTATGATCCCTCAGCCTCTTCACTGCCAGCACAACTTTCTGCAGCTTTAGCTATGACTCCTCTTCCCTCTTACTCTCCCCAAAAGGTGCCATTTGAAGTGAGGGGAGATTCTTTTCATCACAACCCTTGATACCTTGCTTTATAAAAGTATCTTAATTGCCTCTTTTCTGCCTTACTCTTCCCTCTCTCTCATAGTTCAATGCTGTGAACCCACCTCACACGCACCAGCACATTCCGAGTCTGTGGCACATACCACAACCCTTCATTCTCTGCAATGATCACCCCTATGCTGCATGGAATGAGAGAAAAGCCAGGGCAAGAAAGAAAAGGCAAAGACCAAATACAGTTGTCCAGGGCTTCTTATGCTACTTCTCTGTTAAAAGCAAAAGCTCCACTTTTCCTGTTCTTTCCATGCCAGTATCAAATAACATCTTCTTAATTTAATTTTTCTTCTTCATTTTATTAAAGTTGAGGTATGTTAGGAATTCATCCTTTCAGTATTTTTGAAAATTATATGTCCATCAGCTGGGTTTTTCATCAGATATATCTATCTAGGGTAGTACTGTTTTACTTTTCCCAGAGACTTGCTCTCTATTAACTCATTGCTTGTCTGATGTCAGTCATATCAGAGACTGATAATTTTACCACATGGCCTAATCCATTCTGAAATTTGCTAATGGTTCACAGATGGTGCTGCATGCAAACAATCACTGTTTTCCTTCAGTGGCATATTCTCAATGGTAAAACAAATGTATTTTTCTTGAATTCTGTGACAAATTCAAATAGATGATTGTTATGCAGAATATCTTCAGAAGCACACAAAAAATAACCAACATTACAGGTTTTCCTTCTTCCCTTGAATGATAACTTGTGTGCCTTCAACTTCATCATCTATGTCAAGATGTTGTTGAGTTATTATTGGAGGTAGGGAGGGGAGTAGAGAGTTTAATGTAAATTAATTGTAAATTTATATGAAATAATGTAAATTTAATGAAACCTAAATAACAGTTTGTCTCTGGCTATAGTGTTTAATGTTCCAAAGACTATATGCAGAGACTAATATTTCACTGTCAATACAGCATTGCCCAGTTTGTTAGTTTTGGTAATGTAGCTATTCTCCCTTTTTTCAACAAATCTGATCTCCCAATCCAGATCAGTGTATTAATCTTTACTTCCAGCTGATAGCCAACAATCTTTGCGTACTTATGGTCTTCTTAAATGTTATTAGAAGGACTGAATTTGTTCTTGTACAGAAAATCTGTGCATAGGAGAATTTCTAGTTCATATTCCCAAAGTCAGGGCTGTTTCAGTAAAGATGCAAGAAAAAGTACTAAATATGCAGTTCTCCAAGAATAAATTGACGTGTGTTTTCAGCGCACATATGTATTAGTGGAACTGTATTTTCCCACTGGATCTCCCAGGGGATTCTCTTACTCTCCACTTAAAACTGAAATGTATCTTCCTAGGCAGGTGTACATTTATTTTTTATCTGTCTGTGAAATAGGAGAGTTTGATGGGTCAGCCTTTCCATGTCTCTATTGGATATTGTGCACCTTATTGTGCACCAATCCCCTCTTGTGCTGTTATCTTTTAGTTTGTTCTGTGTACTTGAAATGATTTTTTGGTTTAATTAGTTCTGTTGTTTCTTTCCTGTAGTGCTTCTAACTAAATATTTATAGTGAGGGTTACAGGGACAAAACCTAATTAACAACATTTTAAAGAATATAAAATGATATTCCTGCTCTACTACCAGGAGTAACATGGAAATGACTTGCCTGCCGACTGCCCCAATTGCTTCCCCTCCCAATATATGCAGGAGTCCAATGGCTATTACCGTTCTCCTTCTATATGTGCCTGTATCCACAGACTACCAGTCTTCACCCTAAGCGGCACTGATCAGAATTTCTGATGTAGCCCTTCTTTAGCATGTTACCTTGCTTATGCACTTTCCCTCTGTCTCTTCCCACCAAACCCAAAACATAGATGCACAGGTTCACATCTGCTCCAGCCTCCTTCGTTCCAGCCTGTCATACTATTAGGTCCTCCACAGTTTAAAAATGTGGTCTTTGCTGTTGTTGTCATTCTCTTCCATTGAATCCCACCCCTCCAACAATCCTGACATCTCAAGCCACTGCAAGGCCACCTCTACCTGCTCCAGGCAAACCCTTGCCAAAGCTGCTTTTCTCCCTGTTGCTTTTTAGGCTTCAAAAAGAAAGAAAGAGTCACTGTTTATCCCAAATTACGCAGAAGCAGCTGTTGGACCCAGATGAATTCGAAGATTGATGAAAAGTTCAGAAGTCCCTCATAAAGTGACAATTCATATAAACTTTGTGGAGTAAAACTGGAGAACAGTTCTGAAAAATAGAAGCAGTGCTGCAGTTGTGGAAAGAAATATTCTTTCCCTCAAAAAGAAAAAAATTCAAGCATAGATTTGAGGTTTTAGTGAGGGGTTGGGTGATTTGGCTTGCTGGTTGTTTTGCTGGTTGTTTGGTTTTTGGTTTTTTTTCTTGTTGAGAATTGTTGTGCCTGTAACTAAGCTTAATCGCATCAGGAATGCAGGGAGAGCAATTAATGGTGCTCCAGGGACCACATAAGGTAGTGGAGAAGTAAGAGACAAGAGTATAGTTTTCCTTCTTGAAAGAGAAAATTTGACAACGCGTTCATTCATGTCAAAACACAGAACACTGACTACTAAGCAATACAAGCCTCAGTGTCCTGCAGGTAAAGCAACTGCTTCAGATAATTCCTTGGATTCCAGTCAACTATTACCATAAGGAACACATAAATTTCTCATGTGGAAAACAGGATTTATTATTATTTCACTAGATTCTTACAGAGAAGGGTACCCCTTTACGATGAAAGCAATTGGAAACGTCTTGTCTTGTGGTTTCTTCCTCTATCATTTATAAGCCGATCTGTTAAAATACCTACTGGTAATCAAAAGACAATTGGAAGTGGGTTTTGAAGCACACTAACCCAGAATTACTATTAAACTTGTGGGTGCCGAGTACAAACAAGATCAAGAGATTTTTAGAACATAGCTAACTAGAAACACTCTGGACACCAAACCATGTCTAGAGGTTTTCCACAATTGCCTTATTTCTCTACAGGGTGTATATTCAGTCAGTATTACTGAAGTGAGGGAATGCATTCAGATAGTAATTTATTCCTAGTTGTTTGCAGTTGAAATATTAACCAATAACTAGTCTTAACCTGGCTTCAGACTCCCCCCAGTCAACATATCTCTGATACTTGAAAAATCTCTTGTTTCAGCAAAGTTTTTAATAAATGTGTTATTTGTATTTCAAGATAAAGACTAGGTGTTACAAGTTTGGTGTGGTTTTGTGTTTTTTTTTCTCCTTCTTGGTAATGCTTCTACAGATAAACACAAATATACCTCTATATGGTATTCATGTTTGGCCTTCCATTTTTTCAGTCCAGATATAAATTTTTTTCTCCTAGAAGACTGTTAACTATTCTTGAATGTGGATTTTTTTTCCTTTCTATATGCTGCTCCTTAGTGATCAGTAATAGAAGTCCAGTAAGAGCCTCAATTTTAGTCATATTTTGTGTTATAGAGCAGAATAATAGATGAGAGTGATTTTATGGACGTTGCTTGTCAGAAGTAGCTCTTTGTGGCATAAGAATGCCTTATACACAAGATGAGTTTTATTCACTGCTGATGGAACTGCTCCTGAATAACAAAAAGCCTTCAGAATGTGAGTTTCTGAGTTTATCTCTTAGTCTATGTACATCCACTTTGCACAACCTTAGAAATGTTATTTTGTTGCTTTCATGCTTTTGCTGATATCTGTAGATGTATCTAGAAGTTGCAGTCTACCTTGATCTTCATGTTCTTGAAAAGAAAATTCTAATAGCAAAACCCTGCACCAAAGACTGTTTATGTGAACATAGAAAGGAAATGCATAAACACTCTATGCATACTTTTTGCTTTCTTACAGAATGGTGCAGGTGCATCAGAAGAAGGTATGGGAGAAACACTTTATCTCCTAAATTGGTAGGGTAAGAGTTAGGATAGTGTTTGGAACGTGATAATGCTTCTAAAGTTTGAAATAAACTCTCCTGTACTCTAGGTAAGTGCTTTACCCTTTCAGCTAAGATATGAAAGGGTTACCATTTTTTTTCTCTTTTAACTAGAGGGAACTCTACAAAGAAAACTAGAGGGATGCCTTTGAGGATTTTAATATAGCCAACAGGCAATTTGGGAATTTTCTGTGGAAAAAAATGTGTCAATATGGACTTGATGCGTTAGAAGAATTAGATGTAAATCCTGAAGACAGTGCTTTTAAAAAAAATATCCAAATTGCCCAACTGGTTTGAGCTAGACTCCTCTCTCCTGCTATATCTGTCAAACTTCAGCCATAACTTGAAGTTAGTAGAACTGCTTACTTCTTGCTTACTTTTTCAAGAATCCTTGTTTGAAATTTTACAAGTCAAGAATGATGTGTCTAGATTTGCTCTGAGAGGTTCAAGACTCTTTTCACCCACCTACTGTCTACTACCAGGTCAGTTAAAGCTGTGCTCTTTATTTTCAAGAATTTGTTCTTGTTTCTCATGTTTCAAGTCTACTGCCTCTTGCTGATTTCTCGACTTTTCCCATTTCACCCATCCCCTTAACTTCCAGCTGAAGTGTGCTTTAGGTGTCATCCACACCGATAAGGAACTTGCAGCCTCCCAGATTCTAAGTCTTCTCTGCACTTTTCATTTCGGCTTAACTCTCCTTGTTTTATGTTTAACTGTCTTATCAAAGACTTTCTGATGCAGAAATAAATTGTCTTGGATGTTATTGAAGAAGTTTTAGTTGAATGCTACCTAGACTCAAACATGTGTAGGCTGGGAACAGTTAGTTATGTGTTCCTAAATCCATGTGATACCATGTCTGCAGAAATTATTAATTAATATCAGAGATGGAAATATTGTAAAGCTGTTTGGCCATGATTCCATGATGATACAGCATGCTGAAAGTTCACAGCTACATAAATATCTGGAATTAAAAGAGAAATTAAGGTTTTGGGGATTTTTTTTTTTGTTAAGATACAGTCTCACCACCTTCATTAGGTTGGCACTGATGTTTTAGTATTGCTTTTAATTTGTTTTATCTTTTCTGCTCCAGTAGGTTTATATTATTATTTTGATTAGATGCTATGATCCTATGTTAATGACAAACACAGGGATGCATATTGTCAAAGGTAAACTAAGCTTAGCGTGTTATTACCTCATCTGGGTCTAGGAAGGTCTTCTGTTTTTGCAAATTAATTTGTCTTGTAGGACTTCCTATCCCAACCTTATAAATTCTCACAAGCTTTATGCAAATTGTTTTTTTTTTCTTTCCCTTGTTGATGCCTTTTCATTATGGCCATGTTGATACTAAGGAAACCATTTACATAGGCTTCAAGGATGGTAGAGGGAATTCAAAATGAATCCTTGGTTTTATGGTATTGCAGCAGTTCTGCTAAGGGAGTGTTAATTTTGAGAAGGATGTTTGGATTTTTCTCTTCCCTATAAAAATTGAGATGAGGTTTTCCTTCTAGACAATTTTTGCAGCACTGTGAATACTCTGTCTTCATCAGTGTTACTACTTATTTGCTCTGGTGTAATGGTCAAGAATATCAGCAAAAGTAGTTTTAATGCAGTTGTGCTAATGCTTGGGGTTTAATAACATTTTTTTAGTTTGGGCCTTAGGAAATAATTTTAGTGTTTAGAGGGTTTTGCATGGGTTAGTTTTGGATTGGTTTTGGTGGGGTTTTTTGTGTTTCAAAATGTTGAAAAAATATAAAGGAAAAAAGTTTACAAGTTGAAATGGTGGCACTTTGAGGCCAAATTGCCTGAAGCTAACTTAAAGTCATTTTAGTTACCTAGCATCAGCTCCCTGTAATGTGACAAGAAGCATGACAGGAGAAAGAAATGAAGTAAGAACTTCTCTGCAAGCGATTTTGTTTTCTCCAAAAGCTGAGATGGTCCCCGAGGCCTGTTAGCACAGTTTGGAATATCTGTTAGTCCTCTTTGGCTTGCACCTGGGAATGAACATTGAACAGATCGGTGATTGGAAGGCAGAGAGAGGCTCAAACCTATAGTCACAAAGTCTGGTTTTCTGCCTCAGTCAGAACCTGAGCATCCATCAGTATATCCTGAGTGTGATTAATTCAAATCTTTACTACAGAAATATGACTCACAAACATAATTTCAAAATTTCCATGACAATAATATACATACTCATTTGAGCACACAGTCTGTCAAAATTGGAATGCATACAGTCTTTTAGTGTAGCCTAGTCTACCCCAAAATTTTCTGACAGCTTCTTGAATTGGCTAGGATAACTGGTTTTTTTTCCTATGGAGAGATTTTGCTCATTTTTTATTTTTTATTTTTCATTTCTTAATATAGTATTTTTAGGTCATATTAAGACTCCTTTAATCCAACTTTCATTTTCAGAGCTATTTCTTTGATGGCATTTTAATATAGTGAGGAACAGGAAAAGCTGTAAATCCAGTCCTGTACTTCTCTAATGTGACTATTTTCTCCCAGTATTCATATACAATTGTAGACCTCGAATTCTAGTTTTCTACTCCAGCAAAAAGTATGAATTGCTACCCAAGTGTGGATTTGTGGGTCTTCAGACAGTGTGGCTGTCTCAGAATTATTTTCATTAAATTACATGGCTCCATTTTTGTTTTTACAAATGCCACTGGCTACATTTTGTGATTATAATATACAGCAGTGATACATTTCTTCTTCCCTTCCTCACCCCCAGCTCAATTCTCAAAAAAATTAATCTCAATTTTCATGATATCAGACCAGCATTATAAGCTGTCTAGGCGTTTTATCACATTTAACTAAATAAACTTAATTAGGCTGTAAAACAGACTAATCTAATCTGAAATATTATGTAATCCTAGGAACTTAAAGACAATGAAGTATCCCAGTAACCTAAAATGTATCTTCAATACTGAATGATTTAAAAAACAAAACAGTGAAACTTCACCTTTTCATTTTTGTGATTATTTTCATCTGGAGAGGAACTCATTTACACAGACCTTAAAGAGTGGCTGTGATTCTTTCCAAAATCTTTATGCCTAGGAATGAAAAAAAGAAGAAAAAGTAAAAACCTCTTTATATTAAATAGTGAGATGTTTCATTTTTAATGACAAAAATACCAATGTTTTTGCAATGATTTACTTTGATCAAATACAGGTTTTGTGACATAAAATTGATACCTCTTATAAAACTGTATTTGTTGAATATTTGTAATGTTACTATAACTTAAACTGTGATTTTCTAAGAATCGCTAGTGAATACGTGCAGTGCCATAGCTCTCAATTTGTAATTCAGTCCTCTGAAACTGAGGACTGAATTGGAAGGAAAAAGGTTGGAAGTTTTTGGACAGCTAAATATATCAAGTATACAGCAGAGTACCTCGCCGAGGGTTTTGAATAGTTTAGTAGAGGAACAGTCTGCTTAAATGGGCTGAAAGGAAAACATAGCTGATCAATTCTGCATCTGCAAAAAAATTATATGTACGCGCGCGTGTGTGTATATATATATGTGCATACATATAGATCATCTGTCACGTTCCTCGCCATACAGACTACCTACCGGTTACAGAACAGAAATTGTTATATATTTTACTGTTGGGAGTTGCATCTGAACTACTACACTAAACTGCCAGTCTAGAAAAAGTTCAGATTTTAGTGGAAGATAGAGTTTTTCATCAGAGTTCATTCTGAATGTTTTGATTATAGCTTTCAAGTCGTATTTTTGTCTGTAATAAAGAAGAAAGAATAATTTGAGTGAACAGTGTGGGCCTGATGAACACTAGCAGGATCAGACTAAATAAGGTATTATTGTTGCTGCTGTGACTAAGTGGAAATCGTTTATTATAATGCTTTAAAGCTATTCATGTGACTTTAACTTTCTTCAGCATCCTACTGACAACCTAAATATTTGGTAATCTCTATGAAGAATTGTTCTTCATAAGTACAGACAGGTGCAATCCAAATTATGTTAAAATATCATGTGACACCAAAAGTCAGATCCAATTTTCTCTGGAAAATTGCACCAGACCTGCAATCTCCTTGCACTGAAAATGTATTTATGCTTTTCTCACCTCCATATCCTATTGGATTTTGGGTGACATTTTGAGTTAACGATTTTACCAGCTCCCAGTTTATTTGTAAAGAAATTTAAAAATCATTCCCCAGTAGATCAGTCCTGACTTAGTAAAACTCTAGAATAATGAGTTTTCTGTTGTCTAGTCACTGGTGGAGATGAAGTGAAGCCAATTGATTGTGTAGGGTGACAGCTTATCTGATTATCTGTGTGAACATAACACATCAGTGTATTCTGTGCTATATCTAGAGTCACGGAAAATGGGTCCACTCAAGCTTTGCTCAAGACTGTGAAGCAGAATGGATCAGTTTTAGGCATAAACTTCTTGCTGCTGCCTTAGGCAGCTTGTTCATGATATGGGCAGTTATCAATTTCAGGCACAGTGTATGATACATGCACTAAGTTCTCATTTGAGTATAGAGAAAAATGTCCTAATGGGCAAAAGATAAGAAACGCCAGTTCACCAAACCTGGAAAGTTCCAGTAAGTGTAGGAATATTTGTACCATTCCTTTCAAATTCTTTGCAATAAGAAGAATAATTAATGATTCTCATGTGACAAGTTTATGTCTTTTATACATTATTTTGTCCTTTTGCCTACAAATTTCCTTTGGACCAACTGGCCTGTATTCTGTACAGGAATTTTTTACTGAGTCAGTCACAGCTGTTAATGTATCTTTTATCCAGTGCTGTGAATAGCTCAGAATTTATTGATCCACCTTAATGCCATTGATATGAAGTCAGCTTGTAGTTCTCCATTCCTTACTGCATTGGTAAACAAATGACCTTCTATCAACCAAAAGATTTTAAACAGTAATTTCAAACTTAGCTCCTTTGTTGACTACTTTATTTTTTTTTTTTTTAATGACTATGACTACATTCATGTTAAAACTTAAGTACTTGTACAGAAGTATTAGCAGTAATATCAACCATTTAGAATAGGGCTATTATGAAAGAACATGCTGAATTCTTTTCTGGTTAAAGGATTTTCAACAAGAAGAATACCTCATACTGTTGTAGTATGTACTGTACATATTTGTTAGTATTGAGAAATTTACCAATCTATCTCTTTTAGAGACTTCAGGTTAAGCTTTCGTTTTTCAAAGTCTTGGAAATAATTCCTTTTGTACATCAGGGGGGTTTCAGAGCCTAGAACAAGGAATGAATTCTTCCCATATACTGTTTTTATATCTTTAATTAGATTTGGTCAACATGGATCTAAATGAAACTGCAAACTTTTCCTAAAGCTCAAAAATTACTTTCAATTTTTGCAGAATACAAAATTGTCTCTGAACTAATAGGTGCTAATACAATAAAGAAGAACTTGGGCCTTGTCTTGTAGCTAAATGTTATATACATTCTGGGGAGTATATAAAGCTCATGTTTATTTCAAGTTTCTGCTTTGGGAACTAGTAGCTTAATAGCAACTCACATCCCTTAAAAAAACTTTAATTAAGCCCCTATAATAGGAAATTATCTGTATTCCAGATATTTTATTATTATATTGCCCACAATACACCCCATAAGTGCGATGCCAATTAATGACATAAACTTAAGAAACTTTCTGCAAGACCTTATCTGTTAACAATAAAGCACCTCAAAACTTGAAAACATCACAGAGAAAGAGCACCCAAAAGCATTTTCACCTTAGTCAGCTTCTAAAGATCCTGCATTGTCTTTGCTGTAGTATCTTAAGAAAGCAGTATTTTGAATCAATTTATACCCTTATTCTTCACTTCATTCTGAGTGTGATCTGTGACTCGGTCCTGCACAGTGCCAAAAGACCAAGTCCCATTGTGAAGGGTTTGAGGAGGTTTGTCATCTCTCAGAATCAGGCAATTTAATCTAACATCAAATGTCTGTTGTTTTTTTTTAAATAACAATATACAACTTAAGGATGAAAGTAATGCTTCATTTCTGAGACATGTCATGAGTTAAAATATATCTATTATTTTCTTTGCAAGGGAAAGGGTGAAAATTTGTTGTTGAACAGGGTTTCCCTGAAGAACATCAGTGCTTGAGAAGCTCAGAAGTTCTCCTAGGAGAACTTTATTAGGAAATAAAATTTGCTTTCCTACCAGCTTTACTCCTTCTGGCTATGTGAAACTAATTTTTGCTTTGCAAAATGTTAATGAAATGTGATTTATTTTATTTTTTTTTAACAAATGGGGAAAATTATACAATTTCTGGAAAAAACTTTAATAGTTATAATTCATTAGGGAAAAAATAGCATTTTCATCATCTAAATTTAGCATCACATGAAAAAGAATATTGAGTTATTAAGACAGGAAGGATCTTTGAAGTCTAAATGGTTGTTGGTGTTGGGAGAGTTGGGCATGGGGCTTTTAGAATTTAATCTCAATTCGATTTAAAGTTGTGGAGAAAGATTCTTGACTTTGTTAAACCCATCCATTTTGGGCATTGAATCTTGTGTATATCAGTGTACACACTGGAAGATCTTTATCAAGGTCTTTGCAGGTATGTTGTATTACAAGATTAAAAGAATGTGTAGGTGATTCTGAAGGGTATACAGTTGGACTTGATGATCTAAAAGGTCTTTTCCAACCTTAATGATTCTATTAATGTATTTCACCTCTCTTTATTTATAGTTCTGATTGATGGGTTCTGTTGGCTTGTGTTGATTCATCTTGCAGATATTGGCACTGGAGATATAGAGTCTGTCCCCGAACTGCCTACAGTCTGGTATATTAGCATAGCCCAGCACTGATTTCAGTTTATATCAATATGCTAGGCTGCAAATTGTAACAGCTGAGGTCTATGATTTATAATTCCTTTTGGATCTAGCTGCAACTATGGAACTCTGTAACATCTATATCCAACAGGAATCATCAGCCAGAGTCTTGGCTTAAATAAATATAGAATTTGTCAACTCTACTGTTGGTGGGGGGTTATAATTCGCAAGTCAGCAAAGGAGTGTTTGGAACAGTACGGACCCTTCAAAGCAAGTGAAAATTCTGTCACTAATTTCAGTTGAATCACTTTTCACCCAATAATTGTGATGCATATAAAGAAAGCCAGGGCTTTCAGATGATAAACTCTTTGCTGTGACATGTACTTTTATACACAGAGATAGAAATAGAACAACTAAAAAGGGTATTTCAGAGAAGTGCTGAACGAGGAGCATGGAGGGGAAAATGTTGGGTCTGGAAAAATACGGTATCCTAGCTTCTCTGAGAATCTCAGAGTATCTCTGAATTAGATTTGGCAAGGTATATAGCAATCTTCCAACATCTACTGTGGAAAAAGTTCAGGAGCATAATACCTTTGTTACCTTTTCTGAAGAGTCAGGGATGATAAGGCAGGTTGTTCCTGGATCAGTGTGTATTCTTTTAAATCCTGTTGGTGTGTCAGCTTTTCATTCTTCGAAGTGGCTCCAAGTTTATGACAGCAATGATATCCTGTACAATGTTGAGCTCCATCTCAGCTATCAGATATACAAGTCCTTTTGATGGAAAGCTGCTGTTAAAACGTCTAAATCCATGGTAAACAACTTTAGGAGGTATTAAACGGTCTTTCAGCTGCTCTTTGCTTTGGGTGAATGTTAGGAGAAAAAAACAGCCACACCGAGAACACTCTAATTATTTTTTCCTAAGAATTGGAACACTTAACTTCTTTAGCTGATAACTGCTAATTTTTATTTTAATTATAAATATAGATATTTTAAGTATTTTATTTTCATATATATATATAATTATAATGCATTCTTAAGGATGCAAACTTGTAAGCTCCAGGTTTTTATTTTGTTCTTTGATTTTTCACCTACAGTGCTGGCCGTGGGCTGTATGGAATTGATAGTATGCCAGACCTGCGTAGAAAGAAATCTTTTCCCATTGTTCGAGATGTGGTAAGTAACTTCTGATGCTATCAAACTGTTGATTCATTTGTCAGTTGTCTAGGACTTTCGTGTAATTACTATTGTGCATGTGAGTGATAGTTTGTCAACAACTGTTTCATGGAAAAAAGGTATCTTGAGACAATGGGTTGAGGCCAGTAAAAGTCAATGATGCAGTTGTTACAATGCACTAGATAAGTCTGGGTATCTCATCAAATATTTAGATATTACTTGTTAATCAAGTAATGTGCGTTTTGTACAATCAACTACTCATTTTCGTGTTGAATTAGTTTATGAACACAGCTGTTATTGAGTGCTTGGGATACTGATTGACTTGATTTATTACAATACTGTGAGAGGAAGAAAGTTCCTTTTAAAAAGCAACTCTGTTTCAGTATGAATGTTTTAAAGATTTATGCATACTTTTGATACAAGATGAGGTATGTTATTTTAACAGTTATTGTAGAAAATAATAATCTAGGCAAATCAATTTCAGAAAGATGAACAGAATTGCAGTTCCTTTGAGATTTATTCTGACTTCTAGTCTAAACAAGATTAAGTAGAATCTCTCTGCTCTGAAGAATTTCAAGGGCCATTCACATTTCTGTTTTTCTTTTACTGACACACAGAATTCATAATTTGATAAAATACATACTTACTCTGGGTGGTGGTGAGCCTACAAACCAATTTCTCATTGTAAGGAAATTTATAAGGAGTCAGCCAAAGTAAATTATTACTATAGATATCTTTAAAAGATCAATCTTTGTGAAATTATTGCTCAACATATTCTTAGGTACTCTGTTCAGTTCCTTTACAGCGATATACCATACTATCTGAAGGGTCACAAACAGAAAGCACAGCAACCATTTTAGAATATAATTTGTTCTGAAATTAATGAAAAATTGCAATTCATGACATAGTAGAGCCTGTATTCACTGAAACCATCTTTTTATAGTAGACATTTCACTTTAAGTTGTATTATACATGAGTACAGTTGACAGCTGCCTTATGATGCTTTCATGCATAGTAAATAGCGCTTTGTTTTATTCATAACTGTTGGAACTGTTTACAGATAGGCATAGCTCTGAACAAGTTAAGACATCAAAATCTAAATATTAACTATTAACTTTGAAAAACATAATATTTATCAAATAAAAAAAAAATCACATTTTGAATAGTGGAATAAAACTTTTATTTTATTATTCTAATATGTTTATGATTACCATGTTATGATTACTACTTTAATGTCCAGTTGTTGAAGGATAACTTTTCCTGAATGAATTCTACCTTTAGAAGTTTAAGTTGCAGAGTTTTAAAACTGAAATTTATTCCGGAATTTAATCATTATGGACTTAGAGTATAGCACTTAACTAAATGTTCTTTAAAATAGTAAATTATATAACAATTCAATTCTGCAGTTGTAGATCTTCAGCTGGTAATTTTTTTTTTTAATTTAAGAGGAACTTATTTCAGACTTAGTGTAGGTCATCTTCTATGAGACATTATTTGTGTTTGAAGGTATGTGCATTTCAAGCAGTCACCTGTGAGCTCTGAACTTATAATAGATCGACTCCAAACCATCTCATTTAAATCAGTAACTTAATTCTCAAGTCCTTGTAAGATCTAATACATAATAAATTATCTTTTTATATGTTTACTTATATGGCTGTTTCAGAAAAATTGAAATAATATTGCTGTAATTGAGTGCTAGACTCTTTCTGACACTGATTGAAATAAATATAATTTTATATCTCTTTTTTGTTGCAACAAATCTGACAAATTATTAATATTCTTTATAATTTCTTTCCTATCTTGGCTGGATTTTTCAGGCTATGGTAAGTGCTTTTATACTGATAAATGTTCTAAAATTGTCGTAATAACTCTTAGGGCATTTGTGAATGTCATAATTTATGATGATCTTTTATTTGAAAAATAGAAAAACTATTTTATCACCAAGAATTTTATCCTAAGTGAAGTTGTGTCTTATGTGAATGTCTTATTCTCGGCATCATTTATAGCAGAAATGTTAGGAGAAGTTTATGTTAGAAATTTATCTGTGTATTCCAAAATCCTTTCTAATGATACGAGCAGATTGTTTAGCACCCAGTTGCAGTGCTTCCCCTGTGGAACAGCCTTAGATACCTAGATAAAGAGTTGAAAGTGCTCCCTGCTTTTAAATCTTCTTGTATCAATCAACAAAAATTTTGATCTCTTTTGTAAAAGGTGAATTTCCCAAAGCAAAAAAACGAATCTCAGGTATGATAGTGTACTTTCTGATAAGTAGATTAATGACTCATGGAAATATTTTTCTTTTTCCACTAACTCTGGCACTTGTAAAGGTCCCTTCTTATTTTCGTAGTCCCTCTGAACTCCCGGTTTCTCTGCATTAGTTTTCATGCTTTCAGCATGGTACCTCAATGTAACGTTTATCAAAATGAAATACATAATCTTAAATTGGTATCTTTGACTCACATTTGTTTCCTTAAATTTACATTTTGAAAAATCCAGTTTTCAACAGAAGCCTTACTAGGGTTTTTTTCCTCCTAAATCTGTAAGTTTTTCCACTAATGGGTTGAGACGGCTTTTCCTGCTTGTTTTGGTTGGAGTCATTAGCGAGGATAAGGCAGTCAAAATCCATTTCCAGGAACAGTTCTCCTTGCTGCAGTGATGAATTTCAGTATGGGTCATTATTAGAGTTCTAGTAGAATATATCTGCTATAGGAGGGAAAAATAACAGAAGGAGAAATGATCCTTCAAGTGCAGGAACAATACAGAGAGCTGTTAGAATAACAGTACAGGGAGCTTGAACAGACTTCTTTAATGTGGAGCCAGAACGGAGTCGAGTTGCTGTAACTTCTACTTTTAAACAAACATGTTCTCTCTTTTATATCAGTTAGAGCTTTAATTTGGGGTGGAACTGCAGGCAGGGAGAGGGATAACAATAATTACAGTGGACATTAGAAGTGCTTAACTCCCGATGGCCAAGTAGGTGTGGTGATCTGCCCAGTCATAGACAAAGGTATTTAGCTCTGTTTTTTTCCTCTCGTTATGCTTTAGTCTTTGCTTCTGTTAATGCAAGTCATCATTTCAAATGTTACGGAAACTCTCGAAAATTCCTGGTTTCATTTGATTTAAAGGTGACTTTATATTTTACAATCACTGTAATCAGGCAGATTGCTTCTTTTGGTCATTCAAGAATGTATACTTAGCTTTGTCATTTGATTATAAGAACGCAGGAATAATTTGTGAATCTTTGCTGCAGTTGTGAAGCAGTCTGCTTGCTTCGTACTGTTGAAGTGGACACACCATATGAGAAAACTGCCCATTTCATCTAAAACAGTAATGCACTGATACTTCTTTTTATGTAAATGTCTCCTCAACAAAAGCCTTTATAGAGGCTAGAGCTCGATTATGGTAGTTTGAACTCTTTTAAGATTGAAGACATCCATATAAATTGCAGTTGCCATATTCTTAGGTTTTGTACATCATCAGAGTAATCATTAGATAAAAGCCAAATATCTGGACTATTTTACATTAAACCTATTTGCACTCCATTTTCTTAACTTCTTTAATCATTAATAGAGAAATTGGCTTAAATATTTTAATGTTCATACATTAAATAGATAAACCATAAAAATAATCAAACAGTATTTGTATATTTGTGGGGGTTTTTAATTCAACTAAAAGGAAAACATAATAATATGATTATATTCCTCTATTTTACACCAGTGTGTTCCAAGAATTAAGAACTAGTTTTGGAGAGATTATGAAATTATTGATGGATTCGGGGTTTTTTTTGTTGTTTTCCATGCTATTTCTGACTAACCTTAATATTCAAGGTAAACTTAAAGGCTGGATGGGGCATGCTCTAGTCTCTTCTATGAAAACAAATATGAAGAAAAAGTACAATGGTATTACAGTGGTGGCCAGTAATGATCATGGTGTTCAGCTGAATTGCCGTTGCCTTTCTAAATCTGTTTTCTGGCCTTAATACTGCAGTTCTGTTGAACATTTCAGGATCAGACATCAAAATTTTAATAGAAAAATTATGGAAGGTGGGTAAGTAATTTTGGACAGTAGCTTGTTTCCTTTTGAGGGGGTTCTTCTTCCTTCCCCTCTGCCCCACCCCCCTCCCAAAACAGAGTGTAAGTCTGCCTTTCAAAATAATAATGTTAAGATCCCCAGAGTGATAAATTACCTGTAGTTGCTCAAAAATAAACAGTTCTGAAGTCGCACAACTTTTAAATGCACAAACCGGTATTTTTTTTGTCAGATTCACCTCTAGTGGGTAGCTTTTACAGTGCATTAAAAATATAACAGGATCGGTAAAGTGGTAACAAATATTTTGCCTTCAACTTTTTTTTTTTTTCCCCTGGTGATAGCAGTCTATAGATTCTTGTAAAGAAAAAAACTGTGAAAGAAAAAAAGGTCAGGAAAACAGAAACCCTCTGTAAAAAATGAGGAATGAGTATTGCATGGCACAACCAGCACTCATGAACAGTTGCAAAACGTTAGCTTGACAGCTCCTTCCTCCCCGCTACTTCAGCTGCTCAAAACACAGCTTTCTTTTATTGCATTGTGGCAGGCAGCTCTTTCTTCACCCACATAATTTTCCATTTAATGTTTAATTGTAGCTTGAGTCCAATTCTCTTATGGTTACCACTTTTTTTGCTAGAATGACTTCCAGTTATATTAATTTATTTATTTAAGCTGCTAAGGCAAAATTGAAGGTGATGCATAAGACAGTGTAGACACAAGTTATTAGGGGCTCTAAAAGGACTTGAGCACCAAGGAAGCCAAGTTATTTTACATCATGTATCAGGAATTTGTTAAAACATTTAAAAATTAAATAGACAATGCTGTGCTTTATCATCTTCTCTTATTGGTTTTGTTGGGTTATTTTGTATAAATTTCTCCATATGTTTATGACACAATAGTACCTGCATGGAGATCTTTAACCTCTGTAGGTCAAATTCCCATGTAAGGAAAGACGTGAGGTAGTGTTTGAACTTCGCTTTGAGAGGGAGCAAGTGTAAACTGCTGAACAAGTCTTGTGTCCTGTTAAAAGACAGTATGGAAAGGCTTCAGGTTTCTGTTGCTCACTATGTTCTTTTGATGTTCTGGCAATTTGAACTTTCTTCATGGAGGCTCCAGATGATGACCTGCACTTACCTTTCTTCCCTGCTACTATTTAAAAACAGAAGGGAAGGAGGGGGAAAAATTGTCTTGCTACATTCATAACCTGTCACCTTATTTCCCATAAATGAGTCTGGCAGCACTTTTCCCTTTCTTTTTCCAAAATACTCATTCCTCCTTGCTTCTTTCCATTCTTAAGAACAGACACTATTCTCTGTGTGTTCAGTGCTTCAAGCTCTTGAATTATCACCAACTACAGTATTTCAGAAACATTTTATTTATGGGCTTTCTCTTGAAGATACCATTTATTCTGACAGTGAAACATAAATGGAAGTAATTCTTGTGAGTTCTTTCACTAAAACCCCTGTAAATTTAATCCCTAATGACTGCTAACTTTACTGGTTTATCACAAATCCCTCTAGGTATCACTTTCTCTTATTATCCTTTCAGCATGACAAACACTTTATTAAGAACAGCCTAATTATCTGTTTCCTATTAGACTTTGTTATTTTATATAGGTCACTGTACTATGATTTTAGACACACTTCTGATTAAGGAGCAAAAAGGCTAAGCTACGTGATTCTGGGAGTAGTCCGTGGGAGAATTGGGCCTCAAGAACACGTGACAGGGTCAGAATTTCTTCCCTAAATTTCCTTTTTCTCTCAGGAAATAGTTATCTGTTTATTGACTTATACTGATAGCATGAAATTGCAGTTCTCCTGCTGCCTCGTGTACTTTGATATGTTGCTGGAGGACAGAACACAGTAGGATTCACTGCCTTATATATGAGGTTAATGTTATTATTGCCCTTTGTATTCCTGCCCTGACAAGTAGTCCATATTGCTCTATAGCCTGAAATAGCTAGGATTGTGTATTTTAGACCTAAAAGGATCAAATCACTTTCTCTAAGTATAAGTGACATGAAGACTAGAGGTCAAAACTATACAATATACTGCAGGCAAGTAAATGTAAATGACTACTTTCCAAGACTTTGGGAAGAAATATGCTTCAAGAGGGATGAGAAGATGAGTGCTTTTAAAATTAATCTTTTTAAACATAACACTCTACCGATTATGAAAATTGTTTCTTTTCTTCTTAATGTTCCCAACACGTTTTTGCTTGTCACTTCTCACTTTGATGCATAGGTCCTGTAGCATTAGGTATTGTCACAAAAAGTTTGAAAAAGCAAAGCCTGGACACTGTTTCATCTTTCCTGTCACTTTGTCAATCTCACTGGTGCACACTAATTAATTTCTCATATTCACGGAAATAGAAGGGAAAGGTGGTCACAGAGAAGCAAACGATTATTTATTTATTAACAAAAAAGTGGCAAAACTGATAGCAAATTAATGGCATAGACTTGGTAAACTGCTCAAAGAAAAATGAAGGGGCGGGGGCGTCTTTGCATGCCATGGTAACTGTGGCAGGACAGTGATGAATCAAATCAAATATTTCTGTGCCGGGGATGACTTCTTACCCCCATAATTGGTTTCACAAGATTAATAATTTTGTGTCTGTCTGCAAGTTTAATTATCATCAAGGGAAATGTATTGAAAATTGAATGGGTACATTCTCAGGGGGAAGTGAACATTTAAAATTAAAATTAACAGTCTTAATATCTCTAAATAAAAAAAATCAATTTAAATTATGTCAGTATTTAAAAGTATAAAATGGGAAGGAACCAGAATTGTCTCACCATCCAAAGATTAATGATGCAATTCCTCTGCTGGTGTAAGCCTAAAATGCTTCTGACCCAATATATATTTCACAAAAATAAGAATGTCATATGCAAAATATCTTTGAAACTCTATAATGGTGGACTACAGAGACCCAGTTCATGGTAAGGTGAAAGTCTGTATCCTCGCAACAAAGGCAACAGACTTCTGGTTAGTGGGTGGTGTAATTGATCATCCTCCCACTGCTAGACTGAGAGCAGCAATACGTGACAAAGCAGACGCTGGATTACGGAAGAACAGAGATAAAGCACAAGTATACAGGCACACTTGGGATGATTTAGACTAGGGGGAGGGATGCATAGGCCCAATTTTGCTGGTAAAATACAGTAGTATAGCAGTGTATGGTTAATATTTTGTACAGTGGAATAAATCTGACCTGTTTCTGTCAGGCGAAAAGGACTACCGATAGCAGAGGTGCTATTCAGAGTTGAAATATTATTTGGAAAACACGCAGAACTTGTTTCCTTGGGGTCTCTTTCCTTCTGATCACTATACTCTCTAATTCATTCTTAAGGACCCATTTAAATTACAGGGATATTGCAGTAGGGTAGATAAAATTTCCTTACTCTATATTAAAAATGTTTTATTTTGTGTGCTTTTGATGTACTATACTAGAGCAAATGGGGTGTAGTCTTCGAAACTGGGAGATGTTCCTATACCCATAACATCATGTGGGCAAAAGAGGACAGACTGAGGCAGAATTCCATCCTGGTTTCCTCCTTCCAAGAACCATTTTTTTTTTTTATTTCTCCATATAGCTATTCGTAGTATTGAATAAATATTGTATTTGTGGAAAAAAAATACTTTTAGGTTTCCCAAAGACTTTTTATTTAAGACAAGTAGCATTTTATCTACATACATACAGTTTAAAAGTGCTTAGTGATTTACAAAAAAATATCTGGACTGACAACTTGAACCATAAGACTATTGCAAAATGATCTCCCATGTTGCTGCAGGCACAGACAGCTCCCAAATTAGGGCAGGATGCCTATCCTTGTACCACATTAATTTGGTTGGCAAAGCGGAAAAACAGTGACAGCCTGTGATTTAAAAAAAATGAGTCATAAACCTCTGAATAACAGGTTTTATATTAGAAATGGCAGTTCAGCTGGGCACTGCTGAAATAAACAGTAATGATGATAGAAATCATGCTTGCGTTATGTACTGAAACCTTAAAAGTTGTGTGCTGCAAACATTAACTAAAAGGTTTTGTAAGTCTTACAGTTTTGCTTAAATTCAATAGCATAGTCAAGTACTTCTTGCCTTCCATTAAATTAAACAACTGGAGTTACCAGTATAATTTTTAACAGTTTCGCATTTGCTTTAAACAGACACTTGCAGCCCGAAAATCTGGTATTTCCATGGCCATGCTCATCCGGACCTCCATAAACAATGATGAAATGGTGAGTGTTTTCAATGGCAGGTTTAAGTCATTTAAATAATGTAGAAATTTTTGTTCAAAACTCTTCAGAAATTATTTCAGCCTTCGACACTCCAAACTGGATAAAACTGAGTGTACAAGCATTCCATTTATTGTGTAGCCACTTTCAGGGATCTTGAGCAAAATTTGCTGCATGGTTCACAGTGACAAGACCAGGTTTGCTTCTGCTGACTCATATCAATGATGGTCAGAAGAGACTAAGCAAGAAATTTCTGTTTTACAAAGTAGTTGCTTGGGGAAATGTTTTGTTTTAAATAGTCCAGCTGCACCATGCTTTACCTGCAGTCTTTCGGCATCCTGAAGTTTCTCTTCACATCGTGAGTACAATTAGAATGACAGGACTCTGCAATAAGATTTCTGTGTGATTATTATTTTTTTCCCCAGTTCTTATAGGTGGTCAGGCATTATTTGATTTTGTAAATGTAACTGCTGCTAAATAACAATGTGATTCTAGATAAGGAAATATTTAATTCATACAAGAAGTGCCCAGAAGAACCTTTTGAAAAAAAATTGTATTCTTACAGCTAGTAAAACCTCTGTGTTGTGGTTTTCCCTTATTGACTTAACATATTCTGCAAAAGACATTAATTTTAAACAAAAACACAACAGGTGCCATTTTCTTCAGGGATACTTAAAGTGTGATGCAAGCAGATTTACACGGCTGAACTAAGCAAAAGCACAAATTTGAAGGAATAAAGGCCTCTTTCATGTTCCTTAAATTGCTAGTGAAACATAGCCTTCTAGAATGTATCCTAAATTGAAAGAAATGAAGTGTTGAATTTTTCTTACACTGTTGCTAAGAACTGGAAGAGCAGAATATATTGACAGATATTCTGGAAACTGAAACCCATAGCACAAGTATACACACGTCCATTACTGTTCTCTGATTTATTGTGAACTTTCTGTGTTTATATGGTGATCCTAAAGGAGCAGTTAGGTAGTGCTCAGAGGTGAATTGATGAGTAGGAAACAGCTGGTGTTTGAAATGATCTTTCAGTAGGAGCAGTAGGTATTTAGTTCTGCTATCTCAAAATAGCAACAAAGGTTGATAAAGTAGAGAAGAACTATGGAATCTTAAAAAGAAGTTAAAAGCTGCGGGAAAATTATTGAGAATGAAATTATGCCATGCAAGTGATACAAAATAAAGACTTTTTCCATCAATGTTACAGCTGCTACAAAAATATCTTAGTTCAGTAAAAGACCCTAAGATACTCCATATCTTTATTAAAAGATGTCTTCTAAACAAATCCAGTGATGAGTGACATTCCTCAGGGGTCAGTACTGGGACCAGTGCCGTTTGTCAATGACAATCTTTGTCAAAAAGACAAAAAAAACACCAAAACCCAGCAATCTTTGTCAATGACATGGACAGTGGGATTGAGTGCACCTTCAGTAAGTTTGCCAACACTAAGCTGTGTGATGTGGTTGACATGCTGGAGGGCAGGGATGCCATCCAGTGGGACCTTGACAGGCTTGAGAGGTGGGCCTGTGCAAACCTCATGAAGTTCAACGAGACCAAGTGCGAGGTCCTGCATGTGGGTCAGGGGAGTCCCAAGCACAAATACAGGCAGAGAATGAATTGAGAGCGGCCCTGAGGAGAAGGACTTGGGGGTGCTGGTAGATGTGAAGCTCAACATGGCCCAGCAATGTGCGCTCACAGCCCAGAAAGCCAGCCCTATCCCGGGCTGCATCACAAGAAGTGTGACCAGCAAGTCGGGGGGGGGGGGGGGGGATTCTGCCCCTCCACTCCGCTCTCGTGAGACCCCACCTGCAGCGCTGCATCCAGCCCTGGGCCCCCAACTTAAGGAGGACATGAACCTGTTGGAACAAGTCCAGAGGAAGCCACGAAGAAAATCAGAGCGCTGGAGCACCTCTCCTGTGAAGATGGGCTGAGAGAGTTGAGGTTGTTCAGCCTGGAGAAGACAAGGTGCCAGGGCACCTTATAGCACCTGCCAGTGAAGGGGACCTATAGGAAAGCTGGAGAGGGACTTTTTACAAGGGCACGTAGTAATCAGACAAGGGGTAATGGCTTTAAGCTGAAAGAGGGTACATTTAGATTAGACATTAGGAAGAAATTCTTCACTGTGAGGGTGGTGAGGCACAGGACCAGGTTGCCCAGAGATGCTGTGGATGCCCCATCCCTGGAAGTGTTCAAGGCCAGGTTGAACAGGTCTTTGAGCAACCTGTTCTGGTGGAAGATGTCCCTGCTCATGGCAGGGGAGTTGGAACTAGGTAATATTTAAAGTCCCTTCCAACCCAAACCGTTCTTGTGACACTAGGAAAACCACTTACAAGTATTACCACCTTTTATGACAACAAATACAGTTACATGCCTCCCCTCGTGCAAAAAACTACCAGACTGACTTTGGAAGGCTAAAGGTGCAAGTTTTGGAGATAATATTAGTTGCCAACTAATTCAGTACAAGAAAGAATAATTAGGACTACACTTATAGATTCTGACTTAAGTGATACTGTTCAGGAGGAAAAAAGAAGACAGCAGATCCCAATGGAGAGCTTAGTGCAATCATTTCTCAATGCTTGCTGTCAATCAGGAGAGAATATTGAACTCTGATTCAGGAGGAAAGGGAAAAATAAGTTGGATGTATTTTTATGCCATTATGCTTTTTGGCCTCAGTTTGAACGAGGACATATGAAAAATTGTGTACTAGAAATAGGTATTTCTTAATAAATTCTTAAATAAAGACAAAAGTCTGAAGGCAGACAACAAATAAAATTTAGATACATAAAAGCTTATTTGATTAGAAAATGAAAAAAGCTAATTCAGAGAAGAGGTGACTAAGAGAAGCCTGTTGTATGCCAGCCCTTACTAAACATACTAAAAAGAAGCGGATACTCTTTTGAAAATAAATGTAATGGTACAGCCAGTAAAACTACTTGCAAGATATTTAAAACAAGTAAAAAGTAATACTTTTCTACTTGGTCTGTAAGTAGCCAGCAGAACTTAATGCCCTAAGGCACCATTAAGACTGGGTAGAGCAACATTTGAAAACAAAAAGAACAGACATTTTCAGGCATAAAAGAACTCTCTGGATACTCTCCACAAAACCAGATGAAGTGCAGACACTGGCGAGAGTTAAGGAAGAAAATCCCCTTTGGGCAAGTTATTCCTCCGATTAAGGCTTTTCTGGTTTTTACTCTCCCTCAGCTTTTTCTGGAGGGAATATTAGTGGCTCTGATGGAAGCAGGTTAGAATCAGTACTGAAATTCTTTGAACTAATGCCTTTTATTAAAAAATTAAATGCCACTTACTCAAACAATTAAAACCTGGAGTTAAATGATTTGAGCTTTGCCACTTGACATTGTTATCCTGGTATAACACATTCATGACACAAAAAGTTTTTATGTTCTCAGGCACCGATCCAAAGACATTTTAAGCAGTGTCAAATTATTAACTTCAGTGATGCTTAAACGTATGCTTTCAATTCAGCATTCATTTAATTGCTTTGCTGAACAAAGAGATGCAAGTTTGTGAAGAAAATACATCAAAGATACTGAAGAAGTATATGTGACAGGAATAAACTTCACTTTGGAGGATAAGCAGATAACTAAATAAACCTATATATTAACAGTGCTAAATGTTATGCCCAGAGCTCAGTAAATGCATATAATAGATACATTTAAAGAGAGAAGAGTATTAGTAATGAAAGCCTCTAGACAGTAAGATAAATTTCTTCTTTACAATTGTAGTTTTCTTTATTAACAACAGGGGAAAGATCATGTTCAGCAGCAAAACTGATCTACAAATTATGTCTTTCAGCTGAAAACTTCATTTACCCTCAGATGTTTTTTTCAAGGCCTGTTGAGCTGTGCCATTTCAATACTTGCTGCCATTTCAGAAACAGACAAAAGTTACTGGCAAAATTCTAAAATTATTTATACGGTGAAAAAACATCAAAGCTGAACAGTATGAAAGGGTAAGATTTGTACAGATACTACTAGAGTTCAGGAGTGTGAGACTGTAGTCCGCAAAGGAATCTTCAAAAGACCTGGTGGTTTCTGAGAAAAATGATTCCTCAACAAGCTGCATAAATTCACTTTAGGTTGCTCTTGACATTTTCTTTCTGATCCCTGTAGCTGGTAAGTTGTGACATGGGAGGCAAGGGTGTGAGAAACACATCAGGATGACATTTGCCAAGTTAGGTGTCCATGACGAGCACAGTCCCTTTTAGGGTCTGCAAAATCAAACCAGTGCAGATGTTTGCTTGCTTTCAGGGGAGTTACTAAGTGGCTAATTGTGGAGGAAAGGCTAAGAAAGCACCCTGGAGAGCAATTCAATATTTGTATTAGTCTGTCCTGCTATATTCAGCTTGTTTTCTAAGTTTGGTTCTACAGTGTTCTCAGAGGTGCTAGGATCAAACGTCCATGAAGTGTCTGACCACATTTATTTGGCCAGGCTTCACAGGATGGATGTTGTTTTTAGCATGTAACTATGAACTTCAGTAAGAGCTGTGGGAGTACTTAATATTTGTTTCTATTTGTAGTGCCTGAACCTATGAATCAGTAGATTTGTGACTACATGGTAATAGTTTTCTGGGGTAGCAAAATTCCCTTAATTGATGACTCTGTGCAACATTATGCAGATATGCACACAAAAATATTCTATCAGACAATTTATTATTAGAAGAATATTTCATATGTTTGAGCGGAGATGCAGATAGATAAAACCAAGAGCATGTCAGCATGTTTTTAGGCTAATATCTTGCATTTGGCATATACTTACCACAATTGAATATTAAAATTACAGTAGTGTTAACAAATACTTAATGGAATAAGTTAGCCTTGCTTTCTATGCTATCTATAACTGTGGCGGTGATGCTAAAGCTGATATGGACAAACCACACAAATTCCAAAATGTTGTCCCCTAGTTTGAAGAGGTGGTAGGACGGACAGACTTTAAGAAATATCCCATTTCCTACTGTGCTACCTTTTTTAATATGGTTTCTTTGTGAAAAAATAATGTATTCATTTATAAGGGAATGGATCTAGAACTTCTAATACGTTTATGGCAGGCATGTGTGCAGTTACTGGGGAAAAAAAAAACCCAAACAAACAAAAAAAGACTGCCAAGGTTGTATTATTGTGTGGTGCTGAGTACGGCCTACAGGCTGCTGAGTATTTCTTGTTCCAAATAAAACAATAGGACTTATATCTGAATGCCTAAAAACAAAGCTTGAATAAACAAACCAGACCATTGTGGCCATCTAAGCCTGTGCTTTATACACAAAACTTCAGGGACTGCTTTGGTTTCACCTTATTAAGCACTAAGTAGCTAAGAGTCAGGTTGTTTGCAGTACTAATTAGTAAATAGCCAATAATTGTTCTGCTAGAACTAGTTATGTGTCCTAAGCTAAACGGTCCAAGAAATGGGCGTGGAACTTTAAGAGTATGGATCATTATTGTTTATAGCTAAAAAGCATCCTGGTGCTTAAAAAGGAAGTTGTGAGAATGTTATTATAGGGATACAGACAAAATGGAAACACAGAATTAGCCTGCATTTATTTGATGAGATTATATACACACAAAATATTAAAGAATAGTACTGTGTATAACTGAGGTTAATTTTGTGCAGTGTGTCTGAGTTCCTGTAGGAAGTATTTAAATATTCAGAAGTAATGTGTTAGGTAGTTACTTAAAATGCATCTGTGAGTGCAACACTTATGATTTTTTAAATTTCTGCCTCAAAATAGGAAAAACACATAGGACTCTGTTAACTGACTGACTTGATTCCAACTTAATTCTCCTGTTTCTGTAATCAGTGAAAATGTACATCCAGTTATTCTGTCTTCAAAGTGCAAGGCAAAATGAATAAATCAGTATTTTGCAAATTAGTTCATACTTCAATGCATACTCTGGTATTTTGCAACATTGTAAGTGTAATGACATATACTTTAGCCTCCAGTTCACTTGTATTAAGCAATACTTCAGCCAAAGTCTTGATTATTTTTTTTCTTACCCAACAGAAAATACATGTCTTCAAGAAGACGCTGCAGGCTTTGATCTATCCAATATCATCAACTACACCTCATAACTTTGAAGTTTGGACAGCTACAACTCCCACATACTGTTATGAATGTGAAGGTCTACTTTGGGGCATAGCTAGACAAGGCATGAGGTGCACCGAATGTGGTGTAAAATGTCATGAGAAGTGCCAAGATCTCCTAAACGCAGACTGTTTGCAGAGTGAGTATTTCCTGACAGCTAAAGCTTTGCAATACTTCACACCTTTTGATTTTGTGCACACACTCAGACATTTCCTGAAATGAAAGGCCAGATCATCCGTGAAGGCATGTTGATACTCATTGGCTGAGGAGCTAGCCAGAAAGTTCATTAAATACCTTCTGTTAATTCTGCTTTTGTCCTTGGAACTTGCCAAACGTTGCTGGTGAGTTACGAAATAATGCTTGGTAGCATGAGTGCATTATTTACTTTCCACTGCCTATGGCAACATCTAGAGTAATTTGTTACATGATGTAAACCCTCTTTGTTTTGTTTAACTCGTAACAAAAGAAATGTCAAAACAAAGATGAAAAAAAGTTCCTAATACTTATTATAGTCATATTAATGTGCTACAGAATAGACAAAAATATGAAACATTAAATAGGATCTTGTCCCTTCGAAATATCAAATCATGTATGTTTAAGGGAAAAAAAAAAATAGTTAGGAAGTCTTTTGTCTTTGCTTTTTCATTGGCCAAATTGATTCCAGCCACCATGCATTCCCCTCCAAAAATATCTGAGGTTGCAATATAAATACTACACGAGACTTGAAACAACAAAAAATTTAGACCTATAAACTTTCTGATATTTTGATTTTGGAATGGAAGGGGCTTTTACAACTCTGGAGTTCTTCCACATTGTTCACTGTTAATGTCTTGAGAGTTTACCTAGCTTCTACATGTAGAAAAAGTACACAGATATTCCAGTCAAATCTTCTTTCTTCCTTTTGTTCAGGGACTAATCACAATTTCCCAGAGCAGCTGACCCCGTGGAGCATAAATCAATGACAAATGTCTAAATCAAACTGCTTAACTGTGTTTAATTGTGATTCAACACTACGGTTGAAACTGGGCAGTGTTTGACAGCTAAGCTTTTGACAGTTTCACAAGTGAGAAAAGAATGTTTGCTTTGAAAATCTAATATTATAAAAGTATATTGTGCAGTGTTAATATGATTTCTGGTGGTGAGTTTTCAGAAGTTATAAAGAATATACTTGTAGCTTCTTCAATAAGTGCAAATAACTTCTTTTAACTGGACTGTAACAAAAGGAGGTATGCTTTCATCATTTCAGTTCCTCTTCACTCTTATTGAATAATTGTCCCATTTTGTTCTATGTATATTTTAAAACTAGCTAAAAAGAATTAATTGTACATCAGCCCATTGATCTCTCCAGTTTAGGTAGGCTTTTGACACCGTAGTTCTTCTGGGAATCACCAGGAATTACCTGGACTTAGAGACATGAAAATGAGTTAAAACGATGAGCTTGGACTTCTGCTGGTAACAGGATACGTGCAAGAGACTTGCCAACTAACTGCTCATTAAGTTGATGGAGGAAGTAGAAATAGCTTTCCTAAATTAATCTGTCCCCTTATGCACATCTTGTTTAGCACTGTTTATGTACAGGAGGAAGAAAACATGGAGAAGGGGCACTGAATTGATTCTGATATTCTCAAAAATGAAATTCATCTTGTAGGAGGGTCTTGAAGCAAATCTTTATGGATCACAATGAATCTAGTTGAAGCTAATTGTCTGCACATTCTTCAAGGAATCGGGCTATTGCTGGATTTTGAGCTTCTTTGCTAGGACTCTCATTTGCTGCTTCCTGAAAATGCTGACCTATTCTGTGGCAAAGAGATAACTATCAAGTGTTTTATACAGTATTATGTGTAATTGTGTAATTACATACATAATGGTCAATGGTCTAGAAATTGAATCATAGAATCATTAAGGCTGGAAAAGACCTTTGATATCAAGTCCAACCATTAACATGACTGCCAAGTCCGTCACTAAACCATATAGCTGTGCTGCATCCACACGATTCTACCATCTCCCTGGGCAGCTTGTTGCAATGCTTGACCACCCTTTCAGTAAAGACATTTTTCCTAGTATCCAATCTAAATCTCCATCTGAACTTGAGACCTTTTCCTCTTGTCCTAGTGCTTGTTATCTGGGAGAAGAGACCTGCCTACAACCCCCTTGCAGCAGCTGTAGGGAGTGATGAGGTCCCCCCTGAGCCCCCTCCTCTCGAGGCTGAACCCCCCCAGCCCCCCCAGCCACTCCCCACAGGACTTGTGCCCCAGCCCCTGCCTGGCTCTGGACATGCTGCAGCCCCTCAATGTCCCCCCTGCAGTGAGGGGCCCAGCGCTGACCCCAGGATTCGAGGGGCGGCTGCACCAGTGCCCAGCGCAGGGGGACGGTCACTGCCCCGGCCCTGTTGGCCACGCTGTGTCTGACACAAGCCAGGCGCTGCTGGCCTCCTTGGCCACCCAGGCCCCCGGGGGGCTCATGCCCAGCCGGCCCAGGCAGCCCCCCAGGCCCATTCCCGCCGGGCAGGGCCCAGCCGCTCTTCCCCAAGCCTGCAGCACTGTGTGGCGCTGGTGTGACCCAAGTGCAGGACCCGGCACCGAGCCTGGTTCAACCTCACACAATTGGCCTCGGCCCATTGATGCAGCCTGTCCAGATCCCTCTGCAGAGCCTCCTGCCCTCCAGCAGATCAACACTGGCCCCTAACTTGGTGTCCTCTGCAAACTCAATGAGGGTGCACTCAATCCCCTCATCCACATTGCCGATAAAGATATTAAACAGGACTGAGCCCTGGGGAGCACCACTTGTGGCCAGCTGGATGTAACTCCATTCACTACCACTCTTTGGGCTTGGCTGTTCAGCCAACATTTTACCCAGCAAAGGGTATGCAAACCTTTTGGAGCATCTTGTCATATGTTTTGCAGCTGATTAATTGTTCTGTGAGTTGGAATGTTATACTACTTTGAAAATGAGGTTCATGTGCTTTGTTTCATTTATGTTAAAAATGTTCAACATTCCATTGAAAAAAATAATTGACCGGTGCAGTTGGTTAAATCTCTTTCTAAGAAATATCTAAGAGATAAATCTATTTTGAAGAAAGCTGATGCCTACAGTATCATAAAGTGAAATGTGTGTGGTTCACTGTGGTTATATTTATCACAGTCATCCTTTTGGCTATCTCATAATCACTAGGTCTCCAAGCATCTGTGGTTTTATTTTTTATATATGTAATGATTGCTAATGTAGGCTGCAGAAAATCAACATCTTAAGCTCTTTAAAGTCAATACCTAAACTTGCTCTAAATTAGGTTTAAACAAAATCAGTAGTACTTTCATTAGACCTCTCATCTTCAACAAGATATCCCTTTCCTCGTAGTAGGTGCAATCTTAAATCAGAATTGATTCCAATCATGTTGAGTTTGTATCTGTTTGTATCTGTCCCTAGGGTAAAAGGGGCTTATTAACTTCCTATGCAATATAAGTAACAATATTGTCTTAATTAGTCTTAATGCTGCATGAAAAGAGCTGTTGGTAGACTGTCAGCAATAGAGTATGTAAAAATGGCTGCAATAAATAATTTAGGGTAAATAGAAGGCTGTGCCGATTTTTCAGTAAAACCTAAAGGAAGCTGTGTTTGAACAAATATTCCAATTTTATCTGTACTCTCAAAAATCAGCAAGTTTTTCAACAGGAATACATTATTGCTATTCAGATTGTGTCCCTAGTTTATCACTTGGTTATGATTTTGTATCTGCTAAGGAAGGGCAGAAAATAGAAAATTAAAGATGTTGCTCTTCTACATCTTGCAGGAGCCACCTGTCATGCTTTCTGGGCAGGTCAGCATTCATCTCTTTTGTGATAAAATCGCCAGAGAATTCTTTAACTGGTATTTGGTTTCATGGTAGCATTTAATTCTTTTTCTACTAATTTGTAATTTTTCAGCATGGAAAAGCCTTAATCCCTAGAACTTTGTTCTTCTGTATTCAAAAAATGAGATACTTGGGCTGAGATTATCAGGATTTCTCAAGATTTAGTAGCCATGGAACTTGAAGAAGCCATGTAATTCAGCCTTTTGACAATCTGGAATCATTGGTATCTGGTATCTCACCTCATGCTTTTCCAATATTACGGCATTATGCCTTATTTCTCCCTCTTTTTCATCCTCGTTAAGAAACCTTCAGATAACAAAAAAAAGTTAAGAAACCAGAGCATAAAATATTTGTTCTGTAAGACTTCACTGAGATCTTAAGCTGAAAGATAACCCTTTCCAGTGCTACAGATGTATTAATAGTTTCTTCTTTAGTCATTGCAAGCTGAGAGCGCCTTAGCAAAAAAACGCCATCAAAAGAACACAGTGGTGTTTGATGCCATTGTAAAGAAGGAACTATGTTCCTCTTCATTATTGAGATATCTGAATTCTAATGGTTTAGCAAATTGTTCAGCATAATTCTAAACTTAATTTTACTGTCCATTTAAAGGGAACAATAATACTTTGATCCTCCCAGGAGCTGAGGATGGCTAGTTGGATGAGGTTTTCACAACCTTTTGGAAGGGTAAAGTACTTACTGCTGCTAGTGATAACGATGATGACGATGGTCACACTCCGTTCCTTGAACACTCAAGTAGTATTTAACAACATGAGCTAAAATTTAGCAATACCTATAGCAAGAGTTAATGTGTCATTGATTATAAAATGTGTAGTGTTCTTCCATCTTGCTTTATATGTCAGTCTTATTGAAAGATAAAATGGCCTGTTGAGCACTGCAGGAATTTAAATTTTTGCTTTCAGCATTTTAATACCCTTCCGACTAGACAAGTGTTTCTCTTCTACTACTCAGCTCCAAGATGGACATTTTTTGGTTTTTTTTCAAGAGTACACTTAGGTTATTCCAATAAAACATGTATTGTAGAGACATTGATCAGAAACGCTTTCCTCTGACAGACAAAGGACATTTTATAAGAACTTCATGTCGGCTTTTCAAGGGCTTCTGAGACCAGGTATGATTTTTTAGGGAGAGAAATCTCTTCAGAGCTCTCCTGGGAAGAACCATGAATAAAACCTGTGACAGCATGGTCTCCCTATAATCTTTTTTTTTAAACAGTAAAAGCTGTGGTAGGTTTGATGTTCCAGACAAATCAGCAAATCACCTGAGTATTTTCTTTGTTTTCTAGACATTATAAAATAAGGGTAGACTTGACATACCGCCTCAGGTTATTACAGTCTAGAAGTTATTCTCACATAGATAATATCTTTTGAATTCTTCTACCATCCTTATCTACTTACTGAAATTATCAGTAATGACAATTTTAATGGAGAGAGAAACCTGTCTGTTCCATACCTGTGGTATATTATTTTCTGGGTGGTCACTCAAGAGGCCCTAAAATTTAATACTACTACGGCACAGGTGTGGTGTCTAATGATTGAGTTGTAATACCACAATTTAGTGATTCCTTTTTTCTTTTCTTTATTTTTCTTTTTTTTTTTTTTTTTTTTTTTACACTGGTAATTTGTAGTAATGTGAAAACAAAGCATGCAGCCATTTTGCACTTGGAGCAAGCTGTGAATAATTGCCAGTGTATTGGCAAAAGAGGGCAAGTGTTGCTGCATCTCAGAACTGACCCTGCAATACCTGTGTTCTGTCACTAGGTTTCCAGCTGCATGACACAAGCCTTTGAAGCAAAGCGATGTATTACTTTCTTGAAAATACATTCGTTTTAGTTAGATGGTTTTCTATTATCTACTGCCACAATATTTACATCTATTAGTACATCTGCATCTTTCTATTTCATAAACCTATCCCTGGCCTGCAGTTCTTAAGAGCAGGGTAATGCAGGTTCACATCACTCTTAACACAATGAATTTGCAAAATTAAATTTCATAAGATTCTCTGTCCTCATCTCACTCTTCCCAGAACCTTCTTTGCATCTACTAGACGCAGTATTCCTTGCAGAAATTCCCTGGGTGGTTCCGGTGTTAGAGTTCTTGGAAAAGCATTCCTTTTAATCTATTCAGCTGAAACCCGAGTATAATGTCGTGTCTACTTTTTAGGAGCCTAGGCATAGGAGAGCCCCTTAAATAGCCATCAGAAGATCCCACTGTTAACATGGAGCTTTGTGAAGCACTCCTTTGTTCATGCACGATGTTTAAAGAAGGGATAGAGTGCACTGCTGATCCAGAGTGAGGATGTCATCAGTGTTACAGGACTGTTTGACAGTTAGGGTAGTCCTAAACTAATCTAAATGCTTAAATCCAGTGAATGTTTACATTCAGTAGATGTTTTAATGCTTCATTAAGTGGATTTATGTGATAATTATATTTTTTTTAATGAACAATGTTCCAGGAAGGAATGAAAAACTTTCCATGAGTGCAGACAGCATCAGCAAATATTGAGATATATCTTTAAGCAGTTAAGAAACTGTCTGAAGCTGCTATGCATCTTTCTTTCTACTATTTGCTAAATCTCCACTGTGAGAGAGCATGTCAAGAGTTTGGATTAATGCCTCACTGCCAAACAAAAAATTCTCTGAAAAATGAGGTGAAAACACCTGGCTTAAATATTGTTTCTACTAATTTGGGGGAGGGGGGGTGGGTTGTCCTAACGAACCAGGTATGGTTTCTTGTACCATTTTACTCCAAAAGGAGAGAAAGCAAGCAGTGAAAACATCATTATATTATTATGACTTAAAAAAAAGAAAGAAATATTCTTACATATATATATTCTGTTATTTTATATATAGTAATATATATTATGTACTTTATATATATTACGTATTCTAGTAACAGAAGCAAAGGACAGAGCAGACAGGCCAAGATATTGCACAATTCTACACACCTTTCTGGAAGAATCAGTATGCCTAATTATGTAAAAAAAGTTACTCAAATATTCAGATGTTTTCACAGTACCGATTAGTACTGAATAGTACTGATTCAATAAATATTTCTAGGTTTAACACATACTTGATTGAAGTTGAATATCAACCTGTCATGTTAAACTAAATGAATTGATAATTTTACATATCACAAGGAAAAAATACAGGAGGCTTGATATTATCCACATGAAACGCATATCTTCTTTGAGTACTGCAGTACCGAGAATTGGCTGGAGACTCTAGGGGGAAAAAAAGAAATACAATAGCAACTTTTTAATAAAAGTATTGGCTTTTTCTCTCATTTCAGGAGCTGCTGAGAAAAGTTCCAAACATGGTGCAGAAGATAAAACACAGAATATTATTAGTGCTATGAAGGAAAGAATGAAGATTAGAGAAAAAAATAGACCAGAGGTGTTTGAAGTGATCCAGGAAATGTTTAATATTTCCAAAGAAGATTTTGTACAATATACAAAAGCAGCAAAACAAAGTGTTTTGGATGGAACATCCAAATGGTCAGCAAAAATAACAATTACAGGTAAATTTTCTAATGTTTGCTTTAGGATCTCTTTCTTTCCTAGTCCCCTTGTTCAGGAATAAGATTTGTTATAATTAGACCTGGAACTGTGTGTTCATTTGCATACCTGGTGCATCTATAAATAGTTGAATTTGTAGCATGCTAATTGGAAGAGGTTTAAGCTACAGCTGTTGGCAAAATTATTTTATGTGCCATGTAAGTAAATGGTTGTCTTGTGTCTCCTCTATCTCTTACCAGTATCTCCTGTGCTAGTGCTTAACTTTTTGTCATCAACTGCAAGAGTTAAAGTCCACAACTGCATTTATGGGTTTTCAATGGCTGTGATGCTAAGAGCATTGCAGCTTGCAATTCCAGACCCCATTAGTTTAAAACTCATCATCCATTCTTTCAGTTTAGTGATGCTGAGCCAGGGAAACCTGCGCACCCAGAACATACTCAAGATTGCTTACAACCGCATTAGCCTGGTTGCTCATGAAGATTTCCAGGCCATCTGACTGACATTTCAGCTTTTGAATTAAAACCTCAGCACAGAAAATCTAAATAAAAGCTCAGCTGACTACAGAGGTCAACCTGACTATGTGATATTGGATTAGAGACAAATAGAGATTAAGCTAAAAGACCAAAGAATTGAAAGGCAGTAATGTGAAACATTAAAGGACTGATTAGATTTCACATCTAAATTAGCCTCAATTTTGTTCTAATGTAATGAAAAATAATAAACCCTTTTCTGATATTAAAAGTAAATCAAATATTTACCCTTTCTCCAGGATTTGTATTATTCCTGTTATGTGGGATAAGGAGATTAACTTTAGGAACTTATTCTTAGATTTTACTAGTCAGTTTTTCTAAAAATGAGTGAAACAAAAGCTATATTTTTTTAAATAAGTGGTGTATGCTTAAGTAACACATGCATTTTTCTCACTACTTAACAGGAACTTGCATAAAAGATATGTTTAAGTCAGTTCTTGGTGCCCAGTGTTTCACATCTGTACATATGGTAATTTTCATAACTTATTTTACAAGATATTTTTCATATATCCTCTGTAAGATCAAACACAGACACTCTGTAAAAAAATACTCTTTTGTTTATGAAACAAGTGGCTAGGATACCCTGACTAGATGGATGGCATCATTCTAACAAGTTACTCCATAAATGTGTAAATGTTTTCAGACTGTCTATCTGCTGGGTAAACATCACTTTACTAGTGTTGATACAAAACTCACGTATTGCTGAATGGCTTGTTTCTTCTCTTTTAGAAGTAAAAATCATACTCACTTGAGTTCTTCAGAACTATGACCTGATAAATGAATCATAGAATAATTCAGGAAGTGATGCTAGAAGGGATTTCTACAGTATATTCAAACCAATTGCTAAAAGCAGGGTTAACTTCAAAGTTAGATTAGCTTGCTCAGGGCTTTGTCCAGACTGGATCTGAAACTCTCCAGGGATGGAGATCCACATTCTCTTTGGGAAATCTGTCCTGCTTACTGGAAAAGCTTTTTCAGTTATTAACCACTCACATTGTAAAACCATTTTCCTTATATCCAGCTGTGATATCTCTTGCTTCAGCTTACGGATGTGACATCTTATTTCACTGTGTGGTTTGAGAATAGTCCAGCTTCATAGAATCATAGAACAGTTTGAATTGGAAGGGACCTTTAAATGTCATCTAGTCCAACCCTCCTGCAAGGAGCAGGGACATCCTCAACTAGAGGGGCTTGTCTGGGAACTCATTGTCTCTGCCACATACTCTTTAGGTAGTTGAGGACTGCAGCTTGATCTCCTCTTAGTCTTCGTTTCTCTAGGGTAAGCAAACCAAGACCCTTAGCCTTTTTCCATATGTTATGTGCCCCAGCCTCCTAACCAAATTGACAACTCTCTATTGACTTTCTCCAGTTTGTCAGTCTGTTTTACTGGGGACCTTCAAAGTGCAGAAGCAATATTTCATCCGTGTGTGGCCTCACAGGTGCCAAACAGGTACAAGTGAACACTTCCTTCAGTTTGCCAACTATACCCTGAAGAGAATTTCCCACACCAAGTGAAGAAAGTTAGAGGCAAACCTAAGCTAATTGTTGGCTCTTAGAGAAAGATGGAAAGAGAACCCAGGCTTCCTGAGGAGCAAAATATTAACAAGTTGGAAAGGCAACAGCAGTAGTCTTTCCTGCTGGTGTTTCACAGATACGTACTTCCACATAAATAGCTTAGCGTATGTTGGGTCCTAAGTTATAGAAGACTGTAAATTCCTTCCCTGACTGGCATCATGCTCTACTCATCATTAATAAATAAATAAATAAATAAATAAATACATCAGAGGTTTTTCTGCATTTACCCCTTACCCCAAACTTCCTAAGCCAGGTTTCAATGCATTTGCTGCAGTCAAACTTGATGGCTTCTGTGAAGTCTTTCTTCTTTACAGTAAGTCCTTACAGTATTTAGTGATGAGATGGGAGAGTGACAATAAAACCCCTCTGCACTGCACAGAGGTTTGCTGGTTATCTCAGCAAATGGTAAAAGGGTTTTCAAAGATGAGAAACACATTTTCCTCTTACAAAAAGAGAAGCGTTTCCAATTCCCTGTCTTTCTGTAATGACAGCTGGCTGTCAGTAGTATGCTACCTAGCAGATATTTTTGAAAAAGTGAACGTGTTTAAACTGTCCTTTCGAGGTAAAGGTGACGTTATAACAAGGAGTGAGAAAGTAACTGCTTTTTGAAAGAAACTTATGCTATGGTGAGGGCATTATGAAAACGGGTGTTTGGAAATGTTTCCATATGTGATTTTGCTGCCAAAACCGATGTGTGTCACCTACAAAAACTCTGACCTGTGGATTTAAAAAACTTGGATATGGAATTTTCTACCTTGTTTAAAAATCTTCCAAATGAGAGGTTCCAGTGGGTTTTGAACCTATTTGTTAAAAATATAAATCTGCAACGCTTTCCCATTACTTTGCAAGAACAACTGGTTGACATCAGGCAAGACAGAAATTTACCAGCTGAATTTCAACAAAAACTTTTGTGTAATTGGTGGATGTGATTTAAAAATGAGTGTAGTGATTTAGTAAGTGCAGCCAGTGATACAGTTCTTCCATTTGGATCTACGTGTCCTTGTGACATATCTTTTTCAGCTATGGCAGCCATTAAAACTGAGTATAAAAGCAAACTGGACTTACACCCAGATCTTCAAATCACTGTATCACAAAGTGTTAAATCAATATTTTCAAAAATAATGATGCATATTCAGTCACATTGCTTTCACTAAAAATATTACTATTAGTAATATGCTTTTTGTGAGAACCAAAGCTTTTCTGTGACATTAATTTTTTTTAAAAAAATTAAATATTATTTTGTCTTAATCTCACATTTTTTCTACTTTCTGGTTTTGTGTGTGGTTTTGAATGTACATAATGTATTAGCACACTGGTATGTGTATATAATTTGGAAACGATAAATGTATTTGGGCTACATGCTCGAAATATTTTACTATAGTACTTTTAGATTCCATGGCAACCTTTTTTATGCATCAAGGAAGGGTCACTGAGAGATTGAATTGCTTTCCAATGATGAAATGTAAAGCTGGCGTTCAGGAGGGGAAGAAGTAAAACATTGGTCAAGTGGACCATGAATTAATTACTCCATGAGAGTTTGTAGGTGTGTTGTTAGCTACACATAGCTCTGTAGTCCAGACTCAAGCCCAGTCACATTTGGGTCAGTGCGTAAACTGTACGTGGAGCTGAAGAAGAGAAGATATGTGCCAGAAGAAATCTAGGGAAAATCTGGGATTGTGAGTCAGATGGTTTAGGAAAAAGGGAGGCCATTCTGAAGGTTGTGTGGGACAGTGCATGAAACTCAAAAGAACAGTTGTTGAGTGTTGGGACTGTCACCAGGCCTCTAAAGCATACTCATGGCTGCCTTGTGTTCAGGCCAGCATTATAGTTAGGAGTTCTGGAAAACATGTTCTAAGCTGGCACTTAAATCTCCTGCACGCATAGGAGAGGAATACTTCCTTGCCTTCTAAAAATTTTCCTTTGGATCTATAGTGAATGGGGAAGAGAAAATATGCTCTAGTAGTTTCCTAAGAGTTAGTCTTTTCAGGAATGAGGAATGTGAAAAACGTAACAGAACCTTACGTTTTTTTCACTGAAGTCAGCAGATATGTCTGAACCCACACTGGGAGCTGATCTGCTGAGTAAGAAGGTGCCATTTTTATGTAATCATTTTTCTGAGTGCACTAAGGGAGACTCATTATTCAAAATGATTGACATAAGAAAATGTTAACTAAATGTTATCACTTGAGAGGATTTAAATAATACGTGCAAAACAATAAGATCAAGCTCTGCTGATGCCAAGAGCCATGGCAGGTGTTTTAGCTGCAGCTCTCTGGGTTTGGTAGGCTGCTATTTGATGGTTCTGCTTTTTCCTGAGATTTCCAGTTTTGTGAATTATGATGGAAAATCAAATTGTGTGTATTTTATTTGCCACAAAATACATATAATTTAATTATGCACCAACATTAACTGTCAGAAAGACTGATGGATACATAAACAGTTAATGATAATTGATCTGAACTGTCACCCTGTCTGTGACAGAATAGGAACTATTCTGAAAATCCTCGTGGTTCATCTCTCACATGAGGAAAACCAGTCATAATCGTATCCCTCAGGTTTAGTTACATAATCTACAGTGCAGATTTTTGAAAACTGGAGGTTTTATTTTGGAAACTTTAGTTTGGATCTTTGGAGAATTTTTTTAAATCATTATTTATTTATTTGGGGAAAACTGAAATTTTAGGGAATTATTAGACTCAAGCCAAGTTATACAACAGCATTGTGTTACTTGCCATGTTGATTAAACCAAAGTTTGAGAAGAGTATCTGAATTATGCATGGTAAGAAAAGTATTTGCTTTGCATTCTGTAGTGAATCTTTAAATGTATTACTCTTTTAAACTATATTTGCAAATTTTGTAAGTCCAGAAGGGTAGTTAGACAAGCCTTGTCTATCTCCAGGGTAACAGATGTTGGGAAAATTCATCTAGAAAGCTTTGTTTCAGGAGCCCTCAGTTTGAGGTCTTTGTTTCCTGTTGCTGTTGTCATTGTCTCATTTATTTCTTGGCAATGAAAGGCTATGAGGGCTAAAGCACATTTCCCTCCTTTTGTTGCAGTTCTTTGTGCTCAGGGCTTACAGGCTAAGGACAAAACTGGCTCAAGTGACCCGTATGTTACTGTGCAAGTTGGCAAAAACAAGCGGAGAACAAAGACTATTTTTGGAAATCTGAATCCAGTATGGGATGAAAAATTCTATTTGTAAGTATAGAAGATACTGTAGTTTCTTGGGTTTTTAATTTATGTCTAGGTAAAATAATGCTACCAAGTGAAATAATTACTTTAATTTGAAAATATTTGTTGGCTATACTATGCATATTCATAGCATTAATAAATTAGCAAGTTCTGAATGGAAAGAGCATATAAATTTATTGTGACTTTATCATACAGCAGTCATACAGCTCATGATTATGTCTTTTGGGGCATCTACTGGTGGTGTCTATTCTAATTTTTTAGGGAACTTAAGTAACAGTTTTCAGACCTTGACCTTACATACCAAACGTTTGCATTATAAATGCCTCCCTACATCTCAGATACTGACCGTGCAAGTTAAAGGTGTTTTTATTCAACATTGCAACTCTCCCGGGTGAAAGTAAGGTATCTGAAAGTAACTGGTATGCTTCAGTCTTTGGGCAGGGCTGTTTGTAATACCTCTCCTTTCCAAGACTGAGTGTTGTCAGGAAGTCTGCTGTGACGAGGGTGTGGTACAATCCTCTCTCCTTCCTTTGGCCACAGCCTCTGAGCTGAATACTGTAAAGTTTGGCGTCAGCATATCACAGGAGTTCAACCTGGACTGCAAAGTAGATGTTTCAGTCTGTACCGGATTGACTAAGGTTTGAATATGATTTCATGCCAGTTTTAGTTCCTAGAACTTCTTTTGGAAAGACATGTTACAGTGCAGGAAATCCCAATTCACAGGTACTGTGCTGTTCCTTCCCTGAAAATACTGCCTTAGGATACAACACATACCTGACTGAGAATAGTATCAATTTGCTCGCTGTTATTCCTCTACGTGTAGCAAAAGTATTTCAGCATTTATTCTTTGCTCAGTTTGATTATATGTGCCACAGTACATGATGTGCACTTAACTGCCATTGTTAAAGCCAGTCAGGGATTTCAAAAAGCTAATGTAAACCTTAGGCTTCCTTTGGAAAATTTTAAGTGAAAGAGAACTATTTATTTAGGCAGACTTTTAAAATTGTTCAGAAAAGTTCCAGCCTACCCTGAAATCATCTACCACAGTATTATCACACAAAGTTCTTATGTATTCTATGGAAGCTGTGTGAAACCCCTGGTAAATTATAAAAATATGAAATTATAATAATAAAAAAGGATATACAATTTCAGTGTTTCTAAAATACAAAGGGTTTTTATGCATTTTTACTGAGAATATATGCAAGCTGTTGACACATTATAATAGTGGTATTATGATAGTGGTACATTTCATTACTATGTTATAGAAGTCTAATATGTTTATGCCTAATAGTGCTATTCAAAATTAGATGTTAATTTGATACAACTTGATGGAATCATGTGTCAGTGATGATAAAAATGATGTGTCATTTTTTTTAGGCAACCTTGAATTTACAAAGCAGCAGAACAGCTCAGGATCCCTGTGCAACAGACAGTTTCAAAATAAGCACTCAGCACAAGTAAAATAACTGTCTTCAGGCTATAACATTGTTTAGTTTCTTCTTACATTTCTTTCCTACTGTATGGAAGACATCAGTTGTCATTATTCCTACCTACATTAGCCATGGAAAAATATTCTGTTAGGGATCAGGCATTTGAAATAGCGGTCTCTTTTCTTCAAGGAGCTGCAGTGTCATAACACGAGAAGTTGCCTTGTTATCATAGAATCATTTAGGTTGGAAAAGACCTTTAAGATCGTCAAGTCCAACTCTTAACCCAGGACTGCCAAGTCCACCACTAAACCATATCCCTAAGCACCGCATGTAGCACAACAGCTATTTTCTTTTCTCTGTTTGTTTGGGTTTTCTTACTAAAATCTGCTACCCTATTGGTGAGCAGGTTATAATTTTACTAGTGAGTTTGAAGGAGGTATGACCAAATATGCCGCTTCTATTTGTCTGGAAGTGGTACTAGGTAATCCAACTATATTAAACGGTGTAGCCCATTTCTTTCGCAGATTCAAATGCCAGTACTGAAGATGAATTGTTAATTCAGAGAAAACACTCGGAAACTTTTTACAGGCTTCCACTATACAGATCATGTTTTCAAATGTTGTGTTACTTCAGTAACAGTTGAAGTGTCTAGCTCATTGAATGACTGTGAGTAACGAAAGGTAGGAGATTAATTACTCTCTAGCATTTAATTGCATGAGTTGCATAGGGTTAAAGGTGCATGATCAGGTCAGCAAATTTGGCATGAAGCTGTAAATGTACTTTCTCAAAGATGTGGGCAAAGCTATCATAAAATCCTTGGAAACGTGAACATACTACATATTTTTTTCACCCAGCATTAAGTATTACTATCATTTTCTGCTCTAGCAATAACATAAAAAACCCACAACCACCAAACCTTACTATAGCGTAAATCTCCTGAGTAACTGCTTTGAACCGAATACATTTTCAATCATTTTTATAGCACTTGTACTTTCTAAAATAGTTATCTCCCTGAATTATTGAATGCATTGGATTTCAATTAAAAGTATATGAGAATTTCTAAAGTGTATTAAGTAAACTATAGATGTTTAACTACAAGATTAAATCTAAAGTAGATCGATATAACTATCTCATTGACTCAGGAACTTTCATTAGGCTCTACTGGTGATATTTGATAGCCCTATTTAAAATCAAATGCTAATCATCATTATAACTCCTAAATGATAAATTGCAGAAATAAAATGTATCTCAAAGTCTTGTAATCGTATATTTTCTCATAATACCAAAACATGCATTTAAATCTCCTCATCTGTTCCAAAACAAGGACTTGGAAAAAAGACTGGCTCCCCACTGTGCATTTGCTCTCTCATAGCAGATAGAGTAAGAGTGTGTTCTACTTTGCAGAATCACACATAAACCTGATACAATTATATGGTAAGCAGAGAGTGAATATTTCTCACAAAACATAATGTAACACTCTGCTAAATGACCATGGGATATTGGCATAGATTTTAATATGGGAACTCATAAACCGTAACTAAAGTAGAGGTTACATACAGCTGCATGCACCCCAGTAGAAAAGCAAGACTATCAGAGCAAGAATATTTCTTTCCTTGAAATGTATATTTTTTTATACACAATATAGAGAAGTAAATAGGCCAGCAGATGCTCCTTAATGAATGTAATATAGGTGGTAAGGGCTTTGATCTTTTCTATTGGCGTTATTAAAAAGGAGATAACAGAGCAGGTTTTATTTTTTCAATAAAACATCAGTGATAGGAGAGTTTTTTCAATGCCAGAGCAAAGGAAGAGTCTTACAAGCTGTCTGTCACCTTCCCTCTTCTGGTTGGGTGTGGCATCTCATACAGGAAGAGGGGCTGCATTTTTATTTTTTAGTTACAAGGAAGAGAGATTTTGGCGATACAGTTTTCAGCTTTGTACAGACTTCTGGGTCTATACTCTATAATAAAACTGTTCTCCACTGTCATTCATTTCTTGACTATTTTCAATGGTTGATTGCTGAAATATGGAAATCTGCTTTTTCTGGCAGTGTTGTCTAGCAAGCACACATCTCCAAATTCTTGTAAGAATTATTGAAGCAGCTTAAGGATTGTTTCATAAGCAAGAGTATGTAAGAGAATTATGTTACACAAAACCAGTTGGGTAGTAGAAAAATACAAATTAGTTTACTGGATTTTTCCATTCTAAGAATTCTTCAATAAGCAGTAAAGTCGCTGAGAGACATCCTGCTAATTAAAATAACTGTATCTCACAGCCTCAGCCCCAAACAACAGAGCAGAACACTGTTAAACAACAATTCAAATGATAAATTGTTTGTTCAGCAATAATGTTTTTCAGTTTCACAGTACAGTGTGTTTGGTCTGAGTCTTTTTTTTCAAACTGCTGTCAATCTAGGTTAATTTTATACATCTCTTTTTGTTATGACAGAGTAAACTAAAGCAAAAAAAGGCATAATTAGTCTCATTCTGCTATATCAGAAAGCATGGCCCATGACCACACTGTTAAAAGAATTGGGACTGTCCAGGCTAGAGAAAAGTAGTGAAAGTAAGGATGTCTTTAAACACATCCTTTCTCCTGTGAAGACAAAAGGAACAATCTTTTTTCCTTGCTTACTATTATAGTAGAACAAGAAGAAATAGACACAAATTCTTTTTAGAGAGGCTTAAATCAGACTTCAGAAAAACTTTGCCAGCAGTGGGGCTACTGACGTATAGAACAGATAGATTTCCTGAGACACTACGCACCTTGAACACTTAACAACAATGGACAGACTTCTTATAGCAATGCCGTGGGCGTATCTGGTTCTGGCTTGCAGTAATGGCAATAATAATAAACATGAGGGTAATACCTGCACTTCACTCTCCTACTATCTTCCAGAACTGTGGGGTTTCTTTATACTTTTAGGACAAAATCTCTATTATCACTTTCCATTCTCTGTCTAGACTGTATGACATCCAAGATATTTTAGTATAAGAGAATAAAATTAAGACTTTAGCAAGGTTCAACTCTTGAATTGTTTTCCATGCATTACCTGCTATACAAAATGTATTTCTTATGCTTGTGTGTAAAGTGGTTTAAAAAACACAATGATCCATTATTTGCTATGGTTGTGGTTTTTTTTAAATCTGCTATGTTTTGAGCTACTTATTCTCATAGATAGTTCATGCAGCCAAGTGGCACCTTGATTTTTATCTGCTTTCCAATTACATCAGTGTTGACTCACTGAATGAATATAGCACTTAAAAGTACAAATTATTGTCTTCCAAAATCTATTCCTTTAGTTTGTGGAAGACATCTTAGGTATATGTAATGGTCTACAGCTAAAGCAACATCCATCTGAAATAACAATATGAGTGTATCTATGGTTAGTATCACAAAGTGGTATATAGCATGTTTTCTTTAAATGGCTTAAGAGTATACGTCCAAAAAGAATTTAAGTACTTTTGTAACAGGCTAAACAGAAATAGAAGCTACCAAAAAAAAGAAATTGGAAACAAAATACAGCAAAAACCAAAGGCTGTGTACTTCAGTTACAGTAGACCACAACGATTCTTCACAAAGTGCTTTTACATAGGCAGGCTGGCAGTCTTCAGCTGAAGTAGCCTGTTAAAGACAAATTAAAAGATCTTCAGGTTTGTCCATCAGCAACCAGAGTGACTTCTCTGGAAATGTGGCAAGTCATGTTGGCTCTGGATTTGACCTTTCTGGAAAGTTGCATAGGTAAATATTGTTGGGATGTTGGATATCCTTATTGGAGAGCAGAGCGAATGTTTATAGTGTAGAAGAAACTTATCTCACACTTTCCTGGTGTTTTTTTTTTCACCACTGTTGTGAATAAAAATGTATGCTAATGCTTCAGGAGAAAAAAAAAAGCTAAATACATTTTGAAAAGGAGGAACGGGCACTATGAGAAAGAAGTAAGGAAGATGGTTGTAGAGTGATTTAATCTGTCTGTGAATCATTATCCCAGCTGTAAAACTGGAGTAAGAATAGTGTAATGCTTCCCTTTTTTACATTTCTTGGTTCTGTCACATTTGAGAATATTTTTTAGAAAGAACCTGGTCATTGTGGCATTTAAAAATTTTCCTGTTAGAGTGCAAGTTCTTCATAGGTTCTCTACCACTAGCTGTCTACGCTTGAACTGGTTTGCTGAGTGCTCAGGGAATGCAAGACCAGTTCTAAAGAGATGTCTGTCTTATTATTGACAGGAAAGATTTTTCTCCTCTTCTTTGGAGGTCTGATTGAAAGTAGCGTATGTGTGATTTTTAGACTACTCATTTGTGAAATGATTGATTAAAAGTTGATTTAGAAAAAAAAGGTAAGCTACAAAATGTGCAAAACTGGAAGTGGGCAGGCAAAGGTGTTGCAAAGGCAAGTCGTCAGTCAAGTTTGTTTTCTATATCTCAGATGTAGCCTCATTTGTCTGCTGATTGCTTACAGAATTTCACCAAAATAGTTTATTTTATTGGAAAAATAATTTTCTTCTCATTATAGAAATAACATTTTTTTAGAGTAGGGGAAAAAAAACCAAACCTCTCCACCTAGACTTACATTTGGAGTATGCAAATTTGTTAGTGGATGTAAGAGTTTTTACTGAAGACTCCAAGGTAAGAATGCTGTTATAATGAATGTATTTAATTTTGGCAGTGGGTAGTTATTCTCCATACATTCCTTACCAGCTTCTTTATTAATTTGTATTTATTTCTTTACTGAAATTAGCATAGTATCAATTAGTTGTTATTTTAACACTGGGTGAAGATCTCTTAGAGGAGGTATACAGTAAGGCCATGGCAGTGCACCTAATGTTAAATTTACATTGGGCTGCTATAGTAAAGATAGTTTGTTATTACAGTTTTTTATTACTCTAGCCATTAGAATAAGCAGGAATGCTGTGAGGATTATTTCATGTCTGTGCATTATTCTGTAAAAGCAGAAGTAATGTAGCATCACCAGATTGCTGATAAATTATTAAAACAATCTCTTCTGTCTAACATCTCTGAATATACTGCAGCTTTTCCAGTTTTCAAACACATCAGTATCTTCATTCTGTGTATGCTAAAGAGCGTTTCGCTTTCACCTTCCTATATCACACTTTAGTGAATACTTTTACTGAGCATATAAAGCAGAGTGGCTAGAAGAGGAACAATGAAAATAGCCTATGTTGTCTTTGCCTTGAATTCCCTGAGCTCATTTTCCGGGGCAGGTTAAGCAGAAGCAGGAATTCCACCCAATGCTTTTTGCAAAGCCACAGAGCTTCTGCACAGATGTTATCGGTGACCAAAGCAGAAAGTGCACCTCATTATATAGTGCTTTTTGGGAGAGGCTGGGCAGGTAAGTAGAATCATGCAGAGACAGCTCTGTGGTTTTAATAGTAAATCTTCCTGCAGTCTCACTGGCACAGGGTACACCAGTAGAAATATGTGTTCATCCACACTTCTGTTCTTGCGTCACAAATCTGTGGTAGTTTGGGGGTCTTGCACAGGAACATTACAAACCTGTAGCAGAGCTGACTCAGTGCTAAAGGCTTAGACACAAAGATGAACATTTGAGGAAACCCATTGGTTGTGATAGGTCTCACCATGTTTCAGTAACCTAAGGTTAATGGATAAAAAGATGTGGGAGAGACAAATGAGGATATCAGGGAAAGGTGCAGTCTTCCTGAGTATCTCAATAAATATTCCTTAATCAGCTAAGTGTACATCAGAAGAAAACTGATGTTGTCTCAGGAGAATACAAGTACAGTATTTGTACTGAAGTACCATTTAATGACTTCTTATATGCAACATCTCCCTGAGAAGAAAAGCAGGAACAAGATTTCTACTAATAGCACATATACAGTGATGTGGGTCACATAAATGATGGCCTCACCAGCGATGGATCTCCCTAAGCCACTCTACAAATCCCCTGTTTAATATTTCTACAGGGTGCACAGCTAAATGCAATTCAGGACTTTAGCAATGTTAAGAAATAATTCAGGACTACATTTCAGGAAAATTAAATGGTTTCTGGGTTTAGTTTAGTTTCTTAAGGCAAAGAGGTTTATTTGATCCATCTGTGTCTTCCTATATTTTATATGTCCTTGCCTATAGCTTTTGAATTTTTTGGTCAGTCAGAGAAATTTCACAGATTGCCTAATACTACATCCATCATGTTCTATCAAAATAGGTGGTCAGACAGAGATGAGATCCTAGTAGTGTCCTCAGTATGAGCTCACCCCATAATCGACAGGGTTATGAAGGAGTAATTATGAAAATCCCAATTATGGGAGAAGATTCAGTATGTGACTGCAGTTTGTTAGATGTCAGGGAAGACAATCATAAGATAAAATTAAATTAAGCTTAATTAGTTTTGCTAATCACAGAACAAGGTGGTTTTTAATTATCGGCGATATCTGCAGTGTTAAAATTTGGAATACAGGCACAAGCATTTCTGTGATACTGAATGTATCTGATGTCACAGTGAGGCAGATTAAAAGCTGTGCATGGCATTTTTAGTGACTGATTGGCCTTGACAGTAATAATACCATTTAAAACACTTTATACTTCCAAAGCCCATTACCACCACTAATTAATTCTTAGAACACCCCTGAGGGGTGCCATTTGGGAGATAAGTTATAGTATTACTCTTTTAATGCTGGAAACGCTGAGACAGATGACTGAGCAGTGATAGTGCTTGGAATAGAATTCAAGTCAGAACTCTTAAACTAGTGTCAAACGAAGACCTTGCTGAAGATGAAAATTTGCTGCTACAGTTTAAAGCTACATTTAAAGATACACAAACATTCATAAGATCTAAAATACTTTTTAGTATTACTGAATGGATATAAACCCCATCCAGTTAGTACAGATGCATGAGTATGACATGGTTTATAACTGCCACCAGATCTGTACTGGCTGTTAAAAAGTCATTGGAAAGTTTTTCACTACCACGGATTTCTGCAGTCAATGTTGGGATATTTCAGTGAAGTCATCAAAAGCCAACACTGACCAACAGTGAACAGTCTTCAGTGTGGCTTATAGGAATAAGCAGCAGTAAAGTTTATTTTCCATTTTTGTGGAAATACATGCAGTATGGGCTGGAAGTAATAATTTTTTATTCACCAGGAGCTCTGCAGGTTGCAAGTGAAGCCACCTCACTCTCATACATCCAGTAGTTTCTTAAATCCACTCAGCTTATGAGAAGCTAGTATGCCACTTCAATTTGCAAGGAATTTTTTAGCACATGGCAGTCTGTCCCTACTCCTCCTTACCAGAGCATGGAGGTCTTGGAGAAAAGTAATGTATCTTCTAAAGAAAGCAGTTACTTATTTCCCTAGGTTTTGGGGTTTTTTTAATTATGTGTCTTGTGCTGTGAAGTTTGTGCATACTTGCTGGGTTTTTTTCAAAACCTGCCAGATACTGGAAATATTCTTTAAGATTTTCTCACTTTTTTATTATAACATTATAGGCTACTATTTTTGCAGTCTGCTGTATGTACTACATAGCATTCCTAAATGAATAAACCTGATCTAACAGTATGTTTTCTAAGATATTTGTTAAATAATAGTATCAAGAAATACACATTGTAAATTAATTAATAATTTTAATGAGGAGTTCATTACATTCTTAAATAGACATTCCTAAATACAATCCATTTGTATATATAATTCAGTCAAGTTATGCTCTTTACTTTCTCTTATATACAGTAATTGTAGTTTTGTCCCTGGCAGTGTGCTATCGCCTTTTATTCCACTAAATGTTGCAGGTTGTTTGTATTCTGTCACTTTATGCATTTAAGCAGGTATATGGAAATCAAGGACAGTGAATTAGACAGCAGTACAAATGCATGTAGCTTATGTATCACATTTTGTATTTTATTATTATTTTTTACAGTGAATGCCATAATTCCACAGATAGAATAAAAGTGAGAGTATGGGATGAAGATGACGACATTAAATCTAGAGTGAAACAACATTTCAAAAAGGAATCAGATGACTTCCTTGGGCAAACAATCATTGAAGTAAGAACACTGAGTGGAGAAATGGATGTATGGTATAATTTAGGTATGAGTCTTACTAATTTTTTAAAAACAAATTTAGGTGGAATCTCAGCATCTGTAGATTTAGGACTTCAAAGTATATACCTTTGGTACCAATACATACCTTAGAATCTTCTGTATTACAGGTTGATTTAAAAATGAAAGATACATTCTTGGGTTTGATCCAGAGTTATGACAATTACAGAAAGCAGAATAATCACAATATCAAAGAAAATTAGTTCTTTTTAATGAAAAATTAAGAATATGTAAGAAAACCCAATATTTCAGACTAGTTCATTCACAGTAGCATTCTGTGGGAAATACATCTACAAAGTTACATCTAGCAAATATTTTGCTTGTTGTCCTTATTCATTTCATCATATACTTTTAAAAATTATGTACCATTCTGGGTCTAATCATCTTTGCTTTTCACAGTGGTTACACCTGTGGTTCTTCATGAAACTTGCTTGCTAGAGTTTTATGTTCTGTACATGTCAAATGTGTCTATAAACAGAAGACAGCCTGCTGGAGCTCAAAATGCTCTCTGCTGTGCTTAATGACTGCACTTGCTTGTCTGGACAGGTCTTAAGAAGTATCATTCTTTCAACCGGAAATAAATCAATGAAAGCATGTCTCTGAATGTATTTCCTTTATCTAAATCTAAGCATGCAACTGTTCTTCAGTTCTAAAAATCTCTTCGGGTGCACTAAATGCTGTGGAGTAGCTCTTTAAAAGTTAGTCTCCTATATTTGATAACAAAAAAAGTGATATTAACATTTTTATGTAGGTTGCCTGCTCTTTGAAAATTTCTGGTGAATTATGTGACATAACTTTCTGAAATTGTAGAGCATTTGTTTCCGAACCAACAGTCCTTGTTTTCCCAGTTTCATTTCCCAGTGGCATTTATAGATCTGTCAGGGAACCATTTGAGTTCTCATTGACAATTGAAAGAAAGCCTTGCTTTGTTTCCTATTTATAAATGAGATTTTTTTAAAAGGTAAGGAAATCGAGTCATTATGAATCCTGAATTTTATTCCTTCAAAAATTTCAGTGACTTAAACTGATATAAATTATTATGAAACAGATTTTTAAAACAAAGCTTGTTGAACTGATTTGACTGGAAGCATTTTAATAATATTGAAAATCTATGTGCTCTGCAAAAGGAAGAATCTAGAATAAAAACCTTTCAGTCAGCATCTAAAGAGAAGTATTGGTAAATGGCTCATGATAATTCTAATATTCTAAAAAGACTGGCATGTTTTATTCTGATAAACATTGACACAACCGCAGTACTTCACATCATAGAGAGGAAAGAGGAGTGAAACACTCAAAACATTTGGATTTGTGGAATGCCAATTCTTATTAATTGTACTGTTCATCACCACTTGCATCACAGCACTTTGTGAAAGAATCATAAAAATTCTAATACCTATTGACTCAGCTATACTGCTGGAGTGGATTGGAGAAGTGAAAATTGAAGCCAAAGAACATCAGTAACCTCCAGAATGGGCAACACCAACTAAACAGACCAGTAGAGATCATATAAACACAGTTCTTCGTATAATTTCCTCTGTGATATTCATCTTAGCTCTGTGATCAAGTTCTGCTAAGAACATTTTTGTGTGGTTTTGGTAGCCAGGGGGCTACAGGAGTGGCTCCTGTGTGAAGCTGCTGGAAGCTTCCCCTGTGTCCAATAGAGACAGTGCCAGCCGGCTCCGAGATGGACCTGCTGCTGGCAAACACCGAGACAAATCAGGGATGGTGCTAGTGTCTCTCTAATTAAATATTTAAGATCAGCAACTGTAGCCAAAGAGAGGGATCAGAACACCTGAGAGCAACAACTGCAGACACCAAGGTCAGCGAAGAAGGAGGGGAGGAGGTGCAGCAGGCACCGGAGCAGAGCTTCCCCTGCAGCCTGTGGTGAAGACCATGGTGAGGCTGGTGAGGAAGGTGTCCCCTGCAGACCATGGACATTAACGGTGGGGCAGGCATTCGCCTGAAGCCTGTGGAGGACCCCACACCAGAGCAGGTGAATGCCCAAAAGAGGCTGTCATCCATGGGAAGCACAAGCTGGAGCAGCTCCTGGCAGGACCTGTGGCCCTGTGGAGAGGGTAGCCCAGGCTGGAGCAGGTTTGCTGGCCGGGCTTGTGACCCCTTGGGGGACCCACGCTGGAGCAGTCTGTGCCTCAAGGATGGCACCCACCAGGAGGAACCCACACTGGGGCAGTACATGAAGAACCGCAGCCTGTGGGAAGGATCAGGTTAGAGAAGTTCTTGGAGGGCTGTCTCCCATGGGACAGACCCCCCACGCTGGAGCAGGGTGTGAGCTGGAGTGTGAGGAGTCCTCCCACTGAGGAAGGAGCAGCAGAAACATGTGCTGACCTGACCCCAACCCCCATTCCCCATCCCCCTGCACCGCTGAAGGGGAGGAGGCAGAGGAAATTGCGAGTAAAGATAAGCCCAGGAAGAAGACCTGGGCGGGTGGGGGGAAGATGTTCTTTAAGATTTAAGATTTAGGTTTAGCTCTCATTATCCTACTCTGATTTGATTGGTAATAAATTAAATTTTCCCCAAGTTGAGTCTGTTTTGCCCATTGATGATAACTGCTGAATGATCCCTCCCTGCACTTTTCTCCACCCACGAGCCTTCCATTATATTTTCCCTCCCTTGGCTGGCTGAGAAGGGGAGCGATGGAGCAGCTTTGGCAGGCACCCAGTGTCCAGCCAGGATCAACCCACCACACCCAGACACAGTGGTTCAGGTTGTCGCTAAAGTCCTCATAACTAAGGGAAAATATCAGTAATGAAAATAATAATAACTAGTACAGTTACCAGCTCGAAAATAGAAATAATTTCTATTGAAAAGGGGAAAGTGTCAAATAAAATGTTGTGCAGCCTGGTTTGAATTTGGCAAATAAAATAAGAAAGATTCTTTCCTTCATAGTTTGGAATTCTGCTTAATGGCTTGAACCATGTGTGGAGGTATTAAAAAAAAATCTCTTGTTTTTCACAGCAGGTCTTTCTGGCTTTAAAAACATTATTAAGTTAGAATGATTTATGCAAGCTCATATGATATATATGTGTTCTTGGTAGTTACTAATATATTGGTTTTCTTCTCTTCAGAAAAGCGAACAGATAAATCAGCTGTCTCTGGTGCCATTAGATTGAAAATCAACGTTGAAATAAAAGGAGAGGAGAAAGTTGCTCCCTACCACATGCAGTACACCTGTCTACATGAGGTATGTTGGCAAAGTTAAGGAAAAAAAGCTACAGAACGTTAGTATCTACGCCGCAGGACAAGTTTATGTTAGATATCCCACCTTGTACTGCTGATGGCATACCAGGCTCAGAGTCAAAGGCAGAACAATGTATTGCCAACAGATCATTCCTGCCAGCAGGAATCAGAATAAGAAGAGGGGGAGTCAGCTAAGTTCTCCCTGTGCTGTATTTTGGTTTAGTGTTTTGGTGCTCCATACGTTGTTGCTAACATCAGGAAGATACAACCATTTCTGTGTATTATAGAAACATAGCTATTAATTGTAAAGGACTTCTTTCCTGCTGCGTTAATCCATATTTTGCAGAGAGTGAGAAAAAGCAGAAGTACACACAATATAAAATTTTGTTCTCCTGTTGTCTAGATTAATTTTTTCAATATTGAAAAAAAAAATCATCACTGATAAACCAATGTGTATTTTGAAAGATTTTCTTGTACTTGATTCCTCTTCCCTCAAACAGTGATGCGCATTGAAGTTCTATTAAAAAAATACAAGTATTTTCTGAAGGCTGGTACTAGTACATGGCTGAAAGCTCAGCACTAATATATATTAGGGCATTTGTGCTCACAGATTTTGACCTGATATTGTAAAGTTGCAACCTGTGACATAAATGGCAAAATGTTGTTGCTTTAAGGTAATCCACGTGACAGTTATGTCTATTTACCAAAAGCAAAACTTTTTCAATATTTTGGTGTTTTTTTTGGAAATAAAAGTCTGTTGGTCATTTTTTAGATACATATGGAGCAAGGTAATCTGAGAATTATTCTGTGACATTAACATTAAATTAAATACTAGCTTTGGTCCTAAGATTGCTAAATCTAAAATTTATAGCGTGCCTTTCACTACCTGAGAGGCTTATGCACTATTTCTGATATGTTTCCTGTAACTTACAGTTCTTAAATAATGAATTTTAAATTTATTGGTCACAGATCCAATTGAAGGTGAAAGACTATGTAGTGAGCATTTTAAACATCACAATTTCATTCATTAGCAAGGGCATATGATAGAGAAGAGAAAGTTTCTGCACAATTTTATGTTGTAGTCTCTCTGTGCCAGTTAACTGATGTGACCTTATATCAAGGAGATGGATCAATGTGCTGAATCACAAGCCTGCACTACCAGAGTTCTGTTACAAAAAGCATGTTTAGAGTCTTGGGGGGGGGGGGGGGGGGGGGGGAGTGTTGTATCAAATGATGACTAGTTACTGCCATTCTTCAGCAAATTTAAAAGAAACAAAACCAAGAAACTAAAAACCCCAAACAGCCAACAATGAACATATTGATGCCTATTATATAGGATATCCTTTCAGACTGCTACTTAAAAGCTGCAAATTCCTATTTGAAATATTTCTTACATTTAGAATCTGTTCCATTACTTGACGGAAGTTAAATCTAATGGTGTTGTAAAAATCCCTGAAGTGAGAGGTGATGAAGCCTGGAAGGTGTACTTTGATGATGCTGCACAAGAAATTGTGGATGAATTTGCAATGCGCTATGGAATTGAAGATATTTATCAAGCTATGACGTAAGTATAATGTTTGGTTTTCTGCTCAACTGTCAAGAATGTGTTTGAGGGAAGTGATGGGTTTCAAGCCTTCATGCTTTTGTTCTCCATTTCACTCCCATTCCTGATCTAAAATTCTTATCGTTTTTGTCCATCTGGTTCTCATTGAAGTGCTTCTCACCTGCAATAGGATTAAAGTAATTTATAAGCTGTTACTAGTATTACCACTAATGCATTTCTCAATACTTATGATCCTGATATGTGGCAAGGATCAGAAGGACTTCTGCTGTTTCAGATGGGATTAGAATGGTAGAACAGGGTTTCACTCTGTACGCCTTTCTAAGAGTACAGAAATCATCACAGAACACCAGCAATGGCTATAGTAAACTTCCATAGTATACGTAAATAATTCATGCAAACCATTTTTGATGGTATTAAAGCCTGTTGCCACATTATCTGTACTAAAGTAGCTGTCTGATCACTTTAGAACACAACACCACTGAGCATAGAGGCCTGGGGATACAAAAGCTCCATTCATGTATTCTTAATTTTTCCATTGAAATGTCTGCCAGCAAAAAAGACTGTATTCTGCTTCTATTGCAGCCATAGGAAAGCAGAGGACTCCCAGTGTCCTCTAAAGAAGAAATACAGACTTTTTTCCCTCTAGAAAGCTGATATGGAATTTTTAATCAGAACATGTATCTTGTTTCCTCCATCTCTTTACAGTACATACTAAAAAAACTATCTTAAATATAAGGGCACGTAAACATGTGAAGATTTATTTTTATTGCAGGATATGACAACACCATCTGCTGTTGCAATGGACATGTTTATATAGCTTATTGTAAATTATTGTACTGTACCTCTATAAAATAGAAAGGTAGAGCATGTATTTGGAATCTATAGGGTTTTAATGCTCTTCCTCCAAGGACCTTAAACAATATTGCACAAAATAATTAATTAAGCTTAGGTTCCTTTGTGGTATTGTATATCTATCTGTACTACCTATGAAGGAACTCATGCATTGAGTTTCATGAATATTTGGGGGTTTGTGTTTCACTTCTCTTTAGCCATGTATGTCTTTACATCTTGATTAAGTGGTGTTACTTATTAACTATCTCAGTATTATAATTTAGATTTGGTATGCCATTTTTACCAAAATGTTAATCTCTGAAATGGTAGGGTTGTTCCTGCTGTATGTATCAAAATGAATTCATTTTTATGAGATGAATTCTCAAGAGCTATTGATGCCAAGGGAGGGCTGTTACTACTGTTTTGCTTAGGAAATAAAGCAGGACTGATTTAGCATCAGTGTTTCCTCTTAACTATAACCCCAGTAGTTGGTTATCTCAATACAACATGCCTGTATTTTTGATGGACAACCTCAACTGAAAAGTTCTTTTGAAGTTTCTTTTCCTTCGTCTCTTAATGAATGCCAGTACTCTGAAATTTTCCAGAGAAAGTTTGAAACTAATTTTAGAAATTCAAAGTCAGCATTACAAAAATAGCAATATAATTGACATGTGAGTGTTAAAAGATTTTTTTATTTAACAGTGTTCGAAATGGACAAGTTACATTGTCATATAAAGATACTTTATTCTTACAGAACATAATATACCAGATATTCATGAAAAGGAAGTGCATTTAGTCTGCACATCTAAGATGCAGCTGAGCAAGGACTGCAACACATTTTTCAGGAATGCTTACTCAAAAATTCTAACCAAGCCATTTCACATTGAGTGACCCACTTTGGTTTGCCCTCTTTTTGTTCTTGCTTTCTTCTGTACCTTTTCTACCAAAATTCCTTGCTGTTAACAGCTGCAAACCAGGCATTTGAAGGCAGGTGTAATAAGAAAGTTATTTCAGTATTGGTAGTCACAGGTAATTTACATAGGAAATAAAAGCTAAGATTTCGTTGCCCTGTTACGCATGTCCATTTATGTTTTAAAATGTTGCATGTTAACAATGAGCAACCCCTATTTGAGGGGTAGGCCACTTCCTATTTAAGTTAGGAGTAAAATCAATAATCAGTGTAATCTCAAATAATACTTGGAGAAGAATACGTATCCAGGTGCATTGTTTTCCTGATTAATCTGCAGACATGTCTCTTGGAGCACGCAGACTTTGGGGACGAGAGTAGTGAAGACAGTAGTTCTGCCATGGGGAATTTTCTTTTGGACTATTATCTGTTGGTTTTATTTGCGTTTATGAGATCACCTTATTCTCCTGGAACAACATTAATGGCTGGGAGAAAATGTGCAGCTTCTTGATTTGGAAAATAGAATAATCTATTTCCATTTGGTTATGATGTGCTTCTAGTAAAGTAAAAGTAATTTTCTACCATACAACAGAGACAGAATTTGAATTTAATCACTTGGCCCAAAGGAATATTATGTAAGCATTTTATGCTTGAGAATCTCGTTTCAGAGTATTTCTGTTGCATTTCTCATAATAACATTGTAAATTAAAATGTTTGCATTTGTAAATGCAAGACTGAGTGTGCTTTGATAGCCCATGATCCAGACCCCAGAGAGTATCCGCGTGCTTCTTATGAACTGTATCAGGCTGAAGTGAATTTTAGGGTGTTGCTAATGAGGTGTTCTTTTTGTCTGAATGTAATTTTTTAAATTCATATTTGTTTGCAGTTTTTAAATTACCTATTATATAAAGTTTTACTGCCACTTAATGGTAGGCAGTTTTGACCCTTTTAGATGTGGGTAGACAGCATATGCTGGAGTGGGAACATACGCCATTCTGCATTTCTGAACACAACGTAAATCTGATTAAGCCTCCCTACAGTACCACTTCCTAGAATAATTTGGCATTCTGTTCTGCTATGGTAATAAACAACCCCACTTGTCTATCATTGCAGGTTCATACTGGCAGCTTTTTTATCTGTGACCATCCTAGTAAACCCCAGTGATTTGTTTCTGGCTCTCACGTTAACATTTATTTATATTTATTCCTTTAGAGCACAGAAATAATATTTCAAAAGGATAGCCTTGATTTTTCCAAATACACCAAGTATACTCATCAACCACAATTGTGGCAGCTCAGCAAAGATAAACAATAATTTCGATCAGTTTATTGTTTCAGTGCCTGACCGCTTCATGGAAAATCGGTCCAATAGGTGACTGACTAAAAGTCCTGAAGACATAAAGCTCAAGCTCTTTTCCTCTCTCAACCAGCATCAGCAAAGAATTTCTGCATTTTCTGTGATTTAAAACATGCCACGTGTGAGTTAGTCTAGATCAGAGGGAGGTTACCTGTGCACCATCAAAGATCTACTGGAATGTGTGTATCAACTGAAAAGATATCATATAGATGGTTACTTTTCTGCTTGAGTCATTGTCCCCAGTGAGACCTTTTTCATTAAACTTATAAAGAGAATGAATTCAAGTGTGATTGCACCCGTTATTGGAGATGTCTACATTTTTATGAAACTAAATAGAGACAATTCTTCCCTAAAGGATGCCTGCTTAGATGGGATGTCTTACTCTCAAGATATGGATTCTAACTGCCCAGTTCCTAAGCACAGAAATATGCTGTTAGGTTACCAGATATGGAATTCATGTGAATATAAAATCACCCATTGACCCAAATCCAAAATACAATACAAAGACTGCATGTGTTGCACTAACTGCAGCTTTTTGAAAAGTCTTGACTGTATAGATTCCATAATCCACTCTTCTTATAATTATTATATTCCTCCACTCCTTGTGGAGTCTGAATTGGAAAAAGAATCAAAGAAAATTACAGCAATTCTTATATGGGTCAGAAGAGGTGGGGTTTTTGTGATAAACAGCAGCCACATAGACTCTGTTAACTACACAAATGGTATGTGTATAGTCCCAAAAGTCAAAGCACACGTGTGAGAGAATAGGAAAGAAAATAGATATGACAGAAAACAGACTAACAAAAACAGAACAGCAGCTCAGTGATCCAGCTGGCCTTTATTTTGATGACTGTATTGATGGATGGTGATTTATGCTGTAAATTCAATGTCTGGAAGGAATCGTATTGGAAGTTTATCTACATATATTAAGCCACGCCTCCACCACCAAAAAAAAAATTTTCTTCCTCTCATTCATCTGTCAACATAGTCTATTTTTCTTTAGAAGGCAAAAAGCAAAGCACGAATCAAAACAGTATTTGGCTAGACACTGACATTATACAAGATGTCAGCATCCTGGATTTACTGCGTAGTGGAATCAAGTGCAATAAAAGCTCTATTAAGATCTCCGCTTCTCACTGGCAAGAGTGTCACCACAGGTAGAACCTAATGCTTCTAAATCAGCAACATAGTTCTCACTCCAGCAGGTTAATGGGCATTAACTATGCCATCTTGTTCTCCTGCTAGCCTTCAGTTAATGTGGCTGCATTGCAAAAAGCACACAAATCACCCATTAAAGTAATTTTCATTGATAGTATTTGCTTTCTGAGTACAGCACATTAATTAGCCTTCTTTCTTTGCCGAGTCACACTAGCAGAAAAACTGGAAGAATCACAGGCACTGCATGTTGGTCAGGAAGTTGCATGGTAAGAAAGTTGAGGCAAGCAGGCCTAGTTTTAGACACATGACTCTAACTTAAACAATGCATATTACTCTGAAATATATGAGACATAGCAATGGTTGCTGTGACATCATATGCCCATTAGGAATGGTTAATAACTCCTGCCACTGGCTGCTGTTTTCAGATGCCTACAAAAACACGGAAGTTTCCTCTTTCTTTTATTTTAGCAAGCAGAAGGAAATGGGTTATCAGCACTCTGAGTCATGACCCATATTGCCTGTGATAAACTTAATAGGTCCTGTGAATTTTAGAGATCTTAATTAAATGAAGGAGAGAAGCAAAAATTCACATAACCTGTCACTTGACACAGATGTTTTATCATCAATTTCACTAACCAAATTACAGGTAGAACAGTTTAGTACTGTAATAAGGACATACACTACATCAATAGGTTTAAATTTTCCTTACAACAATTCGGTACAATTTGGGTCTATTTTCAAGACAAGAGCTCAGTCCAGGTCTTGAGTAGCTCAATGTGAAGTCATTAGAAGAACCTGCATAAGACAACTCGCTGAACTTGAGATGTTGACCCCAACTATTTTTGCAGTTTGTCATGTTTCCTGTGGGCAGCTGATAACAGTCTCAATGGCTTCTCACACTGACTGCTGCTGACTGCCCCTTTTGTCTGCCTCCTCCCTTCAGCAGGGCATGTTACAGGTGTGACTCTAAGGCAAGTGGGGTTATTACTGCCTTAACTCCAGCTTGGGGTTCTTCATGCGCTAAGGATCTTTAGGTCCACTAGAAGATTTTTGGAAATTAAAGGTGAATGGTAAAAGTATATCTTAATTATTTTGGTGTCAGTTTTTAAAAAGACAGTTCTGATAATCGCATTTTCAAAATGCATGTGATGAATAGACCAGGTGAGATTTCTATTAACTTTACAGGTTACCTGAAACTGGTGAGAATCACCTGACATCACTGTTGTAGTTTACACAAAGGAAATTGTTCTACTTGATAATAAACATGATATACAATGAAAGATTTTCCTGAGGAGCAGATAGCTGTGTTACACTTGTTCACTTTGCAGTATTTAAAAGCACTTCTGAAAAACGCTGGCAATGAATGAAAGGTTTGGTAGTATTGTCCCTGTGACCCACATAGCTGGCAATGCTGAGTTCAAGTGCTGGCCCATGTGATTGATTGGCTGTGTAGATTTGCGCAGTTTCTCTTAATTTTGTAAAACAGAGGTAGTAGCGCTTAGTGATCTATCTTACAGGAATGCTGAGACATATTTGCAAAGCACTTTGAACATGTCTACTATGACACAAATTTTAAGTGTCACTATATATTGGTGCAAGACTATGTGATACATAAATCCAGCTCAAAAATACTTTAAAGAGATTCTAATGCAGGGGTCCTCAAACTTTTTAACCAGGGGGCTGGCACGTGGGTGAAGTGGCAGGCAGTCATCTGCGGCTGCTTGGTTTCCCCCCCCAACCCCCGGCGGGGTGGGGTGGGGTGGGGGTCTGTAAATACCGGGGGCCGGATTGAGGACCCTGGGGGGCTGTATCCAGCCCGCGGGCCCTAGTTTGAGGACCCCTGGTTTAATGCTAGAGAAAGCCCAAAAAGTGGGTCTCCTGGCTTGGTCTGGAAGGGCTGCAAATACAGAGATACCCCATACATGAGAATTGTAGCCCTAGAATCTCTTTAATATGAGCCTGCCTCTCCTGCCTCCTGTCCCCAATTGGATCCCTTCTCTTCCAGTCTCCTTGCCCAGTCAGGTAAACTAGAAAATCCAAAAATTATTCAGCTTCTCAGTTTAGCTTTGGAGTAGGATTAAGGGCTTGATTCATACCTAGTATCCACTCCTGTTGAAATCTTATGTCCTTAATACTTCAGAGACTTTGGATGATACTTAAAAGTAGTAAAATACGAATATGTGCTGGGATTTTCTTTAGGTATTTGCACATGCATAATGAAGGACTTGTTTTTTTTCTTGGGAGTTACGACTTAAATTATAAGAGGATTTATTTTGAGTGAGATGCAAAAGAGTTAGAAAATTACAATTTTAGAAGTTTTCCAGCCAACTACTTTTCAATTACAGGGTCAGTTGTTATACATCTCTTCTACTTTTTTTTTTTTAGAAAAAAAGAATGAAATAGTTGAATTTATGGATCACACACATGTTTTGAGCACTCAGTGGTAATTAAAACACACTTTACACCTAGGATGAGTCTGAAACTTTTGTCCTGTGGTGACCATAGTGATCACCTAACTGTAGGTGGATGTGTTTACTATCAAGCAAGTAGCTTGATAATCAGAGAGCAGCTGATTCTATTTCAAATGTCTTAGAGGTTCTCTAGTCTGTTTCATTGACTATGGCTGTTGAGGAGAGCAGTTTGGCCAATAATTTTATGGTGTTCATTTCTGATAACCATTCAGGTATCAGATAAGCTAGGTATCAGGTATGTTAATGAAGACTGATTCCTGAGCCTGGACACTGGGGAGTTTGGCAGTTTTCTTCCTTTTTAGCATATCTGTGACCTGACACAGGTTTCTGAAGTAAACATTACAATTTAGATGTCTCGTTTGCAAAGTAAATGAAACTTGGAGAGGGCTTGGAGTGATGTGAGGTACTGACAGCCCAGAGCAATGTTTTAGCCCTATTTCTGAATCTATAGATGAGCTTCTGTAGTAAGAGTCTGTGCACCGTGAGAGGAGAACTGGAAAAGCAGAAGCAAGACAGACTTTGCCTGCTGTCTTCTACTGGCTTACTCCATTTTCCCAATTTCCCTTTTAAAAACTATAGGCTAGCAGAAGTATGAGTTGTTTGGCAGTCAAGAAACCGCAGATCACCTCAAAGGGTTATAAAAAAGGCATCAGCAAATACACAAAGTCAGTGGCATGGGGCACACTAGGAAAAAATATCTGAAAGCAGGAATATGATGAACAGGGTCAGTGACAAGAGCACAAGGCAAGTCTCGGAATGAAGGAATTGAGAGGACTGCCGAGACAGTAGGAGGATATCAGAAAGCATGGTGTAGGTAGAGTTTGTGTGCAGGCTTGCAAGAAAGTATAAAGAGCTCATTTTTTATAACTTTAGGAACAGGAATCCAAATACAAGATACAAAAAATCTTGAATGACATTGGTGGGACATTGTCTGGGCAGTGGCACCATTTGAGGGTTCGTGGGTTAAGCTCAGCAGGATGGAGTTCAGTTGTACCTTGTGTTAATTTTTCTCTTGGATGGGTACTAGGGCCCAGGTGGTTCAGGCCCAGCACACTGCTCTGCCTTATGCTCCCAAGGAGAAACAGTCAAGAGGAGCCAGAGACTCCAGCAAAGAGAAGCATGCTGCCAAAATCAGGGCCTTCGGACATGCAGAGAGCTCCAGTTATTGGAGTTTCTTCATCGTCTTCTCTTTGACTGTATATTCATTTTCACTATCTTCTTTGCTTAGTCCCCCTCAGTCTCTTTCATGTCTCTATACAATTACTCTTTACCCCATTATCTCCCTCCCAGTCCTGCCTAACTATAAATCTTGAAATTAAGGTTTTATGTTTCGCAATGATGTTGTTCGCTCTCATGGGTTAGATCTTTTATCCATCTTATCTCATGTTTTTTATGTTGTAAGCTCTTTGTTATAAGCAGGCATCTTCTGTTGTTTTAAACAGATAAACAGTGCTGTTACGTTGCAGCTCTGGTTTTGGCTGGTTCCAGTTTAACAGACTGATTACCTAAATTTTACTGGCCTGAATCAAAGTGGAACAGTTTCAGATATGGCCTAAATCAAATGAAGGTGAACACAGTTGCTTGGTGCCTCACCACTCGTTAATAATGTAGCCTAAAATACAAGCCACGTTAAAATGCTGGTTTGAGTCTTTTTGTTGGCACCAGTTAAATCCTCCTCCACCAGAGCATAGATCTCTTGCAGCCTTTTATGATTGTAAGTTCATGTTTGATTTTAAGTTTGTGTTCAATAATGAATGTTTTGCTTAACAGCAATTGTTAAACCATGGTTTTGTATTTAGGATTAACAGAGTGAGAAGCAAATGTGCATCTTTTTGTGTTCAATGTGAAAATATCAGTCTGCAACAGTGTGCAACAAGAAAATAACAGTGTGCAATTATATCAAGTATGTCTGGATTTTCCTCAAATATTTCTGTGCAGTTGTCCATGAGGTAGCTTGAAAGCTACATCATTGGAGCCAAAAAGAAATTGTGGTGAGAGGAAGAGCAGAATCTTTGCCGTTTTTAATAACTGTCAATCTGTTTGAATTGTAGGCACTTTTCCTGTCTGTCTTCTAAATATATGTGCCCTGGTGTTCCAGCAGTTATGAGTACATTGTTGGCCAATATAAATGCTTTCTATGCTCATACTACGGCAGCAACGAATGTATCTGCTTCAGACCGGTTTGCTGCTACTAACTTCGGGGTAAGTAGACTTTTTTAATAGCATATCTAGTCCTCATTCTTTTTTTCTAATACATGATACCATATTAACTTTTAAATTCAAAATTTTTTAAAAGTTGGTCTTTTAAAGAATAAGAGTTGCTGTTAGCTTTTGAAAATTTTACCCTGAGTCTCTAAAATCAGTCATTATAAAAGCTGGAGAAGGTACTGTTCAGTTCTTTACATAGTGAAACGTAAGGCATATAGTGTAGAAATTACTGGCACACATTCATAGTACTAAAATCTTCAACAATCCGTTTTTGGTTTTATTGCAGCGGGGCTTGCAAACTAACTGCGCTAGACTATCAGTTGCAGTTTGCTTTCTTAGGGTGTGTCATCAGTGAGCTCATATTAACCTAATGGATTTAGCCATAAGTACTATTCTTCTTCTCAAAACAGCCTATAATGATGGACTCTTATTTTTGCTGAAATAATGGTGCACTGTCCAAACCTGGATGTAAGTATTTGAGATTGTAGGAGGAATACCAGGATGTGGTAGCACTTTTTTTGTTGTTGCTAACTTTCATTCTGTGGGTAAGTATCTCACAGTGTAGACTTCCTAGTCTTTGAACATGATAAAAAATAAGATTCATTCACTCTGTATTCTAATCTGCTCACCTACACTCATTGGGGAGTTGAGAGCAATAATTCAAAGAGATTGCTTTCATATCACTACTATTACACGTGATACAGTCAGAGATAAGGGTATAAATACAATTTAATGCTGAAAAATGCATTCATTCCTGGTTGGGGTTTTTTTGGCTGTTATTTGTATGGCCAATATTAAAGCTTTTTTTCATTTAACAGTAGCTATGAACTCTTGATAATATTTTGTAAAATATCATTTATTGACACAAAATAAAATATCAAACATAATTACAATTTATTAAATACAAATTATAGTTGTTTGAAGTAGTGTTAGAGGTAATAATGCTCTTCTCCAGTATTAAGAATAATAGAAACATTATGAATTTCAGGATTTTCAAGACAACGTTATGAAATTATACATTTGGAGTAGTAAAACAAGAAAGACATAATTCTGGTTTTGCTTTTGTCTTCCCATCAGAAGTCAAAAACACAATTATCAGACTGTGCTCAGTAAAGTAATTCAGTCCATGCCTGGAAAAAAGTATAAATGTTTAGTTTTGTAAAGAAAATTTGCACTGGATGCTAAAACAAATTTGGATTTGTAGCAGTATATTAAGTAAAGCATTCCTGCGTAATTTTTTAATACAAGGTCTCAGATAGTTGAAGCTAAATATTAGCTTGCATTGCATGCACAAGTACCTTTGAGATAGAACATGTATCTATAAAACCCACTTTGTGTAGTAATAATACCAAAGATTGATTTTTTTTGTATTATTGCTAAATCCTGAATGTTCTTAGGATCTGCTGCTACTGCTTACAGCTGTAAATAGTCAACCATTAGTTCTAAATACTCCTAAAGCAGTACAAATATTAATGTATTTTCAAATCTAAGTCATTGAGTCTGTAAAAAATTTTAAAAATCCATTAAGTCATTGTTTTCACATCCATTCAGTTTTGGATTTTTTTTTTAAAGTATTTACTCTAAATACCAATTTATTTATTTTTCTTTTAAATGTTAAACCTGGTGGAAGTACGCACATATAAATGTCCCCAGGGCTGGGTCTTTAGTTTGGAGACAGCATGTTCTTGAACAGGAGCTTTCTCTCCTGCTGCTAGGAGTTTGCTTTGAAAGACGAATATTAACATTGCTCCATTACCATAAAGTAAAAAAGTTTTATAGATGAAAAGCACTATCAGAATATTTATGATTTAATTATTGTATTACCATTGCAGCACAATATTGCTATGTTCTTATTTAATAAACTACTTCTTTTATAAGCTAATCAATGGTTTATTATGGAATGACTCTACATCTCTGTTGATACAAGGCTACTCTCAATGTTCAAGGTCTATTAGACTTTTGAGTTTGATCCAGCTTTTGAAATTTAGAATGTTTTGCTGGATTTTCTGTTCTTTTTTTTCTCCACTTTTCTAACGATCGGAACTACTTTATCCTCAGATTGGACAGAGATTAAGTCCTCTCTCTGATGTTAATGCCAGTTTACCTTTGACGCAAATTCCAATCCAATTCAGAGTTCAACAGATGGATGGAAAGACAGTAGTAAGCATCACTAATAGAGATTTGGAGCTCTTTTTTCAAACAATTGACTTATAGGCAAAATATTAGATTATTTTTCTCTCTTGGGTAAAAGGGCATTTGTTAGTGGATAGCTGCACATCATTCATCAAAAAGAACATCTCAAATTCAAGTCCTCAGGCTACAGCTGGGAAGGATTTGACTGGCTGAATAGTTCAGTACGGATTTATAGAATGACAAAAAAGTTCCCTTTTGATTGATCCCTTCAGGGAACTGTGCCAAATTAGTGCCTTTTGGTGTAGGTTAGTGCTCCAGTGATGAGAGACAGTGCACAAAGAACTCTGTTTTCATAGTAGTGCGGCACGTATTTCAGGGGTGGTGTGAATACAATCACGCAGACTGAGAGCTTCCAGACCTTGCTGCTTCCACAAGCCTCCTGCTTTCATGTAGGCTGGCAAGGATTACTGCGGTTCTGTGCAGTGGGCTACGGAATATGTTCGAACTTGAAGACTGTTAATTGGAAACTCTAATTAGTATTACTTGAGGATGGCATGACTCATCTGCATGTCTCATAGCAAAATACTTTCACTGCGCATTCAGCTGTCAAGATAACAAATTAATCTTCACATTTGAAAGGGAAAACTAACTGCATAGTACTACTTAGCTTATTCCTACAAAAGGCACTGTTTCTGAAGCATAATTTTCATTCATACTTTTACACCAAATTCTGCTGTAAATGAGCATCACTTTTTACACATTAAAGGAAGGGGGAAGTGCTTTCTCTAAGAGTTTAGGCAATTACAAGGCAAATATAAAAATTTAACAAGCTTATCTGCTTTAACAAGCCTAGCTAACACAACCTAACGCTTTGGACTTTATGCTGAATTGATGCTGGGTTTGCATTTTTGGTCAGAGACATCAGGAAATGCTTTTCAGTTTCTAGATATTTTGAGTTATTTAACAATGCATCATTTGTTAAGAAAGTAAAATGCTGCATAGGAAAGTCAATGTTACCTCACTAATGTTTTGCACAGCTGCACAGTGTTGAGTGTGTACCAGGTAAATCACAATATAGGATAGAAATGAAAAATAAAGTGAATGTTTCCTTGAAACACAGATATCTCAGACAAGCACTTCTATATGAAACAATGGAAAACAATCAATTTTCCTAGTTACAAATGGAAAGCAGATTTCTAAAAACCCACCAGTTACAGGAACTGCAAATTCTTATGCAACATATTGTTGTTGTTTTTTTTTTACAGAGGGAAAAGTTCATAAAACTGCTGGATCAGTTGCACAATTCTCTGAGGATTGATTTATCTAAATACAGGGTATGTGTAACATATTCTATCTAGAGGACAACTTAAATGTTTTTTCTTGTGAATATCCCTGTGGGATTTATCTGCTTAAAGAAGTTGTAGAGATTAATCCCTTTTTGGCATAGAAGCTGAAAATATTGAGTGCTGACGTAAGACCCCAAATTTTGGAACAAAAGTTTACAGAATTTAAGCAGTGTAACAACAATATTTTTCCAATTTAAAAAAAGTTATTCTTTTCATTGCAAAAGCTAAGAATGGTTCAAAGGTTGACCAGACATTCAAGAAAGAGTACAATTCAACAACTTCAGTTAAATTAATCCATATCTTGATTATGTTAATTTATCTGGGAATTGCCTTCACTGACTCGTGGTGCAAATTACAGTTACTGCTGTATTTGTTTTGAGAGACTCACATCTTTGCTGCAACTTCCATGCTAAGATCCTAGGAATCTTGAAAGAGACTTCACTCCTAATTTTTCTACATGGTAGGAATTCCAGTTTCATTTCTGCCTTATGGAAGCTCTTTCCACCGAGGTATGCTCCAAACCCAGCCTTTCAGGAAAGAAGCATGGACTGAGTACCTGCAAGTTATCATACCATTCTGAACTCCCTCTCCTTTTCCATTCCACTGGATCATGAATGGATGATACATACGCCATATAGGGCTCCATCAGCTATGACTCTCCTTTCAGCTTCTAGGAATGGCAGCCTCCAACTCAAGGATTTCTGTGTTCATCTGGTCTGCTTTCTAAATCTGAAGGAGAAAGGGAATAGGTAAAAGAACCTTAAGGTATCAGAGGTAGTAGAAGTTGCACATACTCAGTTTTTAAGACCATATCCTTTGTGCAGCAGATACGTTCATCCTAGGATCTTTTAATTTTGAAGGATGTTATCCAGATAATATAGGAGCATGAGAATATTTGGCTGTGTTAGTATGAAGCCATGATCGTAACGCTGCTTCCCATCAGTCTTCCTGTTAATCTAGAAATCATAGCAAATGTTTCATAGATTTCTTCATCAAGCTTACTACTGCATTTGTGCCTCCAAGTAGTTTATGTACCATGGAGAACCCATAAATTATTTTTATTAGCAACATTTTCCAGTCTTTTTGTAGTGTTTTGTACTCCATTCATGTTTTGGAATTATCACAGTATTTTAAATCATTCATATTACAAATACAGGAGCATTATCCAGAGGTGTTCCTATTCATGTTGAAGGGGTGCTTATCACTGACTTCCTTACAGGCAGGCTTCAGGTAACAGGTGGACTTTTCTAATCCTTCCAAGCGGCATCTTTGTTTTCCCAGCGGTTTGTTTTTTTTTTCTTAGCTGTTCAAGGATCTTACCTGTAACTCCAATTTTACCTGATTCCTCTCTTCCTAATTCACCAGGATAATTTTCCTGCCAGTAATACTGAAAGACTCCAAGATCTAAAATCAACTGTGGACCTGCTTACCAGCATTACTTTTTTTCGAATGAAGGTATTGTCCTTTATTTGCACAATGGCTTAAAAAAAAAAAAAAAAAAAAGAAGCAGCTGTTGCCTTTTATTTTCCAGGAAAATCATACTCTAGTTAATGCTCTTAATTGATTCATCTGATTCAGTTTTAAATTAGATCTCTCAGCTTACTGAACATCATTGAGGTAAAGTCATCTTATTCATCCTTTGTATTAATAATGTGGTAAAAGCCATTATCTTTGAAAAATAAACAACCGTCTTTTGCATTTTTAACAATGATTTTTACATCTCCTGAAGGAAACAAAAAAAATACTTTTTTATTTAGTTTAAAGTCAAGTCACATAAAGTAAACTCAGTTGAACTTCTTAGGAACACGTGTCATAGAATAGTGTTTTCCTGGTAGTTATAACTCTGCTCTCCTTACTTACTCCAGATGTTGATATCTAGGTGGTCAACTTCTAAAATATTTTTAGAACGGAATGGTACACATCAATATTACTGGATGAAAATACAGAAACAGAAAGCAGCGTTTGTCACAAAAGCATGTGATTTCACTGCATTAGGCACTACATAAGAATTAAAATAATCCATTAAGTTGAAGTTCAAATTAATGTATCCTAAAGTGTAATAAAAAGTGGAACCTATTGCTTTAAAAAGTGAAGAGCTATTTGGCTGATATTCAGAGGAAATTATATGGTTTAATTATTCCCTAAATAATAGAAAAACCTTTAGGTTTTCCACTAGAGGTGAAAACCCTTGGACACATATGCTTCTATCATCATACGAATACTTTCTTTCAAATAAAACTTAGTGATGCGATCTACTTGCTTAAATTAATATGGGTTTTAATGCATCTTTAAACTAAGATCACCTTAAGTCAACACAATTTTAAATATTTTTATCATTGCTATATTTAAACACTTTTCATCTTGTATTACAGAACTTTATTCATTGTAACACTTGGATTTTTTGCGTTCAATCTAATTCTGACAGTCTACCATTTATGAAATATTTTATTAGGTCCTTGAACTGCAGAGCCCACCTCGAGCCAGTACTGTGGTGAAAGACTGTGTAAGAGCTTGCCTGGACTCAACTTACAAATACATTTTTGACAATTGCTATGACCTCTACTTCCAGTTAGTTGATCAGGTAAGGCCAATATGAACTTGTTTCATGCTATTGCTCATTTATTATTGTTAGTTTACCATAAGTAAACACAAAGCATTCCAGTGTTCCTTCATATTAAAGCACTCAGGTTATTTTCATTTCATTTATGTTAGAAGGAGCAATATATCATAAATAAACCTACAGATGGCTATGAACTCTAAAATGTTTAACAAAATGAGTTTCAAAATGAACATGTTAATTCACAACTTGGTCATAATATTGGACCTAACTGTAAAATTGTCCAGGGGCTTTAGGGAATATGACATTAGATTGATTACTGTTCATTTAAGATCTGTAATTGGAAAATAAATTTTAAAAATGTATTATTTCACTTCAGTAGCTCTAGAAAAGAAGCATTACAATTTTTTGAAAATTATATATTGCCTTTCCAGCCTTATATTTTAACACCTGTGGTGCATACTTGGATCCAACCTTTAGTAATTGCTTCAAGGAAGTAAAGGAAAATTCTATAACATTTCTTAAAATTAGTCTGTCGGGCTGAACTATCAATGCAAAATAATTATAGCATTTGTTATATTCCAAATGCCATGCAAAAGCCTGGATAATGCTTTTGATTTTTTTTTTCCTACAATATGGCCAGAGTTTATTCTGTAAGTAATATGAAAATTAAGAAATCTGTATCTGCAAAATTATACAACTGTCTAAAATGAGCATCACTGCTTTATTACATTACCTGTTGTTCCTTACTTCTGCCTTCTGGGTGGTACACTGAAAAATGGTATTTCAATGACTATTCCAGCCTTGAAAAGGGTGAATTAAGTTTTTCTGGCAAATACACAATTGCTGTGTAGTATATAATAGATGAGAACAGTCATATTACATGATAAAAGACCTCAAATTTTATCTGAAAGCACATTTCACTGGAATCCAAAATATTAATTCCTGTATTTCAGGAGAGGCAGTACATGCTATACATTCAAGTTTTTGGAAGTAAGAATTTATTTTCTAATGTTGGATTCCTGTCACATCAGAAAACTTATCTCTAGCTGCCAAGCTTTGAACATAAGAGTTTCTCACCAGCACCCATAGACACTCCACGCTCTGAGTGCTTGTGTATGTTTATTCTCCAACAGATGATGCTGTAAATGGAGAAGCAGTATAAATTAGCAGCAGCTTCAAACATCGCACATATTTGCCTTATGAAGTGTTCTGTTTTCCTGCTAGCAGTTACTCTGCAGCAATTTGATCTTGTCTTTTAAATATATTATGAGCTGTTGCTAGACAATCGCGTAAGTCTGCAGAGTTTATCGGCAGATGCTAGCTGTTTTAGTAAACAGTTAAAAGTGAAGTCATCTTACTTCTGCAAAGCATTGTGACGCATGCAAATGTTTATCTGTATTTTAAAATTTTCACTGTTTTCTGTGAAGTCATAGTTTAACCCATCTATTTTTAATTTATAGTTTAACCCATCTATTTTAACCCAACTATTATATAATGCAGTGATATTGTAGCCTTTCTAATTGGTAGAGAACGTAAAACAAGTTTAAAGTGATGTCTCTCTCCAGTTTATTTTTTTGGGGGGCAATGTCATTGCATTAATTTTCTCTTACACAACTCTACTTAATTAATGATAGAGTAATGCGAAGGCCTGAAAAAAATAAAAAAATCCACAAATATTCACTCAGCTGGAAAAGTTAATTAACTGCATTTCACTGTATTCGTATGCCTTTTCTATTCTCTTTCAGCAAGATTTCCAGCAGGTGAGTTTGTATGCAGAAACTTGAAGCAGGCAAGTGTCTATGGAGTTACGATCACTAGCAAGTACAAGACATTTTAGTGAAAATGTGCAATAAGCAAAATTTAAATTTAAGATAGCTAGTCCACATTCAAAATAACTCATCACTAACAGTAATCAAATGACAATCACATATCTTAATAACAGATAGCAAAACTTCGTTTCACAGCAAGTGAGATGCAATTCTAAGAAATACAATCAAACTGATATAGCTTTAATAGATATGAGTAAAATAATTGAAATTGCTACCTAAATTTTGCATCAGCTCTAGAATTGTACAAGAAAAGTGCCTTCTGCATTATCCTCTTATATTTTGCTACCAATGTATCTACGTATGCATTTAATTTTAGGAACAGATAGGTATACAGCTTGGTGGAACCTATAGCACAGGAGGTTCGTGTTTTAGCTGCACAACTGAGATTTGAGCTGTGAGTAGTGAGAACTGGAGTCAATCAACCCCAAAGCAAGAAGAAATGGTTCATATGTAGGTCACCACCTGCTCTTACTCAGGGGAAAGACTGGCAGCTGTTCTCCTGCCAAGGCCCACTGCAGGTTCAGGGGTTTACCATGGTTCATTTCTTGCCTGAATCATATTGTGGATGATATTATGAAAAAGTGGAACGTAGACAGTCTACTTAAGGAGTAGTATTTCAACCTGGCCAGCAGTAGTAGGTTCCTGCACATTAGTATGTACTATCTCTGTATGTAACCTTTTGCATTTGCTTTTTGTCTTCAACCTAAAATTGTTAAAGATGCCTGCCACAGTATTTCTAGAAAATATTTAATGTCTGAATGTGTGTAATTGTCTGATTTTGGGGTGAAAATAGAACAATAAATGATGAAATTGAGGGTGCTTAAGTTGTAGTTTTGGAAAATTTATCACTGTTAAGAAGAGTAAGAAGTGAACCATAAAATAGGCTCAGCAATTCCCACTGCCTCTTTATTACTCGCTACCTTCATGCCAGAGAGACAACCACCGTTACAAAGCAAATACCTTGCAGCACTGTGTCACCCCTGGGGAACAGCAATATTTCCTGGAGTGAAGCATGGTAAATGTTAACAGTATGCAAAACGTCATACAACAGTCTCGTACCAGAATACAAAGAACAGCTGATGACATAAAGCAAATGAGTACTACAGATGATAAAACATGTGTTTTACTTGACGGTCTTACTGACACATATACTGACAATGTCCTCATTATTTGAGACAAAGCACTCTGATGAGGAATTACCTGATTCCTTATGCAGCAGATGCAGTATTTTCTCTTTTTAATTAACACTGATCTGAATTGGGAGCTAGCTGCTTTATATTAAAAAAAGAATGCCTTGAACTAGTAGTTTAGGAAGCACTTTGATAACCTTCTGACTTAATTTACAAATACGTCACTGTTTCTGTTTTCTTAAGACAACAAAAAGATTTTGAAAACTTGGCTGACACTCAAAATGACCGAAGTCCCTTCAATAATTCTTTTTGCAGTCTTCTCCACTGAGTGAAATCAATAAAATGCAAATCAAACTTCCTGTTCTCTGAAGAGCTCTTGATCACTACAAATCCTTTCATGACTGATACCACCAGTATACTGGAGAAAAACACTGGGATACTCTATATTTGACACCTGCTCAGCAGAATAGTGTTGAAACCTGATTTTGGAGACCTTTTCCTTCTGTCTGATACTTAGCTCTGTGTGTTGTCACAGTGAAGCATGGTGCAGAAGACCAGGAACTAACAACACAATAACTAGTTCTAGAACCAGGTGTTATACAGCTGTAGCAGCACAGTGCTCTTCCCTTGCAATTTATCTCTGCGTAGACATATAGCACCGTAGGTCAGGTCAGTAATGTACGATAGCCTAGCTTTTGGGAATCAGAGTTTCGGTATTAACACGATGCTGTAGATTATGCTGTAGATGCATGTGGATGGACGTACACTTTGAGAGCTGGCTCAGTCTTGCAGTACCCATCTGTGAGTCCCTGGTCACTTTTCCATTTGGGATGTACTTCTTTTTCGTTAATAAAAAATGACAAAGGATTAGTAGATTATTAATTTCTTATACAAATACTATAAGAATTGAATCATGAAGTATGTGCAGTAGTGAAAGCTGTTTATACCAGGGAGTCCTATTTTTCAGGCATGCAAATTTCAGTGCCAAGTAATATTTGTTGTGAGGCTCTTTGTTATATTCACATACTGCTGTAGATGCACTGAAAAGGTTCTAATGTCTTCAGATCTGGCATGCGGAGGGTACTTAGAGACCTATCCTTATGCAGTAGCATTGTTTTTGATGGGCAGCATGTCAGCCACTGTAATAGAAAAACCTTTGATAAGGTACTTTAGAACAGCAGAAAGATGCATTTTTGCTGTGATATTCCAAACCCCATGCTGAGACTTCCCTATCAGAGACAGACCAATTCTTACAGATAAAATTGCTTGTTAGAAGCTTGTTTGAGTACGCTAGGTAGAAAGTCAAGAGAATAGCTCATCATCCAGTGGCAGCACGGAGCTGGTAAAAGGGAAAGTAGGGAAAGCTGTAGAGCTTCAACCTTGAAGTAAGGAAGGGTGGTAGTGTTGTTATCAGAAGAGATGAACAAACAAACTGGTTTGCTATCCAAAGCCTTATACTCTTCAACTGTTTATGTTAACCCTAGGTGCATAGCAGTGAACTGTTGTCAGTTAATGTTAGATCTCAAGAAGACTGAAGACTTTTCAGTGCTGAAATCTGAATGCTGGTAAAGATTAGTTATTAATTAAAAACAATGAGCAAAAAACCCCTGAACTTTACCCAAAGCTTAAATAAAGATTCTCATAAACAATGAAAGTCTAATCAATATTTTTTGAGATTGCAGTTAATTCACAATCCAGCCCCTTTAGTTGTAAACATGTTTTTAAAAGTAGTTCGGATTTATAGCTCTTTGCAAACAGTTTCCTTTATTTATTGATCATTCACCATTTGTGTGCAGTTGCTTCGAGTCCAATTTGTGTCTGAATACTGGCAAAAGCAATTGCACATTGAAATCTGACCTTCCATAATACAGCTCCAGAGTGATGGCCACTAAACATTGACTTAGAATCGAGTGAAATGGAAACACTGACAATTCTGAGAAATCCACACACAGAGATTTCTGCATCTGAGTTTGTGACATACTTCCTGTAGGTTGATGATTATGGGGTAATTAGTAGTACAGCAATCACAGGACAGGCATCAATTCAGGAATGCAAAACCATGTGGCCTCCTGATTACACACTTGAGCTGAAGCCAAAGTACTTCAACCTCCTTTCTATCTAGGTTAACGTGATCATGCATGTATTCATCCGTGCTGTAAATAGACTTCTGTTTCCAAACAGAATATTCTAATAGTGAATGTCCTCTGAATGTCCTCACTACTGCATTTCATTTCCATCCTTCCCCTGTTTCATCTTTCATTTCTGATCACATTGTGGCCAAAAGATTAAGAGCATGAGACTGGCCATGCTACGTGAGATGAAAGATTCATCTGGCTTATCATCCTGTCTCTGATAGTGAGCAAAGCAGATGTCTTGATAAACTTCTAGCCAAGGAAAAGTTTATAAACTATATAAACTTTAGCTCATATATTTGTTCCTTTAATGGAAATAATTCTGTATCTTCCATAAACCTTGCTGACCTTTTCTGAGCATTTTCCAGTTCTGCTATATTATTTTCAGGATGAGGAGAAGGGGAGGGTCCAGATTTGGACATAATGTTCAAAATACGATCACCCACGGAGAGAGAAAGTAGAATAAGGATGTTCTTTGTTGCGTGCTCTGTTCTGATAATTCTTCACGGCTGATTTGCTGTCTTTGCTGCTTTATCATTGCACTGATGTTTTCATGGAAGTATCTATCATAACCTTAAGATGTCTCTCCTGTGGCAAAGGTAAGCGCAGAGTCCCAGTGTGATATGCAGGAGACAAAGCGTGTGGGACATACAGTGATCTTGACTGCTGTGTCCTTACATTAGGAAACAGCCTGTGAGACAGTGTTAGGGAGAACTACCCTTCTGCTCATTGGGTCAGAAAATTGATTTACCTTACTGGAGCTGTACATGACTGGTCTAAAACATCATTGTTTCTTCTTTGTTTAGCAAGTAGATTTGAATTCAAAACCTTGTAAGCAATAATGTTGGAGCCATGGTCCTTTGTAAACTGTTCTGGCGTTATAACCTTCGGAGTGTTAAGCGTGCATGTTACAGTGCAAGGGGCCTACAGTGGCTGATAGATTGTCTTAAGACATGAAATGCGGTTTTTTATAGTTTTGCAAAGAGCAACATTTCTATCCATCCAATTTGTAATATTTATTGTATGCTATATATCATATAAAATATATGATGTATAGTATATAATAAATAAATTTTTAAAGATGCATGATGTTATTGTGAATCCATTCTTTTCCACAGTTGCCCTTTAATCTAGATATGTTGCAGAGAGCAGGGTATTATTACAATTAGACCTCCACGTTCTTAAAAATATTGTAGTGTAGATATTTCAGGACAGCAGGTAGGTTACACGGGTTGCTGCAAAGAGCTTTCAGTAAGTGCGGGGCTCACCTTGGTCTTTCTCCACTTGTTCCCTGCATAAGCACAGTGCTTTTTGGGTTTGTTTTTTTTTTGTTGTTTTTTGGGGGTTTTTTTGGCGGGGGGTGTGTGCAAACCAAACCAGGGTAGCACTGGCCTTGCCACTCCAGAGTCGCCGTGCATGTTACACTGTCCTGAGTGGGCAGAGCAATTAGATCGGCTCCTTTCACATCCCGTTCCTCAAAGAAAAAGAGTGAAGAATCTTAATTAGAATCTATCCAAAAGGATTCCATTTCAGTTCAGTTAGTACTGGAGAAGGATACGTGGAATATGGTTTCTGTTTCAAATATGAAAATAGTTTAGGAGTTACTATACAGTAGGACTGTGTAGGGAGTACTGTTTCAGGGAAATCCCTCATGTTTTGAAGGTATTTTGAGTGCCTGCAAATGGTTTCTGTGTTTAGCCTTTCTAAGTAAATGCTGTAAAGCCAAATTTTCATTCTTTACCTACATGAAAGTATAAAAAAATATATAAAATTATAAAAATAGGTGTGGGTAATACATGTCAATGTCTATCTGTGTGTGCTATGTATCTATAGTGCATATTGTGTATTGCCTAATGATTCTTAACCTCATCCAAATTGAATAGTATTAACTGAGCAGTTTACAAATACAGAAGTACCATTAAAAGTAATACATCTTCAGCTAAGACTGGTCTATAAAATTGCAGTCTGTAGGCTCACGCTAATCAGGGCTACTGTGTTGGTTTCCATTCAGCTTCCATTCTCTCATTATTTATATAGAAAATATCATATTCTGAAACTTAGCTTGGGGCTTGCATTGGATGTACTCTTTGTGCAGATTAGTTTCTGAAATCATAGGATTGGATTTATCAAAGTTACACCCATACAGATGTCATGTATTGATTGCACAGAACATAACAAATGAAAGACGAAGCAAAATAAAACCAGACATTTGTCATGCAAACAGGTAAAATCAATGATGAGAGAAGTTGAAAGCCCTGTGTTCCTCAGACAGACCAGCCTTTACAGATTTGTCTCAGGGTAATACAGATGTAGATTGTAATTCTGCTTCACACTGTGCTGAGATTGCTTTCTTCACCCTCAGCCAGTTTTCCAGAGTGCAAAATATGTTTGCTTGTCAAGTTTAGCCTTTTTTTTTTTCTTGAACATATAGGGGAAAATCCCTTAACATTTTCTCTTTTTCTTTAAGACAATATCAAAATTCCAGCCACTGCCTCTGTGCCACATGATCCATTGTTTGTACTTGAACTCAGGTGACTAGGAAATCGATAGTAAAATGAAATTGAGAAAAAACACGATTCAGTGTAAGAAAAGAATTTATTTTGATACATAATATATGAAAACTTGCTCTTCCTCTTTCTGATTTTGATGTGTTCTATGGCAAAAGACAAACAGTTATAAATCACCTAGTCTGGATCTTGCCTTTAAAAAAACCCACAAAATCCTCAGGATTTCCTGTTTGTAAATCTTAAGTGAATAATATGACTTCTCTTTAAAGCTACTTTACTTATACGGTGTTTGCAATTATCTAGTTTTCCAATGAAATTATGATGTTCTCAATAAAATTAAATATCCTGTAACAAAATATATTACAAAAAACGAAGAAACATCCATTAGGTTATCTGTAGGCTGGATTCCTAAATGACTAAAAGTGAATTAAAACAGCTTTCCTTAGGCAAGCACATCTAACTTACTGTAGCTCTATAAAATAATTGGAACTTCTTTCCTCTGGAACTGACTGAAATTTTATTCAAAACAGCTTGGGACACTTGATAGAAAGTGAGGAACTAATTGTATTTTGCATTAGTCCTGTGATGCTCTTCAAGATTTTCTCTTCCAACGCATGTGGGATCACCGCTGAAGCCAGTGTTGTTCCTGGCATTGACTGCTGTTTGATATTACCCTATTTCATGTGTTCCAAATAAGTTTTCACATAACTTTAAGTAGTTTTAATATACTGTTGTAGGATTTTGCTTAGAACTGTCTATTAGTAAAGACAGTATTCCCTGTCACAAAGATTTAATAAAAAGACACCCAATTTAAGCATGCACCATAAAGTCTAATGCCTGATGAGCAGATTTATCATCCATTGAGTACATTCACTGTACATAGATTCTGTATAAGGCAGGGGCATTGCTGAGATGAAAACCAAAGAGATTTTATATAAACAAACAGATCTTAATTAAAGGAACATTTGGAATCTAAGATCCTTAGCAATACAAGCCTAATCTGGATCTAATTACATGTCTATAATTGCAGCAGATTGCTTTGTAAACTTTTCTAAGTCATAGGAAATGGGTAACAGTGAACTTCAGTATAATGATCAAAAATTTCCCATGCTGGCAATCATGAGCTGTGTCATCTTGGAGAAACGGGATGAGAATGTATCCTTTTTAAAAGCAGAATGAGGCAAACAGCTATATTTGTTAGTACCCAACCAATCACATTTCCTTCTCATGCCTGTTTCGTGTAGTCTGTTTTTCCTGAAATTTTTCATTATTTAAGTTTGCCACTTTCATATTGTTGCTAGACATTTTTGTATGGTAAAGGATATATGATATGCTACAACTTTAGAGTCATCCTAAAGACAAGAGGTAGCCAAATCAATTAACGTGAGCATATAACACCTATATTGTCCTGTCTTGATGGTAAGCCATCATATGGTATTACTGTTTGTTTGATCTGTCAGCAGATGCCTTTTAGGAATATCACTATTCTGGCTTTAGCTGGTTAATTATTGAGCTTTCAAGTATAGGATGTACTACAGTACCTTCTTATGGCATGTCACAGGTCTGTGCATGTGGACAGCATTACCACCCCAAGTTTTGTTACAGAGGGTCAGGATATTTTAAGCAGGCTTTCCTAAGTGAAAAGGCTGGTGAAAAAGAAGGCGATTCTTCTAACTGGCAAACTTTCATTTGTATCAATGCTTCCTGAAAGCTCTCTTGGTTACTACAAGCACAATCTGCGATTTTAGCTTGTTCAGTGAATTATGTATCCACCAAAAATTTAAGATAGGCAACTCCAGAAAATATTTTTTTTGAAAAGTCATGAATCATGAACAGTATCTGTTAACTAGTGATTTTGTCATCTTGATATATTGAGAATTTATGTTCCTCTTGACCTTTTCAGATACAATTTTTTAAACTCTCAGTATTGGTATGATCCTCTATAATGATAAGCAGTATTCAGTGGCTCATATATCTTGTCACCATATTTGTGCCAATGTGGCAGTACTTGGGTAAATTGGCTGTTTAGTTCACGTTTGATACTGGCAGTTTCTTTCTAATGGATGTCACTTGCATGAAAAAAGAAAGTTGCTATTATCAAGATAAGCTTTTTCCACTTAATAGACCATATAGTTAACCATGTTTATACTCGAGAAAGTTTGTTTGTGTAAATTGTTGTAAGCATCTACTTTGCTTATGTACAAACTAACCTAATTCTGGCATTTTAAAGGCCTTTCCACAGCTTCTGCACAGACTAAATACACTGTACCGTGTAAGAATACCTGCTGTTGAGAACTGGTTGGATATGGGACCAAATCACGAGACTGAGACATGAGCTGTTATCATCACAGCTACAAAACTAGAACAGATGAATGTCTTTTGAGAATACAGAGCAGGAAAAGCTTAACTGTTTTTTTTTATGTAATAAGAGGGCATTCTCACTGACTGGTTGCAAGAGACTAATGGTGAACCCACATCACCAAAGCAGACTTCAGCAAAACAGTATCGAAATTAACTTCAGTGCCTCTAGAAGGGTGCTTCATTGCATTAAGAATATGTTAAAATATAAGTATAATTTTATGATGCTGTCCTCCCGCTCATTTTTTCTACACTGTAATGCGGTTTACTATGCCTCTCAGTTACGCTAATCGAAATGTTTTCAAACCAAACAAATTGTATCACTGAAATTTGTAGAATATGAAAATAGCTCTGTTTCAGGATGATTTTTATTACAAGATGGAACTTTCTTCTGTCAGTTTTGGAAGTTTGCAAATAATCCATGTAATCAATCTTCCAACATTGTTTCACCTCATTATGATGCTTCTGTGAAGGCATCTGTTGCCAGAAACCACATAAAGCAAGTAATAAAGCCAACAATAATAACAATTAATGTGGAAACAACTTCAGTGATTCTGAGCATTTCTAAGCCGTTAGTTAGATTTTAGGATAAAGAATGGAAATTACAGCTGGGTGTGGGTGGAATGTACACTTTCAGAGTATCAACTACATCTGTTTGTGTGAGACTATTTAAAAAATACTTTCTCTGGCTAGTTTGAGAAGATTATCTTGATTTTTAAAATATTTCTGTGCCAGATAATTTTTGTAGAAAGCACCTCCTTGTGCAACTATTACTTTGTAAATTAATCACCTTTTGCTATCTATATTAACAGAATTTTACATTCTGTGATTCACATTCACAATTTGTAAAAGCTATCTCAGATACATGCCGTTGCAGGTTTTTTCTGTGAAACGTGGTTCTTGGATAAGACACTAGACTAAATGTGAACTGGCTTGGTCTTCTACAACTGCCTTTCTGTTGGTTTAGTTTAAACATGGACTAGCTTCTGAGAAAAAAAAAAAAGCTATATTACAAATAAATCTTTGACATGGAAACAAGGTCTTTTAATAGAAGTATAATGTACACCAGGGAAGGCCCTCATGAGTGACATTAATATTCCAATATTAATTTTTGTTTTGAAAAGCACTCTTGTTTGCATGTGTGGTTGTTAATTGGTGGTGATACTCGTCACACGGTCCACTGTAACTGCTTCTGAGCCCCACCTTTATTTCGGTTGCTTTAGACACTGAAACTGTAGCATTTGTAGATCAGCAGTGTGATTAATGATGCTCTTCTAAAATATTCCACAGTGACCACAAAAACAGTTTCAATTGTGTTGTTGAAATTCCCTTTCTGCCATTCTAAATGCTGTTAATAGATACAAGTTAATTGAGGTTAAGATAACATTAATTCACTATGACACTAGTATAGTGTCGTATCTATTCAAAGAGACGCGGGGTCCATTGGAGTGGTCATGTTTGGACTACAAAGTACAGGGAGCATATGTTTAAACTTGCGGAATAATAGGCATGGTTATTTTCTGGCTTGCTAGTTGAGTGAAAAGACCCCTTTCTGACAGCTGTGTAGATCTAGCACGCATAGACATACTTCTGTGCGGCAGAAATTATGTGTGTATGTATGTGTGCATTCACATAGAGATGAAAATATTTCTTATCATAGTTGGTTCTCTGCTGTGAAGTTATTTATTGGACATTGATAAGGAATCTGATCCTTCTGTCAAGTGAAGAACTGAAAAATAATTTTGTCTAGGAACCTGTAGACTAAGAATTCATAAATCAAAACTGTAGAGACAAAATCTAGCTGTAAATGCACATTTTAGTGACATTAAAAAGTATAAAATTCTTAATAAATGTTTGTAAGTGGTGAATATTAATACATATTTACAGCTATATAAAAAGGTTCAGAAAGCAGGCTTTTAGTCAAGAGGAGTAAAACCCACTGCTTTACTTACCAACTTTTAATTAATGACTAGAGAGTCACATTGGCAATCCATCGGATATATCAGTGTGTCCTGTCCTCCCTCGTGATTATTACAGAAATGTAATGGGGCATCTCAGGTTCTCTGCTTTGGATGTAAAACTGGTTGCAGTCCTCTTCACTTACAAGCAGTGTAGAAGAATTCCATTTCCCTGGATAAAAAACTGAATCAAATAACAGATTGGTTTTGCACATAGCTTTAAAATCTTTGGCAAGGTGCCACCTTGGCAAGCCTCTCTTTTGAATATTCCTGTGTACCTTTTCCTAGTGTTTTTATGTGTCCAGGGATTATTCTTTTTCCCCTCATACTTAATGTGTTTTCCTCTGCCTCTCTTAATTGCACAGTTTGTGATGTTTGCCAGTCAATCTATGAGTCTCCGGAAAAATCTCTATGCAGAATAGTTTGGGCAATAGTCTTAGTTATTTTGGCTGTTAAAAAGTAAAGGGAAATTTAACTGCTGCTTCATTTAGAGAGAACAGCATAGCAGTTGTTGGGCTTGAAAACTTCAATGTATAATCCAAAACAAAGAAAGAAATGTTCCTTATCATTGATTTGTTCAGTATTTATTGTGTAGGATATTAAAGTTCTGCCTTAGCAGACAATTTTACCTGCACTCTGTTTCAGCACAACCAAGAATTTAAGAATGTATTTCATTAAAGGGTGGACATGCACTAAAAACCAAGTCTCTATTGATGATCTTTGCTGACCTGGCTGTCTTTTCTCTGTGTATGTCTTTTGATAGATGTCCACAGCCAGGTATAGTCTGTCACACAGTCTCAGTTGGATAGACAGTCCTTGTCCAAAATTTCTGAAGAGTCTTAATACATCACTCTTTCCAACCAAGTACTAATCTTTAGGTGGAAATCCCATAATATTTTCTATAATTTTTCTAATATAAAATATATTCACTGTTGTTTTAACAGGGTAAGAAACAAGAAGTTCCTAAAGAAGACCAGGGACCAACAACAAAGAATTTGGATTTCTGGGCACAGCTTATTACTCTGATGGTCACCATCATAGATGAAGATAAAACGGCATACACACCTGTTTTGAACCAGTAAGTAATTATTTTCCCCGTAAAAATTAAGAAACATGGATTTATTAAAATTAGAGCAGGAAATGCAACTGAATCAGTAGTTGTATTTTAAATATAATCTGGCTAGGGATATTTAAAAATTCAGGATATAACATTGACATGGTTTGATGAAGACTTAGTGCTCTGATCATGGAAAGAGAACTAAAGACATGTGGTATATGAACACACACCCCCCCAAAAAAATTAAATAGCAACATATTATGCAAGAGAACTAAATGGATAGGGAGAAGGGAACGTTCAGTGAAACAATGTGAGGGTATTAATGTTATGGTAGCATCTTGGCACAAAAGGTGTTCAATTTATGCTGCGACTGGTTTAGGCATTATAAAGAGTTTTAGGGATATATTTGTAAAAAGAATAATGAGCCTCACAAAAAGACACTCTCCAAATTTATGATTGGATAGACAAAAAGCCTGACCAGGCTGATTTGAAAATTTATAAAATTTGTAAAATTGAAAAAGAGCAATATCCTGGATTTACCGGAGATGGAAGTTTACTTCTCAGAAGTGAACAGGTAGCAGAGAGGGAGGTAAAATCAATAACCAAGACAAGTCAAATAGCTTATGGCTGATACACTAGTAGAGACGAGAGAGTCAATCGATAAACACAGAAAGAAGAGATAGAGTAGTGGGTTTTGAAAATAAAATACACAGGAGGAGTGCAAAGGAACATGTTTCACACATTAAGGCTGGAGAAACAGATGTTGCACTAATTGAAATGTGACAAGGTGAAGGCCTAGGGAAAAGTTTTAGCTCTTGTAGCTCGTCGGAGCTATTTTACAGAGAGATTCTAGAAAATCTGGGCATAGTCTAGCTCTGATGACTTATGCAAAATTTAAAATTTAAACTTACATCTCTGTTATAGCTAAACAATTATTAGAGGTGCCTACAGTGGCATTTAATGGAACGGTTTGAAGGGGAGCAAGAGCAAGTCTGTTTCTTTCAGCCAGAATAGGATAGATACTGAAGGGCACTCTGTACATGGAGCTGTGCTTGCCTCTTGGTAGAAGGTACCACACTTTTTATGGGCCCACCGTGTAATTACCAAAGAAACCTCCTGGTCTTAACCAGAAGTTGGAAGAGTTTGTTGCCTTCTGATCCCTTTCTTTCCTTTAAATAAATGAAGGACTGTTTCAGTCCTGGTAAGAAACATTTCTTTGCTCAATAATTTTCTGCAGCGGCATTATTAAGGAACAAGTTCTTACTCTACAGAGGAAATAACACTCTTTTCTTATTTACTCCATTTATACAACTTAGTGTGAAGTTCCTCTCTTAATGAAAGTGCAGATTTTTATCTGACTATCTGTATAGCAAATATACTTACTATAAAACATTCAGATGGAACAAATACATACGTGTGTTTTATTTCAGTCTCATCACTGAAATTAAGAGTAATTGGTGGTTAATTATCATAAAAATCGTTCTAGCTATATTCTTACCCAAATGTGAGGAAGAAATGGAGAAAGGACAGATTTCCTCTGAGGAAATTAGGGGGTTCCCTAAAGCACAGCTGAGTGATTGTGTAAGATGTGAAATGAGAATCAGGAGTGGATGGAGTAGGGACAGGTTAAGGGAGAGAGTTTATATCTGTGACTTCTCTCCCGTGTTCACTGTTGTTTTGGAAGTGGAAGAACACTAGGAATAAAGTGTCTTTGAGAAACAGGAGATATCAGGAGCAAGAGATGAAGATGCTGTGGGTGGAAGAAATTGAAAAACTGTTCAGAGTTGCTTTGCACACCTTTTTTAAAAAAGAAAAGCTTCTCCCAATACGAAAGCATCATGTAAAAACTGTTGAGAAAAATGACAGAAAGCCTCTTGCCCCTTGCTTGTCCTAGAAGAGAAAATATCAGTTAAATGCACAAGAATACTGCAAAACTGTGACTCCTTATCAGAAATAGATGGCCATGCAATGTCTCAGTGGAATATTCAGGCCTATATCCATTTGAATCCTGTTGTAGAAATGCTCCAAGTATTCTGATGGGGGGTTTCACAATGGTATGATGTGGCTTAGAATTTTTTCCCTCAAGCAGTTTTGGAAACCCTAATTTTATATGTACCTTGGAGGTAAAAAGGATGCTGTGATAGAGCAGTTTGAACTGTATCAGATGATAAATCCAGCTGAAACATGGTGTGATTGCCTCAGCAAGCATTGTGGTAACTGAGGGACCAGACCAGACCATTCAATGGGTGTTGTATGGGCAACTTGTGGGTCTTACATGACACAAGAAACTTGACAAGTTTGAGGGGAAAAGTATGAAGTCTACTATTTAAGTTGTAAAATTCTCATTCTACTAGTTAAAACAATGTAAAATGTGATTAGAACCTGATGCACAAGCAAAGTTAGGACTTTCCAGCACTTGTCAAACATGCATTGTACACACCATGAGACAGAAGAAATTGTTAATAAAATAAAATATCTGTTCCATTAAAAGGAACAGATTAAAAAATCAAGAACAAATTCTTCAGCTGAAATATGCTTGTATATTTGGAAATAAAGGTCTAAACTTTTTGCCTCTGCACATCTTTAGTAAAATATTTTCCCTTAATTGTGTAGCACACTTACTCAGAATAATCGTGTGTGTTGTTGTAATACACCCTTAAGAAACAAGACAGCCCTGGTGGGACTTTTAGATTTGTTATTTACTGATAACTTAAATCTTTGCAATGTAAAGATCTGTTTTCTTTCCTCTGTGAACTCTGTGTTTCATACCCTTATTTAGTACTTCAGTACTTCTTTAGTACTTTTTTTTAGAACTGTGGTTTAGTGACTACTGCATGGGCAAGCTGAAATACTGGGTTAGCTAGCACTTGGAATATTTAGTCTCTGATAGCTAAAAATCACATTTTGAAAGGGAAATAAAAATCATAGTTACAGTTCAAGAACACATGCTATTAATGTTGTCTGAGATTACCAGGTTTGATACCCCCATTATCTGATTCAATGAAGAACTGGGAAGTGAATATTGTTAATTATTTGGGTAATGAAAGCATAGATGGTGTTTCAGAAAAGCTGATCAAAGATACTTAGAGAAATTACTCAAATGTGAAATAGTATTGGAAAATCTGTTAGGAATTTGTATTTGCAGTCAGAGATGAGAACTTGGAGCAGTTTCAGCCCTATGTTCTTGGGGAAGACATAGTGAATAACCAACTCAAAGAGAATGTTAAGGTAAAAACCAGAGCCTACAGGATGGGGGTGGGGGGGCAGCAGGAACTGTATGATTACCAAAGTTAAATTTTGGAAGTCAAATAGCATTAGCTTAAAATTTAAAAAGCCGAGACAGGTAAACATTGCAAAAGAAAATAGGAGAGAGCAAAGAAAAATCTAATACAATGGGAGTGAGCTCTCTTTGCAACAAACATGATATTTAATTGATATATGATTTGGGCATTCAGAAATTAAAGGAGAATAAGGACAAGGAACCTAACTGATGCATGTTGATATCAGCTCAGCATAGAATGGCAAATGATACCGAGTGTTTGGAAATGGAAATGATCAGAGTTGCTGCAAAAGCAAACCTCCAAGAGGTTTCACACACTCCCTTCCCATTCCACAGTGTGGAAAGAACTGGCATATGTGCAGGAGCAGATTTCCTCATGCTTCAGGAACTAGGATTTTAATACATCAGTGAAGTCAAGGACAGTAAGTTATATTGAAGAAACAGCATAACTGTAACCTATGAGTCAGTGAGTTATGAAATACGTGTTTGTGGAAAAAAAACTCAAAAGCATGGAAGTAAAAAAGATCAGGTCAACTGTATCATGAATTGGACTAAGTCAGGCTAACTCTAGAATGTTTATTTGATAATGGAAAGTGTATCTGATGTGGTTTGTGTCTTGATTCAGTGATATTCCTCACTATCAATTACAATTCATTCTCTGGAAGCATATGAATATCACTTAGTTAATCAAATTTGTAAATGGTATCCTGTTTAGCAAAGCAATACTCTATTCTTTCGCAGGACTTGCTGCCATTTTCTAATGTAGCAATCTATCATACCCTTTAAGAACAGATTAGTTAGATACACTGGACGAAGTATCTGTCTTGTCCATTATGTTTTCTTCAGGAAATGGAACATTGCTTTGGTTAAAAAAAAACAGCTGTGGATAGATGGCGGATAGAGCACAGAAAGTGAGAATAAATGAACTCTGCTCATGGTTTAAATAGAATACATATTTTCCAAAATCAGATAGAACTTTTGTCTTAAGAGCTAGTGAAGCAGTGACCACGCGCAGCACTCCACAGAGAGAGCCATCTAACCTGTTGCTGCATGCACAGCACAAAAATGTGCGTATTCACACACCAGGACCAGGCTCTCTCCAGCACCTGAGTGAGACTGAACCCACCAAGTATGGAATACGAGCTATTCTAAGAATGTACATCTGAGGTTCAGGGACTTCACTATTCCTAAAAATGTAACAGACTGCAGATTTGGCAGCACAAAATAAGAAAAAGCATTTTAAATTGTCATGATTGGAATTTCTTAGTTTAGGACTGAACTAGAGAAGACATGCAGTACTATCTTAGGTTAAGTGCTTTTGGGTGTTATTTATGTTTTGCTTCATACATTGATTTTTCTTGTTTTCTTTCAAGCTGAGTTCAATTTCATTCCATTGATTGGTGGTTTTATATATAACACTTTTTTACAGCTAGCCAATGTAAACAGTTGTCATAAAATTTTTACTTAATTAAAATCAATAGAGGGAAGACATTCATAAGTTACTATCTTTTATAAGCAGTTTAGTATTTTTAGAAATAGATAGAAATGATCATGTACAGGCAACCTAATGGTTAATTTATTTCCCATGAAAACCTAGCATATTTTGTTTATTAAGAAGTTCCACCAAATAGTGTTGTATGATTGACGTATGAGTTGAGGATTAGAGACTGTCATGCAAGTGAGGAAGGTGATTTAATAACAATGTTTCAGTTATACTGAAGTTTTATAGTATTTCCCTAAAAATAACACAGAAATTGGGAAAATATGGCCTATGAGACAGAAATAATTGTAGCAAGAGGAAACAATGACTAACAGAGCACTCTCCTGGTTATCCTCTTCCTTCACTGAGAAATTTGAAAATGTGTGGCTTTTACAAAGATTAGGAAATATATGTGAATGTTTGCATGCGAAATTTCTATTATATTTTGCTGCTTAGGGACCACATTCTGAAATAGTTCGCAAAAGAGAAGTCTTTTTACCTAAAAGTAACACGATAAAATACAGATAACGCAAAATTCCTTACTTACATAGATGCTTTAGAATTTGACCATTGATTATCCATTCCCTTTACTAAGTCAGCTGCTGGTGTTACCATTTATCTTTAGCATGTGGGAAATTTTGTGTGCTTCTGTTGTGTATTAAGCCTTGTTAGTTATTGTTGCGATGTTGCTATATGTGAGAAGCTGTGATAGCTGCATAATACCCATAATGGTGATAGCTGCATAGCACCCATCAGTCTCTGATTGTTATACGTATGGAAACTAGCATGAGGTTTGGAAAGCAAGTTCAGAGACAGCTTAGAATTAAGTATACACATAACCCATAAACACTAAATTGAAGTATACAAATTATGGAAACATGTTTTACTAAATGCTTAGACGTAGGGAACAGAGAGAAGATTGACTCCGCAAGAACAGAAAACACAAATCTTTGTGGGGGTTCACACACAGGGAAGAAGCCCACATTTTCTTTTACGTATAGTCCTTAGATCGCAGGCTTAGGATAGCATGTGTAGAAAAATACAGTTGTGTTTCATTACCGCGATGATGAGGGTATAACCAATAATAACCAAATTACAGAATAATGAGTTTAATGTTAGGTAGATACTCATAACACAGGAGACTGGAAGGAGGCTATTTCCTTTCTGTGCTGCTTTACAGCTTCTGGAGTTACAGCGCCTCTGCTTTTGAGAGCAGATCATGGCTACCATCATTCTTCTAGAACAAATGATCTCAAAAGGAAAAGGCCTTTGTATAAACCAGTACTTCTGTGAATACTGTTAACTATCCTTCCTCCAACTTCATGAAGAAATTCTAGGATGTGTACATCTTTTCTGATAAATGTGTGTCTCGTATATTCCTTCAAATAGATCTCCTTCCCCTGAGCAAGGTAAAAGACTTTGCAAAATAGAATGAAAACCTAAATTTCTTTCTTGGGTTTCTTTCAGAGACTTTAATCTGAGAGATGACTTGGGATCTACTCCAGTAATTGCATTTCTGGAGTGCAGTTAAGACAGAGCTTAGGAAAAAGAGAAATAACTCTCCTTTTTTTGCTGAGACCTTTATCTGAAATCCAGAAATATGAAATGCTGTTTTCATTAGAGTAAGAAATATGTGATAGGAGTCAGATTCTTGGTTCCTTTCTTACAGCAGAAATACTAGCCATCCCCTTGCTCAGAATGACCAGATGAGCCATTGCACTGAAGTACGGCACCCAGTAAGCCCCTGGTCTTCCATTTCTGTCACTGTCCATTTAAAAAATTCTTTAGGCTTTTTCTGTCTGCAGCTCACTCAACTTAGAGATGGTATCTCAGTCTTTGATTTAGAAAAATAAACCCCAGACCATCCAGCTTAGTTCTGACTAACCATTTGACTAGTTTCTTATGCAGTCCAGCTCTTCTTAGAATATGAGACTTGATCTCTTTCTCTTAAGCACATTGAAGCACTTGGGATACCCTTTGGCTTTTTCTGGATTACTGTTTGAATCCAAGCCCCAGCTTTAGCATCCATTAACATCTGGGGCACAACAATAAATCATGCTAAGAAATCCTGGAGCTGTCTGTAACTGGTCTGGAATATAATAATCGTTTCAGTCCTTTACTAAGAGATGGTTTCTCACTGAGCTCGTTCATCTGTAGATGAAGTTTCTCTTATATCAAGCCTCGGTAAGAAAAGGAGAATCAGCCCTGTGTGTGACTCTAATTGCTGCATATTTTGTCAGAGAACTAGAGAACTTCTGCACTAATCTAACTGCCTGGGTCTGTGAAGAATTTGACTTTGGGTTTGGTGCTTTTTTTTCAAATGTAGTGAATTGGAAAGATTCTTCTTGAGGACTTGTTTCCTCTTTATATTTTAATGTTTTGACTAATTTTTGCTTCCAATTGTATCTGTATTTTTATATATGTCAGAATTTGCCATCAGTTGTGGCCCCAAACACAGATAAGTCAGTCGTGACTGCTGTGATACATGCCTTCCTCGAGCAGTGTCCAAGGATTCTATGTGAAGGTCACTGTTAGGGAAAACAGAATTATATAGCTTCTTCTGTCATTATTCTTAGCCAGAAAGATACATTACAGTTGAAAAAACATTACTGCTGCTTCTGACATTTTGAACCAAACTCAAGATGTGCCAGAACTATCTATAGCTCAAACTGAAAGTTGTACTTACAATTGTCAAGTACTGATTTTAGCATGACGGCAGGAAGGAATGTCATATAACATGAAATTTATAAGAAGCTGTCATCCTTCTTAAGATACTATTTTTAAGTTCCTCCAAGGAGTTTTAGCAGTGGCAACAAATTTCAAGCCTAGGCTTTTTTCCTCCTTCTTTACCTGTAGACGTACAGATGTTATAATTTGAAAATGAAGAGGATGTTGAAAATATTAAATTTACATAATATACTTAGAAGCCAAACCAATCTGAACAGATTAGTACCGGAAAATAACAGGCATAATAAAATCTCAGTCATGTTCTGCTCTGCAGTTTACATTACTGTTTATTGTATACAATCCTAACATGAGCATTTTTCATAATGCTGATATTTCAGTCTTTCGGTTTAGTCAGACAGCGTGGTACGTCTGACAATGCTGAGTGCATCCTGACAAAGTGCAAGCTGGGAATGAGGGAAGACGAAGCTTTTGGGGAGTTATGTACTTGGAGATAAATATAAAATATTGATAACCTGGAATTTTCTATTCGTATTTATTTCACATTTTCTCTGAAAATTCATGCAATAGTATGTGTATATATATTTTTATGTATGTGTGTGTGTATTAAAGCAAACTAGAACTCTGTCCTGGTTCAGAAGAGGGCTCAGAAGATTCAGAAGTTTCAGTTCTCTTGTTGACTGGCATTCACTTGTCATAGGATCTTGAGCAAGTCTCTTCTACCATGTCTTCTTCCCCATTCTCTGTCTTTTTAAACTGTGAGTTTTGAAGTGATTCTCTCTTATTATGTATTTTAAAGTTCCTGCATAGCATTTTCTTAAACCTACCAGAAGCTTCGAAGTGCTACTGTAATGTAAATAGTAAACAATATATTATTATTACATGAGAAACCTTAGAAATATTAGTAACCAAATTAAAGTAAATGTGACCACTCATGCATATAGCTATCTCTGAGGAAAATGGTGGCAGAAGAGGTGCACACCTTAGCTGTACCGGTTACACTTCCCCACAGGAAAAAAAGGCTCTCACTTGCACATAGTACATATATACATAAAGTCTTCATCAGTATTCTGCAGCCTCAAGTTGTGCATGTGCCCTTGTATTCTCTAATTGAATGCACAAGTGGAGGTATGACAGTGGGGTAGATAGTTTAAAATACATGTAAAATGTTAGGGAGATGAAAAACACGTATGTTAGTATAAATTGTGAAGTAAACATGACACAATTTTTAGCGCTTCCCTTAGAAAAGGTAAAAACCACCCAGCAAGTACCAGAGACTAGAAGCACACTGTGAAAATTGCCAATATTGTCCAGTAACTCCTGGCAGATGGGGAGCCATTAGAAGCATTCTTGATTATTTCCTAGAAGAAAAAAGACTGGGAAAAAAGTCCCGCAGGCGTTAACCAGCTTGTCACTCTATGACAGATCGCTTCTTAACAATCAAATCAACAAAAATGAGCATAATATTCATTGAAATAATATGGACATTTGCCACATTGTTCACAGAAACAGCCCTGCATGAAACATTCCTTGCAAGCCTGTCATTTTACAGTTGGTTTCTTTGCTTGCCCTGATAGGATGGATTTGTATTGACACTTAACACTGACCACAGGGATGCAGACGTATGTTCGATGTTAGATTTCAAGGACAGTCTAAGTCAGCCTGCCCTCAGCACACCTGTGCTGGAATCAGTGATGATGCTGCTCTAAATGAGATCTGCAAAGTCACTACCTGTGTGGCACTGCGGAAGACGCAGATCGTGGTATCGAGTGAGATTTACTACCGCTGGCTTGCACCTTCAGGCCTAACAGTAACATAGCCGCAAGAGCAAGTATCTTGCCTCAGCAGCAGCCTGAAGGTCAACAGACTTTTGTCCTGTGCCCATCAGCACAAGGTTTGGGAAGTGGTAGAAGAAATATCTAAAATGTTGCTTGCTTGGAAGTTGCCACCTCTGCTACAACTAGTGAAGCTGAACCAGCTTCACTGCTAGACACTGTGAGTTCTATCTGAGTGAAGAACCCCACTCCTGACACACTTGGAAAAGCTTCTGTTCCTGATGTGCTATGTTTTATGAAGTACATTAAAAAATTGCCTATTTGAAGTTCTACAGGTCTTAATTTTCTTGAGATCTATATTAGTATGCCCACACTTGCATAAGAACTCTGTCAAATGGAGATGAAGTGGATAATTTGACATGTTTTAAAATGCCTATTTCAATGGATAACTCTTGCATTTATATTTAAAATATGTAAGTGATTGTTTGATTTGAGTAAGAAATTAAGAGGTAATTTGAATATCTGTTCATTGGGTTTTTTTTAAATCTGTGGAAATCTCAGAAATTCTTTTTTAATTCCAGGGGTGTTTTTAATTGCTTTTCAGACTGTGATAATGGAACTCTCATAAACCATGACATTTGTTACTAAAACAAATTTCGTGCAACAGAGGAATGTTAATCAAAACACGGTACTATGTAAAGCTCAGCTACCATTTTAGCAATTTAAGGACCTTAAGAAGAGACTAAACCCTGCTACCCTTATGATTAAAGCTGCTAGTGCAGCGAGTTGTATTTTGCATAGTAATATACTGGGCTGCGGTAGGAAGACCAGAGCCCACCGGTTGAAGGAAGGGATTGCTTCCTTCTGGTCAGAACATGTGAGGCTGCATTTGGATGGTTCTTTCCAGTTTTGATTCCCTAGTACAATACAGACATTGTCAAACTGGGGAACTACAGTGGAGGACAACAAGAAGCTTAGGGGGATGGAAGATGTGATGTGTGAGCAGAAGCTGAGGGAGCAGTTCACACAGCCTGAGGAGAACACAGCTAAGGGCAGTGCTGGTTGCATTCTTCAGCTTCCTAATGAGATGTTACAAGGAAAAGACAGAGCCAAACCACTTCCAGAAGTGCACAGTAAAAGGCACGAGCACAAATTTCGGGTAGGGAAACTCCTATTAGCTATACAAGAGCAAATCCTTATCCACAGTGAGAGGGGTCAAACACAGCAATAGGCTGTCCGGAAAGGTGGTGTCATTTTCATGAGGCAGTCAGGATTCATCTGCACAGGCCCTGAGCATCCTGATGTGACTTTGAGATTCTTTCTGGGTTTAGTTAAATGACTTTCAGGTGTCCATTCCAGCTTAAATTGTTAAAAAATTCTATAAAAATAGCTGCATTAGCTCAAAACAACATCAAGTCTGCTGTCCGTGTGGTCAGTACTGGATGCTTGGAGAAAGAGTGTATCATGTTAATCGTAGCTATCCTGGCCAGCTAATGGTTGAAATAGTAGCCACAATATTACAGCCTTTGTACTTAAGGACAAAATTTTACTCCATCACAGTTCTGTGATACTTGCTGACACAGGTCTTAGCCTTTTTATGGACAGTCGGGAGAAAATCTTTTGAATGCATGGTGTATTCCGTTAATCCTGTACACTTTGTACAATAGTCATTAAAAGAATAGCTGACTGAAATTACACATAAGTATTTCTTAGATAAATGTAAATATGTACCAAGGGGGAAAATCTAATCCCAGGATTTTGATGTCAGAAATTGACCAAATAATTTGAAATTATTTAGACCTTACATTCCATTTAAGAACAAGTATATATGCAGAAATGGTATGTTAGTTACACTCTTGATAATCTCTGTTTGATCCTCTGTAAACTAATAATACTTGAAAAACGTAAAATCAAGTTGTCTTCACCGTACAGCTTTAAGGTCTCCATGCAATTCAGGTTTCAACTGTTATAGTTAGTATGTTTACAAAAGGAATTTTAACAATGGTAGATAACAGCTATTTCTTGCTGAAAAATGTTTATAAGTAGTAAATAAGCAGCTTGTCACTAATTAGTTTTGTGGTAGAAGATGTACTTCTCAAATGGCAGTATGTCAGTGAACAGGGTAGAGAATGCAGAGCAGAGTAAGAGACTAAAGCGGATTTTCTTGTGTCAGCACAATTCAAGTGAATGATAGGGTAAAAGAAAGCCATGAATCATATATGAAATGGTTGTTTCTAATGTGTGAAAACAATGTTTGTCACAGTTTCTGTTGTGCATACCTGTCGGAGCTGGGTGAAGCTGCAGTAGCGAACATTCAGACTTGTGAAGGCAGTGTGGAAAAGCAGGAGCTTACATCGCTTATGGGATTCCACCAGCTCGGATACGAGTATTGCTCATAAATTAGAACAGTGGAAAAGCAATGGTGTCATCGTGTAGAGAAGGAGTTGGGACGGTGCTGAAGCCAGAGTTCTGTAGTTATAATGTGATAAACAAGTAGTTTTTACTTTGTGAATCAGGATTAAGTTATCTGGAAGTCAAACCATGAAACTGTCGGAAACTTTCATGAAATAGTCTAGCTGAACTCTGGCAAACTATGTGATGTCATTCCCCAGCATGCTAATGCTGGAGGTTTATTTTATGGCTAACGTTGGAACACAATGAGATCTACGGGCATATTGGGTACTGGTTCATTAGCATGTTAAATCAATTTCTCTGGCTGAAAATGTTGATTAGGTTAACTGTCCACATTGCGTTACTAACCTACTCTGGACAAATTAAAAATCAGTTATTGGAGTCTGTGATGGATACACCTACAGGTGTCATAGCCGTCATGAAGCAAATTAATTACATGTGAAAAGTAAAAGTTTTATACTAAAACGCGGAGAGCTTTCTGTTGTATGATCATTTTTGTCACAGTAATCTCCTGCCAAGAGGTCATGGTGTCAGATAAAATGAAACAGGATGTGTGGGAATGGCAGTCAGTCCTGCAGGGCTGTATAAAAAAATGCATCCATGCAACTACAAAATTGCAAATATCCATACTCTAGGCATTGGATGGAAGGATTTCATCGGTATGTCCCGTTGATGATTATGCCTTAAGTTTATATTTCTCAAGGACACAGAAATTAGTATGTCTGGGCGTGAACTTAAGGTACCTAACTGAAGTCAGATGGGATGAATTGAAGATACTGTGTTGAACTACAGTAATTTAAGCAACATAGTGAAAACATAATTGCAGTTTGTGTGTGTATTTTCACAAGTTAAAAGAATACACATATATACCACTAATCAAACAAATACATTTTTATCAGACTTACATTATGGCCAGGTTTGTATTATGGACAAAAGACATGTCAATATTAAATCAATTTTTAAACGTTTCCTCAGAGCAGTGTTGTCAAAGTTCAAGTGGGTGCTAAGACAGCACTCAGACTGGACTGGAGGTAAAGAAATTAAGACAGTTGAAATACCTTTGAGCTTTCGAACAACAATTTTGTGTTAACAGAATTAAAACAAAGTTCTGTAATTGAGCATCAATTAGCATAAAAGAGGTATATAAGTGATCTGAGCTAGCAATTGCTTCGTATCAAAGTGACAGTCTAATGAGCTGTTTAAGTACTGTTACTTTGCAGATATGATCAGGGTCAAATATGTCCCTGGAAAGTATATAGATTATATTGTTAGCAACCTTAAATTGCACAGCATTTCATTCTTTCTTTGGCAAAAAAAACACTTTAAAACCTCCTACACTTTCACAAAAATTATTACAGAATGTTTCCTGAATTTGATTAGTACTTCATTAAAAGGTCAAAATACTTTGGATCAAATTCTCTACTCAGGTAAAGTGCTGTGATAAACTCAAGACAAAAGCCACACAGCTCTGTGTGTTTCCTCGTGAATATGGTCTTTTAGGACTTTGATGGGTTTATGTATTCACGTTGAGCTGCTGGTGTATTCGTATGGCTCTCACTGCACCGCTGTAGTACAAACGGTCGTTTTACCGCTCGGAGGTGCAGTACTTTCTGCTCTTTAGCTGTGTGACCTGCTTTGGTCTGCTTCTGTGCCCTGAGAACGGCTCATATTAATGTCAGTCCCACCTCTGCAGTAAGGACTGGGGTTTATATATTTATTTTTTTAAAAAAAGGACAAGTAAATAGCTCTCCTTTTAAATATGATGTGAAACATACAGTGCTTGTCACTAAAATGTTGGCTTTTGCTAGTAGCTAAGAGGGAAGATGGTAAGTGAAAGATTAAAGCTTTTCTTTTACATAGAATAAGAAGCAGCTGGAATCTATGAAAAATCTGTGGGAAAATACTTAAAAGATACATAAAAACTGTTTTTCAAAGATGACACAAAGCATAAGGGTACACCTAAAATTTTGAATCAAAATTAAGCATTTTTCCACCTTTTATATTCTTTACTGTTTTATCCATACTTCAAGGTACACGTCTTCAAACAGTGAATTGGATTCAACTAGTATAAACCAATACAGCTCCACAGAAAGCTTCACTGTTTTCCAGTGTAACAAGGGAATTAAGGAAAACCTGTAGCTGCTAAACACCTGAACCAACTGTTCCTGGTTTTTCATAAGCCATCTGATTTATCTGAAGTTGAGTTATCAGCAAGATAGATGGACATTTCTTGATGTAAAAGGTCATGTGAGGGGATATGTGCAACACTCAACTAATTGCTTACTTAGGCCCCTGACATCAGACTAAGGAAAGTATTTATTTGAAGACTGGATGGTTCACATAATTGTACAAAGCACAAAATATGGTAAATGCATACTAGAGGAATTATTTTTTGGAAATATTTGTGCAGCTGTAAGCATAATTTTCAGCAGCAAGTGAACTGATGTAATGTGATTGATTGCAGGTTCCCTCAAGAGCTGAACATGGGGAAAGTCAGTGCTGAAATCATGTGGACTCTCTTTGCCCAGGACATGAAATATGCGCTGGAAGGTAATTAGAACAAACTATTAATTACACTAGAGAGTTCACCAAGACTGATTTCCACTGCAAATCACACCTGGCGTCAGATTTCTGTGGGTGGTAAGAGCTTTCTGGCATACTTACTTCAGATGTTTCATAGGATAGTAAAAAAGAAGCATTGTAAAGGAGGAAAATCATTGCACTGTGACTATATGAAGTTATCTGTGGAAGAAGGAGACAAAAGAACTGTAACTTGAAATGCTACTTCTTGTTACCTAAATCTGACAAAATCATCAATGTCAGAAGAACCACAAATATGCTTGCCAGGGGGCATTGTAGGCATTCCATACTTTCTGGCTAGCGAAAATAGCTAACTTGCCTGTAAGAAACATTCATGGAATGAATTTATGGAGGAAACACACACAGATAAGTAAACCTTTGGGATTTTTGTTCAAAAGGCAGGTTGTATGCATTCTAGCTCCAACAGAATCAAATGCAGTTTCCTTTTGTTCTTTAAGATAGTGCTGTGGTTAACCGTAGGTAAAATATACTTTCTTTTTTTTTCTATATAGCAGGTAATCTCCGCCTAAAGATTTGAAAGCCACTCATTAAAATATGGTTATTGCAGAAAACCAAGTTAAAATGCCTGCATGAAACTTTTTAAAAATACATAAGAGAGGAATTGAGGAAATGGTCTTAATTAGTGATAGAAATATTGGTAATAATACGTATATTCACGTGAACGTTTAGATCATTATTGAAGTCATGACTTTGAGAGTGATCAAAGAAGTCAAAAGCGTGAAGACCAAATGAGAACCACTATTTTGATTTAGAACATGTTCCTGGTTACATCTGTGAGAACAAGCTTGTATCAGGAGAGGCTGTAAATCAGGAACAAGTATCAGAAATGGCTGCTCAGCAGCTTGATGTTGTGATTGCACTCATAGATAGCTAGCACAGATTAATAAGAATTTCTAATAGTCATTATATTGTCATGCTTTCATAACTTTGAATGTATAGTTATGCTCTGCACACAGACATCCCTGAGCACCCCAGCGGTTTAGCCATCGAACTATAAATATTCTGTACTGCAACAACGTAATTCACAAGATTTTTCACTCTGTGTGCTAAGTAGAGCATACTGATCACTCAAAACGCAGCTTCAGCTCAAGCCGTGGTTTGTTTCTTGGTTGTCAAGAATAGAACAGGAAGCTTTTGAGGAGAAGTTAGTGATACAATACATTAAGTGTGGAAGGCTGGGCTGGATCAAATAAAACAGATATTAATGTTAATATCCTAATTCTGCAGAGGGAGATAGTAGAGGACTCATTAGGAGACACTTGACTTTCCGTCTCTATTCCAAACCAGTCCCTACATACTGTCTCATCTCAGTGTTGCTGTGGATACTGTCTTTCTGAGGAAAGCAAATGCCATTTTTGTCATTAGAAATTCTAAGTCACTCCAAGAATCAGTAGTGAAACAGTTCCTGTGTATAAATAGTAATTAAGAGGCATTTAAATTAATTATAAATTATTATAAATATACATAATTTCACCTTCTGTGGTTTCATTCCTAAACAGGAACCTCAATAAATCTGGTCACAAAATACAGATTAGCATGCTGCTTCTCTCCAGCTTTGCTGGGTTTTAATCATTAACGCTTTCCATGGATATTTTATAAACTGAGTTTGATTCTCCAGTTGTTAATGGCAATAACATTTTTTGCTTTGAACTCTACAAGATTGGGAGCGAGCCCTTAAACGTGGTTACACTCGATCCTCATGGGTTTAATGGAGTTCATTAAAATGCATTGCATTTGCTATGCCAGTCTCGCCTTCCAAGTTACTAACGTAGGCTACCATCTGTTCATAGGTAGTGTCCAGGGCTGGGATGCAATCTTTGCCTGATTCCATTTAGTATTAATCTCCTGAAGCAGCATCTTTTTTGTTATAGAGTTGATTCCTTTCTGCATCCAGTCAAGAAGCAATGAAATGTACAACATTGTTTGCAAAAGGATTGCTGATATGATAAAGATTAAATTAGCTCATCCAAGATGATTCTAGTTTTTCCTGCCTTATATATTCCCAAATGTATCCAGCCACTCCCATCATCTTAAATTCAGGAAATGCTTATGTCATAACTCCATTCTCTAAGAGAATACTAACACTGGAACATCTCGTTTGCATTCCTTTTCCCCCTTTTTCCTGAGCGCGGTTCAGAGTGGCTGCTCCGGCTGTGTCCTCTCACTGTGAGCCAGCCACCAGCCGTCACTGCACCGCTCTGCCTGGCCTTCTCCCTTGATCCTCACCCAGGACAGCCTTGCTGGGAGGCTGCTGCTGTGACATGGGGAAGGCAGAGGGAACCGCAGCTTTCCTAGCAGTGGCCTTCGGCTGGAGAAGAGCACAGCAGCTTCGTGTCTCTATGAGCACCAAGGCAGCGAATATGCATGAGACAGGGCAGATGGCTGCTGCCGGGGGAAACGGCTTGCTGTACTGAAATCTGGTATTGAGTTCAACGTGTCATTCTAGATTTTCTTCCACCTTAAGTTCAGCCTTTGCTTAGTGTTAAAAGTCTTATGCAAACATTAACAAATTAAGTTCACACCGGTTCTGATTTTTTTCTGATCTAAGGAGCTTGGGATTATCGTCATGTATAGATTTTGCATGGAGAAAGTACCACGTTTCTCTTTGAGAGCTGACTTTGTTAGATTTGGCCCTCTTTTTTTTTTTTTTTTTTCCTTCTTTGCAGGTGATTCGTGAAGCAACAGTGATTTGTGTGATAGATTATACATTGTTGTTTGGCAATTAGTTTACACAAGCATATCTGAGTTTATAGGATGTTAATGTATTGGTACTGTCTGGTCCTCAAATTATTCTGTATTTTTGGTACAAACAAATGAGAAGAGAGAGAGAATTTCACCAGCAGTGCAAGTGATTTGTTACTGACTTCATATGGTAAGAAATCTTTTCCTTTCCAAGTATGAAGATGTGAAGGTTAAAAGATGATGACAGAGTAATGAGCTGAAATTAGACATGCAATTACAAATTTATCTTTTTTTATTCTGCATTCTCAGAAATATCTTTTTTGGATCTTTTGTATCTCTAACTTTTGAATAGGTCACATCAAATGTCCAAAGCTATCCAGTCTGTTAGAGAACATTCTAATGGCTGTTATTATGACAATCTAATTCTGGTAGTGGCCAGAAGTCAAGACGAGGATCAGGCCAGAAATGAATGAGCTGCTGGGTAAATACAGTAATAAACAGCCTCAATCCTGCAGAGTGAAGACTCTGAAGTGTCAGGCTTTGTAAAAACAGGAGAAGAATAAGAAAGTCATTACACCATTTTAATGTAGGGTTTTTTTAAGTTTGCTGCTGTCCCCGATACATAAGCAGTTATCATCTTCCTGTTTCTCTGACAGATTCCTCTTTCATGACAGAAACTGATAAAAGTGGTTTGAAAGAGAAGCAGCAGCTCTGTGAGTTGATGCTGTGCACAGGGACAGCACAGAAAAGAAAAAAAAAAAAAAAAAGCAAGGCTAATGCTGCCCAGAGAAAGGTCACACCATTTGGTCACAGATTTCAAGTCTATTTTCACTCCAGCTTTACGAAGTTTCCCTTAAGACAGAATAGACTCTTGACTTAAAGGGAGACTACGGAGCAGATCTGGGGAGGTGCGGCTGAGGTTATGGAAAGGAGAGCAGGGCAGCATCCACCAGAATGCAGGGTTTCTTCAGTATTAAAATGCAAGCTTTTGTTTTATTGAATCTCATTCTGCATTCACACATTTCACCAAATATTTGAATTTCAACAAAATTCCAACCTAATTTTTCCAGAGACCTGAGGAATAGTATGTAGTGTCAGAGGGGATTCAGAGAGACTGTGAAGGCAGAGACAAGGTGGTTACGGTTGGAGTTAATAAAAAATTATCCCTTGGCAGATAATCGATCAGATTGAATGTAACATAATTGGAGGAAGAGGGGCGTTACAAGTGTTCTTTGGTCGGAGTAACAGGCAGTGATATTAATAGCAGCTGCATCCTGTACATGCCAGAGAGCTGAGCTTTGTGAGTATGAAAATCCAGCTGAGTACCTATATACATGCAACACAGAGATCCTTAGGCTTGCCTAAAAAGCACTGTAGCCGTACCAAATGGCACTATTTTGTTGAAGTTAATTAGACCCGCTAATTAAGACAGATTAAGTGGACTGAACTGCTCCCAGGAGTTAAGTTAGTATTTCTTCATGGCATCGTATTTTGTTGTATCAATGTGTCATCTTACTTGGGACTACCTCAGAGATCACTAGCATGGCACAAACTTGTACTTGGGGTCATGCCGGCTGTAACATTTGGTCATTCCCTAACACACTTCCTTTAATTTTATATATTGAACCAGAAAAACAATAATAAATGCTACTGAGTGTTTACACTGCAGTACAGGTCTATGGTAATCTTAATAAGTTAAAGCTTCTTTATGTCTGACTGTAGGTGTATTCATAGGAGCAGATGTTACTAGAAAATTGCAGTGCATCAGTGAATGCCTGACTTCATTATTTAGTCTTAAAGTTGTCACTCAATAATAGCAGTGTATATTGTCCCATATATTTAATAATGAAAACTCTGGCCTTATGTAATCTTTTTAACCACTGAATATTAATCTTGTCCTGAAACATTGTTATTAGCTCTTACCCTGGCAGTCACTGACTGTAAAACATTTGTGTATAAACTTCTCCTGAACGTTGCCTGATTGTGAGCAAGACAATTTTACTAGTCAACGTATGCTAGTCCTACCATGCTAGATAGCTTATTAGACTGTAAATGGTGCACTAAATGAACCCTAAATTGATTATAATTATGAGTTATTTATAGCTCACACAGCCCAGTCCTTTCCAGACACCAGTGAGTTCAGTAGGCAAATAAGAGAGAAATGTTCTGTTGAGCTGAAGGGACTGTTATATCACTTACAGGAGCAGGGAGAGAGCTCTCATACCAGGGGCAGCCAGGGCTTCCTCCTGTAGTTTATTAGGTATCTCAGCCCAGAAGAATAACTTACGTCTTCTTTCTTCTTGTCCTTGATTACTGTTCTTCACCAGTAAGATGTTACAACTTCACTGCAGCTTGCACTTTTACAAAAACTAGTTATGTCTTTTGTCCAGAATCATTTGGGGGGGGGGGGTGGGGGTGGGGAGAGGGAAGGAAAAAAAAAAATTGTGACTTTGTCCCCACAGTAAGTCATTTACAGGACCTGCATTGTTCAGTGCAGTTCTGCATCTGCTGGTTGGAGAAAAGGTTCATCCTTTTCTTCCTACAGGACGTTCCCCAAATGCAGTCATGTAGTAGGCCGGCAGCTAGGACTTGAGTTTCCCTGTCCTATTTCTTGAGGGGTTTCTTCCCCTCATCTCTGTCAGAGTGGAGCTGCATAATATCCGCAGAGTAGGAGTGGAACCCAGCTGCTGCACCTCTTCGTGAATTCTGTGAGCTAAACACCCTGTGAATCCAATTATTTTTTAGACTTCTGTCCTTCTAGAAACAGTAACCAATGACAGCTTTCTTAAACTATTTTTCTTTATCAAGTAGAGTAAAACATTTGAGTAAGAGAAAATTAAAAATAACAAGCAACCTGCATGCTATTTTTAATCCTGCCTATTCTTAAACTTCACACTAAGACGCTTCATAAAATCTTTCCTCATTCAGCAAACAACTGTTCTGTTCCTCTCCCAGCCTCTGTTTTAAGTTGAAGACTCAGCCTTTTACTTTCAGGACTTTTCCCACATACAGAGTTTCACTAGTCTCTTGTTTCTCTGTAGATACAGAGGTACATTTCCCCTTATGGGCGAATACATTAGTTCTAAACTAAATATTGGATACTGGTTCCAGCATCCCCAGGGGAACAGGATAAATCCATTAAAGGTGCTTGTTTCCACATTATCTTTTAATAAGCCTCACATGCAATTTGCTGGTTAACAATTAGAGAACACCTCTGGGTTTGCCTTTGCTTCTGCTTTACAGGCAGAGCCAGGTACAGCACAGTTAATTATTAAAGCGCAACCTCACATTTATCTTGCTGCCTGATTCTTCCTGTTTTGTACTTCATTCTACTAATTGCTTATAAAATGCTACCATGCCTATTTGGTAATGTTTTATGCTCACTTTGCACTCTTATGACAAGGCAAAGAGCAGAGAATCAAGACTAAATGTTTCCTTTATGGAAAGATACATTTTTAAAAAATGAAACAATAAGTAAATGAAAGTAACCTGTCATAAAAATTACATAGAAGATCCAAAGTTGAGTATTCAGCGGTTTTCAGCGGTATTCGGCAGTAACCCAATACAGTTAAGGCTTACGTTATTACTTTATTTCTTTTCCCTCCCAGATTCAATCATTAAAATATAGCATTTAATTATGTGATAAAATTTCCCAAGAATCATGCATATTCTCTCTTCATTTTGCAATTTTTATACATATTAGAGGTTTATGGAAGCCTAATCAATGTAAATTAGACTCCTATACCAGCATTGCTTTTCGTCTTCTATTACTTTCTGATTGTGTGATTACTTTGAATAAACGTTGAAACTTCAGTACAAAGTATTTGAAATTATATTCTTCAGAACTAGGCCTTTAATTATCGTCATAAATCTCATGTCATATAGGATGGGCAACTTCTGCTCCATTCATAGCTTGCATGTCCTTAGGCTTTCCATGGTTAATTCATGCACAAAGCAAGAATTCCACTAACAGTAACAAAGCACAATTCAGATTATTTGTCTTTGGAAGCAATTACTTACTTCCTTCTGTAGCTGTGTATATCCAGATACAGAATTTTGACTCCGAGTGTTTGTTCTTTGAATATTATTGATCTGTTTACCTTTCATGGTACATAAATTTCACTCTGATGTGATACTGAAGGGTAAAAGTTATACTGAGGTTGATCTTACTAAATTATTTGCTGTACTGGCATTTTTCTTTGTCTTAGTTGCAGGCAGGACAGAGGAAGTGTACACTTAATCAAGCTGCTTATCTTGCATCGTGAGTGCATGTTCCACTTTTCTGGAAGCATTTGACTGTGAAATTGTAATTAATTGCTGTGACTAATAGGCTAAATTTTCAATAAGGAGTAAAAAAGCAACTCATGTTAAAAAGATACCAAAGTGAATTTGCCTAAAGTAATTTGAAATGTTTACGCAATATAATAACACAGCAGGTAAAAAATGGCAAATGCAATGTTTTGTAGTAGGAAATAGGCTTGTTTGCAGCAGATTCACACATCTCTCATGATATTGCACGTTGCATCTCTTAGATAGTATGTAACATTGGTATTTGATGCCCTTGAAGTTTACTTAAGCAGTTTACCTCTCCCTCAAAGCAATGTGCAGCTCTGCCTTTTCAGATGCTAAGCAGGTGGCTCTCAACTCGCTTGTACCTGCTGTGAAATGTGAAGCAACCGCTCACTTTGACAGCTCCTCCTTGAATATAAAGGGCAATGTCATAGCAGCTTTTAAAGTGCACTGCATTAAGTCAAGGATTGATTAGTACGCTTCCACTGCAGATGAGAAGAAAAAAAAAGAACTGTAAATCCATTTTTTCTCACAATTCAGAATGAGACAGTCTGCCTTCCTTCCCTGGTCTCTGTTCAGTGAGGAAATGTGACTCTGTGGTTAAGAAATCTTTGAATAAGGTCTACGCTGCCTTTCATAGTTTATGTATGTTCCATTAGTAAATTCACTTGGTCTCCCCATGCCTCAGCTTCACATTTGTAAAATGTAATAGCACAGCTTAATCACCTCATAGAGATGTTCAAGGTGTAATCCATTATGTTTGTTAAGTGTTCAAAGATATTTTGGTGAAAACTTCCAAGTAAATGCAGAGAAAAGATTGAATATGTAGAAGTCTCTTATGAAGGATACAATATATTTTTAAAAGGAGAATTAGAGGGGGTTTTAGTTGTAAATCAGTTATAAGTGCAGTCCAAAAAAGGAGATAATAGCAGAAGGTTTTCAAATTTTGGTTTCTTATATTTATCTTGACACAAAGAGCCCCTTCAGAAAGGCCAGTAGTATTTCACGTTATCAAGAGCAATACAAATTATACATATTTATCGATTGGTTGTGTCCTGCTGTGTATTTCAATTAATAACCAGTGACTTCCATTGCCTTTAGCAAAGTACGAGAACCCTGGGATGAGCTGTCTAGTAGAATGTAATCTTTCTGCCTCAGTTGGTTATTAAATTTGTTTAAGTTTACATTTTTCTTCATTTGTGGCCTGATCCAGTATGTTACATTCAATCAGTCTTCCAGTTCAGTTCAGCAGCACAGGGATTAAGTCTGGAGCACTGTAAGCATGATGCTCGCATTAAAAGAGGCAATGGCATAGCCAGCAGCCCCTGTACTATAGGGAAATTGCATTGGGATCAAATGCCCAAAGGGTTAACTTCTACTTCTGTCCAAAACGTAGGTTCATCATACTGGTGTGATGCTTCCACAGTGATTCAGAGGGAGGAATACCAATTTATATTCAATCAGTATCATTCCTCATAGGACTTCCTTAAGAGCTCTTCTTCCACTAGCCATACTCCATTTGTGCCATGCAAATACTTCCCAATGATGCGACTGAAAGTTTGGAAATAGCAGGCTTTCTGAAACAACAGTTGTGAAAGAAATAGATAAAATATGCAGCTCGTAGTCTCTAGAATGATGGATAAGTAATTAGGGGAAATAATACGGAGTTACGTCACAATGGTTGAAAATAGCATCTGAGTTTTGATGGGGAATAATCCATCACAGTTAATCCAGACACAATTCCCTTATGCTTAGTCTCAGTTACTGCCATTTTAATAAACCCACAGTTTGTTAGGTGTGTATGTAATGTCAAACCAACTGACTGTGATGTAATTAATTTGCTACACATAAATATTCTTTGCAGTAGTTATTAATCTCTGAAAAATTATCTTTAAAGCCTGGAAACTGGATCGGCCTTTTTGTTACATATTTATGTATATCTAGTTAATTTGTTCGGGTTTTATAAACAAATTTCCTTCTTGCAGTTTTTTGTTCATAAGGATTTCCAATATTCTTTAAAACAATCTCATTAGAACCCTTCAAGCAGTTTAACTGCATGTTGTTCCAAAAAACAGTAACTAGGAAACTGCTGTATAAAAAAAAAATTTGCTCTTAGCTTCCCAAATAAGGGAAAATTAGACTTGAACAAAATATCAAGTTGATTACCTGAATACTTAAAATGGTCGTCTTCTATGAAAGTTGTTCAATTACCCTTTTTTTCCTTTTTTAGCAACTAATATATATAAAAATTACATGGATGTTCAGTCATGTTATTACCTCAAGGTTAAAAATGAAGGAGGATTCTGTAGTGAACAAGATTCTATTCCATTTTGTTAAATGACATTGTCCCTAGTGTCATGTAGATGTTTCTGCTTAATAAGTCATCGTTATAACTTAATTGACAAAATGCTATGACTCTACAAACACTGGACCAAAGCACAATAGTTGTATTGCAGTTTCTCTTTGTTTGCTGCCTAAAGAAAATATTCTCTGGTTTCCTCAGTAATTACTGGAAAAACGAGCAAGAAATACATGATTCCAAAGCATTGCTGTTTGGTCACAGACCTGTGAGGAAAGTACCTTGTCTCTCTACAGAGCACTTTAAAAAAAAGCCCTTTCTGCAAGGTCTTTTCATACATTTTTCTGTAAAAGAACAATTGCCTGCAATTAGATTATCTGCTAGCAGGTCCATGGCTGATTTCATTATACACCAAACACACTGCATATAACAATGCATGCTACATAAAGTCTTTTAAAAAATTTTCTTTCTTGGTTACACAACACCTGAACAGATTTTATTTTTTTTTTTCCTCAGTGGTGTTGCTTACTGGAAGTCTTCTGTTACTGTAATCATAATTTGTACAACTAAGATGGAACGACTTTTCATACAGTTTTCATTGTAGTTGCAGTTACACTGTCTGTTACTGAAAACCTGTGGAACGCATATGTGCATTAGAGCGTTACCCCTAAGCAGATGCTAAAAAAACCACAACCCCACAGTGTAATCAGTTCTGTAAAAAAGATACTCTTAATGGAACTGTGATAGATAAAAGCAGTTAAAGTGCCCCTTACACAAAGATTACAAAATTTTACAGTTTACAGAAATCTTATCAGTATTTTTTTTCACTGATTCATCATATAGGATAATGTGCCATTATCAGCAGTGGGAACTGCAAATGTCCTTGTTAAGAAACTCAGTAGATTAACAGATGCATATAAAAAAACATCTCATAAAAGTAGCAGCACAAAAAAGGATTAATAATATTGGGTTTACTATACTGGAGATTACATTTATCTAGAATCAAGTCTGAGAAAGGTCTAGTATTTTGGTCATGATCTCTGCTGAGCATATCTGCACAGTGTGTAATTGGCAGGTTTAGTTCAAGACTGACTCAGTAGTATGATAATTTTGCAAAGCAAGAGTGGACTTTTTTACAAAGAGTTGTATTGCACAGCTACTACATCTGTCTTCTAGGAAGTCCAAAATGGATATATATGCATAGGAAAACATGGCGCCAGCTTTCTTTCCAGGAAAAAAGACATAGATCTCCAAACTGCCTAAATATATCCTATGTTTTCTCACATTTGCATTAACTTGTGCACATTTTTCAGAAGTTAAGAAAGCAGTCTGGTCCTAATTGAAATTCAGAATGCCTACAGTGGTGTTCCTATGCTGTCTAACCAAAATCCATGGTTACGGTGGATAAACCCATCTAATACCATCCAGTTAAAATTGTCATGGGCTGACTCCATATGGGCACCTGTCTCCTCTGTTCTTTGGTTTATATAAACTGAAGAGGTAATATGCAAGGATACAAAATTATTTTGTAGATCATGTGAAGTATCTTCTGATGTTCTCATAGGTTAATATTAAGGATTCCGGATGCATTTTTCACTTATATGTAACTACAAGTAATATCCTAGAAGGGTCTTTTAAAATATTTTTTTCCAAGATATGACAGCCTGAAGAAAAAAACCCCAGTTATTCATGAATTACTTTTGTGCGCATTTCTGATGTGTTATCACCTAGATCTAAACTTAACAAAATGTCAGTGAATGGCATTGTATGAGTTGTACCCCCTGGACAAGTTTGCCCATCATTGGCAGCAGCTAATTTCTAAAACTGAATTGGTTTGTGATACTATAGCAAACATTCTTAAGTTGCATTGTATAATCAAATAACCCATTCATGCAACACTTGAATGAAAAAATGCTATTAATTTCAGAAATGCCACTCTTTGGGGATGCAATATGACAGATTTTTCTTTAAAATGACTTAAGCAGTAGATTTGCAGTGAATGTGACAGCAATAAGGTAATTGTTCTGGTCTCACTTGTAAGAACTAGCTTTTATTGAGCAATGATGAGTTTGGTCATCTAGCTGTCTACAATAATAGATTGTGGAAAAACTCCTACCAGAATAAAAAAATAAGATTCCTCGGGTCTGTAGAAAGTAAGAACCATTAGAGTAGGCATACATCTTTCTCTCTGTGGTTATGTTTAAGGCTAGTAACCAATGATACTATGCTAGGAAGAATTTTTAGTACTCTGAGATAGCAATTGGGCATTAACAAATGCAATATTTAGACAGAAACTGATTTCCTGATTTTTCTGGAGAAGGATGAAAAGGCACTGAAGGTGAAAGTGCTAACATAATGCTTAAAGCCCACAGGGGCACTTGATAAGCTGATTCCCACAGAACTCAGTAATTCACTGCATAATAATATGCTTTCAAAATATTTATTTCTTGTATGGCTCAGTGATATTACTGAAGTGCTGATTTGGCATAATAATACAACTAAAAATTTCCTATTAATGTACCTGGTCGGATCTGAAAAATGTGTATTTCATAGTGCATTTGCCTTGACAGACAACTGAGTGATACATTCAGGAGTGTGTGTGACAGAGGATGGGATGCTCCTGTTGTTATATAAAATCAGGCTCACATCCAAATATATATGAAAAAATTCTGTAATACTATGTTATGATGCAAGCAGAAGTAAAGAGCAAGGAGTTTTGAAAGAGGTAAGCTCTTAATACATACTATTTACACAAGAATGGCATTTGTGCCAAACATCTGTATTAGGTCACTTTTTAAGGGACCTGGAAAAGGAGAGATTATCTCTTGCTTAAGGAAGGATGTGCAAGCGACATGGCACCTCAAACAGATGAGATCTGTGGAGGTTTTAGGAGGCTGTGAGCAGTAAGTGAAAGAAGGATTACTCTGTCCAAGATTTGTATCCATGGCTTCCTGCTGTGGGTGAAGGAAATTGAAGACTTGAGCAAGGATGAAATGCCAGTTAGCTGATGGAGTGGAAGAACAGAGTGGTCCGGGGATCTGAACAGGCTGGATGGGGAAGACTGCAGAGCATAGTGGATAAGCTAAAATAAGGACCATAATCCTGGAAGAAAGACAGGCGTTTGTTCCAAACTAATCAAATCAGTCTTTAAAAATGCAGAAGGTGGTTACAGGTGGCTTCATGGCTCCTGCCATCCATGGTCATCTGCATATCCCATATGTTAAAAACAGGAGGACACTGAGAAGGTGGAGAAGCCTATTTGAAAAACTTCAAAAATGCTTTATTAAAGCAGCTTTTTTATTTGTGCCACGTATAAATCAGATGGCTGTAGAGCAGCGGAGTCTCCTCTTTCTTTTTCTTAAATTTATGTGATAAATGCAGCCCATTTACTAGTGCAAATTTCACAGATTCATATAGGACTGGCATTTATATGCTACTTGGCATATATATGGCATAAATATACATTACTTCATTTGGCTGCTACATAGCTATCGTTGTCTTTTTTAACTTGACACCTGATAGAGCTTCTGAACTGTTTTGTAACAACCGAAGAATAACCTGAAGAACAGGAACTCAGCAAATTTTTGAGTTTTCCTCACAGCAGTGGAGAGAGTTGAAAAGCCTAACTTGTGGTCTGGTCTTTGGCTCAGTTTGGTTTGGTTTCCCTAAGGGTACTCAGAACCTGAAAATTTAAACTGTGGGTACTAGCACTGCTAAAAAAATCAAACCAACTGTGCTTTAAAATGCAAGTACTGTATTATTATGTCACTAGTGCACTGAGGCACAAGAATGTTATTTACTGTTAGAATGCTATTAAATGCTTTTATTTCAACTCCTATTACAGAACATGAAAAGCAGCGCTTATGCAAAAGCACGGATTATATGAATTTGCACTTCAAAGTGAAATGGTTTTATAATGAATATGTGCGAGAACTCTCTGCTTTCAAGGACGCAGTGCCTGAATACTCCCTGTAAGTAGTGTATAGGCAAGGCTTTCAGGAGTTTGGGCTTGGTGCAAGGTTTATTTTGGTCAAATATTTATGCTCACATTTGTGCAAGAACTCAGGGTGCATAGCTCTGACAGCCCTTTGCTTTTCACATTCCTCCTCTTTAATTTTTCATTCTATCAAATCAAATAGTCCAGGCATTGAAAGTGTGATTAACTATTTTAATAGGATACTTTATCCAACTGTTGTAACTACAGGTCCTCACAGATGACAAAATATTTTGGGCAGAAGTGCCTGAGGAAGGTATGAAATGTGGGAACAGCAGCAGTATTAGTTACAGAACCCTGCATTTGTTTCATACCCAAATTTGGGTAAAAACACAATGCTAATGGGATATGCTACTGAAATTATCCTTACTTCATTGGGTTAATATTCAGCTGCTGTTTTCGTTTTCACCTTTCCTCCTGCCATTAAAACATCTAATCCTGTCCTTTTATATGAGCTATCCTTAATCTCATTCCTTAATCTTCTGCAAATCTACTGATTTGCTGAGGTGGTTTGGGGCCTGTTATTGTGTTGATTTTTAAAAAAATGAAGAAAAATAAAACACAGCTAATGTTTTCTTAAAGCATAGTTTTATCCAAGTTATTTCACATACAAATAAAAAATAAATGTTAACAAAGAACCAATATTGATAACAGACACATTCTTAAATAAAAATAAACGTGCAGAATATGATGACCTGCAAAGCATTTCTTTGGTGGCTACTGCTAATTTTGCATGAATAGGATAGACCAGTTAAAGCATTGTGGAACTGAAGCCTGAAAGACCTTTTGGCAGCCAGTGTCTTTGATGAGAAAAGTTCTTCTAGGGTGATAGACTTTTTAACAACTAGAACAGATGTGAAGACACAAGATGCCAAACTACTGGGTGATATGGCATCTCTCCTCTCAGGGTCTTTATGAAACATTACTTACTTTACCTTACGGAATTGTTTTTTAATTTTCAGGTGGTTTGAACCATTTGTCATTCAGTGGCTGGATGAAAATGAGGATGTCTCAATGGAATTTCTTCATGGAGCACTAGAAAGAGACAAAAAAGATGGGGTGAGCCTTTACTTTTTAAAGAAAATAAAGTATTAAGACAATTATTTAGTACTGCAAAACCAGAAGTGCATTTGGTCCCACAGTATCGGAGTTAGACTCACAAGATACAGTCAGTAATGGTTCTGGGAAGATAACCCCATGGATAAATTCCTGCTTTAATTCCATCTGCCCGAGTTCCCCATAGACTTCAATCTGTGGTTTCACCTAACTTTGATGTAGTACTGACGTCATGAAAGAGAATTTTATTTTTAAGAGGTTTGAAAGTAATAGAAATGTGGGAAGCCACATTTCTCAGTATTATCAGTAAGACTTTTTTAAATTTATTTTTTATGTACAAAGTTTTATGACACAAGGAAGAATTTCAAGGCTAAGAAAATCAGTTAGTACAGTTTTGATCTCTGAACAAGTATTAACTAATTTTAACATTTCTCTCTAGTTTCAGCAAACATCAGATCATGCCCTCTTCTCTTGTTCTGTGGTTGATGTCTTCACACAGCTCAATCAAAGCTTTGAGATTATTAGGAAACTGGAATGTCCTAATCCAGAAGCACTATCTCATTTAATGAGAAGATTTGCAAAGGTAAATTAAAATCTATGCATCTCAACTAAGTTTCAGAGAGAGTGGCATTGTATTGCCATGGTACTTCAAGGCTAAGTAATTCCAATCTTGTTTAGAATCAATCTCTTCTATCTCTGGCTGGGATCCTTAGAAAGACATGCAACAATCAGTTATTATTCTTGCTAAGCGCTGATTGCAATTCCATTAATGGAGTAATTTAGTGAAATGCAGTTGTCTAATTAGTCAGTGCAAGGGTGGGATGGCAATAAAGTATTTTTGGTTGAAAACCTGAGGTGATAGTTTTTATTCATCTGCTGTTTGATAAACTCAGCTTTGTTAGGCCAGCTTTCTATTTGGATTGAAATATTTCCTCACAAACTTTAGATTTCCATTAGATTCCTGATGACTTTACAAAGGTTTGCATTTACATTTATTCCTGTTCTTCCATTGCAACAGTTTTTCATTTGCAAACAAAGTTCCTGTTTGCATGGTATTTGTAAGGTAAGATCATATTGCCAGGCTTTGGACAGTGCTCCCTTGGTCTTATTTTTCCATTACATTTTTAATTTATGCATTGTCACCATAGTGGATTTTTTTGAGCTTGCTACTGCTCCATTAAGTACGTAGCACGCTGCAAGGAGTAGAGCTCTCAATGCTTCTGAAAAACAGTAGGACTAAAATTAAGGTGTGTCTGCTATTGAAGATTACATTCCATTAAGAACAACGTACCATCTGTTCTGCAGGCAGTTGAAAATACGCTTACAGGATTGTTTATATTATATCTAGAAAAATACTATGTAATAAATGTGTAAGCATCTGTAAAATCTATAATTTATATAAACCTCCTTTTTGTGTTTTTTTTATTATTTTTGTTTTTATATGATGAAATTTACAATATAAAAGATTCTTCTCTCCTAGACTATCAACAAAGTGCTTCTTCAGTATGCTGTAATTATTTCAAATTACTTCAGCTCATATTGTGATAAAGAAAATGTGGTGAGTAAAAACCTGTGTTCTGTTTCCACCCCAGAAATTACCTTTAAATGATTTACTATACTTTTTGATAATGGAATCACTTTGGTATATGAGAAGCAGCACGTATGGAGGAAGGGATTTTTGTTTTGCTTTATTTTTTTCATAAGGTCAGCATGTTTTCATAGCTGCTTACATTGCTGTGTAAAAGCTGGAATAGGTGGCATTAGTTAGAGAATCCTAGTTGATAACTTCAGTATTTAAGTAGAAAAGAATTTACAAGGTGGCTGGATACACTCCCTGGATAACAGCCTTATACAATGGTGAATATGGTGAATATATTTTCATGTTTTTTCCCAAACAAAAGGAAATACTTTTGTTTGAGTTTTCCTTTTGTGTTGGCTTGCTTCTTTTTATCAATTTATTCATTAGAGAGTTTATAAGGTTGTTGTTCCCCATGCAGGGAGTGTGTGCAGACTTTCTGGTACTACCACTCGCTCTCTGTGCTTTATGCACGCAGCAGTGAGAGAAAATCATGTGCTATTTTGTTGCCTCACTACTTACAAGGGACTCCCTAATGAAGGACTAGACTGCCATGGACTCAGAAATAAAAGATATAGATACTAAAGGTGTGGTTTCAAGACATTATCAATAGCTTAACATGACCAATGAAAATTGTTCTTGTAAACCGACTTTTTAGTATCTTTGATATTCAATCAAAGCTAGTACTCCTAAGCCAGGCAACATGTAGCACTATGTCTGCTATATTTAGTAGTAATTTGTACAGCTGTATCAATCTACGATTACATAAATAATTGCAGCCCGTCCTCATACTATTCCCCTATAAAAGTACAGCCCTTATGTAGCTCACGTGCAGACCTCAGCCATATTTGTCACATCCCTGTGCATGGCTTAAGGACATGCTTGTTCTTGCCAGTGCTCTCTGTAGTATGAGACAGTGTCATAATCTACAGGTGACCAACGTATACACAATAATACAATTCAGAAAGACATCTATTGCAGCTAAACATCAGTTATTGGGGGTTCTGCTTATGAGCAACGTTACAAAAGACTAAACTTAGTAATTTTTCAGGCCACAGATATATTTGCTAGGAGAGACTTATACCATTCTGTTCCCTTTATACAATTTTGCCTAAAGCAGAATTAATAAATAAAAATACCAAACTCAAAACTTTATTCTTAAGTAGAAGTTTTATACTCAGGTTGTTACAGAGAAGTGACTTTTATGCATATAGATGTGTCATGTCTCAGATTTAACTTCCCACTTCAGATCATCTTAACCTTGAAGCCCTTTGCAGTAAACATGTTGAAAAGACTTATTTTAGTAGATATCCACACATCTTTCTTCTGGCAGTAGTAAATCTTTTCAGCATCTGAAATGAGTAAAGGAACCAGGCCAAGTTTGGCAATCCCTTTGTAAGGAGAATCACTTATAGTTGTAAAAACACTAGGAAATACACCAGTTATAGAATTGAATAGTTCAGTTGGAAGGGACCTACAACGATCATCTAGTTTAACGGCCAGACCGCTTTAGGGCTGGCCAAAAGTTAAAGCTTGGTACTAAGGGCATTGTCCAAATGCCTCCTAAACACTGACAGGCTTGGGGCATCGGCTGCCTCTCCAGGAAGCCTCCTCCAGTGTTTGAACACCTCTTGGTAAAGAAATGTTTCCTAATGCCAAGCCTGAACTTCCACTGATGCAACTTTGAACCATTCCCACACATCCTAGAAACCAGTTGATGTGTGACAGACCAGCACGCCATATTGCCAGGGTTTATCCCCATAATCTAGCAGGATTTCAATCTTCATGCATTTTTAACTTTACAGATACACATTCTTCATATTCCTCTCCTCTCTCCCAGGGCAAATACAGAGCTGAAAAGAACACAACACTCTCCCAAGCATGGAGGAGTGAATGTGTTACATGTCTTCAACTTTGATGTCAATCAGTCCAAACCAAACTTCATCTAAAATAATCTGTCTCTGTGTTTGAGCAATATGAGCCATAACTATCCTCAAAATTGAATGTAAAAAAAAAGAAATAAAATTTGTAGTTGTTTTTTTCCATTTCTTTCAGTTTAATGTTAATATTATAAAAAGCTTATGCTTTCTAGAAAAAATGAATTTTGATACATAATATTGAGACATTGAGGCAAGCTGTTTGTGTAGTCTTTAGGCTGGCCCAGTAAGATTTCCTTAATGGGTGGAGTGATTGATTCCTGGAGTCACCCTCATATGCTGATCTTTACTAAGGCTTTAGATGGAATTAATCTCATTGTGGTATAAAGTATTCTATCAAATGCCTTTGGGAGACATAACTTTTAACAGTATCTACCTTTTTGAAATACATACTTTTAGCTTAAGAAAAGACCATTTAATTTAGTGATCTCAATTATATTAAAAGTCTATCTTCTGCATTAGAGTTCATAGAGGAGATTAAAACAAATACTTTTTATGATTAAAGTTAGATTTTGGCATTTTTCAAGTCAATAATTTTACTATTTTTATTAAACACTATAAAATGTGCACATAAACTGTTCAAATAAAAGCATATCAAAGGTGTTTTTCAAAGACATGTATCTAATTAAAAACATCCTCTTACCTTCCACCTCCTGTCAGAGTTTACAAACAAATCTGGTTTTATGTATTGTACTTGCCACTCACTTTTATGTTGCATCTGGCAGTCTGATTCCTGTAAATTGCTGCAAAGAGTATTCTGAAGGGTGGGGTGACAATGAAATAATAAGATAAGGAGTTTTTTTAAGCTCTGATTCTGTTATTTACTGACAGCAATAGAAAATTTTCCATTGAGCCAAGGTAGGCTTAGGCTCTAAAAAAGCAACTTTAGCAAGCCTCAAAGGAAACTTTGAAAACTGCCTCGGTATCAAGTATTTATCTTATAGCAATATTCAACAAAAGAACCAAGATGTTATATTCAGCTACTTATTCCCCCATCAGAAATCATGATCATTGATTTGTGATATTGTAGATAATTTCCAGAATAATGGATACGTCAGAAAAAAGGAAAAAGCACAGGAGAGGAGGACACAGTCTTAGCAATCAGAAATTAATAGAAAGTAAACAAACAAATAGAAGAAATAGGGTTTGTGGATTTTTCAGGAGACAGGAAGAGAGGTGATATTTCAACCATTATACAAGCAGTAATGTAAGTATGAAGAAGTTAGATCAAATCTCTGGGTTTTTGCCTTCAGTTGAGAAGGACTCTGACACCAAATTCCTTTGAGAGTAATGTAGAACTAATTAAAGGTTCTTTTATTATTGATCTTTTGAATACCAAAATCAAATCCCACCATTTTTCAGCCCTACATTGGAACATGCCCTGAACTAGAAAGGTAGAAATGAGTATCAATCACTGTAACCATGCCATCACCTTCTTGTTGTCTGAAAGAAGTATGTTTTATTGCAATGCATTACTTCAGTGTCTAGATTAATGCACTCATGCACTAGAACACACGGACTTTGGCAAACCAGAACTCTTCTAGCAAGTATCGTCTTACTGCTTCCCCTGCACTGTACCAAATTAGCATATGTCATCTGAGTACACAAAATTCTGGTAATAGATCCTTTCTTCCATAATTTTGTAATAAGCTGTGTAATTTTATCCATGTTTTACTTCTTACTTTATATTCATCCAGCAAGTGTTGCCTTTTACACTTCAGGTCTGTGTTCCATCTTAAAGAAATGAGTTTAAACAGCATTATTTTTAAACTAATATATGTGTTTACCAAAGATAATACATTTACAAAATTATATTGCCTTATTCATTCACCAACTTTTCAGGCTACGCAAAATGTACACTTCTGAAATACTATTGTTATTAACAAAATTGCCTGTTGATTTATTCAAGTACTTAAGCATCGGCCATTATGTGGGTTACAGTGGTGTCAGTTTTCTGCAAAGACTGGTCTTGAAAGCAACCTGGCAATCCCTTCCCCCCCACCACCCCATTTCACTCCCGAAGTACTTTGATCATTATTGTGTCTGCTTTCCAAGAGACAATAATGTACTACCGGCATTAATCCACTAGATGTAATTCTATTCAGTATTACTAGCAACTACAAGGGATATATGTTCAGGATGTGACATAATGGGATCTGGAAACTGCTCAGCTGTGGGGGAGGAGGTACTCAGTTTCCTGTGGGGCAATACTGTCTTAAAAGTGCAACGGGTGGTCGCTGGCTGAGTGGGTTTGCTGACTTGGGAAAGAGGAATGGGAATTAAAGAAGGAAGGGAAAGCAGCAGTGGTTGGGAACCTGAGCTCCTGCTCTAAAAAACACAATTGTAGGAATGTAGGGCTGCTGAAGATCTAGTCTTCAGCCCAGAGGCTGTGAATACACATACTCGTATATAAAAGGAACATAACATGCACGTTCTCACATTTGGTGCTCTCTTTGTAGCCCTGTATTTTGATGAACAACATTCAACAATTAAGAGTCCAGCTTGAGAAAATGTTTGAGTCCATGGGAGGAAAGGAGGTAAATCATATTTGTGTCCTGGTTCATTCAAAGTTCCTTAGAGATCATTAGCACCGTGTTTTCAACCTAGTCACAGCCTTCACTTCTGCTTGCAAAGAAAATCAAACTGTTTTTAAAGAAGTCTACAAGACCTATTTAATATCCTGTCAATACTAGAAAGACCCAACACTATTTCACAGAAACATGCTAATGATCTGTAAAGTTCAACCAGCACTGGGTGTTTTGTGTTGCAATCTGTAGTGCAGCTTTATTTAGTGTTTGTATTGGACTATACTTTGCTTTTTTATGTACTGGTATGTTTTGCCTGTATCTGAAAATTTTGTAGAATATGTGCTTTGTGCTTTGTCTGTAATGTGTCATGTCTTTGTCTAATGCCTTTGACTTGCAATCCACTGAGCAGAAGAAAGAAGGAGAGAGATTCTCTTATGAGGTTTGTGATAGTAAGCATCTTTTATTATTCCTGAGCATATTTTCTAAGGCTAAGAACAGTTACATTTCCTACTAATTTCCATTGATGCATTTGTGTAATTCCCTACGGTCTAAAGTCAAAAAGAGCTATGCTTGGGCATTCAGTTGACACTCTGATTTGAAGTTTTGCTAGGCAGAGAGTGTAAAGTCTTTCAGAGTTTCTAAAAAATCTATAAAACATTTTTAAAGTGCACTTTTCAGTATCTCAGGGCCTGCTTGTATTCAAGATTTGGCACCATTTCACCAAGAGCTGCTACTTAACAGTCCAGAACATGCTTAGCTTTATCTCCTTTTATATTTCAGAAGACTTAAAAGTGCCTGAAGCCCTGTCAACAGTAAAAGGACATAAACGTGTGCTTCAGTACTTTGCTGACTGTAGCCTTTGACTGTTTTGAATGCTAATGAAGAAACTAACATCTTTCCAAGCTATAGAATCCTATCTTCTTGTTAAAAACCAATGTTTAGATCATGAATATACTGTCCTTATTATCAGTAGCTGGCTTTGAAAAAGAAATTACACATACCTCAGCTTTTCCTTGTTGAACTGTAGTTTGATAGTTTTGTAAAAGTTTGATCTAATGTGACCACATTATAAAGAGAATTGGAAAACACATTATTTCATGTTCCATTTCTATGGTGGGACACTGCACACATAAGATAGTCCCCGTGTCATGCAATGAATAGCACCTTCCTAATGAACCTACAGATCAACTCCAGGGTGAGGAGATTTTGTTGAGATAGTAATAGCTTCCTGAAGATGCCATGGCAAAAATACTTACAGCTCCAGAGAACATGTAATAAACTTCTGCAGCCTTGCTGTCATGGAAGATTTCATATCAAACTTTGAAAATACATATTTATCATCCAGAGGTGGCTATGTTTTCTGTGGTCCCTATTAATCACCTTTCACTCTCTGAATAGTACAGATAATCTTGTCTTCCATGCTTCTATGTTCTGTGCGAAGTACTTTTGTATAAAGGTCTTGGACCCAATCCTACATGTTGGATGTCATGAATCATAACAGTTATAAGTCCATAAATCCTGATGAAGACAAGGGCAGAGGAAGTCTGAGTAGGACTTTATGCCTACATCGATCAAATTATTTTCAAACCAGAATATTATCTTGAATCTCAAAAATGTTCCACTTTCCTCAAGGTATTAGTTTTTCTTTTGCTCCCAGTAGCTTATATAATAAAAATAGAATTAAAAAAAGTTTTTCATAACATTTTCTTTCAAAATCTCTTCTCAATTCTCATCCTTTTTGCTTTCCCTTTTGATGTTAATGATGATGAATTACTGAGGGTGTTACAGTATCGAAGCAACATTTCCTAAAATGTGGTGCAACATGCAAACCTTGGAGAGAATTTGGAGATATTTTTCTAAAATTCCTTAGTTAACTTAAGAACATCTCTGATTCATGGTCGAAGAAAAAAAGATCTAAAAAATACATTCAAAGTTTTGTTTGTTTCTCATTAGGGGAATTTCTCAAATAAAAGTACATTCATGTTCAATTTTTTGCCACCCAAATCAAAGTTCCCCTAAAATGTTTGTCCTCACATTGGAATACTTATTCCCCCAGCTATTCCAAGACCATAAATGCTAATGGCCAATTTGCCTTATTGAACTCGTACTTATAAGAAACAAAGCCAGCAATAAAATCTGTAAGCAGTTTCCTTGCAGGGAGAAAATAGTTTAATATTTTCTTGTGGAGGGCATAAAAAGTCAGATGATTTTCAGCCGAATAATGAGACCTATTTCAGCTGAAACAAAACTAATTCTAAGAAAAATTAAATGCTGTTAATCTCCTTAGTGTCACATTGTGAGCGGTATGTCTTTCCAACTATGCAGTCAAAATACCACAATCAAGCAGCAATCTCTATGTTCAGAGTAGGCTTATTGCATACTGCAGGGCAGGGAGCTCTATAAAGAGAAAAAAATGGGCTCTCAGCTCCCCTGCCATTAAAATGAAATGGTCTGAACGACATCAGTTTCTCTATTAACTCTTCTTTCCTGCTGTAGCCAAGCAGGGAAGGGTACTTCTTATAAATATGATCAGTCTGCCATAATAAAGTAAGAGTAGTAGTGGGACCCAACCCACCATCTGTTTTTTTAACAATCAAGTCCAAAATCATGGGAACAGATCATCATAATGTAGAATTTTGGTTTAGCTCCTGTTTGTGTCCTCCAAAAGGAGTGCATACATTTGTACTAAATCTTTTTTTCATGTCTGACAAGTTGGAAGCTGATAAAAGGGAAAGAAAAAAAGTTAATGCTTGTGTTGCTTCTCACCAGATGGCAGAACATGGCAGAAATGAGTTACAGCAATTAGGATCAAAAAAAAAAAAAGGTGGAAAGCAAAAGCAGGTTATTTGTGTACAACAGTATTACATTGTCTGTAGGTAAATCAGATTTCTGCACCAGTTAAGTTCAGTTCCAACTTTGTATGTAATGCTTAGGAATTCCTACAGGAATCTAGATGTGGTTCTAAAGACTTTGATGAGATGACAGGCCCAGACTTAAGCAGAATAGTCCTGAAGTGTCCATCTTTAAATCTGTGAAGTCAGTGATCCTGGTATTTAGAGCAGTGGCAGCCAAACATCTCAAAATGGAAATCACAGTACCTAGATAGTCAGATGTGGGGGTGGAGGAAGGATGATGTCTGTCAGAGACAGAGAGCCACTAAAGCAATGGAACTGATAAATACCCCTATCTTTCCTAGATGTACATACAATATGTAAAACTATTTTCTGAATGGAAGTAACCAGGTGGCCCCATTAAGAAACTATAAGCAATTAGACCTGTGAAATTGCAGATAAATGGAATGCAGATTAAAGAAGTTCCATTTAACTCATGCAAAAGTAATTTGCATCTCTGTAGAGATCTCTATAGAAACACTACCAAATTTGCAGTATAACAAGATTGTATCCGTACCAGCACACATTAAATTGCAACATGGAACAGCTCAATCTAACACATCATGTTGAAAACAGCCATATTCATTAGGTCTTTAACTCTTTTCCAAGGCTTGTATGTGTAAAAGATTTCACAATTTTAGACAGACGGCATTTGGAAACAATGATGTTCAAACATCTTATTTTTTCAGCTGTTCATCAAAAGTATTCTCTGCTTTTGTTTAGCATTCAGAAGAAAAACTTCTAATTAGCTATTTTATAATCCATAGTTAACAGATCTTATGAAGTGTGCCAGCAAATTTAGGAGTATATTCTGCTGTGAGTAAAAGTTAAGTGTATTATTTACAAAGATGGCAAAATAACCAATATTTATGAGCCTAAGAAAGCCAAGAAAATTAAGAATTGGTAGAAAAGTATGATTTACATGTTAAGAACATCTCCACTACCTAAATAAGTTTGCTCTTTAGAAAAAAACAGAATTTGACACCTGGGTAACCTATGAATTTTAAGCCTAACCTGCACATGCTGTGAACTATAAATGCAACCCAAGAAGCTAAGGGATATATGGTCTTTTCTCTCTTCTGGTGCTTAATTAGATATGGCACATTAATGACACTCATCTCTTCTCCCCCCAGCAATAATCTGCTCAGTTAGAGCTTTTTTTCCTCTTATTTTCCTGAAAAATTGTTCAGGCATGGCATATTTTTTTTCCTTCTTCATCAAATTCTATGGAGCACGTGAGACTTGAGGAGGAAATGTCTCCAATACTGTAGATTCTTGATTCTCATATCTGTGTATCCTTATGAGACATCTTCTCAGATGCTGACCAGCATTGTCTTTTGTCTCACTTCTCTCCTTCTGGCTGATTGCAAAGTTGGGTAACATTAGGGCTAGGTTAGCTCTAAAATTCATCATTTAACATCTAACATCTGGTGGCTACAATTCTGCAGCTGAGCATGCTTATTTAAACTGCTGCTAGTAGCAACTAGTATGAAGAACGACAGATTGCATTTACCTGAGTTCTTATACACTTCCCGTCCTATAATAACTCTGCGCTCTCCATAAATAGATTGGCTCATGACACAGAGATGGTTGTTTTTATCATTACTCCCTTGCTAGTAAGTAAGCCAAGTTGAGAATGCTGAGGACTTCTCTTGGTCACTGGAAAGCCTTTGATAAATGAATTAATCTCTCCGTTGCTGGGAAACGTACCTCCTTTACATGGTGATTTTGAGAGCTATGTGTTACTGTCTCAAGTAGGGAGTGTTATGATGTCAACCTGCATTAAGTCTTGCAGCTTGTCAGCTTCATTAAGCCAAACCATTTGCACAGCGCTATAGCGCAATTCCCACACAATGCTTTCCTGAGAATACACAAACGTGGTATAAAATGTGTTAGCAGGAGTTGTTCAAACCATTGCTGAAATAATAGATCCTTCTAAACCACAAATAAAATTCCTTTCTGAGCTTGTTTTAGCAAAACTGTGATGTTCTTGAAGTGTAGTCATGTTGTGAACTACAGCCTTTTAGAATATTTAGGAGGGACAGTAACACTTTCTGCTTCTGCGGAATTAGTTTTTTTTTTTTCCCTGAATATTTTGCTTTTTAAGTAAGGCATCATAGCTGCAGACATTTTTCATGCTAAAAAGTCAGTTGATTCATTTATGCATGGAAGATGAGCTAAACAGAAGATAATCCACAGTAGGCAGTGTGTGTGATGTGCAGAGGTACCAAAAGCTGGCTTACCTTATCTCAACTGCACAAGGCCACCCTAAAACCACCTTTACCACTTGTGAAGTGCCTCTAGATTTTCATAGTATAGAAACATCATAACAATTCCCATCTTAGCCATACGATATCAGAAAAAAAGCAGCTCATGGCTGTGGTATATTTGGATGATGCCAGTCAAGGGCTGATGCCTAAGGACCCTCTAATTTGCCCTGGGAACTCACTTGCACATAGAGGGCACACAGCAAAATAAATGAAAAGTGCACGGTTTAGTCCTAGTGAGACACTCAAACTACTGTATTTTTCAAGTAGTTAAATAACAATAGCTTTTTAAAATCTTGTTAACATATTCTTAGCCATCACAATATCACCAGGTGTCTAGCACCTGGATGGTCAGCCCGCATACCTCTTTATATTCCACTCCTCCCTATGAATACTGCATTAATAAACATGAGCATGTGTATACACAGGGCTGGATGTCCTGCCAGATGCCTCCAGCTGTGCACACACAAACTTGTTCATGCAATTTGTGAGCACAAAGCCCTTTAAAATGTCTAGCACTTGCATGCATCTTTCTATAATGTGTTTTATGTCCACAATCTGATATTAATATTTAATCAAATTTTGGCCAGGCTAAGTGCAATTCCAGGTGAATTTAGCAAATATATTGTGTTTTCTGGTTATCACAACAACCTCTGATAGAAAGTAACTACATTGGCCTTTGTAGTCCCAGTAACAAGATGGTTCTCTAGCTTGTGCATGATCTGGTAAGAAAATTTTAGTCTTCTGCCTGCCTGGTATTTTGTGCTTTCTCTGATGTGTACTATGTTCAGCGTGAATGCTTGTGTGTTCAGTATTTGTTAAATGTGAATATTCTAGTGGTCTTAAATTTGTGTTCTTTATGTATTCCACTAAAGGAAGCAGTATAATTCCCTAGTGAAATGTATTTCCTGGAAAAATCTTTGCCTTTTTTAGTGTACTCTAGCTTCGTTAACTAATAGAGACATTTCAGTAAAATTAGCTTTTTTATCCCTGCTTTTCATATAAAGGAAAACAATCACTTTTAGTGTATGAACTGTCAGAGTATATCTGCCAGGGAAACTACTAAGACATGAAGTGGAGAAGCAACAGAACTTCTCTCAATGCAAAGTAGTTAAAAACTAAATCGGTAAGTTATCACGGCATTGAAATATGAGCTTCTCAGATTAGAAAAGTGCTACACATCACTGAGGATCTTCTAAAGGATGTGTGACAATCCCCCTTGTCTCCTCTTTCAGGTTTTCTTCGAAAACTATAATGAAAATCTTGGATTTTATGCTTTTAAACCACACATAACCTCTAAGGAGAGAAAGGGTGGTCCAAGATTAGAACACAGTTGATCTTTGGGGGTGTTTCAGAGTTCGTTTTTTCTTTACTTTGCCTTATAATTCCTGTGTAGTCTCATGTTAAGTTATCCAATGTGCTCTCACACAGCTTCTTCCCCTTGGCTCTAAAGTATGATTAAAAGAGCTGACCTACTGCACCATAGTACTCTGAAGCATCAGATGAAGAACAAGCACTAAACACTACTCATGCAGTTGAAAGAGATGAAAACACAGACACTGATAGAGCTGATTATGTATTCTAAATGTGCGATTTCCTTTCAAATTGTCAGAAGGTCTGTATCTGACCTTACTGCAGGACAGAGCCCAGAATTTGAGGATTATCATTGAAAATCGTTAGTTAACATGGTGATGTAAAATGCTGAGAGACCTGGAACATCAGCTATTAATTCATATTCAGCTGTTGATCCTGATGATCATCAATCATATCCAACGATGGACTGTAACTATTTTCCCTAAACACTAAAGCTCAAGGAGACAAAAAGTCAATTTTTTTAATTTGAAACAGAATGCATAGCAAATAAACAACTGCTGATCAGTATCTGCAGAGTACCTTTCTGATTAAATATCTATGCATGGATCCCCATCCCGTAAATGTAGAAGTGTATTTCTCCCTTGCATTCTCTTTTTTCCTGTGTTTAGAAAACCTGTATCAGGGGTACAGGAGCTGCTCTCCCTGTTGCATCAGAATGTGTTGCTCTGTGCTTGAATTATGTATGTCTTAATGGCTTTTAGAAACAGAAGTACTGAAATTCAGTACATGCCCTTCCCTCACACTGTATCAGTAGAAGCAGCATGGATTTTCCAGTAGGGGCTGTTCTACTTTTACACTGCATTGATGGGAATATGGAAACATCTTCCACACAAATCACATTGGTGAAATGGAGAAAAACAATTAAAAGATAGAAACATCTGCGCTGTTATTAACACAAGCACTAACTTCTCATGCCTCCTTCTCTTGGTATGCCTTGTGTATACCATTTGCCTGATAATGGTAACTCTATTCTTGTGACCACCAATTCAATTTACACCATCCCATAAAAAGCTGCTGTTTAATGGCACAGTTTTGATTTCTAACAATATAATTCTTCACCGTTAAATCAAATCTTTTCCTTTAAATGGTAATTGGATTTTTAGGCCTACTAAAGCAATCCTGTGTTCTAACAGGTGTTTCCACACTTGGTTTTCCATAGTGCAGTGTATCATTGCACATAATTCCTAATTCATTAATTGTTATGGGAAACCCAAAACCACAGCATAGAAGTATGACATTACTTACCTCTTTGCAGTTGGATCCTGAAGCTAGCATTGTTCTAAAAGAACTTCAGGTGAAACTTAGCAGTGTATTGGATGAACTCAGCGTAACGTATGCTACAAGGTAAGAAACCTATTTTACTGCAAAACTTAAGTATTCCTTCAAACACCTACCTTGTTGGTTACATCTGGGTGGGTGGATGTCCTGAGGCGCAGCTTGCCTCTGCACTGGTGTGCGTCTGAAGTGGTGTGCATTTGTGTGTGTATGTGTTTAGACTCTGTAGCAGTAGAGTGTAGCAGTAACCTCACTGTAAAGAAAACTGAAAATCATCTGTGGGCATGAACATGCTACAGAGGTGAGGCTGATGACTTTTGTTCTGCTTTTTGGAAAACAAAAATTGCTGGTTTGTTCTTGACTGATGCTGTGTTAAACCTGTCTCTCTGATCATGTTTATGTTACTTCCTGAGACTGAGAGCTTTCTCCAAGTAGCCTGCTTCAACCAGGAATGTCTGCCTATGTTTAGTCTGCTTCACATGGTCACTGTGAATAGTCTTGCACCACTTGCTTGCCTGTGGCTCTGCAAAAATTGTTTTCTGAGCCTTACTTCAAAATCCTTCATTAATCAGAGTGTGCACTGCAATCTTGAATGAGTATGATGCTGTGCCAGCAGTGCCAGTGCTATAAGAAGCTGCAAGTTATTTTTGCTTCAAATTAGAAAGGAATCTAAGAAAGAGGGCTTAGTGCTGTAGTGGTATTCATTAAGCGAAGTCTGTAGTTCTTATTTAATCCATCGGCGAACCATCTGTGTGGACAGTGTTCACTTTTTCTGAGCGTGCTTAGTTTGCCGTACTGTCTTGCTTCATTTTTCCTCCTAGACCCTGGTTCTCTGATCGTTGTCAGTGCATAAGTATTATTTCTTTCCAGGGGTTCTTTCTAAATGAGCCAACCAGGTTCCTGCAAAACAAAACCCAGAAATAGGTCAATCTGAGATATGCTCCAGATAGATACCTAGAAAATTCCTCATGGGTCAGTTTATTGCTGGGATTTGTGAGGTTAACAATGTTAGGAAGACAGATAATGTCAAGAAAAGTAAATGCATTATGTTGACTTTTATTGGAGGCAAAGATCCCAAGGATTTGCATGAGCAGCTTCAATAGCAGCTTCATGTTGACTTTATGTAGTGTTCTGAAGTGTGTAAGTAAGTACACATCCAAGTGTACTTGGAAAAGTTTACAGGTTTTCCATTGTTTTCACCTGGAGATTTGTGTTCTTTTTTTATGATTAGCCATGTAGCTGGAACAGCTTACTGCCTAATTATAATGTTTCTTTTCTCTCATAGTAAATTCTCTTTCACTTTCCTCAAATTAATCTTTGCCACTAACTTTTCATATTAATAAGCCTGGTATGTTTATGGCCTCTGTTTTGCATTTCTGTTCATAAACTAATCTTAAACCAATTTGGTTCATCATAAATCAATTCATAAACCAAATTACCGTGTGTGCAGAGCCTTATTCTGCCTCTGAACTGTTGACTTTGAGTAGCTGCTGTTCTGCATTGTTTGAATGTATTGACCAAGACTGTCAGCCATTTATGACACTAGAAGACTGTCAGACACATTGCTCAACCAGATCAGTTAGGAAAAAGAACAGTTTTTAGAAAAAGCTGAACAGATACAACTTGAGGAGCAAGAATTTGTTCACACTCACCTCGAAGTGGAGAAGACTCCTTCCAGGAGGAAGAGTCTAACTACCTATTGTAGGCTTTATTTACAAAATAATATTTAAAACAGTCCAAATACTTTAGCTTTTTCTATTGGCAAAGAAGTAAGCAAAGCTTCTGACAGCACTCTGCGTGAAATCCAGGAAAAAGTCAAATTGAGCTAAACATGGCAAAAGCAGTAGTTTTCTATTTGTCCTGAAGAAAAGTGTCAATGCTTCGTTCATATTAACCACCAAAAGAAAAATATAGTCACCTGTTTCTGTTGTCCTCACACCAAAAACAAAATCTTGAGAAGTCATTGCTAGCTGGTAGTCAATCATACCCTAAACTACAGATTCTGCTACATCCATTGCTTTCAGAAAATAATTACTTGGCACCCCTACGAATATGTAAAGCATAGTGACAGAATGGAAACAAGGGCGGAAAAAATGAAAACAGTACATGAGTTAGTTATATGAGCTATAATCCTTAGGAGGAATTATTTTCAGTCTGTAGCACCTGCAGTATCTTGCATTTGTAAATTTTCCATCATTGCACAAGATTTATATCTTGTTGAAGAACCTGATGCAAAATGATAAATGTTTTCTATCCCAGAATTCAGTCTGTCTTTTTTTTTTTTTCCCCCATCCTATAGTTTCCAAATTATTATTGAAGATTGTGTAAGACAAATGAGCAACGAACTGAATCAAATGAGAGGAAACGGGAATGCAGCAGCCAACAAGAACAGTGCGGCCATTGATGCCGAGATTGTGCTTCGGCCTCTCATGGATTTCCTGGACAAAACGTAAGTGTGCAGACAGGTTGGTGTGGCAGATTAGGAACTGGATGCTGCAGTCAGGCATACTTGGTTTTACCCTGAAGCATCATTTCATACCTAGAAACACTCTGTAGTATTTTAGTAATTGTAGCATTCACATGTGTGCAGAATACTATGCTTAACCTGTTTACTTATACTAAGTGATTTCTACACAAGCTGCTACACGTTTGCCTTTCTATTTCTTGTCATGCTTTGAGGCATTACAAAGGAGCTAGTATGCAGTCTTTCTTCCACAAGCTCTGCTATGAAGGAGATGGTACTGAACAGAAGTCAATTCCCTATACTGAAATTGTCTGGTATTTGTTCTAGGCTGGCACCCAGCATCCCCCTGCTTACTAACATGCACTTCTCTGTACCTAAAAGCCTGGTCACCATTAGAAATTTACAGAGCAGATCTATTTTTTCCAGTTGGTAAAAAACTGTATTTTGCAGTAGTCCTGCAAACACACTCTGGGCCCTGAAAGTAAGGGTATCTTATCTCCTCATTATCCCGCAGTGACAGGACCAGCTGTTCTGAAAAGCCTGAAAAATATTTAGCTGCTTTATCTATATGTCAGCCTTTTATTTCTCACCTATATATTTATCTGTCTAGTCCTATGTGTTAAGTTACAAGAAGAGTATGTGTTGCTTTCAAGCAGTATGGTTTTAAATTTTAATTAGCGTTCAAATGTTGACTCCTAGTACAAGTCTTAAAGAAAAGCCAAAAGTTTTTATACACTTACATGTGCTATCCTAAACTCATCGTTAAAAAAACTGGGTAATCTGACTTTTTCCTGTCAGGTTCAATTCCAAATTGCCCATTTCTCAAACCAGCCTTCATAGCGTCAGAGATTTAATTGAATAATGACATAACGGAAACAAAAAAAGGGGTTTTAAATTGTTGTGCAAATGGCAAATATTCCTCACCAGAGGAATGTTGAATGGAATTTTAGGAGATGCTAAACCCATGCACAGAAAATAAATATGTGAATTATTTTTTTTTTTTTAAATAAACAAAAATCTGCTAGAGAACATCCCCTTTCTTACAAATATATAACAGGATTATAAACATATCCTATTAATATGGTTTGGGGTTTAGTTATTTCTTAGTAATGCTTTTATTTATCTGCTTACTAAGAGTAGAAAGAGATGCTAGAAATTTGAATTGGCATATTTATGATGCAATATGTATAATGACTTTACAATAATCTTTTTTATTAGATAAAATTCTTTAAAATTCCCCATGTATGCATTTGCATGGTATTATTTTGAAATATTTTCTCCTGTGCCTGAAAACAGCAGCACTTTATTCATGACACTACTCATTCATTAGGATACATACAAGACGGTTTATGAATGTACTCTTTAATAAAATTTAAACAAATCTAAGTATATAGATCCTCCAAAAATTTAATTTTACCATTAGTAATAGATAGTATGATTGTGCAGACATGCCATTATATAGAAATAAATGCTTCCAAATTGTATCCCTGAATCTGCATTAGCTATCAACACCTAGTTCTACATCACAGTAGAAATATGACAGCAAGGAAGATGTTTGGGGTTATTTTAAGACATAAAAAAATTATATATTAAAACTTTAATTTAGGGGCTTGGGAGTGCTGAACAGTATCATCCATCAAACTTTATAACTCATCATTTTGCATTTTTAATATATATATCAGTAATATATACTGCAATAATTTGGATAGTGGAAATGTACATGATTTTATAATCTGCAAGTCTTTTTTTCTTTTAACTAGAAATATTTAATGATAATATTGCAAAATAACAAAGCCATTGAGAAGTCCTTATTGGTAGATGATTAAAACCATAATGGCCATTAAACTGAGCAGCACCTCTGAAGTCTTAATGCTAGTTTTGGAAACTGGTTTGTCTTTTGTTTTATTCCAGTTTAAGTGTCTCTGCAAAAATCTGTGAGAAGACAGTTCTGAAACGGGTTTTAAAAGAGCTATGGAAGTTAGTCTTGAACAAAATAGAAAAACAAATTGTGCTTCCACCACTGACTGACCAAACCGTAAGTGCCCCAGCAGTAGTTCACACGTTATAAAGGATTGTAATAATGTGCTTTATCAATTGTATGCCAAGGGGTCTGATACTATCCTTTTCTGTACCTTGACCAGAGGAATATACGTTGACTGTATGCAGTGTGTTGCTCTATAGTGTTTCAAAGTAGTGTAGCTAGGCTGGTCTTCTGTAGCTGGTGAGGAAGACCTTGCTCCTTCATACACCGCCTGCCCCAACTTGGAGCAGTTTTTATGACTGCAGCATAAAAGTAGTGAATTTGTAAAGCACTTTGTATGTGCTTTCGTATAAGAGCTTTTAAGTTTGATTTGTCTTGACTTCATCATGCGCAGTAACAGCAAGAGTGTTCCTCGCCTTTCCCAGTTGCACCAGAAATTCAACTGCTTCCATTTTCGCAGCTGCCAGAAAGCCAGGAAAATGCCCTATCCCATTTTCTAGTCCTGCTTGCTGTGCCATTCCTTATCTTGAGACAGCACTTAACACCAGGAAGCTCAAGCCAATCCAATTTTAGCTCTAAAGTTTGGGGGTATTTTAATAGCAGGCTTGATAGGGTTCCTTTTCGGGCAGGACTGCATTTACAGCCTGACAATAAGAGGGAATGAAACTGTAAGTTAACACAGAAAGTAGTGCTGCTGCACACAAGACCAGTGTGGGTGATTGCCTGACATGAACTCTGAGTGGTGACAGAGCTGAGGGCACCCATAAAACCTGATTCTAAGGATGAAAGAAAAAGTCTGGCTTGGAGTGCCTTTTTTTAATTGCTTTTTGCTTTTTTGAGCTATTGGGGTAACATAAACGTTAATTCCTCTCATTTTCAATCTTGCCTAGAATAAATTCCGCAACTTTATGACAAGTTAATCATGACGTTGCCGTAGTGTGCCTTCAGGCAACTTTACTATATACATCCTATTATATCAGTTAAACTGCTAAAAATCTATTCATCAGTATCTGTATGTTAAAGACATATCATTAAATCATATTATAATATATTAAAGATACATGAAAGAATATTGCTGGAGAAGCAAGAGGAAATCTAATAGAACATGTATAAATGGTGCTACGGTAGTAGTGACATAACCTGAGATATTAAAAATTCTAGAGTAGAGCTAATCACAAAATCATAGCCAGGACTCCATCCACTGAATTCATTCTTATTTACTATAATGCTTTTGTTTACAATGCTTAATTAGAAACAGACTCTCTTTCAATGAGTGACTGTGTCAAATTTATATTTCCAAGATTTTTAATTTACTTCTCAGACATTTTGGTGCAAATTTTATCTGCATTTAAATTGGGTAATTGCATTTCCCATCAGGTATCATGAGCATTCTGTTAGCTTTATGCAGGATCAGGTTTTACATCGATTCATGGAACATCATGTTTCAGAGTTAAGGGGGGTCTGTTGATTTTTTGTAATTGGTTGCCAAGAATACAGAATTATCTGTCAAAGAGTTAGTAATCCCGCTTGGAAAATAGCACAATATGTCTCAGTTAGTTAAGACAGTAAAACATTTTTTCAAACCTTTCCCCTCAAGAGTTTGAATGTAGAATTTTATTTAAAAAATACTAACAATATTTTAGTCTTTCAACCATAGTGAAAATAACCTTTGACCACCAGCTGAACAGAGATTTCAGTTCATCTGCTTGAATCTGCAGGCACCTCTGTTGTCCTTACTGATGCTCAGAAATCACACCAAGCAATAAGCTGACACTGATGTTATAGCCCATTTCAAAAAAGGTTATTCCAGTCATTAGTTTAGCAAGTTTGTACTTCATTAAGTTATGGGAGTACAACTGGAGTGCAAAACTTTCACATTTCAGGCAGAACACAAAGGGTGGTGAAGAAGCAGAGACAAGGAGCCCTCCTTCCCCCTCACCTAGTCTTCTGGATGGATATTAGATTAGTTAGTAGCTAAAGGTAGGAAGGCTTCTGTTTGTCAGCCAGTTACTGGTTAAAGGCAGAGGCTGCACCTATCGTTCAAGGCTCTTTAAGATAATTTCAAATGGCAACAGCTGGGATTTCTAAAGTTCTTTGCCCCGTTCTTCATAAACCTGAAATGATCCTGACTTCTCCACACCCACTTAAGAAATATGAGCCTCTGACTAGAAAATTGTCCACAGCATATTTTTCCATATTTTGCTCACCATTTTTATGGTAGAAGATGATACAATATCTTGAATATATAATCTGTAATGACTAAGGACCACGAAAAATAGTTGGCAGGTATGGTGAAAGGTGTATAGCTTGTTGCATTTGTTTTGCTACTTCTATTTACCATTGAACAATTAAACAAAATCAAGAAAAAGTAGAATACTGTAAAAGAGATGTTTCCCTTTTGTAGCCTTGAGTATTACCTTCTTTCTGAGGGTAAGAGGCATAGACATTCAGAAGCAGGGTTTATTTTTTACTTTTCATATTTATCTTGCCATTCTCACTACTAATAAATAATGAATATTTAAGCTGCAGTTCCATATTACATCTTTTGCAATTCAATCATGCAGAAGCAAAGTTATTTCTGCAAACTGAAACCTTTTGGAACAGAAAGACTAATGAAAAAATATTCTGTATTGTGTTATGTAAGTTATGTAAGTATGTAAAACTCAAATTTTATTTTTTCTGAAATCCAGATATTCAGAACTCTGCCTTGCTGAGCTGCCAAGTAACTGCACTAGTAATATTTCTTGGAGTAATTCTGATTAAAAATGTAAGCATGGTATTATAACAGGATTCTGTTTGTCCAAGACAAACCTGTAGGTATTGGCCTTATTATGATGTCAGGATTTGGCTATTGTAAAATATTGGTGTAACTTCGTAATACTTTGGTATCTTTTCTTTAAAACTTTGGCTTTGGCTTACCAGCACGCCGTTATGCTGTGTGTTACTCAACTGAGTTTTCACTGTAAACAGGTTCCTCAGGGTTGCTCACTTCGCCCTATGGTTATTTACATTCTCATAGCACCTGAGAGCTATGATAAGGGACAAAACAATCTCATTGACACACTGTATAAGAATAATCACAGCATCAGCTTAAAAGTATTAAATATAAAATGAGAGAGCAGACAGGAGCACACGAATCCACTGTCAACTGCTATGCAATATGTGTATCAAGTATGGGGTACCGGAGGGAATCATGCCGCAGGCATTAAAATACTTGGTCTTATCAACTGAATGAAAATATCTCTTATGTGTAATTGAAATTTTCATTTTGCTTTGCAAAACAGTGATTTTGGCTAGTGTCCTAGCAGAAAATAAGATCATGTTGACATAAAAAGCAAACATGCTATATAGTGAGTCTGTTTCCTGAATTTTCAATGTGATTACAGGGGCCCCAGATGATATTCAGTGCAGCCAAAGATCTTGGACAACTCTCAAAACTCAAGGTAATGGAGCCAAATGAAGCTGTGAATGACTTGTTCTAATGATAAATAAAAAAAGAAGAAATTTTAGTGACTGTGAGGCCAAGCCTCGTGCTTATTTACTATAGTAAAAATTAAATATGGCAGTGAGTATTCACAGGTGAGTAATGATTTTACAGTCTCATCAAAACCAAATTCAGGATAAAAGACTGCATGGCTGTATGGTAAAGTGATCACTAGATGGATCAAGAAGATATCATTCCCATATTGCACAATTAGGCCTTATAAGCATTGAACATCACAAAAAAATAAATTATGACATCTTTGTGTTGCCCTCTGCAACTGGTTCTGAAAAAAACTCTAGGGTGAGAATACTAGTCATTTTTTTCTGCGTATTATTTATGGTGTGCATTGAAACATAGCATGTACCTCTAGAGTAAACTCATCAGCACTACATTACAGAAGTCTATAATACACTTGTTGGAGAGCTCAGGCGCCTGAAACTGATGTCAGTTGTTTGCCAATCAATTTTGCCATTAGGGTTTCAGATTTGGGCAGAAATGTGGTAATTCATGCTTCTATGAATTGCTCCTTTTGCTAGAGGAGTTAAAATGTTGCTTAAATAAATCACAGGATGCTTATTTTAGACAAAGATTTGACAGGAGTATAGTCGCTTTTTGACTAACTTATGTTCTAATCACCCCCCCCCCCCTTTTTTTTTTGTAATGTGCAGCATTAACAAATAATCCTTAGACTCTCAGGTTTATTAATAAAATTAATTATTTCAGTATCATTCTAATATAATTATTTAAGCTTAAAATTTATTTTTTTCTCTGCACCCCAGAACAGAGAATTAATACATCCTAAGGAAAGAAGTAATGCTACACAGATGTTTAGTGTTAAACTTTGGTTCTTTTTCTCTCCAGTCTCTGTTTTCAGAAAACAACATGATTGCTCTAGGTTATAATTTGTTGTAAAAGAAGTCTGAATTTGAATTAATTCCTATTAATCACAGGGACTTGGGGAGCATTTGGAGGTTTTGGGCTTTATTTGTTTTTCAGGCCACAATACTGTCTGTCTTTCAAAATCACGTGCATTGTTGACTTGCTTTGCAGGACCATGTGATTCGAGAGGAAGCCAGAAGCCTGACCCTGAGGCAATGTGCAATAATGGAAGTAGCACTAGCTACTATAAAGGTACAGCTTTACGTAGTTTTCTGTTCTGTGCTGGAATGACCAAGAGTATGGTTGACATAAACAGATTCTAATATAGAATGGTCCCTTAGAATCATAAGGATCCCTTTAATAAGTCAAGAACCATTTGATCCTGAGCTACTTGTATTGACTTGAAAGCAAATGTCTAACAGTCTGATTGCAGAGAAGTTAGGAAAACTATTCTACTAGTTGTAGACAGAACATGTTCTCTTAAAGGAATTGGTAGCCAAAGTCCATGATTCTTTTGTTCCTTTAGAGTTAGTGTAGCTGAAGCACCTGGGCTAAAACCCTTACTATGTTGCAGCACAGCCTCTTTTTCTCCCACGGAGGAGACAGCCTAAGAAGCATGGTTATTTCTAGATGCACATTCCCACAAACGTGACACATTTTCTATAGCACACCAGAAAATGGGGCTTTTAATGCCAGGCATTACTGTGCACTATTTTAAATTCAATGTTGAATTTATCAGCTTTTTAGTTTGGAATTCACCACCTAATTTACTGTCACTCCTAAATAATCTGATTAATTTAAAATTGCTCTTTAATTATTCTACACATTGGTCCCTTTTCAGTGCAAACAAAAAATCATATTAGTCACACACCTATTAAAACCACTTCTGAAAAATTCATTTTATGCATTACCAGCTCCTTATTAATATAGATATTGGTAATGCATAAAACTACTTTAGAAAAATCTTAGCATTGCAGTAAATGTTTTACATTAGATTTCTAAAGGACCCATATTAGAGACAATCCATCCAACGTTACCTGGTGCTAATCTCCTTACTAGAAATACAAATAAATTTATTGGTAATTGATAAAGTAACTCTAGGATTTGACCTGTCTGGGAGGATGAAAGGATCAGGCCACAAGCCAGATGAAATGTTCTGAAAACTTTGTTTTCACTTCCACTTGTTTTATTGTTATTGCATTATGATCCTAAATGTAGAAGTACAGAGATTAACAAACTCCTTTTTGGTATTATTTTTTTGTTGTGGGGTGTTTTTTTTATACCAAACTGGAGACTTTGATACAGTCTCCACAGACCGGGTTTCTGAAGTCAAAAGAAGCCATTAAGGGATATTATTTAATGTACTAATCAGTCTTTTTCACATTGGCCTGGATCTTTATTTGGTGTAAATAACTTGAAAGCAATCAATTTATAGAATTACAGCATATTTTCATGTCTGCTGCTGAAGAAACAGCACATCAGGAAGGTAAGGAGGCAGCTACTTAAGTATAAAATTGAAGATATAAAAAGAGGACACATTCGTGATCAAGTCTTATGCAACAAAATAGTGTCTCAAAAGACAAGAACAAAGTATCAGAGAAGACACCCGCTTGCCATTTTTTGTATTTGCAGTGGAATTGGCATTTCTTTCAGAAATAAAAATAATATTTGGGGATATTTTGTGGAAACAGAAATGGAATAAAATGCTGAAATAATACGTGCTCCCAAATTAAGCCCTGTGGAGTCCTCAGTTCAGTATGTGAATCTAATTATTTTCCTTTCGAAGCATTTGTTCTAAATAAATAAAAGTAGGGGAAAATGTAAATTCTAACCTTGCCTGAATTTCCAGTGCTTAAACTCTTAAGAGTCATAGGCAGATATTAAATAGACATTACTAACCAAAAGTCTAGAATTGGAGAATGATAGAAATAGGGAAAATCCTCTTTTAATTCCATATTCTTATCTCTGTGCGCTACATTCATAAACAGAGCAAGATAATGCTTTCTGAAAAACATTGTAAGGCAATCACATGACATAACCTGCTTACTGTACTTAGTACATGATATGGCAAAATCTTTTTTTCCAAAATACTAAGCAAATAGCCTTGATCATGCAGAAATTGGTCTTACACTATTAGAAAGTGAACAAAGACAAACCTTGTGAGTTAACTCAAGAAAAAGGCTGCTATGTTGTTTTAGGAATGCAGTTTGTAAGTTTAATGATAAAAATCTACAATTTTTTGGTAATGTTACATAAATATGGTTCAAAAACAACAACAAAAAAAATGGTGGCCCAAATAAGAAGAATGGTAAAAATGGGATATGGTATCTGTTAAAATATTAAGTAATTGATTATTGTAAAAAGGAAGGGATTGTGTGGAGGAGTACCTCTGTGCTTGCAGTCTTTTTTTGTTTTCCCTTTTATTGATCTATTTTTAGTACCAAAATTAATTCACTAAGCAACTTAGAATTTAAGAGGTGATGGTGTTATTAATGTTTTGAAGAACATAAAGGAATAAACTTTCATCTTAAATGTATATAGCATATCATTGGTCTTTCTACGATGTAAAAAGAACCTTAGCAATTTATATTATTATTTTTAGCTTAATTTGCTATTTACTGTTAGAAGAAATGTCCTTCTGGCCTCAGTTACCTCAAACTGAGTTATCTCATTATCTCAGCCCAGAGATAATTCATTGATCACATTCATAATAATATTAATAATAATGTTCTAGTTTCCATTTTTGTCTTTGCAAGCACTATAAACCCAGAGGCACTCTAGGAAGTGAAACTACCACCCAGTATGACTTGTGTGGCATTTGTCAAGTTTTGGCTGGGACTGCAGTGGCTACAGCATTGATTTCCACATGTTTGACATCATGCACTTGTATCTGTACCTTGCCTATGTCAGTGACTTTCAAGCCTCTTTTTGTCACCTATAAACCTTGAAGCCCCTCAGCCTGGAGCATGAGTTGCAAGTGAACTATTTTAAGGTTTACATCTCCAAAGAACAGGGTATTAGGTGTCCAACTGAATCTGTAATACTCTGTTTATTCATTATTTTTCTGCATTTTATTCCATACAAGAATATGTTCCTATTAGTGGTTTTGCATGCAAAACTTACCATTTATGGGCAAAAGCAAAAAAACATAAAAACTCAGGAATATTAGGGTCGGCTGTCCTTGTTCCTTTACATGCCTGTTATCTTTCATGGAGCTTTTAGTCCTTTGCAGCTGCTGCTGCAGATATTTTATTGCAAGACACAACTAAAAAAAAAATGTAGTAGTTTTCACAATAGCAGGAAATATTAGCAGATTTTAGCACTTACTTATAAATCGATTAAGATCATGGGTGAAATCATGAATATACTTTCAAACAATTAAGAGAGATTTTTGGAAACATATAGTATGAAATAATTCACTTGGAAAGTTACAAATTTAACATAAGTATGCAATGATGAAAAGATAAAGGTAATTAAGTTGGATCCTCTTAAACTGAAAACTAACTGCCCACACAGGATTAAAACAATGTAAAAATTTTCAGCCTGGTTACTTCAGATACTTTGTTTAGCTCCTACTGTTATTTTTCCCCTTAATGATCAGTAGCCATCAACACAGAAATGTAAATAATGACTTTGTTATGAAAAATACGTTTCTGTTCCATCTCCTGCAAAAATCTCAAGAATCAGAAGGTGAAATATGTAGACTAACATGCAATGGACATGTGTGGACTGCAGGTCTGCTTTGTCACAGATATGCTTGAGATCAAGTATTTTGTATATATGACTGAAATGTATATATTACATATATTCCTTTGGCAACACTCCAAAAATGTAGGGAGATTAGATTCTACTTAACAGCTCCCAACACGCCCTGTATTGAGTTGACTAGTATTTCATGTCATCAAGTAGTCACAGTGTTTTCCTGAAAAACCTTGTTTGCTTTTACTAATTAGCCACTGGGAGCTTTGTACATTGATCTTGAGACCTAGAACTGAAATATAGATTGCAAAATGCTTAAACAAAACATTGGTTTAAAATTTGTTTAGCCTATATATATATATATATCCTTTACATGTGCTGTAAACCATGCCTTGATTTTAGAGAAATTTTTGTTAGGTATAATTAAAACAGATTCCACTCTCCACAACCTAAAAGAACCCTGCAAATACACATATATCCAGTTTTGATATATAAATACTTGAGATCATGAAGACCAAAATGAAAATTTTGCATATTTTTTTCTCCCAAAAGGCTTAAATTTTTACCTTTGGAAAGAAGCTGTGTAGTAGACGCTGACAGTTATGTCACCTGCTGTAATCATAAATCTAGCTACATATGCCAGGTGTTATTTTTTTAAAGTTTGTGCAAGAATTTTACTTAAAATTGTATGTTTGTAACTGAGGCCTTTCAGATAATGTGCCTCTCTGAATGACAATATTTTTTTTTTCATCTTAGCAATACTTCCATGCTGGAGGAAGTGGGCTGAAAAAGAATTTCCTGGAAAAGAGCCCAGACCTACAGTCCCTGAGATATGCTCTTAGCCTTTACACACAAACTACAGACGCTTTGATAAAGAAGTTTATACACACTCAGACATCTCAAAGTAAGTGATCTGTAAAAAAGGTATAATTATGTCAAATTATATTTTAAATGTTTTAAATGATTGGTTGCCAGTCATTTTCTCCCAACACTGTGGTATTTTAGAGTTTATTGTCACAAACTTGCCCATGTGATGTTATCCCATATCAACTGCTGTTGTCAATCAAGGGAGCTTACCTGAGGGAAGTGCATTTATCAGCTTGTCACTTTACAGGAAGAATAGGTCCCATAGCTCTATCTGAACGCTGAGTATCAGGGTTATTTATGGGAGCACTCCAACACAGACAGGGTTGTAGAAGCCATACCAGAGGGTCTATTATAACTGCAGAAACAGAGTAAATTTGTTAAGTACATTGGCAGCTCTAGATACTTTCAGAGATGGAGAATATTAATTACTAATCACAGATAACTGTAAAAAGCATGACCTATATACATTAAGGTTTTCTTCTGTGATTAAGAACAATAAATTGTGAGCAACACGTCCTTAATGTAGCACATTGATTCCCCATTACAGAACCCACACTTTTAGCAAGTCATCGATGGATTCAAAAGGAATAGAAGGTTTCTGTAGGCTAAAATACAGCATTATTTTCCCTGTCTGGATTTTTTTCCTTTGTACATTTCAGAATTCAGACTCAAAACCATCCTGCTGAAAATGTCACATAATTTTTTTGCCCGCTTACCAAAATTCAAGATTTTGATACTTTCCCAAAAGCAAACCAAGACAGAGAACATGCAAGGATATGATATTAGATGTTTTTTGAATCTGGATGTCAGCAACACCGAAGCCACTTTTTGCAGCTCTAATTTTGGTGTATCCCAGCAAAAAAAACTGAAATGCAGAGTCCCCTTCTATACCATTCATTAATAGTGTATTTCAGAAGAGGACTTTCCATGGTTTCAGTAAGAGGGCAAGAGTTCATGGTTATACTTTCAGGCAAAGATTCCGTCTGTTTCCAAAAAGAAGCTACTCCTTACCTTTTTTTTTAATCAGTCTAGGACAGTGTTTTTATACCTCTACAGTACATACAGGAATGCTTTTATATGTCTAATGTGCATTATATTCCAAGCTGAATATTTTTCCTCATTCTAGAAGCTGCAGATTTTTGCATAATAGTAACTTTACTAGTTTTCTTTTGCATGTAATGAGCATTTGTAAAAATGGCCTGTCTGCCACTTAATATCTTTGGGAAGGAATATGATTTGCTGATCTATAAAGAATTACCCTGCTCCCACTCATGAGAATCAGAGAAGATTTAATTAGGTAGCTAAGCTGTAAATCAATTGCTTTTACCTCTGAAGTACAATATGTTACTTGCAGTATAAAAAGCATGAAACATGAGTTTTGCAGCTTGCCCCAAGATTAATTTCAAGGAATGATTTCCTAGGCAGTTTTCATATAAGACTGGGGATCTCTGTTAATAATTCATGTATTACAAGTGAGAAAATTGCTATAAAACTCTAATATATAAGGAATAGATTCTTTTTCCCCCTCTCAAAGAAGATTAACATTATGAATTTAGGCAGAAAATTATCAATAACTAGCATTTTTGGCTTTTTCTTATGCATACTTTCATTGTAACTTCAGGAGAAAAAATTATCCAGGTTGTAGCCATAAGCAGAAATCTTTTGTAAATCTTGAACCACAAACTTGAATTTTCTGTATTTCATCATGACTTCAGCCTGAGGTCTGTGTTCATTTCTGTGCACACATTAGCATGCCTATATTTGCACACCAGTGTTATCAGAAGTGTAGCCACTGGGAATGAAAGCTAAGGAAAAGTGACTCATAGCTTTTCATCATACTTTAATGTCTTATTTAAAAGAACTGAAAAACTTACCTATTACAACCTCCAGTCTCACAATTGTAGCTGTATAATTAGCATCTACTTAAAATGACCCTGTTTTCAAATCAGAAACTTTCTCTGAAGTGTAATTAGATTTATACCTGCCCTCATATTTGTGCAGGTAACCAATCCATAATCAATAGACAGTTGGATGTAATTAAACTCAAAGCAATGGAAAAAAAGACTTTTAAATCTCAACCATACAGTAAAGTTAGCACTGCCAAGAACCATTTTGTGGAGCAGGTCACTTTTAGAGTCTCTAAAATGGACATTGATTCTGAAAAACCTGAGGGCAGTTTAGTGAAGTGCATTTCAAAGCCTGAGTAACTGGTACCTTACACACTGTATGGTCACTGAGATTTCTGCAAAGAGCATATAAAGCAGCTAAGTGAGAATCTCATAGCAACAGTACACCATTACCAAACAGATCCCCTGAGGTTCAGGTCTGATTAATTCTGTGTCCTTTGGACTTGTGTCAGCTGTAAATTGTCAGGTTTAGATTGCACACCACTAATACTATACATTCACTTGTACTGTAAAAGTGATCTTTTTTGTCCTCTAAATTCAGCTGAAGGATAAGATTTTTGCATACATTCAGACTATAATACGGATTGTTTTCAACATCTTTTGCGACTAAACAATTGTTTGTGCACACTACACTTGTGCCATCCATGAATCAGTTGTGAAATAGTAACGCACTGCCATGCCTGACCTATAAAACCCTGCTCAGTTGCAGGGACTTGGTGGTTCAGTGCTGTATGGCTAGAAGGAAGCACAGAATATCATCAAGGAAAACTCAAAGGTTTCTGCAAAAGACATATATTTGTACATCAATGTACATATATATTTATGTATATTTATGCAAATTGTCAACCTACAACTCTAGACAAGGTGGTCACATTTCAGTTCAGGCAGGACAAGCCAATTTTAACTAAATTGTGCTAAATTCAACCACATTTTTGCAATCAAGACAAAACAATAACAGCCAAAGAATAAACTCTTTACTATATTTCTACTTTTCAGAAGAAAAGGAACAGACTCAAAACACTGAAGTAAAACTACCTTTGTATCTACTGGCCTATTGATCAAACTTTCCTACTCTATGGAATATTTGACTTACTGTTATTTAAAGCTCAGACCAATCCTGGTGATGCTTCTCGAAATTTGTTCCTAAAAAAGGAGAAAATTTTCAGCCCACCAGATACCTTTTTATTGAATTGAGTTATACCTTCACCTTTTAGAGTACTTAAGTTTTGTCCAAATGTTATTAGAGTTGATGCTAACCCAAATGTAAACATTCACAACACAAGCTATAGTTTATGAAATTACTGAAGGTTTGCTAAACTAAACCACAGCCATAAATCTTCTTTCTAATTTTGATATCCTTTAAATTATTTTGGTTTTAGTAAACTACGTAAAAAGACAGCATCTCAAACATTACAGTGTCCTGAATTTGCTGTCATTTATTACCAGTAATTTCTCCAAAGTAAATGTCACTGTTGCATCTAAAATGGTTACTTACTGGAAATAGAAAAATATTTTTTCTTATAAACTTACAGCAGCTTAGTTTTATAAACCTCATTAGAGAATGCTAGTTACTGTAAGGTATACAACATAGCAATCCATAGCGGCAGGACTGCAATATATTTTTTAGCTTGACTTTAAAGAGTTTGTATTACTTAAGCAGAAAAATCAATACTCATCTAACAACATGGAGCTCATACTACAACCCCTACTTGTGTGTTTAAACGGCTGCAAAAAAGGCTATTCTTTCACATCAGCTGATTTGTACCAAATATCTTCATTCTTATGCTGGGCAATTGAAAGCTAAAAGGGGAAGAAGCATCTGAAAACACGTTAATAAGCAGAATTAAAAATATTCACCTAATGAGAATGACTAACTATGACAGTAACATCATACTCATCTTCTGAAGCCACCAACATAGGGAAGTTACATGATCAAAAATGAAGATAAATTATTTTCAGCTGCCAAGCCAAAATTCAATTCTGTATTCCTTTGCAACCTGTAATGGTACAAGGCAAAGCAGAACCTCACTGTCTTCTATCTTCTTGAATCAGATTCAAGTACTAAACTAACAGTTAACAGAAAATAGGAAACATGCTAAAGTCTGGGTAAGCAGATAGATGACATCAGACTATAGAAAACAAAAATCGTTTAGCAGCTTTTATAAGTGAAAAAACAAAGGTTTTTTTCTGCTCTTTTGTGTGTCAGAAGTGTCATATTTTGAAAGCTCTACCTGTATTCTATCAGAATACAGGTATATTCCTCAAGAAATAATCCCTGCTTCACCCACTGCAGTTTCAAACTGAGATCACAATCGTGTGTTACACAGCCTTATTTCATGAAAGAAAAAAACCAGACCTGCTTTATAAACTGCAGAAATCACCATACATTTCCAAGGAATGTATAGTAATAAACAACAGAAAATACAAGAACAATGAAGAAACTTGCAGAATTACAATTAATAGGAGTGTTCTAGCATATATGTTAATATCAAAACAAATGCATTCAGAATAGTGGCAGAAAATAAATATTTTAAAAGTTCACATATAAAAACCCCCAGACTGCTGGTGAAGTGTAAGGTCTTTACAGAACATTCACCTAAGAGGATATCACAATGGAAAATTCCTTTTGTTACTCTTTAAATGAAACAACAAAGCACCTAAATTAAGTTGTATATTACAGTTTCTCTTAAGTCTTCAAGAAAATGAACACAAGCTCCTCTTATCCATCAGTTAGATGACATCGGTTTTGAAAAATAACAATGGTATTAGTAGAGCATTCACTACATATATAAACCTCTTAATATTAGAGGCTATACTTGCCTGTATGTTGCCTGGTTAAAATACTGGACTGTGTGTATATATATATACACACATACATATGGATGGATGGATGATGCTAACAGGATATTCACCTCCCACATCAAAGCTGGCTCATCCCTGGTTTCTTACTATATAGACATACAAGTGGCTACAGATGTTGGAGGGTCTCACTGGGGTTGTGCAATTGCCAGCCCTCATGCGAAGCACGGCATACACCAGACAGAGATGAAGGGGAAGGTCTTCACTGGGGATTCCACCCTGAAACTCAAACCAGTACTATCTACTCACAACATAATATTCTGCTCTGATATCACTCTGTCTGACATTACAGAAAATCAAATAGGACAAAATGTATTTTGATAGTGTGGCTTTGTACAATTGAGAGGTTTACACATGCTGCAGAATCTTCTGTCAATACCTTCACATCAAGTGATCCTTAAGATAAATGATACACGTTTTCTAATCAAATACAAACAATTTAGCTTTAACTTACCCTTTGTAGAAATAAAAATGCTAAAACATGCACTCAAGATTTTCCTCTAAATTATAGAGCCTCCAGGTCCTGTGAAAAAGAACTTGATTAGTCACCCTGATCTTTTCTTTTCTAATAAATTAACCCCAGACAAATATACATGTATTTTATTGGCATCGTTAATCAGAAGATGATAAATGTATGTCTGAGTAAGATTGTTGATTCCATAGCTTGTGTAATTCTGGAGCATTGGGACTGTGAAAGCTTGAATGTTTCTTCAACTTTTTCATTCCTTTGTCCTGTATAGAAAATAAGGTGAAAGCATAGGTGCCGTATTTAAATAAATGGTCAGATTTATGCCGAAGCAGCTAGCTAGCGAATGGGATAGGATAGGGTTACCAGAGGGCAACATTGCCACTTCAGCTGGTTTTATTGCCTGGCTCACAGTGCTTAGTGAGCTTTTCCTAAGTCTCAAGTAATAAAATCGTGTCACGCATGACGATTAGTTTGCAGGTAGCTGTTTTTCTTTTAAACTAGATTTCTAATCCTCAGAGAGATAGAAGGTCTCAAAATCCCAAATCCTAAAAGACAGAATTAAAAAAATAAAGAAGAAAAAATGTAAACCTCCATAGATCTACAAACTTTTAATAAAGTTATAAAGATTGTTTCAGAGCCTAGCTTGTTATATTTGACTACTTCAGGGCAAAAATACTGCAAAAGTCACCACTTGCAACAACTTTTGTGAGTACCTGGATGAGAGAGGGAGAAAGTCAAGTCACTACAAAAGTCCAGGAAGGACTTTAGAAGGACATCTAGCCCCCAGAACTATAAAAATATATTAACCCTAGACATTAGAAGGAGGCAGTGTAGACATACAGAGAGGCTTAATCAGGTAAGTGTAAAGTAAAATGAAAGGCTGGGAAAACTCAGTAAGAAAGAATCACTTCCATTTGGTATGGAAGTTGGGGAATCGGAGACCTGAAGTAGGGCAGAAAGGAGCAGCGTGCGTAATCTAGAGTTGATTATAGAACCATGCCAACTAGAAGAAGAGAAATACCAAACACCAACATGGTAATATAAATCTAAGGCATGAGCAAATTATGAAATTCCAAGGTGAACAAAAAGAAAACCAAATCACCGTCAAATCTCATCTTACCTTTCTATTATTGTTATATAAGCACTGGTTGGTTCAGTACAAAACATATTAGTATTTAAAGTCAGATGGGTGTTTGGTAAATGTCAGATTCCTTTTCTGTTTAACGAAGCACTCTCTTTGCATAAAAGAAAATAATTAATTCATGTTTACCTTCTCAACCTAGGGGTCATTTGTGCCCATCAATTAAATGTAAAGAATCATGAATGTATGGAAAACCGGAATATAATTGTGTGAAGAAAAAATATATATAGTAAATTCAAGTAAAGGCCTTCTGACAATATATATATATATTCAATAGATTCAGACATTTAGTGCTTTCATTTCTAAGCAAATAATAGACTATTATGTTGTAATAACTGCAGATAGTATAAAAAGCCTTTCAGATACAAATTAGGAGCTCTGCTTTCAAACACCTGAGAACAGACACTGATCTCTTTTGGACACTGTGTAGACTGCTTAATACATTCCAGCTTCCAGAAATTGAATCAATTCTCTCCTCAGAGATCCATAACATCTTGCATCAGGAGGGGGATACAGTATATTTCTGAGTTTTCTGGAACCTGAACTGAAGACCATAAACCCAGAGCCACATGGGGCTTTGGACACCCAGCTGCTGGTTTTGGTGACAATGTCCAACCCTTATTTTCTATTTAGTGTTGCCTGAATTTCCAAAAAGCTCCACTTTTGACTGTGCCTCCTTGTCTCATATCTCTACTTTGTCTCCTATGTATACACTCTGACAACTTAACCACATACTTAAGGCTAAACAGATCTATAAACTGGACAGAAGGTAGAGGAAGAAAACAATCCACTTTAACAGTCAAGATTTCTTTTTTTTTAATAAAACAATTTCTTGAATAATTCTGAATAAACCACAATTTTTCCAAACTTTGTGAATGCAACGCAAGTTTGGGGAAAGGGTTACAGAGACAATGGAAGGTACGAGAACATCTGCATATTGTCCTCCTAGATATTTTGCAAAAAAGTTAGTCTTACTTTTACAATATCACTGTAGAGTTAAAATTGTCCCTGCAAGCATCACTAAGCAAGAATGGATACCACACAGACTACAATCACTTTGACAACTAATGCTTCTAGAGCTCAAGAGTTAAAAAAAAATCAAGACAAGAAAAACCATTTAAATCTGTTGTTATTGAAAGCTGTAATTGTTATTGGATGAAAAAAGAATATGTCCCTGGCTGAAGAGCAATAAAAACATTCCGTTATTATCCTCTTTTGCTACTTTGCAGCATAAGAAGAATCCTTGTTTTGCAAGCACGTCCTCAATCTATTGCTCATTCTCTGACACACAGTTTACTACTCTTTTATTCTTTATCTTGTGAGAAACAGGCCCTCAAATAAAGCCTTTAAGGATTTTACATGCAACTACTAGCAGGAAGATACAATGAATGCCAAAAGATCTTTAAAGCAGTTTGAATAGAAAGAATTGCTATCATAAGGCATAACATAATATAATTGATGCTCCACATCATGAAATGATATGTTAACCTAGGATTACACAACCATTTTCAAACTCTGTACTACAGGCTGTGTATTTTCCTGTGTTAAAATGCTGTTATTGAAAATGGTCAACCAAGCCTATGTCGCCCAAAATAAAAACAGGGGAATTGTGGATAACTGACTAGCTGAAAAGGGTCACATAGACATAGTCCAGCTGGCTGGACAAAAATGCACATTGCTCTCAGCTTATCTGAAGTAAAGCAAAAATAACTGTCTTTGGCTGTTCTTGTTACACAATAACAGGAAGATTTTGGTGGGAAAAGAATGTTGCAGGTGGGAACCGATAACTACAGAAGAGAAACTAGGGGCAGGCTTGGTATTTAGGCAACTAACCAATAATGAGCTTAACTTTTGTAATATGTATGAGCTAATTATAAGAAGGCATAAAAGGTGACTGTAAGAGACAATAAAGGAAGTCTGCTGATCACTCATATTGAGCGATGATGAGAGAGAAGGCTGGTATGGCTGAGTGCACGGACAGATTTTTCTCTTAGGGTTCAGTACCACATATTTCTGTCTGACTTTTTTAAACCATCAAATTATTTATTTTCATTGCTTAGTTTTGAAGGCTGCTATATTTCGCTTTCATATAGCTACCACATTTTGCTATACTGAACTGTAAAAAGAAGAGATTGCAAGATTGATGACAACATTTATCTAAACACAATACCAGATAACAACTAATTCTGTTAACAGATAGGTCAAGCAATACCTTTTCAGACACAGCAATTTTATCTTCCATAAATACTTCTGTATGACAATTTGCATCATTATATAAACTTTCCTATTTTTATATTAGAATATACAAATAGTGCAAACTGGTTTTAGTTTGCTATCTTAAATATTCCTAGCAGCATAACTGGGGTGGTTGGAAAGGCAGAGCTCAGACCTATGAACGGTCCAATGATCAGCTCAGCTTCTCAGATGTGTTGTGCCACTTTTTGAGGTCCATGCTGCATACCAATGCTCCTAGTAGCCCCACAAACAACCTGCTCTTAACATTTTCCTTTTTAATTTTCTTTTCCTCAAGAAATAACAAAAGCATCCCAGTTTCAAAGTCCCAACTCCCAGAGCAGCTGGAAAGTATACTCCATTAGAGGTCTCAATGTCTCAAATTCTATTCTTAAATTTTATGCTAGCTCATTTTCTGTGCATCCCATTTATTTCTGCTGGGTTCTTTTTTCATGCAAACCTAGTAGTTATTTTCTAAAGTCCTCCTGATTGATGGGAAAACTTTTTCAAAACTTTCTGCTGCTAAAGGATTGAGCAGGACAAAGGACCCCTTTCACAGAAATGTACTTTGTGCACAATCACAGACTGATTCAGGAGAAGTCCCTTGCATTTAGCAGGAGTATTATGCTAGAGAATATAGGGAGTTTCTGATTTATTTTTACAAAATATTAATGACTCATTTTCGATTTGTATTTTCTGCTATTTTCTCTACAAGTCCACCTCCAAAAGTACCTACCTACTTAAGAATAGAAGACAGAAGAATGAGTTTCTGAGTGCACATGTAGCCAAGATGATTACCATGACTAAGAAACTTTTGAGTAGGTCCTTGTTCAAAAATGGCTCCCTTCTGTCAAGATCACTGGGGCTGCAACAACTATCACACTGATAACATTTCAGATGCTAAATAAGGGAGAAATCAAAATCTAGCTTTTTAGACTTTTTGTCCACTGAGAAACAAGCACCTTTGGCCAGCGGAAATATATTTTCTCCTTTACTATTTGTTGTACTATGGCTGCAAAAGAATGCAGTTTAAATGCAGGTGATCACTTTAAAACCCACCTATGAGAGTATGGTGTATTTTGATTCATATAAATAACCTAACAAATAAAATCTAAAGCAGAGTTTAGAGTAGAGATAGTAATAGTTAAGCAACCATAAGGTTTTTCAAAAACACAGCAGAATTATTTGTGCTTGTTAACCTTCTAATTAGTTACATTACAGTACTAAAGAAAGAAAAGTGCAATCTGTCAGTTAAATTGTCTTCTGAAATGTGGTAGGATAAATAGACCTTTCCACAGTGCAATCACAATCACTAACTCCTGCTGTGACTTCACAAGAATTAGTAGCAAGAAAGAAAACAAACCAGCAGAAATAGACAGATCAGGGGATCTTATGAATGTATGCAAATATCTTAAGGGTGGGTGTCAGGAGGATTCTTTTCAGTGGTGCTCAGCAACAGGACAAGGGCAATGAGCACAAACTGAAACATAGGAGGTTCCTTCTGAATATGAGGAAGAACATCTTTCCCTTGAAGGTGGCTGAGCCCTGGAACAGGCTGCCAGAGAAGCTGTGGAGTCTCCTCTGGAGAAATCCAAAACCCACCTGGATGTGACTCTGTGCAACCTGCTCGAGGTGATCCTGCTTTAGCAGGGGGTTGGGTCAGATGATCTCCAGAGATGCCTTCCAAGCCTGACCATCCTGTGATTCTGAGATCAGAGACTTTAAAAAGAAGTGCTGTAGTTCTTAATGTTGACAAAAGCTGCTATAAGAAAACACTGAATGTCCAAGAATTGTGTCTCTAGTTTGTTCAGCAGGTCAGAGAGAGATAAATGCAAGATGGATGGGGTGGTAACAGAAAGAAACCAAGCCTATATTCCAGACTCCACTAGAGTCTAGAACAGAAATTGTCTCTGCTGGCTGAGACATTCTGCTGCAGGAGTTTTCCTCAGCAATAGTGAAATGTAGGATCATTTTAATGTCAGCTGTCTGTGTGATGTTTTACACAGATTTCTTTATAACTTATCAAACAGTGCTATACATACAGGACTAATCCCACTATATATTTGCAATATGGCTTAGAGCACTGTTGTGAATTATGGGCTACTAGGAAAAGGAAAGAAAAAGATCAGTTAGGAGACCTTTGCAAGGATATACTTTGCATAGTTAATAAGTTGGAGAGCCAGAGCAAGACTTATCTTGCAGATTCATAAATTTTGTCTTGGTGAGATCTAATGCATCACTATTACAGGTTAACATAGCATGCTCCATTGTTACCATCACCCACAAGATGCTGCATAAGCTATCAAATGAAAACGCTAATTGTTTTCTTTTAAAACATTCCTGATTTCTCTTAAAAAACCCTAAACCAAAACATCTTTTAAGTAATTGATTTTTCAGTGAAATTCAGGATCAGCCTGACTCACCTTCCACTGTAGTAAGTGGTAAATTTTTATTAATTTTGATTGGAAGAGAGTTTGAGAACTTCTCTTACACTCTCTCAGTACATTCAGTTTATCCTATGTATTCAGTGTCCCTATGATTTACATGTTGCTAATTCTTGGTTCTCTTCTCCTGTCCAGCTTGGCAATGAAACCTTTATCATTAGAACAAAAGATAAATGACTCAGACTTCATAGCTGAAGATAGCTATATGTGGAATCAAAAGCATCATTCATAAAAAGGTCCACCAGAACCTGTTAAGGTTGAATTCCATGCAGTACTTAACAATTTGAAAAGGTGGAATTTCACAGTATGAAAGAACAAGACAGATTAATGCTCTAGAAGCTCCAGTCTCTATTCTCTTTGATTTACTCCACAGCATCAGAAAGCAAATAATACTAACCTATATATAAAAATATATATTAGCTATAGTATTGGGGTACTAGCCTGGATAAGCTTCCTTCTGAATTTTAGGTGTTACCTTCATTTGATTCATGTAATCCACATGAATATAGGGGAAGGTGTTTTCACACAAGTCATCCCACTGAGTTAAATATAACTCCATTAAAAACACCACGTTTTGTGTAATGAAAATGAGACCTTTTTTAAAATCTTGGTTTTCTGGACAGAATAATTTTACATAGCACTTTGCACTCCAAATATATTTTTTTTATTATTTTATAAATAAATTTTATTTCAACAAGCGTAAACTCAGTGTCAGTATTATGCTACTTACTGATAGTCTAAAGATAGTGTGTTTGCAAAAGCAAATAAAATCAGCTGTATGACCATGACCAAATGAGAATTTCCTTTCTCTTTCTAAATAAAAACTAATTTCACTGTACACTCAGATGATACCTTATTTTACTCTTCTAAATAAAGCTGTTCTACTGATTTTATTTGGCTTTTCTAGTCCATTTCATTCATATCTCTTTATATATGCTTTTTAAAAAAGAAGTAGTATTTATTATGAACAAGATGTAGAATGATTCAGTAACTTCATTAAAGATCCCATATACCACAGCTTTAAGTAATTGTCCAAATACAACAAGAAAATTAATTGCTGCCACTGAAACTAAACTTCTTGTCATTAAAAATCTGATGTCTAACAAATTGCCTGTTTACATGTCAGTAGCGATCCAAACCCTCGGGCTGACACTGAAATACATCTAGCAGCGAAATTGGTACAGGTACCCTGCGATTCAGAAGCAGCAGCTATAACCAAATTAAGATACCGAGACTGTGTACTTTGCTAAAAGGTGGTTGAGTACAATCTAAATGTGGATTCATGACAATTCCAAACCAAACTCACCTGAAAGTTGGAAAATGCAGAACAGTGTTCAAGGATGCTGAGGAAGTTAATTGAGCACTGAATTTCCACATTTATCAGGGAAAACACTTGTTCTCTGGAGCACTAACACTTGCAGTAAGAGTATTTAATTGACCTTGCAATCGGGTTATGCCAATACGACGACTAAACATCACTGCAGAACATGTTTCTAGGAAGATACTAATGGTGAAATCCAGAAAAAGACTGTGTGATAAAGGGAAAAAGATACATATTCTGGGTATAAACTAATTTGGGGGGTGGGGGGGGTGGAATATTTTTTCCCAGTATGATTACACAAGACACCCCTCTTCTCTGCACCCCTTCCTGAATTCCTGCATGAGCTGCTAGAAAACTTCTAAATGAATGTTTGCTTCTCCTTCTCATATAGATGGATGGGGAACCAGTGGGTGAGGAATTTAGAAGATAGAATCTTTCCTCTGCTAACCCACAAAAAGAGCAGCCAGTTATAAAGGGATGGTAATTTGCTTTAGTATTTGCTTCACAGAGATTAGACTGGGGAGCAAGTGTTCAGAGTTCAGCGTTCACAGTCATCCAATTAAAGAACAAATAAACATACCCAATTTTGCTTATATTGTACTGTTATAACCTGATATATTAAAAGACATTACAACACATACTGAAAGTCCTTTTAAAGGAATCATTATGTGTCAATTGACCTGGAACCTGCATTAGCGCTCAAAAATAAAGTCTTTCAAAATTAAGTTCCTGGCTCCTCTGCCATACCTACAACCTTCTCCTTTTTACTTTTAGCTCCTGTGTCTGTGTTAGTGCAGAACTTTAGTAGTTTGCTTAGACATAACCCCCAGCAAAGGATTTATCAATAACAATATAGAAATAGTTTTCCAAATGCATACTTGCAGTAAGATTTTTGGGGTGCACATGCAAACAATGTTTGACAAAGCCACCAACTTTTGCATTTGAAGATGCAAATGCACCTAATGATAACCAGTATGGAAGGTTCCAGGTGAAAGCAGTTTCCTTATTTTGCTGAGGCACTTTACATAGACATTTGCAATTGAGGGGTATTTTGGGGGCAAAATCACTTCTGAAACCATAACAGATTCCCAGTTAAGTGTGAAATATGTTCTATATTTCTAAGTGTTTCTGACAGAAAAAACTGCTCACCTTCTTTCATTGTCTGTTTCTTTTGATGTATTGAGAAGCCAGGTGTGCTAACCTACTAATTATTATTTCAGGCCAAACCACTAATAATTCAGTGGGTGAGATATCTATACAGGTGGATGTCTCTACACATCCTGGAACTGGTGAGCATAAAGTCATTGTAAAAGGTAAGTTTCAAATAGCTAGTTTTAAAAAGAAAGCAACAACGAAATCCAAAACCCTCAAGTACCACATCTTAAGTAACACATACCAACAATGAAATAACAAATATTAAGTATTACACTACTTGTAAAGCCTCAGGTGATTAGGAGCATACTTTTTCCTTGCTCAACATCAGTAGATGTTATGATTATGCAGGTAAGTACTATCTGTACTTCTCTGTGTGGACAGTTAATGAAGTGATGGAGTCATAAATTCAAACATTACAAATTACACTTCTGAATTGCTTGCATATAATATAATTTTCCAAAATCTGTAACAAAGCTAGATGGTGAATGACTGCACCAAGATTTTAAAAGTTCCATTTTTAAGAAAATATCTGTTCTGCACAACCTGGAATTCCAGAGGAAACCCAGTGTCATTTACATTAGTATAAGCTGATTCTTTAATTACAGCAAAGTTAGCAGACAAAAGAGCTGTTAATGGAAAGCTTTTGTAAAATATATGTTTATATTTTCTACTGTTGTAACTGAAAGTAGTCAGACATCCTATTTGGCAGAAAACAGGGAAAGCTCCTCCTAGGCTTGATAGGTAATCGGTATCCTGTAGGGAAGTTCTCAGGTCACCTTTCATTGGCTATACAAAGTCATACTGGATAATTAACTGGAGCTCTTCTAAGGGACTTTTATTTAACTTCATTTGTTTTATTTCTTTACAGTTGTAGCAATTAATAATCTAAACTGGCAAACAACAGCTATGTTCCGGCCATTTGTGGAAGTTTGCATATTAGGTCCTAACCTAAGTGACAAGAAGAGGAAACACGGAACCAAGACAAAGAGCAACACCTGGTCACCAAAATACAATGAAACTTTCCAATTGTAAGTATTTTTTGTCTGTTAATTGCATAATTTAGGCAATTTTTGTTAGAATTTCTTGCAGTTAAACTGGTAAAAACATAAAAGAACCATCCCAAAGCCACTATACACATTGGAGTCTGTAGATATAGACACCACTTCAAAATTATTTAGTAAGTTGTATCTTTGTTTTATATGAAGATAAATGACAACCACTAAGCTTTCAGTCTTACAAAAGACGTAAAATGTACAATTCATTTCCCTATACAGGAATGACTTTATATACCTAGAAAATCTATTTGCCCAAATAGTTATCTGAACTGAAGCATTAATTGTAACTGCTAAATACCTGGGCCTTTATAACTGTTGAGATATTTAGATATGTAAAGGGTTGTGCAAGTGCTAATCCTATTATTTATCTCTTCTATAAATCCTTCTATTTATCTCTATCTATTCTCTCTCTATTTAATCCTTAAAGCAATAAGAAATTTGAACCTAACTTGGAGTTTCAGATTCAGTACTTCTCAACAGCACGTCTCATCTGTTTACTCCTCCTCCCCCTTTCCTAACTGAGACCAATTCATTTTCCCCCCTTACCCCCCAGACCTGTCTAGGACAGAGTTCACTTTCTCAGTGTCTGACCACAGAGCTCCTTTTGAGGCTCTGCTAGTGATTTTTATTTTTTGCAAGTGGTTTAAAGATGTGGTTATGATAGTTGTGGAACTAGTTGAACATTTCAGCTAATTTCTAGGGGAAGGTAACTATTTCCGATATTGAGGGAATGATCAGTTCTCTGTCTCTGTTCAGGTCAGTGGGAACAGAGGCTACATCATCAGTAGCACCTGAAAGATTAACTGTGTAGGAGGTTAAAAATAAACAATACTCTGTCACAACAAAATGGAACTATGGAAGTTAAACTACCACTATCGCTTTAATTTTTACAAGATTTCTAGACTACATTCATTCCCTAGGGGAATTAAACTGAACTCCTTGTTCTAAATTCATATTTTTAATCCATGCAGCATTTTGAGTAATGAAGATAAGCCAGGAGCCTACGAACTTCACCTCTCAGTGAAAGATTACTGCTTTGCTAGGGAAGATCGCATTATAGGAATGACAGTTATTCAGCTGCAAAACATAGCAGAGAAAGGTAGCTGTTCATCTTGGTACCCCTTGTTGAGAAACATCTCTGTAGATGAAACTGGGTTAACAATTCTTAGAATACTTTCTCAGAGGACCAATGATGAAGTTGCTAAAGAATTTGTAAGACTTAAATCAGAAACAAGATCTGCTGAAGAAATGGCCTAAAATACCCAAGTAATGCAAGTTTGTCACCTCCAAGAACATAGATAAAATGCTGTTGTCCAAATAGTGCATGCATGTGCAATTCTGTGGGAATGTTTAACTAACTATGTTTTCAGTGTTTGCCAGTACTTATGTACTATATCTGCCAGGTATGTCAAGGAGCTGTATAACTTTTATACATATTTTGGTCTTTGGTAAAGTAATTGTTCCAATAAAGTGCCAAAACTAAGATTAAGAGTAAATGTCTCATCAAATCTTTTAAAATGTTGATTTCACCTCATCACAGTTTCTTGGTTTTTTTAACATTAATAAATAATTAGCTTTTTTAATTGATTAATAGGTTGTCTGTTAAACTGCTGTGCTGCTTATTCTAAATAAGTTACCACCCTTATTATTACTTTAAAAAATATGTACCTACTTTTCTTCAAACTATCATTTTATGCAAGCCTCATTTTAGGTATCTTACTGACAACTTTTTCTATCATTACTACAGATGCAGTTACTTATAGAAAGTGTTTGTAATTTTATAATTACCGATATAAAAGTAATGATTTTTGCATAAAAACTGAAAAAGGATGGAAATATTTTATGCTAATCTTTTTCCAACCTTTCATAAATATCACTGTGAAGAAATGCTGTTAAAGCAAGTTCTCAAGAAGCTGTGCTTATCAGAGTTTGTTACTGATGTTTGATATCTTGAGATAACTTTGTTCTTCAAAACTGCCAAGGTTATATCATATTTGTATTAACAGAGTAAGTCAGTATCTGTAGAAAAAGACTGCCATACAGTACGGTATATGTGCTTTTAAAAAAAAATCATTTTTTAAATGATATGGTACTGTACAAGGGTTAGTAGTTGGGAATATGTAATGCCGGTTTGTGGTTTGTTTCTAGAAGTTGTTTATGAAAAGAAAAGATGCTGTTAGCATTTTCACTCAGATTTATTAATGTTGCTTTACATACTTAGCTGTAACATCAGTTAAGTCTTTATTTCTTTATTTTTTTAGGAAAGTTCAACAGTTTGTACTTATGCAACATTACTATGTATTGCACTAAAGCAAACTCCATGTCCTGTAAATATATTTAGTGAGAAATTGTAAAATAAAGCCTGAAGAAACTGCTTTCTAGTTTCATCATTTGATATTATTTACATACCTGTAGGTTTTAAGTGCACGTGAAGGCCATGCAGTAGGCTTACAATATAGCTTTGTAATATATCAAAGTGCGATTTCCAGTGTCTAGCATCTGGCTCTTTTATAAGCATAAGATTTGGTAAGTCAGTGTCCTAAAAAACTAGAATAAATGAGGCATATATATATATATAGTATAATGTTCTGTAATAGTACGTGTTTGTCATTGGTTTTGGTTACAAATGTTTCTAATAACAGAGGTTGAAGTTTTCAGCTTTGCTTAGGGGGAAAAATAAATAAGCAGAAGGGAAGACATATAGCTAGTACGTTGATGCCAGTCTTTTAAAAAATATAGTATGTGAGTCCACATAGATAAACCAGATTCTCTCCAGGATAGTTTTTTGTGAGAGATTTAAATGAGATTTTAAGGATGTCTTTCAACACCCCAATCCGCTTGCTCAAATACTAAAAAGTAGATTTGCTGTAAGTATATTTAGACATTTAGAGAAGATCTGCACAGCCTTTACAGAGTTAACAGTACTCCCACTAAGATCATAGCAGAGGGAATAGGACGCAAGTTAACTTATTATTGTATATCCTGCTGATAGTGATGCATTGCAGAAAACATTACGGCAGAGGGAGATTTTGATGGGTATTTATGGGTTGTCTGTAATTGCAAATACTTGCAAAACTCTCCCAAGGATTTAGAGACCCAAAAATCAATCTTGAAACTAATGCAAATCTTTAATGTTTCAGATGTATTTGGTGTGTTGTGGCATACTTAAAAGTAAAAATTGAGGTGTAACTCCAGTAATTTCAAAAAAAGCGAAGAGGATTTTCTGAGTCAGTACTATACTGCCTCCTGATAAATTTCTGTTTGTATGTGCAAGTCATACTGCTTCCTAACTGTATTTCTACAAGGCATAGCCCAAAGTGTCTACAGTGGATGACACTTAAAACACAGAATTATTAACAGTTACCAAGATGTAATGTAAGAAAACATTAGCAGACTTTGTCTCAAATTAAAAGAGGAATAATCAAGAGATGAGGTTATTCCTGCAATATAGAACACTATTGTGGAAAAATGTAAAGAGAATTCCACAACAAATAATTCATGGCTCTGAAATAAAACAGAAAGTTTGGGGTAAGCAGCTTCTCATTTTTTATTTGGAGCACTTTTATTATATTATTCTGTAGCTGTTTATTCTACTGTAAACGCATAGTGTATCCACCACCCATTGAATTATTTATCTCTGAGATTCACCCATAAAGGAATAATAACTGAACTTGTCAAGGGAAGTCAATTACTGCTCTTAGTGGTGTCCCTCAGTTGCACGCACTAGAAGAATCAGACAATGTGGTAAAGCAAACCCTCATAATGTACAGCTTCAAACAGTACACTGTAATGTTCCACTATTTTTAACAGAGAAGTATTTACTTTCTGCATCAAAATTTGTCATGTGGAAGATGAAAGGAAAACGTGTTAACTCTGCATCACAGGACTGTTTTAAACATTGTTATGAATCAAAATGCAAGTATATGGAAAGGTGTAGCACAAGTAAGGTAAACTCAAACATTTCACGTGGTAAACATGATCGATACAGAAAAGGTTTCAGTGCTATTTTAAAGCTGTTATGCAAGCTGAGAAAAAGATGTTAGGTATCAAATCTGTGCAACAGGAGAATAAAATGCAGACATTTCAAACTGCAGATTTTGGTAGATGATACTTTAGCATATTTAAGCCAAGAAAAGCAGTATTTTCCCTGAGCAAGGGAAATCTGACTTGAACTTTTGGAGTCAACATCAACAAGAGTCTCTGGACAACATATACACTGTGTGTACAGGGCAACTCCGTAAGAAAAACTATCAATTGGTATGGAAAACATGCCAGCTAGTGTCAAATAGGAAAGAATATCTTTACATCTGACAGATTATCAGCAGAACTACTTGAGAAGCTTACAGAAGAAAAATAATGAAACAATAACTTCCATTTTCTGTTCCTCTATTTTACTAGCTTTCATTGATATTCTCATGCTAATTACTGTAGAAATCAAATTTGTAGGCAAACTCTGAAGCCAGAAGAATAATTTACCAATTTAGTCTGAATTAAATACCCATTTCTTACACATCCCTAGAAAACTTCAGAAAAAGAGCTGAACAAATATGGGGAAAACATTAAACTATTGTATTAAATTCAGCTAGCAGATACAAAATTAAAATAAATGATTCACTGTTATTTGTAAAATACAGCTGGGCAACTGTTGCAAAGTATTCAGATGTTTACACATGCTTATTTTGATGGTATTTTTGTATCATTTGTGATTGCCTTTTGGCATCACATTTATGTGATTGACTAATACTACCAAAAATTCATAAAAATGAATTTTCAGGAAAAAGTCTACGTTATTTTAGAAATTATAAAAGAAAGGAGACAAACATTAGATTGTGACTAATGAGCAGAACTGGGATATATCAAAAAGATGTCACTGTGAGTATGTGTTGAACCAAAGAAAAATTAAAGCATGTATCTGGAGAACATCTGCTTCTCTTTTGTGTGCTACTCTGAGTGAATGCATATACACGCTACAGAGTATGGATCAATTTGTAAATGATGAATCTATAAAACCTAATTTGAAGACAAACCCAACTGAGAAAAAAATCGGCAAAAGGATCTTCTCAAACAGATTCTACAGTTGAAAATCAGCTCACGTAAACAAACTGTTCCTAAGCGACTCATGGCCTATGACCATTTTGCTGTGAGAAGTCAGGTGCAATTTGAAAGACCACAGCAATCAAACCTGGAAGCCATCCATGTGAATTTAGGTAAATAAATTAATCACTGCAGAATATGACACAACAAGTGGACATACTGTAAAGTTTGTAGTGAAAGCCATTAAAATGTCATTGATTAATTTTCAACTATAAAAAGATAATTAGAAACATTAATCCAAGGAAAGAAGCCTGTTCTTTAATATTTTTCTGTTACTCATTTTCATTACAGTACTGACAGTGCAGTAGTAAAGTACAGTAGAGTCCCAGGATCCAGTCTGCATTCACTTGGGATCTCACATAACACCTATTTCTCTAGTTTTTCACAACCGTATTAGGAGTTTTAGACAAAGAGGACAACCCAGAAAGCACTATGGGCCATTGAACCAGTTTACTGAGTGGTTCACAGCTCCAGTCTGTAAACTGGGCTTACACTCTTGTTTCCCTATATATGTAAGGGATAAAAAATACTTGCATTGGTAAGCACCATGGACTTTAACAGAGCGTACTCAGGCAAAAATCAGACATCTGTATCTTCACTTGCCCTAGATATATAAGAGCTTGCTGACAGTTACTGCTCTTGCTTCACTGCAGTTCCTCTGATAGTTACTGAGGCAGCTCTAACTTTCAGCCCTTTGAAGTCTAAGAAGCCCCACACATTTTGTTTGGTAACTTCTACCTTTTTAAGCAGGAGGTTTTATTGTTGCTGAGTGATGGCAGTTGACTGCAATGTGAGTTAAGCCTCCAGGCCTGAGGTCATGACACTAAGAAAACAAATGACAATTACTGACTAGCAGAATCAAAAAATGAAAGGGAATTGAGAAAATACGCACTGAACAGGGGACCGCTAATGGAAAACTACAGTGTAATGATCACACCCCCCTCCTCTAGATAACAGTCCTCTAGATTTCTTTGAGTAGAGAAGGCACTGTGCATTACATACACAAAGCCTGCTAGCTTGATTTTAGTTTACAACACATGGCAGGGCTTTGTCCATAAAACTACACAGAGTTTGTGTGTGTAATGCATTACACAGCAGACATACATAAATAGCACTACATGCAAGTGAACTGGATACACAGAATAGCTGCACTGTTACGTTTTAAAAGTCTTAGTGACTAAAACTTTAACACTTGAAAGATACATAAAAAAAAGAAACAGAAACACAAGCCATGACCTTGCCTTGCTTTTACAATTGAAGTGACACAGTATGGATGCTTTGAATGAATAGCTGTGATCATTGTTCTTCAGGTAGAAGAAAAGACCTTGGAAGACAAGGAGGTAGTTGCTGAGAAAGGAATCTCAGCAGGGGGGTGGCAGGAAGAGAAGACTGCTTTACAGATGAAGGGTAAAATGGCATGAATATTTGGATATTTTACAGAGATAAGAAAGGAAAACATAATCAGCTTCATAACATAATCAGCCAGTGAAGTATCTTTTTACATACCCACCTTCACTGTGTTTTCCCAAATGTATGGGGATGACACTCAGAGGAAAAGATGACGGAGAAGAGAGGGATGGATGCAGAAGAGGGCTGACAGGCAGACCAGCCACAGATTGCATTCCTTAACTCACAGCAGAACCAGAAGACACTAGGTGTGACTTTGATATTACAGACAGAAAGGTAGACCTGCCTCTGTATTTTTGTCATGTTCTAGTCTAGTCCAAGAGTTACTTCTGTTGATTGTGATTTCAGTGGAGGTGCAAGACAGAATTCGATCCCTGAGAGGGTCTCCTCACTCCTTTTGTGCTAAGCGGAGTCTGAATACAGGAGTTCCACATTTCATTACCTTCTGTTACAAAAAGATAAACGTGTTCCTAGCCTGAAGGCCATCACAAAAAAGTTAAAGCTAAAGAGACTGCAGAGATTATTTCCCTGGATAATATATATCCAAGACACTAAAGCATTATCTAGGTAAAATACTCTCTTGAGGAGCTTGAGAAACAATAGCAATTTGCATTTAATGATGCGTCAATGTATCAACATGCTAATTTGCACCTAGGTGACAGTATCAATTCAATATACCCTTAAAAATGCTACCCTCTTTTCCTATCTAATTTGTGAGAAACTCACGTGCCAGACTGAGTTTCCTCAGCACAATGACCACTATGAAATTAGGTCAAGTCCCTCATTCTCCCCTGCTCAGCTTGACATTAGAGACAAAACATTACAGGAGCCACTGAAGTGAGCTGGAGTCAGTAGCAGCAGTGAACTTAACTCCTATCAAATATGCTCTATAATGTTCAATGGCCCATATAATTGCAGCACACCATCTCTCTGCTGCAGAGAATTTCATTTCTCATCAGGGAGAAATTCCACAGCAGAAAAAGCAGAAACCAGGAATACTGTTTACATTTAACATTTGTCTGCTGTATTGGTTGGAAACAATGAAGAGTACAACTCTGAATGGATATCCTTCACTGTCACACAGACAATAAGCAAAGGTTAAATACAGAATTTATTGCAGGAATTGAATGTCTTTTCTATTTACAAAGCGCTTATAAACAGCTTGCAATTTTGGCAAATGCTATTAATTAGACTGGCTGGCTAAATAATCTGTGAGAAGGGGGTTAAACCCTTGTTAAATGCTACGAGTCAGGTATTGAGGCTAGCACCAACTTGGAGAGATCTGGGTGGATGCAATGGCTAGAATCAGCTTATTGAAACACAGAACTGGTTTAAAATCCAGCATGTCATACATTGTTTCTATTAGCAGGCACAATTAACTAGAATACTTACAGAACATCCCTCTTTATGCAGAGAGCAAAGTGAGCATATTAGAAAACATAACTTGCCAAACAGGAGGCAAGCTTGGAAGAACATTATTTACAGTACCAGTTTGCATCTGGATGACAGTATCAAATAAAACATCACTGAAAAAGGAGAGATATACAAAAACCAAAAGATACATTGCAATAAAACAGAGAAGGAAGGGCAGAACTGAAAGAAAAGGGCCTTTCTGTGTAAAAAAAGACTGCACAATTCTAAATCAGGCCTGTCAACTAGAGAGTCCTTTGAGACTTTCACACTGCAGATTATTTAGACAACTGACAGACAGAGGATAATTAGCAGATTTCTATATACCAAGGTGACTGTGACTAACCGTAAGAAAGGAAAAAACAAAAAACTCCTCAGATTATGTTGTGAAGGAGGTCCAGCAAGAGGAATAAGGTTCTGGATCCATTGTGAGATTCCATAAGAACAAATCTGATTAGATAAATATCAAGTATCAAATATATTTTCAGTACTCCTTAGGCTAATATTTGACAGGAAAGTGGTACAAAAGCCTTTTCCCATTCTTTCTGCCCACACCCCATGCACATAAAAGGTTTTTTGTCAGGGCGCTATTTGAACAGAAATTAGAGACAGCTATTGAACTCAGTGGCAACAAACACAGCAGAGCACCCTTTACTATGTAAAATTATAGTCAGACAATGCCATAGTATCAGAAAAATAAGGAAAATTGTGAGGGAGGAGGGGAGTGGGACAGGATAACACCAAAACCACAAAACCATTAACACAAGCTGGACTCTGCCTAGACAGAACTAAAAGCATACAGTGTGAGTGAAGAGACCTGTTAAACACTGCAGGAGTGCTGGGTCGCTTACATAGTTTTAAGTTTATGGGATTTTCAGCCTGGGAATCCAAATGATTGTGCCTTTGCTTCTGGGCCTGCATGAGGCACAGTTCTTAATTTATTTTATCTTTCCGTCAGTACTGTACCACAGAACACATTCTAGCTGTTGAGACTACTGCACAGCAGGGCTTTGTAGAGTCCCAAAGATCTGAGTAATAACCAGCGTAGTATGGCAGTCCAGGAGCTTACTGGTGTGTTCTTTGTCTGAAACCCAAAACTAACTCTGTATTTGGCCACCCACTTCAATTAGAGAAAGGCAATTTGGGAAAGGGCAATTTTTCTCCAACGTTAAAACTCAAACAGTTTAGGTTAATATCCACTCTACTTCAGTAGTACCCATGGAGCAATCATGATTAGGCAACCAGTTCCATAAGCACTGTGAACATAAACTACCTGAACCAGAATCTATATTCCAAAAGGAACATATAAATGGATGCATAAACTCACGCTGAGAAAGATAATCCTAATAACTACTACATTTAAAAGAAATCTTGGGAAGTTTTCAAGATACATTCCTAGTAAGGGTATTTGTCCATTTTTTGTCATTACTGTAGAAACCAGCCCTGCAAATAATTCTGCATTATTTAAAGAACCACCAAAAAACACATATTTCAAAAGCAGCAATATTGACCCTGTACCAAAGCCTGCCTATAAGCACCTGTTTTTCAAAACAGATTTACATTTTGCAAAATCAGGACCATTAAAACAAAAGAAAAAAAAACCCTTGATGAAATTAACTATGAACATGGTGTTTGTCACCAGTACAATTACATTTACAAATGAGATTTACTGGAAGAAAGTATTATCAATGAGATTTGTAACCTCTACAATAGAGGAATGAGCTCTGTAAAACTATTCTTGAGATAAGAGCATGGTTGGTTGCTAAAAGATTCAAAAAGAAGAATCAGAATCCATAAAACTTGAAGGGCTGAAGTCACTTTGGCTGCTAGCTTATCAGACCATTGTAAATATTCTTTTATATCACATTTTGGTATTGACATTTTATTAAAAGTAAACTTTATTTTATTTTGCCAAAGGAAGAGCATTATAATTATGAAAATGAAAGCTATTCCCATTTTTTAATGAAATATCATTAGAATATTTTTTTAATGTTGAATAAGATTACATTGATACTTAACAGACTCAGTACATAGAAAGCAATTCAATTTCACTGAATTAATTTTCTCCTTTGAAAGCCACTAGATTTCAGAATTTACCTTTTATTTTTTTTCTCTCTGAGGCTGGATTTATATCTCACTGAAAACAACAGGAGTTGTTCCTGTTGAATTCAATGGACTTTGCACTTCTCCCTAAGAAAGAGATGTGCCAAACATGATGTTAGTACAAAAATGCATCCAGAGAATAAGATGATGTGCTGTCCCATGTGTAGATTAATTAACTTCCAGTCTCCATTACAGATGTGTACGTTGCTTTAACATGCAGCCTCGTTTTTTAATTCACATTTCGCAGTGGTATTATACGAACAAACTTCTGATTAGGCCATCAGTGAGCCAAAGATTGCAAGTCAGGATTTCAAGAACAGTGAGTACCTCTCAGCATTCACCCTGTGCTGCTAGCCTATGCACAATCATATTATCTGAGGGAAGCAATGTCCCATCGCAATTGTTCACACACAGAGAAACTGGGGGAGTGGGATTAAATTATTTGTTCAAACTGTAGAGGGCCAGTGACAGAATCAGAACTTAAATTCAGGCAGCCTTAGCTCCTGAATTTACTCTCTAACCATTGCACCTTGGTTTTTTCCTGAGGCACAATATGGAGTATGTCACTGTCTCTGTCTGTAATTATGGGTGTTTACTGTTTGATATGCTTCAATGATTATATTAGACCAAGTAGGAAGACTTCAACCAACCTTTCAAGCAAATTGGCCCTCTGGTAATTGTAGGTAGTAAGTAAAAAAAAAAGCCCATGAATAATCTGACTCCTTGAAATTTTTAGAGGGAGATATCAATAAGAAAAATAAGTCCATTTTCACTGTAGTGAGGGTCTCAATATTCAGAGACAAACAAATCATTAATTCACAATTTAAAAGTCATCACTGGAGAATATTTCATAATGTTTCTTTACCTAAATACCCAGTATTTGCTTTAAAAAAAAAAAAACCAAAAACAGACACAGCTTCTGAAGATCCAATATGACAACAGTCAGTGACAGCTATATTGCACAACTAACACCTTAAGACAAAATCCTATGGACCCTTTCTGCGTGATATGGCCTAATGGTTAATGTAATAAATATAACTCCTGGGATTTTGATTACAATGACAGCAAGAGAGCAAAAGCATGGGGAACTTGAGAACAGTTTACGCAGACTATTGAACACAAATATGCAGCTCAACCTAGGGCCTCATAGGTAGCTCTCAATGGAACCAGGAATGGAATCGGGAAACCACACAACTGAACAGGCACATCAATTAGATAAGTAAAATCTGAACCTCTTTGTCTCATTTCAGAACCTTCTACAACTGCCGCTTACAGCCAGTACCATTGCTAAAGAGTTAGTCATTTTCATGCAAAAACTAAAGTTACAATGCCATATACCTACAGACAATTATGATTTAAAATTTTTTCTTTGTTTTCAGCTGGTAAAGCTGCCCAAGATTTGACCATAATACAAGGACTGATAATAAGAAAAGACAGTGGGAATCAGGCATTAGTGCTGTTCAAAACCATGCAAATTATTTCTCTTTTTTACTGATTTTTCTCTTGACTCAATTCATATATGACCAGTCCATCTGTTTCTTTTCACTCACTGTTCATTAGCAAGATACTAATGGAAATTCTACTTGAGTTTTCACCATTAAAAGCAGATAGCATTTATGTTTTCTGGAACACTAAATTTTTATTCCATAAAAAAAATATATCACATAATTTGCAATTATTTGAATTTCTCTCATACAACTCAGAGAAGGTGTTTTGGTTTTTTTGAAAGAGGTTATTCAATAATTTTATACCTTTTCCCAGCTAAAAACGCAAGAGCTACTGCTAGGAACTGAAAGATGTTGCACGCACCACAGCCATCAATAAACCCTGCAAGACAATTAGCAATTTTTCTGCTAAACTGCAAATACCAAGATTACACAAGTACTTCATATTTCACAGCCTCTCAAATACAATTAAAAATTCCCCTAATAAAACAAAAGAAGTAAATCTATACTCATGCCATAGTATTTTTTAAGGTTTTGATGTACACTTCACCTAGAAGTTACAGTCACAGAGCTCTACAGTGATTCCCCCAGGTATCTTAAAGGTGTCTAGCTGAAACACTCCTATGTAAAAACAAAAACTCATGACACCATAGGAACTGGGAGTTGTTCCCAGAAGCAAAATGGTTCAGAAATAAAATATGGAATAATTTAAAAAAACCTATGAGGTTTTAGGTCATTGTCACATATTGCTTCATTTGGCAAAATTCTAGTACTTCTATATGTGCTGTCTCTAGATGTCAAAATGGCAAGTCCAAAGAAAAAAAAAAATAATCAAATATTCCAAAAAAAGGCTGAGTATTTTTTACATTTAAGGAACTACTTAAATTCATTAAACTACAGGGGCAAATTGAGATCCAAATTTAAAATTCAAAGCTGTCAAGGTTTTAATTCAGACTTAGCATGCTGTCTGATCTATGATTATACTGAATTTTAAATTAAGTTACAGCTATGTAAAATACTTTCCCAGGAAATACTTTTCTAGGAAAAAGTAGTGAAGAACAAGTTATCTGCTTATATTTGCGTTTCAGTAAAACATGTTTATGTTCATATATGCCACCTATTATCTATATGAAAATGCAAGTGGAAGTAGGTAAAGGTAGTCTCAAAACAGGTAAGGCACACTACAACGAAGGGAAACAGAAGCAGAGACAGGTGCCTAAGGTCACACAAGAAATCCATGCCAGAATAAGGAATACAGCCAGGCTTCTGCATGCCAGTTCTATCATCTGCAGGTTATACGCTTCACAATTAGTCATGCTGCAGCATTATTCTAAATAACCAACCCAAGAACTCAAGAAATTGAGTTTTTTGCTTCATTGGCCTGTGACCATACTATTTGTGAACTATAACGCTGCTAAAAATTATTCAGAAACATAAAAAGGTAGAGAACTGAGGGTCATTTGGAAATATCACTATTAACATTTCTACAACCCCACACACACAATATAGAGCTAATTGATAAATTTGTGCCTGTATTCAAATTGGAAAATTAGGGACTTTAAGTCTTACTACCCTGAGCTCTTCCCAAATGTATTTAATATTTCTTAATGTGAGAGAACTGAACTGTAAACCAGCCTCCTCTACCTCTCTAAAAGCCCCTTAGTTCAGTCAAGACAATTTTTATTATTAAACGTGAATTTTTCCAGTAATTAGAAGATAAGGAAGAACATTATATGGCAAAGATCATCTGCTACGATTGTTGGAGAGAGAGAGAGAGGCATGTCTACTGGATGCTGAGGATTCAAGGCAATTCTTTTTCATTAAAAATACATCTTTTTTTTATTAGCCAGGAGCTGCTTTTATGTTATGAATTAAACTTCACAGAAAATGGCTTAGATTAAAAATAAGATTTCTTCAATCATTGCTGAAGTAATTAATTCCCATTGGATGGTCCTAGGACAGCAAAATAAATATGTATGAAAAATACCCAAAGGATAACACCTACACTCTGTCAAGGTTATTCTGTCAGCTGGCAAGAGTTACACTGCAGAAAACCCACACCTTTTTAAGAAGAGATGTATTTGAACTTTTAACTTTCCTTTATCTTAGACTATCAAAGAATTAAACTTCTACACTTGAAAAACTGACACAAACTACTGTTTAAGTAGTTTGACTTTTTCACAAAATTTATTTGAAATGTAACATCTTTACACAAAGCAGGTAAGTCCATTTTAAGAAGGATGTATGTATAATGTAGTGTTTATGTGCAGTTTTTTTAGATAAAAAATGCAAAAAAATAATTATCCAAAGGTCAATCCAAGGACTTGAGAAAGAAAAAAGACTAAGAAACAAAGTTCAATTTGAAGCTTGTTAACAAGAAGATATATATATATACACACAGAACACATTCATTAAAGGTATCCTATTTCCAAAGATATTTATTTAGTATATAGCTTCTTGACTACGCCTCAATTTTCTTTAAATAATAATTCAGAATAATTACTTAGGGATACTGTTTCAAAATATACTCAAGAATACCCACTAAGGAACTCTCCACCTCCACAAAGAGTTCTTCCTCTGAAAGTTAGTATATCTGAAATAAAAGAGAGCTGTTTTGAATGTGTACACATTATACCTCTCCTTCACAAACTTCTTAATTATCAAGAGCTGGAAAGGAAACACATGAAGTGCTCCTACCAGATCATACTGCACAAATATTAAACATAACAGATCTCATTTGATTGGAATGAAGGTTACAAGTTCTAGGTTGCATTGTTTTGCAAAATCAAGACCGCCATCACACACACACATCAAAATACATTCTGAAAACCATGATCAGATAAAAAGGAATTCATGCAAACAGTTTAGGAAACAAACAAAAGTAACAACAAAATAGTCAGAAACACATGAAAAAGGTCCAAAAAACCTCAACACTACCCTCACTGCCTTGATGGACGCTTAATAATTCTACTTTTTTAAAAAATATATCTATTTCTTATCCACATAGATATTTGCTAAGTATGCTACCTGATTCTAATAATACTAATTAAAAAAACCCAAAAACCTCTATAGCTTATAATGTTCAAATGAGCAAATTTCATCAAATTAGATCTAAAATGACATATGCTCTAAATACAGGGTGATATGTTTTTCTTCAGTCAGTATTATGTTTAATTATATTACTATAGAAAGCCATGGTTTCATTTCCCTGACCCTTTCAAAATATTCATCAATATACACACTTACTTCCTAATTGTTTAGAAAATACCTAAACCACACATCAATCCCTATAGCCTCTAGCCATTAAGTTCTTTTCTTGGATTTTAGCTTAGTAAAAGAAATGATTTGTCATTTCTTCTTGTTAGCTAAGCTGCCACTAGGTCATGCATCAGTTTCCTTTAATCACAACAACGCTGCATTCCCATGTTTTCACAAGGGTTTTAGATTCTGGCTCAGCTGCACAAAAGCACTTTACATACACTTAAAAACTATAAATGAGTCAATACAGACTGTCAGTCTCATAAGTAATTATGCATGCCATCCTTCTGTTAGTAGTTGGAATCTACAGAGCTTAGCAGCACTAACCAAGACTCCATCTACACCAGGAAACACACACATAATTATCTCACTACTGCTGACACAATTTCACCTCTGCTGATTTTGGTATCAATGGATAGATTTTGCATTTCCAAAGATAAAGCAGGCATATGTGAGCTACTATTATGCAGTTATTGCATGAATTCACACTTTCCAGAACATATTTCACAGAAAAATGTGCATACAAAACACAAACATTCAGAATCAAGACACTAATTTTAGAATTTTTACACCTGTACCAAGTAAACATGGAAAGGAGACAACTATATATGAAGCTTACAGGTCACAACCAAGTTCAGTTGAAAAAAACCCACACCTGAGGAACTCAGAAACATTTGTACACCACTGAGAGATTGTTCTGAAACTGCACGCCAAATCTCTGAGGAGCACAAAGAAACTCTTGTGCTCATATACTAAGTGTTCACGGCAATTGCTTAGTGAAGGTTGACTGGATGTTACCATCTCCATCTGGTTAGGGAAAAGACCATAGAGAGAAAATTTTTTAAATTTACAGGGTCTTAACTGTTGCTAGTAATACATAGCTCAATCTTTTTCAAGAAGCTTTTATTCATTTGTATATCATTTTTCTGTCTTTAAGCTCTCCAAGGAAATTATTTACCCAGATAAACATTTCCTAAGAAAAGAAACTAAACATTTATGGAATTAAGGTAAATTTTGTCAATTATAAAGGCAGACGATTCGTTCATCAAGCAGAAAAGGGAAAGATAATACAGATAGGACATAAACCACAAAGATTGTCACCTTCCTTTTCTCCCATTTCCTGACTGAGGGTGCAGTGAATGGTGTTCAATTAAAACTACACAATGGGGAATGACTTTGCAGTACTTTTCCTCAATGTATTTAGCACTTCCATAAAGGCAATCTCTGCCTAGTGCAGCTTGTAGAGAGAGGAGCAGCTATTTCTAAAGAAAAAATGATCCAAAAGAGTGATCAGCATCTTCCACATTTTGGGGCATAAAATAAACCAACTCTTTCATTCAGACTCTGAAACAAAATTATGATCCCTGTCATCACAAACTGCTCTCTCCTGTCTGCTGGATCACTGACACACTGTCAGACTGTTTCTAGACATCAAGCACTTATCATGCCCCGATTCTTTCCAATTCTGAGCTCTAACATCAGTATGAAGAACGTATAAGAATCTTACTCTAACAAATTTTTACACCTCTTTTGCAGTCTTATGTGCTGGTATGAATAACGGTATAAGGTGCAAAGCAACAGAGAATCATATCACACTTGTCATAAAGCAAAGATGACTTTCCAAATTTGACTTTAGCAGCCAGCTGTCAGCAAATCTGTCAAAGATGCTCTGTTTATTGCATTTTGAACAATCACTTTCTTAACCTACACTGTGCAAATGGAACTTTTATACTTTGCCTCTCCACAGACTCAGGAGATGTTGCTTCCTTCCTTACTGAATATTCCACTGATACTGTTTCACTCCCCTTGACCCTGGAAGGCAAATGCATTCATCAGGGAACAACTACATAGGCTAAGCCAAAACCAGTACATTTGCAGTCCTGTTGATCATCCTGCAAACTGGGTGCATCCTTCAGATGAAAACATGGTGTAGTTTAATTACTGCCAGAAGCCAAGTTCACATTCTTCCGACAACAATGTATTTAGATAATAGAAACCTGAGTTAAAGTAATTAAACTATGTAAAGATGACAGGATCTCATATCAGTTTGAAAGCAGCAATCTTTGATTTTCCTGAATTAATTCCAAGACATTTTTCAGCTAGCTGTCCTTGAACCTCTCCCCTGTGTGTTGCCAAAGTTTCCCATTAGGAAACACATTGAATTTCAGCCCCGAGATTAAAACGCATTCTAAAACAAGTTTCACATTACAAATCCTTCCCTGTTAATGCTGTTGTGCAGTCCCTAGCTGGGAAAGGAAGGGACTGTGTGAACAAGGAGAGAAAGCATGGGTGTCCTCCTTTCCAAAAGCCACTTGTATGTATTGTGAGCCTGTTCAGTTCTGTCTTGTCTTTTCATGATCAGTCCCTACCATATCAGTACAGAGCAGCCTTGAAATGTTGCACAAGGGTTCTGAGGTTCCATCAACTGCCTTAAAGTGAACGTGCAGTCATTACCTTAGCTTTCTATCCACAGCCAGGCCCTATTTCTGGAAAATTAAGTCACATTTCTCCTGCAGCACAGTAGAAATACTGTGTAGTTATACACATGGTACTAATGCAGAAATGATGGAATCGCATATCATTGATGAGATTAGCTGCAGTGCTAGCGACAAAAGTAATATCCAGAAAATATTGCTTTGTGTTGTGACAGAAAATCCCTATAAAAAGGAAGCTATTTTCTGGCATAAGTGAAAAACATTCACATCAAGTGCTTGGGTTTGGGTTTTTATGATGCTGCACAGTAATGCAGTCTGCTTTCATTACCATTCCTTGGTGTATAATTGCCCTGATGCTCACAGAAAGTCTGAGGATGAATGCAAGACATATTCCTATCATCTGACTCAGTTTCTCCTTGCTTTCTGATACAGTACTCTAGTTTATGCCCTAAAACACAACAGCTCCAGCCATTTGCTGTACAATTTTTCACTTACTGCTTTAAGAATAAACAATCCTTATCCTCCACATATCCAATGTGCTAAGAGAATATTCATTTTCAGGAGGATTTCTGAACTGCATCAATCTGAAAATCTCCCAAGACAAGACACCTGCAAGTCTAAGATTTGTGGTTCTCTTTATTTAAACACTGGGTCAGGAACACAGCAAGTTCAGTCATCTTGTACCTTTTGAGATTTCTCATTACAATGTTTGTAGATGTCAAGGACAATGGAAACTTAAGCTTTATTGTGCATTTTCCAGATTAAAAAACACACACACACACACACACCAAAAAAAAAAAAAAAAAAAGTCAAACTCAGAAACCCACAAGTGGCTTCTGATAGAAACTGTCCCAAACCATACACCTCCCAGCCAAGACAAATAAAAACTAGATTCATTTGGTTGCCAGAATCTATTATCAAAGATATCATCAACAAATTTGCTTTATAATTAGATCCCACAGGGAAGTCAAGTGGTCAGGAGTTTAGAACTGTCGTTCTCATCATTTGATTTATCATCTAACCAATCCTGGGAAATATTTGTTATTGGAGATTAGGTGGTTTTAAATCACAGTAACAGAACCAATTCTTAATTAGGCTGACTACAACATGAGAATTTCACTATCATTTGATATTCTTTCACCCCTGAAATCTGTCCATGAAGAACAAGATTTTCAGCACCAGGTTAAGCCACACAGCACTTCCCCCACACACACCCCTTTCAATCTTATTTTGCATGATTAATCAGATGCATGGTGCATGGCTTTCTACAGACTGCAAAGCAAAGCCATTGCTGTCATGAAAAGCTATTTTTGCATAATCAGATTACAAGATTTAACATGTCATTTGTCTTCATTATACAGCTGATGAGCAACTCCCAGGCTGCATGGTTTAGTTCTCCTGCACACTGATTCACTATTACAAAAAATAAACATGTTTTGGAGCATCCAAATATGTTGATATAAATAAACAAGAGCTGAAATATAAAGAGGGTGATACATAACTGTATTTCAGTACAGTATATACCCTGAAAGCATATACATACACACACACACCAGGAGCAGCAGAAGTTTTTTTTCTTTTTTCCTCCAAAATATACCTTCATCTGAACTTCCCTTCACCTATACATATATCAATTCACCTGATCAATGTGCATTTCAAAAGATTAAATGCATGCAGCCAGATTTCAAATACTTGCTAGAAAGATGTGAAAAATAAAATTGCAAAATTCACCATAAATATCTACAGAAATAGGAGAGGCAATCTCTATATTCTGGAACTATTGATCCCAAGTCCTCTTCAAATCCTGTTCCAGAGGAGCAGAGGGAAGAATGAAAGTAAGTATTTTTGATAAACAGAACCTTACATATTGATGATGAGGCAATCTATTCAGTTTAATGCTACTAACACCTGCTGTAGATACAGCCAACATAAAGCTGGGTATTGAATATTCTTAAAAGGCCTGCTTCTCTGCAGACGCACAAATGCGCAGAGATTTCATCTGTGTGCATCAAACCCACTAGGTATACAAACCCAAAGTTAAGGAATTCCTTGATTGGTTGCTTTATTGCATCATTTGCCATGTAAGATTTGCGTCACTATACATGTAAGATAAGGCACAAATGATTCCTGGGATATCTGGTGGCATCTGTATCATTCAAGCTTGTTTGTACACACTTTCTCCACAAAAGAAAGTGTTTTAAAACCTTTTCTTTCTACTTCCATTTCCATATGTACCTGTTCATCTTTTTTTCTCCTCTCTGATTTGCTTTGTGATTTGTCAATATTCTGTCAAGAAAACCCTTGCAATGTTCAGTATAGCAACTCAAAAGAGGCAATTTAATCATAATTGTAAATGTATCTTTGTACAAACTAGTATGTCCAAATTTATTTCATTTGTCCATACACCTAAACTATACCTCAGGATAATTTACACTTCAACTAACAACCTGATTAGGGCTTCCAGGACCATAATTAAAAAAAAAAAAAAAAAAAAAAAGCCCAAGTATCACTTAGAAGCATCTCTACCGGCTTTACTAAAGCCTCCTTCATTAGGACACAAAGTATTTACTACTGATGGCTGCCTGTCCTGGGGCTCCCCACAACCTATCACCAAAAAAAGAATTGCAGAGCTGAAAGAACATTGCCTTTTCCAAAAGCTCTTCTGTTTTCAGCATAATAGATGAGCAAATTTTTTTCTCTCACTTTGCACAGTTCTGAATTATAACATGTTCCTGGTCAAACTTTTCCCCTACAGCACCTGTGAACATTCATTTCATCTCTCCAGAGACCTGTTACCACCCTTCCAAGCTTTCCATCCTGAGCTTTATTCTTCTGCAAACTTTGGGATTTAGCCGGAGGAGCCAGGCAAATTTAGATACATTCCCACTCTTTTCTCTCAGTGGCTTTCAGCCTGTAACTATGTGCTCCAAATAAAGGTTATTTTGAATCTGAATTAGTTTGCTATATTAGAACAAACAAGGAGATGGCATAAGGTTGAATAAGCTGCCCAGTGCAGGAAAATTCATAAACTATTATTGCCCAAAATGAAAATTTAAAAAAAATAGAAGGTACATATGCTTCATCCATTTGTCTCCACATTCTCCTGCATTATCTGTCCTTCTTCCCAGGCTGATTTTCTGATTCAGTCCCTGGCTCAGGCTTTATGTTCTCAGAATGTCTTATGTTTGCAAGCATGGCTTTACCCAGCGTGTCCCCCAAAGTGAGAGATGATGTGGCACCCACAGGCAGAACTCTTTTTCACAAGCAGGACTGGGGGAGACTCATGCACAGAGTAGTGGCCAACATAAGACACAAGGACATCAGCACACTTTTCAGAGCCACACTAGCTGACTAACTGGTAATTACTACTAATATCTTTTTTTATTCAGGAAAAGACTATCAAAGACCAAGTTTTTCTCTCCAACAGTTGAGGTATGTTACAAAGAAAAAGACAGACTATAACAACATACTTCATAAATTGAACTGGAATTCATATATTAACAGGTATATACACTTATCAGATTCTCTCCAAATAGAACCTGGGGAATAATAGTATTTTTTACCAAAAAAAATTTAATTTTCAGCTTTACTTTCGAACAATACCAAAACAATAGGCATGACAGAACAACAGATACGACTAACAAAATGACCATTGTTAGGCTGCACACGTACAAGTGAACACAGAGCAAGATTTCCATGCACTTTAAACACCAAAACATGTTTTCTTCCTTCACTAATATCTATACCTCTTAACCAAAGAATGTACTTCTCTGTACTGCCAAGCCATTCTATATTTATGGCCCATGATGAAATTAAATTTGCTTTCCAGAACACATATATTCAGTTGCTTATTTTTTCTTTACTTTCTCTCTTAAATAGAAGTAGAGCCCATGGAATTTGTCAAACAGATTGTTCAAATGAAATACCATACACAATGTGTATGATGTTGTGAAATATTTTTTCCTTGTTGCCCTTTCTTCCCACAGTAACATTAATTCTGACACTGCTCTTCCAAAGGATGGCAGATGTCTGGAACTTTGCAGGTCAACTTCCTAATGGAAGAGAAAGCAATGATGTTAAGTCTGGGTATAATTTACATGTAACTTTTTCGGTTGACACAGGACCTTTGTTCAAGGCTTGCAACAGAAATTATCAAATTGCCTACAGGCAATCTCTTCCTTCACTAACAAGTCCAACAGCAGTGGGCAGTTCTCAAAGAACAGCTCTGCCTCAAGAATTGAATTTAATCAGAAACCTGGGTAGAGAGCAAATTCTCCTGCTGCTTTCATACTCCCTCTCCCAAAGACCTGTCACTATATCAAGCCTTGCATAACCAAAGCTAAAACAGCAACACAGCATGTCTTTCCAAGACTGAACATATGTTCATAGGCTAAGGAAAAAAAAAAATACTTGAAAGACTGCATGTAGTAGTACCATCTGTTGACACCTACCATACCCCTGTTATTTACCTTTCACAGACACAGCACCTACAGGTCAACAAGTTTGAGGCTTTGTTGTGCTAGACTTCCTGCATAACAAACGTGAGAGTCAACCTCTCTATACATTTATGTATAACACAGAAGCAGCATCAGTTACTTACCAATGGCTAGCAAAATAAGGGCACTTCCACAAGTTTTGCATGGAGCAGCTCTTCAAAGGTATTTTTCAAAGTGGGATTTTATGTTTCCAAACACCTAATGTACAACATCCATGTCAAAATTCCAGATTTGTGTGAAATTATAATTTTTCTAATTTATTATGAGCTTGTCAAAAGGGGGGGTGTGGGGGGGTGTGTGCGTGGTATAATTACAGCCTTATTTCATAAGATTACCAGCCGGCAGCTGAGCTGTAACCTTGGCAGGCATCCATTGAAGATGACAGTGATCCACAGAGCTATGCCAACAAGGACAGAGCACAGAGAAAAGACGCAACCACAGATTCAAAAATATAGTTGACAAACGATTCTAACAACACTAGAAAAATCAAAGAGGCAGAAGAAAAAATTCTGGCAAAGCAGCATAGAAGGAGTAGTAGCCACAAAAGGACACACTGCCTGCTAGAATAGGCACGATAGGGGCTGGAATATTGGGAGCAACTGCTAACGAAGGCACAGTACATGGTCTAACTTCTAGATTGCCCTGTATGGAGTCGGGAGTTGGATTGGTTGATCCTTATAGTCCCTTCTGCCACAGACTACTCTATGTTTCTATGGAAACCGCCATCTTTTTTTTCCTCTTCTCCCTCACCAACACAGCACTTGCTGTCCCTAGGTGACTCTCCAGCTGCTTCCCCCCCAGTCCTTCCCAGTTCAACTTCTTTCCTTTCTATGCCAAGAATGGTCTAGCATCTTCACCCTGAGACAGCAAAATTCAGTTTTGAAAAGCCTAAGCCAGCTCTAAGAGGACACTTGGAAGGTGACAAGAGAAAACAAAAGACAGAATGACATTTGCACAGCAGGAAGATTAGAAAAGGAGAGGTCAAACACTTCTAGAAGACATACTCATGTACTAATACAAACGTACAAGGCAATAACAAAGCTTTTGTCATATCTTATATAGTTCTGGTAACATGTTCGATAAAGACAGTGTTTCCAATTATATTAGGTAAAACATAGAAACAGACTAGAAAGACAGTCAAAGAGGGAAAGACTAAAAAGTTTTTCATCCAGCAAAACTGGCTGAAGGATATAGAACCTTCTGTGTCCATACCCAGAAGACAAAGGATTTCTTCAAACTACATGCCAATAATAGTATTTGTATACAAATGTACCTGAAAAAAGCTATCAATACAGCAGGAAATTCTAAGGTTTCAAACCACTGTAACATTGAGGCTTCAGAAAAGTTTTGGAATTAATTTATTGAAGGAAAACAAATAAAAACATCCCCCAAACTAACAAAGTTTAGAGTAGAGCAGAAGGAATTTATGATAGAGATTAGTGTTTGAGATAGCAGTGGAGGAGACAACTTCATGTCATTTTCCTTCTCTCCTCCACCCTCCCAGAACATTCTCTACAGGTGTTACCCGCCATGCTAGCTGAAATCACAATTGTTTTTCTGTCACATAACAAATCGCTCCTTGCTATCCAATATGGATTAGTGCTTCAAGCCACAGTAACTTCATCAAATCAAGAAGGAAAAAGGACCATATAAAACATTTATTTTTTTCTCTTTGTTTGTTTGCTCTCTGGAACAAGAATTCCACTTTGAAGCATGCTATGCAAGAATTACTTAGAACTAGTTTATAGCAGGCCCTGTCACACCAAGTACCTCACACATAAGTCACCACTATACTGTGAAAAACTTTTCCTCTGCAAAATGCAAGCATCAGACAGGAGCTTTATGTTAACAAGAGCAGTTCCTATCATAAAGGATTTAAGCAAAACTGATTGGAGCCTATGTGAGAAGAAAAAATAAACAAAGCCACTGGACTTCACTAATCTGATTACATCAAACAGCATATTATAATATGCTCTTTTCAAAACTTTAAAAAGCATTAAAATAATTCTTCATGAAGATATGTCAGTGCAAAAATTATGCCAATTGTAGACAAATATTTGTAGATCAATTCTAGAAGGGAAAATCCAAGACATTTCCATGTTTCAATATCTTCATTAGTTGGACTTCAAGTTTAAATGCAAATATTATGCTTATTACCCCCAAATAATCTGTAAGATAAGTGTGGAAAATCCAAGACATTTCCATGTTTCAATATCTTCATTAGTTGGACTTCAATTTTAAATGCAAATATTATGCTTATTACCCCCAAATAATCTGTAAGATAAGTGTGGTCCATGAAAAGTGAACAGTGAATACATTTATGTTTTTAACCACTGCATTTTCCAGCATAATTCCTCAAGTGTTAAACTATGTATAACATCTTGTATTATTATGAAACTAATAAAGAAATAGATTGCACAAAGATATAACAGGATGCTAACCTATACATCTTTAAAGACCTGCCTTTGAATGTGCTGTTAAAAAATATATTACATGTGAAAACATTACAAAAGAGGGTTGTGGGAAAAGTTATCTTCCCAGTCATTACACTGATAATTAGAAAGATCTGCATTAAAATCAGTAATGCCAGACATGTACCCAAAAATAAAGCCTAGAATCCAATTTTTAAATTTCATTCACAGGAATTACATAAACATTTGGCATTAACTTGAATGTTACAGGAGCCTCCAGAGTTATCAGTCATCCCATACTTCAGTGGAAATACACGCACAAAGGACAAATAAGGAGATAGGCTAGAATAACACATGGAATTCCTCATGAATAAGTGACCTCAAGGCCTGGAGTTTTTCTAAGCATATCTCAGAATATGTTGCCTTCATGGACAAAAATCAGTTGTCTACTGACAAGCCATGTTAACGTAAACAATAGTGAATAAATCTTAAACTAAGCTGGTTTCTCTTTTCTTACTTTGCTATAGAACACATCATCCCCACTATTGCTAAAATGATTAACTGACATTCGTGGTACACTTGTGCAGCTGCTTTAGATTCAAAGCACTCAGACATAAATAAAGCATGATCCAATGTCTTTTTATAGTATATTAAATAAAAAAGTTAAAAGCCCCGGGGAAAAAAATTATCTATTTATATTCAGGATTTGGCTCAGGACTATTAAAATCTAAATCACTAGTGCTAAATTGAGCAATACAATTTATTAAAATAACTGCAATATGCTTAAATATTTCACATAGTAGTGTTTACTTGGTTTCTGTTTGAGACTCTTCCAAAGAACACCACCATAGGTTTTACTGAATCAACCATATGATAGAAACAAGAGACAGATGGAGAACAAGACTGTTACAGTGCACTCACAGATGGAGGAGACTGCAAACAATATATTCAAGATATTTTACACTACTCTGTATTTTGAGTAAACAATGAAATAAGTTCAAAAGGCTATCACTGTTGTTGGTAGAAGTGACAGTTCCTATTTGCGAAACTATGCTAGCATTTCACCTTAAAACAGTTTTAATTTCTAAAGTGCCCTCATTCCTCACTCTCAAGAGACTGGTTTCAGTAACTACTGGGTGCAGTAGCTTCATCTAAACCAATGCCAGGTAAATTAGCAATAGATTTCTAGCAATTCTCTGATTGCTCTCAAATGGAGGAATGTCAGCAGTATTGGCCATATAATAGGATGGACATTCTCAAGTTGCATCAAAGATTTACTACTTTAAATGAAGAGATCATGTGATCCCACACCAGATGAATCACAGCAAGAAATGAGTTTAGCTCAGCTACAAAACAAAACTAAATGCTTGAGTTGCACCAGTTGCAGATTTTAACATAATATTTTTCTGTCATATTACTAACCCTCCTGAGGTATTTACTGGGAAAGATGCAGAACTTCTCTCACAAATCACCGAGAAAAAAAAAAATCAACAAAAGTGAATGCAGCTTGAATTAGGTTAATAATAATGATTCTCTCCAGACAAAATTTGTAATATTAACTTCTTTCTTCAAAAAAGACAGTGTGGCAGTTATATAAATATGAACACTTAATGCTCGGTCTACAGGGATTGAGGGACTGTTATTAATATTCATTCTAAGCACCTAAGAAGTCTTCAGATTATGCAGGATCTTTGTTTTAAGGGGAAAAAATATCTATTGGCTTTACTAATTAAAAATACAAAATGCTAGAACCTTGAACTAAGATTAACTTTTATTAGACAAAGAGTTGTAATCTATGCAGATTTAATGTAATAGATTTAATTTAAAGCAATACTACTCAAATTAATGATGAAGTGTGATATAAATACATTATATAAATCAATACTAAAAATTTCTGTGGTCCTCAGTTTCTTTTCCTCTGAGAGAATAGAGTGCTACCACCTACTCATATCTTTATTACAAAAATCTGTTCCATAACTAACTGTTCAGCTATGTGCCACAGAACTGAGAAGGCAACTTGTCCAATTTAGCATGGAATTTTGTTGGGCAGTGTTATGAAATTCACTTTTTGCCTTTTTCAGCATTTAGGAAAGTTCTTTCCTGAGAAGTTATACACCTAGGAGGACAAATGGCAAAGGAAAGACCTTCCCTTACATATGTTTTACTTAGGTTCTTAACAGTTTTTCCCATTCTTCTCCATTCTCCAGTACCCTAATTTACAGTATAGTATTTGTAAGTGAACATTTAAAGATATAACTTCCTTTTCTAAATTTGATTTGTATTTTTAAGAGTTACCCAGTTTTCCTGTAGCATAGGTAGCTGTTTGAGACTTTACTAGGCCAAAAGCAAGCACGCATTTTTACCCCAGTAGCAATATTACCCATCTTCTATAACAGTCCCTGGAATTCTATTCAAGAGGTGTCTATGCTAATCTAATTCCAGGTGCCTTTACACTATGCACCAATTAGTCTGCAACAGTACCAGTTTTTATAGACTCATTTAGGCTGGAAAAGACCTTTAAGATCAAGTCCAACCATTAACCCAACACTGTCAAGTCAACCACTGAACCATGTCCCCAAATACCACATCTACACATCTTTTCAATACCTCCAGGGATGGTGACTCAACCACTTCCCTGGGCATCCTGTTCCAGTGTTTAATAACCCTTTCAGTGAAGAAATTTTTCCTAATAACCAATCTAAATCTCCCCTGGTGTGACTTGAGTCTATTTCCTCTCATCCTGTCAGTTGCTACCTGGGAAAAGAGACCAAGACCCACCTTGGTACAACCTCCTTTCAGCTAGTTGTAAAGAGCAATAAGGTCTCCCCTCAGCCTTTTCTCCATACTAAACCACCCCAGTGCCCTCGGACAGTGCTTTACCTTCCCCTAGAAGGGCATCATTATTTGCTGCAGTGTCTATTGGCCAGTGTTTATCAAGCTGCATTATTCAGTGCTCCGTCTAAGTGCTACCCTCCTGTTCTTGGTTGCATTGTCTTTACCCATCAGGGATGAACATCAGTTTTAAAATATTTACAAAGCTTTACACCAAGAGTCTAATTCCTACTAAAAGAGCAGTGAAAACTGAATTCCATTGACTCTGCACAACACTGGATTACATGTGGGATCTCATATATTGGGCAAAACTCTGCTAACTAATGCAAGAAGAAGCAAATCAGAGCACCTCAGGTGGCTTCCACTGGTTGTACTGGGAGCCATACACACTATATATGTGCTATATATGAAAAGCACAAGGAGCCTAAACACCTTGTTCTTCCTCACATGATTTCTCAAGACAGTGTTACGCCCTTCTTCCTCACAAAATATGACAACACTGGCATTTGAGCAGCCAATAAATATTAAATCCTGTTCCTGTGAAATATGCCGTGGTATCTTAATAACATTCTTCATCGAGACCATTTTCTCTGTGGCAGAGCATACCTGGAGGGCAACACTGCTCACACCACATTGTGATTTTAGTTTGATACTAGATCTGATGAAACCATAGACCCAACTTTGGCCACATCTGCATGACCAAGCAGTGAGAACTGATAGCAGCAGATCTGCAGAATAAGCCCAGACATTAAGGTCCCAAGAACCACAAAATACACTCTTCATAGGATTTTATTTTGTAGTTTAGTCCCATGGATAGTCATCCAAAATGACGAAAACTGCATGCTTCACTTCATGATGTAGAACAAAGAATGATAGATGAGAAAGATCAAGAGAATCATTTCAAAAGCATAAATTAAAACACTATTATAGGCACACCCTTTGAATTCTTATTCAGAAAAATCTAGGCTTAGCATTTTGGGCAGTCTTAACATTTGCCTTCTAAAAAACTAGCGTAATTAATAAAATTTCAGACTGCATTTCCTCATCTCAATGCTACTTGTGTGGCTAGCCATAGATCCTCAAAATCTGCTATGATAAGTGAGGTGTAATATTTATTTCAATGACATCACATTTTTTAAAAAATTACATTTGCTTTGGTTTAGGGAACGAAATACTAATACTGTATCAAAAGACACATTGCATCTTTTAGTGAAATTGACTAGTGGTAGTTAACTTTTGGTTCATATGCTGAGGTAGAGAGTAAAGTTCTCCAAAACTGATATAGTTGTCAATGAGATGAAGTAACAATCTGATACCATGTCATTTCAATTGATTTATGCTGCAGTTATACAGAATCAGCTTCACTCAAGATTAGAAATAAAATAAACATTAACCAAATAACTGCAGCAACACTACCTCTCTGACAACTGTTATTGTATCAATTGAGGGTTTTGTGTTAAATAAAGTTAATAATATTACAGATATTAGCACAGTAGTTCCATTATGTGAGAAAGAGCAATCTTGCAAATTGAAGAAAGTACCGATGTGAGGGGGAGGTGCAGGAAAGTGCACATACAACAGCAAAGGACTTGTTACTTCTCATTATTCACTGAGTAACCCATAAAATGGAGAAAGCAACACAAACATCCAGATAAGTATGCTATTGTTTTTAAGCTTCACTTCTAAGCCTCCTTCCATCCTTAATTTTTTTTTCACAGTTGTCTCCCTTGATAGCCACTCTCTCTACAATAATCTATTTGGATCAGCTATTTGTCCTACAATTGCAAATTATATTGGTATAATGCAATTCATTTTTGTTATTTCTTACTCAAAGGATATAATCCCAGGAGACAATTGGATACTCGCTGTTTTAATCACCAATACAAATGGTAAGAATTAAGTTTTCAATTCATCTTTTATACAAAAATATTGTCTAAAAAGTCTTTACATATCAACTGTTATTTTTAAATAAAAATGAGATGTTATATCTTGATTTATATTATGAAAGGAGTAAGTAATTTTCTGTGACACTAGATGGAGTTATGTAATGTGCAATTTGGGCCCAATAGATCATTAAAAATGAAAATTCAAAAAAATTCATTAGCTAAGTGAAAACCTGAAATCTTGATCAGTTATTCTGCTGAAACCTACACAAAGTTATTCTCACAGCTAAACAGACCGTGTTTCTGAAAAGTAATGTATTTTATATCTTTAAAACATTCAGTAATCACATTTTCTGCAGCAGAATTTGACTGTTTAATACTAGACATTATAAACTATAATTAGTCAGCAGTCAATATTTTGGCAAGTGGGAAGTGATACGTCATTTAGTTAAACCTCAGATCAGAGAAGGAACCAGTTCTGAAAATAAAACAGATAAACTTAATAAACACAATATTAAAATTTCTTAACAATTGGCAAATAAATGCAATACACCATCCAGGCTTAGAAGTATTCTGGATCCTCCAGCTAAAGTTCTTAAATATAGGTAATAAAACTAGAAGCAAAAACATATAAACGGACATTTTACCTTACACACTTGTTAGTATTACTGTGGAATAGTCAAATGACTAATCTCTGAGTAGTCATGTTTCTATATGCCAAGTAAAGAGCTTACTCCCTTCTTCAGTTTATTCATCCTGTACAAAACAGCAGCTGTCTCCTCAGATTGAAGTCAATGCAGAAGTATTTGCAAGCATTTGGAAGTTAAAAATGAAGTGTGAGAGCAGTTAAACATCTTCAGAACTTACCCTTATTTTAATGGTTTCATAAAGCTGAAAATATAACAAAAGCAGTCTATCTGCAAGCTCAAATAAGTTCCATTCAAGCCACGTTTATCTACTTGACCTACAGTCAGGAATGGGAACAACATTCATTCCAGAGGAGGAAGCAAAATGGGAGGAGGAAAGATGTTATTTTGGGGGGCTTTTTGGTTGTTTGGGGTTTTTTTTAATTAAAAAACAAAAAAGGCAAACTACTATTAAAAAAAAAACTACAAAAAAGGAGCACTATTACTATATATTTCCCTATAAACTCTTCCTAATTACTAAGTTAAGAGATTACTTTGTTGGCAACTGCCTGATAGCTTATTCCTGTGATTCTCCCTCAGTCAGGAAAATAAATAAATAAATAAAACACAGAAAACATGTGAAAAGAGTTCTAAATGGTGTTTTCTAGAAAATATGTCAACATCAGTGGTTAGAGACATTCAAAAGTAAAAGAATATTTAGGTAAATATAACCAAAACTCAATTGGATAAAATGCTGACAGTTTCATATAAAGATAGATCATTTTCACTTTCCCTTTGAGAAGTCCGCGTAACTCAGGTTTATGGTAGTGAAAAGTTCACTACAGTAAAAACTTCCCTGCATGATTAACAGACTTTGCTTAAGCAATAAAAATATGCTTATGTAACACAGCTATTCCTATTAAATCTGTCTCAGTTTTAGACTTCCATCACTTTTTTGAACATGTTCTCATTACAACTCTAAGAACTTAATGTTTGGAGTCCAAATTAAACAATTAGGTATATATAGACACTGTACAACTCACGTTGCTACATATCAAATGGATCAACTACCTCATCTAAGGCACCTTGACAAACTAAAACCTGATCTTGCACCTTCCCAGGTCACATATCCGTTTATTCAAGGCACATAAGACCGCTATGAATGATATAACGGTAATGTGAGCGAAGATGCACTGTGTTTTGCAAAACTAAATAGGTGGTCATAAATCAGTAGCTCCTAGCATTTTCCCCATCTCTTTTGCTGAGTCACTGTAAGTAAATTTCATCAAGATTTTAATGTACATCTTCCAAATGAAATTATTTCAAGTTCTTTACACTCAGAGTTCCCAACAGAAAAGTCAGAACAAAATGGTCATTTTCTAAACATTAGCTTGTAGGTCATATATTGTTGTTAGAAAAAATATTTAATACAGTACCATTCCCTACTAGTGTACGGTGATTAACTGCAGATCAAATATGTTAACTATGCATCAGGAGTTTGCTACAATATTGATCTTATAATGGATCAGCTTCTACTTTAACTAAAAATTCCAATTACACAATTAATGAACCTAGCTATAACATTTAAAATAAATAAATACACCTCTGCAATATAATAGAAGGGAAAAAATATATATATCGTATACTTTTGTGTAATTCCTCCTTGCAGTTGCTTCCAGCTCAGAAGTACAACTTAAAACCCCCAGATTAAATACAATTAATTCAGTGGATCAGCTTCACACCAATGACATGTTAATACTTCCAGAGAACTACAATACCGTCTCTTACTAGTGTTCGTATAGTTTTATAAATCCTTTGAACCAGACCACTCTTTCCTCCTCTCCTGTGCTACGCCCATTTATTCTTGGCACTAGAATATTTATCTCTATGTTCTCTTTGAATTCTGGGACTCATGTCTGAGTTGCATTGTGGCTATAAACCTGTGTTTATCATGTGCATGTAGGGAAGAATATAAGTCAATCCAGGGTGAGACCACTGTATAGGTTTAAGTGGCACAGCTGCTCCTAGGATAACTCTATCCCACAAGCAGATGAGGACCCCAAGGGATAACCTTAAGTTTTCAAGTCTCCTATCTCATACAGTGCATATTCGCCTCACCAGTATGAGTGATACAAAAAGAGTGATACTATAAAACCACTACCGTATGCTTCTGATTCAGGATTTAAAACACTGTAGGGCATGCCTGAAAGCAGATGGACCTCTGCACAGATCATCTAAACCCATGGCACCCTGGGGACACTCCAAGGACAGCACTCTACTGCGAGATACTGTATCTCCTTGGAAACGCATGGTGCGAAAGAGCTAAAGATCTGCCAAAGTACCCTCCATGTCAGATCAAGCTAAATTGAAATAACATTCCAAGATACAAATAGGGAAGTGGTCACTTTGTATATGCAATAAGGTCTTAGCTGTTCCTTCACTTGGATTTCAGATCTGGGGTTGTAACAGCTAATTTCATGAAGCCACCATGTTCCTGTTGAATGGCAGTCAAAACAGTGACTATTAGGCAGTATTAAGAAACAGACTAAAACACCATTATGCAGTTTGTGGTGGACTCAAATGCCATCAACTTTTGGTCTCCCTATCCTCAAAAAGGATAAACTAGAACAGCAGAAAGTATAAAGAGGGCTGACAAAAGTGAGCTAAGTTATTAAGTAGTTTTATGTTAAAATCAACAAGGTCTCCTCAATCTTTAAAATTGAGGGATAATTTTGGTAGAAATTTATAAAATCAAGGGTGGCATGGAAAATAAGGCATACCAAATGACACAGGCAGATGGCAGGTTCTGAACAAACAAAAGATGTGATCCTTCACAGTATTTGGGAATTACACTAAGAAAAAAAAAGATGCTTTCTTTATTTATAGAAATTCCATTTTTGTTCAACATCTTGAATAAGTGTCAGAGGAAACCAGATCAAGGCAGGCATGAGTGACTTCAACAGGGAATCATAAATCAGTAAAATTAGGAGGATTCCTTTAAAAATAGGTCAGGTTACATTGCAATATTAATCCTCCTTTAAGTACAGGTTGCTTTATCTACATTCTGTTTTCTTACACTGCAAATGCCTTCAAGTATTATGAATTATTTTATGCAGACTAAGTATCATATTAGTGTCTAAGCAGTTCAAACAGCACAGAGCTCTTGTTCAGTACTGGAAGGTTTTGTTGTATTTTCTCAAACAATGGAAAAAGGAGATATATATACACACTACACATAAGGAGTCACTGATGAAGCAGAATAAATGGGTCACACAGTGTTTTTAAAAGTCTATTACTGTGAAAATACATGCCCACTAATGGGATGTAAAACCAGGTTCTCTGTAAGTAGGTCATGCAGCATTTTTATAGTCTATTAGAATATACACATGCATACTAATGGAATACAAAACTGGATTCTGTAAAAGAAGATTAGAGACACCAAAAAAAATCCTATGACATGGATGGGATCTGAGAAGGTTGCTCTATTAGACAGCTGTATATATTTTTCAGGGATAATCTGTGTCCTGAAATATTTCTGTCTTTTCTTACAAAGTTGTTTGGAACAGCCTCTAGGGGAATCATGCTTTTCTGTTAGCTCACAGCAATAAAAATATAGCTCACTTCCAAAACTGGATGTTAGAAAGTAATTCTGCCTCTAGAGAGCATTATTTTAAGCAGTCCAAAGTTTGAGAAAAGGAAGCTAGATGACAAAATTAAGCATGAAGTCATATTTAAAGGTATCATTCATTCCCCTATAAATTTATTGTCAGACTAATTAAGCTTACTTATAAAATAAAAACCATGTTGACTTGGCACAATGTATAACTTTAAGAAATAAAACTACAGCAATAGGATAGAAAGGATGTAAAGTGATATGACTAAAGCATATTTTCTGTATTTTTATTTAGGAATACAAAACGTTTATATTAAATGTTCATTTATTCTATATTGAAATATATTTGAAACCTACCAGAAAAGTTCATAATTTCTATTCCTAAGAGTGATTTATCACAACAAAATCAAGAGATACTGAAGCAAGAGATTTCCAAGGAGTGAAAATACAACCTCACTTCAAGAAGCATATTATACATCTCAGAAGTGAAAATGTATTATCTGACTAACCGCAACTTTACATACCAGACAGCTGCTGCACTGGGATCTAGCTACCCAAGAACCTGAATGCATTCACAGCTTAAGTGCAGATGCAGTATTTGAGCGCAAGCTTTGTATTTTGGCCTTGCACAATTTTTTTTTTTTTTTTTTTAAAGTAGGTTGCCCTGAATGAAAGAGAATTAGTACATCACATTCTTCATCCTTCAACACAGGAAGGCTTGCTGAGGCCCCCCACCTTTCCTTAATCTGAGAAGCACAAATTTCTTTTGAGAATGACAGTACATTACAACATGTCATCCACATGATGTTAATGCCTGCAAGGTAACACATCCGTATCTTGCCAGAAACTTGACGGCCTAACTACTGATTTGAATTGTCTGTATTTGCAAATACACTCTGCATAGATTCCATGATGTCTGCCTGACTGCACTGACAGACAACTAATAAAGAACTTTCAAAACTGTCAGTTAGAGGTGGATGCAAATCGATTTTTTGGAGTTTGCCTCTTAAGAATCAAAAAAGCAACCAAATCAGAAAACAAATTTCAGAGAAAAAGCAGCTAAATTTTCCATCATTGTTTTGAGGATTGGGGGTTTTTTGATTAAATACTGTTTCAGACTATGGTGTCATCCCGACACCCTTGCATTACCATTGTACAGCACAGCCATGCAACTAGAATTTAAAATAGGAATTACACAGTTAATATTTCAGTTACTCAGAGCAACATCAATAACAAAGAGCATCTTAGGAGCAGAAGGAGTAGAAGATAAGTTTTCAACCCCAGAAATCACTTCATATTTCCAGGGAAAAAAAGAAAACGAACTTTATAGAAGTGAAAGTTAAGATTATCTAAAAGCTAAGGGGTGACGATTTTAATCACAAGCATCTACAGTTGATACTCTCCCAACAGACCATAACAACATTCATCCAGTATTCTGTCATTTCTTTCCTTTGCTAATGGAAAATATAGCTAGGATGCAGCACAAGTCATAATAAAGAAATCCAATTAAGACCCTCACTGAAAGAATTTAAATGAGAAAGGTTGAGAGGGTAGAAGCTAACCTCTTTCAAAGTTAGAAGACAAAGTTGGAAAGTGGCGTTATTTCCAAATTATGTTGTAATGTTGAATGTTTACTGATTAACAGAGCCATCAGAGTGACAAGTAGCAGCTTTAGTTTTCCATTGAAATAAATAAATTTGCACATCATCTGAAAAATTAAACTGGCAGTTACATTTTTCTACTCTTTTTGCTTACAAAAATACATCTCATCTTATTTAGGTTAAATAAATCCACATTTTCAAGTATTACCAAGAAACTTCAAGAATTTCAGGAAACTGAATCAAAAGGTACCAATACAAATGTCTACTTTTGATAACAGAAAAATATTTCATAAATGTTTGTCCCAGACTAATTCAGTGGTTAGACATTATAATGAACTTAAAGATTTACCAGTATTTTAGCCAAGTTTGTTTCTAGGTCAGAACTTTGAACTAAAAAAGTTACTCTGAGTCCAGTGAGACTTCTCCTGTTCCTTGCTATCCCTCAGTTCACAAGCGCTCATGCTACTTTGTGTCACAAGCTGGGACTTGAGTTAGAAAATGTAGCTCTAAAATAATGCCAACAGTAAATTACTGAATCTCAAACAGTTCCCTCAAGACTTTTAATTTGTATAGTAACACAAACTTGGAGTGGGTATGGGATTCATTTTGTTTCACACCACCCCCTCTCCCTGAGGACAAGGGGGCCCTCTCCCACCAGGTTAACCCAGCAGAGGATGACTCACACCACAAAAACAGGTCTCATTTCTTTTATCTCCTATAATTCTCCTTTCCTCTTCTGCATGGAAAATAAAAATAAGGAAATCTTCTTTGTCTTACCAGAGTCCAAAAGATACAGAGTAGACAGCTGCCTCTTCCCGTCTGCCACCATCTTCCTCAACTGGTTGCCATCTTCCTGCTGGCAGGTCCTCCCCCGACACCATTTTCCCCTCTCTCAGGGCACACCCCAGTTCTGCTGGACACATCCCTGTTTTATGGGGCACCCCGAGCCAGACGCAGGTTTGGTGGTGGTCCTGCTAGCACCTTCACCTGTGTCAAGTTCCTAATAAAAAAAGATTTCACATTTTAAGCAGAGGAGACTCCGAGGAACTAGGGACAGGATTCACAAGTTTTACTGGCATCCAGCCCTGAAAATCCAGCTGCCACCTCTACCACCACCACTCCCCAGCAGCACCCAGAGGGCTCAAGAGCCGCCTTCTCTGGCGGGTGCTGCCCTGCCCAGCGAGGATCCTTCAGGCCTCCTCTCACCTCCACCTGCACCTCCTCACCTCGCTGCCCCTCAGCAAGGCTCCCCTCAGCACAGCACCCCTCAGCAGGGCTCCCCTCAGCCCAGCCCAGCACCTCCTCACCCTGCTGCCCCTCAGCAGGGCTCCCCTCACCTCAGTGAGGCACCTCCTCACCCCAGCACCCCTCAGTGGGTCTCCCCTCAGCCCAGCACAGCACCTCCTCTCACCCCACAGCCGGGCTCCCCTCAGCCCAGGACTCCTCAGCGAGGCTCCCCTCAGCCCAGCACAGCACCTCCTCACCCTGCTGCCCCTCAGCAGGGCTCCCCTCAGCCCAGGACTCCTCAGCAGGGCTCCCCTCAGCCCAGCACGGAACCTCCTTGCCCTGCTGCCCCTCAGCCCAGCACCCCTCGGCAGGGCTCCCCTCACCTCAGTGGGGCACCTCCTCACCGCAGGGCTCCCCTTAGCCCAGCACCTCCTCACCCTGCAGCCCCTCAGCGGGGCTCCCCTCAGCCCAGCACCCCTCAGCAGGACACCTCCTCACCCCAGAACCCCTCAATGGGTCTCCCCACAGCCCAGCGCCTCCTCAGCCCTTAACAGGGTTCCCCACAGCAGCTGCAGTCTCCAACCTGTAGCACAAGGCTCACCCCTGTGTCCCTCCCCAGACACACAGGTGTTTCCCATTTTTAACTCATTTTAGCCCAGCTGTGGCCAGTAACTAAACCATGCACTCTCCCCGTGTTAGTTGCACATACTTATCACAACTTCATGTCCAGAGTTAAAGAAAGAGAATCCAGATATATTTGTTTTGTGGTGACAATCATTATTTGGGTTGTTGGTTTTATTTTTGTTTTTAAACTCAGAACTTCAGCAAGCTCAATAGTACTCTTTACTGTTTTGTTGTGATATGCTGCATGAACATCACAAAGACAGTTAATAAGTTTTATTTCTTTAACCTAAAAGACTAGATCTTGTTTCCAATATAAACTATGTCTCCTTGTTCTGATTCATACTTTCTCCCATCACATAAAAACCACCACTTCTAGGTAGCAAAATCAGTTAGCAGGGGTTGCTTTCTGACCACTCCAGGCCCCAGCCCCCCTGCAGTTTTTAAGGATGGGAATAAAAGCAAGGAAGGATAATACATTGCAATTGTAAAATCTCAGTATATGAAGACAAACATAAGACATTGGAAACAAAAACCCAGCAAGATTTATATGAATAATATACATATTAATATTTTCAAGTAACACTGATCTTGTGATGTAACTTGCAAGATTATATTGTTTATATTCTAGAATTAGAAAGCACAGCTTTTAGTAACAAAAGTTTTTTGGTACCTAGGCACTTTAAAACAAGATTTTAAAACCCTCTGGACCATTCAGACACCTATGTGATAGTCACCATAAGTAAGTAATTGCCAGTCACTTAGGCTTTTTTCTACCAGCAAATAACCCTTTTATAATCAAAGACTGAGCAGTGTTGAGGGAGCAACAGGCTCTAAAGTGAGAAAAATTTGTAGACTGCATCCAAAATGCAAATTACATTGCCAGAATTTACTGACCTGCACCCAAGTTTAGGTTCATTTTGAGCTGTTCTCACCACCCATGGGGAAGACTTACAACATCCTGCTCGTTAAAGAGTAAGGCACCTGGATGTGCAGGAGATGCTTTCACTTCTTGTCAGCTTACAACCCTTACTATTTCCCCTGCAGGTTTGATTTCAATAGAATTCCCAAAGTAAACCACTTCACAAGGGTTCTTGACTTTCAGGAACTATAAAAAATATATATACATAAAAATAAATAAAAAACCACCCCCACAAAAAAAAAAACCAAAAACCACACACACCCAAAAAACAACTCCCAATCTTGACAGAAACAGAACAGACTGTTTCCATCTAAAACAACCTTCTCATTTCTGATGCTTTCACCCTGAGCAGCTTGCCTTAGGAATCAAAGAAAATGAATGTCTGTTCAAATATCTCTTTTTAAATTTATACTTTGGGTTTGGTCTGACACAAAAATTTTGACATGCCAAGAAACACCAGTTCAAATGTTACTTCTAGCTCTAAGGAATCCAGAAATAACAATACTCAAGCAACACTTAAAAAAAAAATAATTCAATATTCACAGTAACCTGTCTGCATGGGCTGCTTCTAGACAGCAGCTAAGGAAATATATGCACAGCAGGTCAAATAATGTTAAGCTTACAGCTGTTGATCAGAAATGAAATTAAGGTTGTCTGAAATGACCACCAAGCTTTTTGCATGGTATTCTGTAGTTACATGTGGTTTCCCCACTGTTTCTGCAGAATTATCTTTCAGTGTGAGTTGTACTGGTAAGTACAGTTAAGTACTCTAGAGCCTGGATGTACAAATTCTTTTTCACACTACAGGCTTGGAGCAAATTCCTCTAAGAAATAATTTGTCTCAAAATCCCACTAGGTGGCCTTTATGGAGTCATCTTTCCCACACTCTATGGGTTTTCCTGCAAAGTTCAGACAATTTAAAGCAGATAAAGGGCTTTGGTTTTCCTTTCTGAACTGTAGGGTTTCATTCCAGCCTTACGCATGCAGTGCCTGAAGGTGACCCTGAGGCTCAGTGGCAACAGATGAACAGCACTTAATTCTCACAGGTGTGTTTTAGAAATATAGCAGAAATGTAGCCTGTGTGAAAAAAAAACCTCTCTCTTACTCATAAAGCAGTTACAGTGATTTCTTAGAGGAATATAACTCCTTGTGTAATAGTACCCCTAATAACTATTGTTATAGATGCACTTCATTACTCTGTAAATCCCCACTTCATACTCTTCCTCAATGGAAAATAGTTTAAAATCTATTACATATTAACTTCTGATCAGGTTTTCTCAACATCAAGTAGCATTGCCAAGATCTCACCGTAACTTATCCTCTTACCTCAGTTTTGTTTTGCTTTTTTGGCCTGTCCTGAAAACATTCATTTTATTTGGACTAATGCCTTTTTTAAGCACATATAATGCTAAAACCCTTGCCAAGAGTAAGACACAAGTTAAACACACAAAATAAAATTTAGATCTGAGAGGAAAACAAAACAACATACTGTACAAAATGCAAAGAGAAAAAAAGCATCCGTTTTCATCCCATGCATATTTTTTTTGCCAAATTCCCTTTCATAGGATATACACCAACCAGACTTCTAAGCAGTACCATACCAGCTCTTCGGGGATGACAGAATGGGGGCAGAGAAGAACTGGGTTTTGGTTTGAAAAAGGAGTTGAGGTATTTTTTTATTTTTTATTAAGTAACACCTGAGAAATAAAAACTTAAATTCCAGGAAATACTCAGTTGGCCTGTGAATTTAAAATAACAATCCAAGCTTTTGCAAAACTGCAAATTCCAGAAAAAATGTGCTGTGTCATCACAAATACTCATTTCAACATTTCTAATCTCTAAAATTCTTAGCCAGGGATTATTACATTGCTCTTAAATTCAGATTCAGTGTTTATAAGAATGCAAAATTATGCAAAAGCCAAAATTACACTTGATAGAAAGACCTCGCTAATTCAACTAACAAGAAATGGTCTCTAGTTCACGTAATTTTAAACAATGGTATTCTACTCTGGTGCCCATGCATCTGATTCCTCAGCATGAAAATACTTGTCAAAGAGCCCAGTTCACAAAAGTCACTCTGCCACAGGAGCATTCCACACACATTTTGTGAAATAGAAAGGTAATGTTTGGCATGTGACAACTCAAATTCACTTTAATAAGTGCCAATAGATAGCACATAAACATGTCATATTGCACAAACAAAGCAGATCATGCTATATGCACCACTGAAAGAACATTCATATTTTACATAGCACACTAAGAAATAAATTGAAAAGGTGCAGACTGACTGCAAAGGAAACTGGTCATGATGGCTGTCCTAACACAAAACTTTTTGCTCAGGTGAAGAATGAAAGTATTTTCATGCTGATTTGCCTATAATGTCAAAGAATGATATGGAGCAAATTAGTAGGAATAATTGCTCTACTCTTCCGGTTACTTCTAGTTGAAATGTTTACAACAGTATGTGATTAACAGTAATCTTTCACTGTCGTTGCCTCTCAGAAGAAAAAGCTAATATATATAGCACTTCTACCATCATATATTGTACTGTCTGAAGAAAACAGAAAATCTAAAAGGTAGCCATTACACCTTACAGAGCCAGAAGCTGCCAAACACTACAGCGACTGTCAGAGAGGTCCCAGAAGAAAAGCTGGCTGGCTGGCCAAGTGGAAAAGATTAGCCTAAAGCAAAAGCCTTTCAGCAAAACATGTTTAAAAAGAGAGTTCATCTCATATTCATTTTTCTAAACAATGGTGAGGAGTGCAGAGCAGGAAGAAGGCAGAAGGAAAGTTTTCCTCTGAAAGATGGGAAGGACATACAAGTCTCTGTGTTGACTGGATTGTACCTACAGATGTTTCAGTGTATGTGTAAAAATAATTTATTTTTATAGGAAACCAGAAAAATGTAAGAGATCTCACAAATTTGCAAAAAAACTTCCAGCAGCTCTACTTACCAACAATCTCAGGACACAGTCATTTTTTTCTGCTCTATTCACAAATACACAAGATTATCTATTATGCAATAAAGTAGAAATTTAAGCTGCACACTGAAATCACAAGCTGCATTTTAACATGATTACTGTGAACATTAGAATAAGGTCAGTCATCATGCAACATGGAGGGCTTTTCAAGCCATGGATATAATACAGTGAGATATTCAGATGGGTGACAGTGCTCTTCACATTCAACCACTATAAATTAGTCTACAAGAAAGAGTATAGCTTTATAAGATGCAATATAGCAGCACAACTGTCAGAGAACATCCCAGTAAACTGAATTCAGACATGTTTCTGGAGACTCAGCATTATCTGACACAGCCCTTAATCATTATTTCTAAACCTAAATACAATTAATTATAATGGTATATAAAGTTTCTCACTCCTCAGGAGCTTAAATTCTAGGTAAAAGCAGAATAAGAACACAATAAGGAACCTAGTCGTTGTCTTGTGTTGGGGTCCTTAAATCTAAATAAAGAACAGAGATTTGAGAAACACCGTGAAATGAAGTGGGAAAAAAAAACGTAATTTTCAGTATTTCCTCATCTATTGATTTTTCATTAATAATTTTTAAGACCCAAATCATTTAAATATTAATTATAAGGAAGTAGGATGTGTCAAGAAGTAGAGCTTTACTTTCATGATTTAAGTTCTGTTTAAAAATTAATTTGTTGTTCCTGAGTAGATTTAACAGATGGTACTCCCCAAAGATTTTCTTGTGACAGCACGAAGAACAGGTTGAAAACAGTCTGTAGTGCTTCGTATGCTCTCCAAATATGTGTGTGTAGCTTGTTTCTGCTTTTCCACAAAGATTCAATGAAAGTCTTTAAAAGATGATTTCATAACTTGTTTCTCAGACTCTTTGTTTTCGCAAGTCATCAGTAGAAACAGCTATGCCTTTTGCAAGATTTATATATTACTTTCAGGAGATGCCCTTACATAGCTTTTAATTTTTTTTCTCAAACTAGCCTACTACTATGCTACAGAGATCGATAATAGCATAGTTAGATACTTATAGTATGTTAGTAGTAGTATAGTGACATGCAGCACTATCTAGTCTAGATTTAATGTTCTAATTCTGGCAACAGATGTATATCAGTATTTTCCTGGCTATTTAAATCCTTCTCCGCCCATAGGCCTTATATGACTTTCCATCCTGAGAAGCATGTAAAACTCTTAGCAACAAAATGGAGGGGGAAAAAATCACTACATGTTTATGTTTTAGTCCAGGGAGAAAGTTTATATGCTAGCTGTACAGTAAGATTGTACTGGAAAAAGCGGACAGTGATATGTTCCTCCTTTATCCTTAACCTTGCCTTAAAAAAAAAAAAAAAAACAAAACCAACAACAAACAAAAAACCAAAAACAAACGAACAAACAAACAAACAAAAAACCAAAAAACAATCAACCAATCAATCAGAAGAACAAGTTCAAGTGAGTTATTCAACTGCTTTAAAGTAATTTAAAGAGTTAGCATCTAATACAAAAGAAAAATATTTTTTTAAAAAAGTCAATGCTTTCATCCAGCCATTTCCACAGCTCAGTACACTAACTATATGTCAGTTAACATTTATGTGAAGAGAAATAATAGGCATGAGCACATGTGGCATAAATACACCTAAAAGGCTGGCAATTAGTGCTAAAGAACCACAGAGAGATAATAGCTCACTGTAGATCATGTTCTCCATAAGCTGCAAGACACAGTCTTGTTTTGACCCTTTTTAGCTCAATTCCTTCTCTCAGGTTTTACTTAACATACAGTGCTTCAATTGTGCTGATGAAGAGGTTCTGCCACGATGCAATTAGAAACTCATGGTGCATTCAACTGACAATAACGGGCATCAGCAGAACTGAGTACACGCTTAGTTGTACCACCACTCCAACTCCTGCTGCTTTCTCTCTCAGTCCCTATTCTTGGTCACTGGATCCTCCTTTGTTTCTAATCTTAGATATATACCTTAAAAACATGTTCTGGACTATGTTCCACTTCCCATCTCCTGAGCTTCACATTTAATTTCCAATTTGTCTTCACCTTTCCTGTGTAAAAGGACACTTCTACATGAAAACAAGATTATGCCCTAATTGGTACTTATTGTTTCAAGAGTCTGTGAATTTACTTGTATTCAGAAGTGCCCAAAGATTCCTGCATCTGTCCTTACTATAAACCTTGAGCCTTCATTTCACTTACCCTCCAGTTTATCTTAACATAAAAATCTTAACACACTTGCAATATTGCTCATTGCTAGAAGAAATACTTCCACTTCTTAAAAATAAATCAAACAAACAAAAAAAACCCACCAAAAAAACCCCACCACAAAATGAACGAGATATACAAAACACAGAGAGAGAGAGAGAGAAAGACATAAAGTTAGCTAATAGCCATACTATCAAAAAATCAAAGTGCATTCTAGAAGACAGCAAGGTAGCATAACAAACACCGTTTAGCTAGAAAGTACAAGGGAGGCAAGTCCAGTCTACTATTTGCTGCAAATGAAACACTGTCCCTCATAAGTATATTTAGGACTTAATCAAAACTCCCTGAACCACCATTAATCTGGGGGAAAGTCTAAAGAAAGGCTGGACTATGTATTTGAAAACCTCCAATATGAAAGACCACCAAATTAGGACTTCCCTTGGAGCTAGGGAAGGTGATTGTTCCCTAGCATGAATAGGCCTAGAGTTCAGCTTTGTGTAGCAGGCTGTGCTTCTAAGAGTGCATATAAATCTGCAAAGTGCTACTCTTCTTTTTTGTTTACCTGCTGATGTTGCAGAGACAGCACATTATTGGAAATTCTTGAGTGCTGTCACAAAATACGTAAGTATGAATTTTCTGAGTCTCATTACCTGTTGCTAATGCTCTTTTGAGCAACTCCTAGTTGAAAAATTAAGACTCACGTTGCTCCCTCTTGCTCTGAATTTGGATCTGGATCAGAATATTAAATATTTTGGAATTCAGATGTGCACGGATGAAAGGTTTTGATTCAGACTACTAATAGTATTATTAATTTAGCTTGAAGCTAATGAAATAATTATTAATGTGAACTGTGAATTTGCTAGCTGTTTGCCTCACTTAAGCTTTTGACTCAACCCTGCCGATTTTGCACCAAGTTTATGAGAGTCCTTGGCGTGGACGTGCTGGTGGATATAGGACCTACTGTGAAAAGCAGTTGTGCTCCTCAGCTGTTAATTCAGTTGCAATGCCTGGAGAAACCTTTTCCTTGTTGGGACGGGAAAACATTTCTGTTTGGTTGCTGGCCCATTTGTATGTGGCAGTACCATTTTACTGTAGTTGCCAGAGATATTAGAGCTAGATGAGATCCCCTGTTTAATCCCCTCCCTACTCCCTCGGAGACTGTGACACACAAGGAAGGTTTAGGTAAATGACTGCTGGTACAGATTCTCAAAACTCATCTGCCTTTGTGGGAAGCTTGATGGAGATGAAACAGCATACTGACACTCCTGCAGAGCTGCTGGCTGCAATCATTCAAAAAGATAATCATAAATTTGAAAGTTACTTCAGCTTTTTACCTTTTGCAAAGTATCAGAAGGAGAATTTAGTCAGATCCTGTCAACTTGACCATTTATCTCTGAAGTATCCCAAAACATTTGTTTTAGGTAAATTGACCTAAACTTCTGTCTCCTTGTTGACATGAATCTTCGTAAATATTGAGATACTAAGCATTTTTGCAGAAGAGTTACTGGACACTTTAGCCTTCTCTGGATTTTATGGAGAATTTATGCTTTTTCTGTTTAGTAGTGGAAATACTTTGTTTCCTCTTGGTTCTAGCCCTGTTGCCTGTTATCTTACATGTCCCTTCTTAACTGAAATTTCTAGCCAGTTTTATCCCTACAGACTTGTTCTATTCCTTTGCATTCACCCTTAGTTACATGTTCTTTGTCCCCCTTTTGTATGATTTCTATTTGATCTTCAAGTCACTGAAGGGCTCCTGATACAGCCATTATGGTCTGTTTCTATCATTCCTATTTCACCTCCCCATTGTGCAACATGTACAAAAGCAAACTCTCCATCTCCCTCAGCAGCTGCATTCTTTTATCCCTTACCTTATCTTCCCAAGAAATCCTACATATCAATTCCCTGAATTTGTGGAAGTCTATTTCTCTGAAATGTATTATTCTGCTGCTTCTTTTCCTTAAGAAGTGAGTTCTGTCTTTTATGATTTTTTTTTTACCTTGTACTTTCAACTTGGCTTCTTAGTTCCCCCCTACTAATCAGAGCCAATCTATAGTGGCTGCTCCAATAGCTTTTCACAGCTTCTGAAACAAACTGCCCAGCGTATTTGAGGAACTAAAAATACTGTTAGTACTCATATGTTCTTAGTAAAAACTGGGAAGGCCATTAACAATACTGTTCTAATAACAGTATCATCTACATTTCAGCCAATAGTATATTAATAATAATTGTTAATAATTATAATGTATTATTATGTATGATATAATACTAATACAACATGTGCAATTATATGATTACATTAAATATATTACTATATATATTACCAATCACATAATAATGTATTACTGTTACCACATTTTTGTATAGTAAAATGAATTTATACAAGTGATTATTGAAACCATTCAGAAAACATTATTTACAATATCTTGCTTGATTAACCCCAAACAATGATATCTCTTCTAATGCAGAGACATTATTTTCAATGTTTAAATTTTTCTTACTAATATGTTACCTCTACTGTGGCTCAAAGACCTCAGAAAACATACATCCAGAAAATCAGAAAATAGTATACACAGCCAAATTTCCATAAGTTAAATCATTCCTCAGAGAAAGATTAAGTATATGCTTTGATTAGAGTATTTTATCAGGACCCTAGAATGAAACCATTCTCCTTTAAAAATAGATGAATAGTTAAAATAAGAATTCATGCCTCACAACAATGTAATTTTTTTGCAGTTTTGGAAATGTTTCCAGTTCTGTTCTATATAATCACTTTACTCATTATTCTTATTTAAAACTTCTATGTTCCCCTATAATCTTTTTCTATAGCTGTCATTTGCAGGTCATAAATAAAACATGCTGAAATAAATAATAACTTTGTATTTTACTTCCAGCCAAAGAATTCTAGGAGATGGATTATTAATGCACTACTTTAGACTCATAACAACTCTACAGCTTCTCTCTAAGCAGCTTCAAATACACTAGCTGGAGTCTAACAGAAATGAGACGCAGTGTGAGCTGTAATTCCACTAATCTTTATGTGAAAAGTCAGATATTCTTTTTACTTGCTATGGACAGCAATGACCCTAAAAATAAGTGATTAAAAAAAAGCACTATAAGTCATTAAACTGTTAACCTGTGAATACTTCAGCTTTTCTCTTACAGATGGCTTTTAGAGGTTTTCTAAGAAGCAGTGATCAATAAAGAGCCAGTTGTGCACTGTAGGAAAGGAAAGGAAGGAAGTAGAGTTCAGTATTGTGTGAAGCAAGGGCAGCCACTTGGCCAAACAGTGTGGTACAGCTCTGTATCTGTCACAGCAAATGCTCTGTCTCTTGGCAAGTCAGACATACAAGTGAAACGGGAGGGAGATAAAGGCAAACCAAAGGATACCAGGGACATTCAGCAGGTGCATAAAGCCCTGGGATGATAAGGTCCTTGAATTATTGTGTTGGGGAGTCATATTATATGCTGATAATGTACTAGAAGCTTTGTGTTATGTTTGTGGAAAAGAAATGAACATTTTAAAAAAAAATTTTTGAAAGATTGCATTAGTTCTTCTGCTCAGGGTAACTCCTGGATGTTTGCCAGTTTTGTGATATACGCACCTATTGCTCTTGTCACTCCTAGAAGTAATAAGAACAGCATCCCAAATAATCCAGCTATTTCTGCCAGCAATGACTATTTTCTTAGTAGAAAAAATGCCTTTTCCTTTAATACAGGTAAAATGTAGGTTAACAAAAAAGTTGTCTTCGACATCATCAGTATTAGCAATACTGCTCAAGGCTCATGCTTATTTGCAGCTAACAGCTATATAACCATTACTCAACATCTAACCCTCTCTGCAGGTGGGAGATTAGTTTTCTTTAAAATGCTTTATTTTTTCTCCATTACTTAAAACACTGGGGAAAAAAAACCAAGGTTCAAAATCTGAGGGCTTTTTTTCAAACATAGCAAAAATTGACATTATGGGTCAACTTCATATCTAGTGAGCATTCATCCTCTCATATTAAAATTTCCCTTTTGAACACAACATTAGCCAGAAGTTTATCTGCCTTCAAAATATTGAAGAATTGACAGTTAGGCTAGCAATACACAATTAATATCTTTCTAGAAAAAATGTATCCCTTCTTCCATTTTCATTACTATTAAAACAATTTGGGATTTTTTTTTTATTATTTCACTATTCAAAAGTACTATGAATTATTTCCTGGTAACTAATTGTTATGAACCATTTGAGAACTGATCACTGTTTGTGCTTGTAATTTTCTACTCAGACATACTAATGGCAATTTTTATTCTCGGAAAAAAACCTTGATAACAAAAATGTGTCGGAAATATTTTTGGAATATTTAAAAATCATTTCTTCCCTCCTCATATATCTACCTATGTATGCTCATCTAACAAACAATTACTAGTATTTATAATAATAATAAAAAAGCATTCCTTCCATTAGCAGAGTTCCAATACAAATTATAGCAAAACACGTCAGATAGACACATATAGGGTGGTATAGAAAAGCAATGAGTTTTCTCAACATGGAAAGGTATGCTTTAAGCACCAATAAAACCCCAATCATTTTGGGTTTTCCTGGAAAAAACATGAAGCAAGATGATATTACAGTTGTTAAATTTGCTGTACTTTACTGAAAATGGAAGATTTTTGTCTGCCATCAATGAGGAAAGTAGAGGACAGTGTAATTCAGGTGCCACAACATCCAGTGGAGTCCTCTGGACGTTCCTGTTCGGAACTTCACACACCTTCATTCAATACATCTTCATTCAGATTCAAACCTTCACTCTGCAGAATACATTGAAATCCATCAGGAGAGCTGTAAAATATTTTCTGCAGCAGTTCCTGGCATCTGAGAAAACACCCCTTGAATCTTCCTACAGAAACACATAAACCTCAGTGAAACAAGTCAAACAACAAAGAAAACAATGATGACGTTATCATTGCACAGTGAAAAACTTCTTACTTTGGCAAGAATTATGACCAAATATTTTGTTTGTAAGTTTAAAAGCACCACAGAACGTTTTCCTCTTCCCTGAGGAACAGAAACACATAAACCCTGGGGTCAAATAGAACACCAACCTGTCTGACAGTCCCAGTTTTCTCAGTACAGCAAGTTCTAGCAGAAGTGAACAAGACTTGAAGACAGGTGTGGAGGAGACCACATAGGATGACAGAGAAACACAAATGTAAGTTCAGGAAACAGTAGAACCAGGTTAACTGAACAACCTGAATAACTCCCTTGAGCAGAGTCTCGGTTTCAAACTTCTACTGGACTAACTCAGAGGTGTTTCACCACACTGCAAAGAAATCATGCCCTCAGGGCAAAAATCACTGTTTTCCAAAATGGGGTCATGACTGCACACCTACATAGCCCATCCTGTTTACAATGAAGACACTTGTGCTTTTACAAAGAATATAGTTCTTGGAAAACATATGGCTTATCTTACAGACAGAATGAGCCTATATATTTGGGAGTTAATATTCAAAGACACAGGAAAATCTAGCACTGGTTAATGTCCACAACATTAACTGTAAGAAAACCAATTGAATTCAAAAACTGTTGTGAGCTACAGTCATATCATCCTTCTTGAAGTTTCATAGTGTTTATACCAAAGTAACATTTGACAACTGATTTTGAAGCTTATATTTTACAACATAATAAAAAATATATACACCAAAAGTTGTTTGGAACAGAGTTACAGCATTTAAAGCTTCCCTAGATGAGTAGTAAAAACACTGTAGAGTCATCTACAATGTCATTGCTGTTCATCCAGTCTAAAAAAGCCATACAGTAGAAAAGGATATGCATGATTCCAGGCCAAGCACTATTATTTCAGAAGTTAACAGGAAAAGACCCTGTGGTAGCCAGGGCTTTGCAGTGCATCTGCAGAGACCTTCACCTGTAGCAAGCTCCCAAAAGAATACTGAAAGGCTTTTAAACTCCAAAGAGACAAGTTTCATTGGAATTATACTAAAAGAATTGCCTTCTAAGTCACAAAAGGAAAATGAAATCATAACACAATAAATTATACACAATTCTTCCCAGCCTACTGTCCATGCAGTCACATCTTTGGTTCTACAGTTGATTTTACCTAGGTCATTAATTTTTTGAGTTGCAGAAAAATCTACCCAATCTTCTCTGGTCCTTAGGAAGTTCCTGCCACCCCCTCTAAGGCCAGGCTTGCCGCTCTGAATTCAAGCCTTCCCACTTGCTGCCAGTTCAGCCTTCATAACCTCCTCTCCAGGCACACTCAATTCCATTCAATCTTCTTAGAGAAACTTGATACCATTATAAGCAGAAAAAATGTAAAAGAATCAAATACTGGCCATAAGAGACAGCAACCTAAAAGAACAAGATCAAATGCAAGAAAATCTCTGAAAAGTGTACATTATCATTTTATGAGGTTTTATTTACTCTCAAATATTCAGAATAAACTGCTTTGCCTTCAGAACCTCGCATAATTCAAGTACACATTCCTAAAATGAATTTCTTAGGTAGCCTAAAAAATTGTGCTTATCAAAGAGAAGGTACATCACTTTCATTGCTAGAAGAGTTCCACATAAGAATAAACAATTGTTTTATTCTGAAGTGCTAGTAGTGGTATTTTAAAAGAAAAGTTATTTCAAGTATTATCTTTTAGTAAAAATGTCTCTTTACTATCTCCTCCTTTCTAAAAGGAAAAACTAAGATAAAATTAAAATGACTTTTCACCATCTAATAGTAAAATTAAATTACTATATACACTGGAATAAATGTAAATGTGCAAAGCTGCAGAATTTGGCTTACTAGATTATTGGGGATTTCTGCTACAGCTTTACAAAACGATGAACATGTCCAGTAAGGTACTGAAATCCTTTTGGATTGAACTGCAAGTGTAAAGCAAGTTACCAGAAAGTTCTCATCTACTGTATTCTGTTCTCCATCTCACAGAGATTCACATAACTTCTGTCACCCTTAACACTACCATGAGAAACGCCAGCAGCCAAGAACTGTAAAATCTCTCCTGACACTAGTTATGACAATTTGGGAGTTGGCCATTTTTTTAAAAATTTGGCATATAATATCTTCTGTCAAAATAATTACAATTTCTCTGGAAAGGTTTTCCTGTTCTGTCTGGATGTCTTTGTGCAAGGTTGTCCCCTTGTCATTTGGAACCACATCCATAACATTTTAATGGCAACTACTGGACCTTCCACTGTCCTGCTGAGCTTTCTCAAATAACTTTGACATTTTTTATTCCCAGACTAAGCCTGATGAACAGTTTGGGTTGACAAACCATCCCAGCCAGCCGTATCTGTGACTGCCAAAAGCAGCTCAAACTCAGCTATTAAAGCCACTAAAACATTTCAAATTCAGAAGCCTATTAAATATATTTCAGGACTCCAACCATATCTCTAAAGAAAACTAAGTTACAAGTTTAGAAAAAAAACACAACCATAAAAGACTATCCTCTTTGGCAGTGATTTTATAAGTACTTTCCAGTTCTCTTCCATATTACACATTGCTGTTTTCCTGCTACATCTTCAGCTAATTGAGTTTCAGGCTAAAAATGGGATGCAATTAGTCTAATGCATTATGAGAATTGACATCAGTGTTTGCCTGCATTTATAGATGCAAATGCTAGTAAATAAAGATAGGGAAAAGTCACCAAAATAGCTCACCTGATGACATCTCAATCAATTAAAAGAAAACCTATTAGTAAGGTATATATATAATGACAAATCAGTTTTCCTTTTGACTTTGTTTCAACTATACTTCACACTACAGATACAACTATCTTCCAATTAATTTCATAACTCTAGGAGCTGAATCTTCCCTGTGGTCAATAAACCTGGCTTTAAAGCCTAGATAGGTATTTCATAAAACCATCAATTTAATTCTGATTTGGCATCAGTCTCTCTCTCAATTTTCAATAAGCCAGAAATTCTGAGAAAAATTTGCCCTAAAAACACTGAATTGCAGTATTCCTGAACAAAAGGTCCTGTGGTCATGTCAAATTAACTTGACAATTTGCTCATAGGACCAGTGAAGCACAGAAGCCCCCGAGAGCAGGGCAGGGCTCCTCCCACACTGCTCACTGGGCACAGCAACCATGTTGCACGCAAGCTGAACCCCAGGGCTGCAAAGAGCCAGGAACCTCGTAGCCCTAACCTTAACACAATTTCACTCTGAAGTACAGCAGGATTCAGGACAGAGACCCCTTGGTCACTTCGTTCCTTGAGAACTGAATTCAACACATTCAGAGCCCACATCTCTGGAGGGAACTTGTCATGGGAAAGCCCTGTGGACTGTGACCCAGAGTGTCTATTGCCCATGAACGGGACTGACCCACTAGTCTCCTCCAGCAAAGGAACTAACCAATTTTCAATATCTGCTCAGTATATTATTTTATCAGAAAAATTCCTACCAGCTCTTGTTGCCAATTACTTCCCAAGCAATAGGTAAATTCAAAGAAAAACAACTCCATGACTGCAAGCAGCTGCAGCACCTCTAGTTAATGCACAGTCTGTCCAAGCCGTGGCAATGGATGCACCGTTCATAGCTCCATCTGTGAACTCACACAAAGGCTGTGACACAGCTGAACACCACTGATGAGGCTGCCCCAGGCAGAACATTTGCATATTTTTTTGTGCAAAGGATATATGTAATCAGCTTTTTGTCAGAACTCAGTGGTGCATCATACATGGAAGTCAACAACCATTTCCTACTGTCACCCAAGTCTTTCCTACATTTATAATTTAAATTAATTACAGCTTCATCTAAAGTGCTGCCTATGACTATGTTTTGGTGTACCACATCATTAGAGAATCTAGTTCTTTCATTTCTACAGGTTGAGATATATATAACTACATCTAAAATGCTCTAGTTGTACAAATGGGGAGGAGGGGGAACATACAAAAAACAAACAAAAAACTGCCATGACTTTATTTGCATATAAAAGTTCATGGAAATCAAATCATAATTTGAATTTATGTTTTTTGCTAATCAATGTAAAATAAATTGAATTTAATCCTCCATTTCAAAAGGGAGTCTTCAAATTAAAAATTTTAAATTAATAAGGAATAGTCTACCAAGATCTTTCATTTGGCCTTAATCTGCTTCTTGGGGTCTGAAAATACAACAAAGGATGTCAGTTGGAATATCACCTGGAAGAATTACTGGGCCCACTAAACAGTCATTCTCTTCTCCATTAGACTGAGCTGTCAGAATGAAAATGTTTTCTCTTCCTATCCTCTCATTTCAATAGGGATCACTTTACATTGCGCACATAGATCTATGAAAAACAGATTGTACAAGAGATTACCTAAAAATAAAAGCTTCTAATGTATTTTTAAACTTAGAAGTACATAAAAAATATGTATTTATCATAAGCTGAAAGACATGAAATCTTTTTATTTGTTTTTGTTAATCTATCCTACAAAAACACACTGGAATTTTTTTAATTCTCTGGTCTGGTCTGTGAAAGTTTCTAACCAGTCCACTTCAGTCAAAATGGAAAAGGAGGTTTTGTGCAAATTATTTTCTTAGAAACAACTTCAATGTGTCTTCCACAGGTCAAGTTTCAAAGGCCTGAACATTGACCCTAGAGACAGTGAGCAAAATGATTATTCTGGAGCAGACACAGCTTTAGAAGAAGTCTTTTTGGTGAAATATTTTACAACTAATAAAAAATCAAACGTTAGCAAGAAAGTGTTTCTAACAACTGACTGTAATTATAGATGGAAGAGGTCCTTTATATAAGATAAATAGAATACTCATGTGAAATGCATGCCATATATGTCTGGACACCATCATGTTTATACACTAAAAAAAAAAAAATATAAAAGAAAAAGGGAATTAACAGGAAGTCTCCCTGTACATTCCATTCACTTTACCTTCTTTGTATGCATACTTAACCACAAAATCCAGTATTATGTCTGCAGCAAATAATCCATTTATTCATTTTGGGTCTTACCTACAACATTAACATCCATCAGCAGCAAGTTTTACATCTGCATCATAAAAACGTTCAAATTAATGTCAACCCTTCAAAGATACTGCAAATCGATGTCATTATTTTTGCTGTACACAACACATGCATACACACATACATTTTATTCTACATTTTGTTTGTAATGCATTTTCCAATAGAATGCTTTCCCCATCTAAATAGACTAATTCTGATTGTCATGGAAAGTTGAAATAAAGCAATAAATATTCTATATACTTTTGCCAAAAAGATATGGATCATCAATTATGACACAGATAAATAGTAAGGTAGATCACTGAAAGTTGAAATATTCTGAGGAAGCTAAGCTAAAATATACACAGTAGGGTTTAGATAAGGAAATACTCAGGTGAAAAAACAACAGGAATTCTTTTGAAATTTTTTGTATAGGGAAGCCTTTTAGGCAATGAGATTGTATCACCATCATTCCTTTTTGAACACTGTCACATTGACTACTTCTCACTACAATCCATTAAAAATGTCTGATTAAGGACAACTTTGTGCCAGAAGGAGATGAGATAACATTCCAGCTTGAATCTGTACTTTAAAAATGATGGCATGTTCTTGGTTTAACACTGAAGACTAGGCTTGCACTAAATTTCTTTTATACTATCTATGTATAAAGTATTTAGGTTAGCTCCGCTGAGAAAATACTTCTCTTGCTTTATGAAATACTGAGCTCTGTATGAACCCTACCAAGGCAGGATTACAGGGGATTAAGCCACCAGACTTGGGTCCAGTGCTTTTAAAATTTTAAATACCATTTCTCAATTTGGGGCTTCAATACAGCTGTTACGCACATTTGCATAATTTTAAGCTCAGTTTTCCAAATGAAAATTGATGCCCATGTACCTATCCTACTGAGATGGGTTGACAAAGCAGAGCCAAGGAGCCAACAGGTCTACTTAAGTTGTAAAACAGCCATTTTACAATACTGCACTTTATTATCAATCCCTGTATAACATATATTCCAGAATAAAACAAATATCTCTATCAGAAACACAATATGCCACAAAGGCTGCTTTTCACTAAATGTTCCTGCAATCCCTTTCAGTTTCTGTAAATGTTTTTATTCCAACTTTCTTTTCAAATTGGTTAGGCTATCAGTCAGAACTCTGGTAAGCATCTGAATATAGTTTTCAGACTTAAGATTGCACTTTTTCCTTTATGCACATTACTTTCTTTAAATTAGGGAATTTCTTTGAAAAATATCATGGTGCAGCATAATTAGGAATATACATAATCCCCATGCAACTGATGGAGAAAGTTATAAACCTTTCATAACTGTGATACTGATAAGGGCTTCATGTCCTTCAATTTTATAGTATCATAAAATTAAAGTGTATTTTCTGATATATGAAGTGGACATAAACTAGTCTTATAGTAGAACTATAAATACTATTCCCTTTCATTTACAGAATTTGAACAAAAGCATAGAGTTCCCATATCTACAGAAGAGATATTCATTTTCACATCTCATGTTGATGCTCAAAATTAGAGAATTATGTCTGAGGAACTACTGTATATTTCAAGCAAGTCCCAGAAAAGTCTGAAAATGCTTTCCAAAAGACAAAACATTCAGGAAGTTAGATTTTATTAAATCTCAGTGTCCTAAGTTAGATTATATTAAATCTTAATGTCCTATATATGACAGAACAGATTGTAAAATAGTTAGACTGCATCTGGCATAGTCTTAAATGAATTATTTCCAGGAGAAAACCATTTATTGTTATGATTTTCAGTCAGTGACACTGTAAAATTGTTTGACTTATTTAAATAAGACTTTTTAAAAGCACTTTAAATGTATTTGATTCTTTGCATTTTTTCACATATAATAATGAGGCTAAGATTTAGTAAGAAATATATATTTATTTTAAAAAAGAATCAGTATGAAGAATAATATAACTCATTAAAAAAACAAAGACCATCAGCAATGCTTGTTTGGACATGCAGAGCCATCTGTGATCAAAGCAACGTGTTATCATGATCAATGGCTACAGTATTACTCAATGTTAACCTTATATTTTTATTACTTTTGTAACATTAAAACAATACTTGGGTTAGAAAATGAGCTCCCCAATTCACCTTTTTATCTGAACATTTACATTTTTAACACAAAATCTTCCCTTCTCCATACCTAAAGCAGATAGAAACTTTCACTCCAAACAAGGGTTCAACTTGCTGTCTCCTTCCAGCCACAGAGATTTCCAGCCATTGCTCTAGTCGGACACAGATTCTGACCATGAATTCAGAACAGAAGTTTCTGACACTGGACAGACTTGCCATAAAATTCTTGTGGGAACTGCTGATTTATACAATCCTTCTCATTTAAGAAAATCAATATAAGCATTTTTTAAAGTTCTGGGCTCTGTATTTACTACAGATCCACAACTCTCTAGGGTAGTTTTCTCAAAGCAGTGAATCATCAGTTTCCCCATAAACTCATTATGATTCCTTTTTACAAAGAACCCAGCTCACGTATTTATCCTGGGCTTGATCCTACATGCACTGAACATCCAACCTGCAGGAAAGCACTCAGCATCCCACAGGTGCAAGCCCAAACACTATTATCAAGTCCACACATTGAGCTAGGGGAGACACACAAGACAAACTACAATGTAACAGTACTACTCCAGTTACTGCTATAGACATACAGCCACTATATGGAATATTAAAGGATAAGTACAGGGAATTTAGCTTACTGAGGAAAATAGTGAAAGAAAGGAGAGAGAAAAAAAATAAAACTGCTCTGCCATCAAATGTACCTAAAAGTGTATGGACACAAACGTTATCTTACAGCCTGAAGGACTTCCGTATGCCACATGTACTTTAGAAGGTAACGGATACCAATGACATTATACACTAAGAACTTATGTTACATTGTCTGTAGTACAAATGATTGGGAAAAAATCATTACAAAAGCAAAGTATATTGGATAATTGATGCAAAAAGCTCATTCTACAAGCTACAAGTCTACTTGTTTTACATTATTATCAAGAGTGCAGATTTTAAGCTTTTCAACTTTTACCTATCATGGCCAGGATTTTTGCAAAGGTATAGGGATTCAACTAAATACAGAGAAGCCAAAATTACAACATACCCAACAGCCTTCTGCAGCTCTAGGTCTAGAGATTTTGTACTATAGAAATAAAAATCATAATAAAAAAATCTATGTTACTACATCTGAATCTGGAAACAACATCGAATGCATCAGGTTTTAAAGATAGAATTGGTGGGCAAATTACCATCATAATACTTACTGATTTCATACATCATTGCACAGCCATTTACATTTTATGTTTTAATATGGCTACTGGGAAAAGCTACTGTCACCGTGTTACAAGGAGAAGTCTCAGACAGTTCTAAATCAAAAATAATTTACAGCATCATTACAGGTTTTTGCAATTTACCCTTCATTTTCATTTAGCAAATGGCTACTTTATAATGTAAAATTAACATCTCATAATATAATGCAGCCTGCATTACTGTGTAATTTATGTGTTTGCACTTATGTGTTTACAATCTTTTGTTTAATTAAACAGCACCAAATTCTATGGGATTTGATACAGAGGTGTCAGTGTGACAGAAGGCCAGTCAGTAGTTAGTCAAATGACAAAATACTTTTACTCACATTCAGAAACTGTGAACTAGTGAGGAAGGAGAACTCTAGAGATAAGCAGCTCATGAGATGTAAAGTGTTCAAGAAGCTGAAATGGGAATAAAACTAGAGCAGTTTTCTATCCTGTGGGATGGTACCAGGAAATGAAAAATGGAGACAGTTCTGAATCTTAGGCATGGAGCTCAGTCACTGCTAGTCATATTTCAGTTCCAGGTGAGATAGGTACGCAATTAATTCTTAGAGCATTTAGTCACCAAATGAGACTTTGTAACTTTTCCCTTGCTTTGCCCTGAAATTCATGTTTAAAATTCTACAGTCTTTGGTAGCTATTTAAAGAGTGTGTTTGGAGGAGAGGTATTTCAAAAGCTGCTAATACTGAATTTCAACCCTGGTCCTAAATAAAATATACTAGAACATAAAATCAAAGAAATCAGTAAGTTACTGAAATTAATGTGCTAGCTCCTTGTGACGAGCCCAGAATGTGTCTAAATTGTCCAAATAGGAGCCAGATAGACAACATTTCAGCCAGCATTTGTTGCTCAAAGCTTCTAAAAGTTAACCCTTCAAAGATTCATTTCCAGTTATGCAGTAAAAAAGTCTTCAATTTAACCCTTACAAAAAAAATATATTAGTTTGAAAAGGGCTGGAGTCGTTCCAGGAAATTCAGCTATTCTGAAACTCAGGCTATTTCTACCTGGGTGTTCTCAAGAGAAGTGCTCAATTCTTGTGTACCCATTTTTAAAAATGCTGACAAAGTTCATAAGTGTACCTGTGGCACAGATATCAATCTAAAGTGTATCAGGCCATTTGGAGGCCTGAAAAGTCTCACACATTTTGCTGAGAGACTGAAAAAAAAACTTGAGAGTGAAGGAGAGACATAGGACTGGTGCTAAAAATCAAGTAAAACCCAAAGAATATTCAGGTAAAATTATTATAATCTAAGAGTGGCTTCAATTTTCTCAATCAACTCACACACCCAAACAGCTGCGGTCCTGGTGCCATATGGCATGTCTCCCACTGAAACCTGATGTCCAGATTGATTTGTATCTGGTCATTATTTGTTGGACATAATTGCTATTTCTACTGGATCACTTATGTACACACCAAGGCTGGCGGAAGAGATGGTGTTTCAAGTGTCTAAGTGCTAGGAAGTGTTCATGTGAAATAAATACAATAGTATGATAAAGTAAGAACAATGGTTTTAAACAATACAGGTGTTAGTAACTCTATTGTTATCTTTATATGCAGCTGTCCTCAGAAAATGACATCAAATTATGTCCTTGGTTAAAGTCACACAATTGCTTTGAACTGTATTGTTCAAATAACAGATGAGTGCAGAATTTGGCCCCAGCAGAATGTTTTACTCTTTTTTTTCTGAAAGGACAAGTCTCTGAAAACATGGGTACAAACCAACAAAAGCAATAAAGTGATTTAAATTGGATACTATCTACCCAGTTTGAATCAAGGACAATCTTAAATACATCTGTGTAGTAAATCCAAGATAGAATGTCTAATCTAGTGCTACTTCTTACATAGGAAAATGCTACTCTGTACAAAACAGACAATGTATCTAGGTATGTCTTATTACAAACACTCCTCAAAATGAAAATGAGCCTCAGGACACAGCTTACTTTTTTTTTTTTTCTTAATAGTAGTTTTTCCAAGCAAACATGAATCAATTATATTATATTTAAAGGCCATGATTACACTTTCAGCTCACAATCACCATGGAAATTCTAAAACTATAATAAAAGACATTCCATGTGATAAGTGTAATTACTAAATATGAAAATATTAATGAGTCAGATTCTTAAGATGTAACCTTACATATCCCCTCACATTAGATTTTAAATCTAAGAGTGGCTTCAAGGGCATCACGATTTCCATTCTAATCAATATAAATCCTTTACGTAAAAGCATGTTTACTTCAGAGCTGAATGAGTAATTAATAAACTGCTTCAACTAATTAAGATTCTCTCTGCAAGCAGATAGCAAATTACTCAATACAATTTAGCTTAAAATATTAAAACACTTTTTTCAATTAATTGGTTGAAAATATTCTGAATATGATCTGTTGTTCCTGGGCAGGGAAAAGTACAGTTATCAAGGGCCTTCATTACACAAGTATTTAAGTATATCCACTGATTATATTCATACATTTAAAAAATTAATTTGTCCAGATACCCATCTGTTTAAGTGTCAAATATTAGAATTATTGAAATTTGATATTGTGCTACCAAATTTGAGTGTATAAACATCTGCAGACTAAGGACAAAAGGAGCATTAGCAAGGTCTAAGGAAAGTTACATCAAAATTACTGTATCTGCAAGTTCTTTCAGACATTGTATTCTTAGCTCATTCACCTGGATCTAGCTGTGAGAGTATATGTGCATACTCACCTGTGTGCATAACAAAGCGGGCAACTGTTCCAAACTAGGTGCATGCCAATACACTTACAGCTCTTCATAGGGCCTGTGCTGAAAAGTTCACACTTATTAGAGCTTTAAACATTACTTAAAACAGATTGTTTTCACTTCTGCTTCAGTGCTTTTTCCACCCTGTAAGAGAAGCACAAGACCTATTATTACTTTTAACATCTTTTTAAAAAAGCGGAAGATTGAAATCCTTTCTGCCCTGGCTTAATGAAAGAATCTGAATCACTGTTACTATACAAGGCAGGAAAATACACCTCCAGCTTTGTTGCATCCTGAATTTTAATTGCCACATTATTGCTTAACCTGGAAATGCTAGTGTGGGTGTGGGGTGGTGTTTAAATGGCAAACAGCAGGAAGTACAATAGAAACTTATTCAATGACCAATACAGACAACAACTTCTCTGAATTTTGCATGAGCATAGTATTAAAATTGTAATCTATTCCTGTTAACATCAGGAATTTTAGAATGATCACTCTGAACGAATATGCTTAATTGGGGTCTGTCAATATAATTTTATATCACTTGCCACTGTATATTGTTCGATCTGGTTTCAGGTACACGTATGTATCACAGTCCCATGAAATCCCAATATGTAAAAATAATTTATTTCCTCACTCAGTTCTTTCTCTGTGTAGATAAAAGCTGAGAATGGTTCCAGCTTCTCTGGTGTGATCACATAATCTCTGAGCAAACATGGTACATTGACATCTTTTTTAATATTACTTTTCACTATGAACAATTGCAGATGCCTTAAAGAGCATAATGCAGCTGTAAAAACAGGTGAAGGAGGCATTGAAATGAAAATGGGCATCATGAGAGAGAGAAAGAGAGAGAGAGAGAGAGAGATGAGGAGAGACTAGAAGGCAGCAGAGGGATTGGCATGAAGAGTATGCTGGTATGTGATGGTAAAATATTAAGTACTTTCATTAGCTTTTGTTCATTAAAAAACCCTGTGATTGGCTTAGGATACCCCTCCAAAATTTCAAACTTTCTTCCCACATGCTGGCTCCCCATGTACTTTTTCTAAATGGGATGTAGAAAATAATTAGCCTTTGGGAATGGTGTAAATTATGTTATCTTTGGTACCAGTATTGCTATCATTCTGAATATGATTCTGATTAACCTTCCATTCACACTAGAATATATCTCTGTTTAAAAAACCACACACATTCATATTAAAGTTATATATACAATAACAGTTGACCAAAGTTAACTACAGCTATGTGAAAGAAAAATCCACCCATGGCAAGATACCCAGATTTCTGGAAGCAGCCGTATTATATATGACACTGTTAATCACAAAATTATACTGTTTCCCATTTCAAGTTTCCTGTCATGGGATATAATTTGGGAGGACATTTTAAATTTGGCAAGCTTCAGCTCTGACATAAATATGCAAATAATAGACTCAGCATTTTGTCACTGTCTGCAGCTTCAGAGTCCTTCCAGCTCAGACAGGTGAACTGCCCTGAAATACAATCTTCCTCTGCCACACTGATGGATTTTCATGAGAATTCATCTCTAAGAGCATCTTTGTCATTTCCAGATAAGTTTCGATTTCATTTCTCATCTTGACGGGCTATGGAAACGTTTCTGGGTAGGGCTTTTTTGGTATCATGAAGACCAAACTAACAGTGATTGTTTTGCCCACTGGTGATTCTTCTGCTTTTGTTTGTTGTTCTAAATAAACATATAGCACTTCTCAGATATCAACTTGAAATACAAGATAGAAGCGTCCTCAAAATATTTGTGCTAAAGCTATTCATACAAGCAGTGAAGCCATTTTGTAACAGGAAAGTCACAAAGACTTAAAATTAATTGAATTCACATCTTGTTTATTAAAAAGCACCAGTGCTCCATACAGAGGAATAGAAAAGACACAAATACATATAAAATAAAGAGGTTTTAAAGGATACAGTATAAATCTACATCCAGAAGGAATCTAGCTGGGCAACAGAAGTAAAAACTGAAACACTCAAAACCACAGCTCAGCCCTCAGGTACCTCCAGGGGGTACCTGAAGTTCATACAAGGCTAACTTTTCGACAGAGAATTTCTGTACATTCCACAATTCTGCAGAATGTTTCCAGGCTGGGCAGAGTGGTGCATACCTTTACATGGATCAATCTCAGCCATTCTCTGGAGTGATGGAACTGTATCTCTCTTATTGCGTCAAACCACAGGTAACCCAGAGGGGCTGGTTATTTCAGGACTGATAATTAGAAGATGTGGTCAGATATGTAATGGTCTGGTACCATTGTTAGGACCACCCCCTTTTAAAAAATAAAAAGTAATTCAGTGGGTAGGGCACCTGTACAGTTCAGTTCCTTTGTATGAGGATTTTAGAGCCCAGGACTCCCAGACCCAAGAAAGTGCTCTAGCAGACTGCCTGGCACTCTGGAGAGTGATTGTCATTTCCTTTCAAAAATTATTTTCCCAAATAAAAAATAAACACAATAAGCACTAAGAGGTTTCAATTATAACTGATTAATTGAGTCTGACTCTCCTAAGGTCTCAGTGGAGTACTTGAATTATTTGCATAATTAACTTTTGATATTTGTATTGTTTAAAGATTTGCTGTGTAACTTGAACCCTATTAGAAAGTAAAACTTTGATTTATTAGGAGTGTGGATAAAATAAAATAAAAACCTATAAAATTAAAGAAGATAATCCCAGTGAATTGCATCAGTTGAGGAGTTACAAATCTTGCACAAAGCAAGGTTAAGCATAATCTCTAATTTGTGGATACACAAGCTGAACCAGAAGACAAGGGAACCTCTCTTCTCCAGTTCCAGAGCATGGGCAATTTGCATCTTTTGCAATTATGCAAAATCCTCTAACTCTGCTCAGTTTCACTGCCAGATGATACATCAAATTAAGATACCAGCATCCCAATTTAGACAGCAAAAATGCAAAGGTGTATAGCACTGACACCTTGAAACACAACTGCAAGCATGCTAATGAAGGTTGCTTATCAAGTCAGTAGCAAAACTTATGCCACAACACCCATGGGAAGCCAGCTAATAGTAGGTAATTCCATGGCAGGTACACAATCTGTTCTTTACAGTTCATGACTTGGAAAAGAAACGGGCTAGCCAGCTATGCATGAGGCTAGCCTATACTCATAGACACTGCAATTGTCATTTTCTTTTGCTCCTTCCCAAAATGTGTTTTAATCTGCAGCTCTTTCTTACACACACATGCACAAACTTCTATTAAGTCTCTTACCAAGAACTACTCAATCAGCACTTGTAGCCCTGAAACTTTAGGCAAAGACTTACATCTGTTCAGTTAATATATGGCAAACATTACCTTTAATATGACAGAAAGTGTATATGCTGCATAAAACAAGCCACATATGTGCATATTCACAAGACCAAGTAGCAGATGGTAAAACCAGATTGTCCTCTTTGTTCACATTTCCATAGCACCTAATATAGTAGGGCTTTCACTCCAAGCAAGATACTTAAGAGCGAATGGAATACAAATTAAGTAACTGATTAAACAAACACAAGGTAAGCGCTAAATTTCATGAGGGACTTTACAGAACACTGTAAAAAATAAACAAAAACAAATAAAATATTAAGCTCAGTGTATTTTTGCATTGTTTTTCATTTTAATAAAAGCCAGTAAATGTCTTGAGCCAAAACAAAATAAAATAAATAAAATGTCTCCTAGCTGCACACATAGATTTTACTAGAGAAGAAAATTTTACAACAGAATAAGTAGATATACCCCTCATGTAAAATTAGTCCAAGAGGCTTTAAAAACCTGCTACTGAAATCCCATGAGTTTGTAGTAAAACAGGTGATTTATGATCTCTGCTTTTAGACAGATGCTAAAAATTGATTTGTTCAGCACAACTCTCATTGTGAAAAAAAATCAATTATGGATTTCAGTGAATGAAGCATTTTGGTGAAGATTCATGAGCTTTATATATAATGATCTAAAAATCAAAGTCATGTGAATGAGCATCCACTCCTTTAACTATCCTCCTGCATTGAATGATGCCATTTGATACTTACTTAGTGGGTTTAATATTCTGGAAAAGAGTAGTTACTTCAGAAGATTACACTTCTGGGAACAATGCCATCTAAGTCTGCACAGCTCACTGCGTTGTCACCCTGGGATGGACTGCACCAAGTTTCAGGGTTGCATTTGAGACCCCAGTAACCTCCATGCTGCTTCAGAGTGAAAAATGCATGTGCGTTGGCCCGTCACTTGATCTGCCTTACACCACCACCAGGGGTTTTTTGCTACAGAAATATGCAAAACATGCAGTTTACCAATGAGTGCAATAAGAGAGACAATGCAGTTTTCAATTACCCCCATTTCTAAGTACCATGCTCCTCCATGGTTGAACTAACCCATGAGAGTTCCCTTGAATTGTCATTAACAGGGAAACCTCTGCATGTACAAGGGTTTGCAGGTGCACATGACCGTGCCCTCATCTGAAGGACCCTCTCATGGAAATTGTTCCCATTTGGAAATGTGATATTTTTTGTGTTCCAATAGCAGCATTTCTATGAAAAAGTACTTAAAAGAAAAACTTGGAATCTAAGACTATAAATTCAGTATATTTGCTTTAAGATTTTCCATGATCTCCAGAGGACTGCTGAAGATAAGAGTGGCTCAGACTATGTAGTTAATTTTTATTCTCACTGGCTCACAGACTTAGTGCCACACAGAGCAAAAGGCCATTTCTATTCTGCTTATCACATACAATCAGTAACTGGGTTTGTTCTCCGGCACCTTTCAGTTACAACTGCCAGACAAAACCTCAGGGCAATAAGACTGCACAGATGAAGTGCAAAATTTGCATCAAGACAGTGGAATCAGGGGCCATAACTTGGAACTTAATCACCATTCAGAGTGATTTGAGACAGCAAATGAAACAGATTTTTAACTGTCTGATTTATCTATTTGTAAAATGAATACATTTGCCTGAAAGACATTAAAACATACCACAAGTCTCCAGATCTATATAAATTATTCATACAATAACAGATAGACCACAGTCAGCACAGTGTTTACACAGAAAAATCTTTGAGTTTTTTCCAGATCTGAATCTTCTAGGCAAACAACTTCAGTTATTTTTGTCTACAAAACAGAAACAAGGTTGATCTTACTACTGCAAAGGAATGTTTCTGTAAAGATGTTTCAGACTATCTTTCCTCTAACATCTAAATATTTATATGCAATGTATCTTTCATGTAAATATTTAGACATTCATCCCAAGCAATATTGAAGAAAAACATCTAGAAAATGCCTTTTATGACTAAGATTTGAGATGTGTAGAAGAAGAAAAAGACATCTCTAAAGCATCAAAATAGCCTGCAAGGTTTCATTCTTTTGTAGGTCTTTATCCCACTACCATACCTGTTTCACTTAAGATAACTGACTACTGCAATTGCTCCCTAAAGCCATCCCTTTAATTTGGGTCTTCTTCCTCCCTTCGACAAGTTTGACTGGCAGTCTAAGCAAAGGCCGCGGTCAATAGGTTCTGTCTTTTCTAATATTTCCTGAATAAGTACTTGAGTTGCAATTGGTGTGACCCTTTCACCACCTTACCTGGCAACAGAGAGATCTCATTGGAACAGATTTCTTCTATGAGGATGCTCTTAATCTATACTTGCTTTTGGTTTGTTTTTTTCTACTTACAAAATGCAAAGCTCCGTGCAGATTTCACTGGATACAAAACCCCTAAACTCAGAATCTCAGAATGACCTTTCCACATACTGATAATCACAGATGGAATAAACTGGACACTGACCCATCATAACTGTTCATCATAACTGCTTTTTTAATTAATTGCTACCTTTGAACTACAATCCTAAAAGTTACCAAAAAAAAAAAAAAAGTTTTTTTGCTTGTCCAGACCAGAAGTAATCATTAAAAAATTGTGGTGTTACTGTTTCATCCATTCACATCTTATCTGGGGGAAGAACAGTTCAACAAGCAAATCAGAACATAGTCTTGCTGCTTCTGTGTTACATTATACTTTGCCCTAGAAATACACATGCAGAACAATCACACTAATGTCATTGCTTTGCAGAAGCCCAAAGGTTATTAAAAAAGAAACTGATATTCATGAGTAAAGCTGTTTGGGAGCATCTTTAACTGACTATAAAATGCAATATTAAAAAATCTGCCTGTTTTTTCTAACTGGTACTACCATTATGACCTTGGACCATTTCTACTGTCTCTGTTTCCACATTATATTATCTCTCAAATGCCTCTAATATCATGAAAACATAAAAAATGAGTAACTGCTGTAATATCAGTAATTTACTGCTGCTACTCTGGGTATGCACCTAATTAAGCTTTAAGATGGAAATAGATGATGCTAGATTTTGATCCAAATAGATATCTGAAATTCAGCACTGTTTTCCCCAGAATATGAATTATAGCATGGACAAATAGCTTTTTTGGGGTTTACGAAATGGGATGTTATTAAAATACAGTCCTCTTTCAACAAGCATAATTTCCTTACTGAGAGGCCAAAGGCTCAACCACTTAATTGTGTTCCTCTGCTGGGAGGGGGGTCACATCTCTAATTATCATGTCTCTAATTCTCTGGTTTGTATCTCCAATTACAGTCAGACTTGGCAAGCACAGCTCCACCACCCCACTGGAGCTCATTTAACCCAACATGCACAAACAGGATCAAGCATATAATCTTTCCTTTTGTATCCCAGTTGCAACATATCTGTTCTCAACAGTGGTAGGTTCATGAAATTTAGTAGGAAATTAATAAACAACCCCATTGATAATGACTAAGCAAGGGATTTTGCAAAGAACTATCCCACTCAACTGCAAATGTATGTTTGGGGGGGGTGGGGGGTGGTGTATCTTGTGTAAGCCCAAGGAATAAACATGTTACATATAAATGTACTTGATACTGTACAGAAGAGGTAAATGTGTAAAACTTCCCTGGATATTGCACTGTTATTGGTATGCTTTTCCAAGCAATAACAGAGAGTCAAAAAGGTAATATAAAAGAACTACTTCTGCTGTTATATTCAATTATTTTCTATTTATCAAAGTATCATACTCTTCTTTCAAACAGTATGGGTAAGATAAATTAGTTAAAACCTTACTTAGAAAAAAAAAATATCAAAATGGTTTTAGGTTTGTTTTACCTTTTCTGTCTGAACCCTACCTTAGAAGTGGAAAATTTTCCCCATGCAGATTCCTAGCATAGCTTGTAAAATTCAGAAAGTTGAAATTCAGGCTATTTCAGCCACCAAAAATTCAAACCTGTCAATCAGAAACTATAATGATAGAAAACTCTGTAAGTATTATTGTAAGACTGAGCAGATACATTACCAAGAATGTAATACTTCTGAGAGATCTGAGACTGATCAATCAAGGGCTTGAAAACCTGATCTTTCATAAATGGAGTTTCATATAAATTAAAATAACTCCATATAAAAGTTGGCAAAGATTGAGTCACTGCTACCTGCAGCACAGGTGCACTGGAGGAAATGGGTTGGAAGCTGTCCAGCATTGCACAACAATCTGTCTTGGTCTGCAGTTTCCAGCAAATAGTCGTGAGGTGCTGCGATGCACAGACAAGGTGCCTTTCATATGTATCATCAAAATCTCCACAAGGTTTTAACTGGTGCTCAAAGAGAAAGTTTTATTCAAAAATGGCTTGCTCAGGGTGGTCAGCGAAGCAATTTTACCTTTTGTGCAGGCTCACTGCTTTATCAAAACTCAGGGAGAAAATTATGTAAAATTCAATGCCTATTTGATGTTCAAATTAGTTAAATTTCAACGTACAAAAGATAACTTTTAAAATGAGAACTCCCTGCATTTAACAGAGAATTAAGGACTGGTTCATAGCTCGTAGAAACCTGAGGCCTGAAGACCAGTTTCACAGGGAGTTAATTAGACACTACAAAGGTAAATATAGACCCTGGAATTTACTATTCAATGCAGGCATTCCAACTAGAAGAGTAATGTATTTAATAGCCAGCCCAGCAAGTTCACAGTAGGACTTTTTTTATATATATGCAGTAGACATTAGTTGGCCAACATCAAAACCATTTTGTAGGGGACAGATATGGGCCTACAAAAGCTCCCCACATGATGTGTATTTGAGTAGAGGCCACTCTACTAAAACATAGTCCACACTTTCTGCAGACATGCTGGTGGATGGGTATAAAAGGATGGAGAAGTGCAGCGTGTGCAGATAATCATTGTTTCCACCGCATCCTTTAGCAGACAGTACAGATCTCCTAAGGCTGTGCTGACAAGATTTACACAGTCACCAGTGGCACATAACTGCCATGGAGATTCCGAGTTTCTGCATAGGGCCCAATATCTGTGAGATTTAGAGACAAGTCCATTGAAGGACAACAGAAATTCAGTCTTTCCTCTGACAGAGCAGCAAGGAAAAAGCTTCACTGGGGAAAGGGAACTACCATGGATTTTTCCTCTCCTGAGTTTTTATAGTGCAATCTGAAAACAGTACTAATGACTTCCGTCCAGCTTACTGCTAAGCTGAGAAGCCTCCTCAACATCCAGCTGGGATGGTCATTGTACAGATGGGGACACTGAAGTGCAGGAAATTGAAAGTCATAATTCAAATATGTCTCAAATTTCATTACTTGATTTTCAGAGGTGGGTTGGTTTTTTTTCTACAGATCTAGAGTGTACTTTAAGTAGTGGTTAACAGAAAAAGCAGGTGTCCAATCCTCTTGGATTCAGAAAAAGAAAATTACTAATATTAGATAACTGTAAAGTGTGGAGGACCTAAAAATGTCAGTCACATTTGAAAACAGGAATTTCACCCACTTGCTCAGAGTCCAGTATAAAATTAATAAGTGAGAATAGGTTTGTTTGCTTCCCATATTTCCTCTACGCACAGCTAAAATTACTTTGTCAATAATGTAAATGCCAGAGAAGGATGCTGCAAAAGTATCACTCAGGTAGGAGTAGCAGAAGCAACTGGTATGTTCTTTCTGGTTAAAATTCATTGCCTGTTTCTGAAAGAGGCAGGCACACATTCACGAGGCTAAGTGAAAACCTACCAGGCTTGCACTGTAAAATGATAACTATACTCTAATCACTTCCAAACCATTCAGGCATTCCTTGTTCATATCAAAGCTTTTCTATGGCTGGAAATTATCAGTATGTTTATTAGGCTCTACAGGTGACGTGGCACAAATTCATTTTGTACAGTTTGTGATATATGTATTGTTGTCACAGTCGATACTTTGATATCTCTAGAGATTAATACAGGGTTCTTTAAGTGCCAAGAGAAACACCAGCTATCTAAGGAACAGAACACTGACTATCTGTAGGAGGTTTCACATTTGCAGCTGCAGACACATATTTCTATCCCAAGGAAAGCTGGAATGGTAATTCAGCACCCGCTTTGCATTGCTAACAGTCTTGCATCAGCTGAGAAGTTTATCTAAATTGGTGACCAGGGGCCATAAATGACACAGAAGAATTTTGTTCCTCTCACAACGGAGAATTTTCTTGCTCTTAACAAATCCTCAGGTTTGCTATCCTATTTAAAGTGATAGCAATGATATTCATTACACTGCTAAATGTTAGTAGACTGTTTTCCTTAACACCATAATCATTTCAGAGGCATATTTTCACAGGCCAGATGGCATTCCTTATGCTTTTATTTCTCAGAGATAATATCTACCCAAAATAAACAGCCCAAGCTCTCCTTATTTCAGCTATCCCATACTAGCTTTCAAAAAGTAAAAATACTTTTCCTGAGCCCATTGCAAACATGCCATTCTATTACTGAATTGCATGAAGTTATTGAAGAATATTACATTTGGAAAGTTTCTAGAAAATGGGGTTATTTTCCTTTGAGTCTTTGTAAGCATATTTTGAAACAGCAGCTCTCAGCAACGAAACACAGAAACTGCTATTCACAATAACAGTATAAGCAGTGTTTCTGTCACACTGTAAACCTTTATACTACTTAGTAATGGGAGATGGTTTGCATGTGATTTATTTCCAAAATCATCAAAAAAAAAAAAAGGAACAGAAGAACCAAGTATCCATATTTACACAATTTAAGAGTGAATTTAGAAGGTAATTTAGTTGCAAACATTTCTATTTTTTCTATTCCCAGACCTATTCACGGTTTCTCCTAGAATATAATTAATGATCAGAAGACTGCTGCAACTGTGTGCTTTACAACTAGATATTTCATTTCATTTTTAACTATTTAGATGTAGCTGTAATATGCAAGCCTTAAGAGACTTGAGAAGCCTACATTTTCAGAAATTCAGGTCTTTTGTATTTATGGTTCATACTGTGTCTACCCTGACCCATGCAGACAGTTCTTTGCTTGTGCTCCAAATCAAGCGGTTGGGAGGCAATTTCAGTCCACTCAGGATGTAATGCAGCTAATGCAGTTGTATTAGCAGGACACTGAGTTAATCAACAGTGCCTTACATTAGCTTAGGAGCAACATCTCTCCAATGAGGCCAGCTGGCTTCCAGACTAGACCTGGTTCACATCTGGCTAGTCCAGAGAAGGGCAGGAGTGAGCCACAAGTCTACATTCCTTTTCACAGTAAGTTTCAGAGTCCTTAATTGTGTAAGCCACACAATACCAAATGGGGTTGTTCTTTTTTTCTCTGAACACGTTTATGTTTCTAGATTGGAGAACCGCTGTAACTCTGTATATTCAAGGATAAAAACCCCTCAAAATGCAGTTGCGTAATTTCACATTAACTTTTGGGTCCTGTCGTTTCAGCAGCAAGATCCCTCTGTCAGTTTCAAGATCCCTGTGACATTGCTGCTGTGATTTGTAGCTCTGTGTACAGTGGAATGCACAGCCTCATCCCTTTTTACAAGGATAGGGTAGTGGCTGATCAGAGGCAAAATTCGCAAGCTTGATGGACTTTCAGTTAGCAGAAAAACAAAGTGTATTATCTGTGTTGCAGTTCACAGCAGTGAAAATCTGGAGGGTTTTTATAACAGTTCAATTCTTTGAAAAGGAAGAACATGAGAAATTGTGTCAGAATTGATGCACAGAAAAGGAAACAAATGATAAAAAGGAGGGGGGAAAATTACTAGGGCCACAAAATTTTCCTCTAAAAGGTCAAGAAAATGGAAATATGAATTTGTTGAGCAATTACTTTGAGGATTTTCATCTGTCTTCCTGTCAGAACAGCAGAGATGAGAATGACCAATGTTGAAGTCCACAGAACAAAATTTCAATTCTAGAAAGAGGTGGCAGGAGGGAGGGATGGGGTAGAACATCAGCACTGCCATTGTTATGTAGGGAAAGCTAAAAACGTAGTACAGAGAAGTTTACAGGGAATGACTTGCCAATGGTAGCCAAAAGCACCTTTCTATACACAGTGCACAGTTAAACATGAGCAGGTACATTCTAGAGATATAAGACCAAAAAGAATAGTTACATAAATTTATAGGAAACGGGTCCGTTAATCGCTATTACACATACTAGTCCATATACAGCTGTCAGCTCAGGAAGACCAGATTTTTTTCCAGCAGCCTAACTAACCACAGTGGGTTAATGTTGGGAACAACAAACTGAGCTTTCAGTTTGACTAATACTTTACTTGTGTTCCTGCCTCATATTGATAAGTTCCCTGTGTTGCCATCTGGGCCACATATATGCAATGAAAGCTTGCCGATAGCACATAACATGTTATGATTCAAACTAAATCTGCTTTTGTAAAACTTCAGCTGATATTTCTGGTGAAAGTATTTCTTTCCAGTCTAAGTCAAGATATGAAACTAGCAAGTCCTGCTCTCCACAGATCTCAAAACACCAGACAGCAATAAATGTAATAAATCCCATTCTGGTCAGCTCTCAATTGGGTGACATTGCCTGTACTGTCTCTGAGCTGAACCACAATGTCATAAATAGAGCAAATAGTTTCAACATTAGCCAGAATTTTTTTCCAGTGCAAGTTCACAGACTGAGAAATCCTATTTAATAAACTTGAAAGAGTGTCGTCTATATTAAATAGTTCATTGAATTCCCTCCTGGTTCTAAGATGAGACATATACTGTTTCACTTTCAAAGGACTCAATTCCTTCACCTTTCTCTCATTTGCATGACTTCTGTACTTAGCTAGGAAGTTGAAACTTATAATTAAAAAAAAAAAAACAAACCACCACCCCTGACTTTATTCTTTTCCTCCTGAATAAAACCTCTCTTGTGTAATCGGCCCACTTTTTCAGAAATATTTTTATACCACAATTGGGATTTTTGGGGTTTTTCACTCTATTTATTATGTTTCTTTAATTCTATATCCAATACACTTTGTAACTTCTTTCTTTAGGAAAAAAAAGCTTTTAAAAAAAAGAGAGAACAAGAATTTTAAAGTATCTATCTCCTGAAACATTTTTTTTCTTTCACATCCTATGCATGTAAGATAGCAAACACATCCCTGCTAAGAATACTACGTTTCAAATTGAAAACACTGGCAAAAATCCTACAGAATGCCAGCAACCCTCACTTTCACAAATCTGAAAAATGCAGCAGATTTAAAAACAAGAGAAACAAAAAAATTGCAGTTTAATCATCAATAAAACATACTAGCATAACAACAAAGGTACAAAGCAAAGGGTTAATACCCATGTAACAAGACTTACAATGCAAATGGCTGTTAAAAAACACTGAAGGAATCAATTAAATAGCAACTGGGGTCACAGACATCAAGAACATGCTCTTAAAAACAAGTTCTGAAATAACTTGTAAGCAAGGCATATTTTCAGTGCTTTATACAGTTAGTACGACCAAACATCAATGCATAAAAGGAAGACATGTTTCTTAATTCTTTGTGCTATGTTTAAAACTGAGCACTAAAAGATATATTCATTCTACCTGACTGAACAAAACAGAATTACATGACCTGTAATAAAAGATGTAAGGCAGCATCTGGAAAAATTTAAGTTTCAAATCAACATGCCCAGATGAATAGCTGAGAAGTTGTCTGAGCTACTGACAATTTTTTAACAAACCTAGAAATCTAAGGGAATCCTCAGGCACTAAATGTTCCCAATGTTATTGCAGTGTTGCAAGCAGTAAAAGTGGTGGCAGGGGAACTGGAAACTGGTCAGCTTTATGCAAAGCCTGGAACAGTTAACTTCTAACTGGCAACACAGATTTAAGTATCATCAATGCCAGTCAACAGTCTAAATACAATAACTGATGTTTTCCTAGCAAGTTGGTCCTGTGAAAACAATCTGCTCTCTTTTTAGAAAGGTGCATAGCAGTCTGATAAAGACAGCTGTGCCAGTGCAGTCCACTTGGGCTTCTCCAGGCACCTGACTTAAAATGAAGAGCTTGCACATGGAGAATTGAAAAGAATCTATTTCATATTTTTAAAACTTGCTTAGGAGATCTCCCAGGGTATAGGTATGGACAGACCTCACATCATGTCTTAGTAGCATAAACCCCAACTGTAAATCCTATAGTGATTAAGCAGATGGCCTGCCATCTTTATTCAGACAGCCTCAATTCAGGGACATGTTTCCAGTCACTGCCAAAAATTCTACAGTGCTTCTAACAGAGATATAAGAAGTGACCCAAAGCTTCCTATAGGACAGTATGAAATGAAAATAATACTTCTTCAATTGTTATGGTGACCTCCATAGCAAAAAAAGCTCTGTATGTCAACTCCTCACTTTTCTAGTTAAGCAAAAATGACAGTCCCCTGACTAAAACTTTTTTCCTGGTTGGTTTGTGGTTTTTTTCTGTGCATATAAAACACACTTAACAACAAATACAACAGAATTTAATGTACTGTAATTCAATCTCTAACTTCAGCAACCTAAGGCAAGGTCCTCAAGTGCTCATCAGAAGACCTAAGGGTGTTGGGAATAATATTACTACAGCTGTTTTCATTTCTCTCATTCCTGGAGAAACCCAGTTTGGCTTGTTCCTGCTCTAAAGTGTAAATTAGAGCAATTCCAAGGCTGTATCAGATTTGCACAAGCTACACATCACTTTTTGAATGACTTTTGCCAACAAAACATCAGATGAATAAACCACAACATCATCTCTTGCCCACACCATAGTAGGCACCCAAAACCAAAACAAAACCCAGTATATCAAGAACGTAAAAGAAGGTGGTATTGAGGGGGCTGTACTAGATATGCCCCTGCCAGAGATTCCTCCCAAAGGAGAGACGACTCCTGCCTATTTCCAGTAGTTATCCTGCTCTTTAGCACCACACAAGGGCTGGATCAAAAGCTGAGAGTTTGTCCAAAATACTGGGAGTTATTTGTACATAGCAAATAATCATCTGGAGGTCCACGCTCAGGTCAACATGTTGACTGGCTTTAAAATCAAAAGAATTGATTCTCATTTCTCAAAAGCCTTTGTCAGAAGATGGTACCACTATATCAAACATCAAACACTAATATCAAGCCCCAAACAACAGACAGTCATTCCAACAGAAATCATCTTATAAAAAGTGATTGGAAATACACTACACAAAAATGTAGTAATGATAGAACACTAAAGAAAATTGCAGAAGCTGCCTAGACACCCAGGAAAATGACTGGTTTTGCAAGAAAAATGTGTTGGTTTTCTATTTAATTTGACATCCTCTCTCATTAACAAAGGCATGTCTGGATATCCATATTCATAGGAACACTACCTGCTGTTGAATATGAAACACAGATCAATTTGCCATTCTAGCTAGACCTGCTTTTGTAAACCACAACTTTCATCTATTTTATTGACCTGCTTATGTTATTCAAACACCAAGAGTAAAGATATTTAATATTGCACATAACTTGCAGTGTCAGACTGCAAAAACTATGTTACTGTTACTGAACAATCCAGAAACTCAGCTATAATTGAAAAATAGCCCCCCAGGCTCAAGAAATAAACACATTCAGCAGATACTAAGGAATATTATCAACTTCTGAAAGCCAGCACCTGAACATAAGCAACAAAAGATCCATGTGCTCTTTTTAGTTACTCTAAATGTCATTTTAGATGCATGTGATTTTTCTCCCTCACATTTTCTAGGTGTCTTTTTGCACTCTCACATTATACATTAACATTTCAATAAATTTATGATAAAAACCCAGAAGGTCCGAACTTGATGGATGAGGATGCAAAGGGTGAAAAAGTGAATGTAAATGTGTCTTTTCCTGCTAATCTGCTGCTGAACTACCAATTCAAAGGGATATAGTTCAAAATTGTGAAATAATTGAATTTTAATAGAACTAGGTGTAGGTCTCTGATAATTTAGAAAATATATTCTTTAACATAAATGGGGAAAACAGGTATTTCCTGTGTAATGTAACTGTCCAAAATATACCATTTATTAATCCCATTACAACATGATAAGGGCAAATTGCTGAAATATTTATTCAAATAAGAATTGGATCATTTGTCTTTTTAGAAATCAGTATGTGCTTTGGTGCCCTTGGGAGCAAAATTTGTTCCCAGACCACAGGTATCTTGGAAAAGAGGTTTCCTTCCAAAAATCTCTATCATTATCTTAACAGCTTTCAAATGCACTGAATGCATCTCAGACTTGCGGTCAAAGTTCTACAGCTCAGTATTTTGAATACGTTAAAATTGCAATGATATACATTTGAATGTTAAATGAAGAAAATATGGTCACATTACATAAACACTACCAGCTTTAGTATTCAGACTCTTTGTACTGTATTTGTTTTAGTAACACACTTTCAGTATGTAATTCAATGCATTTAATTTTCTACTTATACCTGAGTAATTTCCATCAACTCATTCCCTCACACAAAAAATGTTGTAGTATAAAAACTGATACATATATATTTAGTTTGAATAGGAAGTAATTTCAATACGTCAATAAAACTGATATCCTCAGATCATAGTAACATATATGTGCAAATAATAAAAGTAATTTAAACATAACACCATTATTGTCTTCTGATCTCTCAAAATGTACATGTGCAATTAACCTGCACTGCATTTTTTAAAGAAAAAAAAAAGACTACTTCTGGGCTGTAATCCGTTGGCCAAGAGGGCATTTGGGGTCAAGCTGGAAGCACCATGCACAGAACTGCTAGGCACCAGAGAGTGCAACAGGAGGCCTGTAATTCTGTTGCAGCTGCTGTGGACACAAAGGTGATGCACAGGAAACTCAATAAACATGTGAGCTGACCATGCATTTCCAGATTAATATTTATAATACACATACTGATAAAAGGAACATAAATATATCTTGACTCCTAATACATTTTTCTATCCCCCAAATTTGGGTCTTTATACATGCTCAAAATTTAAATTCTTCAAATGTTTTAAATGGGATTTATATCGATTAAAGTCTACCAAACTGAACAAAGCTGACCATGCAGAATACTCCAAAAAGACAACAAAAAGAGTCTTCATAAAGCTTGAGAAACCAAAATCCAAGAATTATAAAATAAAGAAACAATGGTTGAACATGGATAGAATGAGATCTGAAACAGCATTACTATGATTGTATCAGTTTACAATTAATTTTGTTAAATGCAAGTAACTTTAGAACTAAAATGGTATTTTTCTTCAAATCAGATTTGCTTTATAGATTTCTTCAGGGGTCAGTACAAGCCTGAAGAAAATCAGTTTGTTAAGTTCAAAACATTTAAAGCAGCAAATCCTGGGTCTGATTCATGTCAAAGTGGGTAAAATTCAAAGCTAGAGGCTCCAAAGCTCTCCAGCATGGCTTTAGCTTTGACTGATACTATGTTACACGTGCACTAATATGAAAGGGATGTAGTCTGAAAACACTGGGTCATTTTTACTGTTTGGACTGCTAAGATTCAAAGTACAATATGTGCCAACAAAATTAATTTTTAAGATAGTTAACTATTACTTTTTTAAAACGTTTAACTATTTAAAACTGACAAGCAAGTCAAGTAAAAGGACAGACTCACAACCGTACAACTAATGGTCAAAACCAAATCACTGCCTCATACACCCATGGTATTATTTTACTTTAATTAGAACTAAATTAAACCCAAAGATTTTTCTTAGCCCAAACAATACTAGTAGTCCTCAGCCCGTCTATTTCTGCAATGTTTTTTCCCAGAAGAAAATGGAGTGGGTGTGGGTTTTTTCCTAACAAGAAATAATATATTATTTCACCTCAAATTAATTCAGAATTGATTGATTAGAAAATGAAACCTTGGACAGAGAGCAGTTGTGGGTTTTTTTTAGCCAATAGGGAAATGCTCTACAAAATTGCAGTGTGCAGAGACAGCTGTTGCTATGGAAACGTTTTTGCAACCTTAAATACGATGGTAAGTACCAGGTGTCTGCTGTAATGAGACTTTAAGGTAATTATGAAATGTAAATAAAGTTTGCTACCAGAGTGATTTAACAATAAGGATGGATTGAAACCAGGTTTCATCTCAAGGCCTCAAGGACAAACCCCTCCCTGGATAAGGCGCTGGGGAGAAGGTGCGGCGCGGTGATGGCCAATGCCCAGCTCACAAGGCACACAGGCCTCCAAAGAGGCCAAGCGCTGCTGAACAGCCCCCTGCCCCCTGCTCCCAGCCCCAGTGCCCAAGGGAAGGATCCGAGCTGGGGTCTATGGTGGGAGTTACAGAGCGTGAGTCCATGGTCAGCAAAGGAGGACACATCTCTGGGAAAAACAGGACACAGAGCAGCCACCAGACTTCATCTTTGGTCATTCACCCTCCGCAGCAGCCAGGAAAATGTCTTTTGCTCCCTTCACCAGCTACAGATTGGGGATCCCGTGTACACAGCAGGCTGCAATCTGAGATTGTGCCCCCTGGCACCAAGGTTCACCAGGAAGCAGGGGAGAGGCTGAGGACCTGTGAGCTGTTTAGGTGCAGATCTTGCTGCACTGGTTTCTGCACTATTGCATAGCTTTGAGCTGGATGTGCTTGACACAGATTCTGGGAAGCCCATACAGCGAATCCAAAAGCACCGGGTCCTTTGACAGTACTGTGCGTTAGGAGATTATCCTGGAAGGGATTATCCTAAAGAGGGTACGTCTCATGTCAGGACATGGGAATGCAGAAGTCTGGGTGAGTAAGGAGCAGGGTGATACTGTGGCTGAGGAACAATGAAGACAGCACTAGGGCCTAGCTTTACAAGGTATGCAGAATTTCATAGTGGGGACATGAATGAATGAGTAGGTTTAGGATACATGAAGACAGAGTAATGAAAGTCTACGGAGCCCTCTGTTTAGCTGTGTTGAAGATAGTGGTTCTCTGCCCTGAGCTCAATTACTTAGCAGAGAACTCACGTGCCCCCCTTAGAAAGGGCATCTGTTTCCATGGCAGAGGCAGCCTAAAGCTCACACAGCTAACTCATTTCTACCTTTTCACACAGATACCCACAGGTCCCCAGTCTTTCCAGCCCTGTGTGGCAGGTCTGCAAGCAGCTAACTGGCACATCAGGCATACAGGATCCAGAAGATGGAGAAACCACAAATCCACGCTGCAGCTGAAATGGAAGGGAAGCACCAGTAAGTAGGGCCCCACATGCAAAGGAACCCAGCTGTAGGAACCATTTCCCAACTACATGTACGCATTTCCTTTCGGTACTGACTCAACTTCTTTAGGATTACTGAGAAATAGTAACAGATAGCTTCCCCCTGTGCCCTGCCAGTATTACATATCAAAATTAACCTGCTGCTTTTCTGACTTATTTTAGAAGACTGTGATGTGTTTATTTTTGCATTTAAGTGATGGACTTCAATTTCCAAGGCTCCAGTTCTTAAAACACGCTTCAGTAATTGGTACTATGGAAGTTACTTACGAGCATTACTGAGACAAAGCCCAAATCTGGCATTGTTGAGAAGTCAATTGAATTTTCTCTAAATCAGGTTATTTTGGTAGACAAATCTTTGCAATCTTTTGCTTGAAGAAGACTCTAAAAAGTTTCTTTTCTGAAATTTAGCCCATGTTTCTGTCATACACTTTGGGTTTCTTAGCTGTTCAAACCAATGCTCAGAAATCTAGAGTACTGCATCCAGTTCTAGGCTCACCAGTTCAAGACAAGGATCTACTGGAGAGGGTCCAGCAGATGGCTACAAAGATGATTAGGTGTCCTGGGATAATGGGGCTAATAGTTTGGAATTAGAGGATAGGGAAGCCAAGCAGCTGAGATCACTTGCTAAAGAAGGGGGCATTGACAAGGCAATTGGAAAAGGAACACAACTCCTCAGCCTCTGGAGGTGACTCATGTCAAGCGTTAAGGAAAGGCATCCCTTCAAGGAGGATAGTACATGTTGCCCAGAAAAGTGGAGTGCAATAGAGAAAGGTATCCAGTAGCCTCGCCAGCGAGAGGGCTGGAGTGGCACAAGAAACTGGGAGGGGATACAGCCAGGACAGCTGACCTGAACTAGCCAAAGAGATATTCCATACCATGGGATGTCATGCTCAGTATATAAATGGGGAGGGGTTGACCAGGGCCTGCCACTCAACACTCAGGGACTGGCTGGGCATCTGTCAGTGGGTGGTGAACATAACGTTATATTGCGTATGATTTGTTTCCTTTTCTCCCTTCCCTTTGGATTTTGTTCCTCTCCTCCCCTTCTCCCTGTTTTGCATTATAATTGTTATAATTATTATTAGCCATAGTACTGTTTTTATTTAAATTATTAAATTGTTCTTATTTCAACCCATGAGTTTTACATTCCTTCACAATGCTCCTTCCTGTCCCTCTGGGGATGCATGTGACTGCTTCCAGTCAGTTAGTACATGTTTCTAAGTTATACCTAGAAGTTATCCCTAGAAGTTATGTCTTATATTCCAAACAGAACATCAAAGGAATTAGACTGGAGCTTTACAACACAGTATCACGAAAGTCAAGTAATGGTAACCTTGACAAAAAGCCAACACTAAAAAAAGCAAAAGCACATTGGTATGTCCCTGTAGTGCTGGGGGGAGAAGAGGGCGAGGAAGAAGTGCAATGGAGCATAGCCATTTATCTCAATTATTGTCTGCTTTTCCTAAATCAGTTTTGACAAGAGTTACATTTCATAATATCCATTATTCTCTCAGCCTTGTTGGGTTTGGTTGTCTCTCCCCATATTAACAAGGTAATCAATGTCTCCCCCTAAACCACACCTCCTGCTACCACTGACACAGAACAAACCCTGAGCTGAATGGACCATCAACACCCACACGTGGTGTTCTCACAGAAGAGCAGCAAGTGGTGCTTTTCCCATCGAGCACTAGAGTGCCCCAAAGGGAAGGTGTTTTTTTCCTGGGGAAATTCACAGGTGTGGGGATCACCGGGTCCCATGCACAGCCAGGAGACCTTATCTGCAAATGATTCACACGATGTTAACACTGCATAAGCATACAGCAACAGAAAAAGCAGGAATAGGGCAGAGATCATTTCTGCCTAGGCAGTCTTTTTTAAAGAGAAAAAAATTCTTTTCAAATTGGTATTGTGAATTGTTAAAAAATATACCTTACCTCAAATACATGGTGACCCTTTCTTGATAAATTTGCCCTTAGGGGAGTTACGGGACTCATAAGCTATTGCATATTTGATTGCTTTCATATACAGACAAATAAAACATTTAATGTTTTCAATGGCTATAAGTGACATAATTCTAACCTAAAGAGAAGTACTCATTAATTCAGCTGTTTTGCTAAATGAGGGAACATACCTTTCTATTGTGATGCTGTCAGGAACACAGCAATAGAGAATATTTTACTTCACACTGAAAAAAGGCTTTAAAATTTTGTTGTGAAAACAGAAGGCTATCCAGCACACTGTGTATTATAGCACCAATTGAAGATACCACTTGGTTTAATGCAGCTATTAGGCTTGTTCTCCTCTTTCTTTGCCTTTTCATTTCTTACCTTGTGAAGGTCCAGACTGAAGTAAAAATACTAACAGCAACAATCATTCCTCCAACTGCTTTGCATTTAATGTGACACTTTTCAACAAAGAAAAGCTATAGCTTTGTCTTAGCCTTTCTATGCCTCAAATTTTCAAGCACTGCCATGATCAAAACATCTTCAATGAAATTTTTGTTTATTTAAATTTAGCATCTACATGGAAGAGACTTTTCCTGCCATTGGGTTTTCCATTTGTAGGGGCTAGGACAGGAGAACAAAACCCATAGCTCTATGTCCAGCTACTGGTATGAACATCAATTTCTCCTTTTAACCGCATCAATTATCATATTCCAATGAATGAGAGTGAAAATACTTTTCACTTATTTGACTGTTTTCAATTTGTTTTGTTATCTAGATCTTGATAATTCAATAAACCTCCAATGTTTTAGAAGAACAAGATCCAAAATATTGTCATTGAACAAGAATGAATTATGGCTGTTCCTTCCTTTGTTTTAATGCTTTTCAGAGCCTGTTTATCATAAACAGTGTCACCCCATCTCAAAATATGCTCTGCTTTAAAGGAGTTCAGTTATACAATTAATTCACTTCGGGCATTAGATTTTAAATGGCAGAGAACAATGAGACTTTTAATCAATGATAGAAAGTAAGAAAATATTTTTAAATGTTATTCAGTGCACAAAGAGTTTTATGACAGAATGATATTGATAAAAATTATTTATATGGTAAAATTAAGTTCAGCAAGTCATCAAGAATGCAGGTCGGTTTTGGTGCCAATTGGCTAACCAATCTGGAAAGGGAAAGCAGAAAATTGGATAATACAGAATTACCATAACAAACTATGAGATGGCCAGGTGAGTGACCAAACCTGACAGCAAGTAACATATTGAAAGCACTAAAGTAACAAAAGATCACAAAGTTCAAATGCATGAGGAAGATTAAAACTGGATCTACAGAAGAAAGATTATGATCTGATTTTTTTTCCTTTTCACTATTGAAGTAGTAAGTATAAAAACACCACAGAAACGTACCAGAATCTCCGCAAAGCATCTGGTGCTGTTCTACCGAAAAAAATAAATTATAAGGGCAGGTGTCATCAGCCAGAAGAAATTTGGAAGTGCACAAAGTATAATGTAATGACAGAAATTTTCACATAGCAGAAAACAAACAAAACTATGAACTGGATCAGTGTTGGACATGGCTACCATGACACCAAAACCACTTTCTTTTATAAGTGGACAAACAATGATACTGTGTAGTTCTGCAGAAGAAACAGCTTTGTTATTTAGAAGACATGTATTCTATATAGTTCATAGGCCATATTTCAACATTTTCTTTGTGTGAAATAGACCCTCAAAGTTATCACAGCACTAATAAATCGAGATGACAAATTTCTCAGTTGTTTGCACTCGTGCTTTCCTGTGACCTTATTAGCTCTTACAAGCCTCTGCAAGACACTTATGGAAAGATCACATATCTGATCTTTCCCTTGGGACATTTCTGCCACTTAGTTTTGAGACAATTGTCATATTTAATTGAATTCACCAAAAGACATTTAGATTTGTACAACTTAACCCATATAAATAAAAAATATAAATAGGAAAACATTGCAGCATTCTGTGTGTCCTCCAGCCTCTTACCCCTCTCGGTTGCCTTTGTGCAACTCAGTATTCTCTGCTAGTCTTAAATGTTCCCACGTGGAATGCAGTTTTCACCCTAAATATTCCAGTATCATCTAATGTCCTAGACTTTCAATGGTTCATCAGATGGAGGTTGAATTAAATTTCATTTTAGTACAGTTTATGTTTCTTAAAACCATTTGCTCCATGGAAACATTTTTTATCCTATCATTCTCAACACAGAAACAAAAGCCAGTTCAAGGAAAAACTTGCAAAGTACAAATAGCAAAATCTGTTTGGAAAGACAAAACTGTTTTTTGTACACAGCCTGACAATAAAAATCTAAAATCTAAATATGAAGCATAAATAGCATCTATTTCGGTAGTACTGCACCCTCAACAAGAAACTTTGTATAATGCAGCACATTTCACAGCCTGCCCTTGCCATGCTTCCTACATCATTATGTCACACTACTTAGACTTTCTGAGTTTTATTACAGAAGAAAATGGTCCAAAAAACAGATGCATATGCATCATGAATTTCTCTCACATGGGCTATGGTTCTCATTATTGTTATTCATGATTCCCAGACAGGAACTATTACAGCAGTCGGATATCAAGATGCATATAAAAATCCGTGCCCATATTTGCCAATCACAGCAAAATAAACAGAAATTATACTGAATTGGTTTTGATGAATCAACAAATTGGTAACATTTCATGCAGCAGAAAATTCTGGTTCACTGGTTATTGGCACAAGCTCCCTGAACTGGGAATCTGCAAAGACAACTAAAGGTAATCTGGAAACTCCAGAAAAAACAAGACAAATATTTTCAATTATGTGTTTGACTTCTAGTTTGCTTACTGTCTCCAGAACTGGAAGCTAATGCCAGTGGCATAGATGAAGTAAGAGGTGCCTTATATTAGCTGCTAATCTAACTTCATTGAAGCCAATTAGTTAAACTAACCTGAATTTGCTGCAAGGCTTTATCACTTCAGCCTTGTCTTTTATAATAAATCAAACCATATTAAAAAGAGAATGCAATAAAGTTACAGTGGGGTTATTTGGGATATATTAAAAAGATATTAATGTAATAGCAACAGATAATGGCTCATAAGTTTGTTCTTTCACTTAAAAAATGCATAACATCCTCCAACCAATGAAACACAGAAAAAGAAAATTCAAGGAAGATCATTTGAATTCATGGATTTGCTAAGTTTATAAAATAGACTTTATGCACATAGTATTAGACAGACTGAAAATTCTTGGATTACTTCAATTAATTCACACAGCAGAAAAATTATAAGGTTATGATTCTGAGAAACGAAGTATAATTGAAAATATATTAGCAAAATTAATTTTTTTATTTAGTTGCTTAAAGACTGATCATGAAATATAAACTAATCTAGTCTTCTCCCATAAATTAAAAAGGGAAAAAAATCCACATTAAAAAAATCACCATGAAAAAGACACAAACATTCAAACAGGTAGAATCTGCTTTCTTATAGTTATCAGAGACTGCTGAGTGCTGGGCAGAGAGGCCCCCTTGCAATTTTTGGGGATGGGGGAGTGTTCAAAGATTATTTTGCAGATTCTATGTATCAGTAAAAAAAACTCATTATATGCCATATCACCAATATACAAACTGGTGTATCAGTTTGACAGTGTGGTTTATTGACTCTTCAGACGTCACGCCCACAAAATGGATGACTAAAGAACAAATGTTTGTCTCTTCTCTGCTTGTTTTTCATGTCTCTGCCAGTAATGTGATCACAATCAGTGTGGACACAAATGGAAATTCTCACTAATGGTCATGAAAAGATTAAATGCCTTCCACTGTTATTTCTAAGTTCTAGTGAGAGTTTCCAGTTCAGCTTTTATTACTGTTCTTAAACTCCAAGAGATCAATTGAAAAGGGAAAACTCAAACACGAGGTCTGTGACCTGAATTGCTTGCAGGTAATTAGGATATCAGAAGTCCACAATGATGGGTACAGTACTATTCCTTTCAAAGAGTACCAGACAATGAATGTTTGATGGTACTTGCAGTGAGGACTCTAATTCTTCTTTTAAGACTGCCACAGTTAGTACTATCATGGGGGTGGGACTGGGAGGGGAGAGCTTAAATGAGCTTTTTGTTGCAATGAATAGCAATGAGTTTGGTACCTCCTACAGACAGACAAGCTCATTAGTCAGAAGACCTCAGCAAAGCGATGCCATTTTAAAGTTCAGTGACTCTAAGCAATGGTCAAAACAGTGTGGAATCACCACAATCACAAAGAAAGATGACCTGATTCAAGCATGCCTAGACAACCTCTCAAAGTTCAGAACCTCTTCTGCTTCATCCACCTGGACAAGGTAATTGCTCTGCCAAGTGCCCAGAGCCAGGCAAGGGCAGCAGCCATTTCTGCAGAGGGGTTGTATTAGATCTCTGCAGGTCGGAGCACCTTAGCCCAAGCTTTGCTGGTATTAGTAAATAAACTTTCTTTTCTCCTGAGAACAACTGGAAGTTGGATTGTTCATTCATGTATAACTTCTGGTATTGCCTCCAATGAAGAACTTTCATTTATAATCATTGTAGGTTTCATGCACTTAACCCAGAGCATAGAAATGAGATTTCTTCAGAGTCATTTTCACCTCCATATTTTCATTTATAACCTCTATTGGGACCATACGGTTTCTAGTAGTTCCATTCCACAAACAGGGTATGAATCTACAACACTTTTCTCCTACATATACAAAACATTTTCTTGCAAGAGCCAAAACTAATATTATTACAAATATAATAATGGCTTTATCTGAATACTTTCTATGTTTCCTACGGCTATTTGCTCCACATACAGAAATGGGTTTCCCACCCCAACAATTCCACAAAGATCCAGATAATGCCATTCAGCAATGACTGCCTCCCTGACCTTTCTTACCTGCATTAACTTCTCCTGGTGTAGTCTGCATTTTCATATGCTGAAACACCTAGGAGGTATGCGGTAGTGGCTATAAATAGCTGTTTCCCATTATTCTTTCTCTGACCTTTCTGTCTCTCATTCTTGCCAATGTTCCCTCTCAGGGCAGCCAAATGACAATTTTGTCAGTAGTTTTTTGGATGTACTGTCTTCCCTTATTTATACTCCTTTTTTTTCTATGCAAAATATCTCAGTAAACCTTTCCAATTAAATCACACATCTTACTTTTTTTAATCCAGAACTAGTGCTCCACATGCAGCTTCCAAATTATAGTTTACATGTATACACCTACTGTACACAGATTCATACAGTTCCTCAATCTTTGCTTTTTTCCACCCTGCTACACTCTTCATATGCTATCTTTCTGACCCTTTTTTATATGGCTAGAAATAAACTCGAGACTCTCCTCCAATATTTTAAATTTTCTATTCCTGAATGACTATTAGTGTATGCTGATTTGTTTAAAATGTCCCCTACTTTGTTTTCTACAGAAAAAAATATTTTAAACATACAGGCGCATAGAACCTGAAATGCATTGAGAAATTAGTGAAAATCACTACCTCTCCAGCTCTGGCAAGAGGATCTTGAATGACAAAAAGACCTGGAAGCCATAGCTTGCAGTTAGAAGTGTATTACTTTAAAAATTCAATACGTACAAAAGCTTGAAATAAACCAGTGTTTTGCACTGAAAGCACTCTTCAGCATAATAAAAAGTAACAATGCAATATTCTTGAATAAGAGCTTAAAAACAGAGGAGTAAAGTTATTTGCAAATGTTTGCACAAAAAGCTATAAAGTGTAACTCTTGCAAACTTAACCATCAAAACACATCTCTGTTATAAAACTATATAACACAAAGGCATCTTTTTAAGTGGAGAGCTTATTCAGCATTTGAAGCACTAAGGAGACATCAATTTCATACCATTTAACAAGTTTGGAGCAGTCTATGGAAGCAGGAGTCAGAAATATGCACTGTAGATGATACTGGGTGGAGAGAACTGATGTGAGGATGAGGAAGCTTACAGGTTTAGCTTGAAAAAGTTGAGTGAGGATTTACTTAACGATTCCCTCATTCTTTTATGAATCCATTAATGCTGCATGCAGTCACACAAACAGCTGTCAAACATTCATACCCATCCAACCAAGGATAGCATCCATCCAACAGTGGTTTGTGTAAACCTGAGGTTTTAATCTTGTGATCTGTGGACCCCTAGCAGGGGCTCTGTAATGTATATAAAAGGCTGGCAATATGTAACTAAGAGCAGAAAGCCCATTATTATCAGTAGGTTTACACTTGCAATACAAGAAACCAAACTGGCATTTTAAAAATTTAAGTGGTCCACAAGTGGAAAAAGGTTGGAAGTCACTGATACATCAGACAAGACTCACGATGGGGGTCACAATTCATCAAATATAGCATTACACTTTTTCCATTAATATTATGATAGTAGTCTGTGAAGAGATGATAGATCAGAATTTGCCTATAAAATTGTTCTGATTCTTTGTCGATATGTATTGAGCAGTTCAAACGACACTGACCACATCCTAACCTCTATTACTTTTATTTGAATTTATATGTGCACTGCAGGGTGAATACACGATATAGTTACCATACTTGCCATGCTTCTTAGGAAAAACAAGGTTACATAAAGTAAAGAAGATCTATACTACTTTCATTTAAAGCTCTGGACAAAACTGTAGCCGACAGCTTAATCCTGACAACAGCTACAGCAAATGTTTGAGATGTTCTGTAGTTTAATTTTACATCTCCAAATCTCTGACCCAAGTAAAAATCCATACACTCCAAAATTTTTTAAAGATTGCTTCTAGCACTCTTCAGAGAACAAGCTTTTCCCCCTAAGACCATACAGGTTGATGGATGACAACCATTTTTACAGTAAGACTGCATATCAAGTCTATTGTAGAAGATACAACAGGAAGTGTAGATGTGGCTTCCCTTCTCAGCTGATCAACAAATATAGCAGGATGAGGGTTTACAGACCCATGTTCACTCGAGAGAACACCACAAGTATTTAATCTTTCTGCAGAACTCTTTTAAGGCTGCTTTATAATGAAGGCAACACCTACACTTCAATTTTGCAAGACTTTTAATTTCACATGTGTTTATTGCACTATTTTTTGAAATCTCTGATTTTAAATCCTATAGTATTGAAATAATCAGAATGGAAGACCTTCCACAAAACCAGAGGTGTTACATGGGTTTATGCTAGTGATTCATAGAAAAGGTTCCTTCTATTAGGAGAGTAAACAATCCAACAAGACCTCAGGGAATACATACAAGAGATGACATTCTATCCAAGGAGTAAAGGCTGAGGCCTTGACATTTTTCTTATCATTAAGATTTCATAGAGCCATTTGTAAAAGTCAGGGATACCAGTACTTGCATGCTGGCCCAGCTCCAATTTTTGTAATTACTCCCTGACAACTTAAATTCCCGTTTGACTTTGAAGTATCTTCCTGTTCTTTGTACAAAATCCCTACCAGTTTTTCTTTAGTAGTACCTCTGCTTTTTGTAGAGGTTCAAACTTGTTTACCTTGATTTGACTTCAAGATCAAAACCAAATTTTACTGCTTGTACCTCTCTCACTACTGGAAAGGCTATAACATCTGTTGATGCATAACCTCCTCTGTTTTCTCACTAAAGGATGGCCCATGGAGTGCCAGTGAAACCAAAAGGTGCTCTCAGTCATACTCAAACGATTTCCATTAAAGCAATGGGTTAAATTTACTTCCAATAGTTCAGTCCAGGGAAGCAGGACTCTTAAATTGCTGATGAAAGAAGCCATAAGGAAACCTTCAAAGCTTAATTCCCAGAGCAGGAAGGCATAGGAAGGACTTGAGGAGCTGGGCTCCAAAGCAGAGGGGGAAAGGACTGAGCTTCAGTTCAGTCCCTGTCCATGATGCTTCCAATGAGCTTGCAGGAAAAAAAAATATCTTTTAATAAATGTTAACAGGTGAACTCAAATTATTAATTACTACCTAAGTAAACTGGTTATAGGCTGTGAACTGCAAATACAGTTGTTACACAGGAATTTTTTTCTTGTTTTTTCTTCAAGCCTTATGTCTTCCTATCACTGTTTTGAGATTTTATTTCCTCCGTCCATCCTTACAGCCACCTTCATACAGTTGCTTTAAAAACCCATGTACAGGGACTGGCCTTGCTGCTGGTAAAGAGAGCTTTGGAATCCAAACTCTTCCAGACATAACTACAACAAAAATACATGCAATTTTGGACATAATTATATTTATTGCACTTGTGGTTTTGTTTGGGTTTTAATCTAAATTTAATTAAAAATATTACTTGCTATGCAAAATCCTGCAAGTAGAAAGAGAACTCCAGGAACTGCCATGAAGTTCTGCTTTGCACTTTGGCCCCATCACAGACAAAGCCTGGATAATCCCCATGTGCTGCTGGTTTTGACTGTAAGATTTTAATTTGCAGGTAGCGAATCTGGAGTTGCTTAGATTTGATGCAAAACTCTACTCTTGAAACACTTCTGCTGAGATCTGGAAATCACATCGTCCACACAGCAATAACTCACTTTGCTATAACAGCCCTTACACTTACGAATATGAGATGTTCAGTTTATCTGTATCACCTCTGTGAAGGAAATAAAGGTTTTACAGACAAAAATATGGTCAAGATCACACTCTACTGCTTTGTACAGTATCTCACAGTATGTAAAGCCTCCTCTGCAGTTATCAGAACTACTCCCAGCACAGGAAAGTCTGAGCTCAAGGTGGTCCTACATGGCTGGACAAGGTCATACAGCACATCTGTGACCAAAATGGGCAGACAGCCCAAACCTCTTCCAGCTGCTGCCTCCTATGCCTTAAACTATGCCTCCTCTCAGTATGACATTCAGAGTCTTCAAAGCTTTTTAAAATATTGATACAGTACATTAATTTCTAAAATATTTGAGATAATGTATATTCTACAATGGCATGCATACAAAATAGGAGTCATCATAAGAAGACAGAAAGGCCATTTGTAGGGGGCACCGGAGTTAGAAGCAATAACACTGCTTAACAAGTAGTTCTGTGTCACAGTTACCTTAGTACCTGTGCTCTGACAAGGCCATAGAATACAGCAGGGGTCTGTGCAGCCCTCCCAGAGGCCTGAGAAGCACACACATTCACAGAGATAGTGTTTGCCATGCACAACACAGGAGTCTCTGTACAGATGCACATTACTTTTAAAGTGTCCCCATTGACTTTCATCTCAGATGTACACAGTTACAAAGAGCTATAAAGTAAAATTCTTAAATAATAATTTTTTCATGCTGCTTCTTGAATACACACTTTGGGGCTGTCTAATGCTAGAGACATACTAACTTGTTCCCCTTGAAATGCCTGTCTGTATCTATTGCAGTCTAATGCTTTGGCTGGTAACCAGGGTGTTTCTGCCAGCTGCATCCACTGTTTGCATCTTAACTTTTCACCTTTTAACGTCACTTCCTCCCCTGCACCAATAACCTAAAACAACGTTTTTCTATGACATTCAGTGCTGAAATAATCTTGGGATTTCTTGCAACTTCCTACCTGGGATATATGTCCCCAACCTTCAGTGCTCTTAGACAGCAACATCAAGTGAAGAACACTGCAGGCAGAGTTGTAACAGCTCAGGTACCTGCTTCTGCTAACTGCAGGCAAGAGAAAAAGAGCTCACAAACAATACGGGACTGCTAAGCCAGACTTATTGTGCAAAGTATTTTGCTCCCATTTTTGAAAGATGGATTCTGGACATTCTCTGTCAGAGAATGTCAACAGCTAAAAAGCAACACCAAGAAACCTGTCAAAACAGCTGAGTTAAACCATTTTGCAGAGCAAGTTCCCCTCTTGACAGCTCCCTGTGTTGGTAGTGAGTGCAAAGAAGCCTTCAAATTTTTGACAACTAAAGTTGCTGCACAGTAAAACACAAGGAACATTACTCAATATTTCCCTATGGGCTGCCATATTGAAAAGGTTACAGCTGTTATCTTTCATTGGTTTTCTGCTATCTGCCTTCTTTAATAAGAGATTTGGAGAGGGGAGGTCACCAAAAAAGGGAGTACCTGAGAGAATTAATTACCTGCCAGTAACGTCAGCTCTTCTGGGTGTGCTGCTCATGTGATTCCACGTCCTGTTCTCTCTGTTGACTCCACAAGCTGAAGACAGTACCATCCACCCCATTCCCACACATCTGCACATAACACTTTTTGCACATTTTAAGACAGTCTCACTCAAGGACTTTGTCACTGGAAGATGTCTTCTTCTGCAGCCTTGCACAGGAGACAAGTTTCTTTCTGAAACACTATTAAAAGGTAGTCTGCCTCAGTCATCGGTTTGTTTCTGTCTCTGACATTGCATTCTGCTGTGTAAACCAGAATAAATGACAATATTTCCATGCCACTGACCAGCAGTACTGACAGACTGATGGGCAACTGAAAGAGCATTGGTGTAATCTTGTTCATTTGACCTAGAAACATAATTGCAACTAATCAATTACATAGTGAATGGATTAGACTCCTCCACAACCAGGCTCAGTGAAGTCCACTTAATTGTCTTTGGCATCTGCAGCAAACAGCTCCTGCACTAGGTGTTCCTCATTCCCATCATTTTGGCTTTCACAGAGCAAAAGTATCATGTCAGCATCTCTGTGAGCCTCTGAACAACACAGTGACCTAGGTTACGGCACCAGGAGTTAAGAGCAAATCATCCCTGAGACAGTGTAAGCAGAGCTCGCATCAGCTATGCAGCCAGCTCACCAGGGGGTCTTCCCTTGATTACAGCTGGTTTATTTCAGAAAATTGTCAATGGAGATAATTCTAGCTCACTCCTCAAAAGATAGAGTATCTTAAAAAAAAAAAAAATTAATCTTACCTATGTATGAGACTAAAATAAACGTACCTGTTTCAGCATTATTCAGAACGCAAAAAAGAATCAAAGGTTCATTAAATTACAACTGAATCTGATTTCATTCTTTCATATGGAATAGAATGGTTGTTGGCTACATTAAACATCATGATTCAATACATTAATTATTAATTTAATGATTTCATAGCCTCAGAGCTGATAAAGGTCAGCAATTTAACAACTAAATTTGAGTAAAAATTAAGCAAAGCAATAAAATGCCATAGTTCAGATTAAAAATGTGACTCTTGCACGGAAGCAAACTGCACTCCCAGGGTTGTGCCACACACTCTGCATTCTGAAAATGTCATTATGCAATGATGCAGCTCGCTCACCTGCCAGGCAAAAATCCTCCAGCAGGAACCTTTGGGGAAAATTCAGTCACAATGAATATACGCAATTGCTAATTAACTTATTTTTTCTGTTGCATTCTTCCAGGCCTTCAGAACATGGCCACTGTTTTTGAATAGTCTACAGTATGCCACAGCATAGAGAAGTATTATAAGTTGAAGTAATTGTCCCCGGAAAATAGGGCTGTTTATATTACTTTCATTTTCTTTTTTAATATTTATAACTATGCCATTAGTGCACTGTAGTGTGGATGAATGATCTTTATTTCATATTGATCTTGGGCAACTCGGCAAAGGCTTTCTTTAATCTATAATTAAAAATTAAAACCTTCAGGGGAGCTATTCATCTGACAGTCAGTTTTCTTCCTGCTGCCCTCTGCCAGTAATTAAGTTCTGCTAGCACTTTCAATTTTTATAAGGACTTGGTTTATTATAATTTTCTTCAAATTTGTTGCTACAAAACACCAGAGGCTCATGTGACAGCAACTTCCATTTTAAAAAACCCTGCACAGTAATAATGAAAAGGTATCTAAAGGGTTTGTTACTACCAAGCTGTACTCTATGAAAATCTGTATTGCATATCCATCTGTCTTTACAGTATATGTATTACAGGTAAAACCTACAGTTTGCAGAAAGAAGAATGTAGATTTCACCATTCTCAACTCCATTTTGTTAGTTTAAAACTGCCTAGTTTTACCTAGCAAACTCAATCCACCTGACTGACAACAAAAAAGGATTGATTCCACAAAACAACATCTTTTTACCATCAGAGACATGTGCTGATCAAGTCTCAATATGTTTTGTGCAAGAGTATTCTTTCTGTGCTACCCCAACGGGACTACTGCTGATCTTTGTATTAACCATACTTTCCATCCAAAGAGCTCAGAGCACTTTGCTAGGGCTGAGCATAATTATCCCCACTTCCCAGGTGGGCCAGGCACTCCCATGACTAGCCAAAGACCCAGTTATAAAGAAACAAATGTTTGCCTAGATCTTCACCAAACCTTTTCACATTAGACTAGTTAATATGCAGAAACATCACCAGCAAAATGCCTCAGTAATGTCAAACAAGCAGGATATCCAACTCCCTTGCTGCCTAAAAAATATTTGACTTTCATCTCTGCTTGTCAAATCAGAAATCGTTAGTTTATAATAGAGTATCTGGCGCTTAGCACTTTCCTTATTAGAAAGGGAGCTTGGGAGAAAAACATGATAAGAACAGCTCTGCAGCAGCGTGCTCCTGTGATGAGGATAGTGGCATGTGGTGCTTGACACTGCAGGTCTTGCTGGAAGGCAAAACTGCAAAGCACCTACCAGCCTTCCCCAAACCCGTCATTAATTGTAACCATAGGACTTAAAAAATTAATAATAAAGATAGGATCTGAATAACCTCCTGCTGTGTTACACAGTTTCTCAAAAGGTTCTCAATCACTAGCTTGCAAAATGCTGTAGGAGAGACAAAAATTATGTTAGTTAAACAGCCAGGGAAACACAAAGGATCATAGCTAAAGCAAGCAAATCACTGTGCTGCTGCATTTCAGTGAGCATTTAGAATTTCAGCCCACACTGATTTTTTTTTATCTTTTTTCTTGTCAGTACAGGTAAAGAAACATTAGAGGAGTTTAGATTTTAGCCAGATTTAGAGTGTCAAACCCTGGAGCCAAGATGTTCACAGACATCAACATTCTTCCCATTTTTATAACATTTATTCGAATGCAAAGTAAAGCTAAAGTCTCTAACAGGCACTCAAGCAAAATAAAGTAGGTATTTAGAAAAAGTAATTGGCATGCGTTTTCATGCCATACTAAAAGGTTAAATATATGTCCATAAGTAACATGATTGGTCAAAACAACTCTGATATAAAGGAGACAAATTTATCTTTGGTCTTAACCAGAAGAACATGGACATTAATGCGTGTTATAAGTTTAAAATGTGGGTAAATTTGGAGTATCTGGTGAAGTATCTGATGCCAGCATTACTCACAACTTATTTGCTTATCACTTCTGATTTAAAAACACATGACTGTAAAGATACCTATTTTGAAAGACATTTGAATTTCTTATGAAATGGAATGAGAACATGAAAACCAAACAGCCAAGCAATCTCAGCACAAACCCAAATCCTGTGACATTGACAACTCCCTGAGGATCATAACCACAGCTTGAAAAAAATCACATATTTTCTGCAAAGACAGTGCTTCTCTGTTTCGATTCATACCTTGCATATTTATGAAGCCCAAGAAGGCAGTGAGGAATCTACTTTGTAGGAGGGGAACGTGTAAACCGCATGCTGGGCCTGCTTATTGTACCCGGGCTAGGAGGACTACAGGAAAATATTTTTGACAGTCTGTGTTCACTGACTATCCCAGTTATAGTGTTTAGATATATTTAACTTTCAAAATAGAAAATAACATATGCCAAAGCTCTGATTCTATGATTTTTCCCCTCTGAGATCTCTTGCATAGTGCTGCTTCTTATTTTTCTGAACTGAAGCAATAAGACTGACTTAGATCCTCCCACCAGTGTATGACAGAACAAAATCAGAAAGGTGTTAGATATTTTGGCTGTTTGGGGCTTTTTACCAGAAGGTGCTTGTTTTCTTTATTACTCCTTTTTCAAGAGTGAATTTCTAAATTACTAGATATATTATGATATATATTATTCTCCTCTGATTGTGATACATTACAAGACCTGAACTGGCCAGTACCTCAGCGTGGAACTGCTTCACCACTTCAAAGCCAAAAGGCAACAAAGGCTTCCAATCTGCAAAGCCAGGTTTCATTAAAATGAAACATACGGAAAACTAGACCAAGGTAACCTTTTAAAGCAAGAAAACATAGACCTGCTGGGATGGACAGATTAAAATTAAATTACCTGAGAACAAACCTTTTTCCCTTCCCTCCATGTCCTTGCACAGTGCTTCTTTCCACTGATCTTCACTTTCTACTACAGCAATTTTCAGTTCTTCCTGATTTACAAAAAATGCCTCAGACCCATAAAGAGCCCCTGTGGGATGTGCCCTCTCTCAGCCATAGGACTGGCTTTGGGCTGCTCTCCTGCCGCAGGTTTCCAGTGGGTTATGCCTCCCATGAGAGCTGTTTGCCTGATTGCCTTGCATGAATGCAGTCTCCTCTCCCCTCCACAGCCCTGCTCAACCTTCAGCACAGGGCCACAACGGGGCTGACAGGTTGCCTGCCCACCACCGCCTGGATGAAGTCACCCGATCAGAACAAAATACCACACTGTAAATGAAGTTCTGAAATCCCTCATACCTACAGAAAGATTATTTCTGGCTCTATAGCCCTTTGTGAACTAGCATATTCCCAAGTCACCCAGAGAAGGAGCCTTTTCTCCCTGCTAAGAAGCCAGTAGAAATACCAAACTTACTCTCTGCACCTCTCATAGCTGTAACCCAGGGAAGAGACCAGACCTGCATGGCCACATGAAAACATGCCACAGCAAAAAAGAAAGAATGCAACACCCATTTCTGTACAGGCCACATGTTCACAGAGGAATTAAGACAAGCTGTGTAAAAGGCATTATTGCATGGAAAGCAATACAGCCTCCAGTCTCAATTACAAGCATCATTCTACTATGCCAATTTACATTACATTTACTCATGATAAATGTGTGTTTCCATAAGCAAAACTATTTTCATAGCACTGCAGCTAATGCTGCTTTGTTTCACTGTACCTGACCAAGCAGCTCTCATGGAGAAATTGCACAGAAGCAGCAGAAGAGAGTGTGCATGTTGACCTTGTGAATGGGAGGAAAGTAAATCTCTGTGGCTTTATTTTTCTTCTAGAGAACTTCTACATTCTGCTGCTTCAATGTCTCTTTGCATGACTCAACAATCCTTGATCCCAAAGGGACATAAAGTTTGGCAACTTAATTTTCTGTTGCTTCCTTGTTTTCTATTAGCTGTTAGTGTGGAAATATTGGATTTTTTCTTTGATCCATCAGAGGGAAATTGATCTTTCTGAAGAAAAACAAGCACAGAATTGTCTACTAACAATCACTGTTCATTTGACTTTTTCCTAGTATTTGGAAGGCTGCAAATACTTCATTCTAATGTAACACTACCTGCATTAACACCAAGTATTCTCCAAGGCTTTCTATTTTACTACTTCAGCTAGAAGATTTCCTTTCCTGTTAGCTCAGGCTCTGCAGCAGCTGCACCACATGTGAAAGCAAATATTGCAGATTTTCTGTCCAGTGATTAAGACATGACTAAGTTACAAATCAAACCTCAAATGGACTAGAGCAGAAAATCTTTATTAAAGAAAAGGCTTAAAAAACTATAAACTTCAGAGTTGCACCTCATGTCCAAACTCAGTTGTTTGCAAATCCCCCAGAATGGAATCTGACCCAGGAACCTGCTATGAATATATGGCACAGGTGATCAGTGCATGGGCAGTAGATCCAATGTTTCTGATGCACACTGTGTTTGCTAGCTGGGCCCATATGGACGAGCAGCCCACTTTGGCTTGGCAGTGGGTTGTACAGCCTGTTGTGGTGTGTGGAGCACAAATAGTTGAGAAATGAGCAGAAGAGACTCTCCCAACATCCTAGCCTTCTCCTGCTTTGTTCAAGCAAAGTTTTCAAATCTTATTTTTCTACTTGTTAGTTTGCTACTGTTAGTTAGAAAGCATTGCCAAATAAGTTAGAAAACAAAGAAAAATATTTTCATCTGGTTAATAACCCAAATTTCATTTAGAAAAACTTGGAAATCTTGGAGGTAGAGTAAATCATGACACAAAAAATAATCTGCCCTTGAAAAATTGCAGAAAACAATATACTGCTAGTAAGTTTTGTCACATGAATATGCAAACTTTTATTAAATTAAGGAGGGGAAGACAAATTCAACAACAAAGTATATGAAATTAGTTATATTCAATCATCATGGTATATATTGTTCTTTTTTCCCCTGAGGTCAAGCAGTAAAGTTGTTTTTAAAATTCTGTTCATCTGCCTATATTAAATGTGATCATCAAAAAAGCTTTATCTCCCTCAAATACAGTTTGGTGGTCTCTCTGAAGAGCAGAAGGGAAGGCATTATAACTGACTTGTCAACAATAACATAACAATAACAAAAACAACAAAACTCAGCAATACTGCCTTTTCATACTTCAGAGGCGACAAGGATGTAATCAAAATTCCATGCTTAAAAGGCAAGGCAAAGGAAGCAAGACAGCTGCTATAACTAGATCTGCTAAAAATAAATAAATAGATAGATAAATAGAAGCAACTTTTCTGAGAAACAGGATACAAGTCTCACAGGGCAAGAGTTGGCTTCATTAATGGTGGCAACAGTGTCACAGAGAGTAATAGCAGATATCATTCCTCCTGGGTACTTGCAAAAAAAACCCCAAGCTGGGCATTTTTAGGGACCTTTCAATGTACACATGGCCTAAATCCCACAGGGTACTCTTAGACTGCACTAAAAAAAAATTTAATTTCTTAAAAACTGCTCACTTAATTCAGGCATTTTCACAGTGAGATCAGAAAATAGGAGCTCAACAAAATTGTCCAATAGCCTAGTTTGTCTCTAGTCTAGTCTAGCTAAGAACTGAGTGAGAGTAGTTCTACATTTTATACTCAGGAAATGCTGTGAGTACCCCAGATTTCTGGAGTGGACTCCCAAGGCCTCAGTGGAGGGTACCACGTACCCTTTGCTGAGGCACCCATGTGAGATACCACTGTGCTGCCCCACTGAAGCAACCTGCCCTGGCCCTGCAACCCCACCCCAAGGAGCACAGAAAGTGAGGTGACAGGTCCAGCCTGGCAGGGAAGATGATCTTTGTTCAAAACCACTACTGTTCTTCAATAGAGACAGACAAAAATTTTCCATCAGAAAAAAGTCAATCCAGCAAATTCTGCAAGGACAAGTCAGTTTAGTCAACTCCAATGACTGAGACTTTCTGGCTTCCTGCCCACTTGCCTGCCACCTTGCCATCCCATCTGTTCCAGCTCTTCACAGCCTTTCCCAGTTTCCTGCAATAAAAATGGCAGCCCAGAAGTGCCACCCTGAGCTGAGATTCCCATGGTGTCATCCCTGCAAGGCTGCAAGGAGGGCAGCCATCGGGGTCCCCATCTATCATCATTATTATTATTGTTATGATTTTAATAGAAACATACAGTCAAAAGAGCCAATGAAGATCATGCTGAGTATTCAGGTGTATTCAGTAATGCTTCTATTTCCCATCACATTAAAGACCAGATCTCCAATATAAATAGTCGAGGGAAGGGGTCCTCTCAAGAGCACCATTCATTTCCTGAGTAGACACATCTTTACAATTAGAAAACATGTTTATAGCCTAATTAGCTATCGTCAGGACTTCATTAACCACTGCCAAAAGCAACCAGAGAAAATGAGAAGTGCTGATGTTTTGTACAGTGATTTCTAAATATTTTCTTTCATGGAAAAGACACTTCAGTAAGATGAGAGGGAGAAACACAACTGAGAGAAGAGGAAGGGAAAGGAGAGAATTTAATTCAGAGAAAGAAATTAGAGCTTTTTCCCCCATGAATAAACATGTTTTATTATTGTCACAAGACAGGGTATGGTTTAATGCACATAAAATGTGTGTTAACTTCAGTCTCCTTTAAGTAAGATTTTACCTAGGTATAGGGAATTAAGAATCTCACTGTGCCTCCTATAAACACAGGGAGTCAGGATGCAATCCAACCAGAAAAGAATATTCAGGATGGCTGCAGCAGTTTATAGAACTCCGAAATCATTTCCAGAGGTGACTGGCTGAATAAAAGAAGAGTATTTTAATTGTGTAACAGAAAAGATTTCCAAATGAAATTACTACTAGATAAGGTACTGGCTTGACAGTGAGCCCCTGTTTCACTGTTTTTCATTGCTACTTGGTTCATCACAGGCACAGATACTTGGTTTCACCCAGCTCTTCAGGTTCAATATACACCTTTCTGCACTGATGAGGAACACTGACAGCTGATATTCTGGCTTCCTGTACATCTTGCAAAAAATCAAAACTGAAGTATATTTTAATACCTCCCTGCAAAATGTAAGCCCTAATAATATTCAGCTCCTGTTAGATTCCAGCAGGAAAAACTTTTGGGAATCTATGATTTTTTGTTACACAAAAATGTATTTTGGAAGGAGGATCTATAGGCCTACTTCACTTTCTTGCTTAAAGTAGGGCTAACATTAACGCTTTTTTTTTTTTTCCCTGAGATACTAACATGTTAAATCACATTGGCACATATGAAAGAATAAAGTCCCCCAAAATGTCAGAAACTGGGCAGGAAGTCCAAAACATATGTAAAGATTGGCTATTCCAGCGCAAACATCCATACTTTCATGCAAATGAAATTATCCCAGTTTATCTAACTTGCCCTTTGAATATTGTTTGTTCCCCACCCACACAGCTATGAGTAGTTGCTTTTCCAAGAAGGATTTTTCCAGGAAAGAAGGGTCTTGTATTGGTATTGTTCCTGAAGAAAACTCACACCATTTTTTAACTGTTCTTCCTCCAGTAGTAGGTAATTAGGGAGATTAAAGCATGCTTTTCTACCCAACCTAATTAGATCACGACATTAACTGAGCTACTTACTATCTCATTTATTTCTGAAGCTGCTAATGTTTATACCATTTCAGTGGTTGCACAAAATGTATGAGGACCTAAGGATATTCTAGTGCAACTATTTATTTGCTTGCTACAGACTTTTCATGACTTTGGGATATTGATTTATGTTGAAAGGGCTATTTTCATTCTAAGAACTGCAAACCCTTTGAGAGTAGCCAGGTTGTTTGTTCTGTGAATGAGATGCTGACAGCCTCACCAACATCAGCACCAAGATTTCTCTAGGAGTAAGAGCAGAGCCCAGATGATTTAATCAAGAACAGTGCTATTATAATAATGCAAGACAAACATTAATTTTAGTGATTTATAGGGCACCCATGCTGTCATCTTACTTCTCATGAAAGACTCATCAATTACCTGATGGCAATTTCAAGAAAATAACTCCTAGCTTAATTGCAAATACATGTTAAATATTCTTTGAATTCAGCCACTTGAAGCTTTACAGCATAATTTTTCACTTAGCTAGCTTTTCATCTGATGATGAGAAATCAGTTTACAAAGCTTAGTATTTTCCCAATGCTTCTATAAGTTGAGTGTCATTACCATCTCAAAAACACATGCTACGAATTCATCAAAAACATCAGAAGCAGCAATAAAAAGGATGGCGGTCTAAGAGATCACTTGATAAATAAACACCAGTTTATTTGCAAGCACTACTGCTTCAGCATAAAAGAAGGCTTTTCTCCTATTTTATTATTAGGCTTCTCTCACTTGTAGTAATTAAATAAAATTTAAATTCTGCTTTTTAATAGCTATTAAATTATAAAAAAAGGAAAATATAGTGTACTGCATTTCTCTGAATCTCAGTTTCTTTATCTTCATGTTATCCAAACTGCAGAATTTCAGTTTTCATCTTCTCTCAGATAAGAAATAACTGAGGATTTATAGCAAAAAGAAATGGCTAAATAGAAAATATTTTGTGCAGATATTCAATTTCAATTTAATCCTTAGCAGAAGTGCAAGAAAACTCCATAAACGTTTCAATACTTCTTAAACTTTGTTCAGTCATACTTCTTTGCAGTTATATAATTTCAGAAGTACAACATAGACACTTCAGTGGAAGACAAAAAGCTAGAGTATGCTGCACAGACAGGAACAACTAAAATTAGTACAACATAGAACTTAGTTCAGCAGATATGTATATACATAAGTAAAAGTAAAAAAAAAAAAAAAAGACTCAAAATAGTAAGCTCTGCAAGAGGTAGAGCCATGCTGCAGTCCTCTCTTGATTTTACCATTTGGATTTTATTCATATCCTCTTAAACAGTGAAAGATTTTTTTCCCCCCATCTGGAATTGCACAAGACCATTCCACAACAGGCTCTTTAGACAAATGTGTCTCCCCTTGCCACAATGAAGTTTTTTTTTAAAAAAAAAAAAAAAAAAAAAACCAAAAACGAGGCAGATGATTTGTTGTATTCATGTGGTCTCAGTGAGATGCATGGTCCCCTGGGAAGGAGCAGGGCCCAGTGGAACACTGGAGGAAATAGCAGACAGGACCCAGGGAGAAGCAGAAAGATGTGTGGGGCAGGGGAAGGGGTCAGAGGCCCAAGCAGAAACACAGAAATGAACAGGGAAGAGAGAGCTGCTCAGCGTATAACTTCCCAGGGACTAATGGGAACTGAGCAGTTTGCAGGTGCCAAAATTTCTCGAGTTAGAAAACACAAAGCTTTACATAGACTCACCTGCAAGGACAGTAGAGAACAAGTGCTGGAGCTCCGCTTTCTCTGGGATTTTTGGATTTTTTGTTTTAAACATTAAATCTTTGAGTTTAATTCTAATAAAACGTTTTAGATGGGCATAGGTTTAAAGTCTTTTGGGCGTTCTGGGTGGACACTTCACTTCGCAGACCATCTAGGCAGGTCCACTTCAAAGGTCTGTCTGCCTTGGAGCCCCATTACCCCAAAAATTAAATCAAGAAACTACCTTTTTTATCATTTGAATGTATATCTTTTAGTAGATGTAAGCAAGGAACATCAATTTTGTCAATATGTCAAATTTAACTGTTATTTGCTCCTCATGAAGTCCTTTCTTGTTGACTCTCACTCTCCCAAAATACAGCCCTTTTAGTGTGGCAGGTGCAAACTGGTAAGAATAGTTTGCAGCCAGAAAAAAGAGATAGATGAAAGATGACAGTCACACCAACAGGGTACACGTAAAGGAATTGGTCTTGCTGCTGTAGTGTGGTATTGATGGAAGTCAGAAAGCAAGGAAAATTACTGAAGGAGAACTCAGTGCTGCAGTAGGTCACAGAAAAGTATTGGAATTGTTTAAGTTAGCCTGGCCCAGAGCCACTCTGCTAATTGTTACTTGCTGCGAGCACCCACTCTTTCTCCTATTACTGCTGCTTGGGAGTGGAAGACCAGGACTGTGTGAATTGCTATCACAGCAGCTGCTCTGAGCACTCAGAAAACGACACTAAAATATTGACCAGGGATCTGTCACAGACACTGACTTTTTCCTGAATGAGTTTTTATATCAGCTTACAATTGTCAGCACTAAATCTTTATGTTTAAACAAAAATAATGTCAGATATTTAATGTTTTTTAAATTATGGTTTCCTGGAACCTTTCATTCAAAAACACCCCCCTGCCAAAGCAGAGTTTTGTCTTCTTTAAAGTACACAGCATTAATACAGCCTGCATTATTTATAACTGTCACTAGCTACATTTAGCCCTTTAGAGACAGTCATAAGCTTGAAAAATACTGTTGAGCATTGCTTCAGAATTTAAATTTGAAGTGTGTGGGTGGTGGGGAAAAAAGCTCTCTGTTATCTGTCATTCAATTAATCCAAAACCAAAACATGTATCATCTTCTTTGATTCCATTTACTTTTATCTTCTGCTTCACCAGAAAAATAACTTTAAATTCATAACTGATTTTATTTGTTTGGGTTTTGGAGTCCCACAAGATTGCTTAAAGTCAGATTATTTGTAACTAAAGTAATTTGGCAAAATTGCAAACTAATAGGTGCAATTTGTATTGTGACTGAGCATTAAGAACTCCCTGGAGTGCAAACTCAGTAAAGAGTATTTGTGATACAATACCTTTTCTGGAGTAGAAAATTTATTTTCATTGGAGCTCAGAACAGCTACAGAATAAAGGACACCACCAAAAAATCTCTAATTATGAGGGAAAATATAAAACTTGTAGCAAAAAGTTTCCTTTCTTTTACAAAGGGGGGAAGGATGAAAAGGGGGATCTAGAAAAGAGTTCAAGGTTTCAGATCTAGCATTTAACAAAATATGAAAAAACATGTAACAACAGATTGAAACTATGGAAACACCAAAGGAAGAATTTTATAAACTTTGAGTGTCACTGTCTCCCTCTTTTAGTTAGACTGATGGACTGCCCTAGCCATTTAGATGGGAGCAGACTATAGTACACTGTTACTAACATAAAGTAAGTGCAAAATACTTCATCATTGAAGATGTTTATCCAACCAGACTGATCCCACTTTCATGCATGCAATGCCCAGCTGGAGAAAAAGAACCTAAGAAAAATGAAGTAGCAGTCAGTATTTAGTTCCAATGCTCCATCAGAAAAGACTGATTCACCGATTGCCTGCCTTCCAGGCAGTATAAAAAATGTCTGTCCACAGCTATTCAAAAGCTTGAAAGGATGTTATAATTACTGCTCCACTGGCCAAATCCCCATTTTTCACAGGCCAAATGAATTCCAGCACCAGTTTGGGCTCTCTTCTGCCATGACTCATTACTTCAATCCATTACAGTAAAAGTGGAATGAAGACATTATTTGAGGTAATCAAAGGTTGTAAGTAGGAATAAGTATGGCACAAAACCCAGAGAAAGCTTCAGCTGAGCTGAACATTGTCCCTAAAAATAGTTAGGCAGAGAATAATTGTAGTTTACTAGGAAGTGAACAAAAAAGACTTATTTAGGTGTTTGCCATGCCAACTTTCTATGCTTCTATTATGTTTTATGTGGAATTTTTCTAAAATGCACTTTGAACAAGGTGAAAAAGAGCTTCCCAAGCACTGGACTACACTGTAGAGAACTTGCTGATGTCTACTAAGAAATTATAGATTATATGGTATTAGCTTACCTATTCTGATTATAAACTGAACTAAAAAGCTGATTGGACTTACAATTCAATATCCTTCAGAATAAAAGACATTGAATACTACAGAACACTGAAGGAAACTTCAGTATCATAGCATTAAGATTGGTACGAGAAAAAATTTGGAACTTGTATTAAGACGAGAAAAAATTTGGAACTTGTATTAAGAAGAGATACAGAATTATACACAAAAGTATCTACTGCTTTTCACTTTCTAGGGGTTTAAAATGTATAATTCAAACAAACCACCAAAGCTACAAGACTCCAAGACAGAGGGTTTTCTTTTCTGCATTTATGGACATAAAATCTCAAGGATGTCATACACTAGAAAATAGAATGTAGGCAATTCTTCTCCACAATATTGCCACTGCTTTGTAAATGCAGCAGTAACAATCTGCACTGGGCATTTGGAAATAGAAGTCTGAGAAGAGATCAAGCTGGCCAGACCTTTCTGCTGGATCTGGTTAGACCTTCAAAAAAAGCAAAAAATGAAAAATAAACCCCCAGAAGACTCTTATACTAACAGATAGAACTCAACTCAGAAGATAAGACAGAGACAAGATTTGTAGGCTAGACTGCTCCTGTACCCTGTCCCAGCAAGTGGTCTTTGTTTCCAGGCTTGCTGCTTCAGCAGTTTCTGAGCTGCAGTAAACTCTGCCCAGTGACCTCCAGAAGTTCTGTCTCTCCTAGTCGTAGACCTGGAAGGTTACTCCCTGCTTCTCCTTGCAGGTCCTTTGCACAAGGTGCAGACACACAGCTCCCCGCTGTGCCTCCTTCACCTGCTCTTCATTATCTAAAGCCACCTCTTTATTCTTTCAAAAGAAATAAACAGAGGTGAGCAACAAAAACATATAAAAGACACAGGCTGTTAGAACAGAACTGTTTAAATAGTCATTTTCTGATATGCTTTGCTGACACATGCAAATGACTAAGCCATTTAATACTAGAATATTCTCTTCCTTTAATCCCCATTTACAACACATTGGTAATGTTTAAGTACCATTCCTTGAGGGTTTCATTTATATATATAGTCCAAGGCATTTATGCATCATTGATCAGACTGTGTTTCAGTTTAGTCCCTAGAAACAATGCAGCCACAATGCAAACAGCTTAAAATAGTTTTATTATTCGAGATGATTTGCAATCTTCAAACTGAGGCACTGTCCTCAAAAAATGAAAAGGAGTAATTAAACTGTTATTGCAGTTTTGAGAAAATTTATTGAAGTGGCTTGATTTTAAGACTAGAACAAAAATCCTTAAAATGCTTGTTTTAAAACAGTGACTAAAACTCCTGGAAAATGAGGATGTTCTTGGTCCTATTTTTCCAGTTCAAAATGAAGTTCCAGTGCCTCCTAGTTTTGTCTCAATGGTCATAACAGCACCATCCACACCAGCATCAGCCTACACACAGTGTTTTATAAAGCACATTCCAAGCCATAGAATCCATGGAAGGACAAAAAGGGAAGCTGTCATCAAATCAGCTTGAAACTGTTTGGTAGAATAAATTGTGAATATTGTTGTTGAATCAGTCTTAACTGAACTATATGAAAGTACTGGATAATTATAGTTTCTCTCTAGACTCTCCAGATACGATTATCAGTCAAAGTCAAAAATTTGGAGTGACAGAACAAGGAAACACATGAGGGAGTCAGAAGTGTGCATTTAAAGATAAAGATTTCTAATTTGTAATTATGGCCTCAGACAAAACCATTTAAAGCAACATTGTAACAAGCTCAATTTTTCATATTCCTAGAAGACAATATGATCCTTGGTTACACACTCAGCTGGTTTAAGGGTAACCTGAGAAAGATGCAAACAGAACACAGAAAACTAGCCTTGGAGAATTTTGTTGCTCTGCATTTCTTTATATGTCAGTTAGCAGAAAAGTAGCTGACAGACTACTGCATACACTTCTAATTTGATGCTATGCTATCACTATTCCCAGCAGGTTTCTACACAGTTTACTATTTCAAGGAGTCACATTATATTGTCACTATGTGAAATTTACTGTATTAAAAGCCTTTTCAGTAAAATAATAATCAGTTTGCTGAGACAGTCTCCCACATGAATCAGCACAGAAGAGACAAACATGTTCGCCTTCCTCTAATCTGCTTTAAATTGCCATGTAGTCAGCTACAGAAATCAATACACCCAAACAGACAATACCTGGTTTTGACTTTAACATATACATAATGATGGATGCACAGTAGCCCTGTTCCTAATTATTAGGAGCACTATTTGTGGTACTACTGTTACCAATATGTCAGCCAGTTCAGTAGAGAAACTTATTCACAGAAGTTTGTAACTACATGACAGAAATTGTCTTCAGGCCACAACATAGCATTAAAAAGTTCCAGATGTGGTTTTTAGGGGTTCAAAATAATTAAAAAAAAAAACACCCTACATTTTTTAAGAAATTAAAAAAAAAAAAAAGGAAGGGGAAATAATCTTACTTCACAATTCCCATATCAGATGCCAAACACAGGCTTTGGCATCTCAGGCAAGATCAGTAATCCAAAGCATTCGTGATCATTACAGATTCTGTGGCATATTTCATTATGGTTAAGAGTATTCATGATGGTGACATGCCCTAGTTCTGATCAAAGAGATTACATCCTGCTCATACAATCTTTCTGGACGGTTTCATTTGGACAGAGAACTCATCCTTGCTGTAATCCAATCTATAGTATTGTGGACTTTATTAATAAGCCACTGTGGTGCACTCCAGAGACAGCTGCTCATTAGCAAGTTGAATTATTTTTATATGTGATTATTTTTAGAAAGACCTATGGCAAATGGCTCTGTCCTTTCTGTATTCAGGTAAGAACACTGCACACAGAAGCTGTCCATACCACATGGCACCTAACTGACATTCGCTTGGAGCTAAGGTTTACAGGAGTCCTCAAGTGCTGCTAGATCTGGGGCACTGGCATAGGCTACCTATACCCCTATTTATTTGCTGTAGGAAAGTTTAATTAGAAAGCTTGCAAAAGAAGTTTTAGAAGAAAAGCAAATACTTTCTTTTCAAGTGAGTCTGATGCTCTTAAAACTTGCCCGTGTATCTCCACTTTATCCACAGGAGCATGCCTGAACCTGGACTTGAGAGGGCCAAGAGCAGTACAGAGTGTCCAGTTAATTTAATCTTTAATCTGTGCAGTCTTTGTCAGCCAGGATAGCAAACCACAGCTGATAGATCTTTTTTGATAATTTTTTTTCCAGCTCCCCACACACTCTGGCATCAGGGTGACATGCTCCCCAGGCTTTGCAAAAGGCAAAACCAAATACGTATTGTTGCCGTTCTGCTCGTAGAGAATAATTATTTTCAGGCAATAGTCAGTAGGAGCTTTCAAGAAAAGACTATTGAAAGCTCTGGGTAGTCTTCTGAGTGATCTGAACAAATCTACCTTCTCCAGGTGCTTTTCTGCAGGATGTGAATTACATGTGCTCTTTTGCAGGGGAAATATAAAGCTGTGCAGAGTTCTCAGTCACGATTCTGCAGAGCTGCTATTACCTTTGCTCTCACAATACCTAGCAGAAACCTGGAGGCGTAAGGCAGGCATCAAGGTTCCACAGGCAGGAACAAACAAATACAGGATTTTTTCAACCACCATTATATCTGCTGGAAAGATAACACAGCCAGGCACACACAGTCCAGGAGGTCCCTGCAAAGCACTGATGATAACTTTTTGGTGCAGGTGGTGGAGAAGCCAGTGAGGTGAGGCATGCTCTTAGACCTTGTACTCACAAAGAAGGACCGGTTCGGGATGTGAAGGTTGGGGGCTGCCCCGGCTGCAGTGACCGTAAGATGGTGGAGTTCACGATCCTGTGTGGAGGAAGCAGGACAACAAATAGGATTGCAGCTCTGGCTAACGCGGCCTCTTCATGGACCTACTTGGAGGAGTCCCATGGGTTAGGGCTCAGGAAGGTAGGGGGATCCAAGACAGCTGGCTGATATTCAAGCATCGTTTCCTCCAAGATCAAGATCACTACATCCCCATGAGTAAGAAATCAAGCCAAGGGGCAGGAGGCCTGCATGGATGAGCAAGGAGCTTCTGGCAAACCTCAACAGAAGAAGGAAGTTTACAGAATGTAGAAAAAGTGGCAGGCCACTTGGGAGCAATAAAGGAACATTGTCAAGAGTACACAAGGATGCAACAAGGAAGGCTAAGGTCTGTTTGGAATTAAACCTGATAAGGGAGATCAAGGATGACAAGAAGGGATTCTGCAAGTACATCAAGCAGGAAAAGGAAGACTAGGGAAAATGTGAGTCCGCTGCTGAATGTGGTGGGTGCCCTGGTGATGAAGGACACGGAGAAGGCAGTTACTACATGCCGCCTTTGTTTCAATCTTCACTGCCAAGGCCAGCCTTCAGGTTTCCCAGACCCTGGAGGCCAGAGAGGAAGTGTGGAGAAAGGAAGACTTTCCCTTGGTCAAGGAGGACCAGGTTAGAAATCATTTAGGCGAACCTGAGACCCACAAAACCATGGGCCCAAATGGAGTGCGCCCCTGAGTGCTGAGGGAGTTGGCAGATGTTATTGCTAAGCCACTCTCCATCATCTTTTGAAAGGTCATGGAGAACGGCAGAGGTGCCCAAGGACTGGGGGAAAGCCACTGTCACTCCAGTCTTCAAGAAGGGCAAAAAGGAGGACCTGGGAAACTACAGGCCAGTCAGCCTCACCTCCATCCCTGGAATGGTGGTGGAACAGCTCATCCTGGAGGTCATCTCAAAGCATGTGGAGGAAAAGGAGGTTATCAGGAGTAGTCAACACGGATTCACCAAGGGGAAATCATGCCTAACCAGCCTGATAGCCTTCTGTGATGGAATGGCTGGCTGGGTTGATGAGGAGAGAGCGGTGGCTGTTGTCTACGTTGACCTCAGCAAGGCTTTTGGCACTGTCTCCCACAACACGCTCACAGGTAAGCTCGGCAGCGCGGGTTAGAGGAGCGGGCAGTGAGGTGGGCTGAGAACTGGCTGAACGGCAGAGCTCGGGAGGCTGTGACCAGCGGCGCAGGGTCGCGCTGGAGGCCTGTGGCCAGCGGTGTCCCCAGGGGTCAGTGCTGGGCCCGGCCTTGTTCAACTCCTTCACCAGTGACCTGGGTGGAGGGGCAGAGTGCGCCCTCAGCACCTTTGCTGGTGACACCAAACGGGGAGGAGCGGCTGCCCCCCCAGAGGCTGCGCTGCCCTTCAGCGAGACCTGGGCAGGCTGGAGAGCTGGCAGAGAGGGACACGGGGAAGTGCCACCAAGGCCAGCGTAGGGTCCTGCCCAGGGAGGGACGGCCCCACGCAGCAGCACAGGCTGGGGCTGCCCTGCTGGGGGGCAGCTCTGCGGGGAAGGGACTGGGCTGCTGGGGGACAGCAGGGTGCCCACGAGCCAGCAGTGTGCCCCGGTGGCCAAGGGGCCAGCGGTGCCCTGGGGTGCACGAGGAGGAGCGTGGCCTGCAGGTGGGGGGAGGTGACCCTCCCCTCTGCTCTGCCCTGGTGAGGCCCCAACTGGAGCCGTGCCCAGTGCTGGGCTCCCCAGTTTCAGACAAGGAACTATGGGAGAGGGTCCAGTGAGGGGCTACAGAGATGATGAGGGGACTGAAGCGTCTCCCTGATGACAAAAGGCTGGGAGAGCCGGGGCTGCCCAGCCTGGCGAGGAGAAGGCTGAGAGGGATCTTATCAACGCATACAAACAACTTAAGGGCGGGTATCAGGAGGATGGGGCCAGGCTCTTCCCTGTGGAGCCCAGCAACAGGACAAGGGGCAACAGGCACAAACAGGACACAGGCAGCTCCATCTGAATATGAGAAAGAACTTCTCTGAGGGTGACAAAGCACTGGAACAGGCTGCCAGAGAGACTGTGGAGTCTACTTCTCTGGGGACAGTCAAAATCCACCTGGATGCAATCCTTTGCAATCTGATCTAGGTGAACCTGCTGTGGCAGAGGGTTTGGACTAAATGGTCTCCAGAGGACCCTCCCAAACCCATCCATTCTGTGTTTGCGAGTTTTCTGCATTTTCTTTGCTGTCATACCTGGTACTTCTATGACGCCAAGAGGACATTTGGGTACTGCTAGGACTTTTAGCCTTTTCTATGACTTTACAGCTCACCCTGCTCTAACTTAATTCTACAGATCAAGATGAACAGATAGATATCATCATTTTGCATCACAGGCAAAAATTGGTTTTTCAGTTTTTCAGATTTTATTTTCAGAGATTATTAGCCCCTGTTCTGAGAGAGCTATGTGGTACTAAGGAAACCACTAAAGTCCTAGTACAGGTCCCAGTGGGCATGGAAGCAGAGAACCAAACTACAGACTTCGTATTGAGTTTCCTTTTTATTCAGTAATAGCATTCCAATACACATGGCTCCCATATCTGCCATACAATGATTAAAATGTTTTCTAATACAATTTAGAGGTGCCAATTTGCAGGTCCAGTCAAAAAAGCAAACCCCTTCACCAGAAAGTGCCAGCCCAATGAACCTTAGAAGACTTGAAGAGGAGCTATCCTCTGCCAAATAAATTTCCTTGACAGTTGAATAATTCTACTTTATAAAGGAACAGGAATCTGTTCACCTGTCTTGAGTCCCCTTGATGGAAATGCATAAGGACAGTAGTGTTTTTTAAATGCTGAGTTGCAGCAAGGTCTGATCACATGGCAAATATCAGCTTTTCTCCTGCACACTAGGAGTGGTTTTCAGATCCATGCTAAGAAGCGAAGGATGAGAGATTGGCCACAAGTCTGAAAGGTGAAGATAATTCATAACCCCTTCTAAAGCAAGATCTGAATCAAGATTACTTAGCTCTTCTCAGTCTGCCGTCTGCCCCCTCCCCCCACAGGGCACTACATTTGCCTGATTTTACAGGTAGAAAAAACTGCTAAACTGCAGTGGAAATACTAGGTTGGCCAGGTAGGTATTCCACTAGGCTCTGTCTCTCACATTATCACACAATATCCCCCAATTACAGAATAAGAAGATAGATTGTTCAAAATATGAAAAACTAGAAGACCCAAGGTAAAAATCAAGGCAGATTCTCATCTGTATTTTTTTTAGCTGGGCACTTCACAAGCTTTGGAAGTCTTTGTCATTTGTTCCCCATTCTCTATAAAGCACCACTTTGTAATGAGGGCCAATCTTGAGGTCTGTTTTGTAGTTCAGCTCTCAAAACAAAAAAGAAATAATTTTAAAGCAATAAGCCCTTATTTAAGTGCTGCATGTGAAGGGACTAAAACTAGTTTAAGCATGCAATAATACCTGAAGACATGGCTGTATTTCAGACAGAAATCTAAACAGTAGTGAAAATGAAACTAGAAAAGAAAGGCTATTAAAATTATCTGCAGAAGAAAAACAAGGCAGACTGTTGCAGTGCTGGGGCACCAGCTGACTCACAGAAAAACCCTTAATCTAAACAAAGATGTCAAGAAGACTTGGGAAAAAGATGCAATAACCTGTGGCCTGCATTTAAAAAAAAAAAAATATCTAAAACTCAAGTTAAATCCACTTTGCAAGCACACAGTGGGACACAACATTTTGAGCATTTTTCTATAACCAAAAATGTTCTGTCTGTATAAATGAATTTGAGCAATTTTTAACCTCTGGAATATCATATCAACAGAAAATTCCTTTTATCAATCTCGTTCTACAGAAGAGCTGTACTGTATCACCCTCCCAATGGGGAGGGAGAGCTCATAGCTGAAATCTGAGCCCTACTTTAGGTAGGTGCAAGTGAATTTTGCTCACTTTGTATTAGTATTTTTCAGATCTTCTGTTCTGACACGTGGCAGTTTCAGGATTTATCCTATTCAGACAATCATTGGTGAAGAAAGGAAAGTGAGGGCAAGAATTATGTTAAAAACATAGCATAAGATTTCTAGCTTATACCATTTCACCTCAAAGATATAAAAAATAAAGACTGTCATCCTTACGTCCAATCTGTAACCCCACTTTTCACTACACCTGTGAAAAAAATATTTTCTGACTGTAATCTTACCAAAATGCAGAAACCTAGAAAATCCTACACCCTCATTGCGACTGAAGCCTTCCAAAATCATCGAAGACAATACAGTGCCCTCTGCAGGTTTTCCTCTTATATTACAACTCCAGGAAGTACATGTCTTGGAGTATCTTCACAATAGAAAAATAAACTGAATTTTTATTGTAAAATTCTGTCTGTTAATCTTTGAAATAACCCTGTAAGTACTGTAAGCTTAAAGGAAGACAAACTAAATGGAAATAATCTCTTTTAAAGTAACAATAATGCTGTTCATTTATCTGAAAAACTCTGAATTATAATAGATGATAATATGCAGTTTTAAATGATTCATTACTTAGGTGATGGAATTGAATGAAAGCATAGAAAATATCTAACTGCTACCTAAGCATGTATTTGCAAGCTAATAGCTTTTACAGGAATTCCACTTGGTTTAATTGTTATTACTTTTAACAGGAGCAAGTACCATTACAAACTCGATTAACACTTAGCAAGTCAGAAAGGAGATTAAATCCCATCATACCAATTTGTACAAAGCTTTTCCTTCCCTAGTACCTGGACGTATACAAGCTAAGCATTTAAAGCCATAACCACTTTGGCCATACCACTTAAACAGCCTTAAACTCAGACATGGTAGTGCATAAAGCAGTTCAGATATAGCATGACAAACTTATTCCTTGGTCTACATTTTCACACAACAGAAAAGCCACGGATATTAATTATTTTTCATTAGCTGCATTACAAAAAGAATTAAATATTCATGAGAAGTTGATTCAGCACCTTTTTAAGGGACTTACGAAAGTACATCAAGTGCAACTCAGTGCAAAGGTAAATCTTCCTGAACTTCAGCACTTACATTCAATTGAGCTGTGGTGCGGTAATATATCACAGCAAATTTTGCCAGCAAACAGATTGATGACAGTGGCAGGACTGACTTTCTGAATGTGTAAAACCCAGACAGAAAAACGGAGGTTTTTATGTGAGGAAGCAAGGAAAAAGATTAATAATGTTGTCATTTTCCTTCCTTTGTATCCAGTATGATTCAGTGGCATGAAAACCCCTTTTAAATATATCGCTGAGCAAGGGGAAATGTCATGCAATAAAAGTTAGTTTCAAGACTGCAAAAAGTATTTTTTGTTGAGATAGCTATGCCTTGCATCAGAAGCATGGCAAATAGACATGGATTTTATACATGTGTGTACACATGTGTAATAAACGTATCATTGTCAGCATGCTTTATGTCACAATTCTTTTTAAGCTACTGAAAAGGAAAGTTCTAGATATATACCCAAACCATTTCACTAGAATTTCATGACTCGGGAAGAGCACAGCAAATATCTAGCTCATCAGATGTAACCACAAGCAAAGCAAAGACACCCTGACAAGCCACAGAACAAAGTGAATAACCCAAGTGGCAGTGCTCCAAATGCAAACCTGGTGAATTTGTTTATAAGCTCCCAAGGATACCAGCAGACTCTGGCTTTGCAGACAAGATTAAAGGAACTACTGTCCTTATTAATATGCAGCCTTTCAACAGTTTCAACACTAATAGGAGCAACATTCCATTAATATTTCAGCCATCTAGATTTTTTCCCTATTATGCAACAGCATTTTCTCCTAAGAGAAAACTTTGATTTTTCTACCTCTCCACAAAATGCTTACTACCCCCAGCAGTCCTGGGTCTCTAGCAATCCATGGTTTCTCTCCCTTGCCTTTGCTAATGTGATGGGGAAAACAAGCTAGAAATCTTAAGGGCAAGAGACTGGATACGTGTTGTTATCCCAGCAGATCATCTGCTGGGTGCTGCAAACTGCTCCGAATGTAAAAGCCTAAAAGATGCCAATGCCCCCAGACTCCAAGGTAACACCAGAAAGTTATCACCTATCACTAGTAGGGAAGCTGCAATCAGACTGTTCTTTGTCTTTTGAGAGGACAGGCAACCATGCAGTTATGAGAACTGTAACTCTTCTCTGACTGCTGTCCTCACACAGCCAGCATCAGCATGAGAAGGGTAAGTCATGTCCATGACTGCCATCTCCCCCAAGACTAAATCAGAGGGGCAATAGCACTCTGCTGCACAGAGCCAGAAACAGGATTTGTTGAGAAAAAGCAGAATCAGCTTCATCATCCCTCAGGAAGCAAGGAATGAGAGGAAAATCGATAGCTCTATGAGAGGATACACTGGTCATGTGACATGTCCCCTTGAGAAGGGGCTGCAGCACAGACTGGCTCCTTGACTGCAGCTCTAAGAGGATTCAGCTCCAACAGCAAAATAAACACAGGTTACACAGAGTGACATCTGCAGTGCTGCTGCTGAGGAGCAGGCTTATATGCACAGTACGAAAGTGAGTGATGTTTCACCCAAAACCTATCGGTATAAAATGGCATGTTTTGATTTCAGATACTCATTAAGTAGGAGGTTATCCATTACATAAATGGAACACTGACACTGTTCAGCCTTCCCTTTGTGCTGCCATTGCTGCTTCCTGGCAATGGGAGCCTTCACCAGGTTATTTCAGGGTAGTTGCTGTCTTCTGTGATTACAGCTTACTGCAGGGGTGACAGCCTCCAGGGACTCTTGCCCTGTGACAAGGAGTAAGATTCAAGAATTAAACAACTGCTCTGATGCTCACATTGATGTTCATAGGGAAGGCAGATTTTCCTGCTTTACTTCAAAGCAGGCTTTCGTTATTTTGTTAGCACAGCATGTATTGATCCATGTGGCCTCAGGTCCCTGGCTTTCACTTCATAATTTAATGTTAAAGAAAACCCAATATCTTACCCTCTAGCTTTCAAAATCTGGACACAGCAATCCAGATATACCTCAGGGAATTGTGTGATTATGTTCCCACAACTGTGTGTCTATAATTAGGAGCACAGTGTTTAATTTACCAAGTGAACCACTCAAAGTAGATTTCTTCACTGCAGCCAACTAATATTACCAGCCAAGTCCCTGGTCACAGGAGGAATTCCAAAATGGGTGATCAGGCAGCAGCTGAAAAATTACAATCAGTTGGATTCCAAGTAGAAAAGTTCATCAGGAATTAGCCATGTGTTACAAAACAGACCCAAATCCATTTCGAAATGAAATGCATACTTTCATTCCTGATAATCAGTGAAATATCCAGTATTCTGGTAGAACAGCAAATTTAGGTATTTTTTTTATCCATATATCTGATAATCTCTGCATTGCTACTTGAGCACAGAGATGCACAACCTCAGTGCAGCTGCCCCAGATATGACAGAGATGTTACTGTCTCCTGTGGCCCACACTGTACACAGACCCTGGCTGCAGCCATGTGAGATGCAGAGCACCTCAGTCTTTGTCACAGCACTGACTTGGAGGGCCTTTCCCAGTATTGCCCTTCTTTTTCCTCCTCACCATAGACAAGAGCTGAACACTTTCTCAAAACAAGCAAGACTTGACAAAGGAACACAACAGCCAGCATTTCACACCCATGTCATGCATTTAACAAACTTCTATCACAGTAAGACCAGTTTTCACTGAGGCACCCTGACACACAAAAACTCCCACTTTTGTCTCCCTGAGAGCAAGATGAATATTACCATTCCCATGTAACCAATAGGGAAAGAGAAGATGACATTCCACCAGCATCAAGCACCCAGAGCAGGGCAGCATACCAGAAAGAGATCCCAAGACTGCTCTACAGTTGCTGGAAACCTCATGAGCATGGTGACAAATGGTCCTGCCAATAATTCAGTCTGGACATTACACACACCACCACAATTCTGTTCAAAGCCTCCTTAGAGCTCCATTTGTTTCTTTTGTTTGTTTTGGTTTTAAGTTTTCTCCATTCTACTTGCCTTCCTTCCCCCTTCCCGTGACTCTTAGCCAAATTCACACCAAATTTAAGCGCATAGATTACATGGTTTTCCTCCAGAATTTAGGATAAAAGAGTTCTCATTAGAAAAGCCATATGGCCTGTTGATATGACTTCTGCAGTGCCCGTCAGCATTAAGTCATGCTGAGAAATATGATCATAAATTTAAGACCAGCTTTCGAAGAGAATATAATGAGCCTAGCCATTGTTGTGTGTAGATACACCTCATTAAATATTTTAAAATAATCAAATTAAAGGAGACAGATTTTAAAAAGTCTTCAGTTACAGCTGCTTATATTCTCCTTACTGGCTTTATAACTTAACCCAATTACATCGCAGCAATTGCTAGAGGTGTTTTGTTTAGGGCATCTTTTTTTGGCTTTACAGGGACACAGACAGAATACAGCTGTGCATCATGCAAAACTTACTGTTACCATGTACTAGATACAGAGTTCAGTTAACTGTGACTTGAGAAGCCAACCATTTAGGCTTGATGCTAATGAGACCCACTAATCTAACTTACATGCCCAATTTTTTTTACTTTAGCGCTGCTGTAACTCAAAAAGCATCTGAAAGATTGAAAGGAAAAAATATTTCTCCTAGTTTTCACCTTGAAGTTCTGTGCAATCACAAGTATTTTCTATAAAGCCTATTTTCTCTTTTACACGACATAGTTATTGTCAGAGATCCTTCCCCCATCACAACAAACAACTTTTTAAGTAAAAAAAGAATACTGTGAATATGAAACAGTCACAAAAACAGAAAATATGCAAAGTACCTGGAAATAAAAGGCAATACTACACAGAACATTGTGACTGATTTAAAACTATTTCCTGACCCCATTAGCTGTCCTCTGAATACACATGAGGTTCCACTGAATCATCAGGACTCCACTAGAGTTCAGATGTTTGCCCAAATGACCCCCACAAGAATGAAGCCACCAGGGAGGGAGAAGGAGAAGCTTCTTGCAATGTGCTTCAGCACAGTGAGCTTTGGTGAGCCGCTTCTTCAAGGATTACAGTAGGGATGCGCAAACTACACCACAGTTACTAAACTCCAGCAAACTAATGAACACAAAACAATACAGAGCAGAGGATGTCAGTTGCATCTTATTCACTAGTAAATATGGACATTATGGAATATTAGTTAAGCTCAATATTTACAGCAATAATTACTTGAAATCTACACTCCTCTAAGGCAGAGCTGGATCTCACTTTTTACAATCTCGCAAAGCAAAGGAAAATCCAGGTTGAAGTCTGGAACTTTTGAATTTTTTTTGTGTACATGGCGATTTGCTGCCTCACATGTGTGCTGAATCTGGATGTGGATAGGGAAAACCATAAAGAGCTGAACTCTGAAATTACACTTTTGGTAAGCTGAATCACAGTTTCTTCTCCATGTCAGAATGCAACAAGCAGTCAGACAGCAGCTGAGATGCAAGTACAAAAAGCAAATCACAGTAACTCAGAAAAGCTAGACGTAATAAAAGACAGCTTGCTTGTGTCTACAGCTCTAAGGAGAAAGAAAATAAATAACTCATTCCCAGAATCCTCTCCTGCCATTCTGGGCGCTCATATGCCACAATTATTCATAACACTTCTGTGCCTCAAGGAGCCATGAGCTGAGTGTCTCCAGGCACTCGGTACTTGAAATAGAGGAAGCCCACAAATGACAGCATAAAGTAACTGCTGTTTTTTCCAACCAAAACCAGTGGACTCTTCTTTAGAGTCTATGTTTATGCTTTCCTTTGGGTACACTAAACACCAGATTTTCAAGCCTGACTTCGCAGTTGGATGCTGACAGCATCCACTGACAAGAAAGCAAACCCAAATGCCCTCTTGAGAAGCACCGTTTTTGTAGTTATGGATGAAAATCTGTTTTGCCCTGGCACAAAGTAATATTCTGCATGTACCATGCAGCAGTAACCATCTCTGAGCCTAAATATGACTGATTATTGAGGTTAATGGCTTGTCCACAAAATGAGTCACACTATTCTAAAGCAAGTGTAATTATTTTTAAACCAAGTTAGTTATTTCAGCATAAAATGCTAAAAAGAGCTGAGTTTAATTCAGATGCATTTAATTTGATTTTAGAAGCCAGTAAGGAATATGCTGAGAGTAAACTCAAAATAAGAGTATCAAACAAAGGAGTTTCAAACAAATGAAACAAATTAAAGCAAGTTTATATATAGGTAGGCCCATAAAGGCCATACTTAGGGTAATAATTTACTCCAATTATTTTAGCAAACATAGCAATTTCACACTAACTATAATTTTAGAGATGCTTTAAAGGATCATGAATGGTTTATATTCAAGTGTTATTTATCCTACCTGAGGTCTGAAGGTCAACAGAGTGACTCATAAGAAGCTTATTTAAACATTATTTTCAAAAACACACATTATTTTCTTACATACAAAACTTCTTAATCTAAGAAAATCAGATTTCCTTCTGTAGCTTTAATTATAAATTAAACCCAAGTTGTAAGACAAGGCAAATCTATTTTTAAAGCTAAGCTCACTAGCACAGAGAAGAGGCATTAGCCTGTCTTCCCCAGGCAGCTGAACACCATTCATACTCCGCTTTTGAGAAGTTGTTTCATAAACACTCAATTTTCAGTGTAATGTGTATCAATTAACATAGCCTTCTGACTTAATGAGAGCAGCATTTAGAATTTAAGTAAGTCACTCTTTAGGGTGTTATCATGGACAGAAATCTGCTGCAACACCAAAGAGAAAGAAAGCAACAAAACCAGAGCTCAGCCAATATGCAGGCTCCTAGCTCTTTGAGTGAGAAGACAACCAAAGTTGAACACTTCTCAGATGAAAATACCTAAGTCTAGATCAAGACTTTAGATCTAACTAAAAACAATTCTATTTTTTCATGCAATTTTAAATACTACAGCTGATATTCAAGGATTTTCAAAAGATTTAAAAGTATCTCACCAGTCAGTGAAAAAGGGCTAATGAAAATTGCACATTCCCCTCCCAAAATAAAAAAGAAGATATTTTAATCAGGCAAATAATTCCCTCTTTGGGTTTCCAGTGTACTAAGTAGCAAGAAGGGACAGACGTATAATAATTGCTAATGGCTTCCATACAACAATAACAATTACAAAACTTACATTTCACAAAATAGAAAAGCTTAAATCTTGAAAAGCCTAAGTCTTGCATTGTAACGTTGTCTCTTGTGGTGACAACAGTAAGAATCTGAGGGGACTCTTGCATGTTTTATTCAGCTTTCAGTAGAAAACAGCTTTAGTTCCTGTGCTATTCCTGTCACTGTAGCAGTTCCGTATGTAGTCATTTTCACAAGATATTAAAGCTATCAGAAATTAAAGGAAGCTTGAATTTCTGATACCAGATTAAAGGTAGGTATCTTGGTATCCACTGATCATTTAATAAACATCCACAAGGAATTTGTGAGAGGAAAATAAACTCTTGATTTGACAAGAAAACAAGCAAGAAAATTTAAATTTGCAAGATAGAGACTTCATCTAATGACTAAAATCAGGAGTGTCAGGAGTGAGAACTTAGGTATTAGTACCATGGCAGAGCTCTGCAGTAGCCTCACATACTTGATTCTATTGTTAATGTCATGAGAAGATGGAAGACTTACCCATCGACAACTTAGAGTATCTATTTTTCAACCACTGATTCCAAGAACGTCACCAGCAGGCTGCTATAAAAGCAATCACAGCAAAATGTCTTCTTTCCTTGCCTGAGAAATCGTAGCTGCTGTGGCAACAGCATTTTCATGTTGCCTTTTTATTAAGAATGATCATAACAGTGACACATCCCCAGGGATTGTAGGAGTACTGGCACCCCTTGGCTGGAAAAGGCTTTAGCCAGTCGTGGTTTGCAACATAAACAAACACCATCCAAAGATGAACTTTTTCTCAGCTGTGCTATGTTATTGCTCAGCTGTTCAGCCAGATCACCTGTGTTTTCCAATATATTCTACACAATCATCAGATAACTCATATGGTTTGAATAACTGACATTCACACAGCCTCACAAATTCAGAACAGAAAATTGGAAATGTTTCTATATTTTTTAATGATATTCTAATTTTGAAGCTCATCTTTAAGGTGTTTAATATTCTCCCTGAATTTTTTCTGTATGCACTACGTCATAAAGAAAAATCATTACACTAACAGTACAAATAGTTGTTGCATAGTTACATGTTGCTTCCTTCTCTCTCTAGTGTTTATCTGGTCTGATGTCACAAAAACAACCCCAGATAGTTTGCAAACAAACTGCACAGGACTAAGCTGCTTCCCGATACCAACTCCAACAGCTTGCTACCATGCCCACTTCAGATAATCATTTCTTAAACTAAGAGTTGTTCTTGAGCTCCCATTTTGCTTCTGCTATAGATATATTGTTCCAATAGTTTTATTCTTCTCACAGTTAGGAACTTTACTTCCCATCCAAACTTCAAATGGGCCAGTTTAAGCCCATTACCTGTGCCAGCATTTACCTTGCAAAACTCTTTCCCTGGAGCTTGTTCTTTAGACATATTAACATAGTAACACATCCATTTTCAGGCTTTGCTTTCCTGAGCCAGCCAAAGCTTCCACTCAATACATATTCTCCGTTCCCTGATGAGCCTTGCAACTCCTTCTGCACCTGCTCCAGCCTGCATCAAAAGGGCTGTACATACTTGCACTGTTAAGGGCTTACCAGGGCCTCGAGCAATGGCCCTCAGAGTCACTTGCCCTCGCCCAGGGTGAGAGGAGAAGCAGCAGCATAACACCAGCCTGCAGGATGCCTGGGCAGCACAAGAGAAGCAGACAAGTGTCCCACACCTGGGGCCCAATTAGCTCTGTAGACCTACTGCAGCACAGACATCAGCAAGGCCCTGCTGGCACTCCATGCTGTTAAAACATCCCACCCATACTAAGGTGTCTGTCCACCACCAGCTGGGCACTGAGCCAGCCTGCATCCAGCAAGGCTGACACTAGGCATAAAACTAAAACAGTTGCATTTGACTAGTTCACTTAGCCCAAACCTGCCACAGGAGCTGTACAGCCAAACTCCAGCAATGCAGAGCCATAGGTGACAGATGCTGCCAGAGCCAAGCTGGATCCATGCAGTGCTAAACCAGGTATCTCTGACAGTGTGACCTCATCCACCTGCAGCTGAAGCTATTCACCCGTGAATAACAGAGGGTCAGCTGTATGCCCCTCTGGAAACATCTCTGTATGCATTTATGACTCCATCACACCGATGTTGCATACTCACCCTGGGCTGCTACAGTGCAGAAATCAAAACCAGTCATATTCTGTATTTCCTGTGGGACTTGGCCATTGGTTCATGTCTTTGTTGATTTATTGACAGGAAAAAAAATTGGTGTAGGTTATGATAATAAATAACTTTCTAATCAACTATTAATTTTTCAAGATGGTTGTTTCTGGACATTAGCCAGCCCCACAGCACAGTAGCCAGAAAGGTTTGAGGTGGGTGTCAGCAGGCACATCTTCCATGTCCCCCCAACACTGGTAATGCACTAGCAATACCACTCAGCTGGAAGGAGACCACCTCATCGTAATCTGATTCTGCTAGACCCCAAAAGTCTAACACAGTTACTTCAGTTATCTTCTCATGCTGTATCCATCATTGCCTGACATTTGCACCTTCACAAATACAGATGATACATTATAAAAGCTGCAGATTTGCATGCCAGATTTTGAAATCCTTTAGCAGCTGTTTCAGTTGACAATAATGCCATAATGCATCAGAGGGTTGAAACAGTGGTGTGTACCTATATGTCCCTCTAGCAATACCCATCTGGTGTGACATTTGCCTGCTGCATGCTTCAGTCTAGGAGAAAAACCATCCTCTCCGTCACACTGTGTTCAGTAAAAAGCTATGCTGCAGAAACTAAACCATCAGAGGCGAAAGGAAGAAGCTGAGACTAGCTACATGCAGCACATAGTTCCTGGCCTTAACAAAAGTCATTAATAGAGTCTGCTACTCCACAGGGACAGATCAGTAGATGGTATCCTGGATAAAGAAAAGAGATAGCACTCCAGTGATGGAGGAGAGACAATAAAAAATAGGGGAAGAATGCAGAAAGGAAACAGAAGAACCAGGACTCATACAAATAACAATGGGGAAAAGATGAAGGGGAGGAAAATAATAGAAGAGTAGCAAAAAAAAAGAACATAGAAGACAAGGATAGGGACTTGAAAAGAAAGGAAAGTGACTTTATAAACAAAGAGGATGAGTCAGAAAAGATTCCTGATTTCATTTGCAGAATAATTGCTTACAAAGCTGAACTGGTTTTGGCATCTGTAGCTTGAGATTGCAGGCCTCACAGGTGGCAAGGCAAAGGGAACAGGAAACTTTGCATGCTGTTGAAATAAGCTGAGTAGAGAATTACAAAAGGAGAGCTGAGACTCTTTCATTCCACAGAGTTACATACACACTAATTTTCCTCATTCCTGTGTGTAATGAGGAAGAGATCCTTTGCACTGGCTGGAGAACAAGACAAATTTTTTTGCAGGAAGAAAGCTGTATTTTAAGAGGTCTCAAAATTCAGAAAACAGAAGTTTGTTTTGCAAAGACTTTAAGAGATTGCTTGTTGGTTTAGAATGAACAAAAGGGAAGGCTCTCTTACTGCATAGGTGCTGAGCATGATTACATTCCTTTCAGCAGCAGTTCTAACATATTCACCATCTCCATTCTGGCTGCTCCTCGTCCCTATCCCAGGCTCCCTCTCCTGGTCTTTTGGGACAGCAATTAGTGGGAGCCCTGTTGGGAAGCAGGCCGTGAACAAACCTGCCCTCAAAATCATTACTGCTGTTAAGAGAAACGGACACATACCTCTGAATTCAGGTCAAACCACAAAAGCATTCAAGAAAAATTAAAAAAAAAAAAAAAACTGTTACTATGAAAATTAAGAATTTATTTCTTGATGCAGTGAGCAAGATAGCCTCACAACTAAAACACAACTCAGTTCCTAGTTCTGCCAATGAATCTGTTGTAACTTTGTCACTCTCCTCTGTGCCTCAGTTCATCAACTGCACACTACAAGCTTTGCAAGGACCCATTCAAAAATGTTTGAGATATTTACACTGCAGTCATGACAGTGAGAGACGAGCACACCAAGCTTTCAAACAGAAGGAAAAATTCCAGGCATGAAAAAACCCAACTGCCAAGCACACAGACCAGAGAGGCTTTCCATTTTCTTGGAGCAGGAAACCAAGAAAGTGATGAGGAAAGGGAGGAAAGAGAAGAAAGATGACTGAGCACATCAGAAGTGCTGAGTGTTCAGCCACAGCAGGGACCACCCTACAGAGGGGTAAGAGCTGCATGCCCTGCAAAAGAAGCGCACATGTTTGCAAGCAAGTTTTTATAGATCAGGACCCCTGGTTCTCTTATTGCATTGCTAGCTGAGAAGAATTTGCTAGTGTCAGCTGAGATAACAGACGGGCAGGTGAAACAGCAAGTTGGATTAAGATATATTAACAAGCTGCAATAGCAGAATGGTTGCCAGTGTAGTGGATAACACAGGAAAGACTAGAAGTCACTTTTGAAACAGAGGCTGCTATTTTCACTCACAAGAAAAACAAGCAATTTTTTCTCCAGATCATCAGCTGCTAATAGCATATCATATGAGCCAGTTAACAGAAATAAAGCATTCTGTAAAATACAGTTTACATCAGCTGAGGAACTACAACAAAATCATCATAGTTGACAGGTAATGGGACATATCCCTTCTGGTGTCCATTAGTACTGTTCCCTTTGTTTCAAATCCAGTTTACACCAGTTAACTGAGTGACACCACAAAACGCTGTGCTAACAATAACACCAGGTATGTGATCCATCAAAGGGTTGATGACAGGCACACTAATCAATGAGAGCTACTTGTTCTGGTAACTGCTGAGAACCTGAAAAACGGAAACCTGGGGAACATTCATCTTATAGAAGTCTACATGAGAAATGTAGAATTGTACAAGTCTATAGGCATAGTCTGGAGATGATGGAATTAAGTCTAGTGCATTTTTTCACTTCCGTTGTGGTGTCTGTGAAGGGCTAGAGTGCAGATCCTCAGGGAGATATCCAGGAATTGATTTGTGAAGTGAGATGTAGGTGCCTCACTGGAGATTTCACCTGCCTGACTTTTTCTGTCACAAACAAGTTGAGTGCAGACAAAAGGCTGCCTCTTGGCATCAAGGCCAGTCTTTCCATTTTTCCTACTGCTGGCATTTATCCTTTTGGTCTAATGAGATTTGAAAACTCATTCAAGGAATTCTACTATGAAGTGTCTTAACTTTAACCCAGGGAAAAGCAAAACAAAAGCATGTGATGAAGAATGTATTTTCTTCAACAGAGCTGCACCACTGCATAAAAGATGCAAACATCTTCCTAAATATATCACAATGGTAAGTTCAGCTCTGCAATCAAACTTGCTTTAAAATTGTATTTCAGCTATGCATGAGAGTAAGATAGTTTGTACATGAAATTGCCCAGAGAATGCAGTTTTCATCACTTTCAAACCCCCCTCCATGAAAATGTTCATACTTCTTCCTTTATATTCTTCTGTTTGTGTTTTTAATTCTACTCTTCCTTCAACAAGATTATTGGCTCTTTTTCTAGCACAGGATAAATGAGAAGGATTGCTCTGTCCTAGAGAAGGTCCACCAGCAATCATACTTTTTAATCAAAATCACCAGCCAACCAATGTATGTTTCTAATGAAATTGCACTTTTCTTTGATAAACCTCTTTCTATTATCTTTATCAAGGTTTTCCCTGCAGCTGATTTTGGCTGATAGGCTTGTAATTGACAACTCGGTACAAGTCAGTACCTTTTCTGAATAATAATCATACAATCTACTCCCTAGTCCTTAGAAATGTAATGCTAAGATCTAAAAATACTATTTTTCCCCTCTCAAAACTCAGACACATGGTGTCAAGATTTTTAGGTCTGATTCACAGCTGCAGCAATATTAGAACTAAATGAGCTTTGCTAAGCCACACCTTTAGGCAGGCATATCACCCACCAGTATAGTCATGAGGGGGTAGCACTGGACAGTTTTGGCCAGCAGGATCAAGCTCCCAAAGATTACTCAAATTTTCTGTATTTACCATCATAGCATCACTATTTTCTCTCCAAACACAGGAGAAATTGCTTTTTACTCTAGCTACTTGCCTCTTTGGCAGGTGAGATCACTCCTTATGGGCAGAAATCCCAGGGTCAATGGAAGATTGGGCATCGCTAAAGACAAAATATCAATAAGAGTGGTGTTATTGCATATTCCCAGATCCCACTTATCCGAGGACTGGTTATCTTGTCTCATACCCTAGCTGCAATGTACTTTCAGCAGTGTATCATAAGCAACCAGCCAGGGCTTTTTTTAGCTGTGTAATTAGAAGCCATTGCTTCTCTGTTTAATTTCTCCTTCTGTAAGTATAGCTCCCAGTCACTACCAGATGGCTATTGTTACTCTTATTACTGACCCTGCTGTCTAGTTACCTACTTGCACTTATTATCCACTCTTATTTTTCCAAATAAGGACCTTAATGAGGACAAGCATAGCCATTATCTCTACATTTGTGTATTAAATATTTCAACTTTAAAATTCAGATTGTAAGCAGTGAGAGAGCATATGTTAGGAGTTTTTTTTTAAAATAGTTCCTTTATCATACTGTCAAATGATTCAATACAAATTATATTTTTGCAGTCACTAGAACACTGATGTTTTATAACCTCTACCATATTTATTGTACAAGGTTTATTTCCTTGGATTTGCTCCAGAATAGCTTTTGGCTGTTCAACAAATTAAAAAGATGTTGGGGGGGGGGGGGGGGGAGGGCCTAGAAAAAACAACCAACAAACAAATCCTGGCTTAGCTCTAGAAATGTGTTCACATCTTAAGCTTTTTTTCTTAAAGGTTGTTATTCCCCTTGACTAATTGTAATTAAAATCCTATGGAAACTGTATTTTCCTTCTTCTACAAGCTCCCCTTAATTATAAAGATTTCCTGATCTTCTTTCTGTCACTGTCACGGGGATGTAGAAGATGCCAAACAGAAAAAATCACCTCATTACTTTCAGTGTCCATGACTTCCCTCCAAGTTGTCCCTGCCGTGTCAGCCAAAAGAAATGCATCATTTCTCCCCATCCACCAGCACCATCCATCAATGCCCTTTCTGCCACACTTGCTTTGTTTGCCTACCCCTTTGGTAAACTTTGCATTTTAACATCTGAAGGCAGCACTGAAGAGTTTGGTACTGAGCAAATCTACCAGGCACCATGGCAGGAAGACAAGTAAAAGCAGCCCCCCAGGGCACCCTGCCGGAGCTGGCCCCTGCACTGGAATGGCCCTGGGAAGCCAGCCCAGTAGTTATACACATACATACCTGATGAACAGAGGTATCTGACCATCCAGGGAAAAAACACTTTAAATGGATGATCTGCATTTGTAGCAACTTGCTACCAGTTGTGATTTAACAATGAGCTAACATGAGCTGAAAGCTGTAATTCTGTGTTGTATTCTTGAAGCTTGGGATACAAAGCTCAAGATTACATTAGCAAGAATTAGTGAGGTTCCTAGGAAGCATGCTCACAAACATAGGCAAACTGTAGTGATATATAAAGGCATATCACCAATATGTTGATAGCTTGGATGAGTATGCTGTGCCAGTAATATTAATAATAGATATATCTAGGGAGGGGACTGAATATTTTTCTTCGATTTTTTATTTCAGATATTCCTGTCAAAAAAACATTCACTATATGCTGGCCTTTCATATACAAGGGAACATAATAATAATACATTAAAATAACCAAGTTACATTCATTGTAGGTTTTAATCAGCAAATGCTAACAAGCACCATTTTCTGCTTTGCACACAGCTTTCCTTCAGTATTGGCCTGGGGAACTTAAGAGATAATTGAATTTATTGTCCACTAGAGCCCAAACTGTGAAGGTTCTAATTAGTTATGAAAACGCAAATGTCTAAGCTCTAGTATCATCTTGTACAGGCCACTGTACAAGAGAGTGAAATCTCTTGAAGACAGATCATTTGAAATTTACTCACATTACCAATGCATATGAAAGTACAGACAAGACTGTTAATGATACCTGGCATATTATCCCATGAAATTTATATTTCTCCACTTCTACAAGCGCATCACTTATTTTGTCTACAAGCCACAATTCATCAGAACTACAGATCATTTCAAGACACCCTTAAATTCTCCTCCCCCATGCTCATTTAATCGAAGTTGTTTATACTACGCATAACCAGCAGCTACACAAATTCTCCTCTTTTTTTCTTCAACAACAAAAGTATTTGCTAGTGTCACACCAGGACATGACATGAATACTTATGAAAAGATTTATTAGCATAAACAGGTACATTTATAGATTCATTTGTTTTTGTCAAAAAAATTTGTAACTTTCATTCTCATTCCTAACCTGGATGGCTCTTTGCCGACTCAGAAGCTTGCATTTGCAATCCTTCCCAACTTGTACCATGATTAAAAGTATCTGTCCTGCATCAAAACCCAGAAAAATCCCTAAAACAAATACACCCCCTGCAATTTTATTGAAATTTCTCCAGCACGCTACCCTTGGATCAGCCAAGAACAGTGCCTTTCACTGAGAATTATCACATAAATTCCTGTCTCAGTAACATTGCAAACACATGCTCAGCTACACACTGAAAAATCCAGTAACTATCTGGCAATTTGAAGCACATGAAGCCCGGCTCTGACCACAGGGCTGTAATCAAGAAAGATTAGAGATCTTATGACTCAGCAAATTAAATTTCCATAAGGTTTTCATTTCATTCACTATATTTACATCAACAGAAGAGAAAGTCTCAGAAGTCATAACACAGATTAGCATAGCCTAATGAAGCACACAGCAGAGGGGGAATCAAGTCAATAGTGTACCTTTTATTTCCCATACTTTAAGCAGTCATTTGATTAATCAGCAAACCAACAGATTCTTGGTAAAAAAAAAAAAAAAAAAAAGGGATTAAGTATTTTGCATTGGGTGCACACACAGGGACTGCCACTGAGCAGGAAGCCCCACCATGCAGAAGCCAACATGTGGGCAGCATACAAGCCCTTTACAGGTTGCACTGGGGCCTATCCCCACACCTCCTGCAGCTGTGTCAGTGTGCGAGAAACCAGGCTTCTCCCTCCGTTTTGGGGGTGGCCCAGGGCACGCAGCACCCAGAAGGCACACAGAGAGCACCAGCAGCCATCCCACAGCCCAGGCAGTAAGGAAATTAATTGACAGCTTCATTCAGGACCGGAGGTGGCAGAGAGGCAGAACTGAGATAAAAGGCAAACACAAACTCAGGTTTGCTCTCCATTTTTTAAATTTCTTCCATTACGTCCACATAAAAGCACAAGTTCTATAGCAGGAGAAACCCCTGATTAAAAACGGTTAGGGGAGACAGGGCTGAAATGAAGCACACTAGTCAGGACAGTTTAGGACTTGTGAAAGGCTCCAAGCCCATAAATCTAATCTCTTGCTGTAATGTCAGCCCCAACTGAGTAATAGTCATGGTGCAAAAGACAAAAGCAGGACAATCCCTCTTCTGCAACCCCAGTGTACAGTGGTGGGGACGTATCATCTTCCTGCAATTTAAGGTCCCTGGTCCTGTCTCAGTCCTAGGGTCCTGAGAACGGGACACAGCACTCTCAGAGGACCCAGACCCAGCATGACTGCTTGCAGGCAGCCTTGTTGCCTAGAGATGGTATCCCCTCCTTCTTATATCCTAAATAAATTCATTCCATGCCCAGTTTGCTCACAGAAATTCTAAGGGAACAGTAAGTCCCAGATAGTGCACCTCCGGACTAGCTTTTAATTATGCAGCTGCAACCCCTGCCAAACAGGCTCTGCTCTTTCATCTTCAGTTTAGTGCTGCCATAGGTGTTCTTAATCCCTTTTTCTTTCCAAGTACACTCATAAAGGCACAGAAAGGAGAATAAAGCAGAACAAGTTCCTGTTAAAGCTTAGGGGATTTTTGACCCAAACAAATAGCAAACCTGCTTTGAGCTGCTGGGGCCTCTTCCCTCCTGCCTCCTTTGATGAAAAGGAGACCCACATGTGGAGACTGGCTGAGCAAGCACACAGCAGCCTGTTGGTGCAAAATGGTCTGATGATTGTATGCATACAACAGGCAGAGGTTACGTACACCTAATCTCTTCATTTTCTGTTCCAAAGTGGCCTATCCTGAATACTAATCAATGGAAAATAGAGAAAGCAATTATTTATACGGGCCTTCTCATTTATCAAAGCAAGAAGCTATAGGTTCAGCATGCATTAGGTCAGAAGGCACTACAGGCAGCTTTCAGGTCCTTGCAGCTACCAAACTTGTGATTAAATTAATTCTGTGCCCACTTTTCTCACACAGCTGGGCACCCATCAATCACAGCTCCCCCCTGGAAGTCCACTTCCCTCAGCTCATCTCCCAAGAGCAGTTATGCATGTACAACATTAGCCACTACTGGTAGACTGCATGCTGTTAGCAGGTTGTTGGAGAGACACAATCACTGTCCGAGCAATAATCACTCACTGTACAGTCCCCCACCACTCCCATCCTGTCCGTATAATTAAAAATCTGTTACCTTCTCTGACTTGGCTAGCAATTGGCAGCTCTCTCACAATAGCGCTCCGCAGATATAGGGCTTTAACAGATGGCAGGACAATGATGCAGTTCAAAATCTAGATGCGATGCCACAAAATCAGAGTGGTGCAGACTCAGTAACAAAACGAAAAGCATGACAACCGTGGGATCAATAAGACATAAATGAAAAAATAAATTAAATTCCTCTCTCATACAGTAGAGAGTGGGTGTAATTTGTTGAGGGATAGAAATAACAAGCTTGCTTCTCTGGTACGTTGCAGTACCCGTAGAACCACTTTGTATGTTTCCAATTTCCCTACTAATGATGCTGCAAAGTAATATTAACCAATAAAATAGCTCTTCATACTAAATGCCCAGGCACTGAGAATTAAAAGATGTAGAACATAGATTTCATTCAAGTATGCCGTACATACCATTAGCCATTTCTTATAGAGGTAATGCACCACAACAGAAAATGAGGACTGAAACTGTCTTAAACATACTCCGATTTTGCACCTTGCTGCTTTGCTAAAAGTGAAAGCATGTGTAAAAAGATTAAGTAATTGGATCTTGTATTTTCATCTATCACTATCAATATTCAGAGAAGACAGGCCGAAACAAAGATACTAGGAAACTTCTAAGACCAAGTCAGGATAACTCAAAAGGAATGCTCAAAAATGGATGCGAAAAACAATGTCAAGAATTTCTTCTCTTATTTATGTTTGTTATTTTTTAGTCAAAAGTATTTAAAATACCAGCATCTCACTAACTCTGTGTCTCTGTCATATAAACCTACATGAAAATATGCCTTTGGTTCTTGAACTTTTTGACAAACAACCAGTATGCCACATGATGAATGAGTACCTAAACATGATGTGAAAGATTCCTATAAAAACAGTAAAAATGCATTACATATTTCAGCACTTAAACCATGTATCAAGTCTCCCCTCTGTCTGGAATTAGAGGCAAAGAGCACCACAGCAATTATTTCACATCTAGCTCTTGAGGCCTAGTGTTTGCTACTGCTGTCTGTCACCATTGAGGGTGGCATTAAATCAACCAGATCATGCAACAGTAAGAAAGTTACCAGGTAGGTCTTCTGGGCTGCCAGTATGTAAGGTGGCAAATGTAGAGATACAGACAAGTAGAGCACTGTGTCCTTGCCCCAGGGGAAAGCCACATCACGCCATTTTAGGTCATTTTAGTTCATTCAGAAAGTTAATATGTTTCCTTGGAACAAAAAAATCAGGTCAAGAATCATGGACTTGGGTTTCACTTGAACACTTTTTATATGGAGCTTTCAAAACCCAGCTGAAGCATCGATCATGTCTTACTATTTCCCAGGATATGTTTATCATAACAGCTCCTATGGACTAAGAAAGGATCAGACACCACCATGCAAGAAGACAGACGACAGGTATGGAGAGAGCTGCGGGGAAGCTGTGAAGGATGGTGGTGATGGCTGGTGAAAAGAGCTGCAGGGCAGCAAGAAAGTACAAGAGAAACTTCTTATTTATTGAAAGCTGTTGCTCTAGCTGTTACACAGCCTGCACAAAAGCTGCTGTAGAGTCAGTTTCCCTTACATAAGGGACATCCTCAGATCCAGTTTGCTTCTTTCTAACGCAAGGCACAACACATCCAAGACAGATCGGATGTTATCCTTGCAAAATATTTAGCTTTAATTTTACAGGTAGAAAGACAGCAGCAGCAAGGAATCCCCATTGCATAGAAACCCTGAAGCTCTAGTGCTCAAGGTATCAAACAGTGCTTCCTCCCCTCCCCATGGCTCAGCCTCTACACAAGCCCAGTGTATTATTAATTCCACCCAAAGTTACTACTGATCTTCAGGATCCCGATATTAGTTTCTGAAATCAGATGGTGCCCCTGAGGTACTGGAATTAACCAGGCCACTTTGGCTCTCACCCGAGGGCCATGCACTCTAACACATTTGAGTAAATTACATTATACCTTCCCCGATCTCCCTGCCCACACATGCTCTGTTCTCCCAGGGCACTTGGACACCCAGATTCCTTCCATTCCCTCCCCAGGAAAGCCAGCCTTCCCCAAAGGAGCCTTCTAGAGTACTGCAAGTTAAACTGCAGGAGAACAAGTAATTGAAGCAGGTCCCACACAGCATTCAAAAATCAATCCTTAATAACAAACTGGCAACCTCAAAAAGGTCAAAAACTGAAGTAGGTGAAAGCCTCACAGAAAAGCCATAAAAATAGATTTTAAAAGATTACAGGGTTAAAAAAAAAAAAAGTTTAGGTCTGTTTTGACAGAACTTCTTTCACTCCTCCATCACATAAAATCTAAGACAGTTGATGCTATAACTGTCTCAAGTTCATCAGGTATTAACTCTTACTTTTCAGAGCTCTTCATCCCTACATCCACCCACACTAACTCCAGAATTAAAATTTATTCTGAAAACTCTATATCCATAGAACAAAAGCTTTTTCAGGGCATTATTCCTAATGTATCATAAAGGTGTTTCACCCCCCCTTCCCAGCAGAAGTTTTAGAATATTACAGAGGAAAAGCTACAGGAAAAAATAAATGTGCATCTGATGATAAAAAGGAGTAGAGTTTGACAAAGCACCTAAATATATGCCTAACTTCAGGGAGGAAGAGGGACCTTCAGTAGTTATTTCAAGTCTCTGCTGAACTGTCGTCCTTTATACACACAGATTTCCTCCTTTTCCATTTCAGAAATGTAAGTGGTTTGTCTGAAGTTACATGAGCATCTTTAAATAAGTATTCAGTAGAAAAGATTCAGATCACAAGACAAGCTGAAATATCAAAAGCTTGAACTTTAAAGCTAATGTTTACCTCTATTTCATTTTCAAAGTACATAGAATGCCAAATCCTGCTTGCTTTTCATATGCAATTAATCCCACCAAAATCCTTTGGGACTACTTTTGAAAATAAAACGAGCAGGATTTAGTTTATAATCCAACACCAACAGGAAGGGAAAATATGATACAGTGTTTTATCCCTAGCAAAGTACCTTGGCACTAAATCCTCATGAGTGAGCAGAGCATCAGTGAATATTCTGCAGCTAATCTGGCAACGAGGCAATTTCCTGTCTGTAATTTATATTTTTGCCCAAATGACTATATAGAGACAGATGGCCACACCAAAGGAGGACAGTTCTGGAAAGAAATCTTCTTCCCTCAGGAATACTTCACAAGATCAGTCTGGGGACTGCCAAAGCAAGATCTTTCGCCAGGCAGATGAATCATAAAACACCAAACACCTTCTTTAGGTTCTGGCTTCTGTATCAAATTCTTACCATCTAATAAATATAATGCTGAGGAAAGAAGAGCAAAAAGACACTTTTGTGACTGGATAGGGCTTTGAATGCTAATGACTGGATGTTGAGACTCATTTCAAGTTTTTATCATCCAAGTAAGGAAAGCTTTTCTGACTGCATTTTCTCCATCCTTAAGAGCATGCCCTAGGTTACTGATTATCTAGGATCCCATCATCAGGTTTTCAAGAAAGATACTTGTTTCCTTCAGGCTGCAATGGCTCAAGCAGATCCAGTTTCTAAAACACACGCCATAGAAATCTGATTTCAGCCAAGGGCTTTATTCTCCTTCATAATTTTCCACTGTTTTCTGACACCAATTAACAGTGCCATCTTAGTTTTGTTTTAAAGAGAAAATGAGGAACTTTAAAAATTATCTACGAAAATGCATGATATAGTTAGTATAGCAACCCATGTATTCTTTATTTGAATGCTGAATTTGTCTGCCTTTGAATTTTCAACATGTCAAGAAGATTTATATCATCAACTTCAGCTTAAAAAGCTTCAGAGTTGTCAGGTAGCGAAAGTGATTTTTAGAAAGCAAGATGAAATCAAATGCCACTGTGATCAACAACCTGAAGAGCTGCCAGTTTTGATTTATGATTAATCAGAATTAAAACTGAATTTAGAATAGTGAAAATCTGTCTCACCTTTTATCTATCTGTTTTGTTTGGCTGCAAATAATAATATTATTAGAATCCTGATATAGAATATACTGTATATATTATATATATATTCTATACTGTATACATACAGTATAGAATATACTGATTATATAGAAATATATAAAGAATAGTAAGATGGAATAAGACATCACTTCTTTAAGGCATTCATACTTGGCTGAGATACATTCTTCAGAAGCTCAAGGGCTAAGGAAAAAAGTTTTGAATTACATTTTAAAATACTGGATTACATTTCATGCTATAAATCATAAAATCTGCAACCTTGGAATCATAAAATACGTATTACTATATCCTCAGTGAATAGCTTAGGAATATTTCAGCTCTTTTGTCCTGTCTCCCTAGTGATAATAAAAATAGATATTTCAATGCTAAATTTGGTTGCTTACTAGACTTATGCTGGTCTATTAGGATTTGCAAATTACATAACCAAAGAGAGTTTCTGAAATGTGGCTTAAAGGAAAAATCATATAGAATACAATGTGTTAGTAGATGTAAGAACTACTATAATTTCCAATTTTAACTTCAGCAGAAGAAGCAGAAATAAGATGTCCCATGGCCTAGACATTCACCTAGCAAAACAACAGTCAACTTCTTGTTTGCATGGAAGCTTCTTCATTCCCAGTCAGGTGTTTGGGGTCAGACCAAGAGAGTTATTACTGAATGGCACCCTGTCTGATTTGTATTATACTGATTTCTATCAGACACACACATTGGGAGCCCATCTGACTTCCACAGCAACCAGCAAAGCTGTCTTATCACTGAATATGGCCCTAGAGGCCCCAGTCAGCGACACAAACCTGGGGGGAGGATGGAATAGAATGAATGAAAGGAACTCTGTTTCACAGCTGGGAAGGCAAGGTTGGAAGGACATTTAAAAGGTTCTCTAGGCTTCCAAGATGAAATTAATTGTTGGGTAAGTCCCACTTCAGTCCTTTACTAAGCATGGAAAAGAGGGAATGTACCTCTCAGGATCAAGCAGACCATTTTAGGCAGGACTAAGAAAAGATGAGCAACTTGAGTGAAATAACTGAGGAAAGCAGAGCCAGGAATAAAAATCAGGTCTGCCAACTTGTAGCTGTCTACTCACTGCTCAGCTATTGCATGTAATGTGTGGGAATGAAAACAGCATACGGTATTTAGGATGTCAGAATTTACTTCCAAAAAGGAAAATGATTCATAGAACTCCATACCAGCAAACACTTCCCTGCATCTATGATCAACTATACTTAAGCACTTAAGACAACAGCACCACTCACTTCCAAGTCACAGTTCTCATGAACAAAGAGCATTCAAGGTGATATTCTTGGCTTGTTAAGAGCAGCAGATGCCCATCTGTTGAGATCTGCTTTGACAGAATTTAATGCCTTCGCAGTTCTTTTTTGTGTGTCTGTTTATTTTTTTATAATGTTGTCTATCTCAATTCTCTTAAAAGCAAAATCCTAACCACGATGTCTGGTACATTCAGGTAGCCATGTATTTGTCTGTTCACCAAAGATTTATAAAGACAAAACACAGTGAATGACCCAGCAAATTATAAATCAAAAGAAACATCAACAGTCGCAGTTATTTTTCTTTCTGCAAAACATGCAGGAAAAAGCTGGGGGTATCGTTTGAAAAGACAGTTACAACGGAATCAAAGAACAAAGGGGAAACAGTATAAATATCCAGGACACATCCATATCATGAATATTGCAAGAATTTCTCATCATTCCACCCCACAAACCAGACAAGAGAAGTAAGTATAAGAAGGAGCAACAAAGATGCTCAGAAGGGTATGCCTTCCTACAGAACAGGACAACAGATTAGGACCCTTTGGTTTAGAAAATTGGCAACAGGAGGCCCTGCAAATACTGCAGAGAGGGTGATGAGAATTATTCAACTTCTTACAATACCAGAACTACAGAAAACCCAGTGGTATCTAAGCCAAATCACAAATAAGGTCTTCCTCACAATAAGCAATTAAACAGAAGTATTCATCACCACAGGACATTTCAGAAATGAAAGTATAGAGGGGTTCAAAATTAGGTTAGATACAGTCATAGAAGACTGATTCACCAGCAATTTCCAAAGAAATCCCTAAACTACCAACTGGGAAGATAAACCATGGAAAGGATCACTCAAATCCATGCTTTGTTATACTTCTCTGAAAGGATCTGGCACACTGGCTACCATAGGTATTACTAGCTTAAACGGACATTAGATTTGAACCAGCACAGAAGTTCCTCTATTTTTCAGTCTAAAGGCTTTAAGGGTTTCCAAAACTGGACTTGACATGATTGTCATGAAAAGTGAAAAAACTATTAACAAATTTTGGATAAACAGATGAAACCCATGTAATTAAGGCAGATATTTAAATGACTGGGAGAATCAGTTCAGCAATTGTTGGCATATCCTTAGAAAATAGAGCACAGTTCAGGTGTTCCTTGTATGACCAGGTTCATGTAGATCATTACATATGATACAGTAAGAAAATAAATTTAACTGAGTGAAGTGAATACCATGAAGATCACTGGAAAAGCTTGTAATATTACTGCCTGCAGACACTATTTTCCTGTCAACAGAGGAAGTGGATAAATTTGTTATTAGAAGCCTACAGGAGTTTGCCCTGCTCATGCACTGCTTTTAGTTTGACCTAAGAATGCCTCCAGTGTTTACAACTGTATGTTTTTAAGCAGAACCTGAATTCTGCATGTCTGCTGTAGAAATCTTCAACAGCGAGTAAAAGCAATTTCCAGAGAGCCATCTCCTTCCCTTTCAAAACAAATGAATCTACATTAGCATGATAAGTGAAGAATTCTTCCTGTCACCTTCGTATCACAGCTTTCTGACAGCACCAGTGAGAATATCTGGCACAATCTTACCCCAAGTCAACACCAGACATGGAGGCAGATATTTATAGAGAAAAAGCACAAGTTCTTTAAAAGCAGCATCACAGTACTCCCCAGATATCCTGGGGATCCTCTGTATGAGGCATCCCAAGCAGTAGCAAGGCCATGCCCTAAAGAAATCTGGATTAGACTGTGCTTTGCACATAGATCATTGTAAATTTATTCCTAGCTCAAGGGTAAATTCTATTTCTTCCTAAATATCACACATACATTAAGATCACATTATGATATCTGTATCTTCTATTTCAAAAGAAGATCATTCAAAAGCTGGGTAGAGCTAATCAAATTAACCTTGAAATTTTCCATCCATACCCAGGCATAACTAACCAAACAGAGAAGGCAGGAGCAGCCCAGGGGGGCAGCCTGCCTGGTTCCTCCTGAATCCCAAACCCACCATCAGTTTGTTTGGCTTGTTAGAAGAAAAAGCTATCTTCAGAGCTGACACTGAAGACTGCTAGGTTCAGGTCCGCCACCTTTATGAATCAAGCTAAACCTGTATAGCCTGTAGTACTCTGTCCCCGAGTTTTGTGTCAGGGAGTACGTAAAGACTGACTACATGGGGATTTGAAGTGCAATCTGAACTTGCTCAATGCTGGGAATGGCAGGCAACGGTCACATGAGAGAAAACCATCTGGTGTTTCCACCATTCACCTCATCCAGTACTGCAGAGTCAATTCCTGCAGTGAAGCTAAAAGAATGAAAACGTTACCTTTGGCAACATCTCGCATAAACAGAGATACTTCAAGCAGTGCTAGCTTCAACACAATAGATAATTTCTGACAGCTTTTTATTTTGTCAAGTACTAAGAAATCTCTCAAATTCTCCATTCAGGAATTACTTCAGTCAAAGTGGATTACCAAAGCAATTGTCTTTATCAGCAAGTTTAGCGCACAGTGGAGCCTTACAGAGAACAGCTTATATAACTGTAAACAAGAATGTCTTTCCAGTTATGTAGAGACCCCTGCCTTGATTCATTATGGTAAGTTGTGGATGCACAATATTATTGCCTTATAAACAACACCTTTAGTTCCATTCAGGAGTTGGTTCCCTGTACTGAAACAATGTCACTAATAAATGACACTGCTTGTAGAGCTAGATCTGATATTCCTCTTTACTCAGTACATACCTTTACTGCCATTTGTATGTATGTGTAAGGTAAAATGTTCCCCAAGTACTTTTTAAAGTGAAGCAACAGTTTAAGAAACAGGAGTGACTTTCCCAAACTAAATATATATATGGAAAAAAAAAGGGGGGGTGTGGGGTGTGGTGTGGTGTGTGGAAGACCAGACCCACAAACCCAAACAACCAAAACCAGCAAAGAATGTCTTCCAACTCAGCCACCTCCACAAATCCTTATTTCTCCCTCTGTTCCTACCCAGTCTCCACTGATGCAGCTTGTTCAAAACACTATGGCTATTATCAGTTCAATTACATCACAATTAGGGAAAAAAACCTTCCTTGTATTTAGCAAACACCACCAAAGAATGACTATTAGTTATACCAATCAAAAAAAAAAATCTTGGCCATTTCTCTGCATAAGGCTTTTTTAAATTGAGATCTAAAAACAGATAGACAGACAGCAAGAAGACTTCAACAGTTTTATCAGTGGTTGATTTATTTCGGCTTTCTGCTCTCCCTGGTCGCAGTTCAGTGCAATCCATAAATAAGTTAGGTTGGTGAAGGAGATTGAATTTTTGAGGCCAGAACAGTAATTGAGGAATTGAACAGCCTGGAGGCTGAAATACTGTCTCCTGGGACATAAGCCTTCAGACCTATTAGCAGCTGTCTATATTGCTTTTCCAGCCATTGACATACATGACCGTGTCAACATATTGAACTGATGTACATTTCTTTGTGTCACAGGATAGACCTCAGATGTGTTCTATGCTCCACCATGCTATTACTCTAATAGTACTGTTTCAAGAATACCTCTAACTAAAAGGTCTGATCTTTCAAAACTGCGGGAAGGCCCAGTTTCCTGCGAAGAAAATCTGCACCAGTTAGCACAATTGGACTACACAGAAAGCAGTAATTTTCACTTTTTCTACACTGTATTAGTCAGCACTTGCAAAGGAAAGACTGAAAGTGAAGCCTGAGGTTTTTGCTTTTGTTCTTAAAAACAAAAACAAATAAAAAACAAAACCAAAAAACACCACAGTTACCCACGACTTTGTTTTTCCAGTCATACTCTCAGGACAACATCTGACAAGAAAACAAGCGACCCCACAGAAAACCCCAGCAACAAGCGACGGATTACAAAACCAACCCATGACAAAAGGCAGAAAGTATATCCAGGCCTTACCGTGTTTGAAAACATTGAAATCTCCTCAGCAGAAGCACAGGCCGCGGAGGATGCCCAAGCGCTCCCTGGGGCACAGCTGCAGATGGCTTTACCTCAGGAGGGTGCCCCGACCACCGCACCCGGCATCTTCACCCAGGGCCACAGACAAAGCTCAATACCCAGAAATAAATAGTGCTTTCCCCCCCTCACCAACCGGGCATTCCACAAAACCTACAGTAAATATTTCTAAGATGGCGTCCCTCTGCACTGGCCACAGGCTTTCCTGTGCGTTACAGAAATGGTTCCTCACACACCACCTCAGGCAGTCAGGTTTTGGATAGTTAGGATGACAATCATATACTGAAGAAAGAGTAAAACTTGACAAAAAATAAATCTAAAAGGCATCTCTGGGGACTCCTGGCAGTGCTGTAATGTTACAGGGCCGCAGGCCTGCTCAGGGCCTGGCAGCACAAGCAGAGAAAATGCATTAGCACAAGGTTAACCTCCTGAAAACAAGGCCAGCGTTTAATTTGAAATCATTAAAGCCATGGATTAAAAAGAAGAAGGGGAAATATGAGGAAAAAGTTACTTCATAAATCACTATTAAAATGCACATTTCCACCTTTTGCAGTCAGTCTGTAAAAAGAGAAAAATATACATCTGGTTTTATTTTTTAAGAAAAGGTGCCTGCAACTGGAACCAAGAAGCTTTTCTTAAAAATAAGAGTATCGCATTTGTTTAGACCGAGCCCCTCATACTTGTTTTGAAGAAATGTTCCCAACGGCATCAAGTCCTAATGCAAAACAGCAGAAGTCTGTTGGATCTGGTAAATGCGGAGCAAGACGGACCGTGGACTGGAATTCAGCACTACCAGTTATTAATTATTTTTCTAATCAAACATTGAATCAAATGGACACATCATCATCATTTGTCTTTTAACAGACTGTGCTCACAGCACCTTGTGCTCTGCTCCTAGATCTCGGCACAGACAGGATCAGCGGTTTGGATGTATGACACTGAAAGAGAGATCTATAACATGCTGCTCATAAAACACCATCCCTGCGCTTGCTGCTGGGGGAAGGGACAGCAAGTCCTGCCTCCCCAGAGGCCTGGGTGCTGCTTGGCCCCCCAGGCAGGAGGCAGGCAAGGGCTCCCCATCTCTATCTCACTGCGCTCCGCCAGCGGCGCCTCAACTGGAGCTATTCTAGTGGGAAGAGGGATGCGTTTACTCCCTGGTGTTTGGCAGTTATTTCTCCACAACCACCAGAACACTGCTCAGCTGGACATTTTCTCTCCAGGTCTTGTAAAAAAAATCCAAAATCTAAAGGAATTTTGAGTCAGCTTTGGCTTAATTGAAAATTTTCACCCTAAGGAAGCAAGGAAAGTAACAGTTCTTTACCAAAATGCCCTTGAATAAGAACAATTCCAATTAGAAACAAGGTTTGACAGCCAGCCCCCTAAAAGAAAGAAAAAGAAAAACTACCACTCATCCACAGCTCAGCAGCTCCTCAGAAGTCTCTAGGTTATGCAGAGCTGTGCAGGAGGGATCAGCAGCCCTGTGTTGTTCTTCAGCTGCAGCTGTTCTCCCCCTCGCCCCCCCCGCCACTGTCTTAGCAGCATCCCGTTCCAGCTGACAGACAACAGGACACCATAGCAATTACATTTAAAAAAAAAAATAAATCACAAGGGCACCTTCAGAACAGGTGCTGTAAGCATGTTACTCATGACAAATTTTTAAAATAAGCCACCTCCCACGCACTCACAAGGTATACCCAGCAGGCTGCAAGTCTCTGCTTCTCAGGGAAATAGGACACCCATACAATGATGGACAACTTCAGTATTAACTTTCAAAGCCCTTGCTTGAATTACACAGGCTGTAATGAGGTACACAGGTTAAGCAACTCATAAACCTGGCAGGATGTTCAGGATTTATGGTTGTAGTGTACTCCCCAAACGGCCCTTCACAGCTGCTGCACAATGATGACTTTACAGACCTTCACAGGAAAGGGTTAACAATCCCATAGAGACACTATTACAGAGCACAAAAGTTAAATACTGCAGTTCATTTCAAGATGTGTGGACAGAGAAACTACAGATATTACATAATATAAATTATTTAATGCTAAAAAAAACTCACACGAAGTAAAAGATTGCATATAAATACTATATCACATCCAACGGGATTCATTGCCTTTGCTTTGCACAGGTTTACTATTTCTGGAGAACATTACAAATTGGCAGTCACTGAACTGTCATGACTGGCAGTCCTATCTTTCAGTAAAAAAATAATCTGTAATAAAGATAAGGAATGCCACTTCAAGGATTACAGACATCAAATACTATGGCAAAACAAGCCACACAAAAAACACATTTCCCAAGCTGAAATACTGAGTTAACTCATACAGTCACACATAAACATACTAATTAACCTTCTGAGGTCTCCCTTCACTATGTCCAAGCATCTTAGTGCAGCTATAGCATGTATATACTGTATTTATGCTGCAGCATCTTAGTGATTTCACCCCATCGACATGTTCTCTAGCCAACTTATTGAGATCTTATTTATATTAGTTTACAGGGGAAATACTAATACTGTACGAGTGAAATACCAGCTATCACGGTATCAGAAAATCTTACATTACAGTAAAATTTTAATTTCGTGAAAATATGAATTAATTAATATATTTTTATTACTAGATTTCTACTATTACCTCACTAAAAATAAATCCATGTTTTCTAAATATCTGAAATATACAGAATTCATAAATCAAGAGATGAAAAATCAGGTACAATGCCTGTTTATTTCTCACACTGCCCACCACTCCTTTTCGTATGTTCAAATATGAATCTTTTCTGAACTACACAGTACACATGTAGGCAGGTGGCAGGTATGAGGAAGTCTTCCAGTGCTTCATACAACACAATCAAATTTGGAATAGAACTACAAATTAGCATTTCTCAGGATAAACAGCACTGACAAGAAAGCAAGTACTATTTTAAATGCCTTTGAAAGGCTTCTCTGATCACACTGTCGTAGATAAACTGACATTCACAAAAGCAAGAGTATTTATCTCAGTACTGATGACACACTGAATAAAGATACATACCACCACAATATGCCAAATACCTACACTTTAACATGACCTTCTTTTCTATCAAAATAATCCTGAGTGTTAGGTAAAAACAGTCAAAAGTGTGATTAATTGAGCATCTCAATCAGCCTGATTACATGTTAGATTTGAACTTCAGTAGGTCAGAAGGATGGCAGGTCCAACTTCAGACTGGATGCTATCACCACTACTGTTTTCCAAAAACAGCAGTAAGTCCTACATCAATGCTAGCTTTGCCAGGCTTCAGTGTCAACTGCAATATAATTCTGGGGAAGCTGACTTAAAAAGGAGATGAAACAAACAATACAAACATTGATAACAAACTGAAAAACTTGCCCAATCACAAGTGTGAAAACAGTCTAGACTGCACTGGACTGAAAGAAAATAATACAACCTGCCACATCCTGTAACCATTAAGCTACATTTTTATCTGCTTTTACCACTATGAAAGAACAACAGACAAAATAAGGAAAGCTCAGGGCCAACATCTTTTATTCCTTGAATTTTCAGGGAAAATTTACCCAGAAAGAAAGTGTTAACTTTCCAAGGAGCACACAGTATCTCAAACAATATGCCTTATTCTCCATCCAGCTGACAAGGTTTTCTCAAATTTTAAGTACTGTCCAAACCAGTATCCATCTTGTAATATTATATAAACCCAAAAATCATTCAAACTGTAAATGACCACTATTTATTAAAATGTATTTTTCTTCAACTGTAAGCACAGTTCTGAATGATGTCAGGTGATGCAGTAAGGAACTGTTAACTACTGAAGAAATATAAATAGAAAATAAAAGCATTTTAAGAGTCTTCTTCCATAGCCACGTCCTCTTGTAGTTTCTGCACCATTTTGTCCTCCAGCTGTTTTGGTGTGCCTTCAAAGCAAAGAAAAATTAATTTCATGGTGTCTCTCTGAACCCAAGTAACTATTCTTTGAACAATACATGTGTTTATTCTAGGCAAAACACTCTAAATATATTGCTTAAAGAGTTGTTTAGGAGTAAACCCATCAAGCTTACAAGTATTTACTGCTAACCTCCATCATCACCTAAAACTACTGAAGAAACATTTTGACAGAAAAGCTGCTGCTGTTTTTACACAAAATCTAAAATGCAGTCAAACACATTTTTAATATAGTACAATGAACTTTGATATAGCTGGTAATACCTAGCAGAACTTTGCAAAGGACTATAATAACACATTACTTCTAACAGATCAGTGGCCTTCACCACATTAGTTTTTACACTAAAGATTTAAGCCCTCCTGAATGCTGTGCTGGATGGCAAAAGTGTTAACTCTCAATAATACTACCAAAAAAATAATCCAGGATTGCTACTTGATTCTGCTGTCTTTAAGGCCCAGCAGGAACTGCACAGCACTGAAAATGTAGCTGATGTTTGACAAACAGATGGACTACATGCTACTGTGCGTCATTTATTTAACATATGCAAAGCCAAACAAAAGAAATATACACTCAGGTTTATTCCTTTAAATTCACATCTTTTTTCTTTTTCTTCACCCAAAAAACAAGGGACAGTTTAAATCAAAGTTTAAATATATCCTGTCAAGACCTTGTTTCAAATATATACCATCTCAGACTATAGTTAATGCAAACAAGAAGAAAAAACACACAACAGATTTCTCATGTCTAATAATGTGTCACACCTACATCCAGGGAGACAAAAATCACTGGTAAATACACAATAACTAACAGTAACGTATTTATCTCCATTACTCTATTCCATTAACTGTATTTTAAAAAATAATCACCTTTACACTTCATTTTTATTAACATCATCTAACAGAAGCTACTACTTTTAATATTTTAGAAACCAGGAAATTATTTAGGAGTAACAGGTTTCTCAAACTGAAAAACTCTGTTCACTAACGAAAAAACATACATTATTATATGTGAACTAGGCACAGATTCGAGTGAAAATCTGTAAAGTTACCATGCTATTTTAAAAAACAAATGTTAGGCTTACACTGAAGAAAACAGTATTTTCATGTAAGTTTCATTATATGCAGTAAACTACAAAAAAACTATTGTCACAATTAGCTAACAAATTCAAAAAGCAGAATTTAACTACTGTATCTTATATCAATCATTAGTATAGCCTGTTGAGTTCAAATAATCAGTTCAAAGGGGAGACTTAAATAAACGTATTGGTTAACAAATACGCAGTTCATAGAGTACCAGGTATTGAGTGTAGTGCAAATCATTCAAATAAGGAAAAGACAGGGCAAACGCAGGACTAGATAAATCAAAAGGTAATTTGGATGAGCACTACGCTGCTTACAATTAATGATAAGAGCTGTTCTCCATATTCAATAGACAAATTAACTGCAAGAAAAAAGCAGTTATTGATCTGTAGAATTAGTCATATAAAAAAAAATAATACCAATATCCATCAATAAAATTGTATACACAAGTTAACCTAAGCAAACCAGGTAAAGCAAGTTCTTACCTGCATGTGGAGCACGAAGAAGGTGGATATTCTGTTTGACTTCTTTGATGTCTTCTGCCTTCTGCAACTCTTTGCTCTTCTTTAATCTGGGGAGTGAGAAAATTAAATTTAACTACTTTCAAAGAGGAGATGTATGTTTTCATTTTAACGCACGACAAATCTGTAGCTAAAGGTATGTAAACTGTAAATAACTATGATTATAAAGAAATCAAGGTAATAGAAGTATCTGAAAACCAATTCAAGCATATATTGGACACAAAATCAGAAAAAAAAAAACCAGCACTGTATCAACTCTTACCAGAAATCTGTTCAAATCTAAGAGTCCTTGTTACAAAGAAGGAAAACAAGAAAACGTAACTGTTATCAAGTGTCCAGAAGTTACATTTCACTGGACAGCCAATAAAGTGTAGTGGTTTGGTAGCACAGTAGAGCCCATTCAAACTATTTTATCGCATTGCTTGGATGACTGTGTATGTACAAGGCAAACAGCCATTCACAACTTCTGATCCTTTCTCCAGAAAGGCTGACTGTCTTAATACAATTTGCAAGCGCTCCCATAATACAAACATTTCTCCTCACCTGTTCATGATATATCTAGCTTGGCGTTTTTGCTTTATTTCCTCCACTCTCTTCATTGCATCAACTGAAATAAAGCAGAAGTTGTTTTAAATGTGCTTACATACCTACAGCTGAAAATACATGTTATTTTGCAGAGCAACACTACCAGGATTCCATAATACCTCTATATCAGAGGTAACACATAACACTATGTAAAGGAAGTTATTCCTTCTTCGGTGAGCAGGGTAGGGGAATATTCTGTGTACAACGATAATGAACTGTGTTTTAAAACTTATTCATGCTTCCACTTTTGTGCCTACACCTATTTTCTACAGTTAACCATCGCTACAAAAGACACTCTACTTGAAATCAGATGCAAGTTACCACCTTCTCATTTATGGTATTCATTCATGATGTAAGTAACTCTTCCATATATATATATATATATATATATATATATGATCCATTAAAACTGAAGCAGAATGAGCAGGAACAAAGAACCAACTGCATCAGTATAAAAGGTTCAAACTCAGAGCCTCTTAAAAAGCTGGAGAACCACTATCTTCAAAAAACCTTAGTAATTCAAAATAGAGGAATGCAGCACCTCATTTTCTAAAGTTTGGGGGGGGGCGGAAAAAAAAGGGAAACTCCACACCTGTTCACAATTCAAACCTCCTCAACATAAAAATTTAGTCATGATTCCTGTAATTTCAAACACAATCACTAAAAAGTATTAATACTCTAAGAAGTCTTCTGAAAACATATTCATGTAGAGTACAAGTTCACTCCCCACAGTTCATTTTTTGTTTTTTTTAAATGACTCACCAGTCTTGTTCCACAACTCTCTTTGGTATTTCACTGGTTCATTTCGACGTTTTTCAAACTCAAATGAATTATCCTATATTAAGGAAAAGTAAATATAGACTATATACAGAACCATATTTAGATCAATACATTCTTACTATAGCACTCACTATTATAACAATACTTTATGTGATATTTTTTCCCCCCCTTTCAGAATCTCAGTTCCTGTACTTTAACAGCCTTGAGAGATTACTAAACCAGAAGGAAACAGAGTGGAGTGTTTGACCTCAAAGTGCCAAAGTCAAGGTGATATGGCTGAAGAGGACTATTTACCAAAACATCTCCCTCAGCTATTCTCTTTATAGCGAAACAAAAAGAACAGAGAAGACCAATGTGGAATAGAAAATACAGAGTAGACTAGACAGGTAGAAAGCAAAATTGAAAATGCACAGTGTCAAAAGCATTTAATGCAGGTCCAGTAAGTTCTACTCAACAGCCTGTAATTTTGAACAGTTTAAAAAAAAAAAAAAAAAACAAACCCAAACCACTACTTCATTTTAAGAATATTGAAACAACACAAAATAATTTGAAATTGTGAAATATTTCAACTGATGACATTGTGGTGTCTGAGGCAGGTGGGAGTATTTCTTTTTGGGGTTATTTTGGGTTTTTTCCTCAAGATTTTAGGATGGAAAAACAGCTTCCTGGTTTGGTTTTTTTTTTTTTGCTCAGCATGCTTAGCTTTATACCAGCTTTTTCTGAGGACATTTCCCTGCCAAAAGGTTCTTTTTTTGTAGAGGTAAAGCAGAGCTATGAGACCAGCAGCTAATCTTCACTTGAGCTAAAGACAGCTCCAGTAACAGAAACTACACAGAACAGCAAGAAATGGCATGTACACCCTCACAAGCCATGCTCCATTGGCAGACGTCTCAAGTTTTCACAATGGGATAGCACGAAGCAAAATATCCAAAATACAAGCTGTAAAGCACACCGCATGCTAACATCTACATGCCATTCTTATACTTAAAAAACAAAAAGAAAATTCATTTCTAGCCAAGCATGACCCAGCACTGCACCAATTCACTGCAGTTTATCCTGAACTGTGTCAGCTTTTACATATTTGTAACACACACAGCATTGTTTTGTATCATGAGAACACACCACGAACAGTGAAAAGTAGTCTCCTAAGAGATGTTCAGAGTGCTATGGTCTTCTAACCTACATGCACAGAGATCAACTACAGCTGCCCCACACCAGCCAATGGATGTTTTCAATCTCAAACATGAGGGGACAGAACAACCAACTCCTCAGTCATTCTGAGCGAGCGAGTAAGAGAAAGTCCCTCAGAAATACCTTGTGAACAACCATCTGGCAAAATTATGTTCTTCATCTTTTTTGTTGTTTAATAAAAACCACTTGAAATCCAGGAAAACAAGTAAATATATTTAAGGCCTATCCAATGTACTTGTTTAAAGCAGCAAGAACTGCCACCTTCTTACAAACTACAGTAGTTCCCACTGTCACAAGCCTATTTAGACAATCTCCCCAAAGCTGGCTTTTGAAAAAATGAATACCAACCAATCTACAAGAAAGCACTATATTGATGTATTGTTTTCGTTCTTAGCATACATAGATATATCTCAATATTGGAGAATATTGTCACCTATTTAGACATGTATAAAAGGAATTTTAAAAGTTCTTTTCAAAAAGGTAATTCAACTTGGCAAGAAACAACTTGAAAGCAAGAAATACAATTACAGAAGATGCTAGTTAAAGATAGCTTCTCAGAGTCACATTACTAAATGAAATAAAATCACATTCTTCCCCTCAGAAGATCCACAGAAGGCACCAAATCACCGTGTCAAAATACTTACCAAATTCTTTGTATTCTGTCACAATACAGGAAATTAGCTCACAATAATTCTTGAATTATTCAAGGACTGTGACATCAAATATGAGTTCACTATTTCTACAACTGAAGTAACTTTGTCTTGAAACTGCTTTTAAAATCTCATATGCCGTCTCTGAAACACTCCAATCTATGCAAGGACTTTTCCTATACACTGTATGCTTTAAAGAGGCTTCAAAAGGTAACCATCTTATGTGTCTACATAAAGAGACTTCCTGGGGTACCCAGTAACCCAAATGATCTGACTGTAAAGAAACAACTACCAAATGTGTAGGTACAGAGAGCAGGGGACTTGTAGATGGAAAAAAAAATGCCTTGGATGTGGGAACCACCATGTATTACCAGCACAGACACCTGATACGCTGGCTTCCACACAAAAGCTGAAATGGGAAGTTCCAAGTTATAGTCAAGCTGAATGAATTTTATTTCAATTATTGATTTTTTCTTATCTTCATCCATGAGTTTTACCCTTTTTCTAATTATCTTCCCCATCCCACTGAGGGGGGAAGGCGGGGGGGGGGGGGGGGGGGCGGAGGGTAGAGGTGAGCAGCTGCGTGAGACTTAGTTGCCAGCTGAGGTTAAACCACAACACTAAACTAACCTTTTTGTAACTGGAAGAGGCTAGATTTCTGCCATTTTAGTGATCTAATATAAAGTGTGAACCGGTTCAGCTTCTTACCACTGTCAATTCTTTGCCAGATGCTTTCCGGAATGCTTTGGTCCATCTCATCTTTCTGGGATTTCGCTTCTTTTTAAAGTTTCTGTGGCATTTTGATTTGCAGAATCTAAATATCTTAAAAGAAGAAGGGGAGAGGGGGTCACCAAAAAAAAGCTTATGGTCAAATCACATTATTTTTGCCCCATTGCAAACATAATATCAAACACTATAGTTTCTCTAACATTGCTCATAGAGAAAACATCCATCTTTCAAATCTCAGTATTTTCAGTTCAAATAAAGCTATTAACAAGAAGAATTTCAAGCACTATTCTTGTTTTTTCATTATAAAGTCATTTCCACAGCTGTCAGGGACATGCACAAACACTTATAAATAAGCTGATCAGAAGTAAAATACGCCGGAGTTGTGATAATTATCATCTGCAAAAATAACTAGAAAACCAAACCTGTACTATGAGCAAACAATTCTCCATACCTGTCAGCACTTTTTAGATACAGTGCCATCCTGACAACAAAAAATTCTCACACCTCTCATATAACACTTTTGAATGTGATACACATAGACAAAAAAAGGTCTATCTTCTAGAATGTAGCTTTAAGCCTTAAAGATTACCCTGCAACAGGAGTCCTAAGCACATTACTTAAGTCCTGGACTGAATTTACTGAAACCAGTTAAAGCATATGCCAAAACATTCTAACTGACCTTTAATCATTTTAGGTACCTGCCACTGCTAGCCATGGCAGCGCCTTATGTTCGTCCAGGTGATGTTTTCAGGCCCATTAAAGATGCATAAAAGAAACTTCACTATCTACACCTGAAGTTTCCCTTTTGTTAGTATTGAAATTATGTAATTAACAGCCATACTGAAGTTCAACCCTCTATCCCCTATCCCAAACTGTCCCAAATTCAATAAACATTTCCCAGTCAAAGGGTATGCAGCAAGATGGCAGTAAGTTAAAGAGGGGGGCAACGATATAATCATATCCCTACATACAGTTCTTAATCTTCCCTAAATTTGTGCATCAACTTGCAAAACCCTGGGCTGTCTAGTAACCAGTGCAGAGCTGAAACATTACTTAAGAAAATTCAAAATCACATTTGTTATTCACCAGTTTTTGCAAACCCTGTTTTTCCTCAACCATACTCTCCTGCCCACCTAACAGTCACTTCTAAAGAAAAGGAATAGAAAATATGAAACCTCTAACAAAGGTAATAAACTTCAAATAATTTTTTTCTACATTCTTCTACCACATCTTTTTACCTTACCTCCGACAAATCTGCTATTACATTTTGCTCTTTCACAGACTACCTGTTCACAACTAATCTGTCATTGTGCTTTTTTTGCCTTTTTTTTTTTTTTAAATTAAAGAACATGCACCCCTTATGGCCATTTTCTAGTAAATGGAACTGTGTCAATCTACATCTACCTCTAAATTCCCAAAAGCTGTGACTCACATGAGTAACAGCATTGAGCCTGCACTTGTTTTCACATCCGAGCATGGGAAGGAAGCTATTTCTGTAAGCCTCATTTCACACCAGGGTCTCCAATGCCCTATAGAAGTGATGAGTAGTACAGCAGAGGCTGGGAAGCTGTACGCAAGATTTCACGTACCAAACTGTCACCGGGATGTAAAGCCCAAAGCGCTATATGCATCCTGTTCCGACAGGATCAACTGGGTGAGCCACATCAGCTATCTGAGCGGCTTACAACCTTTAGCAAGTACCACGAGAGAGACAACCCGCAGCTTTTCTGGACTGATCAAAGTTTCAGAATCACCTGCTGTTAATCTGAAGGCCCTACTTCTCCAAAATCAGAAAATTAAAGGATGACGATTTTGTATTGCTCTGCCAAGAACCTCGTTTCTTAGCAAAAACCGACCCCCAGCCTTCAGCCCACGCTTCTGACAGCCCCGACAGACACCAAATGACAGCATGGCTCCACGGAACGGCTCCCACACCGCGGACGGGCCGGGGCGGTGGCGGCGCCACGCAGCAGCACCGCAACGGGGGGCTGGAGCCCCGGGGGACTCTGCCGCCCGCAGGCCCAGCCAGGCCTGGCAGGCCGGGACAGGGGCACCGACCGGGCCGGGGGTCCCCCGCGGGCCCTGGCAGCGGCTGGCACCGAACCGCGTGAAAAGCGGACACAGCGGGGCGAGCGAGAGCCTCCCGCCCCCGCGGGGGGAGCCCCCGGCACAGGGCCCGTGGCGGCGGCGGGGAGGCCGAGCCACCCAGCCGCGCAGGCCGCGAAGGGGCGGCGGGCCGGGCGCGGGCGCTGCCGGGGCCAGCCTCGCTGCCGCCGCGGCGGGCGGTACCTTGCAGTCGTTGCGCACGAACATGACGCCGTGGCCGGGGTAGATGGGCCCCGAGCAGAAGTAGCACTTCTCGATGCGCATGGCCGCGCCGCTCGGCTCCGCAGGCCGCGCCGCTCCGCAGGCCCCGCCGGAAGGGCGCGCTCAGCTGACCGGAGGCGGCGGGGCGCCGCAGCTGGGGTAGCCACAGCGCCCCCTGTCGGCCGCGCGGCCCGCCAGAGCCCGCGCAGCCGCCGGCCGGGGCCCTGACAGGCCGCGGGCAGCGGCGGCGGCGCTGGGCTTGATGGCGCGTTACCGCCGCCGCTACCCGCAGCCCCGGCGCCCAGGGGCTCCAGCGGCCCGACGGAGGCAGCGGGCTGGGAACAAGACAGCCGTGGGCCGCTTCCTCGGCGGCACGGCCCGCAGCACGCGTCCTGAGCGAGCCCGCCGTGTGTGGGCGTTACAAAACACTTGGTGGTGTGGCACGAAAGCGACCCGGCGGCCGGCCCGGCCCCAGCGCCTCGGCCGGGCCCGCGTTGCACCCGGAGGTACAATGTGCCAGTGCCGTAGCTGTCCCAGGGTGCTCGCTGGAAAATGGCGCTTCCAATTGTGTCGGGGCCGTGGCAGCCTCCCCTCACACCCACAACGCACAGCCTTGCGACACGAGAGCTCTGTCACACGCTACAGGCATCTAGCAACCTACTGTGCAGCGGCCAGCAACCCACAATTAAGCAACACCCTCCCAAGAGTCCTGTAAATTGGACCACATAAAGCCTACCTAAAAAACCATGAGCTCCTTTTGTACAAGCCAGCTGAAGAAATCAGATACAGCTGCTTTCTGATGCAGTCTCCGCCGGACTACATGGGAAATAGGGAAGGCAGCTCCAGTGGAACATAAAGCCCTTCACAGCACAATGTTGGACTGACCCTTCACCTCACCAAAACAAACACATTCCAGACCACATTCCCTGCCAAGTATTCCGAAAGAACGTTATTTTTTAATTCCAGACCACATTCCCTCCCAGGGATTCTGGAAGAACGTTATTTTTTAATTCAGGGATTTTGGTTTGGTTTTGACTCTTTGAGGAGTAGAGTTGCACAAGCTTTTCTAATTGGTCTTCATTTCTTTGGCAGGCTTTAACTGTCATGGAACACAAGGAGGGCCATAACACTTTTTACATGTCTTAGCAAGACCTCTTTATAAAAATAAAACAGATCAGTCATATATAAAATGTCAAAAAGATTACTGCTCCAAAAAAGAGAAACTGGGGCACAAGGCTGCCACATGCACGATGCTGAGACTATAGTTTGTGTGGAAGTTCCCACTGCTGTGCTTTCTTTGAAGCCGTAAGCAAGCTCCATTTGCCACCTGATTGGAGCCACAATTTCTAAATCATTACACAAACAGTTTACTCAGGGGAAAAGGGTGAGAAGAGTATCTACAAAAGCAGCAATATGCCAAAACCCACAAACGCTACATTCGCTCACCAGACACATACAATGGCCACATGCGTGCTAACTGCAATCCATTATACCAGGAGTGTGGTCTGTCCTTTGATTTCACCAGAAAGAATCCTTTTGGAAGCTGAGAGATATTCGTGCTCATAAAAGTATTTAAAAAAGCAAAAAAGCACCCCATACATAGAAACAAAGTTGGGGTGAACTATTGGACAATGCTGCATCTTCAAAAAGAAGCTGACTTCTCTCTTTCCCAACTGATGCTCCCCTTCCCTGAAACATACATTCATATCTTAGCATGGAAATTAAATACAGATTAAAAAATTCTATGATCAGCCTGTGTCTGATCCCTGCTGGTTTCTCATTATAAATGCAAAATTTTGTTCCAAGTGTGAAAAAGGAATGAAGCTGAAATGGCTCAGTATTAACAATACAGTTAGAGACAGTAACCCAAGAAAAGGAAAAGGAGTCAGACAAATTTTTAAATCTATAGTTGATTTACTCTAGAATTCAGGCAAATTACTTTCTGCTCCATTTCAGTATTTGTAAGATTCAAGTCTTCTACAGGAGAATTAATTTTTAAAGCAAAATTTGAAGCACTGTCTAAAGCCAACAGTTATGCACATATTACTCTAAGAAACCTGTAACTCCTGTTCCCCCTCATACAGAGTAACCAGTTTATTGTGAAAAGACCTAAATGACAGGCCCTGTACCTTCCTAAAATGTTTGGAACAGGAGGTCTTCTCCCTGTTCTTCAGTCTTAGGATGCCGTCCCACCTCAAAGTCTGAAATCCTCCTCAACACCTAAGGCTTTACCACCACAATTCCTGCCTCTCCATTTAAAAGAAATTAACTATCTGTGCATTTGGTGAAAAATCCATGTGCTGAATTGCATGTGCCATTAGGGCAGATTTTGCTTTCTGGTGTTCAGAACGACAAAAAAGGCAGTCAGCTTGGGGCTATATTAAGAAAGATAGAAGGAAGAAAAAAAAAAAAAAAGAGCTACACAGTACAGTCACTAACTTTATCAGCACAGAACTTGTCTCCAATCTTTTTGAAAACCAGACCTCAGCCACATCCTATTGTAGGAGAGAGAGGCTAGAGTGTATGACTGGTGACTAGTACTCACCCCCAGCCCTAAGGAGCAACAGCTCCAAAGTGACTCGGAGGCAGAGAGCAAGATAGGACGGTGCAGGATGTTAGTCTCACACTGCACGCCGGAGGGAAGGCTCTGTGGCTGCACAGAAGATGGCAATGCAGCTGATAAGAGGAAACAGCAGAGACACATACAGAAAGCAGTTTTCTGAGGAAAGTTATGAAGACACCAAGTTTACAGCTAGAGGCAAAACCAAATAGTAAACAAGTCTGCTGAGGTCTAGGGCTGCTGTGCTTTGGCATATGCAGTTGCAATCCTTCTTTTTCAGTTTGATTACTTGTGAGTTTCCTGCCCATGTGACTTCCCCACGGGCTGTATTTATTTCACTCAAGACAGCTTTTTCCTGGCAGAGTACTGTATTGTGAAGTCTTTGGTGGCTTCTACAATTTAAACACTGCGGATTACAGACTGTCACCAACGCCTCCAGCAGACAGATGGGATGTAAGAGCACAGCCATACTACAAGCGTTTACAATTGGATCCTCCCCCACCCCCTGCTCTTTTTTCATATCAAGGCACTAATCTCCTCTTCAAGTACAAGCCATTATGTTGTGGATTTGAAGTGCTTATTCCTGATCTAAAATGCAATGTAGATTGAAGGTTGCTGGCGCCAGAATCCAGATTAATTATAAGAAAAAAAAAGAGTATGTACTTCTACTGCATTAACAATTATTCACAGACAGAATTAAGCATCCAGCTGAAAAACAGCCTCACTGGAAGAGGTTTTGAGTACAGAGCCACTCATTTGTTTGATTTTTGACAGATTACCACAGCAAGAATTGTTTCACCAAATAACTCAATACCTTAATCTCATAGCAAAACTGTGGTAGGCAAATATTTACGTACTTGTCCAAGTTTCCCAACAGAAGTAAAAGAACTGTCATACAGTCATACAAAACAACTGTCATGCGCACTTGTAGCACCAGCTTCGTAGAGTATACAATCATGCTGGCTGGTAGACATGTCTGGAGGTCATCTAGACCAAAGTCCTGCTCCAAGCAGGACAAATCAACACCAGGTGGCTCCAGGCCACATCCAATTGAATTGGGGATGAGACAGCACTGGAACAGGCTGCCCAGAGAGGCTGTGGAGTCTCCTTCTCTGGAGACATTAAAAACCCACCTGGATGAGATCCTGTGCAAACGGCTCTAGGAGAAGCTGCTTCAGCAGAAGGTTGGACTAGATGATCCCCAGAGGTCTCTTCCAACCCCAACCATTCTGCAATTTAAACTAGAAAACCCATAATGCACAGGGACAGCACAGAAGGACACAGACTGATACCGAACTGAGACAACAGGAAATGTTACAATTGAGTTCAACTAATGCTAACTGTGTTGGGTCTGGCTGAGCACCACAGCAGCCCCTAGCGCTGTGCTTTGTGTTGGTAGCCAGAAAGGTGGTGGGAACACACCAGTGTGTTGCTGCTGCTGAGCAGCGCCGGCCCAGCACCAAGGCTGCCTCTCCAGCATTCCCACCACCGGTACGCTGCGGGTGGGCAGGATCTTGGGAGGGGACAGAGCCAGGACAGCTGACCCACGCTGACCAAGGGGATATTCCATTCCACATGATGTCTGCTCAGACATAAAAGCTAAGAGAGAGGAGGAGGAAGGGGGGCATTCGGTATTTCCAACATTTGTCTCCCTCTTCTGCAGCAACCTCTACACATACTGAAGCCCTGCTTCCCGGGAAGTGGCTGAGCATCACCTGCTGATGGGAAGCACAGAATAACATCTTTTGTTTTCCTTTGCTTCTGCACACATGACTTGCTATTGCTTCGTTATACTGCCTTTAGCTTGACCCATAAGCGTTTTTTTTCATCTTATTTTCTGTCCCTCACACCCCCACCCCCATCCCCATTCTGCTGAGGAGGGGAATGATAGATCAGCTTGCTGGGCACCTGGCATCCAGCCACGGGCACCCCACCAAACTAACAAGGTTCAGATAAGAGATGTTTAACTGTTTTATATTAATACGAAATCCTAGGACAAAGTGTCATAATGGAAATCCTTCTCAAAGCTTTGTTCCATTACAGATCAACACTTTTGTCTGACACTGGATTGAAAAAACTTTTCTTGAAGTAAGTGTTTCTCATCACGGAGAATTCTTCTTTGTTTCCTTGTTTGTTTTGAAACCAATGCTAGACTTGTAACAATACTGTAATTTGCTGTCAAGAAACATTTACCATGATTTCTCGTGAGAGTTAAAAAGGGAACAAAAGTTTTGTCACAGAATAATTCAAACTGATAAATCTTACAGCCCATTTCAAACGCTGACATCAAAGCAATTTTATGTAGACTTCTTTATACAGTAAATAGTGACATATAATATGCATAACAAAAATATGACAGTTTCAGCATTTACTATTTAATATCAAATCTAAACTAGGTATTCAAAAGGAAATATTTTTACACCATTTCAGTAGTCACTTAGCTCAGTAGTTGGTTGCAATAATCCTTGGATGTTTTCAGGAACTGGATAGAGCTATAAGCACAAAAACTCCCATTAAAGTTAACACATGATAAAGTTCCACTGCAACCCTCTGAAAAGCAAAGAGTTACATGAAAAGAAATTCAGACACTGCAGTACATTGAAATGTATTGTGTCCTACAGTAGCTTGATACTCTACTGGTCAGAAACATGATGGTAACTTCAAAAGGCACTCTGAGTTAAACTACAGTAATGCTGGTCTACAAGCATTTTAGAAACTTGGTATTGTACAGTAGGAGAAAAAAAAAACCCAACCACAAAACTGTATTTATTCAATATAAATTGCTTTAATCTCTGTCCTAGCCCCAAAGCAGTCAAATTATATTGCACTTTCAAAATATTCTGTGTAGGCTGTGATAAAAATCTAATATTTACATGTTGTGTTAAAGAACAATGCGTTACTTTGTAAAATATTTTAAGAACCAAGTTTTAACACTTATTCTTGTATTATTAATATAACCAGAGGCTACTTCAAATATTTTTTTTTTTTTAATTAGCTCCTATTCTAGAAACATTTTTGGTCCTTCAAAAAATTTGTTATGCTGCAATTCATGTTCGAAACTGGTATCAATACTTGCCCGAAAATGCAGCGGTTAGAATATTTAAATAAATAAATACATAATTTCTAAAGTAGTAATAGCTTTTTAGTTTTGTAAACAAACTGTTGTGGAAAGTCTAACAAGACTCAATTTGGCATGTTATGACTATAAGTGGCAATACTTTACAGTTATACAACCTCTGCTAGGGTAGAAAACAGTTTGGCAGGCACATCTTATAAATCAGTCTGGAAAAAAGACCCCAAAAATACTGATTGCTCCTTAGGTTGTATGAATAAATAAAAATGATCAAAGAGTAACATGATCCACTGAAACCAAAATCGACATTTATGTGATCCATAGGGGGAAAAAAAAGAAAAGCAACTCTATTCTTTTTTAAATACTACCTAAAGGAAATGAACAAGCCATAAAGGAATATATGATAGCCAAGATATACATGACACAAAGGTTGGCAGAATAAAACGAGCATTATAAATTTATAGAAATACTGATCTAGACAGAACTGGTATCTTAGCTGCATCTCACCAGAAGACAATCATCATTCACTTATCAATCCAATTTGAAGAAACATTCCAAATCTGTGTTTAGTAAAACAAACCCCGTGCAAAGCAGTAGCTCTGATGAAATTTTGCTGACATCTAGGTTGCCCCTACATTCCTGTTGAAACATGATCGGTCAGTAACATAAAAGAAACACAACAACAGATGTACAGTTATGCCATTTACATATAAATATATGTATATGCATGTTCTAGAAATTCAAATTATTTCAGGAGGTCTTATAGGCTGTGTTGGATATATTTGATATAGTACAGTTGTAGTTGACAAGTTCAATTTCATGACATACCCAAAATGCTCTACATACGTGCCCCTGTGCTTCTGTGCAGCTCTTTATTCTATATAGAATACCTTTCTTTTGGTTTTGATCACTAAAAATCGATGGTTTGAGAGCGCAAGGAAAAGCTACTCGCAAGCTTTTGTGGAGAACACAGGATTTGCTCTTCAAGATTGTTATTGATTGATGAAATGATTAAATGTTTCTGTTCAAAACCAAGGACCATGTTGTAAGCTTCCTGTTAACAGAGACCATGAGCTGTCACAGTATGTAAATGCCTAGTCTGTGCATTTAATGCAGCCTTCAAAGGGCCATTGAAAATCCCTCAGTTCAGAAGGCTACCCCTTCTCATTGCCCATGCATGTTTCTAAATTTGATAATGAAAATTCCTCTCCTTCCCTTCCCTCCCAGTTAGAGAATTAGAGGAATATCCAATGTTGCACCAAATTAAACCTCTGTCCCATCACTAATAAACTACATAACTTTTTTGTTGTTGTTTGAGAGAACAAAACCAAAAATTAATATCAAGAATTAATATAGCTCATACACAATGGGATTTGTCCATAAGTTAAACAGTGAAACTGCAACTGTACTATACTTTATGATATACATTAAACTTCACTGTAACTGAGTTAACAGCCACATTTGCCTTTTTCTTGCTCCTCGTTCAACTGTTCTGTAGAGCTGTGCCCGTTGGAACGCACTACCCCTTCTGGGATCCAGGATTTATCCACACACCGTTCCATGCGCTTCATAATGAGGTCAAGCAGAGTTTCAATGGCTTTGCTTACATTATTCCCATTAGCTGCACTGGTTTCAAAATACGGTATTCTGCAGAAGACAAAACCCACAAACTGACACAGTTTATTATATGCATAGGAGAAAAAACAGTACAAGATTACTGCCACATACTTAGAAGTCACACAAAGGCAACTGCTACTCCATAGCAGAAAGACACTAAGTGGCTAGTGGTCTGACACGCAAAAGAAATTAATGAAATGGCTGACTCTGTAGGTAGGGCAGAAGGATAACCTTTAATTTACATCATGGAGTCCACAGTTTACAGAGGCACTGGTCAGTATAAGTTCCTGAAGCTGTGCTCCTGAGGTCTGGTTTTTTCAGCCCTGTTCCCCACAAGAGATGCAATTACTTTATATGGCCTTGTGTGCACAAGTGTCCTCCTCACTGTTTTCTATCTACATCAGCTAGGGATTCTTGCCAGTATGGACGTTCCCCTGCAGGCAAGGCAGTACAGATTCCTAATGTGGTGCCCTTACCACTACAAAATGTGACTGTTCTGTTGGCACTTCAACTATAAACTCGCTTACGTAACAAAAAAAATATAATAATCTCCCTGCTCAGACTACCTATGTCTTTGTTAACAAGTGTTTCTGGGCACCTGCGTACTGAAAATACATTGCTAGCTTTCATTCCTGCTGTGGATCAGGATGTTTCAATGGCGAGTCTGTAGGCTTCAAGCTTCCATACTCGGTGCTCCCCACAGGGTGGTGCTAGGGCAGCTCCATCAGCGTTACTCCCCAAGTGACAGGTATTACCACTTCGTAATTTTAAGTCTTTCTTACTTAACCTGAAAGATTCAATGAGTCGTCGAAGTATTACCTTACTGCCTCAGTGTGTAGGTCTCCTGCAACCATTTTCAAAGTACATCACCTAACAGCACAACGCCTTTCCACAGAAAGGGGATATTCACTATCTCACACTTGTGCTGAAGCAGGATTTATTTTGCTCCCCTCAGGAGTGACTCCCATCAGCTATCCTGTCTCATCTCTAGAGGGCAGAGAACTTTTTAACTGCCAACATATTGGACGTGATCTATAACTTCGACTTGTAGCTCCCTATTCCTAAATGAAGTTGGCATTTTCACCCACAAAGATAAATATTTAATAAATTATTTCCAAAAGTCACACAGAGAGAGATCCCTTTCAAATCTGTAAGAAATAGCCACAAGCCATCAACCGCTGTTTAAAAGTTTTTGCTCCTTCACAAGTAGCTGCTTAAAGTACCGTCTGCACTTGCTGTTGTCTGTGTGACATGGACTTCAAACAAGCATTTTCGCAGCAGAAGGAAAAAATAATAAGGTAATACTGCTCTAATAGGTTGCTTGTGATTTGCCTCAAATGATTCTTCAAAGTCAAGGAAAGCTAATTTGTGACTATACGATAGGAAACAGCATGGCACAGGAGGGCTGGACCTCCAGAACAAGGCAGTCAGCACTGCTGACCTAGCGTTCACGCTATGCGCATTCTGTAGGCTTTACTTTGGACCAGCTCTCATCTACCCATCCAGATTGAGTGCAGATTACTGGCTGGAGCACATAGTCTTGTTTATTCTTCAACCGAGAAGGAATCCAGTTCTCATGCTAGAAAGCTGCTCCACTATGTGAATCAAACCACAACAAAATATTTGGTTCAGAAGTGCACTTCTGATCCACGCTGAAATGCAATGTAATCCAGAGATGAGACCCATGGAAGAGTTAAGGGGGTATGAGTGCTATGGGATTAATTAGTGTTCGACAGAAACAAAGATTTCACATAGTTCCTCTAGGAACACATGACCTGTGCCTGTGGGGAAGGGCAAAGCTACCCTGTCTTCCTGCTGGTCTGACTTGGTTTTCAGACTCTCCCTGGGAGTCTGTGAGCACGCAGATGCCTGCAGTAAGACACAGCAATAAGACACAGCTTACGCCTATGGAGCTAAGCCACAAAAAATTCACCTAAGGTACAGTCCTACCAAAACTGCTTGAACAGTTGAGGGAAGACTGAGGAGGAGGCAGAGAACTAGGGAACTGGGGAACCGTGGTCTGGACCAGAACTGCTCTTCTGTGGGAACCCAGCACTCTGTAAGCAGACTGTGCAAATGCTGGGGAATGGGTCCCAAGGCTCTCAAAGAAACTGAGGCCACATGTTTCCATGGCCATGCTAGAGACAATGGTTACCTTACAGCAAACTTGTGTAAAACAGCTTAGCTTGTAAATTAGGATATCATTGCTTGGAATTATTTTTGCTTTCCCTAAAATCTGACATGACACTCATCACCTCACCAAATGCTCTTTTGGATTTCATTTTATAAGAGACCTGGGGTCCCTGTGCCCCTGGAAAGCCTCAGCACAGGCAAGAACAAAGAATTAGACTCCCATCATTCACCCACCTCTCCAGCTAAATTCTGTCTGTTTTCCAGAATGTTTGTGAAAACTTACTTTGTTTACTGCAAGGAAAGAAGAAGAATAACCAATCTCCAGTGCAGGAGTATTGCAATACTGATGAATTTTTAAGCAATGCAGAAACCAGTAATCTCTGACAGAAAAAAAGGTATCAATACTGGCCAGTTAAGCATTCTAAAATACTTACTCTCACAATAACCTTTCGGTATACAGAAAAGGCATTACACAAAACATTTCATTCTGCTTTAAACACAGCAATAACTGGAAGGAAGTTATTTACCCATATTTTTCTGCAAGTTCCTTAGCCTCTTCTTCTTTCACCATTCTTTGGTCTTCCAGATCACTCTTGTTTCCACATAATACAATGTCAGGGTTTTCACAATATGCATGCATTTGTAGCTGACCTAACAGCAACAACACGAATTGGGGTCACAACCTACTGTCACACATAAAGCTCATTAAGAGCACTACTGCATTTCAGGGGACACAAAGTCCTTCAGGAAAATTACTCTTGGAAAGATGGAAAACAAGTATGTTCTCTGTTATCTCACAGGACTTCTGCTATTGCACGAGGAGCCAGCGAACAGGTGGACATCTGCTATCATGTACCCAATGAAAAAGCCAGGGAGCGAGCCAGGGGAGCAGAAGCCTGGCAAAGTCAGCACAGAAGCTCTGTATTTGTAGCTTAAGGAGTTAGGCTCACCAAGCATCTTCAGTGAGCTGCCAGGAAAGGATATGCTTCCCTCTCCTGGTGGATGATGCAGTTTAGGAACTCCTTCGCCTAGATACATCAGCTTAGTAACACTTGCCTTCCATCAAGTTTTGCTGACAAAGCTTCAGGTGAGTCAAAACAGAGTTTTGCACAGGCTTTCCACACACTTACATTACTGAATATCACCAGAGCTGGGGATATGATGTTCTCTCATCCTGCTTTTATATAGGTTAAGATTCAAAGTCCAGTAGACAAAGCTGTATTTCAAGTCAGCACTAGAAGCCACCACTTGAAGCTATCACAATTATGAATGCAACATTTACTTTCTTCTGCTGAGAAAGCTATAAAAACCAGTATTTTCAATTCTGTTTCTCAGTGAGACTCCATATTTATAAAAATAGCCCTCTCCACACCCATGCAAAGAAATAAAGAAAAAATAAAGAAATGCCATACTTATCCAGTTCCTGACATTCAGAAAGCTTTGCTCATTTGTCAGATCAAAGAGTAGAAGAAACCCCATGGCATCTCTGAAGAAAGCCGTTGTCAAGCTACGAAACCTAGGCCAGCAAAGTCAAATTAGTTGGCTCGTCTCACAAGTTACTTAGAAAATATAATTGCATATAGTCATAAACCAGAGGTAACTTAAGACTGAATTAACTAGAACAAAATATTTATCGTAATCATTTTGCTGGAGGAGGGACTGCATAACAAGAATTGCTGACATTACTATGGTCTAATCAAGGCCTAAGGAAATCAAGGAGACATTTCACTTGAGTGTGACAGCTTTAGACAAAGACTTATGCTATAAAGCATGACTTGATCAAGATTCAGAAATTAAAATAAGAATGAAATTCAAACTTTGAACAGAAATTTTTCCCCTGTACGTATCAGTTCTTAATTTTAAGATCATCAACCACTGCTGCTAGTCTTTTGATAGAGAAATAGAAAAGAATCTTTTGAGGTGATTTCACCTGTCTGACCTTCCCAAGACCTCAACATATTTACAGAAATTTAAGGAAAACTAAAAAAAGAAAAGCTTTAAAAACATCTATATGCATTGGCCATGAAAAAATAAACTGACAGTTTCCAAAAGATGAAAAGCAACGATTACAGTTTAAATGTTCTAGAGTTGTAAATTACACTTGTAATTTAATGGGTATTCATAGGAAACTTTCCATCACTGTTAAAATAAGCGCACATTCCCATCTTCCATCATACAATTAAAATGGAAAAATTGACAAATAGAATTCATGTACTTGGTTCTGTTTGCACCTAGCTTGATGACAACAGCCTTACTTGCTAGGTGGGTGGTGGAACATACCTTTCCTGCCCTGCAGTATCCCAGAGCTGAAGATGTATCCTCTGTCCTCTGCCACCAACACCATCTGGCCCGTTGGGTCTATACACCTGTAAAAGGTAAATTCGCAAGACTGAGTGTTAGCAGTCCAGCCTCTGTAGAACACAAAATAACTGACATTTAAAGTCATTAAATGCAGCACTTGTCGACACAAAGATCCCAGCTACAATTCAGTCCCCCTGCTTTATAAGACAGAAGTAATATGGGTTACATTATGCTTCTTTTTGAATATTCAATTAGATGCAAAATTATAAAAAAGTGAAACTGGAAGAACATTATCCAATAGACAGTGGACTCAAAACAGATTTACAGCGACCATTGTCTCATTAGACAAGCTTAATTTTAATATTTTCATTTTCTAATTTTTCCTATTATCCTGTATCATGTTCAAATTAAAATATAATTACAAGAAAGCAACGATCGGATCAAGCAATCTGGCAATACATTCATACCACTATCAGAACCTCATTAGCAAACTCATGAAGATAATGATACCTCTTCTTAGGTGCCAAAAGATTGCTGGAAAAGAGCTGAGAGTAGATCTTATCATATCACAGCTTAAAAAGCAGAAACTGGATGATAATAATAAAAGCTGAAGAGAGTACTGGCATGAAATTATAAATAAGGGCATCTGTTAGCTTTGGAAGGATCAGATGAAAATAGATTCATGTCTTGTTTAGAACACTTCATGTTAGGTCATCTTCTTTACCTTCAACTGTCATTGTACCTAAGATTAAAGATATGTTTGTAACTCTGGTAAAGACACATAAACTTGCTGAATTTGTGGATTACGTGATTCAGGTCGTGAAACCTAAACCTTATCCTGCATTACCAAATACGCCGATCAAGCATATCTGCCACGTCTACTATCCCAAAGAAGGAACAGTAACTTCTTCAAGAGACCAGTTTCGCATTTCACTAAGATATTTACTCATTGCGCTACAGTGGTGCATTGTCATCCATCAAAAGCCAGTCTGCACAATGCCCATGACACCATCCGGATTTCTGGACACTTGGGAAATCATCAGACTACACTGAAAGGCATTTAATACTTCTACATAAGAATTAAAAAAATTTGTGCCAGCTCTATTTCTCAGTGCGGTAAGGACGAGCATCCAATTAGTTATCATAACGCACTGCTCAGCTTCATGTCAAACGTATGTTTGCCTAGTTTAGTAACAATTCAGGGCTTAAAAAATGCACCCCAAACTACCTTATTTTTCACAGCTCTTCTCTGGTAGTGGTAACTGCTTAGGAAGCCAAATAAGCTCCACGTATCATGTGATCCCATTTCATTCATGTGTTTTAAAATCAACATTGCACTCTTTGTACAGTAGCCATTTTGGTTCAAAAAAAACCAACAACATTTTTATTACAGCCCAATCCTTCCTCTTGAAGAGAGTTCAACAATAAAAGTGCTAATCCAGGTATTGTGTGCACAACTCTTGGAGTAAATACACTCATCAACACTTGCTGAGCAGTAAGAAATGGTTGCCTATATCAGCTCTTCTTACTTTAACTTTGGGAGAAACAGAAAGGGATAACACACAACAATGACAAAAATAACCAGGTCAAATGAGATCATTTCCTTGTCAAGAGATTAAGTACACAGTAAGTATTGATTGCACGCCTACACATAAGGATCAGATTTTTTAAAAATAGATTCTAGCCATCACCAAGATAGGTACCATTTTACAGTTTTACCACTTTCACTGGTTGTGAAGACTCACCACTCTCTTTTCCCGAAAGTCAATGCCCACCGTTGTGATAAATTTGGAATTAAATTTGCCATCTGTGTATTGGTAAAGAAGGCTGGTCTTTCCTACTCCAGAATCACCGAGTGCTAGAAATTTTATGAGGTAATCGTAGTCCCCATCAGACATAGTGAGAATTCAGAAGACACCTTAAAAAGCAAAGCAAAAAAGGATTAGTTAGTCAACAACTCTGCCAAGGCATATTTTGACAAATGTTTAAAATATAAATCATGATTTGTACCACAGAGCATCCAGCAGTGGGACCAGTTCTGTACTTGTACGCTGGTTTTACCTTAAACTCTCAATTATGCCATTTACCAATATCAAATGCAGCTGTGACTGAAAAAGGACATAGTTAATTTTATAACATTCTTCCTACTAGAAAGAGATTTTAACTTCAGGAGAAGACTGGAAAACAAGATCTAAGTATCCAAGACATCTGGAACACGAACTGCAGAACCATTTATAATCTGCATGGAAGCTGGCAAAAGCTACTTAAACCTACAAGCAATGTAATTCTGACTTTACGTTCACTGGGACGTTTATTAACATATGAAAAAAAAAATTGCCTGACGGCCCACTGTATTTAAATAAAAATGACAATCGTTTTCTATTAATAGCTATTTTTCAGTCTCAAATAAGTTATTTCATACAAAAAGGAAAAATAACCAAGCAACATTTTGTTGTTTATGTTGGGGTTTGCTCTATTTAGAGGACGAATTTTCAAAGGTTTTAAAGTTTTCATCATGATGCTAGTTAATAATTTAAACTAAATCTTGATCCTGAATTGCCATTAAACAACATACATTTTCGTGTGGCCTGTACACATTTTATGAAGTTTCTTTCTATCCTTTTAAGCCTTTGAAAAAATAACCATATTAGATATTGTGTGAACAAAGAGCAGTAAGAGCTAGAACATATTACAAAAATCACTGGTAAATTTCATGTATACTAGATACTAGAAAGACTGATGTAAGTGCACTAGTACTTCCCTGTTGAGTAGCTACTGAGCCTCTCTTCCCTGCAAACAAACAGTAGAGAGCTGCCTTATGTTGTGTTCAAACATATGAACATGAAAAGATAAGCCTAAAATAACCATTCTAAAAACAACATAAAACTGGCATTATATTGCCTCTTATGAAGGAGGGAAACAGATACCAAAATACAAAAAAATAAGATAGATGATGAAATAATATACAAAAAAAGGAAAAAAAAATGTGCTGTTTCAACTGTAAGTATTTTTGGAACTACCTGTAGCTTGAACTACATAAAGATATTCATTTCAAGTCAAACACCGCAATAGTTTGCATCAATGACAAAATATCAAATCCCTTCTTGAATATCAACTGACAGTTTGAGGTTTAGAACAAACTCCGTATCTCAATCACCACTGTTAAGCTAAAACCGTAACTCTCAAACCGTAACTATCTTTAAAGCTTCAACTCTGTAAGTACCACTCTTGGTTACAAGACAGAACCGTGATCAGTCAACTTAGCCATGACGGGACTTACCACACTCACACACCGACGATGGTCAGATTTACACCCAGATACTCTCCAACTGAAAAGGCAGTGGAAAGCATCTAACACCTTGTTGCCATTTCCAGTTTTCAAGTTTCCCTTTCCCCAGCCAAGGCGTATTTTGCATTATGCCACCGAGGACAGTAAAATCTTGCAGGAAAGGGGGTTTAGGTGACAGAGTTCACACTCACTACCACACCACAGCCAGCCAATTCACTTTCCACTGTGGCATTTTAATACAAAGGTTTGCGCAATAGAGTAAAAAATTGAACTAAAAACCCCTGCAGTAATAGTATGAGCTTTTTACATAAATACACCACAATCTGGTCTGAAGGAGCAGCATATTCAAGTAAGCAAGCTGAACAGGCAGCCACACACTGACATAAGAACAGTTTTTGAAGAAATTAAAAGCCCTGACTCATTAGCCACACTCAATGTACCAGCAAAGGGCTTTTTGGGGGTTTTGTTGTTTTTTAAATCCTCCCCACTGTTGGGAAAGGAAAAAGGAAAAAAAAAAGAAAAAAAAAGTAAAATCAGATTGCCTACCTTGTAGCTCTACAAAGTCTTTTAATTGAAATGCACTAGAAGGAAGGGAAAAATATTTTAAAAGGCAAACAAGGAGTTTTTTACTAAAGACTGGGTTTGATTTAGACTTTCATCTCATACATGGTTTTTCATTTGCCCTTCATTTGCCCATGATCTCCAAGGGCAAAGGGCTGTGTAAGCTGCCCCTCTACTCAAGTAAATGTTCTTTCAGCTTCAATACACCTAAACTAATTGTTGCTTAAAAGGCTTAAATGCAAATATTGGGGCCAGTATATTCTACAAAGCCAAGTTACCTTCACATCTTTTACGATGCTATCCGACCTGTATAGAAGTATTTGCCTTGTCTTGTTGATATTTTGTTAGCTAGCTATAACTAGGTACCTTTTCATAACAGCTACAAATGATAGTGCCACCAAATCACTGCTAATTAATGTTGTAAGAAAGCTAATCTATCATGCACCCTGTGCAAGATCTTATAGAGGAAGAAAGGGCGCTACAGCTCTTCCTCGGAGCTGTAAAACTGTTACGGTTCAGCTGCACCCTGCCACTGGACAGAGCTGGGTGAAAACTCTGGGTAAGAGAGGTCACAGTTAGACCTTGGGGCAGCAAAACCTAAAGGCGTTCCTAGCGTTCTATCCAATTTTTAGAGTATCTGTTTGGGCAAACATGCCACATCATTCGGACCATTTGAACCTCAATTCTCCATAGAGCTGGTAACAAATACAATTTGCAAATGACTGACAGAGGACTAGGAACCCTTCACAGGAAGGGCATAAAAATGCATCTGAAGGATTTGCTTGAGAAGGAATTTTTCTCCTTAGCCTTTTGAAATGCACACACCTTTCACTGCACCTCATAATGTCAATCTATTATTCAAATACCTCCAGGGAGTGGTTCTTGTGAAATCCTGCACAGTTAACCTATCCTTGGAGACATGCAAAGAGCTATTTTCATAGCAGTTTCAAGCCTTGTCCTCCTCCCTGTACAAATATTTAAAAAGTGATCTCCACCCTCTACTTCCCAGACCTGCAGTCCTAATGCCCAGACACATCCAGCTCCACATAACAGAAATAAAAATATATTCACAGCAAAGTATATTCATAGCAAAAACTGCTGTGGGGTTTTTAAAAGTCATGGCCCTGTTACTAAAAACCCATGCCACTTTTTCCTTTCAGTTTTGCTTTTTTTAAAATAAGACTTTACAGCTTCACACCTTCCAGTGTTTCCTTCCAGATTTTTGTACCTTTTGTATCAGGAGTGGGAAGCAGAAAAGGAAGAACCAGAGGAAATTGATGATACACTTAGAATTCATCAGGTCACCAAAAGAAAAAAAAAAAAATCTGAGTTCATTTTAAATGATCATTCCCAAATCTTGCTTCCAAAAGTAAGAACTCCTTGGCTGAAAAAAATCACTGATGGGCACAGTTCTAGGCTCCACATCAAGCCCTCCAGGGTCTTGCCTTTTGTAAACTCCTCCTTAAATTCCATTCAGCTCTAGCTTTGCACTTCAACTAGCATGCAGATAGACAGGGGTTATGACCAAGTGCTGGGAAAACTCCACCGGCCTTTTCTGTTGCTGACAGGACCCCCACAGCCATCACGTAAGCTGTGCCCATACAGCTGCTGCTCTGGAGCCTCCACATACACATATCCAGATTGTGGCTTGCCAAGAGGGGATGCTCTGCTAAACAAGTGCTCTTCTTGTTCAGTGGATTTCCTAATCCAAGGTACTTTCACATTAATAGGCTTCAGTATTAACAGGCTCGCATTTTTGCCTCCAGAACACAAATATCAGAACCCTATGGTGTGATAAAACATTCAAGACTATGGCAGTGCTGCTACTGCATAAATTAAGGAAATTGGCTTGGCATGCAGGCTTTCCCCTGTGCAGTCTGGGGACAGGGAATATGCATTTTGAACTGGCCTTGCACAAAACATGCAAATCCCATGCTGCTACAGGGCTGATGGGGGGGGAGAAGGAAAAGGAAGAAGGCACAAAAGAGATGAATAAACGAAAACATGAGGGAAAAAAAAAAAAGGCACTGAGCTGCAAATAAAAATTTGTACCCACGTGCACAGTGTACAATTCAGGAAATCTGAACATGCTCTTAATCGGACAGTCCTCAAGCACAGCAATTTAAAATAAAGTATACCACTTACCCCAAACTCTGCTAAAGGAATAGTTAGGGCACACTGGCAACAGTGCTTCCAATAGGAGTATTTTTCTAGCACCACCTCTTTTAACACACAACCAAGAGGCCTATGTGTCACCTGTTTGCATTCATGTTGATAGGTGCTCAGAGATAAGGAGGTGTGCCTCATGCCTCCCCATGCAAGGAGGGTGCTGCCTGACAGCATGGCTTGGAAGCAATTACACAGTTCACACGTCCTATTTATTCCTAGAGGCAAACAGCATTTCAGAAGAGATTTGTGCATGACCTACCTAGGAGCAGATCTGAAGTATGTGCGAAATCACACACACATCTTACTACAGTTACATTGTACCTAACAAGTGTTTTCATACTAAAACGTGTTTTACGATGGAGTATATGGATCACAGCTGTTCAGTTCTGCTCGCTACTTTACATCCTCTCTCAGGTGCAAGGAGGATACAGCAGTCTCTAACACAAACTGCTGTTTTCTTTCTTTCCGTCTTGTGCAGACTTGAGGACACTGCATTGCCCCATAGCTACGATGATGAAAGCCATCTTTACCATACATTTCTAAAGAGAAAAATTATTCTGTGGCAAAGACTGGAACATAAGGCTTGACATGACTTCAGACCACACCTGCACCACAGCCCCATGTTGCAGAGAAGCAATACATATTTAACGGAGGAAGCTTGGAGGGGGGGAGCGTCCTCCCCCACACTACACCACCTAGCCAGCCCTCCCAAGAGCAAAAAAAACACTATTCTGTATGAAACTAGTCAAATAAAACCATTTGCTTGATTCAACCCATTCTTTCCCCTCATACCAAGTGAAATGACTCTCTGTACAACTCTGACATCATCCTGAGCATCCCAGACCTGCACTGTAGCAGCCATAAAGCCAGCGAATAACATGGGAGGCTATACCACACAATTATAGAGACATACTAATTCAAATCTGCCAAAACACAGATATTAGACCTATAATTAATCCATATGTTAAGATACCACAGATTTTCATCATTATCCTTTTGGGGATGGACAGCAGACACTCAGGGTTACAACTAACAGTGTCACTCAGCTTTCAGGTAGATCTTACAGACAGATAAATTGTGTCTTGGCCTTGCCTTCTCTGCTCAGGAAAGGCAGACCCCACTGGAACAGTGGGGCATTCACCAGGCTGCATCATAGAGACAGGAGTGAAGTCTGCATATTCCCCCTGCAATGGAGATCCAGCCCTCCATGGATGGAGGGAGCGCAGTGATGGGGTTACATCCCTCGGCATCTATCACAGCAAGGGTAGCATATGATAGGTGAAAGAGTTGGGAATCTGCTTAAGAATGTTCCACTGTATTAATATATAATTGAGCCATATTTGTAAATATACCACGAAAAAGTCAATGCTGTTTAGAGTTCACAAATGCTTTGCAAATGAAGGTTTTCCCCAAATATGGCTTTATTCTTAAAAAGCAGTTGAGGCTGCATGCCTGTGATTGAAGAGCTGACAGGGACATTGAGGGAAGAGGAGTCCAAATCCCACAGAGACAGAAAAGGAAGAGCCTGCAGGTCTCTCAATGAACAATATGTACATACAAGTACGTGGTAATAATGCACTTGTACAGGTTTGATCATTCTGCAAGTGCGAGTCAATTCATACGACAAAAGCTTCCCACCCAGGCACTCCACAGGCTTGAACAACTTCAATAGCTGTTTTACATGTCCCCTGATCTGTTATGGCAGAAGCACAAAGCAAGCGATCTGGACCTCAAAGGAGTAAGTTTGCTAATCCTGTCATACCAGCACTCCGATCACACTACAGCAAAGCAATAACCACATTCTTGCCTAGCGTGGGTGAAGCGTAGCCAACAGCCTCACCCTGCTCTAAGGCTTCAGTGGCACCTTAATGCTTGCAAAACTGGTCACCATCAGACACTTCCAGTTCTGTCAAAACAAGAGACAGAGAGTTAAACAATGTTCCTGCTAAGTCAACACATTATTAGAAGTGCCTTTGGCTAAAAGCTGCCAAATATGTAAAACGTAATATAAACAAATTATGACAATTTTTTATAAACTCAAGTAACTGCTATGCTGGGGGAAGAGTGTTAGTAAATAAGCACTTTACTGAAATACTCTGAGCTGTACCGGTTTTTTCTCAGTAAAACATATGACCTGGCTTGCTTTAGTTTTGGCCAAAATAGCACTTTCTGTGACTTCTGGAACTTTTCTAGAACAGAAATAACAGGAAGGAAAATACCCCTTCCTCTCAAAAATGAGAGAAAGAGATTCAGTTGCTCTGAGCATTTTTTTTGATTACTCTCAATTGCTTTACTTGACATTTTATTCCTATGACTTTTTTAGGTTCAGCTATAGAGGAATTCAAAGGAATCGTAGGATCAATGTCTAAGGATTGTCTTTTTCCTGGAAGGATCTATGTTATTTTGAGGGTGCTCAGAATACATACAGGAGTCTGCAAAAACACATGCAAAAACTAGGCTGCAAGGTTTTAGCTTCCAAATGCTGTTGTCACTTTTATCTCAGCTGAAGGTGCTCTAGGACACTTTGTCAGCTGTCAGCATTGCTAGAACTGCAGAATTTTGCAGAGCAAGAACTGACAGGCACACAAAGCACTCTGACAATGAGTTATAATGGGACATGTCAGGCATAAAATTGTGATCCTATGCAGAAAGGGGGCACAAAAAGAGGTAAGTGAAGCAACAGGCCTGCAGATGTGGTGAGAACTTTGCACAACAGGCCAGGCAAGGAAACAGCAGATTTTGGATTTCGTTTCCAGAAACTCAGGGCAAACTGGGAATGGAGAAGCCAGGAAAGGAAACAACAGTTAGGTTTGCAACTACATCTGCATTTCAACATAACCAAGCCAACGAAAAGGAGGCTGAATTTCAAAGACTGGCTGTTACATAAAGGAATGAAAGGCAGCAAGGGACTGGAAAACAATGGCAAGTAAAACCAGGAATGTTGCAGGGAATACTCCATCACTCCCTCACCACCCATATGGAAGGATCTCTGTGCAGTTTCAACTTCTCTGCAAAAACCACACCATCATCTCTATTCCCTCATCGGTTTCTAACATTTTCATGCTTCATGGTAATAAAATACTGTAAATAAAGATTTGCAATGCTACCTGATGAAAACAGTTGAACTCTCTAATAAGACCTGTCCCCTTCCTGAGAACAAGAGCTTTTGCCTCTCAAGTTACGTCTTTGAATTCTCATCAGAAGTTGCTTTCCAATTGTAGCAGTGAAGCTAACACCTGTACCATGTGAATAAATTCCAGAGCAGACTGGGAAAAATAAAGCGAACATTTTTTTTTAAAAAAAAAAAACAAAACAGCTCCATACTACTCACTCCTTCCTGAGCTATTTAACTGTTCCTTTAATAAATACGTTAAACCACAACATCCTACAAGTTAATGTGCCATGCTTTTTCGCTGACTTTATAAACAGGAAATTCAGAGCAACGTCCAGCATCCTTCCTTGACATGAGAATTCTGACCACTTTGGGATCCAGCTCATAGCTTACCCACAGCCTAACCTTAACATCTGTAACACATCACTACACTGCACCTGCCCTTGACAGTATCAAGGAATGATGAATGACAGTCTTGCATAGATTTACAGTTTCCAATCCTTTCAGTCAACACAGCAGCCACCAGGATTTCACCCATAAAGCTGGTCATATTCACAGAAGGATGGAAATATCCAGAAGCCTACCCACTCATTCAGCAACACTTCCAACTCCAAAAGTGTAAGGAAAAAGAGTACACTTTATTTCTGCCCTCAGAAATAGCCACTGAAAGATAAAGGAGAAGATAGTAAGAATCACAGAGGATCATAAGAATTGATCATTTCTTTAAGGAATGGTTTGGTTTTTTCTGGAGATAGCAAAAATCTCCAGCAGACAGCTAGAATAAGCAGACACAAGAAAAAGCAGAATAAAAGGAAAAAATAAAAAAATATAAAAACTGAAAAAGGATGCAATTTCATATGTGCAGTTATAATATGAATGAAGCAACATCTCAGGGAAAACGTGCATGTACTCATACTAAAGACAGTAGTATATTTCATGCTCTGCCTATGTGAGCAATTCAGTAGGGTACATGCAACACACCTTAGTCAGGCCAGGTTCTTTGTTTAAGCCCATTAAATCACACACTGCAAACAGCCAGAGGAAAATATTTGCATCTTCTTTAAAATGTTGGGGGTTTGGGGTTTTTTTTCTCATCCAGGGCAAGAAAATTCTCAGCTGCCTTCCATCTTGTTTTGTAGAACAGCTACCTGGAATACAGAAAATGATTCTCCAGAAGGTCACACTGCCAAGTTTGTGAAGGATACTTTTACTAGAGGGATGCTGCATTCCAGGGAAATAATCTGGCAAAAATAAATTATCATTATTAAGTCTATGAAAAGTTTATGGAAAAGGTCAGGCATCAGACAACCTCTAGGCACTGTTAGATAAATGTGAAACCCACACAAATATACAAATAGGACTATAAAACTGAATGATTCATCTAACATGATGTGGGCGAGTGTACAAAGGGGCGAGGCAGGAAAGAATTGCAGTGCAGAATTTAATCCACCTCTTCATCCTTTGGATTGGGAAATACCTGCTTCTCTTGTTTTTTCATAGGAGGTAAACTCTGTTTCTTGCTAACTCTGGTTTTTGATAGGAAGATGCAATAAAAGTTACTATTTTTGTTTGTTTTGTAGCTGCTACCATTCTTTAGCATTGTTGTTTTTCTATAATATTGTGATCTGTCCTTATTTTTGGTGCAAGTTACTTGACTTAGTTCAAGAGTAAATAACAAGGGGACATAGTATATAGCATTTCCTACATTTGTTCTGGCTATTTATTCCTCAGGAAATTAAAAGTTTTCTCATCGCTTAGATGACATTGAAATATCCAAAGATTTTTTAGTCCATCAGAAGTTTGTCTATGCATGCCAAATGAAAACAGCTAACCGCAAGGCATCACGGCCTTTTGGAGGAGGACTGAAGTGTTGGATCACATTTCCGGCACCAAAGAAAACATCTTGTTCCTCAGAAAACTTACTAGTTATCAAAGTTACTAACTGAACAAGTAATCAATATCCATTTCTAATGAGCTGGAAAATATTACCTATGAATATTGGGCATGGTGTTAGGAATAATGCTCATGTCATCACATCCAAGTGAGGAATAAGCCAACCAGAGCAGCAACAAGTGTTCCTCAGCTGCCTCTGGAGATAAGAGCCAGCAGTGTGCCCCGGTGGCCAAGGGGCCAGCGATGCCCTGGGGTGTACGAGGAGGAGCATGGCCGGCAGGTGGGGGGAGGTGACCCTCCCCTCTGCTCTGCCCTGGTGAGGCCCCAGCTGGAGCCGTGCCCAGTGCTGGGCTCCCCGGTTCCAGACAAGGAACTATGGGAGAGGGTCCAGTGAGGGGCTACAGAGATGATGAGGGGACTGAAGCGTCTCCCTGATGACAAAAGGCTGGGAGAGCCGGGGCTGCCCGGCCTGGCGAGGAGAAGGCTGAGAGGGATCTTATCAACGCACACAAACACCTGACCGGGGTGTCAGGGGGACGGGGCCAGGCTCTTGGCTGTGGTGCCCAGCGACAGGGCAGGGGGCAGCGGGCACAAACTGGGACACAGGCAGCTCCAGCTGGGTGTGAGGAAGAACTTCCTTCCCTGGAGGGTGGCAGAGCCCTGGCACAGGCTGCCAGAAGGGCTGTGGAGTTTCCTTCTCTGGCGACATTGAAAACCTGCCTGGATGTGACTCTGTGCAACCTGCTCAAGGTGAACCTGCTTTAGCAGGGGGGTGGACTAGATAACCTCCAGGTGACCCTTCCAACCCCAACCATTCTGTGATTCTCTGAATAATAGTAAGTCATCTGTAGAAGTATTTCATCACAAGTGTTTCTTAAATTGATCTAGAAATAGGGCAGAATAAATTTAGTTATCTGTGGGAAAGCAAGGAAAACTGTCAGCTGAGAAAAGCCCTGTCCAGTAACTAGAAAAGGTCATTCCTCCTAGTCCTTCATCTCGAATCCAATGTCATTGGACTTGAAATACAAGAGACAGTCTGAGATGCCAAGCAGGGGAGTGGTGCATATAGACAGAGACGGATGTATCTAGATTGATAAAACTGAGGTTTAGAGCTAGCATTCACTTCTCCCAAATCATAAAAATCATGAAATCTTGACAAAAGCATCCTTGCAGGTGCCGAGCTCATGGGGCCTGCTCCAGATCATGCTGGCAATCACTGCAGCGTGGAGACAGCCAGAGCACTGCAGGCTGTTAGCATGACACTTGAAAGAAATTGAGAGATGGGTTGGTCATGAATAATCTGCTCTTAAGAAGTCTCAGAAAACAACTGAGCCTTCTGATTTCACAGTCTGTAATAGCTACATCTGAGAGATACTTTCAGCCAGTACTGGGCAGGAGGTTTTAGTAAATGTGTCTGGAGATAGTAAGCATATGTGATGCTTCCTTGTTTCATACATGCTATGAAAAGGTTAGAAATAACCCACTGAGAATACTCTGGGCATAATTTAACTTGTCCCTTACATAATAAAACACTTCAGCCTGAAACAGAACCAGGCAGTATTCAATAGGCCACAACCTATTCTCTTCAGGAAGTTACTAATGTGCAACAGCAAAGCAGAAATCTCAATCTGTGACAGCAAGACACAGTCATTCTGGAGTACGCTGTGGCTCAGAAGTACCACTTTTAAACTCTTCTAACAAAGCAAAGCTAAAACTACAGGTTATTTTTCTTGTTTCACAAGAATTGAAAAATAAGCCCATGCTTTCAACACGTGACTGAATCTTCCACTTGAACAGCTCCATTAGAACTCCATTAACGCTGCCCAAGCTTTCTACTGAGGCTCTGCAGTCAGCCAAAATATTCAGACAGTGCTTTGGCCAAATGTTTGCTTCAATTTGTATCCTAGTACAGCTTCTTTTCTAGAGCCTCGGGGAAGGGATAATTCAAAAGAAACACTGATTAAGCAGGCTGAACTGCACAACACAAAGATTCCATTCAAAAAGTCTGCTGTTTTTCAACCTGAGTTGCCAACACTATTTATCTCACTGCTCTGGTCAGAATGCCATATTGCAGCATGAATTATAGTTAAATCTTGATACACAACAAAGACCACTCAAATAAACAGCACAGCAAGCTAGGATTTCTTACACTAATTCTTGACATGGAGGTATGCACGAGCCCTGCAAGGAAAGCAAGAAGAATCACAAGTGTCATGTCACAGTTTACCCATACTATTCATTTTAATTATTCCCAGACTGAGGGAGGCTCCCAAGATGGCTGTGGAGTAACACCTCTGACTGAAACCTGGCAGTTGTTGCCAGCTTTTTGTGCTGTAGATGCCTTCCTACAGAATTCTGCAACATTTCATGCCGACGTTGCTTCCTTAAGCTTCACTTTAACTGATGTACAATAGCAGGCAATTTCCTACCTCTCCCCTCAGAAGTCTTCCATTATAATTATTATTCATAATGTTTCTGCTATAGCTAATAAATGGCTCAGCAGCAGCAAGCTTACACAACAACCACCTCTATAACCCAAGTTCTGTAAAAAATATACAAAGTTATTCTAAGAAATCAAATTGCAGTCAGACTGCTCTAATTGATCCAAGCAGCAGAAGTTCCCTGTAGAAAACTGTGTCAAGGAAACACCTACAGAGTTTTAATACCACAGTGGATTCAGATTGTGCTTCCCTGACTTAACACTAAGTATAAAGCTTCGCATACTTATAAAGAATCTGAAAAGCTCATGCAAACTGACAAACTGACTTCATATAATACTTTGCAATTTTTACGTTCCACATTATGACTGAGAAAGGCATCAAACCTCGGAAATGAGAAACAGGATGTAAAGGGTAAGTAGATAAGAAAGAATCTATTCAGCTATGCACTGCGTGGAGAAGTCACAAGAAACTGGGAGTATGCAATGGCACTGTCTGACAAGAGTTTCTATTTGAAAAGACTCATTAAAGTAGGTGCTGCTGTTTCATCTTCTATTAAAAGACTGACTTTGGCTTGCAGTGTTTGATTTGATTTTAAACCAGTGCATACGATTTCCTATGGAAGGAAATAAAAATCCAGTAATGAGATTCCAGTAAAAACAAATTCAGTACGTGGAAAAACAAAGTCTCAGTTAGCACTAATCAGTACAGCTGCAGTGGCTATCATAGAGCTATGCTAACATACAACCACCCCCTCACTCCCAGAGAATTCCCACTTCACCAAGATCCCAGGTCTGCTTCTGTTTACACCAACAGCTGCACCATGATGCATCAAAACTGGATTTTTGTGAAGAAAATTTATCCCTGTGACACAGTGTTGAAACAAAATACAGAAGCAAGAGCTATATTATTTCCCAGTTATGAAATCAAACATTTTAAAGCAAAGAAAAGTTACTCTTAACTTTTTCTCCTTAAGTTATTTCTACTTCCCTTGGACTAGAGCTTATTTACCTCATTCTACTAGGATATGTTCCAGGTCTTTTTCCATTAACTGCTTTTAAGATTTTTTGAGTTCATTCTTTAAATTTTGCATAGTTGCAGAATTTTTGGTCTTTTTAAAAAAATTTTTTTAAAGTAAAAAAATTACAATTTCTCTTTGATGCCATTCTTAGTGACATGTTCAAAGAATTCCAGCTGAACTAGATACCTAGTTCGTCTTTTAACAGGCTCAATTACTCCGGGTGTTTTGTTTAAGATAGTGATACAAATGAAAGACATGCTGGAAATAAGCAAATATACTGAAACCCTCTGGGAGTATGGTGAGGGCAAGGTGGGCAACACCACATGCCAGAATATAGTTTTTGCTCTATACAACTGAATCCCAACATTATCAAAATGTAATCCCCTCAAATATCTTAGGCTATTAGAAATCAATACCCTAAAATGTGCTAGAAATTGTTTGTGTAGCACACATGCAAAATGCACATGTAATGCAATGATTGAAAACAGTAAAATTACAATGAAGCCACTATGACAACCAATCCAACACAGCACAGAAAAAAAAAAACAAACCACCATGCTAAGTCAAGCATCAATGTTTACAAAAAACCTTCCTTCCAGTTATTTTATGTAAGTTTTTCAGACATTGAGGATGTCTATAAGGAAACAGCAAGACAACATATTTATTTAACAACATTTATGAATCTGGCACTTCCTTCTCATAAACACAAGTCAAGGGATGATGAATCAGGGCTAGAAAAATAATCTTAAGACACTCTATCCTAGACAGCAGGTAAACCCTGGGAAAACCTTGTGACCTTCCCACAGAAGTGGAGAATACTGTTTTCTGTTCTCTGAACAACTCCTCCTTGGTTATATACAGTCTACAAATCTAGGACATTTGGTCCATGATTAGAAAAATGCTGGCAAATGGGCTAGAAAAGATGCCCGATTAAAAATTCCTGCTTGGGGTGGCAAGGAATGACCTAGTCAGATGGGCACATGCATTCTGAGTTTCTTCCAGAGGAGATACAAAACGCAGTAATAACATCCCACCCCCATATTGCTTTTACCAGAACTAATTTTAAGATTGAAACTGTTACTGTATGATTTAACAAAGAATGTGAACTAGATGAGCTCTCATGGTTCCTTGCAGTCCAATTTCTTTTGCTAATTAAAAATAACAGACTGTGCAACACCATTTTTATTCCTTTTATCAACAATACATTTAGTATACGTGAGAACAAACACATCAGTGTGCAACCCAGTTAAAAAACCCATCATTCTAAAGGACTGTTTTATTAATTATGATTTATCTTTATAAGTTAATGACAACACAGGAATACATAGAGGGAGGGGAAGTTTAAGCAGTACAACATTTAAAAATACCGAGTTACTTTGTTCTCTATTATGAAGTGTTATTTGCACAGCACACTTTACTATCAAAGGTCTAATTCCACGTTCTAACTGTAGAACAAGTTTGACTTTACACAGAAGGAAATGTAGGGTGATGACTTAGGACCTGACAGGGCACCTTATGGTTACTGAATCCAGACAATGGTCGCTGCAGTCATTTATTTTAACCTTACTGATAAACTTAACCAGGTTTGTCTTTAAATCTGACTGATTTCTTCATGAAAAGCAATGGCCAAAGACATACCGAAGAGCTGCAGTTTTGTCATTTCAACCCAAAGCCTATGATTTACATTAACCAGTATACCTCCCAGTTTTAAGTTTATTTTTCCCCCTAGAACATGAGGATGCAACAATGCTGAACTCTGTCTCTTAAAATCAAAATATTTCAGGCAGTTTGTTAAAAATAAAGCAACTTGTTTTGAAGCTCTTAACTGAGAAACAGTTGGCACACAACTGTCATCTCAAGGAAAACAATGTAATAAATCTTATGAAAATAAATAAAAAAGAGAAGGTGTTTACATACCAATGCTTAACAGCTGCAAAAGGATCTGTAGTTTTCCAAGGGTACTTCAGTGACAAATTTCCTGACACAGTTCAGATTTCTTGAATACCACAGTCATGCAAAAAGAGCCATTTCTCATCTGCAGGTAGGGTCAGCAGAGAAAGAAAATAAAACCAAAATAGTGTAGTTCAGAATAACAACTCTAAAATTCACACTGACGCGCAGAGCTGTGAGCCCCATACAACCACCCTACCCACCTAATTACATTCAGCTGCTTGTCATGTGGTCTTGCTAACAGATCAAGTGATCTCTTTTACTCCTTTTAAAACTAAGCAACAGTAGCTAACCAGATCTCCCTAAACCAGGTAACAAACATTGAGCCTTTGCGTACACTACTGACCCTCCTCCTTCTTGTCATAGGGAGAGGAAGTTGCACTGTTTCATTACAAAAAAGTAAAATAAAATACAGCAAACACCGTAGTCTAATGAAACACAGTGAGCACCAAAAGCTCCCAAAACCTAATGGAGAATTTTAAGTTTTGAACCTGGTTTTATTTTATGCCTTTGCAGATGACAAAATGGGCACAGACACCAAAGTGAGACCATGTGACAAGGAGCTGGAAGGATTTAAGAGGGCAGTGGCAACAGTACTGCATGGCTTTGTGGGCATCCATGTCCAGCCTCTTCTGCTCAAGCACTTCTGATGGCAACAAGCTCCAACAAAAGACCAGAGTGAAGATGTTGCCAGAAAATTTCTGAGCCGTTGCAGCTAAATCTGCGAGCCCCAACCCCCTGCACAATCCTGAGACATGTGCAGCCATTTTAAACATGTAAATAGTTTCAAGGAAATAAAGTTACTGATTTAACATGTAAACCAAGTCAACAATGAGTCCACAAGCACCCAACAGGCAAGATTCACATGTCTGGCCACATTGCACCACTGGGTCTGCACCCAGGCACTTGCTGGACGGAGACCCCTGCGCTTGGTCCAAGGGGTGAGAGGGACCACCCAGGCGCCTGCAGGCACCATGAAGCATCGCCTCTCTCACAAACACCCCTGACACTACAGATGCTAGCACCAGAGGTCTGTCAAACTTGCTTTGTCCGTGCCTTTCATTCATGTGTAAGATGTCGCAGATGGGAGCTTTTACAGGTAACAAGTAGCCTTGCACAGCCTTTTTCGTCTCAACTTCTTTCCTCACAGTGTTTGAGAGCAGATATGTAAGAAAGAAAACTAAAAAGGCTTCTAAGACTCCCCTCCAGTCTCATCATTTAAGAAGTGCTGCAGACAGCCTGCTACAACATTTAACATATCCTTAATGCATTCACCTACCAGTAACAAAGACGACTCCACAAGCTCCTTAATCCACCACTCATTTCAGTGCTCAACTATTGCGCCTCCTTTCCTGTGAATCAAGGCAATTTTCATTGCCCTGACCCCAGTGAAAAACCTAAGTTCTGTTACACAGAGTTGGCAAACAACTATCCATGGTGGAACACTTTTTCATGCTGTGCCTTAGCATTTTTCCAGATTTAACTAAAATCCATTTCTTTGACATTTTGTTACAGGTTATAATTTTAAACACTCTACCCCTTCTTCGCTTATTTTGGTATCCTATAAATTTCACCACACTTTCAGAAGAATACAGAAGTCCCTTTTTTGCTTCCACATGCAGTAAAAAAGTTTGTGTTCAATTGTCAGCAACGTGAACATTTTTAACCTTTAACTGCTTCCCTGATCGATACTAGCACATTGCTTACTGTGAAGAAATATTCAGACCACAAGCACCCGAGAATTTCTCGTAACTGCTCCAGAGCACAGAAGGAGGAACAGGATAAGAAGTGTTGACAGACAAAGCAACAACTCTTCTGCCATGTTGCAAACAGCCCTGGGGGGTGGCTACACACACTGAACACCCTGTCTTGAAGCCTCAACCAGCAATGTAAATGGAGTTCAAACTTGTCTCAAACAGTAAGGTTTTTGCCATCTTTAAGGGAAAAACAATTCATAAATAATTCCTAGACTTCAGCTTTTTACTTCAGGATGAAACGAGGGTGCTTAACTTTCTTCTTACCAACCTGGTGTGAGGAATACCAATTGATTTTCCCTTCACCCTTCCAGGAAAGAGTGTTATCCAAAACAGTAAGACTGTGCTAGGAAGGTACAGATGAAATAAAGCTTGTTTTCTGAGGGTGACGTTATGTTGATTTCAAACTGCAGAGTTAGAATCCAGAGGGCCTCACTTTATAAACTGGGAAAACATCAATGTTTGGTTACTTAAAGTCTTTGTTTTCAGACACACAAATCTGCTGTGGTGTGATTTGTGTGAAGAGGGTTGGGAAGAGCCAACCCTGCTGTGGTGGCAGGCAGCACAGGCAAACGGTGCGGCAGCAGCTGGCACAGGAACCACTGCAGCCAGCCCAGGGTAAGCCTTGATCTCACTGCTACCCGGATCTTAGGGGGTTATAAGAGCTTGGGCATTTTCTAAGTTTATGTAGGGGGATCAAAATTACTCCAGTAAAGTCCTGAAACTGTGAATGTAGTTTTGAAGCTACAGTTCTACAAAGGAATGGCCACCTATTTAGTTATTAAATCTTCCCACCATTTTTACAGACAAGTTTTATGAACAGGTTGTATGAACAAGATGGTCAGAATGCATGGAATTTATATCTGCCTTGTAAACATTATCTATGATATACAGGTCTAGGAATTTAGGGGGAAATTTGAGGAGGGTCAAAAAGAGTGGACAGTGTGGAGCATTCTTCATCACAAGCACCAGAATATTTGCCTTCATACATTTAATGCTCTTGAGAAAAGTAGCAAATGTCTTAACTGTCCTGTGGCAGGTGTTTCCCCTAGAAGAAAATACTGGATTGTTACTTGTCTGACCATGGTTCTTGCAGGAATTAAGACATCTGCCACTGGAGACAGAAAGAGAGGAAGAGGAGGATCTCGCAACAGTCTATTTCAGGTAGTGCTACAGAAAAACTCACCTGTTTTCAAAGCCAAAAGCTGTGCCTAACATCAGTGTCAACTGCCCCCCCTCTCCCCACTCCCCAACAACCCAATTCTGCTGGAGGTCTCCTCTTCAGCACTCTGACCTGATAATGGCTTTTTCCAACACACACTAAAAAACTCACCACGCTTTTACCAACAGCCATAGGTTTCACACATGCATTCAACAGATGACCTGCAAGTCTATGAAATTAAAACCAACCAGCAGGCAGCCAAGGGTAATGGTATTTGTTAGCATCCACAAATCTTATCTGTGCCACAAAACCCCTACTAGCCATCAAAGAAGAAACTTTTAAAAAAATGCAAGAGGGGGGAAAAGCCACTGGGACACACTGCCTACAAAGGGACTCGCATATATGGTAGCAAACTTCAAGAAGAGCCAGAGCACATGCTATACAGAAATTAATTCACAGTGACAAAAATACCCTACAAAACACAAAAAGAAGAGATGAGAAAACAGTAAATAGGAAAAATATGAACATATTAATTGGTACAGGCAGATTCCTACAACTGTAAAACAGAATTATAGTTGTTTCTGTGGAAGGAAGTCAGCTTCTCATGAAAAGACACTCTGGAAAAAATTAAGAGGGACTGATGGGATGCGCTGCGAAAGTAAATTGACCAGCTGTCATGTGAATGAGCTTGCTACTTACTGCCGCAGCAGTCCATAAATGCAGTAATGTGCCAATACCTCAAGAAAGAACTAAAAAGACCTGAAAGAAGACAAAATCCTATATATTGATTTTTTTCCTGTTTTCCTCTCACCAATATCCTTCCAAGAAAAAAAGACAGACAACCCACACAAAAGAGCGGCTTTCACATCAGAAATGTAATAGCTGAACTTTGCCAGCATCAAATCATGAAATTCCTCTTTAGCGATTAAAATGAAAGTAGGTCAGGCAGGCCTTCCTGCTACCCAAAAGGCACATCTAAATATTTAGTAATATTATAGATTAAAGTAAAAGTTTTATGTTTTGTTCTTTTAACTATAAGCCAGTCTAGGCAGTTTAGATCTAGTAATGGTAACAACTTTCTTTTAACATTAAAGTGTTGGTATGTTTAAGGTCAGTAGTGTTTTACACAGAAAAGAATTTCTTATAAACAGTCCCCTTCAAGAGAGGCTCTAGATGACCAACTTTCAAGAGTTACTAGTGTCTCTTCAAGAACATAAAAAAGTTAACACTAAAAAAATCAATAAAATAAATGCATCAATTTTGTTTTCATGGAACATTATAAGGTCTAAAGACAGGAATCCTTCCCAGCAGCTGGGCACTCAACATCAGCACTTTGGAAAACATTAGGTCAAACCATCACCTTTTTCACAGGAAAAACATCAAAAGATTGCTTCCCAAAATAAAATTTGTTTATATTTGAACCCATTAGTATCTCAGAAAGAACTACTAAAATTATCCCAAACAAGCAGATCTAAACGATTTTTCAGTTCTGTTGAACTACGAATTTACTGCCTCCTCATCACTTTTTATTAATGTCAGTGCAGGCACAGTTTATCCTGAGGCAAAGCCAAGAGCGTAGGTGCTTGCTCCAGATCTGAATGAAAAGGGAAAGAAAAAAAATTAATTCAGTTCTGAAATATTAGAAAGCAAACAATAGGAAAAGATACAGCGTTCATGTACAAGGTGTTAAGACACCGAGAAATAATGAATAGAAAGTTCTGTATTTAAAACAGCAATAAAATAAATGTATTAGTGTAAGAACAAACAGGATTATCCATTTTGACTGAAATGAACCAATTTGATCCTTTTGCTTGTAGGAAATTCTATTTTGGCAACATTCACACTATTCAAATTACATCATCTGCAATTAAAAGAGGAATATTTAACCTAATGATGGATGTATTACTCGACATGCTACAGCTCTTCTGTGAGATTTACGCTGGTTCCACATTTAGTAAAACCAGAGTGGGTGCCTGACAATGAAGAGAGCACCTAGAACAGTAATGCATGCAGATAGAAAAGTTCCTGTGTTTCGGTAAGAAGCTATAAAAGCACGCTATTCAGACTGAAGAGAGATGTTAAATGATGAGTTACTAATCGCATTTTAGATCAATGATCTTTATCTACATATAAAAAGGGCTGATGACTAAGTGTTTGGTTTTTTTTAAATTAACAAACATAGTAGCTTTACAGGAAGCTGTTGTACCAATGTAAGGAACATGTGCACTACAGCTTCCTTAGAAAGGATTTTCAACATTTTACAATCCTATAATGTTAATATAGTTTTGAGGTTTCTTTCGTATTTTTATTCATGCTTAAGCTTAATCAACATGCATTTGTTCTTCGCACTACCCAATCCAGTGTGTCTTTGCCAAGTAAAAGACACTGCTTTTTAAAACTGATCAGCAGAGTTCCAATTTGGACACAGCTGCATTTTCTTCCCAGCACAAGATGACCCTGTTCACAGCTTTTGTAAATCTACTTAATAGATCAAGTGGTCCTTCATTCCCCACATAAGCTGACAATAGTGTCATTTACAGTTTAGTTGCTCTCAGGAGGAAAAATCAAAAGGCTAGTTATTTGTACTGTTTGACAGATACAGAAGTATGCCTCTTCTGAGCCACAGCAAAGTACTCCTTTCGTCCTATATTATTCTTTGATCTTCCATGCAATGAAGCATATGAAACCTAACTAAACACCTGTGATGCCTATTTTTCTCCTTTACCATTTCTTAAACTGTGAACATCATTAACAGTACAGCTTCTTCATTTTTACACTTACTCAGTGACTCCCTAAGTTAAATAACCTGACTGGTTGATCTTCTTTCCTTCAGGGTGGGCTTATAAAGGTGGTGATTCTGAAGTATATTACCGAAGTAGGTCTTTCGGTTCCATTGGCCACTCCCTGAGCAACTCCCCATTATGAAAAATGCTACTGCTCCCATTCCTCATGAACCCTCAGGATGCTAGGCTGAAGAAAAATTCCCTAAAGCTCAACAGACCACACTGGAGATTATGAATGCAAAAAGGACTTCTCAGAGCAAAGCTCCAAATTTGCAATGTAAAAAACAAAGCTGAAATGAGGACATTCCTTAGCCTAGTTTCCTAAAGAAACAAAGCTCATTAGAGAGAGGGGCAGAGACATTGTATTTCTGTCATTTCTGCCTTCTCCCCCAACATTTGAATCTGTCAATCAGTTTTAACACTCCTTCACAAAGGGGAAGAAGCCACAAAGATATGAGGTTGCTATATGCTTTGTGAAAAATTGGCAGCTGGATAAAGGAAAGAAGCAGACGCATGCCTCCACTGAAAGCTGGCAGTTCAGGTTTTCAGTTCTGTAAGGGGCACCCACTAGCTGGCCAAGTTTTACCTGCATTGCTCCAGGCTAGCTGCAGTACATACTGTGACATTCAACTTCATGTTTACTTTCAATTTGGATTTAAAGTAATTTTCTATTTTAAAGCACTTCTATTATTAAAAATAAAAATTAATAGAATAAAACCTAGTTGAGTTTCACTGTATTAGCAGATCAAAATTTTTGGGTTTCTGTGTTTTGTTTTTAAACCTACTAGAAAGCATGATTCTACTTTGGCAGCACATACTTTTCATAGGTCTTCCAAAGCCTGCTCTTCAGCTTCTGCTGACACACAGCAGGATCTCAGGCCCTGTCCTGTGCACTGGGTGCGGTGTCCAAACTGACAATTCTAGAAAACTATCGAATAAAGATTGTCACCTCTTCTACTTCATAGCTGAAGAACATTAAAAAAAGTACTTCAACAATTCCAACTTTGGGCTACATTTATCCCAACTAAAATTATGAGAGTTTTACCATCAAAATCAGAAAAAATACAATCAAATTCAGACAGCGCTGTCTTCAAACTTGGATGACACCATCTCTGTACAGAGATGTCTATCCTGACACCATTCTAATGCAAGAAAGAGTATGGAAAAATTAAGTGTAGCCAGACAGTTTGTGCCTCAGCACAAAAGGCCTGTCAAGTTGAATCATTGTTAGAGGAGAAAGTCAGCGGAGCATGTGCTGTTACAGGCACCAGATCTTTTAAAGTGCTGGGTAAGAAACACTCTGTTGCAAATGGACGATACCAGCACGGCTGGAATCTGACCCGATGCTTGTATTTTGGGTGGCATTCAGTCATGCACAAAATTACTAAGCTTGTATCTTTGCTGCTGCCTCCTGCCCCTTTCCTACCTTACTATCAGTCTTCCCATCGTCTTCCAGAAGTGCCTTTATCTAATATGGTTTAGTCTTACCCATTTTTCATCTGTGAAAGTATCAGACATAGAAAAAGGGAACAGCTATTGGGAAATGGGTTTGCAAACTCAGGAGAATAGCACTGCATTGGTTTACACTTTGATACTACCTTCAGAACCATAAAAACAAGGACATTTGCTTTTTTTTTTCCCCCCTGAGGTAGTTTAAAATACTGAAGAACTTGTCAGGTCAGCTCAAAAGCACTGGCCAGTACATGAAAAGGATTCCAATGCCTGGTACTATGCAAAACTGCCATACATATATCCGAGTATTTTCAACCCCCTGACACCACAGTAACATCACAGGAAAAAGTTACTCTGGTTACGTGTCATATTTTGACCTATATGCCATAACTTAATCTTCAAAGCTCACTATATTGGAAAACAAATCACAGACATTGAGACTACTTATTACAATAATCAAAAGTAAATTCTGTTGTGTTATGTATGAAAACAACATAAGGATGTTCCAGGAAAGAAATTAGGGGTTAGGACTTCTCATTCACTGTGGTTTTACCTCCACTGGAGATAAAAGGGTATGATTTCAACTGATTGAACGTCATTCATGTTTGTCCTGTGTCCTGACAGGGATGCAGCTTTCAGACTAAAAAGACCAAAAAAAAGAAATGAGGAAAAGAAATCTCATAACCAGATGCTATTCCCAGAGGAAGACTGCTTAGGAATATATTTGTATAAATAGGGGAAAAAAAAAAAGTGTAGCTATATAAAATGCTGGCTTTTAGATAAGTATTTTTTAAACCATGCTGTATTTAAAAAACTCTTCAGCCGTGTTTGAAGTCCATTCTGTAAACACAACTGTATCTCCAGCATGAATGGTATCCGCAAGACAAGAGGAGTGAAAGCAAGTCCTTGAACACTTAACATGGCCAGCCAAGTAAATAAATGCTTAGCTATAAATATATAAGTAACCCTGTGAAATTACTGAAGAACAAACTTAACTATCTGCAGGACCGGATCACATGTGCAGTGAAGTACTATAATGCAGCTTTAATACAGAAGAGTGTATTTGATGATTAACTATTTAAATCCTAAGTTCAATAGATTTTAAATGCAACTTGTTACAATTCTTTGCTAAGGCATTAACAGGGGAAAAAGAGTTGTAATTCCTTATATTCCACCTCTAGTGCCAATTTTGCCTGTTTCTAAACTAAATTCTTACTAACCCTCTGCTGACTACAACAGACTGCTCTTAGCAATGCCATTGATCTGCAAGTCTAGGGTTATGCTGAAAACTGACATAATCAATGGTCATTATGCCAGCAGAGCAGACACCTGGCAGTAAGAGAACAACCAAGAATCCAGAGATGACATACAAAGATTACTGATGATAATACTTTTTTCGGTAAATACCAAAAGCTACTTAAAAATTCTTCTATCTCACCAATCTTCTCTTCAAAAGAAAAGGAAACATGTAGTCAAGTGATAAAATGATGTTCTCCCATGTTTAATGATAGTGATGAAAACAAGCTTACAGTCTGGTTTTAGCTATCTGGTCACAGATGAGAAGTTTTAACTGTAAACCAGCGTAAATTGTAGCACATTCCCCCCACCCAGAAATCCTTTGTGCAAGAGATTAAGTAGATGTAAAATTAGAACCCTGAACTAGAAACACAGGAACAGGCAGTTCTTTTTGTCATCTTTTTAACCGTGCTTTTGAGACATTCATTTAGCATCACAAATACTATTCCTACAATTAACAATTCAGCATTTGAAACACATATTGTAGTATACGCTCTTCCTTGTCTGGAAAACACTTGGAACAGTCACAAAGGTAGTATAAGTCTATGAAAAGAAACAAGGGGTAGAAGGCAAGTCTATGTAATGATAGATTTCAAAGAAAAGGCAGGCAGAATAGATTTTAGAAACTGGTCAGTGCCACTAATGCATTCTATGTCATGGGAATCAATAAACATTTTGTAGAGTTTCAATAAAAACCATAAGTATAGAGAAATATCACCTTGCCAGTAACACCTAGCAGAACTGCTAACTCCAAACATGCCTGTGTTATCCTAACAAAAAAACTCCTGAGCAGTAACCATCAGGGAAAGCATTTGGGGAGTCACATGATCAGAAAGCTCAAAATACACCTGATGCATCTCTAAGGAGAGCTAAAAACTAAAGTTTCGTGTCTTTGACAGTTCTAGACATGTCCTTTTTACTTTGCCAGCGCTGTAAAAGAACACCATATATATGAATATAACCTCGTTACTTACAGAGCCAGAAAAAGCAAGCTGTTTTTCTGATGGATTTAACTTTCCTTAGATCCAAGGGCATCAAGGCGTTAGCTTATCCCGAGCAAGGCCAAGACGGCTAAATTCTGGCTAAACAGATAAATCACACCTTACAGTGCTCCCTCAACAATTTACCATTTTTAAAGGCTGGTTTTTGTTGTTTTTTTTTTAATCAGACATGCGACAAACTTCACTTTTTGAACAAAAGAAACGCACGCCTTGAGCTGCGGGAAGCTCGGCTGCTCCACGCGAAGGAAGGCCTGAGAGGGACTATTTGCGGCCGCGGAAGCACCCGTGCAGGTGTGTGGAGAGCAGCCGACCGGCCTCGGCCTCGCAGCGGCTCCCCGGAGCTCAGGGCTGAGCCCCCTCAGTACCGAGCGGCCCGGCCGCGCTCCCCGCGCCGCCCTGAGGGGGGTCCCCGCGCCACCCGCCCGCTGCGAGCACGGGCGTCACTCTCCCACCGGTGATTCCACTCGCAGCCCAAACCACGCGTCCCGACGCTATTCATTAACTCCCCCTGCAGCGGAGCCGTGTCCCTGAGCCCCCCGCCCTGCAGCGCCCCCCTCGGAGGGCGACATGGCGGCCAGAGCCCCCCGCCCGGCTCGCTACCCGCCTACCTGCTCGCCTCCCCCGGTCACCGGGGCTCCCGCGGCCGCGTCCCTCCGGCCCTGCCCTTCCCGTCAAGGCAGCATCACTTCCCGTACGGCCCGAGGCGGGGGCGGGCAGCACCGCCCCTGCCCCCCGGCCTGGCTGAGCGGGCTGGCGGACGGCGCAGCCCCGCGGGTCCAGGCGCTGCCCCCGGCCACTCGCCCCGCTCAGACCCAGGAGGCCGGTTCAATTCAGCCGGCTGGCGGGCTCTCCAGCCGTAACCCTCCCCGCTCTTCGGAGTTTAATCGCAGTTCCAGTGGGGCGAGGGAGGCTGCGGCAGGTGGTGCCGGGTTACACACGCCCCGCCGTGGATGTGGCGGGTTTTCCCGCCGCCCGCTGGCTCCAGTCCCTCAGGAGGGAGCGGCCGCCCCTGCGCCCCCGCCGCCCAGCGCCTCAGGGAGCCAGCCGGCCGCACCACCACCCCTGCCTGCCTGCGGCAGTCCGGACACCCCCTCTTCTTCGGACCCGCCGTCTTTATGGACAAACCTCCAGCAATTCATCCTTACTAAGAAAGGGCCTACCAGACTGCCGTCACGCCTTGTTAGAATAGCTGGTTAATCAATCTGTCCTGGTCCTGTAAAGAAAGAAAGCCGCAGTAGTAGTTCTGTGTTCGCACTCGCCACAGACTTGTGGCATTCCTTCAGGTCCAAACTGGATTTATCACGTGCTTGACTGCACCTCCCAGTCCACTTCTGCTGCTGTCCTCCCACCTTGGCTCCTTTCTGCAAAGTCCACGCAGTGCCTCCTCCAGCTGTCATGCTGTTCCCAGCTGTGGGAAAATCACCTTGAGGGGGGAAATTAGAGAAAAATTGGGTCCTAATAGAAGCGTATTACAAAAAGTTTCTTAGGGTAAAACACAGCGATCGCCTTCAGGATGGTTGGCATGCACAGAATCTACCATCACCACAGTTCCCTAAACAACACATCCCGCCAGCTCAGCAGATGCTGACAGGAGTGACAGAGGATGGAGCGGAGACCCTGTGGCCAGGCACTGTCCTGCTCCCTGCAGGAATGGTACTCAATGGCACCACACAGCTGACAAGCTGCGTACCAGCTGTCACATGAAGAATCCATGAGATGTCCATGCCCGAGCCAACTGTTCTGCTGAAATGACTTCCCTCAGATGAAATAATCTCATCGTAATACTAATGCACACCTCCATCTCAAAGTTACCTGCCTCCACGGCACTACTACACCTCACTGGGCACACGATACCAGTTAGTAACAACAATATCTATGACTAGAGTCACTCAAGCTACACCTAAATGTGACGGAAGTGGACCAGTCCTGAACTGAACTAAGTCCAGGGCAGGGGGAATTGTCTAAACTCTTGGATTACCCAACTCTGATTCAGTGTTCACAAAGTTAGGTCAATCTAACTCACTCTAAAGTTGTTATGAAGGGACTTCTAATCAAGGTAGTCAGCCTTGGGGGAGCATGAGAAACACAGAACAGATAGTGAAAAGAACACCCTTATCTAAGTTACGCAGAAAGAAGCCTTCAAGTGAGGAAAGTTCTGTTTATGAGAGGAAACAGGATGTTAAGGTGTTGCAATCCACTGACATCAACAGAAAATGAGTTGAAATTAGGACAAAGATAATAGTGGTAGTAGGAGATCATGACCTCCGACGCAAATAGCCCCCCTGAAAGAGGGCAAACCCTCGCTTGAGGAGCATGCATAGTCAGCAGAGAACTTCAGCAGTGCTGAGGATGTGTACTAATTTGCATTAGAAGCGAGAAACTTGTAACCAATCTTGTGTATGCTGAATGAATATGCAATATACTGTGAAGTATAAAAAGTGGAGAAGTGAGGGGAAGATTCCATCTCAACTTCTGGGATCAGTCAACTGGCTGAACCTGTCCTCTCCCCCATTGACTTATGCATGCTAAATAACTTATTCTAGCTGTCATTAGTAATTAAGGTTTTGGTTGTGTATAGTTCAGTTGTGCATCATTTCAAGCTTGGTTTTGCGGACAGCCCCTATCACCAGCAATCATGAATCTTAATTTGTCACAACTTTATAATAAAGAGTGTTATTCCAGTAACTGTTAGTGTGAGTCCTTTGTGGGCACTAGCAGTTGCCAGCAGCAGGTGCGGGCAGACCCGCCGAGGGGTCCCCTGGATGCTGTTGGCATGTTTCTCTGAACAAGGCAGTCAAATTGCCCTTAGATCCAGTGGGACTGTTCAGGGAAGGGTCCCTGTAACGTGACACTGACAGACTGGTCGGGCACAAGGGTCTCGGCTTTTCTGGTGTGCTGACAGACAGATCAAACACCTGGCGTTGAGAGGATTCCCCCCTCTCCCCCCTTTTCACGTGACACTGGCTTTAAATAGCACGCACCCAGGGAAAGGATTCTTTCCCTCACGCTGCCTGAACAAGATTTTGTGTTAAAACCAAAAGAAATTTCTCCCAAGATCTGCAGGTTTTAGGTGGTTTTTTTAGAATTACTAAAGTCTTGAAAGATCTACTCATCTCGTTTCCCTGAGACTCCTCTCAGATACTGTTCCCTTTATCAGACAGGTCCACAGCTATTGCAAGATGAGTGCTGTCCTACTGAGCTACACACTGAAGCGCTTCTCCAAGTACAACCCCACTTTCAGGCAACCGTGTCTCCTGAACAGCCACTCCAGCCTCATTTTGTCAGGAACAGGTGTGCGTATGCATGTGCTGTATGCGTGTGTATGTCTGTATATACAGGGATGAATATAGGCTAAGGACACCAAAGCTGGGTAACACTCCCTTCTCAGTCCTCCGTACACCCACATTCCCAACAGAACTGAAGCATTAAGAACAGAGAGCTTGACAAGCAGATAAAAATGGGGTTTATTACTTGGAGGATCAGAGGCAATCCAAAAAATCCCACAAAGAGCGTAACTGTCCAACAGCGACTTTCTTTTTCCAGTTCTCTGGTGGTTATTTCAACTTAGACGTGAAGACATATGTTTAAACATTCAGAATTTTAGACATATTTCAACATTCACGTCCCTACAGGCTGGTAGCACACACACGGGTCTGCAGTTACATCTTCGGCGAGCGGGCTTCCCCGGAGGCGACGGCAGGAACGCTCCGTGTCCCCGAGGGGCCGGGCTGCTGTGTCCTCCCGGGGCAGACGCGCAGGCCCGGGCTGCGAGGCGGCCCCTGGGGACGGCGCCAGTGCCGCGGCGCGGCTCGCACGGCTCCTTCAAGGCCTCTTCTCCGGTGCGGCGGCCGCCGGCGGCCCCGCCGTGCCCTCGGGGGGCTGCGGCGGCCCGGGCGACTGGAAGACGGGCCGGTAGATGTAGAGCCCGCTGGCCACGCCGAGCGTCACGGCCAGCGCCAGGTGCGGCAGCGGCAGCCGCCCCAACATGGCCGGCAGGGGGCGCCGCCGCGCCCGCAGGCACCGGCGTGAGGCGGCCGGGCCTCTCCGCGCCCCTCGGCGGCGCCTTCGCCCCCCGGCGGGGAGCGGGGAGCTGGGAGCGGGGGCCGGGAGAGGGGGAGGCAGCAGGCCCTGCTCCCCCCGCCCCAGCAGCGCTTCGCCCCGCGGGCCCGGCGCCCCTCACCTGAAGGACGCGGGGACAGCACCGAGCGACGGCACCTCCCCTTCGCTGGAGCGACCGGAAGGAAGTGCCGCGGGGTCGCGCATGCGCCGGCGGAAGCGCGGCCCGGCCCGGCCCGGCCCGGCGGATGGAGGCGGCGGGCGGGCTGCTGGCGCCGGCCCGGGCGCGGCGGCCGGAGGCGGTGCGGCTCCGTAAGCGGCGGTCGGTGCTCTACAGCGGAGCCGCCGCGCAGCGAAGCGCCGGTAAGCGGGACGGGGGGGCGGGTGGGGGGGCGGGCGGGGGCGGCGCCCTCGGCGCGACCGGTGACGGGGCCCTCCCTCCCCCCTCCCGCAGGCCCTGCCGGCCGCCCGGCGCCGCTGCTGACCCTGGCGGTGGCGCTGCGGGCGCTCAACTGCGCAGTCGTCCAGACCAGCTTCGTCCCGGACGAGTACTGGCAGTCGCTGGAGGTGGCGCACCGCATGGTCTTCAAATATCCTTCGCCGTGCCAGCCTCCCGCCCCTCCTCGCGGGCCCTCGCTATCGCGACACGGCCCCTCCCTATCGCGACGCGCCACCCCGCTTCCCGAGCTGCTGCGTCGCCCCTGCGCGACTGCAGGGTCACGGCCGCAGCAAGGCTTAGCCTGACCTGTAAGAAACCCCCTGCAACTGTCCGTGTCTTGATCCGGGCAAGTCATAAGGTGACACTGCTCAAATGAAACTTCTTGTTTCGGTTGTTCCCGATTTATCCTTAATATTGGCAATTATGGCTACCTGACCTGGGAGTGGGCAAGCGGCCTAAGGGGCTATTCATATCCACTGATCTTTGCAAGCATCTACAAAACCTTACAGCTGTTGGCCAAGGATGATGTTCAGTTGCTGGTGAGTATAATCAAACAACGCATCCGCTACTAAAATCCAATTTGAAAGCATTGCATTTCAATTCCTTGTATTTTTATCATCGTCCAGGTGAAATACAAAGCGTCGAACCTGGCGATTAGAGATGTATGAGCCCAGAGGCCTGACCAAAGTGTTTTGCCTGGGTGCAGAACTCATTCGTAGGTCTCCAGTCACAACTGATGCCTGTGGCTGCGGAGGATTTTTCTTGGCCTCCATCAGCCCCCTTGAGTTTCATACCGATAGTTTGCCACTACATGATAATTGCTCAGTGGTTCAGCTTTCCCAAGCATTTCGTATTTGTACTAAAATCACTAACAACAGCCCCTTCTGACTTCTGTTGGAGATGAATGACAAAGAATCCTACCTTCAATTTCTGAACACTTTCAGTTGAACTTTACACTTACTTTGTTTTGGGAAAAATACTAGTTTTACCAAGGAACTTTACTATTTAAAAAAAAAAATAAAAAGCTCTAGAGAATATTCACTAATTGACTATTTTCATGTCTGAACAGTCACTCACCAATTCAGTAGTTCTCTCTTCAAACTTGGAATTTGACAGGTTTATTGCAAGTAAGATTTTCTATCTGCTTACGTAGATATGGGTCCCTAGACTTGCACAGGCAGTGCTGGCAGCTTTTGCTGATGTGAAGCTTTACTCATTAGTGCAACACCTTGAAAATGCAGAAACAGCAAAGTGCGTGGTGAGTCTCAGCCTTGAAAAAAATTTTATGTTAATAACCACTGTGTAAACTGTGCAGTTTTCAGTAAACAACTGTGTAAACTGTGCAGTAAACAACAGCTGAATTATAAGTCACACCTTGAAGAATTACCACCTTCTTTTAAAACTACAGCATTTGTTTTAACATTTCTCCCTCTGCATCCTGTTGTTCATAATTATTTTCAGTACTTCTGCCAGCTGTGTTCCTGGTTTACATGGTATTCCTGTACCAGAACTCTAACAAACACCATGGAAACTCTTCTTACCATGTTTGCTCTTTCCTACTACCCAATAAAGGGTTCCAAGATGGGGAGCAGGTGAGAAACTTTCTACTAACAGTACTGATAATTTTTTGCCTTGGGATAACACCAGTCTACTGATACCATTTATACTGCTAACACCAAACACACCTCATTCATGTAGCAAGAGCTCTAGGTCATGGAAGGAACAGTAATTGTGGTATTTCCTCTAAAAATTTTTTTTAAGCCATGATACAGCTGGTATGTAAAATTACTATTCTCCAGTTCCCTTAACGCAAAATATCACTTTAAGGGAAACTTCAATTTATACTTGAAAGGACTGGAATTTGCGGTAACTCGGGAAAAGTTAATAAAAGCTTGTTTGGGTTCAGGCATAGGTGAATGTGTGGTCACAACTTTCTTTACCAGCTATCTATTTTAAAGCAAGAATGTGCTTCTAGTTAGCAACTCCATTGCTAATAAAGCAACTACATAGTTGGCAGCCTTCCAAGCAAAACAGAGTATCTGCACTGAGAGAAAGTTTTCTGCAGTACAAAAAACTTTTGGTCAAAGACATGACAGTATTTAAATTGTTGAAATGTCACTGTCTGCAAAAGAATGGACCAAACCTTTTGATAAACTTCTGGTTTTCTTGTGTTCCCTCATTCTAGTTGCAAGTATTTAGCTTTGGTAGCACTTGCAATTGTTATTCGTCCCACTGCTGTTATCCCATGGATACCTCTGGTCTTCACCCATTTTATGCAAGAACAGAGGAAAGCAGACCTTATCCTACACAACTGCATTCCAGTTGGGTAAGTTCTTTCTGAATTTAAAGGACGACTGTGCACAGCCATATCCTAAAATTGATTTTACCACTGCAGAGGCAGACAACCCAAAAAAGCTGATTTAGTGTAAAAACCAAGGAAAATAACAGCATTCTTTTGCAAAAGTTTAAAGAAGGGACATGCTTCTTTTGAAGTAACGTATATGCGGCAAAAAAGTACTAAGAGAGATTTCATGAGGGTGAGACCTGAACAGTGTTCCAGTTTAATCTGGGATTATGCCAGCGTCGCTGGGCAATGGCAACTGGCCGCTGCAAAATGGCCATGAATATGGATAATCTCAAAAAAAGATCACGAATCAGGGAGTTTTGACAGCTATTTGGCGAGGAGTAGAATCTGATACAAAAGCAATTCAGGCAGTATCAGTGCAACCAACTTTCCATTTTTGCAGATTGGTCACAGTAGGAACCTCTTTAATAATTGACCGTGTGTTTTTTGGTAAGGTAAGTTGTTCTAAACTTGACTTTAAAAGGTTGGGGTTTAGCACTTTAACACTGATGTTAACACTGAAGTTTCAGACTTCTCTAATTTCTGTTATTTCTTTGACTGTGTCTGGCCTATGGTCTCTCAATATATCCTAAGCCATAAACCCTTAAACATTTACTTCTCAAGTTATTTTAAATTATGAACTGTTACTTAAAATTAGTATGCTCAGCTGTCAATAAATCATTATCAACAAACTCCAAAACTTAAACAGTTCTGTGTTTAATTGCTAAATATAGGAATTCTGTGACAAGTCTTAATAGAAAAAACCCCAGTAACGCTGTATCATTTAAGGCCAGCATTGACTGTGTAATTGAGTTTAGCTGTTGGCTTTCACTTTGGATTTATATTTAACTTTCTCCCCCCACCTCCCCTAAATCTCCCAGTGGGTACTGGTTCAGCTGAACTTCGTGAAATTCAACGTGCTGCAGAATTTGGGAACATTTTATGGATCTCATCCTTGGCACTGGTACTTCACTCAGGGACTCCCAGTCATCTTGGGTACCCATCTGCCTTTCTTTATTCACGGCTGTGTGCTTGCACCAAAAAGGTACCGCATCTTTCTACTGGCAGTGATTTGGACAGTACTGGTATACAGGTAATTTCTCTTAAGTGTAACTACTGTCTTTCCCAGTTGTGTTCTTTTCAAAGCTTATGTGCTCTCTAGAACAAAAAAAGCATAGCATTCGGCTTAAGTGATAGAAAACTTTAAACTATTCAGACACTCCAAGAAATGCAGTTAACTATACAAGAGTTTCTAGAATTTTGTATAATAGTACTTCTTGTATTGTTACCAAACATGTATTTTTAGAACTGAGACTCTTATTAAAGAATAAAATAATTTCGCATGAAATTCAATGGAAAATGAAAAACCAATCACCTAATAGGTGTTTAAGCAACAACAAAACCAGCTGGAAAACTGTTTACTAGATGCTTTTTACTGAAAATACCATTTCATTTGGTTTTTAATACATCCCCAGTAAGATGAGAGCTTCTTAGGCCAAAACTTACTCCATTCACAAGTCTACACACAGTTCAACATTTATCATAGGACTGTACGTCTCATTTTAAGTTGAGAAGTAGAAGAAAAAATAAACTGTTTCTAAAGCATGAGAATTAACTGTCGATTAAGTAAGACACACTTCCACACAAGAAAAGAAACAGCAAATTAGTAACTACTAAGTAAGAAACGGTATTAGACTAGAGTAGTAACTGAACACAGACAAACAGTAGTGAGGCCACAAATGCCACCTTCTACAGTCCAGCTCAAAACTGGATGTAGCTCTGTTGGTTTTAGGCCTTTCTTCTTGTAGGAACCTGCTTGGTTCCCATGACACAAGTCTTGCAGTAATCCCCAAAACAGCCCCAAAAGCTGGCATGGGAAACTGTGTAAAGCTGCATTAGCAGAGGCGAATGTTACTTTGTTAGATACAAATGTGTAACTTGAATCTTTGCTTCTCATCCACAGTTTTTATTGTGTTTTGTTACAGGAAGCAAACTGGTGATGTACTAGCTGAGTTGTATCTAGTAGTCATAGACCACTTAGTTGCTAGAGTAGTAGGCAGGTACTTTTATTAGTGCTTGGTTTAAACTTACGTTGCTAGAGTAGTAGGCAGGTACTTTTATTAGTGCTTGGTTTAAACTTACGTTGAACGTGCTCATGTTCTTAACAAGTGACAATTTTTACTCTAAACTGCTTCAATGCCAAAAGTACATGCAAGTGCTTTTCTTCCAGTCCTCCATGCTGCAGAACACGTTTTGTCAAAAGAACTGATGCACTTAACTTTCTTGCTCTAGTATTATGTGTTTCATTACAGCATGCTGAGCCATAAAGAATTCAGGTTCATCTATCCAGTACTACCATTTTGCATGGTTTTTTGTGGTAAGCATTGGTTTCAAATTCTTGCAGCCTTCCCTGTATTGTAATTACTACCTAAAGAGAGACTAATGGTCAACATAGGTATTTTGACAAGGGATTCTTAGAACCAGCCTAACCAGGTAGGGGGAAAAAAAGAGGGGGTGGGGCAGGGGAAGAAGAGATGAGGAACAGCAAGTGACCGAAGCACAGATGGAGAATCCTGAGCATGGATAAAATCCTTTCTGCAAAATAGTATAAAGGTTGCCTCGGTGACTCCTAACTTTATAGCAATGCCACCCTGACGGTGAATTTTGCTCCTTGGCTCCTTTTGTAGTATTTCTTTCACCTCGTTCTTTCAAATATGCCTGACAGACGCCTTTAAGTATGGAACAACAACAACAAAAAAATTACTGACAAACCTAAAATTATCTTTGTCTAGATTCAGGCATATTAGTAGACTTAGTTTTCTGTCTTGACCAACCACCAGCTGGAGGCTACTTTCCACAGTTTTAGAGCAGTTAAAACAGGAATAAGGTCCCTAAACTAACGTAGTTAACTTTAAATTTAAAGAGAATCTGTCAAACTGGAAAGCATATTGCTTTTGCCAACAAAGATTTTTCTAATGCTTTAGCAGAAACTTTTAAAGTATTCATTTATTTTTTTTCCAGTTTGTTTTGTGTTTCTTTTAAACACAGAAAAAAGCCTAAGTATTTTAGATTTTACAAAACTAGGTATTAACTACAGTAGCGTATCTATAGGAGAAGGAAAATCATGATGTAAAGTCTAGTATGCTGCAAAGTTACGAAGGAAAGATTAAAACTTCTGGAAGGTGAAGCTGTACATCTTTAGTTTAAATACAAGTGCAAACCACATGAATCATTGAAAATAATTTTCTTTACCCTGTTCTCCTATCTAAACAAAGGTAAATCTTATTTCAGTGGTTTTGTGCTTTGCTGAGATCAGGATGTACTGTATCCTGGCTTAGCTCAATAGCAGATTTAAGGTGAACCAGTTCTACCTCACATGCAGGAAAATGCCAATCAGACCACTATTTTTTGTTAATTTCCCTCTGAACTTTCGTGTCTATAAGGGAATGAGGTCATCTATGCAATTTATCAAGAGCAATTTATCATCTGTTTGGATACTTCAGTAAAGAAAAAAATTACAAAAATTATTTCTGATAATTCAGCGGTTACAGAGAGGTCTTTACATTGCTCAAAAGATTAAAAATAAAAGCAGAAAAAAAACCCCGCATGTGGGTTCGAAGTGATTTCCAAGCACACTTAAAGATAAGCTATGAGCATTTCACAAAAGCAGTAAAAAATGCCTATAATAGAATGTTTCTACTAGCGTGTAAACCACAGGCTAATTAGTGGACTTTGTTTTCATCTGAGGTTAAAGATCTGCAATTTGTCAGAACAGACCAGCTGAAGACTAGTTTATTTTACTTGTTACTGCCTTCTGAAACAGGCCTACTCTAACTTGTTCCTTGTGATTCAGTAAGGTGCTCACAGAGCTAGGCTGCGTAAAATATTTTATCTCCTACTACTGACAAGTACATGACCTAAGGGTTTCATGGCTGGTCACAACGCGAAGCGGTCTTCTGTGCCAGGTTCGTCTAAGTTGTGGCTGTGGGTAACAGGTTTATACAGCTATCTCCCATCAGAAGGAACGGCTCTTCATCCTGAGCTCCTTCAAGAAAAGTCAGGGGGAAGGGGCAGGGATAGGAAAAGATGGAAGAGGAAGCTTTTCCAAGGATAGTAGCTCAAAACCAAAATAAAAGTAAGAGAATGCTGTAGCTTTCAGCATGTTGGAGAAAAAGAATACCACAGCCACCATACCAGAGCACATGTAGTTATCATTTATTCTGGCTCTACTTGGACATGCATGAATCTGAACACAACAGTAAGTTGCCACGTATCATTCATCCAAACTACTGAATGGGCTATTTTTCCCCACAAGAAATTAAAATTAAGCTCTAAAGAGACAAAGCACTGGCTTTGAAATTGTAATTCTGTACTTCAAAAGACAGCTATGGGCTTAACAATTACACTGTTAAAGCCAAGAAGTTTATAAGGGCAAAGTCAACCTTTGAATTTCCATTTAAAGAGTAAATACCAAAAGAACACTGTCTTAAAATGCCTCAAAGTAAGGTATTATTATCAACCAAGTAATGGTTTTCCAGTAAGCTGTGGTACTTTCAAAAATACTGTGTGGAACTGTTAGTATTTGTTTATCTTTAAACTTAAATGTTTCTATAGGATATTCTTTGAAACATCTGAAATCATGGAAGAAATCTGCAGCAAGTTTCCTGCTTTTATCAAACTTACTCCCAGCCCTGTATACAGGCTTGATTCACCAGCGAGGCTCTCTTGATGTTATGAGTCACGTACAGCAACTCTGTAATAACTCTTATCAGTCACAAGCTTTTGTCTTCTTCATGATGCCGTGCCACTCTACTCCATTTTACAGGTATTAGATTAGTTAACAGTGTACTATATTAAAAACCATACACTTAAGCAGAAATTATTTTTTTTTTCCTAAGCTTATACATTGAGATGGACAAATGTATACAGGAGGAGTTTTGATTTTTCAAGCAGTTAATACAGAGTGAATAGGGGGAATAAGCCAAATGCTTATACTACAGAATAAAAGTCTGACTTTATTCAGTTTTTATAAAATAGCTTTGTATGAGGATATACAGTAAGTCTTATGACTTCTGAAAATAAGTCATACCGCTTCATTACGGTAACTTTTGTGGAAAAACTAAAGGCTAATTGTACAGTCAAACTGCATTAATTCTACCTTTACTTCTGCTGCTAGAGAGTAAAGAAATTTAATTCCAAGGTACAGTGACTGAAGTCAGGACTCCAAAGAGTTTGCAATAAATCCTGGCAAGCAGACAAAACATTAACGCAGATATAAACAGTGAAGCTAATATGGAAAACCACCTTTTGAAGAAACTGATGTTACACAGATGGTATTTTTGTTAAGATAACTCTGCTTTCTGTGAACTGCTAACAACACAGTCACAGCAGTTTGGAGCCGAATCCGTTTATTACACTTTTCCTTTGATATGAAGGAGGGAAGAAAATATGGTGCTGGGGGAAAAAGTACCCAACTATTCACTTTTGGGTTTGACTGAAGTATCTTTAAGTGATGAGTCATTTCAAATCTTAGATATTGGTCAGTTTATCCTGAAGTGTTTGTTTTGTTTTTCTCCTAGTCATGTTCACTGTCCTCTAAAAATGAGATTCCTTCAGTGTCCCCCAGACCTAACTGGAAATGAGAGTTACATTGATGAAGCAGATTTATTTTACTCTAATCCACTTGGCTGGCTTAATAAGGAGTTTTACAAAGATACATTATTACCCAGTCACTTGATCTTCTTCAGTGTGCTAGAACAGGTATGGTAACTGCAAGATGCAACAAACTAGTTTTGAAGTAAAGTTACAAAATTAACAAAGTTTAAAAAAAAAAAGGGGGGGGGAGAGTTACAGTTCCAAGTTTTTTGAAAATCGTTGTCCACAACTTTTAAAACCACAAATTAAAATTGAACCCTCTAGTCCATAATATAGATACCATTCCGGGGATAGATGTTTAACATTCATGTATGCCCTCTTTGTGCAAATTCTACAGGCCATAAAATAATGTTTTATGGAATTCCCCTCTAGCTGTGTTAAAACAGACGTGCCATCTGTTCCCAGAAATATACACTTTTAAGTAAGCAACAGTGACAAGCAAAAATGCCTGCAGTCAGAGTACCTCTTCCCATCAATTCTTTTATAAAGTCCATGTACTCAAAACAACAGTGTCTGGTGAATGTCCACTCCAGACAGGATCAAACATGATAGGTACCTCTTTTTCTAGCAGTCTTTCCTAAAATAAAAGACAAAACTTCCAGGGGACAGTTGACTTGATGGTTTTCAGAAGACTTTGGGACACTGTTTTGATGCTACCAACTGCACTTTTTGACTGTGGAAATTAATGTATGTTCATCTGCAGGAAATATCATCATTTCTAGTTTTAAGGGGCTATGAGAAAACAGCCACTGTCTTTCACACTCATGTACCTCAAGGACGAGTTGGAAGCCACATCTACGTCTACAGGAAAAAGACTGAAATGAATCACACCTGAAGATCAGTTTCTAGACTCAGCACCTAATGAGATCCGTTTTTCACAGCAGTACTATGCTTAGACGATCTTGTACTGCAGAAAGGGAAGAGTATTGAGTCTGAAACTGGGTAAGTCAAGTGGGGAAGGTCTGATTAGGCAGCCAGGTTGTCTGGAAACATGTAAAACCTCTTCCTGAAGCAACCTGAGTAGCAGTATGGCAGGGTGGGGTTGCTGACCTACCTTACAACACTAGGAAACATCAGGAAGACCAAAGTTACCATATGACTACTTAAGTAAGAAAGCAGACAAGACTGGACCATTTTTATAGAACTGTACAGCTATGCTAGGTTTGTTTTATAAATAAAGACTTTTACCCACAATGTCTCTTTATTTTTCTTCTACAATATGCAGATATGCAAGACATTTCAAGTGTTTAAATCAGCAAGCTGATTAGAATGCAGCACAGCAAATTCTTCACAATTCAACAGGCTCTTGAACACTGCCCCCCCCAAAGACAAGAAGCAAGTGTAAGATTACAAAACACTAACAAATACATTACCATAATGTAGACCTATTTTTTGAAGGATGAGATGAAGTTAGTATATCAAACACTGGAGTTCATTATTGGTACATTATGCATGACTCAAGCTTGAACTACACTAATGGAATGCAATTAAGCATATTTTTCATACACAAGTCATTGCATGCCGAGTTTCTGCAACAATACTGCTGGCACCCAAACTACCACTTCCAAAGAACAGTTAAAGCAACAGCACAGAATATGCAAATTAGAAAGCTTGACTTCTGCCTTTTAACAAAAATGTGTAAAAATCAAGTTATTTAGAGAAAAAACTTGCATCTTGCTGCTTTGTTGAAAAACAATTAGTTTCCAGAGAGGATGTGAATGCTAATCTTATTTTTACCATAAATTACTCAATATTTCGGATCAAAGGGTAATTGCCCCAATTCTATTTCAAGATTTGCCATATGTCTTCCATTAGTGCGACCATGTTTATGCCATTTACCTTCTCTTTTATTACGGTGGTGGTACTTCTGAGCTTGTTTTTCATGTCTGGAATTTTCAGTTTGTGTAAAAGAAGGCCTTTTAGGTCGACTGCAAGGAGCAAACAAAAGCTTATTACTCTCTTATGAAAGCATCTCTAACAACATTTTGAAACAGTTACATTGTCAAGAGCAGCTTCTAAATTAGTATTAATTAGTCCTTTCTCTTGTAAGCAAAATGGGGGGAGGGGGGCGTACTTGTTTAAATCATCAATAAGATGGTATATTTAAGAGAAATCCTTTCTAAAAATAAAAATGCTCTGCAGCTGCTTGCCCACAGTTCTCTTTAGACTAAAGCCAGGTAAACAGCTATTTGATTATCCCTACTGTGCTTCTTGACTGAGGTCTCAATCTATTTTTCAGCTATTCTACTACATTCTGCTCTGTAAAAACAATGAAAACTTTACAGACCCTTAGGAAAGCACGCTTTGTGTAAACATCGGCACTTCAAAGGTTTTTATGAACAGTAAGTACATTTATACAGAAAGAGGGGGCACTGACTGAACACCATTTCTCACTCGTTGCAGTTCTTGATGCAAACAGCCTCATACTACGTGTTGTTCTATGACATGGGTCTGTAGCCTGCTAAATTAAGGCTATTTCCATCCTCAGCATCATCTAAATTTCTGCACAGCATTATCAGTAAATGAATTTTATGATTCTGTTTTTCTGCAAACTGAATTAAAGCACTCAAAAATAAAGTATTTAATTACAAATTAAAGTTAATTTAATAATAAATTAATAAGTAGCACTTGGACTGTAAATCAAACCGTAAAACTTGAGTCATGTGTTTGCCAGAACTGCACGCTAAAAAGGCTACTTGGTAGTTGGCAAAAGGAGATTCACCCTCATGGTTCAACTCTTAATAACAGAAAGTACGACCTCAGATAATATATAATAACCCCAAAGTAGCTCAGTGCTGCAATAAAACACATGACATAATAAAACACTACAAGTCCAAAAGAGAAACCTGACAGAAGAACTTGATCTAAATACTGAATATGCTTTGCACTGAGTACCAGCACAGAGAAGAGTTCTACTACGGCTACAAGGACACCTTCTTGTGTATTATAGATTAGTTTGTATACCACATTTTTTCTTACCTGGCCAGAATAAACATTAGTACAGCAAATTTTGTAATAGTGATGATGTTAAAAGCCACATAAAATATATACATAAAAGTGTTCCATAAAGAGCAAGCTCCACCACTACATTAAAGTCACTTGCTTTATGTTCTTTCACCAGAGTCTATGCAGCAGAACCAGTTGCCCATATCTAGCTCGACCACGTATAGCACAGCCAGCCAGGCAGCGTACCACAGCCGCTCTGCCCTGGGAATACCATCGGATACAGGAAAAGAACATAGGGAACAACTCATGCCAAGGACCTTTGCAAACAAGTCTGAAGAAAATTTAGTCAGGCTCAGGATGTGAACTCAAGCCTGCTATTTGAGCAGCTCTGGGCACAGACACTTGGTATTCTACTAAACTCCAACAGAACACTGAAATTCCTGAAAAGCCAGCAGGGAATATACCTGCCAGAACAGGACTTTGAGCCTGCTCAAATATACCCCAAGCCCACCTCATTCAGGGAGAGATGACAAGGAAGTCCTAGTTAATGCTTCTTCTGAGACAGTTATTCATTCCATCAGATAGGCCATCATAGCTGTTTAGTCTAAAGTACACCTGCTTGCAGTTACACCATTTTCTAAAGAACTCAGTAGAAATGGCATGCTGTGTACTGTGGATCTGTAGTACCTCCCAAACTAACATCTCACACACACAAAATTTATATATAAGGTACTACAGAACCACTGTATGCAACGCAATCTAGTATTTCCATTGAGTCCTTCAAAAGCCTTCTAGCATATATGTAATTCTATATACAGTAAGAGACACACACTAGAGGACCACCTACTGGAACAAGGACACTAGGTGACTTCACAAAGACTACTACATTGTGTTAACAAGTTCAGGAAACATGAAAACAAACCTGGGTCCATACTGGGGTGAATTATCATAATGAAAGTAGTATCTATAGACGTATTTGTCCAAATCTTCAAAAACCTTTTCATTATTATTTTGGTATTCCTTCATATCTTCCAGGTAATCCTTGACATCGTTAACAAAATCAGTGAACAGCATCTGGTCATGTATAAATAGCCCGTTATGAAAAAACTTATTGATGAAATTTTCTAGTTCTCTCCAGTGATGAAAGTTATGTACAACTTGTTGCAAATACGTTTTCATTAGCCGATTAAATTCATCCACCCTGATAGGATCTGATACCCTATTAAAGAGACTAACGAACTCTTGATGAGCACATTCAAAAATACCAGAGCAGCCCTTTAGGACAAACTGATGTTTTCTATTACACAAAGGGTTGTTGAGACACTTCTGTGAATCTGTATCTTTTTCAAATGTTGTGAACTGATGTTTTCTTCCATCTTTGAATTCTTTTGGCATGTGAGGTCCCCTGTAATGCATGTGCTTCAGATTCTCATAAGCGTTATGTTCTCGGTAAAAAGTCCGAGCTTTCTTGTTTGCCTCTTGTCTTTTATCATTCGACTTCCTCTCTTTTTCATCAAAGATGTTTTTTGTGGTATCTTTGAAGTGTCTGAATGTAGACTTTACAGAATCAGAGAATTTTTTCAGGTTTTCTTTCACTGCTTCTTTAGCCTGCTTAATCTTTTCTTTATGGTGTCTTACAAACTCTTTAGTGGAATTTTTCATAGCATCAAAAGTTTCCTTAACTGAACCAAAAAATGATTCCTTTGATTTCTTTTTAGTTTTACTTTGCCCTTTAGCACCTTTCTTTTGTCCTTTTTCATTCAGTTCTTGTTTTTCAGTTTGGTCTTTCGCTTCAACATACAGCTTCTCCCATAAGTCAGAGCGTTGCTGCTCAAAGTTTAGCTTTTTTTCAAGTTCTACTAGCCTTCCTCGCAGAGTTTCTATTTCTTGATTTTCTCTTAATGTATCATCATCATTGTCAGGTGTTTGATGCGAACTTAACTGTTCCAGTTCTTTTTTCAGAGCTTCTGTAATATGACGTTCTTTGTCCAGTTCTCTCCTTAACATCTGTGCCTCTGCAAAGAGCGTTTCCTTTTGCCGAAGAAAGTTGTGGTTTCTTTGCTTTTCCTCTTCCAAATGTTCCCTTAGTTTCTGATTTTCCATTACAATAGAATCAGTGCTAGTACCTTTATCTTCCAAGTTTCTAATTTGTTGTCTTAGCTTCCTTAATTCTTCCTGGAGTGAGGCTAAAGCTTTTTCTTCCTTCTCTAGAGATTCTCTTAAGTGCTGATTTTCTGCCGCAAGACTTTTTTTTTGAGATTCAAAGGATTTCTTCTCGACCTCGGAAGTCAAACACATGGCAAGATCCCCCTTGAGCGACTAACACAAACAAAAAGAAAATGAGGAAAAATACTACCATTAGAATTGTTACAATTTCAGCTAGAAAGATGGCAAGTAAACTCTTGGCTACCTCTGCTTGTCATTTTGGATGCAGTGACACATGTTGCAGCAAGATGCAAAAATAGAGCTACTTTGTTTATCTCAGATACACACACAAACACTATCGTGGCAACAATGATCATGTGAGAGGCTCCCCCTTCCAACCAGGGGTCATCACCCCTCCCTTCTATTTGTTAACTAACTGAAGGACTGCAAATTGGGTACATGGATTGTAACATCTTAAAAGGAAATGAAAATCTGCATGTTTGCTGTTGATTTATGTTCAGCAAACTGGGTTTATGGATTACAAAACCAAGTACGTTAGCAGAAGCAAGGGCATTCAACAGTTGGGGCAGAAATTCAGGAACTGATTTTGAACTAAACTTGTTGCTGAAAATACGTGTTCATGTAACTACATCCAGACACAAAAGGATCTCCCCAGTATCTTGGCATTCTTGGCAAACTCTAGAACTAAACATATTAAGTTATGTATAAATGCTGCTACCAGCAACATAAAACTAAAAAAAAACCCAAAAAACAAAAACAAAAGACACACACAAAGCACTCCCTAACCTTCCCTCTGAAGGATCTAACAGTAAAAAACTAAAAGTATTTTAAAAATTAATAAATGTCGACAGTTTAGAACACAAATTCACAAAACCCGTAGCTCCAGCCTGTAATAGGTTTTAACCAGCATGTTCTGCTTCAGTTGCCTCCATAAATGACAACCTGGCATTATGTCACAGGGAAAGAGACAGCCTCTGTGTCCAGGTAACTCCTAGACTACACATGTGAAAACCAGTATGTTTAAACACATTCCAAACACATTCCAACAGCAAATTTGATCAAAATACAATTTTTTTGTCATTTTCCTTTCTCCTGAATTCTTGACATTCTCAGAAAGAACTTACTAAGGAAAAGTGTAATGGATTTGTGTGATAAATTAATTTCACTTTGTGTAAGTTACACATGTAATGACAGAACAACCCAATGGTTCCATCTCAACTCACACCTACCCCCGCCTTAGGATGCACTTTATCCCCTTGCTCTTGTTGGCACTGGTAAAGGTCATCTTTCAGATCTTTTAATTCACGTGTCTTTGTCACCAGCTGCTGACGTTTCTGGATCTGTATTGTACCTACAAAGATAAAAAACCTTTCTTTTGATAGTCTTGACTTAGACGAAGTAGTTAGAGGAACAGACGTACCTAAACATCACCTTCATTTTCTCTGCAAATTCAAAAGCATTCTTACCTTGCAATTTTTGCCCCGAGCTTATTAGTAACTGTTTAGCTTAAAGATTTTAAAACCAGATTGTTACATACGAATTCTGTTTCTTCCAACAATAAACAATTTCTCAGACCTAAAAATTCTCTTATTACATTGTCTTTTATTTGATGATAACAAATGAAAGGATTTTGGAACACTACGTAGAGATAAGTTAGATAAAAACCAACAGAAGTTACACAGGAAAGGGTGTGTGTGACTGTCATTTTCAGTAACATGCAAGCCAACCAGTATCACAGGGAGACCATTAGTCCATGCATTATCCATTTCAGAACTACAACTTCTACTGTTAAGTTACATGAATAAGAGGGTACTAGCACAGTATTTAAGCTTTCATGCAGAAACACAATTATTACACACTGCTCACAAGGCAGCAACTACTTGCAGGCCCTATCTCATCATTCTTACCCATGAGTGAAGGCTGAAGAGTAAGCAAATATCCTATCTTCCGATTATCAGGCAAAGGCTGAGACATACTATTTTTCTGAAAGGAGTATTTTCGTTGTACCATCCACCAATTTCTTCAGTCAAGTAAAACTTCTTTACTGGTACTTCCCTACCTATACACATTCTCTAAATCCAAACACTGATGTAGTTTTTATTTCTTCACTTTTAAGATTCTCTTGACTTGATTCTACAGTAGATGGCAACAGCAACTTTTAGGTATCTGCTTCCAAACCAATGCAGCATATGCAAAGTTCTATTTCTGTATTTAAACTGTATTAAAGGCTGTGGGGGGGGGCGGGGGGCGCTTATTATTAAAGAGGAGAGAAGAAATTCTATATATACTATTACAACTGAGGAATTTTTTGTGCTCTCTTAATTTCTATTTAATTTATTGCCAAGTATGAACTTAAAAACAGTGCTCTACTAAACCTCAATAGTTGTTCAGCACTCACTGGAAGCATAGATCCTTGCGTAAGTGAATTTGTGTATACTGACAGTAAATTTGGTTTTCATATTTATGCTTTACAGATACACTTGAAGAAGTCCACTGATCCTAGGAACCTGAAGACTGTATCTGAAAAATCATTTAGTGTAAAGGGTTCACGTTAAGAGGAACATGAATTACAGAAAAACACTTAAAACTCTGTTTCTGTCCTTATCAAGAATCCTAATTTAGATACAGTAAGCTATAATGACATTTAACAACACAGAAAAGGTAGCAAAGACCCTGAAAATGTATGTAATGAGGTACTATTCCTCAGTAATTGGTTTGTATTTCCAGCTGGTACTCTTAACTCACAGTATCCTTCAGATTCTTTATGAATCCATCTAAACCCCTAGCACTACAGCAATATTCACTTTTGCAGGTTCTGGTTGAAGAAAAAAATTAAATACCTAAAATGTCCATAAGAAGCATTCTTCTGACAAGGGCTTACTGACTTTAGCTTGTCCAGTTACCTATTTCCTGGAAAGCTTCTCCTCTTTCACATCTCCTCCCTAGACTATCATAAAGCCAGCTAACTCTGTTTAATACTGATTAGGAAACAGTAATTGATTAAAACCTAATCCTAGTTGCTTTCTACATCTTTAGAAGTCTTAAAGGAGTCCTGGAGCTCTACCTAAAGGGAAAACACTATTGTGATACTGACACATATGATAAAAAAAACAAAAAACTGCACACACACACCCCCCACATAATTTCATAAAAAGTAACCCCTTCCAATCCTCTTACATGACAATTAGCCTAGCATTAAAAAAAATGCTGGGGAATACATTGATTCCAACCTGAAGCACAAAACCACAAAGTAGTCCTCCAGGGAGAAGGACTTTTCTCTTTTGAAGTTCATGTTTAAAAAAACCAAACAGAAAACAGGAAGATGGAAAGCAGGGTTTGATTTCCTTTCTAGTGGTAGAAACATTAGTTATCACATAACCGCAAAGAACTTTCACTTGAAGAAGCAAAACCCAAAGCCACACAGAGCTGCCTTCTTTCTGCTGGGAATGTTGTCATCACTGTCACCAGCGATGACAATTCCTGTTTAGAAGTACCTCAATGAATGAACAAGTCAGAGTGAATCCCTTAATATAGATATGGCTCTTGAGTATATTTCCAAAAGGTAGTTCTCATCCATAGATCTCAAAGTTCTTTAAAAGGACAGTATTTACCACTAACCTCAATTTAAACACAGTAAAATGATTGACAGAACTGAAACCTCAAGTTAACACCCCAAAGCACTACCAAAGACTGGTCTAGTCACCGCGCTGCTCTCTGCTGCTTGCACGCCAATACACACCAGTTAGTTTTTACACCAGCTAGCAACTGTTAAATTTTAAAACTACTAAATTAGTCATTCCTATAATCCCACATACACTAGTAATTCTTAAGACCCAATTTATTTATTTTTTGAAATTTAAGTATGCATACATATATGGATGTGTGATAGCACAATTTCAGAAGTAAATATGAATGCAAGCACAGCATCCAGAATACACCACTCATAACTCTTACCTTCAGGTTTACCTAAGAACAAAAAAAAATACTAGGGTCAAATGAAAATTAGTATAAATCTCAAAATATATGTCAAAATTTAGACCTCTAACAATCAGATGAAAATCAAATCCAATTAGAATCATATTCCTAGTCTCAAACTCAATCGCCAAGTCTTCTTATGAAAGCACATTTTCATATAAAAATAAAATTACTCAGGAAAAGTTACTACTAAAAATAAATGCCCTCTATCATTTTCATCATAATACATGTATCTTAGAAGATCAGGACTGCACTAAGTAGATTTTGATCTGCAGTGAGTTCTGCTGTTAAATGTAGTAACAATCTGTGTAATGCTTAACTTTAGGCAACGCATTAACACAGAAAAATTGCTGCTGTCCTTGATTTCTTAAGCCACTCTGGAACTGCAAGGACAACTACAGTGTATTTTTCTCCACCAGAAAGAGGAAAATATTGATACTATGAACTCCTGTAAAAAGTGTGCCTTGCTTTTCTATTTACCAAATAAGCACATATGGGATAAAAACCTGAAATAACTCTCTGAATGCTGTTGAGAATGGTAAGCACTACCACAAATGTATTTTAAAAAAAAAAAAAAAAAAAGATGGGAAAATCGAAGGGTACACACTGCATTACGAGAACAACAAGAAATTTTTATCTGGAAGGACAATCAAAATTTAATTTCTTTTTATTTACTTTAAGATTAAAGTAGTGTATATTAAACAACTGCACTGCCGAAAGGCCTCTTTGTATTATCCATACATTAGCAGTTGCTTTTTCTCATTTTTAAGTTTAGATTGTTAGCAGAGAACAAGAAAAAAAATCAGTCATGATAAAACGGTGGTTGTTACAGAAGACCTTGATTCAATGTCTTTTTCTACAAACTCACCATAGAAGTGTCCAAAGCCCATGCTGATGGCAATCACCAAAGCCAGTATGATGCACCTGTTAAGGCCACTGCTGAACTGGCGTTTGTGCTGCTCTTCTCTGGGAGGTTCAGGCTCGGGTTCAGCCGGTGATCCACCCTCAGCCTCGGAGCTAGAGATGAGCCTCTTCTTAGCCCGACGTTTCCGTACTGTGGGACTGGACTGATTGCTAGTTTCATCACTGCTTGATTCATCGTTGCTAGCCTGAGATGGAAAAACTGAAAACCAGCATAGAACAGGCTTTAAAATGTATTAATTTTTGCTTTAAAAAAAAAAAGCAGAGTACCAAAATCCATCATATTTATGCAAAACGTATTTGGCACTTGTCTTAGAGAACATTAACAAAAATTCTCAATGTAATAGTTTATGCTGGCCATCATGCTCAATCTCCGAAGTTAAAAATTTGTTTCTTAAAAGGAATTGAATCAAGAAATCAGCAAAAAAAAGTGTATGGCACTTCCGCCATACCTCATCATTCCTTCATTAGAAAGTGTTTCTCTTTCAGACAATCCTGCCTCTTAAAACATCTACATGTACTGACTCCAAATTCTTGTGAAGCAGAAAGGTTAAGAATTCAGTTTTTCTTCTCTTACAGATATTGAGACTGAACTATTTAATAATACAAGAGCAACATAAAGGCTTGCTAAAAGCAACCCTGCTACAAGACAGACATGGTTCTATTATATTCTCTCAAAAAACTTCATTCTGTGACTTCCATAAAGCTGCAGACAGAATTTTAATAAAGTTCCATCAATGTAGGTATTATAAATATCCAAATCTTTGCATTGCAAATTTATTTAAATACGTATAATTTTGTTTACTTTTAGCATCTACCATATACTACCTATTAACATCTTAACCCACTTTTCAAAAAAGCTTTTTTCAACAACTACTGCGCAGGAGAAGAACCAACTACTCAGGTGCTTCTGTGTTTGTCCTTCCCTAACACTCTGAATCCAAAATGCTTCTATTACCTGACTGATGCTTTGGAAGATTGAAATGGCCAAGATTTGAGGTAAGAACAAATTCTACCCATAAAAAATAGCATTTTTGTAAAATGGTATTTATGATACCACTTGTATGTTCATGTTTCTTTGGCCCAAAAGTCATATATTCTAACTGGGAAAGTAACATCAGGGCTGTAATTGCTTGTTGCTATTAGTGGTAAATGCTTGCTGCATACACTGGAAATAAATGTGTACAATCCAGCATGTAAGTAACGATTATTTAATCTCCTTCCTTTGAAAGCATCGTTTTCCAGTGTAAGGCAATATCAAGGGTGAGCAGCATCAGGGTGAAAAAGCAGCTTTCAAGTATGTTCACGTACCTAATTCACATGCCTGAAATAGATTTAATGTGATCAATGAAGCCTCTAGCACATGACAAAGTGTTCCTGCTCGGACACTAAATCTGATGCCTGCAATTACACAATGCTAATGCCCCTTCTAGAAATACGGTTGTTCATTCTCATACCAGAGATCATCACTCAAACGTGAAAGTATAAATACAGTTACTGGCCTTGAATGTTTCACAACCAAAAATAGTTTGAGCGAAGCCACGCACACGTCGCTGAACAGACAAGAATGCCAAGCAGTGCTAGCCATTGTCTATAAAAAGCGTTACCAATTAAGATTCTTCATTTAAAGCAAATTCCAACTTAACAGAATTGATTGCATCAACCCCAGGAAAGATTACCAATTAGTATCTGGAATACATGTCTAATTTCTGACTCCACGGACAAGCATCACGTCAGACAATGAAAGGTAACTTCCCCTCTTACTAAAAAACAAATCCATTTGAGTCAATTAGTCAAACCAGACTGACCAAGCAGACATTGCAATAAAGACAAATCACTTCAACCACGACTTGACATGCAGATTAGTAAATGAATTCATATAGCTTGGCAAAAAAGGACACTATTTTAGAATCAGTCATTTAAGCAGATGCATACTTTCCCAAATACAAGCATTCAGAAATTAAGTCAGGACAGAGGTATTTTCACTAAATTGCAGAGGTCAGACATTATAAAGGATTATACCAGACATATGTAAGACAGGTGTTATTACGGTTTATTTGGGGTTTTTTTAGGGTTTTTTCAACAACCAAAAGAAGCTTACGCATGTGGAATACAAAAGTGATTAAGGAACAAGCTGCTTCTAGACAAATGGGGAACTCTTTGATATACACCGGACAGCAAAGAATAGGAAAGGGAAAAAAAACAGACAATCAGAAAGCAAAGAGAAAAAAAGCTGTAAGACACTTAACAGCCATTTATAAGCACTTACTGGCAAGTTGTCAACAGTATTACACTTTCAGGCAGCTTACAGCTGCCTTACAGCTGCTGTAAGAATTCAGTACAAAGCTGTACTCTGAACAATTATTCACAGGATAAAAAGGAGTACAAGTGAAACAAAGCATGACCACAATAGCAGTCCAAAATTCTAATTTCTGCTATGATTTGGAAGTGTCAGGTCTACACTAGAAAACTAGGGGAAGTAGCAATGTCGATTAAGAATACGGTTTTCTTTGATGTTTCTGCATAGGTACGACTCAAGCCTAGATGAGGTTTAGCTCAGTACATGAGCGCTTCTGCTAGTTCACTTCATTCATGAAGCAATATTAAAAACATTTCTGTTTACGCAGTGAAGACAGCCCAAAACAGGAATTGGTCTGCAAGTAGAAGTGGCAGAAAAATCCTTGTAAGATGTTTTAGTATCTACATTAGCAAAATCTGAAGCTCTTCATTTTCCAGCACAACAGAAAACTGAACAGGAAATGGATAGCAAAGATCTCCACTGCCAAAAAGTGGCATGAAAGTTTTGACAGCTAAAACTTTGGCATTTAAAATAAATGCAGAAGTACCCCAGACATCTTCTGTACTACTTGGTCAATCAAATGCACACCACTAAAGACCAGGCTGAAATCAGCTTAAGTTAGAAGGAAGACATTCTTTTTGCCAGTCACACATGAATCTGGAATCCAACAAGAACCATTCATTTAAATGGCCAAGCATACACATTAAAATGTATTACAAAGCTTACTGATGCCCATTCCAAATTTACATGTAAGCTTACCATATTTCAAAAAAGCAAATAAAACACTGACAGCTTAGCAAAATTCCTCAGCGAGGACTGGCTGTCAGCTTCTGTTTGGAATATTGCTACTATACAATCAAGACAGATTGTTACTGATAATTTTAAGAACACTCCATGCAATCCATAAGCAATCAGCTTTACAGAAGCTGATCAAATTTAATCACACCACCTTGGAAAGGAAGACTGTGAGACACATGCTCTTTCACCTCATTTCCCCATCCCCTTACACAACCAGGAATCTTCCTCAGCTTCTCCAGCCAACTGACTTTTGTGTACAAAAACATAGGGGGGGGAAAAAAAAGCACTTTTAGAACTCAGCCCTAAAACAAAACTGAAAATCAACTAAATTTTACATTAAAAATCAAGCCATCCAGAAGACTTAGAGAAGGCAACATCTTCGTTACAAATCATCACTAGTCATGATCAGATGCTAAGCTGTCATCTTCAGATTCCAATGGATACTACACAGATACATGAACATTTAATGCCGCTTTATTCTAACACTAAGATAAACCAGTATTTTAAGAAAAAACTCTTGCAATAAACTTAGTTTGAAAAGTAAAAATCACCAACACGGAAGTGTTATAGAGAATAAAGAGAAAAGATAACAAATAAGCAGCCAAAAAAAAATTAAAAGGAAGACCAGAGAACTAGAGAAGAATAACACAACAGGGAAAGTTTTTTGTTTCAGTTTGTTGGGGTTGGGTTTTTTTGTTTTGTTTTTAATTGGCCAAATATTCATATCCTTCCACCTGAATATCACTCATTCCGTATTTCTGCCAAGTACTGGGAGTATCTTAAAACACCCAAATATATATATTCTAACATAGCTATGAAAGTAAGCACAAGTTTTTGTACTCATGCTGCTATTAGTCCTCATGGTCCCAAAAAGTCAATTCTCTCCCAGTTGCTGGTTACTTACGCCAACTCTATAAAATCCCAAAACATTGTAGGTTTTGTCTTGGCAATTATTCTATGCACTGAAAGTAATTTTAATTCTCAAAAATATGCTAGAAATTTACTACTTCTTATTTAGAATAGTGAATACACAATGGGAGAGAACACTTTCAAACAAGAAGACTGAAGACATATTTGGACAAATTTTCGAGTTAGGGCAACTGGAGTTGTCCTAGAGACAGCAAATACTTGGACATGTATTGAACAAGACCAATTTTTTCCCCTCTCCACACAAAGAAGGTTCCCTAAACAAAGGTTTTCTGGTTTTGGCTTTTTTTCCCTAGTGACATTTTTGCAGAGTTGCTCAGTAATTTATTGCTCTTACCAGTTTCTATATGGGAAAATGCATACTGACTGCTCGAGGAGGAACCCATATTAAAATCCTCTGAACTTGGAGCTTCTTCACCATCAGCAGGAGCTTCCTCGTGACTTTGAGTTTCTTCTAGTTTTGGAGTTTCAAGTGTAACAATGTCAGAATCATCACTAATAGTTCCAATACAGGACCCGTCATCAGGGGTTTTTCTTTTCTTTCTCTAAGGAAATGGACAATGTAAAATTTACTCAGATACATACAAAATGAAGTCATTTTTAAAAATAGCAAGAACTCAATGCTTCAAAAAAAGGAAAAAATCTGTATATTTCAACGCTTTCACAACATTGCTTAGCATTGTCAGATGGGGCTCATAGATGCTTCTGTATAATATAACATAATTTACCTCTGGAACTGTCTGAGTTTCCTCAGAAGCAGAGAGAGTATTATCTACTACTGGTGTCTCTTCATCATTGTTGCACTGAGCTGTGTAAATTAAAAGAGGACAGAACAAACATGGCATTAAAGCCAGTAAACACAAACTATGTCCATTCCCATATAATATTAAAATATGTAAAATTGTAACAGATTTCTGTTGTCTACTCATATCAGGGAAGGTTTTCTAAAATATCCCTCTAACAAACATCAGAACCTAATTTGCCATTATGTAATGCAACGTTTTGAAGGATATTTAAATTCAAATGCTCATTCTGGCCATAATGCAAGTAACCTGTAAACGAAAAGCACAGTCAGATAAAAACCAACCAAACATGGCCAAGTTCAAATTTAGTCAACTGCACACTGAAGCTGTCACATCTGTATTCTCATACTGAGTAATAAATTTAGCAATTAAAGTAAGTGGAAGGATCTTCATTATGTTAATATGCACCAGGCTTACACTTCCAAATCAAGAAATGCTAACAGTGCCACAATGTAATTTTTTAGGTGTAAAAGCATTGATGGTCCCTTCCAAATTACTCTTACTTGACCTAATGATGTTAAGGAATACTTCTTTTTTCAACAGCACCTCTATAAACTATCTCCAGCAACACCAGTGCATACTATTCTGGAGCACATCTAAGGTATTGACAAAATAAAAGACATACTGCTGATTTCAACTATTTCAAGAAAAAATACTTTTATGAAGTCAATGACTGAATATTTTCTGTAACACTGATGAAGCAAGTACTTTGACAGAGGCCTACATAGTATACAAACTTTATTAAAAATATTCATGTTGTGCTAATGCTACAACAGATACTTACCTGTTTTATGGAACTGCTCCTCTGTCTTACCTTGCAAATCAATTGGTTGCTCCTCTTCTTGCAAAGAAACATATTCTTCCGAAACAAACTCGTGGTTATCATTTGTGCTTCCATTTTCTGAAATCACTGTCTCTATGTCAGAACCCTGGAGTTTAAGAGTTTTAAACAGACATCACAGTTATTGGGGTTTCCATCCGTAAAGCAGAAAGAAAGGGTTACAAAGAAAACAGAAATTAAGACAAAAACAGAAGAGAACAATAACCTTTAAAATGGATTAAGATTTTAAGCAAAGAAAAGCAAGATCAAACCCAAGTAATCAGGTAATTACCTAGAGGGTAACAACTGTTACTGTTTAGTACTTATGATCACGATTGAAAAAAGGCAGAGGACGGCAATTCGGGGCAGAGGGGAGGGTGCAATTTAGGCATCAGTTAACAACTATGCTAAGTATTTAAAATTACAATTTTCTATTAGCTTCAATAGACCTATTTATAAATATAATACAGAGAAACAGAGGAGGTTGTCAAATGAGTTTGAATATGGGATCTAGTTCTTGCACACATGTCCATGAATTGTTTGTAAATACACACACTCTCCCCAAAGAGGAGCTTCCAAGAGTACCACCATGAACCCTGGGAAGTACTACTACTACAAGCAAACTTGAATGGCTGATTTAATAGTAGTACATCTCTGACACCAGGAAAACAAGTATTTACACAGTCTCTAAATTGAATTTCTTTAATCCAGAGAGAAGCCTTAGCTATCAGTCAGCTGCCAGTCAGCAACAACCTCAGAGCAAATCAGACGCTGAAGATAAACACTTGGGACACTGCGGGGCACTAAAGTCGAGCAATAGAGTTGACAGCTCTACGTTTTAAATCTTCATATTGTAATCTTTGTTTAAAAGAACTGATGGAATACAACATTATTAGAGAACCAGAAACATGCAAAACCTTAACTGAAAAATACTAAGTCACTCCGATCCATAAATAACTTGAGCTGTTTTTGTAAACAGAGATAGTTATTTTTGCAACAGCAGGTGTGAAATTACAGTAGTAGTAATACTTCCAGATCAGTTTCCCTAGATGCCTCATTTCAGGGCTCAAGCAAACATGCATGCTTTCATTTTTAAGAGGAGACTGTACTTCAGGAAGATTAGACACCTCAGAAAGAGTTGCTTAAGCTATATTCTACAATCACATTACAAAGTTCTGTTCCTTTTTAAAAGGCTGCAAAAATTACCTGCTTTAGCAATTTGACAGTTGGCAGGGTTTTTTTCTTTTGACTATAAAAGTATCACAATTTTAGTCTCAAATGTATTGCAGAAATTCACTACTCCTAAGTAACATATTGAAATCTGAGTGAAATCTCAGGAATGAAAATATAAAACTCTTTGGGGGGGGTTGCATGGTTGGGTTTTATAGGCAGGTACATAGATTTATTCTGTGACAATTGTCCTCTGTTTTAATAGAACCATTACTTCTGTTTCTTAAGCTGTGAAGAAGAAAGAGAGCAAAGAGTAACAAAAATTCAGGTTGCCCAGGCTGCAAAACAAGACAAACATCAGGAATATAGCTGAAAACAGGTTGAAGTTTTAACTAAAATACCAAATGCAGCATGCACAGCTGTCAGCTCTCTGCAACCACAACCCAGCCCACTGCCATCTCCGGCCCCTCTTAACTCAGGGCCTTTGTAAATGACGAAACAAATCCAGAAACTGATTCTGTTGTGTCATCATCTATGCAGGTCGCCATAATACATGAGAAAGTACTACTGCAGTATTCCAAATCTGCCTAATCCTTAGCTCTATCCCTTTCCTGATTATCCAGATCATTTCCCTGAATTACACAGTAGTCTGCATGTCACCCCCTCCCTGGGTAACGAGTGTGTGAAGGGTATCTCGCTGTCCCATTCATTCCACCTTCTTCATACTCAGATTCAAAGCTGTCTTGCCAGGAGAATGCCCACAATGGAAGCTCTTAAACAAAAGTTTTTTCCCATCCTGAGCAGAATTATTTTATTTCTTTTAATTAGGGAAGAATAACTGGGAACACCAAATCTCTACACCACAGAAATCTCTTCTGCTTTGGCTAGACAAACCCCTGCCCTCCAATAACCTTGTGTTACGTTAACTTATTTAGACTGCATAATTTTTTTTCAGTTACAGTATAAAATAACCATCCCAAGTATGAAAACAGTCTGCAATTCACAGCTGAATAAGCCAACTGTTGCAGCCAGCTCCTAAATCCTTCCACTTTGAAGTCTGTAAAGTCCAGCAAACTGTGTGCTCCTGTATCCCACCTGGCCTTGAGGACTGGAGCGAGTTTACTGCTTCTCCCTTAGTGACAGGATTCCCAACCTGCCATCCAACCCAAAAGGAAAAGAAGTTTTAATCATCTCTTAAATGCCACCTTGCTGCCCACAGAAATGTAACCACGGCCCAGTATTTATAAGCTACAAACCACATCTCTTGCGCTTTTGAAACTGGACTGTACCTTGAAGACTTCAGTACAATCAGAAGCTTGCCTTTCAAATTACCCAGATTTTCATTATAATCCACAAATAGGAGAGCATGCAGTGAAGGACAAACAGCTGATCACTACCCATGATCTCTTCCCATTTTTTCCTGTTTTCCTCCTATGAATGAAACATCTCAAATATCGTTCCTCAAAAACGTTCTGGGGCAGGCAACAAGAAAATATAGCCAGGCAATATGTAAGTGTCATTCCAGGAAAACAGTTAACCCATTTGCTCTGAGGATTCTGTCTCAATAACCTGCTCAGTTTACAAGACAACGCTAAATAACTAAAAAAACCCACAAACCCACAACAAAACAAAACAACCTCAAACCATACTACACCCACACATCAGCCAAGATCTGGAGAGATAAAAAAATCCTGAGGACTAAAGGAAAAAAGCATCCCGGAGGTCCACACCAATAGGCAGAGCCTCCGAGCAACTTAAGCCTGTGCTGTTCACTGCCAGGGGAAAGTAAGATCAAACATTAACCTTACCTAACTTCAAGCATCTACACCTGAGCAAATTGCTGAAGGCACCTTTACAATCAATACAGTCAGTGGAATCAAGACAGCAAATCATTTGATCAAATAAGTGTTGACCTTAGCATAAGAATTACCGCTCTCCAGACTTCCATTGATTGTATTGATTTAATCTATACAATGCAAACTTAGAAACTATGAGAGATTCAGAAGCCTACCCTGTAGACACCTAGGCAGCAACAAAGCCCATCCCAACAGACCTTTCATCGCTTGACTTTTTTTCTTTTGTCTCCAGCTTTTTTCTACTAGGAATTAAAATTTACTCATGTCTTAATGAAGTTACTGTCACTTTATACAACTAGTCAATCAGAAGACAGGAAACACAAACACACAAACCAGGGCTACACAAACGTAATAGTGACTTTACAACTACCTATACCCCAAGACTTGAACAAAGAATGAAGGAATTCCAGCATTTTATCCCAAATAAAAGTATTCCTAACAAACGAAACTATAGCAGAGATCAAAAGATGAACAGAAACACAACTGAAGTCATACATATTTAATAGAGCTCCACACAGCAACTGAAAAGGGCTTCAAAGGCAACAAATATTTTGAATGAAGAACAGCTTTTTTTCCTTGCACACAGTCTCTTGGCTTTTTCCACCTGCTGCCACACAATCTACCATTACAACTTCCTTACAGAATAATTAGATTGCTTTTATGTATTTCCTTATGGAAAATACCTCTTCAATGACAGTTTGCCTAATAGAAAAAAAAAATCTCTTAGTTGCTGCCACTAACTCAGTCCTGCACTGCCACAGGAATTCCTCCTCCACAAGGTGCCAACATCCAGGTTATTTCTACACATTTCATGCCCTGTGCTCTCCTGTCTGAAAAATAGGGCCAAGGAAACCCAGAATTCCAACATGAATTGCAAAGAACTCATACTAAAAGCTCCTGCGTGTCCCTGGAAAACACAAAAGAAAGTCACTTCAAAATTCTCACCCATGTCCAAGCCTCTCAGCCTTCAAGCACAAGTACAGCAAGCTCTCACGTATCACAGAAATGGCTACAATTCTCATTCCTGACCTTACAGTACAGATGTAAGGAGAGCTGCCCTGCTCTCCCATCACCTTCATTTCCCAATAAACCTAGTCAAATGTTGGCACTTCTTTGCTCACTATAGCTTCCCCAATTTGAGGCAAGAAAGCCTAGGAAAAATTCAGCATCTTAAGTATGGAATATATAACTACATACTCTCTGTAACGTAACCCTTCCCAAGGATTCCCAACCAGTCTTTGCAAAACCTGTTTTTGGAGATCCCAGACCCTCCAAACTCCCCCCGTATCTTTCCTTTTCAACGCAGAATTCCGCACAAATGAAAGTGCTTTAAGTCATACAAATAAGACCCAATAGATGCATGTGCATCTTTCTCCAAACAGCCTATGCATCCATACACCAGGCGAGGAATTACAGAAGATTAGAGGCAGCATCTCTCACAGACGTCTTTATGGCAGCCCTCAACCTCCTGAGCTCAGAAGCTCAATTCAAAGACAGAGCCTATTCCAGCCTGGAACAAAAGCAGTCAGTTATGTACAAACTGTAGCATTTGCATAAGCCTTGAAAATGCCTTCTTCTAATATTCCAGTCATCGACTATAAACTTGCCTCTATCCTATTTTTTCGCAATAAAAAAGAAAGAATGTAAGGACAGTGGGCTGTTCCTAAGCAGTAACTGTTGAAGCTAGGATCAGACACATTAGTGGTAGAAAAGTCCTGGAGAAATCATGGAATCAATGGAATCATTCCCTTCTGCATGAGGTATTTTTCCTGCCCATTATTCCCAACAATTTTTTTTTTTTTTGGAGGGGGGGGGTGCGGGCCGGGGCACAGGAATTGAAAGGAAAAGAAGAAATATATTAGCAACAACAGACAAATTACATAGAATGTCAATGTCTTCAGGGAAGACAGAACAGAGGGGAGCATCTCACTAGCTTTCTGGCAGTTCTTCAAACTAAAACCTTTGTAGAAAAAAATTATTCTTTTAAATAACAAAACTTATATCAGTTATAGCAAAGGATACACACCTTTATAAAGAAAAAAAACTGTAAAACTAAATCTCTCCTCTATATTCCCTGTTGATATGCAAGATCTATGCAACACAAGAACTACAAAGTTGAAATAATATTTTACTGTATATGGCTAGTCTTAAACCTGACAGAACTTTATTAATTTGAAATTGCGTACCTCATGATTGATGACAGTCCAGCCACAAGATGAGTCACTGTCACTGGAGTTTTCAGACATTTTCAAAGCACACTGCAAGCAAAAGTAGATTCTTTTAACACGCAAGATATGTAACTTCACCGTTCTTGAAAAAAAACAAACAAAGCAAGCAGACTAATCCAAATCATGACATTAAAGAACACTACACTAACTCACAAACTATTATTCTGGAATTAAAAAAAAAAAAGAATAAAATATTAGAAAGAAAATATATTATTTTGTACATATTCCCTATTATCTTTTTTATACTTGGAGCAAATAAGGTTTTGCTAGGTACACACCTATTTCAACCAGTCAAAAAGCTCCTTACACTAGCTAAAAACACACACAAGGCTAGCCAATAAATCAATAATCAAACCTAAAATATTCTGTAGCACCATGTTTAAGACATTTTCAGTAGATAAAGTCTTCTCTGCCTCGTTACATGCACAGGAACTACAGTTGATTCAAGAACAACACCGTGGGTTTTTTGAGAAGACACAAGTTAGGATCTTTTGGAACTAATTCTCTCTTCAACTGCTAGGCAAAACACCGGTTCATATTTCTTTGACTCCTTTCAAGTGCTCTCAAATATACTGATTCTGAAGAACACTGAGAGAGTACCTGGAGAGTACAAAAACAGAACAAAAAACCCTGAAGTACAAATTTTACTTCTTACAATACCACTGGATTACTTTGGTTGCTATTTTCAGGAAACAGTCTGCTTGCTGCAGTTGCCTGTTTATTTTTTCTCCTGTACGAAGAATACAGAGTATTCATTATTGTTACACACTCAGATTATTTTTTTTAAGTTCTTATGTAACAGAAAAACTAAGAAGAAATTTAATCCATTTCTTTTTTCCTTAAAATGAAACTATATCAAGTTGTTAAATAAAATTTACTATAGGATTTATCTTGGGGGTAAAAACAAAAAAATCCCCCAAATAGAACAATGTCCAATCAATTGTGTTGAGTTTTGCATCCAATGTAATAAAACAGCAAAAGAAACCATGGATCAATGAAGCTTCTATAAAACAACAATTACGCTGACAATGCAGAGAGTTCTGAGAACTTCAGACAGCTGCTTTATTTCCCACCCTTAGTTACCTCAGGTGCTTTCTCTGTGTTCTTACTGATTTGTTTAAATTTATTTACTCTCTATTATCCACCCTGTCTTTACTCCCAGTTTGTTAACACAGAAAATACACACACCCCTTGAATTAGAACATCTGAAGATAGCAGTGTGGCTATTAATTTGCACAACAAAACACAAAACTTCCGATTCCATTTAAAGTTACTTACAAAATACAGTAAACATTCGTCTCATATCTCAGCATTATAGTACTTATCCTATGTTTTGCTAATACAACACTTCCTCATTGACTTCAACTAACATATTTGGGGGTTCCTCTCTGAAAAATGCAATGATGACAATCACAACCACAGTTTATAAAGCAAAAATATTCACAATCAATCAACTTAGGTATCAAACTTTGAGAGAAACTGGATTTCCATTTATTATAAAGCCATATATATACATATATATATAAAAATATGGTTGGCATTTTCCTTCAGATCTTTTTATTCATTCATTAGTGCTTTCCCTGGAATCTCAGCTAGGGGACATCAGGGTTGGGAGGCGTATATGTGTTGTTTTGGGTTGTTTGTGGGCTTTTTTAAAATCATACTGTATGCAATCATCAACATTTTGTTTAAATCATTATCTTTTTGAAATCATACTACTTCAATCATCAAAACAACAAATGCCCAAATGGCAAAGACTGTGTTCCAGCGTTCTCATGAGACATAACATCTGCTTGCTGTCATTAAATTTTGAATTTGATCAGGCACTCAGCAACAGCATTCCTTTAGAGGAAGGTAACTCCCGGCACTAGAACTTGCCACCTATCGGAAACATCACTGGCTATGTTGCAAGAACTGTACTAGTGATCTGAAATTATCTTTTAAGAAGTCTTTTCAGCATAAAAACATTCCCCATTTAATTATTCTACAGTTCAGTGAATAAAGCGATCGTAAAAGTACAAAATTTATTGTCACTGAAAACCAAGCCTTTTGCGTAACCATAAAAAATAGTTTGGGGCAAATACAGTGCAGGCAGCTACTCAGTCCTTACTAGAGTCTGATCTCCGCTGTGGAAGAGATTCAGGCTGTGGTTTCAGAATTACAGCAATTCAAGTTTTAGTGCATCTCAGTGCTAGATGAAAAACAATGAAATCACCTAATGCAAACCCTTTAATAGGATTCTGCACCTCCCCCCCAAAAAAAAACCCAAAAAACACCAAACCAACAACAACCAAAAAATAAAACACCCTAATGAAAATCTCTTGATACAAGTGCATTTACAAGTTTTGAAAGGGCAAGACTTAAGAGCAGATTCTGCACTGGACATTATAACATCTGTCTTCCTCTAGCTCACTCAGCACTTCATCTTTGGCCCTGTCTAACAACTTAAATGCTATCCTGTCCTCCCTCTCCATCCAAATCACAGACTGACAGGTGACTGAGCACTGCACAAAACCAATTCTACTGAACACAAAACCGCGGCTTCAGGCTCCACAAATCATTAAACATCTGTCTTCCCAAACAAAAGCTTCAGGACCTAACTACGTGGGTATCGACATAAACAAAAAATATTAAAAAAACCAAACAACAGAGGAACAGGCAGACAATAATCATTTTCTATTACTTGCTGGCTTTGATAAATGGTCTCGAGTTAAAAGTTATTTATCTTGTGTTCAATCAGAATATTATACTAATACTGCATATATAACTGCATACAGGTGATCAATCTCCAAAACAGAAAAGTTTTTAATATCAAGAAAAAGAATGGAATAGTAAATAGCAATCACAAAATCATTGAGGTTTATGGATAGAACTGCTAAATTTATCAAAATTATGATAGATAACATGGCATCAGACTGAAGGGCATCTCTAGGGTCACTATATTCCTACAAGCACATTCAGCAAACGTATATACATGTGTAAAACAGTTATCAAAAGTAAAGCATTTTATTAATTATAATTAATTACATCTAAAAGAGCAAAACAGCCTAAAAAGCTTTAATAGAAAAATACCTAGGTAAAGTGTTCCTAAACCATCAAGCTAAACACCATATTCCTGTAAAAGATCAATAACATATACACAGTCATAACTAAATCTGAGGTCAAATCCGGTCCCTTAACTGAAATACAGATTAATGTGAGCCCAATGGCTAAACCGACCTACTCACAGTATCCTCACCAGCTGGTATTGTCCACCACCAAACGACAGAGACCCACTAAGAACCAGTGACTTTTCCTACCAGCCCAAAGGTGCTGGATAAGTTGGCACCATCTTCCTGAATGGAAGCTATTTTTAAAAAGTAGCTTTGAGCAGCAATTGAACAGACATGAAGCCTGCAAACTTCTTAATAAATCAAAACAATGCTAATGGATGCTAGTCCAGTAACATCTGGGATAAGTGGAGGATACAGCACAGTATTCAGCATCTCCTGTATGTCAGGTGAAGCCAAAAGATTGAAAAACAGAAAAACTGGCCCATCCACACAACTTCACCGGTTTGGCTTCTCACTAGGTATCAGCATTGCCACCATTTTTCAAAAGAAAGTTACAGTTTAAGTTCTTCTGTGCTTCAGTTTCAATGCAAACTGACTGTAGGCCCACAAACGCCCTACACTCAGTGACAGCGCCTTTTAAATTTCTATTGAGATAAAATAAACACCGTTACATGAGGAATTCAACCCCTGTGTACTGTGGAGGGGCATCAGAGCTGTGAACTCCTTTCCGAACCTTCCTGAAACACCAGCCAGAAGCACAAGGTGCAAACGCTTATGGCCATATGCATTGCTGATAACGTAATCCCGAGTTACCCAACGAGGTACTACATCCTATTTATCCACTGCAAAGCAGAATAAATACCAGTCTCGGAGTAACCACGGCAGTCTGAAGAAACCCCGAAGTTTTTCCATCTTGGAAGAGGATTCCCTGGACTAAACCCCCCGGTAAGCACTGGCAAGGATGAGCAACAAGGCACCGGCAGAGACGGGTGATCTCAGCGCCTGCTGCGCCGTCGTTCCAGCTAAAAACTCACAGTTCTGCAGCAGCTGCTTTGCTGCACGGCAGACACAGCGCCCGGTTACAGCCGTACGATACTGCAGGGGGTGCCGCGCGTTTGTTATCGCTGCCCAGCGGCACCAGCGCTCCCCAAAGTACCGTTCTTCGTGACCGTATGTCGCAGCCCACCAGGGCTGTGCCTCCCAGCCCGGCAGACGCGGGGTCCCGGGGCTCCCCCGCCGCCCCCTTGCATCAGCCGCGGCCGGTGCAGGTGATGCGCGAACAGGGAGTGGGCGAGCGCCAGCGTCCGGGGCCGGCACGGGGCCAGCGCCGCCCGCCCCGCAGCGCCCGGTCACCCGCCCCCGCGCCCCGCCGCGGGCAGCCCCCGCGCACCCCGGCCGCCCCCTCGCCCCCCCGCCGTCCACCTGAGCGCGGCCCCCGGCGGGGCCCGGCGCAGACGAGGGGCCGCCGGCTGCCGCCGCCAGTGACGCCGTCAAAAACAACCCCGGCCCGCCCGCGCCGGCGCCTGCGCAGGCGGCCGCGCCCCGCGGCACCCTGGCCAGCGTAGTCCAGCGCCGCCCGCCGCCTACAGCGCCCGGCGCGCCCCGCGCCCCGGCCCGCCCGCTGCTGCGGCAGCGCCGCGCCGCCGAGGTCGGGCCCGCCCGGCCGCCGCGGCACCCGGCAGGGCCTCGCCCGGGCCGTCAGGGCGCTGACGCGAGAAAACACAGTGAAAACCCTCAAACTGCCTGCACAGGTATCGGGAGCCATCGGCAGGCGGGCAGGGGCCGCGCTGCCTGGGGAGAAGGGCTGGGGCTCGGCCCGCTCGGCGCCTCGGGGGGCAGTCGGTGCAGATGGAGGTGAGCCCCACAGGAATGTCAGTCAGCCTTCCGACAAGGACCTGCTAACCGCTAACAGAAAAACTGCGGAAGTGATAAGGCTCGAGGACACTAGGATAAACTTAAGTGCGGTAGTGGGAGATCACGACCTCCTACTCCAGTGGCCCCCTCGAAGAGAGTGCATCCCCCGCGCGGGCAGCATGCCCGGTGATTGTAAAGTGAGCTGTACCTTTAAATTGAAGCGAGAAAGCAACTAACCAATAATTAGTTAGTAGGTGTAGACTTTGGGCAGAGCCAGCCAACTTCACTGTATAAATACATATTGTGAGTACAGCTAGGCGTGCAAGTTCGGAGGAGCGACCCCCCTTGCACCCGGCATCGCAATAAACACACCTGCTTTGTAACTTACCCTGAGTTACGGAGTTTCATTCCGCAGGTCAGAGCCCTGGGCAGGCCCTTGGGGAGGGAGCTCAGAGGCACCTGCAGCACCAGCACGGGGGGGTACCTGAAGATGCAGCCCCAGGACAACCAGCTGTGAAGGGACAACCAGCTGTTACACACAAATAACCTTCATACTAAGGGAAAGAAAAAGCAAGAAAAAAACCCACAAAACACAACAAAACCAACGTCCCACCAAAGAACACCTCAACCCACAAAAAAAAGCGCGGTGTATGGACGAGAAGTAGCTGATCCCTCTAGTATTGGACTGGTGGAAAAACTCAGATGATTGTGAATTAATTAATTTGAAGTGTCCTGACAGCACGGGCTTGGAATCAGCTGCCTGTGGCTGCGCTGCTTCAGGAGAAGCTGGCCTTGCCCGAGAGCCGCTTGCCAGCAGGGGCAAGGCGGTGGCCACCAGGCACGCTGCAGCCCACAGCGCAGGGCACGTCCTAAAGCCCTGAGACCGGTGCCCCAATGTCGTAGCACTATCAAAACTAGCTGGCTGCAACAAGGCTTTTACCATCCCGTACCAGATTAACTTCAATAAGTAGTTCCTGCACCTTGCCCCGGCACAGCCACTGATCCCCCACAAAGTTTCAAAAGTTCATCTGCTGTCCATGCTCTTTCTTTATCCTCTTCAGGCCAGCCCACCCTGCTTCTTGCCTCTGTTGCGTCCGGAGTCTTCCTTCTCTGGGCTCCTCTTCCAGGCAGCCTCTCCTCATCCGGGCCCCCTGCTTTTCCCAGGGCCTCTCCTTGTCTCTCCTACATCCTAGGCACTCTCTCTGTCCTCCCTCTGCTTCTTCCAGGTCTCCCTTCCTCCAGAACTCCTCTTCCATACCCCTCAGAGCTATTTAACTACTTAGCAGGCACCAGCCACAGCTGCACATTATCCACATCAGCCAGCCCACTGCCCCTGAAGCCAGCCCACAGCTGTATATTATCAATGTTAATTAACCTGCCTTTACCTGTAATTCCTCTACACCCCAACAGTGCCCTAATACCGGGGCAGGAAACATCCCACACACAACAGGCCTCATGAATACACATAGTAAAGGAAAAGTCAGAATTTCTTGAGTTTGATCTAAGCTAGCAACTTCAGTGTTTTCTTCATCTCTTTCAAGATTGAGAAACAAAGATTTTGTTGCATCTCTGAAGAACAGCAGGGTTTGGACACCTTGCTCAGCAAACCCACGGCCGGTACCTTATTCAGCGCAGCTTTACTACATGCTCATCAATATGGCATTACAGCACTTGCCATGAATGTACTAAGAAGTTTCTGTCATGTGTTAATTCACTCCCTACAGAGGAAAAAAAACCCAAAACATACGCATGTGAACATGAGCGAGGAAGTACAGTCATTTGGACATTTCCTTAAGGCTCTGTTTTAGCATACATATCTCTGGATATTAGAAAAAGCAAAGGCAAAACCAAAACAAACTGCCCACAAAGCCTCACTGTCTTCTTACTCTCAATTCATATTTTTATTATCCACACTTCATTATTTCTGCCACGCATTAAGATATTTTCTATGCTCAAGATTATCACTAATGCAGAAATTGATGAAAATTCCAATTTTTACTATACTCCAGAGTCAACATGAATTCATTTCTCCCTGTCCACAGTTTACTAAATAAGGTCAAAAGTCAGTTTGTCATTCGGTTCCTCACTCCTCACCATCCATGTATTTCAATACACATCTTGAGCAACATTTGCTCTGACCACAAACATTTAACAAATTTGAAATGCTTTGTCCTGCTAGTTGAAAAGCTGAATTAAAATCCGTCTCCTTAGTAGGGAAGGAAGGTGACTTATGCTGAGAAACTGCCATCGAATATGAACACTGAGCAAAAATTATCTCCTCATCTGCCTCTGTACAAATCCTGGCAACCCAGTGTTTTCCTGGATGCTGACCCCTGCAACACTCATGACCCATGGTTCTCTAACAAAGCCTCAGGTTTTACTGTTTGAAACAACAGCTTCAAGTTAATATGGTGCTACACCACCTGTCTCACAGATGGTACCCTGTATTTCTCATTCACTGGATCAAACCTTTTCAAGACACTTACTCACTTGTGGGTCATTCCAAGATCATTTTTCAACTGTGCCGTTGACAGAAGCAGGGTATATGACTACCCCAATTTCCAGCACACTCTGTAAAAATGCATCTCCATCCTTTTATCATAGATTTAAACTAGACACTTAGCTTTAAGAAAACAAACCTGACTGTTATTTCAGTCATTCTGGGAATAACTGTCAATATCTGCTGGGTTGTTGTGGTATCACTCCAGCCCCACACAGCTGCTCACTCACTTCCCCCATGTCAGGATGGGGGAGAGAATCGGAAGAGTGAAAGTGAGAAAACTGGCGGTTTGAGATAAAGACAGTTTAATAGGTAAAGCAAAAGCCATGCACACAAGCAAAGCAAAACAAGGAATTCGTTCACTGTTTCCCGTGGGCAGGCGGGTGTTCAGCCACCTCCAGGACAGCAGAGCTGCACCACATGTAACGGTTACTTGGGAAGACAAAATGCCATCACTTACAAACAAACAAACAAACACACACACACACCTTCCCCCCCCCCCCCCCCCCCCCCCTTCTTCCCCCAGCTTTATGTGCTGAGCATGATGTTCTATGGCGTGGAATATCCCTTGGGCCAGTTGGGCTCAGCTGTCCCAGCTGTGTTCCCTCTCAACTTCTTGCTGCCCCCCCCAAGGCTGCTCGCTGCTGGGGTGTGAGAGGCAGAAAGGCCTTGGCTCTGTGTGAGCTCTGCTCAGCAGGAACTACAACATCCCTCTGTTATCAACACTGTTTTCAACACTGAGTCCAAAGCACAGCCCCATACCAGCTACTATGAAGAAAATTAACTCCGCCCCAGCCAAAACCAGCATATGAGTTGAATAAGACGTATCAAAAAGGATGTAACCCATTGGAAGACACACTTCTCCCAATCAGGCCTAAACCCATAAAATTAAAACTTGTGAAACTGGTATCACAAATGTGTAACTCTAATTTTTAAAAATAATTAAGTGCAAGAGACATTGACCTCAAGGTTTATTTGTTTTAATTAAAGTATTTTCTGGTTTTAAAACTGAAAGTCAGTCTCCACATTCCTACGTCTCAGGACATAATACCATAACACATATGACTGATACGGTGTACATACTGTCAGCTTAAGTATCGAAAAGTTTAGCATCCGTTTGCTCCCAATATAATCGGATTAAACAGGCAGATATCATTTCTATTTCACAGCAGTAGAAAAAGGTGCCTGTCTACATCAAAAACAGCCTTGAGTAGCTATAACAGATCACTACAATTCAAACAGCCTATACAGATGTATACAGACTGTTCTAATAGGCTCTGGAACGAACACAGAAAATCAGGAACTTGCAATCAGCATCTGCTTCTTAGCATATTTTTTTTCCCCCACTGCCAGTGTCTCTCCTCTTTAGCCCCACCTTCCCCTCAGTAATTATAAGAAAGAAAACAGTCGTATTTTGGCAAGTATACCATTACACTCAAACGAGGCGTTAAAGCTCCTGCACTGCCCTCCTTCCAACTGCTATTAAAAAAAAAAAAAAGGTATTTTCACCCCCTTCCATTGCAGCGCAGTAGGTATCTGTAGGAAAGAAGGAACAGCAGCTACCCCAGACATTTCTGGCTCACCTTCAGCACTCCTCTCAAGGCTCTAAGTAAAGCAGCTGGCAGCGATGCCCACCACCTTCTCCCTGTTCCAAGAGTACAAAAATTACACAGAGTAACATACATCTGCACAATAAATATTTTCTCCTGAAGACAGAAATCAGTCATAAATGGTATTCAGGGAACAGACTGATGTGCAAAATTCAGAAATCTGCTAAAGCTGCCACTGAAAGGAGTGTAGTTGAAACAGTCACATTTTGGATAAAATGCCTAACAAAACAGAACCATTTCAAGTCCAGTGTCTCAGGTTGTCACAAGAATACAAATACTAACATATATATAAACAATACAATTCTATATTAACATTCTTCCACTATCGAAAACAACAGGTGCAGGGCTTCAAAGCACAGTGTCATGTAATTTTACAACACTTGTAATGTTACTAGGATGGTCCCTTTTTTGAGAATCTTTAATCACACCAGTATTCATGAGATACTGGCCAATGTTAACAGAGTACAAATTAAAATGCTAGCTCAAGAAAAGTATATATTGTCATATAAATAACAACGGTTTTGATTTTTACAGAATATGCTGTACAGCCACACTGTAAGATTACTAATTGTAGTAGGATGGAAGTAGTAAGTCATATTCATTGATAGGACAACTTATCACAGGATTAATTTACCACTACACTACAATACAACACCACAGGTTTATAATTTTTCCAATTACCTTGTTCGGTCAGCCCAAACAAATGTTTCATAATAGTCTGAAAATATTCAATGTACCTTACTTAACGCTAAAAAGAATGTTCTGCACTACATAGTATCTACCTCTGTGCTTCCAGGTGGAGGTTTTCCAAATTAGATGCCTGAATTAGAGCATATATATTCACGGTCTTAGTTTCAGATACAGCAAGCACTATGAACAATAGGAAAAGAGGAAAGCATATAACCATAATCATATAACACATAACTTTTTCAGCTTTGGTGGAGAACAAGCAAAGACAAGAAGCTAACAGGTGTTGACTATATGGAGCTAGTGAAGTTGTTCGAAAATCCATTGTCTAGATTCAGGAGATATTTCCAGGCAAATATTTCATTTAGTTATGAGTAACTTTAAATCAAGTCCCAAAAGCATGTTTTAATATTTGGCCCACCAATATTTCAGAGAAAGCAAAAACATTACAACTGTATCAAAATGATACAAAATATATCTAATCGTATTTGTTATAATACTATACTTTCCAAAAATAGTAATTCATATATCCAATCTTTTACCAATACTGTAGGCGTTCTGAGTGAAACAGAAAAATGTCTAGTTGACAACGTATTAAAGATTCCTTCTGATGCCCTCAAAAGGTGTTCCTGTCAAAAACCTCCTTTTAATTTTTTTAAATTAAGAATCCTGTGTTGTTCCTTGAATTAGGTTTCGAATCTTCTCAGCATCTTCTTCTATAGTTTTATTTTTAGGATCAATCTTGAGAGCTGCTTCATAATCCTGGAGACCTAATATAGATACATTAATAAGAATGTCAATCAATAATGCAAGAAAAACATCCTCTTCAGCAACTAACTGGAAATAACTGCTCTCTAGTCATAGACATAAAATACTGATCTTGAGTTTCGCTGTTGAGCAAGATGAAATCAGAATGATGTTAGGTTTAACTTTTGTCAGTAAATAAATTTGTATTTTGTTTACATTATTTTACAAACCATTTTAGTGGAAACATGGCTATGTAAACATTTCCAGGTATTGGAACATGAAAACAGAACTTCATTCACGTGTGTGTGTGCCTGTGTGCGTGCATGCATGAGGGGAGTGTTCAAACGTGTTCAGCAGAAGAGAGAAAAATTGAGTCACAGAATGAAAGTGCATGAAAACAAAACAAAAAAAAGACATGAACTGTGAATACTAGAGTTTGGCGGGGGGTGGGGGGGTGGGGGTGGGAGGAGGGGAGGCTGGAAAGCAAGCCATGAGTACAGGAAGTAAAATAAAATCTTGTTCTCTTTTTTCTAAGGTTTCCAAGTGCAAATAAAGCTGTAAGGGAATGACAAAGCGATTTATAGGTAGAAAAAGGTAAACAATGGGAAAAAGCTTAGTATTTCAACACTGCTGTTTTGAATATACTTCACTTTCTGTTATCGACTTCCACTTGCAAATTTGCCTTACAAAACTAAACTGATAGTCTTGGAGAACTCAGTAAGGACACTTAATTTAGGTATTTTCTTGATGAAACATTTTGCTCATCAATACAGGTTTCATACATCATGTCACAAAGATACATTTACTAAGCACTTCACAAGCAAATATTATAGAAATATTTTAGTTAGTTTGTTCTATAATTGGAAACACTGTAAATATAATCTCAAGACCAACAAAACATTGCTTCATGAAGAGCAAAATTAGCACAACCTAGTTTTATATCAGTTTGCATCCTACATCTGAATGCTTCCCAATGCAAATACCTCATCTCTGACCTTCCAATCATTCCTCACTAATACATGCCATGGCCACCAAGCTGCTATGGTCAATAGCTGGCCATTACATACGGAAAGACTGACCCAGCAGATCAAACAGAGGATATGCAACTTGCTAAAGCCTTTTCCTCAACGTAAAAACTAATTGATACTCTTTAATTTAAGGGTACAATTTATTTTCTGAAAACGTGTAAAGATTTTTCAAGTGCAATTGTAATTAGCCAGTAAATAAATAATAATAATAATAAATTAAGGAATATGGTATAAAGGTTCATAACAAAGAGACATAGATTGTTTGGCCTCCTTTGACATTCCTCCTGAAATAATAAAGGTGTGAGCATTCTCATTGAGCTAAACTGAATTACTGTCACGTCACCATAAATTCATGTGCATGTTTTCACAAAATCAAGGTCTCACCTTCAGTATATAATTGCAGCTGACAAAATGCTGTTCCACGTCTCACATACGCTTTCACTCGAGCATTCTCATTATCGGGAACAGGTGGTGTCAATAGTTCTAGCGCCTTTACAAATGAAAACACCCGGTATCTTTAGCGGTAAATTTTTCATTATAGTGTTTTTCTGATTTACACACACTTCTCTCACCTAATTACTATTATTATACAGCAACATAATAACTATTCAAATAGAAATAGAAAATAACTATTCAAATTTAACTATATGGCTTGTGAATCTATTCATCAAGATTTATATCTGTCACACCACATTTTGCTAAATACAGTTTCATTGCCATGGCTAAAAATGGACAAATACTGCAATAAATGTTTATTGCAGTCAAATAATGTATTCTGTCTTCATACACGATACTGCATACCATGCCACAAAAAAAAAGCAAACAAAAAAAAAAACAACCCAAAAAAACAAAACCCCAGCCCTATAAAAGCACCTGTGTTGTTGTAGTCACTAGAAAAAAACAAGTTTCAAGCCTCAAGTACTTACTAGTTCAAAGAATAATAATTATGGGAAAACTTTCTCCAGATTATTCAGGTGCCATTCAAGATCACTCCTCTCTCATTGCACAAATAACAGCTGCTAAAACATCCAGATGATACAGCCCTCCTTTAAAAATGTCTGGTTTGTTGAGTTTTGGTTGTTGGGGTTTTTTATTAAGGTATTTCTCATTACTACCACCCTTTTTTTTTAAGTTCCCACCAAACGAAGAACACCACAACATAATACAAAAGGTATCTGTATTTTCTTTCTTTTCAGTTCAAAGTTGTCTTTTTTTTTTCAAGTGTATATATTGCTGCAATATTTTACCTGTAAAGAAATGTGTACTGAGTCAACATACGGCCATTCATCCCAAACGTGTGGAAGCACGGTTTGGGGGGTTTTGTTGTTGGTTTGGTTTGGTTTAAATCTGTGAAAGTTCATTAATTAATCACTATCAAATTTTAATATTTCACCATGGCTTCATTATATCAATTCTGAACTTAAAAATTTTGAATTGCACTAGCGAGGCTTCACAGATCTGCTTGAAACAGAAGCATCACAGTAGTAAATCACAATCATATATAAGACGACAGTCTGAGAGCCCATATATTTATACCTTCGAGGAATCCTCAATAGCTTTATGCAAATTTCTCAGTTTAAGGTGGCAAGCAGCACGATTCAGGTACAGTAGGGGAAGCTTATTGTTTAGCCGCACTGCGAGGTTATACGCGTTTACAGCTGCAAGATAGTTGCCCGTTGCAAACATTTTGCTAAGTTTAAAACAAAAAGCAAAACATGCACTTTAAACAAGGTGATAAATCACAAAATAAATACCTACTTCTTGTTAACAATTTGTTTTCAAAAATTTGTGGTTTTAGCAGCTTCTCCTTGGAAATGGCCATTGATAGCTTTTTCTGAGAACAACACAGCTGAAGTTCAGTCAGACTTGATGCTGACAATATAGCATACAGACACACAATAAAAATAGTCACTGCTCAAAACCAATGAAGAACAGTAAGAGCTGGACATGTCCATGAGACACAGGACTAATTTTGAAAGCTGTATAAATATACCAATATTATTATCAAATTCCTGAAGCTGGTTTTAGACAGATGTTTAACCTCTCAATAAAAAGGAAAAATTAAAGGAAATCCACCCAGGTATAATATTGCACTGAATTAACTGTCCTCATAGAAGAATCGGCATTATGTGTTCACAATGATTTTGTCCATCATGAGCTTCAGCAATTGCATCTCATGACTTTATCAGATTCAAACACCATAAGACATCAATAAATTCTCTACTACACAGACATTCACCATCTGTGTCTAGTATAAATAGAAAATATCAAAACTAAACAATAGTCGCACACTATATAACTAACATTTCATTTTAAATACATCTTCAAATGGAATCTAACTTACTTTCCTTTGTCCTTTAACCAGTCTGGGTTCTTCTCCTCTTCTTTTAAATCTTCCAGTTCAGACAAATCAGCAGTCACTGTTCTTCGAGCTTCTGCTTGTTTACATAGCCACTGCAAATATACAACATGCAAGTATTATTTCTGAAGGAAACTTCAAATCCAAAAAAGGATTTTGCTTTCATCTGTTCACTCACTCCTATGAAAAGAATTCTATTTGCCACATATTTTGAACAGAGAAAAATATGAAATAATGTCACATTTGAAAAAGTTCCAAGTTCCCCCAATTATTTTATTACTATGTGAGAAGTAAGGTTACTGCACCCCTAACTATGTTTTTGTTTGCTCGCTTGTTTTGGAACTTCCAAATGCCTTTGTGTTCATTCAAAAGAACTTCAAAGTTCTGTAACTGTAAGCTTCTTTTTAAGAAGACAGAACTTAAAGAATCTTAAATATAAGAGTAAAGACATTTCAAATTTTGTACTTCGAGGAATTCAATCAATATTGCTGCCTTTTTTCTTCCCCTCTCCAAAAAAGGAACATGCTGTTTATTAATCTACACAATCACATTTGGTGAAAATAATTTTTATATAAAAGTGTTTCTTATAATTTTAATTTAAATAAGAACAGCCTTCCTTGGAAGTGAAGAATCTTGCACAGGTAAGTTTCCATATCACAGGTAACGTTTCTGTCAACTTACTGAATACACAGTAAATAATTCACCACCTTGGAAGACATAGAAGCATCATACCAAAACAGAGAATGATCCTCACCTCCTCCTCTTCTGCGACACGAGATTCTCGCAGAGCTGTAGGAAAAACTCGTGATGTAAAGTTGATTTTAATTGTAGCAGCAGATCGAGGAGCTGGTAACTGCTCTTCCTTTAAATCTTCTGAAAACATACTATAGGAACCATGACCTATGGAAAGAATTGGAGTACTGGAAATGAAAAACGAAGCAAAAGAGATTTTTCTGGTTTTCTACCAAAGTCCAAAGTACACCTAATACAGAAACTCTGCACATTTGAACTACACCTCTAACAGCTGGAGAAAGGTTTAGACTTGTTCTTTTGAAGAGTAAGTTCAAAAAATGTTTGTTCTTTCTGTATCATGACATCTATTTACTGGCTACATTATCTGTCACATATTACCTTAAACTCATCTTACACCGCTATCTCTGTCACTTACACAATTCTCCGACAGGGCAACTGCAAGACCTAAAAGTAACCTCATCAAAACATAGAAACAAAACAAAAATGAAATATTTCCTGTTGGTTTAGTTTCCTGAATTGGCTCTCTGTGTGGTCAAGATGTGGGATAGAGAGAGCAAAAGGAAACTATGCATTTCTGTGAAAACCGGCAGTTAGGTAAATTAGGGTAATATGAACTCCACCCTCAGAAAATCAGCATCACACTGTCAGAAAGGCTTTCTGGTTTGCTTTTCTAAAGCTTAGAACAAAACCCGTCCTCGTACTTCCAAGGACTTAAACAAGAGCTAAGAACTCACATGCTTTAGCTCAACAAATTGCGTGAAAATAAAGACACTAAAATAACTGCAAGGGAGAAGAATTAGTTCCTTATGGTAGAGACAAAGACAAATGATGAATTAGAAATATCTAGGAACAAAGTTACATCCACACTTTAAAGAGTGATAAAACACACTTCAATAATACAACCTCCAGTAGGTTTGAGTCCAGTCTTAGAAGTTCCTTCAGTAGGAATCCTAGCTTTGCTCATTTTCCCCTTTTTCCTCTCCTTTAACTGCTCTGCTTCTTGATGCAGTTCCCCTTCTTTTTGTACCCTCTTTTGTTTCTCAGCATCTCTTTGCTGTTTTTTCCATAACTCCAACTCCTTAGTAACCTTCCGACGCTCCTTTTCTTTCAGATCTTCAATTCTTTTTCTTTCTGCTTCTTCTAGCTGTTTGAATGCAACATGCAACATCTGATCATAACAACATGACTATGTAAAAGTTACCATTATTTTCCCAAGCAAAGCATCATGAAAGAAGCCTAAAAATTATTGGGAGAGTAAAGATTTCTGATTAGCTTTTAAAAGTCACATCAGGACCAATCAGAAATAAGTTTTACTTCTAAACAATGAAAATCCTAGCCATGTATCAACACAGATCTCTGGAATACACAGAAATGTAAAACATACAGCTTCATTTTAGTACATTATTTCTTATTTTTCCTCTTTGAGATTATTACATAGGCAGAATAGATACAACATCACTACTCAGAAAGTCACTAACTGCAGTTAATTTTGGTCCAAGTTGCATATGCAGTCTTAAAATTTCATTGTATACTTTAAAAAAATCTGTTTAAACACAAATGAAGTGACCAGACTTTTTACATACATAAAAATTTTGAAAATAAATACACATAAAATATACATAAAACACAGAATGACAGAGACACACACACACAAAAAGAAATGAACAGCAAGTCTGATAGAAAATATAACAATAAAATATAAGATTTTTTTTAAAAAAACAGTATTTTTGACAGTGCTAAATGACTAAATACTTGCATTGATGCAAGGCCAGAAAGGATTACAGTTTTGCCACATGACTGTAGTCTCCTTTTAACTGATAAAAATCTGAGTGCCTCACCGAAAATTTTCATTAGTATTACTAATGGAAAATGGCAACTTTTAAGTATTTTTTCTGTATCATTTTCATATTTGGTAATAAATGTGTTTTAAGTACAATTAAATAACAAGGTTCTCCACCACTGTAATAAAAATGAGTATTTTTCATATTTTTCAAGGTCCATTTAAGCAAGCAGCTGCCAGATTAGCTGGTAATTGTTTACCTGTACATGTGCTGTAGAGTCCTTTCTAACCTTACCTTCATTGTGGCCTCCAAAGCATATTTTTTGTGTTCCTGTTTTGCAACTTTTTTTGCTTCTGCCTCCTCTTTTGCCTTTTCATGAGCTTTTAGAACAGCATTCTCTCTCAGATATTGCAGTTTCTCCTTGTCAGCTTAAAAAAAAAATAATTATTTTAGTGATTTAGGCGTGAATGTCTGCCGTTACACACCATATTCATAAAAATAGGATTCCTTTAGCTACTTAGTCTAGGAAAACACAACACAGTTCAAATTCCACAAGCTTTTCTCTAAAAAAGAAAAACTCAGATTTGCTCACACACACAATGTAAGTTTTACAAAAAAATTCTTTTTGTTTTGTGCACATTAGAGCCAGTAGATGTTGTGCCTGTTTTCATACGCTTTCTATTTTTAAAATGAAGAACAATGTTTAACTTCGCAGATATCTAGCAGCAGAAATTTCACATTGCTCATTATAGCTTGCAAAGTTTTTTCACAGTTTGTGTTTCTTAACACTCAGTCTAATTTTCACATTAAGGAACTTACCATTTACTAGAGTTAGGGAATCCCACATGGCCACTTCTTTTTTATACAAAGTGAAGAAAATGATTCCATTTCCAATCTTTGCTGTGCTATTTGTGTCATCAATAGGAGCATATAAAACGGCTTCAAATAAGAAAGGAGGGATGCTTACCTATAAAAAGATAATTAATTTGAACCAATATTAAAAAGATTGAATTGAATCTCACATATTCAAAATACTCAGTACAAGCATACAGCAAACCTCAAGAAACATGTGCTATTGACAAAACGGATTTGCTTGGTATGCAGTAGGGAGGTTATGCATGTTGTGAGACCAGATAAAAAAGATTGAAAAAGTTGGTTCAGCACTGCAACAGAAGCCGTGGACCTCAAATTTAGGATTATTATTCATAGTATAAGCAGAGTGTCTAATTCAGGCCATTTACAAGAGAAAAGGCAGCTAGCACCTATTGAGTAGCATTATTAATATGGAGGAGAATCAACAGTGGCAAAGGCATTATCTCTAGTGGGACAGGTACGTAACAGCCTGCAGCATACAAAAAGAGATTGTAGCGTAACTGTTACAAAATATTATACGCTTAACGTCACGGCGTATGAAGCGTGTGCTTTTTAACAGAGCCATAAAGTAACTCCGAGCCACAGGCCCGCGGGCGCGGCACATCCCACGGCAGGGCCCGCACGCCGTGCTGCGCGGCCGCCCACCTTCAGGTACTGCTCGGTGCAGAAGATGTTGGCGGCGGTGACCCGGGCGCCGCGCAAGGGCAGCGAGAGGTACACGGCGGAGGCGGTCTGCCGCCAGCTGTACTCCCGCAGCCACACGGGCATGGCGGCCCCGTCGCTACGGCCGCGCCGCCGCCGTTGCTAGGGGCAGAAGAGCTTCCGGTGCTCTTCGAGGCCACTTCCGGCCCGCCGCACCGCCCCCGGAAGCTGCTGGCAGGGCCCACCCGCGGCTTTCGGCGGCGCCGGCCCGCGGGGGGCGGCGGGGCCGGGGAGTGCCCCGGGGACCTCCCGCCGCTCCCCTGGAGCACGGCGGCAGTCGCGGAAGGGCGGCGGCCCCGGGAGCCGGCGGCAGCCCCAGCGAAGAGCGCCCCGCCGCAGCTGGCCCGCCCGCCGAACGGCGGCACAGGGTGACCGCGGCCCGCTGCGAGCCGGCGCGGCCCGGACCGCCCGCCCCCGGGGTGCCGCCTGCGGTCGCTCTTCGCCGCGCACCGCAGGGCGCACGGTAACGGCGCAGGCCGCTCGGTGATGAGCTGGCGGCCCGCCGACCGGCACGGCAAGGGCAAGGCGCTCCTGGTCTGCATCACTCCCACCTACACACGGCGGGAAGGAATGCGGCTCCGATTATCCAAATACATTTCCATAAAGAGAGACAACTATTACTTTGAGAATCTCTGATAAAAACTATTACATCTGAGGACTGATTTAGCAGGACGCTGAAACTTCCAGATGTCCTCCAAAAATAGGTCATACTGGCAGCTCCGTGCTAGTGCCTCGCAATATTGTCTTATTTCGCTGTCTTTGCCAAACACCCGGGAGGGAGCTTGCACATTGTTGCTCAACTTTCCTCAAACAAACAGTAACACTGTATCTGCCAAAATAAAGTCTAGCTTATAGAAAGCAACTGCTGCTGGGGAACATGGGTTGAAAGGCAAGCCAAACACATTTGGATAAACATTCAAGTATGTTTAAGTTCCTCAAAAGTATACAATTACTTAGAACTATTTGGAAAAGATCCAGAATCAAGGAGTCTACTCTCCCCCGTTTTCTTTCTTTTAAAATATGATGAAGAAAAATTGAGTTAAACATTGCACACATTAGCTAAGATTTCGTATGTATATCACTGAAGATTTAATTTTTATATTCTATTACATATATCCCAAAGCAATGTTCAAATGATAGTGGTTACTATTTAGTTATATATATATATGTGTATAAAAGTAGATCTCACAGAGGTTTCAAACTTTTTTTCAGAGCAAGAAATCCATTGCAACGGATATTATTCCTGGGTTGTTCTTCACCTTCAGTCACTCACATCAATATCATCTGGATGAATGCTTGCACAGAATGGAATCTGAGTACTGAATTATATTCCTCATTCCAAGAGCATTCAAAAGTACAAGAGGAAAGAGATTTAATTGAAAGTCAAAATGACTTACTTTAGGTCTTTTTGGCATGTGATTTTTTTTTTTAAACCTTGCATGACACATTTTCAGACTTACAGCAGGACCTGCACCATGGCATAAGGAGCCTTGCTGTCAGCTGCAGTGGCAAAAGAGACTTCTGTAGTTTATAGTTCTGAGCCTAGACTTACACCATGATGTCTCCATAAACAGACTGCTATCAGTCTAAGAAACTGTAAGATAAAATTAATAAGTAAATATAAGATGAGGAAAGATTCCCCGTTACCTTTATTTAATATCTCTTAGTTGTCTGTATTGCAAGACAAACTTCAGGCAAGCGCAGACAATGATGAAACAAGGAAGTTCTAAACGCCCCTTCTGTGCCATTCATTTTTTATAGACCAGTCCTCAAACTACAGCCCGCAGGCCAGATACGGCCCCCCAGGGTCCTCAATCCGGCCCCTGGTATTTACAGACCCCCCCACCCCACCCACCCCCACCCCCCCGCCGGGGGTTGGGGGGGGGAAACCAAGCAGCCGCAGATGACTGCCTGCCACTTCACCCACGCGCTGGCCCCCTGGTTAAAAAGTTTGAGGACCACTGTTATAGACCATTCTCCACTCTAAGAGATGTTATTTTTTCCTAGAAAGATTCTTACCTCACTTACACTCCTTTTACATACCCTTATCTTCCTTGCTCACCTCCAAAGCTTTCACAGTTCTACTATATTGAAAATGGAAAGGCTAAAACTGCACATAGTGGTCAAAATCCTATTTGCCTGCTTCCTAGATGAAGTAACGAAGAGTTGGTAGTTGGAGGGGATAGTGTTTTGTTTTGTTGTAAATCAGGGTGTTCCAATAGCAGCATTGGCTAAAATGACTATAATGTAACAGTAACTCAAAATCTCCTACCACTCCAGAAGGCAGCTGTAGTCATCCAGAGTGTATCCTTCAGTTTTGGAGAGTTCATTCATGGAAAACAGAAGTCTTAAGAGATGTGGAGTGCTGGTCTTCCACCTTGGTCATCCAGGTGTCATTTTTAGTTTAATCACAGAGAATATACTGAAATGAAGCAGCTTTTTATTTATTCCTGCCAGAAAGAACATGCTATGTATACACACTTTACAAGACAGGACATAGTTATGGTTACCTGGATTTGGTGTTTTGAATTTACACAAAATAGCTCCAGTACATTAATAAAAAAGTCTATTACTTAAAAACTAGATCTCCAATGCAAAGCTATGTATTTCACTCATAGAAGACACAGTAAATGTCACTAACATTTCTAAGTCAAAGCAGCAGATTTAGCTGCAGAAGGACACAAAAGGGACTGAGCAAGGTCTTGGATCAACCTTTAAAGTCTTGTATTGATGTGTATCTGCAGAAACATCACCTATGTCACACACATTTCACACTGCCAGCTTACTTGGACAAATGAGTGAGTTCTCACTATGACACTTGCAAAATAAACCAGAAGAGAGGTCCATTCAGGATCCTTCTTCTGTTGGCACCAACTTACAAGTCAAAAGTGCAAGAAACTTTGTAGTGAAGGGAGATAAATTTTTCCCTGGAAAACTTTATACTTAAATTCCTATCTCCTGTGCTACAAAGGATGGAGATTTATATTCCAGTCAGATCTTATTAATATTACTAATACTCTGGAACTTCCAGTTGCAAATACATACATACATCTCTTCCAGTGATTATTTCACTTCTAATGACTCTAGCTTCAGAGGCTTTAACGGGGGGTGTGGGGTGTGAGGAATCCCTTAAATATCTTACATTTTCTTGTCTTTAATAAATAACCTTTTTTTCTCCCCCATCCTTTCTAAATCCTCTCTCATTTCTCTCATCCCTCCATATTTTCTAAGAACATTTTATGAGATGCTGTTGGAAGAAGGGTTCACTGGAGTCAAGAAGACGCTCAATATGAGTTATGCATCTTGCTCAACTTTATTAGTTTCTAACACTACTTATATAGAACCGATACACATGCGTATTCGTAAAGCAGAAATATAATCGGTTAGTAGTCTCTAAACACGGGCGGCTCTCACACCCCTAATTATCATGACTAAAATAAGCATTCTATCCATGTGGCTAATTGTGTTGCTGTGCTTCAGCCTTGTAGTTTGTTACTCCCTATTTTCCCATACCGGTCCCTATCTTTCTTGGCCCTGCACCTGCTTTCCCAGCAGCTGTAGCTTGTTACAGCCACGGCCGGTTGGCACAACATAATTACTTGGTCTCAGGATTCAAGAACAGCTCAAGGCTACCTTTCTTGTTAACTTCAGCACAGCAACTTCAGTACAATTCTGATTACAGGCCTATTCTAATACCAGGCCTGGATTGTGCAGATCTTCAGAGATTCTAAGGCCACGCTTCTGCAGCCATTCTTCTACAAGATGCTATTTATTCCAATGAACTGTTTGGCATGTGTGGTTTGGGACCACCCATATCAGCTGCCTTTAAGAATTATTAGTAAGGTACAGATTTGGTATGTGTTAGTTGTGGTATTTTAACAAACAGGAATAGCTTAGTAATAATTTTATTAATTAGTATAAATCATTCTTTGCATAATCTCTTCCCAAGTGCAGAGAATTCTAAAAAAAATATATCTGTTTAGCCAAATAGTGCCTGAGCCTTCCCTCCCATCCTGTAAGAAAGAAATGGGGTCTATTGTGCAAGAATTCTTCTAATCTGCTTTGGAGTTACTTCAGTTTAATGCCTTTAAAGAACAGCGGACCTCTCCAAAAGAGGCAGGAGCTGCCTTTTCTGATCAATACAACCTCATACCGTTTCTTGTGAGATTATGCCTAATCCAAATGCATTCTCACAGACAAAATATTAGAAGAGCTAATCTAGACATTACATGATTAATAGGCAACTTCCCCGCAAAAGTTATCTTTATTTTAAAAGAAACTGAAAACAGACAGAAAGCAAGTTACATACAGTGCTGGACAAAATCTACCATATACATTTTCCAAGAACGCTTGAATCAGATTCTGATACATGTTCTTCTAGAAGGTAAAATATCACATCATTATTAACAAAAAAATTAAATGTTGACAATCTTAATCATTTATTTTGCATTGTTTGGATGGCAGTAGATGGGTAACTTGCCTTTTTCAACTCATCTTTAACACTGAAAGGAGAATGTGGACAACAAAATTTCAAGTCAGAAGGCCTTAAAATATACAGTGTCTGCTCTAAAGGCCATAAACAAAAGCTTAGAGAAGAGACAGTCTGTTAAGTAAAAATCCTTCAACAACTCCATATTATTTCACATTTCAGAAAAAACAATTAAGGAAAGAAAAAAAAAAGAAAAAGGAAGAAGAAATATAAAATATATTAAAAGCTTGCCCTCCATAAGTTATATGGAAGTTCAGGTTTAGATCATCCTTTCTGTGTCTAGGATTTGAGTGTCTTTGAGCGTCTAGGAATAGACACAACACCTCTCATGACTCCAATCGCAAACTGTCTCCAATACAGCAATTCCTGAATTACAGTGCACAAACCTCCGAGTAAAAAGGTGGGGTTGGATCAAAAATTATTTTGCGACAGTTTATTTGAACATGAAAAGGAAAATTAATCATGTATGGCAAACACTTTAACAATAGGTATTCCCTACGATGTTGGGATAAAACATTTCTGAACCAGGAGACTAAGGGTGACTGAATACTTCAAGCTACAGTCAACACCTCCAAGGGGCTGAACACTGTTCAAAATTAATTACCTCAGAACTGATGACACACAACACTAGGGCACTAAAGCGACCCTTTACTCCCATATAAAGTATAAGCCAACAAGAAATCAGAGGAGTTCCATACAAAGAAGTTAATGTGCATAACTGAAGATGTAGTGTAGGATAGTTATATTGCCTTAAGATTTCCACTAAGTACACTTAATTTTCCAATTTTAAGGAAGAGCCTATTCTAATATAGAAAGCTTCAGACAAAACTTTGTAATTGCAGAATAGCTTTAAAATACACCCAGTTCTACAGCCTCCTGCATATATCTGATAACATTCAACAGATAAAAAAAATGAAGTTTTGTAAACCAAGTAAAGAGTGTTAGAATAGAATTTTCACACCTATGAGCTTATTACCAAATGTTCACCCATTTGTCAGTGGATAATATTAAGAAATTCATACTAACAGTTATGGCAACAAGATGACAATGCACAGAAGTGCTGCGTGTTCTGAAAGGTAGTCAGTTTTAATTACCATGAATTGCTACCATCTATCATACCTCATTCTATGCAAGATACCACACCAGCTACCAATCCATAAACAATAATGTTTCACATACTTCATAGAGTAGCTTAAAACACATCGTGATATGAAATAATTTGTATTACATAGTAATTTAATCCCTGGCCACAGGGTTAACGTTGGACAAAGTCTGGAAACTTTTTTCCAATTTGAATTACGTACAGTAACTTTGCCACACACCACAGCACTAATGCATGTATTACTTCAGACATGCTCTAATTTAAAATCGAAACAAAAAAGTTGTTGCAAAAATACATGTCACCAATGTGGAACACATTCAAGATTGTATAAAAAGTACTGAACTGATATCCCAAAACAGGTATATTTAAGCAGTACATAAGGAAAGATTAGTTTTAATATGAAACAATCATTTAAGTCACATACAACATGATAAGAAGCATGACTTCCTTTTTTAAAAATGTTACACCAATACTTTTACTGCCAGGCAATGTTTATTTATAAAATGAAAGGGACATATTTAACGCAGATGTGTCATCGTATTAAGTTGGAATAAAGACAAATGTTAAAAAAGTGCTACATTTGAACACCATTGATTTTGTAAAAATCTCAAACCATAAAAAGCATTTCAGTTGCAAATATCATAGGCTCCGAACTGCAAACACTCCGAAATGGTCTCGGCTGCATGCATGCAGTTCCCCTGACTGCGTTAATCCTCCCACACTTCAAGTTAAGCCTGAAAAATGAGATTACAAAACTGGTTCTTAGATGAAAAACTTCAGAGGTCACAAAGTATATTCTTCTTTGAGCAGCCCCCAAAATTATATTTTTGTTTTGAATAGAGCAAACTTTACTACTTTCTCTAGCCTCTGTCACCTCTAATAATAGCTAAGTCTCTAAACACCCTTGGGAAGTGTTAGTCTGATCTTCTGAAAGAAGAGATTGAGGCATAAACAGTTAGCCTGCCTGTCTCAAATTATAGAAGGGATCAGTAAAACAGACAGAAACAGAATTTTTGATATCTACCCTCTAGCCTATATGCAGCACTGTCACTTAACCTGACACCAATAAAACAAGTTATTTTAAAGAGCAAAATACATATTTTCTCATTCAAAACTGGTCTCTGGCAAAACCCTAAGTATTAAGGACAGTTCAATCTAGTTTATACCTATTTATTTCAGCCTAGGGGGGAAAAAGGAAAAGAAAAGAAAAAAACCAAACCATTTTGGGTTATATAGGCTGCGTTTCTGACCATGGCAAGGAGCTATTTTAAAAGGACACAGGCATTTCCCATAAAAATGTCAAGGTTTGTAAGATTTACAAAATCTTTGTGATATTTTTGGTGTGCAGCACCAGTACAGTCTAAATCACTAGTCATGAAAGAAGCACATGATAGTTCAATACAAATCGTTTCATGTAGAGTATTACAAAAAAACCTCACCTATTCTAATCAGCCCTCCCTCCCACCCACCCTTCTATAACTAATTTCTAATTCTAACCAGCTGACATTTTCCTAGTACCTTACTAACAAAACATGATTGTTGTTTTTCCTGTGCATACTTGAACTACTAACTAGTCAATACATGCAGAGAAAAACAAAGTATAACTCCCTCTCTCTAGATAAAGAGTCCAGATATGCCAAGAGTATATCAGTAGGGCAAGCATATTGGCTGGATGACTTTTGGAGATCCTAATCAGTCCTATCTCTACAATCAGTGTGATAACAAGTTTGGTGTTGTTGGGGTTTTTTTTACTACTATTTTATACAACTGGCATTTGCTAATGCCTTGAATTTGCAGGTTAACAAACACAGAAAATTTACCGGGTTACAAACCCAACATGGTACCAGTTTAGAAAAACTGAAATAAATCATCACAAATACACAATTTAAGGCCTTATAAAATGATACTCCAGTTGATTTCAAGTTTGTAAGAACACTATATTTAAATTCTAATGTCTTGCTAGCTAATGCAGAAAACACTTGCCTAACTTTGTGTAGGGTTGAGGAAAAGATTAAGAAATACATGGCTATTTTAAATACAATGTCTGCTCCAAAACAACTGTTAAAACATTACTTGGACTTCTGAGAACATCTTCTCACAACAGGAATGAGGTGTGGGAAAGGTATCGTGAACAGCACGCTTGGGTAACAACGTCATCATTGGAGCTTCTGTTGAATTTTCACTGAGCAAGAATTTTTATTTCATTTACACTGCAGTAGGTCTCAACCAGCTCCACTACCACCACAGTGCAAATCATTGCAGAGATGAAATTGATTCCCAGAGGAACAAATCTATCTAGACAAGGTTTGGTTTAATTTCTACTGTAGATACCAAAAGCAAATTCTAACAGCCAGTCAGTCATTAGGAAAACTACTGAAGAATAACTCTCTCTAACAGAGGTTGTTGCTTGGTTGGGGTTTTTTTGTTGTTTGCTTTTAAATATCACACCTCTAAGAAAACAAGATTAAGTTTAGTATCTGTATTAACTAAAGCAAACAGTGATGAAAACAGAAGCCCTGGATCTGCCTTACACTTTCTTCACATCTCCACACAGGAAATCCTCAAGATATGAATTGTGACATTTTAGACATTATTTCCTTTTTCCTGATGAGAGGCAATACAAAGAAGGAGGGCAATACTGCACTTCTCCAGTAAAAGAGCATATGAAACTTTTCACTTTTAAAATAAAACAAGGACAGTCATGTAGATCTGCACAGTATCTTCCAGGAAAAGTACCACAGTAGAGTCCATTTAAAATCAAACACAATGGTGAACTAGCAAACAGGTCTTACTTTTCACTCATTAGTGTAGCTTACCATACAAACTACCTTTTTATATAGATGACTGTATTTATATAGGCTCCTACATCACTTGTCACCACAGACCTGAACAATTGATCACATTAGGGAAAGTGACTAGTACCTGTAGTGCTTGACATATGATTTAATTGTTGCCTGTTTAAAAACGAAAAGTTTCCAGCACAGTGGTATCACAGGCAAGGTCTGTTATGACAGTGCCACATTTTATTAAGTTAAACCAACACTTCTCTCTACAGAAACACTCATTTTCAGTTGTGTTTGCAACTTTATCACACTGCTAAGGCTGAGGTCTTCAAAGCTTGATGTTTCCCCACATTAAAAAAAAAAAGGAGAGGGCTTTGAGATCAAGAGTAAGATCAAATTACCCATATTAAAATAAAATTCTTAGCATCACATGTGGAGCTCTAGTGCCATTCATACTTGTCAACAGGATATCAAGTTTAGCAAAGAAGCTAAATTTCTGATTACTTGCTTCTGATGTGAGCTAAACTCACCTGATGCGAAAGCTAGTTTTCTTCACCCTAGATGTCCCACCCCCTCACTAACAGACTGGCTGACGCAGTGGTGGGAATTCAGTTTTAAGACTTCGCTGGCCAAATTATCTTGCAACTCAGAGCCTGTGCTGAGCACACTCCGTTGCTCTGCGTGCTCCTTCATGCCAGGTGGACTGTCTAAGCTCAGGATGACTGAGCAGGCTCTCGTTGAAAGCCCCAGGAGACAGGCAGAACTTTGCCTGCACTGGTCCAGTCACAGTTCGCAGGCAGCACCGAGGTGGGAGGCTGGAACCATCAATGAGAAACGATGAGAGAGAGGTGCATGACTGCACAACCGTGACAGATGCAGAGACTGTATCCTAAAGTATGTGTTTAAGATAAATGAATTAAGGTTACATATGCAACCCTAGTTTTGGTATTCTCTAGATTTAAAGCACTGGACTTCACAAACTTGAAGTGTTCTTTTTCCAATGTAATCATATTTTGTAACTATTTCCAAATACTGCAAGACCTAGCAAGAGTCTCCAGCAAGTATGTGCTGAGAAGTCAAACGAGATCATTGCCTTTTCAAGGAAATATAAATGCATAAGAGTTTAGTGTGTTTCATTGTGTTACTAAGCATGAAGTCATCTATTTGTGAATAGTGTGTTAATGCTTTACTTCAAAAATAGGAAAAAGCATACACAAAATTCTCTGTATTTATCCTAAAATAAAAACTATTAGCACTGCACATTCCTCCACATCATCTCCACTATATTCAAAGAAAGGATAGCAAGAACATCAGTAATGGACATTCAACATAATGAGTACTTGCAAATATAGTACCATTAAATCCGAGCACTAAATGCTAGTGTTAACACATTAACACTAGCAAATTAGGGGCTATTCATACAGCCACATTTTTGCCTTCAATAAAATTGGCAATGCACATCCTACTTCTGATCAGTTGTCAGTTATGTTTTACAGTTTTAATCAGAAACAAAAAAATATTCCATCCTGCAAAACATTAGCACACATAAAACTAAGAGTACAAAAGATGAGACGGAAGTTTATGAATTAAAACAGACTAGGGAAAAAAAGATTACAGCAATCAAACACAACTGATTGTCTGCAGAAAGTGAAGTACCCAATTTGTAACCAAATCTTCATAGCAAGTATTTCAATCACTACCACCAATTGACGTTGTTAGCCATCCGTATTCAACACAGGTGGTCCTGCAGTCTCTCTTGTACGCATTAACTGGACATCTTTGTCAGCCATGCAAGTATCACAACCCCAAACGGCTGACGCTTCTGCTGTAAGAAGGCCATAAGCTGACTCAGTCATGCCTGTACAGATCCGATGAAACCATTTTTGGCAAGAGGCTTCACACAGGATGGCATCCTGGTCATCATTAACTTCATGTGTACAAATTCCACATGGATAGACGGGTTCAGAGGACGAGTGACCGTGACGACTGGGATGAAGGGGTGTTTTGCTGCTCTTTTCAGAGTTGCATCCTTCAGCAGTACCTCGAGACTGTCGGGACTTACTCTGAGTCCCATTTGAATGGCCAGCGTTAGTGTTATCAGCATTATTCGAATGGCTATTATCCTGATTTACCACGTTGTTGTTTCGAGTAACATTTTTTAGGTCACTGTTACCTTGACTCACAATGTCCTCTGTCCTGTGATGATGCTGATGAGCAGCAGTGTTCTGGCTGGCTGCTTTGCTTGCACCTTGACTAAAGTCTTGCTTTTGTGCTGATGATTTTGTCTGGTTGTATGTGTTTGGTGGAGGAACAAAAGAATGGTTTGACTCTAGCTGCGAATTTGGGAAATTCGGATTGTTTCCAGGACCAAAGTTAGATGGCACGTCAGGATGAGGTATCTGACCAGAATGGCCAAAGTTCTCACCAGGATTAGGTCTGAAATGCTGACCAGGCATATTGACATTTTGATTTATCTGAACACCACTATAAGGTGGTTGATTCCCAAAACTTGGGTTATCATGGGGACTGAAGCTGAAAGAGTGGGGTCGACTAAAACCCATTCCCACTGGGTTTTGAGGAAGGGGATGTGGTTGGTTTCTGAGGGAGTAAGAACCACCATATGGCGAGGACACTCTGGGCAGCATATGAGGTGGCATTCTGAAAGTGTTATAGCCTCCAAAGCCAGGATAACCAGGATTACTAAAATATGGATTTCCTGAAGGAAGTGGTTTATAAGACACAGTATTATAGTTGTCATCAAACGGATTTGCAGCTACAAGGTGGTCAGAGCTTGGATTCGGTGGTGGAGCATATTCAGATGGAGGAGGAAATGATGAGCCCTAAAAATATTTTAAATACAACATTTAAATTAGTTTTAGTATTTCCCTGCAAGACAGACCAGCCACGAAGTTCCTGGATTAGCAGCACTACTGCTAAAAGAACTGTTCAGCTGTTGCATAAAGCTCACCCACTGTACCCTGCCAGGCTGTCTGAAATTTCAGTACAGAGGTGAGAGAGGAGTTTGGGCTCTGGATAACATGGTGATTTATAGTAATCTGTGTTTTAAAAATTGTGCAGTTGCACAACCATGCTTCTGAAAATACTAGTTGATATGTGACTTCTATTTCTTAATCTTTTACATCATAAAAGCAACAATACAGAAAGCCACGTGCCACTTAAACACATGCATAAAATATTTCCAAATGTTGAAGAGCAGATTCGAAGCATTTCCTTAGTTTCATTTTGGGTTCACTTAACTGAATATACATCTGTTAAGACACCCCACTTCTATGAGGATATATAAACCTAATGTTACTATAACCCTAAAAAAAGGTATACAGAATATAGGTCTCTGCATATAGGAATTTTCTATATTCTGTGTACCAAACAGAGGTGTCCCTTATGAGCATGCAGTGATTGTGGATAGCCTGCAAAGCATAGTCAGTAGGTATAAAATACAGGGATTTCTGGTTACAGAGAAAAGTAAAATCAAGTCTTTAATGGAGCCCAGAGGCTGTTGAAATGTCATCAGAGTGGCTATACAATTGAATTGCATTCTAGACTAGCCTGTGGGGAACATCTGCCTAGTTCACCCTCATGCTAACTGTGCTCACAGAAAGCATTTTGCATTTTCTCCTAAATACTAAGAAACTTTTTTTTTTTTTGCCCCCCCCCCAAAAAAAAAACAAACCCTCCTGCTGTGCCACAAAACTTGAACCCGGTAAGAAAAGAGAGGAAACTAATCTTCGTGCCCTCTACAGTTATCACCATTTCAGAACACAAGGAAAGCTCTACCAAGAAGGAGGCCCAATCTCTTTAAATTAACTGAATATTTCTCAGAGCAGGTTTCACCATGACTACTTTAAAACAAAACAAAAATTAAGACAGCAAATCCACATCTCAATGGAATCTGGATAGGCCTAACAGAAAGAAACTGTGTGACCTACATAAATAAAATTACTCTCGCTAGGCAGTACCAAATTAACAGATACTCTCACTCGAAGCTGAATGAACACAACAAAGGACAATTCTGCATTACAGATATCTAATTGCTTTACATGTTTTGTATTCAGGCTTCCTTTCCTGGAAACAGAAACTGTATAGAAATGCCAAATTGCAAGGATTCACTGGAAAGGAGCCGAACCTGCCTCATAGCATTTGCTTGAAAATCACTTGGGGAATATGCCAAGAGTTTGGTCAAAGCATTAACAAACTGTACTGATCCATTAGCCCACAAACCTACACATATCGGAATGAAGGTAAGAAGAAAAGTAGTCTCATGGCAACTACTCATGCTATACAGAATTCTACCAAGGGCTACAAAGTCATTAAAAGAAAGCCTGTTTCAGAATCAAATCCATATGGGTAAAATACAAGTTGTGGCAGTCTCACTGTGCTCCTCTCTTTATAGGTCTTTGGCAACCTACAGAGATTAAAATAACTGCAGTGAGAATAACTAGTATTATGAAGATTTCAGCTTCACAATGCAACTAAAATATTTTATATGGTACTGCTATTTGTGAGAACAGACTGATATTCTGAACAACACAAGCTAGTCATACCAGCAAACATGACTGCACTATTTATTAAGAAAGTAAAAGAACCAGAGGGAATTTACCTGTGCATTTGCTTTGCGCTTTTTCTTATCAGGGCTTCCAAGTTGTACTCCTGGTCCTCCTAACCCATCCAATCCACTGTCACCACCTACAAAATTTCAATCAGTGCAATACAGCATTAGGTTTCTTACAGACAGTATTTTAAATTTGCCTCTGCCTGTCATAGCAACAGATACCTGTTATAAATACTGAGCTTGCATTAATTCTGGTGCCTTACATTGCAAGTCCTTAAGGAGCAAACACCTGGAGGTAAAAGTTTGCATACCTCATATACAGCTATCTCACTCTATTACCACTCTAACATCCAATTCATGCTCATTACAGTTGGAATAAACATTTCCATTTATTTTATGTTTATCTGTCCCTTGGTACTTAATGTCTCCGCTTCACCAGTAAGAAGTATTTCTTGTTTGCATAACACATAAAACTTTCAAAAGAACTGCTTAAAACCATGCCAAAGATTCACCTCCTATTTAACTTACACAGACACAGCATTTATCAAACTCACTGTACCAATATACAACAGCATGTTACAATACACCATGAAGGAAAAAAGCAAACAGCAGTAGATCAGTGTCGAAAACCACTGAAAACCTGCCATGTTGTTTAGACAGATCTCCAGTTTGTCAGATGTAAATTTCACTAAATGCAAGACTTCATCAGACAAAACGCATAGCTGTGGTGCTTAGAGGGATGGTTTAGCGGTGGACTTGGCAGTTCTGGGTTAACAGTTGGACTTGATCTTAAAGGTCTTTTCCAGATTAAATGATACTATGATTCTACAAAAAAGAAACCTGCCAAAAATGACAGGGACTCCGGGCAAACCCACCCTACTCTGCAGAAACCTCAGAGAATAATAATCACTTTAGGGTGATAACAAGAGCGACACGTGTTGAGATACTAGCATTAAGAGACTGTCTGTTAATCCATTTTTTCCCCAGGCCTGTTAAGATAATATCTTATTTTCTCTTTAAAACATAAACATAAATAGTAACAGTATAGAACAGTAAGAAGGGCAATGCAACTTAAAAAATTTACTGTTACTTGTTTAAAACTCTTACTCAGAGTACAAGTCAAACTTTATCAAGATGCAAGCATACAGCTGAACACACGGGTTCGTCTTTATTACCAAAGGCAACCTGAAGATAACTGTGAATTATCAACAGTATTATGCAAAGAAGCACAATGTATGACATTACACTGCTCTATGTTAGACAAGTATTCCCAGCAGAGAGCTAAACCAGCTTTAGGACTATTCAATAAAGTAACATAAAATCTCTTCTCACAGGGAAGAAGTAGACTTACTATACACAGATCAAAGGAGGCCTGACAAATTTTCACTCCTAGCACTTGCTTCCCCCCCGCCACTCCTTTTTAGAGGTTTCAGAAATTTACCAGTCCTACCTCAAGCAAGAAACCAGTTCTGCCTCTGCTTTAATAAGTTCCTTTTGGCTTTGGCTGTCACTGTTGAAATTTAATTTCATTTTTCATTATATGGAAGGAAGATATGTGGTCATCCCAAATCAATACCTATCAAATTGTAGGTCTGAATTTCAAAGACTAGGTCATGAAGTCACGATCAAGTTCTCAGATAAACTCATGCTTGAGCATAGCACATCACGGTATAACCTACCACCAGAGTAACTAGGGATTGCTCTTCAAAAAAAAAAAAGGGTCCTTTTTGCCTTGATTTAGGATATAAAATCCTGCATATACTTAGTGCGCTATGAGGCGCTGCCCCTGCATTAACTGTAGATACTAAATAATGACAGCATAAAGTTTTACATAAAGAATGATGACAAACCTCTTTTAAATTCCTACTCTATAAATCATCTTCTTGATAAACTATTTGTTCAAAATTGTCCCTGCATTTCACATTAGCTTCTTCTCCTGCATTCCTATATGTTTATCATAAATCCAGTGGGAGATTGTACCGTGAACACCATTCCTCACAACTGCATAAAACATACTCTTGTTCATGGTCCTGTACTCTTAATACATAAATGACATTAACCATTGATAGCAAAATATTACCAATATCCACATTTCATAATAAATCAAACAACTGGCAGCACAGACATGAGTAAATCTGTGATCAAGTAGAACACTGAGGATCATATGCAAGTGCTGTTTTACAGTAGTGTAAGTTAAAACTCCACTAAATTATATATAAATTCCCTCTCTGGGATATCATTCTTCAAAAACATAAGCAAATGAAGATTAGAATCCCAGTGACAAGTTCCACCAATTTCTACATGAACTACTTTACACGGGTGAAGCCATTCATATGCCTAGATTTATAGAAAGTCCTAGGAACAAAGCTTTGTATTTTCAGTTCTTGCCGTGTGAGGCCAATGATTTAATTTAGCCTTAAAAATGTATATTTTCCCTGTGGATTTTATAATGATTTAATTTTTACATAAAAGGAAACAGAATGTTAGTCCTAGCATACCTCCAAAAAAGAGTGAATAAAGGTCATTTTCACACAGCCAAAATAAACTTTCCAGAGAGTCACTTTTGGTACCCACCACCCAGGCTTTCATCAAAAGGTGTATCGAGCATTGTGGAACATTGCGTTAAGGGTGCAAAAAATCATTTCACTGCCTGAGACTAATTTTCCAGGAAAAAATACAATCCTTTTGACTGGGGCATCATGTGTGTCATATATCCTGGACATATATGCTGTTCCACACAACACCTTTGTCTCCAAACTGGAGAGAAATGGTTTTGATGGATGGACCACTTGGTGGATAAGGAATTGGCCAGATGGTCACAGTCTAAGTGACAGACAGCTTGACGTCCAAGTGGAGACCAGTGACGAGTGGTGTCCCTCAGGGGTCAGTATTGGGAACAGCACCGTTTAACATCTTTATAAGCAACATGGACAGTGGGATTGAGTGCACGCTCAGCACATTTGCCAATGACACCAAGCTGTGTGGTTGACATGCTGGAGGGCAGGGATGCCATCCAGAGGGACCCTGACAGGCTGGAGAGGTGGGCCCGTGCAAACCTCATAAAGTTCAACAAGGCCAAGTGCGAGGTCCTGCACCTGTGTCAGGGCAGTCCCAAGCACAAATGCAGGCTGGGCAGGGAACGGATTGTGGGCGGCCCTGAGGAGAAGGACTTGTGGCTGCTGGTTGACAACAAGCTCAACATGAGCTGGCAATGTGCACTTGCAGCCCAGAAAGCCAACCGAATCCTGGGCTCAGGGTGATTCTGCCCCACTACTCCACTCTCATGAGACCCCACCTGGGGTACTGCGTTCAGCTCTAGGGTCCCAGCACAAGACAGACATGGACCGGCTCAAGCAGATCCAGAGGAAGCCACAAAGATGATCAGGGGCTGAAGCACCTCTCCTATGAAGACAGGTTGAGAGAGTTGGGGCTGTTCAGCCTGGAGAAAAGGAGGCTCTAGGGGGAACTTAGAGCAGCCTGCCAGCACCTACAGGGGCCGACAGGAAAGCTGGAGAGGAACTTTTTACAAAGGCATAAAGTGACAGAACAAGGGGTAATGGCAAGGTTTCGGTTAGGTATTAGGAGGAACTTCTCCACTGTGAGGGTGGCGAGACACAGGAACAGGTTGCCCAGAGCAGCTGTGGATGCCCCATCCCTGGCAGTGCCCAAGGCCAGGTGGGTTGTAGCTTTGAGCAACCTGGTCTGGTGGAAGGTGTCCCTGCCCATGGCAGGGGGATGGGAAATAGGTTCCTTCCATCCCAAACCATTCTATGACATGATCTAGAGATATAAATACGTATCTGATAATTATTCTCTTATTAAATCATGGATAAAATGTATTTCAGCCATTTACATTAGGGAAAAGGAGAAAAGTCCCGTATTCTTTTTTTACTTTGTACATACTCAAGATAGACATTTTCAGTGTTAGTCAGGAGAACTGCAAGTTACAGTTCTGTTTACATATTAAGAGATTATGACTTTGCATGTAATTTATGCCATACTTAACATACGGCAAATATGCTATGGAGTGAGTATTTTCATACTCACTGACAAATCTCTGTCTAGGTTTTTACAGGATGGATGCCAGAGTCTCTTTACACAGTGCTTTATCTCAGTAGGAACATTTTCCCAAGAAACATAAATGGCTGAATAAACTTTTAATTCTAGACAGAAAACTAAAAAGTGTCTAATTTTAACCAGATTTGGTGAACCTATTCTGTGGCCCTGATACTGTAAACAGTTTTGACATTAAGCGGTAATCGCATGAAACTCAGTGACTAACTCGGGCATGTGAAACTGCGTGTGCTTAAATATTTGCAGAATCAGGGCTCGAGAGTGAAGGAGTCTAACGAACCCCAGTCTCCTTTGTAAGACTGCTGCACATTTTCTTTCTCTCATTCTCAAGGTTACAATCCAGCTGTTACTATAACAGTTTTAGAAAAGCAAACCTTAGATCAATGGCAACATGCATAGCAGAATCCACACCTTTTCCCACTTACCCAACCGTAAAAAAGCTTAAAACATCAAGAACAATAGAATTCCAGTGACAAAACAGGAGGCAAGGAAAGGAGAAGCAATAAATTGCCGATCTTATTATTTTGCCATGTTTTTTCACCCAGCTCTGTCACCCTGTTGCCTTTCATTATGCCATGCCGAAAGGGTTTTCTGTTTTTAAGGACTGTAAGGACACAACTACTGCTCCGTAGCCTGATGTGCTACTGCCATTAAAGTCAGTTGCATGGCCCAAGTCGGAAGAGAGACCGTAATTTCTACCCTTCGCCTTCCACATTTCAAAGAAACGCATACTTCAGACCTCACGACGAGCCACGCAAGAGCGCGATTAATCAAGAATAATCTTGGAACGGATTTTTCATTTCCCGAGAAGAGAAAAACAAGCCGGCAACTAGAATCAAGCCCAAGCACAAGACCAGGGGTAGGAGAGCGAGCACTCAAGTGTAATTTACGGGCTCTGCATCAACACGAACTCGGACATGTGGCAGCGCCGACGTATTCCCTTGCACCAGCACTATGCACGCCGCATACTAATGGGCGGCACAGCCTGGAAAACACGGGCGGCAGCACTGGCGCCCGCCCGCCGGGTCACACCGCGCAGCGCCGGCCCCGAGTCCCGCACGGCCAGGCCCGCAGGCTGCGGCCGGCCCCGCCGCGCAAACTTAGCGCGGCTCCCGCACCGCCCGGCCCCGCCGCAGGGAGGGACCGCGGCGGGGGCAGCAGCGGCCGGGTCCGGCCGGTGCGGGCACCCCGCCGCACCGCCAGCTCTCCTCACGGGAGTTAGGCCCCAGCAGCGGCCGCCCCCCGCCCCCCCGCCCCGTACCTCGGGATCTCTTCAGCGCGATGGGGTCCTTCTCCTGTTCCGCTGACATTACAGACAGCAGCGCATGGCTCCCAAGGCGGCAGGAATCGGGGCTCTTTGATGCTGCTGCTGCCGCCGCCGCCGGCCCGCACCCCGCCCCCTCCGCCCCCGCCTCCTCCGCCGCCGCCCCCGCCCGCCGCTGCCGTAGCCGCCGCCGCCCCAGCCGCGGAGCCGCCAGACTTTGCAAAGTTTGGGCGCGGGAGGGCTCCGCAGCGGCCGGCGGCGAGGGCCGGGCCAGGGGGACCGCGGCGAGCGGGGAGCCGCAGCCCGGGAGCCGCGCGGGGGTCGGCGGAGCGCCCGGCCGCGCCGGGCAGGGCCCCCGCGGGCTGCGGGCGCCCGCCTCGCTCGGCGCCCGCCGCCGGGGCTGCCAGGCCCCGCGGCCCCGCACAGCGCCCCCGCCGGCCACCGGCGCCGCTCAGCGCTCCCTGCCGCGGCCGGCCGGCTGCCGGGCCCGCGGGGGCGGCGGCGGGGCGCTCCGCGGGGCTCCCCGCGCTCCCGCCGTGAGCGCGGCCCTTCCCGCGCCGCCGCCGCCGCTCGGGGGCCGCCGTGCGGAACAAAGGCGCCGCGCCGGGGCGGGCTCCGCCGCGGGCCTGCGGGGCAGCCGCGGGCTCGGGGCGGCCGCGCGCGGGGGCTGAGGGGCCGCGAGGCCGGCGCGCGGCCGCCCGGACCGTTAGTGCGCGCGAGGGCGGGGGCCGGGGCCGCCCTGACTGGGCGCGGGGCGGGGGCGGACGGGCCCCTCGGGTGGGCGCTCGGCCGCAGGCACCCGCCGCACGGGCAACCGCTTCCCCGGTCTCGGCCCCGGGGCGCTTCGCCGCTTACCTCGCCGGCAGCACGTGCTCCACGCTCCGGGCCGGGCGGCGGCGGCGCCTCCCGGTGCCCGCGGGCTCTGCCGCGGCCGCTGCAGGGAGGTGCGCGCCGGCCAGCGGGCCCCCCCGCTCACCGACGGCTCCCCCCCTCACACAGGTATGGCCCCGCTCTGCCCTGCTGCTCTGAGGGCAGCGCTGGCAAGACACAGCCGGCTGGGCCTGGCCAGCGCCCCTTGCAGTGTCAGTGCGCCCCGCTGAACCCCTGAAATGCACGACAGCTCAATCGCTGTTGGTGTCAATAGTTTTGTGGGAAAATACATCCCACCGCCATTCCCCGTCTTCTGAAGCGACTGCATTTCAGAGGTGTTACATATGGAGTCCACATCCTTGATCAAAGCTGTTAACCAACTGTAGTAAAAATAATTATCTTTTGAGTAAGGATTTAGCCTCCCTTAACTGGGATAAAAATGGCCAGCTGTGAAGTATGGGTTTTGCTCACATGCCTTATTTCACAATAACCTAGCAGTGCCGTTTCTGTACGTACCTTCTTGTTAGATGGAAAGTTGGTACTTTTCCAGTATTTGGAACGCTTTTTCTGAAGGAAAACAACTGCTGCTTGCGTACAGGTTAAGGTATCAGCATTACTGTGTTTTTTCTTTTACATTTTGCCTGTCTAACTAAATAAAATGGAGAAAGCAATGCAATTTTTCATGTTGGATTTCTGTACTTCCCTAGACATCGTTTTCATTTGTCCACAGTCTCTTACTTTGCAGCGGTCCCAGAATGCATGTACCTTGAAGTACAGCATATTGCCAATATACTCATGGGATCTGCTGGTTAATTTTGTGTAATCTCACTGAAGAGAAGTGTATCTTGTTATTAGCAAGGTGGGAGTGAGCTAGTCTATATTTGAAGGAAGACGTGCCTTATCTGTGAAGAGATTTGCATTTTCTGTGATGGAGCTCGCTGTAGGCCTAGATGATTCTCCAAGGGCTGCATGAGCTTTTGTGCAAGGCTGCCTTGTAATAGCATGTAGACTGTAATTATGGATGTGCAGATTGATGTCACTGAGTCTATAAAGGCTCCTAGGGGGAAATTGTCTGCATCAGAAATGTGAGCAGGGAATTCAGATTTAACCCAGTGCTCTAGTTGTAAAAAATTATGTCTGTTTTGCTGTTCATCCAAATTCAGCTTTAATTTGTACTCTGGTCTTTAGCGAGTGGTCTGCGAGAATCCTGTTGGACCGACTTTACGCTTCTAAACCTACACTGGAAACGGCTGACGCAGTGTCTGAAGGGAATTGATTCACTTGCTCAGGTGCCTACACCAGCATTTCACATATTCCCCAAAAGTCTGTGAAAGCTCTCATTCTTGCTGCTCATTGGTTGACCTTAAAATTAGTCCAACATTTCTTCTTCTCAAAAGTTGGTGTTAATTAAGAAAGCTTAGGGGTACCTAGTAGCAACCTTCCAACATCTTAGTGAAGGTTACCAAGAAGAAAAGAGACAGGCTCTCTACTGAAGTGCAAAACAGGGCAATGAGATTCAGTGGTCATTATCTGAAATGAGGTTCCAGCTGGCTGGGGCAGGGGGGATAGTTTTGGGGCTAAGCAAGCATTGGGACAGGAAGCTAAAGAAATTGTAGAATCTCTGTCCTGGGAGGTTTTCAAGACACAACTGGGCAAAGCCTAGAACAGCCTGGCCCAAGATCAGCATTAACCTTGCTTTGTGTAGGAGGTTGGCCTCAAAGTCAAGACCTCCCAAGGTGCGTTTGAACTGTAATGATTCTGTCATTCTGAAATAATTTTCTTCTTTTTAACAACAACCAACCACTCGAGAGGTCTTGCTCCCTGCTGGAGTGCTCAGTTTTGAACAAATACTGTTTAAGATGTAATACTTTTATAACTCACCCAGACTGTTGAAAAAGGTGGTTTTAGTGAGATAACAGTAACTTCAATCGCATGTGACACATCAGGCTTAAAAATGTTATTAAGTCTAGAAGAGCTGGTTTTGGTGACTTCCAGGTTCCTTTCCTTCTGAATTCAGGTTACGAAAGAAGGCTGCTAAAAGAGCCTTCCAGTACAAACTATGAGTAGGTAAAGGGAGCTCTTTCACTACTTGTTGTCATACCGTCTGAACATAGAACACAGCATTACATTATCGGGAGAGACATATCCATGAGACCTGGATCCACACCAGAGCATTAACATTTAAAGGGTGTTTACTGCATCTTTTCACTTACATCTACTGTGTATCTCAGGAGCAGAGAATAGCACAGAAGCCCATTTTGACAACATAGGCAGATGTGCTAATGGCAAAAGTGTAAATACCTTGCTGAAATCTGCTGACATTTAAGGGCTTCAGAAAAGGAAAAAGTGAAAGATTTGTTCTGTTTGAGTTTATGGGAGCCAAAATTTCATCCCAGAGGAGTAAAATCAGAAAAGAGAAAAGGAAGCATGACATCAGTAGAAAAAAAGCTGGAAGCTGACTGAAATGTGTCACCCTGCCACTTCCAGTACCAGGGGAAAATACAGAACTTTTCCTCTCATGTAAGCCATACATGTTCTAAAAAACCACACACAGCTTCAACCTGTCAAGTTACTGTGATTTATCAACTCATCACAGAAGATTTCTGGCATATGGACACAGAAGCCAAGCGGCCAGCAATCTCTCTCACACCTGGACAGAAAATGTTAAGCTGGAGAAAAGGGACACATTTAAGAAAATGTGTACTGTGATAGCTTTACCTCATAACGATCTTCCAGCATCAGTAGATTTGATTCCCTTAACTGCTATAAGGGAAAAGATATAAAATCAATAATTCATTTTTCTAAAAGGCCCTTTTTCATGTTATACAAATTAAAGTGCTAGTTCTACAAACTCGTACATGTTTCACAATACCACTGTGATAAATAGGACTATCTCTCAAGGCTGGAGGGAGTTTCTGTCAGACCTGAGACAACACAAGATCTGGCTTTGTTGTTATGCTAGTTACACCTCTTCTTCCAGACTCATTTGTTCTCCTCCTCCACGTCTCATTTATTCAGGGTAGTAAAACTAAACACACACAAGTTTGTAAGTTACTCAGAGATGTGGGGGTTTTATGTCTTTTTAGCCTACCTCGTTACGCTGGTATTGCTCTGGAAAAATGTGTTAACCAGGTCCCTTTGGGCCTGTGAGATCTTGAGCATCTCTCTGCCAGTCTCAGGGTTGTAACTGGAACTGAAACATGTGAGCACAAGTCATTGAAGCTATTTTAGCACAAATTGTTCACCTACTGGTGAATGCTACATCTGTTATGGTGATAAAAACCAGGTCTCACTAGCCCACGTCTGTTTCATTTCTGCTTTTAATCAACAAAAATTAAGACTGTCTAAGCTTCTGCATTAGCGACTTAGCCACATAATTTAAAGTACAACCCAAAATTTAATTAATTGTCTGTTCATGTTTCAACTTTAGTCTGAAATGGATACAAAACTGTCTGTAGGGAAAAAGTGCAGAACAGTTTGTTTTATGAGTTAGACCATGAAAAAAATGTAAGATTTTTTTTATTTTTGTCCATTGAGTTAGTTTTCTTCCTTATGATGCATGACATCTTGAAATCAAGTAAAAACCCTGAGAATGATCATGCCTTCGGCTAATCACGTAGTAAATCATTGGCTCATGAAACATTTTTCTAAGCTTCGCAAGAGAAGTTATTAGTGGACTGATCAAAAAATGTCTCAGAAATGTGTACAAAGGGCCACACTGGAACAAAATTTTAAAAGTTCAAAGCAAGCTCTCAGACAGCCCTGAAACTTAGTGAGACTAATTGATTTCTTTTTTTGAGTGTACACTTACCTTTTCAACTTACAGTTGAAATATAGCCATGCTCAAGTATTTCAGGAAAAAAACCTTTGATGCACACAGATGTTCTTGCCAACAACACATATGACTTACAAAGTTAAAACGTACAATTTGCCAACAGTTTTAAACTATAAAATTTTATAGTCAATATGTAAAAATTAGTAAGTATAGTACTCAAACGTTTAAAATCTGAAGATGGGCATTGACTATCTAGGAACTTAAGTTTCATTATTGTATCTATTTATATACCAAAGCACAAGAGTTTTGACAACAAATCCAGTGTGTGTACGTGCATATATGCATTAAACCCCCCTCATTTGATCTTCAAGTCACCAAGGAACATAAGATTTCTTTCCCCTTTACGATAAATAAGAAGGAACTTTCAGTTTGCCATGTTAACATTAGCAATATAATAAATTTTAAAAAGGGCCAAATACATGTTTAACAAACCTTTATGGGCACCTCTGAAAAATGGACTACTACCTACTCAAAGAAGTGGTCGCCTATTGAAGAATGAATAATGAAATGGAGACACTCTGTGGGGAAATGAAAGAAATGCAATTTCTTGCACCTTCTGGATCATCACCTTGAATCCTTTCCATACTCCTGTTTATGATGGCTTGATGAAAAGAGAGGAAAGCATTTAATTCCTGCACTTACCCAGTTCTCGCAAGACTGCAAAGGCCATGCCAATCTTTGCAACAATTGGTTATGAATCTGCTCTTGGATCCAGGCTCTATTGATGACTTTGCTGAGGGTCAAAGTTAAAAGTTTGTTGCTGTAAAAACCCGAGGAAGCCTTGTTCCAGGCTGTCCTGTGCATCAATGCATTTGTAAGTAAATTTAGGCAAAGATTCTTCTGGGATTTACACTGCAGAATTGCCAAGGTGAAATCTTTGCCATAAAACTAAAGGAGTGGCAATGCTGACTCTAGAGGTAGCAGAGCCTCTGCAGAAATAGCTCTCCAGGCTTAGCAGGGGTGTGTGGGTGTGCTCTCACCCGAGCCCTGTGCCTCCGTAAGAGCCTTGGACAGGCACCGAGCTACCCGAGTCGTGTGTATCTGTCTGCTCGCGCTAGAGGGAATCCTCCTGGACACACTGCCTCTTTTATATGCCAACAACAACTTGATTACATTTTTGGAAGTCATATTCATTTGATAGGGTCTATGTATTACAGAAAGTTCCGAGCACAAAAATGCCTTTTTTTTTTTTAATTTAAGGTCTGCTTTTTCTGGTTTTGGAGAGTGCAGTTCACGGGGCGCTGGCTCTGGGATGGATCAGACCCACTGAACATTGTCCTTGAATTTCAAGCACTAGGACTGCTTGTCCAGTCAAAGTACATATAAACACTGCAGCTCAGAGTGGCAGGCAGAGTCACGGACAGACTAGCAGAGCCTCCCCTCAGCACCTCTGTAGACTGTTCTGGATTATGTGATGCCACTATATGCAACTTGGAGCCAGACCACAGTTGCTCTGACCCCAGTTACAGATGGGTAAATAACAGCTTTGTGCGCTAAGGAGGAGAATCGGTACCTCATTGCTATAGTTGCAGCGCACACAAAGGAATAGATTGATTGCATTTGTGATTCATTGTCATCAATTAAAACCAACACATATTAGTAGTGAAACAAAATACTAATGCTCTACTCTTGGGTACAAAACTCCAAGTCAGATTTAGAGGCCAGCTGGTTTTGATGTTACTGTATTGGTTTCATTTTGAAGGACTCTATTGGGGTTTATGGGGTACATCTGACTCTAGGAAGCACATGGGTAGTTAAGAATGGGGACAGATTTTAGCAAGATGTCTGTCAAGAGGAACAATTAATTTTATAGCCACCTCAGTCAAATTATATCGCTTGCCCTTCCCTCCATCCAGATCAGCAGTTGAGTTTTTCAACTACAGTTGTGTCTTTTTGAAATTAAGAGCAGGATTCTTAGAAGCCAGCTCTATATTAAACAGCAAATGGGACCAAAATCTTAGTACAAAAAAACTATTAATGTTTGTTACAGACTTTCTTACAGTATGACCTCAGGTATTTGCAGTAATTACCAAGCATTTCCACAACTAACAAGTATCAGGGAAATGTAGTTAGTAGACAGCTGAGGGGACTGCTACGTGGCAGTATGTGATGTAATTTTTTTTTTTTGGCAACTATAGCTTAGTCTTAATTTTTAAGGAAAATACTGGAATGCAGTAACGTAACTATGTCTGACTAATAGGAGATCTGCTGGGAAGCAGGAACCAAATAGGATGTGAATGTGGAGGTTTGTAGGCTATGAAAGGAAAATGCTGCTAAAGCAAAAAAGAAAAAAAGAAAGATACCACAAATATACTATTCTTAGGAAATGCATTAAAAAAATGCCACTATGAAATCTCAGAATTCTGCCATCCTTTAAGATGAGATAGCAAATCAAACTTAGTTGCCTCTCTTGTTTATTGTGCAACAAAAGTAGGGAAGAACACAAGAACAGATAACCAAATATGCCTAAGTACACTGTGACCTAGTTACATAGATGCTGCGCTCACCCATTACATCTGAAAGCAGCTTCCCTAATCCCCAGGCTAAAATTCACATGAAATCCAGGATTTCAAGAAAAGAATGTGGAACTAATTATTTAAAATATATGCACTATCTGTCTGCAAACACCAAACTGGATTAAATTGCTTGACATGTATTATGCCTAGTGGGTGCAATTCAAAATCTGAAATCTCCAGACAGACATTTTAGGGTGCTATACATCTGTTCCTATGGGAATCCTGTCATTTAGTCATCTGCAACAGCAGGGCTAGGCTATAAGTTTTGGCCCAGCTGAGCTACAGAAGAGAAACATCATCATCCACCTCTCAAAACCTTGTTGACCATTAACCCAAGTTGTGGAGTGCTCCTATTAAAAGGTTGTTCCCAGTCAACACAACTGCAAATGGCAACCTCATCACCTGGGCTGAGACTTCTAAATCTCAAGGGATATGATGCAAACCAGCACACTGCTGGGTGCCAGGGTGCTTATTCCATCTCCAGCCAGTGCTCCAAAGCTAGTCACAGAGGTAGTCCAGGCTCTTGTAATCCCACAAGTCTTTACAATGGCAGCCCTGGACTCTTGGGTACTGACTCGGATTCTAGGCTGTTCTACAATGACTTCTAATATGCAGACCTTCTTTAATGATTTCATCTTACCATATGTAGATCGCAAAGCTAGAGATGCAGTATATAAAAAAAAATAAGAGGGTGCTGTCCTCTTTAATGTAGTCATTTTTCTATAAAGTGTTGTGACAGCCAGTATTAGAATTCTTATTACGAACTAGAGGTTGTCTTGCTTTTGATTTTGCAGAAGAATTTTAATTTACATACTTAGAACTCAAGCTTGGAGTTAACATCCTTTGAAGTTGGAAATCTTGATCTCAAGGGATTCATTCTGCCCTGACTGTGGGTTTTGTATAAAGCAAAGCCAGATTGTTTTATTTGGTAGAGACTGAGCAAGCTGTTACTGACTTTTAAATATTCAGGATCTATTCCAAAGCATGACGGTTGTTAACATGAATGATATAATTTTTATAGGAAATTATATTTTTTTAAATTTTACAGTCTGTACTGTAAACTGTCTTACTTCCAACTTCAATTGCATGACCTAATATAGGGAAAGCTATGAGCATATAGTTCAGTGGGATTGTTTTAAGCTAGTATGATGTAAACTGCAGAAAGTGAGGTGGCAGCATATATTAAGCTCTGTCACTCATCCCCTGGTGATAGCTTTCAGCAGACCAGAGGGGTTAATTTCCTTAGACCAGCACACAAAAATGCAGATTGTTAAAGGTTGTAGTGAGCTGTGGTGTGAGCAACACTTTTCTTGCTTTCGTGTGGTGCAACCGCTTGGCAGCCTAGACAGAAATCTGCTGCTTTACTCAAGAAAATCTTTTTTTTTCCCAGTGTATTGCCACGCAGAGAAAAGGAAATTCACAACCATTCTATTAAGATGACCTCTGGGGAGCCCCCAGTCTATTTCCAGCTAAAGCAGAAACTCACGTTCTGGGCATTGATTTAAAACTTCCCATGGAGCAGTATAATATGAAACACATCTACAGAAATTCACTTTAATCCTTCCAAACTGCAGATGATTACAGTACCTAGCATCCCCGGGACCCACCTGGAATTTTGGTCACCTCTCCAAGAGAAACGCTGAGGAACTTAGAGGGTTTCACAGCACTGCCAGAAACCCATCTCAGCTGGTTCTTGCAGGCCAAGTGGGGATTCACGCCTGACAGTAAGGGCAGAGGGCCCTTGGAGAGCAGCTGGCACCCCAACGTTTGCCAGCCCCCAGCCCTCTATCACCAGCCAAGGGAGATCCTACGGACTAGGGAAATCCATGCATGGTATTATCCCTCATGGACACACAGCTAGATTCTGCATTGTTTGCATTTCCTCTGTCTTAATAATGCATTCCTGTGTAAACAGGATTTCAGTTACAGGATTTAAATAAAGCTTACACTCCACTTTCAGGTAGAATAATATGGCATCTCTTTGTCAACTCTGAGCTTGTTTGCCTGTGGCTGTAGCATGCCAGGGATGTGCAGAGAGGAGGGTTCAACTCACATCCTCTTCACTGTGCAGGGAGAAAAGGATGAAGCCAAGTCTTAATATGTTAATTATAGAAGAGTGGGACACTGCAACATGGACAGCAACAGCATTAGCACCCACAGCTTCTCTCCTACTGACAGACGATGCACTCTACTGTCCAGCACCAATCCTGCAACCATGATTGCAGATGAAGAAAAACGGGGAGACAGACTGGGCTGCACACTGCCAACGTGTGTCAGATATGGCATCGGTTAATCCTACTGGTAACAAATGCTTACACATCTCCAAACAGAAAACCCAACTGGATTTACTTGTAAATATCCAGAGAAATAACTTAAGGCATAAATGAAAGAAAAGATGTCATCTTTTTTTTAATATGTAACAAAATGCAAAGTCTGGCTTCAGGTGCAAAGGAGCTTCCAAATCTGCAGTCACCAGAACTCCAGTTTGTGGAGAACTGGGCTGGTTTTCAAGACACGTGTACCCAGTTTAGGCCTTGGGGCATCCAGCTCCTTTGCCCTGTGGTGCTCTGCACTGTCAGCAGCCAAATGCAGGCACAGACCCTGCTGCTTAACAGAGACACTAATTTTACCTGCTGAGTGAAAGGATGAGGACAGGGAGAGGAATTAACCCATAAAGAACCGCTGCTCACCTGTTGTAGCACAAGGGGTGTTTCACATACCGCCATCCTGATGCATTGCCACAACTGTAGGCGGAGTCTTTTCCCCCCACACTCCTCCTGTGCTTTCCCGTTTGCTGGGGGCTGAACAACCTGCAAAGCACGGCAGAAAGCTGGCCTTTGGGTTCCGAGGTATCAGTCCTTCTATCCAAAGAACAGGTAAACAAAGACTGTAGGTTGATGTCACAGATTAAAGCAGCAGCAATGCTGTCATTTCAATTAATGTGGCCAATTCAATGGAAGCGGCCCACAGAGCTCACCTGGCTGAAGCTCACATTCAGGTGGGTGGCAGATTCCGGGCGGGTGGCATAGCCTCAGCTCACAAACCAGGGCTGTTTTAAAGCTTTCCTTTGCAATAACAACTCCTGGGAAGATGGGGCTTTACTAATTTATTGCTATTGAGAATGGCAGTTCTGGACTGTAAAATGCACCTGTACTAACCAGCAACATAACCAAGAACTGCAGCTGGTTCCTGTTCTCACCTACAAAGAACAGCATCTCTGGTGGACGACAGACAGAGCTTTCATATCACTGGACAGTCCAAGACTGATATTTGCTCCCTAGATATTTGAAATTCTTTGTTATCTTTTAAAATTTATTTACTATATTTAAGTTTTATTAATTTTTTACAAATACTGTCTTTAAATACTTTAGTAGTTTTTCAGCATTGGTCTAATTTTGTCAATTACCTCTGAATAACAATATTTCAGTGTTCCTATATTTGAACATAAGGAATAAAGCATTTTGGATTAGCGTTTGTTTTACAAATAGCCACCACAGCTGGTGCTCTAATAACCCCAGGGATAAATGTTGTATAAGCTACCCACCTAGGCAGAACTATAAGCAAGCTCTGCAGGTAAGAACAGCTGTGATTCATAAAGAACCATGATGAGGCTTTTCCAATTTCCTTTGTCTTCTGAGAATTCAAAAGGAAAGGAAGGACATCATGGTTCTACTGCAGAATCCAGGCAGCCCAGCTCATCAGCCTGAGATGCTGCCAGAGCAGAACGGCTGTCTCTCCCAGGGGCATGCATAGCGCACCCTCTCCCTTAGGGGTGCCCCTAAGTGACAGGGTGCATGCCTCTTGGAGAGCGTCAAAACAAGAGGTTAAAATAAATGTATTCAGAAGCAGTCATTTCCTGGACATAGAAGAAAGTTAGTGAACATTTACTTGAAATCTTCAATTCCCAATACTGTGATTTCAAAGCTCTTAAACATCTGTGAAGTATCTTTTCTTTCCCATTAAGTATATTCAGTGCCAGTAGAGAGTTCCAACATTTTAGGGAACAATAGAGACGAAAAACCAAAGTCAAACCTACCAAAGTATTGCAAGAGTTCAGATTCCACTGTCGGGGTTTTTATTCTCCCTAGAAACCCTGTAAATAACAGCAGCAATTACTGCGGTTTCATTTCCAGTAGTGCAAGATTGCACGGGCACTGCTGTTCTAAACCCAGCTCTGTACCTAACTGTCTAAACTGCTTGGCTAATTTTTCAGTTGCTTTCAAGTGGCAATCAGCAATCAACTTGCCAGCAATAGAAACTTTTTAATCCCTACAGAACATCATTTCCTCGCTACTTTAATTTCACTGACTTTTGCCTGGAATGTAGTCCTTTGTAAAAACAGCAGTTTGCCTTTTGACCAACAGCAACTGCATTTTCGTAGTTTTCTCAATATGCTGAACTACCCGCTTTGACAGTTCGCAGGTGTAAAATGCTGGGGAAAACTCAGCAGTGCGGCTTTGTCAGCTGCTTTGTGTATGTGAGAACAACTGCGCCAAGAACCACATCTTCCACACCCAGTGAAAAGGAACCAAAACTGAGATCTTGCACGGGTGTCTGGCAGTAGTTGGAGTGCAGTTTACTCTCTACCTCTTTCTATGACTTAAATGCCAACACCTCCCCAGCCGCTCAGCCTAAAACAAGGCACTGGATTTGTGTCTTCCTTGCTTTGAGCCACTCGGAGACATTAAAAATAAAATATTTTCTCAAGTAGCATTTTTACTAAGGAAAACTTTTATTTCAACTGTGCAATCAATCAGTATTTAGACAGCAGTTTCATAAACATTTGGCATTTAAACTTCTATTACTTTTTGGCATGACCTTGGGATAGTATATAAACAACCCTGGAGGGGAAAAATGAACCAACACACTAGGTAACATTTACTAGAATGCTAGAAAAAGAAAAACAAATCCACATTATTAAACAAAATCGTTTTTAAAAGACATTAAAAAGTTACATTCAAATCAGGGCAAACATTAGCTTCCCTCACGCAATGGAATTCACAGAGCTGATCCCCTGAGACAAATATAAAATTAATACAATTCAGCTCTGTCCTCCATTAGCCAGTCAGCCACTGCTGCCCTTAGAAGAAAATGGCACACGGAGTGAAAGGATCCAGACCACCACAATATGAGATACATACCTGGCTCCTACACTGGCAATTCATTCACAACTTAAAAAAAAAAAACAAAAACACACCCAAAAGCCAAACAATCAAAAAGCAACATTTGTATAAGTCAGTTTTTCATATACAGTCAGTCTTTACTGAAAACGTACCAGGCAGATGCAATGTGGGTATATGCAACCAGGAAAAGCCGAACACTTCCAGGAGCACAGCTCGCAATGGAACCAGCGGGACAACAGCGAAAGCTTAAGCATGTGTTTACATCCCTTTTCAGTCAGCTGGGACCAGACTCAATGTAAATTTAGAGGAATTTCAAAGAAATAAAACTTACATTGGAGCCAAATTGAATTTGTGTTCTTTTCATACCGGTCTCTCTTAACAGAAAGCGATTTGGTTTTGCACTTGTATTGAATAATAGTATTTTTTGGAAACACATGTTCCAAAATACACAGTTACACAAATAACATTTTTTACTTATGTTATTACAGAAAGGCGCTCAATATTTCTTGCAATCAAATTCCTCTGCTTGCCATTACAGCTGCAATTGCAGCAACCAGTAAGCGTGTAACAATTGTTCAAGCTGAGAACTACCTCTTTAGCAATTACTAGGTGTAATTCTGCTTTCAATTTTACCCGAACAACTTCAGTAAATTGATTTCTGTGAAATACCACCAGAGCTACACCTGTGCAGCTCTCTCTGCAGTTGCTGTGAATGACCCCCAAACCCGCCAACATTCCCCATGTGAGGAGACAGACTTTGCCCTGCATGAACTTCATTCTGTAACAAATAAAATGAGCAAGAGCTCCTGGTCTTAGGGCTTGCAAGTTTGCTCAGAGCAACATGTTACTGGGAGTTGGCTACTATGCTTGTGTATGCTCAGGCTGCAGCAAATGGTAAGTCATTCGAGTTGACTTAGTTTGCAATGAAAAGGAGGTAAACTGACTTGAAATACTCAGTATTTACTACAGGCTAAGACTGGTTGTATGGAAAGTTACAGTGGACCTCTGATGCATGGTAACTTGTGATCTTACAAAAATCCATTTGCCAGTGGGATTTTAACTACACGAGGATTCTGTCCTTTACAAGAAAAATAAGGCTGTGAAGATTTAAAAAATGGACAAGCAAAAAGCTGATGATGTCTCTCCAGACCATGAAAACTGAAATAAAGATTAATTCTCCCATTGACTTAAAGAAACAGATTGACGACCCTCATTTAAATAAGGCAAACAAGATTTAGCTCATTGTCTACAGCAAAGGAGTAAAACCAAAGATGGAATGAACTACAAAGAATAATTTTTAAAAAGTACAGAAATCTCTCAATACTCTTCTGTTAGAATCTGGTAAGTTATACAGAAAATACACAGCCATTATAGGAAATTATTAAAAGTGATATGTAGATTTTTCAAGTTTCTCTTACAAAAGCAGAGCTATAAAAAAAATAAATTAAGTATCTACTGATAGGCCTTGTTCTACACAGCATACACATTCCCAGTTCTCCTAGGTAACTCCTGAAAGATGAGAATACTTTTTATTTGTTAAATATGAAGAAAGAACACAAGTATAACCGAGGGCAGATCAAGCGTTTGGGTTTGGATGCAGGTCCTGCAGAACAGGCATTGCTGTTGCAATCAGAGGGCAGAGTCCTCACATGGCAACACAATTAGCATGGTAAGCCAGTTTCCAGATTTCCTCTGTAAGTTTTGATGCTTTTCAAGTTACATCAACTGTAATAATTTTGCTTTCTTTTTAAAGTACCAGGGTTGCATATACATTCATTACACCAGCCATGGCTCCTTAGTTCTTAATACACTTAAACAAAATCAATTCACATAGTGTAACACTCAATTCCACATTTATGTTCATCTTCCAGAACATATTTAGTAAAATTCATAATTAAAAAAAAAGATAATTTTTTCTCCAGGACCCAGTTTCTACAATCATAACCAAGAAAAAAGAACACTGGAAAACCTGAAACCATTCTGCCTTGCTGTGTTCTGCCAGCTCTTTCTAGGCGAACAGAGTGAACAATGTTTAAATATGGAAAACTGATTTCCTTAGCCACAGGTATAAACTTCTAAGAAAATTAGTATCTGTAGTATCATATCAATAACTGCATGTGTTCGCTTCAAGGATATGAAGCATTTTAACTCTGAGCCCAATTTTGCACTGTTACAATCATGAAGCTTTGAATCTGTGATTGAGTTCAATAGAGAATGTATCAATTTTTTCACAATTTTTCTGGAGATCCTTTACTTATATTGGTGGAGTTTTCAATCATAAGACAAACTCTCTCTCAACATCTTGTGATATAGTAGTAATAGGCCATGAATTTTGAGGAAAACATATTTTTTGTTCTGTAGTAATCACGACTACATGACAAGGTAAAGGGAAGCACGTGAATGTAGACTGGGTTCTGGAGAAACATATTTAATTGGTTAACATAAAAATAAAGAAAAAAGACAGAATAATTAATGCCTAACTAAGCTTGCCTATACGCTGAGGTAACCTTAAATATCTTTGGTTTTCTTTATTTGCTGATAAAAAGTACCTTAACAAAACATTAAGTGACGAATAGAGTTCTGTGTGCACTGCTCTCTTAATACACTGAGTATTTTCAACTCTGGCTACTGAAGTTAGAGCATCTATATTAGATTGACAAATTTTATATGAAGTCTGTCTCTCTCTAAATTATCCATGGGTTATACTACAGAGTGGGTAACCAGAAGTAGTAGTTTAGGATTTAAAGTATTTACCTGTAGTGAAGGTCATAACATTACATCCCATTATCAGTACTTACAGCAAACAAGTCTTTGGAGAAGCAGTTACCATCTGCATATCAGCTATTTCTGAATGAAACTAACAAAAGAGGCTACTCTGAAAGATGAAGTGTGAAACTTCATGCTACAGTTACACATTCTTAATCTAGTTTTGATTAATGCACACTTTACCTAACTAGAAACAGTACTCTGCTGTACACTAAACATTCTGCCTGATGAGACCAAAAATAAATCTTTGGTGAAAAGGTTTTCTTTTTCTTCAGCAAGTAGATAAAAAACTGTTCAAAAATATTATTTTTAATACTGTATTGTTGATCAACTACATGCTGGAGAAAAAAAATTACACTTGGAAGTCTTTGGAGATATCTGCTGGTATTATTATAACTTTTTTTAAAAGCTCTTGTAACAACAAGGTAGTTAAAATTGTGGAAGCATACAACTCATCTATGCAATCAACTACTACAATCAAGAAGCCCTATTGTTTTTTGTTAGTAACTACTTACACAATAAAATGTATTCAGCTCTTCAAACCTATAGCTTTTAACTAGTTCAATCATTTTTGGACAATATGTGGCTTCCTTCTACAGAAAAGTCTTTGGTACAAGATCGTTTTTAAAGCATTTGAATCAACACTGTTACGAGAAGGTGAACACGTACTGTCTGGTTCAGAACTAGCAAACAGTTACAAGGTAAAGGACTACAGGAACTAGAGGCTGATCCAGCAACACAAAACAGAACAGGAGGGCTTACTGATGACTTCTGACCACCTCTGGATACGTGAGGAACGATACAGAAGTCAGCCTGGCCTACCTGAGGGGCAACATCTTGGCCCCAGGAAAGTCAACGGGAGTTCTGACAGATTCAATACAGCCAGGAGTTCCTATGGTTGCTTTCGCACAACCTTACATTTTAAACTTTTTTTTTAAGTAAAAACATATGCCTCATTTTTTTTCTTTTCTTCCTTTCTTTTTTTTCTTTTTTTTTTTCTTTTTTTTTTTTTTTTTAAAGTAAAACAGGGAAAGAGGAGGAGTGGAGAAGAGGCCTGGATATAGGTACAGTCAAGTTTATAACATTGAATGATTCCAACCTCCTCCCTCCCTCTCTCTCTCTCTCCTATTAAAAAACAAAACATGATACCCTGTCAGTTTGCTCCACGTTTCCGTGAGGCAGCTCAAAAGTAACAAACTGTTCCCTGAGTACAGGAAAAAACAACAACAACAAAATACCCCAAAAACCACTAGAATAACTTTTAAAGGAGGTAGTATAAAACAGGAATTGCATGGGTTCAAGGCAGTAGCAGTACTCACCTCTTTCAACAGACTCTTCAACTAAAGCTCTGGCTTTTTTATTTCTCATGGTAACCTAATCAGAGTTTTAGATTGGCATGTGGGTAAAGTCACTCCCTGAGCTAAAATTCCTGGCTAACAGCACACTAGGCGAAGGCAAGGAGCAGGGCTGCATCCTAACAACAGCTCTGAGACATACTACGATGCTAGCAGTGCCTATCAGCACTCAAAGCTGGGTAAAAATTAATATAAACTCATGATACAGTTTACTTAAAACATCTAAGAAGCATTTAAGGCATCTTCCTGTACTCCAAAGCAACTTTATGAATACTAAAAAGGCATAAGGCAAATTAGTAATTTCATAATATATAACGCAAGGCACCATTGCTAGAAGTACTGTGAATACTCAGCATTATTACCCATTCCATGACTCTCAAGCAGAGCCAAACTGTTTGGAAATGCTGAATACTTCATTTTGCCATGCTTTTTAGCATTAACTGTCAATAAAGGGGCAACATTTGTCGCTGTGGGGAACCCAACATGTCCCAGAGCCCTAAGGATATAGCATACATCCTACCAGCAGTTGCTGGCACAAATTTCTGGGGGAAAGGCACTGTCCTAGGCTTACTGGGGTTATGAGAGATCAAGAAGTACAAAAGATTTCATGTGGCTGCATACATGGAAGCACCAACTCCGGTTTTCCCAGTTTTTAACATCCTCTAAGTCAACCACATTAAATAATTACATTTTATACTCTGAGATTTCCTTCTTTTTAAAGACAGAGCTTCAGCTAAACAACCTTGTTCACCTACCTATACAACTCCCTGATCACTGAGCGCATACACGTGCGCACGCGCACACACACACACACACACTCTCTACACACAACTGGGGGGAAAAAAAACCAAAACCAAAACATACCCAAAATAAAACAACACTACTAGGAAGTATCATCAGTTCCATAGCTGAGACCAACTAGAACACAAATGAGGTAAAGCAGTTGTCATTCATAGTTTGCCTCTCGGCAAACGGAGGTAGATAGTCAGCAAAAGGGCCAACAGCCTTCCCTTTGCTCCAGTGACATATTTTTAACTTTAGTCGGAAATCTTCACTGTCCTTTCACATTTGTTGACCACTGAACATTCAAAATGAGTGAGTTTTAAAAGACAAACAAAATAAAAAAAAAACCAAACAAAAAACCCCAAACATTCAACAGAAATATGGGATCACCTGCTAGGTTAGTCAGGTTTTCCACAATAAAACTTTGGCTCCCTGTTCATTGTCCTTCGAACAGACATACACTGCAAGAATGTCTGGCGTGGCCCTAAGGGTGTCAGTTTTGCACGGCAGAGTGGATCTGAAGAAGTGAGGTAGGAGTCTGGTCAGTAGCAAACGGCAGAGGAGACTCTGTGCAGTTACTCATGGCAGGGCTCAACGTGTTCATATCCAAGTCACTGCTTACAAACGGACCAGTAGTGGGAGGGGTGGCACTTGTCACAGAGGAGAGGTGTATCTCATCGTTGGACTCGTGAGAAAATCTTCCGGAGTCACCGGTCTCGTGGCTTCCTTCACTGTTGGCCGAATGCTCCGTATCGGCAACAATACTGAACGGCACCTGGAAATTCGACTGCTGGCCAGGAGAGCTGGGGGAGTCATCCTCACCAAGCAGCACAGTGGTGCCTGGCTTATACAGACACACCGCCTGGACAAATCTTCTCTGAGGCTACATAAAAAGCAGAGAGAAAAAAGTTGTTGAGCCTCTAAAAAGCTGAGCCATAATTTGAGTTTTTACTATGTTGCCCATCTCCTGTTCTGCCGGAGTGCCTCTAACCGCATTGGCTCGGAACAATCTGGGCTTCCTTACAGGAGGTTAAGAAGAATCAATCTCAAGTCTTGCTCGTATTTTTCCGTAATGGAAGAAATAATCCCTTCTAGCTAAGCATGGCTAATCAAGGATGATTTCACTGGAGAGAGCTGAATGGTATTTTAAAAATATACTCGATAGAGCTCTCTCCCATCCCTTCATGCATATTCTTTTAAACATTACTCCTTGGGTGGCAGCAAATATACAGCCACTTCTGGAAATATTTTGGACTATTAATTTACCACACGGGTATCAAGACTTCCTATTCCTTAAAGACACAAGAGCACAATACAAGTTACAATTCAATGAACATTAGTTAGATATCCCATAGGTGTGAAATTGCACGATAAAGTTCAGGATTTAGTTTAACACTTCAGAATTAAACTGTTATTTTTCTCATTCAAATAGCAAATGTGTCCAGACCCAGTACACAGAAATCCTTCTGCTCACAGATAAAAGGGCACAGGCAAGAAAGTAATCAGTTAACCATAAAGGGTTACAGTATCTAACACCTTGGGACAGAAAATGAAACTTCCAGAAGACTTTACTACAAGGTAGAACACCATTGACCTTTACACAACTGAAACAAATTACAACTTAAACCACTAATTATGCTTTTCCATAAATAGGAAAGTATGTATCTTCCTTTGCAAACACGGGGTACTAGTGAAGGTTGTCCATCTCTGCCCATTAGACCAATTACCTCCTCAGTCTTCACCTTCTTAGTATCCTGGAAGAACAGCCACCTTTTCTTGCAGTTAGCCTTTGTGACAGGCCCGTAGCTGTTAATAATCAGATCAGATCCCCCCTACAATAGAGACAGACACACAGCGATTTATTTTAACATATTACTTTTCTAAGATACTTGAATTTTTTTTTCTATTTCTACCTATTGGCTCCATACTGAAAAGGAAGACAAATGAAGTCTTAGGACTGAGTCACATTTGTGTGGTCTGGTATTCATCTACTGCTTGAGACAAGTCAAGACTAGAGCCACTAAATCTGGCCAGCCCCCAGGCCAGCCCCAGCAGCTACAATGCTGCAAGCACACAGCAAAATATTCCAGGCCCTGCTCTTGCTCTTCTACTTCGAACGTGACCATTCACAGACATGGTGTCTGTGCCTGTACTGGGGTCCGTTTCCATTTCCCAGCTCCTGCACATGTCCTCAGGGAGCAGCTCCATGCAGGTTGGCAGCGTGTACAGAACAAGCCTTAAATCAGTGTTGGTGCGTGGGAAAGGAAGGCCAGTGTGGTTTTGTCACACGGGGCTCCTGGACTATAAGATTCTAGGCATCCACTGATAAATCCTGCCATCTACATTAATTTATCATTTGACCAAATATGAATCTATGAAATGTAAGGTTGTTTTACCAGAAAATATATAGAAAACCAATATTTTCTTTAATACCTGCTTAGTGTCATGCTTGACACAGGCACTTCGAGACCTAGGTGCTGACAAGGACCCTCTCACCAGCCTTCTTGGACTAGCAGAGGCCACCCAGCAGCCCCAAGTCTACGGAGCTTTTATCCTTTGGCACTGTGTCAGAGCCAAAAACTCTGCAGAGTACAGTGCAAGACAAGCACGCTGAATCAGATCTCTAGCTGAACTGTACAGTAAGTCTTGAGAATTTGACCCTGGATTGCCAAACATGTGCTCGTCCCATAAAAGAACCTCCTGTGGATTTGTAGTGTACATATCTTACTTTTGATAAGGACTCTGATGCTATAGTAATGAATTCTAAAGAAAGATTTCTGTTTTGGGAGTGAGTAAAGCTCACAGTACCTTAGCGTCGATGAAGCTGTTTCCCACTATCATTGGCAATAAGGATTCTTCATTCTCTGCAATTCCTTCAATACCCTTCTCCACCTCATTAGCACTGGCTAATGAGATGCTGGTACGTGACAGCTGGTCAGTGCTTTGCTGCACAGGTTTAGGAGCAGATGTTTTCCTACACAGTGTTAAGAAGGAATAAAATTGACCCACAGGAAGAAAATACAAAAAAATCAAGGATGAACTTCAAAGCTATTATTAATCAAGTAATATTGGTATATTCTTGGCATTTACATTTTGTTATACGATACTGCTAACTCTCATGGAATTTAAATGTTATTGCTTGTGATAAAAATAACATCTGCTTCCAGTTAATCATACACAGTAGCCTACAAGCTTATGTGCAGACAGGAATTGTTGTGATTAGTAATATTACTCGGAGGAAGTAACCACTAATGATATTAAGACCTTTCTTACCATGCTACACAGAGACTGCCTCCCAATCTGTATTTTTTCCTGCACGTACACTAAAAAGCCCTTGTTACTAAAATACACTTTCAGACAGTTTTTTAATTTATTATTTCAAGTAACTTATATTTGTTCTGATCCCAAAGTTACGGGCAGAGTCACTGTGCTAGTCTATGTCCCATAGGAGCCGACGACAAGACAGGTAGATGGCAGCTTGCGCCACTGCAAAGAAACTGCATCATGGAACTGCTTTGTGTCAGTTTCTCTTGTCCAGCAACCAGAGGGTTAAAGCCTTGCAAACCAGGTCTGGGCAGGCTGGAGGGTTAAGCAGGAAGATGATGTAAAGCAGCATGCTTGTCTGACTCAAAAGGGTTTTTTTATTTGGAAACATGCCTCATACTTAGTTGTCAAAGCACCACTGACTCACTCTGTGGGTTCTTCCTTCCTTTCATTGGAGAAGGGGCTCAGGTAGAGTAGGAAGAGCCAACAAAGTGCTTTGTTTCCACTGCTGGTAGGAACAGGTGAAGAGACAGAGTACTTCAGAGAACTTAGCACTCTTGGAGAAGGCGGCATGTCCCAAGAATCAGTGCATTGAGAAAGGGCTCAGTCTTCAAGAATAAAAACATACCTGGCTTTACTTCGATAAATTAAGATCAGGATGCAGATAAGGATGCACGTCAAGGCTATGCAAACCCCAACAACAATGCCAGTCATTGATTTCTGGTCCAGATGGTAATAGTCAGAATAAGCTATAGCAAAAAAGAGCATAGAAAGGCCCGGTCAATAAGAAGAGTTACGCCCTTCTCCCTGTCACAAAATTAAAAGGGTTACAGTCACAACCACAGAGACAAATGCTTCTTTGTAATGAGATTCCAGACCTTCTCTGTTATACCTTTTGACACTTTTGAAAATAAAACTCGTAGACCAAACAAAGGAGTGTATGCAGGCCTGGTGTGGGGATGGGAAGAAAGGACTGCCCCACACCGCAGCCTCTTTGGTGGCCTACAGCCTGGAGCAGAGGAGCTCCCTCCAACCCCTTCCTTTACAGGGGGCTACTAGACAACAAAGGGAAAAGGCTTGGAGAATTCCAGCCACTGTCACCTCAGAGGGTTCACGCTGGCTTATGCTTTGACATCATGTGTCTGTTAGAGTCATGCCCTCAGGATTAGGTTATTTGCTTATCCAGACCTAAAATACAACTGAATTCCAGGAAGGGAGAAAACCTGAGCAAGAAAAATCCCTGTGTTTTCATCACAATTCCATGTGTAGCGACAAGGAGAGGTTAAAAGGTTTCTGTACCTGAATAATGACTAGCTCTTGCCTCCCCAAATAAATATTAAAAATTTAAATCTGTACCAAGTCACCAAGATAAATGCCATTCCATGGCAGACAAAGACATGTTCTTCCATTCTTATGTGGAGAAGCACTGATGTTACCTTAACGTCCACAAGGTAACACATAGTCTTCCCCAAAGAGCTGCAGGTGGGGCTGACTTCTTTGGTGAAAACACATGCCGGTGTATCACTGACCGACAGGTTGATTTGGGTTTCTGGAATACCAGGAGCCAGCAAATCTCAGCAGATTTATTTGAGATGCCATCTCATCTCTGCTGTGCTGTCTGGTTCCAACTACCAGTACCTCAAGGCAAATAAAGGACTTAAAGGAAGTGCGTTGGAAGAGTGGCTGCAAAGTTGATGTAAAATTCAACACAGTTACATATTCTCCAACTTCTGAGCAAAAGAATTAAACCAGTTCTGAGTTGAACTGAGATAAAAACTCCAAAATGGTTTCATTTAGAAGAAAATGCTACTGTTGGGACCGCCTCACATATAACAGAATGGTTTACCCAGAAAGTGGCTACAAGCTAAAACAAACAGGGATCTTTTTTCCTGGTACTCGTGACAGCAGTAATCAAAAAATTGCTACTGACTTGTGGAATCTCCCAGATCCAAGCGTTTAGGCCTCTGATTAGACTCTGATGTCTCCTTCGGCAGGACAGCAAGTTCTACTGCATTTGAGAAGGGTCCTTCTCCTACTTCATTGGAGGCTGCTATTTTGACCAAGTAGACATTTCCTGCTACAAGGTTTTCCAGCAAAGCCATGGTCATTGCTCCTATGAAAAATTTGATAAACAGTTCCAGTTAGACAAAATCTGTGGAAACAGACTGAGATTTAGACATTGGGACCTACGCTTTTTTCCCCAATACAACCTCCAAATCTTGTTTGAGGACTGTGATTGCTTTCACGTGTTCTAACCTGCATATACAGGGTACAGAGACACACTGGAGTTCCCTGCTTGTACCTTCTGTCCTTTCTGTCCATACTGCTTGAACACAGCACACTGCCAAGTGCCAGTATAGTTCAAAATCAAGAACCAGGTATTGACTACAATACACAGCATACTAGTCCTAAATCCAGTGTTAGTGTGATAGTGTTTCTGTTGTGATCATACCTGTGAGGAGATGCTCCAAGCATTAACCAGACTTTCAGGCAGAGAAAGCAGAATGTTAAGAGCTCTCTTGTGTACGAATCTACATGCCACTCCTAGAGCCACTGTACCATGAATGTGAATGAAAATCGTCATAACAAAATAATTCAGGTTCAGTTTGTCAAATTTCAGGTCTAGTTGGTTAAATGAACAGGACAGATTTGGAAAAGTACATTATACCATGCTTTTAAAAATGAACCCCTATTTAGACCTGCATAGGCTTCCTTGATTATTGTACATCTAAGCTGTGCTACTAAAAATATTACAGAAAAATTTTCTCCCATGCTAAGGATTCATTTCATAAAGTCCCTGAAGGCAGGAAAAACAGATTAAGAACATAAATAGGATTCACTTGCATTGTCCTTAGACCAGCAAAACTCCTATCAAAGTCAACAACAGCTTTGCCTGGCCGGGGACTGCAGACTGCTGCTTAAAATTCCAATTCCTTTCCAAAATGCCTGTGTTTCTTCCTACCATAGAAATATATTGCTTTTCTTTCCCCAAATAGTGGCAGTTACAGGCTCAAGCCTATCCCTTGGTCTCTTTCACATATACCATTCAGTTTCTCAGGCTGAAGTCTAAATTTCAACCTTTCACATCAGTTTCAGAAGTCAGAATTTATAGTATCATGGGAGCATATAAAATACAAGATTGTTTTGTTGACAGAAAAGATTATACATTTGGCAAAAGGGAAGCTATTTCAGCTCTTCCATAAAAGACAGCCATTAGCTGAAAGCATTTGAAGTAAAATGTGAGGTATCTGTAACCAAAGGAGCTGTAATATTTAGCACCAGCCAGGGCGAAAGGTCACATTTCAATATTACAGGCTCCTTCCCACCAGCTCCTTTCAAATCTGCTGCATTGCTGAAGCAAGTAAGCACTTTGCACTGATTTACTGCACACCAAGTGTGTAAAGGCTGTAACTTCTTATCCACTTGAAGAGATCTAGGGAAAAGGGGGGAGGTGGCTGGAAGATAACTCACATCACGAATCAGCAACAAACTGCAGCTGTATTTTCTAATTCTGCCATGCCTAACACAAGCTCAGTCAAATTAGAGGGTTTCTGATTTTAAGTTGGTGGATTGGTAGAAGTATCATGCATAAACCCATGCTAGGACTTTTAGTGTTTTGGTTTGGTGAGGGTTTAGGTTTTTTTTAATTGGGGGGTGTCTTTGGAGGTATGAGAAAGAAATGGGTTAAGATTTCACAAATCTTCTGCATAAGTTTAGTGTCAAAACAACGCTATTTATTGCATAGGGTTAGCTGATCTTTTCAGAATAAATGCATTAAAAAACCCAAACCCCACCTCTACCTCAAATTTACCTATGAAAGGACTGTAACGGGACTATCACGGTATTTGCTCAATTCTAACTCTGAAAAAGACTTTTTCATCTGTACTTTAACTAAAAGCATTACAGATTATCCTAACGTGTCAAGATGCTCAAATTCCGTGCCACGCCTCAAACCCTAATATATCTGTCAAAATAGAAAATTAGTGACTCTAACATGGATGGACACAGTAATACACTGAGATTTATAGCTCTCCATTTGCTCATTTCCTCCAACACTTTCAGTACGGGAACACGTGAAAATGTTTACTGCTATTGCCATCCTGTCATCCAAAATACCAATGGGTAAAATACTATTTGAGATGCTGTTCTGTTTCACAGCTGTGGCTGAGCTGAAGTACATACCTGAAAGCAATTCAGCCACTTTGCTGCATACAACAAATTCAGCATATCATCACCAGAATGACAAGATTTACCCTTCAAATATAAGCTCTCTGTGAATTTAAATCTGCTGGGTTTTTTAGTGAGTAAAAACTGATATTAAATTGGTCTTTTAATATGACAACTGTTTCTTTCAACAGTTTAATGGGACAACTTTGTATCACTGTTTCTGTGAACAATTTTGATAGTGAAAACCCATAGGCTCCATCTTCCCCCTATAGTTAGACCTCACTGATATTTCAGAGACTAATTATTTTTCACAATTAAAAAACCCCAACTTAACTTGCTTAATAATAGTCATTTTAGTGTTATTCTTCCCAGCTGACCATTATACTTGAGGCCAGCCCAATGAATACCATTCTGCTCCAGCAAAGACCAAGTGGCACTGGCACCCGTCAGAGTGGCTGTTGTCCTCTCTTCAGGAGCAGCACAAAGGACAACCACCGTTATCTTTGAACTGAAACAATTCACTCACACCAAAGGCAAAATGAATTGTCCTCCATCAGCGTGTACTCGTTAAGTTTTATACATTTTCTCCCCAGAAAACGTAAAGCTTCACACTCTGCTGATAAGCTTTCAGCCATGAAATGGCACAGACCAACAAAAACTCTTCCTGGGCAATCCTCTTCAATAAGTTGCTCAGGCACATGACTTTACTCTCTAATACCCAGCTTCTCTCTCCGGTTTAAAACATTATTAGAACACTATCTATTCTAAACTGTCTCTGCCTATTCTGAATTCCAATCCAACAGTAAATGCCTTTTTTTTTCCTGGCTATTGTAGAAATCTGTTCTTGAGGCAGCTCTTCAGGTCACAGTATTATTCTGGAAAGTGCCTATAAAAATTTAAACTGTACCTACACCTAACCACAAAGATGTGATTGCAGTCCCTATCACTATACCTGAGTTACTGTTAGATTACCTAGCTGGGGCTCAGCAGTAGAATAAAGCCAGAGTTAAACTGAATTTGCAGAGCAATTTAGTGGGAGTAGGGGAAAGTTCATTAAGCAAACTGAGCTAACTGGATTGGCAGTGATCAAAAGGAACATAAACCCACACAGCCACATTTATAAATTTATTTCTGGAGAGCAAGGCACTTCAGATTTGAAAGAGTGCGTTTACAGAACGAAACCGTCACAATCATGGTTGCAACAGAACTAAGATGGATATAATTGGATTTGCAAGACATTTTGGTTCACATGCACACACCGAGCTCCAAAGCAACACAGACAGCCCCTCTCCCCTCACCTTCTGAGCATTAACTGGTTTTTAATACATTTTCATCACAACCATGGGAATAATTCTAAACTAATTATAACCTTCACGTGAACTTTTCGATGAATTTCTTTCTTATCATAGTCCAAGGGAGCTGAAAGCAACAAAGCATCTTATAAGTAACATCGTTGTTGGTGCAGTTCATAGGTTTACGATTTTAGTTTACCTTCTCTGTGCAACACTTGCCATTCCCCAGCAATCCAAGACTTCCTGGATGCATACAGGATAGTATAGCGTGTAACAACTGTTTCAGGACCATCAGGTGGCTTCCAGGAAACCAAAGCAGTATTATCCTCTATCAAAGTCACCTTCACTCCTACTGGAGGGCCAGATGGTGCTGTGAGAACAGTAACACAATGTTATTAGGCTAACCTAATTTACATGCAATTAAATTGCTCAGAAAGAAACTGATGTGCAGACCTAATGGCTACTGCTACATCCCAGATAAACAACATATAAACAAGCACGTACTGCTCCTCAGGAGAAACACTCCTGTTAACTGTGAGCTGGTCAGTCGCTTAGATTTTGTAAAAGCAAATTTCATATTTTTCCTTCAACTCCAGAAGGAAACAGATACTGACAAAAAAACCCCAAAAACAACCCACATCATCACCCTCTGAACAGATACATCCCAAACATTGCAATGTTGAGAACACGAGAGTGAAGTTTTTGATTTTCATTGACCAAGCTGACAGAAAAGCAAACCAGCAGCTATGCCAGTAGATGTGTAATATTTTTACAGTTTCTAAAAGATCTGGGTTTTAAAACATATTTTCATGCCTATGAATCAGCCATGCCTCTTCAATACATATTTTAAAGTTTTTATTCAAGTTATTTCCATTCAGTGGCTGCTAACTATACGTGTACCATGTTTTATATAGAAATCACTGCTGGTTTTAGGTAGATTTTGAAAAAGAATTTCACAGTTCCAAAACAAGGACTTTCCTGACAGCATTTTTCTCTCTCTCACCAACAAAAGCAGTATCTGTATCTCAGAGGAAAGTGTTCTTTCTCCTACAGACAGATTAATATTAATAAGCAATTGTTCGGGCCATTTGGTTTACAGAGCTTTCTTTTTAGAACCATGCGGTCCTCTCCCGGTGCCTTACCTTCTGGAAGGGTGGTATGGTAGACTACTGGACTCCAGGGACTGGAGAGCTGGTCCACATGCAGCCGAACTGCAAATTCATACATGGTTTTTGGCTCAAGACCTTGAACTAACATATGAGTCTCTGATCTGTACCGATGGAGGAATAAAGTCAATTAAACAGCAGCAGCTGACTTGAAGATCCCAAACTCAAATGATATCTCTTAGTCACTGTAAGTAGATTCTCACTATCAGTTCAACACAAGATAAACCAGTTCATGTCCAGAAACCTGGTCCATCTGTGCTGTCTACCTGACCCTGGAGCTCTCTGGAGGATATTTCCATCCAAAAGGAAAATAACAGAGTAAAAGGAAGGTTACAGGGCAGAGGGAAAGGGAAGGGTAAAAAAAGACCTAGAAAAACATGTTTACTTAAATTATACTTTAGATGTGAGATCACCTTTGGATTTGTACCTATTTTGCTGTATGAAGAAAAAACCCAAAAGCAGAACAAAAAGCTACAATCTTCTTCATGATAATACACAATTAACTCTTCCAGTGTTATGGCATCCAGACATGATACTGCCTGGTGTCGGTTGACTTTAGCTCAAGTTTTTACAAAGATTGTATGGACAGCTGATGCACAAGCAAGTCCAAGAATAGTACTGCCCAGATCACCAGCAGGTATCCCAAACGCAGCTCTTTCCACATCTGTCCACAGGACACTGCACTTCAAGCTGGAGTAATGTGATTACAACCAGCACCACAGCTGAAGAGGCACACGCTGCTGGCTCCATCAGCTGTTCCCGGACCAGAGAAGAGACACAGGCTATGTGTGCAACTTCCACTGATGGCCTCTATCACCTCAGGTTTAGGGGATCTCTGTAAAATATGAATGTTCCCTACTTGTCTTGTAGTCATACTTGGTAATTTATCAATTGTAAAATTGATTATATTAATTGTAATATTGCAGTTCACTATTTGTGATCAAAGTCAGCTGCAGACATTCCGCTTTTATTTTGATTCTGGGGGCAGGGGGAAAATCTTTCATATACACCAGGGCTAAAACTGGGTGATAATACCCAAGTTGAGATTAAATCTCAATTTAAAATGGTGTTAATCTACAAATATTGCTTTATTAAATCTCATTTAGTATTTTCATCTTCCATACTGCAAAGGCAGTCACCAGTATTTGCGGTAGTCTCATCCTAGCACAAAAGGCAGCATTTGTTACTATGCTCCATACTGCACACTGAGAATTTTACATGGTGATTATACTGTGTCTAATCGTTAAGTCAGGAGTTAGACAGCGGGGGATGTGTTCTTTGAAGAGAAAGCCATCAATATTAGGGTGGAAACTCTTTTAAGACAGCATTTTTCTTACTCAGAAAGCTTGAGTAAACCCAGGTGTTGAGGGAGCTACACACGCGTGGATTCCCTCAACAGCACCACGGCCCCAGCACAGCACACAGTGGACCAAGGTCTTCTGCTCCTGTCCCACCTGGGCAGAGAGCTGACCACCAAGCCCAGGCCGATGATCTTCCCTGATCTGCCATTCTGTGGCTCACGCATTGCTTCTCTGAAAAGCAACCTGGAGTTCCTACTCAGCTTTCTCCTGGCAGGGTGCCGCGCACTCAGGAATGTGGCATTCCCACAGTAACATGCTCAACCTCTCAAAAATCAAAAATTCTTGTTTCCAGTCTTAAAATCAGACACTGGACTAAGTCCCACCTCTGCCTGGACAAGCTACCTATAAAATAGGTATTCTCTTTTGTTTGGTTGAAGAAGAGCTTAAAATTAAAATCAACTTAGACAGCTAAAGCGCCATTAAAAATTCAAAAGCTCGCCCAGGGATCCAGCACAAGGATCACAGGTAGAAAATTAAGCTGTTCTATGAACACATCTTAAACAACCCAAGAAACAGAACTAGCAGCCACTGGGCAAAACACACAGTCCTCTAAGGGAGGTAAAAGTTGTTACAGTAAAAGGCAATTAAGAGAGGGCAAGAAGAGTAGAAACTGAGTGGAAGGATCTAGAAATGGGAAACCAAGACTGATTAGTAGTGCTGCACTTACGTTTGAAGGTAGAGAACCAGAGAAGCATTCTGCAGCCCCACTGGGTTGCAGCGGATTGTGTAGTTGACGACTTGCGCCGAGGTAAAGGCAGGCTTTCCCCAGTGAAGGTAGATAGAAGACGAAGTGTTAGCTTTGGCATAGAGGTGGTGAGGAGGCGGTGGTGGTGGCACCATGCGATCACGGACAGCTGTTTAAAACAAAAAAAGGAGCATGAATTATTCAATGAACTGTATACAGATACTGGCAAGATTAAGAGACAGATCTGAGCACACAGCTTTAGATTCAAATCTGCCCCGACCCAGCCCTAGCTGGTATTCAAACCCAGCAATCTGGTCCAAGCTATCAGAGATCCCTCCTAACCCAATACACGTCACATATTACTTCTGTAGTCCCTCTTGTTTAGTCAAAACCAAAGTCGAAGTTATAAACAGAGACTAGGGAGAGGGATAATCATAAAGTATGTGATATGCCACTGGTTAGATGATACAGACAATCCAGCAGGGCAGGAAAAAGTGCTTGATAGCTATCTTGTTTCCTGAGCTGCAGTTCATGAACACAGGAGACTGTCTCAGTTGCAGGATGGCTAGGATAGTACTTGTCGCAGATACGATCTTTTTGGTTCTCTGTTTTACACTGAATTAATTGATTATTTATAGGTTAAAAACACAGAGCTGCTGAGACTTTGAAACAGCTCAGCTCTTAATAAATTCTTCATGTACCTACAACACTTACAGACACATCCCGGAGTGCTGACTGTTTGATCTGCCTGGTAACCTTCCTCCATACTGTTATATGCCAGCAGCCTTACATGATATTTTCTTCTAGGATCTGCACAAGGAGAAAATGAATTAATAGACTCAAGTAAAAAAATATGGATTTGCAAGTTTGGTTTAAAACTTGCCCGCTACCATTAGCGGGCTGCTGAACGGGCTGGATGCCTGGAAGCCTGTCTTTTCTCCAGTCCTATGAATTTCCCTGAATCTTTGCCCAGAATCAGACACACAACTGCCAGTCTTGCTTCCAATAGCCTGATACAGAAGTTTGTAACAGGAATCGGTGGCAGTAAGATAAATATCACATTTCTAGCTGTAACAAAATCACACCTTCACAGCTACAGAGCTAGATTTAATAGTATGATTCAGCATATTGAAAGTGCTTTCAGTCTATAACAAAGATTTGTTAAAACAAACAGCATGCGGTCTACGAAACCAGTATTTATTTCTGGGTAAGCAGGCTGTAATGAAGCAGGGCAATCAAAGCACACGCAGGAAGACAGGACCCAGCAAAGAAGTGGGAAATGTTTTGGTTCCAGGTTCTGAGAGGAGATATACTGTGAAACAACAGTGATTGTTAATAATGCCTTTGACTAACAACTTCTGCTTCCATATGTTTTCTTGAAAGCTGGTTCTGGCATCCTTAGAGGGTCACTGTTCCCAGCTTGAAGGGTCTCCCTGTTTCCCATTCTCTGGCCATGTCTTTGGGTAGCTGTACCGCAGTTTGCTGCTTCTCTCAGTTCTGTTAATTATACACTGGCCTTGATCCACATGAAGTGAAAAATTACTACAGAGAAATGAGTTAGAAAGGGCCCTTGAGCTTTGTGTACGTGGGGTGGGGTGGGGCACCCGAAGAGCTACATCAGTACTGGGGTGAAGTTTAGCTGAACCCAGAAATGCTCGTATGTACTAGCAGCACATGCTACCACCTTTACAGTCGTATGGAAGGGATTCGTTGCAGTTACCATTGCAAGGGAGCAGGCTGCAGGGAAGCAGTGCAGCTGAACCCAGAAATGCTTGTATGTACTAGCATTTCTGGGTTCAGCTAAACTTCACCCCAGTACTGATGTAGCTCTTCGGATATTCTCCTCTTCCATTGTCATGAACCTGCTTTTTTCCGTTAAAATTTTCAGAAGGGTCAGATTTCCGTAACTGTGCTGTGCTGGTTTATTTCTTTTTCCCTTGCCCCAAAATACCATCATATTATCCCTTCTCAAAATAAGCTCTCCTCTTTTTCATTTTAGCTGAGATTTGACACGGCCGTTCATGAAATAAACAGGAACACAAATCCCTGACATTTCTTCACCACCAACAGGACTGTTGTTTACATCAGATTGTCAGCTCCCTCTGCAGTCTCTGCACCAGCAATACAACCGTAACAACTCGAATTGATGTTTCCAGCATAGTCATTTCATAATCACGCATTTTGTAAAATCTTTTCATGTTTATTTTGAAACAGACAACCTTTTCATGCTGTAGTTACCCGACATCAGCTTCAAATGAGGTATCGCTAGGTAGAGTTTATATCTCTATGTACTTTCTAAAAAAAAAGTCTATTTTACCAAAATCTAGATATACATGTAAAAAAACCCAGGTTCTTAAACTTGGATTGAAGTATTTCTTTGATGTGTTTAACACTAATGGTAGACTAGGCAAGAGGAACCCATTCCCATTTTTCATATAGACTTTAACATCACAAGTAGACAACCTAAATAACAAAATGTTGAAAAATGAGGGTTGTTTTAAACTGGAGTAAAATTCTCATTTCCTTTGGATTTTTTTTCACTTTACAGTATCACTTTAACAACAGATGACATCAGTTGTTCCCAGCCCACAAACTGCAAACAGAGAAAAAGAGATGGACACAAACACACTGAACAACCATGTGAAAAGCATGTGAATAGAAGAATATAGGGAATGTTAATATTGAAAATTCAGAAAGACAGTAAGATATTATATGTAAACCATTGCAATCCCTTTAAAATTTATTAAAAAAAAAAAAAAAGACGTGAAGGGAAGGCACATCTAAAAACACGGAGCCCAACCAGAAAGATAACTGCCCTTAGAAAGTACAAAGTAATTTGAATACATCAAAATCAAGTTATGGTGACTTGTTGAGGCAAATTATAGCATACACGTCAGAAAATCATGACAGGCATAACATATTTAGCATGTAACTGAAATATTCAAAAACAAAGCCAAAATTTAAAAACAGAGGCAATCAAGACACGGTTAAGATCACTAGGAAGATTATTTGGAGATTGTGATAATAATTGCCTCTCCCGTCCATTGTTAGAAAAAATCTTGAATCCGGGTACTATTTAACAGACCCTTGAAGACATTCCACATAAACCGGCAGCATCCAGCCGGCCAAGTGTCACAGTCCATCTTTTTCTTTACAAGTTCCTGCAGAAGAGACCCCTGCTGCATTTCCGCATGGCACAGGATGACAGACACAACAATTTATCATGCTGCCGAGCACCTTCAAAAACTCTGTGCCCTTTGAAAGTGGTCACCCAGAACCGATCATCTTCACTGTGAAATGAAGAATAGCTAAGGTCTAGTGCCCTGCTGAGCTGAATGAGGAGCCTGTGAGGTCTGTTTATCCTCATTGCCTTCCCGCCCCCCCGCCCACCCCCCCAACCTGAATTCCTCATTAACACTTGATTGGGGAGGAGAGGAAGAATAATGGGATGTGGAAGAAAGGCAAAAACGTAACTCCCACCAAAAAAAAATCTAATATCTTTGAGGAAAACACATTTTTTTAATCTTATTTTTAAGTACATTTAACACTCTACCTTTAGAAAAAGCAGGATACTGAATACTATTCATCTTACTCTTGTATAATGAAAGAAGTTTCAGAAAGAATTATCTTCATATAGAAAAACCTGTATAAAAATACAGTCTCTCAACTAGTCTCTACATTCTACAGAACAAGGTTGTTTCCACTTCAGAACATCGCGGTTCAATTGCTAGCAAGCCTAGTTCAACCCAAAAGCGATGTCAGAATTTTGAAGCTGTCACACAGTACTGCTTCTGTGGTTGAAAACCCATTTGCTGGTATCTCTTAATTGAGATACACCGGCGTAGAAAAGTCTAAATGTTATAGCAAACTAAAAATGAGAATACAGAAGAATTTTAAAGACTGCGTACTGAGCAGCAAAAGAAATTGATTGGAAACTTGCTTCACAGATTACACAGTATATATGTATATGATGTACAACATCTGTCAAGATGAATTCCAAGTGCCTGCTGAGAGGCTGTTCCATGCTGATGATAGCTACACCACATGCCAAACAAGTTAACCAAAGACCTGCCTCCAGTTCCAACAGCATGCTATTTGTTTTATGAAGTGGTGTTTAGAATATTTTTAACAATTTTTAGTTTTGTTTACAGGCTTATGATATGATTTACTCCTCAGTGGCAGTCCCAGTACAAACTTGGCATAAACACTTCCATCTAGCAGTTCATCAGCTGGATCAAACACTCCAAGCCAGACATATCTTCAGAGAGAAAATGAACTTCAGGAGAGCTTTCTTATCTTTAAGCAGCACAGGTATCCTGAATAGTTTACATATAAATCATTGATAAAAGATTGGGGATAGCACGACCACCTGCAGGGCTGACAGTCTCAGATTTAATGTATGCCATCCATGTGCATGATACAGCAACAGGAGGCTGGAGAAGCTCAGAAAACAGGGAAGCGAGCATCGAGGCCATCGGTTACGCTTGTAACAGACCCAGAAGTAACCTATCTTTCCACAGAAAATCACTGATATTCAGAAGCAAATTATGTGCAGCTATTTACACAACCCATTCAACCCCTAAATTCAGTTTAAGTAAAAAAATAAAAAACTCACAGCAAGATTTCACCTCTGCATTTTCAAACTTTCTCTGAACACCGAAACATTTCAATTAATTCTCTTGCAATTACCAGCATTTCTGTAGTGGTTGGAGGCTTGTTCCCAGACCTAAGGTGAACAGGAACAATTCTGTAGCCTATTTACCAACTGGTTGAATATCTTAAAGGTAGCTTGTTTCTGTGCAATATGGTTTGGTTTGGCTTTTTTTTTAGTGCTGCTGGCAATTAGGTTGTTGTAAAATTAAGTGTCACAGCACCTACAGATTTCTAATAAGCATTTTTATTGTTATTACTTAAATCAGCTGGTAGGAAGGATGCAAAAACTACACTGTACAAATCAAGAGGCCGGCACTGATGTTGATATAAACATGCTAAAGCTAATTCTTAAGTTTTATTACAAGAGTGCCTCTGGAGCACACAGAGATGGTCTTAAAAAACATTATAGGCTGGATGTGATAAGCTGGCACAGCTTCACACCGCACAATGGATCTGCCTCACACACCCTTTTTTATAAAACCAAAACCTGACAGTATTAAAACCACACGAATAACAATAGTTCAACCAGAGAGATAAATTTCACCACTGGTAATAAAACTCCTATAAAATAAGAGGAGGAAAAAGCTAAATACGCCTTAAATTGATTAATTTCAACTTATCAGAACAGATACCGGTTTGCAATTTGTGTAGGATCAGCCTAATTTTCCTATGGCAGTTTTTGTAGGTAAGGTCACTGCTCCCTGGCTGTTCTCTGGAATCCCATACCCCGTCATTCATTCTCCCATAAAAACCTGCAGTGAGCCCGGCAGACCCAACCCTGGCAGGTCTTTCAGCAGCAGGACACATGGGGGAGCCTTCTCTTTGTTTTATGAGGCTGTGAATAGGTTCTACACCTTATAGTAAAACTATGGCAAAGCTAAATACCGCAAGTATGAGCAAAATTATGAGCGATCATTTAAAAGATGGGTTGTAACTTGGAAAAAACATTAACCATTACAGTAGCTGAAGCTTGGTATGAGTTCATATTTACTTGTGTATTTTCCTGCCTTACTACATCCCCAAGGTATAATCTTAGATATTTTGTTCAGCTTCTCAGAAAGGCGATAGGAAGCTCATAGCAGTTATGGCTGTTAATGCTGTAAAAACAGATTCTTCAAGAAAAATACCACAGTGCACTCAGATGTTCCAACTCTGTTTTTGTGACAAGTAATTTCATTTCCCAGCATGGAGGGAGAACCACATCTTCTTATCTGTCTGGACACAAGAAACAGAAGAACTGCAAAAATATCATGAAGAATTGAGACTTGATTTATTAACAGTTCTATTGCTCTGGAATTCATTGCAATATCCACGTTTTGTTGCACCAGCTCAGAGTTACTTGATATTCTTTACTACTGCCATCAGCCTTGCTTCTATGTAAATGTACCACTTCTCTTTCAGTAAGGGGAGAAGTTGCTACTCCAAAGCAGCTGTTTGTCAGAAATACTCTTATTTTACCATTTTATTTTCCAAAACTTGAAAATTTTAGTGTGTTCAAATTATATATATATTTATTGGTTAAACGTGGATTAAACATACAGAGCCCAGGTTTCAAAGCTTAGGAAAAAATAAATGTTCTAGTAAATACATACATGTGGTAGGCAAAAGCAAGTACAGAGCTGACATCATCTCGTGCCAGAACTAGTTTTGGTGTATGCTGGTGTATTCCACGGAATCCCAAGAACTCAAACTGAGTTCTTCAGTTCTTCTAGAACATTGAGACAACTACACAGAACCACATAAAACAATCTGGCCTTGTTCCACAACAAAATAAATGGTGCTTCTGTCGACCCTTACTGGCCTCTGAAATACATGCACTGAGAACCTACGTTTTGCCGGGAGGACTGCTGCAGCAGCTACCATTACTTGGAGGATGGGAAGAAGAAGGGCCGGGGGGGTGGGGGGGAAGTCCTCCGTTTTGAAGACATTTCCCTAGTGACAAAGGTGACATGGGGAGAGGAAGGAACATCTCTCCACCCAACGTGGGTTAGTTCCATCTGGTAGAGTTATACCTCATTACTGCCAGATGGTGTCCTCATGCACTTCCAATGAACACAGCTGGAAAAACTAGAGGCATCAAAAGATTAAATGCCTGCGTTAGCAGTTAAACAACTCAAAACAAAAATGTGCTTCTCATCACTTTGCAGCTGGTGAAGTACTTTTTAATGCAACTATCTCGTTCTTAAATTACCAAGATTGCACAGACTGAGCTTTTAGGAAAAGTTACTAAGAACAATAAAGTTGCTTCCGTATTCACAATGGAACAAAATTTCCATTCTCAATACTTCCTATTACATAATCAAAACCCTCTAAGCTTAAAGCAGCACGACATTAACAACAAGCCAATGAGAAGTCCTAATCCATACATAATTCCATCCTCCCTTCTCAAAAGAATACATAGAAATGCGAATGTCCTGATTACATTTGAACATTATCTTCAAATCAGTTTTCTGCAAAAGACCAAACTGTGTTTATCCCATTCAGATTTTGCTAATTTGTCTTCATGCGATTCTTCCATTCCAGGTAAATTCAGAGCACCAAAGGTAAGTGTAAAGCCTGTAACAGCAGGTTCCATGACCACACTGCACACACGGGACACTCCGGCTGTTCATTCAGCTGAAGCTTACGTTGAATACAAAACGAAGAGTCCTAAATCAAGAGTGTTACAGAGCCCTGTTTGCCGATACCAACACAGCCAAAATTTTGGCTTTCTGGCAAATGCTTCGTAGCAAGCATCTGTTTACAGGCTCCTTAGCCAAGGTTACAAAAGAGTGTAATATTGCAACCCCTAAAAGCCCTGTCATTGTCTCCTTCAGCTGCTGCATGTTTGTGAAGCTTCGAAGGCCTTGAAAGGAGCCAGAGCAGAGCCAACAGGTCAGGGCTAGATAAAATTAAGAAAGAATCCGAGGTCAGACCATGAAAGAACTTTTTTTTTCTTCCCACCCCTCCAGAACAGCAAGTCCACCTCCAGCCGCCTTTCATTCAGTCCTGATAAGAAGAGACAGCACTCCACAATCTGGATTTCAGACTTTTTAAGTCCTCTTTGGGGAGAGGAAAAGATAAGGAAGCCCACAGAAAATGGACATTTTACTATCATTTACTGTTGACTCATTAATCTGGATACTGAACATGCTTTCATAGCTGTTTTGACCATCCCTGTTCTTAGCACTCTGAAAGGAAAATATTGATAGAAATAAAGTATTGGAAGCTTTGTTGTTTCTAAAAGAATTAGGATTGCACAGAATTTCTAGGAAAAACAAAACAAAAAAACCCAAAACAAGACATTTCAGTGGCTTGATATTCTGAGTCAAGTTCAGCAACTAGAAACCTAGAAATAACTTCTTAAGCTACATCCAATACGGTGGTTGGAACAGCTGGGGAAGGGGATAAGGAAAATATTTCCGTTTTCTTCTAGCTTACACAAAATTTTAAATAATACTTTTTTCCTTTCAATTAAAGGTACCAAAACCACACCACACTCAGAAGGCTGGAAAAAATGGTTGTTCAAAGGACAAAACTTCTGTGGCCAAATGTCCATTTTTAATTTAATCTTTTGTAGGGCTGGATTTTTTGTGTAACCTACAGGTCCATTGTTGGATAGTGGTCCGGCTGGATAGCTCATTGGTCTGGTTTGCCAGGGTGACTGCGCTGCCCTCAAGCCCGTCCCTTCAACACAATAAACTCCAGATAATTATTCAAAGAAGAGGCCAGCAGCATGGGCTGCTCTGACATCGGGTCATGGCCTTTGACATCGAATCTGGGGCTAGCCAAAGTCTGCTCCAAGCAACAGAGGTCCAGGGGAATTATTAAGGGGGAAGGGTGGGAAAGGAAGAGCACTGAGAAATACTATCCTTAAAAATGTACTTTTGAAGCAAAGTAATGTAAATACAGCAGAAACTTATTAGGAAAATAAGCAAATATATTTCAAATATACTAGACGAAAAGGACAGAGAGAAGCGCATCAAGCCAAACAGTAACATAAAGCCGGGAAGCAGGAGGATGATACAGATTCAGGTCTGTTCCTCTCAAAAGCAGGTATACCCTCCAAGATTCTCAGTACTGGATTTTTTTTTTTTTTTCTAAAAAAAACGCCCTTTTACTTTGCTTGAGTGCATATGACTAAGCAAATAAACACAGTTTAGCAATCCTGTTCTACTCTGGCTTGTAAAATATTGTCAAGGCTCTTGGTATGTAATTTCTAAGCATTACTACTAGCTTCAGATAATATTTAATTACTTCTGTTTTTAAAGGAGTTGGAATGGTAATTAATCACCCATTTTAAATAACAACTTTTTAATATCAGATTAAAAGAGTTTGAGAGGTTACAAATCGCCAGCGTTTTACATCTCATGGCTTCTTTTCCAATTTAAAAGTAACTTTAAATAGAGTTAGACGGAACAAAGACTGCCTGTGATACTCGTGTTTTCCTTTGCAAACCAAATAACTGAAGTAGAAACTAAGCAATTTGTTCTTTGTACAACACTGTAAAAGTTTATTTTGGTAGAAACTTGAACATATGACATATGTGAATTGATCCAGCTAAACGGTCTGGCTTTCAACGGCTTTGGATGACTCTCGCTTATTTGTCTAAATCTGAAAAGGGTCTGTATCCCTTTTGTAGCTCTGCCTGTCCCCTCCGAGGGCCCCAGGACAAATAACACCTCACACCCCCTTGCAGTAAAAACATCACCTCTCCTACTGCCCACCATCAGCAATAGCAGCTTTATACAAAAAAAGGGCGGGGAGAGGGCTAGAGGGGCAGGATGAATTGCCAGCATACAGCATTTTGGCCTTTTGGAGACTAGGGAAACAAGGGAATTATCTATATGTCTCAATCTTTTTACAAGAAGTGAATAAAATCTGAAGGATTTTAAGTTTGCTAGACTGCCTTCTGGGCATAGAACACCGCCACTACGCCTGCGACGTTTTCAATCCATCCCTATGTTTCTCTTGCGCTTTAGAAGAACTGTTAAATTGCACAAGCAAAAAGCTATCTTCCAGTATTATTCTAACAACACACTCTAAAACTAGCAGACACCCTTCTGTTAACTAGCCTGGCTCACCGTTTTCAAAGTGAGCCCTCAAAAGCTAACTTGAAAGCAATACCAGAGGCCTGGACAAACACCTCATTTTGATCTTTTGTGCTCGTCTTTTCTTCTGAGAGACCTTTTCTTTTGTTGCTGCCCAGTGGAAAGCACATAGCTCATTGGTCCTGCTTTGAAAGATGAGAGCACTGCCCCTCAGTCCACCCCTCAGAGCACAATCACTTTAATGGAATTATGTAGAGAGGCCATCTCTGGAAGAAGAAAGGGAGGGCGAGGGGGGAGGGAGAGAGTGTCCAAGGAGCCAGCAGAGCCTTAATTACCCCCAGTTACTAACACAGATATGTCCACTGAGCATTCATGCAGTGGTCCAAATAGGATGTGCTACCCCGTACAACAGGTTCCCTTACATATAGCAACTGACCCATACACAAGTGATAGAAAACAGTGAATCAAACAGTAGAAGGTCGGGGGGGGGAGGGGGAACAAAAACAAGAAACCCCACCAAACTACACAAATGCTGCTAAAAGCACACCTCAAATCAGCAGTGTGCTATACAAGGGTCTTTTCCCTAAGATGGATGAGACTGAAGAGATGACCACCCCAGTGAAGACCAGCGTTTTGGGGTTGCAGATCAGAAGGAAGTTTGGACCATTTGCCTGACCTTCACGCTAAGAGGAGTGCTTCCAGAAAACGCATCTAAACACAATGCAGTAACTGTAACAAGTCTGGTTTAACATCTCTTTAGGTACCAAGCTCCACCATACATGGGCACTGACATCCTGCATCACCTTACAAACGACACATTTTTACACAATGACAAAGGCAATCGGTTCACAGCATCCAAACTTTCCCCTGAAGCTATGAAATAAATTTTCTTTCAGAACCAACATTTTCTGCTGCTCTGTCATGGACTCCCCATGCCATTTTGACCCTTTTGTGCAGCAAAATGAAAACACTATCTATCATTACTTGCACCACAGCGACTTTCCAGGAGGTGCACAGTTTCATTGCAAAAACATCTGTGGTCTGGTGACACTTCTCAGATCTCATGCTTTAGGAGCTGTGCTGTTGCAAGCATGACTGCAAGATGCAAGTTTCAGGCAGGGCAACTAACAGTCAGTCTGGCTCTCTCCTCCTTGAGAGGGCAACGAGGAACCGCACTAAATTGCTAGAGGGAAAACAAGTCAGTTGTGACAGGAAAACAAATAAAAATATATGCCGGTAGAAACCACCACTATATTTTTCTTAAGGCAAATATTGGCTGCATGGCCTATATCCAGCTGCATCTATAATTAGGGCCCAGACTTCAGTGGGACATTCTGTTATTGCAGGTGTCGGGGGCCATGTGTGCTCCCGTTGACACAGCGCTCCCCTTTATTTGGGGGAGCTAGGCAGATAGGCATCCACCTACGTGCCACGTCCCTGGGCTTGTTGGCACGCACAGCGGTGGGAGCGCTTGACTATTATCATACAGACACTTTGCAGAGGTAAATACCGCAACTGCTTAATGAAGCTCAAAATTTGGCACTCATCTCTTGAGTACAGGCTGGAGGGGCAAGTTAACCTGGAAGGCTAACAAGTTTTATAGTGGATGTGCTACACTGACACGTTTGCCACAGACTGCCAGTTAGCCTGATACATATTTACTACCTTTAACATGACAACTCTCATACTTCATTTGCTGAAGTTAAATCCAGATGCAATTAAAAAGCTTGTAATACAAGGCTGGCATCAAGCTTCCTTCGCATGCTTCTTCTAATGCAAAGTATTCATTGAAAACTCAGCATACAATGCTACACATTTTCCAGTTACACAGGTTAATAAACCAGGAAGCAGGGAAGACAGCTAATAGTACTTACAAAGAGTTCAACGCAAATGCCTTTGTTCAGCAGGTGGCTTCACCTGAAGTGTGGTGGCATGAGGACACAGGTCTCCTCAGCCACGAAACGCACTGCAGTATCTCCCCATACATCAGCATGTCTGTTGTCTTTCCCTGTCTTCTCAGATGCCTCATTCTCTACAGCCTCTCTGACTGGTTGCCTATCTTTGACATTTAGCAAGGGTATTCATTGTAATTACATTTCGACTACGCTGAACTACCTCCCTAGTGGTTTGGTGCAGCAGTGTTATTTTTAGCCTTTACGTTTTCATACAGCACATCCCGGACTTCTAAAACATGCCCTGAAGAAAATTTCCATTTGTCAAGATAATAAAAGTATCCAGGAAGCTACAACATCCTTGGCTCCAACGTGCGCTGCTGTTATATTCAATGGCACACTGGCATTATGAGTTTTGTGGCAGGAATTTGCACAGAAACGTTTATTAAAAGAACACAATAAGTGACAGCTTGTCACCAGGCAACGAAGCCTGACAGACTACATATGTATGTTCTTTCTTGAATGCTTTCGGTGAGCTTACATTTGGTACAAATACCCATCTAGAAGGCTAGGAGAATTAGCTTCTCTGTAAAAATTATACTAACTTTTCATCTCTGCACTGATTCCACTTAAAACTGTATTTCAATGGCATCTTGTGTTCATCTCTTTCCAGGCCAGGCGCTGCTCTTCTAGGATAACTCACCAGAAGGATTACTCTTGTCTGTATTAGTGGCAGCAGCTGTGTAAGTTAATGCTGTTGTTGCTTTTAGTTAACTAGATGTTAATGGTTTATTTGAAGACTATTCAATTAAGACCAAATCTCTGGAACAGTATTCTTGAAAGCACCATAGACAGATCCTGCAAGTAGTGTAAAAGGGGTCAACCTGTGCAATCTGAATTTGGACCAAATATTCTCAGTGGCTCAAACTCTTTGCTCACAATAATTTCTGAACTGTGTTCTGAATACTAATACTCTTCTACAAAAATGTTGTTGAAAGTCCATACAAAGAAGCATCTAAACAAGAAGAGGAACCTGAAACATTCCAGGCTTCCTGAAACTTCTGACAATCTTTTGCTCTTCTGGCTGACATCACAACACCTACTACTTCTTTTATACTTTGTGGTGTTTTGTAAAGACAGAAGTGTATTTTTGGAAATGGCTTACAACATGTTTTTAATGTAAATACTACCTACTACAGGTAAATACTACTGTACTTTAAAGGATGCTCAGAATAGCACAGAACAACAGTAACAGCATGGAAAAGTAAATTACAACTTTGCAGAATCTGGAATAGAATTTCACAGATCAGGTCCCTTTTTCCAAGAATGCTTTTTATATGTGTAAAATATTTTCCGTAATTATATATATGGGAATTTGGTCTAGCTTAATTTTTTCCTTCAAAATGTTCTTTTTAAAAACTTTTTAAAATAAACTAAATCACTTCTCATGTAAGGCAATGCTGTTGTCGTCAAAATGCTTGACCACAGGCCAGTTGCAATTTAAATCTTTCACCATACCTGCCGTGTTTTCAATTAGTCTTGTGAAGAACAAGCATTGAATACATGTCAAACATTGTATTAACTAACTGAAAGGTACACAGTAAAAGACTAGGAGATGACTTATAATCAAGGTTATTTTTGTTATCTTTCCTAATGCATTCAAGATTTAAATCCAAGCTATATTACTGTCTTGATTGAAAAGGGAGAATAAAATTATCTTGATGTAATTCCTCTGCATATGAAGTTTATACAACACTTAGAAAATGGAAAACAGTCTGACTGATTGATTACTTAGGTAAAATAAACACACAGCTACTTAACTCTTAGCTAGCTATCTTCCTTTGTACAATTAAAAGGGTTTGCCATCATTAATTTAGTTTTACAAATGCTGAGTTCAGCCTGCAGTTTGATGAGCATTTTAAACCAGCATTAGCCAACACTGCTGCTGAAAGAAGCCAGCCTGCTTCCCCTCACCCTTCAGCCACTCTCTCTGCCACAACCTTCCTTTGCAGAGTTATTTTTCATGCAGGCCAACCTCCCACCCTGTCCCTATGCAACCACACAGCCGTTCATGCAAGCACAGAGACCATCAGCACAGGCAGGTACACGAAGACGTGGGGCGCTTTGTTCCAGAAGCACCAGCTTTTGCTACTTTATGGCGCTCCGAGTTGCACTTTGACGGACTGTGAGAGCTAAGTGACATCCCAAGGCAACAGAGCGAGCCACTGGCAGACCCACCTTGCTCTTCCCAGCTGTGGACAGCTGGTTAGGACACAATACAGCCACCCTAAGTCTGTTCCATCTCATGCAGCCTGGTGAAATCGTGAACCTCAAACCTATCCCCACAAAAAACTTCAGTGACAGAATAGCTGTGTCTTTTTATTTTTTTTATTTTTACTTTTAAAATTATTTAATATATATATTCATCTATTACTGTTACTTATATACATATATGAAATAAAAATAATTCATTTATTTAAATTAAATAAAAATTTATTTTATTTATAAAAGACATTTCCCTCAAGGGGGAGCTGTTATCTAATAGACTGCAGGACTGGAAATCTGGAAATTTACAGCTCAGTTCTGTCACTGATTTCAGGGATATCATATCACACTCGGTTTAAACCATCAGCGCCTGAGCAGCTCTACAGAAGCAGCCCTTCTCTTCCTTGTGTTTCAGGTACCCGGTTTGTAAGATGGGATGACAACACTCATCCATCTGTGAAACTCATTGGAATGGCTACAAAGTGCTGGAAGAGCACAGCATGTGTTATTAGCAGAAATAACAAAGAAAAGTGGAAATAGGAGTAACTGCCTAAAGTGGATTTTTGTCACACACACGCCAGGCAGGAAGCTTCAACTGCCTTGCGTGGGGGCACACAGGACAACGCAGGCTCTGGGGTACCACTGGGGAGACTCCTCCCGGCATCAGCAAGGAGGAAGATGACCCTTCAGAGGCAGATCTCCCAACAGGGAGGCTCAGGGGAAAGAGGAAGGTGTAGGCACTGCTGGGCCAGCCAGAGTGTCCTGGACTCGTGCCTGCACTCCGAATCATGCTAAGCAATTTGCATTTCTGTCCTACAGCTTGACTGCGCTCTGGTGCTTTTCTGCAGCTGCTTTACCGGGTTATGGGAAACATGGCCTGGCTCTCATTTCTGAAGGAGAGACATGGTTATCACTGCACATATGACAGGGCTCTTCCAACCACAGCCCATGCACACCTGCCTGCTCTGCTTGGACAACATACAAAGACTTAATACATCCAAGCCACCCCATGAATAAAGTTTTCCAGCACAAATAACTGGTAAGGAGTGCTATAGCTATGGGTCTTCCAAGGCAAGGGGTTATTACTGAGGCAACAAGGACTGATGGGAAACTAAGAGAAATTGGATAAAGGCAGGTAAGAAGCAGTAAGGTGGCAGCCAAAATACACAAGAAGAGGAAAAAAGGATAGGTTAGGCCAACATTAATAATTATCATGAATATAAAAATTAATACCAAGAACTGATATACTAAGAGGTATGCTTCTGATGGAGAAGTGTTGTACTAGACTAAGACAAAAAGGATCAGGAAGCCAGAAGATATCCTATTTTTCTCCCAACAGCTTCTATATACACATGTAAATACAGACACACAGACACAGAGCTAGGCAACAGGCTGTGAGCACATCCCTCCCCACGCCGTAAACATACAATGGAGAAAGCGAGGAACTGATGGGTAAATGAACATAAGGCACAGCAGTGCAACACCTATCCATCTGCCTCTCTTCCCCCATGTACACCATCCTACCCTACTGCTTCCAAGCATCTCCAGTTCAATTGCTTCAAAAAATGCCCTGGGACCACATTTTCAAGATATATTTGCATATAATATTTTACGTCTCCTTTGTCTGACTATAGAAATGTGTCAGTTGCACAAGAGACAAGCATGCACAACTGGACGCATGCACACAACAGGCAGAAATGTCTCAAGTCTCTAAATGATCTACCAAACAAGATAACGTATTTCCCTGTCCCAGCTTCTACAAACATGTGCAGTAAAAAGCATTTTTGTTTTGTAATGACAACCAGCTTGACACAGGGTAAAATATTCAGCTACAATAATGGTCAAAATACTGTGAAAGTGAATATAAATGCTGAAATACACTTTTTACGCAGAACATTTCTATGCAACTTTTTTCCCAGGTGCAAAAAAACAGGGTTGGAAGAGAAGTTTCACAGCAAGGGCTGCTTCTTCCAACACAATGTTGTTTTTTCCCTGCTTCCTACATGCTCTCCCTTCATTTGCCACAAAAGTGTGACTCCAGTCAGCCTGAAGAAAAAACAACAGAAAAAATTAGCTTCTCCACAGTTGTATCTTTTCCCAAAATAGAAAAATGCTTGTTGGCAATAATGCCTTCATGGCAAATACATAACCAGGGTGTTACTCAAGGCAGGAAAGCTACCAGAAGACATACCAGCTTAGCTTTAGGACTGCATTTACTTATCACTAACACTGAATTTGCAAAGAGCCCCTGCTATTAGCTTTCCCATACAACTATCACAAGTGGTAACATGACCCCAAAAAAGTTAACGGAAAAAAAACCTCAGGAAAAATTAAGTTAACATTTTGATCACAACATCCGGATTGTTGTTTAACAAAGGAAGAAAATAATAATTACAAAAAAACACGGGAAAAAAAATTAAGAAATGTAACTAGCCCTGTACAGCAAATGTTTTCTTCTGTCCACTCTGAAGTCTCTTTCATGTGCTAATGGTGGCATTTTTTTAAACTCTTCCCCTTTGACTTATTCAGACCTTTAAGGACCTCACACATCTAATGGTTCCTCACATTCACCAAGAACAATCAAGAGAGGTCTGGGGGTTGACATGCAGTATGATTAATGGACAATGTTGATTTAATTTCCTATAACAGGAGTTTTCTCTAAGCTTTCTCCAAGGAGCAGTTTCTTTGCAATCCAAGACTTAAGTATTTTACTAATGAAGCCCAATAAATAGCAAATTAAATAATGCTGTCTCCCAGAGACAAATCCTCTCATTTGGGGGGGGGGGGGGGGGGGCGAGAAGAAGAAGAAAAAAAGAACCACCGTATTTAAAGTTCTGTTTAAATTTAAAAAGGGTTGTAGAGCAAGAATGCACATAGTTGTTGGGGGTTTATTTTGTTTGGTTTGGTTTATTTTGTTGTTTTGTTTAAGAAATTTGAGCAATTATCTGGTCATTCCTGCCGTTGTTAACTGCTTGCTTTTTTTTCTCTTTTAACAGGGGAACAACACTTAACTTTCCACTTCCGAGAAAATCAGTCTTTATTTATTGGTCACTTTTACATTGTATACTATTACATATTCATTGTAATACTTAGAAATATTTCAAAAGCAACTTTGAGGGTTATTATTTTAAATAATTTACAACTTTGTTGATGTAAGGAGTGATCAATATGTCCTTTTCATGAAGCAAATTTTAACCTTCAGCTCCAGCAAACGAACAATGAAACACTATTTGCATACATCCTAACTGTTACTCAATCAACATGACACAATTTCCCAACTGAATTCCCACACAGGCTTAGCTTTAAATGGTGGAATTTCTACCCTGAGAACACAGAGCAGCAGACAGCATTTCCTGCAAGATTCTAATCGCTTTCCCACCATGGAAAATTCTACCTTTAAATACTTTGAAGACAACACATTTTGCTTCACTATAGGCTGGCAAGTTACCTTGCCGGAGTGCAAAAAATTTCCCAATTTCCCCCTCCTATTTCCAAGGCTTTGCAGCACCCTTGATTCCAGTTCTTAGAGTTGTGACACAATTACTCTGATATCCTGAGGAAAAATAACTGCATCCAACTCAGTTACGGGGACAGCTGATAAACAGACTCTCAAAACAAAGCAACAAACCTCCAAGCTACTGTAGTGGGCACATGGAACAATCTCTCCTTTTGCCTTAGTCAAGCCTGCATCTCTACATTTTTACCTTTAAAATTGCTACAAGGCATTGCCCCATGAAATAATGAAGCTTCCCTTATCCTGACAGCTCCCCCCATCTCTTTAGAGAGTGAGGCTTAACTGGTCTTAGCACTCAGTTTTGTTTTTTGAAGTACAGTACGTTCAATCTTTATTCTGCACTTGGGTATCTCCTCCCTCACCACGTCCTTCCCCTTCAAAGAGCCACTAGCTTGGGGAGTAAAAATGAATTAGTGCAAAAGTCAAGGCATGTTTAAATGAGGATGTCAGGCCTATTTTCCCAGATAAATGGGTTCAAACTGGAACAGTTCAGAGAGCGTGTTCAAGGAGTTACATAAAAATACATTAGGCAATCCTGCTGACACACAATCTACCTGTTTCTGAAAGATCTTAACTGTCTGAAAGCAAGAATGCATCTCTCTGACCCAAGATTAAGTGCTTACCATGTAGACAAATTAATACTTTTCCATGAGCTTTAGAGCCATTTCATGACTCTGCAGTTAATTCAAAAAAAAACTTAAGAGATTTCACATAGTAATTGTCATATGTAACATTTTAATCAACACCAAATCCAGTTATGCTGCTAACACAGATGTTAGCGATTTCAGTATTCCAGCGCCTACTGAAGTTGATTACTGGCTAAATCAGTAACCTATTGAGAGGCTTGATGATATAGTTTAAAATTGACAAATGCATTAAACAATAATTACAGATTTCCTTTACAAATGAACTGTATGAAAATAACATTTACTTTCAGACACCAAAAACATGGGCAGAAGTAACTGTGATGTGGTTTAAAAAAAAAAAAATTGATAAATCCAATTTCTTTAATAGAGGCAAACTTAAATGCTGTCAGAACACACGACAAAGTGATTTTTTTTTTATAAGAACAAAAATTAAAGTGAAAATATGTAATTATGATACAAATCTGCAACACTGCACAGTGCAAGAGAAATAACAGCCGAATGACACAGGAAGGTAGGCACTACATTTTTACAGATGGGCACTTGAACTGCATAATAAGCACGGAGCATTAGTGCTGAGTTAACTGGCCTCTCCTCAGAACCAGCTGATATTTATCTGGGATTCCCACTCAGTCCTGCGTAAGAGGGCTTAAATAAAGCTGAACCAAAGACACACTTGTAATGAATGCCATGCCAATAAGCTCCAACAAAGGGCCACACACTTAAAACACTAGTTTCAGTTTTGCTTGGTAAGAATTTGATTTTACAATCTGAGGGAATTAATTTTTCCTCTCAACAGAGCAGTGTAGCGTTTTTCTTCCATAAGGGAGACATGAACAAAGCGGGTGCGTCCACAGCTCAGTTTGGCTGGTCACCTCATGCCAGTGTATTTGGGCTGTGCAACCTCCTGCTATTCCCCACTCGCTTGTCCCGGTACACATCAAGCTGCACATGGACCAGCAAGTATAAAATCAGAAATGGTGCACAAGGCTGACGTTGGATTCCTTCCCTGCCTCTGCCAGCCAACGTAGTTCTTGCACAAGCAAGAACAGTAAACCTGACTCTAAAAGGAGCTCTCTGCTACAAACTACCTAGAGAAATTACTGCTCTGAATTACATCTGAAATTACATCTGAAACCAAACATGATGTGACAGTTTGTAAATTCCAACAACAAAACAGAACCAAAATCAGTTTGATCTCTATTTACACTTACAGCCTGTAAAATGCAATATGGTTCCTTATAAAAAAGAGGTAAAAGCTTATCAAAGCAGCACTTGCTTTGATATTTTGCAGGTAAAAAAAAGTTACAGTGTAATAAAGCCCCCTCCCTTCTCTATTTTAATCAATAAGGGGTTTCTCCTCCTCCCTTTCTAAACCCTGAAAGGGAAAAAACCCCAAGATACGCAGATATGCCACGTCTGCGTTCAGAAGACAGGCTCATTTACAGTGGTGACAGGTCTGCCTTTCATGAATATGAAGTAAGGAATGTGTATCTGTTTATTGACATGTATTAGAAGTGCACTATCATACCACGACTGGGCAAGAGCTTGGGTTTGGCAGTACAAATATACACAGACTGCCATGCCTGTGCAGAAGAAAGAGGTCACAGTTAGCCGAGGAAGAGGGTGCTTTTAAACATGCCCAGTCTACTTCTAGGGCTTTTGGGTTTAGTACTGTGCAATACGACCAATTCCTCCTCCCCTCTCCCAACAAATCCCTTATGTTTTAGCTGATAAGTAGTAGTAGCAAGCCTGTTACACACAATCAGGAGAATTGACAGATAAGAGGTTTAGTTTAAGGGTATAATCAGCGTGAGTAAACATTAGACTGACCCAGCTGTAAACAGTGGAAATAAATGATAATATTTGTCCTGGTCACCTACTGAGCTATTAGACACTTTTCACTATGTAATCATGTAAATATAATGGCTACAGTATATACAGCATACAGTGCGATCATCTGGTTTTCCAAGCAAGAAAACTGAGCTTTTAGTTGATCTTTATTAAGAGCTAAAATAATTTCTGTTTTGTTTTGGGTTTTTTCTTAAACAGAGCTGTAGTTTGTTCAAATCGACACTTCATTAACTGTGAATGTCTGACCTGATATAAAATACATCAAGCAGAAATAAAGTATATCTGTTATACTAGATTATATTTTATTGCATGCCATTCGAGAACAGTTAGCTATGAAATGAAAAAAAATTTGAATGTTGAGGGAGTAAGACCTGTGTTTCTTTCACATCATTTAATGAAATTGTAGGAATGCCTGGCTCCTTGAATTTGTATGGGAATCCCAAACTAAGTTTCCATGGTAACTCATAACGAAAAAGCAGTACCAATTCCCACATACACGATTTTGGATATCCCAGAATTTTCAGATACATGTATGCGAGACTACATTTTGACACCAACAAAAGCTAGGATAAAACTGAAATGACAGCCCTAGCTATCAGAAAGAACTACATTAACACATGTCATGCTCTTACAGTATTTCTTCTCTGTATTACAGCATTTGCAGTTCTTAATGAGAAAGATGTCATCAAAGCTGTCAAAGATGTCATTAATTTTTTAAAATTTACATTTTTCTAGCACATCTACTTACAATATGGTGCAAACGAAACCACTATGTCATATCTGACCATCACACCAACTGCTTTACAAAACTTTGTAAGTACTTTTACAGAATTATTAGAAGTGACACTTGGGAGACATGCATCAGGCAGTTTAATTGGAGAAATCCTTTGCAGTGACTCTTCTTACACACCTTTATTCAATTTCTATAGACTGCAGAATCACCTTGTCAGCTTTGCTGCCCTGGACTGAAGCTTAGCTATAATCACGGTTTTAACGTACTATAAATAGATCCAAGGGAAATTAAACAACTGAAGGCCAAGTCTCTAGGGGAATGCTAAGTGTAGTAGGTAGGTAGCTAATTCTTCACCACAAGTCCCCTTTTCAGAGGAGAGTGCCATGCAGGGTCACAAAATGTGTCTTTGTGTTATTTAGACTTTGACAAATTCTCCACTTGGAAAAAAATGTGTCCAACTCAAGGAGGGCAGAGAATTTTTCCCTTATTTCTCCTCTCTACAACTGGAAAAAAGTAGGACACAGAAGAGCTTTCAGGCAGGGAAGTTTTTCTGATTAAGACCAAATTTTTTGGAGTAAATTGCACAAATGAGTCTGACAGAATCTCATTATTTTTCCAGAACTAGACTGAGGCAGGGGAAAATGCCACCAGGGAATGTAAACTGGAGTATCAGGAGTAGCAGCAAGGGGTTGCAATGCCCTTCACGGCAAAGAGCTTAGATGACTCCAGACAGCATAGAAGCAGCCTCCCAGAGCGAGCCTGCAGTCTCTCCAAGCCTCAGGGGAACCACCAACCTATTTTATTTTATTTTATTAAAAAAAAAAAAAAAAAAAAAGTAGATCCACGCCATTTCATGGCCATCAATCACTTCCCTGCAGCCTGCAGGCGCCCCAAGCCCCGGGGAGCCAGCAGTGCTCCTGGGGGCTCCAGCACCCAGCGCAGGATGCTCCACTCCTGGGGAGGGGCCTTGGGCAGGGAAAGGCCCAGGTATGTGGGCTCCCACACTCAAGGCCACGTTTTCCCCAAAGCTAACAGACCAGTTTTTCCATCCCCTAAGGTGTCTGCCTGAAAACGGTTATTTACTGCGATATCATCTTGTAGGCAACAAACAAAAGAGCACCGAAGAGGCCCCCATCTCTGCCACAAGCTGCTTGTCTCAGGGTTTCGTGTGCATTTAGTTATTAGCCTTGTCACCAAAGTGCAACTTTCTGGAATCCACACTGTAACTACCATCACTCAAGCTGGTACAGCTCCCAGACAGCGATACGCAAGAATGAGCTAGCAGAGTGAATTCTTGCTTTCCTCCCTCCCTCCAAGTGTAGAAGGCATTAACAGCACATGAACATGCTGCATTCCCCCATCACCAGTGGCACCTACTTAATTAATTACTACATGACACTAACTGAAAAATACAAAAAAAAGTTCAGAGGGAGACTTCTAGGCAGCTTGAAGAACAGTGTTCTTGCGTTACAGCATCAGAACTGATCTTGCTTTCTTGAGTTTGTTAACCAAGAATTTGATTTTATTCTCCCTAGACGTAGATTCCAGGATGAGATTCCTAGGAGTATGACAACCTAATTATGAAGATTTCCTGGCTCCAATAAACCAGGTAAGCTTAAAATGGGTTCTTCTGAGTCACTGCCCTTCTTGTACAGGCTCTACTTTCCTACCAGTCATATGGCTGCCAACACAGTGAGCCGTGAGCCGAGGCAAACCGTCCCCCTAGCACAGTACTGAGTACCAGCAACACTGAGGCAGAGATGCATATGCACATGCTTAAAATACTCTGAAAAAAATCATTTGAAGACACGTAAAGGGGAAGATGAGCTTCTCTGGACACTCTCTTTAACTTCCAAGCTTTGCCAATCCGTCCTCTGTTGCACAGCGAGAAGGTTCCCAAACAAACACTTCCACCACCAGAACTCACTTCAGCTTCTGAACACATATATTCTGAAATATTACAGAAACAGAACCTGTACCGGCAGACTCATCAGGTCTCACAATGAAAGACTTTCTGTCAGAGAAAGCTTTCTAGAGCAGGAGGAAGCAAAGGAGGAATTAAAAATACAGGCAAAAATGCATGGTATGCACCCAAGGGTCTGCTCCTGTAGCAAATTCAAGTAATAATGGAATTTTACACTAGACTAGGAAATGGCCTGCTATTGAAAAATAAATGCCAAGACCTTTAACACAAACAAATGTCTATGTGAAACTGTGGATATTTATTTTGACAATGGCAGCCCTGACTCTGATCAGATCATTTAATTCTATTTACATGGTGACTAGCATGCTAAATAATCCAGTTTAAAAATACACAGAAGTAACTGCGCAGACCTACACTGGAGTAAGAGAGGTCAGTTCTCAAAAAAACAAGGTAGCAAGCAACAAGAGATTAAAACGTACATCATATATTCATATTGCTGTATTTAATGTTCCATCATGGTAACTTATTTTACACTAGCATTGCTGATTCTGCTCTACCTATCATACTTGTCCCTCCCTAAAGAGCCCTGTAGACACATGCAAATAATTTACAGTACTTATATCAATGCTATCAAAAATCAATGTAATCAACAGTGTTTATAATATCAATGCTAATGTACCCTTTGATTAGAGAATATTATGAATTCTGATTTTGTGATGCGCTTCAATTGCCAAGGAATAAGTGAACAATCTTCTTTAAATCCACAGATTTTACACAATCAGCAGTTGTACCAACACCTGCAGGAAGTTCCATGAAGAGATGTATTGACAGGCTCCAAATGTCACTAGAAGTCTATCTGCAGTTTATTAACTTTGCAAGAGAACAGGGAACAGTAAAGCAGCCTTAGGTCATGACGAACTAAGACACGAAGAGGCAGTGTTTGGAAGCCACATAACTCTGTGGCAACAGATAATGCATGAGAAACTACTCCATCTTTGCCACTGGGAAGCACCTAATACTATTACCATATTCTTCCAAATCAGGAAGAACCTTTTCTTTTGATATTATCCATCATATATGAAACCAAAAATCTTAACACACCGCTTTCCCCTTCAGGTTTCTCACTTGCAGTATTCTACTAATTCCTGTAGCTCATAATGAAGACATTTATTTTAAAGAGGCTGTCAATAAATCAGTAGTTTAGTGTCCTCAGGAGAGGCAGATGGATGACAGAACATTAGTCCTCAAAGCCTCTGTCCAGTTCATGAAGATTCAGTTTACTGTAGTCGTGGAACTTACAGCAGCAGCTTGCCTTGTTTTATCTCAAATTCTACCAGGTAGGACCACTTCCTAATAAGTAATAGTTTAAATTTGAAATGCATAAATAAAATAACCTGGTCCAAATGATTTAGGTTGTTCAAAAGAAATAAAATTTAGGAAAAAAGCAAAAATGGAAATCAGTCCCTTCTTAATACATGGATGTTGCTGAAGTCTTTGTGGGTTTATATACTGCATATAATTTCCTATGCTATATATATTTCTCCACAATATTCTCTGCTACATTCTCCACAAGTGCAGCTGCCACAGGCAAAAAAAGGTTGGTTGTATACAATTTTTGAAGAAATAATTTAGTGTACATAAGTATTCTAAACAGACAGCTTCTCAATGGGCAAAGACAGGTACCGTCACTATGAGAAGTCTGTGTGAACTTCCCAAGCTTCAACATATGTAATCATCTCAGCAGTGGAAAATCATGACCTAATCAAATTTCCCGTGCCAACTCAGTCTTTTGTAGCTGTAGCAATGAACACCTTTTTCTGTAAATGCCACAAAGCAAACCAAAATATGAAACCACCAAAGAAACTTACACAGGAAGACTTCCTGTATTTGATATGTACCTCAAATAAATCAACACATCCCATTAAAAATATTTTTTAAAAAAAGATGACTTCTACTGAAGTTATTTGAAAAAATACTCTTCAGTGGATCTAACCTACAGCAGCATAAATTACTCATATGTGAAAAATATAAATTATGGTCATCAAATCATATGGGATGTATCATGTTTTGGTCATCATATTTAGATACTTAGAATCATGGTAAGGAATAAACACTCAAGACATCACATACACCACGCCTGAATGGTTAACTCAAGCACATGAAATCTTCCATGCCCACACTTCTTGTAATTCAGTTAACTGTGACCATGTGAAAGCTGTCATTTCCCAAACTTAACTTTGCTTTTGTTTTCTTTTGAAAAACTAGTAAAAACACACAGAGACTATACATTCTAAGCTAATTCTGTAAAATAATATTTAATCTGAGGAGTATTAGTGTACTGAGAAAATCCATATGATGTGGATCACACAGTTAATAAGTTTGCATGTGTCTGAAATTACTGCTTTGTAACTGCATAATGAGAAGACCAAAAAAAAAAGCATTTATGTCCTAGGGCACACAGACACCACATCCTTTCAACCCACTGCTCTTTTGTCTCCCAGCTCTGTTAAACAGTCAGCTGCTGCCAGATGCTCTAGCTAGAAATGGTCACAGATGGTCAGTTGTCCAGTTAACAGACAAGACTGCTCTCCTCAAATCTCCCCTAAAATAGTATCTCAACTGTATACAGCAGATGAGAATATCTGAGCATGGTCAAGAGGCCATCTGACCTAGTTAAGCCTGCAGGTCAATTTTGATAATTTAGTCAAAATTAATTCTCCACACTGCCCCTAAGTAAACCATCTCAGCACACTTCAAACACTGTGTCAAGTCCTATATCACTTCTTCTGATTACATTATAGATCACATCTTTTTATGAAATAAATTCTCAGTTATGTATGTAAACAGAAGCACCTTCTACCTAGGGATGATACCAACACATCTGTGCTAATACACATTGCAAGAATTACAGGAGGACACAGAGTCAGGTAATCAATGGAAAGAATACAATGGGACGCAGCAAGCTCTGCACCTAATCCTTGTGCTCAGTCCTGCAAATATTTGCCAGTGCTCCTTAAAAATACTAAGAGGATAGTAACACACACAAGCACTACTTGCTAGTATGGTGAGCAAGCAGTGCTTGTTGTGCAGTATAGCTGTTACAAAGGCTACAAATAACAGAAATGGGCGAGAAATGCCAGAGAAATATCTCTGGTATTTTGTATTAATCTTCCACTATTACTAGATCAGGCATAAATACATAAAAACTGGGAAAAAAAAAGTGTATTAAACTGAATATTAAAAAGACATGTAATTTACTATCAGTGTTTACTAACTCTAAGTTCAGTATCTTGTGATAAATAGCTGGGTGTCCTTCTTCCAACTTACACAAGATTTACAAGATCTGGTTATCTAAGTGTTGTGCAACAGATATTTTGGAAGAGGATTATTCCATCAGCAGCACAACTCCAGCTTGCAAAGCTTATGGCTGGGAAAATGGATGGCCAACCCTAATGCTGTTGCCTTACAGGTCTAATGATTTAAGCAGTCTAAGATGGCCTCTGACTTTTCTGTCTTCCAGAAGAGTTAAGAAATATTTTATATACTCACCTAAACCACTGACAGTATACTCAAGATCACTGGCATCCAGCAGAATTGGTCCATTCTCCTGCTGGCCTTCTTCTTTGTAATACAGCTTGTACCCTTGAATAGCTGCAGTGTCCTCAGAGTCCTGCTGCCACTGTACTGTAATGGTTGTACAGTTCATCGGCTCCAAACGCAGCTCAGGAGACTTTGGTGCTGGTTTTAGAGAAATACATGTAATACTCTTATATTCTAGAAACAACTGATGTTCATGCAAAAATTTGGGTGCCCATCAGTCCAAAGTTCACTCAAGAGTGATTCTAGCACATATGCATTACTCACGCAAAGCTAATCTAGCAACTTGATTTAGGATAAATCAGAATTTTTTAATTCTGCATCTTAATTAATTAACTAACGGTAGTGATTTTCAAAGAGAAACGAAAACACTTCAAAGATAGTTATAAAATTACCTGCTGTTTTAAAGTGAGCCAAAACAAATATGATTAACAATAAAAGCACACTTCACCAAGTGCTAATAATTCACTATAGTAGTCAAAACTCAATAAAATCCAAAGTGGATGGATGTGGACTACAGCTAAGAAATGTAGTTACAAATTCAAACCTACATGTTATTCAAGCTATTCATGCGAAGTTGCATGCTCTTCTCCATGACATTACTAAATAATAATGTAATCCCAAGGCTGATTATAAGAACCTAAACGAGACTTCAAATACCAAGTCAACTGGCACATTCAAAGCAAACATGCATTTTGTTTGTAATACAGACATACATGCATCAACTCAGATCCTTTAAGCACCTGTACACACTGCTAATGTGTAATGTCCTAGTTTGCAGAAAGGTGTTTTACACTGAACAACAGTAGGGTTTAGGGCTGTTAGACTATTTTTTAAATTCAAATTATATAGAACAGAAGAAAACTGTGTTACCATTGGAAAAGAGTCTACAAGCTAAAACATTTGAGCAGCTCACAAACACAAATTAAAGTTTCCTGCCACCATGTCAAATTATGTGAACATCAACATGTGGAAACAATCAAAGATTGACACCAAAACAACGTATCACCTTTTCCTTCTCCTGTCACATATAAGGTCTTTCATAAGATAGATTAGTTCCTCTTCAACTTTTGATCCTGAAACTATGTATTAACTGCATTTATTAAATGAATCAGAAGGTTTTACAGATTATGCACAGAATCATGGTTAGAACACTATTTTCTAGATCACCAGAGCAAGAACATGTAATGAGAAAACCTATTTCACATCCCTGCACCACCTGTCAGAAAAAATTGTCACCTTCAGATGAGGCCTGCAGTTGACCCCATCTCTAGGCTGCCGGCAACATTAAGAATTACCTTTCACACTCGTAGCTTTGGGAGTCCGGTGGGAAGTCCACAAAGATGCTTCTCCCCAGCCAATCCTTGTTGCAGCAGTGATACGAACCAAGTACACACTGTCAGGCCTCAGACCTTCAAGGAGGTACTCATCTGAAGTCCCTGGAAGCTCCAAGACTTGAATTTTTGTCTCTGTGCTGAGGCGGAAAGACAGACGGTACAGGACCACCTGACCTCTCCTGTATTTGGCCGGAATTGGCAGCCAAGAGATGAGAATGTCTGTAGGACTTCTGCTTGTCAAACTAATTTCAGGAGCTCTCAAGGGAACTAAAAAAGAAAAGACAAAGCTTTTGAGCTCAAGGAAAGAGAGACAGAAAATTCTCAGCTGACAACTTAGCCTACAATGAGGTGTCAGTAACGTAAGAGCAAATAATCCAAGAAGTTTTATGGATTCTTGTTTATTTTCAGGATAACTTGACACTGCTTATACTTCTCACCTTCTGCATGCAGTATAGCCTTAGCAAGCTCCTTTCTGTAAGGCCCTCAACATTTTCTCCTCTTATTGCTGCCAGCAGCAATCAAAGGCAATCAGCACCTTACTGTTCCGACAGACTGACTGTCAAGGTTAGATGCAGCAGCTTAAACCCAGAGCCTAGACTGCAACCTGTACTGTTGAAGACCCAGTGTGTTTTTAATTCCACCAACCATGTAATGAGGGTAGTAACTCCTGGCAAAGAGAAAGACAGACAACTGGACTGGCAATGTTCCACACTGCCAAAGCTTAACCCTGTCAGAATTTATTAATCAGTTCTAATGAGCTATACTAAATAGTCTGTTGTTGCCATGACATTCAGATTAGTTAAATCACTGCACAGAAATAAGTCAGTAGAGACTTTTATGAAATTCTATTCTACTAACAAGCACAAAGACAAAAAAAAAAAAAAGAAAAGAAAAAAACCGCACCAAACAAAAGCCTTTTTTTTTTTTATAGCCAATTTTCATTTCACATTTTCCTCCAAAATTTGCAGAAGATGCAGTGGGTATGCAGTTTGATTCACGTTTCAGATGCCTGAGAGACAGTCATAAAGACTAAATCGTACACTATCATCAAATTCTCAACACTGAGGAAGTTCTTAAAGATCTAGAATAGTTATTTACATGATTTAATGAAAAAAGACACCATGTAATATACAATGTTGCCCTGTCAGAATGTTATTTTATTCTCACTGCTCTCGTTAGCCGGCTAGTGTTACATTGTGCGTATTCAGAAACCACACTGATGTCAATGGAAATTTGGGATCTTCAAGAGCTGTTAGCACCAGCTTGCACATTCCTGTTCAGTGCAAATAAAAATATTCATCTACATCAGTGGAATTTGTCTTACCATCTTCAAGGGTGTGCTGAGTCACATGATCCGACATCTGACTGGCTCCCAGAGGCATATAAGCGACAATATAGAAGGTGTAGTTGCTGGCTGGTTCCAAGTCATCAATAATATAATGGGTTGTATCATTTCCAATGACCACTTGGTACTCTTCGTTATTTAAACCTGGCATAAAACAATGGTTAGAGAAACGAAAACTCCTGACAATGCCTAAACATCATGACATCTTTGCTTTAAGATCTTACAAAGTTATTTCATGCTCTTCCCCAACCTACCTCTATTTTTTCCACTCTACTAAGTGAAAGTTCTTTTATGCACAGAAGTAACTGTGTCTTGCTGTGGTGTAGATTGTGGTGTTCCAGGATTTTCCTGAATTAGGGATGCTGAATGTAATTCTAAACCCTATTTAGAATTAATCACAACAAACTGTGCCGAATGTACAGTAACACAACAGACAACCTCTAATAGCCTTATCATTCATACCGAGCTTCTAAATCTATTTGTTTAGAGTCAGGGAGGTTTTTTCAAAACCTATTTACAGAACCTTTCTATAGCAGACTGAGAGGAATGCGAGGGCTCCACTCCACCAAAAACAAAACAAACACCCCCCAAAAAAAAGAAACAAACAGAAAGAATTTATTCAGCAAAAGGATCTCATTTTAGCCCTGCAAATTCTATTACATTTGATTGACACGTTTTTTTCTTTAGTTTGGAGAAAGGCCAATAAGAACAGACGAGAATGAGCTTCAAAAATGCTCGGCTCCTTAGCGAGTTGTTAAAAAAAAAAAGGGGGGGGGGAATTCTCAGCAATTCACATTAAAATACGCATAGCAATGCATGCAGCAGTCCTTGTCTTTGTTGGGCTTTATTCCTATAGAGGAAGGCTATAAAGTGGAATAAGCATGGTGAAAGCTGCTGTGTTAATGAACAATTCACACCAAGTGCATGTCAACTTAATCAAAACTCTGTAAGAGCCAGCTCCTCCTCTTCACAACTGATTTTATAAACAAAAAAGAAGGCAAATTCCACCATTAAGTTTTCCCACATTTATGAATTAACTTGATAGCATTTTAATTAGACAAGATTACGAGCATCTCACAACAGACTAGTTAATGGCTTGTTAATTAGGAATTGCAAGGCACGATTTCTGACCTGCTAAACAAGATCCTTGAGCTCAAATTAAAAGGACTTGTTCTCTCATTGAATGGATTGCTAGGCCTCATGCAGAGGCCCTAATGAAACAGCCATAATAGAGAACAAGGCTGGCCTTCCACCACAATCAGTGTTCCCTTTGTGCCTTTTCTAAATCACTAACAAGGAATTAACACACTCCAACATGCATGCTCATCAGACCCTTATTCTTCTTGCTACTGTGACCCCGATTTGAATGTAAAATATTCTGCTTAAAGAAACAAAAAATCACAAAAAACCCACCTGTTAGTTTCTTCAACTAACTCGATTAAAACACTAACTTTTCTTTTTTCTTTTTTTTTTTTTGTAAAGTAGGGAAGAGGACCTGAACCTGTTTTTACAGTGAAACATCAGAATACTCAAGTTGTGAAATTAAACAATGAGTGATAGTATCTTTTGTATTCAAAGTACTAGCTACCACATTGTGAGGTCTACAGAAAAAATAACTTCACAAAACTGCATATGATTAGCGTATTATCCAGCTTTCCTTTCTGTTTAAGGTTTATGGAATCATTAGCACGACTTAGGAGACTTAGCAAGCACTGTTTTTCTTTAGGAATAAAATGTTCTTTACTCACATTGACAAATGTGGTTCCTAACTAAAACAAGAGGGCAATACATGAACGTAAATGTATTAAGTAAAAAGTTACACATGAGAAGCTTAAAGCAAGGAAGGTATACTTCTAGTTAAGTCAGATACATCAGAGATAATTTTTAATCTTCATTAGGGTCTGAAACAGTGTGTGAGGGCAGACTGGGGAAAGGCAGGTTGAAAGGAATAATGAAAGCAATAAACTCATACAAACTATTTACATTAATGCATAATTATCCAGAATTCTTACAGAATAAATAAGGTGTTGACGTCAAAAGCCTATGTTAGCACCTCTACATACCTGGAATAGTGTGAATGTCATCAAACGATTTTCCTTAATATTTAATTTACTTTTCTTTAAATATAGTTGCTTCTAAATTTACATTAGAGAGATGGCTGATGCGATACTTTCTACAAAGGCATTTTCTAGGTTTTTAATAACGCCTCTGACACATGGGACACATCCTCAGAAAGATTTACCAACTATCACCTAGAACACAATTATTTTTACCAAAGTGCAGTCCACTAGCTATTGAAGCTCAACATTTTTTCTACAAAATGAGACAAAAGTGGTTCTGTGCCCTCATGCAGATCTTCATGTACTACCCAATCATGCTACCAAGGAAAAAACGCATGCAGATCACCTACACTTTGATTCCTACCACTGTAATTACTCAACACAGCCCTCCCCATTTTCCCTGCTGTGGATTTCTTTACTAATGCAAAAGGATGCACAACAGCATTATATTAAGCAAACATCACGAACCAGTCTAGAAAGATGAAAAAATGAGCATCTGAGAAAGCAATTTCAAGTAAATCAGAGTTTTTTGTTTGTTTGGAGTTTGTTTTGGTTTTAAACCAATCTCATTTCACAAGATAGAGCCTTTGGATAAGCAAGCAAACAAAGCAGGGATTGCAAAACAATTTTGCAGAAAACACATTTCAGAAGATACCTCCTTTCACTACTGTGCAAGAGTATTTCCTGCACAAATACACACTTCCCTAAGGACAGTTTTCCAGTTTTCTTTGAAGTAATCGGGTCTCTGCTCTCCACACTGGCACCGGACATACAATTACCCAGATAACTTATCTAGCGTGACTTTATTCATATTAGCTTTAAGAGGGGGTTGTGAGCACAATACCTCAGTGACTGAAAGTGTAGGGGGTAATTTCCCGCACCTCTTGTCCTCATTATCTTTTAAAACTCTTTCCTTCCTTTCTTCAGACAAAATTCTCTTGTGTCCTGAAATATCCCATTTGCAAAAGCAAAAGCACTATTCCTGCATCAGTATTAGAGTAATTAAGCTGTCCTTCCTGTCCTCTGCCTCTGCTTAGCAGATGGCAGACTGGTATTCCACACAGAGCTGAGCATCTGCAGCCCTGTCCCTGAATAAACCACTTACTGAATAGAAATGGAAAACAAAATCACTCCTAGAAAACAGAGCTGCATCGCAACTTGGTTTAAGCCATGCAGCTAATAAATTTTCAAGTCGTTTGGCAATCACATCTCCTGCTTATGAAAAATGCCTGTTTTCCACCACCTTAAAGATCACATTAACAAAGCAATTACACAGTACTAAGGGTTTTTTAAAGGTCTAGTTACTCATTTTTATTCCAACTATCCATTCCCTTTTATATAGGAATTTATGTATTGTTTCAGAGACAAGGATAAACCCATTCGTGGCTATTTCAGCATATTTTAGAGTTTGAGTATACTTTTCTTATTACAGGAGATCAAGGGGTGAAAGAAAAACGGATTTTACCATTCAGCCAGTATTTGTTCTAGAAGAAGATTGGCTTAATTACAATGAAGTATCAATTATTCTACTCCAAAATACATGCAAGCCAGTAAAGTCACAACAATTTGGGGATCTGGACAAGAGTTGTCTCTGGTGAAAAGTTCAACTCTGTAAGCCTCCAGGATTCTGTTGTATGTCCATCCTTCCCTACGAAGCACACATGTGGAATTGAGCAGGCAGAAGCTCCTGCTGAGGACAGGGGGAACCCAGACAGCAGTATGGAGGCCCCAGGTTTTAAAGTCCATTCCTAACTTCAAAATCTGCTCACTGGCACAATCAGACAAGGGTGTGTTGGAAGAACACTCAGTCCCACAAATGAGATGATGTGGCAAAAGCATTTTTCCCCAAGCATGCCTGTTTTTTACAACATGCATTTATATGCTGGTATGCTCCAATGCAGCCCTGGTTATGAACCATTCAAATTCAACAGTCTTTGCAAGGACATTCAAGTTCTTACCACATACAAGTACTTAAATAGTATTTAAATCAAACTGCTTACCTTCTGCTTTCATGTAATGCACAGAGTATGCAATCACTTTGTCTGAATTATACAGTGGCCTCTCCCACGCCAGCAGGATTGCCGAGCTTGACATCGTTTCAGCGTGGACATTGTAAGGTGCACTGGGTCTGTCTTCTGACATAACTACAGTAAGCCTGGCCCTGGAGAGAATAGAGCCCTGGCTATTCTCTGCCATGCACTGATAAATGGCATCGTCTTCAGGGATGATCTGGTTAATCACCAATTTACTGAATCCAAAAGGAAGAAAAAGGGGGAAAAAAGCTCACATCTTGGATAAACTTAGCTCTAATAATGCAACAACAGTGTTCAAAAAACATGTAGATGTGGTGCTTGGAGTCATGGTTTAGTGGTGGACTTGGCAGTCCTGGGTTAACGGTTGGACTCGATGATCTTAAAGGTCTCTTCCAACCTAAATGACTCTATGATTCTATCATCCATGAGTTTAGCATAATTGCCGTATGTGCCACAAACTCTTCTGTTAGAAGTGGATGTGCAGCTGTGAAACTTAGCAACTTGAAGTTCCTCAAAACCTGCCACGTTTATGTTTATGCCTGCAAAGCCAGGCACAGTGAAAACAAACCTGTAAATCTATTCCCCATGTGCAAAAAGCAGAGCCTTAGGGTTGTAATTCCTTAACCAACTCTTTATATGAGCTCCTCACTCCACAGAAGTAGTGAAATAGAACCTCAAACAACTAGCACAATCCTGGTCTCTGCTACACTGCTGTAAATCTAGAGCAACTCTGTGGTGAAAGCCTTCAGTTCCCCCCCCAGGTAAGGCAGTGATCACAAAGGCTTTGCTGAGGATGTTAGGTATTGACTAATCTGCATTCCTTCTGCCAAGGAAACGTCCAGAACCACATTTCATGTCAGATTTCGTGTTTACTTGAGTTATATCTTGCTTGGCTATATTTAGTGACTGGAATTTCATCCTTTGGAAATACATGACCGGCACAGCTCTCATATAGCAACTGTAATCATACCTGTTGTACATTTTTATTCTACCATTGGAGTGTATTCTCCTTCCATTTTTTAACCACGAAATTTTGGGGGCCGGATTTCCTTCTGCCTGACAAGCAAAACGAGCAGTACCAGCTCTAGGCCTTGTTAAACTTTCCGGCCATTCCACAAATGAAGGTGGAGCTACAGAAAAATAACAAGGGGGGGGGGGGGGGGGGGGAAGAGAAAAAAAAAATAAAAAACTAAGCCCCTACAAATGCAACGACAGCCAAAACAATAATAAATTTTCCACACACAAACCTCTCCCCTCAGGGCACTCAAATACATATACCCACACAGAAAGGATGTTCCATGTAAACAAAGTACATTTGTTTAAAGGTACATACTAGCTGCAGAGATAGCAACGTTTCTACACATTTTTTGTTCATGTGTTTAGGATTATAAATAAATCAAACTCCAGCCTATGACATACTGCTCACGAAGCATACATACATATGACATATTTTTACTTTGTTATGCAATTCTTTTCTGTGCTGAAAGCCTGTCTTCTCACAGCAAACACTGCACCTGGGCAACTCCAAGTGCAACTGAATTGCTAGTTTGCAATTCTGATGTTGAGTATCTCACACTTCTCAACTAAGCCAACAGACAGAAGGCAGCAGCCACAGTTCTGTGAAACATTTCATCTCTGCAGTCCCTACAGCCCTTAGTGCACTACGCTCGAGATAAAAATTCAGCCCAGCACATAGCACTGGTCAAGACAGACAGGCAGACGTGGGATGTTGAAACACACTGTGGAAGTCAAAGCAGGCTCACCCAGCACAGTGAGAGTTGCCATTGCTACCGTGAAGTTTCGTGTGCCTGGAATAGTGGCTCGACAGGCATACACGCCTGCATGCTGCACCTTTACATCAGAGATCATGAGGTTGCCATTGCCAAGGACACGGGTATTGAAGACGTCAATGGACTTATGGTCTGTTTGAGAGAGCAGGAGAAGCATGGTTACAAGGCTTTCAATGTAGCTACATAACTTATCTAAACAGAGTGGCCTAGGCAGTAAGGGTGTAGATTAGAGTCAGAAGTCAAAGCATACAAAGGGAAATCACTGATGAGCTTTCAGAGGTTTCCATTTTGCATTTGCTTTGCTTTTCACTAGTTAGCTAACCATGCAGATAGCTGGGTCTCATCAATTGGTAAATGGTTTATATCTGAAATTCACCATCAAAGCTAAAAAATTAATGCCCTTTTCCCAGTTAGTGTCCCCAGTTGCCCTGGCACTATGACTCAGTTTGTCACTACCAATATCTACATCATCTTTACAAACAGAGATCATTTAGCACCCTCTGAATTATGCTGGGGATAAAATGAGTATATTTGATTCCTGTATATTTTCTTCTATTTTCACAACAAATGCTCTATGACTGTTAGGTAACTTTTGTCTTACTTGTTTGTCTGTAAGTCAACCAGGAAAGATACGTTTATTTCTCCCTCTTTCAGAAATAAAAATGCAGGAAAACTTTTCATGATTTGCTTCCACAGGTACAGTCCTGACTTTCACATTTAAGTACACGTCAGAATAAAACCAGAGGTAGCTTTCATGGGAAAATGTGATGCACTGATAAATATTATTGTTATTATTGCATTCCCTCTCTTTTCCCCTTCCAGGCAGACTACTTGGGGTTTGACTATACCTATTTATAGTGCAAACAGCCCCTTAACACAAGGTCCAAACCGCATTCACAGAGTGCATCTCGGAAGAAGGAGAAACATTCACAGGATTGTTTCGTAGGATACAACCACCCCAACCTGCCCTAACTCACTACTGATTCTAGTCTGAGTCACAGACCCCTGGATGTCACCACCCTACCCAGCACCTTGCCCACCCCGTGCTGGGGGCAGTGCAGGATTGACAGCAGAAGCAGGGAGTCCAAAGCCTCAGAAAACCTCAGGGCTTCTTAATAACAGTATGGCAACATGCAACTAAAAGCGTTTCACCTATCCTACCCTAACCTACTAATCGTTACTTACTACACGAAGCCTCAGAACAGTAACCTAATTGCTGAAATCCTTTCTTTCCGGTTTCACTTCCTCTCCACAGGCTGAAGGTCATGTGCTGCGATTTTAAGACTTACCTAACCGGCTCCATGAGATGATTGGCTTTGGATTCCCTGTGGCTACACACTCCAGTATGACAGTTTGATGAAGAGATGCCGTAATGTTTTGAGGACCAGCTATTATAGATGGCTTGTGAAAAGGCTTCAAGTCTGAGGCTTTGGAGGGAAAAAAATATTTTAAAAAAACATCAAAGAAAGTGAGAACAAGTCACCAAAACCTCAATTAAATATGACACAAAATGTGATTTCTTTTTTAAAGGATCCTTAAAATTAAATTTACACTAAAGCCTTATTTCAGTAATTGTGGAAACTTACACTGAACAGTATTTTAGCCACAAGATACAAGCAAGCAAAATTATTATTTGGGCAAGTGGTTCAGAGGACAGTTACAGCTCTTCAATGCATGTGTCTTTGCTATAATGTAAGAAAAGAATATAATGCCATTAAAAAAAAAAATCTCATATGGTGCAAGTACCTGGAATAACACTCAGCACTGCCTCACTGCTTTTACGTCTATTGGCTATCGTTGTGGCAACACATCGGTAATTCCCAGCATCCTTCAGTTCAACTCCGTAGATCTGAAGAACTCCCGTAGGTAGAGCAGTTATCCTGTCACAGAAATAAAAAAAAAAGAAATTTAAATAAACGTGCAACCTGTGAACACCATCATGGCATTAACTACTTGATTTACAGACAGCCATTGCTACACTGACCTGGGAACAGCATGCTGGAGACTCAAAAACATTCTCTATACATGACTCACGCCACATTTGTGAACTACAGGTGAGATTACCCCCAGCACCAGGATGAGAGCAGAGGAATTCACTTTCAACAAGCAGATCTTTCTCACCCTCAGAAGCAACCATCCCAACCTCCTTTAGCCAACTACTGCATCCACACTATTCAGACTGGCTGATTTTTGGCCGCAATTTCTGATATACTGGCATAACTGGTGTACAGTTCCCAGAAACCCTCCTATGGTTTGAATTTTCATGTTTCTCTTTTTACCTCCCTTTGCAGGCTACGTACCTTAGACATACAACAAAAGTTACATGTTGAGAAAGATGGAAGTATGTTCAAGAATACAATTGGGACAGGGAAAGAATCTAGCAGGGAGCAGGCTGCATGCTTCAAGTTAATAAATTCAAGAGAAGTCCCCCTGTGCAGAATTTCTCTAGTGCAAAATGTTTTAACTCAATTTCATGTACACATAATTCTGTATTGGCCCTCTAAAGAAAATCAGGTCCAGCATCAATTCTTCTGTGAAAGCAATCCTGCTAGTTCAAACCACCCCCACAGCCAAAGTCCAATTATTCTGCATCCTGCAGCAACTCCCATTCCCAAGGATGACTTGCATACAGAATCCACCAGTAACAATTCATACATCAGTGATTACTGTGTAGACAATAGCAGGTGACTCTGGTCTGCGCTCCTAACACTTATTTAAAGTTGATTAACTATTACTAGCTATTTTAGACATACTATACACATGGAACCTTTTTTATGTAACGGCATTGCAAGTATTCAGATTTTCTTCTTGTAGCAAGCTCAAAATTATCACAGAAAATAAATTACATTCTAAAATGTCTAACTCTACATACCTGTCCATGACTAAAGGTAAAGTTGTTCGATTCACTTCCCATGTCACAGTGGCAGGAGGATTTGCTGTTATCTTACAGGCAAATCGAGCTACTCCACCTTCTTGGACCTCAGTTGAAAGTGGCTGGACTTCAAATGCAGAAATGGCTAAAAATAAGAGAACACAGAATTAAAAGGACTAAAGCAAGTAAAAATTCCTGGCTCCAGATCATAGATCAACTTGCAAAAATACCCAGAAATACTTCAAATAGTCCTCTTTTCTACATGCAAAGCAAAAGAAGATGAGTCTAATTACCTTATCAACTTCACACAACAGCACAGTCTCATTGTTCAAAGGTTTACTTAAAATAACTTTGCTTTAACCTAATTCAGTATAATAATGTTTCAATGAATATGACATTCTCAAATAGAACTAAGCATACAAACTGACTGGCATGCAGCTGGCAAGCATATTAATTAACTAATGAAATTCATGTCAATTCAACTAGTTTAGGATTGGTCCCACTATGCTTAAAAAAAAAAAAAATTGACTGCAATAGAAAATTTCCAAAACAACATTCAGTTCCTGACAATCATATTTTAGTCTTTCAATAATACTCACTTTCGTAAAAGCACCTGCAGAGTTGCACAAGTTCATGTTTGATAAGAAAAGGGAATAAACCCAAAAAAGATCTTAATATAAGTTTAATCACGTAAAACCACTTCCATCCCAAGAGTCCGAGCGGTCACCAAGTAGATGCCTGACGCACACAGTGTCAATGTAATTTTGAGCATGTACAACTTCAGGAGTTCACAGAATTGAGACAATCGAAGTGGCAGATCATTATATACCTTACAACTAACAGACACCTAAGAAATTGATCAGTAGTTGGATTTTTCAGAAAATAAAAGCCAAAAGGGAAAGGAATGCAAGACTAATTGCTTATCTACTGCTACTTACAACAAAACTAACAGAAAGAACAACTCTTCAGAGGCAGCTCCTTTTGGGTAACTCACAGAACAATTCCACACACGTTTCCACCCCCTGTAACTGCAGAGGGAACCATCTCTGCATAAACTCAATGGTACTGATTTGTTTTTTTTTTTTAAAAAAAATCAGATTTCAAATAAATTTATACTCTTGTATAAATTATACAGAAACATGATTTCAATAGATAAATCAATATTAGTAAGTTACTCATCCCTTGACATTCAAGTTTTGTGTTCAAAGAATTCCTGTTTTACTTGTTTATTAATCGAAATGGGTTTCATCCTATTTACCATGATCGCAATGCCCTTCTGCATAGAAGACACATCCAGTACTGATGCACACGAAGCACTCTAATGAATGTTCCTCCCCCTCGACATTTTAGTACTGTTGCATAGCATCAATAGATTGATATTGGAGTATGAAGGAGATACAACATTACCTGGTTGCTTTTTCCTCCGTGCACAAATTTAATTCCTAACATGGGCCTAACTACATAGCTTAAAGATTCCTATTACTAGTATACCGATTTCACTTCCTAGATCAGGATAAATCCTTTTTTTTTTTTTTTTTTTTATTTGCACTGCGTTTCTGTAGTTGCATCAGCACTGCAGGAATGAGTGTTCCTAAATACACCAGCAGAGTGAACGTATTGCAGCTTTGTGAACAGACTTCCCGAAAAATGTGATTAACAAAACAACGGAACCAACTTGTACAGCAAAATCACCTGAAAGCCATTGTAGCTGCATGATGCAAACACCGTGGCCATCGGAAACTAGGTCTGGCCCCTCAAACGTGATCCAGACTCCCAGGGCGCAAGCAGAGATGCTCCTGGTATCTGTTTTTATGACCAGTGGGTTCCCACAGCCCCAGCACACCCTGAAGTCTGCTCCCTACACACCTTCACCTCAGAGGGAACTACCCTCTCTCACCAGCAGAATTTAACCCAGTTCTCTACGTTCCACTTTTTGTTCTTTCTTTCACTTTTGAGCAGTACCAGGTTCAAGAACAAACAAGCAAAACAAATCCCACAACTTGCATAAAGACATTACAACAGAAGTCTTACATTTAAAACCTATGGGGAAGACAGGAAAAAAGTTCTCTTCTTAAACAGGTTTTCTTTCAATTGCTAAGAAATCATTAGAAGAATAAAAAAGAGACTTAATAGTTCTTTGCCTACCTACAGAAGTTCGACTTCACAGAACAGGAAGATTCAGTACAAGTCAAATAATCTGCACATAGCCTGGGTTGTTCCCATAACTCTAAATTTTCGGGATTTGCTTTCTGCTGCATGTGATGCAACCTGACTCTCCTGTGGTTTCCACCACGGAAGGGGCCGGGGCGGGCAGGAAGGCATCCAGGCTTGTCCGTCTTCCTCCCTTCCCTCCTTCTCCGTTCTAATTCCTCCCTACACTGATGACATGTGCTCACCTGGAGTCAGAATACTATATCCCTAGTGCTATTCTTAACAGATTTTCTAACAAGAAACACAGTGCTTTGCATTCGTCATTTATTTACTGAACGTATGATGTAGCAAACCAGGCAAGTCTGCTTAGCTTTCACTATAAAATCTCCAGGAATGTAACAAAGGCATAGATAATAAGAACACCACAAATCAATGTAACATGAGTTTCAAAGCTATCACATAGCAAAGCTGCACCACACAGTGGCATAAGAAAGGACCATTTTAACAAGGGAAAAAGGTAATTATACAGTCTTATCAAAGCAAAGTTCTTACACACCTTTAAAAGTTTGATCTCCATAGGAACGATAAAATCACATCCAGAATTTTCTTATATTGGTACAATTATTTTAAAGGGACAGAGTGAGACAACAGAAACAACAATATTTGGTTTTCATTTATGTATGTAAAAAAGTTATCTCCATGCATCCAGCACATCACAGCTGAAAATTAAAGACAGAAGTGAGACTCTCAAGAACTACAGAAGAAACTGAGGAAAATTAGTATTTCACGGAGCACAAAATGTCATCATGATAGCAAGCAGGAAAAGACTCAGCTATACTATTTAGAAAATCCAATGCAGGTTGTTAATCGAAGCTGATATTTAAAGAACATTTTGCCAGCTGTGCAGGAACAATGTATTTCCTCAGAAAATTAATCTTTAAAGATAGCAAAAGTCAGAACTATGGAGAAATGCACAAAATCTTCAGAAAAACTCATTGACATCACTAAGCGTGGTTTTCAAAACAAAAAATTCCTGCTTATCTCCCATCTAAATTTATACACTGTTTATCAGTTTAGCTCAATACTTGCTCCTTCTGTATCTTGTTTCTTTACGCAAATCTCTGGTTTCTTCTTAATTCTGACTTTATTTGTTCCAGTAAAATCTGTTTTTACAAGTCTATTGCTGTCTCGTGAAACCTGACCTCTTTGTAACAGGCTTGTTTTCATGGCAAGCGCTGATACCAACTCAGAACCCCAAGAACAAGTCATTAAAGCAGTGCTGTTAAGAGGCCAGAGCTCTATAAAATGGATAAGAAACAAAGTCTCAAGAGACATACGTTGTTCCCAAAAACAACCCTGCAAAACGCAATAAATGTAAGTGCCTTTTTATTTGAGTTTTCCCCCTCTTCTCCAGGCTATTTAATCATTTTGTTCCCAGATTTATAGCCAAAAGAAAACAATTAATGCTACTCCAAGAAGCTGATGCTCCCACCCTTTTTAACTTGCAAGATACCAAACACTGCTTGCAGAAGAAGGAAACAACAGCTAGAAACTGTATTTACTTTTATAATTCCTGCAATTTACGTGACAGTAACATGTGCTTGTATAGTTACTTCTCAGTATGAATACCTTTGATGGCATAGTGCTGTCCAATAAACTTACCTACGCAGACAGAAGTCAGAGTTCAGTTCTGGTATGAGTTCCCTCATCTAGCATTGAAGCAAACACCCACAAGCTCAAAACCCAAATGATTACTTGCAGACACATGCTGATTAAATCTTACAGAAACACTGCTGGTGTCTCCTGCACCATACACAGAATAAATACCATCCTGAATGCATGCAAAAAAATATTATGCACCTAAACAGGTTTGCATAGATTTAACTATTAAAGTACGTAAAGCTCATGCAGCTCAACCTTCACACCTTTTGTTTGTTTTTTTAAATACAGCAGCAGTCCTTCACTCAATAAAAACAAAATAAAAGAGAGAGAAACAAACAAACAAAAAGGAAACACAACAAACCTACTTCATTCACTCCCGAAATGAAGTCCAGCAGCTCATTCAAACACAAGTCCAGGCGACTTGTCCCCTGACATGCTGCACTTTCTACTCACATGCTTTGTGTCATTAAGTGAATTTCTGAATGAGCTTTCTTAGGAGGCAAAAGAAATTCCAATGACCTACATGTTTATTATCGTTAACGCTTGCTGTTTCCATCACAGCTGAGACTAGCCCAAGACTGGACTGCAACTGTATAATAAATAAACTGGAAGAATGGAAGATAAAACCCCTGAACTGAAACAGTAGGGCAGAATTGGGTTTCATCTAACCAGAATACAGCAAATATTGAGAAACTTCAATGCGCCATACTGACCACTCAAGTGCTTCTCAAGAGATAATGGCCACTCAGATAGATAAACTGCTCAGGTGGAAAGAACAAAAGTGCATAATGCCATTTGTAGAACTTAGGTGTTAATGCTATTGAGAATTACACAATAGCCCTAACCCTTCAAATGAAACCAAGAACCTTTTCCTTTTTTTTTTTTTTTTTTTTTTTTTTTTTTTTTTTTTTTTAGCAGCAGGTGAAGAGGTTTCACTTGAGAAAAACAAACTTGTATGTTAAAGAACAGCTATGTCTTTTTCCAAAGAAATTGATTTCAGGACAGCACATGACAACCTTAATCTTGAATTTTCTCTTCTTGATCTAATTTTCATGATGCGCTCTCTCTTGAAACAGTATTTCAAAATGCAACAAATATACATGTGTTCATTTTTAGTACCAAAGCCAACTTGTACGTTTTCCTGAAGTTTAGTGTGATTTCTCAGTCCTTGCAGGAGCGAGGCTTAAAACAGATTATGAAAGGAGTTCTGCCATGCCTTTTTGCTGTATCAACACATATTTCTGAATGATTTGCTACTCAAATATCGCACACTGGTCTGGATCTGAGTTTGGAATAACCTTTATGTGAGTACTGGCAGATCCAGGCACATGGCAAGTCTACAGACACATCGCTACTCTCCCCATTTCCATTAAAGCAACTGGAATATGCAGAGCTGGAGCTGTTATTTAATGGGTGGACCTTTGCTGAGTTTCCCAGATGCTAGTAACAATTAAATAAAGTATTTCAGAGCTCAAGTTCTGCTTAGTACATACACTTCAGAGGTGAATGTCACACAAATGGAGCAATATGGGTAAAGTTTTTCATAACTGTACTGTGAAAGGGTTCTGAATGTGCTACCACAAGCACAGTGATTTCTTACATTCACCCTTAAAATTTTCAATGTGTTGTTTGACCTAGAACTATTATTTTTAAAATGTGAGGCATAAAAATGAGACATTTCAGGAGAAAACAGAACCTGACCTGTAAGGAAAGACTGAAAGAGCTGGGACCTGATCAGCCCCGGGAAAGGAACCAGAGAGAGAAGTGACAGCCTTACAAATATACAAGGGTGATATTAGAGAGGACAGGGAGCTATGACTGCCATTAATCCATAAGAACAGAAAAAGCAGGAAGAGGCTTTAGCTCTAGCATGGGAAGTCCAGGTGAGGTTGCTAAATGGAAATATATTAGCAAGGAACAGGCAAGTACGGGAGGCAATACAGTGCTAGCAAAAGGGATGCCTGTGCTGTCACCTACCCACCCAAGGGCAGGGACACGGCTCCTGCCACTCTCCTCACACCAAATGCTACAGCAAAGTTCCTTTCACAAAGAAAATAATTTTGTCCGTCAAAAACATCCAGAATCTATCAGTGTTTTGGGTTTCTTCCTCAGGCAAAACACAATTCAGGTAGATCTCCACGAAGAGGCTCTTCAGTTTTCCAGCCCTCCATCCCACCCCCACTTTCTGTTTCATTCTTTGCTCTTCAGAGCTTTATCAGTGCAGCACATTTTACATTGATAGGCCCTAAAATCTGTGGAGATAAGATAATAAAGCTAGTACATAAACAAAAGGGTATCTAAGAAAGAGCCAGTGCCAGAGACTGTCAGTCAGCAAAGGGTCCCAACCTCACCTGGAACCACTGCTGCTGGACAAGGGTTGGTTTGTACACCTGCTATTCAACACCTGATGCATTTCAGTAGGTTTATTAATATCCTTAACACATATCCATGCTTTCCTTTCAAGCCAAGTGAGTCAATTAACTTCCTTCAGAGAAGAAAGTGACAAGATGATCAACAGGTATGAAAGGTAGCCTCTGATGCCGCAACAGCTATTCAACTACACTGGGAAGAGGAGGATAGCCCTAACCATTTTTCAAAACAAAAACATCAACCTACTTATTTAAAATGATACATTCAGGATTTGAAAACTATCTTTAACCAGTATAGCCTGTAGCCTACAAATGAGCGCTCCTTTTTTAAGAAAGATATCCATGCAAACAGAACAAACACAAAGTGCATGGGAAAATCCAAACCTTTCAAAGTAAAATATTATTGCCCTTTTTATTTTTTAATTATGAATCAGGTTGTGTTTCAATTTAAAATCAATAGTTTTAATTAAAAAAAATATCCTAAAGTCAACTGTGGCATACAACATACAATGATCATAGTTCCATACTAAAGTATGGAACCCTAAACACACAAGGAAAATCTCTCCAGACAGCTGTAAAGTCTCATAACACAGGATTTCTAGGAGGCAGGTAGATGACAGCTCTTGAGGCATTTAAAATGCCACGGTTTTAGTAAGCTGCTAAGGAAGTAGCTTATACATCAATGCATGTGGAAGCACACAGTTCTGAATGTCATCTAAAAGGACGTGTATTTTGCTCAAGGAGTTGGGAACATGCTGCTCCCAGTTCACTAAGAAGTGTGGCTACAGGGCTGATTTAAACTATAACTTACATTCTAGATAAGAGACAAACACCTCCTTTGCATTATTATTTTAAGGCAATATAACATCCTCCCAATGAAGTCACCAAAGTACCAAGAATCTCCCAATTCACTCTGAACATCTTCAGTTACCACTAAATATGAATATAAAATAGTGGATATGCCCATATAAAATATGAGCATCAGAGAAGTCCAAATTCTAGCCAGGACTGCTTTCAGGTTCCTGATCTGACCTGTCCTTACAATTCACTGTGTCATGATGCACTCAAAAAAATTTCAGTAACCGTTGGCTGCTAGACTAGGACCCTACATGTGGACCAGTCTAAGTAATGTCCTTGTAGTCTCCTCTCTGAATCTGTTTATGGTCTTTTTTTCCTACTTAAATTGTGAATTTCTTGGCAGAGGGACTGCATTTTTTTCTGCATTTGCTCAATTGCAAGCAAATGCTGTCTTCTCTACGTCCGAGACCATATCTCAGTTTACAACAATCTTAAATCCATTAACAAGGAAGCTATATTTTTTCCTTCCCTCAGGTTCTCTTCCCTTTTTTTTTTTTTTTTTCTTTTGAAAGTATCCTTTTCAACTTTCTCTTCATTAACGCATCTATTATTCAGCAGGAACATGTATTATTCAGCAGGAACATACTGAACATAGGTGCTACAGTTGATGAAAGGGATTATAATGCTTGGCTTTTCCTTATAGATTCCTGTTGACATTTTTTGGTCCAAATTGTATCTGTTTCCAGCAAAATGCCATGGATAATCAGGTAACTCCACATCACTGGCACTGCCTGCTCTGCAAAAACTCAGAACCTGTGGTGTTGCGGGTCAGTGGGGAAGTGAGTAAGACCAAGACCATAAAAGAAAATTCACAAAGTGTCATCCTGACTTCACCCAATGAATAAATTTCCTCTGTTTAAATAAAATAGTATTTTTAAAAATAGAAAAGGAGAAAGAGAATAAATTGGAAGAACTATTATAACTATGTTGAAGTCCCTGTTTGGATTACTGTAGTTAATGGGACCCCTTACACAGAAAAGGCACTTACTTTGCAAGTGAGTACAAGTAGATCAGAAATTGTAAGTAATTCTGGAAAGCAACGAGTTGTCACAGTAGAGGCATTGCTACAGCTGCAGCAGCAGCAGCAGAGATCAAGAGGAAACTGAATTTTACCAATATCCTGTGATCAGAGGAAGACAGCAGCACCATACTACAGAATGTGCCTTCACAGAATTGAGCTACATATGAGGAACAAGCCATCTGTCATCCTCTTCATAAAATCCAGCACAATTGGAAGAAAACCAAAGACAAAGTATTAAAAGAACCAAACCCCACATACACTCCGTGGAGGAGGAGACTACTTGTTGGATTTTGCTTCTTGCAAAGTATTTGCCTGTAATTGGTCCTTCTCTAACTCCAAGGATCAGACTCAATTTTATCTTATTTTGCTTTTCTTTTAAATGCAACAGTGTATGTTAGCTAGGGACCAAAACATTAGTTCTGGAGTCTTCTTGACCACTCCAGGCATCAGAAAGATTTGCTGCTGAACTACGGACCTCTGGTAGTTTAGCTCATGAATGGAAGCATCTGCAAAGCCTTGATCCTCCTTCAGTCTCACTCACTGTCTGCACAGATATTTTCCTCATATTAATGACTATTGTTTAAGGGAACAATCAAGTTTGAGATGGAACTGAGTTCCATCTGTAAAAGGAAGCGATACCATCCATAACACATTTGGCCCTTTCAGGCACAAAGGAAAAGTGCCAGTTCATTCTGTTATAAAAGAGTAAAGAGAAAAAGACTGTAATTCAGGCAACGTACTGGCAATGGCATTCTTGTAAATTACCAGAGATTTAACTCTTCTGATAAACTGGAAGTATGGCTTTCCTTAAAGCCAGCTGTTATTTTTAATTTCTGCCAGAGTTGTTATGAAAATAAGCCTAACTAAAACACACTTTTTCTATATCCTTGCATTTGAAAAAAAATTCTGAAATGGCATAGTTTTGTACTACTACTGCTTAAAACTTTAGTTTCGTATGCTTATTTTTAATTAACAGCCAAAGGTGTATACAGTGCTGAAAGCCTGATACTTAAACTCAGTTGGGAAAAAAATTAGTCTGCCCCCCCCCAAAATCACAAGTATCACTAAATAAATAAATAAAACTATCAAATAAATCATACAGGCTGGTGACATCACTTCAAGATGTTAAGAACTCAGTGAAAAATCTGGGTAACACTGTGTCAGGTGCTTAAGTTTTTACACTAGAATTCTAAAACTGTACTTTTTTTCCCCTCTGTGTTAAACCCTGGCAGTAAATGCTATCACACATTGATGTATTAATGAGCTGAGATAGCCTAAACAAAAAGCAACTGATAACAATAAAACAGCTAACCAAATTGTCCTCTCCTTTTCCCCACATTCTAAAACCAGTGAGGGGACTAAAGTGTCCATAAGTTCATCCTATGCCTCTCCTCAAATTAATGAATTCATAAATTAAGGCTCTCAAGACAGTTGTTCTCACTTGTATGCTTATAAACACCTGTAGTACTGTAGTGCAAAAGGGAGGAGAATAATGACCAAACCTGTTCCAGCTACTCACACTGCACAAGCTGCATACTCCTGCATACTTGCAGGAGAGCAAAGCAGAGTATTGCACATCATCCTCATCTAATATATAAGGAAGTCTTGATTACAGGTTGAATCTCTAATATCAGTATCCACAGATCTTAATGTCTTTGAACTAACCTGAACCCAACCACACCTTCAGCCCCAGAAAGGCAGTGTGGACTGTAACTTCAACTGCCACCCTTAACATTTCAAACAAGCATTTCCAGACAATTTCACTTCCAAAGATAACATATGTTTAAAAGTATTATTGAACCAGTTCATCACAATTTTAAAATCCATACAGGTGTGTTTGTGTGTAAAGTATAACTGGGACAGCTAAAGAAATCACAGTCTTTAAGCCATGCCACTACACCTCACTGATACCTTGGGAATAACTTTGCTAGAATGGCACCTTGTAGCCTCTAATCCAAAATTAAACCAAATCCTTTTAATGTGTAACAAGGAGATTGCTGCTATTAATCCCTGGCTTTTAATGAGGCACCAACACTAAACTGTTAAGATATAATTTTAGAATCAGTATTTGCTTGAATCTTCTGGGAATGTGGTCACCCCTGTTAAAGGGCATCCATTTCACCTTTCTGTCATTTTCCAGCTTCATGTTAGCTCCAATTTCTGCCTCTCCTTTGTTCTATCAAGCCAGTTACTAAGAACTCAGTCTCAGAAAGAAGACAGGATACAAACCTAAGATAAGATTACATGACAGAAACATGCTATTTACCAGTAGTATGACATTTATTTTCCCAATATGAAAAATAAAATCATTTTCCAGGATAACCTAGAGGTTGCATATCAAAAACAGAAGGGGAGGAAGAAAAAGGATGCAATACAGCTATTACATTACAAAAAGTATTTATTTCAAGGAAGAAAGAGGGAAAAAACCAAAACAAGAGAGATGGAATCAAACAGAAGCGTTACATAAGTAAAAGGACTCCTCCAACCACCGTATCCTGTCAGGTTGAAAGCCCTTATTGCCAGGCATACACTTTTTACTACAAACATTGCTACAAAGCAAGCCTTGGTCGGCATCTAAGGTAGTGTTTCTACACACAGAAATATTTCAGTACTTTCCAGGTTCTTTGTTAACACCTTTCTCCAGAAACATCTGAACATGCAGGTCGATAGCTAGGTGAGTGTTTTCACAAGACAAAAAGCCCATGTATCTATAGAACTACTGTGCTGGCAGGATGCAAACTGTACAGAAAAATCTAACTGCAAATTCAGCCCTAAATCTACACTGCCAATATCTCAGAAAAGTCATGAGGTTCTCCTCAAGAACAGTTTTGGAAAACGCCTCTATAATCAACCCAAGTGTCAGTGAAACTACCTTAAAAGAAACGTTTATACCTTGGACTTACTAAAATGAGAGGAAGAAAAACCTTCCCTTTAGCAACTAAGAAAAAAGTTTAAGTTTAAATTCATCAAAACTTTTTTCCATGAAAAATTCTAGTTCTAGACAAAAATGTAAATCTGGGTATGGTAATGAGTCATGTTTCTTTTAGTCTACACTGAAATGAAAAGTAGTCACAGAAGTGCAAATAATGCCCCCTTTTTTAATAAGCTCTATGTTGTTCAGAAACATACAGAACAAAACCCCCACAGCCTGCTGTGTACATTGGAAATATCTGCAAGCAGGGTTAACATTTAGCCTTTCGCCATGTTATTTGTGAAACAGATTACACTGTGTATTTTCACACATACTTCTTAAGTTAAACATATTTCCAGGATAAACCTAATACATCAATTATCTCTTCTTAAAATGAAAACAAAAAGATAAAGGAATGTTCCTGTATGACTTTACCAATATGAAGAAATTCTTACATTGTCATTGTATGAACACCATAGCAGCAGTCTGGAATACAATAGTTCAGAATTGTATTGAAAAAGGAGTCCAGCCTCAGACTATTACCGTAGAGCATTAAAATTAAATAATAGGGAGGTTAAATGAGACTGAAACTGCTGCATTGATTTGACACTATCAATAATTGATATGGGAAACCTATTAATGCCTCTATCCCAAAGATTCTTCTTAACCATTTGCCATTCAGAATCTCCTAGCAGGCATTTTAACATTTTAAAGAAGGTGGATTGGAATTACAGCTCGTACAGAATGCAATCATATTCTACTGTGATTGTTATTCTGTTGCTTCAGAAAACCCTGTAGAGTGGGAAATTGCAGAGCTGCATTTTTAGAAGCCACTAACTTAGCACTACAACTTGGGTTCCTCTTCCCTTCTTACCATTTTTTTCTCCCTAAGCCAAAGGACTCATTTTATCAAAATGGGATGACGCTTTGGGAGCTACCAGCATAGCTTACTGGCATCCAAGCACTTTATGTTCACAGAACCAGATAGTTCGAGCACCAGATATTTAAGACTGCTGACACATATTTCTTCTTTTTTTTTTTCCAACCTGTTGACCAGTAGCAGTCTTATCCTTGATTTCAATAAGGTTTGAGTCAGGACCTTACCTTAGAGAGATAAGAGACCCTTTATTGAGAAAATACCGTGCCTCCTCAATTCTCTAGCTGATGTGTGTGTTCCTCCACATACTCCACTCTAGCATATATTGCTTTGCTGGGATCAAGGAAAGAAGGAAGACTGGAAGGGAAAGGAGTTGTTCTAGTTTGTTTTGCTAATGTTTATTAAAAAAATTTTATATGAGTGTGGAATATGCCAATAATTCAACTGAAAACACAAACCTAACAATAAACAAAGTAATACAATTTTTTTTAAGCTCCAAATACTGCAAAAAACTAACAAGATCAGAAACTTCATTTCTACAGTGTGAAAGACATGTAAGCACACAGAATGACCCAGGTTTGGCCAGGAAATTTGACATTCCCTATAGACAAAACTGATCCCTTACACCACGCACTTCTCACATTTCAGTTGGCAGAATAGTATTGGCAGGTTATAGGCGAAGAGCAAACCCTTCTGAAGCGTTAGTCTGTGAGACCCTCTCAAAATCACATTTAGAGTTTTGGAGGGACCAGAAACTGCTCTGCACATAGGGGTAATTACAGAAAGCTTTCACTGATAAATACCAAGGAGATCCCAGACGAAGTACTGAGTGAGGATTTCGACCATCTGCCCTTTCTGCTGTTCTCAATTCATTATCTCTGCTCTGGACAAATCTTCTTCAGGGCCCTGACTGCTAAGCTAAAGGGTGAACTCCTTTGCAGAGCTTACTGCAGTTTCGCCTCCAACAAACTGCCAGTCAATTACACCTGGGAAGCAGTCTGCTCTGCTAAAACTTATGGTCACCTTATTGAAAAAACATTTACTTCTATAGCCTACCATATACTTAGCTCCGCCACTAAAACTAAATAAAGGGAGGTGCAATAGAGAAAGGCATGAAAAAAGGAAGAAACAACAATACATTTTAATTCTTCCTTTCCTCTCTCATATTCTTGCCAACATGCTGACAGATATCTAAGAAGTGTAATTTTTAGACAATGATTTCCAAACCAAGATGCAGATCACCAGGAATTATTCTCCATTCTCTGATAAAAAGGGAAAAAAAGGATATAAATCATTAGCTTCTTATATAAAAGTCACACTTTCAAAATACAATGCAAAACTGTTTCTTTATGTATTAAAAGCTTTGCACAGAAGCGTCTATGATTGTTACCCCTACCAAAAAAAAAAAAAAAAAAAAAAAAAGGGTAGCATTTGCCCTGTCACAAACTAGCCACTACTTTTCTGGTACTGAAGAATGCTATAATCTAAAGGCAATGAAATGGAGAAGCAAAGAGGTCAACAGCCTGAGCACCCTTGAACAAAAGTTCCCTTGGAGATGTCAGCTGCAATCTCATTTGTTTCCTCTAACACTTTCAGGTCCCCTTGCTCCTTTCTTTACAGCTCCTAATTCAGTGGCTGACAAATGATCACTTTAAAAATCTCTGTACAGGAATAACCAAGTCTGAATACATCCTCTGAAGATCACTAAACTCTACACTATTTGGGTTTCAACTAGATTCTGTAAAAGTGTTTCTGGCCACACACCGATAAATTTTCACAACCAGCTTCTCAAAGTTAAGACCAGTCTGAAGTTTCATATGTAGTATTTCTGTTCCTGGAAAGTTGGAAGTCAATTCTGGACTAGTTTTTAGGGAAACATACTCATTTATTCTTTCTTTCCTACAGTATCCTCTTATTCCTTCTTTCTTACAGTATCCACTGAAAGTAGTAAAGTACATTCTCTTCTCCACATGCAGAATGGAAACTACCGTGAGCAAGTTTCCGATGTATCCCAGTGCAGAAAGCCAAGAGAAGAGGACAACTCAAAAGGGTGCACGCTGAAGACAGTTGACAGGAAAGGAGAAGAAACTCGACAAGGTAAGTACAAATTCCCCCCTACCAGGAAAAACTGAGAATTTTTTTTATTTATTTATGCCTTTTCCTTGTATGTCCTGACTTTCCCAAGTTTGTTTTTTTTTCATTAAAAACAAAACAAAACTTTCTTCCATTCTTGCAAGAGCTCTTTAGAAGTGCAAGGTCTGAGGACAGTCTCTCAAAGAAAGAATTATCATCTTTGGCTGCTCCAGAAAAAAAAAAAAAAAAGAAAAGAAAAAGCAGGAAAAAAAGGACAAATGAGGCACGTGGTTCTGGAACAGCCTCCCTTTGGTGAGGCAGTTGGCAGTTTTGGAAATACAACCTCTTCCCATATGCATGGCCATCACTCAAGGCAGAGGCCCTACCACTGATACCACTACTCTGTCAGAACTGTCCAGTCCTGTAGATGTGTGTTTTCTAGGCACAGGACACATCAAATGGCACATCAGGCTCTCAACATTTAAACATATGGCTGTCTGTCTAAGCTTTCCTTCTTGGGTAAAACTGTGAATTCAAAATTATAATAATAAGCATCACAATACACAAAGAGTCTCTATGATACCAATACATTTTTTCAAGGATAAAAGCAATCATTTCACCTCGGGATATATTGTACTTCATGAAAGATGCTCTTTCCTGTTGCTAAATAGGCAGCATATGTTCACCATAAGTTTTGGAAAGCGTTAACCTTAGCAACAGAAAGAGTTCATAATCAGCATGTCTGCTGTACGTTAAGAAAAAACATTGCAACAGTTAAAGAACATTGGCTCCTCAGAAGTGGACAATCATGCTTCAAAAAGTTCGCTTAAATGCAGAAACACGCATGCAGGAACAGAAAAGTACAATTTGACAAGGTGACTATTAGACTGTACTGTTTCTTCCTCAGGCCACTGGAACAGACACACAATTTGTTATTCATGACATATTAACATAACTGTGACAATAAATGGGATCCTGGGCAGCATCAATGCATTACAGAAAATAACAGGAGGACCCTAACCGGCATACTACCCATCCATGAGTGCCTTATTTTACTGTTTGTTCTCCAGCCCATTGGGTGCTCTTAGAGCCACACCAAGATAATGATCCGGGAGAATTGCAATGTGGTGGCACACATCAAAATTCCCAGTCTGTGAGGGAGGAAAGTACAAGATAATACACCCAGGTCTTTCTATTTTACTTTGGTCAAATCAGCTAATGATATTGCAACAATGACACTTTCTACTTCTGGCAGCTACATGTAAGCTATTTGTACAACCACACATACTGCCTTACTACGCCTCAATCATCTAGTAAAAATGATTTTTAGAAAAAAAAAATTAAAATATACCACTACAACCCTTCCCAATGAAACCAGGAATACATATCACCTCAGGAGTTATCACTAGCACTGTTTTAAAGGAAATGTAAGACTGAGGCTTAGAAATATGGGGTTCTATACATTCAACAGTTTATTGATGGTGTAACTGACATACCCTACCAAATCATGTACACAAGCATGAGAGATTTGATCTTTTCACTTTTGAAGGCATCCCAGCTGGGGTTTTCCCTTCTCAGTCTATCTATCACGCAGGCAACAGTGTGTGGCCACAGAAGTGCACAATAAATGCTAATGCACTTGTCAAGGAATTCCCCTCTGCTCTTCTGCAGACAAGAAATGTAGGAAATAGTACAGAAAAAGCACACAGTAAGCCACATTAACCAGCTTCAAAGCTATTCTACTTGTGTGGCTGCAAGCATTCAGGAGAAAGAACACACCACTTTCTCCCTTGCAAGGACTGCTTTCCTTCAGCAGTTTGCCAAATGATTGCCTTCTAGCATCTATGCTTAATCCTACAGATGCCTTTCTTTGGAGTTGTTGCCATTCTGTGAAGAATTAGTTCTGCTTAATAGCCCAATGCTGTATGGGGAACATCCAGCACAGTTTTGCACTTCACAACATGAAGAGAAGGATCAGAACACAAGCAGGATTGTGCAACAAAAGATGTATCCCTTCACATCTATCCTAATTTAGCATCCAAACCCCCCCCCCAAAAAAAAACACAGAGTAGAAATAGAAAATTAAAGACTGACTGTTATGATTCTAAGGTTCCTCAAAGAACAACCCAAAAAAGAACAACAAAAACGTAATAGTCACTCAGTGCAACGCAAAAAAGACAGTATCAGCACTGCGTAACAAGAGCCTCCAGCACTGTAAGTGCTAAAGCTGCCCCATTCTGATCAATGAATTTCACTGCGGACACCAGCAGAAGGGCAAGACCTCTATTTATCAGTAACGTACCTTCAAAAATAAATAAATGCTATTCCTGCTCAAAATAAAATAAGACCCTAAGCAGAATGCAATACCCACTCTTCACCTCACCCTCCCCAGCTCATCAATCAGAGGAAGCACTGCAGAGCATCCCAGGACAGCAGCGGGGCCCCACACATTCCTCTGCTGCGTTGCCCACCACTGCGCCTTCCCTCACATCTGGGGGGAGGCAGAGGAAAAGGTTTCATTTCATACAGTGGCAAACCGACACCATCCACGTATGAATGAGCGTAAGCTGATACGGCAGCGCTGTAAGTCTTCAGGCTGTCAGAAACGCTATCCCTGAGAGATAGGAGTACTCTTCGGTTTTTGCTTACAGTGTTTCACAACCAGCATCCTAGGATGAAAGACACAATTTCCCTGCAAAATGCTGAGGAGAGGCACTGGGAATTCAAGCCCTTCAGCCCCCTCTCCAAATGTCAACATTTCAGCATTCCCATGGGGAAAGGAAAGAAGAGATGCCTCCACTCTCAAGGGCCAAACGCCTGCAGCTCATTTCCCTGTCACCAAATGCCCCCCTACTGCATTACACAGCCCAGAGATCTCTCCCCAATAACAGTCTTTCTACAGAGGGTAGCAACTAAGAGCAAAATTCTGAACGTCTTAAAGTCTGAGAGCAGCAGGGAGAAAACCAGAAACAAACTTCACCCAAAACCACAAGTAAAACAAAAGATGTTGTTAGATCTGCTTTTTTTATTTAAGTTACTTAAATCCTCTAATTAGACGTTTATCTGAAAATTTTTTGGGGGAGGAGAGGGGCAAGAGTTTACAACTCTTGCAGTTTTCCCATAAAACAAATCAGAAGTGTGGCTTCCACATAAAAATCATATTGCCTTCAATGTCATAGAAATCCTTACAGTTTTCCTCATGTAAATTTCTCTCACTCCATCATGTGTCTGGAAAACATCCTGCAAATTTGTTCTGAACACACCACAAAGCCCCCATATAAAAGGCAAACAGAAGAAACCAAAAAAAATTTTGTCTTTAAAGGAAGACAAAACCTTGCTATGGTTGTTGACTTCTTGGGTGGGAGGCAATAACCAGATTACCAGTTTGCCCAGTCATAGTGCAAGCAAAAAACCATGTTCTACAAAGTATGTAATACATCTGGTTATTAGATTACTTATATTCTGTAATACACAATCACAACCCATTTTCCTTTTCCATTATTTTCAAAAGCTCATTATTTATCTCCAACTCAAGGCCACAAATCAAAGCCACCAGGAAGGTGCCAAGGGAAGTGTTATGTGGAGCACAGAGAAGCCAGTATCCCCATCTCAGACGTCATGCCCCAGCCTGAAATAAACGAGCTCTGAGAAAGGAGACTGATCCCCTGGAAATGCAATTGCAGACATGAAAAGAATACTACCATGCCTCCATGAAAGGAGGAAGCCAATTCAACAGGTGTTGTACTTATCCCGGATTTCTGACACATACATGGACGTATATAACAGAGAAGAGTTAAGCAAAGTTAGATTATCTCAGAGTTCCTTCCTCTCTTGTGCTCTTTAGTTAAGCCACTCCTTTATCTCAACAAAATTCTCCTTTTTCCCTCAAAAAAAAGAGGGAGAGAAAAAGAATGTAACAGACCAAGCCTTCCTGTAGTTTCTTCTAAATTATGCACTTGTACTTCCATCAGCAGAAGTATAACACCTTGGCCTGAAGCCAATCAGAAATCCCTCATAATGCGTTCAATAAGCCAAATCAAAACAATACATAGCTTACGAGAGTGAGGTAAAGAAACTTGAAGGTCATATTTCATCTGCTGCAGCTCATCATGTTCATTCAAACGGAGGCAGAAGGTTAACTGGCAGGATCTGCTCTTTAATGCCTGTTATTTCCAGTGGAAGGAGCTAAGCAACAATGTTCTTTTCTCGGTACTTCATGAACAGGATCATCAAAAAACTCCTAATGCCAAGGGAACACAGCCCAGCACAAGGGAAGACGGATGGAAGACCCTGGCAACAGGATGGAGAGGAAACACACCTCCCTCATGCAACTGAATTGGGTTTTTGGACACATTAACTATAAAAATTGAAAAATTACTTGTTTCATATTTTTCCTTGTTAAAAAAAAAAATGGATTCTAAACCAGCAGACAAATGGACAGCACTCTTGTGCATTTGGAAAATGCTGGGTTTCTACAACAAACTTTCGTTCATCAGGTGAAAATGGGGACTGGACAGAAAATACCAGGTTCTACCCTCAGATTTACAGCTGCCTACATTGTCTGTAGGAAAGTAACTTACTAGTTTGATCCTGTAGAATTTATCACCTCAGTTTTCTCCACATCTAAAACAGAGGTAACACACTAATCTTTTACTTACTGCAGGGTTTTCTGGGTTACTTAACACCATATATGAGAGGTAGTAGGAGCATTAACATTCATATATCATACACATTAAAATTAAGAGTGAGATTAATAGAAATTAATATTCTTAACACACTGTCATATCAACTAATCACAAAAATCTGCAGATCTACTGGTGGGAAAAAAAAATGGTCTGGTAGATAAATCATAGAAGGGGGGGGAACCACAATAAAAACCCAAAAAACCAGCCCTATTGCACTGATGGAATTGAAACGATCTGTCCCTCTTCATGAGCACCACACTGCGCTGATAAACTAAATCTCTCTGATTGAGGGCCGAATTAAAACAGAGCAATGCAGGAACTCTTCTGACCCAAAAGTAATCCACTCAATCATATAATGCATCCCCTTCCTTTTAGTAAAATGAATAGCCCTCCATAGAACCTTTTTCTTCCTTGACAAGTCCTTGACAGAAGAATGTGAATCTGGACAGTTAAATGAATCAATCACCAGCTGCTAGTCTAGGGCCAAGATGGTGAGCCGAGGGGCCTGCCAGAGTTCACTGACCACTGGTCAAAGCGGGACAAAGGCTTCGCCTCTATGAATAGCCTGCTTCTGGGATCCAAAGGTCACTCTGCTGCCTTGGAAACGCCGTCCCCTTTGGTTATTTAAAGTTCTCAGGCTATTCTGCCACAGATATTATTGTTTCAGGTGGTCACCATCTTTCCTCTTCACAAGTTCGTGAAAGGCCAGGCAACCATTTTTTAGGTAAACGCAAGACAATGGCGAACATGGCAGCAACTAAATAGTGAGGAAAGGAACAATTAAATAAGTGCAAATAATGCTTTACATTTCCTTGCAATTCCAGCTTCTGAACATGCCTGTGAAAAACGTCCTCAGAGAAAGAAGGTCCTGACACCAAAAAGGCTAGATCCCTAACAGGATCCAGGCACGCATCTTGCACTGAAGGCACATACTTCACTGCCTTTACACAAATGTATCAGGAAAAAGAAGAGTATCAGGGCTTTTCTCAAGCCATGACTGCTGGGCTGTATTTCCAGAAAGCTGCCCTGTGGTTCACGGTAAGTAAGACCTGTAGCCTACTATGTAGGTGGTACTCTAGGCTACATGCTGGAGTGAGTACTTGAGCAAAGAGACAGACCAAACGAAGGAGTTGGTGAAACCCACAGGTACTAACTCATCTGCAGCAGTGGAGCCATCAGCCCTCCCTAGCACCTACACAGTACCATGAACCACGAAAAAGCTCTTCTCCCATACATCAGCAATAAACCCAACTTCCTCTCAGTCAGGTCACAGAGAAAGTAAAGGTTGCACTGACAGACACCACTGAGTGTACAGGTGAGTATCCGCCTAAGCCCTGTCCACCCACAAGCTTAAACTGTGGTCAAAAGTATAAATTCAATGTGGGTTTTCTTAGTACTGTGCTAAAATGGTTTCATAAGTCAGATTACACTCTGATAAACAATACTAACAGGCTTATAAATGTTTCTGTAGACCTCTACAGTATATTCTCTGGTCAGTAAACCTTTATGTATATATTTTAAAAAATTATCTAAGGATTATTATTATTAAGTTAAAACTATTGCTAAATACATGATTAGACACCAGCCCACATTTTCTTGGTTGAATCAAAAAGTTCTCATAAATCTTAACCTATTTAACTTGTCTCAGAAGTCGTCACGTTGCCCTCTGTTATGAGTCTTTCTTTCCTGACACCCTGCCTGTATAAAAGTCTAATACTTTCAAAAATACTTTGGGTTTTTGCTGCATTATATGCATCATTAGATAAATGAAGCCAACCCCTAAACTTTCCCACTAATGCAGCATCCAGTGTATCTGCCTCTTACATGTATGTATACACACACAGAGGATCTGAAAATTTCCAAACCCTAATACCCGTAAGTTAGGAACCGAAGAAATTAAGCTGCTTATGTAACTGATTTGTTCTGTTTACATACATGCTTTAGGAAACAATCCAACTGCACAATCAATCACACTTCCCCTGCTATTCACAGCACCAAATGAATGGTGCTCACATAATGAGCATCTATTCAATATTTTGTTTTCTATTCTCTCTTCAGTGTGTGGCCTCATTCCTTATTTATTACACTCTATTAAGCATTGCCCTGAAGACAGAGTTATTAACTTCCCTGTGGCCTTTTCTGCAGGGCTCTGCACTACAGTTCTTCACAAATGTTAATGGATATACTCCCACAACACCCCAAAATTTTAATTTTACTGTTGGGTATGGGCAAACAGTTGGATGGTGGCCCAAAATATTCACTAAATTTAGGTGACCAAGATAAGACACCCATGCTTCACAGCACTCCATGCGTTGCAACCACAGCTCCCCCAACCTGTTGCGGCTCCAACTGATCAAATTTCTGAACTTCATATCAAACACCAAGACCATATGCAATACGTAATCACAGACTTCCCATGAAAAGCAGGGACAAGCTGACGTGTCACGTTACTGCAGGAAATTCTAGCTGAAGCAGTGATGCAATTTAAATCCTCTAAAGGTCCCCTGACTAGGAGGCTATTCTCTGTCTTTCTGAAGACCATGTTCTGCAAGATCAGCTGCTCCAACGGGTACACTCCTGTGTCAGTCTTTGCCAGCCCCTTGGTCCTCTCCTACTCCCAACTTTCACCCATGGCAGTCTCCAAACCAAGCCAACCCCAAGCCTCGCTCTGCAAGCCTTGCCTTAGTACTAGCTGCTTCCCACCAGTATGCTTCCCTTACCCTTCCTGACCTCTAGACACATGAGACTCACACCTCCACCTCACCCACTTCCCCTCCCAAACTTCCTCTCCAGCTAATTAGACCATTGTTTTCACTTACTTTAGCTTTCAATGCCAGCTGGTTTCTCCAGGCAGTGTTAGATCACACTTTAGCTCCTCATTAATTCAGAGCAAGGAAAAAAAAGGCAAGTCCACAGCTGCCTAGGGCTGCTTAGAGGGAAAGCCCAGCTCAGTGTTCACAAGCAACACGCTCAGCACAAACAGCCTCTTCTGTGTCTCCAGCTACTCAAGCTGAGTAAGTCTGTGCTGAACATGTGCAAAAAAACAAATAAAAATAAAATTTAAAAAAAAGTAAAAAAGTTTGAAAATTTTCCTCAGAACTTCCAGGACACCAAAACTTGCAAATACATTCATAGGAACAGCAAAAGCTACTTCCAGACACAAAAGGCCACTTGCCCAGCAAATCCCATGCCTCTGTTCCCTAAGCAGACATTCCCACGCCTTCCTAATGAAAAACAAAAATACAAAAAAAGCAGTTTCATCTTGGGTTTGTTCTAGGGAACAGGACAAACAGTCCTGCAGAAGTTTACTGTATTAAAAAAAAAAAATAAAGCAAAGAGATGGATACCAACATGACAATTTCCTATCCAAAAGGTTAACATGTCAGAAAGTAGAGTCCTGCAGTACAAGTATTCGGTAACTAAGAGCAGAGTGCCACCAGCCCCTTTAGAATAAGATCATCATTTGCACAAAACAATAGAGCAGAAGAAAAGTCTATGACTAGTATTTTTTGCAAGAGTCACGCTTAAAAACATCAACAGGCTTCACTTCTACTATGCAAAAATAAAGTCTGGCAGCCAATTCTCTTTCTAATGGGAAGACTTTTTAAGTCTTCTTAAGAAATCATGGTGTTTTTTTTTTCCCCATTGATATAACTCTAGGCTCCGCTATTCCTTCTGAAACAGTCCTGCTGGGAGGACTATAGCCAGGCCCTGCTAACAATTCAAACCTGTTTCACCTTACCTAGCACAAATATTTTAATGATTTTAAATCAAAATAACACCTGATGGAAGTTGGGTTACCTTCACGCTGCTGTTTCTTGAGACACTCAGAGCTAAACTGCCAGTTAGTAGCTGCTAAAAAGTAAAGACAAACTCTTCCCAGATAATCCCAAATCCCTTCTGCTCTTGCCTACTTATCTCCAGCCAGCTCTAGCACTTGTCAGATAACACAGAAAGCCATTTCAAATCATCACAGCTAACCACATTAGTTAGACACCTATCCAGCGTTTTAAAAAAAAAAAAAAGTATTTTTTTCTGCCAGGTTATCAATCAGATGAGCACCACAAACTGCACAAGGGATACGGCATTAACTGCATCCTATTCTACATTTCCAAAACTTCAGAATTAGTGTCAGCCACTTTATGTTTAAAGCATGATTTATTATTCTCTTTCTGCAAACTAGTGGACTGTTTCAACTTCTTTATATTCCATTGCAGATTCTTTTTTAATAGCTTAATGTTTATGTCATCAGTGGACTTTCATACCTAGTACACATCAAAAATCCTACAGGCTACTACTGCTGAAGGGCATTAAAGAAAATGTCAACATTATAAACGTTCACCTAAACACAAAGCACAGATTATGAATGTGCCTCATTCTCTCACTAGGATCTACTTCCAGCATCAACTCTGGTGCACAGTGTAATATGCCTCTGACACAGCTCTAACAGGAAAGAAATACTGTTACTAAACCGAACTGTAATAAAATTCTTCCTGAGAAATGTTTATTATATTCTAAAAATCGACCATTTCCAATAAAACCTCTGACCATAAAAGAGCCTAATATACTACATGTATCCCATAATGATACCTATTACCAGATTAGCTATGTCACCTTTCGCGCAGAGAAACAGTTTCCTGCAATTATTTTATGGTAGATAGTACAGGGTTTTTTTCAAGTGTGCGTATATTTTAGTATTATTGTTTATTTATCTTAAAGTCATGCAAAAACAGTAAGGGGCGGGGGGGGGATAAAGCACTGTGTGGATTTCAGGGATTCACCATCTGAAAGCTTTTATTCTTCCACAGTGAAGGAAAGTTATGACCTTTGACATGTGGCCACGGTGCCAAAGAAACTGCTCATAAATGTGTGTCAGCAAAGAAGCAGAAATCAATAAATTCATTTAATCCAGTGAACTATTATGTAGTGAGACACAATATATTTTAAAGAGCCAACTGCTCTACTCTTTCTCTCAAAAGACAAAAATTTTATGTAAGAGATTTTTGGATATTCAATTTTTGGAAGGTTTTACAAGCTGAACATTATCTTTGAGCCCCTAATGAATATTTTAGTCAGTTAGGCCACAATTTGTTAGTACATTCATACCTGTTTGAAAGATCTCTGATACAGTTGGATGCTGGTAGCACAACAGGAACGCTAGCAGGTGGGCAGATATCCTATCAACAACCTCTGCCATTATGAGAGACAGCTATCCACTGGAATCAAACTCAGGCAGGTGTTAAAAGCATGTATTTTTTTCCCACACTGGGTGCTCAAGTGCGGAACCAATGATGATCACCATTCCAAACATAGTAATTTTAAAAGACCAAACTAAGCAGTGCTCTACAATGTGTATTACAAAGGCTTCCCACAAAGAATCTGGCCATCTACCACGTATTTTATGAGAATCAGCAATAAGGACCATCAAGAAAAGATGATGACCATTACAAACAAGTACTAAATGCCATGCACTGAGAATGTCGTGAAATCCCATGAATGCTACCAAGAAATCCATGGTTAATTTCTTGTACACTGTATCAATGCTTACCTCTTCTAGTGTTTTATATATATCCAAGAATTCTAAACACTAGAAATCATAATTATTGTTACAAATAAAGTTCACACCAGGAAAAAAAAAAAAAAAGAAAGAAAAAATACCAGGGGAAAGAAAGAGGGGAAAAGAAAATTTACTAACTGGAATAAACAAAAAAATCCCCATGCTCAATTATGTCTCCACTTCTTAAATAAATGAAAAACTTATTTTATGAGTATAGGCTGATGCATCTGAACACAAACTCATGTGTACCTGTTCCATGAGCCACTGTGCAGAGCACTGGATTTGTGTTCTACTCATTTTTACAATAGTTTGGTCGTGTGATAAAATTGAGCTGCCTTCCTGGCACAGACTGGCCGAACTAATAAAAGCAGTATCCACTTTCAACTTCTATTGAAGATCAATGATAAATCTGCTTGCAAACTGGGGGCCACAGGGTCCTCTGCATAAATAGGCATTAAAAGCAAGATTAAAAAAGATCTGGTGGTACACTCACTTATGCTTTTGGGGAGGGGGTGGGGGAAGGAAGTTTCACCCTTGTAATTTGGGATGTGCTATGTACAGAGTTTCTCTCTCCTCGGGCAAAACGACGGTATCAAGCCAGAACTCCCAGAGAATATTTCCAGTTAACATCAATTTGCCGGATGTCACAGACAAGTTTAATGAACAAAATGATAAATGTCTGTCAATGGCTTCATAAAGTCAACAAATTCTCGTTACAAAGAACATACATAATGCACAGTTCTGCCTGAGGCACATGTTACAGTTATTAGAGGTTTACTAGAGATTTTGATGTGGACAGTGAAATAGTAATTTAACAATTTACACTAGTTAATTTGCTGATAAGTTACCTGAACAATTATTAATATATTGAAGATTGTACAAGCAGGAGTAAGCAAAAAATTATTTAGAACTCTTCTGCATGTTCAAAGATCTTAAGATTAATTTTAAAGTTTCTTTGAAAAGATAATGGCTTATTTGAAACTTCCAGTTGTAACAAGTTGTAAAACAAAAAACAATACTGTGTAATACTGAGCTGGTTTTATTGTACATTGCAACGGCTATCAAAACAGCTTTTTCTCAATCATAATTATGATCTGGTTTTGAAGTGACAGCCAGACCACTCGAGACAAGATATTACACTTCTGTTGAATCATTTTTACCTCATCTAAATTTGGGGTCAAAACTGACCTCGAAGTATCTTATGACACTTCCCTCTCCGGCCACAGCTGTGAAAATAAGCTCCACTGGAAGACTGCCTCTTTGCAGTCATCAGACAGGAATAAGAAAAGGGGGGTCACCAAAAGCAGTTTTGCAAATCCAGAACAATGATAATAGCATATATGTGAGAACTTATAAACAGAAAAAAGAGAAGGGGGGAAAAAAAAAAGAAAATAAAAACCCGCCAAACATGACTACATGCAGCAAAAAACTAGTCTGTACCTGACGTGAAAAAGAGAAAAGAGTGCGAACATGGGAGAGGACACAAATGATGAGAAAATCCCAAGTATCAGAACACAGCAGCAAAGAAACGAGAAGCTTTTCTATTTGATACTTTTTCCTCTCCTTAAGGCATACAGGACATTGAAGTCTCTCAATAAAGCATAAAAGAACTGAAAATCCCTTTTTGTAAACAGGCTGATGGATGACCTTTAGTGGGGGGACAGAAGGCTGATCATTGCTACTTCGCATGAGAAACCCATGCTGCAAAGGTTGAGGGGATATAGAAAAGGAAGTTATTTGTCTAACACTATTTTATCTTATTTTGTCTTTAATCTGAAATGGCTCCAAGAAGAGCCAAAAAAAAAAAAAAAAAAAAAGAGTATATCATCAAAGCTTAAAACCCTCCTGACTGAAAGATTCAGAAAGACCTTTGGTGTAATCCAAGATTTTAGAAGCAAGTCATGTGTATCTATCAGAGTGTCCAAAGATGAGCTAATACACATGTGGTAAAATTACACTGATCAATTAAATATCCAAAATTTTTTCTACTTTTATAATTCTATCAATTTGTCAGTGATACCATTAAGACACAAAGGTTTTGCACAAGAAATTCTGAAAATTTATACCGAGATGAGAACAAATGGTGTGATCATTCAATATGAACAGGATTATTATCTGAAGATGCTAAAAATTAAATCCGAAGATAGAGTTGCTTCTGTTCATAGAACCCCCTCCAGTTTCCAACATTCACGCATCGTTATACACAAGACACACATCACAAGCTATAAAGACATGGTTTAACTGCCCCCAGCCATGTATTAAAAGAACACCAGATGACATGTTTAATGCTTGTAATAACTTTTACGTACCCCTTACCCCTGGTCAATCAAGTGATTATTTCTTTCAAAACTGTCTTTCATACGCAAATCATTTCAAAATGGAACTATTGCATCTCAGAACTAAAGAATGAATTTCCATTATACATACTTTTAAGACAAGGTAAATCATTGCTAATTTTATATTCAAAATCATGATTTTAGCATGTTCTGAGGCTGGAGGACTAGACCAAGGTAAGTTTTGCTGCTCTGGTGTCAATATACCACTCAGTGCAGCCTGCAGCTAGAGACAAACTCTTTTCTCCCTGCTGAAATACTGTACTCACCCCACCTAAAGCTGTGATTCAGAAAAGCCTGCCAATTTTGAAGAGAACTGTGAACTTATACCGAATGGAATATGTTGCCCATTCTGACATCTACTTAAACACAGGCATGGCAAAGATGTTCCACATCTGAACACAGATTTGGCGAATTGCAACGTTTTGAGACAAAATTCATTCTACCACCAGTCACTTTGCATAAGCCAGTATGTAGGAAGTTTTCTTCCTAAGATTCTATACATGGGAAAGGCTGTCAAAGATCCTCTTTGCAGTTAAGAATCGTGCTTTTCACAACAGATTTCTGTCATAACTCAGAAACAACAATGACCTTACTCCACTCCTTGCTGTCCAGGAGAACTTTACCAGGGCTCCTACGGCAGGCACCGCTTTCAAACACAGTTCTTGTCAACAGCCGGAGATGTAATTTGCTCAGTAGCACTCTATCATTGAAAAAACTGGTAAAATAGAAGTTAAAGCATAACTGTAAGGTCTGAAGAGGAAAAGTGTTGACCACTGCCTATAGAAGGGACGGCTGAGATTTTGATTGGGTTACGTTTTTTAATACTGACTTAACTGAGCAGTGGCTTAGCTGTATTTTCTCATGTAGCAATGTCTCTTAAAAACAGCCACTGAGAGAATAGTTTAGTGTCTGCTGAGGTATCCAAAGGCAGGACTTCCACACTTGCAGATTATTAATCATTTTTGCAGAAAAGAAGCCCTGCTCTTTGGATTTTCATTTTTCCCAGGCTTATTTTTTTCTTTTTTCTTTTTTCTTTTTTTTTTTTTAAAGAGAAACAATTCCTTAGTTTATGTTATACAAGGTAAAACTACAGGAGCTAACTGTTTCTTGTACAGTCATTAGTTTAAACCAATGCCCAGATTTAGCGACAGGAAGAAATATCCCAAGTGAAAGCATTACAGTTGCATTTCTTTTCTACTTCTCTATCATTTCTCAAGATCACCTGAGATATTTTCATCGAACAAATCCCCTACAACCACAGAGATGTAGGATATGGGTGGCATCCTTGTGCCCTTATGCTCTTTTCCTGTATTAACAATCCCAGACAGTAAGGACAGATTTCTAGAAGGAGCTAGGTCAGACTGCATCACATGCTCTCTGAGCCTCACGAGCTTTCACACCCATGACTGCAGGAAACTCTACTTGATAAGGTTTCTACCTGTTTTCTAGTTTTATGACAAAAGTTCTTGTCTGTTTTCAATTTTGCTAGACCTTTGCAATCAGTGCACTTCCATTTATTTCGTATTTCAGAAGTCATTCCTTCCCTCAAAACTCTGCCTATGTGCAGAAACAACTTCATAAGATCATTTTCAAATAATTTATGGGAATAACTGTGTTTTCTTACCACTTTATACAGAAGAGGAAATCAGTTTATACAGGTACAAACCCAAGAATCACAATTACAGAAGATTAAGTCACTGCACTCCTTGCTGACTTCCTCCCTCCCCAGTAGCTAAGTCCCCAGTAACCCTTCCAGAGATGGTAAAGCAGTACTTTGGTACATTGCAACTTTTGCCTCAAATTAACGATTAATTTCTGATAACAGCTTTGGATATAAAGCTTGCCAGTGTTCCTGCGTCTTTCATAACAGGTTCATTTCCAGTATTTCACTCCTCACGCTGCATTCTACTGCTCTGACATGCAGTAAATAAGAAGGTACACGTTGAATACTATCACAATTGCTACCATGAAGTGCTCAGGCTAGAAGCTTCACTCCCTCAAGCTTAAATACTGAAAAATTCATAGTTTTCCCATCAGCCAAACTCAGGCAAAACCCTGACCACGGCAGGAATTTTAAAAGCTGTTTAGTGTAATAGTGCCACAGAAACAACCGGCAACTCTGAAACCTTTACCCCATAAGTTACAAAGATCACACACTCTGTCATTTTTGGGTTATGATAATAAAACGCTAAGTGAACTTCACAAGCACACAGCAGACCTATGGGCATCTGGGGGGAATGATACCTAGATCCTGTTTCCCTAAGCCACAGATGCTATCAGAAACCTACCAGAAGCCCAGCAGAGACAGGCAATTGAGAAACAAGCACTTTGGAACAGAGTCTCAAGATGGTAACTGTATTATCGAGGTGCCACTTAGTTTATTTTGCATTCATGAGCATTCACATTGTTAAAAACAAAAAAACTTCCACTCACCTAAGAGATCAAATTTTATTTCATTGGAAAAACAACAAAAAAAAACAACTAACCAGAATTACTGTTGAGAGTTATGAAACAAACCAAAAGCAATAAAGAAAATCTGTCTAGTACCGCTTATTTACATTTTCCTCTAATACATTAGGAAGGCCATCTCCCTCCAAAACTGTTACATATAGAAAAAATAACATAGGAGGTCACAGTAATTTCATAAAGTAAGTCACAGACAAACCCTCCACACTCCACTGGTTTCACAACCATCTCCTTCCTATGCCTGCTCTTTATCTCAATCTATTAAAAAAGTAGTAATTTCATCCATACAAACAAAAAATGTTTCCACTATAGATGTAGGCTTTGGAAGGCTGCCAGATGGATTTCTAACTCCCGACACAGATCATCTAGTGTGATTTTTTTTTTTTCACCTCTAGCTCAATTGCTGAGACAATCAACTTTAAAATGTAGACGCTGCTTAGACTGCTGCTGCTTAAAAGCTACATGGAGGTTGACCCTAGTAACTAATGTTGACCATACAACCCACACTTACTCAACAAAATGTGGAGACTTGACATTGTTGATTACTTTTTCACTTAGGTGGTGATTACCAGTTATAAAGACTGGAAGTAATCAATCCCAATTTAACAGCTGGGCCTATTGATGAAACAAAAAAAACAATGCAAAACTAAACAAAAGATTATGTCCACAATTTTGGAGATAAGATGTGGAAAAATACAAAAAACTGAAGAAAACACACAAAAACTAAGCACAAATTTGCCCAACAATGGAAACCACCATATTTCTGTAGGAAAACGCTTAGTAACTTTTAAATTCTTCCTCCAAGATTCTCTTTTGTCATTGTCTTAAATTGTTCTGCACACCATCAATAGCCACAGCTGTTAAATTGTGAAGACGTGACAACAAGTCTCTAGGCAAACAACTGCTCAGAGTGAGATCCTTTTCTTTAGGATAATCAGAGCTGGCTGACAAAAGGGGGCCTTATTGAATGCCCTTTCAACAATTTCTACACCAAGAAATGCAGAGAGAGGGAGGAGGAAGCAAGGGAGCAGTGGGGGGGAGCACCACACTGCAAGAACAGAACAGCATCCCTTGCTGCCATACACTGGTTTGCCAGTAGAAAAGAAATCTCAACAGTTAGTGTACATATCACACGTAGATCTTGCACCAGGTAAGAACTGAGTGCTTCTAGTCACAGCTCTGAATAACTTCTAGCACGGTATCATGCTTTCCTTCAACATTTCTCACATAGGTGAAGGTTTTACTAGCTATACAGTACACTCCCAATAAGACTGGGCATTCCTTTAAAAAGAAGCTGGTAAAAACTTTATACATTATAAAGTCACAGTGATAAAAACTAGTAAAAGCCATAATAGCTTCAGCCTTACTAGCTAGGAAGAAAAGCAAGGGTATGAAATGCCTCAGTTTGGCATTATACTCGACACAAACTTGAAACTGAAGTGTTGAGGAAAGCCATGAAAAGCTTACTTCTCTAGTAACATGGTAGTGGAAACAAACACTGTTCATGTGCACTAAGTAATGTTTTATACAGTTTTTTTGTCCTGGCAACAATACAAAAGCCGATCCTTCAGCCTGTGGAAGAGCTTTTACAAGTGCAGATCAGTCACTGCTGAAAGAATAGGGAATGCCCTAGTGCCAAAAAAAAAAAAAAAAAAAAAAGAGAGAGAGAGAAAAAAGTAACTAGTGGTTATGTCTTAAAAGAATGTTGACAATTTCTTCCGTAAAGGTGTTGTAGGACTTCAGGTCAAAAGACAACTGGGGGAGTTCTAGAGGAAAATTCTAAAAGAAAGAGAGTTCAGAAGAGAATATTTGCCAGTTTTCTTATTTCTTCAATGTATCTCAGTCAAACAAGAAAAATCATACTGCTCTTCTTCACTGTTATCAAGTGACATTGCTGAGACATTAAATGTGCTCCTCCTGCCTTCAATACTGGAATTTAAATGCACAAAGGTTCAGTCATGCACACTCTCACCTTAGAAATGGACTATACTCTCAGGACATTCAAATCAACTAATCAAAGCAATAGCAATAATGCAGCACTTGTAAAAACCTAAAGACGTTCCTCAAACTGTCCATATGCACACCAGTTCTACGGCATTAAGACTTTCCTATCTCTTAATACAAGATCATTGTCTACAACTGTCATTTCACTTCCATCTCAGTCAAAAACCACTTCTGCTCCCTAACCCCACCCTTCCATCTCAGGATTTGCTCCTCTATCCATTATCATTTAAAGTAATTAAACACACCTTTGAGGTCTACATGCATTTGGAAGACACCTGAAATGACAGATTCCATACAAACTGATAACTGTATTGTTAGACCACGGCTGTTAATCCCTTCATTTAGGGCAAGACACTAAAACTAATTAAAAAAAAAATATTAGTAGCAGAAGGGCAAAGTTTTTGCCTACACACATGTTCCACAAAGACTTTAGTTTGCTGAACATCTATTTTTGTGACAGTCTAAGTCTCAGTAGCCTTCCTCTGTCCCCACTAAGTCTTTCCACCTCCACATCACTCCTCTCAGTTATGCCAGTGCAATCACTGTGAGTGGCTCCATGACAAACCGCATCAGGGAACTCATTTGGGTTAACACCATCTTTTGTTTTAATTCTATTATTTTAACCCAGATCAATTCCCTGTTCAGTTAACCACACGTGCAGCTGTGCCCACACAAGGAACAGCACAATGCAGAAGTGGGAACAAACAGCTGGAACTGCTAAGAAAACATGACTGTCACAGTACAGGATAAGGCTCAGCTGGATGCATTCTTAAATGCAAGTATTTAAAAGCAGAGCAAAAGATGCTACTTGGATATTAAAACATAAATATTGCTCATTATTGGCACAACAGTGGGACCAGAAGTCACATCACTGCCACAGCAGGTAAGCAAAATTGCAAACCCTCCACAAAGTATACCCTGCTATGTGTAAAAGGCCCAGCGTTTTGCAAACTGCAGTGCAACACGCACATGCAGTTTCCCTCCAGCAGCATGTTCCCAGAAACCTTCCGCTTGCACAACCTTCACTCTTGCGAAATGCAGAAGTCTGTACATGAAGAATTGGGCTTATGTTTCCTGTAATCCACAAACATTAAAATCAATTTAGCCAAGTTACAAGAGAAGAAAGGGTTATCTAGGAACTCTCCTACCCAGTTGTATATATCCCATCCAACCCTCTTAAGACTTCAATTTCCAGTTTTTGTGAAAAGGAAATAAACGAGCACCCTGTCCAATCACTGCCCAAAGCCCGTGTTGCTAGCTTCAGAGCGCGATCCACCTTCTCCATTTATCGTTAACACCATCTCCTTGGAAGTCTAGTTTTATTTTTAGACAGCATCTTAGTTAACTGTGGTAAAATAGTCGTAATTTAAAAATGCAGGAATACAAAAAACTCAGCTTGTTTTTTTCTGGCTGATTCCAAGTTGTACCAAAAGTGTTAAGACTTTCTCCACAGTCTACGTTCCTTTTACATTCCATTCGAGAGACCTCTCTTATTAGCACAGGCAGCAGTAAGTCGAATTTTGAGTAACTCATACTCTTTATTATTAGTGTTTTACCCCCACATGTTGCCTCACAAAAGAACCACACAGGAACCTCCTCCTCTCCCCCCCCCAACAATAACCCTGCTTTGGAAGCAACTACAAGCATGTACTGAAACTAGTATTTATTTTTACCTAAGCAGTACCTCAGCCCCAGAGTTTTCTTTAAAAAAGTAGGGGGATCTCACCGAAAAAAAGCCCTAAATTAGTCAAATTCTTTTGTGCATGGATGAACAACAGGAAAGCAAAGCCTTGGGGCCTCTGGGGAGGAACCCTGTCCCTGCAGACCTACTCTGATGTGCTCGGGAGATAAGGCTCCATAGTGACACTTAAGGAAAGGCCTGCTCACATTTGAATTTCTGCATTCCTCAAGAACAATTCATGGCAATCACTAACTTTGCAGAGGAGCTACATGAAAGCTTTGGCCAATGAATGAGGGTCATCTGCTCTTTATCACAAGGGTAAACCTCATCCTGGCCAGTTTCTAACCTTTTAACCCTGTGAATTCTTAATTTGCACATGAATAATGGAATTCTTGCCAAGAGTGCAACCTTCAGCTTCCAGTTCCTAACTTTAGAAACCAAGACCTGATCTCCTTGTGTGTTCAAATCTTAAACTCTTGGACAGATTAAAGTTTTTGATTTCCAAATGCCACACTAAACATTACAATTCTGAAGCAAAAGATAAGCTTACTGGCAAAAGCTCTGACCAGGCAAAGTAAAAGAACATCCTCGCGCCCTGCTGCTACCAGTGACTGAAGAGAGAGAGTTTGCTTTTTTCCTCCAAAGAAAGAATGCCCATTTAATGCCTATTCTCCACCTGTTTAATATGTATAGTTCCTTCTGCACCCTGACCACAAGGTAATTTGCCTTCCCAGCAACACACAACTGCTTCTAAGCAAAATTGTAAGCCTACAAAATCCCTCACAAGACTTTTAATTTATTTCACTTGAAACATCTGTGAAGTCTGATCAACTCACGATAGCAGGCAGAAACACTGTAAAAATGAGATATAAAACTAATTTTGCGCATGTGTTATGGGCTTCAAAATATAACGATACAAATTACTGCCTTATTTCACAGTTTCATAGTAAAGATGACATTCTGAAACCAATCAGATTGGAGTATGATTCAAAAGAGGCGGCTGCTACATAGCATAACTCCATGTTTGGCCACTATTAACCACTTAATCGCTAAGTCAACAGCACCTACTGTGATCATTATGGATCCACAATCTCTTCCAGTTTTCTCCAACAGCCATAGGAAACCTTTCAAGTATGCAAAGAAAAAAAGAAACCTTTTGTCACAGTCTGGGGGAGGGGGCTGCAAACTAAAAGTCTCTCTCCACAGCATGCAATCTGTTGGTTCATAACTCTTCCTTGGCGAAGGTCTTTCATTATCAAAAAATCAAAACAAAATTAAACCTTCTTTCTGGTGAAATAATGTGCATGTGAGAAACAAACATTTATAAAAGTTCAGTAGTGCCTGAATAAAACCAGATACTACAAGTATATTACTATGCTGTACTACGATAGTGCTCTGTACTACTTTTCCAGAAGTTCTCTGATACTGAGCACAGAGCTTATACTGCAATGTCTCCTATTTAAAAGGGCCCTAAATTTTCCACGGTCCTACACATGGGATCCATCAGCCACTGCTTTACTTTATATTTATTTTTAAAAAAATAATCTTATCCTCTTAAGAAAGGTTTTCTTCAGCCTGTTAATGAAACCCAATGATGTGAATTTAAATAACAATACTAATACTTCATTTTTCCCCTTTTTATGCAAAGTACCCAAGAACTGCTTGGTCTATTAATCCTGTATATGAGTAAGATGCCATGACACAAAAGTAGTAAGGTTTCTGAAATCAAGAGTTCACAGATCAGCCTCTTACAGCATGTGAAAACCTCATCGCGTACTTGGAGCCACCTGCTTCCAGGCTGGTTTTCAAATGCCCAATGCTGTCACTCACTGGACAAGGAATTTCACACCTTCCTGGGATATCTATGGACAGTTTTTATACTCAATTCAGAAGCACACAGAAAAAATGACAGATGTTAACACTGAGCCATCTTTTAACGTAACTTAATGTTCCAATTGCATTAACCAGTTTCAGACTGAATTTGGTAAAACTTGCAATTTACAACTAATGTCAAGTTTCCATTGAGGTATCAGCACCACAGTTTCATGCAACTTGCTACTGAGAAGAGGGTTGAAGAGGTCAAAGGAAGCCTTTTCCTATTAGATTAAGTTCATCAGTTGAGTCCTATTATACAGGGAACATGAGAAGACTACATAAACTGTGTACTCTCTGCATTACACTTCCTTTGCAATGACTCTGTGTACCTCTGGAAAGCAAAAAAAATCATAGAATCATAGAACAGTGTTGTAGAAGCAGTCTACTGGCAAAGCTCTGCACTGGCATAGAAAGAGGCACGGCATCCAGTTCCCAACACGCATCTATTCCTCAATACATTTAAAGATGCTAGGAAAACAGAGAGCAACATGCACTCAGGGTCAGAATGTTAAAGCCATAAAGGTACTTACACACAACTATTCCCTTCGCCATTCATCCAGCAGCAGGGAGTCACCCTAGAAACGTGACTCTCACATCCTAGTGGAACCACCTAACAGGCCCTTATGGTCTGTTCCAGAGGAATCCCAAAAGGGACAGCACCTGCATCTGCTTGGCTGAACACACATTTCAGAAAAGCAAGGGCTTGGTAATATAACCCTCACGGGTGCCCAAAAAACCTTTCCTCTCTTTCTCCTCCCAAAGACAGCCAGCTCTGTTAACCACTCCGCCCTACCTCAAGATGACACAACACAACGTCAAGCTATAGAACAAAGAATCATATTTTTTTTTAATCAGATTTGCGAATAACCCTTCTAAGGCTGCCTGAACAGCAACTGGGAAGCAAGACCCAGGGCTTCTGTAGCCCGTTGCAAGCACAACTGCACATCACCACCTGCTCTGGACACCAGTGACCCACATGAGCTGCCCACACAAGGCACCACTGCCCACGAGGTCTCACAGGTGGCTGCACTGCTTCTGACACATCACGTCCTTGAAAAGGGGATACCACAAGTTTTGCTCACAATCTTTAAACACTTGAAATAAAACCAAGGTTCTGCAGAACTGACTCGCACTTTGGGGTTTTTTTGTAATTTGTCTTTTCAGGTACACAATCAAAACAAGAGGTCTGTGTGGTGTTCCGGGAATTGCTGTCACAAACTCAGGAGCAGGTTAACAAACAGGCGCAGAAACTTACTTGCTAGTGTGAGGTGGCTTTTTTGACTGAGAATGGCCCCATATTTGTTCAGAGCTAAACACTGGTAAAATCCTTCATCAGTCAGCTCTCCTTTCTTTCCTTCCACCTCACTGATATATAACGAGCCGTTGGATAAGGTGTAGATCCGTTCACTTTCAGATACTTTGCCTCCATTTTTCAGCCACGTAATAGTTATAGGAGCTTCTCCACGGGCTTGGCAGTCTAAAACCACCGGATCCTTCCTTGAGACAGTAACATCCTGAGGCTCTTTCACAAAAAACAGTTCGCTAAAGCACCACACTCCTAAGAGAGAGGGAGAAAGACGTCGCCTGTCAGTAGGATGCGCCAGTTGCCGAGCGCACTGGCGGCGCCCCCGCACGCCGTAAGCGCTGTGGAGGGCTCCCAGCCCTCCCAACTGGGAAAAAACTCCGGAAAAACTCCGGGAAACCCGCGGGGCCGGCTCCAAGCGGAGCAAAGGCACCACGCCGTGCAACACCCAGGCGTTCGCCTCGTTTGCCAACGCGCTGTGCCAACGGGCCAGCGAGCCAGAGCCCGCACCGCCCGCACCGGCAGCGCCTGACCCCGCGGGGGCGGCCGGGCACCGGGGACCCCCCGCTGCGGCGGGGCTGCCGCACAGGTGCGGCCCTCGCCGCGCCGCTCGCTGATTTCACCGGCCCGCCAGCGGAGCCGGCGCGGGGCGGCTCGTAAAAGGCTGATTTTACAGGGCATCGTTAGCGAGAGCCCCGCGCCAGCGAGCGGGGGGGCCGCAAACCGCCCCGCGCCCCGCACGGCCCCGCGCCCCGCACGGCCCCTCAGGCATCGCGAGGGCGCGAGCTCGTGGCTCATTAACGGTCGCTCCGGCCGGGCGCGAACCCCCCGCGGCCCGCTCGCGCCCCCTGCCGGCGGGGCGCCCCCCCCCACCCCCGCCCGCTCCGTCGCGGCGCGAACAAAGCGCGGGGCCGGTTCCCGCTCCGGCCGGTCCCGCCGCCTCGGGGTTGATCGAGCCGGGAGCGGGCGCGGGCGGACAATGGGGCGCGCGGACCCACCTGGCAGCGGGAGCAGCAGAGCCCGCAGCAGCGCCCGCAGCAGCGCCCGGCGGCGGAGCGGCGCCATTTAGCGGGAGGCGGCTGGCATGCCCCGCCGGCCCGGCCGCCGCGAGAGAGACCGGTCAGCGGCCGAGGGGAGGAGACAGGGGACGGACGGAGCGGCCCCGGCGCGCCCGTCCCGGCCCTACTCTCCGCATCTCGTCTCCATTGGCCTTTGGGGAGGAGAGGGGCGAGGGGCCGGGCTGGGCGGGGGGCGGGGGAGGGAGGGCCGCGGCTGGACGGGGCGGGCCGCGGGGCGGGGGGCCGCGGCGGACAATACCCCGGGGCGGGGGGGGGCGGCAGGAGCCGCTGGCCCCGCGCACGAGGGGCGACGGGCTCTGGCGCCATCTGGGCCGAGTCCCCCCCTCCCGGGGCGGGGGTGCCCGGCGCAGCCCCCGCAGCCGCCGCCTCTCCTGGACAGCGCGGGGCCCCGACGGCGGCTCCCGGGCCACGCGCTTCGCGGGTGGGTGGGGGCTGAGCCCCCCCGGCCGGGGCGGGCGCTGCCGGCCGTGCCCCCGGCGCAGGGCCCCCCCCAGCCCCCCGGTCCCACCAGCAAAAGGCGCGCTGAGCCCGAGCCGCCCGTACCGAGGTGCTGTGCCCGAACCGGGCTGCCCACGGGGGGCACCCCACGGCGGGGGGGGGGGGGCGGGGCAGGTGCAGCGGCGCCCCGGTTCGGCACGGCACCCCCGCACCCCGCTGAACCGGGCTGTCCCGCACCCGCCGCTGACTTTTTGCGTGCCGCTCGCACACGGCGTGCCATTTTGTCCGCCGCTTGCCGCTGCCCCCTTCGCACAGCACCGGTAAAACCACTTCCAGATGGCCGTGCGGGGCAGGGCGCCGCTGCCGCGGACCAGCCGCCCCTCGCTCCCTCTGCACCAGAAAGCAGCCCCAGGTTTGCAGCCGCCCCCAGCCCAAAACGCAGCTGCCCACGTGCCAGCTAAACTGCAAGACGTACGGAGCGAAGCGCTCCGCTGCCGGCACCCTAGGGCCGGTTTGTACGTGAAACACCGTCAACTCAAAGGGTGCCGCTACCATTGAAGCTTTCAGCTTCCCCCCCATGCTTGCAGAGAGTGATTTCTAAGCTCTTTTTTTTTTTTTTTTTTTTTTTTTTTGTCTGTGCAGAGTTCTAGTTTCTAAAGTTACCGCCGAGGAAGGCATCTTCTTACTCAGCACATTTGCCCCCTGTTTGCATTCATTGTGAGAGCTGCTGACTTCAGTGACAGGCAAGTTTTTACAGCTTTTTGTTCCTGCCAGCACTGCAAAGCTCACAGAGCCGCGAGCTGGCAGCCAAGCTTGGTCCTTTCTGCTGCATCATCACCGGCACCGGCTACAGCCTCAGCCCGTGACTCCTCCAAAAGCCTTCAGGAGAAAACCAGAGCTATCTAAACATGACATAAGCCATAGTTTGACCTATATCACCTTCCTTACTTGTCAAAAATACATGAGCAGAAGAATTGAGCTTGCTCTGATCTTAGCACGAGTTTTCAGGAAAAGTAATTAGGAAAGATTTGCTTTACATGCAAATCAGTTACCCAAAAGGCATCCAGGCAGTTTCACAGTCACTTTGCAGAGCAGAACCGCACGTACACCACTGTGGTGTCCAAATAGGAGCAAATACAGCAACAGGATCCACTTGATCAGTTAAATCTCCCCGGTGTTCTATTTTAGGCAGTCAGAAAAGCGTGAACTATGAAAAAGTGTCACCAGTAATGTTGTTTATATTATTTTTGATAATTAATGATTAAACATTCATTCTTTCATTCTAGTGGCAAACTCACGACTTCCATTTGCAGCTCATGCCTGTACGCTACTCTCTCCTGCTGAACTCTGGTTGATCAGAGTGACCTGAATTTGAGATTTCCCGGCGGAAGATGACAAACACCAACAGGGAACGCCTTTCCCAGCAACGTTCCTATGCCATGTGCTTTGATCAGTTGGTGGAGAGGCTGAAGCTGTCCCGGGTTAGATGCAATGTTATTTCCCTGCAGCCCTGGGCGCAGCAGGGTGCTGCTTCCTGCAGGCACGAGCGGGTGCTGTGCTGTACCACCCAGCAGCGGGCACTACCCCACCATCCCAGGAGGGACACCCCCTTGCCCTATTCACTAGCCCTTTCTGAAGCAGGAGTTGGTCCTGGTAGACCAGGGGACATAAAAAAAGCCCACGGATAGAGAGCAAGCTGCAGTCCTACTTGTGGGCTGGTTTCCATTAGCTGTGATGTCTGTGCTCTTTCTGCTCTATTCTGCCGTGGCGGGGAAACTGCTTTACCGTCTCCCTGGACTATGCTGTGCCAGCAGGAGGCTTTGACTCGTGAGATCAAATGCAATATTTGTCTTCAATGGCTTAACAAAGAAAAGTGCTTCCCGCTGAAGCGCTCCTTGTGCCTGGGTCTGGGCAGCTGCAAACACCGACATTTCCATTTTCACATTTCTGTTGAGCAAAACAAATAATTAATTCCCTACTAGAATTAAGCAGCCCTGTAACTAGAAGAGCATAAATTCTCCCTCCTTAATTTGCTAGAAGTCATTATGTTAACACATTTTCCAGTAATTAATTGAATTAGAGATAGCGCAGACTTGCGATAGCATATCTACATTCATACTTCACTGCCAGCTAGTAAACCCATTGACCCACAGTTTAAAGGCACCGCCAGCCATAACTTTGTCAAATACTCCGTGTTAGTAAATGTGGAGCCAATAAACACAATTATCTACCTGGCTAGCCATCTCACAGCAGCATTACCTTGAGAGAGCTAGAATGGCTCTCCAGGACGAGTACAAGGTATTGCCAGCCAACATGAACACAGCTGTGCCTACTTTGCTGCAGGGCAGCAATTTTTCTTCTGTCACCAACACCGACTTTTTTTTTTGTTTGTTTGACTGTATTTTTGGCATACGTGGAAAGCTATGCAAACTTCCCGGATTTGTGGTTCTTTTCGTACCCATATAAACCCTTTTCTATGGTTTCTCTTAGCTTTTGGGGTGTGCACACGCTGCAGACATCTTGCAAAGAAATAATAACTTTTAATACTTCAGAAGTCAGCTCCTCAATGCCTTAAAACCCAAGTCACTAGTAAGAGCTCTCTTTGAAGTGCTACTGGAATATGGCGTGCTGCCCGGGTTGCTGTCTGTAAATAACCTGATGTACCTTACGGTGCAGTTTCACCCTCAGCCACGGCAAGCCCAGGTGATGTGTTTCCTGAAAAGAAAGATTTTAACAAGCAGATCGACATGAATAGATCTAGCTCAGGGCTTTGCTCCACTGCTCTTCTGCGTGCGTGTAAGGGCAGCTGTCAATCCATCCAGGACTGCTAAACTGGGCTGGGGCTGTAAAATCCAGGATTTTGGCCCCATTATGAACCAGCAAAGAGAGAAAGGGACTTTCCCAACATGAACGAAGTGAACGAACGTATGACCATGGTGTTTATACGCCTTGAAGCATTACTGACATGCAGAAAGGGAACTAACAGGCAGGACTCTTCCCTGGGATGGAACGTAGCAGCCTCAGGAAAAGGAAAGCATCTGAAAATTCACCTGTAACTGGAGCTTCCTAAGGTGAACTCTGCATTTATGGGATGTCTGCAGCCACAAGCCCAGGGTGGAGAACGCAGTTTCTTTCCAGGTTAGAATAAGGTTTTTCTTGCGTAAGACCAATTTTATTTCTTTCACCTTAAGCCAGAAATAGTTCAGTTTGGTCTATGGTCAATTTTGCACTAAGCATTTCAGCCCTACCTAAGAAAAAGAATAGCACACGTTAGCTCTCATTCCTGCGGTCTGGGAAAAGCAGTCACAGCAGCACGGATGGTGTTTGGCACGGCCACAAACTGCCCCAGCTGGGTGCCCACAGGCTGCCGTGTCCCGCCTGACCTCAAAAGCTCAGAGATGGGAACGTGGCTTTGCCCACACGATCCATTCCCCTGGTTTGGCATTGCACAGCTCTGCTGTAACACCATAAGGTTGTGGGACGGAAAAGGACAGGGGTGAGCACCCATGGGTGGGAAACAGGAGAGGTGGGGAGAAAGCTGCTTACAGTGGTCTGAGGGTCCCCGCTGGCACATATCCTCAGTTAGCTGCTGCCTATAAGGGGTAGTAGTAGGGTCCAGGAGCCCAAATTCATTTTCAAACCAACATAAAACCATTACTCCGGTCCCCTCCCTGCTCCCAGCCCCACAGGCTCAACCCTCCCCTGGTACCAGTGCCAGGTCCCAGCTTGTCCTCTGCCTCTGCTGGCAGGTCACACGGAGCTGCCGTGTGTCACCGGTGGCGTGAAGCAAGCTGCGGCTACAGGCACCCGGGGTGCAGGGGGGGGTACAGTCACCACGGGCAGTTTAGCACTGCTGCGGCAGCATTGGAGCGGCTGTCATTTTTCAGCGCAGGCTGAGAGCAGCGGTAATTGCCGGAGCCCTATTAACTACAGGGGAATTATGGCAATTTGCACCGGCTCAGCGCTGCCTTCAGCCGGTGGAGTCCTCAAGACCCAGCTAACAGGCTGCCACCACGCTGCACCCCCGGCGGGGTGTCATTAACCCTTCTTCTCAGGGAAGCCCCTTTTTTCTTTACAGTTCTTGCTCTGAGTGTTTTTGATCTGGTGTCACCGTAGGCATGTTTAGACACTTTCTTGTTTCTCATGCCAAACTCCCGACCCAATTACAACTGTATTCACAGATGTACACTTCGTGAAGCTAACTCTATTAAGACCCACCATACAAATGTTTACTTTTGGCACATTTGGTCACTTAGTGGATTCTTGCTTCATTTTGAACCTGCGTACAGTTGCCATCTCCTTTGCCTTCTCAAAGGAGAGTCACTCCTTCCCCGAGCAGATGGGCAAACACACCTTGGGATGAGCCCTCGGGATGCTAATGAACTTTCTCTCCAGGGAGCCTTCCTGTACAGGAACAGCACACCTCCTTGACAAAGGGATTTTAACACAGATCTCATCTGGTTATAAACCAACAAACACCAAAGTGGAAGGAGTACAATTATTTGCTGCTCTAGCAATTCATTTTCTTTCTTCCTTCCAGCTACCTTCCGCAACAGCACTCTGCTGGCCCGAACTGGTGGGTGCACCTCAGCCAGGCTGTTCCACAGTGCCCTGCAAGCAGCCTCCCGGCCTTCACCCTCTCTTCTGGAGGCTTGTCACACCAGAATGAAAAGGGACCAGGCCCTGAGTTTCAGCAGGAGAAAGAGGACTCCCCACCATCCACCCCTACTGCTGGAGGCAACCGCAGGCAGCATGGAAAAGCAGCCTCGCAGGGATCTGGCAAAGTGCATTTCCTCGCTCTGCCGTGCCTGTTTGCTGCTGCTGGAAGGTGGGAAAAATACCAAAGTGTTTTTGCTCAGTCACTCTGTTGTTTCCTAGATGGAAGACATCATGTCGTCTTGGTACATTTAAGAAACCACACGGCTACAGAGGGAGAGCAGGCACCTGAGGGCAGAGCTGATCCCACAAACACTCTTCCCCTTGCACACAGCGTAGAGCTCTTCCCATGTGGACTCTGGGTTTACCACAGCTCCATGCTCTTTCTCCCAGCCCTCACGCTACAGCTGATGCTCCTCTGCCTGCAGTGAGCTCCTCTGGGCACGTCACCTGCCAGAAAACTCTTCCTTTTTTCCACAGAGCTTGCTTTCTCCTGGTTTGTCTCTCTGCAGTGTAAAAGGAATGGTGAAACGCCAAGGGTTGCGACATGCAGCTGAAGGTGTGGCAATAGCATGGGCCAGCGGCTGCCCTGGCTCAGCTCAGCCAAACTGCCATGAACGTTTCCCAGGCCAGGGCAGCCTGCACGCCTCTGCCGTGCCTCCCTGGGCTCCCCCACGAGGTGCTGAGCACTGTTTACTACCCCTGACTTCAGGGATGCTCAGCATTCCTGGGAGGTAAGCCCTCGGTGCTCGGCTGGCTTGGGACCAAAGCGACAGCAGACAGGCAGTCGCAGCTGGAATTTGTGCACTGAAACACTCAGAGTAACTTCATTAGGGGTTTATGCATATGTGGAAATCGCAGCAAGGAGCAGGAAGGGCCAGCAGGTGAAGAAGAGCTGCCCCATAAACTGCATTTGCAATGTATGTATTTTTTAATTGGCTGAGTACAGTCCCCCCCTCTCAACCCATTCCCCAGTAAGACAGCAAAACAAAATCCTGGAAATGCTTCAGTACTGTACTCCGATGTTATCTTCTATAAATCGAAGCGTTAATACACTGGGTCGATACAATAAGTATCAAACTAAGAATAACTGCATAGAAAGAAAGTATCTCCTAGGTTACCACTTTCTCTGTTTGAATCTACAAAGGAATCTCACGAACCTTCCAGACAGAAGCAGCTTTTTGTTAGCGTCTTTCTTGCTTATCATGACAACCCATGTTCGGCAGCTATTTGTTTAGCAACAGGCATGAAATACAGTCTCCTTTCATCCTTGTGTAAGTTACCTTCATTCTGCTGTTACACCAAGAAACAGGCAAACTGTTTCTGCCTCTTTTCCTCTATATGATTGCTATCAGGAAACAATTACTGGAAATAAACCAAATGAAAACCAAGGCAAATCAGCGACTGACTAGCAGTTGGACAAACTGCTGAATATACCGTGCTACAGATACCTTTTTATTTTTGCTGTGAAAGCTTGCAGCCCTTTCCTTTGTCTTTACATTCTCAGCTTGTTAACAATGCAGCCTTTCCTCTTATCTGCAATTTATCCCAAGGAACTATTAAAAAGAAGGATTGGAGGAGGCTTCCTGCTGCTCTTGTCCCATTTCATCTCACAGAGACATAAGGAATTGCTGGTCAGGGAGAGGCCACTTGGCCAAAAGCAGCCTGTGCCCCATGGGTTTATCTCCCCTCTGCCAGCGCTGCTCCCTCCAGCTCTCTGCCCTGTCACGGGAGAGCGATCACCTCTCAGGAGTGTGAAGATAAACAAATTTGAAGCCTTCAAGGCATGTTCCCAGCACCTCCTCCCCCTCACATGCACCCAGGCTCTCGCCCTGCAAACACCCCTGCACACAACACTGCTTTGGGGATGGATACTGGGATGTTTGAAGGGCCACGGGAAACTGGGACTTACACCAGAACCGTTCCACCAAGAATTCAGGCTAAACCGCTAAAGGCAACACCCCGGTGCAAGGAGCAAGCCTGTGTCAAGGCGCAGCCAGCCCAGGGGAGCCAAAGGCAGGCCACCACGGGGGTCATTTCTTTTGATACCAAAATTACCGCCTCCATCAGCTGCAGCCACCAGGATTTTACCTGGTTTTTATCTCGGCTGGGCTGTGGGAGTCACTTGGGAGCCCATGGGGATTCCTCGTGTTTTAGAGGCTCTGGAAGAGCCGCCCGCCCGGTGCTGGGCAGGAGCTGAAGGCAGGAGGCACGGCTGGATCACAGTGCTCTCAGTGGACTGAGGGGAAGCAGAGCAGCACCCCAGTTCCTCTCCCCACCCACATTGCCACTAACCTGGCTCAGGTCTCTATCTGGCCCACACTGAGGCGCAGCAGGGCAAGAGGAGCTCAGATGCTCCGCTGGAAGCACACCCACAGGCACCCTCCCTTTGTTTGATGCAATTCAGCGCTTCGAAGCTTGCTCTGCCTCTGTTGGGTTGGCCTAAGAGCTTGCACAGCTAGGCGAGGAATCAGACCAGAGAACTGATCCTGATGGAAATGCTTTGGGGTATACAAGGACTTTTTTTGCTGGAATCAAGTCCCTGGTTCGGTTTAGTATGTGGCATCCATGGATGAGCCTGCATAGCGCATCCACCAAGGAACCCGCAGTTAATGCTGCTGGTAGTGTAACTTGGTTTCCGCTGTGCTGCTATCCAGTATCTAATCGTTACCTCAGGATTATACTTGCTAAAGGCTAAATAACATTTTGCTGTCATTTATGGTCAGATACCTCTAGAAAGTCACAGTGGCCAAATGACATAACTTGTATTGGGCAAATAATACACATATCAAACACACAACACGCGCACACCAAAATGTTCATCTTAAGTAAAGAGGAAAAAGTGTGTGTGGTGGTGGGGATGCAGAGTGGTGATGGTGGAGTTTTATGGTAAGTTTTTGAGTTAAATTGGCCTACTATGCTCAGCTGAGGACCAGGCCAGTGCAAGCCACTGAGTGGAAATCCCATCTGGAGCAGCTGGGGCCACAGGTGCATCCCATTCAGCATCAGCAAGCTGTTGCAGCATTGAAAGCACGATGCCTTACCCTTACAAGAGAAAAGAAAACCTTCAGCCCAGAGCAAGCAGTCCAAATCCTCCCCCGAGTATCAGAACTCCTACTGGCTTGAGGAGGGGCAGAGATGGACAAATGCCCTTTCCAAGGCATCCTGAGCAAGCTGCAGCCCCTCCCTGTTAACACCTCCAGTGTGGGATACCCCCGGTCACATCCTGCAGCTCAGCTCCCCACTGCGTCCCATGCCCAGCCTGCAGCCCCAACTGTGATCTGTTCCATCTTCAAGTCAGATACAGTCTGATTAGGATTAATTTCTTTCTACAGCAAGACATCAACTGATCCAGCCTGTTTGCACCTTCAGAATCAATTAAATAGCCAGGCTTTCTCCAGTACAAAAAAGTATTTACATGATCAAAATGTTATTCACTTTCCGAATTCAGGTTTACATAAGCATGCAAAAAGATTTCAACTTCACCTCTTTTTTTATCTTTAAAAAATTGTAGACATTTATGTAAGTAAAAATTTGATCTTAAAATGGTTGACAATCAGACTTTGAATTCCCAGTACAAAAAATATTAAAAATTATTTTGAAAAAAAGCATAATTTTTAGGTATATGTTAACAGAGATTGTATTATTTTTGCCTTGAATGAAGCAGCACCTGTTATGTTTTGATAGCTACTTTTAATTACACTAAGAGAAAAGCAGTTGTATCATTCTGATAAAGCACAGAATTATTTTTACTAGCCTGTGAAGTAATTACTCTGTGAGTCTTCAGCACAGGATATACATAATTGCTTAACACAATTGCTTAATACTTTTTGCACAGGGTGCCTATCATTATTGTACTGAGATGCAACACATGAATGAGCAGCTTCTCAATCCCCTGGGTTTGGGTCCAATTCTGTAAGCCTACGTAGAAAGGAAGGCATTTATTTAAAACTCTGCATTACAGCAAGCAATAGCGCATGAACAACTAATCAGGAATAAATCTATTAAGGGTGGACAACTAATTACTGGGCAGCAGTTCATAGAATGGGGACGATGACCCGTAACTCCACCAAGCACTTTCCGCAACTGAATTTATTATATAGTGTATCATAATTAGAAAATAATTGTTATAACTATTCAAGGTAAAGAAAACATATTCACTGTAAGCCACAGCTTCAGCTTGAGGGTAATTTCTAATCTCTTCTATATAGCAACCACCCAGAAACTCTATTACGTGGGCAAATGAAGAAAGCAAGTTTTCGGGACAAAAGGATGGGATGGCAAGGCCAGGGTAACTTCTGTCCAAGTGGCACAGTTTGTCATATCTGACAGCCCGCTGAAGAAAGTTATCACTAGTTAAGGGCCTGACCCCACATTCCTTAAGCAGACAAAAATCTCTTTGAAGTCAATGAAGCATACTGCTCAGATAACTGTATCAGGGCTTGGCAATTAATGAAAACTTTTAATTTCTCAAGTAGATTATAAAAGGTTTTCCCTGCAAAACAACTATTACATGTTACTCACAGCAACTCCTCAGCAGCGCGGGTTTGTTTCCAGCAGCTCTTGCAGCACAGTAACCGTTTCTCACTAACTAGGAATTACCAAAAGTCAGAACACCACAGCGTTTTCTGTTTGCATTGATCTGCCTTAAGTGTTCTTCTCTAGCTGAAGTCTAGTTGAAGGTTTTGACAGCTTTGCATTCAAAAGGTCAGTAAGCAGTCCTCAGGGCAATTTGATTTAAACCTTTAGCATTTTGCATACTCCCAAGCAGCACTGCCTAGTAGGACGTGTGTTCACAGCCTCTGAAAGGTCACACTTCCCAGCCCTCGAAACAAAACCTGAGTCAGAAATACTTCAGCTTGTAGAAAATACCAGAAAAGCTATCAGACAATTATGAAAACATTTTCCATTAAATTAAACTCAAAAGGGCTTAAGAAAAACAAATTGAGATGTATGTTTTTAGACTGCAGTGTATTTCAACAGAAAGTTTTACATTCTGTCACATTTCGGAAGGCTGCTTTATCTGTCTTTCCTCAAGAGGCACGCTCACTCACCCAATGTCTGTTCAGGTTTTCCAAGCTGCTTTGCCTCCCCTCACTCCCCGAAATCCCAAGCCTCTCTCTGGGATGAAAACCTGAAACCTACAATGCAGAATTTGTTTGAAGTCTCATTAAGCAAGAAACCTCAAATTAAGGACAGCGCAGCAAAACAAAACATTTTTTTACAGAGTCACGTGGATGCAAACCGAGCGTTACATGGAAGTGCTCCCTCATTATCCCCTTTGCAAGCTGTTTGTATTCTGCTTAGTGTGCTAATGATATATGTTCCACATAGAAAAAGCAATTAAGTCTCCACTTCAAAGAAAAATGATTTAGTGTAAGAGTACCAAAGCCTGTGCTTGCATCTCCTACTGATTTGGTGATGCCGCAGAGCCATATGGCAGCTGTTAAATGCTGAATTCCCATTTATAACAATAGAAGATGGTAGGTGTTGGTTGCCTTTTAAATGTGTAGAAGTTTCAATAAGGTGCTTCTCTAGCACCAGAAGTACAGATTCTTCTTGTTGGTGGTGCTCCAACGGCAGATAAATAAGTGAGCTCCTCTCAGTTCACATAGTAAGAGATGCACGTTGATTCCTTGAAAGAAATCATTTATTAAAAAAGGGGAGATATTAAAATAAACAAACTGACCCCAAAAAGCAGAATCCTATCAAATTATTTTCTTTGTATAAGACCCTATGCAAACAACCCAAGCACCACGACAAACTAATTAACAAGAAACAGAAAGGAAAACACAAATGAACAGATAGCATGAGGAATGACAGACAGAAGAGCCTGGTCTCCTAACAATCAACACTCTTTCTGACCACACAAGAAATGAGTAAAGCAAAAGCAGTATTTAAAACTACACATATTCAGTTTTAATTACTTCAATTGTGTTTCGGCATGTTATCATCATCAGTATGTAATTCCCACTTTAGGGGACTGATAAGAGTATCAGGTATTTGCTAAGTAACATTGAAATCACACTGAAAAAAAAGAGAAGGCGGCAATCTGTGCTGATCCTGGCCACGTTTCTCATTGATGGTATGCCAGAGGCATCTGTGGATTTCAATATACACATAGCTTTTTGTAAAGACACAGTCAATTTGTGAAATAGCACTAAACTGCACTATGGATTCGCAGAACAAATCAAGTGCCAAAGGCACTAGGTAGCTTGCAAAGTAAATTTATGTATGAAATAATGAGGTTTGAGAGGGAAAAATAGGACAGAAAAGGAAAACGAGCAGACTGCGCTCACGTATTTTGCCTAGGTTTGACATGTAAGTACTCAACCCTGTCTCTAGTAAAAGAATGTGTTTAATATGCTACAGATGTGATTATAGTTACTAATAGTTAATAGTAACAGTAATTAGAAATAATTCAAGTCACATGGCCTTCAAGCTGCCTAAGTGAAGCCTCGGTGGCACTTAAAAGAAATTACCATTTTAGCTTCCTACTAACCCACAGCTCTGCCCCACGATGCAACAAGAACCCTGAGGAATCACCTGTACCACCTCCAGAAGTGACAGACTTCATCTAGAGGACACCCAACCCAAAAATCTGTCAGCTGAAATGCATTTGGAAGAGACCACCACAGCCCCCGCTGTCCCAGACCTCCCAGTTACTGTTCAGTGCTTCTTGCTCATACCTAAGGCCTCCGTCGCACTAGGCGGCAGAGCATTTCCACATCCATGATAACCCTTGGAATAAATGAGATATTTTAGAGAAAGACCATTTCAGACCCAAACGTCTTTAAGTCGATACAAATCGAATTATTGACATCGATTGAAAAATGTAAGCAAGCCTCAGCTGCAGCCATCAGTGGACCTTACTTGTAAACAGCTTATACTGCAAGTCTTTGCTGAGGTTAATCTATATACTTTACCTTTCTTTAGGCTAAATAAATACACTTCTTCGACAGCGTCATATTTATTTATTCAGAAGCAGGAACGCCACTCACTAGATAACCGTAACAATTAACACACAAATTAACGTCACCGCCATCCTCATTAAACACGAAGCAGTACTGGTTTCACTTCCCCAGAAAAGCGAAGCTTGAAGCCTGAAAAGTTTCTGAGAGGATCTGCCCGCCCCTGGGGAGCCAACCCCGCACCCCGCTGCCCGCGCCCCGTTCCGCCGTCGCACCGGGGGGCTCCGACCGCGCACCCCGCCCCGGGGCCTGGCCCGGCCCGGTCGCTGCGGCGCCCCCTGGCGGCTCTCCAGCGCCACCACTCGCAGCGCCGCGGCCACGGGGGGGCGGGCGAGGGGCACTGGCAGCTTGACCTTCTTGTTTATTCCTTTATAAAGCCATTATTATCAAAGTTCTGTGGCTGAAAATTCAAAATTTTCAAATGTTAATGTCAAAAGACCTTGATTTCTGACTGCAGCCTCCTGCGGGAAGGGAAAGGCGCCACGCGGGGCAGATTCTCCAGTGTACTTTTCTAGAAAAGCCGGGTTGCACCGGCATCGACCTGCAGAAGCCACAACCGATGGCTGGACACTGCTCTGCTTACAGCTCTCAGGCTTGCAGCAGCCCACAAAGCTCCTGCCAAAACACCCCTCAGAATTTTCAGTGCACTGTTCTGAAAGCTGGGAGAAGTGGAACTGCTCCTGGTGCAGCTTCTCCCTCGCGTTTCAGGCCAGTCCCTGCCCAGAATCAGCATCTTGCTCAAGTCTCTCCCCTTAACAGACTGTTTCTTCGCAGATACATCCTTTTAACTAGACCCGCACAAAATCCATTCCCAAATGCCAACCCTGGCTACCCTTCCTTTCAGCAGGCTGGTACGTTTAGCTCTTACCTGCCTGGAAGATTTTTCAGTCTTATCCCTCACCTGGCACTGCTGGGTGGTGAGAGCAATGAAATTCCAGTGTAAACCAGATGGTCATTAATACACAAGGAAGCAGCTGTCAAACTCATCTGTAATGCCAGGGGAAGTGGCCTGCAGCTGGCACACACAGCCACATTAGGGACGGTGTTCTGGCAAAAAAAAATAGGGAAGTGTTCACAGTAGCATCTTTGGAGTCATCCTGTCCTGTCCCCAGTGTACGTTTCATGGAATACGGAGATGCAATGTGCAGAAAATAAAAGTACAGAGGGGCGCACAGGAGATCCAGGAGAACATCTCCCCAGCCGGCCAGCCCAGCACCCTTGTTTAGCTGTCCATGACCCCCTCCTGAAGCCTCCCAGATTGTCCCCTTGTACTGCCCTTCCTACAGACATCAGAGAGTTTAGCCTCCTCTAAGACCCAGGGTTTGCCATTTTGGAATTCCTTGAGATGCTTCCAAGACCACTGCCCACTTCCTGACAACAAACCGGTGGCCTAGGTGTTTCCTGTACTGGTGTCTCCTCTGACCCAGACTCAGAGCTCTGCACCAGCCTGTCACCCCCTCCCTCCACAGGTCTCCCCCCATCCAAGTGGCTCCAGCCACATGAGCTGTGTCTCTTGTTCCTCCTGGTCCTTCCCTGGCTGCCTGTGAGCGTGTTCAGGCACAGGAGCTGGGCTCCCTTCAGCCTGTGGCACCCTCCAGAAGGGCTGCCTCACTCCCACTGCCCTGCCCCGGTACTTCGCACCGGCACCAGTGGCCTCTCTTCTCTTATTTAACCACAAGCTGTTATCACCATTCCTCCACAAACCGAGTTTAAAGCCCACAGAAGGGACTCTGTATCACCCACCGCTTCTCGGTGTGAAAACTCTGAGTTCAGGCGCATCCGGCTCCAAACCACTCCCTTCACGCAACTTGTTCCTTTCCTCATCTGCAGCACCGCAGCAATTCTGTAAATTCATACCCAGAGGTGAAGAAGCCTTTCTTCTGATGCCAGAAGTCACAAGCTTCCAGCTTCACCCACCTTGGGTATATGCATCCACCGCCTGCCCAAGCAGGGCTTCCAGCTCCTCTCCTCACTCCCACTGTGTGGTTTGCTCTTTGGCTCAAGGTCCCTGTGAAGACCCTTAGGACCTCTCAGCTGTTTATCCTCCCCAAAGCTACGTGTCTACTCAGTCCTCCTGCAGCAACTTGGTGCCTTGCCCACAGCAGAGCTTCTGCAGGCAGGCCAGCCCTGTCCTGTGGCGAGGCACCAGGATACTCCCTGCAGCCCAAGACCCGGCAGCCGCATCCTTTCTCCAGGAGCTTTCACCCACACACCGGGGCTGCTTCCCACAGCTCGCACGGGGGACCGAGCCCTGTGGCACATCTCCATCACCACTGGGCAGCCTGTGCTGCCTGGAGCAGAGCTTCAGGGCCCCCTCTGCACCCCTGCCGCACTCACCGCCGCGGTCTGTGGGCTGCATGCCAGCCGGCCAGCTGAGAAGGGTGTTCCTACAGCAGCAGAGAGGAGCCTGACCCTCCCGCAGCAGCGGTCAGCTGGCATTTCTGGGGGGCCACCACCTCCGCCTGTCTGCCGTGCAGCATTTCTAGGCTGGCCGTACGTACAATGAAGGCTCACAGCGACCTAGAGCTTTTATGAAAACAGTGTATTAATTTTTCGAAGACTACATGCCTTGGGAGCAGAACAGTAGGAAACAGCGCTGCTGTACCTCAACACCTATACAAAGGTAGCAACGTATTGTGGTGGAACTGCTGCCCCAGTCTAACTAGGAGTACTAAAGTTACTGAATTCTTGCTATTTCAAGACTGCCGATTTGCACTTCAAAGAACTGAGCCACAAATTATTAGAATAAACTTTTATTTACTGCTCTCAGGATCCTTATTTTATACTTTAAAGTATGCAACAAAACCTGCTACATTCAAATCTATACAGATTTACTGATATATCATTCATGTTTTACAAAACTGCATATAGATTTCCAAAATTTGTATAAGTTACCTTTATTTACATGTAATATTCTCAGCCCCAACGACCTAGTCAAAGAATAAAACAAAGTGGGATTTTAAATATCCCTTAAGACCCATTAAATTTGTTACATAATTTACATACCTTTATAGAGAGATGTGCTACACTTCCTTCTTGCATATTTATAAAGACTGTGACTAAACAGAAATTTGCTGGCCAAAGCTAGGTACTGTTATTTCCTCAGATCATATTGGTAATAAAATGTTAAAATTAGAGCAAGCCTGGTATAAAAACCAATTTTTCCTTTTAGAACCAACTTTGTTAATCATTTTAACCAGCACTTGCTCAAAAAAAGTGTTAACATTAATACAAAAGATATCCACATTTACAAAAGAAATCAAACTAGTATTTATATGACAAGTTGATCTACAATAAATTGCACATTGTTGGTTATGACTTTGGTTATACTGTATTAACAAATTTGGTTTATAGACTAACAGTGGAGAAAAAAAAATATAAAAATGCAGCTATAGAAACTAGCATAACCTGTAAACATATTACAGAACCAAATTCGGCACCTGGTTATATGTGCATAACCTCCAGGCGGCACGGAGAAGTTTGCACATATCAGAGTGCTGAATTTGGCCCAGAAAACCCTGTAAACATGTTCTTTATTGTTATGTAGTGCAATACTGCAAGAATGGATAATAAAGGCCTCTAACTACCAAGAACTAATACTGAGTGATATCCATACAAATTTCATTTCAAGATTAATTTGTTGCAAAAGGTTGAATTGAAAATATTATCCATTGCTGAACTAGAAATTTATCAAAAACAGTGATGAACACTCAATAAACTGACAGTATACAAATTCAGACAAAAATGGATATAATTTCTCATTACAATTCAGAATTATGCTGCTTGTCCGTTTTATATAAAATCCTGGTTTTGTTACACTTTTTCAACAAAAGCAAGTTAGAAACAGAAATCTAACAAAATGAAGTGTGTCAGCAAGTCAATTTTCTGCAAACTGATGGCTGATAATGCAAACAAATGCTTTCCAATCTTTTACCTAATATGCTGAATTATAAGGTGCTTTGGGCAGATCTGTAGCAAACAGCCTGAAGCAGCACACATTATGATATTGCATTACATGAAACTTGGTGGTTTTGTTTCTGTTTTTCTTTTAAAGAACATCTAACAATTTCAGTTGTTCCTCTTAAAAGCAGCAATTCAAATTTATACCCTCTGCAAAGATTTCTTCACAGTTTTACTTCAGTAGTTTACTGTAGGACAGTCTGTCAAATACTGTAGAAGAGGCAACTGCTTAAAAATGTTTTTGATTTACTTGGCACTGGCCCATTCAATGTGTATACTGTAGTTACTAGCAAAGTACACAGACCATGGAAATGGCAAAATATATTTTCAAAAGTTAGTGAATTTTTAATACTTACTTATTTTACAAGAGATACTGTGAAGATTCAATAGCCATGCAACTAAACACAATGGTAGTCCCTGGAAAATTCAGATTTTTGTAAACCCTTAACATGAAAATGCAGCACTGGACTGACATAATTTATGTCTGTGTCTTAATCAACCCCATCAAAACCCTGAGTATTTTCAATCGCTAGAAGAAGTTTATCCCATAAATCTTCAAATGAGTCATATGGAGGCAAATCCAAGCGATTAAAGCTGAAAAACAGATAAAAACTCTTAAATATTTTTATCATTCTCAATAAATGTCATCATCTACCTAAATTTAATACTCACCAGGTATGAGCTCTTGGCAGTTTTTCAGGGGTACCCCACTGTTCAACTGTAAACAGCTGCGGTCCATTTGAACCTGCAGAAAAATACACATCAATTTACATTCCAATATGAGATTCCTTTATAATCAGAAATTCAAATTGTGAAATATCTTGGGGTTTTGTAATCTAATTCTGACATTAGTTGGACCTATCTATATGAATCAAATATAGTCTGTACTCAGTAATGGTCACTGATCCCAATTCTCTTTTATTTTAAATTATTTCTTGCCACATCTTAATTTCACACCTTAAACTCAGAGTCTAAGACCTAAATGCATACGCATAATAGTTGGCATTGAGAATTTTATGCGGAAGATAGTTTTATCCTGTGTAAATTTTGCATGTAAAAATTTAGACATGTTTATCACAACATGCCAAGTTATATAACCTGTCAGCAAGTATTGAGTGTCCACCATCACCAACACAACAGAGCAGAGTAACTAATATCTTTTTGAAACACAGAGACCGTATGTGTACTCCAGGGATGTACGTGTGCACCCGAGAGAATACTTCTGGCTCACAAGTGCAGCTCCACCTATGCCTGTGTCTTCAGCAACTGACTTACAGCATGTTGTATCTGAAAGTTCCTCGGACCTCTCAACTCTTGCCAAGTAAACACAAAGGGCACTTTGTAACCATTTCCTTAAGCTGTTGAAAGCGCTTGCATATGTCTGGAGAAGACTATATAGTTTAAAAAAATAATAGTAACAAAAAGTTGCTATCTTGTCAGAGAACAAGAGATTGATCTCTGATGGTGGGTGTCTGCTGACTACTCTATGAGGAGACCATCAATACAGTTACAGAATGGTATTCCAAGGCAGGTGGCTACCCAAGTATGAGCAGCCTTCTGAAACAGAAAATGTGAAACATGTTTCAGATTAAAGATGAGCAGCAGTAATATGAACAGGTCGATCAGTGAATCCAGCTGAGGTATAAGTGCTGTGTTGAGTACCTTTAGACCTACGAAATCAAGTTGCTTTTATTATGCAGAGAGACACCTCCCCTTTTTTTCATGACTCCTCCAAAATGTTTGGGTTTTTTTGATGACACAAGTTATAACTGTCAATTCAAAAATATTTAATTTGTGGTTTTATGGTGAAAAAAGAAATCATATGTATTACTAATAAAAATATTTGTATTACGATCACATGTAATAATGCACATTGTGGAGGTGGATTTGAAGATGTTAGCCAACTTACACACACAAAAAACCCCCACAAAACCACCAACAGAAAAATCCAAGACAATTAGTCCTAACCATGAAAATAAGAGGAGGAGAAAACACTTTCACAGCTACGAACATACAGAAAAAGGTAGGAAATCCCAATCAATGCACAGAAACTACACTTCAAACGAGCCTAGTGAGTGAACTGGACAGGCGAGAGCAAACACTGTGCACTTTATCCTAAAATACTGTCAGTGAGACATACATGTCAGGAGTTGAGGGAACACTTCCAGCTCTTCATCTTTACTTTCTCCTTTGGCTTATGTGTTTCTTCAGCACACAAGGCTGGTTAGAAAAAGTAACTAGTAAGAATGCCTTGAATACGGATGAAGCAGAGAAGCAGCTCTACGACCAACGGTGCATTCTACCACACGACAAGAAGTTCTCAGACTGGGTGTCTGGGAGCAAACCCTCCCAAGCAGTCCCTTTTCATGAGCAGAACAGCCTCTCCGGGCCACAAGAGGGAGATGTCCCGCTAGGAAGCCAGCTCTAGGGCTGTGCCCGAAGGTGGCAAGGCAACCACCGGAGGGTCAGCCCGGCAGCAGCAAAAATCCTTGTGCCAACATGAAACACTGAAGAACCGTCTACGCTTCTTCAAGCAGGTTACTGTTAATGCCACTGTGATCATTACTGGGGTTTGGGGAGATTGGCATGTTGGCTACAGTAAAGCAGAAATAAAAAGCTAAAACAGCAATGTCAAAGCACTGTGCAAGGCAATCACTAATTGAATTTTTCATTGAGTAAACAGAGCTACGGGAACTGGGACTTGGCCAGAAGACTGCCCAAGGCCATCCTAATCCCTGAGCAGAAGGAAGCCAAGTTTCAACAGTTTCTTTCCCTATATTATTCCTTAGTTCTATCTCCGGCTAGTGTTTTTAGACAAATAAACAAAAATCCGAAGGCCACAAAATCCTGATGGGGTTTCCACTGCAACGCGCATGCACTGTAACTCCAACAGGGCGAAGGTACAGGTGCAACAGCAGACACGTGGCTCAAGTCTGCTGAGGGCACTGTCCTTTCCCTTGGAACTCACAACAAAGGAGTATTTACAAATGAAATGAAAATGAAGAGAGGGAGAAACGGGGATGCATGGGGGGTATTATTTGTTCACAGTTCTAGCGTTCTATAAACAACAGTAATTTGTTAATAGAAATGTTTATTCAAATACACGTTAGGCTATTCAGTCATTTGCATAGGATCTCAAACCCTTTTAAAGGCTTAATAGAGTAGTCTAGCAGAAGTAGTAATAGCTGATGGCAGCTGAAAATAGACTTCCCATAAGCCAAACACCCCCACCCTTTGTGGGCTGTTCTATCCGCTTGTCCATGGTCTTTTCACAGAGGGTTTTCTGGCTTCGGTATTGACGTCTGCTCCCTGCTGCCATCTGCTTGTTTCAGTCTCTGCACTGTAGGTTCACTATGTTTCTTTTGGCATTACGTTTAAACTCGTGTCATTTCAGTGGTCCTCTTCAGAATATATCCTTACAATTCCAGTTGTATCTGAAGTGTGGCTTGCAAAAGCAGTTGGGGAACTTGGGAAAAACTGAAGTTAACTGCTGATGCCAGCATGTCTTTGTAATCAGATCTTAGATAACTGAGAGCCTTCTTCAAGCTCAATCACGTGTTAAACAGGGATTTTTGCAGCTCTTTAAGAGCTTTAAAAAACCACATTCATTTGAGAACTCCTACACATTTAAAAACTTCCAAAACCAGAATTAAAATGACATATTTATAGAACACAGGAAACGTGATCTAGAGTGACTCTAGCTTCACTTCTTATAAAGCCAGTATACACTCATTTTTACAGCAAAATTTGAAAAACAGTGTGTCTACGTTTGAAATCAAATATCATGACAATGTCGGTATCACGTTCCCTGCTACTTAATTGCAAACATAATCATAAGTACTCACCATACAGCTCAGCAAACCCATTCATAGGTACACGTGATGTGCCAGTAACAAACTGAAGCAATCTTATTCTCTTTTCAGAGTCCATCATTAAGACTGCCTGTGTATGATAATGATTACAATTAAACATTTATTTTTAAATTAATGTATTAAGCTAGCAGATTTACGCAAGTTTCTATTTCTAAATCATTATCCTTTATATATATACATGTGGGTTTTTTTGTAGTGACACACAGTTCTCTGCCTATTGCTAAAAGACATTAAGTCAACAATTTTTTAATGACACTGTAACAGGAGTACGGTTACTGGCTAAGCAGGCTGTTGAAATACTTCCCTGAAAGATTTGGCCCCTACTTTCTTTGAAGTTTCCTGATGTTATGAACTAGCAGCCAAACTCCTGTAATTTATTAAACAGAAGAGTTTAACACCTCTTTAGTGTAACCATGCCAGAAAAACCTACACAGAAATATTTTTAACCCCAGTCAGACATGGATTTTTTGGAAAAAGCAAGTATCAGTAGTGTATTTACATTCTTACCATGCATCTCATCTATAGTTTTCTTACTTTCTCAGGAGTCTTAATGGTCAAATATTTACCTACCTATTAATGAATTGCATTATAAACTAGCATAGCTGAAATGCTACAGCTTTTGAGTAGGTTCTAAGTTAAAAAAAAATAATCAGAATTTCATAATACCTTCCAGAACCACTGTATTACTTGATGGTTTATGTTGTAGCCATTTTTGTATTTTGTATGTAGTTTCCAATCAGCCACATCCACATCTCCGAGTCCACACATTAATAACTACACAGATAAAAAAAAAAACACCAAAACAAACACCACCAAAAGTTTAAGTCAGTAACATTAAATTTCAACATAATTTGTTTCCTTTTCCATGAAACACTTACCTCTAGCTCATTTTCATCAAATATTTTAATCAGATCCTGTGGTATTAGTTCAAAAAAGCCCTAAAAAGATGAGGGATGTTTTTTTTAAAAAAAAAATCAAGTCAACATTATTTTAGCGTTTTTGTTCACTAAGAACAATATTTAGATGCTTTAATAAACAGAGCCAAAGCAATACATCAAATACAGATTTTTGAACACCAGCAGCCCCCAGTTCAGTTACAGTACTTTAATTCTGACTTATCTTTATTGTGCAACACTGAATGGTGAATATGCAAGTCTGAATATCATACTTGTGTAAATTATATTGCATGTAAGGATAAACCAGCTAGTTTAAATCAAACTAATAGAATTAATTTTCATTTCTGCAGAATTCATTAAACTGATTGCACTACAGCCAAAGCTGTCAGCCAGGATTGAGAAATAAACAGATTTCTCAGTGTGAATTAAACACCTCAGTAAAAATATATCAAAAAGATTTTAAAGGCTGAAATAATTCAAAGTGGACAAACAGTATCACCACCTTTTTTATACTTGTAGCAATATTATCTGTGGGTCTTCAGGATGTCCAAATAAGCTTGTCTTAAGATTAGATAGTACAAATTCTTAGAATTTCTGTAGTAATTAAAGCTATACCTCTTTAAAGGCTGCCATTTGTTTCTGTACTCTGCTCACAAATCTCCACTGGATTACAAGACTGTAAAAAAAAAAAACAAAACCAAAAACATTTAAAATAAAAGCAATTTATACACAAAGCAACAGCTTCCTCTTGTTAATACAACTAACACACAGCCCCTATTACTAGAGGGGCAATCCGGTAAGACACGTCACACACAGTGACCACTACTTACTGAATGTAGTCTCTCTTGTTCTTGTTGGTGACAACTATTTCTGATCCACCACTTTTCAGTTCATGTTGATGGGTCTAAAATGTGATACATAGAATAGGTCTTAAATAAGTATGTGACAGAATTCATACATCAGTATTGTGTAATTTAGTTCACTCTTGAAGAGTGCAGGATTTGAAAACTATAAGAGTCAGAATTGGTGTCACAGTTCACCTGAATAAACAGAATTTGGTTGATTTTATTTATATATTTTTTTAAAACAAGTGTTATTCAGGGCTGCCAGATTTGCACACGAGTTTTCAGTAATGTGGACTTCACCAAGTGCATATTCAGTGACCCAGCCATTTTTCCAAATCTCAAGGAAAAACACAGAACAATTTCAGCAATGGTTCCGTTAAATAAGTGAATCAATATGCATAACAACGTTATGCATATATGCAATATAGAACCTCAGTAGACAAATATCTGATTTCTACTTTATTATGGATGTACATTTTCACGCTTCTACTTAAGGTCAATTTAGTTACACAAGACCACAAAGGCTACTGTCCTACTTGGATCTAGCTGACACCCATAATTTGCAATTTTTATTCAATACCTGTGGTATTTCTACACGACTTATCTTGGATAGCTCTCCACACAACAAACTTGTTTACTCCATAGTTTTCTAGTACATCTTAGAAAAAAACCCTATTATTATCTCCCAGTGAAATTTATGATTCCAATCATTTCCAAAAGAGCTTATCTATTCCAGCCAATCACAGAAAACCAGTCTCTACTCCAGATTACTAATGGGACTATGGATATCTTAGTCTCAGTTGCATTCACAGCAACAGCTACATTTCAATACAAGTATTACTTAAGAAAAAAGCACGAGTCATTTTTTAAAGCTCTGCTTATTTCCAAATCCTTTATCACATCACAGCCAGGCTAAGAGCACTGCCTGAGCATGTGCCAGCTAAACACAGCAGCTGAGTGAACAAACCAACATGACTGTGAATGAAGGGTTTTTCTTAGTACCATACAGATAAAATCAGCTAATTTCACAGGTCAAATATTTTCTTTCGTGTTTTGTCTATTCTACTTTACATAAACATACTAACCTGACCAAAAAGTTCTTCATCAACGATAAATCTAAGGTCCAGTTCCGCTGGATCATTTTCAAGAATCCATCTCAGAGAATTGTAATATTCACTATCCTAAGAGAGAGAATTACAAAACAGTAAATACAAAATAGAGTAGCCGCTTTTTAAGCTACAAGAGGCCCCGTTACTGCCCAGTAAATGCTGCTACCTAGGATAATCCTGTATTGGATACAAAGACACTGCAACTGTACAAAGCTACAAAGACATCTGAAACCTGAAGACTCAGCAATCTCAAGTCCAAAAAACTCTCACGTAGCAAAATGGTGATGTAAAAGCATTATTGGAAGTAATGTATTGTGGACTCTTCTCTGTCTCTCATCCTGTATTTAACTTCCCTTTATTGTCAGACATTACTACAAAGAGCCTTAGGGAATGAAAATTAAGATAAAGCAAAATCACATCCTGGGCTGCATCAAAAGAAGCATGACCAGCATGTCAAGGGAGGCGATTCTTCTTCCCTACTCTGCTCTTGTAAGACCCCACCTGGGGTACTGCGTTCAGCTCTAGGGTCCCAGCACAAGACAGACATGGACCGGCTCAAGCAGATCCAAAGGAAGCCACAAAGATGATCAGGGGCTGAAGCACCTCTCCTATGAAGACAGGTTGAGAGAGTTGGGGCTGTTCAGCCTGGAGAAAAGGAGGCTCTAGGGGGAACTTAGAGCAGCCTGCCAGCACCTACAGGGGCCGACAGGAAAGCTGGAGAGGAACTTTTTACAAAGGCATAAAGTGACAGAACAAGGGGTAATGGCTTTAAAGTGAAAGAGAGTAGGTTTCGGTTAGGTATTAGGAGGAACTTCTCCACTGTGAGGGTGGTGAGACACAGGAACAGGTTGCCCAGAGCAGCTGTGGATGCCCCATCCCTGGCAGTGCCCAAGGCCAGGTGGGATGTAGCTTTGAGCAACCTGGTCTGGTGGAAGGTGTCCCTGCCCATGGCGGGGGGACTGGAACTAGGTGATCTTCAAGGTTCCTTCCAACCCAAACCATCCCATAATTTTATGGTACAAGAAAAAAAGAAAAGGAAAAAATAACCAGGACACATTACAAAGCTATTACTCAGAAACAGATAGGAACTATATTCTGTATTCTTAAAGGACAGAAAAATCAGTTATAGATTAAAGAGACTGAATAAAAATCACTCTGTCCATAACTATTCTAGATAAGAACCATCATACCATTACCAGGGAAACAAAAAAAAGAAGAAAATTGTAAGGGCCATGTTCCCCTCTAAAAGGTTTACACTGTACTCACTTGTTAATATTTTCAGTCTCTGAACATATAAGAATACATTTCTTTTTAGTTATCAAAACCCACAAACCTAATTTAACAAACTCGTTGAGACAGGGGTCCCGAAGATGTTTATTATTCAATATTAGGAACCTTAGTGTCTAAAAATATTTCAAGAGTACATCATAGAAAGTTTAGAGACAAGTTTTCAATACAGCTTAACTTAAACCATAGTTCAGGTCTCTGATTTTCCTTGGAAGTTTTAAATCCTATATAACTTACAGACTTACAAAAGATGCAGCCTAAAATTTCTTTGAATCATGCACTTTCAACCTTCACTATTTCATTAAAGATGTATTAAAAAAATTAATACGGACATGAAAGCCTAACGTAGATGATAAAGCAAATTACATACCACAGACTCCATATCATGAAGCGTTATTGGTTTTTGGAGCATCATCTTGTAAAAAGGACGAATAAAAAAGGCTTTAAAGAAGAACAAATAAGTTGAACAGTATGTAACTTAAAATTCAAAATAGGTACAATAATAATTTAAATATATTACATACAATAAATACTAACCATCCAAAAGTTTGCCATGGTAAACAGCCATTCCAGCTACACGACCTATAAACTTGAAATAAGAGAGATGATCTTCATTGCAAAGTCCAGAGTTTGGATTGATCTGGAGAGTATAGTTATCTCTGAAGTTGAGGGATGGAGTAGGGAAGAAAAAAGAAAAACAAGATGTTGTACTATTGGAACAGTCCCATATTTGAAGGTCCAAAAGACACTGCTGGTTAAATCAGGTGTTACTTTTCATGAAGTTGAAAAAAATAATCAATTTGGATTAGTGAATCACTAATCTAATATTAAACAATACTCAGTAGGTGATTCTATTAGCATAACAGAAATAACAGTTTTGAAACACCACGAATTATCTTTCTAAGTTAGAGATATACCAAAAAGAAAGGATTAACTCCTATTGATTTTAAAGTTATCAGAATAACATTCCCTGTGTTATTTGTTAAATACTGCCTCTTCTGTAAATAGTACAAGCATATACTTGTCTATGCAAAGATGACATGGCTTAGGTTAGACTGCTGGAAAAAAACAAACACAGGTACTGTTTCCACATTATTCTCCTGTCAAACAAAGAACTAGGTGCAAAACATCGCAGGCATTTACAGCTAAACGCCCCTATACAGTTTGGGGTGGGGGAAGCAATTCCATTCTGAAGGTAGGCATGAGAAATACAATTGATCTCCTTTCCCTAAATAGTCTTCACGTCTTCCAAACCTGTATTACTTACGTAGCTGAATATTCAAACAATCCATAATAAGGATTAAACATTTCTTTAGAGAGAAGGAAGAACCATTCCCTGGCCACTCCTCCATAGTCTAAACCTTTTTCACCATCAAATTCAATCCAAAGTCTTGCTTTAAGGAAATCTGCTCTCTTTACAGCTATAATTCTTCTGTAAGAATCTTCGAGGATTGTTGTGCGATGAATTTTCATTTCAAATCGATTCGGAATATCACTCTAGAAATAAAAATATATTAAAAAATGAAGACATAGAATAACAGAAGAAAACCCAGCATCTTTCAGTCTTGCAGAGTATGCAAATTCTGTAAACAAAGAATGGCATGCAAATCCTGTTCTTAAAAATTTGCAAACATAACATGATATGATTGACAAGAGCCTCTAATTACATGAGATTCAACTCACATGGAAAGTTTTGGGTACTAAGTTCTATTTCACATGAAGAAGATAGGGTTAAAGTATGTTCTTAGGGGTAACAGTATATACTCAGTTGTTCTATATGCAGCAAGGCATGGAATCCTTTTTAACACTGAAAATTTGCCATATTATAAGCTTGATTAAAAAAGCATCTCAGTTTATAAATAAAATTATTTTTGGAACAATTTTACCTGACATGTTCTAGTTCAATATTCTAACTATTAGGCTAGGTGTCTCATTCTCCTAAGACATATAATGACACACAAGTATTCCTACAGTATTAAAATAAAAATCAGTGCCCTTCAAATATGAAGTAACAGCAACAAATCACAATCTATCATACCAGGAAGATATTTAAATATAAATATCCAAGCTCATATTTGCTGCTGAGCTTTCAGAGTAAGCCCGTAATAAACGAGGACTAAACTTTGCTGAATCATTAAATCATATGAGAACAAAGTATTTTCTTGATTTCACTTGTTTTCAGCATTTACTTCAGGCAAAACTGAGAAATTCAGTGAAAGTGGGAACAGGAAATTTCAGCTCATGCTGCTCTATGCCTAGATTAGGATCATGCAATGAAACTCAATGTATTTCAGATTTCAAAGAGCTAGTCACACTCAGTAGAAATAACAAATTTTTGAATACAGAAATATTTAATAAATAACTCTGAAGTGCACGTGTTCAGATATGCTTCTTTATTTTCTTACACTCCTAAAATAATATAACCTGTTCCCCCCCCGCCAATAAAATAGAATGCTGCATTTAAATGTAATGCCTATTTGTATCCAACAACAGCTTGATCCACAAACAAAAAAATAATTACTTTGAGTAGAGGAACATATTATTTGTCATTCTCCAAGCTGCAGAATTCTGTGCCATGTTTTATCGCTAGTTTACATGGTGACTATGAGATATGGGTCTTTTTCATCCTTTCAGAAAATAGCAAAATATCCCCAAATTAAAAAAAAAAAAATATATATTTTCCTGGTTTTAGTTGCAAATCAACTTCTCAGAAAAAAGTTGAAGCAATAATAAAATCAATTACTAAAACCAAACTTAGCTGATTAAAATGAGTATTCAGTAATTAAATCTCAGTATAAATCAATCTGTCACTAACTGTCATTGAGGTATTTGTGAATGTTTAAAAGGCAGCAGTAATACAAGCTTTAAATACACATTTAACTCTTACATTACTCAGAATATATTGTGTAGCTGAGTTGTCTATCACTTTTCAGCTCACGATAATGACATTTCAATGAATGCCAAGCTTGTTTGACTAGGAACACAAAAAGTAGATGCATATATAATCGTGTGCAATTTATGTGTCCATTCAAAAGATACAGGTTTCAGAAAGGCTAAAGGTAGCCCTATTTACTTGGTAGGTAAAAGGCAAAGTATGGGTCTAAGCTCAAAGGCTATTTTTTATATATATATATATATATATATAAAATATCTTCCAAGGCTACCCAATTTGATTGCAGTTGTGCAGAGACTCATTGTTATCTGGATATGCAGATGCTATTTACAGTCTTTTATGCTATGTGTTATAAATACATCTGGCACTGCCACTTCAAGCTAGAACTTGCAAATGACATTCATAAACTTCAGATATTAAGGCTATAACAATTTATTACAGTTATCTAGCCTGATCAAGATGACAGTACAGCTTTCTATCTGGACAGTCTAAAATCTATTCTGAGAACTTCTATTTCCATATTCAGAGTTCCAAAAACTAGTATTTGCTAGGTCAGTGATTTCCAAACTTTTCTGTTGCCACCCTACTTCCAGGTTTACAACGTTTCTTAACCTTTTAGAATTTCTACTTTTTCAATTAGATTGCTTGCAGTCTCATCACTGCGTAAAGTCACAAAACCTACTGTTAGATTAAATGCTAATTGTCACCAAGTTGCTGTTTCACAAATGTATTCTTGATCAGACTGTAAATCTATCTTCCATAAGCAGGTTACAAAGTTCCAATTTCTTTTCACTGTAACCTAAGCTTCCCTTTGTTTAGGGACATAAATTTCTGCTGGATTCCTACAGATTACTAACCTGTTTCTTCAATTTCTTTCTGAAGAACTCGTACTTCCGCTTATAGTCCCTGGAGTAAGGCACAGCCTTGGGAAAATAATAATAATAAAAAAATAAAAACCAAAAGAAAAAGCACCTGACATACTCAAACAATTAATGTAATATAAACTAGTCTACATTTATGAAGCATAGACATACACTGAAGTTCTGAGAAAACAGGAATATGTGTTTTACTAACTATCAGAAGACTTTCAGTTTATGAATATATGGTCAGTTCAAAACATCTAGAATGAAAAGTACTCCTTCGTTCAGATCATTTGTTCTGATCCGTTCCATAGAATTTATCCTATACTTTACTGTTAGCTGATGTGACTGGCCCAGATCGAAGTGACCAAAATGCCTCTGGTGACTTACATAACACGAAGTCTCTCCTTGCTGTATCATGAGAGACCTGGCTACAAACACCCCTATTTTCCATGGACAGAGAAGGTTGTTTACATATGTGGGCTATTAATAAACACAGATATCAGTTGAACACTAAAACCCATCTATAATTATAATGTGTACCATCTTTGCAATTAGTCCTGGTAATTTTGCACTTCAGATTAAGTATCAAGGGTAGATAATTATTTTTCAGTTGGAAATTAATTTCATTCCTTTTAAAGCCATTTCACTGCCTTTTTTTTCTTTCTTTCTTTCTTTTTGTCTTTCCTTGTTTTCTCCTTGTTTTCAAGTTTACTTCATGGATTGAGCTAGTTTTATATTGAACACTGTGGATAAAAAAAAAAATAAAGTTTCTACCCCACTTCAAACCCCCCCTCCAGTCTATAAGGAAACTTCCTTACTGCTATGGGAACTGATCTTTTTCTGGCATTTAAAGACCATTTCCACAGAAAGCTTTCTAAACAGTCTTTAGAAAGAAATAAAAATGCCTTGTTCAAGCACCCTGGAAGTTTCATCTTCTAGAACAACTCACTAGTAAATGACAATAGTTTGTTTGGATTCCATTAACAATATTTTGAAAAATATGTAAGGCTACATAAGGAAAGCTTACTGGTCCAGTTATTGCCACATTCTGCAGTCGAGGATCCTCCCATTGTGTTCTCTTTGTATCTGCAAGAGATTTTGTGATTAGTTTCATTAATTTAGATAATGTTCAGAAATAAAATTATGAGTGCGGGGAGAATACTACATTGTACATACTGTGATTTATGAAGAATATTCTTCCATCTGTGTGAGTTCTCTCTTCCCACCCTGGCTGTAAGACGACGACACTTTTATTATAAATTTCTGACCATATAGTTTGCATACAACTCAACAACATCTGCAGCTGGGGGCATTCACCCCCTCCATCTACTCTCAGCATTGGAATTCAAAATATTTTCAAATATTCAAAATTTGCATAAAAAAAGCAGGCTGCATTTTCTCATGTGCAAGTTTCAATGGTGCTAGTTTAAGTATTTAAATTGTTGTATTTGCAAAACAAGTATAAAACAGTTTACTTACTGGTAATGGACCCAGGTCTACTGGATCTAGGGACGCCTTTCTCCTTGGATGAGCAGCAATTTTCAGTCTTGGATCTTCCTTTGAAAACAAAACAAACAGCATGTTAAAATCTTTTTTTTATTATTTTTTCCTGTTTGTTAATGATTGCATAAAGAATATGCCTAGTACCAACTAGATAATTGTTGCGTATTCTGCAGCCAAGTAGTTCCTTGGGGATTCTCATTCCTCCAGCGTGCACAATCGTCTTCTAATGACCTCTCACTTTTTTATATGTAAATTTATTTTAAAATCCTTCATTCAACTCAATTTTAGTGTAATTGAGTCAAATTAATCTTTTTGCATTGTTCCTGGCACACCTTGTGCTTTTGGGGTTTGGTGGTTGGGATTTTTCATTGTTTGGTTTGGTTTTTTTTAGGGGGGTAGGGGGAAGGTGTTTGTGTTAAATGAGGTCTTTCTGTAATCCTGAAGAAATTAATATTAATTTTGAATCAATTTAATGCATTCCTGTATCTCTTTCACAGTAACAGTGACCTACTCTAAATACTTAAGTCGATCTATCAGCACTGCTTAGTGGCGTGCAGTGCCACTCTGTGGAACTGTAGCTGTACAACCCCGCATCCATCTTGTAGCTACACCTGGCCTGCTTCCTCAAGAAATTTGTATTGGGCACTGTACCATGTCGTAAATTTGAAGTAACATTTCCTGTTGCAGGAACACTTACAAAACTGATTTCTGTTAACAGCACATATAAGCTATCACAGTTCTACAGTTACAACAGAGGTGTCATCTAGGAGATGCTTTGTATCTGTGAAATGGATTCCTATACACATCAGTGTTTTCCTCCTTCTGAGCTAAATTTTCAAGTACCAATACAGTTCGTAAAATTCACCCTGTTCTACCCACGATAGGTATTTTAAATGAGTTCACATTTTTATTACATATGTTCCTTAACAGACACGACACAGTTATCTTGGCAGTAAAGAAACCTACAGAAGCTTGCTGAAAGCAGCAAAGCTTTGACTTGTGAGAAACTAAAATTTCAGTTCATGACAGCAGTTTCCCATTACCCATGTTGTCGTTTTGGTATTGTGGTCAATAAAGAATGGTCTCCCATTGGGTGCATGTCGGACTTCCCAGCCTTTAGGGAGAAATCCTTGCTCCGTTTCAGGCTGCTGCTGAGAAGACTGTTGTGATGAATCACTTGATGTTGCTTGTGGTTGTCTTCCTACAGGAATACTTTGCACAGCTGACAACTGACCTGTTTCCACAGCAGTCTAAGGTAAATGGGGAAAAAAAAAAAATCAAATCAAAGCCCTGTAGAGCAATATTTTTTTCTATTTATCTGTATTTTTGACTCACGAACGCAGTTTCATAAAGCAAGTGCCAGACATAGATTTGTTTAGTCTAATATCAATAACATTGACTAACAATCACTGATTATGCTACCAAGGTTGAAAGAAGTCTTTCAGGCTTCTCAATCAGCTATAACTCTCCAGAAGGCTTTCTTGGTAATAGTATTAATAATTAGTAGTAAAATAATACTGTTCCTATCTCTTGTTGCATTCTCTCAGATACTTTATGTAGTGCTTTACCATTTATGCCTTTCACATATTCTATTTCAAAGAGTTCTCTAAACTTTACTGCTATTATGTGAGATGTTTAAAAGGTTAAATTAATAAATAGATCAGTAAATTAGAAGACAGACAGTACCTGTACAACTGGCTTAATCCAGGTAGTGGTTCTAGAATTGTGATCTATATAGTAAGACCTCCCTTTTTCATCTTGTCGCTCTTCCCAGCCTGGGGGTAATCCGGATGAAGTAGGTAGTAACTAAATATTAGTGATAACGGAAGAAAAACAGTTAAGAAAATTATGAAACTGTGAAAAGGCTTTCCTCTGCCAAATTAAAACAACAAAACTATAATCCAGACGGTCATGATTTTTGCAGATTGGATAAAATAGAAAAGCAGAACTTAAGTCCTTACTGAACAGTATGAAGTAACAATTGGTTGGTTGTTTTGTTGGGTTTTTTTGTTTGTTTTTTGTTTTTTAATTCAAGCTCCTCATCTAAGAGGATTAATTTATAAACCTGGTTTAGGCATGGCTGATCCAGCCTAGTACTTCTGGCTATGAGCTCACAGTTTGCAGCGTCACCGTGAAAACATAAAAGCTGTACCACCATCCTACCTTAATTACAAAGCAAATGATTTGAAAAACAAAACTCATACTTTCATGGGAAGACTACTTCCTTCTACAGGCTCTATCCATGCATTAAGCTAATGTTAAACCAAAACCACAAAGTTGGAATATGAAAGCTTTATGACGGAACTCCAATCTTGCTAGACTTATAATTGCAATTTTGTCAGGACAGCTGCCAGAAGCAGAAGGCCAAATCTCATCTAAAATGTCAGCACGTAACACATAGTCTACAAAAATAAGTTTTACATGAAGAAAATCTTTCAGCTTCTTTGCAACACAAGCCTGTGGTTTTCTGGAGAGTGACGTACCACTGGATGTGCAGGCTGCTCTTCAGCTCTGTATGTTTGCAGACTGCCTCTTCTGCTGGAATGGTTCTGGAAGCAGTGAAGAGAAATGACGTATTAGCTATTACTGCAGCTTTACCAATGGCAGCAAACAGTCAACAATAGTTATCACACTTCATTACAGTTTTCATCTTGAACAAAGTGTCTTATTTGTTTTGAAACGTCAATTTGATATAATATTTTTGAAACTCCTGTTTTAACACTGCTAGAAACGTTAAGTTCACAGTGTGTATTGTAATCTTGAAACAGAATAATACAGAGGCTTGTGAAAGTTCTCAAAAACCCTAAAAACAGATGGTTTGGCACGTAAAACATTACAGTTAATTGAAACCAGTTACATTACAGCTGAATTTACAGTATAGAACTTACTGTGTTATCTTGTCAGTAGACTAAAGCCTGTGATATATCAGAGCTAACAACTTTTCTGAGAGTAGATTAAGTTAACAATGACAAGGTAAGAGAGTTTTAGACACCCAGTTTGAAAAGAGCAATTCAATTCCTGGGCTTTGCATAAGCATCCACCTTTCTGCCTAGAGCCAATTTAGATCTCACATGCTACAATTAAGCAACTGTATTTCATCTTGCTGCAGAATTTCCCCAGTTATTTGAAGGATTTTTTCCCTCTCTACGTACTCTTTCAGAATAATTCAAAGAAAAAGCAAGATTAAGTTCATAAGTTTATTTTTTGGGGGGTGACAGTGGTGAAGGGAGGCAAGACTGTCATTCTAGCTGGCTCTTGCAAATAATTTGAACATCTGCCTCCTTCTTATCTTAGGCCACCCAAGCAACTCAAAGATAACAGTTTTCTCTTTAGCCATAGTATTCCAAATAACAGAGATCAAGCAAAGCGAGAATAACAAACTCTCACTTTGGCGTTTCCAGCAACACTATTGATGCCTTTTTACTGACTCAGAAAAGCTGTCAATTCCAAATCTACATTTTACAGCATGAAAAAAGCTAATAATTTTATTTAAACACCTAAATCTTACAGACTAGATGGTCTGGGTCACCTCTACAGGCTTTCCTGAATGGACAGTGGATTTCTCAAGTCACAGATCAGGTTACAAGGCTGTTTGTGGAGCTCGGCTTTCACAAGACAGCTGAGCTTATTTAATTGCTCGCTACCACCAAAAAGACAATTCCTACTCCTGGCAACATACTCCTGCTGCTTCTCATTTGCCACCACAGTATTTGTCAGACAACCTAGCATATTGTTTCAACTTGCTAAAATAGCAAAAACAGAGTTGGGGGAAAAAAGAATAGTTTTCTTCTGGGTTAGCAAACTGAAAACACTCACTGAGAGGTCAGGCAAGTTTCATAACTGGTGCGGGGGCAGCGGAACTGTATGAGCAGGGTCCCTTTTTCACTGCTATGGAGTCACCAGGTTTACTCGGCTCCACCATAAAAATCTTATGCCAGTATTCACAATGAAAACTGGAATTATCTTAAAACTTGTCCTAGTGGTAGAAGTGACCGATATAGCACAACGCCCTTAGAAATAAGCTTTCAGGATACAGACACCTTCCTTCACCTGTAGTTTTCAATAGCATTCTGTATGACAGTATAAGACGACCAAAAAATACTTCACACAAGTATGTTTTAATCTCAGGCAAAAATTCATATAAGAAAAGTGTGGAAGAATAAAATGTTTGCTTAGATGGGCTTCCATAGTAAAAAGCTTATTCTTAAGTTCTCTGCCTTAGGGATGAAATTGAAAATGTAATTGTTAAATGAAGTATTTATGGATCTAATCCTATCAGTTATAACATTTTGTGCAAAACACAGATATTTCTGTATATTAGAATAATAAGAAAAATAATTTACAGTGTAGGCTGCTGACTGGCCAGTAGCTGAACTTCCAGAGGTAGTAAGTCTGGTATTCAATTCTTCTGCAAGATGAGACTGTATATCACAATTACTCTGTGAGAGAGGTATTTGAACATTCTGATTGCTATACATTGTTGCCTCATCTTCAGTTATAATTTCCCAGCTCTTTAAAAAGAAAATAAAGAAAAAGTATTTTTTAAAAGGAGTTTCAAGTTACAAATTTTAAATCTAGTCAGAAAGCTTGTATTACAAGTTACTTGCATTTCAGAAACATTTAGAGATGTTTGTTTGTTTTTTTTACCTCGGGGGAATCTCTGTTGTCTAGATTTTCCGTGTCCTCCGATATCTGTCGCCGGTGAGTGAACACATGCTGGGCCTCCAACTGCACGCTACCAATATCTGCAACAGCTACACTGTCCCTGTTTGGGGGGGGGGTGGGGGGGTGAGTGAGCATACAGTAGCCGTATTTTATCTTTCAACAGTAAGCTAGGCTAACAGCAAAAACATCTATTATGGTCACTTCGGCAGAAGATAAAGAAACAGTCATGAGCTACAATAATTGATGTAAACAGTTTAAAAAAAGAATAAGCAATCATGTCAATGTGAAGTGCAAGTTAAACCAAAGAACCAGACAGTACTCTCCAGGTATTATTTCTGTAATTCACATTCTAAGGAAAAGAAAAACAAACTAACCAACCCTGAAAAAACCTAAGGTAAATAATTTAATGCAGTCCCTGCTGGGAAGGAGGAGTCAGGCTTTGAGTGTGAAAATAATTTCCTTTCCATTACTGTAGTTATTATCTCTTACAATTGCAACCAGTTTCTATTTGAATGCGTACTTCCAGAGAACAGGAAGAGTACTGTGCAGTTAAAATGACTACTCTCGCAGGTTAAATTATAGAAGGCTCTCAAACTTTCTAGTTCTCCTTGCTTTCAATGTAACTAGAGTGCATGAGTTGCACTAGTTAATATAAGACTTGAATTTTTAGGCCAAAAGACATACTGGGCAGTTGGTCTTTTCCACTGTGTTCTTCTGAATTCATGATTGACATAGTAGGTCCTGCCAAGGATGTCTTGCCTTTCTTCCCAGCCTGAAGGCAGCGGAGGAGGTTCCTGCTGCTGCTGTTGTGGCTGGCTAGCAGCATCTGGTTGGTCCAATATAATCCACCCAGGCTAGAAGATATAATATTAACTGCCTTTAATACTACCAAAGTTGAAAAAGCATTTCCATTTATTAAACCATACTCCTTTTAAGGTGCAGTTCCACTACATCTTAAGCCAATAAGATTGGCTCTGGATTTTATTGTGTGTATTTTTCAAGAAATGATAGGACAAACCATGCATGCAGAAATCTTTTTTTTTAACTCAAGATCCTTAAACATTTTAGCACAGAAATTGTTTATCCAGGAAAATAAAGAGCATTCATAGAATACATCCAAAAAGGTAAAACAGATCTCATTTCATACACATGCTGCAAATGTACTAGTCAAATGAGCTGTAACATTAAATATTACAACATTTTGCAACAGAAAGTTTAATTACAGCAAAGGTGGCAATGCTGATTAGAGTTGTTTAAGTCTTGAAAAGAAATCCATTGATCTAAACTGGATATGCTTACAAAAGATTACAAATGTAAAGTAGTTAAGATCAAAATATCCCTATAAATTGGAGAGAGCTCAAACTAAAACCAGCAAGATGTCAGTGTCTGGCTGGCTGGGGTCAAACAACATTAAACAGCAGTAAAAATACTGGGCAATGATATTTCCATTAATTCTAAATCAAGACAAGTTACATAGACGTATGGCAAATTTTCTTTTTTTAGATATACTGAAAAACTCACTCCTTGAGTTAGAAAAACTGCTCCAGAATTTTTATACATTTACAACTTTTATGTATGATACAAGCAATCGTTCTTAACCAGTTTGTTTCTAAAACACTATTTGTAGCTTAGTGATTCTTAACATTCATTTTTACTGTAGCTACCCTTAAAAGCTAAAGATACTTGCTAGGGTTTTCAGCAATAAATACATCTTTTCCCACCTCTAAATCTTCAGCCTGTTCTGTGTTTTCTTCTTCAGACCCACTGCTTTTCGGTAAATAAGTCATTTTTAATCTAAGGTGGCCTTTAACTCTTGATTTATGGCTACAGAAGAGAAAATAAAATGTTCTTATTATGCACTTGTATAATTGTTAGCTGAAAATAAAACTGCTAAAAAGCACAGCTAGAGGATTATTCTTAGGTTTCTCAATACAAACTTGGCTTCTTATATTTTAAATTGAGTTCTGTAATAGTATCAAGTTTTTAGACTTCTGAATACACCTTGGTATTAGGTACCACAAAGGAAAACCTTTCTTTCCAAGTCACTCTTTTGAAAACTTCCCTAGTATACAATGCACAAAGAACAAGAAAATAAGAATGATGAGAATTTAATTCATATTATTATAATACACAGTCAAATTATTAAGTATTATTTCAACTTAAAGGACTGCTTTTCCTAAAACTAAGTTACAGCAAGCTCATACTTCAGCACCTGCCTCTGTATTTATCTTAATGCACTGTCACAAGTCTGAAAATAGGCTCTTCCCATATTGAATTTGTTCAGTATTTTCACTTGGTAATGAAATTTGCCACATTATCTCATCTGTTTGACTAGTGCATAAAAAACAAACCGATAGTCTTGAAAATACCACTGATAAGTCAACTTGGATACGTGCACATCATATTACTAAAGAAAAATCCCAAAACCCACTCCCATCATTAAGGTCTAATGCTTTGCCTCCCTCCCCCCAATACAGAAAGTGAATTACATTTCCTGATATTCAGAAAGAGCATTTCATGTTGGATTGTAAACATGTTCACAGAGACGGCATTTTGGTTTCAGAAATGCCTACATCCCTTTGAAAGAGGAAGTAACCATTGTACTGGAAAGTAAGATAGCAGGTTAAAGTAATTCATTTCAGAGTATTAATGTATTAGTAATTCTTCGTCAGCTTGAGGTTTTGGGAAGGTAGTAACCTTATTATTAATATCCCTGTCTAAATAAATGCAAACATGCACAAAATTGAAGAACATGCATTAACAATACTGAAGCATCTAAAAGTTACAGTAAGACTTCAAGGCAGAGAAGTGCATGAACCTATGGCAGCATCTCTTACTACAAAGCGTTGCCAAATTCACATGGCAGCCACTACAAGGAGAGGTCAGATGCTTGACTAACAGACAAAAATTTAATTTATGCGGAGGCAATAAATATTATTCTTCATTCATTTACAGGACAAGAAATGTTAAATTCAGAAAAATAGGAGATCAAAATGAAACAGTCACTACCTGTTAAAACCCACTGATGTGCTAAAAATGAGTCAGTATAATAACTACAGTAAAAATAGCCTTCTGCTACCAAAGTGGCTGAGAAAGATCTATAGATCCCACATGTTCTGACATTATTTCTCAATTGTAACCTATTATCTGAAAAATGCTGACATGCATTTTGTGCATTTTATTAGAAATAAGTTCCTAAAAACTGTTCAGATTTATGTTAGGAATCTCCATTTTAAAAACAAATATGAAACACTTAACATCACCGTCAAAGTGCTACCTATCATTTAAAAATTCCTCAAGTTTTTTTTAACAGAGGTCTTCCTAAATGTTAAGCAGCTTTTCAGTTTAAGTTTTATTATGTTTAGAATTAAAGTCACATGAAACTGCTTACATGAAAAAGGCAAACAAAAGAGACAGGAAGGCAAAAAACAATCTCAATTTGGAAAGGGATAAATCAGTTACAGCATAACACTGGTCACCGATTTCACTGTTCAGTGATGTAGTAAATGGTTTAGATGAAGCTATAATGTGAATTATATCATGGCCTGAAGAAAAATGGTTTATTCTTACCAATCTCTTAAGTATTTAAACAAACACTGACTTTTTAGTAGAACCACAAATATGTTTACTCTGTTGCTGCTCAAATTTCTTTGATGAAAACATAAATGTTCAGCCAATATTTATATAATTACTTATTACTTGTACATATGTAACAGCCTTGTTTAGGTATGTAAGTTAGAATTTTTATGTGGCATTTACTAACCTTCTCGGATGAAGAACAAAATCCTTAAACGTATACGGTCTCTCCATACTTGGATTTTCTGTCTGAATAAGACAACATTTTTCAAGAAAAATCTCTATCAGACACTTAAGTTAGAGAAAATTATCAGAAATTTACAACAATTGTCTTTAAAGGCCACATAACATTTTACAATTTAAGTTATAGGTTTAGGTACAGTAATAGTAATGCCAGCTTTAATCTTAGTAATAAGACTAATTCCCCAGTTCAAGAAAAAATAATTACCTTTCAGTGTATACATAGATTACAGTTTCTAAAGCACAGAAAAAACCCAAGCAACTGTTTAGCCTGAAATTAAGAAACAGATTCTCAAATTTTCACATTTTAAAGTTCTACCGTAACCCTTTTTCCTCCCTTACTATTTTTCAATTATTGTTTTACACAGAACAAACACAAAAAGCCACTTCTAGCTTTAAGACTTGGGGATAAAAAATAATGAAAGGCATCCATTCTGAGAACATCTCTGTTCTAATTCACAGAAGTGAAGTTGCTCAACAGAAAGCAGCATAGAGGTAAACAGACATAATTTTATAAATATACATCCCAGGTACAGATAGAGAAATACACATGAGAGATCACTAAAGGAAGATTTGGTTTTCTGGTTAATATAAATACTTATAATGCATCTGAAGTTCTGCAATTCTTACAAAAACATTTTTGTAATACCGTATTTTTAAAAACATCTGTAAATATCTTCTTTGATTCTCTCTACACACATATCCCCTGCCCCTTTTTCAGCAGTTTGTAAATTCTGGGGAGCTAACCCAATACATTTTAACTGTTTCAAGAAGTATTTTGTAATACATGAGGAAAAAGCTGCAATTGCTGTATTTGTAGACCTTTTACTTTAGAAAAATGGTACATGATGCAATCCTCAAAGGCTGAGCTAATTTGACTGGAAAGAGACATAAAAAAAATACAGAATCTAAAGGTTAGACATTATTAAGTTATAGACAGAATTTTATTTGGAACTGTTGAACTTTGTTATGAAAAATTCCTAAGATTAAGCTGAGTACATTTTACTGAATGTGATAACTATTACATCAAATCTCAGAAAGAAAAAATGCTCTCTTGTATTTCAGAAATTTCAGTGTAAGCTCTTAATAAAACGATTTAGAAATACTACACAAGCTGAAGTGTTCCACCTCCACTGAATTAAAACGCAGATCTTCAATCCTGTAACAATAGATGTGTTACACTGGTGTTATCTGCAAGATCAGTTTCTATATTTATAAAATGAATTGTTTTACATCAAAGATAAATAGTTCTTTGAAATTTAAATGGAATTAAGCTTGGGTTTTGGTTTTGCGGGGGCTTGGATGGTTTTTTCCCCCCTCCAACATTACATTATTGCTACCTACACACAACAAACACACTATGGAAATAGATCACTGAGGAGAGAAAAAGAAAGATTATCAATCTAAATTTTATAATTATTTTTCTGACTTCCCAAAAAAAGAACAGCTGCCTCAGACTCAACAATACATTATATCTGGATTCACACATTTTGGTTTTGGAAAGAGCAAATTTGTATCTGCCAACTATCTTACCTTGCAGATTATTTGCCCTTTTTCCATGTCTGCAATTACCAGCTCTTTTTAGTTATGAGCAGTATGCATTTGCACAGCATGAAGCAAAACCAAAAGTGCATGTAATAAAGAATTTATAAACTGATTATTTATCCAAGTTGTATTTACTTATATAAATGAGAGACTTTCCAAAAATCCACCTATATTTGGACCAATGAAGTACAACGGATTTAGATGGCAAGAACAAATATTTAATAACAAGGAACCAGGAAGATGGAAACAGAACACAGGGAAAAGCAGACGTTCAAGGCAGGTAAGAAAATAGCCATGAAAATACTCAAGTGAGGCTCTATAACCTAGTTCATGCTTTTTTAAAATAAATTAAAAAAAAGGCACCAATACATCCAAAATACTCCAGATATTGCTGTCCAGCTTATCAGTGGGAAGTGAGAACACAGACAGTCTCCTTCAGAGGGCAATTACAGTCGGTCTTTCCAACCCACCTGACTGAGGGAAAGGGGTTAGTGTGATCTCACATCCCAGTTACAGTGGGAAACGGGACATACATAACTACTCCTGACACAGTTCTTACCGGAATGAAAGAACAACTGCTCTTGGAAAGGTTTTTCCACAGTTGTTATCCTGTCTTTAAAACAGTTGCTGATAAATCTGTTAGTATTAGCTAATGTTTTGAGAACTCAGAAGAAAATGAAAAGGCTTACATGTTTCAATGTTCTTGGTGATATTTCTTTAAAACTAACAGTGTGCTTTGCAAAAGAAATGCAAAACAAAAACAATGTACAAAACAACACTAGCTCTATTTCCCACTTACCCTCTTCTGTATCTGTTTATGGGAATAAGTTATATTTAAAGTAAATCTGTCGACTTTAAAGAAAATATTTTAAGAAATGTGACAATAATTACAGTATCTTCTTGTCTTTAAGACTGTTTCAATACTTGCATTTTATTCTTGGAAAAGCTATAAGCACCCCTAACTTTTAACAGCAGAAACCAGTATCTAAACACAAGATAACCTACAGGTTTTTGACAAATACCAGCACAAAAATACTCCTAACAAATCCCCGTAAGAAAACCAAACAAAAACCCCACAGACCAGAAGAATTTAATCACTTATATTATCAGTATGGTTAACTTCCTTAGATAACAAATACAGTTGCATACAGAATAAATTTTTCCCTTTCATAGTCTTAAAACAAAAACAAACAAAAAATACAAACCGGTAACTGATAAAGAGGAATATCCACTTGCCCAAGAAAATCATCTCGAGTCTACAGAAAATAAAAACAAACAAAACAAAAAAAAACACAGAAAGTTTAAAGTTGCAAAGTGTTTTAAAAACATTATTGCACAGCCCTCATAGCATAGCAATGCTTTCTAAAAATTCAAAGATACTCTCAAGTTATAGACAATGAAACTTGTTCTGTACAGAATGAATTCTGATGGACCCAACACTCACAAGCCTTTAACAGTTTTGTCTTCCTCAAAATAAATGAAATTTGAGGGAACTGGGCATGGAAATTTAGGTAAGTTTTTTAAAAAAATCATATAGACTAATGTTAATCAAACATGAGAAGGTTGTCTAGCATAAGGACTGAGATTGTCGGCATCTCCAGTAGAAACAGGATCCTAAAGGGCTAAGAGTAAACACACTTTTTCCCCTTAGCTGTTTCAGTAAAATAATTGTCTTGTTGGATACTTAAGCAACTAAACATTTATCACAAATTAAAACAGAATTAAAGACCTTTCTCCTAGCAGTGCCTGACAATTTCTATAAGCATAGGCAGCTATTAAAACATATATAAACAATTTTTTCTTTTCAAAATAATACAGCTACTGGCAAAAATAAGACAGAGCAAAAATAAGTTTCATCTGTGATAAGTGTTTTGGAAGTTCCAGTAATTCCAGTGGTCTCAAGCCTGGCAGCAGGAGCTCAAAGTTTGGCGTGTTCCCTACCCCCTGCCAACATTCCTGTTGACATCTGAAAATATGCTAAAATTTGTTGTATCTAAGAAAAAATACCATTTGCCTACACACATTGAAAAGTTTATTTTTAATGACTAAAATCTCTTTAAGATTGTGCCTTGACTTGGCTGTCTGGACTATGAAGGCAGCAGCTTTACAGCCCAGTTCCCTCCAGCCTACACTGCAGTACCAGGGGAGTGACCGACAATAGATGGTATCACTGTACAGTTTACTTTTGATCACTGATTTTTGCCTGCCAAAGAAATTAAGACTTTAGCATTTATGTAGGTAATCCAAGTATTCACCAATAATCACTGCCAACAGTTGAGACTTCTTACTGGAGCATATGCCGAGTTGTTTCATGTTCATTTGTGATTTGAAAGCCCTTGCAAACCTCCACAAAAGCAGGAAAATGTATTATATGAGTCATTTAACATGAAGATGTATCACTGCTTGTGTACTAAAAATCAAGAGGGCATGAAATTTTTAAAAGGTACGTATAAGCCTATGGCATTTTTCAAAAATAAACACTATAACAAGAGAATGCTTTTTTGCATAGACAGGGCAGGGAACTGTGAAAGTCTTGAACAGTTTAGCCTGAGCAGCCTCTGCATTTCTAGCCTTCCCAGTTTTTCCAGTTAACAAAAGATTTGGTGCCTATTCTTTCTTAAATCTGTTGGTGTACCACAAGCTTTTATTCAAACTTCTCACCCAAGGATGGCCTTCTTCCATAAAACTTTCCACGGTGAGGCTGTGCAGGGAATAGATGTCAGCAGGATGCAGCTCAGGGCAAAGCCAAGTGTTTCACCTTTCTTCTAGCACGACTATTTATAATTCTCAATCACAATGTTTTACAGTATTAAAACTCTAGTCCAATTCTACTCCTTTTTTTTTGTCCCACTGACAGCATTCTGAATGCAAACCGCTCTGATATTGAAGGCTATCTGTATTTCTTGAAGCAGTTCTTTCTCCTTTTATAATTCTGGGACCTTTTTTCTTTAGCTCTCTTGTCCTAAGTTTGTACTTTTCATCTTTAAACCATACGTGTATATGGAGAACCAGTGCCTCACAACATTTGTGTAAGCTCTAACTTTTTTTTACACCTCCAAAAAGCAAAACTAGACTGGAGAACTTGTCATGGATGAAACATGCTAGAAATCTAGAGACACATAACTCGTAGCTGAATTTATAGTGTGTATGTCTTACATTAATATTGGGGGTGGGTGGGAGGGGGGTGGAAATGAAACCCAGAATATCCACCTTTTTATTCACAAATTCTTTTAGGACAGAAAGCTACAATAGGTTTTCATACCTGGAGAGTCTGAAGCTTCCCTGAACCACTGAAAGAACACTTTCTGTATTATTACAGACCATAAGCTTCTGGAAAAATATAGCTATCATTTTTGCCCATGAGGTTCTTTTTAAAATGGCACGGCACATACCTTAGACATGTTAAAAGGCTTAGTATTTGTAAAGTTCTTGGCAATCCTCAAGTGGAACATGCCTTTCAAATAAATTACTGGAATGTGGGACAAAAGTCTGCTGTATTTTAGAAAACCTCAGAACACTCTGTTTGTTACCAGCATTATTTTAGTATGGGCTTCTGTTATTCACTTTATTATTCTGTTGTCTCTCCCGCTATTTTTAGCTGAGCTAGCCTTGATAACCAACCTTTAACAGTACTTTCTCCTCCAGCCAAAGAGTAAAATCCTCCAGTGGAGATTTTTGTTGACCTCCAAACAACTAATACATAGATCAGATAGCAGCAATGCTCTTTAGCAATGTGCCTCACCATGACGAGCTGACTAACTGCCTTCAAAGTGCCAAGGAAGCTTTGAAACAGACATCACACACATTAACAATTAAATGCCAATGGAGCTGAAACTGTTTGGATCTCTGTTTCATGAGAGCAGGCATCCCAGTATTTTCAAGAGGGACAAGTGGGTCAGTTGTTCTTGTCAACTTCTAATTTCTTAACAGAGAACTCAAACTTTCTGCTTGCCAGACTGTAAGTGCATAAACCTCAATTAATGATATACACTAACAAAGAGGCCTTTTATATTACTGATTCATTGGTTTAGGCTATAGAAAGTTATTAAAAACATGTGAGGACAGACAGCTGCTATATACAATACATTTAAAGAACTCCAGTGTAATGCCAAAGCAAGCGCTCCAAGAGAAAAAGCACCAAAAGAAAGTAATCCAGTCAAATTAATTTTAATCTAATATACTTAATAAGCCTCCATAGTGAAGATTTTTGATGTTTTCTGCAATTTCCATCAGAAACTGGACAGAAGTAGATTTTAAGCAGACATGCTTGTATCAGTCACACGCTTGAAGAGCAGTACTGAGAACATTACCCATAATTTATCAGGTTTGAAGACAGTTAACTGATTCCATGCCTTTCTTAATTGCTGGATTCACCACAGCGCCTTTTGAAACACCTCTTGTGTAAGACCAGGGTGTTGAAATAACAGGTATTTTCTCTACCAACTTTTGTGACTAATTTCGTTGGTGTTAGTGCATGAATTAGAACCCAAGTATATTCCCAGTCTTCTTCTGACTAAACAGACAGCTAGTTGTGTGCAAGTCAGTCCTCAACCAAAATCTCCAGCTGTACAGCAAAATGAGAAATCATACAGCTTTTATTGGAGGGAATATAAGTATCAATTCAAACTGAAAAAACAAACAGTGATCTGGACTATCGCAGCTTAAGAAAACAAGAGCTCAACAGATCCCTTACAAAACCAACATTCTTCTTGCTCAAACACCCAAACATCAACATTAGTTACAAGCTTGATGAGAATGAAAAAAAACCCCAAAACTTTCCTGAGCTACACTAGCAACTTCAAGTATGTTTCTTTTCACGCTGTGCCGAGTATATTATTTGGTTCCCTTGAATTTTAAATTGAGAAAAGTGAGGGGATTTTTCTTCCCTAAAATACTGCCAGATGTGCTATTCATCATGGGAACATAAGTTTCAAAAAAGCAAAATTCAATTATCATGTCAAGATCTTACCAAATTCATGGGATTCTAAAAGTAATGCTTTCTCTTATCTTGCAAAGCAGTAAATATTTAGTGGCATGGAATTCATTACAGTCCCAGTCTCCTGTATTTTTAAGGGGGAGAGGTAGACTGGTGAGGAGTGTTTGTGTTTTTTTAATGACACGTAGGTATTTCTTTTTAGTTGGTATCTATGATCAACTATCTGCAATACTGAGAAAGAAGAACCTATGAGCATTTTCAAAACAAAGAAAATAACATACTCTTAGATCAATGGTTATTATGCAACATATGTTTCTGCGGGACCTTCAGCCTTGCTGGCTGCTTTAACAGCAAGGTGTCAGCACAACATGCCTCAGCAGTTTCACCATCTGTTTAACAGACAGCATTTAGAAATGACACTGAAGTTATTTTCACTAATTCTCCCTCGCTTCCAAAGATATTTTCAGAGAACTGCTTCTCTAAAAAGACCAGAGCAAAAGTATCATCTGTTTCTTCATTTATAGCTTACACTTTTTATATAGAACCACAATCTTACAGCTTCCTTAAAAGATCATATTTAGTCTACAGTGATTTTATAACAACATTCATATATTACTCCACTCAATGTCTGCTACTTTGAGAACCTGTGCCTATATGTTCATTAACAAAGCTATTTAAGACAGCTTTTTTTTTTTTGCATACAAGAACTCATTTTCACATAGGTCACAGGAAGACAAGTAGTAATCTAATATAATCAAAGCATACTTAAGCACAACTTAAAGAACAAGTCAAAAGTTAGTAATGTGTATATTTTATTCATCAGGAATTTGAGTTCTTTTGGTTTTATGGACAGATGTGCCAAATAAGCTACCATATAAAAAGCAAGAATATTACATTTTATGAAGTCAAGAGCCAATCCAGATTTGGCCTCCTGTGTTAAACCAGCCAACACACACAGAGTAAATAAAAAATAAATCAGAAAACAGTACCAAGTATTTCATTAGGTATTATTTCAACAAACCATTCCTGATATCAAGTCAGTTAACTTCATGATAGTATAAAACTATAAAACTTCTGCACCTATGTGTGGCTCTGGTGCCAAATCTTAAGACTTAAATGGAAGTTTGAAAAACTCTCACAGTAACAATTCCAGCTGTACTTTTACCTTCACCAATTAACACTATAAAGCCTAATACACTCAAAAAATTCAAAACCCTATCAAACATTAAACTGCATGTGCAATTTGCTCACTGAAATGAGCAACAGATAAACCAGATATGACAGATGTTAACCACACTGGCTAATCAATACACTCAGCAGAAGGACACAATACACAGTCAACTTTTTGTTATTCAGAGCAAGAGGAAACAGACAGAGTTTAGAAACAACCAATTTGCCTCCAAAAGGCAGACAAGCAACTGGAGCACCTCTGCATCATGGTCTCACTCCTGGGAAGTTCATTAGGTCCAGTACAGATGCATAAAATAAGGTTGAGCCTGGAAGCTGCCTTTTTCCAGCCCTAAAGGCAATCTTGAACAGTTACCCAGGCTGTAGAAATAACAGAACCCTTCTAAAAAGTTTCTGTGACAGCAGACCTACAGCAGGTCTGGATGCAGGCTGAATGGCCTCAGCCTACTCCCAAGTTAGTCCAGCAGTTTTCAAAAGCATTCTTAAGTCTACTGTTCTCAGCTACTGTTGATCCAAGATCAACATCAACACTAGCTCAGGAATTCCCTGGGCCTTTGCACCAGCACACAGCTAGTGGTGCTGCCAGCCACTCTTCCATGCTCTTCTGCACTCCACATTAGCCCTAAGCCACCACTGATCTGAATCAGAGCCCCACGCCCTACCTACAAGACCTCTCCCAGCTCCAAGCCCGTAACTACCTGCTGCCAGTCCTACATGTAGGCAAACCACCTGGATACGGCAGAACTTACTGTTTTGTCTTAAGCTGTGCTACACTGAAGTTATAAATCCTATATGTCATGTGAATTGAATGCCTCAACCTCCATGACACAAAGCAACCGCAACACAAATAATCCACCCATGATTACTTTTACAACAAAAGTGCTATTACACTTGATTTCCAATAAACTCAACATTTCTTACTAAAGTTACATTACACTTCCCACATTAGACATGGGTTTTATCAGCCTATAACTTGCCAGACTTTAACTACTTTGCATTTATTCTTTATAAGCTAAATGTTTGTCCCAAATTGAACTTACTAGAAGCAACGATTACCACCACAACTGGCTAAGGTAGAAACTCTACTATAAAAAAAAGTAATGTTAATAAATTCGGGAAGCCTTTCTCTTCAAAAAGCCCTTGTGCTTTTGCATTACTGACCAGGGCCTTCTCCCTCATGCTAGGAAAATTGTAGGCTGCCAGAGAAATCATCTACATCTAAAAGAATCCAATTCTATGTTTCTTCCCACATTCTGCTTACTGAGTAGCTGGAGCGTACCATTTGCATTTTAACGCACCCTAACTTCAATGAGTCCAATTCAAGTTAGTATGTAACTTCAGCCAGGAACTTGCTGATGTCCTTCTCAAATGCTGTTTGCTTATGTTACAGTTGATACAGCTGAAAGCAGCCTAAGGTCTCAAAAAATAACTGTATCTATCTGTAGACTCTTCAGTTTACCATAAACTGCCACGATGGCGAAAAAGTGATGTACTCTCTTGAAACAGAGATGATTATAGATCTGTAAACTAACAGTGAAGTGAGCTACAAACATTTTGCTGGCTGCATTCCCAATCAGTATGTTCTGTTCGTCACAGGGAGTAAGGAAGAAAGTTCACTTGAAACAGAGACACTTAACAGAAATGCAGGGCAGTCCCCTTCAGACAAGGGTGAAAGTCAGTCGTAAGCAAGTGACTTGCCTGAAAAGGCCAGTCTGTTTTGCTTGCTTACTCAATCTGTGAAATTCATCCACTTCTGGAAGACAAGAAAACACATGTTGGAACACAGAAGAGCACACTTAGCCCAAGGTGAGGGGAGAACTGGAAAGAGCATTTCTACCATTTGATCCTAGGTGGCTGCAAGGCCTGAGCAGGCACCAAAGAGCCTAGTAGTCAGATTAATGTTCTGTATAACCTTGTATCCTTTCCCTAGTAATAGCCAGGAGCAGATGCTTAAGCAAATAATAAAAGCAGCAGTTAAGAATAGTACTTCCTCTGATATATTCCCAGTTTCTAAAGAATGAGTGATCATGGGACTTTTTGTTCCTTATGTTAAAATACATACTGGGAATGTAACATCCTTTGATAGACCTTTCTTCGAGTTATCTAACCTCTTCCTGAAATCCATTTCTACTTCTGGCATGCACAATATCTTACAACAGTGAGCTCAGCAACACATATGAGGACATACTTGTTTTGTAAGAATGGATTCTCTGTTTAAATTCACCTCCCCTGAACTATAGTTTTATAAAACTGCCTTTATACCACTTTTTTTTTTTTTTTTCCCCAAAGCTGAAAAGCCCTTGGTCTGCTTGGTGTCTCCTCACATAAAACTCATCCCAATCTTGTGACCCTTCTTGGTATTTTTCTAGTTCTGTTATACACACTTCCTGAAAAAGGATGACCAGAAATATGCATGCCATGCACATATGTGGATTTGTACAACTCCATAATGGCGTTTTTAATTTTGTTAGTTTACTCCATTCCCAATAAATCCCAACCTTCTATTTGCCTTTCAACTGTCAACAAGATTTCAGCTGACATTTTCAGCGAGTCACTCACCATGACATAAACTATTCCCTGACCAGTATAGAAGACCATTATCGTGTACGCATCGTTAGCTGTTTTTCCTGTGTGCAGTACTTGGCATTTATCAACAGTGATTTTCAAAATTGTCCATTCTACTGTCTAGTCACTCACTACCATGAGATCTTCTACTGCTTCAGAGGTAACAATCTAATTCTCACTTTTGTTTTCTATCTTTTAATTAGCTGTCACCAACGAGGAAGCTTTTCTCTTCTGCACCTATGTCTGGAGAGTATTATTCAGAACTTCTGCTAAGGGTTCTTGTCAAATATTTTTAAAAGCTCAGTGTCCTGCATTAACCAGCTCAGTCACCTCTGCATGCGATTTCTTAATTTGATTTTTAAGACACAACTTCCTTTTATGAAAGCAGTGCTCGGTCTCCCTTCTTGTAAACACAAAACACATCATATGTCTCCTAATTCTATTCCATGTACTTTTTCTTTCAGACCAGCCTGTTGTGGTAGCCTGTAACTACCCTTCTGGTCATTTCAAAAATCGACATGCTACTTACCCATTACTGAAGGAATTTGGTATCTAATACTAACTATTGCGAATAGTATTTGAATGTATTTCAACAATTTTATAGCTGACCTTCTTGACAATTCTTGGGAGAATACCTGCAGTACTATTGGTTTTGTTAAGGCCTTCTGTCTTATGCTATAATGCTTACAAAAACTATGATTTCTACATCACCATAACATTTTTGAGAAATGTTTTTGTTTAACCCAAAGTTTTGATCCAATTTCTCACAGAAAGCAAAAATGATACACCATTCAAAACAAATTACAGCAACGGCCACGGTCTCATAACTGAAAGACTAAGTTATTTGGCTGGTCAGGAGTAAAGTGAAGAAAGTCTTTATCTTGCCTTGGTGACAGTTTTACTTTAAAACATCCTTAAATGTATTCTAAGTCTTAAGAGACAGAATAACTATAGCTCGTGGCTATACTGAAGAAGCCACACCATCACTGCTTCCCACTCTTTCATGGTAGATTAAAAGGACATGAATCAACCTGAAGGCTGGATAATTTAATATTTATATAAGCTGTTTCAGGAGCTCCACTCTGCATGGTTTTGAAGTTTTAGTTTCCCCTTTTATTGGCAAGAGAAACCTACCCAAACTCAGTTCAGCTTCAGACTATAAACAGAATAAGGTTAAGCATAATTTGTAGAGAGCACAATCAAATAAATTCTTTACTATTTATGTGTAGTGTCTGCTAGTGGCTACAAAGTGCTAGAGCTTCAATATACAGGGTTCTTCAAGTGTTCTGCTACAGCTCCCGACACTGTTCCTTACAGCATGATCATATCCTGAAAGTTACACATGGTTCATTGTTGCAAAATATAACTTGCTAAAACTAACATAGAAAAATTTTAGGGATGGAGATGATAGTAAATAATACTAACTGACTGCTTCTTTTGCTAATGCTTCCATGTAGCAACTGTTCTTGAGCTAGTCTTGACTGTAAGGTTTATGGCATCCTTTGTGTGTAATCTTTTTTGCCCCCAAAGAAGATAACTAATCAAAAGCTCAAGACATGAAGAAAGGTAAAGAAGCAGCTGTAACAAAACTCTGCATTTAAGCAAGATGGAAGATAGAAGAAATCAGTACAAATCAAAGCACTTCAGGTCATTTTTACATACATGAAAGGAGATCTCCTACAACTAATTATAAACTGTGATTAACAGACAGTTTCCACTGTCTTCCATTTAATGCTTTTATATGTACTTCAGCTTTAAAATCTGCCTGAGACACAACATAAATAGGATTACATGATGCAAGTAACGTAATTGCCACCATATTCCTCAGAAACACACCACCTTTCTTTCAACCCTAATTCTCCTTGACTGAACTCATATATCATGACACAGCAATGTGCCATAAACAGTCCTGTAACATGATCAAGATATGCAATACTGAGCAATATGAAAGTTATTAGGTGATGAGGTTATCACAGCACAATAGCATAAAGAGATGTCAGTTTGTGCTTTGCCTTGCATTGCCTCTATGATGTTTTGCTTCACCTGCACCTTTTCCACTCACTTCCTTGCACAGAACTGGGACACCAATACCCATATGCAGCCCCTTTGCTCAATATAAAAGATGCAGATGGCTGGAGATAAGCCACGGTTTTCTTCCCCTTCTCTTGGCACTTCTCCCTGGTTGGACCATTACCTTCTGCAAAGGGGTTTTGCTAAGACTGAAGTTCTACATCTGAAAGGGACGCAAGAGAAGACAACCTCAGACTATTCAGTGCTAACTTGTGGTGCAGCATTTATCAAGGGAATCAAAAACCTCCAGGTACAGGCTCTGGTCCTCTCAGCATGTTCAGATCAGCTAGGAGGTAACTTAGTGAAGACATCCTCACACACAGCCCACTCAAATTACTGTTTGTCCAAAAATTAAATGTAGTACTGAAAGATTCAAATAGCATCTCCTTTTACAGATACAAAAGGGTTCCAGGACCTGGTCAAAAAAAGCCTGAGAGTTCCAACTAAAGGTTTTCTTCACAAGAACCTGACAGTAGAAAAACATTCTGGTGATTTTTACAACACTCCTGAAATTTTTTGGCTTCAAAACATGTATTTCATTCACTAGAGACAAAACTTGAATAGAATTACTTGTAAACAGAAGGACAGTAACACAATGATTCCCTTATTGTGTAAGGGATTCTTCTCAAGGTATGCAGTTGCTGAGAGATTTGCGAGTACATTTATAATATTCACATTATCTAACCAGCAGTGATACTCAGGGGGAAGGACTGGCTAACGTCAGCAGGGATGTCAGCATAGTATTATACTTGTGGAAGAGATTAACATAGATTTATTTTTTTTAAGTTTATCATCTACAAGAAGTGGAACTTTAGTCACTGCTTCTGCCTTCCTCAAAGTTTACATACATAAGATGACATGTAAACTGTTCCCTTACTCACACCTACCCTCCCAATTCACACCTATGATGTCAAAATGCTTTAGCTGCAGATTTATTTCTGCCCTAAGCAAGAGAGATGCACTGAAAAACATTAAAAACAGAAATACAAAGTCAAGGACAACCTCCAATGCTGCAACCATGGACTACCTCTTCCTCCTGCTTTGCATAAATTAAATTCCACTAACTACTGCAGAATCTATTCAATATGTTTCCAGTAAAGATCAGCTGTGGTATGTGGGCCATCACCATTCCACAATTTTCAAGTCAATTAAAAATAATCCAAGGCCAGTTGTCAGAGAAATGGTGTTTTGCCAAAAAAAAAAAAAAATTTTTTTTTAAGTCAGCCTTTAACAAGCTGTTGATTATAGAAAGCAGGACATCCGATATGAGGTGGCTGAAGGCTAGTAGCTAGGCACGTAAGAAAAGAATGCATAGACCTTTTGCTGCTTCAGACTCTCGAGTCTCTGACCAAAGCACTGATTTGATTTCATGACTGCTCTGTACAGATAGCTGACATTACTAAATGCTACTCCAGTATCAACTTGTTAAATTTGAACCCAGACTCAGCATATCAATATACTAGGCCAGACTAACTGGAGTCAAGCGAAATATTTTGGGAGTTGTTTATTTTTAAATGAGTCACAATACACCATGATAATTAACTGGACTATATAATTAAATGATTGCCATAGGATCTATTGTATTTGTCACAAAGACTATAATAGCAAATACAATAGTATTTATCCATTTTTTTCCAGTGAATTGCTCAACTACTATAGAGTCAGCTTTGGTTTTTGCTTGGTTCGGTGGGAAATTTTTTGATAACATTTTATAGGATATTCTATAAAAACTGGTTTTACATAAAGACTGAAAAGGCCATTTCACAACTGAAAGGCTCCTGGTGCCTGTTGTTGCATAAAGGAATCTGAAACAAGTATACTGCTATAAAATCTTTAGTGTCCAGTTTTCTAATGTCAGAGATCTTTTTGATTTGTATGTAGTCATGTCACAAATCTAAGCTTTTGCAAATAAATGAAATGTACAAAGATAACTACACCAATTTGGGATTCAGACTTCTGTTTTTTAAACTTGTCTCTCTCGTCTTCTAGTCAGAAGATGAAATCTTAAGTATTCAGGAAGCTTAAAACATGCTGCCACAGTACAAATGCTCAACTACCACTGAAGCATGCCATCAAGTGCTTTAAGAAATCAAGTTTCCTTAGATTTTATGTCAATCCACTGTAAACACCACTTCCAGGAACTGAAACAAATCATTGTCAGTCCAGCGGCTTATGAGGTTTTCTGGATATGTTTGCTACCAATCTAATCCTGAACTTGAATTCTACCTAAATTGAATTTTTAAAAATTCACTCAGTATTAAAATGTATCTTACATACCAACTGCCATTAAAGACAGCAACTAGCAGTGCAAGTTGATGAGAAATGTACTTGAAGTGCATGACTCAACATGTTTTCCTTTTTGCAGTATACTTTTAAAAAATAACTAGATCCAGACTACTTAAAATATGTCATAATCTGTTTGTGCTTATTGTGGAATTTATCATCAACTTCACAGTTTGATTTTGGGATGAGCAATCACCAAACAATATGCATAGTGACTACCTGTGATCCACTGTGAGTTTTATGATGAAGCTTAAACACAGATCACAGTTATACAAGGAAGGAAAGTGCACTTTTCTTCAAACTCTTTTTAACCAAAAAGCAATAGAAAACTTCAAAGAAGCCGAAAAGTGTAGAATCATCAGGCACTACTCTAAGAGCAACAACAGATTGTGAATTACAGGCTAATACCTCCAAGTTTATCAAACTATTACTAGTTTTGAAAGGGACTGTCATAACTGTAGATCTTTGGCATAAAGCCTTTTGCTTAATCAAGCATGTTAGTTAAATGATAGCAGTGTCAATTTATGCTTGGTAAACAGTGATTGTTTCACTTTCATCAGCATTCACAATTAAAACTAAGACATAATATTCAGATCATTTATGTCTTCATAATGTTATTGAAACAAGTCTTAAAATCCGTATTTCATGTGGCTTATGCCTTACTAACAACATAAACTGCCTGAGGAGTTAGTAAAAGCAAACACATTTCTGCAGTTTAGTTGGACGTGAGCTTTATTACCAAAAAAAATATATTTAATATAAGCCTTCTAGAACCAAGTACTATAATTTGAACAGCAATGTTGTTGGGAGAAGTATTAAGTTACAGTGTACTGCTCAGGCTGAAGTAGCGGTTGGAAAGAAAAAGAAAAAAAAAAGGAAAAAAAAGGAGAGGAAACTGAAAATTCCTGTGGTTCAGGGTGTATACAGAAACAAATGGTATTTACAGTTTCTCTGCTCAAATATTACTTATCTTTAATTCTACATACAGCAAACTGTTCTGTAAAATAAAGCCTATATGAAATACACCTAAAAGTCTGTAAAGTAATCCACTCATTTTTACCCATTTTAGTAATCACTATTAATTTACTAAGAAACAGTTATATATTTAAAACTACACAACTTCATCTGAAAAATAAATAAATCCCATGTCTAGATAACCAGACAAGAAAATCCCTTTGAGTTCATGTGAATAAGAAATTATTGTTTATAACACATTAAATACAGGTATTTCACTTCAAGACATTCACCTACGCTACTGTATGTACCATATCCTAAAAAACAAATCTAAAAACCAAATACTGCAGATAATATAAAAATTAAACTTCCCAACAGTGACAGTTTGACACCACTTGGAAATTCTGAAATCACTGTTTAAGTCTTGATTGTAAGTGTTATTATTTTCCCCATTAAATTTCAGCTGTAAAACACTGTCAAATTTTTCTGTAAACCAGAACACTCACCTTATGGGGCCTCCACAAAGAAGTGCTAGACATTTCCCTCTTAGAGGTTCCGTATCTTTTCTTAACACCAGTTGTTTTTCCTTCATTCCCAGGTTTGAACTGTATGTGCAACTGAGACGTCCTTGCACTATGACACTTGTATTTAAGGCTGGATAAACAGCAAGAAACTTTTTGATGTGATCCTTCCAACGAAACGCTTCTTTGCAAAACATTGTGGGTTTTGCTCAGCTGTGCATTCGGTCTTGCTAGTTCATTTATATTAACCTGATATTCTGAATCTATTTTTGAGGGTAAACACGCAGATGTGCTACGTGCCAGTTTTAAATAAGGGTATTTTGCACTGGAGTTCAGATTTAACTCCGGACTGCAACTGCCATTAACCATTTCACTGCTTGATGCAAATGCTTTTTGAGTGAGATGAACTGAAATACATGAGAAGCCATCAGCTGCTTCTTCACAGGTTGCCTGCTCCGAACTATTTGACATTTGACTTTTGTCTTGTAACGATGTATTCGAGTGAAGCGGTCGAATGTCTCTGACTTCGCCAGAAGAGCAAACTGTTTTAGATAATCTAAGTCCATTGACTGCTGTTGAAAGGCATCCCTTGGAAATAGTGTGATCTTCTTTTTGTGCCAGCTCACTAGGAGAAATAATTAGTTTATGGGATGTTTGGTAGGCACCTCTATGTGGTAGCTGACCTGAGCTTACTGGAGAAGCTGGAGGAGTACTGGAAGGACTCCTAGGGAAAATAACCAGTGATGAACAACGTCGCAGTGGAATTTTTGTTTTCTTCCTCACCGACAAATCGTCCTGGTCAAAAGTAGTATTACTTCTACACAGAGCTTCCTGAGATGAGTTGTTCCTATAGGGATTACATTTGTCTGCAGTGCTTCTATACAAAGAATCGCCATACACAACACTATTACAGAAAGTACCATCACTGGTCGAAAGAGTGCCACTACCACTGTCACTGATGACACTGTTACTATAAGAACCTCCATCACTTGTGGTACTTGCACATGATCCATAGTCACTGCCAGCACTGCTGAACGATCCACTGTCACTGGCTGCAATACTGACGAGACTGCCATTGCACGAAGCAGTATTGCTCAGAAGGCTATCATTAGATCGATGATCAACCACAATTCTAGCACCACAGTTTCCTTCGTTATCAATACCAATGAATGAAGTGTCTTCACCAGCAGCTACAGCATCACCAGACTGAAAACATCCACTATGCTTTCTAGACTGCAGGGAAATGTGCAGTGAGGTGCTCTTTTTTATTTGAAATGAAGAAATAGCTGCATTTTCTTCTTGATTAATTACTTGCTGCATTACAGGTGCATAAGCAACTTGTCTAGGAGTTAGCTTCATTTGTGTAACATTAGGTGGAGAATTCTGCGATTTTTTGAAGTACATACAATTGTTACTCTCCAAAACATCTTCAGAGGCTTCGGATAATGGATCTGTGTTGCTTCTTTGGGTAGCAAAATGCAATCTTAACCGTCGTGCCATTTGTTCTCATTTCCACGCATGTTAGCAAACGAAAACCACAAAGATCCTTCAGCAGAAAGGCTACAGGCAGCTGCACAGAACCTAAAGCTAGTACATCACAACAGTAAAAGCCCATAAAAGTTGCAGTCTTTGTCCTAATTTCTACAAGATACTAGTGTTAAATAAAACCAAACTGTACCTCTTGAAATAAGTCAGCCATTCGTTGAACTGCAGTTTCTGGACGTCTTTGATTGCTTGCAGTCAGAAAGTATTCATTTACAAAGCACTTAGATTCCAACGACCTCAGCTGCAACACACTGACAAACACTACTGACCTTGTTTCAAGCACACCTTCTGTAATTTGCATAAATGAACACAATAATAAACTTCCAGTACTTCCAAGTTTAAAACAGCAACTCCTGCTGCAGCTGCACTAGCTGAGTCAATGTGTCCGTACTTTCCTCAGCAGCGTATGACTACTAATATTTTTACCCATAGGTTTAGAATTACAGGAAGTTGGTAGGAATGAAGTCCCATATAATTGAGTATCAAGCCTAGGATTGAATTTCCAAATAGTAACCATGCTAGCAAACTGCTGAGGTCTGAATTATGCATAAACCAGTGAAATAAGCCTCCTCCCCTTCAAAAAAAAAAAAAAAAAAAGAAGTCTTTCTGCACTATTTAAATAAAACTTGAAAGAAATCTGCCATTATCTTGCAATCAACATGCTGTTAAGCCATCACACTTTCTTAAAGATTTGCACATAGTAGAAACCTCTCCCACGGAGTCATAATTTTCAGCAAGGTGCAACTGAACTGGAACAAAAAAGTTATTCTGATTAATAATTTGGCATTTATTTTCAGCCTACCACATTAACCTTCTATTTTATATTTTAACATTGCCAAATTACTTCTGTTAAAGGTAGAAAGAAGCAAACTATACTTACAAGCTGAACTATCTCACCTTATTTGCTGGAAGCCCGCAATAACCAGACATTCATTAGAGTTCAATTCTGCATGCAAATATATTATATGACCAGCTACACAAACTTTAGAACACTAAGCTAAGCATGCAGAGTTAAATACGATTACCAAGCACAATGACAGAAGTATGCTGTAAAATTACATACAAACTGTCTCATACATTCACAGCTAAAGACTATTTTTTAAATAAAATTATCAGCATGTCAAGAAGTTAATATACCATTAACTCTTAAAAGAGTAATGGGATTGAGAATTACTACAGAAGGTTTCACTGGCTCATATCCTCCGAAAAAGGTCCTTTGCTGGCACCTAGTGGGACTTTTGAAAAAAGACAATCTCGAATCTTGCTTAACTGTTAAGTGTTCTTTTTTTTGTTGTTGTGGTTTGTTGTTTTGTTTTATTTAAAAAAAAACAAACAAAGCATTTGCCTATGAATGTATTTTGAATACAGAAGCCATGTATAATGCAGTACTAAACGTTACCATACTAACATGAAGTTACTTAGTGCTGCTGAAGAAGTGCAAACAGCAAAGAACACTAGGCCATTTATACCTTTATAGGTCATAGTACTGGGGTGGTTTTTTGCTCCATATTTATTTAACCTTTACTGTATTTTAAGCTAGAAGGCAGTAAAATTAACATTTATACCTCCTTCCCAAAAAAGGGCCAAGAATCAAATTCACAGTGCCCTGTTTGCAAGCAACAAATTTGTTTTCTAATTATACTCCAGGGCTTACTTAACCTCCGTTACCTGAATTCCATTATTAGAACGCAGCAATAAATGAATACTAGCTTATTCATAGAAAGCCAACAAATACAATAGTTCATTTATTTCATTATGCTTTACCAACTGGACTTCCTCTAATCTTATATTGGATGGGGCCTGGATAGACGGAGAAGACGAAAGGAAAAATACCATAAAAGATTCTTTTGGTCACAGTTTCAAAAAGATACATTTGAACTCCAACATATTAAAAAAAACCCAAAAAACCAAAAAAAAACCCACCAAAACCAAACCAAGAAAAAACCCACCCTAAGGTATGTGAGCGAAGGGTGAAATAATGCATTTCTTAAAGGTCCTTTTCTCCCCAACAACAAATTAGTAGCATGGTTTGTAACAACTTAGTGTGATACACAACAAATTGTAACCAGTGTATTAAATACTCCTTTCAGTAAAAAACAGTAACAGTTTCTACCCAAAGGGATGATCCAAAATGTTTTTCCAATTTTACTACAGAACCCTTTAAGAACATGATAAACTGACATAATTTGGTAACTCAGGCTTAAGATATAAATGAAATTTCTCAACACGTCACTTTTTCCTTAGCTGTAACAGTATAGGTATAGTCAGCCAACTACAGCTTCCTTACCAACATAAAATGGCTTTTAAAATGCAAAATTTTATCTTGCTGAATTAAGACCTGACAAAAAAATTAAAATCATGATTTTTGAAAAGTACCAACAGCTCCATTCAAATCTTAACATAATTGACGACTTCAGTTATCAATAATGGATTTTGGCACTTCATTTGATGTACATACACAATTGCATCAAGTTATTGTAACACAGGGAAACATAACAAAAAGTCATCTAGCCCCTTCACTGGTCCATCTCGTAAGTGGACTCACTGTCCTTGTTGACAGATTTTTCTAATGTGTTTTTAACTACAACCCTAACCACGGACTCCACGAACTGCTCAAGCCCTTTATTCTACTAATCGTTTGCAACAAGTTAGCAAAACAAAACTACATTTAGTGTTCCCTTACCAAATCCAAGACAGGCATTCTTGAAAAGTTTTGAAGGTACTACAGAAAGATTTTAGAACTCCTATTGTTGGTGATACAAGCGATGCAGCAGGACTTTGAATTTAAGTCTAACATTGAAGTTTTGAGCCTGGTTCTCAAGAAAGCAACATTTCTTAAAAAACAGCCAGCAGAGAGTTCAGACTTCATTTTATCCCTAAAAGTTACCAGAAATAAAAGCAACTGGGATACATTTTTATAAAGCGGCAATTATCTGTTGGGTAGAGGTCTCACAAATGTAAGAATTTCAGTTTCCCTGCTTGCTCACATCTGCAGTTTAAACAGTCATCCAATAGGTAGAAGAAAGAAAGGCTGACTAACACTGAAGCCCCCTAAAATAATGGAAGATGAAACACCTTTTGATCATAGCTGCGTATCCTAGTAAGAGTGCAATGCATCTATGATTTCTGACACATGAAGATGAATTAATAGAAGGGGGGAGGAGCTTGTCAATGCTAAAGCAAAAATTTGACTTATTTAAAACAGCTCAAGACATCTGTGATAGAAACTTACTGTTTCTGAGAGCAAGCTAGTGAAACAGGGAGACAGCTTTTTCCATTCACTGAATAAGGAGATGGAAAATATAAAAATATTGGAGTTATTGTAGAACTATACAGTGACTGATGAGGTCATAACGCTTTGATCTCTAAATATAATCATACATAGGAAACAAAGCACCATTTCCAAGTTGATGCCAATAAAATGTTCCAACGGCTCCTCTCCCATAAGCCAACAGGTCAAACAAATTATCTACTCCAGATTAGAGACAGAATTCTAAGGAATTATCTTGGTGGAAACCACAAAGAAAGCATTGGCTTTCTCCCACAAAGAATCAGGAATCCGACTTTCTATTCATGCCTCCTGGCTTCCAGGGGGTGGCAGTAATGTTCCAATGGCTCACGGACAAAGTACTCTGACCTCATGAATACACTGTAGCCTGTATCATCAAGTTAAGATGTACAGCTGAGCATCCTGAAAGATCATATTTAATCTGCCACTAAGCCACAACTGCTGGTGATTCCCTTTAAAATTGCTTTTATAAAGTAAAAGAGACACCTTATTTGAAATACTTGGGACAGGTAGTACCACCTGTCAAGTAGTAAATTGTTTGGGAAGTCTGTAAATGCCTATAACCATGAAACAAGCTGCTTCTTTGTTCAGTCTAATTATTCCAGACAGTTTGTACTTAGATTTACAAACATTTCACACTTCCCAACTTCAGCAAAGCAGCACCTCCATAAAACATACAACGTATTACCAAATATATGCAGAAAGCATTAGGAAAAAATAATAAGTTTTTCATAGCCAACACACTATCCAAGCACAAAGACATCCATTATAACAGCTATCAGAATGAAACAGCGTTTGGAGCACAAACCTAAGAGCACTAAACCCCTCCTATTAGTTTCAAACTATTGCAGAAGAAAAATTCCAGTGATAAGAAGTATCTGTGAAGTGGCCCTAGGATACAAGCATCATGATTGTACTGCTACTAGCCTTACTCATTTACAATAAAACATACAGTCACAAAGACAGGTAATTGGACATCTTCACATGTAAAACCAGAGCATCATCAGAGGATAAGTCTGAATTTCAGTAAGAATATAAAGGCACAAGCTAGCCCTATCTTACTTTCGACCTGCCCTTCACAGTGATGCCTATTTACAAAATCACAATCTACTGTCCGCTTGTTAAGATTTCCGAAGAAAATGCACGTTTTCTTTCATGCTACTCCTCAACTGTGTGCAGAGAAACCTACATTTCACAATACTGCTTTGAATGTTTATTTTTCCCCACAATCAGAGCTTTCAGTATCACCAAAGCATTTGGACATATCATTTGAAAAGTGCTATAAAAGAACAACACTTTTATAACACACATTAGAAATCAAGAATAATAACTGTTTCAGAGCATCACAAAGTGTGGTCGTGTCAGATAAGTAAACAAATCGGGTCTGCCTTTAGCTTTAGGTTGCATTAGAGAAGTTAAGATTATTTTGTTTGGGTATTTTTTTAATCCATGTTGAACACAGATGAACTTACTTTCATTCAAGTCTTCAATACACCGTTACATTAACACAAAAGGACCTACCAAACGGTTTTCATCAAATACTTCAAAAAGGAGTCTGTGTTTCTGAGGATTAACCTAGGAAAAAAAAATGTTGATAATTAAAATTTATGCTGAATTCCAACATTTGTTTTCAGCAAAGCCTCTTATGTTTATACAGGAGGAAAGAAATACGTAAAACCCAAGTTATACAGCAAATCTACACTTTGGTGCCACTTCACTATACAACATGTTTCTATCAAGACCAACGAGCAAAGACTGGTACTATCCTAAACTGTTTTTAAATCCATGTTCATGTTTTTAAACATTCATGGAACAAAGAAGATTAACATCAAGACTGAAAATTTAACTCTGACACAAATAGAAATGTTAACAAGTGTATTTCTAAAAAAAGCAGTTTGTGAGCCTTTTTGAACATTAATTATAGACATGTTTCTGATTTTAAGCTGAAGTAATGAGAAAACATTTCCCTGATGTGTAAACATAATAGTCAACATAGGTAATAAAGCTGTAAAAAAAACCCACTTACTCTAAATAAGAGTTCTTCATTCCACTTTGGGTTTAAGGACTATGGGGGGAAGAAAAGGAAGACAGAATTTATTATAGTGACAATTCTATATTGGTGTATTTTTTTATGTTTTACCTCTGGTTTATCCCATGTAACAATCCACTTACAGTACAAATAATCTTGCTATCACTGGTAGAAGTCATAGGAGTTTTCTACTGTTTAACACAGTGCAGAATAGAGACAATTTATGTAAGACAATTTATGTACTCTCAGATTCTGGCTAATGCTATGGATGCAGAAGACTCATTATGCAGTTCAAATCAGTTAATTTATGGTTTGTTTTCAGCAATCATCACTGCCTTCTCAGTCAACTATCCACATGCTTATATGCAAACATATGTTGATCCTGAAATTATGAACCTCCTGCAGGTATTCCAGATAAATGAGTAGTATTGTAATTCATGTGAACTGTGCAATTTGACAACGGAACACACCAAACTGTGTTTGTGTTTCAAACATAAAAAAGATAGTAGTTGTACAGCAACAAAGTTTCTTCTGTCATTAAAGATCTCAGAAAAATCATAAAATCACTTAAGTTGCAAAAGACCTTTGAGATCTTCAAGTCCAACCATCAACCAGGACTGTCAAGTCGACCACTAAACCACGTCCCTAAGCACTGCATCTATGTGCCTTTTAAACAGCTCCAGGGATGATGGATGATTCCACCACCACTGGGCAGCCTGTCCCAATGCCTGACCACCCTCTTAGTGAAGAGATTTTTCCTAATCTCCAATCTAAACCTCCCCTGGCACAACTTGAGGCCGTTTCCTCTTGTCCTGTCACTGGTTATCTGGGAGAAGAGATCGACCCCCCCCTGCCTACACCCCCCCTTCCAGGTAGTTTCCAGGAAAACCACCTGCCTGATCATGGTGTCTCCCCTGCCAGGTAAGTATGATTCTATCAGAACAATCCTGTATTTCCACAAGTGATGTAGTTTTGAATCAGTACTCACCTTATACCCCTTAGTCTTTCTCTACCTTTCATTAAAACTACTGAAGAGAAAACATCAAAATAACACCATGAACAGAGTAGGTCATGGAACATTCCTTTCCCTGTGTCCATTCAAAAAGGTGACATATTAATTCTCCCACTTCCTGCAGTATTAACTTTTTCTCTAGAGTCTGATAAAAAGCCCAAAACAAACAAAACCACCACACCCATAACGATAAGATGGCTAACCTTTTTAATAGTTTTTGTCTGAACACTGGTAAGGACTCCGTTCACCGGATCATACACTGTCACTTTCACATATGGGTCACTGGGAAGGGGAAAGAAAGAGATATGCATGCTGTTATACATCCTTTTTTTTGTCAGCATTATTAGCAGTTGAGTTTTAAAAGGCTTAAATTAATAGAAGCTATGAAACTAGGAGTTAAGAGTTACTTTAGGGACACCATATACATGTACTTACCATCATTTTCTAAATAGTTTTAGACACAAAACTAAACGTTACTGATTATGACCATACTAGCTATGTCATTTTATGTTCTGTGTTATCATTACAGTTTTATTCTCTATTCCTTCACAGTTCTTACTTCATGAGAAGAGATTTACTAAACCCTCATGCATTTCAACAAGACATACATGAAAAGAAAACAGCTGCAACTGAAAGAACTTTAAGTATTAAACATCTTGGTTTTAGCGATCTAAAACACCTGGAACTCGAGGTACTTCCTTGAACATGCAGTGTTTTTATTAATGTTCTATCAGTTTCACAGAGTTTAACCTGAATTTTTCTATCAATGCCAATGTCCTAATATGGTTGCTTAAAATGGCCTACTGCCTCAGGTATTTTTTCTTCCTTCCTGTGGCACAATAAAAAACAATTTAAGAATATTTACTTTTCAAGAACAGAGTTCAAGGCATTCAATTGCTCCAACAGATGAGTTACAAAAGGCAACCAAGACAGTGCCACACAGCAAAACAGCATACGGTTTTCACATATTTAAGTTATGATGAGACAAGGTGCCCGATTTCTGTTTAAAGTAAAAAAAACAAACCTGAAGAGAGACTGTTTGGCTTTAAGGAAAATATGAATATCACAACTTTTTTTCCTAAAGCTAAACCGATGTCACACAACAATTCTGCTAGTGCTAAAATAACAGCATTCCTGTACACGTGCCAAAGCAGCTGATAGCAGAACTAATACTAAACCCATCAGTACTTTTCTAGACCCTCTGTATATGGGCCAGAAGAAAAAGTAGCTTTAGTACAAGCTGCATGCTGCCACTTGTCAAATCTACAAGATCCTACAAAGCATTTCAATTACTAGTTCAAAAGTCTGATCTTTCCTGTGGTAAACGTTAAGCCACTTGATTTGTTTCTTCCCTTACATGGATTGTTAACTTTTAAATTTGTACATACCCAGAGCCTGCAGCCACTGGCATGCATTTCCCACATCTATAGAACTGGTGGATGCTGTTCTTCTGCATATAATTTGAGTGGAAATAGTCTTGTTGCTACCCATGTTTAGTGTTGTGTTCATTCCAAGTCTTTAAAGCACAGATGAGAATTTTGATTATAATTGTACTCTTGTTATTTTAGCTGTAGTTGACCTGAAGTAAAATATATACATGTATCTATCCTCCATGGCAGAACTATTTTACCATGCAGAGAATGAAACCTCCCCACACATTGCTTTGCCAATGCACATTTATCCAGGTGACTCTTGGGTAAGAAAACAGGTATCTTCATGTTTATATAGCCTCTGATAATTTTACAAGGTTACCAGTTAAAACATTTCTCATTTTTTTTGGAAAGAGGAACAGCAGGATTTACTGAAACAGCGATGGAAAGAAAATAAAGAAGCAGCTGTGCCTTAATATATTGACAACTTATATTCTTACCTGGCTCCTAAGATATCCTTCTTGGCCAGGCCAATTCCAGCTATAACCTTCACCCTGACAATTCGTGTGTTCTCCTAAAATACAAAATAACAATAACCCAAGAGGTGTTCACATTTATTTTTCATATCTATTTTTTATATACAAAGCTACAAGCAATTAATGGCATAATTTTGAACTTACAGTGAGAACTACAGACTTAAGTAATGCACTTACTTTGACAGAAACAGCTCAAAGTTTCAATAGCAAATTTATTCTACCATTAACCCTTTTAAAGTCTTACCACCACTGTACCCACATATGATGGTAGACACAGAATCCAGAAAAAGCGGGTAAGTCACTAGAGTAGGGTTTGGGTTGTTTTTTTAAAAAACAATTTGTTTGTTTGTTTCTCAGCATTCTAAAGGTATGGGATTTTGGTTTGAGTTTGGGTGTTTTAACCCCACAGGGCAGGATTATTAACCTAGCATACAACTGTTCCAGCCAGCCTTCTTTCCCAAATTCCAAACTGTTCTGGCAGTGGCAGTCACCACCTTCCCCTGGCAAGCCTTGCAATACACTTGTATCAGACTGGACGCAGTACCTATGTACTCCACAGCACACACGAAGGTCTTCTCCTAGGGCAGTGATAAGGGCAAGCTGCTATTGCCACAATTCACAGAGCCCAGCGATTGCTAACACTCCCAACTGCTCACAGGAAGGCGAGCATCTGGGAACAGTTTCCATGAGCAGTTCCCGTCTCCCAGCAGGCAATTCTAAGCCATCTTTTGTACAGATTAGGCAAGGACTTTTGTGAGAACACGCTCTGAACAGCATCACATTTTCTGGTGCACATGATCTGTTAGGATGCAAGGAATGGGTTGCCACTCAGACAAATGCATATGGACCAATCAAGTTTTCACCTAATGGTATCTTGGCATTCATCAGAGAGTAGGAAAGAAGACTGACCATAAATTTTCTTTCCTGGGGGAAATGAATGGGGTGTAAACCAGAACAGATTAATAAAGAAGTAAAGAACTCTGGGAAAAGGGAAGAATAAAGAATTCTTGCATCTATTTTTATTTTGCAGCACGGAGAGGCCGTGCTCAAAATAGCGGGATTTCTGAAATGACCTGTCAGCAAGGTACGAGATTTCAAAAACCAAAACGCTGTTTCAGTTACACATTATCCAGATTACTGCTTCACAGAAGTGACATCAGTGATTGCACTCCTCCTGTTAATTAATATAGCTGTGCAGAGCCTTACATGGCTCGGCTGATAAGCTACTGAATTCAAGAGGAGGAAAAAATCCCAACAGCTGTGACCATGTCAGAGGAAGAAGACAAATAAGCACTGTTTCTCTGGAAAGCAAAAAGCTTTGCAGAGGAAGGACTGTTTGTAGGCAACGGCTAGTCAGAGAGACTTCTGAGGAAAGCTGATCCAAACTGGGTGGTTAAAGAGTTAAACAGATACCAAGAGCAATGGGTGAAGCAGCAGACGTTGTCTCTGGGGCCTTCCTGAATTCCACATATGATTGAAAGTGCTTTCAGAAGACTGTAGAAAGCACTCTGAAAGTCTGTTTTATCATCCTCTATATAGCCACAGGGTTGGACTCCCTAATCAATACTAATTGGAGGGTTTCCCCACAGATCTCCTGTTTCACTTTTTCCACTAACCACTCTCACCCCGCAAAAACTCACCACACCCCTTTTTGTGTATTTTTTTAAACCGATAGGTGATACTGAAAGGTCCACTTCTTCCTTTTCCAAGCTAAAAAGGCTAGAAACTTCAGGAAAAAAAACCACACTAATGTGCAAGGGCAATACTTAATTATGAGAGTCTCTGGTCACACTAGTGAGCAAGGCAGACCAGCAGAAATACAGACAGCTCAATCCACAGACAGTCAGAAGCGCTTTACACCAGGCAGACCCATTTTGCTCCAACCTCACACATCCTGGAAGAGGCAGAGACCTGCTCACAGGATACAGGTCTGCACTGTGACCATATGACCTTTTCTCCCCTCTCACCGATGACAGAATTGCTAAGGAACAACTGCCACAGCTCACAAAAGCTGCCCCAAACACACTGATCCCAGAAAGCGATGAACAGCCAAAGAATTCCAGGACTATCTGAAGTTCATTTCATGCAGCCAAAAATTAGGCTATGCAAGCTCTGCACAGGGCCAAAGCATCAGCTACTTGATTCTCGCATCCAAAGGGCATAGGTTTAAAACCAAAATTTAATTGGGTCAAAGGCCATTTTGAACCTTTTCTTCTTCATTCACAGTGCTCAGGAGATCCTTCTGTAGATCCACAGGCAGCTACAACCTGAGGGTGTTCTCATGGTCCAAGAACACACAGGCTACAGCCTGTACCTGTTCTACATTGACTGCAGACACTCTCAATCTTGTCTTGCTATTCTCTTCCACCACTGTGGTGCTTCCAGTGGTGCTGGTGGCATGGAAAGGGATAGGCACCTAGTCAGTAGCCAGGTACACACCAGCTATGTCTAGCAGCACTGCAGCTCGTCTAGAAAACTGCTCTCTCAGACCAGTTTATCTCCTCAAGAGTCCCTTCCTGGCCATAAATGCCTACCCACACTTTTGCAGTCCCAACATAAACTTGAAGGGGTCGGTCAGAATGTATTCCATCTGTACAGCTGAAGAGACAGTGTTCACTGCAGCTTTGAACACACTAGGAGTCTTAAAGGTTTAACGCCCTGGTACCCAGCTGCTCTGCAATGCGGACATGCACTTCTGAGACACACACACACACACACACGACAGCCCATCACAGGCAGCAGCTCTGGGCACAGCTGTGCAGGGGTTGTTTGTATAGATGCGGCAAGGATGTTCAGCTTCTTTTGACATTTGACTGCCAGCCACTTTGGAGATGAGGCGGGGTGAGACAACACAAAAACAGCTCACAACACAGCATCATATATAAAATACAAGCAGACCATTTCACCATTAAAACTGTGAACTGTTAAACTGTTCCCTCTGAGAATACATGTACCCCTATATGAATCTGGTAAAAAAACAGCGTGGGAAAAGAAGTATTTGTTAAACTACTGCATCAGCCTGGAGTGGCTGCATACAAATGAAGTCCAAATGACACCATTTACATTAGTCTGCTCCTAACAAATTCAAGGATAAATTATTTGGGGGGGGGAGGGTGTGGGGGGTGTGTTATATATTTTTAAGGCTAAGGGGTGGGACATATGAGGAGGATAATGCTACCACATATTACAAAGACTGAACTGTCCAAAAATTCTTCGTCTGATTAAGTCAGACAAAACATCCTTTACAGAGCTGAATCAGCAAGTTAGTTATCTTATTATGAACTTCCAGGTTTTATCATTATTCTATTGTTATTCCTATCAGTATATTCTGAAGTACATGTTCAAGATATAACTGGTCAAAATAGCTGGGTCTGCAAAGACATGCCATGTTCACAGTCTGTAACAATGAATCTATTGACTAAGGGATAGTACATAAGACAATGAAATAGAAGGTTTCTGAGCTGATATGTAATCAATCAATAACTTTAAAGACAATGCCTGCCATCCTGCGATACTTTGAGGTTACTGTGACACAGAAATCCTTTTTATGTATCCCTGTTAAAATAGTTTTAAAATGTGTACTCTATACAGCAATGCAGGAGTCAAACAAATAAAGCGGCACTTCTGTAAGTGGATTGTGTTTGGAAAGAAATCTCACACTTTTAAGTTTAAAACTTGCTCAGTTTATCAGCATTGAATGGTCTTGCCTGGGTTACAGCTGTTTATACTCAATGACTATAAAGGACAAGTATTAACACTGTCCATTCTCACCCTCATCCTTCCCAAATTCACATGGTAGGAAAATAATGCCGATGACAATTGCAAGACTGACTCCTCCTTTAGTTGTGGAAGCCCAAGACAGACCAGAAGACACAGGAAAAAGCATATGCAGGATGAAAGGGTGAGAACGAAGGCACAATTCTAGAAATGGTGACATGGTGATTACTGTAGTACAAAATACTGAATAAACCAGAGAATGATTGATGAAGTGTGATCCTCATCTGAAGATCCCCAAAGGTAGGATGCAGGCTTTGAGTGTGAGCCCATGCATGTGTACAGTTGAAGCATGTTGCTAATTCCATGGACTATAAATAATAAAATATTTCCTACACAAACTATATGTAGTAAGATTCACAACAAGATCACAACAAAGAGTTGTAACTTGTCACTTTAGAAGTTTTAGCAGCTGCCTATACCCGAGTCAGGGGAGGGCAGGGGAAAAAGCTCAAATTCTTTCATTTTGGGCATTGAAACACTATAATGTTACACCAGCAAGAGGCTTTTACCTTTTCCAGTCATTAATGTAACAACATCCAATAACGCAACTATGAACATATTATACTACCAGCTTTTCTCCTTCACTTGAAGCAGTAAGAAAAAAACCACACATAACATGCTATTAGATAATTCAGTGGCTATAAAGGCACTCTCTGATGTTAATGTAAACACTTCAAGTCCAAACGATTTTACAGGAGTTTTCAGCAAGTTACAATCCGTTTCTCAGTTTGCACACATCCCAACACATCCCAAACCTCTAGCAGGTTTGGGATTGAAGTAAGATGCAGATAAACAACCACCACACAGAAAAAGCAGTTTGACATGTGTACAATACATACAAAATCCAGTTAAATTAATTGTATAGCAATAGAAGATAAAGGTTTTTAACTAGGAGAAGAGTTTTTCAGAGTACTTATTTGATCACTATTTGAAAATTATTTTTATTGGCTTTCCTATTTTAATCTTTGCTTCAAATTTTGGGTTTGCTTTTTTAATATACTTGAAAAGATTCATGCAGGACAGAAGGAAACACCAAAACCAGGATGGTTAAATTAATGTAAAACATAAAATGGTAGTATCTGCTGGACTACTAGACAGCTTTTTTTGAGGAAGCCAATATAAAAATGTCTGAGCAGTCCAACAGAGAACACGCTTTTTAGTAAACAATTGCTCTAGGCAATAACATCCTGTTATTCTTTTGTTCCAGCTAGATAGGTCAAGAATCAGCCACCACTAAATCAAGCCAAGAAAAGAGCATCAAAGGATATTACAACAATAAAACAGGACAGCAGCATCACCTTTTAAGATTCTAGTAATATCAGGAATTATATATTAAGGCTTTCTTAAGCTTCATACCATGTCTGCATATAGTGCACAGATAAAAAGAGAACAGAAAAATCAGATTTGAGTAAGTGCAGATAAGGCAAACTGAAATAAACATAGTTTGGAAGTTCAAAACTGAAACTAGTAAATAGCCTGGCCCCGTGAAAAGAGCATAAAAAAGAAGGGATGGATGTTCAACAGGCTGAACATATTCTACATCCCCTGTAGAGTGATCCTTGCCATCCCATGTACTGAGGTCCAGAACGGCAGAAGGGGAAAAAAAAAAAACAACACACCAAATGAGTATTATCAATTACTATAGAGTGTTGTGCAGCACACACCTACACAGACTGCTGACCTCATTAAGGAACAGCTATAAACAGAGAGAAACATTAGGACACTTGCGTGGGCAGAAGTGCACTAAAGCCAAATTAAAGTGCACTAAGCCTGTTAAAGAGTAATTACTAGCATAAGAGATACACATCATGAACGTATAGTTTCTTTTATAGCATGCTTCTCAAATCTCCGAGACATCTTACACAAGGTACCCAGCTTTACCCTACTAGTAACTTGTACTTTAAGTACAGTTGATTAAAGACAGACATATTCACATAAAAGGCTCTGAAGCCTAGGAGCAGCTTGGAAACGATGCTGAAAGATTACTTACAGCTAAAGTGACTACATATTCCAGTTGAACAGATAGCTCATTGCATCTGCCCATTTTAGTAGATTAACTGCTGTGTTTCTCTAAGTTTAAAAAAAAAATCCTATCTTAGCATGTTTCCTAACCTGTATCTCCCATCCAAGAGCAGCACTTTATTTGTTTCAGATTGCATTAAAGGTTTGGTTATTTGGTTGGGGTTTTTTTCTTGAGATCATTAATAACCATAAAAGTTATGTTTGAGAGTTTCACAACAAAAATATATTCCTTAGTGGCATTTACCGGAGCGATAAGCAGTCATGTTATCTCAAAGAAAATTTCAGTCTGCATAATTAAGGATTTGACTCTTCCATTGCCTACACTGAGGTCAACCCAGAATGTTTTCCCTTAAGCAGTCCAGAAGGTATTGACATTCTTCACCTGCCTAACATTAAAAAACACTATTTAAGAACAGATCTTCCTCATATATCACAGAAGAATTATAAATAAAATTCCTTAGCTCCTAAACAAAACACTCCCAAAACAATTATAAGATCAGGCTAACTAAATACACTTATATATGCTATATTCAGCTTCAGCAATTCCAGAAGGAGACAGATACAAAGCTAACAGCATGAGGAATAGGTCCAATGAGTTTATTGTTAAAACTTACCATCTTGTTTGAAAGAATTTCCCACAGAATGGTGAGCCTTAGCTGAAGAACAGTAGTTCCTGCAATATTCAGACCTTGCAAGTTAGGCCAACGTGTATATTAAGTAACCTCTAAATGATACTAACTTTTGTTAGCATCACCAGTTCATTTCACCAGGAGGTACAAAGCAGGAAGGAGACTTTGCTGTCTATGACGGTTCCTGCACAACACAGAGAGCACTCTCTTTCCCCTCTGTGGCAATGAACAGAGCTGAACCATTTTCCTTTGAAGAAATTCTCTCAAATCAAGTTTTCAATTCAGGAAGACTCCTATTATAGAACTACATTAATCAATCTTGTAAACATAATGAAAGTCATTAACTTCCACCTGACAGTTACAAGTTCAGTCTTACTAACTCACTAAAAGAACTTAACCATTAATTGTACCACAGGAACATTTTGTGTTCATAAATAAGGAAGTTTCTCCTTCAAGAAATGCAGGCTGTGCCTGCAGATTCTATTTAACACTTCTGTTCAATTGCAAATTAAGGAAAAGATTCAACAAGACAGGAGTCCACTAACAGAACTACCCATTTGCCAACAAAATTTTACTTTAAAAAAACCACCAGAAGACACAACACAAGAAACCCCAAACCAAAAAACCCAACAACGACCAAACCCCTTTTCAACATGTGCAACCCAACACCACAACAGTTACAGCCAGTGTTTGTTCAGTTTGAAAGAAAGGTGTTAAGAAACAAAACAAACCAAACCCAGGTACATAAGATAGTTTCTGGAAACCACCAGATGCACGCAAGTTATATTGCTGTTGAAAAAAAAAAGCCAAAACCCCTAAACCAACAACAACAATAAACCAAAACCCCAAAAAGCATTTTTACAAGTGTAAACTACTACAAATACACTGGATTCTAGCTTAAGTGCAGAGCATTTCTGAAGCAGAGGCATGCATATCTTTGCCTTCCCTTCCCTCCCTCCACCCTAAGTGCCCCAGAGTCAGATGGAGCAGATGTCTAGTACAGAGGTGCACAGGGTCTGAACAGGAACCGAAGCACTGAGCTGCCTCAAGCTCAGGCGCAAATGAGCCGAAAAAAAATCCTGTTTTCATCAGAAGCAATACAGAGGAAGACCACTCCATGCCAGTCTCAAAAGCAATCAGCAATATGAGAAGGGTTGTGGGGTAAGGCGTGCAGTACAGAAGACAAACCACATATCCAAGACATTCAGTTCACCAGCAGCAAGCCAAATAACCATGAACAACTACTCCAGTAATATTATTTTTATATTCCTTTAGGATCTCTCTAAATCTTTCCAGAATGAAATACCATATGCTTATGGGAAATCCCGTGTGACCTGCAGAAAACAATAACACTTGTTCTACATAGGATAGCTCTCAAGTGACTGAGAAACCTGAAATGGCAGACACGTGCAAGTGGGAAGTGTATTTTTGCTTGTGAGAAGTTGCCATTACTAGTTTTGATCCCAGAAACACATCAAACATAATAGACTCAAAAGATCAAAAAGGCTAGCTAACTTAGCATGTTATTTAGGCAATACAAAAAGAGCTAAGCAAAGTAAGTTCTTAATTCAGGCTGGGACTGGAAGAACTCTGACATATGGAAATTTTTTAATTAAACTGGCTATGAAATACATGTACGCAGACAAGCAGCATCATTTTATATCAAATGCCATTCCAAAGCCCTACAATGCAAGCAGGTACTTTCATAGAAAACAGAAATAAATACATTGTCATTCTGGACAGATCCTTCAAAATAATTCCTCCTTCAGACTTTGAAAGATCATTCCACAATAAGTGTTAGAAAATGCTGTATTTTGTACTGCAGTCAATTGTCACAAAACCACAGCCACTAGAAGCTAATAGCTCAGCGTCAGAAAATGCTTGCTCAAAGCATTTCATCTTCTGAAATCTAACTCTTAGCAACCTGAAAGTTTTGTATTAGAGAGTCCCTCAGCTAAAAACCCCATAGCTATAGGCATCCCACCTCAACAAGCACATTTAAGAGCACTGGCAAAGCTACCACTGCTATGACAAAGAAAAGCAGCAGCAGCAGTTGTGTCAGGCTGTGCCTGTGCATCTGAACCAACATTTGCAACTATATTCAAAAGGCAGACATATCCCAAGTATGCAACAACAGGCACAGTTACCCACTCCAGACAAAGTCTGCAGCAGTTAATGCTCCTGTTTTGTTTTTTTTTAAGCAGCCTGAGGCAACGAGCACTGTGAGAGAAAGTCTGACCTGGAGGTGGTAAGTATACTTTTGCCTCTTCAAAAAACACCTAATAAGAGGATAAAAAATAATTCTTAAAAAAAAAAATAAATATCAGAGCTCTTAATTTTTCTACATTGAGATCAACTGTGGCAAGGTGTATCATCTGCTTATTTGCCTTTTTTCTATATACTATCCTGAAATGTAAAATACTTGACAGTTAAAGACATTCAGAAATATGATCAACATTTTTAGTCTAATATTGTTCCTAGATTATATTCATTTTAGCTTGCTATTGCATATTCATCCTGTTAGAACGTCTGATAATAGGATCATAAACTGTTTCTTTCCAAAAGACAGACACCTTACTATGTGAGCAATACCAATTTTGCTTACTATTTAATATTTTCACCCTATCTTCATTTTTCAGCATATGACCCCAGACCTCATTTTCCACACACTGCTAAGACCCCACTCTGAATACAGAATTATTGTCTTCCCTATTGACTTTTCTAGTGCTCATTATTTCAATATCCAACTAAGTTGTACAAAGTCCTACGGGTGACAGAAGGATACAATATCCATATTACAGAAGAAAAACTGAACCAGAGAAATAAAGGACAACTGCACCTGCTAGATTCAGGCACAAAAATTCAGATACCTAAATATAACACATAGAGTAATACCCTGTATATACAATAACCTCAGCTACAGCTTCCTTTGCATCCCAGCTTCTTTTTTTTTTTTTTTTTTTTTTTGTCAGGATCATCATAATAGCAATCCTTTAATAAGTCTAAGTGACTAATACACCATTAACCAAAAAATCCAGCATAAATGTATTGGGGGGGGGAAATCCATACTCTAATACTCCATTCAACTGCCTCAACAATTAGACCAACTTCTCCTCACCTTCCTTATTTAGTTTTTATATTTACAATATAATGATATGCAATAGCTGCAACAAGTAAAGAGGATTTGCAGCTAACACTGCTTTTACCAGACAATTTCAATTCATACCCCAAGCAAATCCATCTTGCAGAATGGGTCACAGAGCAGCCCTACAGAAGCTGCCATGTGCAGACTACGAAAAACCCATGAGAGGAGGGCGAGGAAGGCTTTTACAGAAAACTCCTTGATGCTACTTTCAATATGATTTCGTTTCTGACTTTGTGTTTTTGTAGTGATTCTGTGTATGCAATCTTCCAGATTAAAATTCTGATAAGACCAAAAAAACCCCAAAACCCAATCTAAAGAGGCAGAACTCTAGTTTCTGTTCTAGCACCCTAGGCAAAAGCAGCTGGCAGCATTTTGTCATCTGTGCATGCAGAATCACACATGAAAACCATGAAGAACACTGAGCAAGTTCTTTACATATGAATTAAAAAGCACCAACTGAATATCAAAGACTGATCATAAACTGCATTTTTCCATCTGGAACTTGAAATTTAGCTAAGCTTTTGAAATACAGAAAAAGTTGGATCTGATACATTTGTTACATACTCCAACTTTCTTCCCATTCCCCCCTGCTGTTCCAAAGGAACATGTTCATGTTCAAAAGGATCAAGGGAAAATGAGAATTGTTCCATTTTGACTAGATTTCAAAATATTCTCCCCTGACTAAAAATAAAATATGTTTTTAATATAAATATAACTAATATAAATATAAAAATATAAACTAACTAAAAATTAAAATACAGAGCCTGAGGCATTGAATGATTTAGACCAACCAGATTGCCTCAAGAAGTTACTAGCAACTGAAAACAGAATCTTGCAATGGGAAGTGCTATGCAACCCTTGCAGCATGCTGTGCTAATTTTTTATTAGAACTCCTATGCAATTCAAATATTAAGAAGAAAAAAAAAAAGCATTTGAGACCTTTATAGTTACTTCTCCAGAAGCGAAGCACAACTTGAGAAAGAGAGCTGTGATAACAGACCAGGAATAATACTTCATCATTTATTCAGAGAGTGAATTCCTGCTAAGGACAACAACAACTGTGTTTTGACACAAGAGATCATCACTGCCTGGACACAAAAAGAGCTGATCAAAGACAGTCTTGGTAAATATCCTGTTGGCTCAAAGACAACATTACTGACATTTCACACAGGTCATCAACCAGCTTTCAGATGGATACAGCTTTTAGTCTTCCTGTACCTGCAACTAAAAAAAAAAAAAAGTAACTTTCTTTCTTCTTGATGAAAGTTAACTATTCCACCAGTATTCTGCCCTGTGCACAAGCCGCAGTTACAATGCAAAAGCCTCAAGTCTACCACTTGAGCACTGTAACAGGTACATCGGTATCCGCCACCCTCCAGACCCACGTGCTCAGGAACTACGACTTCACGACAGAAGTCTCCGTAGTACGAAGTCACTTTCAGTCACCACGAGTTTACTGGGAAAAAAAAAAAGAAACAACCAAAAAAACCAACCAAAACCCACCAAAACGCACACAAGATTTCATAACTCTCACTAATGGCAACGCAGAGAAAAGCACCGTCGCTCAGGCCGCGAACTACCTTTTGCACAATTTTAATCCACGCATCGCTTCAGCGGTTTGCATACTGTCTGTGACAAAGCCTGAAACAAAGACTTTATTCTTCAGGGCTGGGAGAGGGAGCGGGGGGAAAAGAATCCCGCTTCGCCCCTCCAGCTCCGTCACGAGGAAGTTGCCCCACAGACGCGTCGCTCCGTCTGCCGGGGAGGCTCGCAGGGCTTTCGGAAAGCAGCCTAGAGACAGGAGTGCCGGTGCTAGGCGACAGGGCAGCCGCCAGCTCCCCGCCGCCAGGGCTGAGGGGAGCTGCCCCGCTCCCCGGCCGGCCGGGCCCCCGCCTCACCTCAGCCCGCCTCATTCCCGCCGCCACGCCAGACCGCGGCGGGCCCGCAAGAACCACCCGCCCTGAGGGAAGACCCGCCCGGCCCGGCGGGGAAGCCGCCGCCCTCCCTCCGCGGAGAAGAGAAGCGGGAAGCGCGAGGGGGGCGGTCACAGGCCTCACCTCCTCGCCCGGCAGCCCGAACACCTCCACGGGAGAAGCCGCCATGGCCCAGCGGCGCGCGCTCCCCGCAGCCCCGCCGCCGTGTTTACCCGCCGCCGCCGCCGCCCCGCCGCGCAGCCCGCCACCGCCCCGCCCTCAGCCCCGCCCACAGCCCGCCGCGCGCGCCACCGCCGCGCCCCCCTCCCCCGCCCCCGGCACTGCGAGCGCGGGCCCATGCCCTCCTCCTCTCTCCGCTCCCCCCCCCCCCCCCTCGTCTCTCCTGATTGGCGCAGAAACCCGCGCCACCGCCCACCCAGGAGACGACGGCGCCTTCCGATTGGCTTCCTCTCCGCGCCCCGCCCGGAGACACGCGCCGCGCGGGCAGCCTGAGGGAGCGCGCGGGCCTCCCTCAGCCCCCTCAGGGTGTCCCGTGCCGCCCGCCCTCGGGGTGCACGGACAGCGCTGTGTCACCCCCCACCCCGGGCCCCGCTCGAGGGGCACACCTTAACTAGGCCACGGGGTGAGTGCAGTCGTTTTTGTGAAGATTTTCCCTGTGGGTTATGCCATCGGGGTCTTTTCTGCATCTCCAAGGGCTAAGTGCAAGCTGTGGCAGGCTCTGGCTTAAACCCCTCGTATCTAGGGAACCTTCTGGAATTGCAAAAATTTGGGGAAAACCGAGAGGAAAAAATAATCATTGTCAATGCGCAGAAGGCACCTTGCCCCACCAGGCTGAGGTAGTGCTGCCTTCCAGGTTACTGGGAGCAGGAAGGAAGTCCCCGCTGTGGTAAGGGGCTGGCCTGAGCTAACACCCAAGCAGGGAGAACGCCAGAGAAGAGAAAAATAGATAAACTATAAAAGCCTTGTCTGAAATCAAAGCAACAGTGTTGGAATGACACTACATTTTCTCAAAAGAAAAATCTGTCCCCTGCAAACTTACAAGCTGCAGCAACATGTCGCTAAGGGAGCATGACAACATTTCGGCTGAACACTTGAGGTCATTCCCAAATCGCTGTTCAGCAGTGCTTCCCAGCCATCACCTACACTGCAGTTGGAAGGACCGGGTTCCATGATGGTTTAATAAATGGCTTGAATTCATGCCGCCTTGAACAGCTGCCTGTGATTCACTCCGGAGTCCCTCCCTGTCCACTGGCCTTCCCAGCTGGCAGAGGACAATAGGAAAAGCTATGCTGAAAAAAGTAAAAATAAAGTAGGGTGTTTTAGTCTGAGCCTTGTAGCCATAAGCCTTTCTACAAGCCTGAGCCAAACTCTTCCAGGCACTGCACAGCCTGTGGGTGCAGAGAACGTACCTTCATCTTAGGATGAACACATGGAAAATCACGTGTGTCACTAACAACAAACAAATGTAGCAACACCTGCACTGGCAGGGAACCAGTGTCTTCGCTCATCTTTCAGCTCCTCCAACCTGGCCCCTCATGACCTGGGTGACCTATTTCTGTCATCATCTGATGAGAAACTCTACCCTTTCCAAAACAAACACAGACTCAGGGTCAGCTCTTTGGACTGTGCCCCAAGCCCCCAAGCAGATCACAGAACACCCAGGTAGCTAAACACCTCCAGGGCAGGGCTCAGTCAAGCTGTGCCCATTACCACACACACTTGTGCTCTCCTTCCAGGGCTAGCAGAGGGTTCTGAGGAAAAGCAATCAATCTCAGCAGCAACATCATCAGTTTGTGCATGTTCCAAAAAAATTCAGGGATTTACCTATTGAAAATCAGGTGAGTGAGAAACAAAGTGGCATTTGGGCAAGTGTCTTCATAGTCCTGATTGTCTATGAATATGAACAGGTAGATTTGCATCGGGAAACAATGTGTTTTATTAGACCAACTGATAAAGTTTGGGAAAAAGACCCAGGTAAACTTTTGGATAATTCAAAAGAAACAACCCGCTTCTGTTTCTGAATCAAGCCTCTGGACACCCAGTGTATCTCTCCAGTTCCATTCACTCAGCCTTGCCCAGTTTAGAGGCTTGTCCAAATTTAAGTGGGAAGGTTCCTGGGTGACAGCCAAGAAAGGAAAAACTGCCTAAGTTACACCAGGCACAATCTCCAGGTCCAGTTACTTTGTGAAGCACTTGTTTCTGGGATTGAGCCTAATGTTGGTTAGTAAATTGTTCTTACAGATTGCTAGAAAAAGCAGGTGGGTTTGTGGCTGTTGAGCACAAATACCTGTATTTGCAGTGCTGCCTCTTACGCTAGAGTGTACAAACCATGTCAGACAGAAAGCATCAGACCCCCAAAAGCTTATGGTTTGGGTTTTTTTCAAAATTGTATTGGTTAGTCTAATAAAAGATACTGGTTTATTTCTTCCTATAAACCTTCTACTACATTACTATCACTTGCCTGAACTCTGCTTGTCTGTTTTTCCACAGTCTCAGTCTCAGCTTCTGTATACACTAGAAGCAATGTGAAGAAGCACTCTCAAGCATCCTGAAGTTCTATTTAACAAAGGTTTTGTTTGTGAATGTTTTCTTAGAACATTACTCATTGGGCTTTTTTGTAAGACATCAAAACTCAAACGTTAAATTCTGAGTAATTTGTCATTTCAATAATTTTGAAATTTGAAATAATGCCCTTTTGGAATTTACAGGGCATTAGCATACTCAACTTGTTATATTACATTTCTTAAGTAGCAGCCCCAAATAGGATCTTATATTCTTTTTTTTATGTGGAAAGACTAAACTAAATGTCCAGAAAGGGAGTTACCACAGCGTCAAATTGCAAACCCCTAAGTAGATGGCCTGATATCAACAAGGCTTGTATTTCTGGGTTTGTTACCCAGAGGCATCCATATGCTAAGGCAAGGTCTATGTGCATTTTCAGTGGGATCAATAGTTATCTTCAATATTCCAGCAGGATATCTAGCAGTTCAATCAAAATAAAAGAATTTTAAATTACTCTTTTACTTAAAAAGAGGGGAAAATAAACCACAATCTGTTTAACAAACTTGCAGTTCTTATGTAAGATATTTTTTCAAAATATCAAAAAGGTATCTCCAGCATTTAATATTTTATGGTCTTACGTAATTACAAACTAATTGTGGAAGAGAGCTCTTCCTTATTCTGCAAATAATTGATTTTCAGTTGCAGAGGATAACCCACAGTTTGTTCATCTGAGTGCAATGGAACACTTTAGCTGTGTATCAAGACCATTAAAAACATATTAATATTTTATCTCATTACTCCATCCCAATAATGAGCTCTCATCTGGTAACAAAGAAGTTTGACTTCTCTTGCCATCTAAATTAACCTTCAGTTCCTTGAAAGATCAAAAAAGTACAAACTTTAAAAATATTTTCCATGTCTTAGATGATGGCATTCAGCCTGATGGACCCAATTTGTGGTCTGAATTTTATAGACATTTACAGTATTTAGTTTGCATCTTTCTTTATTGTAAATGCTTTTATAAGCTGAAGAGAATCCATACACTACACTGAAAAATCAAAGCCATATTTGTTCTTAAAGGAGGAAATAATGTAGGAAAATGAGATTTGTTTCAGAATTCCAAACGGTTATCATAATAAAATAACCTTAACTATAGGCACGGTTAAGTTACAAAAGCTAGGATATCATGTGACGTCAAAGTATGTGTTATCTTATTGAATATAGGACACACTTTTGCTACAGAGGATTTAAAATGAAATTGGATAAATTATCTTCACTGGTCTTCCTTTAAACCAAAGGAATCAAAAGTCATTTTAACTACAATTAAACAAAAAATCTGGATGCAAATGACACAAACAGATTTTTGTCCTATTGTCTTTTGTTCTACTGAGTCATACAATAGAAAATGTTATGATGAACCACTCACAACGTCATAGTGACAGGTAAATGGAAAACCACATACAAGAGGGAATGAATAGAAAACATTTACATTGCTAGTGAGTCATTGCTATGACTAAGAGAAGTAAATACCTATTGATAGCCTAGTAATCTCAATTTCTCTACTACCACGGCAATGACTCATTAATGAGACTAATACCGGAGATATAGTTCAGAGCCCAACACTCAACACTCTTCTTGGCTCTATAGTTACGTGCAAAACCATGCTAGATCCTGGCACTTAATTCTAGATTTCAAACACCATGATAATAAAATGCAAAACTGTTACAAAGATGAAAGCTTATCTTTTGTAAGCAAGACCTTCAGTATGGTAAAAGTCACCCCAGACTGACTGTTGTCTCTGCATTGCAATGCAACTAGACTGCTGTTAGCTCACGCTCAGGTTTTCACCAGCCCCTTATTGCTCCTTTTCATTCTCACTTCTCCAAAGTCACTGGTTCTGTTTTCCACAGTTTTTCTTCTTTCCCTTAAAAGCAACATATTTTCTGTTTGGACGTGTGTTGCCTTCTGCTTTGCCTGCTGCCAAGCCGCTGACTCCAGCTGTCTCAAACCCTGCAGCCCTACTTGTCCCTGTGGGATGACAGCAAGGCGTGACCATCACCAAGGGACAGACCAGATGTGAACCAGAAATTCTCCACTCAAGTAGTTCCTTTTCAGGGTAGCCTACAGGCAAAATTTAACACTGCTCTTGAAGCGTGGGTCTGTGTTCCAGAGGCACTAACATGTGCCCTGGGCCAGCTCCCTCTGTCCCATTAGTAGAGATCCCTGTCCCCTAGGAAAGCTGCTGAGACCTCTAGCTCTTACAGGGGGAGGCTACAAGGAGGCAAAGATGTAAGAAATGTTTTTCCTAATTTCTGTGACTAATGTAACAGTTTACAAGCAATTTCTTTTGTAAATCTCTGTGGCTTGATGAGCAAACCTGCACAGTAAGAAGAGCAACTGTGGTGGAGGTGGAAAGTCACACTCATTTTGTGCATATGCATTTGAATGAAGTGGTAAACACTTGTCTGAATCACCACCACTCAGATGTCATCTTTCTCTCCCTATTTTCAGCTTGAGGGGGAGGAGACCTGCCAGAACAGAAACCCGGAGGTGCTGAGCTCCAGTCAACTGCTGTCACGCTGTTTAACACAGGCATTATGGCTATTTCTGCTAACAGCTCAACCCATCACAATGTTACACAAGTAAGATCTTTCCAGGGATGATGTATTTGGGCTTTTCTTCTTTAAATACCTCAAGATTACAATTCTCCATGTGTATCTGAAGTGGTACATGATATATGCTCTTTGCTAGTGCCTTAAGCATCACTGAGGCCAGAGGAAACTACTGTTCTGACTTGGTGCGTGACTGAGCTGCGCTCATGCGCTCCCATCTTTATGCCTCTCGTTTTCACACAAGATGCTCCTTCTTGTAGTGTTTCTCCCTTACTCCGTTAGGAAAAAGAGAATAGTAAATAATTGCCGTTATAAGTTGGGTTTAATTACTTCTGAGGTTTTTTTAGTGTTCAAATACTTCTGAGTACAGATTTTCAACGTGTTGTCCTTGTTCCACTGGTTGGCTTCCACTGAACTTGAAAGTGTCACTGGGAATTAATTACCGTTAAGGCCAAACTAGACTTTATAACACCACCCAAAAAGTGTTCACACGTCTTCAAGCCTGGCTGGCATAGAAAGTAATCCCATGAGGAAGTACTCCTAAAAACCATGATGACTGAAAAGGATGTAGGGCTTTTTGCACGGTATAAAAGGATACCTGTTAGTGAGAAGACTATTACCTCTGCCAAACAAAGGGAAATCCAGATATCCTCCTGTACTATATAGCTACCTTTTGTAAATGTTATTTATAAAAAAATGCAACTTCAGATAATTCCTAAAGCAGTAAATTAATTCTGAAGTTATGTGCACTGTAATAGGTCTTCAGCAACTCCGTATTAGCACTGAGATCTCCTATTTCACTCTTGCAGCCATTTTAGGCCCCAGAATTAGTTTTGCTTCCCACAAATAATCCTTGTCAGAGTAGGTTTTAGTTATGCCATTGGCACAAGAACCTCTGAGTGGGGCCTCTTGGACACAGGCACTTCGTCTCCCCTCTCATCTATACATACATAGCAGTAGAGATTGTTCCGAATTTTCAAAGCAATTTGAAATAGAAGCAAGGAGCATTTTGTTCCAGTTCATTGCTTATACATAGCTTTTTAAACAGCACATTTCAAAACGCCTCTTCTTATTTCAGAGCAAGGAGAAACTGGGCTTGATGTCTCTGGGAACTGATTATCACAGCACTTGGAACAAGTGTCTTTTGAAGTACTGATACGGAGCAAGCAAACTGAACACTCAAGGGTATTTTCGATAGAGAAAAGAGTGAGTCCTAATTAGTTTATAACGTAATACAGGCTGTGTTTTCCCAGCCATACTAAAAAAGAAAGAAGAGTTTTTGAGAAGAGGGAGCCCAATAGCTCTCTAAAGTAAGTGTGTTGAGAAGCACATATTTGTAGTGACAGGTAGGTCAGCTACCTGAGGAAGGCTGCAAGGACCACTTCACTTGATACCTACTAGCCTCCCTCCTCCACACAGCACTCAGAAAACAGACAGACTCAGCCCCAGACCAGCCAGGTAACACCCTATTCAATTTACGCTTTACAAAAATCCATTAGCAACAAGTTAGTAACTGGACATAAGGCCATTCCTGAATAAATGGAAATGCATTTTCAGTTTCTTATGCATCTCCTTTTTCCTACCATTAAGGTACATGAAGGCTTTAAAAGGAAGTTTAGATTATTTGGTATAATTTATATACTACTTTGAAAATATTTCTACCATAAGTAGCTACTTTTATGCATAGGTAGGTTAAGAAGGAACCTTCTCACAAGCTCCCGAGACTGATTACCGTCCCTGGGCCAACTTTTTAAGTACAGTTTTAACATTTGTGTCAAAAAACCCCTGCATATACAACAGAATGTGCTCCAGATCAGTAGCATACTGCTAAGAGTATTTGAACGTTATTTAAAATGGCAGCTTGAGATTTTTATTGAAATTATCTGAATTTCATTGAAATTAACTGAAATTTTATTCTAGTGGGCATCATCTAATTAGGTAGTGTGGATAGGCAAAGTTCCATAATCCAAAGTTATCATAATCCATATAAAAGCAGTTTATTCAAAAGGAAGATGACAACAGAGGAAAAATGAGCCACACGATGAAAATGGACCTTTTTAATGACTTCAGAGCTGAGGCATTACCAGATATAGAAAACGGGTAGGCAGGCCCAGGAAGAACAGACTCAGGAGGAGCCACAACAAGCCCTTGGAGAACAGATATGCAAATGTTTCAAGGCAACACATCTCCAGTGTTTACATCACTAGCAGGCTATCTCCTACATATTCAAAGCACATAGCAGAAATGTTATGACCTATCAGGAACGGTAATCACTTGGTTATATATTCTGCATTACATTGAGGTGGTCTTTTGAGTATTTAAGCAATCTGTAGAATGAAACTGCCATCTTTTTAGCACTGTATGTTTTCTAGACAAATTTCTCCATGTCCTCAGTTCACTTTTGATGTAATTGATCTGGCCTTGCTTAGTTTATATTTTACCCTTTTTTGTTGTTTTTTTTTTTTAACAAAACGAGCAGGAAAAGCAAGAGAGACTGAAAGATTTGCCATTTCATTAGGCAATGTTTATTATGCACTAGGAGGTGCTGGTTTGTTATAGCAGTAACGAAGTTGCTCATATTCTGTGGAGTATTGCTTAAAATGCCATTTGCTAAAGCTAGCACTATAAAGAGAGGGTAGCACAGATGGTCCTGCATCCCTTCAGATCCCTGAGCTATGCAGCACTGAACAGGTCTCCAATTCACATGCAGATCTTGCCTCTGGAAGGGTCACCCCATTTTGGTCATTTGAGCTATTATAGGATTTTCTTGAAACAAAACAACTCTGTTCATCATTTCTACCATCAAGCAGAAAGGATGTTCACAGGAGAACTTCTTGCTGCACTTTCAGATAAAGGCAAGGACACGCAGGTGGCATAGCTGCTGGCACCAAGCGGCAGCTGTCAGCAGGCTCCTGTTACCGTTACCTGGCCAAGTTTACCCTGCAGCCAGTGGGTAAGCGCAGCACCACACAGGGACAGCACAGTGCTGCACAGGCCTGGGCATATTCAGGTTAACCGTTATGCGGGTCTCCAGCTCCACGTTGTCTAACAGTCTTCTGGTCTGGATAATTACAGGTAACTATTAGAAATGCTACGCAGATTAAAAGTTTTGCATGAATCACTAACTTTGCACTCCCTTATAAGCATTATTCAGAAATATCTCAAGCGTACAGTCAGGTCACCACTAGTACTTGACTTTGGAATTGCTTTCCAGCATTATTCTACAATTTGTAAACCTTACTATACATCTTTTATTTCCTCTCCTTACTCAAGCTTAACTTGTGCTATTTGTAAGAGGGGAAGGAGAACAGCAAGATCCAAGCATTGGTTCTCTCTGGCTTAAGCATCAGAGGCAGCCTAGGTAATGAAAAATTTGCTGTCAAATGAATTTGATGATCATCAAATGTGATGCTTAATACCTGAGTGAGAGCAGTCATGCTACACAGATCCAATTAGGTTTACTCAGCTCTGATGCACATGCTGAAAAAATGAGATTGTAAGGGAGTTCTGGAGATCACCTTATCGACACAGTCCCAACCCCGACCCCCCAGTTCTAATGCACTGGGTTCAGATTGAGCTTCTAGATCTTACGTCTAGGAAAGCAGTTTTTGCAGAAGCAATTTATTCTGTGACCACCTAGTAATGCAGGGCTTTTTTTCTCTGGAGAAGATCATGTTATCAATTGCCAGAGACCCTATATAGACTACATGAACCACTGGCTAATTGAACGCACCAGTCCTTATGACTCTTGAAGGGGAATTCTGTTTACCCGAATATCAGCTGCACTCACACGTGCAGATTTGTATTTCTGGAGATGTAAAAATATTTCTAAGTAGCTGTTTGGAACTTACTCTGGACGTCTTCATTAAACATGTGAACATCTAGTCTGAAACCAAAAGAGCTCATGATGTCAACTTTTTGAGGTAGGTATTTTGCTCACGCATTTAGTTCTGACATTTCCACCTTCTTAGATCTTTCCTGTTAGGCCATTTCCATTCAGTCATACATTTGTTCGCTCTTATGACCGTTTTTATTAACCATTAAGGCCAATTCTTTCCAGTCTACAGCTGAGAAATTCCGATTAAAACCCATTATTACTTCAGATGACCTATCAATTTCTAAAACAGACTTTTGTGTCTCCTACATTATAGTCCATCTCAATCCTTGGGAATTTTTAATTTGCATTTCTTATGACGCTGAAATACAGAGAAAGCATGTCCATGAATTGTTCATTGAGAACTCTTTTTAGAGCACGTTAATATAGAATCCTGCGAGATCTATTAACAGAATTCCCTCCAATGTCATGTTAAAGTCTTTCTGATGCACTTTCATTCATGTTGTCTCATTTATGTCTCCCTGACGATTGTTTTTCTTGGTTGACAAACCTAAGTGATTTTGTGCTACCATCAAATCTTGCCACCTGCCAGCTCATCTCAGCACTTCTGTAGTCTGGGATGGAGGCTGTTAACCAGTGTTATCTTTTTGGCATGAAAACTTGAGTATTTATCCCTGCCTCCATTTTCTTGTAGTCAGTTTCTGCTCTGTGGCAATACCTTCATTTTGTTCACACAGACTATGCTGGGAACACCACTGGGTTTACACACAATTTTACAACCCAAATAAAGGACTCCATAGATCAAACCAGCATATTTTCCCCTTTATGGCAGCAAGTCAAACTGCACCATAACACCATCTTGTAAGAATGCTTTTACTAGTATCAAAAAGGAAAACCAACCAAGCACACACACCCCCTGTGGATGGCTATACCAGCAACAGCATGTTGCATGCCATAACAGCAAGACCCACCACTTGAAAGTGACAGGAAAACTAACACTCTGACCAGCACCCACACCAGGATGTCTGCAGCATGGAAGAGCCACATGCGATGACAACTCTAACCAGCACAACTATCACCACCACGTGCTGAAGTACAGCCTCAGCCAAAATGTTATCTGAATAGTTGATGGAAAATTTGAACTGTCAGGTTCAACTGTAAGCTGCAGCTGTTTTTCTCCCCCAAATGTAACTGTATCACCACACAAGTGCTTTCCACTTAAAAGGGATACCTACAGAAATGGAATATAAAGTGAATGGTCAGAAGCCCATTACCACCAACTTCTCTCAAGAGATTAGTCTGAGAGCACAGACTGACCCCTTGGCCAGGCATCCCAGCTAGGAAGACTCACCTGCATCCTCAGCTTTAAGTGTGTGACTGCTGCAAGTCGGTACAACTGGGCAGCTGTGATATGTCAAACTAGAGAGCTCTGTACTTTAGGTCAACCTTAACATGCATTTTCCATACAAAGAAAAAACTCTAAAAGTCATTTTAATATAAAATGTTTTTATTGTTTTTGAAAACATTTAAAAAACAATTTTTGAGCACTTTCAATAAAAAAAATAACTGAAATGCTACTGCAATATTCAACTACTGTAGTTTCAGCAGTACAACAGACAACAAAACACTGGGGAAAAGGGGAGAAACTGGATTTCCTGCACTAAATGAAAACGTGGAACAGGGATTTTTCTTTCTTTACGGTGCAGTAAATAAAGCACAGTATAGTACAAGACTATTATATGAACCTCAGATGCACTGCACAAGAAACGCTTTCCTTCTTTTCAGTTCAGAAGTCAGTGCTTATTGCAATTATTTGCAAATTATTTACTTCATGAATTCTTATCATGATAAAATGATGCAAAAATGTTTTTTCAACACCAGAACAATAAAAAATAATCCAAGAAAGGAACATATTCAACAATAACTAAGCTGAATTAGTCAACATAAAAAAAGTAAATAACTTGTGAATAACTATGCTCACCTGGTTAACACTGAACCAGTTTCAATACAGCAAAAGAATAAAAAAAATAAGTGGTTACAGGAATATATCTAGTACTGTACAAGATTAAGTCATTAACACTCATGCACGTTTTGTGATCATGTATTAACATGGTGAAGCAAACTAAACTTAATTTTTCCTGCTGTAATATTCTCATGTAAGAGAATAAGAAATAGAAATATCTCATTGAGATCAATGCACATTGCTACATAAGACAATTTCACCTGTCACTTTTAATGACATTTTGCCTTTATAATAATGAAACACATTAAAAAGGTTTTTTTATTTGCTTTTTTTAATTATTTTTTTTAAATCTGTGGGCCGTATTTGTTGCATTTATCCTAAGGAATGTGCCTGCCACAGGTTCAACAGAATTTTAGTGCAATATATGAACCCAGAAAGTTTGCTGGACTAACCAACCAACCCAATTTAAAGTGTTGGCAATACTGTACACAGGGTACAAATTCACTAGTTCGTATAGTTTAGCAAAAACTGCTATCAAAATAATTTATTTCTCATGTTAGTAGGAAGCCAATAATGTAAACAAGGGGTCAGAATTGTCTCAAATTCTTTGTTTTGGAGTATCTGACACAGACAGGCTTCCATTTGTTAGAATCACAGAATTTTCCTTTGGGTATTGCATACTTTGGTGTGCAGTAGTGCTCTGTCTCAATGTATTGTAAAGAACTAACTCGCACTAAGTACAGGGACCTAACATTATTAACTCTAACACCAATACAAACACACCTCTAAAATAATACATACCAATGTACAAAGCTGTGCCTGTGCCTTGGATTTTACTTGAAACCGATCCTTATTGAATTTAACGCTCCTTAAATGTACATTTGCTTTAAAACCACTGATTATACAATATTTCCCCTAATTAAGCCATGTTAGGCCCAATGTAATGCCTGTATTTAAAAATAATTTTCAACACCTTTGGTGATGGCTGCATAATTTAGAATACATCAGCTTTAACTCTACTCTTGCTTTTCTGAGAAATGTTCTTAAAAAACTAGTAGAGTCAGGCAAAAGCTTATTTCCCCCAAGCCCACCTCAGCCTCATCATTAACAACCTGGAGGCGAGGCCAGCACATCATGCGAGCGCATGGACTGCTGCAGCGTGCATGCGGCTTCTCCCTGCAGCACCAGTGCTTGTGTCCTTCCCCATCACTCCATCAGAAGCTAAGTATCACCTATTCACAGTAGTGCTGGCACTTCACACAGGGTCAGAGGAGGGAACCAAAAAAAAAAACCAACAAAACCCACACACAGAATGGTGCTGAGTGTCTCTCAGACCCAGTGAAGTCAACAAAAGGATGTTCAGCACATCTCTGGCAAAAGGCCACAGGCAGGTACAGAACTCAAGCCCTGTCTTCAGCAACTTTAGTCTACAAAAAAAATGGTTCAAGCCTTACCGACAGACACCTGGCAAGATAACAAGCAGAAGGCTACCGTGCACTTTTTAGTCTCCTCCCAATTTTAACAAAACTTAAAAGGGTCACTTGGTCTTAAATAAAGCAAACCACACTATTGCACATCCATGTGCTTCAAGGAGGGATCTGAACTCTCCAATTTGGTTCCTGACACAGCGGCAAAACTTCTGATGCAAGCACAGTGAAATCAGGCCCCCCTAAGGTGCTATAGCTTGGCACAACTGTTTATCCCCGCAGAGGAGGCCACAAACTGGTGATGAACTGGGGCAAGAGGAAAAGAAGTCGTGGTACATCAGCACCTCGAGTGCCAATGCAGCAGCATAAGTTGAATCAGCACTGCCCAAGAAATTGACCAGTACTGGGATCTCAATTCATCAGCAAAAACGGAAGAAACAGAGGACCATCAAGACACTTAAACAAAAAAACCCACTAATCACTCAAAAAATCTGAGTATTTTCTCCTTAAGTAAATCTAGGGGGGGGGTTATCGGGCCTGTGCCTCCCCCTTCATAAATTCCTGACCCCACAAAGAAGTAATGCAAGAAAGGAAAATGTTTTCTGCTCTGTTTTCCATTTTGTGAGTGTCAGTTCACAGGCGAAATAATCAAACCTTTCCAGCATCAGGGTCACAGCTGGTTAGTACTTCTGTCTTTTGACCATTAGAGGAATCCATGCCATGCTGATAAAACAAAAGGTCTTTTTTTGGTTCAAGCCAACTAGTGAGGCAGAAATCTCATTTTCCAGAGGGGCAGCTAAGAACTTCTAAAAAAAAATATAAAATAATCAGATTCATCAGTCCTGTCAAATCACTTATGAAAATGGAATTAATGCTTCTAAAACAGTAAGTACTTTTAAAAGAAGTTTTACCAAAAGAAAGATCACATCTTACTGTGTATCTGTAAAGTGCCTGGCAGTATTATGGCTCTATATGAAATATTTTTAGATCAACCACATTTTCTAATATTGTAATCATCTTTTGTTTGAGAGAGCGCAAGCAAGAAAGACAGCAAGGCTCAACCTACTGAAATACAGAGAAAAGAACATCTTCCTACACCCTCCATGTGGTTAGGAAAGAGCAAACTTAAAAAATGAATCTTTAAAAATAGTTTTTAATGAGCTCCAGTAGCCCTTTTATTTAAAAAAAAAAAAAGAGGGAAAATATATGTTCCTTCTCTAGCATTGATAAATAATTAAACAGTACCTATCACTTTAAAATAGGGTGTTATGCCTACATTAAATCTCAGTGCTCACAATCTTTTCGCATGAATTTTACCTAATATAAAAACATTTAAGTGAGAACTAAAATATCAAGTATGTCATGAATATTAATGGATAAAATAACTACATAGATTTATTTCTCTTAAATAAAAAATTTAGTGCATCTTTCTTATTCCTTGATCATTCCTGTTAGGTTTTTCCTATCTCTGCATTTTACTAGAGATGCCGATGGCACCCGTGCTACAGAGATTTCCCACAGTTCACCACTGCGCAGTGCTCAAGGCAGCTAGCTACACAATGATCGGGCACCTGCGTGTCACCGGGTTCACCTCTCCCCACTCCCCAGCACCTACCTGTCTGCAGGCACCCTGTATTTCAGACCTGAACAACAGAGGCCCATGAAGGATCACCTACTAAGAAGTAACAAGCAATACAAAGTACGGAAAGCCTACTAATGAGCCTGACTTAACACCCTCCCAAAGCCTCAGCCATAGCTGTCTGGCTGGCTATTATATAAACCACAGCATTGCTGGCTGGCTATTAACCACTTCTTTATTTGCTACAGTAAGAAATGTTGAATGGGAAACGCTATAAAATTCAAATTTTAATACTGGCTCTTTGATAGCCCATCACCTTCAGAGATTTGTTTAAAATTGGTAAGACTGCTTTTTCCCTGCTGAAGAATGAGCAACAGGTACAGCAAACTTTTTTAAAAATGCCACAATACATAGCAAGTGTTTCTGCTGCGGGAGGCACTTCCATTAAGACAAATACAATACGTCTGTCTTTTAGATACAGTGTGCTACATACATATTATAAAACAAGATTAACCCAACATTTCAACAGCAGGATGATCCTTACTCTCCATCCACTCAAAACCTGACGTAGTCATTGAGTTAATGGATTCATTGCAGATTTGTTGAAACAAGGGGTCATTTTTTAATTCCTCCAGTGTAGCATCATCGTCTTGTCCCTGCTGACGACCTGGATCAAACAGTAGATTTGTATCTAAAGTGTTCAGATCATTAATGCTGCCTGAGAGCTCGGAAGACAACCTGATGTCGCTGGAAAAGACAGATGCAACGTTATTAAGATCTGATGCCACCTGATTCACCAGCTGCTGGTTTGTTGGCAGACTGTCCTCCCCTAAAAGGTCTTTTACAGTGCTGCTAAAATCTAACTGCTGCTCTCCGATGACTGACTGTGCTTGGTTATCTCCAGAAGAAAAACTGATCTGATCGGTGCTGCTGTTTTTTGTGAGGTAATTTGGTGTTTGGAATTCATAAACTGAAGTGCTGGAATTGATCATATTTTGCGGGTTGGCACTAGGAAAAGCCGCGGATGTCTCTAAAATCTGAGTGAGGTTCATCCTGGCTGTGTAATTTGAGGGCATGTTGTTCATTCCCAAACCTCTCACTGCATCATCACTATCAGAATCAAGTTTGTTTAACAACACATTAGTTATTTTTTTAGTGTTTGTTTGTTTCTGAAGAGATGGGAAGGCCGTCTGCATCATCACAGTCAATGGGACTGACTGGCTTCTTTGCGCTATGTTATTGGCACTGGTGTCTGCATGGATATTAGCAAATACATTGTGAACTTCAGGAGTCACCGGACTTCCAAAAGGTGTCAGGTTGGAGCGTGGTATATTTGAAACTGGGTAAACAGTGCTTCCACTGAGATTGCGCTGGCGATGGACAGCAGGGCTCACACTCCGGCATCTCAGACTGTTGTTGAGAGAGGAACCGGTTCCTTTGTTGTCCAGAGGAGCAGGAACAGCAAAGCCCTCTTGCTTGGTGGTGCTACTGACAGAGGCTGCCTGGTGCTGCACGGGTGACACAGGAGTCACGCGACCAAAGTGAGTATCGTGGTGGCGCGACTGGGACTGGTATGACTGGCCAGGAACGGCAAAAGCGTGAGGTTTCCTGAAGCGGTCTTCCACCAGCTCCTGATAGCTCGTAAGGATGCCGTGATTTGCAACCGAGGAATTACTAACACCACTGTAGCCGTTATTCATCCACTCAAGCTTGGTTTTGTCGGGATGGGTAGCCATAGGCCGCTGCATTGGCTTCACGGGGCTACTCGATATAATGCTGGCATCGTGGTAAGCCATACTGGAGCTGATGGGAGTAAATGCAAATGGGTTTCGGCATTCCACAGGACTCGGAGGGACACTGCTGCTGCAGTTTGAATGTGGTGTGCCGATGGGCGTATGCCGGCTGCTTCCTAGAGCACTGTCTACAGGAGTTGTCTGAGCCAGCCTTGAACAGGGGCTCTCTCGAGACATGTTCTGAGATCCAGCGATCATTTCAGAGGTGGGTGTTGGAGTCGGGGTGGGGGTGGGAGTCGGGGTGGGGGTGGGAGTGGGAGTGTGAATTGGAGTGCTGTTGTTATGGATCGAATGGTAAAAGTGCACGCTGCTTGGATGAGATGACACAGGAGCTCCTTGAGCTGCCGTCTGACTCTGAAGTGCCATTCCTAGAGAACCACCATAAGGATGGGAATTATTCATGGACATTTGCTCCTCCATGAGCACCAGCTCCTCCACAATGCTGTCCTGGGTAAGGTCATCATCAAAGGAAAAGAAGTTTTCGTTCGACTGAGGGACTGTGTGTTCAAACTCTTTCAGTTCAGACTGCAGAGGTAACTGATTTGAAGACTGTGCTTGTATTTGACCCAAGGAGGACTCCTGGATCTGGCTCTGTAACTGCTGGGCGTATGCATCCTGCTGTATACCTTCACAGTGCACTGGCTCCCAGGCCGATTCCTGCAAGTCACCAGAGCCAGAGTGCCCTGCAATAGTCATAACACTGATATCTTGCTGCTGTTCACAATTCACAGATGCGAAGTCAGAGGTTTTGGTGATATGGTGCCATGTATTTGGGTTAAAGCTGCCATCGGATGTTGAATCGTTTTCTATGATAAACAAGTTTCCTTCCAATTTTACTTTTATATCTGGAGATGATGCTGATGCAAGCTGTTGTCCTAAAGTAGAATCACTGGTATTTAAAGAGGTGCTCAAAGAAAGGTCTGTTGTTAAGTTTGCTGCAGCTGTAGAGGGTACAGGTACCTTCACAGGTACTGTGCTGGGAACTTGAGCAAGTGTTGCCGTATTGTCACTGTTAGTTAACGATCCAACCTTCGGAGACTTCTTAACACCGTTTGCTTTTTGACCCTCTGTGGCATTACCAGCTGAAAGCTGCTCCACCAGAGATTTCTTTACAGGTGGTACCTGGGAATCCTGAAGCATAGAAGGTTGTCGCTTTCTTGGACTTTTAGTGCATGTTTTGTCTTTAATTGTAGACTCACCAGTAGGAGGTGAACCAATGCTGGTGCTGGACAAGTTCTGACTGGCAACTGAGAGCTTTAGAGTGTTTTGATTATTGCCTGCTGAAGAAACTGGTGTGATCTCATTAGATTGTGTTTTATATTTGGTCCCTGCTTCTTCAGCTCCCTGATCACAGCCCTTACCTGGTTTTGCCTCCAGAACATCATCAGCTGAAACCTTCAAGGTTGCAACCTCAAAATTAATTAGTTGAGCAGGAGGCAGGTCAGGGGTTGCCTTTATGGATTTCGACACATCAGAGCTCTCTTGGCCCTGTACTGAGTTCTCATCCAGCAGTGCTTCTGGTTCCATTTTGATCTTGACTGCAGGCGTAGCTACAACAGTGCTAGGCTTGGATCCCGGAGACTGAAGTGAAACAACAGATCCATTTTTGATCTGTGGACCAGTCCTCCCTTCTTCCACTGCTCCTGCACTACTGCTAACTGAAGGCGTCTGTTTGACGGGCACATTACTGCTGCTTGGGGCAAGGGATATTGCTGTCATTTTCACCACATTTAAGGAATTCACATGTGGAGCTGGCACAACAGTCTTGATAGGGCTACTGGTAAACAGCACCGTCGTGGGAGAGCGGATGGTGAGAGCACTGGTGTTTGCTGGCTTCGGTAAGATCTGCGGGTAGCGATGTCGGGCAGAGCGGTCACCAACTGGGCTGGCAGGAACGTTCTGGGGAGTCTTTGGTGGCTGCTTGACTGATTGCATGTGCTGAGTGACCACCTGAACATTGAGCGGCAGGACCTTGCTATCAGATGATCCCATAGGACTTGGAGACGTCACCAACTGCCTGGTCCTTGGCACCTGTAGAGAGAGTGAGAAACAAAAGGTGTGGCAATGAAGGAAGAAAGTCGCTAAAGCCCACAGCCCACCTCATTCCCAAACATGTCAAAGGTGAAGGACACCACAGCTGAATACACCAAATCTAGTGAATGTCAGTTTGAAAAAAAGCAAGCTCTTCAACTACACACAAGAAAATTTATATTTGTCTGCCTAAGGATTGGTACGCAGGTATGTGGCCTCAGTTTTTAAGGCATGAGGCACCGGTCTACACACTAGTCTGCTCTTCTGCTGATGGAAAGGGTCATTCTCATACAATCCTTCACCACACAGAACAAAAAGACAGACATACAAAGATTAAAGAGGAGAGCATGTGTTCAAACAGTCCTCATTGTTACGGTTTCAAAAGCCAGTGAAATACAAACCCACTATCAGGCAGAAAAATCGGCTTACCTATTGAAATTAACAACACAGCTAACATCTTAAAAACAAATAACCTCCCCCGCCTCCCCCAGCCCAGTTCTGTATGGCTGAAAGACAAAGATGTTCCATACTACTGACACTCACGCAAAAATAAAATTGTTGCTGTCACTAAATGCGTTGGGCCAATGAAAGGCAATTTAGATTCCACGTCAGGGGCTCAGTGACCCACATGACTGGTGGCAGCTCTCTCGTCTGGTTAAACTTCATCTCAAGGGCAATTATTCCCATGTATAACCTTAATTGCTGCTAGCTGAAATCTACTGTCAACAACTTCAAAGACCTACTTGGCCTATGCTATGTGATCAGAAATCTGCTGCCTCTGTATCGATCTTGAAACTCGTGTGGTAAAACAGTCACTGGAACAGAAAAGCATCGAGGGACCCAAGCCTTTGAGCGGAACCAGTTTCTCTATCCCACTGACACCACTGCAATGTACAACCCTTTTGTAAGGTGGTTTCTCTAGAGAACTGCTGGAGAGCATTACCGGTATTGGGCTGGGGACAGCTGCCACAACAATGCCAATAGGCGGAGGAGACAGAATTGCAGGACTTCCATTAGATATACTGGTCACACCATTGGTTGCAGAGCCTTCCGTCTTCTTTGCTGGAGACTCTCCTGGCAAAGGAGACTGCAGTTTCTGTTCTTGCTGCTTCTTCTGGATCTTACGCTGCAGCTGCTGCTTGGCATCAACAGGAGATGGCAGAGTTTTCACTTGCGGTTGAAAGGAATTACTTTCAGCAGTAGGTATAAAAGCTGAGGGCTGGGGGATCCCTTTTATTCCTGAATACAAAAGAAGAATGAATTGTAACCACACATACCTGGTCTGCTGTAGTGCCACTCTGTATCTAACCGCACAGAACACAGGGCAGGCATCTCAACAACCAGCCTGGGAATACCTCCTCCACAAGGTGCTTCCCATCCAAATTGCTCCAACCCATTCATGCTCAAACCTATGCAGTGTTTCCGTTTATTTCCACATTTGTGGCAAAACCTCTCTCTGTTAGACGAGTTGGGCATTAGCTGCTAAAACCACTACGAACTGGCATCTTGTTTCTAGTAATCCCAAACGGCCACTTTTGTGTCAGCAACATCGAAAAAACGATGCATTTCCTTTAACTGACAGCAGAGGGCAGCATATATGCTTTAGAGGAGGCTTTACAATTGTTTTTGTTTTGTTATCAGTGTCTAAGGCAGCTTCACAAATGAAAAATCTTTCCAGAAAGCTGTGGGTCTGTGTCACAGAGGAGCAGCTCTGAGCAGATGATATTATGCCAAGGCATTAAACACAATGCATCTAATATCAGAATGGATCACAAGCTGTGTGTGATCAGGGATAATGGTGAAAGCAGGGCAAGAAAAGTGTCCAGGGGAAAAAAAAGAAAAAAAGAAAAAAGGAAGGAAAAGGGGTGGTGGTGGTGGAAATGGAAATTAGAACGGGAGAACATTTTTTGTAGAGACAATGCCTTTGCTGATCCCAGGCAAGCAAGTGGTGCTTCCAGGGAGAACAACAGGGAATTAGTCTCATCTGTGCAGCTGGTACCTATTTCCCTTACAAAATCGCATCACATTTATAATCTTTTGTTTATTAACAGTCAAAGAGGATTAGCATGCTCTCTCAGTGCCCAATGAACCCTGTTGAACTGCCCCTCTAAAAATGCTTTAACACTGTTTCATTTACACATCGAAGGCTTCATCATTTTTAAAGTAACTCTTAATTGTAAATTAATTGACAACACTTTAGGGCAAGTATTTCAGTTTAGATACCCATTACATGCTTAGGAACTGTGGTCTGGGAGCCTACCCTCTCAGCAGTCGTCTGCATGTACCACAATAGCTTGAACACTACCGCATCTCTGCTTTCACAATTCCTTCTTTACAGAGCAGTGAAATGCCCAAATGTATTGCAATTACTGCAAAACAATTAATCTAGATGAGCTGAATACTGAAGGCAAGTAACATTTATAAGAAAAAAACCCCAATTTTTTCTTTGGAGGGTAAAGGTTTGCTTTTTCCTCAGTTAATGCACAGAGACACTGTAGTTCCTTGTGATATAGAGGAACGGGAATATTTTATTTGTCATTCTAGAAAAAAAAAACCTCTCCCAAAATGACTACTCAAGCCACAGAGGCGTGCACTTGAAATTAACCGCCCTTTTCCATGAAGGAAACCATCTTCTCTTGAAGGAAGTAAGGGGGAGAAGGTTCATCAGTTGAAGAGCTGTGCATACACCTAGTGTTCCTTCTAGCAGCACAGCAAGCAGAACCAGTGAAGCCAAGCAACGATGTGTAAACGAGGAGCACACAGACTGCAAAACCTGCCACTGCCACCTGTCAGTTCCAGGTTGCAATAAAAGGAAGAGCTGGAAGGAGAAAGAACATGATCTAAATGGGATCACCCCAACCTACAGCCCTGACCACCAGTTTCCATTTGAAATCACCTGCGTCAAGTCAAGAGATCTGCCTTGATCTAAACACATTTTGCTTGACAGGCCTGGGCAGAACTCCCCAGAGGGAAGTCTGGGGAGCACGTTGTGCACCTGCACTTCTCATCCTTCGTTTTTTGTAATTTACTCCATCCACAGCCATAGAAAACCCACTTTAAATGATTAAGTGACTGATTTTGAGCATGAAGAGGGAAACAGAACACAAAAATGTACAACCAACCTAGAGACCAAACAGAACAGGAATTCAGTCTGATGTAGCAGAATACAAAATAACCCTTCCTCTTTACCTCAGTCTTTAATGAAGATTTGAAATCCAGTGCAGGAATCTCAGTCACACAACTGCCCCTGGAGAATGCCCCTCAAGCCCTTATTTCTAATGGGATCAACAGCAGCAGCAGTTGACATACTTGTACTACCTGACACTGATCAAACACCTCAGGAGAATCTGCACCTGACACCAGAAATGCCACAAGAAAATCTGCTCTTGAAAGAAAATGAAGACAGACAATTGTTTCTAAATTAGGGCAAGTTATCAGACAGAAACACAGCTACACCAGCAGTCTGTCTACAAACAAGCACAGCACCAGCACCGAATTCCTAATCTAGCAAACAGCACAATTACTCACATGCCCTGAAGTGCTTTAAAAGACCAGGGTCCTCAGTGGAGGAACAGGAGAATCACACATTAAACCGAGACCCAAGCTTATTTTAGCTCTCTTCACCTAGACTACCAGCAAGAAAATTAGTTTGCTGCAACGTGGACTAAAATCACGTAAATGTATGCTCAAATGCTCAGTTGGTGTTTAAAGTATGTCCTGATGTGCTTTCTCAAACCAAGATATTATCAAAAAAAATCCCCTATTACACTGATTCAACACTTATCTCATTACCTGCCGGTGCCCCTGCCATTACTGTTAAAGCTGCCATTGACTTGGTACCGATATAGTGACTTTTTACAAGGAAACGAGCCAATTCCAAGACTGTATCAAAAGGCTGGCTCAGCACTTTCTGCGCCCATTCACAAACCAGCCGGCAGGCTGCAGAGACGACTTCCTCATCAGCACTTTGCAGCTGCCCAGTCGGCTCTGCCCCATCCAACTAAAACAAACAAACAAGGAAAGGTTAATTATGAAGGGTCATTAAGGCATTAAAACAAAAATAGAGAGCAAATGATGATCAGAAACACATAAAAAGTATGTTCGCAGTTTTTCATTAAATTGGGAGAATGAGATCACATCATCAGTATCATTCAAAATTAATGTCTTAACATTAATCTACTGGTTGTTTCCAAAGGCATTATATGGAGCTGATATTTCTGGAAGAAAATTGCAGTGACGATCCTATTATCTAGACCACCACCAACTGATGCTGTCTGCATCCAGAGTCTTGTCAGCTCAGCAGCCACTGTCACCCAGGAACTGCTTCTTTCACTGGGGTTCCTCTTCCCTAGCATTGACTTTTATTTAAAAAAAACAATACAGTAAACCCAAACCAGAATCAGTTAGACAGATATAGCTTGTGGGTAGCAACACTGTGAAACTCTGCTTCACCTCCTCAATTATTGTTTCCTTCATAGCACTGCAATTCGTTCCGAGTATTACAGAAAAACATCAAACTGGTTCAGAATATAAGTATCATAAAGAAAAATCTTAAAAACTACACAGCTCTTCACTTCGTTTTGAAAACTTGGGACAGGAAAACAGCATAATAAATGTTAAGTTGCAGAAAGATATGTAAATACACAAGTATATATCATACCCCATCTCCAGTTTTATGAAAGTCAAGGTTGGGCAGTGTTGGCATATGCACAAAAGCCTTCTTCCTCAGTCCACTGTAGCAATATGTGAACAAGAATTAAGGTCTAAATTGTCTGCCTGTCAGTGGGGGACAGGAGGGAAGGGAAGAAATTCCTGCGATAGCCCTCATAAGCTTTAAAGCAAACTCAACAACTCATAAGCAAACTCAACAACATTAATTCAACAAAAATTAACATCGTCTCTCACAGCCAGCAGAACCAAGAGCCTACAGACTGCTGCCTTCTTGGGCAGGTCATGGGGCTTCTCCATCTACCCAGAGGAGCAAGTGAGGCTGGGCCTAAAGAGTTTTGTTTGATGAACCACTAAACCATGCCAAGTAGTTTCAATTAGTTACTCAATATTTAAATAATGAACATGAATTTGAACTACACTCTCTTCCTAAATCAGGCCCAAAAGAAGACTGAGAATGCATGTGTAAAAGTTAATCACCATTAAAAAATGTGTTTCCAAATTTAGGGTTTACTTTATTATAAGTTGGGTTTCAAATTTAGGTTTTACTTTATTGTGAGTTGTTCTTTTTTGGCTCTTTGACAAGTTTCCTGACATTTTCTTCTCCTAAGGGACTTCCACAAAGTGAAGAAGTTCCCCATGACAAGATAAAGTGACTGATAAGGACATTTCTTCCTAAGATTTCACACAATTTTTGTGTCTCTCCCCACCCATGATAATTCTTCTATAAAAACATGGACACAAATACCCAGACTCGTTCTTACATTGATCTTATCAAATTAGTACATAACAATATACTCCCTCCTTTACTCTTAAGTCACTTGCTTATGGATCTAAAAATCAAACCAGCCTTTTTTCCTCTCCACAGCATTACTCTGGGAGTTCACATACATTGTCTCTTCTCTGTGACACATAAATCCTTTTCAGGATCACTATTTTTTCACATTCTGTAAATATGTCTGTATTTCTCTTTCCTACACCATGGAGTTTGCATTTGCTTGCACTACTTTGGATGGAGCATAATCACAGTAAAATAAATGTAAGGAGGGTAGGTATTAAGGCAAGTGTGAGATAAGGTCACATTTTAATAATTCTGAAATAGCAATTTAGGACTGATAGATACCCCCCTCTAGGTACACTATGACAAGATGCATTTTTTAAAGTTAAGGTTTCTATTAAGTTAACAGTTAAACGGGGTAGTGTTTTTGCACCTCCTCTGGGATGGACTGTTTCCCTAACCCAGGGAAGTGAGCTGATTCCCACTGTGCGCACGGGGAACAAGGCTCTGTAGTCAAGACAGAGACAGCGCTCCCCCACCTGAGCCACTCTTGCCCTCTAACTGCCTTTCCTATCTGAGGAGGTTGGCACCACGCAGTGAAGGAAGCAGTCTCCCTGCTCTGATGGTAGGACAAGGCTCGAATTACGCCTTCCAAGTCTGAAGTCAGCTTTTGTGACGACTTCCCAGTTCCCTTTTCTCTTTCCAGAGTACTAATGGTTGAGAAGAGGCAGTCTTACGAAATACCTGTAAGTACCGCTTACAAAGGATCTTTGGCTTTAAAACTAATTTTTTCATTACTGGTGTGCACAAGTATAATACAAAAGCAAGACACGTTCTGATAAGTCTGAGCTGTACTACCAACAAAATATTGGTTACTGCACATATATAAGGCCAGTTCCTCTATTCCAGTATCTCCCTTTGTACTAAACCATAAAACTTCTTTGATTCCTCGCTGCTGTGACAACCAAGCATTAGAACCTATTTAAGTACTTGTTTCCAAAGTTGTATCTTGCAACCTAACACTACCACAATTAGTAATTTTTAAAAGAGCACTGGGAAAGTGTCTGCATTTTTTATTGAACGTTACTTCTACATTTAGCTGGTAGTTAAGCCATAATGACAGATGTTCTCCAGGCAAGTGCAGAAGTTACCGAGAAGCGTTCTAGCAAAGGATATTTTGATTTGCCTCTTGTGCCTAGACGACGGGCCTTCATATTTGGAAAGACATTTTTCATGATCTTTCCAAAGTCAGCAGCACTTAACGGGTGGTAGCCAAGATTGTCACAATAGCTCCTGCAATGAAGAGAAAAAGTGTGAATGGAATCAAAGTTAATACAAGCGGCCAGCCTGCACGCTAGACTTCATCAAAGGTTTTCAAAAGAAAACACTTATACCCAATCCATATTTAGAACCACATTTAACATTAATGAAGCTATCCACAATGAATTGAATGCATTAAAAATGTATAAACAGAGCTATTAATACCATAGTTTTTGCCTTGTTCTCTACTGAGTTCAAAGGCAAGTCATATGGAGACATAACAAGTAGTGGCATTATCTAGAGCACAGTTAAGATTTACTCCACAACTCAGTTCGCAGCATATGTCTCAATTCACTTATTTTAGGACATAATAAAAGCAGGGACATCGTTCTAGGCAGAAGTATAGCTTGAGTGTGGATAGGCCTGAAGTCCTGCAGGAATATTTCAAAAGCAGTAGCTAAGACATTGATCAGCGTCCAGAGAAAGATTTTGCCTACACAACCTCAATTTGACAAGGCTTAACAGAACTAAATGTAATAAAACATACCTTCCTAGGGAAGCAGCTTCACCTTTATGGGCGTAACATAAACATGTAGTGAGGACTTAAGTCTTCTTACCACTGTACCACTACTGAATGAGGAGAGCTGCTTAGTTACAGCCATCCTTATATTCATTAACAGTCCTAAATTAACAGGGATTTCAACTGCCTCTGCAAATGTCGACCTTCATGTGACTGAGTATACAACCTTATGATATAGGGGAACAGAGCAACAAAAGGTAATTACTTTGCTAAGTTTGTTTATTCTAGTAAAATGAATGCTTATCTCAAAAACAGCAGAAGGAATTTTGTTTCAACATCCAAGACATTTAAAAAGTATCTCTTCGAGACAGAGAAGAAGAAGAAGAAGAATTGATTTCACTGCTAAATGTGAGTGTTCTGGAAAATCACAAACATATGAAAGCAGAGGAGAAAAAAAAAAAATCAAGAACTGCTCTGGAAGGTTCACCTGTGCAGCAAGTGCTTAAGGCTGCACAAAGATATGAATGCCCTATTGCTTTCTGTTCAAAAGCCCTGCAGTATTTCACAGATGTTAATGTGCTAAGGCCCCAAAAGTACAGTTACAGCATTCTCATTCAAGTTTACTAAGGTCAGGGGGTCAGCATCAAATAGCAATGACCTCCTTTCCCCTGGAGAAGTCCTACCAGCAATGTACAAAACCAATCTGCCTCTGAAGAGGTGACTGTACACGGTCCCGTGTGGGCATCATCAGGAGAGCAGAAAAACAGTAAGAAAGTATGTAGGTATCCTCCACCTGGAGAGCACCACCACAAATGTAATGATTTTGACGATGATAAACAGCAAGATTCATGCTATTTGGTTCTGTCCTTTCCCTGCAAAGCTTGTGTACGCCTGCTTTCCCCAGCTACTGGGAGCTCTTGAAACCAGGAGATGCTGCCTACAACCTGGTATAGAGTCAGCCATTAATCTAGGTTTTTATATGGGACACCACGAGGTTTTTATCCAATTTATATATTAACGTCTTTAATTTCAATGCATGTCAGTCACAGAATCTGGATTTGGATATGTCCCTTTGAAGTTATTACAAAGGAATACCTCACCTGCCTCACTGCACCCTCTTAGGAATCAGACATGGCTTTACACGTAACAGATAGATCCCTGTGTGTTTTGTTTTCCCCTTGGCATCTTGTCAGGCTCCAATGGATTTCAACTTTACTCTGAAAATTCCTAACAGGTGGGTCTTTGTCACTTACTGATGCTGATTACAGGACTTTAAGCCTCAACCAGTGTGCAAAGGAGGGCTCTCTGAACGTCTCTACCACAGTCAGCAGTGTTGAGTTTCAGTCAAAGATCATGTCAGCAAAATAAAATTTAAACAATAACCCAGCAAAACAACAGGATTAGGGACCTACCAATCAATCAACTTTAAAGTCAAAGTTACTCTCTCCCTAGGAGAAAATAAATAAATAAAATAAGAAAAAAAAATAATCTGTTCCTCAAGTCTAGCACATCTGTTTCAAGACAATTACTTGCTAGCAGCAAAACACACAGTTACACGGTCCCCTCATATCCATCCTGGCAGCTCCTGCAAGCTTGTGATTTCTGAGCTATTATTATTATCATCATGTAATTTCAGTTTTCAGACAGATCATCCCATATGGCCCCTCCTCCTCCTGGCTCAGCCGAGAACCCTCCGTGTCCATCTGTGGTCTCTCATTGACTTGACAACACATACCAGGAGTCTCTTCCCTGAAGCTCTTCTCTCTGCTACTTGCACTCTTGGCACATTGCTGAGCCCAGGAGCTGTTTTGCTTATTTGAAGGGTGGGTGGGAAATAGATGGGGGGAGGGAAGGTTTACACAGAGACAGGAATGAAAATGAACATGCAGTTGCTTATGTTCCTTTGTACAGAGCTCCCCTACATGATAAGGAGAAAAGGCTTTTTATTTTCCTGTAACGTCCTCAAATCAAATGTACTGAAGATATAAAATACACTGGGAGCATACCTGAATTAAACCACGCACACAAAAAAAACCTAGCCAAAAAGCCAATGAAGACAGGTCAGGCTATGCATCCCAGCCATGGGCAGAAAACCCACTACAAACAGCAAATGATAAAGAATCCACTGCATGGAACGAAACAAAGATCTTGGCTTATCCAATCTAGCAGAACAACTGGTCTCTAAAAATGGGTTAGAGCTAAGAACCTTAGGAAGAGGTAGGTTCTCATTAAGGTGATGAACAACGCTGGCACAGAAATTAGTCCAAAAAAATCAGGTAGGATGGAATCCAGATGGCTGAAAATCATTAGAGAAATGAAATTGCAAGTCAGACTCCCAAAAGCAGTAGCAGAGGTGGGAAACAACTATTTTAAATGGAGTTTGATTGGCTTTTAGAAGGAATACAGGTTGTTGCTTGAGAGAGGACTGGACTTTACAACACAATAGGTCCCATCCTGTTCCTGTCAGGGAGTTTTATTCAAAAACTCTGGTTAAGTGCTATCAAATAAGATTAGTATATGTCTTATTTAACAGACATGGTATTCCTATACCTACTGCCCTCTTCTGTGCTAGCTTCTTCTAACTTGTTGGTTAACATTCTTAACACTTAGCGCACATAATCTATGCATCAGGTGGCATCAAGTAGCCCAGCAGCCAGTAAAGCAAGGATTAATGATTTACAGACTAAAGGAAAGAGATATGGGATGACTCAAAGACCTCCTAATCCACATTAATCGTATCAAGTGAATCTTCAGGGCACCAGACTTAAAAGACTTTCTTTCCTTGTGTCACTGCAGTAGAAGCAAGATAAGAGGAGCCAAGTGTTTACTGAAGGCTCAACAAATAATTTTGTGGGCAAACAGGGATTTTGTCTGCATAAGTACCGCAGGACTGCACTTAAGACTCAAAATCTTAATTCTCTCAACTCAGCTAAACCTACACCCAGTTGCCTCCAGAAGGGTGTTTACTAATAAGAAGACACCCAAGCAAAACCGACTTACAAGAAAATATTGAAAGGATTTGATGGGTAGCAGCATCCACTTTCTGCAGGCTAGATAACACATCAGGCAGCTTCCCATGAGTTCCCACAATATTTTCCAGTCTGTATGTCCCCATAACTCCCAAAGGAAGCTGGCAGAAGAACCATGTGTGCCAACAGAAACACAGCTTCTTACAGCCCAATGTCTTCTGTCAGTGCAAGCAGCAGCGCAGCACCAAGAGAGAACTAGTTATTACCTCCTTTCTGAAATTCAGCTGCAAACTCTCAACCTTCCCAAGTGCTACTGCCTTCTGTCATGATGCATTTTTCATTTATTTTATCCTTTTCAAAAGGGAGATGAATCCATTCACTTTTATCCAGTTACAGACGTGAATTCACAATTAAATAGAAGAGTAAGAAAATATAAAGAGTCACTGTGTTGTATAAACTCAGCAAGAAGAGGCTGCTGAAACATGGAGGAACTGGAAGCACTACCAATACTTGCCAACGGTAGACTTGTGTGGAGTGCAAGCTTCCGTCTTTCCCTCTTCATAGGAAAAACCCCCCACCAAAACACCACATGAAAGGTGATGCAGAAGCCCAGTAGTTTTGGCAAGATTTATTTTGATGAAAATTTCCAGCAGGAATTGAGATGTTGGTATGATGCGGCAGTCTTCTGAAGCCTTGCTGTGGATTTATATGTACAGAGTGCACAAGCTTGCTCACTGTGAGCTCATGCAACATCTATCTTTGCACACAGAGGAGAGAAACGCTACCTTGTTAATATGACAGAAGTGAGTTTTGAGAGGTCTTAACACCCTTAGGTAAAGAAAAATGACGTACCAAAACTAACCCTTATGTATTTATATGCCTGTTACCCACCTCCCACTCGAAGACTACTTTTCCTTTGGTGTGCAAGAATAACTCAGGAAAATATTCAAAGAAACTGAATGTTTTAAAAACAGAACAGATGCTTTCAAAGGAGAACAGATTCCAAACATTTGATATTTTCCTGAATATTTGCTTACCACCCTTATTTTGTTAGGGGAAAAAAATACAATACACAAATACTTGATGCAGCTACATACAAAAGCCATCCAAATTTCACACTCCACAATCTGTAGATGATGATTTTTCTGGGCATCTGCAGCTTGGCACAGCATGGAAGCCAAGCAGATTTGTTGCTGAAGCAGGCCATAAATTATTTAATAAGAAATATATTTAAGAATAACGCTTCCATCTCTCTCCCGCACAGCAGCTGCCGCTGTTGCTGTGTCTGCGCGAGCGGCTGCTGCTCGGGGATTGGCCACCCCGGCACGTCTGTGCCATTGGCTCTATTTCCAGGCTGCGTCATCGCTCCGGTCCATGGCCAGATTTCAGAAATAGGTGTGTGCATGTTTATCAACCCCAGGCAAGCGAATGCCATCATGTTTCAGCTCACTCAGAGTAAAAAAAACTTGACCAGAGAGAGTTAATTAAAAGGAGGTATTTGCAGAAGGCAACCCTGCAATAACAGTTACTGATTGGGGCTGAATCCTGTAGGCACTTAGGAGGTGAAGGGATTCAGCTGGCTGCAAATTACAGTAATCGGTCAGATTATGGAAATATTCATACTAGATCATAAATCTGTTATTCATCTTCAGGCAACTGGGCTAAGGATGATTATTTCCCCCCCCTCCTCCGTGGGGAATGTTCCGCAAATGAATTCAAATCCAACTTCCCATCAGACAGCTCCCTCTCCCTTGCTTCTAATCGCTTTCTTGTTACATGGTAGCTTTGAGACCTGACAACACAGACTCGCAGTGGCCTTGGTTACTGCTTTCATACATATTCAGATATATTGTGCCTCTGTAGAAATCAGGTTTGCTGCAGGAAGGTCCAATATTTATGCATTATTATGGAACGAAAGATGTTATCGGCTAGGTCTTATGTGCAAAATAGCTGCATTTCCAGAAGGCACAATTCCACCCCTAATCCTTGTTAAGGCAGACATACACGTGTGTATATACAAGCAGACCAACATGTACTGTAAGGCAGTAATTGGTGCTTTTTACCTGTGCCGCTTTGCCCACAAAACAAAAACCAATATTCATACAGATATTTACTTGTTAAGAAATACTTGCACTTTTCCTTCAGCATATGTAATGCACAATTTAAACATCACAGTCTTATCTCCAGCAGCAGAATACAATTCCCCTCACTGTAGCTAGTACGTTCCCAGGTATGTTAGTACGTAGGGCCTTTTTCTGCTCTGTGCACTTGTACATCATGGAGTGGTTTTAGAGTCGGTGTCACAGAACTATCCATACTGGCTAAAGCCACACGCGTAGATCCAGTTTGGAAGCACTCACTTGTATTCATCATAAACCTCCTGCTTGGGAAGGGATGTCTCGGGGTGCTCCTCCAAGGTGTTCCGTATCCACGAGAAGGCGTGCATCTGCTGGGCACGGCTGGACGACATGGAGATCTGATCGCTAGTGAAAGAAGAAGCAGTGCCAATGAAGACCGCTCCATAGCTCCTCCTCACTTACAAGACTAATAATTGTCTGGCTACACACGTTAAGAAACACCAGCAACAACGAGGACCAGTACCTCACACAATTAGCTATTCCTCAAGACAGTGGCAGCTGTTAGCTCCCTTTTTCCTCCACAATTTAAGAGACTCCACGCTCCGGTTCCTGATGGATACACAGCCACGCATACACAGTGATGGGTGAGAGTTCACCTACTTCCCCCCCTCTTAAATGTATTGTTCCTTACTAGACCACCTCCAGGCTTCTGCCCACTCTGTTTGCCAGCTGCCCTTTGGAAACACCCGACTTTCCCAGCAGATGCTCAGTGCTTCCTGTAGGCACCTGCCTGCCTATACCTACTGGGAACATATACCAAGTTTGCGATGCTGTGACCTGCAGGTTGGTTTTCTAGACCTCCCCTTAGTCAAACAAATGTTACCTGGAAATACCATTAGTTCCTTCTTTCCCTCACCATCACATTTGTGTTGCTGTATCATCATTTCCCACATAAAAAGCAAAGGAATGATTACACTTTCTCTGGGGACTCTTGCATTTTAGGAGATTCATATTTGCAAGCTATTCGGGCACTAAAAATTCCAAAGTTTAAATAAATAAATAAATAAAATTCTTCAGGAAATGAAGAGTCCTTAATGCTTCATAAAGACTGCTTCTGCTACCAAACAGAATGGTTCCTCAGCAGGTAAGCGCCACAAGAAGTAAGTTTTCAGTACTAGCTGCTCATGTTTACACACTCACACACGTACCTTTTATCTCCATTGTTGGGACCCGAAGGCAGCTGAAGGTAGAGGTAGAGTTTCTCTAGGTCTGTAAACTTCTCAACTTCTTGCTAGATAACAAAGGTGTTTTGGTTTAAAAAAAAAAAACAGAAGGGCAGGGGAAGGCAGGGGGAGAAAAAGCAAACAACAGGAGTTGAGCTTGACAGCTAAAATCTGTCACCTGACAGTGTATTCCTAAATAATATAAACAAGAAAATATTTACTATGTGAAAGAATGTGACTGTGAGCGCTCTGAGCCTAGAAACATAATTTTCTATTTTATTTGCACACCATTACACACTAGAAAGCACATATCACCATTACAAAATTCACATGCAACAAAAGCAGAATCTGGAAAAACGTCAATAACAGATCACTTCTGTAACCAGGCATGTAACATGAACACTTTTATCTTCTCAGAGCACGCATGATAATAACTGCAGACCCAGATTCTAAAAAAGCAAACACTGCTGACACAAGGAATGTTCATTAGAGTCCAGTTCCCACCTCTGAGAACACAGTGTCAAAAAACAGCTATGCTGTAACAAAATGTCATGGCAGATCTGATCCTGTGATCCACTATGTAGTGAAAGTTAAGCGTCAGACTTCAATGACGACATTTTAAAATCTACCTATACACCTATGTATTTTTTTGTTTCCTTTGGGAATCAGAGTTATTGAACAGGTACTAAAGACAAGACATTCAGTTAACATGAATCTCAGTGATGCTAGATGACCCCTCTGGAGGATACCAGATGAGGACCAGACACAAGGGGGAGTTTTACCCGGTGTATGCAAACAGCGATGGCTACATAAAAACTAGCTTTTGGTCACCTGAAACCAGCTACATGGACTTAGCGATACTAGGAAAATCAGTTGTGTTAACATGCTCAGCCCTGCTCAGCAGCAGTGCAAGTAAAGCCATGCACCAAGGAGCAAAAGGGTCTTCCTTCCAGATGCTGCAGAAGCAACGCGTGAGGTGGTGCACCATCTGTGCAGAGTCAAAGACTCACACGATCTCTTTTTAAGTCAGAATACAGCTCTTGGATTACAGTTAATTTACTGGTGTCTCACTGCCAATATAACCTTTTGAAAAAGAAGAGAGTGGGACCAGCAAGTAGTGAGACCTGGCAGTTTACTTAAGCAACAAGCAGAACAGAGAGCTAAAAACCTAAACCTTCACTTCAAACTGGGGCTCCCCACTCGACCCGATCACGTCCAGATCCTCCTCACTTCAGCTGGCACACAATTAGCAGCAGCGCTGGTGAGAGGTGAGCTCCTGCTTCCCCTCTGCTGGCTTTGTGCCCAACAGGCAGGTCCCCTCCCTGACCCCAGGCTCCAGGCAAGGACCAGCAGGACATGCTGCATGGGGAAGGACACCAGGAGAGCACGGGGGCTCTTTAATCCCTGCTGTCTAAACCCACCACAAAACTGGGCCACCAGCGATGCAACAGACCTTCTCAGAGCCAAGAGAAACACTTTCAGCAGCAGCCAGGTAACAGACACTGGATTTGTTGCTTTCATAAGCTGCAGCAAACCACAACATTTGGGGTGTTAAATCTGCTGACACTGATTTCTGTGTGGCTCTACAGCAGCTTACACAGCAGTGATCCTCAGACCAAATATCCAGAAAGATATTTCTTAATGGGTCCATTTTGTCAAATTCTCTGTTCTTCCTTTCCTGCATAAATCACAGCATTTGGACTGTTGGGTTTTCCTTTAACAAAGCCATTATTGAAAAGATCGATATTATTCAAAGAAATAATTTACAGAAAATTAGCTATTTATTTATGAAAAGATGGAAATTTACAGCTGCAAGAAAATTTGCACTTATTAGACCTCCTCTTCTTCAAGGAACTTGGCTGCTTTTTGTTTCAAACAGCAAATGCCAAAGCAGCACACCAAAGGGCACAGTTCGGGTAAGATCCCCTTGCATGGTGAGCGCTAATCTGTGCAGCAAAAGCATCCCAGGAAAAACACAAAATGCTCCTGACAACTCTGACACCAAGGTGGAAGACACCACTCAACTCTCACTTCCAAGCCTTATGTGCCAGAGCACAACACAAAGGGCGAGGTTTTAGAAGAAATGTTGCATCTTTCATCAAAATAGACTGAAGTAGCATGAGGGCCCACTGCGGCTGAAGCATCTGCTGTGTCCTGGCAAAAGCGGCTGTGTGGAAGGGCCCTGCCTGACTTGCAGAAGGTCTGCTACACAGGCCCTGTCTGTCAAACCCCCTTAACTGAAAAAAAACCAAAAAACAACCACACCAAAAAACCAAAACAAACAAAAAAAAACCCTACAAAAAAAACCAAACCAAAACCTAACAATGTTAGAGAAAAAAATTTGACCAGGATCATGTTAGCAGAGCCTTTTCCAAAGGATGCAAGCGAGCCAGCGACTGCCCAGCAAAACCGCATCCCTAGAGCTAAAGCAGCTGAGGATTACAGCTTTGTCACAACCTCAGCATCAGCAGCTGGCCAGTGATGTTGTTTCAAGTTTTCATTCAAAACCCACTCCTCCTCACGCCACTGCCCCCAGGCAGTGCTTTCTGCACAACTCCTCCAGCTTCCATCAGTGGCTGCACAGACATCCCGGGGAGGCAGAACTGCCTCAAAGCAGGAGAGGTAACACGCAGCCAGGAGTCACAGGCAGTTCACAGAGGTAATGCTACCTGGGCGATAATTAGATAAACCTAAGCTAATTAGATGAGACTGAATCTCTTTACAGAAAATCATCTTTGAACTGAAGAAGCAGCAGCGAAGAGATGGAGTGTGACAGTCAGTGCAAGTAGATTCAGGAAACAATGTTTTGTTTAGTTTAAAAAATTTGTTAAACACTGTTTAGGCTGTTTTCTCTAAACATTTCTAAAACTCTCAAAACTTGCTTTAGAACCTCGGTAAAAACAATCTCCTCTTCAACCCCAGCTGACCTCCACCAGCTCTCAGCGCTAAAGGTCTGGTGAATTCAGCAATAAATCTGTTACTGCAACTGTTCACAAAGTACCAAAACTTCCAAACTCCTTAATGCAATCAGAACAGAATTTGAGAAAGTGGAGGAATGCTTCAGCTGCCCTACTGACTACTGACAAGGAAGAAGATTCATTCATCCTGAGCTTTTCCTTTGTGCTAAGTTGGATGCATATGGAAATTAATAAAAAGAAACAAGAACACAAAATACACTGTAAATTTTCTCCACCACCACCTCCCAAGAAGATCAATAGAGTGGAAAAAATAGGCCAATAGACTGGAGAAGAGTCACAGCATAAAAAGGAAGACTGTGATGCCAGCATCATCTTGGACAAATTCCCCTTTGTACGTAGCCCATTAAAGCTTATGCTACAGTAGTTTTAAAACCCATACAGAATGTAAAGTGTCTGGGGAATCCTTTTCCGCTACTTGAAAGGATCTCAGTAAAAATTGTGCTTGAAGTTTCCTGACCTTGATTGACTGGTTCTATCAAATCAGATGAAGACTGTTTAATTCTCCAAAGGCTATTTATAAACCCTGTTTCTTGAAGCTGCATTAGAAAAATGCATGAGCATGCTGAACTGCGTGCAGGACTGAGGTGTAAAGCCATCACAAAGCACCACCTCTGTTACGTCTTCACACGTTGCATTTGTATCTCCTGTAATTGAAACCATATTAAATAAAGGAAGATTCAGTGAAGGTGGGGAACAAGCAGTGTTCATACTTATTTTCACAACTTGACTCCAATTTAACCAAAAATACATTAAATACTTAAGATATCCAAGTACTCTTAGATTCTGAGACAGAAAAACTAAGAACAAAGAATTAGAAACCTCAAGTCACAGCTAAGCAAAGACTTTTTGTCTTACATATAAAGGAGCAGAAATCTCCAGTATTTTTGTTTTGACGGTTACCAAATATAGATAATTCACTAAAGAAATGCACAAAATATGTAACAAACTAATTAACCAGCAATCTATTTATATTGACGTTATTAGTGGCCGCATAGATCTGCTCAGAATGAATCTGTCCTTTTGCTGCCTAATACAGAAAGAGAACAAAGATCTCTTAGGAACAGACGCAACTTTCTTTTTCATTCTAACAGGCATTTTGATTGAGCAAATAAATAGCTGTGAAATAAACCAGGATGGCCAAAATGTTGTGGGGTTTGTTTTCTTTCTTTTTTTTTTTTTTTAAATGACAATAGCAGGTTTTGACATCTGGTTTCATTCTGAGAGACATTAACTAGACACTGAAACTTTTTTCAGCACAAAAAGACAAAGACCAGTTCAACACAGAATGTGGTGAAGGACTTAATCTGCGTTACAGATAACATGAGTTTATTCATGTTCCTGCTTGAACCAGAGAACCTAGAGATGTTAATGTCAGCCTCCAGAATCACAGAATATCATTTTAAGGTGTCCTGACCTTGGTGGACTGGCTCTCTCTACATGGTTTTCTCTGACTGCTGATCTACTGCCAGGTCACAAACGTCACTGAAGTTTCATCCTAAAGTTGTCAAAAGGAATTACCATGGGAAAACTCCACGGAACGTGCTTTTTTCTGGATCGTTTTAAAGAAGAAAGTATTTAGTCAGGCCAAACTTTTAAAAAGATCGAGAAAGAATATACTAGGAACAATTAGCAGAGTTACAATTTCTGTAACAAACACAGTGACAAATGGCACCCAGATTTGAACTACTTCATATTTCCACAGCGAAGGCAGAATTACAGGTTATTTCTGTCCCCAAGTTCTGGCGAAGAGGAGCCGAAGGCCAGGGGCACTGCTGCAAGGTTTCTGCAAGACTACTATTTTAGAGAGCATGGACTGATTTTAATACTTCTTTCCATATTTTCAGTATTTATAGATGGCTATACTCTTAATACAAGTAAAAAAGGCTATGCCAATGACAATGTCATTTGCACCTACTGGCAGACTGGTTCTAAAACTTGTCATACTTCCACAGAACAAACATTTATTATTTAACAACCAGACTAAGAATAGCAAAGCAGTCAAGCAATCATCTCCCCACTTTATGAACAGAGAAATAAGAAGCAAAGGTTAAGTAATTTGCTCAAGGTCAGATGGTTTGTTGGAAATACTATCAGGACAGAAATAGCCAATACTTGAAAGAGAACCTAATATTCTAAAAAGCTGCTAATAAATATATTTGATATGTTTTATCTGAACAGAAGCTGAAACTTATTTCAGGTGCTAGATATTCCAAACGAGCCCTAAAAACACATGGCAGCTTTGTACTGACAGTGTCCAAGCACAGCTGCCAGCGCTTCACAGAGCTTCTGCCTTTCTGCTGTAGGGCCAAAAAAGACAAGTGACAAGCTACCACCTTCTCTGTAGCAGGACCAAGGCACATTGCTTCAACAGATCTTACACACTGCTGCTTCCCACACTGTAACTGCTCCAGCCACGAGCAGCTTTGGTTTTCGTGGCCATCAATCCAGCACGCTCACCAGCACTGATCTCTTTTCAGAGGACTACCGAAGAAAACCTTAACCTTCTTGCTGAGCGATTATATGGAGCGTATCATTTTAAAAATCGGGTTCAAGAGTTCACTTAGTGTGTGGCAACAAATATAAAAAGCAAAGTCATAAGAGAATCTACTGCTAGACATGTTTACTATAGTTAAAAAGATGTTATAATGAATTTTTAATGGCTGTTTACACCACAATTCTTGCTAATTATCCTTTTTTGGATTGCAGAGTATACAATGATTTTCTTATGATCTTCCAGAAACTGACAGTATGTCAGAATGTAAGTGGTGAAGTGTCACAAGTACAAGGCAGATAACTTCGGTCTCTTACATGAGTAATGGCAGTCCCAGTGCCCTCAGACTAGCTGTTGGCTGTAGTCCTCTGCTGCTAGCTGCCTCCGCAACAGACCTGTGCCATCACCTCTGTTTCTTCTTCCTGTTTCTCTCTGTCTTGCTACCCTGTGTTGAACTAGGCAGTCTATGTGCTGAAGAGCATTTGTGGGGCTCTTCACACTGCGGTTGTCACTGGTGCTACCAAACACAAGCAGCAGCAAGTGTTGTCTGACTTTTCTCTACCGGTGACATTTTTTTTAAGACTGCTAGCAAACCAACTTTAAATGCTTTAAGGTATCATCAGCACCTACCAATATAACCAAAAGCTAGTCCCAGATCTCCTCCTTACAGCACGAAGGGAGACAAGGGACGGACATTGGCGCTTCGTGCCTCCTGAGACTGATTCAAAGGCCCCGAAAAGGTTCTGTCTGAACCAAACACCCGAGAGCATCACTTGAAGGAATGTTCTGACCTGCCCATAAGCTTGGGGTCGGACCCTGCAGCCAGCTGGTATCCCAGTCACAGGACTGCTCTGACAGAGCCAGACACCTTCCACTGAAGGGGCAACCCACTCACCTACCTTCTGCCGGACAAAACTGCCAGGGCTACAAGGAAGCTCCAAAGATGTTATTCAGAGCTATGTAGTTATGGCCTTTCAGTTGAACACTTTTAGATTCTGCCCTGCAGCTCGCGGCTTTCCAAAAGCACGTAAAAATGCAGAAACCATTTTGCCAGAATTCAGCTTAATGTTTATTTCCTGAAACTATTCTGATCTTGGATTTTTCTTTTTTAAACTGCCTGAACAGCATCAAATCTACCTTTGCTAACCTAGAGTAGCTTTTCCACTATTGATGGGACTCCTCTGAACTCCTCAGCAGGGCAGATGAGGCATCTGGAGCAGCAAATTGCACCATCAGGAGACTGCTGCTCTGTTCCAAGTCAAGCTACGGAGACTGCTTTGCATCCAAAAGCATTATTCAAAAAATAGCTTGTCCATCCAATGGACGAGACTACACAAACAAATGGGCTCACACAAACTGATAATCCCCACCGCAGTACCCTAGCTCTGCAAACCTGTGGAATTTAATGCTAGAATTGTCTTAGTGTAATTCCACTTTCTTAAAATGGGTTTCTAAGAAGCAAATGATTGGTTAACCTCCTACTTACTTACTCCCTCTCTGATGCTACTTAGTTACACCTGCCCCACTTCCCATTTTTCACCACAGAAAAACCTGGTGCTAAAAAGTTTTACAAATGCAGTCTTGCAATTCTCCCTTTTGCCACTGAAGGCTCATACAAAAAAAAAAAAAAAAATCTTAAGACACTTGCTTTGCATCCACAAACATCAATGAGGAATTAAGTGGACAAAAATGACATTTTGCATCACTATTTTAGTTGGATGCACCCAAGAATTTTTAAGCATAAGCAAAATTGGGTCCAAAGTTTGTCTGCAATACAACGAGACAGCTTACTTTAAACCTCTTACTGCAGTAATTAAGACAACACCTTAAGGAAAGGTAATTCAGTGCCATCTGAATTAGCCTTTGATGATGTGACTTTAAGGAGTACTGTTATATAGCTTGGCTGAACAGATTCTATTTGATAGTATCCAGATGGTTGTCTATGTCATCTTTTTATCTTACCCGCTGGTACTTCTGGATGAAATGCCGAAGGTAGAAAGTCAGAATAAGCAGTCCCTTCCAGTCTCAAGATTTATGAACTCAGACTCTGATTTAAAGAAACTTGCAACCTGCTCACTATTAAAAACAAACAAATAACACCTTTTTCTGAGTTAGTGCTATATACTTGCTTCCCAGAAATAATCTTTATCTTTTTAGATCCTGTTATTTTAATGCATGAAGGAAGATGTTTGTTCATTTCAAGGGTTTTCCTCCTTCAAAAAATGATACATCCCTCTGTCCTAAGTAGTGCAGCAGAGCTAACAGGACCTGTGGGGTTGCATATTTCTGGGAAGGTTCCTGAGATAGTGTACAACTTTTGAGGACAGCAAGATTAAAAAAAAAACACCAAGCAAACCAACCAAAAACCCCTGGTAATTATGACATCTGCAAGATTTTCACAGAACAGGACATTAGTCTGCCAGGTTTTGTGCAGACATGCAGTTCAATCTGGTTCCTTTCTTAAAATGTAGTACTGGCCACAAATTAGCTGTTTCAAGGAAACAACAACAAAAGCAATAATCATTAAAGGCCTAAAAAGCAATGGAACTTGAAGACACAATTAGCTTCTTGCATACTCTCATCTATGCAATACATCATCTTGCATTCAATAAAATCATGCTTACAAAAGTAGTATAAGTCAACTTTCCGTGCTGTATCTATACTGACAGTTCTACAAGTGGCAAGCACAGCCTTGCTGCTGGCAATGAGAGGTCAATACCTCCATGGAAAACAAACACCAAACCCACATAATGGATTTTTTTTGGCAATGGGAACTAATTTTGATCACATTTAGTGGTACTTCCTTAAAGTACTGCTAAGGAAAGGCTTCGTAATAGCTGTCAGTCTCTAGAACCATCTGTTTTGGTCTTGCGGTTTATTAAATATTAAAAAGCATTCTGGAGTTGTACTTACCAAAATGCAGTCCACTTTAGATTGTACAGTTTTGCTAGACGTGAGGGAAGAAAGAGAGAATAGAAATCTTGAGTTAATCTAGGCAGCAATGACAAAAATATTAAATATTAGAATTTCTCTCACTGTACTACAGGCTTAATCTCCTACTGTGAAATATCCTGCTAGTCTATGGAAGAATACCCATCCCGCTATTTTTTTGTAATAAATCAGCCCAAACTTCTTAACTGTTTGTTAGAATTCTTGCTGTTTTGCTCTTTATACAAGAACTGCATTTTTTAAAAAATGAAATACCATTGCAACTGGGAGCTATTGTCCCAAGTTGCAGAGCAGCCAAGACGGATGTTGCTACTCTTATGGTAAGCTCTTCCACAAGTCAGATGCATTTTACGTGTTCATCTGTAAACACAATTAACTCCACCACCACCACCACGCTTCAGTAAATCCCACCACTTCAAGGCATTTATTTCTAGCCTTCCAAAGAGCTGCTACAAAACAGACAACTGGTACCCAACTGGCAACTTCGGAGTTTTCCACATTAGTCTCACTACCTCCCAGCTGGCTTATTAAGACAACGTTGGGTGGGGACTGAATTACAAGTATGCCATGAATGACCTCAGTACATGTGCCAAGGAGCGCAAACAGTATGGAACTTATTATACTTCATATAAACACACCCATAAGCAGCTTTTGTGTTTCTTAAGGGTGCTGTATTTCACATGCTTGGCCTGACTACATTAGTTGAAGGACTTTAATCATTGCTCAGACAAGCAGGAGCTTTACCATGCAAAACCCAATAGCCTTTACTGGCGGACACCTACTGAACAAGAACTAAACAACCATTTTTGGAGTTCAGGCAGCCGTTCTTTTCCTAGTAGAATAAAACATAATTCAATCTCCCATTAACACAACAAAACATCTCATTTCCAGTCATTTTACTTTTGCACAGGTGCTACCACATACAAAGACCAAGTAAGGTATCTGATGGATAGACTGAAATCGTAAGCAGCAAGCAAAACAAATGGATCTAGTGTCTGGTGGTGACAGGAACCAAAGCTACTGAACTAGCATCCATGCATCAGATACTCAGTGACAAGAGCTTGTGATCCTGCCGGTTTCAACACCTCATCTTGAAACCAGACGGTCTACAAATCTGTTGTGCAGAAGCTGGTAATACTGATGCCCCTTCCCATACAAGAATTGCATATGCTATATTGACAAAATACAATAGAGAATTTCAACAAGTAAGAACATACAAGTCCACTGAAGTAGCTACATCAGCAGACATCTACTTCAGGTGATGGTGTAGGAGAAGACGACCAGATAAGTAGACACTTGGGAATACCAAGGAGAGAGTAAAGCAAAGCCGTTGAGGATTTATGAGAACAGGGAATGCTAAGGACCACAAAATGGGAGCTTTCCCTTGCCTGGGAGAAGGCATCTACTGTAGCAACTGAAGGGAACCCAAACATCATCTCATTCTTCAAAAACCACCATCTTACTAGCAAAGTCAAAGCACACCAAGCATGAAAACCTGCCGCTGCTCAGAGTCATCACTGCATCCGACCCAAAGCTGACTCAGGCATGCTGACCAAAGTCACGCTGGAACAGACGGCTGCTCCAGCAGCACTTCTTTCACCCTGGACTCCACCTCACCCCACTGCCTCCCACCAGCCCTGTGCTGCTACAGATCCACAGACTCTCCTAAAAGATGATCTTGTGGCAGCAGGCAACAGGGCTTAGGCATATACACCCATTTTTGTACATAAACCTTTTCTATGGCTTCACACGATAGCTTAATGCAGAAAGGAAGCCCTGGGGACAAGGGGATGCAGGCAGCTCAAACTTAGTCCAAATACAGCATCTACTCTACAGCCTTGAAGACGACATTGTGTGCTAGGCTTTTCAGGAGGACACGTTTCAGCCAGCACAGTTTCCCATTCTGCTAGGTTCTGCCGAACAGCACATAAGCACGCCCATTTGCATTAATATTTTCTTCTTGTAAAGAGAAGGAAGCAAGTTGCCAGGAGGCAGCTGGGCAGGAGATCCCTAGAGCTGTCCTTTTATCTCCAAATACCAGTCTGAGTCAGTAAATGTAAACTCTCACATTTAGTTCAGGCTCTTCTGAACTCAGTTCTGAGTGACCTCTGCTCCTACAGCACCGATCAACTGCATTGAGAAGCCGCAGCACAAAAGCAATAATAAAGCCAGGAAACAGAGTTTCTCCGTGTTTCGTTTTCGTCAGCTGGTGGCACAAAAATGATAGTTAAGTTCATGTCCTTCAATCTAGAAGCAGATGTTGTGACATTTTAAAAGGCAAAGGTCCTACAGCTTCAGCAGGGATAAGTGAGATGTCTATTTTAACAGCAATTTTTTTCTCCCTGTATGCTCCCTAATATACTGGGAGGGCACCATTAAAATTTCTTAGTGGTCAACTAAGGCTTCTTTCATCCTAACCGGAGCACAGGTTAACACAGCCTGATTCTATAAAGCCTGCGCCTAATGACATAAACGCTTCTCATTTATCTTCCAGTGGAGTTGATCCATGTCAAAGTCAAGCAACAGTAAGCCTGAGGAACCAGCCCTTTGACTGGGAAGGTACTGGGACAGTGACCTTCTCACCGTCCTGAGCATTGTACAGAAAAGCTCAGTCTGGTGACACTGCAGGACGTATCTCCATCAAGTCAGGAGACAAAGGGCAAGTGACAAAGGTGGCAAAGGAGCAGCGATCCCAGTTACAATGCATTTGCCACTTTTGTTTCACCCCTCTTCTCTCACTAACAGGACAGATGTGTTTTGAAAGCTGAAACTTCATTTACAAATAAAGTTTGCCAAGTGTATCCCTTACCAAATTACTACTGCAATTACAGTAACTGCAACCAGCAATCCCAAGAGCAAGGCTGAACCAGGCCCTACACGGAGCCATTTCTAATATTTGGAGGCCACTACCCACATGCTTTGCTGCATGTCTAGGAACAGCTGCAGCAGAGCACCAGGAGCGAGAGATATTCTCACTAATGAAAATAACTGAATCTATTAGGGACCTGAGCCCATTGGAAAACTAAACTTAGAAACCACACAATAAGCCAACAGTCAGTGTTGCTTCTACTGGAAAGCTGCTCCAGGGGGCTTGCTGTGACTCACCCACACCTAAAAGCACAGCTGACATTACTCTCTTCCACAGCTCTTCACGCTGACAGTGTCCCTTCAGTTAAACTAGTTGACTTCCTTGATCTAAAATTCAATTCAGACTACTACAAGCAGTTTCACCCAGGACAAGAAGGTGCCCTTCTCCAGTTCCGGGGGTAGCTGTCTCTCAGGAGTGATAAAGTTGGCTGCTTCTACAGCTGCCTTGGATTTACCAGCTTGCACCCGATACTGACCCACCACAAGAACCTGGTAGCATAAAATTATGTACCAAAACCTAGCAAAAGAAATAATAATCAATTATTATCACAACCAACGATGAAACATTTGCTCAGTGGATACCACTGTGCAAACTGTTTGAATGTTAAGGCATGCTGAGCGACTCAAGAGGGACACAGCCCCGTCCTACTGTCTATAGCAGTGCTCCTCAAAAACGTCACCTCCACCCCAACCACCACCAGCCTGGATCAACCTGCTCACCTCTGAAGAACTACCAGAGCCATTCAAAAACCAGAGCCCGGCTTCTACTAATCAGTGAATCAGCAGAGAAAAGGGGGTTTCTCCGCCTGTGGTTCAGAGACACACAGCTGGCTGGCTCCCTGCAAAAGCCACCGTGTTTCATGGAGCCCCCCAGCCCCACGCCCTCCACGGGAACACGTGCTGGCTGCTTTGGTCTGCAGCAGACAGCCCTACTAGGAAACCTCCAGCCCATCTCAACTGCCTCAGCTTTTGACTTAAAACTTTAGGCCGAAGAACTTCGAGAGCATCTTGAAGGCAACTTGCAAAAGCTGCAGTAATTTAAGCTCCTCAATGCTGAAGTCATTGACAAACTCGGATGGGGAGGGGAGGAAGCCAGACTAAAGCATTTCCTCAAACTGCTCTTCTATCTTACGCCAAAGTATGCATGTCTGCTTTCCCTGACCTAGTTCTGTATTTCTACTCAAAACAGCCCCATTTTAACTGCGCCAGCTTGACATGGGCAGAATGAGGAGTGTGTTCTCTCCTCAGGTGTGCAGCTGGGTTTACTCTGCACTGAAGGAGAGATGGAGGGGAAAAAGCAGGTGGAGAAGACAAAGAGATGAGATTTATTTTTTTTTTTTTTCCAAAGCGGCACAAAACCAGATGCTGCCAGCCTTCCCCTAATTAAGCAATATTTTACTTTCAGGAATAGGTAGCTGAACTACACTGAGCAATATGGGACTATCGTGTTACAAGAGGTGGCAGAATTCAGTTGCTCTGAGCACACCGAGTATTTCCTTAATGCTGCAAATAGAAGCAGCCGTATAACCACAAGGGATACGAGAAGCCTTATGCCAGCAAGACCAGAAAGAGGAAGGTGGCCGGGGGGGGTGGGTGGTGTAAACAAAAGCCCTTGAACTTATTAGCTACTGCCTAGTTATCTCTGAGCCATCTCAAAGCCTGCACAGCCATTGAAACTAACCCTTACCAGCTTCTCCACTGCAGCGCGTTCGCTCCCCGTGAAAGCTAGCCGCGTAACAAATACTGGGGGAGCACATGCAGCGTGACATGCTGTACCGACACCCACCCGCTGCAGCACAACTCCTGTCCTGGGACACGCTGTGCGGAGGACAACGCTGGCAAAGGGGCTCCTGCTTGTGTCCCCAGGGTGTGTGACAGCAGCACCTCCAGGACGCTGCAGTTCTGCTCAGGCAGGGGACCTCCCAGCCCCAGAAGTCACACGAGACACGGCTCTCCTCATTCAGGCACTAGCAGTGGGCTCAATCCTCAAATGGAGGAAGATGTCCATGATAGCGACAGATCCAGTTCAGCAAAATTCAGGGGACAAGCAGAGCCACAATTTATCCTGCAAAACACTGTAACGGTTTGACGAGGTGGTCAAACCCAGGAAGCCCAGAGTGATTTTTTCATTACTAGTTTCACACCATCAATGAAGCTGCCACAGATACTCTGTATCCCCTGCAGCCCAAGACTGCAAACACTTGCATAAACTGGAACACCCTCCCAAAACCAGCCTCTGTGGCTGTTCCTTGGGCTTGGTACATTTTTGACAGCCTAGGGAAAACGTTATTTCTGCCAAATCCCAATGCAATTTATGAAAAGGAACCACTTTCCATCACTGCTAATAGCTGCCCCATACATCACAAAAACGGGCTACACTGAATCTGACAGCACGGGTTCCCCACTGCAGGGCTCCCAGTTTCCAGCACTGGTGCATTACGTTACATTATTACCTGAGACACAGGATGCAGTAAGAAATGCTGCAATTAGAAAGGAAAACTCCGGTGTATGGTTACTTACCATTGGCACTGTTAACCAGTTATCTCGGGCGCTAAACCACCTACCCTCTCAGACAAATAATGAAGAAAGGGGAGGTTTATAAAGTTCTACAACAAGCTTTCTTTTGAGAAGGGGAAAAAACAAAACTAAACCAGACCACTTGTAAATTTTCTTTTCTTGAGAGTTCTGCAAAAGACCAGCAACAACTCGGTGCAGTCCCCGCAGAAGAGAAGGGGCTGTTTAGGGCCACAAAACCCTCCCAGCTACCCACTCGAGCCCGTGCGTACGACCCTAATGCTGTGTAGCCACGCACTGCTGCCCCAGTATTTTTACTGATATTTGAAAACAAGCCTTCTGTATAATAAGGATACCCAAGACAGCAGTTAAGAGCTGTCTGCCAAGGAAGAATTATTTTGGCCACATGACCTTTTAAAAACCACTCAGGTCTGCAACGCCTCCATTCCCCATAATATCCAAAGGCTGTTTGTCAAAACTGTTTAACAATAGGGTCTACAGGCAGTCTTCAAAAGCTGGTTCTGTGGGATTCAATGCCACATGAGCAGCACTTGCCAGTCCTGCAGCTACCAGGCACAGGAGTTATCTGGATGGTGACAGCACCCAGCAGCTCTTCTTCCTGTGCTGTGTCCTGCTGCCTCTGCCTCTTGCAAAAACCCGGTTAGCTCCCAAGAAAAGCAAGTCAGACTCAGACCCCTACTAAACACCGACAGTGATAGTTCTGGCAAAGTCATCTTTCTGAAAGCCATGTTAAAATACAGAGGGTCATTACTAAACTGACCACACAGCCTTTTGGGAAGATTTGATATCTCTTCCACAACTCTGATGAAATCAGATGACATTCCGGGGGGGGAAAAACCCCAACACATTATTTACTCTGCAAGCTGTGACAAACCACTCAATAAAGGGATTACCAACCCTATTACAGTAAGTGGTACTATCAGAAAGGTACTATTATCACACCCTTACCACAACAAGCACTGTGTCCCAGCAGTGCCTGCAGGATTCAGGCCTTAATTCTTAATCTCACTGAATTAATGCTTCTCTTTCTTAGACTAACAGCTCTAAATATATCTGTATATAACCTTCCATTCAGCAGCACAAAGCAATGTTAAACTGGAGCCAAGGATCATCTAAGGAGAAAATTATGAAACAGCCACCTATGTGTGCTACTAGTCAATTAACATCTTAACATGCGCCATGTTACATTGTCTGGCTTGGCTCACGTTGATATAGTAGTAAAATGGCATTTCAATTAAATATTTAGAAAGCAGAGCTGCAAAAGGTTGGAACATGCTGGAATTAGCAGAATGACTATTATGTATACTGCTCAGCTAACGGAGTAAGAGCTTGTGCTAGCACAGGGTACTGAGAGAGGGAAGCCCACCCATGCTGGGCAGCTCTGCAAGCCAAGCCTGGCACCACCGAGCACAGGGCTCGCCTCCCACCCGCACCTCTCACCACTGCCATGCAGGAGCCAAAAATCAGGTGGCTTCTGATGCCACCTAGGGGCTCTCTCCCTGCCTGCACCTCCCCCCCGGGGATACTCCGGCATCACGCCTTCGAACCTTGCACAAACACAAGCAAAAAGCAGCAAAACATTTAACGCAAACCAAATCTTCCAGTCTTCAAACGCAGATACATCCTTAACTGCAGACAAAGGCTACTGGGATTGTAATCGCATCTTGGAAGCACATAAAGTATTGTTATTTCCCTGAAATAATCCCTAAAAATAGCCACAGAGTTGTGTCCACTGGAAGTCTAGAAAGTGTCCAACTCTCCGCCCCCAAAAAGTAAACAAAGCAAGTATTCACCAATTTGCAAATACTGGCTTTTTCAGCTTGAAGGCAGACTCCTCCTCAACCTAACCCAAACCACTCTTCTCAGCAAAACAAGGCAGCAACAAGTACAGCAAGATGATAAAACAGTGCAAGAAGGCCAAGCGGCATCCATTTCACCTTCCCATCGCTATTCCCACCTTCTAACCTCATCTAACTCCTTCCACTCGTCAAAGAGAATAAGCCAGCCTGGTTTTCCACCAGACACAAGGAGCAATGCTGCATCACAGTGCTGAAAAAAAGTAGCAGTTTAGCATGCTTAAAATTAACATTTTAAGTTAGCGCAGGTGAAAACTGGTCAAACGCATGACTTCAATACTTGTTACTGTAAGTGAAATATTTCATATAGGATAAAAATTTAATCCCTTCACCATTTCTGACACTATTTAATGCTCATAAAATCTATACAAACAGCTGAACAAAGAAGGAAGATAAGGCTGCTAATGAAATGCCCAAGTCTCAAATGTAGCCCATTGTAACGAACTGCCAAGAAATAACTAGCCGGCAGACATCAGAATACCTACATCTGAAATTCAGGTCTATAAACACCTCTATTAACTCTCTGAAGAAATCTAGCTGTAATCAGCACTGAAGACTTGTTCCACAATTCTTAAAATAATTGTGAAGAACTTGCAACAACCGCACAACTGCCAGGTGTTCTATTCCAGCAATAAGACAGTCATTTGAGTTGCTGGGTTGTTGGGTTTTTTTACATTTACTTAATTTTACCACAAGTTACTCTAATGAACTCTTAGAAGAGACAAAGAAAATGCTTTTACATGGCTCTCACCCTGGTTCTTTCAACACCGATCTGAATGAAAATCAGTGTGTATTGTTATGTTCAGGCAGGGCTCTCTATTTCAAGGATGCGATGCCCTCTGCACATTACGGAGGAAGACAATACGACTTCAGAGGAGCTGCATCCTATATATACTAACAATCTACATGGGGCACTGCAGGGCGTTGTTCTAAGATAAGTCTGCAAGGATCAACTGCCTAGAAAAACTACATACAAAAAACGCAGAGTGATCTCAATAAAGCCACATAAAAAAAAAAGACTGCTCAAGTAGGAACTTAATCTAAAGTATGTCCCACTATGACAAGCCAGTATTCAGACACCCCGTGCAGCCGTCCCCTCTCAAAAATCTGCAGGGTCAACAGCTGCAGGTGTCCCACTGTCAGCCTGGAAAGGAGCCCCAGCCTTCCCACCACGCTACTATCCCAATGCTACCTGGGGCCTGACGCTCGCTAGGAAGCAGAGGAGCATTTTGAGGGCTGCACAGACACCGCACTGGGGAGGTTCAGCTTAACCCACACAGGCATGTCCCTCCTCCATGCCAGAGACATCCACCTCTCCCCTCAGCATCGCACAGCGCACCCCTAGGCATCAGCCTGTCTTTCTGCAAACAAATACAGCTTTTATCCAGCCCCCTCCTCCCTGTGCTGCTTAGAATATCCGACCACTTCCACTTCTGCCCTGATCTCTGGAGGTCTGCACTCTTCATCCTCCTCGCTCCCCTTCCTCCCATAGCTCTCCACACACTGCTCCCCAGCATTTATTTTTTCCACTTGAGGAACCCGTACCCGAGTGCTGACCTTGGTAACTCTGAGGGAATTCAATCCTTGCAACCTCTTCGGTTTCCCTGTGCTGAGTAATGCCCTGAGTATCTCCAAGCACCTGCCTACTAAAAGGGTAATTTCTTTTGTGCTGGATTGGCACGGCTTCACTGCCACAGGAAAGGCAACTTCTCTCCCTGACCTGTGCCACACTGCTCACTGGAACATCCCATAACCTCACTCCCATCCCTGACTTTTTTATACAGGTGAAAATTTAACAGCTGAACATATATGCAGGATGAACACGTCACTGCTGCCTGACAGCGGCAGTCATATAACCTCCTAGCTCAAAAAAATTCCTCCCTCTCGTTCAGCTGCCACCGTTTTTTTCAGGCCTCCATCCTTCAGCTTTGCACCTGCACCCTGCGGCATTTCTCACCCACCTCTGCTTACCAGCTTCGACCCGCTCCCGGCACAGAAACTGTCGTCCCTGCAAGTTGCTCCAAGTCTCTTGCCTACCTTAAAGGTCAGTTCACTGAATACTAAAACAGTTTAACCTATCAGTTTTCCACCCTCCGCTTCTGGGCTAAGAAAAAAATACTCCTAGTAGCATCTTTTAAAAATCGCTTTAATCCCTAAACTAGGATCTTCAGAAAAGTTACAAACATGCACTATTCCAATTCTCAAGGATTTAGACTGGGAAGTTTGAGTTCCCCTACCCTACAGCCCAAGTGAACTTTAGTTTACTTGCAGACTCAAGAGCCTGTCTAAACCTGTAAGCTTGCTTAAAATTAAAGCTGCACAAAATTTAATTAAGTTGTGTAAGTTCATACCTGCATGCACTTACTTCAGTTTGCACCTACAAAGCCGGGTTTGAACGCAACTGCACTTACTCCTAGGTGGTAGCTTAACTGTGTCAAACAAGCATCTTACACGAGCCTGCACTGCAGGACTGGTTGCTCCAACCCAAGACTACGTTTACCAGCTCTTGGGCTGCAGCATCCATCAGGCCTGTACAGCTCCAGAGCAGCCAGAATAGACAACTCCACTGCCAGCGCCGCATGAACTACAAGTGTAAGGCAGGTGAGCACCATTCACTCCGTCACCTTCACTCCACTCACTGCCTCCTTCACTACTAGGCTGCCTCTGCAGCCATGGTGAATGAACAAGTAAATTATCAGATTACTTCTTTCCTCTAAAACCTCATTTATGAATGGAAATGATGAACAGCAGGCATCTGACCAGTACTTAATACCCCACAACTTTAAGGTTCTGTACTCTTGTCTCCTTGGAACAACGCAGCCAGTTTGAAGCAGGCAAGACGACTGTGCTACCCACCCCTGGCTCTGCCACCCCATCCTACTTCTGTAGGCAACTGCTGGGAATGTGACCCAAAAACCGGAGAACTTAGCCATTTTCTTCTCAAGCAACATACCTGCTTTGCAGGCATGGCATTGTTCATAAGCATTTTGATGTCTATGTTAAAAGTTTTCATATTGTCATGTTTCCTTTCAAAAACATGGCAGAAGGCATGCGACCTGTCCTAGTACAAAGTCATGAAGCCACAGCCATGCAGGTCACTGAGTTCAGCACCCTATTAAGACAGTTTGCAGAACACCTGCACGGATTCATTAGTCACAGTCTGTCCGTTTTAAACATCCCGGGAATGGTAAAGTTACACCACAACTTACTCAGTAAAATAGAAACAGACAAGGCTGTCATTGATGAAATCTAGAACAGACTTCAGAAAAGCTGCATTAAACTTCTGCCTTTCCAAAACTCACAGCACCGAAGAATTCTATTTGAGACAGATGTAGACAGAAAGCTACTACAGCAATACTCACTGAGATAACCGCACTGTTGAAATTCACCTGTAGGCTGCAGCACGTAACTGGCTAACATCTTTCAGCATCTAACAATTGAACTATGCTTGTATAAAATCTTCACACTAATGTTACCCACAGTTACTTGTCTGATGCGTCCTTCCAGAAGGAGACATTGTCTAAGAGCACTACAGAATTGATCGGTCTGGATTTTCATCCCTGTGAACCACATCATAAGTAAACATGCCCATGGGAGAGCAGATGTTTGCGTTAAGAGAATGAAAACTCTTTTCCTGATTAATTAGTTTGATTTCGATTTTCAAGGTGAGCTATACACTGCATTGCCACTCCCTTACTCAGCAGCTCAACTAATCAAGCCAAAACTGCAGCTCATCTGAGTTTGATGAATTTAGGAAGGACCATCTCTCCCTGAGGAACACAATGCACTCGAGCTATCTCCTGATCCTACACTGGGCCTGATTTGCCACAAAGCTACTGGGATTTAATACAGGTTACCACTGAATACTCAAAACTTCTCTGAAGTGACTAAGAACAACAGTTAGGTTCTGCACTGCCAACATCTATTATAAATATTTTCACCGTGAACATCTGGGGCTATGGGTTGACATCCCAATACATACATATGTGTCTAAGCATTCACAGAGAGAGGGCTTCCACGCACTGAACCACTGTACACACAATCTACATTTTGTTTTTCCATTAAGCTACAAGTTTCACCAACTTGAATTTACAAACCACGATGGTACATGAATGTCACACATTCTTAATCCCTCCATGAGAAGTAAGCTTCTAGCAAGGAAAAGATGCAGTCCATGGGGATATGTGCAATGAAAGCTAAATGGGGACTGCTTAAACTTAGTGGTACTAAACAAAAACCAAAAAAAACCCAAAGAAACTTATCTTGGTTTTCATTTTTATTCTCAGCCTGAGAAATCAAGACTATTACCCTTTTTATTAGCCATTAATAATCAGGAAAATTGACTACTCATAGTGTAAGTTCAGGCATATTATCTACAGGGTAATCGGACACCTAGCTTCTACTCTGAAGTAATCAATAAGAGATAGTTGTCTGAGTATCTTCACAGATCAGGGACTTAATTAGATAGGTTACCAAATCTTCAGGGTCAACATTTTAGCTTTTTTTGCTTGATAAAATGATAACTTGTAAAATTAATTTTTTACTAAGTTTCAGTATAAACTGCATTTAGACAAACTTTTGTCTGATGCAATTAAACACACACAAACCAGCTGTAAAAAAGAAGACAAAAAGTGCTTTTTCTTACGTCTTCAGCACATTTGTTGATTAGTTGAGATTTTTTTTATTTGACTCAGTAAGCTATCTCTAGTTGTTAAATACAACTGATGGTTTCTGTTCAAAATATCCCTTTCCATATTTTTCTAACTAGATCTGTCAACCCCACTTCATTCACTTGTTGAATAGCAGAAGCAAATACACTTTTCTCTCAGCTGCCAATTAATTTCTCAACTTCTTATGAGTTAATCATTGAACCATACCACTGGAATCAAGCATAATGAAGGTAATTCTGCAGAGCAGGCTCACGGAGCCAAAAGCTGGCTGCGCTCTTCAGCAAACTGTGGTTCCAGGTGTGCAGTTTTGTGATTACTGCCAGTGAGTAATTTGACTGTCTTTTAAATACCAACCAATTCATGTAGTTTACATGACCACTAATAGCAACTGTAGGCTCTAACACAGCTCATCATTTATAATGCTAACAGGCTTAATAAAAAATAATAATAATAAAATCAAACCATGAAGAAAATAGGCAAACTTTTTATGTACCCTTAATGAAAGAAACACCATACTTTGTCCGAGCTCGGATAAAAGGTTCCTGTGGCAGTCTCTGACTCCTGCAAGATTATTTCAAAACTATTTTCAGCCCTTGCTTCAGACAGTCCCATCAGAGCAGAGCTGCAGCTTTCACACAAGGGCTGAGCACCAGCCAGCCTCGCAGGTGCCTCACCCACAGCTACCAACTTCCATAGAACCTGCGCAAGGATCACAGAGCGATGGTTTTCCCTTCATTGAGAAACACAGCAAGAAGCACAAAGCATCAGAAACCGAACACAGCACGGGGGATGGCAGCTGGAGGCAGACAATGCTGGGTAAGAAACACCAAGCACTGCTCCCTTTGGCCGGCTACCCGTCCTGCAAGGGACCAGGGACCCTCCCTCAAGGGCACAGCAGGGACACCAAGGGGCATCTGCCACCTGCATGCCCTTCCAGACACCACTGCCTGCACACACCAGCACGCACAGCAAACCAGGCCTGCCAGAGGGTGTCCAGCCCCAAAGCAGAAGCCTCAAGTCCCAGTTTCAGATTGCCTCTGGACACAGCATCACCCGGCATCCACAATCACCTTTGCCCAGCTCCTCACCTGGCTTAATAAGCACCCGAGCCTCTCGAGTACTTTTCTCCACTGAATTAGCAACAAAACTAGCATGTGGTTCCGGAGGAAGGAGTTGTCACTATTTTCCAAAGCAGATTTTAAAAAAAGACTTAAAATTCAATCCACAAAAAATATTAAGAAGATGTTAAAGCTTTTCAACGCACAGGCCTTCAAACAGCTATCATTTGTGGTACCAAGTAACTGTCAATTTTAAGTCTGTATTTTAATATGGGAACGGTTCTGATGAGGAGAGGAGAAAGCACACAGGAGTATTTTCACTGAAGTCACAAAGACTACTCCAAGTATCTTCAGGTGATTTCTGAACACGGGCAAGAAGGTGAAGAAAACTCAAGAGAAACAAACTTCCCATCCTACTATCCAGCACACCTTGCTCACAAGCTAATTCTTGTTTGTCTGAGGGATGTTTGAGGCAGACGCTGCCAGGCAACTCTGTACTAAGAAAAAGTTCCAACAGTCTGTTTGTATTGCTGACAGCTTTAAAAACAATCTAATTCACTGCTTTATAGGCAACCCAAGTAATGAACTGTAATTCCTGCTGTCCAGTGCAATCCAAATTTTTCACTGGCAGGAGTCCCAACAACCTCATAATAGCACTTCGGAACCTTTGACTAAGAAATCTTTGACTAAGATTGCCTCCATGCCTCTGAGACCATCCATCAAAAAGGACAGCCATAAATCACAGACCCTGACATATAACCACAAATTTCCTCTCAGGGGGAGACACGAATATGCCTCGTTTAAGTAAACAAGTTCTTCCCAGGAACAAGATTTTCTTCCCAAACTTGAAGTACCTGACTATCGGATCTGTAAGTGAGACCATCCCCAGCCAGCTCCAGGGAAAAGCTACGCAGGACCCGTCGCTCCAGAGGAGCACAGGTACACCCCAAAACCCCAGACCCATGGACACATCCCCTACCTGTGCCACCGCCACGCACTGCACCCTGCCACGTGTTGACACCTCACGGTGAGTAAAAGGTACCAGCTTACGCAGACGGAGCAATAAAGGCCAGACCACTCACTGGGTGCTGTAGGTCCAAAAGGAGAACCTGGTGGGTCTGCCACCCACGGGAGGCCCCTCCGCCACAACTCCCAGGGTGCATGTCCCACCCACAGAGACCATCCCCATCCCCGGTCCCGCCTGCAGCAACACCCGGCCTCCCCACCCTTCAACTGGTACGATGTCACTGCAGCAACCACAAGCAATTAAAAACAAGCAACAGGGAAAATATTCGGCAAGTTTTGAATGTTTTTTTCCCACTGTCTTAATGATTAAACATTCAACAACAGAAAACACTTGGCAGCTTACTGAAAGACTGTTGATGGCACAGCAGCCGATAACGAACATCCTACTTGATGAGAGATAATCCTTTCTCCATTAAATCAAGAAAGCATTAAAATTCAGATACTGGCTAACTCCATTTAGAACAAACCAAACGAATCACAACCCTCAGAATTCCCAAAGATCTAAGGGAACACGACAAAACACCCCAAGGACTTTCAGAATTTTTAGATGTGTTTAAGGGACTCTTCTCACCAGCCTGGAATTACCCATTTGTGCTGGCTGGCCTTCTGCTTGGGCTCTTTCTGGGTGACAGAGCACTGCATTTTCATCTATTCAATTTACCTTTGGAATCACCTGCTGGTAACTTTTCAAACACGCAGTCCCATGTTCTACCTAGACTACTCCAGAAGCCAGCCAGAAAGCTACCGCCATCTCCTCATCTTCACAGTTTAAAAATAAGGAGCTCCTTGAGGCTTTGTAATGTTAGGTATTAGAAAGGCTTGAACCAAAAATCCAAATTTGGATCCTGATCTGAATTTTGCAGCTCTGGCCCTTGTCCAAATACTTCTGTTTGGCAAGCGGCAGAGTGGAGTAACAAGAGAAGGCAACATACATAAGTTATGGCATCTGTGTAAAAACATTAAGCTCAACCCCTGCTCTCAAAACTACACACACACACGGACACACAAAAAGACTAACAAAACCACCCCAAGCCCCAATTAACTAAGAGATTAATCAGTGCTTCAGTGTAAATCTGATCACCCAAACCAGAGCAGTACTGTCATCTCGCCCAGTTACAGTATTTTTTTCTGGTTCATTTATACGGCATCCAGAAAATTTTAGGGAGAGTTCTAAGTGTTCTTTTCAGAAAAAGATTTGGATTCCTACTCGCCAGTGGCAGACAGACACATGCCAACCAAACAGAACCGCCCCAAATGGGGAGCAATCCAGCTACGGAGGCCTGGGATGACCATCCTGCAACTGTGTGCTTATTGAGAACTCATTAGAAAGGCTGCTCTGAATCACAATGTCACACCAACCCACTTGCTTCGATGAAGGGAACTCCTGCAGCAGAAAGTAAAACATTTCTGGAACAAGGAATCACGTGTGTTTGGTGCTGTGAAGTCAACGATTTAATGCACTCCTATGTATTTTAAATGAACAGCAGTAAAACTTAGCCAAACCTTTTATGACTTGAATACTGGGTCTTTTCCCCATATACTCTATTAGATCCTATTGTTTCAAGAAACAAAGACAAACAAAACCCACAAGCAAGAGTAAAAAAATCCACTCTTCTAAAAGCAGATTTACAAAGATATTTTTTTTTCTGCAAAGCTATTCCATCCAACTCGGAGCCAGCATATTCAATAAAACCTCAACTCCATTCTCAAAAGGTTACATAAAGGTCAGCATTCATTTTATTCAGGTTTATTTTCTAACCTTGTAAAAATGCCTGCAGATCAAATTGGCTTCCACACCTGCTGACCTAGAAACTCCACCACCGTGGTGGCTGTGCCCCGTTTTGGAAAGTTGCTTCTCCTCCCACGCCGATCTGGCATGGACTGCTGCGTGCCACTGACCTGCCCGCTCCCTGCTCCTGGCAGTCAGCGGCATGGAGGAAGGCTTTCCCCAACAGCAAGGGGATGCATTTCAGGACAGAACTGTAAATGCTTTTTTTAAGCCACTTTGGTGAGAAGGAATTTTTCCAGGGTGGCTTCCCCCAAAAAGGAGGATTTTCCTCCATACAGGAATGCGTAGTAATACATAAAGGGCGTACCTGGACTTTGTTCAAGGGAATGGAAGATGTCCAAAACAACCCACGGAGGGATGGAGCGGCCACCCTCCAAGAAAATAAGCTGACCTGAAGAAGTGACAAATGGTAGGATTTGTTCTGCCCAATTCAAGAGATCTGCTCCGCAGATGCCTACACCCTGGCACATGGTTTAAAATTTGTTTACAGTCAAAGGGAAATAGGCATATAAAGTGATCAGATGGATTGTTTTATAAAGACGCCTTCCCTAGGAGACGGCCCTCACATCAGAAGCATATTTTTCTCCACCACCACTACAAGGGAGCTACCTTGGCCAACTCATATAGGATAACATGTGTCAAATGAAACAAACCCTACTTTCTATTCCTATCCATTCGGGGTAACAGAGTGTTAAGGAGAATGACACGCTGCTAAATGCTTTGCCCAAGGAAGGCTGACGCTTCCCAAAATAACAAAGAACTACCTTAAAGTATGGTCCACAGCTCAATCTTATCTTATGTATTTGACTGCTTATACACCACATCAGGAAATACATCCAGGGCAGGCCAGTCTCACCACCACCTGTAAACAATGGAACCATAAAGCCAGGGAAAACTGCCTTAGTGACAAGAAATTTTTTGCAGTTTTACACAGCACCTCTTACCTGAGGGGCTCAACGTATTTTTTCAAAAGTAGTAAACACACTGCCGATGTTAAGCAGATTTAGTGAAATGAGTGCAGCCTGTACACCTGTCAATGACAATTATTAGCTCTTCCTCACAATAGTTAGCAACCTTTTATTGAAGAACTCTTAAGTTTTGTTTCCCACCTCCAACAGTGAATTAACTAGGATGAAGGAGGGAATGCTGGCTGGTGCATTTTGGGCTGGAGGCACAGAATAACCACAAAGGGTCTGTAATCAGTTATAGGAAATTTTAAATTCCCCACTCAATTTCGACAGACTCTAACAAAATACCGAGGTTTTGGTTTGGTTTTTTCCCCTCTTACTCCCTGACTCACTCCCTCCAGAACTATAGAAAACTGAAAAAGAGTAAATGCAGATGTCTACAGATTAATCCAACCCAAATCAAGAAATCCATAATTTTTAAAAAAACTACATAAACTGATTTTAACTGCAGAAGAAAACAACCAAAAAGGTGTTTGCACCTACATTTGCAAAGAGCCTGAAACACATACACATTGAGCTTCCCTCTTCATTGTCAGGTATTTTATTAAAAATACCAAGACTGTCAATGGTTTCTTTCTGCTGACCTAACCATACAAATAAGTAGCAATTCCTATTATGAAAAACCTCAATGGCATTTCCCAAATTGCAGAACATTTGCTCTGCCAACAGCTAAGTGACAATCTACACTTGCTGACAATGCCTAATGAGGAGTGATGGATGCAACTGCAGGAGGGAGCAGGAATGATGCAAGTCGTAAGAAAGAATGGAGCCTTCCAAAGATTAGAAAATACTACTGTTCCAATCAGCTAGTCTGGTTTTACAGCACGATACTGAGAGCCCAAAACTAACAAGGGCACGATTCACCTCCTACTCCCCCTTCAACATGAGACAAACTGGGCCTTAGGACATATAATTTTGGCACTGCCCAGCCTAGCTCATGTGGTTTTCCAATACAACTTCTAGCTAGAAGAGCAATTTGAGGACAAAAATTATGATCTGAAACCCACACCCACGTCCAACCCAAACGGCTGCAAAAGCAATGCTTTGTGTTTGCCACTCCACGCCGCCTGGTCCTCGGCTCAGTTTACACACGAGATATTGGGGAGGGGGAGGAGAGAAATTAATCCCTCAGGCAGAATTATGATAATCAAATCCTAACAGATGCCTTTAGGACAAAAAGAGCTGAGATGCAGGCAAGGTGAAAGAAGCTGGGGCCAATGCATGTATAGATGCAAGCACCAGATCACTATTTACCACAGTAAACAAGTACTCATTGAACAATCATCACCAGTTATTCGCAACAGTGAACAAGAAAACGAACCTACGGACTGGATTTTAGATTAATACAGTGAGCAAAGAGATTAAATTGCCTAAAACCATTGGTCTTTTTCTTTCACATCAGCAAAAGCAGATCCTCGACCAACACCATCCTCCCTCGGTCATCTCCGCACCTCGACCACCCTGCTTTTACGATGTACCTTGCTGGCTGTCTTCAGCTATAGGGTATTCTTAGGCAACTTAATGTGATATTGAGTAGACTCTGCCTTCGCCACCATATGTTTGGGTACAGAAACATCATATACAAATAACACACATTTGGTAATACAGTACCCTCAGCCGAAGAAAATCATTGAAACCCCATTAGTCTATATGCTCAGACAGCTGACTAGGGAGGTTTTCCTGCCTCAGGCTCTAACGTCTGGACAAAAAGCTATTAATAAATATGAAAGCTTTAATAAATCTGAAGGGAAATAAACCCAGGCAGATTAAGGCCCAGTGTCCAGTGAAGACCAGGGCAATTTACAAAGCCGCCCAACCTGACACTAATCAACCAAGCTAGGCTCCCAAAGACGCGTTCTCCCCGTCTAGACTTGTAATCCGTCAATGGGAAAAGACATCTAATATTTCTGCCCATTTCATTGACGCAGTAAGAACACATCCAACTGCCTTAGCAACTCAATACGCAACACAGAACAGAAACAGACACCACTTTGCTGGATGTGTTCACGTGAAGCAGACAGGAAAAACAAAATACTGTCAAGACAGTGATGAACTTTCATTATTGTAACCAAACAGCAGTTAAATACCTGTATGTGATGCTGTGATGCAAATAAATACTTCCTGATTAGTTTTTAAGCACAGCTACGTAACTCTTATCTTCCCCTCTTCAGTCCAAAACCAATGGTCACTTTACATGCAAAAAAACCAACAAAAAAAACCCAAAACCCCCAGACCGGACTCCTAGCAAGCACACTTTCAAGTCTTCAGTACATACGTGGACCACGCCTGTAATTTTAACCAGCAGGACTTAACCTATTGTTTCATTTTAAGGGACTCCACATGTTCGCAATTACTTGAGATACTTTTGTCAACTACATTTTAATTTAATAAACAGAATAAATTAAATATGAGTTGAGATAATGAATGCCTCATTGTCCCGCTCGAGGCCTACATCACACACTATATTTATATTTCTCTGTACAGCGCAAGGACAAGCACAGACTTGTTTGTGATCCCCAAGTCCAGCATTTCAGTAGCTGCTATAGTCTGCTATACTAGTATTTTTATTGACAGTATAATTTGAAGACCCAAACCCTTTCTTTAAAAAATAATAATTAAAAAAAACCCAGGAAAAACACCAAAAACCACAGCACCAAAACCCTAAGAAACAAAACCTACTGAAAACATCCCTCCACTACGCACAAACGTGCAGCAGAAAAGGGGGGAAACAATACAGGTGAGTCCTAGCCTAGATGTGCTAAACCCTTCAGGAAGCAAAGGGGGAACGGAACATGCCAACCTGCCGGCACGCAGAACTGGCACGGCGCGGGACAAGGGGAGGAAGAGGAGGGAAAGCAGAAAAGAGGAAGCTCTCTTCTGCACGTTACACCAAGTTCTGTTAACAACAGGGCACTGCCATTTTCACGAGTGACCTTCCACAACCTCTCCTGCTGTTTATCCAGCACCAGCACCCAGCACCCGCCAGACAGAACAGCAGATCTGAGACTGCAACTACACCAGACTTCACACCGTTTACTATGAGTGCAGCGTGCACGACTTCCCTGGCAATGCCCCTCATCCTTGCTGCCCAGAAACCACCACAGCATCTACATCAAGATGCAAAGTAAAATTAAACCCCAGCCCCAAATGAAGACTGCTGGATCACAGTGCAGAAACACAGAATTTCTAGTGGTCCCAGACACGTGATTTGAAGATATCAAAAAGTTTTCTTATAAAAAAGAACCTTATCTTCAAGTACTGCATTTCAACAGCGTAACCCGCAGGGAATGGGTACGGCCTGAAAAGGGCAGGGAAGTCCCAGCCCGGTGCAGGAAGCAGGTACCCAGGAGGAACACACGTGCGGAGGTGAGGAGCGGAGGTGAGGAGCACCGGCGAAAGTACCAGGGGACAGGGCTGCAAGGTGCTGGCAAAACCCCTGCTGGTCACAGGCATGTGGCACCAGGCGAGCCACGCATACCAGGCAAAACGCTGTGCTCCTCTGTCCCAAATGTGGGCTCATGCTATCCAGCAGGTTTACCTGAATGAAATAAGCAGCCTTCATTTAAAAGGCTAACATAGGTACTCTCCTTCCTTGAAAAGAAAACCCGTAATAAAAGCAGAGGTTTTACTTAGTAGCCATTTTGTCTTCAACTTGGACATGATACCTAATCTGAATGCAGTGTAAACATGCTTTCTGAGGCTCGTTTCCAAACAGCACGTTCATGGAAAGAGAAGAAAATCTAAAAAGGCTATCACTAAATACCATAATACATTAGCAGGGTGTGAAGATTTTGTCATCTAAACAGACAGGAAATCCTGCAGTTTGCATTCCCTCTCTAGGTCACGCTGCAGAGAAAACCAAAACAAAAGGTAGCAAGTGTGGATTAAGGACAATGAATTTACGGTTTAAATTTTTAAAAAAAAATCCAAAACACCACCCACAACAACCAAACAGTAAATGCAATTTCAGTATGCCATACAACAAAAGAATCTGAAGGTAACATTGTATTTACATTCTTTCTTTTCCAGCTGCATCAATTCAAACCATAAATTCTAACTATAGCATGAAGTAATATGCAAGCTGGATCAGTATGTTTCTATTAGGATGAGTACACATACATAAACATATATATATATGGTATATGCATATATATGTGGCGGGTATATATAGAGGAAAACACATATGAGCAACCTATATTTACAACTCCCAACTTTCGCAATACTTTTATCAACCCCCTCAGCCAAAAGCAGCTTTTAAAAACACACACAAAACGTAAATGCTGCAGGTGAGCACCTCTTGCTTGTATTTTCTTTGAAAAAAACAAAATATTTTATTTGCAGGGCAAGCTACACTCAATTTCTCTTTCCCTCAAAGGCACCCAAAATAAATACTCTGAAGTAAAACGCTGGTTCACTGAGAATTTTGTTGTAATTTTTAGGAAAAAACCCGAAGGACTGGATTCCTGTGCAGGAACTTGCCAACCACCATCCCAAGTTTCAGCCAAAATTGCATTTCAATGGCCAGACGGGAAACTCGGCGGAAGGGGGAGGCTGGCAAAACGCACCCGCGCTGCAAGGCGCTGCGTTCCGCGCTGCACGCCCGTGCTGGGCGCCTCCAGCGCTGGAAGGCGCAGAGGGCACACCCGGGGGGCCGCGCCGGGCGCCGCAGACGCCCCCGGCAGGTGAGCCCGCGCCCCCGGCCCCCCGCCGCCCCGCCCCGCCACACCGGGGGCTGCCGCCCACCGGGGAAACCCCCCGCGCCCGGCGCGGCCGCGGTCGCCCGGCGCACCTGCCCACGGACACGCGTGTTTTCCGCACGGCTGCCCCGGGGGTTGGGGGGGGCGGCTCCGCGCTTCCCCGCACAAAGGGGCCGCGCCCCCCCGCGCTCCCGCCCGCCGCCCTCCGCGGAGCCGAGCGCTGGCCCGCGGCCAGCCCACCCGGGCGGCGGCGGGGCCCGGCCCTTACCAGATGGAGCTGCAGATCTTGTGCTGCAGCGCGCTGGCCTCGCCGCCCTGCAGCCCCGGCACCAGGGCCGGCAGGGCCCCGCCGGGCGCGGGGGTGCCGGCCAGCCGCCGCGGCGGCTGCCCCTCCGGCTGCTGCTCCTCGGCCATGGGGGCGCGGCGGCGCGGACGCGGAGCCGCACTAGGCCTCTGCCGCAGCCCTCGAGTGAGTCGCCTTCCCCTGTTGCCCGGGGGACATCACGGGCGGAAAGCCGAGCCGCGTCCCGCCGCTTACGCCGCAGGATGGCGAGCCCGGCCCGCGGCACGGCGCATGGCGGCACGGCCTCCGCCGCCGCCCCCGCGCAGGGTCGCTCCGCGCTCCCCCGCCTCGCAGCACCTGGCCCGGCCCGGCCCGCCCCGCGCCGCCGCTCCTCGCCCCGCGGCCGCCGTGCCCGCCCGGGCGCCCAGTGCGCAGGCTCGGCGCTGCCCGAGCTGACGGGCCGCCCCGCGCCGCCGCCGCTGCCGGGGAGGGGGCCGGGGCCGGGGGGCGCGGCCGGGGGCGGTGCGGGGCGGCCCCACCGCTGGCCGCGGGCGCCCGCCGCGGGGTTGGGGCGGGGGGGGGGGGGGAGCGCTCCCGGGGCGGCCCGGCTCTGCGGGGGCGGCCCCCGCTGCGCGCCGGCGGCGAAAATAACACATATGTGTGCGCGTGCGTCTGGTATAGACGGAGCGAGACATGTAACATAGGTAGGCGCGCACGAGGTATATAGGGCGCAGCGGCGCGCCGGGCACAGGCGAAGGCAGCGGCGGCAGCAGCAGCAGCAGCAGCAGCAGCAGCATTACATCAGCTGCGGCACGGCTCCCCGGGGCGCTCCCCGCACCTTCCCCTGCCCCCCACCGCTAGCACCGGGTGTTACCCCAAAATAATAATAATAAAAAAAATGCCTCAGTGCCCCCATGTCCCTAGAGATGGTGGCCACCAACACGGGGCAGGCTGGAATGCCCCTTGCCCTCAGCCCCGCTCTGTGCCCCCTGGATGCCAATGGGGCAGCGGTGACCCTGTCCCACGGGCCTTCGCCCCCTGCTTTCTGCGCACAGGCGAGGCGGTCCCTGCGCTTCTCCCCATCGCCCCAATTCTGGCCATCTTCTCATGGGAATCATGAGTGGTGGCGATCAGCCACACTCGGCGGGGGCATGGCGCCCAGGTGCCCTTTCTGTCAGCTGTGTGGAGGGTCAGGGAGCCACTGCCCAGCCGATGCTGCTCACAGAAAATGCGAGCCTCAAGGCATAATATAACATAAATACACGCGTGGAGACGTGGCATTGCTGAATCTACAAGATGAGTATTTGTAAATTACTGTGTCACCAACCTAAGCGAGACTTTTCAAAAATAAATCTCCACTTACATTTCCACTGCTCCAAAATCAGAATGTTAATGGCTGTGACAATGATGGTGATTTTCTTCTTGTAAAACCTCTCATCAGAACCACGAACAACTAAGGTCTCATTCCTGCCTCTTAAAAGCATTTTGTTTTTAACGTTAATTGGAAATTTCTGAAGGTCATCCAAAAAAAAGAAGAGAAAAACACAAGTAACAATTGCTATCAGAAGTAAACAGAAAGTTAATCAATTTAAAATACCTGACCACTGTGCTTTTTTGCAGGGAAACTATGACAAGATGCATGTAAACTGGTGCTGGAAGACAAAGATGAGCATCCTACATGATATTTTCTAGTTCCATGGCAATTTCCACTTTTTTCAATTGTGTCAACACAGCCAGGGTTGCCTCTGTTGGGATCTTTCATGGGACCTTGTGACATCTGCCTGCCCAGAGCTCAACCCACAGGGATCACAGTCGTAAAAACGTTCTGCCCAGCACATATCTATCAGTCCTGGATTGAAATCGATGGGCCTACACATCCGAATAAAGTTCAACAGATGTGTCTCATGTTTGCACGATCATAGACTATTACAATACATTGGGAAAATACACATCATTTCAGTGTTGCTTTCAGTCTAAACCAACAGTTGGAAGAGAATTCGTTATTTAGTTCCTTGTGAATTTAGCTCCCAGCCACATCAAATTGTAGTCACACTTATTCACAGCTGTATGGGCATTATAGGCCACCCCCCCCAAAAAAAAAATAAAAATTAGTCACATCTCTTCTGCAAAATCTGGCACGCCAGGCACAGGCTGGCACCCCTGGGCTGCCGCCACCCTGTAATCGCACCAGGTGTTTTAGGGTAGAATGTGCTTAAATTGGCACAGGATTAAACAAGTGGGCCAGACTCCCAGGCTGCATTTTTGTGGTGGAAGTGGTCAGTGGGCCTCAAAAGCCATGTCTGTACTCCCATATCTCACCATCAAGTCACCTTTTTTTTTAAAAAAAAAAAAAACAAAAAACCACCACCTTTTTCTTTTCCTGTGCTTTTTTGGTGTGAAGCCTCTCGGCTGGAAGGCGGTTTCTATTGCCGAGTTTGAGTAGAAGGCCCAAAATAAGATTGCGCAGAGGCCCGAAGTGAGATCAGGGTCTACGTTTTGTGGAAAGAAGAGATTCCCTCCTCGGGCCTAGCAGCAAAGAGGAATTTAACATTTTTTTGCCAGCATGATCCTTGAAAGAAACAGGGTTGTGCTGTGTATAGCTACGGCAGGGAAGCCCACACTCCGCTCTCCCAGAGCCTTTCTCTATGACCTACTATTAGGAGTAACTCCCCCTCAGTGCTTTCCTTGCATTCCCTCAGTGGGACGGAGCGCGGGGTTTGCTGCATGTTTGGTGCACGCCTGTTTTGACACCTGGTGAGGAATTTTTCCCTTTACGCAGCAGGTAGGCTGGTAAACGTTCCTACGCAACCAGCTGAACTTGCCTTGTGTTTCGTACTGTCTCCAAAGCCGTGCAAAATGGGTGAAAGAAAAATGGCCACAGCTTATACGCAGCTTACATGAGTATACACAAAGTAAAGCAAGGAACAAACAGATCCAGAGTAACTGTGTAAGCAAAGAGCTCGGGCTGATGGAACTGACTTGAAGGGGAATTATTTAACAGCTACGAGGCAAACCTGAATTCATGTGGACTGACTGGAGACCTCCATGGAATATCCACCTCCACCCCTCTACCACTGCCTGCTGGAGTTCTGGCACCTACTGGCTCCGAACACCTTCATTTGGCGCAGAGATTGAGCTCCTGGTCAGCTCCATATAAAAAACACATAAAAAGTAATAGAAAGGACTTAATTTTGCATCCCATTACTGTAAATGAAGGCATGTGTGAAAGATTAGGCATGTCAGAAACCTGACCACTGTTTGCAGGACTGGGATCTTCCTTGTTCTTTCCCTTTTTCCAAAATGTTTGTTTCTAATGGAAGTGTGCAGCAGCTGAGCCCAGAGCAGGTAGGCTGGGGCCTTCCTGCTCCTCTCCCTTTCTGCAGACAGACTTTGCTCAAGTGATGTTGCTGTATTAGTGCTAAAATTTCTGTCTTTTCTAACTCAAAAGTGCTGGAAGCGTGCTGTGCCGGACAGGTATATTCATTAGAGGATGATCTTCAAAAAAGAATGACAGCACCATTTTGGGGAAAGGAGGAGCCAGCTATCCACACAAAGACAGTCTCCACCATGCCGTCCTGTGACAGGCAGGAGCAAACTCCATTTTGCTAGGTTAATTCTAAAAGCTATGTTTATTTTTCCTCTATTCCTGGAGCCTAGGATCTAACATGAGCCCTCTCTGCAGGGAAAAGTTATGCTGAAATACTGTCTAACCTAATTTCCAGGATTTTCTCTACTGTACTTTAGCGGGGCTTTGTTTTGTTTTTTCTTCCATTATGAATTGTCTCTGACAGTCGGGGGATATCGCATCTCATGCTTTCAAGGAGGAATGCCTCGCTGCCCTTTCTCCAGCTAGCAGCCAGCACGGAGGGGAAGGCGCTTTTCCCACTCTCCTGTGGGATGAGATGATGACTCTCCTGTGTCAATGGAGAGGACCTGCCACCTCTGGTCTAGGACAGGGCCAGAGACCTGCACGCTCAGAGACTAACCTGAGGTATGAGGCAGACAAATGATGAAATCTCGCTATCTTTATCCTCAAGATAAACATAAAACATACTCTGTGAGGATTATTGACTTTAAAGGCTTGCTAAAAAAAGACACTTTCCAAAAGCTTTAAAAGCTGGTTCAGTGAACTCCATTTTGATGCCTTTTTGCAGCTCTCCTTCCCTAGGGATGTCTGTCTCCGTGTATCCTGAGCTATGCCCAAGGTATCTCCCTCTGGTTCTCTTTGTTTTGTTATCTCTGTTCATGTGTGCACCTGTAAAATGAAAGTGCAATAACTCATAGTTCACCTAACCAATTCTAATGAATACTTCAGCTTTTAGTTTCAATTATTTAAAAATAATAATAATTTAAAAAGCCAGTTTACCTAGGAAATCTTCAAACTCATATCATACCACCCGACAGAAGAAATGGGGCTGTGTTCAAACCTGGCAGTGAAAAGGGGGCTGTTTCAGGTATAACGAAAGCCTGCTGGGTCTTGCTGCATCTGTTTGGAGCGGGTGCAGGCACTGTGTGGTGGGCAGTATTGCAACCTGACTGTAACGGGGAAATATTTTTAAAAATGCGAGGGAAGTCTGAGGTAGGCCGCATGGTCATGAGTCCTTCTGCAAAGAAAGAGTATTAGCTACCACTCTGACTAGTTATGGAAACAGTTTTCTTGGCAACCACAGTTCCAGCTCTCTGCTGTGCCATCCGTTCAGTCATTTATAGCTCTGCGAGGCAGTTTTAAGGCAATGGGTATGTGGCCTTGCCCTGTCCAGATGTGGGCGATCCTCAGGCGCAAGACAGCGATGGCCCTGGCTCACACCAGCCCGGCCACAGCTTGCCATGGCCAGTCAGACGAGGAGTATGGTGTTTTGCTGGGATAAATCACAGATCATTTGCATTCAGTAAGTCATGATAACCAGACTAAATTTCCAAGGTCCATCCAGGTTCTCTGATGATACAGAGAGTTTGAAACTTTTCATTTCTGTAGACTGCCTCCTCTGTACAGCACAATAAATCTTTGTCTCAATGTAATGCGAAATGGGCTCAGCTGCTGAGCTTGGAAAAGTTATGAGTATGGTGTTCCTATATACCGCATGCTTGTCTTCAAGATGGAAGAAGTCAATATAGAAGAAAAAGGCATCAACTGCCACAGCCTAAGAAGACTACTTAGAAGGGGACAGTGGGTCACAAAAGGGGTGATTCAGACCGCCCTGTACAAGGCTGATGAGCAGGAAGGGCGGGCTGTCGCTGGAAGGAATACCAAAGTCTGATACTTGACTGCATGGGGTTTTAAACAGAAGCATCTTTCCATTTTCAGTGTTTTTGACTATTTGATGCTCCTGCAGGTAGATGTTACGGGGAAAATATTTTCAATCAGACCCCTGCGCAGATGAGTGATCTTGTCAGTCATGTCTTGTGCTAATTCAAAGGCTTGGTTTTGGGGAGATTCTGACAGAATCAAGGCCAAGGAGAGAAAAATACATATTAGTCTCCTATAACAAAGCAATAAACGCCTTAGTCTTTCCTTGAATTTTTTCCTGTTGAGATCCAGCAGTAAACTGGAAAGGCACAATGTTCAAAACCGAACATTGCCTACCTGCACAATGGCTTGAGTGCAAGGAGGGGGCCAGCTGCAGTTCACAGGGGCCTTGCTACCTCCATAAAACCATGACCCAAAATAAGCCTCCCACAGTAATGCAGTGGCTCTAGGTATCTGGTAGCAGAGGACTGGAGAGCCCCAAATGTCCAAAAGCAGAGCCACGTGGCACAGGAACCATGAATTGCAGCTACATTGGTCCGAGCTCTGGATCCCCAGATAAACTGTGGATGTTCTTAATCCTACCGCTGCCTGAGGGAGTCTTGGAGGGTTTCCAAGTTTTACAGCCTCCTGAGAAATTTGTTTGCATTTTCTCCTATATGCAAATTGGCAAGGCAGCAATCCAGCAATACACAAGTGCTTGCGATGGTGGCATTGCCCTTTGATTCCCCATCTTGCGAGCAGGCAGTGTCTTCAAAGATCAAACACCAGCCTGAGGACACATTAAGGATTTTTGTTCTCAGGGAAGTTGCCCCCCAGAAATGGGGGGAGAGGAAAATGCTATTTGCATGTTGTGACTGTAGAGCAGACAGGTAAACCCACACAACAGTGCGATGCCGTAGCCTCCCATTTTGCCTTTCTTTTTTCAGCGCTTTATGCCTGACAAGACAGTGAGGTGTCCTGTCAAAGATCAAAGCAATCACATCTCATCACTACTGGTTTATGTCCATCTGGTTGTAACACTTCAGTTCTTCTTGGTCAAAACTTCAGCCCTCCCCCTGCTCATCTTGTGGCCGGCAGCTCCACCACCTCTGAGCGCCACATCAGGACCCTCTCATCGACGGAGGCTTTTGCCCCAAGGGCTGCTGCACGCACTCTTCACAACCTTTCCGCCAGCAGTCATGGCACCTCCAGCATCCGTGGCTGCTGAAGGCAGCGCTGCCTGTGCCTGGGAGCGGTGCTATCAGTGCCTCGTCAGGACCCAGCAGGAAACGTCTGGCCTCCGCTCCGCGACCATCTGCTAAAACCAGGCCTCCTCTGGCAGGAGTCCAACACAAAGTAAATAGAGTTTCACAGCCAGATTTCAAACAACAAAATAACTGAGAAATATGGCTCACTGCTCCTGGTTCTCAAATTCAAAACATGGAAGCCCCTAGAAGCAAAAATCCTTTATGGGCCCCAAGACCTTTCGGTTGTCAAATGGGCCCACTGTAGCGAATGCTAGGGAGAAAGTGCAGTGATGTGGCTAGCTACATTTTAGTTAGCTACACCTAATTAGTTCAGTTTATGCATTTTTAAGATGGTTTCTTTCTCAAGATCAGTGATGGAGAAAAAAAAATTAAAACTGGAGAATTCAGCTTGCAATATTTGTATGGGAAACTGTACAGAGAATTTCGAATTTTGCTACTGTATGATATTTTTCATGGTATAGGAGAGACAGACTCAATGAAGCGTGAATGATTTTTTAAAAGAACAGATTGGCAAGTCTTTTAAAATAGGTCAAGTTTTTGGCCTAGTTTCCTTTAGTGTCCCTTAAAGCAATGGGATTTGAATATCCATGATAGTGCCATTATTTTTTTGGTTTTAGCCACATCTATGTGTGGCTCTAGTTGTAAGGCAGAAATGTTCTGTCATAAGATTACAATGGCAAAGACCACATGTCTCAAGCGGTATTTCTGAACAAGTTACACTGAACGGTAAAATCTCGGCAGTGGCTGCATTTTGTCCTTATGTGTGATGTTAGAAAAAACAAACTATGAAAAAAAGTGATGGCCAGTGAAGCCAACACCTGCAGACTGAAACCCTGTCAAACGTGACCTATTAACTCTCCAGATTTTGGGAGAGTTAGCACCATTGTTTGCTTTCCACCTTTAAACTGATTAAATCAATTAACTTGATTTAAGTAGAAAGCAGAATTACAATAATGACATTTAGATAGAAGATACACAAGACAGCAATTATAAAACCAAACCAAGGCCACCTATGTTGAATGAAGATAAAATACAATGGTCAGCTGTCAAAGCAAAAAGAATCTGTATGAGTACATTTTGATTCTAAAAAAGGATGTTTGAGATATTTAAAGAGGGAGGAAATTCTCCATGCAATATTAATTAATATAGAATAAATAGCATCTGTGTATGGAGCAGTCTGGTACATATATTTATGGATGCATCTTTGCTCTGTGAACATAACTTAGGTATAATACACATGTATTTATGATGTTACATAGACTCAAATATTCAACATTATACCCATACCAGTAATTGTGGTTGGCCTTAGTGCAGCTATATGGAGTGAAGCAGGACATGAGGAGGATTTCCTCCATCCCAGAGCCCTGGAAAAAGGCCAGGTACGAAGCAAGAGTGGCTGTGCTTAGGGAATACAAGGACAGGACTTGTCAGTCTCCCTGCTCTCCCCTGAGGCTGAGGTGGGAGCTCAGTACATCCTTATTAAGGTGCAGGTTCTTCTCCCCACTGTGCTGATCCATAAGGGATACTGCCCTTCAGGCACAACCCATTTAAAATGTTCCTTGTTGTGGTGAATCTGGATTGACCTAACGCACAGCCAGTAATAAACATTAGTTGGCTCACAGTATTGTACAGTAATAAACATACTGAAGAGCTTGTCAGTGCATGCTTCGGGAAAGAAGTACAATCTGGAACAACAGAGTCTACGCATACACTTGGAATACAAATCTTTTGCAGACGGTGGACTTCATTATGAAAACTGTTTGCGATTCCAGTTAAGCTGTGAGTGAAAGCACTGCAAAGGCTTGTCCAGTATTCATCCCACTGTAACGTGGAAAGATAAATCAGCCTCTAATAATGGAGACAGTTCTAAGAATACCTTTGTTTTAATGATTAACACTGTTTTTCACTGAGATTTGTAGTTGCAATCACCATCATGGACTGGAACCTTTGTTTTGTACCCGATCCTACTCTGCATTCTTTGCTGAAGAACTAGTGTGAGCTGTTACACGTGTGGCTTTGTCTGCATAGTTTGTGACATAAAAAGGCTCAAGAAGGGGAAAGAGGATCTTTCTTTTTGCAGAATATCACCAAGTGCAGTAAAGTCATCTAGACAGCTCCAAAGGATACTGATTTGTGAGCAACTCTTTTTCACATATTACTCCCACTGCTTCCTATGAGACAAGAATATCATGCACAGAGATCTGGTTGGAGTTTTCACACTGGCCATTCCCCCCAATAGTGCTCATATATCAAAATCGCTTTCACTTCATAATAGATGATAAATTATTCCAACAATAACTCCAAGAATATTATCTTTGTCTGCCACACTCTAAATAATTAACAAAGATACCAGGCAGATTTGTGCTGCATTTGATAAGTACCAGGAAAATGTTAGTACTTCTGCAATGATCCCACTTCCAATAGCTGGCAAAGAATCCCACTGAAAGATCTTCCTCAGCATGAATATGTGATTGCAGAATTACTCAATGAGGACTGATGGACTAAATCTCATTCGTTTATCATCTGAATCAAGTTGGGAAAAAAAAGGCATATTATATATTTACATTGAACAGGTTTGTAGGCTTCACAGGGAGTTTTCCTTTCTAGCATTGAGCTCAGTGGAGCATGGACATTATTTTCTCTTACCAGGGTGAAATGTAAGAAATGAAAGACTGTTCATTTATGATACTATACATAGGTCCAGATTCTTAATGCCTTCATCTACCTTTGCAAGAAAGTTTGCACTGTGTTGTCCTGAAGTCAGCAGCACATCCAGATTTCAGGTGCAAAACAGAAGCTCTTGAGTGGAATACCCGTAATACGGAACATACAGGATAATTACACATTGCATGCTAAAGTAAGGCAACTGGCTCAGCTGCCTGAAGGACAGGATTTTATTCTGCTGGGCTGAAGCAATCTTCTGTGGGGTTGGAGCCAAGAACATTGACAAGAAAATGTTGTTCATAATCCATCTGGCTAAAATCTACTTACCCTATCTAGGCACTGCATCTAGCTCAGAGCTAAAATTAGGCTATCAGGAAAGGTACCACTGAGATGGGGATGAAGCCAGAGAGCTGCTGAGGGCAGATGGGTCCATGGGCAGATAACAACGTGTGAACAGGGGTGGGATGGAGAGGTTGGGTAGCAGTTCTTATGTCAGACGAGCGTGGCAGTGAATGAGTCAGCAGTGGTGGTTATAGTCTTCTCAGTACACACAGCGATCTTTGCGGTCTTAACCAGCGTGTTTAGGTTGGATGCTCAACCTAGCAAAACACCAATAGCAAATCAGTTTAGATAGGAGAAGAATGGCATCCTTTATCAAGATGCTTTATCAATGCCTTAATTAGTTACAATACAGTCACAATATCACTACTCTTACAAGTCAATACCGCATACAGCCAAGAAACAGCTGTTTCCATACTATCAGGCTTCTAACATTTCTCTAACAATTCAAAAGCAAAGCAGACTAAGCTATAAACTCCAGTACGAGAGAGCACTTCGTGTCCTCTGCTATTTTTAAGTGAACCTAAAAGATGATTGATATATTTAAATAGCTTTTTAATAAATATTAGGTGTCAAATTGTGGAAATACAGATAAAAGCTGCCATTTTACAACTGATATCATCTGGGGATAGGAGGAAAGCATGGGGAATTATAATGAATAGATTCCTGGCCTTTACCTTTTGGGATAGTGCTCAGAGTTTTGCTGCAGTTTTAATCTTAATAACCTCTAGTGGAGCAGCTCAGTTTACAAAACAGTGAACTTTGCAGCTGGATGTTTTATACCACTATGCAAAGACTAAAATAAATAAATCAGTAGGTCACCTTCCTAGCTCAATTTTTCTGAGGCAGATAATTTTCTGTCCTTCACAAAGCAAGGAACAGATCTCTCTCAACATTGGGAAGAAAGGAAGGAGGGGCAGCTTTCCCTCTGCTCTTCAGTTTTGCTTTAACCCCTAGAATGAGTTGATTGCATTGCGTTCGTTAAAAGTTCCCATGTTGGGAAGGATGGGGCATTTGCTTGCTTGCTTGCTTCTTTTCTTAATTTCTCTGCTTTCAGTTTTTAAAAAGTCCTCCCCCCCAAATTCTAGCAGATCCCAAACTCAAAAATCTGACTGTCTAACCCCAGTTTCAGAATACTGCTATTCAGATGGTGCCGTAAGGGCCAATTAGCCAAGTGTGACAACAACCCAGGAGCAAGACTTTTCTCAGACACAGGCTGTGTTCTTCCACCTTTAGGAGGTAGGAGAACTAATGATTAGTCCTTTTATTAACATAGCAGGCACCCAACATAGAGCTGTGCCTGTTTAGGCTTCTAAAAACAGTTTGCACTGAACATGCCCTCTGGCTTCCTGGCAGAGCTGCTCCCATACCAGTAACTCGATATCCTCGCTCATGGTCACCATAACACCAGCCAAGCACACGGAAATAAGAGCATCTTTAGAAAATACCTCAATGGGTTAAAAAAACAGCAGGGCCCAGCTACCAAAGCCATGTCTGAGATTCTTCCTTCTGCAAGGCGGAGAGGGGGCTCAGTACCTTCTGGCTGTTCGCTACTTGAAGAGGAAAAGGATGGTTGTGCAGATGGCAACTTCTTGCACGGAAAATCTGTTTTCAGAATTGCAGCAACTGAGTAGTTTGAGTTGCTTTATTCCTCCGGGGAGGGGACAGAAAGGTATCAGCTCTGCTAATGGCACGCAGAGTGATTAACTAAATGCTACAAGGCCCAGATTCTGCCCTTATTGTACTGGTGCAGCTTATAGCAGATGATGCAGTTGCACAACCATGTTAGAGGACAAACACTCTCATGGCAGAGATACAGAGCTTTATTACTAGTAGTTTAACTGTCAAAAAGGAAACAATATACTGCATAAATGCCTGGTAGGTGGTTAGAAAAGATTATGTTTTTAACCTTATCCGCAATATATTTAATCTCAAATTACAGATGCAGACACAGAACACACTGATGTTACTTTTAAACATACCAGACTTGCCTCACTGTAAGATATTTTCAGATTTTTTGTTGTGAATTTTTTTCATTTTGAGGGCTTTCTTGAATAGGAAATTCTACAATCACAGCACACAGTTTTACAACAGTTGCGCGTTGTAAAAAAATACTACTCTGCTTTTCAAATTTCCTCCCTTCTTTCTGAAAACATAGACAAATTAATGAAGAATAATTATAGCCTAGTCATAAAAACAATCTGTCAATATTTACATGGTGCTATTTCGTTTCTTGGTCTTTCTTTGCTGGTTTGATACTTCAACTAAGCCCAGCATGCATCGTCAAGCCCCGGATCTAATAACTTGGGAAGATGATATTTTGAGATGCGTTTGCATTAGCAAGTGAAAATCCAAAAGGAGTGAGGAAAAGTGTCCTCAGCATCATTCAAAATAATTGCTGAATGAGACATTAGGATATACTAGGATAAAAAAAATCCCAAAGGAAAAAAAAGCAGGCAACCAGACTCCAACTAGTGAGCTGAGCAGCAATGGGAAGGCCTGTGGGTCCATCTGCAACTTCCTCAGACACTGACTGTAAAACTTTACATTGATTTATACTTCTGTTCAAATAAAGAAGCAACTAAGACACACTTATGTCAGGTCCATTTTAAACTCTTTTGCTCATCTGTGGTTTTTTGATGCCACTTTTTAGGGGTTTAAGGAAATTCTTTTGAGAAAGAAGAGAACTGGGGCTTGAAAACTCCCGGTTTCAACAGCTGGTGCCCCAGGCAGCACCGTCTGGAAGAAAGAGCAGTTTAAGAGCTATCGGATTGCTTTTCCATCTCACCGGCATTATAGCTTCATAGTTCTGACTTACTGGGGATCAAACTTGGATATTGATAGATATTTCAGCCTAAATGTAATTTCTCAGGCCACAAGTGAGGGCTTTTAGTGCGATAGTGCAGGCTTGCCGCTTTAGTAGGGGCATTGGAGCGAGGCAAGTGAATGCTCTGTTTCTTTTTTGTTGCAAGTACGTAAGCGATGCTGCTTCTGAAACCCAGTTGCTATAGTATTGCAAATAACTCAGTAAGTATGAAACCAAAAGTACTGCCACATAGATGCGGCATATTTCTTTCAGAAGTTTTCTACCCAGAAGTATGATTGTTAGCTATAAAACTCTCATTCGTGCTTTTTTTTAAAAAAAAAATCAGTTTTGGTGTTGGTTTTTGGAGGGATTTTTTTGCATCGTTCTGGCAAACCTGCAGTTTGGGGACTAAGCAAATAAATGTCTTACCTGGAACAGCTTTATCCCAACTGATTAAATGAGCCTCTTTCTTCACATTGAAAATCCCTCTTAAGATTTTTACAGTTATTGGGGCAGGCAGTATCGCACAGAGAAGGTATCTGAAACGCAGCACGAAGGAGGTGCTTCCAGGAGCAGCATACCTGAATTCACCTAGTGAATTGGTATCTAAATCCTCCAGTTCAGGGAGCAAAAATACGACACAAGGCATCTGAAATCCCACAAATGGTAAAGAGTTTGTTTTCCAAACATTTCCAAGTGGTTTTCTTATTTAATTTCTCAGACGCTTATGGATGATGTAATCTGAGTATCAGATTATTGTCAAGTGTGCACAAGCCTCCTCCTAGAAGGTCTGGCCTGGGGGTGAATAATGTACTTTGTGCATTTGCAACACAATCACTAGGCAGAGCACAGTGCATGCACTGCCCTGCTCTGCAGTTTGCCTCGGTTCACTCTCACTCAAGCTACTTGGGTAAAAGAAACAGCTTTACAATTTTCCCCACAGTATACTTGCCTCCTAAAAATTTCCCACATAAGCATCCTTACTCCTGCAGCTCCACCAGTGCTAGCAAGTGTGAGGGCTGGCATTTTTGGTATAAGAATATCTCTATTCTTATAGAATAATATATATAATTATCTCTACAGTGTCTGCTCTGCTCCCTTGAATACATTTGCAATTAATCAGAGGAACATATGACAAAGGGTGGTCTGCTGTGAAAGGTACCCAGTGCGCTTGAACTTAATATCCTCTCATTTCATGCGGATAATGATGCTCTCTCTCCCCCTGGACTCCCTCTTTTCCTCAAAACTGCTGAGCGAGGAAGACTAGAAGTTCTGTCTGAGGAAAATGAAAACAATAAAAGCTCTGATCTACTTACAAGAAGTGCTGTAAGACAGCCAGGCTCTATATTGCTATATTGTCTAATATACTGTAGTAAAACATTATTACAATTGAAGCAGTTGATTTCATTTTCAAATAGGTGATGTGTGGAGATGAACGTTCTTCAAATTATCTCCATTAGTACTTTCATATATGTTACACTGATTTTCATATCAACATTGTATGATCTCATGTGGTATGTAGTCAAATAGCTGGAATCCATTAAAACCATGCTCCAGCTGTGCAATCACTGTCCTCACAAAGATAGATTTTTGTGTGGGTAATGTCAGGAAGAATCCACAGCTTCAATTATGAGAACATCAAAATATGTTGTTTATTGTAGAAAAAAAAAAGCATTTGCAGCAATTTAAAATATCCAGTCAATACCACACTGCTAAATCTAGATAATAGAAATCCTGGAGAAATTTGAGCTAAATCTGTCTGGATTATAGCTGTGGGATTATCTGAATGCTAAATTACTGTATATGCTTTACTTACAAACATGAGCACAGACAGTATAGGAAGATGGATGACTATGCAGATCGCCATAAAACCCATCCCCAAGAGACTTTTTCATATACTAGGTAAACAACCCCTCTCAATTTATCAAGCGTTCTGGATTGAATTAATGTTGTCATTTACTTCGCTGTTGCTGTGTAGAGGAATACGGTTTAACTTGAACAGCTCCTTCAGCACCAGAAAAATAACAAAGGTTTTCTCTGTGCAACCTTCACAACACACAGAGTGCAGGAATATTAATTGGCTGCTGTAACTGAATTTGTGTAACTGAATTAAAGAAAACGTAACTGTAGTAAGTAATCAGAAAACCAATTTATATGCAATATTGAAAGAAAAGATTAACCCTGGTTGTCTTGTTAAACCTCCCCTTCCCCTCCCCCGTTGTTTACACACCATATTTCTGGCTTTCTAAGGACATACAGTGAATGAACCTGGATTGACCTGACACATAGCATCTCTCAAACTTTCCCCTTGAATGATTCACAGATATGTGAGCTGCGACCAAAAAAAGCAAAAGAGGAAAAATACAGGCTACTGTACAGGCTGAGTGGATGTGAAAGGGGTGTTACTGTCTGTGTGTGCAGTGCTGTTGTCTCTCCTTCGCTGCAAGTGCACAGCCACTGATTACAAATACACATTCCTTCGCTTGCCCATTTAGCTCAGTTTGACAATTGCAAGTGAAACCACAACCAGTTAAGTCCACATAGGAATTATTCTAATTCCTATTATTCTGCTCCTGTGTATCAGTTTTTATTGCTCTCTGATGCTTTTTTGATATTCTGGGTGGTGACACTGCACGTCCGTGCAGCATACAGTACGTGGCAGGTGTAGCAATCGGGAGGGCTTTCCCGGGGACGAGGGCTAGGCAGTAATTGCTGCTTCCTGTGAACAGCTACCGGCTGACGTAGATATGGCCACTTTCATTTCCTTCTTTCTCATTCAAACAACGTATGTAGCTCTGTAAACAGATTAAATACAATTTTTGGATCTTGGGAAACTGTCAATGTAATCCTTTGGTCAAAGTACAAACAAATGAATGGATCGGCCTTAGTCAGAGTTCAGCTGCATCCAGATTTTAAGATACGTAGTTTTCACCAGAGAACAAATTCAGGAAGAGCACCAAAACCTTGGGGTTTTAGTGAGAAAGAGGGACTATTATGAGCAGATGCCATGGAAATTTGGGCATGATAGCGGTTCTTCTCAAACTGTGCCCATGTGCTAACAGATTCAGTGTCAGCACTCTCTGGTGTTTGAGATAATGAAACACTGGTTCCATTCCTCAGTTTTTCTCCCTCAACCAAAGGAGTAATTTCTCACCATTTCCACCACTATTCTGGCTGCTTTTGTGATGAATGTCTAAATACTAGTTGACCTAGAAGACAAAAGCTTGCTTGTTACATCAACTGCCCATAGACTAGTGCTCTTATGGAGCTGAACCAGAAGTGGTAACAATTAAATGTTTTAAGAGTAAAAGGTTAAAGCCACCTAGACACAAATGTCACAGCACGAGTGACAAGCTGAGTTACTGAGCTCAGGTCTACCCTGTGCCAATGACTGCAAAACACATTGCAAAGACTATAGACCACACAGCACCAGTCTCAAAGGTGGTCTCTACATCATGGTCTCTGCCACAAAAATAACATGCAGAATAGAAAAATTTGAAAAGTAAGTACAGCAAGTGAAGGAGTACAGGTTGGAAAGGGCTAACCTTAACATTGGGGTTTTTTTTTTAAATCAAGCTAAACTCATGTATAAAAGTAAATTCTAAAAGAACTTGGAAAGAGACAGTATGGTTTCATACCATGTTACCAATTTAAAGGATAAATAATTTGGGTGATTGAAACATTAGGAAAAGATTTAAAGCAAAAGAAGAAATCTTATTAATCCCGAACAGTACAGCACAGACATAGATCAAACAATAAAATAAGGTGCTTCATATTACTTGCAGGAATGCTAGATATGCTTCTCCCATCTCTTATATGTTCATTATGAAATTTGTTCTACTGTAACCCAGACATAATTTAAAGTATTCCCTCTGCCAGGAGAAACCAAACTTTAAAGGCAAATATTAACTCAACTAGCATGTCTTTCTGGAAAAATAAATATGTTTTGATTAGCATGAGCAGTATTTCAGAAGATGGATCAATTTCCATTCAAAAGGAGATGAAACAAATTTAGAAATCTGATCCAGCAATGTAATTAGATAACAGCTCACATGCTTAGCACTATATACAAGCTTACCCACTTTCCTGAAACAGAGTTCCAACATTAGAATAAATCTCCAACAAAGCTCAAATCTTTGTCAGACAAGATCTACAAAAATGTTATTCAAGTTGAGAAAAATATGTTTTCAGTTTTACACAAGTAGTGCTTTTTTAGCGTAGCCCCCTCAGATCAGCAACTGCCATCATCACATGGGTAGCTGTGTAAAACTCCACTGACAAACCTGGACACTGCGCTGTAACACACTGAATGCTCAGACAAGCAAGTGGTCAGCACTTAGCTAATGGTTGCTCAACGCGGTCCAGAAAAGAGGCAGTTTATTTTCATTTCCCACTGGACAGCTGACCGCATAAGGAAAAACACAATTATACGTGGCATGGAATAACATTATGTGCAGCTTTATGGTTAATGTCAACACAGTTGGAAAGGCTACATGGAAAATAAACCACAACCTTAGTGGAGGTGGTTTTTCTACTACAGGCCAGCACTTAGTCATGGTGCCCGGACAGCACAGGGAAGGGATATATGATTGCTGTACTGACTTCAAAGAGAAAAAGGAACTTATTTTTTACTGCCATTACCTGCTTTTTTGCTCTTTCATAAGCAGTATGTTACAAAGGTTTTTCCAGTCCTTAATTTGCCAGGTTAAGTGGTTAAGTGATTTCTTCTCTTTGCCTTTCCCTGTATCTGATTTGAAAGACAGTCATCAGGCAAACCTCCATTAACTCTACTCATCGCTCTCACACAGGTGAAGTGCTAGACTCTCAACAGCTATCTGCTGTCCCACTTCGACTTTGGAGACCCTTTCTTTAGATCATTCACCAAGGCTAAATGAGCTCTGACAACCCTTTCTGGGGATCTGTTTTCCTTTGTTCATGTGATCTCTAGCATCATCTCCCAAACCAGTCAGAGAAAGTTCCTTCTCTGATTTCCTCTGCGCATGGGACAGACACTATTTTACTGTGCCTCAGGCCGGGGAATGGAGCAGAACAACACACGTGAGTTACCAGCAAGTTTGTTATACAGCAAAACAGAAAACAGGAATGCTGTGAGCAAACTCCTGAGGGTTTGACACTGTCTCAGAAACCTGTAGTCCTCTGCTAAGAGTTAGCTTATTAGAAAATATTAAGATGATTTTATTGCACTCAACATCTCCTTAATATGATTTCAAATTGAAACTATTCCTCTTTTAATTGAATTAATTAGTCTTCTAATATTTAAAATAAGATTGATTAACAGACTTCTGCAACTTTACATGACCAGCATCACACGTTACTTTTAACAAGACAGTCCCTAAGAAAAGAGTCTCAATATGTTTGTTGTCACTGAAGGCATTAAAATTCACGTCAGAGGTAATGACTTCCTCTATAAATAATGCCTTTACAGTGAGCAGAGCGGCTTTTTGTGTTGCACAGTATCAGCTGTGTGGTGTTTTTTAGTGCACTTTTGGACTTTACGCTTGCACAAAGACTATAATCTGCAATATAGCTGTTAGTTCAGCCTGCTTAAGAAATGATAGGTGATCCTCACAGAAATGAAGTCACCATTCTGGAGGTATGACACAAGTTTATGACAATCTCAACCTAGAATTTTATTTTTTTTAAGTTTTAATTCTACTTAAATACATTTTAAGACTCAATATACAATGAAAAGAAGCACTACAAAATCATGTTTATAACCACAGCTGTTTAATATGCTCATTTTTGCATTTAAAAAATTAAATGCAACTTTTCACTTAATGCTTAAGCATAAGGTTTTTAATTTACTGATACCAGTAATAATTTTACAATTAATATTTTTACTGTTCGAGCTATCTGTTTACAGTGAGAATTCAACTTTTCTTTGATAGCAAACACGCTTTCATCTCTACATTCCACTTTCTGCTTCTTATGCAGTGGCAAGATCTTGCAAAATCTGAGTTGCCAACACTGGAGGAGAATGTCCAAATCTAAGTAAACAAAACAGCTATTCCAATGGATCTTTTTCTTTTGATCAGGTTTTAGGGAAAAGAATTCACAACCTAGTCTTTGAAATTAAATGCCTTTGGAGTGCTCTTTTTACTCAGGACAGCCAAAGGCATAAAAGCTGATTCATTTAAAACTAACATCAGCCAGTTTTTCTTCTCTCCTGTCTTGTTAACCAAAGGTTCAGAGCATTTGAACACAGACATTCATTTAATAATGCTAATAAATCAGAGGACAATAAATTTTAAAGGAATGCACAGCCTTTACCTGCCACTACATTGCTTGTACATCTGTCCTATAACGCTCAATGAATATACAACACCTAAATTAAAGTAGGGATTGAACTTTTGGGAAGGAGGACAGTAAAGGGTGATAGGACAGAAGCAAGGGCATTTTCCCACTATGTTTGTGCATGCGACTAATACATTTTGTATTTATGTATTTGTTTTTTTCAGGGATTTGAAATCTTCTGTGTTTTGGGTTTATTTTTTTTTCCAGAAGGCTTTCTCAGTTATCTGTTAACTGTTACCTGCTGAGGTATGAATCCTGGGAAAACCTCAGCTGCTCTAAGAGAAAAAACTCATTGTAACCACACAACAGAAACCTTTAGATCTCTGTCAGATGGACCTAGCCTGGGAATTTAGCTCAGTATTCAATCCAGGGCCATTTTTGCCATGGGTAGTTTCTTCAAAAGACAGATGTTTTGCTGTGCCCAATTGTCTCAGAGTAGTTATGTCCAAATCTTACCTCCACATTCCCTTTCACAAAGCAATTCTCATTAGAGAAGCCCTGCTTCAGTTTAAGCTAATTCGCACATTACTATTAAGGCCAACTGCTGTGGCCTTGACAAAGTTTAGGAACACAATCGATGTATGTACCTGTCAAAAGAGTCAGTGCAATTTGAGTTCATGTATAGAAAACAAAAGCCCCTGTGCTTTTCATGGTGGCCATCCTCACATAAAAGATGTTCCCTAATGTTGGCCTTGGACCTCCAATCTGAGGGACTCCTTAGCGTGCTGTGGGGCATCTGCAGCAAGAGCCAACTTCAATGGCAACTGGGGGGGGCTCAGCATGCCTAAAAATAAGGACTTGTATTTTTAAAAGCTCTCAAACATTCTGTTGTTAAAATAACATTTCTTTTTTGTGTGGCAGAACAACAAAAAGAAAACCCCTATGAATTTCTGCTGGCTCTGCAGTAACAACAATTGCTGTCAGCATTTGTTTATGAAAACAGGCAAAAGATAACAAACTAATGCTCTCCTCCCAGCCGGCACTGAGTTACACATCTTTTACTACAGTTAGTGAAAAAGTTTGTACCTCCCCTAAGCTGAAATAATTTTCCAATGCGGAAATGCACTAACGTGTCAAGTGCATTCATCCAGGTGGTTTACACAGGGACATGTAGGTTGACTTTTAATCCATTTTATTACACTGAAACAAGTTTTCTGATAGAGAGTAAGCATTAGCAGGGAAGCCAAGGGCTGAACTGGCAATATAAACTGAATTAGCATTTCTTTTATCAAGCAACATTGAACAAGCAAATGCCCAAGCATGTGGTATTCCAGTTTAAGACTAACATTGAATGCTAACATTGACACACTGAAAATGTTAGAACTTGTTTGTACTTGTTATATAATATAAATTTGTTTGGTGATGCCACACTGTGTTCACTGAATATTTTAGAACCATCATGTCTTACTCTGCACTGAATGAAAAATTAATAAAAATATGCAAGTTGATAGTAAAGGCCAGATCTGTTGTGGCATTGTCAACACAGCAAAGTGATTTTGAAAGACCTTATCTGCATTCACCCTTGATATGCACACTCAGATATACAATGTGGCATGTCCCATGAAAGCAACAGTATGAAAAAGTGTTTCCTAAATGAATTTTATGCTATGTAGGGGAACACATTCTACCAAGTGAAGAGGAATTGGACACAAGTGGTGACACACCTATGCAAATTAAAATATTCATGAAAAGTGCAGAAGAGTATTTGGCTCTTTCAGGCTGTAGGGTTTTTGGTTCTAAATACACGACTGGATTTCTTACTGACAACCACATGAGAGGAACAATAAATGTAGACCCCTAACAAAGGCTGTGATGAACAGGAAGAGCACAGGTAGATTTGCACTTACTCCTGTTCTAACTGCAAGGTTCTGCATCTAGGTGACAAGATTGTTGTTGTTGTTTTTTTATCTGCCTGGTCAATGGCATGCCTCTCTGTTGAAGAGTGAGTGATTTCTTCTTAAAAGCAGCTTCTTAACTCTCTTAAATTTAAGTGAGATGGGGTTGGTTTTTTTAGATGGAGATCTAACATGTAAAGGGACAGTCTTTAGGAGTCCCGGTGATCAAATATAGGGAAAAATACTTAGCCCAGTTTTATTCTAGTTTGCAATAAGTAAAATGAAACCGGGGGAGGAGGAGTCACTGATTTTTTCAACTTCCGTATCCTTTGTTTGAAACAGGATGAGGAAATCACCTCATTTAGGGAAAAACCCTACTTCCAGAACAGACCCATGAACATTTGACAAAACTATCCGGTAGTAGGATCTAAGGGATTGATTTTGGTCTATGGATGACATGCAAAATTCTTTCTTTTTTCCTAATGTAACTTCAAACGTGACAGTATTTCAGGTAGGAAATGGTGTAAGAGTTCTAGTTTCAGTGAAATGAGTTATTACTTTGTAGCTTTGGGAACAAGCTAGGAAAACAGCATTTATGTATGTTGCAGCAGGCCTTTAAGGGTACCCTCCATTAGAAAATGTTGCATCTCACACAGCAGGAGGAATTCCCATCATCAGTGAAGGATATTTCCCTTTAGCTTTGATGTTGCCATGTTCTGAAATCCTCTGAACCACCGTATGGGAGGACCATGTGCTTTTTAATTAATTTTCAATGTGGCAGACTTTTGCATTGATAAACCAGCTTCTCTGTTTTTTCCAAAAATGCCAGCTACTACTACAATGAAAAATCATACAACTGTTGTAACAACCTGGTAATATTACAGTGGCCACTTTGAAGAGTGGTCTGAAGAGTATTTGCCAAACCTTTTGATCCCTAGTAATCAGAACAGAAGTGCCCAAAATCCAGAGATTAAAGGATTAGGCCTCAAGAAAGACTTGTAGTATTTCAAGAAAATGTGACTGATGCTCACCACTTATTTTTTACAGTGCTGATGAGATTTAGTGTTTAAGGTCCTTTCCTGTTCAGACATAAAAGCTGCTGTAATCAGAGTATTACTAGGGAAAACTACTCTGGTTGGGGATTCAATATGTTTAAATTGTTGAGCCAAGGTTATTGTTTGGATTAGGTTAGGAAGGATGACACTGAAATAAGTAAGCCCCAATAGTGCAGCGAAGCAGAGAAGAACAAAGAAAAATGTTTGTATTTTTAAATAGCAATCTGAATAGCCTAAGTATGCTGGTTATAGCTATATATAAAAAATAACTTAGAGTAGCCTAGAAATTAGGTATTTTATATGTCTACACAGATACTAGAAACAGAATAAACATTTCCATTGCACTGAAATCCATATGAAAGCAAAACCGGAGACACTGGAGATGGAAGAGACTTATTAGGTCAGCTTGCCCATCCCCCGGGCCCGTTGTCCCTCAAAATCTGCTTGCTCAGTTCTCACACACCTCCCCAACTTCTGCCACGCAAAACTTGACACAAGCAACTAACATCCATCAGGGTCATTCTGCTAGAAAACAAAAGACACCAGGCTACACTGATGGTAAACCAGCTTCGGGTATTTGTCAGTAAGGTCTAAAGATTTTTTGCAGACTTCATATATCCAAACAGCTCAGCTAGCAGCTTTTTCATAAGAAATACAGGCTATTAATAAAACTTGGTCATCTGTGTATTTCAGGGAGCCATTAGAGACACATGAGGAAATATCAGCACAAAAATACGTTCTGATATGCAGTCGTGCCATTACGAACACCACTGGATTATTATTACTGATTAGGGAGAAAAATCCAACAGCTGTCTGGGGAATTCCCTCGATGTCTGGATTATTGATTTAATAGCTACACATTGTCTAGATCCTACCGCTCCACTAATGTTTGAAAATGCTGTGCATGAGTTTACATCATTTTTTTTTCTATTACTGCATAGAAATTATGTGATTTAGTCTGATTTTCAGAAGAATTCAAGATTATCTGTTACTTCCACTCCACACAATAGGAATATGAAATAGCAACTGCATCTTTTAAAATAAAAACTACAATGAGTATTCAGACCTAAAAAAAATTCCAAGTTTTCTGAAAGTTTCTAAGTATTAAATTTTACCTACAGTCCATTCCAAAATTCTGCTCTTCCCTCTCTGCCCTCCAGAAAATTGGAACTAGAAAAATAAAGTATAAATTTAAGAAATTAAGAAATTTAAGGTAGGGAAACTATTCAAGTGTGAAGGGTCTGTAATTGTTACAGTTGCTCAGGTTTCAGTGATATGCTTTGGAGGTAACTGTGACATCCTGTCTGGCACACTTAGAATAAATAAGTAAACAAACAAACAACTGCTTGCTAGCTTTAAATTCTCTGCCTTCATCTGCAAGTGCTGCAGTTAGGCTGTCTCTGGTTTACTTCCTTATGACTGGGTTCAGCCTGCACAGGCTGTGGTTTTTGCTCGGCGTGAGGCTCCCTGTGCATGCCCTGCTTGTGAAGCACACCGATAAGAGGCATGGTGTGAACGGCAGTTTATGTGACATGGACCATGAGATATGGCAGCACTGCGTGGCACGCTGCTGTGTCGGAGGCAGCCCTGGTGGTAACACAGATCTCCTTCAAGCGTGGATTGGATTGCTTTGGATTCTCGTGCCTAAAACCACGGGTGTTGACTGAGAAAGTACCAGCGTTCAGACCTAAGAGTGTATATGTGCTGCAGTAAACAGTCTCCCCATGACCACTTAACCTGGAGCAGGGTAATCTAAGCACTACAGACTGTTCTGGTCAAATAAACTAGCTTACAAGGAAATGACACACTTTGTGTTATAATGCCTCAGGGAAGCACCCCTCCTACGATGGAGGTACAGCAGGCAGCAGCAAGTCCTGTAAAAGACTTCGCCTTCAAGAGGTGGAATCAACAGAGGTAATATTTTATCTCAGGCCTCTCTCATATATATAAGCTTAATTTAATTTAGCTCTACCACATATCAAAGACAACGTCTAACCCTTAGCATGATTCTTGGTCTAAAAATTGTACACATTGTTGTATATATCTGATACTATTTATTTGTTTACAACGGGTTGCATAAAAGAAAAAAGCGAAAACTTGAGCAAGGGTATCAGCTGTTACCTGTTTGGTCTGATACATTTGCAATTATTTTTATGGAAGAAAATGTTGTCCTAAACCACTATTGTTCCTTAGTTTCTGACAATTAATGTAATATAAAGTGAAATCCTGGCCTTTACAATTTTGACTGTTGTTGATATTCTAGGTCTCTACTAAATAGCACAACTTTTATGGGAAACATGGAAAATTCTGTATAATGAATCTCTAAGCCAATAAGAAGATTATCATGAATAAAAAATGTGTCTAAAAGTGTAAAGATAATAGCTTAATATAAAAATCTCATGCTTTTATATTTTTATTGGAGGAGGAAAAGGGTATCACAAAATTTGGGCCTGCAGAAGGAATAAGGCCATAGATAACAATTAAATAACACAGTTCTTCGGTCTACTCAAAGGTAAACACTGTATATTGATCCTCAGTGGTCTTCTGCAATACACTGTTCTAACACCATACCAGCTATGCACACCCTTCTGTCCTGAAGCACTCCTACCAGCTATATCGATTGAGGTATTTTGTTCTGTGATCTACCTCCTCCTTTGCTGGAAAAGCAACAGTGGCAATGTAGTGAACCACTTAATTTTGAATCTAACATTTCTGTTAGAGCCATTTAATTCTGGGATCTTACAATCCTTCAAAAAACAAAGAAAAATTGAAACACTTGGAAAATACAGAATGATGATGTACTATGCTAATCGTGGAGGTCCCAAGCAATAGGTCCCAAGTACAGCTCACTGTGATGGCAAACACTGATCTGTTTGAAATCTGCAACTAATCTGATGTACACTTAATTTCAAAATGACAAAAACATTTTGATTTTATAGTCACAACGTTTACATCAACTTCTAAAAAATGATTAAATGGAAAATGGGAACGTGCTAACAAATGATGTTGGCTAAATTTTATACCATATCAATGCTATGCTTTCAAATGTTGGGTTGTTTTTTTCCAGATAAATACTGAGATAAATTTTCCTGGCTCCTCACGTATCTCACTATTGGTTGCCATCTCTAATCTAAGCCTATTCTCTACCCTCTCATAGTTACTATGTATTAGAGAATTAACCACAACTGTGAAGGTCACAGGTCAACTTTAAAGTGATAAAACCTTAATGGAGCAAGGAATCAAGAATGTAACAAAATCTCTTATTTCTGTTTTCTACATCTCTGGAGAAATACTTTAAAGTTCACTAAGAAATACTTATTTAAACATACTAATCTTTTAATATTATTTCAAATATAGGTAGTTGAATTTTAAATTCAGTTGAGACAGTATTTCAATAGCATAAGTCATATTAAATAAATCATGTTGTGGATCTTAGAAAAACTGTGCAAATCTGCAATCCTGATATATATGTACGTTGTTATTCCCAGAGGGGTCTAAACAAAAAGGACCTTGCATCACCATGTTTGTTAACATACTTAATCATTTATGATATAATAAATTACCCCTCTTTTGTTTATTAAGACTTAACTAAAAGCTGGCTAGAAAACCAGTGGCTCTAATCTCTCTAATCTCAACCAGTGATTTTGTTGCCTCAGTATCTAACAAGCAGAGATCCTCTAGCTAATACTTGCAGCATTTTTAAGGTGTTATGATTTTATAGCTATATTGGATGGGAACTTTAAAAACAGTAGGAATATTACTAATATGATATTTTAGTTCTGAAAAAAGAAATAGTAATTTTCTTCGGGGAGGTGGGGGTGGAATTTGCTGTTTAGAAAGAGCACATTTCTTCTTGTAGCTGTCATCCTGCCAACCTTGTTTCCCTTCTCTGACTCCTCTGTTTGTCTTGGAATCTTTCAGAACCTCACTAAAACTCACTAGAGAGGCTTCTAAAGCCTCACTGTGGTTATGACACCTTAATATCTCATGGAATCTACAAAATATTTCTTAACAAAACCCGTCTTTCCCCCTGCGGAGGTTTTGTTTCTGCTGTTGACCTCACCCTTTCTTGCTTCTCCAAATCAAAAGTATAACTGATGGTATTCAATTCTGCATATCTTTTTTTGAAAGGCCACCATTAACCTCTTAGTATTTTTATTAGTAAAAAAAAAATATCAAAAATTATTATCATGGACTGACTTCTTTTCTGAGTTTTTTTCAAAATCTCCATAACTTTTTTCACAGGCTTGCTCTTTCCCCCCATGTGTCAATATGTTTCATCATTATACATATCAATAGGTATCAACATTACTGTTAAGCACTTTCATTTTCTATGTTGATATTTCTATTTTTTGCCTTCCACTAATCACATTTGTCCTGTCTTTCATTTCACCTCCATTTATCCCGTTACACTGCATGTCTCAGTGCTCAAAGTTAATCTCCTCCAAGCATTTCTTGTTTTGCAACTAATACTTCTGCAGAAATCCTTCAACTACGCACGGACCTTCTACTTCCAGTCAGCTAAGCCCTTCCGATTTCCCCTGTGCAAATCTTTTTGCTAAAATCATATACAGGCCATGTAACTCAGGGTATAGAACTGTATTATTCATGCTATATACCCAGCGACCTACGACCCCACGGGACGTGGGGTGTGCGGTGGGGCAGTAGCCGTCGGAAACTTGGGAACAGTGTGAATGAGCAGGGGAGCGGGAGCGACAGATGTGAAGGGGAACGGGTTTGTAGGTGATGGGGAAGGAGAAACGCAGCAAAATCAAACAGTGTGGGGGTGAGGGACAAAAATAATGGAGAGATTCAAACGCGTGGCAGAGGGCAAGGCTAAAAACAGACCGCAATCATGGAAAACCGGGAACAGCGAATGCAGAAAGATGACGGCAGGAGAGTGGTACATAGGCGGAACTCCTGCCATAGCACTGCAAAGGGAGTTTAATACGCTGAAGTGAAGGGGTGGTGGCAGCACACGACGTGGCAAGGCCGAAGGCTCCAACGGAAGGGCTGTAATAAATATTTATTGCAATAATAAGTGTAATGCCAGCTCAGACCTCATCGCTTGCCCCTCACCTGAACCCATGGTGGCCCTGCGCCATGCCCGGAGCCAGCTGATCCCCAGCCTCTGCTCGGGGTCCCGTCCCCAGGTCCCCAGGCCCTCAGACAGTGGCTGCCACCGGGCGCCGAGGTGGTGGCACCCTGGCACGGGGGGGCCGAGCGCTCCAGCCCCCCGCCACCCCGCAGCGGGTGGCTGCCCCTGCCCCTGCCCTCCTGGCCCGGCCAGGGCTACGTGCGGCGGCCGCAGGGGAGCGTCCCCGGGCCCCGGGGCGGAGGAGGGGACGGAGCAGAGACGCCCCCGCCGCTGCCGTTGCCCTGGCGAAGGAGACGCCACGCAGCAGCCTCCGCGTGAACAAAATGGCGGCGGCCGGCGGCGGCGGCGGCGGGGCCCGGCGGGGCAGGGGCCTGCCCGCGGTAAGGCGGCGGCTGGGGCACGGGAAGGTGAGCGGGGGCAGCGTGGCCGCGCCGTGCCCGCCCCCCCCACCAACTCCTTCTCGCTGCAGGTGCGGAGGCCGCCCGGCGGCCCCCTGCCGCCCGCCGCCACGGGGCCCGGCCTCGTCAGCGCCGGTTTGCTGGCCCGGGAGGAGGAGTACAAGTAAGGAGGCGGCCGGGGCGGCGGCCAGGCCCTGTCACCTCAGCCTCACCCCGCTGGCCGCCCTGAGGAGGTTGCGGTTAATCCCCTGTATCCCAGTCCCTGGGCGAGTTCCCCCGGAGCACACGGGCGCCCCGCACGCGCCGCTCTCCCCGCGCCCCGCCGCGGAGCCGCCTTCCCGCCCTGCGCCGCGCTAGGCCTCGCTCCCCGCCCACCGCCCGGCGCCTCCGCCCTGCCGCTAAAGCCCTAGCGCTGCCTTGACGTTATGACTACCCAAGTGCTTGAGCCTCTTAAAAAACAAAAAAGCCTAAAAGCGCTAAAGGTTGTGACAAATGCGGTGAAAGCACATTTAAAAGCACTTGCTCTGTTACCTGTCGGTTCTGGGCCCATGGCGGGGTGGGGGGGTGGACAGGGAGCCATGCCACACGGAAAGCCATACAGCGAAGCGTGCGAGAACACAAGCGTATTTTAACCTGTATATAGGTATAACAACACATTTTAGTTATGTGATGATAACATAAACATACATGACTCCTTCCTCAGTGCTTGCTGCTAAGCATGCTTCAGGTAGGGACCACGTTAACAGAAACCGATGAGGAAATAAAGATGGAAGAGGTGTGTTAAGCAAGGACACGGCCAAAAACAAGGCCACCCTTTACCTCAGAATTACAGTCCAAACCTTACTGTTTGATGGGTGTAGGTACTTTATTACTATTGATTTGACAGAAACCCAGGAAATGGTTGAAACATAACTTTGCTCATACCCTGAAGTATGCTTCACTGTTCCTTGGCAGGAGTTACTAAAATGTTACTTAGTTCAGGCAGAGATCCTGTCATGCTTACACTTATTTCTATTAAAACTTTCAAAAACTCAGTGACAAGCTTTCTTACTTTTTCAGGCGACTGAATGCAGAATTAGAAACAAAAACAGAAAAACTGGTGCGTCAGGCTGAAGAAGTAATGGTGAGTAGGTTCTGCAGACTGTTACATAATTTAGCCTTGATTCACATGCACACAGGGTCAAGTTTCAAAAGAAATTACTTAGACCATGACAAGTAAAAGTATTTTGGTTTCAAATGCAATCTAACCTTTTGGTTTCCTTTTTTCAGAACCTTAAACTTCTACTAAAAACACACCCAAAAATAATTTTTATATAAATTTAATCAGGCAGGTAGATGTTCACACAGATGCATAGAGCATTTTTGCAGATATATACATAAAACCACATAAAACTTGTTTAGTTGTTTAAGAAAAGTATCTGTATGTGGTTTATGTCTTATATGCTAAAAAAACCATTAGTAATTGAAAACCAGACACTGTTCCAATAACATCCTAGTGAAGCAAGATGTACATTGTTCAAGCTGAAAGAAATACAAAGAATAAGCAACATAAATAGAAAATACGTAGTTAATAAGAAGGCAGCTTTCTTAAAACAGGAAAAGTTCCTGTTTGTCAGTAGTAGCTTCTGACATTGGTGTGGCTGTGTACCTGATACAAGTCAAGTCTTTTCTATGAAAATTGGACAAATTTTAAAAAGGGAACAGGAGAGATGTGGTTTATACCCAAAACAGTTTGGAGAAGGTGTTCTGCATATATTCAGTGTAAATGCACTCACCTAAATAAATAAGGCTTAAAAAGCAAATTATTAAGTCTTCTGGAAAGCCATACTTGTATGCACTTTTCCTACTGTTGAAACTTCCTTTTTACGTCCTGTGAAAACACTCTTCTCTTGAGCTGTGACAAGCTGAGGCTAACTGCTTGGCATTGAACAGAAGCAGATGAAGTGGCCAAAATAGCATCTAGTCCCTTTCCTTTAAAAAGCAGCAACAACCACTTCCCTCCCCGCACTCCCCCCCACCTTCTCTAAATACAACAGAAGATCAAACATTCTTAGGACACTTAATATACTACATGGCACTACCAGATTGCACAGATATACATTTAACAACAAAAGAAAACCAATCTAAGTCAAAAAACAAACAAACAAACAAAAAAACCCAAACACAAACCAGGACATCTGCATTTTGTTCTGGATTACACTTTATAAGTGCAATTTAGCAACATAGAAACTATCTCAGCATTCAGACTGAATTGTTCATATATACAACATATCAGTGTCCAGTTATGGTTTTATATTTATATATAATATATATATTATGGTTATGTATAATAAAGGTTTATTTTTAAGGCTTATTGCACAGTATGGAAAATTGAAGAATTGTCCCACCTGCTGTGCATTTGCTACCTCTATATTTCAGAGAAAAAGGAGGGAGGGTAGCAGCATCTCAGATGATGTTAAGCTATGCAAAAGTTCTATGGGCCAAGGGCAACTACATTTTGTGGAACGGAAATAAATGTTGGGGGATAGTAATAGCATTTTATTTTTTACCCATCTTTTCCTATGTTTGAGAAATTCTTTTCCACAGTGGACTATAGTTTCCATTCTTTTCCATAGTAGACTGTAGTTGTGATCTGTGGTTTACAAATATATAACTAATCTTTAATGGGTTATATTCCCCCAAAATTGAGTACTTTTTTTTTTTTTTTTTTAATAAAGAAAGCCCAACAGGAGATACTATCTAGACCAGTTACAGTACAGACTACATCATGTGAAGACAATAGAGAGAGGTATGTGCTTTACAACTGCTGCACGTAGTTTGTGGTGAATCTTTCACACTGGCCCTGCACACCTAACCTGCGCCCTAGTCATGCTCCTGTTTTATCTTATCTTTGCAGCATGCTAGACTGGTGGAGTCTAAATTTTTTTTTATGTTATTTGAAACAATTGATACTAAGTCAGTGGCGTTCCTTGTTATTTCAAGGAAGTCTTAATTTTGCTGAAATGTTCTATCTAGGATGCTAAGTAGTGCTGACGTCGGTAAAAAAAGCAAGGTAAGGTAACAAGTTTCTTTGCAGTACAAAACAGCAGACACTCAGCAGTAGATGTTTTTTAACCAGCTGGGCTGACAAAGCGAAGAAATAGATTCTAGTTCACATTTAATTCGGCCTAAATGTTCCTGGGACAGGAAGTGCTTGATGCCAAAAAATATACACACAAAACCCTGAGACTGAGAAAACATTCAGCTGCCACCCTCTGGAACTTGGGCGTCATTACACTTCTGGGTCCCACATACCTTTAGCCTGTATGGACATACGTACAGCTGTGCATTTTGGCCTGTGTGTTCAAACCTGTTAGCTCTGGAGTAGATACATGGCCATGTTCACTTAGTTGTTCAGGGACATTATTTACAGCAATTGGGTGAATTTAAGACTAACTCACAGTTTATCAAGGACCTGATCCCCTAGGTTCCTAAATTTATCATGTCGCTAATCTGGATAACAAAGCTACAAGGCTGGATTTACAAGGTACTTCAGATGTTAAGCTGCAGTTGGGAAAGTGTTTTGAAATAGTATATATGAGAGTCTGCTAGAGATGATCAAACAATTACTTGTGTGCAGAGCAAAAGTGAAAACAAAAAGTGAGGGAGTTTTATGGACATAAAAGGGTTTTTCAGTACCCAAAAAGGTGTGACAGCAAGTCTGTGAGAGAAGCCTGGCTACACCAGCAAGTTTGCTACTATAGTTAAAATTATTCCTGAGCTATTTTGAAGCCATATCTGTCAGTTGTAGAGAGGGAAAAAAACAAACTCCATGTGTTATCAGTATAATCATGACTTGCAAACAAATTCTGCATCTACTTTTATGTTCTGTTAGTTAGTTATTGAACAGTAGACAGAAGATTTTTAAGAACTTCAAACTGGAGTTGAGTTACAGGGCTGTTTTATGAAGTAATGTGATCGGAGGATTCAGCCCCCCAAAGGGAGTTAATAGCTTTGACAATATGCATTTGAAATAAATGGGAGTGCTGGAAGAATTTAAAAAAATATTGGCAATTAGCGTATCAGAGTAGCAGCCCATCTACCAGTTACCTACATAAACTAAAACATCTTAAAACAACCACAGTCTCTGTTCTGGTAAACATTTATGTGAAAGAAGAATTGAAATCCCATGCTGTAGTGAAAAACATTAGAAATGTGTGCTAGGAATTAGGCATACTGATTATCCATGAGTGAACACTGAGGCCATTCAATTAGATTAGTTTCAAGTACTTAATATTTAATTAAAAAAATATTTCTAAATTGTGCAAGCAGACAGGTCAAATCTAAAGGAAGCACTTGAGATATTTTTGAAATATCCACCTGAAGTTTCCATTGACTCCTTTAAGGAGAATGAACACTAAAGCAACTGGAAAGAAGGGGAGAAACTGAAGATAGAAAGAGCTAACGTCGGGGGGGCGGGGGGGGAGACAGGTTAAGAAAAAAAATGAGTAAACAAAGTGAAAAAAAAGGCAACAAATATTTAAGTCACTCTGCAAGTCAGTGCATATTTTTCAATAAGTTGTTCTGGAGGTTTTATAGCATCATTTTTGCAGAGAAACTTGAATTGCATAGAGACAAAGCAGCTCCAGTGACACCACATTGAAATCAGCTTTTGTTTACACTTTCACTCTTCAGAGCGTTGCCCGCTTATGGCGATGGGAACCCTACGCGCATGGGCAAGCATGCTATAGGCTTTGAATAGGATTAGCAAACACAAAGGGTTTGCTCATGCACATGCATCTCGTGTTTACATGCAGAGATGGAATTGTTAAACATTAGCTTCTGTTTCAGTGTTGCCACAATAGCTACTTATTTGTATACCTTTTCAGGATTTGCACATTAATTTCACTTACCAAACAACTATAGAACCGTATTATGAGGTTTTAAAAATGGGTTGTCATGTACGGGGAAGAGGAAAGAAACCATTAAGGTTAAACAAGTTTGAGGAATTTAGTGAACAGTGAGGTTTTTCTTTCATTTGTTTTGCTTTGTTTGTTTGTTTTAAAGAAGGTCCTGAGACAACAGATATACTAGGAACAAATTAGTCTATTGATGGAAAGAACATTGTTGTTTTCTTGAGTATAGAGTGTGTTGTACTTTCATATTTTCCAGAATAACATGTAACTGCTATTTCTGTGGCAGCAAATCCTCACCTTCTGCGTATTCCTAAAGCTAGCCAATAGGGAGGAAGCTTGAGGAAAATAGGGTAAACAGACAAAAACTAATCACCCTATTCTTGAAGTCTGTTGCCAACCACACACAGATGATTTCTCCAGGGTTGGTTTTTTTTTGGGGATTAATAAAACATGGAGCTTTGTGCAGATAATTCTTGATGAATGGATGTCTGTGAAATTTTTAAAGGCAAGATCTCAGCATTTGCTCAAATGAGCTGGGCAAAAAAATTGAAGTGACTTGATGTGCCTGAAATTTAAATTTTATTCCAAATCTTTCATAAGCCAGTATTTTAATTGAAGTAAAAAATTACAAAGGGTGGTAAAAACCATAACTCATTCTGAAAGCAAAAACATTATACATGTGACAAGAAACTTGACCTGGATAGTATACAGCATGCTAAAACTTTCGGCTTGTTTCCAGCAGGTTTAAAAAATAATCATTTAACCTGAAGTTCAGTCACTAAGAAGTATGGTTTTCAGCCAAATAAGCAGATAAGAAGGCTTCCTTTTTATTCCTTTTTCATCTGTAAAATGGATACAATATTTGTAATATTTATTTCAGAGAAAATTCTGTGAGGCTTAATTTATAAATTGCTCCCACCTCATGTTCACTTGACAGACCCTGTCAATTAACTTGACAACAGTCAACCTGAGCCCCTCTTAGACTGTAGGGGACGGTGGTTTATATCTTCATTTTCTTTGCATTAAATCAGGAATTTGTGTCTCAAGTAGATGTATTAACTGCTGAGCTGTCGGTGATCTTTGGTAATGGATTGTTAGTCTCCCTTGTTGAAGCTGGTAAGACCGTGCATACTGGCTAAGTACTCCCTGGTGCAGGGAATCATTGATCTAATAAGCCAGTAGTTGCCACAATCGCCTGAATTGTGAAAGACAAGATTCAGATTCTGGTACATAAGTAAACTGTTGTATTAGATACGCTAGGCTCACCAGGTGATTTAGATAGCAAATGAGGTAGAATGGAAAGACAGAGAATTAGACTGAATTTATGACTGAACTTAGTACATGTTCCCACCTTAGCTATATTGTTTATTCTAGACATAGAAAACATTATTCTCCCGATTCTGACAGCGGGGTTGAATTTGCTTTGGAAAATGTTTATTTTGGTACACATGTTCAGCAAATTTTTGTTTGTTTGTTTTTCCTGCAGAGATCCACTCTGCCCTGAAGTTTCATCTCTTACATACTCACATGCCAAGGTACCGAAGTCAAAGCTGTCCTAGTTAATTTCTCTTCTGATATAATTTCCACATTATTACTTCTGGGTTTGAGGTTGTGCTACGCTGGGGACTTGCACTGGTGGGAAGCCAGAAGGAAATGATGTTCAGAGCAGTGCTACAAGGACAGTGTTACCAGGGTTTCTCAGTGCCACTGGTGGTGAAGTGGATCTCTGTCATGTTTCATTGTTGTGTTCTAAGTTTCATCTTCTGTAAAGCATTAACAGAAGTGTTCACTGTTTTGAACATCAAATTAAGAATTCCTAGTGTAATATTAGAACATAAGTAATTTCTTCCTTTCTCCCCTTTACTCCACCACCAGTATAATACTAAAGGCAGTACTACTACTGTTTTCTAGGTGTAATAATAAATAAGTAGTCAAAATAACTGAGTACAGGAAGGGAATATAATGGAAAAAGGAGACTGATCAGGAACAAACTCAATTGTCTCTAATTACAATTACATTGATTCTTTTAGGAGGTGAGCTAAAACTTCCAAAATACTGTCTTCAGCTATTTATCAGGATACAGTAGAACCCCTTCTAAATTTTAACAACATTTATTTGGGTGAAAGTAACAAAAATATTGTTAGATCTTCCTTCTACAGGGAATTTATAAGATTAAAATAATGCATAAACACAGCATGTTGTTGAAGGTATGATTTTTCAAAGAAATGCACTCTGTTGACAGTCCAATAGTTAATATCTTGATAATAGCTGAGAGCCTTGCTTATGCATGAATTTATTATGAGTATGTGTGCAAAAACTCTCACAAGCAAATGACTGTTGGGTGTATTATAACTTGGGCATATGGACATAAAAGTTGCAAGATAAAGACAAGTGCAAGTAAAACTGAAAAACTGTGCTTTTAAAAGTTTCAAAAGCATATTTGAAAAGTATTCTTGAGTCTGAATATATGAAAAAGAAAAAAACCAAACCACAAAAAATACTAGAAAAAAGTAATTCCTAACTAATTAAAAAAATAAATCACTACTTTCTGAAAAAATCTTGTAGCTAGCAAACAAGAAGAAATGTGCTTCCGTGCCCATGGCTCAGAACAGACCGTACTCTGGAAGTAAGGGAAAAAGAACCACTTCAAGGTATATTGTACACATCTGTCTCTGTAATTAAATATTGTAGTTGCTATTTTTGTTTATCAGGGTTTTTTTATTCATATATGCTTCTACACTTACATATATTTGTATAAATAAATGTATCAAACTTCTGGTCCTCCTCAGTCAGCTCCGCCATGTAGCAATCTGTTCACTTGCACAGAGCACCAAAAATTATTAGTGAGCACATGTGATTAATATTACAACAATGAAACTGTTGCTTTCTGCTTAAGCACTTCTCAAGGCTGACAGCTACACTCTGTTAACTCCCTTGGTGAAAGGATGCCTAATGAGCACACATGTGGGAAATACATCATCTGAGGCAGCCTGAGAGGGCACACCTTGGTGGTGCAGGCTGAGCTGTGATCAGACTTGTCATGGGAAACATGAGGCCCTCGAGGGCCTTCTCTGTTTTGGTGAATCTTGGGCTCACAGGCCAAGAGAGAGTCGGCAGTAGTACCACAGCTTTCAGGGATTTCAGGCTGAATAGCTTTGGCTGTGTAGGTAGCATATTCAAGGTTGTAAAAGCAAGAAATGGACACCTGGGCAAAAGGAAATAGTAGAGAAATGTATAAAATCCTGGGAGCAAAATAAAACTGCCACAAGGTATGAACAAATACCAGAATAGGATGAAAATTGTCTGCAAGATGGCAGAACATGGTACTGACACAGGCCAAGGTTGTCTTGCAGGATTTGGAAGTCACTTGTGGACACTTGGGACCTCCCTTGGGCAGTTCAGGGGAGGCTGTCATGCTGGCACCACATCGTGAGGTTTAGAAGCGGAATTGTACAGATACAATACCTGCAGGGTGAACCCAAAGCTGTGGGAGAAAGTTTGCAGCTAAGGAGGAGTTTGGAGGCTGCATTGGGATGAGGATATATTGGAATAAGAACTTAGGAGCTTCAGATCCTGTGGGAACCAATGTCACCTTTTTGTAACAGAAAGCTGAGGAGATACCCTATGTAGCACGTGTCACATACCTTGTGTTTTGGTTTTATGAAAACTTTGGTATGCAGCTTCTAGGATCAATGAGGTTTCCTAGGCCAGGCATAATGACACAGAAATTGTAGTAAGGTAGGAGTATAACTGGAGAGGACAGAGTTCTAGAAGTTAATGTACAGGGGAGAAAACCAGCAGAATTTAAGGCGGTCGATAGTAGCTAAAGCCAAGAGAAGATTCCTCTGTTTCTTTCTTTTCCTCTGATTTAGTTACAAAGTTGTTGGATGAGAAGACCATGCCAAAATCTTCTCAGTAGAAAATGGTACTAGTTTCTCTGCCATCTACATTATAATATGTACAGTCTTCTAACTGTTTATGTGGAATATGGTAAAGTATCTTAAAGAAAATGAGAAATTGCCATCAATGCATAATTCAGATGAATGTGAGCAATGAAGATGCATTAGGTAAATAATTCTGCCCGCCCTTAAAAATAGCAGACGTGCTGTATTTTTGTAAAATTTTTTTGTATTATAGATTTAATATCTAGGGTGTGCTTTCTTTTCAGTTCAAAAATAAGAAACCTAGAAGTACAAAGTGCTGCTGATGTTGCAATACCGAAGGATTGCACAGATTTTTCTTTAGCAAAAACAATAAACAAAATTGAGGAAAAACTAGAGAAAGGAGGCTTACCAGATTGTCTAGATGATATTATTCCAAGTGTTGGAAATGAAGTTGGAGCAGGTAGGTTTCCTCCCATAGTTAAGTACTTTTATTCTTCCTTGCTGACTGTCAGAAATGGGTTTTCCTCAGGGAAAAAAGGATTGCTTGTTCACAGTGAAAAAGACAAATGGATCGTTAGAAATCCCTGAGAAGATAACAGAAATTAAAATACTGTATTGTTATCATTACTCTATTCTGTAACTGATGCTACCCCATCTTGAGTATGACACAGTTCTGCACACCCCATCTCAAAACCAGGAAGCAGAACTAGGAAAGATACAGGAAAGGGTATACAGTAGCGATTAGAAGCGTGGAATAACTTGGATTTGAATCTTCAGTTTGAAAACAAAACAGTTGAGGGCAATATGAAAGATTCTGTAATTAAAACAGTAATGGTAAAGCTGTCTTTCTGTAATGCAAACACGAGTAAGTGCCACGTTAAACTAGATTTAAAGCAAGCTATACAAAATGTTTTTCTTTTACATAACGCATAATTAAATTACTCAACTCATTGCCATAGGATATTGTGACTACCAAACTACAATATGTTTTATAAAGAAAATCAAACAACTCAGTAGTTTAGAAGTACATGGAAGAGTATTAAACTTCATGGCTTCAATATGGTCTCCATCTCAGGATAGCCACTAGTTACCAGAAGCTAGCAAGGATGTTACAGGAGGAAAGAAGTTGGTCTGTATCTTATTTTTTCATGGTGTTTTCCTAAATCCTAATTATTGGTCCCCGCAGAGTTACAAATTAAGCTGCAATTGACAGTTGATAAGGGAAGGTGGGTGAAATTACAAGAATTCCTGTTACAGCAAATGAACACATGTACCCATCCTTCCCTTCCCATTCAGTTCCAGATACTCCTCCTCCACTTTATTCTTTTCCTCTTGTACCTACTGTGAATAATGGTTATTTCTATGTTGCTCAACTTGATCATCATACTGTTTCTGTGCTTTGTGCCTGTGGCAGTTCAGGTGGAGTTCCTTGTGAATGATTGGGGGAAAGATGGGAAATAGGAAGTAGAAGAGCAGACCATTCACACACAGCTCGTTTTGTCATGACGGTAATAGGACATTTCTTAGCTCTCCACGAGCAAGAAATTACTGCATTTGGAAAAAAACATCTGGTTAAATCAATTTAATTTTAAACTGGTAATTGAATAATGTTAGCAGTGTACTTTAAAAAAGCACAGACTACTGTGTGGGAGGGGTATTTACATATTAGGGGGGTTTGCAGCCTACATTTGATTGTTTGTTGTGAGCAGTTTAAAACTACTTTAGGTGTAACTACACAAATTGCAGGTACCGATTGATTGTAGTAGACAAACCCTACAATATAGTTTTCTTGACTTCAGCCTCAAGGAATGCTGTAATGTATAGCACAGTGTGACAAAAGTTTCCAGTAAGTTCCAATTTTGAGCATTACAAGTCTTTTACATTTAAAAATGTAGAGTTCAGTCATTAACAGGAAAAATCTAAGCAAAACTTTGCCTAAGAATGAGAAACACGCACCATTTATTTAGAAATCTGAGTTTTTATTTGCCTACTTCTCTTTAATAAACAATGTATCGTGCTTTTAAAAACAAGATGATTAAAGTGACTTCTTACATCAGTCTTGCTTCTTTTCTGCATGGAATGAGTACTTGTGGATATTATTTACAACTTCTTATGTTTTGCAGAAGCTCAAATCAGATTTCTTAAAGCAAAGTTGCGTGTTATGCAGGAAGAGCTGGCTAGTGTAGCCTGTGAATGCAGGAAAAAGGTAAGAGCTGAATTTTCTTATCTGTAGAAACAGCGTAGATTCCTCTTTAGCAAATAATCACAACAGAATTCTCTTAACCTTTCCTTTTCAAATATTAAGAGCTAAGGTTCTTCCCCCTGCAATTTCCTAAGAATTTAGAGTCAAGGATAGTAATTTCTGTATAAATGCGGTCTTGGGCTAGAAGCTTGCAAAATATACTTAATGAAAAAGAATTTGAGGCAGAAAAAAACCACTGGGAATTAAGATGTGCCCCAGCTGTAGGGACACTGGTGCTGCAGAGTGTCCTTAGCCATCACTGTAGGAAGGAGTGTTACCAGAGCCTGAGATAAAGGAGGAAATATTAGCAGTCAAATACAGATGCTGGTAGATAGAGAGAATACGAGTGGTGCCCAGACCTGGGCAATGGGAGGAAGGGGATGTTTAAAGCAGAATGAGAAATAAAAAAGCTTGAGAAATATAGTCAGGTGCTTTGTGTGTCCTTGGTGGAACAAAGTGTGGAAACAGCTGATCTGCGATCCACTTTTATGGAATATTTTAATCAAAACAGAAATTAGGCTTTCTCCATTCTTAAGATGACACTCGATGAGGACTGTATTTGGAATTACATGCTCGGGCAGATCAGACTGAAGTTAAGGCATTGTGAAGCTACACTGATATTTTACTGTTCGAGTGTACTACAACTGAATTTTATGGTCTGCGGTGATAGCAAGATGTTTTCAGGTGATGCTCAAACATCTCTTGAGCTGTAAAACCTTAAATAGTTTGTGTGTGTCTGCCAGAGGGATCACCTTTTTTTCATGCATTTGTAATCAAGCTAGGTTTCTGAACTAACTTTTTGGTTTACACAATTATTAGTTGTGGCCTCTTAACTTCAGAATGTTTGTTTTCACCTGTTCCGCAGGCCCAAATGTGGGGATGACATTCAGAATGTATGGTAAACCATCTATATGTTTTCTCTCAAGCTTTTAATTTAGAGTTAAGGAGCAGGATAGTATTAAATAAGTTCTTTGAGAGAGGTGCTGAAGAAAATCTTTAGAAAGAATTAGATTTTGGTATTTTATATGTGTAATTTATTTCATTTTTATCAATACAGGTGCTTCTGCATTTCAGTACTTTTATGCTGTGATCAGAAGGAAGTTGTTACATTAGATTTTGAAGACATTTTCAAATCAAATATAATATTGTCAGTAGCTATTGAACTTCATCATTCCATGCCAAAAATACTACAGAAATCAGTTACTATAGCAGATGGCAGAAGACAACCTTGTACCTATTCTTGTCCTGCTCCCATAGCACTCTGTATATAAATGTTATCATTTTGGGTACTAGTTTCTCTGGTGTGAAAATAACTTTCATTACATTCAGAACATCACAAAAATTTCATCTTGCCAAAGCCTTGAGATAGATTCTAGGTTTTGTTCACAGTCCACTTATTACAAGGAAGCAATAAATCTGTTTCAAATATAAAGAAGTGGGAGTTTGTAAGGTGCATGCAGTCACTTGAAACTGAGGGTAAAACACATATATTTACCAGGTGAGAAGCCTGTATTCCTAAGGGCCGAGAGGACAGGACAAAAAGACCCGTTTTCATAGAAACCTAATTTCTGTATGTGCCTTGATTTCTTTTTCTTAGAAGAAACGAAAGGCAAAATGTATCTCTGAAATAACCTAATTAGTATTCACTTATAATGTTTAAAAGGTTATAAAAGAAAAAAGCCATGAAATTATAATGCTTAATGTGGGATGTAATTGCCAGTAGGTCATAAATCTAATGCGGGATTTACTTGATGTTAAAAGAATCTGGAATTTGAATACTTGATGTATCCTGGATCACTAGTTGCTTTTAAGTCAAAACTAGATAATCTCCTAAAACATAAAGGATTGATTTATCAGTAATTATATTCTCTTTCCCAGAATTTTTCCTAAAGTGTGCCTTTAGCTATTCACACAAAAAGGTCACAAAATATCTATGTGCCACTGTTATTCATATTATTCTATAACATTTTGATAGTTAGTTCTCAAAACCTTTGAACTATGAGAAATTAAATGTTTTACATACTGCTACAAGACAGCTCCAAGTAAAAAACTGCAGAAAATTAAATGAGAAAATTGTTACTGTTTGTTTGAAGTATTGTCCTGGTATATTGGGGTTTTGTTTTCCTAGTTTAGCTGAGTAGTTTCCTTTCTTAAAGTTATTGTGAAATCCATCATGAAACATTTTAAAGTAACATAATTTTTAAAGACTGTTATCTCTGTATCTATAATATATATATTTTTACTGACTTTTATTTACAAAACATTAATATCACATTCTCCTACTGCTTTCTTGCCATAATTTAGTTGGGGTTTTTGTGCTCATTGCTGTCAAACAGGATGATGAAAATCAGAATTTAAAATCTCAGCTTAAAGATACCAAAGAAGAAAACAGCAGACTGCAACGAACAATCAGTATGCAACATTCTCAGACTGAAAAGTACAAAACGCTGTCACAAGAAGCAAACAAAAAAAATGAAGGGTTGCAACAAGAGGTCACTGCGCTAGAAAAGGTATTGCAGATATTAGTGTCATTTACCCCATGAAAGGGGGAAAAAACCCACATCAAGTCATCCTCTGCACCTTAGATTTGTATCCAATGATCCCATTAGCATTTCAATCTGATACCAGTTTTAAAAGCTGTATTTTAAAATTATTTAATCCCTTTTCTAAAGGAAGAAATTATGTATTTTGCTAATTCGTTTTCTTTTGCTTCTACAATCATACATTTCTGTATTTTAAAATTAAATTCTTGTGTAAAAAGACCACAAGAGGCAAAACAACCTTTTCAGAAACGGCTGTCGAATTCACAAAAGAATCTTGAAAAATACAGGAGAACTTTATTTTTCTGGTTTTAATTATAATTGTTCAAAATTACTTCTGGTAATAGGAGCTTTATTGTAAAATATAGTACCTGGTGAGCATTAAAAACCCACATCTGCATCTTATATTAGCATCTTCTGCAGGTAGAGGAAAGGATGTGGTTTTGTTCTTGAAAATGGATGGTTTGAAAACCAGCCACTCTAATTTGGATCAATCAAAATTAACCTGGCTCCTGTTGTAGGCCACATATGCAAAACTGTATATGTGCCTAGCTGTAGCAGATGGCCTGCATACACAGCGTTGTTTGTTTGGAACTTGATCTAAGAGCAGCATGTGTTTTTCTTTAATTACTTAGAGCTAAAGAGGTTGACTTCAGAGTCATGTAATACATATAGTATGATGTAGTACATGTAATAGAACCAGGAGAACATTTCACGTAAAAATTTGGGGACACCCCAGCCTAACAAAGTCTCATACTGCTGTTAAATCATACTATACATTTGTATAGGCATGCTTTCATCTTAACGTTCTGTAGTTCTGGCATTTCAAAACTAAAATGTTTTAAGTTTGTGTGTTCTTTTTGTGCAGATACTTGGAAATTTTAAGTTCCCTTAAATAACTACCTTGGTTGTTGATTCTGTCAGGAAAAATATTGAGGAGTAGTACTCGCAGTAAATGAGGTTAAGATTTACAAAGTCATGTAGTCCATTCTCTTAAACCAAGGTGGGATAGATTCTGTCCAAACTATCCTGGACAGAAGTTTGTTTAACCTGTACTTAAAGCTGTCTGCAATGGCCATTTCCATAATTTCCTTAGTCTATGCTGGTTCTTGTAAACAGTCACAGTTAGAAAGTTTATTCCAGGAGTGAGGAGATGTCTGTTGTAGTAAAACCTTTATTCACTTCTGCTGTACAGCTACCATACTGATCTTTGCTCTGCGCTTACCATCCTCCATTGCTCCGATTATTCCTAACAGGTTGTGTTTTCTAGAGTTTCTCAAGGTTACTGATCAGACATGATCAGGACAAATAGTGATAGTTTTTAAAATACTAAGGCAGCAAAAAAGGCAAGTGTATGTAATGAATGGTTCTCTGCTAATTCAGAAGTTATTTTGCATATTTTTTCTGGTGTTAAAAAAATATCTGCCAAAAACATGCATCTAAAAATCATTTTGCAGTAACTGTTTAAATCTCTTACGGACTTAATCTGAAAACTGCTTTATACTTTAGGTATGAAATATTATTCAACACTATGGAATTAACGTAGTGGTAGATTAATTCTAGACATATGTTTAAAAACAGTTACCTGTGAACATGGGCCTGAGTTTTTAGTGCCGAGCCGCTAAACTGTCAAGACTCATACTTTCACCCTAGAGAAATTACTTTGTATAGTTGAGCCAGCACAAATGTAACCTCTGAGTCTGGGGGTTTTACTGCTTTTGTTGTTATTTTGGTTACAACATAAATGATAGAAGAGTTGTGATACATTGTATGTGCCTAGGCAAAGATTCTCACAAACTACCTGAAACATAGTAATTAGTTATTTTTACATTTCCTTCTTCTGGTGTTTGGTCTCTGTGACCCTTTCTGCTGGGAGACCCATCTCAGGCAGCAGCTGAATTCTGGTGCTCCCCGCAACTTCCATACTCTTCTTTCCAGCTTTCCTCTTTTTTTTCCATCTAGTTGATCTCATCAGTTTTATCACCTCTCCTGTTTTTTCTCACCACCTGTCTACGAGAACATTCCTTCTGTGTTCCCTCTCACTGGTTAATTCAATCTAGCTTTAACATTTGATAAAAGTCAGGGAAACTGTAAAGTTGTGCTCTTATTCCTTTTAAGGCTTTGTGCAGGGATTTTATAATTTCCCTTGAAGAAGGGCTTGATGTTAAGCAAATATTATCTCTCAACTGTTTTTGGGGGTGGACAGGTGTGGCTGAGCTTTCTAAAGATAGAAGCACTGTTTATGCCTGCTGCTGGGAGGGTTACTCGTGGACAAGCTCTCTGGTATCACCTCCCCTACTGATACTCAAGTGCCTCAGCCATTCTGGCACAGTGGAGAAAACCCAGAGATTGAAATGGGATGCAGTTTTAGAACATAGTAATTTTTTCCCCCCTCTTAGAGGAACATTATATGAGAAAATGAATCCAGCTTTTACTTAAAGCATTGAAGAATTGGAGAAACCTTGCCTACTTACAAAGTAAAACACTTACTTCAGGCATTTTTCAGATGAAAAACTTGGGAGTCAAATATATTTAACAATATACCCTCACTAGATGACTTGCAAAAAAGTCCTTGATAAGGTATTATGTTTGACAGTAAGTGTCAAAAAGCCTGAAAAGAACTTTTAGAATTCGTTCATTAAGTGATATGATTAGCTGATATGTAATCTGCATTGCATGCAGACTGTTTTTTTGAGTAAAGGCTACATTCCAAAGCTTTTCATATTAACACAAAATAAAATACATAGCACAAAACGTTTAGTTGACACTATTCACAGCTCCATCATCTTGATACAAGACAAGAGGTTTGCGTGCTGCAGCTCGTTTTCTTGGGAAATGTAGGGCTCAGTTTCTAGCACATGAATTTGCATTCCAGGGTGCTCTGCTGCCTGACTAGCCAGGCTTTCACCCATCTTTTTTTAATCCATCAGATGGACAGGTTAGCAACAAAATAAAAATGTTGAAGCAACATTTAGTTTTGTGAACTCTTGGAGGAGACACATTCACCGACAGAATTTGGGAGGATTAATGAGATGCACCTTACTCTCCTGTTTTCTTCATCCAATTTGGAGAAGATTCAAAGCTCCCCAGAAATACCTGTTCTGGTCATAACTTCACTGTAACATCTTTGCTGCATACACTCGTCAATTAGTACGTATTTCTTGGATAAGTGATGTGGAAATCATAAGGAACCACCATAAGGGCTGGTGTGGAGCTGAGCAAATAGAAGAATTACTCAGAAATAAGGTAGTCTGAGAGCAAAAAATTAACAGCAAGCCCCCTTCTCTACTCTGATTTGGTTAAAAGAATCTTTCTGGGCTCATCACTAAAAATTTGAGTGTTTTAAAAAAAAGGCTATTTCTTTCTTACAAATGAACAGTTGTGCTCTTTCTGCCAGAATTGTTTATTTCTTTTACTTTGTCTTTTATCTATGTTCCCTGATCTTTCATCTCATTATTCTGTTCCTCAACTTGGTCTCTTTTTTCTCATTTCCCCACTTACAGCCCTGTGAAATACTATCATCAGAGACAAGAGAGAATTGTTTTGATTGCTGCCATAAACACTTGATGAACTAGTTAGCTAGCTAGATGAAACAGTTACTACCCTCAGCTATCTTCAGTAGGCTGTTGTAACTTCTTGTTGGTAATTGCATGTAGTAACATTTGGGGAAGATGGGTAAAAGGAACAGGTGGGAAGAAGCAGCTGGGAATACTGGTCACTTCCAAAACCTGCCACAGAGTGGACGTACTGATGGTTTTTTCCTCTTTTTCTGATTGAGCATACAAGGTTTCTCAGTCAGTGCTGTGGTCTTACATGATCAGCTCCAAGTTATTCTAAAAGAAGTTTAAAACAAAGATCTGAAAGATTCTTATTCAAGATTTCAAAGGAGAAGGGGGTGTTTTAACAGTGGAATTAATTGTCTTTGAGGCAGAGTATCCGCAGGCCAAAGAAGTGTGGCTCTTCGGTTTTCAAGGGTCAGCCTTGCTGTAAATGTGTTGTCTAGATGGGAGTCATTAAAATGCCATTATTTAGAATGTTTGGTTTTATCCTTTGCTTCTTAAATAGGAATTGGAGAATCTAAAGCGTGTACAAAAGCAGGCTGCAACCAGTCAGAGTGCAATGGAGGTTCGCCTGAACAGGGCCCTGGAAGAAGCAGAAAGGTATAAAGTGGAGCTCAATAAACTGAAGCAAAGTAACAAGGTAAGTGGCTTGGGAAAACAAGTTCCAGTCTGTAATCACTCAGTAACGCTAGAATGAGACAAAGGGCTGATGGACAGCTTTGGATGCATCGTATCTCTTACAGACAGTCCCCCAAAACAAACTTAAAGCAAACTTGCCAAGCCCTTTGGTGACTATCTGGGACACTGCTATTGCAATCTATGCAGGAAGAAGAAATGTACAGAATAAAAGTTATAACCTTTCTGATTTTCCCCATTTGTGAGAAAATTAATGTGTTTAGAAAAAGGGAGAAGTACACATACACACCTAAGACATACACGGGCAAGCCACGTCTCTTTTAAGATTTTCTACTTTTTTTTTTTTCATTTTATTGAATATTTTGGGAATATTTTGATTAATCCTATTTCATTTCAGAAGTGTCATGTGTGGCTGCTGTTTGTCATTTGGTTAGGTAATGCTAAGTTTCTTTGGTTAAAGCACCACTTTTCATAAATAATACATTTCTCCTTTTCTTCCCACGGTAGGATGTGGCTAACCAAGAGCTCAAAACAATTGAAGAATTAAAAACAGAAAACAAGAAACTGCAGAAACAAAAAGAAGACCTAATGACAGGTTTTAAAAAGCAGTTACAGTTAATTGATATTTTAAAGAGACAAAAGGTAAGGACCAGTTCTATTCCACTCTAGCTAAACACATTTGTTGCCCACTAAGGTACTTGCAAACTAAAGCCCCAGAACTGGGAAGTCTCAATGCAGGGGAGCAGCGCTCTCACTTTCATTAGTGCCTACTGCTAATATTTTGCTTTATAGCAAAGGCTGGTGGTCTTTTGACTTGACCTCATTCCTAACTTGGAACATCTCCTGTCATGGTGAAAGGTTACTACTGACAAGCCTTCGGACAGCCTCCTCAAGAACAAATACTGTTCAGCAGTAACAGCAGCTCCCTTTGGTGCTGTCAGTAGAAGCCCTTGCAGCATGTGAGTTAGTTTAGTTCCCCCCTCCCCCCCCATATTGCTTGTTTTATCAGCAGCTGGAACAGCGTGGCCCCTCAGGAGTGAGCCATTACATTTTAGACCTATATTCTTCCTGGGTTCTCAAAGCATGTCCTTCTCGATCAACATTGGTTTTTTTATATTCTGAGGTGTTCTGTACATGTACAATTCTGCCCAGGTGCAGCTCTCCTTGCATGTCAGATGGAAAAAAAAAACCCAAAACAAAAAAACCCCCAAAACAAACAAACAAAAAACCAAAAAAAACCACCAAAAAAACCCCATTCCCCCTCCCCCCCCCAAAAAAGGGGGGAAACAAAAAAAAAAAGAAAAGACGCTATAACGACAAAAGGAAAAAAAGTGGGGGGAGAAGGAAAGACAAAATGAAAGAGTACTTAGTCCTAGGTGTGAATTTACTAGACTGAAAGAAGGGAGTTGACCTCCATCCTCTTGTAATTCCTGGAATATCACGCATACTTTGAATTGAACACAGTGTAATGACATCTACGTGGCTGCATGGGTGTTCCCATCCAGAGGGCGCTTGCAGCTAGCCTCGTTTTGGAAGTTATTTATTCTACGTTGGTTTCATATCTCCCTCTGTTCCTCTCCCTCAGGGCACACAAGGGAGGGCAGGGGCTCCTGCCTTCCAGTTCCTTTAGCAGCTGAAGCTGAATAGGGGATGGGTAGTAGGATACAGGCTGACAATTCCTACCGACCAGTTAGCTATACGGCTTTCACAGAAAGGTGGTGTAGTGAAAAGTGGACTAATACTTCGGAGAGAATGTAGCTGAAAATGTATTTAAGTATTGTATTTGATAAAGCTATACTGATGTCCCAAAAAGGAGGGCTGTTTTACTCGGACAGAGAAACCTCAGACACTGCGGAGTGAGTAAAAACCTTATCTTTCTCAAAATGTAATTGCAGCATAGACCTGTCAAATGAGCTTTAATGGTACAAATTGAAAGAACCTCTGAGTTTACACAAAAGGAATTAAAGTGAGAGGATTGTATACTAAGAGATGTTGTCCAAATCAGTTTTCCACTTACTGATGCATTTAGGTCTTCCTAGTTCCATCGCATCTTTTACTTACTAAATACTTGGGGTTGTGCGCTATCAGGTGCATCAGTTCTCCTTCCGAGGCTACACAAGACATGCAGGCTACAGGCTTCACAACCGCCTAGATAGGATCTTAACATCAGTGTGGTTCACCTCTAATTGCTTACTCCGCTGAATCCGATGTGATTCATTTCAGGATGGAGTTAACGCCATTTCTTTTTGCACTCTCAAACCCAAGCTGTAAGAGAGCCGAAACAAGCCACGGATGGTGACTTGTTGAGCAGAAGCACCTTAGAAGGGCCAGCCTTTGAGATAAGAAAATAGACCACGTTATTTACCCTGTGAGCACTGCAGTGACCACCAGGCATGTTGTAAACGCTTTTGAGGCAGTCAAGCCTCCCTAGAGGAAGAATAGTTCTGTACGAAGTGGTAGCTTCATGTAACAAAATACACATACTTATCCTAAGAACTGGGAATTGCAATATGGAAATACACCCTGGAATCTGGAATACCTCTCCAACATTGGGGGATGGGTAACTGGAGTAAGAGGAACTCAGGCTGCTCATGCATTTCCAGCTGAAGAGAATTTTTCTGGCAGTAACAGGATGCAGAGAAGATCCTGACAGTTCATTTAACAGCGCTAGCTTAGCCTTTGGCTGGCCCTTATGGCCCTTCAACTTCATTTTGAGAATGAAAAAGATACAGCACCCGCTCAAAATGAACCCAGTGAGGTAGCTCATTGTCCTCTGGAACATGAATTCACTGAAAGGGGTGTCAAAAAAGACCAGTATTTCCGTTAGACTGTGAACCAAAACCATAGTCTCAAATGAACTTCAAGAAACTTCATTAAATACATTTTTTAAAAATTACAAACACTGTACCAGAACTGCAGGTAGTAGAGAAAGCCACTTAGCTTTTCTTACAAAAGAACTAGTACTTGGAGAAGAAGGATGCTGTTAGTTGTCCTTCCAGAACAGACTACGAAAGAACCTGAAAGAGAACGGCACTCACAGGAAGGACCTCAGGGCTGCTGCCTTCATGGGAGCCTCAGTTGAATGAATGCGCGAAACCTGGCAGGGGCCATTTGCAGTGTTTGTGTGGCCATGCAGGCAGCTGGCCTGGAGGGGAGGGCACACTACTGCGCCAAGGGTGAGAGAGGAACCAAGTGCCCAAAAGGTGTTAAGTATCAGTAGCAGGACGAGCTGCAGCTGGCAGCGAGTAGTTGCTCACATTCCAGCTGGTCTCTTCAGGCCATTCTCTGCTTGAGAGAATTTCATAGGAAATCTTAGTTGTAGAAGGCACAAGGGGAAGCTGGTCTGAGGTGTGCAGAGCTGGCGGGTGTGACGCTGTCTGGGGGGATGGCAGTAGGCTGTGTTGTCACTTTGAGCTGACAGAACGTCTATAGGTAAAAACACCCCACAACAGACTCCTCGTAGACATGGGCTGTTTTCTGTTCTTCAAAACGTAACCATTTTATTAAAACTATTTAGCTGGGACATTTTCCTTTCCATGTTGAACAACGATAGGTGAAGAGATCATACTCCGGTGTGGTGCTGGGGACATGTGGCACCGCTGTGACCTGTGCCATGACACCAGCCAGAACCCAGGGAGCCTTCAGGGCTTTCCGGCTGCCGCGCCTTTTTGCTCGGTAGTTCTGTGCAAATACACTGACCATTTAGTTCTTGTTTTCTCATCAAACACTGATGATCTTGATGACATTTTTCCAAGCAACTGTGTTATTTGCACAGAAAATAGCCTTGTTTAAGTGAAAAAATTTAGTTTGTTCCTTTCAGTGTTCCGTTTAATGTGCTATATCCTGTGTAATAAAAATACAAATTCAAACTGCAGTATGATTTTTAAACATATACATATGTACACATGTATGTGTGGGTGTGTTTATGTGCAAAAATGGATCACAGCTGTGTGATGCGATACACGGCAACACAGCTACCAGTGGTCAGCTCCAGGTATTTCTCGTGAGGTTGTAGCACAGTTATGCTGACAGTTAAGTTTTAATGGTGTTATATTATCTTGTTAAAATAGTTTAACATGAAGTCATGCGTATTAGAAGCGCTAGCATGCTGAATGTTAATGATGCATTTGATTTGTAATAACTTTAAAGTTAAGTATTGATCAGCTTGAAAGAACATATAGCAGTTTTCTTATATGTGTTCTTTAACAGTCACTAAAGCTGTCAGATTTTTCGGTACTTTCCATGCCTCATTAAAACTGAGATATTTTTAAAGCAATATAAGGAACTAAGAAAAGCGATTGGTCCCGTTTTACTAGAGCTGAGGTTGCAATGTTTAGCATAAATTTTATCACATTACTCCTACGCTATACATTTTTGCAGAAAAATATGAATAGCAGCTTCAGCTTAAACAAGTGAACATCCAAACCCATAGTACAAACCCCCAGAATGACAGAGCTGAAGCCCCTTTCAGCTATCCCAAGAATTTTGTGTTGGTCATTCACACTGTTTTACCTCCTGCTCCTAATTTTCTTTTTCTTTTCTTTTTCTTAAGATGCACCTTGAAGCTGCTAAGATGCTTTCTTTTACTGAAGAGGAATTAATGAAAGCTCTTGAGTGGGGAAATTGATTCCATACAAAAAAAATAATTGTTTGAAATACGAGTCAGATGGTACATAATTTTGGCACTGTATACGACTGCTTGTTAATAGTTAATAACTGCATATCCCCGCAAACTGGTTTTGTTGATTTTGCTTATGTTTAAATTGTTTAACTTTCCTAAGCCTGCTTGCTTGTGTTGTAATATCATATGAAATGCAAATTTCTGGTGAAGGGCAAACTTCCCTTCTGCAGTGAGTGCAGAAGCACAGACCGTGCAAGGAATATTCCAACAAAAGAACTCCATTTGCTCTGTTTTAGCATTTAAAAATATACCTTAGCTAAGGTAATATTCAGTCCAAAGAAGTCAGGGTTTAGTCTCAGAAAATTCCTTGCTGCAAGAGAAAAAAATTAACCAGGGATCCAGTTGAGAAGAAAATGTCATGGCCTTTTTAAAACATGTGGTTGGAAAATTGGCCTTGGGTGTTGTCTGTAACAGCTCTCCCTCCCAGCGAGTTGGTCTGGCAGCTAATTTAAGCACCAACAGCTCTTTTCCAGAAGCAGTCTGAACTTGTTTTAGCTATTACACCTTACACCCTGGCTGGCACAAACATAGCTGAGACTCGCCCCTCACTGCCCAGCCAGGCTCCATAACCTGATACAGCTGCGCTGGGTAAAACTCCTGCTGCTGTCAAGGTGAAAATACTAGAACTTCCCCTGGCCATCGAAGTGCTGCTTTGGGATACGGTCAGGAACGATGGCTCCGTATCCACCGGTGCCCTACAAGCATTACATCCAAGATTTCATTACATCATCATAATTATGAACTAGATAACAGTTTGAGTGTAGATGAGCCGAGCATATCATGTGTGCATTAATGAACATAAGTGTAAAAGCCTGTGCTGCTTGCACGCACCTCTGCCAAGCCTCTGCTATTTCCATGGATTCCTCCCTCAGACTAATTGAATAGAAACATGGCACATAAACAGCAAGTTTATGCACGGCAAGAAAAGTATAAATGGTGATTCTGACCTCAAAATGGAAAAATGTCTCTACTGAATCCTACCAGCAAAGTAACATGAACAAACGGTGAAACAAGTAACTCAGACCTACCCCTCCGAGGTGAGACAAAAACTACAGCGAGATGAGTATTTTACTAGTGTAATGCCAGTGCAGAAAATCTTTAAATTACAACCAGGAATAGTGCATTAAGAGAATCTTATAGTCCATACTGAAATGCACACAACAATTTACACTAGCTTAGGTTTCTGCAGAGTTGCTGGAGAAAACATTTTTAACATTGCAACATCACTGAGAATAATTGAGAACTCCACAAGAGTTTATTGATGAAAACACAAGGACAACATACACTTAAAGAAAACTAACTGCTCATCAGTTTAGCAGTCCAGTCTTAAAATGGAGATTTTAATGATATTAAAAAGGAGTTCCTCACCGTTAAGAACATATGGAAATTTTCCTTAGAAATCAGATGACACCTTGTGGCAAAGGAGGAGATGAGATGCAGGAAATTTCAGCTCTCTTCTGAAAAAGCATTACCTCTTCTCTTCTGGTAAGCCAGTCTAAATTCCTCTCCAAGCATGTTGACATCATCTTCGTCTCTGAGTATTCCCTGCAATAAGGGGAAGAAACATACATCGGAAGGTTAAGCAAGATTATTGTGGATCCCTGCAGTTTTCTATGGAAGGGAACGTAACAGCCTGTACCCGCGGTACCGGTGTGACCTTTCAAACAGCCGTGAAAACCGTCACAGAACTTTAACAGATGAGTTCCAAGCTGGCACAGGGGGTGCCAACCTAGAACCACTGCTCTCGTTCTTTGTGCAAACCATGGTGAGAGCCCTGTAATGATTCCAGCGTGAGCACTGTACAAAAGGCAGCATTTACCCGCGTTCTGCTTCTAACAGCAGTGATCGTAGTCAGCGCAGGTGCGGGTTTAGTAACATCAAGCAACTGCACGGTAAAGCAGCACTGGCTGGGGCAGGGCTCTGCCTCCACCTTTAGTGGTGTAGAAGTTGGCCCATACAAGGAAATAGTTTTGGAAATCAGCTGCTAATGAACAACTTAATCAGAACCTATGTTTTGTGGAAAGGAAACAGAAGAACCTAGAAATCTAAATCTCTTAACTAATTCTCAATTAATTTTAGGGCTAAAAATGTGCACGAGCCACAGAACACACCTTGCAACATTTAAAAAAAATATTATAAATTGAATTTATACTGGAGGCTCTAGAATTAGGTAGCACCTTCCTATTTAACTGCTTTGAGTCAAGCAACATGGTGCGTGACCACGTGATTCAGACACAGTGTTGAGACAGAGAAAGAATAAAGCAGAACCTCAACACCAGGGAACAGGTCTGAGCCTTGGACACTCAGAAACAGCCAAGACTTCCTACAACGGTAAATTCAAACCAGAAAACCGTATCAAGATATTGTTGGTTTGAGTTATCCTTTAATCAAATCTATGTTAGGAAATAACTCACTCTCAATTTTACAAATTCAGGCACCAAATTAGCATATTAATACTTGAATAAAAGTTATATTCTTCTGCATTTACCATGTTTTCCAGTACTGCAGAAAAGAATTTCTTTAAATAGTCAGATAATTCTCTCCCTACTGTAAAGGCATTTTTGCATCCCTCAAGCAGCTCTCCATTTGTGTGCCATCGGGTGATCTTTCAGATTATGTAGTGTAACACAAAATAAATTTTGTTATGTTTGTTATGACAAGAATTGCTTCCATCTTTGTAACTTTTAAAAACACAAGGACAAACAAAGCAAACTTTGAAATGCTTCTGTAAGCGCTGCAGTTTATTGCACTGCAACAGAGCAGAGGCTTGTTCCAAGGTAACAGAAGACTTATTTCTTCAGAGTGTTGGCCATCTTCTAACTCCCAAAACCCCAACTGAGAGATCTGGTGGAAACAGGGTTTAAGATACAGCAGACACCTGTCTAGCCAGAAAAGCCCCACTTTAAAACTTAACGTTCCGTATTCCAAAAACTGGATGCGCAAAGCACTGTGGAAGCTTTCAGCAAGTTCTGTTCTGGGTATCAAGACTGCAGTAGAGTCCGAAAGAATAGTTTTGTAAACTGCTTCCCAGCTCAAAAAGAAAAAAAAAAAAAGAAAGGAAAAGGTGAGCACGGGAGAGCTGACACAATAAGGACACCCACTGACTCCAGGAATTTACACAGTTCTGCAATTTCAACTAATCTGAGAGGAAACTGATTTACAGGACAAGGATTTAAAGCATTTAAAATAAAATTCACTTACTCGAGGAAGATAACCCAGTAATTTAGACGCATGCTCTCTCAGGAGTTTCTGTCTCTCTTCTTCAACAATTGCATGGATGCCTTCTTGTCTTCTCTCCTCTGTCTGTCTTTCTTCGAGTTCACGCTCCTACAGTAGAAGAGAAAGTTTTCATAACTGTTCATTTTCAGCTCTATGAATGTTTGTTTCCACCAATATTCACCACAGGATAAAATCTTCTGGTGAAGCAGATTTTGAACTTCTACTTACTTAACTCCTGGTCACAAGAAGTTAATTTGGAAAGGATGGAAATGCATAAGGAAAACGCCACACAGCACTATTTAAACAATACCTGTTTGGTAACTAGAAAAAGATCTCAAACAGTAGAGAAGACTGAATGCCCAGACACGGGGCTAGTCTGCTGTGTAAGCGTGTGGTCTCATGCTAGAAGCCCTTCTAAAGGTAGTTAAGTTCTGATTCCTTCTTGGCTCTCAGACAAGTTAGTCTGTTCCTGGCCTACTGTTTAGTCCAGGAAAAGCAGAAATAGGCACGTGTTCTCATGCTGATGACTAGAAATTGCAGCTCGCGTTACACATGTGATGTACACCCTATACAGGTCCAAAACCTGCAGTATGGGATTGCATGGCTTGTTTTCAGTTTACGCCTTTTCTTCCTCAGATGGTAATTCAAGAGACCTTGTCAAAAATCAAGGCTGGGGCTTCCCCTTCTCACATGTCTATCAGAGCCGCTGGGCAGGGATGCTGAACTGGACAACAGTCATGTCGCTGATCCTATGGCTCCTGAAGAGCCACTTGCAGCACACATCAGGTCATACAGGGGTCTAGGACTGTTGCTGACTCTCACCTCTTGAGCTACAAAGAAAATTTAGCTCTTAAAAAGGTTTCTTGTCATCAAACCAAACCAAAGGCCTGCTTCCCCCCTGCACATTTCTCTGCAATCCCCCTGTCACCTTTCCCTATAACAATAGCCTTGTTGCTTAGGACAGCGGAAGTATTCTCATACTGAACGCTTTGGCTCAAACCAAACGTGAAAACTCTTACTTTATCTGCAATAAACTGTTTGCGACGGTCTTCGATAACTTTTTCCACAGCCCTTCTGTGTTCAAGCTGTTTCATTCTTCGTTTCTGAGCTTTCATCTGTTCAATGCGATCATCCTCTGCAAACTTGGCCAACATCTGTTGTCTGAAGGCTTCTTCCTCTTCTCGCACAGCTTGTCGCACCAGCTTCTTTAACGCCAGTTGCTCTTCGTATGTTTGCCTTAAGTCTAAGCGTTGCCTTACTCGCTTTTCGATTTCTGCCTATAAAGGAAATTTAATAAAATGCTGTTACTGAACATACTTTGGAAAAGTTTGACCACCATCAGCCAGTCTACCTGATTTATCTTGGAATAAGTTTACTGTAACTGTTACTTTCTAGTATAAATAACCGGAGCAAACACTCCGTATCTAACGATGCTGTCCGGTATTAAACAGTTAAGTAAATGTCTCAAGATTCTCTAATTCCAGAACAAAAGGAGATTATTTTTTTCTACTAGCACGAAGTAAATCAACAAGACAAGTCATCCTGAACAACACTCTAAAAATAACAGCGTTAGGTGCATCAGCCTGCCTTACATTTTGTTTGTCACCCATAGCAAGGTAAGACAGCATGCGGGCGAGCCCATCAGAAAAAGCAAACAGCCATTCAAAAGCAAGTGTTCATTAACCCGCTTAACTTAAACCTGAACTTGAAAGTTACTGGCACCCTCCTTCATGAGATAAATAAATGTATGAAGGGAACCATAAGGGTACTCAAAACCTTCAGTTGTCTTCCTGAAATTAAAACATAAATACAACAGGAATGGCAAAGGAAACTCAAAGGACAGTTTTCCCTCCAACCACTAAATAAATAGACAAAGTGCTTGTCCAAGTAACAACATTTAGAAAATAGCGTTGACAATAGACACTTGGTGCCAGAACAGAACTGAAAACAATTCAGGTTCATTTAATACGCCTAAAACCCTGTCAGAATTAAAAGATTTCTGCTTTAAACCAGCTCACAGACTCCAAGGGGCTCAAGGAGTCCCTCAGAAACATCCCAAAGTCACAAACAGCCCCGCAGACTCAGCAAATCCAAAGTGTGAAAAAACCCAACCCAACCCAGACCAGACCGCAACAGACCTGCCAGCATTGACAGAGGAAAAGTCATTGAAATGGGAGTTACGTGGCCTATGAAGAGCATCCTTGGAGAGAGAAGGAATTGCACACAGGATACAGGCTCACTAAATGTTCTTCGAGCATCAACTACTCCAGTGACAACGCCCAAAGACTGAGGGAGCGCTGCTCCACCACAAAGACATCAGAAGTAGTGAAGGGACAGAGGAAGGCTGGGTGAAATACTGTCTCTGCATTCGTTTTATGACTTATTTCTAGATCAGTGATTCAAAATGGTTCCTTTTTCTCTTAAAATTCTCACATCTGGTCTGCTTAAATCAGACTAGCCTACCCATAGCTACAAACGCTCCGTGAAATATGTTTTCCTGCATATAGAATACTACTTTTATTTCATAAATTTCATCCAGACCAGCTCCACTAACCTGAACGTTCTCCAGGAATTACGGCAAAGTTGCAATACTCCTCTCCACTTGCATTTCCCCTTAACGGTTTACGCACAGTAACATACACAGGACATATAAAAAAACCTGCTATCTGACAAGTACCAAAATACTCATGTATGTACGTGCAGAAGTCCAGGGAAAGTGAAATATTCCCCCCCAGTGTGCAGGTACTGCTTCATCTACCTGCCAGCACCTACCATCTCCTTCTTCCTTTCTGTCTCCGCTTGTTCTTCCAGATACAGCTCTTGGCGGATCTGTTCCAGTTCTTCACGCTTCTGTTGTTCTCTTTCCAGGTTCTGGGCAATCTGTTAGAAGAAGGAAAGATTTCTAAATGAAAGACACCAATGTACACTATTTTTTTCCAAACAGCTTTAGTTTTTGCTACCATGCTTTGAAGCCTTTGCTTTTTCTCCTCAGTGTCTCGAACTTTAGCCATCCGATCTTCTTCTCTTTGTTGCTGAATGCTGGCAAACTCCGTAATTCTCCTATTTTCTTCTTCCATCTCTTCCTCTTTCCTTCTCCTCCAGGTAGCTTGTTCTTTTTTAAATTCTTCAATGTATGTCTGAGTTGCTCTCATTTTATCTAGCTTCAATTGTTTTTCCCTGTAGAAGACAGGGAAAAAATGTTGTTATTTAACATACAGCAGAGTAATATTAAACAGACCACCCTTAACAACATATTCCAGAGACGAAGATTTAAATGGCTCTCCTTACCTATTCAGCTGGGAACCAGGTACCTGCGTTGAAAATACTTATCACTGAATTGCCCCCAAAGGGGGATCTCATGCCTTAACACCTTTCTTCAGGAGGACACATAGGTCTCACTACTGCGTTTTTCACATGCTCCATCCGAACAGAAAGAAGGAAGCCCAGTAGCCTAATGTGCACCAGGATCTCCTAAACTTTTTATTTATTTATACTAATATCGCTCTCTCCCCACCCCCACCCCTGCCCCCAGAAACCTCCTTTCCTATCTCTGTCCATGAGACAGGCACGCAACATGCCTCACAAAAAGGCAGGGACATGAAGCGAGGCAGAAATCTCTCATATGCAGTCATTGCCAGCACGATGGGCCCAATGGAAGCACTCCCTGGAATAAGGGGGATTTTGTATTTGGGGAGCAAGGACACAACATCGACTGAAATGACAAGCATATTCTGACGTTTCAACAGCAAAATCCGCACAAGTCAGTCTTTTGTTAGTAAAATATGACCAAGGAAAACTAAAACGGGCCTCAGTCTATGAAACAAACGTGGAATTACATGAGTTTTGTTTTAAATTAATAAATATTAAAATATCAAAGCAACTAACATTTGGTCTTCCTCATAGACCTTTCTTACAATTTCATCAATCATGACTCTCTCTCTTAGAAACTCTTCGTAAGCATCCTGCTTCTTCCTCTCTTTTTCCTCAAGCTGTTTCTCCAGTTCTTGCTGATACGCTATCTTCTCCTTGTGTCGCCTCAGTTCTGCAGAACTTTCTTCTTTGATTAGCCTTTCGTACTCCTCCTTCATCTTTTGGGCTACTTCACCCTCCTGTTTCTATAGAGGGAAAAAAAAAAATTGCAAGATTCTTTTTTTACTCCCACTAATACAACTTGTAATGAAAAAATACGCAGTATAAAAAGGAATTACACTGCATTACAAATAAGGAAAGTTTTCTGTCTCAGCCTATCGCGTCTTAATATGCTTAATAACTTAATTCGGTAAGTAGAACCCTCAATAACTACACAACTGGAGGAGAAGTAACAATATTAAAAGCAGTTGCGTGTTGAGCAAAAATGAAGTAAAGCATCCAGCATGCGTAAAACTAGCTCAGGTTGGCATAAGAATTGGAATGTGGTGTAACTACGTAGAACATCCTCAATAAATGCATTGTCTTTATAGTAATATGTGTAAACTGATTTTTGCATAAAAAGTTAAAAATTTATCAGAATCATCTGCCTGATCACAATATTATTCTATATATAAATAGAAGTTCACAATTTTTCCTGAAGTTATTCAAATATATGTTTAATAATAGTAACATTTTCAACAATCTGTGCCTGAGGGTTCACCACAATAAGCAGTTACTGTACAAAGCGTATCAGAGTATTAACTTGGATAAATATTACAAACCTAGTAAAATAAAAACTACATCCATTCATACAGCCTAATGCACTATTACTTTGATTGCAACAGCAAAGTAAACCATTTTCTAAGCTAATTAGTCCTTCTTAACACAAAACATATTTTCAATAAACTCTGAATGTTTACACCTAACAGTATTTTACATTAAAAGATCAGCTTCAAAAGAGAAATGTTCATTCCCATACAAAGAGAAACAACACTCAGGTGCTGGGATACACTGTGAAGCTAATTACCATTTTCTCATACCGCATAGCTTCTTTTTCAGCGATCTGTGCAGCTCGCTCTTTATTCATATAAGCGGATTTTAGCTTTTTTTCTAACTCTCGAAGTTCAAGACTAGTGGGAAAAAAAAAAAAGAAATTTATCCTACTACAAGGAAAAAAGTACTCGTGGGGAAAAAAACCTGAGATTTCCATCATTATTTAAGCACAATGCATAAAAAAAGTTCTGGGGGGGAAACCGCAATTTTAAATGAAAAATAATGCTCTAGTAAAAAAGCAGAAAAAGAAAACAATACCTGTTTAAAAACAAAAGAGTTATCGCTATTTCTACACGTGCTATTAATAGTTTGGCATATTTTACATGTAAGTATGTATATATACATAAATGTATACATAAACGTATATGCCTACGTATATGTGTAAGTGTACATATATGTATGGATATATTCAAAACTAAAATTTTGTGGATCAGTTTTACCCTTATAAACAAATTTTGCTTACAATAACTTTTTATCATACCTTAATCTTAAAATAACTGTTCCTCCCAGGTCAGATTCACTTCCACTTCTGTTACAACTCTCACAAGGCCTGTCCTGTCAGTGCGCAGCTTGCAGCACCTGGCGCTGCTCTGGCCTCCCGTACTCACCTCCAGCGCTGCTCACTGACACCTGGAGCATCCCCTCCGAGCACTGCCCACTGAGCACTGCGCAAAATCCACCTTTTCCTACGCTCTTACCCACTTATCGTCTTCTCTGCTGCACAAGTTTAAAAAGTTAAAGCCTATTCTAAAAAATCAATTGCGTATCAGATTTTAGCACACTAAAGCTTCCTCTCTGTTTCTTGAAAACATTTCATGCTCCATCCTGCTGCACCTACGGCTCAGTCCAACACGCGATCAAGAAAAGTAAAATACGCGCAGAAAGCACACCGCTGGCCGGCTGCTCCTGTAACAGCACTTTTCCGAATTCAGATGGATTTACCAGAAAAGCTAGTTAAAAAAGCTGTCAGGATTTTGAAGCATTACCTGTTCTCTCTCACTTGTTGCCTCATCTTTTCGTCTTTAAGTTTCTCATGGCTCAGCCTCGCCAGCTCAGCCGCCAGCCGCTCCTCCCGCTCCAGCTGCAGCTCCCTCCGGTTTCTGTCCTCCTCTACCTGCCCAGGGCCAACAACGCCCGTCAGGCCCGTCACAGCCCGTGGCGGCCACCGCAGGCCCGGCAGCGGGCAAAGGGCAGCGCTACGCCTTCAGGGAACAACGGTGACAGAACCCCCCTCTGAAGGGTAAAGCCAGGCAGCGTGATCGCCTCTCCCCCCGCCGGCCCCGGCCCTTACCCGCCGCAGGGCCTCCTCCAGCCGCCGCTCCCGCTCCAGCGCGGCCCTCAGCCCGCCGAACCGCCTCCGCTCGCTGCGCTCCTCCGCCTCCGCCGCCAGCCCCACGGCCCACGGCCCAGACGCCTGCGGGCGACAAGAGCGAAGCGGTGCCACAGGGCAGCCGCGGCCCGGGACCCCCCCCGCCACCCGCCCGCCTGCTCGCTCACCATCGCGCCCGCCGCCGCCGCAGGCCGCGCTGCCATGGCAACCAGCGGCGGGAGGGCGGGCAACGGCTTCAACTTCCGGGGGAAGCCCGCCCGCCGTGCTGATTGGCCGAGAGGGCGGCCCGCCCCCGGCACGTGACTCGGGGCCTTTAGCCGCTACTGGGCGGGGCCGGCGGGAGCGGGGCGGGGAGCTGGGGGAACCGGGCAGCGTGACGGGCCGCCGGGAGCTGGCGAAACCCGGGGCAGGTCCTCTCACCTCCAGCTTCCCCCCTACGTGGGTCCCTCAAAAACTTCCGACATTTCAGCTTCTCTAAAGCTGTATTTAAAATCCCCCCGTTACCTACTTTATACAATTAATTGACAAGCTGAAGAACACCTCTCAGAATCGGGTATGAAGTCTGCACGTTTCTATTGACCTGTGCTCAAGATGCCTGTAGAAGCCTAGCTACGGGATAAAAATACTATTTAAAATCAGTTTCAAATCTTCTACAAAATCTCCCAGATCAGCAGAATTCTTTCTGAAGCTTTGGCTAGTCGCCCTTTTTGGGAGAAAAATATTTTCCCCCAGTCCTCAGGGGACTAGATAACCATATAGAAATTGTTTATATATATATATATAAACAACTAACTAAATAACTAAACATCTAGGAGACAATTAACAGAAAAGATACAAGTGGATGGAGATGAGACAGAAAAAGACCCTAAACTTTCTCTGCTGCTTCTTCCCAAATGGTATTACCACTACAGCTCTCTAAAAAACATTAAATAATCAGTTTCTTCAACAGCACGCCAGGAAACAAATGCCAAAACCCCTCTTCCCCAAGGATTCCATTGACTCAGGAAGAAGGTCCACCAACTTTCAGAGCTGAAGGCTTGGAGGTGGCACAGGGAAAAAAGGTGCAAAAGATCCTTTTGCTGTCCCTTCTCCTTGGTGAACAGCTACATACCTCACTGGAAATAAATGGAAATTTCTCTCTTGTCAAACAAAATAACAAAATCTGGTTCCCTCACCTTGCTTCTGGAAATAACAGCAAACAACCTTCAGATTTAACGTTTGATCTTTGCTCACACGATATCCTCAATTTGGAACAGCAACACTCTCAAATGAGAACAAAAGTGTATCTTGACTTAGCCTCCAGCACAGCAAGGCATTCAGACAGAAAAGTGGCAGTAAAAATGGTTGAAAACCCACACATATCTCAGAGATCAATAAGTCTGTTTACGAAGTTCTTTTTAAAATCAAGAGGTGGCTTATATTTGCATGGACACGGTACTTGTGAGCAGCGTACCTTTCACAGAAGGGACAGGATACACAGCTCTACTATCTGCTAAGATCCCAAAGGGAAAAATATCTTGTGCCTTCCAGTCCTCAGTGCCTCATTGTTCATTTCCCATCCTGTTCAGGTTTGCTGCAGCGTGTTTAAAATGCAAAGAAGAAAGAAACACAACCAGAGAATTCTTTTATCCTCGATACCTTATGGCAGTTTGTGTTCAGAAATTCTTACCTTTAATGCCCTGGTTGTTTTCCTGAACACAAATTAAGCCACAGGGACAGTTCAGTAAACATATGGTGTGTGCAGATTTCCGAAGAAAGGCTAAATAACTTCAGCACGTACAGTCACCCCGTGCAGAGAACAGGGAGGGGAAAACACTTCAGAAACATCCAATACACCCTTGCCCTGCTCCTTCCGTGAAAATGAGTACGTACAGATGGAAACCCATCCTTTCCCCCAGTTCAGACACACCTGCTGGTCTCGCCTCGATTTGAGAGCTCCCCCAGGAAAACTTTAGAACAGGCTCCTGTTCTAAAGCTTGGTCATCTAATATTTTTTTTTTCCCCTTACATCCAGCCAGAACTCTCCCTTTTTTCCCAGCTGGTGACCACTGACTTCTCAGACTCCCACTGTACTTTTCAGCAAAGAGTCTGGCTTGGTCTTCTTGGTGCCTCCCTACAGCAACTGGGGGCTGCTGCTGGGTGCCCACCGGGCACTGACCCCCTGTTTGGGTTATCTGCAAACCTGCTGGGGCTGCAGGCACACGGGTAGCGCACCTGCACCTGGGCAAGCGCTTTGTGCCCTCCTAGCCATCCAGTTCCCCCCGCTAAGGTCACCCCGGTTGGATGGTCCACCTCCACCTGAGGGGCGAGCATCTGCTGTTGCTATTCCTCCCAGCTGGGCGGCCACAGAAAGTGGGCGCTCCAAGTTGGGCCTCCCTTGTACGATCTGATTTGGGAAGAAATCGGGCACTGCGCTGAACACAGACCTACCTTTTTTCACATCAAAGAGCGGACCTCTATGGCACCAATTAGTTTCTCAGCTAAAGACCTAAGAATGTAACACTTGCAGAACAGAGTCCAGCCCAGGCAGAAGTTGCTCAGCTTATCTGAAGGAACAGAATAAAAATGTCCTCGTTTTGCAACCAGCTGGGTCAGACTCCTTACAAGCCAAATGTATTTATGTTTTCTTTCCATAATTTATGAAGTTTTTAGAATAACAGATACTGAAATACCTACTTCACTCTAGTTCGGCAAGGAATGAGTCCCAGCTGCATAATTGCTGTCAAACTCATTTTGTACAGCATTTCTTCTTGCAGCAGTCTGGTTGCAGCTTCTCATTCCTTTTTCCTAAGAGCATTAAAGACTCCCAGGGCCCGAGAGGCTTCAGGTAACCAGCAGCCAACTGTACAAACGTAGAGTTAACCCCAGCAGTCCCTTCTGAGGGTGAACTAACCTATTAATAAATGATTCCATTCCCAGTCTCGCTGTCACCACCTACTGATCTCTCATGACAGCAGAAATGAAGGCTGCTGAGGAATGAAAATTTTGCTAATGATAAAAATGATGAAATGGAGCATTAAAGGAAAAAGTCCCCTTTACTTTAGCAGTTTAAATTGAAGGTGATGCAGGAACACATGGCAAAAAAAGGTCATTAAATAAAAGCGGTGAAGCTGTTTCGCAGGTTTACCTCTCTTCTAGGGCGTTGTACCAGATGATCATAACAGGAGACAGTGACAAATGCATTCCAGCTGAGATAAGATATGTGGGTCACGCTGACTTTGCAACATTATAAACTGCTATTGGGGATAACACACAGCTTCTCTGTGAGGTAATTTACCTTCTTTGGATGAAAAGATAAATGTGAATTAACAAGCAAGAGTCTGAAACATCTGAGCTGTGCTATTGATCTGCTAAAGACCTAGATAAGTCACAAAGAAACTAATGCTTGCTTTGCTTGAGATTAGTGATGGATGGGATAGCAGATTTAGCAGCTAAGGGGCTATCACTGTCAAGAAAATCCTAACGCTAATTTATTTTTTTTAATTATCCTGCTGTAGTAGAGAAAATAAGTCCTGTAGCAGCAGTAGGCAGAAGTGAGAAGTGATCTTTTACTTATGACATTACAGACTGTAAACAAAAGTATTATTAAGGAACAAAAATACTCAGTGCTTCAAATATGTTCAACAGAAATACAGCTGTTCCCGATGAGAAAAAAGTGAATTTACTAAATATTTAGTGTAGTATTGAGTTTTCAAAGAATAAAGAGAATAAATGGAATGTCTCAGCCCAGAAATGACGTTTGTGCAAAGGACATGAACAGAAATTAGTCTTTTAGGGGTGCCATGTTCTTTGCTTTTTTTTGGGCTTCCACCTCTGCTCAGTCCTACTGATCAAGAGTAAAAGCTGTGAGCTGTGCATCTAAAGGCTGACGTTGACTAAAAACACTAAAATGCATTTATATCCCCATCATTGTATAGCATGTATTTCTGAGTAAATTCAAGAGTTCCTAACATGTCATATTAATATTTATTACTCAACTATTTGAGTTTATAAAGCACCCACCTACTCTTCTGAGGAGACACGCTTTTAATGACTGAATACATAAATTCCGAAGACCACAGATGAATTTTACTCCATAGTGACACTACACTCCAATGTTTCTTACAGAGGGTATTTTTGCTGGTTGGACATGAAATAGTTGTTATTCTAGTTAAAAGGACAGGATAACACCAAAACAAATTCCTTAGGTAGTTTGTTGAGAGGATCTTTAAAAATAAAAATTGTGGTGTAGTACTAGTACACCAGATTATGCTTCTGTGCAGGCAGAAGGATTAGACAGTTCCATCCAGGCTTATGTGTTGACAAAATCATTTTTCATCCCACAATCTCTTACCTCCACACAATCCTTGTCATTTCTTTGTTTCCGCATTAGCAATACCAGAAAACATAAGTGCTTCTTAAACCATGCAGCCCAAACTCATTTCATGCTGTAAAACAATAGCAGGGAATTAGGACACTTATTTCATCACTGATTTTCAAGTCTCTTCTCCAGCCAGCATTCAGCCTTTCAGGATTTGGCCAGGGTCAAGATGGGAGAACGCCTTAAGCTCTCTGACTGCTTCTTTTATATTTTCTTTGGGTGCTTCCGTTTCTCTGCAGTTTCTGTCCCATTCCTATTACTCCACCCAATACCAAGTTTGTGGCTTTCTGCACCCCTCTCATTGATCAACGTTATTTACATTGTTTAGTAGTAGCCATAGTAAATGTCCTATATATTCTACAGTTTCTTACCGTTTCTCTACTTTAATGTTGCAGTTCAATTGCTTCTTATTAACCTGAAAAAAAAAAAAATAATTTCAGGTAACCTGAAAACAGGCAGCAATTACAACACCATCAACATCAGCCAGGTTTTGTACAACATCCAACACAGTGAGCTGGGAAATGAGCTTTTACAGCACAGAGCAGAGTCTGAGCTTCCTTGCCAGCTGGCTGCCTGGCTAGATGACCTATTTGGGTTATGGAACAGAGCATTTCTCCTGTGCATTTGGCATGACTTTGCTAGCATTCAGTGATTAAAAAAACAATTAGAGCGCCACGTCCACTATGTGCTTTTTAATCCAACTAGCAAACACTGGGGAGAATACTAGCTGCAATTACCAGGCTTTCTGCTTCCATTTTTTCAAGCAAATATTCCAGGCATAGCAAATACAGTTCTTCTATATAAAGAATGTTGTAAAACCGCTGCTATAATGACACTTCTGCTTTGTGCAGCAAGAACTTTATCCACTTATCATAACCAAACTCCTGTCCCCCATGAGAAAGAGTAGAGATCGTAAGTTCAAGCAAAAGGACTGAATTGTCTCCTAAGGAAATTCACAGTTCAGTTGAGAATCTAAATGTTTACGGGTAAGTAAGTTCTGTTTCTAAAAGCTTTTCAAAAAAGTTGCGTCTATTTAACCAGATTTTTACATGCGAGCTCAAATTTAATTATTTGTCAAAAAGTGCCCCTCAAGATAACAAGATCCATTTGTAGCTTTTAATTTGGAAGCAGAAAGATTAAATACCAGACTGACATTTTTTTTTGCTACTCTATCCTATCCTATCCTTGCCTGTGCAGGTTTAGAGGCAGCATTTGAGTAACCAGCCTGCAACAAGCTCATCTGCCCAAGTGCCCAAATGAATGTGGCAGCGGGAGCATCTTGGAGGGAAACCAGTCATTGCTTCCAACCCAGCAATCATTGTCACCTCCGCTGATTTTGGCTGTCATTTAACCGCTTGACCAGGTCACAGTTTTCTTCTCAGTGTGTTATATGCAATGCCACCAGGACATACACCTCTGGAAGGAAGATTCATAATTTCCAAGGCCAAATGAGATACTGAGAAAAAACTGTCAAGTACTTAAAGGTTTACTCTTTTTCTCCCTATAGCAGCACCCATAGGAAAGTATACACTGAGTAAAAGTGTTGGACAGCATATGCTTCCATAACTGCCTACTCCCTTGGAAGCACTGAGTCCAGGTGTTAGTATATGTTCTAACTTGAGTGTAGAAGAATGCACTAAGAAACGTACTTAGAAACATGCAGAACCCGTCACTCCTGCGAGATACCACCAAACACAATTAATTCCAGAGTTCATTTTAGCGTTTGTGAATAATTAAAAAGCTGAGGAGCTCCAAAGGGGAGCTTAGCAACGAGCAGAAAACTAAGAAGAAAGATGCCATTTGCAAACAGCAGAGTATTTAACATACTAATCCGTAACCATAACCTTAAGCCAACCAACAGAAAGGGCAACTGAAGGACAGTTACAGAAAACAAACAGCAGTCCCAGAAAGGGCTGAGAGCAACGTGAAAAATAATTCTGCTGCCTGCATCCATCTCTTCCACTAGCATTTCATTCTGCCCGTCAGCCTTGGCGCAGCCCTGTGACGAGCCCCAGGCTGGCGGAGGCTCTGCTTCCCTGCCCGGCACGGGGATGTGTCTGGAGGAGTCCTGGGGCATGTTTAGTAAAATCCCTGATGTTTTATTCAAGAGCCTTTACAGAAAAAAGCGCACAGTGGTTAATGATACATTTCACTGCTGATAAAACAGCAATTTTGTGCTCCAACGAAATTGCAGGGGTGAAGTGGTGAAAATTGCCTCTGCGTTGCTATAGACTAAAGCCCACAGGTTCCCGCCTGCCAGGCATTGCCAGGCTCTCCCCTCTCGCCCCCTGTGCCAGGTCTGTGAAGGGGCATGCTGGTATGGGGCACTGCATAGCTGGGGAATCACGGCACAGCCAGCAGTTGCAAAGGCGGCTGAAGAGGCTGTTTTCAGAGGCTGTGGCTCTGCACCACGCTCCCTGCCTCGCACCATGCTGCCCGGCATGCTGTGACCCGCTGCCCAGAAGCGGGGCTCACCCAGCCCCCAAAGCTGCGTTTCCTTTGCCACCTGGCAGCTGAACTCCCACCAGTCCCTCGAGCAGCGCCCAGCTGGTAACTTGTCTGTGCCAGAACCTTCGGCACCTTTTCCCCAAAGCAGCGTGTGCTCGTGTCACACCTACTGCTCAGCACTCCAGCAGCGAGGGGAACCAAAGACACACAGTGTCTCCCCTAAGCAGATGACAAGCAGCAGTCCACTTACGTGACCCTTCCTCTCAAGTTGTTATATTCCCAGATACTCTCTTCCCAATTCTGACCTCCTCAGCACCCTTCAGAACCAGGACAGGCTGTGAGCGCGGGGCCCACGCTGTGCTGCAGGCAGCTGGCAGGACCAGCGCAGTCTCACCCCGACGGCTTTGCTACGCATCAGTCCCTGTGCCTGCTTGAAGCTCATCCTTACTACGGAGATGATCACAGAGTCGGTGCAGAGGCACCAGCTGATTTTAGTCCCAGAGCTACTGCAGGAAAGCATGGCCCTTCTTTGTGTCTCTGTAGAGAAGGAGATCTAAGGACACTGTAACTACTGTTTTGCTTGGGAGGAGGGAGGAGATTGAGGGAGAAAGTCCTCTCATTTCACTGAGAAAATCTCAGATCATATAGAACTGTAAAAAGTAAAATACACAAGATTATAAAAGGACTTCCACCGGTAAGCCATATTTGCTTCCTGTTTCATATCTTAAGACAAATTGCTTACTTCAAATCAGAAAACTTTGTACACACATGTACTGTAAAAAGTAACTATAGTTTGTTGTGTGTTTATACTTGCACAAGAAGCAGACTTAGTTTTGGAATAAACAGTTGCACTGAAATTGTATTTCTACAATTTAGAAATCAAACCTAATCTAATTTGCTACAGCTGGACACCACCTGCAGAGTACTGTTTAAGTACTCTGAACATTACGCACTTATCTTTTAAATATTGATAATGCCATTTTTCATTTATGTGACATGAAGTCCCACAGGGAATAATTATGCTAATAAACCTTAATGATTCTTGCAAATAAATGATCAAACAAAATTGCTAGTGTTGATTTATATTAATGGATGCCTTTAGGAGGAGATTTGTCAGGATGTGCTGCTTCTTGAATCCCAATTCATCTTATTTAGCAGAAGAATGTACATAGTTTGTAAAACAGATTAAGTGTTTAAAATACAATGTGTTCACAGAGTTTCTGCAGTTCATAACGTTCAAGCATTATTATCTTGCCTTATGGCAAATCTGAATTAAATAGCATCTTTGTATACAACTTTCCTTGGTTCTTTTTTTCCCCTCCTTTTGTCCCTTGTGGCTAAGAAAGTCCTCCTTTTGAAGATCTTTAACTTCACCTTTCTGTTACTCATGTAGGAATCCATGATCACTTGGCTGTCCTAACAGACAACTGCCACAGTTGAACATCTTTACTTTTGCTGCAGTGAGTCTAGAAACATTTGCGATGCCTTAATAAGGGCGCATCACCTGATGCCAGTGACCTACACAATTTTATAGGATATGTTCAGCAGCTTCTGCTTCTCTTCTGCTGTCAGATATGCTGGAAATTCCCACTCCCCGTCTGCTTATACTTTTCAAATTTTAACCAAGTTCATTTGGAAAACATTTTACATGGGCTTGCCTTTTAGCTAATAGCTAAGTTTGAAAGCAGTATCAACGTGCTTCTTTTACTCCTGATTGTAGGGCAGGACATACTTAAAAGTGTCACAGGAGAGGAAGCTAAGGAAGTAACAGCAGAAGGAACTTTAATTTATGAATTTAAACTTTAGTGGAGCTAGAAGAAGAAAATAAGCACACGTTTTGTCTATTCAGCAAAACACACCCGTACAAGTGCGAGGTGGTGTGGGGTCAGGGTTAGAACCTGGCAGGGGAAGGAGAAATGTGCTTCCTCTGCCTCTGCAATACTCAGTGCCCAGTGGTGCGAGTCCTACAAGTAGGCTTAATTCTTTGCTTGGACAACTTTGCTGAATTGATCAACTCCAGCAGGACAACAGCAGAACAAAGGCACAGGATGTTTTTGTCTTTGAGGCAAATAATATGCTTCAGTAATCAGTCATTTGCTGAAACCTCTACCCATCCAGAGATGTTCAGGATTTTTTTTGCCCCTTTTTACCTCCTCCTGCTTGTCCAAAAGTTCAGTTTCAAAGAAAAGCTAAACAGCTTACATTTTCTTTCTCTCACAACGTAACCAGCTTCCACGAAACATGACATTGCATCCACAACAGGTTGGTATTTCAAAGAGTTGACACGAGTGGATTTTACTACTGACTGGATAATACAATCATGAAATCCAGCTGAAACATTGCACTAATTGACTCCATGCACAAGGAAACCAATAACTGCAGCACAGGGATGAAGGTCTGTAATAATGCTCTGGAATGAACTGGTGGTTTGAATTATTTCTTCAAAGAGGAACATTCCTCAAAAGCCTGTCAGGTAAGGCTTTTCCTTTGTAAACTGGGGGCTAATCTTGCAGACCCTGGAAGTAATGGAAATTCCAAACACTGAAGGACTGCAATATTCAGATTAATTTTCTTACAGTTTGTGGACTGCTAATCCTCAGATTTGTCAATTCCACTTTAAACACTGCTACAAAAGTCTTTCTTTGCAATTCAGAGCACCGATTTTGCATGTGATGGGGGAGTTTGCCAGTCCTGCATTTCTGTTAAACAATGAGAAACCTACAGCCTTGTTCTGTTCATCCCTTGCATGTGGATTCTTTAATAGCTCTCCAAGCAACTAGCAGGGGAATATTTTCAAATATGTAATTACCTTTCGTATGTGACAACAGCAAAAAGACTTCAAGCAATTAGTAGGATTGGACACAGACTGAGGATTAGGTGTGCCTGAATTCTGGCTTTGTCCGTAATTTGGTGCACAGTGTTCAGAAAGCTATTTTTTCTTACTGCTTTTTTGCATGCCTGCAACAACGCTTATCATACTCACACAGGAGGAACATCATATGGATTAGTACCTGTATACCTGTACAGCATCTGAACGTGTACATCACTGGCTATCAGGGGCTCTCGCCATGCTGTGGGGACTCATGCTTGCCCAGAGGCATGACTGCCATTCTCATCAGCCTCTCTGCTCATTGCAAACCATAAAGTAGTACTAGTCTCACGCTCTGACTGATAGAGGGCTTTCTAGGAACAAGGAACCACTTTCCCAGGAGGTCCCTGGGGCAGTTTGGGCTCTGGGGGACAGTCAGAGCAGGGGAAGCACCATGTTCCCAGCCACAAAGTGCTGTGCTGCAGGTCAGGAGCCTCAGTCCTATCTCCAGCTCTCTGTGCCTCAGTTTTTCTAACAATAAAATGTGAGTCAGCCACATACACTTCAGTGTACAAAACACACAGCACTTGCACGTGCATGTATGTAACTTTGTGTGCAACTGAAGGCTCAGTATTGACTTCTAACACAGGTAGTGCTTATGTGACATGGTGAGGAGTGACCAGCCTTGACTGTGACCTGAAGTCAAAGAGATTTTGCCCCTGGTTTGAACAGGGTCATAATCTCAGTCCCCATTTTATGCATGTTGCTTTTTGATCAAAAAAAAAAAAATTAAAAAATTACCCCCTCTTATTACTTTCTGCTTTAGCTTACAAATAACCGTTTCCTACAGAGATACAGTTTTTGGTTAAGAAGCTAATTTTAGTATTTTCAGAAGGATTCTCTCTACCTGCTTTCTTGTCTCAGTTACCTGTTTGGCATTTTCTTACCGCAGGCACTTGCTCTTCCAAGTGCTCTTTTGGGCACTCCTCATTCCTGGCCTCAATTTTTCTCTTGTTGTGAAGCACTTTCCAGGCCTTGCCTCACTTCATTTACAGGTGAGGACTATTACTGCTCCTTCCTCTTCCTGAAGTGACTTCTCCATCGGTGGCTTTGGAATGACCTCTGTCATCAGGCTTCTCCAGGATCCAAGAGCTCTGTTGGGACCTGACTTCTGCAGACAGAATAAGCAAAAAGTGTGAATGTGTTGTATGAGACTTTCTCACTGTCCCTCCAACAGACAGATTCCTCTCTGCTTGGTTTTATTTGGACATGGGTGCTTGACCTGAGATATTTTTTTGAAAGAACACTTCTAACCTCTAGAAAGCTTCTGACGTCTTGCAGAGTAAATTGCCTGAATCAGTCTGTCTCTTGCGTGTCGACAGTTCTACTACAGATCTTTTCCCCTCTGCCTTGGAATGGTGTTAAAACCTTCACTCTACCGGTTGCATGGGGAAAGCAGTCACTCCTAAAATGTCTCACCTCTTCCTTCCACGTCATTTTAAAACATAGTGGTCAGTTGAATCCCTCTGCACATGACTTCTAGGCGCTTGCTTTTTATCTGAAACACGGTCATTTCTTATTCTCATACCATCTGGCCAGACATGTCTGCTTTTACTGTAGATGTTCTAAATAAAGATACTTGATCCTTAACAGTTAGCTCACGCAGTTTAAATAAAATGTATATATATTTACATCTAGATAATGAAATATTCACTTACACTTTTTTTTTATGCATGTAAACTGAGATTCCAAATGGATGTCACTATCAATTTGCTAGTTATTCATATACATTCCTTAGCACTTATGTAGTGGATTGATTCTACCTTAATACTCACTCGTTTTCATCCTGTGTCTCCTAAATAATTCATGTTTATTGATTACTACTTACAAGTACCACTGCATTTTGACACCAGACTCTTCAGTGGCAGCTGCATAAAACAAAATTACTGTTACCTAGACTGCAAGGTTCACTTTCTAAATATTTTCCTCTTTTAAAAACTGCCTCAAAAGGAACAATTTTTTTTACCTACTTGTTATGTAATGTGCCAGTTTCCTGAAGGACTATACATTTTTATTTTATGTTTGGGGAGAAAAAAGCAAGCCCTTCTTATAAATTTCAGTATTTGAAAAACTGCTTCTCTTTACCTTCCAGGCAGCCTGTCAGCAAATACCCACCTTGCTTGGCTCGCAAGATGGAGCAGCAAGTCACGGGAAAGCACCCTGTTACTCCGCACCCAGCCTGGGATGATAATGGCATCCAACCAGTCCAGACCTAAGGTGGAGTCCCCCTGCACAAATCCTTCTCTGGACACCTTGAGCTTGAGGACACAAGCTGGAGTCTCTGTAGCAGCTTGTCCCCAGCTGAAAGCAAGAAAATAAACAAACAAACATATTTCAAATGCACTTTCAAAGATGATGTGAAATTTGAGACTATAAAGTGAGACATATCTTAAGTAATACATAAACTTAAATACCCAGTAGTCTCAGATGCAGAAGACCTCCCTTCCATACCCTCAGCTGCACCAGATTAAGAACTTGTTTCTTTTTCTCAAGAAGCAGTAAAAAAAATGAGATGTTTTTCATCCCAAAATGTATGAAGCCCTCTCTAAATATTAATTTTCTGGCCAGTCCTAGTCAGCATTAAATGACTGTTAAGGTTATAGACAGACTCTAATAAGCAGTATTTCATCTTGGGTTTGAACACTTTAATTTAAACTGACCTGAGTAAAAACAGAAAAAATCCTAAACATTTGTTGACATTTGTTTTTTAAATAATATTGCTAAAAATGTATAATTCAGCAATAAAATAGGCAAGGTGTACAAGCAAATGATATAATAATATCAACAACAATAATAATGCTAAACAAGCTTACTCATGTCATACTGCAAAGGCAAAGCCCTTGGAATGAACTTACAATGAGGCACTGTAAAAACATTAAAAAAATACAATAACAATACCAGTACACAATAAATACCTAAGGACACATCCCAAAGATGTTTACTGTGAAATCTTTTCACGCTATGTAGATTTCATTTAAACAAAGTTTTGAACCCATTCTAGTTGGTAATCTTCTAAGCGTAAGTAGGTGCAGTAATTAAGATGCTTAAACATAAAGCCATGAAGTAACATGACATTCATGACATGCATCCAAGCTTTTCTGTAGGTCTCTTTCAGGTATTATTTTTATTGTTGATAACCTGGAAACAGTGACATTTTTAAAACAGGTCAAGTAGGTTTTAACCTTAATAAAAATCAAGAATTAATGTATTGATAGCATGTCATAGTGTTGTTCAGGTGGAGAAGCTGACTCTCACCCCTCCTCAGGGCGGACGGAGGGGAGAGGTGGGTATCCCCAGGCCACCCAGTGCTGCGGAAGGGTTTGGTACCATTCTCACAGAAGTCATGTGGAGCAGCAACATTTTTCCTGCGCTTTGCCCCGACAGGGAAAGCCACACTGTGCAACCACTGATTTACCAAGGGACAAAAAGGGGAAATGAGCTTTTGCACCTGTTTGCCTTAGCCCTGGGAGAGGATGTCAGGCTGGGGATGGCTATAAATATAAAATAAAATATACTACAAGCCTTTACATTGGCTTAATGTAAGAGTTTGCTGTACTCTGCTCTTCCCTTAACTTCACAATATCAGCGATGCCTTGTTTTCCCAGACAAGTTTCTGTACGACTCACCATTTCTGTTAACTTCAGCCTCACATTCACTGAGGCCACTGAATATTTATCAAATTTTGGACATTTCTTTTCTTTTTTTTTTTTTTTTTTTCTGAAAGATTTGCATTTAAATAAATAACAACAAAAGAAAGAGCTGAAAAGAGTCTTCCAGAACTTTCTTTCCCCCACTTTACCTCTTTCAACTTTTGTACCATCATTGCAGTTATTGTCTACCAAATCTTCCCAGGCAGACAGAGAATATATTACTGCTGCAAAACCCAAGATGCAGTTTAGGAACAATAACCACATGGGATTACATGAGTTTACAACATGCATATTGTTATGCTACCTGTAGCTGTTTATTACCATTATTAAAAAGTCTACAATATTTGCTTAGTCCTTCATGAAAACTGATGTTGAGTTTGCTGTTTATTACCTCTATGTTATTTGATTTTTCCTGGAAGATGCTCTGCTAGAAAATGTGAATTTATTTTCCTTTAATTAATTAAAAATTAGTTTTTCTCGGCATAATTTTCTATCCTCTCACTGGGCAATAGCCACTCTTCACACAAAGAGTCTCCTGGCAGCATCCCCTCCCCATTTGGGTACAAATGCCACCTGTGAGGACCTGTCACCCTCTTTGGTGCCAACAGAACAGATATTTCTGTTGGGCTGGCTCCAACAAGGGTGGGAATCACAGCTCTTGCATGTTAGTTCTTGCAAGCAACAAAAAAGAAGCACCAAGATCTCGTCTGCCCACTCCTGGCATAGGCTTTCTCTTGCCCACAGGCACCCCCTGCAACACCTCCAACATCCACCAAGCAGTGAATAACCTGAAGACCAGAGAAACTGAGACTTTTGCTGCTAAAGGAAACGGCTGCTCAGGACACAAATAGCTGTGGGGAAAGGCTCTGAATCAGTTTTCCCTCCATTCCCACTCAGCACAGAGAAAGGGAAGATGTAAATACACCAAAGGAAAAAAAATATTAAATTTTTTTTTTTTTTTTTTTTAAAAAGAGGCACGAGCAGGAACCTCAGCAGCTTGAAGCTGCTTCTGATGGTCTGCAGGAAAAACGAGCCAACCTCTGCTAAATGTCCACTAACCTCAGAAACAATGGAGCTCGTCGTCCTCTCCCCAGCACTTCCTGAACTCTTGAAGAAATGAACAGGAGCAGCCCAAGCTCCTCTCTCCCCTCCCTATGTTGTGCCTGAGAAAACCTGTGCCAGGGAAAAGGCAGAACCAGATGATGAACCAGAGACATTTGAGTGCATGATGCCTCATACTAACTCACACTTGTAAACAGATGGTTTCAAGGGCAGCTTTTCCATTTGTAAGAGATTTTTTGGCCTTGCTGTTACCATGATGATGTCGGAGGATCAAGGATAACACAGCAATGACTTACAACGCCACAGCTAGAGGGATAGGACAGGTGTAAGAACAAAAATTTCCCTCCCTTTGCTGGGTTTGCTGGTCTTTATGCTGGTCTCACTAACATAGCCGCAGCTGCTAAACTGCACTGCAAGAATATTGAATGCTTTTTCAATACTGCTCTTCCATGCTAGCCACTACAGGAAGGTATTACAGAACTTACACAGAGAACGGCTGTATCTTCTCACTTCCCAAGTGGGCACCATGAGAAAGTTGATATACCTGTGGACCACCACACTGCACCTGTTCTGGTGGCAAGAGCTACTGCTGAGTTTTCCCTTTATACCTTTACTAGAATGAATCCGTACCTTTCTAAGCTCAGAGCAATTTCCCGTCCTAAGGAAAAAACATCTCCTCATTCTAAATCCGCTTTAACGATCATGCCTACCCCATTCCACTGAGACTGTTCTGAGGGAAGAGACTCTAATCTATTTAGCTTCACGGAGGGTTTCTCTCTGACACGTGCTCTCCTAATAGACCATTTATCAGGATGAAGGGTGATCCCCAGAGAGCGCAGACAGCAGGACAAGCCTAGCCTGAGTGACAGTCTGTCCAGCAGAGATTGACTTTAATGAAGCACAGAATAAACAGGAAGATTAAGAGAGTGCAAAAATCGGTGACAAGTTTTGAGTTCACCTGGGCAGCTTACTGTGCAGCACAGATCTTCTCACTGAGTTATAAATGTCATACATCTGCTTGGCTGCTCAGGATCACCTGTAACACACAGAAATCCTACACACGTTACAAGAGAAAGCTCTCCCCTCGATTCTCACCCTTGACAGAGGAGGGTACCTGCTCTAAACCCAGGAACACTCACAAGCTGTAGGTGGATGGGACTCTGGCAGTTGCTCGTCCAACCCCCTGCTCAGAGCTGAGCCAGGTTCCAGCATGTTGCTCTGGGTTTCAGGGCTCTGGGATTTCCTAATATTTCTTTTCTCTCAACAACCTTTTGTAGATATTCATCATGGAGTTTCTTTCTCTGCAAGAGAAATCTGGTGACTGTGTGGATCCATCTTAGCAAAATTCAGACTGGAGCATCTCAACTCAGTTAAGTCCTGTTCCTGCCAATGGACAGAAGCAGGTATGCCTGCCAGTTATAAGTGTCTGCCTCAGGGTGAGATCATGTCAGCACCTCTCTCCACTGGCTGTCGATGGAAAAATATCAACTCAGACACAGACATCTCTGGACAATGACTTTCATCCACAAACATCAGGCATGTAGCCCTGAGGTGTAGCTCATTCTTCATTCTGACAAGTGTGACTCTTGCTCCAGACATCTCTCTAACATCTTCATACTTATTTCTTTTGCTGGACTCTGATCAAAATTGATAAATGCAGGTGGAAACTGAGGCTATGAATGGAAAGAATTTTTCACCCAGTGATAATGAGCTACAAATGTGGAAAGGAACCTTACTACTACAACACCTCACAGCTAGAAAAGCCTGATTACAAGGTAGGCATCCACTCATGGTAAATCTTCTTGTCTCTGGATCATCTGCTGAATTTAAATAGACCATTTTGGTAAAGCAAAGAAACCAAACATTCTTTTTTCTGCAGATGCTAGTATTGGAGAGAAGACAGAACACTGACAGGATACTTTATTGCCAGAAAAGTGAATGGGAGTTTTTGCTCTAGTTTCTAGAGCAGCAGAAACCAGTGTTAATTATTTTCAAATAGTTTTGTTCATGCAGGTCAGATAAACTCTTTATCTAAACAAGAGCAGAAGTTTCCAAAATAAGTAACAACTACAACACACACTGTTGCTGCAAAATCTCAGGAGCACCTGCAGGTTTTGACATAAAGTGGCTACATAAAATTGGACTTCTGGACACTGTTCTAGAGTTCACACTGTCTAGTTTATTTCCCTGCAAAATTTCTGCTTTGTCTGCACTAGTATTCACATCTGACATCCAACCCAAAAGACAATGGTTGCTCCGCTGTTTAGACTCCTGTGTTTGTGGGGGTTTTTTTGGTTGGTGGTTTGTTTTTTTTTTTTTCTTTAAAGCATCATATATAAAGTCTTTCTGGAAGTATAAGAATTGAAGTTACATGTGAAACAAGCGATACAAAAAGTGCAATCTTTGATGTTTTAGGGTCCTAATCTGCCCATGCTGCAATTTTACACGGTCAACAGATGATGGCACCAAAATTCAATCTGAAAGCAAACACCACTCAGTAACTGACAGATTGCTTGGAGAAACACAACAGAACAAATGTACTGAAATTTAGCTAATTTAAACTGTATAAAATACACATAAACTAAGTAAAGGATGGAATGTGCCTTTTAAAATAAACCATCACCTTTCCCCTGCTCCCTCTTCCCCCATGTCCCATACTTCAACCTTCCACCAGTAAACAAAGATTTTGCTTTTCAAAGTCTGCACAGAAAATTAAGACACTCGCTGAGCAGTGTTACTTCTGAAAGATACTTGAGGATAGAGATTCATGCTACTGGAGTCACCATACTTTCAGCCTCTGCTAATCTTGTGCTATGCACAGCAGTAAGCATTCTCTTAAAAAGCATACGATAGCTACAGGATCAGATGCACAATCAAGGAGGTGAAGCTCAAGAATGTATGAGCAGTAGCCAAGCTGTACTTCCAAACCCATAAATAATTTGGCTTTTAGAAGTCACAAATGTACTACCCCTCCACAGATATTTCCGTGACTTTCTTAATTCAATCTTTGTCAACTGCTGTGGTTTAAACACCATCAGTTTTGGCTAGCACTTGAAAAACCATCTGGTATATAAATATTCATCAATTAATTTATGGGAAGTATAGCATCCTTTCAATGCTTCTCAGGTAAACCTCATGTACAGATTTAAAATAGCAGGAGTAGTATAGATGATTTAAGATTCAGTAACCTGATTAGTAATAGTATTTCTAATGCATATTATACCTTAAAGCAGAAAGGTGTTAAATAATTCAACAAGAAGTACAACAAATGAACACTTAGGTGGTTAACAATTTACTGTTCTTCAGTCCTTGCAGAGGTTTAATGGAAGCTATGTTGCTTAATCTACGGAAAGTGTTTTCTATTTGCCATATGTTAGCAGAATCATCATTAAAACTGCAAGTTATTATTGGAATGAGCCTCAAATATTATACACCAGCATCATGTCCTGGAACCAATGGTGAGGTCAGCATTTTGTTCATGGTATTATGCTCAGATATGCCTCAAGCAAGACAAAAAGGTCCATTAATTCTGAAAGGCCAAAACCCCAATAACTATACTTGTTAGAAGTGTAATTAGTAGGTTGAATCCTGCAGTCCAGAATAACGCTGGTGGCTAAACATTTTTTAAAGGGTAAAACGCAATAATAGTATCTTACAAAAAAAAATCTGAAACTAAAAAATACTCCAAAGCCTAACTATGGAATATAGAGCAAAACATTTTTGACACCTAAACATTCATACATTGCTGTTGCCAAAATGACTGTATTGAAATGTGAAGGCTTAAAACTGCATCTTCTGTATTCAGAGATCACTGTGAAAGCAATTTCTATAAGCTGTCCATTAATTCCTTCCAGCTCATTCATTTACTGATAGGACTGTCATTTTTTGACAGACAGTAATGAAGGTATTAGTAGCTGCTTTAGCCTGCTTTGTACATTTTATATACCATTTCTTATTAAAGAATATTTTGACACATTGTAACAAGACAACATTATCCTTTATGCTTGATGCACAGGTAACATCTTTATACTAATATGTGTCTGTTAAAAAAGAGCAAAGATTTTTATTATTAGAAACTATACACTCTCTTTGCTTTTAAGGTATGACAGGAAAAGGCCTTGAGACATCAAAATCTTCCTATTCAAATATGTCTGAGTTTTATACCGCTGAAAATAAAAACAAGAAACATACCTTCATTCTTCATACAAAGTGTGTTGTAGGGATTTTTTTTTTTTTTTTGAGGTGGGTGGGTGGTGTAACAAATTTATCTGTACTGTTCCAAAATAAATCTTCTGTTCTGATTGATGCTTCTCCCTGTGTATTTTGATTATTATGTCTTGGTCAGTTGTTCAGGCAAGACTTTGTAAACGAAAGCACTGGAATTGAAATTAAGGAAATAATTTGTTTCTACTAGCTCTACTTAAAAGTCCTATATCTGATTTTCATTGAGGGCTAATTTTAGAAAGTTGCTTATTCTTTCTGACTTTGATCCATTAAAATCCTTCCTTTCTCCAGCTTCCCACTGCAAACGTTTTACAGGACTTGTTATTAACTAGGTACAAAAAAAAAAAAATACACCGTGTTTATACCATATATACCAAAACTATAAATCTGGGTTGGGCTTCTGCGTGCAGCTGTAGGAGAAGTGAAAAATGACAATAAAGGTTGGAGTTAAAAGGCCAAAGTTGCAGTGTTAAAATAGCAGCATGTTATTTCTAGTCCGTTAAGTAGCTAAAGTCAAAAGTCAGGGCAGACGAGAACTGATCTTGTTCAAATGAAGTATTTACATCTTTTCTTTGCATTACTGTTTTTCCTCACAAGACCACTAAACCAATGACTAAATTACCAAAGTCTAACCCCTGTCTCTGTCAACAGCTACAAGGAGCACAACTTCATCTAAGCACTTAGGTACCACTTTATCCTGAAAAGCCACCCTTGGTTGAGGAGCTAACAGCCTGCCAGTCTCATATACAGGCTGTAAAAGCAAATATCATTCCCGAGTCATCATGCCAGCAGGCTTTTCTTCCAGCTAAGTGGGAACACTGCTGGTATGGAAAGAGTATTTGCAGAGAGGTAGGTAACACCAACCTACTAGGTTAAGTCATTCTTTTGCTCCCTGCTCACTGAGGAAGGGAGTTAAATGAGATACATACAAGCCCAAGCTCCTACTAGAATTTGATTTGACCAGCATTGGAGCATGCATCTTCTGCAGATAAAATTCTTAATGAATCTCAGCTAGTTTGATACTTTTAATTGGTGTGCTAGGTCTATTCTGTGATGATCCCTGCTGGGACCCACAGTACAGTGGAGGCTCACCAACAGAGGTCAAATGAGATGAGTGAGGTGTCACAAGGAACATAGTTGCGGCAGCAGAACATTTTGTATGGCTTAACAGCTGTGCCTCAGGCTGTTCAGTCACCCTCTCTCAACTTTACCAGCCAGCCATTGTATCCAAGCTATTTTCGAGTTAACTCAAGTGCAAATACAAGGCTGGCACCCTGAACTGCCTGCACTGTAGATGAACCAAGGCAGAGAAGAACTGGATCAATAGGAATTTCAGTCAGACATCAGGTTCACACACCCATTAACGTATCATTTAGAGAACAAAGGCCCTGGAAATTAATAATCCCTGAGGCAATACAATACCCACCTGATAGCTGGCTAACCCCTCCCAGGGAAAAAATAAGCAAAGCCATGATTCCAGCTACTAGAAATCAGAAGAGATGGACTGGAGGGGCAGCGGAGGTGCCTGTGACTGATAGTAAAACACCAGAAGTATTAATGGAATTAGTTCCTCCACTCCTGGAACATCGCTCAGTGTTGAGGGGATGGAGAAGATTAAGATCTCAGGAGGAGCTTCAAAAGGCCAAATCTTACTGGCCATATAATAAAAAAAAAATAAATCTTTTGTTTTTAAGGCAGGCATGATGATTGTAGTACTGTATTTATCTTTGGCCAGCTTTATACTCAAAAGCAAACCACCATGCTCTGTTCTTACGGGAGAAATGTATGTATGTGTGTATCTGTGCATTTTAGTAATTTTATGCAAAAGTTAATCCAGTGGTGTGATGAGAAATGCACATTACATTTAAATGAGCAGAGGGAGTAACAAAGAAAACAGATGAATCCCATTACAGGTGTCTGTGAGGAAGAGAATATGGATGTGAAGCTCCAGTTTGAGAATTTTAACAGCTGTCAACATTAAAATACTCCAGTGGGAATTAGAAGAGTAAAGCCTTTAACAAACCTTGCAGGTTACTGATGTTTGGCCTGGGTATCCACAGAGGGTTGAAATTAATGGAGCAAGGTTTAAACTCAGCCAATGTGCTTAGGATAATTTTGTGTTCTTGGTGAATCTCGTCTTCATCGTACAGAATGAATTTCTGCCTTTTACTACAAGAAATCTAGTAGTATTTTCAACCTGCTGAACATTCCGACCCATATATGCAACCAGAGGACTAAAAGTACCATCTCACTCCTAAATGTAGCACAAGAAGATTTAAACTGTAAGCTATATGAAGAAGCTACATAAACTGGCAACTTGCTATTCACTTGCTTTTAGTTACAGCACCAGAAGGGTGAGCTAGGTTCAATAACAAAGCATACAACAAAGTTCAATCAACTTAACCCCTGTTAATCACAAAAAACCCCGGAGACCCTCCTTAAGAAACAGATATTCACCTTGTTTATAGAAATTCTCCCCACTACTATGAAAGCAGCAGGTTTTTTGCTATGATTATTATAACCAAAACTATGACATCTGCAGTAAGATAGGCTCGAAGTTGCTCCTTCCGCTGGCTGCCCAGGCTACTCAAGAGGTGAAGATGGAGGGGTGCCAGAGGGAGCCGGCAGACACACTTTGCTGCTCCTACAAAGCACTCCAGCACAAGGAAGCTGAGAATAGCAGTTAACTCTTACCTCAGCAACCGTTCTTCTAAATCCAGTCTTCTACCTCTGAAAGAGATACACAACTTTGTTTTGCTAAATTTTATAATTTGATGGAAGCATTCTGCATAAAAAGCTTACGAAACACCAGTCATAAATATACCTAAATTATCTGTCTTAGCCTGCTCCTATATTATAGGGACATTGCATGAATAGTATAGTGTACTATATAGTTGCCTTTTGATCGGTCTAAGAGCTTAGTTATTACGCATCTGTGTTCACACAACCAGCCTTTACCCAAAACAGGGTGAGCGGCGACTTTCTTGCCCTGCCTAAGAAGGAGGGCAAGGTGGCAGGACTGACAATCATAAAGCATATAACCAGGCATCACTACCTCTGTAAAGATCCCCAGATAACAGAAAACCCACTGCCACAGCAGTTTACCACAGCCTTGTCTATTGTCTATACTCATTTTTACTCTTCAACAGGATCATAATCCCAGGACAATAAAAATGAACAGTTCTACTGTCACCCACAGTAGCCGGTGTCCTCTCAGTACCTCTTCTGACTGCTTTTGCACACAGAAGTTGTCAAATACTGGAAAAATAACAAACAGAGAATATTAAGAATAAAAGAAGCCCGCAAGACAGATACAGCTTTTTTAGCACATTCTCTACAAACAGCAGTAACGCACAAAACCAGCGATGAGCACAGATGGTTACCCAGGGTCTGTAAACAACTTACCTGGGCTACCTGTGTCAAGTTAGAAGACACTGAGGCTTAGGGATGAGCCTATAATCAAGAAAACAACCCTCCTCTATTTTCAACCTACTTGAGCAAGACTAGTAGAACATGAGAATCCATGCTATTTCTAAAAATCACTCTGAGATACTTAGCATAACCTAGACCTTCTCTTCAGGGGGATGATTAATGGTATTTGAAAATGAGGAACCCATAACGTATGCAAAGTAACAGTTCAGCCTACTTCAATGCAAGACTCTTTAGATCCGAACAGATTATGTAGCATTTCTTCTAGAAGCTCTTCAGAGAAGTCAAATTTATTATACCTTGCCACAAATAAAGAACAAGTCGCTGGCAGGGGTACAATGCTTCTTTCAAAGGACTGCAGCACAAATGCACTATAACGTGTTATGTTAAATCAAATACTAGCTCCTGATCTGCATAAAAGATTATTTTGAGAGGGAAACATGTTGTCTTACCTTCACACAAGAGCTCTTTAAAGTCCAAGAATTTTTGGCAAATAACTATGTGGCTTTCTGCAATATGCAGCACTATGCTCAACATTCAAAAAGAAAATACACATTACAGGATCCAAACTACATTGGTATTTCACTTTCAAGATTGAGAGATGCTTGGATTTTAATGCTTGTTTAACTTACTTCAATATTTGAATCTGTATTTAGACATCATTCTCAAAACTTCAACAAATAATGGACAGTTCAGACTGGGAGCTTCCATCTGCTCTGGTAACAAAGAATTAGTTAAAAACATTTTCTTTCTAGCCACCTGGTAAAAAAGGATTCCGACAGTCTGCTCTCCCATACGTTCATCTATCCAGGTAATTTTAAATCAGTAAATAATTACAGGTTCCCAGAAGACTTAATGCTTATTTACAGTTTTGCAAACCATTAGAATACTTACTTCAAAATAAAATGAGCTCCTTTTATGCTTACTTGTCCTCAAAAGAAAAATTATAGAAATAAAAATCAGAATAAAAAGATAACTTTAAAACGGAAGCTGTAACTCGATTTGTGACAGAGGGAAAGAGCAGCTTTAGCTTTCCATGCCAAAGGTGGGAAACTACTCCTATTGTGAAGTCAAGCCTGTTAATTGTTATTTTGAAGGTTATTCATACCAAATGCAAATGCAAGGCCATTTTCAATCGTTTGCAGTACAGAGGATGTCCAAAACCCACATCCAGAAACAGGTTAAGAAACCGAGTATTTACATCACAGAAATTAAGAGCAATTTGCACACACACCAAAAAAAATAATAATCTCACATTTTAGCATTTGGCTGAGCCTGCAGACAATCCAAACCTGTACCTCCAGGGATTATTAACACTTTGCTAGTAAATTTAACCTTTAAATTAATTTACTGCAGACTGATGAAAGCAGAAAAAAAGCAGCTGGATTGAAGATCCAAGGTGAATAGAGTACTGCTCTGGTTTCTTATACAAGTCAAACCTGTACTGTGGCTGGAGCAGCATGCTACTCATCTCAAAGTTGCCTGAAGGTTATGTGAAAATTGGCTACATCTTGCAGCACTAGCATCAACTGCCATGAGGAAATCTGCTTAAGTACAGACTGCGGGGTATGGTTTGCAGTATGTACTTTTCAGAAGGTTGCTAGAGAAATGAGGCAGTTCTGAGCATACTTGAAAGAGAAAGGACCTGACTGTAATTAGGGACTAAGTGCATTAGAGGCTTTTAAAATTTCACTTGGATACCAAATTACATATCAGTTCTCTTTCCTTAACAAACAACTACAAAAAAGCTTCTGATCTAAAATAAGCTTCTTCAAAACCGAGTACAGCCGTTATTATTCAGCCTTTATATTGTATCATCACCCTGAAAACACCACCCAATGAGGTCTTGTTGTAGTGAGAGCATAAAGCAGAAACCCTCTTACAAGTGGCAAAATTCTGAAAAATCAAGATAATTACCACCCTAGCTCATCCTGATTTATGAGGCTATTTTTAGAACAGTATAGGCTGATGTGCTCTGAGCTTTTCTATATTTGCATTAAGTCCTCTGTGATTCCTCCTCTGAAATGTGTGCATATGCTGAGTCCATGTGAGATGCTACCACTGGCGCTTGTCATAAGAATTAAATCCCTCTCAAGCTTGTTTACAGCTCAGCACTTGTCATACTGCTCCCCTGAGCTTCATGGCTGGTTGGTTTTTTTCTTTCTCTTTGGCTCTGTGAAAGATTTAATTTCTTTTTTGTTTATGTGTGTACTTGCACTTGCAGGTGCAGAAAAGAAAAAAATTGCTGTACCCAGATGTTTTGAAGCTGCAGTAGCATACATACAGCTGAAATTAAGGAGAAAAACTGGAGCAGATAAAACCAATTTTCTCATACAGCGTTCTACAGCATAGTTAATAAACCTATCATGTTTCATTGACAAGAAGACTCTTGAATTCAGTTTTAGGAAGACCAGAATATTTTATAGCTGCTGTCTCCACTCTTTTGCAAAGAGCTTTTTAAAGTCTGAAGGTGGTCCAATTACTCCCATTTTCAATTTTGCTAATATCTTCTTGTAGTGGTTACAGACTCAAGTCATCAGCACAGCTACTGCATACCAAGCTTAGGTCATTACTCAATCAGTTGAACCTCAGAGAGTTTAATCTAGATTTTCAGCCATACTTCAAAGAATATGTTGTATTGTTTTAAAAAAAAAAAAACCAACAATAAGCGATCCTTTTGCTTCTGTAGTAATAGGAGAAACCATTGCCTGGACTGCCTGTAGAGACTCTAGTTCCAATATCTCAAATCACATCTAGTTAAGCATGTCTCCATTTCACAACCGCAGCTGGTTAACCTCGCAATTCATTTACCCCACCACATACTCCTAACAGTCCATAAACGGGTGCAAAGATTAACGAGCTATGGTTTCGTAGGCAACTACTGTAGCTATCCACCTACAAACACAGTAATGGCTTGTCTGCTTCACCTTAACAGCCTTTCTGCAGTCAGCAGAAGGGCTGCTAATTTCTTTGTTCAAGCTCAGCACATGCATTGAGAACCTCTCCTTAGATATACATGTTCCTAGTCAATTAAGTTTATTTGCACAACTATGTGCAGAACAAAATAGTTCTTTTGTTAACTTTCTTTTATCGACTTCCACCTTTTAACTTTTCTAATCATGTACAATCTGTAATGCAGAACTTGCTGATGATGGGAATGGTAAAAATACAAGCATCTGATGCAGAACCCACTGGAATTTTAAAGGACACCATTGTGAAACCTAAATAGACAAATCTGCTTTTCTTTTAGCTGTTTTCAGCTTTAGTAACTTCCTCTAGGGCTTCCACTCGGCACTGTATGGAAGAGCCTGATCAGTGTCTCCATGACATGACCTCTACAATCACAGTGTTCTGCCTGCTGTTGCGGTGGGGAAGATTATTTTTAACTTTGTTTTTATATCTATACCTTTGTTGATTTTTCTCTGTATTTGCAGTTATCGCCAAAATAATTTCTTTCTCCAGTGAGGTTCAGTGTGTTCCTGACTTTAGAATTGATCCAGCATAGTATTCAAAAGTTTAGGGTATTAGAGAGGCACCATGAAATTGGTGAATATTAGCTCTATAAACAAACAAAACTATTTCTTCTTTCTAAACGCTTTGATTTTATATCTCAGCATTACTAACTTTACTATGCACAACTAAAATATACACTGTCAAACTGATGGCAAAGCAGCAAAGATATGTTTTGTGTAAAAAAATGCAGGAGAGAGAGCTCTTTTCCTATGCTTAGAAAAAGAACACAAGGATAGTTAAACCGAAACTGGTTTTACAGCATCCCCAAAATGCAAGGTGTTGCACAAATAAAACAAGTCAGTATTGACTTAATATGTCCTCTAGCAAGGTCAAAGGTTTCCTGCTCTGTGCATGTTCTTTTCAACAGATTAAGACAAGACATCCTAGTGGATAATACAGGTGAGGTGCAGAAAGTGCTTTTCACCTCCCCTGAATGATATGGCAGTGAAATATACTTAGCTTGATGAAAAGGAATTATTACTTGAGTTTGGACTGAGTGAACTTCGTCTATTACTGACCTTTACCTAATTGGTGTACATTATACTCAAGAATACCAGTTTACAGTCAGGTCAAATCTCTCTGTGCTGTGAAGTAACTTATAACAGACAATTTGGTCAGATGCTGCACAGAATCTCCTGTTTCTTGATAGACACTTCTACTCGCATTAACGAAAAGATTAAAAGCAGAAGCATTTTGCCTGTACATGTTCTGTATTCCACTCACAGTAAAGTTCCCATTTGCTGCTGCTTCTTATTGATCTTTCATTGCACTGAGGCATCTTGACAATCCAACAACACTCTTCATTTGCTGCTTTGTATTTTCTCTGGAGATTATGTTCAGCAGAATCCCTACCAGCTTTAGCATCACCTATAAGCAAGAGAATATGGCTGTTACTGCAGGGAGTCAGAGGTTCAGGGTGGATATATTTTATCAACTCTGCTTAGGGATAAACAAGAGACTGACCTTTGAAACATTTTTTCATAGTTCCCTCCCCCTGCTCCCTCCAGGTTATTTTATGCAGGGTAACATACGCATTATATAAGAAATACAATCAAGAAACTCCCATAACAGTGCAAGTGAACTCTAAGCTCTCTCAAACAATACCTTTTGTTTTGATGGACAAAACCAAGGACTGCATAAACACATCAAATACAGAATACATTAATATAAACCACACATGATGTGAGAAGACAAAGATATATTTCTATTACTGACAAAATACAAATGGCAATTCAGAGGCAACAGCATGTTAAAGCTTCCAAGATCCCACTGCTAAAACAGCAGTTCCCTAGTGCAGCTGAATCACCCTGAAAGCTCACAGTTAGAGAAAAAGAGGTCCGCTTTCATGCAGAATTTTCTTTTCATTTCAAAAATGATTAAATTTTCCCATATATAATGTCTCTGGATCAAATGTGCTTTAGCTGGGTGGAAGTGCACAAGTCTAGTGACAGTCTGAGAGGCACAGCTGTCCTGCACAGGACGATGCTTCCCAGAGCCCTGAGGGATGTCTGCTTAGCGCACATCTCACCTACTTTTATGCAGAGGGGAGATGAAATCCCATTTCCCACCACTGAGTAGCTCACCTAGTAAGAAGTGTGCTTCCATTAACAAGATGCTCCAATTCAAATAGAATGGCAATTTTAAAACAATCCATTTAAACAACTTCGTGCTCAAGAGAGTGTAAGGATCATTGCTGAAATCTACCTTCTTTTTACACAATAAGAAAAGATGACCTCTTTCGTTCTTTATGACTCTGTTCATCCACATCAGGAAAAATAAAACCAAGTTATGTTTTTGTTATAATTGTACATAAACAAGTGTGCATGTGTGTACAAGGAAAAATAATGGGAATGCAGTAACAATCTAATGTAGTGAAGACTTCACCTGACTTCCTACATGGCCACCACTCAGCCCCTATCAAGTTCCTTTTTTCCGAAGGTTTCCTTTCCAGCTGAGTTCTTCCTGATTACTCACAGTACTGGGATTCATTTTTAGTTTCTCCATTCTGTCCCAGGTTTACTTAATGATAAGATTTCATATATAAATAATCATAAATTAAAGTGTGAGTGATGAACATCTTCCTGAGTAGCAGACTAGTTTTCTACTTTCTAAAATCCTACACTGTAACATTTGATTTTTCAGAATTTATACTGAAAATTCATCTTCTGTAACTGCAATAGGGTGCCCCTGTTGCAACATGCTTGCTTAGATGAACCTAATATGCTGAATTTGTATAGATACAACAACATACATCACATGCATGCAAATTATTAAAGTTGTATTATAACCTTCAAGTCTACACTGAAGAATGTATAGGTCATCCTCAAAAAAAGTTTCTACCTTCAGTGGCAGCAGTTAATTGAAATATACACAACTAATAATGCCTCTGGAGATCCAGCCATAATAAGCAGTTTCCAAAGGAAATGATCCAATAGCTTCATTACTTGCAGCTGTTTGGTTTACTGAAAGCTCACAGCTTTTATTCCTCTTATGGAAATGTTTTCTCCAAAAAAAGTAGGAATTTCTCTACAACTCCCTACAGACTACTCCAAAAAGCTTTATTTCTTAGGCTGTGGCTTCCCATTCAGCTGCAACTGAATGGCCTAAACTGGCCGTGCTGTTTGCTCTCTGCTGCTCCTTGTTGCTGCTGCCACTGGTCATTTTTCAGCCTGATCAGCCCTGTGATTTAGCTCAGCATTTTCTATCTGCAAAATCTGGCTATAGCAAGACATAGCAGCTACAGGGGAAAGGGCTGCTTCAATCATTGGAAGCGTTCTTACAGAATCAGAGCCTTACAAGCCTCAGTTTAGCAAATTTATGAGATTAAACTTGGACTCCTCTTGTAAAACTGAGCTACCTTAATCTAAAGAAATCGTAACGGCCAAGTAAAAGAGATTATTTATTAAGCAAGATTAACTGAAGTCCATTGTGTAGTAAGATAGTCCAAAGGGTGTTGGTGATGCAGGTTTACAAGGGAAGAGAATAATCTTTTTTTCCCCTCAACTACATCTGTGGCTAATAATAGAAAGATAAACTTTCAGATATATAGCCCTTCTTGGGTTGTGAAACCGAAGCAACAAACTGCAGCGAAGTACAAGCTAGCAATAATTAAGTTCATTAATTCCCCAAATTGAAACAAAAGGCAGATTAAACAAATGAAGAGCGCACAAGACACTGTAGTGGAGAAACTAGGAGGGTTTTTAAACCCTGCAGGATGGACAAAGAGATCACTATGAAACAGCAGAGTCAACTAGAAGAATGATGCCAAAATTCTAACAGGAATGTTTTAGGTTTTTGCTGTACCCAGTTCATTATCATTAATATCCATTAAAGGTTTGAATTTTAGCTCCCAGGCTCATCTTTCAAACACCTTTGATGATAATGTTGTTTCTGATCTTTAAAGACCATACAAATGTAACCTCTGGTCTGATACTGGCACTACACTCTCACTACTATTTTAAATATGCTACGGGAAACAACTGCAAAGGGAAGGGAGGAAGCTTTATCTTTCAATCCACTGAACAAAACTGGAGAAGAGTTGTGGCCAGAGTGGATTATTATACACATTCCTATCCTTGTAACTTGTATTAAAAGTAACTCGGTATTACTTTTGCTAAGAAAAGCTTTGGTACGTTTACTGTATTTTAAATACAGATTGTACTTTGATTTCCTTTTATACCATCGAGACTGCTTCTGAAGAGCCCAGAGCACAACGGATTCCATTTATGAAATACAATTACGTTTTAGAATATTAAAAAGTACATTCTGCTTTAATAAGTTTGTCTTACTAATTTAAATCAAATCAATATTCAGTTCCAAGCAGGTCTATAAACAATAGAAGTATTGTGCATTAAAGTTTTTCTTATAACAAACTTGAAGAAACTCCATAGGTTATCCTCAAGAAAGGCTAAGTCACTATCTGCATTAAAACAGAAGATGACACAGCCTGCCTTGACACTTTTCTGCTGTGGTACTTATTAGCCTGCTATCTCAAAGGCCACTGAAAAGTGACAAGCTATAGTTTAAAGGCTATTTAATTTAAATAGAAGAACTCACAGAACTTCATTACCTAGCAAAGATTAATAAAATGCCACTATTCAACACTAAGGCACATCTTACTATAGTATGTAAAACAGCATACATGCCATGTTAAGAGCTTTTTTTTTTTGTTCCATCAAGGAAGATCACACAAGCACTCTTGTCTCCTCTAGGATAACTGGCCTTTCTATGGTCTCAAGAGGGAATCCACTGTATGCTATCTAGGAAAGAAAACAGAGTGGAAAATCACACAAATAGTAGAAAAGCTTCTCTAGCATAAACATGTTGCCTTTAGGCTATTTTTGGGAATTCTGATCTCATACATGTATCTTAACGCTCTTTGCGATCTTTCAGAGCCATTAAAGGTGGATGTGCCCAGCTGCTCTGGCTCCTCTAGTTGCCATTTTAGGAATCAGTAATAAAGCTTCACTTTATCAGATAAAGCACGTTAACCAACCTCTCCTGCATGTTGCACACTGCTAATCATGCTTAAAATTCTGAACTTACTTTTGCTTCTCCTCTGTATGTGTGTCTTGCTTTCCATCACCAGCCAACAACTTAGAAGCTGATTATACACCAACCACCAAGAGAAGGAGCCATTCCAAGACACAAAGGTGCAACCATTTAAATGATACCTAACAAAGACACTGCATTTCACCAAATGTCCTGGGGAAATCATACCACGTGCCATCAACCTGTTAGTTCAAAGAGGAGGTGAAGTCTTCCCAAGAAAATCAAGCAAGACACCAATCTCAGCTGAATTCAGCTGAAAAGCTGAGAAACAGGTACACAAAATTCAATCCTTATTTCAGGCAGCAAACATCTAGCTAATTCAAATACATAGAGTTTACAAACTATTAAGTATTCATGTTCCATTTCTTCTATAGCCTTATAAACCAGGAAAGCGAGGCCTTCTATTTGTTGCTACAATATCACGACAGGATCAGAATGAAGAAGTCACAAGAGGCTGCAAGAAACAGACCCACAGGTTACTCTCCTTCAGTCAAAAGGATCGATCCTTAATTACACTGCTTATAAGCAAACATATGAAGGTTACATTTTCAAGGCTACCATGTTATAACGGTCTTTATAAAGGTACCACTACATGCTACCGCATTCACCAAGATTTTTGGAAAGAACAGCTCTTTTGAATTAAATGCTGAACGTTGAGAATTCAGTGAACTAAAATTTGAACCAAAGTTTATTTACATTAAATTCAGAACATAAAAAATTAGCAATGCTGCCTAAAAAATGGAGAATTGGTTGCTGACAAGCTAAAACTTCCTGATCATGGAATTACTTATTTAAAATTGTCTAATGCAGCCCATACGTGTAATTTAAGCACTCAGTTTTCTTAATAGGAAGCTAAATTTGCCCAAATATAAATGCAGATATACATATAACATTACAGTTATCCTTGTGGTTGTCACAGAAACCTCAGCCTCTCTGAAATAACGGTCTGAACAGCAAAAAACCCTCAACAAAACCAACACATTTTTACATCAATAAACACATTAGCTTTATAGCACCTTGCAGGCATAACAACTACATTAATCTCCCCCAAAATGAAGTGTTTCACACCTAAATATTTTTCTCTTTTTTTAAATCTGATGCAATACAAGAAACATCAACTTAACATGGTTACTTTGGGTCAATGAAATGACTGAAAATTAAAGAGTCTTAGAACTCCAACAGTGATCCAGAACTCCAAGGAGCACAGCAAAGAACTTTCTGCATAGTTCCTGTAAACTAATAGGAAATACCAGTCAACATACTTTCCCTTTTAGCACTGAATTAATGGGGGAAAGTTAGAGTCAAAATTATGAACTGTCCTTTTGAGCTACATGAAAACTGGACTGAAGTTTTATTAAAAGCAAAAATCATTCAAAGTAATCGTGAAACATACTTACCAATTTTTTTTTTATTAGCAGCATATTAAGCATACAACAAATAAATATAGGTTGCAACTCGACAGAATAAGCTCACAAGCCTCAAAAATCAAACACTAATAAAAACAAAAGAGAGAACAATCAGGTATAAAATTTGCCCTACATAAAAAATTTCTAGATAGTCTTCTACCAGAACTCTACTGTGACAGCCTACGGCCACAGTCTTTGGTGCAATATTAGTATATACTACAGCATAAAAAAATAACTGCTTTCTATACCCCAGCATACAAATAACAATACTTAATACCTGCAGAAAAGCTTTGAGATCCTTTATTTAAAGTTTTGCAGAATACTAAGCATTACTTAAGATTTGTTACTCTGACCTTGTTTCTAATGGCTTCTGGCAGTAAAGCACCACAGAATGTGATTTTTAACCCTATTGCCTAGGGTTCTCCTCTCTCTCTCCCCCCATTTCCAGGAAAAGAAAAGCGAACGTGGTTTTGTTATAAAGATTTTCTCGTTTAAAAGACATCCGCCAATACTCAGAACTCAGTATGTGCTATGATTTGATCAGATTATTTTTTTTCCCCCCCCTCGGTTTACTCATCCATTCTGTTACAGAAAAACCAAACCACAAGCCAACCAAAGTTTCTTTCCCAAGCTGCACAAGACAAACCGACATGTTGGCTGCACTTGAGGAAGCTCCAAATGACTGAACACTCAACTGACCATAAGCTAGTAATGACAACAGTTTTCCATTAAATGCAAATAATGAAGAGAGCATACACATGGCATGTGTTTTCCTTAAAACTAAATGTTATATAACAATCTGCAATGATTACTTAACCAAATACAGTGAATGTCTTGAGATGAGGGGAAACAGTGATTCTAGTGTGAACACCAAGAATTAACTTTAAGTTAGTGGTTTTTGGTAAAGCAGTGAAAAATTGAGGTAAAACGTCTTCCCAAGTACAAAAACGAGAGGTGGCACAGAAGAAGAACTACTAATGGCTAGATGGAAAAAAACCTTCTAAATTACTCAGAAACAAACAAAAAATGAATTATGTGCAGTCACGTTCAAATAACTCAAAATTCATTCCACGTAACTTGATCCTCTGGGGTGACTTCTGCCAAAAGTACCAATTTAACTTATCTCCAGGAAACCTCCAAAATGACATGACAAGAGTTTAATGTTCATAATTATGCAGTCTCCTAGTGTTTAGCCACCAAATTAATTACTTCATATAGGAAAAATCATAATGCATTTTAGTTTTTCTCCTTCACAAAAATACCATGCCACTGTTTTCATGATATACCTTACTTGCTATTTAAAGCTATCCGACAGTCTTGCTAGAACAATCCAGTTCTCTCTCACCTCTTCCTTTGGAAGGGCTATTAGATATTTGGGTGGTTTATACCTAACATTACCTTTTATATAAGCATTCTCTATATGATTTGTAACAAGCAATGATTTACATATTAGGCATGTAAGAATGTATGTATCTACTTCTACCAAATAGGCAGATTTTTAAATCTGAGTTTCATTTTCCAACTTTCCTCAACAGTACATGGCCATTATTAAAATGGGAAATGTTTTAAAAATTTAATTGCTTAAGAAAAGACAAATGTGAGTAATTTATAAGCAAGTATCATACAACTGGTTCCAGGTTTTTTTTATATTAATCTTTTCCAACACCACAAGTCAGAGCATTATTCAAAATGTATAATTTGCATGGAAGATCAATCGGCTTAAAAATACTATAGAGATTCCTCTGGATTTAAACTCAGATGCATTCAGGAACTCCTTTAGTAACATATACATCAACTTCCATAGCTGATTAAGTCCTTTAAACTGTCCTCATTGTGATGTATTTTATAATCTTCCACATGTAGATGCATGAAGACATCAGACTGGTTAATCATCCTTTGAGTTAACGATTTCACTAAAATTTTTAAAAAAAACAAAGAATATCGCAACTTATCACTCTCAACTTTTTCATGTGTCTTACTATTTGAAGTTCTTAAAATGGCAGATCTTGAAGAGCTGTGACTATGTAAATTGTTCCAATTTTCTTTTTAAAAGTCTTCTAAACCTGCATGGATGAAAATTAAGATGCAATTCAAAATTTAAGTCATAACTCTTAAGAGTTTGAAGCAATTTTTGAGATGTTGAGATACGTGTGGTTTATTTAGAGGCTCCAAAAATAAGCTGGATGGTCTCTAAATTTTAATATTGTTGCTGATTAGACTCATTTAGCAGCTGAGCCCAGTTAACCTAGGAGGACAGAGCAGACTTCAACTGCATGCTGACAGCCCAGAAAAATATCTCTATATAACCTGGAAAAGTTAGCACACAGCTACAAAAATATGTTTATGCATAGGCACTTGCTAATTTAATTCTTAAAAACCCCCCAACAACCAAACAAAAAAACCCTGTAAAGTCTCAATTTCACAATTTTAAAATGAAATAGTTTTTGGAACTGTCACTAAATCTTTTAAAAAAAAGATGTGGGAAGACAATGCCCAAAGATTCAAGCTGAGCATAAAATTATGCACAAAGACAAAATTTTGTTGCAAATATTTACTCAAAAAGTAATAATTTACAGCAGTGCTTTAATAGCTGTTCAAAACATTTAACATTCATTAGAAACAAAACTGTAAGTCAAAAGCACATTCTGAATGTTTCAAATGGAGCAGTGAAGTCATAAGAGCAAGCTACTGTTAATCATATGCATTCCTACATCTAGCTGCTAACTAGGAGACAAAAAAAATCCCCAAAAATAAACCAAAACCAGCAGCCATCTTTCTGTACACAATTTAGACTACAAAAAAACCCTGAAATTGAACTGTACAATTTACTTTATACGTCCTTGTGTCCTTTTTGTAATAGTTAGCCAATAGCAGCTGCAAAATGGCAGAATGCATGCCCGTTGATGTTTCCAGTTTGGGGGTTTCCTTATTTTTGTTTAAAACAGTTTTTACATTAAACCGTACTTTGGTGTGACTTACAGACCATTCCTACAGGTCTACAGCTAAGAATGATTAAAACAATGGTAAAAGCCTAACAGCTACAGTACTTCCAGCAGTATGTTCTACTTTATACAGTTATGTTCGGTAATTCTGCACAGCCTGAACACTGAAAACCCCACAAATATATATTTTTATTGTAATAATTCCACTTTCACTGAAAGTTTATTAAGGTAAGCTTACAGCCTGGCAGGATTACACCTGTACAGAGGTGCACAGATTCATATAATTCTGTTAACATGCTTTTACAGACAGGAATGTGACACCAAGTCCAAAGGTTTATGTTCACCCAAATTATCAGCAGACCAATAACCATCATTACAAGTGTGCTCCATTTCAGCATCAGAAGTGAGTTCATACTAAATGCCACTATTTAATGATATTAACACTGAAGGATTTAAAAAAATATTTTCTTGGCAAACAAATCACCTTATCCCAGGCTAGTTAACTATAAAAATTAGCATTTATTCCTCCTTTCACATGTCAGCCTAATAAGATATATCACATCCAAGAGACAGGAAGATATATTTGAATGTGTTACCTTTTGTAAATTTAGCAAATTCAGTTGTACATACACATACATGCTATCTTCATATGCAAAATTTTCCTTTAGCGTCTTTCTCTCCTTCACACACACACACCCCCACACCCTCCCCCCCCTTTTTATTTTATTTTTAACAATTAGCATCAATGAGCACACTCATCAGGAATGGTCCATGGTGTTCTTACCATTGTTTATAACAAACAATAGAATTAACATAATTTCAGCTCGCTTCATTTTCGTCTGTCTTGTTTACAGTTGTTTCCATTCTGCTGGGACTGCTTTCTTTAGAAGTCTCATCTGTTTGTTCAGAGGGTTGTCCGGCTTTCTTTGATGAAGGTGCAACATTACCTTTTTGAAGAATTTCAGTAGCTTCATGTTCTAGTACCTCTGATGGAGTCAAAGGCTCCAAATGAATACTGCCTTGTTCACTAATGTCTGAACTAACAGATTCAGGTTCATCTCTTTTTCTCAAGAACTGCTCAAAACTAACATCTTCACCCAATGTTAGTTTCAAGTCCCTTGCGTTCATTGCTGAAAGTGTAGTTTCATCCAAGCTATGTACCTTAGTTTGCTCATTCAAGGTAACATTATCAGAACTTTGGCAAGTTTTCAACTCACTTTCATCAATAATACATTTTTGTTTCTCATCTACTAATTGTTTGTTATTATCTGAATCACAACATGCTCCTTTCTCATGCAAAGGATTCTTTGAGCTGTTGTCAGGGAGTTCCAAACTAGGAACATTTTCTGTATTTGACAACGATGAGTTTTCTTCTTTTTTTTCAACTGATGCGACTTTTTGAGTTTGCTTTCTAGTGCATTCTTTTGTTTCGTCTGAAGAGTCATGCTCTTGTGTGCTGAAAAAAACAAACCAAGTTATTTTTATAATAGATGAAATAAAGCAACACATGGTTGTACTCTGCAAAGTGACTTTCAAAGTAGTATTATAGATTTCCTATTTGGTATATCTCATAAATTTTCATAGCAAGATAGGTTGAATTTAATTTAACAGCTGCATTTTTCTTACCTATTTACAAACAACTTTGTATTTAGCAGTCAATCAGTATTCTTTAGATCTTGCATTTCATCTCCAGAAAAGAAGGTTAAGTTGTCCCCTTTGTGTGACACATGGAATTTTCCAAAACACAACATTAAGTTCCTCTACCTGCACAGCCTCTTTGACACAGATGCACATAAAACTACTTTGAAACTTTTGTTGACGACATGCAAAAAAACCAAGCCAATTCGTACCTCTATACTGACCAACTGACTCTGCAATACTAATGAGAGTAAAGCAAGAAAAAAGCTAACAGTTGGGAATCTAAATTAACTTAAATCTAAAATTTAGTTCAGCAACTACAAATTTGGATTCACTGAAAACATGCATCTGAGAAGTAGCATTTTCAGTCAGTTCTCAGTAAAACTGTTTATAGATCAGTACTGAACTATGCAAGTAAAAATGAGAATCTTACTGTATAATAAAACCTAAAACGTACCGTATTAACTTTGTAGAAACTGCTTGTTTAAACCTTGTATTATTTCAGTAAAGCCACAGGCACACAGTACTTTAAGGTGACCAGGAAAAAAAAATGCTCCAAAGACAAACTGAACTGTATACTTCAGATGCCATCTGTACCCACAAAAATACAAAATAGTCTGGTCGTATCGCTATATACAATTTGCTTACATGCTCATATTCCAACAGTCAAAATCCTAAATACTAGTTTATGATATTTCTCTTCATTTTTTCCAGGAACAAAAGCTTCTCCCATCCTTTCAATGATGTAGCTCAATTTTTGCTGTAAAAACTTAAATTTGGTTAAAGTTTAATGATTTCTAACCCATTCAAAATTTCAGAATAATAAGTAGCTCAAATTACCTAACATGATGATGGTGACAGACGAAAGAAAGCAGGGGGGGGAAGATGGAAGAACAACAGTTGGTCTGATTTCAGATAAAAATTCTATATAGGAAGTGTAACTAGGAGCAAAATCTCCGGTTAACTTTTACAATTTAAAAATTAAATTGAAAATAGTCTCTGAATAGTGACATGCTTACAAAGGATGCAAGAGAGATAATACCACCAAATATCTCATTAATCAAAATGCATTTGTACCCTATTTCTTTAAATGGTTTTAAAAATGGAATGAAATAATTTTTGGATGAAACAACTTTTAACATTGCCTAAGCAATAGACAGTTCCAGGACTCTTAAAAAGAATAACCAATTTCCTGCTACTATGTTTTTATGATATATTTTCAAGCTGAAAGTTTAGACATGCTGTTCTACTGATCCAGGAATTTAAAACAATTCACGATTCATCTAATATGCTAAATGATGTTGATTTCTACAGAAAATGGTTCCTTTGGAAGGGGCGCTACATACTACAAACATTCAGAAATCTGTGTTCGAGTTTTACTTTCACTTAAATTAACTAATCCAAGAATATTGCATTCCCTACTTTGAATTTAAGTTAGAGGGATGTTTTGAGCAGGGATAAGAGACTGCTGAGTTATTTTTCAGTGGTGAAGTCTTTCCAGTCACTGAGGTAGTCATAAGAACCTTTTCATCCTAGTACAATGATTTTTTTTTATTCATAATAAGGAACTAACTCAAGAGATAGGCCAACCTCTTCATCGAATTACAATCTATTTGCTATTTGTGTCAAACAAAGGTGGGATTTTTTTTTCATTTATTGGGCTATCTAAACCAGTAAATAACATTCTCAAATGCACCAACAAATTTTTTATGTAAGTTCTTCTCTTCTCCCTCAAACTTCTAGAAAGAAAGCAGACAAAGGGAAATACTTGAGGCAAAACTCAAGACTAAGTTCCTGCATGAAAGCCAACACTTGGAACCACCCATCAGCTGTGGCTGACAGAACTGGTCTTGCTGTAACTGTTTCTCATTACCTCATCTCTTCCAGAGAAACACTTAAGCTACACAGAGCCATATAAATGCTAGCAAATATTTAGAACTGTTTTTACATGAAAATCCAGTCAACTCTTTATGAAACCGTGTATACACACACATGACCTTTAGCCACTATTTTTCAACAAGCAGCTTGAGGGTAAGGTGTAGTTCAAGAGCTAACAATCAAAGTATTATGCTTTATGTGTGAAGTTTTGAACAGAGATATGCAAAAAAAAAAGTGTTTGAATAAATGGATGACTAATGACTCATTAGCACACACAGAGTAGTGTTTCCACGCTGGAAATCCCAGATGGATTACATCTACATACACACACAAGATGCACACCGAGTAACTCTTCAAAAGGACAAATCTACCCTTAATGTATAAAAGCAGTCCATCACTGTTTCCCTCACCTTCTAGCAACCAAAATCCCAGCTTCATCCAAACCCAGCCTCTCCTTCTCACTCATTTTTGGCAAAACACAAGAAGGGAGGGAGAGCAAGTGGGGAGGAAGAAAAGAAAAATCTATATATATTCATTTCTCATGCAGAAAAAAAGGCTGTCTCTCATTGGCATACCCTCCCACGAGTCATTTATACCAATAAAACAGAACGTAAAAAAAAAAATTGAACAAGATTTTGTACAATGATCACCATGACAAAAACAATTATCCACGAAGTACAGAGATCTCTTAGATTGCTGAACACAAAAGAAGTTCACTTAGAACAGTTCTCCAATGAAATAATCTAATTCTGCTAAGAACTGCAGCTGAATAAGCAAAACCTAGCAACTGTGGCACACTAAAATCCTGCAATGAATAGAATAATCATATAGGATTTCAAGACATCTTTCTGTTATTAAGCAGCTGAAAAAGAATAGCCTTCCATCCAGTATTAGGAACGAAACATACTCTTACTACACTACGTGCAAACTGTATTGGTTACAGTGTAAGAAACCTAAAAATTCAGACATCAAAAAGACTGGAGAATGTGAGAATGATAATAAATATTATATAGACACAAGGGTTTAAGTAAACAGAATGTAAAATTTGACTTTTGTTCAATGAAAACAATGAACCCATTTTCTAAAGCATGATACAAACTGTGGCCAGACTATCAAATATGGGCTATACTAATGAACTAGCTGCTGTATTGTCTATATGGAATCAGGTTTTATAATAAGACTATTTCAAGGCAGTAGCACAGAACATAATTTTTAATCCAAAAGATGAGTCTACCAGGCGCAAACATACACCTACCCCAAGCTACAGAAGCCTAGAAACTAAAAGGGATTTATTTTTTTTCCCCTCACTGTATAGAAAAATGCAAGATTTGGGTGCCAAGTGAGGCTGAGGGAAGCTAGGCTCTCAACAATTGTTGTTTTAAAATCCTACTAGCTCAATTTTTTTTTGCTGCTCTTTGCTACACATATTAATTTAACTTTATTTAGAATACTTGATTATTTTACATTGGTGTTATATATTGATGTTAAAAATAATTCAGGGAAAAATTCTACGGCAAGAAAGAAAAAATATCACACAACTTCAGAACAAAACTGTAAACAAGTGACATTTACACATATGAATAAACAGGAGTCACAAAGTATGTGCAAACACACCTTCAGTCTGTGGAAAAGTATTTCTAGGTAACAAAACCTGTATTACAGACGCATTTACATTAACAGTTTGTTGTGAAACAACACTATGGGATTTTTAGGCACATTCCTTGGTTGTTCCCATGTACCGATTTGCTTTACACAGCAGTCCTGGGGCGTTCAAACTAGAATTCTTTTTGAGGAAAAATGAACTAGAAGTTCTGATCCACAACTGCTGCAACTCCTAACGGAGCTGGGTGCTCAGGAGTCTGAACCAACAATGGATGCTCCACACAGCTCTGAATAGGTGCACAGTATGGAACACAAGTCTGGCCTAAAATAACACCTCCAAACCATAGCGCAGTGAAGATGCAAGATTCTCGGAATCAACTGCTTTCATCTATTGATCTACTTCTGCAGCACTAACTACTAGCTAATATCAACACAACTACCTTGCCTTAATAAAAAAGTGTTTGAGGAGTGAGAATCTCTGGTGCTAGAGCTACAATACTCCAGATGTCTGTCTTAAAGCTCATAATGTAGTATCAAAGTCTTAACAGAACACACTGAACAGATTTATACATTAAAATTACTTTTGTCTACCTAAATACAAGGATAGGAGAAAGTAGTACATCATATACAATTAGAATTACAGTGACTGTTTACTAATCTGTAGCTTAAAGACACAGCTTCTAACACCTTAACTACTTAGTCTCAATTCTTAAGGAAACATTTTAAGTGAAAGTAAAATCTCAAATTATTTGGCCCATACTGCATGACTAGAATTAAGAGAAATAAAGCAGAACCTTTTCTAAGAAATAACCTACAGAGGGACTCTGAAAGCAGGCTTTTTTTTTTTAAAGGTGCTATAATGGTGTATACAACCAATAACTACAATTACATTTTGACTAAGCTTTTAATGGTTGAATTTGCACCAACAATTGTGAAAGAACACTAAATAGAATAAGACGTCTTAGGCTGTGGGATCTGCAGTAATAATTTAGATGAATTATATGAAGTCTAAGTCTGCTCACAATGTGTGCCAAAAGAAATGTATATCAATTATTTCCCCAGACATACATTAAAAAAATTCCACAAATTTGAGTATTTTAGTGTAGAGCTATAATTGTTAGTTACCCAATAATGTCATATATTTGCTCTGCTAAGAATTTGATTGTCTGTTCCCCACAAATGACAGGTTTGTAAAAACCTAACTAAATGAATATCCCAAGAATTAATATTTTATACTGTGTTTTTAAATTTTTTCCCAACAATACTCTTAACTAATATGCAGTATTATAAAAAATGCCTCCTTTAGCAATCTGTACAATTTATTTAATGTCTTAGAAATCTTGACTAATTCGCAGTTTAAGCATTACTAAGAATGTGTTTTGACACTTGGAATCTAAATTCTACCAGTCTTGTTAAGTACATTATGACGGCCATTCAAGATTTTCTATCATGGAACACACACATTATGAAAATGCTAATTAAATACTTTTACCCAATTACCTGAGAAATTACACAGCATGTGTTATTTTGTATACCTGATTTCAAGATGCAGCTGTTCATTGTATTTACCTTTCAAAAGTTGGTGTTTCTGTTTTTCCTTCAGATAAACTAGGTCTTGAAATTTTCTGTAATAATTAATGATATTACTTTTATTTTACATTCAATGAGCAACTGATTACAATATAAAGTTGTAGAAATAATTTCACACTGACATTCCCATAGATCTGCTATGTAGCAGAGACTAAGCATGGATCTTAGTACAGATGTTTGCAAATAGTCTTCCAAGTTAAACAAAAAAACCCAGGAAAACAAAGCAAAACTTTAAAGCAACTCATGTAGCCTTTTTCATATACAATACTTCAATTATGCCTTCTTGAACAGGATGCAAACTAAGCCTGGACAAGTTTTTACTTGGAGGGAAAAAATTAAAAATCTGAACTAAACTTGTGTTTTGCTAGAGAAGAGGAAAAAAAGAAAAAAAGGCAAAAAAGCAAGGGAGAAGCAAATAAGACAAAGCTGAAGTCAGAATATTTTTTTAAGCATTACACAGTGGTTTAGCCCTACAGATGCTATCATTAAATGTTAAGTATATGGAAGATTCTGAACAAAATGCTTGTCACAGAAGAAACTTTTGAGTCTTTACTAAAACTTACTCAATGAAATAACTTTTTAACAACATGAACAAAGGCAATTCCCTCCCTGCCCCCATTTTTAGAACAGCAGAAAAGCAAGTGACTGTAAACTGCCACTTGCAAACTGCCACACCAGTCCTCTAAAAGCATTTCCTATGCTACAAGGCATCTTGCCTATACCATAATTTCCTAGATGAGAATAAGATAAGTGCCTAAGTGACAAAATTAAGGAATTGAACTTTTTTCTGTCTGAATACAACTATAAGTTTATTTTGGTTTTAAAATAGAAAAGGTCATTGTACATAAAGACAAATATTTTAAAGTATTATTTGTATCACAACCTCTTAAATATTTAAAACTGTAAAAACAAGGTTATATACTTTTAGCATAATATTTTTTTCCCCAGGGAGGTGGTACATTTTGTTTCAATGAGGCCAAATTATGCAGCAAGTATTTTAAAAGTGCGTAGTAAAGTTAAGCTTATTCTGTCTTCTTCTAAAATACCTTTTGCTGTATTTCTATCATGCTTTGCTCTATTTCTGTCATACAAGACCCATGCTAAGAAATACTTTCAGATTTAAAATTAGTACACTCTTACTTCTTACTACAGAACCTCCTTCCTTATCCACCATCCTCCTCTGCCCTGGCTGACCATAACCCTCCCTGGGAACTACCAGGGAAGGAAGATTTCTTGACTTATTCTCTGCATTTTGAATGCTACATTTTTAAAACAACCTGATTCATGAATTTTTGTTTGGTTCTTCAGCACCCTAGGGGACTGTCCTTTGACTTCCTGCTGTGTATTTCAACAAACAGGCATAACGCCAAGCATCTGGCTGCAGCGAAATAACAGGCATTCCATAGCACCTTGGAAAAAACAACCAGAGGTTCCACGTGGCCCAGATCATACCGCACTCTCACTGTTCTAAAAGCTCTATGTCCTGTAAGCTCAGACAGCTAACACCAAAGTAGCCCATTCTGTCTGTATTCTCCATCTTTTCCAACCATAAGGGCTAGATTGTTGGGGTGGGTTTTTTGTGTTTGTTGGGTTTTTTTGTTTGTTTGTTTTTTGTTTGGGTTTGGGGGGGATGTTGGCAGGTTTTTTGTTTTATTTTTAAATGAAAGACAGTGGAACACAATTCTCTGGAGCAAAAAATGCACATTTGACATCTATAATGCTGAAACACAGTATGGGATGAAAAAAAATAATGAAAAAGTATGAAAAAACACACCTGAAGTGGTAATGGACTCTATGGAAAGAAAAGGTGTTACTGTGTATATTCGAGAATCTTGCTTAACACTGCTGAATGAAAATGAACAGTATTCTCACATTTCTACAAAATCACTGCTTCTGTTAAAAAAATATCACCAACCCCTTTGCATTTTGGAAAGTAGACAAGCAGTGTTACAAGAAAAATCTTTCCCAGGTCTGAAGACTTCTCCCACTCTCTTACCAGTTGGGATTTCTGTAACAGATTGCCTTTTCCTAAGGGCAACAGAAAGACAACTTCTTACAGGGAAAAAAATAAATATCTGTAAAATCAGAACCCAAAGACGATATTTCTGAAAAAAATTAAGAAGAGGTACTGTGACATCATTTAGCTTCCTGATAGGCAGAAAGCTGAGGAAAATCACACACATGCCTAGAAAAAAAAAACCACTGCAGGCCTAAAGAGGCGTTTCCAAAAGATTTTTCTCTTTAAACAAGCACAAATAAAAAAAAAACCTCAAAAAGTTACAGTTCATAGTCAATATTTACCCTGATCTCAGGTTATATTTCAGATCAATTTTCAGGTTCGCTGAAGATTAATATACACAAGGTAACTAAAGCATTCCTTCACTGCAGCCCGGCATACAAATCAACCAGAACAGACTGACTGCAAACTGGAAATCTCTGGGCATGCAGACTTACTAAAGGTGTCCCTCCAGCACTGCCGTATCTTTCTTTCACAGAAAGCTAGATTTTTTCACTATGCAAATCTTCTGAACACCATGATCCACCAGTATATGTATAGTTAAAAAATAATTGTCTTGGATCTTTAAACTAGTTATGAAGTTCAGAGATATAGTTTGATTGTGTGGAGAAAAGAAAAGACATTACCTCCAACATAGCTTCTTTCTCTCTAATGGAGATTTCGGTCTTTAACCTAGTGGATAATGAATTAAGATTCAATGTTTTAAAATACCGCATGGTTGAAACAGAGATAAGGATGAAGATACTTACAGTAAGAAAGCAACTTGGCAATCTGAAATAAATCTGTGAAGTCGATACCTATTTTGAGCCTAAACATACTTCAGAGATCCAGAAGAACATTTCAGAATTTTAGATATTTTATTCGGTATACAAGTTTATCTTGTTTCATGTAGCCTGTTCCACTTATCTCACCTGATGAAAACCAGGAAGCAACAGCCTTTAGATGGTTCGCAATACTTTTATTCTAGTGCTTGCTGCAATTCTACTATTCTATTATGAGGAATAATCTCCTCACCATAATGGCCTCTTAAACCTGACAGAAATATTTAAGATCTGAAATGCTAAATTAAGTGCATAAAGCTACATTATGACCCAACAAAAACATTCTGCAAAACAAGCTCAGTTTTCTTTTAACTGCCTACAATAACCCAAATACCAGTACACAGCTGTGGTTCAGGGCAACTGTAAAACATTGCAGCTGACCTCCAAATACTATTTGGAGGAGATGCTTCCCTCAAAAGACCTTTGCAGGCACAATCCATACACTACATGAGCTATGAATTATTTAAATTTATCGACTTTTAAAACCACATTAATTAAACAGCTTATCACAACATCGCTACAATTGATTCTGTGTTTATATAAGAAAACACTATCGCAGAGATAGCAAGTATGTCTCCTACAGAACCTTGTTAAGTCATCGGTTCTAATATAAAACCTAACCTTTCAAATGTTTCCTATAGAAAAAAAAAAACACAGCTAAACAAAACCCTTGAAATTGCTTATGCCTGTAATTTCTTTGTTGATGCTGCATTAAAGACAAATATAATCTGCTGAAGTATGGTGCTTCCTCTGTTACATTTAAATAATATTATTCATCATAAATTAAATTATTCATGACCTCAGCAAGTCTTAATGGTTGTCTACAAGGTACAAAATACTTGACAGAAGAAACAGCTTTACCAACTTAAATTTTATGATAAATGTATACTAATGTTTGATTGATACCTACTGCATGTGTTTTCCTAATTTAATCCAAGAAAGCAGTGCTAAAACCAGACCTAAAGACTTTTAGCACAGCTTCAGCACACCACAACCACCTTCTAATACTAACATTCTAGCAGCTAACCAACAACTTAGACTGTAGTATAAACAACTATTTATAACTAACTTTAGTTATTACATCTTAATTTACAATAAAAGATTGTAAATATATAACTACCAAAAATAACTACCAAAAAAAGGTTGTTTTAAAATAACATTGCTATGATAGCGCTGTAACAATGCTCGTCTAATTAATGCTAAGATAAATCAGGGTAAATCAAGCGACAACATATTTTTTGGGTCAGGGACTTGGAATACTCTGAAGTATTTAATCATGAGCAGCAACACCAGTAAAAGATGATGCAACACCAGATATTTAAGCTTAGCTTCACTGCTTTAATGATTTCTATGCAAGAATTTAAAGAAATAAGTTGGAAATAGTAATTTGTCGAAGAACAGTCACTCTTGGAAGAACAGAACAATTTAGACACAAATAAATCAGATATTGTATAACCAAGGACAAAACATACTGTTCTTCTCTGAATAAATTTTAAGTTTTGCCGCCAAAATAAATGGGTATGAATTGGATCAGATATCTGTAGATTGTTTTAAATACATTATAAGCTTTATTTCACATGATCACATTCTGACAGATTTCTGTGATTATCCCTTATAACTTATAAATGAGATTCAAACTGGCTAGTCTATGCTGTTTTGGAAGTGAACAGGGTTGGTAACATTTCGTGATAACCACATCTCTGTTAATATGGTTTACCGTGGATTCCTGACACACATTCTCTGCCTTAATTCTGTTTTAGAAAGTAGTTCCTTCTAATTTGTCGTTAGCAGAAGTTTCACAAACGGATACTAAAGCACAGAAAGCTATCACCTTGTGATGTTCCCAACACTTTTATCATGTAAGAAATCTTAAATCCCATAGTTTGCAAACAGCAACAAAGGCAGTGTACTTTCTTGTATCTGTGGAGCTACAGTGCCTCTGGAAAGAACATCATGAAAATTAAACAAAGATTATGACTAGCTCTGGTAAAGTACAGCCTGCTGGTCCACATTTTCGAGCAATTTTGAAACCTCTCCTCTCCAAAGACTCTTTATTCTACAAAAAATAAACTTCCAGTTAAGACCAATGAAAAAAATGCCCCTTAATTGTCAATGCCTTAAAAAAATGCCCCCCAAAATGTTGCAGCTGAGCACAAAATTTCAGCTTGATTGAAATATTCAATAGATTGGATTGGCCGTAAAAGCAAAGAGACTCAGAATAAAAGCCAGGTAAGTAAGAACATTTATTTAGACACCTTAAAGTCTAAATTCAGGTTGATCTGCAACTTTATTTGATACACGAGGAGTCACCTAGGACTAATGGAAGAGATTTGGAGTCAGTGGAACAAGTAGATTATGAATGCACAGTCCAAGTACAGATGGGAGTATTCTCATTTCTGAAATTCCTACATTCTCATTGCTTCCCCTGCTCTCACATCGTAAAATTATGTATATTTGCAAATCACGAGCAACTGTCTTCTCTGCGGTCATGTTTTCTTACAACCCATGAGTTACTCCCACAGCTTCTTCGGGTAAGCAGCACTGAAACTGAGCTGGAATCTTTTTCCAAACATCCCTTTTTTTATCTATCCCTAACCAAAAGTAACCTTTTCTAGGATGACTAACTTCAAGATTTTCTAAAAAACAACTTAACATTAAATTAAGTGGCTCAAGGTACCTTCCCGTCACTCAACTGAACCACACCCAGCATTATAAATACAAATCTATTTTACAACCAATAAGAACTGAAAGGTCTTTGGGTTTGGGGTTTTTTTTGTGTGTGCGCATGTGCTTTGTTTTGTCTTTTAAGAACTCCAGCTTTTAGCAGAAATACCCTATTTTGAAAGACATAACTCTAGTGCTGATGACTCATAAAGCACCATTCTCCCCTAAGTATCCGACTGCATGAGCATTTACTGGGAAGGTACATGTGAATGTATAGAAAGAAGAAAAAGCTGCTTCTACACTACGGTGTTTTACACTGCTAACATTTGAACGGGAAAGAAAAGATGGTGACATCCATGTTACTTGACACTGTCTCCAGTTTCTCACCTGTAAAATGCTGTTAGCAATGAGGATGGCTACATAACTGACTATTATCATGAGTAGTGAAGTGTCATTATACACAAAGCTGCACAGTTACATTTAACAGAGTAACAGAAACAAAAATTCACTTTCTTGTCAGAACAAAGTTAATATATCATTTGCTAATCAAGGAAGACAGCTCTGCAACTACATGTCTTTTAAGAACCCATAATGCAGTGACATTCAGGGTCCTAAAAATAACAAAAAAAAAAAAAGAGACAGGTTAAGGCTGACCATAAATTAAACTGCTTATACCATGCATATTCACGCTCTGTCCTTGCAGATGTGATCCAATATGTTGCATTATTCATGTAACTTTGTAGTTGTTGGGACCTTCAGGGATATTTAATATCAAGCCAGGCAGGTTTACTTGCATGGTTTAGTACTGATTTTATGGTACCAGTTTTCCACATGAGTAACATTTCTGTGATCCTCACACAAATGGAAACACGATGCCAATATGCCAACTGTTTCTACATGAACTATTTACACAAAGCTGGCAAATCTGTGTGTAGCTTACAAGTCTTTTAACTGCAAGTCTGAAACTGAAAACATTTCTGTAGCAAAGCTGTAAGAGAACCAAATGATAATATTCCAAATGAACATTCAAAAGAGGTGCAATTCACATAACTTCAAATCAAAGTGTCAAACTAGTACAAATTCTTAGAACATTTCTGAAAGCCATGAAAATCTGCGATCATATTCCCATTTTGTTGTTGCCGGAAACCTGAATGAAAGTGAAATATCACAGATTCAAATTCCTCTGAAATGCAACAGCATATTCACAATGAAAACACAAACCCACTATGCTTTTTTGAATGCTGCTGTTTCAAAACAGAAGGAAGTCCTGCAAGAAAAACCTGTAGTAGGTAACTGATGCTTGAAGTTGTACAGCAGCATTCAAGATGGAAAATAGCTTCTGTCAGAAGAAAAAAAAGCAGCAAAAAGATGAGACTTTAGAGTACTGAGTAAGCGTGCAGATGCTCAATCACAAAATATGCGTAAGAGACAATGGATGACAGGATCCTTGCCATTATTAGCAATACCACAGTGGTTGCAGAAGCTCACTATCACCGAAACTGTTACTGTTTGAATACTGAAAGTGAAGTGGACAAAAGTACCGGTAAAAAGGGATTAATTTCAGAGGATTTGATTATGCAGAAAGTGCTGCAAATCAAGAACAGCTTGCATTCATAAAAAATAATCTCTTGCAACTAGGAGGTTATAACTGATCTCAGAGTAAGATTACCTCTATCTGTTAGGTTGCTTGGAAGCTAGTAAATGAGAGATTCAACCAAGACACATATCCACCGTAAGCAGGAGGTTGAGTTTGGAGGAACACTAGATGTTCATCATGACAAAAGGAAAGCTCATCATATATCCAGACAACCTGTTGATGGATAAACTTGCCATAGATAATCTAGAACTAAAGATGAAGTCAGAAGCAGTGAAATCAAAAGCAGCAGATGTCTCAGCAGCTTGAGTACAGCATCCTTGAAGATGAGAGATGATACCAAAAGAACAAGGTGTGAATGAATTGTAGCTGCTCCACCCTCAGAATCAAGGCTCAATAAATGTATCTGCTTCCATCACATGCTTTCCTCCTACAGTATTTAGGAGCAAAAAGAAGCTTAGCTGCCAAAGCAAAGCAGCTAGTAAATTCCTTTGGCCAAGATTCAGTTTATGCAGTTACATGTGACAGAAGTCATTCAAAGCATATTTTGCCACTATATACTGTAAAGTCATTGGCAGACAAAAACGTAACTTAATTTAAAATTAAATAGATCAGGACTTGTATGTTTTAGTGAACATCCAAAGAGAATGACAAAGCCCTTTAGTTTCAGAAGCTAGGATCAAGTTCAGAACAAAACAGGCTTTGATGTCAACACATATACATCATCATTTATACACCTCTCTAGCTTGGGATGGTATCAATAGACTTGAGTGGCAAAGACACACCGCAAATGAGCAGGAAAGAAACACTGCATCACTTAAGTGAACCTCCTGGTAAGCCTCTCTTCAAAGGAGTATAGCCCCCAAAAAGCTGCAAGTCAATGCTGCAAAGCAGAGAACATTATCACAGAAGGGCCTTTGCCAGACTACAATACTGGGAGAAAAGACCAGACCTGCTGCCTAAAAGATGCAAGAAGAGCATACCACAGCTTCAATGCATGAAGGAAAAGGAAAAGGTCTGGTCAGATCCTTGTTTGCTTACATACCAAAATAATCCCAAGCTGGACTGGGTTCAATTTTCAGGTCCACAATGATGTATCAGTGAGCCAAGGCAGTATAGGATACCTGCTCACTTTCAACTCCCCTGCAACAAAAATGTCTGCTGTCAGTTCATTTAAAAATATGTTAATTGTTGCGCAAAGCAGAGAGTTGAGCATTAGAAGAGTACTGGTGTAGTTATTAAGCCTTATTCCCTCAGCACAAGGTGGATCACTAAACAAACGAGGTGACTTTATGTAGAGTAACAAATTAAAAAGCAATTCCTGCTGGAACATCTCCAGCCAGGTTATCTGTATTACTAATGGCAGGATACTGGCCCAAAGACTGTCTCATCAACACTACACAGACCTCATGGAACACATTAGCAATAAAGATGGGGTTTACAACACATACAGTCTAATATATAATAAAAGATACCATCTGAGAGATGCAAGAGAAGATCCAAAAGTGTTCAAGACTGCAACTGTGAGTGATTGTTTCTAATGATGAAGTGACTCTGAAGAGCTCCACAAACAAGTCATACCTCACTGAATTATAGGTCAAAGAATGGGAAGAAACCTTCACAGATCACTGAGAAACTACACAGCAGAAGTTATGAATATTGTCTGCAAGTTCCTCTTCTTCCAAAGCAAACCACAGAGTACCATGAAGAACCATCCCACAAAAAGATGAAAATTTTTGTGTGTACTCTGTACTGCAAATAACAAATTAAAAATTTTGCTACACAGGTATACTTAGGTTTAGCAATGATATATTCTTGTCCAAGGTATCAGAGAATTAGTATACAGAACAGGACAAGATTTACTGGAATTAATGATGTCTATAAACACAACAGTTTCAAAAAGCACCAACACAGATTATACGACCTCAAGCGGTACCTGTAACTAATCTTATGCCAACATCTGAGCTCTCAAAAGTAATGGCTATGTGCATTTGCCCTAACAGCATGTAGAACCAAACCTGCACGTACTCTTGACTCCACTTCAGATCTTTTCAGTGCTCACCCATCTTGCTTCCAAGCAATACATACTTTGTATATCCAACATCCTTAAATATTTTCATACATCTCCAATATATTCAAGACAACCAGATCCTTGTACAATACTGATAACAGCTGTCAAAACTGTACCTCCTTCTCCACTGTTCAAGACATCTGTAACCTCTCCTTACATCAAGTTCAGCAAGTATTAATTCCCAACACCTAATGCCAGCTCCAAGTAGAAAAGCTAAGTTTTTCACAGGTATCACAACCCAACACTATTTTTCCATTGAGTTTCCCTGATATCTAAACTGTTAAAGGACACAAGCCACCCTGGATTAACGAAGGGAATATAGCTCACCCTCCCAGATGACTCTTCCTAGTTTTTTGTTCAATTTCAGTATTCTGTGCTCCAAAAATCAGTAATTTCATTTTTTAAATCACTTTTTGGAAGGCTTTCCCAAATTAACCTCCTTGCCCTGTTCATCCTTGCCAGAGTATTTTCAATTCTTTTTAATAATATTTATTAGTCATCCCATCAGACCACCAGTTTTATTTCAACTGTCTCACGTGCTAAACAGTTACTAGTAGAGGTCTGAAGTTTATAGCATATATTTTGCTGTACTATTACTCATAGCCAAAGGAAAATATTTCTATGTTTGGTCAGGTGACAGATTATTCCAGTACCCCTCTTACTGACCACTTTATGGAAAATAAGAAATAAAATACTTAATAGCTATGAAATAACCTATTAGGGATATTTCCAACACTCAGTGAGGGCTAGTTTATGCTTAAAGACCCAAGAACTTCTCACTCTGTTGGAGGAGTTCTCATCATGCATGAGGATATCTAACTATCTAACCTCTTTTAGAAAACTGCTGTAGGTTAGATGGACTCAATGACACCCCGTTGTTAAATCAGGGTTAAACTATTTTCTTCCATCTTTTAAAATATCTTTTTTTTGCAGTCTAATTGACATTTCTGTTCTTGTGTTCTGAAATAGTTTAGAAAGAAGTTAAATGTTTGATTCAACCGACACGCCTCTGAACCTTCAATTAAGGCCTAAGCAGGCTCACAAACTATAGAGCAAAGCCTCAGGTACTGTTCAGGACAGTCAGGGATGACTTGGCATGTCTGATTCTTCTAAGGTTAAAAAAATCCAAGTAAACCCTGCAACACAAACTCCACAACACTGCAGGTTCTTTTTCAAATCCCTAAAAAAACCTGAAAGCCAAACCCCTTACACTAATTTTCTTTCAAAGTCAGAATTAAAAAGTTAATGCAATACAGTATACTTTTACCATACAAATAACAAAATTTTGAAAATAATTTCTAAATATTTATAAAAGATTAAGACTGAATTTGTCCTATTTCAATAAAGGTCACTTTTTTAAAAATTCACATTACTACTACATTAAAAACATAAATCACTCATTTAATAAAGTTAGTATTAAAAGTAAGTTGAAGTAACATTCTCACTATGTCTAGACTTATAAGTCAGGCTTGAGAAGTGCTAACTAATACTTCAAGAAATAGTTATGTCTCCTTGGCCAAACTGAACAAAAAACTGGTTTTGCTTTTGGCTACAGTAATCATTTTATCTCCTCATTCTTGTAATTGTGTATGTATCAAGTGCAAAAAGCACTAGTAAAGTAAGGGTCTACATTCATCCATACATTTAAAATTCTATGAAATTCAAAAGAAACCCAAGTTTAAAGTGCAAATTTTGGCCTTCTGTCATTAAATCAAGCAAAATAAACATTAAGCAGTAAAACGAAACTTACTCAGATACTTGTTCAGCAGTTGGGATATCTACAGAAACTGAAAACAAAAATAAAGGATTTAATTAAAAATATTTTAAAATGTGGACATACAGAAGTACTCACTTTCAAACCCAAGTACACAGAAATAATGATAATGCAACTGAAAAAAGGACTGCAATAACACAGACACATCCACACGTAAATGTTTATACGTGTATACTATATAAAAAAGACACTGTATGTACTCACCTTTCTCTATAATAACTTGACAAGTATGAGTGTGGCTTTCACTCAGATGTGTGGCCATGCTATCTAAGCCAGAAACATCAGTCAAGAAATCACAGTTAAGACACACTACAGTCACACCTCTAGAGAAGAGAAAGTAAAAAGGCAGTATAAATACAACATGACCGTGAAAACAGTTTTCTTAATTTGCAGCAACTAGACAGGCTATAAAAAACTAAGTAAAATTTCCTACAACTTTACATAAGATGACTCACAAAAACATATTCTTGCTTTTTATACTGCAACTAGCACCTAGAAATCTCTATCAATGACCAGGGCATCTCCGCACTGGGTGTAGTACAAAGAACACCACTTTAGACAGAAATTTATCTGTAAAGCATGACTTTCTCGGTTTTGGTGCTGTTTGTTTGGGTTTTTTGTTGCCCTTGCTTCCTCCCTATTTTGTGCATTATGAATAATCGGAAAATAAAGAAATAGAAATATCTTTGAAAACTGCTCAGAGTTAAGAAAGAAGTTAATAAATGTGGACAAGTAACAAATATTGGTCACTGAAGAGAACACTGCCAGTGGAAGAGCTAATGTTTTTATTTTCCTGCTCTTTCTAAATTGTGGAGGCCTACGAATTCAAGAGTTAAATCTCATTTAACTAACCAGTTCACTATCAAAGTAAAAACATAATGATCCATAACTTAAACCAAACTGAATTACCGTAGCTCTTCTGAATGCTTCTTATAGATCCAAAATCTTTTACTTGGACGAGCACTGTGAAAACTAAGTAAAACAAAACATTACCACTTAAGATTGGTTTCCTTGCATACATTACTCCACATATCACCTACACTGTACATGGTACTGCAATCTGCTTATGACAAGGCATGAAAATAGAAGGATCAATTACTGACCTGCATTATTCTAAAACATTAAATTGCTGAAAGCTTACAGGCTTGTGAATCTCGGCGCTAGTTTAAAACACTGTCTCCCTTGTAAGTAAGTTCAGGAGGGGCCAGGCTGAACTTTCTCACACAGTCCTGCAAGACCATAGTTACATTGCTTCCACCAGTGGTTTAGCTCTTGAAGCACCATGGCTGTAGCTATACAATACTCCACAAAAGTGAAGCTTTGCTGAACTCACGCTTCCTAAAGAGATGGCTTTAAACAAGATAAACTAAATCTTCAGGCAACCTGTAAGTTCTCTCATACGCAGGTTAAGTATGGGCCAACACTGTCCTCCCATGTGAACACAAGCAAGCAGCTGAGTACAGGGTCTGCTACTGCAGAAACACTCTCCCTCTAACAGCCATCCTCCTCACGATTCCATTCCTTACACTCACCAAAAAAGGTGATAATAGGTTCTGCAAGGGGTCAAAGTAGGGAGAGTATTAGTGCATCAAGCAGGGAAAGGACAAAAGACTGGCTATTTTACTTCACAGTTGAATTTGACAACAGTAGGAACTGTTTACCTTTTGGTTCCCCTCTCCCATTCTGGAGTAAGCTTTCTCTTATACAGCCAAAATTAAGCATGTTAATTTTTATTTTTTTTAAGCATGCAACCATTAGGTTGTATGCATAAAAGCACGTCAGCTATTTCAGCCTAGGACTTACACGTGTGTTGAAATTAGTATGAATAGGTCAACATATAAAATACATGTAAAAATTTGTAAAGACTTGGGTAACAAATTCAAGAATTCTAGCATTCAAAAATGCCAAGACATTTTATACATACATGTATTTAAAAAGACAACTGCATTCTGTATTTTTCCGCAATACATTTGGTTTTCTGAGGGCACAGGATTAACAAGTAGGTTTTCAAAATTTTGTTTTACTGTCACTGCTACGTGGTCTGTGTCTAATTGCATACTATGATTCTACTGCTCTGAAAACTAATGCATTTGTTTTAACTGGCCTTTTTATAGCTGTCATCTGTAATACCCTACCACTGCCTCAATCAGTGACAAATCTCCTGCAAAATGAGATGTTATTTTTACAGATGACCAGAAGAGAAGTAGCAAAAGAAAAAGTACCCACTTGAGTATGCTATCTAAGACATCCTTTACATGGTATTCTGAGCACAAATTTCATTAGCAATAGCTGTGGCTGTATGCATTCAGCACTTGTAAAATCGGATGAGGCATTCAATCTGACGCCCAGAGAACATGCAACAATTAGTCACAATTGTTTCAGCCAGACTTAACAAATAATGGAAGATCCCACAGAAACTCCAAAGCGAAGAGAGAACTCTGCCTGAACCAGTGTTTTTTAAGGCAGAACAAGAACATGGGGTTTAGGCCCTCATTACAAAGTAAAAATCCAACCTTACACATTTCCCTGCCAGTCCTATAACCCAGTTCAAAATTCAGGTAATAGGAACACTTAACACACCTTATATGAATTTAGGAAGTATTTGATAACCCAACAAAAATTTTGAGGAGTTCTTACCTCATCATGTGATTCACATAGGCTTTGCTACAGCTAGTGTTGTATCTGCATAAGCTACAGTGGACATAAGCAGGAAAATGGCTTGCAAAATCTTTTATTTCCGAGTAACACTCAATGCATTTGTGAGCTCCCAAACGATACCTAGCAGTAATGTGAAAACATTAATAGCTAATATCAACATTTTCAGATGAGATAACTATTTCAAACTTTTTGCTTTAAGTCAGTAGCAAGCTTGCCTACATTAGGGAAAAAATAAGAACTTAAAACTATCTGTTAAATACTTATTATAAGTTATGTTAAAACACATAAGGAAAACTTTTTTTATTTAATTATACTGTCACTATGACCTTAATAAAAAAAGGAGAAAATTAATGTAATATTGGCCACTTCTGGAAACGAGATACTGCAGTAGATTAGAACCTGCAACTTCAGCTGCTACTGCTGTCTCTATGTCCTTGAGAAGGATTTCAAAGAAATGCTTCATCCACCGCAATCTTTCCCATCACCCCCGATATTCCCCACAAGCTTTGAGATATCTACAAAGCAAGAATGTAATCCTGCTCTTCCCCAATTTTGCTGGACATTTTTGGATGTCTCAGAGAGCTACATGCTGTGAGTGTTAGCACCTTATTGGAAGGGAGACATCTATAATCTCTGCAAAGAAAACTGCTAACTTTGCCAATGGAATCATATTCCAGTCCATAAAATGCATTAAATCATTAATATAAGGATAGCAAAACCCAATACATTGTAAACGTAAGGACTGCATTCTCCCAACAGCTTGCTTTTACCTTCTTGAATATTTTTTTTTGTAGCTCCCTAAATTAAGGTATCTTCTAGGACAGACAAGATTTAACCTTTTAAATAATGGGTTCGAATAAAAACCTTAAAACACTGAAGGCGGAAAATCTTCCCTCTCCATAAGAGAACTCGCAAAGAATACCCAAGCAGATCTATTCCCCTCCACAGGTCACTTTTAAACATAAATCTGCCTAATGAGTCAGTTATTTCAAGAGTCAGTGGCTCTGTGCAGACAAAAATTCTAAATTTAGAACAGAAATATTTCCAGAACATCTGTTCTTCCATCATAAATTAGTCTACTACCAACAAAAATGGTGAATGAAGATTCAGAATTATAATCACAGAACCAGTATGTGTAAAGTTTAAGTTTTGCAGAAAAAGCAGGTGCATAAGTGTCTAATCTTCTGTACAGCAGTATTAGAATAAAAGATAATTAAGTGATCAGTTATTTACATTCAAAGTATATTTAAAGATTTTTTAATGCTAATATTTTACCTTAGATTATGCAATGCTGTATTTGTAACTTCTTTTTTTTTTCTGCTGTTGGTCCATGCATTTTGCTTCCTTGATGTAGCTGGTTTTGATTTTGCTTTTGACTTATTTGTATTAGATTTGTTATGATTTTTAGTGGTTGTATTTTTCGCTTTAGGTGATAACTGAAACGTGGAGGTGCTTGTACTAACAGAAGATGTAGCTGATGATCCTGATTGAAGGGATCCAACAGATGCTCGAATAGTGACCTGCAAGTATGAAATTAAAAATGTTTCTATCTAGATTTAAGCTTTTTAAGTTCCCACTTCTATTTGTCTCAAATTTTAAGCTACTTAAGGACAAAAATGATGCAGACCCCTCAGACTAACATCCAAACTATCTTTTCTCCTAGCACAAGAAGGGATAAACAGGAGGGAGCAAACTAACCAACAGCTCAAGAAAGCAGCAGTACTAACTGGACTATTGACATATACATGGTATGGAAGAATGGGAAGAGAGCAACACCAAAGATCATCAGGAAGAAATCATAAACTGTGCCTGGCAATCCTTGCAACAGGAGTATTTTTTAGAGTTTTAGTTTTATATGTGGCAAAAAAACCCCACAAACCAGCCTTAAAAAAATCTTTGCTTTGGAAAAGAAAGGAGAAAAGCACATTTTTCTATTCCATTCCGTTCCCCTCTAATGCATTTTGTTCCTTTGTCCCCTCTAATTTTCCTGTATGAACACTTACCTTTGTTCCAGGAGGCAATCCTTCTAACTGTTTGGGTTTCCTAAATGTTCGGTGATGCTGAGTCTTGTGATCCATTTTTTCTTTGCATGTCAAAAATTGCAGTCTGCACTTAGTGCAACGGTATATTCCTTTTTTCTTTTAAAAATGGAAGACAATCTATAGTAAGCATGAATGTCATGACAAACAAAACTCCAGCCTTAGCTTGTCTCAAGCAACGGTCATCCAGTTTCTAAAACATCAGCTGAACAAACTCCTAATATTGCACAAAGCCAAGATACTATGTAGGAATTAAATAGAAAATGCAAGGCAGTATCATTACTAAGAGGAGGAGTAATCAGGTTACAAGATGACACAGTACTTGAAACCAAATAGTATAAATATTCTTTCAAGGATATTCAGAGGTTTTTTTAAAAGTAAGCTTTTGTCACACAAAAACGTAACAGTCTAACAATTCCCTTAAAAGGCCTTTCAAAAGAAGCAGTCATAATTCTACCATATTTTATTAACTATTCTTATCCAGTTACAACCACACAAATCAGTTATGCTTTTTTTCTAGAGTGCTTCATTACATATATTCAGCATTTTTCTAGCATTGAGGATAGAAAATACCGACTTACCTGATGCCTCATATAATGATGCATATAGGGTGCTCCGATTTTAATTACTTTGAGGCAAAATGGGCACAGCAAATGTTTTGTATTTTCATGAACTGTTCTAAAATGTGTTTCTACATCTGAAAAAGCTGAGGATCTGTAGTTGCATACCTAGAACAAAAAGTTTGACTTTCTTGTTAAAAGTTTATTGACAGTAAAGATGGGGCACTGGGTGTAATCTAAATACAAGACAGTTACTCTGAGATACCTGGCAAACATACGGCATTTCACCTGGCTTATGATTGTCCTTCATATGTTGCAAAAGAACTTGCTCTGTTTCAAAGGATAATTCACAGATTTTACAAATTGCTAGAAAAGTGAAAAACAAGAAGTAAAAATTAATTTGGAGTCATAAGTAGATAAAATACAACACATATGTATATGTGAACCATATATATCTATGAAGGTCAAGCAATCTAACAATTATTCTACTCTTCAGAAGAAATTCCCTGTAGGATTTCAGAAAACCAGGAGTGCAAAGCCCTTAAACAATGTGAATCCTTGTAGTCAAGCTTTCACTTAAACAAAAAGCACAAAACAATGCTTTTAAAATATTTTTTTCCACACACATTGCTCCAAAATAAATTGAATCAGTGCTCAGTTCTGATACTAAATCTCAAGATTACTGCTCTTAAAGTACAACAGCTTTATTCTGAAGTTAGAAACCAGCAAACTGAAAGTAAGAAAGTATCTAAAAATTTCAGGTCACAGAAAGATTCAATGTGATACAATCCAACTTACTAGATGACTCGTAAGGCGTGTGTGTACTTTCAATGTGGCATTGCAGCTGGAATGGTGTGGGAAACTGACGGTAACAGTGCTGGCAGGTGGTGTGGCTTTCCCAGCTTTCACTGCTCTGCTTCTCAAGCTCCAAGTGATGTTTCATGTGGTTCATAAACCTTGAAATGGTAGCGAATGTTAAAATGTAGGTTTTTGCACTTGTTCACTATACATGACATATCACATGCAAGACGTACCAGATTCTTCAGAAACTTGACTCTAAGGACTTCTCAATTTAAAAAAAATAAAAATCTAAGGAATAAAAAAATGTAATGAAAAGTTAAGTTAAAAGTTAAGCAGGCTGACCATGCCACAAATCATCTGTCAAAGCTTAAAAAGAAATGTTGACTATTATAAGGAGCATGCAACATATCTGAAACATGTCCCAAGACTAAGCAATCAATTGCATTTTCCCTGTTTGTTTAGACAGAATTCTTGCCTTGAAATAAAGGGAAATTAGCAAAGGCAACAACAACAAAACATGTCAGCTGTTCACACTTCACCACCACCAGAGTCTGAAAGCCACATTCTGAAACAAGTGTAACTTTAGCTCTGCTGCAAACTATTAAGTAGCAAGAACATATCTGCAATTAGGACACTATCGCTTTATCTGAAACCACCTCCATTCAAAACAGGAGCTTTCTCTGTATAAAGCATTTAGGACTGAAGGTGAATTATGAAGGACAGTTATCAAAGCATACCACTGCACAGCTGGCATATGAAAAACTTGGTGGTATGTTATTACTACAAGTTACCTTTTCCTCATTAATAGTCCCCCTACCTGTAGTAGGAACCTGCTCTGTCCAAGAAGTCTAGGCACCAATGACAACACTGGCAAGTCTCAGTTACTGGCAGAGCAGCACAAGGACAAGTTAGCTGCACAACCCACTACTGTTAAACATCAAAACCTGCTCTATTTTGAATGTCCTTCATTTCAGTACAGCCAGAGGAACTATTAAATATAGGTCAAACTCACAAAAGGAATGTAGTTCTCAAATGGGTGACCTTGGAATTGGAAAAAAAACAAATGAGCAAGGAGTAGTCTCTTGAACTCAAGCTTCTAGTATTACACAGTTGCTTAAAAAAATAAAAAAAAAAAGAAAAAAGCTAATTGAAGATATCTTGGTCCCTAAGCAGAAGAAAGGAATTGACACTAGTACTGCATATTACCTTAACAGAACATTATTTCAGTGATGTGTTCAACCACAGACATTCTAAAGGAAGCAGGGAGCACCCTGATGAATCATTTTGAGCTTTTCCAAACTTAGGTCCAGAAAGGCTCCACTAGAGGTAGAGAGGTGCTATGTATTTGTTTTGTCCACTATAAACGGTTAAAAGTGTAAAATATACCTTGGAATAAAAATTCTGAAGTTATAAAACTATGGAATACAGCTACAACATTACAGCAGAAATTAACATGGCTGAAAAGTAGACACTAGAGAAATTAAAAGAAAAAAATTAAGTGCTCATTTTTACTGACTTGTAAATGCTCCACTTGCTGTGGAACATGTAGGCACCATAGCACCAATAGCTTACAATATAATGCTGAGTAGAAAATAGTGCTTGAAAAATGTCTTTTAAAACAGAGCCTGTATCTCAATAAAGTATTCCTTCTGTGGACTAGTTTTCATGATACTGCAAGAAAGGCTTATTTGAAAAGTCTTATGCATACAAAACCAGAAGAAAAGCCTCTTGGCCCATATAAAATATTGTTCATTGGTCTTAAAAACATAAATTTCAAAGGATGAAATGTCATAATTAACAGGAACTATAAAATCATGAGAGTAGATTCTCTCCAAGTCTAACAACATACAATGTTTTCAAGCTGCGTAAGACAAATTACAAGTACTTTTACTTAGAATTTACACATACTGCATGATTAATAGCAAATTTAATGCTTGTAATTACATGAAACTTTTGTTTTGTTAAATTATATTTATCTAATGTCAGCATAAGCCTGTTCATTTTACCTTGCAGACTGTGCCCTTTGAAGGAATAGTCCATTTTTCAGTTTTACATTCTGCTACTTCAGCTTCCTTTGAAGAATGCATGTAAAAAAGTTTAATGACCTTAACTTCCCAAGGAACAATGACACAAACTCGTCTACCTATTAAAATAGCTTACTGAAGTTTTTTGCAGCATTTAGAAGTAAAATTATTCCATCAAAGTAACAGATGTTACATAAGTAAACCACCAACTATTAGTCATTGTGCATCCCTAAAGGGAATTAACACTCGCATCTACTGATGTCACCATCAATCCAGATGGCAAATTGTAAAATACTTTGTGTTGCCCTTTCTAACCTCGAAGTCCTACAACTGCTCTCATTAAAACTCTACTGTTTGTTAGACACCATTAAAATTTGTACTCTAATGTGTAAAAAGCTTAAGTTATGGCCATACATGCACAGCAAAAATTAATACTGGGTGACTGAACAGGAATGGAATTATCAGTTTTCAGTAAGAAAAAAATTTCTATTCCAAGGTAACAAATTTTTAGTGCATGAGGCTAAGCACTATGGGCTGTAAGCGATTAACAAACAAATACCTTATGTTATTTTTAAGAACTTTCAGACAACTGAAGCATTTAAACGTCGTATGAGTCTTCTGCTCCTGTTGTACCTGCTGGGTGTCACCTTCATGTTTCCCATAATAAAAGTCGTTAACCAACATAATCAATTTTCCTTTTTCAGATTCAGCGGTCTTGCTTGTTGTGCTTGAACATTCTGTTTTGGCCATTCCCAGGAAAAAGTTATTCAGCATATCGGGACAACAATACTGGATGAAAAGGGGGAGGAGAAGAGACAGAGACAAAGGGATCAGTCTCTCTTGCCAAACTGTATTGATGACAACAGCATTTTAAAAATGGAAGCCACTCACTAACTGGAGTTTGATGCAAAGCTCAATTTTTTGATATACCGACTTCAGTCATATTCAGATACGGATTTTGAAGTGTTATTGATCTTGTGGTAGTGTTTACGTAATAAACCACTCTGTATTATAGAAACTGAAAAGGGATTATTCTTGTAGGTTCACGTAAGATAAATCTAAGCTGGAAATCATAATACCAGTGTTGCCATACTCACTAGAAAAATCTCTACTCATTTAGATTTAATAACAAGAAAGAGAAAAACAGCTTTTATGCAAGTATTTTGCTGACAAGCTAAGTTTACCAAGAACTTAATGGGAAATTTTAGCTTTTATTTCTTTGGGGAGGACATATATTGAAACCTGCTAAAGTTCTTTCCAGAATAACTGAAAAATTCAGAAATTCTAAGTCACACAACACACATGGTTTAAGCTTCTTTATGTCAAGATGTACATAATGCTTAACCGAACAGCTATACTATGAAACTTAAAAAGTATGAAGTACTTCATACAGCAGATACTACGAAGTTTCCAACAGTGAACAAAATTAGAACATTTCAGAAGACAGATCTTTCTCCCACTGCATAATGGTTCTTATCATGCAGGACTACTTTCTATAAGCCCACTATTACAGGGTTCATTTCCTACTCTGGAAGCGTAACTCAGTATATTTATCCCACATAGTTAAACTAAAAAATTAATTAAATAATACTATGTAAAGCCATTTCTTCAATGGTTCCTTCATTCAGTTGATATACACAGTGCAAAAGTTATTCTCTACAAATAATGATTACAGAAAAATAAAACCCTTTTTTCTTCCTCACTGTTTCGTATGTTTCTTCATTGTGTTTTGAAGCTGAAGAGGACAGTAGCTACCATTTAGGAAACCTTAAGCCCAGTAAATCAGAATGATCTGTGTTAACAGTAACTCAGAGCCCAACAGATTTCTGTTACACTGTAATTCTCCTTTTTGCATAGGTTATTCACAGCCATCTCTCTGCCCCCTGAAACAGAACACATATGCCTCATATTTCCATGAATCTCCAAATAATAATATATATTTTCTAGGAAACAATGTTTCCAGAAACAATAACAAGTAATTTCATAAGCAGACTAAGTGATGCTAAGTTGCTGAAAGCTTCTTACATTTTTTTTAGTATGAATTACAAATTAAATTTTTCCCCTCAGCTTAACAACATTTTTGTAGCTACAAGTGATATGTCAAGATTAAAAGGTAAGTTTCCACTGTCATCTTTGTCTCAGTAGCAATCTAACACAGATGTGCGTCAACTGGCTGCCTATAATCACAGGCATTTACCTTCCTCAATTTCACCTGAATCTGGCCAACAGTCACAGCTATGTGAGAGAAATCATACAGAGACAGCAAATATGCCTCCAGTCATTGGAAACATAAGGCAAAACGTGGCATGACTTAGAGCTCCCCTACTCCACCCTACCTCTCCATGACTGCAAGACACCAAGCATTTGGGCTCTGATTGATCATAGCCAGAAGCCAGACTATCTTCATATCAAAATATGGCACACTTTCATAACCAAACAGAAGCCCACATAAGTTTTTTATAATGCTGACCAGCCCCCAAATACATTACCTTCATATGATTTTTTAGAGGATCCATAAGATTGAAATGAATATTGCACTTTGGACAAGCTCGTGGAAAAGGTCCTCCATTTTTAATGGTGCTTGATGAAGCATTTGTACCTGTAAAATTTAAAATGTAACACGTTAAGATTCAGAATTCACAAGCAGACTACTTGATTTATTATTATTTATTATTCTAGCAAAATACCTTATTTCAAATGACAACTATTACACTTGATACAGCTGTAGTAACCATAAGCAAGGTTTTACAAGCATCTTTTAACCACCCTTCCTTTTCTCCAAACTGACTTAGAGTTTGTTCTCTCTGATGTAGACCTATAAACAACTTTTACAAAATCTTCGCAACAAATAAGAAAAAAACAGGAGTGGGTGAAAGTAGGATGGTAGAGACAAAGTGTTAATTCTGTGCACCACCACTCCCCCATCCCCAGGATAGGATAAATTTTTGATGCCTTTAAGAACTTTAATTCTCAAGTGAGCACGTAAAACTTGTTTAATGCCATGACCTGACTGTCATCACAATACGGTTCAGATAACCGGTTTTGGAAAGGAATTTCACCATCTGGTTCTCAATGATGAGAATATTTCTCTCTTGACAGTTGTTGGAACCTAGGCCTATTCAGATGCATCATTCCTGTGGAGCAAAGGTGTCTTTGGAGAACCTGGAGAAGAAATCCTCTAAATAATTACTCCCAGCAATGAAAGGAAATAGTATTTTTTATCAATATGAAATGATTAATACCTTTTAAGCAAAATGAAACAAAAAAAACTTTGCATTAGCTTAAACTTTAATGAATAAACCCAGGCTTCCAGTTTTCTCCAAAGTGCCAGAAACCATCAAAGTGAGAGCTACTTCTCCAGATGAAGTTCTCTTGCATTCTCAAGTCATTCACAGATCTGGAGGACTCCATGCCGAGTAAGTAGTTTAGAACAAGAGATTAAACATAGGAAGAGTTTTAAGTAACATCTCAACTGCAGAGTCAACTGTACCCTGCCAGGGCTATGGAAAAATGTAATAAACACACAGATACATCCACCTTACAAAAAGGGAATGAGTAAGTGTACGAGTTAAGAGATGACCATACAATAGCGTTATGCATTTCTACACAAAAAAAATATCTTGCATAGTCCCTGAGGTAGACATGGATCAAAAAGCATTTTTCCTTGAAGATAACAGTACTGTTAAGAATCACAATTAAGCAGAAAGTCCTTCACATGAGTGGATGGCCAAGCAAGAGATGCACCACAAAACAGTGCTGCAAGTCTTCACTATTACAGTTTGTAAAACGTTTTGACACATCACAGCTAAGTGCAAGTTGAGCTGGAAGCAAATGGGTTCTGCAGCAAAATCTCGTGTTCTGTGGTGCTCCAGTGCTGGATTCTGCGACAGATTAGAAATTGCTATGCTAGCACTGGACAGCTTAGAGACAAAGTCATAAAAGTAAAGTTCTCAGTGAATATGATCTACTGCTTTGTTACGGCATTTAGTAAGATCCTCCAGCTATCTTTTGTATATTACAGGCTGCCGCACAGTATCTGTTTTACCCAACACAGGGTGGAAGAGAATTTTTTGCTTCAATATTCCATGTTATGGCCACTTCCTTCTGGTTGCTGGGGAAGAGTCTGAGAGCAAACCAGCTGCAAACAACACATGCAGAAAACCCAAACATGAAATTATTCCAAACCACAGAATCAAACTGTATGTAGCTCCTCATTTTAACATTATAGGCAGGAGTATGTGGTTGCAAGTATCTCAAAGTCAAAATTAAATCCTCGTCTATTACAATCAGCTGGAAAGCACTTTTTGGCTCAGAAGGAAAATGCACCTAATTATTAATAAGCCAAAACAGCTAGACTACCTCTCTTCTTATAGGGAGGAAAAGGTCTTTCAAAAACCACCCTCTCTTTGAAACTTAAAATCCCCCTCCTCCCTTCCCACTACTGTTCTAAACTGTGTCAAAAACACTGCTGCAAAATTAAGGGGGTACACTGCAAAACATATATTGCAATAGTTAGTCCAAGTACAGAATCACAGAATAATTTATGTTGGACCTGTGGACGTGTTTTTGTCCTGCCTTCCCTCAAAGCAAGTCCAACCTTACCAGGATGCTCAGACACAACCAATCAACTTCTGAATTGGTTGTGTCTCCAAGGACGGAGATTCCACAATCTGAGCCCTTGCTGCCTTGCCTGACACTCCTACAATGATTTTTTCCTTTCTTTTATCCAATCAGAATTAGTTTATAAATTCAGCAGTCACAGAATTCTTTCAATCTTGATTTTCTCAGTTGCTTTTTAAAGTTTCAACTTTATTCAGTTCTTTGACATAGAAAAATCTGGACTAAGAGTATGAAGTCAGGAGCATTTGTTTTGGTCATCTGTCTTCACAGCCACTGAACAACTTAACTAGTCATTGCTTTACAGAATTCAAACATACCTACTAAACAATAAAGGTCTAGAGTTTGCACAGGTAAAAACCTAGGGTATATTAATTTGTAACGGTATGTAAATCCTTGCATAGAAAGGTTTTTCTTATTTTAAGGCAGAACAGTTATTATTTACATTGCCTTAATAGCATTAGTAATATCTATCAACTTAAACATTAAAAGAATGCTAGCTCTTTCCATGAAAGAAATGCATGGATTGACAGCTAGACCATTTCATCTACCCTACCTTTTGAAGATAAATTTTGTGATGGTGTTACTGTTGGAGAGTTAACTGTAGGTGAAACAGCTGAATTGCTTCCAGCACCAACCTCATTAGGCTTGGCCTTTTTTGGAGTTACACTGTTGCCTTCAGAAGTAGCAGGACGCTTAGATACAAAACCACTCTCATTCAGACCTACAGTGGTTTAAATTAAAGAACCTCAGTATTTTCCCATAGTATATTATGAACACATTAGTGATAACTATACTTTAAAGGATGGACAAGTCTCATAAAGCACTTAAGATTTCCCTAAAATAATAAGCCATACAGACATTAAGAAAACAATACCCAACTCAGACTGAATATCCTAAGGGCAGTGGAGAAGGAAACAGCAAATGCAAAGAGATACAGAACCATCCCTGGAAGCCAGTCAATCATACTATGATCACCTTAATTTATTTGGCCTACTTTTTAGATCTTGACCCCCACTAATCTAAGACAAGGTGAGTTCAGAATAATAAAATTAAGCTAAGCAGCTGGTTTCTGCAGTGCCCACTATTTGGAACAACTTCTGCCCTTCTGATGAAAAACATCTCTCCTTTTTTCTGGCACAATGTTAATGCTGGTTTAGTTCTTTATTTAAGTCTGTAAATCATTTGAGACTCCAGTGTGTATGGAAAATAATAAGTGTAACTTCTAATGACCTAATCACAGCACACCTATTTGCTCTCTTCTGAAAGAAGAGTTGATTCAGTTGTTTTAAGTATTTCTCTAAAAAAAGAATCACAAAAAAATAACTCAAATTCAGAGGATCAGTGCCTGATTAACATGTCCAGCAATACTGGGCTCCATCTTGTCCCGAAACCCATGTTTCTGTCACTCTAAGGTTACCCTTGATGATGTAATCTCAATACAGACCTGAAAGAGCACAAGTACATACCAAGACGACTGAAGTGCCAGCACAGGCCTTGCAAATCTCTCACAATCACAGACTGCAAACAGCCTTAAGACTATCATGAACCAAGACAAGGACCACATTTTGGTCCAGACACAATGACCTAAACTAAGGACATTCTTGTATGTTTCCCCTCCCAATGGTCTAGCTACTCCAGTGATTTCTTTTGGAAACTGAATAACTATCTTTAGAAGTCTTCTCAACAAGCAGAAGTAACTTGTGTCACAAAGTTAATCAAACCACTTCTTTGGAGAAACAAAACCACCCTCTCCCAGTGGTGACTCCCTACACCTAGCAAACACTGGATGATCTCCCATTCAATCCACAGACACAAAGACTCCCCCACAGGGAATGCTGATGTTTAAGCATGCTAAAGAATTTACCACACTATGTCTCATATACAGGAAAACATAATTAACTTGTTATGTATGTATTTAATCATCCTTACATTCTCCTTTGTTGTACACCCTTCCTTCTTTCTAACATAAATGAACCTATTAAGCTCAAATGTCTCACCCTGTGCATTGTTTGCCTAAGGTAATCAGCACATTCACAAAATAAACAGGTTATTCATTAGATACTACTACTACCTGAAGTTTTTAAATTTACTTATACTTGCACTGTTAGGTGTAGAGCTGGTTACATTGACATGTGCCCTGATCAACAAAGACCTCCACAGAGCTGTTATGACTTTAGCACTCCCCTGTAACACTGAGTTTATTCGAGCATCAGGCCATCATCCGTTTACAGCAGGAACTGCTGCTAAGTATTTAATTATGTGTAATTGTGTAATGAGGGCCAGGGAAAAGACAGGAGGTCTGACTGATTTTACAAGAAGCTTCAGTGAATTATTTTATTTTACTGTAGAAAACCCAATTTGGAAACAAGAACTATTTGTACAGGTTAATAAAACTGGTAATAGTTTCAATTAAAAACCTGACACATCTGTGGCAAAATATTTGAAGAACACTTTGTATTTATAAAGGTGAACATTCTTAACTCAGTTAATACAACTCTGATCTAACAAATTCCCTCTTTCAGGAGAATTGAAATAATACTAGAAGAATATACATAGGTTCACATTTGAATTCTGTTGTTTGTTCATTTAAAAGAAATAATTAAGCCTATTCTGAAAAATAATCAAACCTATTCCAAGTACTATTTTATACCTAGCTGGTATAAATCAGATTGATTCCTCTTCTCAAAGCACCTCTCTCAGCTGGTTTGTGGACACAGGAATTCCTTGGATCACCCATGTTCCAGACTAGTTTGTCCAGTCCTCTACCCAGCAGACCACACAGCTGAAACTGTCAGGGACTTTAGGTACTCAAGGCAGCAGCAAAAAGCAGCAGCCAAACTATTCTTGTTTGGCTTTCAGGCTCCTTGGAAATCCATTACCTTCACTTCACACTGTTAATGAATACTTTCCTAAATATTTTTTATCTATTTTGAAACAGCTGGCTAAACTCATACACACAGTATTATTGTGTACAATATCTAAAATGATTGCAAGAAGGAGCAAAATATACTGGATGCAGTATCACCTTGCCAACAGGTTTCTAAACACACATCACAGTACTACTGTAAAATCCTTAACACTGTTTGGTACATCTGGGCTAGCTGGGCCTGATTTTATGAATGATGGCAAAAGACATTATAAATAGTAACCTAGGATAAAAGCATTAAATGTACTGTGGTAACAGTCATATCAGATTAACAGAAAACTGACATGGAAGCCAAACTGTTTCAGGCCTCTAGTGCCTTGTCTCTCACCACCATCTCCCACTAATCTAGTGCTATGAATGCATGTATACAGTCCAGTTGACTCCTAAATACCACAGAACAGTTCTACCGGTTACAGCATTTTCTGGTTCCCCCAAAACCAGTAAAGTTTGTGGGAGAATGATCTCAAAATATTCTCAGAAAGCAAGCTACAGTTTTACATACATCCCCAGTGCTCATCCAACCTGCAGGCAAGTTACCAATGCTGTTTAATACCACATTCTATTCAGCATCCTAACAAAATGTCTGGTTACTGCCCTGCTTAGACTTCAGAAAAAAAGTATTGATGCTACATTGAGCTAAGAAATGTCTTTAATGATCCATGTACAGAAGTGAAATTGTCCTACAGAGTATCACAGGCCAGTTCCCAAAATGACTCTACTTATAAAAGCCGTATTCCATAACATCTTGTGCCCATAGTGCTACATAGGAATTAGAGAAAGCATAGCACCAACACAGGCAAGTAGGCACCAGCACATACAAATAACAATAACTTAAGAACATTATGTGACCTCACCATGCAAGTCAAACCACAAAACATGCAGACACTTCCTCATTGTGAAGTGAAATGCATTTTAAATTTGCTTACTGTGTCATAAAAATATTCTTGTTTCAACCCTCAATTATAAACCTTCTAATTTTTAAATCCTATCACCATTTTACAGAAATAAACATAGACTAAGCACGGTATATTTAATATGCTTTTGGGCTGGTTTTGCCTGGGATACAGTTAATTTTCTTCATAGTAGCTGGTATGGGGTTATGTTTCGGATTTGTGCTAGAAACAGTGTTGCTAACAGGGCTGGTTTAGTTCCTGCTGAGCAGCGCTTACACAGAGCCAAGGCCTTTCTGCCTCTCACACCTTCCACAGCGAGTAGGCTGAGGGTGCACAAGAAGTTGGGAGGGGACACAGCCAAGATAACTGACCCCAACCGATCCAAGAGATATTCCATACCATGGATCATGCTCAGCACATAAAGCTGAGTGAAGAAGGAAGGGAGCGGACCTTCAAAGTGATGGCATTTGTCTTCTGAAGCAACTGTCAGGCATGATGGAGCCCTGCTTAGCTGGAGATGGCTGACCACCTGCCTGCCACTGGGAAGTGATGAATGAATTCCTTGGTTTGCTTTGTCTGTGCACGTGGCTTTTGCTTTACCTGGTAAACTGTCTTTATCTCAAACCCTGAGTTTTCTCACTTTCACCTCTTCTGATCTCTCCCTCACTCCACTGGGGACAGAGTGAGGGAGCAGCTGTGTGGTGCTTAGCTGTCAGCTGGGGTTAAAACACAACAGCTTTGAATGACAACCCTTGATGCTTCTAAATATTTTCTATTTTTCTCATTAAGAGGCTAATGCAACCAATTTTTAAATATGCAAGCAGGTCTCCTACATAATAATAAAAAAACCCCAACAAACAAACAATGAACAGTTAAAGTTTCACCTGTTCTTTAGAGAACAAGGGCTGGAATACAGAACTGTTTGCAAGAAATAAAACCTTTGTTTACTTTACAAAAAGCTATTTAACCCAGTAAGACAATAATAAGATCACAGAATAGTTAGACACATGCAGGGCAATACCCTTCACTGATAAGCAGCTAGAGCGAATGCCTAAACTAGTGATGCAAAATCATTACATCAGGCAGAATAAACTAGCAATCACTCTGTTCTACGTAATTTGTTAGTATGACCACTTAGGCCATTCATTGTACATAACCTGTTACCTCATGCAAGAATCAGAAGTGACTGTCACCTGTAACTTATAGATTGACTTACAAGATTCTGGTCTGTTATTAACTAAGTACAATCCTTCACAGAAGAGAAGTCCCAAGTTAAAGCCTGCTACATGATTCAAATACACTTCATCTGCTGTGACACAAAAAGAGGTGCTTTTTTGTTTATTTTTAAGTAGGTTAAACAGCTTCTGCTGAAACACAATTTAGCTAGTTGAAAAAAATATTTTAGTTGTCAATCTATGTACTCTGTCCCTTCCTCTCCTTTTCAGACAGGACACTTTTGCTCCCATCTACTCTGACTCCTACGTAGAGCAGCAAGGAAACCAAGATCATCATCACAGAGAATCCACTCAGCAGACTCAGAAAGTTCTTCTGGTACTGTTCACAGCACCCTCTTGCTAACAGTCATTCCTATTCATGCTAGTCAGAGTCCTGGGTATACTGAAAATGAGCCTTTATCAGTCAAAAAAATTACAGTGGATCTGGCAGTACTTTTTTCAATCTAAATGATAATTTTAAGACATCAGTTGATATTACAGTCAGTCTAATGTGCTGAAAAGCAAAGTCTGACAACACAAGTCTCCAAAGTCTACTTCATTAAACATTATACAGTGTTATGTACAGGGGGAAGAAAAAAGTAGCTATGCTATGTTTTAGAAATCCTATTTAAAGTTATAACCCAAAGATCTGCACTACAGTTAAATGACATTAGGCTGTTTCTTTCTCTTAGCAACTACTACAGTTATACCCACCTGTTACATTCACTGCTGGCCCAGTCTGGTACTGTGGAACTCCCGAGTTCTGTCTCACACCAAACAGTATACCAGATGTATTATCTGGTGCAGCTGGTGGAGAATCCATAATATAATCCTAATAAGATATTTTCAAGAGGGAAAAGAAATTTGAGGTTTAACATTTTTTTACTTGCAGGCTTCAAAGGGTTTACTTTAAAAACATATGATTGCTTAAAAGTACTACTAAGTACTCAGCTGTAAATCAAGTTAATTACAGTCTCCCCAAAATAGTTTATTTTGACATTCTAATAAGTTTGCAGCTCTCATCAGTGGTTGTTAATTTATTCACAGATGTGTATCAGAATAGCAAAAACAACCATAAGACCTAGGAAAGTCAATTTTATGAAATATTGCTGAACTTGTCTGAACTGCTAATTGTAACTGCTTCTGTTCAAAAGTCTGATGATGTTTCAAATTAGACTTGAATTGTTTTTCAAAAAGCTCTAATACTTCCTTCAACCCAAACTCAGGCATTTGCCTGTTACTCTTGCGTAACAGCTAGCTGCATTTTAAAAGATCAGAAAACAGAACTCAAAAGTAGCACAAACTTGCAGCAAGCAGAAGCTTCTCAAAGCAAGATGATAAAACACAAAAATCCATCAAAGTCTACTAAATGGTCAAGCTTTAACGGAAGTAGAACGTATCTATAGCATGTTGACTGGGAATGGCACTCATTCATAACACCATTAATGCTTTTTTTTCTTTTATGTAGAGTGATTTCATAAGGACTTCTGGAAATAATGTAATCAAACCCTCTTTTCAAAGAGCAGTTAACCTAGAAGTTGGTTCTTGTTACTCAGTGCCCTGTTAAATCAAATTTTGAGCATCTCCGAGTACAGGTATCACCTTAACCTTCAGTTTAAAAGGTTTGCCCTTTAGTACTACACATAACCTAAAAACAATGAAGTAGTCCACATTTCTTGGCTGCAACACTGAGAACTGTTAAAACTAAACACCTTCACTCATCACTCAATAGGTAACGTTTAGAGTGAAAAGAAACATGAAATTTCTCTTTACAGATATTCAAGATTGGGGGGTGAGGTAGAAGAAACACACTTTCCAAGATTCATCAATACTGCTCACATCTTAATAGGCCATTCATTCTAACAATCAATCTGTAAAATGAAATATTTTCAACAATAACAATAAGTTAAGAAAAACCTTATAACGAAGTTAGGTTTAATTTCAACATTAAGGTATGACTGGCAAAATATTGGCACTTGATCTTTTTACTCTGAAATAATTCAGCTGGTTACACTTCATCAAGCTGTACTGCGAAACAAAAAAGTTGATGAAGATCAATCTAACAAAATGCTTCCTATGCACAATTGTGCTACTTAATTGAAAATCTCTCTGGGGAAGTTACCACATTTTTAACTACCACTGCATCAACTAAACTTGATGGAAAGAAGTCTAAAGAAGCACACAAGTAGGCATCCAGGTATGATAATCTATTTTAGGACTCCTAAGTACCAAACAAAAAGAAGACGCTTCTCCCCATCCTGCCTTTTTGTTGTCCACCCCTTAAATGAAGACCCCGCAGGACCTTCACAATAACGAAGAGCCATTCTTTCTCCTGATGAGCAACCTAACCCAACCTAACCAAATTAAACATGAATGTTCAAGAGTAGTTGTGCAAACAGTTACGAAATTTCTCTGCTCTATGTGTTCTAACAGCTACATGAGCTGCAGTCACAGAGCAGGTGTTACTGTAGCCATAATGGTTTCAGACTAGCCAGTGAAATTACAAGTAAAGCAGCTTAGCCTGCAAACCTCACTTCAAGCACAACTAACACTCAGGTGGCTAGCCTCTGGTAGGCTCTTTGCGTGGAGAACTATGCACATTTATATTTGAAATATGTCCAATACCGTAGCTACATATAAAATCTGCAGTTTGTTTTTACATGCTGCTAACATTTTAACTTTCTCCAAAATAATAGCCTGGGTATTTTGATGGCTTGTGTATATCTCCCTAGTATATACTAAACATATCTGGAAGGCAGAAAAGTAGACAAGACAACATGGAACTTTCAAAGTCTCATAATTTGCAAAATGTCCTTTTCTGTTCACAATTATTCTTTTCATGCAATTTGGCTCTCTCATTTTACATACAAAACCTTCCAGTATCTTTCTATGCTTCAGAAAACAAAAATGTTTTAAAGAAGAAAACAAAACAGCTTAACCACATCAATTAAAAAAATCAAACTAACATGTACAGGTGTTCTCACATGCAAAACCCAACACCTTTATAAAGTACGTTCCTAGGGCTCAAGTAAAGAACAATAACCCACCACCACTCTTAAGTTTTCCAAGAGACTACTGAAAATACTGTGTTTATACTCTGCATCCTAAATATTCTAACTGTGGAAACCAACATGATAATTGGTAACGAAATCCACACAGAGAAATTACAATGCATGTTATCTGACCTTTGCTCTTCCAAAATTAACAATGAGAAACTGGAACCTGAATCAAGCTCAGACTGAAGTAAGTCCCTATTAAGTAGAGGAAAGATATGGACAGAATTGGCTGAGGGTTACTGGAGAGCACTCTGAGCGTTGAGTTACAGAAAATCTTTACCACTAACAACAATTTTTTCTTAAAGAAAAGGATAGCTCTATGCTATCATATACAATAGCAGTAGCTCTGACTGAATTAGAATTGCTGTAACAGTATGACTGAAGCCAAATTCAACTCAATTTCTGGAACTGCATTAATATAGCATAGTAACAAGAATACAAAACCTAGACTTTTACAGGAAGTCAGTGGACCAAGCCTGTGATTGAAAAGGGGTATTTCAATGATAAATCTGGAATACCAAACAACGACAGAAGGTAAATTACAGACCTAGATGTTACGAAAATGAGAAAATACATGTTTCAACCAGTTAGTGATCAAAAGCAATCAGTTCCCACAGAAAAAACTGTCATTAAAAAATACTGCACCATATTAAGAATGCAAAAGCACTCTGAAGGATGTTCATTAAAAGTCCTGCCAGTGTCTACTCATATCTCACAGTAACCTTGCACAACACAGTTTTTTAATTTTGGATATAAGTTTCAACATCTGGAAGATCCAGACATCAAACATTCCCCAGAAAAATTTACTTGAAGCTCTTGCCACTTAGGAAGAATCAAGTTGGGAAGAAACAGGAAATGTGAATGAAAATGTCACAGAAAACCCAAGGCAGAAAATATGAACCGTGGTCCCAAGTGAAATATGAAATACAGGCTAGATGCAAGGTGAGGGGGAATCCAGGAAACCTAAGGAGCTCTTGAATGAAGACACTTCAAACCAAGGACATGAACCACAAAATACAGGTAGTAGACATATGATGCTAAGAACAGAAAATGACATAATGTGGTAGGAGTGATTAAAAATCACAGAACTTTGCCCAAGAAGCTGAACTATAGTACCTCCTGAAATAAAACACAGGACATGAAACAAGCCTCTTTTCCCATAAAAAGTATGGCATAATCAAATGGCAAGAACAACACAAAAACAAGAAAACAAATTATTCTAGATAAGGCTGAAATTGGAAATACAATTCTGAATCAAGAAAAGCTGAAGAGATGGAAGATTCACTTTCAGCATATTTTAAGCAAGGAAAAAAAACCCCCGAGAAAAATCTTTCTAAAGGTACTCAAGATTTTCTTAACATCCAAAGAATAGGACATTACATTTAGGATAACTTGAGAAAAATAAAAGCTCGTGAAAGCCATGCCCAAAATGTCAACACTGTAAAAAAAAAACATATAACGTATGATAATTTCAACTGTGGAAGTTTTAAGAGACCACAGAATATGTATGCACTGGGTATCCCAGAAAAGGATGCATTACTTTCTAGAGCATATCAGTCTAACTTGGAATACACAGAACTGACCAATACATGGTTAGAGATCCCTTTCCATGCTGTGTACCTTCAAAGTCATATTTCAGACTGCAACTGCTTCAAATAGGAGTTTCTGTACTCTGCCAGGGAAGAACAATCACCTGCAGATTTTAGAAAAGTAAGACCATAAAACTTAGCTAAAGCCCCATCTGTGACATTCCTGTTGAAAGTAAACTCGATGACTGAGAAAGAACTCTCACAAAAATAAGTGCTGTGTGCATAGTGTCTTTAAAGGACATCACTGCCTTGAGTTACATGCAGCTCACATAGACCTTTTGGAGAAGTTCAGCTTTCCTAGATCTCTTTATGGTTTTCTAATAAAAACAATGTAGAGTCTGCTAGCAGCTTTATCTATTAGAACAAAAACATGAGCATGTATGTGTGAGGGAAGTAAAGGAGAAAGCTTTCTTTTGCAGTAAAGATTCTGCAAGACACCCTAGCATACCTTTGAAGGATTTAAAGCAGCATACTAGCTTTAAAAAACAGAAAGCATAAACACTTTCAAAAATAAAATTCACAGATTTGAAATATGTTTATACATCATGTGAAGTTGCAGACCTTTCTCTATTAATCTGTCCTGCTTTGTAAAGACAGAATTAAGAGGACTCTAGAGGCAACCTAGATATCCTACTAATATCTGGACTTTCGATTATATAATTTTTTAGCCCGCCTTAGATACAGTGAGACTGATTTAGCTAACTTTCTTCATTAGATATGTCCAATTTCTCTCTGCAAACTATCAATCAACTGCTAAAGACTCAAAATCGGGCAGTGTAAGTTCTTTCATAATGAATCTGCCAGATTCAGCTACCCAGTTGACAGGCAATGATTGCACTGCATTGTTTTTCTTAAAATACAACCCCCCCGCACCATCAATGATTTAGCCACAAACCTTAAGAATGCCACCCAATTTTCTCATGTTTGAATGGTCTTATTAACTATGTTCATTCAGACTGATTGCCCTGTTCAGCAAATGCAGAATACCTTAGGCTGCATGATTTTTATTTATACCAAAAGACTGACAGCTGGGACCAATGCAGGTGTGTATATTTGCATGGACAGTGGAGATGGTGCCTGCTGTCAGGCTTTATTTTAACCCAAAAGTAGTAGCTAATATTACAGGCAAGTTGTCGAAACAGTGCCAGCTCAAATTATTTTCAATAAAGGTATAACATCATAGTTTACCTTGTAACAAATATGAAATTTTAATTTTAATCTTCATTCTTTCTCTCTGAAAAATGTCCAATGGCTTAAGGCAACAAAACCAGCATCTAACTTGACTCCTACAGTTATCATTCTGAGGTTCTGTGGCAATCCAGGAAGATCTATGATACACGATCTATGTATGTCATTCCCTTGGACTTTTCCAATAAAACAAGTATGTTGCCAGATTGTTTCATCTACTGACACCGCAACTTTTGGTTCCTTAAGTCCTCCTTACCATACTACTATTTCACTACAACTGCTATATGAAGCAAAAAACAAAAACACCCGAGGGGCTACTAGTACAGCATTCTCTTACAAAGCGAAAATCCCAAGAGAGGCAGTATAAAAATCAGGTAGGAAACCCACAAAGTTACTTTAAACACTAAATGCAAGCTATTAAAAAAATGACATCATTTTATCAGTATGGAGGATCCATCTCTAAGCAGAGAAATCTCCAGTATTTCGAAAATGAGAATTTCTGTAATTTCTCCACACAGCTTAAACAAAATAACCTAAACAGTACTGATTTGTTTTATGCCTAAGATTTTCATTTAATGTAATTCCACTGTTATTAAGCTATCATCTTTCAGTCTTGCAAATCAGTCTTTTCAAATATGTATTTTAATTCACCAGTGCAACGTTACGGTCCTACATTCTTTACAGTTTATATAATACTAGTCAATAATCTAATCCAGGTCTTCAAACTACTAGACTGAGTCAGTATGTTCCTCGTTAATTCATTCAAAACTAATTGCACCACGTATTTTACAGTTTAAAGGAATAAAAACTTACCGGATTGAGTACTACAGGCTGTGCTGTTACAGTAGTCACTGGCCTGGATACAGGTTGAGCCACTACAGGAACCGTGATATTTCTTGATACTGGTTGTGTCGTCACTGGAATGGTTACAGGTCTGCTAACAGGCTGTGATATTCCAGAACTTGATCCAGTCATCTGCTGTGTTGATAAACATCCACCAACTGGTCTCTGCAGTGTCTGTGAAGTTCCTGAAACATTCACTGGTATAGACAATGGCTGAACTGCTACAGAGCTAGTTGTAGGTCTGGATACGGACTGAAAGACTGATGAAACAGGCATGGCACTGGGGCTGGAGGCAGGTGGTGCATAATGGTGACTGTCAGGCTTGAATGTAGTAACTGTACCTGTTGCAAAGGATTCCAAAGTTATCTTTACATAATTTTGCAGTCAGATATTTCATAAGTGTTGTGGATTTTTTTGGTTTTAATTACCATATTAGGACAATAAAGTACCTCTACTGGGTGCACCATTCTGTATCCCCCTTCGTGATGAGCTGAGGTTGACTCTGTTCAATATATCTGTCAAAAGTTACATTTATCTTAATTGCAGTTAAATTAATAGCTTAATTGCTTTTCAAATTAAAAGTAGCATTCATATCCACTAATGAAGCCAAGTAGGATTTGACATATAAATTAGAATATTATTTCTAAAATAAATACCTGGCAAAACAAAGTGTCTTTTGTACAAACTGAAGTATGTTCTTCTACTCCCCTTCTCTTAGGTTAAGCTAGTTCACCTAAGAATCTCAGCTTTTTTTTATCTTGGAAATAGATTAACACAAAAATAAGAGCGCAAGCAAACAAACAAAAAAGAACATTTCATAAATATTTAGCTTTGCTGATTGTAATGCATTTATTCATTTGTTTCTCACATACATTATAACTTCCACAAGTACTAGAACTGCTCTACACTAAAGGAAGTATTTCCTCTAAACTACACAATTTGCTTCTGTATTACAGGAAAATACAGCACTTAAAAACTTGGTTTTAGACTTAATTTTCCAAAGCAAAAGAAAAATAACAGACCAGCAACCAAAGGAGTTGTGCTGGAATTGTATTGCAAGAGGACTAATTTTCTTAAATATCCTACATGGTAGTCTATGATCAAAGTTCTAACTCATCAGAAACACATGGAACTTCTTAAATTTGATGTTTATTCCCTAATTAATGACACCAATACTCCCAAACTTTATGATTTACTTTGGGGTTTCTGATTGTTCCAGAATGTTACAAAAATATTCATCAAATCAAATTAATTTTCTATCCCTAGGTTCTCAGTTCCGTTAGTGTTGCTGTCAAGTTTCTTGCTCTGACGTGAAAATATGCATATGAAACTAGATAGATCCTCCAATATCTAACCAACAAGGTTTAAAGTACTTTCTCAAACCAGGGTCAAAATTACATCAGAATCTCAAACCATAGATCTTAAGAGTATCTACACATTGGTTTTAACAACCTTAAGGCTGTTCCCACCAGCAAGGGCTCATTAGTGTACGCTACCCAGGTTGATATATAAATCTAATAGCAGTAGAGCTCAGACGATCACAGCTTTCAACCTGTCACCTGCCTTTACATCACACTAATAAAAAAGCAGCTGCAACCAACAGATCCAAACAGGTTCGCATTTTTTTAAGATATGACAAAATCTCATCTGGTAATAGTGAAAGTATTTTTACTTCAACGCACTATGAGCAAGGATCAACTTAATTCAGGATATAGCTGAATACATACTTTTTTGTGTTTGTTAATAAATGTATACCTCACATTTGAATCCCAGAATGAAATGAAACTAAAGCCTTCAACTACCTACTACCCTAAAAGCATATTCAGCTTCAGTCTGATGCACACACAATTCATGTCCTAAAATACAAATGTAGATTTTATTGTTTTTAAAAAGAACATTTCAGGAAGTCAGCGATTTGAAATTACAAACCAGATTTACACAAGTGATTCATCACAGATGATGCACCCTTTCCCTTGCCCCATGAAAGTGTTATTTGTCCTGTTTACGTAAAACACCACTGAAATATAAGAAAGCTAACACGCAGAAACAACACTTTAAAGTAGCAACAAATTACAGGTTTGTATCATTATGAAAAAATAAACAAGAAAAATGAGCAATAATTGTAGGAAAAATGAGCAGTTGCAGGAAATGGTAAAGGCAACAAATTGTGAATTACTTTTCATCCCAGTCAAACTAATCCTCCAGTACATCAGAAGAGGCACTTTATTGTACATGACAGTGTGCCAGCAGATCAAAGATGGGTTTTTAACTATTTCCTTCAGGTTTTCCACACCAGTCCGTATAAAAACTGATAATTTCATTGCCAGGAAAAGGTTAAAAAATTACTATGTATTGCAGAAAATATACCTTTCAGAAAAATTAAGAACTACATGCGAGTCTCCATTTGTTATCTAATTTTTTATCTGATCAAGACAGGAATTTTCTCAGGTAAAAACTAAAAAACAGTGATAAGCAAAGTTCAGTTCACTGTGTCTTGCCTATCACCAGTAACAAACTGAAGCCTGACTACTGCCAGGTAGTACTACTTACAAGCCAGAGAAGAACTGAGGTCATTCTTCCATAGCTGTTTTTGATAGTGAAGTAGAAGATTACAAAGAGAAAAGTTGAGGAAAGGGAAGGAAAAGAGATAAAGTAAAAAGTTATACCATAAGTGATTTCACTTGTGTCAGGATCGAGCATGGACAGCACTAATATAAGATGTATACATTTTAAGTCTCTGTCTTTTACTAAAGTTCTTGAAAGTTGCTGAATTGTATCAAATTTAATAGTTTTCGCCTGAACAAAATATTTCTATCCTTTATGACTACAAAAAATTCTTGAGACTACTCAAGAACAACTGCAATGAAACTTGGCATATTTGTTTTTCCAACATATGCCTAGTGCTTCAATTGTCCTTCTATGCCATGACCTACCACTAATGACCAACAGCTATCCAGAGTTCTCAAGACCTTCCAGAAAACATTAAGGGAATTTTTCACTCCTCCTACAAGTTTGTAACTGCAAAAAGCTTCTTAAGAGTACTTTAAAAATATTCTTCAAATTTTCAAGAGGATCTAGAATATTTTTTAAACATTCAAAAACATTAACCCTTAAGAACTATTTTCAGATGAGAGAACTTTAAGATCAGCTTCAGTATTGGTTAATATTTAAAACATAATTTGCCACTTTTTAAAGTCAGTGTAAGAAGAATTAGACATATTATTGCAGTGAGTAACAAAGTAAAACAAGAGTTAAGACATAAGATGAAGTATTGTGAACTAAAATGACTGAAGAGCTAATAATAGCTCCAAAGTCCATGCAGCAGAGTGTGACAGAGCACCTAATTTAACATTTTGAGATTCTTCACTGTGAACTATACACCTTCAGAAAACTGACTACAGAAACCTTAGATACAAGCATAGCAGAAATGAGGCAGAAACTTAAGGCAGTAAAACCCACCAGGCAAAGTCTTGTGTATTCAATAGCTAGAGAAACCTTTGGTCAAACCTCTCAACAACTGGCTACCAGATGGCCATGCACAGATATCAAGAAGTTTCACTCCTAAAATTAAGTAGCAAAAATAATGTTTTCCTTCACTTACCTGCCAAAGCCCAAGCACAGGACAAACATGGAATCCTGACACATCTGCTGCCACCACAACCACCTAACCTCACTCCCTGCACTACCTGCATTAGGAGAAAACTACAGAACTTGATGAAAAAAACTCTTTATTTTACAGGGGATGAATGAATTCATTTATAAAAATCTCTTACTTAACAGAGAGACTGCTATGATTCTCATATTAATCACTTTTCCTGATTGTGCTTTTATTATAGACACTTAAGATCGTCACCTCTGTTTTGTCAGAATTATGTACATCAACACAAGTAATGTGGGGTGGAATAAAAAAGAGGGACTGCAATATGAAGGCTTAAATTCATGCACATTTCTTTAGTAGGGAGACACTTCCAAATATATAACTAAATACCAATGACATTGAGAGCAATTGCATGCATGGTTTCAGTATTGTATATATTGGATTTTTAACCATACTGTTAACACTAAAACCTTCAAACATCCTTGGTTTGACTTCAGAGATTTAAAGTTAAAGATAGACAGAGCTGTAAATAACCTGGGTTTTAGGACCGAATTTCCAAAGAATTCCAATTTTCAGTATGATAGAGACCTACAGAACAGCTTTAAGATGTAGAATTTCTTAAGTCTTACTGTTCAAAATTGTGTATTTTCTAAGTAAGTTTAAAGTTTTACACCTTAAAATATCTGTTTTAAATTATGGAAAACATTATCTTACATGTACTAGCTGGCTTTGAGCTTGAGATTTCCCCAACAAAGATTGGCTCGTCATCATCATCATCATCCTCCTCCACTTCTTTCACTCTCTTTTGCCACGGTTCTAGCTCCTCTTCTTCACATTCCATAAATAATTCTGCCATCTTGAGACTAGACAGTAAAAAACAAAACACACATACCAAAACATTCAGTACTTTCATGAAAAAATATTTCACTGTTTAGTAAAGATTACTGGACTTGAGGATGATTCCCATGGAATGGCTTTCCTTCCCCCACCCCATGTTCTACATAGGTTGAACCTGATCTGATAAGAGAAGATCTTCTGAGATTGATACCACATCACCTTTCTGATAATTACTTCAATTCTCATCTTTGCTGTTAAAGATGAGAAAAGACCAAAGATACCCTTCACATAATTTAAACTATTTTGGTATAATCCACCAGTAACTATCAGAAGAAGCCTCTGACACCACAGTGAAAAGTATCTTTCAAAACATACCCCTATTCCAGGTAAGTGATTCACAAGAAATATGAAGACCCTACTACGAAGCATGCAATATACCTGGCACAACTAGTTACTGAAACACTAGTTACAGTTTTATTCTCTTCACATCTAAAAAAAACCCCAATCCAACCCACACCCAAACCCACAACATACCACAGCTCCACAAATTTTGTAGGATTTGGCCAGGGCTTCCCATATAGTCAAATTTTCTTTAAAACCCAACAAAACCAAAACAAAATTCCCCCAAACCCACACAACAGAACCCAAACAAACTGCCCATTGAACAAAAAAACCCACCACAACAAAAACCCAAAACCATACCCAAAACATATTGCATATTGTTTTCATTGCCAGTTAGGACTTGATAAAAACTTTGTGTAGAACTCATTAGACTGAGTCCCTCATGTCTGCAGATTTGCTCTTACAGTAAGGAAAAAAGTCACATATGAAAATATGTAATTAAATGGTGATGGTCAACAAAGCATTGTTTTTTCTTTTCTCACCCCTAACATAATCTTTAAAGTTTTTCTGAACAATACAGGAAACAAACTTTTATATGTCTTTACACACACTACCAATAGCCTACTTTTTAGTAAGACCAGTAATTTCATAAAACCAGACAGGTGTCTCACCAATAACCAGGATCAGGATCCCAATACAACAGTGTTTGCTTTGCCTAAGACACAGAGCTTCCCAAAACTAATGTGTCCTTTCTAAAAAAAAAAAAAAAAAAAGAGGGGAAACAGCAGAGTTTTGCATGAGGAACATGATAATAGCAACTCCAGCCAATATAAGGATTCCTTGAAATTAATGAGCAGTTAAGCAAATGAAAGTCAACTCATCATTGGACTGCTTTCAAAGCTAAGAACATCCCAGCAACAATTCTTTTCGTGAAGGCCACAGTCAATGTAAGAATATTTAGAGTCTTATTACCAGGCTATGGCCAACAAAACCCATTACCAATATCTCTCTCGTTCTTGTGCTGATAAACACTTATCTTACAAAGCAAACTAGTTACGGAAGCTTGACTTCCCACTATCAAGCAGTTATAGTTCTCTGATAGTTGGAGCCCTAAACCTAATAGCGAGGGCATCAGACCAGCACTAAGGGATTGTGTCATTAAAGACTATCAAACCTTATACACAAGGTGACAAAACAAAATTACATTCATAACCAAAACCAGCTATTTCTTAAACTACACTATTTATCTTGCAAGATTAAGATGTTTTTTCAACACAGCTTTCTGTGCAATTTCCCATGATTTTCTCCTTTCCAAAATATTTCAAAAGCAACATATGAAACAATGGGTCAAGTTTCTTTTTTAAAATTGTAATTACGCAAAACTAAGAATACCATATCCCTCATTATCTTTCAATAGTGTTTGAAATAGAAGACTTCAGCACAGACACAATGAGCAACTGTCTAATATCTAATAAGAGAACACAATGTCAGGATAGGAGTAATGAGCTGCTAGATTTGGCGATGGACTGTAGAAATAATTAGTCTGTAATAGCTTATCACAGGGGAGCAGGCAGAGTTGTGCCCCTACTCGCATTAAAGTGTATGAGAACAGGGCTGCTGGTGTTACAAGCTAAGTCTTGGAGATAATATAAAGTAGCAAAGCTATACTCCTTTTTTCCTTCCTCCATCAGCTTAGAGTGCTGAAATTAAACATGGGGCTTGGAAAGAAGAGAACAGGACAGTGAACTAGATTCTTGTCATCAGAAAAGAGTATGAAGCCAGTTTTCTCTTGACAGAGACAAGAGGGGCCACATATCAGGTCTTGGAAAAAGAATCAAACCTGACTCTCCTCTGTAGAAAGACATACTTCAGAATGACTTTTCTCTACTAGCACAGGGGAAAAACTTACTAGACTTCAAGGCAAAATGAAAGATCATTTTCAGGGACTTTTTTTCATGGAAATGACAAGATAAATTTGAGTTGTGGGGTTTTAATTTTTAAAAAAAGTTTGATTTGACCTCAGGGAGAAAGTAATCAGTTATTATATGTGCTAAAGGAATGCAAACAAGAGCACATGTAGTTTATATTAAAAGCACAAAACAGATACAAGCAATCTATACATTAGCAGAATTCTAACAAGATACATGTAATAACCTCAGCTACACTATAATGCAGCTGATTTTTTTTTTTATATAGGTAAAAGTAATTTTATAATATAAGCAAGGATTTGTAGGAAGTTACACCAACTGGTGGCATCTCTTACGGGAATTTCCATTTGTGAATCAGGATGCACATTAATTATTCTCAAAAAGTGACTTAAAGTGTATGACAGCTTTTTTAAAAGAAAAGTATCAAGATTATTTCAGATCGTTCAAAGTAATTTTTATTTCAATGCTAAAATTTGAAGTCAATCTGACTTTCTTCCTGGCAACAAAGCTAGCCTAGTGAGTTCCCATCCTGCTCCTGCACTGCTCCCTCAGTTGTGCTAGTACAACTTTTCACAGGACTATGACGTGAAACACTGCAGGTTAAAAATAACCTGGCCCAGTAACAATTTTACCAGCACGACTGAGAGGTCAAAAATTCTGTGGCCTAAGCAATCAAAGTTGCAGTAAAGAGGGAATGGATTTGATTACAGGAGTTGTGTTGGAACTGCTCACATGTTCTCCATTGCCAAAGGGAACATCTACACCCATTTTTAAAGTACAGCTAGGTTCCAAGTCTTCTGCTTCTTTAACTACGTGAACGTAGAAAACACATTCCAGGAATCCTGCTAGTGGTTGCTCTCAAAGCCAAAACCAACAGTGAATCCTTCCCCAACTCCCCCCAAATATTTCCCAGTGGAGGTGCAGATGCCTGTGTAAGAAAGGTAAGCCTATTGACAAAGAGACTTTATTTTCCTCCATTTTTTAAATATGTATAAGCATACATACACATTTATACACACATGTCCTTAAAGGTAGTCCATGGATCTAAGAGGTCCAAAACTCCAATGAAATGTTGTATGTATATAATCAACGGAAGGGCTTAAACCATTGTTCTAGGCTAAAAAAGACTCAAAATTGTGAACAAGTTCTTAAAAAAATTTAAAAAATATCATTAGACTATATCAAGATATCACTTAGACAATTGCCCAGCAAAAGCTAAAGCTAGTTAAAGTTCATTAGGCAGGCAACCTGCAAAAAACCACAAGTTTCTAGAACACTATTATAGTTACTTGGCAAGCAATGAACTAAAAACCTGATACAAGACTGAAAAAAATTAACCAATTGCACAAAAAAGCAATAAGCTTCTGATGAAGTAATTGTTTTAAAATCACTAGTCTGGACACGTTTGTTTATCATGGCAATTACATCTAAAGATACCTAACTTTATCAAAAGCCAGTTGTATTTATAACCTGGAGGGTTTATTTGTTGTTACAATTTAAAAGCACTCACATAGAAACAACAAAAATGATACAAACGTTACTAAATGTAACACAAGTCTAACAGCTATAGTAAAAACAGCAGAAAGTGATCTGTAGAAACCCACGTTAAGGGTGTACAGAAATCAGTATGACAGAAAATTGTGGCAAATGCAGCTCCACTAAGATTTAACATTACTGAAAACCCATTTATTACTTCAGATGCAATTCACCTATTCCACTCTTAAGGTCAAGGGAGCTTTCCAATACTCACTGTTTCTTTGGATTGGCTTAAAAATAGCTGAAACCAAATCACCAGCATGAAACTGGTAGTGAGCCTACCAAGAAGTCCTCAGACTAACTTTGTCTGTCATCTTTCCATATCACCATTACCAATGAACTACTCAAACTTTTCCCCGCCCCCCCCCCCCCCCGCCTCCAGTTTAATAGCTGCACTTCAAATGAGGAGATCACACGATGAGCACCCACATTGTATTTTTCCCATACAGGCACATAACTTTGCATCGTGTTAGTTGTAGAAGAGCGTGCAATCCACAGCTTCATCAAGACTGTGAGCAATTGTGTTTTTATTGAGTGTTGCATTAGTTTCAGCAGAAACGATGGCCAAGCTGAAACCGTACCTGGAAGTTTTAAAAAGCCAAAAATATAAACCAACTTCCCTCAAACTCAAACCTAAATCGCCAGCACTACCCCCTCTACCACGAGTCGGTGTAAGCTCCGCCTAGGGAAGGGCAACATCGCCTTTGCAAAGCCGCCAGAAGTTCACACCCCCGAGCAGCGATGGGTGCGAGGCCGCGGAAGGAAGCCCGGTCCCCGAGGGCAGCCGAGCAGCCGCCGCTCCGCCCGCAGCGCCCCCGGCGCCGCCGCCCCCGGCGCAGCCCGACTGCCCGGCGTCCCGCCTCCCCTCGGCCGGCGGCCGCCAGCACTGCGCTGAGCCCGCAGCTCGGGGCCGTGGCCCGCACACACGGCCGCGCCGGGAGGGGAAGAGGCCCGGCAGCCAGCCCGGCTCCCGCCGCCAGCAGCTGGGGGCCCTGGCCGCGGCCGGCCCCTGGGCTGCGGCGGCAGAGCGGAGCGGGCCCTGGCCCGAGACACCCCCGTGGGCAGCCCCCCCGGCTCCCAGCGGGGCTCCGCGGGCGGCCCGGCGAAGCCCTCACGGCCCGGGGGCCCCTTCCAGAGGCGCGAAGGGGGGGGCAAGGCCGCACTCCGACCTAAGATGGCGTCGGTCTCGCAGGCGACAATCCCCCCGCGGCCCGCCCGCCGCCGAGCGGCGGCTCCCTCCGCCCGGGGAGGCGGCAGGCCGGCGCAGCAGGCAGGGCTGAGGGCAAGGAGAGGGCTGGCTTACCGTGCTGCGCGTCTGGAGAGGCCGCGGCGGGCCGCCCCGCTCCCTTCCTCCGGGGTTGGCGGGGGGATGGGAGGCGGCCGCGCTGGCGGAGACGCCTCACATCGCCGAACCGCGGCGCCCCACCTCAGCCGCCGCCGGGGGAGTGAGGGCGGGCGGGGGAGGGAGGGAGGCGGGGGTGGCCGCGCGGCGCCCGGCGCGCTGCCTGACGGGTAGAGCGCGGGTCAGCCCCACAGCGGCGCCTGCTTTCCGGCAGCCGCGGGGCGGGGCCGGGCCGGGCCGCGCGGGGCGGAGCCGCGCGCCATGTGCCGGGCCTCGCGCCCCCTCAGCCTCCGTCGGCCGTGCCCGCCTGCCGTGCGCCGCCTGGGCCCGGGCTGACAGGGCCAGCCCAGCCAAGGCCATGGCCAGAGCCACGGCAGGCCCCGCGAGCAGCTCGCACCTCAGCTGTGCCCTGTAAGTAGGCCGCACTTGCCAAGTGGGCAAGCGCAGCTGCCAGGCCTGGCAGCCATCGGTAGGCTGTGACAGGCGGGCAGGCCTTACCCTTGAGGTACCGTCGGTCACAAGCGCCTTTAAGTCCGTACAGCCGTATGGGCAAACAAAAGTTGGGGCAAGGCGTACTCACAGTTAACATAAAATACAAATGGGTGAGAACATAACAGAGTATGTTGCTGGAATTGGTGGAGCGTAAGATACTAAAAATGCTGTTCAGTCTGGAGGTTCCTTGTGTGCTTGTGTTTTTGTTGAGGTTTTTCATAGCCCTTTACCCAGCAGGTTAAATAACATAATCAAACACATAATCAACTGTGCCAAGCCTTTACTAAATAAAACGTTCCTGTTCCTTTCAGTGCGACATTGCAAAACTGCTAGACAAGGCCTCAACTGGGCAGTGAAGCTGTGGTTGCTAAAGATGACAGTCCTGGAGCACAGTGCCACAGAGAGCTGCGTTTTCACTCACCTCAGAATTTGCATGTGAAAATCTCTGAATCAAAAGGTGACTAAGCAATCTCTTTTTTCTCATGCCTTTTTGTCTATAATGCTCTCTCACGTCGGCAAACATCTGTCTAAAGAATGCGCCCAAGTTTAGATTTTCTTTTTTTCCTCAGTTTTGCTGTCCATTCTACCCTAATGAAATTAAAGTGTAATTCTTCCTTTAGTAAAATACAAAAATAATTCTGGTGAATTTTGAAGGTAAATAATGAGAAGGTACTTACCCAAATGTAATCTGTACCTCTTAATTTTTTCAGCCCATAATTTTTCACATACATAGTCACAATTTGCTGTTGGTGACATCTGCCATAGCTGCCTTCAGACATCCTCAATTTATTCAGTGTAAATGCTCTCTTAAATGTAGGTATTTTTCAGAGGAATAAATGAAGGGTCCTTCTTCTTGTGAACTTCAGTTCCAAAGATCTGACTACCATGTTTAGCCTGGAAAATATTATGTTCATTTTCACTGTTATCTTTAGCCTTGAGATGCTTCCAAAGCACTTTGGGACCTCAGAGAAATGAAGAAAAAAATTAAACATTAGTAATTAAATAATTGCTGCTTAGTGATTATGCCATTAAATCATTTGGTTATTGCAGTTTAGTTATTAAACAATTACTAAACTATGCCACAACTAAAATAGGAGGAAAAAAGAAAGAGAGAAAGAAATATTCTTGACATTTGGCAGAGAATGGAGGAAAAGAGTGACAGCTAGAGAGGGAAACTTATTTTAGACAGAAGTGACTGGGAAGAAAGAGATACAGTCCAGTTATTTAAAACACATATTTCCAACTACTCATTTACCTACTGAGGAATCACTGCAGGTGTTTATGTACTTTCTAAAGCAAGATAAATATGAAGATAATATTAAGATTACAAGGTAAAACATTGGTAAATGTGATAGAACTAAGATCAACTCTTCTGCTGAGATCAACAGAACTAAGATCAACAAGTTTATCAAGTGAGAATTAATAAGCGTTCAGAACTTTGAAACTCACAAAGGAATGAAAGATAGTAAATAGCCCTCATAATTACAAAAAAAATATTTCCTTCCAAGGTTCTCTTGGTTTATAGATGGGCATCTTGGCTAAGCTTAGTAGCTAGTTCATGAGAAAGCCCTAAAACTGTGTTACAACAAATAATTGGTGACTAACTAAAGAAAATAGTAAAAAGTTTAATGAGATCTGAAAAGGCTCTTTATAAAGAAGAGACTGAAAACTCAATGTATTGTGATATAGATGAGCTATGTCTCCTTGACATTAAGATGTGGGACTTCATAAACTGTGTCAACAATGAAGGTGCCCTTCTAGTGTTCCTCATTAGCCATGGAAATGACATGGGAGGAGCTGTCATGGGGGGAAATAAAAAAAGGGATTCCTAACCTCCCACATCTGGTAATGGTCCTTGGCAGTTATCATAGCAGTGAGCCAGCAGATCCAGGCAATTAAAAAACACACTCCTCCATGGTGTCCTTGCAATAAGAAAAGCATAAGCAGATGCACCGCACAGGAAGATTTATATCTCCCCTAGAAGCCAGTATGGTAGAAGATATGCAGTTCTTTCAGATGCAGTCTACAAAACTGCACGTTCTGGAGATGCCAGCCAGAATCAAGTACGATGACGGAAGGCTGCATTATATGTAAAAGGAGGTACTGAAAAGGTAAACATGAGGTTTTAGCAGAACTATGTCTGAAAACTTAAGAGAAAACTGCAAACTTACTGTAGACTCCATAAAAGAAACTTAGCAGAAGCTGATTACAAAGAACAATTGTATTTCATGCAGTTGGGCAGCGTGCATGCACTGTGGCTATAGTAGTGAAGCTGAGCTTGAAAGCTAACTAGTCTGAATTGCTTCATCTCACATCTACGGGCCGGTGACTTAATTACTCAAGAGACAATCCTTCCCCTTCTGAGAGTTATTGACAGTAATCTCTCATCAGTTTCTGGTTTTTTGTCTCAAAAGCATTGTGCAAGAGAAATCAGTTGATTGCAATACATCTCAGTGGTACAAAATGCTTCTATTGCTTGCTGCAGGTTAAAAAGGAAAAGCACTGATAAAAGTGAGTTGCATTTGTAAAATAAAGACACTTGCAGCATGGACTAATATGGATGCATGGATGTAGGCAACTAGACACATTAATACTGTCAGCTCTGGTGGCTGTTAGACCTGCAGTCCAATCAAAACCCGAAGTCTGTTAGCTTTTGTATTTTGCTTCTCCACTGCCATTCTTTTTTTTCCCCCAGCAAAAGAACTTGCAATGACAGATTCATAGATTCATTCTAAGTGTAGATTCTCTGTGTTGTTACTGTAATCTGCCCCTTCTGCTCTGCAGGTCTTTTGTTTCTCAGTTGTAAATTCCCCACTAAACTGTCATTTGTTCTATCCCAGGGATCTATTCCCCCACATCACCCTCTATTAACCACTGATGAACTGCAGGCAATAGTCTCATTTTGACAAGACATACAGAAATGTGTTAAGAAATAGCAGAAACCAGTAGCTGTATTGTTCACAACACCAGAAGGTATATTTGTAAGTATATAACTTATCTATATATAAGTATATAACTTATATATATAGAAGTATATATATAAGTATATAACTTATCTCCTGTTTTGACTCCTCTGACCTTATACTGATAGAGGGATGAGTGCAATAAATGAGAAATTATGAATACAACCATCAACTTTATTCTGCATATCAGCCAGCAGCTGTTCATATTGTTCTTACTTTGCTTATTGTGTTCAGGCATTTTGAGGCAAGAGTGTCACTCAGCTAAGCATGAGGATTTTGCAGTCAGGAAACCAAAGCGTGTTTTGTCAAGCAGCAATTAATAACTGGAGACAAGCAAGTTGCAGGACAGCAGTTGTTCTCGATTGCTTCAGCTCAAATGTTAATGAAAAAGAAAAAATCCTCATATTGATTCATAGAGACTAGAAAAGAATTACGCAAGAAAATGTTGATCTGTCATTGATTTCTGTAACCAAAAGGCCCAGTATAATAATTCTCAAGGTGGTCATCCGTTTTTCTCTTGTGGAAAAAAGCTTGGGGCTGGGAAAAAAAAATCCTCCTACTCTTTGTATCAATTAGCAGGTCTTTCCACAATGTGTTGATGTCTGCAAAAGCTGGATGATTACTTTTCACCCTGGCACCATATGTTTTAACTTGTTGATCCTTTTGATTTTTAACCACATCTATGCCATCCATATGTAGCAAAAGGCAAAAATTCCTTCGAGGTTTTTAGCAACACAAATAGTTTGGTTGAACTTCTATGTATTTCCAAATCAAGACTGAAGAGCTAGGTAGTGGGAAACCAGGAAATGTAGTTGATGCTTTAGAAAGCTTTGCTATGCAAGAACAGCAAAATGTGTGCTTAAAGCATGTAAACCACCTTACCTCTTACCATGAAATCATAAGACAAGCTAGTGGTTTTATTAATCTGTACTTACAGGCTGATTTGGAAAACCTTTAACTATGCCATTAAAGATTCAAAAAATAAAATATACATTACAAATTACATTACCTTTGGATTAAGGATTTCTAAACAAATTCTTAGAACTATTGCTATTGATGTTCATCTTAGGAAATTCATTTGTTATTATGATCACCTAACCAATTTCACTAGATTGAAAGAGTCTTCCCCAACTCTGTCTACAAACAGTGAAGACGAATGGGAGGTAGTATCCAAAAAAAGGGAATTCACATTTCTTAATTGAAGCAGTGACAGATGTCACCATAAACTATTTGTGCAAGACACAAGTTTCTAGGTTTATAGATTACATAAACATGGGGGTCAATTAAGCTACCACCAGCATGCAGATACCTCTGTCATAGAACTCAGAGACCAATGCAAGAGGGCCAGCAGCGTTCCAGTTGAAGGAAAGTGCCATATACAAAGGAAGTGATGGTATTTAAACTGGAATCATGAATTTACCTACACAGAAACACAAGCAGAGTACTAAGGAGAACATAAATTTATCAAAATTTTTACAAAAACAAAACCAGAACTTTTACAGTTTAGAACTTCACTTTTCATCAGACATCCCCTTCTGCTCTACTGATACTAAAATACCTGTTATATAATTTTCAGTTTCAGGTTGATATTTAAAAATGAACTTGACTATTTTCTTCACTACTGATTTAGTAAACAAATTTAATGTTTGGTGAGAGTGGTTGAAGAGTGGAGAAGTTTATAAGTACGTTCTGAAAAGTCTTGAACAGAATCCTGAAAAACAAATTTTAGGTGTGACTTGAATTTAACATAATCTGTCATATTATTAATATCAAAGTTTACTTTGTCAGAGTTACCTAGGGAGACCGTGAAGTCTCCATCACTGAAGATTCCTGAAGCTGAACACATGTCGGAAGCAGACTTGGTACATTTAAGTGCTAGAAAGCTACTGGGGGAAGTACTACTAAACTACTGTGACAAATATACTTGATGATTTTTTCTTTAAAACCCTACTGAATGAGGACTTCATGCTGTATCTGGTCACTATTTGGCTGTAATCTGGGAATCAGAGTGCAATTGTCTAGTTCCAATTTTGTATATTAGTGAAAAAAACTACAGTAGAGTGAGGAGGTCTTGCTCATTACCATTGATGTTATGGGTTTTTTTAAATATTATTTGTTATTCCTAGAGGCACTACACACATACACAAGTACCAACCCGCATGACATTGCAACTGGAGCTGCTGCCAAAATTTTATTAGAATAGATATGTTCAGATGGGAAGCCTGTAACTATGAATGCACAAACAGATCCTAAATGAACATCTGCAAAACAAACACTATTCAACACATGTATGGTTTACTCAAGTATTCAAGTATTCCATAAGGTATGCTTGTGAAATTGATTGCATTTGGTCTGCTGTGGTTTGTTGTTACAGTATCATACCTTCAGGAATTTGGCATAAGTATAAACACTAAGGTGTGATCTAATCTGTTTATAACATCATTTTATAATGTTTTTTAGGCATATATAACATGTTTATCCTTTCTTTTTTAAGAAAATATGAACAGCTTAATACACAACCCTGAAGAAATCATAAACTTCCAGTCTTTTAAACTTTAAAAGTATACTTCTGTAAATTAAAAAAAAAACCAACCCAAACCATATATTGTCTTTTCAAGCACTTCCAACATTCCATTGTGCAGAATAATAATAAAAAAAAAAACATCTAGGAGAGTCACTGTCTCTTCAGTTTGCATGTATTTCTCCTGTCAAAATTACTCAAACTCATCAGACAACACATCCTAAAAGTTACAAGACATGTTTGAATTGGATAAGCGCTATCAGAGTGAAAATGGCTACAAATAGAGCCATTGCCATTACAAATCCTGTTTGTTTACTAGGATGCAAAAGAAAAGTATTTCTTAAATATTTTTTTTTTGTTTGAGCAGCTTTTCATTGTGACTTTAGCTTAAATTAAAGTTAGTAGATGAACATTAAGAAATAAAGCTTGAAATTGTTCTTAGAAAAACAATACTATGTACATCCATTTATCTATTGCAAATGCTTGTCTGGTTCCCAGGTTAGAGACACAGGACGCATACCTTGTCTATTGGATTAATTTTTCTCATTCACCTTATAACAAATTCAATCCTAGATGTCTACTACTGTGTGTACTCCACATAGTAAACAAAATGCAAGCAAATAACTACTTGGTTTAGCCTTTGTGTCCACTTCTACTCAATTAAGCAATTCAGTAGTAAAGAACTTGGTTCCACTGGGGTGATTCCAGACATTGTTATATTGGCAGAAGCCTTAAGTAGCATGAAAAGTGACATAATACCAATCCAATAAAAGTCCCAGAGACTCTTGTTGAAAAATGACACTATTGGGTATGGTTTACTGTCATATTTTCTGCTTTAAAAAAATTTGAAAAAAAAGGGGGAGCAATGTATATTTATTGGAGAAGTTGTCTTGTTGATAACAATTGCCAGGTTATACTGACAACTGCTATACTACAAGAATCCTACTGCTACATTGGTTTCTCTCTCACAAGCCTTGTCAGAGAAAGAAAGGGAGAAATTCTTTGCCAGAATACTCTAGTTCATTAGAATATTGTGAACAGATACACAACAGTATGTGCTCTTGTAAACAGGAACTGAAAATTTCTTCTATGATGCTTCCTTTTGTTGTGATTTGTAAAAATTGATTAACTCATTACACAAAATATTAGCCATTCTTCATATAAGATATCCCACAAGCAAACCACATTGTGGTGGGCAGACAAAAAGAGGATAAATCCTTCCAGAAAAGAAAAGACAAAAAAGTGAGTTAAAACTCATAGAAGTACAATGCTCCAATGCGGCTTTTAGACTATTGCAGATAGTACTGGAAATAATAAACGATGTGTCTGCTTTGAAATCATAAAATAACTTACGTTGTATCACAATGAGTTGCTATTAGGGAGATCTTAAAAATACCAGCTCCTAAGCAATAAGTATTTTTCCATCATCCAAAAGAAACAAACTAATAATACAGAAATAAATAAAGAAAATGTTCTATGTAACATTCCTTTAATAGAATATTACTTAGAATTTCTGCCGAGGTATCAGCAACTCTGGGCAGATCACTGTAAGGAGAAAGTGACACACTTTTAGGTTGTTAGATTTCTTTATATTCTTTACAAGTAATCATGTATTTGCCTACAAGTTTCTGTTCATAAAACTAGAACTGAAACTGATTCCTTGGCATTATCATCACATCTGTAAAATGTCCATTAATTCCGAGAAAGTCTTTGCCAATAATGGATTTTTATTCATCAGATTGGCTGCCAAACTGAAAGAAAAGAAAGTGTTAGGATAACAAAACAGAAAACAGTGAGGATTGCTGTCATCCACTATTCAATTAGTTTACAGTCTGTAAAGGAAAACCCCTTGTTAGTCCTAGAATCAACACTTCCTATGAGTCTGATCTAATCAGAGTTCTGCAGAGTATCTGGAGTGTGTTTCTCTGGTTTAGCTGTTCCACTTAAAGAACATTAAATGTCTATCTGAACAGGGATTAAAAACCAAGAGCACCCTACCTCCCCAGTTCCTGGTTTACACACCAGGCTTAAGTCATTCTGACTCGGTGAACACTTATGTGAAATAAAACAAGGTTTATTCCAAAATCCAAAAACTAGTCTGAGTGAGTGGACCTCCTCAAACAGGAGAGGGAACTCAGCAGAGAAGATCTACCCAGTGCATTCTCCCAGATGAATGCACTAGTGCCTGGACTTTCAGATAAAAGGCAGCATCATTTCCACCTTCCTTTTCTTGTTATGAATGTAGCCAGCCATGTCCTAGAGTTTTGCATTCACACTGCTTTATGAAGTTTAGGAACCATCAATAGAAAGCATCGGCCTCTCAAACATTCTGTGTACTTCATGTGAATACTGTATCGTTGCCTTCCCTTCAACTGCATTTTTTGCCAGTTTCTATTGAGAACAGTCTCTAGAAGATTAACATATTGTCTTCAGTTTTAGATAACTCCTCTGTAGCATATGAATGATAACTTAAAAAAAATAATGCGCTGGGGTTTTTTTTCCTAAGTTTTGTGAGGCACTGACTGCTATTTTTAAACTCTGAAACTGTCCAACAGCCCTCATATCTACACAGCTATTTCCTTTTTGCCTCAATATTCAGCAGAGTCAACTTGTTTGTCTTTCTTTCAGGCTCCCTTCTGTTGGGTGTATAGTGTTCTTAGAAGGAATTATTGTAGTCCTTGAAGAAAATGTAAGAAACAATACTGTGAGTAGCAACTCTAAAACAGAGTTAATATTGTCAAGGCTCACCATCATTTCCAGATTCTTGAATATTTGGTCCTTGACTAAAATTTAGCCAGTTTGTAATTTCCTTGAATTACCAAACAGAATGCATGCTTCCCACCTGGACTACACGTGTCTGGCAGCCTGAATGTGTTTGTACTTCAATCAAAATGCAAAGTCCCTCTGAACACCATGGTGATGCATACTTCACTGGTGTTAATATTGACTTAGCTCTGAGGCAGACAAGGCAATCATTTGCTGTGTAACATCTGGGGTGTTCCACACAGCTTGACAGAAAATCATGTTTTTCATGTAGAAATATAGAGGAGGGATCAAAAATTCTTATAAAGAATATAATTTATTTATTCCTGCACATTTGAATAGTAGTGTTACATAACATTAATTTTGGTAGGAATGTCTATAAGAAATGGATTTTTTTTTAAAAAAATGTAATTTCTTAAAGATTATACCTTCATTTGGCTTCTTAGAGGTATTTAGCCTAGTTTACTAAGGAAAGGAGATTTGTGCAATCATAGCATGTGTGTGTGTCCCATTAATAGCTTTTGTGGACATAGGCTGATTCAAGACAAAATTGATAAAAGGGTAAATACACCTTTAAAGTAATAAAGAGCTTCAAATTTTTGTGAAAGAAACTACTGGGTCGAGACTACCCATACTGAGACTTAGAATGAAGAGTTGCCATTCTGTCCAGGAGAGAGAGCTGAGAAATGCCACAACTGTGGCTTCCATCAGATTGCCAGCAAGGGCCAGGTTTCATTTGCTGTGATTCTCACAGACCTGAGTTAGCAAAGGGAAAGCACGATTATTATCCCAGTAACTCCTGAACTCCAAGGGCAAGGATGGGCCATGAGCAATCAGAGACTGAGTTGGCTCCCAAAGCACAGCTAGAGTCCAAGCTAGATCCTGTGTCATTCTATCACCTCTAACATTTTTTTAACTGTTTATCACAAACAGAATTATCCTGCTGACCTGTGTATTACTTTTCTGCATCCTACAAGTTTTCTTAAAATAATAATAGTCTCACTTAAGTCTCAAACTAGAACTTGCAGCTTTTTTTTGCATTACACAGCATATGGAAGAGGGAGGGAGGACACCATTTCTGTGCTAACCTCACTTCAAGTTGATTATCTTTGTTCTCTTTCCTTTTTCTCAACACCCATAGTGCTCCATTTCCTCTCAATATACGCTATTATTATTCCATCTTCCAGTGTTGCATAGGCACATAAAACTAGTGAAAATATCCTTTAATTTCTCTCTTCAAATTCTGTGTCTGGCCGATGTTACTTTTCATGCCAGCTACTGTAAAGATGATAGTATGGTGTTTAGACCCACGTAATGGGCTGGTAGCAATGGAGGCCAGTGTAGCACCAGAGCCTGGAGCAGTTAAGGATTGTAGAGCTAAACTTTAAAACAACAGTGTTATAGGAGAGTCAAATTTGATGGATGCTTTTTTGATCTTTGAGTGAGGATTTACAGAGAGAAAAAGGAATTTTCTAGTGACATTGTGATTAATAGCACTGCATTGGTACCAGCTGAAAATTCTTGTAGCCTAGGATAACAGAAATGCCATTTTGATGTTAGGGCAGCTGAAAAATAACTTTTTCATTATATGAACATGCAGTATTAAATCACAAACAACAATGCTATGGTAATAAAATCCATCCTAACAATACAGGTAAGCAGAGGCTGCACATAATTCTTTAAGGGATCTTGATCATAATATTCTGCAGCCCACAGATTTCTAACAGGTGGTTTTTTAAGTGCCTGCAGCAGGCATTTACAGGGTGGTTTCCTTAATTGTGCTAATATATTAGTACAAATCTATGTGCAGTAAAAAATAATTTTTCTAGACATTAAACATCCAGCAAAACACCGAAGCCCTAAACTATTTGTGATTTCATTGCCACAAACAAAATGAGTCAGATGTAGTCTCTGGTGTCCTACTTCTAGTATATGGTTTCACCAGGAAGCATTAACAATGAATCAGTCAGCTGCTCTGCTTCTGTTTAGACAGGTGGAGTACAGATATTAAACTTCTACAACAAACAGATGCCTATCTGAATTTGACAGAATTAAAAAAAATGTGGGTTTTCTCATATTTTCTAAACTAATGTGGACACTGTGCATATCCTTTACTACAAGCCAGGATTACTCACCAGATCTGGCAGTCCCCAAAATTACTTTTTTAAAAGACCATGTACAAGTCAGTAAAAAACAGCTCATCCCTTTGAAGGTTTAAGACAGGTTAATATTTTACTTTTCAGGAAAGAGAAGGATGAAATATCAGGAAGTAGTGATATATACAGAGCAGTAATACTTAAAGGCAGCTTTCAGTTCAGAATTGTTATTCTAGAGAAGACTTCCACAAAGTGCTCCAACTTAGGTTACAGCATTGACAAAAAGTTAATTTTTAAATAAAATTATCTTCTGGAAGTTAACCAAGTGGAATTGACTTACAAATTGAACAACACACCTTGCTTCTATCAATATATGCTGTGTGGGCTAAAACTGCAAATTTCAGTGTGGCAAAATCTGAGTTAGCTGTAAAATGCCAGTACCCTGACAAAATATATAAAAAATGCACCTGTGAAAAATTAAGCATTGATTATAAACAGTCTCTAGTGACTTAAGCTACAGGACTGCTCTTTTAGTTTAGCAGCAAAGTACTCACTTGGGAAACTTGTGATATAATTTTAGAGCAGTTTCTCAGATGAGTTTCCTATTTCAACAGCTAATTGAAAACAATTTGTGGAAGCAGCCACATTCATTCACATTGTTAACCACTTAATGATTTGTAATAGGGGACGAGATCCTGCTCCTGTGGAATCTTACAGTAGTCATTTAAAGTATTTTCAATTCCATATTATTTTGGAGAGGAATAAAATGTATCCACCTGATAAACTTGTCGTTTTAAACATAGAAATATTTAAAGCAATATGCTTCCAAAGTCCAAACTAGATATTCTTGTGACCATTAATAGCATAGGTTCCTCACCATATATAAATCCAATAGTGTGCTAACTGGATTACGGAAATATTTTATTTTACCAATTTCTACTGTAGCATATTAAAATAAAACATATCTAAGTTAGAAAGGTTTCTACAGTGTCTTTCCCCAGATATTTACTGTTTGGTTGCATTTCTACTCAAGGATTTTGCTTTAAAAGTGCTAACACTGAACATAGCTAACATTATTGTAAAACCTTCAATAGCACTGTAAATCAGAAGACAGCTAAACTTGCTGAACAGTATTACAGAAGAAAAGTTGATGTCTTAGATGTCAGAAATTATCTTCTATAAATAAATTGAAATACACAAAAGGCCATGTGTTGGACACAAATTGCTTCCATGTGGATCCACTGCCAGGATTGGGACCTTCGCCAGGTCCTTGGGATAGGATCAATGTTCTTGGGCATTTTTACAGTTTCCAGAACAATACTTTGAAATCCGTTATAATGACCTCATCAGCTATAGGTACTCTTTTGCAGTGATCAGTTAGTTATCTTTGGGTATAAAGCTGGATATTAATGGAATACACAATATTTACAGAAACAGTAATAGTGTCAGTAATCATTAATATCTATGGCACTAGTGAGGATCTTCATAGTTCTGTACTGTTCAGGAGCAATGGAAAAAGTTTTGGAAATGAAATAGATGACAGCTATGAAAGTGCAATGCATGTGTTTCCAGACCTAGGAAAAAAATTAAAGATAATGTGAAAGCGCACCTTAAAAATTTGCATCGCTTTACTTTTTCAGTTGTGGGTTTTTTTCTGGGGTGGGTAGGTTGGTAAGACTCTGATTGACTGAGCACAGCCCTCAAAGCATAATAGAATAGGCTTCAATTATTTTTAAGTGAGCTATTTAAAACTATAGAAATCCTAGAATGAAGTCCTGGTTCTTTTTATGGGAAAACTGGGAGCTAGAATGGGAGGCAAATGTAAATAGTGACTATTTATTTCTGACAAAATAAGAGTCTGGGGGTTTGGCCCAAGAGTAGAACAGTTCTATTCCAGTTATATAGTTTCAGGGGTATTCAAGGCTGAAAACAACATAGGTTGAAAGAAAAAAAAAGTATTGAGATTGATAGTAATTCCAATTTTAATATCTTCTCAGAAATTAAAAAAACTAAAGTGAAAGATTATACAGTATTACTAAAACCCTACACTTGACAATAAAAGCGAGTATGAATATTTTTTCAATAAGCAGTTCTTGTTCTGATTCAAAGCTGTTCTAAGCCTAACCCTCCATGGTTAGGCATCTCTTTACCCCAGAGCTTCTGGCTGGAATGTTTCCGGGTGGAGGGACAAACTGTTTGCCTATATCTGGCTTCCTAATACTGAGTTAAAAAAATTACAGTCGTACATATTCACATATTCAAAATTATATTCCTGGTACCTGCAAATTTAAGAGTCACATGATAACATAAAATCTTCATGCCCTTATTAGAGGAGATTTATTGTAGAAAACTTTGGTTTCCAAATCAACAACCTAATTTTTCCTCCAAACTTGAATTTTGGAAAATACCAAGAAAATTATACCAGATGCTATAAATTAAAATCCTGTCTGAAGAAGAGTGAAGCAACTAAATTAAGCAACTAGAAATTAAGGCAGCTTCAGAATAACAATAGTTCTGATGACTTGAGTTACAGTTTTCTTTTATGAACTACTCCATATATATGTAGGAGAAAGCATCTTCAGAATGTTTTTCATATTGAAAAACACTATTTAGTACTTTCTGGTTAACTACTTTTTTCTTTTCATCAGTCCTGAAGAAGTCAGTCATCCATATGTAGCATATTGCAACTTAATTCCATTTCCTAATTCCCTGTAGTTACAAACAATGCTAAGAACACCCTGCACCTGATTTCCATGTTTCTGTGAAAAACAAGATCTAATTGGACTTTGTCATCACTGTTTGATAAACACTTTAATTCCTTCACCGTTTTCAAGGAAATCACCTGCCCAATGCAAATGTTATGTTTGGTTTCTGATTACTCTTGGACTTTTTTATAAGGTTTATTGAGAAAGTTTACATTACAAGATTTTTAAGGAATACTCTTTGAAATAAATCTTTTTGGCTAGTGGGGGGCTTAGATGCTGTCCTGGCTGTATAACTGTCAGCTAGACACAACCTCAAAATGAGGCTGAAGAATGCAGTAAGGAAGGGCCTCAGTTAATGAGAAAAAAAGCTTTAAAAATGCCCTTGATGTGCTTTATATCTGCAGTGGTCAAGATCCAGAAGGATAAGGGATGGCTGAATGGAAGCTGGAGCGCAGCAGATAGCTGGTCTGTGACAGAGCCTAACAGAGGTGAGACAAGATACAAGACATGAAAACCAGCTTCTGCAGCAGCAGTCCCAGTTGGACTGTTGTGATTTACACAGCAATCAAGGCTGTGGGGACCAGTGACTGACACCCGGCTACTGACCTGATCTTTGTCTCTAGTGGAGCTGAGAACAACGGGCAGCTTAAAAGGAGGTAGGTAGTTTGTTTCATAAGCAGTGCTCTTGCTTATACTACACGAGATGAACCATGTATTTTACTTTGCTCCAGCAATTCACAAATAGCTTCATTTCATGTTCTTTTTGACCACTATATAATAAATTTTACTCATTCTTAATGCAGCCTACCTCTATGGTTGCTGCTAATTTGTTTCTCTGTCATATGAGTAACTTTGTTGGTCTCACCAGCTGTTCTATAAAGAAAATCTGACTTTGTCATGATCTTCCTCTTCCCACAGATGGTTTAACGTAGAACTTGATCTATAACACAGCCCTAAATACATTGCAGGCTTTTCGTTGCATATCTGCCTATGAGCAGTAAATGTTTTGGGCTGCTGGTCTATTTTTATATCTTGCTTGTATCAAAATCCCACACTGACTTGCTACATTTTTGAAGTGGCCAATAGAATTTTAATTTCAACCATTGTAAATATAATGCCAACCTAGAATTAGCTCTTTCGGTGGGAAAAGCTTACCTTAGGAGGCATAAAGTATATGTCCTTTTTCCATCTATCAAGTTGTAAACAAAAATCTGATTTGCTTGCAGCACAGATTTCTCTTTTCAAAACCACCAGTGCCAAAGCGAACAATCTAGGAGGCTTTCCACCCCGTGTTCTTCCACTGACTATCAGATATATTATAATAATCTTCATTCAGTGGTTTAATACATAAACAAAAGATCTCACTACATGATTCTCAGTCTTAAACTGTAATGTTTTGTACTATTCAATTTCAAATTAGAGTATTTCTCTATATGCCTTTGGCAGAGTCTAACTTTTCTCTAAGAATATTAGAAAAATTCATTTAAAATGGTGAGCAAAGAACGCAGAATAATCTGAGGGGCATTATAATCTGCAAGAAAGATATCCCATACAGTAAAATATTAAATAATAAACTTTATGTTGATGAACACCAACCAAAACTTAATGGTCTTTTCAATTCTAGAGTGTAATCAAACTGGTAATTTTGTACCAGTATATCTTTGAATAATACGTGGACTTACTGTATTAAAAAGATGGAGAAAGGTTTTTTTTCTCTGTTGTTCATGTATAATAATCTAAAAAGGCTGTATTGAGATCTTGAGAATAACACTTGCAGACCTAAGACTGCTTTAGGAATTCAATTCCATCTGTATACTCTACTAAGGTCTTTTTGCTACAGGTACACTGTATATTTTATAATACTAGAGAGGATAACAATGCAGCATGCAACAAGGGCACATTGCTAATAATCCTATTCACGTTAAATATTTAGAATTCCATCGTATTTCATAATCAGAACTTAGAAGTAACATATTAGAACAACTCCATGCTGATGAAAATGACTAATTAAGTATTAAAAGCTGCGAGAGGAAGCCATTGCTTGGAAACAATTCTTAAAGGGAGAGAAAATTGCAGTTGCAATCGTTTCTAAATGGTTTTCCCCTTGATTTTTTGTGTTTCTTTTAGGAGAAGAGCTGAAATTCCTCAATGCTAAACTGTCTGTAATATCGAAAGAAAGAAATTGATCTCTCTCTGCTTCTCCCATCTATAAAACTGAAATATTCCTGCTTATATAGGCTCAGGGCAGTTCTCATCAGAAGTGGTAAACCTTAGTAACTACCCCTTAGTCTGCAGCGATGCCCCTTAGGTTTCACACTGAGTCAGACCCTGGCATGAATAATAGCAGCTCTAATGCTATTCCAGTTGAAGCAATGGATACAACTCTTTGGCTCTGTAGCTTTACCACGTCATGAGATTGGAACTATTCATGACAAACGGGATAGTACTAACAGTGAGAGCTACAGCCCCAAGCAGGCTCCAGCAAAGGATGTAACTGAGCTTCCCTCAGCTCTCAGTTTTAAGGGTTTAGCCAGAGATTCTGACAAGCAATACAGAGCTACAAAGTTATGTCCGCTGTTCAGCAGCACCTAAATGGGAGAAGGGGAGCAGCAACTGAAAGACATTCAGAAATGCCAGTGAACTCTCTACTTTTTTTTTTTTTTAAGCCACCCAGATTTCTGTTTGCTCTGTGCAGTCAGATCAGAGCAAAGCAGACAGGCTAAGGCTGGGCTTCACAAGTGTTGAATAATACTGGTTTTAACTTTGGATGACAAAACGTTGTCCATTTTCCTTTTTTAAAGGAAACAGATATAGAAGCACTAGCAGTTACACATTCTAAGTACTTTCTAGGTCACCTTTCTACTAACAGATCAGTTATCAGATTTGAACTATTTTCTTACAAAGTAGTTACACCAAAAATCTGTCACAGCCCATACGTGCCTTTGTAGGGATCTACAAAGTACATGAAAGTAAAATATGCCCAAATATAGTACAGTATAGTAGTTGGATATTCCAGAAGTTTAGGAGTATTCTGGCACCTATATTTTAAATCTTGTGACAGAAAATGTGTAAGTATTGCCAAAGCACAAAAGAACACAATTTTTGTTATCAGATATCCAATGGATTTTGCACTGTGTGAACAAGTTGTGGACAGCTGACAAAATTACTCTATATTTCACTTCTTTTGACTTCAGAGATCAGCCTTCTTCCATCTGGAATACCATTATTTTCAGATTAGTATTTTGTACCTGAACTTCAGCAATGGAACTAAAACCAGTCAAAATCCTTTCTATTACATCACAAATCATACTCAGCATTAATTTGATATGGTGCAGCACAGAGACATCTACAAGTAGTGACAGATTCAGTACTACCCATAACACATTTTTATGTCATATACTTCCATAGTCTGCATATGTAGATGGTGTGGATTTCCTGGAATTTTGATGTACACATTAAGATTTCTATTTAAAGTATTTATTTCACATGTTTACTTGCTTTGCTTAATATGTGAGGACCTACTGTTAAATTTAAGATTTGCTGAATTAGGTTGTAAATTTCTTACACTTTCAACCAAAATAGCTGACAGTCTTAACCATTTGTGGCATGTTAAATAGCTATTAGATAGTGGTCCTCAGGGACAATCTAAGACATCCTCTCCTTCATAATATGTTAATGTCCCACAAGCTTTTTGAGCAGTGTAAGAATTTCAAATACTGACTCTCAGCATTTGATCTATTGGTTGAATCTAATTATGTCTGTGAATGGCATCAGATAGATCAAATATAACAAAGGAATAGTTATAAATGCTTGTGTAACACAGCAAAAAGGCTTCCTGAGATAAATCTCTAGGCCAGCATAGGCAAAGCTCCAATAACGTGGCCAAGAAACTGCCAATTAATTGCAGTTACTAATCAACTGTATGCTATTATTTGTAGTGCTAAAAATAGAACTCCTGCTAGAAAAATCTAGACGAGAAACAGTAATACAGCATAGAGCCTGTTTTCAAAGTAGGTGTTGCAAAGTATCTACGAGATACGTTGTATCTTCCTTTATCACCTGCTCAATGCAAGAAAGAAATGCAGTGTTTCATGCTGGGATTTATAATCTCGGTGGACTGTACCATGGTATCAAAGATTAAGTCAGCTACCATCTGCTCCATTTTATGCAAAATAGATGTGGCCCTTGAACTTCTGGCAATTTTCCAATTCAATCCTCCATGCCGATTTCTAACACTCCTGCCTTACAGGATATCCTATTATTCAGCTCAGACAGTAAATTGTACTATTCATGGTCAACTATTTGTTGACCATGTACACTGTGACACAACGGCAGGGCAGAAAGGTATCTACTCTTGTCTGTTTTTAAAAAAAAAAACAACTTAGGAGAATGTTCTGAAACTGTGTGTGTCTGTGTGTATATATATATATATATACACACACACACTTTTCATTATAATGAAACAAATTCATTCTTTACCATCAGGTTTCTGCAAGTGTTACAGGAGTGCTTAGTTACTAGGTTTTACTCTTAACTGTTGATTATTTTTTTTAAATACACAAATCCTGTTGCACTGTTAACTTAAAATTAAAGACGAAAAGCTTAAAAAGGTGATCAACATACAATTCAAGCAAGAAGCCTGATGCAAATGAACATTTAGCAAACTCAGCCATATCACTGCAGTGAACAAATTTTGTTTTTATAGAGAACGTGGAGAATTTGCGTTTTCAAGATAGCATTCAACCTTGGTAATATAGAAGGATAATTTGTCTGAATTGTCAATAACTCTTGAAAATTTTAGTTAGTTATATTTTTCCATTTATTTTTATTCTGGCATTTTATTACCTGGGGCTAAGGTAATACTTTGTAGTTACTGTTAGAAAAAAATTTGTAATACACATATATATATCTCTTCAGAGATTCCAGATGTGGTCAAACGCTGTGGCCCACTGTTTGGTGTAATGCAAGTTAAAATTGTGTTTGCTCCATTTCAAGTATGTGAAACACGTTACTGACATTTGGTTGCACAGAAAATTCACTTGTGCTTGGTTTTGCATTTATTAAAAATGAGCAACAGATTATTTTCCCAAAAGTCACACCCTGATCTGCCTGTAATTTTTTTTTATTATTTTAAAATGTTGGAGCAGAACATGAAGTATAGCTCTAAAAAGCCATAAATATCCTAAATTACATTTTTAAATTTTACTATGTATTGTCAGGAAAGACAGGAGTCAAGAATAGCAAGCATACAAAGGTGAAATTAATTCACCTTTTGAACTCTCAATGTGCACATATTTAAGATTTGATCCTAGTAGTCCTAAACATTTTATCAAATCCAGGGAACCATTCGTATTCAGATAAAGTCTGTGATAGCAGGGGTTTCTTATCTTCAAAGGAAGAGAGAATTCAGAACCTCAATACAAAGAGAAATCCCATGCTTCTGATAAGAACTGTAAATCTTCCCTTTGAAGACTGACACTATGAAGAATTCCTGCTTAAAGAAGCCAAAGCAATATTTTAACCAACAATGTCTGGACTTAGATGTCATACCCTACAAAATGCAAAAATTTTTATGAGAATATATGCTAGAAGGCAGAACTTATCTGAACTAAAGCAGTTACTGTAGCGGACTCAACTAGAACAGTAGCAATGCTGGAAGTGGCAGTCTAAACAGAACTCCCATGGTTACTGCCATTATCAATTTGCTGTCATTTCACTCTCATCATAGAGACCTTTATGTCACAGTGACTAACAATAAAGGAGCCCACAGCACTCCTGCAAGTGACTGCTGGTTTGAAGGACTGATGGCTTTTCAAAGACATTCATAGTTTAGCTCCTTATGATGGATTTCAACATGATGCCAAGATTTTAATTTTGCAGTGCATTAAATAAAAAAGCAACCAAATAAAAAGAGCGGAGTGTTAGCTATATTACAGGTAATACACCTCTCCTCTATGGAATTTTTTTTGCAGAATGTTTACTTTGCAGACTATTATCTTGACTGACAACAGAAGTTCTAAGACTCGGGTAGGTCCAGGTGCATATTTACTGTAACTTCTCTCAAATGCTATTAGTCTGTTGTCCCTTTGTTAAATGTTAAGTCAAGAAGTCTGTAAATGCTACAGGGCATGGCATGCATATACTTTGCAGGACAAGTAAGAGACTCTGCTGCCTTTTCTATATACTTGTTAGATCCTGGAACTGAAAGGGATGCAACAGCATTTGGGAAGATTCCAAGGAGACTGTATAATTTTTCTCTAATGTTATCCTCCTGCTACCTCATTCACTTCCAAAATTACATTTTTGACCTTTAAATTTTTCCCCAACTTCCTTCCAAGAAATGTTTGAGCCCACAGGACAATTTTGAAAATGTTTATCTTCAAAAGTTACTAACTGAACTTACTTTAAAGGGGAACATGGCTGGCAAACACAACAGAGAAGTTATTTTTCCCCTATAATGATTTAGCCTTTGATGCATAGACAGATGGTCATGATCTCCTCCTCCTCCACCCATGGATTTTTCTAAAATGACACCCAAGTTTTTCTTGGCAGCAGTTAGAAAATCTGGCAAACAGCTCACTTCAGCTCCAATTATATTGACCACATTAATGCAAAAGATCAGCAAATGAAATGTTCCATATTCATTTGGAAGAGATGAATTAAAATTTGCAATGAAATAAGATAAATGCAAATGAGAAACAAATGCCAGCTACTTGCATCCACCCTTGTATCTAAGGATTTACTGTGACCCGTTTTTTTTCACTGAGAATGAATGCTTCTTGAAGGCACAGGGTGTTAAGTCTCTTGTAGTACTTCTTAGGGCAGTAACACTTTATAGAACCAGATTTCTGAGAAATGTCTTCATAGGCAGAATAATACCCATTTGCTCTGAGTATTTTAAGGAATACTAGAGAATAACACTTGCCCTCCATGCTCCAGGGACACCAACTCTTCAGATGAATGTTATCTCTATATTTATTATCAAGGCTTTTCACACTTGCCTGTGCTTGTCACAAACTCTCCTGGGCACAGGAAAAGCAACCAGGAATGTGACTAATTCCCTATTCAAGGGCTTCTAGCCGAGTATTTTTTCCAAGGCAGTGTCTACCATCCAAGGTACATTTCTTTTACAAGGCAGAAAGCAAATCTTGCTGGCAATTCTTTTTCCACCCAGTTACAGGCTAATTTCTTGCTACTACTGTGTGCTGTGGCAACCGCGTGTTAGCTCCTGTCTGCTAGTAACTGGTGGGCAGGTTTGTACATCTCTACCAGTATATGGGCCATTGCAAATAGTTTTACCTGTGGCAGCTAAATAGTGTTCTCTAGGGAAAGGTGTATCTTTAGAAAGTTATATTCAAATTACTTATTCACCATCTCTGTAGAAGGGGCAGTAGGTAGAATATGTTTAACCTCTGCTGTATATATACGTATGTCTCATTAAAAAAAAATTGTATATATTTGTTCTACTGAAGTATAAATACCAACAAGTTACATCAGTCAAGATGCCTTGTGATGACAATTTTTTGCTCTACCCAGGTGCCCAGACCATCTCTAATTCTGGGTCTGATTCATCAGCATGAATAATATAAAATGAATTGTGCTCAAAGTATTCACAGTTCTGAGCTATTTAAAAGACATTTGTAATTCTTAGATACTGAGCTATCAAACCAAAAACTTCTGATCATTCTGCTTGGCAGAAAAAAAATAAATCTGTGCTTGTGTAACTATGCTTAGAACAAATAGACCTGGGAAACTGTATACCAAGTTCTAGCATTTGTATTCACACATACTACAGCAAAGTTATGAATTGAATATCTTATTTCAGGTCTGTGAATATTTTAAGGAAATGTCCAGCATTGAATCATAGACAACAGGATTTGAAATGACATGTTAAACCTAAAGCATGTCCAGTGCTACTTTTTCATCAATTCTTATCTTTGCCATAAATATCACACCCTCCTACGCTGTATATATTCATTACACAGCTGCAGCTCCTCCTCTAAGCTAGCTAACACAGCTGTAGCTATAGAGTGCAGACCAGATGGCCAGTCAAAACCCTGCTTCCTATTGTCTGCAAAACACAATAACCATTACCAATAGTCTCTGCTTCTGAGCCCACACCTTGTGTGTTTTATATTTCCTCAGTCAAAAACTGGCCTGGATCACACATTCAACACCATCATAACTTCCTTAGGGACTTTTTCTACTGTTTGATTAGCATCCTCAACTCATTTTCCCTCCTTTTTTTTTTTGTAGTAGAAAAGTTTGCTTTCAAAACACAGTCCTTTTCACCTGTTTTAGCCACACTAGGCATAGGAGTTCTGCATTAACTCCTGAAGATTTGACTATTTCAGCAAAAGAGCAAAGAAAAAAAGCTTTTTTTTTCCTTTCCACACTTTACACATATATCATTTCCACAATAACATATATATAAATTATACACATACTAGGAGTGAATTCAGAAATGGGGAGTTACAGACAGCACCCATCTTACAGTATGAAACAGGTTTGGCAGTTACTCTAAAGTAGTCAGTGGGAGTGTGGCCATCAACTTGAGTCAGCTGTCAAGACTCATGAAGGGGAATAGTGGCAACAGCAGCTTGTAAAAGATATGGATAAAAGAGCTTGCTATACTGGAAAGATAAGAAAGGGGATCATTTTTCTGGGGGTATAGGGAAGGAGGGGTCTTGGTGTATTAATGCCTCATGTAACTTCATACTAATAGGACTGGCTAAATACATACTCAGTTTTTATTAAGGCTGTAACATTTGAAATAGATAATACATACAATTAATTCCAATGGCATAGGAAAAACATTAAAAATTACTGATCAATTATTTGCTTATAAATTTTGGGGGGTTGATTTTTTTTTTAGAACTGCTATCCACTGAAAGGAGCTTGAAAAGCACACTTAAAAAACCCCAACACATTCTGCTCACATTTGGAAGCATAACATCAAAATCTCTAGTCTTCTGCATCTAACTTTTTAAGTGAACTATTTTTTTCTTGCAAATTCTTTGTTAAACAAACGCATTCCTCCAAGCCAGTACAACAGAGGCTTCTCTGTGCAGATAAGTTTAACTCCATAATCTGTGCAAGTTTTATTGCTAATAATCTGATCGCATTTCATGAGTCCAACTGGTCATAATACAAACCTGATTTTCATCATGGCCTCTCTGCTGTACCTTTTGTTCCATTTTCACAAGTGTGTGTGTGTATGCATATATATATGTATCAGTCCCCTAGTAATTTTCAAGTATCAATCACTTCAAAGGGCAACTGTTGCTAACCCCTGTGCTCAGCAGTTTTGGTTTTTTTTTATACTGTTCCATTTGAAGGGAAGCCAAACATCTCTGTATGGGTAGCTTTTGAAATGGGGGGGGAAATATTCCAACACAACTGAATGACACAATCTCTAACATCTAGAAGAAGAAAAGAGTCTAAGGAAGCTGAATTTTAAACTGTGTTTATTTGGAATGTGCAAAGACAAAGGATGTTTTCAACCAGAATGCTTGTGATCTTCCTCATACCCTTTTGTAAACCAGTAATGCCTACAAAAGCTGTGCAGCAAGCAGCAGATAGTGCTTGTCCTCAAAACATTTGAAAGAGTAAAAGCACCTTGCTAACTCCAAAGAGAATCTTCTCAGCAATACCTCCTGTGAAGCTCCTGCAGCTTTATAAACTAGCTTGACTTACCAACAGCTGCCTATTGAAGACCAGAGGGGAAAGCATGCCCATGGGGAGAGATGCTGGCAGACAGTTCTGCCAGTGGCAAGGCAGCTAGCCCTGTTACCTCTCTGGCTCACTGTGCAGAACAGAAGAGGAGAGATGTGGTCTCTCATTTAGGGCAATTCCAGGACGGTAACATCTCATCAGCCCAACTCTTTTAGATTCCTTCTCAAGCACACCCAAGTCAGGATAGATATGAAGCACTAATGCAATTTGTTTGATTTTATGTAGCTCATTTTCACCCTTAGGCTATGAATATCTAACAGCTTCATACTCTCAGTGGTCATGGGGCCTTGCCCTGTTGAATCAATTACAGTTATCCAATCTCAAAGTAAAAGACATAAATCATGTGATGGCTGCATTAAAGAAGGTGGTCTAATTACAGAATCACAGAGTAGTTGAGGTTGGAAGACACTTAAGTTTAGTACAGTGCCCCTGCTCAAGCAGGGTCAGCTAGAGCAGGTTGCCCAGGGCCTTGCCTCCCAGAATGGAGGCTCCACAATCACTCTCAGCAACATATTCCAGCATCCAGCCACCTTCACAGTGTTTTCTTGCATTTAGATGAAATTTAACATGTTTCAGTTTGTGCTTGTTGCCTATTATCCTGTCACTGAGCACCACTGAGAAGAATCAGGTTTGTCCTGCTTAAAAAAAGGCAAGATACATTCCTGATCCTTTTGAAATGTAATTGCTTAACAGCACCCGAAAATACGATCTGCCTCCACAATGACAAACATGGGTGAAAAATGATGGGGTAAACCCTCAGTCATGATTACAAGAAGAATCTTCATGCTGACCAACCTGAGCACTGCTTAGCAGTGCCTATAGTAAATCAACAACTGATGAAGAGTAACATGAAAGACAGTAATCAGCCCAGACAGTAACCTTCTCTGCGGCCAGGACAAAGGCACTCCTTACTGCAAGAAATCTTGTTAAAATGGGTATGTAATTCTTTGCTGTAGCAAATTTCTGCTAGGTAGGGAGGCAAGAGGAACTGAAAGAGTACTACAAAGTATCTGTTGTTGTAGTTCTGCTTTGGCTATAGCAGATGTCAGCAACCTGGGGAATGCTATATCCTTCCTACTTAGCAGTGACCCAGAGTACTAGGGTCACCTTCACCAACCCTACCCTAGGGTGCTGTAGTCACTTCCCCATTAAGATCAGCAGTTATAGGTGGTGAGCTGTTGCATCCTGTTTCGCTCATTTTCTGCTTGGCTGTCAACCTTGTTTCTAGTCTTTCTTTACTGGCTGAGGAGCATAAAGAATTCAGAAACCTAGAGAATCTGCCTTTGAAATTGTTACCTGTACCCAGTGAAATGCTAAGAACAACTGTGTGATGCAGCTAAAGTAGCATCTAGTGATCCTGCTCTGACTAGTCTTACTGAAATTGTCCCTTTTTATTCCAAGAAGGTTTTATTATGCAACAAAGGTAAATTAAACAGCTGCCAGGTTTAAATGGTGCAAAACCTAGAAATCTGATGCCACCCATAGTTCTGATACTGAAAAGTGAGCCATGAAAAAAAAATGACTGACTTTGCAATCATAAAGCCACTGCTCAAAACACTTAGAAAAGATCTGCAATTTCACATTAACTCTTCCTTGTATCCCAAAAAAGATCAGATTTTTCTAACTGTCGGGAAGCCCAGGTAATTTTTTTTTTTTTAACATGAAAAGGCCTGATTAAAAATGATATTTTTTATAACTTCTTGAAAAAAATAGATAAACTTAACTTCATGAAAATAAGGATTGCCAACACTTGCTTAAGTCAAACAGAGTTCAGGAAGATACTGCGCAAGGTTCCCCCCATGCAGTGCTGCCAATTGATTTCAGTTCTAGCTTGAAAAACACCTGCTATTTTAGCCTTGGGCCTCTCCTTCCATAGTATTTTTATAGCTTAGACAAATACACACCACATGTAGAATCAAGTCCTCAAGTCCTCTTTTCTAGAAAGCACAAATTATATTGATTCTCATAAACCACAACTGGGGAGGCCTGCAGAAGGGTGTGTGAAAAGATTGTAGCTGGTTTGCAGTTGTCAATAATATTCACAGACAGACTTTAGTGGTGTTTCAGTGTGATCTGGGTAGTATGTAATTTCAAATTAACCCTGAAAAACAACTAGTGGTTTTATCACCACTTGCACAAACCCTGCATACTTCAGAGCATGAAGATCAAAACTAAAGGAATGCCTCCACTTACACGAATTAGAGGCTACTTGTGTTCTTGTACTGCTTATTTAGGCCGTTCTCTAGATGAAAGAGTTTGAATTATACAGTAGGGTCTTCATGATGCACAAAGCCTCACAGAGTCTTATGGACTAAGGTAACTGAAACCCGACATAGATTAGTCGCATTTCCATGCCTGTCTTAGCAGCTGTGATTTTTTTCCCCAGTAACACTTCAGTAAGTGACAAATTCTATACATAACCATGCATATGTGAGATAAAGCACTTGTTTGCCTAATGCAAAGCATACCTACCTGGAATAGGCTACAAATTCAGGTAGACATCTAAACCTTTTAGCCCATGGAAGAGAATGTAGCTGCTTTAATGTACAGTGAATGAGAGGCTGAGACTGGGGCCACTAGAGAAGGGCCAGCTATGTAGCATCATTATTCATCAGTCTTGCATTAGGGGTAAAGATATAGTGGCAAAGAAACTCCACAACTGCTCAATGTATAGTTGCAAATGAGCACTGCTAGTTTGTAGCATAGTTGATCTCTGACACTACTACTGCTCATGGCAGAGAAAGAATTCTTTTCTCCTTTGACTGCAGTAAAGAAGCTCATGTAGACTTCAAGCTATATGAGATACAGCAAACATTGTTTTGAATAAAATGCTATCTGCAGACTTAACAATAAACCTCAGTGACAACGTTTGACATATTCTTGCATTTAATATACTATAGAAAAATGGCATCTCAAAATTATGACTCATTCCTAACACCTCACTCATAAATAACTCCATGAGACTGTGTATGGACAAAAAGTTTTAATTAGTATTAAACTCTTTAAAATGTTTTAGAAGTTGAAATTGCACAATGAATGGACAAGGCATGCCACCATCCTGCTTAAAAATATCTGACAGATAATACAGAGAGCTTTGTTTTCTAAAAAACCCACAATGTTTGTTCTGTTCTCTCACAACAGAATGGGAATGTAATGGTCAAGACTTAATGGCCAAGGCAGGTCTTAATCATGAAACACGTTTTTTTGCAGTAATTGTTTCCCAGTAATTGTCCCATTGCTTATATTCTAATGTATTATAAAATAAACATGTGTGTTTATTATAACTGTTGTCTCATATAAAAGTCATCTCTCACTATTACAACAGCAGTTACCTGAGTGGTATCATATACTGTGTAATCCTGCACTGGTCTGTGTAGACTCCAAAGGTACCTGAGGTTCTGAGGAATGGGGTGCTAACAGCAAGGCCAGACAGTGACCATCAGTCCAGCTGCAGCATACTCTTCCATCATAAAAGGAGGGAAGGGTTTACTGAACGACAAGCTTTCCGCATTTCTAGCAATACAGGAATTCTTTTCCCAGTGTCTCTTTTTAGGCATGCAGCTTAAACACTATGGCAGGGAACAGCAAGAGCAGGTTGCTCCCTAAGGAAAGCTGAGCTGGCAGCTAAGGGGTGTTTACAGTGCAGACTGGGCAAGGACCTCACCAGCAGCATACAGTTCCACAGCACCAGAGACAGGCAAGCAAAGCAGGATAGCAACAGGAACAGGTCTTGTTAGTGGTCCAGTGATCATCAGGCAAGACAGGGTCCCACATCCATTAAGAGACACACTACAGCACTTCAGGAACAGAGCCAGCAGCAGGCCATCTAAGACATATTTTAGGAAAGGATTGAAATGCCCAGCCTGAGCTTAAATAAGAATCCCTGTTCAAAGGTGTGGGGAGACCTCAGGTGAGGCTGGTCAGATTAATTACAGAGAGGTTGTTACTGTGCTCAGGGTCCTGATGCAGAGCACACAGGTTTATATGACTGATTTTTAAGCCTGTGTCTTTTTGTACAATTAGCAACATAAAAAGAATACACACATAGAGAATACAGGAGAATGGTACACATGCTTCTCATTCCCCAGATTCTTTGTTACTCTGCAACAGCCTTTGGACATATATCACAATTCTCTAACATACCCTGGATCATTCTTCTCCTGTAACGTTTGGCGAGTCATTTATGAACTTGATTTCCTTTCTGATATGTGGTGCCCCAAATGCTCATGAGCTTTTAAGTCCCTTCATAAGTGATAAATTGCCTTATAACTACTCCAGAATGTGACAGAATCAATTTTCTGCATTTCTCTTGCTTTTCTGTCCATGGATTTTTATAGGAAGCTCATTTAATTAGAACTAAATCTATATGAAAGAGACCCTGTACTCAAGTAAGTACCTTGGATGTGTTAAACACAAATTTTGATCTAATAAATAATATTTCAAACAATTATTTTCTAATATGTCTTTTTAAGTACCTTGTGCTATAGTTAACATATGTATGTATGTAGTTATGTATGTACATAACTAATGCACAAGTGCAGTTACATTCTCATGCATAAGTGGTCTGCCACAAAAATTTGCATTTAATGATGAAGGCACAATAATTCTAAGAAGCAAGAGTCTCCCCTAATCATAACACACTACAAGACAGGAAGGGAAAAAAACCAATACGAAAAGAAGACAATCATTGTCTACTTACACTAATTTACAAAATTAAATGAACTATTAATCTTCAAAATCAGTCATGAGAGATTTTTTATTTAGGAGTAGATATTTGCTTTATGTATAAAGTGGAAGCATGGATTATTTTCATGTCCTCTCATGCACAGGAGTGAAACTTTATATATTGCCTAAAGCTTTAAACATATTCAGGTTGTACCTGATGAAGTGAGCGCAGTTTGGAGTTGAGCCCTTCAGCGTGGGTATTAGCCATAGTCAACAGCCAAGTTTAGTCCTAGAAGGTTTAGCAAAAGAGATTTCTGGCAGTTGTTCTGCACCCAGCAATAATTTTCCCAGACAGCAATGACTACAAGCATAGGGAGCAGTCTACACTGAAATCAGCACCTGTTAGAAATACATGTACTCTGCTGGAAATTGGTAGCTACAGTCAGAAGCAAGAAGGTAATCAGTGCAGACTCTACAGGCCAGTCATTGAATGCTTCCTGATGCTGAAACAGATAGGCTGTATGCTTCTTGAAGCTTCTGTACTGCGCTGCACAGAAAAATATTCAATTGTAATTAATGATTATAGAAATTTGCATAGTAGTCCTATATCAAGTGCCATGTGACCTTCAATACGGATTATTAGAAAGGTACAAACCCTACTGGAAATACTGGGTTTGAGATAAGCATAGTTTTGCTCAGTGTGGGTTGAAATGATAGACACTCTGAAACCAGTGCCTCTACAGGCAACTAACAGACTGGTAACCTCTTTTAAAAATGTGGGTAATAGTGGGAACCGCTTCCTAAGTTCCTGAAGGGCTAACAGATATCATTAGGAAAATTAAATCCTACAATACAGGAAATAGGTCTCAGAGTATATTGCTTCAAAAGAGGAAAATATTTTTGCTTATTGCCTCATCTGTTTCATTTCTAACTTCATTGGCTTTTAAAAATGTATTCAGCCTTGTGAATTATTCTATGATGGAATATATATATATATAAAATTTATTCTATTATACTGATCTATTTTCAGTGAGTGGAATAATTTATTTTACAAAATTAAACGATAACATTATGGTGATTCTTAATGTAGCATCTCTAAAGAAACAACTCCTTTTAATCTTCACAGAATACATACATAATGCCCATAGGAATAATTCATAAAAATAAATCACATTGACACATTCCATGATATCTTGTAAGGCCCTGCAGGGTGGCAGTGGCAGCAGCCACTTTTATTTAGCATGTGTCTATTCCCCCAAAAGCTTTCTGTCCTAGTTTTAATTTGGCTTTACAGCATGCTAAGTAAATTGTTTGGATTTTTTTTCCCCTACATTTGAGAGACTATCTGATAGTTCATTGCTAACCTTTCTAAAGCTGACCATAGGTGAGAAGCATCATCATTCCCTCCTCTGTGAGAAAGTTCTATGTACCTATAGCAGATTTTCATGGGCAATTTCTCTGCTGGTGTGAAAGCTCAAAAGAAATGTTAAACCAACTAATACGAAGAATCATAGGGATCACAAGATCACAGGACAGTTCACTTTGGAAGGGACCTCAGAAGGTCAATGCATCAAATGTTATACGTGGGGATGACTAGCTATCATACATACAGCAGAGCTAAGTCAGACCAAGAAGGTGGCACCGAGCAGGTCATGAGACCAGTATCATGAATATCATGATATAAAAGCAACATTTCTGGTATTCTTTTGTGTCACGGCAGTTAGAGTTGCTTACATACTGAAGTATCACTGTTTATCATTAACTGGTAGTCTGAAAAGTGATCCCACGGGAAGCTTTTCTTGTCTCAGGAAGGTTCTTACAGGCTTCTTAAAACCATTTTCTTGTCAATCAAAATAAAGGCTTTGATATGGAAAGCAAAAGCTGGACACCTCTTTTCAGCTTCAGCTATTCTATGGCCTTCTTCCCAGACTTGCATCTATGCTAAGTATTACAGTTCTGGACCTCTTAGCCCTCTACCATCCTGTCTGTGTATTGTGTACCCTCTAATGGAGAGGTGAAAAAATATATTCTGAATATGTGAAATGCAAATAAGTAATAACTCATAGTAAACATCTGCAATGTTTTATTTATAAGCTACAAATACCCAAATAGCTGTAAATTTATTAGGAAGATATTTTCCTGTTTGTTTGGAGTTGTCCAAGAAATGGCCTTGTCTCACAGACTATGGAATAAAACATTTTTATTTTTAGATATGCATACCTCATGCTATTTTACTGTTCCAGTTTAATCACTACAAATGCAATATACAAATACACAGCTGCAGTGTAAATCCAAAGATACCCAACAAACAACACCTCCCCCAACAAGCAGGTCTCACTTAACTGATATTCTAATAGTTCCTCTTTTGTTATTGGATTTAAGGAGAGTTTAAAGGCTGTATTGATATTGAGTTGCAACATATGTTTTACAGTGTTTCTATAATATCAGGTAGAAGGTGTAACCACAGAAAGTGTTTCCTATTGAAATTAATACATATTTTAAAACATGATCAGAGAAACTGGGTGAGTGGAATTTTACATAGAAAAAGGAAGTTAAATTTATGGTCTCTGCATACAAAAAAAAATGTACAGAATCCTTGCTTTCACAGGTAATAAATCTTAAGATATTTTTTAGGTATTGTACAGCTGTTAGGCAATGCAGGTCATGTGGATATATATTCTAGTAATACTTCTACAGGCAGTAATTTTAAAATTTATTTCTCATACAGTTTGAAAATATATTTGAAGTTGTAGGACAGTGTCTCTTTAAATCTTTTTGGTATGAAATAGCAATAATGAGGGTTTTTTAGATTAACATTATTAGCCTTTTTTTTATGAAGGTAGTATATTCCTAGTGGTAACCTGTATATAACTAGGGTTTTTTTTCCATGTACATTTATCCTATAATCCAAGATTAAAATACAGTCATACCAGTATGCAAAATATTACCCACTTATAGTTTTAAATGTTAAATTACCTAAAACCTTTTTTTTTTTTGCTATGTGTTTCATTTGAAGATCTTATGGTTTAGTTCTCCCTGGCAACCCTTTAAGAGATGTTATTGTCTACTCTTATTTTACATGTGAGGCAACTGAGATAAAGAAAATTAAACTGACCTATACAAACTTACTCAATTATTAGCAGAGTTGAGAGCCCAATCATAGCTCCGCTGAAGAGAAACCTAAAACTCTGAGGTGGTTCAGGATGGCAAGAGTCTGCAGAAGGTCTTCTGTTTGTGCTGCTAAAATATTTTCCTCAACATTAAAAGTAAGAACAGGGATTGTAATATTTAAAGCTATGAAGTGGAAGGCAGTACTCAAACTTATTTATGCAACAGTAGCCTTTCAAAAACCTTAAACTGAGTCTGACATTGAAAAAAAATTTGCAAACTGTACCATAATTCTTACCTCCCAGAGATAAAAGTATGTTCTGAACTTCAGCTTGGGTTGAGCAACCCCTCAATTTGCAGTTCTGAGCCAGGACCCTGATGGCAATGCAGCTGCTCAGGTCTCTAATAACCATCACTTCAATCACCATCAACAATGAATGTAAACTTTAGAACTGCCTTGAGCTATACAACTAATTTGAATTTTTTGTGCAGTTCGAAAAAGAGGGGATTAATACAAAACAATGTTAGAAAGAAAAAGCTCTTGACTTTGAAATAACCATTTTTCTTAGGGAACTTAATGAAAAATTTCCACATGTAATATGAATTTGACAAGCTGTGATGTTTGTGCTGGAAATATTACTGAAGGGACACTAGACGGGTTATCCTTTCGTCCTCCTTTGAAGCCAGTAGCTTCACAGCCATCGATTTCAATCAGAACAGTATTATGGCAAGTACCTTGTATAGCTGCTTTTACTCTGTTTTTTCTTTATGGAAGATAACGTTTATGTGATTGCACTACCAGTTTGTCTGCTTGTCTGTCTTTCCAGTAACTTTAAAATGTATTTTCCAATTTTAATCCAATTTAAGAGGGTACTTGACTCAAACATACTAAATCCCTGTAGGTTTAATGAAAATAAGAATCTGGGTAGAAGACCCTGAGTCCTACAAAGGCCAGTGCAGAGAGGGACTGACCTTTAATCATTCTGCTTGGTCTGCCCACCAACCAAGAGACAACAGCTTGCACATCGTAGCAAACTAACCATGAAACCCTGGGCTAATCACAGGATGTTCCATATTGTAAAACCTTAATTTTAGAACTGGAGATAAGGTGATGTAGGGAATGTAAAATGAATGACTAAAATCTCAGATTTTACCAGAAATCAAACTTGGCCCTTAGAGCTTTCAGTGGCAATATATTTGTCTTGTATTTGATGGAGAACAAATACAAGTCTTCCCTTCAAGACCTGGATCTCCTTTACTGACTTTCAAAGAGTTGCCCTTGTGGGATATGTTTGACCCATTGATAGTATTAAAGTTTCATTACTTGCTGACTCTTCTTTTATAATCTCTTATGCGTACAGCTGCTGAGTAGTTAGAATAGTTCAATATGAACAAAATAAATTCAGAAAGGATAAGCTCTCAATAGCCATTGAGAACAACAATCAAATGCAACTTCTTGCATGAGAAATTCTTGATTTTCTTATTCACAGAAGGGGGAGTGTGCCAGATAAAGGGTGACTTGGCTTGTACGTGGTTCTTGCATCCTTCCCTGAGTGTCCTGTACTGGCTAATGCTTGTTCTTTCTCATTACTTTGGAAAAAACAATGCAATGCCAGGAACGGGTACAGGGCCAAACCCATCTCTGCTCTCAGAACCCCACTGAATAGTCACTGCATTGAGAACATACAAGAGATTAAACTGAAAAGAATAAACGCTACAGTGGGTTGTTATTTTGGAGATAGGCCACTGGGCTATAGGTGGACCTTTGGTCTGAGCAGCATGGCCTTTCTTCAGTTCTCTGTTCTTGTAAGCTGTTGAAACTTGATTAAAGGTCATATTTCATTCAGAAGCCTCTGTCTGACACATGGCAGCTCTCTAGGACCTGCAGCTAGGGTAGGGTTACCTGTGATTTATGATGGCTCTGGAAATTATAACTAGTGCTGTCTAAGCACAGAAGAACTGAAATCATAAATACACTGTTTATAAAGTAAACCCTTCCCCAAAAAAGGAAGGTAAAACTAAAACTCAAAAAATTCAGTTTCTTTGGAGTATACTTTAGCTCTAGACTTGAGACCTGCTTGGGACTATGTACTACATGATATGACATGCATAATTTTTTACGTTAGTTTCTTGTTTGAGTGAAAACTCATAAAATTCCTGTTGGATGCCTTCTGGACTATGATGCTGTATTATTCTGCAGCATCTGGAAACTATGTAGTTCCAATGAGTATCTGCATATGACAATGTCAAAACCATGTGAATGCGTAAAATGTCTCATCTATGTATGATAAAAGAGGGGATCAGATGAGGTAGTGCAAACTAGTTCATCAAAAGCATTGGTACCATTGTTGAAGTCATCTGGCCTTGAATATTTGCGTATCTGTCATGGAAACACTTTATGGTCAAAATTGTGTTACGCTATACACAGTAATCCTACCACATTAGTATTTCTGAAAGTGGTTTTGTCCACTCTGAGGCAGATAACGAGGACTTTCTAGATAATGAAGTATCTCCAATAATTGAGTCAACTCCTGCAGATTTTACTGTGTTAAGAGCCATGTAAGAGCAAATTATGGGGGGCAAGATGTATTTTGTGGAGCAAAATCCCAAATGATTCATATAAAAAGAAGATTAAAGGTAGTCAGAGCACTTGCAAGACTGTCCCTTATTTCTAACAAAAATATTTATATTACTTAAGAATTAAACTAGAAATACATATGACAAGGAGACTGCCCACAACTGTATTCCCAAATGAAAATTAATCTGATGTGCTCTGCAGATATTGTTGGACAAAATAATTATGATAATATATGAGGGAAATATTTGAATATTCCACAGTTTTCTTTATGTGAGAGTCCACCTAAGATGAGGCTGCATAAGCCTTAAAAACAGAACTTAAACTTTAAGATTGTTTTTTTTCCTAAAGCCTTAAAAAACCCCTAGACGAATGACAAATAACAGTATAAACCCAACATATTATTGCTCCACTGGTTTAAGAAATGCAACTTTTTTCAGTGCGGTTTAAAGTGTAGTTCTGTATGTGCTTGGTATAAAGAGTTGCTACTATTCTTCAAAGCTGTGATTTTCCTCTGTAAATTTGGTCTTCTCTGTCATCCTTTAGTTCCCCAGAACACATCATCTGACGGTCCATTAGTTGTGTGAGGGACAGAACTTGTTCCCTTCGGTGCTGAGGAGGGAATTAGTGCTCAGTGGGAACCTCATGCACGAGAGGCCCAGCCGGGACCGGCTGGTGAATGGCTACTGTCAGACCTCACTTACGTTCTTTCAAGCAATTTTAGAATGGAAAACATTATCTGTGGATTATATGTGGTTTGATTACATTAAAGCAATTATTTCCCAGCTCCTATGAAACTTTGGAGATGGGGAAATGTTCAAAAAGCTCTGTGTAAAACAGATTGCTGGTTCCTGTTCCCGCTCTGGTGGCAGGCAGAATACCAGAAATGGTTCTGCCAGAAGGGAAGCTACCCAAGGCTGCCCTCCCTGGCCTTGCATCCTGGCTCAGGTGCCTTGGTCGCGGGCAAGGATTGCCCTCAAGTAGGCTTTTCTTCAGTAGGTGCACCAACTGTCTCTTCCCCTCCCCGCTTTAATCCCTGTTTCCATTAAATGTGTGCAAATGTGATCCCCCCATTTTCCTTGGCTGAAATTAGCAGATTAGTTTATGAGTTATTAAGGAAATGCATCCGTCCACGTGAATGCGGTGTGGCCGCCTGCAAGTGGTTTCCCTAGGAAGCCAGGCTAACGGTGGTGATCCTCATGCTTGATCCTCACTACGAATTAACTCCGTTCCACCCATCTATCCAACATCTTTCGGTGTGAGATGCCTTTTAGGTGAAAGCTGCTTTGCCCCAGTTGCTGGCAGCAGTAACACTTATCCTCGGGATATTTCCAAACTGTCCACACTGAGCTGCATGATGCAATCGAGCATCAAAATGTGTAGCGAAGGGCATGTAGTTTACATAGGAAACTTAAAACTTGGTATTGTTTTCCTTGCTGAAAATAAGTCCTTTCTAGAATCTCAGTGACATGATTCTTCGTAATCTACACCCTCTGAGTGAGTTTTCTTCTAGGGAAGCGGCACAGCAGCAGCGTGCCTGGCCCTGCACTCCCCGTGGTGATATTCCCATATCCATGGGAATACGGTTGGGTGTTTATTTCAATCACGTTTTCTCTCCCACTGATTTGGTTTTTTTTTTTTTAAGTCCCCTTTGAAGGCAGTATAATTTTAGATTAATTTTATTAAGCTATTGTAAATCTCCTGTGACCCCTCACTTCTCTGTAAGTAGCAAGGTACCACGAGAGCGATGAAACATCCGGTTGCTTTTAAACTTTTTTAAAAAAACTTATTCTTAGTTAATTCCAAAAAAGGTTGGCTTAAACAGGACAAGCACCCAGAGCACTTCCCACGCGGTTTAAAGCCACTTTTTGTTTTAAAGCGTTACTTTGAGGCTCAGGCTCGTTTCTGGAGTTGCAAGCGGGAAGGTGAGCGGCTTCCAGAGCGCACACGGCCCGCGGGCTGCGCTGCGCTCCAGGGGGGCGGGCGGGCGGGCGGGCGGGACCGGGGCTCCCGTTAACCGCGGGCGGCCGGGCAGCGGGGCTGTGCTCCTTGCGGCGGCACGACAGTACCGGGAGAGGGGACTTCCCCCGCGGGGCCGGACCGCTCTGTGTGTCCACAGCAGCGCTGCTCCGCGGTCCCTCGCGTTTCATAACCGGCCCCGGGAGGGCTCAGCCGCCCCGCCCCGCGCCGGGAGCCCGAGGCAAGCGGCGGCCCCCGGCCCCTCCCCCCGCTCGGCGGCGGGCCGCACCACCCCCTCCGCCGCCGCTCCCCTCCCCCTCCCTCCCGTCACAGCCGGCCGGCGGAAGGACAAATAGTCCTCTCCGCATTGTTCGGCTCCGCACAACTTTCGGCCGCCACGGCGGGGAGTGGGGCCGCCCCCGGGCGGGCTGGGGGCTGTCCCCAGGATGGGGGGGGCCGCCCCGCCGCTGGCCCCGTTGGGGTGGGTGGGGGGCGCGGGGTCCGGCGGGGCGGGGGGGCCGGACGGGCGCTGCCAACTTGGATCCCCCCGGCTGGCCCCGCCTGCGGCCCCGGGGGGGACCCGGCGCGTCCGGGGCGGTGCCGGGGGCGGGCCGCGCTTTGCGTGCCCCGGGGCGCTGCCGCGGCGCAGCCGGCGGGGCCCCCCACGGAGCCCTGTAGCGGCGGGAGGGCGGTTCCGCCACGGGGCACCCCCCGGCGGGGCGGGGGCGGCGCGGAGCGGACGCAGCTTCCCGCGGCTCTCGGCGGTGGCTCCGGGGCGCGGACACCCCCGGGGGCCCTCCTGCTGCGGCTTCCCCGTATAATCGCCTTTTTTTTTTTTTTTTTTCCCCCTTTTCCCCCGTCCTGTCACCCCCAGCCAACTTTCTGCTCCTGTCGGAATTCCTCCCGCTGGGACCGGCCCTCACGGCCAGCTGAGCCCCGGCTCAGCCTGGAGCCCCCGCCGGCGGGCGTCCTAGCAGCGACGGGGGGCTGCCAGGTCACCCCTTAAGCGATACTTTTGGCGAGAGGTTTCACCATCACGGCCTCCTGCAAACGTTCTAAATCCTTCCTATTGTACAATATGTTACGTAATATTTATGTTATATAATTTTAATTACCGCGAGGTAAACATAGCAGGCAGCACTCGGGTTATCAGTGCGATGGGCCGTGCAGATAGCGGTGAGCGCTGCGCAGCCCCAGGCTTGGCCGCAGCCATGTAGCGGCAAGCGCCTTCCTGGGATACTGCTCCCTGGTCTGCTTTGGAATAGTGTTCCCTGGTCTGTGGGATACTGCTCCATAGTCTGCTTTGGAAGGAAGAGCTGGAGGAAGAAGACACTGCCCCCCCAAGCGCTTCATCCCAAAGTTTCATGCCTGACAACAAAAATCTTTTAATTAATTTTTAATGGGCTTGAGTAAGATTCCAGGTGACACCGGGAACGAGTCAAAAGGGAATTGCTTTGGCCCGTGCAAGTTGCAGGAAACAAGGTTGCATTGCTGTCTCTCCTGGGAGGTCCATAGGGAGCAGTAGAAAGGATTCTGTGGTTTAGGTGAGGGTGGGAATTTGTTGTAAAGAAAGAAGAAAAAAAATGCCAGCAGAAAACCTTGGAGCAGGAAAGGTTTGCTGACTTTTCTCAAGGGCTATGGATTTGCTGAACAATAGCATTTATCACGGATAAATTGCTGTCTGTGGATGTAGGCTGAGCACATATGTGTTGATTTAAAGGAGCCATTCCAGTGAAAACTCCATCCTGGGTCAAATGCTGTGCCGAGGAACACCCTAGGAGCTCATACAGTTTGGGTGGCAGTGGTGAATTAATTCAGTGTGTATAAATTTAAGAATAAATAAACCAAAAGGAGACATGCAAGCTTAATGATTTTATTCACACAGGCATGATACATTAAATAGTAATATGGAATACATTTTCTCACATCCCTGAATGCACAACAGCTGTCTGCTGTATCAAACATTTTTCCTTTAAGGAGTGGGTGGAAAGCAATTCATGAAGGCTGTGGAAACAGCGTATGAGTGTGATTATTTTCAGGGGGTTGTACTCAAGTGATTTTGTTTTTATATTCCTTTTAATTTTTTTATGTCCTGTATGTAATTCTTCATTTTCACGGTCATGTAGAAGCATGCGGAAGAATGTTGCCATTGCCATCTGGCAGCTAGCAATTCCCTGATTGCACTGCTTGGTAGCTGACCATATTGATGTTGGTAGATCAGCTGTCAGGGCTGTTACCATAAAGATTTACAGTTGCATGGTATGCTCTCTCAGAGCCTGGAGTTCACCCATGACTCTGCGTGCATGGGTTTGCCTGCCTATTCCTTGCACTGCTCCATGACAGACCTGAGACTTCTCTGAGGAGAGGTTATTTGCCCGCAAGATGAGTACATTCATTTATCTTGATAGAAAATTCACCAATGATAATATGAATGGGAAAGCATCTTCAGGAACTTAGTCCTGATCGCTGGAGTCCTTGCTTACAAAACCACTAGCAAAACAATTGTTGTTTATGATTGCTCTTATATTCCTCTGCTATCCACCGGATCTGTTGCTCCCTAGGTAGGGAAGACCTTTTGTTTTTAAAGAAGTGAAAGAAAAAAGGGTGTAACAGTTGCAGAAGACAGTAGCATTTCAGCCTTGTGTGTAATGTACAAGGTGGGTACCATTGTGTCACAGCAAAGCTGGCAGGTTTTGGTTTTGTACAATTTGTGTCATATGTTTGCCACATTTGCACATGTGTAAAGAAAGAATCAGAACCGTAACTAGGGATTGAAGCAGGAATGAAACTGAAAGTATTTGCTTAGTTGCAAATGGACAGCTCTTGTCATTGTCCCAACCAGGTTTCAGATACCTATTTCTTCAAGTGTTTTAAAATGTTTATGAAGTCTTAGTCATATTTTCTCATAAAGATCTCTAAATAGCTAAAAGCAGAGAGTTTGTTTGTTTTGTTTATTTATTTATTTATAAATGTTGACCACATTGTTTTCTGTTTCATTTTCTGTGTATGACTGATGGCATAAGGATATGCAATGTCTTTTTTTTTTTTTTTTTTAAAAAAAAATCCTATTTGCACTGAACAGGAATAATTTACAGGTAGTGTCAGAGATAAAAGGATTCTAAGTAGCAGCTTAAGAAAGGGGTTGGAGAGTCTGAGAACAGGTGAAAGACATTATTGCATGGATATCGTGCCTTGATGTTTTGAGTGCACGTGTTAATTCTTATCAGTGTTACATGAAGAGGGGTTAGCAACTGAGTAGGTTAAAGATTCCAAATCTTTGCCAGTGATGATGTTTGGTACCTGGGAAACATGAGATTAAATCTCTTTTACAATTTTATTGTAATACAGGACGTGATAGTTACTGATCTTTCACAGTGGTTTTAGTCAAGCTACCTGCATGAGTTTCTTCTGGAATTTCTGATTCAGCCAAGTCATTACAATTTTGGCTCCCCGGAGCAATCTCCTTTAGGTTGTACTCACGATTTATTTTTGGCCAAAGCATACCTTCCCTGAGTCCTGGGGTACTTGCTAAGTTGTCTGGCATAATTTCTGGAAACTTCATTTATGTTTCAGTCATTTTTTTACACGTGCCTGGAAGTGAAGTTCTTCAAAGAGGACAGTCAACCCGTAGAGAAGCAATGCAGCAGAACAGCTGCTGTAATGTGGCTTTTGGTAATGAGCGTGCTTACTGCTAGCGTCTGCATGAGAAAGTGGCACGTCATTGTGGGCCAAATGGAATCTCTTACGGTATTTTGTGTATCTTGAAGCCCTATGTCATGTGTTTTGTGGATGTCTCATCTTCCACTCAAAACTTTCTAGCTGCAAAAAAAAAAGCCTACAAATGTGAAACTTAAAACCTTAGGTCAGAGAGCAAATAAAAAGTATTGCATTTGAAATTAATTTTAATACCATTACATATCAGTACAAACAATTGTTAGCATTCCTGCTTACAGCTGCTTTAGATTTAGTCAGTTTTCTGACCAAGGCTTGTTGGCATCGCAGAGGTACTAGCTGGTACTGAGCACCAGTGCTGGTTAAGAAATAAGACATCAAGAGAAACAATAGTATTTTCACAGTATGTAAACGGGGTCTTCCTTGTAACTAAAATATGTTAAAGGGCATTCCTCATGAAATGTATAGTGATCTCTGTCACTGGGTGCTTTCAAGTGAACGACTATTTATACATCAAGGAGAAAAAGTACATATTTATGTCCCTCAGGGGCACAGGGAATGGAAGTCGTTGTGTTGATATTTTAATACAAATTGCTTCCTGCATTTCTAAGTGGCAAATACATGAATATTCATAGAATCACAAGGCCCAGGTGATCATCCAGTACACGGCACACATGGGAGAAAACCGAAGGAGAATGTTTTAAGGCTCCAAAACCTCCAGCGTGCCTTTGCCCGGGGGTGGTAAGTTTGTTATCACCCTCCCCTTCCTGCGGAAGGTGTCACAGGCTGGAGCTGGAGCTGGGGGTGGGAAGAGCGGAGCTGGAAGGGGCGGCGGGGGCCGGAGCGCGCCGTGCACCTGGCTGCGTGCCAGCCCAGGGGGGCGCCAGCAGCACCCCCGAGGGGCGCCCACCCCCGCCCCTACCCGCCCCGTGCGCTCCCGCACCGCGCTAACCGTCCGCAGCGCTTTAGCTCCTGCGGGGCTGAGGTCGCCTGTCCCGCCGTTTCCCCGCTCCCCCCGCTCTGACGGACCGTGACGGGAGCCACCGGGGCTCCCGGCCCTTAGTGCCCCCGCGGAGCCGAGCGGGGCGGGCGGCGGCGCCCGGCGTTGGGTGAGCGCGGGGCCGGGCCCGGGCGGTGGCGCGGCGGTGCCACCGGGGGGCTCTGCAGGCCCGGGAGAGGCGCGGGCGGCTGCGCGCCGCCAGCGGGGGCCGCGCCCTTGCCCCGCACCGCGCCTACCCTAATCCGCACCGCGCCTGCTCTGCCCCGCGCCTTGCCCCGCACTGCGCCTGTCTCGCACCGCTCCTGCCCTGCCCCGCACCTATACTGCCCCGCTCCGCATCGCGCCTGCTCCGCACCTCTCCTGCCCTGCTCACACCAACGCTCACCCTGCCCTGCCCCGCTCCTGCTCCGCACCGCTCCTGCCCTGCCCCGCTCCGCACCTTGTCCCGCGCCCCGCCGCCTGCACACTGCAGCCACCTTCCCCGCAGGCCGGGCTGTTCGCGCTGACGGCGGGACGCGCCTGTCCCCGGGCGGGAGCGGGGGTGCCCGGCGGGGGCTGCTGGCCCCGGCATCGCCCCCTCCGGGGAGCCGCACGCTCCCGCACCGCCGTGCGTGTTGCCGCGCTTTGACACGTTACGGGTTCAACCGCGTGTTTCAGGGGAAGCTGCTGCAGAGCGCTCAGAACTCGATGTGACTGACGCGCGGTGGTGTTTGCACAGCGGGGCTGTGTGCTTGTACTGACCCATTAAAAGTGCTCCGGCACATCGCCGGGCGTGCGTGTGCGGGGCGAGCGCGGGGATGCCCTCGGGGAACGTGCGCTGCTGCCGGCGGTTTGGAGGCGGGGGGCGGCGGGGAGGGGGCTGCTGCCGTGCGCCCGCGGCGCTGTCCCCGGGCGGGCCGGGGGGTCCCGCTGCTTCCCGAGCCGCCGCCACTCGCCCGCCGGGCTTCCGCGCGGCGCACCCGCCGCCATCCACTCGCCGCCTTCGCCCCCCCCCCCCTCCCCAGCCGGCTGGGGGGCGTCCCGGCGGAGCTCGGGGGTAAGGCGGGGGCCGGGCCGGCTCCGAGGGGTGGCCGCGGGGCCGCCGTCAGCGCGCCAGCGCCTCCCGCCCGCCCCCGGCCGGCAGCGACGCGGCGCGGCAAGGGTTAAGGCCGTGGCGGCGCTTGGCGCGGAGGGATACGGAGCCGGAGCCGTGAACGTGGTGCTGAGGCTCGGTAAGCAAAAAAATGTCTGCCTGAGGGAAACCCACAAGTTCCTTCCAGCGGGGGGGGGGGGGAGCGCTCGGCTCGTCGCCTCCCACCCAGCCCGCGGCCCGTCCGCCGCCGCCGGCCCGGCCCTGGTCACCGGAGCGTCCGGGGGGCAGCAGGTAAGTGCGGGCGGCCGGGAGAAGTTGGCAGAGAGCGGCAGGGGAGGGCAGCGGCGACCGGGCGCCCGCGGGGGCAGAGGCGGTGGCGAGGGGCACGGCCGGGCGGGAGCGGGGCTGCCTGGGGGCCGCGGGGAGGCCGCGGTGGGGAAGGGAGGCGCCGAGAGGCGAGTGCCGAGGGGCGGCAGCCGGGGCCCGCCAGCCCGGGCGGCGGGGCGCTGTGTGCGGCGTGCCGGGGGCTCCGCTGGCGGCGGGGCGGGCCGCGGACCCCGGGAGGGCTGTGGCCCCCGGCCCCGGGCAGGAGCGGGTCCCCGCGGGCAGCGGCCGGGCCGCGCGGCTCCCGGCACTCATAAAGGATCGCGGCGGCCGCGGCCCCGGCGCGCCGGGCGGCTCCGAAACTTGGCGGGGAGCGGGGCTGCGGCAGCGCCCCCGCCGCTCCCCCGCCGGGCACAAGGGAAGGCGCGGGCCCCGCCGCCCCTCCTTCCCCGCGCGCCCCCCCCACCCCCCCAACGCGCGCGCACGGCCCCCCGCCCCCCCCCCCACCCCGCGCCTTCCCGTGCCGCCGCACGCGCCTTCCGCCCCCCGCCCGCCCGGCGGCGGCGCGCGCGCCCGGCGGCTCCGCGTCGCGTGTGCGCGTGCGGTGCGCGGGGGCGGCTCCCGGCCCCGCCGCGGTCCCGAGAGCGGAGCGGCGGTGGCGGAGGGCGGGGGCGCGGGCGGGAGCGAGCCGGCCGCCGGCTCCGGGCGGCGATGCCGGGGCAGAGATGGCCGCGCTGAGGCGCATCCCGCCCCGCTCGCCCGCCCCATTGTTGCGGAGCCCGTGAGTCACTTAATCTCCCGGTAATTCTCCGGGCTCGGCGCGGCTGCTCGCGGCGCTCCCGCCGGCCCGCGGGGGGGCGGACCTGGTTCCCGGTGGCGGCCCCGCTGCGGCGCGACCGTGCCCCGCTGGCGGTGGGGGAGCCTGGGATGCGGGGGCAGAGGGAGCCGGGGGAAACTTGAGGAGAGTTGGTTAGTGCGGGGGAGCCGCCGGCAGCGCCGGGCTGCGGGTACCGGCGGCCCCTCGGCGGGAGGGGCCGGTGTCGGGGGCCGGCTCCGCGGTGAAGCGCTGCCTGTGCCTCTCTCCCTGCGCCCAGGAGGTGATCGGAGGAGCGGAGGAAGATGAATTCCCAGCAGCAGAGGATGGCCGCGATAGGAACGGACAAGGAGCTGAGCGACTTGCTGGACTTCAGCGCGGTACGATATCCGCGGGGGCTCCCCGCTCCTGCCCGGTAACGCCACCGGAGCAGGGGCAGGCTGGCTCCGGCTCAGCCAAGTTGGACACCTGAACTTTGATGTAATGTCTAGACTTGCAGATTTAATACTGTAATACCAGCTGGGTCAATTGGTTTAACTGGTTAAAATCAGGCTGACCCAGTGATGGCATAATCTAATAATTAACGTTTGTTAAGCTGGCGTGTGGCACTGGTACGTTGGCTTTTTTTTGTTCTTTCTTTAAACAAACCAAAAGAAAGCTAAATGCCCGCAAATAACAGAGGTTGTTTATGGATAGTTTTGGCATAGAAAATTATAGGTGTTTTCTGTGTGATGCTTTGAACAGATTTCAGAAGGGTGCTTGATTTTTATAAACACAACAGAAAACTACTGGCCCCTCAAAAGTTGTCTTTATCCCAGTGACTTGAAACTCACAGATCAGCAAGGAACACATTTTAAGTTGCAAAATTTAAGATCTGTAACAATTTTAAATCGCCATCATAGTAGTAGGTCTCATTTTATTTTCTTTAAACTTGTTTGTGTTTATGTGGAGAAGAGATTTTTGTGGTGTAAGTCAATTGCAAGGAGTGCTTTAGCTTGTTGGTTTTATGGGTCTACATGCGCATCTTGCGTTATGTTTATTTTCTAGTGGAAAAATGAATGAAATAATTGTTTCCAATTAACATCTTTTAAAAGTTTATGTTAATTTAGCACAGAGTTTCAAAGCCAATTTAAACACTTTTTTTTCCCTCCTTTTGCAGATGTTTTCCCCACCTGTTAATAGTGGGAAAACCAGACCAACTACGCTAGGAAGCAGCCAGTTCAGTGGATCAGGTAGGGTGCATCCAAGATACATAAAGTTCATGTAACTAGATCTCAATGTTTTTAGCTTAGTCTTTGTGTGCTTCAAGTGTGGTAAATCCTTCACTTGTACATATTCTCATAAGACATTCAGATTAATTAGAGATGTGCTCTTTTGATCTGACTTTATAGTACTTTAACCATCCTTTTCCCCTGTATGCCTCAGACTACTCATACCAGTGCAGCGAGGTGTTAAGTATCCCTAGTCATACTGACATGCAAGGGGTCTGTTTATCTGTTATGTTAAAAGTTAATGGCTTCTTTGTTTTTGTTAGTTTGATAAAATCAAACCTACCGGTAAGTATTTCCTAGCCCCTGTATGAAAGGGGAGAACACTTAAGTGAAATGCCAAATAATGAAATACTCTTGACTCGAGGATATATTTCAAAATGCAGTTCTTAAGGAAAATGTAAGGCTAATACAATTTTCTAGTACTGGGTAGTTCTCAAGATCTCCACCAATAGAACTCTCTCATGCTGAAGCTTTATCAGTGCATCTGGAAAACAAGTAACTATTCACAAGTCTCATGTATTTTGTGGCTTCAGTATCTTTTCAATGAGGTCCACCTAATGGCTGTTTTGAGAGGCTTTTAGGCTAAGCCTGTGATAGGAAATAAGTGCATTTTTTTAACAGATACTTTGTATCATTCTTGTGAAGGGTGTATTTATTACTACTTACCAAAAGAGAAACGAAAGTAACTTTTAAACAATGTGTTTTGCTCTTTTTTTTAATGTATCCTTACTGCCTGTGAATACTGTGAAGTGATATTTTTGTTTTTATGAATACAACAAAGTGATGTTCGTGGTTTTAGTTAAGGTTAATGAGAATTTATTTTTAGAGTAGCAGTAGAGGGGTGAAGTAGTTGCTTGAAGTTGTGCAGTAACATCGCCTGTTCAGCTCTTACTGCCAGAGCTGTTACTTTGAGAATCCAAACAACACCTTGCATTTTAGTGATGCTTTAAAACTTGTTTTTAAAGGCATCTTAAAACTTCTAAATCATAATTTTGCAGACTATTCAGAGAGTTCAACTGTCTGCCACATTTAAATTAATGAAAATATGTAGCAGATGTTGCAATTGTCACATACCTGAAGAAGCTTTTAACTTTTTCTCTCCTAAAAATATGTAAGTGGTTTTGTTTTGCTCTTTGAAAGTGTGTCAGGTTTAAATAACTGGCAATAGTAACACAGCAAATTCATATACGGTGTAGTTAATAAGCTTTTTTTTAAAAAAAACCCCAAATATTCAGGACTGTTGTTTCTCAAAAGCTTGCTTTAGAAGACATTCAGGCAGCCAAAACTTATTGTGGGGAGCACAACCTGAGCACCTTTGTCTCCCTTTCCCGTTGCTTTTCCTGAGAGAGTAGAATAACTTTCTGTTGAATAATAAAGCTTTCACTTTTACTTTAGCTCTCAGATCAGTCTTCGGTAGTGGGCCTTGCCCTATTTGTAGGTAATGTGTCCCCTTCTTTCCTTGGATGGCCCAGAAAAAGAGAGAATGCCAGAATACTTAGCTTTCTGGAAGAAACAGTGTTATTGACTCCTTGAATTTCTTCACCAGTATAGGGTATCATCACACAGATACCAATCATGAGCAATACACCGCAGCTGTCAAGCAAGCTGCAACCTCAAGTGAATTCCCCTTGGAAAACATAATGGTATATAGTTGTGGGCTTGAATTTAAAACATTTCTAGTTGTAGAGGTTTACTGGTTAGCGGGATTGTATGCCCTAATTCTTGTAACGTTATGACCTAAGTCTTGACCTAGGGAGATCACTCTGCAGGAGTGAGAGGCGCCAAACTTCGATACTAGTTGTGTTCTGAGTCAGTGTTAAGTATTGTAGAATGACTGTGTTAAGTTTGCTGACAAAGTACAGGCATTTAATTGTGATCTTGCTTTAATTGCAAGTGTTCTGTAACTTTTGGGAGAAACAATGTTTGAAACTTTTTTTGGTTTTACTACTAGAGGCCACTTTTTAAAGAGAAACATGAAAGGAGGAGGTATTCGTTCCTTTGAGCTATCTAGTACTGTGAAGCACTGTATGCACAGGTTCCTAAAAAGTACTTTTAATTTTTTTTCTTTGAATATGGAGTGGTGCTGCCTCTTACAGAGACTTTCTATGATTTTGATGGCATGACAGACGTGAAGCTTCCTTCAGTATCTTTCCTGTTAAACTCAGGTTTTTTTCTTTTTCCGGTTTCCTTTTCTTAGTTGCAATAAGAATGTGTTTATTGTTTGTTATTATAGAGTCCCCACCTAGATGAAGCTTAACGGCCCCTGTTAAGTAGGTTTAAATCAATTGCCTGTCTGCATGGCTCTTAAGACTGTATATTTCTGGGAAATCTGATTTACAATAAAGGAATGGTCATGATGCGTTTTCCTTACCACCACCCAGGGCCCCGGTTTAAAAGGACAAATTAGTTGCTGTTCGAAGATGATTAAGTTCTGTTTGTTTTTCAGGTGTGGCTTTGCAAAGTGTTGGAAATACCAGGATGAATGTTATTAATTCTGGTGTAACGAGCTCTATCTGATACAATTTTGCAATATTTCTATTGATTGTGTTGTAAAAATATGTTTGTCATCAGATTGCGTAAAATAAATAAAACAGCTAATATGACCGATACCTGTAATTTGTAGGAAAATGCTGTCATGGATTAACATACAAATACTGTACTTTGATTAAAAGATAGCTCAAGTCTGGTGTTGGGGCAGGCTTGCTTTTTACAGGTCAGTCAGTTATGAATGAAAGCTGCAGATGAAATAAGTGAACTAATCTGATATATCGTAGTATCTTATGACAGTAAGTTGTGTAAGCTGCTGATAAAGTCAAATAACTTGGTCAGACTACTGGTGAAAATTAACATATTGGAAAAGTAACCTGATACATAAGTCGGTGAGTTAAGTCACAAAACATTCCCTGTCATACTTGCTGTAATTATCTCTTGTTTAAAACAGAACTTCCCATTCTTTTCCCCTCCAAAGCCCACTTGTGAAGATAAAGCCATTTCTGTCTTAGAAATTGTAGAAGGAGAAGGCAAAGGTCAGAGATACTACGTTCTATTGGGCTTCTTCATCAGGCTTCTTTGCAGATTATTCTTAAAATCAAAATTTTCTATGTTGCTGCTATGGGTAAGAGCAGTCTTTATGATTTACAGTGAAATTTTGCTTTGTTTGGCTTTTGTCAAAGCCACAAAATATGTGCCAATACAGACCTGGATGGTTACTGATTTTGCCCAATGCCCTTTATTTATTACAGTAACTCCATAAAAATCTAGTCATAATATTCAAATGCCTGCCATAGGCAACAATAGTGCAATTTTCCTATGGGTCCCGGTAGGTTTGATCTCAATTTCAATTTTTCCTGTGGTTGAAATTTTCTAATCTCAGGTGTGGTACCACAAAACAAACCCCTTTTTCCTTTTCTTATGCAAGGAACTTGTTAGAGGCTAAAGAAGAATATAACTGAGACAGTATCTTCCTAGGTGGCCTACTAGCTTCATTTTTTTGTAGCCTCCTCAAGGATGGCATTATGTACCAATGGCATTTTTTTTGCATGTGGCTGTGCACTTGCATATGGGATGTATCAGCTGAAAAGCTGAGGTAAGATAATGTGGACGTCTAACAGCAAACAAAGTGGTAAGAGTTTAAAGAGGTACAGTTAAAGAGCTAAGTTGTCAAAATATGACCTCTTACCTGTTTCTCCTGAAGCTTGTGAAAAACGAGTGCACGCATTGGTGTGTGGACAGCTTTGGGCACAAGTCTTGTGTGTACCCAGACATTCCTCATCCTAGCCCTACATGGAAAAAAAGCTCCTGAATCTGTCTGTTTGATCTCCATTTGTATTGCTTTGGTCCCTTTAATGCAAATGCAAGAGGCTGCCCTTTCCACTTCTTTCTGCTAATTTACTGAGTTTGTAAGGAATGGATTGGGATAGGCCACTAATTAGTGGCTTGATGCAAAGACCATTTAAGTCGATAGCCTGCCATTAACCTGGGTGTCCCTAAATTAGGGCCCCATGTCTTGAGACTGGACACAATGGCAGTTCTTTAGCAGGTCTGTTAAGTTACCAAACAGCATTAACAAAATTAGCAAAACATGACTCCATTACTGTTTGTCAGTCTTCTAAACTCTTATTTCCTTTTTAGTTTTGCATCAACAGTTCCTTGTACACCTTACCCCACCCCCCCAAAAAAACCCCAAAACCAAAACACAAAAACGCCAAAAAACCAACCCAAAACCAAACACAACAAACCAAAAACAAAACCACAAACCCCCCAAAAACAGCAACCAACCTGGGAGAGACACCTGGCTGGATAGTATTTTAAACAATGTGTTCATTAATCTACAGCAAGCGTTGAGAAAAGGCACTCTCAACTCTGACAGCCAAATCACAGCCTTGGCAAAAACTGCAGAAAGATGAGACTTTTTTGTTTATGTAAATCAGTGCTCCTAACCTTTCAAAATACTTTTTTTTTTTTTTCATTTTCAGAACTGTGATTCCTAAGGAGAATCAGTTCCCTGATACCTTTCTATGTGTGTTTATGGTTGCGATGTGCCATTGAGGTGTAGGAAATTCCCAGTGCCTCCTCCCAATCTCTGTATTAAGGAGTCGGTGAGAGGTCTCATGTAGTCACATAGTCTAGTCCTACAATGTGTTAGGTCACGACAGACTCTTAAAAAATCAAATTAGAAAAAAAAATAGTTAAATGCCTTTATTTCTGGTTTTATCATCCAAAATGTGTTATGATCCTGTGTGGTTTTGTTTGCTGTTCAAAAGCAGATAAGCTTAGTGTGTGTTAAATGCCAGAAATCTAGGGTGGCGTGTTAACATAAACATTAGGTCATGCAGCTGTGTGGCTGCTTTATTATTTTTATTTTTAGTATCGGATTTTGTCCTCTAGCTCCATTAGAAGTGAATGAGCAGACCTGGTAACCTGGTATTTCCTCTTGGGCCTGAAGGGTGCTATATTCTGTCCTCTTCTGGGAAGGGTTGTGCTTGAAAGCAGAAAGGTGTCCGTAGCTGCTTTCCCCTCTAGTTGTTTGTAGGGGAGACCCATCAATTACCCTTCAAATGGGCCAGACGCAAGTGAGATGAATGTTTCGGTCTGGTTCTCTCACCTATTGCAGTTAGAAACCTAGAAAGGTGATGCAGTGCTGATAAATATGTGACTCTGCTGCTTGCCTGTTGGCAGCCTTCCTCTCACTCTTGCTGTCCCTTTTTCTCCTCCCCTTCCTTTGCCTTTGTAAAGGTAAATTATCAGACACATACTCCATGAACAGTCCTGAAAAGTACTGCATGTAAAAGGGCTAAGTAACTTCTTCCATATTCTTATTTAAGAAAGAGGAGGGAGGAAAAATTTTTGGATAAATGGAGGGAACTGATAACCCAACTTTAAAGCAGGTGGTCTCTTGCAAGGTGTTTGTGGTCACATGGATATTGAGGGTTTTTTGTGATTTAAAAAAAAACCCAAACCAAAACCAAAATGGAACAGTAACAGTGTTCTGAATGTAGCTGTGTGACCAGGTAAGTAGGTGTTTGTCCACCATTTGTTGCCATTGGCCGTTCTTTTGAAATGGCCCTTATCACTTCAGGTGATGGTATAAACCTCATGTCACTTGGTCAGAAATCCCTTGCTGTCTTTCAAATAGCAAATTGTAGAATTTCTAGTCGTGTTTGTCCTGTCTTCTGGTTAGATATACACTTGAAGCTGTTAATAAGGGAAACTGTAACTTTTGCTGTAGTGACCTGTAGAAAGCATTCTTTCAAAAAGTTTATCTCTTACTTCCAGCAATCAGTTTTCCCTGGGTGAGAGCAGCGATGTGGTTGGTCATTGTGTTTACAAGCACAACATCTAACCTCCAATCCCTATATAAATGTTACTGTCTTGCAACTCAAGGAAGATCTTTGCAGTGTTATTTTTGGGCAGCTTCAGAATGTCCGGGGTCCCAGTAGTGCCTTGTCCTTTGCTGATGTAAAACTACCCAGGATGGGGCACCTCCCACCATCACCATCCACCCCAGCTAGCAGCTCTTTGATCTGCCAAATTTTGGTGATCCGCTGTAAGTGCTGAAGAGTATCCAGGTGCTTTGGAGAGTGGTCTTAATGGCATGTGGGAAGGAATATGATCTGAAGTTGTTGCTGTATATTTGGATTTACCCAGAGAGTAGTGTTGATGTAGATGTAAACACGAGGTCTGAAGGTTTGGGTGAAAAGGAGGAAGTATCCTGAAAAGAGACTGAGGAAAAATCGTGTCTCATCTGAGGAGTTCCTTTTCTTTAAAGAGAAGTATAAATGAGATTCTTGGGTATTTGTCTGTCCTCTAATGACAGCTGAACTTATACTCAGTCCCTTGATTACTGTAATACTTTTATTATGTCTGTAGCTTTTGGTAGGGTATGTGGGGTTTTGGTTTTATTTGTTTGTGGTCTTTGGCAAGGGAATTTCACGTTAAAAGCTTGTCATTCATACATATATAGCAAAGTTCACATACACCGCCCCTTCTTTCCAGCTGTCACACAAATGGAACTTAACCCCTTAGTCATTTTGCTATCGAGTTGGTATGACAGCTGTTTGTCTCGGATAATTCTACTTTATCCATAGTTGAGCCTATAGATACTCTTACATGCATTTCTGTTAATCTACTATATAGTCTACTATAAACTTGGTAAACTGCTTTATTTAAGTTGCTAAAGGTATAGTATACTACACTAATGTTGAAAATTGTGTGTATTGTGAACAGAAGGATGATTAAAACACTAATGTAATACTATATCACTTGGTAAGACTGGGGTTTGTGGAGACTATTTCTAAAATGGAAAGACGTTTATTAACTTTAGTAGTTTACTAGACCTCTTGAGCTGACTTATCTTGACTGTGGAGATGCAGTTCATTTTTTATATGTTTTTAATTTTTTTTTTTGGTATTCTAATGTCGGAGGATTACATTTTTGGGGAATAACACTGAGCATTTTTAGAAGCTTTATATAATTTCTTAAATTACCTATACAGCCAGATGCGATCTATGTTATATAATGTCTTCTATTTTAAATTTCCTTCAAAAGAAATACTATAGTTTATCAAATTTGAAAAGTCAGTTTCAGTAAATGAATTCATTGAATAAAGTATGTTCTCTAGAAAGCTTTTTTTAGAGGCATTGTCTAATGTGTCAGCACTCCTTGAGAAGTATATAGCAAAACTTGATTAGTTTCATATATTCTGCACTGAGGAAGTCACTAAATAGTAAATAAAGAAGTAAGAAGAGGCACTGTTTTCTTCTGTATGTGAATTATTTGATGGAGATTGTTATTGAATACTGATAAGTAGTTTTAAATTCAGTGTACACCTTAATCACTTTTTTGGTGTTTAAACATTGTAAGAAAAGGGGGAAAAGTATTATAAGGACAGTAAATGTATTTTTAAGATCTTCCCTCTCCCCCCCCCCTAATCAGTGCTGACCATTCCTTCGGTTTGTTGGGTGTTTTATTAATAGGAAAGTTTACAAGTCCCCCAGTTCTATTGTATACCTCAACCTGATGATTTGGAAGTACTTGTGGACTTTTTAAATACTAAACCCCATTATTTACTAGTGGTTGTAGGGGCACTTTTTTTTTTTCCTATTATGAGTCTGAGATGAGATAATGATAATTTTTTTAAGTGTCTTGAATGAGTGCCTTGTTTTTTTCGTTTGTAAAACAAAGCAATGTTTGTAAACAGAACATTCAAAACCATAAAGGACATACTTTTTTGGTGAAGATGTTAACTGAATACCAAGAATGATCAGAAAGAGCAGCTTCTGTTATATTTAATAATATCCCATTGTCTTCAGAGGATAATCAGGCTAAAATGTACCCAATCAATCTTTAGGACTTTGTTAGATTCCTCTTGTATGCTAGGGATGTGTGGGTTTGTGGGTGGTTTTTTTGTGTTTGTTTGGCTTTTGTGTGTGTTGTTGTTGTGTGTGGGTTTTTTTGTTTTTAAGAAGGAGATGAAATTGCTTTAAATTAAATAAACTTCATGTTCTTACTGATGTAATTTAGAGAAATCTCGCTTGATCACAACAGAATAATTGTTGTTGGTGTTTTAAGGAATACTTCGAAATGGGAGGTGGAAGAAGAAGAGACTTGATAAAAAGGGTTTACTTTACAGCCCTGGTGGTAGGGTAATGCTCTCTAGGAATGCTAGTAAAACTTTAGCATAAAACTGGGTAAGGTTTGTCTTGTATACTTCTGTATTAGTTTAGTGCTATGGAAAACTTAAAAAACTGCTCATACAATACAATTGCGTTTAAAAAAGAAGATAAAAAGTGTACATTTCTGGTATTACACACAATTTCTCTTTATTGGTATGTGGAAAATAGGTAGACCTTTTTACATACAGTTGACAGTTTTGAGTTATTTTTTCTGAAGTAAATCTTGTTTATTGCAGTGGACCTGATTTCTTGCTCCTGATCTTCTGCAGAGATTGCCTATACTGTGGTTTGTCGTTTGTTTGGTTTTTTTTTTGTAAGCGTGTGAGATACTTATATTACGCTTTTCAAGTCTGCTTTTTTTGGTATTGCAGACTTCCCCCCCCCCCCCCCCCCCCCCCCCCAGCTGTCCTGCAGAAATGGTGGTATTTCTGTGTCTTCATCGGGTTGTTAGTTACGTGGAGTTCTAGTGATAGGTTGAACCACTTGCTTTTGCTGTTCTACTTTCTCTTGTCTGAACAAAAATGCAGGAAACATTTTGTTTGTGCCTTGTCTCTGGAAGAGCTCTTTGTGCTGCTGAAGACGAAGCAATGGTAACATGGAGAAACTTAAGTTAGGCTGGGTTGGAGCTTTATATAGCAGTGTATTCTGAGACTTGATTTGTGAAAATTACTTTTTAGACTGTGTATTTCCCCCCTCTTTTTTAAATGTAAAGATGAGTAGGCAGAACTAATTGTTGAAAAAAACACACCCAGTAAAACAAAATAAAAATTTGGTCATTTCTAGTTGAGTACCTTTTGGGGTAAAATAACAATCAGTATCAGATTGTGCATCTTAAATGAACTGTGCGTGTGTGTTAAATGAAATTGAGCTTAAACCAACGTTTGCCCTTAATTCAATATAAGCAAGAACTTGATCTGTAGTAATACCTGGTATCTTTTTTTATTCTGTTTAGAGTAGGACCAAAATGTATTGCTAATTTTAATATGGATATTATTGCCTTTGGAGAGTGAATTGATTTATAATTCTCCTGTCTTCTTCCAGGTTCAGGTTTTACAGACAAAATCTGTAGTGTATTGAGTGGTTCCAAGCCTTGCATAAAATAAAACCTGAATGCACATGGTTGAATTTTGTGTGTACAATCTGAATCTTTAACAACTATCTAAAAGAAAAAAAATCTGTGTTTTTTAGTTGGAGGCAATAATAAGAGAATCAGAAGATTTAGTGAAACATGAAACTTGCTGAGTGTGATTCATACCCATTTGCATATAATGTGTGAGAAAAATATTAAAAGTTTAATTTAAAACAACATCACTTTGCAAGCTTGATTTCTCTAGTTCTGTTGGAAAATGTGTTTAAAGCATAAAAGATGTAGATAAATCCCTGATAAAGTCACTGAATTTTGCACTTTGCATGCTGCAGGGATGTCTGGTAACCAAGTGTCTTGAATATTCTACTGTGTTGCATGAGTGTTAGTAGGATGCTGTGTAAGTAAATGTACTTCAGAAAATCCTAAAGTATTTTTAGTCTTCTGTAGGAAAATGGAAGTCACTGTTTATGTTTTTATTTTTATTTGAATGTAAGATACTATTGTCTTGGTGTTATCCCAAGAGCTATTGTGGCTACTCTGTGAAATGATTAAACCAGACAGCTTTGCTTGTAGGACAAACATTTTTTATATTGTGATGTTTTGATGGTTTTCAATGCGACACCTATCCCGTTCCAGTTTCTTTATGCAGCAACTTCGTGAGTCATAATCCTTGCAAAAGAACACAGCTTAAAATAATCACCAATTGTTTCTTTGCAATTCTGTTCACTGCCCACTGCAAATAAACAAGAGCAGAAATGACAATATCATTTAATCCTTTAATGTTTGCTTTTGACGTGCAAAACATTCTCTTGTAATAGAGAAGTAATCCATAAGGAGGGTAGCTGCTCTTTCATCTTCCCGAATGCTAAATGAAGCCAAGGCTTTTATGAAGAGATGGTGATTTAATGAAGATGACCGAGTTTTGGAGTAATGAAAAGCTTTTGTATGTTTCTAAACATGATGCGTGGTGCTTACTATCGCAGAGTTCAAATAGCTGTATTTTGTAGTATGTCTTTGCCAGATTAGTGCTTGTGATGCTTTGATACAAGGTGATTGAATGGGTATGGCAAATCAAAATTTTTTTCTTGTAGTTTGGTTTGAGTTATTTTAGTTGATATAAAAGAAATGCACATCTCTGCCACTTTATGTGTATAAATGCATGTAATGTCTGACGTGTATTCTCTGCTCTATGTAATGCTTTTATTTTGGTAACCTTGAAAATATCTCTGATATCATATTCCCTTGCCAGACAACAGTAATAAGCACACAAAAAACTGGAGCATGAACTTTGTCAATATTACTTGTGACAGAAACATCTGAACTAGATATTTTTCTTGCAAGTGCTTTTAAGATGCTGAATTTAAAAAGCTCAATTGAAAAAAAAAACCCCAAACCAACCAACCAACCAAAAAAACCCAACCCCAAACAAACTAAAAAAAACCCCAAAACATACAAAAACCCCAAACCCCATGAAAAACCCCAAACAAACCCAAACCCCACCTTTTTTCAGTTTCAGTTGTTCATCTCGTTAGTTTATTTGGAATATTTTTTTAATGATCTGTAATATTACTACTTGCAAAGCAAGCTAGATAATGCCTGATACTTCAAAAGGAAGCAAAGGGAGGCTTTAAAGGATGGAAGACCATATCCCCTCCAAACTCTCTCTCCCAAAAGTCATTCAGGCCTCATGACTCTGTGAAAGGGCCTTTTATTTTTCCCTGTTTGTCAGCCAACCTCTTTAAAGTGGGAAGTAGTCAAGTTCTGTGGAAGTTAATCTAATCTTTTATTCCACCAAGATTTTAAAGGAGGTTGCGATTCTTTGCAAAGTTTCTGCTTCTATGTTAGTCGTCAGTATATGAGTGCTGTACAGTACACCCAGAAGTAATCTTAAAGGTTGCTTAACTATTTTAGGGTTGCCAGGAACGTAAAGAATGCAACCACGTTGTTACTTTTCTCATTGTGTTACAGGAAAGATATATCGGACCCTCTGGGGTGAATGAACTTAAGTGAGCAACAACAGGCTGTTTTTTGTTTATTTTTTCAAAGCTGTCATGTAATAAAAGTGCAGAAATGGATATGTAACTAACTACAATTTCTTCCTTGTCCTTTTTAATGGCTTGAATTACTGGCTGATCCCTATGTAGTAGTATACAAACTCTTACAAGTTTAAGAGTGATATGTGTGGCATGGATGCTTGAAACTGTTAGGTGAATAAATTTCAAGTCATGTCAAAGCTGTGCATTTGTGAATACATTTCTGGGTAGAAGGTGAAGCATTATAAAAGACTACTGCTCCACCCACACCCACCCCCTGCCCCGAGTGAATGCAGTAAAACCAGAGTTTATATTTGTGCATGTTCTTTATACTCTTTAAACCCCCTTTGTTTTCAGGATACTTGTTGAGTACTGAATGACAGTTACAATCATCTACTTATTTACTATGTACCAACGTTTCTTTTTTTTCTTTTCCCCCATCGTGTTAGGGGAACTTGGGATCAGAGAAGAGGTAAATACCTGCATATGGGAGATGCTGTGTAATGCAGTTTATATTCTGTGCTAATGGTTGTATTCCTTCTGATCTTTGAATAGTCTGTATTTGTTTTTTAAAGTGAATGGCATTTCTTCTCCTAGATGCAGCTGTTTATTGGTAGGTAATCTAAGTACCCTGTGAACTATTAGCAAAAAAATCTGTTTTGTACCTTATATTTCTGCAACTGAAAACTGATAGCTGTGTGTGTATATCTATATCTCTCTCTATATGACAATGCGATTTGTGCTGCAGTGAGGCATCAGTCAGAGTTTGGCCATCTCATGTATGTGTCATAGGTTGTCTCCGAATTGGATACTGGAGAACATGCTGTTGCCATAGCAATGAAAGTCCTTTTGAAGGCAGGATTCTTGGCAGAGCTGTTGCATCTCCTGAAGTGCTGGGTGCATTGATCTGAAAGTACCTCGTCAGTATTAGCACGTAGCTTTAGTTAAAAGAGCGGGAAGTATAGATTTCTTTAAAATACATCATTTTCTTTTTTTTCCCCCACAGCTAATTGTTAGTTGAACCCCCTGTTTGTAAAGCTACATATGGCTTTTTAAAATTTTACCCTGTGAACAGTTCTCATATAACATACTTGGCCTGAATGCACGTATAGATTGAGCTGTAGTAACAGCGAGCTACTGTTCATTGTGAAAGTATTATTGTATGGCTTTCACGGTTTCCTACAGTACTTGTCCCTTTCAGTGCTTGGAAAATGTATTTTTAGAGAGTTTCCTCCATGATTTTGGTTACTGCAAAACATGATGTTTTCTTTTTTTTCTAAGTAAAATGGTTGCCATGCTCCCATATTTGATCCCGTAAATGATTTCTATTACAGAGCCCTAAATGTGACAGTAATGGGCGACAATCGCTTTTGGAGACCTATAGTCCCATATTTTATTTTTTTTTTAAAATACCTTATGTAGGATCGTTTTTTTTTTTAGCAAACACTGCTAGATCTTTGTGTATAAATATTTCATCCTCAGAGTGTGGTTTTGTTACCAAATTAAGAAAAGGCTGTGAATTTCTTGTGTCCCATCAGATTGATACTTTTTGACAAGTGAGGTTTTGTTCCCCAAGATAAAGTGTAAGCGTTCAGAGACCATTTGTATAGCGCTGATACTCTAGGCAGCAGTAACACCCATTTCTACATGTGCTGTGAGGATGGAGTTGATTGTCTCCTGTCTTACGAAAGTTTTGACTTTTCATTTCTATTCCTCATTTTAAAAATAGTTTGATCGTTTTACATAAGGAAAAAATTAATGTGATTACCACTCTGCAGCATATTCTTTCATGTGGACTGGGATTTCCATGTTTAAGTGTTCCTTTAAGGTTTTCATTTTTAAAATTTAAAATTCATGTTAAAAATTTAACATTTTAAGTGTTACTGAAAAAGCCTCTAGAAAAGAATTTTGAAGTTACCTGTATAGCTTGCTCCAGCCTTTGCAGCTTTTTATGTAACATAGTCTTTAGCTTTATCGCTTTCTCTAATATAGTAGGTAGAGATGAGACTTAAACGAACCCTTAATTGTTTTTTTTTTTTCTCCTTCCAAGTGAAATTAAGGAAAAATGAAAGAAAGTAATACTTAAAAAGAACTTTCTGCCTGCTGTGGCAGATGTGTGCGTGTGCGATACTAGCGATCTTTAGTTTGGGTTTTGTTTTTCAATCCCTGCCTGCTTTTGCCCCTTCGTTAGAGTAGGAAAGACATAGCTTCAGGTTGCCTTGGCCTTGGGAAGCATTACTGAGCTGCTGCTCTAAGCAGTTCAGACAGGACTTGGTACTGAGAGTTTCTACGTTTTTGTTCTAACCTGGATAGACAAGTTGTGGTGTAAGTGACCTTGGTGTGGTGACCAGATCCTGTACCAAGGAGAGGTCAGCATTGATAACACTGAGAGCGTGAACCAAAGGAATTAGACTCCGCAAGGTGGCTGCTTGTTGTTGTTTTCCCTTTTTAAGCAAATTTAATGCTGTATCAGCGGACATGTGTACTGAAGCTCTCTAGCTATCCTTGGGAATGAAAACAACAGCAATAACTCAAGCTTCCTCTAACTTTTGCTGGTCTTGAGTCACACATTTGGGGAAAAAAGGTCTTTCACGGCTCCAACAAAAGTTCCATTTATGTGTCCTTTTAGCCTTCGAGTCAATTAATCCAGATTGAGTAGGCACTGTTTTTGGGATTGTGGCAGTTCAATTGAAATACATTGAGATAAGCTCATTGTGTTCAGAATATCTAAGTATGTATTAGTACTGGCCTGATTTCATCAGGCTTAGCAAAGATAGTGTTTAAAATGAGTTTAGTACAAGAAGTTAGGTATTTTATCTTTTGAAATTCTAGTTCTGAATGAATTTTATACTTGGATGACTGATTTTAAAATTAAATGAGCAGCTCATGTAATTCATGTTAACAAGCTTCCGTGTTGAGATATGAAATACTTTTCAATATCCTCTGGTTTTGTTTTCATTTATGCTACTGTTTTATCAGATCTGTTAAATTATAGGGATATGGAATACTGAATTATGAACAAAGTAAAAAATTATCAGTAAGTGGATTTTTTTTTTGTTTTATTGACTTTTTTCATTGAAATTCATACCTAAAAAATTACTAGGAATAGCAAATTCCTAGGAGATACTATTACTCACTTAATACTTAGTGCAGTTATTTTTGTAATTTAAATGAGGTAAAGCAGGCATTAACATCTCCATCAAAAACTTTTGCCAAGATTGTATTGCATCATAAAGGAGAGAAGATAATCTTGAGTTTTAAAGGACATAGCAAAGAGGCAGTTTCTGTTCATACCTTGCTGCACACTTCCTATGTCCCTTTGAAGAGCTGCCTTTTTTCTTTTCTATTTTCCTGTTTCCTCAGCTGTAAAATGTGGGCTAGTGTTCATGTTGTAGATGAGACAGTGTTTTCTGACTTCCTCAGTTCAGGGAAATGGTGGACTTGGAATGGGTTAACAGGAATAACCTAAGCAGAATTAAATTAGGTTGCACGTATTTTCAGTGTTAATATCTACTCCCTCCTTTTGTATATAATTTCTATGTCTCTGTTTAATTCAATCTTTGACTTAGGTTGATAGTGTTTGATTTTTTCAATTCAGTTCTTAATATCTACTGTACAGCTTTTAAAATGTACCTTCTGTTTTTTTTTAAATATGGAAATGCAAATTTCAGTCTAGGACTCATAGCAATCTACAAACTGTTTCAGCATACCTTCACAGATTACATATGCCTCTCACTTCTGTAAATTTTATTTGAATCTAATCCAAACAAGAAAGTGCAGATAAATAATTTGCCTGAATTTCTTCAAGGAAGAAAATTACTAGTCTAAAAAGGCTTCCTGATAAGTAAACAGAAAACAGCCCTGTCCATAGCTATCCTTTGTATTTAATGGATTAAATTCACTTTGACAGCTGGATATATGTACCAGTGTCTAGCCTATGGCCATGATCTAATAATCATGGATATGGTAACAAGTCGTCGAAAAAGATTCAGTAATCAAGTGGTTTTTTTGACAAAACCTACTCTGACTGAAACAAGAAACAAGGCTGTGTTAAATGTGACTGCATTTGCTACTGTGCCTGTATTCTGAATACTTAATAAATACCCTTTGGTATGTTGTAGACAGAACCTATGCTTTAACAGAGATGGAAAAGGTAATTGTGCTGCAACAGCATGTGTTTAAAAGTTATGAAACAAATTTGATCTAACCTAATGATCATGAAGAACTTGGTTTCAATACATTAATTTCTCCTTCCCCTGCAGTGCTTTTCAACTTGTTTTCTTCTGTCATAAAAATAGTTGTATACCATTAAATAGGGCCTTTTGTGAAACACACAATTCTTGTATCATAATTCTGGTATGCAAGGGGAAGTTTAAGAAGTGCTGGTGAGTAAATACATGTCAAAGGGGAAGACTTCAAGCACTACAGATTATTTTGAAAACAAATGCTTTACATACTAACAGTGTGCTTTGGTCTCAGTTACCTTTGACTAGTAAAAACCTATGTTGTATCTAAATGTCCTTTAAGAGAAAAACGATGCCTTGGCTCTCCAGCAATTCTTTGTAATGAAAATTGAACTAGTGTATTCTGCCAAACTAGCACATTATGACTGTGGTTTTGTATTTGGTTCTAGCTGTTGGGAAACAAAGCTGCTTTACGTTCCATAAACCTCAGTAAAATCAACCAGGTTTGGACAAAAACAAGTGTTCCAAAACTTGTAACTTTGTTTCCTCTTACTTTAAATAGAATTTCTGATATAGCTGGCAGGATCAATGTTTTAGAAAACACTGAAGGGGGAGAGAGTGCAAACCAATTTAAGGAATTAAACGTTGCTTTAAGGCGGCGAATGTTCACCCCAATTTATGGGTTACATTTCAGCAACTTCTGAATGGGATACTTGTTGTGAGTCTCCCCCCCCCCCCCCCCCCAAATTATCTACAAGTGATTTGAGGTACCTCTTCTTAAGCTTCACAGCAGCTTTTAAGAGAAGTAGGATGTTTGCACTGAAGCTAGTATTTGGGGAGACCCAGAAAGCTGGGGAAATCGGGTACAAATGTCTTCCAGGGGAGCTCAGGTTGATCCTGTTGAAACTGTTACTGTGAGAAGTTAATTTGCTTTTTCCATGTATCTAATGTGCAAGAAACTTTAGGGATTCTTACCACTTGGTGTTGTTTATGTGCAAGGCATATGTTTGATCCTTGTTTTGTTATTGTAGATAGATGCCTTCTCCGACTTGTTCTTGAAGACTGTTTGTCTGAGTTAAGTGGTAATGAAACAGAATATGAAAGCAACTTTCATATTTATTTTGGCAGGATCGTGTTATACAAAAACTCAGAACAAAGCTTAAGAGCATCAACATTTATAAAGACTAGTGTTCAACTTTGAAGCTGGGAAATAAAAAACCTATACTACTCTGCCCTTGGCATTCTTCATGCAGATGGCCACGTCCACTACCAGTGCTCTGTTACTGGTTTTGGTAGCTAGGGGTGTCTTTGTCCTGGCCTTGAGGTGGAATACATCTCAATTTCTGAAATTATTTTTTTTTTGTGTGTGAACTTAGTTCTCAATTCCACGAAAAAATAAAAGATGAGCTATTAAAGAATATTTTCTTTTTTTTGTAACAGTTTGTTAGTGGTGCTGCTTCTAGTAGTAACTATTAATGTCACAATTAAAACTTTCTTAATAGTATTGCCATTGGGTAGCAAGACAACCAGTAAAGCTAACTTCTTTTGCACAGGGTAGATTTGAATTTGGATGTTCAGCTGATTTGTAACAATTTTTTAAAATTATTTGGTCATTTGCATTGTCCTAGGCTTGACTTAATCTGTGTCATTAATATAGTTAACTGTTTCTAGATGCATGTGATTCTTCCAGGTGTTTGTATAATGTGAACCAAATGAATGCTGTGTTTGGTGTTGTGTTTTTTACTTTCAGTTAATCTTTCTAAAATGTCTTGGTGGGCAAAATGCTAAGGAACAATTCTGTAACTTTCTTTTTTATTTCTGTTCCTGGTGCTGTGATATTTTTGATACAGTGGTGTCCTGCAGAAGTGGTTTTTGTGTGTGTGTATACAACAAAAGAGTACGTGATATGTGAAGTAGTTTTAAGAATAGCGGCTGTGTTCTGAAATATATTTTGATTCACTTTGTGTGTTCTTCCAGAATGCCTCAAATGAAGATTGCCATAATCATCTTTGAGCAGTTTCAAATCCTTTTTAAAAAATCACTTTTCTTTCAAGTTTCTTTTTAAATGTATATTTCTGGAGATGTACAACTGAAAATATAATTGGGAGGCACAGTAGTGTCTGCAGTCACCCCTGAACCAGTGACAGATCTAGTGTTTTGAGACTTTGCATTCTCATGGGGCTAGGAATAGACTTAAATATATTTTCAGCCTGCTTTTTCCTATGAACCCTCATGACTGACTTTAAATGCAGACAGATTAAAAAAAAAATAATTGTTTCCAGCCCTTTCGGAAATTATATTTGAAATACACACACAACATGTAGATCTAATTGGCATGCATCCAGATTTATACTGTTAAGAAGAAATAATAATATCATTATCAGGAAGTTTGTTAAACTTCTTCAGATAAAATTTAACAAGATGGGGAATGACTTCATTTCTCAGAAGTCTGATTTTTTTTTTTTTTTTTTTTAAATCCTGGGCACCTTTTGGTATCTGTCGTGTGAGGACTGTGCCTTTTTTGTTTTCCTTTTTTTTTTTTTTTTAAAAAAAAAAAAAGCTTACAATGTAAAGAATGCTTACACTTGTGAAAAACCATGTTGTGTTCTGTAACAGTAGTAGTAAGGAACAAACTGGAAGTGGAAAAGGACTAAGGGTATCTGGTGTCCTGCTTCTGTCAGCACTGAAATACCGGCTGCCTTTCCCCCCTGATCCTGCTCTATCATGGTATGCAAATGGGCTGAGGCTGTGATGCAGGTTGCCAGAATCTCTAATTCTGGTATAATCTCATTTCTCATGGAAAGGAATCTGTCTTTTTCCTTTATCTAAAATATTTTTAGTCTCTTTGTGTTTTGATTTTTATCTCTAAACACCTGTGGAGTTTCAGTAAGCATTTGATAATTCAGTGAAATCTGTTAATTTTTGTCAGCTTTGTCACTTTTTGAAGTTCTGCCCAGTAATCTAGTGTTAGTATTCTGTTTCTACATACATTTATTCCAATTTATCACAGCTTCTTAGAAGACCTTATCTTTCTTAATAACCTTGGAACCTTGGTTTTTTCTTCCTGGTCACTTCTACTTTGGTGGTCGTCTGCCATTATTCTTAAGCACCTTTTTGCATTCTGTATTTTTGAACATTTTTTTCCTGACAGTAAATGAATTGATAGAATATGTCCAGTTAGTATTTCCTTTGTTTGTTCTCTTGTAATTTAGATTAATTTACATCTTTTGCTGAACTGAGATATGTGTAACTGTAGACCAGCGAATATATCGGTGATATTACCTGTATGGTTAAAAGTCAAGCACATATTTATGTGCCTGGTTTAGTTGGGGGGGTTCATTTGAATCATGTATAGACTGCAAAAGAGGTATTGATGTTGTAGAGCTCTTACAAGACTTAAGGATTTTGTACCTAATATAACACACTTCAAGCAGTGGCATTACCTTTGTAGGACAGGATATACTGTTGGAATTTGGTTTAGGGTCTGGATTAATAATGCCATACTATGTCTGTATTGAAGCCATTTGCATGCCGGCAGTTTCTACTCTTCTCGTTACATATTTCGTATCTAAATCCACATGGTCTCAACCGTTTTCGGGGCTATTGCTGTGTATCCTCATTATCTCTGTGCTGGAGCTTTTTCCTTTGAGGGAAGGTAACCGTGTGGATTTCTGTAAAGGGTGTCAGCGAACAGAAGGTATTGGCATAATGGCTCCACTTGTGCAAATAATGTTCTGTTGCTGTCCCACAGTGAACAAGCCTTCGCCTAAGTGGCCTGTCTGGTTTTCTTCCTGCCTGTGACTGATAGGAGTCAGGCTGGCTGGAAGCCACTTGCTTATACAGCTAGTGCTGCACATGTGGTGGGGCTCGGTCGTGGTTTACTTGCTGCAGTGAACAAATCGGTGCTGCTCCTACTATCAGCCTGGTTTTGATAGCACAAGGAGGCAGCTGGGAGGGAAAGAGCTCAATTGGGATGTTAAGGGGTTTTGGGGTGTGGAAATGTATGTTCAGAAACTGTCATCTGTCCATCCATTACTCTGTTTTAATAGCTTGGGGCGATGCCGGTTATTTGGAAGTTGTTGCCTCTGACCTTCGTGTTGGTTCAGGAGTCATTCACTCTCTTACAAGAGATTGTAAGATTATTTGTAGGGAAGTAGAAGTCCAAAAGAGGTGTGCTTTTGTAGCCTGCAAATTGTTCTTTGTTGCTTTTTGGGCATTCCCTGATACTGGAAGTGCCTTGCCAGGTGCCTGGGTAGGCAGCAGTGTGCAAGGAGAGGTGGCTCTGTCCTTAAAGTACGCTCTTCTCAGTATGCCTCTAACGTACTGTTTCATGTTGGACTTGTCTTAATATGACTCTTCAAGTGTTCCTGTGCTGGATATATCACATTTTGGCCTTTTTGTCTTTGGCCTTTCTATTATGACTTTCTGTTCGGGGATTTTGATGACTTCTCCTAGCATTTCCCTTTAATGCCCCTTAGCATTGGAGTTAGTGAAAGTCCTAGGAAGGTTTTTGTGCTCATTTGTTTCAAATAAAATTTAATAATAATATTGCACGTCCTTAAAAAATATTTTCTGTAACATGGGGCTGGGAATGGAAAACTTTTAAAAGTAAACATCATGGTAACAGGGTGTACTGCAGTGAAGGAAGTGCCTTGGTACGCTTAGTTATTGCGAAGCAGAAACTTGCTGAATGTGCCCACATTCTATGAATGTGACTTCCCTTTTCTGTTGCTAGCGCTGACCGTGAAGGCGCTTAAATGTAGTAAGTTGCTGCATATTGTTCAGTAACAACACCCCCCCCCCCCCCCCCCCCCCCCCTTTTTCCTTACGCAGCTTCTGATGTAGCTGTGTGTGCCTGGAGGGCTAGTGAGATCTGCGCTCTTCAGGAGTGATAAGTTGATGAAGAAGTCGGCCCTTTGGTTTGATATCGTGGTGTGTAACAAGTTGCTAGTGTTTCAGGAAAGATATCCTCTCTCAGAAAGGAGCTGTGCTTAAAAACCCGCTTTTATTATGCGTAGAAATGGACACCTGGCTATAGGTTTATAATCTACTCCGAGGCCTGCATGTCTTTTGATTTCAAATTAAAATAATGAATATATTTTTTTCTCAACTTAATTTTCCTTTTAATTTAACAAACAGAAAAAAACCTTTTAGGCACTTCAGTTTATAGAAGAGATTTTTTTTAATTTTTATTTTTAGGAGATGGCGACAAGAATGGGTGAATAGCTTGTGTAAGAGTATCCTTAATTTAGATCTTCCTCCTCGGCAGCACACTATATGCATTGTGCATGCACAATGATCTCCTGGTAACTCTTATAAATAAAGTGGAATTTTTATGTGTATCTATGGTTTGAGATATCATTTAGAGAAATAAAGACCTCAACTGGTGTTGACTTAATTGAAGTTTTGATTAGACTCACAACTAGGTGTTAAGTCAAATGATGATGTCTTCTATGTTTTAGCTTTTTAAATATTTTTTCTTTTGTTTTCCCTAAGCCTAGGGACGATTCATGCTGACACATTAAGGAACACAGTACTTATTGTATGTTGAAGCACAGTGGTACAATTATTTTAATGTAAATTTAGCTACTGAATTGAAGGAACAGTAATAAGATAAAAGTAAGTAGGATGCTGGTGAAACAGTCTATATGTTGGTTTTTGTTGCTGACAAATCTGTTTTGGAAAATCGGTGTCATTACTAGTCTAGATTATCTTCTGTAGGATTGTTTTCTGGAGTGATGCAGATGAGGATATAAAAATAGCTGTGTATACATGTGGTGGCCATGGGGTGAGACGTGCTCAAAATTGCAAAGGTGAGGAAACAAAACCAAATTTGCCTGATACTTATTGTTTCACTGTAGTACTTACTGCTGTGTACTGGTGGAGGGCATGTGTGATTGGAGTGCAGGGGTGTTGGGTTTTGATTTCCCCCCTCTTTTTACTGCCATTACTTAATATGGATTAATAGTTACAGTTTCTGGCGTTTTAGTCTGCCAGTTTGCTTTTCCTGTGAAAAAGCATGAGAATATCCCTCTTATGAAAAAGATCATAGTATCTTTTTTCATTGCATTTGAGGAAAACAAACTGTTTTGTACTGAGTTAAATTATGCATATATTATTTCTGATTTCTTTATTTGACATGTGGCTTAAATTTTCCAGCCATGTGCTATTACACTGTAAATATGCTGTCATTTTGAGAAGTGAGATTTGTAGGAAAGAATAATATTCTTCATTAGGTAAACTCAGTATTATCTGCATTAACTGTTACATAGATCATGGAAACTAGAACGCTACTACCCTAAAACGAGTCCCTTGACCATGGCTGTTTTATAATCGGTGTAAAATTTTCAACTACGTCAAAAATACACCATTCTATTGGCGTTTCAGGTACTAAGCTTTGTCACAATACCTTCATTATGAGCTTAGGTTGGTCTTCCGGAACGTATATAGTCATCAGGCTTTACATTTCATTTATAGAAAATGCTTATGAGCACCTTTTAATGTACTCTAATCTTATTAAGCCAAGTTGCTGGTGTTTTGCATTACGTTTGTTCTTTGTATCCCTTCATGCTGAAGGATATAGTTGAGCATAAATAGTCTTGACTATTGATTTAAAAAAAAAAAAGACAGCTTTATAAGTACTTCAGTGTGTAAGGGTAATACATTTGGCTGTGTACAAATAGTAGTGCTCTACTATGTATTTACTATGTATTTAGTTCTTTGGCATCTGACACTAAGTTCAAAAGTACTTTTAATTCAAAAGTAAATATTTTGGGGAATACTTCATTTCCATCTAAAAATGTTTTAAAGGGTAATAGCAATGTCTGGTTTTTCAGAGGTACAAAGTAGTTTGATGGTGATTTTTGTTAGAATGCTTTTCACATACATCTTTGAGACTTTTCTGTAAATCCTTCTTTAACAGTTCTTGACATCGCTACCTCAAGGGGTTGAGCCAGCATGTGCAGTCTCAAGCGAGCAGACCCAAGTTTGAATCCCAGACTGCTCGCTCGAGGAGGCATTTTGCTCAAATCCTTAGGGGAACGTTGACCTTGTCTTTCTCAAAAAAAGTGGCACCTGCTGGCTAACCAGGAGGGGCTCTGAGGGAATTGGGTAGAGGGTACTTTGGTCTTGGTAGGCTATGGCACGAAACTTGGGGTTGTGAGGGCTCAAGAAGTGGATGGATAGAAAAAAAAAAAAAAAAAGGGAAATTAATATCCTTAGCAGAGAAGCATTGTATTGATCCATACCTGATGCTCTTTATTTGGGTCTTGGCACTCAGTGTGATTTTCCTTGGTGTTCCCTGTTTCTCATTTCTCTGGATTGTGCCGCAGAACATTTGTACCACTTGTGTGTGCAAGTAGTGCCTCAAATAGGTGATGTTAATTAAAACAAAACAATGTCTACTGGATTATTTTGAAGTAAATAATTACTTTCTTATAGAACAGCCTAATGTGGAGGGATCTCAGCAGTTCTTGAAGTTCTTAGTTTTTAGTTGGGTAGAATGAAAATAGATCAAGGAAAAACTGATTTTTATTTGCAAGGTCAGTATATAAAATGCTATTCACAGCTTTCTATCTCATTTTGTAGTTTTATGGTCTGTGTGTTTAATGAAAAGTAATATATTTGGTAGGGAGCAATGAGATTTCATGCTGTTATTTCCAGAAGATTGCTAATACAATAGAAAACTAATGTTGTTTTTTTTTTTTTGTTAGATTTACATAGACTTAATCACAGCTATTGTGCAGTTTTGAGCCAAGGATTTTGAGCACAGGATTGTGTTTAAGTGGAGTTTCTTTCTCGTCATCCCTTCATTAAAAAAAAATAAAATTAAATCTTCGTATGCAAGAAAGCAGGTTGTATAGAAAGGAAAGGAAATACAATTTGTATTATATGCAGGTCCAAATCAGCATTTTTTAACATAAAGCTATTGAGTTATTGAGTGTTAAATTCTGGACTGCATTTAGTAGGGTAAATTGCTTATAATTCTGGAAGCACTGATCCTGATAAGAAAGGGTGATAATTAGTTTCTAATATGGACAGAATTGCTGTTATTAGCTGTGCTCCACATGTTTGCTTCCCCTGTGGCATTCCTTGGGGTGCAGCAGATGGATGAACAAGGGGCAGAGGTAATGTGTGCCATGATCGGCTGCTGTTTTCCCCCAGGGATACTTCCAGAATGCTGATCTCTTCTTTTTTTTTTTTTTTTTCTTCTTTTTTTCTTTCTCTTTTCTTTTTCAGCAGCTTTGCTGAGATGTATCAGAATTAATTTATGGTATTATTCTTTTATAATCCATTAATCCAACCATTTAATGTCAACATGTTAACCTCTTAAAAAAGGATGGGCTGTTGCATATGTGCTGGTATCTTACATCTTAAAAAGTCAGTATCATGCTTAAACACTTTTCTGTGTTCTTTGAGGCTGTGGCATTAATAGTCTGATGTTGCTTGTTACTGTTATCTGATCTTTTGTAACATGACCAACTGCTTTTAAGTTGGAAAATGGATATTATTATGGCACCTGGATGATAAAATGGAGCCTGCTGTTGAAAAGAATTGTCCTTTTTCTTTAAACCTACCCAGGTAGTATCTGTTCTAACTTTCCTTTGTTTCTGCTTTTGATTAAAATGTAGGCAGAGGTGGTATGTGAGTTGTTTTGGGATTTTTGATGTTGGTGGCTTTTTTTTTTAAGTCTAGTGTGTTCCAGGTAGTAATGTAGATCACCTTCCCTGTTTGCTATCCAAAGTAGTCGTCTCACTTCGGTAAGAGCAAGAAGAGGCTGACTTCCCTGTGCTTCAGCTAGGAGGAAGCCCAGGTTGATGCAGCAGCTCTCACCTGGTGGCATGGCTGAAGGCTCCGTGTGGAGGAAGCCCTGTCTGCTGGAAGGTCTTTGTGGGCCACCTGCCTGTATGCTCAGAGGCAGGGGTGTTCAGTTGGGAGGTGATGGGGGAGTGCTTGCTGCGGGGAGTGGGAGGAGACAGGAGTAGGGGGCTGTTTGCACATGTGTGTGCACATAAGTTGATTATTAGAAAATATTTTCTTTGGTGCTTTTCAAATGTTTTCATTTTGTTTCTGTCTTTTATTTTTCCTTGTTTTTTACTTTTTGTATTCTCCCTCCCAAACCATCTCATTCCCAGAGTCCCTAGAACTTCTCTTGCTTTTTTTTTGTAAGCCATCACTTTTTTTCTGCCTCCTTTTATTCTCATTCTTATTCCAGCAGTCATTAGTAAAAATGGACGTTTTCTGTGTTTGAATCTAACTGGGACCTTTTTTAATAAGAAAAAAACATCTGGTCAAGTCATTCTTACCTTTTCCCATCTTTACTTCCAAGGACAGATGTAATAGATGTGAAAGAGAACTGTTAATATATTGATTAAAAATGTTTTCCATGCAAATGCTGCCTGTAATATTTAAGATCGTACTACAACAATACAGATATGACACAGTTCCTAGTTTGCAGGTAAACCTATATCTCTCAATATAGTCAAGACTGATCTTTACTGACGGTGGTTTTACATACTTTATCAAGTAGATCTTTTCCAATACATATGCTATGGTATCATATAAAAAGCAATTATAGCATCAGTGTACACATCCATTCACAATAAACAAGTCCATGTAAAAAAATCCATATACAGGCATATAATGGCTTAGTCCTTTAAAATAAAGCTCTTTGTGGAGATCTCCTAGCACGTCTGTCTGTATCAGTCAAAGGGGACAGGTTTTAAACGGCTTTTTCGGACTGGGCTGCAGTTGGTTAGGGAGTTTCTGTCTCGGGCTGTCTGTCATTTGCCAGTGTAGGGAGGTTTCCATCTTCATCAAGGAACCATAGGGGCTGTTGGTGTTCACTGTTGTAGGTATTATTTTGGGGAAGATAGTAATTCTTATTTGCTATTAAATAGTGCTTGTGGTTTAGGCTTTTCAGGCAGCTGAGTTAAATGGTTGCCTCTGAGAAGAAAATTCTGGCCTTTATGACTTAAATGTGAACTTGTGGAGCAGGTTATAACTTCTTTACCTCTTGGAGTGCATAATGTGTAGTGGTTTGGGGCACTGAGATCTGTCTGTAGAGTACTGTGGTTCTGCCTAGTGGTCTTGGTATGCATGGAAAGCTGTCAATCTCGCCTAGATTTCAGATTGTTTTGAAATGGACTGTGGAACTGACTGTTTTGCTGATTTATTTCTGCCCCTAATAGCTGTTTTGTAAAATAAGAAAAACTACATTTCCTACCAATCTGAAATGTAATAGTAAAAAAAAAAAAGTGGGATTTTAGACTCTCTGAATTGTCACATAGAGTAAAAGCCAAGCCACTGCTGGTAGTGTTACCGTTCTGGCAACTGGTTGTGTATGTGCTAGTGCTGTAGAAAATTGGAAAGTGAAGAGAGCAGAAGCATGTAAAAAAAAAAAAAAAAGTGTTAGATGAAACTGCAAGTAATTGGTCCTGTATTAAATAAAGTGGAATAACTGATTAAATAAAATGGAAGTCTACATATTAAAAACAGTCCTGGTTTGGGATTTTGTAACTTTTAAATGAAGGTAGGAATCTTCATCACATTTGTTTCCATCTGAATAGATAGGGTAGTAACGGCTTAGTACATGTGAAGGAAACTGCAGTTCATGTGAGAAGTTTACCAGGTAAGAGAGAGTAAAATAGATGGTGTGATGTCAGGCTGTAGCATATGAAAGCAGTTGAACTTCATATGTTTAATGAAATGTAAACCCCTTCTAGTATCTAATGATTCTTCCATAAATCTTTATTGAAATTCTGGCCAGAATTTTGTTCAGAGTGCCTTAAATATACATGTCAAATACCTAAACTGAGCTCATGATTGATATTTACCTGGCTAAATTTGAATTTCACTGTGATTGCCAGACATGTGGTCACTTACACAGTTGATAGGGGAGAAGAGATTAATGGCAGTGGATCGACCCGACCCAATGGTGGCTGCATCATTAAGCTTGGGGGGGAACCCCAAATCCAAAAATGCCATAATGAATGGTGGCAGTAAATGCCCTCTAAGAAACTGCTTCCAGAGAAAGTGACTGTCCTTACATACCTTGGATTTTATTTATTTATTTATTTTTTAGTTTTCCTTTCTGACACAGGCAGTAGAGAATATAAAATACAGTTGAGAAAATGTTTAGGCTTGTGGAACAACTGTAACTGAGGACACTTAACCTGTAATAATGAAGGGTAGTGTTCAGTAGGGACAATTAATGAGTTTGCATCTTTGGCAGAATCTTTAGTACTATTGTTTTAAATTAAACAATTTCTGGAATAAGTTTCAAATTCCTGTAAGTATGAGTCATCACAGAGACAAATAGGTCAAACCTGAAGTAAAAACAAAGTTGTACTTTCTGTGTGGTTCCTTTTAAAAGTTTGGATGTTGGTGTCTGGTATCTAATGTTGGATGAATAGCTCTCTTCTGTTTTATCTCCCTTATTCTTACAGTCCTTCAACATTCTACCGTAGTATTTCATGTGTATATATGTATCATAACAAATCATTCAGTAGAACATTTGCAATATTGTGTTTAATTAAATGCTAACATGCTGCTGTAGCAGATCATGAAAATTTACGTTTCTGTTTTGTATTCCTAAATTAATGGACAGCTTTATCTGGACAATCATTTTATGAACGCTTACTTTGCTGATTCTGTTGCCCATATGCTAACATATGGAGAGAATAATTCTAAAGAAATATTGCACTTTTCTGGAATGTCTGCCTCCTGCATTCTCAAATTGCTCATTAGAGAAGAGCAGTCCTGTTGTAGTTTTTTTTTTTTTCCTCCTTTTATTTTTCCTTTTTTAATTTTTCCTTTTTTAAAGGGTCTCTCTTTTTTCTTTAAAAAAGTATACTAAAATCTTCTGACTTTTGGTGACGGAGCTAGTTTCTGACAACTTCTGTTGTGGTTAAATTGCTTCTCCTGAAACTGACTTTTTACTAAGTCAGAAGAAACGCTGTTTGCAGTGATGCAGGGATTGATTTCTCCAGTGAGGGATTTTGGCAGTGTGCCACATAGTAATGTTTGATTTCAAAAAGTCTACAGATACTAGGTAGTGTGGGTATTTGTTTTAATTTTTTCCATCTTCAGCTTTGACCTGCATCTTAAGAAACTTTGCTGAAATGGTGAGAGGCCGTCTTGTAAGAAAGAGGAAGGATACTTCTGTATTACAGCTCAACCATTTGAAACAATTTCAAAGATTCTGGGTCATCTTTCCAATTAGTGAACTTTCTCCAGCTCTAGATCAAATTGTTTTCACTTGTAACTCCTTTCAGATGGTTTTTGTTTACAACTGAGTCAGAAAAGCTTTTGCTGAGTTCTTCATATGCATTAGGGAATTCGAGAGAAGATAACCTCATAGAAAATTTTGTTATTGGGAAGAGAGTGGACTTTTCTAGAAAAGGATACACCATCAATTTGAAGAGGTTTCTGCAAAATTTACCTTTTTATATCAATATAAAGCGGCTTAACTTCTGTAAAGAAGCTACTTGGTTAGATTCGCTCTTTTGAAGTGCTAAAACAGACATAGCGTTAGAAGTTTATTGTTGGAACTTTGTTGGAATCCACAGTATGCTTGGAGAAATTAGTGACTTTAAGATGAATGTCCATGGTTAACTTTGCATGTTTGTCACCAGAGACATCAAATTTGCTGAAACAGTTTGGCTCATATTTTAAAATATTTTTGCAGTGTAATTGCAATAGCAAAATACCACCCTCTGCAGTTTTAAAGTGACTTGTGAATTTTAGGTTGTGGTTTTTTTCTTTCCAGTTTTAACCTGGATTTTTGAACTGAAATGATTAAAGGAAGTAGTGATTTATTTGGGTAATAGTTTTTACATATATATATATCTTATACACATATATATACTTATTTATTTCTGGACTATGGAACCATTTAAGACTTTTATATTATTTTATGTTTTTTCTTGTCTGCTTTTGCTACCACGTGTTACAGATGTGGTTATGCAGTGGGAATCTGTTGACAAGGAAATTGTACCTTCTGTCTGAGGTTTGCGGTGTTTCTAGCACAGTGATTTCAAGTATTTTTTGGTTGAAGACTTAGAGAAGACATCCTTTATGAGACAGGATTTCAAGTAAGTTTTTTAATAAATGCTAATCCACTTAAGGCTCTCAGTAATGTCAGAGTACCTCAGTGCCTCCTAAAATTAGGTGATACTGAAGCTGTAGGGAGACAGTGTCTGTCACTGCCTACAGCGGTTCTGGCAGTAATAGTGAAATATCATGTTTGCCAGCTGTAACTGTTCTTAAAAAAAAAAAAAAAATAGTTTTTTTCCAAACTGCAGCTGACGATTCACAGTAGTGTGTAGCCTGGCACAAGACTGAGGATGCTGCAGTTACTGGTACTACTGATGATGGTAGTCAGCAAAAAAGTTCTGCTCTGAAGTTGTTGTTCTGTTATTTGATTGCTTCACTGTAAATCTGGACAGTGTGGGATATTTAATATTCTGATCACGCACTCAAGTAATTCCTTCACACTCTGGCTGCTTAAATAGGCTGAAGAGTGCAGAGCTCCTTGATGCAGGGAGTTGTGCTGATGGGATTTCTCAAAGGTCGTGTTATTCAAATAACTTTTTGCGTGCTTTGTCTGCGTAGTTGGATTAATGTGAGTGTTCTGGATCGGTAGATGGATTCCTTGTTTCTAATGCAAAAAATTTCAAATGGCCAACACTATGGCTTGGCAGAAGCAGATTCCTAAACAAATGTTTTGTCAGATCAACCCCGTTGACCATTGCTGCTAGCCTCTGTCACATAAGTGATTGTCTGGAGACAGAATTGTTTGTAAAACTGACAGCCAGATCCAAATACAGTAACTGGATGTGTATTGAAAAGGATGGAAACTTGGAGAACCTTGAAAAAAAATATTTCCCAAAGGGAGGGATTGGTAATCAGGAAAGAAATAATCATCTGTACCATGTCCTAAAGACCAGATACAATGGTAAACAAACATATGAGAATGAGGTTAAAGTACTTAAAAAAACTCCAGTGAGGCAGCGCTCCAGGGTGAAGCACAGTTTTGTTTAAATCTCCTCTGCTCATGTTGACCCATTTCAGAGCAAAAATGTGGTTTCTGTGTCCCACTTGCTAAGTAGATATGGTAACTTTCTCCTGCCTCACTGTTCTGATGCCTAACAGACTATTTTTTGAAAACTCTTTTGAATTCCAAAACAAAGTTTTGTAGATGAATTGGGCATTGATGTTATTGCAGGAGTCTCATTAGATTTTTTTTTCCAAATTTTTTTTTTTTTTTTTTTTTTGTGGAGAAGACTGTTTCTTAACTTAAATTGCTTCCCTCTTCTTCATGCAAGGAGTAACTGCATTGGAAATGCGTGGGTCAACATGGAAGAATTACATGTAACCAAAAGAAATAAATCAGAGGTTTCATGTAGCAGGTGTTTTCCACGCTAGCTTCCTGCTGATATCAATAGAAAGTTCTGATTAAACCCAATATATTGCCTGGTGTGTGTCTTACACTTGCAGAGAAAAGGTGCAATGGCTGGAATTCTCATGACCCTTTTCACCTTATAGCATATTAATAATACATGTATTCTTTTATATCTAACTAAGTTTTATGATCTAGTCAAAGAGATTTTAATTGTTGTACAATATGTATTTTAAATTTTTGAACTGTCTGAACATGCAATTCGTAGCCTTCCAGAAAGACCTCTTACTTCAGTGTATACATCTTGCGATAGGAGTTGAGCAAAACTCTGTGGTCTGAAAAGTAATTTTACCACTTGATTTAATATGGAAAACTTTGTATGTAATTGTGTGGAAGTAGACCTGCCACCTATGTATTTGTTTTTCTAAGCAACTGTCTATAGAATTTCTTGACATTAAATTCATCAACCAGTTAATCACAGTAGTGGATCTTTTCTGCCATAGGAAGCTGGTTTTATTCAAGTATTACTTCTGTGATGAAGCAAGCCAGGAAATTGCTTGTTTTCATCTGCTTCCACACTGTATTAATCAGAGCAAAATTATTCCTGTGCTATTTGCCTGGTGGAAAAGGACCTGGGGGTGCTGGCTGAAAGTGACCTGGCAGGGTGCCCAGGTGGCCAAGGTGGCCAATGGCATCCTGGCTTGTGTTGGAAACAGTGTGGCCAGCAGGCCAGAGCAGTGACTGTCCCCCTGCGCTTGGCACTGCTGAGGCTGCACCTCACATAGAGTGTTTGATTTTGGGCCTCTCACTCAGAGAGGGATGTAGAGGTGCTGGAGCGTGTCCAGAGCTGGGCAGGGGCTGGGGAAGGGGCTGGGGCACAAGTCCCATGGGGAGTGGCTGGGGGGGCTGGGGGGGTTCAGCCTGGAGAGGAGGGGGCTCAGGGGGGGACCTTATCGCTCCCTACAGCTGCTGCAAGGGGCTGCAGCGAGGGGGGGTCGGTCTCTTCCCCCAGGAAACCAGCAACAGGACAAGAGGAACCGGCCTCAGCTTGCACCAGGGTAGGTTTAGGTTGGATATTAGGAAAAATGTCTTCGCTGGAAGGGTGGTCAGGCACTGGCACAGGCTGCCCAGGGGTGAGGTGGAGTCACCATCCCTGGGGGTATTTAGAAGATGGTAGATGCGGTTCTCAGGGACATGGTTTAGTGGCGGGCTTGGCAGTGCTGGGTTATTGGTTGGACTTGATGATCTCAAAGGTCTTTCCCAACCTAAATGATTCTATGAGTCTGTTTGTCAGAAGGACAGAGAAGAATACATGTGTATAGATGCATTATATCATTATTGTTCCACACACCTAGTATGACATTCCTCCTAAACAGAGAATTTACATCTTTTGCTTCATTTTTGCTGATACACTTTTAGAATACTGACCTCTACAGGTGGCTCATTCTTCCTCTTCAGGCTGTTGGTGGCCTTGAATTAGTTCTATTGTATTTGAAAAGTAAACAAATCCTGTGGAGAGATTTCCCCTTTCCAATGAGGCTGAGAACACCAAGGGACAAAAAAAGCTAGTAAAAACCTAGCTTAGAGCAGTTAGTTCTTATTTCTTCCCCCATCTCTCATCGACAGCACGTTACCTCCCACCCCTCGTGACTTTTTGATGCTATAACCATATTTGCAATCACTAAGTTCAGACAGAACATTAAACTTACATGTATTCCGTAATTTAAGAGTGTTCATGAAGTTGATATCTAGACTTGTTCTAAATAATATTTTTATGTACTGTCTGGGGAAACATGATGTATCATAGGGTTTTAGTTGACTCTCAAACTTCTGTAGGTTATTCATCCTTTTGTTATTTTGGTATCCTTGGTGATTTGAGGTTAAAGTACTTTTGCCTGTGCTTTGAGTTGCTTGATGTGATTTAGATTCAGGTTGGAGCTCTTAGCTGCTGTTAACAAGGTGCTGTGATTGAGCTAATCAGCCCGGCTATGAGATGGCTGTGGTCTGGAGGCTTTACAGCCTGAAGATTGCTGCAGTTACAGACTTCTAATTTTGGAGCTGTTTTTAAAAATGGCTTTGCGCGGATTTTCTTGTGTAAGAGATGGCATGCACGTAATAATGCCACAGTTGTAATTGTCAGGTTTTTTCTTACACCAAACATCTAGTCTGATAGACCTGTTTGAAACGCAGAAGTTCCCTTCTATAAATTTTATATCTTCTGTTCAACAGAAAATGTATTATTATTATTTAACAAAATCTTGTAAACCTTGTGTTAGAATGAGGGATGTGGGTATGAAGGAGATGTAATTGACTTTTAAGAGAAAAATCGTTAAGTAGAATACTAGATCAATACAGGCACCACATCAGATCCTTCTATTACTTGTCTGTAACTAGCATTACAGATGGTATTACTCTGGCTTTAGTAGAGTGCAGGGAGTATAGAATTCTGGCTTCAAATGTACTTCATTCTTAATGGAAAGTAAGATGAAGTGGCTTAGCTTAATCTGTATTTTTAGAATCTTTTCTAAACTACTAAACTCTGGCTTTACAACGCAAGAGTTAAGAACCTATATTCAATTGATATTCTGTACAGATAGGGTGTATTAGATTTTTAAGACTTCTTAAAAACCTAATTAGTCCTGAGATAACTTAGAGGCTTCACAGATCTTAACAGGTCCCACTGTGTATGAAGTTTTTGTACAGGCTGAACTTTTTAAAATAAAAGCAGATATAGATTGTTTCTCCATGCATTTTTTTGTCTGTTATCCTGTCTTTCTTTTAGTGTAATATTGCACAGTATTTTGGTTTTAGTTTTCTCTTGTTTCTCCCATAATAGATTCAGCATTAAGATAATGATATACTCTGAGTCCATTAGAAAATTGAAAACTAGGCTGAAGAGATCTTAGCTGAAGTGTATATACATTGTTATGGTTTCTTGATAATTGGTTAAGAATGTATATCTTACTCAAGGCAAGTTATGCCCCTGATGTTTAAAAAAAAACAACAGTGAACTTGAAAATGTAAAAGGAAGTGGCTTCAGCCTTATTTCTTGCTTTTTTAAAAATGAAAATCCAAGCAAGGAATGAAATCCTAATGAGAATTCATATTCCTTAATGTAAAGCTGATATTGTAATCAGTGACGTACATTGAATTTTTTCAAGTCTAAATTCCATATATATACCAGTGTGATGTGCATGTTTACTTTTGTGTGACCTTTTAAAGATTAGCTTTACATCCTAAGAAATGTGCAGTGAAGTAGAACAGAATTGCTACTGGAGCTCTTTGTACTTGAATTTGTACATTTGTTTCACGTGCGTCTGGCTAGGTGCCTTAAGGTATTTGTTTAATTCGTTGGGCTTTAATATCACAGGTGAGGATTGTATAAAATACTTGTGTTTGTTTCACTGTTGGGGACCTGGAATGGGTGTAAAAGACGGTGCATGTAGCCTCACATAGCCCTTCAGTTACGTGAGCATATTACACTTGTTTGAATTCAAGTGAAGAGTCTTCAGTTAAGAATTTGCTTCAATTTACAAGTATTTCTTAATTTTCTCAAAAGTACGTAGACCAGCCGTTTCTAGAGGAATACGCTCTGCTTAGTGATGTCCATGTGAAGTTGTGTGGTGGAGCTCTATGTGACGTTTATTCTGGGTTGCCCTTTTACACGTGACTCTCCAGAATGCTTTCTTATATTTGGGAGGGAAGGTCAGCGCTTCTCTTTTGAACCTGTGTCAGTAATCCTCCACAGATAAATTGGGATATGAAGAGACGTTTGATGCCTTCTTACCCTTTCACAGTGTGATCTGCAAAACACTGAGGTGATAGTACATTGAAGGGTAATAATATTCTTTCTGATCAGAATATAAGAAATTCTTTCCCAAATACTGAGCCACAGCTGTCTGTTTCCAAGTGGCAGAAAATGTTTTTCCGTTTTTTATTTATTTTACGTATTTTAACAGAATATGAAGAGTCTGTCTTCCGTTGAAACTATTTGATAATCCTTACAAACAGTAACATTTTATTTTTAGTGGCTGGGCACTTAAACAAATTTCGTCATATTGGAGTGTTGGAGTATGAAGAAGTAAAGTACAAAGTGAAGCAAAATCTGGAACTGTTGCCAGACTAAAAGCAGTAACATAAAGAGAACCAAATGCAGGATTTAAGGCCAACAAAATTTAAACTTAGTCACCACCCAGAAAGGCAATGTATTTAAATTGGCTCATTTTGGCAATGCTTAAGATTCTAAAATACAAAAGAGAAAATGGGCTATGGTGATTTATAGAAGAAACTTACTTGGCACATGGAACCCAAGACTTGTTTTGGCTAAAATTCAAAGTGTACTTAAAAAGAAAGAATCTTACTTTTTGTCTTTTTAATTACGGAAGAAACAGAGGGAAGGGAAATTCTTGGGTTTATTGCCATTTATTTTGAAGTCATTTACTCTTTCTCTAAATTTTGGCTAAAATTCCAGCCAGTGAACGATAAATTATGTGTGTGAGTGTTCTGCCAGCGTTGAACTTCCTGGTAACCTATTTCTACCCTAACACTGAGCAGATTTGATATTTTTAAGATTCTATGAAGCTTATTGGTGTTTGATGCAATTCAAACATGCATTTATTCAGTTACTTTTCTCACAGACTGGCCTAGCATCAATGGTCCAATAAAGCCAGTGGTCCCTAAGTAGGCTGCAGGGTTTCATGCATCACCACACAGCGATGTAGTCTTTTTCTCCTCTCCTTTCCCCTCTGTTCTCCTGCAGAAATCCCTATGGTTTTAAAATATAGCTGGTCTCAGAGCTAGTGAATGCTTGAAAAGTGATGGGCTGGCTTCCCTGGCCTTTCAGGCAACCCTGACTTTGGCCTTGTCCGATCCTTGTGCTCTCATCACCTTTCTGCCAGCGCTGGTGGTGTTCTGGCCTGGTAGTGAAATACTTGGGTGAGCTAATCTGGCCAGAAACCAGAAAAGGGTTTTTTATCCTTCTGTTTTCTACTAGTTTCTTCCTGAACTGGTTTACTGGAGCCTACAGAACAATGGTGCTGGCAAGAGGCAGGGAGACACAAAAGCTGGGCTGTGGGCAGTGGGGACAGTGAAGTGTTAAGGGAAGCAGGATGGCCCCTCTGGGTGGCAGCCAGCCCTTAGTTGTTAGTGAGATAGGCTTGTGTTTGCATACATAAAACTTGACTCATAAGCTGTTGTCTGGCAATGGTTCCTGCAGCAAAATCCCTTGTGAGGAGCTGGTAAATGTTTGCTTGCCTGTTGGAAGGCTTGCTTTGCAGGAGGAGGTTCAGTACTGCTGTAGCTTGCATGTTGGCTGGCCCATCTGCTGGGTACTGTGCTGGCAGGGCTGGTGGTGACCCGCTCTTTGCAGTGCTGGGGAATTGCAAGGGTTTTAGTATCCTTCCACTACTTATTTTTACTCAGCTGTAATATTAAACTTCAAGCGTTCTTCCAAATTTTGATGGAAAATCATTAGCTTCTGTGTAGTTAATTCTGATTAAATATCCCAAGAAATCTGTTCTGAATGTTAAGGTGTAAACTCTATGGGAATGAAGTTGTTGAGACTATTTGATGCTTTTGTAGAAGGACAGACTTTTAAAACATCCTGGGAAGAGGATTTTTTTTAATTAAAAAAAAAAAATAGTTATTGATTGCTGCTTGCTTTTTGCCTATAGACTATTCAAGTTAATGTTAGGAAGTGTTTAATACTGCATTATTAATGTAGGAAAGATAATTACCAGGTAAGGGTGCTTTTCACCACGGAAAGACTGCCTACTGCATTTTATTAGCTTTCAGCATTTTCTAGCTGTAACCTACAGAACTGCTGTAACAGCATACTTTTGGGAAGCGGCAGCAATTTTTTTTTGTTTATTCAAAGTGCAACTTGTCCTCATTTAAAAAAAAGAAAGAATAGGCATGAATGCACTTTAACACCAACAGGTATGTCAATTCCAGCTATAACGTTGCTAAGAGAAGGAAGGCAATTTAATATGGGATTACTTGAATATAAATTCCAGTTCTAACTTTTCCATCAAAGTTCTGCTTCTGAAGTGCGTATGGTTTCTAAGTGCATTTTATTAAGAGTGTTTTAGTTCATGTAACACTTGTTACAAGGAAAGCATCGAAAACTCACATTTCTATAAAAAGTGTGATATTTAGGATTTAAGCCAAGGAGAAATGTTACACAGTCCAACCAGACTATGGAATATTAAATGAGAAGGTAGCAGAAGAAATTGAGGAAGAGCAGTGAAGTCTTCAAACAGGGGAAAAAAAAGTCTTTGGTTAAGAAGGAAAGCTGGAGAAATCTCAACATCTTCACTACCAAACGTAGCTATTTCTGGACTCATTTACACCAGACCAAGATCCTGCCAGATTTAGTAGTTATTTTCTGGAATAGAAAAATAAGTTACTTTTTTTTTAGTTACCACAATGCTGAACAGAGTCTTAACTACTCTAGAGGAGTTAGTTCTGTGTTACTGATCCTCAAAAGATGGAATTTTGTTGTCAGCAGGTAATCTTTCCAGACTTAAAAGCTGTAACAACATGGATATACTAGCAGAAGAACATTAAAATGTGACTGATTCTGAAGTGCAGCAGAAATTAGTAGATCAGCTAATAACTTCTGGTTACGAAGGAAGAAACTAGTGAATGCAGGCGTCAGCAACTTACTATGTCATTGAGCTGTGGTGAGATGTCTTGGTTCAATGGGAGAAACAGCCTCTCTTTGAAATAAAAGGAAAGAGTGGAAACATCTAATGAACAGGAACGAATGTTTTTGAGGTTTGAAGGTAAGCTAGGCTCCCTGAGACATCTCAGTTGCTGCAGTACTGCTATGTATTAGTGCAAGGCCCATTAACATCAGGCAGCAATCTTCCTTCCACCTCGTTTGTTGGTGTAAGAGACTGAACTGTATCATATCAGTTTTCCAGGCATGGTGGGCACACCATCATTTACTGCTGCTCACGCCAAGGGAGCTGTCAACACAAAGCTTGCCTGCTGCCTCAGCAGGCAGCTAACAGCCCAGGCAGCAAGGACCTTGATTCAGCAAATATTTGTGCAGATATTATGATATCTGGGACATTTAAAGGCAAATTTCTCTTTGTCAGAGAATGTAATGTTTTCTTACTTTAAGAGCGAGATGCAAAAATACCAATAACATCTCTGTTGAAGAAGTGGTTAGTAAGAAACATCTCAATGTTGAGGAAAGAAAGCATTCTTGGTGCTGGGGTTTTTTTGGGGGTGGGTTTGTTTTTTGTTTGGGGTTTTGGGGGGGGTGGGGGGATTGTGGTTTTGTTGTGTTTTTTTTTTTTTTTAAGGTATCTGAGGGCCCTGCTGACAGTGGAGGCTGGGGCACATCTCCATCATTTGTTCAGATTGGAATCTGGCTATGACTTTTGGAAGTAATGGAATTATTGAGAATTATTGGTTTTGGACCTCTGCAAAAGGAGAATATCTGGCAAGAGCTTTACTACATTCCAGCACTAGTTAGTACAAAATGCATACTGGAAAATTAGTCCTTGATACTGCAGACTAATGCTGAGTTTCATCAGCTCAAATTCTTCCGCTGTATAAATGCAGGTAGAGATGCTTCTTTAAAGTTTTAACAGATTATTTCAAACATTTTTTTTCTCCATGCCTAAAATAATACAAGAAAACACTTTTTGCTATAGGCAGCTTTTTTACTGAGGGGAGAGATATTGTCTTTCCCTTGAACAAACCAGCTGGTCACTTCATTGTGCTGCAGGGCAAATGGTGAAGCCTTATCCCTGCAGAAGATTCTTTCTTGGATGAAAATGAAGAAGTATGGAGGGTTTCTTGTTGATTTTCGGCAAGAGAGGGGAAAGATAATTGAGGCAGGTTGTAATAATTATCTAAGTCAACATTTGCTGTATTTATTCTATTGGTTTTTCAATGTAACTTAGAACTAGCCTACCGCATCTCTGGTATAGATGAAGAGATGTGCAGAGCTTTCATATATCCATTAAGCATTCTTCCCTGTTCAAATACTGAACAGATAAACTTTTGTTTTAGCGTTAAAAGATGATGTCTAATGCTGACATGTTCCTATAACAAACACTTTCCTCAGCTGAACTGAGAGACAGAATTCTCTTAGGAAGAACTTGTGTTCACTCAACCCCTGATGTGTAACTTCTCTTTCATTCAGTAGTGAGGGTTCAGTCCTGTGGGTGAGTGTTAGATGTGCTCTTTAGAACAAGTAATTGTAAGAAATAATCTGTTTAAAGGTATGCCCTTTTTAGACATAAACCTGAAAACCTTTCAAACTTCTTTGTATTCTACATGCTTTGTTTTAGAAAAAACTTAAGATGTTAGTGTATTGTGCTTTTCACGTGAGATGCCGAGATGCTGTGCTGCGCAGTTAATAATAAACTTTAGATTTCAGTAGTGTAGGGTAGCCAAAAATCTGGTACAGACATATTATGTACCTTTGCAAAATATAGGTTTTCTTCCATGTGCTTTTAGGAAACAGCTTGGTCTAGATTTTCTGAAGATGAGACTCAGAAATCTGTGATCTTGACTGCATGTCTGTAAATATCTTAGCTCCCCATCATGGAAGTGTAAATGTAGAACTGCATTGGCATTTCCTTGGCTATACGTGTACTATAATTGCCATTTTACCTAAAGCTTAAAACCTGGCTTGCTAAGATGGAAGGGTTTTGTTTGATATTTTATTTCTCCTCTGGTTTAGCTGCATGAACTCAGAAATTAAAAATACGTGATTTTTCTCACAAATTTGTTTTTAAGTGTGTTTTTTTTCTCTGCTTTTAAACGGTTTGTTATGTCAGAGGGTCTCTTTCGCTGTAAAAGGTTTGAGTATTAGAGCATTAATGATGATCTGAATATCAACAAAGTACTTCTGATTTGTTGCAATGGGATAATTAATTGTACGTGTACAAAGATGCATGACAATCATCCACTCCATGAAAGGATGCTGACCTCAGGTTGATCCTGGAGTTTGTTTTCAAGAGGGTCGAAGTTTGCTGTGCACCTTGTGATTACAGTAAATGACAAAAGCACTTTTTCTTAATGTTTTTTAGACATGTTAGAAAAGCTGTCACACTTGCAGTGTTTCCCTTACTCATGAGTGTTAGCGCCTCAGTTACAACACTCAAACTGTATTGTGTCCTGCTGCTTGAATGGGCCATTTTCTGCACTGTTGTAATACAGTTGGTAGCAGTAGCTGTTGACTGTGAGGCTATATTTGAATATTTTTGGCCTGGTGTGTGCAGTCTTGTGACACTGGCCTTAATTTGGTGTATACATAAATATATATATATACACACACACATGTATTGAAGTGTATGGTTATATAAAGCCGTTGAGTCATAACTGAAGTAACCACAGGAAAAATTGCCCGTAGAATGGATTATTATGATAGCTAATATCTTAGGGCTGAGACTTACTTGTTAGAGCTGTTCAATCTGATACTTCATGGCTCAATACAGAGAGGGGAATAAGCAGCATGATGCAATTTAATAGCAATTTAACTCTGTGTTTGCATGTGAATAAAAGCTCTGGATTGTATCCCTGCTAAAGGCTTGATCTCTAAGCTGGTTTGCTTTATTCATGTTTGTAACCAGGGTGCTTTCAAAATACACTCTGTGTGCACACATGTAAATATTACTTATACAGGATATAATCCATGAAGATTAGCATTTTAATTTTTCTTATAGAATTTTAACCTTAAATTGGATGGAAGAATAATATTAAAGCTTGTATTGATACAAGGATTTTTTTTTTCCAGGGGCAAAGAATAGCTTTACTGTGTAGTGCTCTGAGCAGCTCTGTGGATTTCTAAGGAAGTTTCCTTTTTTGTTTTAAACTAGTTTGAATGATATTTTTTGACAGTTTTCTTGATGAGCTTATACTTTAACTGTCTGAATAAACATGCACAAGTAACAAATGTATTGCAACAGCATGTTACATATGGTATTATAAATATGCTGTCCTCTGAATTGTACCTGATGTACTTTTTCTGGCAAGGTGGGTGTGGCAATGTGCAGTTTCGGATTTAGTACAGTTTGGGTGGGAAATGCCAATTACAATTTTATTTTGAGCAGGTTGCGTTGTATTTAAAGTCTCCAGGTCGTGCCAGGTCACTTGGTGTGTTCAGTGATGTGATTTAGTCTAGGAAGCAGAGAATATGAAAAAGGAGAAGCAGGTAACTTCTGACATTTCTGTAAGAGTGCTGCTATTACAGGAATTAATAATCTAATGTTCTTAGGGAATGCATGGTCCTTATTACAATAAATGAATAGAATTGTTTGTGAAATTAACTTAAAAGTAGTAATGGCCTTCTTTTTTTTAATAGCAAATCATATTTAGGTAATTAATGGAAACAAATCTGAAACATACTTGGTAGTTATACAGGAACTGTATTACCGGTACTGACTTTTGATGTTTGTACACACTTATTAATCAAATTAAAGCCTTCTTCAGTTTTCCTGAACCAGTGTGACTTTTTTCCATTTTCTTCTGACTTTATACAAGCTAAGTATTTTGTTGTATTAGAAAAGGTTCTTCAAGTGTACACCCCAAAGTTTCTGACCTGAGAAAATACTGGTCTTGCAGATCAGTTTCTGTATGAAAGTATAGGTTTTAAACAGCTTTCCATGAAGAGAGAATTCAAACTAATTTTTAACACCTGTTAAAAAACTTTGGTTTAAGTTTTTTAGTTATTGCCCAGGCAAGTTGTGTGCTTGCTGTACATTCCTCCCATCTGAATAATTTTGTTCTCCTGAAGTTTTAATTGTGATTGCTTGTTCTGGGCATAGAAATTAAGTTTGTGTACCATAGCTTATTGCCTGTTCTTAAAATCATTTCCACAATAACTGGCATAGCAGATGTTTATTCTTTGCTATGTCAGATAATCATGCTCTGGGGTTCTCCAGGATAAACAATGTTTCATAAATACAATTGCATTTACTTACTACTATTAATAATCATTGTTGATACTTTAAACATATCTTGCAAACAAAAATATTAAAACAAAAGCTAGTGTTCTGTGTGCAATAATAGAGATAACTGATGCCTCCTCAGGGTGGCTTTGGTCCTTGCAGCGCTTTGTTGCACTTGTAAATGTCTGCCATGAGAAGTTGGTAGGTAACAACCTCAACTCTCATGGTTATAAACCCGACTAGGCAGGTGGGGAATGATATTGAAACTAACAGTTAAGCCTGGGAGAAGTCTCACTTTTAGACCACGCGATGGATTAAGTGTTCAATCTGTGACTCTGTGGTTCAATACAGGGAGGGGAGTGAGCAGCATCATGCAAATAAATAAAATTTCCTCAGTAAGTTTCCTGAAGGAGTTGTGGAGTCCTCAGTTTGTACCAGACAGCTCTGAGTCAAGATAGTGTTTCTGTGACACATCCATAGCACTTACATTAATCTTCTCTGGAGCAAGAGGTACACAAAGGGACACTGCTCTGCTACTCCCACTGGTGCCTCTAACAAGCAAGTCTGTTACTAGGGGGGCAACTTTCTTTTTTGATCTGGAAGGGCGGGGGAACTTCATATCCATATGCCGTAAGGGAATCGGTGCATTCTCCAAGAAACAGTATGGCTTGAGATTTGAAGTTTCTCATGATCTTATTGTTTTGTGGATTTTTTGTTGGGTGTTTTTTTTTTTTTTGGTCTTTTTAAACACACTTAAAGTACTTCCCTTTGCCTTTCCTTTGGGGGTGGGGTGGGTGGAAAGCGCTCTATTTATATAGTTTGAAATTAAAGTGGTTGGTCTTTTACCTAATTACAGTGTTGCATCTGAATTGATCCCAATGGCACTTGAGTGGTTAGACTGTTCATAGGTTGCCTGGGTTTCATTTCTCTTCTCAATTTGATTAATGCCCTTAGCTTTGTATATATTAAGCCTACCATATGACATCTACTATCAAAGCATCTTTTTGGTTTGAGTGTCTTATGCTGTGTTCTCGTCTCCCTGGGTAACAAGTGTGTGGAACTGTATCTTCTCTTGTTTATCTAGCTTGCAAATTTCAGGTACTTTGTTGGAATATAAATGATTTTATTATGTTATTAAAAATACTATGTCTACTATAAAATGAGAAATATTTTCTATATGGAAGCAACAAGAAGAGGCTGAGAACTAGCCTTAACCTATTGAAATTTAATTTTTTTAATTGATATAGTACTTTTACATCAAATAGTGTTTCTCCTTGCACCCCCTTACTGGAAAGTCTAGACCTAAAATTCAATTTTGGGTTGCAATTTGTATCATATTTCATGATAGACCTTTGCAATATAGGGTCTAATGTTAGATTGATTTGTTTGGGTGTCTAAGATGCAAAATACAATCAACACTGTTTTGGTTTGTGCTCTAGGTTTTTTGCAGTTGATTTCAGTAGTTGAATCTTATCTGAAGGTTAATCTGAAACAAAATTGGATAAAGAAGCTATAAAAGGTAGAAACTCATACCTTGAGTACCTAGTGTGTGATGATTTTTATTTTTTTTTTGTGTCAAATCATTTATTTTATCAACATCATAGCAGATGGTAACCCTAAGAAGTATATTATTTTGTTTACACGAACTTTAGGACATTTGTCTCTTGAAATAAATTTTAAATATGGTTGTCTTATACCAGTAAGAACAACTTTCATTTCAGTTTGATTGTAAGATCCAGGTTTTTTATTAGATGAATGTTTGGACCTCTTTCTTCAGAATGAATACATATGTTGAAGTAACGAGGCAACAAGTTTCTTCAACTTTTCTTCTAGAAGAGCTTGAAATGCTCACAGTGCCATCTTAGAAGTGGCATTAAGCAAAGTCTTTTTAGAATTCGATGCATGAAGCCAGAGAGCATCTTCACGACTGCTTGGCCTGGCCTTCCTGGAGTGAGTGAGGAGCACTGAGGTTCTCCTGTGACCTGGCGGAGTCCCGGATTTGGGCAGTGCTCAGCCTGGGATGCCCTGCCAGCCCTCCCTGGGCAGCGGGAGCAAGTGCGGTGGAGGTGCCATGTAAGCCAGACGCACAGGCTGCCAGCTGAACGGCCCAAGGATCCAACTTAATGAATTACTCCCTATCTAAACTAGCATGTCTGCTATAGAAGTAGCTGATTTCGATTGAGAACTATGAAATCAGCTCGTGAGTCATGTCACTTTTCATGCTCAATGCCTACTAAAAAAAAGGAAGTGAGGTTAGACCCTCATCGTGCTTCTGGCTGCATGTGTCTGTGTTATTAGACCTTAGTAACAGGCAGTTGTTGAATTTTCCCCTTTTTTGCGTTGCCTGAACAGAGTGAGATATTGCAGCCTTTCCCAGTGCAGCATGTTTTTCAGTGCTCTGCTAGCTGTCACAGTTTTCCTGTGCCCTTTAACATCCGTGATGAATTAGTGGATAGTGGAATTGGACACTGCGTTTCCTTGTAGAAGGGGTTATACGAAGGTGGTGGTCCCCCTAGTTCCTCCATTCCATTTTGTGTTTCCCAGGAAAATGCTTGAACCCTTTTGATGACACTTCTGCTTTGAGACTTCGTTGAACTTAAAATCATAGGTGACTCCTGTGTTCCTTGTTACTGAGTGTTCCCTATTTTGGGCTTACCACCTGTCTGGAAGGTGTATCTTATGCTCCTGCCATAGAGGGCTACCTTTGGCTGTTTTAAAGGATGCGCTGGTTGGTTGTGGCCAGTCTGCTAGGGTTTGCCTGGGTCTCTGCCTCTTTCAGCATTTGGTTGTTTTGCATCTGCCACTGGTGGAAAAAACATTAGTGTGCAAACCAGAACAAATTCCTTGAGCACCATTGTAGACACGTACTTGATTTCCTGGTTGAGTGTTGCTGGCTAGCCGGTTCTCTGCTTGTTTGGGGTGTGCTGTGTTGATGGGGACTGAGGGCAGCAGGGGTGGTGTTCCAAGTCAAATCCAAATGTTGGAGTAAATCAGAGTGCCGGTGTTCTGTATGCAGTGTATGAAATTTTTCCTTGTAGCCTTTAAGGAGCTTCTAAAATGTGAATGCATGTGCCTTGTGTGCAAATTCTGATTAAAGGGTAGGTCTAGATGCAGCCTGGTTTAGGCTTGTAAGAAAAGAAAAGAGATGCTGCATGAAAAGGAGGAAGAAGACACCTGGCGGAAAAAAAGGAAGCGTGTTGATACTCCTGACTACTCTAGCTAACTGTACTGGGCTTTTTTAGAAGAAAGAATCCTGAAAGCTCTTTAGAAATTAATTTTCATCCCCGTATTAAACCGTTACATTTTGTTTTAGAGTGGTTTCTTTGAACAATTCATTTTCATAATTCATATGGTAGATTTAAAGTGAGAGTTTTTAATTATACATGTGCTGATTTAGTAGTACCTTAACCTATGTCCTTATGTCCCACTGGCTCAAACTTTTAAAGGAGTAACATGTTTTACTGGTTAGGAGTCATGCACCTAAACACTCTACAGTTAACCATTATTTCCTGACATATTTCCTTATTTGTAAGTGGGTTGATACAAAGTACTGTCTTAAACTTTCCCAAAGACACTGTCTTGCAGTAAGATAGCGTTCTCTTCACCACTGTGCCCCCCCCTCCCCCCCCTTCTCTTTTTTCTCTTTTGAAACTAAGGCAATGGAACTTGTTATGATAATCACTGGATTACTAGCGCTGTTGTTTCTGGCAGAAAAGAGTCAATTGTGCCAAAAGATTACTTTTGCCTTTGTCAGTGCCAGCCACCACTTTTTACTCAGCTCCTGGACCAGTTACAAGGAAACAACAATGCTGTCAGCTGCAACAGGCACCAAACTTCCACAAACTGCTGGCTCAACGTAGTTAGTGGTGGGTTTGAATTTTCAAAGAGTGTTCTCCAGCCTTGAGTATCTTCCCTGCAGTACACAAAAGGTGTCTAGGCTTTATCTGGGTGATGGCACTGTTCTCTCAGTTTAACAGGCCTTCTGCATGCTGTCTTTGTCAAAACGGTATTTTTAGCTTCATAAAACACATTTCTTAAGGAAATTATTATTAGAATACTGTTACTCCATAGGTAATTTTATTTATAAATATTTACATTATTTCCTTCCATTTTATCCTGTAGCGTGGCCGGTCTGAGAGAGATGTGTGAAAATTTTAGAGTTGCAATATAAAGTTAGGGTTTAAGGATGATTATATGGAGGACCTTGCACCCATTTCTTATAAATTATAACTTATAAAGCTTCATAAATAGTTTATACGTTATATCATATGAAGAATTTATGCTCTATATCAAAATTCTTAAAGAGACATTTGGGTGACAGGGAACTAATTTGTGCTTTGTAGGCCCAAGTGTGTGTAAATCTGCAATTTAGGATGGAGGTGTTTCACCTGTTTAAAAAAAAAAAGTCTTGTGATACAGATAATCAGAAACCTAATTACTAATTACCTTATCCTATATGAATGAATTGGCCATAGGGATTCAGATATTTTAGTTATTTTGGAATGTGGTTTAAAGATGGTTTGACCAATTAACTTTGAGTAGGAAGTAATTGGAGAAAGTGTTGGCAACAGTATTTCTAATAGTTGGCTAGATAATACATGGGATATATATTCTGATCTGAGTTTAAAGATCACCCAATTTTTCCTTCCCCTTTCTCTTGAGCTGTAACCTGGATTTGCATAAAGGGAACCGATTCTAAAAGAACCGTTAGAGTTAAAAAAAATTCCTGTTTTAGTAAAGCAGACACCACAAGTCTGTGGGCGCTTTTTTTTTTTAAAAGACATTGAAATATATCCAGTCTGTCTTGCCTTTTTACCCCCTTATGCTAAAGTACCTTGCATGTCATATAAAGACCAAGTAGGGGAAATAATTTTGCACATTTTACGATACTTAAGCAAGACACGAGAGCAAAGACTAGAGAACAAGTATGTGTTTCACAGTATGTGTTGCAATATTCTATGCTTAAGATGCAGGATAAATCAGGCTGTGCAAAAAGCAATGCCAACATCGTTGTGCTTGTTTGTTACTCATGCTAATTTCTTATGGATTGGGTAGGGCAGACACTGCAGATTGGCAAATTCTTGACTTTTTATGCTCCTGTTTTCAACAGCTGCAGGTGTCCAAATGAGTAGGTTGCTTTGTAGCCAGCTTCATTAAAAAGGAAACTGTTCATCTTAAGTTTTGGTTTTAGAAATACAGCTTTAAGTGTATGGAAGCGGATGAATTTGCTTTAAGTGTATGAAAGTGGGTGAATTTGCTTTCAGGTTGCATCAGAGAACATTATGCTTTTGCTGTCTTTTCTTATAGGTCTGTATTTTTCTTTTTATTGCTAGGTATGGATGAGCGAACAGGTGCCACATCCTGGGGAACAAGTGGTCAGCCAAGTCCTTCATATGAATCTTCAAGGGTAAGGTTCTCATGTAATAATTCATATTAAAGTTTATGGGAATGTACAGTGAAAATTAGCAGATGATTTGGCAATGCTTTTGGATGGTAAGCTCCTTTAAATACACAAATTATCATTTTTTGAGACTTCAATGACTTTGATATGCTGCAATAGGGATTCAGATTTCTAAGGCTAAAAAATATATGTGAAGAATTTATGAAAATAAAGTATATATAACTGTATACTTGAATGATGAGCCCAGGTTTTATTTACCTTATGGTCAGAAAATGAAAGCAGAAGTCATGTTACTTAAGAGCAGATTCATTAGCTAAGTGTAGGGAATGCTTGCCTCTCCATTAATATTAGCCAGCTGTAGTATGTGCTGTGTCACGGTGTTGGAGAGAGGCTTCTCTTTTTAAATAGAATCCTCCTGTTTCCATTCCAACTTCATCCATCCTGCTTTTTGAGCTAAAGGTTATTGATAGTATCTAATATTCAAAAATAATACTGCCTTTTTAAAACCTCAGTGATCAAAAGCAGGCTTTCCCTGTAGTAAATCACATTCCCTTTCATCTGCTCAAGTTTCTTTTTATGAATATCTGCTCCCTAGAAGGCCAATGAGCTAAGTACCTAATGAACTAATTACTAGAAATACACAGTATAGCTGGTGGGCCTAGTCTAAATGATCTGTTCTAATTGCAGTACCCCTGAGCCAGCGAGTTGTGTTAGCTCTTGCACCTTGGCAGCTTTCTCTTGCTGTGGAATGGAACGAGTTGGCAAGGTCTGGATGTTGTTAAAGCCTCTGTCTGACTGTGGAAAAGAGCGTTAGGAAGATTGGTCATGAAGTCCTAATTTTTCCATCGATCATTGATAAATGAATTATGATAATGAGATAGAAGAACTTTATGGGTTGCACAAGTGTTTCTGTGCAACATAGAAATTAGGCATTCTTTTAAAACATCCTGCATAATCTGAGGCATGAAGCCCAGCCTTTTAGATGCTTTTTCTATATTTGAAATGATGGAATCTTATTATACAGCTTTAAGTAACTTGTATTCTTCTTGTCTGGTGTTTTGATACTCACTTATGATGTTGCTGATCAATTTTAATCAATTATGAGTTAAGCTGACCTAACTGGAATTTGAGCTTGTGATTCATCAGCTGTGTGGCTATGTTAATCACTTTTTTTTTAATGTTAGAGCGTTAACCAGCTAGCATTCCAATAATGTCAAGTCAGGGTGCCTGGTGTGTGGGTCTGTTTTGGTTTTTTTGGGTGGGGTTTTTTTGATTTATTCTTGGGGGGTTTTGTGCTGGTGTGTGGTTTGAGTGTGTTGGTTTTTTGTGTGTGTTTTGTTGTTTGTTTTTACTATAACTGAAGATCATGACTAGGAAATTTAAACACGGGTCAATAACGAAATCCTCCACAAATTATACCCTAAAGTTGGTAATAAAGGCAGATGTCAGTGCTCTAACAGAGGTATACCAGAAGTTAGAATCATAGGAAGATTTGGTATGTATCATTGAGAAAAGCAAATGTAAATGAGCGATGTTAAATTCTTATACGTGTCAGATGTCCATCTCCCCCTATTGTAAGCAATTGTAACTTGGACATAAAATAGTTTATATTAAAAAAGAGAGACACACAGAAAAAAAAGGAAATATATCCTCCTAGCAAACAATCCTTGCTGAATCATAATTTGTTAGGACAGTTTCAGCTGAAGTCAGTTGGACTCCAGCCACAATGAATAATATATTGTTAAGAGTTAATGGAATCTATCCCCACAATGTTCTGAAGTATTTCTTCCTCTGCTGGCTAGGTGAAGAGGATTTTTCCTCTTAGATGAAGCACCAATTATTTATAGCTTGTGATGGGGTTCTTTTGTGTTTGCTTTTTTTTAAGAAAATATGTTCCGTTTTGTTTAAACTGGAACATACTGTTTTAGCAAGTCTTTCTTAATTCAAGTTAAATATGTTATAATGCAGTATTTTAGAGAACTGGCAGTTAATGCTGTCTGATTATTTTTTTTTAAAGTTAGAGAGTTCGAAAATACTGACATGTAAATTTATTTCCCTATTTCTATTTGTGGCTGAATGTAATGATTTTATAGCATGTTTTTATGTACATCAGTATAAAATTTAGAGAAGACTGAACACGTGCATAAAAACTTCCCCGATTTATAAACTGAAAATGAACTAATCAGTTTCACCTCTTACTTTTGTCTCCCAAAACAATGTTTTGTATGTTTTGCCTTCTCTTTTTTTTTTTTTTTTTTAAAGTTTGTTCCCATAGTGTTGAGGTGGTAAAGTTTTCTTCACTTCAATAGATGATTCATTTTTTTTTTGTTTGTTTGTTTAAAGGCAGCAGAAATCTTATGAGGGGGAAAACACCCCAATAGTCCTAAATTCTAGTGAAAGATTATTATAATTAAGTATTTTTACAAATGTTTTCCTACACTAACTTTTTTTTGGAAAACCTGCTAAATGATATCAATTTAAGAGCCAGTCTCATGTTGGCAGAGAAGGTGACATCAGACTGTTCGTAACATTTCTCCGTGGGGTCCGCTTAGAGTTGTGAGCTGTTGGCCCCGCAGCCCTGAAGCATCAGCACAGCAGCAGTTCAGGATCACTGACCAGGTGGTAGACGCTGGTTTTACTGGGAAGCCTCGTGTTCTTGGGGTGTCTCAGGAGGCGTCAGCCTCTGGTGCTGGGCTTTGAAAGATTATAGCACGCCTGTGTCTCCTTGGTTTTACCTAGTGTATCAGCTTCATGCAGTGAGGAATAAGGTAGGCCTGTCCCACAGGGTCAGCGTGGGTGTTCTGCAGAATCAGTGTGAAGTCACTATCTAAAGGAATTCGGAAGGTTTGGCCGAATTTTATGAATCTGTTATTCATAGTAGATCTCAGCCCAGGTCTTCAATACACCTAAAAGTTGCATAGTGGGAGGGGAAGAAAAGCCAGCTTTTTGTAGGGGCCCTGCATGAAGCAATAAAGAATGCTTTTCTGGGATATAATTTAAATGACAACAGTTGTTTGTTGTGTGGTTGTTGGTTTTTTTTTTTTTTTTTTTTCAAAAAAAACCCTGAATTCCTCTTACAAGAAAACTCCATTCCTATGTTTCCCCCCAAAACATGATAAACACTAGAAATGCATACAATCTGTATATAGCACTGGTAACGGTTAAGAAGCACAGATTAATTCATCCCATGGCTATGTTCTCCAAAAATATATCACAAACGAAGTTCTCTTCTGCACTGAAATTACTGAAAAAGCACTGGACTTCATTTACCAGTCTAAATCAAGTTTGCATGCATAAATTTTGGGTAAGATGTATGGTCTTAATTTTTTCGTTTTTTTTTTTTTTTTTTTTTTTTCCAACTAATGAGACACATGACTGCCTCAGAAATTTGAGTAAAGATAAGTTCTAACTGCAATTTCATATGCTGCCAGATCAGATGACTGAGGAAGAGCTAAAATGAGTGTGTGGGTCTGTGTTGTAAGAATATAGATCAGCTTCTCCGGAGGCAGCGCAAATGATACACTTAGCCTTTTACATTCTAGGTTATTCTTTGAGGTGATTAACAGAGTTTCAAATAAATTATAATAGTCTTAAATGTTCAACTTTAACTTCAAAATCAAGTGCTTTCCCTTCCCACCCCCCACCCCCAATTTCAATGTAGAATGTTGTTGTCCTAATAGTTCTTACTACTTGCGTGTTCACAGGAAAATGGCAGTCTTCATGGAAAAAGTTCAGACCTTTCCACAGATATGGAAAAATTGAAACCTCAAGAGGTACCATTTATTCTTTTTATCTTTTGTGTATTTTTATGTTTTTGGTTTTTTTCTTAAACCTGAGTGCAGCCTACTACTGGAGTTTTCCTTTAAAAGTCACAGTACAGTGACAAAATGATTTAAGAATTTGAATTGTTGGCTCAGTGTTGGCTGGAATTTCTAAAGGCATGTAAAGACGATGAGTTTTCAATTCAATAGAATTAGAATTTGGTGCTAGTTAATTACATAACTTTTAAAGGCTAATGAAGATAGATGGTGGAAGGCTGGCTAAAGGAGGTCTTCCTCTCCTAACTCTTGCCAAAGGTCTGTTTGGGTCCCTATAGGTGGTGTGATCATGTCCAGCAATGCTGCTTAAGGGAAGTGTAAGTATAGGGCAAATATTTTGGCACCTTTACTGTTGTACATTCCCAGCAAAGCCCAGCACTTAGGCCCTCCCGAGATTTCCTGGACAGAGCCGATCTTTTGGACATTGTTCTTAGAGCTGTTGGTGGACACGTTCTCTGCAAGTCATTAATTTTTCGGACTTTGATTACAGTTTTGGCAACAATTACAAGCATTGTGTGGCAAAATACTGATGTTTTTGTCTTTAAGTATGCTGATTACCATGGTCCTGTGTTCTGAATAGTAATGATTGGTTGTTACTGATGTACTTTAGAATTCTGTTTTTTTGGTGATGTTCCCCTCCCTCCCCCAGCATCTTTATTTTACATGCCTCTTCAACGTCTCTCGTCAACCAAGTTGAAGAATTGTAATCTATGTGTCTTTGCTTGTATGGTAACTTTTCCTAACCTGTGGTTATTTCTTGGTGCTGTTCTTTGAATCTTTCTGCTGCTTCTGTGTAACTTAAGAGTTAGGGTGATTATGGCTGCATGCACTAGTCAAGATGAGGGTATACCATCAATTTACGCATGACTTAATGACACTTTCATTCTCTGTTCCTTTCTTACTCATTATGAAGTGCATTTTTTGACTGTTACTGAACTCTAAAGTGATATTGTTTCAAAAACTGTGTAGAAAAATATTTTTTCTTACATTGTATACTAGTTACCACATTGTTATGCCATTGAGCTGGTTTTTAACGTTTCTTTTGTATTTATTTACACCAAACTTTATTTGCTGTTTTACTGCCAATTTCATGGAGAACTTGCTTTGCAACTCTGCGGTAACATTTAGCTAGGACTATTTTTAAACTTTTTTGTTATCAGCAAACTTTATTATGTCTTTGGTCAACCACTTTTTATGATTTATTTATGGAATTGTTGAAGAACGTTGGTCTGAATGCAGTTTTTTGGGAAGTGGGGAAAACACATTGGTTAACTTCTTTTCATTGTGAAAATTGGATGTATATTCCTGTGCTTGGGACAGGGTGTTTATGTATTTTAATCAATAATTAATTCACAAAAGATCCTTCTCTTGTTTCCCATAGCAGTTTATTTCAAGAGTCTCTGGTAATACTGTACTGAAACCTAAAATATTCTTAGACAATAAGTATTTTGAACTAACATGGAAGGCTGAGAATCACTGCAGGCTTGAGAGAACCTTGTATGAGCCATATTTTTTCATTACCTAGTAATGTTAAATAGCATTCTAACCCTGAGAGACCAGTGGGTATTTGTGTTAGAATTGGCTGTGGCGATCTGAAATTTGTGAAGAGGTACAAATTGAGACATGAGTGATGTGTGTGTGCAAAATCTCTGTTGCATAGGCCAAATGTTGTGATAGAAAAATGAATAATTTGAAAATATATCGGGGGAGGGAGAAAAAATAGGAAAGCTTTATTTCTACAGTAGTAATTCAGAAATCGTGGTTATTCGCAAGTCAGTGGAATTCTATAAAATGCTGATGGTCTCCTTTACTCTGGAATGATGATACTGAAGTCCATATACAATACTGTGTCAAAATATTCAATCTCTTGTGCTTGTTCCCTCCCCACCCCCCCCCAACTTTACAATCTTGCTTTTTCTTCTGTGTGTGCAACAGTGGTGGTTTTCCAGTGAATATCTTCTGGTTAGTGAATGTAGGTCCCTCCGTTATGTGAGTGATATACAGCTAGAGATATTTTTGCATGTGTTCATAATCCCTTGCATTAGAAGCGTAGCTAGCTCTTCGTGTATGTTGCAGAGGACTGTAAAGCAGCTTTTTGAAAGCCTTGCTCTGCTGAGCTCTTCGAGGCAAATTCCCAAGTAGCGTGTTTGCTGCACAATAACGTATTGCACTTGAAAGTTTTGTCTTCCTGTTGTGAGATGATTCCGAAGTTTTTAGCTTTCCTGCTTTATTTGGGAGTTATAATTTTTACTCATAACCTAGCAACAAATTGCTATAATCGCTTTTTTGGGGATAAACGTTGTCTTTTAATTAAGTATTTTTCTACCATAGTTTTTATTGCAGTGTGGTTAATGATTGCTTTTATTCCATGAAGAATAATGCTCCATGAGGTTTTCTTTCATTGTTTTGATTTTGTTGCAACATGTCTTTGCAATAAAAGGCATAAGTTAGTTTTTCATCTGTTTAGATTGCTGTCTCCAAATCAAGCAAATCTAAAAATAGTTTTTGTAAGACACTTCCTTAGTGGATAGCCTTTATATATATATAGACACATAATAATTTTTACTGATAAAAATGTAGCATAAATTAGCGGAGGTATTTTTCTTCCAAAATCTGAAGTTGTGGGTGTTTTAATTATCTTTCAGCATGTATATTGCACTAAAAGCTGTGAGTGTACATTTTGACCTGATTTAGCATAGAATCTAGCTTCAGCACTGAGTATGCAGTTATCCTCCTTTTCATTTACATAACTCTGCTATGTATCTGCTTGAAGCCAGAGTTGAACTGATCATGATACCACTGCTAGATTTAGATGGGTTTATAGCATCAGTCAACAGGCTATGCCCTCTATTGTACCTAAAATACTCAGACATGAGTTGGAACCTGAAATACTATATGCCCAAACTATTCTTCCCCCCCTACCACCAGTAGCACTTTTAATTTGCAAAGAAGTCAAAAAATAGTAATGAGATAGCAGGTTTTGAAATAGTATTTTATACCTCTTAATCTCAGGTACATAACAAGAAAGGAGGCTGTTAAATAGCAAAACAAGACAAGAGGGACACAGAAATACAGTAAGTGTTATCAAGTCTGTTGTATTTGTGTCCTTTTTGTCCTCTGTTGGTTTTTTTTGCGGGGGAGGGAGGTTGTTTGGTGGTTCTTCTGCTGGTTATTTGCTTTTTCTGATGTACTCTATAAGCAAGCAGATGATTCAGTGTGAAATCTAAGCAAAAATTAAATATCCTATATTCAGTGCACAGGACTCTTTTTCTCAAATTCAACTTACTTTGTAATTTGATTTATGGACAGCACTTTTCAAAGCAAGTTCTGAATGCTTTAGTTAGGTTTTTAAGTGTTGTCTTTGAGCATTTATTGTTAGTATGTTGGCTGTGGCTGTACCTGTATTATTTTATTTCCTGGTTTATAGCTTAGATAAGAGCTAGAAAAATCTGGTTTCAGTCATGTGAGCTGCATTGGAGAAGCTTGTTGGTTTTTTGGGGGGAGTTGTTTGTTTTCGTTTTTATTGCAACTACCTATCATATTGAAATTGGCATTGGAACCTGTTCACAAATTAATTTTCTATGTGGCCAGGAAATTGTCCCATTACATATCATGTTTGTATTTGCCTCACCAGAGTTGAGAGCTGTAATCGACCATTGGGTTTAGCTATTTAAAATGAGATTCATCATTCACTAACTTAACTTCCTGTAAATGGATTTAGAACTGGCAAAAATGGTGATTATTTCAAAACAGATTCCTTGTTCATGTGTTAAGTCCCCTTTCTCCTTCCCAAGCTCTGCTAGTTTAAAAGTAAATAAACAAACTATGTTTTCAGTTGTTCTTATTCCATTCCTGCACAGGTAGCTGTCATCTATTTCAACTTGATATTTGGAAATAAGCTAATGAATATTTCCAGAGCTCTGTTACAAAGTACGTGACTTATGGTGACACTTGGAGGGTGCTTGTGAAAGCTCTCTTGACTTTTCCCAATAATACCTGAGATCTGGGGTAGTGACATTTTTTTTTTTTTTTTTTTCCCCTGCCTCCCGTGTAGCTGGTGACCCAATCATGTATAAAGCTATATTTCTGTTTTTAGGATGTTGTTGTGGAATATTAAAGCTTCCTGATAGTGAAAAGGAATCAAAATTAAAACTAGAAATTGTACAGCTCCTTGTTTCTGGTGCAGTTGGGTGGTCTCCATTGGCTAATTGCATTCATTTCTCTATTTAATAAGTATTATACAAGTTTCTGGCACAATACAGTGAGATGGGGTTGAAGTACTGGCTGTTCTCAGCAGGCTGGGAGACAGCATGTGTGTGTGTGGAGGGAAGAGGTTTTTGTTCCCTGGCACGGCAGACAGATCTTCAGTTTGGTCTCTTAGCATTTGGATTTCAGCAGGCAATTGATAGCAATATGGATGGAATGGTCTAAGGAGTGTCTGGCGTTTCCCATCATGGTCTGTCTGCTCCGTTCCCTGCCTCTGGCATTTTTCCTTGTTTAGACAGTTAAGGTAATTTTCTGTTTGACCTGTGAGACACTGGTGTGTTTTCCTTATGGAGGATGTTGGTGGAGTTAGACCAGAGAAAAGCAGGTTGTTGGATGTGTTTATTATTGGCTGTGTTAGAAAAGATCTGGTGAAGTAGCTGCTCTTCATTTTAGTTTTTGATCATAATGCCTGTTGGTTGGGTGTTTTTTTTTTTTTTTTTTCTGCATAGAAGGTTTATACATTGTTGATTGATTATGTTCAGCCACAAACTGACTTATTCTGTAATTTCCCATTCTCTCACAGAAGAGTCTTTGTGCACATCTCTCTGGTCCACAGAATTATAAAATGTGGTCAGGTATAGTTGCTATTGCAATATCTGAGCTAATAGTCTGTGTATAAATAATTTGAAAGTAAGTTTTGAGACTTAACTTGATTTGTTCTTGTAGAGTTGATTGCAAGTTCTGTATTTTCTGACTTAAAATTGTTCAAATTTTATGAAGTACTTTACTTAAAAACACTAGACAATGCTAAAAATACATCCATATGAATCTCTGTGCTTCTTTAGTACCTTTTTTGTCAGACGTATACTTGAGAATGTACGTATTTTGCTGTCTTGCTGTGCCTTTCCCTGTTCTTCTCAGGTGAATGCTTTATAAAATCATTTTGGTCATCGTTTGGAAACCACATTGTTCGCAACTAATAGTTTGCTACAAGACTGTTTGTGATTTTAACTAGAGCTGTACCATGACTTGTGACAATGTGATGTTTATTGGTGTTGGGTTAAGATAACTAAATTTAGTGCAGGTGATCCTCAAGGCAAAAAGGAAGAGTACTCTTCCCTGGATTTATTTTTAGTTTACCTTAATTTTTGCAAGGTTCTTCCTGACCTGTGCGTTCAGTAGACCCAGACAGGGTTTGGTTCTGTAGTCTTTCCTTTAGGCCATTGACAAATAGGTAGGTTCAATAACTGAAAATACTCTTTTCAAAACAAAATGATTGTTTATTTCTGGAAACATACATGATCACATAATCCATAATATTTTAAATTAGATAGAACACCTTGGTGTGGCTGTTGCTCAGAGCCTCTTGTCTAATCTGAAGTCCGTGACGTTCCCCGTCAGTCAGCCTCTCTGGGTCTGTCCGTCTGTCTTTCGCTGTCTCTGCGTCTCGCTTTCTCTCCCACTTCCCCCTCCTTGTGTTTTTTCCCCTCTCGTCTTTAGAACTCTCAGGTTAGTTTGGGGTGGCAGATAATCCAAAATAAAGTGAATTCCAGCAGTAGATTCACTGTCATTCATTTATACATTAGTCATTTAGACGACTTTTGCCTGATCTGTATGATCATAGCCAAATTTAGCTTAGAAGGGAGCTGAGTATTCCTGAGTTTTAAACAATTAATATTTGTTAGTTAAGGTGACCCAAACTATAAAACTCAAGGAATCGGAAGCAGCATTCATTAAATTTAATCTTTCGGTCTGTAGCCATGTCAAACTACGAAGTCAACCATTCATTTTAGTGGAATTTTAATGACTTAAGTTTAAAGGCGATAATTGAGCTATATTTTAAGTGGCTAACATGCAAATACGCATGTATTGATCTGGCAGCTTGGTTATGAGCCACAACTGGGTCTAATTTTGCTCTATTGCCAGGGACTTGTGTAGGAGACAGCTTGGGGATAAGAGAGGAGGCATAAAGGTAACAAACCTGTTTTTTCTACTTTAGTGGACTTGAACAAATAAACTGCTGAGGAGTAGTTAACTGTACAGTGTCTCCTTCAGTTCTCAAATTTTACCCTGAAGTGGAACTAGGATGTTGTGCTTATTTAAAAATCAAAACCAAAAAATCCACCACTTGAGTTAGGGTCAGGAGTACAGTTTTGCTTACGCATGGACAAATCTTGGTGTGATTTCAGAAAATGATTACTAAGGGACAATAGTTCTGTTTTTGAAGTGGAAGCAAAAAGGGAGAGGATGAATCCTACAGAAGCCATAGAACCAGTGCAGTGAAAAGGGGTAGGAACAGTGAGCTGGGGAGACTTCTTAGCTTGTTCTTAGGTGAGTTCTGTGACTGACTTAAACCAAAACGTCAGAACATTAATGGTCACTGAAAGACATTGAATGTTAGGAGGCAAAATACCATTTTATTTTGTAAAATGAGGCATTGACTCATTGTGTCAGGCCTTCTCTTAGGGTTTCGTAGGATAAACATGCCTACTAAGGAGTGTGTTTTCTCTGTTGGTCCCCCCCCCCCCCCCCCCTTTCCTCTTCCAGGTCTTATAGACTAATACATTCTGTACAATAAATTTCAGGTGTCCTGTATGCAACTACTTATGGTTTTGTGAATAATCTCAGAGTTTTAATTGGTTTGGCTGTGTTAACATACCTGTGCACAGGAAATCTTCCTGATACAGGTAAAGCCTAAATCACCTGGACACTTGGGGCATCTTACCCAGAAGAGGTAGAAATGAAAACTATTGCAGCTGTTGTTTGTTTGTTTGTTTTTTATATTGATGGACTTAATTTATTGGAATGCTTAGAGAACATCACTCTAATTCAATTAAATACCTGAAAAATGAATAAAATGTTAGAGCATTCAATGTTGAGAGTGCCTTCACTGCTCAGTTAAATTGCAGCACTGATTAGTAGAGTTTTTCAGCTCCGTTTTGTGATAGGTACTGTAAGTAGACAACACTTGTTGCTTTTCCATGTAGATGTATTTGACTATCTTTCTGATCACAAAGATGCAGTGAGACTGAAAATCCAGGGAAAGGCCTGTTGCAAAATGGGCAGTGGCAATGTTACAAAATGCTGGAAGGGAACAGCTAGCCCCCATTAGACTTTATTGTGGCTATAACAATATAGGAAGAAAAGTTTTGCTTGCCTTCGGGAAGGCTAAAGCTTGCATTTGTAGTAGCTATGTAAGAGGTTGGAACCAACAAGATGGTTTTCTGTTTATAGCTATGGCAGCTAACCATGTTCAAAACCAGTTTTCTTTCTGTAAACAGAAAAATGCCCTGAGCTATCTGCAGTTGCTTCAGAATAGGGTGCTCAAACAGGCAAAAAATATATTGTCCAGTAACTCCTGTTTTGCAGACTTTTTGCCAGTTGCTAAATACTCAGACAGTGCCCTCGGCATGCTAATCCACTGGTGTGTTTGCTGGGGAGCAAAGGTGGCAGAAACGGGGATGTGTGCTCAGCATGGGGTGTCTCCTTCCAGCCTTTCTGTGTCAGACCTGCCTCGCAGGTAACAGTAGGTAGCAATCCTCCCAAGGGCTTTGGAAGCCCACTTGTAGTCTGAAGAATGACATCCCCAGCCTGTTCCAGTAGAGTCAGCTCAGGGTATGTATCCTTGAAGAGTTCTTCCCAAAAGTTCTTCCCAAAAATTAGCTTTTGGCCTAATTAATTAGCTCCTGCGTCTGCTTGGAGCCTGTATCAATCTTGCTATGATGGAGTGAGTTCCCTTTTGGATAGTAGTCTTCAAAACTGCTGTAAACTGGAATTTCCTTCCTTTCTCAGAAAGAAGGAATGAAATTTGACAGTATATATTATTGGGTCTTCTTTAAAACATAAATTTGACAGGGGTCTGTAATAGAAATTTATCCCCACTTCCACCTTTTTTGCTTTTGTGAGGAGGGCTAAGTTCAGATGCCAGGTGATAGTATTTTCTTTGTCACTCACAGGTGGGATGTACATTTTAATAAACTGCTATCCTTTATTGGTGGTGTAGACAGACTTTCCAAGGCTCTCGACTGCATTCTGTAAGCTGTAAACATATGTTGTCAATTTGCGCTATCGTATTTCTTAAATACATTTTTAAGCCTTGATTGTATGACTAGAAGCTTCCAGTAGCTTTTCAGAAGCTATTGGAAGCTTGTAAAGATTTTCATCTATGATTGATTACAACCCCTCCTGGTAGACATTTATGCTGTTTATTGTGTAAGTTAACAATACAGATGTAAAAGCAAGGAATGGTATCAGGGATGCAATTTTATTTGAAGTACAGCTTAAAAGTGAAGAATGCTCTGAAATAACTTTGTGTAATTTAAATGATTGTCCTTAGAGCTCTTCTGATTTTGCTTAATTTGCTTTTGTGAAGTGCAAAAAAAGTTTGTTAAAACTGCATGTGTTTCTAGTTACTTCGTATTCATTTAGTGTGAGTTACATGTGGGAATGGCCTGGGGTTTCTAATCCCAAACAAAACTCTGCTGTTTGAGTTAATAATCCATAATTCATTACTAAAATTCGGAATAACTGGTGTCAAGGATGGTGGACGATTTAAGACCTCTTTACGTAGGTCTGCTGTAGATGGAGGCTGAGAGAGGTTAGGCTTTGCACAAGTGTAAATTCTATAATGCGTGACAAAGGAAGAAATGCCTGACAGAATCAATTTTAGTTAGGAATTGGAGTATAGAAAAAACCCCCAATTCTCTCTGAAGTGTTTGCATATGCCCTAGCACATTTCCCCTGTAGAGTAAACGGTCTGTTTTCTATGGCTTCAGTGTTGCGGAGGATTTCTTGGAGCATTTTTCAGATGAAGTAGTTGATTTGTCTAGTGGTGTAGAAACATAACTTTGATGCTGTGGTAATTGGATGTGAGTGCATTCTGGGAAACTGGGAGGGTATATGACAAGAACATGATGTAAAGGATTATTTGAAGGAATTCTGGTAGTAGAAGGGAGAACATTCCTTGCTGTGTAACCTACTGACAGAGTTCTACAGTTCGTCTATTTTGAGGGGGGATGTGTGATATTAACTTGGGGAGAAGTGGTATTACTCCTGTGCATTAGGTAGATTGTGTTGCATGATGTGTAACTGTGTATGAAATCAGTCTTACTCCTGTTATATTTTCAGTATATATATATTTATTTACTTTGTAAATTAAGATCGCTTGAACGTTTCAGTTTCTGGGGCTCACCTAGACATCACTTTCTGAATGTCTGAGATGGATTCTGGTTTATCACTGATAACATCCTTCCGAGTTTTTTTTTCTTTAAAAATTAAAATATAGTTGAAGTATTGTTTTAGGAAAAAAGGCTTGAAAATAAATAAATTTTATTTTCCCACCACAATAAAGAGTGCAAGCAGAGCACCTAGTAGGAACCCACCTACTTAAAAGCTTTACTTTTTTTGGTCCTAGTTTTGCAAATTTTTTGTTTCTTTATTCAGCAGACTTAATTTCTTTTTTGTTTCATTTCAGCATAAAAATAAACCACATGTGGTGACCTTAGCTAGGAGCCACTCCATTTCCTCGGCAGCTGCTGCTACATGCTGCTTGTCTGACAGACGGGGCTAGGTCATGGTTACCAGAGGACACCCTTGTGGTCATAACCAAGTTGTAAATGTCACTAAGACTGTTTCTGAATGCCTATCACATGTGTATCGCCGATTCTTAAGTAGATAAAGTCAGCCAAAGATTCATTTGGGAGTTGGGACTCCCAGAAGATTACTTTTAAAGCAGAATAGCAGCCAGAGTTGTGACACGCATCCATAAGCAGCGGTAGGGATCTGACAGTTATTTACCCCTCAGTTACTAGCCCTCTGGTAGAACTGACAGCACGCCTGCAAAGATAGTGAGGCCTGTTTCAGCCCCATTAATGCTGTCTTGAACGTGAGCCTGCAGTCTGAAAAAAAATGATAAATGTTCAGTGATTGATGATTTTATAGTCCCAGGGCACTTCGGATGGTTTCTGGTAGCTGTGAACAATTTCCCCCCCCACCCCCACCCCCCCCCTTAATTAGGCCTGAGCTTTTGATTTCTCTCTACCAGACTTACAGAAGGAAATAAGAGGGAATTGTAAGATAAAGTTTACAAAGTGTTTTTCAAAACTTTGGCTACAAAGGAGGTGCAGTTTTGAGTGCCAGGTCTGTCATGTTTTGGTACAGAATAAGTGATTCAGTGCACATCTGATCAGTCTGATTGATAAATATCGTATTACCACCTTTATATGGAAAAGCTGAAGGCGTTCTGAAAGGTACAAAAGAGAATTTTAAGTAATTGGGTTAATCAAATAATATTGTGCATCCTAGGGCTTCTGTGTTTTCTGTCTCTCAATACCTTTGAATTTGAAAAACTTTCAACAAGCCAGTGTTTCCTGGCTGGGTAAGGGTCATTTCAAGGCCTGCTAAGTTGGCTGTACTAATGCTAGAAAAGTGCAAAACAGTATTTCAGTTTGAGTGCTTGTTTGCAAATCGGATGCCAGAGTTGTTTGTTTAATCATCGTTTGGAAGTAAACCTTTTGTCAGCGAGCTGTGCTGTTCAGTAATGTGATAGTGTCAAAATGCCTGTTAATCTGTACATTAATAGCAGGCTGCAAGGGGAAATGGAATTTCTTCTTCTCGTTTGCACTAACATTTTTCCTAATGTCAGTGACTCTTCCTGTCCCTTTTACTGTGTTGTTATTAATGCAAACAGAAACCTTAAGGGGAAAAGAAAACCACAACGCAAAAAACAGTTGCAAGTTCTTCAGACGAATTTTACACTCTGTGGTTAGTGACTTAACACTAAGAGGATTAAAATATCAAAATATCTCACTATTATTCAACTTTTAGAAATATTGTCCATGAGGACACAGATTATTAAGAAATTATGTGGTTCCTTTTTGATGGGGGAGAAATAAAAGAAGGGAAGAAAGTAAAATGTGGGCAGGGAGTAATTTCTGTCAGATAGACCTGAAAGCCAACTTTTGTGATTAATGACCAATTGTGACTCTGCACATTTAATTAGGAAAGTGTCATTACACTCAATTAGCAGGGCTGCCAAATAATCTGTTTAATACTCTGGTCTTTTTTTTTTCTCTAGGGTTTTGCAGACAGTCCTCATTACAGTGATCACTTGAATGACAGTCGATTAGGGCCCCATGAAGGATTGTCCCCGACACCTTTCATGAACTCAAATCTGATGGGTAAGTAGGTAATTCTTTACGAGTATCCCCCCAAAGCCTCTTCGGTCAGAAAGAGACATTTTTCATTCCCTTGTCTAGGCCTGACATGTCAAGCATCTGGAAGTTGCTCTGTTTCTCATAGTAACACTGACTTTCCTATTGAAATTTTTTAATGTTGGGTGATTTCCTCATAAAGGCTCTTGTCCAGGACTTTTGAGAAGAAGGAACCACCTAGATTTTTCTCAATTTGATCTTGGGAACTGATACATTTTGTTTCAATTTTTACATTTCTCTTGTAAATTCTAAATTATTTTAAAGTGAATTTTCCTTAAGTTTTGCTGAGAAGACATCTACAGCAATTTTAAACTTGTGTATTTAAAAAAAAATACTTTTTTTCTTAACACTATCAGTTCCTGAACTACCTGACAATTTACTACAGGCATTTCTTCAGATAATAATTTGAGGGCTTGCCTCTTAATTTGCTAATTTCTTTGATACTTGTGGTATTAGAAGTGTTGTCACTTCTAAGAAACAAATGCAAACTCTTGTTTTGCTGGGCAGATACTGTTATTGTTTCCAGGCCTGCAGGTGTCCAACGTTTGCTGCTTTTGAAACTGGAAAAAAACCAAGCAAAATGTGTATTAGGTTGTGGGCTTAGGTATTAAAAGCTTTTTCTTTATTGTCTGCACTTTTGTGTTACCTAAAACACATTAATCTATTGATGGCATTGTTTGAAACTCGTCTCCCTGTTCCAGTTTGGAGCATTAAAATGTTGATTTCAGAATATTTATTGTTTGGCAATACATGGTCTCAGGAAAAAATAAATTTTTTTTCTGTCTTAAAATTTCGGATGACTCTGTTCTGAATTTGTACATTTGACATTGTTTCACTTACATGTCTTGTAGACATGACCTATTTTGTGATCTCAGTATTGTCCTTTTAAGACACAGCCATGGTAATCTAAGTGGATTACCTAAATCCAAATCCTGGTGGTCTGCAATTTCTTTTGGAAATCTTTCTACTTTGCTCAGTCTTTGTTTACTACTTCAGTTTTCTCTGAAATGGAGGCAGACAAAGCACAGCTACTGCTGAAAACAGAATTTTGTTTAAACCTTCATATATGAACCTGAAAAAATGTAATACTAAAATGACTGTCCCTGTAGTGTTTGTTTACAGAGAGTACGAGTCAGCTGGTAAATGGTACTTGTATCTGAGGACAGTAAAGCGTGTAGTTTCCTTTAGTTATTTTGATAAAGCAGAATAGAGCTTCCTCCCAATACCATTGCAAGTATGTTCTCTCCTTTTTGTAAATACAGGAGACTAAAAATGCAAGTTACTTCAATTGTTTTGTCAGTATTTTGATCAGTAGCACATACAGAATGGCTTTAGGCTTTGTAGCTGATACTGGCTGTATTTTACAGAAATACATGATGTTTTTTAAAAATTGGTATTACCAAAGGCAAACTACTTGTTCATGGTTTTATATTGAGCCATCCAATTTATTTACAATATATGCCTTAAAATATATGAAGAAAATAATTGGTGCAACTGTATTTTCTTAGTTTTTCATTTTTATTGAAGAGATGTCTAGATGATTCTGTTAGACATAATAGAATTACTTCGTTAATACAGATTTGAGAAGAATCCTCTATTGAGATTGTTTTCTAAAGAATTAATTAATTGCAAGATGTACGTGAGTCAGCCACTTACCCAAAGTAGCTGTGAACTGAAATAGTATTGTAATGCTTTATGGCTAACAGTTCTTAAGGATTTTATTTTGCTGAAGCAGTGGTACTTAATTTCCTTCTATATGCAGCAAAGAATTATAGAAGGCTTTCAGCATGTATAAGAAATGTACATCTCAAAACTTTAAAAGTATGCTTTTAAAAGTATTCCACCTGTGGTTTTTTGCTTGTCATAAGAAAAAATTGTTTTAATTTTACTTATGTTGTAGTATAGCATACAGCTTCGTATATCATACTTTTGCGTCATGAATTTTTGCAGATTATTTTAAGTTAGTGCTGGAAGTTTGGAGAGAGGAATGATAAAAGCTACATAAAAACATTGAGTAGTAGTTTTCTATCAGTACCACTATCTGTGCCTATGGGTTTTTGTTTATTGTTGAAAAGGAAAATGAGGTTTCTTCTTAAGTCATTAGACCAAAAAAAAGTTACACATTTTTTGTAGATATCAAATTGTAGGCATGTCCCCATAAACAGAATGAAAACATTCATTTTATAAGTTTCTGTAGATGATATTTAATGCATTGATTGATCAGTCTGATCTTCAGGGGTTCAAAGGAGAGGGAGGCTAAGAATATGAACTTGATGAGCTTATAGGAAAGATCTCACTAGGCTGATAGGAGCGATGGAGCATCTGGGGTTCCACGCTGAAGATCTGAGAGGTGCATCCCTTCCCAGCATTTTATTGTGAGTGAAATACATCTCTGAAATAGTTAAAAAGTACTTAAAAAAATAAAAAAGAGCAACAACATATTGCACCATTGCTGTCAACACTTAAAAGCACCATTAAAAGAAAGAATTGTGTGTCAAGGGTATGTTGTTATTTTGTGTATTGTGCTCAGCCGTAAGCATATTTGCCTGAAGAGATAGTGGATTATAAAGTGCCACTGTCTTTCATGATGGAGCTCTCAAACATTTTAATGATCTTGTACGTTGCAAAAGAGAAAAATTTTGTCTAACAAGAGTTGATAATGATTCAATAATGAACAATTTGCCACAGAAAGATGCATTTCCATATTCATTTAGATATTTTTTTGAAGTGTTTTGCAGAGGAAGTAAAGCTATTATGTTGGATTGGTTAGTGTTCTTCACTAATGAATTCCAGAATTATCCTGTTGATTTGTTAGTATAAAAAAAGACGGGCCGTTGCTTGTATTTTAAGTAAAACCACTGAATCCTCTTGGCACCAGCATAGTCTGTTGGTATCCATAGAGATATGTAGAAAAATCAGGCTAAGATATATTGGTGGTATTGTAACTCCATTTAGACTTGATAATCTTTGCTTATTCAACACTTTCTGTTTTAATTACATTCTAGAAAACTATTCACAGGATATGAGATTCTTTTCTCTGTAATTATGCTGCTTTTTAGTGCTCTGCACTTGCAAGTAGAGGTCAGTTTTTGCTAGGACTCTTCAAGCATGTGGTATTGTGTCTTCTGTTGTGCTGTTCCCTGGACTTTGTTCTACTGAGCTTTTCCACTGCTGCTTACCAGGAAGAAAGCAAGCAGATCTTTCTTGAATATAGCCTAAAGGGGTTTTTTGTTGGTCCATCTTGAAAATTTGAAGTGGGTGACTTAATTTATTTTGGTGTCTGTCTTTCCACAAGAGGCAGAAAGGATAAAGGCAAGGCTCTTGCGCTCAATGTTCATCATCTGTGTACTGCCCAAGCTTATACATGATAAAAAGTAATTTAAAAAATTTAGTCAATAGTGAGTGAAAACATGGCAGTTGAACATAAGCTTGCCATGTTACAGTCGATCCCTGGAGTAGAGAGAGAGATATCATTCTTCCAAGTTTACTTTCAAGTATACTTCCTTATTTTCTCATTGTTTCTTTAACTAGTTGCTTTACAGTTTAATTGGGTTAAATCGTAGAGCTCTGAATGTTCCTGAGGTAGCCACAGGATTTGAAGACCTGTCAACCAAGGTAACTGGAAACTGTCAGAATCAGAAACTCTGAATGTGTGGGAATGGAGGATTTTAGGTAATTTGCATCTTTTTAAGGGGGCTTGTAAGAAAGATGTGGACAGACTTTTTAGTAGAGGGGACAAGGGGTAATAGTTTTTAACTAAAAAAGGTGAGATTTAATTAGATATTGGGAAGAAATTCTTCACTGTGAGGGTGGTGAGGCACTGGCCCAGGCTGCCCAGAGCAGCTGTGGGTGCCCCATCCCTGGCAGTGCCCAAGGCCAGGCTGGATGGGGCTGGAGGCAGGCCTGGGCTGATGGGAGGGGTCCCTGCCCGTGGCAGGGGAGGCAGGGGGGTTGGAACTAGGTGATCTTTAAGGTCTCTTCCAACCCAAACGTTTTGATGATTCCTGACCTCACCTGCTCAGTAACTCCAGTAGACCAACTGCAGCGTTGTGGTTACTGGTTTGTTTCACATCATCTGTTGATGTTGTAGCACTCACCTCTGTTAGTATCCTAGTGAGGTGGTGACTATGCTCCTCTTCCTAACAAACCAACTTCTGCTTCATGCTAGGTATGGCCATGATGTTTTCTTATGGCCAGCATTAAGAGTACAGGGACCTGACAATGCAGGGAAGTCAGGACACATATCAGTCAGTATTTACAAGGGAAAGAGTAGACGCTTGTTAGAGTAGAGCTATAAATTATTCGAAGTGTTAATCAAAATATAGTTTCTTGTACTCTATTTATACTGTGAATATGAATGGTAAGCCTGATTCTTGCCCTGACTGAAAAAAATAGGCGAAAGCAGAGTAATACATTTTGGGGTTTTTTTGCAGTGTGGCTTCCTTTAATGTTGGTAGTACTTGACGTGCTTCAATCACTTGGGTGGTTTGTCATCAGGCTTTGCAAGACAGGGTTTGCAAGTAGATTACATATATATATACACATACCATTTATTTTACCCTCTGTTAGTGCTTAACTGTCTTGCACTGGTGTAGCAAGTGGTTAATAGGTATGTGCTGGGTAGAAACTGCCGTGTGAAGTCAAGGGCGTCAGGAACGGAGAGATGCTCGAAGCCTAATTCCATGAATTTTCAAAGGTAGCCTTTTGAGTTGCTGTGAAACTGAAGATTCATTTGGTGGATCAATCATAGAAGTAAGCGATCAATATCTGGATTAGGGTACCTTCTAATTTTAGAGTTACTGTTCACTTAATTGATTTGATTGCCTGATTGTGTAGGTTTGTAAGAATGGCTGTGCTTCTGCCAGTGCATCTTGCAAACTAGTGAAATTACTACGTAATTTTTGTTGTAGTATCTATTGTTTGACTAGTAAGTTAAGCACACCAGTTGGCTTGGATAGAGTGGTAAGAGTTTTTAAAGATGAACATTGGGGCATTTTTTGAAGCAACATGGTAAATAGCTGAAGCCTCTCTGTAAGCTTTCCAGTGTTGATATTGTTATCAAACAGGTGACACAAGCCTTTTAAATCATAATTTGGGAAGGGTTATTCTTGGTAAAAGGAGAGGCTTTTGAACTTAAAAATACAATTTAAAAAAGGCATGCATCTGAATTATTTCTCAGTTAAGAATCTTAACTAATCTTCATGAAAACTGCTAGTTTTCTTCTTCAGTAGCCCTTCAGTAAGAGTTTTCGAATCAAAGAAGTAGAGCTTATTAAATGATCTTATGATGGTGGAGGCAATAGTAGGAAGTAAGCAAGGGTAAGTAGTTATGAATGTGGCAAATATTATGAATGATGCCATTATAGTTTTTACTAGGAATCTTGTTTTAATTACCTTTAGTAAGGGAGAGGGCAGATGCAAGTAGTGAGTTGGCAGAGCTTGTGTTTGTCCAAAATAATAGTCGTTACTAATTTAACACACGGAATAAAATAGACATCACAATGGAAATGATCTCCAGAGACATGAGTAATTGCAAGATTGATCTGAAAGAACTTATATGCAGTTACATTGGTATTAACTTGGAGAATGGTGGGGACAGAATATTTTGTATCTTTCAGAGAATTCATTAGGAAGACAGAGAAGAATGTTAAAATAAGAAAATGACAAAATAGAGGTACAACAAAGATTATGACAAGTGCTTCAGTTTATCTCATTTTACAGGAGCAGGGCAGTAAGTTGAAGGAAAATTGTAAAAGGATAACTAATAAGCTTCCCATAGTGCATGATTGTGTCAAATATTATTGTAGGTTAAGACTTCAGAAAAACTTTTCTGAGCATAAAAGATGCAAGTCTGAATCATCCACAGTTATGATACTTAGGGGTACCGGTCTCCTCCTAAGACAGGGGTCCAGCACAATCCATAGATTGTAAACTTCCCATGCTGGAAAAGTTCCTTGAAATTCACTTTACAGTAACTGGCATCATGCAGTTTCACAGCATTATGCTTACATTTTATTGAATTGCTTATCGTTTTGATTATTAAAGCTAAAAAGATCAAGACACTGACTCATCTGTATGTAATACATCATGGCTACTTTTCCCAAAGTGAGTGTTGAGATTCCTTCATCCCAGTGAAGTTTCATGTTTTGTTGTTTCAGGTAGGCTTATGTTTCTTTTTTTAAAAAAATATTTTTTTCCAAATCATTGCATATAATAAATCTGGCAAATGGAAGACATACATTTAAATTTCCTTCTGAGAATGTTTGTTTTCCTTTTGGGGCGTGTCGCTGTGCTTAATTGCTAGATTGACGCTGTTTATATAAAATATTATAGATTCGCTAAAATCCTGATGTGAAGTTTGTAGTATTTTGGGGTTTTAATGAAAATTTCAAACCCAGAGTAATGTGTTCAGTTAAGTTTTAATGATTTCTTCCTGTTTTCCAGATAATTATGTGTATCACTTGCTTCATATACGCACACCTAAAATATCCGTAAATAAATGGAGGTCCTTTTTTTTTTTTTAAATTTATTTTTGTTTTGTTTTAAATGCTAGCAATCCTTTTGTCCTGGGGTGTTTCTGCGTGTGGCTGTGTCCTGGCTGTGGTGTGGTGTATTGAGCAGAGGCAGGCTCTTCTTAGCGGTATCTGTAAAACCTCAGGGCTGTCGATCGGTAGCATGAAGCTTTCTGGAGTCATGATGTTTTGTGTCTGTTGGTACAGTTTCTGATTTCTGGCCCCCCCCCCCCCCCCCCCCCAGGTATTACAATAAATAAATTCCACTCACACCAAAGAATTGCTCTCATCTGCTCTTCATTTTCCTTTTGTGAAAGCTAATGGGTTTCTGGGAAATTAAATTACACAGTCATTTAGTGAAAGCGCTAAGTGCAGGGCATTTTTACCCTTGGGTTTTTGCTCACAAGAGTGTGTGTTAAGCTTGGTTTTCCCTTCTGTTTACAGTAATATTTCAAATGGCTTTCCTAACATTTCTTTAAATACAGTAATACCTCAAGGCTCGCTACAAATGCGGGGGGGGGGGGGGGGGGGGGGGGCGGCAGCGGGCTTGTGTCCTTTGTGTAATGTTATGCTGTAGCAGGTGTCTGCTTGTGCTCTCTCCCCCTTGAGACCTCCATCCTCTGGCTAGCCAGCAGCTGCGGAGGGGCGCTGACAGCCCTCCTCAGGTGGTGCTCAGGTGCGGGTCTGCCAGGTAGGTGCAGGGCCGCAGCTGCCCGCTGGCAGGGGGCTCACCGGGGTGAGGAGCGGGGCAGCCTTCCTCTTGCCCTGTCGGCCATCCACCAGTATGCTGGAGCACTGAGGCAGCTCGTTGGTAACGAGCCTGGGTAGCATTGTGCAACTTCAGATGATTTTCATCATCTCGGAGTTGTTCTCAAACTTAGTCTGCAGCGCTGCAGTTCGAGGAAAGAAAAGTTTCCTTTCTGGCAAGTAAGAAAGTGAAGACATGTTTCCCTGAAAATCCGTCATGCTGTGTGATTGCACATTGTACAAGGAAGAGCTGCTAGTAACCTTCTCACTGGATGCTCCAGTGCGCAGGTACCATCCCGTAAGTGGGGCTGGTGGCCCACAGGCAGGAGCGTTGCCTTGCGCTGTGCTAAGGGGAGAACAAACAGGACCCAGTGTTCATTGTGTGGAGGAAGATGAAAACTTGCCTGCTACAAAAAGGTCTCGCGCTTAAACCTAGAGTTTTTTGTCGTACTAAGTGCTTCTGAATTGCCAGTCCGGGGATTTAAATGTTGCGAGTCTGCGGCTTTTGAATTTGGGAATATTTTACTTCTGATAAAATTTGTTCTGCAAAGCTTGTTTTTTGGTTAATGCACTCTGATATGTTTGAGCGTTGATTTATTCACAGTGTATTCTGCCTTTGAAAAGGGGCATAAATAGTAATCTGATGAAATTTTTAAGTCTTGCGCTTCCTCATTGTTATAACATGTCAGTTTAGCTGCTGTAGGGTATGTTTATCTGTTACAAGGCTCATCAGTGCATGAAATGCTGAAAGGCATATTTCTCTCCTGTGGTTCCTGCCATCCCTGGGCACTTGTAGATGCGTTCCAGTGGATGGGATCAGCTGGGTGAAGCTGTAGGATTTTAAATTTCAGTCTGTCTGAAGGCGCCAAGCTTCTTTCCAGGGGAGAAGGGAGGAGGAGGTGAATCTCTCCCATACTGGTGATGTAACTTCCCCATGAGGCAGTTGCTCAGGGATCTACATAATAACTATTATCCTGTTCAAATAGGAGACTGTAGAAAGCTCACTGGTGATTAAAAGATAATTTTGTAATTTTTCATGGCTTGTCTTTGTTTTGCAATAAAGATGTTTGCTTATCGCCAGGTGCATAAAAAATCATTTATTTAATCTCTATTTAATTCCATTTATTTTTTTTTTTCATTCTTGCGTGCATGTAACTGTAGCCTGTCAGTTGCTAGCAGTCCAGTTTTTAATAAATGCAGCAGCCTGTATCTAGTGATTAAATTCTGAACTGATCAACCAAAATGTTCTAACTAGGCTGCTCATGCCAAAACAAGTGGCTTTTGTGATTTGGGGCATTATAGTATTTGCATTAATATGATTTGAAGTTGTTAATAGTTTTCTTTAGAGATTGGGTTTTAGTGAGTCAAATGTTTGTTGCTGCTGGAAACCCGACTTTGTTTAGAAACACAGACACCTCAGAGGGGAAAGTAAGCCAGATGACATTGAATGAGCAAGCCTATAAAAGATGTAGTTTTATTTTTTAGGTGATGAAGGTGTTGGACCTCTAATACTATTGGTTTTGTGAGTTGCCTGAGTGGCCGCTACAGCTTCCCTAGAGTTTTAAGGTGTAGTGTGTAGGTGTGCAATACTTCAGATATATAGTGGATTAATGGAACAAGTATCGTCAAAAGAAAACAATATTTTTTTTAAATTGAATTTGAAAATAAAGTCTGGACGCTTTCACTTCATTCCAGTATTGCACTGAAGTTTTGTTTCTGAAAAGTAGGTGAAAGATTCTCATGCAACAGAAATGTGCCGAAGACTGGAGAATTGCGACTTGCTCTTATTAAGCGATGGTAGTATCTTACTTTATTTGCAAGGCTTTCTTGGTTGCTGCCCTTTTTATGCTTTTCTGAAGGCTAACAGTACTGTGGCTTTCAGATGGGCGTTCAGCTTCTGTCACTAACGCATATATGTACGTTGGGAAGTCAGCTGAAAATTCTGAGGAGTTATTTCTTAGGCATCCGGATGGAGGGTCACTTTAAGAAACAGAAACCTTGTTATCCTTATGTGTAGAAGTTTTGCCAGGGTGGCATTTGGTGGAGGGAGGGTGCTGTTTGACTGGTGTTTTTTTGGAAGACACTCACTGGGGTGTCGCGTCTGAAGATGAAATGAGAGAGTTGATAGGTCATTTTATGTGATGTGTTATGTACGGGATTAAAGAAACTGGCAGTATTTGGGATTACTGCTACTGATTCCTTTAAAGAAAGCAATTGCCTTAAGTTCAGTGGTGAAATAAAAAAGGGTTCATTGAAATGGGAATGGGGAAGAAGCACAGTAGTTAATAGTGAAATAAGTTGAGGCTCATTTTATGGTTTTATCCTAAAACTGCTGAGGTCTGGCCATGAGCCTTTGAGGTAGCTAGGAACCAAGCGCACCAAAATATGTAATGTGTAAATGTAAAATGTGTAAATTCAATTTGGGATTGCCCAGACCACATGCAAAATCAGTACTATTGTCACAATGTCTGTAACGAAATTTTAGTTTACTTGCCAGCGTGATAGGAACCTCTACTATAAGCCTGGCACTTTAGGCACGAATGCAACACAAATAAGGCATCTTGCAATTTCTTCCTCTTATACAATGGGACATAGAAAGCAGAAGTCTTGAGACTAATGTGTGACTTGTTAGCAGTCTTGGAAGCTTCAGGGGTGATCCCTGGGGTCTGCACTGAGTACCTAAGTGCATCGCTGTATCATAAATAAATTCATATCAAGTTTAAAAAAAAAAAGGTCTGTAAGAAAGGAAAGAGTGTACTTGTAGACTTTATCAGGGTACTGCAGTTTTAGGTACATTTTCTGCATCATAGGAGCAAAGTGAATTTTGCCTTACTATTTTGCTGTGTTAAATAACACTTCCATTTCTGACTGGATTAATTTCTTTCTAATGACATTTATTTGTTTCACATACTGCTAGTTCATTACAAGCTGTCACCTCAGACTTAATGTATTTATATATTTATTTGGAATCTTGAGGTACTTCCCAACTTAAACTGCAGTCTGATTGACCTGCTTGAATAGAGATTTACAAAAATTAATTCCTTACAGCACTGTATTTCTTAAATATGCCTTAACTATTTTACAAGTTGCATGGCCTTGTGAAATGTAGTGAATCTTCTGACTGGGTCACCCTAACTTCAGGGGAGTCTACAGAAGGTCATATGTGTGTTGTACGTATGGCATTTAGCACACCTTAATATTCTACTTATCAGTCAAAAAAGTTTTTTTTTTATATATTTACAAGTTTTTTTTCTTTAAATTTAGAGGTGATTTTGTTTCCATGTAGATGTGTTGCATTATTATACAGCTTCAAGTTTGAAAGATACTGAAATTTGTACCGCTGTGCAAGATCAGCAACTGAGCTCTGACTTATTTTCCAGGATACAATTCTGTTTGTAGTTAGAGAAGTGTCATCCTTTCACCTGATGTGAATTAAATCTTTCTTCTCAATGACAGGTGATGTGGTATTTTTTTTCAGCAACACTATGTTCTGTGGTGAAAGATCTTCTAATATATTTTGCCATTGCTGAAACAATTTTTCTTTACATCTTCTGGGATTGATATTTTTAAGCTTAAGATAAATGTCACTAACATTGCTGGTGTTTAAAATATTACTTTATAAATAACGAAGCTGAGAAATCAAAGTACCATTTTTTTCAGGTGTCTGAATCTATCCATTTTCTGGGTACTTTGAGGTGAACTACGAGAGCACAATCTGAAATCACTTGTTCATGCAATGCTCAGTTACCTTGCACCGCTACGTTGTTCTTGCCCAGTATGCTGGGGGTCTTGGAGGTTATTTTGTTTTGTTTGATTACTGTGAGTGGTGGGAGGAGGAGTGATGATTGGCTTGTCTTTCTGGTGCTTGGCTGCGTTTCCTTTAATTTTTTTTGTTCACTCCTTTTATTCATCAATGACAATTTATAAACAGTACATGTTTCACAATGATTTCAGCCTTGAGTGCCAAACAACTGTATGATTTTGTTCCTTTGTTTGACAGCTATCTGGCACTAAGCCCTATGCACAATTACATTGAATATTTTTGTCCAGTATATGTGTATATTTCTTATTTAATTTATATTTTTACTGTTACATTAGGAATGTATCTTCCTAGAAATGTAGTTCAAAAGGTACATCGTTTAAAAAAACCAAACAACTTTGTAAAGCTGTTGAATGAAATATAAACCTCTTTCTTTCTTCAGTATTTTTTTTTTGGGGGTGGGGGGCGGGGGGGCAGGTGAAGGAAGAGGGGTCAGAAGAGGAATACTGCTGGGGTTTGTTAGTTCAGTGGCACAGTTGCAGACTATGAAGAGGAATATGGCTTGCTGGCATAAGGAAAAAGCCTATGTGTTTCTCCAGTTGGTAACCATTTTATGTAGGATAGTTTGCATACGTATACACAATAAACAGCGGGCTGCCAGCAAGATAATTTAGAACTGAGTAAAGGTAAAGAACGATTTTTTTTTAAATATAGAGGATTTTCTGTGTTGATTTCTCTCGTTTTACCTACATAGCAGAAAATGTGGAACACAAATGTCTTGATCTCCAGGTACTGGCTTTAGCTGGCTCTGTCGTGCTTGGTGGACACTGCAGTACGAAGGAGGCAAGCTTCCCTGTTGATCATGTTCCTCCGAGTTTCTGTTTTGGGTGCCTCCCCCTCTTCCCTCAGCATAGATACAGTTTGGTCTCATAATAGAGACATAGTGCAAATGCCAGTAAACCAGTGTGAAATAAAACACCAAATTGAAAGGCAGTGATTCATCAGGAGAAAATGTTACCCAGGCCCTAGTAATTTTTTTTCATTTTTTAACCTGTGCTTTTAAGCGTCATTATTCCCCTGATAATCAACCTCAACACTGCTATTGAACTGAATACTATGTTTTTAAAATTGGCACTGCCCTTCTATCTGATCTCTGCTATTTTCTTGGTGATACATTTATGTTGCTTTCTTCTTTGTTAATGCAACACAAATAGTGTGTCATTGGTCCAGTTCATTTCCTTCAAAAATTGCTAAAAAATCAGAGGTAGAAAATAATGTAAACTTTAATTTCCACTAGAACTGGCAAGAGGATTATCTGTCCTCAAATCTATAGAGTATAATTTTACTGTAGTTTTACTGGGCGGTTAAACTTGTATTTTTGTCCCTTGAATGCACCCATCTGGATCAGTCCACTGTTCCACCTGAGCACTTCCATCAGGCTCACACTCATCTGCACCCTGGGATTTTTCCTGTCTTTACCTGGCTTGTCTGTCTTCCTTGGTCTGTTGACTTTTTTTTTTTTGGACTGTTTTAAGAAAGGCCGTTTTTTCTGGGTTTGTGCAGATGTGTTGCTCTTTGTAGGTATATTTTCTTCTAATTTCCTTTGACTTAAAGGTAAAGAAAATAAGTTTTGCATCTGATTACACTCTGTTGTTGCTTATAGCATGGTACTTAGTTGGCTGTAACACATGACCGTTGAAATTTGGAGCGTATCATTCTTCGCATTAGCTCTGGGGTTTTGTGGTTCTTTCTCTGTGCACCTGTTACTGGCCAGTGCTATTAGTGGGATACCATGGTAGAGGCGTCTTTATTCCAGTGTGGGTCTTTTTGCTTGTTTGTGAGACATTTGTACATTCAAAACTCCTATCTTCTAAGTGGCCTTTAAGTGCAGATCCTGACCAGGGGTGCTGTAGGGCACAGTATTGTCCTGCACAGGACAGATTACTCTGCACTCTATTTGGAAGATCAAACCTGTTTGTTCTCCTATTGCGGTGGAGGTGTAGCAATGCATTCTCTAATTCTCTGTTAGAAGAGCTAGAAGTTATGGTGAATAGACAAGAGGATAATTAAAGCCATTATGGGAAAATATGTTTTAAAGTGGGAAAAATAATCATTTATTGATGGCCAACTTCTAAATAAGCCTGCAAGGCTATGGCTTGCTTACGTTGGAGGAAGGATTATGAGCCAGATGTTAAAACATCCTTTGTTTAGACTCTGAAGGAGTGAGGTTGGAATGCAAAATTAGTAAAATCTTGCCTGTTTCTATGTTAGGCCAAAAGCATAGGTTCAGACAAGCTGAAGGGGGACTTCATAGTTTTCCACTACAAGACGCAAATTCATATACGCAATTTTTTAGTAGCCAGTATTCTGTTATTTAAAACATGAACTTTTTTTACTGAAGCTTCTAAGATGTGCATGGATGCTTTTCAGAACGCTTGATCCCTTATAGCATGTACCATGCTGCTCCAGGCAAGAATCTTTAGATGTCACAGTCATCTTGCCACACATGATGAATCACTTTGCCTAAAGATTTTCTGCCCACAAAGCCTCTGGGGTGGCTCTGTCTCCCTAAGGATGTTCTGTTTGACTAGCCATCTGAGCTTACTCTGCTGTGACCAGTTCAGAAAGTACTAAATCCAAACTTTTTCACAGTTTATTTCTGCTTGTAAATAACAGAAGGGGTCATACCATATACATACATATGCAGAGAATGCTGCTGATCAGAATCAGAAATAAGGCACAAAAAGAACTAATTGGGCTTTAAAAGGACAGTATCACTTTAAATGTGTTTTGTTTTGAGTGGTTTTTTTATTTAATTTTTTACAAGAGGCATGTCAGGTGCTTGTAAATGCAGAATAGCAGAATACAGTGTTTTCCTGCGTCTTTTTCCTTCTTTTTTTTTTTTTTTTTTTAAACTGCTAATAAAACAATGTGTGTAATGAGTGTCATAGTTTTCCTGATTGTCTCTCTTTGGGTACATACTTTGGTTGTATTGGCCTGTAAGACAGGATAGTGGCAGCTGGTAATAAAACCTGAAGTGTCAAGGTATCTGGTCAACTGCCTCCTTTCAGTGGTCCTTAAATTTGCTATGGGGAGCCTTGAGGACCTCCCTAAGAAGAACATATTTTAAAATATCTTAAGTTTTTAGGATTGAATACAATTCTGCTTTTTAAATGGTTTAAAATTTGTAGCAGGTAAACTTGAATTCATATCCAGTTGTTCAGTTTTCAAATTCAGTTGTCTAAAATGATATGCATTGGCCATTTTGTTGTGGCAAGATGCATCTTCCCCACTTTTGCAAATTCATAGAAGTGTATGTCAACAATAAGACATAGAAGTGCCAAACCAGCAAGTACATTTTATTCCTCGCTTTTTTTTTGTTGTTGTTTCCCCCCCCCCCCCCCACCTTAATTACTTCCATCTTTACCCTTCCTGCCTTTCTGCTTTTGACTGCCTTTGTGATAACGTGTGTTCCTGTGTTCTCCCCTTCCTATCTGTAGTCTGTTCAAGGTCTGCTGTCGTAAGGAGGCGGCATGGCCCTTCGCTTTCTCTACTCCCCCCTCCACTGAGAAAACCCACCTGTTCTTCCCAAGCAGACTTTTGCAGTGATTTAAAAAGGGGGTGGCAATGTCACTGTGAATTGCTGGGTGGCCCTAGTTCATCTTTTGCATTTGTACAGAGAGCCATGTTTTCTGATGTGCTGCCTTTCTCCTCCCTGTCCCTTTTCAAGTATTTGCTCACATCAGTATCGTGTGGATTGCTGCTCATCTATCTTCTGTTTTGGAAGACAAAGCTAAATAATTTTTTTTCCACAGATTTCCCTTTTTTTCCCTTAAGGATATTGCTTTTCTTTTTTTTTTTTTTCAAGAGTAACTATCCCATCTTGCAGATATTTTGATTATCAAGAACAGCCTTTAAATATAAAATAGCTCTAAGCAGTGTAGGCATTTTCTCTGTTGTAACTTTAAAATCCTTCTTTTTGTTGAGAATGTAAGTTATTAACTCCTTAGGAACCAACTCAGTACCTACTGTAAAAACAAAACCCAGAACAGTCCTCATTCCTTTTAAAAAAAAAAATTAAAAAAAAACCAAACCGCAACTCTGCCTCAGTGGAATTCCAGCTCCTCTTTGCAATGAGACTTTTACTGATAGAAGAAAAATTCTTGGTCCTTTTCCTGATTATTTTTTTTCATTAAAAATCTTGGGTTTGTTAGCTTTTTTTTACATATACAATTTTGACAGCTACTGGAAATTTTGAAATATATTCAGTCTGTGTCATGTTGAAAAAAATGTATGGGAACGAAAGTTTTATTTAATACCTGAAAGTCTAGCGTGATTAGTTATAAAAATACTTATTTGGAAGTCAAAGCCAGTTATGCCTGCCCAAGTTCTAATATTTCTTTTTTATAATGAATCCAGCTGTGAAGCCTGAATGGAAGTCAGACAGCTTGATGCTAACAGCTGATTGTAAGGAATCCAGTTAGGCAAAACGTAAATTGAATAGTTCTTGTTGACTCTGGATAAAGCTGAGTAACGTCAGTATAGATGATTAGATAAAAGGGACCAGTCAGGCAGTAGCTTGTATCTGAACTTTAAAGCATTCAATTTAGCTGGGTTTGTACGTTTCTGTAGTAGTTAAAGAACATTCTTAGTAGCGTTAGAGATTTTCTTTGGATTTGAATGCATTTACTAAAGGAAGTATATCCCTAATTTTAGTTACGTTTTCAGTTTGCAGTTTTATTTGTTGAATTCTGTAAAGTTTTTTTAACATTGAGCAAATGCATGTCCTTTGCTTGTTAGGGTAACATTGACTGTCTCATTTAACCATTTTTACTCAAGAATCACAAAACCCTTTCAGCCTTGGCTATCAACTGTCCTAAGTTCCCACACATTTTTACCTCTGTTTATTGTAAATACTAATTTTGCTGTATTTGTGAACTTGTGAGTGCTTCTTGCAGAAATCCATTTCAGGTTAACCTTGTAATGAGTTACCATTGCGTTGACATGATGAGTTGGTTTTTTTTTGTCACTGTTTTGTTCGTTAACTTCTAGATCCCTCCTTCCAAACAGTGGTGCTTGTCTTAATTTTTAGTGAATGAATAAATCAATGCTACTTCTTACAAGATAAATTTCACTAATTTATGCACTATATACTTGTGAATTACATATAATGTTTTACTGATGACTTTGCTTCTATATATTTTAGGGGTAAGAATTGTTGTATAAGCAAATTTTCACTGGCATTCTTTCTGAAGGACATCTCAGGACTTATGTATCATTTTGTTTATGAATTAAAATTCATGTTACTGTTGTCACGACTCCTTCACTGACTTGAACAAACTGATTAAAATATCTTACTGTTGATGCCCTTATAGCCTATATAATTTATGTAACAATTGGATCCCTGATGCCTGTGCCGTGCACTTCTTAAAAATTGTTTTCAGAAGTTCACTAAAAGTTCTCTGGTGCAGTTCATGCAGCCTTTGTAGACCCCCCCTTGCTCACAAGCAGTGCCACCTCTTGCCATCTTGGAGTACCCTTTCTTTTGAATTTTTTTCTCTGATAAATCTTAACCTTTTGTGCTCTAGTTTCCATGCGTTGAGCTGAACACTCGCTTTCTATGTCTTAGCTTTTTGAGTATAATTACACTCTGAGGAAGCAACCCCCCACTCCTTTCCCACCTCAGTCAATGGGAAGAGATACTCAGTTTTGTCTGAGGACCAGAAGAGGTTTGGTGTGGGGCGTGCCTCCCGCCAGAGACACGTGTGTCCTTGGCTTCACTCAGGTAGCATTTAGCACAGGGAGGGCAGGTGAGATGCTCAGACCGGCCTGGACACTTGTGCTAACCGCCCTCTTGTTCTTCTTGCTTGATGCTTCCAGGTCAGGCTGAGCTTTACTGAGGCCTTTTCAATTGGGATGAGATTCTCAAACTCCTCCCAGACCTTTCCATTGTGAATGTTGCCAGCTGTTAGTTTTTTGCCTCTTAAGAGATGTCATGTCTGTAGCCTAGCTATCAGCTTGCCCTGTGTTGCATGTGGAGTGTGACTGATATTAGTACTTAATTCATTATATGACACTTTCCATTTCTTTTCAAGGGCTTTCAAAATAAAAGCTGAATTTAATCTAAAAAAGTGATCTTATTAAAGAAGATACTCAGATTTTAACAGTGTAGGTTCCCCAGATGATACAGTAATTAGCATTCTGTAAGTGCCCAGAATAGAACTGTTCGTCAAGCCTTTAATTTAATGATTTATTGATTAATGATTTCTGTATTCTAGTGAGGGAGAACACTTCCTCATCTGCTGCTGGTCAACATAATTCTGCCAAAGGATGTGAATATTCCTGTGATACTATGTTTGTTCTTTAACCCTTTTGTGCTCCTCAATCTGATATCACCAAGTCTGCCACCTTTTATCATGTGGAGTTTTTGGATTACTGACTCTGATTTGACCCTGTGAAAAGGTGAATCATACCAAGACTCTAAACTGAGAGCAAAAGGCAAATGCTTTTGTACATTTTTCTGAGATCTTTGAGATAAGCCAGGGAGGAAGCCAAAGGAGATAAAAGGGCCTGCAGCAGTACAAATTGCCAAATTATCTAGATTTTAAGTATTAAAAAATGTGCTTTCTGCTTGTGACATTGTTTCCCCCGCCTTGTGTTAATGATGTAAACTATGCTGTAATCTCTTGGTGTAGCCTCCCAGATAGGAAAGGAGGAATTGCCATTGACCTAAAGCAACATGTAGTGCTATAGAGTGCAACCTAACAACTATACCCCTTATTATGCCTACTATAATTATTTCTCCAAGGACTTCTCAGCAATTTGTTTATTATACTCCTAAGTCATCAACAAAAAATATAAATTAAGATTTGTAGTTGGCCTGTTTTGCAAACTGTAGTCAAAAGCAGCTAGTGCTCTGATTCAAGTCTTGGTGTGCTGTGATTATATCATGTTGCATAGATAATTTTTATCTGCTAGTTTTAAAACTCATCTGTGATACTTGCATTAAAAGAAATATAATATCACTGAGAGCATTGTGAGTGCGCAGATAATTTAGAAATAGTTTTAACTTTGTTTTTTCATTATGGGTGGGCGTCCTGTTTGTTTCAGAATTGTCTAACACACCACCAGGTACAGAAACAGGCTCTTACATTGATTTTTTTTTTTTCCGATCCTGCTTTGTCCTTTATCTCTGCTTGCTTGCTATTGTTCAAGGGTTGCTTTGTAAAAGGTGCGAGCATTGTGCACGGTTTATTTTGGCAAAATGAATAATGTTGCCGTGGATCTGGGTCTGAGCCCACTAGCCTTCCTCAGGCAGAAGTTCTTAGCTTCAGGTTGTTTCCTTCTTGCGGGCTCTGCTCAGATTGCAGTGTGGAGCCGGTGGTTCAGCTCTACCCGGCACTCTATTAATATGCACAACATGACCGGTTTCAGGGGAAGGTTATTAGAATGCTGGTTTGTATCCTCCAGTGAATGAAATGATGTGTGATTATGAAGTCATCAGGCATGGACCAGTAAGGCTCGAGAGAGCCTCCCCCCCAGGTCCTGGGGGTGCCATTGATTGGTGACCATGTGTTTGTGCCCGATAGACTGTGAAATGGTGTGTTGCTACACGGCTGTGTTGCACCTGCGCCCCACCGAGGTGATTGATTGGTTTGGTCATGTGGAATGTTCCCATCTGGTCTGCAGTAATGTGTTTTTTTTTTTGTTGTTGGGTTGGGGGTTTTTTTCTCCTTTTTTTTTTTTTTTTTTCTCCTTCCTTCCTCTTCTCTCTCATTTCCCCTTCATCTGCGAGTGGCAAGCTCTGGCTGGGTTGCTAGAGCAGGCAGTTGCAAAAGGCAATGTGAGCCTTTGCCTTCAGGACAAAGTGGGGCTGCTGCAAGTGCAGCAAGCGCTGTTTTTATTTCTGCTAGAGGATCAGATGGTTTGTGGTGTGCTCGTGAGCAGTTTTGGGACATATATAATTTTTTCAAAAAAACCCCAACCGAAACAACCTGGGGGAGGGACGAGATACAACCACCAAACCCCAAAACCTGTGTGTTACTCTGCAGATTTCTTCCTGTCTTTACAAAAGTGCTCCGCTATTGTAATTAGATTACCCAAGTAGCAATGCATGTGGAAGATCTTATTTAACCTCAGAAAAGTAGTAGTTTATTTATTGAAAACTACTGATGTTGCACTTTAAATGCCAAGAAATTATTTTAGTTCCTTTAAAAAAATTTCTATAGTTACATTGGGCGGTCTTGTTTGATATTTCTTAATCTTACTCCTTTTTCATAATTGATCTATTCATTCCACTTAATGACTAATTACATATCAGAGCACATCATCAGCAGCATTCATCATTGTAGAATGTAATAATCAATGACATTTCAACAAAGGAAAAAATAAATATGCAAATAAGGACTCATTAACATTTGCATGAGCTGTTTGAATAATCACGTTGCTGACAAGGCTGTAATTAACAGAAATTGATGCTGAGTTCAGTATTTGATAGTGTGTTTTCTCAGCGTTTTATTGTTGTCACTGCGGGGGCTGGAATGAAGTTCTGCTCTACTTGTACCTTGACTTAGGCTTGATGTGATGGGTTGTGCCAGGTAGCAGAGGCTTCTGGGAGCCCTTAATTCATCTGTGACCTACACTTAATGCATAGAAAGATATTTTACTTAAATAACCATATTGTTAATGAAGGACTGTTAAATCCCTGGTAATTATACAACAACTGAAGACAAACCTTCTCTCCAAAGTCAGGAAAGCTGAAATTATTCAACCTCTTTTTTTTTTTTTTTAATTGAGAATCTTTTACATGAGTCAGGCACTTTGAAACTATAGGATTTCTTATTTGCATTGAAAATGAAGTAATGATGTAGGGGGGTTTGGATTTTTTTTTTGTTTTGTTTCTTGTTAATCTGAAACAGTGTATCAGTGTCAGGAGGCTTGAGCTTTATTGTAATTGAAAATCAGTTGCTAAGGAAAATTGTGTAATTATGAAATGTACAGTCTCTGTCTCCCTTTCTCCCTTTTTATTATTGCAACTTTACTCCCTCTCCTCCCCTACCCCCCCCCCCCCCCCCCCCTTCCTCTTTTTGTCATGGATATCAACTGAAATGCGCAAAACACAATAAAGCTGTTTATGTCAGTTTTTTTGGATGACTGTAAGTGCTGATTATAACAAGTTTAAGGAATTTCCTTTGTTGAGTGTGTACCCACGCCATATGGCTCAACATGGAACATTAACTTGACAGGGATAATGGATTGTGGTATATGGAGACAATTTTGCCTGCAGCTTCACTATAACTCATTCTGGTTGGGGATCACAAGTTTATAATATAGGATGCAGCAAACATCCAGATGGATTTACTTTACATAAAAAGAGTTGCATTTCTTTTTATTTCCTGCCTGTAATTGGGGGAAAAAAAAAAAAGACTTTTAAAATAAGAATTAAAAAGTAGTAAACAAAGAATGGGTCTTATTCAGGGAAGGAAAATCTCAGTGAAACTGTGTATATATGTGGCTGAACTGTTTTGGATGCACTGAAACACAGGTGAAGTGGTGTTACTTATACACATGTATACATACAAGATTTTTCAGATATATTATTTCAAGTGGCTTCACTTTTCAAAATATTTCAGTAGAGCTCCAGTTCTAGAAATACATAATTTTCTGGGCTAGTGAAGAAAGCTATTTGAAACAAATCTCAGATTTTTACTTAATGATTTTTTTAATCATAAGCAAAATGACCACTTAATTAGCATTCTGGTGCTTTGGTAATGCTCTGATGGTACCCAGGAAAAAAATAATCCTTATAAGCTTTTTCGTAATATAAGGAAGTAAAATACTGCTAAGAGTTTAATTTGTTTACTTCAGTGGTTGCCTGATATAACGGGAAGTATCCAAAGGTCTTAGAGTGTAATGAAAGTCGGTATAAATCTAATGTGTCCTAGTGAATGATCTGCATGCCCAAAGTAAGTCCTAATTTTACAAAAACTTCTAGATCTAAGAGACTTTAAGCACACATAATCCCATTAAGCACGTATGTAGCTGTTTGAAGGATCAGGGCCATAAATCCATATTTCGGATTTCAAATAGAACTACATGAGGTGGCTTCAGCATTCCTGTGCACTTGTGATTTGAGTTATACTGCAAATAAAACTGGGTGCTTTGCAACTTGAAAAACAGACATCTTTTAGATACCAGTTTCGAGATTCTTCTAAAACATTACTTTTTTGAGACTCTGGAAACCTTGACCTTCCTTATTCAAAATAGCTGCTGTAACTTTTTTTTTGTCCCTCTTTGAACCACTATCACACGGATGTGAATTTGTTAATTTTTTTAATTAGCTTTTGAGGTAAGTACCTGAGCAGATGGAGAAGACATGGTTCATGGTTGGGGAAGAGGAATACTGGTTGTGATTATAATAGATACTGTTTGTGTGTCCAGTCTCCCTCCCCCATTGCTGACTTCATAGGTTGACATCCCAATTTAGCATCTGTAATCATTATCCAAAGTTTCAGAAAGTAAACAGCTAGCAAGAATCTGCTTTTGAGAAGGGAGCAATAAAAAGGATCACTAACAATTGGCCTACGAAGAATCTGTGTTATCTTAAGATACAGGATTTCTTTCAGGTTTTTGTGCTGCAAATTATACTTTTAAAAGCTTCTCTAGGTTCATTCATCTTCCCCCTGCATACCAGGCTGTGTATGTGATAATCACAGCCAGGTGGGAATTTGCAGTGGACTTACAGGGACGTTGCTGCTTGTGTTCTTACTATGAAGTCCCTTATTTGCTACTGCCGCTGCAGTTGCAAAAAGACAGTCTCAGGAAAACACATGATATATCTTTAATATTTTTAATGAAACTTGCTCTGTAGTTGAAGGTAGAGGAAGAACAACATCATATCTAGTATGCCGGTCAGCTGGTTGGTCTCTTAATTTATTGTCCAGTGTTTGGAAACACTAGCATAGGGAAATGGGCAACAGTGTTGCAATAAAGTTGAAGAACTTAAATCTGTAGATAACAAAATTCTTTCCAGGAGCTGTAAGGGGAGCTGACTATTTCTGCCAGCGTCTGGACTTCGTGTCTCTTATTTGGCTTCAGAAGGAAAAGTAATAGTCAAAACCTCAGCAAACACTTAATAAAACTGAAATTTTGAAGATAACATTTGTGTCCCGTATCAGCATTTACTGACCCACCAAAGAACTTATGCAGGACTGTATTTGCAAAATAACGTGAATGTTCTTCCTAGGTTACAGTGATGACTACCTGCAACATAGATTACACTCCAGTTAATAATATTCTGGGGATGTGTAACTGCTGTGTTGGCAGTGAGAAAGCTTCTGTGTGGGGGGGGTGGGTGGGTGGGTTATTTCTGCTCCTGGAAAAGCTACAAAAGCAGGCTTCACTTTTCTAATCTTGTAATCTGCAGTGGTCTACGGGGAGCACACTGATGATCCAGTCTTGTTAATGACTTAGTGTAAGGACGTTATAAAAGTCCAGTCGGTTGTCAGTAGAAAGGTTATCAGTAGAAATTTATTAAGAGTAATGCTTGAAAGCGAGTTCCACTGGCCTCTGACAGTAAGCTGCTGTAACGGTCTTTGATCCCGAAGGGGTCTGCTGAATCTCAAGTTGAAGTCACTGGTGTTGGTATAAAAAGCAAGAATTTCTTAATTTTTGTTTTGCTAATGATTTATTAATAAATACTGCTGCAGTCTTTGTATTCATGTTTTTCTTTGAGCTGTAGATAAAGTAACTTGGCTGGAAAGGCAGCCTTGTTCCGTTTTGGTATAAAAGCAATTGCTTGAGGTTGTATTTCCCATCTGATTATTTTTGTAATGATGTAGGCATTTCTTACAGTGCCCTAGATAGGTCTGAGCGCTGTGCCCGTGGGTAGCTCCATCTCCGGCGTGGTTCGAGTCCAGGGAACCAGGAGGGGGCGCTCTCAGCACAGCAGCAGCTGGGCGGGGGGAGCGGCGCCGCGCTGCGGGCAGGGGGGGCTGAGCACCCCCAGGGCCTGAGAATGTGCCACCGACACCAACAGCGTTCCCAGCTCTTCTCGGAAAGCTATTTTCATTATATTTAAGGAGTTAAATATGGATGGATGTCTCCTTGTCCTTAGCACGTGCATGCTGTGAGCCAGGACAGAAATGGATTTCAGTCTCTAACTTCAAGAAATGAGTTTCTAGCTTCAAATAGCACTGCAAGTTGTAAATTGATCATTGACACATTACATTGTCCATATTTTCAGAAATTTTGACTGAATTTCTTAAAAACTACACTGAGTAGACTGAGAGGATGCATCCATCTTTGTCAGATTTCTCTTTAATCTGTCTGCAGTCCACCAGTGTTCTCCTAAGTGTATAGCTGAAATCACAGGAGTAGTCCCTGCTGAATTTAGTTCATTTGTATACTTGTAAGTACATATGCGCTTAGTTGCTTTGCTGAATTGGTGCCTAAAAATGCTTCTAATATATTCAGAGTATTGTTTAGGTCCCATTTTCAACTTGGCTTTTAGTCAGACTGATGTGATTAAGTCGAGGTGTGTGCAGCAGCGGTGCGCTGACCGGTGTGAGAAGGTGAGTGACCAGGTACTTAACCTGAATCTCAAACAGATGAAAAGCTAGTTAATATGAGGCAGGATTAACTTGTTAGCAAACAGGAGTCTTGCATCTTCCCCTAAAGTAGAAGGCTGTATATTATGATATCTTTTACTCTAGAGGTGTTTTCTTTAATGCTCCTTTTGGGGAGAGAAGGATCTCTGAAAGCAGGGTGGTTTTCCTTGTCTCTGAATTGCCATGTGACTTTCTCCATTTCCCAGTTTTAAAACAGTCCCTGCAATATTTTTTTTTTAACAACTCACTTGAAGCCAGTGAGTTGGAATTGTAACAGGGAGCAAAGTTTGAATTTGTTTTGCCAAAAATTTCTTCATAACTGTGGGGGCAAATGCTACTGTTCCCAAAGTCTTTTTTCTGGTTATGTACTTTGTTTCAGCAATTTGGGCGACTTTGCCTTAGTATCATTGCTTGCAGAATTGAATAACTTATCATTTCAAGACAGAGCACCAGCAGGGTTTGAAATGTGTGAGTTTGGCAAGAAAGGGCTTGTCTGTAAAACAATGAAATTGCGTTGGGGAAATACAGTGCCTCTGTTCAGCTGAGGCGGGCTGAGGTACACTGCGAGCTGTTGTGAGCTGCAGCTGCATTTACCATCAAACACTGAGTTGGTGCCGATGAATGTTTTGTTTTTAGTGTCATGGAAACTGCGAGCCAAAGAATGGATATTCTGTTCATCTGGGAAAATAGCAGTTCACTGCATAAAACATCAGTTGCTTCCAAAGCAGTTCTTAAAATAGACTTTGCGAATATAACCCTAAAAGTGCAACAGTTTAAATCACCTCAGTACTACTTTGTTTTTCTATTAGGATATACATGTGAATTAAATTAACATAGAAGTAGTGAGAGTTTAAAGATACAACTGTAGCTTGGAACTCCTACAATGAGTTGTTCTTTTACTTTACCATTTTTAATCTAGAAATGGAGAGGTCCAGACGTTTTAGTAGTAGTTTTAATCCTTTTTATTACCTTTCTTCAAATGTTTTGCTCAAAGCAGAATAGTTTTTGTCACCACTTGGTACCATTTACTGTTTCATGCAGCATAGCAAAAATCGGGAAACTCACTGCAGAGACCAGGTATCCAAGAGAGTGCTCTCACCGGCAGAGAAGGAAATGTGATGTGGAATAAATAGTGTGTGTGTGGTTTTAAATGCATGATCATTTTTTTCAGAGCCAGTGTGTAAAGAATAATTAATTAAGGGAGTTAATTCAGCTGAATTGGAAAGCTTAAATTTGTCTTGCTTCAATTTTGAGGTTGCATTTAAAAAAGAAAAGTATGAGATCTGATTTAAAGAGGGGGGCAGAAGTTGTTTGACCTGAATGATAGCAAGTTGGAGGGAAAATTGCCAGCTGCAGGGTTTCAGAATCCATGATTCTGGAATGGATGCGATACCAATGAAAAGAAGGGCTGCATCGTTGTGAGGCCTTCTTCAATGTCCAGCAAAAGCAGTGGGAATCTTCCTGTTGACCATATTGCTCTTAGGCTTAGTTTTGGTTGGTTACGTTTTGTCTGTTTCTGGTGTGGAGGTGTTTTGGGGCTTTTTTGTTTGTTTTTTAATTGGGGGATCTAAAATTGGATGCGATATTTTAGCTATGGTGTAATGAGTGCTGAGTCGAGGTGGATAATCTCTCCCCTCCACCTGCTGTCTTGCGTGCAGCTTACTTTTGGGGACCATCGGTCCTTCTCAGCAGCCTTGGCCCCAGCCTGCCCCACCGCAAGGGGTTGGTCTGCCCCACGTGTAGGGCTTTACATGTGTTATGGGTGAATTTTATGAGGTTCCTGTTGGCCCAGTCCTCTAGGTTGCCTGCATTCCTCTGAAAGGTGGCCTTGCCTTCAAGTGTACTGAACTGCATCTCCTAAATTGGGGTCTTCTGCAACTTTTTAAGGGTGTGCTCTGCCTTCTGCTCCAGGCTACTGATAAAGACATCAGGCAGGACAGGTTCTGTGTGCACTGTGTAGTGGGTAATGACAAAATTACAGATGCAAGGAGGTTGATAAAAACATAAATTTAGGTTGAAAAGCAACTGCATGAGAAGTAAAACAGGTGCTTGAGATGCCGAGACTTAGATGAGTAACTCCAGGGAGAGCAGGATCAAGAAAAGCCTTTTTATAAGTGTTTACAACTGTTTAATATCAAGGAGTAATGTGTAGTTGAGAGCTTACGTCAGAGATAAATGCTAGATGTGAAATGGGAAAGTGTCTTCGAAATTAATCCTAGTTTGTGTATAAAAGGCTTTTGCAATAATAAGCAAGCTCTGTGGTTCCTATTCTGTGGCACAGGGAACTGAAGTACAAGTAGGTAAAATTGATGAAAAGATAGAAAGCCATACGGTTTTTACTTTCACTCTTTAATACCATTCAGGCTTAGAAGGAAGATTTTCACGTTGCAATGCTTTCAGGTACCATAACCACATGTTCCTAACCCCGAGGCAGACATTTGGGCTTTCCTGCTCAATGCCTGGGGGGATGCCCAGTGGGGTTTGCAAAGGCCACTGGCACCCCTTGCAGAGCAGCTGAGGCTGGCCAGCAGGAAAGTAGGATAATGGTGGACCACAGAAAAGCATCCATAGCCACCACCCTCCTCCCTGCGATAAGTCTAGTTAAAGACCAGGAGGCTGTAGGGCCTTGTCTCAATCCTGCAGGCATCTTTTTGCACTTGACTGAATAAAAAAGGCAGCTTGCATCCTTAGATGCAGTTCAGAGCGCTCCAGATCAGTGACCTGTCTTCAGTTGTTTGAGTCTGCCAACAAGCTCTCAATTTCCAGTAACGCATTTAGATTGTCAAGCTGATGATTTAAAAAAAAAAAAAAAAGAAAAAAAAAAAGACAAAAACCCCTAAATCTAGGGGCAAGATTTGAGTTGTGTTGATGTCACTGAAAAATATTTAGTGATCATTCTCTGTTTACAGCTGCATTTTAAAATCTTGTCTGGTGCCTGGCTTTTGCTTCCTTAATGCATTATTGTTTTGAAAGAGTGATTAGATTATTCCTCTAAATTATTCTTTTAAAAGTAATCCAGGTTTTTTGTCAAAATATATTAAGACACATACCTTAGAAAAATTGGGTACATTGATAGTGTACTCTGCCACCTTACAGTGTAAAAAGACACCTTTGCCACGAATTCAAGTTGACTAGCATTATCGTTAACTTACCTAATCCTTTATTAATAAAATCCTTTTTTGGTGATTTCATTATTTATGATTTGCTATCAGAGGAATAAATTATTTGTGTAATCAGATTTGTTTATTGTATATATTGTACAAAATGAACTTTCTTCCAGACATTTTGCATTTCCTGCAGATTCTAAAAACTAAGTAAAAAACAGTGTTAATATTTGAGATAAATCTTTGGCTTATATATATTTTTAAAAAAAGTTTTTTAATTCTTCTCAAGTCAGGTTATCGAGACCTGCTGATACAAAAGTGCAGAATGTTAGCAATTGCTTTTACATCTTCCTTGCTGTTGAAGTAGAAAATATTTCATCATTCTTATTCATGTTATCATTTCTATAAAGTAATTGCCAGTATTGCCGCAAGTATTCCTTTTGTTCTTAACGTGCTGAGGGAAAGTGTTTTCCTTATCTGCTTTAGGTCATTTAAAGCAGCATGGTGATACCTCTGGAAAGCATGGGTAGCCAAGCAGAGAGGTAGTATTTATTGATATGTGAAGTTTTATTCTTTAGTTCATTGAACAGCACACCATTTTTCTTGGTGTTTTTAAATCCGAGACTCGTTCACCTTGAATACATCTGGACCTGGGATGGTATTGTTAATGTTTCTTCAGTCCTGTTCCCACGACTGTTGTGATCTCTTATGAAGGCGCTTTTTTTTTTATTCTTCTTCTTTCTTTTATCAAGAATGCCACTGGTGTCACCTCCCAAAATAAACAGCAAACACGTTTTCCTTTGCAACTGTGGGGGGTTTTTTGGGGAAGTGGGGTGAGTGGATGGGGGTTGGTAGGGTTTTTTTGTTCATTTTTCAAATGTGACTTCAACAGCATTCATGCTTCAGGTGCCTTGACAGTAAGGTATCAGCATTTACACAGATGTATGGAGGCATGGGTTGCCTACAGATGGGGGGATGACTTAGATGTATGTTTTTGAGTGATTTTTTTCAGTAGACGGTTAAATGTTCATCCTCTGTGTAGCTCCAATACCAGTTTGCATTTCTGCAACACAGTGATGTTCTCTTGTGAAGTTCCCTTCAGTGTTTCAGGGCTTAGCAGGATTGCCTTCTATTGCTGGACGGTCTGAAATCCCTTACTGTAAATACTGGCTTTGTACTTAAAAAAGAGCACCTATTTTAAGCTCTTAGCATTTTTGATGCTTTGTATTAATTTAGACTGTCTAACTAATCTTTATAGGCTTTTTGTTTCACCTTCTTTTGGCTTGGCGTGCTTGCAGATAACACGTGTGAGTAGTTGGGAGCTTGCAGGCCCCACTCAGGAGATGCCTCCTTTCAGGCCCTGTCTTGCAGGGTTTCCCCTTCTGTTCTAACAGATAATTTGATTACTCCGTGGTTTCTGCAGAAATTGTTCTCTTGAAGCAGTAATACTGGGAAAACACTTAACGTGCTGTTTTGTTTTCTTCTGAAATCTGTTTTAGCACCTAATGGGTGTTTAAGGTTTGGGTTTCTTGGGTTTGGTTTTTCTTTATTTCTGGATTTTTGTGTGTGTGTGTGTTTTGCGTTTTGGTGGGTTGTTTTTCTTTTCTTTCTTCCCCCTGGCCCCAGTCTGACACCTACTGCTGGGCTGGAGACCACACTTTGGGAACGCCTGATTTAACTAACCCGTGTCTCTGTGCAGTAGGGGTGGCTGGATTGCCTGTGGAGGGTGAAGCTTGAGTAAGTTACACAAGACATCCACATCAGAACTGTCAAAACTTCTGTACAACAGAGTACTATTGGATGCATTTGCCAGTTGCCTTACAGAAGGTGGTTATAAATGCTTGCCCTGTCTGTACCTGTGTTTATCGGGGGAATGGATGAGGGGGGAAAGTTTCTTTGTTGACAAAGCTGGCTTTTCAGGTTTAATGAGAATTAATAGATCTTGGATGGTGAGAGGAACTGTAGATACCTACATAAATAACTATTTTTTCAATTCTTATATGATTATATATATATTTATGAAAAAAGTAATTCAGCAATTTGTAGCAAGTAGTGTCACCAAAATAATCTTTTAATGGGAAACAGATGTAGCGTTTTGTTGTAAAGTGTGAATTTTCTATTCACTTCCAATTATAAAATCCTCTTGACTTTAGACTTAAGAATGTACTTGATGTTCAAAGTCACTGATAGAAGCTGAGTAATTTTTGTCCTTAAAATATGGGACAAATTCCACACCAGGAGAGCAAGGGATGCTTTTTGCTTAGTTGTGAGTAGCAACTTTGTTACTTGCTTCAAAGTTTTGACTAAATCCCTTGAGGATGAGATAAGAAAGATGGCAAAGGCAGAAATATTTTAATAGACAAAGTGAAGACCCTGGAATACTCTAGAAATACATGGGGTGGATAGGTGAGGTGGGTGAATACATGGGATAAAATGCCTTCCTGTCACCCACGTGGAATGTGTGTATTCATATGCATACTCGGTTTGGTTATTGTCTTCTGGATATTGTATGTCCCTGATTTCCCTCATTTTTAGTATCTTTTTAGTGAGGTAATTTTAAGTGTGTTTCTCCTGCTGATGTTCTGTCTATGTATGGCACACATTAATGGGTTAATAGAGCAGTACCATTATTTATGGTAAGGTTAGCCTAGGGTAGACAGAGTAGTGAAGAACTGAAACTAAATACATTAAGCAGCTATTCAGGAATTATTTGGGTCACAGATACTTGCCCACATATGCCTGGGGGAGGAGGAGAAGAAAGTTCTTTTTTCGTTCAGGAGGTTTGTACTATCTCTTTTCCCCTTGCCTTCAGTTACTCATGTGCATCTTCCTGCCGGAGACTTTTTAGCCTTGCAAAGGTTTGATTTGTTATTTGGCACAGTATACGCCTGGTAAGTGGAGGGACAGGAATAGGACTGAGGAAGGAGTTTTCATGGATCAGCCACTGGTGGAATAGAAACGTTCTCAGTTTGACGTGAGCATATAAATTACAAGTTCATAGGGTCAATCCAAATATAATGCGGAATTTAGTCCACCCTTACCTCCTGCATATTTGAAGTACATAAGAGCATTAATAAATTATTTTTATAGTACAAGATCTGTGCAGTGCTCTGCAAACTGTCAAAATATTCCATCTTTCCTTAGAAGTACTTACAAATCAATGGGATGAAAGTGTCAAAGGCATGTGTTTGGGAAGCAGGTTCTTTAGTACCACTTCACACACTGACATTATTTCTTTTAAAAATATTGCATTAAAGAAGTTGTGAGAAATCCCTTGACTTCTGTGTTTAACATCTTAAGAAATGTACTCTGAGATTTATTGCCTGGTCAGTTCAGTCGGTAAAATTCTTACGGTGAAAGACATCTGCAAATGCCCACACAACTGTAAGTATTAAAGAACTTCTGAACTTTTCTAATCTTTGGGAAGCATAATAAAAAAAAATAATTTTTTTCCCCAGATAATCCAGTCCAAATGTCAACAAAAGCAATATTTTAGTATTTGCTGTCTGAAGCATTGTTCCTAAATTGCAGGAGTTAGAATGGGAAGTTAATTCCAGGTAATTGCAGCTTCAGAATTTACACATTTTGGATCATTTAGATATGAAAAACAGTTCTTGCACCACATAAGACAAGTAATAGGATTGGATAGTGGAAGTATAATGCTATCTTACAAATGACAGTTCTTGGTGTGGAGAATCCTAGGAGATTTCTGGCAGACCTGAGACTGGAGAGTTAAACCCTATAAATCTCATTTAAAATCATAATCTTCTTGCAAATTATTAGAATTGGTCTGTAGGATGATGGTCTTTCAAAATTTTGACCAAATTTTGAAGTAGGGGACCAAAGAAAGGAGTAGGGGGCAACTCTGTAATATTAAAACCAAGCTTTGCTAAACTTTTTCTTCTCCTGTTTGGGAAAATGGGCTTTAGAAGATGTGGGGAGGGGGAGGAAGGTGTTAAAATCTAAAATAATGTATTTTTTCCACTAGTCACAGTCTGAATGTATCATTACGTTATCCATTCTTTACAACTGACTAGGGCAATGTTCTTATGATTACCTGTATAGACTGCATTGCTGGTCATCGCTTGGGCATGGCATTCCTGGTTAAATAGGTTTGCTTCTTTTTTCTTCTATTTTGTTACTTTATTACAAAATTTTCTAGTAACGTGGTTTCATTAGGTATGAATTATTTATTAGTCTCAAGGTTCAAAATTTGTATTAGGAGTTTTCAGACAATTCCTATTATGTAGATTTGACTGCTTTATTAAAAGGTAAGACAGTGCGGATGAGTTTGCAAGACTTCAAGAGTTATTGATTGGGAAGCTGCTTGCAGTCAGAAGAGGACTGAGTGAAGATGGAGTGTATGATGAGATAAAGGCTAGGTTAGGAAAGTGATTACAACTGGGGACCTGCTAATCACCGACCTCTGTAGGGATCCTGTAGTTCATCACTAATCTCACTTGCACTTGGCATTTTCCTGCCTTGCTGCTTCATTGTTCATAGCAGAGTGAGTAATTTGGCTTGGGATGAACAGGAGGAGGGTGCTGCAAGTCCAGCAGCTGCACTTGTTGGCACTGGCTTCTTAAACATCCTCAGCGTAGCCAGCAGCGTGCTTGGCACACGTTAGCCGATAATACTTCAACAAATTGTTGTGGAGAGAATAGGAGGTCATTTGTTTTAAGCACTTTCTTCAAATGGTGTTGCTTCAGATCTCGGTTCAATTTCCGTGAGTTTTGCTCATAAGTATAATAAGGAAAAATGTGTGTATTTTATATTTATTCACAATATAGACGTGTGTGTGTGTATTATGTGCCTTTAAAACATTAGAGATAAGATTGTAGGTATTAGATATTACAGCTGTGACAGCCTCTATTAATGAGTAGGCCTATAGAGCAGTAGAAGAGGAAGAAATGATTCGTCCAATGCATTGGGAAATGTTTAGATATGTAGTAAAACTTCTGTGGCTGCATGTGTCAGTCTTGCCCCTAAGAAAGCAGCAGCACACCAAATTCTAGGAGCAGGGCTGTTTTTGTGTTTTAATCAAATGTAAATATTTTTTTTTTGCCATGCTGAATAATTGCTGAATGAGAATTCTTAACACCAACAAATTTTTTTAAAAAAAATAAAGAATGGACCTGTACTGGAGGCGGCAATGATGTTATTCTATATATTTTGTATGCTTGCTTTCTACTTTGTACTAAGTTGGAAAGTGATAATGAGTTGTAGAAAAATCTTTACTTTGAATATTTTTCTTGCATCATCTGTATGCACCTGTCAGTATAGCGTTTGCAGCTTGTTCCTTATTGTATTGGGTCTCCGCATATGAAAAATTATGTGAAAGTATTAATTGTGTGGGTAAAAAAGACATGTACTTTGTTGCTGGATACATTGTTACTGGATGTGGCGGAGGAGAAAGCGGTATGAAATGATTCTAGCCAAACCAAATTTAATAACTTTAACAGAAATGTGCAAAGGTATCAACAAGGTTTTGTTTTAAACTGACTTTTGGGCAGGCTCTCTGTTGTGACTGGTTAATAGTGTTATCAGTGATGAAACAGTGATTAGGAACTGTGAAAATGTGCTTCAAGATTCGCTGAAAGATGATTCTCTGTACAAGTAGGGCAGTCATACTTCATGTCTGACAAACAGAGCAGCTGCCAGCTGTGGTCACTATGGTATTCGTACTGGATGATAAACATGACTTCATTAAAAAAATGTGAGTGCTTTCTCTATTGCCAACCACATAAATCCTTAGCAGCGCACAGGAAGATCTTTAGTTTGTAAAGAGTTAATTCTGGGGGAGTCGAAGTGATTTTTTGCAGAGTTCTGTTCTCTCACCCTCTCATAAACCCGGCATTATGCAGAAGCAGTGGGAAAAGGCTGTTTTACTACTGGCAGGCATTTATAGCGCACTCGCTGAAGTAGTCCTCGGCTGAGTTAATGTAGTGCTGTTTTCAGCTCGCTATCACTTTGCATCTTGCTGTTTCAGTTCATTCTGTGTTAAGAGTATTTAGGCTGCACAGCTGTTACACAGATAGATTTATTATGGAATACAATTCCTTGTGTGGTATTCAAAAGCTATATTAAGTTGTGAGCACATCACATTTAGGCAAGTGATTGCCAGAGAAAAATAATTATTTACTAAATACCTATTAATGTTTGAATTGGTACAGAATGTGTCGAGGTTTTAAGTTTATGAAGTTAGGGAATACTTGTGGTTTACGATGCTTAGTGGGATTTTCTTGGTTGGGTTTCTTTTAACTCCGTAGTCCTTGGGCTTCAAGCCTGTTAAGTAGTGATTAGATAATTGAAATTTTTGTTGATGAAAACACTTGAAACTTACTAAAATAAAATAAAAACCCCAAACTCATTCCAAGTTATTAAAAGACTCAAATGCCATGTGAGTTTATCTGTGCAGATTTAAGATTTCTGTATATAACCAACTCAATTATTTTTAAATGTCCGTTGCTTTAGTTCACATCTGGTTGGAAGACAAAACCATGGGTTATAGAGCCACTGATACGTAACCTGGAGAAAAGTTCACCATGATGCTCCTTTGTAAGCAAGGCATGGATTTTGCTTCTAAAATGACAGCACATAACTTTTGAAACATGTCAGTTAGGAGGTATATGATAAAGGTGATCGAGGAGCTGGAGATTCACCGGAGCCTTGTGTAGGAAGCCCTGCTGCACAGCACGGGAAGTGTTGGGGTTGAGAAAACTGGCCAAAGTTGCTTTACTTCTCAGGAATACTTCATGAAAATAAAATGGGATCTGAAAAGGAAATAAATTTCTTTACCTTCCCAGCTGGTATGTCCGCGCACTGCCTTACAGCCATGTTTACACAAACCTGTGCAAATGAAACCATTCAGTGAGGATTTTGTCATTTAATAGTGTTTTTGCATACCACTCTCTTTCTTCCAGTTAATGTCGGGTACCATAGTGAGTTTCCTCATGTCTCCTTAATGCTGAGCACTAATGTTTCTGAATTTCCAGCTATAATAAAGGTACTATTGCCGTCTGTGCAGTGAGCACCGACTGAGACAAGACCCTCCTGAGAGAGGGTGGAGAGCATATGATCAGGCAGAGGGTATAACATACTCAACACCAAATCTTGTGGGATAAACCTGCAAGATATTTCAGGGCTGCCTTGGCTTTGTGTCACTGTATTTTTAAAGTTTGCATACTTATAAATACTGGTACTCCAGTAAGTTTGGTTTTCACAGTAACCTCCACATTTTTTAATACTCTTCTGTCAACCTGTAGAGAATCTGAATAATTAAGAAAGGTATTTGATAAGCTAAAACCTACCAAAGGCATTCTGCTTTGATATATTGGCTATGCGTTTGAAAGTCACTGGATGCCAGAGGCTGCCCATGCATTGATCAGACGTTGTGGATGGGACCTACCTGTTTGTTAATGTCGTCTTGTCAAACTTGATGTCACCCACCTTTCAAGTACTTGACTCAATTACTATATGAAGTAGCTGCTGAGTATTTTCTCTTTCTATTGATAAGGAAACACTACCTGTAACGTTTGCTTACAAGGCTTTAAATAGTGAGAGTAGCGTCATGCCTAGACGGGAGCAGCTGAAATGACAACAGGCAATTTGTAGTCAATACTCGTTCACTTTTCCATTGCACTGAGAGCAAAACCATCCTGTGATACTACCAGACAGTATGGTGCTGGGAAACCTTTGCGATGTAGTATCAGTGAAGCTTCAGGGGCTGTTGATGGAGTCCTTCCTCTTCTCTTCTGAGCAGTGCAACAGATGTGCTCTAGCGGTTTCCATACTCCTGCTATGCAAACGTGAAGATCATGCTGCTAGCACAGTGCTCCAGTCCTGCAAAAGGGGCAGCGGTGTGGTTCCACAGCACAGAACCAGGAACAGGGCTCGTGTGTGGGCTCAACGTGTGTGTCTGTAGTGTATGCCGTTTGGTTTTTGTTGTTGTTTAAAAACATGTTCCTTTAACATTGTCATGTTATTGCAGGATTGAGAGTCGTATCTAAGTGCTCGCACTGGAAATGTGTTTGGGAGATTATCTCTACCAAAGGCACCATCTTGTACTTGATCCTAGGTTGTTTTCCAAACCCTTCCTTGAGAAGCTTAGCCATTTGAACACAGGTTAAATGTTAATTTGCTTCAGCTCTAATTCTTGATAAACACTTAGGTAGTAGCATCAGGCAGCCTTAACTCAATCATTTCTTAAAACCAAATTTAGTATAGATTGGGCTATTCTAGTCAGCTTTTTTCCTTTAGTGTGAGCCTGCCAAACTTTTTGAGTGATGACATTTAAATAAGATGATTTTATGCATTCTTATCTAACAATTTCTTGCTTGCTACAGAAACCGTAATTTAAATCATAATTTTTCTAGTCTCTGTAATTGACTCTTGTACAAATACTTGTTTTAAAGCCTGCCTGGAATACTGCATACTTCAGTCGAAGTTGTTTATCATGTGGTATAAGGTTCTCATTTTCTGGAAAGAAAATGCTGAGTCTGGTTTAATATGAACAGCATGATTCATCCTACTTCATACAATTTTGCATGCTAGGTACTTTATTTGCTTGGTGCCCAATTGTTGTTAGAGGCAAATTGCTTCAGCAGAAAAATGTTAACTTTTTTCCTCCCTTTTTTACAGCAGAGTTGCCATTTTCTGAGCAAACTATTGTTGACTGGACTACCTGTAGTTATCAGGATGATAATCTTGCAGCGGTGTTGGTGCAAGGATTCAGACTTCCTTTCTACTTACATAAAATGCACTTTTAAAATGAATAAACATACTTTAGTTTTTCCTCTTACGAAATGATGTTTAGGGTTTTTTGGTAATAGAGAAAATCAGGAAAAGCAAAGGAGGTCCTGTTCTAGAAGCGCAGTTGCGGTAGTGTAGAGCCATTAATCACTGAAATGGGAATGTGTAAGAAAGGCTATTTCTTCTTCTCATGACGACTGGATGACACATGCATTGTTTAGAAAAGGGAATGCCTACTTGGGGAAGGTGACATTCATTTTCAAATAGATAGGTGTCATGGTTTATTAATGCCTGCTTTTGGATAAGGCTCTTGAGTGGTGTTACGGGGTGTTTCTTCATTCTAACTGTGCCCGTAACTAGGGCAGGCATGGGCACGTGGTGTTTTCTGTTACACATGTACTTGATGGCTGTCTGATTCTTGACATTGTTCAGCAGAGACTTCTATTTAAGATGATTTTTTTTTTTTTTAAAGCCTTGATTGATAAACTTCTGAGCCTTACTGGAGAACTTTCGCACTGAGTTTTAATATATTTAATATACAAATGTGCCAGCCTGGTGGCACAACAAACAAATGCAGCACCAATGTTTCTGGAATTGACAAATACATTGCTAATGTCTTGCGACCCCAGCTAGCGACATCAGAGGGCAGGCACCCTGCACGAGGCACTATACTCAGTATGTGCTACCCCCAGGCAAATCCTGCCTATGTGGCAAAAGAGTCTGTTTTGCTGCCTTGACCAGCTGTATTACTTGAGTTTTGTACCTGACTAGAATGTACATGAAACAAAAGGAATTTGAAGGATTTAAGGGATGAATGTCAAGAGCTGAATGATTCAGCCCTGGTTTAAGTTTGGTGTGGGTTTTCTTGTTCTGAATTGAAGTTTTTGTTCACTTTTCATGTGGTTTTGTTGGTTTTATTTTACTGCTTAGTGTATTCATCTCCCACGATGATACCAGCGATGTGTTAGTTTCAGGTAGGAAGGAGGAACTTCTAAAAGTGTCTCTATCTTTGCTCATTAATAATGGAAGTGAAGCTGGACCTTTTCCCTTTTCATTTAAACGTATTGATAGGGATGTTTTATAACAATAAACACATTGCAGTAGTTCTTTTTTGCTGATCAGTTATGTAAGGAATGGAATTAAGTATGTAATATGTTACAGTAGTGCTGTTTGTGTTAAACACTGGTGTATAAAAGCCTAGTTTCATTCATGCAACCTAATTTTTATGAATTTACTATGACGCTAACAGATTTTTCTGAATTGCATATATAAGGACAACTGATGCATATATCTAGTAGATTTTAAAAAGAACCTAATTTCAAATGTCTTTTCTTTTGTAGGAAAAACCTCAGATAGAGGTCCATTTCCATTGTATGGCAGAGATACGGGGTTACCGGGCTGTCAAGTAAGTATATTATGATTGAAAGCAAATGGAATAATCTGATTTAAAATCTAGTTTAAGTTACTTGAATGTGTCAGGCTACCAAACATAATAAACAAGAATGCATTCCACAATTTGCAGAGTAAATTTTCTGGGTTCTGTGTGGTCAAATTTCCTTGCACTTTCATACATCCATTTAGAGGAGGTACTTTTGCTGTGTGCAAGTGGAACTGGTTCTTTGGCTCATGAGCACGAAGCCTTGTGTTTTTAGTAAAAGGGGGATTGTTATTGGTCTGAACATATTGAGCAATGTGCTTTCAGTTGTGTGTATCGCATCTTTCCTACAGATGATAGTGAAATGAGTTTTTTTGCCCTTTGCAAGTTGTTCCTCTCTCCCAAGTCTGCAAACAGAATTGCAGTCCAGTACTGATTGTCCATCGGGATTAGTCTGTGATACTTGGATTTTTCACATACAATTTGTCAAAAAATATCAGTAATTGCTGAATACAGTTCATTAGTTAACTGTTACTCCTAGTGGAGATCATGTGCATTTTTTAAGGAAAACAGTGTTACTAGGCTTTCCATTTTTAGCAGGTTATCCAGTGTGATACATCATTATTTTGTATGTTTGAGGATGTGTTTTTTTGTAGTTGAGAAAACTTTCTTTTATATCTCTAAATCTTCATTTTAGAGTGAAGATTAAGCATACTATCTTGATCATTGTTTAAAAGTCTGTTTTGAATGTGTAGAAAGTTTGAATGTTTGAAAAGTATAATTAGCATTTGATTACACTCAGTATTTGTTGACAAAGACTTTACATAACTAATATGTTTGGAATTCTAAAATTAGTTAAGCTTGTTTTCTGTAAAAGGAATCTTTATAAATTTCACTCTAAGTAGGCTATTTGCTTTGAATGGATATTTTCAGGAGCATCTTTGTTCTGAAGGATAAAACTTAGCATAAGGAGTTTGACATCTTGGTTTTGAGTCTCTTAGCTAGTAATTTGGGAAGTGTGAATGGGCAGCACCATGTGGCAATGCAGCCCTAGCATCGCTTCCCCTATTAAGAAAGGATCATTCTCACAGCCTTTACTACTTCTCTGCAACACAGATGTGTCGAACAAAGACCCATTTATAACTGTATGGGTGAGCTTTCAGTAACATTCTTACAAAAAGCAGTATACCTCTTTAAGTTCAAGTTACAGGCTTCACATTATTGCCAGTCTAGACAGTAGAACATTGTATTAGTGTTACTACTATTGTTCCAATAACTCTGTATGTACTGTATTTAAATATAATAACTCAAAATTTACATTAGTTTGGAAGCAAATTAATTTCCACGTTACTCTTTCATTAAGTTAATGTTCTGTATTGGAAAATGGGTTTATATTAACTTTGCATAAAATTCTGTTCTGTTTTGCAGTAATGAGTGTAATTTCTGTTGTTTGGCTTCTGAGGAAAATGCTTTTACATCTCCTAATTGTTTATATCTAATACCATTTAATATTTTTTTATATGTAGTTATTTTAAAGCCAAAATCTTAGAGATATTTGTTTCTATTAAGATCACTTCTAATTCTGTTTATTCCTTCAAAATGCTTCTTACTGTTCCCTCTCCTACAGTTTCTTCTTTTTAACACATTTTTAGCGTATGGGAAAAATATTATTGTAGGTAAATCTGTATTGGTTTTATATTCAGGATAGAAAATGATCATAAATTTAAATTGAATTAAAATTAAATTGAAAGTTTATGTGATAAGTTACAGTTTGTACTTTAATTTGGTCTTATCAGTTAAATCTGATAGTGTTTGAAATAACTTGTTAACTTGGAACGTGGTGGGATTTCTGAATCCTTTTAGGTTTTTATATTTTTCATAAATCCACGGCAGTGCCCGTAATACGGCTCTCGTTGTAGCTCCAATGTTTGAAAGCTATGATAGAGAAGAAGGTCAAAAGTGACCCTGAGAGAGGTCATTTTGACAATCCACATGAAGAATCAGCTGCATTGTCCCTGGCAGATGCTCATATAGTCAGTTCTTAAAAACCTCTAGAGATGGAGAAGACTGTGTGACCACACTGTGTTTTGTTTTCCATTACTTAAATGTACTTACTCTTCAAAAGTTTCCCAGATGCCTTATCTAAATATCATTGTAATTAAAGCATCTAACTCTTGCCTTACAGTGGACACAGAGAAGAATCTATATTCTTTGAAGTCTGTAGCGGCTGGAAATCCAGTAGATGATTAGGATGATAAGGAATCCTTAGAAAAGATAAGACATAAAGGGAGTTAATTTTTTGGCGTTGGTGTGTATAGTGCAGAATGTAATGCAGGTCTGTTTTTAATAAAGGATATATAACAGGGTCTGTCTCAGGTTGAAATATTGGTAGAAAAGCTTATGCTCTGCTGTAGGTGCTCGCCAGTAGGTTCACAATTCTAGGGGATTTCCAGTGTTTTAAACTAGGTAAGGTACTTTATTTAAGGCTTTAGCATGATGGCAAAAATAAATTTCCTGGACCTTTCTGACAACACTTAATTTTTTGCTGTGTGATATTTGCCTTTTTCATAACAAATATCCAGTCTTTGCTAATGATTTGATTGGTGATGGTCTAAAAATTTCCAGTACCTTCTTATTGTAAGGCTGGTCAGCTTGTCGTTCCTCAGCCTATATTTTTCAGTTCACAGGTTCCACATGCAAAAGTGTATTTTTTTTTTTTAACACATTACTTCTATCTTCTCGAAATTCATCAGTGTAATTTTGAATTCCAGGCTTGCATTGCATTTGTAGATCTTTCTGGGTTATTTGCTTTGTGAATTTAGTAAATGTGGTCTTCATTTTTCATCCAAGTCACTAATTAAGAGGTGGAATGATGCCCAAAGCAGATGCCTGCAAAGTCTCAGTTAATACATTCACCCAGCATTGATCATGAACTCCTAGCTACTGTTTTTTAAACACTTATCCTTTGTATTCAGCAGTAGTGTTGGTTGTCCTTGGTTCCTTAGTTCACCTGTGAAGTGTGAAAGTAGTAAAAGCCTTATTAAAACATCTCATATGCTGTCTGAGAAGGAAGCGAGATTGGGTTTATGTAGTTTATTCCAGCTAAATCCATACTACTTCTTTATTTTCTTCTGGAATTTGCAGTCTGCTTCTCCCAGTATTCTTCCAAAAAATGAAATTTAAATTCTTGAGGTATTACAAGGCACTGCTTTTGTTTTTCCCTGAAAGAAACAAACCAGCCCCGTTCTTTGTTAGGGTCTGCACTCCAAACTGTGAGTTTTCAAAGACAGTGGCTAAGGTTTCTGATAATTGCAAGAGCCAGTCCTCTGAGTATCGTATTGGTACAGATGACTTGAAAATACCTACCTTATCCAAATACTCCCCAACCTGTCACCAAAGTTCTTTCCATATGTCATTGGTGTAAATGGTATTAATAACCTAGTGTTGGCGTGTGATGAGTTTTAATTTTTACTGCTGTTAAGGTTACAGAGGGCTGGAATGAAAGTTTTCAAGACTGCTGTAAACAAAGACTCTTACTATCACTTCTCACCACTTACTGAGAATGGTCTAGGTGGTGATCTGTATGGACTGTTAGCTACCCACAGGCTTTATATTTACGCTGTAGGAGTTTTAAGGGTGGTTGATTTTCAATGTACCTTAAAAATCTAAGCAACGTAGGTAAGGAAATGTGATTCAGGTATAACGTTTAGCCATAAGAATGTAAATATGGCTAATTTATTAATATTGTACCAAAGAGGAAGTGCACACCTCCAGGTTTGATTTCCAGCAGGTGTTTTAAGGAAGCCAAAAAGGAGCATCCTGGAGTACAGCATGTAGCGCTGTGTTGTGCCTATTCATGTACATACCAGTGTTGAATAAGGTCGTTGCGTTTGTCTTAAGCTGTGGGTTTTATGTGTTAATAAGGTTAATGGTGTGTGTTTGTGTGTTCTTTCTAGTGCTTTGCAGTCAAGTTCTGAATCATCTTCCTTTTTTGGCTTTCTTAGTACTTCATACTCTTTCTCCTTCTGACAGGTCTTCGCTATATTCCGTACCTTTCCAACTCTTACTGCCTTTTTTTCCACTCTCTGATGTTTTACAGAGTATATAGAGTCTGAGTGGATGGGTAGCATGAGAAACGGAGACTTATACAGAGCTGGCTTAGATGAATGTCAAAAACTTTTACCTGGACAAAGAATTGACAGATTTTAGAAGAAATGTACAAACTGCATTTGGCTATCAGGATGAAATGTGAGGCTACGTGGCTTGACACAGTGTCTCTATTTGTGTCTTTGATTTGGAGGAGCGGAGGCTGGTTGTGATATTTGTGTGGGATTCCACCATTCCTGTTAGCTGTGTAATTGCAGATTTGGGAAGGGCATCTTCTCACAAATCTTAAAATGGCTATAGATCAAGTTTTCAGAAAGCTTCTTGTAATAAGTTTTCTTTACACTTGTGTAATTTAATACTGAAAATTGTAATTTGTGTGAAAGAAATGAGATTAGACTTCAGATATTGAATGCATGGCTCCCATTTCCAGTATCATCAGAAGGGTACCCAGCTGTCGCTGCACATTGCGTTGACAGGTCTGAGCTCTAAGAAAGCCAGGAATCTGCACGATTTTCCAAGTGAAATCGAGATAAATGTGCAGTACATGTGTAGCTGTTAGACTAATTCTTCTAATTGTTTCTGTGGGTCTTCACAGAAGCTAACTTTATCCCCTTGAGCCTGTAAGTGCCCTGGCTTAATTGGCAGAGGGAGGGGGGGATGCTGCTTTAGCCCAACGGTGCCTGTGCTCATGTGCCTGGCAAAGTCTGTCTCTCCCCACTGGCGTCACTAGGCTGAAGATAGTAAATTATTTGTGACTATCCCCTTAATGTCCTGGTTTAATTCTAAACAATCATGCATGAAAAATAGACATCATGGATTTTTTGACGTGTGGAGATAACACATTTGCCCACCCTTCATAATAATTTCAAGTCCGCGTACTATCCCATGTGCGAGAAAGGAGATAAAATCAAGTGCTAAATGTAATGGATGTTAGGCAAGAACTGAAGAGGCATTCACCAGTTTGTTTAAAGTGTAACCTTTCTATAAAGAGACGTATCTTTATTTTTCTAGCTGTCTATATATTCTATAAGATGATGGGACATTTTAAATATTATAAAACCCATTTAGAAAAAGGTTTGATAAATCTGTAGAATACATGAATGCTGGAAGGGGCTATGGATTATATTTCCTAAATAGTTTTAGAAAAAGGTTTCATAAATCTGTAGAATACATGAATGCTGGATGGAAGGAGCTATGGATTATATTTCCTAAATACATTTCACTTAGTCTATGTAAAATTATATGTATTATACTGCATAAAATATACTACTCTATATAGCATGATGTATATAATGATGTTATATATTTCATGCAGTATGAAATAGATTGTGCTGCAGAGAAGGCATATGAAAAATTTCTATGATACTGTCTATGATACATAGAATTTATTTGGTAGTGGCAGATGGATTTTAAACTCATTTCTGCTGCTATTTTTATATAAGTTTTGTGCATATTGGTAATAAATAAGGCTGCTTCAGAATCTTTGTTTTCTGGAGGAAGAAAAAAAAAAAATTCAACAGAAAGCTGGTCCGCCAGTGTTTCCAGTAATCTTGCTACACCATTTTCCCTTCAATAGCCATCAGCTCTGCTATTGCTGTGAAGCTAATGTGAGGTGACTCATTTAGCAGCATATTATTGCATCATTGCAACATGATGCAAGGCACATCAGGCATTATTAAATTAGCCTGAATTTTGCACTATGACAGTAACATTTTATGCACATTAGCACCATACTTAGTGCTCCTTATGGGAATATACTTCAAGTAAACATCTTAAGACGTCATTTCAGCCAACTTTTCAGGATTTACCAATTTCTTCTTTATTCTGGGGAAAAAAAATGTGTTTCATTGGAATATTAAGGCAGATGAATGGATTTGTGGATCTTCAGAGCATGCTTTGTTTCTTGAATTACTTTTAATGGATGGTCTTACTTGGGCAGTACTTTGGAGAAAAAATTAGCTGACTTGTCACTTGATGGTTCAAGTAGGTTGGAACAAACTCATCCATCTTTCTTCCACCTTTGGAGTGATTCAATGTAGAAACACTTTCCTCATCTGGGTTCCAGGCAAAGCAAGCTAGATTTCTATACGTCTGACTCACATGTGCTGAAAAATATTACGAGTTAATTACGTTATAGGTATTGAGCAACTGGATTTCATACTATTGGCTTTTTAGCAAAAAAACTTGTGACCTTTCTTTATTGACTTAAGAACAACTGTCTTCACGATTTAATATGGAACTTCAAAGGATTGCATCTTGTTGTCTGCAAATTTAGCAATGTATTAAAGAATAAATTTACAAGCATGAAAAACTGTATTTATTAGCTGTTATATCCTTCACAGAGTAAAAAGTTTGTGTTATTTTTGTGCAAAAAAAAATTTGTTACTTCTTAAGAAACACACTATAAGAACTTTGAAATAAACCCCAAAAATGCCTTTAGCACCAATTTCTTGGGCAATTTAACAGATGATCACTTTGGCAAAATAAACGTTTGCAAGTGTATGTTACTTTGCCTTTGCATAGTCAGTAATTTGCCTCTTTCAAATTTAAAAATACTTTAAAGCACTTTGAGCAAAATGCAAATCTAAAGAACAATCCTGCAATGCTGGAGAAAGCAGAATCTTGGAGCACACTAACAGCTATCTCACAGGCTGAAGAAGTGTAATAAAAGTAGAACTTGAGAAATTTGAGTCATCTAGGGAGAACAGAAAAGCTCGCTCACATTGTGCACAGGCAAAAATGGCAACTTTTTTGTGTTAGCTGGCAAGGTGGTGAGGAATATGCAAGCAAGAGTGAAAATAAGTATCCCTAGTAGTAGGATGCCAGCTTGCTGCATAGAGAAAAATTAATAGAACTGAATAGCACCAACTTTGAAGTATTTTAAATCTGTTTATAAACAGTGTAATTCTGAGATGTGTATATAGTGCAATGGAGAAGATTAACTGATTTTATTTTCTTAGTAAAGCATCAGGTGACACTAAACAGCTGGAAGAATAAGCATACAGACAAAAATGTGTTAGGAGGCAAGAGTGTATAAAAACGTATGTGGGATGCGGAAATGAGATTTACTGACAAAAATGGAAAAGCAAAGAAGAGTATGAAAAAATGTAATTTGAAATACATGTTTTGTAAGAATGAAAGCTGGAAGTGGCAAAAGCAAAAGACACAAGTGACTGTGAAGGGACAGTGTTTTAGCGGTATCTGACAGCTGAGGTATTACTTAAAATGTGCGCATCAAAGAAGAAAAAGGTATTTGTAGCACATCACGTTTTAAAACAGGGTGGTTCTTTACATGCAGATGAAGGCTCCAAACAAGTCTTTTTCAATCTTGCAGGTATAGCCCCCAAACAGCAGCATGGCAGCACGTCTTTGCAGTTGCTCCTAGGATGCTTTGCTAAGTTTTTAACTATTCAGCATTTTAATACCAGACCACTACTAACGTGATTTACTGTGGCATTATATGCCGGAGTACTGAGCACTCTATGTCTTGCTGGAAGATGAAAGAAGTAATGGACAACTGTGTAGAACAAATATGTACGAGGTGTTTTTCTTTGCAGGGCCAGTAACTACTTAGTAGTAAGGGTAAGCTTACGTATGCCTGAAGTGTGCGTATGCCAGCCCTCTCACACACATTCAGAGTTCTGCAGTTTTCATTTCTTCCTGTAGGATTTCTGTTCATATCCTGAAACTTTTTAAATCGTTTGTCTCTAAGACCTTCTATCCATTCTTGGTTTCCTTGAGAGCAATAACTAAAACAGTTATTCTGTGTTGAGGGTGTGCCATCTGCTTCTATGATACTGTAGGGCTATTGAAGAGAGATTTTTTTTTTTTTTAAAAAAAAAAAGGCAAACTAATGAAAGGGTTTAAAGTAATGGGAAAATGTAAATAGTTTGTCTGAGGAATGATTGGAAATAGGCATATTTAGACCACACCTATGGGGTAGACAGTAGAGGAGGTAATGTTGTGGCAAAAAGGATGCTAGAGTGTGGGTAATTGTCTCTGGAGAATCTTAGGCTGAACCTTGTAGCTAGTGTGTCTCAGATCAGATGCCTTAAGGCTTTTTTGGCTTTTTTTTTTTTGACTTCCAGGTGTTGAAATTAGGTAATAAAAATATGTACATAGAGAATATACACTGGAACATAATTGTGTACAATGAGAAAAATGTGCGTTTGCTGATAATAAAAAAAGCATAGGTGCTATAGAGGGGCTACCATTTTGTGGTTTTTTAAAAAAAATATTTAGATTTACTTTAGTGCTAATAAAAATGTCAGATTGTATCAGCTATGGTTCCCCAAAGTGTTTTCCTTTCTTCCCTCCACAGCTGCCCCCACCCCTGCAATTATTATTAAATAAATAAAATTAAAAATCTATTAAACAGTAACAAGAAAGCTCTTCCTGCTTGCTGCTGGCAGTGTGTTTAAAGATGCTTTAGATGGATCTTTCCAATGAGGCAGAAGAATACATGATATTCTGGACCTTCCTTATCTGTTTGGCCTTATAAAAGAATATAAGCAGCGGCTCCAGTTGCTGTTCTTCCTCACATAGTTTTAGAAACAGTATAGGGAACATAATGTCTATTTCAATCCAGTAACAGAGTTATGAAATAAAAAAAAATCGCAAGGTTTGTACATGTGTGGGATTTTTAATACCAATGTAACTTAAAAGCTGACAAACTGATTTTATTTTGTGTATTTTCTGTTTTAAATCTCCTTTCCTGTGACACCTTTGATATCAGGTGTCTCCCCAAAGCAGATTTTTACAGCTGAGCTATCAATCTCTTAAGAAATGCAGCTTCTGAGGGAAAGGCTGACACAATGTTAACTGAAGCAGCAACGCTGGGTTCTGCCAGCTGATACCATCTTAAAAGGCTGGGATGGGGAGAGGGATATATAGTTTAAGGGCAGATGGAATATCCAAACTTGAGTTTATTTTGCTTCATTTTTTTACTTCAGAAGTAATCAAGCAATATTAACTTCCTCTTGATTATGATTTATTAGAAGTGAATCACTTATTGTGCTATTGGGAAAATAGATCTTGTCTCTCAGCAGATAAGGAGCCTGCAGAACCTTTTTAGAAACCAAAAATGTACAGGGGACAGGCTAGATTTCTTTTTCCAGAGCTGGAGGTGACCACCTGAAGTTAATCAGGGAAGACATCCCCCCCGGAATGAAGTGGGTAGCAGGTGTTAGATTTAGTTATAGTTGGGGGAGGGATGCTATTTATAAAAGGGGAACAGTTCTGCAAGGAATTGTTTTGAATGTCTTAAGCAGACAAACTGTTCCTTGTCTTTGCCTTTCTCACAATATTTAGGGTTGGCACATTTTCTTGCCTCCTTTTAATTTTTGATTGTGTTTGATTGTATTTAAGGTAATGAATATTCCGTAAATATATGTGTGTGTATATATATATATATAAAAAATTTTGCATAAGGAAGTAAAAAGCATGTTGCACCATGGAGTGTAGATAAAATTTCTTTGGCCAATTGCTATTTGTCTCCAGCTAATCTTACTGCCTCAGATCTGGGTGCTCCTCAGTTACAAATTTATGGTATTATTGGAGGATGAGGAAAAGATCAGCTCAGTTCTCTCAGCTGTACTTGTCTGTCTGTTTGACCTGGATTGCCCTTTTGGATTTCCTTAAAGTGTTTATTCCTTTCGTCTATAACTGCTCTAGCATGGTAGGTACCCATTTGCCTGCCTTCCTTACTTCACAGAGAGATAAAGTCCCTTCCCAAACTTTGCACTTGCACGGATCACTGCTTTCAAGATGAATACAGGCCCTGAGTAGAACTGGGAAGGCGGATGTAAGAGTGGTGTAAGCAACCTGTGACTTAGTGTTTGCTGCCAGGGTGAGCTAGGAGAGGCTGGAGCTGGAGCAGGTAGTCAGTGGATGGAAAGAAGCACAAGACAGGTTTGCCATTTTGATTCCTCACCTGTGGAACTAAACCATCCAACTTGCATTGGTTTCAGCTGTGTTGTGCTTTTCAAGATGATCGTGTTCCTGATGGCACAGATTGCTAAAGAGCAGGGAGAGAAGGATAACATTTATTAAGGGGGGACGGGATTGTAGCCCAAGGTATTTACTGGGCTCGTCTATCCATTTACTAGCACCCTGGTATTGGATTTAACACTCACTTGGTCGTACGTGGAAACGTATGGGTCCATCATGCTAAGTCCTGACAATTGTCTGGTTGCTATATTAGTGATGGTTTTTTGTTACACATTTTCTGACTTAGTGCTTAGAGCAAGTGAGATTTTTCTTCCTGGTTGTGTGGGAGAGGAGATGCACAGCTTCCATACCATATACATGAAACATTCTACTAATTGTCTGAAATCTTTTGAAATAATTTTGCTGAAGATGCAGAGGGAGAAACAGATGCAAGGATAGTTTGAGCTTTAGAATATCCTTTATAGTCTGACTTCTGTAAATAAGATTCAGCATAAAATCTTTTATTATAATGTTGACTTCTTATGCTTGTAATCATAGAGAAAAGCAGGAAGACTGGTACCAAAAAATTAAAAAGTAGATGAATAACCCCTCAGCTGCTTCTTTTCTGACATTTTGCAGTTCTCCACAAACCTTCTGCTTTTGTATAATCACAGTAAGGAAGCTGTTCAAATTACTGTTTTCATAATGTAGCGAAAAGATTCAAATGCAAAGGGAGGGGAGCCTGACCTGTAATCACAATGCTTAGTAATGCCTTCCTAGAATTCAGTCAGCAACGCAAAAATACCTTGCCCGAGGGGATGAGCGAAGACAAGCTGAGCCAGCATAACCTCGGGGATTGGACACCAACATCAGCAGGGTGCTGCTTTTAGAAGCATAAGACAGAATTTGTAGTCTTGCCAATATGCGGTATCAGTGCAGGGACGCCACTATTGCAGGAGGGAAGGAAAGGACTCGTTCAAAATATTTGTATTAATCAGGTGCTTTAAAGCCACTTAGATGCAGAAGGAATACAAAATGTTTCCTTCCCTTTGCATTTAATATTTACTCCTCCCACTGCTTGAAACAACATATACAGAATTCTGAATAAACTTCTTTCTCCCGTCTCTGTCTCTGTGCTCAGTCTCAGTATATTTACACCTAAACAGAATTATCCATAGTAGCAAATTCTGCTTAGGTGTACACATTGAATAAGCAGCTCATGGTGATCAGGAAAAGCTTTGGTGTAAAAGGAGAATGTATTGATACCTTGATATTTTTCAGTGTTAATATTAATTGGGAAGACACTAAAACTGAATGTCTGTTATTTTGTTTATGATGTTGCATCATTTCAGTATTTAGTACCGTAGGTAGCTGGGGTGGTTTTTTACTCCAGTGAGCTAGATTAGCCTGATTACACTGGCAGGATGCAGTTGATGGATGACTGTCATTATCTTCTCAAACCTGCATGATACTTTAGGTATAGGAGATGATAATTAAATTTTCAAGAGACTACACTGAGATTATAAGATCTGAGTATTTTTTTAAAATGAGGAATATGTTTGCAATTACCAGCATGTCGTTGGAGGATCCTCTCCTGAGATGTTTTATTAGCAACCCCTGATTTCCTTTAAATTGATCAAGAAAAAAATGCTCAAGTTAGCATATAACACTTTAGATGTTGTTTTGGGTTTTTTAATTCTAATCTTTTCCTCCTCCTGAAGCAGACCAAAAATGTATCTGATCAGATCTATTGGTGATGGCTTGAAGATGTACAGGTTAGCACAATATATTTAATGAAACCTTGTTTGAGACAAAACACTAGAGAGGATCATAATTAATGCCTCATTTTCTGCCAGTTGCTATTGATTACTCATTCAGGGTCCCTTTGTTCTCAAAATGGTAACACTGTATTTCACATTACTATTTGATGATATTCTCAGGATGAGATTCTTTAACAACATGCTGATAATTGCAAACATATCTCTGGAATTTAAATTTAAAATGAATTTACATCATATGTCAGTGTTTTTCCAAATTCAGCTCCTATTTTGGAGTGCATATTCATTACAGTTTCCAAAGATCAGAGACTTGAGTAAAATGAAATTCAACACTTAATATTTTGTTTGTATTTTTGGCTGAAACTGCATGACACGGAGCTCAGGTGAACGGTCTTTTCGCAGCCCAGACCTCTGTACTGTACTAGTATCTCACAGTGCAGTGATTTGTGGATGTTTTAATTTTGGTCTAGGTTTCCCTTTGGAACCACAGTCACAATGTACACAGCTGAGGGGATTTTACAAGTTTAGCAGCACTGGATTTCATTTTGTTACATTCTTTTAAACTAGCTCATGCAAATCGTCAGGTTTATCTAGAACGCAAGACGTGAAATATTAAGACTCATTTTATAGATGCTTGATGTCATCCAAATGGTTCATGGAATAAAAGGACATGTACGTGAAACTTTTGCTGTACCCAGCACAGCATTTCAAGTTTACAGTAAGGCAAGGAACGCACTTGCTTCTGCTCTGCGTAATTCTGAGAAACACAGAAATGCCTAGTGAGTTTGCCTTCGACTGTGCGGTAGGGTAATGGCGGGATTTGATTGAACTGAGCGCTGTTGTCTTAATTTACTTTTACAAAGTAACGTATCTAAGCTCCCAATTTTTAACTAAACACTTAAGTACTTTTTTTTAAAAAAAATTTAGACAATTTTCCGGTCTTAAATAGGGACAGCGTACCTAGTGGGACTCAGAGCATAAGCTTTTCAAGAAGAAAGCCAATGCAAAAAAACTAGGAAAAATAACACCTAGTTGACTAGTTTATTGGGGAGGGGATGGTTTCAAGGTCTCAGTTTGCAGTTGGTAAGTTGCAGCTCTCATTTCCCTGCCAAAGCAGCCTGCCTTATTATGCCAGCACAATGGCCTGTCATAATCAGTTGTATATAATGGGCTAATGCTTTTATCCTCAACCATATTATTCTTTTGATAGGAAATAATGAGTAATGTAAAGGCACACAGTTGTAGCTGGATGAAACTATTGCATAGTTTGGCTATGGCTACACTAGGAAAATCTGAGTTCTTGAAGTGTTTGCTAATAAGTTTGCATTTAACAAATGAATGTGAATGAGATTTAGACCAAGAAGCACAAGGCTAACTGCCTATAACAAATACACTTTTGCCAAGGTAGAACCTTATATTTGGTAGTGTAGAGTATGGAGTGAGTTTTTTAAAAAATGTTGGTGCATTTTGCAGGACAGTTTGACTACATGTAGTCTGAAAATGCTGGGGAGCTGCAAGGAATATGACATAAGGGCATCTGTAGGCCTTTATTGTCCACATTTCTTTTTTTATATCTAAGCAAGAAAATCAAAGTGTTTACCAACATATTAGAATTCTGCTGGCCGCTGTCCTAGAAGTTCATTGAAGGCAGAGCAGTATTTTGGCATCAAATTGTTTCTTTGGGATGCTAAAGGTTCATGGAGTTGGGCTAGGGAAAAGAAAATTTCCAAAGTAGTCAAGCTCTTTTGCTTTCATGCTAAAATTGTTTGAAAGAATCAATTCAAAAAACATTTAAAAATGTGTCGAGTAAGGAGCTTCTTTTAATCTCAGGCATACCATTTTGATACAAGCATATGGTTGATTAGCTTGTTGGTTTGAATGGAAGCTAACTTTGCGGTGCCTGTAAGTGCAGCTGCAAGTCCAAGTTACTTGTTTTCTGTGACAAAGGTGCATAAATACATACACCCACATGCCCAGATACGATTTTTTTTTTCCCCACCTCACCCTTACAATGTTTGAATAGATGACTCCCCTGCATTTCATTTTGATGTGAGTAATTTTTTAGGAAAAGGACCCCTTTAAAGCGTTTGCCTAGATAGTGGCTTTTGAAAAAGCCTTTATTTTTGGGGTCAGGCTGTGCCTTTTCCCCTTAGGCAGTCAAAACTGTTCCTTGGTTTTGCTCAAAGGGATAAATTTAAAAAGTAAAGCAGTCATGTTTACCTCTTTTTCTCTGTTCTCTTTGGGATCAGGCTTGCTGTGTTCTTAGTTGATTGTAATAAAAGTATTTTTTTTATTATTTTTTTTTTAGGTTGGTTATTGAACACACATTCCTTAGAGGAAAATATTGCTTTAAATAAATCCTTGTTTATCTTGAAGCTGGAAATATGACTTCTAGAATCCAAAGAGGCAAATTTTTTAAGGGTGGTGCCTGTTTATTTACAACAGTAATGCAGACAGGACTCAGCAGCGTTCAGGAGAATAACCAGTCATTGATTATTCTTTAGTAATTGGATCCGTGCTTGGCAGATGAGGTTCGGAGTAAGCGTGAACGTTCTCTGTGGAGAATGCTGCAAACTACGTATGTAAGCGATCCGCCTCTGTGCAGGGACCTCAGGCACTTAGTCAGGAGAAGCTTGGTGCTGATAATACAAAGCTTTTTTGCTATTCTCAGTGGTATTTTTGTATTCCTTTCTTTATCAGATGCCCTTAGGAAAGGATCAGTCCTAATCAATATTGCTTCTCAATTGGTTCAGACAGGCAGAAAAATCAATAAGCTGAACTAATGACATCTATTTTTATTTTCTTTTGGAAGACTGAGGAACAATTATAAAATTTTAAAACAGATGCTTCATTTGGTTGTGGGAAGAGGGTTGTGGGGTTTTGTTCGGTTCTGTGTGCACCCCCCCTTTCTGAGGGGTTTGGGTTTTTTAAATAAAAAATTCTTGCCCGAAGACAATATAGAGCAGGAAACTTATTTAGAGTGTGTTGCACAGCTTGAGATTTACTGGGTACGTATTATATTACTTATACACTTAGTGTTGCCGTAGTAGCCATGCTGCTTTGAAATTCAGGGTCTGATAAAAATGTTGAGTACTGGATCGCTTAGGACAAAAGCAAGAGTGGCAACTGGCATGAGGTAAAGGTTGGAGGTGAAGTCTGGGAAAGATACAGACACACACCTTTGGGAATGGCTTCGCAGAAGTGAGTAGGAGTGTTCACTGTTTGGTTGGGGTTGTTTGCTTGCTTTGGATTGTTTGTGATTGGGTTTGGTTGGGATTTTCCTGTCATATCCCACCCCCCCTTAATGCACAGAGGAACTAAGAACCCTCCTACCCCTTTCTCTGGAGGCGTCTGTACGGTTCCCATTGCATTTCCAGAACCACTGCCAATGATCAGGAGGAGATGCTGGGGGCAAGCAGGGAGAGTTGAGTTGTCTTTAACACGAATGGGACCTAGGTCCTAATTGTGTTTGACAGCTGCTCTGAGTGAGAGGGGCTGAACTAGGTGACCTCCAGAGGCTCCTGCCAGCCTCAGCAGGTTTGGGATTCTGTGAGTGGGACCTTGCTTCAGCTACTTGACATGACAACTATGACAATGCTTCCTCCCCTTCCCCACAGGCTATGTAAAGAAGTTTTTCTTCAGCCCTGGCTGTTCTTGGGCTGAAGGTTGAGTCCTGGGCTAAGTGCAGAACTAGTTTTGTTTCTTCTTTTGGACAGTGCTGGTTTGGGGGAGCTGCTTTTCACAAAATATTGCCCAGGTTTCCTGCACAGTGTTCACCACTCTAATATGTGTTTAGAATAGCACCTTTGCAAAATTCAGTCTTATGCGATGTAAGCCATATATTCTGATAATCACGTTTTCTGCAAAACAACAAATTCTGAACTGTTTGTCAAAGGCAAAATTAGAAAATCTTGAAACAGTCTACAAGCAGATTTCCCTACCCCCCACCTATTTTCTGTATACTTTGTTTAAAGTTCATATCACTCCTTATAAGGGTATTTCATTTCAATATGAGTTTTAAATTAACAATTCTTATTTAAAGATTATTTTATTGTAAGAATAAGAACGAAGAAATTGAGTGGAAGGGAAATTATTTTTATGCCTTAACATTTTTAATCATTATTGATTTTGTTCTTCAGACAGTGTGATAGATTGCAAGAAATAGTTAAGACTTCTGGGCCCTCCTTTAGTTTTTAACAGGGTGACTTTTTCACACCTCTCTCTTTTCAATTAAAATAAAAGGTTTTCATGCTCAAATTAGTCATCAGACAAGTGAAAGACAGAAATATCACTAGCTGTTGGATACAAAACCATTTATCTGGAAAAACACACTTGAGGTTATTGCTTATGTTGTATATAGTCTGGAATTTTATATGACTGCTGGATTTTCTGCTGATCCCAGTGCACTGCAGGTTCAAAGGGATTTAGTACTTTACCAAGAGCCCTGTGAGTTAGCTTCACCTTTCACAAGTCATCACACCAAAGGAGCTGGTTTGAATGATATAATCCAAAAAATACATTTGTTTATGACCAAGGGTGTTCAGGCCTTGGAAGGGAAGGTGAGGAGAGCCGGGAGCAATGGGCTCTGCGCGGATTCCAGTGGGTGCTGTAGCCCTCAGAGGCAGCGGTGCTGGGGTGGCTCCTGCGGGTCCAGTCTGCAAGTCTGCCCGTTTGACAAGCTCTAGAACTTGGGGATGTGCATGGGCTGCGTCTCTGGAGTGGTCTGAGGGGAGGAGGGAGGTTGACTTGGGAGTGGTGGGACTGAAGGAGAAGCTTGAGGTGGCACCTCACGTTTGGTGTGGTATAAAGGTTCAGTCAGCCAGCTGTTTCTGGCTTTGCATCATCTCACAGCGGAAGCGTGAGCACAGTTCCAAGGTGGGCAAAACCAAACTGTGGTCCTGCTGCCTGACCGCTGTGCTTTACCCCCCTTGTAACGTGAAGGTCGCGCTACATAACGACCAAGCGTGGAGAAACCATATCCCTTTTTTCTGAAGGATGCTGGTTGCATAGTGACCTTAAAAGACCATCTGATTTGGGCGATATTAAAAGCAGAGTGCCTTTAGCTGTGGGCAACACGATGGGTGCTGCTGTAGGAAGCCAGCTGTACGCAGCAGCCAGGAGCAAGCAGCGGTGGATGTATTTTGATGCCCTGGTAGCGTTATGTTTTCTGTTCAAACAGTTCTGTGGGTTTACACTCCAAGTCTGGTGATTTTCAGACAAAAATGAGGCTGAGCATGGTATCAACCGTGGAAAAACTGTCTTCTCATGAATCGCCAGCATTCATTTTGGTTTCACAGAAGAAATCTAAATAACGTGAGGCCAAACCATATATAATGCACTTGTTAGGTGTTTAGAGTGTTTTTATTTACTGCATGAAAAGGGTAGGGTTCAACTACATTGTTGCTTTGAAGTTTTTAAAATGTCCTAATTTTTTATGTTCTGTGTATTAATCTAATCTGTTATTTCTTTTGTCTGCGTTTGATTTTTTTTTAACAATTATTCCATGTTTTTATAAAAGTAATATAAGTCTGGATTTCTAAATATGTGCTAAAACCTAATGTCACACTATAAACTTTTAGCAGTTTTTATCAATTATGTTTATATTGTGTAATAGAAGAGGTGTTACATTGCGAACTAAAAATATTACAGTTTTTGTTTAGAATTTAAGTATGAATTGATTCTTTCAGATGCGTTAAACTGAAATGGTTATAGTTTTTCAGAGGCTCACAGCCAAACTTGCTCAGCCTTTCTGAATTATGCTATAGTATATTCTTTGAATACTAATTTTTAAAAGTTAAACTTTTTTTTTTAAACTCATAAGACCTTCACTGAAAGCCCACTGAATTCCTGTAAATGTCAAGAGTAGTATGTGTGGTTAACGGTTAGTTACTCTGGTATATTAACAGATGAGTTACCACAGAGCTTAATTTTACTTTTTTCTGTATATTTTGCAGTCTAGTCTGCTTCGGTCAGATATGGGGCTTGGAAGTCCAGGTCAGCTGTCATCCTCGGGAAAACCTGGAACACCCTACTACCCATTTTCTGGCACAAATCAACGCCGAAGACCACTTCATGACTCACCAGCTCTTGGTGAGTAATATACACAGTTTTAAAACTTTTGTTCATGGTGCATTTCTGCAGGCTGCATTATTTTCTTTGACAGTTCATTTTATATACTGGAGGTTGCTCTGTACTCAGCAATTCAAATTACAGCAAACTGCTATATAAGACATAAACTGGAATTATTAACATTTTCTTTGAGATGCTAGTTTGAATTCAACACTGGTCAGTATTGCTTATAAAACAAACAAGAAACTCCAATAAACCCCTTAATTGCAAAAGCAATAATGACAGATGGATAGGAACTGATGACCAGCTGAGTGCCCTTAACCCATGCCATCATTAACTCCTGGAAATGCCTGACCTTGAGGTCATTACCATTATTTAGTAGGGGAAAGACACAAAGGGGAAACAATTAGCCTTTTATATGCTAAAAGCAACTTTATTCAGGGCAATATATAGTTCATTGTAATTGGTTCAACATGCCTTTAAAGTTCTTTAGCAATTGGAGACTAGTAGTTTATCCTAAAATTAAACTACCTTGCAAAATATGCAGGCAGGAACTTGCTTAAAAAGTGTTGTAATCCTGTGACAGTATTAATATTTTATTTTGGAGATACTTAGAGATAAATGGATTTTTCCTACTCGTAGTCAGTGGTAATATTTCATAGCTCTAAAGACTTGCTGTTGAATTAAGGAATCAAGAATGAGCCAGCTGTTCTATCGTTTCTGTTATAAGACCATCACGAATAATAGGGTGTGCAAATTCAAAAAAAATCTTTTTAGTATAAAAAGAGAGGTTGTAACTTGATACTCTAGTTTAAAGGCTATCATATTTCAATGTTAGCATGTTATGTTATTAGGATTACTCCGGTTACATGTTTTGATTTTTAATGCCCCTCATCCTGTGCAGCACTTCTGTTCCATAATAAAATCTTGTTTGTTGGAACCATGTAACTTAAGCCATACTTTACCCAAAATAAAATTTCATCAAATGCAAATTGTTTCTTGAAGTAACGTTAGTATTAACTAGTACTGCAAACTACTTGGGCACTAAATAAGTTTTGAACAGGCTTGAATTTTTTAAAAAAAATCTTTGATTTTTATAACGTAATATGACTTTGGAAGTTTACCTATATACGCGTGTGTGTGTATATTATAAAATACCATTTTTCTATACCTTTTAACCAGTTGTCAAGACAACTGCCGTTTATTCTGGGGTTGTCTGTCTTCTAGAAATATCTGTGCAAGTATTAGTGTTCCTCAGAATAGGAGAATCAAACACAGCAGTTCTTCAGAGCTACTTCGGAAGAGGAACAATCAGGAAAATGAAATTGTTTGCTGCTTGGATGTTTGAACTTTAATAGAAAAGAGTGGTGTTTATTATTAGTATTATTGTTTTAGCCCCCACTGAATCTGCTTTAGTGAGAAATTACTATAATAGTAACCTGTTAGGGTTTTGAGCAAAGTGGTCTGTTAGAACACGACTTCAGGTGCTGAGTAGAGTGGGGTACTGATGTGGGCAGAAACGTTACAGTATGAAACAGTCACTGAGGGAGAGTCCGAACTGAGATTGTCTTATTAGTGTTAGATACTTGAATATGTGATTAGGTGCATTTCTTGTGCAAGCTATATAGAGTTTGGTAACTTCCAGATACTATTAAATTAAACAAAACGAAGCTAAGTGTAGTGTTCTCAGAGTAGTACTCCTATTAATGTTTTTCATTTTAAGAGAAGCTCAAGGGCTAGAAACATGTTTGGACTGGTAACAGGGTGATATTCTTCTTTCTGTCATGGCTGAATCTGGGGGACTGTAATTTGGGACATGGCAGGTGGTGGTTACAAATTTATGGAAATATTTTTCCAGAACTGCCAGGAAAAGCAAGTGCACTTTTATCTTGAGTCTTGTTTCCAATGGCTCGAGAAAGTATGTCTGAATTTTTTTTTAATTTTTTTTTTTAATGGACTAGTTAAATGTTACGAAACAGCTGACTGAGAATTTAAAGCAAAGTTGAATTATGGCCGTTTTATACCTGAGAAGGAGTTGCCTGTCCAGGATTTCAAGAAATTCTCTTTAAATTTGCTACTAAAGTTCATTGAAACCAACCAGTATTCCCTTTCAGGTGACGCTTTGAGAGCAGTGTAAATATCTTCTCCAGAAGTCCTTTTATTTTCTGTTCAAACATGCCCTATGGGGAATGATCAGAGTAAAGATACTCAGCAGATATTCTTACCTTATCTTGCCTTTATCTTGTCATATCGTATAATAAAATTTTCTGTTTTCATTCAGGACATTTAATCATAAAATAGGTATTTTGTATTTTAATTGAAGACTCCATCGGTTAACTGTAGAACTGCTAATCTTGCCAGATACTCATCTTCAGAGCATCAGTTAACTTGTAATTTGTATGCATACTGTTCAGATTAATTTTATTAGCAGCTGAGTAAACTGGTTCAGATTCTTGATTTAGGTAGTGAAATTGCTGGGTACTTTTGTGATGGTGCAACAATTATTGTTAGAAGGAAGCAGGTATCATACCTCCAACTTTACTATTACATGCCAATTTGAGTTGTATTGCCTAATAAAGGCAATAAGAAAAGTAATTAGGTCATTAGATTTGCTGTTTATTTACAACCTTGGTATAGTCTAAAAGCTATAGAAATTTACATCATGTTAGTGTTTTCAGAGTATAAATCATACTTTAAACATGTCATAGATTCCTTTTTGATTGTTCTGTCTTACTCTGAAGTGCAGAAAGGGAAAGCGTTTCTCGTGCTAATCAGTCCCATTTTCTCCTCCTTATAGATCTGAAACCTTTCTCTCTTTCCTAGCAAGTGTATAAGGGCATCAGTGCACCCTTTAGCGTTCGTGTTCTTAGGAGTGGAGTAACTGCTTTCCTTATAGAAAGAATTGGAATTCTTTAGCAAAGCTTTATTTTAGAGAAGAACATAAGTGTGTTACATATTTAAGCACATTCTCATATTGATGTGAAAGACAAATTTCATTGGCACATAATAAAAAATGCACAAAATTGCAAAATAAATCCATGGTGGAAAGAAAAAGCTGTATAGCATAGCTATTTATTGTTTTTTGTCTGTAGCGTAGATACCTGATGAAATGTTGTTTTTCTGTGTACAGATCCTCTACAGACAAAGAAAGTAAGAAAGGTGCCCCCCGGTTTGCCTTCTTCTGTAAGTACTACATTTTTTATTTATAGCAAACAAATCGGGCTCAAATCGGGCTCTTTGCCAGACATACATAGAAATTACCTAACTTTAGCGTTAGGAGGGCTATCTGCTGGATGTGAGTGGCGAGGCTAGGTAAATGGGAGTGGTTCTGGAGGCCGAAATGCACATTTGATGTGGAATTTTTTAGATTTCATAGCAGTGATTTGTAGCTTGCTCATATGCCTCTACCCACTTGTCCCTGTCATTTGAATTCCTCTCTTGGGAAGAGAGCTGGGCCAGGAGCTGTCAAAGAAGATCTCCTGTACAGGTCTTTTGATGTTTAATTAGTCATTATGTTGCTGAACAGGAGGACAGACAGAGATTAATAGCTGAGAATCTTAGAAATTTACATTTGTAATAATCCCAGTGGAGCTGAAGACATTAAGATTCGGAGGACATGTACAGCTCAGCTTGCCTCAGTAGGACTGAGGTTATTAATATGCATAAATCACCGAGTCAGATGTTCATTGTGAAGCCCTGGTGGATTTTAAAGCCTTCATTAAGCCTTTCCTAACTTCAGCCTAGCATCAGGAAGGCTTTCAAGCAACTAGTTTGTTGATCCCTCTTTGCTTGAAAATTTATCCTTCGAGAATAAAGGGCTTTGATGAAAAAGGTTGGAAGGGTTTTGGTGGAAAAAATCATTAATGGCTGTGATAATCTAATGCTATAGGGGTGTTTTGTGGTATTAAATATGCTTTATTCTTAAAAGGAAGAAAATTGTTTATAAATGAATCTGCATTTAAAAATCCACGTGAACTGAAAAATCCCCAGCGAAGCGAAGGATGGCATTATTTTTTATTTTTTTTTTTCCCCCTGCTCAGAACAAACAGGAGGGGAGGGGGAAGCTGGGCTGCCTTGCGGGGTACATCGCTTTGTTGTGTAAATGGATGTTGGGCTTTTATTTGGCAGTACTTAACACATGGGCGCAGGTGCACTTGGATGAGTCATAACTCAAAGCCGGATAGGCTGAATAGAGCATACTGCGCAGGCAGCGCGACTGGAGCGGGAGCGCAACGGGCCCCGTCTTTTTATTTTGTATCGCGTCAAGTGCGGACGGGGTCTTCTAGGCCTTGCGTCTCCCCTGTTCTCTCCTCCCTCTCTTTCCCTTCTCCCTCCCCCCTGCTCACGGTGAGATATATAGAAAGCGGGATCTGAAATGCCATTTGAGCCGCGCTTGCAGATGGAGCTGAGATGGTATGGACAGCCCGGGGCAGCTGTGCTCCCAACCTGCAGCCTACCTGGAAGCCAGGATTGCAGCTGCAGGCACTCCTCAAAGCTTTTGCTTGCATAAGCACTTGGGCCCCACTAGAGGCTGAATAGCTGCTTGATAAACAAAATGAACACAATGCCTCAAATCATTATTCCCGAGGCCAGGAATATTCTTCTTCTCCCCCCCCCCCCCCCCCCCCTTTTTTTTTTTTTCCCCTTCAGCAGCAGCTAAAAATAGTTTGGCAATTTACATTTTTAACAGTTGCATGTTATGTAGGGTGGCTTTACAGTCTAGCTGATGATTTCTGCTAGATTAACAAAAATATATTTAAAATGTCAGAGAAGCTAAAACACATAGCAGTGCAATTTTCATGTAATTTATTACTGTAATTCTGGGCGGGTAATAAAGCTTACATTACACGTTTAATATTTAGTAGCGTCAGCCAGGTAAAGAGATCGTTTTAGGGAATGAAAAATTTCTCTCATTACTCTTACTAGGCTTTAATTTTAAGAAGCAGTATTTTTCAAATTGTTTTCATTTAATTCTTCTTCTGTGAGAAGAGTGGAGACAAGAAAATGCTGATAAATTTTATTTGTATTAACATTGTACCAGTCTGCCCAATAAACTGCAGTTACTGTGAATAAACAGGTTGCGGTGCTGCAATTTTTAAGTACTGTTTCTCTGTGTTTCAGTGCTTTTCAGTCCTTAAAGTAAAATATGTTACAAAAAACAAAAAGTTAGATGAGGTACTGTGTGTTTAGAAGATGACACAGAACTAAATTTCATTGAGCATCATAGGAAATTTAAGTCAACGATTATGCAAGTGTTGTCTTTATTTTAAATATACTTGGTAAGAAGTCAGAATGTTTTGTGGGTAAGTAAAAAATGGATTTAGCTAATAGGTAGTGCAGAGAAGTTTAATTATAATGTGGAAAGTCGCAAGAAAGATGATCCTTAACGTTATTATCCAAATCTGTATTTTTTTTTAATTTTTCAGTTTCTAAAAGATTTTCAGCAATGTTTTTGTGTTAGTATAGGGCTGCCATATCAATGGATACTCAACAGTAATTTAATTTTTTAGGTAACTGTAATTTAATAACAATCTTTTAAGAAAAAATATTTTAAAAATTAATAATCTTCCTCTAGTTGGTTTCATTTTTCTCTTGGATTTATATAGTATTTTCTGAAATTACTTCCTTTGAGGTTTATCTATCTTCATGTGTTCATATTAGGGCCTAAAGTAAAAGCAGTGCCAGAGAAATGAATTGTTCAGTTACTTTCTGGGATATAACTCAATCTGAACTTGTCCTTTTACTGTAAAAATGCAGTGCAGCAGGCAAACTCATTTTTAAGTTTTCCTGTCCTAAGTTGTTAAGCGGTGAGTCATTGCCCAAAACATTTTGAATGCTGAGATGCAAGCATTTCTGTCAAACTACAACTACTAAATGTAAAGCTTTGTGGGGAGCATCGAAAATAAAAGTATCAGTGGTTTATTTTTTCTTACTGTTGGCTCAAGCCAGGCTTGAGTGAAGAGAAAGGTTATGATGTGCCATTTATTTTACAGCAGGAGGGAAAAACACTGTTCAGGGAGTTGCATAATCCTCAGAGATTCAAAACTGTTGTATTTCTGCGAATTTTTCCATTTGTAGGAGTTACCTTAACTAAGCCAAGAAACTAATAACATCATGTGACTTGAAACCAGTTGTAACTAATCGGCAGGGCTGAGTTAGGAAGAGCGAGTGTCAGGGCTTTTGAAGGGCTGTTGGGTCTGCAGGGGGAGAAGAAAGAAAAGTAAGGCTCGGGGATACGTACGGGGGGATTGCCAAATCATTATGGATGGGCTGTGAGCAGAAACACACTATTCACATGTGTAGTCAGAAAATATTTCAAACTAATATTTATGATAAATGCCATAACCAGTAGCTATCATGAGGTCACAATTCTAAAAAAAAATTGCAGGAGTATCATCATTCTTTTGCCGTTTAATTAGTCTCCTATCAGAGGAATAACATCATGCCTGTTGACTTTTGTTAACAGAAAATCAGCTGACAGAGGCACAAATATCTGATTGTTTTCTGTGTAGTACTATTTCTAATAACCATTTTGAGTATTTTAGACTTTCGGCAGTACCTGAAGCTAACAGTTAATAGTTAACTTTACCTTGCTACTGATTTAATAAGAGATTGTCGAGTGTTTTCTAATACCAGAGATCTCTTTCTAAATTCCAACTCATCATGTTTTTCAATAAATTTGAGACAATTTATTGCTTTGTTATATCACCCTCTATATTATGTGTATAGTCCATAGGTGCTTATTTATTGCAATATCTCTTTATGAAGCAAAGCTAAAGAAAATTTGGTTTGCATGTATAGAACTACCTCCCAAACATCCAAGGCACTTTTCTTTTTGTTACCATGCTAGCCTTTTAAGACTGAGCGTGAGAAATACATTGGAAGACATGTCTCATAAAGATACCAGAAGAAAAATAATAGATCTTACTCCCTTCTGTGCCTCCCTCCTTCCTCCACCTTTCCTGAAGGGTAAAAAGAAATTATTTGAAATTGTGGAGTGAAAAGGCAATGGTCCTCTGAATGTTTATCTGAAACACAGTTTTTGAGACTTCAATGTTTAGATTGTATTAAAAATAATATAACATTCACCACGCTGAGTGCACTTTCTTTGGAGAATTATCCTCACTATTAGCAAGCTCAGTGTGTTTTGAAGTAGCCTCATGTAAAGCGACATCCTTGGAATACTGTTAGGAAGTCTGTGGCTCCCTATAAAAACTTCGGAGCATCCTGGGTAGATACTTTGTGTGATGTTGCATTTGACTTCATAGTGGGACTTCTTTTTGTAAGATCTGTTCCCACTGGCCAGAACTGGTGTCAAAACGTAAAAAGCAGCATTTAGATTGTTCAGAGCTCTTGTGAACTGACTTGCGCAGTCCAGTGGTATGTTCAACTGCCACGTGCCTTGAGCCCCTAACTCTCGCGAAGACAGCAGTAATCTGTCTGACCCTTGCCTGTGATGCTGAGCTGTGGTTTAGAAGGCAATTTTAAATAAAACTAAGCAAGTAAATCCTTATGGGTAACGCAACACAGAACTTGTGATTTCCAACTTGTGACTCAGTCTTCATCTTCCCTTCTTCTCCTTTATGCTCATTCTGTGGTCACCTGATTCAAGGGATAAAGTTTTTAGGGACTTGCTCTATACTTCTGTTTAAGCACCACGTTCATCTGTGAGCTTGAACAGAAAGCAAATATATAAAACGTTCAACCTCTAAATCATGTTACAAACCAAATGAAAAGTGTTTCTTTGAGGTGTTATATTTATTAAGAAAAAGACCTGGTCTTCTGCTTCTATTATTGTAGCTTTGTTTCAACACAGCCTTTATTTGAAATCTGTCTAAAACCAGCAGTCCTCAAACGATAGCATCCCACCCGCTCTTTGCCGCATGAGAACATCAGCTGTCATTAAACAAGTAAGCGGTCCATTGCAAAGTCCTGCTGGGAGAGTTCAGATGGAGTTCTCACTGAATGAAGGTGAAGGTACTTAAGTAACACTCTCTTAATAGCATTATTTTTTTTCAATTGTGCTCAGATCGTTTTTTCCAAACTAACTGTCCTGTCATCTGACTGTGGTGAGCTCTTGTGAGGCTGCTTAACTGCGGGCTTTTCCCTGTCAAAACCCTGCATAGACATATATGAGAGACACACAATGATGTCGAATTAATTCTCTGTGTTTGGATTTACTGGAGATAACTTTATTTTTGAGGTTTTCACAACATATGCAAAAGAGCACGTTAGATGCTTTTAAATTAGGCTGTAGCTCTGCGTAAAAGAACCTTAAATCTGTGCATAGTTTGAAAAACTTATCTGAAAAAATAACATGACTGAATTGCAGCTCGTGTAATTTAGGGGGAAATTCTACAGAATTACTGCAACTTCTGCTTTACCTCAAAGATTGTGTCCGTTACCATAAATTAGTGTGGTGTTTTATAACAATAGATAAGGATAAAAGCTTGCTTCCCCCCCCACCCCCCCCCCGACTATTTCTTAATATCTTTTGCTTGATAATACTTGTGGTTTTGGCGGGAAGACTTTTATAATCCCTGAAGTCATCTGGGAAAGCAGCAAGCAATGCCGTGTTGCTAGACTTTGACCTGCTGTTGGATGGAGATAATGTTCCCTTTCAGTTGCTTGTTCAGCCCAAATGTTTGGGCAGGTCGCTTCACCGGTGCGCGTGCTGTTTGCCAGAAATGGGCAATACAAAAATGATTGGGGTTTTTTTTTATTGTGTTTTTTGTTTGTTTTTTGGGGTTTTTTTTCCAAAAGAATGGTGAATGGTGCTGAAATTAAAGCACTGCATAACCTTTAAATGAGATGTCAGGTGAAGATGTGTATTTACATGCTCAAGTGAAGAAATTGAAATAAATTACCACTTGGTTTAGTGTCATTTTCTTATGATGTCAAGACTCATAAAATAAGTTGTACAGCCTTGGAGCTTTAGTGGCAGGATTTCATACCATTTGCAGTGATGACTGGGGTTGGTTGTTAGTGTTTTTTCTTTCCGCAGGCAGATTCCAAGCTGTGGATGCTGTGAGGATTGCTCGTTTGGCTTTTGATAACTCACTGCTTCACTTGCATTTTTCCAAGCAGCAAGCTGGGGTACAGCAGAAGAGGAAAGATGCAAGGAAATATAGACTGGGGCACAATAAGCGCGCGCTCTATGTTGATATGCAATCTTCTAAAGCTTCTCTGACACAGAAGTATTTTGTATTTTAACCAATTCAGCAAGTGTGTGTGCGCTGCTGGCTGAGGCTGGGCGCAGGTTTTGCCTCTGGAGCCACCTGCAGGGAGCTCACACAGCTGCGGCTGTAGCTGCCTGCCTTCGGTGTGGGGACACGGTGAAAAACACACCCTACTTTAGTAATGAAATAAAAGTTAAATGCTGCTAAGGTTGGACCAGCAGAGGGACCCCTTAATCACTTTTTAATTTTTCAAATAAATTTTCTTGGTCGTGGTGAGGTGATGTGGAAAGATTTGTAATTCGGGCAGTCTTCCATAAGGTTCAGTAATGCAGCCCTGCTAATTCATTTCAGGTTTTAAAATTCTTTCAAGGTCTATACACATTTTTAGATTGGGTGAGTTTGTAGCATGTTTTGGGCTTGGGTGGGGTAATTTATTGTGTCAGGATAATAAACATGTTTGCTTTTTAATGCAGATGTGGGTAGTTAAGGCCTTCATATAGAGGCTTTCACACTTAAGCGCTTAACATTGTCACCAAACTAATAAAACTCGAGTTTGAGCAATATCCTATCAAATGATTTGATAATCAAAATGTATTTGAAAGATTTTGCAACAAGTTTTAAAACCTCCTCAAACTGTTTTGTGTTTTGATTCTGAATAATGGGATATACAGCATTTCCCTCATTCTTTTCATTCTAGTAAAATATTTATGTGAAAACTTAAATATCTGAAATACTTATGTGAAAACTACTGAAAGAGAAACTTCCTAGTCGTAGTTTCACACACACCCCACCCCCATTTTATTTACCCGTATCTGTCATAGCTAACAAGTTTTTTGCAAACAAACAAAAAAAATCCCACAAACACCAAAACCCACCCAACAACAAAAAACCCCCGACTCCCCAGGCCCTCCAAAAACATTGTAATATTGCTAGGTGAAAGTAATGGATAGCAATTAATATCAATTTCATTATTACTTGTCTGTTTTCTGTCACTTCAAACTGTTCCTTATCCCTGGTTATAGTAACACAAACGTTAAACGTGAAGTTAAAGACAAACCTTTTCGAACAGGAAAACCACCAAACTGTTTTAGCTCTTGCATAGATGAAGCAGTTAATTTGCTTAAAACATCTTCCTTTGGATATTGCAGGGGTTTTGACTATCAAATTTAGTCCACTGGGTTATTTTAAATCGTCATCCATACAGTTAGTCCGCTCGGTCTCTGCTGAACAGCACACTCTAGTAGTTGGTGAATGACAGAAGGCTGTATTTTCAGGATATTAAAATAAATTAGCATTTACTTAATGAATTAACTAATTAGAGAACAGTATACTAAGCGATGCGTTTTCCCCTTAAAACAGTCAGGTTTGTTTCTTAAGGCTTGAAACCTTGTCTAGTCTTAACAGCTGCATTATGCATGATGTTCAATGCATCTTTTATCGATGAGCCGAGCTCTGGCCTTGCTATGGTTTATCATCAGCAATGCTTGGGTTTAAAGTAAGTTATATTGGGAGTGCCAAGATGCCTAGAATTTTTTTTTTTTTCTGAATTGTTGCAAGGGAAGCAGCTCGGAGTTACTATGTATATTTTAATTAGCAACAAGTTGTTCAGTACTGGACTAATTTTTAATTAATTTGTCTTTTATCCTTTATTCCTCGTTCCTTGCCTTCATTTCAGTGGGGCGTCAGTTGAGGTCTGTCTCCTGTTCAGGTTCCAGTTTTCTTAGAACTGTTAAGAACTTAATCAGCTGTGAAACTTCTGTTCCCCTGTCAAATGTGGTTGAAATTGATAAGTTCCAACCATGGGCAGAGTGGGGAGGAGAGGCTTCTAGGGCAGTTGCCTGCACCTTATTTCCAAAGATAGGGGCTAGGTTAGCCTAGCCCCTAAGAAATTAAATGGAACTCAGCAAGAGCACTAGGATTGGTATCCCCATCAAAAGCACGTTTGGACTCTACCTCATTCCCATTTTTTCAGCGGACTTGAAGCCAACTCTCTGTGAGGAAACTCATGCTACTTGGGTTTGCACATCAAAGTTGCTTTTGTTGGTGAAAAAGGAACTTTTGTTGCACGCAATTAATTGTAAAAGTTTTTGCTGCTTGTTGTGTTTGAGTAGACCCATTTAAAAAAATAGAACTGTGATAAAAAACCACAACCTTTTTAAAGTATTTTGGTAATTCAGTCTTGTTGTGGAATATGCTTTACCAGAGCATGGCTCTTGTCTGTTGAGACAGTTACATAATTATCTCTCATATAGTGTAATTTTCAGTGATCTGGAGAAATTATGTTTATTGTTTATAAATGATGGGTTACATATGCTTATTGTGTATTTGCTTTGTGGCTCTGACAAGTTGGACAAAAATGTATTTCACATAAAAGTTGGTTTTCGGGGATAATGTAGTTCATTCACAAAATCTCTTGGTGGTAAAATGATCTTTGAAAATATTCTCCTGCAGGTAGCTTGGTTTATTATTAGGTCAGTATTTTGCTCTGCATTGGCTTTCATAATCTCTTTACATACTTAAGAAACAGGCAGTTTATTGTTTTTGACACACAGTACAGGGTCATGAGTGGAAACAATTCGGGCTACAAAGTGCATGTCAGTTCAGTGCTCCTCTGCTGACGGCATGTCTGTCTGAAATCAAGTTTAAAAAATTGGCCCTGTCTCCAGCTGACTTGTTTTGTCAGGCTGAGTCATGAGATTAACCCTTGACTTGTCACCAAGGAAAAATGGAGTAAACAACTGTACCCAGTACAGTATCGCTGATCCAGCTATGATTCATTTCACTGTAACATGATTCTCTTAAGAAAACAAATTTCGGAGCAGCTGTTGCTCGGCTTAAATGGGGATTATAAAAATTGCAACCACAAAACAAAAACTTACTTTGGACTTCAGGAGCTTTTGGAATAGTTATCTGGTAGTAGTTGCTGCAAATAGTGTTATTGGTAACAACATAGCAATTTTTTGAGCAGTCTTTCAAATTCTTCCGTTGTAGGTTTGTATTTCATCTACTCGGGTGAAAGTGAACTTCTGTGGGTTAAAGTTTGATATGCTTGATGGAATTATGGTTTGATCCTGTAAGGTGAATCGATGTAGCAAATGTCCTGTGAGAAACAATGTTTTCATTCAGTAAATGTAGAGCAGATACAGTGATAAATTTCAAATATTGTACACTTAAGATTTTATTCCTACTGATGTAACTGTGAGAGTAGGACCAGTAATTTCCTTTTCAGTAAAATGGAATTGTTATCCTTTTGATTTGTGGGGAAGTAACTCAGGAGCCAATTCATTTATTGACTCATTATGGAGGTACCAGTCTTTAAACTAGTTTGTCCACAGACAGACGGCGTTTGCTGCATCATGACTCAGTGGTATTGAACATATTGTCGCTGTTGTCTTACCCACGTGATGGCAAACGATGTCAATTACTTCCTTGTGCTGATAAACCTTAATCAGTTATTACTAGGTAATATTTCCTATATATTTTTCATTACAATTGCTCTGTACAAATATAGGGTAGTTGTAATGCAGAGAAGCCTCCCTCCCAATGCCACATAGTGAAGTTAGCTTTTTTGGCTGTGTGTTTAAATGTGGGGGTTTTTTTCCAATTGCTTGTAATATGGATGGAATAACGCGTATTATTTGAGAGGGGGCTTGGTTGTGCTCTTCATCTCAAACACAACTATTTTGGAAACAGTATGAGTGTATGGAGGCGTAGTAGCAATTACAGCTATGTTGATGATAGTCTTTACTTTAAAAATACTTCCAGGGTAACTGGAGTCAGTTCTTTGATGATATAAAAGTTTCTGCGCTTGATTTTTCCCTACCCCCACCCGGGGAAAAAAAAAGGGTTCTTTTACTACTTCAGCTCTTGCAAGCTGAAAATGCAGTTTCCAGTGTTTAGGGGTTTTTTTCTCCCCAAGTTGTATGTTAGTCTGAATTAGTGATTTTAATCTAATGCACTATGAAAAGTAGCACATGCAAAGATCTGAAGATCTTTTAGCATATCTCATCCGTAGAGTCCTGAACATTAGTGAGAAGCTTTAAGGAATGGCATTGTTAGTTGCAAATCAAAGCTTCTTAGGGACTCTGGAGGCTGAAATAGGTCTTTGTGGTCCCTAGGGGACGAAGGAAGCCGCCAGTCACTCTGTGGGCCTGGTGATTTAATAGTCTGAAGTATAGCGATGTTCTTTTTTGCAGCTGCTGCTGCTACGCCTTTTGTATTGGAGAAGAGTTCAGTTCAGATATCATTAGCTTTACTGCATAGCTAAACAGTTCTGGACGTGCAGTTTGACTTGCAGTAAAAATGTAAGCGTCCTTTAGCTGATGGAAACTCCAGGAAGTGTTTGCAGCATGCTCTGAGCATAGGAGTCTCCTAACAGAGCATGTGAAGCTGGAGGTGTGAATCTTTTTTGTCAGTATGTGTAGATTTGGTGTGCTTATGGAGACTACTGTAGTTTCATCCTGAAATAATGGACATTCTACAGAAGACCCACTAAGATTTGTATCTGACCGCAGCACTCTACCACAGTTTGTCACTCTTGCAGATCATTTTAGTTCAGAACATGTCACCAACACACAAGGCACTTGGCATAATGAATCTGCACCTTGCTTGCTTTCCCTGTACAGTGCCGAACTGAACTTTGCCCATTTTTTTTTTTCTTTTTCCTTATCCTGAAGTATTTTCCTGCTTTTGTCAGGAAGGGAGGCAGGGAGAATTCACAGCATTGGCAGTTGACACAGTTAAGAGGTGGAGAAATGTGGGTTTGCTTTAACCTTTTTTTTTTTTTCCTGGATTGGGATCCCTGCCTGCCATCCCAGGAGCTGGGCTGGGAGCTGGCTACGGTCACGTGTGGGCGATGAGCAAGGTGCCAGTGAGCGATGCCACCGCAGAGCAAGGGGAGCAGAGAGCCTCAGTGGGTAGGGATAACGGGAACGGGCAGGGACCGGGGATGCTGTGCTGCACCACCTGCATCTCCGCGATGCCCCAGAGTTGGGGTCCCCATCTGCCATGGGCCCAGAATGGCCTTTTCTGTACAAAACCACGTTAACACACTATAGCGGGAGCCCTGGCTCTCGTTTCCCCAGGGCCAACGCACCGTGCCTGCCCGATGTTAGAGGTGGATTTGGGGCGATTGCCGAAGATGAGCATGTTGATGTGATTTTTGAAATTAGGAATTTTATTTTTTTTTCAAGCCGAGCATCTCGCGGGTTTGGTGCTTCCGTGCGGGGGCCGTGCGCCCCATTGCGCCGGCGGCCGCCGAAGTTGGGGGCGAGCGGAGGCGGCGGCAGGCGGCCGTGCCCCGCCGCCACAAGTGCTCTAATTTGATTAAAACAAAAAGCAGAAGACGAAGCGGCTGCGGACGCGTCCATTCGCCGCTCCCCGGCCGCTCGGGGCCGCGCGCCCCCTCGGCGGGCGGGCTGGCGGGGCCCCGCGCGGCCCGACCCCCGCGCCGCCCCGCGATGGTTCAGTCCTGCTTTGCATAAGTCGCCTCTGAGGCGCCCCATGTGCGCGGGCGGCGCGGCGGGGCGCGCGGGCGGGCGGCCGGGTGGCTGCGGCGGGGAGAGGCGGCGCACTTCAGCCCGGCCCGCCGCCAGCCGCGCCATGTACTGCGCGTACCCCGTCCCCGGGGTGGGCAGCAACTCCCTCATGTACTACTACAACGGCAAGACGGTAAGGGCGGCCGCCTTTGTTCGGGAGCCGCCGCAAGTTGGCAGCGCCGGGGGTCCCCCCGTGAGGCGCCCCTGGGGGCGGGGGGGGGGGGGGCGGCCTGTTCGCCGGGCCGGCGGCGGCGGGGCCCGCGGCCGCTGAGGGGAGCGGGGTGCAGCGCGGGAAGAGGGGCTCCTCAGGTAGGAGCTGAAGCACCGGCCCGGCTCCGCGGCGGCACGGGGGGCCCGGCCCGCAGCCAGGCGGCGCTCCCTGACGGGCCGGGGCAGCGGCAGCCCCCGCCCTGCCCGCTCCGCACCCGGGGCCCGCAGGGGCGCGGGGCGCTCGGCAGGCGGCAGCGAAGTTTGGGTCCCTGCGTGCTTGCGGCTTTGCCTTCGGGCTTGTTGGGTTTTTTTGGCTGGGTTTGGGTTTTTTTCTTTGTTTGTTTGTTTTTTTTATTTTTTTCCTTGCAATATCTCTCCTGTTGCGAGCGGCCTGCCGGAGCGCCCTGCGGCAGCGCTGCCCGGCGGCGGGGGCCCGAGCGCGGCGCCGCAGCCCCTGCCCGCAGCGGGCCCTGCCGCCTGCCTGGCTCCGAGAGAGGGAAAATACTCCTGCCACCGCTGGAGGAGAAGGGGGAAAAAAAGAGATTCTGAAGAAACTAAATCTCCTCTTTCTGTTTTAACTTTTTGGCAATTGAACGGGAGGCTTCAGTTTCGCGGTAGATGCAATTTTTAAGTCCGCGTGATAACATTTTTTGATTTTGGTGTGTAAAAATCAACATAGAATGGCAAATTTAACGCTGTTTTTTTCTGAGCCTGTTTACATTGTACGTGGTTTGGGCTTTCTTCTGGCACAGAAATGATACTCGGTAGGAAAAAGGGAAATGATGATACTGGATCTTTTTTATCATTTTGCGTGGTTTGGGATTTACTTATTTATTTTTTTGTTGCTGTTTTCTCATCTCGTGGGCCTTTGTGAGCTTTGTCTCCGTTAGCAAACTTTTTACCAAGATTTTTGCTCAGTGATAATTAAACTGTGGATCTTGATGTTCTTTAAAGACGCTGTTTGAGCTTCTTGAGTAAGAGAACAGATACTGGATAGGAGGTTAGGGGAATGAGTCAAGTTGCTTGGTCTCTATTTCATTTCCTTTGGTATAAATGCCAGCTGTCTTTCAAATATGAAATTATTTTTCTTTCATGTCTGTTCCTAGGCTAAAACAATCTGTTTGAAGTTTTATGTGAAGATATATATAAGACTTAAGTAAAATTAACTATACAATACCCCTGAAGCAAAGGGAATATAACTTGCATGGAGTTTTGGTTTTATTCTTTCTAGAGCACAGATCACTCTATTACAACATTTCTCTTTGTTCTTGTAGCAGGAAAAAAGGCTTTGATCTTATTAAGTATTTCCAGGCATAGAGTAGATGGAAGTGCTGGGTACTGTCGGAGAGCATGGCTTGAAAATTGATAGCATGTGCCTGTTATGGGTCAGAGGTGACCTTTATGAGCTTGAAGAGTTAGTAAATAGACGGCAAATCATATGATGATCCTATATCATGTTGCCCAAGGTTTTATTCAGTTTTTTTTTCTTTCAACATCTCACTAGTTTTAGCATTTTCTCTTCTAGGAATTCTGCTAGTTGGACTAAATTAGTAATTTAAATATACAGAAGGAAGATATGTGAAGGGTATGTGTGTGCGGTGTTGTTTTTTGTGTTACAGTTTTTGCAGCATACCTCTTGGTGTGTATGCCAAATGTATGAACCTTTCCATAATGAGAACAGTACATACCCTGATTTTGATGTCTTAGAGCTTTTATTTGTATTGTTTTGTCAGTTATAGTTGATATAATGTACCTCATTGTTTGAGTTTGAGATTTTTATTTAGACTATTGTATTAGGTTTCGGATATTGACATTCCTCGATACCTGATGTATATGAAATGTGATTTATTTATGCACAAAGCAAGTGGGAAATTACATGTAGAAAATGTGTGCATTAAACTTTTTACTAAACACATTTTGCTTTTCAACTTCTTAACATTTGAGGAAACCAGAGGAAAGCTTCATATTAAGCTGAAAAACAAGTATCTAAGCACCCCCTTAGATGGCCATGTGTGCACCGGCACGTAAATTGAAAAGACAAAAATTAATTCAGGGCATTTTACTATTAGAAGAGGTTCAACTTTTGTAACTTATGTTATTTTTAGGGAGATACTGAAAGTGAAAAGTAGTATTTTAATACAAATCCCTTGATAAGGATTAAATTTTTACCATTATGTGTCATAGATGCTATAAAAAAATGTGTATTTCAAGAAACCTCACCAAATTAAAAAACAAACCTTAATCTGTTCTGTAAAGAAAATAAATCACTTGCACTAAACTAGAATATTTATTCTGGGTTTTCTTTTTTGACTGGGGGGTGGGGTGGGTGTAGTTTTGTTCTTGTCCTTCACCTGTTGATATATAAGAAAAAATGTCAGTTCTGGAAAGCTTACAAGATTTTAATATAGTACTTATTGAATTTTTTTTTAAAAAAATGCAGTTAAAAATTGCAGCTCTCTAAAGCTTTTATCTCCTGTTTCATTCATGAGCTATGCAACAGACCCCAAAAAAATCAAAACACCTAACCCCCATTAAAAAAAAAAAAAGCTGCAGTAGGGTTTAGGTAGAAATAATAGCACAAATTAAAATAATATTTTTTTTTAACAAATAATTGAGCAAACTTCTTCATTCACTGGGGCATTTTCATTTAAATTTTCTCAAACGCAATAGCACCAAAATAATATTTAAGTAATAGATGTTTTATCTTTTTTATGCATAAAGTACAGACTTCAAAGATTCCCACTTTTTTCGGTTCACCTACAAGTTTAGAAATAAATAGATTTTCTAAATGTACTATAGAATTATTTCTATATAGTTTGCCGTAATGTGTCAGTTATCGCCAAAATAAGTGATTTAAAGGAACAACGCTGATCAATTTTATTTTATAGCACCTATGACTGCTGCTTTGTATGAGAATAGATCTGTGGATATATTACACATTATTCTTGTATTATGCACATTGTATGGGTTAATTTGATATACCAGCCTATGAGTGTTTTTTTGAATAATTTTTTTTTCCTCAGCATAGGCTGAGATTTATGAACCCTTTTCTAAAGTGGCATTACTGCACCTTTCCACAGTAGGCTTCTACAGTGTGTATTTTAAACTCAGGGGAAAAAATCAACATGTATATATTTTGTATCGTACATAGTGCTTTGTGACTGGGTGTTTTGTGTTGGTTTTTTTTTTGTAGACTAGTTTATATTGGGGTTTTTTGAGAAAATGTTTTTTTCTTGAGAATTTTGAGTGTAAAAGACTTATAAATGCATTCCTCTGTGTGCATATATACATATGGGTATGTGTGTATAGAGGAATAAATACACACAGGTGTGAGTATACATGTGTATATTTGGGTATTTATTTTAGTGGAGAAAATGCCTGCCTTGCAGCCTTCACTTTCATAGTTACAGCAGAGAGAAACATGTTAATAATATTGTATGATGCTTAGAAGACGTGACAGCAGGCCTTTCTGTAGCTGTTATGCAATAAATAATGTACCAAGTCTTTTAACCTCAATGTAAAATGCTTTCAATTTGTAAATTTTGGAGCAAGCAGGTGCTAAAAAGAACAATTCAATTCTGCTTTTATTAGTATTGGGCCAGTTAGTATACAGGGAGAAAAGTACAATTAAAGCTGTTCTGTACCATATGCTGCCCACAGCAACTTAGACAAGGTCAAAGCTAACATTTGTAAGTCAGGACAAATATAAGATCATCTGGAAAATCTCTAGGGGTACACGGCTGTGGACATTGAATAAAGAGAGGTAGTAAACACTGGTCAGCTGGATTTTCCGCTCTCCCCCCACCCCCGGTTCCTTTCCCTTCTCTTTTCCCCTCCCCATCCCACTAAAAAAAGCGATGAGCTACAATGCATCAGCCCAAGAGAGTTTCCTCTGCTCCACTCCATTGGGTTGAACTGCCAGTCTACTGAGCAGTGGTCCCCTGCCAGAAGGGTGTCTTGTCTGCAACAAGCTTTATTGATGCTTTAAAGTGAAGGTTACATCCGTTTCCCTGGGCAAATGAAAGCAGCCAGGGATGGGATCAGGTGCTGTATTGGATGGATCTATATTTCTCAAAATGTGAGCACCAAAGAGTAACACACCCTCATTTGCTTTCATAATCATGTGCATGTTGAAGTCCATTTGCAGAAATAATCTGTGTCGGAGGTATAGAAACTTGAGAGTACTAGTGAGTTCAGAGAAGAGAGAAGCAAATGCAAAAGATAGTGTTCTGTCTGCTGCTCACCTTCCTGTGGTCAATACTTGTGATGGGGATTCCAGCCACAGCTAGAGTGGCCTTCTGAAACACAGGGGACAGGCTAAAAAGCAGGATAATTAGTTGCAGTTTGTCCATTTTTTTTTTCTTCCTTAAAATCTGAATTTAATCCGGAATTTTTGAAGACTTAGTTGGATGCATCCTTTAGTAACAGTGTAGTTTAACAAGTGTGGGGAAGAGATTTTACTTAGCAGCAAAATAAAAAAGTATCTTCAAGCACTCTATATTTTTGTTAGGGCAGTGTGTCTGCTGCCTTACCTTCTTTTTCCTCCCCTCTCTGCTTCACGCTACAATTTAAAAAATGAAGTAAAATCAAAAGAAAGGAGCAAAAGGTTTCTATATACTGAATTTGGCATTTTTGGTAAGTTTGCCTATTGGGTTTTAACATGACTTTAAAATTGTCATTTACTGGGGAAGAAGCTAGGAAGTATTGCTGCTGTGTATCATTGCAGTGGGATTCTGCATTTCAAAAATACCCAAATAGGCATGTATAGCATGCCTAAACTGCATAAACATTTATTTAAGATGGAATTGGTTTAGCTACTTCAAGGAATTTGAATTTTATACCTTCCCTAAAAATTGTCGTTGGATTTGCAGACAAGACTGATGCTCTGTTCTCCTAAAGGAGTGTTTTATTTTCGTTCTGGGTGCTGAGAAGAATTTTTAAAATGTATGAACCTTTACACCTGGTATTGGAAACAAAAAGAATGACTGAGGATATGGTATCCTGATCTTGTATACTAGGGCTTTTCACTTTACCATTTTGCTTAAATATCAGCTGAACAAGAAATTAGGGTGAGTTGGGGTTTTTGGGGTTGTATTTTGTTTTTTTGGCAGCTTCTGTTTTGCTGTAAAGAGGAACACGGAAAACTGTAGTTACTATTCTTCATTCCTGAAGTTTTAGTGCATGATTTTGTCAGAGATATAATAAACATGAAAACAAGATTCCTTTTCCCAGAGCAGCCTTTCAGCAGAATTAGCTTTTGCCGCAAAACCTGCAGATAATACACTGTAAAATTTTGCCACATGTACAAATCATTCATCAGTGCGCACTTGCTTAGTGCATGACTGATGCTGATGGAATGTAGATAGGCTACTTAGCAGAGTTTACAAGCTACAGAATAGGTTATCCATCTCTGCTGGTTTCAAAAAAAAAAATCTCTTGTCTCCAGCAGCTTGATAAATATTTTCCTGAACTTCTAAGAATTGTTAATAACTAGGCTTAAATGAGTAACATAATTCATAATTCCACAAACAGTATGCGTGGTGGGAGCCTTGGTCTTGAGATAGCGTGAGCTCATCAGAAGTAAGGATTGGTTGCTTCATTGCTATTTTTTAATCTGCTTTTAACATTAATCTTAAACATTGATAAATATTTAAGAATTTGAAACAGGTTACAGGAAAACTGCCTGAGAGGAAGTATTGCCAGCAGGAGGACTCTTAAGTGTTATATTTATTAAATGCATTAATAGAATGAGACTTGGAAGTTTTACTTAGAATAAAATTTGGTAAACGCAGGTCTTTAAATTAATGTTCATGTTGTTGGCACCTGTATGAGTAAACACACTGTGTAATCCTTTGATATGCCATAGATATATTAGGTCTGTGTAACTTTCATGATAGTGCTTATTAGGTATGTTAATCACCAGGGCAGGTTTCAGAATTGGATGATGTGTTTGTTTTGCTTAAACCTGATGTAGTACAGATAATGCTTTCTCAGCTCCCACCACCACCCCTCAAAAACATCTTAGTTGTCATCCTGCCTTTCCCACTGGAGAAGCATAAACCAGTTCAGGGTGTGGAAGAGGCCAGTGTGGGTCTCTGACTTGATGTCCTTTGCAGCTCATTTGTCCTATTTCCCTCAGAAGTACTTCAGCATGAGAATTGATGGATATTCTAGCACAGCTCCAAAAAAGTCAAGTCCTCCACTTGATAAGCCGTGTAAAAAAAAAACTGGGTTTGGCCTGTGTTTATTGGGAGGGAATTTCCCATTCATAATCGGAGAGTGTTTTGGTTGTCAGCATGGAGACACATCCGATGCCTTCAGGCCTGGTGTCATGGGATTAGCAGATGGGCTCCTCTTCTACCTGCTGGAGACAACCCTCTTCAAGGAGACTCTGCAGACAAGCTGACCTTTTGACAGTTCCTTGTCTTAGTGGGAATGTCAGCCAGGAAAAACTGGTTTGATGCCTCCTGGATGTCCCTGTTATCAGTTTAATAGCTAAAAGAGGCAGTCTTGAGCAGCCGCATCATATTTATAACTGCCCTACTGAGCTCTTGCAGAAGAGAAAGCCCTTTAACCAGGGCAGACCAGGGAGCTGTGGTGCAGCCGTGCAAGCCTCCTGAGGGCTGGCAGCCCCGAAAGCTGCATTTTGCTGGGTAGGGGTCCTAGTGCATGCAGGGCTTTCAGAATGAGCAAACTAGTCACCCCAATACGTCGCTTCCCGACTTAAAAATAAAATTTTATCTTCGGTGTGTTTTTTAAAAAAAAAACAACAAAAAAACCCCTCTTTCATTTAAAACTTTTATATTTTATATCTTGGGGACTTCAGGTTAATCTTAGTAAATTTTCTCCTTTGCTTTTAAATTTTGTTTGCAGTAACACAACATAAAAATTATGATTAGGTCATTAACCAGAAAAAAACCTGGCACTCATCTGCAGGTGATCAGATGACATCAGAGGCCTGGTTTTAATTTGTGGGTAGTTCTGATTGTAACTAAAAGAGACTTGCTCCTTTTGTGGAATTGGCTGGCTATTTCCCCACATCTGGAGTTAATGAAGTCTTTGAGACCACATCAGTTGTGTTTTGCCGCAAGAACCCTTTGATCTGAAAAATCTAGACTGGCACAAGTGCAGCTTCATAACATTGCAGCTATGTTTTTGCAAGCTATAGTTAAGATACCAAAACAAGCAGAAACTATATAAAGTTATGTGTCTGTGCTAGGTCTTTCATGTAGCTGTTTAGAAGGGCCTCTTTTACGTTAATATAATTCATAATATTTTTATTATGTTAATGGCTTGTACATATGTATCTGTAAATGATATGTTTGTAGGAGTTTTCTAGTTTAATTTCCCTTTTGAGATAGTGTTTAATCAGTTTTAATAAATAACCCATTTATGTAAAATGTTAAAATTTCAGTCTGAAGCTTGTGTTTACAAATCTCATTGATAATGTTACAATTTAAAAGAAGTATAATTCGTCATTGTAGGTGATTTTGCATTAATCAGTGTACATCTCCATGGCGGTGCTAAATGTCGTAAAGCTTTGTTTCCACTGCTGTCCTGTGACAGTGATAGATTATCCATCAGCTATAGCATATGCTGCGTTATTCTGCACAACAGAGAACTTGTAAATTAAGCCCAGTTTTGCCTAATATGTTTGCAGTCTTATGAGTGTGAGTATTTACAATTTGACAAGAGTGACGTTTCTGCTAAAATATGTCTGATGAACTATACATGCGTTCATCATATATAGTAAATACATATGCACTGTTAATATTGCTTATAATGTATTGTCATTCTGTCACTCAGGTTTGGTAAGCATCTCTATTTTACATTTATTCCATAAACTGGAAATTTGCAAGTAAAATAACGACCAAAAGCTCTCCAAAAGACTTCCTTTTTTAAAAAACCTTGCATTTATTTTGATTTTAAACCCCAAAACGTTAAAACAAACATGCAACTAAAAGTTTGTAAGTTTTCCACTTGATTCCTTTTTGCCAGGTGGCTTTTTACCTGCTGCTATTTTCATCACATGGCTGGTATCGACAGCTATGCCCTGGCTTAATTCCTTGCGCCCCAGTCCTTATTCCATCAAACTGTAATTTGATAGATTTTGTTGAAATTCTGTAGATGTAAAACGAGTCGAAGCGAGTGGTAAATCAGCCCCTCTGATATAAAAGAGTGCTGTCTGCAGGCACATGCCCAGCCATTTGGTCTGACAACAGCAGGCTAGAAAAGCATTTGGGAGCGGGGAGGAGGGGTATTGGTATGCAAATGGCAGCGGGACTTGCCCACTTCACTTTCTAAATATCCGTATCGGAACAGGCCCCCTCCACGAGAACAATGGCTCCCTTTCAGGGAACTTGCGCTCGTTTTGTGGGCCGGCTTGGTTTTCCTGGCCCTTCTTCTGCTTGGTAAACAACATCCCAGAAAGACAAGGCAAGAGATGTGAATGTTGTAGAAACACGCGTGTGCCTCGTTTTTGGATTTTAGGGCATAGCGCACTTTGGAAGTTGCATTATATAAGCTTTAAATTATCGTATGTCTTTATGAAGCCTTAGGTATTTACAAGTAAGGTGAAGGATTAAAAAAATAAACCCCACATATTTTACTCTGTGGCAAAAAACATCCTCAATGTTAAGTTTTTAGTATTCTTTGCTGCCATATTTGTAATTTGCTGCTTTTTAAAACCGATTTTTCTTTTAATATACACTAATATTGCAGTATCCTGTATAGCGATCAAAATGCTGGTACGCAAAAATAGCATTGCTTAGAACAGCTAACGTTTGGGGTAGAGCCCTTGAGTCTGTGAATACCGGCTTTGTTGATTTGGCATGACTTATTCCTGAATATGTTTTACCTTTCTTCTTAGAGTCACTGGTGAAAGGCTTGTAATAATTATGTTTATTTGGCATCTTACACTTTTTAACTTGTTAAGAAAATTCATTGTTTGCAAGTTAAGAATGGTTGTTCCAACGTGGTGTTACACTGAAAAAAGAACAGTGCTGGTTTTCTTTAATGCTAGGCCAGTGTGAAAATAATTTGCTTGATGTTGCAGTTTTAAGATTATTCCTCAGGAGTTGTGTTACATGTATTTTTGATGACTGTACAAAGGCGTGCAAGTTTTTGAATGGATAATACAGTGTTTGCATTAAAATCTTTCCATTTGTCACTGGATGTTCTTTTTCTTTCTGATTGTTGGGATGCCAGCTAATTAAATATTCAAACAGGCGTACAGTTGTTTTAAAATAAAATTTGTTTGGGGCCCAGTTGTTTTATCTTGCTTTTTTATCTTGAGCAACAAGTCTGTGCGAGTCATGCACTTAGAAAGCAAAATCAGCATTCAGGCTTTTATCAGGCCACCTGGCTGAGTTGGCACACCAGAAAGTGTGTTGTTAGGATCATTCTACTGTAGTTCCTCTGTACTGTGGCAACTTGCTAAAAAGCAAATAAAACAAGGGCAGCAAATGCTGCAGCTTGCTACACTGTTCTTTTTTTATTTGTGCTTTCGATCTGTGCCTGTGTGGTGTTAAGAAGGGGTTTTTTTTAACGCACAACACCCAAATATTACTAACCTTTTGTTGCTCTCCAATATTTAGGTGTATGCACCATCCCCGAGTTCTGATGATTTCAACAGAGAATCTCCAAGTTACCCGTCTCCGAAGCCACCAAGCAGTATGTTTGCTAGCACTTTCTTTATGCAAGGTGAGTAAAATGACTTTAAATATATGGGTAGATGTCACTTGTCCTTTAGGTAGAAATCTGCAGTCAGCCACTGGTGTACTGAATGGATGAGGAAGTGTACAGGTAACATACTGTGCTAGAGCCTATGGTAAAGTTATATATACTTTTAAAACAGTTAGATGAAGGGAGCTGTCTGTTGATTTAAAGTTTTTTCTCATGACATTAATTGCTGTCTGAAATTTAGAGGGATTATACCCCAGGCCAGATGGACAGAATCCCCCATCCTTTGATTTGTAGGGGCTTCAGAGCAGTACACGGGAGTGATAGAGAAAAATGAGGTGAGGGCTTCTTGACTGTTCTGGAATTTGACTGTACAATATCAGCTAACAGTCTTTAGTTCTCAAATACTTGTATATCCAGCATGCCAAAAAAAAGGGGGGGGGGGGGGTTTGCACTGAGCAAAACGAGAGCAGAATTCATTTCCGTGGCATTACGTCACACAATTAGCTCGTACTGCAGCCTGATGAGGTTTTGGAGCATACTGAAAGCATAGTCTCTCAGTATGGGAATTTACAGAGCACTTCAGTGTGTGCTACAGAAGGAAAACTGCATTGACGTTGCGGGTTTAAGGCTTATATAATGTACTCATTTCAGTTACTTAAATCTGTTACTATTAAATGTTTTTATATTTTTATGGTACTAAGGTATTTTAGACTATAAATTACTTATTTTAGGTTAATAGATGTTTTGTACTGTATGTTTATGATCTCTGCTTAGCCAAACTTCTCTCCCCTCCACCCCCTTTTTTATTATTTTTTTTCAGTCTGGAATTTTTATCAACCCTTTTGATATAAATCTGGCCTTACTGAAGGTCTGTGTAATTAGCAGAAGTACTTGGTATTTTCTCAGCTGCGGTTGGATTGTATTTCAGCTATAAAGCCTCTGTTGGTTTTTTGGTTTGTGTTTTTTTTTTATATATATATATATATAAATATAGCAACAATGTGGTGGCATGAAAATAGAAGATGCAGTATAAACTGCTCACCGTTTCCATGCCAATGTTAGTCTGGGTAGCTGAATTCTGTATTCTTTTAAAATAATTTTGTGAAGGAAAATAGAACTCTGGACTTCTCATTAAATGTATTTTTCTTGTTTTCTCTATTATTAAAAATAAAAAAAAAGATGGGACCCACAATTCTTCTGACCTCTGGAGTTCATCCAATGGCATGAGCCAGCCTGGCTACGGTGGGATGCTGGGAGGTTCCTCTTCCCACATGTCCCAGTCCAGCAGTTATGGCAGCCTGCACACACATGACCGTTTGGTAAGATACACAGTACAGATAAGTGTTATTTGTACTTGTATATGGAGATCTAACTTAGCAGAATTCATTTCTTGTTGCTGCTCATGTATATCAGTTAAAAACCCAGTAGTCAGAAACCACAAACATACGGTATTAGATTTATGGCTTTCTATTTATGTCTGTTGTATGCGTAAAAATCATTGTCTATATAGTGGTCTGTTCAGAGGATGGATGAGTCCCTTTCTTTAATAAAAAGCTGGGTGTTGTATATGTGGTATCTTAAAATAGCAACATTTCTTTAAAGACTGCCTAATGTCTTATGTCTGTTTCTCTTCTCTCTAGAGCTATCCCCCGCATTCAGTCTCACCTACAGATATAAATGCCAGTCTTCCTCCAATGTCTAGCTTCCATCGTGGCAGTACCAGCAGTTCACCTTATGTAGCTGCCTCACATACTCCACCTGTCAATGGATCGGATAATATTCTGGGTAAAAAGTTCTTTCTGCCTTTTTTTTTTTCTCTTTAATTTTACAAGAAGTTGAAATTTAGCACTACATGATGCACAAAATTAGTAAGATTCAATTTATTGGATGCTTGTAGATCAAGGGTACCACATCACTGTGACATTTCTGTCCTCAGTATGGCTGAGATGAGGCAAATTGTTTTGCAGTCAGCTTAAGACTTAGTGGTTTATTTGCTTTCACGCGGGAGACTGTATCTAACTGAATGGCAATTACCCTTCCGTAGTTTAGTCTATGTACACGCTCATATAGGTAATACTGGTGCTGCAGCTCTTAGAGCTGCTGTATCTGTCACCAAGGTGCTGTGCCAGAGAAAGGCAGGAAGGCTGTTTCTTTGGGGAGCTTGATAAACCGTGTCATAAATTCCTTACTTAACTGATTTAGAGATTACTGAGTAGCCAGCATGGTGGCTGGTTTAGTGTCTTCCGTGCTTGCCTAGAAAGCAGGAAATACAGGATGATCATCTGTTCCTTGCACGTACTTGTAAATCTTAAGATACAGTGGTAGAAATTAAGTGCTTGTAGACAGTCAAGTCAGTTTGATATGATTTGCACTTAGCTTCATTTTAAGTGGGATTTTGTTAAGTGACTATATTGGCTTTGATTTGGGAACATGTACAGCTGTACAAGCAGGACCCGGTTAACGAATCTGCATGAGGAATTCAGGCTGGAAAATCCAAGTCTGCTACAAAATTGCAACAGCAAGTGTTTTGTGATTTGGGTTTCTGATGTGAATGGCTTACATTCACATTAAATACATTCTCTTGGCATTGGAAATTGATAGTTGGAGAAAGGAGATGCAGTTTTTAAAGGGTCTGTCTTCTACAGTAAAGCAGGTATTTCGGAGGGTTCAGGTCCTTTCTGTCTTTCCAGTTGGCAGGGCTTCAGACAACCCCTCTGCTTGGTGGTGTGTGGAGCAAAAGGGCACGCAGAGCTGCTGACATGCAACTAAGAGCAGGGGTGACAGAAAGCTTGGTGGAGAAGAGCTTTTCAGGGATCTTCTGAAATAAAGATGAGATTACAACATGGGGAATTAGAGCAGGGGGAGCAAGGAGGCACACAAGGAACCATTGAGTGGATTTGACTTTGAGAATTAATGAAACGTGCAGTGCTTTAGTGATAACAGTTTAGAAATAAGCTGCAATAATACAATATTTTGATTTTTTTCATGTTTCATCAAGAATAGTTTGTGATCCTAGAAAATAATCTTCTTTCTAACAGCTTTCACTTTTTGGGCCTGAAGTTATCACGGTGATACTGTGTTTGACTTTAGAGGAGAGCATCTACATTTAAATCTAATTGTTTTAATTAAATTTTTAAGTATAATGAGAACTGATTCTGTTGACATCGACTTCCTCAGAACATCCATTTAAAAAGTGGTTGCTCAACTGTACGTGATGAATAAAATAATAAAAGTAAATAAAATTTCAGCTTTAAAAATAAGTGTTTGGTTTGCTTTCCACATTACAGGAAACAGAGGAAATGGTGCTGGAAGCTCACAGACAGGTGATGCACTTGGAAAGGCATTGGCATCTGTAAGTAGAATATTCAGATCTAAAAGACGGATTTTGATCGCTGCATCCATTATTTATGTGTTCATTCATTTTGCAATGTCAAATCAGGAGTTTTCATGTATGAAGTTAAAATAATGTGCTATGGTGTAATGTTATATACTAGACAAATGTCTACAAAGCAAGTGAAAAATAGTTTTGTTTGTAGAAGACTCATTTTTACTTTTTTTTAAGTGATCGAAAAATTTAGGGCAGATATGTAGCTATACTTAGAATATTGTTTAGATGAAGTAAAAGATAATCATAAAAAGTTTAGGGTGTGATTTTTTTATTTCTCTTTCTGTAGCGTTCTAGATATAGTAAAATATTTCTAACCTTACTCTTAGAGCAGGTCCTGCCTCAAGGTTTAAAATGTTTTCGCAGTGGCCTTAAAAAACTGAGGGCTTTTGAATGCTGTGTTGTATAGTTGTAATTTATGGAATAGCCTTTAAAATACTGTTATGTGCATAAAGTTTAAACTTTTTAACTCTTGTTGGAATAACGTAGATAATGTAAAACATTGCAAGTATCTTCAGTCTACTGTAAGCTTTGTTTGCATATGCAAACATACAGCAATTACTTTTGCATTAATACAGTCAGATGTACTTTTTATAGAACAATAATTGATACAGTGTAGCAGAAGTGTCGGAGTTAGGAGTAGGGGCTGGGGCATATTTCTTGTATGTAGCAAACAGGGAGACCAAATCTGATTTAAAAGATAGAAATGACTACTTTGCAGCCCCAAAAGACCATTCCTGGGTTGGATTCTGCATCCCTCACCTCATACCAGTGAATGCAAATGTGTATGTTCGTGCAGATCCTGTTACCCTTGCATCCCTCAGAGGGTCATATGCTAAAAGATTACCAGATCTGATAATGTCTGCAATATCCATATTGGGTAGGAGAACTCTGACCTACTGGCTTTGAGCAGAAAAATGTTGTCCTTGTTGCTTTTGGGGATTCAGCAAGCTGATAACAATTCAGGAGTCCAGAGGGCAGTTAACACTCTCTCTTTGTCTGTTTGAGACCTGTCAGAAAAAACCTGGGGTAGTTTTGACTCCTAGAAATAGCAGTGCTTACATAGTTCAGGCTGCTCGTTGCTCTGCAGACGTAGTAGGATGACTGCTGCTCTGCAGCCTGGCCAAAATTTCTGTTGTAAGTCTGACACGCTGGCCAGTTAGACCTGCGGGACTTTGTGACGTTTTCCACTGCTCTCCTGTTTTAAATTATTTTCTCATCCTTTCAGGTATTTTTGCCCAAGTCACTAGCTGAGAAAACCAGGCTGATGTTTTGAGGAAGAACTCTAAATATATTGCGAGTGGAAGTCAGGGCAGAAATGTTTAATCTTAACTGGTGGGTGGGCTCTGGTTGTCATAGAAACTTGTTTCTGTCATCCTGTGTTGTTGCTTGGCAGGAGCAGCCAGGTCATTCCATAAATCATTTCTGTCATAGCTGATGGTGATGCATTCCATCTGCTCTATCAGTGCATGCCATAGTCTGCACACTTCAAATCCCTCGCCTCATCCATCTGCTTCCCCCGCACCCCGCAACACGCGCACAACCAGCACGCTGCTTGCGTTGGTTCGGCAAGGAGCACAGCTCATGGTTGTGGAGAGGAGGGAGGTGGTCTCTCCTGCAGGTGAAGCTAGCGCACATGAATTTTGATGGCTAGTGAATAAAGCATATTTTGCTGTTTGAACAAAGTTTTGTTTAAATACTGGGATTGTCTTGACTTTTTTTTTTCTCCCCTAAGACGACGCTATGTGCCTTTCTGTCAGGATTTTAAATGCTACTGCCACAACTGTTGAGAGGAATTTGTAGTTCTGAAATTCTGTTGATGTGCATCTCACAATAGGCCTTTCATGTGTGAAACATCAGAGGATACGACATTTGTTCTTCAGTTTAGGTATTAAAGACCATACAGAATAGTATGTGATTAAACATGTAAGGCCAGATAATACATTTGCAAAGGTTCTTTTATTTTAGGTTTAAGCCTGGATAATTGTGGTCTTAATCTCAGGGTAGGCAAGAAAGAGAATTGTACATGAAAGTATTTACACAAAGTTCCCAAAGCCCTGTGGATTATGCATTAGTTTGGATAATGAACTAGTATAGATAGAAAGAAAAGAAAATCTGGGTATTCGTGCCATTTCTAATGTGTTTCCCTGAACATTTGCCAAACAATAACCCTTTAAGATTGTGCCCATGGAGGGTTATATGGCAGGAGAAACATCTGGTTTATTTCATTGCCTAATGCCAAATCAAAACACTTGGTCTTTAATTTAGAGGAGATCAAACAGGAGGACTGTTTAACTTTGTTGATTATATCAGACCTCTTTGTGATAACTTATGTTTTGATTCCTACCTCAGAACTAGGGTAAAGGCCTTTGTACGGTCTCAGTAGTTAAATAGCCACTGGTCCCCTCACAAAGGAAAAGAAAATGTAGGGAAGTTGACTTCTAAAAGTGATTCATGAATTAAGTTTCTTTGTTGCTTTAGACTCAATAACATTAACATAACAAAGCCTAACTGAAATGTACACTGTAGTGTTTAAAAAATTGGACTAACAGCTCCGAGGTTTGGCTCTGCAGGCTCTCAATTGTGCAGCTTTTGTCTAAGAGCCTTTTCATTAGACGCTGGCATATTGGCACCCTGCTGATTGGAATGGACCATGACTGATAGGAGGAGGAGTCTTATTTGTTGCAGTAAAATGAGTCATGTTACCGTTTAAGCCTGGCAGAAGGTGTCAGGGTTGTTCATCATTGGTCATTTAACAGCACAGCGGCCAGGGACTGCATGCAGAATGAATTCTGACCTTGTGTTTTAGTTGTGGCTTTGGTATAACGTAGGTTTTCCCTCATCTAAAATAAAGCAAATTAAAATGGGCAGGTAGAGTAGTGGAAAATGACCTGTTTCAAAGGAAACTTGGTGGCCTTTGTTCTGGTGTCACTTTTATTTTCTGTGTCTTACCTGTCAGGAGCTCTCTACAGTTCCCATACTGACGCCCAAGATGATTTATTTTTATAACAATGTGCAATGCATGAATTTCGTACAATGGTCTGAGGTAGTTTTTTCTTTTAAATGTCTTTTCTTTCTAGCATGTATAAAAAGGAGGAGGTGTTTCCCCTAGGGAACTGATGGGTCTTTTGTAGTGAGAAAGTATGATAGCCCAGGAAGGAGCGTGTGGTTTATTGGGCCCTGGTTTCGTCAGCTCAGAAAATGTAATATGCAGCTTAACCGAGCCCTGGTTCGTTGTCAGCTAAATGGTGAAATGTCACATTGTCTGTACGAAGAAACATCAGCCACACTGCTAGTGCAGATTTTTTTTTTTAACTGACTAACAAATCTCTTTGGTCTCTGCTCAAGTAAAACAGTTTTGAACTGGTGACCCATAAAATTATGCTCTAAAGTCCATAGTCAGCCTCTAAACCTATTCAGTTCCCTTCACAAAATGAATTTTCCAAGAATCTTGAAATTTTACGTTTTAATTAAAGCTTTCAGGATTATGTCTTCTGTTTTTATCAAGACTTTTAAATTACATTTAATAGCAAGGAAATAATTATTGCAAGGTGAGGTTTAGTATCTCAAGGGAGGAACTGATACAAAAATAAGAGAGAAAACTGGTGTGTGCTGCAATACATAACAAGAGCAACAAAATTTCAGATGGGTGTTGTTTGGTAGTACAAACAGTAACTAGAACTGAATGCCTTCTTGGTATTTTCTCTTGTGAAGGACTAATTTTTATAAGATAACATGTGTCGACTGCTAAAATCTTTTCTCTCTAAATTTTGGGAAGTCGTTATTTCTCCACATTTTCCTGAAGTTTTGTTTGTTGTCATTGTGTGCTGTTAACTCTTAAATATATTGTTCCCCTTCGGTGATAAAAAGGCTGTAATTTCTGCTGCTGTTGAAGTGGCAGGAAGATCAGTTATACTTGTGTCGCTATCAAATACAGTCTGTGCTTATTTTGACAGCTGCTTGAAAATGAAAGTTCTCTGGACATTTTTAGAGCCTTGAGTGTAATAAAGCAGAGCTGTGATGGAAGGATCAATTTATTTTTTTTTTCAGTCCAGCATCGAGTGACAATTAAAAGCGTGAAAAGGAATCCCAATAGCTAATTTTTTTTACTGTGTATTCTAACACGTATTGATATACAATCTCTTTTGTCTGTTGTTAGATTTATTCTCCTGATCATACCAGCAGTAGTTTTCCATCGAATCCATCAACACCAGTTGGATCACCGTCGCCTCTTACAGGTAGAGACTAGCCATTTGTCAATAATTTATTTGTTGTTTTGAAAACATCCTCTTTGGAATCACAGTGAAATCAGCAGTAGCTTCCTCGCATAATTACTTCTGTATTTTGTTTATTTTTCCATTGCACTAAACCTAGATTCTTCACTATTTTGTTGTGAGCATCCACTTAAATTCTGGCAACTGGCTTTGAAAATTAGTTTCTTAAAATAATCTTTGAAAATACTGAATGACCACGTACTATCACAGCTATAAAGATACCAGTACAGAGAGTGAGTTGGCTGAGGTTGTTTATTAAAGCTATATGTTAAAATTCTGTGGCAGCTTCCAGTGACAAACCCAGCAGATGTGTGTTCCCTCTAATGAAAATATAGTAGGCTATGCGACTGTCCAATTTTTACATAAGATAGCTTTTCATTCATATCTTTCATGAATGCTTTCATTCTATGGGAGAGGAATTTCTGGCATTTTTTGAAGTAAATGCTGTGTATTGCAGCCACCTCTGTCACCTGTGCTTTGTGTGTTTGTAGTGTGAATGTGGGAAGAAGCATTCCAGTGTGGAGATGAACTGTGGGCAGCTGCCTGCAGCTATTAGTGGTAGTGCAGCTTTCACAGACACTGTGGCCTCAGCTGTCTAGTAAAAGTTGAACAGCTGTTCTCCATATAGAGAGGACTGTGAAAGCTCCATTGACTTAAATTTGTTGTTTAACAAAGAACTAGAATTACATGCAAGATGATGTAACTTTAACCCTGTTCTTTCCTATAGTACAATTTAAATTATTTAACGTTTATACAACAGTCTTGTTTGCCCATTCTCGGTTGTTTAATATATCCCTACAGCTTTCTGGCTGTTGGTCACTTTTTTTTGCAAGTGTGTTTTGCTTTTTATAAAAAAATAGAATAAACTTACAGTGAAAGGTGTACAGAATGAGCTTAGCTGAACTCTTCTGTAATCTACATGAATAAATTAGTAAAGTTATTGCACGCAAAATGGTGTCATATACATATGTATGTGACTGTGCATATCTAGATACGCAGTGTCACTCAGAAAACTTTCATCGTTCATACTTCACACACATTTAATGGACACTGTTCTGGTTTTCTGTGGACTTAATGGATTAATGCATATCTGACAGGGCATTCCTGAGCAGCTGCTTTGGGCATTTTTTTTCTATAACTGAAAAATCCATGTTGACTTGAGTAATGATGGGATTAATGGGATTTTTGATTTAGTGATTACAGTTGACAAAAAATGTTTTGTGTATCTGTGTTGTACTGAACAGGCAGATCAGACCAGAAAATTATTATTATTTTCTTTTTAACATCAAAGTAAATACTGAAAATACTTTGTGGCTGGAAGAAAGTTCTGACGTTTCAAAGTATTTACATTTTTTAAAGAACCCTATTGGAGTTCCTGATTAGATACCACACCTTATTTTGTAAGCGTGAAAGCACTAGCTGATTTCTTGTTTCAAAATGTAAATTTGAGATCCCTAAAGTTTGAGTTTTCCCTTTGCTGTTGATGCTTTTGTTGGAACCGGTATCAAATGTAAAAACTCTCCAAAATTTTCACGTTGATTTGTATTCCCTCTTCTGGATTCTGATGGCTAAGATAGTAGTAGATGTAAACAAATAATATTGAAATCCTTGTCAGGCGCAAACTTAGCATCTGCTTTACAGTTCTAACCTCCCACCCCGCCCCCTTTAATTCCGGTGATATAGAATTTATCAAGCCTTTGGTAAATTGCTCCAGTAGCTAATTACCTTCATTTATGAATCTGGACTTTTATCTTTATTCCCAGATGAGTAACTAAGAACACAGTGAAGCACAATGTAAAGTAATTACTACTATATTTATTGCTATTTATACTCCTGGTTGCCATTTTCTGTCCTGACCCAAAAAGTTATTGCAGATAAAACAAATGTTTTATGTATACTAAAATAATATATTTTGGAGCATTTTAGCCTTCATTGTGGTTTTCCTCTTTTGCAGTTCTTTGTTTATTTAGCATTCTTATTATTATAGATATGACTAAGTCATAATTTACCTATCCTTTAATTGTAAATTACAGTAGGAGCACTGTATTTGCAATTTGAAGTATTGAGAGACAGTAACTTAAAATGAGACACTTAAAGTATATCAGCTCATGTTTGGCTATTAAATGGCTGTTACATTACTGAATAAGGACTGATGACATTGTTTTACTCACTTAAGTAAAAGCTTTGAGAGTAAAACGATGGAAAACCCCCAAGTATTCGGAGACAATAGTGTGTGTCTCATCTTCCCTGCCCTCATTTAATTTCTAATTTTACGTAAACATGCGAGAAGCTAAGCTCTGGGCATAGTTTTAATGATTCTGTATATGTATGTGAGGTTTATATACGGATCTGAATGGTGGGAGCCTCGGCATTTTAAGAATCCTTCTGCCAGGATCAGAGGTATTCAGAAGGGTTTGGTGGGTTCTGAGGATGCCAAACCAGCCCTCGCCGACTCCAGTGTGCATGTCTGTTTGAAAGGGGAGCTGGAGGATTAGTGTTGGGGAGACTTAAGAGCAGGAACAATACTACAGTGATTACTATCGATGACCCCTGTAAATCCGAACACTTGCCTGGCTTATTTGTTTTTTTTCATGCTGCTATGTTGGTGCTGCACTAAAAGCTGCAGTTGTTAATTGCAGGGCTTGTGGTGCCAGGATGCTTTTTAACATAATTGGTGGATTTCATGCACAAACTTCTAGGAGGGGGGGAGCGGAATGAGAAAAGCAGGAAATCGGTGCCATCTGGCAACCTGCGCAGACATGGAGACAGTGCGCCACCGCTCAGAAAGAGCACTAGCATGACTAGAGGTGTGATTAAAAACTGCAGGTTGCAGTTGGGTTGTCCGTTTGAGTATCGCCTCCCCCCTTTTCTTTTTGCTTCCTTTGTGACGAGTCCCACTCAGGAGTTTTGTTCTGGGTTTACATTAAGTAATAGTACCTTTTGTTGTTTAAAAAAAACCCACCAAACTCATCAGACTAGATGCACAAGCGTTGAGTCTCCTGCTTCTTTTCTTAACTGATTGCCTTTCTGCTTAATATTCAGCTGATGCTTTATTGTAGGAAGTAGTGCACTTAGTCCTGTTAGTTGTGAGCACTCTCAAAGCCTTGACTATGGTCTTGTCTCTGAAAACCGAGTTTTAACCGGAAAAAAAATTTGAAATTACACTGAGCTGAAATGTTATAAAGTTGTTTCATTAATGCTTTGCCAAAACAAGCGGGGCTCCAAGCATTGTTCCCAAGTTCAGAAATGACAGTAATGCAGAGGGAGACTACAGATCCAGACCCAGAGTAGCTGTGTGAAGTGAAAATTGGTAATTATACTTACTCACTGATGTTGTTATATTTTAAAAGAGAAATCCAGCACAGTTATGGCAGCCTTGGGCTTTTATGAAATTGGAGATGGTTTATTTTTTTTTTAATTAGAAAGGGAATATTTAGGTATTTTAATAGCTCTGCAAGCTGTACTGTTTTTGTTAAATAAAACCCTTTCTTTAAAAGGTAACTACTTGCAGCTCTCTGAACAAAGGGACTGTAATGTTGTTAAACCTTTTCCCAGTTTTCCAGACGTACAGCTCTGGCTGTTATTGAAAGAACAAGCCCACAGGCTCTTCCTTTAATGAGCTGCTTTGGATTGTATGTCCATAATTTATTAATGTAATTGCTTTATTATTACATTTGTATGGCTGAAAGGAAGCTGTCTCTAATGGCCATAGAATTTCATGTAGTATCTTTATAAAAGATGCATTATTAGTTGGTGAGAAAAATACATGTTGTACTACTTCAGGCTTTGTTTTAAAAGTACTGCTTTATTAGTTACTGCATTTCACATCTAGTAGTTTTTAAATTTGACATGGTAATTGGGTGTACTTATGTCAGATTAGAATGGATATGTGTTTGAATTTGCAGTGTATAGGTAATATGGATATAATTGTCGATTTGTTGTACAATGATTCTTTAGCTGCCAAATTACCTTTAAATATATCAGAAATTACAAATGGGAATAACTTGAGTGTGGTTTTACCCCTCTAAACTTAGAATGTGTTGTAATCTAAAATGGCATAGTGTAGAACTAGACCAGAGAAAGGAAACTTTTAGACATATATTAACTTTTCTTATTTAGTAGAGAGGTGTCATCAAAATGGTTTTCCTGTTACCCTTAATTCAGTGTCATCTTTAAATATTTTTGTTCTGTATTTTAACACTGTTAAAGATATGCCTACGTATACTGAAAATAATCTGAAGAAGAAAGAATTCAGCAAGCTTTTTATGGTGACATTGGCAGAAGGCAGGTATTTCAGATACAGCGTGTGTGTGTTTAGACCACTTCTTAAATGTTGAACTACTTCGAAGATGTCACTGCTATAAAAAATACCCCTCAGTAAGGCAGAATGAAGGCATTTGTCCTGCTTTGTATACCCATATGTTAGCTTACCTTTACGCAGAATATGGTGATTTTAATTACATTGAGAAATCCTGTGTCTCTGCTTCCCACTTATGCTGCATGAATCTGTGCGTTAACCGAGACAATTTTGACAGGTGCCAGTCAGTGGTCTAGGAGTGGAGGACAAGCCCCCTCGTCTCCAAACTATGAAAACTCTCTACACTCCTTGGTAAGAATTGTTGAAAGCAACATAGTACTTCTTACTTAAGAGTTGAAGGCTTGGTTTTGTGTAAATCCTGCATATCATTAAAGGAAACAGTAGGATAGCATTACAAATGAATTCTTTGCTAACAAATGGCCTGTTCAGTTGAACAATATAAGACGTGCAGGGTGTGTCTTTCACCATCTGTTCCTTGGGCATCAGGCTTCTGTGCTGAGGACAGCTGGTGCTAAAGCGCTGTTATGAGATTCTGGTACCTTTTCACAAATCCATAGCTAATTCTTATCTAAAGTTCAGTCTGGAGAAAAGATAAAGACTTCGTGCCTTTGCATTTACTTGTCCTTCCCCCTCTCTCCCTGAAATGTTGGTCTCTTGGGCTTGTTTTCATTACACTGTCATTCAAGTATTAAATATGTTTTATTTGTAATTATTATTTGCTATTGGGGAATGTTCATTTATTAATTAATGAAACATTTTACAGAAAAACACACAGGAAATAATCTACAGTATTGTAAATCTTCTTTTGAAGATTCAGCAGAGGATTTAAGTTACTGACTTCTTAAATTTCTGATACAGCGTCGGGAAGGAAAGGGGAAAAAAATGGAGGGAAGGTTTTGATTACCTGTTAATACTTCTAGTTTCCACAGATGTAATTATTTTTTTTCTGTCTAACAAGAATAAATATAAGCTAAATGAGTTTTCTTTTCTTCAATATTTTTGCAATTAAGTATATAATTGATACGTACATCTTGGAATCCTAACATAACTGCAGTGTTAAATATTAGCCTCTTCTTATCTTAATATAATCAGATCTCTGTTGCATTAACTTGACTAACAATTTATTGCTGACATGCACATCAGCTGTTTCCTCACCTCTTTTTTGAATTAATCTTAACCTGTGCTTTGCTTCCTGTTCTGTCTTGACTTTGCCAGAAAAATCGAGTTGAACAGCAACTTCACGAGCATTTGCAAGATGCAATGTCCTTCTTAAAGGATGTCTGTGAGGTACTATTTCACTTTAGATGGTGCCTTTTTGTGTTTCAATTAATGCTTCCTTCAGATTCCCCATTAAAAACTTAAATTAGTGTAGCATATTGCCCACCTTTTGACTCCCAACATGCTACTGTTTCTCTAGAGAGTTGCAATGTCAGAATTGGTTTTGCTTTGGGGTTTTTCTGCTGTGTCTTTTTGTTTTTGTTTTTGGTTTTTGTTAAGGGAAGTAATTTTAAGACAGACTTCTCTGCAGTAACATACAGAACTCGCTTTTATTTCTGAAATATCTAATCTATTTAAAGATCCATTTTAGAAAATGATAACTTAAAGTTTTGTCCAGTTTTTTTGTAATACAGGTTCTCAAAAAGCCACTGCCTCTCTTAATTGTTACCAACGTGGTGAGGCTGATTTTATGATCATGCTTTCTCGTCCTGTATTAGATAGCTTATTTTGTAGCACTTCCTTTTTTCTTGTTCATGCCATGTAATAGAAGCTGAGTAACATTAACCTTATAATAAGCTTCACTTTAAAAGCTGCCACCTATTTGTGGAATGAATGCTATCTCGAGCAAAATCTCCAGATATCTTCTCTTTTTCCTGTTTGTTTGTAGTGCTGGTAGGTGCTTTCAAAGTCTTTTGAAACTGCATTCCATCTTCTATCTTTAATATCTCCGAGGTAGAAACTGTTAACGGCATAATGGGTCTGCAGATGTGTTCAGTAATGGCTGTTACTGTCCCTCTTCAATCCCCGTAGCAGTCGCGGATGGAGGATCGCTTGGACAGACTCGATGATGCCATTCATGTACTACGAAATCATGCTGTGGGGCCTTCCACAAGCCTATCAGGTGGCCATGGAGATATACATAGTTTATTGGGACCATCCCACAACGGGCCAATTGGAAGCCTGAACTCAAATTACGGAGCATCTAGCCTTGTAACAACCAACAGACAAGCATCAATGGTAATGCTGGTTTTAAACGCGGTCTTTATGCAGGGCAATTACAGCTGATGGGTTTAAATTGACTTAGAGCTAGTGAGTTGGACTGTAAGATCAACCTTTACCAGGAAGAAACTATTTGAGACTCTTGTGTAGGAAAAGATGGCAGACAGCTTGCACCTGCTGTGGGTTTCCAATTAAAGGGTTGAGGGTTGGGGGTGGGCAGAAATGAGGGGGAGGAGAAAGATGGGAAAACTTAGCTTCGGCCTGGTCAGTGGCCCATAAAATCCTGCTGTGACCATATGCAGAAAGCTGAAACTTTCTGCTGAGAGCATTTCAGCTTATACATGCATTTTTTCCAGATGTGTAATAATTGGCAGAACAGTTTTCTCCTTGAAATGGTGAATAGGGAGATTGAATGGGAAAAGCAGTCAAGAAGGACTGAATTTCAAGTGTTCTGGTCTGGAAAAGCTGTTTATTGTAAATTGGAACTAGTCTTCAATAGCAGATGCTGGCAGAGGACTGGGAGGAAGCTGGTGGAATGTGGAACCATAGTGTGCGCAGGCTCAAAATTTGAACTTTTTTTTTTTCTAAATGAAAAGGAGTTTGAGCACAGCTGTAGTGTAAGTAACAATGAAAAGGAAACAACTTTCAGATTAATCCCCAAGAAGAGTGAAATAATTCAATCCATCTCTTTTAGTTTCTTTAAAACCGTGAACTGTTTTGAAAAAAACGTTGTCGAGCTTTTCACAGATCAGAAATATGTTAAAAACATTATATAGTAAAGGAAATCTATTTGTGGCATTACTCACTTCCCTTTTTCTTCCTTTTCATTCCTCCCTTCTCAAAACTGCTTAAAGGAAAAAGAGCTTTTTAGAACATGCTTATTTTAGTGGTGCCATGTGTTTGCATGTTTACAGCGTAATTTTAAAGACCAGTTACATGCTGTGAAATTTTTTGTTATAAAACAGATTCACAGCTGGGTACTGTGTGATCAAGGCAAAATTTCACCTATCATCAAAATAATTAGGTACCCCAATTGCTGAAGGGTTTGTATTCTATAAAACAGAATTAGTTCCAGGCTCTCCCATTCGCACGTCACACATCCATTTATATTAATTTCAGAACCACTGCAGTAAACATCAAAAAGAAGTGGTTACTTTCTATACACTGCATGTGTTTGGGGGCTTTTGGGGGAGGGAGGTACTTTCCAAACTCATAGCCAACTTTAGGTTTCTATACAAGTTCACAGTTACTTTTAGTAATGAAGGAAGTGATACATAAATACTTTAGAATATTTTCTTAATACTGCCTCATTTAATATTTAAAGAATGTTGTTAAAGGGAAAGTTCTGCAGTGTTCTGGGGCGGACTGAAATTTAGTCATGCAAAAGAAAACTTTTTTCCTAGGTCTTAATGATGTGGGGTGAAGTGAGTGACTGAAATTGCAGTGGCACAATCGTTCTCGATCTGACTTGTGGAACCTCCCGATATTGCTAAGCCAGATACAGTCAGATGCAGATAGTGCCAAAATGTACATAAAAATCTCATGTTTCTCTTTTAAACTAAGCTGTGATAAGTATTTTATCAACTCAGTTTCCATTAAAATAGGTGACAGTGGAAAATGACTCTCCAAATAATAAAGGTTTCTCGGCCTGCTGTAGTTTAATTGACATTGTGTAACTTAAATGTAATACAGACTTGATTGATCATCTAAGGACTGAGCTGCAGTTTTGATTGAGGGATGCTTGCTGTCTGCTAGAAATCAACTTGGATTAGGCAAATGCAAAAAAGATTTGCTTTTATATTTCATCCTCACTGGGTGAAATGAGCTTATAGGTCAGTTTTGGCTTGGAAAAAAAGTGAGTCAGCTAAAGAATTTCTCGGATTAACCTTGATTTTGCTACATCAGAATAATTGGCTCCAACAGAAGGCATCCTGTCTTGGCCTTGCCCACTCCCCAAAGAGAGCCCTTTGACATCATTTGCAATTGCAGGAGCTCAGCATGACTTAGGATGGAGTCCTCGGATATGTGCAGAGCAGAGGTTGGCACATCTGGCTGCAGTGGAAACTGGTTTATTAGTGGTGACGGCATTTCAGTACTGCTCCCCAAGTATGAGCCGTAATTCTTAGAGTATTCAATAATCAATTAATGTTAAGCTATGCTTGCTTACTATTTGTTTTTCTTGAAATAGCAGATGTAGGAGAGCAGAGTATTTGACGCACCACCTGAACTCTAAGAGCTAGACTTTGTTCAGGAATTAAATACTACTTCACTGTAGAGGACCTCCAGTAAATGTTAAGAAATAGTGAGTATTGGCCGACATAATGAGAATCGTCAACATTGGTAAGGGTGTTTAGCTGTTTTTGTTTGACAGGCTCGTAGGGTGTTTTGGTCAGGAAATGTTCATTGGGATTCAGCACTAAATGAAACTTCCTTGTCGAGGGAGGGCGAGATCTTTATGCAAAACATTTTTGTTCTTTAGGAAAAAAATAGAAAAAAAAAATTTAATTTCCCTTGAAGAAGATGATCTTGGCAGAAGGAGCTCGGAAATGAGTAATTTGACTCCTTTTTATGTAATTAGTGTAACCAGACATGGTTTTATTTTAACATTTGCTTAATTTTTGAGCCAAATTTATTTTAAAACTCCAGTTGACTTCATTTCCTGCTCTCTGTGAATGGTCTTGTTTTCTTTTTAGCTGGGCTGGCCATTAGACTTACTCAAATAGATTTTTAATATCTCAAACTCATCAAATATTTGCTAAGTGGCCTTTGAAGTTGATTTGTATTTTATTTCATGTATTATTGAAGAGTTAAGAACTAATACTCTTTTTGTTCTTATTCAAGCTGCTTTTTATTTCTCATTGTAATACAATGGAAAAAGAACAGCCTGAATTGATTAAAAATAAATAAATAAAAGGCCTGGAAACTCAGTTAAGGATGAAACTCAATCCCTAAGTCACAGGGGTTTTTGCAGGTATAGCAGGAGTCTAAGAAAATCGGCGATCACCCTGCGTCTGCCATACTGTAGAAGCACCAAAGGGTGGTTGAGGTGGCTTTGCTGCCAACGCCAACCTCTGCTCTTGCTCAAAGCTCTCCAAGTATTGCTGTTTCTCCACAGACAGAACATCCTGCTGAACTTTGAGCTTTCTTGAGGTGTAAAACTCTTGATTCCAAAGCCCTTTTCGTTGTCTTAATTGGGCTCACCTTAGTTAAAATGATGTTATTGACTGTGGCCAGATCGACCAGCTAGCATGGCTTGGAAAGTACATGTATCTATAGCAAATATGAGCAAAGACTGATTATTTTTTTAAGTTTTTTTTTTCCTAGTTCTCAAAAGCTGTTATTGCTAAGAGCTGAAAATCAATAATCAAACTGAAGCAGGAGATGAGATGCAGAGCCAACGTTACCAGGACAGAGGCTGTCCTTTCCCCATGTGTCACGTTCAATTCTCCTGCGTGCAGCAGTGTGTCAGCAGTTGCCATGATTTGTCTAGTTCTTACTTAGTTCCCAAAACCACTTGACTGGTTTTCTGGTTTCAGATCCCAAATGCTGTCACTTAAATCAACTGAATTAAGTTCTGCACTCGTACTTTTTTTTTTTTTTTAAATGTACAAGTCTGAGCATGCCTGTGGGTTGTCCTGTGTACAAGTCGGTGTTGAAATGCACAGAAGTAAATGCAGCTCACTTGGTAAGCGGCCGCAGCGCAGCCTGGCATGCAGGGCTCTCCTTTTTCCCGAGCTGTGATTTATTGAGCTGTAACTTCTTGGATTTGCCGACAATCCTAAATATGTGTCAGATTGTCATGGTCTAGAGAAAATACGCAAAGGTGAGTGATTGAAATATGTTTTTAACAAACGCCGTGTGCAACTGACAACTTCAGTTTCGTGCCATCCTTTCCATTTGTCTTCTGTTTTGTGTGCCCGAGCGTGCTTGGGGCTCACTGTAGAGGGATCATGAAAATCAGACGAGGTTAGCTCGGGGAAGAGGGAATGTGCACCCAGATCGTTGGCTTAGGGAACCAATCCTGCAGGGCGTTGCGGGGGGGGGGGGGGGGGGGGCGGGGCATGGGGCATGCAGCTGTATGCTAATGCAGCCCCACCCCGCACAGCTGGAGTGTCCCCAGCTGGGACTGGGGAGCAGGGAGACAGAATCCACTGGGAAATGAAATCCACCAGGAAACGAGAGAGAAATGTTTGTGGGAGCAGCGGGGTTAGGAAGGGAGCGGGGGGCCGGCAGCTGCTGCCGGTAGCACTCCCACACGTATTCTGCAGGTACTTCCCAAGTATTTTTCCACTGGGAATGGTTATAGCACTCGTAGCAAAGAGTGCCCTGTTGCCAGAGAGAGGGCCCGAGAAGCTTCGGAGCCCCAAGGAGGTCCCTGCCCATGGACATGCACTGCCCCAGCCACCCTTAGTGCTGGGAAATGATTTGACTGAGAATTACTTACAAATAATAGTAATAAAACATGTCGCAAGCTTGTTTGTTCTGAAGGCGTTGGAGCGGATGGCATAATATGCCTTTCAGAAGACTTGCAGCCCAAGGTTGCACTCCATTGAAATGCAGATGGGGGAGAGCCTCTTACTCGGGAAAGTGGGAGTCGGGAGTCCAGGGAAAGAAAAGCAAACTGCATTTTCTAAACTCGCTGTTTAAGATACTGAAGATCCAATTTGGCACCTTGAAGCTGTCGCTGATAAGTTGTGCTTTCAGGGAACAGAGCTCCTGGCCTTCGCACAGGGATACAGTGACTTTCAGCAGTTCCTCGGGGTTGGGATTTTGTGTTTGCTGGTTTGGATTTTCTAGTACATCACAGATCAGACATAAAAATTCACGTTGCAGTCAGTTTTGTAACACTTGTGCTCTTAAGAATTCTGTATAAATCTTGTTAATCCAAATTGTATGCTTTGTTTCAAAGGACTGGAACATGGACTTGAATTCAGGTTTTATTTCTAATTATTTTTTGCCTTTATCAGAACTGATGTGCTAATCCATCACTTTTAGATTAGCTCTAGATTTGAAAGTTGCCAGGGTTCTGGCAGCTGCTACATTTGTACACAGCTTTAAGAAATCTTTGAGTTTTAGTAGTAGACTTTGGAACAAACCTGGCCCTGAAGTGATTAATAGCCTGTAGCTTGAATAAAAGCACCCTCATGTGTTAGGACTAAGCATGACCAGAAGAATATAATAAAACACACAACCTGCGGGGCAGAATTAGGGAAAGACTCATCTTTGGAAGTTCAGCGTGGAGAATGAGTTTCACGTTCCCACTGTAAAGTTCTGTCTTGCAGGCTGAAAGAGTCAGGCTCCGCTGCTTACTCTGAGTGAATTCATGACATTTGCGAGAGCTGAGGTGGCTGTACCCATAGCAGAACTTCGCACAAACAAAGCCTGTTACGCACAAAGGGAGATAAAATACACTTTAAATAGCAACAGATATTCCGCAGTATACAAGAGGAGATTTTCTGCAGAACAATAGATAGAAATAGCAGCCCGGAATGACCTCATGTAAGTTGTGGGTTGTCGGCACGGGGGGGTGTCCCCCTTTCCTTTCTTGTTCCTGTGCGTTAGCTTACAGGAACGAGTGTATATTAAACAAAGGATAAACTTGCATAAGGGTATTTATCTCTCTCTGGGTAAAACCCATACTAAGACATGAAAGGTAAAAGCTGCATTAATTACTCAAGAGGGATTCAAAGCTCAGCAGTTTACTAGGATTGAAGGATTTATTGAAAAACAGTGGTTCTCATGTGTAACTCCAGGCAATAAACCTATTTAATTAAAGGCTTAATCTTCTACTTGACATGTTTGCTACTGTTCCAATAAAAAGCTTCATCTGTAGCCAGTTTTTGTAACTATACAAATAATAGCAGAATCCCTCATCTTTGTTCAGTTTTTTAACTGTTTAATTGTATTATGTTGGTTATATTATAAATATTTAAAGGACTTTTGTGTCTTTAGGAATCAAAAGCTTTAAATGACTTGCGTTCCAAATTATTTAAATATAGGCAGTGTGTCTTTACCTCTTTTTCAAACAAAAGAATATTTTTTTTTATAGAGGTTTGCATTGCTAAGTGTTCTGTACTAAGCAGCAGGATTCTGAAGAAGTTTCCCTTTTTGAGCTAGGTATGCGCACTTGTAGCTGTCTTACATCACGGAGCAGATTAGACAATACTGGGAGAGGTGGTAAGAACAGTCAGATGCCTGCATTATTTTTGTGTGCTAAGATTCTGTAGTGGGACTAAACTAAATGTGTTCAGCTGAAAAAGGATAAAAATGAGAAAGAAGTGAATAAAGTAGTATTTTTGTATTAGATCCAGTTCTTTCTTAGTCCTCTTTCAGTGAACGAGAAGTGAGGAGGTGTTATCTGTATCTTTTATAAACAGATGTGTCTGGATCTCTATACATGAGCGTAGGGCGGTACGCACACTTCTCACATGCGGGAAAGTCCATCACTCCTCATGATCTTTTAAGGATCAAAATGTTGTAATGACTAGACTTGATAGTTGTGTTAAAGCCATCAAAGGTTCAACAAATCCTGTGCCCTTCAGGTCTAAATCGGGGAGACAGTTCTGTGGTGTTCTGTGGGAAAATATTGGAAAAAATTTTTGCTGGGTTGCTATGTTATTGCAAACAGGTGTTGGTCACTCTTTGGAACACAGCTTAATCCAGTGCGGTGTAATCGAGTCGTTCAGTGTAATGGCATCTTTCAACTCTATCTTTCCTTCACTGGGCTAGAACCTTAACTCGGCTCTCTAATCCAGCAAATACTTTAAGTCTTTTAAACTTCTATTTTTGGACTATTTCTTTGAATTACTTCTTTAACAGAAATCTTTGCTTTGCTTTGCTTTAGGTTGGGACTCATCGGGAAGAAAGTGTCAGCCTGAACAGCAACCATTCAGTTCTTCCCAGTACAGTTTCTGCTCAGAGCACAGAACTAAATCATAAAACACAAGAAAGCTACAGAGGTAACGTTCCAGGAATATGAAATGCTGCACAGGATCTGCAGTACCCCAGTGAGGTTGTAGATCTTGGTAAACTTGCATCGATACAGGGGATAGGGACATAGATAATGGTGAGAAATAAAAATTAATTATAAATCCTGTAAACCACCAGGGATTCCAGCAACAGTTTTGAGGGCGCCCCTGTGTCAGACTTGTCCCAGTGTAGTTTCAGCAGAAGACTGTGCGTTACAGCCACATTCTTCCAGCTTGAGGAGCCGTCACGCCATTTGCAGTACTGCAGCCATTTCCCAGTCAGCCAGGAGGGTTGCGGAGTGAGCTGGCCAGATCCCAGTCTGGCCAATAAAAGGAAGTCGTTCACACAGGTGTTTACAGTTCCCTCCCTTTCCGGCCTGAAGAAGCAAGCTCTAGAAAGCAGAAGTCAGCTTACGTGTTAGTCTGCTTGCAGCGTTCAGGGAGGTGTGCGTTGCGTGTTTGGCCTAAGCCCAAGCCTCCGTGTCACTGCAGCTCTGCCCTTACATTGCAGCCCAGACGTGAGGCAGGTTTCCTTATGCTGTCACGGGTCCTTTTGTCCTCACGGTGGGTTTTGTAGCTTAAGCTGTTACTGCTCAAGCTGCCCTGTGAATTACGATCCCTTTACCAGCCCACGGCGTGTGTCCAAGTACGGCAGCATTAGCAGGATTTCTCCTGTGGCCCGAGCGTCGTTCTTCCTGTGGTCTTCCTAGAGTTCTGCTTGGCTCTGGCTGCTCATTGCGGTATCTGCTTGAGATTCTCTTAAACGTTTCATTCCTGTGACACTCACACCGATCTCTGGTTGCTTGCAGCATTGTCAGGTGGCTTACAGAGCCAGTCTGTGGCTATAGGTCCAACAGAAATCAAGTCTGAACATAAGGAGAAGGATGAAAATATCCATGAACCCCCCTCATCGGATGACATGAAATCAGATGATGAGTCCTCCCAGAAGGATATCAAGGTCTCATCTAGAGGCAGAACAAGGTGGGTTGCTGACGTGATGTGGGGAATTGGCGCTTCGTTCATGCTCTGTAGTGTGGTGCCCTTAGTTTGATAAATGTATTTCAAGGTTTTTGCGTTAACTCGGTTCATACATTAATAGGCGGCTGCACCAGGTAAATAGTTTACCATATTCGTATCTATTTAAATATGAGAGAGAGGATTTTCTGGGAAAGTCACCTGGGAAGGGTGCGTTCCCTTAGGTTAGTGCGTTGTCTGATACCTGCCAGTAGATAGAAGCAGTAAAAGATCCAGAGGGCCCTGCCCAGCGCAGAGGATGGGAGCGCTGGAATCCTGCAGTACTGTGTACCTGGGCCAGGGCTGCGCACCTAAACGTGAGCCCGTGGTGATGGAGAGCGGCAGCCTGACTGATAACTGGCTGGGGTGAATACTGTAGGCAGATGCCCTCGTTACACGCTCTGTCCTTTCCCAAGCCACGGACAAAAAACCTGGAGCTGACGCCAGGTAAAATGCTTCTGGGTCTGCCTGCTAGGCCTGAGGCACAGGTGCTGAAATTAGAGGTAATGAGAATGAGAATTTTGCAGCCACAGGCGGTGGAGTTGGTACCGTTGCATGTGTCTAATGGCATTTTAGTCTATTAATTTTAGTAGAGCAGGGGTGCCATTTGTATCGTTTGAAGTGATACAAGAATTCTAAATATAACTGTTTAGCTCTACACTGGGTATTAGAAGAAAAAAGTTATTGGCCATAAAGTCTTTAACAAAGCTAAAACTTTTTAATAAGCACGTGAAATGGAAAATTACTTGAATGCCTTTTTGTATAAGCTGATAAATTAAAAACTACTTCTTGTTTGATTTGTTCTTCACCTGACAGGATGGCTGAGAAGTCTTAACTGTTTGAACATTCATCAGTAATCGAGTGAAGTGGTAGCTTGGGCACATCTTTTACTTCAAGGGGCATTGTGTTGCCCCTACTTTTGCCAGAGATGTTCATCATCTGTAGACGATATTCTGTGGGTATTCTTCAGGCAGAAACCATTTAACATTTATTTTCAGGAAAAGGCAGGAACAGCAAGAAGCACTGGTACTTAATCTAAGTATGCTTCAGTATGGAATAGATTAAGTGGGAAGAAGTTTTAACTTCCATCAACTTGAAAATTTTGAATGAGCAGCAGGATCACTTGTTTGAAACACCGGTGATATTTCAATGTACTTTCATCTTTACTTTCTTGCAGCAGCACTAATGAAGATGAGGATTTAAACCCAGAGCAGAAAATAGAAAGAGAAAAGGAGAGAAGAATGGCAAATAATGCTCGAGAACGTTTGCGTGTACGAGATATTAATGAGGCATTTAAAGAACTTGGCCGTATGTGTCAGCTTCATCTGAAGAGCGAAAAACCACAGACGAAACTGCTTATTCTTCACCAGGCTGTGGCAGTCATCCTCAGTCTAGAGCAGCAAGTGAGAGGTCAGTAGCCCGTCATCGCGCAGGGGCAGTTTGTGCGGTGGCTTTGTTGGTGGAATGGTGTCAGTCTCTTGAAACCTGCACAACTAGATGCACGAGTTACTGAAAGTGTTTGCTGTTCTGTAACAATGTTGAGGTTCTTCAGGAAAAGCAAAGGATGGCTTTTTTTTAAAGAAAAAAGGGGGAGGGGTTGAGGGAAGAGGGGAAGAGAAAGTGGATATGAGGTTTCTATAAAAATATTGATATGTCCTGCTTTGAATGGTAACGAGCACTTAGTAGTACAGAAGCTTTAGCCAAAATAAGAGATCTATTTTAAGATGAACCCCAGATAATTGAAATATTAAAATGCAGTGAATTTAACAGTGCTTACTTGGGTTTTTGGGTTAAACGTAGATGGAGGAGGAGGGAGGAAACCTGCTTCTACTTTAATTGAATCAGGGCTGGTTTTGCCTGTATTTTCTTACCCCGATTCCTTTACATTTTTCTGAGAAAGAATCAGTCTGTTGGTAGGTGCAGAAGGAAGAATTCTTTGTGCAGTTCAGCTGTTCTGTTCTCATGCGTTGGTGAAGCTACAGTTGATTTTTAATCTCCCTTTAAACTTGGGTCAAAGACACTTTGAAGCTCTGAGGCTCCTCACTTTAACCTGGTCAGCCCTGAAGCGATCCAGCAGCTGGGCTGGGCGATCCCTGCAGGTCCCTTCCAACAGAAGGTCAGTTCTGTTCTGTGTAGCTGGCACCCGCATGGGTGAGCATCCCCACGTTCCGCTGTTCTGGCCTAGTGACTAACAGTCTGCCTCGGTGCCTCACCGATGGAAGTGCAGCGAGTGACTGGAAAAGACTTTCAGATGTGGATGATGTCAGCGGTCCTGTTCGCTTAGTGTACTGCTACGTCTTTGAATCGCTGATGTCACTGAATGCTGTCAGTATTTTAGCGTACCTTATTTTTCCTTCCATTTCCTAATTAGTTAGTTCCTTGCATTTTGCACAGGAGATCAAAGCAATTGTTAAGCATTTATTGAAAGTGACAGAGTTAACAACGCAAGCTTACTACGTTGTAGTAAGGATGAGATGGTGTGTTTGCAGGCAGTTTTACTGACCCAGTTGTTAGTAAGCTGCACGCTGCCGGCAGTAGGCCTTCCAAGGCAGGCAGAGCAACTCGTTGGTCTGCAGATGAGACACCAGCTAGTGCCATGGTAAAGCCCCATTTGAGCGTCTCTTAGACTTTGATCTTGGGAATTGTTTTGATCTGAAGATGTTTGTCATAGTCTGGAAGATAAGGTTGAGTGTTAAGAGATCAGAATACCATTAATCAAGTGTGGGTTTTAATGTTTAAAAAGCACGGAGTCTATCTCCCTGCTCTTGCAGATTCTGTCATCCACAGAAAACTCTGTGTGAAAATTAATAAAATCACTTCTGCCTTGGTCAGAATTTGCTTCCAAACCTTACGTGTCTGGTAGAAATCTTTTTCTCCAAGCAGTGTAAATTGAGAGCTTTTCCTCCCGCCCATTTCCATCTCTTCTTCTGCTTCCCGTGTGTGTGCGGAAGCCTGTCACAACCACACCGTGCCTCCCGTGAGCGGGGCCGTTCCCCGTTGTACCTTACCCGTCTTTCTTTGCACCTGCTCCTGGAAGTGACTGACCGGAGGAGCTTTGTGTGGTGCCCGGAGGAGCTTTCACCAGCATATGACAGAGTTGCATAAACAATATCCTCTCGCTGCTGGTAATGAAGCTGCTCATTTTGTGATTGGTGCTATTCAAAACGAAACATTTCAGATTTTGAGCTCTAACTGTAGGCAGGCATTTTTCTGTTTCCTAAGTCGCTGTGAATTAACTTGCCTTTCAAAGTTTCCACGTAATTAAATCTTCTTTAAAACTTCAAGGCAAGCTACATTTAAACAAAGAAGACTGTGATTAAGAAAAGTTAGCGGGTTTCTTTTTCCAGTAGACTCTTTGGAAGTGCTCATCCTTAGGAAATGCAGTAGGAGGCTGTCGGTAATGACTTGGGTGGAAGCAGAATTAGCAAGTCCGTCTAAAATTGCGTCTCTCAAATTAGGTAGATTCTACCCCGTGTGAAGGGCACAGGGGGCAGCAAACCGCAGTCACTAGAGGGAAAGGGCTTGTGCTCTCTGCTCAGTTTTGGCCGTCTCCTTATGGTTAAAATTGTATCTGCAATCTTAAAGTGCAGAACAGAATTCACTGACAGCTCAAAAAATACCTCAAACCCGTTGATTAAAATTCAACATGTGGTGGTAGAATACATTAACGTGCATTTTGTGTGTCTTTTTGGCCATCGCAATTTACATCTCTTGTATTCTGATTCATGAGAAGGCATTTTGAAGAACAGAAACCACTGACTTTTAGAAACTCATTATTTGAAAACTAGATCCAAATCTACATCCATTGAAGCTAATTGGGGAAGCGGAAACATACTGATGGGACTATCATGATAGCTAATGCACAACTGGCTGTTATAAAGTACTGCTTTTGATGTGAGAGGAAATACATTTTTTTAAAAACAATCCTTCTGCTCTGTGTGACTGTGTCATATTCTGCTGATTTAAGCGAGGAGGGCACAAGATGATTGCACAGTCTTTAGGGTATGAACGGAACTATGGACTTAGAACATTGTACCTCCCCCGTTCCAACAGTGGGCTAATGCTTAAAGAAAGTAACATTACTGAAACCAGCGTGGTGTCGGTGAGGGTGGTACAACTTCAGCGTACCAACAACACACAGATCTCTGGGTTAGTCCATTGTAAGTTACAGACAATTCTCATTTTGCACTGTAGCCACTTCTGGTGACCAGGGAGGCACTGCTTTGAAGGTGTATGTAGGCAGCTGTAAAGTTTGTTTTGTTCTGGGGTTCACTTTTTTTAAACACCGGTTTAGGAGATGCCTGGTGGGATTTTCCATAGTGCTTGTCTGCAGCTGTAGGCACCTGCATTTTAACACAGGGACGTCAGTGCTTAGCTAGAGGGAAGCTGTGTAGCTGTTTCTATTCCAGCGGTTAATGTATCAGTATTCCCCTTGGTATCAGCGTGGGGGATGTTAAGAATCATTTTTCCGTTACAGAACGAAACCTAAACCCTAAAGCAGCCTGCCTTAAGAGAAGGGAAGAAGAAAAAGTTTCTGCCGTATCGGCAGAGCCGCCAACACCACACCCAGGAAGCCACCCTGGCCTGAGTGAAACTACCAACCCTATGGGTCATATGTGAACACCAGCCAGGTACGTCTGTGTCTGCAGGGGAATGGCTCTTGTCCTTTTTAGTGGCTAAAATGTGGGAGATAACGAGATCGGTTTATTCTTAGTTCCTGAGCTGCCACTGGCACCAAACTTCTCTGTGCTGCTAAGTGCTTTCAGATCTCTCGGCATAAGCAAAAGCATGCAGATTTGTTTAGTTTTATAATAAAACAAAACCCCGAGAACTTGTCGTTAAAGTCTCTTTGTTTCCATGCATTGTTGCCAATGGCTACATCTCTTGGCTCAGGTGGCCTTCTTGGCATGACATCAGAGGATTAGTTAACAGCTTGCTAGATAAGCCAACTATAATAGAGATGAATTATACCATCTTTAAATGGTCTAAGTATCACATTAGTTCATTTAAAAATCCGCATATTGTTTCCCAGTGCTGATGCAAAAGTTAGAGGCTTCTCATCTCCGAGAGCTTTGCTGTCTGGCTGAAGGCCAGTCATTCTGACTGCTGTCCCTTGCCCAGCAGAGATCGGCAAATACCTGAAGTCACAGTCTGTGTTAGTGCGGAGAGCTCAGGTTTGGAAAGCAGCGTTTTCTGCTTTGCTCACTAAATTGGTGTTTCCACAAGCCCCCTGTAGGCCCATACCCAGCGGTTCATTTAAAACATGCTGAGGGGGCGGCCTGATGGGAATCTGCGTCTTCTGGTGCGAGGACGTGTTGGTGGGTTTTTGGTTTTTTTTAGGTATCTGGGAAAAACTTGACTTTGAGAAGAAAAACTTGTGAGTATTCCATGTCTTCTAAAACAGTAGAACTGTTGCCACTTTCAAAAAGGGGGAGATTGGGCTGGATCCCCTGATTTTTAATCCATCACTCTACTAAATTTTACAGTTTGGGAGGGTTTTTTGTTGTTGTGTATGTAGACTTTTGCTTCTGTTCTAGGTTCAGGTAGAGGCATGCATCTTGCCAGTGTATCCCGTGGAAGTTGATTATTCCCAGCGTTCCTTAGAAAGCAGTGAAATGGCATTTAAACCAAGCCTTGTTTGGGTCAGGGCCTTTTCCCCATCCCTTATAGGCAGCTTCTTCATAAAGAAAGCGGGTTTCCATTTCCAGGGAACAGGGCGCTTTGAACTTCCTTTGTTTCATACCAGAGCAACAGGCTACTTCTAAACAGTCAGATAATTCTTGGTTTACAGCAGCCTGTAGTCAGTTCTTGCCATAATATTACAGTGAACCACTTTGAAAAGTTGATTATATCTTTGCTTTCTTAATAGCAGTAACTTGTTAAGGTGGCTGAAGTGTGACGTTGGTGTGAAAAGGCTGCACAGGCCCGTTAGGTGCGCGGCAGGGTGCAGCGTCAGCAGCAGCGATTGCACTGGGGACTGGCTGCTGCTGGTTTCAGAGAATAAAGTCAAACACAAATCGGGCGTCTGAGAGCTGTGGTTATCCGTTCTCCCAGATCCAGAGGGTCCAAACAGAAGGTTCCAGAGCGTGAACTGTGCAGTATATCATATCCAAGTGTCTCTGGGAAGGATTTCCAGGCCTCTCAATGTGATTTTTCTTTTGCACTTAACAGACTAAAAATGCTGTGAGATACAGTTTAAACTGGTTCTCTAGTGCTGAGGATAGGCTTCCTACTGATTCGTTTCCTGATACTCCTTTTTTCTTCCAACTTCCTTTCTAGATTTCCAGAATTATTGGTAGGATACACAGAAGGTGACCTTTCTTCACAAGGACACAGACAACTAAGATTCTATGAAGACACAAACCTGACAGGAGAAAACACTTGAAGCAAGAAACCCAAATGCAATCTTATGATCAAAGCTACTGGTCAACACCTGCATCAGGATTGAAGATACAAGATCTTCAGACAGAATTTCAGCCCATGGGATACTCTGAACATATCATTCTGTTGCAAGCAGTGTGTCGCTTCTGCACAATCAGAGACTGTTGTGATCTCTCCACTCATTGTGGAAGTTGCCTTGTGCCTAAACTGAATTGACAAATGCATTGTAACTACAAATTTTATTTATTGTTATGGAACTGTAAAGGTCTACATATAAAGGGAAAAGTTAACATGTTAAAAGCTGATAAAATTTCAGCTGGATGCCAGCATTTACTAAAGCTGTTCACATCAGAGAACAAAGCAGTGACAACCGTCGTCGACCCGTAGCATTCCCAGCATACCTATTAGTGTCTTAAAAAAGGAAGGGAAAAGTCTTTTGTTGTCCTTTCCTCTCCTTTTGCCATATGACTAGTGTTTTCCATGCAATAGGAAACTATTCCTTGGTATAGCTTTTTTTTATGTTATTTTTGGTCTCTGGTAATCTGAACAGTTATGGTCATAGTTACCCTTCCACACTGAGCTCCGTGCGTCAAGCCCGGCGAGAGGCCTCCTGAAGGCTGCAGGCAGGAGCAGCGCTGTGACCATAACGTTTCTTGGATTTGAAAAGTGATTTTTATTTTCCCTCAGGCTTTCCTCAAACATTTTTTTTTTTCTAATTATAAACAAAACCTTTTTAGGCTTCTAGGCTTCATAGTAAAGCTTGTAACGTGAAGTGTAAATTGGGTGGGGAGAATCTACTTTGTTAGAGTTGCTTTGTTTTCCGAGCAGTAAGTACTACATATAGTACATGTAAAGTGTTAGCTGTACGTAAGCACAAAATGCATTAAAATACAAAGGAGATTTTTTTTCAGGCTGTAATTTTGGTGAATAGTAAAATCCTAAATTCACCGTGGCAGGTAGTGTGATGATATAACCACCAGTATGGTGGGCTTACTTATGTAATGGAATATAAGAGCAATGGTCACCAGTTTTTCCTTACTGTATACATTAATTATCTTGTCATTTTTGTGTGGCTTGTCAGTGGAGAAAAACCCAACAGCGTGAGTCAAATGCAAACGGATGACCCCTCCCAAGCCATATTAGCATTAAACCTTTCAATGTTTCTCCACCAGAACAGTGTCCATCAGTATTCCTTTGTCACAGGTGTGTTGAAATGGTTAAAATCCCTTTGAACTTCCATGGCAACTGTCTTCCACTGCAACGACCATGGGAGGAAATTCCCGAAGCCAAGGTTGTCTGAGCGATTGTTCATATAGTGCATCTTTCATCACTGGCAATCGGTTCACACGCAAAACAGGAACAAACCAGTAATTTTTATGAGGTAGTTTAATTTGAAAGAACAAAAGATGGGTTCTTAAACTAATGAATTTAAGCTCATGTTTTGGGTGGTTCCTAACAAAACAGTTTGTGGAATTAGTGGACTCATTTCTATTACTTTAATTTGCATATATCATCAAATAACACCTGATTATATCTGTGGCCTTGTTCTTCATTTCAGTGTTTATCAGCTAAACAAATTTGTTGCTTATGACGTGTGAAAGTGATCACGTGCCACTGCCTGGCCTTTTTCCTTCTAAGCTTGTTGTCTTTTTGGCTATATTAGACTTTGCAGTATGCCCAGAAGCTTTCCTTCATAAAATAGAAAGAAAAAAACATTTGGCTTATTTTTCACTGTAGCTAGTCTTTTATACAATAATCTTGTAAGAAAATTTCTTGAATTCTAAATATTACTCTTTCTAGATTTTTGAAATCGAAAAAGTTTTCAGTAAAAAGTTTCTTACTTTATTTTACTATATTAGGTAGTAAAAATGTAGGGTTATTTACCATAACCTGTTCATTAATATCAGAAATTTACAATAGCATTGTAAGACCATAGTAGGGTTCTAGCATACCGTGTAGTACCTATGGAGTATTGTAAGAGCTAATTGTCCGAGATGAATTGCTTCTCATCTTGTTCTCCAGTTTCCATTGTTGGTTTATTGCAGATTTGTACCCTGTGTCAAATTTCAAGGTATTGCTGATAAACCTTTCCAACCAGCAGCAAGAAGTTCAAAACAATTTCTGTCAATGTAACAGAAAACACTATGTATATAACATTTATGTAGCAATAAATGTGCCATCTTTTTTTAACATGGTAAATCAGTGAGTTTTTTAAATTTCTCTCTCCTCGTAGGTAGTGTGTGGCTTCAAAAACACCAGCAAAACTAGCTGCTGCCTTTATCTGAATAAAACCGCACGTACGCTCGAGGCACGCAGCGTCAGTTGCAGGCACAAGAAGCGTTGCTGCTCCCCGTGAAGCCAGTACCGCAGTGGCCGGCGCACGGAGGAGGAGTGGTGCCTGCCCTGTGCTTGCCGCAGCGCAGGACGGGGATTGCCCAGGCAAACAGCAAACGGAGCAGCAGCTGACCCCGTGGGCACCTGCCTCCCGCTGCATCTCGCTCCTTTACTTTGCCCCTCGAGATCAGTTTCTGGGATCTGAGCCCCTTTTGTGCGTTGCAGTTCAGTGCCGAGTTGGTTCCGAGTTGATGAGGGCATTCTGTGTAGGTCTTGTGAACGAAAGAGGAGGGGGAAAGGTCTGTAGCTTAAGCTTTCTTCACATTACAACTTTTCTTTCTGGGAGTGTTAACAAAAGAAAAAGGTGTACAGTGTCCATGGCGTACACAGAGAGCGGTGATGTCTTTATGCACAACTGTTCAAGCCAAAACCCTCCAGTAACAAGCAGACTTTGCAGAAGCTTGGGTTTTTCCAACTCTTCTCTAAATAAATAAATGTTAGTCGGAAAAGCACATCAAAGACCAAAGCAAACGGAGAGCTGAGGGTGTTTGGATGTGGTGTGTGTCAGGCAGTGTGGCTGCCGCGTCCAGCTCCTGGACTGTCCTTCGTAACCTTAGAAAACGTAACGATGTTGTGATCTAGTTTACGTTGTAGAAGACTTGTCAGGGTGCATATACGGCCAAGTGTTGCTGATGTGCTGGCGCTTTTAGCACAGGCAAATCTCTAAGAGGGGAGGTGACACTCAGCTGGTGTAAGTATGTCTTTAATAGCAGCAGTGGAAGAGATGCCCTGCTGCCTTCCCCAGCACACATACTTAATTCAGTAATAATTCTAAATCCAGCCTTTGAGCTTCCATCGTCACTCCTCTCCCCTTTTCTGAACAAAGACCTGCTACAAGTTAGTCACTTCTTTCAGAGAGAGTAAAAATGGCATTTTCCCCTTCTTCATCCTTCCTTCACCAGGCTTCTGTCCTGTCTCCAGGTACTTTCAGACCACAGCTCCTTAATCTTTTTTTCTTTTCTGTTTTCCAATGGAAGGGATGCATGTTAGGATACCTTTGTTAAATACAATTCTGCTAGAATGAGCATTTGGAATCCCGTAGGAAAGCTTTACCGTAAATCTGAAGCATTGGGAAAGGCTTAAAATGGACTCCACCTTTTCCTCCGGCACTGACTAGATGCTGTTACTAAAAGCTGAGTCTGGATTCTTTATAGAAGAGTTAACATTTTCCCAAGAATTAATCAACATTAACATTTTCCCTGTCGGCATCTGGAAATGATTGCAGAACAAAAATAAAATGCAACAGTCTGTAAAAGATGACCTAGATACTGGACGGTAAACTTTGGTTTTGGTTTGTGACACCGATACCTCACACTTGCTAATGTACCCAACCTGTGGGTACCACGGTGTCCTGTAAGAGGAAGGAAGCGCCCCAGTTTGGAAGCCTGGCAGCCGTTCAAGAGTGGGGTTCAAGGCGGCCCAGCAGGAGTGAGCAGGCAAGCTGGCACCTCCGTGCAGACACCATGTGGCCACGCGAGCCGCAGTGTCGCAGGCCGGGGGTGGAGGGTTGCATCCCTGGGGAGAGCCTCAGCCCTGGCTCCTGCCTTCCTGCTGCTCGCCTGCCCAGCACAGCGAGGGAGCGGTTCCCCGGGAAGGGGGGAACTGGTGCTAATGGGGGGGTGCTACAACCCGCCCTGCTCTGCCTGCCAGGTTTGTGCTGCCGGAGCCAGCTCCGGCGGGGGCCGTGTGTGGGGGGCGGAGGGGACGCGGTTTGTACTGGTTTGCTGGAGTTCATCCGGCTACCAGCCTGGATGCCGTTGCACAATACTGGGAGTTTATTCCCAACTTAAGGCACGAATATACAACCGGTCCCGCAAGCAGCAGCCTGTGTGTGCAGCACGAGAGCGCAGCTGGTGCAGCTGCTTGGTGGCAGTCACCTGGCAGTGTTTGTGTTGGCCCTGGGCTGCTCCAACCTGCGTGTGTCTGGGCTGTAAACAGGATTCCTTTCAATTCTCTCCTAATCCTGACATTTCAAATGTTTTGATGCAATTAACATCTGTTAAATAACAACTGATTAAAAAAAAAAAGTCATAAAAAATTATACCAATACCAAGTGACATTAAAATCTCTTAAAATGTTGATCATAACTGATCCTGGAGGGCAGATCTGTTAGAAAGTCAGTGGCTGAGCTAAATACTTGGAATTCTGGTTATTTCAGGTAAACTAGAGAAACAAGAATGGCAAGGCTTTTGCATTTTCAGGAGAGACCTGCTGTGTTTTTAACATTATCAGAGGCCAAAGGAATTAAATATGAACTATCAGTCAGAACAGTAACTGCTGCCAACTGTGGTTGAACAGATAATAATTTACAATATTCAAATTCAAAATTCAGTCTTATGTTAGACGTGGACTTCAGAAAACCATGAGAAACCTATGCCGATCCTACAGACGAAGCTCTTTCTTTCCATCAAAGCTCGGAATAACATACTAAGTTACATCTGTTTTGGAAAATTAAACAGTTCAGCTCTTTTAAAAAGAAAAATCCAGGAGGAAATTATTCAAAGTGAATGGACGTGATATTAAACTCTTGTACATACAAACACACCAGTATCTTGCTAACTTAGTAATGCAGATTTTTGGCCCTACTTTCTTATTTTTGTGCTGAGGCTTTTTCTGCCCTCCTTTGCTGTGGTTTAATGGCTAAGGGAAGACTCTTGGAAATGCCAGAACAGACTGATTTACTACTTTGCTGGATTTCTTATTTATATACAAGTAAGTTAAGTGGTTCCTTATACTCATCTGACACAATGTCGCATTAAATGCACATCCTCTGTGTCCAGGATGCAAAAAGGCAACAGAAGCACTTGCGGTGCAATTGTAGAAGGTCAGGCTTCTGTATTCAAGTACAACTAAAGAAATTTCATGAAAGTAAGTCTGTAGCAATCACTATAAAAGTAAGTCCAACACTCATCTGTAGAATGAGATGTCTGAGGAGTAATTGCTCCACGTTTTACTCTCCAGCACCCATGAATGGGCAGAGATGATCAGAAGCATTCGCTTATCACAGAAGCAAATTAATCACTAGTCCTAGTTTGTGTATTTATTGGAAAGACACCAAATAGCCCATTATTTGCTGCACAACCAGATTAGGTGCTCCAGACTACTCTCAAACATTTCTCTCTGACTGCTGAAATAACTGCTTTCAAAATCAGGTGAGTTCTTTGGGGCATTTGTGGGCTTAGTATTTATTGTATCGGCATCATTCACCCAGACTAGAACCTCAGTGTGCTAGAATGCAAAATCCCCATCTGAAAGTACCGAAACTTGCTCTATAGGAGAGAAATCTTCTATTATATAAATATAAAATGATAAGGTAGGGGAAATTTTTGGATCATGTTTTCGATTGTCATCAGAATGGTCGGTTCACACGTACAAAAGCTGAAGAGGGTATCAGTATTGCCTTTTAAAGGTGACAAAGGAAGGAAGGGAGTCTTACAGATACACTTTGTACAGTACCTAGCAGAAGAGAGCTCACATCTTAACAGGTCTTCTGTATGCTACAGAGACATAAATGCTAATGTATCTGATCATGAATATAACAGCTAAAGTACATTAATCCCTAACACTACCTGACTAATTAAGATAAATGCACGCAATATCGGTTTTAAGCCGATGGGCTCTGTTTCCAATTTACCCTTTTAAAAGGTTAACACTTAATTAAATGTCCATTTAACTTGTTTACATGACTAAATAATAGCTGAAAGTGTAATTAAACAAAAAGCTTTTTAAATGCTTATTCCTTTCCTAGCATGCAAGAATAGTAAATGTGAGCACCGTAAAACACAAGAGGACAAGAATGCTAAAAACAAAAAAATAAGTGACAGAATGTGACGGTAGTAACCCAATATAAATTAGTGCCTGCTATTATCGGTAGCCAGCTGGTGGTCATTATCCTGTTATATAAAGTATTACAAATGTGTCATTAAAGCTTTCCTTATAAAGTTTTTTGATATAAAGACAGATTCTGCATTTACAGAAGTACCAAGGAAAAGAGTGTGAATGAAACCCAAACTGACGTGTGTCCGTCAAGGTTCACTGTCTGTCTTTCTGGTGTGGCTATTATGCATATCCAGGATAACTGGCGAAAAACAACCACAATGACGCCGTGGTTAATCCGACTGTTTCTGTAACTGCTGACTTTCCAGCTGGAAGGCTATGTGAACTGAGCTGTCTGCAGGTGCTTCCACAGAGCTTCCTGGACTTCCTCCCTCCCTTGTCCCCACCCTGCCCCACCTCAGTTTTTGTTGCACGAGATACGTCCTCCAAACTGTATCGGTTATAAGCCAGCCTAAAACTTAGTTTCCAGGTATGTGCCTCTGCTAATTAACTAACAGAATGATGAGTGTGGTGCAGGTTTACTGCTCCAGTGTGAAGAGCGATGGTGAGATTCAACAATGCTAGGTCCCTTCCAGCATCCACAGGTAAGTGTCAGGGACACTTCTTGCCTCACTTACCTGGGCCACTTCTTGCCTGATCCTTTGCCCGTCCTTGAGGGGTTGTCCCTTCGGGCTTGCAGCTCTGGGTCTGATCCTTCCCTCCCAGCCTGGTGCATGCCGGCTTCTGCTCCTCCCAGGCCCAGGGAGGGGGCTGCCTCACCTGGGTGAAGAGGCGGCTGCCTCCTCCTCAGCAGCCAGAAGAGCAGTGGGACAGGAGAAGACAGAGCAAGTCCGAGTCCTTCTCCATTCCAGCACACAGCACTATGCTCACCTTCAGGGCTGGAAGGAGTAATTACGAGGGAAGTCTTATTCAACCCAAATCTAATAAGCCTATATTGAACATATGCTTATTAAACCAGTACCTTTTAAAGGTAATTTTCAATGAAAAGGAACATTCCTGACACAAGAACCTACAAACACCTATCAGACTCTATTATCATTCTACTTTGTGAGCAGTAAATTTATGGGCAGTAAAATTTCTCAGTAATAGTAACAAAAAAGGAATATGCACAAACCAGCAGTTCTTCTTAATCAAATTATCGGAAAGTCTTGCTAAAAGTCTTAAAAGATTTCAGCCCAAATTCTCAGCATGGAACACTTGTTCCTATGGTTAAAATCTGTAAAGTAATAAGCACTAAAAACAGGAGCTGAAATCGGAAAGCAGCAGGCAGGCTTACCCATGGGAAGTGTACCATCTCTAATTGTACAGACAGGGATGCCATGCCAAAACACAAATGGAACGGTTTGGGGTAGTCAGGTTGTTCCACTGTTGAATCGTGCAAGTGCACGACCCTCTTACTGACAGCCTTCATCTCACCTTCCTGCTCAGGCTCACGCTTGGTGAGCTTCATACACCTTGTCATAAATCAATTCCTAAACTCTTTGAGGTATCTGCTTCCTTCTCCCAAATACTGTCTTAAGGCAAAAAATTGACAATAATCTGTTCATTGGAAAAAACATAATTTAGCTCACATTTGTTTTAAATTTATTTCATATTATTTTGTAATATTTTAAGCTCCATATGGAATGAGAAGGACATCTGAAAGAATTTTCATCTTAGATCTGGATTGCTGCATTATAACCATATAATTCTTCTCTTCTGCACATAGAGTAATTCTCATCCCCCACAGCCTACTACAATTCCCTCTGCCCAAAGGCCCTTGATGCCACAAAGGCATATGCAGTTTATGTATAGGACAGCCCTTCTCATTTCAGTGGGCATATTTCCATGCTTCATACTTGAGTTCATTTCATTTCTTCGCAGGTCAGAAGCCTGATGCTTACAGATATTTCTGGGGTTTCTACAGTACCCAAGGTAAGAATATGTGCAACAGAAAGGTCAAATGGTTAAGCCTCACTGACTGCTTCATTTTTCTAGAGAATTAGACAAAAATACCCCTATCAAGTCTTTCTTTATGTCTCTGTGAGTGAAGCAAAAACAGTGTTCGAAAGCAGGAGGCTGGGTGTGGGGACGTAAGTACGTTGCATCTGTGACTTTATAAAGAGATTTGGAGACATCTATTTTGCAACAATTGGGAAGAAACTGGGTGGGTGGCGTAGAAGAGAGGGAACTGTGAAGACCAAATGTTTAGCTGTATTCAACTGTAAACAGAGTGATAGTCAGTAAACAGTCTCTCTGAAGAAAGTAATTAATAGGCACATGTGAAGAGATGGAAAAGAAGATGTATCCTTCTTCAGCAGACATCAAAGGGCAGGCCGGACAGTGAGAAATTAAGCATACCCCAAGGAGGCCACACAGCTGTATGTACATTCAGCTAGGAAATGTAATGCAGTGTAATGAACTAGGAAAAGGAGTGAAGGGGGGAAATAGGCCATGAAAAAGGAGTCCGAAAGTAACAGATGAAGCAGCAACTTGCTCCGGGAGGAAGGGAGCAGGAGCAGAGAAGCAGGGAGGTCTAAGCAGGTCAGCTCTTTCTGTGGAGGGGTCAAGTTGCAGAGAATTTTTGCAGGATTAGAAAGAGTGATAAGATAACACAGTAGGTAGCCTCAAAATAAGATAAGGAAACAGAGGAGGAGCCACTGAAATGAATGGTTCTTCATTGTGATTCTCCTGCATCTTGCTACATCTGAAAGCAGAACCCTGTGGCAGTTGGCCAGTTTGACAGGGAAGGCGATAAAAATAAATTACATCCTCTGTTTCCAATACAGAATGAGATGTTTCCAAAAGAATGGGGGAAGGGAACTTATTTGCAGGGAGGAAAGGTACTTACAAGATCCAAAACTCATTGTCTGTTCTCTATGAAGTGGTGCCACAACTGACTCCATAACGTACATACTGGGATCCAAATGGGGGTTTGGAACATTCCACCTCTGGGCCCAGCTGCTTTTGTGAGTGTTCAGCTGGAAAAGAAATCCAAGCTCAAAATTAAGGAAATGCTCTTTTTTGTCTCTCAAAGAGCATACACGAAGCTGAGAAGAGCAAATCAGAGAAACTGAGGCCAAGCAGTTTGAGATTCCCAGTGTCCTGGGACATCTTTGCTCTTAAATTCTGTTAGCGTCATCTGTGGAGAATGTTTTCCTTCAAAACCTGACTATAACGCGGACGAGATAGATTTTCCCAACCAATCTGCTTTGCAGTTTAGCACGAGCAGAATACACGTATGTTAGCAGTGTGGTTTTGGCCTACTGTTGCAAATCAGGTTTTATGCCCCCAGTTCAAATGAGTCTAAGGAAACTGTGAGGGTTTGAGTTTCTTAGCACAAGTGAACATGCGTTTTTGCTGTAAAAGCAGCTTTAGCAAGGGCAACTAACCTCTCTCAAACACAGCACTAAACGAGTGTTTTTGCAAGAAGCAACCTAAGAGAAGGCTGGAACCAGTGGTATCTAAGATGAAAGGTTAGTAGGGCCTGTTGTGATAGAACAAGGGTTACTGGTTTTAAACTCAAATCGGGTAGATTCCCACTAGATATAAGGAAGAAATTTTTACAGTGAGGGTGGTGAAACACCGGCACAGGTTGCCCAGAGAAGTGGTAGATGTCCCATCCCTGGAAACATTGAAGGTCAGGGTGGATGGGGCTCTGAGCAACCTGTTCTAGTTGAAGATGTTCCTGCCCATGGCAGGGCGGTTGGACTAGATGACCTTTGGAGGTCCCTTCCAACCCCAACTAGTCTATGATTCTATGAAACATACCCTGTCCTCTTGCATGTGCTATCCTCTTGGGTCTGATGTGTGCTCTGTGGATCTTTGGAAACTGAGGATTGCCATGTCTTCTCTAATACTCCTGGCTGATACGTTGGATCACACACAGAGGGAAAATGTGTCTTGTACCATGCAGGGACTATAACCGTGGGTCACACAAGGCAGGGAAGTATTTTGCAAGCTAGCACTTCATCCTGTGCAAGGACCAGGCAATCGCCCTGTTCGTTATCTACTATCACTCTCCCACTTGGAATGCCGTCCAAGTTCTTTGTTTAACAATGTATGGAGTATTGTGGAGTAAGCCATCAGCTCCCCATGAACTGGAAATCAAAAGTAGATCTGTCCTTATGGATCCAGAATAAATACATTATTCATCTTACCTGGCTGATTTGTCCCGTACCACTAGTGATTTTCCCAGAGAAAGATTCTGCACATGATTAATAGCATTTTTTGAGGGTTAGACATTTCAAAATTGTCTACTCAAGGGAAGAAATTTCATGTTTCAGCAACGTAGAAACACTGGCTGCAGTTACAGCAAAGAATGGAATTTCAATTAGCCTTCTATGATCTTTATATGCATGCCTGAAAAACAGAGATGTCAATATTGCAAGTCTGAGAGGTCAGTAAGACAGTGTCCTTTGCTGACAGACAACAGGCCATGCCTCAGAACTCCCACTTGCTGGGCTGGTAGAGATAACATTTAGTGTGAGGCAGAGCAGCTTCAGTTTTAGGGCAGGGGTGCTGCCTCTGTGGTTCTTTGGAATCCTCTTTGCTGGAAAACAATGCTGTATTATCCTCCAGAGATCAGCCAGGGCTGGTCTCCCATCTGTTCATGGATCTGCACCTGTTTTTCATTTCACCAATAGTGGCCACATGGCCTAACACTGTTGGGGAATGTAGAGAAGAAAATGAATGTGTGGTTCAGGCACTGGAGTTGGATTCAGAAGCTCTGAGTTTAATTCCTGACTGTGGCATAACCGTGGTGAGTCCTTTCATTTCTGTCTGCCTTAACCTCATCTGTAAAGGAGAGGAAGGAGTGATTATTATTCTGGGGCCTTCTCCTTACCTTTTTTAACAAAGGAATTGGAGAAAATTTGTTTTTTCCTCTCTGCTTGTATTTCACCCAGCACAGAGGTCTTTACGGAAGCAGATCTCTATAAAACACGTCATTGATGATTAGGAACGCCAAACAGGTCTCCCATCCATTTCCTTTGTGCTCTGAAAAACAGAAGGGAAGTTCCTTGGGAAAGCTGCTTGGTTTCTGCCTGTGTAAATGACAGTGCTGCTGGGACATAGCTCCAGTAGCATAGAACTGGTTTACAGGTATATTGAGTGTTTATCTGCAACTGGTCCACATGTATCCAGTGTAGTGACTCTTTGTTGATCTGAGCGTGAATCACTTTCTAGCTGCAGCCACCTTCCCTGCCTCTCTCATGTCTTGCACTGGACATGCCATAGATTTGGCATTGTACATTTTGTAGTCCTTACACTTGTTTAGAAAACAAAGGTAAAGTTGTTGCCCCCCTAGCTGCCTTCTCATTTTATTGATTGGTTCATCAGCCACACTCTGTGTGTTTACCTTCCAGTACAACAGTTTGGCTGCAGCTTGTGTTGCCAGCCCGTAGATAGCTCAAGGCTAAATAAAGAGGGTAACTGCTGTCAGGTTCCATGTAAGTTCTCAGCTGGGCATGGTAACGCCGTGCTAACTGGGACACGGCGACCTTGCCAAATGCTGTCAGCTTCTGCAAAAGTCCCTTCAAGTGCTCAGTGTCAGAGATCCTTACAACTCACTCTTTGTGAATTCTCAACCCAGGCACCACTTGTAAAGAATCCTCTCACATTTATTCTGTCCTTACTGGGGATTGAGTTGATTATAACTGTTCTCAGAGTTGGTTTTCACCTTGAGCCTCACCCAGCTTCTATTGAAAGCTGCCGGGTTTTGTCGTTGACTTCAATGGAATTAGGCTTAGGCCTTTATCATGAAGTTTGATGTTTGCTGCAAGTTTGATTTCCATGTGATATATCTGGAAGCTTTCAATTATCGTACTGCCTTTGAGATGGGAAATTGACAAACTGTTATCTCTGGGAGCTTTGGGTGGTTCAGATTGGTTCTGTCAGATCACAAGGAAATTTGTGCCAAGCAAGGTTGCTATTGAGTTCTTCATTTGATCCTCAAATTAAAATTTAACTGTTTGACTGTTTTGCACTTGAGTCTTTGTTTCTATCTGAAATTTGCCACAATACAAAGGGCAGGTATTTTGCATGACCCATGAATTAGGAGTTTTGTGTCACCTTCAGAAAACCTCAGGAGGCTTGGGATACAACGTTATGCTGAGCACTACACATTTGCAGGTGCTGTGGCCACAAGAGACAATTACGATCATTCATTTTGACCTTCTGCAGTTTTTATAGAGGTCCATACCTCCCAATTTAACCAATACATAGTCACTAGAGTAGTAGTTTGATTTAACTACCTCAAATTATGGAAAGTTCACTGCAATCTAAGGTTCCTTCTCCTCAGTGTTTAAAATTTGTTCCTTACCTCTCATCTGAACCAGTTTAACTTTTGTTTTATGTCACCGGCTGTTGCTCTGCTTTCACCTGTGCCTATTGTTGGACTCTATAGCTCTATAGTATCTCCATGTAGACCCTTACACATCGCAGTCTATCAACTTTTTGCTTTTTCTTCGTAACCATCTTTAGTCAGGTATATATTTCAGAGCTCTATTCATTCATAAGTCCAGTATTTATAGTTTCAGAATTTGGATTATATCAATTAATCCAGCTTCTGGTGATCTGAATCACCATGCGATTTTTAAATGTTGGTTTTAAATTAAATATTTCCCTTGAAACTCCTGTGGTTCACAGTCACTTTACAGTTTTGTAAGGCCTGCTTATAAAATCAGTTCCTTCACACTCAGATGTATAATTAATATTGGACTCAATGGAAATATCCATTTTACCCAGGAATGGCAAGATCAGAGTTTAAACTAGCAGGCAATGCCAATGAAGACGTTAACCCTGAAAGAGCCAGCTACTGAGATTTTCCCTCTGTTTCATGACTTGGCCTGTTTTTAAGTTAATTCCATTAGATTAGTTTTTTTCATAGAATGCTATATATGGATTTGCTAAAAGGTAAACTAAATCTGGACCCAATGCTATTAAGCTATAGAGTAATTGCAGTGGGAAGGAACTTTTGGAGGTCATCTTGTGTAAATCCCCACTGACAGCAAGGTGAAGTTTGAAGTTAGATCCAATTGCAGTGGTAAATACAACCGTGAGTACAGGAAAAGGTTGAATGGTACCACATTCGCCTTCTAACATTACACATTCATTAAGGACATGACATACAAATGTTATGAGAGATTATTACAATAGGGATGTTGCTTTTATATTTTGCTAGGCATCTTCTCACTGTGCACCCTTAACATATATTTTGGAGCAAAGCTCTATCAGTCAATCTAAAATCAACATAAATTTGCATGCAAGTATACAAATGACTTTGAAGTCTTTTGTCTCATCAATGGCCTGAGACCTAACCCTTTTGTTTAAGCACATAATGTGCAACAAGTTCACTTAAAAGCTTTTCTTTATCTATATGCATTTGTATTGCATCTATATTCATTCTACTTTGTCAAAACGAATATGAAGAATTACTCTTCCCACTTTTGGAATGATCTTAGTAAAATTAGACAGCTGACAGAAATCTGTACAGTGATTATTTTTTTTTCTTTAAATATAAAATGCTGCTGTAACATTTGGTCTTCTGGTCTTATTCTTTATTTACTACAGTTTTTTGACATCTGTCCCTGTCTCTTTTCATCAAATATTTATCTGCAGCAGCTGAAAGAGCCTCATTTGTTTTAATTAAAAAAAAGACCACCAAGCTGGGATCACTTCCTTAGCTCTTCCATGGCTTGCAGAGACAGACAGTAGATCTTGTGAGGCTTTCCTGAGGGTGGCCCATTGACAGGCTTTCACCCCTCCCTATATCCTTTTCTTTTGCACCATGTTTATTTTTGGATAGAGAAATGTAATCAGAGCCACATTCCAGACAAAGAAACTTTTTACAGTTAACACGCATGAGAAAGGAGGAAGATCATGTTGTGTTTCGTTTAGCGTTTCATTGTAAGAAACCATTTTCTAATGTGTGGCTTCTGAAATGGAAATATCATTGCCACAGAAACAGAAATTGTCATAGCATTAAGGCCTTTAGTTCAGCATGCTAATATTGCCGCAGGCAGCAAGCACTTAAGGAAAAACTGTAGAAATTCAGCTGAGAAATATCCTACTGATTGAAAACATTTTTCGCACTTTTCCTCCCTAGCTGATATCTGCCTCATGTATTTTTTTGCCCAGTGTTGACTTAAGAAGAGGAAAAAACAAAGAACAAAGCAGCAACCTAAAATAACTCCTTTGTGCAAAGTTAGTACTCTAAGGTCATGGTACAAGCTGATGCCTATTGCTACTAAAACTGTTCTAGAGGGTGTTTGGGACGTGTTCTCAGTTTTAGATGTCATAGACAAATAATTTTTGAGGGCACAGACAGACTTCTCATGACTTCTAGAGGTGGTGAGATGTCTTCTGGTCTCGGGCTCCCAATTCAGTTGCATAGCATCACTGACCGCTCTCAGCCATCTTGATTATCTTAGTTCTTATCAATGAGACAGATTTTTGAATTAGGCTTTTATATTTATTTGAGATGGAGGAGACTAATAAGCAAATCTTTTTTTTTTCATACCCCATTTTCACCTCGTTCTTCATCTTACATGAAAAGTAAAAAATAAAATGAGCCATCCCTGTGAATCACCAAATTAAAACTGTTATAGCCTCACTTGGCAAAAATTACCTTCAAAAATGATCCTATTTCAATCTCCTCTGGCAGTAAGTTACAGTAGAGTCATCCCATGCTTAGACAGATATTTCTTAGTTTGTTAGGTACAAAACATTGACTAACTTTAAACCAAAACATCTCTTTGTGGGTGTAATCTGTTTAAAACATTACGCTCTGGTAGTTGGAGTTTTCTGAATTCTGAAAAAACCTGTAAGACTCAAAGCCTGACAGTAATGTGTGCACCTTTTAGTTTACTTTGTAGGCAAAGCAGAAAGAAAGGTTGATGTGATCTCATGTATCACAAATTACCTCATTACAGCATCTACATAAGAAAATGGGTTCAGGTAAGGAAAGAAATATTTTCCCTATTATAATACACATATGCAACAGGCACACATATAGCACGTTTCAGAACATTTATATAAAAATTGCTGACTTACCAAGAGGTCAAAGGAGATTTTATCTCAGCATCTTTTCCAATTCACAGTATTATCTCCCATTCTGCAGGACACAATAATGTGGCACCATAACATTCTCATGTAGACCAGTTCTGTATTTGAGACGTGTAAAACTGACATAGAATTTTAAGGGCAAAGTTTTCAAAAGTAGACACATATATTAAGAGTACAAATTTAAATAAAAACTTGACCCCTAAGTTGTCGTGTACTGAAACCTATTATTTAAGTAACTTTTACAGACAATAATTTGCTATATTATAGTTATAATATTGTACTATGACTTTCTAAGATCTTGATATTGGCATAAAGGAAACTAATCAATTACATAACTTGGAATCAGAATTTAATCCTTTCCTTGAGAGATACTGAGACAGGAGACAGCACCATTGCTTAATCAATGGAACAATAGAAGGGCATTCAGGAATTTAGATTTTTCTTTCCAGCTCTGCCATTGGATTGAGGGTGACCTTCACCAAATACTGTTTCTACTCTGCAAAATGCAACTGTAAATTCTCTTTTTAAAAGCATTTTAAATGAGAAAGTACTGTAAAGTACCCTAGATTTGATGCCAATTGCTTACAAGGGTAAGTGAAATCAGAGTTAAACTAATTTAAGGGAGGCTTTATTATCTAGAAAGATTATGAGCTTGTCAAAAAGATATTAATTAAAGTCTGGGGACTGCTTGCCAGTGTCATTCTAAATTAATTGCTAATGGGTTACTCTTAAAAGTGGAGTGCAGCTGCAAGAACATCAGGCTCAAAGGAAACTTGATTTTGTTTATCATTCATTTTTACTTTGTTTAGCAAAGGATTTCTAAGTACCAAAGAAACCTGAAACTGTTTCTGGCAAGGATATTTTTGATTACAAACCTCTTTCTATAATCTAAATGGCAGGATTCACACACTTACTGTAACCTTCTATACTTTCCTCTCTTTCTGTAAATCTCTTGAGAACAGAAAAACCTTTAGAACTGTGTCTTGTATATCTTTTAAGAGGCAAAGAAGCCAAAAAAGCCAACTGGCTTTTTAGAGCCAGTGGCACACAAAATGGATTGATTGACATAAAGTTAGCAGTGGTTCTGCTGACCCCCAAATCATGTGTGGTTGGTATCATGTTCTTTGGGGATAATAACTGCAGGTGAGAGCAATTCAGAACAGTCCAGAGATTTCTCCTGATTTCAAGGCCTCCAGTTTATAGTCATACTTAAGGGCACAGGCGTGGGAAGTGGTTCATACCCACTTCTGTCCCTATGTACAGGCTACGTGTTCTAGCTTTTTGTATATGAGTTTTGCTGCAATGTCTCACAGAAATAAGTGCCTCGGGAGGATATGTAGCTAAAGAAAGGCTGTGTTCTGATCAGACTTAAATCAGTGCATGTGGGGAATATTCTTTGAAGACAGTACAGTTACACTGGTGTAAAATGTGGGAAACTGGAACGTGAAGATTGCAACCCCTGCTAGCTCCCTTTCCTGTCGGTGACAGACTCTCCTGCTTCTGGCCCTTAGACAAGACTTAGTCAGGCTGCCTTTTCAGTCTAGGCATTCAAGGGGCTTTTGCAGGTACTTCCTTTCCAGTTCAACAGTAGTGAGCAGGCACCCACAACAGAGAAAAAAATCTATCCCACTGAACATCTGTTAAACTATTTATTTCCTTATTTTATGCTACCTGATAGCATAACCATTTTGTATCAGTCCCTGGGTTAAACAGAAACACAGATCACTGTTTTAAAGGAAGTTGAAGAGGTCTGTGCTACCTCAGACAGACATTTTTGAAATAGTTGGAGTTTAGTGAAAACATTTATTTTTTAGAAAGCTCTGTCACCAAAGAAGGAAGTGATAAGTTGTAACTTTTTTTATTCCTACAGTTTAAATTTGAAAATCTGAAACCTATCACTACATATAATCCTACTAATTCAGGTATGTTAAATCCTGACAAGATGGTCAGACCCAGAAAACACAGTTCTGGCCTTGTGGAAATCAGTTACAAAAATACCAGTTGATTTTAATAGATGCCAAAATTGTACCAAAGTGTTTAGTTGTTTTTTACCCCAGAAAATAAGAATATGATTTACACCTTCCCATACTGATCCTTCTGTTCAGACAGTCATGATCTTCATCATACTGGGACACTTCAGTGCTTTGGCTTTTATTTTGGATGCTGTCATTTTATATATACTATGTAATATGGGAATATGGTGCTTTGAAGTGTTGATGACTGTTCTGTTAATGGCTTGGGAATATGGCTAGCACATCTGTCTCCATATTATTTGTGAACAGAATTCCTCTTCTGTTTGCTTCACAAAACTTGATGACAGAGTATTAGCAATAACTTTTGAAACTTTTTAATATACTAATTAAAAGTCATCTTCCTAATACTTATGAAACCATCTCAGGAAAGAGCAACATAACACTATTACATTAACTGTCTCATTTGAAATATCTGGTCTCTAAGCCTGTAGGTTCAGAACCCCCAGCAGAATTTACCAGCCATTTCTGCTCAATATTGACGTGACAAACTTCATAGCATTTTTCTTACAAGGGATTTGAACCAGGACAAGGGCCCAAAGTTTCCCTCCCTATCTGGTAATCTATTTATCATTGTGTCATTACTTCTCTACTCATACACATGCATATATACATATAGGCAGCCTTTCTTGTGGTTTTCATAGCTGTATACGCAGTATGCAACATGCTGGACCAAGCAGGGAGAGCACCAGCAGCTGGAGAAAATTTTATCACAGAAACTTTCAGGAGCAAAGTAGTAAGTCTCCCCTGAAAGTGAGATAAATGAGAATGACAGAACAGCTTTCTGTGTGCCATGGGTGAAGCCATTCACTGCACTTGTTAGTGAATCTGCTATTGTACCGACAAAAAAAAGAGGAGGCCTATAGTCCAGCATGTTCTTTGGGACTCAGAGACACAGTTCGACCAAAGCAGAATGCTTTGACAACAGAGTATGTCTTGTAAGAATGTCATAAAAAATGTAGCTGTGCTTACTGATCATAATTTAATTCAGTAACAACCATACACACTGCAAGGTGAATGCTGTACAATGTTTGGTTGGTACCAGGATTCCTTTAGTAACACACGGGCAAGGAAGCTCAGTGATTCACAGACCATGTTCAGAGGGACTATAGCACTCATGGCTACATGAAAGTTGGCAACTGATTCTTGTGGACAAAAGTTAGTAAGTTCCTTAAAATTAAAACATGTATTAGAAAAGAAGAGAGGTCAGAGAAATACATTGTAACTCTGATTCATGAGAAGCCTTACTTTACTAGATGCTCCAGTTTAAGATTTCTAGGCATCCCATCTAATCTTCTAATCCAATAATCCTAAAATCCAGCAATTAAAGAATGTTTTGACAAAGCAGCCAGAGGCTCATTCCTCTAATTATGCTTCACAGTTTAAGCTTCAGATACATAGGTTTACTCATGCAAAATATGCATGCAGTGCATCTGAACTTACTAGAATAATAGACACTTCTGCAAAATGCAGCCTATTAACAGCTTCATCGAAAATGAAACTAAATCAAGACATCTTATTGCCAAAGAAGAAAACTCTGGGGGAAGTGTTCCCTTAAGCATTTCTGTTTCCTTCCTGAGAATGAATTCAATTATACCTCTAACACTAAGTCATATCTGAGACCAACAACATTCTTAAAAAATAGAATTTAATCAGCAGCTTCTAGAAATCCCTCTCGCTCTGTCATGTGGGTTGAATTCCTCTTTAAGCTCTGCCATTTTGCTGGTGTTTCCTGTCAGAAGGTGCAGAGTCTGATGATTCACAGTGAGAGACATTAAATGTTCAAGTACTGAAGCCATGGAGAAATTGGAAGCTTCAGTGTTACAGGGAATCTATGTTATATGTTGGTTAATTTAAGATAATAACCAAAATATTTCTGTATATTTTTCCTGTGGTAGAATTATACTCTATCAAGTATAATTAATATTCTTTCCTGCTCCACTCCTAGACATTAAATCATTCCTTTCTTTAATGAGCTGGTTTTATGAGAGGTATGAGAATTCACAGGCATCTGACTAACCTCCAGAAAATTTCTCCACCATAAAGGACCTGGGACACTTCTGAGGCAGCGGTTTGACAGCTTGCCATTTGCAGTCTTACCACTATATGCAAGATATATGCGCTGCTGGACCCAATCTATATGGCAAAACTTCCCACGCTTGGCCCACTCTCCAGAAAGATGTCCCAGTGACTAAGACCCACACAGATTTTTTACCTCATGCTCCACTTCATGTCCTCCTCATCAGTCTGCTTTGCTTGTCTAACTGCAGTGGTTCTGTGGGAGGATCCTTAGGGCTGCAGAAGAGAACAAACTGAAATCTGAAACAACTGGTAGCTGAAACTGCTGGGTGGCAGCATTTCAAGCACCGTGCAAAAAAAGTGTAGAATGAGGAAAAGGTGGGGTGAGAGGCAGCTTACCAGGCCTCAGATGATACCCAGCCTATTGTTTTACCCTAGCTGCAGCCGCAGATTCATGAGGATAGAGACTGGTGAATGACTGGCTTTGGAGTAGGGAAAAAAGTTACAGAGCAGGCCTGGGGGAAGCAAAAGCACTGCTGAACTTCTGAAGAGGAATGCAAAAAGATTTGTACTATTTGATAACAATGTGAGAGAACTCTGGAGTGTATAGGGTTTGCCCCAAAAGATGGAAGAGAAACTAAATGAAACATTGGACCTCTTGTAGCAGAAACCCAGAACAGAATCATAGAATCACTTTGGCTGGAAAAGACCCTTAAGATCACAGAGTCCAACAGAGCTGTCTTCTCAGAATTTTGAATTGGTTAAACATGAAGCCTGCACTATCACAGTCTGATACAGCATGTGTCTCCAGTAAAGTACGTTTACTAGCAAAACAAATTACAATATTTTCCTTGTGAGTTATGTTGACCTTCAACCTGGTAAGAGGATAAAATGTTAAAAAGCACAGAAATAGACAAAAGTGTTTTTTACAAGTGGAACCTTTTTAACAGAAAGACTATATCTGGGTGACAGGAGGGCTTGGCTGTTTTGTTGTTTGTTTTGGGGATTTAGCAGGGTAATGAACAAAGCAATTACAAGAAACAAAGATATGCAGCATTTGCTGTTGTCCCAACAATCTAGGGGAATTGAATCCACTGGCTGCCTGGAGTTCATTCTTGTAATCCCTTTATTAACCCTTTCATTCAATAAGCCCTCAGTTTTCCACAAGTAAAACTGCCATGTGTCTGTGCCCACATTTCTCTTTCATTTCTATGTTGGACAGGAATCCTTCTCTGTAGTGTTTGCTTCCTTTTAGCTGCATCAGTCTATTACCAGACCACGCACAGCTTTTCCAGTGTTGATGGCATTATTATTACTAAAAATACGAAGTACAGTGATATTATTCAAGGGACCACACTGAATCTTCCTTTCTTCCTAATGATCTCCCGTAACTTCCCTGACTTCTAATTTTTTTGTTATTTTATACATATTTTTCATAATCCTTTAGCCAGCAGCTAAGGAGTTAATTGTTTTTTATCATATATGTATTGTACAGGCTGAGGTGAAAGCCATGGCTCAGCAAAGTCTTGGCTAAACATGCTTATTATCATCAAACACTCACTCTAAAAAGGTGTTGCTATGCACCTGCTATTTTAATTCATATTAGGTTATTAAAATCAAAGTGTCAGAGCAGAAACAGAGCAGTGCTATGATCTGCTAGAAGACATCAAAAGTAGACAGGTTGTGAAGTCTGATATGGCTACTGGAGTAATGTCTAAATTTAGACTATTCTTTCTGTGTAAAATTTTCAGGTAATATCCTCAGCAGAGATACTGGCACTGAAGCCACTAACACTGTTTATATCAGCAAGATCTGGATCCATTTAGCTTGCATAAGACATGAATTACTAGCTTTTATGCAGTTGCCCTGTCCACTGTGATTCTCTGAAGAAGAGGCATGGAAGAAATAATTTTTGCAAGGAAAATTTGAAAAGCATTTTCCTCTTGCAAGGCACCCACCCTTGACCGCTGTTCAAAATACAATACGAGCTAGATGGGCTTTTGGTTTGACCCAGAACAGGTGCTCTTAACTTCTCATACATTCACTCTTTTCATCTAGAACAAAACCTGTTGTTTCTCTTTTGCTTCTACTCCCAGATACTTGGTAGAATTTGGTATGCTTTGAATCTACTCTCTATCAACAGAAGAACATGCATTTTGTTAATTATAGACTGGGGGATACAGTTAGCAAACTGGACACATCACACATTGATCAGGAGTTATTCCAAAAAGTACCGAGTGCCTGTTACAGTTGTATCTTGCAATGCTGCTGACATCCTGCTCCATGTCCCAGAATATGAGATAGCAGTATGTATCACCTCAGCTAGGGAAGATGAAAAAGAAAACATTGCTTATCAATAGACACGGACCAAACTGTTTCTCAGAAATCAGGTGACCAGAAACTCTGCTATAGCAACTCTAAGCCTCAGGAAAAAGGCTTGCATTAATTTTCATAATTTGAAGAGCACATAAATAGAGAATTTTAAAGGTTTAAGATCAGCAAAGAAGACATTTCAAAAGTACAGAAGTAACAACCAAGTGTTGGGATCCATCAGATGCTTAATTGCAATGAAAAAAAGAATGAAATATAAATGTCAAAGTACACGCAGAAGAATACCCAGGAGTATCTGTGACTACTTAGTGAAATAACTGAATAGATCAGATCTTCTTCACAAGTCTAGAAATTTTTCAGTATGCAGATGGTCTAGAATTCAGTGGAAACAAAAGTATCACATCATAAGTCAGTTGTTTAACATACTCTGTGTTTATATAAACTGTGGGTAGACATCGCATTACTGTAATATCGTGGTTGAGAAATCAGGCACTCGGGTCAGAAAATGCAGCACAGGTCAAACCACAACCATAATTCTTCCCTTCTCTTGCTTACGCATGAAAATACGAGATTGGATGTTCTACTGACTGATGTCAGGGGGCCCGAGTGCACCGATAGGATTTAATGGCCCTGACCAGCATCGCCTGGGGCCTCTACCCACACTCTTGCCCATGGGCCCTGGGCCTTCATTTAAGCTCAGCCCTGGACTTTCAGCCCCTACCTGCGCTATTTTTTAGGTGTGCCGGTGCTTGGCTATGGAACCTGCTGATCAGATCATCAGCTGAGCTGACTTCCCAGCTTCATCTCAGCCCTGCCTGTCGCTATGGTCCTGCCTGATGATTCTTGGGCTGATCCTGATGTGCAGACTGCCTGCCTGTCTTAATGTTGGACCTGCTTTGTTGCTGCAGACTTGCCTGGTATTTGGCCTTTTGCTTAACCCTTGCTGCCTCCCCTGAGTCTTCCCTGCTCTCTTGCTCTGGTATTGTAGAATGGGGCCCTGGCTGATGAGGTCTCTGCCATGCTGGCTGTAGTATCATATTTGGCTTCTTTGGCCAGAGATAGCCCTTGGTGTGCTCTGACCACTTATACTTTATGTTACCATGTATATTTTGAAAGAGTGAGAGTGTGACTTTCCTATAAAGTCCTAACCTCCCCAGCAAGACTTGGAGGGTAAGCCTGCATTCAGACTCTGCATTTAGAGATCACTGGTTAAGAGATGAAAATCAATTATTAAAATCTTACAACTACTGCAACAGTATGATAACATAATGCTAATGAACTGTACATGAAAACATGTGTCTTTAGGTAAAAAGCAACTTTCTCAATACGTTGGAGAATATCTAAGTGACATTTAGTATGAGACTTCACAAAACCGTTTTTATTGGTCTCCTAATATTTGGCTATCATTTTTTGGTTTGTTCTGTTTTCAAAAATTCTAGACTTTGGTTATGAAAACTGAGGTTTCTTTTAGCAAAAAGAAAATCAATTAATTGGCGGTTGTTTATAAACTTGTATCAGAAATACAAGCATGTTCACCTCAGCTATTAGTTTTTCTAAGACCAACAGTTCCATAGAAAATATCAAGAAAAAGCTGGAGCATTTTCAAACTGACGAAGCATTGCATGCTTCTAGTCTTCAGTGATTTTAAAGACAGGAGGTGAAAAATTCTGGCATCTTAAAATTTGGTGGCTCCAGTTGATTTCAGAGAGACCAACACCTTACCCAATAGCTAAAGCAGAGGGACCATTCTGCCAAGTGAAATGTTTCCAGAGACAAAGACGACCAGTCAGGAGATGTCTCCTGGCAAGTCCACAAGAGAAACCTAACTGACAAAAGAGATACTGCTCAAAGGCACTCTCATGGACAAAATATGTGCTTACTTTGCACAGCCAAGGAAACTTCAAGTATTTAAGAGTTGGGGTGTGTGGAAATCTTAACCTGTTGTATGTTAGTGAGGTACAGCTAGAAAGCAACAATCAGTGGCTTTGGCATTAGCAGTGTGAAAGCTCAGGCTAGTACCTAAGCAGTCTCTAGTCTGTTAAAGTTCATTTGCCAGTTTCAAGATGAAATTGCAAAGACTTTTTCGGAGTTGGAAAAATTTGAAGTCAGAAGAGATTGGGGGGGTGGAGCATCAGAGGGGAAAAAATTGGTCTTTTGAAGTTTTATATGTAAGGAAAGACCTGGATTTGTGCCTTTAAAGTAAACTTTCCTAACATTACAAATCCAAAAAACCTCGCTGCGGCCAAAAGCCACATTGCATACACTTATCTTTGAGAGGAAGGGGGAGGGAGATCAGTTCACAAGCAGGAAATGGTTTCCAGGTGTCCCCCTACTCCAGTGCACAACTTGATCACTACAATCCAGTGATGCCAGGCTTAGTAGTCCCAGCTGTTTTGCTTCTTCTCAGAGATTTGGACTAATCGTGCATTATCACAGTCCTTCTCCTGGTGACAGCGTGTAACCCTGGCTCTGGAACTCTGCTTGAACTGCTTACAGGCTGTGGGTGATTGAAAAAGTTACAGGTAGGCCTTCTCAATCAAGTATAAGCATGTGGAAATAAGCAAGGTACATATGTATATGTCTGTGTCTGCATATGCACTCATGCCCATGTGTGCAGGAATTCAAACCACATCTGTTTCTGGAGCTGGACAACAAAATCGGCAACTCTGCTTCTTGGTGTGTTGTGGAAGGAAGTAACTGAATGTGGCACTCTTTCCATCCCAGCACTTTGTACAGCTGAAGAGGGAGAAAAAGATCTGTTCCATTTACTCCACCTCAGTGTTGGGGGGTTTTTGCTACCCACCCACCCCACCCCCAACTGTAGAAATACTTTCTTGTTGGGTATTATGTTTTCATTTTTGCAAATATGGAAGGAAGAGCTTTCTGAAACTTTGTTCCAGCTTTAGTTAAGAGTATAACAAAAAAGTAATTAGCTTAGATATCTGACACAGAAAGAAAAGTTAGTTTTAAGAAGTATTGTTTAAACATTCCCTTTTGGCCTTTTTTTCCTCATGCAAAAGTTTGAACTCATAGCATTAAGCAGACAGAGAAGTGCTGCTATCCATTCTATTACATTATCTACATCGGTAGAGACCATGTCATGATGCACTAGAAAAGTGTCCTTTTATTTGCCAATGAAGTCACATTCCATGCTGACTAACTTTATTGTTTTCTGGTTAACCAGAATCAATTCAGCAGGGAATGTGACATATGGTGGGGAGAAATAATAAAGAAAACAAAAAGTAATTTTATTTTGATTGAATATATAGTGCCACAAAATAGTGAGCATTTACTTGGCTGCAGAAGCAATGAATGTTTGCATTCTCAATGCTGATGAAAACTTCTCCATTGCTGTCCCAAGAGATACTGTTTTCACTGTGTTCTCTGGAGGACCATTTTGAATAAAACTCTTAAGGTCTGTATTCAAGTATAAAAATATTTTATGACTAGTTTCTTTTTAAAGCTGAATGAAAGTATAGCAGTTCCTTAGCCTGGAAAAGGCTTTCTCAAGATACAATAGCAGCTTTCCTGGGCAAAGGGATGAACAGATTATTGAGAACTTTAACTCTTGCATGTAAATATTTTTTTAAAAAAATCTGTCTTGGAAAAAAGCAGTCTGAACAGCAGGAATTGGCACTATACTTTTTTATGTCAATGTGAAAGGCAAGACCAGTGGTATTACAGCAACCAGCACCTCCTGTACTTAGACTATGTCTGTAAGACATGGAATGGTAATTGTTACAAGCCGGTATTGTGAAACTTATAAACAATTATTTAATGTGACATATTAGATCACAATATATTAGACATATAAGGAGTCAAGCAACCACCTTCTCTTCTGTCATTGTTTTCTGACAGTAACTAACACCCTGATGGTACAATGCTCCTATATCATGTATGCTGAGTATACCAGCACTCTACATCTAATTCATGATTTTGTGAAGCTCTGAGACGTTTCTGCATTGAAGTAGGGTCATGCTTCTGTTTTAATCTTTTCACTAAGGCTTTTAATATTGTAACTTTTAATCTTTATTTTTCAGTATGTGAGAAACTCTAAAAAGCTTGAAGCTGTAGTCCACCAATTCTATTGTCAAAACAGGAAAACTATATGACTCTGTATATCCAAAGTTTTATTACCTACCTTTTTGCCTAACTGCTTAGCTTCTTCCCAGATATGACTGTTGCAAAATGAAGTGTAGTACTCCCGCACCATATGTTCAGATGCGCCAAGGGAGAAGGGAGTTGTTTTTCAATTGGCTCACTGTTTTTTAATGAGACAGAGGACTTGTGACCTCAGTGCATTGTGGCTGATAAATGGTAGTATGTACCCACACATACTTACAGAAAACCTGCAAACACAAATGAGTCGTGGGTAATCTCTAGCCTTTACTAAGGAAAGGCAATCTTGTGGGCAAACACTTAAGCAGAAAGCTAATGCTTAATAGTATGTGATTTTAAACTGCCAGTGCACAAGCCTGTCAACATTTATTTCCAGGTTCTCTGATCCTCTTTATTAGTTTCCTGTCTTGCTTTCATCTTAACCAAGTCACAGAAAGATTTGATTTTATTTTGTTAACAAATATTCAATTTTTCTCTTCAGATTTGTCTGTATTTCTCAAAGATCTGAACAGGTTAAAAATGTTGTTTGTGCAGCTGAAGGTAAAGTATGCTCTTAAATAAAAACTTATGTAACTTATACAGAATAATATCACATGCTAGACCATTATGCTAGGATCTGATCAGATAAGTAAGCTTTGCCTTCATTAAAGGATTTAATCTTGATTATACTCAGGGCAGGCTCTAAATAACAACCCTGGAGTTCTCCTCTAAAGGATCTTTCATGCTCTGGTCTGGAGTTTTTCAAATAACTAACACTATTTTTTGAGAAATCAAAAGCAAAATTTTTTTCCCCTCTGTTTTTTAAAAGTAACAGGGTGATGACAGAAAAACTTCCCCTTGGCTCTCAACTGGGAGTTATAAATACCCAAAAGCTAAATCCTAGTCTGGGTTGGTTTTTTTTTTATTTTATTTTATTTCTCCAAGATCTCTTTTCTGGAGATGTGTTTGAGCCTTAGATCTCTTGCTTGCATTGCTACAGAACTGATGAAAGTCTGAGATCTCAATCAAAGGCTTAACAAAACAATAATCCTCTATTGCCCTAATTCTTCTCTGAAACATCTCTCTCTGACAAGAACAGTCCTTAAGCTTTTACATCTTTTTCTGCTTAAAATTACTTTCCTAATTAGAAGGAATTGTTTCCTTACCAAGTCTTTGTGCTTGAAGAACAGTGTATTTATGGGAAAGCATCTCTCAGGCTCTTTAGTTCTCTGCCCTCAAATACTGTGGCAGTGATGACTGTCATCATCAACTCTACGTCCCCCCCAAACGCCAACTTCCTTTTTAAACAAACAGAATCCAGTAACATTCTTCACAATCAGCCCAATTTCATTTGAAGCAAAAATCAGAAATAGCAGGAATAATCATGAATCACACAGATTTGATGCTTAGTGTAATCACTCTCAAGCACAACATTATAATTTAAAATTAATTCTCTTTCCTGGATATATTTACTTTCTATACTTCCATGCTAATCCTGATGGAATTTTTAGACACCGTATTTAACAGGAATTAGAATCAGAATGTGTGAATGCAGTGTAGGTAGAATTAGTTGAATATTAGACATTAAGTAGGGAATGAAAAACAGATTTCCATACCAGAGGATTTGTTTAAAATTTTTTCCCACTCAGCAGCTGCTCATCCTTACAGGTGATAGAGGCCCCCTTTCTAGAAAGTACTTGTGCAGAAACAGAATCAGTAGCTTCACATATGTGAGTGATTCTGCCTACCTAAGTTGGACATGAGTTCAGATGCCATCCTGACTAGGCTTCAGTCCTAATAAATATACCTGCCAGCAAATTTTAGTGTGCTAACTGCTGCCATGGACTATGGTAATGGAAAAAGTTCCTGACAAGCTGCAAAAAGATTTGGGAAGGTCAAGAAGAACCTATTAAAGCAGTTGAATTTGAGTCCAACTGGATACAAAATAATTCAAAATGAATGACATGACTTTATTAACTAGTGTGGTTTGGAAGAGCACTGGAATGAAATTTGTTAGTGCCTCTACAAGGAAGTATGCAATATGATGTGATGATGGCCAAGGCTTGTGTGACTGTGGTTGTTACACCACCTAGCCAGTAGGCATGACTGCACCTGATTTGGCACTCTTCAGAAGTGGACAGAAATAGCTGTTCAGACAGCTGAATGTCTCTTCCTATGCCTGTGAATGCCATTGTTTAAATCTGAGAGGAGTGGTTGAAGCTGGATCTCTTGCATCTGCCAGTAACCCAGCTTAGAGAGGCCACCACAGTTTCATGACAATGTCTTAAGTTTATCTCCCCTGGATATGGATGTCTGGGAGTGGACCATTTTTTCTTCATTCAAATTCACATCTCAGTAAGGATACTGCAATCACAGAAAAAGCCCATAAGTTGGGAGTGATTAAAAACAATTTGGAGACTTTCATATGACACATTCGTGAAAAATCATGCCACTGAGCTGAGACTGTAACTAACTAAGATAATGAGGTTACATAAAGCAATGAATATCACTACAAACATTTTTAGTGCTGTCCTATTGAATAAGAAGATGGCATACCATAAAAAAATAATAAAACAGGGGTTTACAAAATATCTCTTTCTCTCATCTAGGTAACCAAATGCAACAGGTTATTAATCAATCTAATGACTAAATAGTTAAATGAATTACAATATCTTCTTACTATATTCACTAGGCCAAATAACTTTCTTTTCCAGACAAATACTTGATTATTAGTTGGTGATAGAAAGAAAGTTTCTGCATACTTTGGGCATACATCATATATTCAATTTAAAGACAGACAAATGTTCTGGGAAATAATGTTTTTATTCTGAGGGTACTTTCCTACTTCTAACAGTGAATTACTCCTAAGATTGTCTCTGAAAATCCTTGAATGCATGGATTTATACCCTCAAACTCAAGAGGTTTTTTACTATGGCAGGTGCTACTTACACCCTCCTTTTGACATAAGAAAATGAACATAGAATGGATTGGTTTTGTTTCCTTTGTTATTGGTCACAGTTCTATGAGGGAGTTATATTTCTGACTGAGGTCTGAGATATATATCATTAATGAATACAGGTGTCTATGCTTTAACATGGTCTTCTAAATGAAGGGTCACCCTAGCAGCTAGAATAGCTTCACACATATGCCTTTGGAACATAAGAGAAAGCAGAGGAAGGATTCATCTTTCTCATAGTCTGAGTATGCTAGGGGCCAGAAGCTAGCAGATTGAGAAAAGAAACTTGTGCATCTGGACTACCAATAGGATCACAACAGAGAAGTGCCGAACTGACTTGAAAACTAACAAAATCTGTGAAACAGATCTGATCTTTTGAAAAGCCAGTGCAGACCTGCAGAAATGACAGAGCAGAGAGGCCATGCTGAAAACTCCAAGTGCAAACTGACTACATCATCAGCAGTCATGGCAATGGGAAAACTTTCTGGATTGACAATAAATAAGCCGATCGGGCAAAATAAACTCAGCTGCTTCACAGGTCCACATGCAAACTTGGAGGAAGCTGAAATGCACAGCAGAGACAGCTGGCTGTTCCTGAGGGTGGGCCAGCTGCCAGGCAGCTGTGACAGGGGGAGCCAGACTCAGTAGCCACCCCTTGATGACCTGGGCTACCCTGGGATTGACTGATATTCTTTATTGGGAAGGTAGAGGTTGAATATACTTTGTGCAAATAGCCATAGATTTTGTTAATCATTATTTAAATATATCTATACAGCCAGTGTCCCACAGTCTGTTGTTTGTATTCCAAAATAATCAAGAGCAGAAGAACCTCTCAGTAAGAGCACAAGAAAAGGTTTAACTAATTTTTTCCCCCAGAGGGAAGCTGGAAATGAAACTCTAAGCAAGAGCTTTGAGAGGTGGTTATCTTGCCAAAAAGAATCATAGATATTGACACTGATCCTCTTTTCTGCCAATTTAGAAATTTTGGTTTTGAGCTTCTGCTGTGATGATTTTTTTTTAAAAAAAAAATTCTAATGTGATTGACTGTTTATTTTCTAAACGTTTAATGCCTCCACTAATACTCTAGCTTCACATATGGAAAAGTGCATGTCTGGATCTGGCGGGTCATACTTTAAGGACCCATTTCAAAGACAGGCTAACATTCTGATCACAAAAGAAGACTGTCAGAGCCACTGCATAAGCACAGGTCAGCACATTTGCAAAATGAGATATTTGTCTTTTTTCAAAGATTAGGGGTATCTCTTCAGTGAAGTGTTAGAAGACACGTAACTGCAAACACTGCCAGCTGCCCCTGCTATTGCAACAAAACTAAACAAATATTTTCATTGTACTTAGACAAAGAAACATCACTGACACACACACACCCACACCATTCTCTTGTTTTGTTACAGGGTGTTATAAAACAGGAGAGCACAAAATATATATTAGGGTGCCATCTCTCCTAACATTCCTGGATTTCAGAAAGGAAAAGATGAGTGTTTCCACATATATTGTTTTTTCACTGTAGTGAAAAGAATGAAAATAATTTTCAGTATACAGAGTGTCTGCACCTGGGGCCTAAATGAAGGGAATGAGGTAAATAGTTCCAAGTAATTAATGTAAATGGCTCAGAGGGGCCACAGAAGGAAAGGGGAGTTTCTCTAGTTTAAATGTTTGCATTCATGCTTTGCCTAAAGCAAAACAAGCTATCTGTCTTCTGGTTTGCATTTTCCCAAAGAAAGCTTCCATTTGTCTTATTGTCATTCCAACATGTGCATCATTTACAGCTTTCACTGCTTGAAATATGCAAGTACTGTACAATGCAAGATTTCTTCTCTGAGCTTTTAAGATTTTCTAGAATTGTAGAGTGGGTTTTAAAAAGTGAACCACTAAGGGCAGATCCAGTTTAGAATGTGTTGGGTGATTTTTGTAAATGGCTACAGGTCAGAGGCTTTGGTACTGTGGTTTTGCTGTGCAGTGGAATCTCCACCCCAGAATGAAGTGCATTGCCTCTTTTCACACTTGCGGGAAGAGGGTCCACCACAGAAATTACCAAAGCTGATAGGCTACATGCAGATTGGCCATTATTAAAGACTGAAGAAAGGGTGATGGGTCTTGAGTTCCATCGGTTTCTGACATTCTGATCCTTTAATGTGAGCTGTAGAGATGTGAAAATCTCCAAAATACATTTCTGAGCTCTCTCCTAGAGTTAGAAATTTATGCCAACCTTTTCTTACAAAGCAAGGGAGTAAAAGTATTATCTGTTTTTCTAATAGCTCAGGGAATAGAGGATTAGTGATCAGAGGAAGTCTCTGTTCAAGTCTTAACACTTACAGAGGTTATTAAATTTGCATTTCTCCCATTTTTAGAACCTCAGTACAAAGGATGTGTAGGTGAGACACTTCTAGTTTCTCCTATGGAAGTGAAAACACTGCCCACCAGAAATACTGTGATAAAAAGAAAATTAAGTGTGACTATTTATCTTAGTGTACTCATCAAGGTTGGTTGTTCAAATTACTATGAGATATGAGATAAACTCCTTGTCTTCAGCCTATCATTGTGTTCCCCTGTTACATGACTCATATCAGAAATATTTTCCATCCTTAGACTGCAGGCATTATCATTTCTTCTATTGAAGAGAATTGCCTGATGTGTGGGGATAGTTAATTTTGCCAGCTCTCACAAAGACAGAATTTCATTTGACTATTTGCATGGCAAGCCTGCAGTCACAGTCCTAGCTAACATAAAGTCCCCTTTGTATGATACAGTGTACAAACATGCTAAGGGACATGCCCTAACTTGCAAGTTGATAGAGTGATGAATTTGATGTGGAAACTGGAGATGAACAGGCCAGTAGAGCTGTTGCAAAAGCATGGCAAAGAGTCACAGCCTTTGTGACACCCTCATATATAATAAATATCTTCTGTAGACCTGGTCTGAAATAGGGTTAATTTTATATGACGTCTGGATCTCAAATGAGTGACCACTGGTGAAAGTCCTATTATCTGAATTCATGTTTAAGAGTACCTTCTCAGGGTAAGTATACAAATTCAGTATAAGAAGCAGAGTAATTGTTAGAAAAAGTTTAGACTGGGAAAACTGTGCTTCTGCAGTGTATGTTTCATCCCCTCCCAGCAAAACAACCTAGTCAAGAGAAAGTGTCGTTTTGCTGTTGCAAATGTATAGGCTTTTTCTGACACAGTCATGTCAGTCTAAGATCACACCTCAACACATCCAGGACTAACAAAGGAGTGCTGACAGAAGCCTATAGCCTAGTCGTGGTCTCATAGGAAAGGTCCTGACCTCAGAAACGTTAACTCTCCTCACACTGCTCTGAAACAGCTGTATTGCAGTTCCGATTATTAAAATAAAATTCTTACCTGTCTGAGGTTTATAGACTCTACCCTCTCTAGAAAGAGGTAACATTTCTCAAGCATACAGAATCAACTCAATTATTTCTCATCTGTACTGATGGGAACACAGTTTTATATTTAAAAAGACATATACTGTATATTTGAGGGAAAAACATAGCAGGACTAATTTGATTTAGTCCATTGTATCTAGGATTTTTTCCCCCTGCTAATTCGGTTAGAGAAGTATAAAAGAACAGATAGCTTGGGAGTATGGCAGAGCAATCTGCCAAACTACAGGCAAAGGAAAGTAAAATAAAGTTAAATCCTTCTCAACAGAATTCCAGATAGCACAATGTGGGAGCATCAATTTCATGTAACTAAAGAATTTTTGTGAATAGTTAAATTACTTCTTTGGAACAATAAGCTGTTATCCAACTTTGAATGGCCTTGCAACTAAAAATACACTCTATTTAGTATTTCTTACAACTTGTTTTAGACAGCATCAATAGTTTTCTCAGAAGATACTATCACTGTTTGGCAGAAACATACTTGCAAAAATAAACTAAATCCAGAAAAGTTTCCAGGGATGAATTTGGACACAAATGTGCATAGTGGCTCTTGCCCATATCCAAAACAAAACACACTAGCTGTACAACAACTTTCTTTGCTAAATATAAACATCCTAACATTGATAAGCTTTACAGGAAGAGAAACTGATTGCCATATATTACTACCATCACCAGTATTTTAAGAGCACCCTCTACAGTCACAAAACACTAACCAGGAAAAGTTGATTCTACCTAAAGAAAACAATATTAACTGAAAAGTGGAGTATTAGTTCAGTTTATCAGTACAGTTTTAAATCTGTATGAACATCTCTCTGTGTGTGCTTTAAACCCCAGTAAAGATGAGCAGGCTTCGCATGAGTGGGAAACATAGAACCTACTTCATCACTGAAGCCTCCATATTTGAGAATTTAAAATACCTTAAGTATTCTGCACTGGCTCATCATTAGGCTGTAAACTTCTCTTAAGACAATGGATGGTTGTGGGATCTGAAATGGAAACCTGTACAAGGCAGTGTTTGTTGTTTTCAAAAGCAAGCAAGGAATAAACCATGGCAAAGGCCAGGATGAACTAGTTCCCCTCAGTTTGTGTCATTTGTGTGTTCGCTCATGGTTTTAGTTCTCAGAATACTTTTTGTAAGAGTTGTGCAAAAAAAGTACTTAGCTCACAAATGGAACTGAAAAACGTTAAAAATCTCCATGAAATGCTTATTATATGCATGTACATTCTACTGTACAAACACATCTTGCTTGATTTGGGGTTTTGGTTAGCAGTTCCCAAAAAACACACGACAATTCCCTCCTGGAACTTCAAAGCAAGGAGAGACAGGGTAGAGTGTGCCTCTGCAATCTTCATACACTAATTCTTTTCAGCAACCTCTCAATTTCATGCAGTCCATTCTACTGGCTCCTGACACGGTAAATCTGACGCTATGGTAATATAATTTTCTGTTATTGCGGTGTAACTTTTTTTAATAGTTAAAAGTCTGTCTTCTGTTGTGCTTTTTTTTTTTTTTTTAAATATGTACTGGACTTTTTTTTTCAGTTAGGAGAGAGTTGATTTTATTCTGCTATGGTTTCCACCCTTCCAAATGAGTAAAAAAAGTTGCATGTGTTTGCTACCTTTCTTTTTTTTTTTTCTCCTTGAAAAAGAAAAAGCAAAGGATTTCCATATCACCCATTCATTTTCCCACGCTTTTCCCTGCTTCTGTTTCCAAGTGGTATGTTCAGCCTTGAATATTTTTCCATGTTCAATTTTGAATGACTGTTTATGTCATATTGAAGCGAGTAGGACTAAAGAAGGCCTTTTAAGTTAAGGACATGCTTAAGCAGTTTTCTGCATCAGTCCTGACAAAACAAACCTATAAAGGTTGGAAATTCCAGTCCTCTAAAACCTATCTTCCTTAACCTGACATTCTGGGTCTTGCCTAGATTTGCAAAGTTACAGGTATTTTCTTAAGTCTTCAATGCATCAGTAGTTAAGATATTGGAGGTGAATCAGGAGTGATGCTTCACCTTTAAAGCAGAAGGATCAGTATCTAAGTTGATCCTTAATGTTTCTTATCTGGGATGTCACTGAAACGTTTATCGCTCTTCTAAAATATCGCTTCACAAAGCTATTTCAATTTTATAACCTCATTTGATTAAGAAAAGTGGCCAGAGATAAAAACAATCTTCAGAATATTAAAGATAGTCTTTATTTCCTGGTCTTTCTTTTCAAGCTGCTCAGGTGCAAGTTCGTCAAAGGGTCAGAGCGGTTAAAATCACTGGAGACACCAGGTGGTGCTATTGCACAGCAGCAGAAAAGCACCGCCAACGTACCGGAATTCCGCTGGGATAAAGGTTTTGGATCAGATATTGCTTTAGGCTTCCCTAGGCTTGGAAATGTTTCCTTATCTTTGCCCAAAAGGGGGTGTGTGTGTGAAGCAATAATTAACATATTCATGCATACCTACAGGGGAAAAAAGTCAGGTTTTACATGGGATAGTGATGATTTTATCTCTGTTCCAAAAGCTACCTGGTTCTGAACTCAAGAATAAATTTAACATTTCATGTCTCTTGAAATAATTTTAATTCAGTGGGAATTAGGAGCCTAAATTCTTTACTGGATATTGGCCTTAGTTCTCACCAGGGACACACACACATTTCTAAGAAAACTGAATATAAGATGCAGTGTCTGCGAATCTTCATGTGACTAAAAGGATGAGTTAACAGATACGCTAAACTGAACAAAACCTTGTCCTGCTATATTTTTAGTCAACAGTACATTTTAAAACATGAAAATATTATTTTTGTTCTTCTGTTCTGTCTTCCTTAGCACACTATATGTGTGTTAAATTGCCTGCTTACCCCAAACCAAGATAATCTTTGATCTACATTGTAAACAAAAGGAGGCTACTTAAAGGTAAAACAAGATTTGAAATTAATATTTCTGAGAGAGACAGAACATATTCTGTCTCCAGGATGCAATTTCTGGATGCCAAGCTTAAGGATTCAGACCTTAATTTTGCAAATATTTATGCTAGGTTAAACTTTAAATACATCAAAAATGCTTACATTTGCTTAACCTCACACGTATGCACCTTATTTCAGCACGACAGATGGAATTGTTAAATTACTCAGAAAGCTCCTGCATTATCTTGCCATGATATATGTTTTTGGTTTCAGCATAGCACATTCTGTATTCTTTTTTTGTGATTAAATCTTTTGTCTGTTTTTTTTTTTTGTTTTAGATTGTACAGCATTTTTTGGTATCTGCATGGAGTGCTACATTCCTAGTACAAGGTCCTAATACTAAGGCTGTTGTTATAAAATAGATAAGAGCAATAGTTCTTAAGAGCTCCATGCATAAAGAGCATAGGAATCTTTAATATAAGCATGGGAAAGCATAATTTACTACTTTGCTGTTTCTGCGATAATCAATGTTTACGTTTGCAATGACTGAAACAATGCACTCTTTTAAGCTTCCTTCAAATAAATATATTGGAAATGCCAACAAATTACTAACTTTATGTATTTGTGCAAAACAGAGACTCAGTCTATGCTACTCCCAAAAAATCTAGTCTGTTCCTGCAGTGCAGGCACAGCTAAACCCCAGCAGGCTGGACTTGACCAAGAGGAGCTACATAGAGCACCACAGAGCAGATAGCAAAATGGTTTCTGGATCTTTAATGTACATGCACTTGGTAGTACCTAGGATTTCTGCAGGCTCTTCTTGGAAAAACTTCTTTTGTCATTGCTAGGATTATTTGAATAAAGCTATTCAAGGGAGCAAGACTGTCATTAAGGTGAAGGAAGAAATGTGAATGTAGCCAGAAGTTGTCCAAGGAGAAGAATGGGAGGTCAGAAAGTCCTGTGGTGGCTAGATACAGAACAGTGTCCAAAATCTTCAACTAAAGTTCCTATCAGTACTAATTATTCACTTAATTACTGGACTACATATTATTTGATAAATGAATACTGAAACTATCATATTATGTGTGATCAAACTTTGTGTTGTATTTTCCCCTCAACAGCTTTTGAAGTCAATAGTACCTTCTCTTCATCTCACCTTGCAACTTTGAAATCTCACTCTTGATTTCTATGTACGTAAGTAAGATTAATAAATGTACAGTCTTATATTTAGTAGGAAGAGTATTTGTGAACTTGAGCTAACTAAAATGAAATTAAATTATATAGAAGACAAGTTATAGTTTAAATCTTCAGCTCGTAACTTATCATTTTGTACATTTCATTTACTGCATCTTATTCTCCTGCAATGTAAACATGTTCCTAAATAGCTACCCTAATGGCTGGGATTATTCAGACTTTTTTTAGAATATTGTTATACAACTCTCCACATTGCGCGCTTGGGTTAGAGACAGAGTGAACCCAGTGCTCTGGGTTGTATCAGCAGTACCCTGTGTGTTTGACAGCTCTGTATGGGAGAACAGAGAAATGAGAGAACAAGAGATGACAAATGTAAAAGACTGGGGCTACCCCCAGAAAGAAAAAGGGGAGGAGGGAGCAAAGCAAGTGAGAAAGAAGAGGAGAAAGACCACGGTGAAAAGACGGGAAAAAAATCAGAAAGGTGGAAAATAAAAGGCCCGCCTTTCTGGTTAGTTGTCTTTCAAGGAAAAAAGAGAGGTCATAAATTAAAAAGCATCTGGTAAGAGTGTAAAATTAAATTCCTTCAAATAACCTAAATCCTCCTCTAAAAGTAAATTTACACCACAATAAATTTGACATTTAAAATAGAACTGTTCCTTGTGTTCTATGATAGCCAAAGTGTTCTGATTTTTATAAAACGGTATTTTCTCATGCTCTTATAACTCAAAAGTTCTTTGTTGTTTGTTTAAATGGTTGAGATACAATTTGAGAAAACAACAAATCAGTGTAAATAATGGTAGACTAGAAAGAAGAACTGAATCTGCAAGACTGGTTTCTTGAAATAAGAAATAGATAAAAATGTCTATTCAACACCTTACTGAATACAATAATAACAGATAATTTTGTTACTTCTTAAGTAACAGACATCTAGTATTTTATAATAATTTGAGGAAATTTGCTATATATATTGCAAAAGATGAGTCAGAAGCAGTGTTGCAGAGTAATTATATACTGTGAGAAAGACTTTTATTTTTTTTTTTCTTTCCACTGTGATTATTGGATCAGATCCTTTCCTGCAAGGAAACCAGGGGTCTGTAATAAAGTGTCAAAATTCAGTTCAGTGTGTAGTTGAACAGAAAGAGACAGATGCATCTTGCTAGGAGCCAAGCATATAGCACTAATAACCCAAACTTTCAATCCAGTCTGACTCAATGCAAAAGGAGAGCTGAATTTTAGGGAATGCTGCTCAGTACCCGGGGTGTGCTGGTGTAGCTAGCAGCTGGAATTAATCTACAGCACAAGCTGCTAGAGCATTACTGTTTGTTTTTGCTTTAGCTGCATACTCCATTTTGTATTGTATTTCACAACTGCCTGATAATACACTGCCTGGTCAGAGAGGCATTAATCAGTGTCGAGCCAGTTTTGTAAACAAGGACCAAAGCCTTCGTTTAAAGGAGAGGAAAAGAAAGTGGATGAGGGGTGGGAAAGGAAATGGTAGCCTGCACTGAGATGATATTCTGTGTATGACCTAACGCTGCCTTCGGTGCAATTTTAGCATATTGCTGTGTTTGCATACACTCTTTCAAAAAATTCTTACCTCACTGGACCTTGTATTCTTGCAGGATTGCTGCTGGACTACAGCTCTTAGTGAACAAAGTCTTAATGTTTGTAGCATTATTTATACCAAGTACTTCTAAAACTCATGTTCAGAATATGCCAAAAATCTCTAAGAAACTGACAAAATGTTTGACTTAAACTACAGTTTTAATGAAAACTTAAAGGGTTTAAATTAAGCTTTCCTCAAAGGCTTATAGAATGTAGAATAGAACTTGGAGTTAAAATCTAGTCAAAGCTCTCCTCTTCAGTATGGGATGCTCATAGCCAATATAAGAGTTTTAGCAATTGTGCTGGTCTACCTTTTTCCCTCTGTTTATTTTCCGCCCCCTGTAATATGAAAAATACAATAAAATAAAAAGAAAAAAAAAAAGAAAAATGGCTTGGCCTAATTATCATATGAAATATTTTTTCTGAAACTCAATACAGAACAAGAGAACAGTTTGCTAAGCAGTTTAATGCTAAGCACATCAGATAGCAATTGAGCTGTCTTCTGAGCTGTTACGTGATAGGTAATAATCATGAAAAAAATTAATTATGGACTATATAATAATTCCTAGTAGTCGTCATAGCCTGGTTGTTTTAGCAAGAAATGGGTATTTCACAGGTTTTTTTCTGGTTTGCTTCTAAATGAATGGAAATGTATTATTGTATAACGTCATTGATTAACACCTGTTTTAATTAACCTCTAACAATAACCTGAAAATTATAGGTGTATACACCTCTTTAATGAAGCATTTTGGTTTTTATTGATTTCAATTCCTACACACGTTACTAAACTACAATATGAGGCTGAACAAACTGTCAGCGTATTTCTTCACACTTTAATTGTAATAAAATACAGCCCTGTACATGTGTCTGAGTTCAGATGAAAACTTTGCCTCATAGCTCATGTAACCCTGAGGACAAAAAAAAAAAAAAAAAGTTTAATTACTTTGTTTCTTTTCCATGCCTTGTTTCTCAGTTTTACCAGTTAGAGGGGGTGGGCAGTAAACTTCACTTGCTTTCTGAATATTATAGTGCAAGGAGCTAAGCAAACTAATACATCTTTAACTTAAACAGCTCCAAGATTAGTCATGCCCTCTGGTTATATGAAAAAAATATATGAAAAGCAAATGTTAAATGGTAAAATATGTAAAAGATCGAGACAGCAACTCAACTTTGGCTGCTCTGTCTCATGAGCATTTTCCTGACAAGTCAACTAAATGCCAAGGGCAGAAAAATCCATACATCTCTGACTTAGCTTTCAACAACCATTTTGAGGGAGAATTAATTTAGTATGTTATGCAGAGGTGCGTTTTTCCACAACAGAAGACTTATAGCCCCTGCCACACCTAATACTTCCATACTCTCAGCAAAAGAAAACATTGTCAGATGTCTGCAAACACCTCAGTAGCTGCCTCTGTAGAACTGTTTATAGTTTGTTCAATTCCCAGTTTACAGTTCTTTCTACTTATTAACCAGCAGTATACTGTTTTATCACAAGCTATTGCTGTCAGTTGTTCCTTTTCTGTCTCCCGGTTTTGCTTTTGACTGTTTCTTGCAGCTGTAAATAGATCCTTATGGAACACTGATTTGGAATACTACTGAAATACGTGTGTTTTTAAAATTCTGAGTGCACCTCATTTTCCCATGTATCACAGATTCATGTGAACTTTAACTTCTTTTTCCCAGCATAGAACCTAAAACTAGGTACAGCGCCCCAGAAGTGTCAATATTGATGCTGTATTGGGACCAGTTACTTTTCTGATTGAACCTCTTCTGTTTATACACCCTAATTAAGACAGGGACATTCTCTACAGAAAATCCATACAATTATATACTATACAATCCCATACACTACTGTTTGCTAACTTGGCTTGTTTTGTCAGATGTGTAAGTAGCAGAGCAGCTCTGACAGAAATTTGAGCAGTGAGCTCCAGCACAGCTGGATGTGAAAAGAGGATGTGTGCCTATACATATTCCTGTAGAATGACCCTAAGTGGCTTTCATGCATATATACTGGGTGGGGTTTTTTCCCTCATGTTCACTGAATTTCTCGGTTCTAGACATGGACCTACAATATTTTGTTGTGCTCTTTCTCTCCTCTAACCTTTCTTCTTGACAGTGCTGTGTGATTTAAGGGGTTCAAATCTTGAGAAAAAAATTCTGAGGGCAGAAGAAGTTATCTGAGGCCCAACTCTTGTGAGATGCTTATAGGCACTGTATTCTTTTGTGTGACACTTGTAAACCACAAACCCTTAGCACCTAGATTTCCCTTGCACACGGGCCTGGGGAGAGAGGCACGCTGGCAGCACTTCAGCTCTCACTGTAGATGTAGAATATTCTGGAAACCTGCGGACACCTTGTGATATTTCCAGTTTAGCTGAAGACATTGTGGAAATCACCCCAAACGCTTCAGGCCGCCTGGGCGCGCCCAGGGGCGCTGCCGCCGATGCCCCCCGGGCAGTACGGGCACGCTGCCCCGGTGGCTCCAGCCTGCGTGCTGCGGACCAGCGCCTCACTCCTTCCCCCTTACCTCCGCCACGCGTTCCGAGCAGCCCGGCCCTGCCCGCCCGAGCGCTGCCTCAGCTCGTCCCGCCGCCGGGAGCCGCGCCAGCCGCCCCCGCACGCTGGGAAGCCAGCGCCAAGCCGAGCGCCCAGCGGCCTCCCGCTGACAGGACCCGGGCTCGGGGCCGGGCTGCCTCACGGCATTGTTCTGGCCGCCCCCGGTCGTCCCGGCACCGCTCGCCACAGCCCGCAGCGGAGGAGCGGGGTGCTTTTCCCCTCTGCGTGCGGTTTATGGGTGTCTGTCACGGGGGGGGGGGGGGGGGGGGGGGGGGAACCAGCCTGAGGAGGCGCCGCGCGCCCCCTCAAAGAGCCCAACCGGCGCGGGCGGACGGGCGGGAAAACGCCGCGCGCGCGCGAGGAAGCCCCTCGCTCACCTGAGGGAGCGCCCCCCGCCTGGCTCCTCCCCGGCAGGGCCCGGGCGCGGCCCCGGTCCCGGCGGCTGTGGCACCCCCTCCCCCGCTGGAGGGGGCGGGCAGTCCGCGCTCGGCTCCGGCGGCGAGCGCGGCTGGCGGGGCGGCGGCGAGAGCGGCACGAAGTTGACGGGGATCCCCCTCTGAGGGCGAGGCGGCTTGGGACGGGTGAGGAGAGCGGCGGCGGCCGGTTGTGCCGGGAGGTCTGGGAGCTGAGGTGGGGGCGGGCGCTCGTCGCCCGCTTCTTCCCGCCGAGATGGCCGGGGCCGGCCGGACAGGGCTGGGTCGCGACGTGACCGGAGCGCGGTGGGCACAGGGGACGTCGCCGTGTGGCGCCTCAGGGGCTGCCGCCCGCGGCGGGGCGCCGTGGCTGGGGGGGTGGCTCCCCTCGCTGAGGCGCCCTGGGTCGCTGGCTTCACTCCTCCATCTCGCCCCGTTAAACACGCGCCTTTCCAAAGACCAAGGACGTGGGGTTCTGCCAGGCGTGAGGGGAGAACAACGCGGCTCTCCCTGCCCGACCAGCTAGCTGGGAACGCGCGGAGTCTGGCGGAGCGCCGGCCGTGCCGGGACAGGCCTTCCCCCGCAGCGCTCCTCGGGGCTGCGCTGGCGAGCGGCGGCTGTGCCGCCCCCGGGGCGGGCGTGCTGAACGGCGGAGCGGGGAGGGAGTTGCCCGGAAAAGAGTCTCCGGTGAGACTTCAGGATTTCTTAGTCTTTTCTGGGGGCTCTTTTCCCCTGGTGCGTGTACCGGCCGCCCCGGAGCCGCGGTTGCGGTGCCTCAGCCCGGGGTGCTGCTGCCGGCCTTCGGTTTCAGGTGAACTCGCACCGTCCGGGGCGGAGGGGCCCCCCCGCGGGCCGGGAGCCCCCCGCGGGTCGCCGAGACCGCGGTGTGTCGGGGGCGCCGCCGCCTGCCCGCACGCATTCCTCCAGGGATTCCTGGCATTCCTGAGCTGAGGGCGCTCAGACTTCATCTCCCTTTTATTCCACGAATTAGCGTACTTTTGCGAAAGGGTGTGTCCACATTGTGTGTGTTCTTCTTCATGGGAAAATAATGGCAGTTCAGCCATTTATTCTTCTTCCCAATTAACTTGGCATCTGATATAATTTATATCCCTCCCATATGATGACAACTTTATGGGGAGATCAGTGCTGTGATAAAACTTTTGTGGTGAGTTTGGATTAGCATCTGCAGTTGACATAAGAATAGTTGTTATGGCTTTTATCTTTCTCCTGTTTTTCTCTTTAAGCATGTAAGTGGTTTTAAAATATCACTGCAGCTCAGTTTGAAAAATTGTCGAAGTAGAAATAGCGGAAACCCATCCTTGAAAGTTGCTTTATTTATCTGAGCATGTACACTGTGTTTAACTTGTGCGCAGTCATATAAAATGCTTCGTGTAGATGAATCAGAAACCCCTTAGGATGTAATGATTTGTGATATACCCATATTAATTTGATAGATTCAGTGTCTGATGCTTATTCTGACAACTGTCTGTCACATGTCTCATAGTTAAGGCTGTTTTTATAGAGATGGTTTTATCAGAACTTTGAAACGTTTATAAAAACATAATTAAAATGGCAAAACCAAACCACTGATTACTTCTTAAAAGTGCTTTGTAAGAACTTGTTTGACTAGCAGTTATATTTTCTAGAAATGCCATGGTTATTGAATTGTCTCATTTTTTTTCCTCATGTTAGGCTGAGAATAAACGTGCTTGTGCTCACAGTGTGTACCAAGCCAGATGTGGTTACTGCTGACTAATGTAAAAGTATACCGAGTTGCTATAAGCTTTTTTTTTTTTTTTTTTTTTTTTAAATAGAGTGTTAGTTTGAACTCAGGTCTCTGCTTTTGGGAAAAGATTATAAATGGAAATGAAAACTTTTCATACAGTATTGGAATGTACCATTAGTAGTGTAGTAAGCAGCATGTTTTACAAAGGAGTTGAAGTTTGTTGTATTAGGAAAGGCAGTTATACTGCTTTTTATTGTATGGTATTCTTCTTGAGACATAGCTATACTTCGTAAAACAGAAAACTCCAAATTAGGAAGCAATACTTCTAACTTTTATTAAAAATTTTCTTAGAATATCATTCACATAAGAGAAGATTTTTATTATATTTTTTCAGTTTAATGTTCAGATATAGTTTAAAAAAAATGATATGAGATGATTAAAATGCAGTGCTTCAAATGATGTGTCTTATAAAGGGACTGATATTTTTACATTTTACAGTTTAGAGGTATTTTTGAAATGTATTAATCGTTGGAGAAGAATTCCTAGTTGGTTTACATACACCTTGAATTGCAACTGACATTAACTGTTTCTAAATCCCACTTCAGTGCAAACACACACTAGAAAGGATTATTTTAGCAAATATCAGTAATGTTATGACAGTAATGAAAAAGGTGGGTTTACCTCTTTGATTACATATTCCAAAGAGCCTGTCTTCTCCACGGGTGTATCACACAACTGTTTTTATTCTCAGTATCTGACTTAGTTGTGTTTTGCTTTTGAATTTATTAAATGGGATGACTGCTTAGGCTGTCTGAATTACCTCTAAGCAAACCAGCTTATTTTAATTTCTGTTAATTGCATTACTAGATCTTACTGTCACTAGTGAAATTCTGAGAATGCACTTAGGTTCCCCTGACAGGGTATATATGGGGGACGTGGAATTTAATTCACTGCAAAAATGGTCTGTGGTATATCATGTGTAAGGAACTTTACCTCAGTAAAAGCATGACAAAGCTGAAAAAAAAGAATTTGTGACAGTTCCTTCTTCTAGTTTACCGTATGTAATAGGAAGTTGATCTTTCTGGGAGTATTGGTGAAACTGGTTTGTCTGGGCTCTGCAATGTCACCTGAAATGTGTAGTTGAAATGGCATGACCTCAAACTTGAATTTTTAAACCTCTTGTCATGGAGCAACGCAAGATTCAGCCTGGACCATAGTGGGCAGGTTACTATTTAAAAATAGCTACTTAAGTATTTTGAAGCCAAATAATTCTGCTGATGTCAGAAACTAAACAGAAGTAGACCTGCAAGTTTCATTCTGCAGCTGCTGTTTGACCATTTCTGCTTTTTGAAGTCACAGTCATAGTGATGACGATGTCATTGTTATCTGGCCTTTTTACTATGTTGATAACCTGAAAACCTGTGTATTAGTGTCAAGCGCATGAGCCTGATTATGCAAAACAATGTTCAGCCTATGGCAGTGCCTGCTTGTGTTAATAGAGGGGATCTAGCAAGAATCCAGTCAAAATCACTGATGCTAATAGATTTCTGAGAAATGGCAATGAACACTAAAATAATGGGCCATTTTTCCCACTTACTTCACCCTCTATGCAACTCTGAATGGCAGTAGAAACGATGGATCTACCTGCTGTCCATGTATTCAGATACAGCAGGCTTAAGGAGTTTTTCTTTTCTCTGTCTGCCTCATTTCTTCCTTTTTAGGGATAGGAGGAGGTTGTCTTCAACCTGATCAGTTCAGTGCTATGATTCAGAGCTGGGCTTTACAAAGAATACATCCTTACAATATAGGGATGAGTCTTGAATGTGTCTTCACTGTCATTCAGTGTTGTGTCTTGAATGGCCAGGATGAGGCAAAGATGTTTGAATTCCTCCTGTTTTGTTGCTAGGTCTCAACAAACTGCATACTGAGGAAGACTACTGACGATGCATCCTCAGCTTAGGTTTGGTGGTTTACAGGGTTTTTTAATAAGTCTTGAATGCTGTATTGGTAGGGTGTGCAAAAACTGAAGGAAAAATATTGATCTTGTTGTTTCTGTTCTTACTTGGCAAAAGAATGGAAGATCCTCCCACTGAGAATGCTGCCATCACCAGGTTATTGTGAGAGCTAAGGTGCTTCACGTGTTCATGGAGTGTTTATTCCAGGCATGTTTATCTGGAAATGTTAATACATTTCAGAAACTGCTTTGGCTTTGACTCTCTGAGTGGAGTTAAATCTGAATGGTGGTAATTTTCAGTATAGCCAAGCATGAAAATTTAGTGTTTAAATCTGAGAAATTAACGTGTTAGGAATGCATGTGGTACAGATTTAGTGGAATGGTAGTCATGGAATCACCACTGTTTGGGATTAGAGCTCAGTGTATTTGCTGTGACCTTGTACCATCTCTGCCAACAGAGCTGGCAGCCTCCTTGAAGGAGTTTATCCAAATGTAGGCTTATAGCCTTCTGTTTTGTGTGAAATAGAGTGGATGACAAAATCTATAGCCAAACATTTTAAGTACATAGTATAGTTTTTCCATAAATGCCTCTACATTTTTAGCCAAATTAATTGTTTTAAATTAAATTGATCCATCTTTTGTATTTCTGTGATGCATTAACCAGATTGACAATATGAAATTTAAAATGAATATTCTAGAATAAACTTTTCACATTCTACTTGTTTTGGGTAGAGAGAGAACAATAAGGAATTAAGGTGATTGCAGAGAATGTCTCAGAAAGCACTTTGACTTAAAAAAAAAAATCAAGGAGATTGGTAAGACTGGAAGATGCCTCAATTATTAACACAATAGCCCCTTTCTGTGAGGGTCCCTGGGCATTCTAGGGGTCATTACCATTCAGGTAGCTGACTCATCAGTCTGAGTACGACAAGGGTTTGACTCCAGGCATTTGCAGAAGTTCATAATTCTTTAGTTATATGTACATTGCACACACCATTTTAATGTAGCTAAAATGTCGATGTGGAAACTATATAAATACGCCATGAACAGGAGACTTGCTGGCTAGGCTGCCCATGCTTACGCATTCATATAGATATGTGCCTATGTATTTCTGTGTGTGTATATATAATCTTACAAGGCTTCTGCAAGTGTCTGTGGGAGTTTATGTAGCCTTTAGGAGTGTTTCAACCTGATTTTGATTTCTATTGAAAGACATCTCTATGAGCTGATGAAGTTTATTAGAGTGGAAGATTTATGTACATAAAAACACTCTCAAGTGAGTAATGATTTGTGATCTGTTTCAAGATAAGAAGTGGTGGGTAGAGTTTGAGCTTTTATACAGAGGTGGGGGAATGTTTTCAGGGATGTGAATCAAGCTCAGAATATTTTGTTAGGCCTTGTTGCAACTGGTAATGGGTTGGAGTAAGTCTTCATACAGTCATTTGCACACCATTAGCTGTTACATGCAGGGAGCAAATGTTCAGCAGTCACAGCTTTTATTTACAAGAACAATCGGCATGTAATGTTATGTTATAATTTCACAAACACTTCAAGCCTCATAAAGAAGCAGCCCTACCTCTCTTATTTCCCCCCAGTAATTATGCTATGCCAGTGTGAAGCTGAGAAGAGTGGTTGCTTGTGGGAGCTGGTTAAACCTGTCCTCCGTGAACAAGCGGAGTACACACCAGGCAGCTTTGGCTGCACAGGCTTTGTAAGCCCTTCTAAGTGGTGCATCTCCTGGTGGAGCAGACCAGCACACTGTGAAGCTCCTTTCCTCTGTGGAGTTAGTTATCTAGCTTGTCTCTTCTTTACTCAGCTTATGTCTCTCGGACTGAATGTGATGATATCATCTCGTCTCGTGGTGGCTGGGCTCAGGGCCTGCAGTTCTGACTGTGTGTTTAAATTTTAAAATGCATGGTTGAGTTGGTTGAAAGAAACTAGATGGGTGTGAAGCCAAGTGTTTGAAGAATACAAATGTAATTAAGACAAAGTTTAACAATAGAAAAATGGGAGCCATAACCAGCTTGAATACACAGGAGGCTGTGGCCTGATGTTGGCTGTGTACATATGACTCCTAAAGTCTGGTTTACGTGTAGATTTTGTACTTAAGTACTTGCAAACGCCATAGAGATTAACACTTTTCTGTGTGTCTTTATGCAGATGAGACCTGCGTCTTTGCGTGCAGGTGTACTCATAGCTCATCCTTAATTTTATTTAGGAATAAGCTATATTTATATAATCAAGATTATGCTGGTTGCATCTGTTGTGTTGCTGTAACTGTAATTTCTGTAGACAAGGTTATGTCCTTTTTTGGTGGGATTACTGAGAAGAAGGTCCAGTGTTATGTCACATCTAAAGCCAAGAAATAATTTTTGGAGTAGGGGAACCTGTTTAATTATTAATTTATTTTAGATAGTAGTATAAATAATTTTGTGTTCCTGAAGCACTGGCAAAACTGTTTAACAAAGATTGCCCTAACTCTCTTTCCATATTTTTGAGAAGGGACTCTTTATTTCAACAAACTTGAGGTTTTTGCCTGAGCCTCTAAAAATATGAACAGGATACTCGCTTGTATTTAAACAATAGTGATATCATTGGGATGTATTAAGATAATTTCCTTTGGAACAAAATACAAAGTTTCTAACACTGACAATTGGAGGAAAATGTAGTGAAACAATATAGACTCTCTTGTGGAGTGAGTGTAATTGTATCAGATGTTTGGACACAAACCAGCTATTGTATTTGAAATCACAAACTGCTTTTAGAATCTGTAAGTATCCTTTTGTCACTCAGCTGTTGTTTCTGTCAATACTTATCAGATATGAACATTTAGAATTTGATAAACTAGGAGAGAGTATATAAAATAAAATTTCCTCTTAGTGACTTTTATTACTTTTTTTAGTTTTAACCTTCTCCTTTGCAAGTTTGTAATAGAAACGAGGAAAAATTGAACGTGGTCAATACTTAACTCTCTTAAGATAAGTATAATGTTTTGCTGCTTGCTTGCTTTTTGTATTTGAAGTTTATAAATGTGAATTGTACTGCAGTGGTGTCAGGATACTTAAAGTGCAAGTAGATAACCTCAGCAGATTGGATTCTGTGTTAGTGGCAAAAAAGAGCTTGTACAAGTGTACATAAGCCTGTGTGGGAGTGAAACAGTATAGTAGTACAAGTACACTTCTTCAGGTATTTGTGCCTGCATAAAGCTTGTACCAAAGTAACTAGTAATAAACAAATGTAACCCATCTTCCTCCAGTGACTTAACTAGTATCGCAGTATACAGGACCTGGGACTAGTCAAGACAGGTGATGTGAATTAGTCTGTTGGAACTGTATTTCAGATACAGGTTGATTTCCTTTTTAGTATACTTTCAATATGTTTTTTGTCTCTGTTTCCCTTTTGTTTATGATTTGGGAGAATCTGGAAAATAATTACTTCAATAAAGAAAAAGAGGCTTTTTAATAACAATGTAAAACATATTGTAGTGTCAATCATTTAGAATATTGGAGAAGTTTGGGGTTTTCTTAATATTTTTATCATTAAAAAAACTTCAGTTTCCACTCAGTAAGCAAGATTAGTAGGTCATGCCATGTTTCCTCTGGGGATAAATCTTGTGAAATTATGACTATGTTAATTGATACACAGCAGGTTAAGAAAATTAAATATATGTCCTTGTCTTCAATCAAACTTTGACAATTTATGAGACCTGAGTATCTGCCAGAATGTCTTGTTGTTGCCTTACAGCTATTGAAGCAGATTTTCCTTTTGAAAAAAACTCCAAAAATAAAGCAACAAAACCTGCTAGTTGTCACACAACTCAAGCATTTGGCTGATCTGTCACATACTTTCATAGGATGAACAAGACGTATTACATTTAAGACACTGAGACATCCTCACACACAACATTTTTCAGTCAGAGGGAGTATGAACCAAGCTGTAAGCAAGCAAATGGTATTTTTTTTCTCTAACTGCTGTTGTTAGTTCTTTCTACCGACAGCCTTTATTAAATGCAGTTCTCTTCCTGTTGTTGAAAGGGTGGCTATTAATATTGTTTTATCAGCTGAGCATCTTAATAAGGTAGTTTAATATTTGGTGGACAGAACTGAAACTGAAATCCTCATCTCTAAAGCAGCAAATTCAAGACTCATCCACTTCGCTATACTGCGTTGCAGGAGAAATTAATAAAATCATGTGTGTAGTCCATGCGAACCTAAGCATGGCTGTTTGTTTCCACTAACAGCTATGGAAGAAAAGTGGTATTTGGAATTTTCATCTACAGGAAATTCTAGCATGCCATCCCTACGCTGCCATCTAAAATCTGAACAGAGAACGATATTTTTCGCAGAATAGAAATGAAAGTAATTGATTCAGAAACATTGAAGTACTCACTACAAAAATGTATTACAGTGATGGTGTGCTTCCTTCTGCCCCCAGACTTCTTTATGGGTTCCTGGCTGGACTTCCTTTTCCATTATGCACCCAAAGCCATATGACTATCATATTTAATCACAGCTTTGTCAAAGGAAAAAACCCAAACAAAAGCATGTTGCATTTATGGAAGGTGCAGACCTACATGGCTTGCTCATGTGGAGGCTGGAATTACTGCTTTCAACAGGAGGCTTAAGTGACCCACTTGCCATGTGGGTGTGGGGTCCTCCAGCATTTACTTCTCTATATGGGCACCATGCACACCTTGGATTGGCAATAGGTATGAATTTTATTGCAGGTAACAATGCAATGTGTGGTATGCCGTGCTGGGACCATAGTGGAATGCAGCAGGTCAAACCTTTGTCCTTCTCTCTTAGCACTGCACCAGTAAGTAATATAGGTGCATGCAGGGACTGTATCTAAGGTAGTGGAAGGGATCTAGTACTAGGTTTAGAAATAGCTTGTGCAGTTCATTATATGTAATGGTTTTGGAAGAACATAAATTGCTAGCTTACTTTTTTATGAAATATGTAAGATTAATTCTGTTATAATAGTAGGACAGCCCTATCTTGGAGGCTGAAGAGATACTTTGATTTGGTCTTTTGTTTGTGTGATACCAAGCATAAGTCTTTGTGGTGTGGCACTGGTATATGGCGTTCTGAATAATCATGCTATATAGCTTAGGTTCCCAGCAACTCATGGGTTTTTTCAAGCACAGAATTTTTCACAGTCGCTTTCATTCCAACAAGTACGAAGAAGAGGTGGGACATGAAGCTTTCAGACTGCTTTTAAAGGGAATGAGTATTTTAAAATTCAGTGGTCTGTTTTCCAGTTCTTCTTTTATAGACATTTTAGGTAGGTCTTTGATGACATCAGAAAAGCTGACCAATAATAAAATAAATCTCTCAGAGTAATTTCTTTTCCCCACTACTGCTTGCAGAGACCCTGCATATACCTGCATATAGTTAGGACATGATACATTTAGAAAATCTGTGTAGGCCTGTTGAAAGTTTTGTGTTTTGAGGGCTAGGCAGGGAGTGGCAGTTTAGACAGTACAGGGACAAGAAGAAACTGCTGTGGAAGTTTTACTGTGTTCTATAACTATCATAATTTTCTTTCTAGTAATTGTAAGGAGTGACTGACAGGTATGATACAAATATAATTTTATATAGACAAAAACCATGCTGGAAGTAGGGCAAAAAGTCTTAAATGGAGGTAGGGAATCTACTGGAAGGATAGCGGACTTGTTTCAGATCTTTCTGCTGTTGGATGTTGTCAATTTGCTCTTAAGTGATTTTCACTGTTCCTCTTTTACAGTTCCATTATCTGGAACTTTAAAATTTCACTTTTCTCCCTTCTGTTCTCCTGTAAGCAGTAGATCAAGTAAACTCAACTATCCCAGAGCTATCTTCCATATAGACTAAAAGGGACAGCGACCCAGGCCCATTTTTCCTTTTGCAGAAGCCTCGGATTGTAGGTAGGATTGGCAGTGATAAAGTTTCCCCTCATGTTTGTGAGATTGTGTTCCACCAAGTGTGAAAACTTCACAGTTTTGTTCTTTCCATGAATTATCCTGTCTGCTTCCTTTTCTTTTCCTTCCTCTTCTCTCCTAAAGTTATTTCCTGTCTTTTTTCCATAGCACTGTCATTTGTTATTGACCTAATACCCACTTTGTCTTCATGTGATATTGCTGGTATTTTCTGAATAGTCAGCTGCATAGAGAATCCATTATTTAGCTTGGAGAGCAAGGTCAATATTATGTAAAGCTGGAGGAAAAATTTTATAGTTCCTTCCTGGAATTTTGCTGTGCATGTGTAAAAATCTGGAGTAAACATCCATAATCTGTTACATCCCTCTTTTCAAAAAAGGCACTGATTAAATAATATAGGCAGTGCCTTTTTGTTTTTGGTAAGAAAATTTGGAAATCCATGGAACCAAATGTAATTCGATAATTTAGCTTTTAATAGCTTTACATTTTCAGAATTCTGAAAGTTCACTCCTCCAAAGAGAAGACAGTGTGGTATGCCCTAATCTTCCTTTAATGAAAAATCTTCAGCTGATTCAGTCTTAGGAGTTCCAGGATTATGATATTGGATACAAGGGAGTTCCTGTTTTTATATCATCAAGGGAGCCAGGAAGTGGTCTTAGTGCCATAGGAAAAGTGGAAATGTCAGATCTGTTTTATTTTTCCATATTCCTTCACTAGTTGTATGCAAAAGAAGCATACATGTAATGTGAGGCAATAGCAGTAAAGGATCTGTGGCTCTTCAAGGAGGCCAGGAAACATATCCACTGGTGGGACAGTGTCCCCTCGCTGCATGCCAGACAACATCTCTGCCTGTATTATATACCACATGAGCCCTGCCTGTCTGGCGCAGCTAGCTGGCTCACATGCTGGATGCAGAAAGTGTGAGGTACTTTATGGCAGATGTATTACAGGCATGCTTTGAAGGAGGATGTATGGGCAGGATAAAGGGCAAGCTTCATATACAGAGCATGGCATTTAACAGGATTGGGAAGGCTTGCCACCCCCACCCCTTTTTTTTTTTTTTTTTTTTTTTTTTTTTATAGATCTGTCCTGTACATTTGGCTAGAGAACTGAAATGGATGAGTGGACACAATTCCATGCCTTTGTGAAGCTGTAATGTTAGGAAGGCTGCAGAGCTGTTGAAGGGAACAGCCATGTCTGGCACAGGAGTATGTTTCTCAAAAGCACGCTTTTCTGCTCGTGTTGGCAGGGAGAGAAACTGGGGTTCCAAATTACAGGGGTTTTCTTTTTTTTGGTAGGCTGGTCTCACATAGCTCATGATACCTAGCTTTAAAATAGCTGTGAAAGGAAATGTTTTGGAGGCATTTTAAAAAAAAAACATGCTTTTGACCTGTTAAACCTTAAGTATTCCTCTCTTGTGGTTCTTTGTAAAGTATCATATCACCACCAAAGAACAAACTGCTACAGAAGAACATGCAGAGTATTGGATTTTCAGACATGGGAACCTCTGCTGACAAGTTCTCTTTATAAACAAAAATGTCATAGTTTCGATTTTTGGCAAAAATAAGTTGTTCAGAAAAATGAAACCACTTCTGAGTAATGATAAAACATGGGACTTTCATACCCACTGGAGGCCACTATTTAAAATGAGTATTTAAACACCTTTATGAAAGCTTATTTTAAAAAGAAATCCCCAAACTGAAAGGCCTGAACTGCTTTGCGTGCCAGTTTTGTTTATTCACAGAAGTTTTTAAAGTTTTCTGTCCCTGAAAATGTAGTTAAAACACAAATTCAGTTTGGAATTTTGTGATTGCTTTGAGCAGTCCAAGGCCACGTTGCTGCCAAAATAGGTGATCCCATCATTCCCTGGTGCCTTACTTGCTGATCTGATAGAAAATGGTGCTTTTTTTTTTTTTTTTTTTTTTTTTTTGTCTCCCCTTGGATCAGTAAAGCTGAGTGGTGGCTGCATGGTTGCTGGCTCACAAAAGGAGAAGGGAGGATTGTATGAGCTGAGATAAGGGTGTGCTGGGACTTCTGTTTTTGGGGATAGTGTTATTGCTGAAATTTTCTAAGTCAGTAACATACAACATTGAAGTGAAGTAATTGTCTTGCACACCAACATATTGGAACTTTTTGAAGAGCTTGACCCTGTAGCCTGATGAAACTGGATGTAACCACACACGGTTTTCATGGGGTTTCAGTATGAGGAAGGGCCTATGTAGATACAAAGGCTTAGGCCTGTAGGCTCAGGCTGAGTCCATGGTGAAGTCATTAAGTCAGTTTCTTTCAGCTCTTGACAGTTTTCAAGGAGATACGTGACTGAAAGTTACTGTTTTGCTGAAATTTCTAATAAAATAACTTCTCCGGAGTATACAGTGAATACCCTCCAGTGCTATCTGTAAAACTTAATGTGTTACCTAGTGAAATTAATTTGCTTTGTTTATGCCTGATTGTGTTTCTCGGGTCTTTAATTCTGTGTTCTTTTGGACTTGCTCTACATGACTGGATTTACTTAACTGGTTGACCAGCAAATGCAGCTGTTTAAATTTATGGTGTCACTGTAGAAAATCAGGCTATTTCTTTTCTGGACTGTTTGCAAGTTTTCAGGTGAAAATTTGCTGCCCATTAAAATTTAGCTTGGTATGAACAGCAGTGACTTTACCAATCAGAATATGTCAATATACTTTCATTGTTCTGAACTGCTGCTGAACTTTTAATCTCTGAAAGATGTTGATGATTATATGTCCTTGACTATGTCATCTGTGGTTTTAGCAAGTAGAATGCTTTCCAGAGAAAACAATTTATTGAAGTAGTCATTTCTTATGTCCTGATCAATTTGTATATGCTGTTGTGATAGTATTTGCCTCACAAATAGGAGATAACTGATTATATAAAATAATGGGATGAGTCTTCTACCTCATTAAGAATTTATGCAGAATCATTGCTTCTGTTTTCTGAAAAGTGTATTTTTAAACTCCTCTGAGACAGCAAATAAAAGTACTAGCAAGACTACATAAATGTAAAATTAAAAGTATTAGTTTGGCATGAAAACTGGAATTTCTCTCTCCCCCTATTTAAAAAAAGAGCTTGTAACTAACTACAAGGAAACAACAAGCCAGCCCCACAAACAGGGAAATTGTCTTCCTAACTACTGTTAAAATATCTAACCTCTTTTCATAAGCTTAAGAGTAAACAAACTGTTCTGTCATAACATTTGAGGGCTTCAGCAGACTTAAAGAAGATTAAAACTGGACAGTTGTAGCTGTCAGTGTCCCTAGCTGTCAGCTCCTCCACCATATCAGATGTCAGAATTTCAGTTGTTAATAGTATGGAACACAAGGCTGATTGCATTTACCTGAGCAGTATGCCAGTCTGCAAATTTTTGTGGCTGAGGTGTATACTCAGCCATTGGAGTTTTCAGATGTTCTCATTTTTGACATGGTGACATCCATGAGAGGAGTGGGGCAGACAGATGGGAGGGGAACAGCTTCAGTCCTCTTATCTTAATCTTTTGCTGTAAGCCTGCCAAAGCCTGAGATGCCAACTGTACAATGTTTGTGTAGAAATATGACCATAACTAATTAAACAATTAATGTTATTAGAGGCTTTAGGTTTTCATCAGAAAGACTGTGTGTAAGGAAAACCAGTAATGTGTTTTTTAGGTAAAAAATGTTTACAATATTGCAAAACCATTTTTTTGGTATACTGTAAAATAACTTTTTGATATTATGTAGTTCATGGGGTATATTATCCACTGCTGCTTGACATCCTATAAAATAAAAACCCTAAATAAAGCCTTCAACTCTTTGAATGGTAGGGCCAGCTGTCTTATTATCTTGTAGATGTAGCAGGGATTTATATATATAATTTTTTTCACAGTTCCAGAAAGATAAAATGCTTTATTTAAAAAAATGTTGGTTTAGCACTTTGATTTCTACAAGATTTTATTGTTTTGTATAGTAAAATTAAGTTTTATTAGTGTAATGCACATGAAGAAGACAAATACACTTCTTTATAGTTTTAGAGACAAATCAAATTAAATATATTAATGGTTAATATAAGATAGATTATTAACCTAAATTCTATTTCCACTGTACACTGGGGGTTTTGGTGTTTCGTGGTTGGTTTTGACACCCCTCCACCCCAACCCCTTCTCTAATATTTTTAGCAACTTTGCAACATGTTTGAAAGTTCAGCTTTTGCAGTTGCCTGGAATTAGGCATATTGTAATTTATTGTTTATCTGTTCTCCATGCAGATTAATTTAAGTCCTTTTTTTTAAAGATTTTTTTTAAAAAAATTTTGTTTTATTTTTATTAATGCCTTTTTCTTATGGTTGTTAATTGTTACCGCTATTGGCAAATTCAGAGGAACTTTACTGTTTTTATACGTCTGCTAGTACATACAGCTTTAAAGTGTAGTGTAACCTTTCATAAGTAATTTTTCTAAATTTGTTGGTGGCATTTCTAATCTTGCTAGAGTTGCAAGTGGAGAGCCTTTTAAAAGACATTTATGTATTCATCTACTGCAGATGTATGCTACCAACTGTGTAGAGATCATGATTTTTTTCACTTACACGTTCACATGCAAATACGCCTTGAGTGATTTTAATTTACTTAGAGTAGTATCAGCACACTGTATTCTGCAAACTAGAATTCTTTTTATAGAGTTCTGAATAATTTGTATTTTCTGAAAACATTAATTGAGACACTTCAAACACTTTCTTGCTCTTTAGAAGATACAGAATTTTGTTGCTTTTTTTCATGGGCTGTTTGATGTCTCTTTGTTAGTAATTTTCAGTTACAAAATTGTGTCTTGCTAACACTTTCCCTAGACAATCATGCAGATTTGGTTTAGAAGTCTGAGAAACTTTATTGCATAAATTTTATTTTGCAAAAAGTTGAAGTAATTTAAATTTTTATCTCATTACATACCTGTAATAGTAACTTCTGATCAACATCGTATAATGTAACGGTAATACAAAAATGGAAAGCACAAAAACTTCAAAATGCTTGCTTTTATTTGAAAACAACTTTTGAACTTTAAAAAACAGTTCCATTTTGTTGCCTTGAGCATTTTGAGACATTAATAAATGCAGTTGCACCCACTCAACAGTTTAAAGAATGGAGTGGAGGGCCTGGTTTCTTTCCTACCTCCAGCAGCCATTCATTAGATATACAGTGTATAGTTTGTGTTACAACTCTGTACAGTGCTATCTTTTTTCCTCCTTTGTTGTGTCATCCACCATCAGTGCAGCTCAGAAGCTGATTTCAGTGCCCACTAAGTCAAAGGAGATCTCTTCATTGGCTCTGGGTGTTTAGAATCAGCTTCTGCTATTTTTACTTTGTCATTTTTGTCTCAGCTTATATATTGAAACATTGTAATTAATGTGAGATGTTATGAGTATTCAGCAAAGAAAGTAAAGTAGTATGGAGAAATACACAGAATGGAGGCCCAAGATAATTTAAGTGATTGGTCCTTGCTGTTCCCTTTCACTGTTCTTGCTGCTTCATTTTTCCACTTCGATTAGCTTTCTTTGGCTTATCTTGGTTTTTCCCTTGTTCTGTTTCTGTTCCTGCTCCAGGAGGTCTTAAATGGAGATCAAATCTGTAGTGTCTCTTTACTTCCCTTTACCAAGTTAATTTAACCCCTGAATTCATTTTGATGTATTTAACTAGTTCACCAAATCTTTTAATATCTAAGGAAGTCTTTGACTGTGAGACTGCTTTTTTTCTTCATTAAAATTATTTATTGATACATGTAGCATTGCATTTAGAGAAACTTGCTGCTTTTTTTGGATGAAGTAAACCTCCTGTTGAGGAGGAGCTGTTGGTTTTTAGGGAGAGGAAGAAGTTTTTGAGGGGATCTTTCCTGCTAGAAGGAGTACTTGCATGGAAACTAGCATAATATGAATATCAAGCCAAACTTTTTAATTCACTGTCAGGGAAAAAAATCATAATTCTGCTGTTGATTAGAATTACCTGAGGGATATGGTTCATGCTGAGATACGCAGGAGGGTGAAACTGGTTGTGGAGGTTTGTTTTTCCATGAGACATCCTGTTGTTTGTTTCCTCTTGATGATTATTCACCATTGATTAGTGATCTTGGTTTTGTCAGGCTTCAGTGATTACTCAACTCTCCAGCTCAGTTCAAAAGTTTATTCCCTCCAGGTTTTGCATCAGTCTGACAGCCCTGTGTTTCATTCTTTTGTAGACACAGCTCCTACTGTCACTGCATTGCCTCTGCCACTAGACAGTTGGCTCATAATATGCAACGGACAGTAAAGTAAAACACCCACAAAACCAGCTTTTAGAGAAAGAAAGAATGGCATTTAACATTAGAAGTGCAGGTGGGGTTTATTTTATTGTTTTCTAGAACTGAAAACAGTTTTGGGACATACAGGCTGGAGTTACCATACCTATTGCTTCTGAAAAAGGTAATATATACTAGCCATATTATTCCATTTCTGTTGTTCAGCAAAATATCTGTTTTAAAATAGCAAATGGAGTTTTCTGGAACAAGCCTACAATTGGGGGATTGTCAAATTTATCTGTAGGAAAGTTTATTCTTATGGATGACAACAAGATAATAAATGAAAAAAATTATTATCAGATGTCTTTAGAAACAAATATTGAAAACCAGGTACATAAAAGCGCATCTCAAAGGCATGAGGATATCAACCTTCTTTGCAGTGCTTTAGTGACCCAAAACTCATAACCTAAAACTGCCTGGTTGTGTTTCGCTCTTCTGGGCTTATGTTTAAATGTTAATATGGCTGATACTAACTGCTGGCTATAGAATGAACATTGATTTGTGAAAGGTACAGTCGTCCAGTAAATATAGTGGAGACACCCAAAGCAAAAGCTGTTTGGGTTCAAAAAGCTGTACTAGATTTGCTTATTTGAAGTCATTTGATTCAAAAGCAACTAGCATCAACTCTGTGTAGGTAATCTTGTCCGTTGTTATTTCTTAACATTTACAGTCATAAAATAACATTAAATTGATACAGAATCAGGCAGTCAGACATTTGTCTTTGTATCACTATGCATTTGCTTTGGACTTTGTATTTCTTGTATATTGATTTGTTTGTGTATTACTCTTAGTCTTCATAGTCACACTGAATGGTAATTAATGAAATAATGTAGAGTATTTAAAACAGTGACATTTTTGTGATTTTTCTTCTATTCAGCTCTAATCCTCTGATAATCATGGAGCCGTATTTTTCTGGTTTTAAGCACATGCAGCAGGACTATGAAGTCACTCTTGAACTCACGAGTGAGGAGACTCATAAATCTAGAAATGCACAAAACTCTAGGACAGGGTCTTATGGTGTCAGTATTAGAGTCCAAGGAATTGATGGACATCCTTACATCGTACTAAACAATACAGAAGGATGTTTGTCAGAAAATCCTCCTCCTTCTGGAAAAGAACAGCAAGTAATTTCTCAAACTGTAAGCAAGCCAGCCGCAGACTCCAATACTGCTTTTAAGTTGGAGGACAAAAGCAGTGAACACACAAAATTTCCTGGAACGCAGCACATGCAGCCCTGTGTGCTTAAAAGCCTAAAGATAACCAATATGGATGAAAAGGAAAATGGAATATCAGATTTTAAAGATGGAACAATGAAATCCTCCAATTTGTTGAACTTTCAAAGACATCCTGAACTTTTACAGCCTTATGATCCTGAAAAAAATAACTTGAATTTGGATAATTACCAGTCTTCTGTGTGCAGTGAGTCTAAATCTTTTGCGGATGAAAAAACGGAAGCAAAACCTTGGATTTCCTCATCTAAAGTAGTGTCCCTGCAGAAAACAAATACGTATCTTGCAGAGCCAACCAAAGTGAATTCAAAAAAGATACAGTTAAACAGGTTAGTGGAAGCAGAAGATCAAAATAAGCAGCTGTTGGATTGTCCCAGTGGCACAATCGGCCCCAGTGAAGTGTGTGTTTCAGAATCATTTTCATCTGCAGGAGGATCCCCTTGTGTTAGTCCCACTGTATATCCGGAGACAAGAAAATCTAGACCAGATGTTCTTCCCTTCCGCAGACAAGATTCAGCTGGGCCAGTATTGGATTACTCAAGAAGATCATCGTCCTCATCAGCTACTCCCACTTCCGCAAATTCCTTATACAAATTTTTACTTGATGACCAAGAGTATGCCATCTATGCAGACAATGTTAATCGGCATGAAAACAGGAGATATATCCCATTTTTGCCTGGAACTGGTCGTGATATTGACACTGGTTCACTTCCAGGAGTAGATCAGCTAATTGAAAAGTTTGACAAGAAAGTTGATCCTCACAGAAGAGGTAGGTCAGGAAAAAGGAATAGAATTAATCCAGATGATCGTAAAAGATCAAGAAGCGTTGATAGTGCCTTATCATTAGGGCTTGATGTAGATTCAGATTATTTAGGTGAATGCAGTAAAAGCTTGGGTAAGTCAGCCGAGCACTTGCTGAGACCATCTAAAGTTTGCCTTCACAAGCAGTTATCCAGAGATCAAAAACCACCTTCCAGAGAGATGAAGATTTCTGCTCGTAGTATTGGAAAACTGCAAATGCCTGATAAAGACACTCAGAACAGCAATTTCAATTCTTTGCAATACCATAAACAAAATGGAGCTGATACAGACAGCTTGATGTTTAGGTCGTCTACACTCCCAGGAGAGAATAAGAGAGAGGAAATTAGAACAGTAACTTCTACTTTGTTGTTGCCAAACCGAATCACAGTTCCATCTGATTCAGGAACGAAAAAGATTTCTGTAAAAACATTTTCATCTGTCCCTAATATACAGGTAATTTTTAATTTATTCTTTAAGTTGTGTTTTGCACTCTAGCATACTAAAATGGTCATACTGTTGAATGCATATTTTTATGCTTTTCATTAGAACAAATTCCTATCACGCAACACTTGCAAATGGAATATCAGAATTGTTCTGGAGAAATGTAAATATAAAAAGTTATTCCCATAGTTGCAGGTATAGAAAATATGGTTTCTGAAACAGCTTATTCTTCTGTGGGTCAAGAAAGATGGTGGGGCCAAAGAAGGTTATTGTAAATGATGTTATGATGATTCTTAAGCATAAATGCACAAAAGTAGAATGCTGAAATATATGTAACTCCATGCAAAATTGTTTTCTTTTGGTGTAGAGTATGCTTTTTTTTGCAGCAAACTGAAACTCCTGTAGATCTTTGTGAACTTTAGGTCCACAGTACATAAACATTTTTGTTTATGTATAGAATAGAGTGGAGAATTTCAATTGTACAGGTTGTATTTACAACCCTTGGAGGATTATAACTTTTGACATTTTATCTTGTCTTTTTAGGCAACTCCTGATCTCTTAAAAGGCCAACAAGATCTTGCACAGCAAACTAACGAAGAGACTGCTAAACAGATACTTTACAATTACCTTAAGGAAGGGTTAGTAAACATAATTAACTTTTGGAGAGGAGACTGTATTTTCACAATATTTATGTTCTATTACCTTCAAAATGTAAAATTCTAAAATCAAAGCTATAATTAAATGAAATGCCTGTTTCATAATTCTGCATCTCAGCTATGTCCTTTAAGGCATTATAGAATCTCAAGATACCCAGGCAATCAGGACTTACAGAAGGTATTGTACAGGATTTGTTTAAGTTTGTGAATCGGAATAGGTTTTGTCTTATAAATACTTCTGGAGTAAAACTTCATGTGATATGAAGGTTCATGAAGAATTCAGATCATACCTCATGGGAGCTTAAGCTTGTGGACTTTTTAAACAACAACAACAAAGTGTTTTCTTGTAAGGTTTGACAAAAGCTCTCTTGTTGCTGTGCATTTAATCCTTTGTCCACCTGTAACTCTTTTCCTTGGTATTTTCTGATGATAACTTATTGAAAAATGTGGGAAGGAGAAATGAATTAAAATATACATGATGCATTTAAATTTCTTTGCATTCCTGATGTAGCAGGGTCTGTGAACTGTTAAAGTGTTATTTTATGGTGCAGTAGTCAGGACTTGAAAAACCTAGTACTAATTACTTATAATTTCAGTATGTTTGAATAATATACATGTTGAATACCTGTCTTTCCACAGCTATGGACTTGTAGAAGAGAGTTGCAATTAAAGAGTTCAGTGACTTTTTAAATTATTTTCTAAACATTCAGAATATAGAATATAAATTTTTAGCAGCCTCCATTTAAAGGGTTTCTTTGAAGTGTTTAAGGTAATTTCTGACTAGTTCACATTAGAGTGTTGGGGGTTTTTTTTCCTATGGTGGTGATTTTCAATAGTTTGGACACTCTGAATTTGTTTTAATGTTAACAAAATAGTACCTTTGATCATATATATCATAGCTTACTTGTACTGTCTGTGTCTTAGAAGTGCTGATAATGACGATGCAACAAAGAGGAAGGTCAACTTGGTTTTTGAGAAAATTCAGACCTTAAAGTCGAGAGCTGCTGGGAAGACTCAGGTAAAGATTTTTTTTTTTAAGTTGTTTTGGCTTGTTTTGTAGTAATGCTGCGTTCAAACAGGGCTTTAAAAATTGGAATCCCCTCACTGACTTCAGTTAGACTGTTCTTGTAGTCCCTCAGTAGTATAGCTTAATTTTAGTCATGCAATGAGGTGACTTATGGGAAATCTAATTGTTGATAATTAAAAATTAATGTAAAGCAGTCTGCCATGAGAGCTTCTACATTTTGCTCCTATGTTTTAGAAGGAGAGAGATGCAAACTTAACATGAACATTAAAAGGATGTTGGATTGAAGCTAACATACGTATTTGTAAAAAATGGTGGAGCATCTTCTCACTATAGTGATGTAAACAGATAATTGAAGTGGGGAGAGTATTTTAATGTGTGATTTAGGAAAGCACTAAACTAGAGTGTTGTTTAAAAGCCATATTACAGTAATAGCATTTAACAGTCTGCCTACTGAAAAGTTTTTGTTTCCTGCTATGTGGAGGTTCTAAAACAAAATGAAGAAATGTCCAGTTGTTGCAATGATGGTCTAAGAAGGATTAAATGCTTATTTTTGATGAATACATTATCCTGGGCTATAATGAGTCAAAATGAAAATATAAAGCACATCTTAAAAAATTACTGAAAAGCAGTGTTTGAAAATCTGTCTTGACATATAAGCATGAATCCCTTTGATGTCCATTTTGTGTAATTGGTGATACCCCAGTCAAATCTGGCCCGAAGTACTCGTGATTTAATTCATATGTTTGTCTAATTTGAATTTTGCTTTAGGTTTGTGTATTTTTTGTATTATTGGCAATGTGCCTTGAGCAATTATCAAGAAGTTTTATGAAAATCAAATCATGGTTCCTTTGAAAATATTAGCTTGGCTTGACCCATATGAAAAGTCCCTGGTGAGCTCAGACAGTTGATGCTACACTTTATTAACCTTGCTTGTAGCTTTACTTTAGATTTTAAAAAACAATTACAAAGACCATTTTGACTTTGTGGGAATTAACATCTCTATTTAATTGTAGGTTTCAGATTCTTCGGCTGAAGTAAAAGCATTGGTAGAACAAAAAGCAGAACTTGAAAGGAAGGTGGAAGAATTACAGAAAAAACTGGATCTAGAAATTAGGGTATGGCACTTCGTTATTATAAAGCTTTTGACTATTTCAAATATATTTTTGTACGTGATAACTGATTAACCAGCTGAATCTTTTTTGCTTCATATTCCTTTTAATCTAGATATACCTGTTCTTTCACAGAAGACTTTATTTTAAGCGCAGCTGCTCATAGCATAGTTAACCTTTTTAAGGAATCTTTCTTCTTTGTATTTGAGAATGGCTTTGGAGCAGTAAAGAAAAATATTAAGCACATGCACATAAAATTTCTTGGCTATCTGCAAAGTTAAATGTTAATCTGTTGACTGTGATGAGACAGATTGGAATCAAAGACAAACTGTATTACTCGTGTAGCTGCTGTTTGTTACTTACAGCATTATTTTTACAGTGCTGAATTCAAAGAAATTAAGTACAACTATGCTCTGAAGACATGAGAAGAACAGTTTGGGTTCTTTTGGTTTACATTTTGAATCTGTGATAAGAATCCATATACTTGAAACTGATTAGATAGTACTGAGGAGACTTCACTTCTCCCATTTCTAATAAAAATAAAAAAGCAGTGCTTTGTGTGTTTTAGTAAGCATTCCCAGCTTTTAGTATTCTTAGATTAATAAGCACTTCTACAAGTGAAAAATATCAAAGTCTTGGAATGGCTTCTTTCATATAATAAAAAAGAGCCTTTGATTGATTTATACTTAGTTTATTATCTTGCTTAACTTTTGGTGTACAAAATTCAGAATCAGCAAAATTCCAAAGAAGAGAGAGATGCTACACGAGCAAGCCTGAAAGATCTTCAGTTGCAACTTGATGAAAGTATATGTGAAAAAGAAGCCTTAAAAAAGCAGCTGGAAGAAAGTGAGAAGGAACTCAGGCAAAACCTAGAGGAGTGAGTTAATTCTAAAAAAAGTTACTTATTGGAATTTATGTCTTTTCTTAAACCTTTTAGATTAAAAGTACCTGTGTCTTCAGAATATGATAAAGGAATCAGAGTGACGTTTGTTATTGTAGGAAATGTTTCTGCCGTTTGAGAGTGCCATGTTTTTGGAGTATCTGGGAGGAAGAGAAAGACTGCTGAATTTATAGTCTTCCTCTTAGTGTGAATTGCTGTAATGATTCATGGTCATAATATATAGTTCAGGTCTTTAAAATATGGAAGCACTTGAATGCTTTAGTTTAAATGCAGCTTTAAAATTACTATGTAGTTTAAAAGTACAACTTTCCACTTAAATATCTACCGAAGAGTTCTCATTTTTACCCCTCTGATGTTTCATTTTTCTGCCTCATTATATCCCATTCCCTTGTGGGGAACATGGGAATAGATGCTTGTATCTTTTTAGTACTTGAAAGAACAAATTACTATTTCTAAAAATTAAGAAATCCTGTCTTATTTTTCCTGATGAGGCTTTTTCAAGTGAAGATGGAGCAGGAACAACACCAGACTGAGATCAGAGATCTTCAGGACCAGCTCTCTGAGATGCATGATGAACTGGATAATGCAAAACATACCGATGAAGGGGAGAAAGAGGTTCTGATTGAGGTTAGTTATAAAGTACCAGAAGGAGAATGAAAAAATCAGAAGAACTGCATAAAAAGTGGGAACTAAGATACAGGTAGAAGAAATTCATGCCTTAGCTTTTCCGATTCAATCAGTCCGAAACAATATACCATTATTAGATGACCTAAGCAAGCATGTTGTAACAACTACATTAATACTAAAAGGAATACAAAATATAAGTACCATTATCTCATAGAATGGGAGAACAAATAACATATTGGTTGAGGAACAGCCAAGTTATCCACTATTACCAGATAATCATCTCAGTCAGTTTTAACAGTTAGATAGGATTTTGCTTCACAACAGGAAACAGAAGTTTAAAGAAGGTGTATGTATTAGCAAGGCCAAGTGAGATTCAACTAAGAAAAGGTAAATATTCACCAAAGCAATCTTTAAATTGTTGACTTTGTTGATGGGGCCAGGTAGAGAAGAGAAGGGATAGAGTCTGAAAAGGAACAAAAGAGTTAGGGGGTTCTTGTCACCTTGGGGTTAAAGAGGAATAGGTTGTATCCCTGGTTATAGTAATTTACTGATGATGAAATAGGGAACACTGCTTATTAAATTTGTTGATAAGGGTGTGTAAGAGTATCAGTGCATAATGGTTCAAAAGGAAGATTAGAGTTCAGAGTTATCTTAATACTTGGTAGTACCAAAACAATTAACTTTTTTTTTTAATACTAGTGCAGAAAGCTAGCTTTAAGAAATGGAAGCTAAATGATAAAATGCGAAATAGGGAGCAAAACCACAGACAATAGATCTCAGGAATATTAAAGGTGTTTGTATGCAGGACATGCCGAGTAGAATAACTAGCTTGTTTTGTGTAGGTGAGATTTGATTACTCTCTTAAATTACTGTCTTAAATCTCAGGCACTGCAGTTGAAAGTTGTGTGTAGGTAAGGGAATATCTGGAATGGTGGTGATAGTACTGAAAAACATTACCTGTGAAGAAGGACTTTAATCTGAGTGGAGGAGTGAGGGAAGAGTCAGAAGAACGTGTTGTAGAATGTTGCTATAAAGGAGACGATCAATTTTTCTATGTTATGTAGGGATAGACTAAGAAATGAGAGACTTAGCTGCAGACATTTAAAGCAAGTGTTGGAAAACATTTTCTATCAATATGCATAATTAAGCAGTGGAACATGGTTATCCAGACAGTAGTAGAATCCCTTTCATGGTATGCTTTTAAGAACAGAATAGATGATGTGTATCAGGAACGTTTAGATGTGCTGATCCTGCTTCAGTGCAGGGGAAGTTCACAGTTTTTTTGAAAGTGCAGTTATTCACAGCTTGAGAATTACCGAATTAGATAATTCTTGAAGCGGTACATTTTTGATAGTTGTTATTGTTATATTCTGTGTTTGTATACATGCACGTGTGTGTTTATTCTTCAAATTCACTGACTACCCCCTTCCTTCCCAGCAATCTGGAGAGGGGAAATGACTTCTAGGGTGAACATGGTGGGAGGAGGAAGAGTGTAAAGATATGGACTTGGTTGTGAAGCACTTGTTTTGTCTTCAGCACCTGTAGAAGCAACTTTATTCTTTCCAGCAGAAAAGACAACAAAGAATTATCATTGGGTTCACCTCTCTTGCAGTGTGGGGAAAAAAAAGGTTTTTCTTTGTTCTTACCTACCTCTCTGCCACAGAAGGTAGGACTGAGGGAGTTGTTAAAGCAGGAATCAAACTAAGAGTACAATTTATTTACGGACAGCAATAACATACCCCATCCAAATTTTTTCATGCTTTTGCAGCATCAGGTGTGTTGACCTGTTGCATAAAACATCAGCTTTATGTTATACTTCTAATAATCTTAAGGTTTAGTAAACTTTTAGCTTACTAAAAAAGCCACAAAGAAATATGTTGGTCATATGAAATAAAGTTGGCCTTGGGGAATTTATATGCTTTCCTTCCTGAAGCACAGAACATCCATTGGAGCCATTTGTCATGCAATTGTGTTTAATTTTATTCTTTAGGAGCTCATGCAAATGAAGCAGGATCTGCAAGAAGTATTAATAGCAAAAGATCAACAAGAAGAGATTTTGAGAAAGAGAGAGAGGGAGCTTACAGCTTTAAAAGGAGCACTAAAAGAAGAAGTATCTAGCCATGACATGGAGATGGATAAACTTAAAGAGAAACACGATAAAGAAGTGCTTGATCTGCAACAGAGCCTGGAGGAAGCAACAGAGGTGAAAAAAGTGATTGCAGTTAACCTTTACAGGGAAAAATCAAACCTCTCACATATGTCTATACTAGATGCTTTCAGATACTGCTGTTTTCTTAGCAAAATAATAAGTAAAGATTTGGGCTAGGAGACTTAGCTGCTGAGAATAGGTTTTATTTCATACACTTACATAATGTTTTGATTGTTTGTCACAGCTGAAGTTGCGGCCCTTTCTTCGAGCAGTTATTTACTACATTTCCTTCATAGCAGACTTTGTGAGAGAATAGATGGGAGTATAGTACAAAGGACCATTTGCTTGTCTTTGGGTTAAATGGAATCACTGAAACCTTGTGGATGCCCTGAAGAGTGCCAAGTATGCTTTGCCAGTGATGCTGCTGCAATAGTTTTGGAGCTTCTAGCAGTTCTCTGAAGTTCATTGCAGCCCACTGTTCCTACCTTCAGCTCCTTGTGTCATGTCCTGTTCCCTGGTTACATTGTCCCGCCTTGTCCCTTCAACCACTTACTACTAGGGTGGTTTTATGTTTGTTTCATTGTGTGTCCTTTTCATTTATTGAGCTTATCTTGTTTACTGTATGGTCACATGAATGCCAACACGAGGGAAGTAGCAGGGGTTGGGTGTCTAGAAGCAGCCAGGAGTAAAAAAGAACTGAAGGAATTGCCTCTTCCAGCATCAGCAGGAAGTCTTTGTGAGGGGGAGAATAGGAACAGTTTTCAGATGTACATATCTGTTACTGTTTTCCAAAAGATTTCCTTTGTGAAGTTATCTTCACAGAGACAGCAACTAAGAATTTATTGAAAGATTGGTGTTTTTTTAAGGGGACAGTTCTTTCTCAAAATAAAAATTTTGAGCATTATTTTTACAATGACAGTTATTTATGTCATTTCCATATCCCCTTCCCTCATTTTATTTCTGTTAAATATTTGAGAAAATTTCTACAGGGAAGCTGTGCTTGACCTATGTAAGTCAAAATTGTAGGCCTGGTTTTATGCTTAGAAATATCTGTGCTAGTTTTTATCTTTTACTTACACCTTATTGGTGTTGAGTTGCAGTTATCCTACCGATCATGGCTGAAAACATGATGTAGAACTGAATTAAAATTAAGCTTGGAACTTGAAAGAAGTTTCCAAAGCTTTATATGCTCTATGAGCCAAATAGGAGCACATATGGAAGCTAAATAGTTACTGTGTGACTGATTTTGATAAAGAGTATTCTTTTAAAGGATTGGCTTTGAATGTGCAATTTTCTAGAGTGGTAGAAAAGTTTATATACACTGATTTATTTATGTAGCCTAGGACTTCTACCTGAGATTTTTTGGCTTTGCTTGAATGTGTTGTTTCTTTTTGTTTACATCATCATGAAGATATTTGACTCATCTGAGCTGCTTGAACTGAATTAATTTTTTTCTTTGAGAGAGAAGTAGAACATCTAAATTATCTTTTTTTATTATACAGTAATTGTAGTGACAGCTTAACCTCAGTGAACCATCTTTCAAAGTTACTGCATGGTAATTTACTGTATTTCAATTATGGAACTGTAATTACGACTGACAAGAAATGAAAGAGTAGTCTGTTTGGCATAACAATAACAGTCTGGGAAATGGCTCTATGACTGGGTTGCTGTGGCTTAGTGATAGTTATAAATAGCATTTATTTACTTGCATGACATAGCCTATCTAATCGTAAATTTAATAAGATATTCAAAAGTGAAATTTAATTAATTAATGTTGCTCTGAGCAGCAGTTCTGCTTTTCTGATTGTTGTTTTTATTTTAAGTAAAACTTTAATCATGCATAGTTGGAAGGTGTTTGGTGATTGGTTTTTTTGTTGTTGTTGTGTTGTGTTTGGTTTTTTTTTTAATCTCAGCAGTATTAGTATTCTTAATGATTTTTTGAAGCCCAGCATTACCCCTATGTCTACTGGCTGAGATCAGTTGTTGAGTTTGATGTATCATCTGTCAGGAAACTATAACCAGTTTCTGTGGAGAGTTAGATGGGTGATCTGCTGTCATCTTACATATGATGTTGATTGTTTTTATAATTTATCGGAGTACCCAGCAGTTTGTGTGAAAATCATGTTTTATACAATTGAAGCTCCTTGACCTGTTAAACTATCTTTTTTATATTACTGCAAGTTAGAAAGATTTATATTGGATTGTGGGATACAAGAAATTTACATCAAAGATTAGTGGAAAGGGCCATTCTGTTGTATTTAATGAAGAGAACAGGTGTGTAAATGCTGTAATAAGTGGTTTATCATACAGAAAATATGGATACTGATATTTGCTAGAGCAGGGTATATTGGAGTCTGTATGCATAAGGTGGTAACTTCATATGTGGCTTCTGTATCATCCAAATTGGTATGCTGAATAAAATTGTTTTGTGATATGTATTAGGCCAAAAAGGAAGTTTTTACAGGGAGAAAAGAAGTAACTTTTGTGCCAGTGTTAAATCAACAGAATTTTTCAGCTGCTGGAGGTGTCAGATCGGTTGGCAAGTCATGTACAGTGCATTTAATCTGTGATTAAAATGCCACATAGATCTGTTTTGAAATCATGTTAGAAACATATTCAGGGTGATCTGATAAGAGAACAGAGCAGGGTTATTTGTCATGTGTGGTTCTTTTTTCATGCTCACTGATGTGGTGGTAGGCTTTTTTTAAATAGAGATTTTTATATAAAGCCACAGTTATTAAGATGCTAATATTCTTTGCTACAGTTTTAACTCAGTTTTGTGTTATGTCTTTTGCTTGTGGTGGTCTTGAGATGGCTGTGATTGTTCTTAACTTCCATTGCCTGTTTATTAAGACTGAGACCAGACTATTTCCATTTAACAGTAGCAAAAGTTTTACTCTTCCATAACGTACCTCTGTGGGGTCATCATTGCCTGTAATTTAATAATAAATTAAAAAATGAATGTTTTTCTAATTAAAGATTGATTTCTTCATAACTGCAAGTGCTAGAGCAGAAATTAATATGAATCCCCTACTGGTTTTAATCTAGTACAAAAATTTGTATTACTTAATCTGACCCTACAACACAACAGGCCAGAATTGTACTACTTAACCATGAATGCTCTGTTACTGTACATGAAGTGCCACTGTTTCAATAAAATTTGGAAATAGCTTTTGGAATGTAATACTGTAGGTAAAAGGTTGTGGCAAATAGCAGCTTGTACTGTTCAAATTCCACTGAAATTGTATCAGCTCGGGAGTGCAGTTGCAAACTGCACAGCACTGTCAAATTTATGTTTTGAGAAGCAGTCTGCACAAATTGTGTTGCTCAGAAAAAGCGTAATCATCACATTATGAGGAGGCTTATCTAAGCCTGACCTTGACTGGTTTGTTCAGGGTTCATCATACTTCCGACCTTGTCTTCAAAATGATAAAACAGACAGAGTTTAGAAGCTGATACATTTATCAACACATTTAAGAATGCAATGAAGCTTGCTGGTCATGTGAGCTTTAACTGACATGTATGTGTTAAGACATATGATATGATTAAAGAGAAGAAGGAATTTTACCAGAACAAGTGGTAGGAACAGCAAAAGACAGTGGTTACCTTCTGCACATGTCATGAACTAGAAGTGTATTCCTTTAAAATAAGAAAATAATACAAAATGTTGAACATTGTCAATGAGAAGATACTTTGGTTTTGTTCTTGTTTTTTTCCAGTCAGTATGAACTGATTGTGAATTTAGATGAATCTAGCACAGGGCTGTAAAGAAAATATTGAATCTTTTTCTACCTAACCTGATAAAATGATACTTCTTCAAAGCTAACAGTAATCTCCCACATAGAGCAGCAGTTCAACAAAAGCTAGCTTAAGCATTGTAAATGATATCGATATATACTGTGTATGACTTTCTTGTAGAAATGGCTTGGCATATGTAGTTTAAATGTAAAATGAAACATAACTAAATCTAGTGTATTCTGAGAACCTATTTTGTAATAATGCTGTACAAACACCAAACAGTAGTTACCCAGGTTACTTAGGGTAAAGTGAAGACTTAACTGATTGTGGAGCATTGTAGAGACACTGTGGTACATAAAGTGATAGACAAATTTAATGTAATTAACTGTAAAATTATATATAAGGAAAAAACCCAATAGGAGCCTGACTAATTTGTACCAATCTAAGGTGTGAAATCTTAGGGCCATAATAACTAGCTCTATAAAGGCATTATCTTGATAGCAGCAAAAGAAATGTTATATGACAGGAATTACTTGGGCAAAAGAACATCATTACACCCTTGTATAGATACATTCATAGCTCATCTGAATCTGCATCCTGAAATCTGTGTCTGAGTCTGGTCTGTTCACCTCCAACAAGATACACTACAGCTGGAAAAGATTTAGAGAGATGAACCAGGATTTCGAATGTGACTGGTGGGGTTATTTTTTTTTTTTCCTCTGCTTGCCTGAAGGCAGCCTTTCACATCTTGAAATAACACTGATTGTTTCAATGGTAGAAGCTGGTTGGTGACTGATCTAAACTGTATACGGAGTGAAAGAATAGTGGACTGACTGGTGCAAGTCAATGTTTCTTCTTTCATGACCTGCCTTCGCTTGCTTTTGCATTTTCTGCCTGCCTTTACCAGCACTTTAAAAGCCTGGTATGTTTTTGATTGATTCCCAGTGTGGTCCTACAGACACAGATGGAGTGGGGGAAAGAGTGGGAGGGTGCACAGACAGATGCATGATGGTAGAACGAAGGCTGCAGGCACTCCTTAAATAGGCCTGGTTATTGGAAACACATATTTCAGAACTGTATATGGAAAATCTGCGACACAGATTTGATTTGTTTTGCTGTAAGCGTCTGTTCTATGCATGGAAAGGAAGTTGTTTGGTAATAGCATCATGCATGTTTTTAGGCACCCATTAAACGAAATACCAAACAAATTATGGAATGCTAGCTGTGTTGTCAACAAGAATAATAAACATGCCTCTAAAGTCCACTGAAGATGTAACTTGGTGACTTTGTTTTTGGGTGCTAAAGCAAGCTTTTTAAGTTCCAGCTCCCCTGGTCTTTCATTTCCATGCAATTTACTCCTCCATTTGTTTAGTGGGGACATGTGTTTGGATGCAGACAGTACCATGAAGCTACAATTTGGTGAGTTTTATGCTGTATGTAGAGTCAAGAAAGCCTCTGAGCAAAACTGTCCTGCAAAATTCTATTTGTGTTGGATTGTAACACATCTAAACCAGACCCAAAAAAAATGATCACCCAGGACTATTTCAGTTAGTCTGGTGTGGGAAGGGGGGTTGTTTGTTTGTGGTATTTTTTGTTTGTTTCTGAAAGTTGGCAAGAGTCTGTGCAGTCAGATACTTCTTTAATACCATCAGGAGGATCACTAATCCTTATCAGCAGAAGTCAGTGTATGTACGTTCAGGTGACTTGTCCTGCGAAAGTATATGTTTGTTTGTGTATGCGTGTGAAGTGTTTGACTGTGTAAGTCCATTCAGTAGGGTACAATGTGAACATAGAACTAGTTAATATTTCACTCTAGTCTTTGCAACAACTTCTGACCTTGGAAAGACTGTTAGTATAAGCCGATCTGAGGAGGATAATATGACATTGGTATAGCTACTGGTTGAGAGGTTAATACTTTCCTGGCTTTGGATTTTATAACTGGGTAAATGTTAGGTCATGCCTGTATTGGGAAATTTTGTTTAATGTGCTCTGTGTAAAAAAGAAAAAAGTGCATTCTCAGTTCTAAAATGTAGGCACTTAAATCTTTTGTTGCATCTCAAATGAAAAACTAAATGGTTCTGGAATGAATATTAAGGATAGGATACCATTTCGATCAGCAAAAATGACCTTGCAAGAAAAGTCTTGTCTCTAAACTGTCACAAGTGAGTAATTTTTAACCAGTTAGTATAATGGCTCTAGCTGAAATGGAAGGAAAGACCATCTGAATTGCTTGTAAATTTGTGCGCTTGTTTACTGAATAATCTCTTGAAGTACAGCTGAGGATTCAAGTTGGTTGCAGCATACCTCACTAAAAGATAAAAACACACTGACCCTTTTAATAGGTAACTCATAATGGTTAACTTCCAAAGGCATAGCCACGTGTTAAAGTAGGCTAGGCCTCATTTTGAGATGATGGGAAGAATTAATATAATCAGTTGAAGGTAGAAGGGCAGTAAGTAAAGTTGTTTAGGCCATTTAGTCTCTTCTCCAGAAGCTTTTTTGTTTGGAGTTTTTTTGGGGGTTGAGGGGTTGGTAGCCTAACAGTCCATTCTGCTTTTAAGGAGTTTTCGCATTCTTTTTTTAGAGGTATGGGATTTTATTATCCATGCTATCCAGTGTTGCTGTATTATTCATCCCAGAGCTTTCAACTGCTTTAAGAAATAGTGTCTGAGGTTAGAAGAATTGCCTAAAGGTGCACAGTGGGGAAAAATACCGGAACTACAAACAGAAATAAAGACCTATTATTTGCATTCATGAGCTTTAAAAACTAGATGGCTATACCCGAATAATACTGATTTCAGAAGCTGTCTTTATTGAAGAGCTAAAAAGGATTACAGTTAAAGTGCTGTCCCTATGTTGAGAATCACTATATTTGTCTCTTTTCCTTGGGTGTCAGTCTTGAGGTGAAGGTTGGGTTTGGTTGTTTCTTTCTTTGGAAATCACCTGCATGTTACCCAGGGAAATCAGTGGCTAGTTGTTTTATTTAAACTTGATTTATTTATGTACAGAAAGGAGAAGAAAAGACAATAGAAAGGGATTTGGTGTCTCCATCACTGCTAACCCCTCAGGATCATCTGAGCTGGTTAGTTCTGAATCCCTGAAGCCACAAGGTAACCTCTTACATGTAGTTCAAGAAGTTAAACAACTAGTCCAGCATCAACCTAAAAAGCTGGCCCATTAGACTTCAGAGTTGGTTTCATCAGACAGCATCGTGATAACTTAAGTGTTCCATACCAGGAACAGAATGAAGTGAGCAGCCACACCATGCCCTTTTTTTCAGAAGGTTTTGGAAGATTATCATGTCATTTACTTTGATTCCACAAGTATGAATTTAGGAAAGAATATTTGAAAGTCTGTTGCTTCCATTAAAATACTTCTATTAGTGCTGTAGCTCATTTTGAATGGAGATTTATTCTTTAGATTTGTACTTCAAGTATGGCAATTAAAGAACAGTTAATTGACTGAACTCGATTTTACTCAGTTGAACTTGATTCTGAAAGGAAATGTCAAGGTTTTTAGAAATATTGTCAAAGTTTTGCCTAATAAACATTGAATCTAGCCAAAATTTAACAATTCTAATAAGCTGTGAATTAGATAGTTTCCCCTCACTTTAGCTCTTCCTGTATTTTGTAAAAGAACTCTAAAGGTCCTGTATTGTGCAGTCACTGCCAAAGGGGAATTTCACCAGTTGAACCACTGAAGTCAGCCAAAACCATTTTTTAATGATCAGTTACACAACCACTCTCATGTCTTTGCCAGTGTTAAGGGTGTGGTAAAAAAAGGTGTGGAGGCACAGAACATTTTCTGCATTCCTATCAAAGAGGTTTTTTGCTGTATTCAGGTTGAAGTAGAACATTTCGTTTGCATCTCAGGGACCCATTTCTGTGTTCTGTCCAGTTTCTTTGGGTTTACACAATAATGAGTGGTGGGAAGAATTTTACTACCTTTTGTATTAACTGAGCTTAATCTCTGATTCTTTAAATCTATTCACTGCTTGCACCCAAGTTGAGAGTAGAATAGTATATAAATACATTTGCTTTACTGAGATTTCTGTATCAAAGCAGTTGGAATTATATTTATTGCTTTATTTAAACTAGTTCTTGACTAATTTTTATATATTTTAAAATATTTCTGGGTATGTATACAACTATATTCAGACCCAAACTTTATTAGATTTGTTTCTTGTTAGGCAAAAAAACTGAAAAGGAGCAGGATGAGAAGTGAGGGAATTGAATTTCATTGCTGAAGTTCCCTCATAGAGAGTAACTTCTTCAGGCCCAAAGCTGAAAACTGAATGTTGTGTGCATATGAACTCAGCAGCTCTGGCTATGTGGGCTCATATAAGCAGACCTACGCTAGGTAAAACTTTATAAATCAGGTGTATATACCAAATCAAATAGAACACATATATATGTGCATTCATCCTGTCACATTCTTGCCCATCTGTGGTGAATTAAAAGTAGCTTTGTACTCACTTAAACAATGTTAGAATATTTCATTTATCAATGTTTTTCAGACCAGTCTGTTTCTGCACTCGGTACATACTGCTAAAACCTTCTTCTGAAGGAAGAATTATATTGATTATTTCACAAACTTTAATTTCTTTTCTTGCATAGGCTGCAAGCTCATGAATAATGTTATTCCCCATATTAAGTGTAGGAAACTAAGAGGTAAAGGCATAACTGTCAAAAGGGTCCATGGGTTGTGCGTGTTCAAATTGGGGTGCCTAGGTTAACATAATATTAACCATTATGTAGTCCTTGATCTATTCAAGGTACAATTTTTGCTGACTTCAGTTGCAGCTGTGCTCACAAGACTTTGGAAACCTAGCCCTGGTGTCTTAAATCAAGCATCAAGGAAACTAAAGAATATGCACTTCTTGGTCCCCTCTGGAAAGTTTTGGTTGAGTGATTTGCCTCAGGAGCTCTTTGGCAGAGACAAGAATGGGTTCCAGATTTTCTAGGGCTTTATTTGGGTACCTTAGCTGTGAAACTATCCGTTCTCCTGCTGCCTCACTCATTCTGCAGCACTCCTGTATTTCTGCAGCAGCAGCCTCTTTCACAGTAAACTCTTTGACTTGTTCTCAAGCTGATTGACTAAATCTTTTAAGCTTCAGAGTTAAAATTATGAGAACTATTAAAATATTTAGTTGTTATTGACATACATGGATTATTTTCCTCCGTGTATGATCTTTTTTTTTGTGGTCAGAAACTGATTTTTTTGCAGTGGACCTTTCTTTTAGGTTTGGTAACGTGTTGTTTGTGGTGGTTTGAGTCCACTACTGGGCTAGTAAGTAAAGCTGCTCCATGTGCACTATGGCACGACAATATTAGGATGCAGAAGCTTTTCTTCAGGGAGTCACAGAGAACTTTGTATTGTGGGACTCATCATTACAGCTATGTTTTCTTTCTTATAAACGGGCTGTTTTTTCTTTTTTTCAGCTTTTTCCAGGAATTTGCAACTCATTTCCAGCTTCTTTTACCTAATCTCTGTAGCTTAAGTCTGCTGATAAGGTCTGCTCAGTCTTAAATCATAAGTTTAAGCATGACAAAATTTGAGAAAACATAATACTTCATGTATTCAAAAATAATAAATGAGAAGAAGGTATGAGTGTGTGTAAGAAGTCTGCAAAGGTGTGGGTAGTAAGAGGAAGGTATTACTCCTTCAGTGATTGCAGAGGTGGAAATTTGAATGTGAAACAGGCTAAACATGGGACATAGAAGGCACTGAATGCCCTGGAAGACAGAGTGAGGACAGATTGAAAGAAAAGACAAAGCAAATGCAGGCAAACAAACAAGGAAAACACTGTAGGGTTTTTACCTTACATGAATATAATTCCCTAATACAATATAGTAAAAAGTTGGTTTACTAAAACATACTGGCACTACTAGCAAGTGGGAGTAAAAAGAAATTAGCATGTCTTACACATCATAGGGAAGAAACTGCAGTCTTGGAATTGTGATGTATCAATTCTAAGACCCAGAGAGCCCACTTCAATGCTTGATACAGTTCCACTGCTTCCCCCCATCCTGTTTTTTAGGGGAGTTTGGTTTTTTTGTTGTTTGGGGTTTTTTTGTTGTTTGTTTGGGGTTTTTTGTTATTGTTGGTTTTGTTTGTTTTGGTTTTTTTCAGCAAATATGTCTGAATATACAGTATTTCATTCCAGTTTGTCTTCAAGAATCTTGTTTAACCAGTTCCGTCTGTTATGTGCTCTGCGTGTTTATGCACATAATCTCATTTCAGCTCTCTGAAGAGGCTGATATGCAATTCTGTGAACTAAAGATCATGTTATATTAACATGTTTGTTAAAGTTTCATACTCAACTTAAATCATTACTTTGTGACCTTTACCCAGTTCTGTTACTGTGGGTTAAATTTATATAAAACTTTAGTTAAAATAATTTCCAAAAATCTGGCAACATCCCCAAATATTAAAATGTAGCACTGTAAAGGATTTACGAATGGGTACCCAGAGGATCTATTAGTTGATGCAGTGTCATCAACTTAAGGACCTTTTGTTAACTTGCACTGTTTAAGTACAGCACGATTACAAGTCAGTCATGTATGGACTGAAAGCTATGGATCCACAGCACAACCTGTGTATCTTGAGATCTCTCTGTCTGGCTTTTTTTTCCTCATTTGTACTTACTAGTCATATAGTGTTCAGTTATCCTCTGCTTGCATCCTCATCGCTTAACCCACTCTAATTCAATGCTTTTGCAAACAGCTTTCGACTCCTTTTTAGAACGTGAGAGCCAGTCGCTGAATTTTAAGTGAAAGCTGTGCCTTCTTGCTCATATAGACAGAACCAAAGAGAAAAGCTTTACCACTGGCTGTTAGCAAATACCATCTGTTGTACAGTTTAAACTGTCTATGTTGTTGCCACTTTCAGTTTTAGCACTATGAAGCGCAATAATTGGCATTCAAAATTTATCAATGTACGTAGTAGTTCCTCTGTAATTTCAGTGCGGTGAATTTCATATCTTCTACTGGCATATTTTTATGAGGGGAATTTTATGCAGAATATAGTGGGCCAGCTCTAACGACAGAGTGGTAAATTTAACAAATGCTTTCTTTGTGAATAATACTGCCTTTTAGTTGCTCAGGGCTGGTTGAGTACGCTGCCTGTGCGGTAGGGTTCCGTATCAAAGGATGCAACGATCTGTTTCTGCTTCGACAGTGTCCATATATCATTTGGTAGCTGATGACCTGAACCTTATGTAACTGTTCAATATATGGATAAGGATCTCTTTCCATGGGGTTCTCCCCTAATGGTGTTGCTACAAGGTCTGTCAAAGCTATGTTTCAGTGCTTGTTTACTTTGCATAGCCTTCCTAAAGATACCTGGACTCTTTTCTATTGTGTTCACCTGTCTTCCCAAGAGAAGAACTGGAGGGGAGGTAGACGGTGACGTGTGGTGCCAGATAAGACTAACAGTGGAGAACAGGAGGAGGGAAGAGGCGCGGAGTTTTTTGGTACCATAACTTTCTGTGGCAATATGGTACAGGAAACTTCATTCCTGCCAGTGAAGAGAGCTCTGCATGCAATTCTCACAACACTGGGGATAAATAAATACAGGCTTTTTTTCTGTCTAAACCCAGCTGTGCAATTTGACTGTTTTGGAGAAGTGATGCTATGTGTGCATTTTCTGCTCAAAGAACATCTCAATTGTATTTGTGTGGTTTGACATTGTTTAATTTTTAGTATCAAATTGAAGATACTTGTATATTTTTTATTTTTTTTAATCATCCTGAAGGTGATCTTCTATGCCTTATGTATATAGTACAATTGTGTAAGGTAAACCGGTAGGATAGATCAGATACTCCTGTGTTTCTTTTCAGTCTTACTTGAAACGAGTTGAAAAGATGTTGAAACAACAGTGTACAGTGAAATCTGTATTGTGAAGAAAATTTCTCCTACTCTTCGCAGAAGATACATAAGAAAAATGCCCACTCTTCCTAATACAATACAGTAAAGCTCTGCATATATACTAGAAGAGTTTTCCTACAATCTTGAATAAAGTGTGTGCCTGTCAGTGTATGTATTTATTGTTGCTATTTTTAAGACAGACCCCTTCCAGGTGAAAGCAAGCAATTTTGTATTTAACATGTTAGAGAATTTGCTTGGGAATAGTTCATTGATGTGAAGGTGTAAACCTTGTAATGATGCCAAGGTCATTAGAGACCTGTGGAGGTCTGCTGTCTGAGTGCTACTCACTCAGGTAGCTGGAACTTTAGGCAGGTTTTACTTACATACCCAATCTATTTCAAAGATTTTAAATTAGGTTAAGAAAGATAATAGTTGCAACTTGCCCTTTATACTTCTCTACCTTTTATATATATTCACTTAGCTAACTTACTGACATATATAGTGGAAAAGAGAGAGTACCAGTTTAATTTTAATTTCAGTTGGCTACAACAGTATCCTAAGATACATACAGCAAAAGGCAGGCTGGAGCAGATCTCTACATATGACTGCATTCGTGTAGGATGAACTGAATTTTGAACTGTTAAGTTAAATACATATATATATATGTATTTATGTGTAAATTTATGTATGTAGATCTGGGATATCTGTTTAGTTGTGTGATTGTGTGCTTCTGTGTGTGTGTGTACTTCTAAGTAGGTAATGCTTCCTGTGTTGGAAAAGTAGAGCAAACCACGGTAGATGAGGTAGTGGAATCTTCAGGTACAGTGTGGGTCTGCTGCAGTCCTCTTACTGTGCAGCCCTGTGTAGGCAGTTGGATGAAAAAGAACAGACAAATCAACATTCCTTTCCCTGAACTCCCCAGCATGCCTCAGCTGCTTTCACTCAGCTCCAGAAAGGGGAAATGAGACAAAAAGGAGCCACTGATTGCTTGCTAATTAGTAAAACTTTGCTGTATGCAAAAAGCAAAAATTAAAGGAATATATAAATGCTATTAAAATTTCAGTATGTGAGAACGTAAAACATCAGCGGAGAATATTTCAGAGCTTTTAACTACTTGTGCACTTATAAGAACAAGTTTTTTCAGTATTTTCAAAAGACCAGAACTTGTCTGCTTGCTTACGCTGCCAGTTTTTGTATAAGTTCATTGACCCTGTAGACAGTCTGAGTGTTTTCTGAGTTACTGCTTTATCAACCTGATTTGCATGATTTTAAAGCTGTTGCTTGCTAGAAAATAATCTAGTGAAGATTACTTTGTAAACACCCTTTTATATAACTTTGCTTACTCCTTTTGCAGGTGAGGAGGGGAAAATTGGGAGCTACAATCAAAAATAGCATAAATGAAAATAACTTTTCAGGCTTTCTGTAAGATACTTCACAAAATAGTTTTTTACCAAACTACTTTGTAGGATTTCTTTTGTTTTCTCTCAGATAAACACAATTTCACATGCAAAAGTGTTATGCTTCAGTAATTAATGTGTAATTACCTATTGTCACCTGACAATGTAGACACCAAAGGTATAAATGGATTAAAAAAGGATTAGAGAAATTAATGGATGATACGTTCATGGAGGAAAAAGCAGTGAGGGCTGGCAGTGTGTAATGCAGAAAGGCTTGCCCCATAATTGTTTTTCTTCTTTTTTTTTTCCGTAAACATCAGCTATGACCACAGGAAAGCATACTGGTCTAGATTGACTCATTTATCTTGTTCTTGTGTTCTGCCTATTGTTTAAGGTTTTAATGTAGAAGGCAGTGGGCCTATACATGAGAACCAGATCTTTGATACAAAGCAATACTCTGTACAGACCCTGAAAGCCCAGGAGCAAGAACCACAAATTACATCTAGGGCTCTTTTGTGTTGGGGATTCTGACCGACAAGTAAATGAAAAGCAAAGATTAAATCCTTCCAGCTCTTTACTTCACAGAATTAAATGTTTACAAATACATATTTGGTTTGTATTGTAGTATAACAGTATAGGTAGTCTTAACAATATAGACACATACTTCCACTCACGGTTTCCACAATAAATGGTAGGGTGTTTTAGAGAGGTTAAGTGGTGAGACTAAGGTGATGATTAGGTCTGAGGAGTTAAATGCCAGTTGCCCTGCCAAAAAAAATAATAATCTATTGCCACGTGATAAATTGTGATGAGTAGTTTATTATAATTTGTCTTTGTGCTGTATATTGATTAGAGTTTCTGAAAACATACAAAGTGTATCTTTTTGAATACAAGTTGAACTCAGTAGCTGAACTCCTTCCGTCCCCAGGCAGTAACTGGAAACCATGCAGAACTTCTACTGAGTAAGTACAGCCCCAAGTGTGGGCTGTATGATGGGTGGGTAGAGCTACACCAATACCACCGTAAGGTACCCCACTCTCTATTGCTTGTTCATGCCTGCTCAGCATCTGCTCTTCTGTGCTGGCACAGCACTTTGTGACACTGTGTTTTGAAATGAATTGGGGCTTTTTTCCAGTAACAGCTCCCACCTCCCCCTCAGGCTTTTTGTTTTGTTTTGTTTGTTTGTTTAGTGTTAATATCTTTTTCTGTTTATCTGTATGTGTATATATTACAGTTGATCCTGTTGCCTAAGCTAATTTACTTCGTAACCCCACAAACAGTTTCATGAATGTAGTGTGTTGTATGTTTGTGCTTGGAATAAGCAGTGGGGTGAGACTGCCTAGATTTTATTTTTGCTATGGAAGATACTCTTCATCAATATGTTCTTCCTTAAAGGTCTGTATGGCTTTTGATGTCTATTAAGTTTTTTAGATTACATGGAATTACCTAACAATGGGATTTGGTAAGGAAAATGTTTTAGGGCAATGAAGAGGAAGATGTTAAGGAGAAAATACGTGATGGCAAGCATGGGACTGATTAGGTGTTGTATGTTACTTTAGCACTTAGGTATGCCTGAGGTGAAAAAGAATGTTCCTTGTGTGTTGTCCCACAGTAATATGAATAATAAAAATACATGTTTGTAGTGCATACGGATGTTTAAGTTAAATTATTTGTTGACATTTTAGTGTTATATCCTAGCTATACTTCCTGTGGTGTTATATGAAACTTCTGTTGGAAAACAGCATCAATTATTTTTATTCTTTTTTTAAACATGACATAATTTGTTTTCACTAGAGCGCTGCTGTCCTTGCCAGAGAAAGAAATGCTGTGCAAGAGTTGCAAAATAGTTTAGAAGATAAAGTCAAAGAGCTGACTGAGGAAAACGAACAGTTGAAGAGAACAGTCGATGAGCTAGAGAAGAAAATTGAAGAGTTGCACAAACAAATTTGTAATATGAAAGGAGAAGAAAATTCAGTGAACGAAAGAATTAAGAGATATGAGGTAAGTTATGAAAACAAGTCCCCTTCTGCTTCCTGTTTGCAAAGGATACATTGTAGCACAAAAACTGACAAATTGGACCGTGAGCCATGTCATTGGGAAGGCTAAGCAAAACCCGCAGGTTGTCAAGAAGCAAGATGCAGTTTCCTAAGATGTACAGGAAAGATTTCTCCTATGAAAACCAATGTAAAAGCAAGTCACAACTTGGAAATGGGGAGATCAAAGTGAACATAATTTATAGTTCAGTTTACTTGTCAGATTAAAGGCCTTGCCATTATTTCTAAATGTATCAAATCATATTGCAGGAAGAGAAACAACAATTAGAAGAAGCTTTGAAACATGCTGAAAAGGAGGCAAAAGAATTGGTAGTGTTGAAAAGGTCTTTGGAAAGCCAACTAGAAGATATGCAGGTAAGAGCAAGAGCGATTTGGAATATTTAAATTTCAAAATTCCTGTTTGTTTACCTGAGTCACCATTGCTTTCTGCAGAGTAACATCTCATTCTTTTTGAGGAACGCTTTGTTTTAAAGTCCAGACCTCGCTGCAATGTTCAAATGTTTCCCAAAAGCATATTATCATCTGATTAAAATTACTTTATTACTGAAGTGTTTTGTTTTTTGCTTTTTGGTTGTTTGTTTGTGGTTTGTTTTTTTTTTTTTTAAAAAAAAAAAAGATTTCCATGGATCTAGCAAAATTTCAGGGACATTAATCGCAAAATAAACTGCCTAAAGTTTTCTAAGTCTGTTTTATTATTTGAATGATCATTCAATTCTGATCATGTGTAGGTGTTTACATGTAAATAGAACAAAAAGCTGTACTTGGCTATAAATAAAAAAATACTGGTAGTAGATAAATATTAGGAAATTGGCTTCTCTCTTTTAAGAACTTATTTCCAAATGTTGTATGGAACTGGTAAATTCCATCACAAATCCAGAGAAATTTAATGCATATCACTGTATGAATTCCTCTCTCTGCCTTGCTCCTTAGTCTACTCAGTATCCAGGAAAGGATATGCTTTCTCCCACATTCACCCAGAAATTAATCATGTGGAGAGTTACACTGGCGATGTGGTCTATGAGTAAGGATAGGATGATTCAGATAGAATAAAAATTCAGATCTGTTTAGTAAGGAGATGAATGAGTATAAATCTTAAAACTCTTCTTATTGACATCATATTCTGTATCTGAAAAAAGTTGCAAACCTAGTCTTTCTTCTATTGTAATTCACCTTTTACATGCTGCAAAGAAGCATCTATTGCTGCAGTGTCAGGTAGTTTAGCATTCTCTTAAGTTTTGCTTCTAGAAGCAAAGTTTTTAAGTGATTCTGTCAAACAAGTGAGACTCAAAAGTGAGGTATACGTACATTGCTAGCAACCCTTTTTTAATTGAACAGACATTTTCCCTTCAACAAAGATTTTACATTACTGTTCTGAAAATGAAACTTGTCTATAAGTGGTTTATAAACCAAAGGAATCACGATTCAGGTAATTATGGTAAAAAAGAAAAAAAATAACAATACAAAAATACTACTATGTCTTTAAAATGGAACGTGCTTCAAGTATACATAGTTTTAACAGTATGGAAAAGGAAGTTTTGTTTCTACAATATGATGTAGTTCCTTGTAACTACATCAGTGGGTGTTTCATTGGAGGCTTTTGGTCAGAACAGATTTAAAAAGAAAAAAACCAACTATCTCACTGATCCTCCAAATTTGCTTGTGTGTACTGCTGATAGTCTGCACAGTCACAATAGATGGTGGCCCATTGCTCATCATTGGCTTACATTTAGCACTGTTCACTAAGAACTCCCTTCTGTCACAGTCTGGCTTGACCTTCCTGCAGGACATGAATCAGTGCACTGTATGCATCTCCTGCATTTTCATTCACTTTGGGTCAAGCTGCTTGAAAGTGTGTTCTTTCTTCTCGGTTTATGCATCCTTCAGGGTGTCATGCCAAGTAATGCTGCCTCCAGGCTGGGCCTCCAAATTAAAGAAGTCTAGAAAAGGTGACAGATAGAAGAGTCTGTCTTGTCATTTTATTCGCAATTGATGTCTGATTTCTGGCACAACAAAGTTAGTCCTCGTTCTGATTCTACACTCTTCTAGTCCACCGGATATGAGCACTAACGGATTTCAGGATGTAATCAGCGGTCCCTTTTGTTTAGAACAGTTGAGCCTTTCTGTCTTTAGATTTTTGCTTGTTTTAATGAATGATGTCGTGAAGTTGATTTGGCCTTGCGTTACCTTTGACAATTTAGATGACAAACTTTGGCACAGTAATAATGCTTATCACAGTGGAAACATAATTCCTGACTGGCCCATCTTGCTTTTTACATAATACAAATTACTTTCAATGGTGGGCTAGCATAAGAAAGACAATGACAATATGAATAGAATTATAATAGTTGCTCTAAACAGCCAAATCTATTACTCTTCGACCCCAAATTTCTACTCGGAAAAGTTAAAGCAGGAATACACTCAATTATTATAGACAGTTTGTTTTGATGCTTTTGTCTAAAATCAACATCAGTAGGTATTGATATTTTCTTAATGGATCGTCAAGCAAGTAGTATTTTTTTTTTTTTTTTTTTGGTAGCATCACATGCTCTATTATACGTCTGTTTTAGGGTAGCCTACTCTGTCTGTACCAGTGTTTCAAAAAATGAAATAAATCTTAACATTTTTGCAGCAGACACTTGTAAGTTTCTTGAAAGCTCTCTTGGGAAAGGAAATATTATAATGATTATGCACCTTAACCATAGCATATGTGATACTGCAATATATTAAAATATGTCACTTATACCACCATTATGGATGGAAGTGCCAAATATTCTGTGCTTTTTAAAGTAAACAATCAGAATGCAGACTTCTTTCGTTGGGTGGAAGAATATGAAACACCTTTTTATTGTGGAAAATAATGATAGGCACATAAAATTAGTGTTGCAGAGCACTGTAAGATAACTGAAAATTAAGAATGTATTTTATCAGTTGCGTTAAATTATCAATTTTGTAAAGAGAAAGCTCAACTAATGTTGTTTGGAAAAATAAGTATTGCAATAATCTTATATTACTATGAAATCAAGTTACTACTTTTGTCCTCCCACATTTTATTTAATTTTCTTCTCTAGGTATGTGGAAATGTGAGTGTGCTCTTTTGTTGTTTTATGGCTTCTTGTCTTCTGGACCACTATCTGTCCACCAACCTGAAATTGAGAAATACTGCTGTAGAGTTAGCCTCACTTGTGCTGAAATAACACTTAAGCTTCAGCACTGCAGATTGGCTTTAAATTGGTGACAAACTGTTTACTTGACTTGTGATTACACTGTAACTGACAGGTTATAAGTACTCAAGGATTTCTGTATGTGAAAGGGACACACATTAGAGGTTATACTTGAGTTAACTGTTGAAGCTGTCCTATAAGACATCCCAAATTTCAAATACTGAATTTCAGTATATAGCCTTCAGAAAGGCTAGAGGCTAACCACAACATTTGGATAGTTGGTAGCAACATTTTCATTGCATTGTGGTGTTTTTTAATACCTGAGTTAAGAAAAGTGATATAAATGAAAGTTTGGTTGTTTCTAGTGTGACACATTAGTTTACCTCAAATATTAATGTGAAGCTAGGCATGCTATTTTTATCAGTATTTTTCTCTTTTATCAGCTAATCTAGAAAAGGGAAATACTGCATCCTAATTTGTGTTGCCCAAGGAGAGTGATTGTTGATGAGAAGCTACATATAACATGTTAGGTCTCCTGAATAATATTAATCATAATATTACAAGAATTAAGTAGTATCTGTTGTAATGCACAATTTTTATTAAAACAAAGATAATTTCTGTAGCAATGCTTAGTTTTCATAAGGAATATTTTTACTCTATACCTATGTTAACAAGTTTTCTGCTGGCTACATTTTAGCAGAACAACAAGGATCTTATGCTCTAGTGGTAATTGCATTATTTGAAAAATAAATGATTCTGTGGTGTAGTTACTAGGTAAATAATACAGATGGTATTAACACCTGTTAATTAGATTTTGAAAAGAAAATTATGCAGAATGGTGGGGTAAGAAAACCACCATTTCCAGCCAAGTAGAATTCATCAAGCCCAGACATTACAATCAGATATTACACACTTCCAAACAGAATGGTTGTGCATGTGAGCTGTCCGATGGTGCATTAAAAACTTGTTGATTTGGTAAGAAACAACACTGCTGTAGATCTTTCTTTCCAGTCTTCCCAGGGAAGCCTTTGTTTTTTCCAGTCACTAGTAAATGTGATCTACCAGAATGGGAGGCTGGAAAGTGACAGGATTTTTACTGTGTCCAGGAAATGGCTTAGTCCTGATTCTTATGGCACATCAGATGGCTCAACGGCTTCTGATGCATCACAGGAGGGACACAGGCATGAGGGATTTTAACAGATGTGGGGAGAACGAGAGCATGAAGCACCTGAACTTCAGTTCCCATGATACTCTGAAGCAGTATTGCCACTGTCAGTTTATTGTTGAACTACTAATAAAACACAAGTTCAGCAAAACTGAAATTTCTCCTTGGAACCTAGGTATTCCATTTTCTATTAAAATAATTACGATTAAAACTTTACAACACTTCCTAATTTTTAGTAATGTACTTAGTATTTGTTTTATCATCCTTCTTAGTAATAAACAGTAAAAAATATGTTTATGAAAATGGGGAGATGCAATACATGGAAAGTACAGATTTTTCTTTTCAGGAAGCCAGAATATAACTCGAAGGAGAAAAAGCTAAATTTCAATCTTGGGCATTTCATTCTGCTACGTATCTGAAAATCAGGCAAAGGTTAGCATGACCTGTTAAAAATTGAAGTGGTCCACTGCTTGCATAAGCTCCCCTATTATTATTATTTTCTTTAAATATTGTAATTATTCATACCTATTATTATTTGTTTAATTGCCCTAGTTAGTAGATTAAATTTATTGTCTTATTAGTGACTGATTTTTTTGTTGGTTGGTTGGTTGGTTTTTGGTTTTTTGTTGATAACTGAAGTAGAGAGTCACTTTTTTTCTGTTTACCTCCTCCCTTTTCAGCACACTGGAAAAGCAGAACAGGATCCTGCTGGCACTATTATTCTGCCACAATGTATTTCACTGATCTGTGTCTGTGCAGTTTGTTTCTCAAGGATGTGTAAGCAAACAGTAAAGTTAAATGAGCTGTGAAAGGCTGGTTGAGGGGAATGCACATGAGGTTGCTATAACCTGTTCAAATAGGGCACATTAGCAGGGTCCTAAGATTTCAGCAGCTTTTAGAACTGAAGTGCTGAAGCTGAACCTTTTCAAGGTTCTTAAAATCCTTTGGTGTCAGCTAAACCAATTCTGGTGTAGAATTAGGCTTTGCAAAACAGTATCTGTTAGCCCCCAGCATGTTTCAGGGTTACCTATACACTTCTTAGGCATCCACCATAACTCCTGTTTGTATATCAGAGATGTCTTTTGTTGACAGATTATAGAGGAACATAAGAGAGACCAAATCTAAAGAAATCTCTTAACTTATAACATTTGATGACGTTCTTTGTTTTCTTTTACAACAGAACAACTGTTTTTTGAGATTCTGATCTATGTTGCCTACAGAAATACTACTGTGTTTTCACATTTAAAGTTTTCTGACATGTAATAAAGTAAACATCATAGGTAGTAGATATTCAACAAAACTTTGTATTTCCAATATTAAAATGTAAACCAATGTTTTGGAATGCTTTTTACCATTTATGGTGATTTTGATTTTTACACTTTTATGTTGGAACAATTTAAATTGTCCATAATCTGGTTTTAATCAGTTTAGTGGTGCCTCTCAGACTTTGTAAAAATAAACCCTTTTTTTCTAGTCTTGTAGTGTCTATTTAGAGTATAGCCATTACAGTATTTTATTATGCAGGAAGACGGAAGAGGTGAAAGTCCCAACATGCAGATAGAAGATAATTCGCTTTTCTTGTGTTAAAATGAACTTGTGACAGTCAGTTATTCTGGTGATCAACGGTACTTAGAAGTTGGAGGGTATTAAGTTCTTAAACATCCCGAATGTGATAGCAGAAACATTTGGACCTCCTGGCAGATAAGCATACAGCATAGCTCTGCAGTTCATTCAAAATTTAATCCAGATAATTAAAGTCTGGATGAACATTAATGACAAAAGTTCTTTCAGGAAGGGCATTTCTGTGCTAGAAGCTGTAAAGTTCTGTTTGCACAGCATTTGTCACAATGAGACGTCATCTTGAGTAGGGCTTCTGGGTGCTACAGAAGCATATCAACAGGGAAAAAAAAATCCCCAGTAGTTTGTCCTCACTCATCATAGGAACAGATTTGTACTATATTTTTTTTACTGAGGAAAAAAGACCGTTGAGTAAAACTTTTAAGGGAGCATTAAAGGGATATACAGGAAAATGTGAAACCTGAAATGAATATGGCATTTGCGCCGGAGATAGGATTTGCGGGTGTGTGCAGCTGCAGAGGAGTGTGTGCTTTGCATGTAACAGTCATGAAAAGGGTCTACATTCGGTCCTACAAACCTTGCAAGAGTGTAATAATGTTTGCCCTATACTGGCTAGCAAACTGTAACTCTATAAACTCTTCTTTTAAATTTAAATTTGTCTAAATGTTAAAGCAGCTGGTGGTATTATTACTGCTGCACAGAGTGTTATATAACATCCCTTTAAGGCATTAAACATAGACCCTCTTTTCTAATTATACATATTTTTAAATCTACTGCAGGAGAACATCCGTTCTATTTCGGAGGAACGGCAACAGTTAACTCAGCAGTTAAAAGATGAAACTCACCAGAAAGAACAGTTAAAGCAGATAAAGAATGAAATGGAGAATGAACGATTGCAACTGAACAAGACTGTTGAAAAGTTACAGGAAGAGGTATGAGTTCACTCTAAAGAGGTTGCACGAATCTGAATATCTAACACACAGAAGCAAATGAGCTGCTAAATTATAAAGAATTTTTTTTTTCTTTAATGTGTAAAAGAAAGTGAAATGCAAACTTTACTATTAGTCTCTTTAAGATAGATAATATCATTAAAAGCTTTCAGGGCTGGAAACAGTGCTTGGAACACCACTATCTCAAAATACTGTTGTCAGTTCTGTTTTGTTTAAACAAGATCCCAGATTTGAGTTCAGTTCTAATGCATGCTACAGTGATTTCCAGAGTTTCACAGCTGGTTCTCAAAATGCTACTGCATTAGACTTATTTTGCTGTGTGTGTGTAAACTGTACAACTTAATATTGATATACGGAAATATAACTGTAGTTCATTATGTCAGCCAGCTGGAAAAACTGCTGACAGACAAAAAGAGAATAGTCTTGCCACACATACTATTAGAAAATAACCTTGCTGTTCTGTGTTTTCACACTTCTGCATGGATATTCATTTGTGTGGGAACATATTTGATAAATTTTCAGAGTACTGAGATGAATTTTGAAGCTGGAGGAAAAAAAACTGGTTTGGTGTATTAAGCATGACAGAACCTTATGTAGTACTACTGTAGGAAAAAAAAAAAAACATATGTGGTTTTTTCCCAGATGTCTGAAATGGTAGAGGTCTCAAGAACATCAGCTGTGGAGCTTCAGAACCAGCTTGTTGAATACAAGGAGAAAAATCGTAGGGAACTTGCAGATATGCAGAGACAATTAAAAGAGAAAAACCTTGAGGTAGAAAAATCACGCCTGACAACCATGAGAATGCAAGATGAGGTAATGACTCGTAAGTTCAGTGACAAATTCTAACCTTTGACCTAAAATTCAGCTCAGATAGTTTTCAAGACAATAACTGTTTGCTATCACTCTTCTGTGTACTTCATCATGAGAGACTGATCTCAATGACCAGGCTTTTGAGTTTTGGTCTTCATGATGATGATCAGTGTATTACTTCTGCCAGGGAAGTGGTGTTTCCTGTTTGACAGATGCGTTCTTTTGTCAGATTCTGCATTTATCTTAAGTGATATGACAAGGATTCCATTGATGATTTTCTGCTCTTTTAATGCCTGCTGCTGAAGGAATCAAGAATGTGGAAATAATCTTGAATTGGGAAAAAAACCCAGATGTTATTTAGAAAAAGACAACCCAAACTCCGAACCAAATTCTGGCTCTAAAGGAGTTGACATACATTCTTCTCTTCCTTCATATCAGCCAGGTTGCAGATGTAAATGACAAAGGTGTCTGTGCAACCAAGAATCAACCACAATCTTGAAGTGTCTGCCTTTTAGCATGTAAAGTTTGCGATAAAGACAGTCCAGTCTAAAGATCTGTATATACTTCTGCAATTGGAAAAGCTGTGAGAATACACTGGTCACAGATGTTTTACGTACGTAGAATATTTTAAGTTTGATTTTTCCAGTTCAGAATTTCTCTTATGTTGTATTCACCCCTCAACAAACTTGTTTTAAATTCAGTTTAAAAGAACAGCAATAGAAGAAAGTATAGTTCCTATATATTATTCTGTTTTCCTTCTATACTTATTCCATTCAGGGATGGAGAGTCTTTGTAAAGGGATGAAGACTCAAAATGAAATCTGAAAGCAAAAACTGGGATATTGAGAACATGGCTTTTAAGTTGAATAAGTGAGAATAGACAGCTTAGATAAAAGATATCTCTATATGTGTGTATGTAAATATGTATACATACCGTGTTTACAGTTATTATGAAAAATACTTCTCGTATTACCTATTTCAACTACAAGACAAATACAAAGCAAAAATTTCAGAACGAAATAAACCTTCATTATTTGACAAAAAGATGACCCAAACACTATATAAAGGACAAAATATTACTGGTGGTTGAATTCTACATCTCCATGAGGCAATATTTAAAATACTAGGGCTTTAAAAATGTAGTATGGTGTGATGGGTTGACCTTGGCTGGATGCCAGGTGTGCACCAAGCTGCTCTATCACTCTCCTCAGCAGAACAGGGGAGCAGAAAATAAGATGAAAAAAACATGTGGGTCAAGGTAAAGGCAGTTTAGTGAAGCAATAGTAAAAGTTGTGCTTGTGGAAGCAAAGGAAAACAAAAAGTTTTTTATCCTGTCCTTCCCATCAGCAGGTGATGTTCGGCCACTTCCCAGGAAACAGGGCTTCACTATATGTAGCGGTTGCTCCAGAAGAGGAAGATGAATGTTGTAAATAACGAATGCCCCCCTTCCTCCTCCTTTTATCTTAGCTTTTATATCTGAGCAGACTTCATACGGTATGGAATATCCCTTTGGTCAGTGTGGGTCAGCTGTCCTGGCTGTGTCCCCTCCCAAGTTCTTTCCCACCTCCAGTGTGGTGAGAGGGGTCAGGGGGAATGTTGGAGAGGTAGCCTTGGTGCTGGGCAAGCACTGCTCACAACAGCCAAAACACTGGTGCCTTCTCACTACCTTTCTGGCTACCAATGCAAAGCACAGCACTATGAGGGCTGCTGTGGGGCTCATCTAGACCCAATACATATGGTAACTAGCTGCAAAAGAGGAAATAAAATCTAGAAATATAGGATAGGGAGATTAAATAGCAGACTTTCTAGAGAGACTAAATATTCGGGACAGTTGAAAGTCTTTATTATCTCTTCCTCTTTTGTGTTTAACAAGAAGTACAAATAGATAGTCTTTCTATTCAACATGAAAGAGTCTGTTGTCTGTCAAAATCCTCTTGGGTAAGTGTTATAGTGCACAAAACATTCTTTTTGAGAGTCTCATCAAAAGCCGAGGAATGTAATGGTAATGGCAACATGAGTATCATCTTTGTATTCTAGCAGAAAAAATATTAAACAGTCTTGCAAGGCAGTATGTGAGGTCTTCATTTCTGTGTCTAATGTAAGTTCTCTGTGAATACATAAAAGATGCCAATCTTGAAAGTTGTCAGTCTGATGTCATTTTGCGTAGTTAAATGCATATGAAATGCTGTTAATACACAGATCTCTGTGCTTAATTAGCTGTACACCAAGTCATGAGATGTCCAATGTTGACTTGTCAGGACTTACCAATAGGTAGCAAACTCTGTAAATAGTCACTAATACATTATTTTAGCTTCATCACTAAAATAAGCACTTGAGTAAACAGAAGAAATATATGAAGACTGTATGCTGAAGAAAAAAACCCCTTATATATTGTATATGTTACAAGTTATAAGGAATGATCACAGTCTCACCTAAAACCCCTCTCACTATATATATATTTTTTTAAAGTATTGTGAAGTTTTTAGGTAATTTTATTGAGTACACACAGCTGTTGGAATAGGAAATTTTTGTCCTCAGCAGATAGCCCTACTATATCTGAAAGTTATACTAATACATACATGTATCGATATATATACACAAATGTTAGCAATTGTGTCATTGGTAAAAAGCTGTAATTGAAGTGCCTCAGACATAATTTTTTAGAAGTTAAAGTATTGGTAATCTGAAAAGGAAAATAATAATATTGCAGAAGTTTCAAAGATACAACCATTTAGAAAACTGTAAACATTTTGGCTTGCTGTAACTGGGTAAAAAGAAATAAATAACAAAAACCACCCCACTATGCATAATAGTCACTGTAAAACCTGTAGTGTGAAGCATCTCTTTAGAGCTGATATTTAATCCAAGTTTATTTTCTTGGTGCCATCTTGTGGATAAAAGAAAAATTACTGTGAAAAACATAACTGCAATTCCTGTCATGCTTCTGGATTGTTTGTAGTCAATCCCCTTTACTGACATCACTTATTTATAGAAAGTACAGTATAAAGTGTATTACTGTAATCTTACTGTTTCAGATGCGTCTTATGGAAGAAAACTTGAGGGACCACCAGAGAGCTCAGGATGAGGCAATAACAAAGACTCAGTTGCTAGAACAGACTGTGAAAGGCTTGGAGTATGAACTGGAAGCCAAAAGCCACTTAAAAGATGATCGGGCAAGACAAATCAAACTAATGGAGGTAAAAGAAATTTTTAAGGGTTGGTTTCTTCTTAGAATGATTAAAATAATTTTGGTATTTCACATGGATTCTGCCTGGGAAGAAGCAAAATAACTTGTTGAAAACCCATGTACTACTACTGCAGGAATTCTTTTGGTATATTCTAAAGATAGTCTGTTAGCATATCTATTGTTGCAAGATGTATTCTAAATTGCAGTTGTTCTTCCATCATTTTAATTAACTTTAGAATTAATTTTCTCTAGAGTTTATCAGGCAAAAGTATATTATTTTCACTCATAGGCCCATCACTCCACAAGTATTTAGAAGTGTAAGTTCTATGTAGCGTCTAATATTGATTATTTTCAGGAACCTGAGTAATATTGTTATTCTATCTTGTTATGGGGTTAGCTTCGTAACTTCAGTTCAACCAAACTGTCATTTGACTTTCATAAACAAACACTTTTATACCATTGTACTCATATGAAAAGAAATTTGTCCTCCAAATGTGTAATGTAACTTAGACATTCTAGAAACATTACATAATTTCTCTTATTTTCTTGAAACTGGTAGGAGTGGTTAAAAAAAGAAATGAAACTTCTATTTCACTTCTGTTAGACAAACAAATGTACTTAAAGGCATACCTTCCTGCCATCTCTTTTTCTAGATTGTGTATGTGTTTTCAGAGGCATTTCACTTTTCAAGTCTAGTCTTTCAGACAGTTTGAGTCCTTGAAGTTTAAGGAAGAATGCTCTGGTAGCAATCTGAAGATGATGGGAATGTATTCTGTTGAAATTACTTTTCTTTGCTCCACATAGGACAAGTTATCTCACCTGGAACTTGAGCTTGATGAAGAAAAGACTAATTCAGATTTATTGTCTGAGAGGATCAGTAGATGCAGAGAACAGGTACTTGAGCAACTTTTCCAACTGTTTTATAATGATGAGGAAAAAGTGTTCTTAGGATCACAAACAATAATTATTAACTACGTAATGTTCAGAAATTTGGTTTGTATACTATAGTTAAGTATGTAAATCCAAAAAAGCAAGGTTCACAAACATGATTAAATATGCTCCTCAATGTCATCACAGACCAATTTTTTTCCTGTTTTCCTAACTGGAAGACTGACACAGATTGAATATAAAGATTGAAGACCAGGATCATCCCCTGATATTCTTGATGCAGTGAGCTTCATCAAGTAATCATTGATGCATGTAGAGGTGATACTATCTTAGGCTTAGTTTTAGGTGGTAAGTCTGTTGTAGAAAGTGTCTTACATGGAAAGATCACAACTTTTTAACCTTACTGAAAAGTAGGCCAGTGTAATAGAGTTGATTTCAAAGAAGCAGGACCTTAGGAAATTGTGGAATTAAGAAGTGAAGTCAGCTGAACTGAAGATGCTAGCCAGTTTCAACAGAGAGGAAGCTTTATTTTCATTACAAGTGTAAAAACGGATGAAGGTATATCAAAGATAAGACAGTTGGAAAGTGTTTTCCACATAAAACATTCAGTCATTAGTTCCAGAAGTGTTATATGAGTAGACAGTCCAGAAAGAGAAGGATTTATTAACAAGGTTGTGTCTCATGAGGCAGAAAATTTAAAGATAAAGTGAGATTTGCCAAGCTAAGTAAGACCTATCATAGTAATTCAAACAAGTAACAAAAAGGTTCTTGGCTGTATAAGTAGAAGTAGTGGAAACTGTATGATGAGGTACTGATCAAGGTAAAAACTAATCCAGGTACACCACCTTCAAATAAATTAATATTTTGCTTCCATATTCAGTAAGGCCAGTGAATGTACAAGGGGGGGTAAATGGAGTAAGCTAGTGGAAAGGAGGCCGTTGAGCTGGTAATCACCAAGTGTAAGAGAATTAGGAGTTCATTGTTCTGAAGAAAGAGGCCTTAATAATATTATTAAAGATTTCTGAAAGAACTGACATGGGAAATTATAGGTCCTGTAACAAAAATTTATAATAAACCAGAAAAGTAGAGAATAGGGCCCGATGATTGAAAAAGTAACCAGGGCATCCACGGTCGAATAGTCAGTATAACGCAAGTTTTTCATTAGTCCACGGAAAGGAATATGGCGATGTCACTGTCTCGAACTATTACAGTATAGGCAATGTTCTTTGCCTTTGTTTTACATTCTGAAAGATGTGAAACTGATGCATAGCTCATTACAGCATGTCTACTACTGTAGCTTTACATTAAGTACTGTATCTTAGTAATTTCCTAGAAATCCAGGAGACAATTTGCATTGAGGTACAACCCGCAATAGTCTGTTCTTTGTTCATTTCTCTTCCTTTCTCCAAAAAAAAAATAATTGCTGGTGTTCTTATGAGTAGCTTTAATTTCAGAGGGAGAACAGAAAGTAAAATCTTAGTTTCTGTGTCTTTTCAATGAAATTGTATATTCCACCGAGACAGCTGAAGCATTTTAGAGTGAGTGAGAGCTCAGCTTGCTTTGATGAATCCTTGAAATGCCAAGGCACCATTACTGCTTTGTTGGGACTCAAGTTACTAGGATTCTATTTAATTGCAATATAGTCTTTTTGCTATTATTCCATTGATACTGTACAGACTGTGAGTTGGTGGGTGAAATAGAATGTAGAGGACCTATAATAATGTGGGGTCATGCTATTGTTCAATTAGGAAGCCTTTAATACTAGAGTCTATGCCTGGAATAAAAGAGCTTTAGTCATAGCTGCACTAGTGGGTACTATAGTAAGTTAATTTGCTAACTGAATGGAAACCTAAAATACAGATGGGTGACCAAAATGTTACATAATGGGTAAAAGATGTGTTTATTTTGAGGTCTGGAGTTTCTCGTTTCACACATGAGTTACAAAGGTTGCTTTGTTTTGAATTTATGCCAGAATGACTAAGTAGTCAAATTACTGAAAGGTCTGCTAAGCATTTATAATGACATGAGAAATTATAATGGATTTGCTTTGGTAATATCTGTATTTCTGTAAATGTTTTTTTTAATTAGAAATGTGTTATTTTAATATACTGATAATTAACTATAATACTCAAATTTCTAGGAAAAACAAATTGAAACAACCAGTTCTATTTTGCATAAAGCTAAGTGTTTGAATAAACACTGGCAAGGCTGATAGTTCACATTTCATTTACTGTGAAATGTTGCCCTTTTTCAATTTAAACACACTTTTGAATCTGGAAATGGCTGCAGGAGACACGGTTCTCATCTTCCCTGCCTTGTTCTTGAGAACTACCATAACAAAGTAAAAAAGATTCTGAGAAAGGTGGATCATACCCCGTTACTTTTTAAATGATAAGGTATTGGCAGGTCTGGAAAGCAAAATGATCAACACACACAGACACACAGAAAGCACTTAGCCACCTTTTCTGTCTGAAAGGAGCAGGAACAGACCACATTTTAGTACGCGATGGCTTTTTTCCTATGAACAAGCAAATCGCCATTTTGGTTTTGCAAATATAATTGAAAAACACTTAAGATGCCCTCATCAATTCTTGTGTGCTGTGAAAATGCAACCATGAGTCTATTGACTTCAGAGTTGTTTCCAGTAAGTGCAAAAAACAGACTAGCTAGTTTCCGTGACCATTTTAGAATAAGTACAGAAGAAAAAAATTGCAATGACTACGTTCACTTCCTTTTGGTAAAGTGTTCCCAATGGATAGATCTGTACTGGCTCTTTAGCTGGCACCAGGTGTGGGAAGCAAACAGCGAATAAGTGGACATGAAGGTTGCTTTTCAGTTATGAAAGATCAAAGGGGTTTGTTTGACTTTAGCTTGTTTTACTTGTTAAACATTGGAGTTTCTTGTGGCGTACTTCAGAATTGTATATGTAATTATATACATATAGGTACATATATATATATATTATTTTTCCCTAATTGGGTATTAGCAAGAAATATAGGCTGTCAGCCTAATGCGAGATAGTAAACAATAGTGATAGCATCTAAAATATTATTAGACATCAAATTGCATTCGCTAATAATGAACTCAACAGCTGCTTCTAATCCTAAAGCTGGCACAGAATGCTGTTATGTCTAATAAAGCTTTGTAAAATCCGATACTATTGCTATTTCTCTATTCTTTGTTGTTAGCATTCTTCAAGTCCAACTGAGATAACTGTTGCCTTAAGCTGTAGAAATATTTTATTAATTTAATATAATTAAAATATATTAGATATAGGAAATGGAGAATGTGAAGCACAAAGCTCCACATGGTATGTACACAGAGCCTATCTTAACTGCTGTAAAACAAGTGAAAAGTTTGAGCAATTTTGGCAGACAACTGTGTTTTTCCTTTGTGCAGTTTATTATATGTTTACTAATGAAAACTGCAAGAAGATAAGTGAAAACAGTTTCCACCTCCCCCAGCAAGAGTTGTGTCCTACTGCCATTCTCTTTTTACAAGCTCTTGTATATATTTGCACATAGCTTTCTGATCCTAATCAGATACAGTACTTTTTCTGTCTGCCACTGTTTTTCTGTGAGGTTGCTTTTGCCATGGGGTGTCCAACAACAGTAGCAGTCATCTTGGAAATATAATAATTGCCCTCTAAATAATTCCTTAATTTGAGATCTTGGGAAGGTTGCACAAATTTGTCACAGCCTTTGAGCACAGTAAGAACACAGTAGAACTTTAGAGTGGTCCATTAAGCAAGTTCCAACATAAAACAAAACCCCTTTCTTCAGTTAACAGTTGCATTTTTAATTAGTCATTCATTTTATTACGAATTTCGCTTTATTTCTTTGTCTGTCTTCATGGCTAAAGCAATTAACAGTGGAATAAAGTCTATGTAATCCCTCACATCATAACTTTTTTCATATATTTCATTAATAAATGCAGCTATTTTATAAGTGTGTGATTCTAATTTTATATATAATGTATAAACCACTATTATTAGGCTTCTATGTGACAATGAGAGCTTTTAGGAAATGACCCAGCTGTTGAGAACACAGCCATGTGCTAACATTTGTGTTATGATAACTGTTATGACCTTAGTTTTCAGGAATGCTTCCTACTGTTCTGAAACCATATTGTGACAATAACATATGCAACTGCATGCGTTACTACCATTGTTTGTATTATATTTGTTTCAAAGCTACAGAAACAGTGCAAATGACTTTTGTTAAAGATGTGATTAACTCAAAATACATCTTTTAATACTGGAATGTGGTAAAAAAAAAAAAAGGCCTAAGGTAAAATTTAATGTGCTGTACTTGTTTAACCTTCACATTCTTAGCATTGCCTGCAGAATTTTTTAATGCAAGAATTCCCAACAGCTTTTGAAAGACCTTTAGTGGAATAAATCTGTAACTTAGAGCTGTTTAACTGTGATGGTGTGTTTATGCAAGTTCATACATAACTGCTGTAAAGCAGGAAAGAATGCTGTGGCCACTGAAACCTTTGTCAGTCTTTTTGCAGGTACAGTAATTGGCATAGGTGTTCACTGTGTTCCCAAGGTGATATTAACCATAGTAAATGTGCAGTGAATAGCACAAATGCTGCAGTAACATTAGCTATGCCTGCAAAAGCATTTGTAAAGACTTGAGGGCGGCCTCAGTGGGAATGAGACACAAGAAAAGTATTTGGGCAATACAGACTTTTCCTTTAGCTGCAAAGTTTCAGTAGCAGCTGTTAAGCCGTTCAGAGTTTCTCTTTGATCCTCAGAAATTATTATTTTTTTCCAGTCAAGTCCGATAGTGAGATAAACTAATTCTGTATTCTTATCTCGATTCTGTATCTACCAGGTAGTTTTTAACATCTTACAGATGGAGAATATACTTTCCTTTTGGTTGTTGAATATGCAACTGAAATATTTACAGAAACTGTAGCTAAAGTTCTGTTTTAATAAAACCAACAAAATAATACCCAGAAGAGTAGGTGCTCTTCTGGTATGACAGACGTAAAATTGACTGGAGGAGGGGAGCAATGTTCATATCCAGTATGCGTCAGAGTCTGTTGAAAAAGAGCTTTTACTATTTTTACAGACATAGAAAACTGCAATTGTCTATAGCATGTCTCACTGAGGTCTGGGTGTTTCTCTGCAGTTACCAGTTTGTGTTTAATGAAGTGAAACTTTAAAGTAGACTAGTTAGCAGCTTAAAGGTAAGGTGCCATTTCAGAGCTTCAGGCTTAAGTATGAAGAAAACAACTATAGAAGGTATTTGAAGACTGCTGTGATTTCAGATCTCAGTTCCCTGCCTCATGGTACATCTCTCATGCAACATTTTAGAGTTCAGTTCCCTGCTACAGAATATATACATTGAACATTAACAATACCCATTCTGGCTGGAAAATGCCTAGAATAAGCACTGGGAATAACACAGGCTTCCTGAAGTGGAGAATTTTGTCCAAGATTTCAGATGGAAGTTTAGAATTACAATCACATGTACGTTTTGAGTTCTAAGAAAGAGCAAACTTTTTCTCATTGCATAAATATGTCCTTTATGTATATGTGTACATATATACATACACACTGTATCGTATAGATAAATGTAAATTAAATCTCGTATTAAAATTTCTGGCTTTTCATTCTGTAATAGATTGAACAAATGAGGACAGAGCTACTTCAGGAAAGAGCTATAAAGCAAGACTTGGAATGTGACAAAATTTCATTGGAAAGACAGGTAATTAAGGCTGGCATATCATCACACTAGTGAGATAACTGGGTATCAGCCTTCATTAGGAAGTTCAAATAAGCATCTAAGCAGTACAGTATTTGGTAGCTGGTACTATGCCGCCATAATGTGATGCTGGAATTATGCGTTAGTAAGAACAGATTAAAAGACATGAGTATCTTAATACTGATACTCAAAAGAAAATGTTATAATCTTGAATTAAGTCTTCTCTTAGTATTTTTTCTTTCTGTACCCCACATTTAGCTTGATGTTTGTAACAGTATGTATAATGCATGTACTAAACCCTCATACTGTGCATACATCTGTTTATATAATATTATAAGACTTTTTTGTTGTAGTGAGTATAGGCATCTTTCTACCACACAAATTCTGTCTATACATTTGAGGATCAAAGACATGAAAAATAAGAAATGTGACACTTGATATGGTATGCGTGTTTTGGAATAAAACTGAGATATCAATATAGGAACTTTTTAAAAGCGCATATACAGAAAAGACTATAGAATATCAAAGACATTGTTATTCAGTTTAGCTATAAATCCTTTGATCACTTTTGGAGGAGTTGTTCTTTAAAGTCTTAACAGTACTTCAGGAACACTGTTGAAGGTAGGTAGTCATTTCAAGCAATTGTGAATTTAGTTGAGTATTTTCTTCTGTAGGAGCAAACAAGTGAAGAAATGACATGCCTCTGAAAGAAAAGATACAGATTTGATAGAGAACTGCTACTTTCTGTTGTCTAGGAAAGAATATTACTTATATGTTTCAATGTCTGTGATGGAAAGTACATTAAAATACTTTCTAGCTTTTTGCAGCATTTTTTTTTTTTTTGCATCTCAGTGGTCTTTGAAAGCAGGATTACTGTCATAGCCCCAAGCTGAGATCCAGAGGAAAGCAATCTTAGCAAGTCTTGCTATTGACCATCTCAAGAATGCAAAACAGATTGTAATGGGAATTTAGAGAACAGGTTTATACAAGACGCCTGATTTTGTGCCTTAAATTATGTAAAATAAATCCCATCTTGATTGTTTGAGAAAAAAGAATGCCACCTACTGGTATATCCCATGTACATCCTTATACTTCAGTTGTGACATTTCTATCATTGCATTTTTAGTGTTTGAGATCTGAGATCATGGTTTGAAGTTCTGTAACAGAGAGCTTTATTTTCTGTTCCTTATATAATCTTTTTTCTGGCAACTTTATTTTTAGGTCCCCATTGAAAACCTAAATCACCTAGCCTCACAAAAATGAAAGTGTAAATCTGAGCAAAAAGTTTGCTTTTACAAATCAAGCAGCTTGCAAAGTCTTTTAGACTGTGTAGTGGGGGTAGCATTGGATAGTTAAGGGGGAAAAAAAACCCACAGTAATATCTTTGATATAGTTAAGCAGAATTGGTTGCAAGTAATTTCTTTGTCTACTTGTTTTAGTCATGTACCAGTGAATTACAGGGGAAGAATACAGAATTGCGTGGAAAATAAGACAGATCCAATGCTATTTGAAAAATTTTAGCATATTAAAAAATGGTGTTGGAAGGGGCTTGCAACCATCTGCAGTTCAAGGGTCCCTTTAAGTCTAAAACTTTAGATGAAGTTTAACACTAAATTCTTTTTAATAAAGTACAGTAATAGAAGATGTTTGTAGTAAACAGTAAAATCTCACTGACTCTCCTTTTCCATATTTATAAATTAAAAGTACACTGATCACTATATGTTTGCCTGGAGAAATGTATTTTCTGTTAAGGTGATACTTGTCCATGTGAGCATGTATGTAGTAATCAAGTATGTTCCGACTATAGAACAAGGACTTGAAGAGCCGAATTCTTCACCTAGAGGGTTCTTACCGATCCAGTAAAGAGGGACTTGTTGCTCAAATGGAAGCAAGGATCACAGAGCTAGAAGAACGACTTGAAAATGAAGAGAGGTGAAACTAGTTATGTTAAGAACAAAACATGCATGTTTATGTTTGTTAATAGGCCTTTTGCTACTATTAAGTCTAATACAATTGACTTGCTTATCTTTTTTTTCCTCATGAGCACCAAATTAAAATGGTTGCTGTTTCATACAAGTATTGCAAATTTTCTTTTTGACTGAACACACTAGAAGTTGCCTTGTAAATTTAAAATTGAGCACAATGCTAACATGGTTCCATACCTCACTATTTATCAATGTCTAATATCAGTAACACACTTGGAAGTGTTTAGCTATAGTTAATATTTCTATTTTCACGTTCACTGCATTGCTTAGTCTTGGGAGAATGTATTTTTTTTTCTAAATTTTGCTCTGGAGACAGAAGAAATTCCCCTTAGTGGTTCATGCTTTTGAACAAATTTCTTAATGTGTTGCATGGAATCAGTAAATCAAAGTAGGGCCATTAGTATTTATTTCATTCTTAGAAGATTGCTAAGGAACTATGTCAGCAGGGTTGGAAGTATTGCAGTTCCTTTTTTCACAAGCCTGTCTTTTGTTTGTTTTGTTTTTTCTAGGGATAGAGCTAATTTTCAACTAAGTAACCGCAGACTTGAGAGAAAAGTGAAGGAGTTAATGTTGCAAGTAGATGATGAACATCTCTCATTGACTGATCAAAAGGACCAGGTAGAGGGAAAGACTGATAGGCAAATATCTGATGTTAATCCTACTAGCATAAATCATCATATATAAAAGATACAAGAAGAATATAGGTAGATACTGATTACTCTGTGTTTATGAATTTAGTGAGATTCACTGTTCCCATTGTCATCACGTTCTTTTGTCTAGTACTAAATCGTACTTGTTCCTAAAATTATGAAAAGGAAGCACTTACAGAAGCAAGCTATAATCATTTTAAGAAATAAAGCAAATAACATACAGTATATGATCCTAGAAATATATACACCAACATATGAACCTATAAATACATACACCAACAAATAATATATTGTTTTGCCACCAAAAAATTTTGTTTAAAGAAAGAAGCTATTTATTAAATATAGGCTATAAGTATTAAGCATACATTGATACTCTAATAGCAATGTTCTCCAACATTCCTGTCTGGTCTTTGTTGATTCTTTGCTGGAACATGGTTTGTTTCAGTACATGAGTTGGTTAATATTCTGCCTAGAGAATGAACAGTATGTTTCAAATTGCAGACATCTGTTAAGGGAACAATCTTTTAAAATCCTCCGGGTTTTTAAAACTTACTTTATAGTATCTGTTTGGTAAAGTTGCTTAACTTAGACACATTAATAGCCTCAGTTTTCCCTTATTGATAGCTGGATCTTGCTATGACACAATACTGTCTTACTCTACCAAAGCTATGTTTGCTTGTTGCCATTTTTTTCTTCTTAAAAAATGATAATCCCATCCCTTTTCTTGAAGTCTAATGCTGACTTTCAAATATTTCTGAAGCATAGGATTACAGTGTCACTACACTGGCAAAGTTGTGTCTTTATTCTCCCTCTCATAGATGCTGGAAGAATAAAATTCCTTTATTAAAATAGTCTAATCAGCTGACATGTAAATATTTCAGTTGAGTTTGCGTTTGAAAGCAATGAAACGTCAAGTTGAAGAAGCTGAAGAAGAAATAGACAGACTGGAAGGTGCTAAAAAGAAACTTCAGAGAGAACTGGAAGAACAACTAGATGTGAATGAACAATTGCAAGGACAGCTTAATGCTGCAAAGAAGGAATTAAGGTAGGATGACTTGTCAGACCTTACAATTATGTACCACACCCCACTCACAAGATTGATCTCTTGCTCCTTTAGTCCATAAACTGAGGGCTTCCTCTAACAAACTTCAAATTTAACATAAGCAGACAGAGTTTAAGAGGGAGACCTGCATTTCTTTTCTCTACAAATGTTCTCTAACTCTTCCCGGGGTGCTCTAGGTGCCCAAACCTTCTTTCCAAGATCTGACTGCTGATTAAAGTCATCGAGTCAGGGAATAAAAAATGGAAAAAGGTGGTGGGACTTGACACTCTTATAATTGATAGTAATAAAAAATTCCTGCTAATGACTGAGAAGCACAGCTATCCTGTGGATGTTTTCCTCAGCCATCTTTGAAGATCTCGGTGTGCAAGGTTTAGTTTCCCCTTTCTGTGACTTCAGTTAGAGGTGCTTGCAGATATGATAGATTGATCTTCATTCTCTTGCATGTTTCTTTCATGTAAGATGTAGTCTGTGATAAACTACCTCTATTGGAGCACAAGTTTCTTTGACATCCTTTAAAAATTTAAATCCTGTCAATGTTTTAAGCTTTGCATAAGTGTTCTGCATGTAGATGTGCAGTTTTAATAACAAAGACATGTATTTTTGTTTTAGTAGACTGAAGAAGTCACCAAGTAAAGTGTTGGCTGATTCTGACGATGATGACGATGATGATGATTTCAGCACAGATGGTGATAGTCTTTGTGAAGTACCTTCAGGAAATGATGACACAAAAATCTAAATAAGTATTGAATCTGTGATTCCTTGAAAGTACTGGAAGAATAACATAAATTATCAAGAAACTGGATATTCTAGAAGCCAAACGACATCAAGGGATTTAAGTGTTGGGAATATAATGTTTCCATCCATACTGTGCCATTTTCTTCTGTAGATCTCCACTGTTTATTATAGAAAACAGGATTGCGTTATAAAACAGCTATAGACCACGGGGCGGGGGAGAGAGAGAGAGAGAGAGAGAACTGCTACTGAAAACCTAGGGCTAATGTTTCACATTGGAGATGTCATTTTGCTGAAATTCTGTTCAAGTAAAAAGCCATTTGAAAGTAATTCAAAATTAGATTGTAGTTATTAAAAGCTTTTCCCTAAAACTAGGAAAACCACAGAAGATTATTTAATAATTGTAAGTAGGGGGAAATTATGTATAAAATGTAAATATTCTAAACCTGATCTTTTTATTGACTACTTTAGTACTATTTTGTAAAGTTTCAGATACTATATAAATCAGTTTCGTACGTTAAGTACTTAAATTCATACTGAATGCTATATTTGGGTTTTAACGAAGAAGACAAATGAAATTTAATACGTGTTGTGCATTACAGAGCATATTCACAGTTTGTTAGCCAGGAAGTACAATTCCCATTCTAAGACGGGTGAAAGTTCCATTGTATGTATTCTGTATATTAGGGATCAAAGGTTAATCCTGCCTGTTGACTTTAAAAGGACTATCACATCTGTGTGATGAGTGAGACTTGCCTACAGCTTTCTTGTAAACTTCATTTAGGAGGCTTTCTGTTCTTAGTAGGGAAGGCTAAGAAAGAGGTCAGTTATTACTTGGCATCTTTAATTTCCTGAAATGGACTCCATACTGCCAGAGGCAGAACATTATAGGTCTACTGATTTGAGGGCATCAGGATAGGCTTATCTTAAAGCCGCTAAGGAGTCTCACGTGTTCCACTAAAATTACTTGTGGTCTTTGAATTAGTACTTGCTTAAATCTGTTGATTTAGTTAATGCCAAATTTTTATGCACCTGTCAAGAAATTGCACCAAGGAAACACAGAACACGTAAACTGTTTTTTCTTTCTAAGCTGTTCTTGAGCATCTGTCTGTGATAGACTGCAATGTATGGTCATATGTGCAGCTATATATTAGTGTTTTAGTTTATAGAAGTATCTGCATTTTGAATGATCCATCTGTTCAACAAATTTTGTCAGAGTTTTTTTTTTTAAAAAAGCACCACAGATTTTATTTTAAAAGGGTTTTCCTCTTTATTGATAAAAATAAGTTCTTGGCATTTATATGGCACCAGACTGTTTTTGCTCCTTTGCAAATCTAGAAAAGGGCACTACTACATAATTTTGTTAATAAACCACAGCAAAGTCCTGTCTGATTATTAGTATTTGTCTCCAGTTACAGGTTAGTGAGCACTTCTTTGTTGAATGGACCAAATAATAGTGTTATGTAATTGTGAAAAAATACTTTAAACTGAAGTTGCTGGGAGCTTCCATTACTCCCACCAAAGCATCTACTGAAGAGGACTAATTTAACAGCTCTGAAAGTGAGGCAATAGGCTTGATTAAGGCAAAAGTCCTGACAATGGCAGTGTCCATTTTCATGTGATTATATGAAATGGAACCTCCTGCCTGCCCACAGAAGTATATCAGAAGTATATTCATGCACAGCAGATTGCAGACTCTTGCCCTTTCCCTTCAACTTGATTTTGATGGTTTGAGATATATGGGAAATAATATGAACGGCATAGTTGTAATACTTTGTGTCTGAATCCTGTATATTTTTTCAAGTAGCATACATATAAATTTTTTGCAGTACTAGTTTTATTATTTTGACAACACATGAACAGCCTTTTCTCCAAGAAGATCTGCACTATGCTGTACTGACAATCAATCGTCATATAACCTGCTGTGATGTTGTTGTTGTTGTTTCATTTGCATGTTTATGTAGGTTTAAGTTTAAACAACTGATTCCAATCTCCACTACTCTGTCCTAATGTTCATAGATTACTATTATTTCAAACCACTGGAAGAAAATAACTTAATATTGCATCTACCTCCAGTTACACTGAACTGTAAAAGAAAAATTCACTTAAAATAAAGTCAGTCAGCTCCTTCAGTTCTACTTTGTATGTGCACATAGCTTGATATGACAATTAAATTCCATATGGAAGACGCATGTGTTTAACATATAACAAGAAAATAATTGTCTGGGAAATATACTGTGAAGAAGTTTCTACATTTTCTTCTTTTTGGATAGTTACTTTTTTTTTAACTTGTAAAGAAGGTGGCAAGTGTAATATCTAGAAGACTCCTTTTCTCATTTTAAGTTAGGAGGAGGGAGACGCATTGTTGTGGACTCCTGGTGGGAGACATCCCACTTATTAGACCTTCCTCCCTCCCCTTCCCCTGCTTTCCGTGTCTTCATAAAAAGAACTGGACTTTAGTTTGTTCATTTAGACTTGGAAATGGCATTTCCTCTTAGGGTCCTCAAATGAAATGACTAAAATCAAAATAAATCTTAAGATGTTGAAAAGAGTATTTCAACTCATTCACAAAACAGTCGGTAGCTTGGTTTCTCAATGCATGCTAGCTGTGGTGAGGGCAGGGTCTAGATCTTGGCTGCCCAAAAAAAAACATTGACAGTAGATCTTGGTTGCAGAAAAAAATCACTGACGATAGTTTAAGGATGTCTGATTTGTTCACTCAGTCTCATGGCAGTTTTTGATCAAAACTCATCTTAGGTCAAGATTTATTTTAGAAAAATGTTCCTGGTATTTCCATGTAATCTATTTTTAAATGAATTTCAGAAGAAGGTCTTGACCCATAAAAGGAAGCAAGCAAGAGAGAGAACATGTGAAGAAACATGGCTGTGAGACATTCAGTCCTCAGAAGTTTGTACAAATATCGGTGTTCCTGGTATATTACAGAGACATGGCTTGAATTCTGAGCTGTAGAGACCTTCAGTTTTCTTCAATGATACCATAATAATCTCATAAACAAGCAGACCCAAGCTAAATCACTTTTGATATGTGCCTAACCTGATGGCTTATATAGTGGATGCTACTCTCAGTGTAAGTATTCTATGATGAACAATGAACTTTTGGTCCTTTCTGTGATTTTGACCTTTCTGAGGTTTTGACCATTTTTATGTGGTGAGAGATTTTCCACAAACCCAATGTTTCTGATCATTAAAATTCTATTCTGCCTAAATATACACGTTCGTCAAACAGCTGTGTTGAATATGGCATTATTAATTTTTGGTCAACTTGTGCCTTAAGAGGACTTACATTGTCATTTATAATTTCTGGGTTTGAGAATCAATTTCAAGTTTTATTTTGAGCATTTTCACCCATCTGTTATGCTCTGGCAGATCCTTTGGTTTTCCGAGCCTACTTTTGTAGACAGAATACAAGTTGACTTCTACAAGAGTGTTCTGATGTTTTAGATCACTAACATTTGGCCAGTGCTCCAAGATATGGCAATTGCTATACAATGCTAAATGTGTAAATGTAAAAGAAGCAAACAAAATTCTCATGTCCTACATAGACTCTTCACTTACTGTCCAAGTAATAAAATCAAGGATATCACATATAATGGAGTTCAATGCCCTTGAGTTTGGAAGGCATCTCTTTTCATAAAAGCATTAAGGTCTTTCAGACATCATATCTCTTTTCAGTGCATGGAGAAAGAAAAAGGAAAAGTCATTGTCTTGCTGTTGCCTGTACCTGCTTCCCTGCACTGCACTTTATTTAAGGAAAACCCTATACTATGCAAATACTTTCTTAGTTCAGCATTGTCAGTTGCTTTTTACTGTTCAGTCACCAGGCAGGTTTCCCCCACAAGGTCATCTCTTGGTGATGAAACTATAACTTGTTGATTAATCTGTGCATTCCTCTGATTTGTCTTTATTCTTCTCAACTTAATTCTTTCATTTTTCCTAATTAAATAATCTGTTCTGATTTATAGCCAATTTTCTAAACTATTCCAGAAGCCATGTGAATTTCTTAACTTTTACAGACCAGCTGTGTGCTTTGCTGAGTGAGCTATGCAGTGCAATAGCTTCAGCTTTTAGGCCTTTTCTGGATCAGGCAGCATATTTCAGTAATTAAATGTTGATGCTTTTAGCTTACTGGAGCTTCCTACCCTATACATTTTAGCTGCTTAATTTCCACTAGCTGCAGTTGTCAAGTAACATTGCCAAATGTTCAAAGAAAACCATTCAAAGATGCTGAAAAAGCATCCTTTAGAGACTGTCAGGGTTTATAACATGTCTAATTTGTTCCTTTTTGCATAAGGTACTGATTAGGTCACATATTTAACCCTGACCCTACTGCATCATACTGGGGAAAATTTAATTGTTATTTTAAAATTTATTTGAGTGTTGGGCTATTGAGAAAAAGGTATAGAAATGAATAGAAAGGGCTTTTTTTGTATTACAGGTTTTTCTTTTAACATGTAAGAAAGGAAAGAGTAAGAAGAAGGGAATGAAGTTCAACAGACAAGGTCAAGTGCAGTAGTGAATTGGGCTCACCTGTCTCAGCAGAAGTGTGACAGCCTTTTAATGGCTAGTACCAGCGAACCTCATGTGAGGCCAGCAGAGACTGTATGCCTTATGTAAGAGGGAACATTTGATCTTTTCTTCACTTCTAATAACAATTTGCTGGTTTACTCAGATCCTGAAGCTTCATGCCGTTAGCAGAAGAACAGACGATAAAAAAACTTTACTAAAAGTCTGAGCACAGGTGGATGATGAAAGTTTAAGCTCTCCAAGTTGCCAATAGGAAAACTGGGAACAATTCTATGTGAGTGCAGAGAAGGGACTCATTACAGGTAACCTGAGTTTTTCTATGCTTTCTGTGTACTTGGCAGAATGGGTTTTCTGAACGATGCTTTATATATTAGGTTACAAAGCTATTTTCACTAGTTACAAGTAATCCTTTTATTTTGATTGCATGCAGTCTGGCTAGGATGAAACCTTCCAACAGTATGATACGAAGTAAGGGAAAAAATATACACAGTAAAAAAGATCTATGGAGGATCCACTTCTGATTAATTTTGATTTTTGACCTTCACTCTTCTTAAAGAGCCTGACACTGAATGTTGCTTAAGCCATCTTAAACCTACAGATATCTAAATTGGGCTGAGATGCATGTAAGATTTTATTTCCAGGGAAAGACTGTGAAGGTTCAAGATGAGAACGGTAGGGAGCATATCAAAGTAGTGCTAGGAAGTGCCTATTTCCTGTATGTATTTGCAGCAAAGATTCTCAAGTGAGTTCAGCTGAGACAAATGACAGAGCTGAATAAGGAGCAGCATATGTTTCTGGTATTTCTGTGGATGCAGTGTTAATGGCGGCTGATTAGCTGCGTACCCCTGTGCACCACGGGTAGTTCTGTTCTGCAGAAATGCTTTCAGCATCTCCAGACCTTGGATACCCAAGTGCCTGCCAGTATCAGAAGCATCTATTTTGTGTCACTCACATTTTCTTATATTTTTTTCAGAAAGAAATTGTGTGTGCAGTTCTGTGTTGTCCCTTGGATTTGTCATTATGTGAAAGATGTGTTTACTTCAATGTTTTTTTGTGGGAGAGAAAGAAAACATTGCTGCCCTTGGAGTGGAAAGACAGATAAGACTATCTGAGACTCATCCCTGGGAAAAATCAGTCTTTGCCAGAAATGAAATTTACTTTTCTAGAAAGCAGTTCCACTGGGCATAGGAGAGCTGAGCTTCTGACTACAAGTTTACCTCTCACACCCAGAGAGCTGGCTATTCTCAGCCCAGCCTGGCCTTTATTTTCCTGGGAGGTAAACACTGAGACCTGGAACTTGACGTGGCAGAGGCTATACATTTATGTACTACAGATGAGATTGAGATTGGTATACTTTTAATGTTGTTCTTCAGGTCTTTTGGTTAAAATACAGCAAATACTATTTAAGGAAAAAGAACTTGTGTATTCATGACTAGAGCAGGCAAGAGCAAATACACGTGTGCACACACACTGTGAAGGCAGAGAGAGATGGTGTGCATTGCTGCAAGTGCTTTATCAGCTGATTTGGTGTCTGCCTGAAAACGTAATCCCAACTGTTTAAAATTGATATACAAATTCAGTGGCTACAGTCACACTGTGGTTACTGTAAATCCTTCTCAGTACAGATCACCTTCATCAGAGTTCTGGCATTTTCTTGAGTATCTGCTGTGTGAAAGAGCTTTTCAATAGAGTCCCAACAAGCCTCTTAATTTGTCTTTTAAACACTTTACCAAAAGGAAAACAAAGGAAGCTGAACCATCCAGAGAAGACAGGGTGGTCTAATAGTTGGAGATAGAGCACTGGGAACAGGAGGATTCTGGTTTCTAATCTGTTTGAGCTGCTGCTTCAGTCCTTGGCCTCCTCGTGCTTTTGTCAACATGCCTAAAATATGGAGCTCAAAACTAGACCTTGAAGACTTGATACTTTTTCTGCATTGAAAATTCCTGGATAAAACTGTTAGGAGGAAATGCCAAGGATCTGTTTTTTCAGTATATCTGCTTTCTGTGTGGCGTTTCGCCCTTTTGCCCTGCAGTCTGTGACACACTGCAGTGCTTTCCAAGTGGGGGGCTGTTTTCCCTGCCACATGTCTGAGATTGAAGGTCTTGTGCTGGCTCTGTGGAGTGTCTGCTGCAGAACAACAGCCTGGATACTAAATTTCCTTGTTTTACAGGGAGTTTCGAATTTGTTTTTCTTCAAATAAGAAAATGGTTTGTTGTGTAACAGGTAAGAACAGCTATGAAAAGAGGGAAGGAAAAAATAAAGTCAAATAAAAGCATGGAAAAGCTGTAACATCAGCCAAGCAGCGAAAGGAAGCTTCCTGAATTGGGCTGTGTTTACTTTAAACCCAGCTCACTGTGCCTTGCTGTTTCAGTACATATTGTGAGTGGTATCCAGCTATTTTAAAGATAAGATCAAATTCACAATTCAGATCAAAATGTGTCTCCCAGCCATTAACTTCTTAAGCATTACTAAGAGTCACAATAGAAGACCATGGTCTGTGTGGCACTGTATGTGATACTGCATAAGGCTAAATATTTGTCAGGACGTCCAAGGGCAGTCTGGGCCTCCTATAGAGCTCAAGAGAATTCATTTCTTCGGTATGCCTGGCATTCTTTGGCTAGGAAAATTTTCAGATGGAGTAAATTTAGTAAGTATTGTGGGATAAGCAGAGAAGATAAAAGAATGAGTAAGAAATAGGGCTACTACAGATGCTAGCTGTATGAGGGGGAAGGAATCTTTGTAGGTGTGTGCACAATAAGCCTCCTGTATGCATGTACCACACTGGTACTACTGGTATGGAGTGGGGATGGCAGAAGGAAAACTGCAGCCTACTTCATCAACCTTCTTTCCTCTTCTGCCTTTACTGCTGTTGCTGGCTTCTCTACTGAGAAAATGAGCTGTAGTGCCATTGGGAAATCCCTACCCGGTAAGCTAGAGTCCTTCATGTTGCTTTTGTATTCACTTGGAGGGCTTTTGCTTCCTGTAAAGTAAAAGCTTCACAGTGCTGTTTCCAGGAGAGGCAAGTGCTTATGACTCTCAAAAGTGGGAGGCCACAAGCCTCAGGAGCCTGTGCATAAACTGCAGCATCTGTAGATGTCAGTGTGCCATCAACTGAATGACATTGGCAGTGCAGGTGGCAGGAGGGAATTGAATGCCTGGAAACTCAGTGGGGTGGGGAGTCTACCTACATCTGTTCTGTACGGTGTCAAGCTTACCACCAGTGCACAGGATAAGTCACTCCTTGAAAGAGTCGGTCTCCACACTGAGTGAATAAACAGACCTGTACCTCATATACCTGCCAAGCCTAGAGCATCAGATATCCAGTAATTGAGCTTTGATTCCACAAACTTTTCTAAGTCTCATCATTTTAGCTTTTCTTAAGAATATAAAGAGACCAGCCAGCCACAGCCACCGCACACTGCAGTGAGACTTCACTGAAGCATACATGCAGTGACATGCTGCTGACCTCAGTTACTAGTATGCGTGGCTGCCAGATCAGCTGGGAGGCCCTTGGAGGATGCTCTGCAACTGAGTGCAGAGAATCAGCTAAAAGCAGCACATTTTAACTTTGATTGGCACTTTGTCTAGTCAGCATAATTGTTCCCATCACCTTTCTAATTTTTACAAGTTTAGAAGTAATATGGAGGGGAAAAGGGAGATTGATATCTGTTAACTTTGCTGCTCCTCTGAAACTTTCAGTGCTTAGCAGAGCTTGCATTTCTGGCTCTTGAGAAAAAAAAAACCACAAAAAAAGGCCATAAAAAGGGAAAGTTGATGCAAGTTTTCTGAAGAGAAAAGGACTATTTTTCCACAGGAAACATTTGAAAGTCTTAAACGTGGGAACTGCAGTCATGACTAAGCTGCCTCAGGTAAGTCATTCTGCTCGACAAAGCCACCCCGAGGAGGGCACCCCACAGGCAGCAGCAGAGCGCGAGCGGGCAGCAGTGCTGCAGGCAGTGCTGGTGGCAATATAGTGAGGACTGCAAAATTCATCCCTCCGCACTGCTAAGCAGCCAGGGAGTCCTATGGCTGTCATTGCAGCTGAGGTGTTGCACCATTCCTGTTGACTTGTGTTAATTATGCCCTAATAGTGCACCTTTTGTTTTGCTTTCCTAGGCAGCAACTGCTGTGGAGCCAGTCATGATGCTCCCTCTGCAAAGAGGGTTCGTATATAAACCAACCTAAAAGAGAGACTGTCAAGCTAAAGGGTACCTTGAAGTTTTAGAATCTTGAGATTGAGCTCCTGCCAGAGCACAAGTTCTTTACAGGATGGAGGAAATTATTTAATCCTCCTTGGATATCAGTTCTCCAGCGATGAAATACAATACAGAACAGCCAGGTTGTCATTCAAGAAGTAGTCTTTACAGAAACTGACCCACTGCTCAACAAAGATCCTTTTCTGTATAGAACCACAGTCAAAATAGCATCCAAGATGTTGGGGTGCAAGAAGTGACTAATGTGAGAAAGGGTATGGTGCTTTCCTGTAAAAATTCCACTGCTGTAAGAAGTCCTTGAATACTATTGTATGACTCTAAGAGGACAGAAAACTGGTTCTGAGTCTGGAGAAATTTATGAAGGACAGAAACAGCACAGATAACATCTACTCTGTACTGCTTTGTAACACTGTAACAAGGAGACGATCATTAGAATGGAGCAAGGAGAATCAAAATTCTCTGGTGCTGGTGCTGATGGTGGTAATTGCAAGAAACAAAAGTTCATAGCTGGTAAGAATACCTATTATTCATGAAAATGTGTCAGCAGGATTTACTAAACCTACAGTTCAGGAAGTAAACCAGTCCCTAATAATTAGACATCCAGGGAGATATTTGGAGGGAGTGGGAAGATAATTAACGTTTATCTCCTGTGAAGTTCTTACATAACTTTCTGAAACAGGAAATTCTGGCCACTGGCAGAGAAGAGAGACAGCAGTTCTGGTGTGGTCTGGGCATTTGTACTACTCTGCATAATACTGAGTGGTGATCTGGGAGCCAGTATGAGGTAGTTCGTGACTATGGCTGGACTATGACTTGACAGAAAGAATTTATTGGAAACCTATTTGTCTTTTACCTCAACATTTCAGTGTATTCTCAAACAAATGATTTTCAGCACCACTTTAGACCTGGGTTCATTCCACCTAACTTGAGGCACTGACCTAGGAAGATGTCAGCAGTATAAGAACAGTATAAGCAGGTATATTCGTGCTTTCGTTAGGGGACTGGAGTGTTTACACTTCTTGTTGTGATCTTTCTCAGAAGTTTCCCTTTTTTTCCATCTGACTTGGTAAGATCCTAGTATATCTCTCTTTCACTGAAAACACAATCTGTTTGATGTTTGCTTAGTGGAGTATGGATCGCCAGCAGACAGCCCACTTGCAAAGATACTGTTTGCGACATGATGAATATGACATCTGTAGAATAGTGAATTTTGAGCAGTAACCATTTCACCATGTTGGGCCCACTTTTCCAGAACTCACACAGGACAGAATGAACTGTGGTGAAATGCTTGTGGTTTATTTGCTGATGGCCTACACTAGTCATATCATCAGGAATCTGTAAAATTTTATAGGTTAGCAAGACCACAATTTTTACTTGAACAGGTTCCTCACTTTGTATCACTGAGCTCTGTACAAAATCAAACTGGTTTAGCCCAAGGGGAACCTCAGAATTTCTACACAAAAAAAACCCTAATCTTTTTGGAAGGTTTTATTTTAAAAAGATGAGATTATATTTACCAAAGACAGCTAAAAATTTGGCCAAAGCAATTATAAGTGTCTAGACCATATGTGGCTACAGAAACACTGGAATTCGAGTTATATCTGCATAACAGGGTAAGTCACTGAATTATAACATTTGTGTTGCTATTGCAAAATGGTTGCTGGTACCCAAACATGCTAACTTAAAGGTAGCCAAGGAATCTGGCCTCTATATTGCAGCTATTTCTGGTACTGTCAGACAAAGAGCAATCTAACCACAGACTGAAAACTTTCCAGAGAATTTGATGGGATCTGTGGAAACTACGCCAAACACCTGCAGAAAATTAATAAACAATATCACCCACAAAAGGTTAAAAACTGAAGAAATTGTACAGGTTCTGTGGATGGGGGAATAAAAAAAAAAGACATTTGAACTATGCCAGCAGTGCTATTTGGCAATACAGAAAGAGATTCCAAACAATCTTAAAGCTATGTGGTTGACAATACACACTCAAGAAATCTGTGGACGTAGGCCAGCAGCAAGCATGCAAAAAAATCCTGCCTTATTGCAGGTATTCTTAATGCCAGTGTTCATCTGTATGTGTGGTTGTGTGGTTGTCCTGTACTGAAAACCCAACCTAGAGATGTAGAAGTTAATGTCAGGTTCCCATCAGAGTCAAAACTTCAGCCAAATACCCAAATATGTTGCAACATTATTTTCCTAGATCCTTCCATTGTTAAGAGAATCACCGTTATACTGAAATGATTCCAACTCTGAGAGTGAGATCCTGTTTATTGTTACAGCAGATTTATGCAGAAAAGGTATTGTTAAACAAGAGGATTTGGGCAGTTGGGTAGGACCCAGAAAGTGTCCTAGTTATACTCATCTTCTGTTGCAGTTTATGCCCACATTGGCCACTGTCCCTTGCATAAGCTAAGGAAAGGAAAGGAAAACAATATTCTATTGAGAAATCTGCTTCGACATAGTCTCCCTAAGGACAGGGACAGAAATGCTCAGCAGGAATACAATTCTGGAGGGCATTTCATTGGCTTTTGTTGGATGTTTAAATTCTATGGGATCTTTTTGTCTTAAGTATTTTCTCTCTCTTGTTAATCAAAATACTAAGCATGTATATTAATACAGGAGAACCACAAAATTTATAGAGACTCCATAACTCCAGTCATATGAGGAGAAGTGGGAAATGTATCAAAACTCCTCAAGAGCTTGCTAGCCTGTCTGCTGTCAGAATATTTTGGTGTATTTTCATTCTAATGCTTTAGCAAAAGCACACTGTGTGTCATAGGACAGCCGACTAAAGTGTTTGTTACTCCCCCAAATGGTTTACTCAAATAAAACAAGCTAGAAAATGAAATTGAAAACACTTGATGGTTGTTATGTAGTGCATGCTATTAATGTTTTAATATATTAGAGCCTCTGTGCAACATTTGTAGAAATTACTGGGAATTTTGCTGTTGATTTTAGGAGGATTGGGCCTTGTGTTACCGTATTAATCATTTGGTAAATATTTCTCTAAAGGCTAGGAATATAGAAATTTCCAGGGGCAGAGTGATGGTCTAACATCCTGTTTTCAACAGTGGGCAATTCCCAGGGCCCCACAGGAAGGCAGATCCCCTCCTTTCCTTCCTCCCATATCTAGTGTCAGTTGTGTCCCAGTAGACTGCTGTCAGTCTCTCTCTGACCATTGCCAGCCATGGGATAAGCCTGATGGATAGCTCTGGCTGGCTTCATGCTAGCTAGCTCACCATTTTGTCTGACCTAAACCTGATCCTGTGTATACATATCTGTACGTGTATCTTCCTTCAGTACTAGTGACTTCTTTGTTCAGTCACCTGTGGCAGCAATAGGTCTCCAGGTTAATTATAAAAAGCAATAAGATATTTAATTTGTACTACTTTACTTCTATTAACCCACATTAATATCCAGAGCACCACCATTTACTTCTCAGGTTTTATCAGACAGATGCTAGTGAAAATGAGAGCAGAAGTAGGGCAATTGTCCTTCAGTGATTTTTTTTTTTTTTTTTTTTTTTTTTTTGTGTGTGTGTGTCTTTCTGTTCTTGTTCTGCAGCAGGGAAAATAGGTGTTCCAGACAGGTCTGTTCTAAGCATTCATTACTCTCCATACCCCTCTTATATCTGCTTGCTCTGCTTACATTAGAAGAACACTGCTGGTCTAAAATCAGCAAGATTAAGTTGTGATAACTAAAATTCAATGTTAATCAGCTGTCTTGCATGTGACTATATGTGCATTTAAAAAAAACTCTGGGAGTTATACTTAGACAAAGGTAATGGGAAAAGAACACCCCTTGCAGAAGCTGCATTTTGGAATAAATGTAGCAGCCCTATAGTGCTTGCTGTCCATGCTGAAATACTTAGGCAAAACCCAGACCTGCAACAGGAAGAATTTAAATACATCTCTTGACATATGCCATTTCTGTTTCCCCCTGCCAGGTGAAGATGAGATTCTGCCCAAGTGAGCTATAGAGTATATCCCCTATTAGGCCAGCTCAAGGAGGCCTAATAGAACCCCATGAATTACTCAGTCCAACTGCTCTGGTAGCTTGTCAAACTCTCAGATAACTACTCCCAAAGATTTCCAGAGGTGGGAATCTATAATAAATAAATAATATAAATATAATTATAATTATACTTATAAAATAACCTATAGTAAACTTCTCAAAGGAGTAGCCTGGGTAGGCCAGAAATGCAGCAAAAAGGCCTTAGCATGGTGAAGTTAGGAGAAAGAGAAAGAATAGCAGTTAATCTTTCATGGAAATTAAATTTTCAATTTAATGCTAATGATGCCTTTTAGAAATCGATATCTACAAAATATATTATTAAATATCTACAAAATATATATCTATGCCTACAAAATATATTATTAAAATTAATTCAGGCAGCTAAAGACTTCATCAACAGACATGGTTTGAAATCTTTTACAAAGGCATGTCAGAAGCACTAGAAATAGGGCAGGCATCTAAACAGAAAAAGAGAAAAAGGAGTTGAGTGATACAAAAGAGAACCAGCCTTCCCCAGAGCCCGCAAAGAGTTTGTCATAATATAGTCACTGTGCGTGGCTTTCTGTGTATTTTTTTTCTGCATTTCCCTTGGATTCAAGTAGTTATATTAGGTACAGTAAATCTTGGGCACATTCTGAAATGCAGGGAAAGTAGAAGAATTTTATGGAGGCTCCTGCCATCCAAATCTCCTGATTGGAATACATTTACGGAATAAGTCCACGGAGCCCATGGAAGTGAATGGGTCTTTTAAGTCATTTCAAAGGCCTTTTGGTTAAGTACTCTCTGCTTTTTGTTGTGGTTTTCTCTGGAGGGAGAAACCTGATGGGAATAGTTCCACTGCAGAAACAATTTAATTTCATAGTATAAACTTTAATTTCTGAATTATGAGTGATCTTGCAAATTGGTTTATATCCTTTTGTAGACTAGCCTTTGTCACTCAATCTGCAGGTCTATTTAGATTTCACATTATCGTCAAGCAGGCAGAATGTCAGGAAATCCTGCTCTGTTGGTCCAAGTCACTGATGTCGGTTTGATCTATTTCAAAGTCTGTAATATTTCTTGAAAGTGCCTTCCTGGAATAGCTCAGATCTCTTGCTCTGTGATCAGGACCCAGAACCATGCAACTCTCAACTGCATTCTTGCTAACTGGATGATGCACCATATGCAGATGAAGGAAAAGCAAACTCCTCCTGGGCTGAGGTAGCCTGAAGGATGACACACTGGAGGTATTTAAGTGCTTAAGTGTGTTAATCCATTTCCTTCGTAGGACTGGGTCTTTGTTGGAGGGTCATTTCCCTGAGTAATATTTAGTCATTGCGGTTGAGCTGTTAGTAAGTACTCTTAACTATTTAGTCCTCCCTACGCTTCCTCCTAGTAACTTTACTTCAGTTAGGCATAACAACATCTACTGTATTGATTATAACTTTACTTCTTTTTCTATTATTGTAATGACTCATGCAAGAGGAAATGAGACAACTCTTGGTGACAGGATAAGAAAATTTCATTATCTTGTAGATACAGATAGGTCTACTAGAACATTTTTTGGAGCTGGAGGGACTGAAAACTAATCAAGTTTTCCTGATTAAAGTCCTCTGATACCAAAGGTTCAGTATGACCTGATATTTTAAGGTTAAAATACCTCCCCTTCCACCTTATTTTCTTTTTATATGACTTCTGATAAACTGCTTTTTAGTATCTAGAAAGAAAATAAATAATAGAACCAGATCTTCCGCTTGTACTTCACAACTTTTATGCACAGCTCCCTGTCCCAGCTATGTGTGCAAACAGGCAATGGGCTGGGAGAGTCAGTAAGAACTGATAAATTCCCATATGTATCATTCTGAGATGGGGAACATGGAGGTCTGAAACTGGATCTAAATCAATGGGGAAGCCAGACAACCAGGAACTTCTGTAGCATCTGTGCAGGTGTTCTAGACATGTACCTGGTTCCTTTGTTAGTTAGAAAAACGTACCATCATCCTCTGCCCTGAAGCAGAGCTGAAGTCCACTACTTGCTGTTCTGGCCTTCTATCATAAAATAGAGGAAGCAGAATATAGTTCTTCCCCTTCTTCCTCTTCTGTGTTTCCTTTCCTGTGGGGAAGTAAAGATGAAATATGTCTCTTCTTCCCCTTTGTAAGGTAAAAGAAGTCAGTCAGATACAGTGATTTCCTGTCCTTAATGCTCCCATTCCCTGAAATATGTACATTCCTTACACTTATAGAAGAACTTTCAGGCCAGAATTTGTTTCTGCCTCTAAAGTTTCCTTTTTTCCTACCACAATGCAATACCGATACCAGACTTTTGGAAGAAATTTATCCTTTGATATTATCTCCAGGGAGTAAAATAGGATTTTAAATACAGCTACCTAACAATGTAACTGTGGTGCTCATGATGGGGTGTGCCTGTTTTCTACTTCCCTACCCACCTTAATCAGTTCAATTATGTGACCTGGTCAAGTCACACCCCTACGTGAACAATGCTGCTCCTCCTGTGCTGCATTACTTTTACATGATATTTATGCTGAACTGTCCTGCTTGCATGGACTGACTAAACCAAAACCTGCTGGTGAAGAATGAATGACAGGCTTCTGGCACTGCACGTGTGTCTTGGGCCACATTGCTGTGGGCTGTGACCCAGTTGTTAACTGGATGGGAGACTTATCTGAAAGAGGAAATAGTGAAGATGAATCAAGAGGTGGTACTTTTTCTGCTGAATCAGAACTGAGTTGATGCCCTGTAAGCTTCAGCAAAATCTGAAGTGATCCTATCTAAATCACTAAAAATCTGTGATTGAAAAATGACAATGCTATTTTTTTCATTCATATGTGGCCATATATTCATGGTAGAAGAAACTGTCCTATATTTGCCTTGATGTATTTCATATCTCTCAGTTCATTTTAGTAAAATCCAAGCTTTTATTTTTTATTTAATAAAATAAAAGCCATGACTATAGCTGTGTAAATATTATGACTTATAGACATGCTCATCAAAAGCCTTCCCAAATAAAGCTAAAAATAGATATCTTTCCTGAAATACATGACCTTCCAGGGCTTTGCAGCTGCCTTTAAAATCTTAGCAGTAATTTTTATTTCACTATTAATTGCATTTTGACATTGTGAGTCTGAAAATCACAGCTACCAGGTGTAATCCTTTTTTTTCTGTTAGGTGCACAAACTGTGTGAAATACACTGGCATGCATATATATGCATAAAAGTACATGGCAGAAACCTCTTACTATTATTATTACCTGATTGGCTTTGATGGACTTGCTCTATGTTCTTGCCCAGATGCGGTTTTGAGTAAGTAATCCATTTTCTTTTTTCCTTTCTGTCTCTTTCAGAGAAAATGGTAGTGCACATTGCATTGTGTTATTCATTGAGCTATCTAGCATTTTGTGGCTTTATTGATAGATAGTTAAAAAGTACTTTGAGAATCTCAGCAGGAAGGTGGACTTTAAGTAGGAAGTAGGACAACAATTAAAAGCAGAAAACTTTAAAAGAAACATTAATTGCAATTATAGTCTGTAACTCTCCATTATGAGTAACGATGGAATCAATCCATTATTGCAAGTAACTCCAGGAATTTCTTTTTTTATGCAATTTAACCATAACTGAAATAACTGCATAAAATGGGTACCGAGGGCTTTGCAAAATAAAATGTATATTTGCATTTCAAACTCCTGGTGTGAAAATTTCTAATTATAAATTTGTATATGTTAGATCAGCAGGAGAGGCTCTGAGTTTCTGTAGTAATCCTATATTATCCATGTATCAAGAGTGTTAAGTGGCAGCAAACAGTTGTATCGATGGGTTTGATTTGAGAAGTGATATGATGCTTGTGGCTAAACCAAGCTGGACATTTAGATAGCTGTATGTGTTATGTCACTTCAAAAGAGTAACTGTAAACCACAGTAGCTCCAAATGCGGCAAAGATGTATTGGCCAGTGAAAGATGAAATACTGCTCAAGACAAGAATTGTACGATATATATTGGTTTGTATATTGCATGTAAGGGGACCTATGACTACTGAATACAGTTTGATATGCATCAAGGTGTTTCAGCCTGTGTTAGCAGGTTAAAATTTTCATGCTAGCTGTAATGCCCAAAAAAGAGAGCTTGAGAGTTACAGGATGCTGAGCTGAGTTTCTCTCTGTAGAATCCAATGGTGAAAGCTAGCAGATAAAAGAAAGAGCTCTGAGGAGAAATAGGTGATCAAGCCCGCAGGTCTTACTAAGTCTGGTTCTGAAATATTTGACAGGCATCTGTCCATTTGATAATCTTTGCTATAAATGGGTTTCATGCCTTAGGGATGATGAAGGCAGAATAGATTTTAATCCCCCTGGAAAGTGAAGGCTATTACAAGTTAATTATAACAACTCATTTTTGTAGCGATACAAATGGGATTTTATAACCTTAATGACCACAAGTGTGAGTCCTTGTTCAATTTGTAACTCTGCAATTATTCCCAGATCCCACAGGATTAATATTCCGGCTGATCAAGAGTTATTGGAACTTTTTTTCTTCCTCTGGACCCTGTCAGCAGTTAGCCTGAAGATGGAGAGGGGATTTTGATGAAGAAAAAAAAAAATCAGCCTTGTATTGTGTCCACATTTAGGCAGTTTGTTAAGGTAAGTCCAGGCTACCCACTCCTGCAGGAATTCTTCAATAATCTGCTGTTCTGTGAGGGCAGACATACTTCCTACTCCATGTATTGTGTGCTCTGTTGCCCATCTTGTGACTGTTGATTCTGTGACATCCTGTTTCACTTTTCCCACAGCATAACAATCTTTGGGTCTTCTGGGAAAAAAAACCCCAACATTTCAGTAATGCTGGCAGTGAGGAACAAGTTAGTCTGCAAAAAAATGAAGAAGGTGCCTACACTTTAAATTTCTTGCAGTTTCTGTGTAATTATATTAGCTGTTTCACAACAACTATTGCTCCAGATATTCATACTATAGTGTCATCTTGTAATTAACTTGCTGTGCCTTTGGATTATTGCAGTCACAAAACACTGGCTGGATTTGAACTGGAAGCTCAGCAACCTGGTCAGCTTATGTTCTGCTACCACACTGTATATTGTCTATAAGCAGTGTGTATGACTGTATACCTGTTGTGTGGTCTGTCCAACTGTAGTATACTGTTGTTTTAGTCAAACCAATTTCCAAGTAGTGATTTACTTTCCATTTCCCCCATCCTGTTTCTGTAAGTTAGTGTCACATCCAAACCCCAGAGAGCATGAAATGCTCACAAGAGCATACTATGACCCTTGCAGGGAAAAAGAGCTGTAAACTGTAGCAAATCTACTTCAAAGGGTATCAGAGTCAGAGAGGTAAGGTCATAGGTCCCGGCAAACAGGGACAGCTGAAACAAAGCAGCCACTTCTTGGCTTAAGTCTCCATTGGGGGTGAGAGAGAATGGAATATGAGCTGCAGCCAGAAATAAATGTGGAGCTTGCTCTAGGCAAAGACAGATGCTGGCCAGGACAGCTCCTTTCAGAGCAGAGGAGAACTGTTGCTTGCTAGAAGCCGGTCACCTTTACCACTGTTGGTGAGGAGTCTATCATGTCGAGGCTGAAAAGATAGTGGTCAGAGGTGTCCTGTCACAGGAGAGCTATCAAGAAAGCAAACTCGCAATTCAAGGACCTCCTGAGTCAGAAGTTGTAGACGTATCTTCATGTTTTATAGCCCTCATAGCTTATCTTCCATGACTTTATCCAGCTGCTTTTTGAGAGCATTTATACTTTTCGTAATTGGAGTATTCTCTGCCATAATTTAATTTCACACATAAATGTGGTGCCTGGCTTACTTCAAATCCATTGTTCCCAAGCACAGGAAATAACAAACAGCCATTCCCCATTCATTTCTGCATACCAGTCATGATCTTCTATGCCTCTTTGCCCATTCCCCACCACTGTCTTTTGTCTCAAGATGAAGATCCCAATTTATCCTGTCTTCATCCAAAAATAATTCTATAACTCGGAGGTTTTTTGCAGCCCTTCTGTGTGCACCTCATTGCTGGAACATCTCTTTTCCTTTTTCCTGCCTGGGGGTACCAGATGTTCACTCAGTACTAGCAGCTGGCTTTATAATCCCTATAGTTTATCAGAGCTTTGGGGATGGAGAAGAAGTTATTCCAAATGTTGCTTTCATGCAAACAGCGGTATTGGTTGATTTATTATTTTTTTCTCAGTCTCACTTCTATGTGTTCACCTCAGCTTTAGCAGAGTTTAGAGATTATGAGGTATTTTCAGCTGTTTACTATGCGCACAGCCTACACATGGCTGAAGTGACTGCAGGTGGGTGCATGGGATGCACATCCAACCAGCAAGGCAGAAAACAAGTTAGACTCCTTACTACACTTGTGCAGTTTGCAGACTAGGGGGAAGGGAACAAGGTGATTCATAGAGTACGCAAAAAAAAAGCTGGGGGGAAGGGAATGAGATGATTCACAAGAGTATCCAAGAAAAAGCAGACTACTAACCATGCATGCAGGTTATTCTTTCTTGGAGGATTTTCATTTGAGGATGTGCCAAAAGTAGAAGATGCTGCTGTTCAAACACATAGTTCTAAATCCAGGTAGACATGTCCTGCTGCTGCTTTCCAATAAATGGCAAGAGCTGCTAGTAACGTAGAAAAAAACTGAGAAAACTGTATTTTTATTATCTTTATATTTGTAATATCCATGGACAAGTCTTTTCCTCACCTGCACCAATACAATTTCCATCAAAATTATCAAAATTCTCAAAGTTGATGCAGACCTTGCAAATTCTCCCAGGGATCTGATGATTGTGCCTTGCTCTCGTGCGCTGTGGCATATGGGAAGGGAGGTCCTTTCCCATAGTGTGGCACAAGTTTAGTCTCTGTGCCTGTTCTGAGAAGAGCGGTTCTCCTGCCTGTGTCTTGCAGTGACTAGACAGCCCTGTGTACACACCTTTTCCCAGAGGGGAATGAAGTCCTGAAGGCATAACGTCGCACTAACCAGGAGAATCTCATAGGTATATGAACTCCTTCCCAGCTGAAGCCACAAAGGCCACTAGCTGGCTGCATACCAGAATTTAAATTGAGACATTTCTGCTCACCAGAATGACCAGGAACAAGTAATGACCACTGCTAAGGTGCAGCCCAGTGGGTAGGCAACATACCCATGCATTGTGAAGGAACATGTTTCTGTTCCTGTTGCTGAAGATAAGCCTATTCTGCACCTGCAAACCCACTCTGAAAGCAGCATTACAACCAGGAGTTAAGACAGTGGATGATTCAAATGGAAATGGAGTTCTTTGTAGGTTCAAGACACCTTCGCACAAAAAATATTGTTTAACTTGCAGCCAGTCTTGAGTTGAAAGAAATCCAAATACAAGTAGTTGTTTTAACTCATGTACCTTGGGCTATGTTACCTTCCTCAGGTGGAGGAAAGAAGAGTAGCTAGGAAAGCAACAGAAAAGATGCTGAATACTAACTGCAGACCCTTCATTCCTCTGGGCCTGGGCAATGCTTTCTTCCTCTCTTTCTCAGATCCTTGTCATGTTGATAGCTCAGTATCTTGTCCTGGGGAGAGGGAACTGAGAGGCTGAAGAGAACAGACCCACTGTACAGAGGGTGAGGCACTGGTAGTTGAGTGCAGTTTCCATTTTTCCTATGCAAGTTACTTCCCTCTCTTCAGCATTCTGCAGATCAGGAACCCGCGTGATCATTAACCTCATAATGGGCAAGGACATCGCATAGCCATAACTGCATTTTCTCCCCGTCTTAATTATTTCAAGGTAATTACATGGAGACAGAGGATAATCTATTTCAAAAATGCTGTTGTAGCTATTTGATCTGCAATTTCTTTCAAACAAAAGCATCTCCTTTGCTTGTAACTCCTTTGATTACAGAGGCACATGCTGCTTGTGACCAACACAGGAGGCTGCAGGTGAGGATGGCTGTGCGCCGAGGCCTGTGAACGGCCCAGCAGAGCCATGGTGTTCCTTTAGCCCGGACGCTGGAGGAGCTGAGCATCTGGAGTGCTAAAGTCCGTGCCTGCAGCCTGGCTCAGGGCCAGCTCCCTCCAGTGTGCCAGACTCACCTCCTCCTTGGACCTTTGGTACTAAGGCTTCGGCTGCCACTCGGGCAGTGCGCTGCGGCAGCCTTGTGCCTGGCACGCCAGGCCGCCGGGGGCCGGGTGCGTGCTCATCGCTCCGGTACCCGTTGCGGGAGCAGGGCTAAGGGGCTGACCCGCCCGGGTGGCTCACGCACCGCTGCCGGGGGGGAGGAGGGGGCGGCAGTGCCCTGCTTTCACGGCGCTCAGGGGTGGGTACCCGAGAGCAGGCACTGAGTGGCCTCCAGTGGCTCCTGCGAGCCCTGACCCCCCCAGTTCCACTGCCCGGAGGGGGCTGAGTGACACGTGGCCCCGTCCGGGTCCCCCCCACCTCCCACCGAGCCCCCCTGCCCGTGCTGCACCCCAGCGCTCCCGGGAGCTGCGGGAATGACACCTCGGCGTCCCAAGGACACATTTCTCGCGGGGTGGCGCCCCACGGCGACTTTGTCCAGTCCCGCCCCACGCGAGGAGCCGGCGCGGGGTCGCCGGTTCCGCGGGGGCGGAGGGGGAGGGAGCCCCGGCAGCGCCCCCCGCGGAGCCCCGCTCCCCGCTCCCCCCCCCCCCACCCCCGGCCCGCCCCCGCCGGGGCAGCCCGGCCCCTGCGGCCGCCCGCGGCCATGTGCGCGGGGGCGGAGCGGCGCCGCCGGCCGGAGGGAACCGCAGTCAGCGCCAGCCCGGCGGCCCGCGGGGATGCTGCGCTACAGCTCGGGGCTCACGGTCACCGCCACCACCCCCCGGAGGCCGGCCAGCGACGGCGGCCGCGCCCGGCGGAAGGTGCGCGGGGCAGCGCGGGGGGGGCAGCGGGGTGGTCCCACGGGCGGCGTCGTGGGGCGAAGCGGCTGTTTGACGCCCCCTCCCCCCCACTTATAGTTTATCTTCGGAACGTGGGTTTTTTTTTTTTTTTTGCTTTGGTTATTTACGGTGTTTTCAGGTGGTGCTTGCGGTGCGTGAAAACATCTTTTTGCGCGTTCGTAGTCGGTACTGGGCAATGCAGAGCTTCGGGGGTGTCTTGCAAGGCTTTTGGAGCTTCGGGGGTGTCCTGCAAGGCTTTTGGGGGTGTGCAGGTCCTTAGCTGGTGGGAAGCCTGCAAGGAAGGTGTGCGTGTCTTGGAGGTTCGCCCCTACTCCCCAAAACGCCCCTTGGTATTTACAGCCGAGAACTTGCCTATTTGGGCTCTACCGAACACGAGGAAGCTGTAATGATTTAGGTGGCAACGATAATTTAGTTTTATAATCAGTTCCTCAAATACAAAAATAAGATTTACTGATGTCTTCTTTTGTAATTTTCATAAATTAGATAAATGATCATGTTTTAATCTGTGGGGAGTTGCTTCTAAAAAGTTGTTACAACTTGGGCAGGTATGGCAGGAATGTCTCTACAGCCACCCGGCTTCCAATAGCCCTTTGCTGCTGTAACCGTGCTGCTAGCATTGTGAGGGCACATTCCATGTGTGAAGAAAGGAATCAAAATAAGCGACAAACTTCCTTACGAAGAAACACAATCATGTGCTCGTGATGCTTCTTGAATGATGCAGTGATTGCTTTGACACTCCAAAAATATGAGCTTATAATTGAAACAATGAAGAATGTCGTGTTTTACATGATAACAGGAGGGACAGGCTCTTCCACAGAAATATCTTTGGCTTTCATATAAAAGAAATTAACCATGTATGTGGAAAAATTAAGATGACTTGGAAATGATAGTTGTGTTCCCATCGAATTTTCCTGTTTTAGTATTTCTTAAAGAAGTTAAAGCTAAGAGAATTTGTGTTTAAGTGATAATTTTCTTATTTTCATCCCCATGGTTTATTTCCCAGGGACAATATAAAATGAACTGTATTTCATACATTCTCTTCAGAAAACTGATAAAAACCTAATTTGTGAATAAAACCCACTGGGAAGCTGCTGTTCCTCTTTTATAGTGAAATGTGACTCCCTTACCCTGAGTTGTCAAGAGAGGGGAGGACAACAGTTAGAATAACTGCTGAATAAATGAAAGATGTGTGTCACATTCCTGAGTGCCTGTGGTCACAGGAAAAGTGCCTTTTAATTGTGTGGGGAACCTCAGAGTAGAGATTTCATAAGTGGAGCAGGCTAATCAACAGATAAACGACCAAAGAAAGTACTTTCTTCTTTGTCTTTTAGGACTGACTGAAGTTAAACACTCACTCCTTTTCTGCTTTCACCTTCAAAAGTCTTAAAACTAACATTGGGTCTTAGGCAAAGGGAGTGATTTTTGGCCATTGAGCTGGTAGGTTAGCAGATAGTTACTCAACAAATGTGTTAGCCCTAAACCATTCTCTTATCAGACATTAGAAAGATCAATAATATTCAGTTCTGGTGATGTTAGCTCTGAAGTTGATTTGAAGCTAGACCAATATTGAATCACATCTTCCCTGTGGAGGTACAGTAAAAAAGCTTAGAATGGGAGTGGTTGTTAGCAGAACAGCTTGTATGTTTCTGTTGCTGTACCAGTAACTTTTGGTTATTCTATAAAAACATCGCTTGTTCGTTTAATGTTAGCTCTGTAACTATTACAGTACATAGTTAACTATGATCAATGCCTTTCTGGGTGCTTTGTTTTTCAGAAGGGGTGAAGAAGAGACTGAAGAACTATTCAAACTGAATCTGTTATCTGTATTTGTTTTAAGTTGCACCTACTGAATTGAGTAGGATGACAAACATGAATGTGGATTGTGGATCTGGGCTGTGAATTCCTAACATTTTTAACTAACCTAGATCGGTTTTTTTCTTAACTGCTCTATTGCGGTAGCTCTTATTTATGCTGTCTACTAGCCTCTTAGAAATTTGGTGAAAGAGCATGTCTTCATCTCTTAATTTCCACTGCACTCAGCAAACCTTAGCTGTCCAGTGTTGTGCTGGGCTGAACCTGTCAGTCTTTGTTTTCCTGTCTCCATATTTTTTTCACAAATGATGTCAGATGAGCTTTGGAAGTACCGCTCGTGGGTTGTTGGTGTCAAAAAACTAGGAGTGAACATAAAATGTTAGCACAATTAGGATTACTGATATTGTTGGCTTGTCAAAGCTATAGATGCTCCAAATCAAGCTAAAATCTGTAGTCTGGAAAATCTGATATCTGATTCTTCTTCTACTCAGTATTTCTTTTTAAAAGTTGTGGTCACAAAGTTACAATGTCAATGACATACAGTTAGGGTGGGAGCCATGTCTGTCCCCGTTTTTCTTCATTTGTTCTTACTGTCAGTCAGCAGTTCAAGGAAATTGAATCAAAGCCTTTTTTCTGCTGGGGGAGTTCTCTTTCATTCTCCTTCCCACTTTCTCTTTGTGTAACCCACTTTGTTTCTGGAAATCACTCCTTCATCCTCAGTTGCACATTGTTCTGCTGCTGTTTGGCACCGAGTCAAGGCTCTTTCTGTTACAATTTCATTTCCATTTTAAGGCCTTGCTGCAGCAGTATTTTGCTGTTGGAGGAGGGCTTGCTGTGATTTCCATGTGAGCCTGCTCATTCATTTGGTCAAGTAAACTTGCTGACAAATGGTACAGTGCGTTGTTTATTCAGGAAGCATTGCATAGCAAGAACAGTATAGGTGCAGTATTCATAACTGCTTCTGGAGGTTACAGGAAAAAGCAGTGCCTGTTGTTTTTCCCTTCCAGTGTCTGTAGTGTTCTTGATTTTTAACAGATTAGTCTGTAGTTCTGTCCTTGGGTAGAGTGCATCATCTGTGGCCCAGGAGGTGCAGGAGTGAATGGCTACTTTATAAGTTTGCTTCTGTTTCCCTAGGGATGCTAAAGAAGTCCTATTGTTATAAACAATAGCAAGAGTAGAGCCTGTGTAAGTTTTTCCTGGCCAGGAATTGTGTGGTACTTTACTACTGCTGTACAAGCCTCACTGGGCATAACTTCAAGGGTGGAATCCTTAGATGATTGCCAATGCCACGCTCTGTTTGGCATTTGCATGCAGCAGGCTGCAAAGTAAAACATTAAAACTTTGTGTCAGAAATACTGCCAAAAATATTATACTGATTTCAGGTGTTTTAAAAGTAAGGAGCTAGCATGGAAATGAGGAAGCGGGGAGGGGGGAAACATGATTCAGGGGAGTAATAGAGAACACAATGTGAAAAGGGCAAGAAAAAGTTTAAATTATAACAACCCCTTGATTGTACAGTGGTTTTATTCTCAACAAATTGCTGCTATTAATTTATATTTCTAAGCTAGTTATGATTTGATTGCCGCCAGTACTGGGCTTCTGTTATTCCCTTCATAGTAACCCTGTAACACGTCAATTGCTGTAATGTGACAGGCAGTCATGATTCACTAACTGGTATACACGTACAGGGATAATTACTTATTCACAGTCACTGCACTGTGAATCTGTATGTATGTTGGCTATAATTAATCCCATACTAACAGGCAAGCCATTTGCCGGCTTCAGAGAATCATACACAACTCCATTTCTCTGAACTTTGAGTTGCCAGTCGTTACCTGTTTCTATTTATTTCAGGTATTTTTCATGTTTTCTCCTAACAGTCCTTTCATTCCTTTTAGTCCAGTTTTTCTTCATTTGAGATCACTGTAAGAAAAAGTTGGCCTCGTCTATAACTTCCTGCACAGCACAGCACAAATCCAGTTCTATTTCCTATTTATGGGTCTGGTCATTGTTTGCCTACGTGGAGGAGTGCCAGACCCTGTTTCCCTTCTCATTGTCAACAGACTTCTTTTAAGAGGAAAGAGCCTTGCTAAGCTAATAGGAAGAAGGAGCAGGCAGAAACTGAGATTAAATAGGTGAGAAAAGGTGGTATTAATTACCTTATGAATCGACGAACTCCAAAGTTGAGGAGTATTTATGTCAATATATCTTGATAACTAACTTGTAAGCAGGAAGCACTTCCAGCTTGTGCAGTATATGGGGAGAGTTTAGTGTTCTCAGAAGAAATAAAGCAGTCAGTCAGTGTCAAAAGCCAATGTGCAAGGATTCATCATTTCATTGTTTCAGAATTCTTTAGAAAATATGAAAGCATAACCCCCTTTTATACTAAGTTTCGGGGAGTTTTTGTCACTTTCTCTGTGGCTTCTTCTAGATCTGCTAGCATACAACTGAATGATGAATTACTGGTGAGGAGCCTCCTGCACAAAAAGTAGTCTCCACAGATGTGTCTAAAGAGTAGGTTGTATTTCACCTTGATATTATGGACCTCTCTAGCCAACTCACATATACTATAGGAACTTTATCCGTATCTCAGGACACTGTTCCTTATTGGTAAAAGCCCTTGCAGACCTAAAAGACCAACCTGAGAGAGGAAGATGGAAGGCAATGTGAAGTAGCTTTTTTTTTTTTTTTTTAATACAGTTGACAGCATACCAGTAGTCTGGACACTGTTGATTTGTTGTCTCAACAGATTTAAAGAAAGTCTGGAAGAAAAATAGTGACGTTTCTGCTGGTCTTTGTGGATAGTTCTTGCAATTGCTTTTGCTTAGGAAGAAGAAGAAGTTAAAGCTTGTTTGAGAAGCTGAAAAAGGGCTGTTGTTTGGCAACAGGGAAAACAGGAATCTTTGTCATGATGCTGAATGGTGGTGCTCTGAGTAGGTTATGTTGTAAAAAGCCTTGAAAGTGAAGTTAACTTAATTGATATGAGAGACAGTTGGAAGAAGCAGATTATAAAATGGTTAAATTTGGGGTCTGTGAGGAGTCTGCCGCTGTTCTCTGAATGCCTGTGAGCAGAACATGATTGCCATTTTCAAGGCAAAAGGAAATGCTGTAATGACTAAGATAGAAGCTGTGAGCTTGGGCAACTGCAATTGAAAGGTGTATTTCAGGGAGAAGGTACACATTCAGCATGACTGGAGGTAAGTAGCTAGGAGAAACAAGAGGGATCTTGATCAGATGAGATTCAGGGCTATAGAAGAACAGTGGTGATGGCCCACAGTAATCATGAAAAAGATATTTTAGACGTTTTGAGGAAGAGCTTTAAGAGCCCTGTTTGTTGTCAACAGACGGCTGGCGTTTCAGGGGAGGATAACTGTGCAGCTTCAAATCTGGACAGACAAATTTCTTATTTCATCATTAGCTTTTCTCTGTGTAGGACTTACAGTTGTTTTCCTCAAAAGTGTCTCATGAGTAGGACTAAGACTAAAAGTTTTAATAAAGTTTCTTATATGAAATGCATTGCTTTAAAAATGCCATTACACTGAAGATATCTCAGTCAAAAGCAAGGCAAACTGCAACTGGGAATAAAAGATATCAACCCTATTGGCCTGTTTCCTCGGCAAGAGAATGAAATTCTGAAATCAGATAGGAAACAATTCCTCTTAAACTTTCTCTGAAGCATTTTATAGCTTAGATTTTACAAGCAACTTGTATATATCAGATTTCAGTAATACACCTGTTCATATTCAGTTGAATTGCAGTTCTGAGGTATCCTTGGATCAAATACTTGGATATATACTGAGCAGAAGAGAGGCATTCACTCCAGAATACATTTTGTGTTTCCAAATAATCCCTTTTGAAGATTCGAAGTATGCCAAGACTGCAAACAAAACTGAGAAACTAGAAAATTATGTTCATTGTTCTGTTATCTCAGCTCTCAATGTCATTTATGAGTACATAAGAACATGTTGTTGACTGAAATGGATTTTTGCTATTTCAGGTATGTAATTATGGGTATGCCCTTGAATTATTTTTTGCCAGCTAAAAACCCCTCCAAGCTTTAAAAAATAATCTTTTTTCAGTTATGTGGCAGAATGTAGAACATAGTAAAATAGAACTTGAATGTTAGTACGGTTTGTTCTGTAAAGCAAGTTATGAAAATAACTGTTTGTAACACTTAAATCTAAAAGCAAACCTGTTTTTCTTTCAGATGAATGTCTGTAGGTTACGCTTAACAGTACCACCCGACGACGGCTCACAGCCTGAGCAGGGAGCAAAGGAACCTGAAAGAAAGAAAAATGTAAGTTTTAACAATCAAAGTTAAATTCTGTATAAACAAGGAGTAAATATTGCCATCCACAGAGGCTGATATTAGTTGTTTTGGGAGCCCAAAGCCCAGTTGTCTTGGAAGACTGAAGAACATGTGGAAGCTGAGCAAATCAGCAGAGAGCTTTGAGCCTGAGCCTTGGAGTCGGGGATAGCAAAACTGCATGTAAAATAGGACAGTAATAGAGGAACAGCATGGAGATTGTGATTTGTGGCTAAGGTACCTTTAAGATTTGATTATTTAATATTTATATGTTAAAGAGCAGAAAACTGCTATCAAGAGCAAGGTCTTGCATTAAACAGGATCTTGATCCTCACGTGAAGGAGATTTTATGTTTCACGTAGGCAACAGGAGCTGGCTTGCCTGGGACTTCAATGTTTTGCTGTGCTGGCTAATTTTGGTAATGGGTGATGTACTCATAAGAAATACAAAATGAAGAATTTAAGATTGTTCTGAAGTGAAAGTGATTTGAAGGTCATGTGCATAAAAGGCTTCAGCAGGGCAATTTTTTTGTAGAAGCAGGTAGTATGCACACACAAAAAAAATCTTGCAGCTGCTTTGGTGGAGAATTTGCTCTTTAAGAGCCGTTTCAGAGCAATGAATAATGTTTAATTTGTCTTAAGGATGGAGTCTAAAATGGGAAGCTGGACAGGTTCCACAACTTTACCACATTTACACTTCTATAAACCAAAATCAAATAAGAAGTTGGCTAAGTTTACCAGACCCAATGTATGTATAGCAGTTGGATTTATTTGAAGTAATTTCTTCGTGGTACTCAGAAGTAAAAGTAAATGTAGAATTACTCTGAAAGACAAATATTTTAAAGCAATAAAAATAAATGTAAAGTAAAATGGTCAAGATAAAGATTCCTTCCGAGAGATTTCTCATGCTGGAATCTTGTATACAGTCAGCTTTTCATATGCTGCTTTGGCAGAGTAATAGGTCCTTGAGGATCTATAAATGTTACTTACAGAATGGATTAAAGAGGCCTTAATGCCCACTAATTTTGAGCCACCATTAAACAGTAATAATTCATTTTGTACAGAGGTGTTTAGTTGTAGCAGTTAAAGCAGCTTCCCCCACCACTTACTCTGCCAGTCTCTTGTCAGTTTGTATCCGATTGCAGAAACCCTCAGAGCATATGGGCCCATTGCCCTAAGAGTAATATAAGTTTGTTTTTGAGGAGGGTAGCTATGGACTCATGGCTTACTCACTTTACTGTGCTGAGTAGTGTAATAATAAGAAAGAAGTATGAATGATTAGGGCTCAGATTATTTGTAGTGACTTCCTTATGTGACCAGTTTTTTTTCTCTGTGGAACCTTGTATTTAATGAGAGCTGTATTTCCCCCCGTAATACAAATAAAGGCAAGTGGGTTTTATATCAGATAATTTTAAGGAGAGGTATGAAAGGTAATAAATACATTATTGGGCTCGTCTTACATTCCAGTATATTGCACAATGATTTTTAAGAGATGGGTCTTTTTTAAAGGGGGGGGAAAAAAAGTATGTAATATAATTATTGTATGTTCTGAGTAGTTTTCTAAAGTTCAGTATGTTTACACAATTTAAAGACTTTTAGAAAGCATATATACAACCTTCAGACCTAGATGGGATCTAATTAGTCAATTTCACAGCAATTAAAAAACACAGAATAATTGTGCCATCTACTTGTATGATGTATATATAATTGTACATCTACTTTTATGGGTTTCGTATAATTTAAAAAAATAGCCCTACAGATTGTAGAGTCATAGTGTTTAGGAGCAGCTACAAAAGTCACTGATCATGAACTGGTTTTTAGCTCATGTCTCTAAAACATGTAATATATTGCCTGTAGATTTTTATTGTCTGCGTAATGTATTGCTTTATGTATTTGAATTAGTTACACAGTAACTTAGAGTGCACACAGGACTTTTGACTAGTCATGCTGTGATACTTTTACTGCAAAATTTAATGTAAAAAAAAAAAAGCATCTCCTAAACGCAGTGATCAGCTATCTCTGCTGATCCACCCATGTTCAACTGACTCAATGATAATGAAATTGCTTAAAGCACTTTGAGAATAACAGGTTTTACAAATGTTAGATAATCCTTAACACAGTTCTGTGAGAACTGTGCCCTCTTTTTGTAAATGGGGATAATAGAAATTAGGGAACTGCTCAGTTTTCTGCCTTGTGCTTCACAATTTAAGGTCAAATTGTACAGCTTCACCAAGAATTAAATTTAAATAAAAATTAAATTAAAATCCAAAGCAGGTCTCCTGTTGGAATCTAGAGTTCTGTGCTGTCTTCGAATGCTGAGTATTAAGAAAATGGAAAAATTGGAAATGATTCTGATATTTAAAATGTACTAGTGTGACTTACAGAAATGAATTGCAGGTGTATTTGGGGACTGTACGGTTTTTGCTGGAGCACTCGGGCAGGTCAGGCAGTCTGAGCCTCGCCGCCAGGCACTCTCCTCTTTGGGCAGGACAAGTGCTGGAAAGAGACAGACTCTTCCCTGCCTCTGCTGCTGGGGAGGGGGGAGAGCAGAGACCTTGCTGTGTCAAAGGGAATGCCAGAAAACTATAAATATACCATGCTATGACATTTGGTTGTAATCTCCTCTTTCCAATCTTTCATGAGAAGGAGGTGATTTTGAGCTGCCCTAATGTGACATAGTCATGGCTTACTGACTATTTGTCACTCTTCTGTATCTTTCTGGGGCTCGGTATCATTAATAGATGTTTCATTTCCAAAATCAGCCAGGGAACTGTACAGAAGCTCTTGCTTTTGCTGATCCTCCCAATGACTTGTGTGGGAGCTGATGTCAGACCAGAACTGATTCTTTATTGCTGATGCTAGTAGCTGATAGCTTAGCTTTTTTCATCGCAGTCCAAGTTTAGCAGAAAATGTAGGCTGTATTTCATTAAATCTGTATCAGTATTAAGTTTCCAGATTGAATTTTTTGTTGCTATATATCCATGAAATAAAACCAACCAGTATAAGAGACTAAAACAAAGTGATTGACCTGAGCAGTTTTGTTGCAACAAACCTGCTGCAGATATTACTTTACTAGGAAGGCCTCTCCCCATCTTTTGTGAAAAATGGTACGCAGGTAGAAGCTGATCGCAAAACCTGAAGGGGGAGTGAGCTTGTGCTCCAGTGTGTCAGGTTGGATGTTGTTATTCATATTTAGGGTATAATACCTTGAAAGAAGCATATGAGAACTGAAGTCACAAGTAGAGGCTGGTTGGTTGGTTTGCTTTTTACAGGCTGATAGCCTACTGCTAAATATCTCTGAATTGTTAGCACTTTAGAAAGAGAATCTGAAACTGTCCTGCTTTTGTTCCGTTACTTCTGTTAGTGATGGACAATGGATGACAGTAGTGTGAGGCTGTTTACTTCACCAAGAAGTACAGAGGAATATTGTGCTCGTCAGATTGTATGCAAAATCTGCATGTCCTGAAGCCTGCCTTGTCTTGCATAATAAAGGGCTCCCAGACAACTGTATCGTCCCTGTTTGGGATTGGGCTTATTTTTATCCATGTCAGTCCCTTTCTTCACTGTCATGGCTAAATTTGGAGCTGTCATTGGAAGCTGCAGCTAGGCATTTGAGGGCAGAATATGGAGATATGTATAGACAGGTTTTTCTTTTTCATTTGCACACATGGACAAGAGGATGAAAATGAGATAACACTCTAGAAATTTGTGTTACTTTTCTGTCTTTGTGGCTTTCAACACAGTTTGAGCAGTGTTTAGTCTTAAACTCTAACTGGTATTTTGGCTGTATATATCCTCGAGCTCTTTCATTTTCTTATGTTTTTAAAGCATCACAACCAAAAGGTGAAACTCTTTTTGCTTCCTAAGCAGGAATACAGAAGCATAGCAAACGTCTTTTTCCCCAGCAAAAAAGTAGGCTGTAAAGAAGCCGGAAGGGGAATTTGCTCTTGTATGTGATGGAGAATATCAAGCAGAAGCTTGTGTCAGGCCTGGATCAAAGAATATGAGTGCAATGAACACGGGGCTGTTGTGCACATTGAATCTAGGACAGTGCCTATTTTCTCTGCTGATCTGCTGCTGGCAGCCCACTCCCATCAGCACAGCAGAAGTTGTGTCATAACAAATGTGGTTCACCTGCTACAGGTGGCTGATGTTACTGTTTCTCAGCCTCTCCAGCACCGATTGCTTGATTTTTGATGTGTGTTAATTAAGCGACACCTTCATTAAAACCAGCGCTACATGAAGACCACAGAAAGAATCCCACTGACTTCTGTGGATACTCCTGTATTTCTTGTATCTTATTTTCTTTGTGTATAAACATTGGTGTTCTGTGCATGGATTGCATTGATTAGATACGCCTTTGTATAGCGCCTATCACTTCTGGGTTTCGAGATAGGCACCTAAATTCTACATTTCAAGGAGCTTAGAAGTTGGAATGTGTTAAACGAAGCTTCTTACTTAGCGTCATGGATTTAACAGCACTCATGTCAAAGTCTTGGCATATTTTCCCTATTTTAATACTATCTATATATGAAAAATCCCTAAAGATAATGTGAGTTTCATGGGTTGGAGAGGAATATGAAAAACTATGAAAACATAGCTACCTTTTGTTAGAGCACAGTAACTTTCTTTGGTGAGCTCAGTACTATAAATTTGGCATTTTACTGAACAGGAAATATGTAACCTAACAATGTGAATGTTCGTGTCCCTTGTATAGCTAGTGAACAAGCAAAAGGTAACTGGATATTTCAGAAACCTCTGGAATGTAGCAGCTGAGGAGAAGATAAAGCCTTGCTTAACTGATATAGTTCTGCTTAAAAGAAGAGTCTTCTAGATGGTGTAGGTTAACAGAGGATCATGATTTAGCATAATTTTAAGGCCATATGAGTACTAAACTCAGAATTGTGCTAATCATTACGTTAGATGTCCTTTTCCCTCAAAATAAGATACCTCTTCTGTTCTTCTGCTTCCAGTTTTGTGTCAGGGAGAAACTAAGGTATGGGGGTATCTGACTTTCACTTAACCTGATGGAGCTAGATCAGGAAGCAAATCATCCATCTGTGTTACTTAGCTAATGCCAATAAAACCACAGGTAATACAAAAAGCAGCTGACAGCTTATATTTAGGGTTTGTTTTTATAGTGTCTTTGCTTCACCCGTTTCATGCTACTTGTGCTGCTTCCTTGGACAGAGTCATAAACAGGATGCATGGCAATTATCAAGACTTTTGCAACCTCGGGGCGTAGGCTTCTGCTTTAAATATTTGTTAATTAAGTAAACACAGTGCATTTCTTTAGTGCATGCTGTGTGATCACACTGTTCCTGCAACATAGGCAAAGCTTGTTCCTGGAAGCTGCTACAGTATTCATGTGTGTCAACATGATGTGTTCCTGCTGTTACCTTGGGATAAGCTAAGTTTGCCTTTTCAGATCAGCAGGTCACATTCAAAGGGATTTTGGAGCACTATTTGGGGCAACAACTGCACTTGTTCCAGTGCAGCAAGGACACAGGCAGGTGGGGAGCAAGAACTTCCCTGTACTCTGAAGCTGGCTGGTATTTTAACCGTAAACAGCAATGGTTAACTAATCTAATGAAACGCTCCATCTTCAAGCACTTTTCTGGTTAGCTTTACAGTATTTACTTGCTCCTAAACACTTGTGTGTATTCACTTATTCTGTTATCATCACTGAGATGCCTCACTGCAGATCAGAGTGGAGACAGGTGAAGACCTTCTCAGAAAAACATCTAAACTCTGAGAGTGGATATGTATGGGATGTATGCAAAAAGAAAGGAAAACATTTGATTTAAACATTCTGTAGTCTTCGGGGATGTGGAAAATCTGGAAGAGGAAACATGGGAGAGAGAGGACATAACAGGGACAAGGTAGAAAAGGAAGAAACAGTGAAGGGAGAAAAATAAACAAAGATGGGTAGAAGTAGCTTAAGAGAGAAGAGAAACTGGCAGAAAGTACATTGGATGCTTACTTAGTGGCAGTTGTGTGGAGCAGTTTGAGAACTGAGCCATTCAGCAAGGCCTCCTTTAGAGGCAAAGGTGTAACATTAAAAAAATAGTCACCCAGCAAAGCAACCCATCCACCTCTCAGTCCTGCACTGAGCAAAGTTTTCTGATTGTAACCCTTCCTCTAAGATGAGACTGCGTCAGGTTAGCCCTTTTTTTTGTCAGGGCATACACTGAACCTGAAACATTGAGTGGAAATTAAGAGTTATCAACCAGAGAAAAGGGCGAGTAGAAGGTAAACGTAGCTGAGATAGAACAGCAAGGAGAAAGACTAAAGACATATGAGAGCAGTTCTTTGTATAGCTGTTGGTTCACACAGCTTTATATCAAGCAAGAACTGTACTGAAATTTCAACAGGTGCTTGCCTGGGGATCGTGATAGGAAAGAGGAATAAGGAGGGCATAAACGCAATATCCGGTATTTTAAGTATCACATAGTAGAACTGCAACATTCAACAGATGATGGAGATTCTTTTAATCTTCTGAAAGAGCAGTGACAAAGGCATCTTGGGAGGCTTGTGCAAATATAGACAACAGGCAAGTTTAGCATTGTTGCAAGTGACATGTAATCAGTCTGGCTTTGTGCAGACTTAATCCTTCATGTACTGCCCATTATGATGTAAATTTAAGTCTGTGCCATGGGTGACTTCCAGCTGCAAACCCATTGGTCTGATTTTGTGTCTCTGTTTTGGGGCGGGGGGGGGGGGGGGGGGGGCGGGGCGGGGAATAATCCTTCAAAGCATTCCTTAGGAATGTAATATTCTAAAAATAAGGAACTTGGTCATACTTTTCATACAGAACTCTGCAAACGGCACTTTAAACAATTCTGCTAATGTTTCAGAGGCACAAAGGATCTTGGTAGTTGCTGGCATTCAGCTGTTCACCTCATAAAAAATGAAAATGGGTAAAGGGTATGGATTTATGAATTCAGTGACTGGTGCCTTAGTAACCTCTAAACAATCAAAGTGATTATTCATTTGCTTATCAGGAAGATGGAAACTTGTATGTAATCCCTTCATCCAGACGCAGGGTAGGAGCCGTGATGAAACTATCAAAGAAACTGTAAAACGCTAGAAGCAAAAAACCACAAAGAACTTGAGTCATGTCCCCATCTAGTTTCTGTATTTTCCCTACTCAAAAAATCATGTGTGGGGTTTTTGTTTGTATGCATCCAAACAGCAGAACAAAACCCCTAATAATACATAATTATGAAACTTCTGATTATCATGTTATGAAGCTTTGTATATAATGTTTTCAAAAAGCAAAATGATACCATGTATAGGTAGGGCTGGTTGCCCAATGTTTTTCCATTAAGTGGTTTTAAGGCTTTCTTTTTAAATGCTTGCTTACAGCTTTTGTTGTCCTTTGCCCGAAACATTCTTTATCAGGTGTCTGCTGTGTGACTGTTCCCCTCCCAGCCCTGCACGCACACACCCAGAGCTTCAGCAAAACGGCTAAGCGATTAATGATACAGTAAAGGAAAATGTGTAGGAAAATGTGTTGAGAAAATCTGTCAGTGCCATGTGGGAAGGACACAATACAAACCAAATGTCTATATTTACCCATTTTTCTTAATGCTAGTAGATTTTTCTGTTGATTTTTCCCTTACCCAAAGAAGTTTTCTCACATGGCCACCATAGCTGTGTTAATTTAACTGCTAAAAACTGCAAGTGCTACTGCTTGAGACTGCAGATGCTATCACTGCTCTCTGTCGTGGTAGGGACTGGAGACTCTGTAGGATGCAGCTGCAGATGGATATAAGATGACACCTCTGGTATCAAAGAGAGCATTTAGACAATGCTTAGACTCTTTAGCAAAGAATCTCAAAGTTTGTCAGTTTTCATACAGTGTTGTTACTGAAAAACAAAACAAGCCCAAATGTATTTTAAGGTCAGTGTAGTAAACATTCTCAGATTTACCCATATCCTGGTCTATCTAGCATGAGAAAGAAAGTTCAGTAAAATTATCTATAACAGATTTGTCCCCAGCACTGGACTTGCAAAAACACAATGCAAAACTAAGCAGTAAGAGCTGTTTCCAAGATTCTGTCTTAACTTTCTATTCAGAAATAATCAGTAATTTTAGGTTCCTAGTTTGCAAATATTCACAGTTAGGTAAGAATATTTTTTTTTCTCTTCTTTTTAAAATGTCATAATGTGGACATCTTCATGTAAGCTAGTTATTTAAATTATTTGTAATCAAGAAGAGAAATTAGTACTTCTGGAGACAGACTCATTTCAGATGATTGCTAGAGAAGGATGTTTCTCTGGGTTGATTAGAAGGGAGGCTGGGTGAGTAGTCAGGTCAGGTGGTTAAATCTCAACCTGCAGAGGGAAATGATTCCTATTGTTTGCATGAATATTTTTCTTACTAAATATATTGATGAGATGAGTAAGAGGAGTCTGCTGCAAAGACTGCCTTAAAGTAAGACATATAATTATTCTATTCTCAAAATTTCTGCAGATCATTAAAAGAACAAATGTAGGCACTTTTAAAACAGCCTATTTACCTGTCAAGACCTGATTTCAAACTAACGCCCACGTGAATGCTGTTTCATAGCTTTGCTTTTGCTCTTACAATGTCAGTTCTACAACTTCTTTACCAGAAATGCAGCCCTGAAATAAATGTTTGATTGCATTGGAGGTCCTCAGCGAGCTTTAAATGCAAACTGAATTTCTACTTTGTTTATCTCCAAGATAAACAGGTATTTTCTGAGCTCTGTTTAAGGAACCTTACCTAAAATGTTTTCATTTCAGTTTCTTCTGAGAACTTTCTAAATTTTTTTTGTTAAACTTGTAGAATTGTATATTTCCTGCAGCAGGGATTTTGAGGAGTGAGGGGCAGTTCTGTGGCTGCAAGAGTTTAAGGGGCACCGTGAGAGCTGACAATGCTCTGGAAGAATGTAGAAAAGTAGCATATGTTGGTGAATGAAAATAAGCAAGGATACCTTTCTCTCTCACATGTCTCTACCTCTACTTGCGCAAATCCAATCTGTTATCTCTAGCGGTACCTATGTCACTTCCATTAAAGCCAGTGGAAATTAAGACATCTCTGTATCTCTATCATTTATAAACTGGTCACTGATCTTCCCAGCAACATGAAGGCTGACAGTTTGCCCCCAAAACATACGGGAGCTAGTGTTCTGAGGTACTGTGGTGCTTTAACTATAGCTGCCTGTCTCTCTTGGCCCTATGTTACTGTATTTTTGTTTGTTGGGGTTTTATTTTAGTACTGATTTAACAATAACTTTATTTTTTTTACTTTTAAGGAGCTGTACCATGTACCAAATGGCATGTCTCCAGGGAAGCTGTCTCATGGAATGGTGTATGGTGTCGTGCACCGAACTGACAACAACCATAAGAGAGAAATGGTGGTTTACGGCTGGTCAGCTGATCAGCTGAAAGAGGAGATGAATTACATTAAAGAAGTGAGTTATGCTTTCAGCTTCAAAATTTGTCAAATGGCCTTTCTATATATTAACACAGAGCTGCTGAGTGTATATGGGATGACTGATGTCTAGCCCAACAGCTGAATTTGAATTGGGAACCTATTCTGAAGCTAAAGGCTTGCATTGTTAGTATTCATATTGGGGAAAAAAAGCATGCTATATCCCCGGGAACTGTGGGTTCCAGACTCGAGGCCTCTGTGCCAAGTGATCCTTGCTAAGTGGTACTTGCTTGCTGACTGGGCTAGAGCTGGGCAAGCAAACTGCCAAACAGATCTTTGAGTTCCAGTCCTGAAGCCTTCATGATTTTAAATGTGATACAGAAGAAACTATATAGGACACCTGAAAGGATAAACTCTCTTCTGTCTTCCTCTGCTTCCCCTGTCCCAAATCCCCCAGTTTTGAAAAGGCTCCTAAATTAGGTGACATAGTAAAATCACTTGGGTATATTTTGGGGCAGCCTTAAAATAGTCAGCCTAATAAGGATGACTTTGTACTACTTTCTGTGTGCATGCTCATTTATCATCATTGGCAGAGGGCTCTCCTGAAAGGCGGGGGGGGGCAGAAAGCGTATCTGGTGCTGCTGGTTTCTGTGCTTGAAACTCAGCATCTCTTTGCCTGTCAGTCCTTGCCTCTCAGGATTTGGCAATAACCCCCTAATAAACCCAGGGCAAATACCGTGTCCTTCTCTTTCCATCCACCTTCAGGGAAGCTATTGGTCGGTGTTATCGTGTTACACTGATTCAAGTGCAAACAAATATGAAAGGAAGGAACACTGAGTCAAGCCAGCAGTGTAAGAGACTGTAATTATGTGCGCTCTTAACATCTGCCTGGCCTTTAGCTATCAGCACTTGCTTCTCTCCTTTATTACTCACAGTCTGTTAGCTCCCAGCATTCGCCGCTCACATTCACAGTGAGGGTATGTCACCGCTGCAGCGCAGGCGACGCACAGGAGTTGCCTTGCTGCTGGTTTCCTGCCTGGGTGGTTTCTCTGCCCTGCTGGGGTGGTGTCAGAGGATGGGTGAGTTGGCATGTGGCAGGTCCAGCTCCCTGGGCTGCACTGTGCCTGGCATCCGGTGCAGATTGCCTGGACTGGGACCATCTCCCTGCCCTTTTCTCTTCATAGTTGCCTTGTGGCATGGAGGGACATGTCCAGGCAGGTGAACTGCATGTCTTGCGTGTGTGTTCAGGGTACTGATCCTTCCAGGAAAAAGCAGGAAAGGCACGGGAAGAGGCATAGTGGCTCTTGCTGTCCCCTCTTCTAGAAGCTGTGTTCAGCTCTGCTAATTTGTGAACTTTGTTCTGCCAAGTAAGTTTCATCTTTAAAAGCAGAGTCTTAAACAAGAGCCTTCAGCTTGTGCTATGTATACGCAGACTTAAATAGACCAAAAATGATGGGCCATGTCAGAACTGCTGATGGTTTCCTCCGTATGAGTCAAATTTGCACCCTGCAAGAGAGTGCATGTATGTGCGTGGGCATATGTGTGGGCAGGGACAGGGTGGGGGGCGCTTCCCTGAGGCGAAGTGCAGGAGGCAGTTTCCTTCCACGTTTCTCGTCCTAAAGGGAGCACGTAGTTTGGGGTAGGCTTGTACCTACTCCTTGAACAGATTTGGTGGCCAATGCCCCTCTTTCTGCACCTGCAGAGGTGCTAGAAACATCCCCACTTCTATAAGGCCCTACTTGTTTTCCACTTGCGCCTTCCCTAAGCCTGTGCAGCGACAAGGCAAGATCACTGCCCTAGATTATCTGCCATCAGCCTGTGTTTGGTATGGGGAGGGAGGAAAAAAAAATGAGTTCAGATTACCTAGCTGGAAGGTAGACTGTAGGCAAACGTTTAACTACTGTTTACAGCGTGTGAGAAGTAGTTACTGCAGTTCTTGAGAAGATTGGTTCTGTGCATGGTTGCAATGGCATGTAAACCCAAGATGGCTCTCAGCATGCCATTTTTTTCTTTTTCTTTTTTCTTTTCTGTTTTAGAAAGGCAAAGTATAATTTATGCCCATAGTTCGTAAATAAAATCAAATTCAGTACTAATCTGTTCTTCAAATTTGAAATTGCATTGGTACATTTGTGCTAATATACTGTTTAGCTAGCTACAAGCCTGAAAGCCTGAAATTAAAGGGTTTATCTTCAAAGCATACTCAGGGAAAGTTAATTAACCACTTTCTAAGGTATGAAGGTGTATTAAATCCGTATGTGGATGCTTTTTTTTTCCAGAAAAACATTATATGCTAATTATTAAACTAAATTAATTTTAATTCAGGGTGGAATGAGTTACGGATGATTTAATTAAAATGCATTATTTAAATTATTAATTTACAAGTGTTTAAGTGTGTACAGTTTAGAATTGCTCAGAGATGTTTGTTTGTATCACCCCTGTGTAGATAAGTCTTGAGGCTTAAGTTTTTGTCTTGCTCTTAAGAGTAAATTGCTGTTGATGAAAAGATAGATTAATAATGGAAATTACTGAAAGTAACAATTAACAATGAAGGACAGAAAAAGATAATCATGTCCTCATATAAACAGTATTATCAATAAATTTGATAAAGGCATTTGTGTTTTTTTCTGACATCAGGTGAGAGCAACTCTGGAAAAAGTAAGAAAGAAAATGTATGGTGAATATGATGAAATGAAACGAAAAATACAGCAGCTTACGAATGAATTGAAAGTAAGTACACATACTTTTGTAGGGAAAGCATATGAGAATAGCTGTCCCAGTGTTACCTAGAAACTTTTTTTTGCTTCAGCAGAACAGAAATAATTTCTCAAACCACTCCATTTCATTGTTTTATGTGACATCTATACTTTATTTATTTATTTATTTTCCCCTCCAGGAAGGTAAAGTAGGACAGGGATGCTTTTGCGTATGGAATTATTAATTGCCTGCTTCTTAGAAATAAAATGCTATCTTGATAACATTGTCTCTGTGTGTTGGTACTTAGTGGAGATGTTTGTACCAGTAAGCTGCTAGGTGAACTGAATAAATAAATAATTAGGAATAACACGCAACTTAGTTGGTGTCATTTCAATAGACTTTGCTCTGTTTTACTGACTTTATTGTTTAAACACTATAGTAAAAGATGCAGCAGTGTTCTTTAGCATTAAAGTGCTTGACGGTTCTAAAAATTACTTACCTTTTGGCTCTAAATTGAACCTTTCAATGGTCATTCAATGACCTCTTTCTTCTGACATGCTGCTTTAGCAATAAAAGCTGCTGCAGTCTGTAGAAGTATCCTTCATATTAAACTGCTGAGTTCTTTGGTCCAGAAAATCTCCCTGAAAACTTGCTGTGGATTTTATATTCAACCTTGATTTTCACAGCCCTGGTTCAGATGCAGCTTGGCAGTTAAACGTGTTCTGACTTCAGGTGACTGGGCCCCTGACTTGTGCTCTTCTGCCATTCTTGTTTAGAGGCTGTCAGTTTCCTGCATGCTGTATTATGTATAAAGATCAGAACTTGCTGTTAAAGTGGTACTTTTATTCTGTGGCAATTAGTCTCAAAGAAGAACAACACACAAAAAATCATCCTGACTTGAGAGGAGGAGGCAGAGAAAACTGAATTTCTGTAAACTGTGTTAGATAGCCTTAATGGTGCCAACAAGGTGAGTCAGTTTTGTCATCTTTGCAGCTGATCCTTATTGAATAGGAGTGCTGATACCCTGCACTTCCAGATCTTCTGTCAGACCAGTAGAAATCCTGCATCTGAGTCTGAACATCTTTCCTAATTAAGGGTTTCTGACCAGCTCTGACAGAATCTCTAGTTCTGCAGCAAATTAGCAGATTGTGAAGGGTTCTTTCTGACGTAAATGGCATGAGACACCCTCCCTGCTTTTTAATACTTTCGACTGCCTGAAAGAAAGCCCAAGTGCTGTTCTGTTAATAATATATGCTTTTTTGTTTGGTTGTTTGGTTTTTGGTTTTGGTTTTAGTTTTACATGGGTAATATCTTTCATGCTATTTGAGGATCCAGTTTAAAATCCTTTTTATACTCTTTGCTTCAGCTTTGAATCACTATGCTTTTTTCCCCATCAGTTTCCAGGACTACTTTCTGTTCATAAAGTTTGTTTGAAATTTTTACTTCCAGTATTCTGCCCTGGGCAGTATGCTTCTTCGTGCAAGTTCTTACTTTGTAACTTTCTTAATCCATCCAAAGCATTTCTGCTTTTGTTTGTTTGTTTTTTGTTTATATAGGGTTAACAGTAACTACTTGGCTTCTACTCCTTATGCTGACCTAATCTGTGTATGACTTTGTTACTAAACACTCATTGTTCTCCCTATCAGTCCCTAGTGTTCTTAGGATTTTATCAAGAAACAAATCTGGTCCCTCTGAGAATGTGAGCTGGGCTGGCCTCCATTAGTAACCTTTTTTTTCCTCTTTATTATTGGATGGTTCATAATTATTTACTGTGTTTGGCTTTTGGTCTTTTCTTAAATGATGTAATTTTGTGCTTTTTTTTTCCCTCCAGTTTTTAAGTGTGTTTGTGTACACACAGAAGATGACAGATTTTCACACAACAAAGCTCTCTGCTGACTTCTACCTGCTTTGTATTGTTTCATCCTTAAGTCTTCTTGATGTTGCTTCTTTATATACCTGATTAGTCAGTTCCTTCTTAATTAAGGCTGTTCTACAGTTCACCCAAACCTTTCTAGATTCCCTCCTCTCTTGCATTCTTCTGCTTTTTACTCTGACTTTTTACAATCTGCCCATTCTGTGTACATAAACTTTCTGAATAAACACCTGCCAAGTGTCCTCTTGTCCTTTCAAAAAGAACAGCTTTTGGAGTGATTACAGACTAGCAATAAACATAGATATACTTATGTCTTATTTCTGTTAGCATATTTGGATTCTAAGTTTTGTTTGTTTGTTTCTGAGGTGCAGGAATATGGTTTGAGGCTTGTATATTTTAAGCCTCCTAATAGTGTGAAAATTAACCATGGAGTCTTTCACATCAGTAGCTCTCTTTGAAAGAATAGGTAAACTTGATCATTATTCTATATAAAACTTTTTTTTTTTTTTTTTTTTCCTGCTCAGGTGACAAATGCTCATCAGGAATCCTTAGAGAATCATGTGCGAGTGCAGGCTGCAGCCTTAGATAGCTTTAGTGAAATGAACAGCTCCTTGACATCAGCATCAATAGACTTGCAGGTACATTTTAATAGCTGTTTCACAGCTGACAACTGCCTTTTTTGACATGGATTTAAAAGCATACATAAACCATGAATGATAAATACAGATTCTAACACTAAACAAGCCCATAACGTACTGTCTTGGATATCTAAGGCAGCTAACTTAGGAAATGAAGAAAAAGATTCCACCACCTGTGTTTTTAAAAAACTTGTTAAAAACCACTGTACAGTGAAGCGATACTGATCTGCAGCAGACTAATGCCACTTGTGACGTCTCCACAAAAAGATTATCTAAGTGAAAATGTGGTTTGTTCTGTATTGTGCAAAACGGTACATCGCCTGACTTATTCCTGCCTTCACTGGTTAACAGAAATGGAAGTGGCATGTTTGGATGCTAAACACTTGTGAGGCTTTACATACCTGTGAAATGTAAGGGGAGGGAGAATGCGGGAATGAATTTTCTGGTGTAAAGATTTCCAAATTCCCATGTATATGAGCTGAACAACTTAATGTTCCTGATTATATGTATGTCACTTTTTCTCAGTCTAGTGCATTTAATAGGTATAGCATGGCCCTTGGAGAGAAGAAAGGAAGAGTGCTGGGATAGCGTTCAAACTGGAATGTATCCATGTTCCTTTCTGTTTTTTTATAGGGTTCCAGGAGTTGATTTCACTGAGCATGTTCTTCATGGGAATACCTTCTAGCAAACAAAATACAACAAAAGCCATAATTTAGATGTTAAAACTTGCAAAACTGTTCACACTACATTGATGCATCAGGAAACTCTTATAATGTTCTGTCTGTTCCATAATGGCTTGACTATATTAGTTCACCAAATTATTTGTGATTTTTAATATGTGGTTTGCCTCTTTCCTCTAGAAAACTCTAGTGGATGTTACATTGGAGAACACTGATATAAGGGAACAAATAAGGAATTTAAAACATACACATGAGCAATCTATGGAAAAGCTGAGAGAGAAGCAGAAGCAACTGGAAACAGCACAAATTGAAAATCAGTTACTGAAATTAAAGGTGCAGTATATAAACTCCCCTAAAAATATTGCACAGTAAGGGCATTAGGAGTATGTTAAATGAATTCCATGGTCTAATTTGTAAAGGGTTCTTCATTCTGCATGTGTTTGTCATTCCCTAGAGCTAACATATTCCTGTGAATCAATACTGTTTTAATAACAGAATCTTATCTGGCAGCAGTCAGTCCTTCCATAACATGGGATGACGATTCAGGGATGTTGGGAGGTGAAAAGTCAAACTGTTAAATCTACACAGTCTTGTAGAATTTCTTGTTGTTGAATTTGTTTATGTGGTATTGTACAATTTTTAATAGATACTCTGTTAAGCCTTATGAACACACGGGCAGCAGGTATATGCTATAACAGCAAGTGTCTTGGAAAGAGAATTAAGCTCTTTCTTTTAGAGAAATGCAAGTGAATAAAATGCAAACTGGAAAGCTTTATATGTCAGAAAGCTCAACCATATTCTCCACTCATCTGCCAAATGTATTCCTTTAATCTCAATTAAAGAAAAACCCACAAAACAAAAAGCCTCCCCAAAAAACCCCAACCACGAGAAAAAACCTCTTCTGGAAACCCTTTTGTCTCTTGAAATTGCTCAAAATAGATTAATTTGGATATAGTACTGTATCAGAATTTGTCACTGTGAAATTAAGATGACTGCTAGTTTATTCATGTTTAATTTTGTCAGAAAAGATGTTTCTTTTTGGCTGTCTAGTGACTTGTATTCATGCTTAATGATGAAAGGTTTAAAGAGAAAACATTAGTGAAGCTTTACAGGCTATAAAAATAGCTGTATTTTGTACCTGCTATTGTCAGCGGGAAATAAAAAGAGATGAAAAAACAATTAAAAGGAGAAAGCAAAGCTGATGCAATTAAGATTCCGAAACAGAAATTTGGACTATACTATAATCTTAAGGACATGCACCAACAAGTCAGGGAAAGGTATGTCTGCTTCTAATGACAGGGAACTGCAGGTTAAGTCCCAGCTCAACTGAATGCTTAAGGATTTATTTATCTTGAAGCATTTCAGTTCTGCAGAATACATGCCCTACTTTAATGAGGAAGATGTTTAAATTTACCCTGAAAGTTGCAGTTTTATTACAAAGTCAGTGGATAAAATACCTCATTGCTGTCTTTAAAAGTTAAACAAAATTGTATGTCGAGGATGCCAAGACATCTGGGACTTAATTCCAGGGGTGAATGTAAGAGGATGGTGTGGAATTTGGGAGGTTAACAGTTGAAAAGCAGTAATTACTGTATGCCATGATTATTTTATTGGGTAGGAGAATACACACATGTAGCTTATTAAGGAGGTTTGGTTTATTCATACAATCATAATAATAATTGAAGTTGGAGATGTTGCTTAAGAGTACTATAACAGATGCCCTAATGCGTCTACCTTTTGATGCTTGTTTTTACTCTCCTGATTGCTCATAATGAAGCAATAAGCAAAGGAATGGTGGAGAGACAGTGCCAGAGATCGTACTGCAGTTAGTACATCGAAGGACTCTGGGTTGTTGGCTTTTTCTGAATGATACAATTCTTTCAGGCTTCCTGAAATGTGGAAGGTTTTGAGTTGTACTGAAACATAATTTAACTCCACGCTCTCTCACAAAGTGCAGGTTACTACCCCTGCCCCAGCGCTGGGCTAGTTGAGGTGCCAAAGGGAGTAACTGAGGTACAGGTGGAGTTCGTCAGAGCTGTCACTTTTCAAAGGATTAAATACATTGTTTTATCCTATAGGGTAGTAAACCAGCTTGTTCCTACCATGCAAAATAAACACAAAGGTTTAAAAAAATCTTTCAGTCCTTGAAATTAAAAAAAACCAACCCAACAAACAAACCCAAAACTTTAATCATCAGAACCAAGTATTTTGTAGCTGGGTAAACTACAGTGATCAGCAGGGAACACTTCATTCTTCTCCCAGATGACAGTGTATTCTTCCTCTTCCTGACGTTTTTGTAGCACCCACAGCATTTCACTATAACCTTGTCTGATCTGTAGCATCTCTAGTGAAGACCTAAATCCTGGACTAGCTTTTTTACTTCACTTTTATTGCAGTTTACAGAGTAGATGTGTTTAAGCTGTGAATATCCTATCTGGTGCTCCATCACGGAGGGTGTAGTTCAGTCAGTGTTTTGAGCCAACAGAAGGGGGAAATCCTGTCTCTGAATTACCATTCCTGCCCTCTTCCCTATAGCACTGGTAACGTTTCTGGTCCTATGGCTAAAAATGAACCCTTCCACACCCCTGAGAATACTAATTCTAAGTCTGATTGTTCCCTGATCTGCTTTGCTCCATGGTCACCCCAGTTCTTGTGCCTACACAAAGAGCAGTATGTGAAAAAGCAAGAGAGGGGAGGGGGGGTTACAGCTCTGTCTTCTAGGTAACAACACGTACTTTGGTCCATCTTAAAGTAAGTATTGCTTTGAGTGCTCATGGTCATTTAGGAACAGGAGTTGGCTAGACCATTTCTACATTATGCTTCTGTAAAATGGCAGGAGACGGTATGTTTTCAATGGGGAAACAAGCCAGATGATATGGAGGCTGATATGGAAGGGCTCTGTAAAGAGGCATAGCCTGGTCTTAGATAATCAACGATCAGTTAAATTCAGACAACAGGAAACGGCAACTTCTTACTGGTAGAGTGTTGTAAATGGTCTTGGTGCAAATGAAAATCTACTTCAGCAGCATCAAATTTATGACAAGGTGAAGCTGAAGTTCAAAGTGTTATTCTAACATTGTGCAAACTGCATTTCTCCTGCTGCCAGCGGTGCTGTGCTGACTGATGGGTCAACTTTTCTCTCTCATAGGTGGAATCATCACAGGAAGCCAATGCTGAAGTAATGAGAGAGATGACAAGAAAACTGTATAGTCAGTATGAGGAAAAAATGCGAGAAGAGGAGCAGAAACATAAAGCTGAGAAAGAAATCCTCCTAGTACGTATAGCCAGTCTGTGAGAGTGGTACTTAGCTTGGGTGGCACCTCCCAGTCATTTACTACTCCAGAGTTGACCTGTGCCTTTCCTCCTATCTCTGTGATGAGTCATGCCACAGTTACTAAGCTTTCCAAGCTTTTGGGGTTGTAGAGCTAAGAAAAGAATGTGTTCAAATACAGCAGCAGTAATGATAATGTAGATTTCAAAGCCTGAAATGGAGTAAGTTGGGGTTTTTAACTTTTGATTCACAAAAAAAAAAAAAAAAAGGAAATATAACATCCAATTTTGGTGATAGTTTAAGAAGTGCAGCGGGAACAACTTCACTGGAGCAAAGTCTTCCTGTCCCCTGGTTTCACTCTACCCCAAAGTAAAATGTTTCTATTAGCAGTTAGACCCTGGTTTCACTCTACCCCAAAGTAAAATGTTTCTATTAGCAGTTAGAAAAATGCAATGACTAACTGCTAAAGATACATAGTGATAAAGATTCCCCAGTCTCTTTCTATTCATATTGTTTTACATATGAGGAAAGTACAAAGCTGAATGTGGCAAACTTTGGTATTTAAAATGCTATCTTCTGCAAAAGCATGTTTTTCTTATGCTGTTATTTCATTACAGCCTCAGAAGGGAAAACAGGTATCTAAGAAATAGGTAGAAGCTTTTCTCAGATTTTCATAATGATGTTTTACAAATACCTATGCACTTCAAAATACCCTAAATCTTTTGTTCTATACGGTTCACATTTAGGGTCACAACTCTTCCAGACTTCTGGGCAGGTGTAGTGAAAAACTTTAAGCTCTGCTTAAAAGCTTTTAGCTTTTAAGCACTGGCTCTGTGGCCTAAAGAAAAATAAATAAGAATTCCTTGGATGTAAATGTGACTGTAAATATTCATATTTGAAGGAGGAAACAAATCGGCTTCTGAAAGCTATTGAAGAGGCAAATAAAAAGATGCAGATTACAGAAACAAGCATACAGGAAAAAGACCAGAGAATTGGTGAGCTGGACCGGCTGATTGAACGTATGGAAGAGGTATGAGAGTTAGTTGATTGCTGCCTTTAAACTAAATGCAGAAGTGCATGGAGGAAATTTGAAAAAAATTACTATTTTTTTGTCTGCTGCTCAGTACCCGGCTCTGTGACGTACCACTGCTGTTTGCATCTCAGTTACTGTATCCAGATAAGTAAATGGACCTGGACTACCACAGAGACACTGTCATTAAGTGGTTCTTCTGTCTTTCTAGTGGTCTTTACAGTCAGGGCTGCCTAAGGTGTCAAAATTTATTTAGTAAATTAACCATTATTTTAAAGAAAGACTCTAAAAAGATCATTCAGTCTTCCTTCAGTGTTCAAGGTCTCCTAAGCCTAATGAAGTAGTAATCATAAATGATCCAAAGTCTCTTAGAAATACTGTTGGCAGGTCCATGGAGTGCATGGAACTCTGCCTGGGGATGGATGAGGAGCTGACTGAGAGCTTATGGGTCAGGATTAAAGGGAGGGCAGGGATGGGTGACATTATCATGGGAGTCACACAGGCCACCCGACCAGGAAGACTGAGCAGATGAGGCCCTCTATAGACAGATATAGGAGCAGCCTCACCCTCAGAAGCCCTGGTCCCCATGGGGGACTTCAACCACCCTGATCTCTGTTGGAGGGACAACAGAGCAGGGCATAAGCAGTCCAGGAGCTTCACGGAATGTGCTGATGATCAATTCCTCCTCCAAGTGATAGGCAAGCCAAAGAGGAGAGGTGCTGTGCTGGACCTTGTTCTCACCAACGAGGCAGGGCTCGTGAGGAGTATGAAGTTCAAGGGCACCCTTGGCTGCAGTGACCATGAAATGGTGGAGTTCAAGATCTTTAGGGCAGTGAGGAGGGCACACAGCAAGCTCGCTACCCTGGACTTCAGGACAGCAGACATTGGCTTCTTCAGGGGTCTGCTTGGTAGAGTACCATGGGCTAAAGCCCTGGAAGGAAGAGGTGCCCAAGAAAGCTGGTTAATATTCAAGGATCACGTCCTCCAAGCTGAGGAGCGATGCATCCCAGCGAAGAGGAAGTCAGGCAAAAATGGCAAGAGGCCTGCATAGATGAACAAGGAGCTCCTGGACAAACTCAAACACAAAAAGGAAGCCTACAGAGGATGGAAGCAAGGACAGGCAGCCTGGGAGGAACACAGAGAAGTTGTCTGTGCAGCCAGAGTTAGGAAAGCTAAAGCTCTGACAGAATTAAATCTGGCCAGGGACATAAAGGGCAACATGAAAAGCTTCTATGGGTACGCTGGTGAGAAAAGGAAGACTAGGGAAAATGTGGGCCCTCTCTGGAAGGGAACAGGAGACCTGTTACTTGGGACATGGGGAAGACTGAGGTACTCAATGACTTTTTGCCTCGGTCTTTGCTGGCAAGAGCTCCAGCCACACCGCCCAAGTCACAGAAGGCAAAGGGAGGGACTGGGAGAACGAAGAACTGCCCGCTATAGGAGAAGATAAGGTTCGAGATCATCTAAGGAACCTGGCGGTGCACAAGTCCACGTGACCTGATGAGGTGTGCCTGTGGGCCCTGAGGGAACTGGTAGATGAAGTGGCCAAATCACTATCCACCATATTTGAGAAGTCGTGGCAGTCCGATGAAGTTCCCACTGCTTGGAAAAGGGAAACATAACACCCATTTTTAAAAAGGGAAATTAGGAAGACCAGGGGAAATACAGGCTGCTCAGTCTCACCTCTGAGCCTGGCAAGATCATGGAGCAGATCCTCCTGGAAACTATGCTGAGGCACATGGGAAATAAGGAGGTTATTGATGACCACCAACATGGCTTCACTAATAGTAAATCATGCCTGACAATTTTGGTGGCCTTCTATGATGGGATTATGACACTAGTGGATGAAGGAAGAGTGTCTAATGTCATCTACCTGCACTTGTGCAGAGCATTTGACACTGTCCTGCATGACATCCTTGTCTTTAAATTGGAGAGACATGGATCTGATGGATGGGCCACTCAGTGGATAAGGAATTGGCTGGATGGTCACACTCAAAGAGTTTGTCAACAACTCAGTGTCCAAGTGGAGACCAGTGATGAGTGGTGTTCCTCAGGGATCAGCATTGGGAACGGCACTGTTAAACATCTTTGTTGGTAATGTTGGGCATTGGGATTGAGAGCACCCTCAGCAGCTTTGCTGACGACACCAATCTGTGTGGTGTAGCCGACGTCCTGGAAGGCAGGGATGCCATCCCGATGGACCCTGACAGGCTGGAGAGGTGGGCCCGTGCAAACCTCATAAAGTTCAACAAGGCCAAGTGCGAGGTCCTGCATGTGGTCCAGGGCAGTCCCAAGCACAAATGCAGGCTGGGCAGGGAATGGATTGAGGGTGGCCCTGAGGAGAAGGACTTGGGCATGTTGGTTGACAAGAAGTGAAACATGACTCAGCAATGTGCACTTGCAGCCCAGAAGGCCAGCCGTATCCTGGGCTCATCAAAAGAAGTGTGACCAGCAGGTCAAAGGAGGTGATTCTGCCCCTCTACTCTGCTCTCATGAGACCTTACTGTGAGGGTGGTGGGACACTGGCCCAGGCTGCCCAGAGCAGCTGTGGGTGCCCCATCCCTGGCAGTGCCCAAGGCCAGGCTGGATGGGGCTGGGGGCAGCCTGGGCTGCTGGGAGGGGACCCTGCCTGTGGCAGGGGGGTTGAAACTAGGTGGTCTTGAAGGTCCCTTCCAACCTACACCATTCTGTGATTCTAGGATTGATTTAAATGTGGTTTAGTTAGCTAAATAGTAAGGTCTATTTCTATTTATAGTCCTGATTAGAACTGTAACTCCAGATTTTCCCACATGTGGATGAAATGCCATACTTGAAAGCTTCAGACTAAAATGTTTTGAGGGTTTTTTCTGGGCATGTAGGAGCCAGTTAATCTTCCATGCACATATCTATATCTTGTTTAGGTTATGGCTCAGGATATTTTAAGGAGAGAAGAAGAAAGAAAGAAATTTTACTCCCTTTTAATCCAAAACTTAGGTTCTTCCTTCCTGCTAGCTTTAAAAAAACTTAATTATTCCTCTCCCTGGCTAATTAGTCCCTACCAAACTGTAATTGAGAGCAGGTTTCTGATAATTTACCTCTAAAGATCTGAAAGCAGAAATGCTTTGAGACATTTACCTCTTGCGACACTGGCACCACTACTGTAAAACTAGTTGTAGCAGTTTTTGCATTGCTTCTTTTTATTTCCTGCTTTTCCTTCTCTTTTAAGGGCTTTTCTCCAGGGCAAAACTCAGACTAGTAGTCAAATGATTATTATTTTAATGTATTGTTAAACCTAAGAGTATCATAGTACCTCTCCTTGCATAGTAAACTGCATCAGAATCACATTTGTTGAACCTTTTCAGCTATTTGAAAAAGCTTTACGTCTTCTGTCTCAAACAGTTACAGTGAAGTTTCCTCTTCGTTTTCTGGTATCAATCGCTTAACTGAGAATGAATGTTGTTGTTTAGTCCTTTAGACTGAATAGTGTCACTCTAAATGGTGTAAGAGCAGCCCCTGCAAAAGACCAGTGCTCTTGGATGTACTTTGGCATTTCTCATTTCATTCCATAGCAGACATTATCTTTAAAGATCTGTGTCTTGCTATCTGAAATACAGAAGCAGAGAGCATTCTAGTAAGTAGAGGGAATATGAGCTTCTGTTCTTACAAGTGAAGTGTTTTTTCACCAACTTTAGTTTAGTATAGTAAATATTTGTTGCTGAGAAGTAGATTTTTATAAGCCAGTCTTGTTGGCTTTACTGGTTAGTCTGGTGTGCATTTGTATTGTGCCCTTTTTGTCTAATGCTTCCAAATGTATTATTAGAATTAGTGATTACACTGAGAAATCATTCAGCTTAATGGAGCTACTAAAGGGGCAGATTAACTTCATCTGGGCTTCAGCCTACAATTTGTAAGTATTATGCAGTGAATAAAGGATTGCAGTATAGTTAAGTACAGATGAGTTTCTTCACATTGGTTATTTAATTTGCTCTTTTTTCTGGCTGATACTTGTAGAGTAAAAGTCAACGCCTCTTAAATTCCCATTAAAGTGGATAGCAGACTCTTCTGTTAATTTGTGGTGACTCAGTCCCCAAGACCTCATATATCTTCATGAGCACTGTGCTGGTGGACACCCAAAAAATAAACAGGAATATTCTGGGGAAGAAAACAGAGCAATATGTTTTATCTCAGTCTTGGACTGAGAGATTTTTTGAAGGGATAACATGGAAAATTTGACATTTATGTAGTTAAAGATTGTGATGATTCATCTTTCCATTAAAAAAATTCAGTTTCAAGTACCATACATCTTCAAATAGGAAATGGAAAAACTCTGGTCTTATTTCCATGCATAGCTGGGGATTTGATTATATTATTATGCATTCCGTGCTTCTTGGCTATAGGAAATGTGTGAATTTTGTTTAATCAGTTTCTATTTTAATTTCACAAATTATCTTCTGAATTGCAATGAAATACGCTTTGTGAAGCCATTACATTTTGACACATGGAGAACTGAGGATAACATTTTTTGTTTAGGAACGTCACCAGCTGCAAAAACAGCTTGAACTAAATGAAATACAAATATCTGGAGCAAAATCTGAAAACAACTCTGACAGTGAAAGGTGAGATACTTCTTATCTTTGTAACTTCCAGTATTGCTATAGGGGTTTGTTTGTTTTGGAAGACACCTGAATTTTACTTTTTCTAATTTTAAAACTGCAGTCTGGTAGGGATTGCCCATCTGAATGTTAGTTTATGTACATACAAAATATCAAGAGGATTAATTTTTGCAACAAAACCCACTTTCACGCATCTTTCTTGAAAAGTTGTTTGCAAGCATGCAGAAGACATTTTAAATGGAGCAAACTGTGACGTATTTGTGGATTGCATCTTTCTTAAAGCTGCATTCCCAAATTCAGCACAATATGATTCCGACTATGAATACGTAGAAGAGAAAACATTCTGTACCCTGTATTAAGCTGTAGGACATCCCTTTTGAAAAGGTGAACTCTTCAAGAGAGCAAGAGTTTTGCATGTAACTGCCAGAGGTGTCTTTTTTTTTTATAAACGAGGGAAAGCAGGGAATATGTTTGAGGCTTGGACGGGCAGGTCTACACGTGGTGCACATTAACATACACACATGAGCAAAATGAAGGTGTGGAAGAAATCTGTCATGTAGCATTACAGTGCAGAAATAAGCTATAAAGTTATATGGGGAAAGCGAGGATGATGTTATTGGCAGTGAGACCTCTGTGAATGGTTGTTCTTGAAAGCAAGAGGCTTAGAAGAGAGACCTAGTGGTGTGGTGGTACCTGGATGTGCTGTTTCTGCCCACAGGTGGCATGTGCATCCCCTACTGCTTCTTTGAGACTGACAGAGCACCATGACCAGGCAAAAGAGCTTCAAGCAAAGGCAGAGGCAAAGTTTCAACAGAAACCTATCCAGCATTGAAATAGCGTAACTGCCACTGGAGTGAAAATTGCATCCGCCACTCAAAGGTTTATATGACACTACTTGAGTGGGTAAAGATGAATTACAAGCAGAGACTGAATAATTTTACTTGATTACTACCGACATCTCTGTGGCAACCAGAAATTCAGTTTTAAGGTTTTAGCATCCTACTGTTCTATAGGAAGCATAAACATAAAAGGACGTCCCACCAAGAGCATCTCACTGTCTAGTTGTATTGGTCTGTGACCAGCTTATCCAGTTTCAGGGTAATAATGGCTTTTCACAGCAGCCTCTTAAAATAGTAATTTAAAGTGAACAGATGTCACATACAACATAGAATATGGAAATGAAAGATAATTGCTTTCTTCCTTTACCTCTGTATAACATCCTCTTCTGGCTTCAGCGAATCCTGTCCTGTTCTCTCATCATGAAAAGTTATGCTGCACTAACAAGGGTAAAGGCAGTGTTCAGACAGGAGTTTGTGCAATGCAAACAACATACAGTTGCAATCTATGCAATGCAAGCAATGAATCTGTGTCAGATGCTGAAGTCTGTTAAGTTCTCTTTACCTGTCTGTACCCAACCAGACACTTGACATCGACTCAAGGAAGGACTTCTGTTCCATTGCCATATCATTATCAGTGCTTAAAATTCTGAATCTTTCAGTGAGACCAAATATGTGTTGCAACTGTAATCAAAATGTAAATGGAGGTTTGTGCGACCTTAATATGCAGGATTGAAAAACCTGCAGCAGTGCCTTGATTTTTTTGAGTCCTTGTCAAAGTGCTGCAGTTACAGTTCTGTAGAGTACTTCACTGTTAATTGAGACTCTTTCTGGGGGGAAACAGCATACAATTCAGTCATTCATTGGAATCATGTCATGCAGTTTGCCATCTGCTGCTTTGCCTGAGAATGGTTGTTCTATTTGCAGCTTCAACAGTTTCTTCTGCTGTGCACAGACCAAAATGGAAAAAAGCTTTTTTGTTTTTGATTCCCCTCCTCCACTTCTCAAATTCTGTCCAGTCCTGAATCTAGGAGTACAGAAGTTTATTTTGTAAGCAAGCGATTGCCTTCTCTGAAGAATTTCAAGAATTCAGATAAAAATGGAGGTTCCCATGGCCAACATGCCAAAAACTTATTAAAAAGCTTCCCTCCTGTTTCTTTGCCTATTCTAAAAGTACTTTTCTGGCAAGCTGCCAAACCAACTTGTGGCAGGAGTTTTGTGGGTGTTCAGTCTCTGTGTTAAACAGATTTGAAGGAACGCACAATCTATCTCATGAGTCATACGTACAAACTTAAAACATCCGCAACAATTCCTGCTGACTGTTGATGAGTTAATACTACTCTAGTTAGTGTCCTGCTACTGTTGGCAACTATGCCAAAACCTTCACTCAAGGCTTCCCTGTAGTAGGAGAGCTTTGAAAAGGATACCAGCAGATGTGCTTCCTGGCTTTTATTTAGTATATATTTCCCAAAAGTTTGCAGGTGGTAATAAATCAGGATGTGTCTTTCTGATGATAAAGATCTAGTTGTCTGAATGCCATTCACTTCAAGGAAAACCAGACATCTTAAGGAGATGAGCTTTATCACATTGTTTAGTTGTCAGCACTTCAGACTCTGAGTAAGCATGCCAGTATGCCAGACAAAGGTGAGTTAACTTGGGTGGAGACAGCCGCTTTGACTAAAAGACTGCTATTAAAATGTACTTTGGACAAACTGACATCTGTCAGTGGAATTTGACTTACCTACCTCTTGACCCAGTCTTCCTGATTTGTGGTAGGATTGTGGGAGTTGTTCTTGTTTGGCTTATAGTGCATAGCTCCCCGCTTACCTGCTTCATTCTTCCATGTTTTGCTAGGTCACAGCATTTGGAGGAGGTAGCAGCCAGCCTAAGAGAGCGAATCAAACATCTGGATGATATGGTGCACTGCCAACAGAAGAAAGTCAAGCATATGGTTGAGGAGGTGAGATCTAGTAAAACAATTCCGAGTCTTTTGGGAACACTCATTCTTTTAGTGCATAATCCAAAGAGACCTCTGCTCTGTGTGCAAGTTCCTTATGCCACCCTAGTTATAAACGCAACGGAGGATGAGTTAAGCATCTGGAGCTAGTGAAGCAGAAAGACTAGGTGAAAGCAGTTTACTGTGACAATCTTCAGGCTGACACTAATTCTGGGACTCTTGGTGGTAGTCCAGGAAATCCAACATAGAACTCACAACTTAATTTGAAGCATTTAGAAGGTAACTGCAGAAACAGTGCAGACTAGTTACTGTGGGTCTCCTTTCTGTACAGAAGTGGAAGGCAAAACCTGCCTTTTTGTGTTTGGTTTGTTTTTTTTTTTTTTTTTAAATGTTGTTCCTCATGGGAACAGGCAGGCAAACACAGTTTTTCACTGCTCATCACCTTGCTTTTTACCTTGGTCTTGGGACATCATCTTAGCTGATACAATTTCCTTTGAAATTTTAAGTGGCTTTCTGCTGGAAAGCTGCAAGTTACAGACCACCTATGTGCCAAGAATCTGTCTGTGATTGCAGACATTTCTGTTTCTCCAAGTGGATGAAAGCATGACAAGGGAAATAGGTAAACCAAGTTTAAATCTGAACTTTATAAAGCAGACAGCACTATTGCATGAGTTGCTATTGCACAGAGAATAGGCATTCATGAAATATCTTTTATTTGTATTTGGACATCACACATTCACAAAATCAATGTTTGCAAACCATTCTAACCTAAAGCATGCTTTCTGCATACCCAATGTGGTGTTGTAGGATTTCTGATTAGACATGGAGTTTTTCCATTTTTATCAAAGTGGTATTTTTATAAATATATATGTATATCCTATATTTATAAAGATATATACATTTATTTACCTGTATCTGTTTTGTTTTATAAGATCCTAATGAGTCCTACTGTATGATGAAATGTGTGATACTAAGTGTCTTTTACACAGAGGGATGCAAAAGTATCTACCTCTTTGCATTAAAGTTCTCCTGTCTTTTTATATACATACATATATATATATATATATACACACACACACATATACCAGAAGACTGGTATAAAGTCTTGAGGTTTTGTTGCTAGTTCAGCTTGCCGTTTTCACTATTTTCAATCATCATAGGAGGTGCTCTAAAAACGAGCTAAAAATCTTTATGCCATGGTATTCTGTTAAGGAAAACTCAATCTAATAATCCACTCCATCTAATTAATGAAGTATGGGAACTATGATTTAATCTGATTGGTATCTCTGTAAGCCAATCATCATATTATGAGCTTTTTTTAATTTCTAACCAAAATTTCTCAAAGACTTGTAGTCACTTTGTGATACATGTGGTAAACCAGTTGATTCTAGTAATACATGAGGATGGTGGCCTGAACTTTGCCCTTTATTATGAAATATATTTTAAAAACTGCTTCATGTAACTTGACCTCTAGCAGGCTGCACTGGTCTAACAGATATGTCCAGTTCCATGGGATTTTATAGTAAAAACGTGTATAAATCTTGGGCCAATGACTGTTATTTCATAAATATTGGGTTTAATGAGTGTATTTAGCTTGCAGATCCCTTGTAATGTATCTCTGCTGATGCCTTCATATACACAGAAAGCCCTTCTAGATCTTTCAATTATCCTATTTCACAAGTAGAATATCTTAGCTGTCAAATATGTCTGCTTTTAATTGATGTCTGACTACCTGCTTTTCAAAATCAATTAAATTTCTGTACAAATCCTTGACTGCCAAGTAGCCATAGAGAATATATTTTTGCTTTCTCTTTTAGTCCTTCTCTGTGTTAGTTTTTCTTTGAATTCAGTTTCCTTGAGAACTATATGAACACCTGTAGCTCACTAGTGAAAATACAGATGTAGCTAACTAAAGACTCCTGCAACAGAGGTTTCATCAAGTCAGATGGACCAAATACATTAGACACTTCGTGGTTTTTTTTTTTTTTTAATTTCATGCTATCCATGGTTTGTGTTCATACTGTGTTTGAGGAAATATCTGTGATATAGTTGGCATACGCTATTTTAAACTGGACTCTTTAATTAAAGGCCTAAAAATAGCAGCTTTAATAGTACAGAGAGGAGTAGCTATTCACCGTGGGGGAAAATGAAAAGCATTGCAGATGAGTATGCCCTGAGCAAGCCACCCATGTGGTATTTTTCATAATTTTGTGCTCTACTCTACATAAATATTAGAAAAGTATTCTTAGGCTCACTTTAAGTAATACTTACTAACCATGCTGTAGGAGCTGAGAAATGGGCAATAAGAATACTTCTTAAAAGGTAGGCTGTTGAAAAGGAATGCTATCTCAAGAGTCTGTTCTGAAGCTAAATTAAAAACTAGTAAGCAGAAGCACTAAATGTACTTTCTAGAGTAAACAGGGAAGATTTTGTAATTGTGCTACTATTTAAGTCCCAGAAAATGTGTTCATCATATTTGGATGCACATCCTCTCTACATTAAATTTGACTGAATGCAGAATGTATGGCTAGGAATCTCTAGAAACGTGTCATGAAAACCTGCCATGTTTCTTGTTATTGCAATACTTTCATGGCTGGTATCTGTAACATAACATTACATCTTAGGGAATGTGAGGGTATTATAATGACGAATAACTTGCATTTAAATATTATAAGTGAGAAAGAAAGAATGATCAAAGCGGCTAGAAAGCTTGCTTTCTGAAATGCTTAGCTTCTCTGTTGCCTCAGAACAGACTGACGACAGGCTAACCTTGGAAACTCAGAAAAGAAGTGGAAAGTAAATAAATAGTCAAAATTATCAGCAGTGCTTTTGTTAGATGCTGAAACAGCTGCTGTATGAGCTAGGTGAGAATGGGCTAAGCCTGCTTCATTACAGGATGAGCTTTATTTAGTATTAATCTTGGTATATTTGGACAGAGATCTGAAGTATAAATGAGAGGTTTATTCTTTCAGTGTAAACCACAGTGGTTTATGCTGTTATCGCCAATTTAGACAAAGCGTAGCTACAGAAATGAACATTATTTCAGAGGAGTGCTGAGCAAACAAGATACACTGCTTCAAACCGGTATAGAGAACTGTCAAAACTGAGCAGGTACTGAGATGAATCTGCTGGCTGAAAAATCACTAAATAGATTGCTTTTCAGGCCTTTTTAGGGAAAGATGGTGGATCATTTGCAAGTGACAGATGCAGGGCATTCTGTGAAAGAACAGCAAGCAGTCATGAGGAAGTGAAAGAGAAGCTTTACAGTGGAGTTTGTGATGCAATAGGCAGCTCTAACACCTCTGGTGCTCTTCTGATGGCATTTAAAAATGTGTTAGGAGGCTGTGCTTGGTCCTAATCTAGGCATGCATGAAAGGGGATGCTAGCAGAGAAGCCCCAAATGTAGGAAGCCATGGAGGAAAAGAGTATTAAAGCCTTCCTCTTCATAGGACCCATCTTGTTGGTACCAAATGCAGTAGACATGTGGAACTGAGCCCAGGCAAAGGACAATCACAGTTCAATGTGCTTACCCTCCTTAGCAAAGAAATCATTTGCTTCTCATATTTTTTCTCTGGAAAGAAATGCTTCCATCTTAGGCATTAGTAGAACCTTTTTCAACTTGACCTAGTCAGACCAGTCATAAATTAAGCAGGAGCATGGAAAATAACTTGCAGAAGAAAATAAATGGAAGAAATAAAATTGGAAGTTTGCTGGAGTTGGTGACCTTCAACATCTCTCTGTGTCAGATCCCATGCAAACTCGTTTTTCAGCCTCGTAGGGATTCTCTGCTGTGAGAGCCAAGATCGCAGCCCATTAGAGCACCAGCGGAGCAGAAAGTTACCCTGCGTAGTCTTAGAGCCTCATGTTCTCATTAGAGAGAGACTGCAGATGATTTAAGATTTTAAGATGATTTAAGGCTGACAGATTTATTTGTTAACTTGTTTGTTAAATAAATCTATTTGTTCCCAGCTTAGTGCAGTACGTTTTACATGAAGTGCTGGCAGCTGGAAGTGCAGGACCTGCCTTTGGCAAGTGTGTAGAAACCCATTTGTACTTAGCAGACTTTCAAAAAAATGAAGAGACAGATGGCCATAGTGGGTCATCCAGAGCTCAGTGGTGAAATCAGTGAACATTAATAATGGTAGACTCAATTAGCTGCCTCTTTTTTTTTTTTTTTTTTTAACCCCTTGCCTCTGTAGCCATCTTAAGGTATGGCTGGGCAGGGAGAGACTTTCAAAGACAATCCAGGAAAACCCCAGTTCCATCAGAGGAAGAATTTGCAGGGAGACTTACAGTGTGAAAGGTGGAATCATGCAAACTTCAGGCCCTTGCATTAAGGAGTTTCCACTGCAGAGGTGGAGTTGGGCAGGCAGATGCAGGCACAGAGGCACTATGGAAGGGCATGGGAAGCTGCTACCACATTGTTTCTTTCAGGGTTAAAATTTCTGTTGTTCTGTAAGAGGATGAAAGCTTGTCTTTGAGTTATCTATTTGAGATGGTCTATCAGTTCATCCTGTCTGTGCCAGTGTGGGAGATGGGAGAGAGCTTATCGTAAGATAAAGCTGAAAGTCTTCAAATGAAATACAAAACATTGATTTTAAATCAGCCACAAAAGTATTTCCTGGTTTTATTTCAATTTCAAACCTCAAGAGATTGAAGAGAGCTTTAGTTTTGGAATTTGTGCAGTTGACATTGAAATGGATTGCAGGTTCATGGTGCAATAAGCTCATTTTATATGTAATATTGTTTCATTGTTGAGAAGCAGGAGAGGGAAGGAAATAAGCATTTGTGTTTGGTAAGCAAGACAAGTGGGTTGATGCAGATATAGGGAGCTGTTCTGAAGGGGACTGAGAAGAGAAAACAATATTTGATTCCGTGCCAAGAAATTATCTACAGAACTCAGATTTCAGATGAGATTCCCCTAACTGCTGAATTGAACTGTCTCTAGGTCATGGCCCATGAGCTGTTCTCCAGCTTTAGTCTCAGATTCGTTGGATAATAAATGGTGACCAAAGACCAGGGAGAAGCTGTATCCTGTTCTATTGTGGAAGATGCTTGCATGAAAGGACAAAGTGCTAATGAGCAAATGATATCCCAAATACAGAAGATACATTGTATTGCACAACTGGGGAATAAAGAAGAAATTTTCCCACCAAAGACTTAATAACCAGCTGAAACCTTCTATATCAAGATACTGCAACTCCAGATACGTAGCAAAATATCCTAGTTTTAATATGGAACTACAGTTTCAATTTTAGGTCAAATAAAAGAAGCTACACAGAAGCATAGAGGATGAGAAGATGGAATTACCAGCCACAAAAGATGCCAAATTTTTATTAACCAAAATCTGCATGGCACAGTAAAAATGAAACAACAACGACAAAACACACAACAGCAAATGTAGAAAGAGAAACCTACCATGGGAGCTTGGAGGAAGAAGACAAATGACAGAATATAAATAACTCACTGCCCCCCCCAGTTCAAGTGTTTGGCATGCCTCAGTGGACTTGAGCAATGCTTATCTATTGGCAGAAGTAGAACCACTTCTGGTGTTTGGTTAGAGTGTTTATACATGCAGAGCATTAGCTCTTTCAGCTGGGAATTGCCTGGCCAAGTCATTAATTAAAAAACTTGCACATTACTAAGGTAGCTCTTAATAAGGTGGGTTGAACTGTTCAGACAATGTGCCGATGTTTGTAACTCAATTAGGACACCTGGGCCCTGTGGGCTCACTTTAGCAATAGATGTACATCTAAGACTGCTGTAATGTGTTCATACAGCTCGTTAGTTTAGGAAGGTCTCTAAGTTAGTGCATTAACTTAAATCAATCAGTTGTTACTTTTTCCTTAAATACGGTATCTGTTTTAAAGTGGAACAAATATTGAAGGGTCACTCAAGTGATATAAGGAGGATTAAAAGGCAAAGGTGCTCGTTCTTATTTCCTGTACTATGTTCCCTGGAACAATTTCAATTCTCTTTTCTAGCCTCTGATAAATACCACTTCAGGTCCAGTGAAATATTGGACTGAGTAAAATCTTGTTCTCCTTGTACAGCAATTACCTCTGGGAGTTCAGACTGATGTTGCAATGTCTTGTCTGTCTTGTCTTGTATCATATAGTATGTGTTTGTCCCGTGTTTAGTCATATTTATGACCGGTTTGTTCATGTCTCAGTATCAGTGTTACAGATGCCCAGTCCATGAATGGTAGGTGGATAAGGAAAACACACGGTACTTGAATAATATATAATACATAAATATATTAACAGTGTCATGTCCTGATAAATATTTTAAACTAATGGATGATAATATCAAGTAGTAAATATTGACTGAACTTACCTAACAGCTGGATCTCTTCCAGTCCAATAGATGCCTGTATATTTCAAGCCTCCAGAACTGTGTCTGAGTACACAGAATAAAATAATTTGCTATTTCATACTTTCTTTATAAAACCTGTACAGTTGGACAAACCTTAATTTTCTTTTAAGATGCTTTTTCCTTCTGCTTTAACTGCTTTGTAATTCTGTTGACTTCCCTTCTAATACCACTACTTGCATCTCCAGCATTTCTTTAGAGAATCCTTTAGGTTTCTTGCAGTTCTCCTCTTGACTGTTGTTAGGTGTTCCATCTATGAGACCGATTTAACGCTGTTGACTCATACCTCTAGCTTTCCATCTTACTGAAGCAAAGTTTAGTTGCTTGGTGGAGCAAGAGAAATGCAGAAGTGCAGTACTTGCTAGTGAGTATTTACACAGTCCATTCAAGTAGCGTAGCAATTTTGTTTGGTATTTGAGGAGATGTACTGGAGACTCTGTAAGGTGCAGCAAAGAAAAAGAAACAGATCTTCATTGATGGGATGGGGCAGAAGAAGTGAATTTTCTGGGAGTTCCCACAAGATAAGGTGATAAAGTCAGGGTTGAGGAATTTTGAAAGAAATGACCTTAAGGTTTCGGAAAGGGGCAAAAACATAAGAAATGTTACCTGCAATAGGACTGAATCAAGAAGGAGAGAGCTTGAAAAGAATGCTGCAGCCATATTAATCCTGAGCCAGTGGATAAATTCAGGATGGTTCACATTGCACAGGGGGCCTTATGTGGTGATTCAGATAATTAGAAATTGAAGTGGGTTTGTGAAATGCAAGCTGCACACCCAACAGTCTGCAGGGAACTTCACGGCTCCTGCCACGATGTGGAGAGATCAGGTGCCCTTCCTGTGCCTGCCAGCCAAACGCTGGGACTGAAGTGGGGTGGCCTGAAGGCTGAGCTCACGTGCACCCCGCCACGTTGCCCTGTTGCCTGGTGTAGAGCCCCTGAGCAGCGTGTGTGTACCGAGTGACTAAGCCAGGGAGTTCAGCTGTTCTAGTTGTGACAGCACTGGGGCGAATGCTCCCCAGCCCCTGGGATGGCCGAAGAGAGCACATGATGCTCCTCAGTTGCTAGCAGACCAGATAAATTGCAAACTGTAGATTGGGCCTTGTAGCTCTTCCCTTCCTAGCTTTGGAATAGTCAGATGTCTCCCAACAGCAGAAGGGAAAGCAGGAGCCATGAACACAGTGGGGTGGGGAGGCAAGAGAGAATGAAGTGATAGGAAAAAGGGTGGTGGTGTGGCCCAGGGTTGCTAAATTCACATTTTTACTGTCAGCAGAATTGTATTGAAAGGAATGAGTGGACCATTAATGTAAAATGATACTGCTAAGGAGGTTGCCAGTTTTGTTTGACTGTTTAATGTGGATGTGAAGATCGTAGAAATAATGATAGAAACATGGAGGGAAAAGAACAGCTAGTCCATCTAACAATGCAAGTCAGGTCAAGAGGTAAGTGCTAGGGAAAGTCTGTCTGGGCACTTACAGAGAAGGGTGGGAGAGGAGAGGCTGAAGGGTGTACTTGAATAGTGCTTGTAGAAAATGATGGAGAAATCTGAGAGGGTAGTTGTGCAAAAGCCAGATCTGGGAGAAGGCTGCTGAGCTGGCAGAGAGCTGAAATGCTAGTCTGCAGACACAGCAAGGATGAGGTTGAGGTGGATTATAGGCCTTGGGCACTAAGCATAGAAAATGTAGGAGCATCTTGGTGAAAATTTTGTCCTGGAGTCAGTCCAGAAGTGATTCCGATCCAAGAGTCAGTCCATGCAAGCTGAGAGTCTTTGGCTTGCACTGATTTGTCTCTGGCCCTAGGCTGTTCTGGCCACCACTTGGGTCCTCACGTCAGTGGTGTGTTTGACCTGTCTTGCTTCTCCTCTCCTTCTTACCTTATAGTCAACCAAAAGTCAAAATCTACTGCTCTGTCACCTGCAAGCTTTCCTCCTGCTTTATGCAACTCCTTGAAACAAAGACACTCTCAGGACTTGGGTTTGTGCAATACAGGTCTATGGTGCTGTATTATTGTCTTATTTTAGTTTGCCATAACTAAAGTTTTTATGGAAAAATCAAAATGACATTATGTAGCAAGGCATGAATTTTATTTTTTAAGTGCTTTTACCCAATATCAGCATTGTGATCCAGTGTTCTTGTTACATTCCTCTTTTAAAGGAAAGCATCACTTTTACTTTATGCAATGTGACTTATATAAATGTATTGAATTAAGGTTGCATTTTATTTAATATATAGATATAGTAATGTAATCCCCTAAAGTTATTCCTGGTTTCCTGTGGTATACCCTCTAAAGGATTAATCAGGTCAGGTTTGCTCACTCCTGGTGCTAATGACATAAGATGATGTGTACTCAAGTCCTTATTCAGTAAATAAACTTTTTTTGTAGTAAACTACTTTGGTGGGATGTGTTATCTCTGTCAGGCCTGTGGGTAGGTTTAAAGGTGTGTCATGACTTTGGAAGTTGTTTTAGCCTTTGGACTGCAGTAGCTGCTGAGACGACCAGTTGGCCGTGTGTTTTGGGGTGCCCTGCTATATCTGGCCCCGCTTGCTTTCCTCTGTGGCCTCAAAGGGGAGCTCTGCTGGAGCAGGGACTGCAGGACTTTTTTCCTGGCGCTGAAACAGACTCCTATTTTAGCCACTGCTGAATTTATTTCTCCTGGAATGTATTTGGTCTCCGTGGCGGCTGTGTCTTTCAGTTCATAACGTTCTAAAGATCCACCAAAAGGTTTGATGTAAGTTACCCAGTTCACAGCCTTATCATATCTGTAATCTGCATTGTCTAATCATTCCATTCTGCTTTACTGCTAGACTAAAGCTTCGTGTGTGTGATCATATAGTAGCACATTGTCTCTTCTCTGTACTGTAGAAGAGAAGGCATATTTTAAAATTCTGGCATAATTCTTCAAAGGGGCTAAGTATATTAGTTAAATGGGTTCTGACTGGTGCTATGTAAACACATTAAAATGAGGCAGGGAGTACTGTTGTGTGTGCTTCAGTCTGCTAGTCCTTAGAGGATTCTCTCTCTCTCTCACACACACACACACACACAAAAAATAATGTACAAGCAGTGTCATTCCTGCCAAATTACAAAATGTCTGGAGTTCAGGTTTGTGTTTGGGAAGGGGAGGAAGCTGTTTGTCAAAGTCTTCCTCTTTGTAGTCTCTGTTAGTTTTTAAGGTGCCCATGCTCATTTTTGCCTCAGCCTATTCTAGTTAAAATAACTCAAAAACATCCCTAGGGAGTTTATGTCTCTGTAACCAATGTGAGGAATAAACAAATACAAGTTTAATTTTTAACTTACACTAAACCTGTTTTTACATAATACTGGCAAACATAATGGTCACAGGTTATTTCACATCTTGGAGCCTTAGTCTCATAGAGTGACTATAACTTAAGGTAAATGACTATGAAGCCCAGGAGCTGGATCTTGCTTTTGGTTAACAGGTAATTTAGTCACTGATTTGGAAACAGAAGTATTTTGTGTTTGATGTAAAAACCCGAATAGGCAGCTGATGAGGTATATTATCCTCAATAACACAAATGGATTGATATCTGTCAGGGCAAAGCCCTTCCCGATCACATAACTGTGCTTGGCTTCAGTTGTCTTTGTGTCATACTCATTACTGGTGTTAAAATTATTTGCTTCCATGCATGTAGGAGGACAGAATATTAGTACGGAAGACCCACTTGACAGTCCTAAAAGAACTTTTTTTGTGTTTTCTGAAGAGGAATTTATTGGCAGGACTGAAGCTATTGAACCAGTGGAAAAATATAGCTGACTTTAGATTTAGTCATAATACTAAGCAAAGTTGTAATTAAATATGATGATCAGAATATGTTCTAAGATTTTCTGAAAATGCTGCAAGCTTTGTGTTTCTGTGATTTGAAAACTGAAGTGGTAATAGCTTTAGATGACGTGGGTAGTTTTTACATGCACTTAAAAGAAATAAAAAGGAAATACCTGACTTTGAAAAAGATGAATGATGATAGCACTTATATATTCTGTAACTGTTCAGCTGAAAACACTTACTGTATGGCGTTTACATTATAGCTTTTCCAAATAATAACTGATCATTGTGTCAATGAGATGTGATATCTGAGGATAATGGAAGCTAAATTATAGTTGAGTTGGTTTTATAACTTTTCATTTTTTGGTTTATTTTATGCATTTGTTTTACTTCATTTTTTTCATAGTTCTGTCTGTTTTGGTTGAAATGTTTTATAATAACTAGCAGTAAATTTTTGGCAAGGTGATAGTACTACTGATGTTTTCATTATTGTACCTTTGAGTATTTAATCACTCTCTTTTAGCAGGATGTATTTCTACTAATTGTTGTTTCCAGACATGCTGAAAGTCTTACACTGGTGATTTTGAAGGGACTTGTTAATGTTCTTTCACAAAAATGATTTTAAGATAAAGAGTTAAAAAGTGATTGCTGAGAGTGTACAGAAAATTTCACCCAGTTATTTAGAAACGGTCTTCTTGCATATCAATGTAACATTATGACTGCCAGGAAAAATGAAGCTTTCCTTCATTTCAGTTTGGTTGTTGTACAAAATGAATTTACTTTAGTAGAACTCCACTAAATTTTTTACTAATGAATACTTTTTTACTTAAAACTGTACTAATGAAGCGCTCAGCCAATCAATAAACTGACAAAAATAAAGCTACTTCACTTAATGTGACATTTTATACAAAATACCTATTTCTTACTATGCATAGGTATTTTTATAGTTTTCTTGGGATAAAAAAGCTATTGGCGTAGGATCTGGCTTTTTCCACTGTTGGCATATTGCCCAAAAAAATGTGAAGGCATGTGCAGAATACACACTTTTCTAATGCTGTGAAGGCAGTTTGAGCATCTATCTTTCCTCCTCTAACATCGCTTTAAGGGGTGCACTTTCTGATATGTACACTAATAGAGGCTTCACTGAAAGCGGTGCGTGGCATTCCGTTTGGGATGGGGACCATCTCTGAACTAGCTTGGTTTGCTTCTGGTTCTGCTTTCAGGCTTAAGACCAGAAATATTTCAGATTTTTAATTTACTTCAATGAGTCGTGGAGACAGTTGCCTTAGATAACGCAGTTTGTTGTTGGTTGGGCTCTGCCTGGTGAGAGAGCTGGTGTGGAGCCGGGCGAGGGGTTTAGCTCATGATTTTGCAGCACCTCAGCTGACAGACACGTTCCCATGGACTTCATGGGGGGAAAGCAGGGGGTTCTGAATTTAATGTCATCTGACCTGAAATGGCTCATTCAAGAAAGGTGGATAGGAATTTAATTGGAAAAATTATCGACGTGCCACCATTTAACACTGAGAGCAAAAGGAGTATCCGCTGCTGTTGGCTTTCATTGCTGCTGCTGGAGAACAAGGCTTGCACAAGCACAGAACACCGCAGGAAACCAGGCTTCTTCCAGTTCCTACCTGCACGCAAACGTGACACAGGATCCCGTTTCTCCCTCAAACTGACCTTTCAGCGCACTTCTGATGATTCTCCTCAGGAATATTTGTGACACTGCTTTCTGCACCTCAAGTAGACTCTTAACTGCAGCTATAGGAAGCACCTTGTCTTCTGTGCTTGTAGAGTGGTGTGTGTCTACAGCTGTCAATGAGTAATAACCTGGGCTGCCTCCTGGGGAAGCAGTAACAATTGAAGTTGTTATTTAGCTATTGTTTTGTTTTGCTCTTTTTATTAGCTGCTATTTTAGTATGTGTAGTCAGCAAGGGCTAAGAAAGAATAACAAGTGACTTTTCCTTTGGTCTGAGGAGAAAATTCAGTTTGTTTGCACAAGATGCTATTGTCTCCCAAACGCGGTCAGCTGAAAGGAACCGACCTCTGTGCTTGTCAACAGGTCTCTGTGCTGAACCTCACACAGCAAACCTTGCTTTAAGCAAAGGGTTCAGAAGAATGGAAAACTGTGGCTGTAGGAGCTTTAGAAAGCCGTTTCCATGCAATCAGAACAGCTTTGGGCCAGCAGCGAGGGACTGGCATGAAATCTGGGCCATACCCTGTTCCTCTGCTCGTACCAGGGAAGATTGTCTGTCTTCTGTTCCATACAGAACAGTATTAAGATGCAGTGCTTCTGGTGCAGCTGACTTTCTTTTCATTTTCATGAACATCTGTAAAGAACTTCTTCCCATTCCCTAGGTATAAAATGAAAATGCAATTTTTTTCCAAGGAGTCTGGTATGCCAGGAAATAACTAAACAAATAAGACCTTCAAGAAACTAGCAAATGTGCAACATATTTTTGGGTGTAATTAAAATTGACTAGAGCAAAGCCCCTTGAATCAAGGATAGAGTCTTCCCTGGTTCGCTTTGTTACATGGCAATGTTTGAGTTTCTGTTCTCTTTCCAGAAAAATACAAACCCTTAAAAGCCATGTTAGTATACGTGTATCATCTTTATATACACGATCCTAATTCTGTAGGATGATAGCTAATCCGTGGATTAAAGCAGGTTGTGAATATGTATAGGTATTGTACATCGAAATTAAACATGTTTTCTTCCTGTGGTATCTAGGTCTTTTTCCTCCTCTTCCCAGCCCCATTAGACTAAATGCCTTTGTTTTATTTTTCTTCATAGATTGAAATGCTAAGGAAGAAAGTAAAAGAAAAGGAATTATTTATAATTCAACTTTTAGAAAAAATCTCTTTCTTAGAATGTGAGGTAAGGCATTGCCTTTTGAATTTATATTATTGTGATTATGTTAGGAAACCAAATAAAATTTGAACCGATGTCACCTGATGTTATCTAGAAGTATTTGCTATTTTTCAGTATGGAAATCAAACTTACAACACCAGTCACATGAGGAATGTATGTAATACAAAGTCTCAATATTCATGCTAAGTTTCTCAACATACAATTTTGTAACAGTGTTATAATTACTTAAAACAGAAGCTTCTGAATAAAAATGTCAGCTTAATTCAGGGTGGGGTTTTTTTCCCCAGAAGTAAGGATTCCTTTATTTTCTCAATAAATGCTCTTACATTATTTCTTGTGGGGATAAGCCAATGTGCAATTTTATTTCCTTGTTTAATTAACATAATTTAACCAAAATAAATTTGTGATGAAAATTACTGTATTCCAGAATAAGGAATTACAAGATAAATTGGACTACTTAATGGAAAACCAACCAAAGACCAATATAGAAACCAGAGATACTGGTGTAGGATGTGATCTTCCATGCAGGTATTTACTTTTTCTGCTTGTTCGTAGAAAGCTTCTTCATAACGTCCCTTATCGGTGCTGTGTTAGCAAACTGTTGTGCTAATGAACTGTTAGAGTGGGTTGTGGAGTTCTGCAAAATTTTCCTAAGTTTAAAAGAGCACATCTGCTATGTGTAGTGTACTTCAGTGACTTACGGAGTAGGTTGGTTGTTTTTCTTTTATAGATGCAAACATATCGCAAACCCTTGGGGAGTACTTGTTTACAGTACAGTGATTCAAGCAGGGAGTAAAGCTGGAAGTCAAGAGATCTGACTTTGTGAAATATGGGAAATATTGATGAAATGTCTCTGCTGCCAGCGCAGGAGACAATGGGCAGCTCTACCCTGAGGCTGGTTAATGCTGGCTTCATACACATTTTATTTCTTGTGTTCTGGGAAATGCATCCAGGACCATTTTAAAGGGCAGGCAACACCAACAGTAAGAGTTTAGGGCTCCAGCAGCTTCTGGAGATAGCCCAGCCCTAGATGGGAGATTGCCAAGTAAACAGCACAGTACCACTGCCACTTCTGCGCTGGAGCGGTTGTCTCTGATCCATGGCAGCCTGACGTTGGACAGCTCGGGGTGTCGTGCCTCCCCTTCTGCTCCCCCTTCTCAGCCCCGAACCCTGCAGCAGGGCTGCGCCCAGCCCTGGCAGTAAGGTCACAGACTGGCCCTTGAGCCTTCCCCCCGTGTCACCACAGGGAAGGCAAACCAGAGACCAAAATAAGGATCATGCACACGGTAAGGACCAAAATAAGGACCATACACAACATACTACTACCAACAAGTAAACCTGTTTGTCTTAATGGCCCTGCAAATTAAATCATTTAGGTTGAGGAATGTAAATTAGCATATGAAATCAGCAAGCTGCAATACAAACTAAAATTTCTTTCCCAGTTTAAAAAGACACTAATTTCAGTGTTCAGCCTAGAGCATATTTTAATGGCATCAGTTTTGAAACCTCAAAACTGGTGTTTTTCAGTCAGGGTGCCAAGAGAAAGTGATCTTTGTTGTCTTCTCTGGGGGCCCTCTGCATGTAACCACAGCCCCTACCTATCTGATAGTTTTTCTATTTTTGAGATTTATCTCTATGCAGAAGTTTATCTCTATGCAGCTTAGATTTTATGAAATTACTCTTCACAATCGTGTTCTTAAATGTAATATTGCTGTCTTTATTGTTGCAGGATCCTTAGTCCTAGTAACTGTGCTGCTGGACGTTCCAACGTGAGCACCAGCAGATGCCTGCATGTAAACTTGTCAGTATCTGCCACGGTTTTCATCAAATACTCTGTGGCATTATAGAAAAGAAATATGGAACGTATCAAATACACTGAACAGTTTAATTTTAGCCTGTCAATATCAATAACAAAGCATAAGTTAATTGCAGTGGCATTTCCAGCCCAGCAGTCTGATACTCTGACATTAACTCTGTAAGCTTTTTCTTGTCTCCTTAACAGTACAAGTACTGAGAACAGAAGATCTCCTGAAAGCGCAAGGCCAGTGAGGACATACACCCCGTTCAAGCGGGTGTTGGAATTTAGCACAAAGAACAGTACATCTTGAGCATTCAAGTCAGCCTGCTTTATAAATATGAGCAAATATCTTGCGCCTTTGCAGCTTGATTAGATAAATTTTTATCAAGTCATAGAGAAGAACAGCAGCATGGAGTCTTGCTAAATTTATCCTGAAAGCAGCTTTTTAGTAACTTCATATCTGAAGTTACCACTGACATTAACTGTGAGTGGGATACGGAAGAAGCGGGATGAGTGAAACAGCAGTCGTTACTGCTTCTTCAGAAGCTGTCTAGTGCAATGTGTCATTTCAAATGCCTGTAAGGAAGGACTTGTACAGCTCTACATGGGGTTTTTTCTTCATTTGTGTTGTAATCCTGTTTGTGTAATGAAGCTTAATGTGTTTTATTTTCAATACTACTCGAAGCAGTATCTGAAACTGTGCTGGCAGAAGGTATTGGTCTGAAAGCTCCCCCTTCATCCGCGTATAAACTGGGAGGGCTGTTCAAGCCTGTCGGACAGACCTGGTGTAGTTGGGAGCTCTCTTCACCTGGAAGAAGTTCACTCCTAACTAGCACACTTTTGATGGGAGGGAGAGATGCAACTGGACTGCTTCAAACAACTCCCTCAACACCATGCACATGAATATCGTGTTTGTTGCTCAAAACAGTAAGCGATACAGCAGATGCTAATGGATTTTGCTTTGCTGGACTGAGGCACTGGTTTGCACTTTCTCAGTCATAGGACAGAGTGACTATTGGTGATGAATTCAATAGTAACTGTGTAGGAAAATCCCTGTCACTTGTTTTATTTACTTTTCCATTAGAGGAAGGAGTTTTCATTAAACAGATTTTTGCCTACAGCAACCTGCAGCGGTCCCTGCAATTCCTACAGCAATATCAATCCTGAATCAGGATTTTGATTTTTGAGTATTTTTTTTAATTTTTTTTTCCCAAAGCACTTAAAATCTTATCCTTGACTTCAAAGTACCAGCAGGAATGGCTGTATCTACTACTGAACTTATTTAAATATATATATAGGGTATTTTTTTACATCTTGTTTTGATCTCCCAGTCTTACTGAACTAAAATGAATTATGAATATTTTCTTGTAGTTCTATTAACATGACTGAAGGGCATTTTTTTTTTATTATGGTAACTGCTATGGAAAACAAACAACTTACATTTTGTATGATTAATATTGTTCTTGCATTGAATGTCAATCCCAGGAGGTACTCACCTTGCCACAGGGCTTCACAAAGTGATTGCTTTTATCTCCAGTCTAATGCCAGTTCTTAAATTCAGTACTGTCTGTTCAAATAAAGTATACTCAGTAGAGTTGTATTTAAAATAGCAATATTGACCTCATAATCCAAATCTTATTCCTGTATTATTTCATGGGTTTCTGAATTTGTTAGAGAAGTTTGTTTATTTAGTAGTGAAACAGCACAGCTACGGAATAAAGAAGCCTGTACTGGAGGAATGACTGAAGGATGTTTTCATGTGGTGCAGGTACCTTGCAGGAATGTGAATTGCTTGATATAACCAAAGCGTATACAGAATAAAATGGGAAGCTCAAACTTCTGCAGCTTTTGTGCTCAGATCATCCTTTGCACGGAAGCTATTTTTTTTACTCGTGTCATGTTCAGCTCCTGAGAACTTAAAATTGTCATTCTTCTTAAAAAGTCAAACACAGTATTATGGATTGTGTTATGCACAGAATTCAAGAAATAATTGCAATCAAAGCCATTCACAAAAAGGTAATTATCTACTGTGTGAAGGAAGCCTGTAATAATCTTCACTGGTATAGAAGTCGCAAGCATTAACAGCTGCTCAATATTTCTTTTAAAAAGAATAAATAAAACCTACATCATTAGTTTTAATAGCTCTAGAAGGAAACTCAGTTTACATGTGATGAGGGAGTGCAGAAGATCTCATAGATATCAAAAAGGCGAAGAAAACCCTCCAGCTGTCACATTAGTAGACAGGTGTCATACATACCATGCATTTACTTAAATAGCTTCTCCCACAGATGAGGTGCAAAACCCTTGCAGAGTGGGAAAGGTCTTGAAGAGAAGGTCCCCAGGAGTAAAGCCTGCTCCCTGTAAAAACAGCCCCCGAAGTACCCTGTCGTTATGCGAAGTAGAAGAATTGTCTCGCACCCGAGTACCAGAGACGTGGAAGGAGCTGGCACATGGAGAAGCTGTAATCGTAACAGCGTGTAGGGTACTTGGGGACTTGTGGTTGAAGTTTTGACGCCTGAGCCAATTTGGGAGACTGAGTTTGCTGAACAAAGTTCCCCACGTAGCGGTTAATGTGTTCATATAAACATAATTCATTTAGCGATTGATCAACTAAGATCATGAATGAATAAGAGAGAACACATTTAAATGGGAGGTGTATGTTGATGGACCCAGAAGATGGTGGGTAATGACCCAACTCGAAATTTCACGGATAAGCTTTGTACTTGCGTGATCACACCTCCCTCTCGTGGCTGATAACAGCAAATAGTTGGACAGTGTCTGGTTTTCAACAGAAAGACCCTAAAAATGAATCCCAGCTGGCCATATTAATGTCCGTTAGGGATGGGATGCAGCTGCAGCTCATGACACAATGCCGTGTAGCACTTTGTGTGCCCGTAGTCCCTCGGTATTTCAGGAATTTAATTCCGAACCGTGGTTTGTGAAAGTTACCTTCAAAGTTAAGATGAAGGGATGAAGGTGATATTTTTAAGTAAAAGGAAAGATGTTGTAAAAGACACCAGCTGACAAGTTTAAATAAGTAAAAATACTTTATCCCTCTGGTTTTGGCCAGAATTCAGAAAACCACCCGGTGACTGGGAGGTGCTCAGTGAATGGTGGGAGAGGGCAGGATGAAGTAAGAAAAAATGCTGGTTTGACACAGACTTCAAAGGGAAGTTAATTCTATTTTTAATACACTCCTGAGGATCTCCTCTGAAAATACTGCAAGCTATTTTAGCTCTGAGACTTGCAAAATTATACTTATCGGCTCAAGACTTTACCAAGGCTGCAGGTATTTACCAAGGTGTTAAGTTTTTCCTGTAAAAGTTTTCTGTATTTTTCCCTAAACCAAATAGGGATTGAAGTCTATGCAATATTCTAAGAGTATTTTGATGTGCAGTGAGCTGGATGACCATAATTTGATTGGACGACTGCTCTAAATTTGGTGACTGAAGAACAGGAGAGGAACAGTATTTATGTAATTGTGTTACATGAAAATGTAGAGCTTTCCAGTCAAGTCAGCAGCAATGTAAATTAGCATAGATAATAACAAATTCAATGAAAAGACCGTAACACTTCAGTGTAAATTTTGTCAATTTGAGATTGGGTTAATTAGCACCATAACATTAGAAACTAGTAAAATTTCTGTAAACAACAATAAAAGCCATGTAGGTAGGTCCCAGAAAGTGCACTGGATACAAGTCAATTGTATGACTGCATTTGTATCATGATTACAAGTATTCTTTTGTGATTTATTCCAGATACTCTGGAAAGTATTTTGGGATACAGTTTTCATATACGCTGTATAAATAATGCAGTTATGTTGTATGCTTTTAATATATCCTGTATGTAGGACATGGAAAAGATAAATTGCAATAAATAATTGTATTTAAACTTTCTATTCTGTTGTGTCAACATTCATTTAGAACTAAACTTAACTTAGAACCTTGCGAACGCTTACTCTACACAATCTTGTTTGTTCAAAACATGTATGAATGCAAAAGCGGTTTCTCTGGAGGCTTGATGTTCTTGTCCGTGTTTCCTTTGGCAGATGGGCTCTTGAGAACAGGAAGACACTCCCTTGCTAAAGACTAAAGACTCTTCTCGAAGCCAAGTAACAAAAGTAGATGAAATAAAGAACTATTGAATTGCACAGGATAAACAAGAACTGGGCAGCGCAGCTCTTGCAAAAAAAACCGAACTTCAGATCCCACAGATAACATTTGAACGTGTCTGGGATGATGCTCTCCAGGCTGCAGCATAATGAGATTGGGATGATTGTAGCCCCCTTTTTTTTTTTTTTTTAACAGTTTATATCCACTCACTGTAAATAAAGATTTAAGACTGTCGCAATGAAACAATCTACTTGTCAACTAAGTAAGACGAGGTCATGCAAAGCTGACAATTGCAGTGTGCCTGGTTTGCAGTGCTCAGCTGCAGAATGTGAAGGTTTTGACTTGAATAATGCTTCCTCGTGTGTATTCAGTACAGATCGCCAAAGGACCTCATAAAATCTCATTGAGATCAGCAATGCTGAATCTACAACATATCGTTCTGGGAGCTGGGTATTACTGCTTTTTGGAGAGTCTTTAAATTCTGAAGACTTTTAGACATGGAAAGATGAGCAAATAGGTAAGAAGTAAGTTCTCCCCGCATGAAGTCTGTATTTCTGTACAGGAGATGCCTGCTCCACAGAACGGAGACATATACGCTGAGTTACACTCCACTTATATTTTATTTCATTCCCATTCAGCACTTGAGGCTATTTGCATGTGTAGAAGAAATGTGCTCAAGAGACCTGATGAGTTAAGGCCCTTCCAGCCCTACCTCAAGCACTAGAACATGGAAGAAACACAGGAAAACAAGGTGACAGGAGCCGTCTGCAACTTAAGGTATGTGAAAATTCTCAAAAGAAAAAGGGACCTGGTGGTTACAGAGAAAATACATAGAAGTGAACATCTGTGAGGTTACAATATTCTGTAAAGGTGCGTGTGGTGTGTAGGTGTACAATAATCTGTTGCTTCCCATATGAAAACCCAGATGTTGATAGGTATAAGCATATATAGGATCACTTTTGAAGTGTTTGGGACATTTTTAGAGAAAAAAGGTTAAGGGAGGTGTTATTTTCTTTAAATTAAGGAAAATAAAATGAATTATTGTGAAGGTGTATCATGCAGATTAAAAAAGTTTTTTTTAAAAAAATAAAATTATTAATTTAAATTCCAAATATTAATACTGTTTTTTCTGTAATTTGGGGGTGGTTTATTTTGTATGTGTGGCTGGATTTCTCTCCTCCTGCCCCTCAATATTTCCACCTAGGAGCAGAGAAACTGTAAAAGTAGTTTTTTACCCCTCAAAACCTACATTCTAAAGTACCTTTTGCCCCTTTTCCCAGTGAAAAGAAGTAACATTTATGTATTTATAGAGTTGAAGAAAGGAGAAAAGGACAATGGAAATTATTCATTTAACAGAAAAGAAGCGAGTGTTAGTTTTACTTTTAATACCAATTTGAGGCAGACTCAGATATCTCTGGCAGGAAATTTTCCACCTGAAAAAATTCAGCCAGTTGTACTTCAGGGCCACCTCCAGCAAAACGTCATATGACTAGAAAACATCAGCCTAGTCCTAACTGGCATTGATAAAACAGAAATACTAAAAATTCAGACACAAATGTGTGTGGCAGTGTTTCTTGTAACTGATGTAATCTATTAAAAAAAACCAAACTTGCTAGAATAAGATAGTTATTTTAATTCCTTTCTTTCTAACCATACTATATATGAAGTTGAATACTCCTGGGTCACACCTTGCTTTTTGTTGCTTTCTTCATGCAGTTTATTCTTTTTTGTTAGTATACCTGGTTTTCTTCTGCATTGCCATTCTAATGATTTCACTTTCTTGTAGAAATAATACTAACTTGCATAGTAATTCCAGCCACGCTATTGCAGAATAAATTATATTTAACTCTAGATATCTAGTGACAGAAAACAGACTGACTGAAAACTGTATCTAATAATAGCTCTTGAGATAATGTCCTAAGTGAGAAACATAGCAAAGCCCATTACTCAAGAAATAATAAACCCACCAGTTTTGTTATAGACTTGGCTCACATGAATGCTGATCAAAATATTCAAGAAATTGATAAAAAATAAAACCTCTAATCAAGAATGCTCTGAGGAGAACTATAAAAACATGACTGTGTACTGCAAATAATCACTGTCAAGCCTCCAAAGAGAAGCAAGAGCAAAGCCTGAAGAGTAAACTTGTAGTAGGTATTGCTGGATGGCGATTACTCATGTTCAGAGGGTGGCTAGTGAGGATTTTCCTACACACCTGTATTTCGCCCCAGAGCAAGCAATACCCAAGTATATGATTTTCCTCTCTCACAAGTGCTCCATACTTCTGCTCCTGGACTGAGAAAGCTTCAATCTATTTTTCCTTCTTCACATTTGTATCTAAATTGATACTATCTAGATTGCATTGTAACTAGATGCTGCCTGTCTCTCCATAAACAAGGACATATTTGTTTCGGCACCTTCCAAATTTCAGCTATTCGTTCGTCATTCTGGAACTGTGTGTTACCTGCAAACAGACTATGGTATTCCAAAACGTAACACTCCCGAACTGTAAAGATGAAAAATACTCCTTTCCAATGACCTTGGGCAAATACTGACTTGGTGAATGGTATTACATGGGGGGCTACAGAATGATTGGTCACGATTCCCAGCAGTCACATTATTAGGACTTTATTATCTTCATTTTTTGCTCTTTTTCATGTTTATGCAGTTTAGTACATAACCTGAAACCTGCTGTAAATACTGTCATTACTTTTCTGTACATGTAATAACAGCAGTTCATGGAATCACAGAACGGTTTGGGTTGGAAGGGACCTTCAAGACCACCTCATTCCACCCCCCCACAATGGGCAGGGTCCCCTCCCAGCAGCCCAGGCTGCCCCCAGCCCCATCCAGCCTGGCCCTGGGCACTGCCAGGGATGGGGCACCCACAGCTGCTCTGGGCAGCCTGGGCCAGTGTCCCACCACCCTCACAGTGAAGAAGTTGAACTGAGATAACGAACCATCATTATATTGTGCAGGTGCCGACCAGTGCCCTAATGAGGTCAGTCCTTCTGGACTCACTGCCACGCAGGCAGGAGCAGTGCAGTTTCCATGCCCAGCCTTCCCGCTGTCTCTGATCTGTACAGGAGAAAGAGGCTAAAAAGCAAGATGTAAGTGCTCCTTGTTGCATAAAAAAAGATGCGTAAGTGTTACCCAGGTGGCGCAGGCTGAGGCCGCATTGCAGAGGCAGCTGTTCGGAGCACTTGTGTCCCTCAGCAGTGGGTCACCTGGCGGGAGAAGCTGGTGGCCTTTTCCTCTCCCTGCGCCCTCAGGGAAACCTCCCCGAGGGGTTCCCCACGGGAGGTGGTCCAGGCTGCACACAACAGACGGCGAAACCGTCTCTCCAGTGGCTTAACTTGGCTTCCCTCGCCCTGGCGCTGGCGCGTGTCCCACGGGCACCTGCCCGCTCAATTAACCCCCTTTCCCCGGCCCTCAGCCGTTCCTCTCGCGTCCAGCTGCGCATCCCCGGGGCGGCAGCCACGTCCCGGGGCTTCCTCCCCGCTGCGGCCCGGCAGGTCCCCTGCGTCCTGCCCGTACAGCAACGCGTTAACAGCCGCTGGGAAATACGCCCCTACCAGTGCCTGGATCGAGAAACCTCCACTGGGATTGATTTAAAAAGGCTGACCTCTGCCACCTGGGAGCCACCGCTTGGCTGATAACCTTACTGCTACCGGACGCAGCGGGCTGACTAAGGCTTGTGGCACTGGCATCGGTGAGGAAGGTTCCAAGCGGGCAGCCCGGCGCCATGCGGCAGTCGGAGCTCCTGGGTTCCGTCTGCATCGTGCCAGAACGTGGGGTCTATGATGGGCACAAGTCAGTGCCACGTACAGAAAACGTTAACAAGTCTCTGAAAGTGCAGCTCGCACGCTCGGCAGGAACTGGCCCTCCGCGGGGGGCTGCCAAGCACACGGGGGGGGCGCGGCTGTCGAAATGACAACGCAAAGTACTGCGGGAGGCACCGAAGGGTCCTAAGGGTGCCGAGCCCGGCGCTGCAACCCGCCCCCGCCCCGCCCCGCCCCGCCCCGCCCCGCCCCGCCCCGCCCCGCCCCGCCCCGCCCCGCCCCGCCCCGCCCCGCCCCGCCCCGCCCCGCCCCGCCCCGCGGCTGGGGACACCGGCAGCGCGGCCGCCGTCGGGCACCGCCTCAAGGCGTGCGTGACGCCCCGGAAGGAGCCCCGCCCCCCCGCCCCGCCCTTCCCCGCCCCGCCCCGCCCTTCCCCGCACTTCCCCCGCCTGCCTGGGCGCGGCTGTCTCCGCGCTCGCGGGCCCCCGCGGCGGGGCCGTGCCGGCCTTCGCGTTCCGCCTGGGCGGGCCCTGTCGCTCTGCCGTCGCTTCCGGTAAGATGGCGGCCCGCAGGGAGCTGCGGAAGCGGCGGCGGGCGCGGGAGGCCGCCCCGGTGACAGGCGGCGGGCGGGCGGCATGGCAGCGGCGGGTGGCGGCGCTGACCTGCGGGGCCGGAGCCTCCCAGAGCTGCGGGAGATGCTGCGGCGGCAGGAGCGGCTGCTGGCGGACCGGTGAGGGGAGGCGCGGCCGAGCAGCGGGTCGGGCCTGCCGCCGGCCTCGCCCGGCCCGCGGAGGCGGCGGGGGACGCGCCTGTGCCTGTCCGGCCCCGCTGGGGCTGCCGGAGGCCGCGCGCCACCGTCAGGCTGCGGGGGCACGGCGTGGGGTCCTTCCCGTTATACCCGGGCGGGCGGGCAGCCGGGGGCGCTCGCGGCGCCCTGTGCGTGGGTGAGGGGTCACAGCGCCCTGTGCGGGGGGGCTGGCAGCGCCCTGTGCGGGGGTTGGGGGGGGTCACAGCGCCTGTGCGGGGCCTGTGCTCAGGGGGTACGGGCAGGAAAACGTGTGCACTTCTCTGAGAGCACAATCCGGAACGAGCTCCGCAGCCGGCAGCGCTCAGGGCAGCGGCTGTGTCTTTCAGCAGGAGAAAAACGTGTTGGTGACTTTGTCACAGCGGACCCCTGAGGCCGCGAGTGCTCAGCATCTCACCGCTTTTCAGAAACCTAATATGTAAGTCAGAAACTTAATGTTAGATTGAGAAACCTGCCACATTAACTGCTCTTACAAAACAGTTCTGTATCTCAGGTTGAAACAGGATTGTTTACCCTGTGGAATAATTTTGGTTTGTTTTTGGCCGTAGGAAATTCATTGCTAGGCTCCCAGACAAGGGTAAGAAGATCTCCGATTTTGCTGAGAAGCTGACGCTTGCCATTTTCCAAGAGGAAGAATTAGCGAGGACGGCTGAGCTGTTATCTGCTGTCAGATTGGAGTTTCAGGTGAAGCAAGAGGAGATTGATACAAGCAAACAGCAAATTATACTAAATAAGGACACACCAAACTGTGACAATTCCTCAGTCTTTCATGAAAACTGTAATATTGAAGAAGTTTCTGAGACTTCTTCCCAAAGGCAGGAGGCAGAATGTATTGAGCCAGATGCCACAAATACAGCTCTGGAAAATCAAAGAACTAAGAGGAAAAATGATAAAGACAAGACTGTTATGAAAGATCAGAGTCTTTTCTGTGACGTTGTCCCCAAGTCAGCCACGAGCAGTCATCTGAAAAACGAACAGCAGGTATCTAAGAGCAATACTGAGGATGGCAGAGAAACTACGGGTGCTCTGGACAGCAGTAAAGACACTTTGGTTGATGCCTTTCGAAACATTACAATTGTAGATGGGGATAATAGTGAAAAAGTGTTGGAAGAGGAGCAGAACGTGGCTAAACATAAGGGCAATATCTTTGGAAACGTGCACCCCAAGACACCACATTATATTGAAGTTCTAGAGGCTAGATCCAAGAACCCAGTCATAAAAAAAAGCAAATTTAAAACACATGTGTAAGTATTATGGACTAGGAAAACTTTTTGTGAAATAATTGACTTGTAAAAATTGGAAATGGTATAGAACAGGCATGGTGGGTGTATTTTCTTGTGATGATTGAAGAGATTTAAAGTCATTTGACATGCAAGGTTAATTAATCTGTGTGATCTTTACCATTAGGTTCCACAGAATCTCAATATTAAGCAGTGGTCTTGTTCTGCCCATTTGAAACGACTGTTATGAATCTCCATAGAGTTTCATAGCTTAAGCTACAAAACTGTTAAACAATTGGCAAAACTTCCTTGTGGATCGATTCTAGAACTCGTAGAGCTTTAGCAGCAGGTACCCTTTTGCTTTTCCTGCACCTCTTGAGAAACTACAATTCACATTGTCTGCACTGGTAGCAGCAGGAGTTTATACTCTGTGTGACTCCCAGAGCATTGCTATTTCATGCTTGCTAATTAATTGGCGTAAGTTTTTTGTTCGCTATCAGGAGTAGCATGTCTGAAGAGAAATCTTTTTAGTTTTTCTGAGTGCTGCTGATTTTTTTATTTGTTGTCATAACACTTCAGATTTCTTTTCAGCTCTTACATGTTGAAAGTAACGAGTTTTGGAACGGAAGTTGTTCAACCTTGTACTGCAAATTTGGGTCACAATTTTTATGTTTTATCTCTTCCAGATTGTCAGGAGAGCAAAGTGGATCATCGCACGGTTCCTCCTCCAGTCAGTCACCTGGGGGATCTGGCTTTTCAATTACTAGTGAAGAAAGACGACTTAGAGATAAGAAACATTTGAATGACATCACAGCAGCTCGGCTGCCACCACTTCACCATTCCCCTGCGAAGCTGCTATCCATAGAGGAATCTATAGCGATTCAGATACAGCAAAAAGAAGCGTATGAGGTACGAATCTCTGATTTGGTTTGAAAAGTAATCATGTAATTGGGATAACTCTTAAATAAGAAAGCATAAAGGGTTCTTTTCATACTGATTAATTTGATGGTGAAATTGAAATGGGCAGACTTTGGAGAAAGGCACTTTTTTGTGTTTGATTCTTTTAACAATATAAGTAATGTAGTAAGCCTTTCTGAAACTGTAATTTCTGCATTAAACAAAATCTTTTGTTACTCTACATGTGTTGATATGCTAACTTCATTGCATTCACTTCGCCTCTGACTAGAAATTTAAATGTCTACCTTGTCTGTTAGTCTTTAACGAGTTTTTGGCCCTTGCATAGATGAAGGCCTGGCAGTATTTGTTGTTCTTAAAACAAGCAGGTGTCTGCGTTTGCCTTTATTTATGCTGCACCTGAAGAATCAGAGTTCTGAGCTTCTTCCCATTCTGTTGTAATGGATTTTGATTTTGACTTTCCAGGGAGTGCCAAGCTAATGTTTAAATCAGATGCTATTGTAAAAGTGTTTGTTGCTGCTTGTTGTTTTAAAAGCACTTGCTAATTTAGTCATCTTGACACTTGAAGGGAGGTAATTTATTTTGAAAATGGAGGCAGATTTTTTTGTGGAGGTAGCTGAATGACAAGCATTGCCATTGCTGTGTGGTTATGGTGCACAGCTGCTCCCTTATGTGGACTGATTTTTGTTCTGTTAGAGCTGATGGTTAGTGTATCGCGTGTGAGGACTGCCACGTGGAGCATTTAAACTCTTATAAAAAGGTCTTCAAATGTCAATAGCACAGTTATGTGTAAGTGTGAAAAGAAACCTGAAATTTGCTAGTTAGTAAAACTTGTAATTACGACCACTGAAATTACTAATACTATTATGTCAAGTTTATGCTTCAGTATATTAGTTTTTTCATGACCACCACGACAAAAGTTACAAATTAACACTTTTTCTAAGTTATGTTCTTTTTTTTTTTCTTTTCTTTCTTTCGTGTAGGAAATGCAGGCCAAGCTTGCGGCACAGAAGCTTGCGGAGAGATTGAATATAAAAATGCTCAGGTTTGAACCAGAGGGGGAGGCCTCAATGCAATACAGAGAAGTAAGAGATGAAGATTATTTTTCAGCAGAGGACTGAATTCAAGAAGGGATGTCTGAGATGAGCCATGTAACTGATATTTATGCAGTACTTCCTAAAACCCAAACCTACATACTGAAAATGCTTGATCCAGTCATTTTTTTCTTTTAAAATTTTAACATTGCAATTATAGGAAGGGTTCGATGTAAGTGTTATTAAATGGTAACACCAGTGTTATTTAGGGGCTGGTTTTTGAGAACTTGGGGCAGTTAACCCTTACGGAGTGCCTCATAGTTTTCAGCTATGGCAAAATGAGCTCTTGAATACACTTTTGCAGGCTGTGATGAGTCATCTACGAGAGAAGGTTTCTTCTGTGCAGAAATGTGATTGCAAAGGGCATCAGCACAGGTGTCCATAAAGTAAGCTAAGGTGCCTGTGAACTGCTTGCATGTGTGAAAGGTCATCTTGTATAAATGTGAGATACTTCTATCTGTTTAAAATTATCCTGCTTTTACCATGTGGTGAAAATACATGCCAGCACAGCTACAATAAATAATGTGGCAGTTAGGCTGTAAGTTGGCTTCTTAATGCATCAGAACTTGTTTCTGTGCCCGCACCTTAAAATAACACTTTCTGCCCTTATGTTGTAAATAGGTAAGAATTTCAAATTATTTTGTAACTCAGATTTTGTTTGGGCTTAAGGAACTCTGCTGTTTCATTTTTTGTTATTACTGCAAAGCACATCAAGAGATCAAGCTGATCTGAAGACTTTAATATTTTTATTAAAGGTCTTGGTGTTTTTCCATATTTTTGTACACTGCTTTCATACTTTGGAATACTATTTTTTCATAGTCCGATACTGTAAATTAAAGAGATTCGCCCTCTGGTTTTCTTGGAGAAAATGTTCTGTGTATTTTGAAGTTTTAGCTGTTTTTTGAAGATAAAAAAAAATCTTCCGTACAATAACATTTTCTGCCTCTTAATATGAATTTTGAAAGATAAAAAATGTAGCTGAAAAGTATTTCACAATTGATACTCCACTGCTGACTAGGATTTTCCAAGCCTAGTGTGAGTTCTGTTCTAAAAAACTAACCTCAGAGATTCCTTGTGTAGCCTGGCAGCACCGGTTTTCTGAGATGCTGCAGCAGCAGTGTGTGCAGGGCTCTCCCTGGATGTGTACATATTCCTGCAGGAATGGTGTCTCCAGATGTGGGTCATTCAAAAAGCTGCATGATATCATCTAGAAATGGGGGGTGAAAGTCTCTGCCACTTCTTGAGTGCATACAGCACCTCGCTAGCAGGCAGTAGCTCTCCCAGATGCTCCACAAGCTCTCCCAGGCACTTCCTGTGGCACAGTTCATACCCCAGCAATGCAGTTTGACAGGTGGAACTGCTATGAAGCTAGTATGTTGTATTTTTTGACTAGGTCATCTGTTGCTCACCTGTGATCCCTCTTTCCTGTACCTTTTCACAGGTTTCTGGTTCTCTTTATTCATTGGCTTTTCATCAGCTCTCTGCTCTTCCCTTTTCCTTATAAGATTTATTCACCTCTTAATAAAGCAAATTCATATTCTGTGTCCCTGCACCACCCTTTCATGTGACATACGCTGCCTGTGTCTGCATTTAACTTGTACCACATGCCATGCATCCTCCTGCCATTGCTGTCCTCTCTTGCTTTCTGTAACTCCATCTAAATACCAGCTGTGCACCTGGGTCACTTGAGCAGCTTGCAGAAACCTGAATGTCTTTATGTTTTTGCCATAGCTGCCCTCTTGCTGAGGCTTTCCTTTCTTTTTTCCTATTTTGGTGCAGACTGTGCAGGTCTTTGCCACTTCCAGCCCTTACTATCCTCCTTTTTGCCACCTTTTTTTTTTTTTTTCCTTCTTTTCTCTATTTTCTGTGGTCCTGCTTCATCCTTTCCACCTTCTCACCATCGCTTGTCTGTCAGCACTGTTTTTTGGCACATTTTCATTGTCAGTCATGGAACAGGCTGCCCAGAGAAGCTGTGGGTGCCCCGTCCCTGGAAGTGTTCAGGGCCAGGCTGGATGGGGCTTGGAGCAACCTGGGCTGGTGAAAGGTGTCCCTGCCTGTGGGGTGGGAACTAGGTGATCTTTAGGAATCCTTTCAACCCAAACCATTCTATGATTACATGGTTGATTCCCATTCATCCCTCAGCACCCACGCTGATGGCCCATCTGTTCCTCAGCTGTATGCATTTCTGCCCTCGGAGCCTTCCGTCAGCATGTGGCTCTGCCTCTGTGGGTGCAGCTCATTGCTCAGATTGCCATTTGCCATCGTCTGTTGTACTGCTCAAGGACAAGAAGCCTCAGAAGTGCATTGGTTTTGCCTTTGCTGTTGCATGAAGCACAAGTTACCCCTTTCAGGCTTGTTTGCATCTCTCCCCTTTGTTACTACCATCACCCTTGTCCCCATACTGATTGTGCTGTTGCACCTTTTTAAGTTACTGCGTGTGGGTTTTCCATGCTGGGTTTTCTGTGCTGAAGGAATTTATGCAAAACTACACAGGTGAGAATTTGTTTTCTAGATTACGGAAATCTAGCTTAATGTGGGCTTCTGCTGATCACTCTCTTAAGCTAACTACAGTTATGCTCTTCCCTTGCACTCTTAAGGCTTACTTTTGCTCTCTAAAGTTTGTGAAGCTGAGGCAGTTTTCTTGACCTGTATTTTGATAGCATTCAGCATGTTCGGACTTTGCTAAAGCAGATCCCCTGAATGGGCAAACTTCACACCCTTAAAGGGGGGTGGGGGTGGGTGAGGAAAGTCAGTGTTGGAACAGGTGAAGCGCATTATGTATTGTTACACAGTTAGCAGCTGGTCAGCACAGTGCTGTGTGAGTACAAAACCAAGCATAAGGTACAAAGTCTGGAAGCTTTCATGAGAGGTTGTTGGTCCTGGGTTCTGAGCACAGGTACGTACTTGGAATTTAGATTTTGTGAGTGATAAGAAAGCAAAGAGTTGGGTGTGAAGAGTGTCCCATGTTAAGGAGGTGTGCGATCCAGATGTTTGTAAAAGGTTAGAGTAAGAGGGTGAATCATGGAATGGTTTAGTCGTATTGAGTTGAGTTTCTGAGAGCATATGGTGTTGCTGTTGTGTATTTCACTGTTCTCTAGTTCCAGAACATTTCAAAACACACTGAGAACTGGGGAGCTTGCTGTCTTTTTGGGGAGTGGACCGTTTTATTGGAGTGGGCTGTTAAACTTGTAGAAAATAAAGAACTGATAATATATTTCTGAAGTTCCTCGTGTGAATAACGTTTTGTTTTGACCATGTAATGTTTGCAGTCAATATTGGGGAAAACGGGAACCTTCTGTTTCAGTTCTCTATTAGGAAAACACTGGAGATGGAGTGAGGAAACAATTGCTATACAGGGAAAGAAAACTTTTGGGAATGCAAATGGACAGAAAAGATCTGTAAGACCAAAGGTGGGTGATGGTGCAGGCCTGAAAGATGGCACAGAGACAGAGCTTAAATGGTGTGCTGCCAGGTCCAAGAGCATGTGAGGCAGGTATCTGTGCAGCAGCAGTGGCAGTCCCTGGATTTATGCATCGTTAGGAGCACCTGATCCCCAAACTGCACAGAAGAAAAGCACTGTAACAAGAATTTCTGTTCACAGCTGTAAGCTTTGAGGGAGAAAACATGCAATCTAGTTTGCTACCTGTGGTGATAATGTGCTTTAGAGGATTTAGCAGCCTAAAAATTTATGTTAAGTATTTGGGAAATAACACTGAAAGAAGAAAGACCTAAATGCTGCTGTACTTAATTATTTGAGGGGACTATATGAGTAACTAAGGGTAGAAAAGATGCACAAGCTTTTTGTGGTTTTTAGAGTTGGACCTGATAGGTCAGCAGTTCCGTTAGTAGTTTTCTGTCTGATGGCTTGTGGGCTGCTTCTAAGGGCCATGCAATCAAAAAAAAAAAAAAAAAAAAATAATGGTAAGTGACAGTAAGCTGCAAGCTCCTGTGTGGAGGAAACAGGTCCTGCAAATTGAGAGAATTTGAAAACCGTGGCTCTGTGCTGTGTAATTTCTGAACATGCCACTGGGACAGGGGATCAGCAGTCAGGGAAAGGAATATCCAGACACCACACACTGATGAATTGAAACTTGAGCAGGAAGCCGTGGCAAAGGCTGTGCATTCTCCATGAGCAGCCCTGGGCAGTAGTTTGGGGGTTTCTGTATGGACGTGCAGACGATTCCCCCATCACTGACACACCACAAGCTGGCAGCCTTCAGCAGTCTCGTGGAGGAGGTAGGACCTGGCTAGCTGGAGTTAGGGGAGATCTGGCTGGCTGGTAGTTTTGTATTCCCTGGATCCTGGAGGCTGACTGGTATCTCAGTTGTGTACCATGCCGAGTTTTGCTGGTGAAACTGATCTGTAGCAGGACCCTGTCCTGGACAACTTAGCCTAATTTGAGTGGCATCTGGCTCATCATCTGCCTTAGCAAGTTAGTGCCTGCAAGAAGTATCCTTGGGCCAGGGGAATTGCAATGAATTCTTGGCCCCTTACATCAAAGGAATGGCATAAAGGGGGCAGGGAATGGGAGTCCTGTGTTGAAAGCACCTGTGCCCTACCCTGGGGACTCTGCTGTAGGAGAAGGTGGCTGTTCTCTGCTTTGCCAGCCTTGCTTCTTTTTCAGAGCAGTATAAGAAGGAAGGGTAATTTCTCCGAAGTGTCTTGTAAGGACAAATTTTTCAGGGAGTAGGTCTTGCGTGCTGTGGTCTTGTTTCAGGGAGGTGCTAACTAAACTGTACTTTTCCTGAGCTTGTGGTTCACATTTTGTTGCAAGTCCACTGCTCTTAGGGTGGTATGTGTGGATATCGCCACTGAGATTTCCTGGTTTCCTAGTGTTTGTTTTTAGGTTGGGAACTCCCACGTTCTGGGAGGGAAAGGGAAGTAGAAAAGACAGCTGTGTGAAAACAACATTTATTTTGCTGTGGTATTTTTTCTTTTTCAGTAAGCTGATGGTTATGTTTTATTCTCATACTTCTGCAGTGCTGTGCCACTGCTGACACTGTGGCAGGCAAATGTTAGCTGACTGTAGTCCAAATATTTCATATTCACATTGACTTTCCATGGCATATGAGTGCTTAACTCCATTTGACTCCTTTGTAAATACTGTAATTGTTATTCCATATGTTTGCAAAGCTTTAGAGGCATTTAGTCATCTCTTGTTTAAAGCAATTGTTTTGATCATTTGGTTATTAAGATTTTATGAAATTGGCCCTTGATTTGGTGAAGCATGAAAGCATGTACTAAAGTCAAAGCTTGATTCCTCTAGGAACATTTATGTGCAAGCGCTCTGTTGGACTGGGATATTGACTGTGTTTTGTTTAATCTCTGTGTGCAAGGGAATTTGTGAATAAAAGTTGTGAACCAATTACGGAATGTGAAGAGATGACACAAACGAGCACAGTTAAATGTGTATGGGAAGTAAATGGATTCTCAACTTGCTAGAATCATTTAACTACATATTTCACTTCTAATCATCCAAATACAAGTGGTTGCGTCCTCCAGCAGTTAAGTACGAGAGTTTTTTTTGACAGAGAATTTTGTAAGAATTTGCACCAAGTGACAGCCTCATTTCTTGCTTTTAGGTGTGATATTGGGGACCATAATAGTATCATGCACAAATTGGCACATCTCCACTGAAGTCATGCGGGAGATAAGTGGGGCTATAATGCTTAATGAACATATTCATATTTCCTCCCTCTATCCACACAGCTGGTATTAATCCAGTTGCTTATTAGATCAAGGCAGTGATATAATGTGGCAAGTAGTTGTAGTCCAAGGCTTTTCCAAGTCTCCGAAGCTGAGCACTTAACAGGAGATACACCTCTCCTGAATAGAAATGTCAGTTGCAAAATCATGTTTTCCTTCTGTTGGGTGTGTGTGTGTTTGTTTGTTTGTTTTCCCCCTGCAAAATGTTTTCTCAATTGTTACTTGATGCTGGTAACATACACATCAAATTTACTCAGAGGTTAGTCAAACAGTGGTGGGAGTACTGTAGCTCTGGTTATAACAGCATGCGATCTCTTGCATTCGTCTCCAAACTGAAGCTACCATCTGCACTGCCCTCCCAGTGCATGCAGGTTGCATACAGCCTGTGCTGCTGTGAGCACAAATTCTGTGACAAAACTTGCAATTCCGCAAGAAGCTATGAGATTTTTTACTGCACACACAGAATTGCAATCTGATTGTGGATTCAGTTTTAAATAGGCTGAGGTGAATCTGGAGGTACAGTGACACCATTTGTAGAAGATCTCTGTGAGGGAGGATGACTCTCGGCAAATCTGACTGTTTAGCTGTTAGGGCTTTGTCCGGTAGGTGGGTGAACCTTCCCAAACTGGCAGTGCAGGGGGAGAAGTAAATTACATAATCAATGAGACAGACATTTCCAAGTCATAGAGACCATTATCCATTGAAGTCACAAGGTGTCTGTCTCTTACTGATCTATGAGTACTAAAATGGGTAACATTCCTCACCGAGAGGAACCCAGTGTTATTACCTGGGTACTAACGTGTGGCATCAGCACTATTTTCTCCAGCCATCTTATATCTCTGTTTCCATTTCTATTGAATTAGTATTGATTTAATTTGATTTTCTTACAAATGTTTAAAAATAAATCTTCCTGAATTTGCCTACAAACCAAAGGAACCAACTGATTTGGGGCAAGAGATTTGAGAGAGGGAGAGAGATGTTTTTATACACACACACACACACACACAGAGGTATATATATAAATGAGCTGTGTTAGCCAACTTTTTGCATTTGAATGTAGGAAATCTTCAGAGACTGTGTGATAATCTCTTTCAGTTTGAGTCACTGTTACGTGTGGCCTGTGTTGTCTCCTGGTTACTATAAAAGTCTTGATGTAATTGTGGTTTCCAGAGTTACAGATCCATCAATTCCATTTGTAATTATGTGTGAAATTACTTTGTCATTGGCTTTCCTCCTGGCTTTTTCCTGAAGGACCCCCACCCCCCACCCCGAGTCACAAAATCTTCATTATATGCAATAATATTTTCTTTACTGACCCAAGTTATTTCATGTTGGCTAGAAGTTCTTACTCCTCGATTTCACATGTATTTCTCTGAGCTGCTTTAAATTGGCTTTGTACTGATTATAGTACTGCTGAAACGATAGCCGATGATAAATACTATCCTTGCACAGACATTGGGCATCATCATGTGTCATGTCTGCAGACCAGTATTTTTGCCTGCGCAGCAGATTTTTTGTGGCTGTGAGCCAGGAATTTTAATGAAAGAAAACATCAAAGATGCAGAAGAAATGAGAATATTAGTCAAGGAAGATACACAGTGATGCTCTCTGATAACCCCTGGTAATTGACATTAGAACTATGTGGGAGCAACTTAAATAAACATCTGGACACTGAGTTTAGACATTTCCAGTGACAAAACCCAGACAGATCTTCTGGACTTGCAATAATAAATATTTCAGCGCAGTCCACATGAATCAACTTAGAATTCTGTTTTCAATTATTCTAGTTTTATAAATATATCATAGTTAATTATTCAGGGACAGAATTTCTTTTGAAGATTAAGGAATTTGATGTTTGCTTCATTCACATAAAGTTCCATTTTTTATTTATATCAAATTTACTTCTGTTTGTACAAAAACAATAGTTTTTGTTTTGGCAAGCTTGCCAAGAACCATTAAAGCAGAATGCAACTGAACTTTTTCTGGGGTGGAAGGGCCTTTTCTGAAAATCCTGGCAATGCACTATAATTCATTCCAGCTATAGTAACTGCTTAAATTGTGCTGAAAAGAAAATTATAGATAATAATTTTTAAAAGTTATTCTTAGTATTTTAAAAGATTATTTCCTTATCTTTTTTACTTTTGGTAACATGGTAGTGCTAAGAACCTGGTATCCCTTACAGACAGTGAAGAGATGTTTATGTCCATCAAAGTATTTAAAAGAGGTAGCAATGAAGCTACAAGACAGAATGAAACACTGGTTGCAGTCCAGATCTGATCCCGATACTACAACTGTCATGAGGGAATGGCTAGTAAAAGCAGACTCAGAGTTTGTGCAACTTTTATATTCCTTAGAAAAGCCTCTAGCGTGGGCTGTAATTGCAAAATCACTTATTTCAGGAGTGAATCGTGTCTCTGAGGCTGAAGTTGTTTACACATTATATTAAAATGCCTACATTCATACATTTTTTTCTTAATGATTATTTTGAGATTATCTGTATCTTTGTTGCCAGGGGCCCTGGACAAGCTGAGGGATTCTTCTGGAGAATATTCAGGATGTAGAAATCTTCATTGCCACTTTCAGTTTAATTTATGCGTCCCCACAGCCCAGGTGGCCACACAAGCACGCGTTCCTACAGTTTCCTACCTTGCCTGTCACTAGCAGGAGCACTGGTGTAAGCTGGCTGCCAAAGTTGTTGAGCCACTGGTTGAGTTATGTTATACCAACAGGTTAAGAAAGTTTTAAGGAACTGTTGTGTAAGCTTGACCTACAGTTTGTCATCCCTTTCAGAGATGGAAAAGGCAGAATTGTGTTTGGGTACAATTCGGAAAGTCCTTTCTGTGCTGGCTGTCAAAATTACTGTATCCTGAGCCGGGCTTGGGTTCATGCAGCAGTTTGGGTTAGAAGGGACCTCAGGAGTGGTCTTGGCCAACCTCCTGCACAAAGCAGAGTCAACTCTGAGGCCACATGAGGTTGCTCGGGGCTTTAATCCAGCCTCATATTGAAAACTTCTAGGATGGAGACTGTACAGCCTCTCAGGGCAACCTGTTCCCAAGTATCACTGCCCTCCTGGCGATGGGAGGAGGGGGAGCTTTTCTTTAAACCCAGTCTGACCCTCTCTTATTTCAGCTTAGTCCTGGCTCTGTCTTTTGATGTCCTCTTCATAGGTACTCATCAGCTGCTGTTTTCCAGGCTGAACAGGTACACCACTGGCTCATGTAGCTTGCCATATATACATATATACATATACAAAGACCCTCGGGACCTTTGCAGCTGGGCTGCTCCCCGGCATGTTGTCATTTCTGGGCAAATCCTAGGCAAGCACATTAGGAAGCTGCAGGCTGACAAGTGTGTTGTATTATTCAGTTCTGTTGCAGCTCTCCCAAATCAATATAATATGTTTTCTGGTTTCATGTTTTGGAAAAAAAAAACCATATAACCTGGCCTGGTTATTCTGATCTGAGCCTATTTAAAACTTCAACGTTAATTAAAAAAAGGCAATTTGTGCTTTGTAACCCTTTCTACATACTATAAAAATGATGGATAAGGAAGCACAGTGAAAACTGTAAATCAGCCTTGAGTCTGATAATCTAATAAGAGCATCTCTTCAGCAGTTTCACCTCTTGCTCATTGATCTATAGCTTGGTAATTAATTTCCCCTAGTTTTAACCTTGTATTTATTAGAATACCTAATTCCTTATTGCTAAAACTATTCATTGGAAATTTTTAGTGTTACAGTTCAGGCACTGTAATCTACTCAATGTTATGGGAACACAGAGGAGGAAGACAAATTATTTAGGGGATTATTACTCAGACAGATGCATTTGAGAAAAGACAGAGAATAAAGCTGAGTGGATAAAGCGAAGAGAAAAATGTAGATTGTGACTATTAAGAAAAAGCTCTTGTAATAGAGGAATTATGTTGAATGATCCCCTGCGGGGAAGCATTAGGTTTTCATTTGCAGGTGCTTAAAACTCTACTGGACAAAATGCTGACTGCCGAGAACAGCTCCGCGCTGACCAGGTACACAGGTAACTGGGATGTGCTGCTGCTGTTCCATGTGCTGCCCCGTGCAGTAACTGTAGCATACCCCTCTCCTACAGGGCAGTCGCTCTTGTTAGTTCTATTTGTCTTTAAAACCTGTGGTCTGGTTTGGCGACCTTCACTCCCATGGAATTTAGTGGAAATTGCTCATCAGATCTTGAATCTGAAATACGTTAACAGCTATGGTTGCCTCCTCCAGTTTTGTTTTCTGATCTTGCTGAAGGGATGGGGCAGCCTGTGTAACTGCTTTACTTACCAGCTGTGTCCTGTTCCAGCACCAATTACTTTTCCCCCAAGAATGAAAAATGCTGGTAGAAAACAGTAATAAAATGAACTTCAGATTATTTGTAGTAGATCTAAATTCTCCTTATGCATTCATTTTGTGCTTTGTGTAAAGGCAAAAGAGCTTGAGCTGTGTCTTGACCCCTCCTTTGACTCGAACTGGCATGCAGTAGAGAGGAAGTGCACTTTGTAAGTTTGTACTTCATAGCTGTTGAGGCGTTTGACATATGTACATGTAAAATGTTAAGTCATTCCTCTATTTGGGTATTTTTATTTCCTAAATGATATTAAAGTTTTGTAGAGATCCAAAGATAACAAACCTTTAAGTATATACACTGCAAGCATTATATGCAGAGAAAGTTTCAAAAAGAAAAAAAAAAGTGAAATATTTCATTAGATGGTAAAGCTGCAATTTGCTTCTTCATAAATAGCACTTTGTTTAAAAAACAAACACCACCACCACCACCCAAAAAAAAATTTGAAACCCCAAACCTGCAACCAAAAAACTAGCCCAGCAAACAGTTTATATTGTTATTTGGATATCAAAGTCCTCCCGCAGAACAGAGTACAGGTCAGGTATCTTAGTCAGATGTTCAGAAGAGCTCTGTTCTCTGTCTTACAAGTAGTTGCTCAGGGTTATCAGTTGTGTTTGGCTTTTATCATACAGGGAATTGGAAAAGCACCGTTTCAGATTTCACCCGTTATGTGCCTGTCTTACGAGGTATCACACTCTTCCTCCACAGAAAAGGGGCTCTGCCTCTTGTTTTGGGCTAGAGAGATCAGACTGCTTTTACCAGTGGATTGAGGATCTGTGGGAGGCTGTCATCCGAACTGCACATTTCCTACCTTTTAAAAACGGGGAGATGAGAGGTGAAGTTTTGTAGGTCTGGAGGGAGCAGCAGTTTCTGTTTCAGCCTGTGTCACATCTGTCTAACCTGTGTACGTGGTCCGTAACTCCCTGCCACAGCCTAGGAGGCAAGTGCTCTGGAGAGCTTGGTGTGCTGTCTTTTGCATGTCGGTCCGTAAGAAAGGATAGCTCCAAAATATTTGGACACTGTGAGAATCCAATCAGGATGAAAGCCTAGAACGCCTTTTCCAGCCATGTGCCAGGAGGGGGTGTGTGACACTCACCTAGCCTATACTTGATATTTATGTGTTCCCTTCCAAATAGACATTTAAGTAAATAGCTTTACTAGTGGGAGTAAAGGAGACGTGGGGTTCAGATTACACGTTATCATGGAACTTGATATGAAATCCATATTTTGTTGCCTGGATGCTGCCGTGAGATGGATGTCTGTGGCAGTAATGTAATGTTTGTAGGAGCACTATATATCACAGGGCTGCCCTGGATAAGATCTTGTTTAAATACATTGTACATGGGCTTTGATCAAGGACCACCTGGCCACGTCTAGCCAGTGGAGAACCAGGAGACTTACCAAAGGACAAACTCTCCACTTTATAGCCTGCCACTGCAGCAGGAAATGTTTGGTTTTTTTTTTTCCAGGTTATGGTTTTACTGTTAGTAATACTGGTGCTGTATAACACAGGATCATCCAGGAGTACTAATTCAACCAGGATACTGTGTGGATACAGAACTTATTCCTGCAGTTTCACTGGAGAAGCCAGTGGTACTGGTCATGCATTTATGATCTTCATGATTTCATGCCAGCAGTGTAAGGATGGGCAGTCCTTGGCCCGGCACACAGCTGGCCAGGAGAAAGGTGTTTTTAGAACAGCTAGAACAAGTGTGAAACTTCTGGGGTCTGTTGGAACCAGTATAGCAGTTTACCTGCTCCATAGTGTTTTGATTGTGGTCAGGACTAGGAGTTTAAACCCAGGCTTGCTGCCTGACTGAGCCATGGCCTCAGTCAAAGTCCAGGTTGTGCTGCTGGCTGGGGAGTCCATATCCCTGAGATCCCCCCTTTCCCTGCTGCAGCGCCGACCTGTGCTGTGAGGCATTTTGTGGTGGTTGTCATTGTGCCAGCGGGCCAAGGCTGCTGTAGTCATTTTAAACACTAAGGCAGAGAAAAACCAAATTCCCCCCCAGCCCCCCAGCCCCCAAAATGGCCTTGTTTGGAACTTGCTGTAGGGTGTAAAAATTGTAACTAGTTATTTGTGTAATTAGCTAGTACATTGCTGGTGTCAGGCCATTAGAGCCGTGGACGTGGTGGTGGGCAGCACCCCGAGGAGCTGGCTGGCTTCTCAGGGTCTGGGCGGCAGCGCAGCCTGGCTAGCACCAGGTGCTGCAGGGCTAGTGGAGCCCTGCCAGCCAAAGGTGCTGTGTTAGTGTACTCTTGTGTCAGCAGAGTAACCAACCAACATAAATTCTGAATGTTAAGAGGCTCTTCAAATGTCTTTTGCTATTTCTACTGAAAAATACAGGTGTAGGTGACCCTACCTGATGCTGCTGCTGTTTCTGTTGTTTGAAGACTAGAGCTGGCCCGTTTGCAATTTCTGGGTAACAGCTTAACACTGCCATTAAAACGTTTTTCTGAGGATTTACGGTGTTCTGTCAAACTAGGCTAGTTGACATAATTGTGTGATTAAACATCGAGCTCTTTCATGACACTTTAATTAAGTATCAGACCTCCTCAGGGAGCTTATGAAGAAGGGAAGTGCAGCACGCAGGGCCCAGGCTCTGGGGAAAATGCCGGCCTCAGGTGCTGGCCCGGGGCCGGTGTCCCTGAGGGGACAGCAGTGGCGGGGGGGCCCGCTGTGTGGCGGGAAGAGGGGGGGGGGGGGCGCTGTGTGGCGGGAAGCGGGGGCCCCCCCGGCCCGCAGCATCCGCCTGGCGAGGCGGGACGGTGTGGCTTCCCCTGAGCTGCAGGAAAAGCTCAGTGAGAGCTGAGGAAAAAACTGTAAATGGGCCATAGCCTGCAGATATTATACTCTCCCTGGCTGACAGCCTTGGTCTGGAGACCGGCCAGGGAGGACGAGAATGGGGCCCTTGGGGGCCGAAGATATTAACAAAATAAATAACTCCGGCCGCAGCGCCCCCTTCCACTCCCCTCAGCACATTCCGCGGAGGAGCCGGCAGCACCCTTCCTCTCCCGACGTCTCCTGAGATAAATCAGATGCACCTCGTCTGCTTTCTGTTATTAAAAGAGGAAAATGAGAAGAAAAAAAAAAAAGGTAAACACAATTGCTGCGGAAACTGGATATAAGCAGGTTATTAAAAGGGAAAAAATTAAGTCATCCGTATATGCCAAGTTTGCCTTCACATCTGTTAATTGTAAGGGGGTGATTTTAAAAGAGGAGAAGTCATGGTTTAGGGCCTGGTTCAGCAAAGCCTGTACATGTGGACTTCACAAAACCAGGCTTAAATCGATCCCTTTCCAGTCAAGCCCTCACACGTGCTGTTGCTCATGGAAATAAAACGTGTTTTCCAGGAGAGCAGCCTCTGTGGCCTGGCTGGATCTCCACAGGCTGCGTCCTGGAGGGCACCCCGGGCCGCCCGTAGCCAAGAAACTATTATTCCTGTAGTTGTCATCGTTGCATTGCTCTTACCCTGTTGGGTCTATATGGTAAGAAGAAATGAGGGTTGTTTTAAAAACCTTAAAGAATAGAAAATGTCACTGGTGTTGCTGCAATTGTGTTGTAATGGTATTGATTTATTATTATCCACAACATCATGTTTCTTGAGTTCAGCACAGTCACTGTAACATCAAATAGTTAGTCTTTTACCTCAGAAAATCTTTTAGTTTGGTGTGTACACAGGTTTAAACTTAAAATATTACGACAAGTTTTGTTTGTCTCTGCTTGCTCAAGTGAGTGGAAGCTGGCGGTGTATTTTATGGAGCCATGATCCACTAATTACTGAAATGCTGATTTCACTAAGAAAATCTAAAAGTCTTGATCATTAGCTGAAACTGCTGTGTTCCATTTTCTTGGCCGTTGGCTTTAAAATATCATAACATAAGAAACACAGTCTTGTCAATGCCCATCATTTTATTATGAACTTTAAAATATATTCAATAGGGTTATTGGGGGTGTGTGGTGGTGTTGTTGTTTGTTTAAGTGGTATTTTAATTTTAGACAATAAGCTATTTTTATATAAAGATTACTTTCATTACGTTGTTTAGATGTTTTTCTAATATGAGTTTTTTTGTAAACTTTCTTTGTCAGTCGGATAATAATTAAAATGTAAACAAATGAATACACAATAACTGGAAAGCCTTGTACACTCTCTGAAAGAGAACAAAATGGTTTAAATAACAGCCTGTAAAAAGTAGTCTTTAATATGTTATAGAAGCTTAAAACTCTCGAATTTTAAGATACAAGGCTGTTAGCAAATTATGACACAATCCTTCTTTATAACATGTTTAAATGCACATATTTTATAACTAAGTTTACATACATAGATGGCATTTGGACAAAATGCTTTCATTTCATCTTTCATGAGCTTTTGTACTCTTGCCTTGCAGAGTACTTAGGGAGCATGAGTATTTTTCGAAGATATCTGTGACATCTGTTCTTAATATTCTAACATCTTTCTTCCGTGTACAATTGATAGACAACATACTTTTGGCAGTCTTTGTTATTAGAATTGCCAAAATGTTGATATTAATTTGAGTGCCTTGGTTTTCATTGAATGCAAGCCAGAACGAGTCTTTTCAGAGACTCATCTTTGGAACCAAGTTATTTCTAGAAAGCCAAATGTTTCAACATTCTTTTTAGGTAATCAGAAATAAATTTATAATAGAATAAGGAAACAATTTCTGTTCAAGTATATCTGCTCCCTCATCCTTATTTCTGATCTGTGTATTTTCAAATATAACACTGTGTTAGAACTCCATCCAGGTACCAGGCCGTGGGATTTTGCTTCACTAGATACTTAACCCTCCCAAATGCCCACTTAAAGTGCATTGATAAGAGTGTATAAATGGCATTTCATTAAGAGATTTACTGAGACTTAGATGTGACAGTGTTGAGCATTGTGCTCTGCAGTTTTTACAAGTCTGAGCACAGAGTGAAAGGCACAGCCATAAGTTAGGTGCCAAGGCTTCTTATACAACATGTGAGAAGCCCCCTCTGAAAGATCCATGCAAAGTCCAGATCCCACCAGAAAGCAAACAGAGAGCCATTAAGGAATTACGTCTGGGTTTGCAGTCTTGACAGGAGAAAAGGTACCTGGGTGTTTCTTTTCAAAAGTTAGGTGACTGTCATTTCTCTAAAATCACACCACTGATAAGGTGACTGTAGAATTCTGCTGGAACTAAATCCCTTTATTGCAGAGAGCCTATTCCCTTCAAGTCTATTTCTTCTATGTACCTGAAGAATTCATGAGCCACAGGCCTGCAAACTATTCTGTATGGGTATAAGCTTATCTCCTCAGGGGAAGCTGTTACCCAGTTTAGCAAGCCATGGGGAGAGGGAGGACATGGGTGGGTTTCGAACCTGCCCGACATGTGGAAGGGAAAGATTAGGTTCCAGTTGCTCTTTGAAGCATTATTGTGGTGGACAAGCTCTATAACCCATCTATTCCTCCTCCAGAAAGAAAGATGAGGCTGCAACTGCTTTTTTGAGGAGGCCAGTGTGAGCTATGGGAATGTATCAAATCAGAAATAATGATGATTTCATATCAGAATGATCAGAAACAAGTGATGAGCGCAGGAATCCTGAAGGACCCTGGTGTGAGAAATAAGTACCAAGTTGTATAGTTCTCCTGAGATTGTGGTGTGTCAGAATGCATGTAGAAGCCAAGCTTTAGGTACCAAGAAAACTTAAAAAACGTTAACTGGAGCATAGATGGAAATGAGGTACCTTCAGTCGGAGAACAATTGAGAGAGCATTTTCAACACTGCACTGCAGTTTTTCATCTGTGTGTGATACTCCAAGCAGAACTTAAGCGGGAGCTAAGTGTGTATCGGCTTTATTCATTGGACCTACTCACATAAAAAAGCTGGGATTTAGACTGGTGTGACCAAGAATTACTGCTGGGGATATTTTATACATGAGATACATGAGCCAAAGATCTCATCTTATGTTTATATCCATTTCAGAATCTGCAGAAACTAGTGTAAAAAGTCTTTGGAGATACTGAAATCCCGTCCCTGTCAAGGTAAGAGGGACCTTTCATAACAACTTAATGACAGATCAAATCTTGTAATGTGATATTTGATTTTGACTGTGGATGTTTCTCATGTTACAAAAAGGAAATTAATTAAGCTGCTGTATTGATAGTGTTCCCAAACATTACAAATATTTATTGGCCAAATTAGTTTTTATTTTTAATCCTGTAAACTCAGTGTAACTTCAGTGATGATAAATTCACTCAAAAGTGCAGAAACACAAATCCACTCAAAATTGTTATCACCCTGACTGATTCTATTAGAATTTTATGTGTTTGTTTCATCCCCCCCTCACCCCCCAGTTAGTTTTGCTATTACGCAAACTGAGATACGCAGACAATTCCTGTTAACTTTGTAGAATGAAATCCCTAGATATATCTGTAGTAACAGTTATTGATCTGCGTCTGTAATGATGGCTATAGATTCTTCTCTGTTCAACATGGGCAAAGAATATGCTTTATAATGCATGAGATACCAGCAGAAAATTTTCTTGAATTGCCCGAATAGTGTAATTGCCATATGTCATCATGATGACAGATCAGAAAGTATCACTGGCTTGTTATTTGGAATACTATTCTCTTACTCATTTCCTATAGGAAACAAACGATACATACATTTTCAATATCACCTGTGCAGCATAGTTTCCTAAATCTAGTATTTTGTACTATGTGGATTTTGGCTTCAGCTGCCACAGTTTGAGGCAGTCAGTATGAACTAGGCATGCTTCCTGACATACCCCATGCTGTGTGTCAATCTGGGCATTCAGACATTTGCAACTATAAGAGCAAGTCTGCAGCACTTACGTACAGGACACAGCCATCTCCTGAATGTCCCTTTTATTTCCTCTTAAACGTTCCCTGTAACGTCTTTATTGACCTTAAATGAAGCATGTGAACATTGATACAAGATAACTAATAAATACGCATGCATGCATAAAATGCGGCTAAAAACTAAGATGGTAAACAAGTAAAGGCCAAGTCTCCCCTCATCCCTGTGCTAAGATGTGCAATTTCACTTTCTCTCAGTAGATGTCAGCAATACTACAAACTTGCTCAGTTTACAGCTTTGCGAGTCCTGTTTACAATTTGAATTAGTTTTCCAATTTCAGTTTTGCAAGGAATAGCCCATCTAAACTGGTGGAATCTATTGCCCTCTGGAACAGGATTAGAGACTGCTATTCAGCATCTTTAGAATAATATTGTGTTCTCAGCAATGCAGAACTCATACAGAACTTAGTAGAGGGGGCTTATTGCTACATTTTTAGAATTTTCTGAACATTTACCTCACATTTGCCCTCCAGGCAAACGTGAAGTAATATAAGATGTCTAATATTTTGCTTCTTTCTGTGAAGTAAATCAAAACCGTGGGAATGTTTTCATATAATTTGATTTACTCCTGTCTCCTATAATACATCTTCCACTCTGTTCAATTAACTCTCTGCCTGCTACAAGAAAAGGGCACAATCATATTCTGACTGAAAGGAATGGCAAGTGTTCTATTGGCTCTGCTGGGAGTTCTGACAGCCCCAGAGGAGTTCATAACCACAAAGGAAGGACGTGGAAGGAAGTTTCTTACTAGAATTTTGTGTGTTTGTGTGTATGTGTGTGTCGGGGGGGGGGGGGGGGGAAGATAAGTTTGTTTCTGTGTGTAAGGGGCAGGGCATTCATTTTGCTGCATATTAAAAATAAATAGAAATATTTCAAAATCATCATGTACTTGAAATGGGGACCAGAGAATAAACAGTCCAGTGTTTATTTGGTTAGAAATGAAGAAATTTCATGATCTTCTCATTCTTACAGGAGGGTCTTTTCCTTCATCTGATCTCCAGCAGGAATTTTAATTTTTTGTGATCTATTGGGTACTTGTGAAGTGTGGCAGATTTGCAGTTTTGGAAGTTAAGATCATACCCTCAGAAACAGGATGAGCCCAGAAAGCAGCGGTGAACATCTGTCCTTGTGCCTGTCACTATGTCATTGGTGAGAGTGCCAAAACGAGCAGCACTAAGAATGAAGAGGCCAGTTCAGCCACAGGCAACTGCTGGGGACATTTTGTATGGTGTTCACTTGTCTGTAGGGAAATGGACTGTTTTGGCTGCAGAATTTGCCTAAATATGCTGTAGCCAGATAGAGCTGGCCAGTTCCAGAGCCAAATTCCTCAAAAACCAGAGATGCAGTCACAAAAAAAAAAAAATAAAAAATAAATTGCAGGGCAATCAGGTGGAGTAATTTTAACTTCTAGCTAAGGGAAACAAAGAGCTGTGCTCCCCAACCTCTGTTGGCTTATTGACAACAACACTAAGCATGTATAACGCTGCGGGCAACATCATACTTTGTTTTCCATGTCATCCTTAGAACATTTTCATTTCCTGTATCACAGGCAACATTACAATATGTTGCCTTCAAGCTGTAGGTTGGGAGCCACCACGTCATAGTATTCCCTTTATGTTCTTACTCTCCAAATCTTCTTTCCCTTCCCACAGTCTGTCCCTTTTGGTGTCTTCTCCTGTCTCACTATCCTCTATTCCTGTGCTTATCAAGTGATCTTTGATTCTTTTTGGCTTGTCAGCTGACTCATTCTGTATCAATCCTTTCCTCAGCTGCACTTTTCTCATAACCCCACAGGGGTGGGCTGGGAGATGCTGTCTGGCAGGCAAGCACTGCCAAATGAATAATTACCAGTTCTACGGATGGGTGCAGAACACGGGGGAGTCAGTGCAGTTTGGGCCCCCTACATGGGCCCATCGATGTCTGGGTGTCAGCCTGGATAGATGAAGCAGACAAGGAGAAGCAGTTTGCCAAACTGAGCATGGGGTATGTGGCTCCAGGGTGATGAGGCAGCAGCAACAGCAAATTTTACTGGGAGGCATCTGTTAGCAGCTATTTGGGAACTAAACCCAGTGACCCCAGTGTAATCGTATTCTGCTGCCTCCATTGTTCTGGGCTCCTTTCTTGCTTGCACAACCAGCAGGAGGAAGCTGGTGGCTTTGGCTCTCTCTCTGACTCCTTCTTTGGCTCTCCTTGCAGGATGGATCTGTTTCTGCCTCTGTTGTTCAGCTGTTAAGCAAGTCTGTTTCTTAGATTTTGGCTTGCTCTGCAGGGTATGAAGGAGGGAATGCTGAATATGCTACTGCTTTGCAGAACATTAAATTTGGAGGGGCAATTTTTGCCATCTCACCTCAGACTGAAACTGGAAGGAAATGAAAAGATCGTTTCTAGTGTCTGCCTGAATGTGCTGGGGATAATGTCTTCCTAGCCTTTGCTGGGGTTACATGTATTGCTAATAATGTTCTGAATTTATATCTGAGAATATCAGAGGGTCATGAGCTAAACACACATCTGTGTGAAGTTAGGCAAGAGTTGCCTCTGTGTTAGAGGAGCTGAAATCAAAGTGTGAAGATAATATGAGTTAGCCCAGAGTTTACAAGAAGACTCAAGCAATTCAGCAGCAGAGTGACAGGAAATCTCCCCATCTTCAGGGTTGCGCATAATGACAGAGCCAGAGAAAAGTGTAGTGCCAAAGACTGTGTTAGGTTTCATTGTCTTCATGTAGGTCTGCTAGGAAGCTTCTAAAAGATGAATTTTTGCAATGGGATGGGGCATACAGCTATGCTGCTGGGTAATTTAGGCTAGTAAATAGTTGGTGCTTAAGTCACAGTAGGAGTACAAACTGAACATTGCCAACTTCATACCTACTACAGTAGGAAAGAAGAGATGTCTGACTTAGTTTAACTTCATGTTTGTGACAACTTTTTCAAGTCATGATTACTGCGCTGGCGGATTGGTTTAGTTGAAAAGGGAGGTCGTGGCAGGCCTGAGTTTTCCTTTAAATATGACTACACCAGAAGAGCTGGCGTAGGTTTTTATTAATACCAATAATATTGAGCATAACAACAAACCAAGGTTTAACTATTATACAGTTGCATAGCTAAATATGAAAAAGAAGACCTTGAGTCTTTCTGCATATGCACCGTTTCCTGATGCTGATTTTCAGGCCTTATGTACATCAACAATAACGGACCAATCCAGCCAAAATTTGCTTCCACAGCTGCTGGCCTTAGGAAGTTTGCTGGGCCTCCTGTGTTCTGCAGCTGTGGAGGCTATTCCCTGCTCTGAACGAAAGAATCTCCCCTCTCCTGTGACTGTAAAGGCTGAATGAGACATCCTGTAACACCCCGTTCAGAAGGGCAGAGCTGACAGCTGAAGGCCATCCTTGGCATTTTAGTCTTTGTAGATAATGGCAGATGGTGCATAACCATGAGCAAGGAACCCCTTAGGTCCTATAATAGAGCAGATTTCTGGGGAATTATTATAAAAGTTCATTGCCCAAAGGTCTTGGTGCTGGTTCTGCTCCAGAGAGAGTAAGGAGGAGGGAGATTAAACAGAGGTTTAAAGAAAAAATAATCTGGCATATTAGAGTATTGCAACATCTTACGCAGAGAGCACATTTCTCTACATACACCAGGAGTAAGCCCAGGAGAACTGCTGCATGAAATGTTTCTTGCAGAACCACACAAAACTTTCCTACTTTCAAGGAAGTTTTGTAAAGACAGTAAAACTGTCTTAAGTTTCACTTAAATACCTTAATTTGCAGCTTTCAACGGACTTGAAGCCCGCTTATGGTTTTGCGAATGAAACCTGATGGTTTCAAGTGAGTTTCAATTTGAGCTTTTAACATTCTTGTTCAAACCTGAAACTCAAAGTGAAATTCAGGGGGTGCAAAAACACATATATGGAAAAATCAAAGGAAAAATTTGCAAGAACCTGTGCAAACCAAACCTGCAAAATTTCCCACAGCTCAGGCTTTATCTGTTTACACAGATTATCTTCGTCTCTTCCTCTTTGCTATGTGGCTGTGGAGGCCAGAGGGTCTGATGATGGTAGCTGCCAGGAGCAGTACTGCCGAAGAACTGCAATGTCTTTCCACTGTCAGTTACTGTCCTTATGGGGACAGCATTTCATCCAAATCTAAATTTGTCTTTAGATTCCATACATGCATCAGTAAGGCAAAACCAGTTCAAGTTCTGCTGATAATGTGTAACTGAAGCTGAAGAAACAAGGTTTTGAAGCTTATTTGGAGCAAGGAAATGTTTTAGTAACTGAGCTGCAACAAATGGGTAATTACAAAGAGAGCTAGGTGGTGGGGGTAGGAAACCAGATGAATTATGAGGTTTTATCTCATTTCCATCCCTGCAGCACTTTTGGTTGGAAACCAGAAACTAAGCGTGCCTCGTTATTGCATGAAATAAATAAAACAAAACCAGAATGCTGTGGTGGCTTCTTGATCTGTAAAGCATGCAAAGCTAAAACCACCACATGCAAAAACGATCACAAAAAGAGTGAGTGCAAGCTGAAGGGCTGGTGATACTCGCTCTTTGCAATGCACACAGCTCACAGTTCTCAGCACAGCTGACCTCTTGGGAACTGATAGGAAGTCCTGGCTCTGCTTGAGTCAATGGGAATTTTCCTGTAGACTTCAGGGAAGCTGGAACTTCACAGCATAACCCATGTTGTGCCATATATTGTTCCTGGCTCCTAAAACCTTGCAAAAACTCACAGGTGGGCAAATATGCATTTGTAGTGCTCTGGGTCTGCAACCCGTTTTCACTACAGCTAGCTATGTTGCTGGTAGTGGCATACTATCTTACCCATGAAAATTAAATACGTAAATGTAGAACTAGCATGACTGTAAGTGGTCTAATGTTGCTCATTCTGCTTGCTTGTCTGTGCTGTCATCTTAAACAGCTTCAGCGTACACCAGCTTTGGCAATACTTAGAGGGAGGACTCCTGGCCTTGTTAGGTTTTTAGGCACTAAGGTCCCCATCTTCACTCCCATTCACAATGTGGGCCTCAAGTCGTAGTTGCGATAGTTAATATTCAGTCATGTTATCAACAGAATTTAAAGAACTTTCTGTTAAGTAAACTGCCACCTGTGATTGTAACATTAGCAACAAAGAAATGCCATGTTCAGCAAGTGAGTAGGGATTCATTTTTTGGTCTTATTCATGGATATCCTTAGAGATGTGTCACCATCCCTAGGTAAGATGTAAGAATGTTTTTTTTCTTAAGAATACCTTTTTGTCAGCTTTGAATGGGGCGTCCTTTAAGGCTGCCATTATTGTTACAAAAATTTTTATCCTGTTCACTCCATTTGTTGAGTTCTTCCTGCTAAGTCAGTCAAAACTTTATTTTCATTGTATGTAACAGATCTGGCTGGTTTCAGCAGTGTATGTTTTGGGGCAGGGCAGATTAAATACATTGACCACTTAAAAGCTGTGCATTTATGACTGAAATGACTGGGGTTCCTTGTGTCTCCTTCCCTTATCTCTGATCTCTGCAAGGCTTTGGTACAAAGATGAGATCTAGAGTCCTTTGGAGAACTTAAACATGGAAAAGCAATATACTGTATCTTCTTTATTTAAGTGAGTCTACCTAAATAAATGTACAGACAAAATGGCAAAAAGCTGGCGGTTGGTAAAATGGTATGAAGCCTGAGGTATGTATTTCTTGTCTGGCATGTTGGTAGGGGTCCCAAAGCAGGTCCCTATGTCCTTTTATATTCCAAAGCTGTAGATGAGTAGGCACTTGGAACTGAAACAGCACCATTAGTAGGTTCAAATCACTTCAGCAAATCATATTCATAAGGTGGTGTGCCAGGGTGGATTGACCTTGTAAGGTTCACTTCAAGAAATATTGCGGTATTATTTCCTAATATTTTAAACCTTGACCTTTTCCCATAGAAGCTGCAAAAAGTTTAACATCTGTAGTGGAAGCATCTTGGATCTTAGAGGTAGAGACAGCTTGCTACACCAGTCATTAGATACCCAAATTAAGATGCCACATCAAGAACTTTTGCTTTCAGGAAAAACAAAACAAAATAAAATGTGAGGTTTATTTCTCTGGTGGCTCATCTGGAGAAACCATCTAATGATTGTATTGTGTTCATAAGTATGACACAAAATCAGCTAGTGGTGTAGGATTTGGAAAATTATTTTAAGACAGAAAAATAAGCAGGAAGAGAACTGATTGCCAAGGGTGTGTGAGAATCAGCTGGGGTAGGATTTGCTTTGTTAGTGTTGTAACCAGCCTGTGAGTGCTCCTTCTAAAGTCTGCAAAGTGGGCACATAATATAGCTGCCCACACACGATGAGCTTAATGGCAGCTGTGGTTGGTTCTTTTTGTTTGTTGGTTTGTTGTTTTTTAATTCTCTGTGAATAAGGGACATTGTATTTGAGCTTGTTTTAGTTGAGCATATGACATGTAAAAAAAATTGCCAGCTTATTTTCCTAGCCTTGCTTTCTGCAAGAGTCCAAATAGCTTCAGTTGCTTCATAAATCCACAGTGATTACAACGTATGCATTTATTTATTATTATCTGTGCAGACACAAAATGACCTCAGCAAAAAAGAAGGCAAAACAATTCCTTGATTTTGGGAGAAAAATTATTCAGCCCTGATCTCTCTTCCACCCACAGCCTCCTTCTGGGGGCTGTGACTTTGTCTTACGCTTCAGCAGGAAACACGTTTTTGGCTGCGTTTGAACTCTCTAGAGTGTGTTGGATCTTACAGGTATACTGTCAAATAGAGTTTGTATTGGATGTGAGGCGTTTCACTTGAGTACGTTGAAGTGCTAAGGTTTCCTGTAAAATTGGTCGTCTTGGTTTTCAATATGTGACTAGTTATTTATGTTTTGTTATTACAGAATTTCAAACAATGTAAAAGTTAAAGGGAAGAAATACTTTCTGTGCTGTGTAAGAGGGATGTGGGACCAAGTCCACTTCAGCAGAGAACCGAGTAAGTTGTTGAGAAGAATGATAAAATAGCATTGTACAGTCTTCGGGAATTTGGTGTGGGTGGGTGAACATGGAAATATATTTCATTCATTTCTTAGGGATATTTCCTATGTATTGATGGAGGGGCCTGAGTTCTGTTCAGCGTCATAGATGATGTAATTGGGGATCATTAAATGAATTAGCTGTATTAGGTATTCTGCCCAATCATGTTTTACAGTGAAAATCAGTGTTACACCAGATATTCATTTAATGAAGCACCAATGGTGGCCATTTCTTATAACATCAGGTATAGGTAAGAATATCTTGTGCTGGGGTTTTGTGTTTAATAGACATGGGCATATCTATCTATCGTGAACTGATTGAATCCCTTTCATAAGACGTTCTTACTTTTGACTTCCACATACCCTATGGCAACAAATTCTTCTATTTTATGTCATTATATGTGGTACTCCTACTTTTTTATTTTATTGTAAAAAATAATGGTTAGTCATTCCCTGTTCAACCAGATTTCCTTCAAGTTATCTCTTTTCAACTAAAATGTTATTGTTTCCCACTGTGTAGAAGCTTTTTCATATCTGCTGTCTCTTTCTAGTAAAGATTTAAATCAAACAAATTAACTAGAATTAGAAAGTACCAAACAATCTCTGTGTAATACACTCTGTCCCCCAATCCATTGGCAGAAAAGCAATGAGGAAGAAAAATAATTTTAAAATATTCATCAAGAATAGATACAACTCAGGTTCTGAATCTGTGCGCCACTCCATACCCCTGTAGTGGATATAATATGCTTTCAAGGCTTGAGAACAAGTGTTAAAAAAAATATAATTAATGGTGGAGATTAAAAAAAAAAAAAGGCAACAACATGTGAGCTGTTTGCCAAAGTTAGATCACAACCCATTAAACAGGCATTTAACACAATAGGTCACAGCCCAGTAAACCGGTATTTAAAAGAATAGCTTGTCTAGAAAAAAATGTATCTTTTCTAATGTTTTGCAGCAAAGCATTTGCTGGAGAGCAACAAGGGACTCCTAGTATTAGGCTGTAGGAGATGGAGATTTGTACAGGCTCCGTGGGTAAGGAATTGCCTGAAGGAGAGAGGGTTCTGTTGAGAGGGGAAGTACTGGAGAGGAAGGAAGGTTACAAATTAAGTTCCTTGGTGATCAGTCCAGGGACTGGATATGTTTTCTACTTCTATTAATTAATTTGGCATAAAAGTACAGAGATTGTTGAGGAAATTTGGTGATGATACATAGTTGGGGTACATTGCTAATGCAGAAAGGGCAGGAATATCTTACAGGAAGAAATGGATGATCTGTAGGTTTAGCGTAACAGGAACAGGCTGAAAGTTAATGAAGTGCAAGGTCATGCACTTTGGGATCACTGAGAATTTCTGATATAAACTGGACACTCATTTGGAAACAATGGAGGAAGGGACAGACCTGAGTATATTAGGTGATCACAGGGTAGCTACTAGCCAGCAATATGTTCCAGGCCCAAAAGGGCGAATGGAATTTGAGGTTGACCAAGACTTCCCAGTTGAAATACGGAAGCATTTGTGCCTGACAAGGCATGACAAAGCTGTATCTGAATACCATGTACAACTCCAATTTTCCTTGTTGAAAAAGGGGAACTCAAGCCACAACAAATCCACAGAAGAGTTACTGGGATCATGGGAATGATAAGCTTATCTGCAAGAAGAAACTAAATTGGCAATGGTTTATTTAGTCTAGCAAAATGAAATCTGACATGTGACAAAAATATATCCATGGGAGAAAATACCAGAAAAGCACTGCTATTTAAAAGACAATATTAAACAAAAAAATCAATATAAACTGGCCTTGAGAAAGTCTGACCTGCAGTTTAGGTTTCTAACTAACAGAAGAGCCAGGTTCTGGAACAAGCACAGTGGGATGGAATAACAACTAACTAATTTTGTTATAGGGCTGTATCACTTTATTAGAGAAGTAGTACAGTATACTTTTCTGTGGATGAAGCTGATGGCATGACCCAAAAGTCTTATGGAGGAGTGTCATAATTTCTTCCTTGATTCTAAGTTACTCCCCTTTGGTTAGTGCTTGGGTGGCAGCATTTTAACGAGTATGTAGAAATTGCATGAGATTTTATTTTTTATTTAGTGGTTAAACTTGAGAATTGGTAATGCATTAAGACATTTCACTGTAGATCAAACCTTGATGCTGTAGGGAAAACTACTTTTTCTAGAAGGCCACAAAATTTAACAAGTCCTTACGGTTTTGGAAGTGAAAGCATTAAAGCTGCACTAAAGGTCACCTGTCGTTACCCTTCTGAAAGACTAGCATATCAGTATACAGAGCTAGAAGCTGCTCCACAGTGCCAACATTTATTCCAAATTTCATGGGTTTCCAGATTTTCAAGGCTCTGTTATAACTTTTTTTTTATAACATTCATTTTTCACCAGTTAATGGTACAAATGGGGTACTTATTCCACTTAATGCATTTAGATAGACCAGGCATTTTCACTTCCCAATAAAAAAAATATTTCACACTCCCAGTTTCTTATGTTTATAACTTGTTCAAAAATACCTTTGCTGAAGTCCCGCCTTACCTGCTTCCATCTCTGAGCACCCAAGGAAGGAAGGTATCATGAAACCAGAATAATTTTCTTCTCATTAAAAGGACTCATAACTTGTATGCAGACAAAATCTTGTTGATAAAATTGTCACATATTCATGGTCTAATCAGAATGACATGGTATTAAAAGAAGAATCTTTCGTAAGTATTTTCCATTCATAACAATAGAAAACAGCAGTGTATGAAAACACACTGTGTGGAAATTTATGTAGGCATCAATTAGTGTTTTATATTCTCTGGTCAAGATAAGTTGTACTTTTGAAATCCTTTAAAAGCTGCTGTAATACTTTCAGAAGAAAAACAATTGTCCTTCTGGCGGGATTAAGCCCATGACAGCTTTTCTTCTTAATTTTTTTCTTTTTGATGTGCATGTCACCATAGGTTCACGTATATAAGATTTTTAAAGACCAGCAATGCCAAAACTCCTCCTCTTCTTTTAGCCACATGTTTCATTTTAGGAACATCTTTTTCAATGAAAGTGGTCAATTCAAACTTTTGAAAAGTGCATTGCCATAAAATAAATGTCCCAGAACAGTTGCAATTGAAATGTAAGTTGTTCTGACTGAAACAAAAAAGGGGCTTTTAGATGATGATTCGCATGCTAATTGGCTAAAATTCTTTTTTTCATATGCTAACGTTTGCGCAGATGTGTTTCTAATATATCCTGAAAAATTTAAGATGCATTACTTGCGGTATATTTCTAAGCTCTTCGTGGTTTTAGGAGAACTTGTCGTGAAAGAAGGGCTTTTGTTCAGAGAACTTGCTATGCTCATTACTCACAGGAAGGATGGTGATGTTTTTCTCAATGTTATACCTCAAAAAAATCATAAAACCCACAGTCTCAAAATTTGCATACTGGTTTGACATGGTAATGGTACTCCATGTGAAATTTTTATTTTGTATGACTTCTGCAGTTGGGACTATTACTGAACTGTGAAAAACTCTTCATATATATACCAGTGCACTGTACTCCAGATAAACATAAGTTACACCATTGATCAGATCTTCCAAATTAAATACAGAAATAACATTCTTTTATTTATGTGTTCCTAATCTGTATACAATACAGGTTAATGCATTCCGACATTTCCACTCAGTTCTCTAGCATCCTAATTTGGCTGCATGTTTCACAAATAATCTGACCTATGTGTGGCTATCTTGAAGTTTTTAGTATCTAGGTCAGGTAACGTTTCCTTAATGAATGGTTACATAAAGTGACTGTTTTCTTAAGGTCATCTAAATAAGAAAATAAGAAATGGCTCACTGGATCAGAGGAGCTCTGTGGCTCCAATCATTTCAACAGCAGAGACTCTAGAGGGAGTGCACATGAGCCTAGCCACTTGCTATGGTCCATTCTCCTTGGAATCCCCAGCATCTGCGGTCATTATATAGGGATATCGATGTGCACAGCCCACCAGCAATCATTGTATATTACCTGCTTATGGACCTGTTGTCCATGAATTTATATAATCCCTTCCTGAACCTGCTGATACACTCTGTCCTTGCCACCCCCTGTGGCCCTGAGGTCAAGAAATATACTGCCCACTATGTAAAGGAAATACTTTATCTGTTTTTGTATTAAATGTTCATTCAGTGCCTCCTAAGAGCCTGAAAATCCTGGGTTTTTTTGTGAATAAAATTAATTTTTCAACCGGGAATCCTGATTGTATTCACCCTTGATCTTCTCTCCAGATTGATAAATACTAGACTTTGGGGTCTCTCCTTGTAAGTCAGCTGCTGCAAATCATTAACTGTGGCTTCTTTAAAGATTGATGGCTTAGAACAAAGCATGGCCAGAGTGGTGTTAAGGCTGATGCACCCCACAGTTTATACCTGTGTGAAGTAGTCAGCCCTTCCTTATACTGACTTCCTGTGGATTTTTTTTAAAAAAAAAAAACACAAAAAAACCCCCAATCCCATCTTATCCTCTTGATTGGTACTGAAGGCTGTGATTATGAATTTCCTGAATGGAAGCTTCCTTCTGAGCAAAGAAGCTGACTCTGCTCTTAACTCCCGTAAAACAATTTTAAGTCAAAAGGGAACCCATAGCATTCTGGAAGAGTTACCTTACTAAGTCTGAAATATATTGGTACTTGCATCGTTCCTTCCCTCCTGCCCCCCCCCCCCCCCCCCCCCAATATTTCATTTTTGGTCTTGTCAAATATTGTTGCTAAACTACTCTTCCTTTCCTAAGCTTCAGCATCTCTTTCTCTCCCACTCTCTCCCTCTCACTCTCATCAGACCAAAACTCCTGATGTCTACAGATTATAACAGTTCATGTTTTTCCACTTACCCTCATTTTCTCATGTTTACTTGCTTCCTTCTTGCCCCAGTTTTTTCTCCTGACACAAGTGGTGTTCTCCTTTGTTGTGGAATGTTGTTACAAAACAAGATAAGGAAACATAGCTTTATCTTCAGTTTGGCAGTTATTGGTGTACTTCACATGCTGAAGGACAGGAGGGTACAAAAATGAGCAACAGATGAAAGGGAAACCCCAGTCCATAAGGTAATCTGCATTAACTGCCTTTGTCACTGCTCTGGTTCTGCTGCAAGAGGAGCTTCGTGATGCAGTTACAGGTAGAGAAGAGAAGGCCAGGTTAATTTATCACAGTTAACAGTGTATAAGAGCATACACAGAAGTAGTTACCGTGGAATGACAGACATTTGAGGTATGTATCACTACAGAAATAACCTAGCTTTCAGGTAACCTCCTAGTTTTCAGGTAACCTCCTGGTAGTCTGTGAAGAAAGCAGGTAACATTCTGTTTGACTGATGTTATAATCCACCTCTGGTTGCCGAATTGATTGCAGCAATGTAGAGAGTGCCTGCACTGGATGAGTGCTGAAGCATCTGCCCATGGCTAGCATGAGGCCATCATCCTGGGAGGAACTTTGAGGCTTGAAGGAAGCCGGGGCACTGTGGCTGTGTAGCAGGGACCATTGACAAAGCAACCTTACTGTTCTACTGGGCAGAATAGGGAAACCTAGCTGCGATTTTTGGTTTTGCTTAAATAAAAAGTAGTAGTCTTGGACATGTATAGGAAGTAATGGCGACAGAGTGGAAAAGGCTACAAGTTTTGACTTGCTTCTTTTCATCATTTTAAAGACAGTGCAGTGTTTGCTCTACAGCTGTGCCTTGCGCTGATGAAGCCATGCGGGCAGCTTCACTGCCCCGTGTCCCTTCAGTTTCAGGTATCATCTCCTCTGCTGATGTATGCTTGATTCCTTCCTTCCTTCTCCCATGACTTGTCTTCTAAGCCTCATGTAAACTGACTGTGTTTCTCTAACCAAGCCTGGAAGGCAGAAGAGAAATGAGCATATTCTGCCTTTATAAAGAATGAAGGGAAATAAATAAGGAAAATAAATAACAAATCAGGAACAAATATGCAGTTTTATTTTCTCCCTATTTTCCTATTCATTCCTTGGAATGTAGGAATAACTCATTTCCACCACTAATAAATGCTGCTAGCACTTTAAAGTCAAGACCACATATCCCATGGTTCCCCAGGACATTTCCCAGGAGTACAAAGAAAGAGCTCAGAGGTTTTGAGAAGGCTGTGTCTCTGTGGAAAATGTTTAGCAGAGGTAGGACTGTTTTTGGTCTTGTGTCTTTGTTCTGTGATAAGTATAAGATAATGCCCTTCGCTGAAGTTGTTAAAATTGAGAGGAGCTGAGTTAATCCCTCAAAAATCTCTGCTACCTTTCCACCTCTCTTACTCCATAGTGAGGTATGTGTTTTACTCCAAGTTATTGTTAGTCTTTACTGCACTCCTATCTTGCAAAGTGAGGTTGGAGGGACAATTCCTGATAGACACTAATTTCTGATTATATGCCCTAGGTACTGCAATATAGGACTACTTATATATCTATTTGTTGAAAACCTCGATGCTCTGGTAGTGGGTGGGTGCATACAACCACATTTCTGCAGTGTTTTGTCTCGGGATGAGAGTAGTGCTTGCATCAGATGGAAGTAACTTCTGATTTATGTGTGCTCTGTGATCTGGTGCAGAGTTATAATCTGCATAAATACATAATTGTTAATAGTAATAATCTTACCTAGTTCTGTTTCTCTTACGGCCAAAACGTTACTTATTTCAGTAACTGTGTGGCACTGGTTTCACAGGTTGTGTGAAAAAATGTTTGGTTTTCTTAGTTGTAAACTTAACGAAATGAAACTAGGCTCTAAATGTGTGTATATAACTCTTGACCTTGCATTCTGAGAAGTGGGGCAGGTCCTCTTTTTTTTTTCAAAAGATCTTCACTTGATTAAAAAGTTTTCATTGCCTAAGTTCTGCTAGTCACATCACATATAGCAAAAATAAACACACCAGCTGATGAATGAAGGACCAGTTACAAGGCTGGGCTGGGGTGGGGGGGGTTGTCACCTATATCTGCATAGGAAAATTAAGACTTATTCTTGCTTTGTTTCTTTATGCAGTATGTTTCTTGCAGCCAAGCTGTACTTCTGCATTTAATCACATAAGTTGTGTATATACTTAATTTTAAATGCAGGGATAATCTCATCGCTAACATTGAGTTCATTTGTAAGACTTTGCCGAGTCAAAGCTTCAATCACACTTTTTTAAAATTCTGCCATGCTTCAAACAATAAAGCAGGCACTGGATTTTTGCATTGACTTCCTAATGTAACAAGAGCAGCAAGAGAATATTATTTTACTTAAGAAATTTGTAAATTAATTATATTAAAAATAATTATGATATATTTTCATTGACAAATGTCTGAGTGCATTTCAAATTAGGATAAGCTTCATTATTGTCCCTTTTACGCCTGAGGAAACTGAAACATGTGGAAGTTAAGTGCTTGCAAGAGTATTAGAATCAGGGAAATTATGAAAGTTTTGTTAGCTCATCCTCTGAATCCAGGCCAGAGCCTTAGCTGCAGGCCCAGATTGCTTCAAAATTCTGACTAAATATGCTTCCATGTATCTTCATAATTCTCAATCAGTCAAATTGGGCCACTAATTCATATAACTAATCATATATGTATTGAAGATTATGAAAGTCTTGTTCACAGGTTTGCTGGGGGTAAGAGTAGCCTTCAGTTCCCACAAGTTATCTATCATTTATTGCATTTTCCTTGGTTTAGGTGTGTTCTATTTCCCAAGCCTCATTTTATGAACCTTTAAAAGAGAAATAAATCTACTATTTAACAGTTCGATTTGAAGAGGTTTAACCTCTGTGTGTGTGTAATTTATTCAGTACTGCCTCTTTTTAGTCAAAGTTGTTGATTCTTTGTGTGATTATCTGGAAGCATCACTATTTCTTCATTTATGGCTAGTTTACATATTTTGGGAAAATACCCCAGACTAGTACTGGAAACAAAAATGATGTGTTTTTTAACTACATGGCTAATTTAACAAAACCAGGTTATTAATGGACACAAAAATTTTCTAGCGTTTGCTGGACCTACGTGTATTTGAATCATTCAGTTGAAAGGATTTGAAGGCCAGGCTTGTATTCCACTTCAGATGCAGTAGTGACAGAAAATGATTGCACTTAATTTAGGTATTTCTTGAAGTTACCCAAAGGCATAATATTTGCAACCCCTACTTAAATACCTGATGAAATTAATTTAATTGTAAGGAAGCTATTTCATATTGTTACAGCACTGTATGTCTTCACATTTGACAGGTACCAGAATTTAACCTTTTAATTGGAAATTACTGTGGGGATCCTGCCAGAAACTGCAAACACTAACCCCCATTACTGAGTCATGTAATACAATAGATACAAAGTCAGATGTCCTTGATGGGCACATGCTGGGGCTGTGTGGGTGGAAAGTTCTGTGTCCTTCCAGAGTGAACTTCCTTATGCTACAAAGGCTGATTATACAGTTCAAGGATTGTTTCGTTATTTCTACATACAGTTACTTGTAAGAAGATAAATTGATTATTCCCACTTACAGAATTCCTTTAACTTGATATTGTTCTTGATGTTGTTTTCTTCAAGGAGAAGAAAAGGGTTTTTTTGGTGTTTTTTTTCTTATGTCTGGTTTTTTGGAATATGTGGATTTTTATATGAGGCAGGAGTAGGTAGGGAGGGGAGGGAGACAAGGAGGAGAAATATTTCTTTACAGCTTCCAAAATAATTTGAGTTGAAAGCTGCAATAAGGTATGGGATTAGTAAAGATCTCCAGTAGTAGTGTCTGCGCACAATTCAGGTCATGCAGCCACAGCAGTTCCTAAGCAGTTCCTAAAATGCAGCTCCAGAGCATGCCACAAGGACTGTGTAAGGGTTTCATTTAGCTCTATAAAAGACTCTTAGTTAAAAGCTGCTCAGTGTTACTGTTTTGTCTATAACTGTGTTTTCAGAAATACTTTCTAAACACGGACTTAAATTGATGATGATCCTTAACAGTTCCGATGTTGTTGTCTGGAGTTGGGTACCCAGAAGCTGAGACAAATGAGATGCATTTTCAGACCCTCAGAGTGTTTTGGCTGTTCTGAACACCACAGCTGTAGGAAAGCAGAAATTAAGAGTCCACAAAGCAGGAATTTTTGCTCTACTAATGTAATTCATGAAGAGGTACCAAGATTACCCACTGCCACTTAAAGGCTTTTCAGCATTGCAGGCAAAACTAGATTTCACTGCCTTGAGGAGTAGGAGGACAGGACCTGGGCCATATCTGAGCTAGAAATGGGAAGTTAAGGTTGGGGAAAAGAGGTCTGATGAAACAGATCTGCTGCCATCCAGTGCTATGAAGGTAATGACTGCTGTTGCTTCTTTGAAGCTTCTTCCTGCCTTTGGTGAAAGTGAAAGGAGAGGGAACAAGTCTGGCTTTTTAAGGGTTTGCTGTAATAAAACAGGTCTCAGAGTTATAGCTATTTAGCCTTCATTGCATTTAGTTGAAATGAGTGAATGGTGTCAAAATTTAATGACAGATGGAAAGAACGTTAGAGCATGTGATTGTGTAAGCTTCCTCCCCCTAGGAGACCAGCCTGAACTGAAGTTAGTTTTAACTCAGTGTGTTTAAATTTTGGATTGTGCAGCTTAGAAACCTGTGTTATTGTGAGCTCTTTCAAATGGAGGTGAATTGTGTGAGACTGCATGCATGAGTGCTGAAAAAGCTTTTGTGTTAAAATGTGAGCCATGGTTTGGTCCAAGTAGAATAAAGAATCAGTTTATATGATCTTATGCAAATCCTCTTGAAAAAGCATGCAGTGTTACAAATGCTTTCCAGAACGGAGACTCAAGTGAAGTGAGGAATTGTAGCTATGCTGTTCTGCATCCTGGTAGGGCAGCGTGCTGCAGCTTTAAGTGACTTCCATTGGTAACTCCTCCTATGGTTAAGTTTCAGGGAGTCCCATAGCTGCTGGGTGGTTCTATATAAAGGTTGGAATTTTGGTTTCTAAAAACGTTCAAATATAGCAGTATTTAATTGGAAATACAAAATGAAAAAAATTAAATCTCGTCCAGTAAAAATCTGTCAATAAACTGGATGTGTGTACATACCCTGTGAATAGGAAGTAATAGGGGATATTGTGTGAAGGTAGGGGTTAAGCTGTGATTATAGGAATAGGAAGGAATGTGAGTGTGTGCTGCGGCAATACTAGTGCCAAACTAAAGGAACCATAGAGCCTCTGGAATTAGATCTGGAAATAAGTTATAAGTAGTTACTGTTACTTGCATAGGCTTAGTTTGTGTATGTCATATGCAGATACATTTTCTGAAAGGATCAACTTACATGAACATTTTGTTGTGCAAGTAACTTCTGTTCATGCTGTGTCCTCAGTCAGATCATTCATGTGAGGCAGCAGAATTAGGCCACAAGCTAGTGCCAGTCAGCTTCTCTTTTCAAATCCTGGGTGTTTTAGCCTTATGGCCAAAATAAAAATGGAGTGCTTCCCACTACCCTGGCTTTACTAACAGTTTTGGGTTTGTGAAAGGTCAGCACGTGAATGTGTCTTGTAACGTTACACATTGCCTTTCCTCAAAAATTCACATGCACAGGGAAACTGACAAAACAGTTTATTTTGGAAAATTAGTAAATCCAAATGATGGATACCATGTGTCAAAATAATCCTTGGTGCACGTGCTTGCATTTTCACATGGATGTTCTTGAAAGTTACACTGTAGAAACTAAATAGAGAGTTAGTTTGCTAGGGAGCAGGCCTAAGCCACTTTTCTGTACAGACTGCAAGACATGGTCTCTTTTACTAAACATGTTAACAAAAGCATTTCCACCATTACTTCAGCCCTTTGCTATTGTTCTCCAGAGGCGCCAAACAAGATCTAAAGAAGCAGTGAGTGGAGTTAGGCAGAGGAGGATTAAGGCTGAAATTTCAGAACTGAAGATGTGAGAATAGCTAAATGATCTTTAGGATTCATTTCACATCCCCTGAGCACTCTAAAAACTTGGTGCTTTGTTGGAGCTGGTTCAATTCTAGAGCCAGTGGAGAGAGACAGGCATCTCCAGGAGGAGTTTATTTGATGTTCTTCCTGTATATTCTTAAAGGGAAGAGGTGATGGAGGATGCTGTAGAAAAAGTTCTTGGCCTCTAAATGCTGACAAATATAGCACTGTTTAAACAAGTGAATAGTCTTTCTCTTATCTACTTGCTTTAAAACCTTAGGTAATTCTCATGTGAAGCAGTTAATAACTTTCACCTTGGTCAGATGTGAACAGAGAATGATTTTGGGGATGTTGAGACTGTGCTGCCGTGTTTGAGTACATTTCATTGACACTTGAAGGACAGGCTTGCATGTTGACTTTTTTTTTTTTTTTTTTTTTTTCCAATAGCCCAAATACAAAGTCCATGTAAGCTCTTTGGTGAACCTGTGCAGGGTGATATATAGCAAATCTTGTACTGGAAGAATATTGCAGAGTTCCTGAGTTCCAGGACACTGAAGTAACAACAAGGTCATTCATTACCTGGGAACAGAAAGATCTGGACTTGTTTTTGTTACTTTCTTAGGTGTTTTGAATTCCATCAGTGGGACATTTCTGCACATACATTAACAAGTATTTTGAAGTCTGTTTCACCTGCACAATGTTCTACATGTGGGAATATGTATGGAAGAGAGGTTGAGCTCTCTTTGGTAACAGGGCCCTAGCATGCTTTTATTTTTATTCTGGTTAATGTTTGCTCAGTGAGCTGGGAATGGGAAATCCACCTTTTAAAGCATCATGTTAGTATCATGCTGACAACCAAAATCTCTTTTGTGGACTTAAATTTGCTCAAACATTTAAAAAGTTTGGTAGAGTTGGGTTTTCATCCCTCTTCCTAAAGTAGAAACAGGCTTACTACTGTCAGTCTACACTGTTGCCATGAGAACAGGGCATTGCCTGCCATATTCCTTCTTATATATGCCTTAAAAAAAGATGCTGGGACTGTAAAATAAATTACTGTTTTGTAATTTAGCTTTAAGCAAAAGGAATATTTCAATGGTGACAGTTCTGGAAATGCTTTAACTTTTAAATGCTGACACCAAATAATAAGTAAAACCTTGTGATTAATGTTTCCAGAAGGGACTATTAACATTATCCTACATCTGTTCATGATATAATCTCCAAATGAAAAACATTCACTTAAAAAAAAAAAAAAAAAAAAAAAAAAGAGGGGGGCGGGGAAAAAGCCCTCAAGAAGTATATGTTTATGCAGCATTTCAGTCCAGACTTAACTCTAATGTGTGGACATCTTTGGTTCTTTGGTAAGATTTAACCAACTAATTTTTCATCTGATCATTATTTAGTCAAACCTCTATGGTACTCCTGAGGTTGCTTAAATTTCATTGACAACATGTCGTTTCATTTGCTGAAAAATGTGGTCATTTTAAATTACACTACATGAAAGAGCTTTTTATTACTTAGAGTAAAATTAACCATCATATTTGATGAAAATACTTAATGGTAGATCAGGCATAAAGTTCTGTGAAACATCATTTCATAATTAGTTCTTCCTGATGGATGTATTTGAAAATTGTATAGGAGGGTTGTTTTTTATGACTAAGAGAAGAATTTGCAGGAGTCCCATCATCTTTTAGGAAATATTTAGGAGTACTGAGGCAGAATTTGTAGAACATATGGCAGCAACTAATTCAGAAAATAATTATTCTGAAAATAATTACCTGTATTGGTTGGGAATAATTTGTCCATTTAAGACAAAATCCTAAATTGACATACGTCACCAAGATAGCTGTAATAATTTCAGTCTGTATATTGATCTCAAATTTATTTTACTTAATGAATAAAAGTTTATGGAATTCATGTACTTTATGAAAATGTATGCTAAAAAATTGTCCTTTTTTATGCAAGGTAGTGTTTTTCTAATATTAAACTACAGTTTGTACCATGCCAAATAGTTTCTAAAATGTATAAATTGGCATTTCTCATAGCTTTTCTGGATTCCTGTTGAATAGTCATTTTGGCCTCTGAATGCTATTTGCCATGAGCAACTGATTCCCACTTTTCTAGTTTTCTTGCTTTAGTTGGCATAAGGAATCAGTGATAACCTAACAGTTACAGGCAGTATCACTTACAGGCCACCATTTAATTTTTTTTTTTTTAATAATGCATCTTTTAATTGATGCTGTTTTCTGCTAGCATACATTAGTTTCAAAAAACAAATCTGTTGTTGTTCGGGTGCGAATTGTGAGGTATGGAACTTGGGGTGTGTGTTGCTAGGTATCTTATGCAGATTTAACATTTAAATATGGTAGAGCTAAAATACTGTCACAGGTGGTGTTGAGTATCATCCACACACAAAAAATCCCTTCAGAATGAATGGTAGAACAGGAGCAAAAGCTTGATTAGGAATCTCAAAAGCCCCATTCAAATGTTTGAAGTTAAATGAATGCCTTTATGCTTTGCTTGTGGTGGCCATGCTTCAGGCTGATCTCTTTGTTTGCTAGAAACCAAGGAAGTCCCCTTTGACATGAGTTGAGTTGAAGGTTGATCCATAATTTATCTTGGAACACCATTGTTCTAGCCTCTGTAGATAGATCAAGATTATTTCAAAGTAACTTTTGACAAACAAAATCCAGACAACTCTGGACACAAGACGGTTCATCATACCTAGGCTGCCTGAAATTACTTTCGTGGCATTGACGGTATTTTAATTGTGAAATCTAAGCTTCAAATTGGCAGTGATTTGTTTAACCAACTGCTTATATGACATGCAGGTTTTCTTATTTCTTTCTGTTTACACATATACACAGACAACATGCATATAATACGTGAATGCAGTTCAGTAAGAACAGATCAGATTACTTGTCTTTCCAGAAAAGAATGTGCAGTGCATTTAATTTATATCAATAAGAAACAAAGTTAAAACACAGATTAAAATAAAATTTACTCATATTTTCCACATAATTTCTATCCTCAGTTAATGAATTAAAACAGAATGAAGACATTGCCATTTGGACAAATACATTTCTTCATATATGGGTATCATGGTTTAACCCCAGCTGGCAACTAAACCCAACATGGCCACTCGCGCCCCCCTGGTGGGATGGGGGGGAGAGAATTGGAAGGGTAAAAGTGAGAAAACTCATGGGTTGAGATAAAGATGGTTTAACAGGTAAAGCAAAAGCCATGGGCGTAAGCGAAGCAAAACAAGGAATTCATTCACCACTTCCCAGTGGCAGGCAGGTGTTCAGCCATCTCCAGGAAAGCCGGGCTCCATCATGTGTAACAGTTACTTAGGAAGACAAATGCCATCACTCTGAATGTCCCCCCAAGTTTATATACTGAGCATGATGTCCTGTGCTATGGAATATCCCTTTGGCTAGTTCAGGTCAGCTGTCCTGGCTCTGCTCCCTCCCAGCTTGTTGTGCACCTCCTCATTACCAGAGCACGGGAAACTGAAAAGCCCTCGACTTAGTGTAAGAACTGCTTAGCAACAACTAAAACATCCGTGTGTTATCCACATTATTCTTCTACTAAATCCAAAACCACAGCACTGCACCAGCTACTAGGAAGAAAATTAACTCTATCCCAGCCAAAACTGGAACAATAGGCGTAGAACTGTCTTGAAGTAAAGCTTCAGGTTATTTTACCCTGGTTACAAAGTAACATCTCGCATCACTTCAGCTTTGTGTGAATGAATGAACATATATCGTATCTGATCATAGGAGGTGACATTCATGTTTTCTGAGTTTTCATACCTGCAGGAAACCTATAAAGAGAAAGCTGCTCTTTCCTGTATGTTATGACCAGACTGTTTGCCACGTAGTGTGGCTCAAGCTGTCGTGTTGTGAGCTGTAGCTCAGGAAGTTTGCCCTGTTTTCCTTGCTTCACTTGTCCTGTTCAGAAAAAACTTGAATATTTAAAATAAGCTAATATGTTGGAGTTTTTTTCTTCTTTTTTTAAAAACATTTTTCTAAAGCAAAGAAAATGAGTCAAAGCAAGAGAGAATTTTAGCAAAATATATCTTTTGTGACTGCCTCTTGCAGTATGAACATGTAGTTTGTCGTTTTATGTTCAGTCTAGTGTATTTGTTTCTTTATGTTTCTGTGTATTAGAGGCTTGTCTACTGTGTCAGATTACGATATGTAATATTTTGCACAGTTAAATTTTTTTGCTTTGCATGGGATTGTGTAATGCATATTTCCTGTTAGTGACTGGCCATAACTGACTCCTTTCTGTTCTCTAATTTTCTGATTTGACATATTTTCCTGTGAGCTCTGTAATTTGTGTAGGTGACATTTACCTTACAGAAGTGGCCCTTTTCATCGCTATATATGTTGTCATGTTAAACGTGTTTCTAAAACCAGTTTGTCACTTGGAAGTACAGACAAAACTATTGTTCAACACGTGCAACACAACTGCCAAACTTCAAACTTGTATGTTCATGTCAGAGTTCTTAGCCAGCAATATTGGAACAGCTGTGTATGCTAGGCTTCTTTATACCCATGATTACTGAATGAACTCTGAAAGAGTGTGTAGAGGGGAGACTCCAGTGAACATATACGGGAAGTTTTTTGGCTTGGTGGTTATAAAAATGGTTCTAATAACAGTGTCTCAACCTGCTGAGGGCTTCTTAAGTTCATTATCAACAGAATTTACTTAAAGGTCCTTCATGTAAAAGAGGAACATAACAAGGAAACAAAAATGGTGATTATCATGTTTCCTACAAATTATTTCTGCAACCAAGGTGGGAAGAATATTTTTGAGGTATTTTTAGGCTTAAAGCTACATGTGTTATTTACAGTTAAATTTCAGGACTTAAAAAGTAATGGTTGCAGAGGAAATTCAGGTATTCCCCCCACCCCCCTCATCAGCTTAAGCAAAGCTATTTAGGTATTTTTAAAATATAGCCATTTGTAGCTCTTTCTGCCACTCCGGAGACAATGAAGACTTTAAGGCTTTAAAGTATAATGAGGTATTTTTTAATGGAGATAATTTGATAGTTAAATTTGTTTTGGAGGGAAACTGCAACCAGATGCACTGAGAAGAAAGTGCATTTTCATGTATAAATTCAACAGTAAATATGAGTTACTGTGGTGTTACACTCATCATAAAAATAACAGAAATAAGACAAATGGAAGGATAAACTTCTGCCTAAGATGACCTTGTGTTTTAAAACAAACAAAAAAAAGCTGTATGTCTTTTCAGGAATGTTGTATTCTCCAAGAAGTTATGTCTGTCCCTAGGAAGCTTGCTAACAAAATAATTGTTAGCCTGCAAAAAATACTGGACTAGCAGGACATAGCAGGCGTACTGTTGCCGGAGAGGATGATGAAGATTCAAGGTGATTATGTTAATTTATATACTGGACCAGTGTGTTTTCTACATAGCCTCACCTGCATCAGCATGGACCTAAACTCATTACCACACCTTTCTCTAGTAAGTACCCGAGTGCAATAAGGGTTCATCTGGCCTTGATATAGGGAACAGACTGGTCAGCCTAAAGGCTAGGTGTGGGGGCTTCAGCTGACAGACCTGACAGCACAGAGGATGTGAGAGAAAACTCTGTATGAGACCTACGAATGCAGACTAGCTTTCTATTGCACATAAGGCTAAAAATACCATCATTATCCTCCGACCATGCTTCAAGAGAAATGGCTGTTCTAGACAAAAAGTACTGTGTAATAATCCATTCGTGTGATACATTCTATGCACTGGAAATCTTTGAAACATAGAGCTTACACATAAAAACTGGCATTAAAATACACAGAATTAGATATAAAATTGGATTTGTAGTTGGTAGGTCTAGAAAGGAGAGGTTTTATGTAAATTATTTGATTCACATGAGTAGAATGAAAATTAAGAGAGCAAATGAATGCATGGAGAGGAAACTTCTTCCATGAATGAGATGAAAAGTGAGAACTGGGCTGCAGAAGTGGTGAGTACTTTGTTACTTGGAAATTCTGGAATGAGATTAAGAAAAACACTTGGAAATACGACTTTATGGGAACAGTCCTATAGAAGCCCTAAAATTACACATCTGGATAATCCAGTAGGTCTTCTGAGCTGTCTTCCCCTATTTTAAGAACTCATTTCTTCAACGGACAGATGCTAGATTACCACTCTGTCAGTGTAGCCTCCATGGAAATAGTTACTTTTCAGGGTTTTTTTTTTGAGAGTTGTTTGTTTTCTTTGTAATGCTCTACACTTTCAGGAAAAAGGATTATTTTGATGTGTTTGAAATTGCCAGGCAGATTTTGAACTCTAATTCTGTCTAGAGCAGCATTAGTAAAAGCCAAAGGCATGCACATGTTTTTAGAAGGTATACTTACGCAGCATTTGTGCCTGACAAGAAAAATAGAGAACGTGGGATCTTCCAAGCAGGCTCTGAGCAAATACTGTGGACCTGAAAAAAGTCTGCTTTCCAGTCTGGGTAGGTGTCTTGCTCTCTCATGTCTGTACTTGATTTCTCTGTGTGGTTTCCCTGAATAGGAGTACAGGTCTAGGTTTCCACTGATACAAAAAAGAACAGAATTTGGCTTTTCATTCAGCAAGTTCAGTTTAAATCGGTGGAAACCCAGAACTGTGTTATTAGTATGTAGATTCAGGTTGACTTCAGAATAGTAAAAGTAATTAAGAGTTTGATTCAAAGTTTGATAACTGGTTTGTACTTCTGTGATGTGGACTAAAGGCCAATAAGGGTTAAGAAGATAGAAGTCCCAAGTTCTCCTTCATTTTACCTTAGATTAATCTGAGCCCAGGCCTCCAGAGGTGAAAGGCTAGCACATTAACTAGGACCTTAAATATGTGCTTCAGCACACAAACCTGCAGTATCTTTTGAAATCTGTGCAGGTTTCTCCTGCCTGCTGTGCGTAATTTCAGAATACACTGTCACCATTAAAGAAAAAAAACAAGTTTGCTCTTTCATCTGTGCACCCCACGGCACCGATTGGGAGAATCAGTCCCCAGGCTCCCCTAAAATTTGTGATCTTTGGCTCCTGCTGTAAATTGATTCCGTGCTGTGCCTCCTGACATGTGAACTGGGTAAAATCCATTTTGAAGTCTTTTAAAACCTGGCATTAACCCTGTGGCATCCTCTTAAGTGCTGATGTTTTCTCATTATATTATTTACTGGGAAGAACTTGCCTTTAAAACTCTAGCAGCATTGCAAGCTAACTTGTTAAAATCTCAGTATTAAAGATAGACGCTACAGTGTGCTTTGAATTTCTCCTGAGACCTGATGTTGGGAAAAGTGAGTTCAATTAGTCATGAGTGAGGTGAGTGCCTCACTACTGTGTAAATTGCTTTGGGACCATTTGGCTCATGTCTACTCATGATCCTCCCCCCTCATAAATACAGATGTGTAAAGTAGTCAATATTTTGTTTAAGCTTATCTTGGACTGATTATCTGAAACCCTCATTTTTTATTTTTTTTTTGCTTCAGTGCCATATAATAAAAAGACTATTAAATTTTTCAGATTTTTCCCTCTGCTCTTTTATAGGGAAAGTAGTAATGTCTTTTGTACACATATGTGTGTCTCTTTACATCTATTCCGTATGACTTGGTTCACTGCCCACTGAAATGAAGTGGCCTTTGGGATTACAACATAGTAATGTTTTACTCAAGAGTTTGGGACAGGAAGTCAAAATGAATAACTATTTGAAAACTTTAGGGATTTTTAAGTAGCCAGAACTTAATTCCAAAGAGAGCATTGGTTTGGACAAAATAGCAAAAACAATAGGATTTCTTTAATGATAGAAATGAGTTGCAACCCTAATGTTACATCTTAAGAGAACAGTACTGGTACTGGAGTACCCTTGCACTGTAAAATCATGGTAAAAGGGATGGTGACTGGCAGATGCTACTTGCTTTTGTGCAAAGGACTAATTGTGAAAATGGCCTGTCAGTTCTTTAAGCACTTACTGGCTTCTGGTGCTGTTTTTAAAAGAAGAACTGAACTCATCCCTTCAAGTAAGCCATGCTTAAACCAACTGGACACTAACTAGAACAAGATTTTTAGAACTTGCCAAAGTTACGTCTTTTCTTCTCCTCCACGCTGCTGTTTATGTAGATGTCTGGCGTACTGTTTAGTTGGTAGCAGCTGATAAGGCATAATATTGCTTGTTGTTGTATACTAAAAGTGAGGTGAAACTATATTTCACATTTCCTTTGAGAAAAGGGCTGGTAATACAGGACTTGTCAAGATCCTTTCCTGTGTTTGATAGCTTTATCAGAGCCCCAGCTCGAAAGGTTAAATGTTTTGGATTACACAGAATGTACATTATATGGAGGGCTTACTATAAATCAACAAGGCAGGTATGTTAAACACAGAAAAATATCTACAGCTGTTCTCTTACTCATCCTGCTTGTTATTTAACTCCGTCTCTACCCAAAGGAATATTTTTAGTTGTACTGTCAACAGTTTCAAAACAAAGAAGCAACTACAACTGGCAAATGAGGAACCCAGCTGGTGCTATGTTTAGGCTCCCAATGAATATACTCTAATCCTGACACCTGCAAGCTATTTAATCAGGATTTACAATTGAACATGAAGGATGAGAGGTCCAGAGGGCTGTGTTCTTGGTGTTTTGATTGCAAATGATGGAGAAAAACTTTGTTATCGGATGTTGTAGTTATTTGAAGTTTGGTGCCCTCTAACCCATGGGGGACCAAGAATCATTTATCACTTCACAGCAAAAGCCAAAAAAAGCCACTATGGCTTACACACTAGCATTCTCCTTTAGCTTTTCCTGTATTCCAGTATAAACACGCCTTGATTTTACGAACAATGAAAAACAATTTCCAGCAGGCACATGTAAAAAAGAGGTTATAAAGCAAGTATGCATTATCAGTTCGGTGTCAAACTGAAAAGATCACTTCAGATTCCTCAGTGCCAATAACGTACATGATGATGAAATGTACCTTAAAGATGAGCAGAAAGAATGTGAAGGAAATCAAATAAAACAAGACATTTTTTTTAAGAAAAGACCCTTTTCCATAGCGTGATTCCTGAATCTCAAAGTAGTGTTGTCAGGGGCGAATGACTTCCTTCATAAGGGTCTTCATTGCTTCTCCTAAAACCCTGTTTCCCCAAACAAGTGACATAAGATGAAGAAATTTTAGATTTCACTATAGTGTCTCGTAACAAGCCCAGATGTTCCATTATATTGCTGTGCTTGTTTATTTTCTTTATTTACTGAAGGTTTCTAAGTACTTCTAGCTGAGTTCATGATAAATTAAACACATTTTGGCAGTTGCATTAGTGTGTGTACATGGGGTATGTATGTGGGGGGTAGTATGCTTTTCTCTTGCTGTGTTGTGCTGTCAACAACATAGTTATGAACAAGCAGGGCGTGGTGTAATTGACACCCTACAAAAAGTGGTTAATCAGCTGTCTGAAATTGTTAGGTAACAACACTGTTGCCTCTGGGTCTGATCAGATGATGTAATGCCTTTATTTTTTTGTTGGTTGAGGTTATTGTGTAACTCAATATCCTGCAGAGGGTTTGTATGGCTAGAGTCACAAAATAAGTCAGAATTTATTTCTAACTTGATTATGCTGTTTTATTTTGTTCTTAATTTAAAAGGGGGAAAGAAAAAGAATTTGTTACTTTTTCAAGGCAAATAACTAGTAGGAACAGCAATGAAGGGCACAAACCAGTCATCATAGGTTCTATAATCAGCTGGAGGCAGACTGGGGGCAGAGGGCTTTTCTCCAGAGCATCTTGTATTCTGGGCTGCTACAGGTTGTGCTGGCCAGGATGATCCTTGTGCTATATGACCCCTCTCCTGTGTTTCTCCAGCAGGCCTGTCCTGGGCTGCCCAGCAGGCAGTCTTTGGCCTTTAAAGTTTTACTACACAGAGGGATTTAATCTGGGTCTCTTCAAACTTCTAGTTATAACTGCAGAAACAAATATTTTGTCAGAATGACAGCACTGCCCCTTTTTAGATCAGATGCTGTCATCCCTTGGCATGTGGGTGGATAACATCACTTATGCAAGTAGTAATGATACAGAGTCGTCAGTGCTTGTTGAACTGTTGCATTGAAAAGAAATTAGAACTGCTGCCTGAATTCTTCCTCAGCTGATTTACCTATTCAGGCTTTGCCATTTCTTTAAACAAGAGACTGTGCTTTCTACGAATATTCTTCCTTCTCTCTCAACATCTTTCCTCTAGTCCAGGCATTCAGGTGTTGGTGGCGTTGATCGATTGTTTCTTGTGGTGAATGCACTGATTACAAGAAGTCCAGCTCTCCTGAGGACCTGCCAGTTTTGCAGACTTGCACGAGGTTCTTCTCTTGGGGAATTATCAGCTGTTGTCAATCTCATGCCAGCTCAGTTCTCTCTGGAGAATCTCCATTACAATCCCTCTGGTGTCCTTTGGTACCCATTACATCTTGACCTTCCCCTAGCTTGTCATATCCACTTCCTTTATTATGTACGTTGCATGTACTCATTGTGCTTTTCTGTTGATTCCACAATTTAATTGCTACCCCCAACTCAGATTAATACAATGCTGTCAAGTAACTTCTGCAAATAACTTTTTCATGTGGAGTTATACATGCCATTGTTTCTGTGGACAAAGGAAACAATGCTCAGTACTGTCTAGGGAACCATAATGTGAAGATACAATAAAGCCACACATTCTGTTCTGATTGCAGCTTTGCAGGGTGAACAGGTTACTGCCCAGGGGCTCTCTTCTGTTTCTTTTCCCACTCCCTAGAGATCTGCCATGATAACTTCATGCGTAATGCTCTCCAGACTATCTGAGAAAAAAATTATGCATATATTTTTTAAGTGTTTAAGCTAACCTAGTCATTTTAATTGAACTAGATTAGGAAGCAAGTAGTGGGACAGTGATCATGGATATGCTGGGAAGCAGCTGTGGCCAGAAGCCTCTTCACTTGAATGAGCTGCAGCCAGAACAAGACTGCTGACTTCTGTATCTCTTGGCACTGGAGTAACAGCACTCAGGTTGACTTTTTGCACCCTTGAACTCTCATCCTGTTCATCATGTCTGTGAGATCAGATATAAAACATCTTTCAAGGCCATTTGAGTAAAGTACTAGTGTTCTCAATCCTGAACTTGCATTTCTGCTCTTGCTTGCTGCTTTCAGAGAGGCAATGCAGTGTTACTGCCTAGAGTTCTGCTTCTTAAAGGGCTCCATGAGGAATGCCATTCATGGTAAGAAGGTGCAGAAATAGCCTTTTTAGAACACAAAAGTCACTTAAGGTATGTGGAAATAAATGAATGAAGAAATGAGTCAAAGAAGGGTGAATCAAATGGAAAGTGTGGTGAAATACCAGAACTGCAGCACACCTGACAGATAAGGAGCCTAAAAGACACACACTCTCTACCAAGAATTGAAAACTGTTATTTCAAATATTTGCCTTAGACACACCTATTTGGTAAAATAGCAAATTTCTTGAGTCATCTTTTTTTGTAGCTAAAAGGGATGTTTAGTCCTGCTGGCACTCTGCTGAAAAATATCGGAGGCAGTCAGGTATCGCCATCAAGGGATTGACCTACATGCTTGAAATCTTGTCTGTCCTTCCCAGCTCTATCATTTAATCCGGTAAAGGGTATTGCTTCATTCCAGGAGTGCTGCCTTGCTCACTGCAGTTAACAGCCACATTACTGGCACAGCTTGCGATGTATCTGCTTTTACAGGGTTGTAAGGTCTTCTCCAAGTATTCCAATAGATACTACACCTCAAAAAAAGTACTTTGGGAGTAACTTGCGTTTATTCTTTAGTAAACACATCAGAGAGGTGGCGATTGCTTACAAAGCAAAGCATTTATAAATTATTTGAATTTCCAGTGGTCTGCCATTAGGATGATGGAAGCCTTGGTACACATTGTTACCTTTGGGCTCAAATTTGAAGATGCAAGGATGTTACGCTGTTGATTTTGCAACACCTAGTAAGGAGGGGAAATCTTTGCTGTTTGACTTAGTAAATGTGCTACAGTACTGCATAATTTGATAAAATTTAATGAAGTCTTAGTAGCATGCTGAATTTATCAATTGTGTTCTCCACTGTAATAACTTAGCTGCTTTGGTATGTAGATATACTTTTCTCTATGTGAATAACATTTTGGAAAGTACTAATAGAGATGGTGAAGTGTGTTTCACACCACATCCCATTTAAAGGCATAACTTCTATTTTAATGTGGAGTTTCAGATTTAGCATTGTGGACAGACACATCAGTTGCTTAATCATCTTGACAAATAAACTGACAAGTCAGGAGTAAACCCCTTTCTGTTTAACTAGGTGTTGTTAATTGCTGTCTGTTTCAGCATATGAAAATGAACTTGGCTTTTTCTTTTGAACTCTGTCTTTAGAAGTTCAGGGTGAGGAAGTACAGTGTTTATACAAGAAAGCTGTGAATCTGTGTACCTCAGCTAGATTATCACTTTGCAACATTGACAGGTAGTTACCAAAACAAATGGCTTAGTAATGCATGAGCTGGGTTCTGCAGTTTCTTGTTAACAACCAGGCATGTCCAATGATAGAATCTGTTAGCATTGTGAAAGAGAAGCCTCTGTACTTCATTTTTTTTTTCTTTTAAAAATATGAAATATGGAGTAAGTTCAAATACATGGTACTTGTGGTATTGTAGTGTTGAACTGGATTACTTCAATAAAGGATTTGAGATGCTTTACTCACAAGTATTCCCATTGCCAAGTGTCTCTCTGGGTAGTCTATTCTGTTTTGTATGTATCTGAGGAAGGTTTTGGAAGATTAGGTCCAAATTACTGATGGGAAAAATAAGCTTAAGAAAATTATTTTTTTGTGGCACATGAAAAAATAGATCACAGAGTTGCCCCTAAACATAAAACTCCTGACAGACAAAGCTGTGAAGCTGGGGTAGTTCAAATGCTTGAAGTCTTATGAGGAGCATTTGTATGAAGGGTTTGTAATGTCTAAGTATTACTCAACATATAATTTATCTTGGCAATGACACAGCAATGCTCATGATTGTGAGTTGTACAGAGCCACAGTTGGCTTTCTCTACTTTCTAATCCTAACAGGAAGTGAGATATCAGTATGAGTTACTTTGGGAATAAAAATGTCTCAGGCAATATTAAAGCTGCATGTGGGTACCATGTGGTTTCATGTTTCAGAAGGTAAATTGCCTAAAGGAGCAGAAAGGATTGGCTTGTTTGGGTCTAGGATTAGTCTGTTCTGAAAGCTGACCCTCCCAAACCAGATGAAAATGGGTACCTCCTCACATAGACAGGACAAGGCAGCTGGATATGACGCTAGCCAAACTGTAATCTGTTGCCTTCACAAAGTACCATACCCTAATGGCATTGCTAAGGAAATTAAATAAACCCAGGCAGAACTTTGATTTTTAGCTAGTTAGGTACAACGTTATGGTCCATTCTACAGGCAAATAGATAAATACATCACATGGGATAATTATCTGCATAGCAAATGTAAATCTCAATGGTTTAAAGAAGTGCAAGTGTTTTAACTAGAGATTTTCCATCCTCAGACAACTGTACGTGTAATGTGTAACAGAATAGGTGTGTGCATGCACATTTCTCTCTCTTGCTCTTTCAGTGATCTGTATGTGGGTATTTTCTCTTCTGTAGAACAATACCAACAGACAAAAGCATTTTCCACATTTTATCCTCCCTGCTTTTCCTTTTTTTTCAAAACTGAAAAGAGAAAGGAAAGAGACAAATAGGAGTATAAAAAACAAATGTGAAAATGATTTTTAATACAAATTTTAAATGACTGATTAAAAGTAAATTAAAAACTATTTGCTTTGGCATAAAAATAATTTTGAAAATTTCAAAACCCTTTTGAAGTATTTTTTTTATGTTTTTCAATCCATTCTTAAACTGACTTTTATATGGGTCCTTTAAAACCTTTCCAAGTTCCAAGTAACCAGAATGAGTCAAGTTATTGTGTGTTCTCTTACCACTTCAGGTGGGATAACTCATGATTAGGCCTTTCAGCAATGATTATGGCTTTCTGTCCTTCAGTTCCTGAGTGACTATTTCAAAATATCTTGCAGGGTCCTGGCTTCTCAGAAAGTGTATAATGCACATTTCCTAAGAATCAGATTTATTTCAGTGGTCATGGTTGAAAACGTTGACTTGAAAATAGAAAAATGTTGATCAGAACATTAACTTCTCCTACGGGAGGAATTTCACTGATGTTAACTTCTCAGTATGTTTGAATTGCCTGAAAATAATCCATACATTCCACTTACAAGCCATGTAAATTGCAAAGGAAAACAATAATTTGATTTGCAGGCCTTTTTCCTCTCATGATATTTTTGATAAAAGGTTACTGTGGTTTAGCAGAACACTGGCAGATCCCAAGGCAACATGCTTTCCACAAGTACTGATGCCTCTAAAACCTGCTCATAGTACAAAGGTCCTGATACAGCCTCAGATAAATGGCATGAGATATTTTTGTGGACAGATAGATCTGTGTTGGATCATTCAGAGAATTCAAAAGAAAAACAAAAGTTTCATAAAAAGCACTTAGTGTATATATATGGATGGAATTCGTGCAGGTGCAGATATAAAAGTAAAATTCAAATAACAGGGTAGGTAAACACTGCTGTTTTGCCTGTAACAGGCTGGATTGCATATGCAGCTTCAATTTACATGGGTTTCTTTTTTCTTTAAAAAGTGCAATAGTAATAGATAACTTCTGCTACATGAGGGAGCTAGTATTTTGACAGGCAAATGAGGAAGAATCTTTAGATTACATCTCTACACTCCAGAAATTCATACTTAATTTTGTATGAATGTGAAATAATAAAGGGAAACAATTGAACATCAGTATGTTTCAGTGGTTAACTTGGTTTAAATGAATATTGTGCTACCAGAAAAAAAAACCCAGTACATTTGGTTCTAACTGCTTTTAATGTGTGATAGGATGATGTTGGATGATGATTTGTGTGTTTGTTCATACATTGCTTGACCACATTATGGACTGTTGGTATCGAGTCAATTTTGGGGATTTTCTTTATGACACTAGATGTAAAAAGCTGAAGAAAAATGTGGGCTAGTTTCCAAAATAGCTATTCCTGGACATACACTTTTTAAGCAACTATATTCAATTCAACATGTCCTGTTTTGGTATGTTGTTTCTCAAACTAGTAGTCTTCAGTTATTTGGATTCAGCAGATTTCTATGAGTTTGTGGAACACTTTTTTTAACCTTTGTAAAGGACTATTTATTACCTGAGCTTTTTAGGACATGGGGGAAAAAACAGGGCAAATAAGGTATTTGTTAATCATCTCAATAGCATGGGAATTTAAACAAATGTTACATATGCTTGCAAGCAAATGGTCAGCTTCTGATCCATGTGTTTAGTTAGTGAACTTCTGGTTCTCTAGTGATATTCTTTCATGTGCTTGCTGAGGACATGACTATGCCTGCGTTTCTTCTAAAGATGTTAACTTAAAAGCAGCATGACACTGAAGAGTAGTTGTCAACCCTGACATTGCAACTATTCTTCATTATTCGAATGACATTAAAAAGATCACTTCTTTCATGAGAAGAAATGAAAGTGTTAGACCATATGGATCTGCATCACAAACTTCATGGCCTTGTTCCCATGGTACCTGAATTTGAGAGAAAGTGCTGCTCAGCTGCATTCCTAGCTTTTAAAGAGAACAATTTGTGCATCTGGTTTTGCATCCTCTTATGAAACAAACACCAGTCGGGGTGTGTGTTGAATCAGGGGAGGCAACTTGGTTTTCCTTTGTTGCTTTACTTATAATCCAATTAGAGTGTGCACTGCCATATCCCAGTGCATCAGGGAAGGCCTGGAGAGTTGGATTCTGAAACACCCTGTGTCATTACTGTGAGGAATACTCCTGCCAGCAGGAGAGCTTTCACAATGTAGTGGTCTGCAGCAGCTTCTGTAATTTGTTTTCTGGTGTGTCCTCCCCTGTTGTTGCAGTCTTGACCCAACAAGATACAATCTGTCATAGCCAATAGCATGAACTGAAGCTCCATGAAAATTTTGGCTGAGCCTGAGAAACCCTGCATAATGCTCTGAGCCTCCACCTAGCATCAAGCTGATGCTCTGTCTCCTCATGGTTTTACTGCTTTTGTGCCAGGCTAGTTTGATGAGAGCCAGTCTTGGCAAGTTACTATGGCCTGCAGTCATGCATTACTACTGCAGGCAGGGTGATCCTGAAATCCAGCAGTGGCTATATGAATACCTATGTGCTCTTTGACCTCAAACAGTACGTGGCTAATAAATGACATGACAAAACTGTTTCAGATTCACGTGAGTAGCAGGGTAGAGACTTTTAAGACAGAGAAAAACATTTTTTTTTCAGGTTTTATGTTAAAAATGCTTGAAAAATGCTGGAAGTGCTTATGCTGAAGAACGTGAAATTCTGCAAATCCCTATTCATAAGGCTGTTAAGTTCCCTGATCTTTCAAAAATTCTTTAGGAGTCGGTTACCAGAACTGTAACTGTGGTAAAGACTGGAAATCAGGGCCATATCTATCACCAAAATGATAAATGAAACTAGAAATTGTTATTCCTGAATGATATTTTGAATCATTCTGAATATTGGATTTCCCATTCCTTTCTGAAGAGCCTTTAGGATAGGGTAGGAGTCAAATGTATACAGTACTTTAAAAAGGACTCTTGAAAACCTACATGTACTAAAGAATGACAAGTTGAACCTTATTTCTCCTTGTATGTTTGTATGTTTTTTGGTAAATAGTCTAGATGTGATACTATTAGTACCAACTCTATAGGATAGATGAAGAACAGCGAACTAATAGGATAATATTTCCTACTGTGTTGTATAGAACTTCTCTCATAGGCTTTTTTTCCTGGTATTTATCCCACTAAAAGTAAATAACATACCTGGGGGGCGATGCTGAGATGACATGTCCATGCGTTGCTGGCTACACCAAGCACAGCTGTTGGTGTTTGCAGACAACTTGGCCCCACGCCTCTATTCTGCATGTAGTCTGGAGGTGATGAGAAACTGCTGAGATCCCTGCTGAGGAATAGAAGAAAGAGGTATCTTCTCCTTCACAGCTTTTATCTAAAAACAAGTTAATCAATATGCTAAACACTGATAGTAAAATACACTCACTTAGACTGATGCTCTGAAGAGGTCTGGAAGGCACCATTTGTCCACAGCAAAGCTTTGTCAAGGGAAAAATCATCTGTGGAAAGGATGGAAGGAGTAAGAAGCTGAAAATATCTTTGTATCTTTGCTGTAGGGGTAGGAGATACAAAGTAGTGATGTCTGCAGAAAAGCGCATCCCTACTGGCACTTTCAAATGTCTCTACCACAGTTCAGGAAAGCAAGCTGACAAGAATGGCTAGAGAAATTATTCTTCATTTTTGGACTGAAGTGGTGATTGGAATTACTGGTTCTGGAACACAATAAAATGAATCTATGACTCCTACAGAGTTATTTTTTACTTAATCACTTCTTGCTCTGAATGGCTTGGTAAACCTACATGTTTATGCTCTCATTTGGGGTAAAAGTGGTACAGAATACTTTGCCAGAACTCCGTTTCCCACAAGTTACAGTGTTGGGCTGAAAAGGATGAAGCGGTAGAATAGTAAAGGTGGTGTTTTTCTGGCATGGATAATTTCCATCATTACAGACCAGTTCTTTCTTTCTTCATCATAATCTGTTATCTTCATAAGAATAAATTAATGCATATTTCTACCATAATCTGTGTATCTAATTAACAGATAGCTGGCCTGTTCTCAAACTTGTCCATTTAAGCTGCACATGTAATACTTTCTGAGGTGTGATGATCCTTTTTTGTTTTCACTTTTGTTCCTGATGGCTGTTACCAATCCATTTTCTTTTAATTCTTATTGAGCACTGAGTTCAAAAACAGTAACACTTTTTCAGCTCTTCATAGTTATTTTTTATTTTGTTTACTCTGAATTCTGTGCCATCAGTTGTCTGTGCCTTCTTACCATTCTCTTCATTTTCTGCATGATTTGGAATAGGTTGAACAGTACTTGTTCCAGCTGTTTAGGACCAACTTCTGCTGCAACTTGTGGTGCAAAATGGCTGTTTAGTCTCTACTTTTTCCTTTCTCTCTCTTAAAGGAAGGATTTTTTTTATTTTTATGTGACAGCTGAGAGTCCTGATGAGTCTTTTCTAGTGTCTTGTGAAAAGTTCTTGGTTTAATTTCTGTTTACAAGAGCCAGCTTGTTCTTCCTTCTCTCGCTTTGTTCTTTCTCTCGTATGGTGCATGCCATTCAGTTTTCTCTTCCAGTGTTGAGTCACTTGCTCAGTGTGGATGAAAGGGTTGCTAGTCTATAGCTTTCAGATTTATTCTCTACCTTTTTCAAAAGCTGACCAGTAATACTACTTTAATCCTTGATAACACGTCTATTATGCCTCCTCTTCTGAAGAGAATCTATGGCAAAGGTGACTTTCAGGAGAGGTGAACAAGGAAAGGATGGGGATATTTAAATGTGAAGCAGTGTGTCTGATCCTACGGAAAGCTGATCTCTGGGGATCCCCGTGAGTGTGGGATCCAGTGTGTTCAGTTGAGTGCCATATACTTACAGCTAACGTAAATGTATTAGTGATGGTGGTACCTCTTGAGGAGACTGTAGTCTAATGAGCTACCACGTATGTTAGTTTGAGACTGTTTATTCGTCTAAGCCCATCTGTATTATTTATGTCTATGTAATGTGTACCATCTGTATTATATACATTTGTATCGTCAAATGAGGATATCTGAATGGGAGTAATTAGAAGTTAAGTGACCATCAGAAGTTCATACTTTAGGTCCCCTTAAGTGGGGCAAGAAACTGCCGTTGCTTTTTGCTTTTGCTTCTGAGGTAACCCTTGAGATTATGAATTGAGTAGAAACTTGATTTGCAGGACAAAGCTCTCCAGCCATCCTTTTTCATGTGCCAGCATTACAGGGCTTGTTTCCCCATAGAAACTTAAATTGTGGCCTGATGCTTTTTTTTTAAGGTAGGAAGCAGATTTATTTGTCTTGCTAGCTCCGTTTCCCTCCATGCCTCCCCCCACAGTGAGCTGCCTCCTGTTAGTCCTGCGTGCATTTGTAATGGACATGGTAAGCAAAAGCTGATGTTACTGTCTCATGTAGGTGCCCATCATTTACTCGTTCTTCCTCAGAAGAGAGGTTCCTTCTGCAAGTTCCTGAGACTCATTCCTTAGTAACAAATTCCAGTTTTCTACACAGCAGAGGCACCGAAGAGATGATGAGATCTGAGAAAAACCACTCTGCATGTATTCCTGTTCTGTAAATCAGTTTCAGGCTTCATCAGGAGATTTTTAGCATGGGCTCAGTGCTTCATAGCTTCAGGAGGAAATATGGGTATAAACCCTAGAAGTTTCATTTATATAGGAAGTTATTTAAATATTGAAGTCTGTAGTGTCGTGCAGGTGCTCCTGTGCATTAATTTAAGATCTTCTAAGCAATTAAAAATTACAAAATCAAGTGTCTATAAACTTGAGGATTGTTTTAAGAACCAAACAAAACCAACACTGAAACATCGTCCTGATTAGAAATTTCAGCCGTTAGGATATGAAATGGAAGTCAGTGGTTGCCAATACTCCCTCTCTCTGAAGATGCATCAGTGGTTTTGTGGGTTCATGCTCTACATATTATCTATTGCATTGCTTAAAAAACACCTTGTTTTGAGCTCTTGACTTGCAGCAGTGTGACAGCAGACTGTGTTTTCACTTGCATGTTTGTGTTTCAAGTAAAATGGAATATGGAAGCAGTCAGGTTGTTCAGTACTCTTGTGTCACAGTGTCAACATGGAAGAGGTATGTCCCTCCCCAGCTGTTGTATCACAAAAACTGCATCTGGCTAGCCTGCTATGTATTTTAAAAACTTTTGAGTTCCCACCTATGAGGTGCATGGCTCATTCTTCCTTCACAGCTCACTGGAACACCCACTGTGTTAATACATTTTCTTGGCCAGGGCATTCACACACTCTGATCTGGACAGGCCCAGATGCTAACTGGATGAGTCACCACATCAACTGATCCTACTCTGGCCTGTGCCGCTGCTAAGGAGTAAGGGTGGAATAAAAGAATGCACAGCATAAAAACACACAATCACCGACTGTTACATGGAAAGGGAAGACTTTAAGAAAGGGTTAAGACCTTAACCAGTAGTATTAGGAAAGTATCATGGAGATTTGTTAAATGGTTGAGTAGTCTCTCTAGAGACTTGGTGGATGATCTATTTGATCCATGTCTTAGGTGGTTAAAACTAAGATTGCCCAACAGCTCTTTGCTACTGGAGGTAAATGTGCAATGGCAGGCAGACTGTGACCAAATAGGTCTTGTTTCTTTTTGTTCCTTGACCACCAGATTTTAAAAGAAACAGTGTTTGTAAAGGTTTGAGTAGAAGTTAGGCTTTTCCTCCTCATCATAAACCTCCAGGTCTTTGTTTATTACCTCCCTCTATTGAATAAGATTCTTGCATGCAGACAGATGAAAACTAGTTCAGAACTCACTGAAGATCTGAAAGCATATTACTTGGCTGGACACTTTAAAAAAGTTCTTCTGTGATAAAATGACTATACAGTGCTTATCAGAGAATAGAGGAATGCAGCTGAGGGGGTTTAGTTTGCCCTATTACTATGGATATGCCATCTGTATCACATAGAACCACTTTAGTGGTGAAATACTTGCTCTTAGCAAGGAAAGAATACTGAGAAACCCTGATTATAAGACCACCACAATCTAATCTGTCTCCTTTCCCTAAGTTTGTGGTTAAAATCTGTTGGCATATGGCCCACAACATATTGCCTCTCTTACAGCAGAGCAAAAGTATGCAGAAGTATTTCCTCTAACAATCAAAACTTCAGTGCAAAAGTAGTGACCCAAATTAACTGTTTGGAAGAAAAAGGTTAAAGGTGTTTTAAAAAAGCATTCCTGACCAAACTGAAATAAATCAGCAAATTTCACCCACACATCCTCCAAACCTGCAATCAGCAATAATTTCATAGAAATAAAACAAATGGATTGCCACATTCCTTCATGTCTATTACACTTCTGTCTTCATTGCAGAAATTACTCAGAAATGAAAAGTTGGAAGGAAACTTGGCTGTCGGTAATAGCTTTATCACTTGTGCTACAGCAAATGTACTCTTGACAGAAATTTCTAGGATGCACAGTTTCTGGTTCTAATAAGTGTTCCCAAACCTTCATATGAAAGTTCTAATGCTGTTTATGTATGTAATAGTAATTAGTTAGGTCTCTGGATAAGAAAAGTGTAGTAAAGCTATTGTTCAGTTACACCTAACAAATTCTAGACCCCATCCAAGAAAGGATTGTGTTGTTTAGTAGAAGCACCTTAGCATGCATGGAAACTGTATTTTATATAAGGTTAAGGTGCTCTCTGGAACTGGGGCTTACCTTTAAAATAGATTTTTTTAGATGCTCTATTTAGATGAAAAGATCAGTAAAATGGATCTGTTATGAAATTCAGTCTTTAGCTACAAAACAAGCGAGAAATGGAAAAAACTGCCACCACATTTAGTGCATAGTGTTGTAAGACATGAAATGGGTGATAAGTGGAGGGTATTTGGAATTACAGCACTATTAGAAAGGTATGGCAACTCTCACTTTTATTTATTTCAATTTATAGGAAAGGGCTGAAGTCAGCAATTTCTAATTAAAGCTACGAAGAAACGGGTAGTTTTCCTTCAACAGTATTAGATAGGAAGGGAAAAGAACAACTTGAGACTTCTCCAGAAGTAGGGCTGTGGAGTAGAAGTCAGTTTGATATGCTAGGTTTTGTGTTTTAATAAAAGATGGATGTGAATGAGAGATTATTTGGGAAGTGTTTTGCAAGAGATTTTGTTGTACTTTTTACCTTTTTGCTAGGGAGGATATCTTTGGCTCTGAGGAAAGTGGATTTGAAGATCTCTAACCTGAGGTAATGGCTTGCCAGTTTTGACAGTGGACAGTAGGAGAGGTAGTTGGTGTTGCGTGTGGTAAAAATGGGAGAAATGAGGAGCTGAGACTGTCTAACAGGAGAGGTGGCATTTATTAGGAAGAAACTAAGTAGTGAACAATCAATTCTATCATAATAAAAGGGAGAGTTCCTGAAGAAGGTCCAGTTACAGGGAATGCTGGTATAGGAGGTACTGAGAGAGAGAAATAGGAGGAGCTTGGAAGGCATTGCTGAAGAGCTTATTGTGTTCTGAGAATGGGAGAGCACAGGACAGAGCCCCCACCCTAGCAGGACTCTTCAAGAAACCTCTTTATTTTCCTTAACACTGTGATATGAAATATTAAGTGTTGCAGAGCAAACTATTGAATGGAACACACCAATGTTTTTATTTTCAAAGCAAATAAAAAAATTCATTAATTTGGGAGAGATGCTGCAATTAATTCTTATTCTCATAAAATGTTTCATTATGCTGCTTGAAAACAGACAATGCCAATGTAAATATACTAGAAATGCGACATTTAATCTTGACGTCTGTCCCACTTAGAGAGCTTTGTGCTTCATGCCAGTGCTACCTTCCTTTTAAATAATTCATCTGAGCAGCAAATTATTAGCATTGTGCTTGGCTATTAGCACAGAAATAATGGCTGAAAACTGATAGGATAATGTGGTGATTCTCAATAGAAACAATACCAAAGAAAAATTAGTTACAAGGTGCTGATTCTGTGATACTTGTGCCAGGCTGTGTGTGGCACCCAGACTTGCCACACTCTGTCCCCTTTTCCCCCACTTCTGCTGATACTGTGCATCCCCCTTCCTACCAAAGGCTTCAGATGGGATAAGGTGCTGCTCACAAGGACAGCTGACAGCAGGAAGGGAGAGTGATAATCTGCAGTTCATGCCACACAAAAGAGCATGAGGGAAGGCAAGGTGAGCAGGCCAACATCTTTGGGGGCACTACTGGGGAGGTCCAGTCTTTTAGTAAGGCAAGACTGGCTGGGAGAAGAGGCATTTCTGTCAGAATAGAAACTCTGCTCTGTGACGCCCACTGACATTTCTCTGTATGGTTTAATAGCATTGAGATTCTTAGTAACATCACGATCCTTTCTTCTATGAAAATCATAGATGCATCAAATGGTACAAGCATCAAATGGCATAATAGGGTCCATACGAAAACATTAACTTCTTCCTTAAATTGAAACCCTATGTATACTTGCAGTAAGGAGAGTATTTGATTATTAATGATTTGACTATTTTAGTGCCTGGGTTCTCCTGAGAGAAACTTAAATCTCAATTACATTTCAGTTTGATATTAAGTAATTACCTGTGAGAAAAGGTTATTATTTCAGAAGTTGCTCTAAGAAATCCTTAGAATCGATGCTAATTCTCTTTTGACCAAACATATCCCTGGTGTAAATTGATTAAATAAAGATATACTGACAAATATTGCCATGTATGTCAGCCATACTACAATATTGAGGAATGTGGTAATGTTGTGTCATTTGACACTATAACCTTTACTCAGTAGTAACTGCACATGGCACAATGGATATCTGCTCTTACACACCATGACTAAGACCATTTTAATTGTTTCCTTAGATTCTTCTACGTATTAAAACTTAACAGTAAATTTAGGGTGGTTTCCCCCACACTCCCTCATCTCCTAGCCACGTACAATCCAGAACACAGAGCTTAAAACTCCAGCTGTTTATGTTCTGCAAAATGCACATCAGTCAGAAGAGAACAGGGATTTTGCATTTCCATTTTACAAATGTACCGTTTTATAGGCAGGAACAGCAGCTGTAACTGAAAAAAGCCTGCGTGAAAGATAAATGATAAGGAGAGGGATAGGTGGCAACACTAAAGAGCCAGAGATGGAACAATTGGAGGAAGCACATACATCCGAACAGCATCCCTTTAGGTATTCTCCACTTTCACCATGGTCTTTTTCTTAGTGTCTTCCATACATTTCCCCAAGATCTCACTGGGTATTGTTGACATGGAGCCAGCTAAGTGTTAAAAACAATCCCTTACCCCCAAACAATAAAAGCAAAATTCACAACAGGTGCAATGACACAAAGGCATCATCCTCAATAGAAGGCAGTAGACAGTACCTGAAGCTTTGGCCATAAAGTATAAACATAACCAAAATCATTCTGGAATACAGATGTGAAATGAGGCAATACTCAAGCTCATAAAATTCCTGCAAGATTCATATCCTCTAGGTATTTTTTATCTCTCTGGATAGAAAGAACAGAGTCAGTGTGTATGTGCTCTGCTTTTAGTGCTTATTTTAGGCAGTCAGTCAATGTCAATGCAGAACAAGGGTAAGAAGTGCTGTAATTTTCTTTTGGCATCAACATACAGGTTGAGTTGTATTATCATTGTTCTGTCAGTTTCCCTCATATTGTATATGTTCACATTCATGCTGAGCTGAAACTCAGCCTCAAAAAATTAGTGGAATAGAAGAATTTTTCCTACTGCTGAGATCCTGTTGAGAGTAGAAAAATAGTTCTACACTGTTTGGTTGTTGCTTTAGTTTAGGAGAAAAAAATGATTTGGAAGGTATTTGTGATAAAGGTTTTAAATAAATATCTTGCATTGCAACAGAGGTGATACCTAGCCATGATGGAAAAAAAATACAGAAAATATGCTGTTTTGTTATATGTATGATTATAACATGAAAAATAAGTCTGTCTTCTTTCACTAATCCCAACTCTTATTCCCAACATTCTTGAACTGTCTTATGTTTTGCACAGTAACAAGTAATTGTTCCAAGTTAAACCAAACCTGTATTGGAGTTCTTTGTATCTCTATTAAGCCACAGACAACTTTTATCCAGAGACTTTAATGTACTTCTGCCTTCTGTGGCTGCCTTATAGGTGAAAATACTAGAACATGACTAGAGTTATTAGCTGTAGTCTTTCACATGGTTAGGACCTAGGTACTTATGCTACTGGAAACTGATTTTCTGGGCTAGAATTTCAGTAACTTTTCAAGTGTTGTAGTCAGCTCTAGTTAATGGAATCATTTGAGATTTGGCCATCCTTTACGTTTATGATGCAGCAGTGGTGCTTACGTTCTTGCAGCTCAGTGTGTTGGTGTTGCTGGCTCACTCTTGCAACAAATTTGTGTGCTGTTACACATGAGTAAATTGAGTCTTGAGTATCCCTTTTCTTCAGTGGTGTGTGACTTACCACATCCTGACTATATCAACTACGCTACCTACAAAGATACATGCAGAAAACATCTTTGCCTTTCTCAGAGACTGATTCTTCAGGGAGGATGAATTTCTTGATGCTTAGAATAAGTGGGAGTCTTCCATCAACCAGTCATTTCCTCTTCTCCCTTCCTTCATAATACTTCTTTCTGCCCAGTTCTGCCCATCCACAGATCTCAAAACAGAGCAGTTTTTGCCTTTTCCCAGTTGTTTGTTCCTTCTTGGATTGTCTCACTTTTTGGGGATTCCAAACTACTTTCTTATCTGTCCTTTCTCTTAGTATGAAAGAGAAGGAACAGCTAAGTCACTACAGTTGTCAGTTTTGTCCCATCATCGGCTTTGGAAGAACCCCCAAACTGTTCACATTGGCATAGACCTTCCTCTTGTGAGGCTGACTTCTGCTGGTGGTAAGAAAAGTTTGAAACTATAGGTATATTTCATGACCAGGACTTTTAGACTATGATGTTCAGTCTTCTCTTTCAATATAAGTTGACTTCTTAAGAAAATGCGTAAAAATTTTGATTCCATGTAATGTGCTTTGTGCTCATGGTAAAGCTAACTACAGTGGAAAACGTGAAAATGGTGGTCTTTGAAACTTCAAGATATAAAAAGACTTTTTCCACCTGTCCTTTGCATGAGAGGTAATGCCAGGATTTTGCCCCCTTTGCAGAAGTATTTTGTCCTTTGTCCAAACTCTTAGGGGAATTATTTCTATTTAAGTTTATCATCAGCCTATTTCATGCAACAGGCTATTTCAAAGATACACAGTATTCATCATTATCACTTCTGATGTTATTGTGCAATGTTGCTGATAACTGTACTTCTGCCCCAGATGGTTTCCTTCATCTGTGAACAGGATGAATCTTAATGTATGGCCCAAGTCTGGGAAGTTTTAAAGCAGCTAACTGTAGACCAGTAGCTGGTATTCCTGTTAGCTAATTTAAAGCTAACTCAGATGTGGCCACAGCGCACTGCAGCCATTGTAGGTTATCTTGCAGCCATCAAGCTAGTAGATCCTATCAGTGTCAAAACAATTATGCAACTGGAGTCTAGAAGAACACTGCTGCCCTGTGATTGTCCCCCAAAGTACTTGTTTGGAGGTTGCTTAACGAGGTATCATGTTGTCTCACTGTTAATTTTTTCAGCATACCATCATAAAGCTTCTCATTCATACAGGGAATTGACACCACAATTTAGGTATGTTGTATCTCTGATCCAGACGTATCATAGCCGTAACATTTTCCTTACATAGCAGTATTCTTAGACTACATACGTGGGCTGCTATCAGGATAACCACCTTGTATGGTTAAAGAGAAGATAAAGAATGACTGTTGCTAAATAAAGAAGAGTGGAAGAAATGGGACCAACAATAGAGCCGATATAGAAATTGTTACCATAGCAATCTCATCAGATGAGCTAGAGAATGTTTAATTGCCAAGCCCATCATGGTATGGTTTATAACTTGATTACTCAACTCACAGAGGGGAAGCAGTCATGGGGCATGCCTCAGAAATCTTATTCTCATCTGGGCTCCAAATGTGAGCAGCCAGATTCAGCTTGATATGATTAGGAATAGCAGAGATGTTTTTGTCTAGACTGCAAGCTCTCGGGGATAGGAACCAGGCTCTTTATTATTTGTCTATAAGGCACCTATTTTGGATGATTTTCATGAACATCTAGTATAAATAATGACTTGGAGATAATGATAGTGAACCCAACACAAACCTGTGCATTGGTGATGCAGTTTATTGAGAGTGTTTGGCAAGCCAAGATCACTCTACTGGCATTACCATGCTAATTTACTGCGTGATGTTTTCTTCCCTGTTTCTGACAACCCATAGTCTTGCACCATTCAGATCCACTCAGACTGCAGCTATGGGGCTCATTTCTTATCCTCCAGGTAAGCCAGGACATCCCTCAAGTGGTTCCTATTTTCTGTCGAGCTCAGATTTCATTTTCACGGTCTCTCACAGCCTAGTCTTTCTGTATTCAGAAGACAAATTCTGTCTCTAGTATCTAGATCCCTAATAACATAATCTGTTGAATATACTCCGATGTTGCCTCCTACACTTGGCAGGCACTCCACAAGCATCCACAACACTCTCATTCCTTCCCTTCTATACCTTCTCTAATACTTTCCCTTGCTTTTATGTCTACAGAAAACATGTTAGCAAGTAGCCCATAGGGGTACTGTCGAGGTGATTATTATATTCTTGGTTTCCAAGTGCATCTTGTCTCTCCAAATCCAACTAGCTGTCTTCCAGTGTACGTACTTTTGGGGCACGGGTTATCCTTGTTTAGACTGGTATAGGTTGGTTCCACAGCTAGCACAGATAGGGCCTCACTGGGGCTTGTATTCTGGGAGTATGTGTTACATAATGTCAGAGAAGTACAAGTAGTGTTCAGCCTTTATGTAAAATTTCAGAAAGAGTCTGCTTTACATGACAGTGAAGACTTGTTAGATTTATTTAGATGCGGTCTGAAAAGTTAATAGGAATCAGGCTGGTTGGCCCTGCTTGCTGACAAAGTCAAATCAATCTTCCCTAATCTACTACAATAGAACAGTAAAGAAGAGCGTAATTCCCAAGTGTCAGTCAGGTAATTAATATACCATCAAAACATGGTAGTAGTGATTATTTATGTGGTGGCATGAGGCAGAAACAATCTCTGCAGCTGATACACATTACACACATCTCACAAAGTATGAAGTACTACATCCTCCAGGATTTCTGTACCTGAGCATGCTCAGTTGCTCACAGCTTTCCGTCAGTTACCTGGTCTCTTTGGATTTTTGTAGTTTCAATTTAAAAAAATCCCTGTTTGTTTTGCTTGCTAGATTTTCTAAAATCCCAACAATCAAGGTGGACCACCAAAACTGAAACAGTTTTTTACACTTCTCCACCACTTTTTTTACAACACTCTTGTATCTTCTGGACTCTTCTTTTGTTAATGTCAGTGAGTGCAAAATTCACTGTAGCACTGGGAGCAAGTCCCACCTGTGCTAAGAGCACATCTGCTCCATACCGGTTTACTGCTTTCACCACCTGCATCCATGTTACAGAGGAACATCTGGATACTATTACAATTATAAAAGGTGCAGGTTTTATTCTCAGTGCAGGATTGGACTCTGATTTCACAACCTTCCTCGAAGAGTGAAGCCTCAAGTAAATACATCCTGTCCCATTTATAATCAACATACACTTAACATCAATAAAACATAATGGATCTTTATGTTAATTATATCTTCATCATCATCAAGCATAATTGAGGTAGTATTAATAATCACTGTTGCTAAAGAGTAAAGGCTACAAATTCAGCCCTCATCATCTGGGAGAGAATTGTGCTCTTTATGTCCTTTTCTTTTTTCAAGTAGCAAATTGGTTGTGGATTTCTTTATCTCACAGGGAGAGGAGAGATGGAAGGCAGAAGGGTGACTGGTTCTTGCTGACTAGAGTTCTGTCACACGGAACAGAAGCAGACACTACTTGTAATCCTTCAGATTTGTGTATAGAATCTATTCCTATTTTTCCCATCCAACAAACAGTAGGAAAATGTCCACTATCCTTGATTTGCATATGAGACTGAGTGCTTGCATGTGTAGTGAGATACAAATCCATTCCACAACCATGGCCAGATAAGGGAACAGACTGCAAGATGAATATGTGAAAGAGGGCAGGGAATGGAAAATGAAAAAGCCAAAAGTTATTTAACAAATTCCAACTGGGAAGGAGTATGAAGCTGTACCTGCTACATGTGCTTTCTGCCTCTTTATGGCAGTATTTTAGAAATGTGAGAGACTGTTACTTTGCCAGAATGGACAAGGAAGCATAAATGTAACCACAATGTAAAATCCTTCAGGCATTTTAGCTCATTTACAAATGTGTTCACACCATTTTATCAGTCAGGCATTGCTAAACAGGTGTGACCATTTCCTCCTGACATGCTTTCCCTGTTTCCTCCTCATATGAGGAAACTCAGACATTTTACTTCTGGCTATGGTTTTTTAAATACATAGAAGAGACACAAACAGTTGAGTAATGGATTAGTAAAACCAGCATATTATATGCAGGCAGAAGCAAATATTTATATTTCTTCTGGAAAGACTGTATTTCCAAAATAATTTGTCACAGCACCAGAAGATCAAATCAGCAATAACCTATTTGTGATACTGTGTCACTACAGAGAGAGAACAATCTTTGGAAATAACATTTCTGGGTGTAAGGGTCAAATCCTGGGCTTCCAGAGATGTCTGTACTCAGGCTTGAAAGATACATTACAGTCTGGCACTGGTTTCCTTTTGATCCTCCATAATTCTTAATTAAGGGTTTTTGTTATATGGAAGATAATGATAGTGCATATATTCTGCTTTCAAACACATTCACCTTTCTGAACTGTTTCAGCTGTCACCCTCCTTCCAGGGTTTTATGTACATCGTCCAGAGAGCTGTCTTCCCTTCCTCTTCTGTATGTAAAGATAATGCTCTCTGCTAAGGTATGTACCTTTATACTGTCTAGGCCTCTGTCTTTTCCACTGGTTTCTGTCTCTCGGACACCTTACCTTTACTTTTATTCCAAGACATGGACTATGTTTTATGGAATGTGAAGAGAATTCTCTAATTGAAAGACTATTTTTTCAGTTGCATCAGTGAAGTCTACATCAGTTATATATAATAAAAGATGCTACCCTTACCAACGAACTGTGCCTTAGATTGTCATGGCTTTGGTGACACTTTTTTCATCTTAATCAGGTTCAACTGTAAATATGTTCAAAGCCTTCAGTAAATGTCTTTTGGCTAATTTCTTCAGCTAAAAAGGCAAAGCAACTTCCTCAACATGACTCCATACCATCTGCTTCCCTTCTCTTTTCAGGTGTTCTGATTACTTCCACTACCTAGAAATTTGGCCTTCTGTTTAAACTCTGAATGGATTCCTCCTGTCAGCATCTATCATACCTCTGCCACACCAAACATATATGTCAGTTCAGATTTGCTTTAGCCAAAATCCTGTCTGTGACTGATTTCATCTTCCCACCTTTCCTAATGCAGTTTCTATGTAGCTTTGCATGCTTCCCCTCCTTCAAATTCTAGCTTGTCCAGAGCAGCACTGTCTAGATTCTCTCATATGCAAGAGAGCATAACCGCGTCACCCACATCCTCAAACAACACAAATGGTTCCCCACTCAACTCACCAGCTGCTTCAAAAAAAGCATTGCTTGATTTTAAAATTGTCTTGGGATCATTCCAGCCCTCTGCATGGACATCCTTTTCTCCCTTCTTTCCTCTGTTCTGCTAATAGAGGCCTGTTATCTACTCTTATACTCTTCCATATTTGTCTTTTCTTCATTTCATTTCTCTAGATCATGGATTTCCACCTATTTTCAAAAAGTCTTTCAGCACTGATGCAAATAAAGTGATATCAGTTCGCACCATTTTCTTTCCATCTTTTTCTCAGATTTTCTCTTGTGGTTTTAAATTTCTGAAGGCTCAGTATTTTCACAGTAACACCTATTGTTGTGAAGTACCATCTGGGATATGACTCTAATGAAAAAGGAGATACAAAATAACTTGGGTTTGGAGATATGCTGGTGAGAAACATTTGCTTAACCATATGGAAATTGCATTTCTCTAGAGTGCAGACCTAAAGCTGAAACAGTAGGGATGTCAAGGCAACTCCCCAGCAAATTCTTAAGAACTTGCACAATATCTCTTAAAAAGTCTGTCACTTTTCCTTTTTTAATGGAGGAGTTCATTAGCAAGTTAATTAGAAATGGCACTTTAAACATCCTCTGCTGTAGCTTCACTATGCTCCCATTTAAGTCCTTAGTAAACTATATACCTTTGAGAGCTATTATGGCAGTGTTGATGTTTTTGATATGTCCACCCTAGAAATCTAAGTAATCATATTCTAAATCATTGCTATTCATTGAGTATGAGATGGAGGGTGTAAATGGTGTGCAAAAATGTTGCTGTTTCAGATCAATTGTGAAATCCTAATCAGAGAAAGTTTGAATGAATTAAAAAAAAAAAAAAAAGCTCTTTATTGGTAGGATGTAAGAACTGAGTCACAATTCGCTTGGGTAGATTTTTGGGGTAAGAAGGGATGTGGGTTTTGTTTGTAAACAGAATTTAATTTAACCCACTGGAGGTAGAATTATGCAATTAAACTTTTAAAAAAGCTTCTGGCACAAGGATATTGCAGCACTGTAAAAAAGAGAAAGGACATTTCACACCCAGAAGTTATCCATATGGCCACTGACCACATGTTTGGTAGAGATGTGAACAATATGTCATTGGTATTTACAATTCCAGGTAGTTTTCTTGTATGCCATAAAAAGTAAATACTTGAGCAACAGTCTTTGCTGTGTAGATCTTTAATGGGTGTGGGAAATTCTCTTTATTTAGCCAGGAATGCCCATCATTTGCTGTCTTGGGAGATGTGTTGGCAACAGATGGGATCTCAAGAGCATTGTTTCACTCTTATTCTGATTGTTAAAATGCAGTTCATTTCATTCCTTTTTCTTTTTTTTTCCCTTTCCTGCAGTGGTGAGAGGGACTGTGGAAAATAGGGGGGAAAGTAAAGAAAGCTAAAGAGAAAAAGAGAAAAGAAAATGAAATTTCAAAGAAACAATAGGATGAGAATCCCGAGAGAAGTGCTGAAAAGTGGGAGAATTGAGAGCATTAAGTTTGGGTGGAGAATTCTGGCAAATACCCAGCATTTACAGGGTGCTGTAATGGCAAAAAGGGAAGAAATAAGAAAAACATACTGCTCTGAGTTCTGTAGTGGTTTTTCTGCCTTTTTCTTCTACTTTACCTAACGTGCTAGGGATCGGTAGACATGGGGTAGTGGAAAACATACTGTGGGACTGTGTTAATGGAACTACTAAATGCAGTAGTGCAAGACATGGCACTGCCAGAAAGTGACAGATGACTTGGTCTTCCATGCTGCTGGACAGGTACATGTACAGCTTAGCAAATCGAAATGTTGGTTTAAAACCTTTGATTTCATTCTTCTTTGGAAATTTTATTTAAGGATGTCCTGGGAGAATGTTTGGAGATTCTATTGTTGTTGAGAATATGGCATGCTGCCCACATCTGTGTGAGGTTTTTCAGCAGAACCTTAACACTTCCAAACAGATGTTTCAAAAAAAAAAAGAAAAAAAAACAAACCCAAAAAAACCTTTTCTGAAATGCAATATGCACAGGTCTGGCTATATTTTTGTTACAAAAGTCAAACAGTTTGACATGTTGAACAAGGAAGATAATGTTTTGAACCTAACATGAGAGATAATCAAGAACATTAGTTTAAAAATCCTGTCAACCTCTTCTTCTTATTTTTGCCCATAAGCCTTGTGGGAAGAGCCCTTTCCCCCTCTTCTCCACAGGAAAAGTCAAGAGTAATTTTGCATCAGACAACATGAAAAGAGATAATACCTGAACTAACATGAAGGTGGCCTCACTATTTCAGAACTTTGTCAGTTGCACAGAAAGTTATGGCTGTGGCTTCTCAGTATGGAAATTGATTTGAGAACACCCCCAAATGCAATCTGACTTTCACTGTTGAATTGATTTTCTGGTTTTTAAGACTCCAGGTTACCGTTCAAAATGAACATGTCTTGAAGTGATAGCTTCCCTTTTTTGCTCTTCCAAACCCATTCTCTAATTTGAATGTCTGGCAACTAGGGGGTTTGACTATGAGCATTACCAGAAGCCTAGTGTTGCTTCTCTGTCCAGAGAAGGGGATTCTATGTAAGACATACCAGGTGACTGACCAATTACAATGGAAAATGTGAAAAATTATGCTGAACTAGCGTCCAGTCTTATCTCGTTTCCCAAAGGAGTGATGCAGTCTGCGTCAGTCAGTCCCAATAGGTGTTTGTTTAACCATTCCTAAAGATGTCCAGTGATGAAGACATCACAGTTTTTGAGGTGATCTAGTCCACTATAATATTTTAACATTAGACGGATTTTTCCTGATGCCTGATCTGAATTTCTGTTGCCACAGTTTAAATGTATGGAGGTCAGACTCTTCCAGTCCCTTTTGTATAGCCTTTTAACACGTTCAGAGGTTGTTACTGTTCTTAACCTTCCCACCCCCCCATCACTTTCTCGAGTGTTTTCACTGGGCTGTATACCAATAGTTCATTGAGTCTTTCTGTGATTGTGCTTTCAGAATCATTGGTCAACCTCACTGTTTTCACCATCTCCAACCTGTAACTACTCTGTAGACATGTCTTCTTGCTTGCGTGTCTGTTTCTGCACTCGTGTTTATGATTTTTTGCAACAGCATGACATGTGAATTCAGATTGTGATCCACAATAAACCACAGATACTTTTCTGTAAGTTTCCATTCATCTGGTGTGTCTGTATCTGCTTTAGCTATGCCATGTTTTGAACACCATCTGCAGTAGCAGTTCCATTCTGATATGTTCAACAGAGTTGGTTCATTTTTTCAAAATCTTAGGAAGTAAAGTTGAAGCATTTTTGTGGTCAGGCATATTTTGATACATATCTGACTTCTTTTCTGAGTTTCCCTCTCTATTTTTCGCATCCTGAGACCACCAGTGCTTAATGATTACATATGAAGTTAAAATACTTGGAACAGAACCTGAGAAGAGGCTTATTATGTACCTTGAATTTGATCATTCTCTTTAAAGGATTTTATGATGACATGCCTGAAGACTACTGAGAATACAGGACTACCTCTTTTCTAACTGCTTTAAATAGGCTGCAATGATTAACCTAGTCTGTCTTGTTCTAACTGTTTTCTCAGCTGATTGCTGCTGGGTATTACCCAAATAGTTTTGTAATAGGTTCTCAGGATTGCATCATTCTGAGAGAGGCACACTTGATGGAAGCACCTCTCCTTGCTTGTTTCTGTCATGGTTTCAGAAAACTCCTCATTCCCCATGTCAGTTTTGTAACTCCTTGTTTAATTTCCAATTGGCTGTCTTCAACCATTGAACAACTTTTGATAAACAGGCTACTTTGGTTTATGCTTTGAAGACAGGAGTCAATTAATGCTGCAGTAACTGTCAGTCATTGCTAACCAGTTAATAGGGTTTCAGGGGAAATCATGAGGACAAAGACTAATGGGTTCTCTGCTGTAGTCACAGGTCTTCTGCCTGCAGGTTGCATGGTGCTTGGAAGACTGTGACCGGCACTGGCAGCTGGTCAGCTCAGGGTTAATTCTCTTTGACCTTGGCGAGGAAAAGCCTTTTTAGTAGGGAGAGGTAATAATTATAGACATTCTCATTTACTCTTTTCTATTGTTTAGGGGGGAAATGTTGTTTGATAGTAGTGAATTGTGCTGAAAGTCTTTTCAATACTTGTCAGTTTAATGGATAGCCATCTCAGACACGGTACCACTGTGTGCTGTTGACCCAGTGCGAGCAAACCTTATGGTTAATTATTTGATAAGTGTTTTGCGATGTTACCTGCCACAGTGGTACCATCCCGAAGTCTGGGGAGCAGCTGCTCTTACTGGACTAGCACTGGAGTGATTCTGCAATTTTTTAAGTTCTGAAGTTCTTGAAGTTGTGAAAAACGTAGATGGTGGTGATAGGTGGTACTTCTCCTATGAGCCCGGTCCTGGTATGTCTGTAGTATGCAGGTAGCAGTTGGGGACATCTGTGCATCATCTTACATTAGCAGTAGATGGTGGTGATAGGTGGTACTTCTCCTATGAGCCCAGTCCTGGTATGTCTGTAGTATGCAGGTAGCAGTTGGGGACATCTGTGCATCATCTTACGTTAGCAGGTTGTAGCATTTTAGTAATAATGTTTCTGAAGGTTTTAAAACACCAGTTTTGAGCATTGTGCTGTGCTGCTGATGTTTGGGACAGTAACTGGTGTTGCATTGTGTAGATATGTGGCTTCACTGGTTACTAGCTTACTTCACTGTTTGAATTTCAGCTGCAGCTGAAATGCAGAGGGTAGCATTTTAGGAAACTGTTTGTAGTTAATAGTTGGAGAATGTGAAGTGGAAGCAGAGATGACATCAGAGCCCAAGGAGCTCTTGAGTCCTACTTACTGACTGAAGTCAACTTTTCTGTAACAGCAGGACAGTTCTGGCATTCTTGAGACTGTGAGAGCTTAATTAAAGCCAATGCAGAAATTGAATGGAAGAAGGAAGAGAACTAGACAAGACAAAGATATTCTGTATTAGCTGAACATATCCTGACCTGATCACCATCTACACATGATCTGTAAATGGTAATGAATATGTATGTTTATCATGGTGAGACAGTATGGCTGGCATGTGAAGGACCAACCTAGCAAACAGTAAACATGAACTAACTTTTGTCTGTACGTTCAGAGGAGGCTTCCATCACTGTGGATGGAAGAGCCTGTGGAATTCTTACATTTCTGAGCAATAAACATAATAGTATACACAGTATTCCCAGTTTCTTCTTTTCATCTCCTCACAACTATAAAACAGAATAGGAGCTCTCTGACTGACCTGCTGTGACTCAGTTTGAGTCATTTCACTTCTCTTTATCTCTGTTTTTCTCATCCATTAAGATTTAAGTTTTTAGAACAGGAACTTTCTCTTCCTGTGCATATTTATCTTGTGCCTAACACAACGGCCTCAATCTTGGTTGAAGCCTCTTGGTGATACCAGAATACAAATAACAATAGCAGGAGCAGCAGAAGCAATAACAAAGTAGGTGGTTTAACCTTTGATGGTCTTTTCCTGAAACATCTCTAGATACTGGAATACAGTCACTTATTTATTTTTCTCTTTGTGGTGACTTTGAGTTGGCATATTGTCACACTACAGTGATGAGTCGCCAGCAGTCACCAGGCTGGCTCTGGTCAGTGATCATTTTTTATTCCATTTAACTGCCTTTCATTTGCAGTTGTTATTTTTAAAGGTGACCCCTAACCCAGCTCAGGGAAAGAAATAATGGATAGATTGAGGTCTGAGGCTTTCTTAGTATTACTACTCAGAGCAAGTGAGTATTAGCAAGGGCTGGTGCTGCTGCTCATCTGCACCTGCATAGAAGAAAAAGTTGAAGGCTAGGGTGTGGTGGTGGTGGGTGTATTTTCTTTTTTTCCTCCTCTCCTCCCCCCTCCTTCTTCTCCAGCTGGTCTCTCTTCCTGCTTCTCTCTTGCATTTCAGTTTCTCCTGTACTCATTTCTGTTGTGTGGAATTTGAGGTTTCTCAGTACACATTCCCTGCCCCCAGCCCGCACACTCCCCACAGACCCAGCTTCCTCTTGCACATTCCACACTGGAGCGTACCACTCTGGAGGCAAAGTGGGCTCAGGGAAGAGTCCACCCAAAGCCTCGCTGTCCCAAGCTTGCTCTGTCATAGTCCTCACCGTGCGAGAGCACTTTCACTAGTGAAAATGCAAAGATAAGAGTTCTCATGGCACTGTGAATTAGAAATTCCTGAAATATTTCCAACATCAGCCAGCAGAAAAGCAAAGTGATAGAAAACAAATGGTGACAGGAAGGCAACAGGGAAATAGGGAAGGGAAATTTAGGGCTATATAGGCTGAGGCAAAAAAGGACAGAGAAAGAGACAATAAAGCCAGGAGACAGGAAAAAAAAAAAAGCAAAAAGAGATGAAAAGCTGAGAAAATGTGAGGGCAAATCAAAGAATGAACAAATGAACCATGCAGGCTGTAAAATGAAAGAGAATGACATTAAGTGCATGAAACAAATACTCGGATAGTGATCAAGGATAAAGAGCAGATGCTGAATATGAGTGAGAGCCAGAAACACAACAGGGATTAAAAAAATCTGTCAGAAGATTTAGGTAAATTCTCGTTCAGTTAGCATTTGGTTTGATTTGAGTAACCCATCCCTCATTTTCCTTTCAGCTTGTCCACTAGGAATCTGGTGTATCCCACAGCAGATTATTTTGTTGAGGGCTGTTGCCAGTATTTTGCTTCTTACTGCTTTTTTAATCAGCACTAATTGGGCCTGTCATCTGGGTAGGTCCAGGATATAAATGTTGTGACCTCTGTGGGAAAGAGATTCTTCTATCACTTAATGTGTTTATGTTTTAAATCTATGCTTGAACATGCAAACCTGCCCGCATCTCAGAGTACACTCTGTTTCTGGGAAGTCTCGTGTTGCTGAGTATTGTACCGTCACTCCCTATACCCACCCTGCGAGAGGGGAAACCCACAGGAAAAAGAATCAGTGTGCTGATGTGCAACTTCTGCCGTAGGAAAGGTCATCACAAAGTAGTTCAGAGTGGCACAATGAGCAGCAAAAAGAGACAGGCAGAAAGGAACTGAGCCAGATAAAAAGGTTTCTCCCTCATGAAGTATTAAAGACAGATACCATATAAAACTTCATTTATGAGCTGCTCCCAGTTACAAACCATCTCTAGATTGGCAGCAGCACCTTTACCATACTACTTTTAGTAGAAGCTGTCTTCCTTTGGTACTGTACTTTTCCATACAAGCTTGAGGGGAAAGTAATTTATTTTAATAGCAGCCACCCTCATTTTGAAGCAGGCCTTGATTTAAAGCCGGAAGTAATTAAATGTAATGAAGCCCTTAGCTTCTGCACTAGGATCAGAGCCATGTTATTCACAGCCATACTTACACGTCCTTGTTGCTAATGTGTCACTAGTCTGTTTTTTCCAATCAGTGTGGCCTGTGTTTTGAATTCCTGCTGGCCAGACTGTAATACAGTATCTGTGAAGGTTAACAGTTTTACAGTAATGGTCTGCAAACAGAGGGAAGACTCATCTCAGGACTGGAGCATTTATGAGATTTCTGCTTATGATCTAAACACAGCTTTTTGTGTTCTGTTTCTTTTATTGGTTTATGTAGCAGTGGACTGTCAGTTCCCAACTCTAAACAAAAGCCTTTAAGGCAATAATTTCCCCTTTAACAGCAAAATTAAAAATAAAACTTGCCTTTTAAAGCAACTTGCATACTGCTGACTATTCCTGCTTATTCCCACCCCCCCACCCCCAATAATTTAATCAGCTTTCTCTGGGTGTTCCCCGAGTGTTGACTGGGTGTCTCTTGCTTAGCTTGGTATCTACATGGCTCCTTCTTCTGTTTGGCTTGTTAGCACTTTGGGGCAGGGAGTTTGCAAACTTCCTGAAGTCATTGGGAATTGTGCCATTGGCTTGAACAGGGACAGGCCTTTTAACCTTGTTTTAACTCACTGGTAACAGTAACCAAACAAACCTTTCAGTGTTCCTTTAAACTTACCAAGATCCAAGTATCAGATGTAATGTGTGACAGAATCCCAAAAAGAGGGTCATCAAAACAATCGAATCATACAGGAATGCTGTGGGATCCACCCGCCAGTGTACATAACTCTGTGACCTCAGTTTCATTATTCTTCCTTTCTGATGTCAATAACTTCCCACCATAAAAGTGTACCATGAAATGGAAGACATTTGAGAAATATGCCTACCAGCATGGCTCATATTCAGAGGTTAAGTAAAAATATATCTTTCAGTTCATAGACATGTATACGTGTGTGTGTATTTATATGCAGTGAGGCTGCATCCTTTTATAAACAGTTATTTTAAATTTTTTAGAATGCTCTATTAAAAGCAGGATCTGTACAAAGGGCTTTTACTGCAAAGACTCAGGAGAGCAACTTCAGCTATCTCCCCCTTCCTTCACCCAACAGATCTTGACTAGTCAGCCCTAGGAAGGGATATTTTTTTCCATATTGTAATCATTAATAAGGCAGAAATGTAACAGTGCCACAAACTCTAATCTCATTGCTCCTTTAAATTGACTATGTTGATTAGTTTCCCCTTACCAGGCTATCCTCTAAACAGCACAGAAGAGCTTCTTAATGCAATTACTAGAAAAGTATGGTCCCAGTATTTTTAACAAGAACCTTTACCAAAATTACTTTATTAGGTTGAGGAACTGGCTTAACAATGTGTTCTACTGCTAGGGTCAGCAACATTTTATGAGTGGCAAGTACTCTGTTTTGGTGTCCAGTGCCAGACTGGGTATTTCCTTCTGAAGTTAGCTCTAATCTACTTGCATACTTCACTGCTAATCGCAACACCTTTCTTCTGGGCAAGGCAGCACCTCCAGCTTCTGTTGATTTCCAGATGGGCCAGCTGATGGGTGATGTGGTGACTCCATGCAGAGCTGAACTCAGTGGAAGCTGGAAGCTGTTGCTTTCCATGGATACCTCTCTTCAGCTTGTGTAACTTTCAACTCTCAGGCCCACACTAGCCTTTCTGCGTTGCATTTGGAATTGATCCATATGCTAACTTTTCTTGACCATGAGTGCCATGGGTTACTGATCCCTGTTTTTGAAGTAATTCTGAAGTAATTATTTTTACATGCTAGTGAGTGGGACAGTGTGTGTATTCCAGTGTCCTGTTTGAAAACAGTGAATTTTTGGAGCAGTGTAGTGTGGGCTGACATTCATGTAGACTGTCTGTTATGCTGCAGGTTGTTTTAGTGGTCTCCTTGCTAACATCCTTTACCTTATTTACCTTTTTTATTTACCTTTACCAAAACAGACCAGTCTCTTTACTTGCCATTCTATAGCAAAGCTGATCAAATAGTACTTATTTGTTTAGATGCTGATGGATAACCAAGATCACACCCTTCATAGTAGCATGGCACTGGAGTCAGTTTCAGGCCAAAAAAGCTGTAATTATTACACTGTGGGCCACATTGAAATGAGCTTGTCTCATTTACTTAGTGCCTGCTTGAGATCACAGTTCTCATAATGTAAGACTGAAAAGATGACATAACTGTGCAAGTCATGCACGTAGTTCCTAGTTGCGTATTCTGTAGTATTGCTCGTATTTAGATTTTTTTGCCCCCTCCCCCTTTTTTTTTTCTGACACAGACCATACATTTTAAATGGACTGTAAACTTCCTTTAGAGAATACATGAAAATGTATAGAGTTAATAAGGTATCCATGAAGCAAGAGCATTCTTCCTTCCATTGCAAAACCTCCTTTATTTCCCAGCAGACTTGTGTATCTTCTGCACACATGCAGGACAATTACATTTCAAGGAAAGTGCTCTGTTATGGCCATGTTACTTGACAGATCTTCTGTTTCTTCCACCGTACATAGAGATGTCTTTCCAATTCAGTAGATCTTGAAAGATCATTCAGAGGAATAACATCAAAGCATACCTTGCATAGCATTGGAGACTCTTGTCTTTGAGACATACTTTGCATCTCTTAAGAAGTGACAGCTACGCTCTCCACAAGAACACACGTAATTGCTTATCTGACCTCCTGTAAATAACATGTGCCCCCCCAACAGGCTCACTTTCCTGTCCTCACTAAACATAGGAAAGCTCTGCCTGCCAGGCCACAAGGACGGCCCCTGGGCAGCACCTGGCTGCCAGAGCTCCACTCAGCCGCAAGGCACAGCGGACACCTATATGTGCACTACACACATGGCAGCGTACGTGGCCTGGAAGCACCCTCTGCCTTTCTGATTTCCCAGTAGACTAGTGCCATGACTTTGTGAACAGTGTGAATGGGAGTTACACAGCAACAGATAACATACTCTTCCAGTCCTCTTTGTCCTCTCCACAAAGATTGCTGGATGTGTCTCAGGTATTGTGGGGGCAGCGTGCTCCAGGTACCACTCCACTTGCCACCCTGCAGCCACCTCTGTCCCCCCCAACACAGCAAAGCTGTGGGGTTTAGGAACCTGCCTGAGCTGTCCGGGTAAAACTCTGGTCTCTGGCACAACGTGGCAGCCCACAGATGGGCAGCAGCCCAGCCTGAACCTGAAGTGAAGACTGCACAGCCAGAGGCGTATGCATTCACACTTTTTAAAGTTTGTGGGTAGTGTTACTGTTGAGCCTTCAACATAGTGTGCAAAATTTCACTGGTTTTATTAATTACTTGTTCTCAAGTTTGCACATTTTATTATATTATGTTAAAATTTCTGTAAGAAGATAGTATGTTTTTTTAAACCCCTGTGGATTTTTACATTTTTAACCTCTATGGATTACATACAATGTAATGATACGGCGTTTATCAAGGTATAGTTCCTGTAATGTATACCTAAAATCTGTCATGAAATCCACACATTCGCATGAAGTATACATATGAAATGGCTAAACATATATGGGAACATAACAGCATATCCATTCATGTCGTGTCTCACCTGAATAATTTTAAGTGAAAAGTGATGTTTATTCAAAAGCGATGCAAATTTTCATGAAACTGCTGTATGCCTTTCATGAAATGTGTAAGTTGCAATATGTACTAAATTTCATAACAATATTTGTGTTATTATACACTATTTGTTATATTATTAGCTAGTCTATTAAACAAAGCATTACAAATTGCAATCACAAGTTAAATTTAATCTGATGAAGTTAAGCTTACCATATATAAAAACAGTTCTTAAAAATGAATGTATTGCCATATTTCACAGTTACCACGAACATCTATCTTTACTCCTCCAAACTGGAAGGCAGAAACGCAATCCAAACCAAGTAAGGGAAAATAAAACCCAACTAGCTCCTGTTCTCAAAGTAGCAACACAAAACACCTAAAAATATTCCTCCATATGAGCATATTTTCTCAGTTTGGAAAAAAACCACATTTCCCCCTCTCCTCATAGTGCATGTAGAGGTCTCCACATTTCTCGCTTACTGAACAGCTTTCCACCGGCTGCTATAAATTTAGGGAGGTAGTTTTGGCTGCTTCATCACAAGAAAGCGCTGTATTTTGTTGAAGTTTTTCCTACACAAGCACTGTTTGGCTGCTCGGGTGAGAGCTGCTGCTGTGCAGCAGGTGCCTGGGGTCAGGCTGCTGGGAGCGGCCACGCTAGGAGACCAGGGCTATGGCAGGGATTTCTGCTGCCCATGGCGGGTGTGCAAGGGTGGGCAAGTGGCTCTTGGTGTGGCTGATGATGAGGCCATGGCTGGCTAACACGCAGTGCCAGACCACAGCCACAGCTTCCCGCTTGTGGCCCTGGCAGCAATGGAGAGTGCCTGGTGACGCCCCAGCTGGAGCTCCCCCAAAGTTCCACAAGATCCCCTCCCTGCAGTGGGGGGCTGCAGGGGCCTGGCCGCCGGCCTGACAGTGCCATGAGGCAGGGCTTGCCCGCTCCCCTCTCCTCCACAGGCTGCTCCCTGTGCGCAGCTGCAGGGAAGGAGTCGGCCTGGCTCAGCTGGGCTCTGCAGAGTGCTGTGGCAGCCAGGGCCACCATCGTGGCTGGGGACAGCTCCCAGCCAGGGTGGCCTTGCAACACTTCTCTTTATCCTGGGCTGTGTCCAGAACTGGCGGGGGTAAACCTGCCCTTCACCTGTCCTGCATCCTTCCTGTGCTGGAAGCGTCATCTCTGCCTGGTGTGTGGGGCTCGTGCATAGAGTTTAGTGCAGCACTCTGGGTGGGTGAGGAATGTGGTGAGGGTTAACCCCATCCTTTGCAATGTGGCCCAAGTGAAAGGCCGCTTTGCTGCTCTCCAGAGGCCTGTTAGTGGGCCTGGAACACGTCTGGCCTTGGGGAGTGGCCCTGCCATGGCCCACGTGGGCCTCTGCGAGGCTAGGTGCAGGTGGCTGAACTTGCCCGTTGGCAGTACGTGGGCATGGGCCCCTGAAACCGGGGAGGGGTGTGTGGGTTGGGCACTGGAGCGGTTACAGGGAGGGGGCTTAAACTGGAATTTGCCTTCAGGTGAGCTTGTCTTTTTCCAAAACAAGCGTGTGGGCTACAGCCAGAGTGGTTTTATAGCACAGGAGAACAGCATGTGTTTGATACCACATCAGCCTTGGTAAAAGTACTAAAAAAGGGGTATGTATATAGAGTAACTGGAAAGCAGGGGACAGGAGAGTTGTGTTTTCTTCTACTATTCTTGTTTTGTCCAAGTGCAAATGCTGAAGGAGCTTTCTGCGATAGACCCCCAGGGGGCTCCCAGCAGCGGTTCCTGGAACGGTGTACCAGGGCACCGGGGCTTGGAGTCAGCAGGGCAGGCAGGCTGAGCAGGTGCTTGACACCTGATCAGTCACAGGGACTGTACGAGGCAGACGGTGACAGAAGTAGTGATCTGTTCCAGCATATTTAAAAAAACCCTGTAGATCATGTGCTCTCTGCCTGCATACGTTTTCTGAAAGCCAGACAAATCATCTTTTACCTGGGTCTGCTTTAGCTTTTTAGAAGAATGTTTTGAGTGGTTAAATGTCTTAATAACAATGACATTCAACCTGACAACTGATATTTTCATGATGGTACAACACTCTCAGACCTGTTAAAAAAATCCAATAATCTAATTCCCTTAATAAGTTATATTAAAATCGTAAAATATATGATGCAAACATTGTAGTTGTTTTCCCTGTTTATAGCAATCTTACAGCTGTTGCTTTGCTGGGATTAATTTGTCTCCAAGGGGTTTCAACACTATCCTCCCCAGTGCATTATGAGAGCCTGTAATGTCATGTAATCGGGGCCATATTATTTTTGTCGAAATCTCTGGGAGTGATGTAAGAGGAAAAAGGAAACTAGCTAACTCCCAACCATTTGACCAAAGGTTAAATTAGTCTTGGCCTTATCCCAGCTGGACCTGAAGCTTTTCAGTCAAGCATTTGTTCTGCCCTGTTCAAAAAAAATTGATGTCTTTTCTCGTCTTCTCTCCCTCCTGTATTTTTTTGTTGTTGTTGTTGGGGGTTTTTTTTGTTTGCTTTTCTTTACCAATGTCAGATGTTTTTGTTAGTGTTATGCCCTTATTTGTTGTGGGACACATCACTGGGACAACAGATGTCACCTACTGGAAAGTCTGATCTTTGGTTCGTAGTTCCTGTAGATGCTGTGGAATGTCATGGGCATTAAGACTAAATTTTAAGTAGGTTATATTACACTGTGCAAGAAAACTTGTTATTTTTATTGTGTATAGTAGCTGCACACTTTCAGTCCAATCCATTCCAAGTTGCCCCAAGCCCCCCTTTATAACACTGCAGAAGCTGTTTATCTGCTTGAAAGATGCTTGAAAATCTCACAGCCATGATGTTTTGTAGGTGGTATAAAAGACTCCCTGCAGACTATTCCAGACCCTGTACAGTCTGAGAACTTTCCGGTAGTACAGAATAACTAGCATCTGTTGTGTGTGTATTCTCATGTCTATTTCTATGTGCAGTGATGTATTCTGGTTTGGAATTCTTTTCTTACATTTGTGTGTACTCATTTAAGGCAAAAGGTGATAAGGTTTTTGAGGTTCTTTAGACTGTTAGATAAGAATCTTGATTTAATTGCAAAAGGCTGGTATTAAAGCATTTTGTTCTGTTATGAGCAAGTAATGTCTGAAAGGAGCAGCAACAACATTGGTCTGGCCTTTAAGAAGTCTTGTTGCTTATCACCATTTTTTGGTGTGGAGAATGGGTTGGGCTGCTACAAGAAAAGATGTCTAACCAGAGTCAGATGGACTGGAGACAGTCATGACAAGAAAAAATTATCTGGTGCACTGAACTATGAAAGAGATTCAGAATGGTAATAAAGCAGGGGAATGAACAGGAAAAAAGGTGTACTTGGATATTAAACCTTGATGAAGTTCAGAGATGTTCAGCATTTTGCAAAAACTTGCACTATTTCTTAATGAATCTAAATTGCATGTCTTCTTTTAAATGCTTTTCTGCTTGTGTCCAGTTATATATTTGAAATATGGATTGACTTTTATTTGTGTAATCTATTATTAAATCCTCACTATTTTGAAAAACTGCTAAAAGTCCAAATCCCATTAGGGGCCAACTGGGAGATACATATCTTAGCTGCTTAAAGAAGAGAATCATAATGAAAAAAAAAAGGCTATGTATTTACATCAGAATAACAAATGTAGATAGTAGGTGATTAAACAATGGTGGTTATATGAAGAAACCTGATTAACAACTAAGGAATTGTTGTAGTACTAATCCTGTCGAATCCTTTATTACACTAATTAATATATTCTAGTGTTCTCTATTTCCATAGTGCTTTAAAAAGCAAGAATTATGGAAATTATAATCTCTTTAGGTGGTGTGTTTTTTCTTCTAGCTGAACTGTTTTCTAAATGGTAGATTTTGATGGGAATCACCAGTAACACATATAGAAACATTAAGACAATAATTGAGGCGTATGCATTTGGAAAATATACAAGACTTTTATATGTTCTTATGCTACCATCTAATTTAAGCTTCCAAATAAAATCACAAGAATTCAGTACTAGTCATGTACCATTTCAAATTATTTAGGAGAATATTTCAATGCTTGCAAGTAAAGCTGCAATTTATTAGTGTTATGTATTGCTGTTTGCTGGGTCATGTACTCTGTATATGAGCAAAGACAGTTCAGAGGTTAATTTTCTTTTCGCTTAGCTCTGCTGGGTGGACTGTGGCCACCCCATGGGAAGCAAGGGTTCAAAAGTGACCTTGCAAGTTGTTCTCCTTGGGAAGAAACAAGTTTAGAGTCTGGCTGGGGGATGCTCTCCACCCTTGGGAAGAACACAGCTTGTATTGCATCACTTGTTTGCACTGGCTTGAGCATATTATTGTGGCTGTGAAGGGAGCTGAATGGTCTGTAGTACCTGGTACCTTCTAGGAGGGTATTGAACTGTAATTGCAGCGTGAAAAGAAAATACCAGGAGCTAAAAGCAAGCAACTAGTGTAACTACATGCAGTTTGTTCAGTATTAGCAAAAAAACAAGAGAGTACTGAGACTAATAGTAAAAGAGCAGAGAAAAATAACATACAGGCTCGCATAAATCGCACTATATAAGTACTAGGTGAATAAGGAACTAAAAGAGTAAGTGCCAAGAGTTTAGGAAAAAATATATCGTTATTTGTCTGATCAGTTTACAAAATCATTGGCATTTAGGATGATGATTATCAAGAACTTAAACTTCTACTGTTTCTGCTTAAGTGTTTTCTCTCTATATATGTTTTTCTAAAATTATAGCTTTCTTTTACTTAAAACCATGCATTTTTAGGTGTTTTTTGAAATGGTTTTGACATTCTCCAGGCATTGTTGCACCTGTGTTACAGTGCAGTTGAATATTGGCACCTTGGTGTTTTGAATCCTCAGGATTTAACAACAGTTAGTAAAAGCGTCTCTAATCAGAGTTCCCTGAGGGTAACTTAGCATGTTGCATACATAATTCTGTAACTTTTCCATCAAGTCATCAATAGTTTTGAGTTCAAAAAAATGAAGCATGGGATATAATTTGAATTAATCTAGGTAATGATGTAGTTTTCAAATAAGATTCTGAAATTAGGAACCTGAGCAAGATGAATCTCACCCTAAATTGATTATGTCTATGTTGGAGGTGCTAACACCTGCTCTGTGGGTATAATCACCTATTGCTGTCTTATGAGATCTAGTCAACAGAGTTTAGAGAACAGTTCATCTGTCAGCCTAGACATCTAACCTGCATGCCACTGCTTGTGCTGGCTGGACCTCTGCTACAAATCTCACGTAGTGGTCCATCTCTAGACTTAACTTTTCAAAGGTTTTCAGTCAGGCAACTACAAACTGATGTTAAGCACAGCCAGCCATAATCTGGTGTTTAATTGTTTCCTTGAGTTAAAGCCTTGCAGGTACCTAAATACCTATATAGCCTAGGCTTTCAGAGGTGCTGAACACCCAGTGAACTCATCAGGGATGAACAGTGCTTAGGTCCTCTGCAAGCTCACCTCCTGTTGTGGGGAGCAAATGCAGGAATGGGGAGAGAAAGGGAATTCAAGGGATTGAACTGTATGCATCCAAATAAAAACCTGCAGCCTGAATGTGTGTGTATGTATAAAAATAAACAAATAGATAAATAACTTACAGGCTTATCTAAGTATGGAGCTTGCCACTTGGCTGTGGAGAAATAGGAAACAACACACTAGAACGACAGTAAACTGATAAAAGTGCTGAAAAGCTCATTTGTCTACAGTCAAGCCCTGGTGAAAGTTGTTGGTATTATTTATTAGCTGAGAGATCCTGCGCTGAGTCTAAATATGTAGAAATGAATGGCTAGTGTGGCTATTTGTAGCAAGAAGAATCAGACCCCTCTTAAGGTCTTAAAAGTTCATTAATTCCAAAGAATTTCAAGGGCTTTCTGCAGCTCAGTTTGTCAGAAGTGAGAAGTATTTAAGTGCTACTCCTACAGATCTTTAGACAAACTGCATTCCTCTGTAAGAGTCTCATCAGTTAGCTGTGTATGTGTTTGCATGTATTAATTTTTCCTTTACAATAGTATAACCACAATGTTTATATGCAAGAAACATGGCTCACCAAAAAGCCAGTACCAAGTAGGGCATTGTGCTGGGAGCCAGATTTGTGCTTGGTCCTAGTCTTTGCAGAAGATTTTCCTCTGTAATCTTGGGATGGGTTGCTGCATTTGTTTCTTTCAATCATCTCCTTGTCTGTAAAATGGTAATAATAATAATTTTCTTTTTTCCTGACTTTTCATTTTACTTTTAAAAACCTCTGAGACCTAGTTCAAGTCTATGATGTTTGTAAAGGACAGTGGGGCTGTGGTTTTGATCAACTACATTCAGATAATCAGGTCATCAATTAACACCTTTTTCTTTTTTTGTGCCGTGAAGGAGGGTTGACAAAGATGATACAAAAGAAAGCAAATATTGTTGTCCCTGCAGGCCATTGCAGCTGAAATAACTTGGTTTTATTAGAACAGTTTCAAAATGGATGCTTACCTTGTAACTGTAACTCCCTCAGTTCTAGTAACTTTGGTTTGTAGGCCATCCAAAACCTATTTGGGTTGTAAATATATTCTATAGGAAGTGCCCGTATCTGCAGTCTCATGAAGAGAGGACAAGTATCTTTCCAGATCTGAACTTCTTGAACACCCCTGACATAAATAAGCAGCTGAAGCAAATTCATGGTTCTGGATTCTGTATGGATTCTGGAAATTCTGAATATTGTATGAGGTTTATGTAGATTGAATTCTTATACCCAGAGGAACCTTTCCATTTAGATTTCTAAAATAATGTCACTTAAAGGATGGTTGCAGAAGGCTCTAGAAAAGGAGCTGTGCCAGAGATGTGATGAGTGCTTGGCTGGGAGTGAGGCATGAGGCTGTAAGAGGTGTGCTAAGGACTGTGGGGGAAAGAGAAAGTGAAAGTCCATTTAAGCCACCCACTTGCACTACCCCTTCCTTTCAATAAATTTCATCCTGGTTTATCAATTTTGCTCTCTGCTCAGCAGCATCTGCACTTGCTCAGGTACTAATTTGCCTGTGATTGCAATGGAAGATGGTTGGTGACTCAAGCTAAAGCGAGCAGGCATGTGTTCTAGAGCTTTAATAACATTCAAAGCAGGGAAAGACTCGAATATGGATAGAAACCTAGCAAGTCTTTGTGATTGTTTATTTCTTATTTTAAAGGTTATAAACATGTTTGACCAATGAGTCCTGAACATATAGTACCTCTGCTGCTGCTTATTTTCCTGTTAAAAATAGATTACAGAATTATTTGCTGTAAACATTGATATCTATAATTGGAAAAAAGGCATGTTGGACTGGTTAATTAAGATAGTCTGGTGCAGGTGAGACTGATAATAACTTACTGAACACTGGCTGCTGTGACTCAGTCTGGAAATTTGTCAGTTATGTTTGGTGCCTTGTTTCTGCAGACTAGATCACCCAGGAACGCAGTCTAATAAGCTACTGCCTGCCGGCCCTGTGTTTAATGGCAAAGCTGGAAAATACCAGCAGAGACTATATGCACAGTGAATGAGGTTAAACATTCAGTGCTTTACCTCAGCCAGAACCTTTAGCAAGGCACCATTTACTCCAAACAGGAGTAGGAATTAAGAAGGGAGAAAGAAGTCCTTTAGGAGAATAATGAGATAAGTTGATTGTCCTGAAATTTTGTATAAAAAGAAGACAAACTGGAAGAAGCCCATCAGTTTGTTTCTTTCATCAGGCAGCATCTGCTGGTGGTTCAGCATGCTGCACTACTCTGTGCAATGTGGTTCTTGCTGCTGAGCACAGCTTTCACAACTACTTCATGGAATCTACCTTCGCTCTTCTGAGCTTTGCGTACAAAACAGCTGTGAACAGTGTTTGCAGTGACTTTGGTTTGGTGATTATGTTACTAATGCAAAGAGACAAACAGTAGTACAGAGGAAAGCATGGGTTTTTTCCTGCTTAGTTTTTCAAAATTCTAGAAGCATCATGAAATCTCTTGGCCAACCCATAATCCTAAAGCTTTTAGCAACTTTCAGCAAAATGCCCCCACCCAGACAGATTCTGCAGCCCATGGCATGAATTTTGCCTGAGAAAGAATGGGGCCCCAAATGTTTGAAACTGCATGCTAGAAGGCTAGTTGGTAATTAGTCTTCCCAGAGAGGACACTGGAAAAACAAATCATTGAGCCATTTGTTGCTGTTCTACCTAAGAACACAGTTAGTTAAAAGAGCCTCTTTGCCAAAACCCTGAGAAAGACCTCAGGATGTTCTGTGTGTCTTTAAAATAGAAATCAACTAGCAGCCCTGTCTTTTAGCAGAACTTTGCACCATCCTTTCTATAATACATGCGCAGTTCACTACGGGGAAGAAAACTAGTTTGGCATTTTCATAGGAAAGAGCTGCAAGGTGATTTGAAACACTGAGAAACAGTATTTGCGGTGATTTTGTCATCATATTTTTATGTCTGTTGTAATGGATTATGAAATTAACTTAAAACATTTGTCCCAGAGCCTTGGCTATAAAGTCACTGTAGATGCAGGAGATGTAAGCATCTTTCTGAGCCTTTTTGAAAGGCATTAGGCAGCTGGAGTCTACTGTCATTTTCCACACTAAAGCAATCTGAAATGGTGGCATCAGAGAGATTCACAAAGGGGAATCAAATGGGAATTGTGGAAAGGGTCAAATGTTCTGTATTCCCTAAGCAGACTCATGTAAAAGCCTGTTGTACCAGTGGCATTTCCTGGGCATTTTTTCCCATAAATGTCTGGCAAATTGTGTTTGTCCTTGGGGGACAAATGCTGCAAGGGGAAGACTGCTGGGGAGGCAGAGCTGCAGCAGAGACAAAGCAGGAGTTGCTCTGTGGTTTGCTGCAGTTTCATTTATGGGATTAGGTGGTTCTGTATGTATTGATGTGATCAGAGGCCTGGCCAGCTTACCAGTCCCCAGGAACCCTCTAGCAATGGCTTCCTGTGGCTTAAGGTGTGCAGTATGCACTGGGGAGAAACATGGGATAGATTCTCAGAGAAGAGTCCATTGCTCCAGTTCAGTTTCATGCCAGGACAGAGGGGGCATAGTGTTCTCAGCAGCATCACTAGACTTGTCTTTTCCCCTGTATTGGATGTGTCAGCCCCTGTGACAAGGCAGTTCAGACGCAATGCAACACTGTAGTGTAGGACCTTTTCTTGTACTTCTCAAGAGCTCCAGGCTGCTCAGGAACCATGCTTTGGTAGCTTTATGAATGCCCATTTCTTTGGAGACAATGTGTTTTTCTTAATTTCACAGCCAGGTTGTATTTAAAAGAGGATATGCATGTGATGCTGGAAGAATAAGGCTGAAGAGTATTTGGTGGGTTTTCTGGACTTTTTGGAATGTTTGATTTGAATAAAGGCTGTCTACTTAGTTGCCATAGCTGTACAGCCTGGGCATAGGGCATCTCTCTAGCCAGCTCTGAGTAAGAGCTACACTCTCATGGTGAATGAATGAGCTGGAAGTTATGACTAGTGGCAGGACCATCAGATGCAAGGGGAATGCTTTAGCTGTCATCCTTAATCTGCAGTTTCTTGGTGGGAGCGAGAAGTACCTTTTCATTCAGCATCATTCTCAGAAACATGAGTGTTTGTGAACTTCAAAATTAACAACTGAAGGGAGATGTCTCTTGCCAGTCACTAACTGTGCTTTGACATTGGATGGCAAGTGCCAAAGACTGTGGGAGAGGTTTTGGACCAATAGAAAGCAAGAAACAGCAGAAATTTCACAAGAGATCCCGCTCTATGTCCCGTCTTGTGGTCCCAAGAGAGTCTGAGAAAACCAGTGGACCATGCGCTAGAGCCCTTTAGCCAGGGGAAGCAGTGCAAACACATTTTCTTTTTGTTTGGCAGCAGGAGTGAGCTGCACACAAATGTCTTGCTAGTTAAGCTGCTGTAGGAAATGGGATCTCAGCCAGGCGTACAAAGTACAGGGGAAAACCCCAAAATGAAGCGAGTTAATATTAGCACAAGTTACACCAACCTCATCATGAGGAACCATAAGGGAGAAGGAGAAGGGCTAAGCAAGGTCATGAAAAATTATCAAATTGTGTGAGTGCATATACACAAATGCATGAATACTTCAGCAAAGCTAGTGGTGGATTGTTGAGAGGCCAATGCAGCTAAGTTCCTGCTTTGTTACATAGATAAATTGCCAAAGGAAACATTATCCAAACAGTTCTACTTCAAAGGCAAAACGACAAGCTTTGGGGAACTTGCGGTACTTTCAATCTGGCCAATAACCAAGTGTAAAGTGTAAAATATACATGTTTAGGAAGTAGGACACATGCCGTTCAAGACAGGCCTTTCCCATGCTCTCAGACCAGTGCAGCTTCATTTGATGTGCAAATGCATGATGTGTGATCTGTCCTGGCAATGTGCTGCCTGCCAGCAGCACAAACATTTCACAAGCACCCTTTTGGGTCACTTCAGCCTGCTGTGTGCACAGCCTCCTTGGCAACCTCTGCAGCTGGAGCTTTTCTTACAGTCTATTGCTATTGTGGTTGCACAATTCAGGTTTATTTAGCAGGTCTTGTCAAGGAACTCCAAGCAGATAAAACCACCTCAAAACCAGCCTGGACTTGCAGGATTTGATGTTAAATACCAGGATTAAATGCCAGTACAAGGAATGCTTACAGTAACGCACTAGGGAACATATCAGTAATGCAAACTTCATTGATCCTTAAGGCAAATTGTCCCAGCAGATGTCCCAGCCTTCCTAGGCATTGGTCACTTCAGGGCATTACAGCTGATGGCGAGGGCCCTCCATAATGTGTTTGTTTATAAATGTTACCTGAAATCAGGTGAAATAACGTTCCTTGAAGTGCTTCCTGGCACTGCAGGCACAGCCAAAAATTAATGTCCTGTGCACCGTACAGGACAGCCTCTGCTGGTTGATGCAGCTCATCCTGTGAACCCATGAGAAGTAACAGCGCAAATGCTAACCATAGGGAAGCAGTGGACTGTGGGTGCATTCCCTCTTTTCAGTAGTGGCTTGCGTGGATCTACATTTGTTAATACCAGAAAAAAATAGGTGTGGTCTTCACGATGCAACTGGGTTCTAAACTACCTGTGCTAGGGGGATGAGGTCAGCTTTTGGTGAGGATTCAGGATTTAAACTCATCTGGCTGAACTGTTTTAGAATTAACCATTCATATGAACGAGGGGCACGTAGAGATGCTTTTTCTCCCCCCTCTAGCAGTAAGCTACGGTGATTAGGGACATGTTGCAACAGCTCTGGTGACTTACCCCAGTTGTTCCAAGAGGCAAATCACCCTTGTGCCTCTATTTACTGCCTTTGGGACAGATTCTCAGTCATATGTGTATGTGTAGCTTCTAGGCCCCAATCTTAGATAACCAGGCATTTGGCGCAGAGCACTACTCTGGTGTAGCAGCTGTGGCTACACAGACAGCTTAACCTGCTCTTCACCGCTAAAATGACTGAACTTGCACTGCAGCCAGCTGTAATAATCTGTTGCTTGTATTAACCTTGAATTCCAGTGTGTCAGTTCTGGTCCTCTGAGAAAAATTAGGCAAGTGCTTATTGAAACCAGCATCCCAGCACTCCATGTTTTGTGTTTTGTGGAAGAGGAAAGTGGGACCCCAAGCCCTAGTAGTAGCATATTCTAGCTGTACTTCAGTCACATGAAATTCTACCACTACTCTCACATCAGCCTAACTACCCTTTATAAATGGCCCAACTGCATGCTAAAGTCCCCTGCTTTGCTTCAGGAGTTCCCAAGCTTTCTGGAAGAGCCACATATAGTTCCCTGATACCTGTATTCTGTCAATGGACACAGAAGATACAATGAAGATACAGAAAGAATTAATCAACTGTGCTTAATGAGGATGAGGAGGAAAGATGTGTTTTATGCAGCTGTAGTCTAATGTGCTGAGAGGAGTCTGTTTGAATGGGTTGGGAATGCTGATGGCATCTAATAGCCACAGAGGTTTTTCCTGCTTCCTGATAGATACACCACTGTGAATATCAGTCACTGTGGTATGAAGTTGTTATGAGAAAAATAACTTCCTGTGTTGATGGACTTAGCATGCAGTAAACGGAGATGTATGGATGCAAATGTAAGGTGGGTTGTAAATGTAGCTCTCTGGAGCTCTAGGTGTGACCATGCAGAGGGTCATGAGTAAACAGTACAGTGTATTGCTTGACTTTGATTTCTGCTCTAGCTACATTGGTGCTCTGAATTCAGGTGTTACTATGGGTTCTCTTTTTTCTAGGACAGAACTGTGAAATAAGAGGGCACTGTAACACAGTCCCTCTGCATAGGCAAGGCAAGCTTTTTGTCCTGGCCTCTGTGGGGTGGAAGAGAAAGAGCGTTCTCTGTAACAGGACACCAATAAATGCATGAATGCTATTCAAGTAGTATCAATACCCATCAGTTTGTCTGAAGGCCACAGAACTGAAATTTTTTGCCGTTCTTCACATCGTATTCCCAGAAGAAATGCACAGTTATTTCCAGACTCTCCCTTTACTACACCTGTGTACACGTTTATTGATACATTTACTTTCACTGGCTGAGGCTCCTCTGAGTGCTTATTTACTGTGGACTGAAGTTTTCTCATTTCATTAGATGACAACACTCCTTGTTTTCAGTGGGTTCCAGACCAACCTTCCTTCCTTCATTTTGCTTTCAGAAAAGCACTCCATTACTTGTGCCTATGTGACTGCTTGGAGTGGTGAAACAGGTTGCAAACAGGTCAGAGGGATGGGGAATATGGGAAGTGCTAATTGTCCACTCACAGCCCCATGACAGTGTTGTCTTGACACTAGTTAAATATAAATTAAACTCTGCTTAATGTATTCCTGATATCCCAGACTTTCAGGAGAAGTGCTCCTTTTTGAAAACTGCAATTTCAGTCTCCCGTTAGTAAGTTTTATTCTCTTTTATCCCATCTGTTTTAGTCGAGTTACTTTATCTGTTGTGATTGCCTACAGAGTGTTCATTAAACCAACAGTATTATTCTGTGACACTGAGGTATGACCGTTGCTTGCCATGCAGTGAGGTAGCTTGGCCTTATTAACTGAGTAGTTACTTTCTCTAAATAGGCACCATTTCAAATGAGGAATGCCATTCCTGGCAATGAAAGTAACCCTGGAATAAAGGGATTGCTTGAGGGAGAGTTGTCTAGTACCTGGCCATGTGAATATTACTGGCTGTCAAATGACATTCCTTGTCCTTTTCCCCCTGTTTTAGCATTTTGAAATTAAAGACAAGTAGAATATCACTCCATAAAAGATCTGAGTGTTAATTTAATCATCCCTGTGACTCATCTACTCGAGAAAGAAAAGGCATCATGATTTTTTAAAACACTATCCAAAACTCAAGCTGTGATGCAGCAGTTTGCGAGGGTGCCCCACTGGTTCTGATGATTTCAGACCTTCCCCAATAGCTAAACTTTACGACCATGAGGGTGAGCATGAACTTTGGCTATGACCTAGATCTGCAATTCACAAGTGTTTTTCATACAGCTGCAATAATATTCCAGAAAATGTAATTGGCCTTTTACTTCATTCACTTTTGCAAATGAAAATAAAGCTACTGTGAGAGCAGATCTTTTGCTAAGAAAATATTTTTTTAAATATTTTTATAGCTCTGTCAACAATAAAGGAGTCTCACAGTCTAAAGTCTTTCTCTAAACCTTTTTAATGGAAAAAACTTCATAGAAAATATCCTTTTACTTTTTTAATAACATATAACTATATACATGATTAAAAACTGTAACAAAAAGCTGCAGGGACTGGAAAAATGTTTTGTTGGATCCATGCAGATGGTACATTTAAAAAAGGATTTCACAAATCCATGTACATCAAATGGAGTTGCAATGACAGGGTTGAAAAAAATGGCAACTCTATATTATTTACCTGAATGTACTGGGAATAAAGCACAGACATACAAAATACACAAAAAGAATACAAAAGAGTACATGGTGTAAATGCTGTTAGCACAGGAAGTTTCTTTTTTTAAGTAAATAGGAGAAAAGAAGTAAAATCTCCCTTTTCACATTTATATTGCAGTTTAAAAGATAATTTATCTCTTATTTGCTGTATTTTGTTTTTCTTCACTCTGACATATGCTACAGTAGAAGTATATGGCATTTGCAGTTAACAACTCAGGAATATTTTGATTCATCTCCATGTTTGTGAATGTACGTCATTTCTGAATAACATCATGTATACATATTGCTTTAAAAACACACGTTTGACATGAGTTAGAAATACAAAATATTGAGGGCCACCACACCACAAAGTGCTGGATACTCTTGTCCTGATCCAGCAGTATGTTTAAGGACACACACAACTTCAAATCTAAGAGGAATTCCTCAGAGAGTAAAGGAAGTTAAGAACATGCAGAAATGATTTGCTGATCAGGTCTGGAGTTTTCAACAGTTCATAGTATAGACTCTGCAGCTAGGAAAACTGTTACACCTGAGGCCGTAATTCTGTCCTTATACCCCAGATAATGTAGCTACGCAGCATAGATGATTTACTGTACTTTTAAAATAAATTTTCTTAATTCTAAGTTAAAACATAAAATGAAACCTCTTTAAAAGAAGTCTGGGGAATCGATGAGCTCTGCAGCTGGAAAGAAGAAAGAGATGGTGTTTAGTTTGTTAGTTACAAGTTGGAAGAGATTCTGTAGGCAGCAGGTAATAATGTGACAGGTTTTAAACACCTCACTCTAAAAGAACTTGCTCATATTTTTGTCCTGGGTCAAAAACAAAGAACAGACATAATTGAAAAGCCAGTACCAGCCAGTAAGGTCACCTGAGGCTTACAAGCGTGCTGAGGATGGCAAGCCATCGTTTAGCAAGAAAAGAAAGTCAAGCTTACTTCTTGTCAGGTGGGCTTTTGCTGGGTTCCTCCTGCTGTAACAAGTACTTAAATAATTCCCAGTGTAATCACAGGCAGTTTAATAGCAGAAAAATAAATGGGAGTCTGTGTGCATATACTTGAAAGGTGAAAACAACAACAGTAACAACAACAACAACAGAACTAGACAAGCAGTGAAAGCTGAGATACTCTGTGAAGCCTTGGGATCTGTTCCTGTTCTCCTTAACACCCTCGCACCCTGTCTGGCCATGCTTTTTGGCAGGCAGGTAAAACCTTTCAAGTTCCTGTAAGTGAGGGAGGATTTTTGCTTTAGCAAGGCATAAAGTAATTATGAAAATACGCTTTGAAAAACAAATCGCTGTGGGTCATGACAGCCAAATCCCACAGAGAAGTGCTTGGATTCCATTGCCATGTAATGGTTTGATTCCCTCCCCAGTTTGACCTCTTTATGGGAGCATGCTAATTGGAAAGTTGCCAGTATACCAGCTTTTGACTCGTTACTGTTCAGTCTGTTTACTTTTTAAGAACATCAATGGTACTTGTTTATGTTGTTCATTGCTAGCATTATGGATTAAATCTGTCTTGTAAAGCCCTGATTGAAACTAGAGTATCAGTACAAGGCAGGTCTGTTTGAGAAGGCAACCTGAAAGCAGTAAGACTTACTTTGTTTATTTAAAGAAGAGATAAATGTGTGTGTGCATGCATTTGCATTTAACAGTTTTATACTAGAACCGTTATTAAATCATGTCCGATAACAATTTTATCTCTTGTTATAATTTGTTTTTTAAAGATGTAATGATTCTCAGGCGAGTGTTATGAAAACATGCAGAGCTGGTTTGCATTATGTACGTAGTTATGTGCCCGGTATATATGTTGCAACTTAATTTCTTATATATATATTGTGTAACACTTTTTGTTCCTGAGTGCTGGTCTCCATAAGGAATAGAGAGGGTGGCATCATGTGCTCTTCTGCACAATGTGGTCCTTTGTCATTTTAGGAGTTCTTCTGAGGGATCTTTATTGTCACAGTTTTAACTTCAGAATATTCTCTCAGTCCACATTCACCCCTAAAAAACAAATTGCAGCGTCAGCTTATGCCAGCCATTAATTCTTCACTAAGCAAAAACCTTGATAAAGTTAAAATACAACCTAAAATTCTCAGCATAGGTTTCTGTTGGACTATAATTTTATACAGGTTTTCCTTTCATGCCATCTTTCAGAAAACCTGAAGACGAAGTTTCAGTTTAGGTCAAAAGATCAGTGGATGCCTCCAGCATTTGATAAGAAGACACAGAATGATATTAAATCTAGAAATACTCATGGTCTGTTGATTAAACAGTTGGGAGTAAACTGATGTCCTCTGTCCACTGCAGACCTTGAAAATATCCGAACACCAAGACCTACACCACTGGTCAGTGAAATTACTTGCTTATATTTGCACTCAAGAAAGAGAAAGTCCAAGCAGAGTACTATGGAAAATGGACTACTCACAACCCTGGATAAAGATGACCTTGACTCCTAATCCACTGATCTTTTTTCCCAGACGAAATATCCAGCAGCAGCAATCAGCATTTGCACATACTGTGAAAGTGTTGAGCTTGCTCAGATTTCCGCTGCATTTACATAGAAGACTTCTTTTGGTCCTGGCACAGCATCTTACGTAAGATCTCCTGCACTGCTAGAAGCTAGCCACTTACTAGGTCCCAGGCATCTGACACATGGCTCTGCGGGGTATGTGTTCTGCTTTGGATAAATTATGCTTAAGAATTGGGTGTTTCTGAATGCTATGTAGATTTTCTTGTGGTCAGCTCTGGCCTGGCTCATCTCTTTGGCAACTCTGCTGAGGTTTAGACTGGGATATTGCTTGGCTTCTTGGGAGTCAGTTCTGTCCTCTATGGAGTATAGGTATTTGTATTTTGCTGTGCATGTTTTGAGCAATGGAGAAGTGTGTTCAAGTCACTAGTTAAGTTCTAGTATGTCTGCCGGATGCTGTGTATGTAAAGCAGACAGTGTCCCCACTTAGAAACAGGTGCAGTCCAATTCTGGAAATAGAGTTTCTCTTCTATATGAACTCATACTTTTGTACAAGCTCTTGCAGACATTTGTTTCTTGGTTAAATTTTTATCCCACCCCTACAACACACACAATATTGCTCCCTTACTTATATTAAAATCTAAAAAGTACCGACATGCATATCATGCATATTTGACACTGTCTTCCCTCTGGATCCTCCTGTGCAGAATTTAATGCCAGCTGCACCATAAAGAATATTTCAGGGGAGCTCTTCAGAACCCCCTTTTAAGAAGTGTTGCTTTCAGAATGGAGTGAAGGATGTCCTGGTGTCAGCTGGGATAGAGTTAATTTTCTTCCTAGTAGCTGGTGCAGTGCTGTGATTTTTGGATTTAGTATGAGAATAATGTGGATAACACACGGATGTTTTAGTTGTTGCTAAGTAGTGCTTACACTAAGTCAAGGACTTTTCAGTTTCCCATGCTCTGGCAACAAGGAGGTGCACAAGAAGCCCAGAGGGAGCAGAGCCAGGACAGCTGACCCAAACTATCCAAAGGGATATTCCCATAGCACAGGACATCATGCTCAGTATATAAACTGTGTGTGTGTGGGGGGGGGGTTGGCCAGGAGGTACTGATCATTGCTCGGGGACTGGCCGGGCATCAGTGAGTGCGTGGTGAGCAATTGTATTGTGCATCACATGGGGTTTTTTTTCTGTTGGGTTTTATTCCTCTTCCTTTTTCTTTCCCTTATTCAGTCAGAAGGTGGGGCAGAGGTGAGCAAGTGGCTGCATGGTACTTAGCTGCTGGCTGGGATTAAACCACAACAGGGGCCACTGTTCAAAGCAGTTAAACTCCTCTGCACACCCCTGGTGTTGCACAGCCTACTTGGTATTTAGCTCTACACTGTAAATTTTACAAAAAATGTAACACTGGGGGAGGATCTCCTGTAACCTTCCTTGGAACGTTAATTCATTTGGGTAGAAATACCAGTATTTACCAGCCCATTTCACTACACCTGCAGTTTTGAAAACTTTCTGATGTGCCTGTTGGCTTGGTAAGATGTACGTGTGATGTAGTGGTTGATATTTAACTAATTCAGGCTGATAATTCAGTAGCATTTTAAGATCTATCAGAATCTAAGTATATGCAAGGAAATATATTAGTAAAGATTTTTAGACAATGTGAAAGGTTCCCATTGATTTGGACCACCCCACCCCCAGCTTTCAGTAGAAAGTGGTAGATTCATCTCCAAAGAATGACCAAAAGCTTTAGCTATTTATCAGACTCAGCGCAGCCCCAGAACTATTCCCTTATGGCTCAGTGGAAGCTGTCACCAGGAGCCGCATGGAGCTCAGTATCTAATGCTAGTAAGTCTGTCTGTGTGAAAGTTTGTGCTTGATTCACTAGGGTTGCGACTTGGCTCCAGACACCTGTTGGACATGTTTTTGCAACTCACTAGATAACCTAGCCAACAGAGTATCCAGCGCCTTTATGTAGGTTCCAGCTGCTGGTTGGTTTCTTATCTTGGTCTGGCAAACAAAATTAGATATATTTATTGTCTATTTCTTCAGCTTAAGGCTTCAGGGCCTTACATGTTTGTTTTCTGGCCTTAAGTTTGGAAGTGGCCAACTGTGATGAATTCTAAGGCAAGTATTTTTCAAAAGTTAAAAAGTCACTCTTGCTGAATAGAAAGATGGGTTATGCCAGACATTCAAAGCAGCAGAGTCAGCGTGTGTTCAATTAAAGGGCTCGCTTGTCCCCACAGCCTTTTACAGGGAAGCAGGGAGCAATGACATCCTGTTCTATGGCCACTTCGGGTCTTCTTGAATTGCAGTTTGGTATCAGGGTGAGGACAGGGGTTGTGTCTGTGAAAAGGAAGGAGCCTGTGGGTCAAGTTCGCATGATGCTATCCCTTGGTCGTGTAGGTGTGAGGGAAGGGGAACAAACTACTCTTCAAAAAGAAGCGTTACATGCTGTCTTCCCTTGTTCATTCAAAAAGAAAAAAAGATAAGGAAAAGAATTATAACTCCAAGCTGTTCTGCTGCTTGCAGTTCTTTTCAGGAATGCAACTATGCACTTCTGTATCTCAGAGCTATCGAGACAATAGCAATTCCTGTGACATTAAAAGATAGGTTTGAAGTAGAATGGCACCTTCTTCCCTTGAAGACATTTGGACAGAGACCAGAATTTTGTGGAGGACTCAATCTAATACAAAATGGCCACATGTGGCTATCTGGGATAAGTCACCTGATTTTTAGTTACAGGAGTTAAATTTTACATCACTCAGGTTGAGATAAGAAGCTTTAAAGAGGTGTAAATGTAAAAAAACCAACCCTCTTTTAGACTCCTTTAAGAATACAAGAATATTGTAAGTAGCCTTAGTGTAGACAGAAATCAGATGTACTGTGTACATGTGTTCTGGTTCTCTACTGGTATGCACATACCCTGCTACATTTTGTGGAAGCGTAAAGTGAGTATAGCAATCTCAACATTATATGTTCATTTCTTCCCCATGTGTGAGAAAAATCTGTGAATTTAAATGGAGGAACAAAACAAGTCCCAGATAATACAGTGCTAGCACAGACAGCACAGTGGCACAATGATGTTCTGGCTGTAACACAGCTTAGCAATGACACACGTATGTATGGACACTTTCTCTTTTTTTTTTCTTCTTTAATTGCCTGACTTATCATTATTTATGCTGTAAAACATGGCCCTTAAAAACAGGGATCTAAGAAACTGTGGCATTTTACTAAAAAGCATGCAGATATTAATGCAGGGGGAGAGGCGGTGAATTAGGAGGTGATATCTGATCAAAGAGGTTCTGAAAGGAGTAGAATAATTACTCGTAAGTTTTCAGGCATCTTTGTGAGATAGAGATTACTGCCATTCCAAACATTTATTGTTTGTGATGAATATTTTCAAAGCTGCAGATGGGAATCAAGTGTACAACTACCACAGAATTTTCCATGGGAGCTGGGGTGCTGCCTGGTTTCCCCCTCTTTCAAAAAAACCCTACGATATCAATATGTGAATATTTTGCTTGCACAGTTAACCTCCCTGAAGTCAATGGGGTCACTCCTCGGTGTCAAGTTACTCATGTGCTCTATCGAGCTTAGTAGTTTTAGAATATTTTCACAATGATAAGAGTTAGATGAGCTGACATATTTATGCCAGTGTGAGATCACCTCATAACTCATGAATGTGGAGAATAGTATGAATGTGTTATTCAAAGTACTCCCTAATGAGGGAAAATATTTCAGACTACATAGAGCTTATTTTATAGATCAAGTTGTATACTTCAACATATTTAAAGTTTTAAAGAGTTTGACCTTACTTTAGTTTTACTGCTGAGTTTGCCATTAGCCGTAAGCTATTTTGAAAGCTTAGGTGAGACATATCTGGTATACATGCCTCCTGCACAGAAATTAATTGAATCCTTTGTATGTGTAACCAATCTGGGTCTGATACAATTGCTAAACTTCCTTGTGATTGTAGTAAGAATTAAAAACTGCTAAGACTTTTAAATTAGGTACATGGGACAGTATTTGAGCATAGAGCTCCATTTCAAAATATTTGGCACTTAGTTCTAAACGGAATAAGAAAAGACAGAAAGCTTTGTAATGGAAGGTGACTTTTTGAAAGGGATGTAAACACATTTGTCTATCCTTCTCTAGGTCTGATTTCATTTAACATTGTTTATGAATCTGGAAGAGACAGATAACATTTTAATAAATTTCAGATGCCCCTATATTAATAAATGTAGGGAAAAGTGAAGAAAGGAAAAAATATCAAGAGGCACAAAATATATGGCAAAACAGCTCTTGAACAACCAGTCAACAAGCACACAGCAGTACCAAAAAGAGAATTTTTCTGCAAAAGTGCTGGTTAATATGGCCAAGAAAAACTCCCAGAAAACACAGGTTACAAGTTCAGAAAAATACCTGGAGATTTTCAGTTCCTTTTGGAATAAAAAGGGAGTTCCAGTAACTTACTCTGCTATTACAAAAAAAACCCCACCAAACCCCCAAAATCTTACCATGTAAATCAATTGCATTTAGAACTGGCATTGATGGTCAGTCATCTTATGTTATGCCCTCATCCTCAGATGGGAATATTTCCTGATCCGGGAGTCACTAATTATTCAGTTGTAGAGCTGAAAACAGTTTAGACAGCAGTGTAATACTTACATCTCTCTCCCATTGCCAGACATTTTGAATCCTCCAAAAGGACTTTGGGCATTTAAGGCATTGTAGCAATTTATCCTGTAACAGGAAGAGGCATTAAGTCCAACAGCGCTGTCAGAGAGACCTTTGGACAACTCAGAGAGGGGCTGAAACTCGTGGAGCTAAGGACACTGTGTATCTCTTAGTAATAACAAACGTCTTATGTTGAAAAGAAATGAGGCATTAATGCCACAAAAACATTCTGCTCCTTACTCGTAAGGAGAATGGGGTTTGGCCTGTGAGGACTGGAGGAGGACACCGAACACTTAGGTGCAGCTTCAGTAATGAACTCGTAAATCTGCTGACAAACCTCAGTGCCAGTTTATAACAGAGAGCTATTAGATTTGAATTTGTCCTTTTTCTCCCTGATTTTTCATGGATCTTTAGTTTACCCAGGCTTGATATATCAAATTGCAAGCTATTAAACTCTGGAAGCAGCATTACCTATTCCTCAGCACTAGAGAGGTGTCCCCTCAGTTCCCTAACTTTGTAGAAAGTACATGATTCTTTGTGCCTTTAGCAGAAACCTCACAGTACTCCTGCTCCACGGAAAAGATTGTTTATACTCTGTTTTCAGTAATGCCATTCAGCAGCATGGCTGCCATGCTAATGGAAAGCAAGGCACTTTCCAGTTTTCGATAGCATTCACCCGCAGTGAGCAGAGTCCCAATGCCTCCCTACAGCTGTTCTGTATCTTGGTTTGTGATTCAGCACTAGAATGGTCTAGATAAACATTTTTCAGACAAAGGGTGTAAAACTGAGGTGCCAAAATGATAACAAGTCAAACTTTTTATCTCCAAGAGCAGGAGTGTGATAGCTTCTGCCTTACCAGACTGTCCCAGCCTGCATTGCTGAAGAGACTGTCAGGGCCTTGTTTATGTCATTTGTAAAGACAGCAGCTACCAGCCCAAAATCAGAATTGTTGGCTCTCTCTATAACTTCATCCATGGTTTTAAATCTCAGTATTTCTTGAACAGGCCCAAAAATCTGCAACAAAGATTAATCATTAATTAATAAACCAGCCCACTCAGAGGCATTTTATTCCTGGTTTATTCTGCTTTTTTAAATTGTCTTCTCTCTCCTGTTGTACTCTTTACAAATTCCCACATCAACATTTAATAGTGATAATAGCTGTTTGTAAAACTCTATGAATTTCCCAAAGCAGCTGCCTCAGTGGAACCCATCCATTCTTCCCTTATCTCTTCTTTGAGGTCTGAGACTTTACAACCAATGACAAAAATGGAGTGCCATTACCCACCTGATGTCAATTGCTGTGTGCATAAGGAATTCTGAGAATGCTTTACTTTTTTTTTTTTTTTTTTTAATATATATATATAGAGAGAGAGAGGTAATTTTCACTTTAAAGCTTTTGTCTCAGGAAATAAAAGAAAAAATCATGTAGAGCACATTATAAAATGATCTCGTGTGAGTGAATACCTCCTCCTTGGCAATCCGCATGTCATCTGTTACATTGGAAAACACTGTAGGTTCAATGAAGAAGCCCTTTCTTCCTAGCCCTTTGCCCCCACATTCAAGTTTTGCTCCTTCAGTAATGCCACTTTGAATCAGTTCCAAGATCTTGTTGTACTGTTTCTTATCAATCTGAAAGAGAGGAAAAGCCATTTGACTTGCAGACCATGTGCTGACAAAATTGGTTTTGTAGGCAAGTAATGTTGCAGTGAGTAGACTCATGGTTATATTTACTACTCCTTGAGCTGGAGATGCAAAAGATCTACAAATAGCTGCTGACTGTAACCTAGGGTTTGGTCTTCTTAAGGATGTGTCCCCTTACATATGTGGCTCAACCCACATTCTTGCTAAGCAATGTGGTTTATAAGCACAAATGAAGCAGATCATTACTTTTTTTCCCAGGTTATCTTCCTGAAAATGGTATAAGCCCCGCTGGGTATTTGTGGCAGGAACATTTTCTAAAGAACTATTTCTAACTCTGCCTATCGTTTGCTTGGAATTCCTGTCTCTCTAGTGGTCTACAAGCACAGATACAGTTGTAGACAGTTCTTGAAATTAAGTGTCCACAGAGACTTTTGAGAGCTTCTCACAGTTTACAGCTGTATCTTGTGGGCTGAAGATCAGAATATTGCTGTTAAAGCTGGGAGGCAAGATACTTAAGACGAGAGTTTTTACTTAACAAGAAACACCTCTGAGCTGCACAGATTATCTGCTCCCGTAGAATTTTAATCTTTAAAATGTTTATCATGTCAGCTACCCTGGACTGTGAGTGAGTATGCACTGACTGACCTCCATCTTAAATTTTAAATGCTTCTAGGCACCTTCAGGACTGTAAAGCTGAAGCACTGTCCCTTTACCTGTGGACCTTGTTCTGTAGTTGGGTCAAAAGGGCTCCCCACAACTCTCCTCTTTGCACGTTCTACGCTTCGTCTAACAAACTCTTCATAGATTGATTCTTCCACATAAATCCGTGAGCCTGCAGTGCAGCATTGACCTTGATTGAAGAAGACCCCTTGGTGAGCTTGTTCCACAGCATAGTCCACTGAAAAAACCAAGACAGCATATGTTGCTCTGAAACATCATAGACACTTCTGCTATTGCACCAGTGTCATGTGTATTAATTACACAGTGCCATATTCCCAAAACTTCAAAGCAGAAGTAGGATTTGGTTAAAAAACATAGAACAGTAGCCAAATCAAAACATACTATTGTTGTGTTGGGTCATAAATGAAGATGATTGATTTTGTTTTGTGTCATAATCCCTGTGCAAACAGTCAAAATTATTTTTTCCCCATTTAACTGTTTGAGAAACACTAGATTGCAAGGGACCACTTGGGACTTCAGACATCATCTAGGTAAAGTAGGGACCATCGGTAATTAATACATTCCATATGCCATCTTGTGACACAAGCCACAAAATATTGCTTAATATCCCACTGCAAAAATTAAATCAAGACAGTGTTCTAGCAGTCTAGGAGTAGGGTATGCAAGAGTCACCAATGTCTTATGTGCCAGCAACATGTAATTTATCAACTAAAACCCCTAAGAAACTCTAGGAAGTGGGTTGTGCCCACAAGTCTGTTTGAGTGGGGTCAGTAGAGAAGGGGACAATTTGTCTCTGGTCCCAAGTTTGCACTTGGTTTGATACTTCATATGTGAGAATTATAGCCAACTAAATACTTGAGAAAATTTGACTTTGATAATGGCAAGACCTATGCTCCCCAAAAAGCCAGGTTATTTTTCTGCAAGACAGAAACATCTTCTTGGCCTGTACAGGTGACCGGGTAAGGCTTTAAAAATACAGATCAAGTATAGAACAATCAACCCTTGATTTCTACTCTTAATTTCCTTGGAGGTACAACTAATGCATCCACTATCCAAGCAGGAAAGAGGATCTAGTCATATTTAGACATTCAGTGCTAAATTAGCTCTAAATTAGCTAAATCGTAATAGCTGACTAGACAAGAATATTGACTTCATCCTTAAACCGTGATGGCCTACAATACTATAATACCTCTGTTATCAGCTGTAGCACTTCAGAACATTGCTTAGTCTTTTATGGAATAAGCAAAGCAACAGTGCTTTACTTTCAGCACATCCTAGACAACTCCATCTAACAGAAATGCCTTATTCTGCCCTCAGCATGGTCTAGAAAAAAAAAGTAAATACAGGCTATTCCCTGAACCACATTCAAATTTTCCCAGGCAGCTCCATGGAGATTGAAAACACTGGTGGATAGAACTGATTAACTGATGTTTCTTCCTCTATTGTTAACGCAGTTTTTCACCATGAGGGGCTCTAACCATTCTTCTTTGGTTTTTTGGTGCACTTAACTTTCAACAGCTTTGTGATGCTTTCTGCTAACTTTTGGCACACAGTGTTCCTCAAACAACAAACAGCTCCTTTGGAATGGTGAGCAAATCGGCTGCTGTTCTTTGAAGTCTGAGTCTCAGGTCAGGTGCTAGTGGTTGTAATTACGGGAGGGCCAGAGAGCTTTAGTATGATACACTGTAGAACAGACCTCCTGAAGAAGACTGTGCTCTCTCCTCTGTACCCTGTTATTCCCCTGTTGCCAGTAACTTCTCCCCACGTCCTCAACCCTATTTGGTAGGTACAGCAAGTCACAGATAAACTACAGCTCTGTGTGGCAGCTGGGAGCATCTGTCTTTTCCCCTGCGCAAGGCCGTAACGCAGGCTGCCCCCAGCATATATTACTCTAGTAGAAGTGTTCAGGTGATCCAGTCTGAGTTAGTACATTAGGGACATTTGAGATGTGATGATTTCTGGTGAGAGATGGAGATGAGTAACTGGGGTAGAAGGCTGTAACATCTGCATCTGGCTCCAGTTGACAGGAGCCTTTCTAGCTTACTGGGATGACTCTGGCTGTAACTTAGACCCCCAACTTTGTAAAACGTTTCTATGTAGAAAAGCTGCTGAAAGTTCTCAAGCTTTCCCTAGTCTTTCAGACATCAGTAAGTTTTGAAAACACATATAGAATTGTAACCAACTTTTGTAGTTCATGCTATTCAGAATCATTTTTCTATTCACTTTCCTCTTTTAAATTAAAAGACCAAATCCTTACATGTCTATTTATTTGGGTTACAAAGTTCCCAGAAAATGCATTGAGTACAGTGTGCCTGGACAAAGCCTGAAACAATAGCTCAAAGCAAGGTGTGAACTGTCCTATTCATCTTAATGGGGTGTTAACTTCAAAACCTCCTGCTGACAATTTAGATATCAACATTTTTAACTATTTTGTTGCTGATAATTTCAGCAGAAACTTCGTTTTGTGTTTTTATCCTGTCCTAAACGGGTGTCCTGTACCTTCTCAGGTGCCAAAAATCTCAGCTGCACATCATCCAGCTGCCAAAATCTTCAGCTCCCTGCTGACAGTGGCAATGAGAATATTTCAATACACAATTCTTCAATTGTGAAAATTAAAAAAATAGAACAATCTCCGTTTGTAGCTACTATCAAAACAGCTTAACAAAGGAATACCGCACTGACTAGATGAGCAACTCAAGTGTAAATTAAAGCCCTCCCTTTTTATAATCACTGTGAAGCAAAAAAATAACAGAATTTCCAGATTTAAAGCACTAAACCACCTTGCTGAGAATTTAGGATGACAATTCTGTATGCATGGTTATAACTTTTTTGTTTTCTTGTTGTCTGTGAATGGGTGTGGGTTCAAATGTTGTCTTTTTGTAAACATATAAAGTTAGGCTGCTTCTGTAAGATTAGAAAGTGCGATTAGATACAGCTATATTGGTCCATTTCACTTTGTGTGACAGATATGCCCTAAAATTAAAAAAAAAAAAAAAAAAAAGCAAGAAAAAAAAAAGACACTACATAAACATGTTTTTAAGAAAAATATGGAAATGCTGACTTACAATCAGCATCTGCAAAAATAATGTTTGGGCTTTTCCCACCCAGCTCCAGTGTAACTCTCTTCAAATTACTCCTTCCAGCTGCTTCTTGGATCAGCTTCCCAACCTGAAAGGAAATGGAGACACATTTTACAGGGAATGTAGTCATACAGTTCACTTTAACAGTCAAAGTTGGCTATCACTGGAACAGAGCTTTATATAATCCAGCAGGTTCTTCAATCCAAACGGATTCTCATCAGCAGTGGACAGCTTTCCAGGTTTTTTTTCTAGCAATTGAGAAGGGATAAGGCACAGCACAAAGTGTTTGTACCCTTCACCCATTTGTACCTATGCTAAACATGCTTGGGGCTTTCGTTTAGGGTGCTTTATGAGGGCTGAATTAAAACTCTGAAATTGGTGTAACTACAATTACTTCCATCCAAACTAGTGGTATGTTCACAAGGTTTGAGATTATTAAGAGGTTTAATTACATAATTTTTTAGTGGAAAAGTATAGATCTGATATGTGAACATGTATTAAGCATGTATTAAGCTTATTACTATTCATTAGTAGTAACTGCTATCATACTTCTTTATATAGTCTAGGTATTAGTTACCCTGGATGATCACAGCTTTTAGAATTTATTCTACTCTTACTACTTACAATTACTAAACTGCTAGCCAACCTGTTTGACTATAGGAGGTCATATTTTTCTCCTCAAAATACAGTTTTCAGTGCCCAAAGGTTTAAGTAATTTGACCATGAAATCATGATCAGCATATGACAAATTCTGATGAAATCATCAGCCTTTTCTGCAGGATAACAGAACATAGCAGAATACCAAGTACAGCAAGACATTACAAAAGCACCATCCCAGACCTGACACTCAGCTGCACCACAGATAATCTTAATATGGGTTGAGGAGGTCAAAAGCACCCCCAAAATGTCTTTGTAGATTGTGGGGTCAGCTGGAGCAGAATGCAGCCCTGTGGCTGGAGCAGCTGCAAATTGCGGATCTCACCAAGGGATATGAGGGTAGACTGAACAGAGTAGCAATCCAACAGCTATATATTTGACATGTTTCCACATTGGTACAGTTGGAGAGGCAGCTGTGCACCCTGGAAATTCTCTCCTCCTTGGATCAATGAACCCAAAATAGATCAAATTCTAAACTTGCAGTGTAACTATGCCATTTTGCCAGCTAAGGAAGTAATCACAGGTAGGTTTAGGCCTCTACATGGTGAAACACAGGATTAAAAGTATCCATTGAATACTGAGAAGCTTGAGAATCTTTTCTTTTAACTGGGACATTCTTTTAAGGTCACACAGAAAATTAGATGTGAAGAGATGGGAGTGGGTCCAGAGCTGGACTTTTTTCTCCGTGTAGTACTCTGGTCTCTTCTAGCTGTTTTCTATTTCTAAGATCAGGTGAGTGAGATTCCCTGCAGTAAAGGGTTAATGGATGAGAAGCTGAACCTTTCAGAGAACTGAAGGCAGTCTGCTGGAGAAAGTTAAGTCAGCACTGGAGTAATCAAAAAGCAAATGAAACAGAAACCAGGGCCCCCACAGAAAAAACAAAGCAAAACCCCCACAGGATAACGAAGGAATTGTCAACCACTTCATGTACCTTTGTGATTAACTGTTTATCTGGTGATACCACAGTTGAGTGTGACTGAGGTTATTTCTTTTTTTTTAAAAAAAAAATAAATTAGCTGCTTTTCTTTACCCCTGTATTGATGGAATGGAGTGTTGACATTATCATGAAATTCCTTGCATATCCCCTTAATTGGAGCTGATTTTATTGCTATGTTTGACTGACAGCCAGAAGTGAACATGAAAAAGAAAGATCCTTTCTGCCCTCCACCCCCACCACAAACATCGAGCACATCATCTGGAAATTCCAACCTCAAACTGTGCTGAAAATGTGCACTGGAAACCAGTGAGAGTGCTGTGTTTATAGCCAGTGCCAGCCAATGCCATTCACACCCTCACTACCTTGAACCTCTCTCTCTCCAAGAACAACCACCACCTATCTCCCCTCAAAAAATCACGGAGCAGAACAGACTGAGGAAGCCAGAGCAATGTGTCCACCATCTCTCCACCTTCCGTTCTACCACTTTAATATCATAACTCTTTTGTCCATGCAAGTAAAGATTTTGAAAAGTTTCTGTGCAAAAAAACGATTGACAAATATGCAAGTCCAAGTATGATGTATATGGCAAATACTAAAGTCCAAAGGGCATAGAGACAATGGTGTTCGTTTGGAAAAGTATGGTCCAGAGTATTGTTACTACAGGGGGGTGGTTGTCAAGTTTCCAAGTATAAACTTAACAGACAGCTTCACTATGTCCTTCCTGTTAGAAATCAGTGTAGACATCAGGATGGCAGGGCTCATGCTGCTCAGCATTTTTGTTCCCTGTCCTCCTGTTGTGCCCTATGCACTTACAGGTTGAGAGAAGTCTCAGGGAAGGCACCAACGCTGTGATTGTTTAGTGACAAAGGCAGCCTTTTGTGGCTGACCCTCCTCTTTATGGAGCAAGACAGCATGAAAAGGATAAGTGATAGTGTTGCAATCTGTACAGTCTTTCAGTACATGCATTTCCTGTGGTGTCTGTCAGCTATATCTGTGAGCTCCCAATAGGCAGTACAGCCTTGCGAGGGAACACTGGAAGAGAGGACTCCCCCACAGATAATGGAGCTGTGCGATTATTCAGCAGGAATGTTGGCAGAGAAAGCCCTGACTCCCCATCCTTGTTTTGAATAGGCTTCAAGATTGATATCAGAGGTATCCCTGGATAGCTTGTGAAGTACCATAACCTTGTAAGCTGCATGGAGGGTGAGGCAGATGTAATTTGGCCCATCTCAAAGAAAACAGTTTGTTATTCAGAACAACAACAACAAAAAAGATTAAAGAAGCATTTTACAGGATTCCTGTGCAAAAAAAGCTGTTTGGAGAACAGTCCTGGAAGGGTCTTGTTTCTGGACTGTGAGCTGTGTGATGTTAGGTAATGAGAGTGTATCGTGATATAAAACATTTGATTGTTCCTTATTATGCCTTCTGTGTTTGGAAGTTTAATGTCTCTTTCAGGAGGAGACTTTTAGTCAGATATTAAGTACGTTGTGCAGAAATTCAAAAACGTCTGTTGCCCTTCGTGTTCTTTTAATTTTCTGTTCTCAGACAGAAATCAATGTTTCTAAATGGTACAGGTGGGTTTGTCTGTTACTGTTAAAGCACTGGAAGTCTCATGAGTCAAAAGCAAACCTGCAAGATTTGTGATAGTTTCTCTACAGCTCCATCAGAATGTCTGGCTGCTTCTCTGCTCTGAACCTTCCTTTGATCGCAGATACATGTTAAGTCGTTAGGGAGCACCTCAATGTAGGGGAACGGCAGTCTAGCTGAATAGCAGCTGATTTTCTAGCACACTGCCACAGACAAGACTGTGAAGGTAAGACTGCACAGGAAGCTATGTAGATTAAAAGATTGAATGAACAGGGCAAAAATTGATAGAGGAGACATACATCTTCAGTTACTTAGGCTTTTTAAGTAACTGGGCTGCCTGTCTTTGCTATTAAACTTTTTTGGGGATATTGAGAGAATATCTGAAGAACAGTAAGTGTTTTAAGTTACAAGAGATTGATTAAGTTTGGGGAGATAGTATGATCAGACAGAAATTTTCTGTGTGTTCTGGAATTGCAGTTTTCTCTCTCCAGCTATTGAAGCACTGGATGTCAGTGTTTCGGCAAAACCTTCAAACCCATGTCGCTGCTTGCTTTGTCTCATTTTTTAAAAATTCAAGATTGTATGTAAAATCTTTCTGAGAAACATTTTAAGACCGCATGGCATGTTCAGGGTGTGTCTTCAGCTAAGACAAGGGAATTTTGAAATATTGATATGAAGAAGAGCAGCTTTATTTAACTGTACAATGCTCTGTGTGAGGAGCAGCCCTGAAAAGAACACAGTGAATAGTGCAGCACAAGTAAAAAAGCAATCCCAAACAGAAATTCCTGGAGAGAATCCTAAGCTATAAATGGCTTATCTGTTCCTCGGGTCAAATCCTAGCCCCATGGAAGTCAGTGGCTAAACTCTTGTTAACTTTGACAGGGCTGATACGCCACCCTGTTTTTTCAGTTTTAAGCAGGCAAATCCTCTTGACATGTATCTTCTATAGGCAAAGAGTTGCCCAAGGACAGCTCCCTAAGTTTCACCAAAACCACCAAGGAAGGAAAACAGAAACAACTACTTTTCATTCAGGAGGCACAAGCTGTCCAAGATATGATCAAAAAGATTCAGCAGAAGCAGGAATGAATGATAATGTAGCCTCCCTAAATCCTCCTTATATTGAACAGTGCATGTGTGTAACACTTCTCGGAACCGGTCAAATCATCTTTAGGATTCTTGTTGCTAAGGTAGAAAATGCCAGGATGTAATTCTTCATGATAGCCAAACCCAGCAAGAGGTTGTGTGAGCCAGGAGAGCTGACACAACTCATTGCTGGTGCAGTAGGTAGACATTCTGTCTACATCATGCACTGTGACATTCATCTCACTTCAGAAATGAAAGGAGAATCCTGCTGAGTAAATTAGAATCAGTGGTAATACAGCTGTTAGCTACAAACATTTGTTTGGCATGAATCAATCTTGACTCTCCTGTAGTTTGCTTTGATGGTCTCTCTAGTATCTTGTTGACTAATGATGAGATCATGGTTTGTTAATCTAAGTGCATAAAGAAAACATTCTGCCAAGCAAAATGCAGACTCTTTTGCTGGGGTTTATTGCAGTTGTTTATAGACCTTTTGTTTACACAGGCATCCAAACCAATTTGTCGGATATTTATTTGGGTTACTCTACAGAACTGCATGAACACAGACCTGAATCCTATCTTTAATCTGTCTGCATTTTAATGGGTCATGGTTTGAACAAAGTGGAAACCAGCCACTTAGGATACATTTCTTGCTGGCCAGGGCTTCAAATGTTTTGTGTGCTATCTATAATTGTCATCTAGAGAGCATTTAACAACTGGAGAGAGTTGTAAGCTACTCGGATTTGGAGGTAACATTTGTTTTTGAACAGAAGTTATTAGAACTCATTAAACTTTGGCAACAAGCAAAATACAGTTTCTCAGGCAGCCACTGCTTTAATTGCATATATTTTAAATGTTTAACTTCTTGCTCCCCATAATCATCTCTGATCTTAAGCCCAGAACATACTAAACCCAACTATTCCATGTGCACCAGGAACCTACAAGTACACAGTTCCCATTTAGATGGGTGTACATATAGAGACATGGCCAGACAGCTCACAGCAGTCAATAGGGCTGTATTTGCAAAACCTGTAAGTGAATGCACAGATCTGAGTGGAAATAAAGGCAAATGAAGAGTAAAGCAGTTTCTGATGGCTGCTTTTCTCTGCTATTTGAAGGCCTCTTACCTTTGCTACTTAGCAAAAGTTCTTTCAGGAAATAAGAAGGTAATACAAAGACCCTTTCTGCATTTCTGATATGTGTAAAAATGGTCCCCTCGGCAGCACTTCTCTTGGAAATAAAGTCAGTCTGCTGTTCATTTGACTGGGGAAGAGACTTATATATAACCTCTCCCATACTTCTGAGCTCTGCAGCCCAACAGCAGACACATGGGTAAGCCAGACATCCTGAGTTTGGATCTGTACTTAAGCCCAGAAAATATAAATGACTGAGTTTTATTTTAATTAAATTGTTCCCCATATCTTTTCAAAGAAACTCAAATAGACAGGAAGACATGGAACAGTGAAGAAACTAAGGCAAAGTAAAAGGGAAAGGGCATGTACCGTGAACAGCTGGGATAGTGTGGGAGATAGCTGAGCTTTAGAGAACCACTCCCAAGGTCCTGGTGAGTGAGAGTTTCACCTACAGCTAGAAACCAGAAGGATCAAGGAGAAATACAGTAAGATGTAATGAGATATTTAAATTGATTATGGGCTTTCAAGGAGAGGTAGGAAAGGGCTAGGAGCAAGTGTTGATGTGGTCAGATTGACTGGAAGAAAGATTGGTTTTGGCAGTTTCAGTTTCATCTGATTGCGGAAGATGAGGAAAAAATGTGTCAGTGAAGCCTGAGAGGAGATTGCTGTAATTAAGGAGGATCATGGCTTAGCCCTGGTTCACTGAAAACAACACAGTAAAAATAAACATTTTTGTTAAAATGCCCATATCAAACAAGCTGCTGAAGAGTATGAACCAAAGCAAGCAGAGAAGCCAGGAAAGCTGCTGGAATCCAAGAAGGTACAATATTTTTAGGCTTGCTTTCGTACTCAGTATGATTTTCTTTCTTTCAGTGTGACAGTTGTCAAAGTGAAATTCATAGCCTGCCGAGCGTCTGCAGAACTCTTTTTAGTGAGCTGTAGAGGGAAGAGTTTTGAGAGCCGTGCACTGGGGGACTGGGTGAGGTGGTGTCAATGGGAGGGTGTTTCATAAGAAGCAGGCAGGCAAAGCGATAAAAGAATTGTCACACTACTCTTGGTGTGCGTGAGCTAACCCATAAAAGGAGGAGTTAGAAGGAAAGAGGGAGAGAAGTGGAATCAAACAGTAATGGTACCAAAGGAAAAGAGCTCCTTATGTTTTTTCATACATTATTTGTGGGGGAGTGTATGAGGAGTAAACAGTAGTACTTTAAACAATTTTCAAAGCACTACAGAATCTAAGAAACAGAAGAGAAATAGTGCAAACTGGACCAGCATCATAAATTGGAAGTCAGTGTTGTAAATTCAGTCATTTATGTGTTTTCGTTGCGTAGACATGGGCTTGAGGCCTCAATATAGTCAGGAGTTTCAAGAGGTATGGGATTGATGCATGGATGACAAGGCCATTGGTTGCTATTAAATACAATTGTCCACATGCACCTTCAGGCTCAGGAAGTCTTTAAATTGTTGATTACCAGAAGCTGTGAGGCTACAGCCAGGAAAGATCACTCTACACATGCTCTCTTCTTCTATAAGCATCTGTTACTGGTCATGTTGCAAGATAAGGTGCTAGGCTGGATCGATCTTTAGTGTGGCTATGTCAGGCTTTATTGATTTAAGGTCATGAACTTGGCCTTTTGGCTCATGTTTCTATGGATTGGGTTCTACAGATTTTGGGAAACAGTATTATTTTTTTTTGTAGGAAGGGTAGCCTGTTTTCTGCCTTAAAAAAAAAAAAACTTTACAGGAAATAGATAGTAGTAGCCTGAGTTTTGTGATATTTACAGGCAAATGGGGAGTTTTCCTTAGCCATAAGTATATACTTCAAAGGTAAAGAATGTATACTTTTTTCCACAAGAACCTCATGGTGAGAACTTGAGAAAAACCTGTGCTTCCAACATATAAACTCGAAGATCCTTCCTTTTGTACTGATAGGTTTCATCATTAACTTGCTCAAGTTGAAAGTATTAACTGCCTTAACTAGCACCTGGATGAAATGGGGGAATAGAAGTTAATATCGTAGTGTTTATGTATCTGATGGCTATTGGAAATCCACATCACTGGAGTGTACAGTTGACATGCCTCAGACAAGACCAGAGAGACAAAATATTTCCATTGTTATTTCATTAGAAATTGAAATCTGGTTTGGAGAAGTCAAAGATTCTATAGTACAGCTCATATCACAGCATTGTGCTTAAAATGTTACAATGTTGACTTGCTGTTACAAAAATTCAGTGTTACAGGAAATCAGAAACAATATGGAATAGTTTACACTAACTCTGCATTAAAACGTTCCATCTGTTCTTGCTTTAGGTTCTTAGAGAATTGCTTTTTCATCTCTGTAATGCTTTTCACTTCCTATTAGTAAGGCTTTTAAAGGTAGGCACTGAGTTAGTATAAAACCCACAGCTTTTGAGTTTAAACGCCTATTAAAACTAAAGCTGTCTGGAACTACAATAAAAATTTATTTTGGCTACAAAAGACAACTTTGAAACCTAACCCATCTGTATTTTTCCTCCTCCAAACAGTGCAACATCCTGTATAATAGAATATTTATCTTAAACAGAGACCACATATCTTTATGAAAACAATTGTTTCAACTTAATTTATGGGGGGTAATCAGCTCATATTGAAGTTTTCAATATTCCAGGATGCTAATATAAATTGGTTACAGGAGATGTAACAACTAGGCTAATTCCATAGAATACTCTGAAATCTGATGTTGCCATCGACTTAGAATGTAACCTGTGTATATTACAATCTAAAATTGCCAGGAAAAAAATAATGTACAGGCATATAGTAATTGCAGAACAACTGTGTGTGTGCAAATTAGGCATGCGACTGCATCTGTGCTTTACTGGTAATTTAAGCTCATGTATGGTGACTTCCAAACTCGATTACAGGATAAATCCACCAGAATAATTTATTTGAAATAATTGAGCTGGTCTCTGCAATCCCTGGGCCCACCAGGGAGATACCCACACATATCTAGTAGGGCTGCTTGGTCAGTGAATTTATCAACCTAAATCAAAAACAAATTGACTCACTGTGGAGAGCAGTATCCCTGGGATGCATAAAGCCTCCCACTGCCATGAGTGGGAGTCGAACATATCAAAGACAGACAGGATCCCTGGGGTTTAGCTCCCCCCATACAATAGTTTGTCAGATTTTGAATTGAAAAGGGTCGGGTTTAGCACTCTCTAAATATAACCAGCCCTGAAACTCCCACTGAGATTCCTTTCTGTCTGCCTTCAGACGATGAGATAAGGCCCCTTCTCCTGTGACTTCAGTCTGGAGTACCTCTATCATCCCCACCCCAACCCTGATAACAGCCAGCTTTGCACATGTTTGAGAGCAAGAAACGATCTGAATTTTGAGGCATTCATTACACTTTCTGTAGATTACAGCCTTCATCTTCAGACTGAACCTCCTCTGTAACATCTGCATTATAGACTCATAGCGAGACATTTTGGCATCCATTAGACAACTGACTCCCTTCATCTTCTGGCCAGCTTCTTCCCATCATTTTGGGAACAGACACCTTGGACAGTCTCCTTTTCTCCCTGCACTCCTTCCTTTTTAGACTTCCTCCTCAATATATTTGAATGCAACACCAAAATTGAAGTACATTTGCCCCAGTTTGCCCCCGTCATCTCCCCTTTTCCCCTAAGTACGCCAAGATACACAAATTATGGATGCTAAAGCAGCATTTATGTGTGCTGTGATATACATGGGATGTTCTGCCTACTTGCATGTGATTCACATCCTCATAAGCCCACAGGAAATCCCAGCAATATTTTTCCAGGCATATCTCCTGTGCTGAGGTGCTGAGCACAGCAGGGGCTGGAGGAAAGGAGCCATTTCTGCTTTAGAAGTACTGCAGTACATACTTCCCTTTAGTTGGGAAGGACAGACCACTGATTTAAATGTAGCCCTTTTACTCAGTGACATTGAGAAATGTAGCACAAGGGCTTACTACTATCTCCGTAAGTATTTACTCACATTTTACAGTAACGTATCCATGAATCCTCTTACCTCAGTGGATCCAGTAAAAGCAATTTTATCGATGCCAACATGAGATGCTATGGCCGCACCAACAATTGGACCAAATCCTGGCAAAATATTGACAACTCCTGGTGGAAACCCAGCCTGTAAAAATAGGAATGAATGAAGGGAAGCATGATTTATGAAAACTGATAGAGCACGTTAAACTAGGCATGTGCTAGTAGTTCCTTCCCCCACAAGGAGAGACAGAGACATTACTTCTGCCAATTATTCTTACCTCCTTGATGAGGGCTCCCATATAGAGAGCGCTGAGTGGTGTTTGTTCTGCTGGTTTAATAACTACTGTATTGCCACAGCACAGAGCTGGAGCAATCTTCCATGCAAACATCAGCAGGGGGAAGTTCCACTGTAGGAAAAAATAAAAGTTGATAGATGGAAAAATATTGCAGTGGTGTTTTGTTTTCAAGATGTCAAGCTGCTACCTCACTTATTTCTCAGGCTGATCTGCAACATAAATCTTTCCCAGCACAAAGCAAGGATTTTTTTTTAATTACTGCCATTAAGAAAGCGACAACAGTGACCTTTTAGTTCTTTCTCTCCTGTTGAAAGAAGTACAGCCCCCACCCACAGTCTTCATAAAAGAATCTTCTGTTATCTGTTAATTTTTTTAGTCACAACTTTTTATTTCATTTACTGTATTGCAATTGGCACTTTTAATTCCCCCATCACAAATAGTTCTTGCTTCTGGTACATTTGGAAAGAACTGTTTGTTCATGCTGAAGCATTTTTGCATGTAAATTTCCTATCCCTGAATACATTTTAAGATAGATACAAAAATTATACTCAAAAGTATATAATCCTTAATTGATGGGATTACAGTAAAAAAACCCATAAATGTCAATGCTTGGTCAAAGCATTTAATTTTCTTGAAAATTTCTTACTGAGCCATTTATCTGGAAGATGTTAAAAGAACAGTAAAACACAAGTTGAAAAACACTCTTGGCTGATATAAAATTTTGTGTCATCATTAATTTCAACTTCATTTAACTGCAGTAGAAGATGTAGAAAATTATATTAGTTTAGTGGACAAACAAGTTGTGGCTAAAGATAAGAGTAACAAGCCTTTTTTGTATCAAAGCCTGATCCTAACAGGTTAAGTGGATAGTCTCGCTGATTTCCGTGGAAATGCCATAGTAATAAAATAACTGCATTTGCACAATCAGTCTTATAAATGCATAGAATAACTTCCTTTGGAAAGAAAATAGAAAATATCAGTCAGAAAGAGTCAGCCACTAGCCAGAACACGTTAGTGCCTGATGCATATCAGCTGCCACTCTCATGGACATCTATCTAGCCCCTGGCTAGCTTGAAAAAATACACAACTGTCTTTCCATCACCGAACACCCAATTTTTTACTCCCTCAGTTGTTTATAAACTCCGGAGACAAAGTGATGTTTTAATTCCATCTCCAGTATATAAACCTGGGAGGGGAGCTGTAGGGCCAACAGTGTGCTGACAGCCTGCACTTCTAATGGTATTGCAAGGAGAGCTCTGTGAAGAGTTTTATAGGGTAGTATATAGCCCTGTTTATGCTACAGAGCTGCCAAAGAGCATATGTTTTGATGGAAGCTAGGATGTGAAAGAGGATGAGGAGTTTAGTGTTAGGCATGCTGTTTAATTTTATTTTTGTAATACCATATTTGCTAGTGTAATGGCTAAGTGCATGCAGTGGCACGGGGGCTGTACTCTGTGACTGGTAGCTGTGGAGGAAATATGTAACAGATTAGCAGCAGTGTTAGAATAGATGCGTATGACAGCCATGTTGAAGTTTTGGAGAACAAACCTGGGGAAGAATGAACAAGTATGGTCGATGGCTTGGTATCCCGAACAAAGAGTTTTACAAATCTAAGCTAAATATATCCTGCTTTTGGCATGATCTTCAGCCCGTGGCCAAGTTTCATCAACACACCTCAGTTAAGCTCAATCAGACAAGCCTAAGAGATGTCCAGCAACTTTGGAGTTAGATGTTGGGGTTGTCATTTTGCAAATGCTTATCCATGTGCCTGGCTGAAGAATGAGGACAGAGCTGTGGAATTGTTCATTCATAAGGACCACTCATGGGTCAGGTTAGGAGAGTGTGAAGGTGTTTGTGGGACAGGTATAGCCACAGTCTCGGAGTCATTTGCATGTTTGAGTTTCTACTGAGTGCCAAACACAATAGCCACCCCTTAACAAAGACATGAAATAACAACAAATATAAATAGGGGAAAAGGGCTTAACATTGTTAAAGTAATCTTTTTTGGCTGCTCCTCTTTTAATGGAATTGCTGCGTGTTGCTGTTTAGTGGCTTTGTGGTTAACATGAACAAAATAATAAAAAAAACCCCCATCAACAAAGATTTCAGAGAATGTCCTGATTAGTTCCCCAGTGCTTTGTCAAGGAAAAAAGCTTCCACACAATATTTTAATAGCTATATGTGAGCCTCCCATTGAAATTTCTGCCAAAGCCAGTTTACTGGTTCTGAAAAAGTTAGCTTCTCGTGTAATTCCCATGCAGTGTTCAGCAAGAGTATATTAAGGATGTATATTGAGGTGTAGGGGGAGTACTAGATTTGATGAAACGCTGTGTTTCTCTCTCAACAAATAAAATAAACATTTCATGTCTTTTATTAGCTGCACAATGTTAATTGTAATGATATGTCTCCTGGAGTTTCCTCCAGCCTTGTAAAAGAAATAGCAGGAAAGAATGGAATTAAAATGCATCACATTCTCCCAGGAACTGAGGAGCCTGTTAAATCACAGTAAAAACTAAATAAATAAAAAGACTACCACAGCAAAGCATCAATTTTCCATAAGTTGTGTGAACATCCATAACCACTGGCAGCATATTAACACTGTGTTTTGCTTTGCTTGTTTTAATCATGAGAATTCTATGACTTGAGAACTTAACTCCTAATAACAGAGCCTAAACCCTATTAGCATGTTCAAATAAGCATTTGCAGGGAGGCTGTTAAAGATATGTCAACAATATGAGCTCAGCTTTTTTCGTAATGGAAAACACACATAGCTGAGGACCATGTTTTATGTGTCTTTAAAGAGAGCTGGTTCAAATGAAAATAAATAGAAAGCGCTAGTAGAGATACTCACAGGGATGATCTGTCCACACACTCCGATGGGTTCGTGTCTTGTAAACGTAAAATAATCTCCATCTGAAACAGATGAGCATGGTTACTCTCAAGTGCAGTTTGACTTGGCAGAACAAAAAAAAGAGGAGGGAAAAAGCTCTAAGGATCAGCCTTTGATGACAGTAAAAGAAATAAAGAAGTCATGGAAATGTTTTTTCATGAGCCAGCATGGGAAACCTAGGTTCAGGAGCAACCTAATTGTTCTTTCTGTAGAACAAAGGAAGCAAGCATCCCATCAGAAAGTAACCCGCTTTGTTCCTTGAGAAAGAGGACAAGCGTACCACACGAAAAAGGGCAGTAGCAAGGAAGCCACTTACTGGCCTCTGCTGATTTCAGGGTGAGAGAAGTGAAGGAAAAGTCACAAAGGCAATTTCCTGAAAGGCATGACTGGAACACAGCAGTATAAAGGTATATGTACAAGCAGATGGGGAATAAGAGAGTAACATACATCTCACTCATCGTCCGTTGAAGACACAGGCAGTTTGAAGTAATGGAATGATACACAACAATCTGTAGGTATGGAACAAAGAGGGGAAGCCTGTGATTGATGTGTAATTGAGCACGATTTACTACAGGAGACAATGCTAAGGAGAATGCAGGGGTCATCATACAGCCATGCTTGTACAGCTGACTTATAGAACAAGGCCTGTATCAGAAATGGCCTCAAGCTAAAGAGGCAGTTTCAGTTGACAGGGAATAGTTGGATGCAGCTAGAAAACAAGACAACAGAGAATAGGAGCAGTTTTCACAAACCTTTTGGACAAGGCAAAGGTGAATAAATACATGAAGGGACCAAGTCACTAAAAACTTGGAAAGCATGGGCTTTTCTCACTGGAATTTTGACAGAAATAAGAATATGGACTAAGAAAGATCCTAACAAATGAAGATGCACGAAAAGCAGACTGCATATTCACAAACAGCAGATATGGATGGTGTGAGGCTAAAGGGAATTACTCAACTTTCTGATCTGGTAATTGTTTTTAAGGTCTTGACGAACAAAAATCACAAAAAATCTCCACGGGTGAGAGGTATCATTAGTTAAAGTAAGTATAGCGCTCGATCTGCAGTCCTTAACTAAAGCACTGTTGAGCTCAGGGCAGCCCAAGTCAGGTCACGAAATAAACAGATCTGTGATGTGGGGTCAGGCCTGTTGTCTGCAGGACATTTCGCATGGCCTGGCCTGCTCAGAGCAGAGCGGCAGGTCTCTGCGCTGGCTCATTCTGCACAGCTGGTATAAGTGACTGTCATGGGGGCTGGTGGAGTTTGTGCTCTCTCACAAAGCCGCACAGTTGTTGCTGCTTCAGCACTTGCCTGTGGTCTGGGAGTAAGTGCTGAGGTTATACATGCTGTGATGCGATGTAGGTTTCTTCCCAGTTGATGAAGAGCAGGGAAATGACCTTTATTTTTTTTTTTTTAAAAAAAAATCAACCTGGTTTTTAAAGAACCAGTTACGGTATTGTCTAACCATCAGCTTTGTTAGTGTCCCTGGCCTGCATCTATGCAAAGCAGATTTACAGCACTTTCATACCTAAAATTGAGCCTTGCAGCTGTATAAACTAGCCCAGGCTCAAACCACCTCTGGATTTAGGTTAAATGTTTTTAGTGAGGCTATGGCTGAGGGAATAGCTATACTTAAGGGATGAGCTGAATGTGCCCCTTAGCCTGCAGTGCTTGGTTATCTAGAAAAAACTTGAATCTCTTTACTTAGAAAAATGATTTCAACTAAGTTTGTGAAAATGCTGGGAAGGTTACCTAGGCTCAGTCACAGGCCATGAGTTGCCAGGATAGCAAATGGTCAGATGGAGGAAGGGAGGACAAGGATGGGAGATGCCAGGGCTTTTGCTCCCATTGTCCCTGTCCAAGGCAGAGGTATGTGCTTTCCAGCACTTGGCATGTGGGCAGCTGTGGCCTCTACCCCATTCAGTGTAGAGCTGCAGCCAGCCTTGTCCGATGTCAGGGCAAGACTTAAGTTCACAACGGAGAGTACATTTTGGGAACCTGCTGCAATGTCCTGTACTGAACATCTGGTAACAATAAATGGGTTAATCCATAAAGCTTCTTGGGTTTAAGTAAAGACTTCAACTTAAATTTGATTAGAAATAACTTATTTTCAGGTCTGCTTATTTCTGTACATCTACTTTACAGGATTTGCTCAGTAGAAACCTGAGCTAGAGTAGCTAATATGTCAGCTGGGGGCCAGGCGCAGAATAATACCAGAAAGGTAACCACAGTCTGCAACCAAGACAGGGACAGAGCAGAGGATATAAAGGAGCGAGGGAGAGAGAGAAAATGAGATTTGCATCAGGAAAAGGAGGAAGAAAGTAGCTGACCAGTTGGTTTGCTCTGCATTGACAAAATGTCATTGCAGCGTTTTCTAGATGCCTAACAACTTCCCAGTGGAGGTGAGAACATGTTTCACAAATCAAGATGATCAGTTTGATTTTCTAGGTTATCTTTCATGGATGCTAGCAGTGGTTCACAGACCATAGGAAGAATTATCAGACCAGACAGAAGTAAAGTAGAAGTCAAAACAGAGAGAAGTACATACAGGCAAAACTGTCTTAGTGTTCAAGAGGCACATAGAGGAGTCAGCTAAAAATACCAGCTTGTACTCGGTAGTACTGTGAGAGGTGGATTCTCAGCCAGAAGGATGGTGACAACATAACAGTAACACAGTTACGTTAGCACTGTCTGACTTTAGATTGTCACTGCATAATCACTGCCACATGTCTGTGTGCTTCATAACATCAAGTTATAGATAACCTGGACCTGCTTGCCAAGTCAGACAAATGGTGGTTAATTCTACCAAATGTAGGCAGAACATTTCACAGAGCAATACCTCCCATGCAGAGTTGCTTGCCCTGCTTTCTTCCACTAGACTCTAGACAGCTGCCCTTTTTGACACCTACTTCCAAAGCTCAGCATCCACAGACTTACTGTTAAGATTTGATTTTTGAGGTTGCTTTCTAACAATATCTTTGTGAATGTATGTGACTTGAAGTTATTCAGGTGCTTCAGATGCCTCTGGACAGGCCAAAGATATGTCTAAGAGCCGCCTTGACCATAGTGTAAAATAAGCTGTTACCATGACAAAATAACTCAAGATTGATGAAGTGAATCCCTTTTTCTGAACAATGAGCACAGAAGGCTCCCCCGTGCTCAGAAATTAAATAGGAGACTTTAAAAATATTTTAGAGTTTCAAGATTAGTTTATACAAGTCGCGCTAATCACACATTCTAAGATGTTATTGCTGATGATTGTTACTCCTACCCTTTTACTAGCTGGCAGCCAGAAGAACATTGCCTGAGAGGGATCTCACAGTCTGATCCCACATGCAACTTAAAAATTAGTCTTAAAGGGTTTTGGGGTGTTTTTTTTTAATATTCTCAGGTGATGTAAATGAGCATTCAGTCCTCACTGATACTAATAGAGCTGGATCAATTTGAAGCTGCTTAGCACCTGGCCCAAAGATCTTTATTTCTTAATCAGAAAGAAAGCCCAGGGATCTCACTTTGGGATAGCAATACCTTCCACAAATGTGTTTGCTCAGATTTCCATCAGGAGTCTCTGTCCTAGATATTTTATTTGCATAACAGTCATAATAGAGTCACATGCCTAATATAGCGGGACACAGCAAACAAGTGGGTGAGGAGAGCCGAGCTGTTTCTTTAAGCTGTATCATACCATATATCGATTTAAAGATACAATTTTTGCTTGCATTAAGTTTATTAGTTTAACAGTTTCTAGTCTAGCCTCATTCTGTTTTAGATTAAATCATTAAGGCTTTACGCATGTCAGCAAGGAAAGGGCAGTCTGAAGATTTTAGCAGCTCTGTGACCAAAAGGAATGTGACTGTAAAATGCACTGTTCTTCTTCTACTTGTCTGTCACTTGCCTATTTTTATTTTAGAGGAAAACCTCAGCAGAAACAGATAAAAGATTGAGAGGTTTCAGATTTATTAACTTACTGAACAGAAAGACAAGGAGATTTAATAGGGTTTTTATTTTGGTTTTGTCGTCTTGTTTGGTTTCTTTTGATGAGCTGATGATAAATGAATGTAAAGAGCACCGTTGTTTAACAGTGGCCTTGCTCTAAAATAGCTTTATGAGAACGAAAAATTTATGGTGTGACACTAGAGGAATAGAGGAGCATTAAACCAAGAGGAAGAACTGATGCCCTGAAAATCTGTGAATGGACTTGGGATTCTGCACTACTGATAACTGTGTTTGTTAGGACTGAAGTTTGCATTTAAGAAGGATGCTGAAAATGTGCCTTCCTCTCCCCCAGTGTAACCCACCTTCCTGAAAAAATCAGGGTTTTCATCTGGTACACTCCTTGAGGACAAGAATAAGCAGAGGATTTTTATTCCTCTTAACCTGGCAATGCTTTTTGGTGACTGACCAAAATTCTGTGTACCTGCTGGGCTAACAAGTGAGAAGGAGGCATTCACTGACCAGGGAGAAAGAGATTAGGGAACAGGAAATCTGCTGAATATATGAATTTATGGTATGCATGTTTAAAAGTGAAGTGCATGCAGCAAAACCAGGATTTATGAATCTCAGCCTAAATGACTGTGCAAATCTTCAGGAGTCCTTACAGGGGAGTCTACACCTTAAATACCAATATGGTAATTTCTTTGGTGAAAATATACTAGTGTTGATAAACGTTAGTCAGTGCACACTGCAATTTTAATAAGCTGAAAAACCACAATGAGTAACACTGCGATAAAGAGTTATGTGATCTGTTTTGCTCCTGAAAATTTTGGGTGAAATTTTCAATTTATCTGCTTGACTAACTGGTCATTTTGTGCTTTGCTGTATAGAGGCAAGCTAGTGTACTGCAGGTACTGTGTTACATTATGCAATTTTATGGATATAGATGGGCAACAGTGAAATTCATTTCCTGGTGAGTGTGCCTTCCTGGTCTCTTCAGTAAAGTGTAACAAACACACGTGTGTAACGAACAGGGCACACTGTGAATCCAAAACAAATCCATAGACTAAATGTTTGTTTTCCTTACTGATTTTCCAAAGATTTATTTTATGCGGGTAGAAGATGAGTACATTCATCTTAATGACTGCACCTGCATAAAATCATTCTTTGCCATCATGTGCCATTTTACATAATTATAGAAGTTGGTACATGCAGTCCAGACTGAAAATGAGTATGTTCATAACAGAAAATGCAGCCTGTATTTGCTAAACAGCTAGGAGGGAGAGGCAGGAGGAAGAGACTTGTTAAATAAAAATAATAATAAGGATTTTTTCTTTTCTTGTCTCTTTAGCAGAAAATAAGAGCAGAGTACCTAATTTTCTAGCACTCATAAAGATGTATCTCATACTTACAATATAAAATGCATCCCACTGAATAATTTGAAGAAGCATGTATAACAAAATTATCTGATGAGTGTGTACAGTTCTCTGTAGTAACATTGCAAACTCTCTCAAAAGAATGCACGAATTTGGATCCAGTGTTAATCCAAAGTAAAATGATTTTCATAGGCGGTAAGAAGACATATATAAAAAAAGATACAGACACAAGGCTACCATTTCTTAAAGAGGCAGCTAACACTATTTTCATGTGTTACAAGGTATTTGTCAGGCTTATACTGCATCCTTTTTTATAAGTATAATAATATTTAAATGTAGGTATTGAGCCATCTCCTTCTCAGATGGACACATGCAAGAGAAACAAAACACTCTTTGGGATGTGCTCGCAGGGCAGAACAATAGCAAACTGTCTTGTCCAGCCCTTGCTAACTTTTAAACATCTGCTTCAGCAACATGCTACACACTATGAGACCAAAACAAGGTTCTCTTCCATCTTTCACAAAGCTGTAATCTATTAAGCCATTTGGCCATGAGAATGATTAGGTGCATACCTCTGCTTTGATCCTCCTTACCTACAGGAATGGTCATTCCATGGATTTTGTCTGCCCAACCGGCATAATACCTCAGGGTTTTTATGACTCCCTGAAGATCAACATAGAAAGCTTGCAAGAAAGGTTTGCCACTGTTCAGTGATTCCATAGTCTAGAGGACAAGAAAAATTAAAGAGATATAAGTACAGTAGCATTTTTAGACTATTGTAGTTAATAATTCACTGCAATAACAGCTCTTCAATCACGACAAAGATTTTAATGAAGACCAACCATTATTGGTTATGCCTTGGCATAGTCTTAGCCTAGAAGATTCAGAACAACTACCTGGTCCTTTTTGCAAATGTGAACAAAAAGAATTTTCCTTAAAAAAAATCTGGTTCCTTCTGGAGTATTCTGGAATTACTATGATTTTAAGAAGAGTGCGTGAGTGTGTGTTTATGTGTGTGTGTCTGTGTGTCTTGTGGGTTTGCGTGTGTATCCACATGCATGTACATGTGCCTGTGTGTATTTTGGACCTAATAGCCACTGTGTTTGGTCCAGATATATAAATGCTAAATTGCTTTAATCAGGAGCCAAGATAAAAATGCCTGTCAAACTCGGTTCTGTTATGTTAATGATAACAGCTGAGAAGGGGCTCCTTGTAACCCCATATTAATGATCTGAATCTGCAAAGAGAAGAATGGACATATCCCTCTTCATATAATTGATGTGAATATAAAAATTTCTCTATATGGCTGCCAAGACTCCTGCTGAGGCCTGAGATATCTATACTGTACAGCCAGTTTATTTATTGCCATCAAATAAACAAACTCTCCTCTAGGGAAGCTCATAAATTAACGAGCTAATGTCCTTATTTTTAAGTTAATATTCCTATTTTTAAAGTATCTTATAAGCTATCCTCTTAGGGGTTCCTGAGATCATTTAGCGAAAAGAATCCAATAAAATATCCTAAGATGTTGAGTAGCTTAACTCATTCTCAATAGCTGTCTAATAGAAATCATTAAGAACGGGCAAAATACGCCCATGTGTAACACACCAACCATCAAATGAGTTTCTATAGAGAAGAATGGAGGCCTAATTCTGCACTGACTTATATCCCCAAGAGCAATTAATGGCATTGCCTGCAGTGCAATTCAGTAAAGAACTTGGCTCTAGAAATAAAAATCAAATGACAGGCAGAATAAACTTGATTTGCTGTGCACTTCCTTCTCCCTGTGGTGATTTTACAGTATACACTGGTGGTAAGATGATTTAAGTGTTGACAAAGCTGGAATTAAGATGTTCACCAGCTTAGTTCAAAGCATTTGACATGCGGAAAACAACATTAACAATGCCACCGTTTAGATGGCTTCTTACGGGAACAAAACAGTGCAGTACCCAGAATTCATGTTACCAGTTGAGTGTCAGTAAGCATTTCACCTGCCATTTCATGAGGATCTGCACAAAGCACTTGGTCTTCTGTTTTTTATTTTAGAAAAGTCACAAGCACCCCTATCAGGCATACACGTGTGCATACGCAGGCATACACCCGTTCATTTGCCTGATGTCTGATTTAAAACTAATTTCAGACAATTGGAAGACTTGTTGACTTTTATGAGCTTTGGATCAGGTCTTAAGTAGACAGTCAGCCATCTTAACGATCAGCTGAGTGTAGTTTTCAAATATAACTCATATTACCACATTTATGAACTAATTTGCTTTCAAAATGTAAGACTGACAGGTGATCTGACTGTTGATTTTCATGTGCTACTTACAGCAAGAATTGCCCTGTCTCTTTCGACCAAATCTGCTAGCTTATCCAAAAGATGGCCTCTTTCCGATGCATCCATTCTTCTCCAGACCGAACCTAGAGAAAAAGCCAGGCGAGCTGCCCTCACTGCTTTGTCCGTATCAACCTGCCAAGAAGGAAGAAAGACGCAGAGGTAAGTAACATTACCAGGCTTACGAAATTTGCTGGTTTACAACCTTAGTCACGTGATGGGGTTTGGAACTGCGATTAATAAATGTCCAGCATTGCTATTCTGGACCTGTTGCTTTATTCTATTTGTACATTTCTACCCATTCACGGGATGTATTACCTTGTCAGCTTCCTGGATCTCACAGATCTGCTCTCCTGTTGCTGGATTATATACTGGGAATGTTCTCCCACTTTCAGAATTTTGCCACTCATTATTGATGAAAATCTAGAAAAGGAAGAAAAGTCATCAATCCTCCTGCATGAACAAACAGTAATGTATATAACAACAGACTCCTGGGAGAGGCTGCAGATTCTAATACAAAAGAGTTGAAACTCATTTATGCCTGTGAAAATGACAGTTTTTGGGAGTTCAGGCTGAGGGTCAGCCCCCGATGTCTTGCTGTATTCTGTGGCAGTATCATTACAGAAGCAACATTAAACTAAGTAACCTGGCTGACGTTCAGATTTGGTTCAAAATCTGTAACAAAAAAACTAAAAAAAGCCCACACCTATATCAGAGAAAAAGCCTTGAAACTGCTGGAGACAAGACAAGGATTTGAAGTAATCATTCAATTCAGTAAGTAAACATTTGGTCACTGATACAACCCAGTCAAGGCTGAATAATCTCAAACATCGCAGTTCTTCAGTACACAGTCAGTTGGTTATGGCTACAGTGATGGCTTGCAGCACAGAATTAACTTGCTTATCTGCTTAGAACAATGGAAATTGTTAAAATCTCTCAGTGTTGACATAATTTTAATTGTCATAGGCAAACAAATTTGAATTTTAATGGTGCTGACAACAGCTGTCTTGAGAGAAGTAATGACAAATGAATTTGTTTAAAGTAGATTTTTACTGATAACTGCATACATGGCCGTCATTTTCTGCTGAATTACTTTCAAGAACAGGATGCAACTATTTATCAGCAAATATGAAAGAAGTCAGTCTAGGAAAATGACAGAGTGAAAGGTTTTCCAGGTATTCAGACTCTTCCTGTCCTTGAAATCTTTCTAAGAATGAAAGTGTTCAAAAAGTCCAGGCACCATACGGGTTCCTTGGAGTTCAGGTATCAATGTATTCCATGAAATACAACTTAAAATGTTAAGGGGGAGATCTGGCCTCACTGAAATCAACAGGAATTGGACCACTGACTTCACTGGAGGCAGGAATTCACCCCTAGGTAGAAGGAATGTTCATCACCCTTTTTTGCTTGAGGGGTTAAGTTGTGTTTATAGAGACAGGGACCTTTCTCTTCTTAAAGCAAAGCCCCATACCCCACACGGATCTTACGACTGGATGAGTAGAAAGCCAAGGGACCCTTTGAAAGATTCAGGAGTCTCTGTTCAGTCAGAGATACCGAGGTGGTGGAAACTGGCCCATCTTCTTCTAGCATGGCTACAGAACGAGACTGAATGATGTATTAAATATCGGTCCAGTTTCCTCACAGAAACACTCTAGACAGTGGGACAGAAATCTGTCCTGCTGATCAGGCAGACTAAACACCGCAAACAACTCGTCCAGAGCAGCACTTTGGCACCTCTTTAATCTTGCTCTTCCTGCTGTCTTACTACCATGAAATAAAGAAGCTCTTACCTTTGTATTGGCACATGGCTCAGGTCAGCCAGATGAGCTCAGGGAGACGATGGAAGACAATTTTATGTAAGGGCTTTGCTTAAATGGTGTCAGGTTATTGGTTCCTTTTTTGTTTGTTTTCTTTATAGCAAAGTTGATGTGGCAAAACCAGGACAAAAAATTTACATGTTTTTCATGTGGAAATGAATGGAATGTAATACCTGTCTTCTCTAGTCAAAGAACAGTATGGTATGATTATAGATCAGCTGCTGAGTTTTTAGGCTTGGAATAGTACAACAAAGACAGCCACTCCACCCTGCCAACTAAATAGTTTAAAATGTACTCTAACTTAAGCATTTAAAACTTCTCTGATGGCAAGGAAAAGCATCAGGATCAAAATACTGGGTGTTTAAGGAAAGAGGATCTCCAAAGCTTTAATGGATCTGTAAGGAAGGAAGGAAACAAGCTCTCTAGCTAGTCATAAATTGATGAGAAAAAACAGCTGGGAAAAAAACCAGCACTATTGTAGCAAAAAAAAAAGCAGCCAAGAGAAAATACAGTCAGAAAGCTCAAGATGGACAGTTGCAACACCAAAGGGAATAAAGTGTCCATAAAAGAACAGAACATGGTGAGGATGCCAGTGTGCCTGTGCATTTTACAGAAAGGAAAGAAATGGCGTGCTCATATTTGCACGGGAAGGCGAAGATGTGTCTGTAGAGTTTTCTGTTACCAGACATGAGCTTGCTCAACCTATTCTCCAAGCCAAATAGAAGCCATGTAGCTGTGTTCTTCTCAGCGGGGCTTATTAGCTCAGGCTTAGTGCCACACTGACTGCAGTGACATAGCTTCTGGTTCCAAGCTGACTCATGTCCGGCTGACTGAGGACATGGGCATAAAGGAACCTGTGCCTGCCTGGAAAAGACTCTGGCAATATAACAGCTGTGTGTAGAAACCAACAATTACACATGCTTTTGCTTTTATGGATGTGTATCTGTTGTGTTTCCCCATCTTCCCTGTGCCTCCAGCCTCAGCCACTTTGCCATGTGCCCTTCCACCCACTTCAGAATCTGTCCTTTCTTCACGTCCGCCCCACCCTCCACTTTTGTTTTGGTTTTCAGAGGCAGCTGAACCAAGGACCTACTGCACCATTACCATTACTGTCTGTCGCTTTCTTTGCACACTGTACTTATCTCGAGCCTGACCACGTCCTTGGACTACAAGCTCCTCAGATTGTGGGTGGTGTCTTCCTGCTCAGTGATTACACTGCTTTGCAAACCGAAGTACTGGTCCCCGTTAGAACCTTTTGGAACTAACCCAGCCAAAATAAGATAATGAAAGAATCACCACTATGATATCTGGTGACTTACACCGCAAGCCAAAATCCTCCAGCATATCGTTGTCACTTTTTAGACTGTAAGTGAAACAAAGAAACTCAGAGATCTGTGATCTGTGTGGAAGAAGGATTTTACTGTCACCCCTTCCACTGAGTTTGGTGGAGTTAACTCCATGCCCAGAGTGTGTGTGGGTGCACTGAAGAGGAGGGGAAGGGAGAAAAGCTTGCAGCTTCAGGAGCAGATGGCCCAAGGTGATGGAAAGATGTTTGTTTAAGGTTTCAGTATGTACATAAACACATAGGTTCCTCGCGTGATCTGTCTTGCAAGAATAAAACAGTAGGTTGAGTGCAAGAACCTGAGAAGTGGTGGCAACTGCAATTGAGTACTCTTCTCTTACAGAGTGGTCTGTTCTTTTTAAAATAAGATTTTTAAAAGTTAACTACATTCTGCAGGGATGAACACCTATTATCAGGTTTGCTAGTATGCAGGACATGTATTTATTCTTAAAATACATTTCACCATAGGAATAAGAAACAGTGTCTTGGAATTACAAGAGAGTGTTGCATTTCAAGCTGACTGGAACTATAAGGTGTATTATTTTATTGAATGCTCCATTTTAGCCCACAGATTTATAAAAAAGAACAGTAATAGCAAATATTTCAGATAGGACATGGGAAGGATCTATTTGGCATAAAGTTAGAGTTGAAGGCAAGAGAAATTGCTACTGTTAATGGTTAATGTTAGTTTCTTCCTGTTCCACTTTCTATAAACAAGGTATTGCCTATACAAGCTCATTACTGTAAACTGAGCACATTTAAATTGGCAGTAAAATCAGAGTATTTACTCTAGTGCACAAATAAAGTACCTAGTCCCATGTTTTGGAACAGTTTCAAGTCTTGAAATCCAGCAGCTGGCGGCTTTACAAGCAAAACCTTACACTTAAATAATTCACTTTTGAAAGTTTTAGGTGTTCTGTGTCAGGTAGTACCATTCAGCAGATATTCCTACCACCAAGACGCAGATTCTTTTGCAATAAATTTGCATTCACAGGGGCTTTTATAACTCTTCCAGCACTACTGACTCCAATGGCTGTTGATTAAATGTATATATCCTGTACATTTAATCTGACTTTCATTATGGCCACTTCGTAAAAATGCCACGAAATGGACAAGCGATGACACATTGCAAGAACAAGGAATCCCTGCAAAGCCTCAAACTGGGGTTTTTTTCTGCCTTATTTATAGTGACCATGGAAAGGCTAACTGTAAATCAGGGAAAATATTTGACAGCAAATGTTCCTATCTATGGATTATATATAACCCATCCCAAACACCAGATGAAAAAGGGGTAACCCTAGAAAAAAGAAGGGCTTGCTTCCATGTAAATCATGCTACAAATTGGACAACACCCAGTGAGTTCATTGTTCAACCTCAATTGTGAAGGCTATTCACATTTACTATTCCCCTGGAATCAATGTTAATTAAGGCTGACTGGGGCTATAAATCAGCCTTTGGTTTTTACAACTTAATTCAGCATTAAGCATATATATGTAAATAAAAGGTAACTGATTAACCACTTGAGTTTTCCAGGAGTTACTGAGGTAATTTGTTTTTGTTTGAGTCCTAGCCTTACCTTTTGTGATTTGCAGTAAGGAGAAGAAAAAGTATATAGTATGTCATGTATTTGCTATGCGGTATTGTGAGTAGTTAAATAATCTGGCCTGTTGGGTGCTATCAACAAACCCGTGCCAAAATGGAAAGGGAAGAAGGAACACTTGAGAAATTTTGGAACACATTTAGTTTGCCATGTACTCTCAGTAGAGCCAACAACTGCAGCAGTGCCAGAGCAGGAGGGGAACAGGCCAGCGCTCCCGTTTTACCTAGGTGGCCCTGTCAGTACAGGGATTTGGCCAAGGACAAACCCAACTGGCAAAACAGACACTGCCTCTTGTGCGGAGCCTCGCTGTAGTTGGTGCACAATGGTCTAAGGTAAATACTCTTCGTTCACCAGCGATGCTGCCTGAGGCAGCATGCAGCGTGAGCAGCAGCTGAGGGAGCGGGTGGGTGAGGAGTGTATGTCTGCAGGATGGGGAAGGTTCAAACAGGCCTTACAAACGGTGCAGTTGGAAGCCCCCAGCTGCCCCTCTGAACATGCCCTTGGAGTGTCATCATGCTCCTGAGATCTCATCATAAAGGCCTCTTGGTAATTTCTGTTCCTTTCCAAGTGGGACGTGGAGAGGGCATGCCATTTGCCTAAAAGGACAGGCACATCCCTCCTGGTACTGACAGTACCCTCTTCCTCGCGCACACACACATTCCCAGAGACCTTTTGGTAGTTCTTTGCAATATAACGGCCCTACCACATATTTGCTAGGTTCAAATTCTGCCCGCAGCTAATTACATGCAGCCACTGCTGACAGAGTTTCACAGGACTAATCAAGGAAGCAATCTGACCCATCCTACAAGACTGCTCAGAGCCTCTGAGATGCCATGTCATACAAAAAAACTATACAAAGGAAAAGTAAAGCTCAACATTTTACATAAAATTCAAGTTACTTCAAGACCCTGCTGACATATAGTTAGAAGGAAGTCATATACTGCACTTTGCATAAGACTGATTTTTCAAAAGCATTATGCACTGAGTTCAATAGCATTTTTGGATGCTCATCAGTTTTGAAATGAAGCCAAGAGTAAATGTTTTTAGCATAAAGCAAAGCAAATTAAGCTTTGCAAATAAACAACTACAATATCTTGTTTAAGTAGCCATCTGTCCCAGTTGGCTTACTAATAATTAGCAACTTAATGTTCATTTCAAACCATGCAGGTAATTGTAGTGATAAGCATTCAAAGAGAAAGGGATGTGTACAAAACCAGGCTGAACAATCTAATCTGCAATGCAGTAGTAGCAAAATATAGAGCAGGGAGAAAATGGATAGAATTTTGTGGTTTTATTGCTTTACCACTGAGGAGGTACAAAACAACTGTCTTTGTGGGTGTGTATATAAGTATTATTAATTAAAAATCAGCACAGAACTAATACCTTCTTTGCAGCTTTTGGTTGAACGAGACCTGGTGTCATGGCACTACGGATTCCCTCTGATGTTCACCCAGGGGCTAGCCCTGGATTTGGAAAATCGAACTGATTTTTAAATGCACTGGGGATTCCTGCATGCTCATTGCCTCTCTTGTTTATGTTGTCTTCCCTTAAAACATAGAAGAAAAGTAATATGGGCTCCCTTAATTCATAAGAGTAATCAACACAGGTGGCAACAATGTAACTTTTCATTTCCTTTCTTGAAAATGTTCTCAAATGATGTGTGAGTGAAATGATGATCTACATTCTTAATTTGATACTGCTTCATAATGATGTCATCAGACATTTTCTTCAGGCTCCCCAGCTGTATAAGAACTTCAGCCAGTGGACAGACAGTGGCCTAGCATTCAGCTCTTTGGAAGTAGAATTATTTTCCCATGGATTTAATAAACAATGTTTTTGTGCTGTTGCAGCTCCAGAAATGTTTTTTGGTACAGGAAGAGGATTTTAACATCCAAATAATAATGGCTTCCCACAGGAGATATGGTTCTGGATGAATGGAGGAAGGAATGGGAATTTCCTAACTCAATTGATTTAGTAGCTGGTTATAATTTCATTCCATCAAAGATCTTTTTTTCATATGTGACTTTCTCCTTAGAGAGCCTTTGACATCAAATCTGCAAGGATGGGGGAGGGGGCATCAGATGCCAAAGTACTTTATAAAAGAATCACAGCTGTTTGGCCCTCAGCATCTTCTTATAGCTGGAGGCATTAAGTAATACATAGTGGCACTTTTTTTTTTTACTTTTTTTTTTTTTTTGGGGGGGGGGGGGGAGGACATAAAACAATTTTAGAGGCATGCAAAAAATCCAGCAGCAGCATTTCCCTTGGTAAATACTGCATAACATCCCAGATACCGGGCACCTGTGCCTCAGTCTGGTCAGGAAATTTCATATCCTTTCCCATCTCGGCAACTTCATTTCCTCTCCTTTGGAAACATTTCAAGACTCCTAACGATTAGTACAATTGTAAGGGAATGAAGTAGATGGGATTGCCAATCAGAGGTGCAGCTTGTTTATTTTCTCAGGCTTTGTTTTCCTTCACTTTTATGGCTGTCTCGATACAACGAATCTCTCACGTTCTAGCCAGAGCATGTTGCGGGGCGCTCCTGGGAGTGACTGGAAACAAGCAGCTGGCTACGAAATCAGCAAAAGCCTGGTTTGTAAGTAGGCACTAGGAAAGCAAAAGCCAATCCCAGTGGACTGATTGCTGACCACCCAGCGACTGATTAGCAGTGCTGTTGTATTTTTAAGAAGGAGATTGTTCAGGTGAACAGTGAGAGTCACTGCTCCTAGCTGGAAGTTCACAGATGATGAGGAATGGGCCACAGACCTCAAGGTCAACCTCCCCAGACATGCTTAGTGCAGGATCCTGCTTCTCAAGGCAGTCCATGAATGAGCCTTATGCTGGGCAGTGCCAATGACTGCATTGCTTTCAAATGGTACACCTATGTACATCAAGGCAGGCTGCCTGGCTTGACCATACAAACAGGAATGGTTATCATGCTGCTCACCACGGTTACCACAGAGCAGTATTGGTCCTGCAGAAGTTACCCAGATTTTGGTTCTTGTAATGAGGTGCCTTTCAGCTGTGGAGGAACTGTAATTGTCTTAAGAGGAACAGCAAACTGTACGTGAGAACGCTGAACTTTGCACTAAACTTAATTCTGCCAAGCAAGCTCCTGTGGACGTAGCTGGTTTTCAGCCACTAGAGGTCCAGTCCCACCCACAGTAAAGTGAAAGGAAAAATCAAATTGGTTTCAGTGGAAGCTGAATCAGGCCCCAGCTGATGAAGAGGAAGCAATGGTAACAGCCTCCAGAGGGATATTTGTGCTGGGAGACAGAGCTGTGTCGCTGGAAACCTGACAGCTGCTCTAGAACCTGTAAGGGCCATACAAAACCAGAACATGTTGATTTTTATTTTTCTTCTGTGGCTGCTGGCTTGTCCTGGCTCCTTACCTCTCCTTACCTGACACCCTCTACCCCTCAAAAAAAAAAAAAAAAACCAAAAAATTGAAAAGGAAGAAGAGCTTTTTTCTAAAGCTTTGTGTGTTTTGGGGTATTTGGGTTTTTTTAAAACTCACTTGGACCTCAGAGCCAGAAGGATACTGTCATGGCTTTTAGACATGGTTTACTATAAATGGCAGTTCCTTCATAAACCCAGACTTTTTAAGTTTCACTCAAGAAATCTAGAGTCCAAGCTCCAGAGCGTATGGCAAAGGCTGGAAAATTTTAAACATTTACAAACGCACTACGGCAGGAGGATCAAAAAAGTGGAATCGGAAATAAAATGCACAAGAAGTGAATGAGGCTGCTCTGGTTTCGCTGTCAGCGCAGCAGTACATCGAAATCTAGTAGGATTATGTTTATGCAACCCAAGTCCTGTGCCAAAGGTACACGTCTGGATGAGAAGGCTGGAGTGTTCAGCTTCTCGGGCTGTAACTTCCAAGTAGTAAGGCCTGAGCCAAGCCTACTGAAATCAGAAACAGTCCTTGACATCAGCGGACTTCGGCTCAGAAGCCAAGTATTTAAAATAGGGAGTACATCAAGGTCTCAGTGACATTTCAGCATGTGTAAATGAAGTCAGGCTGCATCGTGGCAGACACAAGCTGGAGGAGGATTCATATGATCTAGCACCTCATGGTGGGACCTAACGCATTAGCTCAGTCTCTTTCCATTCCCCGTGGGGTGGGAGGAGAGGGGGCAGCACTCCCTCGGGGCAGTACTTGCTACCTCAGGCGTGCTCCCATTGCCCCCAGTAAGGGCCTGTCCCTCCAGTGGCTGTTGCACTGGCCCGCTCCTCTAGGCATCATGTTTAGGTGCTTACAGGGGGGTACAGCGGGTGCCCCCTGAGCCAGCTCACCGTGAGTGCAGGTTTGGGGAACGGCTCGCTAGGGACAGGTGTGACGGGGGGAGACACTGGGGGAGCCCCGGGTCTCTGAGCAGCAAATGGGAGAAAGGGCTTGAAGCCTCCTGTCAGTCTGCTGTGAAAGTGGAATGTAACATGATTTTTTCTCCCCTATGTCCCAAATCCCTCACACCAAATGTTTGACCTGCCTGTCTTCCTGTCTTAATTAGTCTTCTGTCTTTCTGGGAGTTGGGTCTGTTCTCTTGCAAATGGCAGCACATCAGAGAGGGGAAACCTGTCATGTTTATTTTCTAAGCTGTAGGGGGCACCCATTTGAAAAAACTCCCAGCTTATCTAAACGTTTTTTGTTTGTATGATTTTGAATTAGGAAGTGTGAGTAATTAGTTAAGAAGATTAAATAAGTCTTAACAACATGCAGTAGCATGCTTACTTTCCTCCTCCCCCCCCACCGCACAAGTATTTCCTGCACAAAACCCAGGCTGCCAAACTGTGATGTTACCTTTTTCTATTTTAGTTTCTCACTGTGCCACATGCTGATACAGCATCCGTTATTTCAATTCAGTCTCATTAAAGGGATTATTTTGTGCCTGGTCGTTCAAGAAAATTAATCTAAAGAGAAGAGACTTCAGATTGTATTGTCTGTTGAAGTATACCAACCACAAACATTTTACTCCTTTTGGCTGCCTTATTAAACCTGTGGGAAGAAACTTTACTTACAGCACATGAAGACTTTCCTCAAAGTAATTTCTACCTTTTTTTTTTTCAGGTAATGAAGAATTTATCTGCTGTTACTGGCACAATACAGGAGCAATAACACTTTCCCGTAGCTCAGGTAATATTTCATCTACTCCTAAGAAACTAATCTCCTAAGCTTACCTATCCTTTTACTTGCGGGGCTTTAATTGCTGGAGAAGAACATTTACTGTCTTGCTTAACTGCATCAGAAAACGTTGTTTCTGAAGCCAGGGTGACTAAAGAATTGAGTATGCTCTACAAATCCACTAATAACAAAGAAAAGCCATCACTGAATGATTTGGGTAAGGATGGCAGTGCTTTTTGTGGAGTATGATCCTTGATATCACGCACTGCAACTTAAAAAAATGAAATAACGAAAAAGTTCTAAAAATTCATTAAATCAGGAGTGGAGAGGAGGGAGTATTTGTTTACAGAATCAATTTTTAGGCTGTCACCGGGCTTTAATGAAGTTGTGGCTGTTAAGAACTTGATCCTGGAAACCCTTTCACAAGCACTCATTTGAAATGGTGGGAATGAGGAGGGGTTTGTACAAACAAGACTGGTATTAGTCTGTATCGTTTTCCTGTGTTTTGCATCATTTGCGTATTGCAAGTCTTATGTGCTCATTGTGTGGACATAAAACAGCATAATTATTTATTTGTGCATGGGAGACACGTTCTGCTATTTAAAAGAATCAAGCAGATCATCATTTGTAGGTAATGGCCATTTTAAATGTTCATCACCGAAGAGCAAGTTCTTCCTTAGAATTCAGCTATGCTGCATAAATAAATACTCCTACTAGGATTTCAGACACTATAGGCAACACAGAAAAATACAATGGGCAAATTTATTTTGACTTAAAAGCTCTGTCTGAGAAAATTACCTTATAACTACACATGAGAAATTGCTGGAATGTCAGCTTCATTTGCAGTGGCCCCTTATGGCCTGATCACCCTCCCTGGCACGATAAATCACTGGCAAGATCCTTACCTTAACACGTTTGATCTCAGCTCAGCAAGACTTGGTTTTGATGTGAAGAACTCCAGATCTGTTAGGTCAGAGACAAATAGCAGAGCCACTGACCTGCAAAGTGCTAACTCTATATTAGACCCAAGTGAGCAGCCTTAAGCTCCTGGAAAGTTTGCCTTCACTTCTACTTTGCATCCTGAATATTTTCAAATATTACTGTTAGCGTGTTTTGCTAACATGCCAGTGACATTTCCTTTCATGTCATTCTGCACATACAGAACCCACAAAAAATCAAAAAACCCAAATAAGCATGCAGCACGAGAAGCATGTCTTGGATAAACTGTTAGAATTATCTGCACTTTAGGGCAACAGGAAACAAAACTCAGTATTTACTATCGGTTTCTTTATTTCATTTACATAAATGGCTTGCACTGGCCCTTTTCTACCTAGACTGTGCTTACTAATGTCATAAATAATGATATTCACCAGCACGCTCACTAAGATGATTGAAAGTGCCTGTATGTACGTGTCTGAACAAACAGAAATTCAAACTACTCCTAAACAAACAACAATTATCCAGCTTGTGACGCTTGCATTCAAGTGAACTGTCACAAAGACCAGTTTTGTGGCCACTCAGTTTTGTGGCCTTGGTTTGAAACTATTCCCGAATGTCCTGGTTAAACAGTCACTTATCTCTACGATAGTAAGCAGGAGTGTTAGTCTACCAGAAAATTGGATGTTCTTAATAGGCTTTGGGGGAGAATAGCTTTGCATCATCAGCATTAAGTTAAATCACATTAAGTACCCACTTACAACATAGGGATTACCACTTATGACATCTTCGGTGAAAGCCTTTAAAACAAATTGTTGTGTTTGTTAGAAGAAGCTGTGAGATAACAATTCCCAGAAAGCTGATTTATAAACCCATTTTGCGCTTCAAGAAGGTGCAAAGGAACCTACCACCTCTCCTCTCTTCCAGTGCTACAATGAAATCTCTTAGGCTGGAAATTCTTTTAATAAAAAGTCTTGGGCAGTACCGATCTGTTTACTTGAGAATATTCTTCTGGAGAGAAGAAACCTTTAGCTAGATTTCCCTTCCTCAGAGTTCAGTTCTGATTTCACCGCCAGCTCTTTCTGTTGATAAGCCGTTTACTTTACATATACAAAACTGGAACACAGGTCATTCTACTTTTTATTATTCATAAGGCTGATTGGAGAGAACCAGGCTTAAGCTGTCAAAGCATCCTGCTGTGCTTGGATACCTGACAAATTTACACCCCAAAGTACACTGTGGTGCTAAGACTAAAATTGGATGTGAAGCGCTCTTGCAAGACCTGATTACAGTCCCAAGCAAATAAAGCACTTCAGGGTATAGCAAAATAATGCCAATATTTAATAGATTTTAACATTTTTATATGTGACTGGCAAGCTATTCTGCATAGAGATGTAGGCCTGCATGAAAAATGAGCTCTTCTGTTTACCTTTAAATAGAAGCAGACTAATAACTTTGAGTGTGTAAATTAAAAACATGACCCTCAACTTTTGCCAAACATGCAGCATTAAAAACATAGACTAAGGCAAAACCAAAACCTAACTATACAGAGATTTCCTTAAATGAGCAAAGTAGGTTCTAAGTCTTGTTAATAAAGAGCCTTCCTTAAAAACGAATGTTCATATATGCAGTCCTGAGATCCCCCCGCATTTCCTTTAAAATTCATGTTTCTTTTCCCCTTTCTAACCAAATGCCCTTTTTCTCTGCTGGAACTCCTTGTAATGATACCAGAATGTGGGCAAACCTCATTAGTCTCCCTGCTGTTTACAAGACAGGATTTATGCTCAGTGTAGTGAACACAATGAGACATGATCATTAAATGGCTAAAATCAGCATCGAGACTTTAATCTGAGAAATTTTTCACCCAGACGTTGCAAATGCTATTGGCATGTAAAGGTATGAAAACCAATATTAATTACAGTGAACATATGTCACCCGATGCCCCTGCTTTCTGCAAGGAGTATACCAATAACTAGCCATTTGTGAAGGTTAATTTCATGCAACCTTTGGCAGTTATCTAGTATAAGGTATGTCGCCAATTCAATCCATTAAGTAATAACTAAATTCTCATGGGACCTAGCTGAAGTCAAATGTTGTTATTCCAGGTTCACTGCTTTTAGTCTCCCCGAAGACCGTTTAGGCAAACGGCTGGAAGAGCTGACTACAAAGGTTCCCAGTCACAGGGAACAGCCCTAAGAAGCCCTTACCTGCTTTCCAACCAGGAAGTAAGTTATCAAGGATTTGTTCTGTTGCTCCTTCAAGGAGAGAAATGAACTGAGGCAGAGAGCAAGAGCATGAACACATTTGTGTTTCAGCTAGAATCCCAGCATGAAGAGTGATCGTCTTGGCTGGCGGGTGGAAGAGCTGCGCTGCACCAGCCACTGGGCATGTCTGCACTGGGCTCCTGGTTGCCATCTAAATAGCAGGGCCTGCCTTCCCCCTCCATGGTGGAGCGCCTTACTAAAACAAAACCCTTGAGAAGCGGACAGAAACAATACCAGAGATGACAACCTGGACTGCCAGCGCCATCACTGGGCTGCACCAGTGGAGATAGATACTCCCCCTCCTAACAGAAGAGCCCAGAGGGGAGCAACACTGCAAGCCCCAGCTTCACTTGAACTCATTATCCAGTTCTTCCAGCAAGGAGGGCACTGCCTCCCAAACAGCACTCAAGGGAATGGTAACGGAGACAACTCCCGATCAAGTGACACAGAAAGAGAGCAAGCAGCACAAAGAAAGGGGTCTTTTCATCTGTGCTGTGTGTGCTTGTGTAGGTGAGTGCACATGGAAGTGTGCGATTAATACCGTATAGAATTGTAGGCGTGCAGCCGCATGTAAACACTGGCTCTGAAATTCATCTATATTTCCATTTCCCAGAATAGCATGTACAGAAAAAGAGGTTTTATCTTCTAGTAGCCTGGCTGGTTTAGCAAGAGATCCTGCCTCTGACACTGACCTACAGTCTCAGTTAGTCATGGTTACACTCCAACAAATTTAAACTCCCCCATCTGTGAAGGAACCTTGTCACCAGTTTTACTGTGAGACTGAATCAATTAATGCTTTCTAAAAGCTTTGATGGAAGGAGCACAATATTAACACTTGCAGTTGAGCGATGCTAGCTAAAAATGTCTTTAGTAACATTAACAAATATGTTTTAAAATCACTATCAAAGGGTTGGACCACCAAGACGAGGCCACCATCGGTACAGCTAACCCATTTCGTGTTAGTCTCATATCACCATTTCAGATGGACAAGTGAAAAAGCAGAGCGTGATTCTCACCTCTCATGGAAACAGCATCCCATAGACATCACAAAAGACAGAGAAGCCGTTAAGTAGCTGTGGTAAAGAAAGTGTGATAAGGACGAAAAGAGGAAGACCAACAGAACATTGAGCACTGACAGAAAAGGGGGTGAAGGCTTAGCCAGATCTCCTGCAAAACATGCGTGCATGTTTCTCAAGGTCCATGCAGGCCATTCAGGTACAGGACTGCTGCAACCATCTGCCACAACTGAAGAAACCGGGAGAGAATAAAATAACCCCCTTAATTTGGAAAGGCAGGTAATAATTTCTTAGTACTTTCTTAGCTACTCAAGAATAAACTATTTCTGTTACAGCTGAAAACAACCCACGTAAGCAAATGTAAAACGTGTATGTTATGGTATACTGGTAAGTTTTGAAAATACCCAGTGGAATCAAGACACTGCTTTTATGCTTGCATGCAAAGAATGTTTAAAATAAACTCCAAATATGTTTCAAACAACAAAATTAGGTGGTTCCTTAAAAAAATAAAATAAAAATCTATGTATCCAACCAGCAGTTACATAACTGCCTTCTCAGATCAATTTGACAGTATACAGAAGTATTAAAGGCAGTTTAATTTCTATTTTAAGGACTTTTTACACTAGCAGAGTGGTAAATAAGAGTGAGGTGCAATGTCATAGGAGGTGCTTTAGTGGTTCAGCTGAAAAGACTTTACAGGATTTTTCAGCTAGCTAGAACACAATTTTCATCTAGGTCATCTTATAGTTAGGAAATGAAATTGCAAGTGCCCCTAAACCAGCACTAAAATCTAAGTGTGAAAATGGGTGATCTGGACTGTATCACAGAGAGGAAAAAACCTAGCATTTTTTGAGCACACGGGGATGAGAATTATCAGAGGCATACCACAATTTCTAGGTATAAGCTATGCAGGGAGGACAAGTCAGGCTGCAGAGCCAGGGGGAGCAGCTCTGTGTGCAAGGAAGAGAAACATCACACAACGCAGACCCAGGGATACAGAGGCGGTGTAGATCATGAAGGATAACAGCAGCAGTGAAGTACTGACTTCTGGATAAGAGCAACTGAAGTGACATTGGAGTGGCACTGAAGTGGAAAAAGAATACAAAGGCAGTAAGGCTGGTGCAAAAGTAACTGCGCATTAGTTAAACGAGAGCCGCACGGAGACAGTGTCTAAAGAGCAGAGTTTTCAGTGTCCTAATCTAAACAAGGTTTGATGTAGGCCTGTCAGGGACTAAAAAGCGTGTCTGAACCCCTGAGAAATGGTTACCACATAAATAATTTCAGCTTCATTGCTGGAGAGAAACATATGAAGAAGCCCTACTGTCTGGGATACTAAACTTCAAGAAGCAGATTTTTTTTTAAAAGAGGAAGTAACTTAGAAACTCCCTGCTTGAAGCTAGGAAATTAAAATCCACAGAATCAGCATGGAGGCTTAAGAATGTGAAAGAGTCAAAGACAATTTGCATTCCCAAGACTAAAAACTGGAAGCACAGGCAAGAAAATAAATGGGGTGGCTAAGCAGGAAGATACAAGAGGAAACGGGGGTGGGGTGGGGTGGGGTGGGTGGGGGTGGCAGGCGGAAGCTAACTTTACAAGGTCACAACACACAGAATAAAAACTAAAAACTTAAAATGTAAGTAACACTAATAAAACAGCCAGGGGAAGCCTAAGTTACATAACTAAGCAAGTATAGGCTGTGGGAGAGTCGGTGGATTCTGAAAACAACCTGCCTATGAAAGGCATAAAAGGCAGACTGAAGATATTTCCAGAGGCGGCTGCTCATTTGGGGGAATCTTCATTCGGCTATACCACAGTAGATTATATTTCTGCCCAAAATCTAGTATGTTATAGGGCCAAGGGAAGAAAAGCAGAGCCACTAGTTTGAATACTAGACAATGATGTTCTGAGGAATCGTCTTTACTAAAAATCTAACACCAGCAGTACCCTGAAGGCCATTCAAAGGGCATGTTCAAGACAAGGACTAATTGTGCTGCAAAAAGTTGAACTAAAGTTCCTGCAAAAAAACTCCAAATGCTAATGCATCTTGTTTCTTCCAGTTTTCAAAAGGTGAGGCATCAGGAACAGCACAAAAGGCACGAAGGACATCCCAGGGTGGTGGTGATGATGATGTAGTAAGTGGTGTTTTTCCCACTGAAGCGTGAGAGAACGATGCCACAGCGCAGACCTGGAAGGACCTTCCAGCTGGAGAGATCCATTTCAGATTAAATGCAGACCCGAGGTTCTGACCAGCTCTTGCCACTTGAGGCCAAATTTGACATGCTGACCTATTCATAAGAAGGTAAGATCAGCTTTTACATGACAGGCAAATAATCTCAGTGTTTCCCTGAAATGATAAATAGCTCCGCTTTGGACATGAATCAGTCTCACTTTAGACTGAAGCCTTTACCTGTGTAAATGTATTTGGAATTTCTGTAGGGAAAGGCACCTTCTGATCATTTCTGAGTCAAAACTGAGGGCTTTTGTGCAATCACTGCTGGAGGACCAGAGCATGGTAAGAGGCCAGTGTCCCTCTGGCATCCTCTTCCCATCCAAGTGCAGCAAAGAGGCTGCAGCCTGTTCTGTGCAACACTTCCTATGTCTTTGTGACTTTCCAAATGGATTTTTCTAACTCACTTATTTTAAATTGGGGCACAGTGGAAATCCACATGGAAATTAGCAAAGTATATCCTTTCTATAACCGCACCACCTGCTGCCGGCTGCTCCACAGCTGTCCCACCAGCATCCGTTTCGATTCTGAGTTCAATTCAGAGTCTTCATTACCTATGAATCCCTGACAGATTAAGGTCTATATACTCTAGTGGTCAGCACGGTCCTTGTGTTTTAACCTCCAGCTGAGGTCAACTGAGATCGAGCTGACCTTAAACGTTTTCATTTGGGTCACAGAACGTGATGTGGATGGTTCTCTGAAGTATTTTCCCACTTCAGTCTAACAAAGCCACAGCGTATTATATTTCAAGTCATAAGGCAAAAATCTCGTTCACTAGGCTCTCTGGGAAAGGAACTGATGTCCAGTGACGTGAACAAGAATGAAGTCCTTCTTTTCTTTGGTCGGTTGGAGACTGTTTCAGCAACACTATCACAGCAACACCTTGATGTGGCTTCACATACGATACTTTTAGTAATGGAGTGCTCTTAAAGCTTAGTCACACTGCGTAACTCCACCTTGATGTGCTGCATTCGTGTCACAAAGGTAGGTTGCTATTAAAAGTAGCAGAAGATGCTGGTCAGTAGAAATAATGGTTTTAGACAAATTCTGAAATACAGAACTTGAGTTTTGGAGAAAAACCAATTAGGTGTGTGCAGTCTGAACAGGAATTCCGCTATTCATTTGAGTAAGCACAAAAGTAATGAATGGCTGGGCGCTTAGATGGCAATAATTTTTTAGACTTCATCTTTCTCCATATGATAATCAGTAGTAAGTCTTCACATAGCTATTTATGCACTTATTTGTGCTCGAGTAGGGATGCCAGCGCTTGTCTGAGGATTCCTCACTAGGGGACTGCACGGAACTGCAATTTGCTGAAGCTTTTTTAAGCCTTTGCACATCTGTGCTTGTATTATATTTACATTCCTTATAATGTTGTCTCTGTATAAATGCATTTTTTGTCTCTCATTTCTTTCAGCTGAACTAAGGTCGATGTTTTGTTGCTTGTTTCAGAGAGTAAATTCTACTCTTTGAAAAGAAACAAACAGATAAAAAGTTGTATTTTTTTAGATATGGAGAGAATTAAACGATTTCAAAAAAATGAGCCAAATGTTACAGTTCAGTCTTAGGGAAGATAGCTGCAAAACAGTAAAAGAAGAAATGTGACTTTATGCAGGATCAGACTAAAAATTTATGATATGGACCACTGAACTCATCTTTTGTCATTTATCTCTGTAAACCTGTGAGATTTTTTGGAAGATAGTTAGTCAAATGAGGAGCCAAGATGAATCAGTGGATATAATTTATTTAGACTTTAAAAAGGCTTTTGATGATAAAGTCCTTAGCAAGAGGCTATTAAGGAAAGTTAGTAACCATATGGTGCAAGATAAAGTCCTGCCATGGATTAAAAAGTGGTTAAGAGATAAGATAAAAAAGACTGGAAATAAATGGATAATTCTCCCTGGAAAGAGGTTAATAGCAAGGTGCCCCTTAATTACTGTGACTAGCAATCGATATCTTGGTTCACCTGCTTTTGCAGATCATTAATAGTAAGGTACATAGTTTGCAGATAAAAATATTCAGACTAGTGAGAGTACTGAAGAAAGTATCACTAGGGCCAAAGTGAAAAGGCATTTGGGCAACTCAAGGGTAGATGAAATATGCCAGAGGTAGTAAATGCAGAGCAAAGCCTGTTGGAAGGAAGGGTTCAATTTACTTTTAGATGCTGGTATGTTCCCAGCGACTTGCAGCGCCCATGGACAGCTCATCGAAGGCAACTGTTAATGTGCATTGTAGAGAAGGGAAGACAAACGGATACAGTGGCCGTGTGTGTGGTGCTCCCAGGAACAAAGCAGGTCATGGCGGTGAGTAACTTCAGACTGTCAGAGCCCATTGCGGTCTGTCGGGAACAATTCTGCACGGCGAGGGAGATGGGCGAGCTGAGCAGAGATCATCAAGAATTTGTGGACTGTTGGGCTTTATTGAAAAATGCAGATACCTCAAGACAGCAGTTTAATATGGAAACGTACCAGATTGGTGAACTTCTGTCCTTCAGAAACATTTCCCACAGAACAGAATGGAGAATTAAAGAGGGAAATTTTTTTTTTTTTTTCACATCAGATTGAAAGTGTATGTTCCAGACACATTGTCCCAACTCAATAGTCCAATAGTTAGGGTCAGTGCCTGGACAGCCACCGATCTTTGATCAAATCCTTGCTCTGTCTGACATCGTGAGTATTCTTGGAGCAGAGATCTGAATCCTACTTTTCCTCGCTGAGTGTGCTGTGTACTGGGCTATCAAGTTGGTATCTCTCAGGCCTCATAAATACAAGTGAATCATCCAACAGGAGAGAACGTGAGACTGTTTCCAAGGATAGCCAAAGGTGGATAGCGTCCAAAATCGGGACCTAGCCACCACCAGAAATCAGGGATCCACAGTCAAGTTTCTGCCCTGTTTGCTTCAGAGCAGGCGTGTGAACGTGGCTACTCTTCAGCTGGGGCAAGTGCTCTATTACCGACTTGGTTTTGGTGTGCAAACAAATACACACACCTTTTGCATTGGAATACTTTTAATCGTAAACATTTCTGCAAAGATGAGAAAAACACTCGCTGCATAGCTCTTATCTTTCAGCGTATCATTTGACCTTACAGACTGGAGAAAGAGACAAAAATTTCCCCCAAGCCAGCAATACTGTATTGTACAGCTTGGGTGTGTCAAAGCAGTCTGTATTTTCCCTAAAGACTCAGTCGTTTCCTAAAAACTCAGCCCAGCAAGATGTCACTGCTACAGCAGTTACCTGCTCAGTAATGCAGTAGTTAGCCAGCCGTGGCCAGTTTCAGCCTGGTAGTTTCTGTATTTTTAATGCTCTTAAATTAACATGGTTTTAGCAGCTGTATTGGAGTAAGCAAAGGCAGGGGACTGAACATGCATAAGACTACAACTGTTTTGTGGTCCCTCACACAGAAGCTGGGTAAACTGGGTTTGTGCAGAAAACCTTCAAGGTTGGGAGGGAAAAAAGAATCCTCTAGCCAGGCTGTTAATTGGAAGGAAGTACATAAATAGTTTGCAATTGATACGTGGGTTGATGGCTTGCAATACTAGCTACAAAGTATGAACGCTCTAGAAGAGAATTCAAACTGTAGATTTAAACAAAAGTAAATCTAAATACAGTAGATACCCTTCATACATGATGATACAGAGGGACACACCTAGTGTCAGCATCAGATGCTGAAGTGTTCCACCACGGGGTAAGGAGCTGTTCTTGCTGCCTGCTCTTCATGCAAACGTCTCTAATTTTCTGTGCCCTGTCTTTTGTAACCAGACGGCGCTTGCTGAGCTGACCCAAAGGCCAGCTGATCTCTTCAAGTATCAGTCACTGAATCTGACTTCAGGAGACATTAAAGGAGTGAGCTCATTCAGGGAAAGACTGGTGGGAAATGGCACGTGTCATTGCTTAGCCAAGTTTTGCCAAAGCTCATCTTTAGTTGAAAAAAACGGCAAAGGTTCTGCATATTATTCTAAATAAAATAGATTCCCTGCCTCCTACCTTAATGTCTGTCTAGAATTTTATCTGGAAAACATGTGCTGGAAATTGTGGCAAAAATAATTTTTAATGGTGTTCTGCATCATTCATTTCTGGGTGATGCCAAGAAAGCATAATGGGAATTAAAATACAGAAACTTAGTTACAAAACAGTTCAAACTCAAATGCTTATCATACGAGAATTAGAAATGTATCTGCTAGTTCTTGTCTGCCCAGTGTGCCTACGCTTAATTGGAACTGCTGCCTACAGCTTGCTGCTGCAGTGCTGGGTAGTTTCCCTGCTCTGTGTTTAGAAACTGACCTGATTTTAGCCTGTGCTGTAAGAGTAGTAGCAAACCCTTTTACACAAGACAAAAAAATACGGTTGTCAGCCAGTTTGCAGGCTACTACTACAGAAACAGTTCTGTACCTCTTCCCCACCACAGCGCTACAGCTTCACCCCTTCAGAGCAACTCTGCAAAAAACTCTCAAACCCACAGTTCTTCAGCTTTTCCTTATGCTAAAGTTCTTCGACTCCCTCTCAGGCTTAAATCAATTGGCAAGCAAGAAACAAAACTTAAAACATCCAGTTGGACTGGTGTCCCCAGCGCGGTGCAAACTGAGCATGTTTGCCCGCTGCCAGAGCTCGGGGAGGGCAGAACCACAGGGTCCTCATTTTATACTGAGCTGCCTTCTAAGGTCAACGTCACTTATGAAACCCACTACGAAAATACTTAGTAAGTCAGATTTGATTATGGCACAAGGACGGAAGGATATCCACATCCTGCAGAAACACCGTTAGCCCCTCAAACGGAGATGGCAAGAGGAGGACGCTGCAAAGGGCTCAATCCATTGGGCTGACTCCATCTCTACCGTCAGGTACTTGGGAGACACTCAAGTCTCGGGCATGAGACTGGAGTTCCGTAAGAGCCTGGAAGAGGGAGGCTGGGAACCCTCTGATCACCCTCAGAAGCTCTCAGGTTCTGGGAGCCACCAGCTCAGGGGTGGGCTTCCTGTACAGAACACGTTAACAACCTGGCCTTGCTGGACGCCATGCTACGGCTTGTCTCACACGTCTGATCACGCGTCCAGAGCAGCCCCTTCTGGGAGAGTTTCTGGCATGAAGCTGACATTTGTAGAAGTACGACTTGTTGCCGGGGAGAAGGCTGGATCCCCTTCCTACCTACGTGCTCCCTTACGTATGGAGCACAGCACATGCCCGAGAAGCCTGAGGAGGGCTCGCTGTGCCACGGGGCTGCAGAATAACCCAATTCCTGCAATACTGGAAGGTCGCCTGTTCTGCAGACGCAGTCCCTCCCCGGACATTAATGTTAAGAAGTAGAGAATTAGAAGAGTTACCCCAAGGAAAAGAGAGAATCTTGCATGTAGCAGTTTTAGTACTTGCCAGCCACAAAGAAAAGGTTAACCCTGTGTGCCTGAACACCCGTCTTCATGTCTGCTTCGCAGCCTTTTCACCAGTTCTTACTACTCACATCTGAAACACTTTATTTTCACAGAGATCATGCCAAGGTATTAAAAAGCTGGGAAAAAATATTTCTAATGGCTGTTTTTTAAAAGAAGCACAGGCTGACTCCCAGTATTGAAATCACACTAGATACTGCTGCACATCTTACATAAAACCATGGCATCATAACTTTTCATCGCTAGCAACATTTTTTTCTGAGCAGTGAAGAAGTGCATTGCCTCTATGTGCCACATCAGGTGTACAGGTCGGAAGGACCTAACGCACGGATTTCTGCTTACTGCAGTAAACCTACCAGACTATTTCAAAAGTTTCAGCAATTCTGGTAAATAATCAAATACATGAAATTTACATGGGTGGTATTTGTTTTGTTGATGTTCTTGGAAGGAGCCTTCATAATAATTCCAAGGACAATGTAGTGTTTTAGATTAATGAATCATAAATTTACTTTTCTCCAGTACATACTAAAAATCTTTATCAAATCTCATTCAGGCATTCCTGGAATTTTAACGTGATCCATCCTACCAAAACTGTTGCCTAATTTTAGAATTCTAGAAATGGCAATTAATTGGCAAAACATATTTTAAAATTACTTCACTCAGTTTAAACGTTCACAGGTACCTCTATTTTTCATAACAAATTAACTCCCAAATGGTTTAAGATTTTACATTCAGAGACAGCTGTAATAAAGAGTTCAAGAATTCTGTGTCCTGGTTGTGTATTTAAAATTCTCAGCTAACAAGCAGGAGAGAGGCTGCTAGGAATGCTTACAGATGTCCAATTTTACAAGCTTTGGGATTGTTGGTGGAGGGTTTTTTTGTTTTGTTTTGTTTTTTTTCCCAAAGTCCTTTAGTCTAATGTTATTTATTGTTTATGGAAGTTGTTTGTCATTTAAGACATGAAGAGACCACTCCCCCCAAAAGAAAGAATCAAGTTACAATCCATTATTTCATTTTTGATTGTTTTTCTTTGTAATAGGTGGGAAAGTGGATCCTGGATAAAAGTCCTGCCCAAGACAAGACTCCAAGCTGAAGACTCCAATTATCTATAAATCACTTGTATTTCCTGCAGAGAAAGAGAAAAAGGAGGGAAGAGCGAGACAGACAGAAAAACAGAGACAGAGGATATGCCAAGTGAAATATTTGATACCTGTCCTAAACCAAATTTCTCTCAAAGCAGCCAGGAGTTACCTGATACCTCAAAACCAAGCTCAGTGGAAGCATGTTGCCCGTTTTGATTTTGGCTTAATATTGAAATAAAGTCATTTTCTTTTACTTGTTCCATCAGCATAAAACGTGTAACATCTTACATATTTCTGAGATGATAGCACTATATATGCTGAATTACTAAAGGTGACTATCCGGTTTACATTCTCACAGACAGGAAGAGGTGATTGCTGACGACTGTTACCTTTTTCAAAGATTTTTAGAACCCATTCTCTAGTTTTTGCACAGAGAAATGCAGGTACACTTATTAATGCAAACAGTGATACTACTCCCAAGTTGTTATCTACTGAACACTCCTGAAACACATTTTACACTGAAACCAGCAACAAACAACATTCATGCCAAATACTGTTTGCACAGTGAGATTGCTCCCAAAGTGTAACACCACACAACATCAAATAACTACTATTTGTTTAAACTCTTCATTTAAACTATCTGCAAAGAAATCATATGCAAGAAACCATATGCATCTTTTAATTTGCATATTGCAGTCTGCATTAAAATGTAATGAAATCTAAAATAGTTGACTTTTGTCTGAAACATTCTTCCAGAACATGCAATTGCTGTAGCAAATTAGAGGACAAATTAGTTTTGGCACCCGCTTAAAAAAAGAGATAATATGAAAAGCTTTTAAAGTGATGATATGGAGGAAAAATTTACACTACATCAGCCAAAATGAGTTTCCTATCAGCTCTAAAGCTCCTGAAGTTGTATTTCCAGTAGATAAAAATGTTATCACCTTTTTCCAGTCCTGATGTGCTTATTTTCCTATTAAGTTACTCAGTAATTAGAAACAAAGTCTGACATACTGTAATCTGTTTACACAATACATTTGAAACCCTTCTCCAAACATTTTTAACTAAAGATGCAAAGATTCAAAATATATAAACGAATTTTAAAACTTAAATTGCACTTGCAAACAAACGACTGTTGTTAAAGCCCACTTTAATTGACAAAAACAATTTAGTCCCGTATGGACCCTGCTAGGTCTGTTCTTAACCTCGCTTTATGAAAATTAGTCTTAAAGGGCAGCAGGGGAAAACATGCCCTCCTGCAACATCGTGCAAGGGTGTATTCAAGTACCACGGAAGTTAGTAGGGCGACCTGTTCCAGTGCTGGAACAGCCTGGCAGTATTAAAGAGTCCTCCAGGAATCGTAAAAGCGTCCCTTGGGCACACAGGGTAATTCAGGAAAGAAAACATTTTAATTTTCCGATGAAGATATACAGGTATGTATAGGAACTTCTCCTGAAGTACATCAAAAGCAGCTGAAACATATTCGAGAACTAATGATTTTGCACTGAAAATAAACCCCAGCAGCTCCGTAGAAAATACTATGTTTAAAGACAAGTGACAAAGCCAGTCCCAGCAGATCTAATTTGCTTTTCTATTATCCTGTGGGTTTTCAGATGATTACAGGGCTAAAAATCTTGTTTCCTTTATTACAGAGTCGAGGCAGTCTTTTAGTAGCTTTTTTTATCTCTAGACTCAAGTTGGGTAGGGCAGAATGAAACTGATTTTAAGCAAAAATCCCCCCTTTGGAGGGAGCGCGGTGAATTTCCCTGCCAGAACAAACAAATACAACTTACCTTGGTGTATTTGATTTCAAGGTTGAGAGTGGGAGAAGGCAGCAGATGCAGAGATGCCATCAGAGCTGCAGGATCTGCCTTCACCTCCCCTGGCATCTCAATTTTACTGGAAGTCATAGTCTTGGGGGGGGAGGGGGGGGGGAGGGGGGGGGAGGGGGGGGGTTTATAGTACCACCGAGGCCCCCGCTCTGACCTGATGTTGTGTTTTGGGCTGCCCCCCCCCCTCCAACGCCCCGCGCTGGAGATGCTGCTCTCGCCCGCTGTATATAGGCAGGTGTCACGCCGGGGCCGCTCCCATTGGCCGCGGGGCAGGGGCCGGGGCCGGGGCCGGGCCGGCCTACCCAGGGCCACGGCGCGGCCCCGCTCGCTCGCCCGCGCAGCCGCGGCCCCGGCGCCGGGATTCCCCCGCCGCCCCGGGGGGGCGGCACGGCCGGCGGGGGAGCGGGGGTAACGGAGCTGCCGCGCTGCTCCCCCCGTCCCCGACTGTCCCGTGCCGGGCTAGGAGGCGCCGCGTCCCCGAGATGCCCCGCCCGGGCACACCGTGCGGGGACCTGGCAGCCCCGGCCCGCCGCCGCCCGGGGAGCCCCGGCCGATGCGGAGGGGTGCGCGTGTGTGGGGGTGCAGCGGGGAGGGGGGCGGCCCGCCGGCAGCATCGCCTCGCAGTGCGGCCCGGGGCGGGGGGCACCCTCGGGCGCGGGCAGCCCCTGGCGGGTCCCGGGCCCGCTGGGGCGAAGCCTCCGCCTCCAGCCCGGCGTGTCCGTGTCCGCTCCGCGGGCCCCGCCGCCCCCGGCCCTCCTTCGGCTCTATTTTTGCGCCGGCTGCCAGCGCAGCGCCCGCGCCGCCCCGGTGGGATGCGCCCCCCCCGCCCGGCACTACCTGCCGCCACGGCGGCGCCATCCCCGGCCGCCTGCTGCCCCCTGCCGGCCGCACGCCGCCCTGCAGCGGCTGCCCCCCGGCAGCGCCCCCCAGCCCGGTCCCCCCGCCCGGCCGTGCCCCCTGCGCTCCGTGCGCGGCTTCCCGCGGGGCCGGGCGCTTCCCCGGGCCGTGCCCGTCGGGCGGCACTGGCTTTGCCGCGGCTGCCCCGGCCCCCTCCGCCGCCCCGCGCCCCCCGGTCCCACGCGCCCCCCGGCCCCGCCCGCGCGGAAGCCCCGGGGCCGGGTCTCGTGCGGCGGCGGCACCCGCGAGCCCCCGCTCCCGCATTCCCCGGCCAGGAGGAGCCGGTGCCCGCTGCCAGGGCATGGCCCCCAGCCCAGCTGCGGCCGCCTCTGCTCTTGAAAGTTCTTTGCAAAAGGAAGAGGCCTGAAGGGCAGAATAATTTGTGCAAGCAAAAGCCACCTGTTCCCCTGTTCTCAGCTACTATTGTTTTTTCCCTTTGGGGGGCGGGGGGGGGCTTAGCATGAGGCCACACGATGCAAGAGGCCGGGGGTGCCGTACGGGGGGCTCACCCGCGCACTGTGTCACCGCATGTGCAGCGAGCGGTGGGCGCATGGTGGGTGCACAGTGGGCACACGGTGGCCATCCGCCCTAGCTGGCTGGATGAAATGACCAACAGCTTGAGCTTGCACCTTGACTGGGCATCAGAAATTTATGGTCAAAGCCCTCTGCTCTTCCAGGCAGCAAGCACGTGAAGCCCAGACCATTTTTCACTAGGCAAAATCAATGAAGTTCTGCTTACTGATGCAAATACTCCCAGCGTTTTGAAACGGCTCCTATGTCATGTTTTGAAGTTATCACATTGCAGACAGATAAACGGAGAAAGGACACCAAAGCTACAGCTGTCTGAAGTCGGCAAAACAAAGCAACAAGAAATATACCACATGACCTGGTTATTGACTTAGTCAAGAGTAAACAATGGGACCCGGCCATGTTTTGATTTTGTTACAAATCTGTTGATTCCATATATATTCCCTGCTCCATATTTTACAAATTCATGGACAATTGAAAAGACTGTCCTGGTGTTCTCCTGGTGTTTGTACAGGAGCACGGGACAAAGGTTGCTCCTGCGCAGGCAGGCAGCACAAGATCCAGAGCGCCAGGTAAGTAATTCCAGGGTTAACATGCCTATCTCTGTAAATTTCCAGCTCAATAATGAAAAAGACGACTGCAGATTTTGCTTTCTTTCATTTTTCATCTTTTTTTTTTTCTTTCTCCCCAACAGAGGAAATGGATCCATAATACTCTGCTGTAATGTGACATGCAGAGCCGTCAAACTGTGACACTTGGGATGAGTGAGACTTTTAAACGTCAGAAATTCAATTTTTAATGGCACACTGGCAACCTAGACCTAACACTTCATCACAAGGATGACACCTTCTAAAAGCTGTTTTAAAATAAATCAGAGTGGGGATGTGCTCCTTTAAAAAGGGACTGCATTTAAAGAAGTTTCAGGAAGGAGGAAACAGTTTCATTATTAAATCAAGTCAATAAAGTTGAGGAGATTTGGGTGAGAAGGGATTCCGGTGCATGTGGAGACGCAGTTCAAACCCACATAATCTGGAGCTGCTTAAGCAACCTCCACCAACCACTTTTGGTACAAACCACACTCCCTTTACATGTAAAAGCAATTCACTTTGCGAACTCAGTGGGTGCCAAGCACCCCTGGGCTAACCACGCCTGGCCGGCTTTCCCCAGGGGGGACCGGCACCGCACTTACCGTGCTGCGGGCTCCTGCTCTGCAGCCAGCCTCACTGGGCTCCCCAGAAGGACGTGGCGGTCCTGTGCTGTCGCTCTTCCCAACAGCCAGTGACCAGCCGAAGCTCCTTTTCCACCATCTGGGAAGACAGAGATGTAGGCTTTAGTGCCGGGGCCGCAGGAGGGTTCTCGTCGCTTACACCAGTAGCTTTGCCAGACAGAATTAGGAGCAAGGTCCATAACCCCGTGCTGGGCACGCTCTGGATCCAGCCCGGTGAGCTGGGCACGCTTTAGGATCCAGCCCAGTGAGCTGGGCACACTCTGGATCCAGCCCGGTGAGCTGGGCACGCTCTGGATCCAGCCCGGTGAGCTGGGCACGCTTTAGGATCCAGCCCAGTGAGCTGGGCACACTCTGGATCCAGCCCGGTGAGCTGGGCACGCTCTGGATCCAGCCCGGTGAGCTGGGCACGCTTTAGGATCCAGCCCGGTGAGCTGGGCACACTCTGGATCCAGCCCGGTGAGCTGCTTCAAGGAACCAGCCCAGCACTGGCCGCTTTATGATAGCAAAACCTCATGGCTTCAAATCCTGCAAGTGAACATCTAATATTTAATTCAATTTCTTCATGGAAGGGATTACTACCCTTATTGACTTGGACATAAGGACAATAACTAAGTAAAAACAATGAATACATCAGTAAACCAATTAATTTGTGAAAGAAAAAAAATGGAGTCAAACAACTGCCAAGAGGTGGAAGAACAGAAACAAGACCAGAGGTTCAGCCCAAGTTCTGTGGTCCCTAAACGCCTACAAAGGGCAGAGAAACCACTTACTCTTACTGCAGTCCTGTAGTTTCTAGGTTGATTTTTGTTGGCTTTTGTGTGTGTGTGTGTGTGTGTGTGTGAATTGGCAGTACTAAATCAACAGGCAATTAAGTCAGACTTTCTTATTTTCTCTCACATAGAATCATTTAGGTTGGAAAAGACCTTTAAGATCATCAAGTCCAACCGTAAAGCTAACGCTGCCAAGTCCACCACTAAACCACATCCCTAAGTGCCACAAACTCCTACTTAGGCAGCAAATCAGGAAACAAACATGTTCTGTTTCAGGCTGTAATGACACAGATACCACCGTCTTCTCACTTGGTGAAGACATGGCTGTCAAAAAAATGAAGAGCAACCAAGTGACTCTGTTCCTTACTTCAGTGTTAGAATTTAGGCTAGTATATAGCCAAGATCAAAATAATTCCTGAAGAGTTTTATTTTTATATTCAGATCAATCTGAATGTATAATTTGAAGAAATAACTTTGTTTCGTTAACAAGGCTGAATTTCTCCACCCGCCCCCAGCACCTGGTATTACTTCTAGACAAGGATATAAACGTTGCTTATACCAGCACCACCTGATGGAAACAGGACCTTTGGTAGCTGGAGAGGGTGCAAACGACAGAGCTGTGGTGTTGAAGACAATGCAGATGTAATTAAGGCATTCCTGAGCTGTTCAGTCAGAGCACTGGTATTTTTCTGCTCTGTACTACTGCGTCCCCATTGCCTAAAGGAAGTCATAAAACTAGAGGACGGGGTGAAATAATTTCTATCTCAAAAACCTCTTTTAGGAAGAGCAGCTGTGCCAAAGCATATACTGGTGCACCCTGAAACGGACAGTGGCTACAGCAACTCCCCCGACACGAGCTCTTCGCTCTTGCGACTTCAGACCTGTGCATGTTTCTGGTGCTCCTTGGTGAGCTCCGGGCTCCCAGCACCTTGTCACACACGTGAAGGAGCTGAATCACACCGTTCTGACAGACACTGCGAGTGATTCATTTCAAGATCAACTTCAAAACCTGCCCCCAAAATTATTTCAATCTGACTCGTAAGGTTTTTTTATGTATTTCTCTCAGCAGTCCTGCTACCATTTAGCAAAGATATCCCTGGTTCCTCACACAAATTCCGTATTGACTGAGAGAGCTTACTCCTCCGTACCCTTCGCCTCCTGCCTCAGGAAATGTCCCTTCCTATTTCCCATGTGCTTTAGAAATCACTTTTGGAAGAAAAATAGGGACCGACTGAAACTTTACAAAGTTATTTTTCAGCTCAGATTTCCACTTAGGAATCTGAACTTCATTTTCTGATAGATACAGTAAAAGCTTCAGCCTCAGGTGTCCTATTTTAATTGCCTGCTATTTTCATTACTGACCATGATGGCAGCAAATGCTCTTCAGGAGATACTTGTATTTTAATTTATCTGCAAACATAAATCACACATTATAGCACTTTTTTCCTCTAGGTTAATTGAATCAATTCTCTAAATGTCTCTAAGCCTGATGATCTGAAAGAGGCTCACTGTTTGAAATCTCTTAAGAATTATGGCCCTTGAATTGTGTGCAGGATGGTATCAGTCCCTGCTCCAGACAGAGGTATTTTATACATCCAAAGTAAAAATACTGTTATACACATAAGCAGTATTAGCTGTAAAGCAACCCTCACAATACAATGATAACCCTAAAAAATATTATTTCAGAAATTATTCAAGTATCCCAATGAATTGTCTTAATATTATAAATCTTATTAATAATTGTTTAAGAATTAGTCTGGATTTAAGTTTGAAAGAAACAAAATACATCTACTTTTATTTTCCTTATTTCTACACTATCTTTAACGTAAAAAATAAAATAAATGCTGATATCAAGAATAACCATTTTTATTACTGAAAATCCAGGAAGAGCTAATGAAGAAATGATTTCACATAATTTTTACTAAAAATTAATGAAATGGATCAGTTTTCTTACCTGTGACACTGGCCATTTTATAGGCAGTAGAACTGTTAATTGCTGCTATGGTAAATTCAGTCCTAAATTGCAACTCAAATGTAAGGATTTAAGCAAGCCACAAATAATTCAGTGACAGTGACAAAGCAGAATATGCTTGGAAAGACTATCAGTGTTTGACTTTATAATTGGGACCGTTTCAAAAACAAGTATTATAGTTTAAGTCAACAGTCGAAATGCAATGTGTCCCTCACCAGAGGGTTGTGCAGAGGCTGGTTTGGCCGGGCAGTGAGCCTGGGGTGCCACTGCTGCAGTCTGCAGGCTTCCCGACACCCTCCAGCTGCTCCTCAGCTGGTCACCACCCTGCGCACAGCACCTCACAGCCGTGGGGTGCTTTAGCCCAGTCTCAGCAAAATCGCCCCGTCTCCTCCCACGGAGAACACAGGGCAGCGCGTGGCAGTGCCTCGGAGCAGGCTGCAAAGGCGGCGTGCCGCTGCCAGCCACATTATAGGCAAAGGGCGCTTGCCTGTAGGGGTTCTATTCTGAATTTAAATACATAAAAAACCACCTTTCTATTTTGAATGTCTCTTCAATTTACCTGTTTGAATTTATTATTTGTAAAACACATCAAACCTCAAATGGATTGACCCTCTGCTAATGTATATCACCTAATGAATGGATGCAATTAACTAATTCATATTGGAATATTGCACTTTCCAGATCACATTTATCATCACTAAATGTGTGATCTAGTTTGCAAGTTTAAATTTTTTATTATTACCCTTTAAACTAAAGAAATAAGTCTTATATTTAATTACCTGAACTTACATATTCAATTAATAGCTTCATTACCTTAATGAATATAGATACCGCATAGAAGTAACAAAAGATTGCTGCCTGGGTCTGCTCCTAAGCACACCCTATAAAGGGTCTGCTATGAACCTCAGAACAATTTTTTTCAATTAAAAAGTCTTGACTGGGGAGTTCCAAAGGAATGGGGCCTGGCAATCCAATATACTTATACAGGAGCCCAAGATAAATTTATCTTCTATATTGGTATTATTTAGTATGTAAAAGGAATCCCAGAAGCAAAGCTTATGTTTCTGGAAAGGCAGATGATTTAGACTTTCAAATCTGAATCGTTATGAATGAAAGGGAAATAAAAGAATGAAAAATAGGCAGACTGGCACCTCACCTGCTAAAGGACGAGGGATGAGTGTTTGGAGCACAGATGGAAAACAAACACTCCTGTTGCGGGAGAGGGGACAAAGCACCGGGAACAGCAGCTCTCACGGTCGGGTGGGAGACAGCTGAAGGCAGGTGGGTCAGCGAGTCAGGTGCGGGAAACACTCTCACTTTCCTGATGGTAATTAGGTTTCAGGACCACGAACCGGGTGTCGTGTTCAGCTCCATCTCTTTGCCCAACATGCCGCTTGGCCTTCCTGTGCCAGCAGAGTCAAATCTGTCGTTATCTTTGGCTTTCATGTTAAATCTCTTTTATTAATTAGGTAGGCTCAGATCTCCTGCTCTTCACAGCCTTACAGGTGACCATAATAAGGCTCAGAGGGCCTGTTGCTATAGGGAATCTGTGCCCTGTAGAAAGGTGAAAGCTTTTGACAACGTATCCCATTCGGGTTAAGAAAACATAGGGCTTAGATCACTGCAAAGCCCATTATACTTTCAAGTCTTCTTCATGCTGCGTAGACGTATTTGCCAAGGTATCTTTTGTTTTTAATAGCAAAGCTGAATTTAAAATTCTGAGCTCCGTTTTGAGGGCTTTTTATAAGGATTTTGAAAGAGTTATTTTAAAAAGAACATGCTGTCAGTAATCTTCACTGATATTTATTTCTCGTGTATGTGAACTGTTCGAGAAAAGGCAACATGCAGAAAAAAGGGCAGGGAACTGGCTGCAACAAAGCATTTCTCTGTACTAAATCCATCTACTCCTTAAAAGCAAAACTCTTCTTGTACTGAAAGAGTCTTTTTCCAGATGCATTCAGAAAGTCAGACCTGCCCGTCCTGTAGCCCCCAGATAAGCCTCTACTGGAGCTGCACCCAGCACCGTCAGCGGGAAGCACAGCCTGGGCAGCAGATAACGGCAGAGCATGGAACCGTCTGCACAGCGTTTCCCCGACACTTCCACGCTTGGCCAGCACTGACAGTCCCATCACGGAGCCCTTCGGCGTGGAATGTTATCTGTGCCCCACAATGCCAGGGCGTTAAACGGGCTTGGAAACTCTCAGGGCCTATGTTATACACAGGCACATCGGTACGATGAATCTTAAGATTTATTATTGGCAACTATATAACCCTCTGTAAGGTATATACGTGTAGTAACACCAGCATGCAGAGGCCCAACGGTGTACCCAGCCAAGCAAGAATAAAGAAAAGCTTTGGGTCCTGCTTTAGGGAAAGTCCAATTTAATTCTCCCTGAAACCAGCATCACCACCAGCGGCAGACTCCACGAGCTTTGCAGCGGGCCTTAAAGCTTACTGGGAAAAGGCCTGAAACACACCTGCGTGGTGTGGGCTTGATCTTATTTCATGATCTAGACTGAAATGTTTTATCTGGAGACCAGGATCACAGAAACAGGGAAGAAAGAACAAAGACATTATTGAGGGGTCACCTTGTGTGCCCTGCCCCTCCCCCGAGGTGGGCGCCCCCAGACCTCAGCTGCACACCACAGATGTGTGCCCCCCCCCGAGCACTTCTTCACCAGGGACTGCAGCAGAGACAGAGGGATGGCCAGAAAAACAAGGACTAAAGAAAATGGCAGTTTCTGTACGCAAAAAGCTTAGAATTACAGTGGGCTCAGATCTTCCTCACCTGAATTTTTTTCCTTTGAGTTCCCCAGCAGCAGGATCAACCCATAAAACAGAGAACGTCCTGCAAGGACCACGCAGCAGTTTCTGTATGAAAACATAAATATAAATTAGGCAGAGGCATTTGACCAGGGACATGAATTACAGTAGATGTACGCATTCAGGCTTTGTCTAATTCAACTAAAATCAGCAGATTTAGACTTAAAAATAATTTGGCCCATATTATTACAATACAAAAAAATATATGGTATATTTATAGCCTTGGTCTCTCCAGCTGTGTTGGTTTAGGTTTTATTACATCAGTAATAACAATTTATGTGATACTCTGAATAATGTGCTGTTAAAAATTCAGCACAGTATATACTCTTACCCATGGGATTTAAACTGTGGGAGCTATGTGTATTATTCTCTACGTTCCTATTTCTATAGGAGTGAAGATTACTATAAAAATGGTTGGGTTATATACACTGTGTGAATTCCGGCTCTGCTTGAATCCAGGTGAAGAGAAGAAATAGTTCAGTCCAGATTGCCTTGGGGTAAGGGTCCCAAGGGCTTAGTCTTGCAATCTAAGGTTACACTGATCACACATTCAAGCATGAACAATAATATCAACATGCTTTTTGATGTCTTCAAAGAATGCAAATAGATTTGCGAGGCATAACCTCCCTTAACAGAATACATTTGATGCTTCTACGGTGTATCAGCTGTGTTGGTGTGCCTATTGATTTTATTCTTTACACCAGTTCATCTGATTTTCCTGGCAGAGCAGTCACAGTGACAGTTTTGTAGTTCTCATGATCACCCCTGGAGGACTCTTGAAAGACCAGTGGATCAGTGGTACGTTTCCTATGTTCTAATTTGCTGGCATTAGGATCAGGTTCAGTGAAAAACTAGCACTTCACTAACTGAACATGCGAGTTCTTTGGCGGAAACACTGCACAGCTCCAGCAACTAGTTTCTGTTTAACTTAACAATTTCTCTTGAAGTCTTTCCTACTGACAATTCATTTTAGGACAGTTCCTCATGCTCAGCCCACCTAGCATTTGGTTCTTTAGCAAGGCAAATAATTCTTTTAGCTTTTTAGCTGTGGAGTTAGCCACCTTGAAGGCTACTTCTATATTTTCATCCTCTATAGCTTTACTTACTCTCTTGCAGGACTCCTCTGGTGATGGAATTTGGAAAAGTTTATATTATTACTTCCACATTCTTGGCAAAACCTTGGAATCTTTTTGGTCAGCTCTGTTGCGGTTCAACATTTAATATGACAGAGTTTATATTCTTTCTGCGCTCCTTGCTTACGTACAACCTCCATTTTTGAAGGATGTCTGCCTTTTCTGCCCTCAGATGACACAGCTGTCCATACTTATGGGTGGCACTGCCAGTATCCTTACCATTATGGCTCTGGGAACAGGGCCCAGGTGAGGGAGACCAGGAGAAAACAGTCATCACTGGATTTTCTTTCCATTGTTCAACCAGGTGGTCCATTGCATGTGACTAAAAGGCAGTAACATGGAACAGGGTTCACATGGGTTAGTAATTAAGGTCAAAGCTTTCATGGGGTTTGTCTTTACATGTTACTTGTCTTTCTTGTAATGCTATGTGCATACCTGTTAGATTTTGGGTCTCTTTAGAACCTCTTTATGAATAAAAGAAGAAACTTAATTCAAATTTTCTGTGCTGCCCCCTTTTCTATTTGAAAATTATTCCAAAGTGCAGCAGTGACTTTAAACTGCTGATTTTCAAAAGCTGGAAGGATTTACCAAGGAAGCAATCATCCCCTACGTACTCCGTTCTTCTACACTTTCTTAGAGTATCTGCTTGAAATTGGTTATGGAGCTGAGGAGGACCTTTGGTCACACTTAGCATCACAGTTCTTATTCATGGAGTTAAATCATAGGTTTCTAGAAAGTATTGAAGAGGAGCTGAAAAAAAGCAAATGTAAAATATACATAGTTGTGTCACCCTGTAAAGACAGAAAATTGTTATAAGGAAAGCAATGTGATCCGGGCAAGTGAGCAGGGGTTTCTGTCTCTGACCAGTTACTGCCCTGTTGTTAGCTGGTGTGAATGCCTTCACGCTTGTTACGAGACTAAACTAAGAGGTCTCTGCATGCTACTTTGTAAGGGAGACGTGAATCTGCATAAGAAAAAGACCTGCTATGGACAAGCAACTAAAAATTGCTTTTATAAACATACTTATTTATCATTTTCCTGGAAGAAAGGAAGTGGTTTATCTCGTTCCTGCTGTAATGAATGGCCTCCCAAGCATGCTCCCGCAGTTCTACTGTATACATAATTCTGAAAGACTCCTCTCACAGACATAATAAGCATATACTTTCACATGCTGTGATAATTAAGTCCTCAGTAATGTTTTGCAGTGGTGTAGGGTAGAGGTTTTCAAACTGCCATACACGGGCTATTTTCAGGGGCTTCCCAGAGGCAGCTCCCAGCTGTTTGTGCAAGTGCAGCCCTGCACTACAGACCAGCCCTGCAGCTCTCCTGCAGCAGAGCATGCCCACTGCTGCACGGGCGCTCAGTCTGGCTCAGGCTGCACCAGTCCAGCTGCAGCCACCTCATAATTCATCAGCTGTGTGGCTGTCTGCAGGCCAGCCTTTCCTCTGTCAGCTAAAGGCAGACTGGTGTTTGAATGCACAAGTAGAGGAAGGTGAGTAAAAGGACACAGAAAAGTGGTTAAGGATTAAAATTGGGAGGAGGGGGTAAACCAGGTAGGTAGGGGGTGAAACTGGTGGTGGTGACTACAGCTGCAGGGAACATGCACCAGGTCCCAGGCTGAGGCAAGGAAGAGCACTGGTGGGGTAACAGAAGCGGTGCATTTGGCCAGTCCTGTAAAGCTCTGTCCTACTCACTGCAGACAGCGGTACTGACAGACCTAAGTGCATATTCACCACCAAGGTGGAAGAGGTTTAGGAGGTAGGCACCGAGCACCTACAACACATGCCAAAAGAATCTACTAGAACAGGGCTAAGGTTTTGGTGTCAAGTCAAATGACAGAAAATACTTGTAAATCAACCAGGTGGCATGTTAGTCAAATCAGTATCGCATCTGATAAAACCATTCAAAATGCTGAAGAGATGAAGAATGTAGTATTTTTCTCTAGGAGGCCCAATTCTTTAAGATATTCACCAACTTTATGTCTTAAGACCATGGAAAACGGCATTATAATGCTTCATATTGTAGCACCTATGCACTTTTAAGTGACACGCATCGGAGGCATACAGTCACTCGGTGCCACACTTGCCTATACCACATTATAAGGAGGCACTGGACTGTAGCAGATTTCATTAAGTGTTCCTAATTCATTCTGCCTCTTTGCTCTTTTGCAAACAGGGCAGGTCACTAGAGATCAAGACATTTAGTCCAAAAAGAGTATTATGAGTGAATATACAAATTCAACATACTACACTGAAGTACAATTCCTCATTAGCCACTGAAATCCCTCAGGAGTGACAAGATAGGCACTTTTGTTTACAGGGTAGAGCACAGCATTCTCACATGCATTCACTCTTTTACAACCTCCCTTGACAAGTTTTGGGACAGCCAATAGTAGCGTGGTTTAAATCCCAATCTAGGTCAGAGAGAAATTTGCAATGATATTTTGGTTCCTTAATTTGTGGTTCCTCTTTTTGCTTTTCTTTCTGATCAGTGTGACAGGAACATTTTTTTCATGTTTACCAGAAAAAAAAAGTAAAAAAAAAAGTAACATAGCAGGAAAGGTAATGATTATCCAAAATGAATCTATTCTGCAAGAGAGGGGGGGAAAAAAAAAAGAGTTCCGATTGTAAACTTACTGGTATTATCTAACCAGTATAAATAGACGTGTACTCAGAGAAGGCACAGGATGGAAAACTCATGATGAATTGTTAGGGCATGTTGAATTGGTTCTGTCAATGCCTGCAGTCAGATGATTTCACTGGCTGCACAAGATGAAATCTCATATTTCAATGTATAAGTAAAAGTGTCAAAGTTCAGCTGAAGCAGGGACGACTACAGAACAAATTTTGTGTATATTTGTAACTAGGGCACCAGAGCAATAGAGGAAGCCAAAATGAGCCGGAAAAGCAAAAGGAGTTTAAAGGAGAGATTTGCCTTGAAGAACAGCTTGGTTAAAGAAGCCCTCTCAGAATTCCTGGGAACTTTTATATTGATAGTAAGTGTCAGCTGCTTTCCTTTCTGCCTACTAATCTAATGTTGGACAGTGCATGCAAGGGGACATGTATGCTTTTTCTTGTACTGTACCAGCAGCGTGGTTACTGCCTGACAAACATTGTACAGCCTTGAATGAATTGCTTCTATTTATGGTAAGTTTGTAATTCCTTTCTTCACCCGATGTAATTATCACTGGCTATTAAAAACAGATAGCTTCATGTATTACAATTGTCTGATAAGCATTTCATTTCATACAGGAGCAGAATTTCTGTGAACTATCACATTCTGAAAAATCCAGATATGCACAATGAATGCTAATAATAATCTTGCTTTTGTTTTTTAAAAAAATCAGCAGTTTTTTCTACTTTCACTTCTATGTGTAACTTCCATTTGCTTTAACAAACATAGTGTTGCACATTAAGAGAATTTTACCCGACTTATTTTCTTGTGCAATATAAAAATTTAGCTGTGTGATTTGTAGTGAATTTGTTGGGAGTTACAAAATCTCTGAAGGTTTGGCAATGCCAGTTAACTATTATTTGTTTTGGTTTTAACTGCACTATGTAAATTATACAGTTGTTGGTCTTGTAGTATTGCTATAATTTAGCTAAATACCAAAACTCCCCATTTTCATATTGGCAGGGGTTTTTTAACCTAATTTCTTGCTCATTTTTTCTGTGCATTTTACACTGGGACACAGAGCTCTACCCTGTGATTTACCAGGGTAGACTCTGTAGCAGAGCTGGAAGCCAAGCAGCTACAGTATTTATGCCAAACTCTTTCTTCCTTCCTTTAGTCTGAACAAGGCAGTCTTGCTTATTGCTAAATATTTCATCACAGCGAAAGGACAGAAAAAAAATAAGAAGCAGGCATGGCATAATACTGACAAAGTATATTTTATAACTGTAACTATATTAGCTAAATTTCAAGTAAGTCATCTGAAATATTCCAGTAGCTCATAAAATACATGAAAATAATGGTCTTTACTACACTTCAGCCAACTGACGTGCACAGGCAGTAAAGTAACATTATTCTCAAATTTAATACCATCCATAAGACATTATTACAGTAAGGGGCACATTTAGAAGCAAGGAGCACAAAGCACTTTACAAACATTAATGAATTAAGTGTCAAAACACCCTGCTAAGGAGGGGAAATGTCATTATCTTCATTTTATATATTAGCAAACCTGATTACAGCAGACTGCACAGGAAGCCTGTGGCAGAAGTCTGAATATAACCCAGATCACCTGACTTCCAGTACACTGTCCTCACCACAAGATCATCCTCCTCTTTCCATTAATACAATTAAGCAAGCAAAGAAGACTTACGAAAGTGCAGATTAGACCACATACGCTATTATTTAATGTCTAAGACATTAAGTATTTAAGACTAGAAGGAAATGCAAACCCAGAGCCTATTTTCTTGTATATTTACCACATGAATATAGTAGAAAGCAAACTACAAGATTGTTGTTGATAATCTGAGTTTCCCAATTCTATCTTACCCTTTCTAGTTCCAGCCTTAGCTTAAAGCAGAGCAGAGCCTCATGTGGATTAAACTGCAGCGTTCTTAGTGCTTGGATCCTTCAATTTGTGTTTAGATTGCACAAGTTAGTGCCAGGACAAAGGGTTTATCATGAAGAAACTGACTTTTCTGCTGTTATTTATTGCTATTGCTTTTTGGCTCTGTCAGCTAGTAAGTACTTTCTCTTTAAGAACAGATAAATATTAAACCTTTAACTTAAATTGGAGCTAATGAAGGGGGCACCCTAGTAAGCCAGAGGGCAGAAATCCCTGAAAAACAAACAGCATGGATGCAAAAGAAGTGATAGCTTTATTGCTATGTCTTAATCCTGTTACAAAGTGAAAGTGAGACAAGAGTTCACAGCCTAGAGCACCATTGCTTCAGATCTTTCCTGAAAGCCATTTCATGTCACTGATGGGTTTTACAGCCTGTGGGGAGCACCCGCACCAGGGAGCAAGGCAGAGACAAACCCTTCTGTTACCCACAGGCTCTGTCTGGAAGCCAGCGCTAACTGTCTGTACCTAAATCTGTGACAAATCTAGCACCTCTGGAAGTTTGCTGGGTGAAATTCTGTCCCTCCAAACAACCTATTTCTATTTTTTTCTGGACGACAACATCACAGACCATATACTACTAAGAGCTTGAACTGCCATCTTTGGTAACTCTCAAGCCTTGCAACATTATTTTTCAAACCAGAAAATCTACCAACTGTAAGATTGATTTCAGGACACCTAGAAAGTGAAATCACTCATCAGGCAAAAACCAAGCCTTCACCTGGGGGCGAGAAGGGCTCTGCCTGCAGTGTTGAACAGATTTGAGGCAACAGGCCGTGAGAGTCACTGGGTATACAGGTTGGATAACATCTCTTGGTCATCCTGACTCAATATGCTGTGGTTTGCCTTGCTGCATGGTCTCAGCACGTAAGCTGAATTCTTTTCAGATGAAACTGAAGTGGAAGGTGAGCTCCAGAATCACAGCAAATGGGCTGACCCTTAATGGATGCTCAGTCCAATGGATCACACTGGAGGCGGTCCCAAGTAATCCCTCCTGAGATGTCCATAGTCAGGTTCTCTGAACCAGCTGCTTGCGCTGCATAACTTGATAATAAAGGTATTGCCTGTGTGAGCCCCTCTCACTGCTTATCAAAGCACCTGATTTCAACCTCTGAGGGTTCAGTGAGAAACACTAAGCTCTAGGAACCTGGAGGTGTCCCGCTGTAAAGGCAGATCCGATGGTATCCAGAGCAGCTGCTGCTATCGCCTGTCCGGGTAACCCTGCTGGTGATTAGACCTGTTCTGCTGGGATAACAAATATTTCTTTCAGTATCAAGCCTTGAATTGTTCCCCAAGGCATAGCACAGCTTCTCTAATTACACTCTGGAACAGGAACTGGGGCAGAAAACCCAAAATGTCAGTCCATAACCAAATGCAAATTGCACATGGTTTTGGTTACTATCCTGAACTATATCATATTCACTTTATAAGGTTCCAGCAAGCCAAGAAAATGTTGCACTTCACCTCTTACGTGATTTCTGTAAAAAGAATGAAGTGATGTAGTTTTAACATAACTAAGTTACATTTGCATGTATGGGCAATGACGAGCTTGCATTATGCTGGGTATTTGTATTCGCAAATGATTTGGAAACTCCTGCCCATTTCTTGCATTTACCTGGCTGCTGTCACATGGTAAACCCCCAGCCTACAAAGTATAATTGCGCCATTTGTAAGCTAGAATAAATATCCACAAAACCCACAACCTACCCATAAAGTTGTCAATTACTATTTCAAAAGGATACAACTGTTTTCCAGAAAATGGTTAAGGAGTAGTGTGGATTTTACGCTGTGTTTGGAACCAACGTGTGGGACTGGGCTACACCTGTGCAACAGGTCCCTGAGGTGGGAGAACAGCCGCCCGTTTGGACTGTGGTGGGTGCAAGGCCAGGGTGCATACACAATTCCCAGCCTCTGGCACTGCCTCTGCCTTCTACGGCTGGGGCAACCTCTCTGGAGCTCTCTTTGTGTTCTCTAGCATGTCTCCTGGTTCAGGGTGTTCCCTGTTGCAGCTCCTGTGGCTCACTCTGGGGGACAACACCTGGGTGCCAGCACAGAGGGCTCAAGAAGCCATGCTGCATCAGATGGATGGTTTACGTGACTTTTCAGTGAATCTGGCTGGAACTCACCTATCCAACTGCCTCTCTGCTTTTACTCACACTTCTCTCCACATTTCCCCTTTGGAACTTGGCTGCATTGCTCTCAAACAAAATGGGATTTACTCTGGTTTATGCTATTAAGTATATCTGAATTGGAACAGTTCCAAAAACAGATGCCAAATGGGCCATGTGGCTTCCTTTACCGGCTACTGCTCACCTAACGTAGTTTGTAGTTCATTTTCACTGAAAAGAGCATCTGACTGCACAGTTTCCCAGAAAGGAGCTGCACAGGAGCCAGTATCTCCCGAGTACAGAGCAGTGTGTGCTTCCTTGCTGAAGGACAACAGAGGTTTCCAATTAGCATATATAGACAAGTGGGTAGTATATGTATTCTTATCCAAAAGCTTGGTCTCCAGCTGGAGGTGGGGAGCCTCTCCCAAAACTCCCACTTGAAGCAGATGCTTGTGTGTGCGTAGAGGATGCAGTGCATGAGCATGAATTGAATGCATGACACCCCACGCTGCAAATAGACCAACTAATGAGAAGGAAGGATGCTTATCTTTTGCTCATCAAAACCTTTTTGTCTTTTTTTCATATGCTGACCACTTAATCATGTAAGTTATCACTCCTGCTTTGTTGCAGAGTTTAGTCTTGCCTGAAAAAAATCTTTAAGTATGACATTCCATGGGTTTGCTCAGTCCAGACAATTAAAAATTAAACAACTTTTCTATATCTGTCTTCGTGGCCTTCCATTCCAATGCATTTTAATTACAATACTGTACAGTAAAATATATCCCTTATTCCAAACATGCATCGGAATCCTCATTACGTATTACATGAAAGCAAATGTAGCTTTTGATAATTTATACCTTAAATAAGTGTTTAGCATTTAATACAAAATTACTACTTAGAAATTTTACACAAAGATAAATTCCATGTTCTAATTTTTTGTGAAAGGGAGACTCTTTGTATAGGATGAAATTGCTTACAGCAAGTCTTGTTTAAAGTAGGAAATTAAATAGCAGTAGCTTCTAACGGCTACCTCGTTTGCCATCAGTAATGAATTTCCCAGAGTACAGAATTTTGTATAATTAACTCTTAAACAGTGAACTGAAGCTTGTTAAAGCTAGACAAAAAAAGGTTATTCAAACTCATTTATAATTGGTATTTTGATGTGTCACTCAACAGCTTTTAGAATGCTATGTAACACTACAAATACCATGGGCTTTAGCAATGTTTGCACTCTGAGAAGCGACTCCTATGTCAGAGTTCCATACATTAGGGTCTCTAGCAGCAATACTACAGTACAACCAATAAATAATAGAAGTCACTCATAAATCTAATGTGATAGAAATTAATCCTGCACTTCCAGACCAAACCTGCTCATTCTATGGGAGTAAGATGCTTCCCTTCCCTGTCGTCACCAACTCAGAGTCCTTTCTTTTTCTGAAGTTGTACCAGTTGCATATATTTTGAAGGCATGAAATTTTGCTAATGATTCTCCTGAAGATATAAGAACTCTTCCTCCTTCTTGCAACTAATTAAATCAGCATTGCAAGCAGAAGTCAAAGTGGTAGTGAAGACCCCTTCATGATGCTGAGGTTAAGGAGGTGTTCTTGCACACTGGTATTATTTTTATAATTTTACGATTATCAAATGAAAATAATTCTTTTTTTCTAGTCAACACTTCTGCTTCCCTGAAGTCATTCTTCAATTCAGCTGCATAGTTAGCAGTGTGAAAGAACTGAAAGGAAAGTGACCTAATTGTTCTTTTACCCTGAAATGTCTATTACAGCAAATAATTCTGAAAAGTCACAGGAAAGCTTTTGTTTTCAATACAAACTTAAGTTTTCCAGTATATGACATTTTAAACTTTCAGGTGACTCAGATGTTCTGTGTTATGTGAAAGTTTTAAAAGAGAATTATCTTCATCTTTGCAACATCAGCCCCAACACATAACTCAGCTCTTGTTGTTTAACCAAGAGGTTCCAGTAAGTTGAACTTAATTTTCTAAGACCTTTCTGTAGATTCACTTTTTTCCCAAAAATTTGCATCTATAGGACTGAAGTATAGGTACTTTCCCTGAGCCTCACAGAAGACTTGCATCTTTCCAACATACAACTGCGACTGCAGAACTTGAATTTATGTTTTAGAGACACAAATTTACAGGCTGTTTTTTCAAAAGTTTCACCAAATAAAAAAAAAAGTTATAAAAGTAATAACATTTAAAAACTGTCATAAACAGCCGGAGAACAGTATAAAAGATAATAAATGCATTTCGTGCCATACAGTGAGTTTATATCTTTGTGATCTCAACGCTTCAATAAACCATTCTGGCTGAAAGTGAATTCCAAGGAGCTCCCCAACCTGTGGTCTGGTTTAAAGGCAAATTTGACTCAGCTCCTCTAACCCATTCCTCCAAGGTTTCTTTACTACTAAAGGCATTCTGCTTTTTTTTCCACCAATAGAAAACAGCTTAGGAAGGGAACATACTGAGGCTTTCTCATAACTGTGCACCTCCAACCATAAGGGCACAGCAAAGATCCAGCCACCCTGTTCCTGCACCCAAAGGGAGGAGTAGAAGAAAAGATACACGTACCCTTGTACTCATAAGAGAGGACAGCAAACCTCTCTCAGCAGCTGCAACGCCTGCTCCTGCACTCTGAATGGTACAATTCCCGGAGCACCATTACAGACACTAAATGCATTTTAATAAGAGTTTAGAAAGATTTTAAACTTTTCAGTTGTTGTAGGAAGCAAAGCAGAGAAGCACACCTCAGCTCAGGAATGAATTAGTAACCCAGGAGGGAACCAGCACCTGAATAGGCTCTTTTTGTTCTCAAGAAGCTGCTAGGCAAGATTTTCTTCCCTTGCTTAGCCTCTTCTTCCTAGTCCCTTTGCAAGGGGCCACATTTCACTCCTGAATGTTTGTATCTGAATATGAAATGTTTAATTTCCTTTCTCTCCTGAATTTCTATAACTTAGTAAAAAAAGAAAATAATCGTCACTGAAGATACTGACTCAAGCCAGTTGCCCTATATAATTCAGGAAAGAAAAGCGTTTTAGCATCTCAGGATGAAGAGTGCAATATTAATCATAATAACATATGAGAGAATGCAGACCTTTGCATTCTCTCTAGGTGATTTCAAGCTTTTATTTGTCTCCTATTGCATGTCCAAAAGCAGTAATAAAAATTTAAAAGCATCAGTTTGTATAACACAGCATAGTCTCTCGCTCAATATTTTCACTGTATGTTTTCCCACAGAACAATTTGAACCAGATCTTTATATGTTTTAGAAGCTTTATATAACAATTCATCCAAAGCCTTATTAAATTTACATTCTTATCTCCATGTAGTAATGATTTCTGTCATTAAAAAAATTGTTTCAAAACGGCAATAATTTTAAGGCTTATATCTATACTATTTAATTAACTAAATGAGAAGGGTTTTTTTTCAAACCCTTATTTTATTAGCAAGTCAGAAAAAAATAAAGGGAATTCCATTTGAACCCAAGAGGATATTGGTTGTGTCCCAGATCATCAGGAGAATGGAAATAGTGATTTTTTTATTACTCCAAGTTTGATTAAATTGTGATATACAGAAATCCTCTCTGCCCCACCAAAATATTTAATTAACGATAAAATAAGAGCCATGTGCTTTTAAAGTATTTAAAAATTACTTGACCAGCAAGCTGCATTTTTATCTCGCCTTAAAAATCTTAAGTGCTATCTGCTTTAACAAAAGATAGCAAATATTCAGTATTAAATTAGATGAAGATTGCTCTTTCCTGGAAGAACAGGAACTTCCTGCAACCTGAATTCTTGCAGAGCTAAAGCCTTGGGTTTTAGTAGATCTAACATGTCTCTATTTTTGTTGCTGTTAGCATCACCATCCCCATTGAAAGAATGCTTGGAAGCCCAGTCTGAATTAAGGCCCTACATAACACACAAACATAGCAAAAATATGGCTCTGCATGGGAAGAGTTTCTAATTCTTTATAAAACACATTATTATGAAACATAATAGATACATTCTTAAGCAGACTTGCTTTCTAAATAATTTAGAAATCAGCTTGTTATCTGAAAAGTTTATTTATACCTCTATAAGCAGCACCCAAACTAACTGTAAATGGAAATATTAATGGGGCACAGGGGGAACCATTCATGACTACAGTAAATCATAAACAACCCTCTAATATTTTTATAGGCAGTTTTGGTCAAAGAGATCCCTACCTACCGTGAAGAGCAAATACAACCACCTTTCCCAACCCCCAAAGGACTCTCTGACTCTTCCAGAGCGGTACTGTAGCCCATCCATTCTGGAAAAGGGGAGTGGAGAAGTCACAGGCGAGCTTGAAACACCTGTCTGGGGAACAGTAGGAGAACACTGGTGTGAGCGTGGCATGGGAAAGGGGCAGCGTTGGTGCCTTGCCTGAACAAAGGCACCCTTACAGAAAATTGTGAATTGGTGGAGGGATCCTTGGAGGTTCTTCGTAATTAGCTGTTTGTTGTTTAAGTACTGTTCTATCCTGAAAACTGACTAAACCGGAAGTTCTGAACTATTTTTCTAGTTTTTCCTCATTGCAATTATACGGCTTATAATTACCATCAGATTTTTTTATAACTCCTGACTCTGTATTCCTTATAGCACATCAACTCTTGTATTCATGTAGAGCATCAGCAGTTGTGCAGCCATTGAGGCTGTGCCCTGCCTGCAGGGGCATCCGTGGTACCCCACTGTAGGTATGTGACTACCCACCGCCTGGCAGGGTACAAGGCACAGCAAAACACACCTCATCGTCTCCACGCCACTAAATCACAGGAGGCTCGGCTGCTGCTTTAATGTTACAGTAAGAATGTATGGCTATGAATGCACACTACCACTAGACCTGTTTGATAAGAAGGGGCTTTCTTATATATACATATATATATATAAGCATTCTGCTTTAAGATGTCTAAAGCTTTACAGGCCATGTAGAAAAATAGATTCCCTAAAGTTCTGGATTTGGATCTTGCAGGAAAACCTATTTACACCAAAAAATGCTATTACAAGCATTTGCAAAAATCCTGCAAATAGCACAGATGGAGGCAAAATGATCTTTAGTCTCTCCGATAAGTGGGACAGAGATAAAAGTTCTGCAAGCTTCCAGGGAGTAACAGGACTTTATGCTCATTGGAGGCCAGTTGTTTTTCTTTCCTAACATTAGCTTTGTTACTCAAGACAAAGAGAAGAATCTAAACATCTATGAAGCAAGTTTTTTGGCAGAGACTGTGCAGACAGCTATTCCACACCCAAACACATTATTTACAACAGTAATCCAATTACTTTGTGAACAAAAAGGTCAGTACTAAAGCTACTCCAATAAATTTAAGTAGATCTAGCTATAGACAACTGCTAAAATGAAAACTTGGTAACATAAGATAAAACAAGGTAAGATAAAGAGATCTGGCTATATTCTACTGTAAATTAAACTCTCATTGACTCCATGTGCTTCCGTCAATGAGTTTGTGGGGGTGCAGCTGATAGCTGAGCTTGGCCTAGAAACTTAGACTATTTATTTACAACTTGATGATCTATTTGGTCTTAGCTCAGCCGAGCAAAGATTCACAGAGTATTAAATTGCTGTTCATGTAATTACATGATTGGGTGATAGTTTCCAGTTATGTCAACCTAGCAGCAGTAGGTATGAGAAATTTTTTTTCTCTCCATCTTAAAATGACGGCAGATGGAGAAAATATTATCGTGACATGGTTCAGATGTGTGAGTTCAGTTCCCAGGTTCCCCATCCCAGAGCAGGCATACGCTGACAATGCCTGCAGTAGCGTTCATTCATTGCGCATGAGCAGGCAGTCCTTTACCAGCCTCCACCAAGCAAGAAGCCAGTGCAGCTGTGTTCAGGCTGGTTTGTATCCCTTCTTGTTTGTAGACCAAGCTTTCTGAGACTGGTTAGCACAAAAATGGAGCATCTGGAGTTGCATATTTCCCTATGACCTGCAGAGCAGAAGCTATTTTGCAAGAGGACCATACAGCTGTTTCTCTATGATTCTCCTCAGTTCTGGTAATCGGAGAAGGGAAGCCACAGCCTCCCTCTGTTATTTCCTTCCCTTTTCTGAATTCGTAGTTGATATACACAAGTGTGTTACTGTCCCTTATCCTTTTCTATACCTTTCTTTGCCACTCCTGTTTTCTCTTTGTCCTTACAGGAAGGGTAATATTTTCAAAAGAATGGCCTTTTCTTGGAATCTGCAAAACCTTGCCGATGCCATTTCAGAACACAAGTGCATACATGTAGATCTACCTGCTTGCCTGAATGCAAATTGCACCCCAGTGTACACAGGCCCCCAGACCAGCCTACTTAAATTTGTTCCACGTCTGAGCCATATCTTCACGAAATCTTACTCGGCGCAATTTCTGGCACACTCCCTTTGAGAAGTCTGAAAAATGAAGGCTAGAGCTTTCTAATTCTACCTCCTTTAGAACTGTGCCTTCATCTTAAACTTCCTGCATACCCATTCTTTCCACGTTAAATAAGCATATAAATACATGATGCCTAGAATTGTCTCATATGAAGTTTTAAAAAATCCTGTCATTTCAGCTGCAAACAACTACAAGGTATTTCATTTTGGTTTAATATCTGTAGGTGCATTTGCGCTTACCATTTGAATTGCTAGGTATATAGTACTAATAGCAATGAGAACGCCTAACGTAAGCATATGTCATTCATCGCACAGCAGTTCACTGCAGCTCGGAATATGTCTTGTAACTTTCAATTATACAGTCCAATGAACTACTGCTATCTAACACCACCCTACCCTTACGTAATCTGACAGCTGTAACACTTTGGCACCAGACAATGTTTTGTTTGCTTGCATGATTATGACCTCAAGGCAAGAACTGCACCTGGGTATATGACACAGTCTCAGGGCACTTTTATAACAGAAACTCCATCTGCATTGCAAAGCTGGTTAAGAGTGTAATTTTATTGAGAGCTTTTCTGTCACATTTTTGTATTAGTTAAAACCCTTGGGGAAATAATCGAAACAAAAGTATGAGTTTGCCTGTTTAAATTGCACCTATTCTATCAGGACTTGCTTGTTAAACCTCAATCACCACATCTTTTTAGTACCATCTATTTCTAAGGCAGGAGAGATTTTCCCATTACTTCGCAGTTTCTGAATGCAACTGCCTTGCAACTGAAAATAAGCACATCTAAAACCTATATTTTATGTATTCAAATATGCATAGTTAGGAAGAATATTTGCAATACAGTCATTGGTGACACGCAGTAATGGCAGATCAGTAAAGCAAAGCAAGGAGATTACCCAAAGTAACTGCATTGGCTAAGATGGAACACTTTTATAGGAAGAAAAAAAATAAATCAGATTCACATGTACCAAAGGAGAAATATAATATAAATATATCTATCCCCAATTTAACATAAAAGTAATTAAGGTTGCTCAAGATAAATCTAGTCACATCCCAGAAATGTTATGATTTGATTCAGATCACTTAGAGTTGCAGAGAAGTAAAAGTTTTATACTATAGATAGTACTTAATATCTTACAGTGTTGGGTCCTTATTCAGTAAAAGCACTTAAGCATGTATTTTAAAAGGAGATTTTCAAAGACAAAAATTGATTTCTGGCAGAAACAGATCAGCTAGTTATCTTAAACTAAAGGCCTGTTGTACCTTTGAAAAGCTTTCCTACCCACTTTAATAGGACCTAAACATATGCTTGAAGCTAAGCAGAAGCTTTAGAACTGAATAAACATGATCGCAAGCATACATTTAAATGTATTGCTGAATTTCATTCTGAGGGGAACCAACACAAAATGGAAGCTAGTTTAAATCCATTGAGAATTCCCCAATGTGAATTATTCAGGTATCCCCGCTTCAACTAATTGTTCAAGCTGCAGAGCCAGTGAAATATTTTGATAGAGCAATATATGACATCAAGGCAGCATAACAGTAACACACACTCTAATCTCCAGAAAGTTGTCAGAATTTCAACATTAAACATTAAAAGCATTTTGAACTATCTTTCATGATTTTTATAACAGTTTTTTCATTGCTTAGAACTACAGTCTGGAACTGAAGACTTACCACATAGAATTAATTCCCTCCTCACTTTGTTGTAGAGACTGTGAGATCTTGTTTAGGCTCCAAGTTCCGACCTGTATGCCATCATTGTACTTGAAAGCTGTTTTCTGGGGAGAGAGAGGTCCTTATTAACAGACATTGTCCCTGGTCACAGAGCAGGGGAAAATAAAGAGCAAATGTTCACTGCAGCAAAGGCAACAATGGCATACGTGCCAACAATATTAAATCTGAGCATTGTTTCAATATTTAATAACGTTTTCAGCTATATCTGGACAGCAGCAGGCATTGCAACTAACTGATAACATTTGACAGACACACTCATGGTTTTACATTTGCTCTTTCAAAATACAGGCACTTGGATGTGGGTGTGTGGGACAGGCTGTCCTTAGCCGAGGAGCCCATGGTGGACCCATGACGATATCGGTCGGATTTGCAATGGCAGTCACCATAGCAGTGTATGTATCGGGGGGAGTTTCTGGTAAGTGACTTTTTTTTTTCCTTATATAGCATTTATTGCCACAGTCTTAAGGCTACCTTATTCAATTACTTCCGTTTCATGGCATAAACAGTTACTTATATACCAATAGCAAGCACCATTACAGCAGAGTCTGCATCAGTTTCACAGGATGTCAGGGCTGGAAGGTGTGGATAACTGGCTAGCTGAAAAGGGTCACATAGACATAGTCCAGCTGGCTGGACAAAAATGCACATCGCTCTCAGCTTATCTGAAGTAAAGCAAAATACACTGTCTTTGGCTGTCCTTGTTACACAATAACAGGAAGATTTTGGTGGGAAAAGAATGTTGCAGGTGGGAACAGAAAACTACAGAAGAGAAACTAGAGGTGGGCTTGGTATTTAGGCAACTAACCAATAATGAGCTTAACTTTTGTAATATGTATGAGCTAATTATAACAAGGCATAAAAGGTGACTGTAAGGGACAATAAACGAAGTCTGCTGATCACTCATATTGAGTGACTGTGTCTTCCCTCCGTCGCAACAGGAAGGGACCTCAGAGACCACCCAGCCCAACCCCTGCCACAGCAGGGTCCCCTCCAGCAGGCTGCACAGTCACGTCTGGGTGGGTTTGGGATGTCTCCAGGGAAGGAGACTCCACAGCCCCTCTGGCAGCCTGTGCCAGGGCTCTGCCACCCTCCAGGGAAGGAAGTTCTTCCTCACACCCAGCTGGAGCTGCCTGTGTCCCAGTTTGTGCCCGCTGCCCCCTGCCCTGTCGCTGGGCACCACAGCCAAGAGCCTGGCCCCGTCCCCCTGACACCCCAGTCAGGTGTTTGTGTGCGTGGAGAAGATCCCTCTCAGCCTTCTCCTCGCCAGGCCGGGCAGCCCCGGCTCTCCCAGCCTTTTGTCATCAGGGAGACGCTTCAGTCCCCTCATCATCTCTGTAGCCCCTCACTGGACCCTCTCCCATAGTTCCTTGTCTGGAACCGGGGAGCCCAGCACTGGGCATGGCTCCAGCTGGGGCCTCACCAGGGCAGAGCAGAGGGGAGGGTCACCTCCCCCCACCTGCCGGCCACGCTCCTCCTCGTACACCCCAGGGCACCGCTGGCCCCTTGGCCACCGGGGCACACTGCTGGCTCGTGGGCACCCTGCTGTCCCCCAGCAGCCCAGTCCCTTCCCCGCAGAGCTGCCCCCCAGCAGGGCAGCCCCAGCCTGTGCTGCTGCGTGGGGCCGTCCCTCCCTGGGCAGGACCCTACGCTGGCCTTGGTGGCACTTCCCCGTGTCCCTCTCCGCCAGCTCTCCAGCCTGCCCAGGTCTCGCTGAAGGGCAGCGCAGCCTCTGGGGGGGCAGCCGCTCCTCCCCGTTTGGTGTCACCAGCAAAGGTGCTGAGGGCGCGCTCTGCCCCTCCACCCAGGTCACTGGTGAAGGAGTTGAACAAGGCTGGGCCCAGCACTGACCCCTGGGGACACTGCTGGCCACAGGCCTCCAGCGTGACCCTGCGCCGCTGGTCACAGCCCCCCGAGCTCTGCCGTTCAGCCAGTTCTCAGCCCACCTCACTGCCCGCTCCTCTAACCCGCGCTGCCGAGCTTACCTGTGAGCGTGTTGTGGGAGACAGTGCCAAAAGCCTTGCTGAGGTCAACGTAGACAACAGCCACCGCTCTCCCCTCATCAACCCAGCCAGCCATTCCATCAAAGGAGGCTATCAGGCTGGTCAGGCATGAGCTCCCCTTGGTGAATCCGTGTTGACTACCCCTGATAACCTCCTTTTCCTCCACATGCTTTGAGGTGACCTCCGGGATGAGCTGTTCCACCACCTTTCCAGGGATGGAGGTGAGGCCGACTGACCTGTAGTTTCCCGGGTCCTCCTTCTTGCCCTTTTTGAAGACTGGAGTGACATTGGCTTTGCCCCAGTCCTCGGGCACCTCTGCCATTCTCCATGGCCTTTCAGAGATGATGGGGAATAGCTTGGCAATAACAATTTGCCTGTTTCGCTTGTCAACAATTTGTCCTTGTTTCTCTCAATTTTTTGTGATCGACAAAATCTTCCACCAAATTCTGATCTGAGCTACAGTGTGCAAACCTTGGCAGACCTCTGGCTTTTATGGAAAGTGATCTCTGCAAACCAGAAATCTTGATCTTGCTTTGAAAATTCTGTCAAGAGGGATGATACTGGACAGCACAGGCACTGTGTTTATGGAAATAACCATGAAAAGCTTATGGAATCCAAGCCACCAGCTAAAATGGTTCCAGCTAAGTAGAAGGTAGAATGACCAGCTAGTGGGTCTAATAAGCAGCGTTCACTTTACAGAGTGCAATTTCTCTCCTCACGTCCTATGACAGGCAGTAGCAAGTCTGCTCCTATCTGTTTGCTTATTCACAGAAGCAGCAGATTACAGAAAACAGAAACAGCAAAAAGATTCAGTACTAGAGATCCATTCTGTGATACAATGTCAATGCATTGCCCTTGTTTCTGCTATAACATGTCCCCAATGTATATTGGTCAGGCATCTGTCCTCTGTCTGTAGCTTGGCTAGCTAATCAGTGTCTACATGTGCCATATTGGATGGTGCTTTCTCTGCTATTTCCACCAATTTTTTTTGGACAAATTAATATCAGAAACATCAGCATAACTGCTTTTAACATTTAAATTCTCCCTTTAAAATAGAAAACTCTAAGTTGTAACAATACATATTTTATGTATTATAATACATAATGTTCCATGTTGTATGTGGAGTTTATATTACTCTCCTAAAGTAAACGGTGCCTTTGTACTCCAGTTCTCATAGAGACATTTCTTACCCTTCATAAAGAGGGTAATGTCCATCTGGGCAAATATCTGTACATATAACTAGGCCATTATAAGTAGTTGCTATAGCAAAAATTAGCATGGCCTATTCTCTTCTCCTTTACAATCTCTTTTATAGAGGCACCATGCATGAGGAGGTTTCTAAATTCACATTAGAAAGTGCTCAAGGTACCACAAAACAGGTGGTCTTGTTACTGTCATTGAAACAGACCAGAACGGTTCCTTAATACCACACAAAGTTAATTCAGCAGTACATTCCTATTACCTAAATACCTTTAAACTACAGCTTTTGGTTTACATGTAGGCAGGTAAACTCTCCTAAGGCAGTATCATGAAAAAATCCACCCAAAACTCACAACAAAACCCTGGAAAGACACTAACCTGCCCTATGTTTGAATCTTTAAGGGATATTCATCTCCACTAGATAGAAGATTAGAGCTCAATCCCAACAGGGCAGAGCAGTTGCAGATGTTGTAGTATTGTGCTTCCTGTGGTTTTCCCATGACAAAGGATTCTGCCTGCAGTGCGTTTTCTCTGTGGAAGAATAGGAACAGATATTTCAATAGGCTGTGATTATCCAGCATATGATTACTAGTAGACGTTTTAGAACATCAGTTCCCACAAAATTTGTTAGCAAATTCTGTGCCTTTTTGGCCATGAAGTCTCATGTTTAAGTACTGCTAAAATATTTTGCATCAGTTTGTTTTGAAATTCTAAATTCATGGTAGCATAAAATACATAGTCTGTACACTTGGTGAATTTGAGCGTTTTTATCTAGGGGAAAATTCCCCTTTTAGCTTTTCCTCTATCTAATTTTCTTCTATATTACCTAGATAATTTCCCACTGTTTTTTCCAACTTAACATTTGAAACAAATTAATTAACATGATCACTGCAACTACAAAAAAGTAGGGAATGCACTGTCCAAAGGGGACATTTTTTTTTTTTAAACTTGGGTTAACCAGTGGCATAGGAACCAAGAAGCTTTTAACTTCCCTGTGTCAGCATGAGAGCCTTCAACTAGACTTTTCCTTTCCAGATGTAATGTTAATCAGAGATCTTAATATTATTATGACTTGTCCTGGCCATCACAATCACCCTGTATTATACACAGGTGGGGAACAATATCAGGTGTTGAAAGAAAGGAAAATGGTTCATTCCAGCTGGAGTAAAGAACAAAAGACAAGACAACAATTTATCAACATTCACATGAAGGGTTGTTAAATAAGGTGCCATCCATCTATTTGCTCTGTGCTGAAGAATTTGAAACACAGTAAGGAATTCAAAATTAATTCAAGACTGATGCTACTAGGTCAGAGTTTTGGAAATGATACAAAGAAGGTTTTATCCAGCTCATTATCTGTGTTTGTCAGTTCATTATGTATCAAAGGTGCCTGGATTTCATAAGATAATGACTCACTGACCTGAAGTGCAAACAAACACAGAAACTGTACATAGAGGCCCTTTCTCCATCACTAGGCTTTTGACAGACAAAGGTCACGCTCTTTTAGTTATTTTATTAAAGACAAAGGCCATTTTATTCTGATAACTGTACAGGCTGAAATTAGACTTTACCTGGAAAGTAAGCAATGGATCCCCTAGGTCTTTGCAAAACCTGGGGTTTACTGTATTTTTACTGAGGAGTACTGTTTCATCTGTTTATTTGGCAATTTGTACTTGTTAAGTATCAGCTACGTACTTGTAAGAAGTGAAAAATGCAAAAAGTGTTTTGGAAAAAATGCAAAAACCCCAAAAGCATTCAACACATTTTTTCCATGTTGATAAAAGATGTTGAGGGAAGTGACTAACTTGTGATATAATAATGAATGTATTTTAGAAACTTAAATTCTCACAGAGAATTCCAATGTTGCTGAAATCTTTTCCATGTGTGACTTTAGGTGTAGCTACTCCTAAATATAAAGGAAGGAAATTCCACAGGAAATAGAACTCCGTTTCAGCACAGCTACTTTATCAGTTTCCTTATTGTGGACCTTTCTGAAGGGTGTAAGAGCTTGATGAAAACCTGTAATGAAGAACTACGCACTGTTATCCCCAGATCCCACGTAGGCATAGCTCACCAACAGTCAGCATGAAGCTGTACAGCCTTAACATTATTTTATTTTACGTTCATGACCAGGTCAAAGACAGGGACATAAACACTAGTTAAATGCAGGGTACTCCAGATCTGCCTCAAGATATATCATCAAGCCAGTAATAGTCCTTAATCTTAATACATGCTTGCTAAACTGAAAGAATGTTCTACTGCCCCAATCCACCCTTAAAAATAAAAAGCCGACTCTTGAGGAGAAAAAACATGTGCAGAACGATGGACCCTCCCATTACAACCAATAGGACAGATTTAGGCTTTTTCTAGAAAAGTTGTCTATAGATCTATAGATTATATACTGTAGGGCAGCAGTTTGATAAATAGCTCAGTCTGCAGACATCAAGAGGGAAACTGGATCTTGGTGGCTTTCCCCCTCCCCCCCACTCTAATTCCATCCAACTTGTTTAAGTTTAATTGCAGTCAGCATTTAATTGCAAAATAACATCTAGAAAAGCATGTACTAGTCTTGTGCTCGAAAGTGTCCACATTTAAACAAACCCTTCACCTATTCTCATGTATCCGAGTCATCCATATGACTTATGTGGTGATTTATTTTTCAGGTGGTCACATAAACCCAGCCATTTCATTAGCCATGTGCGTGACTGGAAGATTAAAATGGACCAAATTACCAATTTACATATTAGCACAACTCCTGGGAGCATTTGTTGGAGCAGCAGCTGTCTTTGGGATTTATTACGGTGAGTGCACCTTAGACATGCTCACAGGACAACCTAGAGGTCAGGCAGTCTCTGAGGCCTCAGTTTTTCAATGAATGCCAAGCAGGCAGAGGACTTCACACAGGGCTAATGGCAGGACTGAAGCTAAAGCCAATAAAGAGGAAAGGAAGAAGTATAAAGAGTTTGAAGGGGAAAAAAAGGCTCAAACATTCCAGGTATCCTACAACTTTTCTGAAACAATAATACTCCAAGAAATGTTCTGAAATTTAGAAAAATTATTCAGGGGAAATCAGATACTCTGAGAGCATGTATTTCTCAGTAAGGATTTTAAATTACTTAATAGCCAGGATATAGGGCTATTCATCTTCCAAGCAAATTAAAAACATTAAAGACCTGATCCAAGTGCCTGTAGGCAAGTATCACCAACATCGTTCATTGAGGTTACAGGATATGAGATCAAGTCCCCCCTGACTAAACTTCAGACCACCCTAGAGAGGTAGCTCTCCAAGGCAATGAACTCCAGGTAGAGTGATAAAGGGGTCACATATTAGAAGGGTGGGGGAAAGGAAAAAAAAAATTACCCCATCCTTGAGGCATGTTGCTTTTACATGGTGTGCCACAAAAGGAAAAACCCTAGTAACAGACTTCCTGACTTGATGAATACACTCAGTTGGATCAGTTGCTTCAATCGCCTACTCCAAAACTCTGCTTCTGCTGACCCTGCTCACCTCATCCAAAGCATCTCTCCTATGGGTGTTACGCCTGCAGACAGTGCTGGATCTAGGTGCAACAGAGAAAGTATAAAAATGGAAATGCTTTTTTGTATGCCAGCTAGGTGCTCAGTACCAGTAGCAATCGTGAACAGAAAAATCTTCAGGAACTGTGCTCTTTTGGGTTTAGTGGGGTTTTGGTTGTTTGTTTATTTGAGTTTAGGGGAGGGTTGGGTTTTTGTTTTAAGGTTAGTGTCATAATTTGGAGACTGTGGGAGTCCAGAACAGGATTTGCATCTGAATCCAAGTCCCCCTCAAGCCAGGCAGCCAGGATTAAGGCTGTGGCCAGGACGCAGCAGTACGCCGACATGCACATGGGGCTGGGGGTGGATTTGCTGTGTTCTGCCAAAGAGTAGCAGCAGGATAGGGAGCCAAGACAGGGGACCTAGGGCTAGGGTTAGAGACTTCTTCCTGTTATTCAGGAGCGCAGGATTTTCTCATGTCCCTATCTCTGCTCAAGTACTTTGCCCTCCTCTTGCTCTTTTTAATTCCCAAACCTCTTCTGTATTTCTTTCTTCCTGCAAATTTGTAAGAGAGTTGTGTACTCACTGAGGTCCACTGAAAACTCACCAGTAAAAATATAGACAAAGGTGCTCAACACCATCATCTTCCCCACACACACACATATCTGAGCTAGGTGCTTTCATTTTCAGCAACGCCCATGAATAGACATGCTAGGCTGCTGAACATGGGGCCTTTCCAAAGGTGTACAAAATAATCCACAGCATAGAAATTTTCTTATCCTTTTTTTCTAATAGTTAAATGCAACAAAATTATCTGACGCTGCAAATGAGAGAGCCTGACCACAGTTAACAATTAAATACTCTCTGCAGCCACATCATGGCTATAAGCAAAGCTAGAAAAAACAGAGGCAAGGAAAAATTGGTTTGTCTGCTATCTTCAGGAGAAGCTAATGATCCTCACCATGCCTTCCCATGGGAGATGGGGAGCTGTTTCTCTACCCACAAGTATCACCTTATCACTGGACCCACTCGTGAAATAAAGGCATAGTGTTAATTATTCATGCCTGCCTACGGAGATTTTTGAGTGCTTCATCTTAGTGTCTTCTTATTTCTACCATTTCAGGGCTTGTCAAGGCAGTGAATTATTTCAGTACAGAAGTCATATTATACTACTTCAAATACGTTTTAAATAGTCTAACATAAATATACACGTTTTTACAATATAAATAAATGTTTACAACACATATAAAAATGCACTAACTTAAGTATACTAAGAACTGAAGTTTTGGGCCCTGCCACCCCTCTCCTGTCTTGGCTGACTAGCATAGCAGTTGGGTGTAAAGCCCACACAGAGTGAAAAATTCAAACTCCTTTAAAAAACGAGGTCTCTCAGGAGAGATCATTCCCAGAAGCTGTCGTTGCACAACTGTCAAATGGAATACAACAATTCCTGGCGGCTGGGAATCCACAACAGTACAATCAGAACACTATGAATTTATAGGGGCATCATGCCAAATGTAGGACCGCTTACTGAATAATGCAACTACGTTCAGAATCAGAAAATACTCCTTGGCGCTGAGTTTAGAGTAATGGGGGGGGGGAGCGGAAAAACCAGCCCCATGGTGAAAGCTGGTGTCCATAAGAAGAGTACTTCAAGTCACAGGAGGTGGGTGTGATTAGTAAATTACCTCAAATCCATTAATTTGCTCCCAGAAAAAAGCATAGATTTCAGCTGAGAATGTGAAGCGCACAGACCTATCACATACATTCTAGTCCTAGGAAATCTACTGTTCATGGAGGAATGCATCCAGGTAATGGCTGTTTTCTATAGATGCCTTTATGGAGTATAGCAATGGAACACTTGAAGTCACAGGACCTAATGCAACAGCACATATCTTTGCAACGTATCCTGCTCCGTATCTTTCCCTCATAAATGGATTTGCAGATCAGGTAAGTGCACTTGCTGTCTTGATTCTACAAATTAAACATACTGAAAACTGTAAAACCAAGCAGTAATAAAAAAAAAAAAAAAAAGGTCTCTAATGGGTATGATGAATCTCATGGTTTTGGTCATATATCACTGTGTACAATAGCAATGAGAATGCAATGCTGTTTGTGGGGGTTACGTTTTAGTCGTATTTTACAAGTAAGATCATTTCAAGTTGTTCTTTTCACATACATCATATTAATTGTTGCACTCTACATGTCTTTAATGCAATATGTATAAGAGGCTTTCCCCAGCATAAATCAATGTTTCTACAAAAGCTTCAGCAGAGCCATGTCCATTTATGTCAAAGTCTAGCCCGTTTTGCAGGCCTAGTGTTTCTTAAGCAATGCTTAAGCAGACAGTTTAACACACCTTGAACAACTGAGTTTTTTGCTTCTGTAAGACTCCTCTCCAACCTTCTCTTTGCAAATAGTTTTGTATTATATGTTACTTTTCAAATGACTGAATCTGAAAAAATCTCCATTTCCAATCTGCATCCTCTAATCCCATTCATGAAACTTCATTTTTCACTGTTTGATATCTTCTGCCTACTTTGATCAGTTTAACCATCTTCTTCAGGCATATGTGAAATAAATACTGCATAAGCAAGCTATGAAAAACCAGGGATTACTGGAGCACAGGAATTTCTTACGTAAAAGATTGAAGATTGTTCAATTTGGCTTCAAAAAAATCCAAACATTGTTTTGAAATTTTGTAAGACAGACAATTCTGGTCTTTGGATCAGTCAGCAGACTTTTCCAGAAAATCTTTTTTGCCCATGGATGTTTAAAAACAAAATTAAAAACAGATGAAACCAAAATAATCTTTAAACCCCCCAAACTTAAACTTCTTTAAATCAATATAGGAATTTAATGTGTTGACACCACTGAAAATTTTGTCTGTTTTTCCCCACGTTAATTATTAGCAAAACTGACATTTACAAAGCACTCAATTTAAATCAATTAAAAAATAAAGAGCATCACTTCCATCAAAGTAATTCCAAGAAAATTAACTTCATCAGCTCAGTTAGCATATGCAATACAGAATGCACATTTTAGTTATATATACAACCTTAATTTAGGTAATTCCTAATGTTTTAGGTGCTCAGTTTTGACTTTGTAGGCGTCACTTTTTTCTTCTTATGTTATGCAATACTTGGATAAAGAGTTATACACACATATGTAGTCTCATTTATCAGTGCAGGATACAGTCAAATAAAACACTTTGGTATCAGTGTAATTGATTGCATTGGCATAGCAGAACTACCAAAAAATCAAGTAAATGGAAGTGTTATATTGATAGGAAAAAATGTGGAAACAAACCATTAGACTTCACACAGGAGATGCCTTTTAAATCCCTTTTCTTTCCACACCAGGTTGTTGCTTTTTCCTTTTTTTTTTTTTTTCCCCCCAAATGTACTCAGCACATTCCTTATCTTTTCCTTTCAGCACAGATATTAAAACTTTTTATTAGTGTGAGGCAGAGGGGCACCGGGTTCAAAATGTTGCTACTCTGTATGGTGGGATAAATTTAAATACCAGCTCTAAGCCACCACAATCCTCCAAGCTGCCATAACCCCTCTTTTCATTATTGGAAGGAATCTGCACATATTTATACAAATTCTTTTCTTTGCATTGGCCAGGTGATGTCAACAGCTGTTCTTCTTCTGGCTGTATTTGCTATTTTTGACACCAGAAATAACAGCGTACCAAAGGGCCTGGAGCCAATTGCAGTAGGACTTCTTATAATCGTTCTTACGTGCTCCTTGGGAATGAACAGTGGCTGTGCCATGAACCCGGCCAGGGACCTAGGCCCAAGGCTCTTCACAGCCGTTGCAGGATGGGGGATGGAAGTATTCACGTAAGTATGCCTAGATATGAAGTAAAATGCTCTCAACTAAAACTGGTTCGTAGGAAAGCAAGATCCTGATTCAACATGGTACCAAGTCATACTTTATATACATACAGGTAATTCTTTGCATACCAGAAGAAGCTATTCATGCACTTTAAGCCAGACATCCTCTAGGAACTGGGCTTTAAAAAGGATTTCCTATTCCTAGGGCAAATCAAACACACATTATCCCCAATATCAATCATTGTTTCAAGCAGACCCTTCCCAAAATATCAAAGATTCTTAGAGGTCACTGAAAATATAAAAGCGCTTTCTTCTCTGGTCCTGCAGCTTTCAGAAAAAAAAGGAAATCGTGAGAGAGTTAGGTGGGAATATTTATTGGAAGTATTTACTGAGTGCTGTAAAAAACACAGACATATCAGATTGATTTAGGCTATTATTCCTACCGAGTTATTGCAGAAATACACAACAATCTAAGAGCCTGATTTCCTGCCTGGGAGCGAAGGAGTGAATGAAAGCAAGCTCCCTTCATTTTCCCACATTTCAGAGCACACTCTCAAATCCCTATGCATGCGTGTGTGCACGCACACAGTTTTGGCTGGCCAAATGCACAGCTAATTAGTTGCACATCAAATCCACAGCTTACACATATCCAGTGTAAGAGGCACTCTGGGATATCTAAGTAAGAGTAATCTGTCATCAGGAGGTAGATCTTTCGGTTTATTTTTGTACAGTTTGTTTTTCCATTTATTTACAAGTCGAAATCTCCAGAAGTACTGTAGACCACTAGAGAGCTCTGGTTAATAGAGATTTCATTTTAGCTACTTCACCAAGTACAAATAATCTGTATTTATTTAGTATGACTTCCATCTACACAAATCATGTGCCTTAGAGGAGAGCAGTAGCAAAGCTTCATCTGAATAGCAACAACAAAAAGCTAGGCATGGCATAGAAAAAACAGGCAGCGAGTCATGCCATAGGGCAGATCCAAAGCTCCGATGTAGTGCAGCTCTGGTGAGCCACTGGCAGGACGTCAGCTCTTCGCCCTGATTACCTCCAAAGTTTTCCTTCCCAGCACCTCCTGCCACTGTACCATTAGACTACACTTTTATTTAAGGAAAAAAAAGGCAGCAGCACACAGAGTGACACCCTATACCTAGGATTCTCCTCTTTCATGACTATTTAATGCAAGTAGTTGTTGACTATGATGTTAATTAGTGTCGTGTGCTAAAATTGTAATATATTGTTAAATTGGCTATTATGTTGCTGGAACAGACTGGAAGCCCAATTGTACTGTAGTCTAGTCACAGAATACCTGTGAACTCACCCCCTCTCTAACAGAAAGGTCTTACTTATTTACATTTAAGAAACCACCAGCAAACTATATCTGTAGCAATACGAGCTCTTCCTTAATTTAGTTTTAGGATTTATATACAGAGAGGGAATGCATCCCCACTGTGAAGACTATACTAAGAAATTTGAAAATGGAAACATAAAAAACAAGATACAAGATCTCTGGTCATTGCTAGGATAAACTTAAAGTCTTCTTCCCTACCTTCAGTTTTAAGGCTACAGCTATAGCAAAGTTCAAGGGAATGATCCAACAGGAATATGTTCTTATCTACAGTACAGATCCAAGTGGAACTTCAGGGGAACTTGAGCTCAGTTGGGCAGCTGGAAGCTGTGCATCAGTTGCAGGCCATGGGAAAAGCCTGAGCGATTGTGGCTAGGGTCCTGAACCGCCTGGTGCTCTCCTGGCATTACATGTGCATGAGAGGCTGAAGTGATGCAGCTACAGCTGACAGCTAAATCTTAGATGTCTCAGCTTAAATGGAATTCACAATTGTGAGGAAGGTGCTTAAGCTCTCCGGTAAAAGGCATGCCCAAGAACTGGGACCTAAGCATGAAACCTCCGCAGTGACACAAGGGAGCACTGCACAAACCGAGTGATAGGAAATCCCGAAGAGACACTGGACACTCACTGGAACAAGGAGGACCTCGCAAGGCGGCTGAGTCGCTCCCTGTGTGCATCAGTGAGTGTGCAAGTTTGCCTGCAGAGCAGCCAGGGACGACCAGGCCAGCCCTACTTCAGAACAGGTCAGATACAAAGGGTGAGACTCCCTACACCCTGATCCCAAGCAAATGCTCTAAACATGAAGATAACTGGTTCACAGGGAGGAATACCCTCTACCCTCCTTTGTGCTTGCAGGTCCAGTGAATTCTGGTTTTGCCATGTTCTCAGGCAGGGAACTTCAAATAGACTGGAAGGGAGCACATCTGCTGGACCATGGCGTTGTCCAGAGGACAGAGACGCAGCTAAGCAGGAGTTTGCTAAACGTTGCTGTTACTACATTTTGCACAAAGGTGCCTGAAGGTGTAGTTTCCTTGAGACCCAAGTTAAGGGACACAGGCTATGGTATGGTGCACCTGGATCTGTGTCCATTAAAAGCTCCCATCAGAAGCTGTTCTGACCCAGTGCAGCTGGAAAGGGGGTGTCCCTCCAGCACCCTACAGACAGCACCATTTTCCATGCAGCAGATGCAGCCAGCGCTGTGGCCTGTTCCTGCAAACTGCTCAACCTACTGGGGTAGGCGTCACGGGTGGCAACTGTCCCCATCATTAGAGGGAACAGCTGGTTTTAGAGACCTAAACATTTCTAATTGTTTGTCCTAAAACCACGGAGATAACCAGGAGCCTTTCTTAAGCACATGCTTAACAAGTTTAAGATAAATGGTGGACACCGCACTTTTGTCTGCAGTGAGAAGGCAGCAGCGCTCCGAGTACAAACCCCAGCCTGGATTTTGACAAGCGTAACAGGGTGAAACGGCAATGAGAACGCCAGGAAGGGCCCCGCAGAGCAGTAAATTCCCAGCAGCGTTTGAAGCTGGCCATAGCACATCTGCCCCTGGGTACGAGGGTCCCTTTGTGCCGGGCAGCGCACCCGGCAGCGCCCGGAGCCACCGGCGCGGTAACGGTGACACCTCGTGGCCGCCGGTACTGGGGACACGTCGCCCGGGCTAAACTGAACGGCGTTTGGGAAAGGGTCAGCAGCCGCACCTCTCGCCTGCACAGGGATGCGGACTGCCAAGGGTCTCGGAAATATTTTGCATTCTTCCCGGAGCATGGAACAGTAGCCAGACACGTTCCACGCTGCCGAACGGCTGAATTATCCCGGCATTCCCTAAGCAAACTGCTTTATCCCACCGCCCAGCAGCAGCTGGCTAGGCAAGATGCCCTTTTGCCAGCCTAAAACGGACCACGGCTCCCAGTCCATATAGCTTAAACGCTGCAGCTTCCCAGAAATTTTTGTAGTTAACACAAGCACCCCTTGCCCGCCCTGCACACCACCTCCTGCCCTTCACAGCCAGCTCCATCCTGCTCTGCTCCACAGCAAAGCTACCTGACGGCCACCCAGGCATAGCTGGATGCCCTCCCCCTAACCTGGCAGCAAAACTATAAGCTAGGGCATAGGGCAACCAAAGGGAGCTTTGGTGAAGCTGTCTGTGCTTGTCACAAAGAGTTCTTGCTCCCGCGGCAGTGAAGGAGGATTGAGCGTCATGGAAACTTGTAACTCAGCTGTGTCCTGATCTTGTTTCAGGTTTGGCATCGCCCTCTATAAAGACTTTACACACGTTGCCTTAGCAGAGGGTGCCTAAAGTGCAGCTGACAGCAGCTGGTGCAAATACAGGCCACAATCTGGGGAAGGTCATTCAGGAGCCAACAAGGCACATGTCAGTTCATGGAACAAGACTAGAAAAACCTGCCAGAAACACCATCATATGCTGACGTACACACACGGGCACACACAGAGAAATGCATGCAAGTACTTGATAGAGATTTTGTTGTACTGATGAAGTCAATAAAACCTTAGTCCGTGCTTGTTCCAGGAATTCAGGGGCTCAGACATTCATGACTCAACAACAGACATATCTATAAACACAGTAGAACAATATCAGGACCTTTTTTATATCCTCAGGGCAAAACATAAATAATTCCAAAGGCAAAACATACACATTCAAGGCATTTCTGAACAAGGAGTAATATTATCATGAACAGGGCACTGAGATTAGCTCTGTTCTTTTCTTAACCATGAGTTCACTTCTCCATACGTCTATAGAATGAGTGCTGCATAATTATCCTTACAGTTTAAAAATTCCCCTGGCATCTTCCTGTAAAGTTCTTCTCACAGATTAATTTGTCCCTTTGTATTTCTGGGAGAGAAAAAAAAATACATTACTTCTCCATTTTCAATATGCATGAAATTGAGGTGGCTGGGTTTTCACTGCAGACTCACATATTCAATTAATACAGCATGTTACTGAATCAAAAAAACCTTCACGCACCAGTACAGTTAGGAAAGTTTGTGCTCTGAAACCAGTACTCAGTAATTTACTGTCTGGATGTAGACCTCCAGAAAGGGAGAGTAATTCTACAAGCCCAAGTCTCCTGCATAAGGAGGTTGTTAATTATTGTTTTATATCATTTAACAGTAGACTTGTTTCTTTAAAAATGTTCATAAATCTTCACATTTAAAATTAAATCCTAGTAATTGTGCAAAGTGAATGTAAACATTTCAGTGGAGTCAATATACCAGACTTTCTTACTGAACACAGCCATTCTAAAAATGATTAAGTTTTAGGTGTATAAAACTTCTAAACGCTTATCTACCTCTTACTGAAAGACCCCACACTTTAAACGCAGGGATGAGACAGTACATCATGAAATTTGATTCTTGACTGCTCTGGTCAAGTATAATCTACTTTACAGTCAGTGTTTTATTACAGTCCTTAAGGCAAATCTACTTAAAATCAGGTATAATCTGTTATATTTGTCAAGAGGAACACCATATATACTTTGCAGACCTGAACCTGCAAATTTCCATGCAGATGAGGTGACGCATTTTTGCAACATGCATTTGCATCAATCACTCCTGAAAACCTATTCATGAGCATCTGGCAACAGCATCAGTCAAGACTGCTGTGCCATAAATATGTCCCTGTTTGTTTCGTTGTAAGTCAATGAAGCCTGTTTTCCACAAGAGAGAAATTATCCCCTGCCCCCAAAAACAGACATGCAGTAAAGAGGCCTTGTTTCTAAGGCACAAATACAGCACGTAGACCAACGTGCTTTGTGGTTGTTACTTAGCCTTTCAACCACAACAGGGGTAGGACAGACAGGGGTCTCACCCCTTTACAGAAATGTGAGTCAAAATAGAAAGGTCTACAATATAGCAAGTGTCACACCTTCATGTTTGTTCACTGCCAGATATAAGGCAGGGTGTTCACTAGAATAACAATTATTTTTTTTGTCTGTGTGTGTGTCTTACAGGGCTGGAAACAATTGGTGGTGGGTCCCTATAGTTGCACCTATGCTGGGAGGCGTACTTGGAGCAATGATCTACATAATTTTTATTGAAATCCATCATTCAGATACTCAGCCAGGAGAAGAAAATGATACATACGATAAATACGAACTAACCAATATGGAGTAAGAAGTAAAGAATTCTCATTGTCTTGTGCAGTTTTTATGCGAATGATTGTTTGGACCATGTTATAAAACCTGAATGCCTCAATTAGAAATTCACATTTCAAAGCAGAAAAGCTATACAGAAGACAAGTTCAGAACTGAACACTTTCCATGAAACACTGGGCTGATCGCATTCAAAACTGGGAACTTGGGAGTGGGAAGGGTAAATTGTTGTTTTTTTCATATGTCTTTCAGATCAAGTTATATTCTAGATTAAGTTGTAGCAAGATTATGCACTGACCTGTTAATTCAACACATATGATCTTAATCATGTTGCCTAATTGACTGAAAATAGATAACTACCTATGCATGCAGTTTTGTAACTAATTGATTCAGTGCTGATTTAATGTGTAAGAGCATTGCTCACTTCTTGTAGCCATTATTTAATAATGGCTTGTCTGAAAATTAAGAACAATACCCAAATTGCCTAAATGTCCATTGAAGTATTTTTAAATAACTTAATTTTATGGAGCCACTAATTGAACAGCATGGAATCAGCTCATCAGTGATGAGGTTAAGTAACTCAGAATATTATCAAAACCAGTAAAATGTTATAAGATCCACACCAAAAAAAGACAAAGCTGTACTTCTGTATAGGTTCTTCACAGCAGTAATGTTCAGTTACTTTTAAACTATTTACTTGACCTTTATACTACCCAATATGAAAAGGCTAATCTAGAATATTAATCTGAACATCTTCCACTGTGCTTTCTGGATAAAATTCATTCCTGTGGAGATAAGCCTCTGTTGCCGGCCTACGCTGTGCAGAGGTCAGGACAAGGCCTACATCTGTATAAGCTTTAAAGAGGCCTTCTGCTGCTGATCTGCATGGGGGGATTTCATTTGCCTTGTGGGAGTAATTTTTATCTTGGTAGCAGTAATTAAAATTAGAAACTGGTCTCAGACCTAGTCGTAGGTCTGAATTCCCAAAGGCCCGCTTCTGCAGAGTTCTGAAGCGGTTCTCTCTCGCCAAACAGCAGTGGTTGGACATAGGCCACTTCCTAAATATCCAGCCTTGAAAAATGGAATTATTTCTGCTGAATCATTGTGAGTTGAATGTATCCGATTAAATCAAAGTTCATTCCCAATATGTACACATATATATGGTTGTTGGTGGTGATTATGAATAAAAGAGACATCCCATTCAGTGATGCTACCGAGCTATTTTCATGGCAAAACTTCAGGATACTAGTTCAATGCACTTATTCCGGGGTGCCCTTCCCTTTGAATGCCTACTGCTCTGCTCTAGAATTCTACACTTCTCCGATTTCACTCCTGAAGGGAGGAACCCTTCATGTTGCCAGTAACAGCCTGTGCACTTTGGCAAGGAATCCACAGAAGCAGTCTGGAAAATATCATGGTCAGAATCTGCCCCAGTATTTGGGCAGATCAGGCCTGTGCCACTGCACGCCTTTGTCATACTCCCTGCCAGATTCATGGCAGCAAAGGAGCTGAATTAGCAGGCTGAGCAAAGCTCTGCTTGCTGTGGCTCAAAGTCAGATGATGCTGTATACTTGAGGGAGCATAATTCCAATTTTAATTATGTTTTTGAAGAAAACTTACAGAACTGTAATGAACTCAGGTTGCCCAGAGACCATATCAACCCTTTATGAGTTGTTATAATGAAAATGCTCATTTGATTCAGCGTTTCTCTGCTGTGGGTAAAAACTGCTAATAGCTATACCCATGCACATTTGGCTGCATTGTATCATTATCCGGAGAGCTGCAATAAGAAGGAGGGAGCGTTTACAGAATCAGTCCTCGGTGTGAGCAGAGGCAGATACAGGACAATCAAGAGCACAAGAGGGAAATTATTCCTAACTGTAGACCCTACATTGGCAGCACAGACAAACTAGTTCATCTGTCCTGAATACTGATAAATTGCACTACGTAAAACAAGGTGGTGTGTACAAGCAATTGCAGACTGCTCCTCCCTCTTGCAATGTGTGCTGTCTCTCACCCCTTGGTGATACCTGGCAGGAGCACTCTTGGGTGGCTACCAGCCATCGGTGTCTAGAGGGGGATTACATAAGTAGGAACAGTCAGAGGGCTGCCCTCAGGTCTAAAAGGCACTTATTCTTCCACTGATGCCAACATCTAAATGAAATATCTGTTTAGAAAATCAAAATAGACAGCTGATGAACCAGAAGTAACTGATTTTCTCCAAAATGGTAAGGGCAGGTTATCATTCAGTAGGCTTCGTATACCTCGTGGTATTGCTTCCTTAAATACACCATGGAAAACATGGGGAAAAGCAGAATTAGGGTCAAGAATGAGAAAGGGATAGTTTATTTATACAACCTACTGAGTGACCAGCCTGCACTTGCTGTGCATTGATCAAGGTACATAAAGCTGCACATTTTCTCAAAATCCTTCTGATCACAATAGGTTCTGTCTGTAAAACAACACAAAACCTTGTTTCTCCTACTTATGCCATTCCTATGTACTGAATTTCTATATAACTGATATTTACTTAGCTGAAGTAATCAGCACACAAAATGCAAGCAGTGACACACTAGCATGATAGCATAGCAATATCTAAAATATGCTCTCAACAAGTTGTTGTCAGTTCTGTGTTTGCTTAAAAAAGTTATTTTAAAGTTTTAATTACTCATTGAATACATTTGTGAATTCTTTGAAGACACATGGTACTAATACCACAATCCATACAGACTTCACAAAAGCCAGAATTTCATTCAGGAACAAGGTGTTACAGACCTGCCTCAAATTTTACATAGTTTACATTTGTAAGTATAAGAATGAATTCCTGCTTTAGAGACAAAAACTTAGCTGGATCTTCACTAAAGAACCATGACCAGTCTCTCCGTAATAAAATGGGAACAATCACAATCATCTCATGCCATAAACTTACACAGACATCATGATCTGTTTTGTGCAAAACAAAAACGTGTTTTTACTTTGCATAAACTATGCAATTTTCTAATATCAACTGATATTCAGTGGTCACACTCATGCTGAATTAATCTAATACAGTTGGCAAGAAGTAGTTTTTCCAGCTGTAAGACATTCTGGTTAATGAATTAATAGTAATCAGGCTTACTCATTTTAATGCTAAAAATATAGGTTTTAGTGCACTGCTCAACTTTGTTGTTTTGTTTTTTGGGGGGGTTGGTTTTGGGGTTTTTTTTGGGGGGTGGGGTGGGGGTGGAACAGCAATGTGTTTGTTCTTTAGAGCTAAACTTAGTACCAAAGTAATTTTGAGAATGATCCTGAAAATAGTACAGTGTTAAAGGTTGGCTACTGCATGTTGTTTCATAGAAGCCAGTGGAATTACTCACAACGGGAGGCAATACAGGCAAGGCTAAGTGCTCAGAGTACAGTGGAAAGTGTACTTTCTTGTAGCTTTGACTGTGGATCTGGATGAATGTATTGTGGTTCAAAATAAATACAGTCAATCCCCAATAAATGCATTCCAGTACTATTTTTATAAAGAAATCTCCCCTCTGGCACCTAAGGACATATTAAGAAATAAAGAGCTGCCTATTACGACCTACAGTGTGTTATAGCCTTGTGCTGCAAAAACACATTGACTAACAAGCTGTATTCCCGAAGCGCAGACCCTGTGGCAGATTTTTTGGGGTCAGAAGCAGTGCCAAATGCTCACATATGAGTAATGGCCATTGCTGGGCCAGGAGGACCCAAACAACAGCGAGAGAGCAAGGCCTCTTGCCTCTTGGACCTTTTCCCGTTCCTGTCTGCAGCCTGCCTAGGGATGCTTTCTGCCACAGCTTTCCCACCGGTCTAACGATGGCCAAAACCTAGGTGAGATATTTTGCTTAAGTCTCTCTTCAGAGATGGCTTTCAAGGCATGTATATATCACATCAGAGCTGGCCTACAGCACTTACAAGATGCCTCAAGTCAGTTTATCTCTCTTCTACTCTACAGACTCGTAACAGAGACAGGCTTTGCTCATTTTATTTAAAAAGCACATGAAAACCTGCTCTGTGGGGGCAAGGGGAGAGGGAAAGATTAGGAACCTCAGACTTACTCAGGAAGGCACAAAAGAAACCAACTTGAAGTGGCATCAGGTGTTTTATCCTCCATCCATCTCAATGACCCTTACCTTCCCATCAGTCTTTCTGATTTTCTGTTCTCCTTTCTCCTGCCAACAGTGTGCTGTGCTCTGTCTCTATACAGTACAATAGATCTCCGGAGATTTAAATATAGCATGCTTTTCTCAGTTACTTATGAATCTTAGAAAGTTCTCATGAGAGCAAATTCAAGTTTCACCTCACATGCTTGTTTTTTGGCAGTTACTTGCATTTTTCCCCCCACTGTTCCCACCAAGCAACCTTGTGCTGGAAAATACAACAATTAACTGTAACTTCCAGTAACAGCTGTTCTTTTTCTGTTTAGTACAATTGTTATTGCATGACACATTACTTCTTTCAAACATGTATAGTTTTTAAAGCCTTCCTTCAAGCTACTATTAAAAATAGTGCAAGATCATCCAGAAAAAATAAACCGAACATATCAGTTAGTAGTTTGGATTTTTATCTCCTAGTTCGCACTTACAGATTGTTAAAAAGAACATTTATAATTGTTGTACTGAGAGTGTTAGTGTCTTTCCACTGATTTGCACACTCTAATAGCATAGTCTCACAGGAGAAAGCAATAGGTAAATATTTTTAGCCATTCATGGTTCTTTGTATATTTGAATCTAACATTAAAGAAATCCATATAGTATGGAGCTAGACATAACGTTTATGTCATTTTTCTCTCTTTGCTGACCACAACTTCTTTCAAAAGGTGTTACTAAGATGAAGTATGAATATTACAGCACCTTTAATCACCTACGATCAAGCTTTCTGGCCCAATGACCCAGTTAGCTCCTTTCCCATGACAGGGGAGGACAGACTAATACAGTCCCTCTCTGACCTGCCTAGGGACTGAGCAGCCTGCTTTAAGTTATTAGAAATCAAGCTTTCTTTTCACACTCAAAACATTGCTCTAACCATACAGAAATCAAGAGTAAGGATCCTGCTACATGCTACGCTGACTAATAATGCAATAATAAAGAAGAGAGAAAACTTCAAAAGCTAGTAAAACAAAGCAAGCCCTTTTGGCCAGAGGTCAGCCAGAAGGTTGATTGATAAATGCTTGGTAACTTCCGAAAAATAGTGTACATTTCACCAAGGAACACAGAAATAAACAGTGTGAAGTAACACCATCAAAAGATCGTCTTTTTGTTCACCTACTAGACATGTTCACCTCACGTCTGCCTTGGATACAAATTCTAACATTCTTATTATCACCAAGAGGACCACTTTGGGCACATTATTACTACTTATTCCTCAGCATTGGGCACATAAGAGTGTAATACGTGAAGAATACTTTCCACACCCTCAGAAATAACAGTACTTTGTTTCACTGCACAACTCTTCTCATTAAGAGTTCTTTTGCCTGCCTTCCAGTTATTAACAGGGTTGTAAATGAAAAAGCAACAAAGCAAACAATGCGTTAAGACTTGAAAAGTCAGCATCTGAATAGAAGGAAATGAACCATCTCAACCAGAACTGAACAGATGCAACGCTTTCTGTAGCATGACCAAGGCATCAAATAACAAACACTAAGCCAAAGCAGCAGCACATGCTTGGCAACAAACATTGCTGAATTATGGATTTGGGTGTTTTGTCAATGCCTTTTAAATAGTCTAACAAAATAAATTATATTTGAGAATAAAAGGACTAAACTACCATGGTGTTGTTTTCCATAACAAAGTAGCAAAATTTGACAATTTGAACATTTTACAGAGTACCAAATCAAAGTAAAAAAAAAAAAAAGATAGAATGCAAATTTCAGTGGGAAAAAGGGAGTAAGGTTCTTTAATTAATTTCCAGCCCTGTGAACCTTGCTGCAGCCCTTCAAAAGGCACTAAGGACCTTTCTATTAAAACTGCACAATACTAAGACTAGAATTGTTTTATCTTAGTTTCCATCTCAGACATTCAAGACATTGGCAACTGATAGCTACGCACTGCAGAAAACTTCTGCTACGTAACCATTTTGCCATCTAAGGCAGAAAGCCTGTCTGGCCTCAGCGCAGAGAGAATTTCACCTCATACATGTGTAATCCCCAGTGGGTTCATGTTTTTCAGGCTGTAGAAACAACACATGTTTTTGAAGATGCTAGCACTGAAGAACAGCTATCAGAAACACAAATAAAAAGAAACGTGAATCCAGCTGCCAGATTACCATGGAATCCCAGGGGATAAAGCAAATGCAAAGGCTACTCCAGCAAGTCTTGGAGGAGAAAAGCAACAACAGACAAACCTTGATGGAAAGCCTTTATACCTACGAATAGTCTTCACATAATAATGCTTCAAAGACACAGGCCATTTGCAAACGTAAGGCAACGCAAACACTACTAGCAGTTCAGAGGCTTCTGATCCAAGAAAATATAATGTTGGAACAAAATATGGATATGAACACAGACACGTTTCAATCTGCTCTGTCACAAAAATAAAAAATACTAAAAGTTACAGAATACTGGAAGCCATTATAAGCTCCATTTGCTATCACAGGTGGTTCCTTGAAATTAGGGTAACACAAGAAACCAAACAGTACAGCTTTAAAACAAGGGACAAAAATCCACCCTGCCTGCAAGTAGATCTGTAGCCTTTTCTTCTTCCAAGTGTTTTACCTGGTTTATAGTACAACCCGCAGCAGGCCTCTGGATCTCTCTCAGACTCCTGTCTTGACTGTGTGCCACTGGTCTTTCATCTTTCATATCCATTGAACACCAGGCCCCATCCAAAAGATTCCATTTCAATGATGCAACAAAAAAAACCCCCAAACAATTTCAAGACATATTTCAAAATGCATATGGCTCCATACAATCTATAGTACTAGTAAACTGGGTTTCCAACAACTCATCTGGCACACTTTTTCCTTGCTTTTGGTCAGTTGTGTTGCTTACAGCAACCTGGCAGGACAAAAATAATCTCACTAAGGGAGATCTACAGTACTTGGGATTTGGATTTCCCCCAAGGCATTGGCAATTTTTATTTGTTATAAAAGACTGACCCTGTGAAACTGTAGTTAGCTAAATCATGTTACAGGTTATTATATATAAATCAGTAAGAATCAGCTGGTCTTGCAGTTTCTGGATGGAAAATGTTTAAGGTTAACAGAGTTCTTATTTGTACATCTGGTTTCAAGTAATTTCATTAGAAATTAGAAAGCCAGAAACAAACATATATCCCTAAAAAAGTAATAAGTAAACTTTAGAGCATAGGTATAAAAAAAAAAAGCCCAAACCATCTCTCTTCAGATGTAGAGACTTCACTCCATTCCCAAATAGCAAATGTGTACAGTTTAGAAAAATGAAACATTGCAAAAGAACTCCTATGATCTGAGCCTTTTTGATGGTGTTTTAACATTATCATGACTGAAATAAGCATGCTCAAAAATAATTAGTTTGCTTTACTTTCAAACTTATTTTTCCTTAATAGATTTCTAACTTCATAGTGTCTGGCTATGAACTTTGCTTCTGTCATCATTTTTCCCCGATGCTCCTGAAGGTGTTCTGCTCTGTTCCAACTTTTTTGAACTGTTAAATATTTTTTTTTATTATTGAAAATAATAAAAACCACCCCAACACATAAATGCAGTTCTTTCTGGTGGTTTTATTTGGTCCAATAATAAACACATCGTCCTTCACTATCATCTCACTCCTCAACTCTGGTATATAGTGAAGCTCCCTGACACCACGCACGTGCTGTGTCGGACCGTGGAAGAGCAATGTGTTACACACTTGGCTTCCAAAAATTTGCAGCAGCTCAGTCAGCCCTAGAGGGCTTCATCCCACAGCCCTTCCTCCTAAAGTGGCTTTGGGAATATTTTCCCTGTCAGAAGCAGTCCTTTATTCTGCAGGACAGCTTTATCAGCAGCAGCATCCAGCACAAAGGCCACGGCAGTACCTCAGCCTCACTGTTACGGAGGAAGAGGGGAGCCAGACTGCCTAGGAGGGGTGCAGTGCTGACTACGGGTGTCCAGCTGTTCTGCAGTAAGGGGCAGGTAAAAGATTAGACAAAAAAAAAAAAATCTATGGTACCAAATGTAAAACTACAGCATAAGGAGGTACTTCAGGCATGCAGTTCCTCTTCTGGGGCACCTTGGGCCAAGGGGTGTTACAAACACATGCAGAAGAGGTGAATGTAAGTTGCTGAGGCTGCTGCCATAAGCATTTACCTGGCAAAGAGCAGCTCCTGGCAGAAGGCAGTACTTTAAAGACCCCAATTTTTTGTCTGAACATCAACACTGCGATACCACCTAGAATATTTTTTGTCAGTTACGTATCAAAAGCCACAGCAATTCAAGTTTTAATAATGAGCCCCATACTCACCAATGTATTTTTATTTATTTATTTTTATTTATTTATTTTTAAACAAAATCTGGTTTTAGTTTGATTTGGACGGGATGCTGTTTGTCATCATTACTTACTATATTATTTTTTGAAGATTGTGACACAGTGGTAAATGCTACAGAAACATCATTTTAATGTAAAAATATACATTGTAAGTGTGATGAGTATGGCAAGATCACATTAATTTTAAAAATTATTTATCTGTCTCAATCTTGAAATACATTGATTATGTCTGTACTTTATTAAGCCATTTGCTTATTTGACTGTCTTGGAACATTTTTCGAATGTTAACAGCTTGTTAAAAATTAATTTGTAAGAGCAAGGTCTATTGATCCTACTGTTTTTACAGAGGTGGCTTCAGTAGTCAATAGTAGCGTAAGTATAAAACAGAGTGAGCAAACATAATGCAAATAGGAGATGCCACACTTGGGTCACTCAGGTCCTCTGTGCCCAGACAGGGAGGACAACAATTAGACTTCAAGGTCTGAGTGCAGACTGTTTTGTTACGTGTTTGTATGATACTAAACACAATGATGAGGCCCCATAGTACTGTGGATAAGATAATACGTAGCTTCTCTGTGCTGCCCCACAAGAATCCTTGACCCCAGACTTAGCCATTTATCATAGGGGAGATGTATTAGCCTACACCATTTCTGCAGTCCTTGACCTCTTTGCCAATAATATAGTTTCCAACAAATGCAGAAAGTTTTATGACTGCAAGAACTTCCAGTAAACTGAGATTACCATACTCTACCACATGGAGTTTCAGAGGCAGATTCTGGTTCCTTGTCACACAGAGAAGCGTTTAGCATAAGCTAAGAGAAGAAACTGATTCTTTAACAATGAAAGCACAAAACTTACATCCAGAGGTACAAGCCTTCTGCACCAATAGTTGCAATATTTCAAATATGTGGTATATTTGGAAAGGTGATTTGAGCAGAACTACTATGTTCATAACCCATTAGCAGACACAAAGTTGCCTGAATTATACTGTTTGTATGAGACTGAACTACCCTATGCTGCTTTTGGACAGCATGACTAGTATCTCTGGGGAGTATCATGAAAAGGTCATGTGTATCTCACAAGACTATCCAAAATCCCTAGATTTTTTAATAAACACATTAATCTATGCTAAGTAGCTCACATTCCAGCTACAGTTCTGTTTTTAGGTTATTTGTTGTACTTGCATAAAAAAACCCCATGTCATTAGTTTTGAAGTATTGAAAGACAGCACTCCCTAAAATTATGATTGCTTATGATGAAATAAAGCTCAAAAAACAAGGCTTTTGAAAGAGCTTTTAGAACATACAGACCTAGAGAAACACAGGGCAGATACCCTCATCTTACCTAGCAGCAGTTCTGCAAGTACAAAAGACCACCTCTCTGCTTTTTCAAGCTGACCAGCCACACTTGCCAAAAGGCAAAGAAAACAAGACGCAGCTGTGGCCAAGAGGGAGGGAGGGAGGGAGGCAGGGAGACAACTATATGATTTGGAGCAAAAATTCTCCAAAGTGGAAATGCTGAAGACTTTGACTGAAAGCACATACCTGTGTCCTCAGATAGCTGAGCAACATTTGTTATCTAAAAAAGCTGCAGTTCTCCAAAGGCAGTACCAAGCTCTTTGCATGCCTGACTGAAGGTATTAGTTTGGGCCCCAGGAGCTGTATAGACATACTAATGAGGCTTCAGCTGTGGCTAATTAGCCTCACCTGTTCCTGAAGTTAATTGGCCAAGGTGGAACACCCTGCTGATGCCTCCATTTTGCCCCAGTTTGAGGGCTGTGTTGTCCTGTGGTAAAGTTTGTGTTCACTTTGTGAAGTAAAAACATGCTGTTATTTGTTGCTATGATTTGTAATTCTTGATTAAGCAACAGGGGGCTGAATCCTGATTACCTTACTCTTATATGTGCCACTTCTCAGACCTGCACCCATTTCAAAACCAGTATCACAAAATGAAAGCCTCTCTCCACAAATACAGCTCATTTCCATGAAAGCTGCTTTTCCTGAAAACTAACATCTGCAAACTGCCATGGCAATGCCTGCAATCCAAGAACAAACTTCCTCCCTCGCTGTCATCACTGTGGCCTACTTAAGGGAAACTTTATGATACAAACACTAACTTTATATCGCAGTTTTGGTTGCCTCAGAGAATCTTGTGATTCTCAAGTTAATTCTAATTCTGCCAGTTAGGTGGCATGTTACATGTGGGGGAGCTCAGTCCCAAAAAGCCACTTGGCCTGTTCTTCTGCCTGAGTTTCACTTGGTCAAAATACCATGCTAACTACCCCAGTCTCAGCACACAGACAGCTGGTTAACGTTGTGGTTAAGGCGCACATACATTAAAGCTTTAGATTGGCCTATGCTGGCAAAAGCACTTCCATGCAGAATAAGCCACTTCACTCAAATGGACTCATCATAGTAGGAAAAAAATATGGCCAAGTGATAGATCCCAAATTTTCTGTATCTTTACCCATGGTTACTTACTGCTGCTTCTGCTGCTGTGCTGTTTTCTGGGCAAACATGGGATGCATCATGCTGAAAGTAAGTCTTTCAGCCAAGCAGAGAAATATTTTGTGAAAGCTACATGAGTCTGCAGTGGAGGAAATGGTCTCATGCAGCACAGACCTGTGCTATTATAAACCTTGGGAGCAGTCTACAAAGTCTTATGTCAGTATCAAATGTCACTGAAACATCACAGAGATGCAGCAGATCTGAACAGTGAGTTGTCATTCCTTCAGAGAATCACATTCCACGGGCCATAGATGAGTGAATCAACATAGCATCTGTGGCTTTAGACATGGACTCCGACCTCTCAATCTACTCAGACCTTGCAAATACAAGCCAAAGCCCCAAGTCAACAGAGCAGAGATTTAGTTTTATGTCAATCTGACTTACAATATTTACCCAAAATTTGCTGATTAGGAATGGTCTTCAGAAAAAAGACGACATTCGGTATAAAAGACTGTGCTTTTGTCTGGCATCTGAAGATTTCACAGGGTGGAAATCTGGAGAATGTCTTAGAAGAATAATGAGGATTAACAGTTCGGCATCTGACATAGAACACTGGGACTGTGTTCACGCCTGTTGCTCTGTGTTTCCAATTAACTTGGTTTTGGAGCAATGGATGCTGTCCAAAGATTTACATAAATAGCAAATACAGTGAAAAGTACAGATTTCCTGGGGTGTTTTAATTTAACATTAACCAGATACATTTGCAATAAAGGCTGAATTAAAAGTCTGGTGCCTTAAAGCAGGGAAACCATTTACAATGGGGAACTTCCTATTTAGAAGCAATATACCCCAAGAGATTCGTGTCAGGTTGTAACTATTCAACATGACCAATATTTTAAATGCTTTTAGCCAGGTCAAGCCCTATGGTGCATTCATCAGTCATTGGTATGAAAATCTGGTTATTAGGTTCCCCAAGGAATTTGTATTTATTAAATGCTCACATTAGCAAAGTCTATTGAAATTAATAGAATTCTTCCCAGAAAAGGTATCCTTCGATTTAACTGGCCATCAAGTACTCAAATAATGCTTTTTGCTCACAAATCTCACGGTGGTCCACAGTGGTTGGGGAGCGCTGGTTAAATGGGAAAGCAGACACAGGAATAATCTGAGCTGGTGAAATTCATGCTTGGTCTATTCCCAACCAGCAACTAAGTACCACACAGCCACTTGCTCACCCCCCTGCCCAGTGGGATGGGGAGAAGAGTCAGAAAAAAGGTAAAACCATGGGTAGAGATAAGAACAGTTTAATAAGAGAAATAAAATAAAATATAATAATTATTATTAATAATAATAACAACAATGAGGATGAGGATGAAAAGGAAGATAACGAAAAGAGAAAGAGAAATAAAACTCAAGAGAAAAAGAACCCAAGAAAACCAAGTGATGCACAATACAATTGCTCACCACCTACTAACTGATGCCCAGCCAGTCCCTGAGCAGTGACTCAGCCTCTCCCCCTCAGCCCAACACCCCCCAGTTTATATACTGAGCATGACATCATATGGTATAGAATATCCCTTTGGCCAGTTTGTAGCCTGGCTGTGACCCCTCCCAACGTCTTGTGCCCCTCTAGCCCTCTTGCTGGCAGGGCAAGAGAAGTTGAAAAGTCCTTAACTAAAACACCAGCATGTTATTTACATTATTCTTATCCTAAATCTAAACCACAGCACTGTACCAGCTACAAGGAAGAAAATCAACTCTATGCCATCTGAAACCAGGACAGCAAGCAAGAGCAGGGCCTGGCAGATAGGCTTTCGGGGGCTCAATTTGCTGGTTTATGCATAAGCATAAAGGAAAAAGTATTTCAGTCAACAAGACTTTGGAGGGCAAAGGTAGGGATGAATTTTGATACAAATAGGTCCAAACAGGTCTAGTCAGGCACTACCTTGGAGATTCATCTTTCCCTTCAGATGTCTGTATGTGATTACTATTTTGGTACACTCCTAAATGGTTTCAAATCAGACTAGTTTTGTATTTTGCACAGAAAGTCATGATATTATATGCTGAAAAAAGGGAGAGTACTGTTAAACAGATTCATGTAATTCATTAAGAACCAGTAATTTTTCATGGAATGCAATCTCACTGAGTCTGCTGAGAGCCTATATTCTTTTTTCTGCTTCCCTGTTCTTCATTTATTAAGATTTACACAACAGAAAGGTTTTTTTCCTTGAAGTTCATCAGCCCCAATTCCTTCTCCTTCGTTTGAAATCACAAGCTGCTGACTGTGAAATTGCAATTCCTTGTGATGAAAGAGAGAACATTTGCAATAAAACAATTAAAAGGAAGAATGTGTAAGGCTAGAATGAAGCATCAAGTTTGCAAACCAAACAGTTAAGAAAACTGCCTTTAGTAAATACAATTTCAAATTTTTAATAAAACCTTATTTCCAGTTCTTTATAGATCATTTGTATTACTCTACAGCAGACTGAAACCCAAAGCACAAGTGAGCCAAGGTGCCAGATAAGTTATGAAAAATGTCTTCAAGAAATTGAGATGGTTTTGATAACAATCATTTGATCAGTATTCTCTCTCCAACTAAATCAGCAACCTACCAAAAATCAGTGAAAGTCTGCAAAAGCATATAGACCTGATTCAGTTTTCATGTGCAATGTGGTAAATCAGGAGTAAGTCCCATGAAAGCATTAAGGTTGCACTAATGTAAAACTCATATAAGTGAATGGAAAATCAAGGCAATTTTTCTACCGAGTTGGGTATTTTTCTGTTCAGAATGCATAATGAGAAAACTTTGAGTTTCTGACATGTACATGTGAGATAGCTGTGATACCTAATTTTTTAATGCTCTGATTTCATATTCACATGATGAATCTATATTCTCACAACAGAACAAATGTCCACAAACACACGTGGGTATTTTCGGATGTCTACAGAATTCAGAAAAACGAAAAGTAGACAAACCAGCATTTTTGGCATATGAACATGTTTGCTAGGATTTAGAACAAAACATTCCCTTGCCAAGCTCTCCTCCTTTCCCAAGTCAGAAACAAACATAATAAAATAGTCTTACATAACTGCCAACCAGATTTTCTCTTTAAACATAATTCAGTCTTTGTGTTATAGCCAAAACCATTCTGTTTAACATGTATCTTCTCATTTTCTTTCCATGTTGATTACACAACAAGCTCCTGATTTGAAGACCATTGAAATCAACAGAAACATTCATATTCATTACAAATTAAATGTTTTCCATTTGAATTGCAGGATGGAGTACAAAAATCTGATAGTTTGGCCTTCTGTAGATTATCAGTGCAGCCAGTGGCAGATCTGTGAAGAACTGGATGCTACTTCTCCCTAGGTGGCATGAAGCTGGCCATCTCCTATTGCAAACAAGTACTGCCTGTATTTGAAGAGTCAAAGGTACTTTTTGTTTGCTCTCCCTATTTGTTCTGTAATGCACATGGAGGATGGAAGGGTTTCTGTAGGTATTGGGAAATCACATGAGCTACAGTGGTCTAAGACCTTGTTCCCTGCACAGGACTCCATTCACTTCAGTAAAACTGCACACACCTAACAGCATGTCAACTGAGTGTTCAGCTGCACCCTTCTAAATAAAACCCTTCCACCCACTGGTACCGATCAGCTGAATGGTGATGCAAAGAACTTTCCAGGAGAGGTTAGTTTAAAGGAATGACTATACCCTCTGACTAGCCTTTTTTTCTTTTACAGAATTATTTATTTGAAATTCTGCCTACTGAAGTGCATTCTGCTGTCCCTAAATTTTAAGGCAATTGTGTAACTAATTTACTTCAATAAATGGATTTCTTAAAAGCCGGCCAGGGAACCTCATGGTCTATTATTAATTAGCAAAAAAGTCTTACATAGAACTTAGATTATCTGGAGCATCACTGACTTAAAGTACTGACTTAAAAAATAAAAACACCATAGCACTTATTTTTTGAAATTTTGCAAGGCAGAGTTATAGCTCCAAATCTCACAATCTTCAGAAGTAGTCTCAAAGAGGCAACACTGCTTACCAGAATAGGGAATACATACCCTGCATTTCAGAGAAAGGGTGTACCATGTGTGCTGAAAAGATGAGATTAAAAAAAAAAGTGTTCAAAGAACACTTTGTAAAAAGGGGTTGAGGAAAGACCATAGCTGGCTATTCCACTTTATAGAGCACACTCTGATCTACACTTCACAGAACAAAAGTATGAGTGAAAAAACTACCTCTGAAATGTACTTGAGCCTCTGCTGGTTATAAAGCCCAGAAAAGTCAAACAAGATGGACCTTTTTTATTTTAAAAAATCTAAAATTAAGTTTTCCACAATAGCAATTACACCACTGTGATCAGTAACAAGGTGTTTTATGTTTGGATTTGCCTCACAAGAAATATTCAGCAGTTTAGAAATTCTTGAGTTTTTTTTGAATAGGAAACAAGACAGCTTTTCACACATAAAGCTACTCTAAATCTAGGGCAAGGGAAAGAATTATGAGACAGACATTATACAGAAAGGACAGCGCACTTTAAAATGATGGTTAATTTGCTGGCCCTCCTGTCCCTGTTTCCCAGCAGTTGCTAAAAAGCAGGCTGTGATGCAGCACTGGTGCTTAGGAAGGGTAGGTAAGCAGCAGCTGCTCCATCTGGTTTCCTCCACAGTGCCAACGAGGGGTGTGACTGTAGCAGATGCAATCTAGGTTACCTTCACCACGGTGCAGAATGAGAGTCTGGGAGGACCCCTGAGAGCTCCTAAATTGATCTCTTCCATTGGTTCAACTTTCAGGTAAGTGAGCTGATGCCACCAAAAGTTAGAAAACAACTTAAACATTAACACTCAGTATCAATTAACAAATTGAAATGTGTGTAGCTTACCTGCATACCCAAAATTTAATCTCTTTCAGTGGACCTATGACTGATATGACAATCTGAATAATCATGGGGCCACTTCTACCTGAAGAGTCACTGCAGCTGGGCCAACTAGTGTCCTGAACCTTTTACTGCAGACAGCTTTTCCCTCCACAAAACTCACAAGATGATAACCCCTTTGTGAAGCATGTTCTAGCTTATCATTTGGCCAGTGGATGGATAAGTCTTTTGTCCTGTCCTACTCATCCTGAAGAAAAAATACAAACCAAAAACCAGGAGTACATTCTTTTGATTACAGCAACTTTCCAGCACTTTCATTAATTATACAGACAGTGGAGGTTATACTTTCTACCAATCCATAATTAGTGTCAACAATTAGTAACCCATGCAAAATATAGACTACCTTGGAAACTCGCTCTCACAGAAGACAGCAGAACTGAACAGGCCTGTTAAAGCGTTGGATTTAGAAGTTCTGTATGGCTGAAAAACACTCCTTGCCCTAATTAATGAGAGGCAATTAAAAAAAAAACACCACAAAGCAACAGAAAAGTAAAGAGAGAGCAAAAGAATCATCCTCCTCAGAGAAAACTTTATAAACAGAGTAGTTTCTGGAAAAGATGACTTGAAAGCATGGAAAAGGAATCTGCCTAATGTGCTGAGGGAAAAGGTGTTTTGTCTACATTTTTTGGTAAACAAAAAGGATTAAACCAATTAATTATCTGGCTTCAGCATCCTATTCTTTTTGTAATGGTAACAGCTTGTAAACCCCTGAGCATGCAGAGAGTGCAGGCTGATGTCTACAAGTTTCAATAAAATACTCAATACTGTTGTATCTGAGAACTGAATATTTGTCTAACAACAATACAATAAATTGCTTCTCCCTCTTGTTTAAGAATTGTGAAGACTGGATTGTGAGATGTCCTTATTTGCCCAATCAGGCAATTTGCAAGTATGCTTTGAGGCCTTAACACAGTAGTCATTGGCTTTCTGCTTTACAGAAACATTTAAGACTTGTGGTAAACTAGGAAGTAATTTCTCTGTGTTTATCAGCAGTAGGTTGTTCTCTGGCCACCACTACAACGTATTCTGTAGGCAGCCTTTATAAACTGATTCCCCTGCCCTGTTTTCTTAACACTAGTTAAAAGTGAATGACTTACCTAGCACCCCAACCTATCAAGCATTAGGCCAGAAACAAGAAGTAAAATCCCAGCTGAGACTTCTTGAAGAACTGGAATTGGGGCATTTGGTTAGACCCAGCTGAAGCTTTCTTTCCATTTATAATCCGATACTGGCTGAAGGGAGGGGTAGGGGAGATGAAAACCAAGGTCTCTTTTGGACTCACACTTGAAGACAAAACTCCACACAGCTTGAATTCTCATTTCCCATTGAGTGGGTATTTCCAGCCCTCCTAAATTTTTTGATTCCTACAGTCGTGCCTCTAAAACCCCATGGATTCACAGATGCACAAAACTTTGCAACCTGAGTCAAAGCCTGAATTTAATTATGTATTTCAACATAGATTAATTCTGTACCAACACAACCCCATTATTTAGTTCTGAAGTGTCCTCAGATATTTTTTGCCCATCAGGAAATCAGTTGCCTGTCCATATAAAAGCGCAATTCTATTTGCTGTCATTAAAACTTACTTACTGTCAAACCTTACTGATTACCATTGTAACTTACTATGGAAATAATAATTTTTTAAAGAAAGAGATGCACCATGTAAACCATCAGAAATTGTGATCCAATCCTTAGTGTGCAAGGTTGTTCAACAATATTTTGTTTTCTAGGAAAAAATACATACGTTTTCTTATAGAAATTATCTCCAATGCCAACATAGTTTTATTACACATGAACGGAAAATTTAGTAAACTACAGTTGTATTTTTACTTGTTTATGTTTAAGAGCCCTGGTATATCCATCTTCTCTGTAAAACTGCTCTTGGCAACATACAAACTTCAGTGCTCCTGGCAAATGTGACTTACTAAGTTGCCATTGTTGAAGAGACTCTAAGCTGATGAATGCACATGGAATGAAATAAAACCTAATAAATATACCATATATTCAAACTCAGGAGCAACAGACATTTCAGATATTGCTGAAATTTGTACTACTTCAGTACTTCATACCACCGAATTCTAGTCTCCTTATATTCCCTCAAGCTGGAATTGTACTAGAAAAACCTATTAACATTCAAGAAAATATAAAACACAAAATAAAAAGGGAAGGGAAACTTTGACACACACTGAAAATGCCAAGAGCAGCAAAATTTGTGTTAATTAAAAAATGAAAAAAAAATTGTTTTTAATAAACGTAGGATAAAAGATTTTCAGCAGAATACAAAGACGGGAATCATTCCCATTCCTGGCAGCATCATACTGCTCTGCACATTTGTGAGAGAAGCAGCATTATCATTCCAGGTGTCTGTCAGAATAGCTGACAGTCTTACTCACGTAAACTGGACTTTGGCCATAGCACTGTCTGAAACACCGGACAGCTCTATTGTACTGGTACACAGTCCGTTAATACTTTTGCTCCTGCATGCTGGTGTTCTTAGTGAAGCTACAGAGAAAGATGTCTGGTTGTGCTTAGAAAAAAAGGCTACACAGCATGACCCCATCAGCTTTTAAAAGGTGAGACACACTGGCTAATAAATACCACAGGTGTGCACAGAACAGTGGTGAAATTAGAATTGTCCTCTTCTAAGTCTTCCAAATACGCCACTTCTGAGAGAGAAAGACTAGATTTTATTGTTTTAACAATACTTGTCTTCACTTTCTTTCCCTTTAGGTTGAGCAGCATACCAGCTTCTCCATCTCCTGTGCATGATCAATTCAATTACCTGCCATTGGAAGACTGTTTTTATAATGCCTGACAATATCAAGCTCTTTAGTAGCACTTTGCATCTGAAAATGGCAAACATTTTGTAAGAATTGACCTAATAAAGCACTGCTGGAAAGCCACAGTGAAATAAAAATTCTCCCTGTGTTGTCCCTAGTTTGCAGATAGAGAAACTCAATCCAGGAGGAATTAGGTTCACAGAATTAGTCAGTATTAAATCCGGAATTAAAATTTAGGGTCAGAAATCCTTGCCCATTGACATAAATTTTAATATTTCACAGACTACAGCAGGACCCACTTCTCATGTTAGAACGTGACTTGCCCTGTGCTCCAGGGATGCACCGTTCTCTGGAGACACGGGTGCCAGCTAACAGCAGAGTTTTTAAAAAGCCAGGTTCAGGTATCTTCCCATCAAAATTCCATGGCATTTGCTTTTATTGCCGCTCCTGTGTTGGTTTGAACTGCACAGGCTGTGCCCAGCCTGGCTCGAGGACCAGCCGCTCAGTTTCAGCGTAGCCACTAGATGTCACTTGATTAAGAGGCTTTTTCTACTCTGTGAGTTGCGTTCGTGTTAGAGGATAACTTCTTAATTTCCTTCTCATTTTAAATCGTTTTCAGTAAGGACTAGCGATGCGGAAAAATATTTTACCCAATTTAATAATTGTGATTATTCCATATTCCAAAATGTGATCTCTCAAAACACCGTGGCAAAGGTTAAATCACCCCCTTTATTCAGAAAGTGTAAACATCGTCTAAATGTGGCTATCACATTTGTAACTTGGGATGAGAATTTTAGCTCCACAAATCCACATCGTTCCTTGTTTGTTATTTATGGAATTAGAGAACTGGGAAACACTTGGCCCTTGGCACGCAGGGGCAGCATGGCTGATGAGAGCAAGCATGTGGCAACTTTGGAAGCCTCAGCTACCAGTCCCCATTCTTCTTTTGCTCAGTTCATACGATGAGTCAGAAATGAGGCACCAAGAATGAAAAGCAGAGAAATGAACACACTGAGGAAAAAACACAGTGCCACTTGCAGAGTAGACGGTGTCATTTTGGCCTGCTGTAAGTAACAAGAGGTGCTGCCAAGCACAGCATTTATGGTTTAAAAGCTCCATATATTTTATCCTCAGGGTGATAACTCTCAGCTTTTTGATGCTTTTGACTTTGAACTTGGACTAAAAGTTCGCCCTTGCAGAGGATGACCCGGTTTGAAAACCATTCTCCCCTACAGCCAGACAGAAGGCTTTGCACGATTTTGGTAGACGAAATCATACTAGAAATAATAATCAGGGGAAAGGTGAGTCCATCTCACAAGAGGAGGCTCTAACAACTTCTTTGCTTATCCTGACAGTACAAAAGTATCCTTGTTTTCTTTAAATACATCAGAGTGAGGGGTAAAAACCTGCACAGAGAAGTAGCTGTAAAAAGTGTCCCCAGCTGAAAGCAGGGGAGAGCTGGGAAATCACAAGGAGGTTTCTACCTAGCAAGCCAGTGGAGTTCCTCCCAGGAGACTGCAAGATGCAAGAAATTTCACTCATTATTAAGCAGACCTTGGTAGTTATAGATAGGAGAGAGGTAACATGGCACAAATCCTGCAATGATCCAGGGGTATCACCTGGTCTGCTTTCAGTGCATGACAGCTTAGCCACCACTATGACGAAGAGCTGGACTGAAGATTTATTATTAAGCCCTAGGGCTGGCAGGCATCAGAAACAACGTATTGGGAGAAATCCTAGGACCTGTAGGGAATTCAAAAGATATGCAGAATGAAGAGATCTTATGTGGCTTTTATGGTTTATTCCAAAACATTGTGCACTCCAAAATAATGACTGTGCTAACTCTCTTAGGATGTTAGTTCCACCCTGGCAGCTGTAAACTCCTTTCTAAAGAGTTAATTGTCTTGTTTGCCTCAGTTCAGCTGATAATTCTCGTTTCTAGTAATTAAGATTGCATTTCATGATTCTCAGCCTTATTAAATTAATGTTTACAGTTTAGTATACTACAAAAATAATACTTGTCATTATTTTAATTAAATTATTTATAAATGGCGTTGGTTCCACTTTAGATGTATGTATAATGAGAACAGGACCAAGCAGATGTATCATTCATCATACATTTTGATGTATTTTTTCTGTTAATTGGAGATACATGGAACTGTTCACATTACATGCAAATCTTTCTAATTCATCTTCCTGCTTTTTTTTAAAAAAAAAAACTTTCTTCTTCAAGCTAAAACAAGGAAATAATTCTTTATTGATCTTTACACCTCTTTTCAGGCAATTTTTTCCAGCCCTGCCATGGTTCTGAGAGTCTCCTTGCCCAGATGCCTCGATGTGCTGCAAAACACACTGAGAATAATGAGGAGGCTCCAGTGCTGTCACACATATGTTGTCAGCATGGTAGTACAAAACAAGATGAAGTCTGATATTCTGTCCTATTACACTGCTATCCACAGCATATCCCAATGTATGTAAATTTCATTTTTTTTATGTTATTCCTTGCAGCCAGAAGATTGACTGTTTTAATAACACAGTTGTAAAGCAATGGGCCAAATTCAGCCATCCCACTGAGGCAAATAGGGCTTATCCAATTTACACTGTTGTGACTGAGCCATTTCTGACTCATACCAGGGAAATCAAGCTAAATTTGGCCCACAGTACAAAAGGTAAAATGTTTTGGGGTATTTTCTGTCCTGCAAATTCATCATCTCACTGGTGGAGAACAGGTTGGTGAGATCCCATGCTTGGGTGCACTAACCTCCACCCCACTTTTCTGCTTTAGGGCATAGGAGAAGGGGCTGTAACAAGCCTGCAGCTCAAAAGTGAGTTTGTTCCCTGGCTTGTTAATTTGTTGTAGGACTGGGGCAGAGCACCAGAAAAGCTTCGCTCCTGCACAGTCAGAATCTGATGCAGCAATTTACTATTCTTCTAAATGGGGGTGGGGTGGGGGTGGACTGTCACAGAAATACATTGATTCAAATTTAAAATAACATGGAAAGCTACATCTTGAAAGGCTGTATTTCAAATTGTTCCCTTTCCTATTTGAGCACACACTAAAATGCCTTCTGTTGTAAATAAAAGCAGTAATCTTTCTTTGCTTCTTCCTTCTCAAATTTTCCTTTCCACTCTGATGTCTAGTTTAGGTCCATATAGTTGCAATAAAACTTCCAGGCACAACCCACAGGAATGGTCCAGCTGGGTAATGGAGATCAGATTGCTGAGTGTTAAACAGAGCTTTGTTGTGGATTTAGTCAAAAGCTTTGCTGTCAGAGTTCTCATAGCACAAAGCACAACATCCAGATACAATAAAGATGGGCTTTAGCACAGTGTTAATAAACGTGCACAAAGGATCTATGGGAATCTAACTTGCCAGTATATCTGAGATGCCATCTAAAATTAATACACAGTAGTTGAGTTCTTTCATTAGAATTGATCACTTTCATTGACAGTGACTTGTGGGAGGAGGAGAGGAGCAATAATGATGGCCATCTCTAAGGAATGAAGTTACATACACACTTACACACATCACTTAATGAACACAAAGGAAAACCAATCCACAAATATCTACAAATTCTAGGTAACACCAAAATGTATGGCAGACTCTTCATCTTCCTGTCACCAGATTATTTCCACAAGTGATGGCTTAAACGTACCTTCTATAACAATAACATATTCATTGCATAGTTTAGCTGCAGAATCTCAGGTATTTGTCCATACACCTTTCACTGAGCAGGGCAGTTAACCTACTACCTGCTCTCTCCATGTGTTTCTGTGTCCAGTTATGTTGTTCACTTGTGCTAATCCACTTTTGTATTTGTTGATAATCACTGCAATCAAGGATGCTAGAAGCACCTGTGGCAATCTTGCATATAACTTAGCATAGAGCAAGGCAATAAGGAACATCTGAGAATCCCAGTGGGAAAGGGGACTGGGGCCAACACTGGGAAGCATTGGTTCAAACACAGGAAATTTGCAGAAAATTAGGGAGAACAAATAGAAGAAGAGCTGTAAAATCTGTTTTCACAGCTATGTATTCCAGATGCTTTCTTTTCTGATACAACTGGAATGTACAGGTCATTGCTATTTGCAAATCATATTCTCTCCAGGTTTAATTTCTCTTTGGAGGGAGTTACCAAAATCCAACCTTCTTTCCACAAACCAGTTGTTACCAGATGATCTTCAAATAATTGTACCTTCATTTTTATGACTGTTAAAATGTTTCCTCCATGATTAATTAATCCCTGCATACTGACAATCAGGGTATGCATGGTAGTATTTTATTGTATAATGGATGCACTGTTGAGAAATCATGACTCATAACTGAAAAGGAATTTTTTTTCACATTCTCTTACGGATTTCTAAGGCTATTGCTCTCATATAGTCTACCAGTACCCCTTGCGTTTTCTTAAGTATGGAAGTGAGAGCATGAGGTGTGTTGCCACAAAATTGCCATGCCTTTTCCCTCTTGTAAAGCTGTAAGAGCTTGGTTAGCAGAGGCATTAGCCATTTTGTTGTCAGAGTCGCTACAGCCTGTTAAAGATCAGGCTGTGGTTTCTCACAGAAAAGTTACTTTTGTTCTTTTTGCTTTCTTTGTTCTCTCCCTTAGACCAAATATACATAGCTGTTATTTGTGTTTGCCTAGACAAAAGAATGCGTGTACTGAAGGGGCATTCACTAACAAGCAGAAAAGGATTCAAGCAGACAGCCAAGGTCACGTGGCCCAACAAGTGTCATCACATTCAGTTTCACAACACTTGTTTCTTTTATCCATTGCTTCTCTTGAGATTTTTCTTCAAATCACACACAAATGAACTTCCATCAGTTCACCTCTCCTAGGAGGAGTTGGTGTGAAATAGTTGCTAAGACCTGCTGTTGTCTAGATCTGTTCTCTCCTGTTCCATTTTGATGGTGGGACAACAGCCTTCAATTAGATCTGTGATGTGAGCCGTTTTTGCAGTCCTCACTCTGCTACAGCCTGCTGGTTAAATTATTTCTTTAGACAGGCTTATGGCAATTTGATGATATATAAGTGCAAGGGAAGGTCAAAATTTGGCTCCCAATGTCTACAGTAATAACAGTTAATTCTTACATAGTGTGTTGTAGCTATATAAGCACTTTACAGGGGAATTTCAGTATTACTGTTCCCATGTGACAGACAGCAAACCAGATGTAGCATGACCATGGCCGAGCCAGGAAGAGAACCCGGGGCTCTGGCTGAGTGCCCTCTCCATGCTCTGTTTTAGTAATAGTTAAGGCAGCAGTTAAAGTAAAAAACACTGCCTAGCAAGTCACTGGTGTAGAAATATTTATAGGCCACAATTCAGTGTAAGCCAGTGCATTGCCACTGGATTTATTAGAATTACACTTGCCTATCCTGCAGACACAGTGAGCCCTCGATCCTTGAAAAGCGCCATCCTTCCTTTGGCAGCAGCTGGGTGCAATCCAAGAAAGAGAAGGTGACTTTGGAATCCAAGGAAGAAGAGGTGACTTTGACAGTCAGGCAATCCCATCTTTTTAAGAGAAGAAAATAGCTTGCAACACTACACACAGCCACAACCTGCTGGCTCCCACTGGCTCTTGTCAGATCTTGTTCAGACATTGCTGGGGGTGAAGGGGAGCCCCAAATCACCCTGCGGTGACTGATGGGCAAGACTACAACACACACTCGCCTCCTGCCAGTCTTATGGAATTTCCTTTATGCTTCCTAGACAGTTTAGAGCTGTGAAAGGATGTGAGTGTTGGAAACCAACTCTTCTATACATCAATGAAACACATCCAGCACATTCTATACTTAGGGGGATTTTTAACTTTAGTAACTAATGACATAGATCATTGTAAGAGTCACATCTAAGAGAAAGTGGGGCAGTCCCACTACCCCAAAGCCTCCACCGCTCTGTTTCAGGGATCTGATGGTGATAATCATGCCATTTTGCTTCGAGATACTGATTCTCATGATATAACCACCCATTTCCTACACAAAGGACTGGAACCATCAACTCATTTCACACAAGCCACACAATAACAACCAGGGGACATAAACCCAGAGGCTAAAATAGGATAAGAAACCAGCCTTTAGATCCTAGTAAGGCCTGTTCTCAGAGCACAGCGGCTGACAATCAGATTAAGAAGCACTGTTCTGATCAGATAACAATAGATTCTAATTTTCAATATGAGATTTTAGCCCAGAACAGGAGGATTGGTTAAATTTTCCTGAACTAAGCACCCAAATCACATTCAAACCCTGATGCGACTGGCTTCCTGCTACTCCAAACCCCTGTGTCATTTTTTGTGTTTCTAGCACATTTTTTGTGCTTCTAGCACATTTTTTGTGCTGGAACTAAGACCACACGAGGGCAGTGTAGTGGGGGAGTAAAATCCAGGGCTATGAATTAAACTATAAACTTGAGTTTCCTGCCTCTTCATGAAACCTGGAGAGCTAAAGCTGTGTCTACTGAGTAGAGTGGCCTGCATTTATCCCACAAACCAGAGATGAAAGTTTAACACTTCTGTTCAGCCTCCTCTTTTTTTTCTCTATCTTTTCTCCCTCCTCACATTTTATTTCCGTCCGACCTGCTGTGAATATTCTCTTTACTAGAGTGCTGTGGCTCTAAAGTGCCTCAGAGATTGAGACTTCAGTGTACTTTGATCTGCAAACATACAGTGACTGGGCTCCTAACAGGAAGGAAACTGTAAGAGATATGGAAAGCGATATGCCAGGCCTGCAATTTGGAGAGGTGAATGTTTTATGCCGGAGTAGAATCTCCAGAACTGTGGTTAAATGCCTATGGATTCTTCCATTTGAACCAAAAGGCAAATTCCCCTGGGAAAGCAAACAAGAGCAATGTCCTTGTCTTAGCCAAGCATCATTTTCATTTTCATATAATTTCCCTAGGCTAGGAAATATATTCTTCAGAAACTCTCAGCTAAGCCCCTTTTCCCCTCAAACCCTCTGCAGGGTTCATTTCTCTAATTCACTGGGACAGCTGTTCAATTGGTTTTTTCAAGATGAAAGCAGCCAGAGTTCTTAAAATGCTCTAAGTCAGCTTTACTGTGAATATGCTTTTAATACATGCAGTATGTACTTATGTAAACGTGAGAGTATTAATTGAAGTTGATCTGCATTGTGCTTGACCAATCATTTAGCTCTGCTATAATCTTAAATAAGAAGTCTCCTAGGACATAGTTGCACTGTTCTGCAATTTCTTTACCTTCCGTTTTGGTTTCATAAGCAATTGATTATTTTAAAATAGATACTGCCATCCCATGTAGTTATATGTAGTCACAAACAAAAGTGGTGTCTCTAGGATCCTTAAGGAAACGTACCATTTTCTAATAATCACAGTCAGTACCCTGTTCAAAGATGGATTTTTATCCATTACATGCTTTTTCTCCTGCTGTGCAATTCTCACTAAAGCATAGAATCATCTTCTTCCATTTCAACATGCACTGCATTACATCCCCTGCATCATCCATTCCAGCCACAGCTGTGACATTGTATCCTTGAAAAATCAAGAAAATTAACGAGGTAAAACCTTTCTGTCTGAAGCCCAGGTTGATTGGCTTCCATGAAATCATACTTTTCTGGGTATTCTTTCATGAAATCCTGCAAAATAGACTTACAATATTCTCAGTCACAACTGATGGTAAGATAACAAGCCTGCTACCTGCTCCTGTACATCACATAAACCCTTCCTTGAAGAGAGGTTTTATATTTGTCCCTGTATCTGATCAACTAAATCCCATGCTAGGGCTTCATTTTTATTTCTGTTTCCTTCAAAATAAGTATCTTATTACATGTACCTATTTTCCTATACAAGATCCAGCACGTAGAAGACTACTGTGCACATTTTTATCTGCACACCAGCTTATGCATCCTTGGTCATAACAGGAAATCTGATCTCCCTCATACACAATTCCTTAATCTTTAATTTGGCCATAAAGCCATCTTCAAACTGTTCATTATAGGCAAAATACTGGTCTCTTTTAGGGAATTACAGATCAGCCTTTGACTTAAAAATGCCCATGATCTGGGCCTAAATCTTTTCTGTCTTTTTCTTCTGTCTCTGACAGTTTGCTATAATTTGAGAGAAGCAGTTCTGCTGTGTTTGGGTAGATAAATGTTATGGTTGTCTCACAGAGAGAACAGCATTTAGCTCGTAATAGAGGCTTGTTATTTTACAGTTAAAAAAAGCCAATTCTGCGATCCTGCCCTGGATGCCTAAAGGCATATGTGACTTACTTATATAGTGTATTTTGGCACAAGAATGTGGTACACAATGATCTTACTTAGCAATATTTTTAAGAACATGCCAATTTTGAAAAACCAGCCATTCAAATATGTGGCAGAGTTGTGCCTTCTGTTAAAGAGGATATAAAATTGAGAAATGTTTGCTTGTGATATCTATCCACTGTTTCTAGGAGGGAATCTTCATTAACGTCTTTTTTCAGTTTTCATTTTGTAAAATAGTTTATGCCAAACGGGAACATATCATCAAGTAAGGCGAAGTTGGGTAAGCGCATGTTTTCTGTATATAATAAGAAGTACATTGTGGTCCAAATTCTGTTCAGACTGAAGCTGTTTTACTAAGCTGCTTTTTTACAGAGAGGGTAGGATGAAGGCTTAAAATCAGCATAAGATCCCTTGTTGCTTATGAATGAGAATATTAGTGAAAAGACTAATGGGTTTATACGAGAGGTTTAGAAATCTAATGTTACTGTTTATATCCATGGCTGGTTTTTTCAAGTCAAAAAGAACTGACTCATCCTGGGACCCAAATACTGCAGTGTTGAGTCTCCATTATCTACTACATCAGAATGAGAATTGTTGACATGTGAATTGTATTTAGGTTTTCCAGTATAATTTAACATCAATGAATTGGACTGTTATTGAAAGGATGGAAAAGGCTGTGGATTGTTTCTGTTTCAATATAAAATTGCTGATTTTCCTAAGTGATTTAGATATCTATATTCTACTGAAATCCAAATGAGAATCTTGAAATCTTTCTATTGAAATTGTTAATGATGTACTCACTGTTTCCCTTTTCAATTACTAATAGATTTCTGTGTTTTCTTTTAAAGTTCTGTACATGATATAAAAAGTAAAAAAAAATGTAAAAGGAGAGAGAGGTAAATGCTGTGCAGACACCATCCTAAAGCTGTTTTATAATTTTGAATATTTAACATCATAACATCAATGAATGGATACTTGGCAAGACTAAAACAGATGTCAAAAGAGGAAAACTAGTAACCATTTAACAGTGCAAAAGGGCTATAACATGATTCAGAGCCTGTGGGAAATGTGACATGATTGGTTATTATTGTGTCTGCCAATTAAATAAAGCTCATCAAATTATCCACAGCAAATGAAGTCTGTTGCAAAATGAACACATTTTACTCATAGCAGGCTGTCCAAAGATCCTTCAATTTCTTTAAATGTTGCTTTTTTTTTTTTTTTTTTTTTTTTTTTTCCTTTTTTGGTCTGGTAGGGATTAGGAGACCATCTACAATGGTCACAGTCCCTTTGACTGGTAATGTGCACAATATGATATTTTTCATTCTTTTCCCTGATGACAAACGTTGATGAAATTTGAAATTTGAATTTTGGGGGGAATTGATACTTTCCTATTTGTGAAGAACAGTGTACTTTCAGTACAGTTCCATAAGAGAGAAAAGAAAGAAGTACCAACACATCCTAACAGTACTAGGAATAGATCCTAGCAACGTATAGAAGCATGATAATAATTTCAGGTAACAACTAATGAACTGAACACTTCTGGTATAAATGCTTCAATGTAGGAAGGAAAAACTGTAGGGATTTAGAGTTCTGGTACCAGTCACACAACAACTGACAGATTACTCATATCAAAGTTCACCATGAACACCTGAATATAGCACACTGAATATAGCACCTTTATTCCAAAGCATATAATACTTTAAAATCCATATATATTTTTATTGTTCTCTCAGTACTGCACTTCCCCACTGGTTTATGCTACACTTTAAAAATCACAGCCAAAAAGCTAATGCTCAAACCATTAGCTCTAGTTTGGAGACAGCAGCCTCATTCACTGAGGCAGAAAGAAACCGGGGAGCACAAACGACCACCTTATTACTGCTGATAAACATCTGCATCCAGACAGCCTCCCATTTGGGTCCTGAGTACCTGAGCAAGCCAGTGGTACTTCTCACCACAGATATGATACAGCCACTCATGCAGAGATGATGGGAAGCTACACAGGGGCCTGGACTGTCTGTGCCAGTGGATGTGCTGGGATTGAGTTAATTTTCTTCATAGTAGCTGCTATGGGGCTGTGTTTTGGCCCTGTGCTGACAACAGTGTGGGTAACAGGGATGTTTCAGTTCCTGCTGAGCAGAGCTCACACAGAGCCAAGGCCTTTCTGCCTCTCACCCCACCCCGCAGCGAGCAGGTTGGGGGGCACAAGCAGTCAGGAGGGGACACCACTGGGACAGCTGTCCCCAACTGACCCACGGGATATTCCACACCATGTGGCGTCACGCCCGGCATATAAGTCTGGGGGAAGAAGAAGGAAGAGGGGTACGCTTGGAGTTATGGCGTTTGTCTTCCCAAGTAACAAACACGCGTGATGGAGCCCGGCTTTCCTGAAGATGGCTGACCACCTGCCTGCCCATGGGAAGTGGTGACTGAATTCCTTGTTTTGCTTTGCTTGTGTGCATGGCTTTTGCTTTACCTATTAAACTGTCTTTATCTCAACCCATGATCTTTACCTTTTTCCCGATTCTCCTCCCCATTCCGCCGCAGCATGGGGGGAGCAAGCAAGCGGCCGCGTGGTACTTAGTTGCCATCTGGGGTTAAACCACAACACTGGACTACATTACTGGGTCAAGACCTCACCAGTTCTCTGTAGAAGGTTGTATTTTCTTGGTTTTGCTAAGTACTGATCTGACTTCTAGACACTTAAAAATATATTTTAGTAACAGCCTTGGTGCTGGAAATAAATTTCTGATTTTTCCTGACTATAAATCTGCTAACCAGTGAAGGAGAAAGAAGCTGCTTATACTCAGGAGAATGGGAGCACAGCTCTGCTTTGTACTTGCTAAACTCAAGTTGTCTACAGAAAGAAAATTCTCCAGCTCTACAGTGCAGTCCACTTTCAGGCTATGTGAAAAGATTAGACAGTGCTTCTACTCACAACACAAAGGTCAACAAAAGCCAAGGCCTTTGGGTGAAAATCTGTTCCTTGCTGCCACTGTAGCCATTCTGTGGATTAGAAAAGAGTGCTTGCTTGCTATGCGGCTTTCCCACAGTTAGAACAAGTTCATATAAATAACTTTTTAATTTCACTGTTTGCATTTAATCTAGTCTGCTTTTTTCAGAAACAGCTGTGGAGTTGAGCATCTAAGCTTAAAAGCACTCCAGGCAAGTAGTTCAGGTTCTGTATAATGACCAGAGCACTGGAAGCCAAGGGTGATGCTGTAGGTAACCAGTACAGTAGGAAGATAAAGCCTGTAAAAGCCTCTTGCTCATATCTTAAGCTGTTTAAGGCTTTCCCTCACCTTTCAGGCAGAGTATGGACCTTTCTAAAAGAAGCTATAACATAATTGGAATGAAATAGAGAACCTTAAGAAACCATGAATAGAATTTCTGGAATAGTTTATCAGGCTGCTCAACAATTAGATCTCCTTCACTTCTGAAAAAAAGCCAAAGTACATCCTGCTAGCTGGCCTCATTATACAGGAATCCACTCTCCCTTTGCTTCCTATTTTGCTCTGTAGTTTTGTAATGCCTTTCACTGACAGTACCTTTTTCATGATAATCAGTTGCCACCAGCTCCACAACCCACCATGAACATACACCCTCTGCTCCCAAACAGTCTCTGTCCTTCAACCAACTACATCACCAAATGCCAACAGCTTCCCCTGTTCAGTGACCACACTTCAGCACCTTTTAAACAAGCTAAAGATATACATGCTTTGTCCAGAAGTCATTTAATCCACCATGGAAATACAGCCAGCAATGGTTTGAAATTCAGCAACATAACAGTTAATAGTGCATAGCAATATAAGAGCAGTTTAGGTCAGCAAACTATGAATGTATTTGTTCCTAATGAAGCTGTTGCTGTAAATTAGGAAAGGAGTAAGCAGAATAATTATTCAGTTTGGAGTTTGGCCAGGAGACCAAAACTAAGAGCATTCAATCTTCAGTGAAAATGTTCAAGTGTTTAAAATGGCCACAAATGATGTGGACCTAAGTTTTACATTTCACTTGAAAGACAGATGAGCAGGTCATTTTGCTGTCAATGGGTCCCTAATTGGTCTGCCTCAGAGCATTTTTTGATCAATACTGTCTATTTCTTTGTGTAACAAAGATTCTGCATTCATCATCTCTCAGTCCTTCTACATTCAATGCCTTGCAATCCATTAGATATATACCCCATGCATTAGTATGGCAAAAATTAAGAAAGTGGAGTAATTACATTGTAGTGTGCACACTGAAAAGCCTTCATTTTTTAAAAGTTATTAATTTTGTCTTATACCCATGAGGAATGCCAAGAAGTTCACATCCAATGTTTTTAGGACAAATTAGGTTTCTGCTAGGTGTTGCTTTTTCTGCTTTTTCTACTTCCTTACCAAAACTAAGATCAGAAAGAAAAGTGTCCTTTGCAATTTTAATTTGATGACTAACTGGGGACTCGGATGCCCTAGGATTATTTGGGGTTGTCCCAGGTGAGTAATTGTTTCTATCCCTGCCCCATGTGTGGCACAGAATTTTATGGCTGCTCAACCCCTTCACCAGGGCATAAGGCAATGGGGTTCAGCTTAGCCCTGTTAGTCCACTTACTGAAGGCCAGGCTTCTATGGTGATGAATCAGAGCTGTTAAATACTCTTCACACAAGCATGGACAAAACTGACAGATGACTATTTGCTTAAGCAAAAGCTGTAGCGCACAGACAGTTATATGGACTTTTTTTCCAAAGGAGGGTCTTCCACTCACAGCAATCTGAAATATGCTGCATCCACATTAGTAACACGCTCTTTGCTAGGGTAGCACAAGATTGCTGCACCAGCGAAGCTGCATGAGTGCAGACTTAGCTAAGCCTATAATCTACTTTTGATCTTGGCAGTAACCTCCCACTGACATAATTGAAAGGTCTGGTTTTAGCCATGGAGTTCATGGAGCCTAACATTTACACTCCGACCCATAATTATATTTAGAATATACACACACCTCTTCCTGCACAGAGAATAAAAAGCTGCACAGTACATCTTTCAGGAAGACTGTAAAGATTCAACTCATCCATTCCTAAAGACAAAATTCCTTTTCAAAGCTTTCCATCATGCTGTGCAGCAGCTGTTAACATGTTGCCAACCTCCTACATGTATAATCTGAAGAAGACCAGGGAAATAACTAGAATGTAATTTCATTATGCAGGTAAAAAGTGTGCTTCCTTACAACAATCCAGTTTCTGAGGAAGTCCTGCATGTTATGAGATATGACCAAGATACTTCCTTCATCAAGCTTAATGAAGCTGGAGCAAGCAATGTGAGGCTTAACATCTCTGTGACTTTTTACCTCAGGAGGCCAACACAAAGCAGAAGGCTTTTTCAAGTTATTTTGTTATAAAAGTCAGTGAGTGATATGCATGCTTAAAACACACACCGAGGGAATGACAGGCTGCAAAATATTAAAGTAACCCTAGATCTCATTAGCATAGCCTTCATCTGCAAGAACAGTACTGGCAATAAACTTTAGCTTTGTACTGATTTTTTTGAAACTTCACCACAGTTTCTTGTAATATCCTTTGTATGTCAAAAATTAACTTCAAATTCAGCCTGCAAATTGCCCCATGTGTTTAAGTCTGGTCCTAATTTATACAAAAAACATTCTGTTTCTTCAAAGATTGACTGTTCTGAACAAAGTCCAAGAACTGTAGTTAAAGGACACTTTTTGGTTTCGAGTTAGCAGCTGATGTTAAAAGATGTGATCCTTATGTTGCCCATACTTAAAATCGTTATACCTTAGTAATCTAGAAAGCTCACCATAAAAATTCCCTAATACAATAAAAATATCATTTGGGGGCATTTCTAAACAGGCATCTGATTTGTCATCACCAAAGCAGGAGGATCAGTATTCCTTCAAGTGACCAGAGTGCCTGCCCAGGAAAAAGAACATATTTAGTTTTGAAATGTTCCTTTTCCTATAGATCTGACTTTCTGTCACTCAAAACAGTACAACAAATCTTGAAAGAAATGGTAAAATGAAACCTATTTCCCAGCAGGTACCAGACTAACCACCGCAGCTCATGCACTTTTAATATATTCATGGCTTATATATATCGTAGTAGCTCCTCCTTTGGAAGCCAAAATTTTTAAAGAATTTTATTCACTTTCTTCTGGGACTGGAAGTTATTCTCCTCATTATTCAGTCTTTTCCAGAAAAGGATCATAATGGCATTTTGCTGTTGCTTAGAAAGGAGGTGGCTGGAGCTCCACAGCTGTGACTAATGTGGAAAGCCAGGGATCAGCTGTGGTGTGAGCTGCACCCCCAGGGCCCCCCCGGAGGTGCCACCAGCCCAGAAGCATAAGCACCAAAGCACTGCTGCACCTGGCTGTACAGCATTCTGGCACAATTCTCCAGCCACGAATTGGGTTTGTTCCTTGTGGTACAAGGTAACTCTTTAAAAGTCATATTTTCAGGGGGTTCCTTCTCTGCACCCACTAGTCTCAATGCGCTCAATTTACCTGGGCAAAATCCAAAACAAATTTCCTTAACAGAAGAGCACCACTCCTATTCATAAGCACCAATGAAACCAAGCAGCCTTGTAGGGAAGCACTTTCTTTCAGAAAGGATTGTATACACGGACATTTTACACTGGAATTTTCCTTATTTGGTACGTTACAAAATGGCCAACATTATACAATGTCAGCTATTATCGCATCTGTAGTAACTGGGCCATGTCATTCATTACTAGTAGCTATCAATATGAAGCCAAGAGTTTAATGTAAAATTGCCTACATGGCTTTGACTTAGCAAATCACATGCACTGAATGAATGACAAAATATTGTCTAAATCCTTACTTTCAAGTTATTATCTAAATTCTTTGTCATCATATTCTGTTGTATTCATTTTGATAAGCACTTAATTTAAGATCAAGTAATTTTTTTCTTCTAAGTAATGGGATCATCTCCCAAAAGCAATTCCTTTTGCTTTTTTTTTTGTTGTTGTTGTTTTGTTTTATAAAATGAAATCATCACCATGTGATCCAGACTAATAGCTCCCGTGACAATCAGCAAAATACAGGGATATATGGCTCAAAATGTAAGCAAATACAAGCAAAATGCTGTATGTCCAAACCTGCCTTCCCTAGGCAGTCAAAACTCCTAATGAAGACTGGCTATATGTGACATGCTCTGTATCAGTACTCTTTAAGGACTACAGCTGTAGTCATCTGCCAGTGATATAGCCTAGATACCCTTTGCTATGAAATCTAAAATGTGATACACGTATCCTGTAATACCAAGTAAGAACTTAATTTCATTATATATTTTGTTCCTCTCAAAGGGAGGAAGTATTATAATGCATGAAACAAAGCCTTGAAAAAAGGAAAAGGGGTATCGAGAACCTATAGCTAAATCAAAAAGAATCTGGAAACTACACCAGTTCTTCATGTTAGACCAACTCTGCCTAAGTCCAACTGGAAAAATAAAACTAGAGGGAAGGGATGCCACCAAGCCTGACAGGCTGGAGAGGTGGGCCCGTGCAAACCTCATGAAGTTCAGCATGGCCAAGTACGAGGTCCTGCACCTGGGTCAGGGCAGTCCCAAGCACAAATGCAGGCTGGGCAGGGAATGGATTGTGGGCGGCCCTGAGGAGAAGGAGTTGGGCATGTTGGTTGACAAGAAGCAAAACATGACCCAGCAATGTGCACTTGCAGCCCAGAAGGCCAGCCGTATCCTGGGCTCATCAAAAGAAGTGTGACCAGCAGGTCAAAGGAGGTGATTCTGCCCCTCTACTCTGCTCTCATGAGACCCCACTGGGAGTACTGTGTTCAGCTCTGGGGCCCCCAACATCAGAGGGGCATGGACCTGTTGGAACAAGTCCAGAGGATGGTCATGAAGATGATTGGAGGGCTGGAGCACCTCTCCTGTGCAGACAGGCTGAGAGAGTTGGGGTGGTTCGGCCTGGAGAAGAGAAGGCTCTGGGGGGACCTTACAGCACCTGCCAGTACCTTAAGGGGCCGACAGGCAAGCTGGAGAGGGACTTTTCACAAGGGCAGGCAGTGATAGCACAAGGGGTGATGGCTTTAATCTGAAAGAGGGTAGGTTTAGCTTAGATATTAGGAAGAAACTCTTCACGGCGAGGGTGGTGAGGCACTGGCCCAGGCTGCCCAGAGCAGTTGTGGGTGCCCCATCCCTGGCAGTGCCCAAGGCCAAGCTGGATGGTGCTGGGGCCAACGTGTCCCTGCCCATGGCAAGGGGGACTGGAACTAGGTGACCATTAAAGTCCAACCCAAACCATTCCAGGATTCTGTGATATATGTTTACACATAAACGTAAACTCCCTCTTTTTTTTTTTTTTTATTTTACAAATTACTCTATTGACAAACCTTTACTTATTTTGAAATGTATTATTTTCAGAGGAAAGGGATTGGAATTCAATTAAAATCAGGAATATTCAGTTCCTTTTAAAGAAACCTGGGGTTATGCTAGTCCAAATCTTGAAGAACTGTTCTTAAAGTTGCACTATTTCTTTAAATGTTCAGCATTTTTGCTACTGTGCAGTTTTCTAAGATTAATTCATAACAGAAATTACTATCACCTAACTGGAATCCCTAGGGACATTTCTAAAAGCTTTATGCAGACTTTTCATTTTTTCACTAAAAAGCATTATGGAAAAATTCTGCACCCATCTCAAAATTTACATTGATATATGATCTATAAAAACATAATGGCATCCTGATTTCTTGATTTGAATTTCTTATTTTTGCAGCAAAAAAAGGAGTGGGAAAATGTGACATTAAATGTTCTGCTCAATACCTAGCTTTAAAGCTTGAGTAAATGACTCATTTGAATTTTTGTGTTAACATATCTCTTGACAAATACCATACGGAATGGACAGGCAAAAATAGAGGTAGCATTTTGAGGAATTTGTTTGCTGCCATTTGGAGACTGTCATTTCAGAGCAAATGGATTTTTTTCTCTTTTGCATTAACAAACATGGATGTATTTAAAATGTAATAACTTTTGTAGAATTCCACATGGTAATTTCACTAATCTGGAGCAAACAGACTAGAAGACACAATTTTTTAAGAATCAATATGGCATGTCGTTGTCAGAAAGACAATAACCTCTTTTTCTAAAAAAATTAAAAGGATTAAAATGGTCCTGTAGTTCTATAAAGAAAAAAAGAATCCCACATTTTTAGTTACAAATTTCTGTTAAAATATGTTTCAGGTACAAGATTTGTGGTACTGAGCAAAGGTGCATCTTTATTAGACCTTCTGTATCAAAGTGAAATTACTGTATTTACAATGAATTATGCATTTGTGTAATAAGCCAGTAATACAAAAACCCCACAACATATTTTGCATTCTTATTCTGCTTTTCACAGCAAGACTTCAGTCTTAAATATACCGAATATACAGTGTGAAGCATTTATCCAATACTTTGCCAAAGTTTTGAAAATGTTCTGTTTAGTGCAATGTTTTTTCAGTCTATTGAATTCCACTTCCCTTTCTTGTTTGCTAGTGGAGATGAAAGTCCATGAATAGCAAATTCAGACCTACCATGAATGGGCTTGTTTTCCCCAATCACCTTGTATAATGTTTTAGGAAATTGCCCTAAGCCACTGCTGTAGGTTTGGACTCATTGTGTTAGTGTATTGCAACAAAACAAACATTTCTAGTTACATTTAGATTTTAGAGTTATTTTCTGCAATATAAATTACAGCTGAAAAACACTACTTTTCACATTTTTAAGGATATGGACTGAATTCCTCAATGTGTCCAAGAAGTAAAAATATAAATTACAAAAGAGAGAAAGAGGAAACCAAGAACAGTTTGACAGCACTGATAAAAAAAAATATGAAATTCTAGCAGTTTATCCAGCCTGTTTCATGCAAAACAATAGGGGAATTGGTATTGTCAGTTAATCATTGCTCATGTATAGATGATTCCTAGAGGGTCTGATGCACTGTGCTAGATGCTACCCAAACATGTTGTGAAAATGCTCCTTTTGTCCAAAAATGGTTTTAGTTAATAGTATGCTAGAAGATAAGCTTCTAAACTGTATCTTTAAAGGAGCATCATGAAAGCCCAGCTGAGGATGTTTAAGCTTTTTAGTCACCTTTTCAGCTGATTTGGATATAGGTTCCGACACAAAACTGCCAACCCTGCAGGCCTCAGTCCAAGCTGGCTTCCTGGATTAAACAATGAGCAACAGCATTGCCAAAAAATCCACAGTACTAAAAAATGTGACCAGATTCTGCATATTTCCCTCCAGTCCACAAAGCCTCCTACCTGAGGCTAGTATTTGCAGTGAAATATGCCATGAATGTACAGGAGTACTCTGAGTACTTGGTAGTGGAGCCCTTTTATGCTGCTAGTTGCTTTTATCCTGAGACAGAAGGTTACATGTAGGCACGGCCCCACACATTCAGTGGCAAGGTTGTCCCTCTTCAGACATCTGACCTGTTTGCAGAACATCTCCCTGAGGCCAGGTGGTGTGGTTAGACTGCAAAGGCACACCTAAACTGGCACAGCTAATTCTGCAGGGCCCTCCAGTGCCACAGCCATGGCCCTAACCAGGGCTACACAGCCCAGGCTACTGCAGATAGACAGCTGATTGTGGCAGCTTACCTTGATGCTAGATGAGGTGCATCTATGTACCTTTATTTCTGTGTAGACCATCATTCATTAAAGTGTTGCCCTCCAATAAGCAAAGGAAATACAATCTTCTCTGTTGAAGTAATAAAATAAACCAAAGCATTGATTAATAAATTTTCTGTATCCACCATGGCTAGAAGACAGCGGTATACGTCTGTCTTAATTCGTACTACCATGGCCAAACTGGCCAGATAGCTTAGTTTGAAAAGGCAGACACTTCTCACGTGTCTTTGAATACACAGTGAATATGCATCTCTCTTCAAAAGTGCATGTAAGTGTCAGCAGCAGGATCATTCTCTTTACATGTAGTTTGTGTGCCATTGCATACCTACAATTTCAGGGGACAGAAGATAGTTGAGGTGCTTACCTGAGGCTGATCCAGAACTTGCATTTTAAAGTGTGTGCTCCTGCACTGCTAGATTAACTAGCTGTCAAGCATGAACTGCAGAGCAGATTGGACCATCTGTGAGGGAATGTGACAAGAAAGGATTCTAATAGTCTGAATTCTTTCTCTGCAGGAAATTATGGTACAAGATGCCAAACAGAATTTTGAAATTAAAAAAAAATAAATTTTGAAGTTATAATTAGAACACAGAAAATAAAGGACACTGATCCCTGCTTGAACTGAGCTAATAAAATCTCCAGGGAAAAGGCTAGCTGCCTGGTTCTGTGGTCTTCCTAAGGGTGGCAGGAGGGCATTGCAGGCCAACAGTGCCTGCCCTGGGTTTCATGCCACAACACAGAGCGAAGAAACTCACAGACATGGAGGTACAGGTCCACGGTGCCACAGCAAGTATGGGCATAGAAAGGTTTGCACCCCATAGCTGGGGCCTTTGCAATGGGCTCTTCTTCTACATAGTAAATACATTTCAGACTGCTTACGTATTCTCTGACCACAGTAAAGTCGGCTTGAAAATTCATAAGATCGACACCTGTGCTTTGCCCCCCATGTTATTCAACAAATGTAACCTCTTACGGTTTGGGGAAAGACAACTATCAGGCTCCCCAGGCAGAAGTTCTAGAAGAAGAAGCACAGATTGAAACTGCAATCAAGGCCAGGGCAGAGGGATGAACTCAAGCAAATGCAGGAATCAGAGCAGAAGCAGGGAGCCTGTGTGCAGATAAATCTGAGTTTGGTTTTGGCTATAACAGCAAAAAGCCAGAAGTTACATACTGCAGCAGGTGATGGGGGGACAAACCTTCATTGTTTTGCTGTGAATGGAGTCATGGCACACCTCACCCTTCTCTGACAACAACCAGTGTTTACTCAAAACCCACAGAAAGTTGATCAGCCTGTATGATTGTGAAAGAAATACAGCCCAAAACTTTTTGGAGCTATTATTTTCATTAGAAAGAAAACATCTGCCCTGCTGAACGTGCAGGATCCCAATAGATGTGACTAGGTGATGGCAGAAGTAGTGCCCCACTGCAAAGGAGCAAAGCTGAGCTACAGCCAAACGGCACATGGAATGGCTGTTTGGCTCCCTGCATTTACAGTCTGCCCTGGTAATGTGTGTGGTCTAAAAACAATAAATTTGAAGTTAAATTTTTTGATGTGGGAACATAACTGTGTGTGGGAAAATGTATTCTGTTAACATTTCTGTTCGTTTAACAGGCATTCATTTCAATGTGAGTTCTGAAATATAAAAATAGCAGAAATATGCAAGGGAAAAAAATGTTCAACATTTGTCTTAAGCTTTGCTCCCATCTGTTAGATTGAAGTATTCAATAGATACAGAACTATTACATTGACTTATATAGCACCTTTCCTCCAGAAAATATAATGTCATTTACAGAGGATTCATTCGGCCTCACTACACTCCAGAAAAATAAGTACTATTAAACTCCCTTTAACCAATGGGACATATAAGCCCACAGAAAGTTGAGTGAATTACAATGAGCTAACAGGAAATTAGGGATACAGAAAGAAACCAGATCCAGACACCTGGTTCCTAAGGTCATATTTTAAACACTGGGTACAATGTTACTGCTGATGTTTTTAAGCTGAATGTAGTGGACCTGTTTAAAGACATTTCTCAACAGTCAACAAGACCGTTCAGAAAAAAACACCTTGAGAAAGCAAAAGGCTCGCTTTTTTGCTATCCAGTCTGTAAGCAATATTAATGGTGGCAGTAAATACACCTGCTTTGGAGGTATTTTTTTATCAGGTTTACCTGATGCTTCACAGGATGTGGTACCTTATTTTTCTAAGTGAACTCCTTTTAACAGTAAACAATACTACAGTCAGTGGGATACATATATAGATTGTTTGAAAGCCTCATGTCACATGAGTTTGAACCGCAGCTCACTAGTGTCAGGGAGGAAGTAAAGAACAAGGGAGAGAATTGCCAATAAAGACACAGAAAGAAAGAATTAAATCTCAGCAGCATGGAGTATTGGAGATAGAATGAAAGCAAAGGCAAATCAGCTGGAAACTACAATACTTACTATCACTAAGTCATTAATATCATTGGTCATTAATAAATTATTTTTTAAAAAGTGCATAGCGACAATCCTTGATGATCTGCTCTAGCTGGGCTGAGTCATCAAACCACGTTTCTGGAGAACAGGTCAGATTCTTCTTTCCCTTTGTTATTTACAAGAAAGGTAAAGAAACTTACCACACCTTGCACCAACAGCTTTGTACCAGCACAGATTATCCCATACCAGGGAAGTATGTCCATCACCAGCCGCAACAACTTTGTGACAACATTGTGCAAAGTGACTAGACAGAGGGAGATGAAGGGAATCCTCTGTGTTAGATCAAAACCTGGGACAACCTCTGCTGCCAGCATTGTGAATACAAAGCCATCTGCTATGGTGGAACAACTCTGAATTACATTAGTGTACCTGAGAGCAGAATCTGTATCTAAAACATGGACTTTTACTTAGAAACCCCAAACCAGCAGTTTTTAAGCATGTATCTACTCTTAAGGAAGAAATTTAATTGAACTTTTTAGAAATCACTCTATTATTAAAGTATTTGAATGAGTCGAATCCCTGAAGACAAAAAAAAAAGACTGAAAACTGTCTCTAACCTTATCCTTTTTTCAGCATCAGCCACAGTGATGCGTCCATGGTTGTACCCAGGGACACGTTCTTAATGTTCAGCAATGAAACATCTAAATGACACTAGTAGAAAAACAAAAACTCCAAAATCAAAATGAAATGGCAATTTTCCAATTAAATCATGTCCTAGAGCTTTTAAGTAACTCTCAGCCTTCAAGAACAGAAAAAAAATAATTGTATTTATTCACTTTAACACTTGGAAGAATGGGAGGATCAGTGAACTGCAGCTTACATTAGGGACCCATTTTGTGATTACATCCTGGTCTGCCTCTGAAAGATGGTTGAATTGCTCAGGGTGAGAGGAACCATTAAGACAGCCCAGTCTGACTCCTATATAGACCCTTAGCACTTAAGCCAAAGCAGAGGTACTTGCGGGTAGCAAGGTTATTCCCCCAGCAGGCAACAGAATCCTGGCATTCCCCTCACTGCAAAAATGTGCAACCGTAGCATCAAAAATGTACTTCTTAGCCTGGTACTTGTAATTCTTGATCAGGACTTTAAAATTCTTTTCAGTAATTATGCAGGCTAAATATTTTAAGTATCTCTATTACTTTAAAGAAAGTTTCTGAGCTCTCAACTCACTTTCACAGGACACCATACTCCTGTCTTTTAATATTCTACTGGATATCTTTGTTCTGTCTCAGAAGGCATTATGGATTTCTGCACAAAATTTCCTTTACTCATGCAAACTCATACTGAAGTACAGAATAAAACAGAATGAAAATAAAAATTTAAGTAATCCCCAAATCCCAGGTCTTTAATGCCATATATCAAACACACGTATGTATGTGAGAAATGAAGGCTGATATTCAACCCTGAATAAATATGCATGAAAGAAACTTGAAACATGAAAGAAAGTTGCACATGTGTTTGCAATGCATGTTATGTGCAGACCACTGTTACGCTTGCTTCCTTCTCCTATCTCCCAACCAAGTTACCGAAAGGTGAGCTTTAGCACCGTTATATTGGAGTGGGTCTGTGGCAGCTCTCGGTTATTGACCTTGTCCTCCCTCATGCAGTCACTCAGGACAGCTTGCCTTCAGCCCTTTGCTCAGCCCCCTCTTCAAAGCAAAGGCACTTCTCAAGGACTTTGTTGAAGCAGAGCTACCTCAAAGCCGCAAGCACAAACTGGTCATTTGGCAAAGAATATTATTGTTACACAACTGACATCATCAGACTTTCTCAATTAGCACTTATGTACGTAGCATATGCTCAAGGGCTTGTTTGCAGTGCACTTGGCTGCAGTAAGTGTGACTCCCAGACGGAGAACTAGGTTTTTCTTACCCATGCTGCCCCTCATAGAATGTTTCCACATATAGGTGAAGGCACTCCATTAGAAAACAAGAAAGCGGAGCTAGAGAAAATACCCTGGTGGGGTTTCTTTTTTGTTATATACCTGCTCTTTTGGCCTATTCTACAATGCTAAAAATACCACAGATGGAGGGCGGGTGTTAAAAGCTCATTGAATACTGAAATTTTACTAATCTGTTATAACAGGAAACATCTGTGCTAAATTCACTGTTTAATGTCTGTTCGCATTTCTCATTTCAGTTGTGGAATATCACTATTTACAGGACACTACCAAGAAATTTTTTGAATTCATGGTCGCAGTCACTTCAAATCTAATACTGATTTGTTGCTGTGAATCATTTCAACAACTATGAATCCAGGAATGCCAATGTACATAGTAAATTATCCTATGGTTAATCCAAACACCAAAGGTTTGCAGTTCTAGAACTAACAGAAAAATAAGCATTTCAGTTCTTTCTAGTAGGCTATATTCATTACTAGTTATGTGAACAAAGTCAGTGATTCTTTTACCATTCTGTAATATTTTCAGGCAGTTTTTCAGACTGTTTTTTCAGAAGGTCTGGAGAAGATTTTAAATGTAAGTTTACTCTAACTGATGCTCAAAATCTTCATCCCTCAAGTAAGCCAATTTTTTACCCTATAATCTTCTTTAATCTTGTAAAAATGTGGGAAATGCCACAATACATGATCTTACAGGCATCACAGAGATGTGGTGTGATGGTTCCTATGAGTGGAGTGTTGGAATGGAAGGATACAGGCTATTTAGTAAAGACAGGCAGGGGAGATGAGGAAGGAATGTTGCCCTCTCTGTCAATGACGAGCTGGAGTGCATGGAACTCTGCCTGGGGATGGATGAGGAGCTGACTGAGAGCTTATGGGTCAGGATTAAAGGGAGGGCAGGGATGGGTGACATTATCGTGGGAGTCACACAGGCCACCCGACCAGGAAGACCGAGCAGATGAGGCCCTCTATAGACAGATATAGGAGCAGCCTCACCCTCAGAAGCCCTGGTCCCCATGGGGGACTTCAACCACCCTGATCTCTGTTGGAGGGACAACAGAGCAGGGCATAAACAGTCCAGGAGCTTCACGGAATGTGCTGATGATCAATTCCTCCTCCAAGTGATAGGCAAACCAAAGAGGAGAGGCGCTGTGCTGGACCTTGTTCTCACCAACAAGGCAGGGCTGGTGAGGAGTGTGAAGTTCAAGGGCACCGTTGGCTGCAGTGACCAGGAGTTCAAGATCTTTAGGGCAGTGAGGAGGGCACACAGCAAGCTTGCTACCCTGGACTTCAGGACAGCAGACTTTGGCCTCTTCAGGTAGAGTACCATGGGCTAAAGCCCTGGAAGGAAAAGGTGCCCAAGAAAGCTGGTTAATATTCAAGGATCACGTCCTCCAAGCTGAGGAGCGATGCATCCCAGCGAAGAGGAAGTCAGGCAAAAATGGCAAGAGGCCTGCATAGATGAACAAGGAGCTCCTGGACAAACTCAAACACAAAAAGGAAGCCTACAGAGGATGGAAGCAAGGACAGGCAGCCTGGGAGGAACACAGAGAAGTTGTCTGTGCAGGCAGAGTTAGGAAAGCTAAAGCTCTGACAGAATTAAATCTGGCCAGGGACATAAAGGGCAACATGAAAAGCTTCTATGGGTACGCTGGTGAGAAAAGGAAGACTAGGGAAAATGTGGGCCCTCTCTGGAAGGGAACAGGAGACCTGTTACTTGGGACATGGGGAAGACTGAGGTACTCAATGACTTTTTGCCTCGGTCTTTGCTGGCAAGAGCTCCAGCCACACCGCCCAAGTCACAGAAGGCAAAGGGAGGGACTGGGAGAACGAAGAACTGCCCGCTATAGGAGAAGATAAGGTTCGAGATCATCTAAGGAACCTGGCGGTGCACAAGTCCACGTGACCTGATGAGATGTGCCTGTGGGCCCTGAGGGAACTGGTAGATGAAGTGGCCAAATCACTATCCACCATATTTGAGAAGTCGTGGCAGTCCGATGAAGTTCCCACTGACTGGAAAAGGGGAAACATAACGCCCATTTTTAAAAAGGGAAATTAGGAAGACCAGGGGAAATACAGGCTGCTCAGTCTCACCTCTGAGCCTGGCAAGACCATGGAGCAGATCCTCCTGGAAACTATGCTGAGGCACATGGGAAATAAGGAGGTTATTGGTGACAGTCAACATGGCTTCACTAAGAGTAAATCATGCCTGAAAAATTTGTGATGGCCTTTGTGATGGGTTTACAGTGTTGGTGGGTGAGGGAAGAGTGTCTAATGTCATCTACCTGCACTTGTGCAGAGGCATTTGACACTGTCCTGCATGACATCCTTGTCTTTAAATTGGAGAGACATGGATCTGATGGATTAACCACTTGGTGCATAAGCAATTAGCTGGATGGTCACACTCAAAGAGTTTTAGTCAATAGCTCAACATCCAAGCAGAGCCCAATGATGAGTGGCATTCCCCAGGGGTTGATATTGGGAGCAGCACTGTTTAACAACTTTGTTGGTGACACAGACATTAGGATTGAGTGTTCCCTCAGCGTCTGCCAACACCACCAAGCTGTGTGGTGTGGTTGACAGGCTGGAGGGAAGGGATGCCACCCAGAGGGACTTTGACAGTCTGCTTCCCCCACCATGCTGTCTCATCCTACCATTCTTTACACTCAGTAATAATGGCTATTTATTGCAATATAATACTGCAATACAGAGAGCCAAAATGTGCTAGCTCCTGAGTCAGAGAAAGTAGACACTAGGGTGCGAGAAGGTGAGAAAGGAACAAAGGATGTTGCAAGGAAAGCTCCTCCCTTCTCCTATTTTTATTTATATTTTTTTAAAATTTAACGTAGACCTTCAGTATTGCCCCTAAAAGTGCCTCCTGTCTCTGGTGGCCAGAATCATTTGTTTCAGTCACAGGTGTTGGAAGTTGTGCATTCTGCAGATACTGAAGAAATTATTACTTGGAAATATGTTTCATTACTGATTAGTCTGGCTATGCTGTGAAGACTTTTATCTATCCAGATAACAGGTTTGTGTTTCTCATTGCTTTTCCTTATTGTCAAAGAGATTTTTGTTTCATTGTTCACATCTATTTGTCTGTATCTACTCTGTGTATTTTAATCCTATTCTTCTTTTAGCTTTCTTGTCTGTTTGTTCTTCCCTTTTCATAAAGACTCAATTTCAGTGACAGCAGCTCCACAGAGATCCAAGTTTTGCTCTCGTGAGCATGTTAAGTCCTAACAGTCATCATCAATCAGCACTTGAATGTCTAATGTCTTTCAAGTTCCTTTACTTTGGCATGGTTGTCTGCCTTTTGTTTTAAGTGCTTTCAAGTGTATCCTCTTCAAACATGTTGCCTACAATAAGCCCTAGTTGTCTTGTTCTTGCTGTCTTCTTTATTCATAAGAATGATCAATCAATTTCTGAAAGAAGTCTGTTTTTTATTTGTTGTTAAGAAGTCTCCCTAGTAAGTACAGTAGGTAGAAAGGGAGAGCGCGTTGTTGGTTTTACCATGTATTCATCTCTCTCAAATACGCTTCTGTTTGATGTGAGGGAGGTGAACAAGCAAGGCAGCTTCAAAAGGCATTGCACTTGTATTGTTTTTGCTTAAAACCATCAAGCTCAGGCCTTGGGCATCGGGGCTGGGGCACGGGAAGAAGGTTGCGTTGGGTCTCAGTCTTCCAATGAAGTTTGTTGCATGTGTTGAGCTGTTTCTTACACAGCCCAGTGAAGTGAAGTGTCCTCAGTGGGCATGCTGGGGTTTCCTAAAGAACACCTACTCTTTACAGTATTGACACTGCAGTGCTGATTCACGGAAGCTTTCCTATAGGTTACAGATCACAGCTCTATGAAAAATCTGCTTTAACAATGATAAATTCTATGCAGAATTTTACAGGCCATACAATAATCCCTGAGATAGGGCACTGACAACAGTGAAATTCCAAAATAAGACAGAATACAGGCAGAAAAAAAGTCTGCAGCTTACTATCTTTTCCAGTAGTGTATAACCACACAGAAATTTAGCCCAATCCATTTAAGAATAAAACTAATCATAATGAAAGTCAGGGAGTATTTCAGCCCCTTACCTATTTTAAGGCAGGAGTAATATACAGCATACAATATACATAACGCAAGAGCATGGGCAGACCAGATTTACTGGGATTTGTTCTCCCCTTTTATTTGGTTCATCTGATCTGTACTTTTCTGATTTGTTAAGCTTTCAGAGAGGTACCCCAAGTGAACATGTTGTACCCATAAGGAAGACAGACAGTCACATAAGCCAAGACATACCATTCTTCTAAGGTAGCTAAAGTAATGCGTCGTTACAAAAAGTACTAGGCTAACATCGAAGGAAACAAGCTAAAAAAATGCCTTTTTTTTTGAAGTGGAAAGTAGGAGCAGATGACCCCCTTATTGTACAATTATATTTATGCTCGGCAGTTGTATTTGGGTTCACTTCTTTGTTTATAGCTGTTTATAATACAAACTGTTAGCAGAGCATATTTTTAAAATTATTAAAAGACACACATATACAGAAATGTGTTAAACTTGCAAGAAAACTTAACATTGCAAGAATGCAATTCCTAATTCCTAGTCCCAGTTATGCATCCAAGGAAAGTCAGATAAAACTCCAGGTGATGAGTCCTGAAAGAAGACTACCTTATCAGGCACTACAGAGTATGAAACGGATCTTGCAGAAGCAGCTCATATTTCATAAGACTATGCTTATGCAAATGAGTTGTCTTCTTTCATAGCCAGAAAGTTTACTGAACAATTATTTAATTACGAATTTAATACTGAAATGTCTGATGGTTCAACAGCTATTGTTGTAAAGGAAGTTTCAGACTCGTGCAGCTGCTGTATGTTTGACATAGGCCATGAATCCACATACATAAGTCCATCTAAAAATGTCTCTTCAGAGTTATTTGATATTAAAAAATCCTAGGAAAGATGAAACAGGCAAAATAAATTCTGGATTTAAAAAACTGCACTAAAAATTCAACCACATAAAAAATTTCTTGCTCTATAACCTCAGATGTATTAGCATAACCATCACATGAATCTTTCTTCAGATGCCAGTGGGTAATTATAGGAACACAGGGTGGATCCTCAGCTGGTGAAAATCGTTATAGCTGCACAGAAGCCAATTTATGCCAGCTGAAGTTCTGGCCCATAAAATCTCTTCTAAACCTGAAAGAACATCTTGTACTACAGTATTATTGGTCTTCAGGTGATTGAAAACCATCTTGATGAACAGTGTGGTCTCAGGAAAAATACCAGGACTGTATGTCTGACAAATTTCTGCTCAGTGTTCCTTTATTTAACTTGATTAGAATGATATATTTAAGCAAAAGCTTGCATGGAACAATGCACCATTAGTCACATGCCGCTTCTCAATAGTGAAACCATCAATTTTATTATAGATGTAAATATGTGCAAGAGGTCTAACTATAATTGGAACATTAGCCAAGAAACAGATGGGGATTCTGATTAAGAGTGTACCTCCTGGGTATATGTTGTACAAGCAGCTTCTCTAGAAGAGAGAAGGTTATCAAGCCCTCTTATGGTATATGCAAACTAGATATGAACACAGCAACACAAGCTAGAAATTTATTTATGAACACTGTGTGTTTAAGAAAAGGTTCTGTTTCATGTAAAGTGGGCAAAGCATTAGCCTCCAAGCAATACAAAATACATGTTCTATGTCTTTCACAGAAGAGAAGTTTGGATTATTTATTTTTAAATTTAGTATTTAAAAAAAAAATCTAGATCACCGGAGTAGGTATGAGCGATTTCAATGCAGAAAATGAGTAATGTGTAAATGCTTGGTGTTACAGAAAAGAGATCAGATCTACGCACTTGGTAGAAGAATAATTACTTTTTTTTAATAGATCTTTTAAATGTTATGGTTAACATTTAAACCTCAACTTTAAAGAACTTGATTTCAGACATTTTTTTAAGAACCAAGTTTTTGCACATACCAGCCTATCCACTTGCCTTACCCACAACACAGGTAATCAACATACCCCAACTCTAAAGAACAAACCTTCCACTCACTCCTGAAAGTCACGTCAGGACACCCTATAGCTTGCATATTCCAAGAGTCATTTTCCTGCATCAGTCTCCCAGCTTTCTTTATAGACCCTGAGATTTGTTTCCTAATTTTCTAGTACCCGTGTTGTATTCAGCTGTTGGAAATTTGGTCATTGCCAGTGGTACAGATCTGTAGCAAAGCTGGTTTACAGTTCATATTACCCTGGCAGACCAGCAGACAACTATTAGTGTCCCAGAATTATTCAGTTTAATTCAGACAGCATTCTCTATGATTGACCAGTGAACTAATATGAAGACCCAGAGCATCCTCTTTCTTCCAGAGGATTCTCTTTTTTCCACAATGATTTTCACACAGAACATTACAGCTCCCACTCACTGCACCTCACACAGATTCAAATGTGGCTGAAAAAAGCCATTTCATTACGTGATGCAACATGCAGCAAGTAACTCTGAGTAGCTACTGCACAGTCCCTTCTGACAAATACCTGTCTCCATATTTTCTATTCTCATAATGTACCAAAGACTCTTTCTTGTTATATTTTTTATATAAGGAACTAATTCCTAAGACAGTTTAGGTTGTATATTCATAGAATATTATATATGCTACACAAACATAACAATTAACTAAGCTGAGATAGAACAGCTCAAGCAAATAGGTAACTTCACCAAGTGACCCAATAAACATGTTGAAGATGGCAAAGGTTATGACTTCAATATTTAGACTCACAGGAAAATAATTTATCAGGAGTCTTCTACCTCTAATGTTCATTACGTTACAGGAGACCCATTTTTTTCTTTATGAGTAGATAATAAAGGTATCAGAATTACTCATGTAAATCAAATGGAGAAGAGACCTAGGGAAAAAAAAAACAAACGACCCACACTCTGAAAACACATTGTGTGACAATGCTATAGAGGCCATAGGGAGCAGAACACAATCACATCTGCTGTCTGTGGACTAATGTGCCATAGCATGCAATTTTGTGCTACATAAACTCAACTTGAATATGCACTGTGGAATCTCTCATTCAACTGCTGTACAATTATTCCCACAACACTGCTTAGCTCTTCCACAATTATTGCTGATATTCAGTCTGCACTGAAAAGACAAATTAATACTAGCAATGACTGACACAGGATTGTCCAATGAAGTGATGCAGACAGCAGGGAGGAAGGCAGGTTCTTCCTCCTCTTGCAACTCCTTTTCCCAGTTTTCCTCTTATCACTTTAAGCAATTCTTCATAAGACACTCACAATGCCGTTCTGGTTTTCTACATGGGTTCTCTAGTGAGAAGTAAATCGAAAGACTGATCCCTATAGTCTTTATTTCCAGGCAGTCTCCTCACAAAGATCAAACAGCCTGTTCTATACCTGACAGATCTACCACCCTGTTCCAGAACAATTCCTGTCTGCAGAAAATAAAGCTTATAGTCTCTCTCCCCTAAATGCTCTCTGCTTTCTTGATTACTGGGGCTAGTATCACCATTCAACCTGTCAGTCAGTTCTGTAATCTTCACATCATCTTCCACTTACGGTTTTCTAAGTTCACTGCAAGGCTGTGCTAAATCACAACAATAATTTCCACTAATATTAACTTTGCTAAAATACAGCATTTCCCGCCCACCATCACAGCCTAAATTCTTTTCCAAGTTCTATCTCCTGTCTCAATTACTGCAAATCCTTTTCTTGCTCACATCCATTGAAAATACTGCTGTAGAGAGTACTTATCAGCCAGCCATTTTGATCACATCACCTCATTTTCTGTTATTCCCTCTTTATCAATATACTTTCACACACACTGGTCAATTGGTCTTGGCAAATCTTTAGATGTTGGTGTGCCAAGATCATAGCCAACTGTGGTGACTGGTATGACCTTAGAGATCGCTTGTAGAGTTTTCTAGCTGCCTGCTGTATCCTAGACTCAAAGCTCTTTGGAGTGAGCAGGGAAAGGAAGTGATCTGTATTTTTCTCCTTTATTCCTGCAACATACAGCACCATGAGCCGCTCTCCACAAAGCATGCTCCTGTATGCCAAAACCATGCATCAAACGTGACAGCAGTTTCCCTGCTAAGAACACTTTATCTTTTAGTCTAACATACCACTTCTTCTATGGCATACGGGTCCTATGATACTGTCTTCTAAAAGAGAGAAAAATATTTCAGCTGGGACACTTTAAAATAGTTCTTAATTATAAAAAACAATAGAACAATGACAAATTCCTCAGGCTGGGATGGTATGGCTATCATTTCACACACTCTAGATATAGTAATTATAACAAGAGGCTTCATAAAGAAATCTAGGGATCACTGAATACTCAAAGCACACTTTTTCAAGTTTACAAGCTCTATTTGAGTTGTTTAGTCTGACACAGATAATTCTAGAATTCTTAAAATATTGTCTTTATTTGCTATTACTAACAGCAACACTATCAGCCTCTCTTGAGCATGAGGGCTTCTTAATAATTCAGAACCTGGCAGAAAGTTTAACGTTCCAGAACTATTTCTAAGGAAAATTCTTCAATGCTGTTAAAGCATACAAGTGAGTTTAGTCTAGACCTATCTGGCTAATTATATACTAGCTCAGCTATACAGGTAGCGATGGAGGTTGACATTAACCCAAGCTGGCAATCCAATGATTAGTGGAAATGCAGATTGATTTGCAGCCCATGCTAAGGCCTGTGCTGCCATGGCTACATCGTTATTGGCATTTAGTTCCTTTAAAATGAGCTACACTATGGCTCAAGAACATTGACTGATGTAGGAAAACTGTGATGCTCCAGACTGATGATGACAAGACCCAGAGGACAGGATTTTGTCCTGTCCATGTGTGAGATCCCACTTAGTGGTAATACTTGCTGCATCTCTAAGAGTACCTTTTGCCCTGTCACCCTTTGCAGTACACACCTATTCCTTGTGGCATTTGCATCCACTGCTGCAATTAAAATTCTGCCTTGATTTCCAATATAAAACATACCCCATTAGCAGTAACTTTTTCTCTGAAATTAATCCTACATTTAATCCATATGCTTCCCTATTATTGTTTTACTGAAAGTGGAGAGAGATGTTAATTATGCTTCATTAGTAAATTTCTTATGTGATAAAAAGCATTCACTTAATTTGAAAGGAAACATTTTGTGATTATCCAAAACCAGGTACCAATTTTATCACTGTAATAAGGTAAGTGTTTATTATAGATAGAATTTTGATGTTTCCCTTATTGAGATTTGTTTATGTTAATGAAATATTTAGATTAACCTTCAGCTCTTACAATTGTTTTGCAATGTGTTCAGACTGAGCTGTTGACCAACAAAATTCAAGCTGGCTACCCATGGCCTTTAGCCTGAATCAGAGCACAAATGTCCTGAAGTCCACTGTGTTCAGAACCAAGCACTGTTGAGAAAGATAGGAGGACCAGATCCAAATTATTTCTGCCACAAATGGCGTAACATAAAAAAGAAGAGGTCTGAAAGAGGCAGATTCCATTTTCACTTCCATAAAAGGAAAGGCTGGAGCAATCAGTGGAGAGGAGAATTCAAGGTTAATGATTAACAGGTAAATAATTACTTGCAAAGCACTGATAATTCTCTCCTTTTCCCATCTCTTGGCAGAATTTAGCAGTGCATCCCCCAACTCTCATTCAGAGAAAGAAGAAATGAAAAGTCTGCAACTTCTCTCATTTTTGTTGCTTTCTTGTATCATCACCCCAGCAAATACATATGGAGGAAAGAAAAAAGGTAAGATCCTATCAAACATAAAGAATGATCATGAACTGTTTTTGAAATGTTTATGCTATAAAAATTCAGTAGTATTGACTGTCTGGTCACCAACATGTTGGGGTTTGGGGTTTTTTTGAGTGTTATGTTCCCTTAAATATGGCATTTAAAACTGTCTGTGTTTACTGGAAAGTGTAGTAGTTTGCAATTATAACAAACATTTTTCAGGGGAAATCTATACATTCTGAGACTACAGACTTAAGATAATCTGACCTTTAACAAAACTTCTGCTGAAGCTAATTTAAAAATGCATTAGTTTGAAAATACACACTGAACTGATATCAGCTATAATATTCTTGGGCTTGGTTCTATAAAATAGATTCAGTCTCCTACTATGAATGAAAATTTCTAGCTATCTGACAGTGTTTAAGCTTTCATTTTCTGAGTTGCATAATGTAGGCTGCCTTTCACCTCAAGTGTGATGAATATCTTTGAGTGAGAGAGATACATCTGCAGTATGTTTTGTAGAGAAGTACTGTGGAGGATTTTTATCATTTACATGGTTGTACAAGCATTTTCTATGCATTTGTGACACTGCACATTATGTCGCTATCTATGCGACTCGAGTATGACAGTGCATCTCAAATGCATTTAATGAAACCTCTCTAATGTGATTGACAAAGAGGATTCCATGGTTTTCTTCCTTGTTTGCGTCATACATAGCAAGCATTAGTTTTCCTTCTTTATCTAACTGCATTTCTAATACTTTGAGTCTGGAGGGGATAAATGTAGCTTTCTTCTTAGTTGGAAATAAAGCAAGATATGCACATTCACAGAAGTATGGCCTCTTTCAGTAGCGTGTTTTGCATTTATGTTAATTTGTATTAACAGTTTTAGAAACCATTTGCTATAAAAATATATGTAATAGGCACAGTGATTTCAATCTACAGGAGGTGGAACCAGATTTCTTTGATTCTACACATGAAACTTCCCCTTGGGTTTCATTTTGAATGATGTAAAAGTCCTTGAATTAAAATGCAATGAGAACTGTAAGTTTCAATTAATGCCATAACTTGGCTTGGCTTAGCAGGCAGCAAGGCCTGCACATCCTTAACAGTCGCTGAACCTTAGCAAGCTATGTAGAAACCTTGATCAAATTCTGTATTTTGGAGAGAATAAAAAGATGAGAACACTAACTTTAGTTTGAGGCTTCTCTCGCATCATCTTTGCCCAGATGTATTCAGGCTCCACTTCGTGCTTAAAGCTTAGTTCACCTTAGATAGAAATGCAAGGCAGAGAGAGCAAATCACTGCACTCCCATTCTTTTACAGCCACAGGTCTCGCCTCGGGCCAGCTCAGCGTTCCCCTGCCCCCCATCTGTGGCACCATTTATAGCAAGGTCATTCACTTCACTCTCTCCATCCCCCTTTCCCCTCATGACCTAGTATTCCCATGTCAATGGACTTCACTTGTTTGCTTATTGTTTCTGCAGCTTGAAACCTTGCTTGTGGGCCAGAAAAGGCGGATCACATGTCATACTAGTGTTCTTAGTGTGCTGAAGTAAGAGATTGGTTTGAGAAACAGAGCAGGTTCATTTCTAAAAATGCAAAAAAAAAAATCTACTGTGTTTTCTTCTAGAGGCTACCCACAGCCTAACTAGAGCTGCTACAGAGAGTAGTTAGCAAGGTTAAAGGCACTGATATTCCATTATGTTGAACTCGGACCCTCATCTCCTGCCAGATTTAAACCAGTACAACTCTAATTCCAACTGTTCATTTAGGTTAATGTACACTTCAGCACCTTTCACTCCCTTGTTTTTCCCCAGCCCAACCTCCGATGCACCAGCTTTGTCCAGAAGATAATGTAACTTACGCTTGTGAAACTTTGCCTTATTTCTGTTACCATTTGATTCAACAGTGTAGCTCAGATAGCTCTGCCTTTGCACAAAATCGGCTCCAGCATGTTACCCATACCCACTAACCTCAAGGAGTCTTTTTCTTCATTTTACTTCTCAGAGAGGCAAATCCATTTGCCATAACGGCATATGCAAACGGCAAATAAAGCTTTAATCCTCACTAAGGGAGGGCTGTGAAGATTTTAGCCCTACATGAGAAGCCTTTTTAATGCTGTCAAGTGGAAATAGCTTTCAGTGAACATGGTATATATTTTGCCTGAATATCCTTCTATGTTGGAGCTTGCTTGTTCTTGCTTTAGCAGGAACTGCAACAGTGAACAGTATAAGGAGCTACAAAGCCTTCTCAAAGTTGAGTGTCTGGCAGATAATTTTAGCAGAAGCAGTTGCCTGGAAGGGAATCATCCTATAAAAGAACAATCACTGTGTAAAAGCCCTTCTTCTTTGTTTGTACCCAGCAAATAAACAACTCCATGCTTCAATTTTCTCTGTATCATTCTATCCACCTACACAATACAAGAAATTACATTGTAAAAGAAGAATTTATAGGAATTAGACTGCAGCAGGTAAATCGCTGTAGATAGATGTATGCAAATCTTTTTGATCAAGTTATGTACATACTATACATACATACACACATACATATTATAAGTTCTTATTTTATACTAATTATGTAGAGTAGGATGGACTGCATAACCAAGTAAACACAACATTGCATTTAAAACACACACTGAGGTTATTCTTAAAAAGCCACAGAGTGTTTCTCAAATGCCATGGTTTTCTTGTATATTTATATGGCAGGAAGTAAGTTTGGCATTTTTTGGCAAAAGTTCATTATCTAAAAGCAGCATCCCGGAAAAAGACCAGAAATAAGCACCTAAAACAACATCCCTGAAGTTTAGCCAAGATGATTCTTTCTAAAAGCATGCAAAAAATATTTCAACATAAGCTCTTATTTATTTTGATTCTTCTCCTGAAAACATAAAACTAGGTGGGAATATATTCCATTATTCCACTTCATGGTGTAGAGCAGAATTATACCGTTGTTGACATGAAAAATCATGTTGAGCTAGCACTTTTTACTTGACGGTCTCACAGCTGGCAGTTCAGCTGGACTACTTTTTCTCCCAAAAGAGAAGGTAACATCTTAGTTGTCGTCCAATTCTGTTATGTTTTAAGTATTACAGGGCTAACACCTTAAGATTATAACATAGACCATGGGAATGAATTATACAGAAATTTGAATAGCTGTTATGTTTACTTTATTCCCCAATAGTATTAAAGAGATGTAAAAGATGTGTTTGGTATATCAAATCCTCTAAAGCCTAGATAAAATTCCTCAATAAAATGCAATGTACGTGGAGTATACTGTATCAGATCTGAAAAACTACAAAAATAATTTCTACTTAAAGCTGAAGAACTATTAGAAATGCAAGAAAAATATTAGATTCAAAAGCCATTAACTGTAGAGATAAAGAACTAGTCTGCTAAGATGATGAAATGATTACCTTTGACATTGAAGGTGAATATCACTTTTACTTTCTAACATTTCTTTAAAGTCAACAACAAATATTAAAAATGTAGAGAAGACCTTCCTTTTAATTCCTTGAAGCATATTCAGTGTAATAGTAATCTGTGCCTTAATCTTCCATTAATTCTGTGTGATTTGGGTTTATACTAAATGACAGAAGAAAACAGACCAAAGCTGGCAAAATCACAGGATACTAGTAACCCAGTCATACTTCTAGTTTGAGAGAAAATTATAATTTTCCAGCAGAGACACAAAGCTAAGATAGCAAACTCAATTCCTTTCATGGGACAGAATGGCACAGTAATCTGTTCCTCCTATCGAAACTCCTTGCTAAACTGTCCAACTAGAAGTTCAAACTCAGCTTGAACACGCTCAACCTTCCACTGTCTTCAGGTAGACAAATTAAGTATCTCATAAGTTTTGCGCTACTTACACACCATGGTTTGATGGGTGGCTGAATTTCAGATGAGCAGTTCCATGAGCAGCAGAACTAAGTTTTGTTCCCAGTCAATTAGATCCTACGTATCCTAAACTCCTCATATCCTAAACTCCAGCTGTGCTTCCATTACGTTCCTGCTCCAAGGTTCTCAGTTCCTTTCCCCATCTCTACAGCATTTCTATACTCCTGAATTACGCCATGATTTATTGCCCCCCATGGTGTCCCAGCACACTAGCTTCCTCATGTACCTTACATAAACGTCACTAGGACCCTCCTCAGTCTGAGATCCGCTCCATGGTCTCTCTCCTCAGCCCTACACTACTGTCACCTCCTCATGCCTGTCACCTAGCATTTTCTGCCTTGCTCTGTGTACATGTGACTGGATCAGGGGTATGCTTGTGTCTTGACTAGCTAGTGCAGACAGGCTCACAGACCAGATAGTAACCGGCCCAGGGCTGCTCACTGCACCAAGTGGGAAGTTACTACTCTCCTGTGTTTGGTATCAGTGCTCAAACAAGACCAAATTCCAGGGAGAAAATGGTTTGAGCTAATTGCATCCTCAATGCCTGCATGAGTTGAACTCAGGCACAAGCCGGTCCTCTCCGAGTTTCCCTGTCTGATGAACAGCTGGTTGTAATGACAGCCACAGTGCAAGCTAACAGCTAAGCTCTATGGATAAGCAACACACTAGAATTAAATATTTACTTGAAACCTATCTTAATGCAACAGCAAATGCATTGCTACAAGGGTCTCTCTTCTCTATCCAGCTGTTGATTTTCAGAAAACATGTAGGAATTTAGTATTTGATACCTCTTTCTCTATATAAAGTTGGATTTAAATTGGCTCAAAAATATACTATTTTTCTCTCCCCTTTCTTCATATGCACAAATATATCATGATTAAAGCCAATGGAAACAAGACTAAAAAACATTAATATTTCTAATTTACTTCAATGGAGTTTATGCATCACCCCTGACCTTGAAATTCAGGTCACTTCTAGTTAGATCGTTTAAACACGGATTCAGGAGCTAAATTTTATGACATACCAAAATATTGGTCCAAGAAATCCTGGAAGCTGGGAGTTCTGATGTGAGGGTACTAACCAGTTACAACTAATGATCTCTGTTATGCTACTATTAGGAAAAGTTCTACAAATGTATTTGCTGCCATTTTCTGAGTGGCTGCATTTCAGAAATATCGTATATATACACACCATTTGCAATTTTCTCAGATGTTTTAGAATTCTACCAACATTTCTACCATCTAAAACAGTTATTCTTCATTTCAGCACCTTAAAAAAATCTACAAATACAATTTCAGACATAAATTTTCACCAGAGTCCAAAATATAACTGTAGTCTATTTGAAGACCCTTTGCTTTCTCCCGTGAAAAGAGACAATAATGGGAACTCGATTGACAAAGGAACTATCCTATGAAACAAGTTTCAGTATTCCTACTAACGCAAGTGACTGAACATCTTAATGAGGAGCTTAAATTCACCAGAGGATTGTAATTCACTTGACTTCAGCATTACATTCTTCTGACTACTATTGGTTCGATAGTGGTTGAACTCATATGACACTTGAGAAACTTGAACATAGAGAACATTTCTTGATAACGTGGCAGAGTGCAGTCTAATTGCTTAACTCATTTTCTTCCTTTTTCTCTCAAGGTTATAGGTTTTTTTTAATATATATTTAGTTTTAATGGAAAGTAACTACCAATAAAAACATTCATTATTAAAGAGAACATTTTTCTTTTCTGCTTATTTTGTGGTTCACTCTAGGTTTATGTTGCACACTTCATTTTGGAAAACAGTTACACCTAATCCATGTGGAGCTTCAGGGTTAGTAAGAGGGTTGCATCAACAGCAGTGCAATATTGATGATGTAGCTCATAACACCATATGGTCCCCTAGGGTGGCCTTAGCACAGTGACCTTTTTTTCCTATATGGTAGTTAGAGTTAAAAGACTGATTGCTGAAGCTAAGCTGGACTCTTTATACAGTGGAATAGCTTGGCAGCAGGTGGATGGGCCAGCAGCCACTTCCAAGCAGCATGATTAAGATTTCCTGGCAACATAACCAGTAACTGGCAAAAGGGACAGAAGGGGCCATCTATCTGCACATGCCAAGACTGGGTGATAAAGTTCACTGCTTTGGCAAAAGGCCAAATGTGAATTACAATTCTTGAAAAAATAATAAATTTAATGTCTATGTTCCAAGTAAAAAAATTATCGCTCTCACATTTTGTACCCTTTCTTCTAGAACAATACACTAATTTTTAAATTATATTACTATGACATTTTTCTCGCTTGTTCCTTTTAATTTAAAAAAAAATTGTTACAATTGCTAATACCCTTAGGAAGCATTGAAGGCACAGGATTGCAGATCCTTACGCATACCCATTATAATTAGCCAACGGAAGTTTTTGCTGGTGCTGAAATGCTTCTAATACAACATGGTTGTTTCATGGTTGTGGAAAAAGGAGTTTGCTTAAAAATACTCAGACATTCTTCTGCCCTCTGCAATTTGCTTGCCCAGTCCAGTGAAATCCATATGAATCTTTTTACCAGCATTACTGCTTGTATTTGGGCTCCTACTTGGCCTCCAGACTTCATGGTGTTGCACCAAGTGCAACAAATAGCTGTCAGGTAAATCAGAGAAAGAAAATGACAAAAAAAAAATTATCTAGAAATATTGAATATGAGTGGAGAAGGTATTTAAACACATACCGTTCTCTGAAATAAAACCAGCATGTCCCACCTGAAAGATCAATTTTTTTAGAGAAACCCTCAAAATTTCTGCTATTTTTAAATATTTGATCCAAATACCACTTTCTAATTTTGCGTACTGGTTTACTCCCTAAGTGAAACTGGTGGAGACTACTTAGAGAGGAATACTGAACCACAGGGGAGATGATGACAGAGCAAATCCAAGGACAAAAAGTAAACCATACACGTTTGATCTTGCTTTGCCCCTGGAGTTAACAAACTCCCACAGAATTCTGCTACATTAGCATGTTATCCCACATCTTAATGCTAACTTTGTCAACAAATATATTGAAACACTGCTGAAATTAAATTTTTCATTTTAAAATCTTGTGGCTCTACTTTATGCATCTCAGACTGAAAACAATCTGGAGTACCTGACTGAGGGATTCCAGTCAGTCTTTCAAGCACCACTCTTTTCCCTTTCAGCAACAGTGTCATAAGGGATGCTGGAAGACACCAGTTAGGGTTTAACTGCATGTTTGCCAATCTGCACTTCCAAAAGCTACTCAAATTAGGGATTCTGTCGAATTGGGGTGGGAAGGCTGTGTGTGTGTGTTCTTTAGTTATACTAATAAAAAAACATATACTGAAAAACTATCAAAATGTATTTTGATTTATTTACCAGGCAATTCATTGTTTAATTAATTTATTGTCCAAGCAATGGTCATGACTTCAGACTAAAACCTGTCCAGAACACACCTGATTAGAATTTCATGAGTTGTAATAAAAATAGTAGTAACTAAATTTTATAGGCTTTCAGACAAAAAACACATTAAGAAATTATACTTACTATTTAAGAGGGTAGTATTTTTATTAGTTATATTTCCATTTGATTATTTTCTGTGTTGTGGTGAAGTAGAATTGCTAGTTTTCGTATTTATGTCACTTATACTTTTAACTTAAGATGACAGAGCCAATGCCTTCAAGGTTTCCTCTTCAGGCACTGGCAATGGGAAGGGAAAGGAAATGGGAGAAACTGATCTTTTTTTTTAAGGGGGAATTGTTTGGTCAATTTTTATTCACTCTAAACAAAGCATTTTCAATGGTGTTATTTAGGCAACGTTTTCACCCCAGAGTTTACAACCTTCCAAGGTTTTTAAAAGTTTCATCACTTTTAAGAATGATGGATGCTATGTAAAATTGTTATCATTATTTTCAGAAAGTCAGAAATGCAGTAGCTTTCATGTAATTGATTACTGTTACCGAAGCAGTGCATTGCTTTCAGTGCCTGAACCATCAGGAAGAAATAACAATATGAATTAGCAATGTTTTTAGGGCACATGGAAAAGGTTTGACCTCCAATTTACTGTGCCAGATGTATCATTTGTAAACTACACATCTTTCTTACTGAATTATGCCATGCAAGAATCCCAAAAGCCTTCTACAGGTATTGAATCAAGCCATTAGTAGCTACTTAAATTCTTTTTTAATACCTAACCCTAGACTCCAGTCCCTATTAATGCTGCAGTATCACTCTTCTGCAACTCGGAGTTAGCAGTTTTCAGACCTTTCAAACATCTGTACAATTTCGTAATTGATCTTGACTAAAATAGCTTATGTCTATGATAACATATAGATTACCACCTCCACAACAGTACTGAACTAAACTACAAGGAAACTTGACAGCCCTAATTGCATTTCATGAGTTTATGCAAATGAGAGTAAGCTGGATGTAGCATGACCTAGAGCAGAGGTTCACCATCTTTCACAAGACTTTCACAGAATAAATCTGTGCAGGATTCCCCAAATTTGCTGTTCAGGTTAAGGACCAACTGCAACGAGGAGAAAAAGGGAGTTTTCTCTGACACTTGAAAGCAACCTCAAAACAGTTTTTCAAGAAGCAGTAGAGAGTTTAATGGACAGGATGTGTTCCTCTCTCCAAAGTACAGAGCAAACAGAGGCAGCTGACTAGATTACAGTTAATTCTCTGGTCTGTTCTCCTGTTAGTACAAAAATGAGCAAGGCAGGTTGTAAAGTTAGAGTCTAGACTTGGAAGAAAAAAGGGAACTTAGAACATTGGTATAAAAAACTCATCTACCAGCATAAAGCATTAGTGACTAGACCTCTGCAGTGCTAGAAACTACACAGAAGGCCAGCTGGCACATCATCGAAAAATCTACTGTGCTCTATATCCATCATGCTTAACTTCTGCTTACCTGGGAATAGAAATTAAAGCTTGTTCTTTTAATTGGGAACAGTTTTTTGTAAGAAACATAATAGATAATTGCTTTCTTAGTAGATAACATCAAAGAGTCATGAAGCCTGAGATACTAAAATGAGGTGTTTATATCAGAAATCTTTGTCTATAAAGCTTGCTCAATAAGGCTCTATAAAGGCTCCTAAAAAAAAGAAAAGTCAGTCTGCAGTGATTAAATTGCTGTTATGTGTTTCATTGACTACTACAATTGCAATTCTGTCACCTTTACTCATACTGGGTAGTAACTACTTCGTTATCCCCAAGCTCACTTGGATACTACCGTACTCTGCCATAAAAAAAGTGAGAGCATCTGGGCACTGCCTTCACCGAAAAGACAGTATTCCCACTGGTTCCAGTACCTAAATGTGCTTTCTGGTATACACCAAGGTCAGTACAGAAAAAAGAAAAACTGAAAGCATTCTTCTGGCCAATAAATAACATTTCAAAAATACACAGAATGCATGCTAGAGGAGGTTGCACAGTAACATTCAGGTGGGGTTTAGATGTCTCCAGGGAAGGAGACTCCACAGCCCCTCTGGCAGCCTGTGCCGGGGCTCTGCCACCCTCCAGGGAAGGAAGTTCTTCCTCACACCCAGCTGGAGCTGCCTGTGTCCCAGTTTGTGCCCGCTGCCCCCTGCCCTGTCGCTGGGCACCACAGCCAAGAGCCTGGCCCCGTCCCCCTGACACCCCAGTCAGGTGTTTGTGTGCGTGGAGAAGATCCCTCTCAGCCTTCTCCTCGCCAGGCCGGGCAGCCCCGGCTCTCCCAGCCTTTTGTCATCAGGGAGACGCTTCAGTCCCCTCATCATCTCTGTAGCCCCTCACTGGACCCTCTCCCATAGTTCCTTGTCTGGAACCGGGGAGCCCAGCCCTGGGCACGGCTCCAGCTGCGGCCTCACCAGGGCAGAGCAGAGGGGAGGGTCACCTCCCCCCACCTGCCGGCCACGCTCCTCCTCGTACACCCCAGGGCACCGCTGGCCCCTTGGCCACCGGGGCACACTGCTGGCTCGTGGGCACCCTGCTGTCCCCCAGCAGCCCAGTCCCTTCCCCGCAGAGCTGCCCCCCAGCAGGGCAGCCCCAGCCTGTGCTGCTGCATGGGGCCGTCCCTCCCTGGGCAGGACCCTACGCTGGCCTTGGTGGCACTTCCCCGTGTCCCTCTGCGCCAGCTCTCCAGCCTGCCCAGGTCTCGCTGAAGGGCAGCGCAGCCTCTGGGGGGGCAGCCGCTCCTCCCCGTTTGGTGTCACCAGCAAAGGTGCTGAGGGCGCGCTCTGCCCCTCCACCCAGGTCACTGGTGAAGGAGTTGAACAAGGCCGGGCCCAGCACTGACCCCTGGGGACACCGCTGGCCACAGGCCTCCAGCGCGACCCTGCGCCGCTGGTCACAGCCCCCCGAGCTCTGCCGTTCAGCCAGTTCTCAGCCCACCTCACTGCCCGCTCCTCTAACCCGCGCTGCCGAGCTTACCTGTGAGCGTGTTGTGGGAGACAGTGCCAAAAGCCCTGCTGAGGTCAACGTAGACAACAGCCACCGCTCTCCCCTCATCAACCCAGCTAGCCATTCCATCAAAGGAGGCTATCAGGCTGGTCAGGCATGAGCTCCCCTTGGTGAATCTGTGTTGACTACCCCTGATAACCTCCTTTTCCTCCGCATGCTTTGAGGTGACCTCCGGGATGAGCTGTTCCAGGGATGGAGGTGAGGCCGACTGGCCTGTAGTTTCCCAGGTCCTCCTTCTTGCCCTTTTTGAAGACTGGAGTGACACTGGCTTTCCCCCCTGTCCTCGGGCACCTCTGCCATTCTCCATGACCTTTCAAAGATGATGGAGAGTGGCTTGGCAATAATACCTGCCAGCTCCCTCAGCGCTCAGGGGTGCAACCTATTGGGGCCCATGGATTTGTGGGTGTCAAGTTTAAGTGATCTCCAACATGATCCTCCTTGACCAAGGGAGAATCTGTCTTTCTCCAGACTTCTCCTCTTGCCTCCAGGAACCATAACTTTTTTAAGAAACTTCAGCCAAGGAATGTGCATCTTAGCAACCTCTGGCTTGGTAGTGTCAGTGTTTCTAAGGAATGTAATGGAGATTATTAACTGATCCAAACTTACAGTCTTTGATCCAGCTCCCAAAATAGACAGTTGTGCTGCTTACTATTTTAATCTCCCTAAGTCATAGCTCAGATTAAGTGGCAATAGAAAGGGCTGCTGACTACCCTGTATCCTTTTATCTGGAATTTTAGTTGCAGAAATGAACACAATTACTGCAGGGGTTTAGAGAATAAAAATAAACCCAGGAGTGTGACATTATCTCATCCAAAAGGAATCTTTGCACATTCCTTCTCCCAAACCCATCTCTGAATTTTAGCAAATTCATAGGATTTGTGCTTTGGATTTGTTTGGTTTCTTTCTTTTATGATTCTGTGCCCTCTTCTTTCTAGCCCTGTTTAGGAAGATTGTGTACATCCATAAAAAATCTTCACCTTTACAGAACACTAAGTGCTAGTCAATGAATTCCATTGAAGATACCTACATGGTCTTAAGATGTATCGAGCCATTCATTTAAATTAAACGTTACTCTCCTCCAAATACCATCAAATAGCCGGTAATTATGAGCATACCAGAAATATTTAAGCTATTAGTTACTTTCCATCTATGAAGTATCAATGTTACTTCTTAAGCTGGCTTAACAAAAAAACCAAAACAAAACCAACAAACAAATACCATTTCTGGCTTTGGATATTTTGAATATGATAATCCTGATGTGCAGAAAGGAACTGAATTCTCAGACATCCAAGAGCTGCACTGCATCCATTCAAGGATCAGGTACTCTGAGCTCAGAAGGACTTCTTACACTGTATGCTTCCGATCAGCATTTAGCACTGAAACCCCAGCACATCATTGCTTCTGATCTCCTCTTTACACATTCTGGACCAAATCCAGAGTTATCTGAACAAATGAGTCTTAGGTTTTTAACAAATAATATTTTTTTACAGTTACTCAGTAACCTACTTTAAGTAACAATTCAACTACTGAGTACCTGTGTCTTTGTTTTTCAGAGTAAACACAGCCATACAACTTAACTGTTGCACCACAGACCTCCGTGGATTCCTAAAATTTCCAGACGGAAGATTGTGTGTTTCAGATACTCCTTTATTTCATGAAAATATTCTTTGATTTTAGCCTAAGTAAAATTAATGATGATTGAAATTATTCTAAGTATAATCAACTTTTATTAAAGCTGGTAGTAGATTTTCCCATGGATTTTCTGTGAGCTGACATTGCCTAGAAATTGCTACTTTGATTCCAATTGTACACTCTTGGATGGTGTGGGTAGTTGGAAAACGCAGTAAACCAGTATTTATCTTCTTGCTGTGCAGCAAGTTAGTCCCTCAGTCCATAACTGTGTTCCTGAGGCAAGCTTCATTGACCAGAATAAGGTGATCAAATGTGAATATTCTTTGCTTTTTGATTTTTAGAATGCCCTTTAACAGTAAAACCAAAGTAAGACTAAGGACATGAGTTATGCCAAATTAAGAATCTAACAGAAAATCAAATACTTACATTAATAAGGGGTGACATTCCACATCTGTCTGGCTCTGGGGGAAAAACCAAGGCCTCAAATACTTGATTTTTGTGTTTTATACTTAACTAGTGTCCAGTGATGGCTTGTTTTGAAGTCTAAAGGAAAGGGTGTAGGTCATTACACAGTGACATTAACAACTTAAGCAGCCCTTGCCTCGGGCCACTGTTGCAGGTACTTCATAAGCTCCTCCATCATGCCAGTACAGCTGCTTGCAGTAAAACAGCTTGGAAACTGATCCAGTTGAAAAATAATCCTATTTTTTCCTGGTGATCCTACTTTTTAGTTGGATCAGCTCCCTGAGCTTGCTTACTGTGCAATAAAGCAGCCAGCTGTACTGAGACAATGATGGAGACTACAGGAGGTCAGGAATGACTGGGTGGCAGCAAGATGGGGAAGAAGTCTGCTTACTGTTGCTCTGAAGTGTTGCTGGCAGCACTGAAGCCAAATGCCTACTTAGGAAGTAAACACCCTAAACATTGAGTCCTTTTCTTAATTTTTTTATTTAAAAATTTTATCCTCAATTAAAAAAACCCAACAATATGCAGTCTACCTTATTGGTTTTCCCCATAACCTAATTTAAGAAAAATAGCATTTGAAAAAACCTAAAACATTATACACTTTACAAAGGAATAAGCAGTAGTAATAGCACTATTTGAGCTGACAAAACAGTGGAAGACACTTTTCACATTCAGCCCAGGCATAATAATTTATTGATTTTTCTAAAAATTCCTCTCAGATCCTAAAGACTACAGTGGCCAGATTCTGATGTCATTTACATCATTAAAGCTTTGAGGTTATACCAGCAGTTTCTGTGAAGCATTCTCCATTGATTCTTTTGTCGGAGAAAAAAGAATTTAACCTTTGCCCTTCTGTGTATGATTATAGTGATTTTATTTATAATCCCTGGGCCTACTAGAATTCTAGATACACACCACACTACCACGCCCCAATTTAATTGATTGATTTCCAAAAATCACTTTAGAAAAAGAAAGAGAAGTCATAAACCCCCTTATTTTATCATTCCAATGACAGCTCATAAAAGATTGCAATTCTTTTTTTCCAGCTAATGTTAATATTTGCATTGGAAAAGTCTAGGGTAATCTCCTTGAAAATACAATTGTTTTCTGCACCATCAGCAACCTATTAGCCAGACAAAACAAAACTCTCATACCTTGGAGCCTTTTGGGTACTTGCTCAAATTAAAGCTTTCATTTCCCCCAGACCCTCTGTACATATTTCAGCAAACTAACCATGTAAGAAGTACCGAAATTAGAGAGAAAAGGTTTAATTATGAATAATCCAATTCCTGTTTCAATCGCTTTCCTATTATTATTTCTGGTTTTAACAAGGCTACTTAGCTTACAAGAGAAATCCCTCTAATAATGGAATTCTAGTGTAGTATTTTTGAGATCTCTGCCTTTTTTACTCAAGATTCCCCATCACCACCCACTCCTCTTTCATTCATACACAAACACGCACTTAGTTAATTGTGTGTGATCACTAAACAAAGAAAAAGGAAGGCATGAGTCCCTAATCAGACACGACAGAAACAAAATCTCTACCCTTCAAGGACAGGGTAATTTCTGTCAGGCATTTTAAAGCCAAGGCAGGTCATTGAAGTTATTATTAGCTTTAATTAGCACTCCCACAAGCTGTTGAATTCTTTACCTGCAGCCAAAGGGCACTCAATATGGTGCAGAATTTGCTAACATCTTTGAAAGAATCACAGAAATATCTCCTCTTTAGAAACACAGGTCTATTGCACAGGAATATGCTTTTGGTAAAATTGTGTCTGATCCATGTACCAAATGATATATAGAAGCAGAGATATGATGAAACTGTTCCAAAACAAAGAAATTCTACAAACATCTAAACAGAATCTTAAAGAGAAAATGAAGACATCTGGCCTTACTTATTATAGTGGTGCTATATTTTAAAGTTTCTAGCAGGTTACAGATAATGCATACCCCAACTCACTTATAATGCTGGTTTTTTTAAGTTAGTGTTTTATGTAGGGATTTGAAGACAAGTCTGTCTGAAAACTGATTTTTTCCCCTTGTGAGCACTGCCCCCCCCCCCCCCCCCCCCCCCGTGAGCAGAATTAGAGACCTGAACTGAATCACAGAGCTCCAAATAAAATACCGATCCTAATTGTGAAATTGGCTAAGAACTGATGAAAGCCCTGTAAGCCACCACTTTTGTTAGGCACATTTCTAACAAAGTGCCATAACAAGGAAGCCTGGCAATAGCTCTCTTTAGTAAAAAACTATAGAGCAGTAGGATTTATTTGAAAGAGGGGAGAAAGAAAATGTGTTAAAATCAGCTATTTTGGGTCTAGAAGATAATCTACAGTGTGACCTTTAGTCTAGAGATAAATTTTCTACAAAAAGCAAGCAAAATTGTAACAGGGTTCGTAAGGTAATGTATTATAAAAACTAAAACTAGTAAAATATTTATTGTAGAACCTAATACATAGGAGCCTGGCTCCTTTAGGACAAAAACAAGCTGCTATTCCCTATGACAAGAAGTTGGAAACAATGGAAAGCCTTAAAAGACACAGGCAAGACATGTCTCCAACTACTATTCCTTGCAAAAGTGAAAAGCAGAAAGAGAGAAACACAAAATAAACACTGCTATGTTTACAAAAATTCAAGGCCGTGCCAGTGCAGCTTGACAGGCAGCAGCTCTTCCATTAGCTGGACGTGCAACCCACCAGCTGAAAGCTAACAACGGCCAGCATCCAGACATGGGGTTGCCTGTGTGACTCAGCTACATTCAAGTTTGTGTCTGTCACCAACAGGCTGCAACTTTGCTACAAGCTCCATTTAGCAATGCATTCTCTTACTGTAGGCATTTTCATACAACCAAATGTCAAATGACAGAGCTGGGAGCAAGGACCCTAGAATATACATCAGTCCCTTCCGTGTGACGCTACACATCCTGCTGTGCGGTTGCAGTGGTCAGTCAGCTCCTTTTGACTTTATCCTTAAAAGTACCACTCAAAATTTTAAAAAACAACTCCGCAACTCCGAATCATCAGTAATCTTACTGGTCACAATTTTAGCATGATCAGTATTACCTCTACTTTAACTTAGACACCAATAAAACCCAAGCTTCTAGGTACTATTAGACAGTATTCAGTGCCAGGAATGGAATCTGTATCTTTAGCCTGCTAGTCCCATTCTTGAAGCTATTTTCTTTTTTTACACTGCAGACAGAAATGTATTCCTCTAAAATTAATATACAATAGCATCAAAATTCTGGCCTTCATTCCCACAGTAATAGTACCATTAGGAGATGAATCAAGATCATTGCTTTTTTATTTTTAATATGTACTTTTTGAAAAGGAAGTGCCACAAATAGAGATGTGACACCAGCTGCCAATGAAGTGTCTGTCATCTTACATAACTTGCAACAATGCACATTTGTAGTGTTTTCATTACCTGACACCAGGGCACAGCAACAAGGTGTATTTCTAGAAATGCAAAAATTCACATGATCTATTTTCTTTAGTATCATGCCACCAGCTGATGGGTGAAATAATTGCCTGAAAGTGCATTGAGTTGTGTCATTCTGTTAAACTAATTAGGATGATGGGAATTCTGGAACTAATTCCCTAGACATCTAACTAAAATCCAGCCTTTTAAACACTATGATAGCAATTAATGTCAAATGTATCAGGAACATTTTCCTTCATGGGTGAAATAAGACAAATCTCTTTACAGGAACAAGCACTGCTGACCTGTAAAAAACTCTCAGAGAGGAACAGAACAAAATTTTCTAACCAATTGTGATGATTCTAGCCAGTTGGCTCATTAACAAGTCCATAAGGTTACAAAGTTAAGTAAAGGTTGACAAGCACTGATAGTATATAGGACCCTGGGATGCCTTGGATGTGCATTTAGATGTTCTGTTTACCAAATAAATAGGAGCTGGAAAGATTCAAAGAATGAGGATGGTGGTTATTTTAGGAGACTCTATATAAGCCTTCAAACTTGTGTTTCAAAAAAAAAATTTAGCAAAATTAGATAACTGAAAAAAAAATACATACAAAATCTCTATTTTTGTAAATGTGATATGAGACATCATGACTCTGGTATCTCAAGACCAGAAGGCATGCGTACTACCCTGTTCACTGAACGACTTCTAAATGAAAATAACCAAATGTATAATGCATATTTATAAGCAAACAAAACTCGGCTAAGTGAGTATGAGCATTGATAAGTGTTTCACTCACAATTTCACTTATTAAGGATTATTCACATTATCTCTAAATCACTTTCATTAAGAGTGCCATATGTTGCTGTTATATCTCTGAACTTTTTCCATTCTTTTTAGCATATCTAAATTCAAATGTTTCAGGCATTAAATATACTTTACAACAACAGCTGTTAGCACAAAGGAGGAATCTGACCCTATAAGAAAGTGCTTTGGCATACTCTGATATTTGTCTGACATTTCCAGTCAGCCAGTACATCTCTTGGTGAACCTGGAGCGTCAGCACAGTAGAGGCAGCAAGAGAATCCAGGGAATTATTAAGTACATAGGGAACAAACTACTACAGAATTTCAGACTTTGCTTTTCACACTAAATCTATAATGTCCAGCTATCTAACCATCATGTCTTCTTTATCATCTATGAAGAAATGAGGAAACCAATGCTAAGATAGCTATGTTTTAAAATTATGCTTTAAAATGTCCCACTTACATATAGGCCACCACACAAAGATATCACACTGATCATTATCCACTCATCATGGAGAAAGATGGTAAGCAGGATTCTAAAGGGCAAGAATGGTTTGCCATTTCCACTATCACTAAACCCAAATGCTCCAAATCCTTAACTTTTTAAAACAAAAATGATGGTTCTCTCTATTAATTTTCAATTTACCTATTAGAAGTCATACAAACATAAAATGCTTGATAAAATAGGACAATCAACAACCTTAACAAGGTATTTTTCTACAGTTAGGAGAAGACGGTTCCAAGAGCAGCAGATGAAATACTACATAGAAGCCTAAAAGCACTATTCTTACCCAGGTTCCCTTGATCTGTTTAAACCCAATGATTACTGGCAGTTTACTCCATTCCATAAGAATCACACAATCCAAACTTAGGTGACTTGCTCATTTCTATCAAGTTTGCTCCTGGAAAAGAAATAATCCAGCTAGAGGAAGGAGACAAAAATAGACTTGTTCAACAGGTTTAAATATACTTTTTGTAAAAATATAGGCATTTTTCATAGTCTCCAGTCCCTACCAGTAAGTCAGAAAGCAGAAAGGCAATTCCTGTACACACCAGTACATGAAGATCAAGCTCCTGGAACCAGGCTACACTCTTTATATCCTAACCAAGCTCTTAAATAATAGAAATTATGCAAATCTCTGAAAAGTTTCTTGCATTATGAAGCACTTAGGTAAAATATGCATGTTCTTAAATAGAACTTCAATAAAAATACTTCTTCTTTATTACAGCAAAGGCTGGCTGTCAGTGCTGCTTGCAATATGGTAGCAAAATGTGAATGAAAGCAATAGAAAGTGGAATGCCAACACAGAAATTTGAAAGCAATCAGTGTGATGTATGTCCTTTTTTGGTTTTACTTTGTTTTATTCTTTGCTGGATTTAAAAAATAAATTTTATAAAATGTATCACTTGAGACTGAAAGCAAGTACCTCAAATACAATAAACATGAAGTCCCCAACATCCAATTAATAAAAAGACATGTTGTCTTTCTGCTTTGATTTTAGTTTTAGGTACACAGGCAAATGCAGTGTTGTGACAGATAATGAAAACAGAACAAGGATTTTCATATTTAATCCATGGTCTCACTCAGCTTCCATGAGAGTATGAGTTTATGTATTAAAAGGATATGGTGAGTGAGAAAGACAGTAGAAGCTCATTTTATTTAATCTATTATTTCTTCTTTTAATAGTATTTTTTATTTGCTCTAACTCCTTTTTCTTCTACGCTAGCAACTATTCATCTTGTTAGTCTCATAGAATTACAGATCATTTAGGTTGCAAAAGAACTTTAAGATGATCAAGTCCAACTATTAACCCAGGACTGCCAAGTCCATCACTAAACCATGTCCCTGAGCACCAGAACTATGCATTTTTTAAACACCTCCAGGGTTGGTGATTCTACCACCAGCTTGGGCACCCTCTTGCAATGTTTGACCACCCTTTCAGTGAATACATTTTTCCTAATATCCAATCTAAACCTCTCTTGGCACAATGTAGATTGTCTACTGTAAGAAGTACTATTGTGCAATAAGAGCAGAACTGCAGTAAATCATTTAACACTTCTCTGAAGCATCAGGAGATTTCTGTTTTGGTTACCAACATTTTGCAAGACTAAATAAAATAACAAGGCACAACAAACAGGTACTATCACACAGCATACAAAATTTTCTGTTGAAGCTGGATTCTGTTTAACTAAAAGACTATTATTTTATAGATTGTTAGAGAATAAGGCTTATGTTGCTAATTATGAGGAATTAGTAAATAATGGGTCTCAGAGTAGAAATTGAAATGGTACAAATAAAACTCAGATAAGAATTCTATTTCCAGATATAGTAATTCAAAAGCAACTTTGAAAGGTTTCTCTACTAAGATAACGATTAACAACTAGGCTGAGCAGGACTTCAATATTTTAAACCATGCTATGTTAAATCTATGTAATTTTGTTCCTTTTTTAAACATTATTTACAATGTCTAAACAAATTTTGTACTCTGGTGGTGGATGAAACTTAAAACAAGTGGCAAGAAATTAGTTACAACACTTCACAATTTTTTAACACTGCGAGATTTTGTTAGAAATTATTGTTATCAGAAAAGTGTGGGTTTTTTCTAGTAGCAACATGTACATTTTCTCTTGCCTTTTTTCTTTCCTTTGATGGTATGTCTAGAAAAATATTTATACAGAATCATGTCCACACTCCTTGAAAGTAGATTTTTGTTTGAGGAAATCTCCCATTACCTTAAAAACACAGCTGTCTCAAAACTGAATGGTCTTACACTGAATCCATCTCTTTGCCAGCTATTCCTCGTTCCCACAACGTCCCTTCCCCCAGGCACGGCCCCCTTTGCAGCTTGCATTGCAAAACCTTCCTGGCCTGAATCACACACCCAGCCAACTGATTCCTGTGACCCAGCTCCACTGAAGTATGCACTTCTCTTTCTATGGAGACTACATTTGACGCTTCTAATTAAAGAAAAAAAAAAAAAGCTGCACATTAATGTTGAGTGAATGAGACCGCTTGATTCCTGCTAGCAGCCAGCTCTATGCCTGCTTTCTATCACACATCTCTTCTCATGTCATTCCCTTTCATTGTGGCGCTCTGGAGAACACCTGGTACCATAGAAAGAATGAGACAAAGTCTCCACAGTCAGGATTTAGGCTTATTTAAAATAACTTTGAAATGCGGCCATATCCCAAATTCATCTTTGCTTTATTTTATAATGAGCTCAATTCATCCTAAAACTATACGAGCTCCATCTTAAACAGACTGAATATCTTGCTAACATTTTATTTTTAGATGATTCCTTTGCCTGACAATTTTGCAGACTACTCAACCAGTCTCCTGACAAATTCAAATTAAAAACATGATAATTAAATACAGAGAAGTATTTCATCCTGTTATAATCTTCAGCTGTCTGAAACATCAGAAGCTGTTATAAAGGAGCTGATTTGTCTCCATAGCAAAAAGAAGAAAGATACCTAGATGCTTGTCTGCATTGATTAATCTGTTGCAACACAGCTTTTGTAGGAAGGCCCAACCATCTAAGCAAATTTTAGGCATTGTCCATAAGATTTTGTGTTTGAAGAGATGTTTATTCTCTCATTTCAGCCCTACCAGCAGCTCAGATTCCAGTTCTCTTGCTTCTTTGGCCAAGGCACTATTTTCTCCAAAACACAGCAGAGATGATTGGGCTTAGACCTAACAGTCCCTGTGATGCATGTCCAGTTGTCCCATGTACTAATATGTTTTACTCACAATTTGTAGAACTTACAATTAGATTAAACGACAAACTGAAAAATATAGAGTCCTCCAAACAAACTCCTCATTTTGCTGAGCAATAGTTTTATCAGAGATCCCATAAGTAACTTGAAGCTTGTCTGTCTCCAGACTTCAAAGCTCTGTATTTCTTTCTCCATAAAATACTCTGCCTTCCTTTTCAGTAAATACATTCAGTCTGCACAGTTCTACTGAAAGAACTTTGTATTCGAGTTGGCAAACAGGTCAGCTATAGCGTCCTCTCTGAATACTGCTTTTATCTGACAGGTCTACGAGTCAGCAACATCTTCCTTAAAGGCTCACTTCCACTATCACATGCATAACCACTACAGCATTTTGTTCAGATGAGTGATGTTCAGTAAATATGCCCTAGGCATATCTAGTCCAAAATTAACACAGCAGCAACAAGATTTAAACTCACAAAGGATCGTACGTGTATCTGACTTTTAATTTATGAAAGATAACTATCTGGAAGCAAAGTGGCACAGGGCAAAGCACAGCACTAGTTAAGTCAAAAGCCTTGTAGGCATGGGAAGAAGGGACGCGGCCCAGGACTGCTGCTGCAATGGATGCAAATGCTGTGTTTTCACACCTACACCACATATATCACATATGTAACTGTGTCGGATTGTCCAGGCACGTTCCCTGCATGCTGGCCAAACTCTTTACTTGCTGATACATTCACATTTTGCAGAGCCAAGGACAAGATGAGGAAAACCAACTCAACTGTCATCTGCTGCATGGGAGGTTTAGGACACTTCAGTGCCAGCAAACAGCTTTCTACCCTAGGCTGAAATGCTATAGTAAACTTGCTTATATGTTTTACTGCCAAACTACATACAACAGAATATAACAGCTATTTGACTGAAGGAATAAATTAATTGGATTAGTAGAAGCTCTTTGGGGCTGTGAGTGCTGCTGTCCCACACCCAGCCTTAGGCAGCCTCTGCCCTTTGGGATGATTTTGTGCTGCAGACACACTCTGTGACACAGTTCCTGTCCAAAGGAATATATGGTGAAAACAGAACTGACTATAGCAAGATGATGACTTCTACAGTTTTTATGTTTTATTAATAAGCTATTGGAGAAAGAGAATGGGGAATCTGTGAAGGTTGTTTCATTGTTTTCCCCATTTCATATTCACTTCAGACCCAACACAGACTGGCCTGGGAACTCTTCTTCATTACGGCAGATAGTAATGTCCCTTTAAAGGACTATGAACCAACCACGGGCTGCTCTGTTTCCACCTGGACTTCAGGACAGCAGAAATACAGATAGGCTGTCAGACCTCAGCTGAGAACTTCTGCCCTCATACAAAGCTAGCTTCTTTCACCTTTGTGTCAGTGACAAAGGAGATGAATGTGGACTAGAATTCATTTTCTAATGGCATGTTTACAGTCCTTCTATTCTCCAGTCCTCATATAACAAGGAAGAATATTTTAATTCTATCTAGAAATTGGAGGAAAGTATTTAAATGATATTTTTTCTCTTCCATAAATAATTCAAGCATACATTTCAGACAAATAACATTTCATTATCTGAAATGTGCCAGTAAAAGCTGAGCTGGGAGAGCTATATTAGGGACATAGGAATTATTCTGCATACCTGAAGGAAACAGATGCAGCAGTTGCTGCATTTCCACCAGGTACCATCCTGCAGATTACACAAAATAATCTAACAGATAAACAGCAATTAAAATTAAATTGGAAGGTTAAGAATTCTGGACAAAGTTGTCATTTTCCACTTGATTTTAGTTGGAACAGCAAATGTACTGAAGCACCATGAGAAACATTGCCCTGCCCTTGTGATCTCTCTTGTGATTCCTGGGAAGCTTCCAGTGTATTCTGAAGCTCACAGTCTGATATACCAGGAAATACACACAAAATATGTTGATGTGAAAATATCAGATCAGTTCAGTCTGGCAGACTAGGAAAGTTCAGCTGGCAAGGGTGGGTGAGCACCTCTCAGGATGGTTTTATAAAATGAACCATTATGACAGAGGTTGTATAACCAATTGCAAAGCTCTTATGTTAACCAGTTATTTTAATTGTCCTGAAAAGGTCTGTCCAGCTAGGGTGGCAGCTACAAAACGCATGTGGGGCAGAGCCTCTCCCCATAAATAAGCCTATACTTGTGTAAGAGTAATAGCATTAGGTTTGTTAATAAAAAACAAAATAAATCCATACCTACAGTCCAAAAAAGCCCTTGTCCAGGACTAAGTAAATTGCAAAGCTGCTAATAAAAGAAGCAATAAAGCTGAAAGATTGTGAAGGAAGTATGCTTAGGACAAAATGAACATTCATTTTAAACAATAATTCTCTCTACATTTCAACAAATGTGCCCCAAAAGGTGGCTACAACACAGAGCACTATCTCAGGACTGCACTGCACCGCAGAACAGTCACCTACTGAAAAGCTACAGTAACTGCTGCATGAAGTTAGAATTCAGAATATTTAGAATCTAAACACTGTAATTACATAGCAGTATAATTATAGTTAATTACCTGAAAGATTAGGAAAGAGCTTGTGCAAAATAAAGGAAACTCTTCCTTCAGTTAATGGAAGGTTTTGCTAATAAATTTTTCAGATCCAGGTAGAAGAAAATGTATTTCTCTTAAAAAATAACATGCCTTTTATAAGAATCTGTAGTGGAAAATTATGGCAGTTATTAAACTTACTGTAGAGAGGTAATAGATGGCTCTAATTCAAAAGAACTGAGTAGAGAGTGACTTCTGCTGCTTCCAATATCAGTTGCTTAGTCTAGGCAGCCTCCCATAAATCTTAACAAAATCCATGACACTGCTGCAAAACAAAATGAAAAAGAAAAAGGACAAATAGCTTCACTTTCATTTCTAGCAACTGACCCAGCCCCCATGGAAAAAGTGTGATATATCTCCAGCTGATAGCTACAGGAGCCTGAGAAGCAAGCAATATCTACCAGCACTCAACACAGTTGCATACGGACTATCTATTATCAGATAGACATTTCAAAGCAAAAAACAAAAACCCCAAAAAAACCACCACAAAACAAAAAAACCTTGCCAAGCAGCCAAGCCTGAAATGTCAATTTAATTGTTACATGCAATTGCAACAGTATACCATCTGCAATATCAGACACAGTTCAAAAATAATCGGATTAACAGACAATACCTGTAAAGTATAGAACAGAGGTAGTTGCCCATTGCTGTGAATGACAGCAGCCAACGTGTTCTCCATATTCAATTTGATTACAAATTCTTATATTGTCTGTGTTGTCCAGATTGCACTAGGAACACTCAAAATACACAAGACAACAATCATAGCACTGAACTAAAACTGGGGGCAGGAGGAGTGTATGTGTGGTGTGTTTGGATTTTTTTTTCTTTAAAGTTTTCTTTGGCTTTCTTTTCTTCAATTAGCTCAGTATAAGTTGAGCATTTGTTTTTTCCCCCCTATAATTAATTTGTCTTAAACCACCTTCTGTCACTTTCCACTGCCTTGTCACACTCAAAATTGTTGATGGAAGTGATTATTTTTTTCTTTATTTCTTTCTTTAGGTTAAGCTAAAGTCACTTACATCACTAAGACTTTACAGAAATGGCTTGTTTAGTACATCCCAACATTTTGGAGCAGAAATACAGTCAGCATATATTCATACACAGGAAAATAATGTAACTTTGCAAATCCCATTAAGAAATACTTGTATAAAATTCATAGAAAATTCATATTTCTAAAACCAGATGAAAATAATAGAACCTACTGTACAATGACTGCATTCATTTCATCATTTCTTGTAAAATTTACATTTCTTAATTATGTCAAGGCAAATCAATTCATAGCTTTTTATTAACCTGAACTTCTTGGTTGGAAGTAACAGCTCTCATTACCAAATGTCATCAACAGTGAGAGTTACTATCTAGGTGTCTATCTAGATAATTATATGTCCCTACTGTTTAAGGCAGGCTCACTTTCCTTGTTCTTTTCACATACTTATTCTATCAAAATAATTAAGAGTACACACAACACTCAGCTTCTGCCAGTTCACTACGGCTGTAGCTGTCAGAATACTCTATTACCAAAAAGTTGGGAGGGTGGTGGTGGTGGTGTTTCTTTGGGTTTGGGGTTTTTTTTAATGTTTAATTTCCAAAACCAGAGTCATGACATGCCACTGAATAATTCTTCCTTGTAAACACCTTCACTGAGAACTTTTGTAAGAATGTGTTTAATTAAAACTGAGCAGGCAAGTTGGAAAAAAGAGAATACAGCAGTAACCTTCAAAACCTAGATCTCAAATTTGCTGTGAACCAGGGCCAACTCACCTGCTCGTTTAATACAAAATGACTCATCAACCAAGACTTCCCCCTAGAATCCTCCAAATCTATTGCTCAATAGTTTCAGTCTTGTAAGAACTATTTCTGTGATGAAATAGGTTCAAATATATATTTTTATTTCTCCTAAACTCTGTACATAGAACAATAAGTTTTTCAAGGGTCTGGTCATGCAGCACAAAAACTATTGCTAGCAAAAAAATCCCTTTTTTTTTTAAATAGCATTTTACCAGTCTCGAATAACAGTTTTTCTATTAATTCTAGAACTTGTTAAATCAAGCCCATTACATCAGCTTTTAAAGAAAACAAAAGAGCACCTATAACTCCATGGCTAAAAAACATTCTGTTTCCATTTCTTCTCTCATTAGTGAATATAAAGAAAATGGTTATTACAACTGAGATTTATGATGTGTACTGTAGACAACAAAAAAACCCCAGCAGCAGAGAGAAGAGTCCGATGTGCTGAGCTAGGGAATGTGGACGCCTAGACCTTTACTTCTCTGTTACTACATCATTAATTCCCACACTGTCCCAGATATCAGTATGAATGCACTTGATATCTATTCCTCTCCTCATGGCAATACAAAAATCACTAGAACAGTGAATGACTGTAATTTTCCATTAATATGAAAATAAATGTTTCTGTTATCATTATTCCCTGTCAGTAAAGGGCAGAATACAGTCTTTGCAGATCTCCTTAGCTAAAAATTATGCATCCAAGTGTCCATGCTGATTTCATTAAATTTATGAGCCTTTGATAAACCCAAGACAACAGTCACACTCTTGGAATAGACGGGGTTCTTCCTGAAGATTTTTTTCTGTGTTTTTCAATGGAGGTCTCCAAGGAAAACCTGAGAACTGCATGGTGAATAGGTAGGTGCCCCCTTGTCACAGTGCTGTGGGATTCATTCAGCAGTATTCACTGGTCTACCACCAGCTGTGAGGAAATTTGGGTCGCATTAATAGGCTGGTGATGCTCAGCTTATTTTCTATATTTTCCCAGATCAGAAATGTCATTCTTCAGCCAAGATGCACACACGAATGAGAACAAACTTGGCTGAAGCTGACTCTGCAGTGGACAAAGGCAGTGCTGGCAGCTGGCACTGAAACATTCACATTATTCCAGCCTAAAAAACAGTCTCCGCTCTGAGATCACTTCTAATCACACAAAATTTTGACCAAGCTAGCAGAAGTGATGCTGTTGGGGAGGTTTGTTTGTTATTTTTTTTTTGTTTGTTTTGGTTTTTGTGTGTGTGTTTTTGTGTTTTTTTCTGGTTTTTTTTTTTTTTTTTTTTTTTTTTTTTGACTGCCAATACGTGGAGACATTCAGGGAGACTGGAGAATCCCCAGCTCCAGAACTTGCTCCAATGACCAGATGAACATCTTATGTGCAGTGGTATGCACAGCATCTTTTTAGGTAAAACACGTCACTGTGCTATGTTTGGTTGCTTTGGTATATGACAGGGAAGATTCAAATTGCATATTTGGGCATGTGGATTTGCTCAGTCCATATAAAACAGCACAATACAATAAGAGGCTATAATATTTCCTAAAGTAAATATTAAACACAGTGTGGTTTTTTTCTAAATGAGGAAACTGATAGGAATGCTTACTGGATGTTATCATAGCTCTGAAGACATGGTCCAGAAGGAAAAGGAAATTATGCATTGAATTGGAGAAAGGAGACACTGAAACCAACTGCAGTATATATTATATCATCACCTTCTGTGACTTAGCCACATAAACTGCAATATATTATAACTTTCTTTATGTAAAACTTTAGCTCTGACGATTCTAGGCTGAACTCTAATGTAGTGCTAAATAATGAAGTGAATAAATTCACCTACTTGGTGTTCCTGCCTGCCATGACATGCAGAGGCAAATAATTCTGTTTATCTGTGTAACCTTTTGACTATGCTATGAGGTTGGTCCCTAGAGATGAACCAAATGATGGTTTACAGAGACAAAAGAGGGTTCATTATAGAGCTTTCTGTAGTTAAATAAAAGGGAACAATCTGACATTATTTCTGGCTGCTGAAATTTGACAAACTAATATTACTGTTTGCTGAAAAGATGACAATTGCATGCACAGGTTCTGTCTATTTATAGCTAATTTCTCTATCTTTACACTACAGTGAAAAGATTATAATATCCACACAGTAGGACTGAGTGAGCACCACACACAAGCCAAAAGACCTGACCTCCATTTTGAAATCCTAAGGAATCAAGAAAAATTCAGATAGGCAGTCTTCAGGAATCATTGTGTACGCGTATGTCAGGCTGTGAACAAACATCCTTTTCCTAGTCACGGGTAACTGCTAGTAGCACTGCCCCAGCTTTCCTTGTTTTCTGAAAGCTACCACTTTTATCCAGCTTACGCAGCAGATCACGTAAGCATGCCAAGATTTGTTTCAAGCAATATAAATCAGGCTAGTTTAAATGGTAAAAATTGGTTATCTGAGGTAGCCTAACTGATCTTCCTTGCAGCAAACAGGCAATGATCCCACATTAGAGCACTGGCAACAATTGGTGGTAATCTCTGGCTGGTGGGAGGTGACAAAGCTGGAGGTGGTAACCTCTTTGCTGGTACTTCACTGCTGTAATACGCTCCTTTGTAGTGAGTGTTAAAGTGCTGGTTTTCTGCAGCATAGTTACGCACTCTGAAGCACGTTCAGGTTCTTACATATAAAGGAAACTCTGCATCCAAATAGCTTTGTGTCTATTGTTACGGAAGTTAAAAAAGAGAAAGAAAAAAATATGGTTTTCAACTGCAAAGTGAATTTATGTATAGCAAAAAAAAGAAGGTTTCTGGAAGGACTTTTAACTACTGTTTTATACAAGATCTCCTTCCATTTGGGGCCTTTAATTCTTTACACATGAATAGCAGTACCACCTTCTTTGCCCTACGAAATGTGACAGATTCTAGATAAAACATGCCAAGCAAAGTCAGAACTATGAGTTATACTGTTACATGCACCACCTATGCACAATATGGGAAAACAGCTTTTGACAAACCAAAGTAGTTAAAAGGACAATGCAGTATTTAATTCCTAGGCAGAAATCCAATTCTGCGCAGAAAGGTAATCTCCATATTTGCACACTCAGCTTTCCTTCTCCCCAGACACTGTTGTCTCCTCACATTCACTGAGAACTGGATTCACAAGACTGATCTGCAAGCAGCACCCAGCTGTTGCCATACCCAGCCGACTGCCCCTGCCCACAGCATTACAGGATCAAGCCCATGGTCCATCCTCCACCTTGCAGCTGCGTGCCTTAATGCAGCTACCTGGGCAAGAGTGCCAAAAGGATGGCCACTAGGATTTTACTCGCACAACTGTTCTCATAAATGGTTACAGGATAATTATGATTATGCATCTTCTGATACCTTTACTTGTCACATCTATACTTTGCACAGACGGGCTGGAAAAATCATTCTGACATTGTTCTAGTGCTTTTTGTAGGCTTGCCATGTTCAGCAATGACAGCTGTTCACCAAGCAGCAAAAATGGCTATCTGGCCGTTCAGCTGAGCCACTGATCTCTCTTCTGGGCTTGTGAATGTAAGAGATGGCAATTTCTGGATTGATAACAAACTGTTCCTTTCCCCCATATTGCATTCATGAGACTTCTTGGCTCTGCTGTGTCCCCTCTCGAGCATTAAAGAGGAATGTGCTTCCAGCTGTCCTCTGAGAGCCTCATTAGGTTTCCTCAGCCACTTCCATGAAGTTTCACATTGTTGCCCAAATCCAGTTGGTCTGTAACTATTTGGAGAATTCTTAATTTCTGAGCCTAAATACTTTGTGCTAGTCAAATGAACACAGAGATTATAAAATCATGTTTCCAGGCACTTTCAAAGATACTTTTTCTTATGCTAATAGAAAAATAATGGTAGATTTGAGCAGGCTAAGTCTATATTTTTCACAGAATAATCTTGAGCAAATTAAATATAAAAGCAGTGATTGTAGAAAGATTTGGGTGACAAACTTTTTCCTTAAGTCTTTAGATGTATCCTGTTCTCTACTTTGATTTTCACATTTGGAGTTTTTGCTTGCCTGATCAGTTCTGTGACGTCCTTTCTTTATTACTCCTTATGCTGACTTATCCGATTTCTGCAAGAGTCTTTTAGCTTGCTAAGCAAGCAAACCCAGTAGAAAGAAAAGTGAATTTTCACGTTGGCTGAGTGACCTGATTCAGATAAGTGCAAAAGCCATGTGTACACTGCTCAGGAATGGGGGAGCTGGACATCTGAGTTCCCCGTTACTACCTCCATAGATGTACAACCTCTAAGTCCAGGCCTGGGCCTTGACTTGGGAGAAGGAGGTTCCACCTTCACCAATACTGTATACATCTCAGTAAAATCTTGATGAGTCTTACTTCCCTACAAAGTATGACAGTGCATATCCTGGCACCAAGCCGGCATCACAACAATCTACAACAGGCAGCACACCACCCTGGCCCAGCAAACCCCAGGCAGAGATCCTCACCAGCTGAAAAACATTAGTGCCAACAACACCACCCAGTAGCTCCAGGAGCAATGATTTCTAACTCTGAATGCCTCCATTCAGTGACATATGCCTCCTCCCATTGTTTTTTGGTACATCCAGTCTTGCGCCTTTTTTAAAATTAGCTCAAATGTGCCACCTAAACACGTAAGATTATCTTAAGGCCATATAAAAGTGATTTACAGGGACACACACCTAAATACCCCAGAAGTGAGGCTTAAGGATGTGAAAAAGACATGAGCCAAGCTCATGAAAAATTCTGCTAAATCAATATGGTTCTCAGGGGAATAAAACCCTGTTCCCCTAATGTTCTTGGATAGTTGGTAGCATTTGTCACAATGGGGCTCCTATCCTGAATAAGCCTCTGAGTACGACTAGAATGCAAATAACAACTCTCAGAGTTATTACATTCAGGGAAATTACTCTGCTGAACTAATGTGTACATTATGTGTATTATTTATATGAATCCAAAAAGACTTGTTAAACGAATATTCTAAAACACAAGTAGAATGTAGATAGGCTCAATGTAATAATTTTCACTTAGAAAGAACAATACAGCATAAACACATCTGTTTGTTTTACATCGTTCACAGTATTTTAAATTAAAATAATATCTTTCCTTTCCATATTCCTTTCTTCCTACACCACCATGAAACAGTTGTACAAGGCTATCGGTGATTTCATCAGTGATACTGCTCCTGGCTTTTTACCAGTTAGCTAACATGTTCTACTGGTTGATGGGTAGGTTACTATTTCTGTATAAGAAAAACAAATTGATGGAATCACTCAGAAGCACTGAAGACTACCAAATTTGGACATTATTAATATGAGAAAGAAAGCTTGTGTCTAAAGTCTCAAAAACAATTGCTTTTTCTTCAAAGCCAAAAATCTTCTATAAGCCTACGTCGTTTGCCAGCAAATTTATTCCTTGCCACCATATCAATTAAACTGGCTAAGTAGCTATTGACACTACCAGAACTTTACGTTCACGTTAACCGAGCTGTTCCCAAAGGTGACTATTTTGTCACACTGAAGTGGCAGAAGGCAATGCAGAGGCTACAGAGAGGTTAACCTTGACTTTGAAGAAGCTACTGTGCACGTCTGTGACAGACAAGGAAATGAAATTACTTCACTGATTAATTAATACCTTACCCACAAAGCACACCCAGCTGCTTAGTTCCCAAGAAGTATTATTAATTAATTATGTACAAAGTATCCAGATTCAGAGATGGTCAGCATACAGTGCTTTTAGTGATGGCATCTCATAAGATGTCCTTTCTCAAGGCTCTGTGTGCTAACTCTATCCAGATGCTCATTTACCGACATTTGAAAACTACTATCACTTGTCTACCTGTCTTCTTTCTTCTAAGCTACAACCGGACTACTTGGAAACTTGGCAAAACAGCCTACTTATTAGGGAGCCAAATTCGACATGACCAAATTCAACCATTAGCATAGAAGGGACAAGCCTGCTATGAACTTCTCCTGAGAATCTTGCAGGAAAGCATCCATGCACTGAGGTCCAGTAACTGTCATCTCTTCACCAAAGCAGTTGTAATTCAGTAATACTGTATATACACATCTTGTGCAGTTCAAACACTTTCTGGGCATGAGAAAACCTAGGAAGTCTAAAATCTGACAACAGTATAGAAGTCAGAAGCTCAGAAGCTCTGACACTGATCAGCAAAAAAAGCTGTTAAGTGGACTAATGTTTCTGGTGCACCAATGTTTCTGGTGCACCAAGCACTACAACAGCAGAGGAAACTCGAAGTGAAAGTCCACAAACTGGTCAGCACCCATGAAGGGTACTAAGTACTCCCAGCTCCCAGTGATTTCAAAAGGAAATCTGCAGTCCTTTTGTTAGCCTTGCTGTTGCGTGATCAACTCTGAACAACTTCCTTTTAACCAACTGGCAATTGAACTCTTGATTCTTTGTTTGTGCTTTCCAGGCTGTCAGATTTAATATACCCATTGCTTAATGATCCCATCCTTACCTTTAAGTTTACGGAGGATTTTTCTGTTCTAATCCCAGCATATATCACAATCAAAATCCCTACATTTCTACTCTTGGGGGATAAGACCCCAATTAGCAAAATGGACACTCCTTTTGGAATGATTTCACACTTCCAACTTGTAAACCCCACAAATTTGTAGTCAACTTTAATATTGTCCACGTCTGTTGAATTTTCTCTACTAAAGCAGATCCAGTTTGCTTTGCAAAGCAGACTTGGCTTCAGCACACTTTCACTGTGCTGCCCTGTTGGATTCTGTTGAACAGCTCCTGGTGACAGAACACAAGGCTGTTTCATTAACCATCCACCAACAAATCTAATAACATGAAGAATTTCAACACTTCGTTCACGGTTCAGTTAATTTAGCATAAACTTCTCCCCAACGAGGTATCACAAAGATCAACAAAACTCCAGAGAACGATTTACTGTTCTCATACATTCATGTATGTATTCATACATTTGTGAAGCTAGAAGGCATCTAGAGAGATTATGCAAGAGCAGCTGATGAATTAAGATAGTTTGCACTTCCAACATAGAAAATGGTTACAAAATAAAACCCCAACCTGAGTAGAAAAACAATGTCATGGGGAAAAAAAATAATCTCAAGGTATAGTTTTTATCATCAGGAACATGTTGTTCACAGAAAGGCTTTGACTGACGGGGAGACTGAAACTCTCTGTTCACAGACCAAAACCATCATGGCCAACATAAGCATCCCTGAGTTATTCTAGCCCTGCAGAACCCTTTGTCTGTCTGTCCCTGGGTTTCAGTTTGTTCTACTGACAACTCCCACTTAGTGCAAATTCACTTTTTGGATCTGGAATTCCAAACTTTCAAATAATGCTTGTAGTTAATGCATTTATTCATTTCCCCAATTGTTTCACAATAGGTTTTAGCAATCTATAATTAAGACATATTAACTGAAAAAAACGTGTGTGCTTTCAGGTGTCTTAGAAAACAAATACATAACAATCGTAGTATAATTCACTTTGTAACATAGTGATTTTGTTTATCGATTTCTATACACTGAAAATATGAAGAGCAACTTCATTCTTCACAGTTTGGTTCATGTCATTCTGCAACTGATAAACAACAAAAACGTAAAGAAAAAACAATCCAACTGAAAGTGAATGTTAAAATTTCCTTCAATCCCACATCCTGTTGTCAAAGCCCAAACACCTAGGACCAAGGAACAGACATAACAGACCAAAATAGAGACACTCTAAAAATTTGATCAGAGAGAAATCAATACTGAATAATAACCAAAAACAATTAAAATATGTCCAGGAAATTAATGGTTGACTTATTCCCTGAAGAACGAGGCTTTGTACTTCTCCTATACTTTTATCCCCTAGTTTAAACCTGGATTTTCTCCTTCCTCCCAACTGCCTTCAGTGAGAAGTTTTCAAAAGTCTTGTAAAACTGGGCAAAAAAAATTATATGCAGCATAAAGTCTGATCACAGAATTTTCAGGAAGAGTCATCTTACCAGTTCTTGCTCTATCTTAACCAAGGTTTCAAGTGAGCAGACAGCATTTAAAATCTTCTGGCTTAGAAAGAAGAAAGAAAGGAGGAAAATATATTTCAGAAGAGCTAGATGAAAGAGCTAAAGAATAGACTAGCAAGAAACACGGAAATCCAGAGAAAATAAATAGCCCAATCCTATAAGGTGCTGAGTACTTGCAATACTGATTAAAATGAAAGGCACTTGACAAACAATTTCCTGAAATCATATCCAAAGGAACAGTCTCTGCCTTTCTGTGATGGATACACACAGGAAAGGGTCCATCATTCTAGTCACTGCTTGGTCAGCAATCTTTTTTTTCTGTCTAGACATCCTTTTTTTAAAAAAAAACAAAAACCCTCAAAGAAAACAACAAAAGGCACACATGTTTCTCTCTTGCTTTTTGTGGATATCTGAATTTTTATATTTCTCTTTTCATATACTAATGCATACAAAATGACTAGAGATGATCAACAAAGTCTACGGACCATCCACATCCTCCAGCTTTATTAAGATTAGTGTCACTAAGATGAACGGAGGGAGATACCAGCAGACCCAGAGGATTCTTCCAGTCCTAGTATCTCCTATGTTTTCCTCCTCCTCCGCCCCTGTGAAGCCAGCATGTCCCTTTCCTTCAGAGGTCCAAACCATTATAGTGGTACAGGGCATAAGCCAGCGAGCGCTATTCAAAGCGCAGCTCTCACCACTCTTTTACCAGATGCTCAAGATACCAGTGTGAAAAGACATCTTTTTTTTTCTCCCTGTGTTTCAGCACAGAGTTGAAGGGTGTCAATTATTAGGCTTTAAGCAGGGCATGCATTCACTCATGTCTCCAGAACAATGTTTACATTAACAAACACTTTTCAAGTAGGCAATGTCTCTTAAACAGTAAAATGCTGTATACAGACATCAGGTCACAGCAAAAAGAAAGCTACAGATACTCAGGAAGAAGCAAGAGGGAGCTGGCTTCTTAAATGATCGTGACCCGTGGGGAGATTTCATTACTCTGAATAATTACAGATTCCTTTGCTACTTATGCTGAATAGACATCCTTCTGCAGCTCAAAACAACCATCATCATTGCTTATACTGTGAAAAAGATTCAGAAAACTAGCTCAATCGCCCTGTAGGTACAAGCATTTTCAAGGTTACCCAAACAACTGCAGCTGTTCTGTTAGCATGTCCTTCAGCTGCATTAAGAACCATGCTCTGGGCCTGTAAAAAGTGTTCAGCAATGCATGGATGCACAGCGAAGATTTAGAAACATTCACGGATATTTTATGTATTTGGTCTCTGAATATCAAATACTTGAACCTTCTAATACAAATGCCCAAAGTAATATTTCATTCCTATTAAATGCTCTAATAATGAAGGGAATATCATATACTTTATCAAGTACATACAAGCATTGTAGTATTTATACAAAGCATTTAATAGTTGTATATAGGTTTTTATAAATATATATGTATGTTTTTGTGTATGTATGCACATTACACAATATTATGTAAAGAGAATTATATAAATTACATAGCTATAATGGATAATTATGAACCAAATTATACTTAACATATAATTAGGTACTACTTTACTGTCCTTTAATACATATTTGCTGCTACCATCTTCCAGATTTTTGGACTTGGACCAGTTTCAAAACCTACAATTTTTTAAGTCAACAGGAAAAAAAATAATAAATATTTCTTTCACTCTCCATCCCAAATTTGGAATTTTACACCCTAAACCCAAATACAGAGGTCGAGAAACAATTCCCACTGTCACTGTAGCAGCAGGTTAACATTCTGGCACTGCATGCCCTTGCAGTGCTGCCGAGAGGCAGCTTTATCTTGCCTGAAATTGAGATGTAAGGCTTTGACTGGGACACAAATCAGCTGCTTAGCCATCTAACTTACTGGAGCTTAGCACCATGACTTTAAAAATACATTTTTGATCATTTTATACATCTTGTCTCTGTGATTGGAATCACAGTATGCAAAGGTGTCTGGCCTTATGGGTAAAAGCCATAAAACTCCTAATAAAAGTTTTATAACCTTTTTAATGACTTCTTGCATTGTATGATGCATATAGTATTAAGTATTCCACAAAAGAATACCCTGCCTAATAGTTTTCACAGGACTCCTGGAAAGGCCTGCAGAGCTCAGCAACAGCTTTGCCAATTTTGATAATAGCTCACCCCAAACTTACGCTAACAAATCTTTGTAGGACACCACTGCATGACCACTTTTATTAAAAGACAGAGTTGTACTAGAGTGCTAGACAAAAGTACTCGAGAAATTTTTGCAAATTATGGTTCAAGTGATAGCAGTTGTTACAATCTAGACTCAGTTCACCTATACAAGGAAAATCATAACAAAAATAATAAAAATCATAACACTGGTTCAGCATACAGAACCTACTTTAAAATATGTCCCCAGTAAGTTTTCCTTTCTCTTAAAAAATCTAATTTTAAAAATAATTTAATTCAGTATTTGATAGGAAGTCTCATTTCTAGACATTATTGCACAGAGAGAACTTTTGTAAACAGTGTTCCCTGCAGAGGTTTTAGAAGGAATACTTAGAGGCATCCACTGTAAAAGATGAGTTTGAAGAAATTCAGGATAAACTTAAAATGTTCAAAAACTTTTGATTCCGTATCAGTGAAACCATCAAACTCTTGCTTAGATGAACACACCCAGTGATTGTCAAAGCAAACAGTTCCTATGTGCTGCAAGATCAGGATTTCCCCTCAGCTATTTTGGATTAACTAAGGCTTTCAGACAAAAACAGTAAAAATAAAACAACTCAACAAAAAAAATATAAATGAAATGACACAATGGAAAAAACCCAGGAGTGATTCTGAAAGGCAGGAGAAAAGGAAATGAGAAACGAGGAAGGAGAGGGAAATTGAAGCGAAATATAGCTCCCAAGAACATTTTCCCAGTATTTCCTCTAAAATACAGATTTCTTGGAAGCATGAAAATTTTAAGGCATCAAATTCCAAGTCACCACTCAGACTGAGACCTTTGGATGCCAAGTCCTATACCTTGAATTCAACAAAGGCCACTTGGTAGGCTGAGATTTAATTACACTCAAGCTAGGCAGGTTCCCCCACTTAACCAATGTGCCACCTGGTGCTAGAGAGCTGTCTCATGTCTTTGTAATTCTTACTAGAGTCCTAAGGCTAAAACTCATCCAAATTATCTTTTTTTTTCCCCTCTTCCTTTCCACTGCAACACTCAATCATTAATCATCCAATGCAGAACTGACCTCTTCATTTCCCATTGCCTTTCTGCAAACTCTGAGACAGTTGCTTGTCTTTTTCTGAGTATCAGAATGATGCCAAGCATAAATATTCCCAAGGGGAGTTTGTAAGAATAGCTAGTACCAAAAGTTCATAAGCAAACCTACTATTCACTAACCTCCCTGGGCAGACAAGGCTGGCTGTGCATATAAATACTCTGCCTGTGCCTACACCCACCACCTACCAGCTCAGCTCTGCCTTCCAGGGAGCGTAGCTATTATGCAGCAGTCTGGCCTGGAGGGCTGTCCCACAGCCCTGAAAGTGTTTTACTTGGTAATGCCTTCCTGTGCTAATATGCTAAAGATTCTAATTTTTTATCTTCTCATTCTTATAAGTTCCCTGTTATTTTTCGTCTGAGCTGCAAACACACGTTTTTGCTTTATCTATTTCATTTCTCCTCATCCTATGGAATGTTGTGATCCAGAAGTTATGTTGGATTTCTGACACAGCAAGTTGGCACCAAACAAGTGATTTCACTGCAGGATCATACAGAAAAAAAAAAAGTAAGGCCATAGGAAGAAACTGAACTCCCACTTCCAGCACAGCTATCCTCAAATACAACTCCAAAACCATCTTATCTTCTGCAAGACTGACTTCTTTTTAATCAAAATTTACACCTGTCATGACAGTGTTAGCATATGTGAAATAGTGGTTCCAAAGGATATGCACCTAGTAACAGAGCTCAGAACCACGATGTTATAAGCAAGGACAAGTATAGTTTTGAAACCTTTGAACTACATTTCCTGTTTAGCTCCTGTCCACCTCTTCCAGGGCAAGAGTAGCTGTAGTGGATAAAACCCAAGGTCCATCTAGTTCAACCACCTAGAGCAGTGGCCAAAAGCAAATGCATACTCAGCAGGGGAAATTTACATGTACATATAGTGCTTCCCCATTTATTATCCCAGTCATCAACCATTTTCAGTTCACGGATCTCCTGAGCAAGTGGTGATGTCGATGTATTTAGTAATTCTCATTGGATTCTCTTACATAGACACTTCCAGTTTCCAACTAACCTTATATAAAAGCTTAATACCCACATCACACTCAGAGAGGAATTCCACAGATTAACTACATGCCCTGAGGACTACCATTTCATCATCTTTTGCTATCAAAATGTTTTGTTATTAAAATAATCCTTGTACTGGGAGAGACATACAAGTGGTCTCCCCTCTATGTTCTCATGCCATTCATGATTTTATAGACCTCTACACCATATCACTCTTAGTTGTCTTATCTCCTGGCTGAAGTCCTAATCTACTTAGCTTCACATCTGACATTATTCCTTTGCCTCTTCCTCTATCTGATAACATCATATAAACAAATATATTACACCCAGGCAGTTTGTGACTCTTTCTTCTTTTTGCTTTTAATATCAAGAAAAAGGAAATCCAAGGTCCAAATCAGGCATCTGAATACTTCGCCAGAAACCCTGGCCAAAAAAAATGTAGTCACACACATATTTGAAAGGAAGCATTTTCATTAAGGGCAAAAGTATTTTTTTCCAGCTTTTACCTGCTTTTAAATCTTACTTGAAACTATCAAAGTTTTGGTTAGGTAACAGATGGAGGTGAGATGATGATTTGTTAACACTAATTTATAGTAACAATTTGAGATCTAGATTATGTGCTAGGCCAAAACATTCCTGGAAAAAACATACTGTAATGATTTTCCAGTATTTTTGTTCATAAAATTCAGATTAGATCAGATTAAACCACTGGGGTAGTGATTTCAATTTAGCAATTAGGCATTGCACAAGTAGCACTTAAATGTTCATATTCAAAAGTATTCTACTTTAGATGAGGAAACTAGGAGGACAGTGTATTTGTTACCCCATAAATAATGCAGGCTCTTCATATAGTTGTGTGGTTAGTGCCTCCTTCTGCACCCTTTTCAAGAGAGGAGAGAGAGGTCTGGATGTGTTGTTCTGCAGAGGGCATCAGCCCAGATCCAGGCAGCTGAGTTCTGAACAAAGAGGCACTGCTGGGTTTTTTGTGCACTGGTTTCCCTGGTTTTTGCAACAACAGTCTCACAAGCTTATGTACACTAAGTAATATTTCAAAATTATGTCACAATGAAGGATAGAAAAGAGGGAAAAGTTATTTACCTAATTTAATCATACAACAAAAGAGATATCAAGCTTTTGAGGATCATCATTCTTCCATGAAGTTTTCACCTGATATAAAAAGACAAAAGGAACAGATAACAGTTTGGAGGGTGGGTGTTATTTCTTTGCCTTCTGTTCTAACCGTCACTTCAATACTTGATTCTAAATAAGGAGTTGTGAAAAATAAGTTTTGAAGTTTCACATAGTAAAGGAGGGTTTTACAGGGAAGAGAAAGATTAAAGGAGTAAAGCACAAGAATCAAAAAGAGGTGATTCTTTGGAGAATTTTGAAGCAATCCAGTGTTCAAAAGCGACAGAAACACAAATCTAGCAAGAGGAGCAAAAATACATACTCCAATATATGTAAACAATAAACAAATTTAGAGGAAAGCAAAAGGATAACCTACTAGCTTTCGCTTCTTAGAGAACAGGTTACACTTTTTTTTACATTTCGCCCTCTTTTGAAATCATAAAATATAAATGCGTTATTTAATTCATAGGTGACTTAAGGGGCTGCTTCTGAACAGCTGAGACATACAAAAGCAAGGAAAACAAAACATAGTATTTAATCTGTTTCGCCAGCTTTTCGAGGGTTTCTTAGCAAGACTTTCGATGTTTTCATTTTATTCTCCAGATCTGCAAATAATCCCATTTAAGGCACTCTGAGAAACTGAAACTGTATCTGTCTCCAACACCTGCCCAAATACTTCAAGAGAGGCAATTCCAAATCAACAGCAGCAAGAGATACATTAAGCAGAGAATTTAAAATGAACTGACATGGGTCTTTTATCAATTATTTTGATATAAGCAGCTTCTGAGAGTACGTTGCACTCCTTTATGTCTTACACCACCAAGCAAACAAATTATATGAAACAATGATTTGTAAAAGATATTCAGAGTATTTAGTACAATTCTTTTATATGCCATGAATTGAACGTGGGATATTTTTTTCAAATTACTTTCCCTTTGGAAAGCATGCTAATTTTGAAAAAGAGAGGGAAATTAGATTCTCTACTAACATGCTAATAACTTTCAAAATCACAGTTCTGCTATAACTGAACAAGACATTACATTCTCTGCTTCCTCTAATTCCCCACACCCAGAAATTAATTCTGAATAGAAATAACCAGAAAATGGTAGGGGTATGGATCTCTGCTGACAGTTCTAACATTGTAGTTGCTAATCACATCAGCAAATACATTGCCAGGTTCCTCACCCCTTCCACAAATAGCCCAGGTAAATAAAGAACACAGACATGGGAGGCCCAGGGAGAGAGAACAGAGCAACCTTCCCTGTGTTAAACGGTGGGATATGTTTTTATGGATTACCTCAGACCACTGTGTCTTCTACAGTGCTTCAAAGCACAATAGTCATGTCTGATACTAATGAGTTCAAGACAGACCAGCTGTATTTTGACACGGGGCGGGGGGGGGGGGGGGGGGGGGGGGGGGGGGGCGGGGGAGTAGGATAAAAAGGAAAAGATATTTCCAGATGTTAATCGTGTTTTAGTAAAGAATTAGAAATTTGAGTTTTGGTAGACATTGGGTAGGTCTGATTTTCAAAGCAAAAAGTATCCTCTGCACTTTCACGGTAAAGAATCACAAACAGATTCATCCCCAGTAACTAAGGAGCTAATTTTTGAACGGGCACTCAATATGCACACCTTCTACCAACAGCATCATTGCCTCAGTAATGAAAACAAGGTACCAATGAATTCTCACATTGGCCTCTTTCTAAACACATCTTCCAGTTGCAAGACTCACTAATGACACCTGCTAGTAGCATTATCTATATGATTTGAAAGCCATGAAATACACAGGGAAGACAGCATGAATGGCATGGTTTTAGATGCTCTCCTCTGGATTTTTCAACAAAGAGCTAAAACTATGTTAACAGAGGGTTAACAATGCAAGTTAACAGCCTCTCCTCTCCCTTAAGGGCTACACTGTGGAGTTTGTTGACTGATCTTTGGCATGTGTGCATGCATAAAACAGGAGAAACAAGAAATGACAGCTCAGAAAACTACAATCCCTTTCAGACAGAGCATGTGATGCTGAGAAAAGTATCACCTAACATTACTCAGTTAAACTTCAACAAGAAGGGAAGCTTTTTCCAAAAAATCTCTTTCTAAACAGACCTCATCATTCTTAATCCCATTACTATAGATTTTTCTTGCTTGCTATTTTCTTCATTCGTTCTTTTGTGAGTGACACCTACTTTTCATTTGGCAAGGTGAGCAACTTAAGGAGAGTGAAAATACAAAGGAACTGCACGAGGATATACAGGGAAAAAATTAAGCACAAAGATAACACACCATGAAATCAACAGACCTTACTTTTGACTGCTTTATCTTGTGTGGGGGACTGGAGCAAACAAAAAGACCTAGATTCCCCCAAAAACTACTCCATGTTATAGAGATCTCACCTAGGAACTACATGACATGGAACTTTCAACTGTTAGTCAACAGCGTTCAAAAGCCTTGAACTGACAGAAACAATAAAGATCACCTTATATGCAAGTAAATACCTTAACTACTAATCTCAACAAAATAGAGACTGGACAACACCCTGCTTCAGGATACTTTTGTCAATCAGCAATATAAAAACAAATGCTACTCTAATTTTTCCAATCTATTCCCATCATCTTTTTGATTGGATACATTTTTAAATAGTAGAAATCCAGCCCTGATTTTGTGTCAGCTATTGTACAAGAAACTTTGCCTGAAGAGATATAAAATGCTTAGGTAAACACAGCAACTGAAACATACCATTCATTTACATTTTACATACTATTGCTTAAATTTTGCAGGGTTTTCAGATTTAGGAGTCCTCTACCATGCGCATTCTAATAGTCTACCATTTTTATCATTTTGTGTTAGTTACAGCAAATGGCTTTCCCTAGAAAGCACAGAGTCTGGAGGTTATGGCAGGCACTGCTAAATGAAGTAAAAGGCATTAGTGAAGAGGACTGTCCATATCCCATAGGAACACTGACAACTATGCTCCCAGCAAGAATAGCTCGAAGGGAAGCATTTGTCAAATTGAGAGACCTGAACAATTCCATGTAATTATCTCTTCTTTTAAGTGATTAAAAAAAAAAAAAAAAGGCTATTGGAAATGGGGGCATTTGTGCTATATGCTGCTTTCCATGGCCCAAACACAAACCATTGACATGTCACTGCCTTGCTCAATTACACAACAGAATTCTCTAATTCTGGCCACCACAATAGTTGTGTCACTTGTTTCTCAAATGCGTTGGATACTGATCCCATGAAAATGACATCACAATACATAAGCACTCTTTTGGAAACATTTCCATGTGTGAAAAGCAGTAAAAGCCATGCAAGATACAGGAGATTTATTAAGACTCAGAAAAATCCATTCATGAATGTGAAAAGAAGCTGCAGTAAGGGTCAGAAGGCAATCGGAAAAAATATGTTGTCTAGGTAGGGGGGTGTGTATGCATGCTTAAATTTACTATTTTCAAGTCTCCTTAACATTGCAGCAGCCCAAAGTTCAGCTTCCATTCAGGTTTACTAAGAAACTCATCCTGCAGTGTTCCATGACAGGAAAAAGGATGCGGAACGTCATTTTTCTTAGCTAGAAAAGCTACTTTCCTTAAATGGTAATGCCAATTTTAATCAAAATTTGTATATGCTGTACCATAAGATGAATTTAAAATGTATGACTTAACAAACATTAAAATATTGCTCCTAACATTATATAGTCCTACCATACTTTGCCCTCACTCCTGACACATCTTTAGGCAAATTTTGTGGTGTGAAGCAGATATTTTGCAGTTCTATTTTTATGCCCCATCAGACACAATATAGAAAAAAATATATTTAGATTCTGGATCTCTTCCAAAAAATGCATATGATATTTCATGGTTTCAAACCCTGGCAAGCATTCAGACCTTTGTCTAGTTTCCTGTAAAGTTTTCATTTACAAGTCTTAAGGCATTACTATCACAATCTGTAAATTTCAGAAGAGACTCCAAAAATTAAATAGTTAAGAAACTCATATGCCTTCTCATCTTTTGGAGTGATTCAATTCCAGTCAGTCTCCTGGATTAACTTGCTTCTACAGGTAAGTAGAAGATTTAGTTCCAATAATCTAAGATTGGTCCATACAGAATTATAGCTATTATTATTATTTGCAAGACCTCTTTTTACGGAAAAAAATAGTCATTCACATTTACTAGCTTTCTCATTATTCTTCACATGCTCCTTTCATCTTAGTTTGGAGCTCATGTTAGAAGCAGGACAAACATCCCTTAAAGTAATATGCACTAATAATGCAAATAATTAAATGTTAATAGTGAGAAACAATAACTGACCTCTTACCTTGCACATCCCAACATGCATTGTACTTGGATGGCTACTAGACCTACTACCAGGTATGTAGATGTCTTTTTTTTTTTTTTTTTTTTTTTTAAATTTTAATCCCAATTTAAAAAAGAAGTCTCATTTTGTTCAACTGGGAATCACTCTTTCAGTTTTACTTTTCAGTAAGAAAACCTAAGTATCTCAGGTCAAATCTAAAAGTGTTTTGGTTTGCCTGCTGAAAGTAACCACAAAACATTTTACAAGAAACTTTGCTATATTACAGTTGAGTGATATTTACAAACCCAGCCTTCAGTTACAGTCTTTTCTCACAGAAACATCATTAACGCAAAGTAAGGAAAGGTGAAGGGCAGAACCTCCTCCAGAGTATCAAGAAGTCACAATAACTTCTTTTGCTTGTGATTATAATGTTGGTCTGTGTGACAGTAATTTATGATAGCACATGGATCACTGTGGCCATGTTGATTGCCTTTCCTGAAAGAATTCACGTTAAAGTAGGATCTTCAGAAAAAAAGGAAATTAAGTCAGCAACTCCCTCAACCTGGGTAAGGGCTAATTGTCCAAACAGAAATTCTTTGAAGTTTCAGAAAGATCTTGGCACTCTTAGCTGCAACTAGCACAGGAAAGTTTTTAGTAGTTTTCTTTTGTTGTTTTTGTAAACTGACCTATGAAACTTTGCAGTTCCCTTCGATCATATCACTGAGTCACTGGTATAACATTTTTAGCAAGAGTCTGTTGTAGAAGCCAAGCTCTTCAGACACTCCTTCTCCAAATCATTGCACGGATTAAGGCATTGAAGCAGTTCTTTGTCTAATAACACAACAGATTCTATTGGAACTTTTAACTTTTGGCAGCCATGAAGAAGTTCAAACTGTATTTTTAATACCCTCTCTCAGACTTACTGGCTGGCAAGCCAAAAACTCACCCATTAAAGCACCATAGCACACTCACAATTGATGTATAAAGAAAACAGCTATTTATTAGACTTGTTTTCTGCAGTATGTACAAACAATACGGAGAGTGACAAAGTGCTTTTGCATTGTGCTAACACTGAGAGAGCAAAAAGAAAATGAAAACAGGGCATAAAACAAAGAAAGGATGTATACAATGGAACAAGCACAAGTTACTTATTTTGTTTTTTTCTTTGTGCTAAAAATAGAACACAATGCTTATCTTTCTGTAGAGCCTACTCACCAAAATCTGAATAAACCAGAGGTTAAAAATATGAACATCATTACAATTCTTCCCAATTTTCAGTTCTTTAACTTTGATGCACTTTCTCCTAATATTACTTTGTTCAGAAATGGAATCCTTGCCCCACAAAAAGAAACAAACAAAAAAACCAACAAAAAAAACCCCAACCCAAAACCAACAGAAATTCTTCTAAGTAGACATTGTAACAGAGAAATGATCAGACTCAGTCCTAGCTAGCTATCAGAGTTATAAGTGCCATTAAAGAAAAATGTGAGATACTGAAGCTAAGAATTTTGACAACCAAGCCTTCACTAACTTTGAAGCTTTTTAAATTCTAGCCTTTGTATAATGGCTGAACAACTTTCTACAATAATGTTTGCTAGCTATGAAACATAACATTGCCTGGAGTTACTTGTAATGCACAATAATAAGCAACAAATAGAAAACAGTGCACATCCACTGCAGTTCAGTGTGGGAGTTTTCTTGCCAGAATTGCCATCACTAAATACGCTTGCAGCATTAAAGGCTCATCTGTAAATGTATCAGAAGTACCTTGTGAACTACCAAAATCTTATCCAGACGACAGCGTCATAGAACCTCAGGATACATTTGCAGTTATAATACAGAAATGAATATGCTATGATTTCAGATGTTTTCTGAAAACATTTACAGACATAAGAGTTGTGACGTACAAAAAAATCAAATGTGCTGACTTAGAAGACAATATAATATTTCTAATATTAATGTTATACTAAGGAACTTCTATAGAAGAAAAATAGAAGAACTAAAATTTAACTAATACGAGTTCTGTTCCAACAGTCATCATTTTAACTTCCTTCTCAGTAAATAAAATACTTCATTTTTGTCTCTGATAATATTTCATGATTTGCTATGTCTAATTAAAACAAAAGCCTCCTCCTTGACCATTTCAGTGTGCCGCTGAGCAGCTGTTGCAGCTCAAATTGGTATCACCCAAACTTAGTAATAAAGAGCTATGCACACTATTCTGTATGTGGTTAATAAGTGCCCTCACTTATTGGCACTAACATTTTCTCTTCCTACTGAAAACATCTTCCCTGATGCATCTTGGAATTACATTTTCCCTTCTTACAGCCAGATCACAGCAGTGACTCATAGTCAGTTTTGTTATTGATTACTACAGTCAAGTCTTTTTACCCTTGTGTCACTTCCAATTTATGAGCTCCATTTATAGAGAAATTCCTATCAACTGTATGACCTTGCACTTCATAGTTGGAGATTTCTACCTGTTTCTGTTGCTATATTTTCAAGGTCATTTAGCTCTTTGTTTAACATTTTGGTCTCCTCGTTATTAGCAAATGCCTGCCAAATTTTGTCCATCTTGTACCTTTCCTGCCTGCTTTTTAAATGAAAAGATTAAAACAAGATTAGCCAAAAAACAGTCCCCAAAGAACTCTATTAGTAAACTCTCTCCACTCTCAAATTCTCCCAACACAACTATAATCTCTCATTTGTCTGGTTCGTCACACAGTAACTTTTCTTCTACTATTTCCCATTTTTTCTAGCTGAGTAATAACTTATTATGCAGGTTATTTTCAGATAAATAAACAGCCTGAAGACTTATTAGAAAGAAAAACCAGGCTTACATGTCAAAATGTGCTTTTTGTAAGCTTCTGCTTTATTTTACTCCATTTTTCAGCAATTTCCTCTATATTCATGTTTTTTCGTCTAAGCTCATAATGTTGATTATTGCCCCTTTTTCAGGACAAGGGGCAACGGGTACAAACTGCGACACAGGCAGCTCCATCTGAAAGTGAGGAAGAACTTCTTTACCATGAGCGCGACACAGCCCTGGCACAGGCTGCCAGAGGGGCTGTGGACTCTCCTTCTCTGGAGACATCCAAAACCCACCTGGACGCAACTCTGTGCAATGTGCTCTAGGTGAACCTGCTTTAGCAGAGAGTTGGACTAAACGATCTTCAGAAGTCCCTTCCAGCCTAACGATTCTGTGATAAGACCACAGCTCACCCTGCCCCCACTTTCTTAAATACAGATACCAGCCCAGGTACTTAAAAGACATTGCAGAAAATGCTGTCCTATGTGTACCAAGTTGTTTTATCTAAAAACAAAACCACCAAAACCACTGCATCTGGAACAAGAACATTTTGCCTTGCCTTTTTAGAGAAAAAGAATCATTTATGATGTGAACTAATAGTTTTAAGCAGTCACTTAAGTCTCTAAGCAGACTTAAAACCCTGAATATAATGGTTATTTTAGTGTAATGATGCTCGCTCAGCAATTACTGGCAAATGCACATTAGTAAAATATGCACTGCAGAGTTAATAGCCTATGAATGTTCTTGCCTGTGCGCGCACTAATACTGTGAAGTCGCAACACCTGTACAGTGTTTTTAAAATACTTATATATTCTACAAGGGCCCATAGCAATAAGATCAGTATTTCCTATGTAATTGTTGATGTTCAAATAGATGGACTCAGAGGCACATTTAGACTATCTCTAACTTTGAAAGAGATCACTTTTTTGACTCAAAATGTACAGCTTAGGCCCACCTGGAGTTGGCAGCAATTATACATAGCTAAAGTTTCAATCTTACTAGTTCACTCTGTCTTATAAACTGCGTCTCAATAGTAACTTCCTCAGGTTTTAGATTCCATCCTATTATGACTGTTATGAATTTCGTTTCAGAGGCACTGGGACCACAGAGCCAGCACACTAGAACAAGGAAAGATCAGCAGAACTTAGAAACCAAATTTCGACTTTATACAGATACAAATGAAGAAGGCTGTCAGATTTTTTTTAATCAGTTGGAAACTCTTGACAAATGCAGTTTCAATGCCTCTCTTCCTCTGGTGATGATAGTCCATGGCTGGTCGGTATGAACTCACGTTTTATTTTTAATTCAAACTACATCTGATTTGATACACTTTCCTTCTTATTACGCTAGTGCCAAAGGTAACTTCAGAAGAAAGGTTGTGACTGGACAGATAGATTTCCCTGGTAGCAATCATGTCTTGAAATATTACTAAGTGGATATCCCCCATTGAGATTCTGAAGGAGCAGACTACAAGCAATTCTCCTTGTGGGAGTCCCATGACAAAGATTACATTCCGCCCTTGTTTAAAGCCAGCAGAGTTTGAACAAGTAGTTGAATTAATGTGCTCTACCTTTGGAGCACTGAATACCAGTTTAATTTCTCTGATATGTTCACTGCCAGATATTTACAGATTTATTGAAAAGAAGTGCACACAATCTCACCACACCTTTCTCAGAGATACACCTTTAAAGTGAGCTTCCCTATAAGCCCCTTCAGCTGAAAATGAAGCCTTCAACATCAATGAATTATCACTGAACTTCTTCCAGTTAAACTGTAAAAAAAATCCACCATGAAAACCTTTTTCAAAAGCATAACAGTGATTTTTCATCAGCTTCTCAGTTGAAAAAGAAACAAAAGAAAAGGCAGGATAAGGAAAAAATGCCATTTTAACAGATCTTTGATTCTCATAGAGCCAATGTCATCACATAAGGTGGCAAAACAGATATTTTTTGCACATCTGCATATATGCAGAGGAACTTTGAATACCCCCCGTGATGCACACAACTTTCTCAACAAATAACAGCAGAGACGACTTTGGATGAAATATTGCCCTAGATTACTTTAGGCAAGCCTGACAAATAAAAATTTGTTCAAAACCTGTAACTCCTCAAAGACAACCCATGGACCTGAGACTGCTGGCATTGAAGTTTATCATTCACATTAATTTAATTTGCAGAGGTATTGGTCTCTTAGAGGAATATGTATGGAAACCCAGAACTGAGACTCCCAAATTCTGGAAAAAACACCGGAAGAGATAAGGATGTTCTATCAATAGAAGAAATAAATGTAACTAGAGCAACAATTAAATCCAATAGATTAAATAATAACTCTAGTCCATCAAATAAGAAGCAGTGTTTGACGCTAATAAGGAATTTGTGATCAAGTCCTTAAAATAAGAATCACAAAAAAAAAAAGCAGATCTCAACATGGAACAGCTGTAGAAGGTAAATACCTGCTGGTCTGCAATCCTTCAGCTTCCCTCCCTCTCTAGTCCTTCTAGCCTAAATTTACAGGGACAGATGCTCTTGAACGAAATCAGAAATTTTCTGGACATTTCACCCTCTCTTTTTAATTAATAATACCAGTCAACTCAGGATGAGTGAAAATATTTAGGAACATCATTTCACTGGTAAGAGTTCACATTACAAGACATAAATTATTATACAGCTCTTATATTGATTCTTAATTTTTTTTGTCCACGAAAACCCAAAGATCCTCGGCACTGAAGCATGCTGAAGCCCCTAAAATCTAGTTATGAGCTTTAAGCCCTCCTTGTTTATATTACAGTTTTACCTTGAGCTTTTCACAATAAATGCTTGGCAGAGACTGCATTCCCTCAAGAATGGTTTGCTTTGTTTTTTTCAACAAAACAGGTGGATGGGATTTTAGAAGGTTGGATTTGGAAAATGGCAGCAGCTCTGAAGTCTCAGCATAAACAAATCAATGTGATCATTGCAGACTGGCTTACATCTGCTCACCAGCACTATCCCATTGCTGTACAGAATACCCGCTACATAGGACAGGAGATAGCAGATTTCCTGGAATGGCTGGAGGTAAGAACCCCCAGATTAACACACATTTCTCTGGAAAAGACCTATGTACCTGTTCTTCTGCTTCTACCACCTTTCTGAAATACTACGACAGTTATCGCTATTCATTTCAATCACTTATGTTTCTTTAGCACATTGTAAATTTTTCTGCCATAAACTTTCATGTGACTTCATAAAACATTCATCAAGCAAGAGAAAAAAGCAAGTAGTCTTGTTTATTAAAATATTTTGATGTATCTTTAAAAGCAAGAAAATTTCATGCTGCTATAGCTTTTCAATTAGCATGTGTGCAGACAGCTGACAGTCCCACACTTTGAAAGCAGGAACACATTATTATTTGCAAGTGGTTAGATCACTAAAATGGGTTTACGTTATCTGTGCTTAATTTCTGCTTTTAATGCAGAAATCAAGCATGACATCATGTCTTGATTTTTGCCTTAGTTCCCCAAAGATTATTCTACAATAATGGCTTAGAGATCCAGAATGTAAAGGGAGAGCTTTCTAGAGGACAGCATGCCTCACAAAGCAGATGACATGGAGGCAGTAGTGAGACAGAGCCCCGCTGATGTAGTGACTCCTTATCAAAACTCCCGCTACGTAGGAAGCAGTGGCCATGGCTGCACTGAGAAGGCTGCAGGTAAGTCTGCAAGGGATCACTGGTCTCCAGCACTATTTAATAAAAGACAGAAAGCAAACGCTAGAATGAGGATCACTCACGCAAACTAGGCACCCTAAGCAACTCTTATTTCATCTGTCTCTAGTACTAATATAAGCTACCTAATCTGAAATGAAGTTATACATCCGTACATCACAATGAATATTTCAATACATTAATTTAAACACCGTGAGGCCTAAGGTGGAAGGGAAATACACTACAAAGCTGAAATATTTGTAGCAAATACTATTGAAGGGCTAAGCTGCTTTCAACAGGAATAGCATGGCTAGAAGAAGTTGTCAAGACACCATGCCCAGTTAGGGACAACAGGCACAAAAGAGCAGGCAGAAAAGCCAGAGTCACTATTTTTTATTGTGACATTACAAGAAACCTTAGCTCTTGGTCAAATGTAGTTTAAGTTGCTGGAGCCTGAAGACACATTTTGAAGCTGTTTAATTATTGAATAAATTGGTGGACTTTGTTCAGTTCCCAGGAGAACACACCACGTTGTCAACGACAGAGACACTCTGTGATTTCTCCAGTGTCAGCAAACAAATCGAGGCTTGAAAAAATGACTCCTTGCTCCAGCACTGTAGGTAGCTTATCTTGTACCATGATATGTTCCTGGATTTAAACATACCATAAATCTTCAAAGCATTCAGTTGAGCAGTATCAGTGCTCAAGCAGTAAACCTTCCTTCTATTGAGAAACACCCCACCTGAGTTTAGCAGTTAAAAACCCCTTCATTCCAACCCCCATAACTATCTTTCCACTATGCTTCTGTCTGCATACAGGCTGGCGAGGATATGAAATATCCTTAATGGATGTAACAAAAACTGCAGTGATGTGCAACATTTTAATGAAGTGCTCTTAGTCCAAGAGTTAATAGGGCATGATCAGTAACAATCTCAATAGCATCCATCTCAGTAACACCAGCTAAGAAAATTGGTCAGATCTTGTGATTTTTAAGAGTTGCCTGTCTCCAAAGAAGATTGCCAAGTTTAACCTCATCTTCACAAGAAACAGGTATCAAGACTGCAAAGCCACTCCACTGGGACAGGCAATATCCACAATTAAAACAAAACAGAGGTTTGCCTATCCTGCAAGAAAAATATACCACATTTTTCTTTACAAGTCAGAAAAACTTTGAGCCTTGCAGCTCAGGTGAAATGCTTAAGATCCAGGTAGTATCGATTAGGTAGAAAGAAGGGCCTGAAGCCAACTCTGCTTCAATAGGTGTGTTTCAGATCAGATACCCAGTTTGTACAAACCAGTCCAAGAAACATCACTGTTGTATCACTCAGCATGTCTGATCAATGTTTTGATACCTTGGCTTCCAATTTGGTTTGTGCTAGTAACTCAGGCAAAAAAAAAAGCAAGGCACTTTATATAAAGGATTGTTTTACACTGAAGTTAAAGGACAGATACCTATTTTATAGTCATAGGAAAGTCAAATGCTGCAGATGAAAGGCACTGCACATTTGCATCAGTTGCAACAAACAGCAACAAAAATCCTACTATCTGTGTCAGTTTTCCTGAGCATAGTGCATAAGTAGCAGTCCCCAAAGGTGTAGCATTTTCCGGCTGCATGAAAAGGAGGCAAGAAATAGCATTCAGCCAGTAAAGAAATCTGGTGTGTGATCCATGCACCTCACTTGACCTCCATCATCAACACACACACATTTCTTGTGTTGTAATTCATGGTATTCCTAGCTCATAGTATTTCACTGTTTACTTTTCATATTTTCTACATCTAAATCAAGCTCCTGCTATCTTGCAGGAATCCATTCAATTTTCCAGAAGCAATGCTCATCTAATTGGGTACAGCCTAGGAGCTCATGTTTCAGGATTTGCTGGAAGTTATATCAGTGGTACAAACAAGATTGGAAGAATTACAGGTAAAAGACTTAGAGCTTTAAGAAATGTTAACAGTCAACTGATTTAAGTTACATAGACAATTGATATATCAACGTCATATAAAATATTTAGCTGTTGAATAGTAATATTTGCCACAGTTTAGAAGTTTCATCCCAGTGGTTTAGAAATTAGCAATGAAAACACTTTTCAAAACAAAGTATCATACTATTTCTAGATTCATTCTTTCCTACCTCAGTCCAAATTATGACACAGAGAATATACAAGCGTGGAGACTACAAATCAAATCAAAGACTTGAGATGCATGTTGTTTGAATTCGTCTTGTATCCATTCCCACTAACACCTTAATGTTAGTCACTATCTTGACCCAAAGCCATTCAAACACACTGTTCATTGTTATCAACTCATTTTAAATAGAAAATTACGTTAAGGAAATTGTTTAATTGTGCTTGAACTTTTAATTGCAGTGCATTGCTCAGAGTGAAATGAAGTCAGTTCTCCCGTGGCAAAAATGATAGCCCTGGATTAGAGTATCCCTAAGAGATGCTTAAAGTAAACAAAGTTAACCCATAACACTTGGTTGTTTTGACTAGTGGCATTTTGAACCTTCTGTAATGCTTTGTAACTGTACTAATTATAAGTGTAATGAAAACACATTTATAAGGTTATTGATACACTGTATATGGTATCACATCTAATGCACAGTGACAGCTTAAAAAAACCCCAACCAAACCAAAAATAAAACAGAAGTGTGTTTTACACAAGGCCCGTTATCAGCTATGTTTTAAGTTATCAGAGAAAACATTTTACTTCAATCCGATTTGGGAGGGAGGCAAATACACGTGACTGTAGTTTGAAGTCCCAACTCTAATCTTGGATTCATTGCCACATACCATCGCCTTACACAATCAGCTCCTGTGACGGTGCCTGCATGCTGAGAAGCCAATTTTAAACAATGTGTCATGATATTACACCTGTGTATACGCTGAAGGACTTCAGTTCATCAGCACTGCTTGTTCAAACCATATTAGTACATCAAACCTTGATAATGGGTAAGTACAAAAAACATTAAACCACTATTTATTGCAACAGCTATACACATTCTTCGGGAAAAACTATTCAGACTTGTAATGATAAGCTCCAAAAGTTCATAGTGATAAAAGCTATTAAAAATTAAATCAAAATGTACACCTTCAGGGTGACGTCCCTACTTGTAGCCTGTGTTACTAGTCTTGTCCAGTTACACCTATCCAACTACTTTAGTCTATAGTATCAAATGAAGAATCTCAAATTTAGAAGCTTGTCCTCAAAACTGAAGGCAGCTTTAAACTAAGCAGGCAGTTCTTTTCCATAAATCACTTCACAACCAAAAAGAGCACCATACTAAAACATCTAGCAAACTAAAAATTAGCAAGTCTCCCTAAATGGTATATTATTTTCTGAATACTGTAATAATTTGCCTTGAAAAATTCTTAAGGTGAAAAATTTTTATAAACAACACCTAGCAGACATATAGCTCTTTTAAGCAACAAGTGTAACTTTATAAAGTTTCAGGTCCCAAATGTGGGTTAGATGTCAAACTTGTTGTGGGACTGTCTTCAAAAGGGCCTCTGAAATGCATGACCTCTAGAGTATGAAAGAACAAAATTAAGTAAACATCACTTAAATGACAAAGCAGTAGCAAGCATGGTTTGTCTATAACACACACATCTATCTCTGGGCCTGTGTCCTTGCGCATGTAGCAGTTACTGTTTATTACAGTGCCTGTGTTTACTTTACCTTTTGGTGTAACCACGTATCCTCTGCATGACAAGTGTTCCTAGCATTGTTCCCATCAAAAGACCTTGTAAAGTAAGAGCGCTGTCTGTTTTTAAATATTTATCACAGACTTTTCTCATGACAGTAGAAGAACAGCCCATTCTGCACTATATCACAACTGGATTATTTGCATTTATTGCAGGCCTTGACCCTGCCGGTCCCTTGTTTGAAGGAATGTCACCAACAGATCGTTTATCTCCAGATGATGCAAACTTTGTAGACGCAATTCATACATTCACTAAACAGCACATGGGTCTCAGTGTTGGCATCAAGCAGCCTGTGGCTCATTTCGACTTTTATCCCAACGGAGGCACCTTTCAACCTGGCTGTCACATCATGCATGTTTATAACCACATTGCACAATACGGGATCACTGGTAAGAACCAATGGCACAAAACAGGAAGAAGCATTGCAGCTGCACTCACAGTATCTCTGGGAAACTTTACGGATCTCTATGGTCTTAAACAGTATCTGATGGGAATATTACCTCCCATTATACGCAAGGAAATTTCTTTTCTAGAAATTGGTGATCTGATTTTTACTTGTATTGAGTTCAAACTGTTCTGACTCCAGTAAGGAATCTGGCTGCCTAGCACTTCTGAAAACGAGTCCATCAGCATCAAGCTGTCAAGCACTTCTGAATAATTTCAAAGGTATTTGTTTTAGTGGTAGAGGAAATGAGAAAACATCTTCTAATTAAGCCAGATTCATCTAGTGTGCAATTAATTATTTCAAATCAAACAAAACACAGGGCTGTACTACTCACCTCCTTAGTTCACCGTTTCCCAGCTCCCTTTCCTTCAGCTGCGCAGATGATGCTCTCTCTCTAGGACCTCACTGGCAGTGTTCCAGAGTATGTTTTATATATAAAAGCTTATTTCCAATGTACCTAAACATAAACATATAGAGAAACTGATGCAACATACTGAAAAAAGATAACGTAGTGATGCACAGTGACAACCAGAACTGCTCCGTGGAAAACCCCAGATGAGTACTGTTCACCCAGCATACTGCATTGCAAAAATACTTCTCCACTATCAGCACATTGTCTAAAGGCCTGACTTATTAGCAGGTAATTCATGGCAAATGTGAAACCAAGCATTAGCTAGAAAGCTTACCAGCAAAGACACATAAAACCAGTCCATCGTGATATATCCCAATTACACTGAAGAAAATAACTTCTGTAATTTGATGACACTCAAGGAGGAAAAAGATACTTAGCTCTTATAAAAGCAGATCTATGTATTTAATATAATTTTAATATATTTAATACATTTTTTGCTCCTTTCTCCCCAGTAGCAGCTGCAGGCAAAATTCAGCATGAGAGTTTGTCACTCTGATAGGGACAAAATATGACATTACCACATAAGCGTCCAAAGGACAACCGTGTCCAACCATTCACAGAATGAGATGGCTGTCTTTAACGTGGTATGATCTGAAAGACTGAACATAGCCTCATATTGACCAAAACAGCCAGGACAATGAAATCAAGGTTCATATATACAGCCTTAAATAGTCAGGCTAGAGAAGTTTAAGCAGCAAATTATTCAATTTTATTATCATGTGGGTTCAGCCAAACTATTTTTGGATGAACCTCTAAGTAAAGTTGCTACAATGTCTGATTTCTGAGGCAAAACCATGATGTTTTAGTAGTAAAAGGGTGGGGGGGAAACAATAACCTATGTTTATGGTTGGTTACTGTACTCCTCTGCAGTTGAAATGGCAAGGAGGGTCAAAAGCATGCAAAATGTTCTTGTTTGCATTTTTAGGCATCACTCAAACTGTGAAATGTGCCCATGAGAGGTCAGTTCACTTGTTCATCGACTCTCTGCTCCACAACGATAAGCAAAGCACAGCATACTGGTGCAACGACATCAACACTTTCAACAAAGGAATGTGCCTCAGCTGCAGAAAGAACCGGTGCAACACACTGGGCTACAACATCAGAGAGGAAAGGCTCCCAAAAAGCCGACGACTCTTTTTGAAAACAAGAGCACATATGCCTTTCAAAGGTTTGTGGATATACCTCTCTCAATCTCTAGACTGATCACAAAGTGTGAGAACAAGCCTAAGCTTTGTGATCCTGTTTAGTCATTTATTAAAGATTCTAAAATCTATGGGAATAATCAATTTGCTGAGACAAGTGAGAATCCCCATAGGCCATCCTGATGCCCTTTCATCAAGACCCTGACTCTTAGTATTTCTTTGGGAAGAAGGATGCTGCATGCTTGCCACAGGCTAACTGCAGATCTGAGGCCTCAGAGATGCTGGGGGTCCTGATAGACAGGATTTTCCTACAACTGGCCTGTGCGAGTTTGTTATAACATATGCAGGCATACAGCCAAGCCAAAAAAGCAGCGTAATTGCTCTGGGAGGCCTGTAAAATCTCCCGTTCCAAGTTTGCCCAAATTTTATCTGCAATTAGTCTAGAAGATGACATATAAATTATTACTTTTCAAACAATGGAAAGACAACAGAACAGCATGGACTTTTACAGGGCAGAATTGTAGCACTAAAAGTGACTGGTACTCTAGCTTTATCTCCGCTAAATTACTTTACCAAGTGCACAAAGTAACAATTCTCTAAGGTCAGAAAGACAATCAGTGTGGTTTCTTGCATTTATTACCAGAGAGAGGGGAAGCAGGGCCTACCTGCCAGTCTCCATCACAAAATGGCGCCAGCCTGGCCGTGGGCCGGTTACAGCTCGGCTGCCAGAGAACCCGTGAGGCAACCGCTGCTGCTGAGTTCCCCTGCCAGAGGGAAGGTTTAGCTATGTTTTAAAACAAGAACAAGCAGGACTGTGTGGTACGAATAGAAGGGACACCATTCTTCTTCCAAGGGGCTGACTGACTTCACCCTCCTTCCAAGGGACTGACTTTTGGCGCACAGCGTTCCTCCTCACTCCTCCCTCCCCAGCTATCGATGAGGCACATGGCGAGCAACAGCACGGCCCGGGCAGGATTCCTGCTTAGAGCCACAGGACACCATGCATGGAAGGGATTCGATGTGCCCAGCTCCTCACCGAGCGGCCATGCCCTCCCCACAGCCACCTCAGTGCCACCCCTCTCCCCTCAGCGCTGAGGCAGCACCAGGGCCCTGCCCACCCCCAGCACAGCCCCAAGGCCGTGGGGGTCCCTCAGCCCCTCACCCGCCGGGGGGCAGCCCACCTGCCCCCCCCAGGGCAGCGGGGCTGGGGAGGCACCTGGAACACTGACAGGGCACCCTTGCCGTGGACACTCGAGGGCCTTCCAGTCCTGACAAGAAATGCTTCAAAACGCTGCTTGCGTGACACATCTTGTTTCCCCACAGTGCTCAGCACTCAACTGCGATGTCACAGATTTTTAAAAAATACAGAAGTTCAGGTATTTTAAAAATATTTTTGAGGTCTTCCACTAAGGCAGCTATGAAGCATTCGGTGATGACTCCAGAGGGGTCTGCTCAGTCCCGACTGATACTCAGAGCAGCTGAATCTGCTGGATCCCTTCTTGTAATTTTAAAAACACCTCAGGATGCTACTTGAAGTAAATTTAAAAATTCTGCAGGCAGCATCTAGCTCCCAGCATTACCATGCCACAGAACTATCAGGACACCATCCAGATCAGGGACACAGTGCCCTGAGGAGGTGCGTGCACTACCACCACACCTGGGCACCGACGCACCATTCCTGTGCTGCATTTTTCTTTGGGCATGGAGATAATTTCAGCTTGTTGGTGAAATAATCTGTGTCCTATTGGCTCTGATCTCAGTTTTAAACATGTTGCATTTTTATGCTGGGAACTCGTTTTGCTTCAGAACAACATCCTTGGCACATAGGCAGATACCGGTGCCCCAGACAATGGTCGCCTTTCACTAACCGTTCCCAAACAAGGCGGCAACTGTGGGAGGGTACACACAAAGTCATCTTTGTAATGCTCTTAAAAAAATGTTTGAAGATCATGTGAGAAGCCCAAACAGAAGGAATTGGAGAAACTCAACATGACACTTCACAATCCTCTCTGTCTTCACGAAATCTGATGTTTCATTTTTCAAGCTGGTCTGAGCACACATTAATCCAGGTCAAACAAAAAAGTAGTTGTTACAAAGAAGTTAACATTTATAGTAAAGCTGTGATGGGATGCTGAGTCAGTCTTTGTATGAATACACTCACCTTTTTTCCCCAAAGTGAGCATCGTAACCACAGCAGAAGCAGCAAAAGCCTAGGCTTTATCAGAACATACACCAGCACAATCAATTTTTACAGAGAGAAAACTCCATCTTCAGTAAACAAGCCTCCCTGCCTACTTTATCCTCATCAGGTTTGCAGTGAAGAATCACTCATTTTGCTTCCTAGTGAGTGACACCTTTTCAAAAGAAAACACATTGTTCACTAACACAAAATAACTATGAAACAACAAAAAGATACAGATTTTCAACCAAATAGCTTCCCCTGTGAACACTCAGAGATGCACATGCACTTCCCCACCACCCACCCCTCCCCAAAAAATAATAATAATAAAAAAATCTATCTGTGGTATACATTAAGAGATGACTCCCTTAGCAGTCTGGTGGAGCCATTCCCTGAGGTAATGAAGCCTGTAGTGGGCGAAGAGAGGAAACGAGGAAAGAGCATCTTTCTACTCAAGTGTGCAATAATGTTTACCAGAACAGCTTTGCATGTGTAATTTGACCAGATTGCAAGGATAAATACAACATTCCTAATTTTTCCAAATACTTTGTGGTTTTTGTTAACAGAAATTGCTTAGTTTTTCTTCCTTAACACCTAAATATATCAGTTTTGTCAAGAAGGTGGCTGGTAGAATCACCAGACAGGAGGAGTTTTGGACATTTAAAGCTGACAATATCTGTGTGCATGTGGCCTCTAACTGTACATTGGGGGTTTTGGTCATGTGTTTGTTTTTTTCATAATTTACTAAATGTCAAACTGCTTGTAATCAGTACACTGATGATTTCTTAGGCATTCTTCATTCTGACAAAATTCAAAGACTTTCCTAAACACTGTTTCTCTAGAAACTCACCAAATCTTGAAGTCTTAACGACGTCTTTCTTACAGTAATGTCCTTGAACAAAGTCATGTGTTAACAGATGCATGTTAAGCACAATGTATCATTATGCAGTCCAGGAAAGTTTGGGAGTCATCTGTTTTGCAGGGCAGTTTTCCAGCTGATCAGAGAAAAAAGCCTGACTACATTGCCCAAGGTCTTCAATCTGTATCACACATCTCTAGCCATGTCCAGTCATAAGGATTTGTCTGGTGATTAGATAGAGGGCTTGCCAGAAATTCTAACAATTGAACTTCAAAAAAGCTAGAATATTTCCCATGGAAGAACATTTTATCCTACAAGAGAACTCAACCCAGGTTACCTTTTTTCCCTCCATCCTTTTATTAAACAGAGAAACAAGGCCCCAAACCCTAATGGATTACACAGCACAGCAACAATCTGAAAAAATGATGATGTTTTAATTTCAACAGATTTGTTTAAAAATATGGAGTATCAATCAGTTTTCTGCTCTGAAAGATAAAATTCTTTTGCCTGAAAAAATTATTGCTTTTTTGACCATTAATTTTGACACGTTACAAATTCTTCCTTTCAACAGTCTATCATTATCAGTTCAAGATCCACTTCATCAACGAAATCCAAGGCAAGCAGATAGATCCAACTTTTACTATCTCTCTGACAGGCACTAAGGAGGATGCTAAAAACCTGCCTATCACACTGTGAGTATTGATATGACATGTCATTGTACAAGTGAGACTGGGTGCCAATTTATAATACCGTTATCATGTACATGATCACGCTATGAGTGAAATGGTTTGGTACAGCTAAGTGAAGATAACTGGAAATTGCCCTTTCCTCACCCATACTCCCTAAAACCCACAAACTTTTACAAAGTTCATACATTTTTGGCATGACAAATCTCTGTAAAACAAACCTAGTAATCTTTGAAGTCACCCTAATATTAAGTATCCTGTTCACTTAATGTTTGGTCCATCCCGTGGCTAACACAGGGAGGTCTAGTCAATTAAAACACAAATGAATATACACCTCTACTTAAGGTAAAGGATTTTGAATACTTCTCATGATGGACACTATCCGTATTAACAAAAGCAAAGGCAACAGTGTGGGTCAGCATTTGCTCTAGCCAGCAAAAGACATAACATAAATGCTATTATGGGACACCTTTTCTTTCCCTGTCTGAAACCACCTCTGCTTCACCAGCTGTTCAAGTTTCTCCCACTTTTGCTCCTTTTCTAGCACGTTGTCATATTTCACCACCTTATGCACCTGGAAGAGTATCCTAGAGACAGTAATGTTCCCTTCTGGAGAAAGAGGAGGAACAGCAGTTCGTTCTTCGGTTTTAAAGAGAAAAGAAACTCTTTTTTTCCCCTACTTTAATCCATAGTAAGACAGCATTATCGTGGTTTTGTTTTCTGCAGAGTTGAAAGCATTGATGGGAATAAAACCTACTCTTTTCTCATCACCCTGGACACCGACATTGGTGAACTAATAATGATAAAGTTCAAATGGGAAGGAACTGCAGTTTGGGAGAATATCTGGGACACTGTTCAAACCATAATACCATGGACAAAAGGCACCCGTCGACCAGGACTTATAGTGAAGACAATCAGAGTAAAAGCAGGGGAAACACAACAAAAGTAAGTAATTAAAACACTTTTTTCTGTAGTAACACCACAGATGTCTGACACATAGATGTTTGACACATAGTTCAATTACATGCATCTGAGTCCCAGCACGTACACCAACGGTGAACTTACCCATATACAGATTCTGGCTTTCCCTCCTCCCCCTCAGATCAGACTGAATGAGTTTAAAGCAACTTCTAATTTCTTTGTTCTCAGGTCAGAAATGAATAGTGGGAAATGTCCTGGCTCACTACTGCCACTAATCTGAGTTGAAGGCACAGTAACTTTGGATGACAATTTTGTTGATACTTGGGAACAGAAGATAGAGAAGGAGTTAGATCCAAGGAAGAATTAGAACAAGTTCTGCCATGCAGTTTTTCTGCACAAATTAATGACAATAACTGATGACAATTTCTGACCTATTTTTAGAATGTGATTCTCTCACTCCATAAGGACTGTATGAAATTGCAAAGGAACTACTACATAAGATAAATAATGACGCCAACATCAAGGCCCTCAAAAATTCAAATTCCTACTTACAAAAAAAAAAAATGCCAAATCTTAATTATTTGACTTTCAATACCTACTTCATAGAGAAACTCAGCATCACCATTCTTGAAAGTATTCGTTAGAAGGATCACATGCAAAACAACACAGTCATCTGATTATTCACTAAAGTTAAGGGTTCTATTATGAAGTTCCCTTATTTTCATCTCACCCATTTTAGAGCCAGTCCAGTGCCTGATAGCTGACAATTACTGCACTGTGCAGGCTGTATAAGAGGTTCCTGGAGTGATAAACTGTGGAAGCAATGTTTAAACTTTTGAAATTTTGACATTTCAAAATATTTTGAAATTCCTGTAGCAGGTAAACAGAATGTGAGCAGTCCTGGTAAACAAAAAGACTATCCATACTTCTGCATGCCACACTTTCACTGGTATTTGACAGTAATTTTTGCACTCTGATTTTTTCTATAATACATTTTTTTCTATAATACAAATTCAGTGATTTGAATTTTGTCAGTTGACCTCTGAAGCAGCATCAGAGAGCATTTTTTTTGAGGAAAAAAATTATGAATGCAGGCTGAAATCTGTTTTGGTTTTTTTTTTTGTTTAGTTTTTGTTTGTTTGTTCATTTGTATTGGGTTTTTTTTGGGGGTGGGGATGGGTGTTGTCTTTCCCCTGCTGATTGCTTTGAAACTGGATCACCAGGTCTGAGTGGCCTTGTTCTCTACATAGAGCAATGCCAATAACACTTTTGAAACTGCTTATTCACAGAGAAATTTCAGCCAGGAGACAGAATAACAAAACTTGTGATGATTCCTGCTGCTTTGATCCTTTTAACTGAGTAGTTTTAATTAAGGTTAATGAGAAAAGCATGTCTTACCTTGTAACTGTGGCTCAGTCTTAGAAGGTGATTTTTCCTTCCTACAGCCTCTTTCTTACCAGCACCAGTTATAACTACTGCAGTCTTTCTGTGCAACAATACTTATTGGCAGAGCTGCATCTCCTTGGTACTGACACAAAACACAAACTAGACAATTTAAAGAGACATTTCCATGAGACAATCTGTGTGCGCTGTGGGGCAGAGGAGGTATCATATTTTCTTGGGTATTGTCCCCCCAAAAAACATATTTTGTACATTCCTCTCCTAATCCAGCACTCAACATATGCTCCTGCTGTAAAGAAAAAAAATAACAAAAATCATTTATATAGAATCTTCTGCTGTTTTAAAAGCAATGATCCCAAATCAGTTAGTACTGACCTAGCTGCCAAAGCAAATTAAAGCATAGTATATACCACAGATTAGAGCACTCTGTTTAAATACAGATTTTTTTGTACCTTGAGAAAAAAAGTACGAAAACTGTGAAAAGATATGTTAGGTATACATGTTTTTCTAACCAGAAAGCTCCTGTCCAATACAGCCGTGTCAATAACCTGGCACAATCCAATTATTACTGATGTACTACTAAAGAAATCCTACGAAATGAGTCACCAAGGTGGGTAGTTATTATACTAACAAACAACAATGCTGGTATAGTCAGGTACCTAATGCTCCTTTGAAGCTTTTTGCTGCAAACAGAAGTGGGAGCTTATGTCAGGATTTTAATGGATACTGATACTGCGTTGGGTTTTGTTCTGTGCAATCTGGGTTTGTCATGGGAATGGAAAGGACATGTTAGTGTTGAAACACTGTATTAATGCTGGAGGGGGGAATGAGATTATTAGGCGATTCTAAAAGGAGTAACAAAGGACACTCAAGGAAAAGTTTTTTTCAAAGAAAATAAGAGCATATAGGTTTCAGTCTTCTTGGAAAGACCAAACATCATGGATCAAAGAATTAGCCATTTTGGAAATTCAGTATTTAAAAAAGGCAGCAAACACAAGATGCATTTTGAGTCGTCTTGTGTTTTCTCAAGCATTTGAACTGCTGACAATATTTTATCTCCATGTACCTTTACCTCACAATGTTCATGATATTTATATACAAGATAAATTTTCCTTTGTTAGATTACCTAATGACAAACACTCAGACACAACGTAATAGCACAAACTTTAAAAGTCGTTAATGAAAACTATAGTGAGCAATAAAACACCAGATTCCACAATACCCGAGTTCCAAACATGGAAAACATTTCTGTAGCATAATGTTGTTGGTGTCCTACACAACTGATTTTTTGCAAGCTGACAACTAAACGCTAGTAGTCCAGCTGAACACTAGCAGGCCAAATAGCACAACCCTGGTAGTAAAGTAAGAGCTGAAACATGAACAGTGGCCATTGAGAATACAAAGACCAAATGACTGTGAGGGTACTAGGGAGAGCAGCGTGCTGCCTGTGACACCAGACAGACAGAGGCATAACGCACGCACATCAGAGCTGCCCACTCCTTTTGCTCTGTACCTACTATCTGGCAGCAGATACATCTCTTTCCCCACCAGCCTATAAAAAAAATGAGATACCTTCCTGTAAAAGGATAAAGTCAGACTTGCTTTTATCTACAGTTTTCAATTTTATCCAGATAACAGCCCTGAAAAGTAACAATTACGCTTACATGCTGTGTTTTCTTTCTAGAATGACATTTTGTTCTCAAAGCATTGACAACGTTCACCTTCATCCAGCCCAAGAGAAAACATTTGTGAGGTGTGAAGATCGCTTTCCGAAACAGAACAGAAAATGAGCAGGAACACAAAAGACAACTACTCACTGAAATATATTCAAAATACATCTAATAAAGTGGTTTTAAAACATACAGCTACATTAAATCTAAATACACTGATAGATTCAGAGGTGGTGAAAAAAATACATTTAAAAAAATACAGATTTTGTGATGCAACGGTAAGCTGAAATATTGGCTTTTTTTCATTTACAAGCCTACTCTCAAAGTGATCAATGGGAATTTCAATTGGCAACTTTTAAGTTGTTTAAAGTTTTAAAAAAACCCTGCTCACTAGAAATAAAGATTACTATTCAGAAAAAACATTGCCATAACCCTTGGAAAAACTTTTTGTTGGATTTAAAGGAAAAAAAAAAGAGGAACCTTATTTCCCATTAAATGCTTTGAAACACTAATAGTGACTACTATCAGTTAAAATTTTCTAAATTATTTCCTAATGAAGGGAGATTTAAATCTTTCATAGAAGAAAATATTCCCAAACAGATCAAATTGTTAACTAAGAGTTTGAACTTTTTACTTTATAATGTTCAAAAATTAAAATGCACTTCAACATACAAAACGCTTGAGCTATCATAACCATATGACAAGCCAAATAACTATATCACCTAAAAATGCTACACTAAACTTTCTCTTATTGGAAAATGCTTTGCTGTTTAACTATTTTAATTAAAGTACTGATTTAAATTACTAGTAATTTAATTATTTTAATGATGCTTAGTATACTAAAGGCAATTCTAGCATAATTGAGTTCAGTTAACTTCTGCATTAAAATCATATTTACATGTATTTACTGAACATGTAAATGACCATTTTAGATTTTAAATCACTGTATAGCAGATTTTAGCATGCTTTGAAACTGCATGAATAAATAAATATTGTAAAAGTCTCAAATGTCTTCAGTGTATATAAACAAACTTCATAAATTCAAAATTATACAATTCCCTTGTTTCCTATGTCTGAATATAAAATACATGAAGAAACATTGTCTCAGATAATTTTTATTTTACCATTAGTGCATACTGAAATGCAAATCAGTATGTATGTCAAGAGTATTTTGTTTGTCACTTTGTAATGCTAAGCACAAGATTAATTAAAAATTATGTTTCTACAAGTCTGTATTCTGAATGTAATTTGTTTTAAATGTTCTCTAAATGGTAAAAAACGTGCAAGATAGGCTTTGCTCCAGGTCTCAGGACTATTTTCCATACCAAGACATTGCAGGAAATTTTGAATCAAAACATACAGATGTTATCAGGATTAAAGTGAAAATTATCTAAAGAGCATGACAAATGAACAAGTTGAGTAGAATGAGTAATCCTGCAAGCAATGAACAGTGATCAAATGCTGAATGCAGACATCTTGGCCAACCATTCAGAATATTAATTTCTAACTTTTAAAACTTGTTTTCAGTAAAACCATTCCTTTAAACAAACAGGAATATTCAATTACAGAAACAGAAAGGCTGACTAAATATGATGGGAACTGAAGAATACTTACTTTTCAAATGACAACAGTTCTCCTTCCTGAGGTGTAAATTTCAGAAGCTGATCTGATATTTAAAATGGCCACTTGGAGTAGCAGCTTGATTAGAAGAAATATTTATAGGTTTAGATACAAATTCCATGTAAAAGAATCTTCAGATCTTCATGGAAAATGGTGGTTTGTGCTTTAAAAGATGTTCCTCCGTGAAGCAAATTATTTTCTTTAAACACAAAAAGTATTTCCACCTTCTATGTAAAAAATTAAAATTTAAGTGATTAATTCCATGCTTCAGGTTACTATCTCCAATACTTACATTTCCTAACAATTATTTTATTAAAGCTCTGCAACATGTTCTGTGCTTATATAAAAATCAATTACTTAAATACAAACAGCCACAAGTCAAATCAGCACACAGAAGCAAATTTCAGCAGTAAGTATTCCTGAAAGAATTAGGTAAGCACCAGACCTTTTTCAGATGAACATTAGTTGTTGGGGTGTGGGGTTGGTTTGGTTTTGGGTTTGTTTTTTTTTTTTTTTACATTTGTAGTAGCAATAATCCAGTGCAGACTCAACTGCTAGATCCCCAGTGACAGCAGTTTTAGGGGCATGAAGTTATAAAATGGACTGCGTGTCCTGAAGAATGTCAGGCAAGGAACAAATGACAATGTGGCCATTTTAGTTTTTCAAAGCACAATGAAAAATGGGACAGAGAACACAGAGAGAAAAGTATGCGTGTGAGACTAACTCTTAATTATGCATCTCCCTAGATAATTTCTAGAATTCCATTTTTGTTTCTGGAAAAAGCTAAAATCTGCCACTTTTACTACTTATGTTTTGGGTTGTTTTGCTTATAAAATACTTGTCTATTTACAGAAGAATTGAAATACCATCATTGGAACTGCATCTAGAACGCCTGTTATCATCATAGCTTTCTCCGCTACGAACTTTGTAAGCTTCCTAAAAACCAAATCCTACCCCCATTCCTCAAAAAAGCCTTTGTTCAGAAGATATTGAAGGATGACAACACAAGAGACAAAGGCCAGAAAGAACTGCATTGTGCTGCTTCTCCAGGGCAGAATCTGCAATGTTAAGTGTTTCTTTATACCTGGAAAAAAAAGCCTAGAGAGTTGGTGAGACAGCTTTTAATGAGGTTTGTATGATGTAAAACGCACATATTAACAAAGCCTTTCAAGTCAGGATTTCCTTGTAGCTATACATCCTAAACACAGTTGGACACATTTTAAGATATTAAAATTGGCATTTCTTTCACATTATTATCACTTACTTGGTAAGAAGGCCGATAAAGGGATCCAAATTTCAGGAGAAATGGACTTGGAAGCATTAGTTCAGGAAAAGCAGGTGGGAAAAAAAATGTCAAGAGGTGTCTACAGTGTGCTGAAACTCAAGTAACGGGGATACTGCAGTTCAGGGACTTGTAAAATTTCTGGGGAAAAAAACATTCTCCAGTTAAACGGAAACAAGCTAGTCTATCCTCAAACAGGACAATTTGAGAACTTTTAAAAAAGTCAAATAGGAAAATTAAAAGAACATTCAGTATTCAAACTCTTGCGGATATGAAGATACTTATTCTGATGTCATTTTTCATGTGTCCAAATAAATCCCTGTGTTTCGATAGCCATTACACTAATTTCTGATATAAAAATGAAAGAAAGCCCAAGTTGCAGCATACTCGAAGTCTTACAATGCCTGAACATAACACCGAAGTCATACCTACAACGCAAGTGCCTACAGCGGGGCCGTACTTTGCGCTCGTCGGAGTGAGATGGGAATAATCCCAGCTGAACCGAGACCTGCCGGACCAAGCACAGCCCAGGGCACGGCAATGACTGCTGTCCTTTTAATCAACGATCGGTAATAATGAATCTCCAATATTCAGAAGTAAAAAAAAAAAAAAAAATTCTCTTCCTTTTTGTGTGTTTTTCCTGAAAGAAATATTGGAATATTAATTAAAAGGCAAACTATGTCAATTACTTTTAGTCTGTACGGTATAAGTTTTACAGCTGAAGAGGAGTTTGATGCCCTTCTGACATTCACACCACATACATGCTTCTACACCAGAGGTGAACATATACATTTAATGACTAAAACATTAAGAAAGACAAGATGAATAAAGGAACAACTACAACTAGGGATCATTAGGTCAAATATTAGTTAGAAAAATTACAGCTATTTATATACCCATGTGTTTCCCTCAATCACAATTTAAAAATATATACAAAACATTTATTTTAGATGCTTAGGCTTTATTTCTACTCCTCTGGTTTGTGTTCCTAGACAGAAATTTAAATGTAACCACCATCAAATCTATTCGGCGCTTATGATGCTGATTTGGAGGAGGACTCTGCTCTAAACAGATTTTCTTTCAATACCCTTTGCCCCGACAGTGCTATGTAGCTACAAGAGGAAGCCTTTCTATTAAAAAAAAAAAAAAAAAAAAAAAAAGTACTGTGAGGAAGGAACTCTGAATATGCTTTGATTACATCAAAGCATATGCTGCTGAGTTAGGGAACCAGCAGTTTAAGCTGGCCATTCCCAACCAAGAGCCCCGTGGAAGGCTGCTAGCCGGCAGGGCTTGGCTTACCACTTCCATCAACTGTACAGAGCGCACAGAAACACACAGACCCAGCTCAGCAGTTTTAAAAGCCCCTGCAAAAAGCAAGATTTGCTCCTTCTACGAGTCATACCCACCAGCCGTGCATGCAGAGTACTGTCTGTTCGTTCCAGTACTCTTCTTCCAAAGTTCATTTATTTCAGAAGGCATCGAGCAGTAGCTATGCAGTCTGAACACCCCACCAGCAACTAGTTTCCATTATGAAGATAAGCACCAAGAAAGCTTTGTTCCTGTGATCATACAAGTAATTTAAAGGTAATTTTAGGGCTTTTCCTTGAAAAGGTTAAACAAAAACATTTGCTCTCACATTTAACTGGATGATGACATTAAAATTGGGAGGTGCACTTTGACAGAGTAAGGACAGCACGATTCGTTTTTGGCATGACAGCCCCTTTCCAGCAAAGGCCAAGAATTAAGCAGAAGTAGAATCTGTGTATTCCACTTTGTTTTCAGGGTTCAAAAAGTAAATGGGTCTTCAGAAGATTATTTCATCAAGTCTATTTATTAATGCATTTCAAGTTTCAAAAAAACCTTACATATCTTTGCACAATACTTTATTTTTTGCATTTTTAGTAAAAATTTCCAAAGTGAACAAAAAAAGATACTGTATAAAACACAGTGGACATGAAATCGACAGTAGTATTCCGTTTCATTGTCTTGAACTTTCTTTCCATTTTACCACATCTTGACTTGCAGTGGAGAGTTCAGTGCACATTTCTGTTTTCAGAAGACATTTAACTTAGACTCAAAATAAAATAGGGCAGCATTGGTCTGCCAAAATCCTACCACAGGATAACATTACAGGCAAAAAATTTACATGTTCCAAAGTCTACCACACTCAAGAAGTTACTAAGAACTCTTGCTGAATAAAAGTCACCATTTTAGAAATGCAAACCCACTTCCAATCTTTGCACAGTCTTAAAACAAATGTATTTAAAATGACTTAAAAGCAACTACATACACTTCTAACTAGTTAAGATCATTTAGAATTATTTATATAGTCTATTGGACTTGGGGTTTCATGTACAAAATTTGTCTCTAAACCATGTACAAAAAGCTGTATTTTGAAAAAGTTACCACATACTGTACAAGTTTACAAGGAAGAGATCCCATTATATTCTGTAACATTTTTGGCCTTGCTGGCTTGCGTCACATTATGAGAATGATTGTGTAAACCTTATACTCTTAAAAAACAAAAACAAAAAACAAAAAAACCCAAAACCCAAACAAAGGAAGCCTGTCCAACCCTTAGTAAATTTTCTCCTAAGCAAAGCCAGGAAAATTATAGCCATTTGCATCTCTAATTAGCTTGGTGCTTTTGGAAAACAAGCAATAAATATGTCACAAGCTTAAACATTTTGTAATGCCCCCTTTCATCTCCTGCATAGCAGTAAGCACCTTAAGACATCTTTTGTTTCCTCTTTCAAAATCGCCAATTATTTACATTCGTAATAAAAAACTTTGGAATGGGACATTGTGCTGTTGAATTTTGCTACTGGTATAAAACGTGGGAAAACCGGTAGTCCTAACTACAATTTAAACTCTGCCACAGTAGCTGGGCAAATCACCCTACTTTAGTGGTTATCAATCAACAGTATCTCACTCAATCAACAGTATCATGCTGAAAAGTTATCCAAATATCTGATAAATTAAACAGAACATAAAAAACCCTACAGCTTTTCTTTCTTTCCACATCCCTCTGAACACAAACTTAATTATCATACTGTAAGAATATCTGAACAGCCTGAATAAACTGGTTGCAATTTTTAGAACAAGTTGAGTAACAGGCAGAATCTTCTAATAAAGCATGGAAATATTTCATCTAACTATTCATTAATTAACTGAATAATCAGACAAATTAAAAACATTTAAGCAGAGCTACAAGAAATTAGACACTTATATAAAACACTTTTGAAACATTCTGGCATTTGCAAAGTTCGCAGAACACCTGTTATATCTCTAAAAGACCATTCAATCTTGTATGCTATGTCTTAGCAGCTGTTTGATAAAGATGAAATGAGTGCTTGAAAGAACTTTGATCATGATAAAAAAGTTTGATTTGATTCAAAATTGCTGTGTAAAGCATCACAGGATCCTTGACCATTACACACCATCATCCTCTGTTATCCTGAGTATGTCAATTAAACAGTAATTTCTTCATTAATAGCGGAAAAGTTTTATAATACAAAGAAACATCCATATTGCAATTCTCTTGTTTACAATTGCACACAAGTACAGGTGTACGTTAGAAATACATGTCTGCATATAACAATGTATATACATTGACAAGTAATGTCTCCAATGCTGAGGTGGTCTAGCTTCCTAGCCTTGTCTGGCAGTTGAAAAATATATATTTTTTTTTCAATTCTTGAGTAAAAGTTTTACTACAGCCATATTTGCCTGCAAGTGAAGAAAATGCAGCAATGAAGAGCACAGAAGGGGGAAAGTATCATGATACTCCTGCCACTAAATTAAAAATATGCAAGAAAAACACTTTTCTTCTTTTTGAGCTGGAAGATTAGCTCATTAAAAATTAACCATTTCCACTTGTATTGAGGGCATATAATGCTTTTGTTTCTCTTCGATTTTTGAGAGTTAGATCGGGGACTATGACTTAAGTTTTCTTTGGAGTGAGTTTTCCCATTGTAGGCACTAGGAAGAACCAAGGCAAAAAGCTGCAGTCAACGTCTCATATGTCCCATCTGATAACTCTCTCGGGGCCTTTGCCGCTGTGGTGGCTGAGTGGTTTGTGGTGGTCTCCTCCTTTTTAAAGTGCCTGTTTCAAAGAAAGGTACAAATTATTAAAATGGATCTTTTTTAAAATGATTTCCAGAAGAGTTGCCCTGGCCATGCAAACTAAATATACCTATTTTTCTGAAAGGCTTTATTTAGACCTGCAAGGTCTGCGTGGAGTATTTATTTACAGAATACATTTTATTATCTCAACAGTAGTTCCTTAAACAGGCTGCTTCTTACAAAATGCAGCATGAAATAGGAAATATGAGGAACTCTTGACTTCGAAGTCTTCAAAGCTTTCTTTTGATGTGCACATTATGTTATAGGAAAATAAGAGTTACATTTTTATGAATTGTTCCACTGGCACAAATTCCATTTGTAGTTTCACAGTGCCAGACTAAGAACTGTAAGTTGGGACACCTGAAATTTCCCATTCAGAACAAAATCGTTGCGGATAACAAATTTAATTGCTTGGTGTACTCACCTGGAAGTGGTTTATGAGGAGGCAACTTTGGATTACTGCTTGGAGTATGAACACTGCATATCTTAATGAAACCAGCCATTAACATGATCAAAGCAATTCCCATAAGCAACACTGCCCACCAATAAGCCTAAAAACAAAAGAAAGTATTTCTGGGGGGCTGGCACCCATGTACAAGGGACAGGGGTCATTGAATGCGACTTTCCTTTGCCTTTTAAGACATCAAAAAGCTGTTCTGAAACATCACTTAAAGACCATAACATTTTAAAAGAAAAATGTCCCCAAAGTTCTTACAGAAAAACACGCTAATACTGCAAATTCATTCTATTATCAGAAGGGCATTTCACAGAAGATGCACTACAACAGAGCTATATAAGCCTAAAACAATCAACAGCCTACACAAAATTGACTATGCAGCTCTATAATGGTGCTTCGTTGTAGCTCTCCTCCCAGTCTATGATTAGGAAAGTGTCATCTAGTGCAATAAAAATAAGCAATGCCAGAGATCGATATATTTAGTTCCTTAAAAGAAGCCAGAACATGCAAATATGAAGGGTTAAAGCAGGTAAACTTGTTAAGTCAAAAACATGACCACCCAAACAGACAGTGGACTGAACAGAGATATAACAAAATATTTACTTAGGTTTTTGTTACTTATTTGTTTCCATTCCCTTCCATCTGTCAAAACTTACTTGCTGCACTCAGATGCTTATAGAAAAACTAGTAAAACAAGGTCTGATTGTACTTTAAAGAATGCTGAAGTGCTGTATATATAGAGCAACACGTACCAACTGTGAATACTGATTAACAAGAAAAATTTATATTAGACTGGTAAGGAAAAAATACTTACCACAATCCATTCTGCAATATTTTCATATAGTTCTGGATTAAAAATGGCTTTCTTTAATCTAGCTAGAGGGCCATCAGCATCTACCAGCCGGCACCTCATAAACACATCACAGTAGCCTTTGAAATCATTACAAGGAGATCCAGGTTGCAAAGTAATAGTTTTGCGACCGAAGTGTTTCTCCCACTGGTTAGAGCCTGTACTTGCACAAGTAGCTGGGTCCACTGAAAAGGAAAATTGTTTGAAAAAAACAAATTAGATTAACCAAACTGTTATTGTATTAGAATATCTGTGCATGAATCCCTTGGTGCTCAATTCTTGAAAATGCTTTTGAAAAAATTTCAAGTTTCTACTTATATGTATAAAACCAAAATATTGTTCATTTCCTATAAAACATAATGCCTCTATCTGAAACTAATTATGTACAAAATTGCAGTATGCTCTCAAGAAAAAATGAAACATAAACACCATGAGGAGATTCCTTAGATGCCCACTGCTGTATTTATGCTTCCAATTCAGACAAACCTTACTTTTTCTCATGCAGCAGACGTGACACAGTTCTCTGTCGTCCTTGCCATCTGAACTAGCACATGTGCATTCCTCCAAGCCATACTTCTCACAGATAGAGCCAGCACATTGCTGTTTGAGACAAGAGCACAAGAACACAAACATCAATTTAACTTTTAAGCACGCTGACGTTAGGAAAGATTAATTTTTAAATAGCTGAAAGCACAATCATCAGTCTAAAGATGCTTATCAATGAAAATAATAGCTTGAATTTCTTCTGAAGTTTGTAAAACAAAATTTATTACACTTACTCAGTTGCAGTGTTTAGGCTTATTTGATCCTTTCTTTAAATGGTAATTTACACAGTTATATTTTTTAACACTGTATTTTCTTTTAGGGCCTCAGAGTACCCTGCAGAACACTCACAGCACTGCAATTCACACTGAAACATGATTACTCAAAACTGTGGTTAGCAAGATAAATCAAAAGCATGTCTCCAAAAATATTTTCTCTCAGAAAATAGTAATAAAAATTTATGGCAGGAAAGATTCTAATTCCACTGTGGAAGGACTCCTCAAATTAAGAAAAAAAAAAAAAAAAAATCACTGCACTTATGTCATTTAAAAATTAAGGAACTATATAAAGACAATTCTTCTATCTTTTTTCCATATTTAAAATGTTTAAAATGACTGAATTAGCTGAAAATTTTTTGAGTAGTATCATTTAATTCAAAACCTGGACTGTGGAAAACAGACTTACAGCAGCACAAGTTACATCTCTAAGAGGATGACTTCTGCTTGTTTCTGCTTCCAAGTAAACACAGATTAACTTATAAGAGACTTCCCATCAATATTTCAAAGCAACTACCATGGACTCTTTAACCCAGGAAACTAATGGCAGTTCAGGGTAATTCTATATGCTGGCATATCTGTCCTGCATGCACATGGGTGGAAGAACTGTGTATTTTCATTAAACTAGATTACATGGATTGACAGCATATCTAATTTTCTAAGGCAATAATATTACTTGTTGAAGACTGAAGAAAAATGAAAAGATGGAACTAGGAAATAAAACACTTTAATAGTCTCGATTTCTACCCCAAAAAAATTTAAATGGAACTTTCTCAAACTGTAAAGCTATCTTGATATGTTACCTGCTTACTATTTGATGTAGCTTCACAGTTCTTTTGATTGAAACCAATAAATCAAGCTTTTTTCTTTTTTGAAATAATAAAACCAAACCAAAAACAACTGCGGTTGCATACGACTGAATAAACCATACCCCATTTATGCAAACTTGTGTGTGCCTGTTGCAGTCTGTGAAGTTTGGTTTAGGCTCAGAAGCTGGACAGAGAGCACTGACACCATTACACATTCCTTCTCGTGCACAGTCAGAATCATTTCGACACTTATCAGTCTTCAGTTTGAAATTACACTGTGCAGTACAGCAGGGGCCTTGACTAGGGCTAGAAATAAAGAGAACACATGGATGTAAAGAAAAAGCATGAATAAATCCAAGAACTATTTATCCTGAAACCTACTCAAACACTTCACATTTCTGCTAAGTAAAATGTCAATTGAAAATAATTTCTTCCTGTCCATTAAGGTAACAAAAGGTTACTGCACTGAATATGGATTTCTTAGTCACTGTACTAGCCAATTAAACTCTTTGCATTATATTAGAAAAACAGTACAAGCAACATTTTAAATTAAAACATACAGCAAATAACAGCATTTCAAAGTTTGTACATGCAAATCATTCAATTAGCAAGCTGGTAAAATTAATTCAGGAACAACTGATTAGTTTGATAGTCTCAACAAAAAAAAAAAATGTAGTAAGTCAGTCAAGCTTTATACCACCGTAAGGAATTTTTTGTTTGTTTTCTGTTTGGTTTTTTTTTTTTTTTTAAACTTTCTGCAGCCATACTACTCACATTGTTTAAATAAAAAAGAAAAGGGAAGGAGACATGTCAGCTCTTATGTCGGAGATCACAGTCAGCATACAAACTAATTTTGGGGGAAAAAAAAGTTTGCCAAAGCAGCTTCACCAGCTCCCCCAAAACGCTTGGGCTCCTTTCTGTCCCAGACATCAAAGCATTTGAGCCCCTTACACTGGCGAAACAGCAGGGAACAATCATTTCCTTCTCCTGAAGCTGTGTTTGAGTACGTATGCCACTACAAGCTGCAGAAGAGCGAGGGTTATGAAACACACATTAACGACTTGATTAAAGCTAAGCCTCCTGAGTTCTCAACTCAAATTATTCTGTACCTCAATATTCACAGTGTGTTGACTGGCATTCAGCAGGCACCAGAAGATAGCAAAGACCTTCTGCGTGTCAGGATCTCTCTATTTTAAAACTACTGCGTGCCTAGAAAAATTACTCTTGACATCACACATGTAGAAGACATGTAAAGCAGCTAGGTAGGTACCATAGTTTTCCTAAAATGTGTTTTACATGATCCATTCTTGCATTTGGATTTGGTTTACATGTCTTTGGAAACCTCTTTGTACAGCAAAATTTTCAATCTTAACAAAACTGGAAAAAGAGGAATTCTAAATCAAAAATGATGGAGTAATTCCTATCTAAGACTGCTCCCAGCAGGGCATAAAGCGAGACTACAGTCAGCTGAGCAGGAGGGAGCAAGAAAGAAGGTGGCGGTGGCACCTGGTGTACTCAGAAGGGAACAGCTGCTCACCATTGCTGCCATGTAAAGCAAAATGCCAGAAACCAATAATAAGAGGTATTAACCAATAAAAAGATGAATGTAAAGCCTTTATTTTAGTAGAAAAATTAAGAAAATTTGCAAGAGGGAGGGAACCACACGTGCGAAATTATTACAACTACGAATTCACAGGAGATGGACTTTCTACCATGTCTACACTGTCAAATACATTTTAACAGTAGATGCTACTTTTATTTCCACTCCCAGGATGACAGAGATCATTCTTAAGGCAGGAAAATCTAATTACAACAAAATTGTGTACATTGTATTAAAAAGTTGAGCTGGTTTAGACTTAAAAATAATAGTAATTCTCTCCATCTTTGGCTAAGAGTCTAACCGGACACTAAATTTATGTGTCTCTCTTAAGAGGAAAAAAGCTCATGCCTTCCACGTGAAAAAAAATCCAAAAGTTTTCAGATGAAGTAGAAATTTAACATGTGTCTTAAGTCACAGAACTACAAGATAGAAGTTGACTTACTTCACTGTAAGTCTTATGATCTTTAAAAGTTCCTCTTATAAATCACTGTGTACACAATGCTGCCAAGATACAAGGTGACTTAAAAACCAGTTTAATTTATAAAACAAGCATTTTTTATAAAAAAAATAGTAAATCAATCCTCTTCAGTCGTCTTCCAGTTAGGCAATGCTGTAGAAATGGCCCTAGGATAGGATCCAATTTCATAATACTCTCCATTATCCTTTGGGCAATTAATACTCTCCTGTACCTGCTGTAAAAACAGTATCCTAGACGTGTTTTTCTGACTCATACAGTTTTTGCAAGAATTATACACAACATGTTTCTGATAGACAACAGAATTTCAACACAGAGTTGTCTGCATTGAGTATTATGATAAGTCAGCATTGATACAAGCCAGTGCCATTAGGCTTTTTGAAAAGCTAGAGAACAGTCATCTAGGAGAAAAGCGAGCTACAATTAGCACCAAGAATTGCATAGCATAATGGTGAGTGACAAGTTCATAAGCACAATGTAAGTCATATTTAAGAAAGTAAATGCTTTAAGAATAATGCAAGTAAAATAGATTCTAAAATAGCAATTATAGCTACCAATAAATCCCGAAAATTAAAGTGTACTGTAACAAACATGCACAATACCTGCAGTGTTTGCCTGGTTTTAACTTGCATTTTTTATCTTCTGACTGGTTTGCATCATAACAGCATTCATCTTTACACTGGTCACTGTATCCACAATCACACTGTTCTCCTTGTTCAACCAGTCCATTACCACAGATGGGTTGACCAGACTCTAAAAATGCCAGTATATTTATGTACAAAGCAGTACAAAGAATATGCAAATAGACTCACAAACGTTAACATTGATTTGCAACAGCATCCAGCTAATTGTGACTGAAAATGCCTGGTCAAGATGGACTTCAGACTAGGGCGCAAAGCAACTTGCATCGTTTGCTTGCCACCCAACTTAGTCACTCCTGCAACTCATAGGATTCTCAGCCTCTGAGTAAAAGATTTCTGCTGATAACAGGGGGAGTTTCTTGTGTGGATAAGAAATAGACGGTGATAAGAGGAAGTTTTCTGTTAAGCCTTCAAAGCAGCAGCAACCTTTCTTGCACTCCTTCCCCTTTAATAGAGTCTGAGGACCTTAAGGCAAAAGCTGATGGTGCTGGGGTGAATGAACCACTACTTACTCCAAAACCCAAACCTACTCACTGCACTACCTCAGAAAACTTGTGAGAGTCCACACACCACAGACTCCAGGAAGATTCCTGCAATTATTTTTTTTGTTGTTGTTACTGTTTAAACAGAACTTCCAGTATTTTAATTTGTGCTCCTTACCTCTTGTCCTTTCACTGGGCGTGACTGCAAACAGTCTGATCCTGTTTTCTTTACTCCCTCCCACCAGGCATTTATAACCCAGGGGAGGCAACCCCCCAACATTCTGTTCTCCAGCCTAAACAGTCTCAGCTCCCACAGCCTCTCCTCATGTGTCAGATGCTCCAATCCCTTAATCATCTTTGCGGCCCTTTGCTGGACTCACTCCAGTATGTCCATGTCTTTACTGTACTGGGGAGCCCAGAACTTAATGACAGTACTCCAGTTCTCAAATTCAGTTCTTTACTTACAGAATTCTTCCAGTAAATTAAAACAAAAAACAAGTAAAAGACTAAACCACATTTCTAATTAAGCAGAACAGTAATAGCTTTGCCATTCTTCTTTTGGGATGACTAAATACATACCAACAAAACAATTATTTCTTTTCTTCTCAAGAACTTGGCTGATATTTCGAATGCTACAGATAGAGAACTTGTTGTTGTTAAGTTTGTCCCCAGATGTAGCTCTTGCATACATGATATAATTGCCATTTTCTTTCTGTCCCAAGTTCTTGGACTCTCCTGGAGTGCACTCCATTCCAGAATCGTGCTGCAAAACAAATATTTAAAAACTATTTCTATTTCTATCAAGACAGCTGCTCTAATTTCTTTCTGTCTTTTTACACATCTGCAAAAGTAACCTGGTTTGATAACCTTGACACAGTGAGAATAAAAGGTTCATAGAGAAACCCCACTATCTTATACTAAAGTTTCTTAAAATAGAAAACAAAGGTTTGGTTTGGGTTTTGTTGGTTGGTTGTTTGTTTATGTTTTTCTCCAGAAACAGTAGCAAGTATCTAATTTCTTCAGTTTTAGCTTATTTGCATTCATGGTAATGTATAGCGCAAGTGCATGTCCTGGAACGAATACCAACTCAAAAAAGTCGCCATCTCCTGAAAAGAGTGGCTTTATGAACACAAAAGGATATTAAGTATTCTGTGGAATAAAAGCAGAAAGTAACTGAAACAGCAGTCCATTCTGCTTGCTTCTTTTGAGGGAAGTTTTGTTTGTCAGCCAGTGACTAGATCTACACAGTATCAGCACAAGGAATGAAATGCATTACGTATTGGCATTCTAGCAATTAGCGAACTGACAACATACTAAGCTGTTACATGTAAGAGGAATTCCAGTGCTGTTCTGATGCATTCAACTTTCCAGAAATACAACCTAGGTCTCCAAAAGAAGTAGTTAAATTTAAAAATTTTCAACATAGTTGCGAGAACTGCATCATTTATTACAGTTTGAAAAAAACAAACGCATGAGTAACATTAAAAGACCCATCTTCCAAGCTGATGCAAAATATGTTTCACTCAGTGCGACTGTTTTTCCAGTTTTATGTGCTTGTATTTTCAGTTATGCTTGGAAGGCTTGTTCCCACTCAGAGCAGTGGTATTAGGGATTTTTTTCAAGTCGCATGAAAAAAGGCTTCATATGTGAACATCTGTTTTAGAAGAACTCATGACTCCTGTCATTTTACTTCCAAGAATAGGAAGCCTATATACTTAAGTTCAAAAAAAAAAAATCCAAACCAGAAAACTTTGTTCTCATCTCCAGCAAAACCAAAAGGCTCAAGCTTTCAGCTTGCCACAAACAAATCATATCCCTAAATGACCGGGAGACAAATTCTGCTTCAAAATAACTGTTCTTGGTATCTTAATCCTCCCCATAATTTTCTTCGGTAAACTTTAAGTATAAATAATTGAACTCTAGAAGCAGCCATTTCTATCTTCACTTGTTGAATAAAGCTTCATCTTAACCAAATTTGCATTGATTGCATTCTCCTCTCTAGGATAAACTAAAATACATTTATAAAGTATGTGTGACCCTAGTCTTCAATAAAACACAGGGAAGTTTTTAGAGAAAGCTAATGTAGACCCTTTATAAGAAATTGAACTAGTAAGAAATACACCATTCACAAAATCCACTGTTGCACCAGTGTTGTCAAATACTCGTTAAAGGGGCTTAGTTCATCAATCTGGTTTTCATTTATATACAATGTGCATGCACATATGCACATGCAGTCACAGTCATATTTTCCTCGTTCATAAAGAGTAAAAACTCCATTTGCAAATCACGCAAAACAGTTGGAAGTGAGTTAGCAGATCAATAGTAATACTCACAGGTGAACCAAAGTTATGCCCAACTTCATGAGCAAAAGTAATGTGAGAAACCTTGGGAGGAACATGAGAGCCATAGTTCTGAACAGTGATGATTCCGGTGTTCAGAGACTTCTTCTTACCATCAGAATACAGTTTGCTCTTTTCACATATTCCACCAGAGCTCCCTGCATTTAGATAAAAGTACAACAGATCATCACTGAAGAAAAGCAGTACTGTGTTACTTCTCTAGTGACATTTAGAACAAGAAACAGCTTGCCTCCTCAGTGGATAAGTTCTTTTGTGTAATTAATATTAACACAACTTTTAAAGTAGATTAGATTTATCCACACTAATGCTCTCAGCACTGAATGGATACACTCACACAAGAAGTTAGCTGTTTTAGAAAGAGCTGTTTCGGGCTTTCACTGCACAGACAGGCCCTGAGTTCATCACACCTGTAGTACAAGACTAGCACGGTGCAACATCCAATACAGGCAGCCTCAATCTACATCCCAAGTGGACTTCACCAAGTTAAAAAAAACCAACAGTAAAATCACAGGAGATCCTCTCTCACAGTAAGAGCATTTACATAAAATGTCCAAGCCAAGCTATACATCCTTGTCAGCAAAAGTGACTCATTTTTCCACTGTGCAAACTAAAGCTGAAAATGCTTCTGATGTGTGGGTTAATCAGACCCTGTTTAGAAGGCCATCACACTTCTCTTCCGAAAGTCTTGAAACTGTGACTTTAGCGTCACTGAATTTTTCTGTAAGTCGAGTTTGTACTGAGGCATTATCAATGTTGTAAAGTTCAGCTATTCTATTGCTAACATAAATGGTGTCTAAAACACCCTCTAAAGAAGTTGCCTTCCTTTCTGAAGTAAAAGACCATTTTAGTGAAATATCCTATGCCAGTATGTGCGTTTAGGATTAAAATCTCTTGATTTTTCTCAATTAAATTCAGTTTCGGAAGCAGTGTTTACGGAATGCCCGTTCCAATTCATCCAGTGCTTGCTCAGTCTACACACTGGACTTGTGATCACAGACCCAGTTTCCCATTTACACAGGCCAGCTGTGTGTCCTGCACTCACTACAGTGAGTCCACACAGGTCCCTCTCCTCTAACATACTTGCTACACTCATGGGTCCACTGATCTGTTCTCTGAACACTGTACTAATACTTATTTAAGCATTTTAAGCTCCTGAAATTGAAGTCTGACAGACTGTCACACCATATTTTTCCACGTAGCACCAATACTCTACAACCAAAATGTGCTTTAGAGGAAAGTACAGCAGTAAACAAAGTGAGGTTGTAATGCATAGCTACACCTCAAACAGTTTACATGTTTCTTCCACAATTATTTGAATTCTGTTAAAGCTCTTCATAATGCTCTCCTAACGGTATCCAGTCTCTTGCAAAGTTTCATACGACCTGCTGTTCTCCAGCTAATTCCTTATTATATAGAAATCACTTGAGGGAAGAAACAAGGGAAGACCGTTCCTTCTGAATTTCTGATTTTGATTTCTGTGAAAGCTTCCACAATTTGGCATGTGTGCTGACCTATAACTAAAGATTTGGTATCTACTCAAATTTAAAGACTAACAACTTTTAAATATATCAGACTAATACATCCTATAAAGTTCATACATCCAGGACAAACACCTTGAGATGCTGCACACGTGAAGACCATTGTTTGATTTTTTTATATCGAGATATACATCAGAACCAAAATACACAACTAGGTTGACACTAATGAGAAGCAGTTCAAGAATAGGCACACAAAAATTACTCTGGTATCTCCTAGAACAAGATCTCACTGATTTTACTTTGTTTAAAAAAAAAAAATAAAAATTGCTTCCAATACTACCTAGAAAACCTAAGGGTTCTGCAGTGTAGTACTACTACAAAATTCAAACTGCACAGTTGTAAGCTCTGTTTATATACAGCAGAAATACTTCTGGCACTTTACTGCTCACTCATACCTGTCATAAATAAATTCATCCAAGTAATACAACCTCTGTCTAACAAAAGAAATATTTTTTTATTTATTGCTCATGTCTTGCTCATCAGAAAGACAGCAAGACTAACTGAAGTGACATGGTACGCTGTTTATATTGAAAAAAATAAATTAAACCATACCTACCAAACGTGAAAAGTTGGTTATGAGATTTTTATCTACTTGCTGCCAATTTAAATGACATAATTTCTAATTTTCTTCTTTGTACCTACCTACAATACTTTACCTCATAATGCTGATGGTTTGCATATAATTACCTGAAGGGGCTCCAACCCAAGCCAGACCAAGGACTCCATCATCAAAATCACGGTCTGTAAACACATAGGCCAAGCAATAATCATCATGATTCTGTTCCGAGTTCAGTTCCAGAAACTTTTCCACACCAATATTAGGAAATCTGAAGGGATTGGAAGAGTCCTTCTCATCTACTGTTGTGTTTATCTAAAAGTAAATTGAAACAAACTGTAAGACAAGATTCACTTTCACTTGCCTTGTAAATACCAGCTAAGAGGCCTGCTGTTGTCAATACCTTGTTATGTTAAATAAAGATGTGGCTAAAGATTTATAGGCCTTGACAAATTACAGCCCCAATATTTGGAAAACCAGGTTCTACAATAAATTAAGAACTGCATTTGTGTAGTAAATCCCCCCTCTCTTATTTCTTTTTCCTTTCCATCAGTAGCAAAAAGTTTGTATTTATCCTCTTAAATCATCACTTTTAGCAGGAACTTTCAACCTGGAGAGCCACTATTTCATGATTAAAGCACTTGCAGAGCAATACAGTCTATTTGCCTCACAGTCAACACTGCTGAAATATAAGAAGTTCATTCCAATAAAAACTGATTACAGCTTAACAGCAGAAACAGCAGGCTTTTGACAGTAAGCACTAAAATAAATGTGTTGGGGAGCTATTTACTACAGAGACACCTGTGTTATGAAATTACTAACAATAAATGGTTACAAGTGAACAGCAAAAGGACTTTTAAAAAAAACCAAAAAACAGACAACCAGCCTCCCAGCAATATCAGTGAAGCTAAAAGTGTTTCCAACACAACTTACTCTTATTCGTTTCACCATGAAGCTGATGTTACGGATTCCTGAGAAATCTGTTGACTGGTAAATTGTGTCAATAGCTTTAACGTGGCTGGATATCTGCAAAAAACAAAAGTACCTACAGTTCAAAGTTCTGTGCACTACGCTATAGCTAATCTTAAAAGCAACAACTGCAAGGCCTATACTTTTACATACAAGATATTGTGCCACATGAACTCCAACAGGCCTTTTTAAATCCAGTGCTGAGTAAATCACCACATAACCTAGTACCCGGCATTGCCAGCATACCAGATTACAGCAAAGTATTTTGTTGTTTGTCTTTTTTTTTTTTAAACACATAATTCTATCAAGCATTCAGATACTTCTTTCTGATACTCATTAGACTCACTGCCACAGTAAGATAGCACTTTTTTGTATTGTATTTGTAGTGCTGCATTTCTTTTTTTTTGTGCAACAACTTACTTGTTAGAGCATTATTCTTTCATTTCTGGTCGAAAACAAATGTGAAAAAATTGATCATTTATCTTTCCCAAGAGCACGCAGAAATGCTAACTCATCAAAAACCTGATTTTGAAGGTGACTTCAGAGCTTTAGAAAACGTTACTCAAATTGAATTACGTATGTACAATGTGATGAACAAACAGTAAAAGTCAGATTTGCAAGTGGTAGTGAAGCTTCAGACTTCAAGAGAAGTATAGCAATGTACCAGTTATATTTTTAGCAAACTATCAAAGAAAAAAAGCCACATGAACCAACCCTTTTTCTAGTTAATATTATATTGACAAATGAAAAGCACCTGCCTCCAGTGGCCACTGCTTTTTAACCTTCCACTACATCAGACTCTACAGGAACAGATCTCAGTGTCATTAGGTCACAGTGTTTTGAATTAAAGTTTCAAATGCAAAGCTATGCCAGTGTTAACACCGAGGCTTGGCAGGCTGTCAAACAGAACAGAAACTCTTGAGGAAGTATTATTTTTCTGAGTAGGAACAGAGAAAAGTCAGACTGCAAGTCTTGCTCTGAGGTGCTGAACAAACCACAGCTGCCATTATTAACTAAAGGAAGCACAAGTGCCCAGGACTTCTGTCACAGATACAGAGCATCTTTTTAGTGATGTTAAAAAAAAAAAAAAGAAAAAAGGTGCTGTTTCAGTAATGTCACGATCACTTGCATTCACAATAATGAAACGACATTCTAAAGTAAACAAGCAATAATATACACAATTAAGTTACATGAAATTTATCAGAAATACAGAAATAATGTACAAGCAGATAATTTAAAACAAAGGCATTGGAAATACCTGTGCAATTACAGCTTCCCTTGTTCCATAATGCTTGTAGAACAAATGATCCGTCTGAATATACAGCTGACACGTATTTTTTTCAGCCTGCGTGGCACGCTTTTTTCTTAAAAGCTGTGGACCATTGTTCTTGGGCTCTTCAACAGGCTTCTGCATATACACAGGAAACATTAATTTTGTACATCTACATGCTGCACTAGATTACCTAAAAATAGCGATGGATTTTTCTAAACATACTGCACTAACAAAACCAGATTTTCTTTCTTTTTCTTTAACCCTCAAAGCCTCATGAATCTTGAAATGAACTAAGTATGTTACAGCTAGTTTTCAAGTATACCATCTATTTTTAGATCTCATTTAAATCCTTCTGTGCATTTCTTTTCAAATTACAACAGGCATACAATGTGAAACACATTTTTTTCATTCATGTGATCTTTGTAATTTTTTCTTTTGCGTAACCCTTTTCTAAAATGAGCAAGCAGTTTGTAGATTAGGAAAAAAACCAGCACGGTAGGACGTAAATGCACCCTCCTTAACACAAGTTATTTCACATTGTAATTACCTTGGCCAGCTACCTGAGCAAACAGAAATACTGCTGTGTGGAACAAAGGGTACGCTAAACATGAAGTTATAATAATGCTCATTAGCCAGAGCAGTATCTGCTAACACATTTGCCTTATGGTATTCACTGGTTGATAGCCCACTCTCTCCGTAAAATTTTACAAGCAAATTTTTGGGAAGGCACGTTTTTGTTACCGACACTGAATTGTGTAATATTTTTGATAATTTCTGTAATCACAATGTAAATACAGTTTAAGTTGTTGATGCTATTTAACAAGCCATATCGTGTAGTTTTGTTGGCATGTACTTAACTGACACCACAAAATTATGCCAAAACTTGAAACATCTCGTAACACAGATAACACTAAAAGAAACTCAGTAATTTACTGTTGGGAGGGGAAAAAAAAAAATTCCGAAATCATGACAAGTGGTGCAAACCTGAAAACAAAATAAATACAGGACTCTAAACATGTATTCCAAGTCCCTTCCATAGACCACCTACCTCCTATTACAGGCAACCTATAGCATGCTGTAACCCCTCCAGTCCTTTACTATGACGAGCAAGACCCTTCCTACTCACATCACTTCACTGCCCACTGAAAGCACTCAGATGTTACAAGCATGTTACATTAACATAATTTGAAAATCTAAAAGTTATTACTCTTTAAGGACCAATACAGTACTCAGAGATCAAGGCATCCTGAAACTCTTCCTTCTCAACTGCAATGAAGTATATTCATCATCTCAAGCTTGATTTCTGCATCCATCTAAAATTCCAGTTGTTGAAAAATTTAAGATCATGTAGGATTTGTTATGACTATGAGCTAGCATATCTACACTGCAGAAGCAATGAGAAGAAGGATTTAGAAAAATGATGTTAATAAGAAACCTCTAGGAATAATTTAAGTACTTCACAATGTTGAGGGATGACGACTGACCAAAAGTAGAAGAAACAACATACAAGTAACGGGAATTTATCACATTAATTTCTAGCCCACATAATCCATTAGCCTGTGTTATACCTCTGTTGTTGGTTCTTCTATACCAGTCATCTGGTACCTCTGCATTCTTTCAAATACTGAATGATCTGCACAACCTCCTTGTGGTCCATATTTGTGTGGGTATTCTAAAAAGAGGAAGGACAGGTTTCAAAATCAAAGAACAAGTCCAGAGTACAGCTGTATCACTGCAGATTATTCAGTTTGTGTCCAATATTGCTCACGTGGTTTGAGGGAAGCATTCTAAGATCCAAGCTTTATGCAGCTGTCTTTTTTTTTCATTAAACATTTCTACCAAGATACATTCTTAGTTTTACAAAGAGAACAAAACTGACAATTGCTTCTTAACATTGTTTTCTTTACAGATAACAAAAGAAATATGATGAATGATGACTAACATAAGAACAAAAGCTATAATTTACACATCTGTGCTGATATGCTTGAACTAACAGCAGCCTTAAAAAAAAAATGAACTCACAATGGAAAATTATTAGAGATTAAGTATACTAAAGACTGCTTAGGTAAGAGAAAGGGTTTTTTTAATTCTACTTGGTAACCTCAAACTAAGAAACCTTGCTAACATCCTTAGAAGATTCTATTACTTCATTCACCTTCCATGGAATTTTTGAAAATTTTTTATATCATGCAACTTGACTACCAATACATAAGAACTGAAACTCTCATGAACCTTGGTTTCAAACTCAACTCTACAATTCTAGAATTATGAGCTTCCTAACAATTTTATTGACAAGGTAAAATGCACAATTTCCACTCTGGAAAATAAACAATACAATTAAGGACAACAGATCAGTGTGTGTATGTATGCATATTTAAAACTTTCATCTGTAAATTTTCGTAACCTGTAATTCTGTATTTAAAACTTACAAGCAAAGTAAAACAAGACTGAAAAGAAAAAATTTTCATCACCTCCATGCTAATTCTAAAAACAAACCCTGTAGTACTATCCAGGTACACATCAGCTAAACATTCTGGAGATGCAAACTAGCTCACGGAGATTATCATACAGTTGGCTGCTTACCAAGGATAATTGTTTATGCAGATCTCCTTGCACACGTGAACGTGCCTCAGACACATACGGTTAGGTTTTGTCTGTTAGTACCTACTGGAGATTTGTAAGCAACTGGCACTTGCAGAAGCTTCCTCTGGAGAAGTACTGAAAGGAAGAGGTCTTGCCCCTTCAGCTTCTCTGCAGACTGGATCCCATTATAAACTGGTGCCCCAGTGAGAGATAATGGAGTACCAGCTACAGGAGCCACGTACGCAAGTATTTAGGGAACCAGTTTCTGTAGGGCAAACCATAGTTACACCATCACCTTAATAGGGTGTGGGGTTTGTCAGAAATGTGTAAACTTAACCAAGATTTGTTGGTGGTTTTTTTTTTTATTATTTCTGTTTGTTTGCTGGGTGGTGGCGTGTTTTTTTTTTAAGCAAGCATGGAGACCCAGAATCACAGAGTACACATACAGGGAATGCATACATATGGGTAGATTTATAAAGCCCAAGACCTGGCATCAAGGACCTGCTGTCCACATGATATGCATTTCAGGCTATTTCACCCTGGACTAGCTCAGCTCTAGTCTGGTTCTGCGGAGTCAAAGCCTGTTAGCAGCTGGAGCACAGCAGATGCACTCTGGTACAGTTTCAGCTAGTTGCCTTTAATTATCTTTGACTCTCATACCTGTTTCCTGCAGTCATACCATATGATACTGCTAAACTATTTCAATATACAAGCCCAATTTACCTCAGATTTTCTCCCTGTATCATTAATTTCTAAACTTCATATTTCAATCATTGAAAGCTGGGGGAAAATTAAATAGCGAACATGAATTAAAAAAAAATAATTGTGTATTTGGCATACAGCTGAAATTGAGTTCTGAAAAAACCCAAACCATTTAATATGAGTTTATGCTCCAAAATACTCCAAGACCAGATTCAACGGACCCACTGATAAACTTAAAAGGACTGATTAAGAAATAAAAGCAGTCTTCCAAACTTCATTCCTCTCCATCACACATAAGCAAGTATTTAAAGAAGTCATGTTTAACACTAGCTTTTTAAAACTAGTTAATAAGTTTAAATTACCTCATTTGTCATTTAACATTTCTTTTTCAAACTGGGTCCTTTTCCAGGTACAAAGTATTTTATTTCAACTGTAAACTTTGTCTAGTGAGAAAGAAACAGATATAATAAACACACTTCTTGGCAAAGAAAGTTTCAGCCCAAGAGTAACTGAAAGAGTATAGTTGGGTGTAAGCAGTTATTTATTATCTCACTAGCAAACTAATTCTATCTACTCTAAAGATCCAAGTACAGCACTGTATGTCAAAACTTCTTCCCAGTCTGAATTTTAGAGAAGCTGCTCCAACACACCACAAAATCACTTCTTCTTTGGTCAATTTTATGCCTACTCTGTTTTGACTAGTGTTTGCCAATGAGATTATTAGCAAAATCTTGATACTGTGTGGGAGGTAATATACTTGAATTCTAATAAGGTTGTTTCTTTAAATTAAAAACACCTTTTCAGAGGTAACTACAATGTGAAAAAAATCCTAGACCTCTGAAGAAAGTGGTATTTTCCTTTCACTGTTTTACAGAAATGTTCATGAATTACTGTTATTAGAGCCTTTCAAGTTCACTTAACGATTTTCTGTGTATTGGTTTCCCACATTTCAATGTCTTAATGCCACACAAATACCAGTTTTGAACTGCTGTCTCATCACATTCCTCCCAGCATGGCTAGCCCTAGCACAGTGTCAGAAGGATGAAGGGCGAGAAAAGGACAAAAATGCTTATGCTGTGAGCCACCTCACCCAATTTGATTAGCAACGTAGTGGAACACAGCTTTGCTGTAACCAATATTAAACAAAAAGCACCACTCACTGCTGGGGTCATCTTTACTCTCTGGGATCCTGTTTACTGTCACTAGACTGGAGTCAAGAGCAGAGAATTAGTGGTATGATCCTTTCCCTTCTCTATCTCCACCACTTTCATTTACTCCCACCATAGCATTTAAGAAAAACACTCTCCTGTATTTCACCTATTTAAAATTCTCATTACCCACTACACGACCACACCGCCGACCACTAACTAGTATCGGTGACAAAAGCACGTTACAGAAGGGTGGGAGTAACAGACATTGCTGCCTCACCATCAGCACACTCCATCTATATAAACCCACCCTGACTGGAAAGCAGCTCCTGCAGGTGGGAACTGCAGGAATCCACAAATATTAACTGGAAACATGACGGCACAGCGTATTTTGCACCAGCACAAAACGCCGTTTCCTGCTATCACCACACTTTTACTCATACTCTGTTGCATTATGACAACTGATGGAACAGTACTAGAAATAAATGCTTTCAGTGCATTACACAAAATAATGTCTTTGCTCTGTATCTCGTTTCCCAAAAAGGTTAGGAAATCCCTTAACACATTTTCAACACTACCTGCCTGCAATGCAAACAAATACTTCTCACTTCAAAAGCAACAGTCTAGCAAGAAACACTTTAAAAGTGTGACAGTTAAAATCATAAAGAATTGAACATGAAACCATTGGCAACAGCAATTGCCAAGGTTTTGCATGTGCCGGAGAAGACAAATCTCCCGTGGACAGAGTTGAATCCGCCCTGCCAAACACGGGAGGCAGGTAAGATAGGATGCTTACTTTGGAACCATGTCTAGCTTACAGAGAAAGCTGCACACAGAACCTTCTTTTGACAAACACTGTGCTACCCCCAAACTGTGAGGGCACTGTTCCCTTTTCATCTTTTGAGGCTTCCTCTTTCTACCATCCCCTGCAGTAGCTCCATTTCTGGAACTAAGCAGGAACTACACTGTGTCAGATGACTGGGACAGTTTTTGACTTGCATCGCACAAGTCTGGTTCATGCTCCTGTGATGCTTTTCAGCGCTTTGAGCGGCGCATCCTTCTGCCAGCTCTTTGGGATCAAGAGCTTCTTAGCCTGTCCCTAGCCACAACCCTGCGAGGTGATCAAGGGAAAACACGTGCTTTTAGCATGAAACAATGGCTCACGGTGAATGCAGAGTTGAGGAAAAACTAGAAGTCTACTTTCCATCAGATCTATGAAAGAAAGAGTTTAATTACAGGATCAATTTTCTAACTAGAGAAAATCCCCAGACAAAACACTTTTTCTTTTCCCATGTTGTCCACTTTCCCATTTTCCACTTTCAATTTTTGTATACCCTGACAGAATGTTAAAAACCAGTAAACAACAATAATGTAATAACAAATCTAAAAAACGAAGTTTGTCATTTTGTACTTTCTGCCAGTGGTATTCTAACTAGATGGCAGATCATTATTAGTGATACATCAAATCCAGACACTTGAAATAAGGATTTTTATCATTTTAAAGGAAGGCACTGCCTACCACAAAGAAATACCTGACCATATGATTTTTTTTCTTCTGCTTGTCAGTAAATAGTGTGATCTGTTAAGGATTTGGTTAGGTGCTTAACAGATACTGGATTTCAGCATCTGAGGCAAGGATATGACATCAAACTTCCATTGAAAGTGATGAAAATTCAGTTCTTCAGCCGCCACAGAGATTTGCCCAATACTAGCAAAAGCAGTGGTGTCACAACAAAATTCAAATTTAAGCAGGTACAAAGCAAAAAAATCCTTGTTACAGATTTCACTCTAAGCAGCCTGTCGCACTGTGCTCCTCCCATGACAACTGCCAAGTAGACCTTCATTATTAAATCGACAAGCACAATATGAAAAAAAAAAAAGAAACCAAGTTCTCACTAATAATAGAGTCTGCAGTGGCCAGTTCATTCAGCAGATAGGGCTTTGCGAAATTACAAAATACACTTTCTGTTCTCAGTTGTATAGATCTTCCAAGACCACAAAGACAACGAAATGACCACGTTCCTTTTCCTGAAGGTCTGAACACGATTTTCACGTCTACTGTTGAGCTGAGAAAATACATATTTTGTATTTTACAGTATGAACTCAGGGATTCATTTGAAGCATATATGATTTAAATAAAATAAATACAGTTCCAATGAAGTCCTAGTCCTTAAAGAAAAGTTTCCAAAATACTTTAATGAACAAAAGCAATTTGCATCTTTCTAGCACTAAATTATATATCAGTTTGATCATGAGTGTTTTAGAAATTAAAATCATTCAAGTTGTGTTTCGAGTCATGAATAGAAGGCTGCCTTCCACTGGTCACCACATCCACTGTAACAGACAAAAGCTGCCTTATAAAGTTGACAATATAATCCCCATTTACAAAAAAAGCTTTTGTTTAGCTACTGAATAAGAACTCATTGAGATGCTAATCATATATTGCATTGTGATTTCTGAAAAGCACTAAAAGGCATATTGTTTCAAAAGGCTGCAACACGGCTGATCAAAAAAACGTACCAAATTAAAGCAAAGACAACTTCTTCCTCTAGTCTCTCCTGAGTTAGAAATTGAGTGTTTTTGTTGCTTTTGCCCTGTTTAAGAACACTAGTAGTTTGACTCTATTTCACAAGAGTTTGCTTTATATTAGAGCAGTAAGAAAAGATTTGCATGGTTGTTTTTAAGCTTTTACAGTAGCTTTAAAAATAGCTTTTTTTTAGTTGTCGGGAGTTTTTTTGGAGCTGCAGTTCAATGCAAAAATAGCTCTCATGAAAGGCAAAAAAATTTTAACCTCAAAAGCACTATTCAGAAAGTGACAGAAGCAGTTGTGTACTTCAGATATTTCAGACCACAGACATCCTAGAGGCATCTAACATACCAATGAAAAAAGTTAAACTAGACAATCAGAACACATGCACGATGGACTCCAAGTCGACATCACCCGACAGGAGTGGCACGTTTTCAAACAGTGCTGCTCAGACTTCGCTCCAGGGTGGGATATTTTCAACCCTGCTGAGCAAAAGCAGCAATGTTCACTCACTTGGGGATTTGGAAGCCATACTGTACTGTTGCTTTAATGTGGCTCTCTGGAATAGATTTAGACAATCCTCTCTGATAATCTGATTGTTTCTACCTGATGGTTTTGATGCACTAGATTCAAGAGGAAAAACTGTGTAAACCAACATACCATCACCTGAGTAATTTAAAAAACTCCGTATCCTGCTCCCGTTCACTTTAATAAGACATTGATATGAACCAATTTCATCATTAGTTTTTTCCAGCTCTCAAGCAATCCATTTACTCCTCCAACACAGGCAACTTCTACAAAACAGCAATACTAACTTGATTTTATGAAAAAAAAATAAAAATTATTTATCTGCTCCTTTAAGGTACAGTTCTATTTCTGTCGTTACTTGATAACAGCAAAGAGACTATTTTTAGTCACCCACTATTTACAGCATAAGGAACTGGGACGCAAGACTATCTTCTTGCTTGTCTTACCCCTTCGAAACTGGGCAAATCATTAAACTGCTTTACGTCCCTCTACTTCCCTCCTTCCCCTCTTTTCTACAACAGGGTTAATAAAACCTTTTGTAAAGCAGACAGTGACTTATTTACAGCAAGTGCTACATAACTGGTAACTTTATTCCCACCACCAAACAGTGAATTGAACTGTTCTGTGAGACCTAAAAAGATTTTAGAAGTACGCACATATTATTCACAGAACTGCTGTTGAAAAGACCTATCTTACGGTTTCACACCACGCTCTTGTAATTTTTTTTATTACTTTTCCCCACTACTCTTCTGCTCCAGCAGCAAACCCTGTAACATTCCAAGAGCAGCTAGCCAGGCACACTGCCTTATCAGACTTCCACCTGCAATGGGCTGTAGAGCTGAAAATTAAACACATGCTGCAACTTCTCCGAGAATCAAAAGCAGTACGTGGAAGACTATCCTATGAAGTTAACGTTATTCTCAGATACAGGTCTTGTAAGTACCAGGAAGATACACATTTAGTCAGTCAGAAGTAGCTCACAATGTACATAATATTCAATAACTGCATTCATTCAGAAACTCTTTAAAATTATGCAACTTCTATTTGATTTTGGGTTAGTAATCATATTTACAGAATGGGGTAACAGGAAGGACAAACCTATCTGCTAGCTCACAGCAATTTTAACATAAAGACAGCACACATACTGCCACTGAATGTAAAATACAGCTGTATTCCAGAAGCTTTATTCAATTAGAAAAAACCAAACAAAATTTGTTGAGTTTTTAGCAGAGAAAGCTCATTTCTCTTCACTGCATTCATTCAAGCAAGTGACCAGAGAATTATGCAATAACCCTGTGTTTTTCACCAGCTTACAGCTCAGAGAAAATGACAATACATAAAGCCAAATCACAACCAGAGATGATCTTCATCTGTCTTCCTATTTTTGACATTTATTTTCGCAATACAGTTTCATTATGATGTACTTAGAAAATGATTTACACATACATCATCATGAAAATGGTTCAAGTAATTTCTAGGGATCTAACCCAAGATTCTCCACCTAATTGCAAAGAGATTTCAAACTCAAGTCTTCTAGGAATTGCACAATGGCCTGACGGAACAAGTTTTTAAATGAAGTTATAGTTTAAATCTATTTTTAAGCAAGACTGAAGTCCCACATAAAGTTTGCTTGCAACACAAAATTTGCTAGCTTCAATAACCAAAAGGTAGCCCTCAGGTGACTCTGCCAATGTCTGCTTGGAAAGACTGAAACTCAGAATCACAACTTCACTGCACTATTTTTGGGGTTCGGCATAAAGTTACTTGAGCATAAAATAAAACTGATTTCTATTACAACTGAAGACTGTTCATACATAAAAAGACAGGCAGAGTGCAGAACTTTGATGCATCAGTTCTGAAGATATAGAAGTATTCCATGGTACTCTCTCATCCTCCTGGGCATTTACAACTACAGCTTCTGAGGCTATACTCTTCAAATTCAAGTAATATGAATTCTCTGGATGTTTCCATCAGCTACTGTGTAAAACGGGACATACTGGGCGCCACCACATATTCCAAAGAGGTCTCTGAAGGCATCTGTGACCTATGCATGCAGGGGAAGCTTTAACTTCCCACAAGTACCATCTTCACTAGATGTCAGTAAACACCTAGTGACTTGAACTTCATTTTATTTTCCAAATCACAGGGAAGAACAATCAGTACAGAGCACTTTAGGAACGCATTTTTCAAAAGAAACTTGTATCCACTGAGCATAAAATACACTGCTTATACACTTGAGCCCGACTGCCAAGGGTTTCTTAAAATGGCAGAATAAGGAAGACTCGCTTTGGTTTGCCATAGATCTCTTTCACACCATAACTGTATATGAACCACTTCAGGTTAACATAATTCACAGTGTCATATCCAAGCCAAAGCCTCATTTGATGCTTACAAATGGCTTACAGATTTTGACATTTAATAAAAAAAAATATATATTTCATCCATAGCACAGAATGGAAGTACTCACTGATATCATCTTCATGATAAATTACAGAGTGGAACGGTAGAGTTTTGTCCTTAATATATCTTTCTGCTGGCTCAATATAAAAGGTCCCACTGTGAGTTTGGATGAATCCTTCAAATTTTCCATCAATAACAGACCCATGGGTAAGACTTCCCTGCTCACCTGTTGAAAGAAAAAGTGCATTAGATTTTTTTATACCTTTTTAAAAGCTTTCAGTCCTGTGCAAACTTCAAGCATACACATTACCCAAGGTGTTAAGCAGATAATGCTAAAGTATGATACTTGCATTAATTATCCTGATTGTGCACCAGTTCCCAAATGGAAACAACCTATATGAATTATACGGTAATAAGATTCTGGATAACAGTAGCACGACATTCTTCCAGAAAGGTTGTGTCTGAATTTTTAGAGCAGACTATTCAACATTAAGACATACAGTTATCCCAAAATCATAGTTAGTAAGCCCAATAGCTTCCTAATCAGGTGCGTAAATTACATGTTTAAAAAGCATGAGCAACTCAACTCTGTAGTTTAAAGCTGTCACATATACAGCATTAATCCTATATACAAGATCTGTCCTTATACATATTATAATATATACATTATTAAGAAAAAACCCAAAACCATAAACTAAACTTGGAAAGCTTTCAAAGAAAGATTTCCCTATATTCAAGACACTCATTTTTTCTTCAAGCATAAGCCTCTTAGAACTGTAGCTAGGTTTAAATGTGGAATGGAGTGAATTTGTGTTTGGAACGGTCACAATCTGGAAAAGCACAACTATCCAAGTTAGTAAACAGCAGTAAGGAAAAAACCAAAACCTTTTCTGAAATATTTGCACAAAGTAAGAAAAAACACAACAAAAGACACCCCACCCTCACACCCCTTGTAAATCCTCTGACCCACCTAAGCCAACTGGCAGATTGGTCTACCTACATGCATATAAAGTGCTAAGTGAGTATAGTTCACACTTTAAAACTGTCACTTCAAGACTGTAGGACATTACTAACAGAGTTAGATTCCTTTCAGAACCAGACTGTATAAAAAGAGTTAGTGTATCTTTATCCTTCTCTCTTCATGTGCTTAATTCCTTAATTCTCCTTCCTTGTTAATCAGTTTTATCTTTTGTATTTACTGAAGTTGGGTATATTACCCTTAATGATGGTAGCATTATATTCCTTAAATTCCTTTAAACTAACAGTACCTGACTTTTTGTAATGCAGCTCCTTCCTATTTTTTTTTTAAATGCATCAGACTTCTATGAAGAATATGTTCATAAACAGAGCTGAACTTCAAGTTCTATGGATATGAAAATTATTAGGTAAAATACTCATTTGTTAAGTGTGATTCACATGACAATAAAAGCAGATGGAGTTTAAATGCATGTAGATGTATTATAGAATTTTAATAATGAAGATGACCTAATCATACAGATATTCATTTTCCATATGTACTATTAAAAAAGCTCCTGTTTAAGATGACTGCACTTCAGTCCATTTTAAAGGATTGTACTTACCATAAATGTGTCCAGTGTAAATATGGGAGGTATCATAATCAATTACTTGGTTTGATATTTCTACTTTAAAGTCATCACTGAAGAGAGATGTATCTCTCTTCATTCGAAGGTTGAAGTGTCTAAAGTGAATAAAAAAAAGATGGTAAATTGGCTTTGAGCTGCAATTACAAGAGCACTAAGCAAAATACTTCTAACCAACACTTTCTTGCAAACAATTTGCAGACCATTTATCTGTAGAAAATGTTTACACCGTACATGAATTAGACCATAGCCTAGAAGGATTTTCTTAAGCAAGGTTTAGAAATTTTTTATAAAACTAGCTAAATTTATGAGATTTAAGCCAGAAAATAGGGTTACACTTAAATGCATAAATCTAAAATGCTGACTTGACTATACACTTGTTCAGAAGACACAGACATAGCTTAAGAGGAAAGGCAGCTATTTTACCTCACAGCACTGTGAAGCAGAAGAGATAAGAACAACTACCAGCTTATTTTACTTTCATCCCAACATTTAAGTAATGTAAATGAAATGTAGGTAAGCTAATTACTGTTTCAACTAAAACTCAAGAAGTAAGTTGGGCAACAACATTTAATAAGAAAAACATTTAAATTGGTTGAGTTACATGCACAATTATGTGGCCAACTCCACTCACTGAATGCTAATGATAGAGTTCACTTGTCACAGGGAAAGCTATCATCCATTTGTGCTAACACCAAAATAACCAAAACAATTAAGCACCATGGCACAAAGTAATTTAAATTTCACTACTTTTTAGTACAGCTGAAGCATATACAAAATATATCTTCAGCCTTCACTTGCACATTAAATTATATGTCACTACAGTTATAAGTATTTCAAAACAACTGTACATTAAGATGCAAAATTCAAGGTCAAAGAAAAAAGTCATGCCTTTACCTAAAACCCGCTGAGAGCTCTAGTGATTCATGTTGACTATTCTGTAATGCAAACAGTATTTCCCAATCAAACTATTTATTATTGTTGCCACAGTGTTAATAAACCTTCAAAGCGAGTATTCTCCTCTGGTGATGTGTTAGAGATATCTAATACAAAGGTAGGAAATTCTGGGATGTGGCTGGTAAATGGGGAAGGTTAAACTTCAGCAGTTCCCTGTGACTCTTGGGCTTTGCGCCAAGCTAACCAGTGCTCATATTATAATTTCAGTATTGATATATTTTCTGAGGGCAGATTCCCCTGTTGAAAAGGAAGAAACACCTCACTATAGATGCGCTTGGGTGCTACAGTCACTGAGGAACACACGCCAGCTAGCAGTTAACAGTTATCCACACCCAGCTAGAAAGGCATGTTTTATGATAGATAGCTAGTTTTTATAATATCAGAGAGAAAAAGTAAGAATTTTTCTTCTTTAAGTTAGTCTCTTTACTAGCTCTGTAAAACTGTCTTTTGGTAACACAGAGGTTCATGAGGATGAGGAGATAACATGAACAAGCAACCCAGTAAAACATCACAGGACAGAATGCTACAGCGTTATGCAATACATTTTTCTAGGGGGGGGAAGAAAAAAAAAGAAAAAAAAAGAAAAAGAAAAAAAAAAAAAAGACTTTAAGCCACCTTGTGTGACTTTTCTGGGCAGAAGTCAGAAATGAACAGTCAGGAGCGGAGAGGGGGAAAGACCAGCACTGAACAAGAATCTGAAGAAGTTTATTCAAGTCCTTCAAGAAGTTCTACTCGTTTTGGTTATAACACACTGCTCAAGTTGTGACACAGATTTGAACTCCATTTTAGTCTGAGCTTTCCCTGCGACTGAGCTCTCTAGAGTTACTGAAGATGGATCAGACTCTCTTCAAGTGCATCTGAACTAAGTTACATGACAAGAGATCCTGGATCCTTTAGAATAGCTCTCCTCCCTTCTTTATATTCTTTCTGAATATTTAAAAGGACTTCTTACCATAAGAAGTCTCCAACTGAGTCTGTGATGAACGGAAGTATCTACTAACCCCAGCAAGAGCACCTACTATACCTAAAATTACTTTTTCCTGGTGAAAAAAGTAGGCTTTCTGAAAAAAACCCCACACCACAATCTATACAACACTTCTCACAGAAGTGCAAAAAAGTTACTTCAAAATTAATTTTTCCTGGTTGTATTCATGTAAGTTTCACATAAAATTGAGGAGCAATTATTATCTCTAACACTCAATTGCATCAGCAATTTCTTTATTATTTATTTTATTAGACAATGCAAGACTTCTAGCCGCCATATATGTCAGTGGAGTGGGGGATAAAGACATTACCTCAGAGTTAAATGAATAATTTAGCAAGTTTAGCCTAAAAAACTACCAAGTAGATAGATGAACTAGCCCTAGGCCTCAATCGTGAAGCTATCCAGGGTATCCTTTCCTCAACTGCCAAGGCATCTACATTCTCATCCTTACAAATTAGCGTGACATTCAGCATTGTGCTTCTGGACTATCACTGCTGACTATTGCCTGATGGCCATTTCGAGTGGGTTTGGTGTTTTGCCTGGGCATCCTGCACCACGGAACGGTGCTTTTGGAGGCACAAGGGGAAGCTCAGCAGAATCTACTGAAGCTGGGAATAGGTATTCCTTCTGGGAAGGATACCCCTCCATCAATATCACCCTATCTGTCACTTCAAAATGGACTGTTAGAAGTTATACGTACAAAATAAAGTTTCAGTACTTTTAAAATTAAGAAGCCTGTATTTATTCTCCTTTCGTTTTCCCCCCTTCTTACTTTCTCCACTGGTACATAACAGTGTAAATTCTAACCCATGCTGTCACTTATTTATTAAGAAAACCAACTCTATTTGCAGGATTAAAGAACTATTTCAAATACAAAACAACACAGTTGTTTTTCACAATAGCAATTCTCTGATCATTTGATTTATTTTGCTTAAACCATTAGATAACCTGATCGTGTCTTGGCTATTTTTAGACAGGTCTTTTCTTGGTCATTCAAACATGCTCAATGGGAACAGGATTATCTGTCTGGACCGTTCACCCTTTTAACAACAAGAAATGAAGTGACAAGTCTTCCTTCAGTTCTCCCCCACCAAAAAAAGGGAGGGAGAAAGAGGCAACTTGCAGGGGGTGAAGGGGTGGTGGAGAACAGGCATCTATTTGTCTCCTCTTCCGAGGAGACATAAACCCCCATGTACATAAACATGTAAACATAAACCCCCATGTATTACATGAAACCTACAGCAGACAAACTAAATTCCATTTTTATTGTTACGCAGAGACATGTGAATGTACTACTAACAAATGTCAATGACATCAGCTGCCCTGAAAAGATGCCAGCGTGTAGGTGGGGAGACTCCAAATTGTAATGACTGAATCAAACAAATGGATAGTTGGCAGTGACCCCCTAGAAAACCCAGCTCAACACCTTAACTTCTCAGCGAGAAACTTCCAAAGACCCTACAAAATCCATTCCAGTATTTCACCCAGTGTAGAAGTTCCCCTAAAATTTACTCTAGATTTCTTTAAGGCTAGTATTTCTCCCCCTTTCTGGAAAGGAATATAAGCTAGTCGCTATCCTTCTCAAAGTGATGTGGAAGAGAATGCATCTTAGTTTCCTTTCCTGGCTTAAATCCAGTAACTTCATCAATTCTTTGGAGGACTGGAGAGTCCAGAGAAGTTCAAAAAATTTGTCTGTATCATTTCTAAATATGTTTTCTAAAACTAGCCATAATGGAAGAAATACGAAGCCTCAAATAAGCCTTTTGGTAATTACAATTTTTATAGCATGCATTGAATTCTCTGTGCCAGCACCTCTGTCAGTATAAACTAAGCTATTCCCTGGCCTAGCTACCCACCAGGCAGAAGATTAACTATTTCCAGAAAAATAATGCTGCTTTATTTAGACACTTTCTACCTTGCTTAAGACATTTCCCAGCAGTAGTGCTCTCTAGAATAGAATCAAATCAACTAAGACTACGTTTTGACCTCACTTCTATGTTTCTGTCTTACATGTATCTGAAAACTGATACATTAAGAGGCTGTTACTTGGTGACTGCATGGTTGCTTGTATGGTTGAAGACTGTATTTTTGGTAAAACTGTTTATATTTTTATATAATCTGCTTTGATAATAAACTACATCTTATTCATTAATGGCAGTACCCTAAAGACTATCAAAAGGTAGATTTTTATTTCACTTTAGCTTACCTCAGGGGAGACTATGTCAGATTTGCAAGTATGTAACATAGCAACTAAGTGATAATTAAAGAAAAAAAAAAAATAGTGGAGAGCACCACACTTTGCTAAAAGCCAATACCTTCCCATGGGGCTGAGTTGCGTCAATCCTATGCTCTAATCACAGAGCAAATACTTAAAAAAACAAAAACAAAACCCCCAAAAGCTGTGTGTCTATACTGACAGTACTTGGTAAAATGAACATAAAGGTATACGTCTAAGAGTTAATGCTTGATCTATTAATCCATTTCTTTTCAGTATGAATTACCCTCCAAGATCAGTGATTTTGCCATGATTGAATGTCCAGTGTACTGGGACACTGAGAGCAGTCTGCCGACTTTTCCAAAGCTGGCAGAAAAGGCCACTATCAGTGGTATGCAAAAGGGCACTTGGTGCTTTCCCTTTCCTGCCTTCACTCAGTCAAATTGCCGTAACCAGTGGCAGGCTAAGCAGGCAGGATCACTCTCTGACCAGGGAGATAGTTTTAAGGAGGGGGAAAAAAAAAAAAAAAGAAAAAAGAAAAAAGAAAAAAAAAAAAGGACAAAAGAAAAAGAAGGAGATGGAGGAGTTATCCCACAGCTGGAAGAAGTGGCTGGGAAAAGGAAACAGAAGGTGATGGGATGGCAGCAGTATGGGATGTGACTCCAGGACAAGGAGAGTCCGTTTAGGTTCATACTTTTCTTGGTAGGAACCAGAAAAATCATTTGTAGCTGTGCGTCCATGAGTCTCCCCACAAGTCAGGATCTAGACGATACTACTCTGCTTGAGATGCAAGCAGAAAGATGTCTTTCATCCTTACTTTTACCATTTAAGAAGTCAAAGTCTCTTTGAAAAATGGAAGGGGAGAATAATTTGGGCCCTTCTTTCTAACTGCTTCCACACAAGGCATCCCAAAATTTAAACTTTGTTCCCACAGACCATCAGACTCATTCCAACCCTGAACTATATTGAATAGAAGACAGTTTAACTCATAAGCCAGGTCTACAGAACCATCACACTTATGAACATACTTTTTATTAAAAAAACCAAACACACCACTATTTTCACTTACTGTTAAACTCACACAACATATTCCATCATCATTTAACTGACAATTCCCCATGGTCCTGCTATTGACACTAAAGAAAACACATCTTTGAAACAGCACGTGGTAGGGTCTCCATGTTTATAATTCTTTCTATTACGCACCTAGATGCAGATAGAGGGCATCATCCTCTAGTAAGTCTTTATCTAAAACCCTATCTCTACAGCATTGCAATGCTCAGCAATTCCAGCTAGAATGCTTGCAGCTTATGTTTATTTCCCATCAATACCTCTAGGGTGGCACCTGCAATTGTTCAGAGATTTCTTTCCTGACCTTCAGAAGTCAGACTTGCTAAGCTTGTTATTCTAGAAGTACACAGCTAAGGATGTAGCCTTCATCCTAAGCGATTTGCCACTGAATATTTTTGATATACATACCTGCAAACACATAAGCTAGTTCAGATAACAGAAACCATCCAAGCAGGGTTTACAAGTAGCTACACATCAGCTCTAAGAAAGTTAAGTATCTCTCTGTCCTGAAGAGTACGGTATACAGATTTTAAGAGCTAAATAGTCTTTACCCAGGGTTGATTTTTTTATTCTTCCTCTTTCAGTAAATCTTCTTTGGGAAGTGCAGATTCTGTCACTTGTTCTCCTGCTTATCCAAAACAACCCTTCAGTTTGTATTTACATAAAGCTGATTATTTACATGCAGTGCCATGTTGTATCAATTCAAAAACATGAGATCAAAAAGAGAAAACATGTTAAGGATGCGCTAGAATAAAATCACAAGGCATGAAAGTTACTACATAAATTCAAACTAAGAAACTAGTTTAGAAAGAAGCTTTCTTACTGAAACAAAGACATACAAAGAAATCTGCCAGCTGATAACATGAGCTCATATGAAGCACATAGCCTAAGTACTTTCATTTACGTCTACAGCTTTTCATTTTAAGAACATGGCTTTTTGAGAACATTGTTACATACAGGAAAAAAAAAAAAGGTTACATGCAGTACCATGCAGTACTAATAGCAGCAGTGAGACTGATGCAGTGTTTTTACAGCTGTTCATTGATCAAACACTACTCTGAGCACTTGGACATCATCAGGCAAAACAACCTCAAGCGGAAGCTCACCTCACAGCATCTTCCTGACTCCTGGCATCCACCATCACTTTGGAAAGCACTGACAGGCACTTTAGCTGTCAAATTATTTGAAGCAATAATGACTAAATCTCTGTGCCCACTGGACTTGCCACATTAGGCACATACAAACTGTTAGCCTTTTTATATAGAACCACAAAGACAAAATTTCTTCTCCCTTTCCCTCCCCATACAAACCCATGAAGGATAGGATAATAAGATTTTTCTGAACTGCCTTCCCCTCCAAAAACTACCTATTATTATAGTTATTAAGTTACAGAGCAGAGGTGAATGCACTCTCTTTTGAATACACAGGGGTATGGTATGTACCTGTACTGACACAGAACAGTCAGCAAGAACGTTGTGGTGAATAAGAAAACAAGATAAGGAAAATGTCCAATAACCACCAGGGATCACTACAAATGACCAATATCACCGATTTTTAGCACAGTAGAAGCAAAGCTTGTGTTTTATCATTAGTTAGAACGTATTCAAGTTTCTGACTATCATAACCCAAACCTCTACAAGCATTCATGCAGACTGATCTGAAGATATAATTGTCCATTACATTTTGGAACACAGTAGAAGAAAGTTATGTACTTTCCAGTCCAGATGAACTGTGTAAGGTGGTAGAGGCTGAGGAATCTGCCATTCCAGTTGCACCGGCATAATCATCTAATAGTCCCATAATTTTGACCCTATATTGAGCTAGGTTTTAAGATTTGAATATGTTGGACTAAAAGAATCTGGACTTAGCAGCTGTGACTTGTAAGCCCAAATTAAAGCATAGAAAAGTGTTTTTATCAGCAAAGCCGGTATTTTTATATATCTCAGGTTTTATAGAACAACCTACCAATATTCAACAAATTAATGCTTTAATATTCACAAGCATAAACATATGAAAGGTCTTTTTATTTGTATGTGTTACAAAGAAGTGACGTTGCAAGCACTTCCTGTAATAGTTTTCCTATTATAGCATCATATATAGTCCATAAATTCCAACAAACATGTCTGATCTTAACTTACAGTATTTTTTAAAAATAAAATTTTAGATAGAAAACTAAGGAAAACTGTAGCTAGATGGCAAAATATCTGAAAAATTCTCAATGCATCTTTAATTTATTAACAGGCAGTTGTTACCATGTGTTTAAGCACCACTTGAAAATGCAGCTGTTCACTCAAGTCACATAGGTAACCTTCAGAAGGGAGAGTCAGCAACTAAAAACGGGAAAGTGGAAGTGGGTATGGATGGGTGATTAACAGGGCAAACTAAGAAAAAATTAGAAAGCATATGTTATTATGAATGCATTAAGTTGACTGAGTGTGCAGTTAAACACTACACAGATGTAGTTACTGTTTTCTGAATGAAACAATGTCTCAGGAATTCACAGCTATGTCATTAGGTAAAAAGATATAGTTCAAAGAACATCAGATTTCAGGCAAGTTTTTCAAGCTCATTTTCAACCACTTGTGACCAGCCACCAGCGGGACGTAACTCCATCCACCACCACTCCTGAGGCTCAGCCACCCAGCCAGCTGTTAGCCCAGCATAAAGCACACACTTATCCAAGCCATGAGCAGCCAGTTTCTCCAGGAGATGCTGTGGGAGATGGTGTCCAAGGCTTTGCTAAGGTCCAGGCAGACACCAGCCACAGCCTTTCCCTCAGCCACTAGGTGGGTCATCCTGTCGTAGAAGGACATCAAGTTCATCAAGCAGGACCTGCCTTTCATAAGCCCATGCTGGCTGGGCCCGATCCCCTGGCTGTCCTGCACATGCCATGTGACGGTGCTCAGGAAGATCTGCTCTGTAACCTTCCCCAGCACCGCGGTCGGGCTGATGGGCCTCTACTTCCCCAGATCCTCCTTCCTGCCCTTCTTGTAGATGGGCATCACATTGGCTGATCTCCCATCTTCTGGGACCTCCCCAGTCAGCTGGGACTCCTGATAGATGACGGAGAGTGGCTTGGCGAGCTCCTCCAATGGCTCCCTCTGTGCCCTGGGTGGATCCCACCTGGCCCCATCGACTTGTGCGTGTCCAAGTGGAGCAGCAGGTCACTGACCGTTTCCTCCTGGGCTGTGGGGACTTCATTCTGCTCCTCCTCATCCCTGTCTTCCAGCTCAGGAGGCTGGGTACCCAGAGGGTAACTGGTCTTACTATTAAAGACTGAGGCAAAAAAAGTATTAAGCACCACAGCCTTTTCCTCAGCCTTTGTGGCAATTCCCACACCCCACCCCACCCTGTATCCAGTAAAGGATGCAGATTATCCTTGGCCCTCCTTTTGTTTCTAATGTATCTGTAAAAACATTTTTTGTTATCTTTTACAGCAGTGGCCAGCCTGAGTTCTAGCTGGGTTTTCGCCTCTCTAATCTTCTCCCTGCATAACCTCGTGACATCCTTATAGTCCTCCAGAGTTGCCTGCCCCTTCCTTCCAAAGGTGGCAAACCCTCCTTGCCCCCCCGACCCCACCTCGAGTTCCAGCCAAAGCTCTCTGTTCAGCCAGGCCAGTCTTTTCCCCCACCAGCTCATCTTTTGGACTGTAGGGACTGCCTGCTCCTGCACCTTTAAGACCTTCTTGAAGAATGCCCAGCCTTCCTGGACCCCTTGGTCCTTCAGGGCTGTCTCCCAAGGGACTCTGTCAACCAGGCTCCTAAAGAAGCCAAAGTCAGCCCTCCACAAGTCCAAGGTAGCCGTTCTGCTGACCTCCCTCCTTAATTCTCCAAGAATCTAAAACTCTATCATCTCCTGATCGCTACGCCCAAGATGCCCTCCAGCCACCACACCACCCACCCATCCTTCCCATTAACACTGTGCACTCATTACCTTCGTATGAACCTTCCCTGGACTCCAAGGGTACCTTAAATTAACTATATAAACTGGAAGGTGGAAGAGTTACGATACATAACCAGGGTTGTTTTAAAACTTCATATTCTGTCCAATTTGAAGCATTTGAGAAATAAGAACATTTCGTACCACTGGTGAAGCAATAATGTCAACTTATCTAAACTACAGTTTCTGATTCTAAAGAATTAATATATACCTACAGCTTACATTCAGCAATTTTAACTGCCCTGTTAAGCTGGAGTTTCAGCACTGAACAGTAGGCTGGTTTGGTTTAGCTCATCACATCTGCTGTAACAAGTTGTATTTTAAATTACCCAACTATAAAAGTTTGGAAAAAATTCTGTCCTTAACAGTACTGTGTAGCATCTAACTTTCAGATGAGGGTTAAATATTCATGCAGGGTTTCTCAGTGGTGGCATGTTATACACCCATTTGTAGAACTACTGAGTCTGGTGTGAAAAAAAGGTAGCTTTGAGTTTAATTGCATCATTACAGTATCTATTTCATTATTAAACGGCTATTAGCCCATGGTTAAATGGTCACATTAACTTGGTATAAATAAATAATATTTATTTTCATTTTTTCCTTTTTTAACAAAAGGGTACTATGAAACACAGTTCTTAAATCCAAACAGTCTACTGCGAAGAACAGATGCTACCTACACACTCATGAAATACTTGTAGCTGCCAGCAGTTTTGTGGACAATGCAACTAAGTTTGATGAATGCTAATCTGGCATATGTCAGCAACTGCCACGGAAAAGGCCAGTACTGCATCTTCCCTCTCACCACTTCTACGTATTTCTGCACCCCTTCTTCCTACAACTAGTTTGCTTATATACTGAATTGAATGACTTACTAATCTGGCTGAACAATAACTAGTCAAATCACTCTCCCATCTTGACTGGCCACATGACCAACAGGTGCTTCCTCTGGCCCAAATGGAAAGATTAAGTTTATCAAGTACAAACTGGCACCAGATACAGCACGAGAACTGTTGTGGGCCAGCTAGCTTCATTTGCAGTTTCCAGCAACAAACAGAAAACAGTAAATATTAGGACAGCTTTTCCATTGTTTCCTGGCTACAGAAGACAGCTGTTCCATCAGAAGCCAACTCAAAATTGAAGATTATCATTTCAGTACTCATAAGTAGCAGTTATTTAGTACCTTCATTAAGTTAAGGAGATGCAAGTCAGAAAGCTGTGTGCCAAGAAACCACCACACCTGGACAAAGTCTTAACTAACCATTTGATGTAAGGCCATTCAAAAACTCAGGTTTAAATTTTCAGTGTCTCAAACCTCATGTTGAATGAATGCCTTTAAGTTTCATCACTTGGTATTTAAATAAAGCAGCACTTTAAGAGCCCATGGGCTAAACCTAAATGGTTTAAGTATTCTGCAAAAGCTTTGTTTCCTACCTTAGCAGAAAGTAATTAGAATATTTGATAGAAAGATTTTAATATTGTCATTCTTGGCGATGACATACATCAGTTATGTTCACAATAAACTAGCTACAATTACAAAAAGGCAACCCCATTTATATGTTTTTTCAAACTGCTACACACCTTCAAAACTACTAAATACACTGTATGAAGTAAAACACAATTTACTTTATCCTTCCTAATTTATATTTAAAGATAAATGAAAATATTTTGTAATAAGAGATTCAGACCGATTAGCAGGAATTTGTGGACTAAATTTATAGCCTGCCAACCCCCTCCTTGGCAGGAAGCATTACATGTGTCACAGGAAACTACCAAAATCCTAAATTATGGACTGGTTTGACCTTATAGTAAGTTTCCATTCAGCCTCCTCAGTTAGTGATGGATTTGTGCCTCAGAGCATAGGGATTTAGAATCAATTCCACATATAAACACCAACACTTTCCTTCATGAGTAATAGTAGCTGCTATCAAAATCTTTATAAACCTGTTTGTCTGAGGTCTGGTGTGACTAAGATCCATGAAATAAAGGAGGAAATCTTTTTTAGACCTCATTATCGTAGGTACAGTTAACATTTTTATATGATAAGGATTTTCAGTCCACCTTATTAACACAGATAAAACGCACAGGCTAAACTAAGAGCTCTATTTTACAGTAGAGTATTATGGGATCTTTACCAATGACAAGATGAACCTGCTCAAGTGGACTGAAATGTGGACCGCTCCCAGAAAGAATGGTCTCATCCTCCCTCTGTCACCCCTTCAAGTCATACTGGTTTTGGGGGGTTTTTTTGCCAAGTAATTTTCAGCTGGATCAGTTCCCAGATCCTATTCCTTGCATGCTTTTAAGACTACCAGAGCTAGCACAAAGATGATCTGGGAATGCAGTCAGGCCCGCTCCTCTCTGCGGTAGTACACACTCTGGTAAACCCAAATTTACCACCAGCAGCATTGGACTGAAACTAAACTTCACTGTCTTGCAACCTTGCTGGAGATTTAAAAGTAGAGAGGTTTACAATTGGAGGAGGATCTGAAACATTCTACTCTGCAGTCTCGTTTATTAAAATAATTTAGTAACAAGGACTTGAGATTGCTTGTGGAGCTACAGCAGAGACAGCAGCAATATGACTCTTCCATAACTAATAAAATTCCCCGGACTAAAAATCACACCCAAGAAGTGTGGTTTTAAGGACAGGATTTCAAATTCAGGATTTGGGTTGCAGTTCTACAGCAGTTACAAATACAATCCTAATGCTAATCTTTTGGGAGCATGCACTGACATTTCAGTCATTACGGCACACACCTCCAATAGCAACACTGCATTCCCTACAGAAATTAGAAGCTGGCACAAAAGCAGAACACTTACTCATAAAATAACATCCCAAACACATATTCAGAAGATCCGGGTTTACCTTTGCTCTGTCAAACTTCCTATGTTTCTACATATGGATAGCAATTATTTAGCAAGTTCTAATTACTTAAATTCTAACTGCAATAATTAGAAAAGCCAGGGCATTACGCATTCCTAAAAATGTATTATGACAATGGTGCTGCAAAGGAGGGAGTCAAAGAAACAAAGATACAGACACAAAATATTTTAAGTTTCTTCCTGTTTCTCCCCGGTAATACAAAAAGCAGGCAATTATAAACAGATCTTCCCACGTGAAATCTACAAATTATACTTCAGTTGCTTACACTAAATATCTGACATTGTACTGGATCTTACAATCACACGCTAAGTGCAAGGCAAAGCAAGTCTTGTAACAGCAATTATGTTTTCCCCATATCAAATAATTGCTGAATTCCACAACAGCACAGAAAACTGATGATACCATTACACATGAAACTGAACACTTTTTTGGCCTATTCTGTAGTTTCAAAGGCAATCTGAAATTTTACTTTTTCTCTATTATAGCTCCTCAAGCAGTCAGGCATAATTTTTGTAAACAAATATGCCAAAGCCACATTATAAACTCAGAATCAACTACCGTTCTGTTCCCAGTACAATTCCATTGTTTAAGCCTCAAAGTGCATTAATAGTTCCCACCAGAAGTTTGAATGAGTGATTACAAGCAACAATTTCACACTTATACTGGAAATCAGAACAGATACTTCATAGAAACTATAAGCACTGCACTTTAGTGTATTCTAGCTAACATTAGCTTGATGACTGTATTTCACCATTTACATTTCACTACCATTAAAACACACATGAATAAAATATTTTAAACAAATACCTTTTAAAATACCACTAACCTTCCATGAGCATGAAAATCTAGCTGCAAGAACTGATCTTCATGTGATACTGCTCTTTTGGCACGCTGGTGTTTTTGGTGTAACAAATCCGCATCATAAGACAATCCTTCGTAATGTCTAATATACTTATTTAGAGGATTTCCATACTGGCCTGAAAAGAAAAAAAAAAAAAAAAAAAAAAAAGGTTTAGCATGTCTGAGAAATTGAGATATTACTGAGGTTGCAACCACACTAGCACGTATGGCAGATCTGCGGTGCAAAACAGTTGGTGGTGAGGACCCAACTTCCAACTCACATGCATTTTAGCTTGCTTGTTTTCTCCCTTGCACACTTCAGATTCATACTGCTCTGGGCCCACAAACTGAGTGCACACTTGCAGTTAAGAGTGCATTACATGGACCTTGGAAGGCATCTTCCACTTCCATTTCAATCAATACAAGTATAATTCATTTACTCCAAAACTAGCCCACAATGCAAAAGACATCACTGCAGACAGAAAGCTTGAGCTGTTTCAGAAATGCACTCCCAATCCAAACACTAAAAATTGAACAGCTGAACATCTTTCTTCTGGTTCCCTGGAAGAATTGCACTTCCAGCTGCACACTGCACTCACGACACCAAAGTGTCTGCTCAGAATGTTTATGTTCCACATACCCAATATACCAAAAATCTAAGAGCAAATCATGCCACATAGCAACACTACATTTTCTATCACATGGAACCTCTCCTGTGGAGACAGGCTGAGAGTTGGGGCTGTTCAGCCTGGAGAAGAGGAGGCTCTGGAGGGACCTTACAGCACCTGCCAGTACCTTAAGGGGCCGACAGGGAAGCTGTCGGGAAGCTGGAGAGGGACGTTTCACAAGGGCAGGCAGTGATAGCACAAGGGGTGATGGCTTTAAGCTGAAAAAGGGTCGATTTAGGTTAGATATTAGGAAGAAACTCTTCACTGTGAGGGCAGCAAGGCGCTGGCCCAGGCTGCCCAGAGCAGCTGTGGGTGCCCCATCCCTGGCAGTGCCCAAGGCCAGGCTGGATGGGGCTGGGGGCAGCCTGGGCTGCTGGGGGGTGTCCCTGCCCATGGCGGGGGGCTGGAACTAGGTGATCTTTAAGGTCCCTTCCAACCCAAACCATTCCATGATTTTAGGAATGTTCCATCATGTGTAAAAGTTTTATTCAGGATGTGTCTCTAAAAAACATACATTTAGTTCAGTCTGGTTTGGACACTTCCTTCTCAGGCAATATTTCTGACTCGCATTAAGAGTGCTGACAGAAAATAAGGAAAGATTTTGGTCCTTACATCCTGATGGAAGAAGGGACATACAGAACTAACCTGAGGCACTAGCATTTATGAGCTTTTCGTATATCTATATTATGCATACAGAAGACCACCACATCAGCTCTGTATTTACACTAGACATTTTACTATAACACAGCATTTTTCACTCCAAGGTTAGCATTAGTAGGTCAATAACAGGATAGAAAACTCCTTGTGCTGCCCAGACACCTGTCAGACATGCTGCCGAGATGTACTTTTGACTACTAACAAGCCAACAGGACAGTAATCATAAGAACTGAAACCGTAAAGAAGTTAACATAGCATTATTCTCCTCCAGACAAGAAGCCACTATGTGCATTACTGACATTTCCTTAATTCTGATTTTGGACACTTATGACTAAGTACACAGTTTCCAGCCAGGATTCACTTTCTTATTAGCTAATATATCCCAAGTAATCATAGATGCACGATAAACTGACAGTACAGCATTTATTTCACAAGAAGTATATTTTCATATCCTGCCCACCACCAAGGCCTCCATCTCCTGCCTCCACACATTCCACACCGACACTCTTCACAAGTCTCACCACACTTGGGTATCGAACACCAGCACAAGAACACTATGCATGAAAGATTTTTCATCTACCTAACAAAAGTAAACACCGATGTTGTGGAAGGAATTATTAAGATGAAATGATCCAGTAACTGTGTTCAGAGCCCAAAACAGAAGTTCAAACAGTAGAAAATAATATGGAAAAATTGAAAAAAAACCCAACCCAAACCAAATACAACTTGCAAAGCAAATGACTGTGCCTTTGCAATGGAAGTAGTGTACACAGTATGTTTTACATACACAGTGAAAAACAGTTTTTAAACAGTTTCTGTTTAAAATATCCAGTCATAAGGAATTAACTTAAATACCTGTATCTAGAATCTACAGGCAAGTGTGAGATCATTTCATTGGTACTGGTTTCAAAGCCAGATTATATATGAGCCAAATTACGTCATGATTCTTGATGTCCCAAACATTAAAGCCAGCAAAGAATTAAAGATATTAAGTGATGCATAGTGTTTCAAAACTCCAGGGAGCGATCACATGTCTTGATACGCAACTTCTATCAAGTAGCTAACATGAAAACATTCACCCTGTTTGAAACACAGCCTTGCAGCATTGCCCTATACACTTTACACAACAAACACAAAACCAATTCTTTCCTCTTGTAACTCCATAGGAACAACTGGTTCTGAAGAACAAGTCAACTATTCATTACAGAATCTGCTTTGTGCCTCAAACTACTCAAAAGCAAGCACCATCTCTTACAGTGTTATGCAAAAAGTCAAGCTTTCTTTTAAGCAACCTGTGACAGCAATATATTGCCAAATGTATTTGTCAAAGGTATGTTTCAACACTGTCAAATTTTAGTAAGAATTTCCATACAAGTTGTTCCCTACATGACCCCTTTGATAAAGCATATTCTAGAACTTTAGATGTTGTAGTGAACTACACGGGGCTTTTTACTGAAACAAGTTGGCCCTATCCTTAGTTCTGTGAGCACTGTACCACATCATCTTTCACAAAAAGGACAAATAAATTCAACTGTCAACCACTTCATTTATGAAGAGAGAGACCCAATGTAAAACCTGAATAGTCTATTGAAAGCTGCAGTATACAAATACAATTATATCTACACTAAGAACATGAAACCAGAATACAGAACATGCAAGCTGCTAGTTTTCCAGCTCCAGGCTGAATCCATATCTTCAAACATTTCGTCATGAAAACTGCAAGGTTTCTTTCCATATTATAGAGGCTGCGTTTCATAGCACTTATGCTACATTCTGAAGGGTGCGCAGCCACATCAATGGTATAATGCTATGCCTCATTTTCTGCTACAAGCATGTATAAACCTTCCCCCTCGCCCCCCATTTTCTGTTCAGTTTTGTTACTTTTTTCACCAGATGTTGTTCTTACTTAATGGTGTGCATGCAAGTGTTTTCCCCATTGCTGCTGGCTCCTCACCTAGCTTTTAAGCCTTCCTTCCTCAACCTTCTCCTTAAAGAGCCAACTACTCACTTCATGCTTGATTTTTCAAGAACCTGACTTGGGCTATCGTCTTTTTTTTCTTGAAGAAACAGCAAAGTGCAGCACCTGAGAGATCAAATAAAAAGGCAAAACCCCAATTTTCTCCAGAATCCTTAATTCTGCAAGAAAAACCAGGATCTCATAATCTGTTTAACCAACCTAAATGTGAGAATTCTGAGAACATATGCAATATTTTTCTTCAGGTATCTACATTGTCAAGACCCAGGGAGGTCCAGTAAGACAAGTGTATTCAAAAGCTTTGCCTCAGTCATGTTACATTGTCACAAAGAAAAATATCTGTTATTGTACCAAGGATACAATTTTGTAAGCAAAAATACAAATCTACCTTTCCCTTTATTTGTCATGAGGTCTTCTTTAACTTAATACCACATATTTATCAGTGCCTCTGTTTCTTTTAAAGGGATTAGAATGTCTGATCACCAACAAGCTCAACGAGCAACAGACAAAATTACTAAGTAAATTAACACTGCTGCTAAATGCAAGTGCGTTTGGAAATGTGCACAAGATTATACTGCCACCTCTTTTTAAACTCAAGTAATGATATACTGCAGATAAATCATACTCAAATTTCCTCACAGTACTGTAAGCTTCTGCAAATGTTGACCCTTCATCACTGACTGCAAATACAGTTCAATAACAAAATTTCATTCTTATTTCCACTCACTCAGTCTCAAAATACAAATCCATTCTTACCAGCTTTCCAGAAGCCACTTAATTTCTTATTTCTATATAAGTGTGTTAAACATTTATAAAATGTGTGATTTAAGCAAGCCTACATGAATTCTAAACCAAATAAGACACAGGACAAATCCAAAGTTTCAGCAACAACCATAAGGAATTTTGAGGATTAAGGATGTTGTCCCTGCCTGATGATTCTTTAACCACTTCCAACATAATCCCACAAAATTAAACGGAAACACCTCTCATGGCCCAAGAACTTCTATACACCAAACAAGAGTAGATGGAGTCCACTTTTATATCACACTGATGCACAATACATATTAGCCTGACTACAGATACATACTTTCCAGTTCCAGGTATATGATCCAAAAGTGTCAACATCAAAGAAAACAAGCTTCAAAATTAACTGCTATAAGCTAAAACATAAGCTAAACTTTAATTTAAAAATGAACCTAAATCTAGAATATGATACTAATAACTCCACAAAACTTTATCAGAACTAAGCAGTTAATATGCTGCAAAATGTGTAAGCTTCTGCACTCCATAATCCCAAGACTATTTAACAAGTTAAATTATCTTCAACTTTTCTGAGGTATGAAGCTTCTAATAATGCATTCCTTAAATTGTATAGGCCATTTTTCTCCCAGTGTTGCAAGGTACTCTTTGAACAGCTTCAGGCACCTAGAAAAAAGAAGTTTTAAAGCATGACAACTTACTGAAGACCCAATAATACCTCGCACCCAATCCAAGTCTCATAACCACATGGGAAGCTGAGACTGCACTCAAAAACTATTCTCTGACTCAGCTGAGTGCTGAGAGAGAAAAGTGCTATGACAAAACAGCAAAAGGCTACTGACATTTAAAAGCATTGTAACTACTCCCTCTACTAAGCAAAAGCAGAGAGGGTTTTAAGCAAAACTCCTTTTTCTTCACCAAAACATATACACTTCGTGATCATACAGGGAAACAATGCTATTTCTTTTCACTTTCTCCAAAACTTAATGAACTCCTTATGGTTTAAGTATTCTCATAGAGAACACAACACAAACACTCTTGCTGCTCTCCTGCTAAACCAAAGCAGCTGTGTATCACAGAGCACATGCTATTTCATAGCTTTTATAAAAAGGGACTTCACACAAAGTTGAAATCAAGGCTTCAAAATGAATGTTTACTTTCACTTCCAGAAGCATGTATAACATTAACTTTGCTATAGTGTTGAAGGTCTGCAAATGATACGTGATCTACCTCTAATATAACCAGCTACGCATCTAAAGCGATTATCATCTTCACAAAGGTAGCTCAGTAAGTCAACCCCAGAACACATGAATTTACAGGATCCCACAGCAAACGTCTGTTAAACTGGAGGCAAGACTTCACTGAGGTGCATGAGGGAGGCACAACTGCTAGCTCCAGCTTTTGGAGTTAGAATATTCTGCATCAAAAAAGAAGTCTATCACAGAATCTGAAAGTAGTACACCCCAAGAAATCATTACAAAAGCATGCATGTAGATCGCAACCGCTGGGACAAAATACTGTTGCTGTTTTGTTATCACTGAAAAACTGTTTTGGGTTTGTTGTTTTTTTTTAACAGTGACTGCAAGTCAAAGATCTTTTCAAGTGAGGATACAATCAGGAAGCCTGCAGTAAGAACACTGAACCGTGAGCACCTAGATACAGTTTAAGGGAGCTGCTCTACAAATTTCACGTCTCATGTTGCCATCAATCAAGTGTCAGAGATGGCACCATGCTTTTCCAGGCAGCCCAGTAAAATAAGCAGATGTTACACTTCATCTAAACGCTAAACTAGCAAACAGAAACCCTTCAGGATACAGACACAGGAGAGCGACAATGGGATGGGGCTTTTGAACCTGACAGGATAGTCTCCTAAAGACTTGCTAAATTAGATGTGGCATTTCCTATGACAAAACTCCTCCACGAACAAAACAACATTCTCACGGGCTTCCAACTAAATACTGGGAAGGACTTTAAACAGAATTAGGTAGAGCATTTAGGCAAAGGTCTCAAGGTGCCCTCCCCCCCCCCCCCCCCCCGAAAGATTTTTCTGTGTGAGGGTCTACAGCTCTTCAGCATCCCTAGGGAGTTGTAAAGAAAGTATCTCAGCTGTGGTTCTGAACGGACACAAATCCCACGGGACAGGTTGGGAGTCTGGGGCACACATTCTCACCTTTAACGAGCTTATGCAAAGGGTCAAATTATTACCCACGGGATTTTAGCTATAAGCCTCGTGGCACACCTTGAGCAGCTGTATGTAACAGTTCATTCATCATGGTTATTTTCCCAGAGAAGTCTATGAAGACTTTTTTTCACCCCCTAGACAAAACCTCCCCAGTCTGTGGGAGCAAAGCAGTACCCACAGCAAAGGAAATGAGCTAGGGAACACCTAAGCCAAAAGTCCTCAGGACCAGATGGGATACATCCAAGAGTGCTCAGGGAGCTGGCTGATGCCATTTTGATCCTTACTATCACCTTTTTGAAAGTTTATGTTGATGGAGCTGGGTTTCTGACAACTGGAAGACAAATGTCAGCCCCATCTTCAAGGGGGAAGGGCCTGGAGATGTACGGGTTGGTCAGACCAACCTCAGTATCTGGGAAGATTACAGAGGAAATCCCTACAGAAGCTAGCTTCACGCACATAAAGACAACTGGTAATAAACAGTACTGAAAGGTTACCCACATAAACATAAAGATTTATTAAGTTTATATAAATCGTAGTAAAAGATGACAACATCAAACTCCCCATAAGAGGATAAATCAAGCATGCACTGCTCTAAAAAGTGAAGTTTATATCCAACCACTCAGATTAAGACTTGCATGACAAAGGCAAATAGTTCAAATATAACTCAAGCCTGTTAGTGGGAAAAAAAAAAAAGCACAGAATATGACTTGATAAGACTATCAGCAGCCAGGCTAACTTACTGGATAAGTCTTTTTACTGCAAGTATCATCACTGATTTGCAGATCTGAAACGCCAGCATATGATAAATATCTTTAAGAGAATTATTATGATTTTAATTAAGATAAAGCAAGCTGCCCTTCAAGTACAACTTCAAGTACTTCTACTACTTTCAATGTATTTCTCTTAAATAATGTCCCCTTTACATGGGGCTCTAAAAACCGCACATAGCATCCAGATTTAGCACTTCTGTTTAAGTATATTGAAAGCCAGGAATCCTGCCATATACCTCCCTGCCAGAATTTCACTGAAGCATTTATTTAGGCTATAGTTTCATAACTGCCAGGAGAAGGGCAAGTCCCACTGCCATTTTTTGTCCATTTCTATATTTCCCTTGTGCTGACCATAAGAACAGATTCAACTGAAAAATATACTTTCTCTTCTGGGCAAGTTAGTTTTCCGTGAAAGAACAACATGAAACCAAAAAGACAAGTAAGGGTCATTGCACTTCACCAAAAAGGCACATTTAGGGCACAGTCAGACAATACAGCACCATGTAAGCAGTACACAGATGTCCACTTCTACTTTTTTTATTTATTTATTTTTAAATCTCTTCCTCCCTACCCCATGCAAGTCCCAGCTGTTCCTCCCCACTGGGCTTGGACCTGCACAATAAACTAACAGAAGTTACGTATCTGGCAGAAGATAACTAATTTATTTTATTTAAATTGGCAGGTTGAATTGGCTTCTCATGCCATCAAACAGAAGAGGTGGTGAAGGCGGAGAGATGGGAATGCATGACCAGGGCAGGACCACCGGACAGCGGTAACTCATTACAGTGGCTCTGCCATACTGCATAACTGAACCTTTAGATCCTTTTAAAATAAAAAATAAACCGCAGCCTTAGGCTTTTGGGCAATGCTATTTCAAAGCTACTATCTAAACACCTGATTTTTTTTACTTTTAATTACCATGGGCAAGCATTTCTGAAACAGCCATCTGACAGCTGTCTTTACCAGACACTGTCTCATCCAGCCATTTAAAATTCCTAATGTTTTTATTTTAAACCCCAGATAAATGCTGAAGGCTGAGTGCCATGTTAATGAAGGCTAGTATTCTCAATTTATAGCAAGGATGCAACCTAAATCACTCAGAGGCTGGTAGCTCATAAATGCCTTCCCACAACTCCCCCATGTGTCCAGAAAAAACAGAATTTCTCCCATGCTCAATGGAAAATATGTAGTTCAATATCCAGCAGAACAAGACACTAAGATCCAGCTTGAAAGTCCTGGCAACATAGAAGAGTGTGTTGTACCAGTGAAAACGAACAATTTATCATATATTTCCAGTAATGTTCACCATCTGATCACCCTTGTTAAACCCAAGCTTTTTTGGGGTCTTGTTAGTTCTCTTTTCTGCATTTTCTATTCCCCCTTCCACCTTTTTTTTTTTTTTCAAATGACCCTCAGATAGAAGGAGAAATTGTATGAGTTCTCTCTATTCCTCAAATAAATCATTATGTATGGATAATTAAGTACTGTTTAATATAACCGCATGCATGTTCATCACATGCAACAAAGCACACTACCAAAAGCTCTAAATAACATTGCCTAAACTAAATACCACTTTATACACACCAAAATTATTAACACCACCAGACAGTGAATAGATCCCTTAAGCCAAGCAATTCCAAGGGTACTGAGGAAAATGCTGAGATTCACTTTTCTTTAAAAAAGAATTCTTAAAATTCATGGCACATACATCTTGCCTTGTAGCATCCAGTATCTACTCGAGATAAATTCCACCTTTCCCCAACTAAAAAAAAAAAAAAAAAAAGCATGCCTTTTCCTTCTCACACTACTGAAATTGTATTCAAACTGACCTATTGGACCCCTTGTTTCATGAAGGTCATATTTATTCAGTGGTAGCAAAGAAAGAAAAACTTCTAAGACAGCTTAAAAAGTGACCTGCACCGAAACCTAATCAAGCACATGTTTAGGGCCTATTAGACCAAATTGCTGATAACTTGTCTGTTTTAACCATAAACCATACAGACAGCTATAAAGCAACATAATACAGACATTGCAGAACACTGCATTAGTGCAGCAATGCCAGTGATTGCTTTTGATTGCATTCCTTTTACATAATCTTACAAACAAATAAATTACAAAAGAAAACAGATTTTTCAAATGGAACAGAGATTTCACTAATGTTTCTCCTCAAATAAGCCATCTAAGTTATGTTGTACCTTCATATTTTAAAACATTGGTTTTGTGATTCATACTTAACTGTGAACTGAAGTTAAAATTGGTTCTGTTATTCTATAATATACCTTTATATGTAAAGTATCGATACATACGGTATACAGACTCAAAGTCTTGTGCAATTCTGAAAGAGGAGGTCAAGCTCAGGTATCCTGTAAAAATATTGCAATTTTGGACTCAACATACAGAAAAGCATTTTTTTTTAAGTGCAGAATAATGGAATTTTCAAAATGATTACTAATTAATACCTACATGGCTTAAAACTATGCAACTTTACAGGCAAGTATAACTTAGCCTCAAGATCTGTATAAAATTAATGAGCACAAGATGCATTGTACACAAGTGAAACACAGGTTAATTGTTGGGTTTTTTTCATTTGTTTCCAGTTTGTACTGCTCTCACAGTAACATTGCTAAGAATCACAAACTTGCCCTTTTTCACAGTTACTAATGCCTGCCTAAAAGAAAAGCATGCAAATGAAGAACTATTTTTCAGTAAATAAAAACATTTGCAGTACTGAAGAAACTTTAGAAATGTGATCACAGTTAAAACAGAAAATTTTAATATTAAAAAAATTGAATTCAACACAAAGTTATGGTAAATATTTCATAACTGCGTTGAGACTTTTACCAAAGAAGTTTCATAGAATATTTTGGATACACGGCCATAATTTCCATATTTCTATCCAGCATTATTAAGCTTTCTTTAAAGATTTACCTGTACTGCTAAACACGTGCTCCTGTTACCTGCTAGTGAGGTGTGCTTCCTAGTGTCAGAAATGTTGAAGGAACACGTTCTTCTCTCAAATTAAAAAAATATAACATAAATTTCTAAAATAAAATATACTTCATGAACTCACTTCTATGTATCCAGAGGACTGTACTTCACACGCTTACTATGATCTGAACTTCAAGACATACTTGCCTGCCTAGAATTAAAGAGTGGAAACAACCCTCACAACTGGTTAATGAATCACTTTTAATTAATTCTGTGCCAGCACCGTTTAGTTCAGAAAACAAAGAAGTCTTGAAAATTATGCCAATAATTAAGTCTGAAATATGCTGATAAGTTGGCAAGAATTTATGAAGGAACAGTCACCAGGAAATTCTTTTGTGTACACCACTCCTGATCATATAAATAACGGGATGACTCCTGGCCATAGAAACCAGCTTGCCTTTTATCTCACAGCGTAGGCACCAGTACAACCTACTGAAGTTTTCACATACTTTGATGTTACTGTTGGAGAACTTGTAAAGGACCAGGATTTAGGGCTAGATCCTTTGCTAATAAACCACTGATGCACACAGATGCAGAGCCCAGATAAACAGGAGAGGTGCCAACCGAAAGAGGAACTTAGTCCTTATCGGCTGCTCCACCCATCCCTCAGCAAAAAACCCACAGTCCGTCTTTCCCGACATCTGTTCCTGCGAAAACGCGAAACTCTTTCCCTACCAGGACCTGACCCATTAGGTATTACCAGACGCAGCCAAGAAACTACCTTAACAGCTGCCTAAGGCTGCACGCCGGCTCCGCACGGGCGCCGTTACCGAGTTGCACGGTCCCCACGGCCAGCACGTTTTCCTCCGGCCTGGGCGGCAAGGGAAACCCTTCCCGCAGCCCCGGCCGCGCTCCGGGAAACACCCGGGCTCGTCTTTTATTTCCTAGAGCCGAACTTCCCGCCCAGCCGTGCCGCCCGGTCCCGGGGGCAGAGGGCGGCCGCAGGGCAGGCGAGGCCGGGGAGCGGCGGGACACCCGTGCGGGCAGCCCCCCGCCGCGCTGCCGCCCGCCCCAAGCACCGGCTGCCCACCGCCCGGCCGCAGGCTAGGTTCGGGCGGGGGAAGGTAACCGGGAAGCGGCTACCGGGACATGGAGAAAGTCCCGAGAGACGGAAGCAGAGCCGAGAGCGGCGAGCCGGGCAGCAGGGAAGCGCACCCGAGCGCGGCGGGGAGAGGGGCCGAGGGGAAGGGGGGGGGAGAGGGGGGGAGAGGGGGGGGGGAGGGGGACAGCTGGCTCGGTCTTCGGAGGGGGAAAGTCCCGGGAAGCGGGCAGGGGCGCTGGGCCGGCCGCAGGCGGCGGGGGGGGGAGCGGGCCCGGGCAGGATGCTACGGACCGTGCCCAGGAGCGAGTGACGGGAAAAGGGAGCCCCGGCCGGCGGCCCAGCCGCGGCCTGCCGCCGGTGCGCTGAGGCGCGGCGCCCCGGGAAGCGGGGCCCGCCGCCCCCAGCCCCGAGCCGCGGCAGAGAAGGGGAAGGGAGGACGGCCGGCAGCCCCGAGCCAGGGCCCCACCGGGCCCAGCCGCTCCTCACCTCCGGCGCCCGCCGCACAGGAGCACAGCAGGATTATCGTCCCCGCCAGATCCATCTTCGCCGGGCCCAGGCCCCACCGCCGCCTACCCACAGCACATCCGCCCCAGTCGGCGCCGGGATGGGGAGGGGCGAGCTCCGCGCCTCCCTCCGCTTTGTCCCCCGCCGCCCCGGAGGAACCGCTTCCGCCCACAGATCAACGGCCGGCCCCGCCGCTCCCCGCCCGGCAGCGCTCCGCTCGGCTCCCCGCGCCACCGCTTCCTCCGGCCGCCCGCCCCCGCCCGCGCGACGCCACCGGCGGGGCGGGGCCACAGGGCACGCCCCGAACGCGCGAGCCACCCCGCCCCGCCTCCCCACGCTGCGAGCGCGGGGCGCGGCCCGCCGGAAGGGAGGTGGCCGGCCCGGCGGGCGGGGCCGGCGCGGGGGACGAGGCCGGCGGGCCGCAGCGCGGGGCCGGGCCGGGCCGCGCCTCCTCGGCGGCGAACCAGGGCGGGGCCGCCCCAGTGGGCGTGTGTTTCCCCGGGGCTGGCAGCTTCCCGGCCCAGGCGGGCCGGCACCGCGCCTGCTGCCGCCCTGAGGCTACCCGCGGGGGCGGCTGCGGCCTCCCCGACGCTGGAAGGGCTCGGGCTGGGGAGCGCCGGTGTTTGCGTGGGTGGCGAGGCCCAGCGTCCTCGGGGAAAGAACGAGCTGCTGAGGAAACTTCACTCGTACCCGAGCGGGCTTCCCTCCGGCCCCTCTGCACCTCTAGGTAGCCCGAGGGCTGTTTACCGCAGTGGGTGTCGTGAAAGCGTAAACATTTTACATCAGCCGGGTTCCTTTATCAGACGTGTTTCTTCTTGAAGAAGCTAATTTACTTGTCAAGTTTTATTTTGGTTCATCTATTTCTCCTGATGCTCTACATGTTGTGAAGCACTGTAGCTGACTACTGAACAGAGATTCTTCATTTTGAGGCTGTCTTAGAACAACCTTCATAATTAGAGTGTAAAGGAAAACCCTCCAATGAAGATAAAAACGTGAGCCGTTCACACAAAGCATTTTACTTCTCATTTGTCAAAATCGTAATTCTTACATTAAACTATGTTAATCGAAAGATTTACTTATTATATATGGGTTTGTGACAAGTTTCTTTGTTTACTATCAGCTCCGTTCTACTTGTTCTTTTCCATTCTTACTGCACTTTCAGAAAAAAAATTTCCCCCCGCTAACACCATTACAGCTGAGAAAAGTTGTTTTGCGGATAGGTACATAGAAAGTACAGTTACAATGAACGTACTTCAGAAAAGAACGCTAAAATTGGGGCAACGGTTTTGAAGAGCTCGTATAAGAGAACTGCTGGAAACGGAGAAGTTACATTCGTATCTTCCCGAACCCGTATTTAAAAATCTGTGATTAAAAGCTGAAGGTTTCCATAAGGAGAAAAAATAGGTTCATTAGGGTGAAGTCTGAGTAACGCACCTACATCAGTTCTCAAGTTATGTATGACGCTCATCACAATCGTGTTTTTATAATACAGATAATCTAACACACCGCAGCAGAAAACCACTGAAAGCCTTCAGGAAAGCTGAGCTCGCCCGTGAGGAGGGGAACCCCCGGCAGCACGGCGCGCCGCGCCTTCCGCCGCTCCTCACCTCAGGGGCGGCGGGCGGCGCAGGAGGGGGCGGGGCGCTCCCCTTCCCGCGCAGGCGCGGCCCCGCCCCGCCGGCTCCCTGCAAAACAGCCGGGAGGGGGGGTGCCCGCGCCTCCGCTCTGCTGTTCGTTCGCCCCGGCTCCGCGCGCCGGGGTGGGGAGGGCTGGCCCGCCTAGGAGGGCTGCGCGGGCACGCCTGGTCCCTGCACCGCCTGAGGGGGCCGCCCCGAGCGGGCCGGTGGCCGGGGCCCCAGACGCAGACGCGGCCCGGCCCTGCCCCGCAGCCGCCGCTCCTTGTGCCGCCCCTTCCGGGCTCGCGCCGGGGTGCGCGCGCGCTCCCCGCGCCCCTCACGCGGCCCGCGGGCTCCCCACTTGTGTGTCACCCCCCGGCCCCGCGCCCCGCCACCGCCTCCCCCCGCCCCTCCCCCCCCCACCCCGGCCGGCGTTCCCGCCCCGCCGGCGGGCGCCCTCCCGCCCCCGCCGGCCCCGCCCTCGGGGCGCCCCCCCCCCCCCGCCCCGGGCCCCGCGGTGACCCGCGGCTGCTTCCCCCTCCCGCCCACACGTCCCTGGCGGGGCGGAGCCGTCGCTGCTGTTATGGCGTCTTGGGCGCTGTTGGCGAAGGATCAGCCGCTGCGGTGCCAATAGAGCGCGAAGGAGCCGGGCGGCCGGCGGGCCGGGCATGGAGAGCCTGGCGCAGCCCCCGCCGCCTCCGGGCTCGCTGAAGAGGGGCGGCGGGGGCGCTGCCAGCCAGCTCCTCCTGGAAGAGGCGGCGGCAGGCGAGGGCGGCTGCAGGGACGGGCCCGCGGCGGCTGAGGAGGGCGGCGGGCGGCGCAGCCCTTCCCCTCAGCCGGCCCCCGGCCCCGCCGCGGACCCTCGGACGGCGTCTCCCTCACGGGCCGCGGAGGGCGGCGTGGCGGAGGGAGCGGAGCCGGTGGCGCCGGAGAGCCCCGCAGCAGCGCCCGCTCCGGAGAGCGGTCCGGCGGGGGCCGGCTCCGGGAGCAGCGGGGCTCCCAGCCCCCCGGGGGAGGAGTCCCGGAGCCTGGACTCGCTGGAGTCCTTCTCCAACCTGCACTCCTGCTGCCCCAGCAGCTCCGAGCTCAACAGCGACGCCGAGGAGGCGGTGGTGGCGGCGGCCGCGGCGGGGGGCCCGGCCCCGGAGCCCGAGGGGGATAGGCCCGCGGCGGGCTCCCAGCTCCTCTCCGCCTCCAAGGAGCGCTTCCCGGGCCAGTCGGTCTACCACATCAAGTGGGTCCGCTGGAAGGAGGAGAACACGCCCGTCATCACTCAGAACGAGAACGGCCCCTGCCCGCTGCTGGCCATCATGAACGTGCTGCTGCTGGCTTGGAAGGTACCGCGCGGGTGGGCCGGCGCCCGCCGCCGCCATGGCGGGTGTGTGCGGGGCCGGGCGGGCGGCGCTGCTCGGGCTCCGCCGGGGCTGGCGAGGCGGGGCGGGCGGCGCCGGGGACACCGGTGCCGGCACCGCGCTCACGCACCGCTGGGGGCTGGTGCTGGGTAACGCGACGGCGCTGTCAGGAAAGCTGGAGAGGGACTTTTCACGAGGGCGTGCAGCCATAGCACGAGGGGTGATGGCTTGAAGCTGAAAGAGGGTCGGTTTAGAGCGGCTGTTAGGAGGAACCTCACCGTGAGGGCGGTGGGACACTGGAACAGGTTGCTCAGAGATGCTGTGGCTGCCCCTGGCAGTGCCCAAGGCCAGGCTGGGTGAGGCTGGGAGCGACCTGGGCTGGTGGGGGGGTGTCCCTGCTCATGGCGGGAGGGTGGGACTAAATGATCTTTAAGGTCCCTTCCAACCCAAACCGTTCTATGACTCTTATCAAGAAAGACGCAGACTTATTTCTGCTGTTATGCACCTATCTTGCATAGAGAGCTTGGAAAATCGTGGCTCGCAGTCAGTTGCCACTACACTGCTTAGGTGCTGCTGCTGTCATACATAGGCTTACTTTATCGGCACGTTAAAACAAACAAAAATCTAGATGATGCTTTACTGAACCAAGCAATATATGGTTTGCAGATGTGTGCGGGTTACTAGTAAGTAAAGGTCACTATTTATAGCACTGAAAACATGGGTGATATTTTGGGAAAATAAGTTAGTTTTGCATAATGAAGTGTATGAAGAATCGCACAAAACACAAATTTGTACAAGTAGCTGCCTAAATAATAGGCATCCATTCCTACAGTTACATAGCATCACTTGTATTTAAATTAATAAGTAAATCAGGTCATGATCAAGTACAGTTTTGAGACCTGGAAGTTCTTCGGTTCTGATAGCCATTATGGGTACAGACTTCCTGTAGTCCTAAAATAATTACCTTTACGTTTTAAGCAACTAAAATGTAAGGCATATTGTAATTATTAACATTTATGCGCAAAAGGAGTATGTGTTGGAGAAGAGCTGTGAGGTTGTATGCACTGCAGGACAAGGAGGGGTTACTTCTCAAGAACTTCTGGCAATTCCACCCCAAAAGAGCGGTGAGCTGGTAAATGGAGGTGCAGAATAGGAAAGCTTAATGGGAATAGTTCTTGAGTTGTAGTATCAAGGGGAAGAAATTTGGTATTGGAGGAGTAGAAGGTTTTTCACAAGTGTAACAGGTGAAACAAAAAGCTCAAAATGGGAGTAATATTATAAATTTGTTTAGAGGAAGAAACTTTTCCAGGTTAATCGTTTCGTTTGAACTGTAGCTTCTGTACGTTTTCCTCAGCAGAATAGCTTGTACATCAGGAGGAAAGCTGTGGGTACAGTGATACAGATATTTAGCCATCAGCGCAAGCAGTACAGTTGAAGATGTGTGTGACTGTAAGGTGTTGCCTTCTAGGTTCTGCCATCCTTGAGAGGGTGTGACAGTTGTTTTAGACTTCAGTATTTAACACTCCCTTTCTGTGCTTCCTCTTCAACATCTGAAGAGTGAGTGGAGGGCCTTGGAGAGCTTACCATTCCTTGTTCTGTGTGGTGGTGTTTAAAAGAAACGGTTAGTTACAGGATTTTCCTTTTTAGCTTTTCATTTAATGAAAGCATAGAAATGGGACAGGGCTGGTTTTGTTTGCATTTCAGTTTTTGGAGTTTTTGTTCCTTAGTTTTCTTTCTTGGCCTCCTTAAATAAATTTTTTCTTCTGCTGTCTGCCATCCAGAATTTTACCTGACATTCTCCTTTGATCACATATTTCACTAGTGAGAGTTAAGGTGATATCCAATTTTATAAATAGGTGAAAATGAAAATGCCTTCTGGGAGTACTCTACTGTTTCTTACTGCTAGGATTACAGGAAGGGGTTTCTATAATTCTGTTTGTTAATGTAAAACTCGGCAGAATTTACATGAGTTGCAGACAGGCAGCTAAATTGGTGAAACTGCCGTTACATGTCTTACTATTTATGTGCTTGAGCGTTTTCCTGTTAGTTGGTTCTGTATTGCCCCTGCATATAATTGATTTCCCTCATTAGTGCCTCTACAAATTAGCCTTTCTTCTCCCCAGTTTATGGTCAAGAAGCATGTTGGCATTGTTTGGAGTGGCAAGCTTATTGGCAGTTCACCTGTACATCACTGACAGTAGCTAGCTAGATACCAAGGCTGAGGATGGACATCCATATTCTTCTCACTTCTACTGAACCGAGGTGAACACTAGGTTGGGTCAGCTAATTGTAATTTGGCAACAAGGAAGCAGACCAAAAGATGAAAACAGGTAAAAGCATAGCAAGAATCCCGTAGCATACGTCAGGCAAAAATAAGCTATGTGGCAGGGGGGGAAAGATGGAGGAAGGATGGGAAATAAAAATCGCAACAGAGAATAAGAAGGTAAACAGTTAAGCTTTTGGCTTTTGTCCCTGTATCAGATGCCAACTTTGCTTTTTAAAACTCTATCCTGACAAGGCTGAGAGTTTTGGTTATCCTGTAGGTAGATATGGTCTCTAATACCTTCAGTTAATACATGCCAGTGCCCAAAGTTGAGAAGCAATGGTTACAATACTAGCTGTCAAGTTTTCATGAGCACTTGCATGGCCAAATACATGCTACAGTTATTCCAGATTGGGAGTGATAACTGGAGATCCAATGCTGTGTATCAGCTAAGCTTGTGCAGCAGTGAATGTTGAACTCGGATAATCGTTTGTGACAAGTAGAACATAATGAGTTTGCCTAGAACAAAAATATTTACGTTTAATAATAAGTGGGAAGCCTTCAGAGAGTGTGTAGGCCATAAGGATGGAAATGTTTATGCCCAAAAACTGAGATTAACATTTGGATGTATTAAGGAGAATTCACCTTCTGAGGTATTTCAGCTTCTCAAAATGCAAGCTTCTTACCCCCCCACTAGAGTAATGTTTAAAAGATACTAAAAGTTTGGTGACCTTCTGTTTGTATGTCCCTGTTGCCCTCTGTCAAAACAGTGGGTTTTGAGAAAGCCCTCTCTGAGTAAAGAGAGACCATAGGTGGTTTGTTAGATAGCTTAAAGGATTGCAATAACAAGAAGACCTAAGATGTAGGTAGGTGTACATTAGGTAGGTGTGCCGTGTGCTCAAAATATTTTTTCCTAGTGGTTATGAAGATCTTGCTCATTAATGGAGCAAGATTCTTTTCTGTTCCTCCTCATTATTCAGTTTTTATTATGCCTTTTGGAGGTGTTTCTGATACTACTGTTAAGATTTTTATTTAGGGATACAGTTATAAAGACTACTTTAAAGTAATTGATTCTTCTAGAACGCTGCATCCGTATGTCCTCATCTGCTGGTTTGGCAATGCTTGTGTGTTTTGGAAATTCTGAAATAGTAGCACCCATTGGGACTGTTCAAATACTTTTTTGATAATACCAGGTTTTGGAACCAAACTTGTGATAAAACTGCTACCTCTCTTTTATCCACTACTTTCAAAGGAGTCTGGATATACAGCTTTTGAGGTGGCAGATTATAGAAGCTTTACTTTTCAATGTTACAATTATGAAATTGCTTTTCTTTTGAAGTGTTTTTGCAGACTGCCTGTGTAATCGTAAAGTTTAGTCTTTAAGAGGCAGAGCCCAGGAGTTCTGCTTGCAGAATTGTTACAGAAGTAATTTTCTTCTAAGTAAAAAAGAAAACAAAAGCAGTATGATACCAACCTGAAAAAACAGCTTAGGTTTCTGTGATGGAAATGAGAGCAGAAACAGAGTATTGAAACATTTAAAAATGTATGTACAAGTATGGGTTGTGTCTTCTGATGTGGAGTAGCATAGGACACTGTCTCTCAGCTTCTTCAAATCTGAAGACGACCCAGTTTTTTCTCAGGCCTGTGGCTCACTATGTAGTTAAGCTTAGCATTGCAAAGGTTGCTTTTTCTAAATACTTTTTTGTGGTGTTTGTTAAGGTGTAGTTCATGCACCACTTTCTGATAACCTCTGGCATTGCATTAAACTGTAGTTTTGTGTGATCATGGCAATCATCAGATGCTGAAAGCTTATTAAAGGTGTGATGGAATTCTGCTCTGTGTTTCTTGTGATGTCATGTAGCTGAAGAACTCTGTGAAAACACATTGGACAGAAATTAAAACTCTGAAATGTTCAGGGATCAGAGAAACTGTTTTGGAACATGAAATAAACCTGAGGGAGATCATAATGTAATACAAATATAAATAATATTAATAATGACTTGGGAAGTGAGCCCATATGGAGTATCTTGTCCTTACAGCTTTTTATATAGGAGAATAATCCCATCCCAGCATATTTGACAGCGTCTTTAAATATTTTTCTATCACAGTCTTCTCAACAAATGGAAGGTTTTGGGAGCTGTGTTCTGTACGTGCCTAGTTCTACTAAAGTTTCTGTAACTTTCAGAACTGTGTGAATTACATATTTAGGTGACAGTAACAATTATGTAAGTAAATATTACATAACTACTTATGCCTGGGTGTATTCAAAGTGATTTTTGGGTTTAGGTACTCATAAAAATGGGCTTTTTTCAGAGGAGCTGAGTACAGTATGCTCCTGCTGATGCTTCATGTGTCAGAGTCTGTGGTGGCAGCGCCGGGTCTGAGGTCTGGCACTAGCCTTTCACACATGATCTGCTTTTTCTTGTTACTGAGCTAAACCTCCTTATGGCCAGCATTTGACAGATTGCTCAGATGAATTTGCTCAGCCTTTGAAGGTGAGTTGCTGGTGAGCTTCTGATGAATGCTCAGCAGAGGCCTTGGCAGCCTTCCTCCCTGCATCTGCGGGGGGAGTTGAGCTTACAAATTAGCAGGCCTCTAGCTGTGTGTTTTCCAGAAAAAGCAGCCTGCTCTGAGGGGCTGACGGAAACCTGGGTGAGGGGGCGGTGTGAAGGTTATCAGGTGGTCGCACGTACTATCAGGGTGTTGTGTGGTCGGTTAGTGAAGCTGTTCCTGCAAGGCAAGAGGTGTGTTTCTGCAGGGAGTCCAAACTGGTTTTTTGTCAAGGCAGCTTGAAGCTACCGTTACCCCTTCCGGAGCACTGAGTGCAGGGGAGTTGCATATTTTAGATAAAGGTGGTCTGAGACTATAAATAATAAGCATGGTCGCTTTTTATGTGCATAGTATTTTCAGAAGTGTTAGCTTCTGTGCAGGACTATATAACTTTATTTTTTTAAGCCCTTCTGAAGAGTGGGAGAATGCAGTGGAAAATATTTAAAATTAGTATTATGTAGTTTTCTGGTTAGTAGTCTTAACACATAGAAATTGTGTTGTTGTAGTAGACAAAATTCTACTAGAATTCTATACTAGAACACTAGACAAAATTGTACTAGACAGACTGTGCAATATGAAAATTTGTTTACCGATCTTGTCTCTTAATTGTGAAGGTGGCTCAACTGTATTTCACATTGTAGTTGGGTGAGAAGGATTTAGTTTCCCAGTGCTGAGTGTGGGAAATGAGAAGTAGCTAGAATTGGGAAGAGAGATCAGGGCAAAAGACAAGGAAACTGCGATGGAGGGCTACAGGAAATGGGTGGGAGTTGAGGAAATGCGTTTTTCCGAAAATGTAGCATCAAGGTAAAATCTAGCAATTAAGCATTGAAACTTATCGAGAGAATGTATCCCTAACAGAACAACAACAACTTTCACTACTGTTGTTTATGTTGTTTTCTTCTCTTGATTTATGTGGAGAATGACTGTGGTTCTCTATGATTTTTCTCTCTCCCTTAAGTTTTAAGGTGTTTTTCTTTCCCGTTTCCTCTTTGTTCTACATTTCCTGGAGCTTAAGCACTCACAATGTAGCTCTGAACGGTTAGGAAACATCATGTTCTCTCTATATCCTAAAGTCAGCTCTGTTCAAAAGTACTTACAACTGTGCTGGAACCCCGTTAGCTCACTGAAAAGGTGTGATCAAGGTCCCCCAGAATGCCAGCCCTAAAATTATGCCATGAAGTAATCCATTTAAGCAGTTAATTCTGAGATGTAGTTTGTTAAAATATCTAGCTGTGAGAGGTTCTGCAGGTAGGAGAAAAACTACTTTGCTTTGGTTCTGCAATCAGAATAATTGCTTAGCATTACAGTTGTGAGGGACAATCCAGATTGTTAACCAAAGAGCAAATAATATCCCTCTCCGTCCATGAAGTCTGAGACACTTTAATACATTTGTGCTATGAGTACATGGAGCTCAGGTGTAGGTAACCTATGTAACTGTGCTTTATAGCTGCCATTTTTAGAGCAGGCATACTTCTAGATTCCTGACTGTGATGCAGAGCAAAAACCCCCAAGCAGTGCTGGCTGAGCTGAAATGGATGGTGTTAAATAATAGAGCAAGCTAGCTTCAGTCCTGAAAGAATCATCACAGCAGTCCTGTTAATAGTTGGGGGAGGCAAAGCTAATTTTTCTTCATACTATTTTGGAACATCTGTACTGTTTGTAGTCCCCAAACCACTTCATGCATAGCTACTGTAATTCTGTTCTGTGCCGTGACACCGATGCGCCATGGGAGCAGTAATGAACTAGCCCCAGCTCAGGGGTGTGCACAGCTCGTGTTAAGGCTTGAACGCTGCCAGCTTGGCACTGGAAGTTTAGGAATCTGCTTTTTGAACCTGTAGTCCTGTTACTTACATGGCACAATGTATTATATTGATGTGCATACTCAGTGTGACTATTATGAACAGGATCAAAGATTACGAAAACCTTTAGTCTGAGTATTAATTTGGGGAAGAAGTTAAGAAATTTTGTATGTTCCAATCAGTTGCCACTCATGTAAAAGATGTTTTCAAAAATTCCTGTGCCTATGCATGCATGACTGATTTTCTTCTTGTTTAATTCATATAATTTTAAGTTTATTTTTAAAAGCAGAACTAATTAGGCCTTCTTTCTTATGAATTTATGCTTCACTGCTTTTCTGCTTTACTGACAATTTGCAGTTTTCATTCCGTTCCTTCCCCAGATCCCAGTACTGTCAGCTGCTCTCTATGTCCACCATCTATGGGTTGATCAATGTGACATATGCTGTGTGGCTGGTTCTAAGTATGGGCATATTTCTTAGCCAGTAAATAACTATCAGGGCCATATTAACTTGGGTCTCTTTCTTCCAAATGTAATGAAACTTCTTGCAAATCCATATATTTCGCACATTTACTTTTTCTCAAATATGCTTGAAATTGGTTGTGAGGTAGATTTAGTCCAATCATGCCTCGTTTTCTCTGGAAAGTTACTATTAGTTTTCAGATTGGGAAGGAAACCCTCTCCATCACAGTGGGAATAGCATGTTGTGTGTGTTGCTACACTATATTTTTGAGTTTGGGGTGCTGCATCAAGGGCTTTATATGTATTTTTCGTCCATCTCATGACTTTCTATTTCCTCCTTCCTCTCCACAACAGCAAAGTAGTTGGAGCCTACTAAGTCTTCTCACATCATGTCTTTCTATCTGTGTCAGGGAGAACAGTGATCAGTGTTGACTTGATTTAAAAAATTCTAATAAAATAAAAGACTTTCTAGACTTTCAGTGGTATGATGTTGCAAAGAGATAGGATAAGAAGATGAAAAACTCAAGAGAAAGCTTAAAAACTAACCAAAAAACCAAACAACCAACTCGAAGCCCAAACTCTAGAAAAATAAAATTTGTATTTTTGCAGAGAAAAAATTAGCATGCTATGGTTAAAGACAATATGCTCCTGTGGTATTCCTTCAGATTGCCAGAAGCGTGCCTTTGTATGTGTTTGTGCTGCGGCTGTTACTGCAGTGACACACGTAAATGGAAGTGTGCAACCAAAACATTTATTCAGGATGCTGGATGGATGAGATAAATATGCAAGAAAGAGGGTTTTGGTTCTGGTTGTTGCCCAGGCGGTTGGTTTTAGCAGTTCATAAGGACAGGAATAGGTCAGGGGAGAGGGGAATAGCAGCTTCATTGGAGAGTGCCGTGTGCCTGGTCTCTTCTGTACAGCGTTAAAGCGAACCCTTGCAATGTGGGTGCGGGATGGGAGGCTGGGAAGTCATTTCCCTGTACCTGCAGGAGTCCTGGCTTCCCTGTCCCAGCAGCTGCTGCTGCCAGATTCTCTGCAGCCTCTTGTCTGTATGCAGGAACTTCTGAAGACTCAGTTAAAAGTCATAATGAAGGCAGCGAGTCAGACTTTTTTGAATATGGTGAATTTTTCTTAACTGAGTGTGGCTGCAGGTCCCAGTCTGTTCATCCTGGGTGCTTGCAGCTGAGCTAGTGCAGGGAAATAGTGTGAACTCCTGTGAAGGTGAGGGGTGTGCTGGTGAAGTGTTTTGCTGGGAGTAGGGACCGCTATGCTGAGAGCTGCAAGCAAGTGAAAGTACTCTGTGTGTGTGGTTTTGCTAAAAAACAAAATGCCATATATTTAAATGTTGTCTTGTAGGAGGTCATGGGGAGGTTCTTGGTCCCAGTATGCTAATGCTTTTAGAAACTGGTGAGGCAAATGTGATTAGAAGACTTCTGCCTAGAAATACCTTATTGATACTTTCTAAATTGTGCTGTTCTGACAGTTTAAAAGAGGATATACTTTTACTTTCACAGATTAAGCTGCCACCAATGATGGAAATAATAACGGCTGAACAGCTGATGGAATACTTAGGTTAGTAATTACAAAAAATGGTTTTCAATTATATTATTATACTCATCAGATCAGTGAGTAGTAAGATAGGAGAAATGTTTTATTTATTTACTATTTTATTCAGCTTTACTTGACACATGCTTCAAGAAAACTACTTATGGTATTCAGTTACTCATTCTTTTCCTTAATTGCTCTTAGAAGTTTCCTGTACTGCTTTCCTGTGTGGTTAGCCTAGTGATGCATTTGGTATAGCTTAGTACACCAACACACTGGTAGATTTAAACTTATTCGCGTACCTTACAATGTTGTTTTATTATATGACAGACTGTATTAAGTCATCTGTGCCTTTAATTGCCTGCAGTAATTCTAATCTGTGGTAATATGACCCAATTATAATAAGAAGAAAAAATAATTTAGTCATCGCAGTGATTGGGGTCTCATTTGCATGCACTACGTCATTATCAGATTCAGTGTTCAGCAAAACTGCAGCTGTTTCCCTCTGACAAGTCTGTAACTTCAATAGCCTGGAATGGTCCAGTTGTTAAAAGTGCAGTTGCAATAGTACTTAAACTACATGTACCACAGCTCTTTCGCTTTGTAGCCTAACAAATATAAAACATTTGAGCTTAATGGGCTAGGTTTGATTATTCTTAGGCAGAAGAAAAAAACTTTCTATATTTTCTTTCTTTCTGCTTGTAAAGAATGTAGCTTGTTCTTCTCAAAAGCATATTGCCTAATCTTTCAGTGAAGAAAAGAGTTAATAACTTTAAAAAGTCTTAAGAAATATTGCTGCCTGTGTCTAAAGGTTTCTTCTAATTGCAACAATAGAATAATACTGTCTCAAGTCACTGCGTAATCTCAGTTGGCTAAATGTATGTGTTCTTTATTGAAGGCATATATTAGCTTCTGGAATTATCTTATGAAATTGAATAACAAAATTACCTGCTCAAATTATTTAGGTTCCTTTTCAGTCAATAGGGATAGCAGTTGACAAATGTTTTTTTCTACAGCTTAAAAAAAAACAACAAGCACCCCTTTAACCACTTTGAACAATCTTAATCTAAAAGATTGTAAATTAGGAAACCTGTAATGGTATTCTTCTTTGAGTAGAAACATACCTTTTAGGATTGAAGCAAGGGAATAAATAAGAAAAGCATTTGAAATAAAATCTGAGAGATTTGGGAGAGGCGGTTTATGGATGCTAGTCACTAAAAATGTTATAAATCTTGACAGTGTGTTGATTAACGATTATTTTCCTTTCAGTTGTAGATAGAGGTGGAATACCAGCTTTTCAGAATTATTGGTGTTGGAAACATAGACCAAAATATTCATAGTATCAGTCAGGATAAATGGTTGCTTTTAAAAATTGTGTAACATGATTACATACCTGTGAACGTTGGGACATTTTTCTATTTTTATGTTGAGGCACAGACGAAGGTAAATTTCTGAGTAATTAAGAGATTGGTGTGATATCCCAGGAGATTATGAAATACTGCTTTAGCAACAGCATTGGCCATTTGAATTTTATTTCTTAATATGATCTTAGTATGTTTTTCATACTCATATTTTACTCCATAATTATAATTCAAGTTATAAAATGATGCTATCTCATTAATTTGATAGAAGACTTCAATGGTGGTAATTATCATCAGTCAGAAGTGTTCACAGAATGTTGACACTTTGAGTGTGAAATAAACTTAAACTTTATTTTTGCTTTTTTTTAGGAGACTATATTCTTGATGCAAAACCTAAAGAGATATCTGAAATTCAGCGTCTAAATTATGAGCAGGTAAGGAGCTGCTTCTAAAATACACTTGCTTATGTCTGAAGGAACTGAAACTTTTTTCCTCACCAAAGGTTTATCTTCTTGTCCAAAAAAAAAAAAAAAAGCATACAAAGCATTGTTTGTAGTTCTTTTTTTTCCTAGGCTTTATGTAGGGCATTATTTAGAAATGCTTCCTATTAGTGAAGAAAAACACAGTATCTGTTAACCCAAGAAATGCGGGGGGTTTTGCCTGCAATGAGTGTAATGAAAGAGGTTGGGTTTTTTTTAATTGAGGAATTGTGACACAAGCAAGTATATAACAGGGATGTTGCTTTTTGAAGTTTTCTATTACGCGTCCTTCAGTATGCTCTGTTCTGTGATGCCTGCTAGACTTTCTCGGAGGACATAAACTCAGCAAGGAAGAGATTGCTGTTGTTAAATAGTGATGGACAAAAAGATGTTGATTCTGTATTATGAAAGGCAATATTATTTGCACTCACTCATTTTTATGTCATCACAGAAGTCTTTCTATGTTGAAGATAATGCTATTACTTTTTGAAAAAAATTAATCTATGATGTATTATCTTGAGCAAATTTTTCAAGCTCTGTCTGTGGTCACAGCTGGTTTTTTGATTACTCATGGAAAAGTGATTTGAATTTATTGTAGGTGTTAGGCTTCAGGCTAGTTCTATTTATTATTAGGTTGCCTTTTCTTGCTCTAATTCAGTGTTGAAAACCAAATCAAGTATCCTGGGATAGTTGAAATTGGAATGAAGATTGCATATGGATCCTTTTAATAATAATCCAAAATATGACTTGTATCAAATTATTATAAATTAGTTGCCTAATAACATAATTACCTATATTTTTTCCATACAATTCTCTGCTGCAGAAGACTATAGCTGTAATGAAATTACAGGAGGGTGATGAAAACTGTATACCTGCTTAAAGTACAACCTCTATGCTTTACTTGTGCTGAAATATCTGGGTTTACTACATAAATGTCAAAAAGCTTTTTCTTAAATATTTAACTGTACAATTGTTGAGAAACCTGTTCTAGGGATGTTCTAAAGGTACTTGCAGATGCAGAAGTGATATCACATGAGAGGGAAAAAGAAACTAATTAGGCAACTGAGTTTTACATAACTATTACATTTCCGAAGCATTGGAACTAAGTCTTGTTGTTAATCATAATTTTGTGTTTATCTTGACAGTTAATATTCTTTGCCTAAAATGGTATACTTTCTTCTGAGACAAGAAATTTGAGTAAATGTTTTTGATGGCTGGATTTGTAATGCTTGATTTTAGTATAATTTCAGTATCATGACAGGAAACTCATTTCAGCTCTGACTTACTTTTTTACAGTACTTGAGGGATTTAATTAAGTATTTGAATGAAAGTTGGGTTTTTTTAAAAAAGCACAAGTTCTAATGCACAAATTTAAGAACAGGTTGCCCAGGGAGACTATGGAGTCTCCATCCTTGGAGAGAGTCAGAAGCTGTCTGGACATGGTCTTGGGCAACTGGCTCTAGGTGTTGCTTGAGAAGGGGGGGTGGAGCAGATGACTTCCAGAGGTCCTTTCCAAGCTCAACTGTTCTGTAGATTTATATCCTTGCTTTTTTTTTTTTTTAATTTTTTTTAGAAGCTTGTTGCTTTGAAGTTGTAGAAATGGCTAATATGGAAATGGTGCTCTTGACATTGTAGTGAGAAACTTCTGCAGTTTTCTGGACAGTCTGATGTTATTCCTCTTTTGTGTACAAAGTAAACATTGCAAAATTAAGGCAACTCATGTCTGTAGGTGTATGATGTGAATTTGTGGGTGGCTAGTGCTGAATTGCTATAGACTTTCTTCCTGTTCACTTTGCAGTGTAAGAATATAGCATTATTTCTTCCAAAACATCTCTGACATCTTGATATCTGGTCCCTACTAATAAAATGCACTTCTTAACTAAGATGGTTTGGTTTGCTTTTATAACAATAAAAACTTAGAAAAAATTTCAAAAAAGTCTGAGCCAAATCTTGGCAATTACTTAGAATACAGCAAGACTTGTAAGTCTTGTGACACAGCAAAATTGTCAAAAGGAAGAAGCAACATGTAGTAAACAAGTGCGAGCTGTTACCTTCCTGGTAACAGAAACTTTACACAACAGTGCAGTTAAAGGGCTACAAGCCGTAAAATTCTCGTATTCACAGCAACCACTTGCAAGTGCAGATACTGGGTACTGTTCATGACAGTGTTCTATAGCTGTGCTTTATCAAGTAGTTTATAAGCTTTTCTGTGTAAGCTTCAACTCTTCCAAGAGCTTTAAATCTGCTTAGTAACAAAGAAGTATGTCTGTTTAGAAACTTGCTTTAGGAGTTTTCAAAAGTTGAATCTAAACAGAAATTACTCTAAGTAGGAGCAAGCTTATTGTTCTACTGTCATTGTATTTGAAAAAAAGATTACATTTGAATTTGCATAGAAGTAAGAGGAGTAGCTTAATTCCTTCTGCTAAAATGCTGAAATTGGTGAACATGAAATTTTTGCTGTGTGCCTTAATGAAACTGTTCTGTTGCATTTGTAAAGTGTTGTGCAAAGATCTGTGGGCAAGACTATTTTACATATGTCTGCTTACACAATTTTTACCTACAAGCTTTGTTTCACAGTTCGATTGCATGCCGAGAGATGTTTAAAACTTCTTCCAAGATCTAGGTAACATTCATCTTTCCAACAGATGCCTAATTTGGCTTAGAATTGAATCCTGAATTAACTGTCTTATCATTAAAAGAAGGCAACACAGAGTCAACTCTCTCTGTGGTTTTAGTCTGTGAATCTTTTCTGTCTCCATCTCCTCTCCAATCTGTATTTCTGTGTTTTGTCATGCTTTTCCCCCCCCCATTGTTGCAATCCTGAATTCCTCTTAAGCAACAGAATGTTGCAGAAATAAGCAAAAAACAAAACAATGAAAAAAACAAACAAACCCTACAACAACAACAAAAACCCCAGAAAAACAACCCAACCCCAAAACCCCAACAATCAATCAACAAACAAAAAAGCCCCTCGGTTTCCCTGAATCTTTTGCAAATACTTTTCAGATGATACTCTTTGTGGACTGTTCTCACTTGGTGGAAAACTCTTCCTGCATGTCAGGAAACTTGTTGGTTCGAGAAAACTGTCTCACAATACACTTTTTCTTTGGCTCATTGTTGCTTTGTGTGACTGGATCTTCATAACTTGATAATTCCCCGTAAGATTCCATTGGGATCACTACTATAATAAGCGCTATTTTCATGATTTGTTTCCACAGTAGAATCTACAGGCCACTTAAGGTATGCCCAAAATAAGATAGCAAAACTTCTTTTTATGAAACAAACAAAAAAAAATCAGATTCTTCCTTTTTGTTCACCACTTTAAATACTGAACCCCCAAATTAAAGTTGGCAAATATATCTGTGTCGATGTTTTTGTTTGTTCATTATGTGGTGGCAAGTACTTCAGCCTGACTCACAAGGCAGGACTTAAATGGGTAGGAGAATCCTCAAGAGAGTCCCATAGAGTTTCATTCCCTTATAATTGCAATTCTTCTTGCAAACATCTGGCTTGTGGCTATGGGAGATAGAACTAAAAGAAATAGGAGCTGCCTAAAAGCATCTCGAGAGCAGAAGAACAGTCAGATACAGCTGATTGGAGGGAGAGTTCTTATTTTGCAGATCTCTTCTGGCACAGTGAGAATGAAGAATGTGAATATGCATTGGAACCGATGTTTAGCTAATTTTCCCTTTTTTATTTTTTTTTCCCCCATAATGTTGAATTGTTGAGTACTAAATGGTGAAGGGTTTGAAGAGTAACCACAAAAGTACAAAGCTGGATTGGTCATCTGTGTTTTCTTTTTTCTTTCTGCTGTCAGAATATGAGTGATGCAATGGCGATTCTACATAAGTTACAGACAGGTCTGGATGTCAATGTGAAATTTACAGGTGTACGAGTATTTGAGTACACACCAGAATGCATCGTGTTCGATCTTCTTGATATCCCCTTGTACCATGGATGGTTAGTGGACCCTCAGGTAACTTAATTTTTTTCAACAATTTAAACAGAATATAAGTTATTCTGAATTTACTGGGGTAAGGGGAGATGTTTCAGAATTTAAACTGAAGTCAATAATGATTATGGTAATGGGTTTTTGAAATCTAATCAGAGAAACTGGATTTTCTTCAGAGAGGAATGAATACAGACTGGGTTTTTTTAGTGTGATAATTTTGCAGAGACTGTAATCAAACTAACTTTCAAAACCTGTGCTGAACTAATGACTGTGTAAATGAGAATTGTTGTTCTGAGGGAGGTAGGAAGTTGCCAGATGTGGTGTCTCTTGTCATTATTTTTGAAAGCTCATTGGAGAACACTTGGAAAGAATGCAAGGTTACTTTCCTTGTGTCTTTAATTCTGATTTACTAGTCACAGCTTTTGAGAACTGAGGATATTAGAACCAATTAGAGAGAACTGCATCTTTAACAAATGTATAATTTATTTTTAATATTATTTAATAAACAGTAAACTGGTACTGTTTACTTAGGGGGAAACTGGTGAGTTTGGCTGGAATAACCTGCCTCAGATTATTTTTTTTTTTATTCTTGTTCATGAAAGTTGCTGTTCTCTTATGCCCCTTGGACCTCCCCATCCCGCCCAGCTGAGCCAACTGATGCCCCATTCTCTCCTCCATCCACTTTAGCAACAGCTTTGATATTAACCATTAACTTAAGGATTTAAAATGGTATCTGAGACAGCAAAACGTGTAACCATCTGGGCTAAAACTTTCTGGCCTAGTGCTTTTAGGGGAGTAATGTCCCCTCTTTGACACGCCTCTTATTTACTGATGAATAATTACCATAGGCTTACAGTTGTGTCCTGTTCTTCACAAAGGTAAGTTCTCTGTTTTGAATGCTGTTCCTTCTTGTTCCAGGTTGCTGACATAGTAAAAGCAGTTGGTAACTGCAGTTACAATCAGCTAGTGGAGAAGATCATTTCTTGTAAACAGTCAGACAACAGCGAACTGGTTAGTGAAGGTAGGTAACTCTCTGTGCTTTATCGAAGTATCTACCCTATCAAATCCTAGTCACATATCTTGTATGTGCATGTCGTATCTTTACATACAAAGTGTGAAAAGCCAAACCTTCCTTCCCTGGGCTGGCACACAGCACTGTGCTTGTCTTCTAAATTTCTTTCATGCGATTTCCAAACCAAGGACCAGCCTCTTTCTCTTGATCTATTAAATATGCTTTCCAAAAAGCTAGAGAGAATTTCCCTTTATGAAAAGGTATTATGGGCACCATTCAGATTTCAACTTGTCCATATATTCTCTCCTGTAATTAGAATACAAATTACACTACGTGATGACAAAGAAAAAGAACAGTAGTAATAGAAGTGGATATAGCATTTCTGAACATCACAGGGTTATCTACAATGCTGAAGTTGGAACTTCCAACACATTTTCCCCTCTCTGATTGTGTTCCCTTAGATTTGTGGCAATACGGGGGCATCTTAGTAGGGAGGAGATAAGAAAAATATTGCCATCGTAACCAGGTTTTATATAACAGTATGTATTGCTTTTGTAGGATTTGTAGCTGAGCAATTTCTAAATAACACCGCTACACAGCTGACATACCATGGACTGTGTGAGTTGACTTCAGCTGTGCAGGAGGGAGAGCTTTGTGTCTTCTTCAGGAACAACCATTTTAGCACCATGACCAAATACAAGGTATATTCAGCATTTTTGTCTTTGATGTTGTGGGTTTTGTCGTCATTTCAAAGCACATCTTGTTTCTTTCCTGTCTTGAAATAGAAACAAATTCCAGTTTGTTATATGTAAGTTTGGCTTATGGTGAATGTAAGGTCTGTAGCAAATGTTAATTGTGAATTACTCATTACAGTGTTTTAGATATCAGGACCTATTGTCACTTGAAATCTTGTAGCACTTTTCCTTATGTTCAGTTTGCTCCCTGTGTTAATTCCCTTTGTGGTTATGTATGACATAACATTTCTTACGTGCCAATCACAAGCTGCATTTAAAGTTAAGTCATGGTAAGGGTAATGAATTTATTTAATTTTTTGTTTCTGAGGATATAAGACTTTGCTTTATGTTTTGGCCAGTAGATGAGTAGCTCCATCATGGTGTTCAAAATACGGAAGATTTGGAGAAGCTGGGATGAGCTACAACATTGGGTCTCTGTGTTAGGGAAGAGATAGTTTTTAAAATTTGAAACTGGGGAAGCAAAATGGCGAGATTTGTGAAAGGAGTATTCCAGGATACGAAAAGCAAGTGACAACTTGGTTAATGGTTCTGGTACTCCTTCCCCTGTGTGATGGAGAATCTGGCTTGACAAGTTTACGATCGTTTATGGAGCCCCTTTGTTCCAACACAACTTTGCCTTTACTAAGACGGTAGTGTATTTTTATGTATCCAACTTGGGTAGAAAGGGGCACAGTCAGATTGTCTCCTAAGATTTAATCATTCCCTTCTCTTCAGTGATAAATGTGAATATTTTGAAGTAAGCTTTTCACTGGCTTGCAATATCAAATCATCCTTAGAGTTAGACATTTCTCTCAAACATAAATACAAGTCTTTACCTTTGTCTTGAACTGTTGAAAGTATGTTTTGGTTATGTGTTATTAAATAAGAGTTTTAATTTCATACACACTTACATTTATGAATAATGGTAATAAATGCAAAAAAGGGGGGAGTTTAACATACAAAAACATTAAGGAACTGCTGGTCTTGTCATCTATGATGTAGTAATGCTATATATCTTATGTGAATGACACTAGCTTTTCCATTTTGCAGTACTAGTTCTTTTCTTCTCCCTCTGTTAATCTTGACTGTCAATGCTTATCTTTGGCATTGCTATTCATAAGCTGAGCTAAGGCTTTGAATAGTCCTGGTAAATGATTAACTAACTTTACAAAGAGGTAACACATCTGGTTTTCTTATAGCTTCTTAAAATTTGTTTCATGTACGATGTTCTCTTAAAGCAGTAAGACAGGTAAAAGGATCTTTTTCTTCCCTTTCTCATTCCTTTTTTTTTTTTTTTAAAGCTATGGAACATAGCTGTTTATGGTCAAAAGTATAATTTTTATACTTTTGCTCACTTATGTCACAATTTCAAGACTTATAGTTTGCTTCTCTCCATTTTTCTAAATTTAACTCTTGCAATAGTTTGTAGTAGCTTGTCGTGTAAGCCTGTACATGGTTTTATGGTTGCTTTTGTTATGAAAAAAAGCCCCAACCTCAAAATAATTCGGTTTTAAAAAGGAAATACTAAGCAGTACAGATACACTTCCTGGGTACAAATGGTACCTAGAGGTGCAGAAAACCTTTTTTTACTGTGTTTAAAGGATATTACAGTTGAAATACTTAAATCCTCCTGAAAGTCATTCATTTTTGTGCTACTATTAAAACTCTTAAATTATAAAATGGTCCTTTATTAAATAGTCAATGATTATCACTTTGACCTTGTGAGAATTCTGTTTGTAGAACATAGACTGTAGTCTTCTGCAACTCAGGATTTAGATTAAAGGCCAAAACTTGGTGTGTGTTTGTCAGTGCTTTATCAGCTTCATACTTGTAAAGATGTACTTACCAATTGATATCCTTTATTCCTTAAATAAAATGCAACACTCCAATGAGTTAAATATCCTTAACCAGTATTAATAATACAGAACACATTCAGGCAGTGAGTAAGAATCTGTGTCTGAGTCGTAACTGTAAGAACTAAATCCAAGAAACACAATATTTGAAGAATAGTATTATTTGTTTTGTATTTAAGCTTTACTGCTTCTAAGTGACTGTGGTTTTAATCTTGTCCTTTTTGAGAAGTCTTAGACTTCTGAAATGCTAAGTTTAGGAATGTGGGCCATTATTTTTGTGTTTCATAGTCATTATGGTGACATCATTTGCACCTAGTGTTCAATTTCCATGTTCTCTGCAGTCTTTTAGTCCCGGGGTTTTCACTTTTTAAACACTGTTGTTCATTTTGCCTTGGATTTCTGGTGGGTGGTTCACTATAGAATTTGGATATCAAGAAACTCTTTTAATAAAGACAGAAATTTTTATTAATTTATTTTTTAAAGTCAGCAGTAACCTTGCTGTCTGTTCCTAACATACCTAGCTATTTGCAATAGCTGTGTAAGTAGGTATTTTTTGGTATCAAGGAAGTAAGAAATAGACTTGACTTGGGCTTTTAGCCAAGATTAGCTATCTAGAAGTCCTCCAGGATACTGACACGAGTGCCAAATACCTTGTCACAGAGCTGAGATTTTTCAGCTGCTTAACTCTTTTCTTTTACTAGGCTTAGTGCTAGCTCTACAGGTTTTTTATGGAGTTTTTTAATTCATGGTTTGAGCAGTAGTCAGCAGTAGCTGGACTGTGGAGAAAAGCCCATCAATTAGGAAAACTGAAGACACAACATATGCCAGAGAAAATTAACATGTAGAACTTCTAAGGGGAAAAACTATGCAATGTGTTTGTCTTTCCCTAATAATGCCCTTCTGTCTTCCCCCTGCAATATATGGAAACATACAAACAGTTATGAAGTTAAACAAAAGGGAGTTATGCACATAGTAAGTTATGTACATATAATAAAACGTGCATTTGTAGAAACATTTATACTTTGAATAATTAGCAAGAATTTATCGTGAAAATCCTTTGGGTACATTAGATTGTATAATAATAATTCTAATGATGCTAATTTTTTATTTGGAAGCTTTCATGTACAGCTGATACAGTGACTTCTGCACTGGGTATATTTCTTAAGATCAGTGGGGGTTTTTGAGGCTGATACTTTAGTGAAAGGACTTGGATTTCAGTATATGTCAAAGAAGGTAGGCTGTAGGTTGATCTTAACTGCACATACTGGAGAAAAATAAAAATCGCTGTTCTTTTTCAAAAGAAATGCAGAATCCTGTTCCAACTTCTTATTATGCTTATCTTTTCTAGAATCTGCTTTAGAATTGAGGAGCAGGTGCAAGTAATTTAGGAAAAAGTTCAAAGAGCAATATTCATGAATCAGAGATGTTTTAAAGTTCAGTGTATTAGTTTTTCTAATACAACAGATGAACCCAAATAGCCTTAATCCTGTTCCATATTGGTACCACATAACAATCATATGATTGTGATTAAACCATTTTTATTTTTTTTGGTGCTTGGTCGAACAGATTTGTTTTTTTAAGTTGTATTGGAGTTCTTTCCACATCCCATCTGGTGAGCTTGTTTTAGAGATAACAGATATTTTCTGGTTTAAAATATATTATAAACATATATACATATATAATTATACATATTATATGTATATTATATATAATTTATATGTATTTATAAATATAATTATGTGATTTATGAATATATTTATAAATTATATGTAATTGATATATATTACATATAATATGTGTATTTTATTATATTATATAAACATATAATAAAATATATATGCATTTACCTGTCATTCCTTAATAAGGGATAGTCTCAAGGATATTTTGGAGCAGAAATGGGAGAGGTGGAGACCCATAACATTTTTTTGTGCATATAAGTTGAACTTCCTGGGGTTTAAGTCTGTTACAAAGAGTTTGCACTATTTATTATATGACACACAGCATCAATTTGAAAATAGAAGATTTACTAACACTGACAACACTTTACCCAATTATACTTAGTTTCAAGTGGCTTTCCACGGTTGGATCAATGGACCTTGCTTTTGGGTTGATCATTTTAGAGGGCTGTTCTGCTGAAACAAGTGATGTGGAAGTGTGAGCAAACAGCGCAGTATTCTGAATTCCTGCATTTTTGTTTTAAAAACTTTTTCATAGGCTGCTGTTACAAGGTGGTGCATAGTGGCAAGGGCTCCTTGGAAATGTTGGGCATACTAGTGCCTAACTAGTACGATTGTTAACCTGGTTAACCTACTTGTTTCCTTTGTGGCCAGCGTCTCTACTGATGCCAAGATTATTTTATTTTTTTCTGCATGGATAGTAAAGGAATTTGTAAGGAAGGGAACTAGAGAGACTCCTCACAAACATGGCTTTGTTTTTAGCGTTATTCAATTGTTATGAAATAATAATAATAAAATAGGTGGTGAGGTTTTTTTGTCTGAAGTGCTTCTTGGATGTTCAGAAATAGAATGGTTATGAACATACAGCAATGTTATGAATACGTGGTGTTAGATCAGGGAGTTATCAGTGCTGTGATGTACTTTAGGCAAAAGCTTACTAACGATCTCGGCTAGCAGATACTTAAAAGGCATTTCTACACTAGTTACGGGGCTGAAGATAATACTTCAGGCTTTGAGATGGACAATAATATGTGAGAAGCTGTATTCAAACACTTTTAAAAATATTGATTATTTTAAAAAAGAGTATGTGGCTTATGAACAGAGAAAAAGCAAAAGGGGGAAAACGGTGTTTAGTTCACTGTATTTGAAAATATTTGTTACTGTTTTGAAGTATTCCAGTACAACTTAATATATGGACACTTCTAAAAGGTTAATCTTCAGGCAGGTAACTATTGTGCCATTTTTACATGTCTTCCAGATTACTGATTCAGGGAGTAAAAGCTCATGGAAGGGGCTCATTCAATAATAATTGTTCCATTTTAGATACAGCATTTACTTTAAAATCGTGGAAGTTGATGAGTAGAGTAACCACAGTAGAATGATGGCAGTGATTTCTTTCAGAAACTGCTATGAAAAGTTTTGATGTAATCTGCTCTAAAGACTTCAGTGTTGTTTTTCTTTAAAGCTGCTGAGTTGGTATCACCATGTAATTAGAAGATTTCACAGATTGCATTTCAGAATAGACCATCAGTTCAATTATAATTTGTTTACTCAGTTCATACTATTTAATATAGTCTTGAATAATTAATACTTTATTATTCCTCTTCTGAGAATTGAATTAAATTTGCATAATACAGTATGTTGTCTTTTCTGATTTGAAGTTTGAGTATTAGGATCATGTTTATGCTTACAGAAAAATTATGTAACACTTAAATTTCATTATCGGATACAGAGGAACAACCAATATGGCAATTCTGTAATATTAGACATCTGTCAAAGTATGGTGAGTGTTAGTTAATAATGGCAGTTCAGTTATCAGATTCTTAATCTCTTTCACTGTTACTTGTCCATTTGCCCGAGTAATCATTTATTCTACTTCCTGTCCCTTTAATTGCGTATTAATAGTCTTGGCTCGTGTCATTATACAGTAATCACTTTCAGCAGTTAAATATGTGATTTTTTTTTTTTGCCTTTGCTTTTCATTACACAGATAATAAATACATCAAATGATAATTCCTAGATCAAGGAAAAACAGGACTGTAAAGAGGGGATCAGTTTGGTAAGAATATCTTAGTTCAGTTGGAACATTTTTCCCACTGATGTGACTGTGATACAACCTATTTTCTTTAATGAAAAGTAACAAAACTCCTGTTTGGATTTTGAAGTATGTGTGTTGCAATTATGTTTTCTAGTTTATAAATGTTGGGTTTCTGTTTCAGAACTCAACACAGACTTTTATTCAAATAAAAATTAATTGCGCTTTTTTCTTGAGCGTTTAAGATGATGTCTGAGTTTGGCATAGTAGAGGCAATGTATGTAACTTAATGTTTAAATATTTTTCCATTTTTCAGTAAGTGTACAGGTTTTTTTCCTGAGGCTTACTCTGTGTAATCAAATGGTGTATATTTTTTCAAAAAAAAAAATCTTAATTTTGTCTAACAGGGAAAATATTCCGATAGTTTAGACTAACCTAAAACAATAGCGCTTCGTTCACATAAAAAACATCTTCATGAAAACCAAGGGATCTGATCCAGAAGTCCAAGAGAACAATTACATGGGCTTTAAAGGATTGATTAATTAAAGGACAAAGCTTGAAGTGTTTGTCTTTACTGTATGTAGCTGTTCGACAGCTGTTTGGTTTTCTTTTTCAGTTTTTTTAACTGCTGGGAACTTGGTAATTGCCTTCAAACTACTTGTTCTGATGCCACTAATTTTAGTTACTTAATCTGATCATAAATTTAACCCAGGAAAGGAGGTCTTGTAACCTGTAACATCACCTGCAGCCTACATACGTTTGCATTTTAGAGAGTTCTTTTGTGCAAACCACAAGAGTATGACATCATTCTTCAGAATAATCTTGCTTTTATCCTTTGCTTTATTTCAAGCTTTTTATATGTGAAACTATAAAATCTGGGCATTGGTCTACAATATCTAGCTATTGATTCTTAGGATAAATAATTATTCGTAACTTTATTGTAGGCACAGTTTATCTTAACAGTTATGCACTTGAGACTTTCTTTTATTGATTTATTCTCTATTGACAACAGCTACTAGTAGATACTATTGCTGTATGTTATGTGCCGGTATTTTTGGGGCAATGTTAACCCATGAGACTGTATTTATTAAAAAACCCCACATTTAAAACCAAACCTAACCGATAAGCTGATAATACCTTAGAAATGGCCAGTTAAGACTTTATGAAGGTAGGAACACATTTGTCTTTTAAAGTATGATACTGTTCCTGGCAGGGTGTTCTTGAAAAGCATATTTACGTGTATTTGTTAGCTTAATTGCACGACCTTAATGTTCTGATCTTGCTCTTTTAGCTTTAACCCTGACTAGAAAGCAAATGCAGAATCAGGACCTTGGTCTGTTAAGTAGAAAACACACTCTGATTTTTATGCTCTTTAAAAGCCTCCTTCCTAATTATTTTTAATTTGGTGTAAATAAATGTTTCTACGCTTAGTAATTCTTACTGATTCTGTACTGTGTCCCTATCTTCTTTCCTTTTTCCTCATTGTGTGTTGCACCGAGTGGAGCTCAAGTGCAGACACGTTGTTTGGTAGGGTACAAATAGGGTGTAAAAATAGTGGACACATCCAGTCAGAAATCCCAGCGTTATATTGGTTGTGTATCCTTGTCTCTCAACAGCTAGACTCATCTCACGACCTGCCAAGTGCTGGAGAATGGTGGCTGGCTCCTGGCACCAGGCATGCTGTTACTTAGAGCAGCTTAAATTTTGAGTATGAAGGTCATGACATAAAAAGATTTTCTCATATCCCCAAATCCCCTCGGTGGAATTTGGGTGTGCCTGTGAAGTTGGCCTGTGAGCCTTTAGGATTGGGAAGAAAACATGCACAAAGTTAAAACAGTGCCTATAAAGCCAGTCCGCAGGCATAGCTTCTGTTTGCTTCTTGCAAGTAGAAGGGACAAAACCTGGGAGTTCTAGGAAGACTGGTATCTGTCGCCACAAGTAGCTACATTACACCTAATACAGAAAGAGCAGAGTCCTCTGATTTTGTATATGGAACTGAAAGTTGTCCAATTATTACCAAAAGGTACATAAATATTAGCAATATTATGAGAGTCCTTGGGAATCTGTTTCTTTTTTTGAGAATTTCCATGCAGTTATGCTAATAGAAGGTAGAGCACTTGATCAAAAACAAGAAGGGAAAGATAACTTTGCATCTGGGATCTTTGCTTTCCCACTGGTCTGCCATTCCAATAAAGTGAAGAGGAGCTCTGCCTCTTCACAGGTACTAGGGAGCCTCTGTGTGTTGGTTTGCTAGGTTTTGATAAAAGTGAAGCAGCATGTTTTTAACTCTGCGGTTGGTATTGGAATTGGAATGGTATTGTTTAGGTCATGTAGTGATAGGTAGTGCAGCTTATTGCCTCTCATCAGGGAGCTGTATTAAAATGGTTTATTTAGGATGGCATTTTTACAATCGGTGTTCAGGTCTAGTTCAACTGAGGAGATCTTAAAAAAAATGAGAATATGAATTTTATTTAAATTGAAACAATTCTTTATTTCAAACAAGTATTAGCTTTGAAATACCTTTGAATGACAGATTGTAATCCTGTAAATGTAATGATATACTTAATATTTGTGTGTGAAAATTCAGTTTATAATAGTTGGGAGATGATGAAAGCATTACCGTTTTCCTATTTCAGTGTTATTAGTAAACTACACTGTTCATGAGCTGTTTAAAAGGTAATTCAAATGTATGGCATAATAGAGGAAAACTGGACACACCCCTCTTTTTAGGTTTTGTTTGAATCAATGTACTGGTCAGAATAAAATTTAAGAGGTTCAAATACACTTACCTTAAAGATTCTGTGGGTTTGGGGTTGGTGGGATTTTTTGGGTTGGGTTTTTTTTTCATTTTTTCAAGACAACTTATATGTAAGACGCTGTGAAGCAGGTATTCTGTGCATATTGGAAATTCTGTGAAGTTATTTCCTTTGGGTGTGTTTTAAGCATCAGAAGTAGCATTTGGTTTTTAGCCAGGTTTCTGAGGGAAAGCTGATTCCTTAGATGATGTTACCTGGTCAGACTTGTTGCTGACACTTGTATCTGTAAGCCCACCTGGGCTGGGGTAGCTGCCATTCCACATCTTGAACATACTGTAGGCCTTTGTGGGGTTTTTACCTGTTTGGCCTTTTGCGTAAGTGCATCTTACGGTATTAGGTACTGTTAGAGCAATTGCTGCATCTGAATCTGCAGGTAATATTTTTTGTTAAGTCATATGACCTACCAGCCTCAGAAGGGATGGCTGTAAACTTAATAGGGTTGAAGAGATGTGATTTCAATTTCAGCATCTCTTGTAGACAGTCTTTTAATGACTTGAGAGAAATCAGTGAGCTAGCTCTGTGCTTGCTGAATAGGGGCAATGTTTTCTTTTGTTGCCGATTCAGCCTATGAAATAGAACAGGAACTGCCTCTCGTGTTTTGGTACATGTTTAGCACAGGGATCTTTGAGAACCCTTCGTGTGCTGCTGTAATACAAACAGCAAATTTTTGTGGACATCACAATAAACTGCTTTGATTTTTACAGCTAAAACGCTGCAACAGGTTTTGCATTGAATATCCTGATTTGGTGTGGTCAGTAATATTCATGAAGGCTTCAGTCTTAATGTGCTGTGTAAGCAGTAATAACATTCTTGCTTTGGAGTATAATTCTAAAAATATTTCAAAAGGGGTAGTGTAAGATGAAAATTAAATTGAAATTTATACATGGATTTTTGTGCTGTTTTGCTGTAATTTCCCTTTGATTCCAGCTCCTCTCCCATTCCTTCAGCCTAAGCTTGCATTTCATCCTTCCTGTACCTTGGCTTCTGGACTTGTTAGTACTGTTTATCTCACTCCCAGACCAGCCCATTTTATAATTTCAGAGTTTGAAATCAAGGAATTCGGCCTTGTGGAACTGTAAAAAGGCTAAAATCCAACAAAAGCAGTTATTGGTAACAAGTGATAGCAAGACTCTTAAATCTATTTTTTTCAATTGAAGTAAACCTCAGATTCTATCAAAACTCATTAAAAAAATGTGAAGTCTGAGATGTGGTCGTTTTGAGGTAATGCCTCTTGGATTATTTGGAAAGATCACCCTTGTCTTCAGACCTGGCCTTTGGAATTTAATGTGATTTGTCCTGGGATTTAAAATTTACATTGCCAGTCATGAGGTATACTACTTAGGTGTGTTTCCAAAGAGTTATCAAGGTATATATTAATGTTTTATATTAATTTTTAGTCAATATAAACTTTAATAATGAAAAATTACAAGATGAAACAGAAATTAAGCGTGGCTGTTAATTTAGCAATGAATACTAGTATCTGGTGTTCTGTGCTGTATCCTGATTCATTTACATTTAAAATGTTTTAAAATCTAAACATTTTACTGGAAAGCAACAGTTGTATTAGCTGATCATTTCTGCTAATTATGTCAGATTATAAAAAGGAATTTTTTTAGTTTTACAGGTTTTGTTTATTCTTCTGCATAGGGTCAGCTTTACCTGCTGGTGACAGACCAGGGCTTTCTTACAGAGGAGAAAGTTGTCTGGGAAAGCTTACACAACGTGGATGGGGATGGAAATTTCTGTGATTCTGAATTCCACTTACGGCCTCCATCAGACCCTGAAACTGTCTACAGAGGGCAGCAGGATCAAATAGATCAAGTACTGGATTTCTGCTTTTCTATTGTATTTTTTCTGTTTGTGACTATATATAACAATTAGTATGCCTTTTTAGGCTTATATATGTGTGTATACTTACACAGATGTGTATGTACGTGTACTCATGTATATATAGAACCTAAAAAAAATTCTTTAGATACTTAGGTTGGGGTTCCTAAAAGTGCTACTTTGAAGTATTAGCATGACTTCAAGGGAGGAAGACTAAGACCAGCTGTGAATAGTTTGGAAAATCTGATTTTAATCTCTCATCATCCAGTTCTGCAAATAACTTAGGTGAAATGTCACATCTGCCTTGTATATGGAAACAGAAACAGCACCGTGGAACTCCTCATGCCATAACAAATTTGTTTCAGGTCACTAATATTGTCATAACTGAACTTTGCCTTCTGATGCCCGCTTTGAATGTAGGACAAAAACCATAGCAGATTGTGTCCGATGGTGGTTATTTGTTATTCTTAACTATATCTAATAGTTAGCAGAAGTTGTCTGAGACAGGACTTATTTGTACCAGTTAATGCATAAGCACATGGCAAGACTAAGCTCCTTGGAAATCTTACATTCTGAATGAGCAAAATAAACATATACTAATCACCGTAAGTGCTTTTTAATACAGAGAGGGATGAATAAGCAGATGCTTTTTAATAAATTCAAGCACTGTCTCTCTCTTGCCAAATAAAGAATCTGGCAAAGATAACCGGGCTAGTAATATCTTGAGTTGCTGTCTGGATATATCCAAAACTACCTTTTGATTATTTTCTCATCTGCTTAGGAGTTAGTGTTCGTTATTGATGTACTCTCAACGCTGTTCAGTAAAGTGGGGCTAATACTCTATCAAACATAATCAGTGTTAATTAGAAATAGCAAATTGCAGAGAGAGCTTTAAAATCTTCTACCTAGAACTGGTATGAGCCGACACTGTCTTTTGCTGCTGCCCAGGTAATGGAATTTAAACCTGAAAGCAGGGGGGTTTAATCAGCTTTTGTGTTTACACAAACAGCTACGGTATAGGCACCTGTTTTCAGCCTTTCTGCAGTTCAGGTTATGAACAGGTTCTGAAACAAAGTCCCGTTTCCCATGAGGTAATATATTTGAAGATGAGGCTCTGAGAAAAGTGATGCTGCTGTTTATCTGCACATTCTGAAAAAGTCACTTGATATGTCTTGACTCCTTCTGTATGTAAAAGAGCATTAATAAACAAGTTTACTTTTTAGGATTATCTGATGGCATTGTCTCTACAACAAGAGCAGCAAAATCAAGAGATCAACTGGGAACAGATCCCAGAAGGAATCAGTGATCTAGAGCTAGCAAAGAAGCTCCAGGAAGAGGAGGACAGGAGAGCTTCTCAGTACTATCAGGAGCAAGAACAAGCAGCTGCTCAGGTCCAGGTAAGAAAGCATTATCACCGAATATGATCACGAGATTTAGAGAGTAACTCAATAGTTACATAGACACATCTACATTTGTAAATGTTTGACACTGGTAAGACTGCTATTTACATTCTGTACAGCAACTGATGAGACTAATAATATAGGGCTCTTAAGAAATATGCTATAGTTGTTGGATTATTTATGCAGATACGGCAGTTGCTGCCACTTAAATACTTTAAAGACGGCCTAACCTAAATGAGGGTTTCATTCATACTATTTCAGTTGGAATGATGAGATGAGTTGATACATAAGGTTACAAAGCTTGTATTAGCTAATAGTTTACATTACTTACAAAATAGTATTCAAATAAGAGAGTTTTGATAGTAGTCAGTTTTGCCTTTATTTTGTCTTGCAGAGGTTTGTTGCTGTACGTTTTCAGGTGTTTCGGTCAGTGATATCAGGTGAATCTGTTCAGTCCAGTTTCAAATTGGGAAACTAACAGTTTCTCCCAGTACACCTGTCTGTCCCATCCCCATAAGCAGTTGCATTCAAAATGCTTGGAAAATATGATTCATGCACATGTATATACAAAATTGCTATATAACTGAATAGTATGAAGAGAGATATATGTTCAGTTTATATATATATAACTTGCACACTCTTGTGTGCAGGAGGCAATATTTAGATTCATGTTCTGGATTCAGAGAGTTCTTAACTGCTGAAGACTTTTAAAACAGATTTTATTTACAAATAACATAAAAAAAATCTGCATGAAGGCTGAACCTTTGATGGCCTGAAGCAATTCAGAACCATTAATTGGTGTGCTTGTTAAGCATGAAACAAGAATTTTGACAGTTAAAAGTTGTATTCTTTTCACTGCTTGTTGCTTTAATAGAATCATCGGTAGCTACTTCTAAGACAAAGATTCACTACTGCTGGCTGCAGAAAGGTAGAAAGAATTGAAGAACCTCCTTAACAGGACTTAACAGCATGCTTTTTTGCAGCTATGAATGGATAACGGCTCGAATAGATGATGGAAGTAACAAAAAATATTACGTTTGTGTACCAACCCTCTTGCCAAGTTCTCAACTAGTTTCTAGTCACAGAAGCTGCTGCTTTGTGATGTCTGCTGTCTAAAGCAACACTTTCACTCTGCAACTTCTGAAAAGTGGATTATGTTCTTATAAAAGAAACTAGCAAAAATTCCAGTACAGTACAGTAATATAAAGTGCCAGAAAATACTTGAAGCCAATTTTTATTATTGAAACAACTGGTCTGAACACGTGGACACAATAGAAAGGACACATAGGACTTGAAATACATTTTCAGCTGACTTCATCTTTTTTTGAAATAAGAACTTTTGTGGCAGTTCTGGAGTATTTATACAAAAAGACCCCACCTGAATTGAGCTGTTTGCATAATAGTTAAACTTTTGTTTGTGAACTTGAACATGAGTAATACTTCAGATTGCATCTACAATGATGTTTGTTTTATTCAAGATTTTATTTTTTCTACATAGCAGGTGCAAGGTGCTGCTTCTCCAGCAAGCGGAAGACAATCTGGGAGTAACGAACGCAAACGTAAAGAGCCTCGAGAGAAAGAGAGAGAAAAAGAGAAGAACAGCTGTGTTCTCTTGTAATAGAAAATGGATTTAGTCTGGAGCCAAGTGCATGTCCTCAGAAGCAAAAACAAGGAGTAAAAAGGAAGACAAACCCGTTACATGCCGCCTGTGCCTGATTACCCCATGGATTTTGTTCATGTTTCAAGAGAGGATGGGTGACTTTGTTACAATCACACAGACTTTCTTCAAAGTCATAGCACGTGCTGCTCAAGATGGAATTCCAAGTCACAGTGGGATGCGGCTGTGCTTTGAGTTAGTCGTAAGAAATACTGCACCTTGTAGCTGAACACACAAGTCATGGCAAGTTTTGTGTCAGAGTGACATCCATTACTCATTACATCAGTTAGTAAGCTATTTTATCTTCTACTTAAAACAAAGGAGGTAATTTGTTTTGTGCAAGACTTTTTCCTGAAGTCTGTACACTAGCACAACAGAGTTCTGTGTTCCTTACGTGGTATGAAACTATATCTTAGGCTGGGTATAGTCTTCACAACACAAGAGCCCAAATAACAGCTGGGCACTGCCTCCTCAGTGTGTCCAGATTTCTTTGCTTCTGGATCTGGTATGTTCGGTTTTTTGAACCCAGATTTATACTGTGTTACTGCTGTCATTGCACCTCCTGGCCAGCTTTCTTGCCCCAAGAATATGTGACTCGATAGGCAACGTACAGAAAATTGTCACAGAGAATGGGGCATTTATTAATAAGCAAGATGAATATTGTTTGCTTTTCTTGCAATTACAAACTGGGTATGGCAACTCAGATGTTATCAGGGTTAAACAAGTAATTTTATAGTAACTTCTTTTTCTTTTAGCATTTTTTTCTCTTGTAGGTAAACTGGACCAGATAAGTTCTTATTTATTGACCTCTCCATATGATAGGTGAATGATGAGAGGAAACTAAGGTCTATAATAATCATTATTCTATGTAAGAATGCAGAGTTAAAATAACTATCTATCTGCCTTTTTTCCAGAAGTACCTTGAACTTTAACATGATGTTAACATGTCCACTTGTGTATTTAAGCAAGTGTACTGTAGCTAAAAACACACTCTGTTTGTTTTATAAATCATATATCCTTAAAAAGCACACTTCTGAAGGGTGAGAGAGGAGCGAGGCTACTCTCCAAGGTTGTTTGGGAAGGTGGTCAGATGTATAATTTTGTTTTTTAAATCACTAATTTAGAATTTTTGGAAACCAGATTTTTCTAATTTATGGGAACCAAATAAACATGTTGTGTCTTGTAGTATTTATAGAACACAGAAACAGAATACTTGCTGAATTTTGAGGGAACCACAGATCTTCCTCCACTTCCATTAAATCAATAACAGTTACCTTCTTGCAGAACCTTTTTGATAGAAATTTCTATTTAGCAATTTGTAGATACTTTTGAAAAAGGCTGCTGCTCCTGGAGAAGCTATGTATTCATGCTCTAAGCCTGGGTAAGTGCATTAGTATACAATAATCTGTGAAAGCTAAAGCAGCCAGGTGGAACACGACATTCCTGGGTTTGGATGTTTGGAGAGTTTCCGTAAGAGAGAGGGTGTCTAAACACAAGCCCACTGGTAAAAAGCCACTTGGAAATTATTTCAAGTGGACTTGCTGTGGTGATGGGAACCAGTCATGACATAAATCTGTTACGAACCTAGAATGAAAATTAGATGGATAAAGGAAGAATGTCTTATTAACTAAAGAGCCAGTTTGTATCACTTTTTTCTTCCATGCTTTTTTATCTTTTTTCCCCCCTCACTTTTATTAGAATTCATATTTATAATAATGAAGTAATGAACAGTAGGTCTCTAATATGCAAACAGAAAATTTAAAAATTTCTCTCTCTAGAAAGTCACACCCAGAAAAATAACTTTTAATACTTAATGTATGCGGTTCAGATAATTTTCTGTGTCAAAGCAAAGGTTGATGTCTTCCTTCCTTTGCAGCAGCCTAACTTCTTCAAACAAATTAATGATGGAGGATCACCAACAATGACTTACCTACTTCAAACAGATCAGAAAATATTCCAATAGTGTCAATAACAGAGACTTTAAGCCAGAATGTTGTTTAAAAACATTCTGTTACTAAGATTTTTCCAAATTTGTGTATTTACATTTATTTATTGACCTTGAAAAATAAATATGTCGAGCTAAATGTTTGTTATCTTATTTTATTTTCAGTGACAGTATTGCCACTTTAAATTCTTTTTTTGAACAAATCTAGCTAGAGCAGGCATCTTGGCTGTTGGGGATTTCTTTATGCCTAGGATACTTGCTGGTATTAGAAAAATTCACGTACCATTTCCCGTTTCAGACAGACGTGCCTGAAACCTAATATACTGTAGTTATGGTAATGTTATCACCTGGTCACAAAGGAAGAAGAGTTAAATGCCAGTGCTCATCGTGAAGTCTGAACTCCCTGATAATTCAGGGTTTTTTCAATAAAAGACCGAAGGGTTTCAGGTTGTTTGAGATGGCAGGCATGCTATTCACACAGTTAATGTCCTTCTTTCTTCGCAGGTCTTGAATCTTGGGAAGAAAGGTAAAGAATTCCTGAAATCTAGGGCATTGTTCTGCATGAGTTGAGCTTGTTAGTAGCAAAAGTTACAAGCAGATGAGCTTGGTAATATCCAAAATAAAATACATCTGGAAGCTTATCTGGAAGCTTAACTTACACCCTACTGTGACTAACCATTCCAAAAGCAACTGTCACAGTTGGTATCTATGACAGTATCTGATGATCAAAAAAATCTGAACAGAATTGCTTTTATCTGTAGTAGTGAGCTTGGAAAACAATATTATAAAATATTCATGGAGTACCAGAAAGACTATGTCTATTTCTGACTCTTTACTTCATTTGCCTCTTTTTTTTTTTTTTTTTTTAAGCTCATGTTCTGGCAGAAGGGTACAGATTTATACTTTAAATCTGTGTACACAATTTAGCATGCACATGCTCTAAATACCTACATAATATATATGAAAGTGTCCGGAAAAGTAGAGTAGAACTTGTTTTCCACTAGATAAAAGCTAGCACAGAAAACAATCATAGGATTTTTCTTGTTGCGTTGTACTTGTGAAATTTTTTTTAAAAAAGCTAAATGCAAGTATTCTTAAAATTAGCAACAAATTGAGCACTGCCATAGTGATAAATGTTTTTCTAAAAGGCACTTTGTAAATGCTCGGATATACCACTTCCCTTGTGACACGCATATGGAATCCGCAGTACAACAAAGTGGATCCAAAGGAAGATTGTAACACCAGAGGGATGAGATGATTATTCCTGAAAAATCACTTAAACACAATGCAAAAAAATATATTTTGTAGCTAGCAGTCTAGTTAATGCATTAAAGTGTGTGTTCAGCTTGTCTGTACAGAGCTCTTCTTGTGGATCACAGGGACACAAGCAGCTAGAAGCGAAGCGTATGCTCTTCCGTGTATCCTTGCATTGGATTGCCAGCCAATCTCTACACTCACTCGGTATTTCACGTTATTGTCAAATGTTTCTTCAAACTTGTACACACAAGTTCTTGAAAAAATTTTCCAGTCTGTAATAAAAGGCAATTTGAGTTCTTGAAATGGAATCTTTTGGTGTATTCAGCAGGAAATACTCAAAAGGTGAAGCTGATGTACAACCTTTCTTCTTTCCTGCTACAATAGATCGGTAACCCAAAGCTAGCTTGTTGCTTACATCAGCTTTCTTACCATTAGGATGCTTATTGTAAGTTGTTGACATTTATACAAAGTACATCCTTAAATACATCATACTGAATTAAAGAGCTGTATTTATTTTATATAAAGTAGTCTTTTTTTAAGGTTGTAACCTTAAGCAGCAGGTGACTCAGGAAATGCAAGTTAAATGATGCAATATCCTCATTAGAAAGCATATTAGAGAGAAGCAAAAGTACAAAGCCTTAGTTTGATTGCAATATAACACAGTTTTTCCATCCGCTCTGTGATAGTGAGACCTTGGTAACAAGAAAAATCTGACACTGAAAAATGTTCAGTGATAGCAAATATCACATGCAAGAACTTAAACGTATGCATTTAATCTTGTGATTCAGCACATTTACTCTTCTTTTTTTTTTTTTAAGCATAAACAGCAATAGACTGTTAGCAGAATTGTTTTGAGTGGGAAAATTTGGTGAGTTGAATGATGCTTTCCTCATGCAAAATCACTCATAGAAGTCTATTTGATGTTAATTTCCATACAGTTTCCATATAGCTCCGTGTTCACAGCTTGTTCTTACACTTGTCCAGTAGAAAAGCAACATATTTAAGCTCAGCTGTCATCTGCTCTGGGAAGAAGTGCTGTAGGGAAATGCTGAGGACTAGGAAAGTCCCTCCACCACCTCTTGAGATTGTGTAGGGATTGATTTGTCCCCAATTTTGCTGTTCCTTGAGCCACAGCTGAATTCTCTGCCTTTACAATTCCTTTTCTGGTTTGTAGGATTACTTGCACATGTGGAGAGGCTTCATGTGCTGAAATGAGCAATTCCTTGGATTTTTAGCTCCAGAACTTTAACTACCTGGTTAATTATCTGTAGAATGCAAGATCCTGCATTTTCCTCTGCTTGGCAGCATAGAAATGTTTTCAACAAAATGTTGTTTGGGAAATCCAGAGGAAACAATTTGCTGAATTCACTGAGGGAATGGCCAGTGTGCTGATAGCACAGTGGGCTGGCGGCATCCACCCCTGTACGCACTGTGCTGCCTTCATGCTTCTAGGTCAAGGGTAGCTGTTCCGACCCCCTGGTTACTCCAAAAAGGACTCTATTAAATGTCAGGTGTCTACTGCTCCATTTTGGTCTTTGTGTCAGCCGTTGCCACTGTGACCTCTCTGCACCTGGAGACTTAGCCCCAGACAATTTGTTGAAACCTGAAAGTTCTTTACTGCCTTTACAATTCCTTTTCTGGTTTGTAGGATTACTTGCACACGTGGAGAGGCTTCATGTGCTGAAATGAGCAATTCCTTGGATTTTTAGCTCGAGAACTTTAACTACCTGGTTAATTATCTGTAGAATGCAAGATCCCGCATTTTCCTCTGCTTGGCAGCATAGGAATGTTTTCAACAAAATGTTGTTTGGTAAATCCAGAGGAAACAATTTGCTCAGTTGCAGTACCCGACTGAAAAGTTTGCTAGCTTAGTCTACAAAGTATGCTTACAAAATAATTTACTGTAACAAAATGATGAAAAGGCAGGCATCTGTTTCCCTAAATCTAATCCGATGGTGAAACGTGAAATAAGGCCCTGTGAGGGCTTTCATCACAGAGTCACTCGTTGAAGGAAGCAGGGGTGCTGTGGCTGGCAGTCTCGCCGGGGCCAAAAGTGGTGAACTGTGGTGGCTTGTCACGGTCAGACACTACGCCAAATGTACATAGATCTTGGGAGTGGGCAGGGACACAAACTCATCTATGTTTTATATTTATTTTTTTTAGTGAATCCCTTGAGAATGTCCTTTAGCGATGACTTATTTCAGTTTAGGTCCCATCCAGCTTAAGCGATACCTATTGTGAAACACGGCAACGCGGGAGGTGACGTACCAGTGTCTCGGGAGGCGATGCCTTTAGCTCGTACAAACTGGGATTCTCCATCACTGGGCTGGGACAAGCAATGGGATACTTGGTCTATCTCGGTGTGCACAGGCTTTTTAAGACTTAAGCTGTAATTTTTCACGGTGAAGATCATGCTAGGCAGTCTCAAAAATTTCACCTGACATTTAGCGTTTTTAGTTTTGTTCTAGATGTGTTTCAGAAAAAGCTGGGATAACTGGTATTTTTGTCCAAAACCTGTTGACTTTTGTACTGACCTCAGAAAGGGTCCAAACTGCACCTGGAAGGAACCGTCAGTGTGTCAGTAAAACTGAACGAGCAGAGTCACGGGTACGTCCTTGGCGTTTGTCACCTGTTTTGGGGAACTCCAAAATACAGTAAGAAAACAGAAAGGCTTCTCCCCTTTACATGAGCTGGCCTATGCAGTCGCTAACATGTGCGCTGGGTATTTCGTTCTTTAGGGCTTGCTGATGGGGTCCAGCCTCTGCAGCGGATGGGTTAAATGTTTCTGCTTGTAATCTAGCGCTGGGAACACTTCTGCCTTCAGACACAGAAATGATCCTGATAAAACCACGACCGACGCTTGGCAGCTCTGCTGCTTTTAAATACGAGAGCTGCGGAACGGTTACAGGCAAACTCTAAATAAAGCTTTTTACTGTTGCAAGTACATTCTTTTTGGCGATGGTAAATTATAATAGTGAATGGGAATTATCAAGTCAGATGTAAGAGAAGATAATTGGTGTTAGCCGAGGCCGCTCAGTGAGTACCGAGCGGGCAGGCGCTGCGCAGGCTCAGCCGTGTTAGCCCGCGGGGGCTGGCTCAGCACCCCAGCTCCGTTACCGGCCGTTCACGCCGCTCGTGGGGATGCAGCATAGTCCAGCTAGGCACAACCCTGCCATCCTCACCGAGCTAACGCTAACGATGTTATACAGAGGGCGTGACTATATGGACTTCTCCATGCAATGTATGAATTCCAAGTGCATACTGTCTTTAAGCCCGTATTACAATTTATCATCTGTGCCAGCTCTCATAAAGCTAGCGCGATTCCTTCTGGCCATGCTATAAATGCACTTACTTTCTGTGAAAGAAATACAGAAAATTAGATGGCCGCTTTCCTAACAGGTTTTGAAACTACCTTGAAATGTTCTTTGTGACACGGTCTTTTTCAAAGTCTTGGGGAAATTAAAGAATGCATAAAAGTTTCTGAAGAAATGTAATGATTGGACACAGTCCTTCTCTTGTCTTGTAGTACATCTATATTCAATATACTACTATTCAAAAAAAAAAGCCCAACAAAACAACCCACCTCAACATTTGATTCTGCAAGAGAATGTTTTATTTGGCTATATATGCCACAGTCACCGTTTGGAGCTAACAAACAAACTGCTTCACCAGTAGCAAGCCTGTGCTGTAGAAATGTCACTGGGAGGGTTTAATAAATATTGGGGAAAAAGTATTTCTAAACAAAATAATACAACGGTTTGGGTTTTTACTGTGGTCTGCTGTGAACTGCAGTGGCCAGCAGATCAGAGCTGCCTCTCAGTCACAGCAATTAGCAGTGGCTGACAGTGTCTTAGGATCCTTTTAAACTCCCAAGGCGGTATTGCAATGCTTAACACTTGTCCTAAATCTTTTTTCTATTAAATGTCTACCCAGTCCAACTTCATACTACCAGATGCAGCCACGAGCGGGACTGTGACATTTCAGTGTAGACTTAAGCAACCCAGTTTCACAATTTATTGTAATTGTTCATAATTAATTACCAGCGTGTATCAGCTCTGCAAGCGGAGAGCTGGGAGAAACAGCCGAAATAAGCGGCTGAGCCTCCAACTTCAGCTGGAGCTTCCAAAGGGTGTTAAGGAAGGTGGTGACCAATACTGTTCTTCTGGAAAAGCTCAGACCAAATAAGAAAGTTTACCCTCTGATGTTTCTGCTACTTTTTTTTAAAGAAGAAAGCCAGCGTTAAGGCCATCCTGTGTGTTTTTAAGAGAAAAAAAAACAGCTGAGTTTTGAATTCAATTGCATCTTCAGATTTACTAGCTTTTCAGCATGGTAGCTGTTCAGCATTTTATGCTTTTTTCCAATGGAACTTTGTTTTCTTTTCAGTCTTTTGGTGTCAGGGCATTAACTGGTCTCTTAATTTTAGGGCTTTTGTTACTGCAGGTTAACGAGAGCCAAAAGGAACTGTTGTGTATTAATGACTGGTTTTGTTTACAACCAAGTTCTAGTGAGTGAAGTCTTCAGACTGGGAGTTCAAAAGCAGGTTGTGTGTGAGGTGAAGCCAGCTGCAGCCCTGGTGGACTTTACAATTGAGTTATCTTTATTATAGGAAAACATTATTGCTGTGGAAATAAAATCCTCCTTTTGCTTAGCAAAGTATAGTAGCCAGTCATCTTTGAGCCCACTGCAGATAAGATACAGCGAACCAATGAACCTGCTTGTGAAGTTTTAAACTTATAATTTAGCATTTGCATTTTGTATCCTGAATAGTTGCAGTAATTCCATCTTTGCATTTCATGTACTCAGTTGACAGCCGCCTGCTTGCGCTTCTGGATTTCTTACATGCTTTCTCCTTGAGGCTGGCAAGCAAAAATGACTTCTGAGAACCCATTAAAGAAGTGACCCTAGGTACAGCGACTTCCAGGGAGAAATCTGTCGTAGCAAGCGTTTCCTCACCTGTGTTTAGATAACCCTTGCCACCACTAGCGCTGCTCCAGTTAAGGAGCGTCACTGGTCACACAGGTACAGCCCAGACGTTCGTTAAATAAGCAGGACTCTGGTTCTGATACAGTTTGTACTTGCAAAAAGAAACCAGTTAATACTTCTCCCCAGACTCCCATCAGATCGCGTGGGACAAATCCTGTCACTCGTGAAGGGTTGTTTCCCCCCCTGTATTTTTGCAGTGTATAATCACGGTTTATAACTCAAGCCTCAAAAAGTGATAGTGGTACTTAAACCTATAGAAAATACCAAGCATCTTGCTCTGTCCCACAGAAAGAAACTCCACGTATGTCGCTACCTGCTCAGTACTAGTTGTTAAGTAAAAAGTCATGGAATGTCTTTTAATACCTTACACCTGCTTTGTTTATAAGGTCATGGAATGTTTTAATACCTGACACTTGCTTTGTTTATAAGGGAGTGAAAGACGCTGCCATCCGTCGCCTCACAATAACCCGATCGAGCTTTAATCTTACGTGACAAGGGGGGTTGGTTTATCTTTCGTGTTACAGCTTTCAGTGACAGAAGGTCTTATCAAAGTGTCCACAAATAAGTTTTGGTTATCTTTTTACCGGGTTAGTCGATGCATAGCTATTACTTGTCCAATTTTTTATAATCACCTTTTACATATACAGGGAAGCTTATTCAAGAAACTGCAGGTGAAACACGTAGAAAGGAATCCGCTGCCCCTAGTTCTTCAGTGTTAAGTATTTGTTATCACAGTAACTGTCTTGACTGGCCTTTTTTAGAACGAAATTATTAAAAAAAGCCCAAACATCCAACTATGTATTTTAGGACTAGCGTTGTCTTGCAGATGCCCTGCCTAGACCCCCCAGAACGGTACAATTGCTGCGTTACATCAGCAGCAGAGCTGTGAGCCCGTTAGCCACCTAATGTTTACCTTGATCTCTCAATCTAATTTTAAAAGGAAATGCAAAAATAAAAGCTAATGCAAGCTACTGTAGATTGACCGAGAGAAGTGGAAGACATTTAAGTTTTTAACAACTGTATTTTAGAAGTGCATGACCTGATGAAGTCCAGTCATGCGGTGTTGTTTGTACCGATGTATGTGATGGAAATCCTTTTCATGTTACACTGTTATCCAGCATTGTAATGGCATCTACAAGTTCAACTACTGAATGTTTTGCATTTTAAAAGCCTTAATTGTTTATATTGTATTAATGTGTTTTTAAAGCCTATAAGGAAACAACATTTTCCTTGTAAATTGTTAAAATAATTTTGAACACAAATAATTTTCAGAGAAGTCCAGTTCTGTATCTTAATACCCCTTTTTGTTTGTGTACCACGAAAGAAAAACTGTTAAATTCTGTTACCTTTTAAAAAATGTCTCCAGTTATCAGCCTCTCTTATAGTTTGTCTTTACCCTATTGAGATATATTTTGGTTAAGTCTTCTGAAATTCATTGTATGTTAATAAATTTAAGTGAGCAAACTTAAATATTTCATTTAGGTATTTATGTTCTTCCCTAATAATAAAGGTTGAATGAAATCACTAAAAAAAAATAACTTGCTCTGTAAAAGGATAGACTTCTGTTATCTAAATATTTCATAAATTCAAAGGTTTTGGCAGTATTTTTAATCAGGTTTTCCCCCTTATCATCCTAGTTGTTTCAAGATTTTAATTTACGTGAAATATCTACACATGCACAATCACATTTTCATTTAACTGAGCAAAAAAAGTCGGGAAATGTTATTTATATCTTTTAAAGTTGGAATGCACATTAGCCCTGTTCACTGCAGGCAAGATACCAGGTCACATATCAAAGCTTTAGTTTTGTACCTCTCTGTTAGCTTTGTCTTTTAGAGTTATAAAATTTCATATTTCCCATTTGATCCATTAGCCGCTATAAATTAATCTTATGGCACCTATTTAATTTGTATGTATTGTCACACCTGATGAAGTACAGACTGCGGCCAAATGGATATGTACTTTTTAAAATGCATTAACTTGTACTTTCTCTTGGAAACTCCTGCAAAAAAAAAGTCAGTACATTGAACTTCCTGGATTTTTCTTGTTCAGCAAGGACTGAACAACAGAGAAGATATTAAATGCATCAAGGTAAGTTACTGGAGGAGTGTGTCCTGACACACTTGCTGATACAGCATTTTGTCTTGTGTTTAAACCTAGATGTTAGTTGTGAATATTCACAAAGGATTAATTATAGAAAAATGCTGTTATACCAGGTTTTTCTTCTCCTCCCGTCTTTCCTGAAAGGCTACTTACTCAACAACAATTTAGTTTAACTTATTTTCTGCTACTTTAATTCCTCTGGAACACTGCAATACTTTGCAGTTCTTCCACACAGCAGAAAGACTGTAACTGAGGTTGGCAGAGATCCACGTGCAACATCAGCATGTTCTTACTGGCTCTTGCCTTAAAATTCGTAATATAAATAATTCTCTCAAGGACAACCTGGACCAGTAAAAACTTCCAGCTGTTACTCAAATACTACTTTACAAGCTCTGATGTTCTGTTAGCAAGGGCCTCTGATAATTTCTGTAACTGTCTCATCTGGTAAAGCTGTGTAGTGGATGAGATCTGTTTTTTTGTTTTTTTTCTTTCTTTCTTTGCTTGCTGAAAAGCAGCATTGTAACGAGACACTTAATGCTGACGGGGGGACAGATGGACCTTGGCCTGCCTTGCTGCCCCTTCTGACAGGGCCTGCTCAGGAGAGGTTTAACGTGGGCCATGCAGTGCTTAACGGAACAGAAGGGTTAAAAACACACAGCCCTTTTGCTTCAGATCACATCGGTGTGTGAAGAGGACGGCGTGGATAGGATCCCCCAGCCATTGCAAGCAAAGTTCATTTCTGGCAGGCTGGTTTAAAAAAACGGCTGTATCAAAGTTCTGCCAGAGCTTCGCTGAGCATCGAGAACAAACTACAATTATTTCTTCAGGCCTCCCATACGTGTTCTTGTCTTTTTTTGGTACTAATCTTTCTTGTGCTATCCAGCGTGCTTCTAGATTTCCAGTTCAGTGATAGTGAAGGAGACAAAGCAGCTTCAGTTGGAGGCTGACGGCACCTGCGCTTTGGTTTGCCGTACCAATGGGTCTGTTTAATTCTGTCTTCCTTCCCCACAGACTCTTTCAAAGACTTACTAGAAGCTATACAGAATATGAAGGTTTATTTCAAAAGAATACATTTGCAAGAATACACAGAAATGCACTCAATGTAACAGTACCTTCTGCAAAAATAGGTTACATAATACCTGGTAATGAAAGAACAATCTTATTTCTCTACAAATTAGAAAGCAGAGATAATAGCCTGGACAACCTTCAAAATGGAGGTTATAGTTGTGTATGTTGTGAGAAGTAGCTAACTTTTAAAGCATGACACCACAGAGCTAATGTTGGTAAATCAAACTACTAGCACACAGCTGCGAACTATTTTATACAGGATTAACAAATATTTTGGTTCCAATTTGTTTTTATGCAGCTCTAGTGCCTCAGGGAAAATGCTTATCAAAGATACACAAAAACTATCCAAAATTACAACGTAACTATTAAAATGCCTCCGAAATTGAGAGGAAAGTAATCGTGTTAAATTAAAAAAATTTAACCAGGACTTCCAGACAAGATTTCCTGTTTTTAATCAGAGAAAGTTTACAAGAGATTTCAATAAGTTATCTTGAAACCAAGCGGCTGTCGATCTTAGAATCTTCGTGGAGGTCCACCTTTAAATGGCTTAAATCCTGAGCCACTTCCCCTCTGCATGGAATTGCCTGTGATCTGTACAACTCTATTAATTGGTGAAGAGTTACTGGAAACAAAGGTTTTAAAAAAGTGTTAAGTTAATCAGGTTCTAAACTCCGGGTGCACAGGTAAGAACATTGAATGTAACATCTCGTACCCCTCAACCGTTAAACTCTTTTAAGAGACTTGAAACCATGCAAGAAGGGAGACGCTGCGAGAAGTCGCTGGCTTCGGTGCGGCTCGGCAATGCTGCCACCAGCAACGCGACTGCTGTGCGGGCACGGGAAGGTGGGTTGGGATGTCGTGCAGCAGCAACCCCTCCCCAGGAAGCACCGCTGCTCGCACTGAGCCCAGGACACTGCCTACGCCTAACCGCAGCGTGGAGAGCTCAGTAGGGAACTGAGAGGAAGGAGTAGGTTTTGTACCTTGTGTGTGGAGACATCATGCCCCCTCCTCCACGGCCATCTCCCATTCTCCTCGTGTCATGATACCCGCTTCCTTGAGAACTAGGTCCATGCCATTCTTTTCTTGGTCCAGTTTCACGACTGTGGCGTTCAACAACGTGTCTGTCCTCGTTATAGTGCTGTAGGAAAGCGAGAATCGTTTTCAGAACGAAAAGGGATATTTTATCAACAGGAAACGAGCTCTTCAAGAAAGTGAAGCTTACACCTTATATATGTAACACACAAGAGTCAGGCATCTTTTAAAGCTTCCGTCCACTGGCAGCATAAGCCATGCTTACGAGAGCCCTGTTAACTCTAGATAACTAATTTGCAGTAATGACTGTGTGGGTACGCAGGGAACAAAGTTACACGAACTCACACTTCACTCCCAGTTCCCTCCTGCTCTCATATAATCACCGACAAGCATGTACTATAGAGCTACAGGGAAGTAAACACTCTTTTTTTAAAAAACAAAACACTTCAGGATCTAGTAGCATCGAGCAATTCAGTCTGCGGACTTTAAAAAGTCTTAGGGAAGGTTTTTCTCAGTAGGATGTTACATATTACAACAACAAATTGCACGGTAAGTAGCAGGCAGTTAAGATCTTGTTACCCTGTGTTTTCAGGAAATTCTCAAAAGCCTGATCGGTAATTCATTCAGGTATTGTTCTTATCTACGTGAAAGATACCAGACATAAAAAGAATCGGGTATGCTTTCTGGAATTTTGTGGCTTATTAAAAAAGCCGACAAAAAAGAACCTTTAAAATAAAGAAAACTAACTTGAAAATAACCAGAAGGCTTGCTAATGATTCGTGTGATGCTATACGGTCATTTTTCCAGTGTGATTTTTAAATTTTCCAGTCTCTCACTCATGCACACAAACACACGAGGATGACTCACTTGTCCTCCACCTCTTTCTCCCATCACGCCTCGTTCTCCTTCCCTGCTTCCATACCCAGAAGCACTGCTCCGGCTACCAGGAGGTGCCCCTCTCACATGTCCAGACACTTCTCTTCCCGATCGATCTGGCCTCTCGCCTCTGTAAAAATTGCTTTTATCAAAATTTTGGTTTCAGTGTAATAGAATTGGTACCAAATCACAGCACATGCAGACTGCAAAGTTTTCTTTTTGTTTTGCAGGTTGCTAGCAACTTGCCGTTAGCTTCGTAGAAACATTCTTTTAGATCTACGTGGCGCTCTAAATAATTACAGCTCATGTGTTACTTGTTTACATCTACATTCTTGCACAAAAGCCTCCTTACTACTACGTGTTGCTACACATGGTTAAGAATAGACGGCTGGGAGGCGGCGCCACATTTACAGATGAGGTAACATGCGAACCCTACACACAGGTTTTTTTTCTCATGCTTTTGGAAAGTGACTTTGCCATTCTTTAGGAGGCAGGGGTCTGTTCTCCCTTTACACATCAGTTCTTGAGGAACTGCTACTATGGCTGATGCTACAAGAACCGGTACCCTCGCTAGTTTGTTCGTTAGCCAGCAAATTTACCTGCCATCCCGTTTGTCTGTGCTTATGCTTCCCTCACTCTTCCAATTTGTTTGCCTAGGTGGATTTGAACCAGTCTCTCTTGGATGTCGACCGTGTGGTATTTCAGGTCTGTCATGAATTATCACTGTTCTTCTTTCGTCTCTGTCTCCTCGCACCTCTCGTCTGTCTGTATCGCGCAGTTCACTTCTTGGTTGCGGTGGTTCGTTTCTCCTGGACTCACTGAAGTTCTTAGGATATCTCTCAAAGCCTGGCTCTTCTCTTCGTGCTGTTGGGCGAGTCTTTTTTGCTTCACCTTGATTTACAAAACGTTCTCGCCTAAGTTGGTAAAATACAAAAAAGTCATTTGCTTGTCTCCCATTTTCCCATTTCCCGGCACATCTAAGCACATGCGTGAGTATCCAAAAATATTATTCATCTTTATATTAATGTTTATTCCTGTATAGGTGGTACGTCTCTCAAAGATCCTTCCCACCCCAAATTACATTGATTTCTACAACTGTCATTTTGAGATCAAGTTCTTACAGCCTGTTTAACATTTCTTTATGCATTTATCTGTTCGCATTTTGGTCAGTATAATTTAAGCAATTGTAGAGCCTCCTTTTTGCCTAGTATGACGCAGAGGAAATGCTCGATTTCCTGAGTCAGCTAGAAAATACAATTCTAGTTCGTTGCAGCATAACAGTAGAAGACCACATATCTGTAGCTTCTGGACTTCTACTTTATAACCAGTTACTGGAGATGTTGCATGGAAACATGAAGTTGGATCTGGAACCAGCATCTACTGCACAGCTGCATGGATTCTGATGAATGTGACTTGTGCAAGTAATGCTCTTGAGTCTCATTAAACCAGTCGCTTTTAGCCTTGCCCCTTAAGGAGGTAAGTTACCAAGTAGGACAGATGTAATCCATTGGAACCTACTTATGACCAGATGCGAAAGAGGAATAAGTTGCAAAAAATCTTTCAAAATGTCACTCAAAAAAGACCATCAGGCTGCTCGTTTAAAGTCCTCAGAGAAAAGCAGACCAGATTCCATGATACATACAGCCAGTCCTGAAGACACAAGAAGTTCCAGGACTTGAGGCCTGGAGTGTATTGCAGCAGAACTGTATAAAGCCTTTAGCACCATTTTCGATTTTGAACAGTTAAGAGCAAAATACACAGAGATGCTGGCAGGCAAATACCTGCCCCATTATCTAAACTCACCTATCAAAAGATGATGATGGAACAGAAGAACCTTCTGGATATCGTCCCCGTTCTCTGTGATCAAAATCGTTAAACCTGTTCTGCTGGCGACTATAATCTGAACCATGACCAAAACGTGCATCTGTATCAAGAGCCATCTTTTTATTTTCATTCCAGTAAGGATCATCTCTCCTTTAAAGCAAAAAAAAAAAAAAAAAAAAAAAAAGAACCTTCATCAGTTACATGTATCCAAATCAAGGCCTAATAAGCACAAAACTGTTAGAGTCAGTAATCCATTTTTAAGATGCTCATTTGACCCTTGGAAAGCCACTAACCAAAGGTAGACTCTTAAACAGCAGTGGGAGTCATTTAAGAAAGAAAACCTGAAACATCCCTCTTTTTGAAGTGCAAATTAAAGCGAGAAAATATCCACAAAATATATAATAAAATCTAAGCAATAGTATACAGTGTTGGGCAGTTTAAAAAAAAAAAAAAAACACTGAACAAAACCCCAACACACACATCACTTGGCAAAATTTTGCCTTGAAAATAACCTAGGGAAAAAAAAATTGCCCTCTAGAAAAAACAAACAAACAAACCCCCACCACAAAACACCCACACATCAGAATAGCCTTCTCAGCAAAGAATAACGTAGGGAACATCGCAGCCTTGCTTAGTCGAAGCATTCAGCTACAGTCTCTACGATAAGAATGTGAGATACTGAAGTCTATCAGCAGCAGCCTTGAAAAACGAAGCTGTCCTTATCCCCCTGGTGAAGAAATGTCCGTGTTCTGCTACTGTATCTACCATGACGACTTGTATTTACCTCCCGCTGTACCACTGATATATCGATTTTAGGGTTGAGGTCTCTGTTCTCTTTGTATAAACAAATAAAGACGAAAGCCAGCTGAATTCACGTGGCTCAAGCAGCGAATCATACACGTCATCAGCTTTGATAAAGCCATCACACTGAGGTCCTGAACCATCCATTTACCAGAAAAGTGAATTCTTCACGAATTAGAAGCAAGAAATTTCAGCCACTAAGGCAGAACAAGTTTTTTCCTCAGCAAATGCACTGAACTGCATTATGCTCTTTTTGTACACTAAGAATTAATTCATGGGATGCTTCTCTTATTTCAAAACTTCCCTTCTACAGCTAAGGTATGTTTCATGCTGGGTATAAACTGCTGTCAAAACCAAACAAATACCAGAAATCCAGTTCTGTGCAGACTTGCTTCAGGTACAAATGCGTTTTCAAGTCTGCCACAAGGCTGGTAGCTGTTGCCTTTCACTCAGCACTGTAAAACAAGGGTTTGAGAATTAGTTTACCTGTGATCTACATCACGTGGACGTTTCAAAGAATTCCTCTTTTCCTGTTCATAACGAAGTTGCTGCTGCTGTCGACGGAGCTCCTCCCTTTCACGAGCAATACGCTCTGCTTCTTTTCGACGTTCCTACCGTGAAAGGGAAGGGTGAATAAGCACAACAAACCAACCAGGCCTTTATTAGAGATACCTACAGAACAATTAGCAAGTATAGGGAATTAATACTCGATAGTTTTCTATTAAAGGCTATCGGCTATAGTTAATCCTTCGAGAGCATCTAAAACTAAAGACCATAAGGAATACTTCTCCAACAAAGCAGACGAGATCTGGAGAAGCTATTGGACATCAGACAGAAGCATCTCCAGGTAATTTCTTGTATTGCTGCTGTATTTGTTGCCCAGAAACACATCTTATTAGGTTTTGCAGTGACATTCTCTCAGAAAAATCCAGAAAAATTATGGAAGACTAGTCTAGGCAATATGATCTGCTGTACTTCAGTGTTTGAGGCGGACATACATAGCCACCGCATAAACCAGCAGCAAGAGCCTGCCATCAAAAGACAAGTCAAAGTCAAGCAAAGAGCTAAAGGTTACTGCTGTTGTAGGCTGTGAATTATGTAACGTTTGGCTGGTTCTTTTATGGGCTGGGTGGAAGGGTGAAGAGAAAAATTCACCACAAGTGTGAACTCTGTAATACTCCCAAATGATACTGCACTACAGTCAAACTAAAGACATACACACCTGTTCAATACGAACACGTTCTCTTTCCAAACGCTCCCGTTCCATCCTTTCCCTCTCCAGTTTTTGCCTTTCAATTTCTAATCGTTCCCTTTCTCTCTGCAAGCATTCTTCTCGTTCATGCATTATTCTTATGCGTTCTCTCTCACGACGCTCCCTCTCGGCAATTTCTCTTCGCCTAAAGAAAAAGAAAAAAAGTAAAAAAAAAAAAAAAAAAAAAAAAAAGGTAGCAGAAACTCATCTGAAAATTTTTCGCATCTAAAACTAACATCACCTTTGGCATAGATATGAAATAAACTATTTGAGAGTAAGCTCTGGACAGAAGTCCTGGTATCAGAAGTCTGCTCCTTTAGCCCCATGTAGCCAAACTAGCATATTCTACAGAACCATTTAAGCAGACAGCAGATACTAGGAAAAGTTATATCAAGAATCATCCATCATTCTTGATGTATTTTATGCTGGATTCATATTTCTATGTTGTCAATCTGACAGACAATAATAACAGCTTAGCTAAGAATATGACTTGGATCTTAAAAATAAATGCTATTTTAGCTCACCCTCTTCAATGCACTTATTGTTTTCTGTCCAAAAATAAGACAGAACAACATACCCACTCTGGATTTGCACAGGTTAAGCATACTTGTCAACAGCTTCATTTTGGTTTCTTTTTCCCACCTCCTATAGTAGTTTACAGGAAGGCGGAAAGGCACTTTCTCCTTTAAGCTTTATGCTTGCTGGGAATTCCTTTGTTTGTGGAAATCCAGCCAACAACAGAAGCCATTTAACTATCCTTTACAAACTTTTGGCCATATGAAAAGAGCAGAATAGAACAGTGTAGCCATTTAGTCCTTTTATTTAAAGGGACAAGATTGTATTATGCTTGGTTTGTCACTCAGATATACAAAAGTTCTGTTTAAAAACAGCCAACCAACCCCAAATGCTATTTCTGGCCACATGTCCTAGTCAAATTCTCATCTTTTCAAGAAGAAACCTGACATGCAGTAACACTTACGAGACAAGCCTCCCCCCCATCCCCAACAAACACTAAGCTATGTGTGTACATATAGAGCTACTAGAAGATTAAAAAAATTTGGAGTCTGTTAATTCATATAAAGATACTGTTAGGTAGGCAGAGTCCCAGACTTTAACATCTGAGTAAAAGGCTTGACAGAATGCATTCTGATTAGATTTCTAAATATAGTATCTGATCAATTAATGTATAAAATAGCCTTTAGCAAAAAGTTGAATTACTACCTTCGGAGTTCAACAGCTCGTCGTATTCTTTCCAATCGAACCATGTGTTCTCGCAATCTCTGTTCCTTCATCTTTTCAAAAGGCAAGATATCCTTTCTACCCCTGTATTCCCTGAATTTCACTTTATCTTGAATAATACGCTCTTTGTTCCTCAATATCTGTGGCTATAGATAGAGATTACAATGGTTATTTCAGAAGTCTCATTCATTTAGGGAGATTTCTGGATGCTGTGTTCAAGTATCATTAACTACTTAGCTATCCCAAAGCATACAAAGCTTCTATCTAAGCTTAACAGTTTGTGATAGTTTATTGACTCTTCAGTGAAAATATCAACTGTAAGGTATTAGCAAATCAGATAAGGATTGCATCAGGTCTATAGATACTTACTTTATCAAACCTTCCCCTTCTAACTGTCCTAGTGTGGCCTTGGTCTCCTTTTGTTTGGTCTAAAACTACAACTTGACCTGGGCTTTTACCACCTAGGGAAGGGGGGGAGAAAAAAAAAAAAGAAAAAAAAGAAAAGAAAAAGAAAAAAGGTTTAACACACACGCATCCCTATTTGCCTAGTACAGATTTTCCTTAGTGAAATTTCTACATCTCTAAATTGAACAGTTACTGGTAGGAGAAGCATACCATCATGTCTGTAATTAAGTAGTAATATAAAATACGGAAGCTTTTACATCAGCTCTAAAGCAATACATGTTACTGGAGTCTAAAAAAACCAGGTGTTTAATTCTCTGGTTTCCAGTAAGAGCAAGAACACGCCCCCAAAACAAGTCAGACACACATATTCAACAGGACGAAACATGGCTATATTGCATACTTATTCTTTTCTTTTCTTCAGTTTTTTTAGTGGATTCTTGATTGGGGCCACTCGCTCCATTATCACTCTTCTCATCTTTACCTTCTGTTTTCTTGCCTTCTTTACTTTCTTTTTTTTCAGATTTCTCAGATTTCTTTTCTTCTTTTTTGGTTGACGGAGTTCTTGTTAGGAAAGAAACCACAAATGTAAAGACAAAAATCCAACTAAAGGTTTTTCACAACTTCATAAGACATGTGAAGTTTCTTACTTGCTGGCTTTATCACTTGATGCTGTCTTCTTATCTCCCATGCTTCTACCCGAACCAGATTTCTCATCACTTTCCTTCTTCAACTCCTTTTTGGAGGGATCGCCTTTCACCTGGATTTTTTTTCCAAAAGGGAATAGGTTAATACAGATTCTTGCCTAAAATGGGCTATTTGGGGAAAAGTTTTCATCTTATTAAACCTACTTTCTCAACAGAAATTTGTTGTCCGTGCAGCTCTGTTCGATGAAGGTGTGCTATACATCTAGCCACTTCTGTACTAGAAGACATTGTTACTATGCCGTAACATTTTGCCCCTGGGCTTCGTGCGTTTGTGACCACCTTAGCACCAAGTACCTACATAAACAGGTAAAATTTACATTTTGAGAGACACATGTAGTAAGGAAGCGATGGTATTCCAATAATATTTTTACCCTAGTATATAAAAAACAAACCAAACAAACCCTCCCACCCCACTAGAAAGACTTGACACTCCCAAGTTTTTAAGAGCATATAATTCCACGGGAAGCTGCAGCTTTGAGCACTTTATCCCAACTTTCACATCACGGCATATTAATGTTGATGTCCTGTTTTTAACAGTCACAACCTCAGGCACATCATCTAAATGGACAGTTGTGACAGAAACACCACTAATCTGGATTTGACAGTTCATCCCTGACAGATGAACCCCCACAAGAAAGTCAGCAGCTGCCTATTACTGGCAGGAAGGTATAAGCGGTATTACATAGTAACTTAAAAAAGGAGCCAATTCTTCAAAGGCATCTAGCAAATGTGTCAACTAAGCAATTTTAGTAACCAGCTCTGACACCTGCTTCTTGAGAAAGCATTAAGCTTTGTGTTCCTGCTCATTGCTAGAATTTCTGTAACTACTGCAGCCAGTCTCCTTGGTGTAGTCAGGCTCTACTGCAACAATTTTATCTTTCTAGCAGCCTGTAACGGTACACCTATTTAGGAAATAAATATTTCCCAATTAATTTAAAAACTGGGAAGCTAAGTAAATGCAGGTACCAAGCACGTTTACAACGAGAGCAGGCAAAGAATTGGAAGTTTTAACAAAATATACACTCAGGAACATTCGTGAAGGCATTAAATCATCTACTAAATTAATTAGAAAAATCAGAGATCCAATAATCAGAACCCATACTTGATATTCACAGTGCTAAGGTTGTAACTCGTTCCCAAGATGCAATAATGTCATAATTGCACACTTATACAAACACTACAATTTTACATAGTTAGCAGCAACTCCTTTGAGAAAACAGAAAAGCTGTTTTCAGAAGCCTGCTTAGCTTGTATGGATTCTGCACTGTTGGATGGAATTCGCATGTTAAATTAAACCAAAATTCAGGAAAACAGACTTAGTTTAAGCAGCCTGTAAAAATATTCATTAAGTTATTAGAAGTCCCTAAAAGAACAGGCATTAACTGTCACGTGTTTTCACCTGGTTTTCCCACTCACAGGCCCCCAGAAGACATTTTAAAAACAGTCTTCCCAAAGCAGCAGGTTCTATTAAGACTGTTTGTTATAACTTTACTGGTTAGTGTATTATCTTACATTCATGATTAAATACAGTTAATGCAAAAGAACACAGCCATCACTACTTAATTTTTTAAAAAAAATTTTAAAGCCAGCCCTGACCAATCATATTTATGAGATTTCTTTTGCATCTATTTCACCTCAACAGGAAAAAGATTTCTATAAAATTAACATATGGTTCTTCCCTGTAAGCACACACTCTCATTTCAAGATGCTGAAAAAAGTATTGGGTTTTTTAGATTACATTGGTTAGACATGTCATCTCAAACTTTTATTTATTTATTCCTCAATTTCTGTAACTGAGTAGAGGAGGGGAAGAGACACACACACAGCACACATGGCACCACACCCCATGAAATACCTTTCCGTATTTGCCGAAGAGATTTTTCAAGTCAGCAGCTTTTGTGTTGGAAGACAGTCCGCTAACCCACAGGTTTCTAGTTGAACTTCCACTGCTACCACTAACACTGCTTGCACTTCCTGAAACAAGTTTTACAAAACAGCCAAAAAATTAAGGAGTCAAAGGTACCATGAACATTGAATTGAACTGTTGCTGAAAAGATAAACTTCTCCCGTTACCTTTAAGTAACTCTTTATCTGGTTACCTTTCTTGAAAAGACTTCTACGTAAAAAATACATATGCCATAAGATTTCATTCATTTACCCATGTACTGAGACCAACAGCTTGGCTAACTCATACCCAAAGGACAGAGCTAGAAAGAAAATACAATTTGTTACAAGGCATGCTTTACCTCTCATTTTGATATATACGTTTAGCTCCAAATTCTGGGTCTTATCGATAACTTCCATTCAAGAAAGTCTTTTCTAGCACCCAACATTTGTTCCTCATCAGTACATCTTTACACTGCCCGCATTACCAATGAGATGGCAGAAAGGTAGGTAGAGGAGACTTAGTTAATCCTCGCCTCCAGAGCAATGTGGTCTATCTATACAACTTCTTGAAGTATCTACTCTCCACCCAGAGCAGCTTTTTAAAAATACTGCTGGATATAGAACTGGATGCAGCCCACCAAAGTTATTTTCCACATACTACCAAAAATACCAAAGAAAAGCCAGAAAAACATTATGTGCCTGGAATAACCCCCACCTCCACATACGAGCCGTTTCTGCAACAACACAGAACTAAAAACTCAAAAGAGATTCACGTAATCTTATTCCCAACATCTTTTAGCCTTATATTATTTAGTTCAGCTTGCTGTTGTTTGCTGCTAAATGTATGAACTGCTTTTGAGTATGTTAAGATGTAGCCAGTCATACAGGCAAGACCAGATCTGGATCTCCAGCTCAACAGTTGGCAAATCCGGTGGTACGCAGAGTTTTAAAAGGTAATTTAACCACCTTGAGGAAAAAAAGTAGTTTTCCTTCTTGGTTCATCTTGATGCACTGAAGAGTCAAATACATCACATCTCAGTTATCATCAAACTAGGATTACCCTGATAATCCTAGCTATCACTTGATGTATGTGATATATCACTTGATGAACCGTGATACGCTTCAAATATCATTAAGTATCATTAAAGAGGCACTATACTGGCTTTGGCTATGTATTTTAAAGACAACATCGTGATAGTTACTACTACTATCACATAAGCTACATGAAAGCAGATTTGCTGTATCTTCATCTGATTTCATTGTAAGCATGTAACTATCGTGAAAAGACATGCATCTAGAGAAGACTGGATTATACCTGTCACAAAACTTTCTCCTCAGAAATTAACTGATCACGTAAAGTTGCGTTCATCCCTTAGCAATATGCAAGGGATTCTGCGACAAAGGTTTCTGGCAGTGAGCTAGCACGCGAAATAAGGAGACACACGAGCTTATACAAAAGCATTTTTTAAACTATGAAGCATCGATGTAACTGGTGACATTAACGTGATCTTGAGCTCCACTCTGAATTTGTAATCACAATACAGGGTTTTACGGCACAAATAGAAACTCCAAGGCAGACAAACATGTCCAACTTTAACGCGCTCAACAGCCACGAGTGCAATTTTGCTAGCAGGCACCTCAGCTGTTATACTTGGTTGAGAGTTCACTTTATTTAAAAATGAGATAGAATTGAAACCAAGACAACAAATTTCATTGGCATTATGTTTAAATAGCTGCAATTATTTTCTACTTGTTCTGTGTATAACGTCAACCCAAACCACTGTAGGTAAGTTACAGCAGGCTCATCTGAAATTTACACCTTCTCATCAAAATAAAGACTTGGAAAATGTTAAGTGGAATTTGCTCCCAGAAGTATTTTGAAATAGGAGAATATATTTTCATTGAGTCTTTAGAATAAGTATTTTTGATCTTACGAGGAATCTGGCAGGAAAAGAAAAAACAACCACACAAGCACATACATATAGCTAATGACTACTGTACCTCCAGCGTAATTTACTATAGGATGAGTTCAATTACGTAAGCCATTTTAGTATGTGGCAAGCAATTTCTCAAACAGGAAAGCATTTAGTTCAAGACAATACTACCCTAATTTGCAATAGTTACCTTTATCATCCTTTGATGTTGTCTTGCTTTCTTTAGATTCCTTAGTAGAGCTAGAGAAGCAAATTAAAAATCAGAAGAAAATTGAAAATACAGAATTTGGTAAGTGTTGCATTTTATACTACTAATACTAATAGACAAGTTAACATTTCAAAAAATAAAAATAAAAAAGGGCTAGGACTGTATATTTGAACAAATGATTCCCTTATGGATTCTTGAACTGATTTTCCCCAAGATGCCTGAAGATCTAGATTTTCTGACAACTCTATTCAGTGGATATATGGCAATCTTCTCCAGATTTCAGGACGGGGACTTGACTTCATTTTGTGTTCTTAGAACTGATAGCTGTTCATTACCATCATCACAAGGACATTTAAAAAAATCGTCAATTTGAAAAAAATAAATAAATGCTGACAATTCGACAATGCAATCAGTAGGACATAGTGTCTATACGAAGATCTTGAATTTTAAAAAGTAACTTATGGCGGTCAAAAAAATCTATAGGCAGGAGCATAGGATACTAATTATAAGATTCTTGCTGCTACCCCCTTAATGTAGAGTGATCTTATTGAATGCTGGTACTCAGTATCGTAAAGAACTGACATAGAAAAACAAACCTCTTTGCTTGACCAGAGGCCCCAGTAGACGAGGGACCTTTCTTCAAAGTATCCTTTTCTTTGTCTCCAGATTCTGCTTTCTTTGAACTTTCTCTGGCTTCCTTCTTGACGGGATCACCCTTCACGCAGTCTTCCTTCTTACCATCTTTATGGTTCTCAGTCATCTCATAGTCCTTGCTTTCCTTCTCCAGGCTCTGTGAAATGGTATCCTGCCCATCCTTTGGCTTACTTGCTTCAGAATCTGTAATTTTCACATTTTTACCTGTTTCTAGGAGGTCATCACCATCAAAATCCAGAGTGATGGCATCTTCAGCCTGGATTGTAACCGATATGTTATCATCCTCAGCTTCTTTCACAGAGGTGTTAGCTTCCATCTCTTCATGAGCCGTGTGATCAGCCTCAGCTAGGCTTTCTTCTGAAGGAAGAGGTTTAGATACTTCTTGTGTACCATCACCAGAACCTGCTTTATCTAAGAGGATTTAACAGGAATAAATATGGCAAAACAAGAAGTTTAAACAATTTCATATGCATAAGCTAGAATAGGACCTAGAAAATACAAAGCCAGTTATTAGCACTGATGGAAGGTTAGAAAAAAACACAAGGTGTATTAACACAAATATAAATCCTTTACCCAGGATCACTTATTCTTCATGGCAAAACACATTTTCTAGAGACAAATACCAAAACATTAGGAGGGAGAATATGGTTCCATCCTGGAGATACCCGTTCTTCATAAGAGGTATCCATTTTCCAGTTTAGGATTTAGTGTTCCAGAAGAAAGTAGTTGCTTTGGATGCTCACAGTTTTGATTTAATCCGTCTTTGAATCTTCCTGGTTCCAGGACTTCTAACCTTCCCAAATCCAAAAGAATTACAGTCTTGGAGAATTTCAGCCAGTCTTCCTTGCTGGTGTTCTTTTGCTTTTCCTTTCCAAGCAGTGGTTTGGCAGTCAAATTAGCTGTACAAGGCTGCTGCAGAACACAGAGGCGTGAGCTTTAATCCAGAGTTCGTAGACAAACGGTTTTCAGTCTTCATCCACTGGGCAGATTTTTCCATCTCAGTCCCACATAGGCATCTCCAACCGTATTTCTTGGGTTTGCACAGATAAGACACTTCAGCCATAGGGTCCCTCGTAAACACGGAGTCTGTAGTTTTATCCTGTAACTTCAGTAATGTGTTTATTCCATCTTGTGTAAAGTGAGGGTGTTCCATGTCCTTTCTAGTCCACAATATGTAGAATCCTTAAGACTTCTGTCCAGGAAGTCTGTTTGCCCAAATGCATTACATTCCTTCTATAGTTTCACTAATGAGCACAGCTTAAAAAAACAAAAAAGGTAGCCACTCCACAGGTTTCCAAACACTTGTTTTACCATCCTGCATACAACCGGTATTTCTAAGTGACAGTAAGCCAAGTATATGATGGTCCATACATTTGTTGGGTGCTCGAGTTCAGTGTATGGGTGTATCATTTCGCTCAATTAAACATCAGTTACTGCAGTGCAAGTTGGAAGCTTTTGCATGAAGACTTACCGTATATTAAAATCAGTCCTTGAATACTATGTTTTTTTCATTAAGAATCATAGTATTACAACTGCATTATACATCCACCACAGTAACTGATAAGTACTGTAATCAACTCTTAAGAGTAAAACCACTCTTAAGAGTGAAATAAACCCACTGACTGCGATGATTCCAGGTGCTGAGCTTAATAAGGCAACAAGTGATACTTAGTACTGGAGACAAGCCTAGTATTAGTAAAGAGATTGAATATTACAAGAGAAAATTGCCTGTTGTACCAGACTAAAGACCTCTGAACTCTATTAAACTTTAAACATACCTTTCTCATTTTCTTCGTCTTCACCGTCCTGCAATAAAAGGAAGTAAAGACTAAATGTCTCTGACTTTAAAACTTTAAGTAGAACATTTTGTATTTTCCACAGAATTTCTGTCATATGAAGGCAAACTAATGCACTGAAAACTGCTTCCAAAGAAAAGATGATCTAAAAGCCAAGCCTGCGCATCTCCCCTGTCAAATGACTGAAAATGGGTATGAAGCCTCACTGGTATCTATCTGCAAACCTTGCAGTTTGCAATCGGAGCATGCAGATATTTTCTCCCCCCTTCCCCCGACCCTTAACTCAACAGGACATTTCTAAACTGTCCCATGTCTTGCTAGAGCCTTCAGAATGGCTGTCACGCTGCTGATAACTACTTTCAATGATGTGCAAGCAATCCATCAGTAGCTTTAAAAGCTTAGGACAGAAGCCAGAAACTAGGTAGACTTCCTCCACTAAGTACTTACAAATGAAACTGTGATTTTAATAGGTATTTACTTAATTATCATCAGCTTCACTGAGAAAGACATGCTGTATGAGATGTCCTTTCAGAAATCAATTCCATGTAACTCAGAATGAATTTCTGAACTTAAATATGTTACAGATATTAGTATTATACCAATATCAAAAATACAAAAAGAACCCCCACCGAACCCAAACAATCAGCCCCCTCCCCCCACAAACATCGTCCAAAGGCAAATTTCTACATTAAAACAGGAGTTCTATGCTCCTGTATAGGCTGTATATACTGTGTTAGCATTTAGCATAGCCCTCTGAAGTGTTTTTAAGAGAGTTTGAAATATACCGCTTGCTAAGTCTACACACTAAATACTCCCAAATTGTAGACAGAAATTTGCATTTAAATAGCAAATCTTATTTGGCAATCACAATTATCTGCATAATATTAAAAAAAAAAGCGCAAACCTCCTATAACATTTACCTTTACTGTATTACATCATCACATCATCTGACTCAGATGCATGCTGGAACAAAAAGCCAGTCTAAAGTGATCTTTTCCAACTAAATAGGGATGATAATCAGCTTAACAGAGCTGATTTGGAACTTACATGGACAGTCGGAAAAGTATAATCTTCTATGTCTTGGCCTTCATTTTCCTACAAGAACGTAAAAGGGACTTGCTCAGCAAATTATTTGTAAGACACTTAAACACTCAGAGAGTCAAGACATTCTGTTAACTCAGAAAGCAGTTAAGTGGATACACTATTGAATGCGTACAGGTGAACATCAATGAGGAGTTCTCATGACTTGCCTCTTTCAGCTCAGCGTTCAGATTATGCATGTCACTACCAGTACTAAGGAAAAGGAGCACTTAGGAACTCCAGACTGTGGTAGAATTTTATCAATGCCACATTTGTTTCAGGACTACTCAAACACAAGCCAAGGAAAACAGACAGAAAAAAAAATTTACTAAATTACTTTTTAGAGATAAGCTGAAAAACTACTTCTGACTTCCTAGGAATACAAACACACTAAGAAAAATTTACATTTTGCTGATAAAAATCCATGTAAAATACAACAAAGTACCTGACTTTCGGAATCCTTTTCTGCATCCTCTGTTGTCTCTGCTGGCTCCAGGTCGTGGTATCTTTTCTTTTCTGTAGATGGCAGTTCTTTAGAATTCAAGTTCTCATCTTCAACAGATTCTTTAAAATCCTTTACTTCATCATTTCCATCTTGATCACTTGCATCTTGAGTCTCCGATTCACTTTCCTTTTGGTGTGAACAAAAAATACCTGGCATAACTAAGGGTATTAGCTATATTCTGAAAAATTCACTGCAAGAATCACTGCTTCTGCAAAATACTGTATCACATTCGTAATAAAAATTCATAGCACGTTTAAAATAATCCACATCTTCACACCCTTAGGCATCACAGCTCTGAATACAGCAAAAACAATGCTCCAAATTTTCACATAAATTAGCACAAAGAGAATGGAAGATTTTTTTTGTAAAGCCAAACATTAAACTTAAATACAAGATGAGGGGAAAAAATTACATACTTTTATTACCTTGACAAAGGAATCATCTTCTACTGAAGCATCACCAGTTAATTCATCAGCTTCCTGCTTTTTACCTGAAATGACAGAATACGCTAATGAATAGAGCTGTTACACAGAGCAGACTTCCTTCCAATACCGATTATGTGTTGGGCCTTAGTTTACTATTCTCTATACCTTCTAGTTTACCTGAACTGTTTGCTACAATATAACCTTCCCAAAACTGGATACTTTTAAGGCGAGCAGAAAAAACGTCAGCTAAGTGAGCATGAACAATCAATGCTGTTGCATAAACAAGCAGTGACATCCAAGCTAGTGATTTGAATAGCAATCCTTCTACTTTGAGTGACAATGGAATTCAGGAGAACATTACACTGTACATTTCTAGAATTACTGGAGTTAATGAGACATTATGACTTAAGACTTTGGAAAGGCCTTATAGGATAATTAGCATCACCGAGCTATTTAGGTTAGAAGGGACCTCTAAAGGTCCATCTAGTCCACCCAACCTCCTGCTGAAAGGCAGAGCTAAGTTCCAAGTATGATCAGATTGCTCAGGGTGTTATCTAACCGTGGGTTTGAGTATCCACAAGTATGGCAATTGCAGCCTCTTCAAGCCACCTTTTTCAGGGCTCTTCACCACTAGAGGGAACAATCAGCAGAAGAATTAAGTCACGTGAACCATTCAGGTCTTCTACATATTCTTTACCGTACTAAGGGCAGTTCAATTCCCTTGAAGAATTCTGTTCTTCCAGCACATGCACACTTTACTCTAATAAAGACGCCTCTGTGGAGATGATGACTACACACAGTTCCCTTTGGAACCCACTGCAATTTCTTAATCTTCTGCAAAAGCAAGACCTAGAAGACTAGACATAACTATCTCCACACAAACCACCCTTTGTAGAGCATTCTGTCTCAGATTCATTCTCTCAAAGATTAGCCTGTGCGACGGTTTTCAGTAGCTTAAGGTACAAAAGCAGTTCTGTTCGGAAGTGGCTCTACTGTCTGCTACTGAAACCCAGTGTCAATTCAAGATGCAGATGAGATGACAGTCATGATCAGCACTTAACGCTTTATTTTTGACATCACATCTTCCCTCATCCCTTCATCCTCTAACGAATGGCTAAATCAATTCTATAGATACTCAAAAGGAATAGAAAAGAAAAACATCAGCCTAAGTTTGACACAGTATGGACACCTCTGCGATGCGGAATAGTCAATTTTTGTCAGCAATTTCCATAGCCTTTTCATACACAGTGCTTAAATTGCATTTCAAAGCTGGAAACCGCTCAGCTACAGGGCAAGAAGAGAGACTACTGTTTTGGGTTTACTCAGATTCCAGTTGGTTTTACTCATTTCCCTGGAAGACGACACTCTGAGTACTCCTGTACACAGCACACTGTTGATTTGAGGTCAGATGTATGCCAGTCTCCAGGAAAAGACAAATGGCAGAAGTTATTTCTACGATTGCAGAACATGAGGTCTTTAGATCCAAATACATAAACAAGACCTTGGTGCTGATTTTACTTCATTTAAAACCAAACAAAACCTTCCTGGTTTGTACGTGTAATACAATAGATTGGTGAGATTTTGGCATAAAGAGCCAGCAGCAGAGGCGTGCTTAGGGAAGCTAGCTTTCCTCGGGAGGAGGAGTGCACGTATGCTGGGAGGGACAGGTTTTGATAGGCATCACAGCTGATACCTGAAAGCAAGACTAACCCGAATTTTTATTACTATTTTAGTATTCCATGATAAAATCTACAGCCACGGATCTCTTCAATATAAATATAAAGCAGTGAGAAACAGCAAGGATTCCTACACACACTCAACTGCTCTCTGTTTTACCCATCTCACATTTCAATTCTTTAGTTTGTTAAAACCTGAAGAGACCAAGTTTTTTTCCCCGCATCCCATATCCAACTAAACACACGCAGACACAGGCAAACACAGAGCAGATGCTAGACCTATTTAGCAACTATCTAGCCTATACTATTATCATGAAAGCTATTTAAATCCACTCATTTTGCCTGAGGGAATCTGGTAGGTGAACTAGAACCTAGACTTTATAGGGGATAGAGGTGGTGGGGGGGGGGAAAACCCACCCACGTCAAAGCTACCTGAGGTTAGTCCCATCATTCTGCAACAGCAGCTAGAGACTTCTATTGACATGTCCTCATCAAAAGGAAGTTATACCTTTCAGTAATGAAACTGTCCGTATCTTTTATTTGTTGCTAAATTAAGCCAGACAGGAATACATGTTTCCATTAGCTTTTCTTTAGTCTGTCAGCCTTTCTTTGCAGAAGTATTCCAAGGCATAAGGAGACCTGAACAACAACCTTCGCTTTTCAGCTTCAAGCCTGAAAGTGGTAGAAAGTTTGCTTCCCCTCTCAGTTCTGTGTTTCGGGTTACTTTGGTCCAGTTAGTCACACTGCTCACAAGTGGCACTTCAAAGTTTTGATACAGATAGCTTTCAGATGTTGGTACAGTAACTTGCCAAAAACCCAGCATCCACAAAAATGCAAAACTTTTCCACACTGATGCTGGTCCACAATGGGCTTCTGAAAGGCACACTTGACTCATAATTTCACAGAACTAAAAACAGATTGCAACACACACCCTTCAGGACCTATTTCTGTGAACTTATATAAGACCAGTATCACTTCAAGGAAGATAATTCAAAGTACATTAACAATCAGTGTCAGAACAGCTGGACCTTCTTCAGACAACAGGCACAACAGCTCTCAAGTCACACAAGTTGTCAACCCATAATAAAATTTCTGTACAGGTTTATCCATGCTGTGGCTATTGAAAATGTCAGTGGTATAATGAGCACTCACCACAAATCTGGGTGCCTAACCACATAAATATTAATTTACTTTGGAATAATGGCAGTCCTTTATAAGCCATGCTCAATCCCTTTTCTGGTAATGGCAATTGCTACACACAGTAAAATTGCAACAGACTATTTACTCAGCGAATGAATATTCTTCTTAGAATATTTCTAGATGATTTCTAACCTCTTTAAAACGTTCACTTGATATTATGCAGGTTTAGCTTTCATCTCATTTACAAGCCTTAGCGTAGCATAAGCTTGTTCTGCCTATCCATAGCCCTCTACATGTGATATTCAGGCTACATAAGCATATACAGAATTATAGAAGAGTTTTATTTTGGACAAGTCTTAAACAAACTAGACATCCACATCTCATGCAGAAGTACAGCGACACACTCGTTATAAAATTTTAGAAGGATCAGTGTTTGCATTTCTGCTGGTATGCCTGCTGAGACTTCCAACTGGGTTCTGTCGTACCCGATGCTAAAGTTTCATCAAAAACACGGGATGGGAAGAAAAAAGGAGAAGGGGAAAGAAAATCTTTACAATGGAATGAACTCTTTACAGCCTTATTTGGTTAAGAGGTCTGCTGCAATTTGAATAGTAACATTTGCCACAATATTATCAAAAGTAAATTATACTGCTACATTTCTGTATTCCTAAATGGTATCACAGGGTTACAAGAATATTTAAGTCTTCTACAGTGTCTGCAGGATACTTTGTAAAAACCATAAATTACGAAGAGCAGTATGTACTTCAAAGAGTCAGCTGCTCTCTGGAGAATCACCAACTTGCTGGTAACATTTGCCATCGTTTGTAATCACTTGATTAAACATTCAAAACACTTTTTAGTGTATCTCATTAGAGATATCACTCGCCCCCACCTTAATGAAATTAATGAGGAAGCATTTAGCCACATTACTTCCTCCTATCCGAGGGCACACAGAAGCCTTACCTACCATTTGTTGTACACTGTCTATATCTCACTTCAATAAGGCATGATATAACTTAAATTACGAAAAACAGCTTTCCAATATTGGAACGACCGGTGCAAAGTGTTTCTAAAATTCAGCCTGCATGTTATTTTTCAGATATTGATTACAACTTACAGTATCTTAAATTTCTATCATCCACACTGAGTTCCCATATTTTTAGCTGAATAATTTCCTCCCTCCAGAGAAACATTATTTTCTACACATTATCTACTCATTAACATGCAATGAGAAAGTCTAGTTTAAAAGGAATGTTCTCTTTATAAATAATTTACATATGTCTTTCCTCAAAAGAGGGGAATGTATTCATTTCCTTATAATGTACTCTATCTTGAATAAAACACTTGAGAAAAGTAGGGTCTCAACAGCTGGTTTATCTTGACAGAAATACTCAAAAAGTTACAGGGATATTAAGAGCAACTGAACAGCACCGGTCAGATACCTAGAAACAATATTAAATTAAGAAACCTACTTTGTGAGTCAATTAAGACAGGCATGCCTTGTAACATTAAGAGTTTTAATTAGCTGTGCAACCGCACTGTGTGCAACGGCACCGCCCACCCCTCCAAGAACATTTGGAGAAGTCACTTTTCAATCTTTACTATTTTATTCAGCAACTGCAAAGCAGACCAACAGAACTGGCCACTAAGAAGCAACAAAGCAGCTACATGCTTGCCTTAAAAATAAAAAGACTTCTAAAAGGCAGGTGAACCCAGCTCAGGAAGAAGATTCATTCAGAAAATTCAGTCTGAAAAAAATTGTATTTAGAAATAAATGAAAACTCGGGTAATTCAAGATTAAAATCCAGGCATTTGTACTCGTACCCACAGATCACACATGTATGTAACACAGCTGTAAGACACCTATTTTCAGAGCAGTTGAGAACCCCTAACTTTCTCCAGCAATGATTCACTGGGCAGGAAAACCGACCTCCCTCTGGACAAGCTTGCTGCACAGCACAGTGTTTCAGAAATCAAATTCCAGAACTACAGTAATGGATATTAACAACTCAGAGAGAAGAAGAAATAACGAACTGACAGTTTGTCAAAATAGTTATTTTAATATTCCTGAAGGACAGATAACATCATGACAGATTCTTTCCCCACTCCACTCTCCTTTTGCAGGCAAGCAGTGTGCAACTTGGTTTTGTGGAGGTTTTTTTTAAGTAACTAAACAGTTTTGATGAAGTCATCAAAATTATTTGGGCAATAGTTTAAGCCAGCCACTGTTAGTTGCCTGTGTTTGACCTAAGAAATAGTATTATCAAATTGGAAATTTAATTGGAAACTAGAGAGGTACTTCAGACACAAAGTTACAGGTGCCTAACTAGCCTCAGAACCTTGAAGAGCAGCAATAAGCATCTTTGCTCACATTACATCTCCCAGGTTAAAATTGATTAGCCTAAAATCTCTTCTTCACCCACACCAATTCCAAAAGTTGGCAGAAAAGTAACTGCCAATCACCAAGTTACAATGTACCATTTACACAAGTACAATTACAAGTTACACCAAGTACAATGCCACAAGATTTCTGACTGCAGCTGCTTTAAAGGAATGTGAACATTCCCAAAGCATTTCATGCTAGCAGTAAAGGAACTTCCTCTGGATACCAGAATAAGGAGAGGGATGTTCAGGCTTGAAAAGAACAGCTTTTTCCAAAAACTGTCATCCTTTTACAAAGCGATAAATTTGTCCGTAGGTACTAAATGCCAGGGTGGAGAGGCACAGCTGAGGCAATTAAAGATGGAGCGCTTGGCATTTATTATATGTTTAAGCTTTCAAACTTCAATTGGTAAAATCAACTGATCTCACCTGCACAGCCCCTCTGATCAGCTGTTCTGCAGCTCCTCTTTACCTCAACTATTTAATTAAATTAGCTTCTGGAAAAAAAGTGTTAGATTTTGACTAACTTTGCATACAGGGCTGATCAAGGTTTCTTGCTGGATTACAGAATCCTTCCACAAGCATTCTTTAAGTAGTGACACAAAAGCCTCCAATTACAAACTTTCCTGATGAAGAGCCACATGGCTCCCTCTATGTTATCTCACGTTTGGGCAAGTCAGTAAAGGCCCTATTTTAAATATCACTCCTTTTTCATACAAGATCTTACGCTGCAGAACTTGGTATGGGATAATAGCAAGCTGCTGTTTATTTTAAGACAGAAAGGTCTACATTCAAACCAGCTTAGTCAAGGCCTTATTATTCTGCTCATATTGGTTTACAGATGTTTCTTTCCTATCTCATAGCAAGTTGGGTTTGTGTCATTGTCAAAAGCTTGTCACAGTCTGGTAAAAAACTGCAGCATATACTCAGTTGATAGATCAATTTATCAAGCCACCAAAAAATGCTGTTCTATGAAGGTAAGTCCCATTCTTAGCTTTATTCCTATTCCTCTCCATTTTTGTCAAGTTCGAAGAAAAAACCAAGAGGGAAACCAAATATATCACTCGCACGCAGACACTATTTCCCTCTAATTCAGCCTGCATCAATATTCCAGATCAAGTTTTTCTAACAGACAGTGCTAGGGAATTAAGACATCTCACTTCTTCCACAGACCTTAAGAACTGCAGTAAAACTGTCCACAAAGACATTCAGATCTAAAACCAACAGCCACCTGACAGTTCCATGTTTTTTTGGAAGGGAAACTTCCTTCCTCCCTCCCATTCACCTCTCTCTGGCTGCAATGAGGAGGTTTATCCATTACTCCCACTCCCTGGCCTTTTCTGAGGCTCTGTTTTCTTTGTAAATGAGTATCTAATCTTCCTACTCTCCTTTGTACAGCAATAATAGCTCTGGGGGAAAAAACCCCACAAACTATAGGACTAGTAGCGCCATTAATTCTACCACTGGACAGCAGTAAAATTTTAAAGACCCATTAATATTACTACAAAGCTGTGGGGCAGGGGGCGGAGGAAGTAATCATTAGCAAGACGCCTAGAGCAGTATGTTGGTGAAATCAGTACAAGAGCAACACAGCTCAGTGAAAACAGTGTATAAGCACAAGAAGGATCAAGATAGTAAATTTTAAAACAAAAAAAAAAAAAAAAAGTCAGCTGTATTGAACTTAGTTGATGGGCACGCATCTCCCACATGCCTTTGAAAGTATCCTAGTAACAATCCAGGGAACAGATTTTTGAAGTGCTAGATTTCCAAGTTTTGAGGGATGCTTTCTGGTTACTTGTAACATCTGTCAGCAGAAAGCATGAGAGAGGGAGATAACATTAGAACCAGCAGTTAACACATAACAAGGAATAGTTAAAAAGAAAGAATATATTCTTTCTTACAGTTAGAAGTAAACCAGTAAGATCAAAAAAAGATTCTCCCTAGATAAATTAGTGAGTTTTTCTTATTACACACTTGAAGATTAATACAATGTGAAGCTCTTACACTTTTGGCACAAAATTTGCTCATAAGACTTCTGTAATCCAAGATGTAATGAGGAAAAACTCTTGAGCCTGCAAAGTGAGCAGATAAGAACTTCATGAAGGTCATATCTTACTTTGACGTTTACCAGGAGCGTACATTCATATGTAACGTTACGATTCAATTCCACTGAAGAGGTGGAACAGCTACTGAAACCTGCCTCAGGCAGCAGCACAAGTAGGCAAACTACCTTTGCAGAAGTGAAACAGTGTACCTAAACAAGAAGCCAGTTCGAGAACATCATGCACGTCATGATTTTAATATGGACAATAGGAGGATGAAAAGCAGCAGTAAAAGAAGTGTTGATCACAGTGGAAGGAGTAGCCATTTAGAGCTCTACATGAAAAATTCTGGAAGTGTTTCCTTAGCTTCCACATAGTTTTCTTAAGCATCAGTTCCCTTTCCAGAGTAGGGAATAAAGTAATATCACAGAGGAAAATCAAACCATTGTCAAACAATTCATTCTCTTTCACTTTTCTAGTCTGTCAAAAGCACAGGTAAGTTCTTCAAACTTCCTAAGCAGATAGATTTTACTATTAAGTTCCCTATTCACAGCACCAGACGAAAGCATGAATAATCACAACACAAAACTCAGCCTAAGACAAGTGACAATGGTATAATGTTGATAGTTTCCAAAACAGGTATCTATAGCACACGTATGAACGTTCTTAACATGTATGTTCAATCAAGAATGCTATGCATAAAACAGACATTTCCTTTCCCAGTATTACTTGATTATGGATGCTCCCAGAACAACAGAAAACCCTAAAAATCCCCCAGAACCCAAACCTCACAAAACAATATTTAAATACTTATGCAAAAGAAAACAAAGCAAATACAATCACTGCCAAACAGATTGGTATAGAATTTAAATAATTATCTTTCAGAACAGAAAAACTAAAACCTCTTAACTAGACATTTCACGGCAAGCCTTCAGAGCCCATTCAGGAAAATTCATATTTATAATCCTGTCTTCAGTTAAAAGTATGCTAAAAACCCACAGAACACAGTCCTCTTCAGACAGTGACCCCCTACCACATATCATTGTACACTCATCACTAGCCTAGGTCCAGCACCTTCTCCTGGCTAAACAACCTCTTAGTTCTCCCTTTGCTGTTGCACAGACACTCTCAGACACTACACAGATCCCCACCCCCCGCACCAGAGCTGCGCAGCAGTTCCTCTACCTGCTCTGCACCTGTAACACTCCATACTCCATGTTCAGGGTCTCTGTTTACACAGCATACGTCAAAAATCTCACAAATGACCTACAGAGCCTCAGCACACGCAGCACAAGGCTTCAGGATCCCAGGCAGTACAGCCACTACCCTCACAGCACATCTCTTCATCCTCCCATTTTCCATATACATCCAGCACCCCTATACATTGTCTATATACAGTGACTGAAAGCAGTTGAGCAAGGCAAAAGACATCTTACATGACAGAAGTCATAAACAGCAAAGTTACAATTGTATCCAAACTACAGACCACAGTTCCACGCTCCTCCTTTATAGCAATATACGCAACAAAAACTGCTTAAGAATGTAACGTATATCAATAGAACCTAACCTTTGCCTTTGGTTGGTTTCTTGGTGGGTGTGTCAGCCGAAACAGTTATTTCAATATTATCTGGATCGCCTCCTTCCTCTTCAATAGCCTAAGTGAGACAAAAACCACAATTTTTAATGGATTTCCGTGGAAAGCTAGACAATTTGACTTCGGCAGAAGTCAGAGAGCCAAACAACTATGTCTTCCAGTCCCGACAACATTTTCCACAACCACTTCGGGTTAAGCCTTAACACTTCGCGCTGGAGGTGGTGGCACGCCAGGGGCAGCGGCAGCAGTCCGAGCCGTGCCAGCGCCGTTTCCAAAGCACACCTTATCAAGGACCAGCACGCTTCTCCTCGGTAACCCAACACTAGAAGGCCACTACGACACCCGCGATGACATTCAGAGCGACACAGAACCAGGAGGCTGGGCTGCACGGAAAACCCGCGGCGACAGCCAGGCCCGGGACTCACCCCGGCGGCTGCCCGGCCAGCTCCAGCGCCCGGGGCGGCGGGCGGGCCCTGCCGCAAGGCCGCGGGGGCAGCCCCGCCGCCCGACACCCCGGGCCCGGGAGGGACGCGCCGCCCGGCCGGGCCGCACAGCGCCGGGGCCGCGGCAGCCCCTCGCCCGGCAGCGGCGCTGGGACAGGTCCCGCCCCTCACACCGGGGGCAGCCGGCGGGGCCGCGAGGGCCCCGCCCCCGGAGCCAGGCGGCCGGCAGCGGCGGGCCGAGCCCCTCGGCGGGCCGGGCCGGGTCGGGTCGGGCAGGGCCGGCCCCCGCGGCCTGTGCCGGCCTCTCACCTGCTTGAGCCGGGAGATGAGCACGGTCTTCACCCCGGTGATGTCCAGGTTGCGCCGCTTCAGTTCCGACTTGAGGTCGATCACCCGCAGGTCGGTGATCTTCTTGCTTTCAGTGGGGGTCGGCGCTACCGCCGCCGGCGCGGCCGGTGCCGCGGGAGCCCCCGCAGCGGCGGGAGACGAGGCGGCGGCGGCCATTTTAGAGCGACTGAGCGCGGCAGCTGCACGCACAATGAAACCCCCCCCGCCCGGCCGGGCCGCCGAGTACCCGGATGGAGGCCGCGACTGACCTGGCGGCGCGGCGCAGGCGCGCTGGGGCTCACCTGGCCCCGGGACCTCCCCGCGAGAGGTTGGCGGCAGGCGCGGCGGGGCGGGCGGGGCCGTGCCAGGCTGCGCTGCGGCCTTGCGGAGCCCGCCCAGGAAGGACGGGCCGGGGCTGGGCACGGCACTGGGCTGGGCTCCGGCTTCCGTAGGGAGCGGCGCCGAGCGCTATGAGGTGCCGCGGGGCAGCGCGGGCGGCGGCGGGGCCGGGCGGGCGGTGTGGGGCTGCGGGGCTGCCCGCGACCGGGGCGGGCCGGGAGACACCGCGATGGCGCGGGCTCGTGTTGCGCTGGTTTCTCTTCAGGGTTTGTCCCTGCCGGGCCTCCTCTGTGCGACAGAGCCACGCGCAGTCCGTGCGCGGTGGGGGCGGCGTGTGCGAGCGCGAACGCGTTAGCGAGGCCGAGCAGCTGCGCGGGACCCCCGCACCCCCCCCGCACCCCCCCGGGCACCAGCCCCGCGTCCTCCCCGTGGGCTTTTGGCAGCTGCTTGACTTACCTTACTCGCTCTTGTAACTTGTTAGCTCTTGTAACGAAGCGTTCGCTGGGTTGGCGTCAGGATAATTCTCGGATTAAGGTTTTCTTTTATTCTTTTTTCTCAATAAACGCAAAATATGTATTTGCTCTTGGTGTTCCTCTGGTCGCATTAACAAAACGGGTTGTAGCTTCTTGCACTGCTCACTGGCTTCTCGAAGTTTAGGAAATACGTTTAAATTATCGATGCTAATTTTACCTGTTCTAATCAGGTGAGAGTAATTCTTTCAATAAACAGCTCCAGTGATTTTAAAGATTAGAGGAAGAACAATCAAAGAAGAAATAGATCTATTTGCTTAACAGCTTTTTTATTGAAAGTATTCCAGAAGTACAATACAAATGTTTTAAATTGTTATTAAATAAATCGCCTATTGTTATGATTTATTAGACTGTGTTTCTACCACATAATGGAACGTATTACCTTTTAGTTACAATTTCATTCACTTTTTGTAGGGAACGCTTGGTTATTTTGTTAATATTAGATGTTACAGCTGCTATTAAATCCTCAAATGAGGTGGAATCTGTGAACTGAAGTCTAAACCGGTTTAAGTTCAAACAACGCTCTTACTCTGTTTCTTCGTTCAGAAATTGCATAGTGATAGGAGGAAAAAAAAATGATGAGGGTTTGCTTTATTTAATAAATCTTGGTTAAGCAACCTTTTGTGCAAGTTAAGTCCTGAATCCTACAGAGAACTGTAACACCACCCTTTTCTTTCTTTTCAAAATGCACTTGACTTATTTAAATAATACTTAACTAGGTATCAGTTAACAATGACTAATATCTATATATTTAAAGTTAAAAGCTAAGCATGCAGAGAGGTCTAAAAGAACAAATTATCAGTTTGGACTGATAATTGCCTGTATGTTTAAGATACATAACGCTGGTGTTGCACTTGGCACCAAAATTGTATAAAGTCTTAAATAAGAAATGAGTATTTATTCTTCTGCTGTCTTCTACGATAACATTTGTATTAACATCAAGTACATTAGGATTGACTTTGAGGTTAATAATTGAACTCTTTAGCTTAACATTAGGCTACAGAAACAGATTTTTGTGAGCGCTGTGTAATATTTTAAAAGTGCATGAAAAAGTCCTAAATGTATTTCACTTGCCTGTTACTTTGAATTGGGTAGTACAGCAAAGCCTTAATCAGGGCTGTTAGTTTTACTGTGATAAGCTGTTGTAGGAACACCCACAAACACCACTGTTTAGGCTCTAGTATTGAGGATGTTTACTGTGTCCAATTTTAGGAAAGAAGATGAGAGGTAACTAATACAGCAGGAACACTGTTTTTAAGGTGTTCCTTGACTTACATAAGCCTCACACCTTGTTGGTTCTTGTCATGTAGGTGTTAAAGCTGTACACTTAACCCAGCCCCCAAATAAAAAAACAACCAACAGAGCCAAAAGTGTCTTTAAGGCCTATTCTCAGTCATCCTCCTGCCTCGAGGCACTGCGAGCTATTATGAAAACAGCCCTGATGGATGTTTGCCTAACCTGTTCTTAAAACCTTAAACACAGATTCCACTCATTCCTCAGGCAGTCTGGTCTATTCCTTAACTATCCTTTTTTGAATGCCTGGATTAAATCTGGTTTGCTCCAAATTAGCCTTTTTACTCAAAGTGAGTATGAAGGACAGTGTTCCCTTTCTTTTTGCAGCATCCTTTTACATAAACTAAGAGTGCTACCATATTTTTGTTCAGTCTTGTTTTTAGATTAAAAGCATGGATTATTTCCTCATTTTGATCAGAATTCTGAAACACGTGACCTTTTGTTGTTGCACCCCTCTAGCTCCTGTCCTCTCTTTCTACAGCTTCTCAAAGTTATCTTGGTGGTAACGCTTCCGATTATGCATCAGTATGATGTATGACACTTTCAACCTCGTGAATTTGTTGACAGGTTCTGCTAGTGATCCACACTACCTATTGGTTTCTTTTCTGCAAGTTTATTATCTTTTCTGTGCAGTTCGTTGTTTCTTGCTAAGTGCAGAAATCTGCTTGTCTGTTTATGAAATTCCGCCTCGCAATGATTTCAAACTAGTCTTGATTTCTGCTCTTTGTAGCCTCTCAGCCTGCAGGTTATAAGCATAATCTCTAAGCCTTTACCCAAAAATATTACAATATTGAAGTGTATGAGCAATTTTATTTGTTATAAAGTTTTACAGTTTGATGGTAAACTACGAATAGCGATCCTCTGAGTACAACAAGTTTTGCACCAGATTTATGTAGGTTCTGTCCAGATCAAATTCCCTTACCTTCCTTATGAAAATGTCAATGGAACATAATGTCAAATGCCTCACTGAAGATCTTCAGTTTATTCATGTCTGTGGAACCGTAAATGGAAAGTGGCTTGGTTTGACAGATTGTCATGAACAAATCATATTGGTTACTATTTATCACTTTTTTTCCCCAAGTATCTATAAAAATTTTGAATTTGTCCAGGAATTTTAAGTTGACTGGTTTCTAATTTAGTTTGGTTTTTTTAAAAGAAAAATGCTCTTTATCCTTTCGTAGTCTCTTGAAACATTTACTAGTTTTCAAAGAGAAGATTGTTTCATACCATTAGGTTCTGAAATTTGTGGTAAAGTTTGATTAGGAAACAGTGATAGACTTTAAATGAGGAAGTGTTTGGCCCAGATACTCATATTTAAATGACTATAATAAAGACGGAAGTCCAAAACTGTGCATCTGTAAATTCTTTTTTCTTTGTCTTGTATGTGAAACACCTCAAAGTTGTCAACATCCTTAGATTTTTAAACGTTTTTCCCTGGGCTCTGTCATTTTGCTTTTTTCTGCATGGAAGATTATCCCAGTTTCAACAGTGCTGCCTGGTCTGTTGCCAACCTCACGCTGAAGCATAATGGAGGACCAAACACTAGCTATTTTGTCGTCTTTACGGTTTACTGCAGTTGGTAAAACCTGTGCAGTTTTGACATTATTGGGCTCTGTCAAAATGCAGTGAGGTTCAACGTTTTTAAAACGTGAAGAAATCGTTCTTGCCTTTTTTCTGTAAGAAAGCCTCCTGGCCAGAGCATTCACCTGGAGGTGAGCAGGCTGTCCCAGTTTTCTCCTCTTCACACAGCAACCCATTTGTCCATATCCCCTTCTAAAAAACCTTCTAAAGTGATGTTGGTTTAAGGAAATGGGAGAGGTTGGGGGTGTGCTGGAAGGTCACCTCCAAATACAGTGCCTACAACAGGATCCGCTCTCATCTGAGACACATTCTTCTTCCAATCTCTTTATTAGAAAAGCTGTATGCAGTTGTCTGCTTAACACGCTAGTTGTTTAAAAAATAGTTTTTGCAATGTGTGTTTTCACTCTTAAATTTAGGCTTTTGTTTGTTTGCTCCAGAAATCCACGTTTGTAATGCAGAATTTTCAATTCCACTTTGGGTGCTGACAACATCAAAGCTAGTTATTACCGCAGTAAATGATGCAATGATTCAGTTCCTTTTTAAATCTAACCCTTTTTTAAAGAGTGTGACATTGGGCTGGTGCTTGATGAACTGAAATCAACAGGAAGAGTCTCTTTTACTTTGAAAGGCACTGAGTCATGTCCCAGTTTTCATGTTACATTGCCTGGTTACTACAATCTCAAACTTTGCTGTTAATAATTCCTGGTATCAATCTTACTATTCAAACCTCTGACCAAGCTTACATTTAAAAATTATTAGCTGGTATGTTAGCTGCACAATTCCTCTCCTCTGCAGACAAAACAAGAATGAATAATAGCATTGAGATGTTTTCAGTGCGTGCCTGACAGTAGATACATTTTGAGATTAAGAATCACCAATAATTTCATATGCATCTCTGCTATAAAAAATAGCTTTTTTCTTTCTGAATGTATAGTTTTCTTTTTGATGAATTATTGATATACTGTACAATGAGCAGTCAGAAGAAGGTTGTAGAAGTGAGTTTATGATCTCTTGTGTAGTTCATGTTATAATTTTCTACAGAACAGCATGGAGAACAACATAAATCTACTTGTAAATCGAACACAAATATTTTCCTTTATTTTACTACTAAAAGTGTATGCACATGCTAGGAAAAGGCTATTGAATTTCTTAGTGTAAAATCAGATAATTGAATGCAGGATGCTTTGTTTTAAACCTAATTGCCCTAAAAATAGCTGCTGATTCATCACTGAAACACAAAAATATCTTTGGCTCCATTATTGTACAAGCATTAAAAGAATATAAAGGAGTATCTTGTGATCTTTCTATTAACAGGTTGGTGGCATATGTTTTTGATAAGAAAAAGACCCATTAAAAATACCATCAACAAAGTAACTATTTCTAAGTCATTATATATACCACACCTTCTTAATTATATGACAACTTAAATACTTAAAATATCTTGCTTAAAATGTCTTAACTGCTTGAGAACTTAATAGGGATTTGCAAAATTTCTGAGTTAATGTATTGTGAAAATGCTGGTTCTAACCTTTCAAAGCCTTATCATGCTGTATAATGTGAAATTAGTGACTAGTGGGCCATCTCTACCTACATTTTATTGTAATGTAGGGTATTTTGTTCTTCCATGTATCTTAAAAAAAATAGTTACCTGGGTGGTGCATGTTATTTTCCAGAGCTTTTGAAATCACATTAGGAAATTTTCTGTATTTATAATCATTAAATATGTAGCATAGAAAACTGTTGAGTTTAACTTTTAACTTTGCAGATGCACCAGGCTTTTCTTGTTCCCTAGCAGCATTTTTTCATAATATAAACCTTGCAGTGTTTTTTATCTCTTCCCTGTTTCTCTAGTTTTCATTGGTAAGATCTTCATCTGGACTGATCGGAGATGTGACAATTCGTGTCACCCGAATATTAATCCCACAATTTTTGTGATACGTTGTGAGGATAATACAGGAAAACATACTGCCACAAGAAGCTTTACAGTTTATTAAGTCAATTTACAATTACTAGTAATATTAAACACAGACATTTAAATACACGCTCAAGTATGTCCACTGTAAGTCTGCACAGCTACATATGCCGTAAATGTCAAGGGTGGGCTGTTCCATCTGGATTGATACCCTGGCTGCAAGTGATTCTGAGCTCCTCCAGAAGCAGTATTTGTGACAAAGATACATACTCCTGTATACAGGCAGGAGATTTATCAATGTATACTATTCATACCATCCTGGACACTGCCAGGCTTGCAGTTAACAGAGCTTTAAGGAAAGACATCTTTTTCTGAAAGTGTGCAGCTTGCATCTTGGCCACGCGCCTAGTGGGACTGCATTCCAGAAGCTGGTGTTTGCATCTGGAAAAAGCTGTGCCTGGCTTTCCTTGGTGAGCCAGCAAACTGATGCAGCACTCCCGAAAAGGACTGCATCCAACTATGAAGCCGAGCTGCCGAAGGTACCTCGGGATAGGGGTGTGCTTTGGTTTGGGTTTTTTTTGCCAAAAATGTAAAGTGCAGTCTCCTGCTGGTTGGCATATTTTGATCTTAGATAAGGTAGTTTCTTCTTTAGTTATGCCAGGCCCTGGGGTGTGCATATAAATGGTTTTGTTTAGCTGTAGTTAGAAGAAGTTGAAGAGTTCAGTATGAATTGATGACACTAGTCTGAAAGCTATTCTGAAATTTGCATTAGTGATTTAAGAATGAATTGATTTAACCTTTTCATTTTCTGTAGCAAAGAAATGTGAAAAGGAGAATCTTTTGGTTTTGTCCAAGGAATCAATAAGCCGTTTTAAAGACAACTGTCCATTTCTGCAAGATCCTAAAATAATGGCAGAAGTAACTTTAATAAATATATCAAAGGGCATAGATAGAAGTTAAAAAATTAAAAAAAAAAAAGCCCTTAAAAATAACTTACTAGTTTTTATCAAGTGCTCGTTTAAGGGTGAGCTGGCTCACAACTTACTAGGTTCTTGTCAGTTGGTAGCCCACAGTGAAGCAGGTATTAAGAAGCCATAGTTAATAAAGGTCCTAGGAATTTTATCTTTATTTTAGTTTACCCAAGGAGGAAAGGTCTACCAAGTTGTGCACAGTTAAAGCATTTACAGATCACCTGGCCATTCTGACTCTACACTGGGAGAAAATCAAGACTGTCTATACTTGCCCTGCATTGCTTTTTAATTTGTGAACTGAAATTTCTAGCCACTTTGTAGCCTCTTGATTTTGTTTTTAAAATGGTCTTTTCAGTTGGTGAGCATAGTGATGCTGTATGTTTTCTCTGCCAAGAATTACTTTTCTGTCATTTTTGGCATGAATGCTCAAAAAAAAAAAAGTAAATAGGTAAATACTTAAAGAGTTGGTGTAGATCTGTATTTTTTTTTAATTGGTATTAGCCTTTGACCAGCTTATAGAGAACATACCTCTTGTCTCATTTCTTAATCCAGACAAATTTCATTAGCTTCCTCTCATATATGCTATGTTCCCTTGAGTGTCCTGTTAATATTAGTCTTCCCATAATACATACTAAAACCAGCTGGATAAAGTAGTTGTAAGACTACATCAGGAATAACTTTTTACAATAGCATTGAACTCTGCCATCCCCATCGCCCCATTGTACAGACATGTTTGCTTTTTTCATGTGTATGTCATGTTGTGGGCTCTTGGCCATTTTCTTAATTATATAGTTATTGAAGTTCTCATCCTACTGCCTTCTACCTGACAAATACCCAATATATACCAAAACTTTTAGTCATTAACATTCAAGTCCACATTCTTTATATTTTACTCTGCTTTTTTTTCACCTTGTTCCTGTCTTCAGGGTCATTTAATTCTACCCATTTATTGTCTTAATTGCCACCACCACCACTCTGCAGATTTTTATTAGTATTTTTCAACTTTGGTTCCAGTCATTAATGAAAAACATTAAAATTGCTTACATAATCAAACCATTAGTGAGCTCCATTGAATATGATATGACCTTCTTCCCAGTGTCTGTTGTTATCTGCTGTTGAGCATTTTGGTCATGCTTCAAATTTTTATACTGCTCCCCATTTTCCCGAGTTTCAGTAGTTATTTTGGATGTGGCCCGATGTCATTGTTTACTGAAGTCTGCCAGGATTGTGACATACTGTATTTCCATGATTTTAAAAATAACCAAACACCTGAAAAAAAAGTATGTAGGAAAAGGTAGAAAATTAATGCTGTATGACCTGTATTGTTGTCTTTATTGAAAACTGAAATGAGTTACTAGTTTGGTTCTGGAACCACACAAAATCACCTGTGATCCATTTTTCCACCGTTGCCGATTGTGGGTCTCACTTTTTCCTGTGCTCTCGCATTATGCATAAAGCTGGAAAACTTGTTTATTTTTGTATCATTTATGTGGTCTAGCACCTTTTGCACTTTTGTTTCTACACTTTGACATAATTGGATATTCCTGTGCTTAGTAATCTTTCTTCCTGCCCCTAGAAATATGCCTACCTCAAAAGAAGGTATTCATTGTAGTCTTTCCTTAAAACATTTTTCCTTGTTTGAGAAATTGTTTCCGTGTTGTTTCAACCACTTTTGCTTTAAGGAAATTCCATTGAGAAACTAGTGGGAGTAATAGACTCAAAATGCGCGTTTTCCCAATGACCATTTCTTTTGTAATGATGCATAAAGGTTGTTTAGCTCCTCCAAACTGAGTACCAACTCTTAGTACTGATGGCTCTGGTGGCAGTGCATTCAGAGTAAGATCTTTAACTACCGGCAGATCAGACTGCACCAGTCTTCTCCAGAATACCGAGTTTACATATCTGTTGGTTGCTGACAGTGCAGAACCCTTTCCTATCCTGTGTTCTCTACTGGAAGTGTTTTGAATATGTACGCCAACAAGGATGAAAGGCTGGCTCTGGGGAAAAAGGCCTCGTGGCTTTTGGCGTGCTTGGGCAGTTATAAACATGCCAACTTTCCAACAAATGAGGGAATTCACAAGGTGATGAAGCGGAGTCGTGGCCGTGTGGCTGGTGGCTGTGCAGAAGGTGCGTACCCAGCCGGGGAAGCTCCTCTCAAGGTATGCTGGCATCAGTAGTGCAGGGGTCAAGAGTGGGCAGGCTCACCTGCTCCTAAGTCGGCAAGCGCCTTCCTGCAGCAAATGCAAATTAAATCCCTATTTCTAAAGAGCGTAAATGGGATTTGTGCTCATTCCCTGGTAGCTGCGGCTATTGTCTGGCTGCGGGGAGGACACGCTGGGCGCAGCTGGGCCCAGGGCCGGCGCAGGGCCTGCCAGCTCCCGCCTCGTCCCGGCGGCTCGGCAGGGAGAGACACCTCCCGGTACAAAACTGAGGGGTTTACACTGGATCGAGAGGGAGAACCGCAGGAACAGCAGCAGCGCTGCTGCCGCCCAGCCGGGCTGACCGGGGCTGGGGCAGCGGCCTGCCACCATCCCGCCCCCGCCCACGTCCGCTCGGATCATCGCTGCCCGCCCCAGGGCGAGGGGGAGCCCCGGGGGGCGAGGGGGCTCGTGAAGGGGGAGGGAGGGCCCGGCGCTGCGCCGCCGCTTCCGCCCAGCAGGGGGCGAGGCGCCTGCCGGGAGGAGGGGCGCCAGTCGGCGCGGCTGCGCTTTGCGGACTGCTGTAAAGCAGCACCGAGTGTCGCGCTGCGTCTGGGGAGGGAGCGGCAGCGGCGGCGGCGGTGGGGGCTGCGCAACAACAAAACGTCGCCAGCCTCGCAGCGTGTCACTGGAGGCCGGGCGGCTGCGGCCAGGCCGGGGAGCAGCGGAGCCACCAGGGCCGGGCGGCGGGGCAGGGAGCCGCCGAGGAGGAGGCGGTGGCCTCCCGGGCCGCGCCAGGCAGCGACGCGGGGTCCCTGCGGTGCCCGCCGGGGCCGCTTCCCTTCCTCGGGCCCTGAGCGCGGCGCCGGCGGCACCTGCCTCTCCCCGCTCGGCCTTCCCGTCTCAGGTACGGCTGGGGGCCGCGCAGCGCCCAGCGCGGCGTTGTCCGGTGGCGGGTGGGGCCCGGCGGGGGGCGGGGGGCTGCCCCCTGCCCCGCCCGGTGGCGGCCCGCGGCTGCCTCTCCCGCCGGAGCGGCCCCGCGACGGGGGCCATGAGGCGAGGGGGGGACCTTCCAGGGGATTTGTTATTTTTTTTAATTTTTTTTTTCAGTGCCTGGTTGACGCACAAAGCGGTATCTGCGCTGCGGGAAGCCGCAGCGCTCTTGGGGTTTGTCTCCTTGAATATTGGTCACGAAATTTCCCTGACGGAAAGGAGTTTTATTTGTGTGCGTAACAGGGTTTGTTATAACGTCATTTGTTTTCTTTGCAAAGTTGGTGTTCTGTTGCTTAACCCGTGTTAAAAATCCGTCAGGCGCTGTTGGCCTGAGGAACGAGGAAGCAGCGTTCATTGAGAGATGTAGGCCAGGATCGCCAGCGGTGCGTAGGTTTGTACCTGGTGTTGGAATGGGCAGGGGGGAAGGAGCTACGTGCTTTTTTTTTTATTTTTAATTGTCGGTGTTTTGGTGATTAGGGCTGTTTGTACGTTCGTGGAATATTTGCATCGTTTGAGGAAGCTCTTCCTTCTTGAAATGGTTTGGTGAAATCATAAGCAAGGCCTGGTTGCTGTAGCTGATTAAATGATACCCTTAATTGCTGATACTCGGGTACTGCTCTGAAAGAAGATATAATGCAGGAGGTAAGACCCTCCTGTAATAGCCCAACTTTATTTGATTTTAATGTGCTTCCTTCAAAAACAAATATTTGACAAAAAAATAAGAATTGACTGCTTGGTGTAGAGACCCTAGCTAGCATTTATCGTGGTGGAATATCTGTATTATAAACTGAAAAAGGAACACTGGATTTTTAGGTGGTGAAATAAAGCCTGATATTGTCTTTGTTGTAACCACTAGGAAATTCAAAAGACAGATTAAATCTGGACACTTAATAGAAGCTTTTTTGAGGAAAATTAATATTTAAAGAATTGAAATATTTTGTTACTCTTTAAAATATAAATTGAAGCTTCTTATAATTCACACACCTGTAGTCCTTGCTATTAAAATAGTTTTCCACTAGTTCCACTGTTTTTACTCATCTTTTTGTTAGATATGAGGACTACTGGAGGCAAAAAAACAACCAACCACCAACAAAAATACTGCTGTTGGCCAAGCTGAGTGGCAATTCTGATTTGTGTTCCTGCCCATGTCCAAGGGTTGATAGGGAATAGATGTTATCTTGGTTCATTTGATAAAGTGAACATCTGGTCGCTTGTCTCATGCTGTCATACACAGTACAAAATGACGTATGGCATGTGTAAGACAGGAAAGGCTGTGTGCACATTTTGCATTTCACTGTAGTTTAAGTATGTAAGACACTAAGCTTCCTGTTTTAAAGTTCTTAAAGTGTCACCTATTTACAAATCTGTTTATTGATGGCTGAAGCCCTGGCAGCTACAGCTGTGGTTATGTCTAGTATTGGGAGGCCAGGGGTGAACAACCGCTCATGGTATTCATCCATATTTCACATGTCCTTTCAAAATGTGGATGGGAACATTCTGACCTTTCAGAAATGTGACTTTTATGAAGCAATGGATTTTGCAAAAGTGTAGTAAGAGTGTATCTAAACATATCTGTGACTTGCACTTTACCTTTAAATTAATAACTTTTTAGACCTATGTGGCCAGAGCAGCTGTAACAATCTTGTCTTTCAGTGGATGTGGCTGTGTTGCAATAACATTTAGCGCACAGCAGTTACTGCCTTTTTTGCCAAGATGAAGAATCTTTCATTTCAGTTGTTTATATTTGCTCTAATGGTGAAGACATTCTTTTGAGGAGATACAGGTAATAATGTCCCCCTCCCTAGCTGATGAATTATGGAAGCTTAGATGTCAGGCAGTTGAATAAATGAGGGGAAAAAATTGCTGGGGCAGATGGGACAGGGAATGGACTGATTTAATTCACATGTAAACAATGGGGATAGTACAGAGAGATGGATTTGCCATAGGCAGATGTTGTATAAAGATTTCCCTGCACCTTTAGGGGTCTGCAACCTCCCTTACGTCAGTTTTATTGCCAGATCTTAAGTGCTTTAGCTGTTTGCATGTCAGTGAGGTCCAGAAGAGATTTAGAAACATAGACTGATTAATGTCATATTGGACACATGTACAACATAGGGGTACAGTTGTAGTCTGTTAAGTTTTGTCAGTGTGACAGTGATCAACTGCTTCCAAAGACTAAGTGCTCTTAAAAACCCCACAAAACGTATCTACAGCCAAAGCGTTATACTAGCGAACTTGCTTCAGGCTTAGTTTGGATTAGTGTTTTTCTTGGTGGGCGGATGTCAGGCTTAAGAGAGACTCCTGAAGGAGCAGAGGCGAAGGAAGAAAGAAAAACTCTTTCACTAACCCATAGTGTTGCTAACAACATTATTTTGATGTTTTATATAGTTTACGCTATTTGGAAAAGGAACTACTGTGAATTAAAGTGATGCCTTCCCTATTAAGTGTTTACCAAGTGAAATCTGAGACGGCTGGTTCACAATTTTACCAGCAAGAGACTCTTCTGTATTTTTTTGCCAGTAAATTACAGTCCTATTACTTGGCTGCTGTCAAGTAAAATGTTTGCTTTTGCCCACTGCTACTTGGCTCTACTGGGTGAAGAGTCTTCTGCACCATCCTTCCCTCTTGAACTGGTAGATCTACTCAGTTCAGTATCTGAAAAATCCCCTGCTTCCCACAGGTTTTCTGAAGACCAGGATAATACTGTCCTGATGGTTAATTTCATAATTCTCACTGGTGAAGTTCTTGTTAGCAGTTGTGACAATGATTATGTCTCGCTTTGCTTCTCAAAGCTTGATCAAGAGGTGTTTGCAAAATGGCACTGCATTTAGAACAGTTACACATACCTCAAAGGTCAAAGCTGCCAAGGGGGACTAAGAAATAATTTTTACAATTATTTTTGATGGCTGTGTAGTTCAGAACTTCCCTAGCTGTCTCTGAAAGCAGAATTTCTAGTTAAGATCTTAAGCTCCAATTAAAAAAAACAGTGTATTTTGTCATTGTTTTAAAAAGCTACAACTCCTTATTCCTAAATTCCTAAATGCTTTTGTGTTTGTCTTGGAGTTCACTGAAGCCAGAACATTCCTGATTGCCAAATCATAATGCTTATGTCTTAAAACCATGATTTACATAGTGTTAATGTAGCTAACTCAGTTTAAGCCTAGGACAGAGCAAAGAAGTGTCTAGACTGAAGAATGTGCTTTTGAACACGATGTTGGTCAAATCCACCTGCTTGCATCCATTGTGCAAACCCAAACAGATTCCTTGCCCAGGTGGGTACGTGCATGCTAGCACTTCAGTGAGGCTTAATTGATGCTAGGATTTGGGGGGGGGGTGTGTGTGGTGCTTATGGTCTTGGCCTGATTCATAGTGTGTTTCTGGAGAGCTAACTAACTTGTTGTTCGTCGGACTCTATGCAGAATTGCTCTTAGCCTGCCAACTCATGTAGCTGAGGTGCTTCCAGCTGCGCATGCTCTGTCTATTCTGTCTATTCCAGCTGGAGCTGGGCCATAGATCCAGTCCTAGGGAAGAGCTCTTCAGTTTGTAGCTGTCCTATGCTGGATTCTGTTAGAAGATGTGAGGGACAGACACTTTCAATAGCCTCTCTGTAAGAATACAGCGGTGGTAAGTCTCAGAGGTGAATGGTAACGTGGCATAACAGAGGAATTCTGTAGCTATTCTATAGGTGGCCTGACATTTCTGTTGCAAGATAATTGCTTTACCGATCTGAATTGACTTAGTGCAGGAGGAAATAAACTTTGAAGGTCTCAGGAATTGGAGAGAAAATCAAGTAGACTTTGCTGGTCCAGAGGATGGGAACTGTTGGTTATACCACTTTACAGTACAGTTACTGTGGTCTGACTTTACCTTTGAGACTGTTTTGCAAAAGTTACTAACAGTTGTGCTGTTAACTTGAAACAACGTTTCGCTTTTAAGAGTACATTTTGCAAGCCAGTGATGGTTTGTAGAGTTGGCTGCAAGGAATGAGTAAGTCCACCTTCTGTGGTTCATGTGACTAGAGCACCCTCTGCAAAGCACAAACTCTTCTGATCAGGCTGGGTGTAATGAAGTGTCCTTTTGAGACTGTAGGCAAGAACCTGTCTCTGGAACATTATCATGCAGTTAGTAACTGTTTTTCATGTTATTCTGAAGTACTGTACCTTTCTGTAGGGCAGAAGAAACGTGTTCTGCTTGGAGAATCCTTGGGTAATTTTGTCATTTAAAAATCAGATTATTTGTCACCACTGTGGCTGCATTAAAGCAAACAAAGGAAATTAAGAGTGATTTGCAATGGTATTTCATATTGTCCTGTGAATAAAAATGTGCTTGATGCTTTATAATATCAAAGCAAACATAATAGAGTTTCAGATTGCCTTCTGATTGTTGCTGTTTTATGAAGATGTATAGATCTTTTAACTATCAATTGCTTTATTTTCCAGCAAAGACTAGGAGGCTGATACATAGTATGCTGAAATTTAGTAGTTAAAACAAGTTTTAAGCAAGCACTATTTGCTGCATGAAGTAGTGGAAATGAAGGACAGCCAAAGTGAAGAACAGTGCAATGAAGTTTCAAAATTTAGTTGCACTTGTTTTGCTGGTGGTGGAGCTCCATATTGGCTATTTTGTGTTCCTGCTACTTACTCTGCATTGTACAGGTTGTCCCTGATCGATAGGAATGAAACGAGCAGGGCGTGACTGCCCTTTTCGGCCCAAGTGGAGCTTTTTGTAAACTGCTCAGTGAGTTATTTTTGTTGGAGCAGAGCATGATGGCACTGAGATTTGATCTTCATGGGATTGCGTTGGGGGTGCAGCTTCTCCAGGTCCACTGGCAGCCTCCATTGTGTTGGGGTCATGCATGAATCAGTCTTGTTTGGCGCTCTGCCCCTGAGAAAGGGAAGTAGCAGTACTTGGGTTATCTCACTATTGCCGAAGGTCATGTACAAATTTTAGAAGCTTTTTCATTATCCTGTGTCTTGATTCATCTGATGGAAGAGCCTTGCCGAAAGAATAAAAATACATCTTTTTAATGAGAGGAAAGAACTGTCTGTTGGTGTTCCAGAATATGGCTTGTGCAATACTTTTATTCACTGGTCTGGTCTTTGAGCTCTTGACAGCCATGTCTGCCAGTTCAAAAAAGTACTGCGGTAGGAACAGTGTACAGAATGTAAGATTTTTTTCTGCATACCGGACCTCAGCAGTGAGGTCTTCTCATGGAAATAACACTACCAGTATTAGCTTGTCAGAGTAAAAATCAGGTTAAAAGTAAAATCTGATTAAATCCATGTATTAGGGAAGGGAATTAATTTTAAAAGTTAATTGTGAGTTCAGTGAACATACGCAAAGAGAGTAAGTTAGGACTGAGTAAGGGAGCTACAAATGCAACTGACAGAAACTTCCTTTCCGAGACAATCTTAAATACTCTCTTGCCTGATGTTATTCTATATATGGGCACTTGAGTTGGGTACATGAATGGTCTAAGATAGTACAGAATTTTTATGGAAGTAGAATTGCTGTGTTCTTTTCTGTGATTACAACAACAACGTGTTCTACAAGCTCTTGGTAGTCTTGAGAGCTGCTGTATTGGGAAGAATTTTTGTCTGCACTGGCCTCTAGGCTCATTCCTACTGGATAACCACATAAATACATTTAAGGTCTGAGTGGTGTAGAGTATATCAAACAAGGGGAAATTGCCATGTAATGAGAAAGGAGCAGGAAACTAAAGATGGGGGAAATTAGGAAATAGACTACTAACTGCTTTGCAAATGAATCTTTTTTTTTTTTTTTTTTTTTGTTCACTGCTTTTCATTAAGTTGTCTAGAAGTCAGGATGTTTGCTGAATAAACTATTTGGCTTGCTGGGTTTAGCGTTAACAGGACAGAGACGAGTAATTTGGGATGATGTAGAAAGTATGTGCTTAAGATAGGCATTTTCTGCAGAGTGGTTGGTTGGTCGTGTATCAAAGCACTGCATACTTACTGTAGCCAAGCTTGAGAGAATTGATCAAGATACTTTTTGACACCTAAAGAGAGATTGTTTCTTGAAGGTGAAGGGAGTGGACGGTATTTTAAAATAACTGAAATATTTTAAAATATTTTAAAATAACTGAAAATACATTTTCAAAGTAATGATATATTGGATAACATGTATGTATTGACCAAGTTTACATCAAAAATTTGAGTTAATGTTGTGTAATGAACCATTGCACTTCTTGTAGTGCTTTAATGCTATCATACTTTTTGATTTCTAGTAATGGCATTAATTCTTAATGACAAAATACTTGGCCTCATAACTCGTGTTCTGCTTTTTTTATATGTGATCATAAAGTTGTCTGCTATGAAGATCTTAAACTTTGAGCTTTTTTTGACTTAGGAATTTCAAAGGATTTTGCATGGATTTTCTTGCAGTGCTGTATGTCTTGGCATAATTAATATCAAAGATCTTTAATTTGTGACATGAATGGATACAAATAATGTACACTTTTTGCTTCTGAATAGTCATATGCTTTAGAGGGGAACTTGGAGTAATTATTTGTAATTTTCATGTAGCTGGTTTAGCTCTTCATTGATTCTACTTAAAATGGCTTGAAAGAAGACACTACCCCATTTTCCTCTCAAAGTCTTGATTCTGTAAGTTAATAGGCAAATGTTTTGATTAGGAAGGAAGAACACTAATGCTGATTGAACTTGCTTACTGCATCTTGCTGCTTTTTGAAAAAAGCTTCTGAGGACTACTTTTAATTAGAGGGAGGTTTTGTAGGATCTTCTAAATATTGAATAGCAGATCTCATTTTAAGGAGTCTTAGTTATTTGCATAATATTTTTGTAGTCCCTCTTAAACTTAGTCTTCTGCGTAAAAGCATTGGAAATTGGATGTAGTATGGGTATTTCTTACATCTGACCGCTGAAAATGCTTACAGTGGATTGGAATCTAGTTAAATGGTAAGCCCTTCTTCCAGCCTCTGTCTTTTTTTGGTCAAATCTTTTGTTCAAAGGTTTGTAATAGCATTTCTAAATAGTGAAGGAATGGATGATTCGTCATAGTTGATTGCTGCCATTCACTTGAAAAATATACTCACGTTTAAGCTGTTGTGTAATTTTTAATTGGAAGGCAGCAGCTCTCCCATGAGTAAGCAGTCCTTCAGGCGCTGTATTGGTTAGAAAAAATGAATAGTTTTTGATTACGTAGTGGAGTTACTGCAGATTTTTCCATGGCTGTAAGACTGCAAATCTACAAAATGTTTGAATCCGAGTTAACTGCCTATTATATCTAGGCTGTTTGTTGGGAGAAAACTAAGCTAGTAAATAGCATTTCAAGCACACTAGTTTTCGCTGTGTGGTGGTTTAGGTTTTTTTGTCATCTTACACTAGTTTGAGGTTTCCCAAAGGGTAAGATTTCTTTCTTTTTTTTTTTTTTTTTGCTGTAACTTAAAATAGCTCTATCTGTATTTCAGCCCAGTGGCCTCTGTGCTAACGTAAACAGAGCTTATACAGAGATAATCACATTCACAATGCAGAACTTTTGTACTGATGGAGATATGGAGATTTCCACACTAGAGTTTAACAATAAAGTGGGGGTGGGGGTGGGGGCAGCACTCCAATGACTGGAGCTGAGCCCTTTGTAAACCAGCCCCTGGATGTGCTCACATCATGAGAAAATGTTCAGAATTTTATTTCTTAAGAAAACTTCAAAACTAAATAAAATTGTCCCCTTAATTTATCATGTTAAAAGGGCAGGAAACTGTTATGTATAGACTATAGGACATTACTACATGATGGCAAGTTATGACTGTTCGAAGACTATAAGCTGTCTGAATAAATGAGCTTTTTTTCCCCCAATCAAAATAGTGTGGCTTATCTAAAAAAAACTTATGATGAAATAAATATGGGGTTATTGTGGGAGGGGCTGGCTTTTGGACCATGGAAAAGATTTGACTAGACAAAGTGTTGCATTTCTGTACAACAGTGGTGCATGAATGACAGACCAAAAATACTGCCTTAAAGGTGACCTTGTGAGGATAAGAAAATGACTCTGTACTGCTGGATCTTTGTGTGCTTATAACAGATTTGAATTCGGATTTCCTGTTGTTAGAAATTTTATAAAATGGATGCCTTAGTCTTAATTTTTCCAAAAAGATGGTGCATATATGTGAGGGTAAGTACCTGCATAGGGAAGAGCATGTGAGAGCTGGGTATTTTCCTCAGGAGCAGAGAAGGGTTGATACCGGAATTCCACAGCTGTAATAGATGCTTCTTTGTTTACTATTTAGACTTCTTACATTCTTAGAGTTTATTCCAAGTTTTCTTCCAATTTTGCAGCTTCTTTTTTTCAGTCCCAAAGAAGAGGGTAGTCTTATATACTGCATTCCATTAAAACTTGCTGCAATAACAAAATACATATATATATTGTCCAGGATGCAACAGCTTTCGGTTTAACATTTGAAAATATGAAGTGTTGCCTACCGTGCATTGTGCTTTGATGAAGTGAAAGTAAGAACCGGTCCTGTTGTATGTACTGACAAGAGGAGGTTTAATCCAACTTGCCTGCAGTTAGCTTTTGACTTACTAGTGTAAAACATATGTCTGCTCTAATTCCAGTAGGAAACTGCAACACTTTCTTAGTTATCACAGGGTATAGGCCTCTCATTTAACAGTAATTACTACAAATGTTTGTATGTAGGATTTCCAGTGAGAACATTCAAATGGATCTTTTCAGCTGGCGTTCTAGGATCCTCGAGGTTCTTGATCTCCAGAAAGATCCAGTGAATTTATGGCTTCTTTAGATGCTGGCATTGCAGCATATATGCCTTGTGCAAAATTATTACTCTAGATTATGTCACTTGAAGAATTAGATATGTTGCTTATGGCTATGAAGAGAACACAGGCTGCCTGGGATAATGCATCAGTTCATACCGGTTGCAAGCTGAGATAAGTCATTCTTCAGGGTCTGTTAGGAACAACTAGCTCACAGCTGCTCCTGAAAGCATCAGGTTTTGAAACAATCTAAGAAATGGTTGTTTGACTCTTCTGTAATCTCAGTCTGGTATGGATCTGTATTATAACAGAATAAACCAGAGCTTTAAGTATTAGTACCTGATGTCAGAATGTGTTAGCATTTTGAAGAATTTGGAAATTCAGGCAGAAGATCATGGACCTCTGTAGGCAATGCTGCTTAACTTGTCATAGATTCTGCTGTTGCTGCCTTAGACTTTTTTTGTGTCTTTGTGCATGTTCCAGTGTTTCTAAAGGAGTGTCATTTCCACTTAAGGTAGAGTTGCACATCTTTTTCCTAAGCAGCCTTTCGGTAGTTCAGCACAGCCTGCTGTAAGCCAGATAGAACTGTTGGTGTGCTTCTGCGATCAGTTGGATTGGTGTCTGATCTTGTTGGGAAATTATTTTTCAGATTGGGCAGCCCTACAATCTGGGTCAGTGCCTAAACGTTTCTTCCAGAAGAGCAAAGGAGTTGTTCCTTCAAACAAGTGGTGAGGGAGGGAGAAAAGAGGGAGCACTTAAATGCTTAAGTAGTACAGTGTCAGATGTCTACTACAGCCTTACTCATCTGAGGCACAGAGAAGCGATAGTGGTTACGGTAAAGAGTGCTTCAGTGGTTATGACAGTGGGAACCAAATTCTTTTTGTCACTTCCTTTTGGGAACTTAAACAGAGATGCCAGATGAAGCCTGTTGAAGGTGAGTATCTTCCTGAGGTTTCTGTTGCCTGTGTCTCTGGGTCATTTTCCAGTGAAAAAGTTTTCTTTGAATCGGGACTGATGTTACATTGTATTTTGACAGGGAGGGGAACTGGCCTGTTACCAGCTATTAAGGAAATGTGGTAAGGTATGGCCAGTTTCTGTCGCAGCATAGAGTCAAAAGTGGAGGGGCTGGATACAGCTTCGTGAGCCGCTCCATACTGTTAACGTGTGGTGTGGTTTTTAAAGAAACCCTGGGTAATATGTGGATCTCTATTATTTCACCCCAAAATAATAAGGTTCAAAATCTCTCCTGTTTTATTCCTTTTTATATCAGAAGAGAAGCATGAATTCTAAGTAACTAACCTTTATAGCTCAGTTGTTGCCATACTATGCCATGTATTTTGTTCAAGGTATTTACTATGCATATATTTATACAGCTATAGGGGAAGGTGTAGGCCTTATTTAAGCATGCAGTTTAGTTGATGGCTATTGGAGTTATTTAGCTGAAACTTGTGCAACTTCTGTAAGCAGCAGCCTGTTGACTCTCCTGCTTAAGCATCGGTAAAACACATTGTCCATGCATTTTACAGGTGACATACATTGATGCTTGCTCTGTGAAAGTGGTAATGTTTTCACTGACTATAAGAACTTCCCTTCAACACAAGTTTTAGGAGTTCTGTCTTAATTCAAAATTAGGTTATCAAGCAGATTTCTTAATACTATGAAACAGTTGTATTTCGGTTACTGCTGTTTTGCTTTTCCCACTGCGGGGTTAGTCTTAGCAGTAAATGTCTTTTATTTCAGTTTTGCTCTCAAAATCTGATGCTGCTTTGTTTTTTTGATGCATATCTGTTCTTCTTTCTAGGCCTTTCTTAAACCTTTCCATGTCTAAATGGACTCCTGAATGTAATATAGTTTATACTCTAAAAGCGGATATGAAGAGTGAAGTTCCTTCTGATGCACCAAAGAGACAGGAGAGTCTGAAGGGGATCCTCTTGAACCCTGAGCCTATTGGGGCAGCCAAAAGCTTCACTGCAGAAGTTGAGATGATTGCCAGTAAAGTAGGGAATGAGTTCTCTCACTTATGTGGTGATTCTCAGAAGCAAAAGGACATGAATGGCAACCGTACAGACCAAGACAAAAGTATTGTGGTGCGAAAAAAACGCAAGAGCCAGCAGGCTGGTCCTTCATATACTCAAAATTGTCCTGATAAAGAAAATCAAGGAATCTTAGGATTAAGACAGCATCTAGAAACACAGAGTGAAGACAATGATTCTTCTTTTAGTGACTGTATCTCTTCACCTTCATCTAGCTTACATTTTGGAGACTCTGACACAGTAACATCTGATGAAGAAAAAGATGCTCCTGTAAGACACCCTCAGGCAGTGTTGAATACTACAAGTAGAACTCATAGTGCAAGGTCACAGAAGTGGCCACGGACTGAGGCAGACTCTGTACCTGGGTTACTAATGAAAAGGCCCTGTTTTCACAGCAGTTCTTTAAGAAGGCTTCCATATAGGAAGAGATTTGTGAAAACAAGTTCATCACAGCGGACACAGAACCAAAAAGAACGAATTTTAATGCAGAGGAAAAAGCGGGAAGTATTAGCTCGAAGGAAGTATGCTTTACTACCCAGCTCTAGCAGTTCCAGTGAGAACGATCTCAGTAGTGAATCCTCTTCCAGTTCTTCTACTGAAGGGGAGGAAGACTTATTTGTGTCACCTAGTGAAAACCACCAGAATAGTACAGCTGTTCCTTCAGGTAAAACTAAATTCCTGAGGTACTTTTTATTAATGAGCTTTCATCACATACAGTATGATTTTCTTTGTGAGTGCTTTGGAGCAGTTGTTTTTGTGTTTTTGTAGAAATTAAAATACAAATAAGACTGATGTACGGCAAGTAACGTGAAAGTTACACGATAAGTTCTTGATGGAAAAAGTACATTCAGAGCTTCCAGTAAAATTACAACAAAATAAAGTCTTTTAACTTTAATGTGAAAGGCAGACTTAATGGTTTCTAAACAATGTACTGAAAGGTTGTGAAATCTTATTAGTCACATTCTGTGGAGTTGCTCCATTATTATGTTTTTTTAGCAGTTGAATTGTATTAAAAATTTTAGCTATCATAGCTTTGTAAACTGATTGCAGGAATAACAATTCTGTCTGGCTTCAGAATGCAGAAATATCTATTAATATCTAATCAAATATGTTTGAGAACTTAAAAAACAAAAAAAAAAAAAGAAAAGAAAAAAATTGGTCATTGTGATAACAGCCTGAGATAGGATTCAGTTGGAGGTAGCTTTAGAAGTATTGCAATAATAAGAGAAAATTCTAAAGCATGAAGTTGTGGAAAACAGTGTTGTGTGTATATATATATACTGAAAGTTTTACCTAGATAAACTTGATGGAATAATGTAGCTGGTTTACACAGATGTTTCTTTAGTATGTCATGACACAGTATTTGAGGGCATGCTTGAACGTTGGGAGTGGTTTTTTTTGGGGGGAGTGGTGGTTTTGGTTTGTTTTGGTTGGGCTGGGTTGGGGTTTTTCTGTCTGTGGGTTTTTGGGGGGGTTAAGGTGTTTTTTTTGCCATCTGCCAATTTTCTTGCACTTCCTTTCACCTTAAATTTCCAGCTGAAAGACAGTCCCAAGTCTGGGACCAGTAACGTTCACAGTGTTGTAGTTCTACCTTCTGTTTACCATTTCAGCTTTTTGGAGAGTTTGGGGAAGTAGATACATAGAACAGAGCATAGTGTTAATCTGTGCAGTCATGTGTTTTGCCTGATGACAAATATGTTCTAGAAAGTGAAACTGTATCTCAGACTGTGCTGATCATTCCTCTTAAGAAAAACAGACTGAAAATACAAGGCCAGGATTAAAAAAAAAAAAAGTGTATGTTCATGTTAGGGCAGGATTTATGCTTGGACAGAGCCAGAGTACTAAAGATGAGATTATTGCTTGTTACCAATTGTAGCAGGAAATAATGTCTGTGGTGTTCTTTAATGTACTGTTTGAATACAAGAAGTAAAATTTGTAATGCAAAAATCTTACTTATGTGGTGCTAGGGCTGTGTAAGTAACTGAAACAGAAGAACTGTGGCACAGACTAAATTATTTTCATGCATATTTGTGGAACAGAAATGTAACATTTTTTTAGGCTTAAAAAATTACATTTGACATGCATCTTCAGGCATATTGAAGGGTATGATTTGAAAATGATTAATGTATGGGAATATGCATACATTCATATTAAAAAGCAACTCTGGAAACTACTATATTAATGCTTCTTTTTCCAAGTTAATATTTTCTTCTCATTTTCAGAGAGCATGGAGTTTCATATAACTACAAAATTACATAGGACCATTAACAATTTTCTTCCCATACAGAGCACCGTGCAATGGTGAAACTGGTATGTCAATGAGAAAATGTAGGTTATAGCTTCTTGGACAACCAACTATTTCTAACCATGATATATATATTTAAGAGAGATCTTTCAATTATTTTTGTTGGTGTATTTACACTGTTAAAGCCTACTGCCCTTTTTTAACACAAATTTGATTAATACCACTGTGCTTTTATTTCCCCTATCTTTTTGGAGAGAGATCTCTGTAAAAAATGATGTAATGATCAGTGAATAATTCAAGCTGTTCAAGTAACTTCTGATAATTCAGTGATTCAGTGTGATGTTATTTGGATGGTAGGAAGACTGGAACTTGCAATTTGTTTTATGTAGTTGGTTATGTGGAAAAGTGCATTGTCCGATGGGTTAATTTTTAACTACTTGAAAAGCACGCTTAAGTCATTTATGAAATTATCTTTATTCTCATGTCAGGAATGAAAAACCAATTAGCTCTGCACCATTTAATTGTAGATTAAAATACTGACATGAGTTGTAACTGAAGTAAGGTATGCTTTAAAGTGTGCTATGGTGGCTGTACTTCAGAACTAACACTTGCAGCGAGCTGAGGAGTTGTTCTGGGTTTGAGTATGTGAATACTATGTGTGTTTTTTTCCAGTGGAAATATGTATTGATGGAAGAGTTTTGAGCATTTTATTTACATTGCAGATAAAATAGGAAGTTGAGCAGACTTCCTGTATGTGTCCTATTTTTAGTAAGATAAAAGTGTGATTAATACTTTCTGTAGCTTTCTGCTGTTACATAAGGCATTTCTAGTTGCTGAGTTAATTGGGACAGAAATGGGGCCAGCTGGAAAAATAGCTATGCAGCTTCTCTATATAGTGAGCAAGCATGATGGTGTTTCTATATGAGGAAAGGGTTGTATTGCTAGTAATGCTACACTAGCTTGTTAATGTTAGGGGAAAAAATTTTTTTTGCTCTAGATTGACATGTGAGGGTTACGAATGCATCTAGTGAAATTACGGAATATATTGAAGGACAAAGAACTTCTGCTAAGAATATGAGGACTGCAGCATATGTATAAAAGTCCTAGAGGATAGACTTAAGAAAGGAGGAGAAAAATAATAATCAAAAAAGAAAATACAATATAAGAAGATAAGTTAATAACTGAATTTTTAATAGGCAGGCATCAAAGGGATATAAGTAGTCTTGTAGCCTACTTAATAGCAATTTGTATTAAGGACCTGTCACAAAATATTCACCTTGAATGTTGAGGTTCATCTAAAGATACAGTGCATTCAAGGAACTAGTAAACTTAGTGTATACTGTTCTGGAAAATGTTTCTTCCTGATTATCGCAAGAAATTAAAGTAACAGATCTTTTTAACCAAATAAGTGTTCAGTAGGTTAGTTCTTGTAGTTAAGTTTTATTAACTTGGCTGTTTTTTGAAAATTACACGAATGGAGATGTGTCTGGGGTTTTGTTCGTTCATTTTAACAAAACCTTTACCAAGAAGGCCCCAAACAACACTATATAGTTTTTTTCTTACTTTTCCTTTTCTGCCAGGGCTTCAGCTATTCTGGTGAAACTTCGTGCTTTGGGAGTGGGAGAGTATTGAACAAGTACAAAATCCTGACACCTGAGAAGAATTATGTTGTTTTACCGGCTTTTTGCCATTAAAGGCAGTTGTCCTCAATAAATCTGGGATTACCAGATGAAGCTCATTCAGGAGACAGAGGAGAGTTGGGGGCATAAGGACAATGTAAAACCAACTACATATAGTGTAACAGTGCAGTTAAAAGTCAAAGGTGCAAGTGCTTTCAGGGGTGTATATTCTAATCCGAATGTTGATTGGTTGGTTTTAATTGAAATACTGTGTTTACAATTAAGATGATTGCAAGCCAGAACGTTTTTGCTGTGAGACAAATTTTGGTTCAGTTTTGTTTAGGTAGCCCAGAAACTTTTTTTCTGACCCTTGGAGGACCTGTATACACACCTGTAGAGATAATTCTCTTTTGCCTTGCCTTGCCAAAGGTGGCAAAATTTCAGCTTTGGCTGTAATTGGATCTCTGTAACATTGTAGTGCAAATTTTCTGGTACACTAGTACAGGTATTGATTTTCAGCTTGGATTTAAAGGGCTGGGGGTGCCATTTGGAGACAGCCCATCTGTGGAGGGAGGTCTAGCAAGAGCTAAAGTTGGAGCAAGTTTTTAGTCTAACATACTCTGATTTGGTAGTTAAGCTGAACCCCAGGAAATGGGAAGGTGTTGCTGTGAAAAAAAGCTGGGCAAAATTTTGCATTGTTGTAAATTGCTCACCTAATAGTACTTAAAATTCCTTTAGGGATGTTACTTTATATTTTTGAGCAGCTACTGCTAAACAGGCCTTGCCTCTTCCGTTAGAATGTAAAGCTGATGAGAAGCTGCTCCAGTTTTTTGTTCAAAGCTGCTTAGAATGATAAGACTGACTTTATTCACTACCATCCTCTTGATTCCTCTAACATATTTGTTGTCTGTCTCCCAAAAATGTTGTGTACAGGCATCTGATATTTTAAAAGCCAGAGGCTGGTGAAAAAAACATATAGTACTTCACATTCAAATTATTTTAACAGGTTCAACATAAACATGTATTAAGTGGAAACGAGCTGCCTGTAGGAGGGATTAAGTAACTGAAGAATAATCAACTAACAACTACAGCATGCCCTCCTTTTCTCACAGTAACTGATGCAGCTCATAATTCAGAGCTTTTATCTCAATAGCGTTAGTGGACAAGGAAGTGAATACATGTCATTTCTACCCGGTGCCTTACTAGAGAGGGGTTGGGGAAGAGCTGGAAAATAGTAAGGAAAGAAGTGCCTGGCTTTGTGAACGGTTGATATTAACCGTTGTTGCTATATCTGTCTGCTGTGAGTTGGAGTTTTAAATAGCTACAGTAATAAAAGTTAGTGTGGAATTCACTTCAGCACTTCGCTGTAGCTGCTGCAGGTTTCTGTGCTGAAAAGATGCTACTTACAGAATTGGCTTGCTGTAGCGTTGCTGATAGGGCTAAGATTGATGTGCTTGGTTAAGAACAGTCAGCAGAGTTTTGAATTAGTCTGTACTAGCGTGGCTCACAGTTGGAGACCATCCCCTAAATTCTGGTTGTTGACTGTCTTTTCCACCAGGGTGCAGACTTGTGAATGATTTGTATGTTTTTGAAAATTTCTCCCATTCCGCACAGCTATTGGGAAGTATATTCCTAGTAAGTCTCGGGTGCAGAAAAATTCACCTTCTGAACTAGTGTCACCCAACACTAAGGGGGCAGGCAGGTTCTTCTAAGAATCCTTGGCAGAATGATAGTGGCACTAAATTGTAGTTACAATTAAAGCGTCATTTTCTTAGCAGGATATTATGATTAGAATGGCATAGAATTTATGATTAGAATGGCAAAGAATTTCTATAAGGATCAATGTAGTTCAATCTATAAACAGCATAATACAGGATTTGTAATACAACTTAATTTCTGATCACCTGGACCCTCTGCAGATCAGGTCAATTCTTAATATGTCATTTTCTATATCAATAATCGTAACCTGGACTTGAAAATCATATACAAGAATACAAGTCACTCAGTCCTTTGAGAAAGCCGATGATGGTGGGGGCATCCCTGGCCAGCAGGGGGTCACAGTTCTCACTGGCCAACACCAGCTCTGGTCCACATTCCCGCTTAGGACTTTTAACTGCTTGATTTTTATAGACAATGCGCTGTTAAGCATGCCTGTTCTGTGACAGGGTCATCAACACCACCTGGTTGGCCGGGTGCCTGGGACCTTCAAGGCCAGCAAGGAAGGGAGTAATCGTCCTGGCGCCCAGGAATCATGAGGCTGATAGGGAGGGGAAGAAGAAATCTGTTTGGTTTGTCTGCTTGGTTCACAGGGCCTTCAGAGCCTGAGAGTGAGGGGAAAGGGAACGAATACGTGACCTGCTTGATCCCAGAGAATGGCTGCCTGCTTCATAAAACGGTGTTAGTTACGCTAACTGTGTTATCAGGGGTCGGGAGCAGGTACTGTTCACGCCTAGTTCAAGAAGTTTGAAAGCCAAACAAGGGAGTACTCTGACACTAGTGGGATATTATTATTTTATCCTTTTCAAGCTGAATTACTCTCTAGGTAATTATCCTGAACTCACTAGCACGAGGTGCTGTACAGGCACATAGTACCAGCAAGTTCAAGAAGACAGACACGCAGCCAGCTGTCCATGAGCAATGATTAGGCCAGAAAGTGCCCCCTGACATATGGAGCGTTGTTGTGGGTGCCGGGTGGTGTGAGAGCTTTCAGTTAGAGGTTGCAGTCTGGATTTTCTACTCTGACTGCATAGTTTTGCCTGTTGCAGCTGGCAGAGAGAACGTGAGCCTTTGGTCTGATCCAGTGAAAGCCTGGAACTCAAAATAAGTAAGCTCTGTCACTGGAACTGGACTGCTTATTTTAAATCACTTAGGGCTTGGTCAGATTGTCTTATTTGAAATTGTGTATTGTAAAACTCCTTCACAGTCTTACATGTAATATTTTAACACGTTAATTGCAAAATAGATGTAAAATACCCTCCAGGAAGGACAACGATCAGCCAAGCATAAATTTTGATATTACACTAGTGTTACTTATGTCCTTGGTGGAGTACTTGTGTTGATGATTGATCAATCTGAGTTATGCCACGATCTTACAGAGATAAGTAATAGTATAATTATATATATTATACACAGAGTATAATTATATATATTACATGCATTACGCTGTGCAAAGCTAAGTCTCTTGCTTATTTCTGGGTTATAAAAGTATTTGATAGACCACACGCAGTTCTGGGAAGCAAGTTTTAGAATCAACAGAACCTGGCAGTTACAGTTCTGAAATAATCTTAGAACTTTTGGAGGAAGAGTTTACTGATGTAAATATATTACATGGTGTTAAACTTAAAAGTTGTATTCTGCTTAATAAAGTACTTTAATTTGACAGTTTTACTTTGTGATGTAGGGCTTGGAGAAGGGAGTGTTTTGGGTTTTTTTAAGGGTTGTTTATCATTTTGAGTGCGTTCAGATTTGGATTCAAGCCTGTCTAGTTTATTCCTTCTCCTAGACTGGCTGAGCACTAGGTTTCTGTCATAAAATCTGCTTTTAAGAGAGAGGAGAAAAGCTGCTGTAAAGAAGTTACTGATTATTAGTTATGTGCAAAACAGAATTACTAACTTCTGTTGATGGATCTGAATTGCTGGGATATGCAAAACTTGCAAACTAAAATTTGGTGTTTTGCATGGTCTATAAAATATTATTTGTGGATGTGAGTAGGGAAAAAACCAAAATTCTGTGGAAACTAATAAAATTCTTGCTGTAATTTTCAGCAGAAGTTTTTTGTTTTTAACTAGCTCATTTTAAATGGATAATGAGGCTTTCAGTGGTAGCCCAAAGGCTAAATTACTCAAACCCAACTAGAGTATAATTTGCTTGCTGCTTTTTGTGATTCAGGAGATGACAGGGTAGTAGCGCATACCTGCAGGAGGATAATTTTCTGTTTGTTTTATAGCCATAGGTATTATGCTGAAAGTAGCACAAAATACTTCTCGCAGATCTGTGTAACTATTTTCCTGCCAACAGTCCAGTGACCCTTCCACTTGAAGGGAGATTACCTTCAAAGAGTATAGGATTAATACAGTGACACTCTCATTATACAGAGTTAGCTGTTCTCTTACAAGGTCAGTCATTTAGATGATACATTGATGAGTAAGGTAGTCATATTTATACTTCAAGTAAGATCAGATTTGCTTGAAGTGCATTCCAGACAGAAGATGACTGTCAGTGACTGGTACGTGCATAAAAGCAAATAAATGAAGTATACCTTGTCATGGCAGACTATATAAAACATCCTGTGTAGTAGACTGCAGGGTGAAAAGTAATACTGAGAAGTATATGCAAGTATTTTGTCATCTGGTATATTTCTGGATTTGGATTTCTTTTTTTGTTGTGGTTTGTTGTTTTTTTTTTCCTTGGCTGTTGGTATGTTTGGTAAATTGTGCAGTATGATAGAACTGGGATTTATTGACATATCAAATTCTGTTCGTTTTACGTCCTTCCTAAGAAATTTGCTTCACAGGTGTGCTTACATACCAAGTATATTCCCATGTAGATCTAAAGATGTAGACACCTTACAGATATGTTCAGCTGTTTACTGCTCACGTGTAGCCTTGAGTTCACCAGATGGCTCCTAAGTTACATATGTGGTAAATATTTGAGGCATGCAAGTGTCTCAGAATTCTTTTGAGCAAGTATTTTTAGAAACAATACAGCAAAACCTTTGAGAATCCATTTATTTCTGCACATCAGTCTTCTCACTAAAGCAGGCTTCCTTGTGCATTACAGGGTTGTGCACTTTTAAAATTCAAGTTAACCATCCTGAACTACCCTGACTGACATACCAGTAAAGTTGACCTTCAGACGCTAATTTAACCTGCAAAGTTACATTCTGTGGAACTTGAAAACATCATGGCTTTACTAGGATTAGTTCAAAGCACCAGACTTGACTTTTAAGTGTGTTTGGTAGAGAATTGTTTGGAGTTTTTTCAGCTTTGGTACTACAGGACATTCAAAAAAGACATCTTAAATTTCACTAGATTTTAGTATCAGTACAGTTTTAATTCTTAATTGCCTTGTAAATGAAATGCTCTGGTGCTAGGATAAATCCCTTGTATACGAGCTTACTGAAGTTTCAGGGCCTCTGCTTGACAGCTGTGTTGCTGCTCACGTGCAGGCCCTGTATTCCTGCCAGCCCTTCAAGGAGGCTGTTCTCAGGAGACCTCATTTTTATATTTCAAAGAGTTTTCTCTGTTTTAACACTGCCCTTTGCTCTGCTTTGTGGGAGCTTGTCTACATCAGAATAAACTGGTGTGGTTTTGTTTGTGATGTTTCAAAACCAGTCTTCCCTTCCTTGTAGCAATGTTTGAGGAGAGGCAAAGAAGAAACGCTAAATCCTGTTGACAATGAAAGTTGGGGATTTGTGCTGCTTAGTACTAGCAGCTCTATGGCTAGTGTCTGGTTACGGAAGAGCTACTTAATAAGGGTTATGAACAGTGTTGCTAATGTTGCTGAAGTTTTACTATTCAGCTGATTTGTTGATGTTCAGATAAATGTAATGAAACCAGTTTGCATTGGCCAGGTGTCGAACTTGTATATGCTGTTCTCCAGACTACTGCCTTGCCATACAGCTGAGAACAGTCAGTCCGTGAAGGATGTATGTGTTGACTTGAATGAGACCAAATTCTTCAGGCACTTTCTTGGAGACATTTGCAAATCTCAAAATGCTAGTTTGCTATTTCTGAGCTGTCTCATTTATTCAGTAATTTATTTTGTGCACAGTGGTATGACTACAGTGAATAATCCATAGCTCAATTTAAGTAGCTCAAACTTGTCACTGTCAGTATTACAGCTGTAGAGAAGTGTTTCCATGTGTCTAGGTATTAGGCTGGAACTTTAATCATTCTTCCTGAAGTGGAAATTGTTTCCTATCAAAACTTCTCTGTATTGCATTTGTGGGGGTTTGGTGGTTGTTTTTTCCTATTGATGGTTTCATTTTAACTTTCTCTGTCCCAGTATATGATTGTTAATGCCACTGAAAGTGTAAAGATGTTTATAAGCACCGATGGATTTGTGGTCTTCATCTTGTTGAAGAAATAAAAATGCATATGAATCGGTGCATCATTTTTTCTCCTTTTGCCACTGTTTACCTTGAGACTTTTAATACCTACAAAAATATTTTTGGAAAAAAACCAGCTATTAGTGATAACAAACCACCACTGCTTTGCTAGTTTGAAAGTTTATTTTGTTTTTATATTAAATGACTGAGTTTCATTGGTGTTACAGCTAATAAAATTTACCATAATTCCTTCCACTACACAGCAGAATGTAAGCTTGCATATATCTATCTCCGCCCCCATCTTCTGCCTCCTTCCTCTTTTTATTTACTTCAGTTTTTACAGCATATTTTCTACCATTAATAATTAGGTCATGTGTTTAATAGCTGCACCTGAAGTTTTGGCATACACCATGAAATTCTCTACGTACGTGTATCTCAAGTCTAGGAGGGGAAAAAATCCCTCACAATGACAACTCCTGAGATAGATGAAGTATACAAACTTTGTTCTTCCTTTTTCCTCATCAGGAGGTATCGATGAAGATGTTGTGGTGATTGAAGCATCCTCCACTCCCCAGGTCACTGCTAATGAAGAAATAAATGTTACCTCAACAGACAGTGAAGTGGAGATTGTCACAGTTGGTGAAAGCTACAGGTGAGACTTGTATCTCTTTGTGTTAATGCAGTTTTGCTTGACTCCAAGTTTGTAACAAGGCTCTGTATCATTAAAAGCCCATAAGGTAAATGTCGTAGAAGTTATAGCCAGGATGCATAGTATACATGTTTTAAAGCAAACAAGAAAGCCCAAAACCAAAACCCCAAACAGACAGAAAACAATAGCCACAGCTTTGCCAAATCTTGACAGTTCAAGTAATCTGGAACTGTTGTGTTGGTGGTTGTAATTATTGTAACTGATGGGCAGAATTTTGGGGAGGCAAAGCTGTGGTGAGATCCTAGGGAGAGCAAGTTTAGGCTGAGTTAACTATCTAGGGACTAGCTGAGCATTCCTCCAGAAAGCATCCTACTTTTTTGAAGCTGCTGCTGTATGTGCTTTCCTGTTCTTCCATGCCTCTCTGGAAGTTCTGTTCCATATTTGTCAGATTTTGCTGAACCTATTAAAGTGGAGTTCCTTTAAGAAGGGAACTTGAAATAGTCATGTGCATAGGACTGCTGGACATGCCTGCCTATTATGTATGTTTTTGTATTTGTAAACATGAAGACAAAATTGTAGAATATGAAGAATGACTATCTCTTTTCTAGAAAAATAATGACAAAGGAACAGTAGGCAGTAAATTATGAAAACATTCCATCTGTGCGTTGTCAAATAGTGCTTTGACTAATTCAATTTTATACTTAAAATAACAGACAGCTTTTAATGCAAAAATCACTTTTATTGGAACAAATATCACATTTAACAAATCAATTTAAGACAAATGTGTGTGTAATATAAATTTGATACACAGTTGAAACTAACTAAATTTTTTGTTAAACTGACACACAAAGGATGTCAGACTCACAAAAATAGGCAGCCTGAATCTATAGTGAAGAGGAAGTGGAGAGAGATGACAGAAATCAACATCTAAAAAATTCATTTCTTCAACAATATATTTCTTCTGTTTAAAAGAAGGCAAAAGCTGCAGAATCAACAGATGCTCTGCCTTGAGGTGATTAGAAACGCTCCTACAAATAGGTGATTTATCTACATGAATGAATTGTTGAGAAGAGTCATTAAAACTCACAAAACAACTTTATGCTTGAAAAGACTTGAGCTAGATTGAGTTGATGCTTTAGCTTCTTATAACGTGCATGTAAAGCTTAAAAAGTAAAAAATTAGGCTAGGTGAAAGTGATTGTGCTTATAGAACATTAATTCAAACCTGATTAAAGACAGATAAAATGCTTTTAAAAAATAAACAGCTTTCTCTTCCTAGCATCAATAAGAAACATTTTATATAGTAGCCAACCCCCCATTTTTATTGATGTCAATTGTGTCTTTACTGGTGACTTAAGTGAGAAGGAGACTGAATTGAGGGCACTTTCTGGTGAGTTTAAATTTTTGGCCTGTTTGTTTTGTTAGACCTTCTAACATGTTTGATTACTTATCTTTTTTTTTTCCCAAGATCACAACAGAATGTTCAAATCATGTTTTGCTCTTAACTATTTACTGTACTTGGCTGTCAAAAGTGGAGGAAAGACATTGCTAAAAATGTTCAGCTGAAAACTTTTTGAGAAGATTAAAGAAATAAATGTCATTTTTTTTATTGGGAAAAGTCATGATTCTGTGTTTGAAAAAAATAAAATAGGGTAAGAAAACAATTCCAGGAAGTTTGCTATGAGGAGGAAAAGCTCAAATTGAAGTCTTAAGCCTGAAATGTTGGGAACTTCTAAACTAGTCTCTTATACTTTGAACATAGGGTATTTCCTACGCAGACTTTCCTGTTTCAAATGGTTTTGCCAACCACAATGTAAGGAACAAAGGCAGCTCTGGGACATCTACATGATAATTCAGTATAAAATTATAAATGCTGTAAGTGAACTGAACTTTATGAAGATTATTTACCAAACTCAGAATACTGTTCAGAGTGAAATAAATAGTTACTTTTATTCTTTATAACTTGTGTATAGATAGAAGAGGTTACTGTGGTTTTCCTTTAAAAGGCAAGGATGTGTTTTGGATGGAAGTGGGGAAAAAAAAAAAGTAAAATCAGAAATGGAAATTGAAGATCTCTTTTGACACTTCATAGTACTGCTAGCTTTTTTCTGTGAAATCTGAAGCTAAGGTTTTTAATGCTTGTTATATACATTGAACACTCTGGAGCTAAAACTTTTTTTCCCTCCAAAAATCAATTATTGAGTAGCTGTGTATATCCCATATGGAGTAATATATGGACCTACAGAATGCAAATTAGTAGTAGTGAAAAAGATTGTAGATTTGAAAAAGTTTACTTAAATTTTGGAGTCTGTCACTTCAGCATTTGTCTTTATACAGAGCTTTCAGCAGGGAAGTTGCAACTTTACAGCTGGCATTTTCAGAAAACTTAAAAGTTCTGAAGTGTTAATCTTGACTGTTATAAGTAAAAGATGAATCTGATAGTAGGCTCTAAATTTAAGCTGTAGTAAGAACCTATGGTTAGGATATTTAAGCATGTTAAAGCTGTTTTTTCTGCCTTCCTAAATGGAAGGTAAAAAACATTATTTCTTTTAAAGTACCTTTAAACAAGTGCCCATGTATAGATCATAGGAATATTTTAATTTATTTAGAATTTACGAGTGAAACTTACTTTGAAAGGACAGAAATGACATACAGAAATCTGTGTTGGTTTCTTCTTCTACGTCATTCATTTTGCCACTTCCATCAAGAAGTTGTTAAGTACTGATGACTATTCCCTACTCCTCCCTTCTCCATCAAGATAAGGCCCTTTCCAAAGCACAGAGAAAGTCAGTCTTTGATGTAACATGAACTGCAGCGTCAAGCAGCAGTGTAGCAGCAGGCATCGCAGCTAGGAGGAGGAGATAGACAGTATCTACCAAAATGCTACGAGGCCTTCACTGCTGGTCTTTTTCTGATATAGAAAAAGCTATTAAGATCTGGTTGAGAGCCATCTTAGCATTAAATGGACTAAACAGTTTGGTCTTACATACTTCAGAGGTGGACTGACTTAGTCATTTTGAAATTACCTGGACTCAGCCACAGACTGAATATACACAGCACCGTGTAGCTAACATATTAATTAGTCATTCAGAATAATGTCCTGATTAATCATAACAAGGAAATGAAGACCTAGACCTCTAACTTTAAGACTGTTTCAATTCAGTAGGCCTTAGTTTCCACCTTTATCTTTGCTTGAAATCATACCTGATTCAGTAACTCCTGGAGATCATTTGCTCACTGTACAGTTGTGTTCTGGGCCTTCCTTCTCTTAATCTCTAGTTTGATGCTATGTCGTGTTGTCTGCTTGTTCTTTTGTGCAAGAAGAAATCCCAAGACATTTTTTATCATTGAGTTTACAGCTTGCATTGAAAGACAAAACATATTGAGGTACTGTAGGTGCTGTACTGGTTTTGATATAAAGCTGGAGTTCCTGTAAGAGAAGTAAACGCTGGCGATCCTGGGTACCCTTCCACAGCTAATTTCATCTCTCGTTTACTACCAAACCCCAGGTGCTGCCACAAACCGTAGCGCTTAGTTAACTGAAGAGGAGGGGAAGATGAAATAGAGGGGGACGCCTCATCATCCCCTTGTATTACCAGAGTGCACCTTGGGTCCCTAGAGAGTAATAGTAAAGTTTTTAAAGGGGCCTGGGAGGTAAATTTCGTTCTGAAGCGTTAATAAGATACACACAAAGCACAAGCAAATCAATTTGGACGTTATGTAAACCCAAACTTCAAAGAACATGTGCTGTTTTGAACCAGCCTGATCTTTAAATTACAGTGACATTGAAGAAACTGAAGTGTGAGCCAGTTGAGAAGGCTGCAGCAAGCATGCTTTTTGCACAACAGGAAAATACACTGATCTTTGTTAGTGAGTTACACATACAGGGGCGGAGTACAGGCAGCACAGAAATGTAAACCGAGGTCTGTGGTGACCTGTGCAGTGGGTTTGGTTTTGTTTTACTGAAAGTCAGTCCCTTTTCTTCACATTTTCCTCTTGTGAATTTCTGAAGCCTGAGCACATCGTTTTTCCAAACTGGAAAATATGAGCCACTTGATTTATGTAAATACTGGAAAATTAAAGGTTTTCTGACAGCGAACTGGTAAATACAATACTGTAAAAATATTCTTCCCTTAATTAAAGACAGTATCCTCTTAAATTCCAAAGCATCGTTGATTTGAGTGTTTGGGTTTTTGTGGCTAAACAGAATAGAATGGGTGTTTGTGTTGTACTACAGAGATGAAACCATCCCTTTGCTTAGTTACGGTTACAACCTTGTAATTTCCTCTCCTGAAGCTACATTTTATTTAAGTGTTACACAGCTGTGTCTGTCCTTTAGAGGAGGGGGAGGGAAAAAATAATAGAGAGAAAAATCCAGAGATTTTTTGCACTTTTAGAACATTTTGGAAATCTAAATTACAGAAATTATCTTCTGAAAATATTCTGTCACAAGTTAACATGCAAAAGAACTTAATGTTTACACAGTTTTTATTGTCTTTATGGTTCTGTTGTCATTCATAGATCTGCCATTTCAGGCTGCATAGGTTTTGTATGCGATTTGGAGACTCTTCATTTACTATTAACAAAACACAACATCAGATATAATTGCTGCCTGACAGCAGTTGTAATTTTTTATAAATTACTTGTATGTATTTCTTAGGAACATGGTTGAAAGTCCTTTAAACTGTACGTGTTGGATATTTGCCGTTATGTTATTTGGTACAGGCTGCAGTAACGTTTGTAAGTACACGTCTAGTGGATGTGGAGTGTTTCAACATAACCAAATGTTTTTCTAATAATGAAAAAATATTTCAAATAGCTTCTCAAACAGTGAGAGAAAAATTTAATAATGGCAAAATTTAGGTCAATACTTAAGGTGTTAACCTTTCTGAAGGTCTCGTTCAACACTTGGGCACACAAGATCACACTGGGGACAAAGTTCTAGTTCTCATGCTGCACGACCTCAAGAACAGCGGAACCGCAGCAGGATTTCCACGGTCATACAGCCCCTGAGACAGAATGCTGCAGAAGTAGTGGACCTTACAGTGGATGAAGATGGTAAGTTGCATTGCTCTGAGAAATCTCTTCCATTTTCAGAAACGGGTTGATCAGTGTAAGGGGAGTGGAGTTAATGGCATCAGTTATAACATACTGTTCAACGAAAAAGTCTCAGTTCTCAACAAACTAATTTCCAGACCTGTCAGAAAATCCTCCTGTGGCCTTCCTTTTAAAATTAAAACTTTAGCTGTTCCCAACGGATCTACTAGATCTGATTTCTCTTCCAAAACTGACTTGGGTGTGTGTCTGAGGGCTGACTCACCAGGCAGAAATTACAGAACAGGTTGGAACTACTTCTTCAGAAATATGCACTTACTTCAATACAGCACTATAAAAGGCAAATCTATCGGTGCCTATGCTTTGGAATAGTTGCTACTCTTTCAGGACTTGGAATAAAAATAATTTAAAAAAAAAAAAAGAAAAAAAACCCCAACCAAACTCCAGCCCCACTAATGAAGTATATTAGATTTCTGAAGCTGTAACCTTTCATTGTTTCCTAATATTAAAACCTACTGGCACTTAGTAAGTCTATTCCTGCTGAAAGCTCTTCAGAGCAACTTCCAGGTATTGTCAAAAGTTGAGAGAAGGAAAAAAACCTAAAGCTCATGTACATTTTTGCAGGTTTATTTTTTGTGGTGGTGGTTTTGGGGGTTTCTTGGGTGCATGTTACTTTTCATGTTTAATAAAAGATTTTTCCTGTTGGGGTTTCGTCCGCAAGTGCGTTGCATGCTAGTATCTCACAATATCTTACTCTTCAAGTTGTCTTCGTTTTTGGGGTGGGTTGGAGAGTTGAAAGGGTTTGGAATTGGGTTTTTTTGTTTGATGGGTTTTATGAAAGAGGGTAGATTGATTTACAGATTCTTTTCTTTATGGATTTACTGTGAAATACCCAACAGCCCTATCATTGAAGGGGAGTAAGCATTTATTTTATTATTTTTTAGTGTATAAACTAAAGTTACAGAATTTAATTTTAAATTCAGGAACCAAGTGGTTTTTAAAAAGATTATTGCTGAATTAACTTTTATTTCTGCAATGTGTATATTTAAGACCAGCTGTTTCTCCCTCTCCTGTGCCATGGAAATACCTCTCTGAGGTGAATCTTCCAGGATTTTGGGGATACAAATTTCACACATGAGCTACTAGTGTAAAATGATAAACATTCTGAATGAACACTATTAGAAGGCAGCTACGCACTTTACCATAATTTTACTGATGTCTTCAAAGCTACTGGTCTTAAAACTTTGCTACCTACTTACATGAGCATTAAGGGTAATACCTCCATCTATCTTCCTGGGTTACTGCCTGTGAAGTGTGTTGGAATTCAGTTTCTCTTGGCTAGTAGTCTGAGATTGACCAGGCCCACTGGCTTTTACTGTTTTTTGCAGAGTAGAAACGGAACTGTCTGTATTGCTGATGGTGACTCAAAACAGTACCAGGCTGGCAGGGTGATTGAGGCTGATAGAATTTAGAATTGCCTGGCTGCAGGGTTGCTTTCAGAGTGTATTAGCATCCAGTCTTACGTCCTGTGTGATCACATATCAATGTTAGGCTATACATGTCCTATATACTTGGTTTTTTTCTGAATTTGATCATTAATATGTTTCCCCAAAAATGCGCCTTTAAATAAAACCAGTAGATTGGAATGCATCGTGAAAATCCAAAAGAACTTAAATGTATGTATCGGGTCATGTTTTTTTAATGTGATGAATTGGAAGACTTGCAAGAAGGGAGATACATTTATTCTTTTGCTCACTGAGTTAATGATATACCTACTAGATGTAGAGAGAAATCTTGAAAACTAGTCATATTTTATTTTGAGACTTTGTGTAAGGGAAGTATTTGAAGTGTCTTGATGCCTTTTTTTTCCCCGATACCCATGCAGACATTTTTACTAAAAAAAACCTGAGCTGTTTCTGATTATATTCCCTTTTATGGTATCTCATATTCCTAGTTATGTCATTGCCTTGTCAGTAATTAGAGAGAAATGTCAAACTTAAGTCAAAGACTTACTTTCTCAAAACTGAGTTCGAATTATACCACCAAGTGGTTTATAAAATTTAACCTGTTTACAACTGTGTAGTAGAGAACAAGATTTATCAAGTGTTTGGTGTATTTCCCTGGATCCAATTACATACATTGCTGACTATTACCTTTACAGTACACAAAATGAACATGTACGTACTTTTAACAGAAGTCTCAATTTTGATTTAATGAATCTGCTTTTACTGTGTATTGAGACTAGCAACCAAGTTTATTTTGCTATAGCCTTTAGTAGTAATACGTGTCTAGAATGATTGGTTTGTAAAGCAGTACTGCTAGTTTAGATGTTAAGCTGTTCTTTGATAGTTATCTAAAAGTTTTTCTGTGCTTTGTAGGCTTTAAAAAAAGGTAAGAGTAGTAATAAAGTAGTCTGCCTGTGGATTTGCGAAAGATTTCAGCAAGTGTTTTCATCATGAAGTAGCAGAGTAACTTAATTTCATTTCTAGTAGTAATTTTTTCAGTAAATAAAAAATTGATGTGTCGGATTTGGTTGGGAATTGATTTTATATTAATTCTTAAAATTTGAGTTTATTTTAAAATTTAAAAAAAAAAAGATAAATTCCACCTCCCAAGTGAAACAGCACTAACTTTTCTACATGTCAGCCTTTTGTGTTCAGACTTTCTTAGCATCTGGTAAGACCAGAATTGAGAATTTCTTTTGCAAAATAATGAAAAAACCCAGCAACAACAATAAAACCCCCAGCAGCTTTTAAAGCTTAAACATGAAAGCTTTTTTATTTTGCTAGAGCCAACAGTTGTGCCAACCACATCAGCTAGAGTGGAGCCGCAGGTTGTGAGTTCTGCTTCCAGTAACAGTTCTAGTACGTCTACCTCAGAGCAGGCCTCTGATGCAGCTCCGAACGTCTCCAACGGCCAGCCCTCTGCAGCACCAGAGACGACTTCTAGTCTTCCCAGTGGCGGCACTGCTGGTCCTTCAGCTGGAGGTACAGAATAAGAGAGCCTTCTAACCTCTTGTGTTGCCCCCTAGTCCAAAGGGCGTACAGAACGCTAATTGGCATTCTCTAGATCAGATGGCGTGTGAACTTCTAGTACTGAATGTAACAGGAGTAAGTTGAGACGACAGGAACCTGAAAAAGGTCATTGATTTCTCCCCGGAGATGAAGGAAGTTGTGCTGGAGGCTTCTGCTTTTGCTTATTGGAATGATTGGGTTATACCTCGCTTATTGAGGAGGTAGAAGGTAATTCACAGGGAATTAAGGATTAATTGCAGTGTGCTACAGCGGTGGTGTTTTTTTTTTTTAGCGTGTATTGTAAGAAAGTGAAGGATACAGAGAGAGTCCTTGAACCTCCCCCTGAAGATTACTTCACTAGAAGCACATTTATAGAGGCCTGTATAGATACTGACCTATAATAGAGCTGTACAGGCAGGTAGCACTCATATCATCTCTGAAACGTGGGTGCTGTGCCCCTAATCTGCAAGTCAAGTGAGGTATGAAAAGCCTGAAATGACCACAGTTGTACAAGAATTCAAGGTCTCTGCAGACTAACCACAGGGACAATCTTTCCTCCTTTCCCTACTGATAATATGTCTTAAACTGGTGGAATAAGGCAAGTGTCACTTCATGTCCTCTAATGGTTTCTATGAGTACATCCCCCCAACCATTCAGCTTTGGTTCATTTAGCTGGCATAGCTAAATCTTTTCATATCCTGTTGGTTTTGGTTTAGTATAGCTCTGTTTTTCAGTTGGTTAATTATTTAATTGTGAAGTACAGTATTAATTTTTTTTTTTTGGTTTAAGACACTGTCTGATAGTAGTCAGCTTTACTAATTTCTTTCACTTCAATATTAACTTTCTTTATCTTCAAGATGATGTAAGAAGAACTGCATCTAATACAACACTGGAAACTGGCCCTCCGGCCATGCCAAGGTTACCGTCGTGCTGCCCTCAGCATTCTCCTTGTGGAGGACCTTCACAGACTCATCATGCATTGGGGCACCCGCATACAAGCTGCTTTCAGCAGCATGGCCACCACTTTCAACATCACCACCACCACCACCACAACCCTCACCCAGCTGTTCCGCTGTCTCCTTCATTCAGTGACTCCAGCTGCCCTGTTGAGAGGCCTCCTCCAGTGCCTGCACCTTGTGGAGCAAGCAGCAGTTCTGGCACCAGTTACCATGACCAGGCAGGTTTAATTTTTGTGACTTTCTCTTTGAGATTTCCAGTTGTTAGAGATAGGAGATAATAGGATAGGATGCTGCATGGTGGATTGTTCTCTTGTTCTGTAGCAGGCATTATAGAAGGGAACTAAAAGAAAAATTTGAGCTAAAATATATGGACACGAAAATTTGAAATTTTACACAAATGCGTAATCCAACAAGTAATCATTGACAGCTGACATCCCCTCTTTTTGACTGTAAGTGGCTGTTTAAGCAAACCAAACATAAATACCTTGAAATAAACTGTGATAGCAGTTGTGCAGTGCAAGTAATTGAGCTGCCTTAAAGCAAGAAAAAATCAAGTCTAATGTTCTGCTTATGAAAGTTATAAAAGAATTGGTTACTCTTCTAAAAGCGTTTTTTGAGATTTTAAGTGACTAAAATCACAGCTCTAAAATAATACGGTTATAAGTAAGAACAGTACTGTGCAAACTTAATTTACAACATGCAACACTGTCAATCTGGTTTCTCTTTTAAGTGTAATACATTAGGCACAACTAAAACACGAAAGATTGTTTTTTCCTCCCAAATTTTTCAAGGCATGGAGCTCCCATACACTCACTGATTAATCCATCATAGGGGTTTTGGTGGTGTGTTGTTTTTTTTTTCTTCTGGGGGGGTGTGTGTGTGGTATTTCAGTCTGATGTAATGAATTTAGTCTCTCTTACCAGATTTAAAAATATAGGAAAAAGGAATGTTAACCATGTTTAAAGAATATTCCAGAGTTGAGCCTTAAAACTTTAAAATCTGGATCCCAGTTGCTTATGATAGTATTTATTTTTTTTCACACTGTGTTTGAGGGTGACTTTGTTTTCAATGTCTGAAAAAGGGCTTGAAAAAGGATGGTTTGTTTACACAGCAGGCATTGCCGGTAGACTTAAGCAGCAGTGGTATAAGAAGTCATGGAAGTGGTGCTTTTCATGGAACATCTGCTTTTGACCCCTGCTGTCCTGGTTCTTCATCTCGAACTGCAATTTATGGGCATCAGGCTGGTGCTGGCCCAAGCCAGTCCATAACAATAGATGGGTATGGATCGAGTATGGTTGCACAGCCACAGCCCCAGCCTCCTCCTCAGGCATCGCTCTCTTCCTGTCGGCATTATATGCATTCTCCTTGTAAGTCCTGATAAGTACTGGGTACCTGTGGGGGGTGGGGAACCAACTAAATAACAGAAAACAGCTTCCTGGCAACCTATGAAAACTCTCACTAGCTGCTTGCTTCGATCTTGGAGCTAGCCTGGCAAAATGCATATTAAGAAACAAAACAGTTCAGCTTGTGTAGTGGATTTGAACAGGATCAAGATGAAGTTAAAATATTTGCTTTTGAGTGACCTTAATAACATTCAGACTTTAAAAACTGTATTTACTATGAAAATATTTTTGATCTACTTTGTATTTTAGCAATGCCTTTTTATTTCTTTCCCCTTGGTGTGTCTCGTGTCCCATTCCCCCAGTGAGTTTTGCCAAAGGAAGCTCAGTCAGCTCATTTGTCTGACTATGATTTCTTGGGTTTGGATTTTATTGTCTCTACAGACTGTGGCGGGGCAGAGGATTGAATTTTTTAAGGATTAACAACAAACTTGAGTAAAATTTCTTACCATATATACCTTTACCAGCACGCATCACACAGATTTTTTTTTTTTTTTTGCGGGGGGGGGGGGGTGGGGGGGTGTGGTTAACCAACATTGGCAAGTGGAATACTTTTGGCTGCAGGAAGTGTGGGTTCCTTTCACAGTATATTGCTGGAATCACTTTATTTAAAAACTGCATAAACACATATTCACATGTGGCCACAGGTGTAATAACACTGAAGCACTTGTGTGAAGATATTTTTTAAAATGAATTTAACTCAAAACCTGTTGCTGACCAAATTAAAAGCACTTGATGTTTTCATTGCAGATGCTTCTTTGACCAGACCTCTCCATCATCAAGCTTCTGCATGTCCTCACTCTCATGGAAATCCTCCTCCACAGCCACAGCCTCCACCTCAAGTAGATTATGTTATCCCTCATCCAGTGCATCCCTTCCATCCTTCAATCTCCTCTCATGCATCTTCTCATCCTGTGCCACCTCCACCTCCACCACCAACTCATCCTTTAGCCAATGCAGCTGCTCCAATACCACAGCATCTTCCTGCAACACACCAGCCTATATCCCATCACATCCCTGCAACAGCACCTCCAGCACAGAGGCTACATCCTCATGAAGTGATCCAGAGGATGGAGGTCCAGAGAAGAAGAATGATGCAACACCCAACGTATGTCACAAATGTACTCAGAGCAATATCTAAACATATAGTTCGTTTCCCTCAGGTTTGTAAAATGTTGCATGTGAATCTCAAACTGTTAAATGCATGGTTAGGAACTGTTAAGTGTTAAACCATGGTAAGAAGTGTCTTTACACATCCTGTCACAGTCATGTGAGCATTAAGACTTGCACCTGTTCCATTACATTTCTCAGTAGCGTCTCCAGGTAAGGCACAAATGGGGCATGGAGGGGGAGCTTACGTTTCTCTTGCCCGTTACTCATCTTCCAGATAACAGGCAGGAATTCTTCTTCAAACTGGACATCCTAGAAAGTACACCATAAGCTCCTTTCAAATGTGTTCCTTGACACATGTTCCTTTGTTTTGCCTTGTTTGATGCTGTTAAGATTCTTTTTACCTAACTAATGCTTTAAAATAAAGTGAACGAGTTATTCTAAGAGACTCTTTATCAGGTTTAATTCAGATTTAACCTTAGGTACTTACCTAATGCCTTGGTCTTTAGAAGAAAAGGAAAAGACTGAGTAGTACCTGTAAGAGAATGTGACCAATGTTGAGATGTAGCTTTGGTGATAATTGTTTAAGAGATGCTACTGTTGTTGCTAAGCTAGATTCATGACACTAGTATTAACAGAAATCATGTCAACACTGGCTTCGTATTCAATCATGAAGTAGCTGATTTTCATTCTGGAGATAAAGCTTTTAAATATCCAAGAGAAATTTAAGAATGAGCTCTCTAGCTGTTGTTCCTAACTTTGTTACGCAGATTCTGCTGGTAACTAACTTAAAACTGATTTAGAAGTTAATAATTGAACAAGTTTGCTTTAACTGCAACTTTTGAGGCAGTTTCCATGTCATTCATAAAAATACCTATAGACAGTAACTGCTCACAAAGTGGCACGGACAGACTTTCCCTCCCCTGCCCCCCAGGAAAGTCAGATATAGCCCTGCTTCCTCAGTCATCAAAACTTTGATCAGTCTGAACCTGTACGTGTTCTTTTGTAACCTTTGCTATGCAAATGGCGTAACCTCTAAACACCCTAACCTAAATGCACCAGCACACTGCTTGTGTGTGTCTGTGATTATGCAGTCATACCCAAAAATTAATTTTGGAACATTCAAGCCAGTGAATGTGAGACAGCAAGATAGCGTTTTAAGGAAAAGTAGTAGTGGTAGCTATCTCACCAGTTCTGGAAACTTTTTGGTAGTTTTGGGATCGGAAATGTGAATATTGGCATTTCTTAGCCTAGTGGATTTTCTTTGTATGTATAGAAACTGTAGTCAGATGTCGATGATAGGTTCTTCCTTGACATTCTCTGTGAAGTCACCAGTCTCAGGTCAGACTGTCAGTTTGCTCAGCGAGGTTTCTGCTCTATAGTTTTGTTTTGTCACCTTATGAAATTGTTCTGCCTGCCCTTGGGCTATCTCTTTCCCTCTAATCCTCATACAAATTACGTGCAAAATCAGTTTTGTGAGTGTCTTGACCCAACCTAATATAAATCTGACCACCCAAAACTTGTGTACATTCACTCTGCTATTTAATGCACAGACTGAGACTGCCAGCAGACTTGCAGCTCCTTCTGGTTCCGTGTCCCAGCATCTCAAAGTGCGCTTAAGGTGGTGTTTCTAGAAAGAGGACATGGGATAGTCTAGTGCTTGTACCTTCTGTCTAACAATGTAGGAATTTTTCAGGATTGGAAGTAGAGAATGGCTAGAGTCCTCGCTGTCATGTCTCAGGTATGGGTACGACAGCTGGAACTTCTTTAGGGGCTTGGAATCAGCCACAAAATGTGATGTGTGAGGGTGTGCTGCATTTATGCAACATAAGGGTTTTCTGTTTCTTTTAAATCTGATCACCCACTTCATACTAAGATTGTGGTATAGACAGCCTAGGAGTTTTACATTCATAGAAATAGTTTCCAATGTGTTTCTTTTAAATTAAGACTCATTTGAGGAAAAATGGGCCTACATGACATTCAGTTTTCATGGAATTATGGAAGTCATTTTGCTGTGGTGGTTTTTTTCATTAAAGTATGCCCTTCTAGGTTTTTCCCGGTAGCTATTTGATAAACTGAAGGGAGGTGAAACTAGGTTCTGCTGATAGGTCTGTACATTGTAGAAAACCAGTACTTCTATCATAATTTATACAAGCCTGACAGAGAATAGCGTCCTCTTAAGTAACTTTGTCTGGTCTGCTTTATCAGGTGGTTTAAAGTGGTACTGAATCTGAGGAGTGTGCTACTTTTGGCAAAATCCAAGTTTCTAGGTTGAATAGAAAAAAACTTTTATGCATTGAAAGCAATGAAAACGAAAATATCAGTCGATTTCTTCCTGTAACTGGGAAGTGGTAAAGGAACAGAAGTCAGTCAGCAGGTTTCTTTGAAGATTTTTTTGAAAGCCATAGTTGTTCTGTACCAGCTGGCATGGAAGAAAAACAGTGTGCTTTTACTACTTGAGCTGTGACGCAGACATGTTCCAAGGAGAATGTCCTCTGATTAGTGTATCAAGGTTCCCCTGATTACTTTTGCTGGTAATAGTTTGACTAGAAATAAACCATGGCATATCTGTGAATGACTCTGAATCTCAACGTGACTGTCAGGTGGCCTTAATTGCCTACCTGCATTTTGAGGTTTGGATTAAACACTTTGTCAGTCCTTCTGTAGTCATGTCTGCTAAGTGAAGGGCAGATCACAGTAGCTGAAGCTGGCTTTGTCTTTGCATATCAAATCTGTATTATAATTATTTTCTAATTTGTATCTAAAGTTGAAATTAAAATACTGTATGGGGAGTTTTGTTGGTTTTTTTTAGTTTAAACACATTCCAGTAATTCAATCTGTAACATTTTGATGATGGATGTTGCTTTCTTGATACTAACAAGTATGTGAAATTAACTGTTTCTGTTTCATGTCATTTAGACGTGCTCATGAGAGGCCTCCTCCGCACCCTCACAGAATGCATCCCAATTATGGTCATGGGCATCACATTCATGTGCCTCAGACAATGTCTTCCCATCCTCGACAAGCCCCAGAGAGATCTGCCTGGTTAGTGATCAGATACTATTTTAGTTCTTTGGTACTCAGGACAAAAGACCATAATGTACTGATCACAGTGCTGATAATATTGTCTGTGACTTTAGGAAAAGCTGCATGCACCTGGACTTGAAAATTTGTAGACATTGATATAGCTTTGACTGCTTTGAGTACTCTTTATGTTAAATGTATTTCTAAGCTTTTTTTATCCATTGCTTGTAAAATGGAATTGAGTTTTACTGACTGTAGGTAGCTATTTCAAGAACTGATTTTAAAATAGGCAAGTAAAACATTGCTGAAAACTGTTGTTATATTTATGCTTTTTGTACAGTAGAGGTTTGGATTTGAGTTACCAATTTATTGTCTCCCTTTTGTCTGAACTTATTTAACATTGTGTCAGGCCCACTCAAGAAGCTTACATTTAAGTTTCATAATATATTTATTATTTTAAAAAATAAAAAGACACTTCTGACTGTTAGGGAAGAGGTGCATGCATGACAGCTGCTGTTCCCACACTGTGAGCTATAGAAAAGACTCCACACTGATCATATTCCTGGGCACAATAAATGTGGAGCTGTCTCTTATGATTTATCACACTAAATCTTCACAGCTGATTTAAAAACAACTAAGTTATGATAGGACTGAGAGAATTCTTTAGCAAAGTTTAGATAAGTTTAGTTTAGTGGTTTGTTTTTTTTTAATGTAAAACTGTTACAGTAGCTGTGCTGGTGTTGTGTGCTTTCCAAAGCAGTGGAATTGTATCTGGGAGTCAGGATGTACCTTTACTGTAATGCCACTTTCATTCATGTGACAGGGAGCTGGGAATTGAAGCTGGTGTGACTGCAGCTACTTACCCTCCAGGGCCCTTGCATCCTCACTTGGCCCACTACCATGCACCTCCTCGACTTCATCACTTGCAAATAGGAGCTCTTCCTCTAATGGTAAGGAGATAGCTCACAAAAAATGATGGTCATTGGTCATTGTAATTATTTTATTTGCCAGGGAAGTTATTTTGAGGTTTACTGCATTTGATTGGATACATGTACGTTGCTGTAAACATCAGTGGCTCAACTGAAGAGGAAAATAAAATACTGCAGTGTTACTGTGTGTTGCTCCCAGAGAGGGAACTAGAACAGGCTCGTTGTTTAATAAGAGAAAACAGTATAGGCCACTAACATTTCTAACTTCAGCTTTTGTAAAATGAAACATATTTGAATTAAATTGTCACTTGCATTACAATGCATTGACCCTCTGCATCTGATTTTTAAAGTTCAGGTGGTTCTTAAATAAGTTTTGGATTGTTAAAGGTACCAACTTTCCACCCAGTGCATGAGGATTAGCACTGGTGCTTTATTTTTAAGGTGTGTATATAGCACAGCTAGAACTCCATCTAGAGATTCGGTTATTTTCAAATAATATTTGATGTTCATTGAACTAATTCGGTGTGATAAAATACATAATTTTGTAGCATTAAGTGTTACAAGCAACAGGAAGTGTGAGGGTGAACTAGTCCCTTGTTACACTTAACTTTTTTCAGTCTACAGTAGAAAACCAAGGAAAATCAGTGTAACTCTTGACTTCTACAGAGTATTATTTTTGAAAGAATGTCTGTAGGTTTGTTTAGAATACTCCTTAATTTTGTTTAATGAAAATTCACAAAGACACAAATTTAGTTTAACAGAGTATGTTTAGTGTTTCTATGTGATATTCTGTGTGGCTAACCCATGTTATTTAACCCTCTTAAAGCAAGATAATCTAATAAAAATTGTGGGATCATCCATAAAATTTTAATTAAATATCAACCTGCAAGTCTTGTCCATCCAGAATTCCTCTGTTAGTAGCCAGAACTGACATCTAGGGATTGAACTGTAAATTTACAACCAATACTGTAATAGCTGTCTCTGCATAGTCTGGTTTTGCATTCTTTGTTCCTTGCTATTTGCTAACAAACATGATGATAATCCTTAAGAACCTTCCTGATATATCAGGGTTGGTATTTTGTTGATGCACAACTTGCATACTTATCACAGACTTTCTAGAGCAGTCTGTAGAATTTGGTATTTTTGTGTAGCCCACAAGATTCTTACTGCATAACCTTATCTCCTGTGCATCATCTATTCAGATTAAGATTTTCTGCATTCTTCTCCAGTTAGGTGTCAGGGTTTTTTGTTTTTTTTTCAAGTGGATGAAAAATGGCTTGCGCCTCTCACATTTAGTTTGTGTTGGACTGTAACAGACAACATCCATTCTTTTAAATTCTCAAAGAGAAAGGGCCCTCTCAATAGTTCAGGGAACTGTGGTTGCATTAGGAGGCAGGGAGTTAAACATGCCTATTTTTATCTCTTTTTCTGTCAGGGCTAATAAGTTGGTTATGGGATTTATTTCCACTATTGCTGTGAGGTTTCTTAGAGTTCAGCTCATCCTTGTATTCCAGCATGATTAGAAACTTTTGACTGTTTAGCTTTCATAGGGGTATTCCTACAACTGAAACGTTACACAAGCAAGTAGTCAGGACCCTGCTGTTTATCTTCTTTTTCGCAGTAGAATGGAAGAAAGATGTAACAGAGAATCTCCAGAAGTATTTCCTGAATGTGATAAACTTGTCCTTCTGCTCAGTGACTGCTGTTACTAATTGATAAAAGTGTCAGATGAAATAGGGTTCTTCAACTGCACAGAAACGTGCATGTGTAGGGGTATCTACTCCGCATAACAGTAATTCATGGATCTCTGGATGAAATTGAATTGAAGTTGTTTGTATGTTGAGGTTTTGTATACACTGTACGGACAGCGTGATTTATAGTGTGTAGACTGATGTAAGCAGTACTTCCTCAAATGTTGGGATGTGTTTAGTACCTTGTTATGATCAGATCAAGTGTTACTTGAAGTTGTGTTCTGAGTCTGCCTAAGTTGAAGCGTTTTCAGGTTATACACACTAGAAGAACATAAAGGCAGGTTAGAGCACTGCTAACAGTTATCTATACAATAAGTTCAAAGCATTACAAACGTATTTTGATGATTCTTCCCCTTCTGTGGCAGTAAGGAAAGCCAAAGTTTTCTTCATTTGCATGTATGTGAGTACAGCAGATCTTTCAGCAAAATTGACTTGGAATACAGAGTAAATATTCAGTCAAGTTTTTAATCTAACTAAACTGGATATTTTTTTAAAAGTGCCATTTTAGTTTGTACTGAAGAGCAACAAATTAATTGCAGCTGTCACCTGGGTTTTTTCATTGTAACTTTAGGAACAGGGGCCAGGGAGGAGAGGCTGAACCATGATTAGAGTCCCTCTGCTAAGTGGTTAATTTTAAGAGGAGTGCTTTCTTTCAGTAAGTACAGAGGGTACTAATTAGCAATTGATAAGCCTCATTACTTGTATTCTTGATGCAGGTGTCATCAAATGTTGATGATCTCCATTCTGGGGGGGGGGCTGGGAGGGGCGGGGGGAGGTCTTTTAAAGTAAGTCGTGCAGTAGCTGAACTACAAAATTAATTTGTGTGGAGTCCACTTTCTGAAATAGCATGCTAGCTAATAGGCAGTTTGTGTTTTTTCTGTCTGTTCTGTCTGGAGTCTTAAAACCCCTTCAAACTACTGCCAGACCATAAAGGGCATAATGGATTATTTGGGTTTTCATGTCACTAGTACTCTGTGTCAATTTCAGATTTTAATTAGATGCAGATAAACTAATCATCTTGTCAGTGCTGGAATATGTAGACTGCTGTTCTAATCCTCGGGGAGACAAAGTGATAGAGATATGTTGGGGAGATAATTAGTGTTCAGCAGGTTTGACAGTCCACATAAAGGGTGGGGGAAACAAAATCTCCTTTTTTGTTAGCTCAGTTGAAAAAACTTTTAACCTGTTTAAATGATGCTCCAGGAGGAATCCTAGATGAAGAGCAGTTAAAAAGAGCTTGCTTCATATCTAGACAAGGATCAGGCTGCTCCCCTCTTCAATTTAACACAATTACCTTAAGTGTAACCCTGGCTTAGAGTAGTTTGTGTTCCCATCATTATTGCTTTAATGCCATGTACGTACTGAGGAAACATCTTCTGTCAAAGTGGTTTTTTTTAGTGTAATTTGCTATAAAGTTTCAAAAGTCTGCAGGCATTCATTGAGAAATTTAATTTAGTTCTGCTTTAAAACAGGACTTTGCTCTGAATATGAGTTAGTTACTAAGACGCTTTAAAGAAAATCGGCGCTTTATATTTTAAATCTGCTCTGCTAAAGAAAGGGTTATTTTTATGAATTGGGTTTGTTCCTCTTTGTCGTTCAATGGAGTGTAGGGTGAAAGGTTAAAACTAGGTGGTCTTGTTTCTCCCCCATCCATCTTCTCCTTTTCATAGTCAAAGAAGAAAAATGATCTCTTCAGCAGTAAACAGAGAATTTTGAATGGAATATAGACCTGAAGTAAGCAGTATACCCTTTGTGCCTTTTAACTCAGTATACTTTTGTTTTGTGAATAACTAGCTACAGCTGGTCTGGAATTTTGACTATTTAAAATTTAAGCAACAAATGTGTCTTAGTTTTCTGTTTTATAAAAGGTATCTGTGGTGGTTTGACCCTGGCTGAATGTCAGGTGCCACCGAAACTACTCTATCACTCCCCTCCTCAACCAGATGGGAGAGAAAATAGAAAGGCTTGCAGGTTGAGGTAAGGACAGGGAGATCACTTGGTAATTGCTGTCACAGGCAAAACAGACTCAACTTGGGGAAATGAGTTTTCTTACCATACAAATGAGGAAAACCCCTTTCTCCCTACTCTTCCCTTCTGCCCAGGCTTAATTCCTGATTTCTCTTTCTCCTCCACCCATGCAGCGCAGGGGAACAGGGAATGAGGGTTACGGTCAGTTCGTCACGTTGATTCTGTCGCTCCTTCCTCCTCACACTCTGCCCCCGCTCCAGCGCGGGGTCCGTCCCACGGGAGACAGCCCTCCATGAACTTCTCCAGCGTGAGCCCTTCCATGGGCTGCAGCTCTGCACACGCTGCTCCAGCCGGGTCCCTCCCAGGCGGTGCCGTCCTGCAGGCACAGACTGCTCCAGCGTGGGGTCCCCGGGGGGCCACCAGCCCGGCCAGCAAACCCGCCCCAGCCCGGGCTCCCCTCCCCACGGGGCCACAGGTCCTGCCAGGAGCTGCTCCAGCGCAGGCTGCCCCACAGGGTGCCAGCCCCCTTGGGGCACCCCTGCTCTGGCGTGGAGCGCTCCCCGGGCTGGGGGGGATCTGCTCCCCCGTTACCCCCCGGGCTGGGGGCACAGCCTGCCTCACCATGGCCTTCACCGCGGGCTGCCGGGGCATCCCCGCTCTGTGCCTGGAGCACCGCCTGCCCCTGCTGCGCTGACCTTGGTCTCTGCAGAGTTGTTGCTCTCCCAAAGTCTCGCTCCCTTCTCTTGCTGGTGCAGATTTATTTTTTTTCCCCCCTTCTTAATATGCTGCCCCAGAGGCGCTGCCAACGCTGCTGATTAGCTCGGCCTTGGCCAGCGGTGGGTCCGACTGGGAGCCAGCTGGTGTTGGCTCCACTGGGCATGGGGGAGGCTTCTGGCAGCTTCTCACAGGAGCCACCTCTGCAGCCCCCCACTACCAAAACCTTCCCATGCAAACCCACTACCAATATCTTAAAATAATGGAAGCTATTTATGTGCCTCTCAAATTGTTTCAGCTACCTGTTAATCTAGGAAGTTCCTGGGATATGCTGTTCCAGTCTCTTGACTCCAGCTTCTTCTGCCTATTTTTGAATAGTGTCTTGTTCATCGTGAATTGGCTGGGGGGGCAGGGCAGAATTTTCTGGACTTTACAGCTTGCTAGCTATGGTGTAATAAATATCAATAGGGTTGATGCAACCCTTGAGAAGACTTCTTAATTTATTTGTGAACCTGGACTGCAGCTTGTCAGTCAGGGGGAGATCTCTGGATCATGATTTAAAAAAAAAAAAAAAAAAAAGTTACTTATGGGAACTTCACCTCTCTCAGGTGTTACGCATGAGGCTTTCATATGCTGTCCACCCCTTTTTATTTCAGAGCCTTCCTGTTTTGTTCCTTTAACTGTTGACTGACTCATCAAGTGGTTGAGGCCATCTCTGCACTAGGTTGTAAAAATTGGGAGGGATTTGGAGGTATAGGCCATTAGGCCCCAGTATGTTATGGTAGGTGTGTGCTGGGCAGAGTAACATCACTCGGAGTGTAGTCATACAAGTATCACAGCTCTAAGAGCTGCAATTGTTCCATAGAAAAAAAGCCAACAAACTTGCTGTAAAGTATCTGAACACTTACCTTAAGGCTGTAACTTAAGGTAGCTGTTATAGTTCAAGGTGAAGTTTAGGTTTGAAATAGCCTTGATTAGCTGCATTAAATTTAACTGCATTTTTCAAATAAGGAAAGGCACTCTTGTAATGCAGCTGCTACTTTTTTTCCTAATATAAACATCAATTACTGTTCTTCAGGTTTTGGTAGAATATAGGCTGTTGCAGAGCTCTCATTTTATGTTCCACTCAGACACAGATATGGTTGGGTTTTAGCTGTGCAGCACATGTTCCTTCGCACAGTGTTTATGAAAACTGCAACTTTTCCTTGTTTGATTTTGGCTTAAGATATTAATTGATCAGCTTTATTTCCTTTTGGGTATTCATGTGAACCTAAGCAGTTAACTGGATAAGCTTAGTGTTGGGATTTATTTACTATGTATGAAGATCTTATATAAGTATGAAGATACTTAGATGTGAACCATTGAATAAAAGCTTGGGATGGACGAGATTAGTAGTACCATGCAAAGGAAGAATTGCTTCATGGACTGTGGCAACTGAAAGGCAAAAAGATCCTGGAAAGATGGAAGGTGTTTAAAGGAAGGTAGCAAGGAAGAAACTATTTCCTGCAGGTTAGCTGTTTCAAGCTCTTTCAGCATGTTTGTGTTCAGATGTAGCCTTGAATTTTTTAGTTGCTGCAAATTTTTGTGGTAGTGGGAGGTGTCAGTAGAAGAAAGTGTAAAACTAAAACAGATGATACTTGTTCTACAAGTAGCAAACAGTTCTTAGCAAACTTGTACTGGAATGTGCAGGTCCAGAGTAGGTTGCTTTGACTGTATCCAAAAGAATATATACGAGCACTTAGTGCAGACTGGCATTACCTTAAGCTCTTCCCTTTCTTCCTTAGCTTTGTGCCTTTCCTTTTTTCTTATGTTCAATATGAAAACTTCCTGAAATCACACCTACGTTTGTGTGTGGAGATGTTTCAGGAGAGCTGAAATCTCTTTGCATTTGAAGCTCGATGGTAACTGTCAGAGGGATTTTAATTAGATTGTTCTTAGTTGGGCATTACTGATAGTTGTTTCTTGCCCATGTTTTCTGCTTGTAGTCAAAAATGTAGTTAGTTAAAAATCTTGCTATGTTAGTGACTGCTTGTTCTGCAGGCATAGAAGTGCTATTTTTTTTCTTCACGACATGTTTTTTCAAAAGACGGTGTTTTACTTGGCCAGAAATGTAAGCTGCACTCTCACCATATTTTATAAAAAAGCCTGTACATAATTCATGTTCAGATAATTTTGCAGAGCTTTTATGCCATTCCCCATCAGGATAATATAAAGGCCCATTTATTAGCATGAAAATGTATTGTCCCACCCAGTGTTTTTGTTGTTTGAGTAGTTTGTTGTGGTATATACTCTTGAGAAATTCTTGGTTGGTTTTGCAGTGTTAAATTTAGTAGATTTCTTAAATAGTCTCCAGTAGCAGAATTTGTTCCAAATAGGAGACCTGTCTGCATGTCACTGCAGCTGGTAAGCTCTGATCTCTGAGGCAATTGGAACTGTAATTCTTGCATTACAGCAGTACACCTGTGACTTTCCAGCACCTGTAATGATGCAGTATCTCTGTTATCAGAGGCATTGTTTTCCAACAAACTGTTTCCAAATCCTGGTGAATCAAAAAAACAAGCCATGAAAGTCACTCCTGAAACTTGGGTTAGGTTTTGTGAGGACTTTCCTTTCCTCTGAGCAGAGGCAATCAATTGACAATGTCATAACAGGCAGTGGAAACTTCCAAGTGATGCCAGACAGCTCTCTACCTAGTTAGAAACCTGTGACAAGAGCTATGTGCGTAGTTGGATGAGCAACCTAGTTTTTTAAATGGGTTTTCTGTAACTGGAAGACAAAGTAGAATTACTTCAGTGGAGAATGGATCATAAATCACTGATTATCTGAGACAGATTTCTTACAATGTATTTTTTACAAATTACCATGTTTTTAGTGTGCTCTCCCAAATTCCTCTGTTACAGCTGCAGTTTACAGACCTGTGACACCAATAGATTGTTATTTACAGGAAGTGTTCAGGTGTGCAGATGAATATACATATCTTGTGATATAAAATTCTATATTTGCAGTTGTATTGAATCCACGTATTAGTATATAATCTTTGTAGATACACTCTGCATATTGCATAAAAACTTAGATCTTTAAATTGATACAGTGCTGCACTTTGCAGCAGTCATCCTGTCTTGTTTCCCAGCTCTAATTAGCACCAGACCAACAGATACTTAGGCTGCTTGTGAGAGAGGCACTCCCTGTATTAGTATTCTGGAAGTAGTCTGAAAGTAAATTTTCAGTTTCTATTACTCTGGTTTGTAAGAATCTAATACTAACAGTGTCACTGTATTTGTAGCTTATATTGGCACTACACGGTCATCATTTAGCAAGCACCTTGTGAACTGCTTTAAAATATTCTGGTTTTCTTTTCTGGAAAAAAAATAGTATTTAGGGCAGAGAAATCTTTTCTGTCCCTGTCAGCTTTAAATTACTGGACTGGATTTGAAAAATGTAGAAAGGTAGCTTATTGGCCTGTTAACGTTATGTAAGGAGCTTCGGCTCTGCCTGTGCTTTCTCACAAAGCATTAATTCAGTTTTACACTTTTACATATGGTAAGTTTAGAAGTGTTTGCTGGAAATAAGAAAAGCCACACATGAATACCTGACTTCATGAATAATGTCTGGGGCGTCTGACTTGTTGACAGCCTCATGAGATGAATTTTGAGCTGTCATGCAGCAGCAGAGATGTTACCAGCTGATAGCAGAGGAAGGAAGATAGTACTTAAGCACTTCATGTTATTTCCAAATGAACTGCTGCTTACAGTCCTCGTATCAGTTACGCTCTACATGATTAAACACGCTGAATCTGCTGGTCGTTTGGGTTTTTTTTACCCGTTTTAAAAATTGCTGCTAATACCATTATTCGTTCACCATGTGGGGGTAAAAATGGACTGCAGAAGCCCTGCTGTGGTGGTGGTCTGCTTTCCTGTATGAACAGCACTGGTTCTTGATGTGGCTGTAGGTGTGTCACTGGACACTGGTTATTTTTTTCACTGCTTGTATCTCTTTAATATGCAAGGAAGTCAGCGGATGCTTGAATTAGAGTGTATGTAGAGTTGCCTGTGACATTAGATCTGAGTTTTGAGTGTTACTGGTTTTTTTTATCTGCCTGTAAATTTGAAGTGTGTCTGAAGATGTTGAGTTGTTTTGAGTAAGATAAGGATATTGTCTGTTTTTTTCCAGACTGAGTATTTTAGCCTTGTTTCTTCTGCGGTACCAAAAATTTGTATTTGAGAACCTGTAGCAAGTCCTTCTTGTAACTTCATGCATAGCTTTTAGGTGTTTTGTTTACAAATATAGGTAGATATTTATGGCAGTTTATGTAGAGTTGGTTGAGATTTTGAGACCTGGGAGGTGAGACCAAGCAATATGTAATGCAGATGTGGAGAGACTGTAATAGAGGATCTAGTCTCGCTTCTGTTTTGCTTCTGGTTATGTTTAGAGAGCTCAGCGTGGTGATACGTTACGATGTCAGTTGGAACTGTATGCTCAAGCTGAGGGGTATAAATAATAAGTGATTCAATAAAAGCAAAAGGATCTTAAATTTTACAAAGTGAACAGTAAAATACTGAAACTGTTCTGAATAGGTTTAACTTAACGTCTGCTGTTTGAATAGGTACCAGACATGGCGGGCTACCCTCACATCCGTTACATTTCATCGGGATTGGATGGAACATCATTCAGAGGCCCTTTCAGGGGCAATTTTGAGGTTTGTAATAGAATAAAACTAGATATATGTCAAAATGTGTCATGAGGGAATATGGGGAGGGTGTATGGTAGACCTAGTTCTATATATAGATGTAAAAGTATCATAAAGAAAATACCCTTTATTTATAGAATGACCTCACTGTCGTGGACTGGGATAAAAGTGTATTGAGCAGTCAGTCAATAAAAGGTGCCCTGGACAATGTAGGCTTAGGTGGTTATCCTGCTCTGCCCACTCTCCTGGTAGTAGGTGTAGTAGTCACTAGATATGTCGGTAGAAGGTAGCGGTGTCTCTGAATAACCATGCCAGGATCCTCCCAATGAGGGTGAAACTTGGCAACTTCAACAGTGCTGTCCTGTTTGTTATGTAGTGCAGGAATTGAAACTGAGGGAAGAAAAGAAAAAAATAAAGGAGAAAATAAATGCTATCAGATGCAGAGAGTTAATGACCTAGTCCACTGAAAACATCTTCAGTGACATCTCATGGTTCTAATAAACTCATTGCTGGAGAAAAATAAATCATTGTATTTCAACATAAGCATTTTTTTTTTCTAGGCCTTAATGACTGTTAGAAAGCAAATATTTACGTAGTGCATTTTAATTGTATTTTCCTCATTAGACACGCAAGTACGTGTGAACATACTGATAACCATTCCTAGCTGACAAACAATTTCTGATTTTTTTTTTTTTATTTTTTTTTTAATAGCAGTGTTTCCCTGTAACTTAAGATACCGGGCAGTGTTGTGTGGATTTTCCTACAGAAACCCATCACTTTTCCCACACAACGTACTCCTTTTTGTTTTGCCTGTATTTGAATAATACGGGAATTGAGTTTGTCATTCTGCAAATGGGTTAGAATAAAATTCGTATTTGCTGAAGGTAGTTGAAATAACAGTTCTTACACTATTTATTCCTTGATAATTTTTTAGGAGCTGATTCACTTGGAGGAACGATTAGGCAATGTTAATCGTGGAGCAACACAGGGAACTATAGAAAGATGCACATATCCACATAAATACAAAAAGGTGAGGATTTCCCAAATTGTGGCCTGTCCATATTTCTTTGTAAAATGTAATAATGTTTATATCAAATCTCCAGAAGTGTCAGCTTCAAAGAGTGCATGTTTTCTTATTTTGCAATTTCAAGGGTTGTAGGCAAAGCTTACAATGCCGCTTCTTTCACAAAGAAAATTAAAAATTTGTCCCTAGATAAAGACCTACAGTAATGTGGTAAATAAAAGTGGTTTGATATGATTTAATAACTTGTCTAGCAGTTATGAATAACCTTGTGAGCAGTGAGATAACTATTGGTAATAGCTGAATTGTCAACAGACTTCAGTGATAACCCATCAAATAAAGTAAGATTTCATTTTTGCAAGAAATTGTTCATGATGCTTACTTGCTTGGTATGTATCATTTTAACCTTTGATCACATTAGGAAGCCTGGGACACTAGGAATTTTTGAATCTGTTGCAGAATTTTGACAACTTAAACTCCAACTGAGAGACAACTTATTATACCATAAGATAGAATTCCATCCGTATTTACGTAGAGTTCTTTCACACTTGATAAATAGTGACTTAAGATACCAGGTTTGAAAGGATTTTTTTTTTTTTTTTGCCTCTTCATGAATGAAATATTGTCTGTGTATAAATATCTTCCAAGTAAAAGGACTGGTTGCAACTGTATGAAATTAATATATTCACATAACAGTAGTTAAATTTGAAATGTCCTGTGATTTTGCTCCAAGGGCTAGTTCTCGATTGTTTTGGCTCAAATACATTTGAATAAATCTTACAAAATGTTTTCAAAGAAGTATGTGTTGAATATGTATCAAAACAGATTTTACTCAGTTTGTCAATAATGTCATCTCTACTAATAAGGTAACAACTGATTGGTTCTCACAGAGGAAACTGCACTGCAAACAAGATGGGGAGGAAGGAACAGAAGAAGACACAGAGGAAAAGTGTACCATCTGTTTGTCTATATTGGAGGAAGGTGAAGATGTCAGGTAAATAGTACCACTGAATAGATCAGAATGTACTGTTAATGTCCTGCCTTTGAGGCCATACTTGAACATGGTACACACTCTGCAATACCTAGGTTAACAGTTACAATTAAAGACTTACCTGTCATTGAGCCAATAAATAAAACAAGTTGCAACTGAAAAACACGCATTGTTCAGTCTGTATTGTCTTTGGGTAGAATGCAGGTTATTTTCTTGTGGTCTTGCATAAGTTGACTGCCTGTCTTATAACATGAGCCCAAGCCCTGAATTAATGAGGACTGTCAAATGTAGTTTTTATGGAGTAATGCTACTTCAGCTGTAACAGGTTTAAATCAGTGTGATACAGCAGAAGCTAGCTGATGCTTGACTACTTTTCCTGTATCCATTTCTTCTTGAAACTAGACAAAATGCAGGTCCAGCTGGAAAGGCTAGTGAAACTTCTGGAAAAACATGCACATACAAAAACAATAAGCACCTCAGTAGCAAATCCCACATGACTGTTTTCCCAGAAGGTATCTGATACAGAAGTGCTTTACTAACACTGATGTTTTTCTGTTCTGATGACAGGCGCCTTCCATGTATGCACCTTTTCCACCAGGTATGTGTAGATCAGTGGTTGATTACTAACAAGAAGTGCCCCATTTGCAGAGTGGACATTGAGGCTCAACTGCCTAGTGAAAGTTGACACCGCTTTCCAAAACTCTTGTCCTCCCTCTCGCTCCCTCTCGTCCTTCCTGGTACTGCAGTCAACCAAAGATGGCATGACTTACCTGCGCAGATTTGGAAGCATTGAACCTAGAGTGCTGGCTCTGCTATATGGTACAACTAATGCTAGACCTACAGTTTATGTAGAAGACAGTTGAGTTTCAGTGTATTTATAAAACTTTTTTTTTTTTTAGGTTTTACATTTTTTCTTTTAATTCATTACTGTATTTTTGCATGGTTCCTTGTATTGCATTTGTTTGCACATATTATGGGCTTTGTGACCCCAAACTTGCAGGCAAGATTAGCTGCTTTAGTAAGTAGAATTGTGTGGTCTTTTTTTTTTTTTCTTTTTTTTTTTGTTTGTTTGTTTTACATAGTATCAAGCTTTGAAAGTATGATTTCACTCATTACTAACCTCGGATTCCTTAATTTAATCGATCATATATTTTTAGTTTAAATGTATAAAGATCATCTAGAAAAGGATAATATTATGTATTGAGACATTCCTTAATTAGGAAAAAATGGCTGCTGTATATTTACAATATCAGTTCTGAGTCAAATAACATCCTTAATACTGGGAACAGAATATGAACTATATTCAGTTTGACCGATACGTATAGCATACTCATCACCAGAGTTTTTGTCTGATAGGATTTTTGTGTTCATTTTTAAAATTTCAGCACAATGCAGATATATTTGAATGTCAATATTAAAACATTTAGACTGCTGTTCAGATTGTATTTATCATTTTCTTCCTATGTCTAGAAATTTGAATCCCTAACTTAAATATTTTGCTGCTGTGAAACAGCTCTAGTGAACACTAAATGTTGATTTCAGTTAGCTGGATTTTAGATACTTGCAGATTGAAAGAATTATTAGGGAAATGGAGAAAGAGCTTAGAATCTGTTTGGTCTTCTGCTAACTTAAGTTGAAATATCTGCGCACATTGAAGGGTTTTGGGGGGGTTGGGGTTTTTTTTGTTTGGCTTTTTTTTTTTTTTTTAAATATAAAACCATTCAATAAGGACTTAGAGCTGCAGGGGTTTTGTTTTTTTCTGTTTTTTGGTGGGGTTGGGGTTTTTTTGGCAGGTATACATGCATTCATAGAACTTTTAAGGATTCCAGGCTTGTCTTGGGATTTTTATTAGTTTTAAAGTTAATAAAGTTAGCTAAATCCACTTGTCTCTTGTTTTATTTTTCATTAGTAAATTGAAAGCCTGTAAATTTCTGTAGAAACTAGACACAAATTATGTGGTTACCTAGTTTTTGCCTTGATCATAGATACCCTCTTTATAAATTACCAACAGTCCATCACTGATTGAAATATTTTCTATAGTTAAGATTTGCTGCATAATATAGTATATAGAATTAAGTTATAATGTACTAACATTTCGCCTTTGGAGGAGGTTTTAATCCACATCAGGATTCAAGTTGCTCATCAACATTCTTTCACATATAGAATAGTTTATAGTTTATTTATATGTGCTCAACATTGCAAAATGCAAATGTGCAAAAACATTGAGACAGTATTACTGTCGCTTTGGAAAAGATGTTCCTCGGGGATCATATACAAACATGTCAATAAGCTTGCATTAAGCCACCTGCTTTGTAAGTGGATTGAATAATAAATACCTTCAGTTTCTCTTGTCTTTGTCTTTCATATTCAGATTAAGTGTAAAATGGTTTACAGTAAACCTAGAAGATTAACTGTTATGTTTACACAAAAAAAGTGACCCATTTATAAATATTACCTTATCTAATTTGATGCCTGTTTTTGTCTGGTTAAAGCTGCTTCCTTTTTTTTTTCTTTTTTTTTTTTTTTTCCCCTAATCTGTTAGGAGTAGCATTTGCCAGTGCAGTGTCTATTGCTGGCAGCAAATTTAACACCTCTGGCACTGAGGGTTTAAGTGGAGAGAGGTTTTATTCCAGCATGTGTGATAAATGGACGTTGTCAAGCTTAATTGCATTGCTTAAAACTGAACTGAAAACCACTTTGTGCTTGTACGATGGGGGATATGGGAGAGAAGCAACATGTGATTTGACTGCTTCAAAACCTGACATGGTTTTATGGTAAAGCTTCTTGAACATTTGGCTGTAGGAAACTTAAAAGTGAGTATGAAGTTGAAGCTGCATTGGTAAAAATGAATAAACATAACTGGAAGGACTGAACAGACACTTTGTGTTTGTCAGTGACTGTTGAAAAGGAGGGATGTTAGTTGACCATTGATGCTTGAAGTCTGATGATACTCACTTGCAAAAGTTTCCAAGAAGGTACTTGAGAGTTATGGGACAAAAGAAACCCCGAAACAAAACAAACAAAAAAACAACCAACAAACGGGGCCTCTGAAATAATTGAGACCCTGGGTATGTGGTAGAATCTATTTTGACTTTCTTACAGGACAAAGAAGCACAGGTTTGGGGGAACTATTTATTATTTTTTTTTAATTTTACCTTTTTAGGAAATCTTGTATGCACCTGATTTGGGTGCCTGGTACTAGAGGTATTTTAGTGGTCCATGGATTGACTTGTTTTATAACTGCTACTGATATTGTCTTGCTTTTAAATGTATGCATATCATTGTAATGTGATGTTGAACACTTACGTATTTTCCAGGAATCGCAGTGTTCTGATCTTACGTGCTATTGCAGGGGCTAATAAAGCTGCAGCCTACTTCTGTTCCAGAAAGTTGTGGCTTAACCATAATTTAAGGGAAGGAAAAAGAATAGGCTTTTGATTTGGAGAATTTCCACCACTTACTGTGCTTTATACGCTTAGATGCATTGCCTTAAGTTTTCTGCGGCATCTTTGACTTTGAAGATTCTCAACAGTATGCATCAAATTACTTTTCATATAAAATTCCATTGTCAAGAAATCCTTTTGTATGCAATAAATAAAACGTTAGACTGGTATCATTCAAAATCTGTTTCTTATGGAAGTTGGCTTTTTTTTCCCCCCTTTTGCCTTGTGTTCCCTCTGAAATCTTGGTCTAGTAAAAATTCTTTTGCATACATGCGTTCTTACAGGTGCTGCCCAAGAAAAAAAGCTGCTCTGAAGGATCAGCACTTAGCCACAGTTAAATGCGGTGGTAAACAGAACCATCCGGATACTCGGGAATTCAGTACAGCTGACCTTAGGAAGGTTATAAAAAAATCTGTGCAGATGTGATGCGAGTAAACATGCAATGCTCGTTTTGGGAGGTGGCAGAATAGCTGTAGCTAGGCCTTTCTGTCAGTGGAGGCAGTGGCAGAATAGTCGTAGTTAGACTTTTCTGTCAGTTTAGGCCACCGCAGAGCAGTAGGAATTACAACTTTATGTCAGTTTAGGCAGCTGCTGTGGCGTTGGATTCCCGAACCCCGGCCCAGCGGCTCAACCAAGCTCGGTCCTAGCTGCCCCCCCTCCTCCCTCACGGCCTGCGGGAACCCTAAGGGAGTTGCTGCGGCGTGCGGCTGGCTCCACGCTCTGCTGAGCACCCGGCTGCTCTCCGGCCGCCGTAAGCCCCCCCAGGCTCCCCGGCTCTGCGGCTGCTGCCAGCCGGGGGCCAGGCGGCCAAGGGCACCCGCGGCACCGGGGCCTCGCCCCCCCGCTGCGCACCGGCCCCCCCTGCCGGAAACCGTTCAAACCGTTTCCTGCTTGGGAGGGGCCTGAGAGGGCGAGCCAATCCAGTGCGTGCATCGTACGAAGCTGCCCAATAGGCGAGCGGGAGAGGGGATTTAAAACGCTCCGCGGCAGCGTGAGGCTCCAGTCGCTGGTGCTGCTGGAGGTGGACGAGTCTGAGTGAGAAGGGGGGCGAGTGGCCACGGCTGTCCCTTATACTCTTTGCTATGGCGTTGCCGGTGTCGCGCCGCGCCCCTGTGAGTATCGCTGGTGCGGCGGGAGGGGCCAGCCGCCCCTAGATCCTGCCGCCCTTGCCCCTGAGGCAGCTGAACGTGGGGGCGGGGTGCGCTCCCCTGAGGGCAGGCTGGGGGGGGGGGATGGGGGGGGATGGGGGGGCGCGCCCCTGAGGGGGGGGCGCCCCTGAGAGGAGGGGAGGGGGGGGGAGCGCGCCCCTGAGAGGGGAGGGGGGGGAGCGCGCCCCTGAGAGGGGGGCGCCCCTGAGGGGAGGGGGAGGGGGGTGGAGGGTGGGGCGCGCCCCTGAGGGGAGGCCGCTCCTAGCGCCTTAACGGCTCGGGAGCCCCCCTGTGCCTCTGTGGTGTGGGCATCGGCCGGAGTGGAGTGGGGCCTGCCGTTGAGGCGGGGTTGGGGGGGGGGAGCGGGGAGGGAGGGGTTGGGGGGGGGGGGGGGGGGCTGAAGCCGGGCTGAGCTGTGCGTGAGTCGGGGCGGGGGGGCGCGCTGCCCTCGTGTACCCCGTTCCCCGCCCCCCCCAGGTTTGTCCCACTTCACCTGGCACTGCCCCCAGCTCGCACCTGGCCTTGGCCTCCCGCCCCTCCCCCTCACGGTGCGGGGGCTGCGGGAGGGAGGGGGGGATTCCAGCGCCTCCATGGGAAGGTGCGTGAAGGGGACCCAAGAACCTGTTTTCTACGGTGACAGTTTAACCTAAACTCCCCAAGAAACTCTTTAAACCTGGTGGCTTCTTTGCTATACGTAACAAAGAATGCTTATTTTTGTACGTGTAGTATCAGCTTTCTCACTTACATGGTCGGTACCTAACAAAGGAGTTGCTTTGTTTGTCCTCTGAGCATATGTGAACGGGTAGGAAATAAAACTGGTTGAGTAACGGGTAGGGATAACACGCACAGAGGTACAGCGGTACGGGGATGGTGAGTGCGTAATGGAGTTAGGCTTCTGAAAATTAAGTATGTTGGTTTCTGACTCTAAGCTGTAATTTGAATTTTATTGCTTTAGGTCACTAGAGGGATGGAGAATGCTGTGATTGATCTTAAAAGTAAAGCCAAAACTCGCCTTGCTGGTAAAAGGGCTGCTTTGGAAGAAATAGGAAATAAAGTTGTGACACGAGGAACCCATGCGACTAAGGTAAAGGAACATTTAAAATCTAGCTGTAAGGAAAAGATGCATTACTAGTTCCATGCTAATAGTAAATGTTTTCACTACAGAAAACAGAATGCTGCAAAGCATCCACAAAACCTACAAAAGGCCCCAGTAAGATCGTAAATGCAACTGCACTGCCTAAACCTCCAGCTGCTGCAAATCAAACATTGAAAGAAAATGGTATTCCAAAGGTAGGAAGTAATGATACTGCTCTGATTCTTAATTTGTTTTGCAACTTGGAGCTCTAACTTCAGAATACATTAGATGTATCTCGCTTCCCTGCTGAAAAAGCAACACGTCTGCACTGAGGCTTTGGTTTAATGCATGTTGTACTTAAAGACTAACGTTAAACTGGTACAAATAGCTGTTGAAGTACTGAATGGTTTCTGCTTTAGCTGGCAATTATTACAAAGTCTTCCAGTTCTGTTTGTACAGCATCTTAGTGAAAGCTTGTCAATGCTAGAATGCGAGCTCAGTTTCAACTTCTTCTGTCCTAAGAAATTGTACTAGTAACTGGAAAAATGTGGAAACGAAGGAGCGTTACAGCTTAATAAATGTGTAAGCGCTATGATCTGTTCCTTAGGTTCTGTCTCCTGTCCCTATGGATGTGTCTATGGAAGAGAAGGATTTGTGCCAAGCCTTTTCTGATGTGTTGCTCAACAATGTAGAAGACATTGATGCTGATGACTGGGGGAATCCTCAACTGTGTAGTGACTACGTAAAAGATATCTATCTGTATCTGAGAGAGCTTGAGGTACGATATATGGATTCTGTGCTGCTCTGCACTATAGTGTTTATCTTGTTGTGTTTATCTCACACAGCTCTTTCTCCAACAGCTGCAGCAATCAGTCCACCCACATTACCTTGATGGGAAGACGATCAATGGACGTATGCGCGCAATTTTAGTTGACTGGCTTGTCCAGGTCCACTCAAGATTCCAGCTCTTGCAGGAAACACTGTATATGTGTGTGGCAATTATGGATCGCTTCTTACAAGTAAGATATTTTTCAACTCTTGTTTGGGTTAGGAGGCTTGTTCAGTGACTGTACTTTTAAAGGAGTTTAGGATTTATGCTTTCTTCATACATTTAAGAATCTATAGAACCTGCTGGCTGTGTAAGAGCTCTGTATAATGTAGCATCTTAACTGCGGCTGCAGTTCTCTTTGAGCCTGTCATTGTAGGGACATTTCTGACTCAAAGGGGAAAATCTCATTTATGTTATAAGAATGAGCACTGTTGTACTGGTATTTTACACTGACAAATTAGAATCTGTTCAGAGTTTGACACCGAGGCCTACTTCTTAAAACTCCTGTATTTCAGAGTCATGCAGTATCTCGCAAGAGGCTTCAGCTGGTGGGTGTAACAGCACTGCTTCTAGCTTCAAAATACGAGGAGATGTACTCTCCTGACATAGCAGACTTTGTTTACATTACTGATAATGCCTACACCAGTGATGAAGTTAGAGAAATGGAGATTACAATTCTTAAAGAGTTAAACTTTGATTTGGGACGACCTCTTCCAATTCACTTCTTAAGAAGAGCATCAAAAGCTGGGAAGGTGGGTACTTGTCCTCATTGGCTAGAACTTACCTGTGTAAAGTCTGTTAGGATTGCTTCTGGCATTTTATCATGTGATCTTACTTGCTTTCTGCTTACACGCTGGATGTAGGAAAAATTCAGCTGTGAAACTCCACCATGTGGATTAACATGATAACGTCACTCTGTCAGCCAGTAGCAGTTCACATTTCTGTTCACTGAGGTCTGTGTTCAATCTTAGTGGCAGTAATTTTACTGTGTTAGGGTAAATTAAACATGCCTAGAGCAGAACCCTTGCTTTTAGAGTAATCTTTTGTCTGCTGATCAGGTGTTTACTTTAGTAAAAAGTGAGCAGTGTTGCAGTTCATAATTTTTGGATGCAAATATTTTATTATTTAGGAATCAAAAGATGAACTTCCTCTTTGACCTGACCCCTTTTTCCCTCCTCAGTAGTTACGCTCAAGTGAACTGCCCACACTTGAAGTGGGCTTCAGGTACCTCAACAGACCACTAGGGTAGCTCTTGAAGTTAGCGGACTGCTTTAGTAGGCATTTCCTTAACTAATTTTACACTACTACTTCTCCCATGCCACCATTGCCTGCCCCCACCCCTCACCAAAGCGTATTACAGAGGGAGCAGGCACTTGTACCCCCGGTTGGGCACAGCAGTGCCTGGCACTGCAGTTTTCTGTTAAAATCCTCATTTTGTGTCTAAATTGCAAATGGCTGCTAGACTAGACTGGTTTGGCCTCTGGTCTTGACTTGGAGGCAAGTGCCTGTTAGAGACTATGGTCCCTAAATAAAGATTTTGTTGACTGTTGTTGTTTTGTCAGTTAATGAATGCAATAAACAATCCCAAATTATTACGATACGGTGAAGTAAGACTTCGTGAATTAACGAGCTTTCAATCTGATAGGCTGATGCGAAGCAACATACACTAGCAAAATACCTGATGGAGCTGACACTGATAGACTACGACATGGTTCATCATCGTCCTTCAGAGATTGCAGCTGCTGCGTTATGCTTGTCCCAAAAGATTCTGGGACATGAAAAATGGGTAAGTATTTTAATCTGATTCATTTTTAAGAGTTTTTTCCTTTAGTCAGTTGATTGAACCATTAAAACCACAGCTTCAGAAAATTGCATTTAGGTCAGTAATAATGTTGGCGATCAATGACAGTTGGACAGCCTGATGCATAGTTGCAGACAGAAAATGGAATATACCACTAAAAATGTTCTTTTTCTGTGTGAACACTGTCGTAAGAAAGGATTTTTCTCCTGAATGTATCAAGTTATGGAAGGTCACATTGTAAGTAAAGAAGGTAGATTTTCCTAATCTCACAGTAAGTGTAGAACAATGAAATCGTGGACCACAAGTAGTGAATTGTAATTCAACTAGGGGTTACTCGTGCAAGGGTTGCTTCTTTTATCTTCTGTGCAGCACAGAAACCTGCTTCTTGGCATTGATGTGTCCAGACATCTACTATGTGCCAGATGTTACTCTGGATCTGTCGCCTGAACTGACAGTACTGCAGTGCCCAGCACTCAAGGCTAAGCCATGAAGCTTAGGGCATTTGCTGTCTGAAGTGATCATGCCTTGAGCAGCAGTCCCCCACCTCCTAAATCTCACGTCTCTTCCCGTTGGGCTGCAGGGTACGAAGCACCAGTACTACACTGGGTATACAGAAGACAGCCTTGTGATGACGATGAAACATATGGCCAAGAACGTGGTCAAAGTAAATGAGACATTAACCAAATACATTGTAAGTATAACTGCTTAAATCTTTAATGTTGTAGAAATGCCTGTGCTGCATTTTGTGGCTCTGTAGGTAAATGTTCTGTATATTATCTTAAGTATATGCTATTCTTAAAGCCTGCGAGAGCAAGTTGCATTAGTAGCAACTCAAAAAGTGTTTGACAAACTGCTCTTGCTACGTTGCGACCCAGTTCACTTCTTTGTTTGTTTGCTTGTTTTCCAAGCAGTTGGGCTAATTTCACCCAAAATTATCTGCCTGAACATTAATACTCTATGTGTAAATCTTTTGTTAACACTCTTCCTCTGTCTGCAGGCTATAAAGAACAAGTATGCGAGTAGAGAACTACTGATGATCAGCACAATTCCTCAGCTGAGTGGCGCGATTATCAAGGACCTGGCTTTATCACTCTCAGGATAACCCTAGGCAGCCACATCCTGGTGGTATATGCACTTTGTCCTTATTCGCCTGTTGAGGCAAAACTACTGTTCTTTTTAGGATTCCAGCATTACCACAGACATTTCAGACTCGGAAGGTGAAATTTTAAATGTGCTTTGTAACACGACTCGATCTAGAAATAAAGCTCCTCTCTTTTAAAAAAAAACCCAAGCAACAAAAACCAGCTACTTTGCCAATTAATGTTTACAGCATTGTCTAGACGTGTGTGCAGTCTCGTGTCTTGAGCAGGACATTTGACTAAATATGATACAACTTGCTGTTAGATGTGGGTGATTATTCTCAGTAGTTGTTTCCAATGAGAATTTCCAGGGTGTATAGTGAGTTATATTTGGGAACTTGTTGGTTTGGCTCTTCAGGTAAGACAGAGCAAGCAGACAGTTCCATGTTTTCATAATGTACCTTAAAAGATACTAAAAAACATACTTTATTTCAGTGCCTTGTCCTGAAGAAGTATACAGGATTATATTTTTTCCTGTGGTTTGTTGCCTTCAAGTTTGGGGAAGGTAGTAGGCTGGCTCTAAGACATACTAGCCACCTAAATCTTTGTGTTTAGGTGAACGTAAGACAATGTGTTCTCTGTGTACCTAAACAAAGGGAGCTAAGGCAGGAAGATCTTGAGTCTCCCGTGATGCTAACCAGTGTGCAGGGGCTGTACATGGAACTATAGGAAAGAGACTTTTTGAACCAGCTCAGCTCTTGGAACCTGCTGCATCTCGTGGACACCCACCCACCCCACCCCTAGCTTTTAATTGCCTGTGCAGTCACCATCCCCCAATAAACCTCTATACCTGGGACAATATAGTCAACCCCCACCATAAATAGATTTTTCCTTATCATTTAACATTTTGCTTTCCTTTGTAGCTAATAAACATCGTTATGGGTACGCTCAAGGAATACAAGCATAAAAGTAATGCAACTTTTCTACTTCAATACCTCATTTAAGCCTATTTTTTAACGGGGTCTTGTATAAGTATTGTTATGTTTACAGACCCCCAGGTATTCTCAGAGTTCTACTGAACTCATCACCGGTCACTTCCCCAGTGCTTGCGTGAGGGTGCTGGTTGATGCAAAAGGCAAGGTCCAGAAACGGCCTGGACCCCGTGCTCCCCCTTGTCTGAAGGATGTTGACGCTACTAGTTATCTCCTGTTCCATAGGGGACTTTTCTCTCCCATAGGATGAGTAAGCCCAGCACTTGCTGCAAATGGCCTTGTGAAAAATGTGATTGATCCCTTGTGTGTATGTGATTTCCCCCTGGACTGAGGACCTAGTTTTTAGCTTCTAGAGTTCAGCCATGGAATTCAAGCATGCCTAACTTAGGCTCGGGCGCAGTGGTTTCGGAGGGAGGGGATCCAAGACTTCTAGCTGTATCTGAAAGCTTACTCCACTTAATGTATGCAGGTTTTCTTAACTGCTCCTAATGAGGAAACGTGTAATGCACAGCACTTTAGCTGTGGTGAAAATGGTTTGGTTTGGAGCAAAGGAAGGGGATTCTTCTCTTCAAGCAGGCGGTGCAGTGAAAGCCAGCAGGCGCTGCGGATGGATCTGTGTGCGTACGTAACTGCAAACAAACTGCACGGAGAACAGACCTGTTCGGCTGACTGCTGCTTGTGGTTTATTTTATGGAGGTTCAGAAGGCAAAGCATGAATGCTGATAACTGTATGGCAAGGAGCAGCCACTCTGGTGTGGGAGGCAATCGGAACTGAGCAATAACGCTTGCTTTTGCCATTTAAAAGGAGTAGTGCATAATCTGTAAGTACCTGGCATAAAAATTCTAGTAGAACTACTTAATAAGAACAGTGGAATACTACATTATACATTCATACATGTTTCTATCATACTCATGTTTTATATACAGTATATGATCTGTTTCTATAAATGTACAGCTCTGCATAAAGACACTTCTTATAACAGGTAGAGCATTAAACATAAATCCAACATGGGCCAGCCATATTATAATATAAATCTTGAAGGTAACGTTGTTTAGCATACAGCACTACACAGATTTCTGTTGTAACTTCCTGTAGTGCCCGTTGGAGTCCCTAAACGCATCAGCAAACACAAACCAGTTCCATTACAACTCTGTACAGAATTAAATATACCATCACAGTGGGTTTATAGATGGTAACATCTCAAATGAGCCTAAATCTTCTTGACGTGTAGCAGCATACTTAACGTGTTCCCCGGATTGATGTGCATTAGAGGAAATGTGCATTTAACATTATCTTCAGTAGATAATTAAAAGGTTTACCAATATTTAGCTGAAGGCACTTATTAAATACACCCCTTTCAAAGTCCCTGGTTCTAGACTGCAAAGCACCTTCCTCTTTCAGGAAGATGGTAGGTTTGAGCGTTCTTCACTTACTAGGTGTTAAAACCAGGTTTAAATATAATAAATAATCAGTCGGTATGTCCATTGCTGTATGCTCCCAAGATGAAAGATCAAGGTCGGCGCTGTGGGTCACTTTCTTCTTGCTCATCTACAACTTTACCGGTGAAAGTACTGCTGAGAATGCCAGCTCTCACAAGAACAGGGTCCTGAAGGCAAGGGAAGACATCTTCAACTACTGGTAACTTCATGCCAATTTTTGTCTGACAGTTTCTTATATCTTGGTGACATAATTGTTGGGAAACAGGCCCTGCTTCCCTCGTAGTCTTCCTGTCCACCAGCCAGAAGGATCTGCGACAAAGCAAAGTAAGTGGTGAGGTTCTGTAAACCTTTCTGTGTACTTCCCGAGGCAGCCTTGCCAAGCTGTTCCGCACGGTGAGAGCCTTTCTGCGAAGGACTGAGGAGAAATGATTTGGAGAAGGGGAGCTTGCTAATCTGGTTGCGTTACCGTGCCTCATGAGGCTGCTTTGGGGGCCCAAAGAGTTGAACTGCTTTATTGCTTTTTGGGTCTTGCGCTATAGCTGCGTTTAGGCTAATTTTTAGCTACAGGCTGTGGCAGAATTACTCTCTCAACTAAATTTACAGATCTGCAGTTACCGAGGAGTAAGTCATTAATCTGTCTCTAATGTGCTTTTAAGTGAACAGGTTTGGTGTGGAGGCTTCTCTGCTCCCTGAGCTATAATAGGAACTGGCAAGCCTCATAAGGGAAGATAATGTGGGGTGGCTTAAAAAGTCACATCTTAACTACTTGGGACAGCGTGTCTTCAAGATTTGTACTTGAGTAACGGATCCTTTTCTCTCTACGTACCTTCTTTAATGATGTCGATCACGTCGTTGGCATTAAAGCTGAGTTCATCTGTGTCCTGAGCATCGTATGCGTACAGCGCCCTGCACTGCGGTACCTGAGGCTTAGGTTTTGGCTGTGGCTTAGGCCTTCCTCCAGCTGGGGGGGGGCGGTTTGTCGTCTGCCTGCGAACGCTAATGGGAGAAAAAACCGCATGTGGTGTGCTTCAAAGCTTTACCTGTCCTCTGTCCTAATGAACTGATTTTTAAAGAATATCACAGACCAAGGGAAAAAGGATTCTCTTAAACGTTAAAATAATTTAAACTAGCGCTGTTAAACTCCCTGTGAAAGGGACAGAGTTGCCATTTCTAGGTACCTAACGGCAGTTCAAATGCACAGAAAACATTTTAGTGCTCGGGCTGGAATATGTAAACAAATGTGCACATGCAGTTCATGCATATCTCTGCATCCAAACAGCTTAGTCTGTCTTTCCCCGTGCCCCAACGTCACCAACTTCACCAGGGATTTAGTTTCTAGCATTAAAAACAAAGTTCTAGCTCATAGGCTTGCTACTTTACCATTCTCGTGACTAAGCTGTAAGAGAGACTGCATCTCTTTTAAGTTGCCTCAGACTCCAGGTCCATCTACGGACTTGCTCTGTTATGGTCAACTCTGAAGCAGCAGGGGAGATGCTGCACAAACTCTTTGTCACAGCTGTGACCACTCCAAAGCTTGGGAAGGGGAAAGAGGGAAGGAATGCATTTTGCCAGTGCATCAGCTAATAAAGGCTGGAAGAGAGAACAGGTATTAGATGAGATATGTCAGTTTAAAATAAATTTAAAAAGCTGCTGAACGATTACAACTCTCGCCAGCAATGTGGAGGAGACAACGGCGATTGTGTCAGGTAATTCCATAATAATAGTACACAGCTCTTGCAGAAAAGCTTTACGGTTACTTTACACAAAGTCCTAGACTTACTTAATTGTCAGTGTATCTCTGTCTAGGTCTAAGTCTGCGTAGTGACCTGCCCCAGAAGGCGAGCCCTGAACTACGGGGTTGTAGTGACGTTTCAGTTCTAAACATGTCGACTGGGAGAGGGGATTCTCTCCTGGTGTTCTGCACGTATCGGCTTTGCTCGGGATAGATACGTGAAACCTAGCCCTGGGTATCGGAAGAAAAGAATCTGTAGAAAATGAGCTCAGCTCTTCTGCAACTGCACTGGAACAAGAACATGTTAAAATAGATGTTTTGCTGGTGAGAGCATGCTGTTTTGCTGTTGGGGTTTTTTTTGGGTTTTTTTGGTTTTTTTGTTTTTTAACCTCAGGCTTACATTGGATTGTTAAAGACTGTTAGAAATTGAAGCTGTGATAGTACTGCAGCCTTTTCAGGCAGCTTTGCTAAACTTGAATACCATTTTTAAGGGTTAGATTTATAATGGCTGTGGTTTTCAAATACTAAATTCACAGTTCTTCTAGCTCACTCCTTGTGTACAGGGAACACTAGAGCTTTCCCTTTTGAAGAAAAGTCACGGAAAAAGTTATCTAGCCCACTGCTGAACGCAGTCATACTGTTTCTTTTCAGTAGGTTACTAAAGGCGCTGATAAATGCTCAGGAAGACAGCCTTGCAGCTTTTGCTTTTGGTTTGTTGCTGCTGTAAAACCCTGGGACGTTTGTTTTCCATAGTGCTGAATGTACTGGAGAAACTTGAGGATCGCCATGCTGGGAATGGCACCACAGGGCAGGCTGCTGGGCATCCCTGCTGCTGCCATCCTCTGCAGGCCTGGCTGTTGTAGCCTGCCTTTGGGAGCCGAGCTACGTGGTAAACGGTTTGCCAGGTTGGCTGGGTTACTGGTTGGTCCAGTTGGGTCCCCGCTGCTTGTGCTGGCCAAGGGTGCCACCAGCGTGCAGGCACTGGGAAGGTGATGGAAAACAAACACAGCTTGCCTTGCTGGCAGGACTGGATGGTGAGCTATTGGTATGAGGCAAATCAAATGCTGGCTACAGCGGTGCCGTGTGCTGCTCCACAGACTCACTCGTGCGTGGGCTTCTGTGCAAAAAGATCCCTGTGGCTCCCAGCACGCTGCCGTCCCCGGGACTACGTGCAGGGTCAAGATAACGAGCGACCAAGCTGCCAGGTCAAAGCATGGTGCTGGCCTTGGCCCTGCTGCCCGCCTGGGCTCCGTGCCACGCTCCTGCTCCTGCCTGGCACGCAAGGAAAGGCAAAGCTGGGCTGTGCCTTGCGGCAGGGGGTGGGCGCTGCCCACCGGTGCGGGTGTGGGAGCGGGGCGAGCCCCCAGCCCCAGCTGTGGGTTTGTGCCTTTTGGGGTGCCCCGCTCCCACCGTGTACCCCCAGGAAGCTGTCCCCCACCCGTCCCGGCGAGAGCTGCTCACCGAGGCTGCTGGCCAAGCGCTCCCGTGCCCGCTTCTGCCGGGAAACCGGGCTGTCAAACGGCCCCAGCACCACCTGCTGGGAGATGCCCAGCGCCGGGCAGTGCTGGCAGCAGCTGGGCTGCAGGGGTTGCTGCCTGCGCGCTGAACACCCTGTGCCAGAATGCTCCCGGCCCTAGGCGAGCCCACCGCCTTCGGAAGTCACACCTATGCAGAATCAAATTATTAACTGCTTATTTCAGTGCCCACCTGAAATGATCCTCGGAGTGGGCCCTTTCCACTATTTCTGACAAAAATACTCTTTTACACTTCAGGAAGACACAATTCAACGAACTCGCAGTGTGTACTAGACAGGCAGCAGCTTACACATTGCAATGTTAAGGTCTAAGACTATTACTTTGCTGAGCCCTCTTCAGAGGTTCCCTCACCTTCCACAGCAGCGTCCGTATTGCTGCTGCATGCTGCCTACAGCTGTGGCTTGCTCAGAAAAAAAAACCCAAACCACAACAAAACCAAAAGAACAAACCAAACCGCCCTCACTCCCTGATGTCCTCTTCCCTCCCTACCTCCTTCCTCTGAATCGTAAGCTGCCACCAAGCGCTCGTTTGTCTTACTTGGGGCTTCCTGTAGAGAAGTGTGATTTCCACAAAACCCACCCCGAGGGGAGCGGTGGGTGCCTGTCCCAGACCCGCTTTGGTTGCCGTTACTGCTGTGGCTGGTGGTGAGATGTTTTCTAGCCCTCGAGCATACAGCGGTTAGGGGGCAGGCAGTGCTCTAACCCTGTGTGTTCTGTTGGTTGGGGTTTATTTCCCTTTCCATGGACTACATAGATCATAATTGCTTTTTTGAATGGTAACTAACAGAAGCCTTAATGTGTGCTAATCATCCTTGTAAACTCCTAAGACTGAAACAGATGGGGTTGTTGGTGTGTACCTGTGGCATCAGGAACTGTGGTATGATGTAGCTGATCTTTTTAATCCAACGTGATAGTTCCCATCTCGTGACATACGGGGTGGCTGCTACGTTTCACAGTAATGCATGTGTCAGTCGCAGCTCTCTGACAGAAATCGCAACGGCTTTAGCCTGTGGCTTAGGGGTTTTGTCGTTGTTACATGAACTGCAGTTTCAACTCGGTGTAGATGTCTAATACTAGCAAAACAGCTTTCATAGAGTAGGTTGACATGCAATGACAAATTTCACCACTTAAAGGTGTGGAAATGCATCTGAGAGTGTCAGCACATGCTTCAAATTTTGAAATCGTTAAAATAAGTAGTAGTGGCCACTTGTTCTTAATTTCTTTTTTATCTGGAGACCAATCTTAAACCAGAAAAATGCTCTAAATCTGCTTACGGTACCTTACGGCTGACACTTGGTGCACAGTGGGGAAAAACAACGGCCATCGGTACACCTGAAAACATACTCTGGACGTGCCTAATTTTGCTGGGGGGCTGACTGCCTCTGCTCTGTGTGTTCAGGAACCAGAAAGCCCTTACTAGGCACACCGCGCCCTTCTTTTGATACTGAAAAATCTGTCCGTTCTGAGTACGCTCACTGTCTTCTGTGAGGTGCCTGACGCTCTCTGGAAGCAGCGCTGTGGTATGCTGACTGCGTATGGCAGCCAGGTGGATCTCACACGCTAAGGAACGCTGAGGTCAGAGCAGAACCTCTGCTAAGGAGCCTGTCTGCTGCCTGACAGCTGGGAAGGGGCTGCTGGTACAAAAAGATGCTCTTGATACGGTTAAAAAGAAGTCATTTTCTGCTGCCATTAAGAACCCCGTCCATGCAGATGACTGGAGAAGGAGACTGAGCTGTCCTATCTCATCCCTCGGAATATTCCAGGGCTGAGGGCAAATACGTACGTTAAGGGGCTGCAGAAGGTCAGGTGGAAACTTGGTGGAAGTTTGCCTTACTCTTGGTTTCTCCCAGCACATCCCAAGCGCAAGCTCTCTTCCACGTTTGGCAAAACGATGCGCTGTCAGCCACAGCTGACAGCTCACAGAAAAAGTATCACTCACGAGAGCTTTAAAGTGTTAGTAAGCAACGACAGCAGTCTTTGAATGTGGCACGTTGCCGCTGCATTCCTGCAGTGGGCAGTCTAGGATAAGGGTGAAAGAGTGCCGTGCTAGAATGGCATCCTGGGAGATTCTGAGATACCCGGGCAACTCCTTAGGCAACATTCTTACTACAGCAGCGTCTGTGGTTTTACTTCTGCCTCACCTTCAGGGGACGGACGGTGCCTCAGCTGCTGTGGGAAGCAGAGGCTCAGGCTGGCTGAGCTAGTCAGGGGCTGGTGCAAAGTCAAGCGCACTGGTGCCTGCGCTGGGCTATGGGGGCTGGCTGGCTGCGGGGGGGGGTGACAGTGCTGTAAGGGAGGGAAAGAGAGCCTAGGGGTGGGGGAAAGCATCTGCGTGGGGCCCTGCACTGCTATAAACCAAGGACCTGCAAACAGTGAGTTCTTAGCAGGAAAAGTCCAAATTTCCTCTTGTTCCTCCCCTCAGTGAGTAATGTAGGTGGTGAGCTGTAAGAACGATGGCTCGTTCTACGTACATACAGCTTTTCTGCTAAACAAGGAGGTATTTATCATGTACATTTACTCACAGAGCTGCGGACTACAGAATTGTGCCTGCACCAGCTATTACTATGCAAAGTTATCACACCTCACCACAGTGCGTTTTTATTCTATCTGCTACTGTAGGTTCCCTGGCTGATTTAATGTGCTCTGGGACAACCAGCTGTTGCTAACAGCAACTCTCTGAGACTTGGTTACATCAGAATTAAATCACACAACTGGGAAGTCATCAGCAAGGACAAACACAAACTGCTTATTCAAAACCACAGTATTTTTTTTTCTTTTTTTTTTCTAGAATTGCTGAATAGGCCCCAGTCTTTGAACATTAAGTGGAACTTAAATTCCCACTATAGTAAGGCTCCACTAGTGTTCTTCAAGACAGTGGATTATAAGGTCTGAGTTAAAGTAGAAACTGTTCATTCATTGAAAAACTTCACATTTTGCACAGCCTTTAACGTTCTGGAACACTAAGGTCCCATAAATATTTGACAGAAGACTCCTGTCTTCATGATTTCCACAAATCGGGGGGGTTGCCTGCTTCTGGGCTTCCAGTCAGGATCTGGAGCGGCTGGTTTCAGAGTTGTTCTGCTTCCCCCTACTAAGCCCATGATTTCTTGGGTCCATCTTTCTGCTGCTGCTGGTGATTGTTTTGATGCTTTTGACTCTTGGCTATTGGGAAATGCCCAGTTACAACAGCAAGACCTGCCCACTCGCTAATCTTCTAGAATCGTCATCGTAACATGTTCTGCAAGGCTGCAGCTTAGAAGTCCAAAAGATGCTGAAGTAATCCTGAATGTCATGCTGCCAAGCCTTCCTCCTAAAAAGAAGTACAGGTCTGGTAGGTGGGTCAGGAGTCACAGCTGAAATGGGACTGCTGGCCAGCTTCTCTGGGCATCTGCTGTCTATGGTCTCTAAACCAGAAGGGAAAGACAGCCTGCCAAGTGTCTTAATATCTTTAAATAGAAGGTACCATGCAAATTTCAGATATTAAACTAGAACTGGTTCACCCTCGTTCCTAAAGGCCTACAACAGAATATGTGTTTTGAAATCCTGTGACGACACCTTTGAGTACAACTCAAGAGAACGATCTGGTCATCTGTGTACACAACGTAAGGTTGTTATCAGTCATGGACAGTTTGAGTGTGTGAAGCTATTACACAAATTTCTCAGATTTGATGTAAAAATCTTACCCGGCTGCTCCTTGGTCAGGCACTTTCAGGAAATCCAAGCTTTCTGGCTGCTGTGAAATCTTGCCTGATCCTCCTGAGAGCTGCCGTGGTAAAGTCGGTCGTGTCATGTTTGTATACAGGTTTTTCTGGCTGGCCCGTTGGTTTCCTGCGACATGGGGCAGTGCTACAAACTCGGGGGGGTTTATTACTCCATTTTGCTGCTGACCTGGAAGTAAATAAAAGTGTGAACGCGTGCAGTCTGAACTACTGCTCAAGAAAGGTAACTTTTCCTTTGTGTCAGTGAGCTATCAAGGAACCTGAAAACAAAACAATGTTGAAATCTTGCAAGTTTGATTTACACGCAGTTTTGGGTCTGCTGGCGATCTATTTTGGCTTCATGTTTGAAACATGTGCCCTGAATGCTACAAACAAGCAAGAGGATTAGCTCCCAGCTGAATTCGACCTTATTAATGTTAGCTAGCATGTAATCATCACACCTCTGTTTAAAACACTGCAAATAAAATTTTATCCGGATATGGGTTAATCTAAAGCTAGCTAGAATTGCTGGGGGCCTCTTTTTAAGTTCAAATTCTGCCCAACTCCCTGAATACTGGGTAGACTGGTTTTTAAGTTGCTGCAAATATTTGTATATTTTCACAAGCAAGGTTGGTTTTTCAGTGTGTGGGGGTTTTTTTGTAATGGTGTGGGGTGGTTTTTTTTTTAAAAAAAGCCTTGCTACTTTGATAGCTCAAAAGGAGTTTGAGTTTTCTAGGTGATGACAAGGGTAAATGCATTTAAATAATTATGGCTTTAATTTGAATGTGAAATACCCGCCCCCCCCCCATGTCTGAGCCTCTTGGATGTCAGGGCCTAAGGAGCTCAATTCAACATGTTTTACATTCCTAAAACCCCTACTGAATAAAATGGGAGCTATAGTTACATCAGAAATTAGATTGCTTAATGCTGCAAGTGATGCTCTCCTTTTTCCATTATGATTATGCCTGTTGAAAATTAGCAGAATGAATAGCTGTGCAGAGAGGAGAATTCATCATCATGGCACTGGGAAAAGCCTTACTGCATCCACCAGCTGCTCGTTGCTTCTGATACTCTCTTGATAGTGTGGCAGAGCTTAAGTAGTCATAACTTGTACATAAAACTCACTTTGGGACCCAAGCTAGTATGGCACATACATTATGGTAATATAAACGAAGGTTTGTTTTATCCTGAACATATACAGAACAGTTTGTTCAGCTACTGGTGCATTAATTTCAAAACGGATGTGAAAACAGCAGAACACCTTTCAAATGCTGAAGGACAACAGTGTAACTTCCCCGTGTTGGGAGAGCAGGATAGAGAGAATTGTTTGTGACTTTCAAGGAGGAATGTGCCCAAATCACACTCCTTGAAAGTCTGGACAGTCTAACTGGAATTCTTTTGTAATACCTATCGTCAATCTTATTTTTCCAGCTATAACTGGCTACTTTAAAGAGGAGTTTGAATTTAGAAGGAGGAAAAAACCCAACCAACCAACCCACAAAAATGCTACAACCATGTTACATGTCAATTTGGACTCTCTGTTGATGTGTCCGCTCAGAAGTGTCATAAGCACTGGGGGATAAATGGTCAGAGGCCCTACGGCAAGCACGGGCATCCACCGCTGACCTGGACTTGTGTGCAAATCCACATCCAAACTACCTCACCCACGTGAGGCAAGTTTGGGTTTGGGCTGCGGGCACAAAGCTTCTTCAGCCAATGCTTCTGTCTTTTTCAGGTAGCTGTGGAACTGCTGAAAGAGCTTCTGAAAGTATTAGATCAGCCTTTCCTTCCTTTAACTCGCTCTGTATGAGTATTTACTCTTGTGTTTGCAGGCAGGTTCACTTTAACTACTGTAATTGCCCAATTTACTACAAGCAGCTCTTGCAGATCATGCAGTCCTGAGTTTGACTCATAACAGCTATGAGAATTGGGAATTTTCTAGTTAATCTGGTGACTAAGACTGGTTGCACACCCAACTTACACCATTAGCATTGTGCTTCTCAACAAACAGCAGCTGACTGAAAGAGAACCCTTTGTTAAAAAAAGTACTCTGGGAGTGTAAGTGAAAAAAAAAAACCCACTTGGGAAATGTTGGGTCAATGGAATATTGTTTTCTCTCTGAGTTCACAGGCTAAATTAATCATATCTCTCAAGGGCAGAAGTGAAACACCCTAATGACATCAATCCCGTGCAGAAAAAGCCATGCTGCTTGCCGGCACCGGGGGTACATTTCAGCCCCCGGCACACACGAGTTGTTAGCTAACGGTGGGACAATGAAACACAAACACGGCACTGACAGCAATTTCACGGCAGAGCAGAATCTACGGCTTGGTAAGTGCGTAGCTTTTACCCATGACGGGGAAGTGCAGAAGGCTACAGGGTTAGTTTTAGATTCAGCGTTTCATACAACGTGGCTGAACGTGCCAGCATCCCCAATAACCAGGACAGCTCTGCTGGGACAGCTGGCTGATGGCCTGCAGCCTCCAACAGTACACTTCCTAAACTGCCTACCATGTATGTTTTCCAGACAGGATCTTTCAAAGAGGATTTTAAACCTTTACTATGATTTTTTTAATGGGTAAAAATTACCAGATGGCAAGAGCAAACTAAGTGGCCTGAATGTGGCCCTTTGTTTTTGCCTGAGGCTGAGGGGACTTACCAGGAGGAGGTGGCGCGGCTCTCATGGGGTAAGTCTGACTTTGAGACCTGTTGGAATACCCTCTACTTTGGGTAAGGTTCCGTCTAGTAGGACCTAAAAGAAACCAGCAAGGTGTTGTTACCCTTTCACAATTACAGTAATTAGGTACGGCTGGCTGGCTGCCAGACCCCTGCTCTGTGATCAGACTCTGACTCCTGCCGTGCTGGCCAGCTTGTTCTCTACAGCTTTAGGCACAACAAGGATGACCTAGAAATATTCTCCCTTTTATGATCCGGTCCAGCCCCAGAACATAAAATAAAGCTGTCCCAAGACACCATGAGGCCCAAAAGACCATTAGCTTTGAACTTTGTTACGGTTCCACATATAGCTGGCACAGCAGTACCTCTCACTGTACTGTTCCTGATCAGCAATTGGTATGAGAAGAAGGTAGGACACGAAAGCAGAGAGGCTGATACATTCGCAGCTCGGTCAGATTTGGTGATACACAGAGGCTCCCTGCCGTCATATTGCAACCCGCCCCGTCCTGGTGCAGCCCTGTGTGCAGCAGCGAGACTGTGGGGACTGCGGGAGCTCAGAGCGGAGCGAAAGGCTTCCCTAAAATGCTTGGCTAATTGTGCCATCTGCACTACGTCACATGATTAAATGCCCTCATTTCTTTCACTGCAGGGCAAAGCATTTCAGACATTTCAGGAACAGTGGGTATATAGTGAAAGTAACAAAATTCCAGCACGACTAGAGCAGCAAGGAATTCTGCTGCGTCATTAGAAGACCACCCACGTTATAAATTTTAAGTGTTACAGAGAAATAATAAAGAACATGCTGAGTCCAGAGGTGAGCAAGGAGAGAGTCAACCATTCTTACGGGAATTCTTTGGTAGCCCCGGTCCGATGCTGATCTGCAGCACTTTATTGCTTGGCTTGAGAATGGCTATATCTCCTTGGCCTTGCATAAACTGCACTTGTCGAGACCCACCACTGCTCCAGGGCCCCCAGCTCTCCTTTTTCAGCTTCACTTCAAGTCTAATGTAAGCACATGAACAACAACAGAAAAAAAAACACCAGAAAGCATTTCCGTGTGAAATCAGGACAGTATCACTTGGCACCAGGTAACTTAGAAATGTATTAGAAAAAAGCTTAGATCGAGAATTTGTATTCCCCGAGTGATTAGCTGACATAAACCACCTAATAAAATCTCTTTTTTTTCATGCTTTTTTAAGTGTTGTTCTTAATTGACATTTTAAACTTCCTGGTAGAGCTGCTCAAAGGTGGTTTAAGATGCCCTGCAGAGGATGGAGAGTGAGTTTTGAAGAAAAATGCACAAAGATCTGAGTAAAAGATCTATGCCTGCCTTCGGATGTGACTGCCTCTGCAGCAGGTTCTGCTGAAGCAAGGTGAAGTGCTCCATTCCTAAACATTCTCTGTATATCCCATTAGATGTATATCTATACATATATATGTATATACATGGCAATATATGCTTCAGGAGTGGGCTTTGGTCATGTGCTGGGAGTAAACAGTTTTGTATACACATCCCTCAATCTTTCCAATTTAAATTTTTTCCCACGTGTGCTCGTGCACACAACACACGTATCTGTTCTTCCCCAGCACTTCCACACTATTCATCTGCTCTGAACTGTACTGGGATATAAGCTAAGGAAATTAGGGTTTGGTTTTTGGGCAAGACCCCGAAGTATAATACATTACATCTTACACGAACAAAAAATTTACTCCCGGTACTGGCTTTGGAGTCCCTGTGTACAGGAGTATTGTACTACAGGAATGTTCCACACTTCTGTTGCCCTCCTACACCCTTTCCAAAATAATCATCTCATGTTCCCTTTTATAATTCTTCCAGGTTTTTTAAGGAAATCACATGAACATACAAATCCAAGGCCTGTTGTTGCTAATCTTAACAGGTAGGAGTATTAACAGAAGTCCATGTTTGTCGGGATAGTTTCCAGCATGTCCTTACAGCTAAAATGCACATCAAACTCTCTGTAGCTTTTCAAGCTTGTTTCTAAAAATTGTTCCCCAGATCATTTACTTGATGAGGCTCCTTTAGAATTATCCTTTCACCCTGCAGTCCTCTGTCCCCACAATAGACTTCAGAATTCCAGGTTGTTACATTATGGCTCCAGCATTGTCTTTCAAGCTCTTCGCTGTGCTGCATCCACACCTCGGTCAAGGCTAAGGAAGAGGGGAAGAGCAGCCAGCACAGACGGGGTGCTTGCTTGCACATCCATCGTGCGGCCCTTGCTGGGGGGGCACAGCTCTGCTGGCACCCAGCTGCTCTCCAGCACAAAGCTGCAGCCCCTTCTTCAGTAGCATGAAGGCAACCCTCCTATGCACAGGCAGTGGAAAGCGGCCCCGGTACAATCCTAACATACTACTCCGACGAGCTAATCAGAGAGTCTGGTCTCCTTGCACATACAGAGATTTTTACACTGTGCTGCCTCTTACTATTTTCAAACAAAGCACAGCGTCAGCAGCTCAACACCTAGCACGCACCCATTTGCCTTAGCAGCAAGAACAAAACTATTTATTCTTAAAAGCCCATTGAAAAAAGCCATAACTCACGTATTGCTAAACTTCAGAGGTAGTTTCCTTTGTGTTTTCTCTTCATATCGTTTTGATAAGAGGCTTAAAAACTCCGTTTTGAAGACTGATTCAAGCAAACTATCATATTCCTGTTCATGTAGAATGAAAATGTCATCCTGCATTGTGCTGGAAAGAAATCAGAGCATATACCATTCATACTAAGATTTCATCAGCAAATACAGCCAGCATTATAATGACATTTGCAGAGCAGTCATGGTTAATTTTTTAAAAACATAAGAAATTCCAAGCAGTATTAATTACAGAGGCTTGCTTTCTGAGAACAGGTTTGAGGTTTTTTCAGGACTTCATAATGGAGCATGTGAAACAATCCTTCTTGAAGGACAGGTATACTAGGCAGTCATTTTTCAGTAATTGCTGTTAGTAAAAGAACATGTGCTGTTAAAGTTCCCTCTTCAATAATGGCAAAACTTGTGATTAGAGGCAAATTGGCAACTTGAAGGTTACTGAACACTGAAACCCAAGCAGGTAAATCTGGAGTAAGAGCTGGAAGCTTTAGCTTGGTTTAACACAGTAGAAAACCCACCGGCTGGGTTCCATTGCCACATTGGGATCGATTCCTGTCTGCACCTGCTGAAGATGCTGCCAAGCACAGAAAACGACATCCACCTCGGTCGTTTGCAAGGCTGACTTCTGCCCTTCCAGACTCCCCACAGTAAAAGCAGTTATGCCACGTCCCAGCCAAGATTGCCACTGTTCCAGCATGCTTGTCATTTGTTTGTACGTGTAGCCTCCTTCCTTCCAACAGCCCGCTGGCATACTTCTGAGCTACAGCTACACCAGTGCCTGCCTGCTTCTGCATCCTTTCTACAAAGAGGTATTAACAAAGCTTTCCAAATAAAACTCTAAGACCTGAAAATATGGAAGCCGTGGGTTCCCCTCTTACTTCCTGACTGGAATAGCACAGAAGCAGCCACAGGATGCTCTGGTTCCACGTGCTGCTCCCACAGCACACTAACTGCACCTTGCAGCCGGTCCTGGACGACCTTACGGAACCAGGTCACTGCATGGGAGCACAATGCTACATCAGACACAAGACAATAGCGGCAGAGTCACCACAGAGGGAGGGGACTAGAAGTGATAAGAAACCTCTAAATTTCATGTGTGATTTCATAACCAGTTTAAATCAAATTACCATTGTTGTGCTGTCAGAAGGGGCAGCCTTCCCTCTGCCCCTCCCTCTTTTTATTCACACACGTTTTCTGTTCCTTCCCCCGCGCTACAATCCATCTCCTGCCCTTTCCTGGTAGAATAATTTTCTGCTTCCCTCGCTTTTCAAGGTCTTATCCATGTCCCCGTGCAGCTACCTGAGCAGTAGCCAGCGTAGAAAACTGTGGCTGGGAGGAGAGGCAGCACAGGAGCTCTGACAGCTGTGCAAAGCTGGGAACTGAGAACCTTCTCACGAAGCAACCACCGCATCACCCGTGTGGCACTGCACCAAACGGAGCAGACCCACGGAGGAAAGCAGCATTAGTTAGATACTGTTAAGTCCTCCGGGCAGAAAATGTGTGGCTCCTTTTCATGGCTGTTTAGTCCGCAGCAGGGAGTCTGAAGGCAAAGCTGCTCTGCTTTTTTGTCAATGCTGGGGGTCAATCTGCTGCTGCTACTACTACTAATATCACAAAATCCTATTTTATAATAGCAATTTATTCCAATATGTTAGATATCACCTACTCATGAAGAAGGCACTCACAGTTTGCATTTTTCTCTAGAGAAATTTAGACCTTACAAATCTTGTTGGATTTAGAATTAACATTCATTACAAGTTTTCATTGTTTTTCCTAAGAAACGGCGTGTGTGACTCTGAAGTGCAAGGGGCTGCACTGCGGTGGGGAGGGCTGTGGAAAGCCAGGCAGGTGGCTTGGGCAGCCAGGTGCAGCGCCAGCCAAAGTGCCATACCTGTCACTAAGAAAGAGCTTTCAATGCTTTGCATAGCAATACACCACAGGAAGGAGGCACCGATACCTTACCTAAACCTTATGCATGTATTGCTCCATCATTTCAGAGTAATTCCAAAAGTAAATTCATTACAACACATAAGGAATTCAAAGAATATTCAGCTCAGGGCGGGGGAAAAAAAAAGCCTCCACCCTCAGAGATAAAATTAGGTTTATTTGCCCTCATCACCGTTTTCTGATCCTAATTACCTAGCAATCAATAGCTTTCTGCTCTGAGCACGCTCATCCCCTTCTCTGCCAGCTGCCCTGCCTGGCTGTCGACTGTACATCTGAAAGGGGGAGGCAGAGCCAACTTCTGACCCCCACCTTCCATCTGGTGACTGAAGGCTACAATTCCCTCTACAGACTGTAAGTACCTTTTTACGCAGAATTAAAGACAGCCTCATAGTACTGCTAGAGGTGCTCTTGACTGTTGGTATTAAAATACAATTCTGACCCACGAGGTGAAGGATGAGTCGTACCGCTACCTGTTCTACACGTCTGCCTACCTGTGCACTCCATAACCTCCTTTCAAATTCTGGAATATTCCCCATAATTTGAAAAAGAGCGTATGAACCTACAAACATACCTCATTAGCGTTCAAAATGGCAATACAAAACCTGTAAAAGCAGAGTAAGAGCATCGCCCCCCTTTCCTATCGTCAGGCAAATCTGGGGCCTCAGCCAGGTTCTGAATGAGATGTACAGGAAAAGCTCAAGACCTACAGCAACTATTATCCCGTCAGTGGTCCTGTTTTTGCTGATTTAGCAGAGTCTGACTTCACGACGCTGTTAGGATGTCGCTCCTTATCAGATAGTTATAAAGCTCAGTTACTTATTGTTCCTAAAAGCACAAGAACGTTTCCATGAGAGTATAAGTTGCCAGTCTTGGTACCCTGACTAAATTCCAAGTTGGGCATTTTGCAATTTAAAGTGCACCTCCTTCAGTAATTTAACTTGTTATGTAGTGTTAGTTGCTGTTCATACATGTCAATAATGCTAATTAATCTGCCTTTACTATGCATAAGTGTATTGATACAAGCTACATCGATAAATTGCACAGGGGTTTCTTGAGAGAGATTGTTTAGAATGTGATGCAAGAATCCAGTTATACTCTCTCCCCTTTCTGTTTAAAATAATTTTATTCTGTAATGATTTAGTTAAAATTGAATACTGCATGTAAAATAGTACAAATAAGAATTGGAACTTACAGAACTTTGAGGCTCTGTTCTGCAATACAGAATAGAGCTAAAGCCATTCTGGATAAGCTCATGAAGAATGTTACTGCAATTATTTTCTTCCAGTGCAGAGGGTTGAGATTCACTTCAAAACTAATCAGAAATCAACTATCTTAGAGTTATAGAATATATATATATATATAAAAAAAAATATATAGGGACAATGAACCTTTCTTTTGAAAACACATGACAGAATGCAAGTTAGAGCTCATACAATTTTCACTTTGAGCCTGACATCTGAAAAACTGTTTGGGGGTTTTTGTTGCGGGTTTTTTTCCCCAAAAAACTACATAGTAGGTAATACATGTACCAAATAAAGGTTTCACTCTGTTTTTACTATTTGAAGACTGTTAAATATTACAAGCGCTGGCTTTCATCACTGAGAGATACCTCAGATTCAAGAGAAGCGGTAACTTTTACAGCCTCTGCAGCCAGTGTTGTACTACTACTGAGCCACTTCAATAGAGAGTTAAGGGATTCCTTGAAGAAGACCCATTTTGAACTCAGAACCACAGTAATATGGTAACAGGGAAAAGCCCTCTTGCCCCACTAGGTTCTTTAGGGTTTGGTTTTGGAGGAACACCTGGACAGTTTGATAGCTTATAATTCTGAACCTACTTTTAGCATATACAAACCCCAATGCTTTGGACAACAAAGCAAAATCAATAAGCTAAGTCCAAAACATTATCAGACATAATGTAACAGATTTCCTCTGAACTAAAGGCATTCAGGTTTGGCTCAGAAGGTTCCCTGTAACTGTCAGCTCCTGTGAGAGGAGGGTAGCAGCCTTCCATCCTTCCAGCGTGTCTGGCTGCAACCTGCTCAGGGTTTGCAAAGGGCACCGTCCAAACCTGGCGCACAACAAAGACGACAGGTTCCACTCATTACGGATCCACTACAGTTGTTCTGTTGCGACTTCCATTACAAAGACGTATGATAAATAAACCACAGGTTTTGAAAACAGCACTGGCAGCAGACACAGCTTGCAGACCTTTCCCTAGTCTTGAAATGGCTGTGAAAAATTCTGCAAAAATGTGAAATCTGCTGGTTTTAAGTCCTGGATAATGCCTGTGAGAAGACTGCTGGCTATGCTAATGGGAAGGTTTTATAAGCATATACTAAAAAACCTTCGTGGTTACTATCAATACACAGCACTCAAGTGTAGACTTGTGTTGTGTCAAAATAGTCATTTATTTCAATATTTAGAGTAGACTTGTTGCCCTGGATTGGTATTTTTTTGTATTAAATTACAATCCTCTACCAGCTCCAATAAACTGCAGTAACAAATGCAGAGGTATCCAGAGACACTGTTCACTCCTCTTCCAAGGGGTGAAACAATACATGCCAGAATCCACGGGGCTTGTGGGCAGTTTCTCCCTGTTCTCCAGTTGTCGCTGACCTAACTGGGTTTCTCAGCCCTGTGTGGACACCTCGGAAACTTCCTGCAATCTGGGATTAGCCTGACAGTCAGTCAGCAGAAGCAAGGTGAAATCCAACTAGAAATAAAGGTTTTAGTAGCTCACCAGAGAGAGAACACCCCTTCAGGGAGCAGCGGATATGTACAAGGTGTACTTCTGTAAGTAAGAATTATTTCTGGGATACAAGCTTGAGCCAAAACTTACTAGACCCTGCTTGTGCGTGGTGAATATACGCTGGACAGAATACACTTTAAGGTAGGCCAGACCTGGTGTAAGTGAAACATTTTAACGACTAGTTGGAAAACGTTTGTGTTCTGTCCTTAAACATCCATTGCTATAACATACTTACCAGGGCTGGGAGTGAAAATAAGGCTTCATCTTTCTTTGTTTACAAGATTCAATTAATACAGCTTACGAAATTCACCCTCCATCAATCAACTTATTTCCCCTGTCCTACACAAATTTATCTGTCAATGGAAAGATATTTCCACGGTACTGACCTTAGAGAAACAGAAAGAATTCTCTCCACTTCCATCCTTCGCTTTAAGACTTCCTTCACTTGTCCTTTCTCTGGACCCTGCTTTATCTTCTCACGCCCGATCAGGTATATGCACTTTGGAGTGAGGACAAGATCCCGCTTCACGCTCTGAAACACAAAATTGTTTGAAAATACACAGCTATGCAAAGATCAATGCACTAACGTCGCGGTGCTGTTCCAAAAGCAGAATGTACTGTGATCTGGGGCAATACTGTCAGTCTTTGGCTCAAGGGAAAAAAAATACTGATGTGATTAATCGCAAGACCCTAGAGTCAGACTGCATAGGACAGAGAAGTAGCTTTGTTTTCCATTTCCTAACATCGCTTTGTGCCCAGCAAGTCCCATGAAGTCCTCATCCTGAGACAACAGGTTTGCTAATGGCCATGTTCTGACCGCACGCGGTGACTGCTTCCCTATGGGTCTTTTAAGTCATTTTTCTCCAAGCTGGTATCCTAGATGGTAGGACACTGACGTGGTGGAGTTTCTGTTAAAGGATGGTAGAAATCTGTAACTCCCTAGCAGAACTAATCATCAGTGGTTGTTGCTCTCAAACATACCTTAAACCGTCTATCATATTTAGTTACGGTGTCTGCAAAATCAATCTTCTCCCGTTTGCCCACAAACTGGCGTAGCTCTGGATGGTCCTCCATGCCTATGTAATCTCCCACAAAATTCCTGTTAATGCTGTTCCGTCGTCTTTCTTTCTTGTTCAGCAATAGATCTGATGCTTAAATATCAAAAATAAACATTGATTAATAGCACTTACTAAATTTTCTCAACTCGTGATCTGAAAGAGCTAACTGTTTCAAGCAGAACTTTTTGGGAAGAAGTGATAACCAAATTATTTATAATATGGAAAAAATAGTGAAGCACTGCTACTAATCCTTTGCATAAGGATCCATGTGATTATTAAATCCATTTCCAATGAAATACACTGATGGCAAGCTCAACAGTTCTGATGAATCAGGAGCGCTTCTGGAACTAAGCAATTTCTCACTCATTCATTGCTGGAAAATAGATTAACTCTACTAAGAAAACTCAGAACGTTGTGCCTTAACGTCAGCCAGGTCACACATGCAACTGAGCATTACGGTCCCTGGATGGATTTGCATCATCTACAGAACTGTATCTAGGTCCTAGATAACTGTGGGAAGCTACTTATTTTTCACTACCCCAGAACATCTCTGATCTCTGTCCTACTCAGTCTGGCTTTGAGAGCAGAACACTGGGTTGTCCAAGAAATCCATGCATGCAGAGCAGCCAGCCTCAGCAGTGGTGGGGGTCCAACAATTTGGAGACATTCACAGACAATTATCTGCAATGCAACAGTTTGTTCTGTAGAGAGGGAGATTTCTCCTTCCTCTCTTGTGGCACTCTTTCTGTCTGTGGAACCATGTGTGAAACACCTGTCATCAGAAGTTATGACTTACCTTCTTCTCTCATCTGTACATATTTTTTCCTGGCCACATACTTCCTCCATGCCTTCTGGATGGCCCTGGCATACCCATCATACTTCCTCTCTCTCATCTCTTCTAACAAAAATAGCTGCAGTACAGAGAGACAGCAGGGTGGGTCATTTTATGTGAAAAGTTCCAAGAAAAAGCTGTATTCCACTTTCAACAGCTGCCCAGTGTATTTCACTATAGATCAAGGCTGGTGTCTCTGCCAAAACTATGGTAGCCGAGACCAGAACGTTAAGGTAACCTTTTCTGGAAGAAATCTCTAATGCTTGAGTGGTTCTGGCTTTTACCAGCCTATCCATTAATCTTGATAACCAATGATGAAGGAAGAGTAATACGGATCCTCCCTGAAATATTCTCCTGGTGCAACTCAAGGTTCTCCAGTGGGCATCCATCTAGCCTCCATCTTCACATTCTCCAAAAATCCCTCTTTCTCTTGTCAGAATGCTACCTTGTCTATGGGGATCGGTGCAATGTGTAAAATCACATACTATTCACACGCAGATTTCTTCCCTGTCTGAATTTCATACTCTCATGCCCACTGGCTCCATTCTTTCCTAGCAGCAAAGTTTGTCAGCTGCAGGATTTACAACCATGGCCTTGTATTTCAGTATGACATAATAAGATTTTCACATCTAAAAAGTTGTCAGAATTCAAGAGAAAATGCCGATTTATCAAAACAGAAGTAGAAGGTGCATCTCCTTTTTTGACAATTTCCCAGGTCCCGCTAAAATATATGTAAATGTAATGCATTAGAACAACTTCACCATTACGTAGGATACAGCATATTTCACTTATAGCATTTTAGATACTTTAAGTTTAGTAAAATGTGTTCCTTGTGTCATCAGAAGCACAAGCATTTGGCTAACAATTCAAGTACTAAATCAGTCCACTGACATGACTGTTGCATATTATTTCCCTTTACTGTGTACTTAATATTCATAAGGACTTCTCTTCTAGCTTTTTTCAAGAGATAAAATTAGTAAAACCAGGTATATCGAGAAGCAAACCTGGACTTTAGGATCCTTTTTTTTAATTTGCTGCCCTACCTAAACCATGCAAATCTTGAAAAATACTATCGTTCACATTGATCTTAAAAAGGAAACTTGATCTAGTGCAAACCATTTCCGCAGAACCTCACTTGCTCTTGTACAGTTATTTATTCAGGTGTTTGATGGAAATGTAAATAATGAAGTCTCCTTTCTGCCACCCATAAAATTTATTTCTCCATTGGCAATTCTCCATCTACAGCAAACTTATTAAAAAGAAAAAAAATACCTCTTCACAAACACACGAGCACTAGATAGGGTTTCAGCACCCAGGCATGAGCACTCCTGATGCAAAAACTTGCTCAGCTTCAGCAGGGGCATGACCAAGCCCTTCAGCAATTCCGGTTACGGTAACAATACCGATGTAGTGTCTTGTGAACACTTGCCAGTTATTTCTCTAACAATAATGCTAATCGCAAAATCACAAGGCAAAACAGTCTATCACCTGCAGTAGAAGGTCACAATTGAGGAAGTTAAAACATGGTTTGTAAGCTACAAAATTAAAATACTGCATAAATTCTTTTCTAAAATATATATTGTAAAGCCTCCCCTCACACTCCCAAGCAAATCACGCATTTTTCATCTGATTAACCACAACAGGTGCGCTCTCTTTGGTGGCAGAAAGAAAAATTCTCATTTCCCATCAAAAAATTATTTTTCTCGAAGGTAACATAATCCTAGCCAATACTTTAGTAATATAAATGTTAGATGACTGTCTCTGATACTAAAAGATATAAATCAAGCTTTAGAATATTCAGCTCACAGAAGAATTTTCAACTTAAAATGACAAAGACCCAGGCTATTTTTAGTACATGTTTAAAAATGGATTTCATGGCTTTTCATTTAAAGAAAACGTACACAGTAATTCAAAGCAAATCAAAATGCAACCCAAAAGAGCTTTACTATTTCCAGTCAACCTCATGTCGGGTTAACCTGCAGAACAATCCCTCGGTAAAACTCACAGACGTGCCATTAAATGCATGTACATGCAACCAGGTGTTACAAAACTGTGTCAGACAGAGAACATGCATCCACTGGAAAACAACTCCCTCTTGGAAACAACTAACAGCACATGATGTTGGGGTACAGAACATTCAACATTTTGGCCACTTCAGAGTGAAGCGGCGTTAGATTCATCCATCTTAGGTTCAGCACTTGCCGCCTGGCTATTAAACAGATGACGGACACCAGCAGATGATTTCATTTCTTTCTTTGAGCAAAACAGGAATAAGACCCACCACATTTGTTAAGATATGGCTGCTGAAAAATCTGTGCTCTTACGAGGTGCAAACTGGGGTATTTCAGCAGCTGGGGAAGACAGTTCCTTATGTGATTTATTACATAAAAGTGAAAACAACAAATACTTTAAAATTTTGGATTTACTTATCTATAAAGTAGCATAACATCAAGAAAACAGCCATCACGTGAATTATTTTGGTTTCTTTGCTTGTTTGTCTCCCAAACTGAGACTGTATTTGCTTTGTAACTAACTGCAATGAATGGCATGGATGCCAAACCATTTCACAGTGAGAACAAGAAAATCAGGTTTGCTACAGTGTAAGACAATGAACACGAAACTGGAAGATGCTGCTTGAATTACCAATTCTGGTTCCTTGTCATTACAAGCAACTAGGTTGTCTGTATTAATTCAAATAGATGCTCGACCAGAATGTGTACCCACCACCGTGCTATAATATACTTGAGGTCGTCAGTAAAGGACTAAAAGTCACAACTGTAACGCCACAAGAAGAGGTATCAGACATCTGCTAATGTCCAAGGCTACTGCACTGAATTTGCAAGACAAACTCCCCAATAATCTTGAGAAATAAATGATGGCCTGTGCTACAGAGGAAGGCAAATAAAGCTCACACTTCATTAAACCGGCTAGCTAAGGTGCTGCTTGCAATAATTAAGTAGGATTAATCCTATACTAGAATTTCCTGCTCTGCCAATGTGCACCTAAGTATTCTAACAACCTTAAATACTGTATGATTTATTATAGAAATTCTAATTTATTACAGAAATTCTAATAACATCTTAAATACTGTATGATTTATTATAGAAACATGTCTCAGATGGCAGGAATGTAAAGTCTCATTATTCCTAAACAGAGAAATCCTTACCCTATTTATGGCAGAAACCGCACAATTTCTATTATGACTTGGAGAAGAGTTTTATTTTTCTCTTTAACAGGTATCTTCCCATGTGACTGGGCACAGCAGTGTCATTGCCTGAATTACTGCTGCTCTACAGAGAAAAAGAACAGTTTCTGCAAAGGAAAACGGCAGCAATAGAAGTGTTCTATTTTGATATGTAACTTCAGGTAGAGCACCAAGAAACCACCTAATGCTCAACTGCTACCAAACTAAACCCAGTTGCTTCTGATAAATAGGGAATACATGACAATGAGTAGAGCATGGTTTTTTCATTGACAACTTTAGAAAATTCTTTTCCAACAGATTTTGTGCAGTTTAGCAGCCACAGGGTAAAACCAGCCTTCTGATGCCTCCCTCATGTTCTCTTTGAGTGGGATTTCAGTCATTTGGGAGCATTGATTTACTCAATCATGCATAAGATACCCCCCTTACTATAACTGGGGGCTATTCTATTTTTATCAGGAGTTCTTGTACCGAGGAGACCCATTTTCTTGGGCCAACGGTCATAGATACGTCTTCATGCCATGAGGTGCCTTCACATGACAGATTCTCTGATGGAACGTCACTATGTGCAATGTGACACCAAAGCATTTTCATATCCTATCTCCTCTTCGTGATGTATTTGATGGTCCTTGTATTAGTGTCAAAATCACACAGGGTCCTTCTGTACTGTGCCGGTTGTAAGTGCCCAGAACCCCGGTACAGCCTCGAGGCACCTGTGACAGACCTGCCCAGCCTGACTTACACTCTTACGCCTCTCCCACCTGAGCAGGCACGCTCGGCTTCTGAGCCTTTTATCGCAGCACAACAGTTTCATACACAAAGACTCATGTTCTGCCACACTTACAGACTCAGGAGCTTTGATGAAGACTTTGGATTTCCCAAGCTGGTACTGGTCAGGATCCATGTTGACTGACTGAAGCAGGTGGAGCACGCCTTGTTTCTCTTCTCCTTTCCAGGAAGGCCAGGTTGCTTTCGTCAGAATGGCGTACCTTAACCACCAAGGAGAAGAGATTAAAACCTGACAGCAACCAGCAGCGGCAGCATTACCCCAAGGTGAGAGCTGGCAATTTCAGCAGGACTTAAAAAAAGCCCAAGTGTGGAAGATGCACAGTATTAAGATATTACTTGTTTAGCAAGACCAAACAACTGCAATGAGGACAACAGTGTCCAGGAGTCTCCCATTTCCAGGTGCTCGGTTACTATTTGGTAACTGCAGTAGTTAGTTACAGACAGTTGTGCGTGATCTCCTTAAGTCCAGGACAAGGTTAGTTACCAGCAATGACTTATGGTCCAGATTTAAGTACCTACACCCTCGGTACTCTAGGTTCGTTCCCAAGCACGTGGCCCATTTCCCACTCCAGCCTTCATCTGTCTTACAAAGGCCTCTTCTGTTTCTAAGCAAGTAGCCAGCTCATGCTCCTAACCCACCTGTCCAACAGCTGGTCTGCATTTAGCAAGGAGCTATTCCTGGCGTTATCCCAGAAAGCCTTTGGCTTGGCCCCTGGTGCAAGAGGGAAGACATAGTGATGCTGGTGCTACCCAGAAGGAACACTGGGAACCGACTAGGGAAGTGCTATAGTAACACGTCTTTGATAGGGAGAGGTGAGCAGTCTTCTGTCTCATGATATTCCCTTTAAGTGTTGAAAATTAGGTTGATGCCAGGTTGCAGCCCCACTTAAACTGTCTGCTTTTTCAGGCTTAATTTGGGCTTTTGGAACTGCCAGGCTGAATTACAAAGCTGCCTTGTTTCGCTGTTCACTGCCCACCGAGGAGCACCGATGGGCTCTAGCTGCCTCGGCATGTCCGCGGATAAGTAACTTCTCTAGCAGCAGCTACTTAGACTCCTTTGACAATGAGACTGGAGAACAGCTAAATGTGTTGTGACAAATTTCTCCCCCAAATCTATTACTGTGACAATTTTTATTAATGCCTTAAGTGTAACTGAGTTATATAAACTAAATCATGCTTATTAGTAAAACATTCAACTAATGAAAAAAGTGATAAACTATGGAGTTCAGTTTGCTGTAATTCCCAAGTTCTTGTTTCTTGAGAAGATCTAGGCAGCTCCTAATAAGATGTTCTCAAAAACACACAAGGAATTGTTAGAAAATTCCTTAAGGGAATGTTTATTCTTGTCCCATCTAAAATGTTATCCAGCCAGGAAGCAGAAACAGTGTCATGCAACTTAAATTACAAGTACCACGCAAACAGAAATAGCAAACAGTTAAAAAGGAATGTATCACAAAACCCAAACACCTCTAAATAGCAAGTATGTGAAAAGAGAAAGCTAACTTATGAATAATTCAGTAGGATTCAAAAGGGTCTACTGATGTTTTCATGTTCAAATTAGTCCTAGTTAACAAATGCTCAGGTACATGATGGTGTAACAAAGTAGGTCTTATGCCATCTTAAATACAGAAGTATATTATATGTATATATATACACATATATAATCTATGTTTACAGACAATGTGTACACTTAAATATTTACGTAATTTATCAGTATTATGGGATAAATACATGCAACCTAGTAAGATGCTCTAAGTTAAAGTGACTCCCAGCTTATTTAATCAACAGCCTCTTTTGCAGGTTTATCACGTACCACCAACAGTATAGTTGTATAGGTGGGTCTAAGAGTCTGAATGTAAAGAAGCTGATGTTAATAAAGGCATGTGAAACTGCTACCACAGAATCTGACACTGCATTTCAGCATGTTACAAATTCTTTCCTACATCTTCTGAGTTATAAAGGAGGGCATGGGGAAAAACCATGCCTTAAGACCTTTTAATACAAGCAAAGCTCTCGGGTACAAAAGAAGAACAGATTTGAAATTCTCCTTTTTCATAAATTCTAACTTCATACGCTTCATTAGTGTGACAAGTCTACATGGCAGAAGAAACAGGTTATTCTATAACATGCACCAATTAAGTGTTTCACAATTTTATAACGTGGCAATTCCATCATTGTGCTGTTTAGAATCAGCCCTTTCCTCTAATGTACTTGTGCATGCTTCCCCTTAAACTGGTTATATCACTATCCAAATATCTAGATTTTTCAAGCTTGTGTGATTTGATCTTACAGAGGATTTCAGCACAAGTAATAAATGTGTTCTTAAAATGCTTCTGAAAATTTCAAATCATGACTCCCCCCCCCCCCAAAAAAAAATAATAATTATAAATTCACAGTAAGCAGTTATGTCCTATGTCTAAATACGGGAGCATGGAGTTCAGCTTTCACATCGGTTATGCTTTGAAACACACAGGCCTTTTCAGTGACTGTGGCTTTTTGCATGCAAATGTAAATGTTGTACATAAAAGTCTATTCAGCCCAGAAATCTCCACTTCTATGGAGCTGCCAAGGAACGCCCAAGGAAAACAAGTGTGCGAGCATGCATTTCCTCTCCATCCCATGCCTCAGCCCCTGCTACTCACACTGACTCAGGGTGTCAGAACAGAGCTTGTTCTGGATGCTAGCGAACTGTGAATGGAAAGGTTGCAGGAAGAGTTTTACTTATAACAAAAATGTTCAATTTAACAAGACTGATTCGAAACAAACGGATGAATTCCATAAATAATGGGTTTGACTGCCTGTGAATCTCCACATATAACGTGAAGTACAGAAATCTATTCACCTGCCAGAAGGACCGTGTAGCTTGCCTTTGTGCAGATTTCTAGACCTGCACAGCCCTTACAATCGGTGTGCAAGAACCGTGGAGGCTAGGTGTAATACACTGTTACTCTCAGCGATGGTTTTGTGAAGTAATCCAACCTGAAGCATATTCACGTTTACATGTCTGGGCTTGAAGATCATGAAGAAAAAGGGATTTAAAATTATTCTGTAATGAAAATCTAGTCCCTACTTTTCTGATATTTTAGGTCTCTCTGTTACTAGATGATTAGAACATTCTCTGTGTTATCGTGAAGTATTACCATTGGCTTTGTTCCGTGCCATCTGATTAATTATACTCCTTCCTTTGCAACAGCTGATTGGGTTTTGTGTTTTATATTCTCAAAGGCAACAGACTTCCAACAAAGGCTGATTTGTAATCTAATGCCCCAGTTTGGGAATTCTTTAGCTGTATGTCTCAATTTTCTGAGAAACAGAAGCTGAATGTTGTACAAATCTTGAAATTGCTCTTATTTAAGAGGATTTCATTAGCTAGTGGAGGTAGTTAATCATCTTAACAGCTGGTCCTAAGACCCTGAAAAAAGGATTGGTCTTACAGAGCTCTGGCTTTCAGTCAGTGAGCAGCTGCAGTGGTTTGAGTTGTAACCATTCCCAGCTGTCTGAACACCAGTGGAAGGATATAACAAGCTATTTAAGCTAAGGTTACTGGTCACACTGCAATGGTTGAATGGCAGGCATGTATTTCTTTACTTATCTTCTGTCATTGGGAAAGAAGAGTTGGGAGAACTGGAGCAGTAACGTTTTAAAGGCTAGCAGCTAGGCACTCAAGATTCCAGGCTCTGCAGCCCGTAACTCTTCGCATAACTCTTTTTAACTTTGAGGAACCCTCTCACAGCACTACAAAAAGAACTGAGATCTTAGGCAGGTTTAAAGAAAAATGAAAAGACTTTCAAAGACACAAAAGGCAGCCTTTAAGACACTTCCAAATTTCTGTGTAATCTAGATCGTGAGCAAGGTAAATGAGGAAAAAGGAAAGGGTAAGTGGGAAATTGGAAGCTTTCAAAACTTGCAACTTCTTGTTTTCCTCATCATCATATCAACAATTATATTGTAATACTTCTGAGTATTACCTTACCTCTGCAAAAACTTCTTGAAAACCCGCCTGTAGGCATAGCCAGCTCTTCTTACTCGAATATTTTCTTTCAGACCTAAGTATTCCACTTGATGTTTTACCCTGTGGACAAAAACAATGCAAGATTTACAATCCACTTTATTTGCATATTTGTGGAATGAGGTATTCTGAAAAGTCCGTATCACATTTAAAGAGTGTTGATTTCTCAAATTCATGCACAGGTACATGAATTTGTTCTTGTACATTACCATGCACGCTGCACGGTAGGAAAAATTATCAAGGAAGGCAGACGACATTACTGAAACGTGCAACAAGTTTACCTTAACATTTTTTCCTAGTTTCATGTTTCCTAACTAATTTATGTATAAATTTCTTAACTAATACTGTTGCCCATAAAAGGCCAAGGAACTATCACCTACACAATTACACAGCTGGTATCCAAGGGAGTAGGAAATAGTTTCATGTTCTTTCATTGTCGGTTTCACGCGTTTTACCTCACTCAAACATCGGCAGTAGCACACAGTAGTGCTGCTTTGGTTGTTCTGGAGAATGGACCCCATCTGATGGCTGGGAAAAGCCCCACGTGCCAACCTTTCATTACACAAAGGGTCAGAAAGCAGAAAGCCAGGCCGGTACATTTACGAAAAGCTAGCATTCCTCCCCGTTCCAGCACGCTGCAAAGGAAGGGCTTGAGGACAGGCACATGCCTGGCTGGAGCATGCCTGCTAAGCTCCTCGTGGTGTGCTTTGGTTACAAACTAAAACTGAGCTGGTACCAGTCCCACAAGGTGTTAATGGCAGTGGAGGGACTCTGCTGCCCTTGGGAACTGAAACAACATCATCCCAACACCACTGCAGTTCCCTCACCAAAATGCCTTTATTTAAGGTTCTCAACAGGGAGCAAGTATGTCCCCCCCTGAATCTCAAAGAAGAAAAACAGCAAAAGAAAAAAAAAGCTTCCTTTTGGTGCCTTTTCCTCCTTCTGGAGCTGCGGTACCTTATTTAACGTTCCTTCTTACATGTCCTGTTAGTCTCCTATTTAACGCTTGGCGAATTGATTTGAAGAATTTCAGTTAGCTTCCTTAATGCACGACTCCTGCAATTTTCCTTTGCATTTCCTTAATTTCCTCATCTAAGTCATGTGGCCGGAAGAGGCAATTTCAGTTTTTAACTCTGCAATGTGGTGTCAAGGGGCTTCTGTTGCTGTTCTTTTATAGGGCAAATTATAGAAGCTTTAGCTTTCAGTCAAATATAAAAGTTGTTGAGATTTTAGTCCTGCACGTTTAACAAACAGTATATAAAAGAGTGTTTCTTTACATATAATCAAAAAAGTGCACCTGTAAGGAGCCATTTTGTTTTGTTTGGCTTACTATTTCTCTGATTTCACAGAAGAATTCTGAAAAACTGTTAATTCAATGTTATTTTTCTAGCTATTTTGAAATGTTAAATTTCAATACGAAGTGTACTGCCCATTGATTTTGGGTTTTTGCTTGAGACATTCTTTTCACATGACTCATAGTATAAAGGGAAAAAACTTTTGAAATCCCATGCTACAAATGACAAAAGCCCTTCAGTTATTTCCTTTTTTTAAAGAACACTTATGAGAAGTATTTTGCTAAATGATGAGGAATACTGCCCTTTTAGCTTATAATAAAGAATACTGCACATCTTCATATTGCTGTGTTCAAGGGAAAAAGTATAGTTTGTACCCACTCCAAAAATTCTGGTACAGTAGAAAGCTGGTGGACAAAAATACATTTTCCTGTTTATAGCTTTTCCTCCTGTTCACATCTGGAATAACGCACTGCAGCAACAGTATTACTCCCATTTTCTTACTGTCGTGCCAGTATTAGTGTCCAGCAACAGAAAATTTGAGACATTTTTCTGTTTTTTCCTTTTCTTTCTGAGAAAAGGCACACTGAAAATCTCCCTCCAGGCATCAACCTCAAGCAGGTCAGGGTCTGGGAATTCAGCTAATGCAGCAATTTTGAATACAAGGCCAAGTGGCTGTGCCAGGACCTAAACAAAAACACATTTCAAGAACACCCTAATTTTTGGAATAACTAAGGTATTATACAAGGTTTAGATATTACATAAGGTCTATGTTTTAATGCTAAATACTCTGGAATTATTCAACAGCAGTACAAAGCTGGAGTGACATGGCTTCTGCGAGCATGAAGAAAGACAGGCTTTGCGAAGATTTTTTTTCCTTTTTCAGGAACACTTTCACCATCTAGTAACACCAGATACGTAAGCAAATTAGATATACTATGGCAGCATGTGTATGATACAGCATTATGTGACCACAGAAGAAAACAAAAAAAACCCTAAACCAACATCCAGCAGAATATCACATGAAATCACTTATGTTTTGTATTTTCCTCAACACAGAACTTCCTCACAGTAAAATTATGAAACAACGTAATTAATCTTCAGTTTCAGTTGTCATATGCACATAAATTTCTTTTCCCCAGACATGTCACTAACTGCTACAGCGTTATGTATCCCATGTGAGATCCCGATATAATATATGGGAAATCACAGGATGAAATGGGAGAGAATGTTAGGAATTTTAAACAGGGATGAAGGATTACCATTGTAAGAACTCCCTCCACTTGTGCCCGAGTTCGATAGTATACAATGCTTTGTAATTCATGTGGCAAATGCAGCAGCTACTGATAACAAGCATCACCTTCACTATGGGAACACAAGAAGAAATCGTGCCCATTTTTGCTCCAAAAGGGGTTTCCTGGAAGCTGGCCTTTTCTCAGGACTGGGTTTTTGTTTGCATGTTTCACTGGTTTCCTAGCAACACCCTCCACAATAACAGGCCTCTTTCCCAATATGTAAATGATCGATTTTTAAAGCCCCTCAACTTACAGTCGCAAGTTTTAGCCATACTTTTTCTAGGACTGCTGACTTTCCTCCTTTGGTCCCCAGTGCCAGAGGAAAATCAAGCGTGGCGCAGTAGGGTTTTCAGGGGTGAAAAAGCTAGAGAAAGGGGGTCTGCCTTTACTGAAGGACACTTTCAAGGGCAGCCCCAACTGTGGTTGCAGTAAGTTCTCTACACCCGCACGTGAGTGCACCCACCGGCATGCCAAATGGCAGGAAGGGAGTCCTGCCTGGGTGCTAGTGCCATCAAGAATGCTTTTTATCACACTTGGCAAGTTGTTTCACTAGGACAAAAAACTAAAAAAAAAAAAAAAAGTTGCTTTATCAGCACTTTTACCAATACCAAAAGTATTTGGTATATAGTAATAAATGTTACCTATTATTAAGACCTCACATAGTATACACACCATACTGATCCCCTACCTCCATGCAAAAATAAAAAAATAAAAAAAAAAAAAAAAGATTATCTTTTTTCAGATACTAGGAAGATGCTATAAAGCATTGCATGGTTAAAGATGCCTTAAACCACAGGTGATAAACCAAACTGATGACTCAGACATCTTTTTAATGTCCATCTAACCACCTGATATGATATTCTAATGACTTCTCTTTAAAGAGCCGGCTAATGAATGTTAAAAGTCAAGAAGTAAAAAAGGAACCTTCTATATTCTTGGCTAGAGAGACTTCTGGTAAGTTTGATGCATAAAAGCAGATACAGACATCCTGCTGGCTTTTTAGCTACCCAATAGAAGCTGTTATCAGAAGCACCAGTCAGAACTGATGTATAATGTATTTGGTGTGCAAATTCTATGTGGAAAACTGAGTAATATACCAATTGTGTTGTTACGCAGATGTTGATTATTCTTAACTGATGGGAGAAAAGCTAAGAACTGCACATACGAACTGCTGATTTAGACCAAGTGACCACAGCTTATCTTCAAAGTTCAGGAGAGGCCATGCCACATTTCGTTCCTGAAGGTTTTAGAGTATCTGGTTCTGTTTGTCTGTTGGTTGTACGATTACAAATTACAAATTTGTGCGGCTTTTTTTGCCTATTAGCACCGTTTCTCATCACATGCTCTGCTTATCCATACCTGCTCTCCTCCCAGTCTCGAGACTTCTTTGTTTCATTTGGTTTGATGCAGCGGATGTAATGGGGCGTACACTTCATCAGGGTGCCAACAAGGTCATTTGCTTGTTTCTGTAAAATTGAGGGAAAACAACAGGATCTGAACTGAACAGGGAAACCGGTGAGAGAACTCTAAAAATTACCAACCATCTGCTGCTGATTCAGTTGACTGGATCCAGTTGACTTTGGTCTTTCTCCAGAACAACCAAAGTGTCTTGGGATAATATGCACCTCATGAAAAATTTATAAGTAAACAGAAGGCACCACTACCTCCAGCTATTTAATGTATTTAAACTATTATATAAGAACACGGAGTGACAAAGGAATGCATTAGGTGAACTTGACTACCAGGGTGAAATGTGGGGAAAGAGCTTGGTAAAATATCAATCTGCAAAGTCTGCAAGTGTGTCATCTAAGCGTGTATTTTACAACCAGTCTTGGAAAAGATGCTCGCCTTCTAACACTTGCTGCCTTGTTCAGCTCGCATTATGGTCAGTAGAAAGACTTCTGCTGACTTCAGTGGCTGTTGGATCAGGCCCCGCTGCATTTCTGCGCTACAAAGAGACCAGTTATCTGTAGTTAATTGTAGGACATCAAGTGGTTGAGTGAAGGGACTCATTCATTATGCACACGCAAGTACTATTACCGCTACCATCAATTGCTCATTTGGAAAATTCACTGCAGCAGAATGCAGCTGAACAAAACATTTAATGAGCAGCGATGCTGGGCAAGACGTGATTCTAACAGCTGAATGCATCACTTTGCAATCAAGAGCCTCCTGATATCTATCTTTAAAAATGTCTGGACAGTAAAAACCAGCAAAGACTACTTTTCTTTTTTAGGTATCCAAACACACACACATATATGCACATACTAACACAGCAAAACTAGACATACTTTGATTTTACTGCCCGCAGTGGTAGGACGGCCCTTCTTGTCCACTTGAAGATTCTCAGGAAACAGAGCCTTTATAAAAGGCCTAGGAAAGAGTTAATAAAATAGTGTTGACATAGAGAGACAGTTCAATGCAGGAGTGTCAAGGAACATGCTGTAAAAGTTGATAGTTGAACAGAATATAAATAGCTATTTCTATTAATCTGGAGTTATATCAAATCTATTTTAAGATTAGTATTTTCCATGAGCTTCATTTCTCACAGAGCTCCCTTGCTATTTTAGTGAGCCTCGGAAGACGTGATACCAGATTTCTATAGACTCGAATAATGCAATTCTTAAAAAGTAAGCGTCAATTAATTAAAATATATAACAAACAGAAAAAAGTTACTTTGTACATTAAACAAGTGCCTGCTTTGAGAGAATGCTGACTCACTGATGGCCTTGTTCGAGGCCAAACAAACGGTGGCCGTTATACCGTTTGATCCTGACACTGCAGTACCTTACTTATTCAGATTTACAGAAAATGAAGGTCAATACAATGGAAGTGATACAGTTCCACTGCAGTGATGTTTTATTTCCACTTTTACACAAGTAAGTTCACAAGTTGCAAAGCAGAGAAGCCAGGCCCTCTGCATCCATCTGAACTAACACGTTATTCCTAGCTTTAAGCAAGTTTTGCTTACGTACAAATCACTGCTCTGCATGAGTTCAATCAAGTCCATGAAAAGAACATCCCGATTTCTCTCGCAGAATCCATCCATATCATAAGATACCTGGGCCAAGGTGGAAATTGATTGTTTGTGGTAAGTTGAGAACCCAATTATTAAAGAAAATTTAAATTCTGTCCCCATCAGTAGCTGTTCTGAACTTTTTGCTTAGTCTGGTATAACTTCAAGATACTATGCCAATCACTAAATCCTTGCATATATTAGTTAACTCTTTCAAAACAAACATAAAGGAATTTCATCCATATACTTAAATTCAGTGAAAAAGACTGTTATGGAGCTAGTGAATCGAATATGACACAAGTGAATTTAATACTGAAGTTCATTGAAGAAAATTTTTTGCATAGTGAGAGTATATACTGTTATTAACTACAACTGCAGGAAATCATGAATAGCCTAAGAAAAATACCCAAAGAAGATAGAACTGTATGTTATATTCCCAGTTTTATTGGTACATCATCACCTAAGCATCATCTTTATGTCTGAATTCTTTACATTTACTGCTACTGTAACCAACAATTAAGATTATAATTAATAAAACACTAGAGGCATTTATTTATTTATTACATTTACTCTTAAGTTCTGGTTAGCATGTTTGATCGCCACAAGGCCTTGACTCCGCTCTCCCAAGTAAGGGTACATATGTTGGGGCATGTTTGTTCCAAGCTCCCTACGCTGTGGGAGGAGGACACTGTCTCCTGAGATAATCTGGCTATTTAAAAAACAGAATAGCCACCTACAGGGCTCCCCCCGCCTACTGTTCTTTTTCTTTATAAATACACTATGCAGAATTCAGCGACGACTTCCATTACCTTCCCAGCATAATGATGAATGATAAATCCCTGGTTCCAGCTGTTGAAATGTTCATGAGTCCCAATCTGCATCTGGAGTTTCTGAAGCAGTGTTTGGTCAGCTCCTTCTCCCACCGCATGCATTGTGGCACACACATCATCTAAAATGCTCATAATCCCGGGGGGATTCTAATGCATTGGAGAAGAATAACAAAAAGAGCAAAAGTGAGGGGGAAAAAATGATGCCAGTTTTTCCCCCTCAACAGAAAATTATCTTTGCAACAAAAACACTAGAGCAAAGTCACTGCAGGAAGAATTCTCCCCAGTCAGCAGAGTTCACAGTAGAGATTAATTTGTACACAAGCATGCAAATAATTTAAGGAGAGATGGCACTTTGTAACGGTAATGACAGTGGGAAATGATGGGGAAAACACTGCTGTTTTAAAAAACCAAAAACTAAAACCCCGAAGCGCCCAACCTTTCAGTTCTTGATTCCTTCACAAGGCAATCTTCTTTCCCGTTCCACCAAAAGATAAGCCTTGTCTGAGGTAAGTATTTAAAACTCACATGCTGTATTTTGTCAAACTCCGAGCTAAATATTTAAGATTGTGACAGAAATCCTGTCCTCTTCCTCGTTATCCTGATACAGATGGGAGATGGGCAAAATCTGACGCACATTCAAGCACAAGTCACTATAGTACTTGAACTACTGTTAAAATTATCTGGCCTACTTGAGGACAAAGAATTAGCTGAAAAACAACCTATTTGTGTCCTAAAGGACAACTCAACATTTGTTGTCACCCCACATCAGAACATACTTTAAAAGGCAGAATGTTCTGTGGAGCAAAGACACACCGTTTCTTTTCTCTACAACACTTTCTAATACTTCCTCTTCACTTGTTTCTGCTTAATTTGGTGACAGTACCTCAAAGAAAGCTGGTATTGTAGCTTCCCCAAACTGGAAAACATCTCCCAGGGACACAGAGAGCCTTATCTGATGTACAGTAGAATATGTCATGTTCATGATAAATTTAGGTGGATAAAATTTTAATTTCCATCATTCTATTCTTTAGTCACGCATCAATCATGCTATCTTATGGTTCTCTTTTTGGTCGATATCGTGGATAACATGTATCTTAGATGACATATCTTAGAGCTCTTCTAAGACATCTTATGTAAGATTTATATATAGGTTTAGTATGACTCAGTAACTGAACAACAGTATTTGCATTTTCCTGTGAATGTTCTTGACAGCAAAGCAGTTGACCAAATATTTTAGATAAAAACCTTCTTGTTTTTCCCATCTGTTTGTTCTAAATACTTACCACTTTGTTCTCTATAAGGTCACAGACTATTTTGTTGTTAAAGTAATCTATTGGTGTCCATCTAATTCCTTCTTGCACGTATTCCTCCTGTTAAGTAAAAAGAAAGTTGCAAATATTCCTTTGCACTGTGAACGTAGCACTAGATTTACAAATGGGTATGTGCACACAAGCTCTGCACTGCTCGTGTTTGGGAAGTGTATGGGGGGAGGTGGGAGAAATGACCCCAATCATCAGTAAATCCAGCTCTCTACACCTGAGAGATTAATCTGGATCCCTCTTTGCTCTCCCCACATTCTTTTGGCATTCAGAGCCCTTGAGTAGTTAGTGAGAAGAGCAGGAATATTTCATCAGTACATTTATTGTCAAAGCACTTTGCAATGTAACGAACTGACATTTACAGTCTCTCAGCAGTGCGCCTCAGCTGTATTTTAAAAATTGTGACAGGCATAACAAGGCTCAGAACCCCAAAACCACACATTTAGAAATGGACTTGAAACAGAGACGCAGCTCCACTTTCCATTTCTGCATGCAATTACTGGAACCATAAAGGTATCTAGGGACTGACTGGGGGGAAAAAAACCATACTAAAATTTGATTACATTGACCACTCAGTCGCATACGTAGGAGTTCAGCTAGACACTTAGCAGGTCATTTGTGTGCAATGATCAGTTACTTTTATACAAAGGCAATGGTGTATGTGCATTCTTGAAAATGTTGTCATAAAGTTGGTGCCAGGGCTGAGCTCATCCCGCACACAATGCTGCTGGCTCAGCTGCACGCTGTCTGCCCTCCCCTGCAGAAGCTCACATTCATCTAAAGTGAGATTCTGCAGTAAGACTGTGAGCAGAGCGCTGCAAATACCTTCAGAAGTATTCCTGCATTTGTCTCAGTAATCTATTTCATTCATCTATATATTTTTTTTTAAAAAGGGGGGCGGGGGGGTGGAGGAAATGAAGGAAAGTATTCCCATTTCACTGTGTGTCATGTCCAAAGAAAGCAGAGGGATGGAACCAAGCTGCAGTTTTCCATTTCTGCCAGTGAGTCAGAACATGCAGGATGTCTGGGCAGAATCATATGACTGCATTAGCACACCGTATCGTGGACTCACTCTGTACCGCCCTATTACAGAATAAATGCAGCTGATGCGGTCTACATTTTTAGGGTTAGCCAACAACAAAGGTGGGTTATTTTCTTTGTCTTCCCTAACAAGGAAAATTTTATTGTTAGCAGATGATGAAACCTCAAGTTCTTCCACCCATTGAAAAAGCAATAGCTCACTTACAAATTCATAATAAATGTCTGGTTACCTGTTCTGCCTTCAGAGTCAGTTCAATAAAAATCTGCTGTAGTTTTTCATTAACAAAGTTGATGCAGAACTGTTCAAAACCATTTTTCTATAGAAAAGGAAACAATTTAAAAATTAGTCTTGTGCTTTATATACAGTAATTCTTTGTTCTTATGCTGGCAATAGCCTTCAAAGAAACGCTGTCAATGATGGATGGGTTGCTGACTTTACAGTCATTCTGTGTAATCTCGGATCCTTCTTTTAAGGTCAATGACCTAGTTTCTTTGAAGTTTCTTCAATACTTTGTGTTTATTTAGCAAGACATTACCAGTGAGAACTCAGTGTCCAGGAGGCTGGGTTGGGGTTTTTTTGCTTTTATTCTGGCCACAGGATTATATTTTTTTTACCCTGTTTTAAATTTTTTCCCCTCTAAACAACAAGAAACTCTCCCAGGTTAGATCAGCTCAATCCCAAGTATTGCATTGTCTTACCTGGAATATTTCAAAGCCATAAATGTCAAGGACACCAATGTTATATTCTTCATGGTCCTTCTCCATAGCCTTATTAATAGACTAACAAAACAGAAACAAAACATAAAACAAAGTACAGTCTATAATATTTAAAAGATATATATATCTCCTTAAATGCTTACATAGAAATAATGGGTTTCTTCAAAGAAAACATATTTGAATGGAACACAAATATATGCAATAGGGTATTTTACTTTCACTTTAATAAAGTGTTATTAACAGCTAGGAAATGAACAGTACACTATCCTGCTTTCCAGGTCAGTGAGCCTTTGGATCTACCATTTGTAAAAGTCTTTCCCCTTTGGTGTAACTGCCTCAGCGAAAGAAAAAGAGCCAACAAAAAAAGCCCCCAGCCTTCAGCCTGATACTTGATGCATTTTGCAGATGGTACCGTGAATCTTTTCACCTGTTTCTGTATAACTCCGCTTTGCAGTGTCAGTGCTGGCACAGGCACTGATGAGGAGACTTCCAAGACACTAGCAGCGCCACCGCAGAGGGGACTTCTGTGTCACCTACCCAGCACCCCTGGCCAGAGGTAAGGTTTCTACCCCCCCAGCCCAGCCTAGGGTCTCATTTACTTTAGCACGGAGAATGGAGTTTTACCATTTGCTCAAATGCCACAACATCGGCATGCTCAAGTGGTTCTTTGCAGGAGGGGGAGCCGGGGGTAAGAAAGCGGGGGACCATAACCCACTAATTCTGCTCATCTGAAAAAGTACAACTGCGTAAGAGAACGTAAGATTCAGAGATGTATGGATGCTGCCAGGAAGGAGATGTCAAAGCATCATATGGGATAGTTGTTGCAGGAGACTGAGCAAATGCAGGGCTGAAAGCACAGCTCATTTGCTTCAAATGAAGTGTAGCATTTGTCGTATAATCAGTGCCTCGTATTTAATATCTGTGGTCATGCTCCCACCGCACTGCTCAATGCTGCTGCTAAGGTTTAGGCAAAGAAACGTACTGGGTGAAAGAAATGATGGACAAGAAAAGCACCGCAAAGAACATTCCTAGCGTACTTGTACTTGTTTTGATACTTCAGTAGAATCCAGTAAATCAAACTTACGTCCACCAAGTAATCAAAAACACGGGAATGAAGGGCCTTGGCGAGTGCATCCCTGGTGTAGCAGGCTTGTTCCACGTTTAGCGTTACATTAATGGACTCAGATTTGCCTCCCCACTTGCTGTCCATCTGTCTGCTGGTCAGTTTTTCCTTTAGGCGGTCCTGATTAATTCCCAGGAGAAAAGCAGGGAAAGCCAAAACTGCAAGAAAGATCAGGGTGATGGGATTATGACTTACAAACTAAACCAATACAGAATTAAGGGGAAGAAAGAAAAAAAAAAAAAAAAAGCTGTATCTCTAATAACAATCAGCACTAACAAATCTCATGGGGCATGCAGCTTAAAAAGAAAAAGAGGGATTGATGTCTTTGAAATTTCTCTAAGCTCCCCAAGGACATTTTCAAATCTTTGCTTACATAAATTTCAATTAAGATAAACCACCCTGAAGTAAAATAGCCAACTATTTCTGTACCTTCAGTCCTTCAAACATGTCAGCTAGCTTAGGTCACAGTTTTGAACTATGTAGTTCAAACAAATCACTCTTGGAGGAGATGGAAATAAAACAGAGAGCTCACACATTAAATAGAACTGGCAGCACTGAAAATCCTTTGCAAAAGCACAAAACGTTTAAAATATAATAAAGAACATGCTATCTCCTTCCTAATATCTTTCCCTTTCTTCTAAGTTCAGATATTGCAAAAAGTTTTCAATTAACTTGCCATTTAATTTGTTTTGGTTTTTTAATCCCTTATTCTGGAAGTACTTTGCAAATTCTGGTTTCCCTTGTTTAAAAGTAAAGCAGAAAAATGCATCTGTGCAATAAGCAGCTACAAGTCTAGTATTTTTTGCATTCTCAGCACATGGCGCAGATGTTAGCTGCAGGTGTCACACACCTTAAGGAACGGAAAAAAGAAACTGCTTGAAAGCATACGGAAACAGCCCCCAAGGGCAACTCTTGGGGCTGGTATTGCACCTCTGCTAGATCACATAATCCTGACAGTGTTTCTTCCATGTTCCATTCCTTTCAGATCTACTTTACTGGCGTGGGGAGGATGTAAACCAATCTCCAAGGCAGCAGCCACTTGTGCTTTACACATCTGTAACATCACAGCATGATTTCGCTAAACCCTTCAGCACATTAATCCAATTTATTTTTTTTTAAACTGCAAATAACCACCAGCTTTCTGAAATCTGACGCAGTACCATCAGGAAGCTGATTAAATTTACCCTAGCATACTAGGAGCCACACAACTAACCAAAGCTGAGTCAATGGCAACGTTTCTGGTAAATCACTGGGAAGAACAGCACACAAAAAGGTCAAACATCATATGCTTTAAAATGGAAAAGAATGTAGGTAATTATAGACCAAATATGCTCACATATACTGTAAAGATGCCAGAATAAGTGTTTAGTCAGTAGTACTGTAAGAATTTATGAAGATAGTATAATGGTAAGAACCATGTATAGCTCAAAAACTCTTCAGTGCGAATGATTTACTGCAAACAGCTGGATATGACTTGATACAACTTCACATTTTTAAGATGCATGATCATTTTCCCTAGTTAGGGACCATGAAGTTACCATCTATAAAGCAGAACACACACGTTAATTGAGAAATCGAAAAAAGCTGATCCTCAAAGAGTAATCAGTAATGTTGAGTGTAACAGTTTTAAATACAATCTGTGAAGAAAAGCTGAAAAAGACTAGGTTCACCTCATCAGTTTTCAGCAAGTGTAGAACAAATCTTCCAATACAACGCAAGAGTAAAAGAGGCATGGTTTAAATTGTTTTCTGCATCCAGGAAAGAACAAGTAGTTTGGCATGATTTGCAACATGGAAGATTTAGAATAAATAATGAGAACTTTTTTCAACTACTAATATAATCAAGCACTGTAACAGATAGTAGCCACTGACAGTTTTGAAGAAGTGTTTGTCTAAATGTCTGTCAAGAATGGTCTGTACAGATTTGATTCTGACTCAGAGTAAGAGACTAGAGCTTCTGGTGTCCTGAAGAATGGCCCTTGCCTGTTTTTCTGCAATTTGCTATATAATAACAAGAACACTACTGACCAAATTCTTAAACTTTTCATTACTTCAGACTTACACAAAGTATGACTATCATTGCCAGTCTTGGTCTTTCATTGTGTTTTATCTTTCGTGGCTATCCAGGCTGTAAATGCTGTACTGTTTAGCTGGCTAGGACAAACAGTAAACCAGGGGGAGGATTAATGAAAAGAGAAACAAACCCAACTTTCAACTTCATAATGCAGAAATTGTACTGGACGCTGCTATTTCTTCTCTGGCTTCTTTAAAATGCAGTATGTTTATAAGTTCTATATTCATTCTATCTGCTGGTTTTTTCAATGTATTATTCACGCACAACGTCTATATTTATATCCCACTGACCACAGAAATATGGTGTACATGGCTCATCATAGAAATGCATTCACATTTACCAACTTATTTTCAACTCATGTCTTTTCAGTTCGTTACTCTTTGATGTAAAGCACTCTGTAGCTACCATGTCTGGCTATTAAATGTCTTCATTTCATTGGAAGATGTAATACTACGATTTAAATGGAAGCACAGTAGATCTTTTGGAATTATAAGGCATATACAAAAATCCTATACTCTTATTTGTACGTATAAAATGCCACAAAATGTTTTTCCTTGGGTTCACTTACTATTCTTTCAAATTAAGGTTAAAAATTAGTAATTTTTATTTCCCCATGTCTTAAAACAAATAGGAGAGTACTAATACAGGTGAGTGGGAAGTTGACTGCACACGAGACTTCGTATTTAACTTATCTAAAACTGAACAAATGTAGTTTTCCTAAACATAAGGACTATTTTGAAATAAGGGTTAAGAGAACAGACAGATATGTATAAGCTACTACATAGGCTGTGCTTATCTACTCTGTCCTTAAACTGTCAAGGCAGCATAAAATCAACAGCAAGGTATAAAGCGTGACAAAAATGTTTAAAACTCAAGATCCATTAAGCTTTTAAACAACTTGTTGATGTGGGCCTAGCTGATACAAAACAGCAACAAGAGGTGAAAGATGCAAGGACGGTGTATTGTGGATAAGGAAATAAATAATAACACAGTAAATGTAGCTAATAATGAGGTACAGGTTGTGAAATTTGAGACAGGGAACATAACTGTAGTAGGTAAATTCTGCTTTTCAATTCCACTCTGAGTTTCTGTTTTCAAGGCACCTCTTCTGGATGCATGTATGTATACATATACATATATATATGTGCATGCCTGAGTGCTGTGTACCTGAGACTGGGGGTACTCCACACGCTGGGAGCTGCTTTCACATGACAGTGAGGTCAGACAACCCACGTAAGAAACAGGCGTTTTTCTGAACACGTGCTGATGCACTGAAAGGAGCAGAGTTCAAGTTTGCTTGAAAGCATTTCTCACCATTTCTGTAATTTCATACTCAAAGGCCAGAAAAGGATTTCTTAAATTCAAAATGCAAAACTGCACTCCTGTTCAGTCAGTGGCATTGTACAAGGCAAAACAGGGCTGTCGGTACCATTGCTTTTGGAAGAGAATCTCGATTAGCAGTCTCGCGTTATAAGAAGTGACAGACTGTGGACAAGCAGCTTGAGATTGCCCTTCACCTTATGCCACCTGGGCCTCAGCCCGCTGCTACTGCTCTAAGTTTCCAGAGGTACTTACACTCCTCGCTCTCCACTCCCGCATAGTTGCCAACCTCTTTGAAGCTGATGTTTCCCAAATGCAGTATTCCTGCCACTATCTGCAGCACCAGTGCCTGTTCCTCTGCAAAGATCCCAATCACACTCATTGCATGCTGGGGAAAAGAAAAAACCAAAATGACTCGAAGAACCTGTTCGGTGACTCTTGTCATAAAGTCCTTTTAAAATTCTGATGTTAAAAAATCAAGTTTTTCAAAACAGTTCAAACGCCTAAGGTAGGTAAATTTCATTACAGCCTGCACTGAAGTTTCAAAAGGTACCAGATGTCCTACTGCAGCATGTTTTTACATACAGAAGTATCTACACCATTTAGAAGATCTGTTAGCAAAATAAATTCTGGAAAATGAAAGTTACTAAAAAAACAAGCACCTGCTCTTAAGTGTCACAAGTAGTTTCATTGCAAAATGGGAAACAATGAACTTAAGAGACAATGACTTTATTCCTTCTGTAGTTTATCCACTCAGACTAAGAACTGTGAAGCTGTATTCAATGATTCTGAAAAGCAGCACAGTCTGTCTGGCTTAAACTGTGCATTTCAGCCACTTACTAGAAAATAATCCAAAACAACATTGGGTTTTGGAGTCTAGAGCACATGGTAACTTATAGAATGTCTGCTCAACTGTTTTCCTAAAATATCAGATTAGCTAGAATACAACAGTAATTATTTAATTTTTAATATTTTTTTAGGCCTTTAAATGTGCTACGTATATAAATAAGGAGATGTGTTAATATGCTTATTTTAAATATTACATTTCTAATAACAGGAGACCAGAAAGTTGACATGACTTAAAGGTCACACAATGAATTGGCAACAGCACTGGATAAAGCGCTCTACAATCCATGATTCTCAGTCCCTTTCTCCAGCCTTTCAGTTGCACTGTTTCAAATATGCACAGGAGATCAGTCACTGCTAAGAATTCAGCTAAAACAGGGCACACTTTTATATTTTCCTCTAATGGAAGTTCCTCACTGTGCTTGCATTTTCACATTTTTCCTACTGCAGATTTTCTGCACTCAATTAAATTTCATTAAATTTGCACCGTTCTGAAAAAAGAAAAAACAGAAAACAAAACTCCTTTCTAGAAAAGTATCTTGCCAGGATTCTTAGGCTGCAGCATAGGACCGCTTCAGTGTAACATACCCCCTCCTTAGGGTAAAATACCATTAAAATAAGTTATATCTGCATTAGTTTCTCATCCCCATATTAATACATCAATGTCTTTGCTACAAATGGGCAATGACATAAAGATAAATCCACCACTGTGCAAATCAGAGTAAAAAACTCACCAGTGTTTCTTGGAAATCTGATTTGTCATTGATGTCATCAACTTTGTAGGACCCAGAGAGACTCAGGTAGTAATAGTAGTCCATACTGGTAATGCCAAGACTGCTTTTTTGTTCCAAGGAGGCCCCTTCAATTAGCTGCAGAATAAAAATCCCCAAATTAGGCATCATACAAAGATCTTCAGCAGAGATGAAGCAGTTCAGAAACTGACTGAGCCTGAAGTTACTGGGAGAGGTATGGCTGTATATAGCACCGTGCCAGGTACGTGTCCTTCCTGTGTTCTGGGAATTGTTTAACCCAAAAGACCAGATTCCCATTCCCAGGCGTGTTTCAATTCTAACTTCTACATCTAATAAAAAGCAAAGACAGTGCTTTGAACACCTTTCGTTATCTTTACCTCATAATGATAAGGCAAAGTGGGTTCTCTGTTCTGCAATATATTTATTAAATCCTCAGGAACATGTTTTCTGTGCCTACTGAAAGGCAGGGAGAGCTGAAAGAACATACAAAGAATGCAGTACTTGTAGCCTTAATTGTGAGGCCAAGCATCCTTTATGCCCTCCATGGCATATATTAAGCAAGTTTTGCACTGCTCCAATACTATGTTATTTGATGCATGGCTCAAGTCGCACCTCTTTACATCATCTAGGCCAACAAGGCCAAGAATAAATAAGAGAGTAGTTAAAAAAAAAGGTTCCTGGGCTCCCTGTGAAGCCAGAGGAGAGGCTGCCCAGACCTACGCAAAGTCTACGCCGTCGTGCCCAGAGAGGGCTGCAACAGGAAGGAATGAACAAACTAATCTCAGAAGAGGATACTCAACACCCCATAGTCTTTCAACCCCTGGGTGAAAAAGCCTCTCCAAGCCACAGAGGAAAATCGGCAGGACAGTGCAAATTGTTCATACACCTCAGAAGGGAACGCACAGCTCCTGGAGCAGCTCCAGCTCCACTGTGCATCCTGGCAATGGCACTTCCACGCCACGTGGAGCTGCTGACCGTCACGACAGCACACTGTCCTTACTCTAGTTTTGTGCAGGGTGATCAATGGCCCTTAGCGGATAAGCAACTCGCATGTCGAGGACCAGCGAAGGCCAGAAAAGCCTTTTTGAAACACAAAACCAAGCGAGGATGCTTGCAGGATTCAACAAATAAGTATCTTAAACGTCCTAGAAAACTTAACCAAGAATCAAAGCTCTCTTTCACAGCTGTGCTATGGAATTCCAAAGCAGAAGGTACAATTATACAGGCCAGTTTAAAAAGAGATCTGTTGGAAGGTTCTCATTTTTCTGTTATTTTCTGGACTTTTCCATATGGGAGCTCCCAGTGAATTTCAAGCAAGGCCTTTATTGAAGTACTTCTGGAGCTGAAAGGCGGCTAGGTAGGTTTACGTTAGATGGAGCCTTAACACCCTATCAAGCTGCCCAGTGAGATCCAGATTACTTCTGGAGTATGTGTTCAGTAACCTCACTGTGTCGAGAATGACTTTTCAACCAAAAGGGAACACTGGTCCTAGATATTTTAAGTAACTCAGAAAGAACCTATATACACTTCTGACCTGGTAAAAAATGTGGAAACTCCTCTCTCCAGGATTCCTCATCACAACCCGAGATTTTTCCAGTAGGAAGTTGGAGATTTTCCCTCCATCTGGTTCTCCACCTGGGCTAAACTGGATTTCAAAGTATTTCCCCTGCAATAAATAATTTAAGGTGTTGAAGTATTAGTAAATACAAAGCTGAAATCAGGCACTTGTACCATATCTCAAGGAAGGTTACGGGGATATTTAATCTTTATGGATGCAGCGACACAGCTGCCTCAAGGTATAACCTAAGCTTAGATTCCTGAACTATCACGTTTCCTTCTTTCTTTCTTTCTGCACTTAACACCACACTAGATTCAGGATAATATGTCATGTGTTAACGCAAGTGTAGAGGGGAAGTCGGTGGCTTCTTTTCACTGCTGAGACCCTTAGGATAAAGGAAGCCATAAGGCTCACCTCTACAGGAAGAACATTTCACAGATTTACGACCGACAGCAAACACAGCGTTCTGCTTGGAGGCAAGGTAAAGCAATCATCTTTTCCACTCAGGGAGACACGAACTGCATTAGCACTCACATTGGCTGAGGAACAAATCTCCAATTTGTAAAGCCTATGCGTAACTTTTAAAAACAGAACCTGCAGTATCTTTTCTAGTGAACAGTCATTTAGCAATATTATCTTGACTATTTTATAATGACAGATTGAAAATAATTCCTGCCTACTTCCTGTACATATTAGTAAAGACATTTCCATCAAACAACTCCTAAGGATGGTTTAGTCTATTTTTAAGAAAGCTATCAATTTTTTTTTTATTTTATCTTTTTTTAAACATGTATTACTGTATATAATATACATATTTGAAAAACTGGCCACTTTTTTGCTGAAAAGCTATTTTCTTGCAGACTGAACAACTTATAAATAAAAAGTGACCAGTACATACTCTAAGAGAAACAAATGTGTAACCTATACAGAACGAGAGAGACCTCTCAACACATACCTTATGTTTTAAAACACTCTTTATATTTTATTTAGATTTACGTCATCTGTAGACAATTTATATTATACCCCTGAATACTGTCTCTGTAACAGCACAGAAGTTCAAAGAATAAAGTAACCTCTAAGGCAGAAGGACTTACAAATCTGCTGGAGTTGTTGTTCCGTACAGTTTTTGCATTCCCAAAGGCCTCAAGTAAAGGGTTGGACTGCAGAATAATATCTTTAACATGCTAAAATTTTAGGAAACAAGAGAAATAGAGATTCAGAAATAGACATTTTTGAAGTTCTTACAGACTTTCTAAAACACCATGACACCTAAATTACATATTAAAAAAGCAAGAAAGCCTGCATCTGTAAGAAATCCTCTTGATCATGTAAGGTATAGAATCTAATTCTGTATTAGAATTCAGAGCTTCTAGTTCCTATTTCTTGAAGAAAATCCTACAAAATTGAACAAAATGCCCGAGGCTAAAAGCTAGACCTTCTGTCCACTGTTCTGCCAAGGAACACAACCAATAAATTGATCTGTTTTTTCCATCAACTTGATTTTAAACAATTTCCTTCTTACACATGAGCATTTAAGTGTTTTGAGGGGTCTGGAACCACAACCAATGAAGTCAGAGCAGCATGAAATTTAGGAACCTGGAAGCACTTAAGCAACCTGTTTCAGGATCAATGCTGCTGCTATCTAGCTGTCCTAGAAAGCAATAAAGTTTGTTACTATTGTCTCTAGCTGATCCCAGGAGTTGGAAACATGGACAAGATACTAGCTTTGGAACAAACCCAATGCATGCCAGGTTGTGAAAAGAAGATAGAATTTTATTTCAAAAGAAATGCTCAAGGTAACTCAACAACTTCCTCAACTGTTACTTTGTAATCACTAAGAATATTTTTTTAATTCTGTACAAAAAGCTGGACTCTTAAATAAAACAAAGTATTTACTTATAAAGTATTACATTTATTCCAAAAATAAAACAATGCACACTTTCTCTGCATCGTTCTCTTGTTACTGAACTGTTTTCTGCAGTGTTCCCAGTATCACTGCTGTGCAAAACTAAACAGAAAGAATACACTCAACGTCAGGCTGCAATAAAGCAAAAAAAACCAATAAGCACTCCAAAAGAGCACACTGGTAAAAGCTGCTACTGCCTACCCACTACTGCCTGTCAGTCAATGAATGACACTGTAACATCGTTTAGGGCCTTTTTATGGCTAATTCACTCAATTAGCTTTAGTTAATAGGTTTTGATAAATAGAGCAGACCTCCATAGTAAAGTTATTAACAAAAGCAACCCTTTGCTGTTTCAGCTAGCTTTCAGATACTCTAATAGATAACCTCGTCAAACAAGATGACGTTCCTGCTGTTGGCTCTCTGACATATGCATACAAATCAGAGACTCAATGGAAGTAATAAAACCCCAAAAAGCCAGTTCAGTTTTCAACAGAATGCCAACACAGGAGAAAAAAACCCCACACATCTACCAAAAGGAAACTGGCTGTTTTCTTAATCTGGTCAAGAACAGCAATTAAAGTACCTTTTACCCCCGGCACTTAAAAAAAATATAAATAAATATTGTAAGCATAATCCAGCATGAAAGCTACAAAACTTTTAGCAGAGATGATTCTGGGTCTGTGGATTTTCCATCCCAGAGGCAGCCCAGCAATCTGCGAGTGAGCAGTTCGCCGTCCCTTCAGTGGCTTCTCAATACAAGTTGAGGGCTTGTACGTATTTCTGCTCACCCACGAGCTTCCCCAGCGGAATGCCTCTGGGCTGCTGGCGTCTGCCAAGACACATCTTTGTCATTCTGCCTCTGAGGGAAATCTTTAGACTATGTTTATGCTTCAATATTACCCTATATCAACTCACCTGTACTTTAGGGCCACCTCCTGAAATTTTGGAGATGTAGCTCATGATGTATTTAGCAGCTACGGTCTTCCCAGCACCACTTTCCCCACTATGAAAAAAGGAACACAAAAATCTACCTGTTAGTTTTTAAGTAACTCTAGGATGGAGTAATTTGAGGTTTATCTTGTTCAACTAAGACTAGGTACCTTAACAATGCATAATAATACTTATACACCATATTTACATCAAGTAAGCTATAATATATAGACTGTGATATAGTATTGTAGCATGGTACTTGGATACGTTTATGAATAAATCATCTTGAATACACCATCTCACATGCACACCATAATCTCTACAGGACTTCAAAGTTAGAAAACTATGTAAACTGAGAAAAAAATATAATTAAACCAAGAAGCTCTAAAGAGAACAAGTGTGTTAAGAACTCAATTCCCATTTAAATTTAGTGGGATTTCAGATCCTAACACACGAACTCATTCAAAAAATCCAAGCTTTGAATGCCATGCCAGATACCTTCTTCAGTTCAGGAGTCTTTTGTTTTAGGTGTTCCTGAATGAAATAATGAGACCTTATTAATCACATCCTGAATGACGGAAGAACTACTTTCCTCTTCCTATGCCTCTTGACACAGGGTACAAGAAATCTTAATATTCCATACTAGCTTTCACAACTCCTTCCTTCCATTATAATATTGCATTTCAATGGTGAATGCTTACAACATCAGTAGATTTGCTTTTGGCAATTAGTAAGCTTCTCCAGAGGGAAAACAGAGAGGCATGCCAGACAATCCAACCTCACGCTTTACTTCATACCGTAAAGAATACTTCAACAGAATTCCTCCAGACTTACACACAGCTTGGTGTAAGTCAATTTTGACCTTAGTGAATTTACCCTGACCTGGACAGCTACGCCAATACCAAAAACCCAACACACGGATGTTGGTTCGATGTCATAAAGATATCTCAATTTTTTTTCCTTGTGTGAAGATCTGTGCTATCTTTAAGCTCCTGAATAATTTCAGTGAATGTTGTTGACTCTTTCATCCTGTGCCTACTTGTTCCTGGATCCAGATCAAATGCACATCTTTTAGCTCCATTTGCCAGAGAAACATCAGCATGTCCTGCACAGGAGAAAGACCTGCCGAGAACAGCAGCTCAGAGCTCCTTATCAGCATGAGTAATGGAGACACTTCCAAAGGCTTAATTCTAAAAAAGCTCCCCAAACTGCCAAGCTGCAAATATCTTTAAAGCTTCCAAACAGCACAAAAATACCGAACGGCTTCCCCCACCCCCGTGTTCATGCTTTTGTCTTCTCCTGACTGCAGTTTTACAGGGAATTTGAAAAGGTGGAAAAGTACTTTTTGATCATCTCATCTCTGAAGTGCGGACCATGATTTTCACGATTCAGAGTCATCTTCTCCTAAGCAGCAAAAAGAAAGCCCATATTATTGGTATCTACTACATCCACTGGACAGAGGGAGTTTGCAGGATGGTAAACTGTATTTATAAGTTCAAATCAGCAATAGTTCAATAATTAAAATAACATTTCTTCAACATCTGCTCATCCTGTTGTAAAACAACACAGACAAATCAATCGAAACCAAATCGTACTCTTGAGTTTACATATACAGTCGTCAGCTGAATGCAGAGGAGGATCTGGAGCCAACACTGAATAAATTTGATCAGGTATTATTTACCACACAGTAAAAATGTAACAGATTTCTGCAACATTTTCTCTGATGCACACATTATCCTTCTCCTCTTTGCTCAGATTAAGCGTGGCTTATATTCCTCATTCCGTAGTGTCTGCCACGGGAATTGACCTGGAGGAATATGGTTCCATTTTATTGTTAGTCTCTGCTCCGATATAAGTGGTCCTTCATACTAAATTAATTTGGCCAAAAGACTGCCTTTCAGTTTGCTGTAGATCTATGCATGCATGCACTTTTTTCATTTTTATGCTTTTATTGATCAGAGGCCAGTAAATTGCTCCAATTATACTACAATAAAACAGGATGATGCATTATTGATGAACCCAAGTAACGTCATCCGATGGGATGGCACCTTGCCCCCCCTAAAGCTCAGGTAGTCAGCTCTAAGAGGGAAACCGCGGCATTCCTGCCAAGTGGCTCCCATACAGGAGCTTTTTCACATACATCCTACTGCTCTGCTGCTATTAGAACTATTTTAAGAAGATGTAAGAATCATTTTCTAGCTTGGTACTTTTAAGTACATTGAAAGATGGAGGGGTTTAAGGGTTGAAAGAATGATTGTAATGGCTTAAAGTAGGTGGATTGTGGTACTGACAGTTTTCTCAGAGACTTCTCTTACTAAAAATAGAAACGTTATACAGCCTCAATCACTAACAAAAAAAGATAATGCTCTGAAAGATGTATTGTTTCTTCTAGCATTATTTGGTACTCTAGAAGTGGCATTTTGTTCAGCAAAGTCAATTAGCGCTTAGCTGAAGTCAGAATAAGACTACAAATGCAGAGGGAAAATTTTTTGCTCCTTCCTTCCCAGGTGCAATATAATCAATGATTAGAGCAGAAAAGCAAGATCCAAAACATAGCCTCACCCCTCCTCTCTAAAATTGATTTTCTGAATGATATTTTATGCAGTATTCCTGGCTGTAGAACAATACAATACTTCATCACCAGGACAATGTAGAAATTTTAATAACAAATGTTTATGAAGAACTCCTGGACCTGCCAGTAAAGAACATTGCACATGTAAAACATTCTGATGCTTTTAGATAAGCTTTCTGGTTTGTTTACGTAGAAAATTTACTTTCTCTAATTATGTTCAGAGAAAACTCAGTAGCATAACTTCGGTGAAATATTTCTCCCTTCTGAATCAGAGCTTTTACCTAACTCCTTCCTGCATTAGGCTTATGCTTCTACCACTTCCCCATTAAAATTCAGCTGCATTTCCAATTAGATTCTGTACAGATGTTTTAGAACGATCAGTCATTTGAGTCTTCTGGAAAGCTGAGATACAGAAGCTGACTGAAATCTCATATTAAATTTTGAACTTAATAGACTTAAGATAAACATGAGCTGTTCACTAAAAACAGGGGTGGTGGTAAATGGGCTTCCCTTAATGTATATTTGTAGTATTTAAGTTATAAAAGATAAGTCTTTCCAGGTATGCAGTCATCATGCATGGCTTTACTGTACACAAAGGCTGCCACATGGATGTAAAATGTAAACTAAAATTACAGACAAGAGGGACTGAAAAACTGCTCTAAAACAACTGCAACATCTCCCGGCAGAGATCACTGGAAGAATGGGAAAATAAAGTCCTCAACTTTATAGAAAGGTAAAAACCTTAAGAATGCTCCGAAGAAACACATTTATTGCTACGTAATATAAAAATACTAATCATTACCTCCCCTCTCTAAATTAAAGGACAGTGACGGTCCAGAAGGAATTACAAGCTGCAACAGACAAGCCTTCGTAATTAAAATCTTGATGGGACAACTCCCTGTTGGTAGCTTGGAAGAGCCGCCGTTCCAGGCGAGGAAGGAGGCGACAGGCTGCTGCAGCAGCCGTTTATAAGCTTGGTTCAACAGAGGCTTCAATTAAATATCACGCCTCAGTAACACCTAAGCTTAATGAGAACTCCAACTCCAGCGTAACTACGTTGCTCATACGCGTAAGCTCTGCAATCCTGCCCGCTGGAAGGAGGGCAGGCGGCGGGGTGCTGCTCCCTCCTCGCACCCGCGCTCAGCACCCGCAGAATCCAGCCACCCGTACCCTCCCCGTTTGCGCTGGGAACAGCCCTCCCAAATAGCTCGTGGCTCCTCAGCTGTAATTAACACATGTGTACATGTCATTTTCTTAACACATATGCATCTATGCTGCAACTACTCCGCTAATGAAACAGGCTTCCCCGTCCCTGCAGAAGTTGTTTGGTAACAGTTTTATTTCTTTTTAAATTATTATCCCAGAAAAGATTATTCTTGGTTGCTATCTATTGAGCCTTTCAGAGAACTGTATTTTCTTTTGGATCTGCTTTCCTTGTTTGTTCACTGAGTTTTTGAAGAGGATAAGCTTTTTCTATTGGTGTCTAAATGCATTATTTGGAATTCTGGAATTCAACGTTACAGCAAAAGGGCGTGTGATCCTCACACAGACACACAGAGGGTCCTGACTACAGCAGGACACCGCAGGACCTTCCTTCGCCTGCTGGAAGGGCATGTCTCATCTCCTTAAGAACACATGTCCCCTCTCAGGTCCGGAGGCAGATGCCACAGTTGCCCAAACCAGGTGCTGCAGAAGACAGAGGTGTGCACCAGCCCCTGCCCCACCAGCCTGTGTCTCCACTCCTCAGACTCCACATGCACCAGACGTAGCCTTTTTAATCTGACGGCGAACCAGTGCAGTCTACACCATATTTCTTACCTTCCTTCTTTGCAGACCTTTCTTTAGGGGGGAAATCTGCCATCTTGAGGGGGGCAAAGAAGGTAAAACCTGGGTTTGGTTTTGTACTACCTTGCTCTGCTCCACCAGGGCTCTTCAGTGAAGTCACTCCAAATCCAAACTAGTTGTGAAGCAGAGAAGCAAACAGGCACCTCATAATAACCACATTATTATCACCACTCATTTTCCACAGGGCAAATTTTTATGGAAAAAACTAGGGTTCACTGAAATGCAGAGGTTCATTTGGAATTGCTTAGGTTCAGCAGACTTCTGTGGAACTGATGACAGACAGACCTATATCTCAATTTATTGAGGATCGCCAATTTAGGGGCAGAAATGGCAAAGTCCTTGGCAGCTGTTAGGTGAAACTGATGGATGGTGTGCTTGTTAGACATGAAGCTAGCTAGAACATTCATTTCACTCAAGAGCTGCAGCATCTTGAGACCATCATCTAGTCTGCCAGCAAATTCAGTGCCTTCTCGTCTATGAAATAAAACATAGGGAAACAAACTCCAAACTTCAAGAAACTTCATTCTGAAGCCAGCTCCAGTCATTAGAAATAGCAATGATACTGAAATCAGAAAATACAGGCTGTGTCTAAACAGTTAAAAAGGAAATGTGTTCAAAAGGATTAAAATACCAACCAAACAAAACCAATTTTGTGAATACTGGAGTTACTTCATAAAATAATTTATAAGTGTCCCCCCCCAAAAAATCAAATACCATCATGAAAACTACCTGTAAGTCTAGTCTGCAGTTTTTACAGTGTTTGTAACAAGAATAATCATGGGAAAAATACATGTGTAAAAAGGAAGAGGAATTCTCTGAAATGTCCCTGGCAAACACAATTTTTCTTGTTTCGGGTTTGCAGTAGATTTCAATTATCTCCAGCAGATTTTGAATAGGTTGTGCACACGCTGAGAGAAAACACACTGCACATACACGATGCAGATACTCTGAAGAGCACCTTGTCTATCATTCAAGCACAAGAATTCACAAGAATGAATCATTCACAAGAATGTGGATTTACACATTTATCATTCACAAGAATGTGAATTTAAACCTGTAAGTCTGCATCTCCGATCTGCATCTCGGCTCTCTGAAAACATGACCCTTGCAATCATTGCACTTTGGGGCATTATCAATGGATCAAAACTGGTTTTAATTATAGTTTACCACCGTTTAAAGTTTTTCTCTATAAATTTAGCTACACTGAAACATCCCAGGCTCTGCGATGTTACTTTGTTCAAAAAGCAAAATAAATCCCCATTTTACCCATTCCTAATGGGTCTGAGTTTGACTAAATGGGACTAGTAACTTCAGCATGGCAACAGGCACTGGGTTTCCAAAAAGGAGGATTTTTGCCCAGGGAACAGTTCAGATATACACCAAGCTGCAGCCGGGGGCTGCAGAACAGGGAGGTCCTCCCAGGGGTACAGCTCAGCAGCAAACTGCTAACGCCTGGGTGACCTTCCTACATGCAAAATCCAGGGGTCCCACCTACCTACACACACCTTGCTGACACCGAGAGGGACACACCTATGCACTTTCCCACCGCAGCACCTCCCCAGGAAAGCTCCGCCTGGAGGACTTCCAGGCACAGATTCAAAGAAACAAAACAGTGAATGCAACTTTCCAACAATTATTCCTCACAAGCTTTCAGGACAGCTCATCAGTGAGATATGTTGCTATGAAATCTGTTTTCACACTGCATCATTCAGCAGGGTACAGGAACAGGCACACATGGAGCACCTCCACAGGCAAGACCCGCACACTAAGCCCAGTTCTTTATAACAATCCTGTGGCAACAACAAATTCGTTAAGTGGCTGGTGCAAGGGCATTTAAGCTTAAGCATTAGTGACCACCCACCATTTCCTGGCGGGTTCCAGTCTAAGGGATTGAGCCCACCGAGTTATAAGGCATCTGACAGGATCATTGCAGGGCACACAGCCACCCCAGGGAAAAGAACAGAGGGGCCTCCCCCAGACAAAGAAAACACTGTCTTGAAATCTCCCTTTTGTTAAATTCAACAGCAGTTAAATTCATAGTGCTGCCTCTCAGCATGTTCCACAGAGAAATGATGGAAAGCTTAAGAAAAGCTGTTATTAATAAAACAATGTAAGTTTCCCTTCAAATCATTTTTTCTTCTGCTCCTCCTTCTTTTCCCTAGCTCTTGAGAAACACTCGTAGTCCAGTGAAATGCTTTTGATCACACACACCTTCATTAAAAAAAAAAAAAAAAAGTCTGAGCTCACATTCCCAATGTATGCATTTATCAATTTATAAATTACATACACCTACTACTGAAGGTCTAATATTTTCTTCCCATATCCCAATGGATTCCGCTGCACAGCCCCTGTGATGCACGCACCCCACTGTGGAGACCACTGCCGCAGGTACAGTTCCAGGTGAGCTACAGTGAACCCTTAGAATTTTCTATGGAAGAAGGAAAGTCAGAAGAGGTACCGTTTACCAGCTCCAGCACCCTGCGGTTCCTGCTCTCTGTGCACCTCCTTTGGTCACACATCATCTATAAACCCCCAGGTGAGGGCAAAGCTACCTCTAGACCCAAATCTCACTTTGATTGTGACTTAAGTAATGCCTGTCATTTAAAAAGTTCAGGAATAATTCTTCAGTGAATTGCCTCAGCCAAATAACGGAAATAGATTAACAGTGAAGACAAAATTAATTTTCCAGTATCTCTCCTCTCCTGCTTCTGACCGAACGCAAGCAAAACTCGAAAAGGAACAAAAGTACATTTCTTTTTAACAGGGGAAAGAAAAGAAACAGCACAAAAGCAGAGCATGGTAAACGCAGTCAATGTGAGAACATTGGATTTAACGGTATCTGCGGCTGCTGTAGTTGTTAATCCACCTCCCTCGTGGAGTCATTTAAGCTCCTGCAGTTTTGGTATTGGGCATGAAGCTAGCTATGTGAAAAAGAGATTTCGTGTGGTTAAGCTATCATCAGGATAACAAGAGAGAGAGCAGGAAAGTACTTAGCTATCCTAAAAAACCCCAAAATGTTCAGTGGTCATGGACAAAGAATATTTTTATTTATACAATAAAAAGTAATTTTTTTGCTTCTTGAAGTTAAAACACCAAAAGAAGATGATAAAATATTATTTTACAGATCTTTTTCTTACCTAATAATAACACACTGATTTTCTCTGTCAATAATCATGTTTCTGTACATGCTGTCTGCAAGAGCGTAAATATGTGGTGGGTTTTCATATTGTGCCTGGGAGGGGGAATAGAGAATAATTTTTCAACACAGCATTAAACAATGCAGAATGAGCAATATAAATTTTTATTTAAATTGGAAGGATTATTTTCCTGGAAAAACAATTCCAAATTCCACTTTCTACTGAATTTTCCCCAGGAATTTTTTTGTTCATTTAATAAAAACAAACTGAAGTCTCTGGGTTTTGTTACTGATCTTTCTCTCATCCATAATTTTCTCCTGAACTACCATAAACACCCTGTTCTAAAAACGGTCTGTGCTTGAAATATATTACTTGTCCAAGAGAAACTCACATAATTTAAGCCTATCCCACCAGTGGTCATATGCTAACAATAAACTACCTAAACCACTGCCCAGCGCCTGGTGCTGTACGTCTCATTTTCCTCCACTGAGTCCATTCAAAACGAACAGCTTCCCAAACCCATGGACGTGCCCAACTCGAGCAGAGCAGAAAATGGAATTTTAAGTCCCTAATGTTCCCGTGCTGACTCACTCCTCAAGCTGTATTTTCAAAAGTGGTATCTGATTTTGGCATCTCAGACTTTTTGGTTGTTCTTGCCCCATTTCAGAGTTCTCAGATGCTAACCTCCAACCCCCTAATGGCTATTCTGTATCATGCAGCACACTTGAGGCATACAATAGCATAGAACCCACCTTTGCAGGAGGAGGGATGTGTCCCGGAGGAACCCTGGATTACAGTTAATCAATACAAGTATTTTCATATGGCAATTCCACATGAAATCCAGGGAATTCAATTTGAAGACTCAATATATGCTAATGGATATCGGCCTAGTTCTCCCAGATCGGTACAACGCTACCAAAACCCAGAAACAAATGCTTCCAAGAGTTTAACTGTGTAGAATAATATTTGCATGTCCCTGAACACTGCAATACATTTCAGACTGCTTTACTTACTGCTCCTTGGTACATTTCAATTTCTTTTTCCCCAAAATACGGCATTTGCTTGAAAGGATTCACAGAGATTAATACAGAGCCAATATATGTCTGTAATCGAAAGAAGTTAAGGTAACTATAGTTTCAAGAAGTACTATCTTAACCCTAGTGACTGCCACTTAACTTTTCCATCTATTACACAGCTTCAAATAATAGTAAAAAAACCCCACAGCTTACAACAATTCTTAATAAAAATGAAAGTAGCAGGCTTACAAGAAAATAAATATATCATTCAATGGGATACTTTCATATTATCAAAATATTTATTTCAGGACAAGCTAAGTATAGAAACGTGTATTAGCGGCCCAAACATGACACATCTTTAATAAAAATACAGAGAGGAAACGGCATATTTGAACTGGTTTACTCCTTTGTAACGGAGGTCGTATTATCAGTATTAGAAAAGATTGTTTTGACCTTTGTAAAGTATAGTGACACACTGTGATCTCACCGAGATAGTGCTGAGCATGCACAGGCGGATGGAACAGCCACTACTGAGCTAAACTGGACAATTACTCAGCTGCGTGTACTAGCGGGGGAGCTAAGGGAATTCGGTAATTCAGTATGTGGTGTCATTTTATGAGTGTAACTATTAACAGCCCCAGGAGCCTTACCTGCAGGCTGCCTTGTAAGAGACACTCAGTTTCAAGTTATTATTAGTCCCAGAAAAGCTTTTTTGCAACATTGTGCATGTCAGTATTTCACCATTCTGCGTCCTGATGCACATGTACCTACATTTACAGAATACTTTAGAAACCTCTGGAATGATAATTGCAGTATACAGATATGAAGCAACTGATACTCCTTTACAGGCAGGACTGGTGCACTGAGCTGGGAGTTAGCAGTGCGCCCACATCAATGAAACCAAAACTTTGTACTGCAGGTTTCATTTAACTGTCTGGAATTGTTCACAGGCAAACTTCCTATCTAAGCTTTCCATACAAAAGTAGGAAAATTAACAATTTATCCCACTGGATTATCCAGCGTTAAGAATCTCCTATTGTAGTGCCACAGCACAAAATGGGAACATGTTAGAGAAGCAGTGTAACTCAGTGAACATAATTCCTGTATTCACAATTTGCAATGCTTTATTCATAATTTTTTAAATTTAATTCAAAGAAGAGTGACAACATCTGGGTCTTGAATATAACAGACCAAGCATTCACTGTGTCACTATAAACAGCCAAAGTTAGTTTTCTGTTGGTAAACAATACCAGCATTTTCTGGGACGATTCGGTAATCTCTATGGGACGTAGCATACAGGAATGTTCATTCATGGGTGGACATACAAACAATTGGAAGATTCAAGAGTTTTAGAATCCATTTTAGAATGAAAAGCCTTTGCAGAACTGCAAAAGCAGTCTTTTCTCCCTACACAAAGGAATTATAATGCTTTAAAAGAAGATGCTGATCTTTCATGTGACCACAAGTCCCCTTGGAAAACATACTTGTTCCTGCTTTCAGTAGAAAGACCATCTCCATGTTAAATCTCACCAGAAAAAAAAAGTATAAAACCATTTCTTCAGCATAGAGCATTGAAGACTTTGTGAATGTACCGCACGGAGGATGCGGCATTCCACAGGGAGAAAAGCACTCGTGTTACAAACAGAAGAGCCTTATGGTTTGCCTCAGTACTATAGTTTGACAAATATTGTGCAACCTTATCATGCTTCTACAAGGCAAATTTAATAATTATGTGGTATTTTATCAAACAGAGGATCCAAACCCACATGAACACACATATTAAAAACTTCTGCAATTGGGGATGGAAATGTCAGGATAACTGCAACATTAATTTTCCTCTATCAGTCCTTGCTTAATGAGCCACTACTTAGCTCCTAACCATCTGAATATAAGGAAATAGCCAGGAGATACTATATTTCCTTCCCTTTCTGCTAAAAAAAAGTTAAACTCTTCAAGGAAACTATTCTCCAGATACAACTAGGAAGTATGAAACCAGGCTACAGCAGAAGAAGAAACAGTATCACTTTCTGGTATATAATCATACTGACTAGTGTTTACCAATCTCATTATTGCAGCTCGTGGTACATTGTGAAAGCTAAAAATGGAACAGTGACTATTCTTATCTCAAGGAATTCCTTTCATATAATTTTTTTAAAAAAGAATTAAAAAAACCCAGATGTTTGGTGCTGAAATCTGGTTTTCTTGTTAGGTTATATGTTGAGGTATTTAAATCTTTCATGTTTTCATTAATCATAGGAGAAAAAAAAATTAAAGTGTGAGCAGTGTAGATTTACAGATGTTCACGTGTTTCCACCAGTCCACAATCCACAGTATTAACAATTCCAGAATAAGTTGTAAATGGATCTATGTCACAGAAGAAATGTTATTTTGAAAGCATTAGAATCTGGGAGGTATTAGAAGACAACTCAGTATCAAGACATGTATATACACCTTAAACCTATTAATTCTTGCTCTTAGAATCAGAATTACTGCAGTAGCTTCAGCGGTCAGGTATAAAGAAAGATAGGGAGCTACAGGCCTATCTTCAACAATGCCAAGAATAATTCCAAATATCAAAAAGAATACCTTAAAATCATTTTTCAGATCTTAATTTCAACACTTACAATTAACTCAGCTTATAAAGCATTTTGTGTAATCTTGGGTGAACTGTCTTTGAGTAAGCTGCTCGAATAGAACATATACATATGATTAGTTTCACAATGGCTCAGCAAATCCACAGGGCCCCGCTAAAAACAACACTGTAAAGGATACAAAAATATAATCATCCATGTATCGCTTCTTTAGGTTCTCTACGATGGAATCCTCTGTGATTTTCGAAAGAAGGACCATATCATCCACTCCGCTGTGCTTGACATTGTGGCTCTGCCAGTGATACCTGTAGTGTCCTTTGCTGCCCTGCAGGAAAGCACAAGAAGCATCAAAAAGGTTACCATGTTTCTCATTAGCATTAAGTAACTGAAAACCATCTATTCAAATTCCAACTTCCCAAATATTTTTCTTTCACTTAATTCTATTCCTTGACCCAGGCATTACATAAAAGCACACACAAATGACACCAACTGCCTTGCCTCTGAACTATTAAAGAATTGCACTGCCCTCAAAAATTAGAAGGTAATTCCATGAGGTTTTGTGAATCTCTGCACACAGAAGGGATTTCAGATGGCAGACATTTCTAAATCTAGCAGGAAGAAAGCAATTATTCCAACTGAGATGCAGTTATTGAAAGCTAAGGATGTAAAAATTACACTCCTACAGTGCAACTATTAGTAGCGAGAATAATTACCACCACCACCGTGGATTCTCCATCCTATACAGACTTGTAAGTCAAGCCTGCACATATGCTGTTATTCAAATGGAAGCTGTGAGCCTGATGCACCAAGTACTCAGCAACGTTCTGCAGATTACCTTACCCAGCTTATCAGCTGCACGTCTTCACAGTCCCTTTTGATCCGTTAGTCACCATGCTTAACTGACATCTAAATAGATATCCTCTCCCCACACACAGAGACTACTATTTCAGGATGCTACTGAAAACTTGTGACATTTCAAGCTGTACCACTTGAAATCAAAATCTGGTTTTTTTCCAGCTGATGTGAACAGTAGTTAGGTTCCATGCACACACCCACAAACAAATTCAAATCCAGTCTAGATCAATGTTATTAATTCAGTTATACATCTGCTTTCCAAACCCAAACCTATTTTCTGTAGCCTGGCAGATAATGCTAACAGAGTTCTGCCCTCTTGCCTTTTTATACTGCAATTTTTGTGTATGCAATACTGAAATTAGTGATGCTGGAAGTGACACATTTTACACTGAGAAGATACCAAATGTGCTGTCAAAAGATGTGGCCAACAAAATGGCAGTTCCGTTTATTCCCCTCATTTTTTAATACCACAATTTCAAACAATGTGATTTAACTACACTGCTCTCACATACGTTACGGAGTCAAGTCATATCCATCAGAATACAAGCCATTTATTATTATAAAATATTTTGCAAAATAAAATAATGCGTAATTTTACAGATAAATTAAGAAAATTTAGGTACTCTGAACACTTTGGCTGCACCCAGGTATTTTGAAATGGGACATTAGCCATTTATAGAGCCGCAGCTTCTGTGTGTACACACTTCTGCACCAGCAAATGATGTATGCAACTGCACCAACACGAAAGTGCAGCTGCCAAATTGTTTCCTCGTGTAAATAGTCAAGGACTTGTGCCAACACCAGGCACAGGAGTGGGAACTACAAATGGACTCAGGGGAGCACAAAGTTCTTATTTCAAGCTGGGTTGGCTAGAAGTGTTCATTAAACTAGTCTCAGACTATGTTTTTCCACACACTTTACCACATCTATTGGGGGAAAACCCAAGAAAAACTACTGAAGACACAGATTTCATGCACGGTGCATATAAGCAAATGGAGTCAAGCCTGTACTTCAGCCTCATCTCAACTTGACTGACATAAAAACCAAGGACCAACTGGATTTTTACCTCAAGTTAAATTAACTTGCACTAAACCCAGAATTATTTTAATACTGCACATAACTCTTAAGCTTTATGCATGTTTTCTAGTAAGTCTCCAGCCACTGCTACCACTGATGCAGCTCCATCACTGCTTAACAACACTGAACAACAGCGGCAAACTCAAATTAAAAGAATGCTTTTGAATATAGTGCAGCAGAGGTAAGTATGTCTGAAAACACACAATCTCAGCAATTTTCTTGAACATCCACAACCTTACATGAGCTTCAATGAAATAATAAACTAGCTTAGTTCACATGAACCTTGTCATTTTTATATTTGCACAACAGAAGCAGTCATCTGGAAGTGCTAAGAAAATGAAGGGACCAATTAATATTTGGAAACTGTTATAAAGCATATGACTGAAAAAAGAATCAGTTGAAGGTCAGGTTACTGGAGAAAACAGAAGTCCAACAGAGAAGCATAATTTCCTTCAGTGTACTCATCAGCTGTTTGTGAAATTACACTTGGAAAAAGGAACTGACCAGATGGACAAAAAGGTACAGTATCAAAATAAATACAGAGAGTTACATTTTTCACAAAGCTATACAGAATGTAGTTCAGTATCAGATAACAGAGTAAGCTAGAGAAAACGTGTAAGAAATAAGAGTAGAGAAACAATCAGGCTTCCCATGGGAACCTATGGCATTAGACCCAGTAAATTCAATGAGAAGAGGACAAAGCTCACAAAGCCACGGGATATAGGGGAAATGTGCGCACAGTTTGCAAAACAGCAGGCTTTATAAAAGTTGTTGACTGTGATTAAGCCACGGGTACTACCCAGGCCAGAGGTTCTTCCCTGGAAGCAATGCAGACCGGCACACAAGCAGGAGGAGCGGTGCCAGGAAGGCTCCCGGCTCCAAGGGCAGCTCTGCCCAGCGCTTACACACTGCTGTAACGTACGTCTGTAACCAAACTGAGTGCTACAGCATCACATACCGTCAAACGGGAAACGATGCACAGAGGTTTAATAAAAAGGCAACAGCCTCAATCCAAGAAAGCAATAGCATGGAAGACAGGTGAGAGAGGCAGCAATAAGTAGGTCACACTAATAATGCATTGCATTTTAAATGGCAGTTTCTACCAGTAGTTTGGAACTACGTAAAAGCACAGCCTTATGTGCAAATACACAGAGAAGCAGCAAATCATCACCAGATTACTGTCAGACTTCTCCCTAGGATCTAGAAATAAGCCCAAGCTTTAGCAGTGCCTTACTGCATACTTGTAGTTAAGTTTTGCTCTCCCTTCTCCAGGAACCTAGCACCAGCAGGATGGCCACGCACAGTGGCTAGCACCTTCCTGCTCTGTGCAACAAAAGAGGGAGCCTGCTTCTACACGACACAGGACACCACCTACCCTCAAGTCCTTGCTCTTCCAAACACGAGTGATGAATGCAGAGTCTAACCTGACTCTATCAACTTCAATCACTTCCAACTGGTACTATGCCCAACTAACAGTTAACTGGGTTCTATATAGTTCTGAAATAAATAATAATAATAAAAAAATCTACCTGTCATAAATCATCTGAAAAAACTCCATTTTTTTCAGCAGTTTTAAAGGCAACTCTTCTTACTTCTCCAGGCTGCATACTTCCTAAAAGTCAAGGATATGTACTTAAAAATTCCAATGCTCTTCAATAGCCCACACTGCAAACACTAATGATGTGTTCTTATCGCGTGTTTCTTGAGAATTTAACCTTTATTTTAGCTAGAGCTTTCGACCATCCACAAAAAAACGCAGTACTCTAATCTGGAGACAATTTACACCTGAGCTAGTTACCTGGTGTCCACCTTAACCTGCAGCTGCTTTGCAGGGAGGGCTCAGACGAAGCACTCAGGTGCTCGCTGTCCTCTGTTGCCCTTCACACAACGTGCTGACCTGCTCCAGGGATGGGTCAGGTCTCCAGGGACGGGTCAGGTCTCCTGGGACTGAGCAGGAACCTCCAAGCCAGCAGAGCGAGGGCTGGCAGCGATGCCCCACATCAGCACTAGCCACAGCCAGGGCTCAGTAGCTGGAGCAGAGCTGGCCTGTGGCATGGCCGGATCCGGGCACATGGCGAGGCTGAGAGCCTGCAGGCCACCCCTGCGGGTCAGATGTCACCAAACAGCACCTTGGCTTCCCTTAGGCTTCCTCAGTGAAAGACGTGACCTAACCCTACGAGAAATAAGCAGATTAAAGTCTTTGTGTCAGCACTAACAATGCCTAAGCAGCTGAAAAAAAAGATGAGCTTGGCAGATTAGGAAAAGCACAAACCCAACAAGAACACATCAGCAGCCTGCTAAAAGCCACAGAAGTGGAAACAGGAGTGTTGAACAAGGTGGCTGCCAGGCCTCCCCCAGGCTCTGCCTGGGCTGCAAACCCAGCAGCGGGCGAAGGAAGCTGGAATTAAAGGCGTGTGCTGCATTGCTGTCAGCTGTTATTATTCATTCAGTTGCTGTTTTAGGCTCAAAATCAGATCGGCTTTGCACTGACAAGTACAATATTTATGAGTCACAAGATGACCCGGGGAGCTAGGAGCCTACTGCTCGCGAGCCGTACTGCCTTGGCAGCACGGAGCCCAGGCAGCACCGTCCCCTCCACCTCATCCTCCGCAGCATCACAACAATTGAGACTCTACAGAACCTAAAAAATTAATTCCACTCTCCCTTTGTACATCTCCCTTAACACCCACTCATTACCAGATTAAGAGAATTGCTACATGAATACCGAGAGGGGACATAAAATACTTTCTGTGTACTAAATACAGTCTATACTTTCTGTATTACTTTCGGTAGGATACAGTTAAGGCCCATTATTGTTTTGTTTGGAATGAATAATAAATATTGATGAGACATTTATTTACAGAACATTTTCTTTTGCTGCCCTCCACCCTGTGTTACAATAGCAACTGCTACTTTCTTATACTTGCCTTTATTGTTTGTGTATTTTTACATTATCCTAAGCAACACATATTTGATGTGGCTATAAAAAGACTGAGTCATGCTGTGTCACAACAGGGTTTTCTTTTAACTGGGAAAAAAAGCAAAATATTTTTGTATTTCAAGATGTTTAAAAATAGTACCTCTAAAAATAAAGCACTAGAAACAAGGGATCAGAAGAGACTGTATATTCTGTCCCTGAGAAAGAGCCTTGTTTCTCTCTCTCCATCAGAACTCTGTCTAAACTACAACAACCTACTACATACCATAAATAATCATTCTTGAGTCCCACAAAAGAGGAAAACTGCCATCCTGAATCTCTGACAGTTTTTTCCAGTAGCAGCACCGATCCTCCATCACCGTGCAGAAGGGATTCTCAGCCTCCAAGAGGGAGGGAGCGTGTCCAATGATCACAAGCACAACCTTTTTTTTTCCCCTTTTCAGCTATGATAGAGTAATATTCCATAAAACCCTTGTCATTTTGGAGGCATGTGTCTGTCTACTCAAGAGTAGTATTATGAATACAATACCAAATGATATGCAGCCATCACCTTAACCAAAGATGTCACAAAACCGAAAAAGCTGCACACCATTTACCTGACATCAATGCTCCTACCAACGGAGGCGTATCACTAGTCTCATACATGCATAATTCATACCAGGTTTTCCATCTAACAAGAAAGGAAAAAAAAGAAACAACTTTCTTGCAATGATATCCATCAAAATAGCAAACTTTTATAATCCACTTACAGGAATCCTTCACATATTTCTGTAAAGTGAAAGATACTGCAGAAATATACAGAACATACAGAACATGAATTTTGGTCCTCAACTCACATAATCAAAACTGAGAAGCCACAGAAGACAAAAATGCTTCTAAATAGTGCCTCTATAACTAATATTAAAAAAAAATAATGAAGATATTAGCAGCAAAGATGTGACCATATTTCAGAAAAGGAAGACAGCAGAAACAGTTAGACAGACAAAGATAAAAGGCAAATTATTTAAATTTAACATGAGGGAAATATTAAGGCAGACAAAAAGCAGTGCTGGAAGTTTTGAGGAAATAGCAAAGCAAAAATATTGAGCATCCAGCAGCAGGACAGATGTTTTATACAGAGACCTAAAAATACCAAAACTTTATTAAGGAATGGAAACTATTAGCAGGTTAATATCCAAAAAGAACCACAGCTAGGGAAATGAGACACTGAGGAAAAGATTTCTGGGGGGAAAAGGCATCAGTTCTCCCTGTTTGCTCTCAGACAGGGGTGGATTCAGCCCAGCGTGACTAGGAAGCCCGTCCCCAGAGCTGGCCACAGGCTGTGGGAGACTCCGGCTGCCAGCCACCGGGCTGTGTGCCCACCAGCTCCCCAGCACCCCCCGGCAGCTCCCCAGCACCCCAACTCTGGACACCAGCCCTGGCCCTGCCCCCACCTCCACACAGCCACCGGCAGCAGGGGACAAGGCAGAAGTGGAGCCTGCTCACCTGAATAGCAAATGCACGCTCGTAACTCAACACGAGTTACGGGAACGTGAGATGTTACTGCCCATAGGCATTATGCTTATTTTCAGGAGTCGGGAAAACATCAGCGTTCTTGCGAGATAAGTAACAGATCACCGCCAAAATAAAAGTTACTTCAGTTGGACTGTCAGGATCGCATACTGCATTAGTATTGCCTTTCACTTAATGTTTTTTAAAAGGCACAGCTACTAGACAGAACAAAACAGGGATGGGAATAAGCCTAAGAGCAGATCACGCTAACATGCCTAAGTTTTTGACACAACTCACAGAGACAGCGGGCAGATACCAGAAAATGTTTAATGAACTGTACGTTGATGTTTGCTTACCCCACAGCTTTTTTGGTGGCTGTGGTCTAATGTTCCAAACCATAATGTTCTCAAGGAAACGCAATACTGTTAACTACTTAATACAGCTGACTTGCTCTTCTCATTAACTGCCTTACTTGACTTCCTGAGCAGCCTCCAGAGCTGTTCCCAGTTTGAGTTGCTCCTCGTGGCACGGGTAGCAAAATTTCCTGTGACTGTGGTGGATTAAGGATAGGCCTTGCAATAGCAACATTTAGCTGATGAGTCGATATATACATACACACACCCCCCATTTCAATCGTTTCACTGAGCAGTGTCCATGCACAATAACTCTTGATCTTTAAATTGTATATACAGTTTGCACCTGTATATACTTACTGTGCAAATCAAGGAAATGCAAAAGAAAAATTACAAAAAACAAGTTGCATCTTAGCTGTATCAGACCTTAATGTATCATGAAGCACTTCTATCTGTCACTCTTCTCTGTTAAAAAACAGGTGTCAAAGGGGTTTGTGCAAACACACATCCTACATGTAATACTACAAAATACTGTACATTTTAACCCAAATTTCCTAGCACAAATCCATATAGTATTAAAATCCATTTTGGCACCTGTACAATATAGAGCATACATGTGTATGTGAACCTTTTCTTCTCTGCTTCACTGTCATTACAAAAAAAAAAGGATGGGTGCTGGTTCCTCCTCCTGGTACCTCCCTAGAAAAGAGATGCTCTGAGGTTATTTGCATTCCACCTCCCCCAAAATGCTGCACAGAAACTGGGATCTCTGAGGCCAGCGATCACAAGCCCTTCCACAGCTGCAGTGCCCCCAAAGTCTCCTCCACCTTCACCCCCACCTCCACCCCTTCTGGAACAAGAACTACCACCCCCCAATTATTTGTTTTGTTTGGTTGTTTTTTTAAAACAACAGAAGATAATTTGTCTATGATTAATTTATTCTGAGCTTTCCTCTGTGAGTCACGTTTACAAAAAATATTACTATGGTTTTTAATTGAAATACGTAGTTTGAAAACTCAAATCAGTTCATTCAGACAAAATACTGCTGCCTCTCCAATAGCATCAGACTGGAAATATTTTTTCCTTGGTCATCCTGAACCTAAATAAGAAACTGAAGTCAAGCGGGAGCTTACCATCTGGCTTCCAGAGAGGAGCCTCAGCCCAGCGTGCTCAGAAGCTGCGCATCACCCAGCGTCTCGCATACGTGCTGCCAGAAGGCAGCATTCCGATGCTGCGCGCTACGCGCTACGTTGGTGCCAGACGGAGGTTTTGGAGAAAGTAAAACCAGTGGCATATGACAAAAATGCCATCCCAGCCACGTCCTGTTCTAGCTGACGTCAGCGCTCGCTTCCCTGCCCCGTCTCCCAGCTTCTGGCTCTCGGGCTTCAGCACCAACCATGCTTGCAGGCCACAGTGAGCCCGGTGGGCCCCTGCCCGCTAGTCACTGCTCTCCTTGCACACCAACAGCAGTTGCAGGCCCTTCTTCCTTTCCCCCCTTCCACTGACCCTTCTGTTCCGTGGTAAAACGGAGCCGTTTGTTTCCTCACCAGGCTGACGCTGCCAAGACACGAACCTGAGAGTTTAAGGCCAAACTCTGCTCCCAGCAGTACCCCCGGCTCTGCGACAGAGGGTTTTATTGCAAAATGACTTCTCTGTGCAGTCTGACCACCCCCAGAGCCTCCTGTGACCCTTTTGCGACAGTCCAAGGCTGGTTTTCCTCCCTGTCAGCAGGCTACGGGGCACTGACTGCGGCTCGCCAAGCCCGCTGGTGAACGAGGTTAACGGCCGGTTAGCCAGCCGCCACGTGTCGCCTCCCCGTGTCATACCGCTCCCTCTTCCACAGACACAGAGGTCTCACCGAGAGGATGGCTACAGCACGTCCTCAGGTCTAACCGCTGGGCCTACAAGCGCGGGTTGGCAGCAGAACCAGCAGATAACCGCTGCCACCCCCTCCCTGGGGCGCCTGAGGACCTGCCTTCGCTAACTCACCTATGCACACAAAACTGCCGCGGGGCTGGGGGGAGAGCAGCAGCCTGAAATGGAACGATATCATTTTTCCTTATTATCTACACAAGGGGACCAAATACTTGTTGTTACACCTTCTGGAGGACCTGGTCTCTGGACTGGTTTTCATGCTACCTGTTCCTTCTGTCATGGCTTCCCTTTCTGTAGGCGCACGGTCCTCCCACAAAGATTACCGGATTCAGGTAAGAAAAGAATTATTTTTCTAGAAGAAAAATAATTATTTTAACCAGGTTTTGCTTCTTTTTATTTAGGCAGACTAGAAAATAAAGAAGATGGCAGTATTTCTGATTTACTTAGCATTTAAATTGATAAGTCAACAAGGCAACACAGAAGGATGAAAGGATAAATCAATACATTTTTGCAAGTATTAAAGATGTAGAATAGAATTTCAAGGGAATAAAACTGCTCCTTTTAAAACACCATTTAGTTACTACTCCATTGTAACCCAAGAGTATCACATGCAACAAATCCACTCCGTCTGCATCTACCGCATCGATTTCCAATGACATCACCAGCACTTTCAAACGACCAAAAATATCTCAGTCCCAACAACCAATGTTTATATAATCAGTTCAATGTTTTAATTATGAGGAAGGTAATATACTCTAAAAAGAAAATACTTACAGTTTTTATTTTTAGTTACACACCAGTAAACTGTGACTTAACTTTGAAAAACATGCTCAGTAGCAACACTGCCAGTAATCACGAAGCATGACAGAGAGGAGATGCCAAACTACTACAGCTTTGAATCTTTCCTCGAATTTAATACAGAACTTTGTTCATGGTAATGTTATTCTCTTGTAAAATATTTACTTTTCAGCAGCTAATTCCATTGAAATAACATTGCCAACGGAAACTTTCACACAATAAAATGACAGTAAGTGTCTTAAATAGTATACTGTACCGCACGGAAACATTATTTGGATTAAGCTATGTGCTTAAGACTTTTGCTTTGATTTTTCATTAAGATCGTAATATATTTCTACACACATTAACACACTAGATATGTTAAACTTGGATCGTAACCTATTTTCCCAGACTGCTATGGATTTCAAGTTCTTTTTTTTTTTTCTTTCTATTCTACATCAGTACACATACAAGATTGTATTTTTAATGGAAAAAGCAGACCCAAATCATTGGAAAAGCTTAATGAAATCAGAATAATCAAAATCCAGTAATTTCTTTTTAATCTGCAGTCTGCTGCCTTTAGAAGATGAAGAAAGAAAAAACTTTATGTGGCCTGGTTAATTAATAGCGAAGTATTTCATGCAAAACCTCCTGAGCAGCCGATAACGTGGGAGCCAGGGAGGACCCCCAGCTGCAAGCCAGGGTGGGCAGTGGCCGGGACAGAGCCTGGCCCCCCTGGGGGCCACAGCCCAGCAGCTGCCCACTGCGGCATCCCATCACGGCCAGAGCCCCCACCGCTCCTCAGCTGGGGCCGGCCACAGGTCACCTATATTTTGCCAAAATAACTGGCCCAGGGGAGGAAATGTGCATGGTGAACAATCCCAGATGTCAGCAAATAACAATTTATGGCAGCTTCTACAACCCTGCAAGGGTCTTCAACCACTTAGCTCCTACTGGTACCCATCCTGGTTTTAAGACCATGCCCAGTGTGTGTCCTAGAGAAGGATCAACTGGAACTGCAGTGTAGCAACTTCAGGTTTGGGATTTTTTTATCCTTTTTACACATTCTAAAATTTTACATCAATAGGCCTTTTGTAAGGTTCTTGGTCACTGAACTCTGATCCACAAACACCATTTTTTTTAACTGTCTGAACAGTCCAGTAAAGAAGAGCTTTAAAAATAGTTTTAATACAGTCTACCAATGTGATGCACTAACAAGCACTGGTAATAATAATCAGTATTATATTCTACACATGAAACTACATTATTTTCTTCTCAATAAATTATTGAATAACAACAGGGTTTTTGGGTGCATTTGTCCTCATCACATCAGCTGCTAGTGGATTATGTTGTAAAGAATACAACAGGCTAGGCAGATTATAGAAATTGGCATGGACCTTGTTTTATTACTGTTGTTTTTAACCAAGAATATCAAACAAGATCTTTTTATTTCAACAGCTTCATCTACTTGAGTAAAACTATGTAGCAGTTGTACAAAAATTGGAAGATTGATTTATAAAATAAGCACATTAGCTAAACCATCCCCCTGAAACACATCTGAATTTAAAATAATTTTGAAATACTACAGTTGATTCTCTTTTGGTTACATTTTTTTTTTCTTCCTTTTAGGCATAAATACAGCCATTTTTTGAACTTATTTACAAACTAAAGGGACTATAAACTTTTTTTTTGAGTGGAGATTGTCATGCAGTCACATGCCTGTGGCAGTTAAGGCTAAAGCAAAACACACTCTATTACAATAGGCATGATGAAACAGCAAAAGCTGCAACACAGCAGATAACTGTGGCCAAGATTGGGTTTTCAACACTATGTACCAAAAAGCACCTTTGTGCTGACACCACAGAACTTCTTTAGTGTAAAGCCCTGCTTCGAGTTATAACACTTAACTGCTCAGACACCAAAAATAAAGCATGCAGACCACTGCTCATTTCTTAACAGGGGCACTGGAACAGTCATCGATTTCCAATTAACCTATTTTCGAGGTATTTGCTTTGATCTTCCCAACTGTTACAACTGGGACCTACCCTCCTGTATGCATAGTGTTGTCGCAACTGGGATGAGCAGGGCAGTGCAATGTTGTACCAGGGTGGTGCTCTGCGATAAAGAGCCCATTTGCCAAAGTCCTGCTTGCAGAATTTTAAGAATAAGAATTTTAATTTATACTGCTAGGTCTGTCTGAGATTTTGCCTATTAGGTGGCTTCAAGAATTAGAACCTTCACATTGGATTACAGTGGGCATCGTGTGCAGATGTAGATGGAGCTCAGGTGACTTGATTCCTATACAGGTCACTGTACCTGGGGAGACCCATGCAAGGAGAGCCCTAGGAACCACAGTCCTGCATTGGGAGGTGGGATACAAAGTGAAGAGCTGAAAAGCTTTTATTGCTCACTCAGGGAGAAGCAGGAATGCTCCCCCCACACCAGCATCCCCACGTCACATGAGCTGTCAGCACTTCTCACAGGTGACAGCAGCTGGAGGAGCAGTCTGGGGGGCCAGGAGGAGCTCCAGGGTGGGGGTGGCTCCACTGTAAAAAATTGCTTTCTCTGTTTATTTTAACTTCACAGAGTGCTGAGTAAACAAGAGCAGGAGCTGTAGGCCTACAGCAGCTTGTTTACCTGGGCAGTACTGACACAGAGCAATGGGGGAAAGGCACAGGGAGTGGCGGTGCTCACCTACAGCACCGCCGACACCTGGGTGGCAAGGTGCATGTGGCTCAACGCACAAGTGCCTTTATCAGCTCTCACGTCGTGCTATTCATGCAAGAAATCAGATTTGACTTCAGACACTGGTAGACAAAATAAAGGTTTAACCAATGTATCAAATATTCTAACTCTTTAAAAGAATGCAAACTTAATATTTATTTCAGTTCATGCAGATACAAGTGCTTCCTTGTTTAATTATTACATAAATACAAATAAGAATTCCTTTCAGCATTCCACCTCGGGAATTAGTTACACACCTTTCCAACGGACCAAATCTGCCAGTTCACATCAGCTCCGTAAAAGCTGCTATTAACCAAAAAGCAACAGGAAGCAAGATCTGGGGAAGAGCAGCATGCATGGTGCCCGCCAAGCCTCACACGCCGTGTGGAGACGCAGAGGGATGCTGCTCCACTGCCTCAGCCGTACAGAGTCATCTCTGGCCAGACCTGCCAAGTGCCTACTACCTGCTCCCAGCATGAGGGCTGAGACGGCTACACAGCTCAGGAGCACGTCCTTTCCAGGGCTCACAGGACCCCCCATTACAAAGCACACGCCCCTGCCAGTCCCACAGCCCGATTCCTCTCCTCACCCTGCAGCAAGGATGTCAAGACCCAAATACACAAAACTTTGCAGACCGCTCCTGGTTTTCAGTTACACAGGTAAGGACCTAACCGAAACACCCAGGGGCAAAGAGATCTTTCTTCTGCAAAGGACAAGCAGACAGCAGGAAAAGTCTAAGCTACCCAAAGACACAGAAGTGGGAACCTAGTGACGGGATAACGAAAGTGCTGAACAGCCAGGGGATGGCTTCACGCACATGTTCACCCACCCTTTGCCAGGGTTTGATTTTAAGCAATAATTACACTATGCCAGGGCAAGCACGTCCCACTGAGTGCCGATAACAGATGTGCTCATAACCAGATTATCCTCCATATGCACATTATGAATGTACTTAATATTTGCCATTCCACTAATTTTCTAGAACAGTTTTCATTATTCAGTCCAGGGCAGCTTTGAAATGTCATTAAAAAAACAAGCATGTAATATTTTGGTGTATAAAATAACTGGCTTATTTTCATTTAATGAATATGTTAGTTTTATTTCGCTGGCTTTTATTACAGTCTCTTCCTAGTCAGTATGATAAGTGTTATTCTTTGAACATTTTTCTGAATAACCCAGCCTGCTTAAGATTTCATAAGGCTATGGTATCTTCTTCCTGTTAGATCCCATGCTTCAAATTATTTACTGTAATTTGTAACAAGCATGTATCCTGGTTCTGTGACTTCCGTATTTCCATAATTCATAAGTCACCCAAAAAAATAAAATTAACATTTAATATACATGATCTGCACTGGCTAAGTAACTCACTGCATTCTGCCAATGAAGCTGATGCCCCAAAAAAGCTGAAGCACAGAAATGCATTAGAAATATGAAGAGTTCATTCTGCTCTAGTGGAACATCATGGTTATTAGTTACACACCATTTAATGTAACTTTCAACAGCAGCAGACCAGTGCTTTATGGCTATTATGTAAGCTGGACCAATGCACATACATGAGCCCTGCATTAACTATGGGCAGAAGTTCATTTAATACATAAAGTTATAGCTCCTATTAATCTACGAAAGACAGTTTTTAGCACAAACAGCTATTCCCCTCCCCCTTATTTTTTAATATGTTGGAATGTTTAATGTTAATATCTAGCATTTGAGTTAGTACTGCAGCAAGAAAGCTAACTGAAAACTAGTTTAGACATCTAGCTATCTTTGTAACTATAGGCTTTTACCAATATGTGAACAAGTAAGTTCATTTGCAAACTAGAATTCTTCATACACTTGCTATGAGAAACTGGTGCTATCAGGATACGCAATACATTCAGTCTCACAGAAACTGTATTGGCATAATTACAGTTTGAGCAGAGACGCCAGCCACAGAAGTTCTGAATGCACTCCAGTAGGCTTAAATTGCTGCTGTTTCACAAAACCCACGACTATCACTGATTTTGCAGAATTATGCAAAAGACCAAACCTAACTGTCTGTTATACCTTGTAATTCAGTATCAGCATCATAAATATACATAGGTTTCAATCTATTTCTGTTAAAGGGAAACCAAGTGACAAGCTAAATATCAGCTTTAAAGAAAAACTGCTGCATACCACTGCAGGTAAGATACCTTAGATTTATTTAAAACAATCTCTGTAGTGGCGCAGCGTGATGCCACATTTTCTTTCCCCTTCATCAATTTTTCATTTCTGCATTCGACCCTGGCTTCCTGTCAGAAAATCAGCAACATTTTCTGTTGAAGACACCTCATTTAACTAAAGGTCTCTTCCATTTGAACACTTAAGTACATTGAAAGGATGCAAAGTAACCAAAAAATGAAGCCAAATCCAAGTAGTTGCTTCTCTCCCCCCTAAACTGTATCGATGCAAATCTACATTCAGCATGATTTTATATTCTATGTAGGTTGCCTTCATCACCATCCTTGGTATCCCTGTCAACTCATAGATCTCATTTAAGTCTTCAAAGACTTTCTCTGTTAGATAACTGTAAAGACAATTAATCCAGCTACTTGTTTATATTCTTTAGCAGTAAAACAGTTTGGCACCTTATCTCCAAAATGGAAGGCTAGCTAGCTTTTAGCATCTTAAGCAAAATGCTAAACTTCATAATGTAAACTCAGCACAGGTGAAATTCAATCTAAATCACAAGGTTTCAAAATTTGGGGGGATGGAGGAGGGTGCCATGGAAAAAATACCTGAAGTCTCAGATATTAGACGTGGCTGAAGACTTTGGCTTGCAGGGCTTCAACACAAAACCACATTAAACTTACACGCTGGTGATATGTACCTCACTTTCAATGTCTGGGCTCTTTCAAACTCTGAGCTCCAAGTCAAACTCACAAACTAAAAATAAATAAATAAATTAAAATGTAAAATAAAGCCAGCCGAATGCCTTTTCATCTAAGCATAGCGTCCTGACTCAGAAAAGACAGCTGTTCGGCAAATACTGTTTCTTTCCCTCCACCCATGAACTCCCTGCATGCAAAACCAGATGCTCAGGTGATCCATGTCCTTTAACTTCTGGCTGCTGCAATTCATTACACTGTTGCAGCCCTTGGAGGCAGCTTTAGCTTTTTCTATGCTCCATATTAAAGCCAAGGTTTGTGATCTTTTAAAAATAAAGTTCTGGCTCAAAACCCAACTTGCACTCAAGTAGCTTTCCTCTAAGCTTACCTGTCAGCTTGCTAAGCAGCACATTCCTTACGACCCCATCAGGGCCACAGAAGCAGCTGAAGGTCTTTCGACCATGTCATAAATGCTGCCTTTGTCTTGCTGAAAACAAATACAATGCAAAGCGGTGGGCTAAAAACGTGACGCAAATGCAATACCAGTACCGACACCTGTACCAGGTCAGCGAAGAGTGTCTTCTGCCACACACCCCTCAGCCGTGCACCATCACCACGCACGAGGCACGCAGAAGCACAGACACTGAACAGGTGCCCACTGGAGTCCAGCTTGGTGTTACTTCCAATTACTCTGCACAGGGCTGTCATGAACTTTGACAAACCTTTCCAATATATTTCTCCTTCCACACCAGTTTCTTTGCCTTTCTCACACCTGACCTAGAAACACTGAGGCACCTGTAAGTTCAACTGAGAACCAGAAGAGGAAAAAAAAAAAAATAGTGTCAGGAGCAATACACATAACGAACTTGTTAAGAAATATTGACACTCTTTTACAGACTTCCCTGGAGTAAGGTTCGACATGCTGTACTGGGTCACTCTAAACCTGCAGGTCCATTTTCAGGGCTCTCACTGCCATTGCTGGAATGGACAAAAAGCTTTACTCCATTTTCATACTCTCTGAGATGAATCTCTAGTTGTGCTACCACACAGCTGCCTGGTTTTGTCCTGTTTTCCCATGAGCAATAGTCATTCCTGTCCCAGCTGGCCTCTGGTGTCTGAAGCAGCAGATACCCACAGCTCAGCTGGCTCCTGAGTACATTCAGAAGAGGCAGCTCCAAGCCCTGGCCAAGCAGCAAGCCAGACTTTCAACCTTCTGCTACTTCGGAAAGATAGACGTGTGCAGCAACAAAAACACTGCCACCGTCTGCAGGCCACAGCTAGTGTCCTTTCTTTACTAGGGCGTATTTGGTGCTTTCCCTGTATTTCATGACAATGCCACTGTATGAGATTCTTAGATGACCAAGTCAATGCCACAGACTTTTGGAGCACTGACCTACAATGTCTGAATACATGTGAAGATGCCATGGCACTGATGCAGCGTGCTTCCACATTTATCAGACTATTTCATAAACACCTATTTTCTTCCTCTGAAAAAAATTCAGATATGAATTTACAGGCAAGTTCTTCAAGCAATTTCAGGTGAGATTTTTTTTTCCTCTACATAATCCCAGAGAATTCTTTGTGACCAGTGTCAGTTACCAGATTTGATAATTATTTACAGAGAGAACTAAGCTATTCTTGATACTTCCATGAACCACCACCCTAGCACAGTCTGGAGAAGTCAGTGCTCAGAAATCCTTAGGGCAGACATCACTTTAACCTCTATAAATAACCCTAAGGACACACTCCCGACACAGCTCATTTTGTAGTCAAGCTGTTTGTACTTGGCCATAGCATCCACACAAACATAAACCCAAAGAAAACGGCCCTTGCAAAAAAGAAAAAGTCAAGCTGGAAAGAAAGTGTGTCGAAACATTTTTACATGGAATTTAAAAAAATAATCCAGAAGCAGAAAATATTTGGAGCCTTCATAATGCAATGCTGAGACCAGCACAGTCTTTACATAAACACAGCTAAGATTTTGCCAAGATAGTAGTGTCTAAACCTTGTTATTTACCAGAGGATAACTGTGAATAAAAGAACGTGGTAAAGTCTTTCTTTAATCAGTTGGTTGAGGTGGTTTGGTGCCATAAACAATGTCTAAACAAAGTTAAGCATGAATTATTCAACACCTAAAATACTGAAACTCATTGAGGCTTTCAAAAACAAAATTCTTCTAATTATGGACACATAATTAAAAAAAGAACAAAGAACCATGAGATACCCAGGTATGTGTAATAACTATTCTGCCAGGTTTATTTATGCCTAATTAGGTTTTGTTGAAAGAAAGCCATCCACCACTGCTTCTGCAGAAAGTATCTAGGCCAGTTATCAATGTTTGTCCCTGCAGGACTGTAAGGAAAGCCAATTCTGAGGGAGCCTATTGATTTTTACAGATTTTTTTTTTTAAATAAAAATAAAAAAAAAGGAAGAGAAGATGCTAACCTCAAATTTTCCTCATCTGCACATTTCAGATTTTGGAAGACTAGCTGAAACCTTAAGTTACAGATTCCATCTAATCTGCTACACTGAAATGCAGGACACGTTTCATTGCTTAAGGAATCAGAGCTAACACCCTCCAAGGTAACCTTTCACAAACACACACACAAAAGAGTATCAACAAAACTTAAGTCCAGTAAGACCAAACCCAACAAGACCAGAGTAACTCATTACACAAACAATTTAGGTTTTTAACAAGCAAGGTATAAAGGCTGCCAGTAACCGAACAAATCTGCAAGTCTTTACTATTTTGCTATCAAGAACAAGGTTTTTAGTATTTCAGACTTACTTCATTGTTAATGTGTCCAGTTAACAGAAGCTATTAGAATCACCTATGTTAATTAAGGAAAGCCTCAGGGTTTTTTCTTTAGATTTTTCAAAATAAAAAAAAAAGAAACACAGTAGAAACTGTTCTTTAGTAAAATTTGTCAATTGTTTAATATAAGCAATACAAAATGCCTCTCATAGGTTGTATTGCATTTGCAGAAACACATATCTACAAGACTGCGTGCGCTAGAATGCCTCGTCTAGTTCAGTTTTAAAATATGTAGATGAATAACCCACTTTACGGTTGCCTATTAAACCTTTAAGTTTTATATGTAACACCATAAACATCTCATTCTATCATTTCAGATGTCTATGGATTTCACTTCAATTTAGTGAAAAACTGTTAGGTTTTGACATTAACATTTCCTCACATTGCTGTAGCATTTACAAGTAGTTGTAGACCAGAAGTAAAATTAGGCAAAGAGTACACAGTCCACAGCCACATCACCTCCTGCTTCTAACGCTACTGAGTATAGTGGTGCTGTTCTAAGGGGTGGCCATCTACCCCCACCCAGGTCACTTTGGGCTGTATGCCAGCCTGTATGGGATTCAAAGTACGTGATGGAGAAGGGGGTAAAGGCACAAGGCATGGAATGAGTTAACCATTTCAGCAAGGGAGGTGGGATTTGAAGCTGTAAGGTGATGTAGGTTTGCCATTCACACTCCCACTCTCAAAGCTCCTGCCAATGCCATTACATGCTTTGGCTTATCTGAAGTATATTAACCGAGAAAAGCTTGTTTTCTACCAGGCTCCTTTAACAAGCACGGTTCTATGTATCATCTAGTGAAGCAATAGTGGAAAAATACATCACACATCAGGCATGTGATCTTTAACCACCCCAGTGCTCCTCCGCCTGTGCCTTTTTCCTTCCCCCACAAAACGTTCATCTGAGCAACCATATGAAGAACTACACAGTGCAGGTAAGCATGCTTCACCCAGTTAATGAAAGCACCTCTTAACATCTGTAGAATCAAGAATTAAGCTATTAGATATGCAGATGTGCTTCCGCACACGCCTTGTGCAATGTCCGACTGCCAGAATTATTTTGTTCCCACTGGCACACGGTAAGAAAGCACAGGAGGCAGCCTGCAGCTGTCTTGCTCCGCAGTTTGCTCCTGTCAAATCTCAGTGTTGAAGAAGGGTTGATTGACAGCGTTTGCATCTGAGTGCACCGGGCTGTCTTAGAGACCTGGGCTTTGCAAGACCAGCAATGTAGTCATCCATGAGTCAGCAATGGCTCACTGATTCAGCAGCAGGGCTATCGAAAGGGACAAAATCTTTCAAATCAAGTGTCAAAGAGGTTTCAGTTATTTGCAGTGATTAAAGGTGCCATGGCACATTGTGCCAGAATAGTTTTTTTCTACACTGGAGTCCAGTTCTAAAGTAGCTGTACTGCTTTTAGGTAGTGTTGACAGCAGCTTAGAAAAAATAACCTGCATATTAAATCATACAGTAATAGCTAGCATGACAGAAGGGCTTTCCTGTGTGTTTTAACACATACTTGTGATCTGTGGCATACAGGCAGTATCTATCACCAATTATTCCACAGATACCCATTAGAGATTTATGCCTAGTGGTGTTTTGCCAATTCAGTGCTAATGCACAAACTGAGTAGCGTATGTAGTTTACTGCATTCTTAAAAATTCTCCAACACCCTGTAGCAGTAAGGAGTATTCTGAAGATAATGAATTTTTAGCCTACTGTTAAAGTCACGTTTCATATACAGAAATGTAAGCAATAACATGACTTATTCCTATAACCACCTTTATGAAAGGACATAACACTTGTACATCTATTTTCATCTCCATCACCTTATTGCAGAGTACAAAATAGAACTTCTTTGCCTTTATACAACACGTTGCATTGCAAGTTTCTCTTCAGTACGTGCTACCATATAAATCTGCAGTTTAAAAGGGATCAGAAAAATGTTCTAATGTTTACACACACCATTTAAGAACAGTTGTCTGGGCAAGGTTAAACTTATTTATAACCATAACTTATATATCACATTACATACCATTACAGATGACATCTAAGGGACAAACACACACAAAAAAAAACCCTCACACTGGAAGACTAACAAAGCAGAGCATGCCCTTTAGGATTTGCAGCTGAAGACAGAGGACATCTGTAAAGGTTTGCTGAAAGTTCAGGATGTAGAAGACAACTGCAGAAGCCAAGAGGTAAGACCACAGAGTTGGGCAAAGTATTTCAAAGTCACACAGCTGATCAATGGAAATGAGGACAAGGACAGGTTTCCTGTACAAGGTTAGAAATCAGAGAAGATGTTAGACTGAACTAATTTCATCAGCAATACCGAAGGCTTATAAACAGATGGAAAGAGTACTAAAGGTAGAACTGAAAGAGTAGAATTTCCCATTGAAACTGGAAGCAGCCTGCCTGGATCAGACTAGGCTCCCACCACCTTGCCAACCTGGACCATCCCACCACTCCCTCAGATTTATTCCCCTTATTCTTTTTTCCATTTGAGAAAGCAGCATCTGTGACTCAGCCTATTGCGGACCAAGTCATACTTCCATCACAGAGGGCATGATGTAGTTTGGATACATTTTCTGTCAAAACCAGTTGAGCATTCCTCACACACTATAGATTATTTAGGCTCCTAGGAGAGCTCCACAACACAGAGACCGTGGCAGCTGTTAGGAGTATACCCCTCATATATATTCCCCAGTAATTCCTTATTAAAATAGCACCAGAACAAGACAACATTCACAGACAGAGTCATCACAGAGGCTCTGCATAGCTTTGGTACTTCAGTGAGGTTCTCACACACTGTCACACCAGAGACTGGAAGACAGGAAAAAGAATAAAGGGGTAAATAGTATGTTTTATTACAGCTAAAAAACCCACAGAACAACATAAAAGCACTCCTCCACCTGCCACTTCTAATACTTAGATGTCCTGACTTGCCCCAACTTAAAAAAAATTTCAAAAAATTGAGTAGGTTTACTTCTTGACTATATTCCCCTTGACTATATAAAAATACCAAGAACAAAAAATAAATTATTAGGCATCTCATTGAGATATCATGGGGGAGGGAAAAAAAAAAAAAAGGGTTCATTTAAATGAGGCAGACTTATACTCACTGCAAGAGTTTCAATTGGTCAAGAACAATTGCAAAACAAGCCCTAAAAGGACATATTTAGCTACAGAACTTAAAAAACATTCTTCATTGTTCACTATATCCTGTTACCAGCTTGAACATAATTTTAGCTACTGAATTGGTGCTTTTTTGTTTTGGCAATCAGATGATAGTAACTTCCCCTTTGTTTTTTCTTTTCCTGTTTGTACACCTGCACTCTCCAGGAGCAAACAGCAACAGGATTAGTATTTTATAGTTAGCCTACTACTCTCCATCTGTAAAGAGCAGAAGACAAAATACTTTAAGCTGGGGGTGGGGTGGGGGTGTTTAGCCAGGATGGACCAGAAGACACAAAAAAGCCCACAATCAACCGACCTTGACTTCTAACTTTAAGATCTAATTGTAGTCCCCAGGTAAAATAATTTTGAAATAAAAATGGATATTCTTCCAAAACACTGCCTGCTTCAGATGTAAAATTCACAACTGCAGCCACCTCACAACTACAGGCAGTCAACATCCCAATTACTGACTCAGCACTTATTTTGAAGTGCAGGCTAGGAGGAACTCCCCAAAGTCTTCAGTCCGTTCTAGAACGGCAGTTACCACTGGTATTTCTGATTTGAAAAAAAGACTCTTTTTTCTCATACTAAGTTAGGAGCTTTTTAACTGTTCTTGAGTATCTGAGATCCAGCACAAACCACCACAGGCAGGTTACAACGGAACTGATGGGAGCAGTTCAGCCTGCTTTGTCCTTGCAATCCCAGGCTAGGGTCCAGCCGCACTCAGCACAAAGAAAAATCCTACTATATAGTAGAAGGACAAGATTGCTAACTGCTTGTTCAATTTTAAATGTATTCCAGTCTGAGAAAAGACCCATGTATTGGACAAGTCAAGCGAAAAAATTACCTAATGGCCTCAGGTGCAAAAATGCCTCAGCCTGTATCATTAAGAAATTATCCAAACAAAAGAAACCCTGATTTCAGTAGGTGAACGCTCTCGAGGTGTGTCAGACTAAATAGCTATTCATGACTAATTCATTAATTGTGGTAACAACATGCCTCTCCATTACATCCAAACTACTACCTTCAGAACAGATTCATCAGAACATCCTCAGTGACGGCAAAAGATTATGAGGCATCTGCCCATATGCTTAAGGGTACAGGCTGTACTGTCAGTGCAGCCCAAATAAACTTGCTTCAGCACCTGTCATCTTTCACACCGTCAAGGCTGTTTGCAGAATAAACAGCTCTTAAATTTCTTTCCACAAAAGAAACTTTCAGGACTGGGAAAAAAGTTGTTTAAGTCTTATAAACTTAGCCTATGTCATTGAAACAGGTATTTAGGATTTTGTATTGCATTATGCTCTTCTGGCTGGGTTTCATGCATTCCTTTCTTATCCAGAATTGGAAGCTTTGAGCTCTGTCAAGACTGTATCCATAATGGTTCAATTTTGGGCAGTCTGATCCATGCAGCTAAACTTTATATTTAGTCTGACTGCAATTCTTAAGAACAAGAAGAGGTCAAGCTCAGGACTTTTAACTGAAGATCAAAATCTGCTGTCACAGAATTGCTTTGTATTTTTATTGGTGAATTGCACGGGAGCAGGTAAGCCAGCTATTTCAGCAGGGAGTAAATTTTTAGTGATTACAATGCTTTTCTGAAGTACACTGTATTTGCTTCCTTCAAAAAGCCTTTATTAGTGACTGTTTAAGAAAGCAGGTTTAGGGTTTGGAACACAAGCCCATCCAAGTACAGGTCTCAAGAAAAAAAAAACCAAACATCAAGGAGCAAGCTAGGAGGTGCCACTGACATTCTTTCCTCTTCCACTATCAGCAATTAAAGGCTGAGTGTTCATTTCACTGGAAGTACTTTGTAGCCTCCACTAATTCCAGTTCTTAGTAGTGGTGCATTATAAATTAAGATGTATAGACAAATGGAAGTTCTGCTGTAGAATGACTTGTAACTATGTAAAGACAAGCTTTTATTATTAGTTGCAGGCCCACTTACCTTAACCCACCCCGTTAGTGCCACCCAACTGCTTAACATCACTGCAACTCCACGTAGAAAACTGCACTGTACACAGCTACAAAGAAAATAGAACCAATGTGACCCTGCCAAGATTAAACCATGGTTTGAGGCAGGTCAGATTGTCCAGAAACACCCTACCACCCCCCTCAGTGAGGAAGAATGTTCATTTTCATGGTCTAGACCACCACCAAACATGGGAGCAAGCAGCCGCTGTTCCGCTCCCCCTCAAGTGTTCCTAGAATGAACCAAGAATAAAAACACAAAGTAAACTACAGGAAGAAACCACGGCTGGTCATGAACTTACTCTGCACATCGACATTGGGTCTCTGTGGACTGGGTGTGCTGGTATGTCAGGCATTAGGAGCCCTGGAACCAGAATTCCTATTTATCACCAGAAAAGCTTTAAAGAACAGCACTCATGGGAACAGCTTCCAGACCGACTGAGCAGTCAGCTGGGTAACGGACACTAGAACTGGAAAACCAAGTATGCGTTTCAGTTAACAATTGCACCATCTACGTGAAATAATTAATCCGTTCTCTGCTGCTGTGGGCTGCTCAAGTTTAACCAACTTGTAGCCTCACGTGAGGCTTGCACACTTCATTAGTTATTCCTGAGACTGAGGCCAAGGTCCGTGGAGGCTGGAGCACATTCTGTGCAGAATACACACCTGTGTCTCTGAAGGCAGCTTTAAGCTAGTACAGATCAGTCTCCATTACTGTATGTACCTTTTTAAACAACAGAACCCATTTCAGTTGTATCAAAAGTTTCATTAACCACAGAGCATCACACATGCCGATTTAACTGTTATTTCAAGCAAATATCAAACCGGGCAAATTCTTATTTTCTTCAGTACACCAGGTCTAGTCCTTCACTGCCATGCAGGTATAAATTATTATATAGTGTCCACAACTGTCACTCTTGCCTTACAGCAAATACCTAAGCTGCTGAAGAAGCCAGACTTGGTTGCTAGAAACAGGTATTCAACACAGATCTCAAGTTCCACATATTGGGTACGCAGGCACCTCCAGTCCTCCTCCACTTGGTTAGGCACGCTCCTCATACAACTCGCTCCACTGAAGACCTGTCCCTACCCCCTCACCTGAAAACAATCGTGCCTTGAACACTGTGGTTGCAACCCAACACTGACATAACACAAGTGAGAAAAAGTAAAATAGCAAAAGCAGCGGCCTCTCCTGCAATGAGGTCATTCCCCTTCCCACCCACCCCAACCCTGCTTTAAACACAACTCAAGTTTTTGCTCATTAAAGGCCAAATCTCAAATCAGACCTCTGTAGACATCAGCAGTGGCACAACAGGACCTCTGTTTGCTACCAGCAACATTCAAGTTCACCTTTTTCCCCTGTGTAAAGCCTAATTCATCTTTAAAAACCCCGTAACTGATAACATAGCCTGCATAAGTTGCTCCAACTCCAAGAGCAAAGCCTGTTTGCCAACACCTGTTCCTACGGCCGAGGATCACCACCCAACAGGACGTGGGTCCTTACAGGGGTCCGTAAGGTGTCTCCTGCAGGGACTCTGCCTTCCACCGCTGCCCAGCGGGATGTGACACTGGCCATCAAACGTGAGCCCTGAGGGGCCTGCAGAGTCACATCACTTAGCTGGGAGAAAAATGTCCCTCCTGACACACACACAGAGTGTGCTAGCGCGACCCCTTACTAACGCAGCTAGCAAATGTGGGCTTTAAGCGTCCGTAATTAGGAACTCCCGGCTACAGGAAGAGATGCTTTGCAAAGCCAACAGCCGCTGCAGAGCAATAAACGGCTAACAGTTCAGATACGCTTCAGGAGAGATCTACACACGTTGCCACAGAGGCCTCCACAGGTTTCAGCTACTGCCCTTCCACTGGGGCCAGGTGATTCCAAAAAGTCACCTTACCCCAGGCTGTTCAGGTCTTGCAGGTTACACAACGAACAGCCAGGATACCCTCAAAACATCCAAATTGCCCTACCCTGAGAAGTTATTTTTACTTTTCCACTGCAAAGACCAGAATATTTTTGTAGGAATCTTTGGTTTGCCGAATCTAGCAATTAACAACCAATATAGTAGCTCCCAGCGTATATTTAAAGTTGAGGGGAAGCACTGAAAAAGGTTTTGGAGGCTACCAACAATACAGCATCAGGTCCTGGAAACACAACTGTGCATAAGGAACAGGTTTTAACTGAAAAAAAATAAATCTAGCTGAAGTAATTCTGTTCTTATTGGGACTATTGCATTTTAATTGGTGAAGTCAAGTACTTGTTTTCATGGATTAAAGCAGTTCAGAATTCTGGAACTAATCAAGTTTACACAAGAACAGTGTCAGCAGGATGTTACATGGTATAGAAGCTATACGTAAAAAACATACTTTGTAATATATCAGTTTCCACAGCACCCAAATTTTTAATTCAAATTACAGTAGGAAAGGTATCAGAAGTTTCCTGACAAAGGTACGGTGTCAATCTAACTTGCTTCCATAAAAACTGTACTAATTCTGACAAAAATCAACAAAAAATTACAGAATTAAATATGACACAAGTCCATACAATGATGGACTCCTGTGACTCATTAGTCTTTTACCCCTAGATGGTCACATCCTGTCACTAGTTCGTTCAAACACATGATCTATATTTAGATAACAATTTCTAAGTGCCAATAGCAAGATAGCAGAAACAATTATGCAAAATCCCTGTTTCACTGGCTTTACCAGAAGATACTGTAGAATTATTTATTAACTCAAACTATGCAGACAGCTAGTGTTCAGAAAGCAAGGATGGGTGGTTTTGCAGCTTTATATCCTTTCTGCAATTAATCTCTCCAAATTTGAAATCCCTCAATTTAAGTATCTGTGCTAGAAGTATGACTGGTTTTCAAGTACTGTTACACTTTTGCATGTTTCCCTTTAAGTACATAGTGATTACAGTTGGGGGTGCTGTACAGGAAAACAGATTCTTTCAAGATTGATAAACAGACAAATCAAGTTCTTCCCAAACACTGAAACAAAAACCAAATACTCCAACTCAAAAAGTACGCACATGCTTTTGAGTACCACAAAATGACCTTTAAGATCGGGTTTAATGAAAGCACTCCTTCAATATGCCTCAAGAACACAGCTTGCACTTGGCAAATGAAGTATTTTCCAGTTCAGATACTAAGACATCTGCAATAAAAGTCAAAAACCTGAACAATCAAAAGTGCATGCCCGAACCACCACAACAGCTCAAAGCCCAACACCTAACATCATACTAGTGCTGTACACATATACATCTTAACAATACCTAGACAAACTTTGGTCCTTGGAATCTTCCAACTAACTCCCCAGACCAGTATTATTTTCATAACAAACAAGCTGTCAGAGTGTACAGGAGTCAAAACCCGAAGGACTTCAAAATATGTTTCAAATTATATTTGAAATATAATTCAAATATACAAGTACAAAATTCAAATACAGTTTGTATCAACATCTTCCTTTACAAAGTTGGGATTAGCATAGGGTTAAGAGTTACTGCAAAAACAACTTTGGAAGCACTTAGGCATTTGTGCAGACTTGTACCCTTCAAGGCGGGGGGGGGGGGGGGGGGGGGGGGGGGGCCGGGGGAGAAAAACAAAACAAGATGAGACAAATTCCTGACTACTACTTGGCACTGCGAATGTATTACTGACAAAAGGTCCCAACCTGCATCTTTCCATATTTCTGCTATTATCAATATACAACTCAAAGCACAGGAAAAGACATAAATCGCTGCAAAAAGACAACAGCATGCACTGGTAAACTGTCTAGAATTTAAAGCCTCACAAACGTTGTGGAATGTCAGATTGAAAACAGAAGACCAACCCATGGGCAGGATCAAACATCTGGCAGCATGCTATTTCATAAGACACAAGCATGAAAGATTTTAAATCTTTCTGTGTATTAAGGACATTTGACATGTTTTATGAAGGCCATCAGGCTGCACTGTTCAGACCTGAATATGACTTCAGCAGTTAAATTAGACAAGGCTGACCGAGAACTGGTTACAGACTCAGGCTCAGCTGACGAAGGTGATTCAGTGAGTGGTTGTGAGCTGGCAAGGGAAAAAAAACCTCACTTCCTGCACAGGGACAAGTGCAGCTAGTCCTGTCTGAGGGATGCCAACAAAACCCTCTCATTTAAACTTCAGATTGCTGAACAAAGCATCAAAATAGCTTCTAGAAGCACATGCTTTTGCATAAACCCTTTTGTTCCCCCCCCCTTTTTTTTTTTATGAAATAGGCTAAAGAGAGATCTATCATCATATCATCCCAAGAGCATAAAGCCCTTGCCTTCTGCACTGCTCCCCCGACAGCCAGAAGTGGCTTTCACCCAGAGACACTTCTGGCAGCTGCAGAAGGCTCACCCAGATGCAGAGAGCCCAGCACCGGACCCATTCTATAGTCCCTTTTAACTTCTAGAACAGCACTGACCAGGAAGCACGCTGCAGATCTGCTAATGTCTGGCTTTAACTGTAAAGTTCACACTTAGTTGCTGAACTTAGCAAGTAATGTTAGTAGGTAATTCTTCATACTTAAGAGCACCTCCTAAGTATGCTTCCCAATGAGCATCGCTCTCTGACTCATGCCTCAATTATCAACACCGCTTTCCTTGTCAGCTCTCTCATAGGCTTTGTTTGAAAAAGTATTTTCAATTAAAAAAAAAATCAATTCAGATTTTTTTTGTAGAAATACACTTTATAAATAAAATCCACCGACAGTTTTAAAGCCAATTAAATGCTGCTGTGGCTTTGGAGAAAGATCCTTGATCATGCCCACCCTCCTAGGCTACTTATATTAAATAATCTTGAGCTTAGATGCACTTGCTGTTGTACAAGCAGTCAAATTCTGAATCTGTTTAGCCATTTACACATTCCTGCAAAGCATATTTATTAAAAATAGGCAGAAAATACCTGTAAGGTTCAGTGTGTGGAAATGCTTTAGACAAAGAAACCTTTTCCTAACGCGGAGCACTGCCAGGAGATGACTGCACACCAGTTTTAGAGCAGTGAGGGCAGGAGAAGGGGAGGAAATGAGTAGGTGAATAGGAAAACCAGAAGATGAGGATGAATCAGCAGATGAGCGATAGCCTGTACTTCCTGGGCAGGACAGTGATGGCATCTCAGGAACGTGGGGGAAGGGAGCAGGAGACGAGGAAGCCTGAATTGCGCCCAGGAAGGTCTGACCGAAATACAGCTCCTCACACCCAAGCTCGGAGGCTAGGATTGCACAAGAGTCCTAACCATTAGGTGAGGTGGCTGTCTAAACAACTGGGCACAGTAAGAGACAGCTCTCGGTTCAGATCTGAAGATAGGGAGAAAGATTCTTGTTTACTTTCTGCCATGTTTCTCTGATATTTGTCAATATTTTTAGATCCACGTAGTAGAAATAGTAAGAGCCAGACAACATACAACAGCTAAGAGAGTCTTTCTGGCTACATTGGTTTCAAAAATTAGCAAGCGGCCCATACACCTGTAATACTACTCCCCATACAAGCAGTAAAAAAAAAAAAAAAAAAAAAAGACACTTCCACAGGAGTAACAGGAACACTGGCCATCTGCTAGTGGCTAGCTTCAACCAGAAAGGCTCCTCGGCTGACAATAATATAGCAAGGAAATTATGACCTCCAGCAGATGAGAAAATGTGTAAGAGAACAGTTATATGATTTTCCCCAAAAGGTTCAGCATTTCACGCTGATGTGAGCTTTTGTTGCTCATACTTGAGGCGAGACTTTAGATTGTACAAAGTGGCTTCATTCAAAAAATTAAAAATAGTGCAAGCCAACCCTTTCTTGCCAAAGCCTACACCTGGGAATCTCTGTGTTTGCAGAGGGACTGAACTGTTTTCCAAATCTTTATTTTTGTAAAACAGACACACGTATACATGTGCTCTTCCCAGTTCTGAGAACTGCTTTTTGATTTTACTCCTTTTAGTCTTGCACGGTTAACTCCCAGAACAAAACCTGTTTTAATTAGGTGCAAACCCCCCAGCGTAGCTCTTAATGCCTTCCAGTAGCCACACACCATCTTGACCTAGAATCCAGCTTCCTAAAAAGGCAGACTGAAGTATTGCATTACAACAGCATTTTAGGAAATTGCAAAGGAAAGCAGACCAATCGGTCATTTATAAGCCGTGTATTGTGGCAACAACCAGAACCCGAGGGTAAGCAAAAAACGAACAACTTTCTGGCCAGCCCCAGACCAGTACCTGCCAGCAGAAGCACAGCTATCCACGTGAGAACTCTTCGTGCCACCGCAGCAAGCGCACCCCTAGGGTCACCCAGGGTCCCTGGCAGAGCAAGCGTAAGAGCTAGGAGGTTAGTAGGAAAGGTGACCTCTTACTTTTTTGCTCCCTTCCTCATCAGATGCAGCAGCTAAAACTAATTAGGCTGTATTGATATAAAGGATTCTTCTGTAGCTCTGAAGATGTTTATTTCCATGTTCTCTACACATTAGTAATACGCCTACTGTATTAAAAGGCATTAGAACACACAGGCATTTCTGACTCCCTGAAACTGGGAATAGAGAAGTAAAACCCCTTTATTCTTTGATATAACTTGGATGGAGCAGCGTATGACCATTTAGACCAATGTCACTTTCCCCCCTCCCCTAAAACTGGGAAGAGATCAAACTGGTATTTATGAAGGAAAAATATTTCAAGTTATTACAAAAGGAGCCAAGAAGACTTCTCTGAAGAGATGTACAACGCCTTAGTGTTTCAAGCAAGGAAGCATACTTTCCATGTTAAGTTGAGACTATTACTAAGATTTTGCTGAGAACTCAGCAAAAGCTTGACAACATTTCACTGGCTGGCTATCACAAAGGCTCTAAAAGGCTTGGTTTAACTTCCCACATGGCACGTACACAGCAATGCTTTAAAACAAGGCACTAAGACTGGGGCAAGTTATCCCTTCAAATTAAGAGAAAGTGGCTGCAGACAGTTTAGTTAAACTACTACCGGCATTGTCACCCCATTTCCTTCACAACAAGCTAGTTATGTATGGAGAGGGGGGAAAAAAAAAGCAATTCTGGAAGGCAAAAGATATTATGAGAAAAATACCTAAGATGGTACATACATACACCATCAGGTTCTGTTTTCAGCTGCAAAAGCTGCATTTGGGCAACATCCTGCATACGTTAGCATTTTCTGAAAATGTGCTCTAACATACACAACACATCCACAAACCATTCTAGAGGTCTAAATCGGAAAGAAACAGAGACAAGCACGCACGCAACGTAAACCTAAACAAAACACATCGAGTATGAATCATTAGCTTTACTATTGAACATGCTACTGTTTTATTATACTTTATGTTTCAGCCAGACAGAAACACCATACAGCTGGAAGATTTTTCCGTTAATGCACCTCTAGCCATAATGCGAAGCACATGCCGTTACCCTCTCCACTATTACACATTTGGCAGAGAGCAAGGCTGAGCTTACGCTACTGTCTGCAGCACCAGGCAAACGCACCCTTCAAAATCACAATCATCTATGTATTGCTTGTGACTTCCTTGCAGGTAAAAAAACCCTCAAGATACAAGGTCCCATCTCACATCACGCATTAGCTATTCCTGGACCAAAACCAGACAGCTAGCAAGTCCTTTCAGGCCAATTGAGTCATCTTCATTTTTGCAGACTTTCACAGGCAATACATGTAAACAAGACATCCCCAGCATCCTACTGGATTGGGCTATAAATATCTGGCTTCTACTGATGTCAAGCTATGTTGACCTGCTATAAAATGATTCCTTTTAAGAACCAACCTTCCGTCTTTGTTGAAAAGGTAGAAAGAGGAAGACACCAAATGCACCCCGGTAAAAATGCACATACTGACCACAGTGCTACAGAAAAGCGCTTAGCACTGAAGTGTTGGTTAAAGGCAACATATGAACGCCTTTTTTTTTTTTTTTTAAACATAAGTGAATCAGACAACCCTGGCTTGCTCGACAATTTTTGAGTTAATCCAGATACTGCTAAACCTGCTTGCTCTTGCAGCGTTCCTTTCACACTCTCCCCAGCAAAGTGGTACAAAACTTCAGCAGAAGTAATCCAGAACACATCATGCAAAAGCAGGCAAAGTTGATCACTGATGGGTTGTTGTTGGGGTATGTAATTGGGTTTGTGTTTTGTTCAGGTTTTTCTTGTTTGGTTTTTTTAAAGTGTGGTAGCAGTTTATGCCTTAGAAACAGTATTATGCTTGTTGATTAATGTTTTATCCATAAGAGGGAAAGCCAGCTGAGAGTACTCAGGGGAACAACCTTTCCCTGAAGGCTACAAAGCTACTTAAGTGAAAGGTTCAAGATGATGTTGTCGCCTTAATGTGACAAGATTACTTTTGTCACCTGATACAGATACTCTATCCAACTCCAGATAAGATCCCCCAATGCACCTCCATGAACTACCTCTGAAGGTCCAAACTCACAGTATAAAAGCAAAAGTTGCTTAGAGTTCACCTGACCTTACTTCAACCAAGTTTCAGCTTAGTTGCACTGAGGGGTTTCCTGAACATCAAGGATCCAGCCCTTCACTGGAGCAGGACTAGTTTGCACTAACAAAATACACATTTTTGAAGACTTGTAAATTGCAGCTAAGCTATTCCAGGCTCTAGTTCATTTTTAATTCAAAAAATTTCAAGAGGAAAATGTCAACAGTTGCCACCTGTTCCTTAGAGCTGTCAGCTTTAATGCAGTTTTGCCCCACTGTTGCTCATTCCCACCTTGTACTGTAGCACAGAGCCATGAAGCAGCTCCCTCTGAAACCTATTCGCGTGTGTGTGGATCTCCTCCTGAAACCACACTGTTAACTGGCTGTAGACATCCATCTGGATTAAAAATAAACCAGCAAAAAAGTGCACACGTATCGCCAGGTTGCACAGCACTGCACCACCTTGCCAGCAGACCCGAGGGGGGCAATGCACCAAGGCACAAAGGCTAGGAACATGTTTACACCAGCATCACCTTTGTTTGCTCTGCTGCACCGGGCTGCCCCAGAAGCACGAAACAACTACAACCCATGTCAGCAGTAACGCAGCTCCCCGCGCTGCAGGCCCTGTCAGAACATGAAAAGGTCACTCTAAGGTCTATGGAGACAATGTGGCAGAAAAGACTTAATTTAGACAACACAAAGCACTCCTGTGACATTTTGCTTCCTCCTCCCCCCCCCCCCCCCCGAAATCAAAGTTGTCAAGACAAAAATAAAGGAAATAACATGAGCTTTTTTATACAGCACAGAGAATGAGTATAACATTTCAGGATATTAACAGCATGATTCATGTTTGTAAGCAGTCATTGTAAGTCCTGCCAGGCAATCCCTCTGCCAACTTCCTAAGCTACAAAATACTACCTCCTAATAATTACCAAACAATTGTTTGGGCATAGTCCTTTGAAAAAGCAGTACTTTTAAAAACAATCTTTTCCGGTTTTGTTGTAATCACCACTTATGGACAATCTTAAAAAAAATGCAGTTCACGTTAGCTTGGGATCTCACAGCAAAGAGATTAATTCAAGACTATTTCAGTATCGAATTAAAAGCTGGAGCGTAACTGCCTGAGCAGTTCCCTGAAAGGGGCATACTTGTGGAAGAAACTGGTTCTCCTACTTTGATCAAGTAAAACTCATTGAGTACGTTATGAGTTACATGTGTTCGCAAGAACTGTATCTTGATTAAAACCTTTTATTAAAAGGGAATTAACAGATCCAGAGGTCCACAACGGATCGACTAGCAGACCCACAGACCCCACAGTGTTACTAACAGGCAGAATCGCTGAAGGACCCGCACCAAGGTGCTCCAGCCCCATTTCGCATCCCGCAGCCCAGGCAGGGAGTGCCACCTCATCCCCGCCAGGACGTGGCTGTGCCAGGTGCCTGTGACCCAGCACCGGCGAGCAAAGGTTGGGGCTGAAGAGCTGATGGGAACCACCTGGCTGCACAGCCACCTCCCAGGGAACGCAGGGACCTGCCTCACCCACAGCAGCACTGTGGTGGTGTCACTGTCCCCACCCGTGACAGAAACGTTAGCTTCCCGACCTTTATCGAAGGCAAGGACCGTGCTCAGCACCAGCGTATCCATGCACGGGGGCACTGGCCGCAGCAAGCCAAGGCGCAGGGAGCCTGGCAGCAGCACCAGGAGCGAGGGGCCCGAGCCAGCGCCCTGCCTAAGCGGGCACAGCGCCACGCGCACCGGCACCGGGCTGGCCAGCCCCGGACACAACGGGAGCTAAGCCCTAGCAGGAGTAAAGCCGATGTTCTCCAAGCGTCTCAACTCTCAGATCTTCACTATCCTGCTTTTACCCAAGTCACCCATTAGGCAGCGTTCTGAGGTTACGGACTTTAACCTGGTTTATTACCACCTGGGACTGTTCGCCGAGTTCTCGTGTAACAGGCAGCCGTGACCGCCACCTGGATGGCTTCAGCTGAGAGCTGTTATCAATCATCCGGCGCCAATCGGTAACGACAAACGCGGCTCAGCGGCTGGACCCCAGCTGCCCCCAGCCCGGCACCGGCCGCTTGTGCCGGCACCGCGTGTCCCCGCCCGCCGCGGCAGTGCCCGGGCCGGGAGCCGCCGAGGGGCCGCGTCACCTGTTGTTCGGCGCCGCCGCCGCGTTACCTCCCCGCGGGGCTCCCCCCGCCCGGGGCCGCCGGCGCACGGAGCCTCCCCAGGCTGGCGGGAGGCGGGCGGACTGGCACCGCACCGCCGGCCCTGCCGCTGCCCCGGCCCCAGCCCCGCGACGGGACGGGCGGCCCCGCTGCCCCGGGACGCGGCTGAGGAGCGCGGCCGCCCTGCCCCGGCGGCGGCACCTCCGCGGGTCCGGCAGCACCCGGCACGGCACGGCCCCGCTCACCGCCGGCCCCCCCAGCCCCCCCGGCCGAGCCCCGCGCCTACCATCGCGGCCACCGCTGCCCGCCGCTCCGCCAGACGCGCCGGCGCCCCGGGACGGGCGGGCGGGACGGGGGGGAGGGGGGGAGGCAGGGCGCGAGCCCGCCCTCCCGCGCGCGCAGCTGGCCGCCGGGGCGGGGCGCGAGGCGCAGCAGCCCCGCGGGGGCGGGGCGGGCCGCGAGCGCGGGGCCCCGCGCCGGCGGGGGAAGGATAAAGGAGCGCGGCGGAGGCGCGAGCTGCCCCGTACCGGCCGCGCGGGCGATGTGTCCATAAATGGAGCGAACTCGCCGCGGCGCAGCCAATCGCCGCGCGCAGCCGGGACGTCATTCCCTGAGGGAATCCCGGCGCCGCCTCGCGCTCCGGTCCGGCCGCCCCTGCCTGCCGCCGCGCCCCGGCCCGTCCTTTCCCCCCCCCCCCCGCGCCGGGACGCGCGCCCCGCCGCCAGCCTGGCCTGTGCCCGGGGCTCCGCGCCACGGTACGGTACGGGGCGGGGCAGGCCGGGCCGGGCCGTGCTCTCCGCGAAGCCGCGTTAGCAGTACCCCCGGCGCGCGCCGCTGGAAGCGCCACGGAACCCCGGTGCTCCCAGCCCCCGGGAGCGCCGCGAAGCACGAAGCAGCCCGGCACCGCCTGGGTACGGAGCCGAGCCCCGGGTGCGCCCCGGCCAGCGCCACAAACCCGGGTGCTCGCCTGGCGGCCGGCGTCTGCTCCCCCGCGCTCCAGCTGCTTTGACCAGGGCACCGCGGATACCGCTTCCCGGGACCGACCGCGCTGCTGCTTCCCGGGACCGTGCTGCCCACGGGATCGGGCACTCGCTCACCCACCGCCCAGGGCTGCAGTCCTGCCAACAGACTCCCCTCCTCAGGCAGGCAGCCCAGCTGTTGAATGCATTTCTAACCACCGCTTCTAAACTAGAATACAAATAAATATAACATCAATAAAATGGAAACTGTCACATAACAATCACCGCAGCGGCCAGGCCCCGGCCGTACGCCAGTGCTGCTCCCCCGCTACCCTGTAAAGCACTCCCAACAGGTACCACTCATGCTGTTCCTCCTTAGACATTATTACTGGTCTTTATTTCTGATTAAAAGTTGCAGTTATTGGAAAATACAGGGCGTAGCTTCTACAGACTAATTTGCTCAATTGTTATTGCTTTTATAAACAAAGTCTTGCTTCCAAATGAAGTTAGAGATTAGGCGTGAGCAGATTCGCTTGTGAACAGTGCTGGTTCTGCAGCCCCGTCTGCTCTGCACAAGCATGTGGCCTCGTCCTCATGGATCTGGCTGCAGGATACGTTAAACATGGCTGATGAAGGCTTACACATTCAACATTGAGGCATCCAATCCACGGGACAAAACTTCAGCCACCTGGCCCCCTCTCAGCTCCCATAAACTTCGGCTGTTGGATGAAACCCAACAGCCCCTTGGACGCGTCACCCTTGGTTTTGTAGAGCACCAAACACCTCCTTGGCTCTGCTGGGCTTGCGCCGTGTGCCTACTGATCGTGCGAAGCTTGGGATTTCCATAGTGGATTGCTTGGATGTAAACTGACATCAGTACCAGGGGTAGGAAACATTCCCACTGAGAAAGTAGCTGGGTGGTAAATAGGAGCCGCAGTAGCTATTAAAGCAAAAATATATTTGATAGCGCTAAAAAGCGAGCAGAACTTCGCAGGAGATGAGTTTCACACGTCAATTCCCAACAGAAGGTAAGTAACAGCAGTTTTATGGAAATAGGACAAAAATAGTTTGCCTAGTATTTCATCTGAACACGGACATGTTACACAAAGTTACGAGGCTGTGATAAAAAGTGGTGAAAAAATGTAAAGAATTCAGAAAGCGTGTATAGGGCCAACACAAGAAAGAGAATTTATATAGGTTTTGTATTTTTTTTCCGTTTGCTTTGGATGTGGGCCTTTTGTAATGCCTTGGTTCATTTTCTTAAGACATATACATTTGCATGCCTGTGTGTTTACAAACACATACAAATATCTTTTAAAAAAGTCAACAAAAAAGTAGAGAAACTGGATTGTGGGAGAAGAGTAAAAAAGTGCATTCATGCCAGATAGCTAATCGAGAAACTACTCCCAAGTTCACTGAATTCTACGTCCACTACTGGGGTCCATCTGCTCTAGATGGACCAGATGATGACTTTCACCAAAAACTTTGGGGCCGAAGGCATCAGTGCTCAGCATCTGCATGAGCCTTTGCTAAGACCTGCGTGCACCAAGCACAGCCTAATTCACAACGAACCCTTTTCATGCTTTTAAACCTAGCCCTTTAATTCTGCTGATTTTAATGATAAACATGGAATTCCCAAGCTGACTATATTAAGTGAATGATACTTATTCAGCATCCACATCCAGAAGCAGGGGAAGGCATTTCCCTTCGAACATCCGTGGCGGCATGCCTGAACGCCCTGCATGCCCGGGCTCCTCCAGCCGACGCTGCCCACCAGCCAGCCCTGAGGAAGGCAAAACCCCCATCTTCATCTTGAGACGCTCCAGCAGAGTAAAAATGAATCTCTGTACTTTTCAATGATGCACAAAACTTACAAGTGGTGACATTTCTGTCAATAACATTCATATGAACAGCTTACCTTTAAAAATCCTAACCGGAGAAGATTTAAGAAAAATTCCCGGCAGCAAGAACTTCCATCAGTTTTTTCAGTGCGTGTAGTGTCTGGCAGTGTTGTGTTTGGTTAGTAACACCAGCTCACGCGCAGAAATGCTAACATTAGGAATTGTTTTGCGGATATTTTCTGGCTGCAAGTGCCAGTTGCAGCACTTGATCCTCCTTACATGGATCACTAGTGCTGAACTTCAGGAAAACATTTCAGGACAAGCTTCTCCTTGGTGCTTGCAGAGGTTTATTGCCTCAGCGTTCTGTTTTGGAGGTGGGTACAGGCTCAGCCCTGATGGCAGTGACTAGGGTCTCTCTGCCATCACCTGAAGCCCACGGAGCAGCGGGCTGTACCACGAGAGAAGTTGCTGCCCCTGTAGCGTGACTGGTACCTCACGTGTGTTTCCACCTACCCAGTGCCTGAGGGACACTGTGTGCCAGCACCCAGCTGGGAGCAGGCTGATGCTGCAACGCAGGAAGACTAAACTGGCCGAAAAAAGAGCCTGGTCCTTACCTCCGAAAACAGCACAGGCTACGACTTTCCCTTGCCCTCCCTTCTAAAAATATTATTGTGGCTTCAGAAAGAAGTAACTCTTACAAGAAATCAGGGAATCAGGAAAAAATTAGAAATTTTAATGAAACAGGCACTGCCCTGACTGCTTTCTAATGGGCTGAAACTGACAGCAAAGAAAAAAAAAGGTATTACTACTTTTTCCTTACTCACAAAATATATTTAGATTAAGTTTTATAAGCCACATATTTATCTTCTGTTGACCAGAATAATTTAATTAATAATATAATTAATGCCTGAAAGCCATAAAATAAGGCTTAATACCCTTAACAAGACACCATACATTTAGTTAGAAAACCACACCATCTGGTATGTCTTAGAAAGATGAAGGATTTTTGCCCTAGAAAAACAAATGGTGTAAAATTAAAGAAATTTCAAAAATTCAATGCATTTTTTTGCTGTATCTGCTTTCCAAAGAATAAACAGACACTTTGTAATCTTCGTTTTCTGCTAAAATGCAGATGGTTACGTTCTGTCTTCAGCTACACTTGACGAATGTAGAATTTGTCTCACAGAAAATAAAAAATGGATTCAGCAAATTCTTCTTGTGAAATGCAGGGAGAAACAAAATGGCACGTATAAAACAAAAGCAAAAGTTTATGACCTAAAATGTGATGAAATCATGTCAATGATTAGAACAAATTTCCATTTTGGAAAACAGTATAATCATTTGAGCTTGCTTTCACTCCCTTTCCCTGTGCCTACCACAACACCTTCCTTCTTTCCTCTTTTTTTGGCCTTAAATTAGAGAAGCATCCCTGCTCAGAAAACATGCTTATCAACATGTTCAGTGCCCATCTAACATACCACAGGGGTAAAAAGTACAGTAACAAATTCAACAGCCCTTTTTCACCCAATGTTTTTTTGGGTTTTGGTTTGGTTTGGTTGTTGGGTTGGGGTTTTTTTTGGGGGGGGCAGTTGAGGGAAACTAGCACGCGGCTCTTTTAACTCTGGATTTGATTAAGAGAAGCCCCAGACATAAGAGATACTCAGAATTCATGGAGCTGAATTTTTCTCCAACTGCAACCCAAAATGTATGAATAATGTTATTTGCAAGGCTGGTTTAAAACTGGAAGAAGTCCACAAAGGACTTGGTAATGGAGGAGTTTTGCCTCCTGTGTTCCTGTGACTGGCTTTGTAGGTTCACATCAACAAAAGTACAAGCACTGCATTTTTTTTCCCCAGAGGAAGATTTTTTTAAACATTACACAAGCTTTTAAGATCAAAAGTTTATGTTATGATGAGCAACCTGATCCAACACCAACATTAGACCTGCTTTGAGTGGGGCGTTGGACCAGATTCCCTTCCGCGGTCCCTTCCAGCCTAAATTACTCCATTCTGTAATGCCATGATCTTTTAAAATGGGCCTCCATTCCTAAGTGAGACAGCTGAATGCTCTAGAACAGACTAACGTTATTGCTGATGTTGGGCCTTGACAAGGAAAGAGATCTGAATGTGCCTTTAAGAAAATAAAACTACATGTTCAGCATCAATTACACTGAAGATGTAATTGTATAAAATACAACAGTTTAGGACTGCTTTGGTTAGAAACATCAAAGACGTGATCTAAGTACAAAAATAACAATGTCTGGTAACACAAGATGAAACGAGCATCTGTGTGGGACAAACCAAAAATCATTCCCCTCAATACCCTGTGTCGGACAGTGGCTGATACGGGTTCCTGGGGAACAGCTAAGAACAGTCATTTACACCTCACCTCCCCATCTCTTGGCCCTCACCATGCTAAATGCTCTGCCAGCAAGGGCTAGAGGGGGAAAGTGGACTGCAAGCTGGTATGGAGGTACCTTTTAATGTTAATTCCATGACTGCAGCAGGAAGTACAAACGTTGACATGTTTGGAAATTAAAATAACTATCATCAATTTGCTTTAAATAACAATTTGCTTTCAAGCCCTCCTGCAGACACACATACTCAAGAAAATGTTGAGGATTCAAGCAGTCCTTTAGTAGGAAAAATCACCAGGCAGGTGCACAAAAACTGTCCAGGTGCACAAACTTAGTCTGGACATTTGCTGGGTCTGAGGACACAGCTGTGTGGGTCAGCAGGGCAGTGAGATAGAATCATCGAATCATTTAGGTTGGAAAAGACCTTTGAGGTCACCAGGTCTGACCGTTAACCCAGCACTGCCCAGCCCACCACTAAACCACGTCCCTGAGCACCAAGCTACATGTTTTTTAAACCTCTCCAGGGATGGTGATGCCACCACCTCCCTGGGCAGCCTGTGCCAGTGCCTCACCACCCCTTCAGAGAAGGGGAGCGTTGGGGGTGTGGGACTTGCTGATGAAAGCAGACCTTGGGGGACCAAACAGGAGCCCCCAGTACCCAGGAGGAAGCCATCAAGATGGCAAAGCCAGACTCTTCACAGTGGTGTGTGGGGGAAGACAACAACATAAATGCAAACCAGAGAGGCTCAGACCAGGTAACAAGCACGTCCTTCCCCCAGCCAGCGGCCAGCCCAGCCTGGGAGCAGGAGGGTGGAAAACCTCCATCCTTGGAGAACCTTGGAAACCTTGGAGGTTTTCAGGAGCAGGTCGGGTAAAACCCCGAACAACTGCATTTGGCCCCATCAACGATCTCACTTGCAGCAGGAGGTTGGCCAAGTGTCCTCCTGAGGTCCGTTCTCACACAAATTATCCCACAATCCTACGACTCTCAGTTGGTTACTATCCCATTTGGAAAGCACGATGGCACGTTTTGTTTCTGGCCTGATCCTTTGATGCAGGGAACACTTGAAAATAAGTAGGTCCACGGGAGCGTGGATTCACGCCTCACCTTGCTCTCCACAACAGCATGTGCACGCTGCAGCGCTGCCAGCCTTGGGTGCTGCTGGGCGCAGGCACAACGTGCAGGACATCGCGTGGCTCGTATCCACCCAGAGCCAGCGTGCTGGTGCGGGCTGCCTGGCACGCCTGACTGCCTCCCATGCTCCTTCCCCTTTGTTTACCCCAGACGGTTGTGCTGAAGTCCAAAGAATGACCCAAGCAGGAAACAAAAGCGCAGGCACCACCCCACCGCCGCTTTGCTTTTCCAGGAATACTTTCCCTTCGCTCACACGCCCCTGCTGCGCAAGCGGAGGATCACTTCTGCTGTGATACGTGAAGTTTTACTGACGCGAGCTGGTAGATGTTGTTTGAAAATACCACGCGGAAACGTGACCGCCAGACCCGTGATTTGCCGCCGTCCGCCGCCGGTGCTGCCGCACGCCCCAGCAAAGCCCGCGCCCCCGCCGCGCCCCCGGCCCTGCTGCCCCACCGGCAGCTCCCAGCCGCGGCTGCCCTGCCACCCCCAGCCCCCGCACCGCGGGCGCGGACCCTGCGCGCCGCCGGCAGCGCGGCTGCCCCTGCGCGGCCCGTCCGGGAGCGCCCGCCCCCCGCCCCGCGCGTTGCCATGGTGACGGCGTCCTGGCAACCGCTGCCGCTCCCGCAGCCCGGCCTGCGGCGGCCCCGCTCCGCGCAGCCGGGCGGGCGGGCGGCGGGCACGGCGCCGCCGATGGACGCAGGGCCGGCTCGCGGGCGCGGCGCGGCGGCGTAGCGGCAGGCAGGGCGCCCGGCCAGCGCCGCTGTGGCGGCGGCAGCGCGCTGAGGAGCGGGGCGCAGGCGGCCGCTGGCATGCGGGGGACAGGCGGGCAGCCCCGGCCCGCCGCGATCCGGCACTGGTGAGTGCGCGCAGCGCCCTGCGCCCGCCCGGGAGCCCGTGGCAGCTCCGTGCCCCGCGTTGCATGGCCCTCGAGTGGCGCTGGCTGCGCTGTCGTGTCCTGTCACTGTCACTGTCACTGTCCTACACTCCGTGCTTCCGCGGCCGTCACCGCGCGTAGCGGTGCCCCCCGCGGCACGGCGCGGCACGGCACGGCGCGGCAGGGAACGGCACGGCCGGCGGGGCCCCGGCCCTACGCAGGGCAGGCTGCGTCGCTGCCGCCACACGCCGGGGCGCGAGCACGGCTCCCGGCCCCGCTCCCGGCCCCGCTCCCGGCCGCCGCGCCAGCACACCCCGGCCCGGGCTGGCGGCCCCGCTTCCCCCGAGGGCCGGTGGCCCCGATCCCCGGGCGCAGGTGCTCCCCCCCCCTCCCCCCCGGCAGGCCGCCTGCGCCCCGTACGGCACGTGGGGCCGGGTGCGCAGGGTGCGCTCAGCGGCGCGGAGGGGCTCGGCCGTGCCGTGCTTCTCCGGTACAGCCGGGCCTGACCCCCCTCCGTGCCCTCCCGGTACAGCCGGGCCTGACCCCCCTCCGTGCCCAGCTGCGACACGGGAACTGTCCCGCTGCCCCCCGCCCGCGGCTCCCGCGCTGCCTGCGCCCCCGCGCAGCGCCCGCAGCCGCTCCCTGGCCGAGCGGCGCGGTGGAAGCGTTTCCCTGGCCGGTATCCCTGGCCGGTATCCCAGCCGGGTTTGGCTCCCCCGGGACCTGCCGCGGGCCGCACAGCCCCCCCCGCTTCACCCCCCCGGCAGCAGCGCTGTCAGGGTTAACAGGGCTCCACCACCCCGCAGGCGTGCAGTGGGAACGCGTGTGGGAAGCGCGGCGAGGCGCACAGAGTTAGCACGGGTCGGCATGGAAGATGGAAACCCCAAGACGACAGGTGTGGTTATCCCTCCCATCCCGAGAAACGGAGCCCCCGCAGCCTCGGGCCGTGCCGGGCGCTGGCGCAGCAGGAAGGGATTCCGCAGCACCAGGAGCCAGGGGGGAACTTTGCATTCCTAGAAGTGTCTCTCCAGCATGTTCCATATACGGCTTTTTCCCAAGTTTTTACACGTCTGCTGTCAGTGACCTAAAGAAACGCTAAAGACATACCCCGGTCTGTATGGAAAAGCTGCCTAACCGATGAAGCGAACTGCTATTTTAGTGCTAGGCATACCAGTTACAACTGGGAAAAAAGTCTTTATATCATCCCTGTGACAAGTATGTTTAGAATATTCAGTAAATTGAATCATATTCAGTAAATTGAATCAATCTACCAAAATTGACAGGGTTAATAGATCATTGTTTACATTCCCATGTAACATTGTTTACATTCCCATAGCAGTATCAAGCAGGAGACATCCTCATTAAAAAAAAAAAAAAAAAAAAAAAGAAATTAAGCACCTGAAGCTTCAACTGGTATCTAAGTTGACCCTAGTTTACTTGCCATTAAAATTGGAGCTATGTGAAACTACACTCCTCTGACTCTAGGCATTGCATCCTGGTTTTTTCTTTTGTTTTATATTTATTAGTCTAAATCGGTCTTACGCACACTCACAAGGAGGGACTTTGTCATTAGTTCTGACATGTATCTCTTAGTGTTTACTGCAGATAACCTCCAAACTGCAGAAAAGTTTTGTACAACTGCTGAACGAGGTCTTAACACATCCCTTCTGGCTGTTGGATTAGACCAAGAAATCTGATAATTGATATTTCAGTGTGTACTGAGTGATGTGCTTAAGTTAGCAATAACAAATGAATAAGAAGTCCATCTGTGTAACTTTTGTTTCATGCGCACAATTTCTCCAGACGGTTGCAGTTAGCTGCATGTCTAATGGTAGCCCAGCAGAACAAGTAAAAACGTCGAGCAATCCTATGCTTACTCTGCTGCAAACATTTTTTTCGATCGATAATAAATGGATCCTGAAGGCTGTAAGATTAAAACACTTGAGGATTTTTTTGTTTGGATGGTTTTTGTAAGGTGCATTTCCCTAAGACACTGCTAGATGTACAGACTTTAATATTTGTTCTTCATTTTTCTAGGTAGCATCCAGTGCTTTGCTGCTGTGATACGCATAGCTCTTCTTAAATCAGTGGGATATTCCTGTGTTTATAGTTCAATTGTGTTTAAATGCTTCACTGCATCAAGATCATTAAAATGTGTTTTGGCCCAGAGGACTAAGAGTAAATGAGTTCAGATCTGCTGAGAACTGGGTGCCGGGTTTCGGTATAACCCCACGGCACAGCTAGGAGTGAGACCTTGCAGAGTGGTGGCATTGTTTACAAAAAAACCCAACCAAACAAAACCAACCAAAAAACAAACAGCAACTGGGAAAGGACTGGACATCCAGTGTCTGCGCAGGATTTTCAATGCAGAAGTCATCATGATACCCAGCTCTTATAGCGTGCTTTTTACTTACAGGCATGTAAGAACTTCAACAAGGAGGCAGGTATCATTATCGCTGTCTTCCATATGGGGAAACTGAGTCACTAGACATGGAAATAACTTGTCCAAAGTCATGAGGATCAGGTATTGAGCACGGAATCACAATCAGACCTTCTGAATTCCAGTTTAGTGTCATTGCTGCTCAGCAACCCAGCTTCTCTTAAAACTATTTTTTTTCTAATTTGTAGTTTCTGAAGCACTGTGCTATAAATAGAACACACATACTGTGACAATGTTTGCTCTCTGCTTTTAGGCAGTGCTTTCATGCATTTCTAAAGCATAAACACGCTTCGCATTTTGAGATCTCAGAGGATAGTCCTATCACTTCTTTACAGTCGGTGTTTGACACTTTTCTTTCAATAACCCTGTTTTTCTCTTTCAGTTTGTACAGCATATTGCACCAGATTTCATCACCGATTGCAAAATTCTTTTCATACATCAGCCTTTAGTTTTCAGTAGGGATTTTAGGTTCCCAAAGAGTTCAGGCTTGGGCCACGATCGTTCTATTTATAGTTAAAAATGTTTATTTGTTTTACATAGGGCAGAAAAATTGGATTTGATTGAGGCTACTGTCCATTTCATTAATTTCTGTCAGTGAACAAAGCTGCTGAGCCAGGTACAGGTACTTGTTTACAGTAAGATACCTAAAACATCTTTCTGAAGCTATTTAACAGAACTACCCTGCTGCAACGTCTGTCACAGTCTGGCTGGATATGTCTAAAAATTAAACCCAGAATCTATATTCTTACCGCAGAAGAATTTAGTTACAGCATAAAGTGTAGTCATTTAGATTTGAAGACAAATAAAAGACTCAGTTTTGCTAAACGGTGCTGATGTCCAACACGTTACTTAGGTTTCTGACTGCCAATGCTTTTACCTGAAAAACACCCTAACCTGAATAATCCGCTGTCACGAAGTATTTTTATTTCATTCTCTAGCCAATACTTTCTTAAGCTTTACGATAATCGTGTGGATCTTGCTTTTTCATTCATTGATTGATGATGTCTGAGACCAGCTGACAGACTGGGGACCAGAACTTTGTTTGCCTCTGTCCTGCCAAACCAGTTCTGTGGGGCAACAGCAGATTTCGGTTCCAAGGCTGTCAGCCCTGCCTTTTTCAAGAGTATTGTTTTCACTACAAAAAGCTTTTTAGCAGTTTTTAGGTTTTCTCCTTTTGTTCTGTTGTATTGATTTTTATTTGCATTTATTCCATACGCAGTATTTGATTTCCAAGATCAGAGCTGTCAGCGTAATCTTAAAACTTTACTTAAAGGTTCACTTAAAGCAGAAGCATTAAGTCATTCCAGTGCCAGATACAAACTGTTAAATAATTCAACGTGTACTTTTTCAACAGACGTAAATTATTGACCAGAAGATGGCCCAGCGAAGCCCAATCTTCCCAACTCTTGCCCCTTCTGAAAGGTACAGTTTGGAATGTAAAAAGTAAAATCTTCATATCATAGAATATTATGTCTGTCAGTTCTCTCTCTATAGTAATGCTGTGACTTGGGGCTTAGGCATTAGTATGCAAAGCAAAATGAGACACTGTAGATTCATTCCAATCACAGTTCCTTACTCAGCTTTTACTTAATCCTCTCCCAAAGGAATTAAACAGCTTAAACTGTAACTGAATAGAAGTCCAAGAATATTATATTTTAGCCAGTCTTCTAGCAGCATGGAAAGAGCGTGAAAATTCAGAGCCAGAAGTGACCTTTGCTGGAGTCCTCTTACGTCTCTATCAGTATCATCATGGTGAAAGTAAACTGTTATTTTTGCTCATTTAACAGGAAACAACATGGAGAACACACAGTAAATAACAGAGTTCCAAGAAAAAAGATGTCCTCTTTCAAAGTGGGGTTGAACTTGTATCTTCCACTTATGCTTCTGAAAACTGTTCTGTACGGAATATAGCAGCAGGAAAAGATTGCATGCAGCAGGAAAAGATTGCATGCGTTAGCAGCCTAAGTTTTTTTGAATTTGAGCACCCATGAGCTCCATTCCTTTCCATGGAAGCTATGCAGTGCAGAGCTCTCTTGAAAAAAAAAATGGCAATTATTCAAAGTACCCAAACGTAAGCTGTTTTGGGGGAAAAACTGACTTCTGAAACTATAAGAAGCTTGTCATAATTTCAGTCTCCCCTCAGTTTCTACACCTGCATATCCTCCTGTCCAGCTCATGGGGGACCAAGCTTCTGTATGGTATTACTGGGTAGCTACAGAGAGTAAAAAAAAGAACGGATGCAAGCTACTCCTTTTAAATCTCAGTCGGTTTCCATTGAATTTGCAGTACCTACCTTCTGCATTTACTACTTGGATTAAGCTTGAGAACTGTTGAGACAAATAGCGTTGGAAACTTTTGAAACTCAATGAAAAGGTTTTGAATTTGGATTCTTAATCAGATTAATAGTTCTGAATTGTAACTACTTTTATAATGCTAATGCCCTTTTATTGAGATCCTACGCTTTTGTAAGCTCCCTTAAAGGGTAGAAAAAAGAGCCTGACCTGCCTTTGTACCACAGAGGTGCTGCAGCCAGCACAGCACCCACGGAGTTGCAGCAGCGGGACCTCTCCCTGCGAGCATCTTGGTGCTGCTCCTCAGCATCGATATGCAGATAGCATCACGCTGTCTCCCGCGGAACAGCATTGCTCAGTTTTGGGTGAGAGCCTAACACTGACTGGATCTTCTTCTTCACTAGGCGGGTTCGAAACATACCGCTGCACAGCCAGGCGCTGACGGCGGTCCCGCTGGCATCCGCGAGCCTTGTGGATCAGCTGGAAGACAGAATCCTAAGCCATGAGAAAACAACGGCGGCTCTTGTGGAACACGCTTTTCGCATTAAGGAGGACATTGTTTCCACTCTGCACAGAATGCAGAACAAAGGGGGGGGTGACCGGTTGGCTAGGCAACTCTTGGAAGAACATATCCGAAACATAACGGCAATAGTGAGGCAGCTCAACCGGGACATCGAGGTATGTTAAGAATTTTTCACAGTCTAATGGCATCTCAGCTACTCATTCCTTCTAATTTAGTAAGCAAGTTTACCACAGGAGGAGTAAAGGTCAGACAAGGTCTGAAGATCCTGTAAAGCTTATAAATTGTTTTTAGAACTTGAAAAACTGTTTGCAAACGACGCAATTCTTGCAGTGCCTATGAAAATAGCACGGGATATCAGCCCATAAACACAGAAACCTTTGTGGTATTAATCAGCTTGCTTTCGAAAGCTGCATCGGAAAATCCTGAAAAAATGAATTAATGCGACAGTAATACCCAGCTCAAGTTCAGCCCAAAGGCTGTGCTGTGTAAACACGAGGAAATGCCTCAGCTCTGTAATAAACTTTCTTTCACTTCCAACTTAGTGACGACACGGAGCAGCCAGACCGACTGCTCGGCTTTGTGCCCTAATCGTGTGCAGATACCACCACGGCTGGCCTCTGCGGCTGTCAGCACCCGGGCCGTGGTGGCGAAAACGAAAGGATAAAAATGAATATTGAAGTCCCGGTTCCGCTGTCAAATTACACTTTGTTACAGTATTTATGTGCAGATTGGGCACTAAGAATAAGAAAGAGTAAATGACCAAAAAAAAGTATCTGGTTTAGTACAAAACAAAAGAAAGATTTTAGTAACGTAATAATAAAATGGTTTCTTATGTTACTGAAAAATAATGAGCGATATTTTAAGTGTACCTTACATGTGACATACTGAGTTTATATTTGCATATGAATGCTTTGTAGATGCTGCAGGAACAGATACGTGTCAGAGACAATCTCAGCTATGGAACAAATTCTACCCTGAAGAGTCTGGAAATGCGGCAGCTTTCTGGTTTAGGAGATCTTCGGGGAAGAGTTGCAAGGTAAAAGTCAACACAGAACCATCTTTTGGGGCCTAGTTAATGTTGTTTTAATCTTGAAGTATGAATGTTAATAATAATGGGCTGAATTCAACTTTGGCAGAATTCCCAGGATAATTTTGCTCAGTGTTTTCAAGAAAATTAGTAATAATCCTTTGCACTCCGTTATTACATATTACACTTAACAATATCACCCTTAATTCCTGAAATTAGTTTTTAATAAACTACCTCAAATTCCTTAGGAATTTGGATTTGGTTCAGCTTTAAAAAGTACTCCGCTTAGGCTGGTCTATCTTTGAAACAAATTAATTAGCACAATTATAAAGGCAGCAGGGAACAATTTGCACTTGTAAAGAACAGAATAGCTGCACATTTCTGCATATGTTTTAGAAGCAAAAATCTGTGCATTCAGTTACTGGTTAGCCATATTAACAACTACGCAGGCTGCCCGGCACGTAAGGAACAGAAAACTATAAAGTAACGGGGTTTTATAGGCTACTTGAAACTCCAGGTTTCAATTGTGCAGCTACACAGGCTTCAGCTTGTACCACCGGTGACACATCTACAAAGCCCAGTACAACAGCGTTTGCTTCAGTGTCTGTCAAGCTGAGCACAAAAGACAGAGGACATGTAACACCTATAGAAAAAGGACCTAATCCGGCTTAAAGTAGCTTGGCTAATAACTTTGGTGGATGTCCACTTGTCCTGAATTTGATCTACTGTCTATATTGTACAGATAGTTTTCCTTTTTTGCCCTTCAGCTGATTTAGTGATAACTTTCAACAGCCTACAAAAATAATCTGGGAGAGATTTGCCTTGAACTGAAGTTTTCTCATAAATTGTTTCATGTTTCCACTGTAACTTTGATAGCCCATTTTGTAAAGAATACTTCAGAGGGGTTTTACATATATATATATATTATCTATGTCACTGAGAAATCCCTGACAAATGTACCTGCTTAGTTCTTCCTGCTTCTTTATATAAAAAGTCCACTTTGAGACCATACCACAGCCTGGGTGCGGTCCGTATGGGAGCCACGCAGTTGCTACACCTTGCGCAGCAGAATACGGCGCCTTTGCGTTCAGTAGCAGGACTCGGGTGAATCAACACGGGCCAGCAGGAGCCCCACAGCGGGGCCCTCGCCTGTCCCCAGTGCTGCTGTGGGGATCGGCGGTGGGCTAGCGCAGTCTGAGCCAGGATTTCTTCTATTTACTTAGGGCAACGCCCTCGTACTGCGCCTGGGTTGCAATTAGTTGTATGAGATTACACCAATCTGCCTCATCTCAGACTGTGCAGTGAACCTTGGATATTTGCATTCATTACTGTCACAGAAGCAGTTTACAGTCTTTTTAACTGTTACCTTCTATTCAGCATTATGCTCTCTACATAAAAATTTTCCCTGAATGAGGAAGAGAAAAAGCTTCCCTTTACCAGAAATCAAGTTATAGCAGTGTTCCACAGGAGAACGCTCTTTGTCTTTAATTACAGACATATTCTACTTTGCAAATTCATGTTCCTGTGACTAATGATTATAGCAATATCTGGAGATCATGGTCAAGGCGGCAGTTTGCTATGCTGTTGGCACAACACAGGTACTTACAAGAAACTTCCCTCGGGATAAACACTTTCTGATTACTCTAGCTAATGTTCCTTATATAAAACAGGCTGAATTCACCTGATGTAATTTCCCATTTACATCTAGTCCTGCTAGTTTTCAGATGAGTTCAAAGAGTGAAACCTTAGACACATGATCTAGTTACTGGGGGTCAGCAGCTTGCCGTGCATCAGCTCTCGGCCACAGCCAAGGTCCTACGCACGGCCGAGGCTACTGCACACCGAGCTCCTTCAGCTCCCGGCACAGCACGTGTGCTCCAGGCTAGAAGTGTGCAGGACAGTCGGTGTGCATCAGTCTGTATGTGCCACGCCACAGTAAATCACCTCAGTCTGAGCCCTTTGGTCCTGTAATAATTTTAGTGTCAGTCTCAGGATTCTGGCCAAATTTCAGTTCCAGTAATTGCATGCGTATTAAACATCCTATTCAACTTCAATATTGGAGAGGATGGTGTTTATTTCCTAACACCAACTGTTCTGTAACATGTCAATATATCATCGAACAACTGTCTCGTTATTTCTTGAGGGATGCTGCTTTTAACGACGAGAACAGGGATCCCTAATGCACATGCAGTTCTGAAGCACAGCTCCAAACCCACGTACCCACAGCTCCGGAGGAGTGACATTCAGACACACCTCACAGCCGACCCCACCTGCGCCACAGAATGAACTCCTATCCCTCTCAGAAGACTGAGCACGCATTACAGCTCATGTCTCTGGGCCATTTCTCATGAAGCACAATTTACTGATGAATTTGTAAAGCATCATTACAGTGCTCACCATGAATGATGCCCTACATTTTCCTAAGAACCAGTGTTATTCACTTTAAGAAAAATATTATCTCTATTAGATTCAGTTACACATTGAGCAGAAAATGAGGTAGATGCCTCCTTTTAGATGGATCTGGACAGATCCATCACTCCAGCCTTCTGACCCTGATGTTGGCAACACAAATTGACCAAGTCTATTTCTAGTGATACTGGATCATAAACCTCATGAATAGTGCCTTAGAATTTTTTTACAGAATAACTTGTGGACTATGGTCATCCATCTGGAAAGTTTCAATACAGCAGCCTGATCAGAACCATAGCACTAAGTAGCTGCCTCTAGAAGCTTCCCGAAAGCTGAAACATCCAGAGAAATGGCAACGTTGCATGTTCAAATTGGGCCTACTTTGCATATATGGATGATTTTTTATATACATTATAGATCTGATTCATTTCAGGCACCCTGGACTCATGACACGTAGGCAGATTTTCCTACACTGCACAGAAAATGAGCCTGATGCATCTGGGATGCACTGCATTTAGGAACTTCATAAGTACAATAAATGTGCTGCACTCTGGCTACTTGCCGTGTAGGAGACGCACACGATGAGCATGATCTGGGCTCCCTGATCCAGGCTACTCAGAACCTACCAGCTCTGCTGGTCCTGCCCAGTGGATCCCCTGGACGTATCAACTTGCTTTTCACTACTTTTTCTTCAGCTACTTGTTTTTCACTGAAACACTGGTATTTTAACTGAAACATCTCTTGTTATAATAGAACAGGAACATTAAATCTTTATGTACCATCATAGCTTAATTTATACAGCATCCTGTTGCAGAGCATTGGTTTAGTTCACAGCTTTATCTGGTCCCCCGTGACAGTGAATAGAGCAACCATTGTGTTTTGATTTCTTAGAGATCAAAGGCAACAAAAATGCTCTTCAGGGCACCAGAAAAATAACTACTGCTTTTGCTTACTATGACTTGGAAGGCAGTTGTTTGGTAATTTCACTGTTTGTATTAAACATCCCTGGTTTCTAGAATTATGCTGTATTCTGAAATTGAGAATAACACTTGGCACTATGAAAACTCTCCGTTTATTCTTCATTTACGAATTTCCAGTAAGTACACAGCTTGGCAATCCGAACTTTCAGAAAATGTCCTCCAACATCAAGCATTAGTACAATGAACACATTCTAGTGCATCTTTAGCTCAATTTTCAACAGTGCATGTGTGCAACTGCACATGAAAAACTGCACTGGGTTGTTCGTATAGCCAGCTTCAGAATTTCAGGCATGAAGACAGAGAATTATTTATTGTGCATTTCTTTGTAAAAAATGGTTTTATATACAGCTCTTGTTTTTTTAAAGTAGTATTTCTCCTAGAAATCTATTTCTCATTTCTTTGTCTTTTTAAGATGGCCAAACCTTGAAAGTTGTTTTCAACTTCTGTCTTTATATCCATAGTCTCCTGGCTTATTTATATGACTTATATGTCATATAATTTAAAATAAAAATAAATTTGTATTATTTTATATAATTTATTTATTATATATATAATTACAAATTTATATTATTTATATGATTTATATTTACTTAAGACAGTCTGATTAAATTACACAGGAACTTAAATCCAGTGTTCAGAAACAGTTGGTTCTATTTTTAAGAAGAATTATATTGTCATTTTAACATGAATCTATAAAGTAGTATCAAAGCAGAACTTTCAGAGGTATGGGAAGTTCATTGGGGATTGTAACATGCCGCCTTTTTTTTTCTTTTTTTTTTTTTTTAACAGGGAAAAATTCCAAACTGTAGTATGTACTTCTGTTTGGTTTGCTGATTTTCTTCTGACCCTTCACAAAGTAGAAACCTGAATAAAAAATGTTACGTTCATCTTATTATTACCTCCCCACCATTTGAAGGCTAGTAGAAGCATGGATTGAGGTTATTTAATTGCTCTAAGTTTTAAACTCAAAATGTACACTCACTTAACTAATATCAATTCTTCGTCTACAGAACACTGATGTTTTCTTCCAGGTCAAAACTAATCAAGTGTTGTAAGTGTGTACAATATAAATAACAAAAAGACTTCTCTGCGACCACTTCAATATATGGAATATTGTTTGAAAAACCAAACCAAACAACATAGCAGGATAAACATTCCAGGCTGACACTAAATTAACACAGTCAGATTTTAATGTTTCAGTTACTGTGCAACTATATGACCCCTTTGATCATGTAACTGCGTTCCACAAAGAAGAGAGATGCACTGTGATTAATCCCAAAACACTCATTTGCCTTAAAATCAGTTACAGATGCCTGCTGTTCACATTTGCTACAGTAGTTTTCAAAGCTGTTTCTTTTCATATTTTCTGTCACGCCTCAGAGAAACAAAACTATATTTTTTAAGCCCATAGGCTTTTGGTGACTAGATGCAAGCTGATTTCTTTCCTCTGATTCAACTTGGAGAGATTTGGCTTCTCTCTTGTCTTTCTAAAGAAACTGCCTGATCGTAAGACCTACAAGTATGGCTCACTGCGATGTAAACCTTAGCTGGTCTTCCTACAGATACTACTAACTAAGCCTCACAATGCTGAGCTGCTGAATTATAATTTTAATTTTCACAGGTTTTATAATTTTTAGGTGCTATTTTGCATTACTGATTATTTTCACATTTAAATTTTACTGTAATACTAAGCAGATGCTCCGTTTGTCATTTCAGCCATTCCTTTCCCTTCATGTTTAATGATACTGTAGTTACTGTAACCGAGGTGATGAAAATTCGTGTTGAAATGAAAGCCTTTGTACTGAAATGTCACTAGAAAGATGTTAAAATGTGTCATCGGTTTAGGTAATGACTTCAGGTGCCTTTGCTTGTTCCTTCTTACTGCCTTTTTCTTCTTCAAACTGTAGCTGCTGTCTGTTCCTCATCAGTTTCATAGATCAAATTTGGTAACATTGCCAATTACATATTTCCCTTAGCAAAAAAATACACGACTCATGCTTCGCAGAGGTCTTACTCCTGAAATTACAGTACTCACATTTTTACAGCTCAGTTAATGTCCTAACTGTGTTACTGTAGATGAAATCCACCTGACCAAAGTGTTTTTCAAATGTGGTACAAAATGCACATATTCGATAGCACATTTGTCCTGAAAATGTTACAGCATCGAGTAATGTTCCAGTGTGAAGAAAGGAAATAATAATTACTGTGCTCCAGGACGGCATTTTGTAGCCTTTTGTGAGACAAAATTGCCATTCCTTTCAATGACAGTTTTACCTAAATAAAGACTAGTAACTGTAAAATTTGCCTCACATTGTTTGCTACACATATTAAATGTATACTACTATTTCACAAATAAAAATAAGTACGCAAACCTCAGGAGAACACAGCTTCAATAATGGAAAAAATGGTCCTCAATTATTTAGGCTTCTAATCCTGTAGGTGAACTCATGCACACCTTAACAGATGTCTTCTGGAGTATGACAGAAATACGAGGGACTGAAATTCTGCATCTTTGCATTTCTAATGTTGTTTCCCTGGCTGATAACACCGCAGTCTCCATGTGTTACGTCAGTGCCAAGAAGGCAGGAATGTTGTGGGTCAGACTGTTTGACTTCTAGTCCCATTTGGGAGCAGTTTGTTGAGTACTGTGAGATATATCACCACTGTTACAGTCTTGTAAGACACTGTTTGTTAGACAGCCAGGAATTTCACAGAAATGCCCAGTCTAAAATGGATAATTTTAAAAGCCTGGACCTTATACTCTATTCAGCTGTTGCTCTGGTATTTATTTGTTCAAACAGGTGTGACGCTGGGTTAGCCAGACTGTCTGCAGAGCATAAAATTACCTATGAAAGACTTCAGAGCCTAAGTAAAGACCAACACACCTCCAAGCTCATCTTAGAGTCTAAAATCAAAGAGGCAGAAATACAGGTATGGTATTTAGACCAAAGTGATCAATGTACGGGTGAGAGGTATAGTCTAATTCACACAAACTCCAGTACTGTTAATTATTGTCCTGGGAGGTCACAGATTTGCAAATGGAGAGCTGTATCTGCTCACAGTCCTTATTAGATTGAATACTGGTACCTAGCTGCATTACTGTGCTGGTCTAATTGAAAAAAGTCCTTAATTTTCTGCCTTTAGCATGCTGTGTAGATGGAGCTAGTATTATAAGGCCTCCAGGAATGAACAGAGGTGCTCTGGAAAACTACCACAACAATGCAAGCATCAGTGTCTCTCCCTGTATGTTTTGGCCTTCCCTAGCTGACTTCATACGTATTTGAACACAATTGTTGAAAGTTTGCAAAAAAAGTGGGTTTGGGTTCTGTGAATCCGTTAATCTGTCTGCCGTGTTTCTCTTCCATTGGGTACGAGAATGGGAGTGAGCACTAGGTACAAGCAGAGACTTAGGACATTAAGGAAAAGGATTCTTCCTATCTCCAGCTCAAGGCCTTCCCATTTTCTTGGGCAACAAAAGTATTTTTCCATCTTCATTTTGCAGTCGGCAAGTGGTTAAAATCCACTTTACCTCTCTCAGAAGACTCTGTATAGCGTATTAGCATGCCAGGAGCATATTGGCATGAATCTTGTAAAACAGAACAGTATGTTTTGTGAAACTGGGATGGTTGCTTTGGTGAGAAGTATTTTCTGTTAGTAATGACCTCCCCCCAGCTAAATTCAGCACTTCTAGCACTGCAGTAGCTGTTATACATGAAGTGATGAATATCACTCGGTACTGGTGGAGTGCTTTGCCATTCATTTACCATGCTTATATGGCAACACAGAGATGGATGGATGGTGCAAATTCAGGTGTCTCAAGGGGGGGAGCAGGCAGGTGCCTTCAAGGCAAAACTGTTCAAATTATTTATGGCTGAAAAATTACCGTTTTTACAATGTTGCTACTTTCGTCTTGCAAGGTAGTATGCTTTTCATAATGAAGTGAAATGTGCAAATTCAATTTTTTAAATGTCAGCAAAACCGGCCCTACTTTAAGGTCTCCTCTACTGTTCTGAAATATCCCAAATGAGACTGTGATGAAATGCTGTTGCAAAATAGTAAATAGTGAATCTCGTTTCAGATTTCTCACCTCCTGAGCAGAGTAGAGCAGTCCATCGTGCAGCAGGAGGCGAAGCTGAAGCTGGCCTACAAGGAGAGCAGCCAGCAGCTCCACCTGCTGGACATGAAGTGAGTGCCGCCAGCCCGGCTGCGGCCCTGCGCCGCACCCCCCAGCTGCTTGTATCTTCGGGGCTGCAAAAGCATGAACCTCTTTAACTGTGCATGTGTGCCCCACAGATGTTACAAAAGCGAGCGGGCCTCACCTGCAACGAGAATCCTGCCCCTAATGTTGTTAGGCCATTTTGAACCGCCCATTAAGTCCCTGGTTAAGTATTCAGGCAGAACTTGTATTAAAGAACACAACTAAGGATTTTTGTAGGAGTGGCCTGGTACCTTTTTGCAAGAGCTGTACGAAGCAACTAATGCTGGAGGTGGCTGTCGGGAGCGGTGCAAAAAGTTCGACTCAAGCAACCAGGCAGCAAGGCACAGCATTCACAAAGCGTTACTGCTTTCAATTGGCTTAAATAATTAACTCAAATACCTAAATTATTAATGATAAGCTACTGTGCTACTACTGGACATTATATAGGGATATATTCAATTCAGCTATTAACTCCTCTCCAGGCATTTCTCACTCAGTGGCACTCCTGGCTTAAGCCATCCGCATCCTTACTCCTTACTGCTTATTGCCATCCTCACGCAACCTCCATCAGTTACGTCAGTAAAACTATTTGAAAACCAGATGAAAGAATAGATCCAGATTTCAAATATTCACTGGAAGAAAGGCTGTCTAAAGAAACAGTTTCACTGGCACCATTGGTTGGTGTAAACTTGAGGTGGGTATAGGCAACGTAAGTGTGGCTCTATGAACCAGCATTACCACTAAAATAAACGGTTACCAAATCTATGTTCAGATTTAAGACCTACAGACATGAAGACTATAATCTGAATGGATGATGTTATTCTGTTTTCAATGCTGCAAAGATTTTGCACCTACTATGTCACAAAATGTTGTGATGTGTTTCATATAAAACCCTGCTATTTTGTTGTGCTTTCATCTTTATTTTCGAAAACAATGTTACTTTATCCACTTTAGTAGCCTTAAATTCAAAGATTCCCCTTAATATGGTGTCAAGAATGTATTAAATTGTGATTAATTTTTTTAATGAACATGTTCATAAAAAGTCACTGCTGAATGACCACAAGTTCCGCTATTTTGTACCTGCTAATTTCTATTATGCTCTTAGATTAAAAAATGCTATTGAGGAACTCAGCAGCCAGATTTTGTCTGCACGTAGCTGGTTGGAACAGGAACATGAAAGGATTGAAAAAGAGCTTGTGCAAAAAATTGACCAACTCTCATTGACTTTTAAGGAAAACACTGTAAGTTTTGTTAAAATGTCCTATTAATGCTTCTCAGGAAGTATGCAAAAGCATTATTAATAACTAAGATGATGTAATTGAGGTATTACTTGAGTGAGATTTTCAGACCCCCTCGATATTTGTACAACTTTTCACTGATGTCAAGTATGCCATCCCTACAGCCTGAGAGTCTTCAAATAAATTTGATTACTTCTAAATAGATCAGTATTGTAGCCTACAGTAATCAAGTCAGTTTAAACCATTTTATAAAAAAATTATAATTCCTTACACCTTTGAATTCCACATAAAAGATGATTAATCAATATCTACTGCACATTTGGGAAAGAACACTGTAATTTCAAATGCAGAGTAACTAATAAAAATTCTTTTTCTCGGCTCCAGGAAATGAGTGAAAGAGCTATAGAGATGAAATTTAACCAAATGGCAGAGAAAATTGACAAAATAGAAGAAATACAGAAGATAACCATGGAAACACAGGAAGCAAAACAGACTGAAGAAAAGATAAACATTCGCATCGGCAAACTTCAAAATGAGATAAATGAAGATATAAAAGAAATGAAAGCTGAAGTTAATGCTGGTAGGACCATAGTTATCAAGTTCTTTATTCTGACTTGTGGTAACAATGATCGACCTATAATTATATGCAAAATGCCTTTGCTTGCATCGAAGCAGGTGAAGACTTTTGGGCCACATGTAATGGCTGCACCTGTGACATTAAAAAGGATTTTCACTCAGTGTGAAATTCATAGCAACAAGGTGACATCTCATTAGCTTAGAAGTGCTCTCCCCAGAGCCTACGTGGCCATAGCTTGGCTGCCTCTGGCGGCATTTTTGCCATCAGCACATGATTACGGTCCTATTTTTCTGCAGAACTTTTGCTGTCTTCCTAGCGTAAAGCACAGTGTTATGGTAAGAAGTACACTTTGATAGTAATTATGTGATATTCTTGCTTTTGATCATGAGTTAATCTACTTTTCACCTGCAATTAGGATTTGCAGCTATCTACGAGAGCATTGGGTCTCTACGGCAAGTTCTAGAAGCAAAAATGAAGCTGGACAGAGACGAACTACAGAAGCAGATCCACCAAATGAAGCAGGAGGTTCCAACATGGGGAGAGCCTGGACCATGACTGCAAGGTTTTGTCCAAGAGATTCACATTTACCTGGCTAAACAGGCAGACTACGATCTTGTTCCAGCCTGTAATCCAAATGAAATGCATGTACCAAATGACACGCTGCTGTTGCGCACGTGCGTGTGTTTACTCGAGGCGGTAAATGCAAGCCAAGCTCTTCACAGATCAACTGACAACATGCTCTTAGGGCTGAGGTGCTCATTTGCCACTGCAGTACTCTAGTTGCTCTCAGGAGGTTAAGCACCATGTAAAACTGGAGTAATATATTGGTGAAGCTGGCACCTAATTTGCGAAAGGTATCCCAGTGCTCCCCAGTTTCACAGGCTTGATCAGGCAGGTATATGCTTTTATTTATCTACATATATGTGTAGATAAGCACCTGCACACACACACACCCCCTTTAAAAAAAAAACCCACACCAAAAAACCAAAACCAAAACCAAACCAAACACCCCCAAATTGATATCATTTGTTTAACATCAGTTTGGCAAGATTCTCTACCTTGATACAAATTAGTTAATTGAATTCAGTGGCCATTTTTACGGTTTATTTTACTATTGACTTCCTGGGGAGACAGAATTGGCACCAAACAGACCAGTTTTCAAAACCTAGATACCATCAGAAAATCGTTCAGTTCTGCAGATATCTTCTCTGTGTATGTGTAAACTAAGTAGTGTTATACAATGTAGTGGTAGACTAAGATGATTCATGAACAGTGTTAAGAAACCTAACTCGTGGTCTTAAGTATTGTGACCTTTTTTTAATTAATAGCCAAGTGGAGTTGAGACAAAGTAAAAGATGTATATAGAGTATTTTATAACTGGGCATGTGTTCCTGTGACTTGTTTCATTATATTGGTAAAAACTTTGAAAGGTTTGAAAACAAAAGGGAAGGTGATAATCTAAGATACTCTAGAGAATGTAAAATAAAATGCAGTTTACAATCTGCTTAAAAGCTTTTATTAAACAACTGATTCTTTTAATTTATGTGACTTCAATAATTCAGTAGATTCAAATTGCTAATTGCATTCACAGTATTTCCAAATAATAATGGTGCTGGTTTCCATTCCCAGAACAGATTAAATCATGAAAATCAGCACCCACATGGCATATGAATCTACACAGGAGAATATATATATGTTGATTTTATATCTTCATTCATAGCTCAAGATTGCTCTTCATATTTGTAAATCATGCAGGATTGAGCACTCATGAATAAAAGGCCTTATACAGTATCCTATTAGTTTATAATATTAATAGTAAATCATGTACAAAACCACTATTAATTTACACAAGCATTATTGTTAACGTAAATAAATCAATTGGACATCCCTGCACTGTCTTTAATGGACCTTTCGTTTGGCCAGTATTGCACAACCATATTCCTATTTGGAAAATCAGTGGCCGGTTCCTCATCACTTCCATGAAAGAGGGTTTAGCTCACAGAGTGACCATATCAAGAAAAAAAAACCAACTCCAAAACCTTAAACTCATTAACTTCAGTAGGACAGTGTAGTGTGTAGAAATCAATACAATGCATACATCTTCACAGGATTAGCACCTAAGTTTGTATTCACTTCCTATATAGCTGAAAGTGATGTAATGTATCAAAGATACAAGAAGTTTTTGCAACTCTGGCTTGCAATGCTCTTTGATAACAAAACTGCCTCTGTTATTCCTGTTTTGTATCATCCATGTGCTGTAAAATATATTTATGATGGCAGCTCAGGGGAAAGCCCAATTCACTAAAGGGAGACAATGAAATGTTTGCAGGTATTTCTTAAGAATTGTCTTAAAAATTCATTGTTTCTTTATGTCTGTATTCTTATCTATTCTTAAGTATTTAGCCATGTGCGGTGGGAAAGCTATCACTGATGTTTTACTAAAAAAAACCCCAACAAAACAGGACAAAGAAAGAAATGAAGAAAGACATAAAAAAACCCCAACAATATTTTTCTTTTGTAATTGAAAAGCTGTACCTGAGAGAATCTGGTGTGATATGAAAAGCATACAAGGAATCAGAGAAACAATTTATATAGGACATTAATAAAATGCTTCTCTTCTAAGAGTCTTGTGTGATTCATCCAGATGTAAAACAACACATGAAACACCATCCCATTTAACTCGCTGCTTGAAAATACTTTTTCCTAAATATCAGCTAAAGCAAATCACTAAAAGCCCAAATAAAACAATATTGAAATGCAACCTACTGTCATGCAGTGCCTTCAGACTCTGCAAGGTGCTGTGTGGCGGGGGGCACAGGGGCTCATATGCTGGGGAGAGACGTGGCAGGACTGGTGAGCTGGGGCTACACGTGGACCCCCACGAGTGTCGCCTGCCCATCACCCCTCCTTTTCACAGTCCTCTGACCAGTCAGTTGTGAAAGGAAGTCACATATTCCAGACCAAGAGGGTTCTGCAGAATAACAGGAAAAGCCAGAATGGAAAAAAAAGTAATATGGAAGAAAGATTGAAAAATCTGGAGAAGTAACGGAGAAAAAGAACAAGTCAGAGGAGTGGACCGATGGAGGCAGCCGCATGGGCAAAGGCAAGGACGAGTAGCTACCTGCTGCTGAAGCGCAGAACAGGTTTGAAGACTTTAGAAAGAGCTGAAAGTTACAAACAATAATATATTTGATACAAAACTCAGAACCCACAGGGATGGGCACATTGATTTATCTCAGTTCAGGCTCCCTACTTGCCTGCTGCATTTGACTCTGCTCAAACAATTGGAGAAATTTTTTTATTTTGTTTTCCCTTTACTTATAACCCTTTTAAATTTTTTTAATTATTATTACTTTTTAAGTTTGCCACACAAAATAGGTCAACAATGTCTCGTCTGTGTAGTCTGGGAGTGCTCATAACTGATAAGTAACAGCTGAGTTCCTCAAGAGGGAATTAGAGTCCCTGTATCTCCCAATATTTTAAAGCTGTATGGCAGAATCCCCTCCCCAGGAACAGCCCCAGGGGGGTAGCTGAAGCCAGGAGGACAGTGCTACAGACGCTATGGTCCATGGAAGGTGGATTTTGCAAGGTGGAAACTGATTCTAAAACACTGACTGTCCTTGTTTCAGCTTGGATAGAGCTAATTTCTTAGCAGCTGTTGCAGTGCTGCATTTTGAATTTAGCATGAGAATAGCGTTGATAACAACAGGGATGTTTCAGCTGTTGCTAAGTAGTGCTCACTTTAAATCAAGGACTTTCCAAGCTTCCCATGCTCTGCCAGTGAGCAGGGGCACAAGAAACTGGGAAGGGACACAGCCAGGGCAGCTGACTCGAACTGGCCAAAGGGATATCACAGAACGGTCAGGGCTGGAAGGGACCTCAGAGACCACCCAGCCCAACCCCTGCCACAGCAGGGTCCCCTCCAGCAGGCTGCACAGTCACGTCCGGGTGGGTTTGGGATGTCTCCAGGGAAGGAGACTCCACAGCCCCTCTGGCAGCCTGTGCCAGGGCTCTGCCACCCTCCAGGGAAGGAAGTTCTTCCTCACACCCAGCTGGAGCTGCCTGTGTCCCAGTTTGTGCCCGCTGCCCCCTGCCCTGTCGCTGGGCACCACAGCCAAGAGCCTGGCCCCGTCCCCCTGACACCCCAGTCAGGTGTTTGTGTGCGTGGAGAAGATCCCTCTCAGCCTTCTCCTCGCCAGGCCGGGCAGCCCCGGCTCTCCCAGCCTTTTGTCATCAGGGAGACGCTTCAGTCCCCTCATCATCTCTGTAGCCCCTCACTGGACCCTCTCCCATAGTTCCTTGTCTGGAACCGGGGAGCCCAGCACTGGGCACGGCTCCAGCTGCGGCCTCACCAGGGCAGAGCAGAGGGGAGGGTCACCTCCCCCCACCTGCCGGCCATGCTCCTCCTCGTGCACCCCAGGGCACCGCTGGCCCCTTGGCCACCGGGGCACGCTGCTGGCTCGTGGGCACCCTGCTGTCCCCCAGCAGCCCAGTCCCTTCCCCGCAGAGCTGCCCCCCAGCAGGGCAGCCCCAGCCTGTGCTGCTGCGTGGGGCTGTCCCTCCCTGGGCAGGACCCTACGCTGGCCTTGGTGGCACTTCCCCGTGTCCCTCTCCGCCAGCTCTCCAGCCTGCCCAGGTCTCGCTGAAGGGCAGCGCAGCCTCTGGGGGGGCAGCCGCTCCTCCCCGTTTGGTGTCACCAGCAAAGGTGCTGAGGGCGCGCTCTGCCCCTCCACCCAGGTCACTGGTGAAGGAGTTGAACAAGGCCGGGCCCAGCACTGACCCCTGGGGACACCGCTGGCCACAGGCCTCCAGCGCGACCCTGCGCCGCTGGTCACAACTGTCTGAATATGTATTCTGTACCACAGAACATGCTCAGCATACAAAGCTGAGGGAAGAAGGAAGCCGGGGACATGGGGAGCGACGGTGTTTGTCTTCCCAAGTAACTGTCAGGCATGATGGAGCCCTGCTGTCCTGGAGATGGCTGACCACCTGCCTGCCCACGGAGGTGAATGATTCCTTGGTTTGCTTTGCTTGCATTCATGGCTTTTGCTTTACTTAGTGAACCATCTTTATCTCAACCCACAGGTTTTCTCACTTTTACTGTTCTGTTTCTTTCCCCCATCCTGCTGGGGGAAATGGGGTGGGCAGCCGGCCAGGGTTACACCAGACGCTGACCTGCAGAGACCCTGCACAAGGAAACAGCTGTGCTTGAGGTGGAGCTGCCCTTGGATTTGTCCTTTCCATGGGGGTCTCCAGCGGCATTCCTGTGTGCCAGTCCCTCAGGGATACAGAGGGCCTTTGAGGGTGGAAGTAAGGTGCTTCCTTTGTTCAGTGTAAGCCCTCCTGCTGAGAGCCTGCCACGGCGGGGCAGGGAACACAGGGCTGCCAGGGCCCGCAGACACACAGGCAATGAGAAAAGGCAGTGCTTCTCTGCGGGGCAGGGAACACAGGGCTGCCAGGGCCCACAGACACACAGGCAATGAGAAAAGGCAGTGCTTCTCTGCGGGGCAGGGAACACAGGGCTGCCAGGGCCTGCAGACACACTGGCAATGAGAAAAGGCAGTGCTTCTCTGCACCGCGCTCAGGCAAACGGAGTGAGACTTAGGGTGTTTGGGAGAGTATAATGTTGAATATGCACACAATACCATTTAAAACACAAAGTACACTGACATAGCCATAAACTCACTGAAGGGAGGGCTGGGAGGAGCCTTGAGAAGCCGCCTGCTCCATCTCTCCGCTTCTAGATAGGGCCAACTCCACCTAATGCATTTGTCACAGGCACTTGTCTGACCTGCTCACAACCTTTCAAGAATAAACTGCTGACCAATGCAGTCTATTCCAGTGCTTAAAGAACATTGCCCTGCCTGCCAAACACACAACCTAAATGGACTCTTGATAGCACAAGATAAGCTTAAATTTCAAGCACAGAGAACACAAAACCTGATCTATTACACTCCTCACTGCATGTCCATTAATTTTTTGAAACAATCCATGTTTTACAGAAAATCCAGATGAAATTTCACAGGGATATTTGCCCACTATTTCTTAAGCTTTTTTTTCCTTCCTACATCCCTAACCGCAGCCCCGCACCCAGCCAAAAGCAGACCACTTCCTCTCATCAAGTTTAAAATCTTTCTTTTGCTAGCTGTTTAGCGTACATGAGGCTTAAACCACTTGCAGTGTGCAGACCATAGTATTCAGTGTGCTATGTTGCCTGAATAACCAGTGTCAAAGTATGAACTCACTGAACTTTTGTAACTAAGGTACACGCCTTTTACATCAGCATGTGGTAACTGGAAACAGAACTATGTCAGTAGTTACAGAGTGATTGTGTTAGACTCATTAAACAAACAGAGTAATGATGCAAGTGAGAAGTTAAAAGGATGATCCTAACTTCAGCATCTAGTTATTTAAGTAGTACAGTTTTATATCGTGGATATTTTGTCATTAGACACCAATATAGTCCCGTGAACAGTTTCCACGTCAGAGAATAACGGCATGTAATGAACAGCAGTGTACTGCTGTAATGTCAATTCAAACCGAAGTGTAACCTTTCCTTCTTTTCTCAGTTTCTACATTTCCTGCTTGACCTTTTCAAGTATTGAGCCATCAGGGGCAGAGAGTGTTCTCTCTGTCTTAGAATTACTGTGCTCATTAGACATGTATTCCTATAATGGAAATGTCCTAATGAGAGACTCATGGCAAATAAATGAAGCCTTCCTATGCAGAGAAGAGGGCTCCCTCCTGTGATCTCCCCACGGTGTAAGAAATTCAGAGGTGAATTGGAAAGCAAGGGGTACCAGCCATGCGGTGCAAGTCCCCTACCGAGTGTGCCGCAGGCCCGCACTGCTACTCTGGCAAGGAGAGAAGGAGGCTTGGTGTAGCTGTGTGACCCATAAATGCCGCAATACCATGGAGAGAGAGCTGCAAGTATTTAACAACGTTAGGCATTTTGACAAAAGGAAAAAAAAAAAAGAACATTTGACATCACTCAAATCTCAATAAAGGTAGATGTTTAGTTAAGCAAAATTCTCCAAAGGTGATTGTGATGGGTCTTTAAACAACGCGTGATGAAAGCTGAGTGGGGACTTGTCTCCAGACTAGCTCTCCGCTACCTTTTCTGCCAGCAGAACTTTGGTCAACACAAAGGATAAAAACCCCCAAACTTCCAAACCCAGAAAACATTCAGGGGTGGTTCTTCTAGTGCATGAGATCTGAAATCAAGCAAAGCTCAAAGAACAACATGCATTTCACACTGATCATCCCAGGAGCTCCTGCAGACAAGCAAATGTTCCTCTCCCAGCACCGCCTCTCCCTCCAAGACTGACTTCAGCTGAAAGACCGTGGGATAATCTGTGCAGTTACTACCAGACGAAGCTCTGAGCCTAGCACAAAAAACTGCTCTCAATCCATGCAAGGATTATCTCCATAAATAATACACTGGAATAGCCTCAAAATTTGCAAAATATGTGGAAGAGCCATAACTTTTGCTGCACAGACCAGTGAAAAAGTTTTGAGCTCAGCAGAGCATCAGTGATGTATACGAAACTAGGTTTAAGAAGAAAACTGAAGTAGTAACTGTCATAATACAGAAAGGCTGAACTGTATGAGAGGATAAGTAGAAATTGTTGGTGAGACAGTAGAAAAGAGATTAGCTTCTTGCAAAGTGACAGGAATGGCAATAACACATACCATGCACTGCTGCACCTACTCCAAACCGCTACTGTCACTAAACCTGACTTCAGTTGCTGCTAAGGGTCATTTTCAAATGCCATTGCAGTAAACAGCCTTCCATTATATGCAACTGAAGTTGAAGCAGACTATAAATGAAGACAGATTTTACTGACTTTGACGTCTCACTCTTGTGCTACCCTTTCCTGATGGTATCAGGGCTGCGGGGTAGGCACTCACTTTGCTAGACGAGCTTTGCCATCTTACTTTCTCCAAAGAGTTAAATGATTGCATTTTAGATTATATAAACTTCTGCATATATAACACTGAATTTCCATGTTGTGCCATGCTCTCTTCTTCACTAGCCTTGAGAACTGTAATTTCAGTACCTTGCAAGTATCTTACATAAATCGTGAAATTCCAGGATGGTATGACAACTCAAAATAGAGCTTTCAAAATGTAGGTAACTGAAAACAAGAGAAGTTGAAACATATTTTATGCTACTGCCATGCTTTGAAATGCTAACCTGCCTACTACTATAAATAATAAATCTTATTTATCTTACAAAGATCTTACTGGGATTGATCACTTTGTATCTTACACAGTGTGAATATGTGAAGCGCTGTGACCCAGTTCCACATATGCTTTCCTTTGTGAGATTAATCTCCCTAAAATGAATGTGGCAGCTCACAGCACATAGTAAGCTACTTGCTCACCTCTCTGCATGTCCATTGTTTCATGCTGCAAAACAAAAGAGATCACTGGTCTCTGGTACGGTCTTCTGATATTTTGCCACATGAATAGCAGAATCTCAACCTTCACATAACGTTTTGGGTTTCTAGTTATCATGGACTAGCGAGACAAAAAATGAATAGTGTAATATATTTGTAGTAATGTATCTCTATTATCCAGTGTGAGGAGACTACGAAAATCCACAAGACAAAGCACCGTGGTGGGATACTGGATCTCCCAAGTCATTTGGGGCTAGTTTGGGCCCATTATCTATAGCTTTGTGCCCTTTATTTCAGTAAACTACCTCACGGTAAATTGATTATTTACATTCATTAGGTTCCTCTGGGTGCAGTAACTCCTAGTGAAGTTAACTTCAAAAAATAATGAGCAAAAAGCGGGGAAGGAATTGAGTATTACTCTGTCGCTGAGGCCCTACTGCCACTTGATGTTACCATTCTGGTCAGGTAAAGGCGGTCAGGGTGCATGTCTGCAGGGGCTGACAGCTCTGGGAAGGATTTCAGCAGGTAGGAAGCACTTAAGGAAGTAATGCAAATTATTTCCATAAGTCAAAAGATGATGCCTTATGGACAGCAGTTGTTCAGACACATCCATTAACCAAGGCAAAAAGAGAGATTTAGTGAAGTGGGAGTCTCCTCGCGGTCTGCTGGGGACAGGCTGGGACTGTCTGACCCCTGGGCACACACAGACAGGCAGGACCTCCACGTGGCAAACACGGTGTCAGGGGAAAAAGCCCTCTTCCACCTGCACTGCTACAGCTCGGCTCCCAGTAAAGCGTAATAAAGTAGGAGAAACTCCATAAATAAGAAGAAAGTTGTCTGACACGCAAGATATGAGCTGGAAGACAGGGGTGAGGAGGAGCAGAATGAAGTCCCCACAGCCCAGGAGGAAACGGTCAGTGACCTGCTGCTCCACTTGGACACACACAAGTCGATGGGGCCAGGTGGGATCCACCCAGGGCACAGAGGGAGCCATTGGAGGAGCTCGCCAAGCCACTCTCTGTCATCTATCAGGAGTCCCAGCTGACTGGGGAGGTCCCAGAAGATGGGAGATCAGCCATCTACAAGAAGGGCAGGAAGGAGGATCTGGGGAAGTAGAGGCCCATCAGCCCGACCGCGGTGCTGGGGAAGGTTACAGAGCAGATCTTCCTGAGCACCGTCACATGGCATGTGCAGGACAGCCAGGGGATCGGGCCCAGCCAGCATGGGCTTATGAAAGGCAGGTCCTGCTTGATGAACTTGATGTCCTACAACAGGATGACCCACCTAGCAGCTGAAGGAAAGGCTGTGGCTGGTGTCTGCCTGGACCTTAGCAAAGCCTTGGACACCATCTCCCACAGCATCTCCTGGAGAAACTGGCTGCTCATGGCTTGGATAAGTGTGTGCTTTATGCTGGGCTAACAGCTGGCTGGGTGGCTGAGCCTCAGGAGTGGTGGTGGATGGAGTTACGTCCCGCTGGTGGCTGGTCCCAGGTGGTGTTCCCCAGGGCTCGGTACTGGGGCCAGTCCTGTTTAATCTTCATCACTGATCTGGACAAGGGGATCGAATGCACCCCCAGTAAGTTCACCGATGACACCAAGCTGGGGGCAGCACTGACCTGCTGGGGGCTCTGGGCAGGCCGGGCCCATGGGCCGAGGCCAGTTGTGTGAGGTTCCGCCACTGCCGGGCCCTGCCCGTGGGGCACAGCGACCCCAGGCAGCTGCGGGCTGGGGCAGGGGGCTGGGAAACTGGAAAGGTCCTGGGGGGCTGACGGCTGAACATGAGCCCCCAGTGTGCCCAGGGGGCCAAGGCAGCCACCGGCATCCTGGCTTGTACCTGAAATAGTGTGGCCAGCAGGGCCGGGGCAGGGATTGTCCCCCTGAACTCGGCACTGGTGAGGCTGCACCTCCAACATCGTGTCCAGTTTTGGGCCCCTCGCTCCAAAGGGACACTGAGGGGCTGGAGTGTGTCCAGACCCAGGCAGGGGGCTGGGGCACAGCTCTGATGGGGGGCGGCTGGGGGGTTTACCCTGGGGAGGAGGGGGCTCAGGGGGGACCTTATCACTCCCTACAACTGCCTGACAGGCAGCTGTAGGGGTGTGTGTGTGTGGTCAGTCTCTTCTCCCAGGTAACAAGTGACAGGACAAGAGGAAACATCCTCAAGTTGCACCAGGGGAGTTTAGGTTGGGTGTTAGGAAAAATTTCTTCCCTGAAGGGGTGGTGAGACACTGGCACAGGCTGCCCAGGGAGGTGGTGGGATCACCATCCCTGGAGGTGTTTAAAGAACATGTATCTGTGGTGCTCAGGGACGTGGTTCAGTGGTGGGCTGGGCAGTGCTGGGTTAACGGTCGGACCCGGTGACCTCAAAGGTAAAGTGATTCTATATAAGCCCAGGCAGAGACCAAAGAACCTCCTACATTTCATGAAGACCATGAAGCAAATTGTGCTTGTCATTGGCCCCCCCAAAAAAAGAGTCCTCGTCAAGCTGATAGGGAACCAACTGAGGACTGAAGGCAAGATTTACACAACAGGGGCAGGAACAGAGCCACTTGTGCCACAGACAGGTAATCTGTGCTCACATCCGGCAATGGCAAAGGAATATTATGGTATTAAAAACAGAACAGCAAGATTTTTCACCAAGAAGATATTGTAATCATTATTTAGAAGTTTGAGAAGGAGAAATAAATAGAGTGCAGCTATGCTCATTTGAGAGCCTTTCGCTTCGTAAGTGGTCAGAGACATAGGGCAAGGCCTGCTGGAACAGCAGCACACGTCTGGCTCTCACAGTCTTCACAGCCCCAGGCCACAGGGCATGATTAATTGCAAATGATAAACGAGCTCAACTGTTACTGACTCTTGCTCATAGGAGCATGTACAGTTAATACTGAAATATTTATATGTGGTATCTTAAATACATCTTCTATCCTGCATCTAAACACATCCGAAGCTTCATGCATGATGAAGCTGGTTTTCACATGAGCGTAAGACATATTTTAAATGCTTGGCTCCTGTGGGATGTGTCAGACACCTTTCTGTGACTGTGCTTTCAGTTATACTATTAGCCAACACCCCACAGTCACAGAACAGTTTGTACTCATGCTAAGGCTTTTTGTGACAATCTGTTATCAGGCAAATCATAAACAACCACAAGTAACGCAAACTATGACCAGTTTGAGCTCCTAGTTTGGTATCAACAGAAAACCATCACAAATTAGTGTTCCAGGGAAGTAATGGCCTGCCTGTCTGTGCTGATTTTTTTTCCTTCACTCAAGACAATTAAATAAATATATTAATGGAGTCTGATGTTGTATCATCTTTAATTCACTTACTGAACTTGATGGTTTCAAGTTCCCAGAAGCTGAAGGACTCGCTTGTCGACAGATGTTCTTGCTGCACATTAGTTACATCTAAGCACACCAATGCCATTTTGTCTTATAACAAAATAATTATCAGCTTTACAATATCCTAGTTAGATAGGGATTATAACAATTCAAGTTAGAGGAAATGGCACACCATTGATTTAAGTCATCTCTCAAGATAACACAGCCAAGCTATAACACAGCAAATAGTAACAGTCATTACTAGTTCCCACTTACCAATGCTAACTTTCCTTAAACATCAAACTTTCAATGATACCATGGCAGTAAATAAATGCTACTTATACAAAGCTGGCAGCTTGAGTGTTTTATAGATAAGTATGTGGGAAGCATTGTGAAACATCAAATGATAGTTAATATTTAAATTGCTGCTCGTTTACACTTTAGGGAATTTTCATTGCTGTTATTTGCAAAGAATTTCAAAGCTCAGGATTCAGTGATTCACGTCAAGATTTTTCATAAATAGCACTATGTTAAAAAAAACAAAACAAAACAAGAAACAACTTATGACAAGGAAATCTTATGGCTTCCAGGGGAAAGAATGGGTGTTAAAGACAGTAATATTTTTTTTAACGTCTCAAAAGAACAGGTTCTTTGGTCTGTCTTACAAAGAGCGTACTCAGGGAGGGAAATTATTCTGTCCTGGATGGCTAGCCCTTACAGAAGTCCCTCAGAAGTGTCAGGAAAATGGTTCTACATAGGATAATCTGCAGTTTGAAGCAACACAAAAGATATTACTGCCTTAGCAATGGCATCATTTAACTAGCGATTGTTTATGTCATACACATAAACATGCCTTGTAATTAAGACTCAATTCCACCAGTAATACAAGCATCAATTTAAAAAATCAAACTCACTTTTCCTAATGAATTTTGAATTCTTTTCTGTAAGGTACTCCAGACAGATAAGACATTAATGCCTTTAGCAACCACACAGAGAAACACATGTAACTGTACTCTCTGTATTTCTTCACTGCTTTGCCTGGGGTGGCTCTCTACCCACATACTGCTGTTCACAGAGCAAGTCCCAGTTGTCCACATGTACCTACTAGGCACCTGAATGAAACCAGGGACCTTGCAGGTTAGTATCTCAGCTCTGTACGAATCTGAGTTCCTTTTGTTAGCTCTTGGTCATTACAGCAATGGACTTTCAGTTAATTGCATAGCTCAAGGTAACACTGGAGAGATGCAGTTAAGCCTTGTGGGCTTAAGAAAGTGGAGATTCATAAGCAGAGCTCTGCTCAATATTTAACTATACTTCATTTTAATCCTATTTTGTTTGAATTTATTGGTCTTTTCCTAAAGGAAGACTCTCTAGAATCACATAGCTGTAGCAAGATGTTCAAAGAGGAAAATTCCAAACTTACTTAGCTGTCACCTTCTTCCAACTTGCTTTATGTCTCAGCCTCATCAGGTCAGCAATGATACTCTTGTTTTCTTCATGGCCTACGCAGTCCCTGTTGAAGAAATTCGATGCTTTGAAAAGATCTCAATCTTTACTGGGTTATGAATTACAGAAGTACGTTTCTTAAATAACTAACCTGAATGTGCACTAGCACCAACAGTAAGATGTTCTATGAACCCCCAGACTTCATTAAAAAGAGGAAAAAACCCTCCAAACCAGCAATTCTACAATTACTCACTTTCTTAACAAAGCAGATATCATAAAATTTATCCAAAATTCAGTTAATCCTGCCACTAAAGGTAAGCCACATTGGCTAAGCAGATATCAGTTAATGTAAAAAGAAGGGAGGGGGGGAGGGGAAGAGAGCATGTGCACACACACAACTGCTCTGATAAAGCCAATGCTCTCTAAAGAGCATCTTTGTCTCTCCTATTCTTGCCCTTAATCCTGAAACCCATCCTCAGGTGTGTACCCTATCAGCATCCTGCTCTTTATCACCTGGGCACTGCCACATTCACAGAACAACTCTGTTTCTTCCTCCTTGAAGGAATCCTACCGCTTCCTCCTAAAAACCAGAAAAAATGACACAATGCAACTGGAATTTGGGGCTGAATCTGGCATGTAAGGCATGAACCAGACACACTGCTACACAGGGATAAAAAAGCAGGTGAAAAACTGGAGCAGCTCAGAACCCATTAGAGCAACAGAATGATCTACTGGAGCAAGTCAACTTCAAATCAGGTCAACAGTGAGGAAACTGTGTGAGTGCCAAGCTGCTCTTCAGTGTGCTGTCAGCATCGGGCTGCCAAGCCAGTCACCAGGCAGCAGGGAGGCAGCCCTGTGCAGCCCAGCCCCATCCTGCGAGAGAAATTTGGGGAAACTGTGTTATTGTAACACATTTAGTTGGGGATTTCTGGGCTTTGATGTTCGCGGCTTTCAAAATCAACAGTTTAAATGGCTTTGTTACACAATATTTAAACTTCAAATATTAAAATTAAAACAAATGATAGGGAAAATTTTTCAAAATCATCCTGGTGATTTATCGCTTGTTTTATTCCTAAAGAATAAAATGCAGCTGTCTGCTTCGAAAACCTGCTCTTAGGCATACAAACCCATGGGGTTCCCAGGAGACTTAAGCTCCCAGGTGATCAGAATCTCTTTAAAAAGTATGACATAGGCTCCAAACCACTGCAGTGCTTTTGCAAACTGCACTATTATGAACATATTCTATTGTCTGATCATCACGTGAAAATGTGGAAATGGTTATAAAAAACAGTACTACAGACAATCCCTCAGCAAACTGATAAATTAATTTTTTGTTAAAAATATTCAAGCCATCTCAGCTACTTAGAAGCTATCTTTGCAGCCTGGCATTAGCGATGCCATTGTTGCCTCTGCCCTGCCACACTGCATTATCTTCATAATTATTTGGGAATCCAGAATAAAAAAAATTGACCATGATAAAAATATAGCCTTGAATTACAGCCATTAAAGAGACTCACGACATTTTTATTTAAGCATTCCAGAGGATTTATTAGGAGCAATAGCTTCAATTAAAAATTAAGACTCACTTATGTAAATTAGCAAAAGCAGGAATACTGTTTTAGTTAGGTAGATATTCTATGTATAGGGCAAAAATAGACAAATCTCTGAAATTTTAGTTTCATTAAAAGAAGTCTTGGTATCAAACATCTCTGGCTAGAAAATAAACTTGAAATACAAAACTAGAAAGCTTTCCGTAAACTCCCATAAATTTCTGGCTTTATTTGCCTGGCTCAGGTAACTGTGACAATTTTTCCCATGCCCTAATAACATCGCAAATGGATCAAATTCAATACCTACAGAGTTACAAAACAAGGGATTTGGCTTCTTGTCTTTGCACTAGCAAGGCATGCAGAAGAAGAAAGTCCTAGAGCTGTGTGAAGCAAGGTTATCTCTGAACGCAAGAAGACATTCCAAGTATGTTAGTCTAATTGGTAGACAAATTTTAGGTCAGGTTTTTACTTCATTTTTCTATCTTTTATCTTATAATTAGTCATTTAAACAACCAGCGGTCTAAAATTCCTCCTGCAAAACAAATGCTAAAGGAAATACCTGAAAGCTTATCCAAGCTTGACTAATTCCCCAACCTAATTAAAATCACTGAAAAAACCAGGCTGTTCCTTCCTCTCTGTAATTTATGGCCCCGCTCTCCCCCTTTTTCACCCTCTCTGTCACATTAAAACAGAGTTTTATTAAAAATAGTCCATAATAACTGTATGAACTAACTGTGGCCTTTTAAATCTAGTTCAAGAAAAACACACCAAAAGCAATTTGCATTCACTCAACACAACCCTTTCGATGTTACTGGAAAACAGAGAAGTTTTATTTTGAGAAGTGACTCTCACTAAAATCAAAGGCAGGTTTATTGCTGGAAAAGCCTTTCCTCTGCGCATGTGTCTGTTTTCATGGCTCCCGCCTGGCTTGCTCATCGAAGGGTTACTTCAGGTATCCGCGCTGGGATCACCGGTCAGTCATTTATTCCGTCAGGTTCTCCAGTGCTGAGGAGGTGAATCACGTGTGAGTGAGGGCTGTGTTTCTATGCATTACTGAAGCACCTGATTTTGAGACATCCATTCATACAAACTGGGTGTCCCCAGCCCGGCAATCAGCCCTGCTCTGGCCCTGGCTGTGCAGCTTGTATTGCTCCTGCTGGGGCACATGCATGGGGCTTCAGACCTGCTTTCCACTTCCATCTACAGCAGGCAGAGTGCACTCCTCTGCCTCCTGATTTACGCTGCTGACACCTAGTACACCCGCTGACCGCCACTGGTTTGCAGTTGGTGTGATGAGTAGACTGGCTGGTCTTCTGTCCAAGCGGGAATGAGCAGGGAAAAGTCCGGCTCGCCCCGTCACAACCAGTAGCATCACAAGCCCAGCTGGAAGAGGGACCCACTGCTCCCCTGCGCCTGGCGGCAGCAGCCAGCCTAGGAGCCAGCATGCGCATTCTCCCGCTTCCACTGGCCACGCCGGGGGAACCAGAGCACAGTCCAGCTGGGAAAACCTGGCTGGCGTCTCTGGACACAGCAAAGCCACAGCCGGTCACTGTCAGCGCTTTGGACATGCAGTACCGCAGTCTGCATCTCTCCGACTAGGGGATCCAGATCAAACAGATCGCATCTAGCGGTTTGAATTATCTGTATTGAATTTTCCATCCAAACATGTATTTAAAGCAGTTTCAGTTCCTCCCCCGGGAGGGCCACAGCTTGTCACTGGTGAAACAATCTGCTAGTTTTTGAGAGCTCCTTTGAGTCCAGTGAGGAATCTCATTTCAAAAATCCCCCTGTCTCTTAAGGATACGTGGCCTCCAAACATGCTGCATTCTGACAACAGAAATGATTCATTTTCATTTCCGTTCTCTGAATGTGCCATTTGTGACACTTCCCTTGACGGAGCTGTCACCAGCCGTTTGTGGCCACAGACAGCATCTGTCACTGAGCCAGGCCCCTCTCCAGCCACCCACCACGGCGCCTGCCCCTTGCAGCCGGCGGTTGGTACCAGTGCCAATAAATGTGAAAGATGTGAAAGATATATGTGAATAATATATCCTTCACATCTTTCAGAATAAATGTGAAATAAATGTGAAGGATGCGATTATAGAGGCAGGACAAGATCTCCTTTAAAATAGAAGATGGTACATGATGGTGGTTGTTCCACATGCTTCACCTTCACCAGTGATTAATTAAAATCAATCATACATGGGCTGCACTGATTTACTTTAGCAGTGATCCTAAGACTTTGCAGAAGAAGCGGAGAGGGAATATTAGGGAATGCTGGTTTTATGCAACGTAAGAAATACTTGTACATTTGCAATCCGTGTACTCCAAGACAAAACGCAGAAACCTGAAAAAATAAAAGTCGTTCTCCCTTTAGCCACATTAAAAATGCATGTATTTGATGAAACTTAACCATTGGAATCCTAAAGGGCAAAATTCTGTATTCTGTAGCAAAGGAGCACACCCTGACTACTTCTCTTTTTAGAATTCTTGTCTGTAGAAATCTGGCTTTGTAAGACTGACCTGGTCCTATCCCCTGCCTCAATTACAACTCCAAAGTTTGGGTGAATTTGCTCTCAGTTTTGAATCGTTATTTAGCATTTCCAGGAAAAAAAGTAATGTTTCAAACATTTCTGTCGTTCAAAGGATTAACACTTAGCTTTATGGTGAAATGCCTTATTAGCAGGGTCTTTACAGATCAAATGACCATTTTTGTGGAATAAATAAATAGTTATTTAAATTGCAGCAGATGGTAATCTTTTCAGCAGAGAAAAATTTCGGGTGTGTTGCTTTAGGACAAGATAAATAAGGTTGATTTTCAGATGCTTATAGATGAGGATCTGTTAAAGCTTTAGGCCTAAAATGCAGATTTCTTGTCAACTTTAATTAGCTTCTGTGAACCCTAAGTGAAGTAGTTATTTAAAATCAGTCAGGGTGAAGAAAAGCAGTTTTGCGAGTTTTCTGTTGTTCACTCTCATGCAAAAAGATGGCAAAGGGACTCTGCAATGCTGTGAATTCTGTGTCAGTGAGAAATGAAATCCCAAGCCCCGGCACCACAAAATGACTCAGAAGGACCTGAGAGAGGCTGAAATGAGAGGAACAAGTAATTCCTTATACAGAAATCAAAGTGCAGATGTGCTAAGCACAATGTCAATGTAAACCTCTGATATTTTTTGACAGAGAAAAGCACCTGCAGGGTAAATACGCTGAGAAACCTCTGCAGTTATTTCATTCAAGATACCTCATTTACAACACCACAGTGGTGCTGCCCCTGTTGTTCAACAACCATGCTCATACTTCAAGGTGAGTGTATGCTAATAATATGTCATAATAGACAAGAATGCATTTTGAAAGATGCTGGCATTATAGAAATGACCATGGGCCCTATTCGTTAGTTACGCCAATTCATTAGGCAAATTTTACAAATCCTTATTCTTCACATCAGTGCACTGCTTGGAAATGCTTTCTCTCAAATTACTCCTTACAAAGTGAGAGGGAGGGCAGCAACTTTGTTATTTTTAAGCAACAGAATAGTTTGTGCTTTTCTTTATCTTTCCCAACAAAAGACTATTTGGGGAATCGATCATTTTCTGGAAATCACATACTGGTGTAGGAACTAAGAAGATTGGATGTACAGAATATAAAGTTTAATTACAAAATTAATCAGATTTCAGATCACTAATTTGTCCTTCAATAGAAACCCCAGCATCAAAACCACCTGCTACCTCTTGCAAGGAAGAAGCAATATATTGCTTCAGGACATTTCACAGAAAAAAAAATCAAGGTTATCACATATACATTCTCCATCATGGAGACTGCTAGCCATGCAAAATAAACAACAGAGAATACCTAATAACATGAGGTGCAATTATAAAAATAATTTTTAAAAAGCTAACAATTAAAAAGGTAATTTAATTCAAATAATATTGAAATAAATGTCAGCATGTCTCATCTAACATATACTGTAAGTTACCATTAAAAATTCTGGCCTACTCTACCTTCTTCTCTAAAAAGAAGGGAAAGCAGATTCTTTTTCTGATATGGAAGTCCCAGGTCACTGCAGTTTCACAATAATTAGATCAAACTCAGGAAGCACTGCAGTCACTTCAGTTGCATATAGTATAAGAGGGTCGCTTCTTCACTGCCGGCCTGATTTCAGGGCTATCTAAGCATCTGCTGTCACATTAGGAAGGTGCACGCTTTTGCTTATCTGTAGATCTGTGCAAAGAGAAAAAGAAGATATTCCTACCCCTCCAGGATATTCCAACCCCTGGACAACTGCAACATTTCTAATGACTGCATGAGTCATTCTGAATGTTCTTCAGCCAGGTATAAACAAACACCTTACAATTATGATAAGGGTCTTTTCTATAGATACATAAATTCAGGATCCTGGAGCTGTTTAATAGCTCTGTGCCTCACTCAGACTCTCAAAATAGATCTGAAATAGTACTTGAGTGAGGACTTTCACCTTCTGTACAAGGCTATATTAACTTGTTTGCTTACCAGACAAAGGAACAATAGACAGCATGCTGGTACTAGATACATACTATTACCACAAAGATTTTGTTATGCCTGACCTTCGTGTGAAGATATATGATCTGTGCATACTGTTATCTCCATCAATATACTAGGTATTCACAAATTGATGGACACACAATTGGCCGTGTCTAATTATGCCCAATATATATGAGAAAGTGACGGATACTGAGGGCTTGTTTGTCTTCTGGTGAACACCCAGCTGTGGGAGGTGGGCTGGGGGACCCACAATGGTTTCTCCAGCCTGTAATTGTAAAATGAGCTTGAATTCATCGTTGTGCCTAAGAAGTCATTATCTGGGGAGGGGTGGGTAATGGCTCCCTCCAAATCACCTGGCTGGGCAGCACACAACAGGGGGCAGAATTACTCAGAGAAGAAGTGGGTCTTATCTCTGGAGGGTGCTGGAGGCAAAGAGAAGAGCCTCTGCCGGCCACAGACCATACAGCTTGCTTTTGAGTTGTAAACAACAGGCTTTTACAAAGATAACTTGTGCCATAAATGAAGGCTTTTAGAGGACTTCAGTACAGTCTTTGTTAAGCTTTCTTTGCTAGTATCTTAACAACCAACCCATATAAATACTTGTGACTTACTGTTTATTAGCCAGGGTGTCTACAGAAAGCAAACGTAACCTCTCCTGCTGCTTGTGTGCATTCGCACCAGAAAGAGATTCTCTAACTAAAAAGGTAAACTCTGTAGAAGGCATGCACCTGACTGCACACATTTAGTGCGCCTGACTGAACACAGTTTAATCAAGGAGTAGGGCTGCTGATTGCTATTAAAGAATATCTAAAGAGAATTTCTGAAGTGCCTACAGAATTTTTGCTAACATCAAAACCAAATGAGACTGCCACAAAAAAAAAAAAAAAAAGGAAAGAAAAAAAGGCAAGATTTCTCAAGAAAAATAAATAGCTACAAACCATTCTTTCAGTGCTTACACTACTGGAATGTGGGGTTTCAGCACAGGGCTCACCTTTTGAGTCCCACAACAGATCCCTGAGGACCTTGGGCTGTGCATGCTTTTACAGTGCTTTCACTGCTGCCCCTGCCTCCATCACCCGGGCTGAGGCCGTTGCCAACAAAGCAACGTGCAGAGAGCGAAAAGCTGAGCCAACAGTAGAGGTCAGCCATGAACTGTAGATTCCCTCTCCAGATTTCTTGCCTGAACAACTTACTGTTTACTGTACAGCCAGAAAGATCTGGGGCACCTGTGCCAAAACAGCAGTGAGTAACAGGAGCAGGAGGCGAGAAAATGAGTTTCCTTCCCAAAATAAGGCAAAAATCCAGGTACTAAGAGCACTGCCATGGGAGGGCTGACGTGCAAATGGGTAGTAACACTTGGTTTCTCTGTGAGTAACACAGAACTCCCCCAGTAACCTGTTCCTGTCTGCTAGCTGGTCCAGAAAGGTCAAGATCTCATGGAAGAAAAACCCACCACAAAATGAAAAACAGAATTAACAAACTCAACCTAGACGGTCTGTTAAAAAAAACTAAACATGTGAGAACTTTGACGGTGCATGCCCCTACGTTAGCTATGGCTGGGCTTTTGGAGAGTCACCATTGCCACTTGCTGGTTTCCACCACCCCTTGGTAAAGCCACTTGGCATGTTGGCTCCTCTGAAAAGGGAAATGTTTCGGTGCTCCTGTACCTTATGGCTGGAACACATGATGCACCAATGTGCCGGGCTACTCGGGTTGCCCTCAGTTTCATCTGGTCCTGAGTTCAACATCTAAAAATATTTAAACAGTGACTACATAAATTAGGTCAATGCTTCAGCCACAACAGATTACCTGGATTTTTAAAGCCAAGAATGAACTTGGACTAACAAACTGCTGTTTGCTGGGTGATTTGAAAAACAAGTGTTTGGTTACCCCTTGCAAATGAGGACACCCTTCAATACCATTCTCCCTCAAATGCAGCTGCCTAGGACATTCATTTAATGCAGCAACTGGATTTGAAGGGCAGGGATTTGGGCTGAAAGAACCCAGCATGGTCTCAAAAATGTGCTTGAAGTTGCAAATGTGAGCCAGGCAATCAACAAAACGCGCTGAAGTGTCCAGGCCTGCCTTCCAACTGTGGTGCATTATACTTACACCAGGCAGGAGCTCGGGCATCATTTTAGTCCCTCACATGGTTTTCCAGCACTAGCACAATGCCCCTCAGCCAGGGCTGTAGGTCGGTATCTAGCCAGCGCATCCAGCACCTGAGCCCCCCGCCCCGCGTCCCTGCTGGGGATTGCACAGCCATGTGTGCAACGCCACTGTGCCCATCTCCCCCCCCCCAAACGGGCCCGAAGCCCAATTTCTGGCTCAGGCCAGCAGGGACTGGCCCTGCCCTGGATGCCCTCTCCCCCGCTGCCCCCCGGGCCGGCTGTCCGGCCGGGGCACCCCACCGCCGCGGGCCAGCTCAGCCTCCCGCACCGCCGCGGGGAGCGCCCAGCGCTTGCGGGGGGAGCGCTGCCCCAGGCCCGCAGCCCCCCGGGGGCGGCTCCTCGCGCTGCGGGCGGCCGCCGGCTGGCAGCGCTCGGGGCGGGCCGCGGCTGCCCGGCGGGGGCGGGTGGGGGCTGCCCCGCTCCCGCCCTTAATAACGCCGGGGCGGCCGGGCACGGCGCTGCGCATCGCTCCGGCGGCCGCCTACGAGCGGCTGCGCCGTGCCCGGCCCGGGCGCCGGGGAGCGGGGCAGGGCGGGGCGGGAGCCCGGCGGGGGCGGGCCGGCAGCGCCGTAGGGCAGCGCCGCGGCGGGCGCAGGCAGGGGCCGAGCCGCCGGAGCTCCGCGGGCCCGCACCCGCTGCCGTGCCGGGCTGCCCGCGCTGGCGGGGCTCGGCGGCGGGAGGAGCCGCTGCTGCGGTGGCGCTGCCGCGCCGGCTGTCGCGGCATGGGCCTCCCGGAGCTGGCGGTGTGGCTGCTGGCGGCGGCGGGGCTGGTGCGCGGTGAGTGCGGGATGCGGAGGGCGGGGGCGGCTGCCGGGGCTCCCCGGGGCGCGGCGGGACCTCGGGCCCTGCCCCGCGTCTGGCCCTGCGGGCGGGGGCTGCCCGCCGCGCCCCGGGGCCGCGCAGCGCCGGGAGCTGCCGGGGCGGCGCGGGGGGCCGGGGCAGCGGGTCCGGGCGGGGGCAGCGGCTGCGGGACGGAGCTGCGGCTGGGGGGGTCGGGAGAGAAAACCGGGAAGAGGAAAGTCCGGCTGGAGCGGGGACAGGCAGGGCTCGCGTTCGGGGACCGGTTCCACCCTCCCCGCTTCCCTTGCGCTCTGAACCTGCCTCTCCCCCGGTCCACGCTGCGCCGTCCGTCCGGAGCGGCTCCCTCTCCCTCCGCAGCAGAACGGCAGAATGTAGACTCTGCCTGGATCCGAGGCATAAAAAGGACAGAAATCCCTGAATATTATCGCGAATGTTAATGTCGTGCCTGTCGTCTCTGCCAGGACCCCTCTCCCCTCACGTCGTCCATAGCCGCATGAACCGCGAACCAAGCGGACAGTACTCGCCCCCAAGAGTTCTCCACCTGGAGCGGCCCGGGGGCAGGCGGCAGCGTGACCTGTGGCCGTTTTTCTCCCGCTGCCTTGCTGATGCCCTCTGCCGCATCCCTGTTCTGCCTTTCTGCTTACAGCTGTGCCAGGGCAGGGGTCAGTACAGGCAGTGTATTTCCTCTGCACCACTCCTTGCTGCTGGACCAAAGGGTGCACGTGTTGACAAAGCATCGTTAGCATTTGTAATTTATCACTTCTGGCCAGCCAAGAAATGATCCAAGAGGAAATCCCCCTTACAGGCTGGGATGGAAAGAGAGCAATACATGTGTGATAAGAGTTTGTTGTAGTAGCTAATGAACTGTATGAATTACAGCGGAATTGTTCTGGGAATGCAGCAGGTAAAGTAATAGATAACATCTGGTAGCAGGAAAAGAGCATATGTCCTAGCTTTACTTTCTGATATAGAATCCTTATTTTTTATCTATTTACTCCTGTGCCCAAAGAGTCCCTGCAAGGAGAGTTCCAAAGGAAGCTTTACAAGGAGCTGCTGAAAAATTACAACCCTCTGGAGCGACCGGTTGCAAATGATTCCCAGCCACTCACTGTCTATTTCACTCTCAGCCTCATGCAGATCATGGATGTGGTGAGTCTGTAACCTCCTAGGAAACTCTTTCTTTAAGAAAAAGGGTGGATTATTCCTTCCTGGAGTGGAGATCTGTGATAGTGAAGGAAGGCTGCAAGGCAAGTGGAAAGCACAAATGATTCAGGACTCAACACCAAATTTTGACTGCCTTTTTAAAGAAGTAAACTTAGTTTGCCTTGTTCCTAGGTCTCTTGTCGATATCTCCCTACCCTCTTGGCAGTATGAAATATTTGAGGTGAAGCTCAAACTTAATACTTTGCCTTTTGCATCCTTAACTGTACTTAGAACAAACAAGAAGTGTAGTCTAAGGCTGGGGGGATATGGAAAACAAAAGTTCTTAATTTCTGGTGGTCACTAAAGAGCTTCTTATTTTTGGAGGTGGGGGAAGAAGGGGGTGTGCTGGCCAAAATTCAATTGTTATTGAAATAATGTATAAGAAATAATTATGTTATTTCTTAGGCTTAAATTTTAGCTGCTCTATTTGCAACTACCAGTTGTTTGGTGTATGAGTAGATGTTCTTGTGCAGTATTTGGCATATGTGTGTGTAAAATGCACTGCAGGATCTTTTGGGTTCAAGTATGAGCAACTCAAGCTTCACTCTGTTACGGCAGCACAGGGATGGAACTCTACATATAAGTGGGTTTACAGTACTCATTTTTACTGAATACAGCCAGCTATGGCCACTAATAAAGTGAATTACTTAAAACAAGTATTAACCACAAAATGCTGTTATCTTTCAACCAGATGCTTAAAGTTTGAGGCACAACCAAATTTAAAAGGAGAAAGATGTGATTATTCATGACAAGTGCCGTGTTTTCTGTTCCCTTACAAGCTGCCGATTGCCAAACTCCAGATGCTGTTCATTTAGTACCTGGAGGTCAGCACACAGATACAGAGCTCTGCAGGTTTAAATACTCATAGTTCCTATGCACATTTTTGCAAGTTTTAGATTAATAAGCCCTGAGGTGAATACTGGGATGTGTATTTCCACTGTGGTATTTACTGTTTGCTCAAGTAAGAGTAGGCGGTTGTAGCAAGCTGTTTCAGTGTCAGTGTCACTAAAGCCAACAGGCAAAATATGTCAGTTGTATCGTTGCCTATGGCACTTGAGTTGTAATACATGTGACACCAATGAGCTGAACAGAAGCCGTGTGGAGTCGTGTAATCTTTGAATGATGGGGAGGGAGGAATTGTGGTTTTATGCAGAGTACAACAATTTCAAAAGGTGTTGGCAGACTGCGCTCGGTGGAGACTGTGGCTGTACTGCATGGGCACCTGAGAACTGGGAGAGGACAGCCGGGTGTTAGACCAAAACTTTGATGTGAGATAAAAGCTGGTACCAGTGGGTTGAGGTAACAGGTGACACAAACTTCACGTTACCTGTATGTGGGCATGATTTTGTTGTTAATGATGTTTATTGTGGGTGGGTTTAGAGGTTTTGCAATAAAGGAGATCTCCTCGTGCTGAACACTGCAGACACAAGCAGTATGTGACCTCAGGCACAAAGAGTTGGTCCAAATAGATAAGTAAGCAAGAATGCCTTTGGACAATTGGAGACAACAGGAAAAGCATGAAAGCAAGGAACAACACAGAAGTAATAAATGATACTGAGTTAGTAAGGGATAAATTAAAGTAATGATTCATTTTCTAATTATCTTAGAATGTGTCAAGGTAACACAAAGGGGCATCTGAAGGGCAGTGGGAGTCAGGAGGGCAGGTCAGAGGAAACTGAGAGGTGGAAGCTCAAGTGAAGAGAACAAAGGGTAGCTTGGGACAGGCAGTGCTTCAAAGGTCTGAATGCCTGAAGGTCCCCATCTGGGTTACTGCTGCAGCTATTCCTGCTGGCTCAAACCCTCGTGGGTCTCTTGGCACGTATGGCAGGGAAAGCGAAGGACAGAACAGTAATAACCACTGGGTTCTCTGGACCTCGTGTCCTCTGTGTCACGGAGCTTTGGTCTAGCTCCTCTTCCCAGTGCAACAGGCTTCTGCAGCAGCTCCTCCTGGCTGGAGCCCTTGGATGCAGCTATACGTTCTGCATAGCCCTGGTTAGGCTTGTGGCTCTGGTAGCAGTAGGCCAGTATGTTCAGGAAAGCTTAGCCAGCCTGGTCAAGTCTGTTCAAACTGAGCACTTGAAAAAAAACCCACACTTCAATGTATCGCTGCAGAACTTGGTACGGTACGTGGTGCTTCAACTGAATCTTAAACCAGGCTTCAAAAAAAGCCCTTCCCAACCATGGACTTGGTTTACAAGAATGTCTGTCATAGCTCCTTTTTGGGAGATGACCTCCTGCTGCAGCATGTGCCTTCTCACAGCTACTGGGGGAGCTTTGGCTTTGGTACAGAACAGTACAGTCCCCTTCAAAGGATGTCTGTACAACTGTCTGTTCCGGAAAAAATTTTCTAGTGCTTGGTTTTTATCCCCGTTATCAAAATAAATCCTGATATTGTGAGGTTTCTGTTGTTTGGTTGGGTTTTTTACTGTTAATTCTGAAATTAATTGTATGTAGTGTAGTACTATTTCAGAACAGGAGAGCTCAAAAAAGCACTTTGATCCAAAATAAGAGAGCTGTGAACAGACCAATTTCTTCCCTGGCTTTCAGAAATTGCACTTCTGGTGTCATTCTGTATAGCCACATTTGGGCCGAATATGTTAAGCTAAAGTGTTTTTAAGTATTAACCACCCTGGGAAAGGTTTGTTGTGGGGCCAGACCCTCCTAGTGATGACATACCTTACAGGAACCTTCTTTGTGTCATCAAAAATGTTCCCTGAATAGAATAAGCTCAATACCCGTGAGACGCTTTTCCTGCTTAAACTGTGTCTGTACTCTGGAGGTTTCCTTTGCATTGCTGTGAGTTAATAGTGGGGGGCTCTCCTCCTTGTGCTCCTGGCGTGGCTGTACCCATGCCCTTGCCTCCTGTGTGAACAGTTGGCTGTTGGAGACACAAGTGGCTCAAGGCCAGCAGGCAGTCAACTTCACAGAGTTAATTTCTTCTGGAGTTGTCAAGTTAAATGAGAAACTGTACAAACTGAAGGGCAAATATCCACAGATCATTAGCCAGTCTGGGTATAGTCAATGACTGGCAGTCTCGGTGAATATGATTTGAAGGGAGTTTTTGATCCTATGTGCCTTTCAAAAAAAAAAAAAGCCAACAAAAAAACCCCCAAAACCTTCATAATCAGTAAGAAGCCGTAGGTTTTGTACTGGCAGTTTAGTTACAGCTCATTGTGCTTGCTATGAAACTGACTGCATTTCTTTCTCTGAGGTCTGGGATTGACAGGCAAAGAAAAACCAGCCATGAAGTAAATTAAGCTTCACAATATAAAACAAATGAGTTTTCTTCGTTGTCAACGAGAAGCAAATGCTGGTGGGGATGACAGCTACTCACAATAACAATTACTGGTTTAACAAGCTAGAAGCAAAACATAGCACCATCATACTTCCCTGTGGTTTGTATATTCACTTTACTGGCTTCCTATCTGATGGCAGCTGTACTGGGAGTCACACCGATCCAGAGCGGATCCATCAAATCCCTGCCAGGACAGACTCTGCCAGGCTGGATCCTGGCTGCTGCCATCCCTTACTTGAAGCCTCTTCCATTCCACTCTGACTTTACTGACAGGAAAGAGAGACTTTATATGAAGCCCTTGTCAAATACAGAGGGTGTTTCCTACCTCACGTTTTTAGTTTAACCCTTTCCTTCTAAAACTAGCAATTATTTCTACTCTATGCTTGCAGATACGCTTTTCTTTCTGTTGGTATCGCATATTAATATGCATGCTAGTATCAGGACTACTAGTAAGTGCCGATTGCCTCAACTTTGTTTAGTTCATTAGAAAATAGAGTTGATGAACTGCCTAATGAGAATGCAAGCTGACCCAGTAAATCATAGGAAGTGTTGCTTTTGGGAGGGAATGGGGAGGGAAGGCTGGCAGTGTGAGAAGAATGCAGTTCGGGGACACAGGAGAGCTAGGAGGCTGGGGGAGTGCTTAGAGGAGAAGTGGGAATGTGTGGTGGACCTGAGAGACAGCCAAGGAGTTTGGAAGAAAGGTGGAATTTGGGTAGAAGAGGATGGAGGGCGAACTGAAAAGAAAGAGGTTTGAAAGGAGTGGGCTTAAAAAAAGCTTCTGTGTCAGGTTAATAAGAGCTTTCAAGAGAGAGCTTTTAAGTTCCTTCAGTTTGCTTTATTCCTGCACTCCTTAATAGAAAAATCAGTGCTCTTAAACCTTTGCAAACAATCTTGCAATTAAATCATCCTGAAGTGAAAATAAAGCGGAGACAGCCAGCTGGCCAGAAGTGTTATTCAAGGGCATTTCAGTTGTTATAATATCAGAAGACTGAATAAGAGGTTTCTTTTGCTTTTTATAATTTTTTTTTCAAATATCTTAAAATGAGAAATGCTAAGCATTTTGATGAAAGAAATAAAGAATAACGTACTTCCTTCTTGAATTTGCTGAAATCTTGTTTCAAAACTCCTTGCTGGAAAGCAATGTATATTGGATGAATAGCCTGATAATAAGCATCTCTTTGAATCTGAATGAGAAAATGTTTGGAAATTTCTGACTTAAGAAAACAAAAAAAGTTTAAGAATAAACACAGAGGGAAAATCTTAACGAACAGATTCTAAGGGTATCTGGCTACCTGAGTGGCAGGAGGGGAAGAGGGGTTAATGGGTGTTCATAGTTGGTCAAGGTCATAGCTTCAATACAATGTCAAAAAAATAAAGAACATGATGTAGAGACGCTACTTATTTTTATTTACATCTCACCTCATGGAAACCCCACTACTTGCACCAGAAGCTAGTCTTTGGCCTGTGCCCATCTAGTATTTCAGTGTTGATGTGGAGTATGAACCTGACTTACATTTAGGAAAAAAATTCCAGCATATGCATTTTAGAGAAATAGATTCCTGAAATACGCTGATACAATTTCCATACTAGATAAAAATAAAGCCACCACTTTTTTAAATGCTATGTGGAAGCAAACACCTTCTAACATTTCCTCTTTTAACATCTATCCCAGTAGTACCATCAGAGGAGAATATTCAGCCGCTACCTATTGGTTTGGAGCGCACACTAGGAATAGATGTAGCAGCAGTGCTGTTCCTGCTCTGCTGCATCTCATGCAGAATAGCAAATGGCATAGAAAACCAAACACAGTGATCACAAAGGTATGAATTTTGTGCCTAGCCTGACATTTTTACAATAGCCATATTTGTATCTACTGTAAATTAACACAATTAAGAGAATCGTATCTGAGGGAATTCCATCCCCAAAGGTCAGGAGATGAAACCTTAGAAATTAACACAAAATGATCATACATTTACACTGCAAATTACTGCTTAGAGACACAGACATGAAGAACTGGAACACATTGAGATATACAGTGATAGTTTAAACTCAATTTTTACTGCTATCTAAACGAGCTGAAGAATCCTGTGGTCTTACTTGAGTTTGGAAGGGGCTTCCAGAGGTCATCTAGTCCACCACCCTACTCCAAACATGTCTAAACAGAGCATGTTACTCAGGACTGTGTCCAGTCAGGTACTGAACACTTCTGCAGAGAGAGATTCCACAACCTCCTTGGGCAACCTGTCCAATATTAAAACTATCGTCATGGTCAATTAATTTTCCTAACATCTAAGCAGAACTTCCCTTGTTCCAACTTGGGAACAACACTAAAAAACACTTCTAGAAAGATGAGGCATCTTCTTCAACAGAAATGGGTACACCCCATAAAGGTACTTTTAGTGAAGCATATCAGGTTCCTTGACTATTTGCAGCAAGGTATGTATTTTGACTTTAATAAAGCCTTTCTGAATAACATTCTTAGCCGAAAACTGGAGAATAAGGCCTTGGCAATCCCACATAGCAGAACTGGTTAGAAAATCTTAAGAGTAGTTGTCAGTAGTTTGCTGTCAGAGTGGTGAGATTTTAGTTACGTGGTGAGATTCCCCAGGAACAGGTCAGGCTTTTCATTCATCTGGAAATAGAATAAGTAATATTTTAATTAAATTTGCAGATGACAAGTTTGGGAGGGGTTCAGAGAATACTGAGGGCAAAACTAGGATTTAACATTGTCTTGTTGTAAAAGTTGAGTGAAAGGACTGGTTTGACCCAATTTGATGCACCTTTTTTTCAAAGCCTAAATTATGTGAAATTTTGAGTACTGTATTCTAAAAAGTATTTGGATGCACTGGAAGTCATCCGTCTGCTGGAGGCTTGGGTTGTATTGCATTTAATTTGAGCCTAAGTGACTGGAACCGAAGACAGGTCAATACTGCCTCTGTATGAGGGAAGGTATTTGTATGATTTGTATGATTTGTATCATTCCATCAACTATACTTGTAGGCATGGTCCAGACTCTCCCTGTACTACATGGTATGTAAACACAGCTGAAAAGATCATCATTGTTCCAAAACATTTACAAGCTAATTATATTTTGATAGACTGGATTCTTTTAACATCAGAATTGTTCAGATAGTAACTGTTGGAGCATACAAGACTGTGTTAAATAAAACTAGCATAAAAATGCTGAAGTTAAGAGCAGAAGAATTAATGCATTAGGATCGGTGAATGGCTTTCTCGTATTAATTTTCAGTAATATGTCTTTCTATGTGGAACTTGCGACACCATTTTGTGAGTGTCCTAAGCTGATCTCAGTACTCTGCTGCTGAAAGCGACGATCTCACCTACTTCTGGCTTCACATTCCTGCCCCTTGGGCTTTGTGCCCATCCTATGGGACTGGGCAGTTAGCTGTACCCATTTTTTGGGTAGTTATTTTTCTAGGTGACTGACTTCAAATGTAGATCAGCTTGAACTGCTCACAAACCTCTTACCTGTGGTTCCGCTTCATTAAGATATGACACTTAAAATCTGTCATATATTTAGCAAACCCCCAAGCTAGTTCCAACTCTGTCTGAGCCAAGCTGCTAAACTTGTGGGAATGCTGGATCGATGCTGCCTTCGCCTGCGACTTCTGCAGCAAGGCTGGCAGCGGGAAACATTTTGGACGGTATGAACATGTCAATTTTGGTCAGCTCTGATCATAAATTAGTATTTTTTTTTTGTACTGGCTGAAGAATCAACATTTAATAATTTATTCAAGTACATTGAATTTAGTGATTTATCTACGTAAATAGTCAAGTTCTTACTTACGTTGCATAACACCATTTAGTCAGGAATCTTTCATGTTTCCACCAGACGTTTACTAGCTAATTAAATAATTTACTAAGCAACATTTTTCACTTATTTTCCAGTTTCTTATGTTTCTTTTTTTAATTTCTAGTTAGGGGAAAGAAAAGTGCTGAATAGTTGTTTGTATGTAGTGAGCAGCAGCAGAATCTCCAGAGAAATCTTGTTCCTTTAGGCTGTTCAACTCACTTGTGCAGACCAAAGGAAAAATGAAAGCATGGAAACTTTTTTACCTTTATCTGAAGGCAGTCAAAGTTTGCTCATCCTACATTGCCCTTGGTTACTTGTATGACTTAGATTTATATATTCAAGGGCTTTCGTCCTTGTTTCATTTTACACAGTGTAAGTGATACAGTTGACTTCAATGACTTACATACAGTGCTTAGCAAAGCCTCTGCATAAGAATCTGCAGCTCAGTATTTGCAATCAAATACCCCGGACCCACCGGGCAGGATAGTAATGTAAAATATCTTGAAATTTGAAAAAGAAAATTATGCTGTCATTCACAGAAGCAGAACAGCCTCTGTAAAGAAACAGACTATAAAACAAACATCTCCCCCGCAAAAATGAAAAAAGAAAAAAGAAATTTAAATCGGGAAAGACGAATAAAACAACCAAATCAAGAGGCTTGTTGAGAAATGGTGCTGAAGAAGTTCCTAAGCTGTTTATCAAACCTCAGCAGCCTCTTTGCAAACAATGGTTGTGGCAGAAGCTCATCAAATTTGCATTATTCTTTTAATTTTTAGCATTCATTTGTGTACATTAGAAAAAGTCTCTCCAAGCTTTATTTTCCTCTCACTTTGCTGCTTGATCTTCATTCCCTCCATGCTAAAGGGAGAAACTATGCGCACTTTCATCTTGCAGCCATTTCCATTCTACCATCATTTATTCCTGAGAGTTTAGAAGACTGGAACTGTGCTGGGATATGCTTTCCGATATTTTTAGTGAGTTTAATACCTATGAAAGTTACTGGATTATAACAGAAAAAAAAGTATTCTGCTTCTCCAAGAAATAAGAGGAACAGACCTTTTCAAGTAACGGTGTAAAATACTCTGATAATCGATCCACTTAAACTAGCAGACAGCTCCTCTCCGTGCCCTGTGGTGGCGAGAATCTGGTAACTAAGACAAACCACAACCTTCCTTCAGTGGCATTTGTCCTTTTTTTCCTGTGCTTCTAAGTATCTTCTGGCTTTTTTGACTATTTTCTCCTTTTACCTAGCATTTCTTTTACCTAGACTTCTCAGTGTTAGATCTGGAAAGGTATTTCAAACAGGCTCTATTCTGTAAGATGGAATGAGAAGCACTGATTTTCCATGAACTGAAGGCAGTTTGCAGGAAGGAAAAATAAAAGACTTCTGGTAATGGTTAACTAGACGACATTAGAGATGTTCATCGTATGTGGAAGTCAGAACTTCTGTTCTGCTTTTACTTCCACAGGAGAGGACTTTGGAATTATAGTACAAAACACAGTTGGGGTTTTTCTGGTTTTGTTTGTTGGGTTTTTTAAATATGAGTAAAGTAAAGCAGTTTCTCTTAACATTTTTCTCACCCTTTGTATATATAAATAATCAGAATGAATCAAAAAAGCTCAGTACTTCATTTCTTTGTTTTCTAACTACATTGGTATGGATGCCCCATTAACGGAAATAGCGAGTAGACCTCTGCTGGTATGCCACTTGTGGTGAGAAGGTTTGCATCCTCACTGTGAAAAGTATGATTAAGCTCCTAGAAAACAGATTCTGGTGTGAGGGACTGCTGTAGAGCACAGGGACCACAACATAAAGCTTTTACATTTTACACAGGACCTCTTATTAAAGCAACAGAATTTGCAAAGCCACATAATTTAGTAATTATTACTAGTCCTCACTGATCAACTAATAAAGCAAAACTACAGCACAAGACATACGTTTTGGGAGTCAGGTCTGGCTAGCTAGTACTTGTTCTTATAAAAAGCTTGTAATTCACAGAAGTTTGGAGACTGAAACAAATATACTCCCTGTAATACTCAGAATAGTTCCTTTTTTTTTTTTTTTTTTAAGGCTATATAGAATTAAAATGACAGTATTTCTGTCACGTTCAAGTACTAGACAATACATCATGTCACTGCTTAATACATGAGTTTGTGTCCTTTGTTTTGACCGTGTGGATCAGCTTGTTACAGCCTGTGGAAGTTTGTATGAAATGTTTGAGAGGACCGCGGGGCTGCACTGCTCTCCGGCAGCTGAGCATCTGGCTCCATAGGGTGCAGCACAAAACGTACAGCTGCGGCGGGAGCGATGCGCTCGGTGCGTGCCGTCTAGTCTCTCTACTCGTCTGCTGTCATTTCTGTGCACACACAGATTACATGCTTTATAAATCTGGCGTTTCTTGGGAAAGCCTGGTTTACTGTACACATAAAGAAGGGAGTTGACTTGGCTCTTCTGGGTTTGATTTGCCTCTGACTGCAGTGTCAGTGTGCACTGAGGAAGGACTTCAGATGCAGGTGGTTGCCCCTGCTGGACCCATTTCTTTTCTGGGAAGTCTTCTGGAAGGGCTGTGGGCAGATGCTGTGGGCTGGATGAATTATCTGGGGAAAAGCAACCCACACCTAAGCAGCACCACTCCTGTCCCGCTCCTCTAACCTGGTGTGTGTGGGTCTACAGGCTGGCAGGAAGGGTGCCGCAGCAGTCTCGGGGACGGTGGCAAGGGAGGCAGGAGGTGCAGCCAAAGCAGCGCACCTACCCTCAGACACCGTTCTCGGGAGCACCTGTGTTACCAGAGGAGCCTGGGGACTGGCTTAGATTGCCAGTTGTGGTTTAACGTTTTTAAATGGTAGTCCTCATGGGCTGTGGCTCCTGGGCAATCAAGTAGGTGGCATTCTGTGTCTCTTCCCTCTTTCATTTTAGGGTTCTGTTCTCAGGCTTGTGTGGGTACAGTGCCTACTTTTCTCTCGGAAAAGCACACAGTATAAAAAATTTTCAGTAATTTACAAATCTAATTGTGCTGACAGTGGTTGAACGAAGTATTGTCGATGGATTGCAAGCAAACACTTTCCTATCTATGAACAGAGTATTAACATAGAAACATTCAAATGTTAATTACTTCAAATTTAGATGATACAGATGTGAATTCTTCAGTTTCTCCTGAACTCCTCACCATGTTTGCCTGAATAGACTACTAAACAATCCTACTGCTTCCAATCTAAATATATCTCAGAGTTACAAAAAAGGCAAAGAAAAAAAAAGATTTCACAATGGGTTGGCAGCAGAGAGCATATACGTACATGTGCTTATATAGAAGAAGAAATCTTTTAAAATTCACTTAGAATTTTGATTACTTAAATATTTTTAATGTTAGCTAATTTATTTTGACTTTTTAATTTATTCAAAATTGAAATAATTATTTTCCAAGAATAACCAGAAGAAACCTGAAGTAAAATGTATATTTGGGCTTGACCTTGAATTATGCTTGCATTTTCATACATGTTGTCTGAAACTAGAATTTGGTTTGTAAAAAGGAAAGGCTGCTAACACTGGCTTCAACAACAGCTAACTGGGAAGTGCAAAGAGCATGGCAGGAAGCAACGTGAGAATATGATATTTATCGAGTTCCTCTCTCCAAAATGCTCTAGTAGTGATGTGGAGCCATATTTGCATAGCTGATCATCGTGTCTCCGTATTGCTTATATGATCCTTATAATGGAGTAGCCTGAAGGGAAGATGATGGATAACTGTATGCAGAGTTGGACCCCACACATGTTTAACTGCACAGCACTACTGCTTTGGACTTCTATTGGCTTGTTTTTCTCTGTTCAGCCATGAGTATTAACGTATTTCTGTAGTTGGCATCCCCGTAATTACTCTCAATAACTGCACAGTTATGTCGCTTAGATATTTGAGAGGAAAGAAACAGGCCTCTCACCCACTGCTACTAAATGCAAGAACAAAGACAGAAAAAATAACGAGCACTGGCAAGTCTGACTGAACCACGCACTGAGCTCAACTAAGCATTTTTTATGGCTTTTGGCGCGCTCGCTCCATCTCTGACCCCACCAGACAGAAATGTTCTTTTCATAGGAGAGAGTTTGCTCTTTTGTGTTGCAGAAAACAGCAGCCTGAAGGACTGTGTAGGTGTTCTGACATTTCAGTCATGACGCTTGTTGCATTTGTGAAGAGACAGACACACAGTTGATTTTCATCAATATGTTCCTCTCAGCCAAGCTCACGGTTTCTCAGTACTTTTGTCAGTGACTCTTTACAGGCACTGAAGAGAAGTAGGGACCATATGGATTTTTAGGGAAAGTTGAAAATTAAGACCCTGTAAAAGACAACTCTCAAACCTGTCCCTTAGAGGATGTAGGGTAAGGAATAACTTGATTTTCTGTGATGCTGATTTATCCTCTCTTCCTGAGTTATCAAGGTGTCTTTGTAATACTTCTTGTGTCAATAGCTGCAGAGATGTTCAGCAGGATAAGCAATGTATTTTGTACTACACCCTTCTCCAGGGAACTTTTTAATTGCCATGGTGATGGCTGTGCTGTATCCTAGATTGAACAGAGACCCCAAGACATCAAGGATAATGGATCATGTAACATTAACATCAGGAATTTTGGAGCTACTCCTTCTTGTTTAATTTGCCTACACTTGGAAAGATGGAGATAAGATAGTACAGTTAGAGAGACTCTCTGGGATGAGTAACAACACTTTGCTAACTGGTCCTCTGAAGCTGGCCTTACCTATGTCCATGTGTAGTGGACAGGGCTGTTCCTCATGGTTCTGTCCTAGTCAAATGCCTCTATCTCTGTGACTCTGGTGGTCCTCAAAGATTCTACAGTTTCAGCATCTGAACTGATGCTAAAATGTGGACAACATGCTCTGGTCAGGTGTGGAAATTTCTGATGCCGTTATTCACAAAAATAGGATAGAAGAATGCCAGCAGCAGGCTTGTGCTGGAGCTGTGTGCTCTGATCGCACAAAGGGAGAGGACGAGACAGCTTTGTGTTCAGCCCCCTGTCCCCCCGTACCTTTCTCTTCTCTCCTTGAGAAACCACCCGCTTTCCTTCCACCTTTGTTTGCTAAATATACATGCTATAACAGCATTTCCATATGACTTAGGAATATTTTGAGGAGAAGGACTTACTAAACATCAAGCATGACTTAAAGTTGATTAGCAAGAATAAAGAGTCAAATCTTTTGATATAATGCTGTCCTGGCATTACCAGAACAGGTACAGCCAGACCTATCACAAAAGCACAGGTCGATCAGGGCTGGAAGGGACCTCAGAGACCACCCAGCCCAACCTCTGCCACAGCAGGGTCCCCTCCAGCAGGCTGCACAGTCACGTCCGGGGGGGTTTGGGATGTCTCCAGGGAAGGAGACTCCACAGCCCCTCTGGCAGCCTGTGCCGGGGCTCTGCCACCCTCCAGGGAAGGAAGTTCTTCCTCACACCCAGCTGGAGCTGCCTGTGTCCCAGTTTGTGCCCGCTGCCCCCTGCCCTGTCGCTGGGCACCACAGCCAAGAGCCTGGCCCCGTCCCCCTGACACCCCAGTCAGGTGTTTGTGTGCGTGGAGAAGATCCCTCTCAGCCTTCTCCTCGCCAGGCCGGGCAGCCCCGGCTCTCCCAGCCTTTTGTCATCAGGGAGACGCTTCAGTCCCCTCATCATCTCTGTAGCCCCTCACTGGACCCTCTCCCATAGTTCCTTGTCTGGAACCGGGGAGCCCAGCACTGGGCACGGCTCCAGCTGGGGCCTCACCAGGGCAGAGCAGAGGGGAGGGTCACCCCCCCACACCTGCCGGCCACGCTCCTCCTCGTGCACCCCAGGGCACCGCTGGCCCCTTGGCCACCGGGGCACACTGCTGGCTCGTGGGCACCCTGCTGTCCCCCAGCAGCCCAGTCCCTTCCCCGCAGAGCTGCCCCCCAGCAGGGCAGCCCCAGCCTGTGCTGCTGCGTGGGGCTGTCCCTCCCTGGGCAGGGCCCTACGCTGGCCTTGGTGGCACTTCCCCGTGTCCCTCTTCGCCAGCTCTCCAGCCTGTCCAGGTCTCGCTGAAGGGCAGCGCAGCCTCTGGGGGGGCAGCCGCTCCTCCCCGTTTGGCACCATCAGCTGAGTTTTGCAGCTAGCCTCTAGGCAAATAAATAAGGCCGCAAGGATTTGACTCCCTCTTGTCTCGATGCTGTCCAAGGAGTGGGGCTACAGGCCTCTGTTGCTCCCTCTCAGCCTGTGGAGCGGTTGGTAGCTCACAGGTCCCAGTATACATTCCGAGCTGGGATGCCTGCCTGTGTCAGGCTGGCAATGATAATCAGGACCTGGAGTCAGTATTTAACACTGATTCAGGGTTCAGTCCTCTCCATGGGAGTCTGCCGTGGAGTACAACGGAGTCAAGGAGTATAAATAAGGCAGCAGAACACGGTTATTACTTTGCACGCTTGCAATAAATGTAACTGCACTTTAAGCTCTGTGCTGTATTTAATAATTGAACTGAGTGAAACCTATAGTGAATCATGGGAATTCCTAAGAAACCTCCTCCTCTTACTCTTCAAAAGAATATTTTTTTTCGCACAAAATGTGCTGCTATCCTGTGCTTTACTCATTTCACACGCCTGATCCCTGCTTGTCTTTGCCAAGATGAATGTGTTCAAATCTAAATACAATCTCTTGTTAACAATGATGTACTGAAAAAAAAAAGAAAATAAAAGGAAAAATGACTGCTATTACAATTATGTCCCCATGGTAACAGAAATGGTACATCATGAAGCTCTTACACATATTTATAATCTCCACTTCTTTTCTGTGAAACTCAGTGAAAATACATCTGAAGCCCATTGCCAGGACAAAGCCCTGTTACAGTCGATAGCAAGCACGACTGTCAGACCTTCTCAAGAGTACCTATGGAACAGAAATCCATTGTATTTCTTGTGCACATGCTCTGCCCAGAGTTAAGATGACTCTTCTATGCTCTTTCTCCAGCAGCAGTTCTGCTGTGTAAGGTTTGCATCCATCTGGGAAGACCTGTGTATGTTTTGAGCAGACTCCTCCTTTCCTTTAAAGTCAGACAAAGTAGTTGGGGAGAGGGCAAATGCTTCTTGCAAAAAGATTACTTGGTGTGGAGATACCAGTGGAGTTTTTCAGACTTGTAAAATAGAGCACACATGGCACAGTATAAAAACCAAACCAAACCATCCCCCCTCAGAATTTCACCTGAATTAAGCAAAGCAATCAGACTCCTCATTTCACACCCCAAATGCAGCCTTAAGCCAGGTAAAAATCAAATGACATTTTTCTAATTTTAAAGAAAAAATTAAGATAGCCAAAAGGCCAAAATTGAGCATCTAGTCCTATTCTAGCAGCACAGAATGCTTTAGTAACATTTTAGCATTTTAATTCTAGAAACCTTTAAAACTTCCACAGAACTTTAGCTATGAGCAGGAGGATACTTGGCTGTTGGATTCAGATTTACTTCCTCACTCTTGTTTTAATCCTGGTGCACCTGAACAGTGCATGGGACAGGTGAACTTCAGGCTTCAATACCCATGCAGAACACATACCTGAAAATCCCCGTTTTTTTCATTCTTACACATAGGTCAAACTCGACAGTCACCAAGTCTGAACTGTAAATGTGGGTAAGCTCATAGCAAACCTTGTGTTAAATATGTGCTGGCTCAAGTGTTAAACACAGACCAGAACTGTAGCTAGTCTAGTGCTCAGGGTATCTTTCCAGCACTCACACCAGGAGATTTCCTTTCGTCCTCTCCTATTCCCTTCTTCCCAGCTGCTACATGCCGTCTCTCACCAGTGTTGCCCAGTGACTTGCAGACCATCCTGTTGCGGTTTCCACTACGTGAAACCAGAAACTCACCATAATGAGCTTCACCATGGCTAAAGCTTGTACCTCCCCTATCCCAGGACCCCTCTGCACCCAACAACCAATGCTTGTTTCCTTTTGGGGTAACACTCCATGTTATTTCTGCTCCGTTCCTCAGCCTGTCTTTTCTGCTTGTCCTTGCTACTGCGTGCAAACATCTGGGACTAATGTCAGCACATGTGGCAGTCCAAGCTGCTGTACATTGAGGTTACAAGTGCGTGCAAAGACTGCACTGGTGAGGATATTTATAGCAGTGCTGAAATCGGTAACGCTATAGAAGTTTTGTCACAGTACTGTGAAGTATTCATTTGGCGCTGTTGCATTGCTATTTGTAGCTGGGCACCATTTCCCTTGTGTTTAATTGGCTGGAAATAATGTGCTTGTAGGTTAGAAGGAAGGTTTACAAAGTAATTTTTTAAAACACATTGGTTGATTTTCTACTGATTTAATCACGCTTATAATAATTAAAAAAACCCCAACAAACACTCCCCCCTAAAAAAACCCCAAAACAAAACAACCCCAAAAAGACAGTAAGTAGTCTGAACAATTTCATGCGTTCCTGATGGATGGGACACGCTTACAGACTGTCAAGACAGGAAAATGCCCTACAAATACGAAGTATCACATGCCCTAAGAGTAGTACCCAAAAGCTAAGACCCAGTACGGCATAGACGGCTGGCTTTAAGGACTGCGGGCACTGTTTCACTCCCAGGTACCAAAGGAAATGGCATTACACATCTATACCTACCTAGATGTGTGCATTTCAAAGGAAGATGACATAGGTAGATACTGCTTTGAACTAAATCTCCCATATCTTGAACTTTAAGCATTACACTCTGATTAAGCAGACATTTATGAAGCTAGGTTGTATTTTGAAGGTGAGAAGCTGCACAGAACTGAATAGCAAGATGAGGTCTTGGCTGTCACAGAGCTACCGGCTAAAGAGAGGTAGCTTGAGCTGCAATGTTTGGTTTGTTCAGCATTATTTCTAGTAAATGTGGCCCACTCCTTAATTTGTACAAGAAATGGTTCTAGTAAATATGGCCAGACAGAGGAGTCACTGAATGTAGGTCATGGTTCTAAAAGAAAATGAGAATAATAAATAAATAAATAGAATTACAGTGCTGTCAGACCTTAATCCCACCTGTCTCATGCAGGAAGCTTCACTGGATTAACAGTGACCCTCTCCTACAAATATTTCTAAATTTGTTTATACCATTGAGCCGCTATATACAACAGTCACTAGCCTGAACACTGCCTGAATGTTACACCCTTTCAGAAAGACTCTTCAGCTGCATTCTCGTTTTCAGCTGCACATTTTAGTGTAGGTTCTTGCTCAGCTCTATTGTACTGTTCACACGATGCGAAGAGGATGATTTTTTAATTCAAATAGGAAATAGAGGAACTGTCACTGCATCTGGGATTGGTACTGCCACTCCTTCAAGATTATAGAAGTGCTCAGGAAAGCAGGTTGTGTTGGGAATATGCCAAAGATTTGCCCTGCTTTGTTCCTGACTAGAGATTTAGGGGACTTCCATGAACTTTTCACTGTATCACAAATGAAAGCATGGGCTGGGGAGAGAGTGAGGGGCAGCCTCCCTGCAGGGAAACTCTGTCTGTTTCCCACATAACTCTTCAGTATTCCAGTTAGCCCCAGAATAGCCATTTATTGCCTTGCTCTACATTGCATTTACAGCCCAAAGTCGGCCTTCTTAAAAAACAAAAACAGGCAGTGGCAGCAATCTGTGCCAGTCTGTCATCTCCAGCAACACACTCCACTCTCCCCCGTGAGGAGCAGTTCTCCAGAGCAGTTCTCTGATTTCAAAGACCTTTAGCACATAGAGAGTATGAAGACCAATTCATATGCCACCCATCACAAATCTAATAAACCTAAGAGCTCAACAGAAAAGAAGTTTTCTTCACAATTTTCACTTCAGTTAACTACTCACATTTTGGTTTGCCTTAAGATTTTAATTCTTTGATTAAAAAAGAAAAAAAAAAGCTAGAAGAAATTAAATCAGAGATCAAGAAGCACAGAAAGTAAGGCAGACGTTTCCAGGCTAGATTTCAGAGATTTGACTGCATCTCAGTGCTACAGAAGATATTTAGCTAAATCCAAGCACAGCTGCAAGACCTTATCCCTGAAGGTCTGAAAGAGCCAGAGTCTGAGTTGGAAGGTGAGGAAGTCACAGACAGCAGTGCTGATATCATCGGCAGTGAAGGTGCCTCAGGACTGAGTTTGGCTTTGAAGTGGAATGTGGAAGAGAAGGGTGATATCCTAAATGCCTTCAACTTAGTCACTAAGGTCACTAGCAGCCTGGAGTGGCTGAGTATAAAAGAATGAAGACCAACATTCAGGAGGTTTTTAGCAGCAAGAGAATCAGGGCAAATTTGGAGCTGTCATAGGAAGAGCTGGCCTAAGGCAAGCCTGAGGCCAGGGCCAAGTCATGCAGAAGCGGCACACGTGCTGACTGGGCTGCCTTGTAGGACACGTCATCCGCAACCCTGTTCGAAGGTTGCAACAGTTGCTGGAATTCTGAAGGAGTGTTGCTTCCCAGCAGTAGGCTGTACCACTACCACATCGTCATAGATGTCAGAGCTCTGGTTTTGTGTAAAAATCTCACTGATATGGCAGAAGTCAGAACATCAGATGTCTAAGTTTGAAGTTATCTCGGGAAAAATGGAGTGAAACAGTGAAAATTTATATTTTCCACTTCTGACTTCTTATGGAATCATTTTGCACTTTTTGTGTCTATTTTCAAAAAACTGGAAACATTCTGTGGCCTGTTCCTGGTGTTGAGCCTCACATGCTGGATCATGGAATATTATTAATATTATTTATGCATTGGTAATGCCTGTTTATACAGCGTTTTCTGCATAATTGGAAATATGTGCTGTAAGCCGAGTCAAAAAACATTTACTATGATAAAAAGGTATATTGCTGACTACTGGAGAAAAGAAGGGTAGTTGCACTAACCTATTCCTTTTGTGGTGGAAGGAAAGTCAGGTGGGGAAAAGGCATCAGGAGTTCCAGTCTCTTTCATCTCACAAATCCTGTACACTGCCTTTTTCTTCCTACTTACATTGCCTTAAAAATCCTGTTTCACAGAGCCAACTCTCGGTGTATTTTATTCCTATAGAAAAAAACCCCAAACATTCCTTAATTCTACCCAATTTTGCATTTTGATTAATCTTGCCTTTTGGAGGTGCAACGTAGGTGATGCCTTATGGCTTCAGGGGTAATGAATGTGCAGCCGCTACAGGGCAGCCTGACTCTGTGCCCTCTGCTACATTCTTCAAGATCAGGACTTGTTGCAGCTCCAGCCCCCACCTATGGACGGCTAGAGGTAGTCCTGGGCAAGCAGCTGCAGTTTTCACTTCAGGGTCCTTGCTGAAGCGGCAGGCTGGCTTTTGTAACTCACTCATTTTTATCCTCACCACTGAGATAGCAAAAAGTAAATTTTGCCTGCCACTAAGAAGACCCGAGCCACCTTTAATACAGAAGTTTAGCATTAACCTTGGCACGTGAGGAGAGGATAATGGCAGTAGTCCCCCCGTGCTGACTTAGTGTTATAAAGAGTGCGAGGTCGCTGCGTTGTTTTCGTAGGGGCTCTAGTTGGGTGAAGCTGGACCACGTGCTGCTCTGGCCTCTCCCGGAGGCTGCCCACACATGGGAACGGAGCAGTCCAGCCCCTTCCCGCCTCTCCATAACTTCTGAGGAGCTCAGATTCATCTTGCCACTATGGCTGCCTAATGTATGGCCACAGCATCAATCTTCTGTCAACTGTCTGTTTTATGAATGCTTGACTCACCCTCCTGCCCGCTCTCTCAGTACTAATCCTGCAAGAAGTCACGCTTTTTGTACAGTTCAGTGAGCTCAGGGCATGACCCTAAAAAGGAACAGGAAGAAAACCTTAAGTTGTCTAAAGCAAAAATTAAACATAACAGGGTTCTAAATGATGTGGGGAAAAAATGTCATTGTCATTAGGTGCTAGTAATTTGGCACAGTGGATCAGAAGATGTTGAGAATGTTTAATGAACAGATGCTGAGACAATGAGATAAGAGCTAATGAACTGATTAACCCGCTCATTTCAGTAGTATGACATTCAAGCAAACAAAAGTGAAAATCTATATAGGGAGTGCCTATATGTCTCTTAATGGCTGCCAGCCCATTTTTAACTTCAGACTGCAATTATTAATTTCAGTCTTGCCACAAGGTACCAGTCAGGAGCTTAGCATTATTGCTATAATGAGGGACTTCTTAAAATGTTTTTACAAAGTCTTTTCTTAAGGTTCATAGTAATTGAAGCCCAGCTCAAAGAGGCACTTTTCCTGTAATTTAGGTGAGATTCAACCATGTAAGAATAAAGAGTCTGGATTGAAGTGCAAGAATTACAGCTAATAGATTGTAGTCAGGACATCGCTTTGTGCAGGTCTTCTGGGAAGTATGTGTTTCTTGCTAGGTGCTGCATGTCACTGTCTGCATATGACATATAGATGTCATATCTATAGGCATGCAGGATTATTTTACTTCTTTTTCCCCTTGTTTTTGCTGCATAGCTCTTCTACTGTGGATACTAGATGTGCTGACATCGTCTTGAAAGTTAGCAGATAGTGTTCCTTACAAAGTTTGTAGTGTCCAGGCTAACGCCCTTCACAAAGCATTGCCAAATTTTCATCTCTTCTTTTATACATTCTGTTGAACACAGGGTAAGGGAAGGATAATGTGAGAATCTGATGCTGTTTCCAAAGGTGGTCAGTCCGATATGACAGTTTAAATAGGAAAGACTTACAAAACCAGAAATGGGACCTGGAAAAATGGAGACAGTGCAACTCCCTTCCAAAAATTCCAGAAATTATTACCTCTAACTTCAAAAATTAATGAAGGACTCATTCAAGTCTTCCTGATGTCAGCTACTTTCCCTTCCTTAACTACATTGCCCTGAAATAATGTGATAAGCAGTCCAGTAGCAATTTGCCATCAGCCTCACAGATCATGCTTACAGTTATCAATCCATAGACCGAAGAAGCCTCCCACTCGCCTCCCATCACGCAAATGAAACCTCACTCTTCATTAGCTGCACTACTTGGCCAGTACTACCTGGTTACACAAGTAACCTAAAGTAGCTCGTATGGGGAAAACCCACACCAATCCAGACAACACGATACAGTTTCTGGTCTCATTCTCCAACTTTTTTTCTCAGCATCTCAGAATATATTGTGAAGTCCCCATTCTTTGCTCCATTATAGCAGAAGGGGTTTGTAATAGTAGCTGCCTTGCTTTTGTGTTCAATGCTTTTTCTGTAAGTGTTTACAAAACATTGCAAAGTGACCAAAACTGGTGAAGTTCTGTGAAGCATTTCAAGCCCACCCATCATTTCATGGGGAAGTACTGCACAACTCTGATGAAAAACAGTGTTAATGCAGTTTGCTGTAAAACTTTTAAAACGGTGTCCAAAAAGCTTTCCTAGCCAGGAGAAACCTTGCAGGATGTCTCCTGCCACATCTTTCACCAGCTTCGCATAGGACCATGGAGAGGCACAAACTCTCTAAAATCAGAATCTTTCCTGCAGTGATGGGTGAGTCAATCTGGTAACGACGAAAATGTTGGAAGCCATTTGCTCCAGCAAACACTATAAAAAAACCCACCGCTATAAACCAAGTCTCAGCATGCAGCAAAGTTTTTATTGCTGAGGAGCAACGGTGGGATTTATGATTCAAACACTGATGGAACCTTAAATATAGTGCTCCAAGTGGGAGTTACTTTGTTCAAATATGTTCTTTCAGGCTCTGAATGCTTAAAATAACAGAAGCAAACCCCAGGAAAACAGCATGGGCCATCTTCATTTAGGGCTTGTCTTCACTGGACAAGTTTGAGTTACGTATCTGAGGATACCCTCTCTGAGTTTGAGTGAAAGATGACACTTCAGAATAAGTCTTGGCTTTCAGAATACCTCTGCAGTCTCCTGCAGGCAAACCTGCCGCGGCTCTGCCAGGCTCGTGCTGCCAGGAGCACAGCTGGGCTGGCTGGCTGCTGTCCCCCTCAGCTCTGCTGGTGTGACCGCTCAGTGGTGGCTCTCTAGCCTGGCTCTGTGTTGTGTGCTGGTTGATAGTACAGCTCCTTTCTGGTACTCCTAAAATAGTTCATCCGACTGTGCTGTGGTCTCAGGGCTTCAAAATAAATCTCCAGGGCGTATCATTAGCTTAAGCATCAGCAGCACTCCAGTACAATCTTTTCCTGTTACTGAAAAGGGAATTTTTGAAACATCACTAATCTAAGGCTGAGGCCATTCATGTGCAGAAAGAGATCACACTGGGAATAAAATGTGAGTTTAACTCAGAATTTAACCGTGCAAGAGTACATGCCATTCAGCTAATAGTTCCCACGACATAATGGGTTCTGAATTGCTCTGCACCTTTGAGTAGCCAGTTTCTCCCATGCAAAGCAACACAACTGCTGTCTGCCCTGCTGAGAAAGCACACAGCAGCGGAGCTCTCAGCTTTGCCCAGGTGCAGTGGATGGGACACTGCATTACAGGAACTTGTCATGTTCATCTGGGACAGTGCACAGAGCTTTGAGGAAATGCTGTCAAACTTTCAGTAAGTTTTCATTGGTGGTATTTACATATGACCTAAAAATGTCTATGATGAATAGAAGCACACGTATGTTTTACATGTCCTGAATTTGCAACACTTGTTTATAGACTTTAGTTCATGGTGATATGAATGGTATCTTAAGGATTGTTTCTTAATTCATCATTAAAGATCCCATGCCAACTAGTCTTGTGCTTTAGCACTATAAGCAAGTTGTTGAGACAGACACCAAATTAAGGTTTGTATGGCTAGAGAGTAAGAGCTACTATTGCAAATTAATTACTGCTTCGCCTGGCTGACTTCTTCAGCAATGCCTTCAGCATGCTAATTCAATGCAGCTTAATAACGTATTCCTGAAACCAAAGGGTTAAAGAGACTTGTTTACCCAGGATGCCATTTGAATGAGCTGTTCACTTGAGATACTTTTGAAAAGTAAGGTTCATGGAGGTGATGAAGCAGAAAATAGAGGAGAAAAGTGCCAGATCCCTAGCTGTGGTCTGTGCTTCCTTATATTTTTTATTTTACTTTTCCTTTTAAAGGAAGGTAGGAATGTGCATTTGAGGGCAGACTTTATTCATGCACAATAACTATCTTTACCTAAAATCTTTTTTTTTGTCTGTATGTTGTACATTTAGTTGTGATTATACGTCATGTAGTAACACTGGCATACATTTACTGATGCTGCTCCTCAAAAGGCTTCACTTGCTTTAAAAATGCCATTGCCCCCTGCACTGTATTAGCATTTACACGCTGTGTAACTTTTTACTATTGTGCTGCTCTAAAATGGCTTCAGTTAAAGGTCCCTCAGGCCTTTTGTTCCCTTAATCCACGAAACAACAGCAAAAGGGTAAAGATTATTGACCTTTAGTAAAGAGTATTAACAAAAGAACAAAGCTCTTTTTTTTTTTTTTTTTTTGTATTAAATGTGATGAAATATTTTTTTTTGTCCAGTTTTTGGGCATTTAGGAACAACATTAAGTTCAAGAATGACAGATTTAAGTCAAAGGTCTAGATTCAAAACTCTGGCAGATGCTGCTGTACGGGTGACAGACTTGCTCTGGCACTTCTTTGTACTGTGAATGAAGCTCTGACTGGTGCTGGGGCAGGGATGTGCATTCAGTTTGGAGAATCTATAATACTGACAGAATATATAGTATATTCCATTAGCTTCACACAGCCCAAGTGCATAGTGATACAGTACCTCCATAGAATAATGTCACCAACATGTCTGGCAAGTGAAGAATTAAACTCTCTAACGAGCTGGAGCAGTGAGATGCCTATTGTGGCACCTGAGCCGGCACCGGGTAGCCCCAGGAGGCAAGGGGGAAGGCCTTCAGCTGCTCCAGGCAAAACGGTAACCTTCGGCCCTGACAACAGTTTTCTGGTAAAGCCGATGCAACGCTTTTTGTGTAGTTCCACTGGTATCAGTGTTGCTGCTTGCCCGTTAAGAAGCTACTCAGTATGGCCTTGACACACGTCAGCTGAGCTTAGTCGCACTTTCTTTGTTTGGTATCTTTGCTACTACCTGCCTGCGTCTGGTGCGTCAGGTTGATCAGCGAGAGGGCTGCCCCTGCCAGAGGTGGAGCAGGAAGCTCCCGCTGTCAGCTGCTTTGCCTTCTGAGAGTCTGTATTATAGACGGAGCCCCAGGGAAGAGTCTGGCAGAAGGACACCCTCAGGAAACCATTGGATTGACTGTGGCAATATGAAATACAGTAAAAAGAACCTGTGAAATCTTCTGTTGCAGTGAGTTAGAGGCAATGATTCCCTTTGCTCTGGAAGGTACCTTAGCACAGCTGGCTATTTCATAATAGTCAAATATATTTACTGGTGTCATTTTGGTTTTCATCTTCTTCCTTTCCTTCTGCTTCCTCCCAGGATGAAAAGAATCAAGTATTAACAACAAACATCTGGCTACAAATGGTAAGTTTTGAAACAAAGTATGTTTTTTTCCCCCTTTGGTCTTTTGAGTTTAATCTGTTGAAGGGTTTGAATTTTAGAAAACTTTCAAGTTCTTGTTCTCTATCTTGCTATGTAATGGACAAAGCTAAGTTGAATGGAAAGTTGTACGGCTGAGATTTAGGTCTTGATGTTTCAGGTATTTCTGCAAACTTTTAAGACATTGAGTCACTACATCTAAGTAAATTACTAACTCATTGTAGTTGATTTAGTCATGCTAGATTCTTGACTGTGATAACAGCGTCTTAATAGTCCCTGGTACCTGTCAAGTAGAGTAAGGCACCGAGCAAGTGCCTTATCACTCATTTCAACAAATCCATTACGGCTTGGCAAATCATTTGATTGTGAAAGAGAACTATAGGTGCAAGAAATCCATTTCATGTGCAATACCTGTTCAGATCAGCATTCTGAGAATTGTCAGATGGTTCTTCTGATACAGGGCAAAAATTGTTCCGAAGAGGTTCATTATTCCCTGAGAGCTGCTGCCACAGTCCTACCTGAATGTCTCTGCCATCCTACTTGGTTTGCTATCTATCTCCTTCAGAAACTGCAAGAGGATTTTAATTAAAATGGCCATGCTGTTCCTGTGTTGTTCAAAATGTCATTCTTTAAACACAGGTCATCATCAGAAGGTACCTGTGAACATGAGAGGTTTTTTATGTTACTTCTCCAAATTCTGTACTTTTCTGTATTGGAATATCAGTCCAATTTCCTAATGTTCAGCTGGGAACAGTATACTTTTTCCTGGTTTCCCAGTTTATTTGGCCCACATAGGCTGTTCATTTTTCAAACAGTAGCTTTGTTTTACCTTTTGGTGCAATGTTTAGTTGTTATAGTTGTCACAGTATTGCGCATCCTCTTTTATTACTTAACCATAGCTATTGCCACCACTAGACACCACACCTGAGAACTTTGCCCCCATTAACTCATGACTGGCATTGCTGGGCAGGAGTAAGTTTCACTCACTTTGTAATAAATGCACCAGATAACAGAATATTCCAGAACATTGTGAGAGTCTTTTGAATTTCTTTTTTTCTGAAAGGTTAACAAACGAGAGAGCTGCTCCTAGGGAAAGAATCCTACACAGATTTATTCTGACTTGACTGGCTATTTTTTTGTGTTAGTTTAGATTAAGACTTAATTAAGAAGATGCTTCTTACCATGCTGACTACTGTGGGCTCCTAATACTTCCACAAAACATTTCTACTATAAGTTTGTGCTTTAAAAAGATGGAGTGATATGGGGAGCTTTCTCCATACTGTAGCAGCTTGGATGAGATTTGCCATTAGTTGAATTCCTTTCTGTATTACAGAAACTGAACTGTTCAGGTTAAGTAAAGGTTTACAGAAGAGTTTGATTATTCAAGATAATCATGCTGCTTCTGAAGATACTTTACACCTTGCAGTTTCTTTAACCAGCTCATTCAGTTTAAATGCATTCTTTTTTCTTTTGTTGTAAATTTTGTATAGAGCACCTCTTTTGCCCTGTGGTAGGCTTTAGGAAACAAATGACAGACTATTTTGATGGCCTACAAAGGACAGCATGGGCATTCCATTTACTCGCAAAGAAAAGTTGACATGGAAGAAGGATTCAGCTCACGTTATTTTACAGGCTTGTTGTACAGTAAGATTAAAACTGTCAAATATAATATGTTTTTGGCTTTAAGCTACAATGACAACAGTTGCTATGATTTCTTACCAGGAAAACAGATGACAATTCATACTCCAGAAGCTATCACTTATTTTCCAGAAGCTATCACTTATTTTCCTTCTCTTTATCCTGCAGCATCCTTATCCTTTTTGAGATATCCCACGCCCCCACCCCGGAAATTCCTGATTCTTTCATATATTCTGTATATTCTGTATTTCTTTTGATTTATTCAGCTTAGCATATACTGTATGTGGAACATGTTTAGACTGCAATGAGTGGATCACTTTACTACAAAAAATGTAGCCACTCTTCATGGCCCGTGTATAGATTAAAAGCACAGAGAGATGTGTTTGCATATTAACCATCTATTAATGGTATACTAGACAGATTGAAAGCATGCTTCAGACAAACATATGTCATTTTATTGTGCTAAATGGTCTGAAATAAATTTGTCTCTGAATTTCCCTCTCCACTCCCTTTCTTGATATATATGTGTGTATAACTAGTGATGTATCTTAAATACATTTTATGTCATCATCACTGAAATACTTAAATACAAAAGCTAACCTGGGAGAAAGGGGAGTAGGAGTCTAGCGTTTATACATGCAGACTGACCCTGACCACTGTCTCTATGGCAATACTGTTCAGCAGCAAAATCTTAAACTTGATCTAAGTTACAGCAGGAGCCTTACCTAGTCACAGGGATTAGTAAGTACCAAGTATCCCGAGCTGTTCGCTGTTTTAATCTGCATCAAATGTACTCCAGCTACAGCGGGGACTGTATTCCTAAAGTTAAAAACAAAACAAGGCAGCTTGTGTCCAGCTGGATGGGTGAGCACTTTGTACACGCAGCTAAACAGAGCAACCGTACACTGCCTAACATCATCTCTAATAAAGACTTTAATATTAAGTTTTCTTATTGCCCTTTACATCACTCAGTGTCACCCTATACTACATCTTATCGGCCGCGGTAACTCCTAAAAGAAGGTAGAATAAGAAATGACTGGATATATTGCTGTAAATAGCTGTAATGCAGGTCAGATGGTAGTGGCCAGGAGAGCCCGCTGCACACCGCCAGCCCAAGGGAAGCGTGTGCCCTTGGCAGCAGCTGTCACAGTCACCTTCTGTCACCTCCCCAAAGCCAGTCACCTAAAGCCAACAAAAGCCCACCGGTTTACGTGCCTCAGAACCACCTATTGTGTTTGTTTACACTGCTGGGCTTTGTGAAAAATAGAGATACCATGAGGATCTTGCTATTTCTACATTCCACAAAAGATGACGTAGAAAAAAATAAAGTGACGTTTGTCTATCAGGAAGTTCATGTAAAACAATTTACTGTTAAAATGGATGTAAAATATCTGAAAAAAAGATGAGAAGCTGTTGATCAGCTTACGGAAGCTGGGTGTAGATGAGCATGAGCAATATACAGTTTAATTAGAGAACTGTGAATGGACCAGGCAGTGAAAAGGGAGATCCGTAAACAGAGCCAGATATTCTGATTTAAGACTTCTGTAAAAAAAATACTATCTGTAAAGCAAAAGGGAAAAGCAATGTGCAACTCAGATCATTTATCCAGGTGTCAAGGCACTACAAATTCATACTAAAATATGAATGAGAAATATGGAAGCACAGGCCAAGAAATTGTAAAAGATTTACAAAAGTTGTGTGATGAATGCTATTAGATGTGTTGCATGCATCAAAATGGATGCTTACAAACACCATTCTACCAGGACAAGAATGAATTTGAATACCTGCAGCGTGAGGCTAGCCAGAAACTTGTCCAGTGCATCAAACTGAAATTTGCCTGTGACAGCAATGCGAGGATTTACACAGAACAGTTTGATGGGAGCACCCCAGGAGAACGATCAATAATACTACCTCCACAATACCCACTGGAATTTTTTTCTGACCTTAATGTTGGTCAAAGATTTTGATAAGGACCACTAGATTGTGGAAGGGCGAAGTATTGTACATTTACTCACCCATTTCAAAGTTTACATTTAAAAGACTAACATTTGGCATTGCAACAGCACTGTAAACCTGGAGAAGTTTTCATGGTGAGTTACATGATGCCTACAGCTACGTGAAGTTAATGCAAATAACAGTATGGAGATAGAGGCACAATACAATGAAGCATAGAGATCAGAAGAAAAAATTTGTGGAAAGATATTTCTTATTTATACTTTTTGCATACAATAGTAAACACCCTTGTATCCCAACAAGTCATCTCCTTGGTCAGGGGTGAAGTGCAACCTCAGTTTCAGGACAGTACAGTGGCTTGTGCTGGTGTTTCTCAGGTGACCAGGAGGTAACCAGCTCGCTCCTGCCCTTTGGAGCAATGCTTTTGTTTATGACTCTGCACAACCAGATGTTTCTGTGACAGCATCTGGGATTCAGCAGTGCTAAAGCGCAGATGAAAACCCAGGGTGGTTTGCCTGCAACAGGCTCCCAGCCTACACCGGCAGTCCAAGGAGCGTGGTGGCTCGCGGGGTGATACTGCAGGCAGCGAGTGAGCTGCTGCCTCCGAGGTTGCCTGACATCAGGCCACAGGAGCTGCTAGGAGCTTCTGTGCTCCTATTAACCATTCTGCCATCCCAGTTGTTTCCCGGCCAGCAGTGACTGTTGCCTGCTCTACATCACGTCTATAACCAAGTTATTACAACCTGAGAATTTCCAACAACAGAAAACAGTCGTCTATGAAGATAAACATAACTGAAGCTGATGTACGAATTGTAAAAGAAAATCTGTTCAATCCCAAATTGCCACCAGAGACAGCATGAACAACAAGCACCCCAAATCTTTTATAGGCTATTATGTGCAGTGCAGTGTGAACTGAAAATGAGATTTTTATGCTTGATTAAGGCCAGAAAAAAAATCCAATGGGTATTACAGAGGTAATATCCAAATATTTCATTGTCTGAAGCCAGATACTATCTCTCGAACAAGAGATCACCTGTTGTTTCAGACTATCCAGTCCTTAGAGAACTACAGTGCACCAGTGGATGACATGACCTAACTTACTTTTTGTGTGTGTGTCTTAGTACTGGACAGATCACTATCTGCAGTGGAACGTGTCTGAATACCCAGGTGTGAAGAATGTCCGTTTTCCTGATGGACTGATTTGGAAGCCAGATATTCTTCTCTATAACAGGTAAACCCACTTTTTTTCATGTTGGGGAGGGGAGAAGAACATAGAATTATATAATCACAGAATAGCCCAAGTTGGAAGGGACCTCAAAAGCTCAACTGGTCCAACCTTTCATGGGAAAGTGAGCCTAGATGAGATTATTTGCCTTGCAAAGATAAGGCAAGGCAAATGACAGAATCACCTCATCAAAATGCCTAGGTTTTGAAATACTTTTCCCAAAAGGTTTTTGGAATACTGGAAAATTACCAGCCTCCTGTTTACACAACAGAAGGTCATATTTGCAAATACTTCATGAACAATGACATCCTCCCTAACAGCAGTTCTGCCTGGGGTTTGTGAGATGATTAGAAAACTAAACTTTTCTGGTTGTGTCTAATGTGTGATAATTTCCTCTTAAATTCTTTGTTTGGTCTAAATGTTTCCTGGTGAATTCAAATCTGACCTTTGACTGCTTGTCTGGTTTCAGTTTGGGTTTCACTAGAGGCAGGATAGGTGAACGCCAGTAAATATGTTTGAATTTTTCCATGCCCAATTTTGGTGTCACTCACTCATCCTGCTACAAAAATAGCTAGAATATTTGCTGCTCTCCTCTTCAAAGTGTCTGGTCTGAGCTGGGCAGACAGATTGACATCGATCTGACTGACATCAGTTGGCTGACATTGAGAGATTCTTTGGCTGCACCACTATATGGTAGTTCCCACCGTGGAAGTTATTTAGGTTAAAAAGATAAAGCACTGAGAGCTGTCTGCTCTTTAACAACTTGCCTTTCTCTGCAGTTGTTGTAGGTCCATGTGCTGTTCCCCAGGTACTCAAAGACCTTACATCTGCTTTGTATTTGCACTGTGTGTATTATATGTATATAAACATTCTGTGCTTGGCTCTTTTGTGGTAGCTGGGGTACATTGTTAATTTTTTGCCCATAGCAGGTAACATGAATCTTTTGTCTTCTTCATGGCTTTTTTCCTCTGTTTCCCTTCCATATGTCTCCTAAGAAGATAACCCTGCTGTGTTTATCTACCTCATTTGCCCTCCCTGCTTCAGGAGCTGCTTTTTGTTGCAACAAGACCTGGAGAATAGCTGTACCCAATATGTCAGCTGCAGTTACGCTCCCTTTTGCTGTTTGATGCTCACCTTTATGATCAATGTCACTGTCACAGGTGGTGTTGAACTGTAATAATGTGATAACAGCACCCAGTTGACAGCATCTGTCAGCCACTCAAGGACTTCTCTCTAGGCCCCCATTACTGCTTTGCTCACAGCGTGCTGCAGTGCTTCTCTCAAAGGTGCAATTAATACTAAATGATTTGAGGTGGTCTCCACTAGAGTTCACCGTACATACACTAGCTGCCTGTCAAGATTAGTTCTTGTTTCTGGTTTAAGCATGGCAATTAGTGCTTCAGTTATCCATACAACAGCCTAAAAAACCTTACAAAATCTGTACACAGAACGGAGCAGCATGCAACCTGGATGGGTATTTTTCCAACATTAATCTTGCTTGTATTTTTTAATGCAAATTTGTTCTCTTGATCTACCTTGATTCTGTAAGTGACAGTATTTTTAGGAGAACCTGACAAATCACGCATTCATTTCCATTCCCCTGCTGAATAACACTGTATGCCATAGAGCTGCTACTCTACAACAGCAGTTTAGAGGTTTCCAAAAGAGTGAATTATGACAAAATTCCTCCTCACGTACATGACATACCTGAGAGAGACTTTCAGTGTGTCTGAGGATTCATGCTTCAATATTTAAGTAAGCATATCCAAAAAGAAATATTATTTTTTTTATAAATCAGTAGTATTAATACATACATGCTAGCTGTAGCTGAAGCGCATTATGGAATGAGAAGCTTAACTTAATAACCTGAAAAATTGAACACACTAGTTTTCTGTTAATATAGGATTTTGAATCTTAGGATTTTTAACTGCGGCATGGTCATGAAGTAATTATCCTACAGTGTTTCTATTTCAAACACATATTTAATCCAAAATCTTATTCAGAGTTTAGTCAGAGACCAAAGCTATTTAAAACAGATTTTTATTCCTGTATGAAATTGCACTGGGAATGTTATGATGTTCTCTTATAATGACATGGTATTTTGAGATAGATGCTTTCAATTTCTATACACTTCACTAGGGACATGCATCTACAGTTACAAAGAAATTAATGAACTATAAATTCACTTTTCATTTTAATGAATGCATGTTTCACTACGTCTCGAGTCCTTACGCATCCTGATGCGGCTTAGTACAGAGAAACTTTTACAACCAGACTATTGTGAAGAGAGCAGGGCCAGTTAATCTCTAGTTTTTCTGGGGGAAGAAAATCTTGGCCTATGTACAAGTTCCAGGATTGACTGTGTTGGTGCCACGTACGGCGCTCTGCCACTCTGTTAGTTTCGCTAGACTTATTAAAAGTGCTCATTTCTGGTAGTGTTATTTTCCAAATGACCACAGTGTCTGGTACTTCATGGAATAACAAAAAATTCTGGTAGTTATGTCTCATTTTAACAGCTTCATTTTTCCGGTTTTATAAACCTGACATTCTCCAGACAGGTCCCAGTGGGATTACACCTGCTAGGTACAACCTGGTTGTCTCAATGTACTGCAGTCAGTATCTGCTTTCTTCTTCTGCAGAAATGTAGCAGAAATGGTGTTCTATCAGTACATTTGAGTCCAAAGTCTCATCAAGCGAAGGCTGAGCTCCTTGGTGCCTTGCCAGTTCAAGGACTGCATTTCAAAAAACAATTGGAAGCGCAGTGGAGAAAACCACATATGCTCCTTTTTTAGAACAAAGAATTTCAGGTTTAAGTCTGAGTACCTCTTGATATTCTTTTAAGAATGCGTTTAATGAAAGGCAAAGTGACACGCCAATGAAACCTAGGTGCCTTCATCACTTGTGTCCTTTCAAAAATTTTATTTTTGCCAATTCCCAGAAATAGCAGCAAGGCCTTAGAAACAACTCTCTGGTGCTTAACTGTCTTCCACTCAAGGGGAAGAGAACAGAACCTAGCCTGGGAGGCTAAGAATTTTATTTCTAGTCATTAATTTCCACTTTACAAGTAATTTGTGTAGCATGGACATTTTTACATCTGAAATTTCACTACTTGTTTGAGTTTCATCATATAGCCCTTACTGATTTCAAGTCAAGGCAATTACTTGTCTATGTCTAACTATGTCCTGTCGCAGGACTCTAAGGCTGGTTTTCTAGGAAATGAGACTGGCACACGTGTGTGCGTGCACACCCGTGTGTATGTATGTTTGTGTATGAACTTTCTTGCTGCCCCTTTCCCCCGTATCCTCAAATCCATTTCTGCCAAATTTAGCAGTGCAATCCATAGAGGTCTTAGCAGTACCAGTTTCTTACAAACGTCATGAAAACAGGCAGCCAACACAAGGAGGGAGAACAATTAGTGCTCCAGCTGGAAGAAAAGCTGCAACACGAACTCCGAGAATCCAGCCGCGAGCTGCGAAGCTGGAGAGTGGCCCCCGTTAGTTCAGCTGCCTTAGAATGGAATTGCTTTTCCCCCTCAGCGTGCTAGAATCCGTTCTTGCTACACACACAATATTTAGACTTTTTTGCTTGTCTTCAGAGTTCAGCTTAAGTAGTTGCAAAGATTTTCAACACTGTGAGCCTTCTGCTTACCACACGAAAAAAGTGCAACTCCAGATGAGCAAGTAATTACTTGAATTTAGGTCTTTTTTGTCTGCATATTTCACAGACCAGTCCAGATATTTTTAAAATGTAATTCCTTCAAATAAATTAGGGGAAGATAAAATGCAAAGTAACAATGACTAAAATAATGATTGCTTTATTTTACCTTCTGAGGCACAAAATTTGCATCGGAATAGATCAAATAGTAAAGTCCTCTTTTTAAAAAAGTATTTCAATAAGGGTTTTCCTGCTGGAAAAATATACCGTTTGTTATATTTTGTTTTCTGCTAGAATTATGGATACCTCACCTTTCCCCATCTCAGATTCTTACTGTATTTTTCTGATGATGTTTTAGAAGGTGATTAGAAAATTATGAGATACTAGACCACTAATAGGCAAAGAGACATCAGAAACTTTCATGTTTAGAGACAACAGAGGCTTTTAGATCAGCACAAACGGCAGGAAGAATCCAGACCCTGAGTCTTGTGCAACCTCCTTTGACCTGCCCAGGAGCAGCTGGCACCGTATTTGCGCCCCACAAGGTGACTGTTTGTAAACTACAAACAGTACAACACAGCACAGTAGCCTGTATCTCCTTTTGCTTAGTAATGAAGCAAACTCGACACAGCAGTTCCTGTAATAATTTTGAGATGCAAAGATCATTCACTGCTAGTACCTTCCCAATACGTTCTGTGCAATTTAATCCAGGAACTAATTTCAGTAACTTTGACAATTTCTGGAACACCTAGGTCCCAAACTTTAAAGCATGAATAAATTAGAATCTGTAATATCTTACCACAAAACCTGCAATAATAAATGGGAACTGTGAAATAGGGCACAATGCTGTATGAGTGTGTGTATATCTGTATCCATTGCAGTGCTAAATAATCGAAACATCTTTCACAGAGTGATTTAAGTTAGCAATCTTTCCAAACTTTTCATAGGAAAGAGCCATTATTTCATCATCTACACATTTGAAAATAGGTTTTTCCCCCCATCTAGAAGTTCTTAAAATTTTAATGCCTAGTAAATTCTTGGGTCACAGCATCACATATAGTTGAGATATCCCTCGGTGGCAGCTGCCAGTTCATAATTTGAAGCACTCTCCATGTAACACTGTTCTTTTCTAGAGACCTGTAAGAATGGCACAGCAGGGCGGTCCTGGCCAGCACAACGGCGCTGGCATCTCTCATAACATTTCTATTTTTTTGCTGAACGCAGTTTGTGGGTTCTGAAGTAGATAATGAAGGCTGGAGCTGCATTAAACAGTCTTACGTACATCACGCAGTAATAGAGTTCAGCCATGCTGGGGGCAGGGCGAGACATGGAGAATCCTTCTCCTCGGTGTTCCCCAGCTGCTCAATGTAGACAGCAAGAGAATGGATTTCCCTGTACAGTTGCTTGGGAAGTTTTTTGAAAGTGCTTACTTCCCAAATGGGAATCGCTAGAGCCCAGGCACAGTAATGGATGCGGTGGGATAGGTGAGCAGCAAGGGTGAGGTGGCTCGCCCTCACTGACAGCTGTCAATCAGGGACAGATCCGGGAGTGTCAGGCCAGTCACTCTGAGGCCATGGAAAACAGGTGGCAGGAGAAAAGCTGTCAAGCTTTTGGGGAGAAAATTTTACAAAGAATGGATTGATCTCAGATATCCTTCAGCCCGCCAAAGAGCGTGTAACCCATTTTGTGTCTTCTCTGTTCTAGCGCTGATGAAAGGTTTGACGCTACGTTTCACACTAACGTTTTAGTCAATTCCTCAGGACACTGCCAGTATCTGCCACCAGGTAGGCGGCTTTCATATCATAAATTCTGGTAACTCAGACTACTGATGTATGGTGTGGTTTCAAATTTGACATCAGGTCTCTGATAGTTCATTTATCTAGCTGGCATCGGCTGATAGATTTAGGCCTAGATGCATAATGAATTGCATGGTTAACACTTCTGTATGAAAACCACCATACAAGATAAATTTTTTTACTGCAATTACGTAAATTCTTCTGTCATCATGCACTAGTTCAGAAGTGGGGAAGTATAAAAAAAGATAAAAATAAAAGACCTTAATATAAAAAATAATATTTATTAAAGCCATGGTAATGCTTCTCAATAAAAAAATTATTTCATTAATTTAGCTGTTTCTTCTATTAATATGTTAACTTTACAATAATGCTTAGAAACATCTTGGCCGTATCTTCTATTTGAAATGATTCACTGGATGCTTCATCAAAACAAATTTTAGTCTGAAAGCAAAGTAGTCATTTGATATTTAATTGATATCAGAAGTATATCGCTGACTTTATGGATGGATAGCAATGGAGTACAGTTTCTGTTCCTTAACTCAATTAGCATAATTCTTAGAATTAACTCTTCCTAGAACCTGAATTATAGAAAATACAGCAATACAGCCAAATGCTTTCCAGACAGATTAATTTTTCCATCTAAGACTCCCAGAGGATTTCAGGGGATCGCCTGTTATTCTTTTGATTTAAGATGTTCCATTTGGTGCGGGTTTTTCAATTCAATTCTGAAAGCTGCTAAATGACAGGGCATGACTCAACAAGGGAAAAGAAAGAAGCTGGCTCTCCTGAATGTATCAAAGTCATGTAAATCTAATAAGACAGCAAATAATCTTTCAGGATTTCTTATTTTATCCAGTAAAAGAAATAGAAACAGATTGCTTATTCTGCTTCATTTCTTTCTGAAATACAGTATCTAGGAATCTGAGCTGTTCTCTAAATATTCTCCCACTGCATGCCAAAATGGAGATGTAGTCCAAAAACCAGCTTATAATATCAATGCATTAATGGGACAGTTAATGGTGCCCTTTTCTATGACTGACTTTCGATATTTACTGAGATGAAATATGCTTTACAAGGAAAAAGCAGAGAGTATGAGGTAGTACAAGGTCTGGTTACCTGAAATTATGTGGAACAAGCATTTAAATTAAGTGCTCTTTAAAATCCAATCTAGGTATATTCAAAAGCTCATGCTACATAGATGTGCGCTGGTTTCCCTTTGATGTTCAGAAGTGTAACCTGAAGTTTGGATCCTGGACTTACGGAGGCTGGTCCTTGGACTTACAAATGCAAGAAGCAGATATATCTGGCTATATTTCCAATGGAGAGTGGGATTTAGTAGGTAAGCACTTGATTTCTTATTTACACTGTGAACTTACAGCCTTGTCTCCACTGCTGAAATGGATGGAATAATGAATGCAATTCTGGAGACAGAAATTAATAAATTACCTAGCTAGTGGCATTTGAAACTGAGAAACAGGTATGAGGTGAAAATCAACATTAAAAAGTAGGTGACAAAATTTCTGCTTAATTCATTAAGTACCTTTTACCTGATTTTCCCTTATTATGTGACAAAAATGACTTTAATTGGGAATTAAGCTTAAAGAAGTAGTTTTACTGATAATCATTACATAATATACAGTTTATTCATATTAATTTCTAGTTTTCTTCCTCTTCCCTCCTACACAGGTGTTCCTGGGAAAAGAACTGAGAGTTTTTATGAGTGTTGTAAAGAACCCTACCCAGACGTAACGTTCACAGTAACTATGAGACGCAGGACTCTCTATTACGGCCTCAATCTTCTTATTCCTTGTGTACTGATATCGGCACTTGCTTTGTTAGTTTTTCTGCTTCCAGCAGACTCGGGAGAAAAGATCTCACTAGGTAAAGCCTTAATAGGATATTGTAAATATGACCAAAACAAAAGAAGTTGTCTTTTTAAAAGTTTTTTTAAACAGTCTGAGTAAGGCAAGGAGGACTAGCTTGCGTGCCCTGTTCTGGCTCACAAGCTGTTTTTACTGTTTGATGCTGAAGCTGGGTTATGTTTAACCCTTGCTCGCAGCTTCAGGGTACACTGGAGCTGTGAAATGGAGAGATTCCAGCCAACCAAGCAGAGGCATGACAATTCCTGGCTACCTTCCTTAAGAAGCAGGGCTTCATTTTTTGACGTTTATTTGCTGAAGAAAAATCCCCTGTTCACTGAGTAAAGCTTAAATTTACAAATGTGCATTTGAACGCTTTTATGTGGAATCCTTCTTAGTACAACTTGCTATTAAAAGGAAATACTAAGAGCCTAAGGTGCCTTCTCAGAAAGATTGATTCTAACTGCTCCTATTCTAATTTTCATAGTGAATTTTAATTTAAGTATTGGTTTTGAAACAAATCTGGTGACTTTGAGTACTTAATCCTTAAGATGGAGGCTAATTATGTAATGAAAACTTTTCCCCATGAAAAACTGCAAATGCACTGGCTTTTACTAAGTGAACATAGCTGTTAAAGGGTAGAAACAAAATCGACATTTCTACAGAACATGGTTTGATTGAGTAGTCACCTCCCTCATCAAGAAGTCCTTCTCCGTATTTTAAGTTGAATTATTTATTCCTAAATCGTTTTCCACCTGACAATAACTGCTTATTGTTTAAGACTAGTCCTGAGAAGAGTTAAGCCTTTTTCCAGGAAGATGGGAACTCATTGCTGAGCAACAGAAGTCAAATTCCAAAAATCAAAAATAACAGTCAAGACTGCTTGGGCATAGCCCTATGTAGAACCTGACAACTACTATCAAAAGATATCTAAGTCTGTCCAAGACCGCAAATCTGTTTTTCAGGAATATTATGCATCACACCACCTGCAGCTTCCATGCCAATTAATCAAGTGTCATACGGTCAAATATTCAAAATCACACCATGTTTCCAAAGCAAACAAGCAGCAAGAATTACTTTGATTTACCTCAGCTAATTAGCAAGCGGTGATAAAAGCTGATCAGTGACAAGGATCTAAACTTTTATACATCTGTGCAAGCACAGGTACTAGGTTGGCAGCACTGCTACCCTGAACTTGAGGTAGTACAAGAAAGGACAGGAATATGTACCACTGACGTGCCGCTGCAAGGGTAGCAGTGGGAATGCATCTTGCAAAGAGCACTCCTTCAGGTTCATTTTCTGCTTCTTACTGCTTTGTTATTAGAAGCTACTGATCTAATTTCACATTTTGTGTTTATCTTTCAGGTATAACAGTCTTATTGTCTCTCACTGTCTTCATGTTACTTGTGGCTGAAATTATGCCAGCAACATCTGATTCTGTGCCCTTAATTGGTAAGCTAACTACAGGTTTTATTCACTTTTATTTTTTTGTCAGAAGAGGAGCAGTGACTTTGCACAAAGGCTAGCAGTAAGGCAAACTACCATCTGTACAATGGCCTACTTAAATTGAATTAGAAAAATGCTGCAAATTGATAGGAGGCTCCGGTGGGTGTGATCCCCTATACAGCTTCCATGCTCCCTGCTCTGAACAAAACAGAGAACCTGTGTGTATCTTAGGAAAGCAGAAGGGAGCCTGTTTTCTGTGGAAGAAGTTGTTGCAGTTCTGACACAATTGGCTAGACGTTAGGAATGCAGAGATAAATATGATTAAATTTTCCCATTGTAGTTGCTCAAACAGGAAGAGAAACTTTTCAGAAGAGGTACTAGCCAGTCTCCACAGTACTGGTGAAAGAAAATAGAGGACAATTTTTTTCAGGGTTGCTTAGAAAAGGCGGGTGCTTAGTTCCACAGGGAAAGTTACTCAAGGCTGGCTAGCCTCTCAAAATAACAGCTGCTTTTGAGAAATCTTTCACAAGTACCTAAAGCAGCACATGTATCACAATGAAAAACTTAATGCATGTATATAAACACCCTTTAAAATAGCTACAAAGCAATATCAGCCGAAGTATATTGCTGTAATTATCTCTTTATTTTGCAGCTCAGTATTTTGCCAGCACTATGATTATTGTTGGCCTTTCTGTTGTTGTCACTGTTATTGTTCTACAATACCATCATCATGATCCAGATGGGGGGAAAATGCCTAAATGGGTAAGGTTTGATTTTCATTCATTATCCATTGCATAAATATCCAGATCAGGGATGTGATAGATTAGCTAGTGATCCACATTTACTTCTTACTGTTAAAAACATATAAATCCTTCCTAATCATTTTGTCTTGAAAAGTAGTTTCACCAGAAATTAGATATCCAGGTGTGTTTCATGTGGTTGGCTTCATAGAGGGTATATGTGTGTGAGAGATGGAATGAATGAATATCTCTCAACTTGCTTCTATATTCCAAATCTCCTTCACCACAGCTAGAAGCAACTCAGGATTTTGCTGAAAGCTAAAGATATAAATGAAGGTGATTTTCAAATAAGCTGCAGATGTCAGAAGCGAAACAGGTAGAAGGAAAGAGAAAGGTGCTGATGGAGATTATAAATGCATGAAATACACTGCCCTCAAGCTACAACTGTGCAGTTGCTACATATTTAGCTGCTGTGCATACAGAAGCATTAACAGCCTAAAAAGCCATTTTTAAAGATGGTTGTTAAAGTGGAAGCAAAACTTGCTCTGAAAATCCTCATCTTTACATCTCTGGTCAAGAACACCTGTAAAGTGCAAAGAAAAATAAGTCTTTTTCTAAGCACGTTAAGACTTTCTTTATCATGTACTTCTATAAGTGGTTGTTTTTACAGAGAACCTTACGATGATATTGAAATACTAAATATTGGTGAGTATCATCAGCTAACTGTCCACTCTTCCTGACTTCACTCAGCTCACAGCAGCGTCAGGCATTACTGAAAATGAGAGAACTTTGTCTTTTTTTTCTGTCTAGAACAATGAGTTATTATTATCCTTACTGGCCAAAAAGGATGTGCATACAGCAGTGCCCTGCAGACAAAAGATAATGAGATATTCCCTGGCCTATTCTGGGGCAGTGACTTTAAAATAAATTTCAATAAAGAGAATAAAAAGTATATAACTTTAGACGCGTATTTGATGACCTAAAGGGAATAAATGTTTAGTACAGAGCCAAACATCCGGAGAAGACAGAGTACTTGAGGCTGAGTAGTGAGCTTTAGTGTTGAGAAGCTGAAGTCCATTAAATATTATTTGGATACTGGTGGATTTTGGATCAGGCCCTCAGCTAATGGAATATTATCCTTCTTGGTGAAGCTTGACAGTGTAAATAAAGTAACAGGGCAAGATCTTTGCCTGGGATGTTTGCCTGGATAGAATATCTACTGTGAGTGGCAATCCACAGTCAGAATAAATGGACCAAATCCAATATTAATTACAGTGTAAGGTTTACATATTATATGAGGCAATAATATTTCATTAGTGCTCTGGAAAAGAAACACTGGAACGAGCTCTTAAAATCTGATTGAAATAAATTACAGAAGCTTGCATCTGGACTGGAACAGTCTCTGCCTTGCCTGCACTTTCTGTAAGGCTGGATTAAGGCAATATGGAAAACAATAAAATGATACACACTGATTAAATTTACAAAATATTTTTTAAAAATCAATGTATTTTCATCTTTTTTCCATGCTATATCCAGATTTGTTTTCCAAAATCTGCAATCAGCTGTCATGAAAGCAGTGTGAGAACAGAGCCAAAACTTTATAAAGCTTGGTGGTCCAGCCCAGCATAGCATCTTTTTTAGCAAACCCCTCCAAACAGTAGCGTCATGTGAATTGACTACTAGAGCACAAATATGAGTAAAAGAATTTTAATTTACCAACTACAGTCTAAAGCAGTGCTATGAAGACTGCTAAAAAGCAACTCCTCTTTAGTAAGTTTTTTTCTTCTTTATAATCCATGGTTTGCAGTACAGGTGGAAGCGCCTGCCGTACCGCTGAAGTGTAAGGCAAATGCAGAACTATGGAGGCTCCCATTAGAGGAGGGTGTCTCCCAGTAATGCTGGCCAGCCTGAGGCAATCAACAGCACTGTTAGAATAAGAAAGCAGCCTCAGTGACTGGCAAATCCATCAGCTGGAAAACTCCAGTACCATTTTCTAGAAATCCTGTGCAGACTAGACAGAGAACATGGCCTAGACAGCCACCCCAGCTGCGAAAACACCACTAGTGCCCAAAGGCAGTGGCTGTGTGAGGAGATGCTTATTCTTAAAAAAATTTATTTCAGACAAGAATCATCCTTCTCAACTGGTGTGCTTGGTTTCTGAGGATGAAAAGACCAGGGGAAGACAAAGTGCGTCCTGCCTGTCAACACAAACAGCGTCGGTGTAGCCTGTCAAGTGTGGAGTTGAACACTGTGAGTGGACAGCAATCCAGTAACGGGAATATGCTCTACATTGGGTTTAGGGGGCTGGAAGGGGTTCACTGCACACCTACCACTGATTCAGGGGTGATCTGTGGGAGGATGACCTGCTCACCAACAGATGAAGAAAACCTGCTGCACAGTGGCCACCCCTCTGAAGGTGACCCAGATTTGGCTAAGATCTTGGAAGAGGTCAGGTACATTGCAAACCGCTTCAGAGACCAGGATGAAGAGGAGGCCGTTTGCAATGAATGGAAGTTTGCAGCCTCCGTAGTGGATCGGCTCTGCCTGATGGCTTTTTCAGTCTTCACGATCATTTGTACAATTGGTATTCTAATGTCGGCACCAAACTTTGTAGAGGCTGTGTCTAAAGATTTTGCTTAATTCCTAACTAAAATCTGATTCTCTGAAGTATGATATGTAGCAAATAAGAGTGTGTTTTTTTTGTCTGATCGCTTGTTTTTAATGAGTATACTGCTTCTCATTGTCCACTTTCTTTTGCCCCCCTTTCTGGTCCTGAGCTCCTTTCGGAAGAGTGGCACCATTTCAGAAGGGAAGCCAGGGATTTCTCCCTGGGCTGCCTGTGCACAGCTCCTCTGAGCACTCTCCTGTGGTAGATGGAAGTGACATATACCCTTCTGAATGACAGGGTATCGCACCACCCTCTCTTCACATTTGTGAAGTGGCTGTTACAAAACAACAGGTAGGCAATGCCAGAAATGTCACTTCTTCAGACTTTGTTAGAAAAGATAGAAGGTGGTCCCTTTTAACTGTCAGAATGAGTGACTGTAAACACCTCTGTTTAGGAGAGGATTAAACTCAAATAGGTGGAAGCTCAAACAGTGGAGAGAAAAGGGAGAAATCACTGTTTTTTCAGTTACTGCTTCTTACTGAGTCATGGTATCTGGCTCTTCAGCTCACTCATAACCAGTCAGATCCGTAACTCCCTGCATCTTACAGAGAGCATATGTGACTTTGCAGCATTCCGAGTTCACCTGAGACACCAAAACCCTGAAAGTTAAGATGATACAGAACATAACTTGTCCTTCTATATCTTTCTGGATTTGACCTAGAAGTTTGGGCTGAATTCTTAAACAGGCATCACAGTAATTTTTGCACCGTTTCCTACTTCTCCCTAGAAAGACATTCTTTCAACTGATGACCTTTTAACTATCAAAAAGAAAATGAAGGATTTATGATTCCTTTATCCTCAACTTGTTTAAAAACACACACACACACACGCACAATTGATCTTTACTGTTAACTGGAAACTTGGAAAAAGTAACTCAGTATCTTTTACAGGCTTAAGTGTAAATGAAGAATCTAAAGCAAAAAGAAGCCATTAAATCCTGAGATCAAGTTTTTAATTTAAAAATTGTTTGTTCTGTTGCGTACTTAGCATTTTATAGACCTCCATCTGTTGAGTCATTAGAACATGTCTTTACAAGAAAACTGCACCTTTTCTGCTCAGTTTATCATCTAAAGAGCACTAATGAAAAATAAAGCTTTCTTGGGTCTGATATAAACTGTGAACTGTATAAATATATATTTATAAACACACTGCATATATGTCCAAGGAAAGGTTGAGACTTAAATACACATTCTCTTAAGTCTAGATAGACATTTGTAAAGACAAACCCAATACTTTGTAACTTTATGTTATTTCTCATTCTGAAATTCTCCTGTCAAAATATGCGTAGTTTTCATATGACTTCGATGTCTTAACGAGAAGGGCTGAGCTGAGAGTACCAGGACCTCAAACTCCTGGGTACAAACCAGCTGAGGATCAGCCTCTTGCTGGCGCACCAGTACTCATGACCAGTCATCTAAGTGGTAACAGATGTGTGAGAGGATTACTTAGCACTGACTGCTTGCATTATCCTACAGAATCCCCCCAACTTGTTGGCTGAGGTCTTCAGAGACACACACATGGAGGCCTGTTGTAGCATGTTTTTGCTGTAAAAGAAACTCAAGGCCTCCGTTTATCTCAAACAGTTAAAATGAAATGATGAAATGCTTATTCTCCCTAGGTAAAAATTTCCTTCTTAAAGTCTGCTCTCCTGAGAGCAGGAGAGCCAAATTTCATGTAAACCAAGCTCAGAGTCACCACAGGTACAGTGCATCACCCGAGGGAACACCTTGCTCAAGCACCTTCATGCCAGAGAAAAGGGCAGGAGGAGTGAAAGGAAGGCAAGATATTTCTTACAGTTTGTGAATTCTGTCTTCCTAAAGGTTCATTCAGAATCTCACACTATGAAGTCAGGAGCAAAGCATTCAAATCCTTTTTGAAATCTCATCTTGAAACCACGCCTCAGATTTACCTGTGAAGAAGTTGTATTTTCAGGACCAGTTATTAAGAATTAGCCATGCAGTTATCCCTGCAAATAGTTTCCAGTTTGTAGATTGCATACAAATAGAAACTACTAGTCCAAACTCTGAAGTACGAGTTTTGTTCATTTGTGAATAACTACACGTATCATGTGGCATGTACTGCTCTTCTGAGTAATGTTTCTAGACTAGGCATCCTGATGTGAATGCTGATTTGCATTAGTAATTTTTCCTTCTGCAAGTATCCCTAAGTAGCTGCGTAGGGTGTTCCATTTAGTCTTTGTAAAGTTTTGGGGTCCTCTTGGAGAAGAATTTTTTAAGAAGAAATGAAGACTTTTGGGGACTACCTTGTACAATAGACACAACTATTGCAACCATAATACATGACGCATGTAATATAGAAGCATGACAGTAGCCCTCTTTCCACCAGAATCCATTTACAGTATCTGTAGAAATCATCTTGCTAAATACAGGAGTTCTTCACAGAAGGATGGAGAAAGCAATTTACAATTTGACAGCAAACCTCATTATCAATGACAGAGATGCCTACGCTTAAAAACCCGATACTGGTATTTAGCCTTTAGTGAAGTCCTGCCAAAGTCTGTAACGTGGAGCTTGTAAGACTGTCACAGTTTGTAATAATGTCAGCGAATACCAGGTGTTACACAAAGCAGCTGTAAGACACCAGCATCATGCCTACACCACTGCCTTTATCATTGGCAGGATTAATGAAAATGCACCAAGGGGACAAGTGAATCCTAATTTTCCTGTTAACAGAACCTGTAAACGTTTGGTAATAAGATTATTATGAATTTTAAATACAACAGTGACAACTCAGTTACATTATTTTGCATCTATGAGTTAAATGTTCCTAGAGCTGAGCAAAACTGGTTTGTTTCTTGTCAAATCGTGTGCGTCAAATATATTTGTGTATGTGCTAAACAATATTTTGATCTAAATGCTGGGAAAAATATTTATTTACAATTCTGGGCACGGAGATGGCAATTAAATACTGTATACAGTACGTCTATGTATTAAAACCTACATATTGATGGTAAGGATCTGCTATAATCTTAAAGAGTCCAGAGAGAGGATGAGTAAGTAGTTCACCACAACTAAGCTATGACTTGTCTGACAAATTCAAAAGCTCACTCTAGAGCTCAGCTGTCATGTATGATACTACGTGTGAACAATGTATATTACTTTTTCTGGTTTTATATTGAATTGTATTGAATATTTAAAAGACTTTTTAATATTTAAAAGGATTTAAGTGTTAATGCCAAAAGAGTTCCAAACAAAATTTTAAAAGGTTTTAAATACAGATAAATTAAACAGTATTTAAAATATTAAATTATTTTATATATGAATTGATACTACTATGTAAGACTTGTTTTTAAGGTTTCTTCAAATTCTCTTTACATTCTCTCTAGCTGCAGGATGTAATCTCAGCTCACCTGCAACAAGTCAACGTTTCACCTTCTTTAACAAGAAAAGAAGGTAAACCAAAGTCCCAGATTTTCTTTTCTTTTCTTTTGTTATACTGTTTTTTACATTAAGAAACACTGCATAAAGGGCATTAGAAAGAGTCGTTACATCTGCCAGGTACTGATTGTCATTAAGAAATTCAATAACTTTTCAGTCCAGTACAAATAAAAGATTTAGATCAAGAGACTTTTCATTCTTTCTCATTCTGCTAAGATGGAAACAAACTCAAGCAGTAGAAAATGTGACTAGCCATAAAAGAAAGAAAAACGTCTTTAGATCTATCAATCTGGGATGACAAAGGTCTTCGATAATTAAAAATACATTCATATCCTCCTAGCAAACCCATCCAACACCAAACATATATTACTTCAGCCTTACATAAGCGATCAAAGTTAGCTGAGTAGGACAAATGCCGTTTAAGTTTTGGATTGGCCTCAATGCCAGTAATAATTTACTTCTTGAAATTTAACAGAGTAGAGAGAAAAAACAAATCTGTACCAGCTGAATAAACTGCTGGTTTTGCCAGCTGCAAGTCTGGTTTGTTGGCTACTGGTAAAAATACATCTAATCAGCAGAATGTCCCCCGGATGGGGAAAAAACACGTCAGTGTAGTTTTCTGCAGACAAATGAGTTGTACTGCCTACATGCTGAACCAGCGTCCTGAAAAGCTTTCGTTCTTTACGTTCTTTACAACAGCCTGCTGAGTATGTGCCAGTACTAAAAATCAAGGGTTGCTGAACCCAAGATTTTATTTTCTTATAGCTTCTGCAAGCTTGTAAGGAACAGCTGATGACGACTGGTTTGGTCAAGGTCACCAAACGAAGTCCTACAAGTGTGTAGTTGTTGCTGAACCCAGCCTGTCTTTGGGTAAGAGCTGCCACGGGTCACAGTGTCAGACACTGGGGTCACACTGGTGGCTGCCCACTCTGTCAAGCTGACATTCCTGCCTTCTCTCCTGGAGCGCCGGGAGGCAGGACATCCTGCATCAGACAGACTGCTACACTTCAGCACGGCCGGCCAGGTGTAGCTCAGCACACACCAGGCAATTCCCTGCCACTGGGTATAAACCCACCGTCACACACACCCCATCCCTGAAGCATTTATGAATGGGAATAAAAACGAGACTGCTGTGTGCTGCTGCTCGCAGGCATCGGGGTGGTTAACGTGCAGGCTGAGAGCTGCCCTGGTTTAGGAGTTTTGATCTAATGTCACTGCCCGGGGGGTGGCAACGTCTGTAACAGCACAGGGTCTTGTGGCTATAGAGAGTAACAGTATCAACCATCCCGTTTTAATCCTGTAAGAACAGTTAGAATACATTTTCTCTTCAACAAAACTGACTACTTAGCCTAATGCCCTGATATTAAAATACGAGTAAATCTTAAAGGGCTGGGAACAGAATCTGCACGTTACAGCAAATCTAACCTGGTAATCAAACAGGACCTCAACAGGACTACAACTACAAATGAAAGCCTGCCATTATTACTTTTTTTTTTTTTACATTGCTTCTGCTGCTTAAAAGAAAACTTTAACATTTATGTAACATTTATTTGTGCTATTGCTATATAAGCAATTTGCAGATGATGGCATAGAGAAAGAATAAACAACAATCTCTCACGCTCCAATGCCCACATTCAAAATTGCCATTTATTAACAGAACATGAAAGTATTCAAATCTGAAACTTAGCATCAGCGTCTTATCTAGGCGCTCCTTGTAAAGATACTGCTAGTAAATCACCAAGTTTTTGGAGCTGCAGTGGCTTGTCCTGTAATAAAGCTATACAGGAATAGCAGTTTAAACCCCAAAATAATTTGAACTATCTGCATATTTTTACCTTATAAAAAACCCCCAAACCAAAACCCAACAAAAATTTAACAGCCAGAACATGATATAATGCTACTTTGGAATATGTGTATGTGAGAATAACATCCATAGATGTTTTCCTCTTAACTAAACAATTCAGGATATGACCCAGTGCCTCAGTGCCTGTAAAAGGCAGGGAATTCTTTCCTCTGAGTCCAGAAGTCTGTGATCAGGACTATATGCAGTCCAGCAAACCTCACAGTTCTCATTTACACATTCCTCTGGTTCATGGTAGGCACAGAGATGAATTAAGAACAAGCCAAATATTAAATACTTACATTAAATGTGCTTTAGGCTTAGAAACTAAAAATCTGCATCCCAGAGCAAGATGTATGTACAACATCCCTCAGACAGTATTGTCTTACCTCTCTGTGCACGTATTACATACAGCTGTGAAACATTTCCATAATAACTTTGTTACTAGAAAAGAATTCTTGTCTCGAGATGGCTTTTGCTGACACAGCACATTCATTGCTCCCTGTCCTTCTTCCAATTTCTGGCTAAGTGAAACCTAATTACCAGGCTATTTTGATCAAAATTCAGGAAGAGTATGTAAAAGTTTGACCCTTGACTCAAGAGAGAATAGTCACAAAATGACATTACCATGCCAAGTGGCGCCCTGGACAGGATGCGCTCTGATGGAGCGTTGGTGCCAACGCTGCAGCGCACACATGCCTGCGGTGGAGGCAGCTCTTGCAGATGGCAGCAGCATGCTTGCACACCAAAGCAGACTCACCAGATCCACTGTGTGTGGCATGAAAAGTAAGTTTTCCTGGTTCTTCTGACTATGCTGTGTACATAATACATACATTTTATTAAATGAGTAAAATGGTAAAAACGTAAATGAGTAAAATTTTACTCATTTTATTAAATGAGTAAAATGGGTGAAAATGAGAATATGCTGTCTTCACGGGTTAGTACTTAGCTCGGCTTGAAAGATATTGCTTTCTTTTGATGAGGTAATAACATAAGAGACTTGGAAGCGAGAGGTTGCAATATGTAGCCCAGTTGGTCTTTTCTTAAGACTGTCAGAAACTAAGCTGAAACCAGGTTAATGACATGCACAGTGGTTGTAGTTCTCTTTTTGCTAAACCAGTTTTAAAGCCTGTTGAAGTTAAACTGCTGCATCCTTCTCTGCACTTAAGCTTAACATTATCCTGCCTGCAGTTAGCAAAGACCTGTTGTAACACTGCTTGATGAGACTTTACACACCATCCATGGTGTTTATAACGGAAGTACCTTGCAGTGGAAACAAGAACAAGCTGCGAGAGTACTGTATCTCTTAAAACAAGCTGTAAAAGGTAAAAAGGGTGTATGAAGAGCTGGCAGAGAATGGGGGGAGGCAGGTTTGATATGATCATCAACAGAGAGCTGTGACATACACCACGGGTACCACAGCTGTACGCCGAGGCCCAGCCAGCCATCAGGAGCTGTTGGTGCCGGACGGGGGCTGCGAGGGGGCAGGTCAGTCACAGGTGGCTACACTCCACTTTGGGTCTTTTAACATACATGTGCACAGCCGCATTTGTGACAACTGATCTGACCTGCGCTTCATTTAATGACGTACATATGCGAAGGTCTAGCGCTGGTTGTAGCTTGAAGCCCTCTTGTCACTTTTATCTAAAGCAGAGGCTGCCCTCCCTCTATTTCTACGTGTACGTATAAAGCCTGCTTCTTCAGGGAGACAGAGCTGAAACAAAACATACTCAAAGTTGTAAATAAACACTTGCAAAATATTCTGAAAAATGTATGCAAAGCAAATGTGTGTGTTAGCTCAAAATCAGTATGGTTTCTGCTGCTAAAAATATACTGGAATTCATGGCTTTCCAGTAGTTTTTCAGTTGCAGTAGTTTGCCGGGGCTTTTAGTATGCCAGCTGATAAATGGGATGGGGGTAACAACCTTCTTGCTGAAATTCTGAAGCAATCTGTGTGGGTTGAATGGGGTATAAGTGAAAACTCCTACGGCCAGCACAGCTTTTAGTCCTAGCACACTACAGCCTGCCTTTTAACAAAGCGCACTGTTCTTTTGCAACCATTTAATGGACTGTTCTGTGCACCCAATGGAAGCAAGCTGTAATGAATGGCACTGCAGAGATCTAAAGTGTCCAGCCTCAGTTCTGAAATAACTGGATTCATGCCCACTAAATACAGTAACAAAAGCCCATTTATTTTCTCATGCGCTTTCCCTAGTGCACTGGAAAATGTCCTATCTACTTGCAGCAATCTAAAACCTGCACAGTGCAAATTCTGAGACTGGTGTCTCCAGACATTGCCTTTATCATGTTTTAACAGTAACCCTACAACAGGAGATTTAGCCCAATATTATGTACAAAACACACCTTCATTCTGCAACTTTTGCAAGTTCAAACTCTTTCGCCCCTTGCTCCAAAGGCCCCAACAAGAGCAGTGTTGTGTCTGCACAGCAAGCAGAGCAATAACAGCCACCAAAAGATGTCTTCTCAGAGCTAAACAACGTCAAAACTTTTTGCATAAACCCAGAGCTCTGAATTGCAGTATTTGTCACCTTCTATACATACACCTAATTTAGACCATTTGGGCTCAAGAATAACTTAATTTATTCTCCAGTTCTTCGAGGTATCAGAGATGGCATTTTCCATCTCTCAATTCTGTCATTAGCATGCACTGCGTTCAGTCGGAGCTTTTGCTGCTGACAATTTCCATAAGAGCCTTCACCTCCAGTGAGGGTGGTGAGTGTTTTCTCTTGAACAGAGTTAGTATGAAAACTTCAATAGTCTTTCTATAATGCCACGAACTGCATAATTGATTTGGAAAAATGATCTGCGTTAGGGAGCATCACGAGGTTACAGGTACTCCATACTACTTTTCTCCAGACAGTAGCAGCATTGATTTTCCCATTCACTCGACAAAAGAATACTTTAAGAAAAACTCTTCCTTCGTGTTACCTGACACACACGCCTCTGCCTATGCATATTTTCTTCACTTAACAGAGCAGAGCCCAAGCTCCTGCTGAGTCAGAAAGCTGCTAGGGATGTGCAAGTGTGGAAAAGCTGCTCCGCAGGCAGTGAGCGAGCCATATTGCTGTTTGCTACAAGCCAGTAATCTGCAGGGCAGAGGAGAAGACTAGGCACGACTTCAGCAAAGGCAAAACTCTACAGGGAAGAAGTTCAATCCTTCCTCCGAGAGTTGTTCCTCTTTGCCTATCCAGCTAACAAGACTGTCAACACAGATGAAGAATACTCTATCATAGTGTATTTAGAAAGATTTATGTACTTTTTTTTTTTCTCCTTAGTCAAGAGAAACATGCACATACAACCACACCAGAAAAAGGATATTTTCTAGATAAGGTGTAAGCAAATTTTGTTTACCTGTAAGTCACTGGCTGACTGGCTGTAGAGTCTAGGGCAAAAACGAGAGTCTAACTCTCCTGACAGCCCTTTCACAATCATCGTTTGTGCAGAGTTACATTTACGCTTGGACTTGATGCTTTTAAGGGTCTTTTCCCACCTACATGGCTCTGTGTTTCTATGTGTACCTTTTTGATTCCAGAAGATGACATGTGTGCCAAGAGAGTGCCATCTTTCCTGCAAGATACATGCAGAACCGGTGGCGTTTGGCACCTATTTGAAACACAGGACTTTCTGCCTCAGCTTTGCCCTGCTATATTTCCACTGTGCTTCTCACTTGATCCTGTCACATGTTGTCCCATGACTGAGTAAGGGTCAGTCCCCAGGCTCACGATACCGGCTTAGAGCAATTGTGGAGACTAGCTCCTATTTATACAATGTACACAATTGCTTGTTACCCTACAGAGACTCCAGACTGCTGCAGATGAGAAAAAACCCCACAACTTCGCTTTAAAACGTTGCTCACCAGGGGTTGCTTATTCATGTGAGCTGCTCTGAAATGAAGAAATCCTAAAAACTAGCTGCTCAAGATGACCATGGGTGTATTTTGCTCTGAAAAATAGGGATAGAGCAAAATGAGGTGGTACTCATCGGGAAAGACAAGCGACTTCACAGAGGACATGAAGAATGACTTAGAAGTCCTTGGAAATAAGTATGAGAAGAACTGACCTATGGTGGGGAAAGCCTGCTCTTACAGAGACGGCAGGACCAGTGCCCTGTACGGTATCTGGAATCTTCTAAGTACAATATCCATGTAAGTGATACATGATTTCTATTGAAAGTTCAGAATACTGTAAAGACCACAAGTTTAATAAAACCGATGTCCAATTATGGGTCAAACTTTCAAGAGCACATGATGGATTTCTAGATCTCAATTGGTTTCCAAGAGTTTGCATTAGTAGGAAGGGGAAGGGGAGAAAGATAATGAAGGACTACAGTGAAAATCTGAAAATGAGGGGGTTTAGAAGCAGATATGCAACTTCCTGAAAAATTGTATTTCCAAAAATGCCTAGCCAACAACTTTGATGATCACAACTTGCTGAAGAGTTACAATTGATCTTGTGCATAGGATTACAGGGTTGCCCCGTGAAAACAACCACAATTTTTTTTGGAAAAAAAATCCCTGGAAGTATCAGAAGATCTTTTCGGGTTTTATTTGCAACATTTGTTTCAATTATTGGCCATATAACTGTGCCTAAAACTCATTGAATAACTTACTCTTCCTTACTTTAATGAGAAACTTGTCTAACTTGCAAGGCAAACTGACAGAGCACAGATTCTGCAGAGCAACAAACCAGCACCAAGAGAGATGTCCTCCTGGAGGATATGCTTAGGGAGCAAGAGCACTACAAGCCTGAGCAGTACTTGCTCTCAGTTTATAAAGAATTATTGCCAGTGCTTGTGTTAGTGGGTTTTGGGGAAGAAATGCATTCTGTCCCTCCTTACAGTCCTGCAGTAAGTACAGACAAGCTCTTTTTCATAGATGATGGCGATTCATCCTCCAACCTGGCATACCTCCTCTTCCTCCCGTGGCTTCACAGCAACTGATAGCCTTATATGACCTAACACGAGTGGTACTTACACACAGATTAGTAAGAAACCCACAAATGGTTCCTGGTGGTATTTATTAGCTCCTCGTATTTCCTTTGCAAGTTGCTGGCATCTATATTTGAAATGGCAGCTGCTGGGCTATCGAACCTCCTACCTTCTCTCTGGGAAAACACTTTTAACCTATGATGACAATAACCTAATAACATATACTATGTGCACTGATAAAAACAGCGTGTCTGTACCATCATACAAAAGAACGGGGTTGAGTCTGACTTCATGTAAGGCTGTTGTAACTCTCGGCACATTGTTTACAGGAAGAGCGAGTAGGAGTGCTCCTGCTTCCAGAGGAAAGATACAGCATAATGCATTTAGCAGAAACTGATTACCGACTGGCTTCCAGACGCTACTGCATTATAAGTAGCTACCTTTATAATAGTAATTTATTACTGGAAGCTCAATTGACATATGCCTGAACAGACATTTACTCAGTTAAAAAAAAGCGTTGGGGAACCAGACAATGTCACCAGGAGAGGATGCAGGTTAGGGGTATTCTGAAATACCTCACAGTAAAAATACAGGCTGTGCACTAAAAATGATGTGGTTGCCATTTCTGTGTGGAATACCACACACTACATACAAAAGAAATATCACAAAGGTGGAACAGTATGGCACAAGTAGAGTTTTATTAACCTGAAAATGTCAGTGAACTACGTATGCGTAATATTAGTGCCAGAAAGATACTTAAAACATACAGATTTTTTTTTGTTAACATACGTATTCTTTATAGCACAGAAAAAGTTATGTGCATACAAATTTTATGTGGACATTAACTACCACTTTACTACTCTGGTTAAAATTCTGCCTGCACCTACATCTGGATTATCCATTTTTATGATTCACAGCTGCCAGCAGTCCTTGTAGGAGTAATACATCTGTGAAGCACTCCTAGTACCGAAGCAACTGAAATGGCAGGTTCAGCTTTCATCTCTCGGAAGAGAATTGCACAACCAAATAGGCAGTTTATAACAAGACACGCCTGGAGCCTGGAGCTAGCATGCTGAAGTTATGAAGGTAGTTAAAAGAAAGGCTGGGAAGTACATGAATTTGAAATTCAACAACAAAATATACACTACAGTATGACCCAATCTGCTCCCATAATTCTCCTTTTCCTTATTTTATCATTGTGAGAATTTTCTTGTGACGTGTCTGAGTCCTATTATTATATCTCGCCTTGTGCCTTCCAAGAAAACATCAGGGCCCTCTACTAAATTTAATGGCAAAACTTCAACTGTAAAAAACCTGCAGAGCAGGGTTAAGATGTCAGTATAGACCTGTGATAAAAATTTAACCACAGGATCTCAAACATTAAGACTGAGAGATATCAGCAGGTAAGGCAGACAATCCCCCTGGGTTTTCATAGCTTACTATGAAACTCCCTGCCCATGACCAACTCTCCCTCCCATCCCAATAATCATCTCAAATCAAAAAGACAGTGATAAATAATTTAGGTTGTGAAGTTAACAGGTCTTCAAAAAAGCCACTATTATTCTGTCTACTGTCCTGTTTGTTTCATTGCTCTCTTAATGGTATTATTCTGCTCTGGCAATTTAACAGTTGGTTAAATGGCACCTATGTGACCCGGCAACTTAAAACATACCATTGTCATTATTTCCGTCATGTAAGAAAAATAAAACGAACATTTTTGAGGTACAAATCTATTAACATAATTCTGTAGTTTATAAAAGCTGTTCACATGATCCCGAACAAGCTTTGTATGTTTTGCAAACTTCTAATACTCCTCTTGTATCCATGCCTGTAGTATTTACTGCACAGTAATACCTGATTTTATAACTAAAGAAATGTGAAATTTCTTGGATGTAAAACTCTTCCCCTTCCAAAATTTGTGGATTTATGTTCAAATTTATCAGCTTGTAAGCACCCGATGCTTGCAGTTTATCAGAAATTCCCATCATCAGGATCCATTAAAGAATTCAGAATTTATGCCAAAAATCAGTGAAAACACTGTATCTGTCTATGGACCTCAGCTTTTCAGGTTTTCTGAAAAGTTCTGGTGCTGAAGCTTTCCAGGTAATTGGAAAAGAAGGAATATATAGTTATATCAAAGATGTCACTTTAAAACTGCCTTGACAGGAAAAGTCTTAAGCCTGGAAGTGGTCTGCACTTTGGAACAGTGAGAATTAAGCTGATGATTCAGGTTTTTGATTTCTTTAAAACCATTATTATTTTGGGCATGAGGACATAAATTAGAAAGAGACTTATGTGGTCACTTCTTTGAAACCCCCCCATTACACACTGTTCTGTAAATTTGTAAACAGAGTTCGGAAAATGGGTTCAGTCACTTTATAGCTTAGATATTGACTGACTATAGCTATATGCTTGTGCACTTTTCCATTAAAAAGGCAACTTTTTATCATATATTCAGTATCAGTTTCATCACAAGAACTTTATAGACAAAATAATTACCTTCTTTCAAACTCATGATGGGTACTGCAAGGAGTATAAAAGTAGCATTACCTTGAGACTTTTTCGGAAATTTATTTTTTAGCAAATGTTCTCTAAACCCTCTATGAAGCTTGTATTGCTAACCCCATTCTGTCTTCCAAAAGGGTATTTCCCTGGAAAGTTATGTATTCTTAAATAACAGATGAAAAAAGCAAGCCAAGCAAAAATCTTTGGAGGAATTCCGTTCTTATAGTGTTCTAATAAAAAATTTTGCAAGCAGCTTAAACAAAATGTATAGTGACTCTTAACTGACAGACCCACTTCGAAGAAGGAAGTTAATTCAAAGATGAGGAATGGGGCTGGTAGAAGGATTAGAGGGCACAAGACAGAACTTAAACTGCAGTAGGGTTATAAAACTGATGATGGGCTTGAGATGAGATTTGCTAAAGCCATTAATGCTGAAGACTCCTACCGCATCTTACAGAGTTTGGATCTGTCTCTGTGTAAGAAAAGGCAACTTCTTACACAACTTAATTCTGAGTATGTGCAGTGGGGCCAGTCATTGGAACCATTTGAAAGAAGGCAAAAGTTGGCTGGTACTGTCTGTTCATGCAGCAGTTGCCGTGGAGAACGTGAACAAGAAAGTATGCAGTTTGATCAGATTTTGATGTTTGGTAGGTGGAAAAAAATTAATTCAACTGCACATCTACTGTGGAGATCCTATGAATGACTAAACATAAGCCTAACCCTTTCTGTTGCCATCTTCCTATTACACACATGCATCAGAGCTTGGGTGATGCCTTCCATCTCCTCACTAATTCTCTTTCTCTCAGTCTTCCAAGCAGGGCTGCTGATCCTGATAACATTTCTGAGAAGGTCTCATCAAGGAGTGCTGCTTTTAGACTTGATTTCTATAGTAAGGGACTGGAAGAAGGAAACATGAGCAAAAAAGAGAACAGAAAGAACACACAAGGGAGCAACATCTTACTGAAACCCCAGGATCTGAATTCTGCAGATCTACAGAAATCTAGAGCAGGCTGAATATATACTACTGAATGAAATAAAAGGGTGGATCTATGTATTAACTTTATGGAGACATTTGCACCTATCATGCCTTTAGGAAAATAATCTTTGAATATATGTTGAAGATGAAATTTAATAGTATATTAAAAAAAGACATAACCACCACCACCAAAACTAATCACGAGAAAAATTACCAAGACCATCAGTCTGCTAGTCTACATGGTTATACACTATTCTCAACTAATATAAAGCTTATACAATAATTATCAGATCTAATCAACTAAATCACCATCTGCAGATAAAGATTGTCATGATAGGGAAATATAAATTAACAATGATATAACACCACATTCATTTTAGAGTTATTGCATGACTCCTGCAAGCTTGGGAAGGTTAATTATTTGCAGAATTATATGAAGATGTATACCCATGCGTGGGCTTTTTTTTTTTTTTTCGGTTGGTCAGACTGCTTCATATGAAAGTATTTCCTCATGCAGAAATGGACAAGAAGCCTACCTGTGCCTGCAGCTTTTATATCACTGTATTTACTGGCTTCCTAATCTAAATGCATAAATAGAGCACAGTAAAGCAGCCAACAGTTATCAATGGAGACCTGGTGTCACAGCGTGTGCTATCGGGTCACGTTTGTTTTCTCCTTCTTATACCAGCAATGTGAACATTTTGTAAAGACCCAGACTCCACACAAATGAAGAACAGACCTTACCTTTTTTGATATGAAACACAGAAAAGTACGTTATAGACACTCATGATTAAGTACATTCATTAAATAAAAGACTGAGAAAGAAATACTAAGAATAATCATATGCTTTAAGATACAACATCCTTTTGTCTCAATCAACAAAGCAAAATCAGGGATAATCAAAACCACACAATAGTAACGGGCTCTGCTCCCCTCTTTGTACATCTGTTGACCATGGCAAACATCGCACAGCTCCCAAGTTCCAGACCCAGCGTGTCTGTATCTGTCCTGAGCAGAAGCAGTAAATGCTTTCAAGCTCCTACTTGTACCTGGGTGATGAAGTCCTACTAGGAAGTCCGTTTTGAGGATACAGAGGGCAAGATGAAGGCAGGCCGTAGCAGCTACACTGATGTGGCAGTCTCCTAAGTGTAGATACATTACACTGCTGTTATTTTTTAAAAAAAGAAAACAAAAACCCCAACACACACTCTCTTAACCTTTTTTCCACTGCAAGTGTTTCTTTCCTGAAGAACTAATGTGTTAGCATCAGAGAGGGAAGCACTCGTCAGCAGTGTTTCAGGAGTTAACTGGGTACTGAACTCAGCACCTCGCTGAAACAGCACACCCTGTGCTCAGGGCACGCGTGGGCTTTCTCTCCCACAGACCATTGCCAGGTTACTGATATTTTTTAATCTACTGTGCTGCCTTTTTTAAAATCTCAAGTGCCTGCAGTAAAAAATGAGACTAATCTGTTGCATGACTACTTCTTACTATGGAAAATTAAAGATTATTTATTTTATAGCCATGGAATAATTTTCAGCAGAAGATTCTTCTCGGGTACTTAAATATTTAACAGACTCTAGCTCCTCTCTGCAGCAGTAGTTCAGTAAGCTGCAATTTTCTTGCAATGGGGAAGATAAAGGTATGGCTGAAGCTCATGGATTTTCAGCAAGTTTGCTTGCATTTTCTTTTTAGAGGTAGATAAGGGAACTGTATTTAGGAAGATTTGTTTGTGTTTTGGCTTTTTTTTTTAAACACACACAATTCATATCAAGTGTGTTAAATAATAGCAGCATCGGAGTGAAAGGCTCCACATCAGTGTTTACGGCCTTATCTTCTGTACGTCAGTCTATTAATATCCAGGAACCTTTGCAATGAAGACAATAACCTTTGTGTGTGGGTAAGATATACCTAGAAAACAGGGAACTTCCCACATGGGTCAATGAAGTGAAAGAAGATTTATTATTCTGTACACTTTTGTTACTGTGAATTTTTACCAACTCTAGGAATCAGCTAATATTTGCCTTTAGTTAAGATGCCATATAGCTTATCTGCAAGAAGCAAAATATGGGAGGGCACGGGTTGTAAGTATAAAATACACAGCTTGTTCCGCGCCCCCCCCTCGCAAAACAACAACAACAAAAAACAAAACCAAAAAACCACACCCAAAAAACTTCCTCACTGATCTTCCAAGGTTGAATCCAAAAAACTTTCTCACTGATATTCCAAGGTTGAAGCTTTGGTTTTAGCTGTTCAAGTTAGAAATGCATTTCATCTTTGCAATAGCTTGTTGTAAACTGATTTTTATATCTGCTTTAAAAGAATAAGGTGCTTCTCTGCTACTGAATGTCACTGAATTTTGTATGTCTGGCTTACTTAAGCATTTTTCAAGAATGCTGCCTAAACACACTACTCAAAATGCAAAACAGTAAAGACACGGTGATCTTGTTTGGATCATTTCAAGGGTGGGTTGCGTTAATTATCCTCTTCAAGTCTGAGTGCAAGTTCCCTTGAAGCAGGGTCTGTCAGAACACAGCGCTTCAGACTAGGTTAACCTCGAGCACCGAGAGTGAGTTCACATCCATCACAAACGCCATCTGGATAACCAAGCTATTTACTTAATCAACAGTCATTGGACTCTATGCCTATCCTATCGCTATAGTAAACACTCCTCCCACCCCCACTCCGTCCCACTGTGTGCACAAGATTATACAAGAAAATCTCCTTCAAGAATAAACTGATCTCATTAAAACATAATGATGACACCAATTTCTTATTTCTGCCCCAACCCCCCACACTGCACTTGCTTTTCCATATAAAGATCCTCACATACTAACCAGAAATATTCAACAGCTAAAACTGTTACAGTGACCTTCAGGACTAATTTTTGGGAAACTCAGACAGGAATGAGAAATGGATTTAAATCAAAACTAGTTTATTGCAACAGAAGGCAAGGACAAAACTGTTGGTATTTCTTCCTCTCTAATATCCCTTATGAGAGAGAGAGAGAAAACAAAATAAATCAGACCTGTCTGCCTTGTAATGAACCAACTGTTTTTGATCAGCAGAGTAAGATTTCATTTACTGCAGGGATGAATATGAAAAAACAGAAAAATGCAATTTGACAAATTAGATCTCATGGTCCAGGAGGTAAAAATCACAGAACAAATCAATACAAGAGTGCCCCTACAATACAACTCCTACTCACAGCATCAATCTGTCTTTTGTTTCTTTTGGGTAATACTACAATTGATTGGAGCAGAGTGTAGGATGCGCTCATGAGAATAAAATATTTGTAAACAAAAGATTTTTATTTCATTTTAGAGCTGTTAGACCTGGACCACTGGACGAATTCCAATCTGTGTAATTACATTCTGTCTACCTAAATTCTCTCTGCAGCCTTAGTTGGAAATGATGTTTTTCTTCATTTCTTTTCCTGCATTATGGTTCCTCCACAGAAGTGTCTGCACTTGAATTAATTGACTTTGTATAGTCAGCATAAAGGACAATCTGGGATGCAAGGATAGAACAGAGTTGTTACAAATGTAAAAGTGACAGAAAAGTTTGTAAGTGGTTATTATAAGGAACTTTTAGACTCCTCTCTGGTGAAGAAGAACAGAGAAAAGCATGCTTCTCTTGGTATGTCTGAAACCAGTTAAGATTTCTCTTCCATTTTCTAAATAAGTCATCCAGTGTCTCCAAAAACCTTTCTCTTTCTCTTCTTGAGTGCTAAAGCAACTACTGTCACCCTCCCATAATAATACTGAAGAATTCATGCTTCATTCATTCTTTATGATCTCTATATTGTATGTGATCATTAATTGTATCAAAGCTAAAAATTACTCACAAAACCTAGCCAATCTCATTCTTAGTAAGTGATGCATGACTTGCTAGATACTTCTATTTAGGTGAAACTAGCAATAAAATATTCTTACCCTGAATTAGCTAAATAACTTCCCCTTCTCACTCCCCTCAATCTGAAACAGATGGCCAAAGCACTTTGGTTTACCTTGCAGAAGTTACACAAGGGGACCGAACAGTATTCTCACTCACTATACTACAGATTTTCAATAACTTTTTTTCACTGGTTGAAAAGAAAGCATGGAAAAGTGAGGTGTTCCCCATTTCCTGGTGAGAGGTTGCAGGAATCTATTTGTATATGCGATCCCTGAGATCCTAGACTACTTCCAAGGCAAAAGCTTGGAAAGAAAAGTTGCTAAATCAGTTGCTCTAACATAATGCATATCTTTGTATGCTTTATGGCACACAGCAGTGTCAATTAAAAAAATTTACTCTTTTATTACAAAGCGAAGCAACAGATTTCCCACAAATCATCATAATTTCAACTGTCTTATGTCACCAATATATCTGTGCGGCATGCATACTCCTGTCTATATATAAAAGAATGTATGAATATATAGACTTGTAATTATTAAATCCTAATGTAAACTGGAATATATGTAGTTGAAATGTAAACATAAGTGTAGGAATTCTAAAATTTGGCTCATTTAACCTCCACGCTACAATGTAATTAAAAAGCAAAAAGATTGATGCTTTCTTCACTTAGCATTCAAATCTCTTCATAAAACAGTACGATTCAGTTTCTTCCTTTAATTATCTTAAAGAGATGATTTGTGAGCAAGGTCTGGCATGCTGGCTTGCAAGGGCACTTAAATCTTACATCATTCTCACTAAGACTAAACAGATAATGTGAGTACAAGGACTTCTCTGTTTACAGAGTGAAACAACTCGATTTGACTGCAGGCTACTGCAAAATCTGCCAATGGTTACACTCAACTATGAAGGAAAGAAAAGGACCTTTAAAAAACCAATACAGAAAGAAATAGGAAAAATATAATACAGTACACTTCAGCTTCAAATCAATTTGTTGCTTTTAAAAAACACAAAATTCAAGTGCAAGAGGCTCAGCAAATGCACAAGCTGAAGAATAACTTAATTATATATGAAACACAACAGCAGACTGACTTTCCTCAACTGATGACCAATAGGGATTCCAATATATCCCCAAATCTGCGTAAACACATCAGAACAAAAAGACTAAATAATGAAACTATAAATACCAAAGCTTAATTTGACTCCAGCACCACACGGTGGTGACACCTCACAAACATGAATGCATTCATATCACAACATCCCTAAAATGTTCTCGTACCTCAATCTCATCACTACACTTCTGGGAATTTCACCATATAATCAAAACACAATTAAAGGCAGCCAGTCTGTGAATTATTCCTTACTCAAAATGCCTGCCATCGGCCATTACTACTAAGAGGTCAGAAGCAAGGCAGATGATCCCTCTTTTCTGCCAGCATTTACAAAGATGAAGCTGGCCTTAATCAAGATGATTAACAGCTCTCTTTGAAATGGTGGGGAAAGGCAGCAAACGTTCCACAAGGTTCTCTTCAGTCTTTTTGGCTAAAAAGAATGTCATTTGGACACAGGCACCCAAGGAACAGCTTTGCGGTGAAGTGAATATAACGTGGGGAAAAGAAAAACATAAGGATATTCAGGATCCAGGAAACAGCAGTGCGCAGAAGCAGCTCTTTGTCTCAATGTAACAGGACTGAGGAGCAGAAAAATGACCTCTGTTGCAGTAAGCTATTCAGCACTCCAACCCAGCTTTGTTCTATTTTCAGTCTCCTCCAAATGCTCCAACTCTTTGGCATTCCTCCTGTATGCGGGGTGGCCTCCTACTTACCCTACTAAATTTAAAAAGCCGAAAAAGAATAAATAACACAAAATCACCAGAAAATATATGCTGCATTTTTAAATGCCAGCGAAAGGTATAAATGTCAAGCATAAATTGTGCAGCATACTGAACAAATCCAGATGAGTGCTGGCCTCGCCAGTAGCAATATTAGCATACTGCTACTTTCGACATAGCTACTGCAAGCACGTTAACAGCCTCCATGACTGCTGTCGCAGTCGTCAGCTCAGAACGGCTACCTTTCACAAAATGTAAACTCCGTACATCGCAAGAGAAGAGTACTACTCCCAGGGTGGGATTCTGTCACAGGAGAGCCCACTGATCTAAGAGAGTTCAAATTTCAACTGGCTGCTACAGTCTTTCAAGGATGCCAAAAGTCAGTGGTATTATGCAGACCTCCAAATCATTCTGAAGTACATCAAAAGCCTGCTAACTATCACGTAACCCTAACCCAGCCCTTTCACCCAAAGTCCCTCCTCCTCACTTCTAGCTGAAGATTCAGCTCTCCATAATTTTTGTATTCTCCTGTCTTCAGTCTATCACTATCTAGGGAACAGGATGACAGCACAATCCTACATTTATAATACAGCTTCACCAAGAATAAGCAGCTGGAATTCAAGTAGGAATGACAGTTGTGTAACCTGTAATTACTATTGCTGTATTACTATTAATCGGAAATGTTGTTCCGAGAGCCTGGTCAGTGTTAACAACAGTGACATTTAATAAAACTAAAAGGGATTATAGTACCCAAGAGAGCTGACCTTGGTTGCAGGTGTCCGAGCCCCCACCTGTAAGACGCCCTGGCTGTCACAGCTGCCTGGAGGGCAGCCCTGCAGCACTAGCTCATCTGCAGCAGATGCAGCCCATGCTACTGGAAGGGTGCGATGACCATACCGCGGGGTACACAGTTAGTGCTGAACCAGTGCAAACCTGCTGCCTCCCTCTGTCAATAAGAGACTGCAGCAAGTTTTGGAAGAGTTTCACCCTGCCCACCCCAAATGCTAAAAATAAGCACTAGCCATGACAAAAAAACCCCAAGATAAACAACAGAAAACAACCACAAATGGCACTCAAGCAGGAAACAGACCTCTGAAACACCTTCTCTAGTGCTGCCAGTGGCTTGCTAAGTGGTTTGGGCGCATCACTGCAGTTCTATGCATTTCCAGCCTCCGTCTTCCCCAATTATACCATATATACCCAGTACTAGTCTTTGTTCTAACATTAGCTTACCCAAACACCATGTTTATAAGGAACCAGTCATAGCCAGCATCGCTAGGTGCTACCATCAAGCAAGTAACTAAAACCAGTAAGAACAGAACACTAAAAGCTGCATGCCTTTAACAGGGCTTTGAAGGCATGCTTCCCTCTAATATACCAATTAAGCCAGCTGAGGGAGCTGACATTTAATCCATTCTGCCTCTGGTTCAATAACTCTAACAGATGCAAGGATTATTTTAAGGAATACTAGGAAATGAAAAATCTCCCTTTCTTCTCTAGAACATACACTTCTTGCATTTAGCTAGGCAAAGTATCCAGAAATGGATGGGTTAACCCACAATATCAATACTTGGCACATTTGAGTCAGAGAGCTCTCTTTGATCTTTCATTTGGGTTGCTATTGAAAAAGCAACTAACCTCACCCTATGCAAGATAAAAGTGAAAGGGAATTTGACATCATCTAGAAAGGATCGAATTCAGTTTGATAAAATTTGGTATCAGAACCGCAAAGCACCATCTACAAAGCTGAAGATAAATTCACTTTAATGGTTCCTCACTTACCACAAATTTCAAGCATCTAAGCTTTCCACGACAGCATCCTGCCTACTAAAAATTATTCTGGAGATATGGATCCAAGGTCACAATGTTCTCTTAATGACCTGAACTCACCAAGTATTAAACATGATACAAAGCAACACAGGCCACTGCTATAATTAATAAATGACCAGACTATTCCAATTTGATCAGCATGGGGTCCTATATAATTATCAAGGAGCTTAAACTTGGTTACCAGATTACATTAATATAAAATACAACATTGTGCCTGAAACACTGTAGTGCCACTTTTTTCTCCCCCAGAATTAATTTGTCAATTCCCAAACACTGTATTTAAAAGCTAGAAAGGATATTAAAGTTGCTGCTTACATAGCCTCTTAAGTCTCTGTACCATCTTTTCTCTGTGCTGGAGGTCAAACAGGATCCTCTCCCCTTAGGTAGCCAGGACCAATTCTTTCTCGAACAGCAGACCACATGGCCACAAGGACAGAACGAGCACATTAGCAGTAGCAGTGTTGGCTGCCTTTTGTTTGCAGGGTCACTGCTGCCTGGAAGGGTGGGGAAGGCAGAGGACTTTGTATTTAGCTCTAACAGCTTCTCTTACCCTAAATAATTTTACTTCAAACACTGGAAATAAGTTCTGGCGTTTAATGAGATGCAATGGAGTTTGGGTATCTCATTTTAATAAGCAACTTTTCAAAGCAAAGCTGTCTTTAGGGATTTGATAGAAACCATTTTGATTCTGAATTTACAGTTCCCTGATTGTTGACTAATTATGTGTCATTAATAAGACAATAAACCATTTTGATCCTGATTTGATTTAAGCCATATAAATAGAAGTTCCTCCCCTGTGACGGGTGCCTATGTACCACCAATTTCTGAGTAACACTCTTGATGACCTCAGATTATTCATCAACAAAAACAAGACACTAGGAAGTGAATATCCTCAAAATTAGGCATACAAGTATAGTAAGACTGGACTTTGGTTGATGAGTTTGGGAACTGAGCTTGCAAGAATCAACTCTGTACTCTTACAGTTAAATTATTTTGTGGCCTTGAATGAAGCAGAAGGTTATAGTTTGTCCTAGTCACAGTTTTGCCTAGCTTGTGCACTACTAAATGCAGAAAAATAGTTCAAACCTTTGTGTTAATGCTGTATTATGAAATCCACGTTTGCTAATTATTGCCTGCAAATGGCAGTTGCACACTATAGAGGCTGCTGAGGCAGCAGAAGCCCTAATGAAAGGGCATACAGGTTCCCTGTTCTAGCAAGGCTCTTGATCCCAGATTAAGAAATTAAAAACTAAAGGAAGAATTCGACTTTTAGACTAGAAGAAACAACCAACCTACTCCCTTGGGCCCTTCAGCACACTGTCTTCCTAACTTGGTGCTTTCAGGAGATCGGGTATCCTCACATCCTTCCCTCCATGTGATGTCTAAAGTCAGGCACATAGCTCTCACAACAACGTTTTTGAGGGCTGCCATTCACAAATGAACATGCATTTTATTTAAATCCCCTCTCCAATTACGATACGTTGACAGAATGACAAAACAATGGCCTACTTAAAGTTCAAGCACAGTCCTGAAAAGTACTTCTTTCAAAAGCTGTCACTGAGTTTGTTTACAAATTGTGCTGACTGGAACAGATTTTTTTTCCATATTCTACCCAGGTTTTTAGTGAACAGGTATAGCTTTGGAGAATTAAATCAGTGGGTCTTTGAATCCAAAGAAGAATGCTAATGTGAACCAGGAGGCAACGTGTAGGTTTCACCAAGTAATGAGCAGGGCCAAACAAGCTGCAGATAGCACCTGAATCTCTAGAGTTCAGTGATAGAATTCATGCAAAAGGAACCACTCATAACTTGAAAATGTATCCATGCAAATATGCAAGTGTGTTCACTTGTTTTTAATGATTTACTAAGAATTTGATACACTAGAAAGTTAAAAAGTTCACAAATACTTGGCAATTTCCAAAGTTTGCTCCTGAATGCATTAAAATCTAGCAATTACTACTAAATATATAACATAAAACGTCTTTCAGATCTTCATATATAATTAGTCTGTACCCATACAATGAGTGATAGTACTTCAAAGAGCATTTATTTATCATTCTCCAAATTCATAAATCTAGTTCAGATTTTTTTCTGAAAAAATTACAGTTCAGACCTATTTTCTCCATTACAGAATGAGTCCACCCAGCTACCATTTAATATACAATTTGACTCCCATAATGATACTTCAAAATGGCAACAGAGAAGACACATTCCTCACTATTACTCTGGAAAGCAAGTATCTAATCTGAATTTCTGCCAAATAATTCTAAAATCAGTTGTTTGTGAACAGCAGATGATTTTTAATTAACTCCCAATACTACATGAAACTGAATTCTTCACTACTTGTGCATTTCTAAATAGGTTTGTGTTATGGCCTCAAAAACAAGAAGTGTGATCAGAAATCTGGTATCAGCTCCTTAAAGAGCAGAACTTAAGCTACTTAATATTCTGGTGCTCCTGCAGTTTGATCTAATCCTCAATGAACTGTAGGAATGACAAAACGTTAATTATGGACATATTTTGCTTCATTATTTATGCTTCATCCAAAAGGTAATGTTTAAGAAACAAACCCCTCATGCTTAATTCTCTGTCATCTTTTTGCTAGTTAACACAGCAGGTGGGATGCGTGTTTAAACCAAATCAGCTGACTCCTACTGTTTGCAGCCTTTCAAACATGTGTTCCGCTTGTAAGCTGAACTTAAAGCAGGTATGAAGGTCACATTAGCATAAACTCACACTCCTAACGCTGAAATATTTTATTATTTTTCATTTCAATGCCAATCTCTCTCTCATCTGGATTCAACTTCATTATAAATGAGTTCTGCACCTCCTCTCAATGGAGATCTAACATCCTTCTCTGCAGAAGTATCTAACCAGGGCATCTTGTTTTGTATGGAATGGTTGAGTCCACAGAGACATATTCAGGGAGCTGCATATTGTTCACCAGCTAGTGCAGCTGCTAGGAAGTTGCAATGGAAGGCTGAGCTTCTCCAGGGAAAGCTCAAAACAGGGGACTGACTCATCTGACTGCTTGGAAATGGCCGGTGGAGGACCCCCTCTGTACTGTTTCGGTAGGATGCTGTGGAGACCAGCTTCACAGCATGGACTAGTAAAATGTTCTCAATCTATTACTGCTTCCACACACTACAGCTGAGGACCAGGACTCTGTGTGCTGATGGAACTACCCATCAAATGAATATAGCTATTGATTTAGACCACAGGGATATTAAATCTGGCTGGAAATAGATTCAAATTTGCATATAGTTGATAAGGATGTAGTCTGTTTCCTAGCAATTATCTTCAAGCTATTTGCAACAAATTTCCCCCCTCTTTTTGGAGAGCAAAAGTAACAGGCCACAATTTCAGAAACAAACAACAAAGGCACACACAGTATGGCATAATTCATCCCATAATATTAACTCCTTCCTTTAGGGAACAGGAAAACATCAAAACAATGATCTAGCAGTATGCCAGAAACTTGAGCAGCACCACATCAGTTTAATACACCTGCAGTACCTCTTAATTGGTCATTAATTCACAGTTTGAAACATTAAAGCTTTTGTTCCCTACTGCTCTAAAACTTAATAAAAAGAATTTTGTTTCTTTTCTTCCCTCTTACAAATATTCTCTCTACTTTTTGAATCAAATGAGTGATCTAATGATATCTTTGTAGGGACATTTAATGAAAAGTCTGCTTCATTTACAGCTATCTGAAAAGGCACATAAGCAACAAAGGTTTAATTTTTTTTTACCCCTTGGTCAAGTTAAAACATCATTGCTATAACTTTGAATAGTACCGTAGTTTATTCCTGTTAAACTGCTTGCAAATGGTCAGCAGAGACACGTCAAAATAATGCGCTTGGTTACTAAACTGATTGCAGTAACTATATGTAATGCAAGGACAATTAGTCCCACAAATGCCTCTGCATCACTTCCAAGCAAGCAGCAGAAAGAATTCTTGGCTAATGCTTTCAAGAAACGTACCAGCTACAGTGGGCTATCTCAGCGCCCAAGACACAAGCTCATACTGTCTCTTCCCAAAGTACAGCAAGCAACAGAGTTAGAACAAACAGAAGAGCCCACGCTACTTTTGCCAGAGAACATCCAGCTGTGAAGACAGAGATGAAAATTAAAACAAAATTAATTCCTTCTAAACAATTGTGCACAAAGAAACGCTATGACATGGTCAGCACCGCTGAATGGCAGTTTTACAGTGTCACTGACGTGTTTTGCAGTTATTCCTGTTGAAGACTATGAGCTAAATCTTTGGCTGATATTGATGCATACATGAGTATCATTTATAAATTTCACCTAAAAACCTAGAAGAATTCCATTAGTTGTTTAAGAAACATACTCTGGAGCTTTAAACTTCATGCTTTGACATCAAAGGACAAACTTGTATGTCCACATGTATATGTGAGTATATGTATTTATACATGCATGCATGTATTCCATATATATACACATGTATAAAATAACACATATACACACTGGTTATTACCTGTAACTGTCCTTTTTTGTCTTTCTGCACCTAAATACACTTCTTTTGAAGCTTGTACCCAAGCCCCTTGCTGTAAGCATAATTTCATGAAAGAAACTACAGACTTGCAGAGGTACAGTCATACTGATAAGCCCCTCGAGCTGCTGTTCCTTGTAAGCAAGCAGCACAGGCAGGCACAGACAGGCACATGACAACATTTCATCGTTCTGCTATGGATGAGCATTAGGGGAACACACAAAAAGTGAAAAGCTGTATTTTCTTTTCTGGCTACACTAATTATCAGTGTGTCCCAATATTCTCTAAGTTTATACTGAAACCAGGATGCACCGAATGGTCTTCGTTTGCAACTCTGAAAACATCGGCAACATTACTAGCAGCATTAGTATTAATTGTGTCTAGAGAAAAAAATAATTTCAGTGTATTTATTCTAATTCAGTCCTTTTGTTTATATTCAGATCCTTCCATTTGAACACCAGACAACCACTTTCTAAACTCCGTGCCTAGGTTCACACAACCAACCAAAGCACCAATGTGAAAACCAGCATTTTTGTTGTAATGTTACAGTGGTCCTACAGTTGATTCTCTCCTAATACACACACAGACAAAAATGTCACCTATTTTTGCCCTGTTCTTCCTAATAGCCATATGCTCCATGCATACAAAATTAGGCAAATATCCCTTTTGGAGTTAGGGTCGTTCAGCATCGCTTTGCTTATCTCTTGTATTTGGTTTGGAAACAAACTCAACTCAAACCTACCTGGCTTAGAAACCAGTGCAAGCTGGAAACACATACTGGGTTTTGCTCCAGATGGTTACCACAGAGACAAGATTCACAACAACAAAAGACACTCAGCATTTAGTGGCTGTAAAAAATGCCTGATGCCGATAAAGCATATGGCAAGATCCACATCTCCACATATTTTTGTTGGGACAATAGCCACTATCAAGAAATGACGCTGCAGGTGGCACATCTTTGCTCCACTCCACTAGTTTAGTTGCAGGAATTGCACTGGGGTTTAAAATTATCCAGTCCTCCAGTGTGAAACTTACGGAAACAAGGATTTTTAGCACCAACAGGCTCACCACTGGCAGACTACATGAGCTATGCCACAGGATCTTAATCTGTCTTGGTAAGATGTTTGGAACTGTGCTGATGCTGATGTGACCTTTGAAGGGTGGGGTGACAGGGCACTAAGGTTTGAAAAAGGGAGAAAGAAATTAAATTTTTACATCACAAATAAAGTCTGGCATAAAATAGTGGCTCTTACTCTAGAACTACTCTCATTAATTTGGGATATCTGTTCATCCTACTCATGTCACCTGTGCCTACTCCATCCTGATCCTGTCTGATCTGACAGAAGGTCTGTCACGGGTTTAATTCCTTCTCAGCCTGAGCAGAAGCAGAAAGAAAAGCTCTGGAGACAAATCCCTTTGCTTGTAATACATGAGCACTCTCCATGATTTAGCAACACTTCCACTTATGTTATCATTCACTTTTTCTAGGGGTTTTCACTCAGTAAAATAAGCTGCCAAACACTCTACAGATATTCAATGTAAAAAGCTCCCAGTCGCCCAAATTTATTCCTATTCTCTGCTATTACTTTGGCTGCATAATCATAAAACACATATCTGCAATGTATGTTCCATTTCACCCTATGCAGAACACGGTTATAAGGGTTATATAAACATGCTTATATGTGGTTAAATATGGTTATATAAATAGGTTGTAATTATCCATTATAAATCAACAGACAGTACTGCACGGTGGAAAAACATATTAAACTATCACAGGGGATGCATACTTGTTTTACGCTTGAATAATTACTACTATTTAAGCCATGAAAAACATACGCAAAAGCTGTTAAGTGAAAGCTGGAAACAGGGTTTACAGCTCAGTGGGAAACAGAATATCACTTCAGCCAAACAAAAGAGGGTCATTGTGTTTTGTAAAAGGTCTTGTAGTAAAAAAAGGCTGCATCATAAAAGTGACAGAAGCTATAAATTAAAGCAAGCTTTAAAAAAGTATTTCAAGCTATTTTAGTAATTGTTTCAAGGTATTTCTATTTTGGAATGAACAGTCAAAGGAAATTGCAGACATTGGCAAAGTGAGACTGGCAAATGAAGAGTTTTGTTTGTTTACAGAGACAAAAATCTCCTTCAATTACTACCAAAATGGAATTAGGAATAAGAATGCATATTTGCATGGGTATGGTCGCATTAATTATTAATCCAATAAACACTAACTGATCACTACTATGAAAAAGCTGATGCACTGCTAAAGCTCCCTCTGACCTATTTCAGCTGCTTGTTCTAACTGGAGCGGGTCAGACAGGGTTCACTTTAAGCAGCTGAGCTGACAGATCTGACGGGTGACAAGTATCTGGCAGAGACAGAAGTGGGGACAAACTGCAGTCGGAAGCGAATTTATTAACAAGTTGTGGATGAAACAAACCATAGAAAATAGAGCATTCTTACCATTTTATTTAGCCATGACAAAAAAAGGAGGCTGATTTTCAACAGTGCTTACTGTTGCATTGACACTCATGGACAGAATGTTTGTTAGAAAGAAAAAAATAATTCTTTAGGACCTAGATATTAGGTAACACTCATAGGGGGAATCAGATCTCTCTACCAGGATGGCCAGTTTCTGGCTGGAAGGCAATGGCAGTCTCTGTTGCCAGGATCCTTGCAGTGTCATCTTCGTATGGAGATGAAGAAAGTACCCAGATGTGAGAAACTACCCAAACCATTCTTCTGCTCAAATCTCACAATCCAGCTGGCCCATGGACATCCAGTGCATACATAATCCCTTGCTTATAACCATATATGACTATTTTCATACCCACAGGAACAGCTCCTATAGACTATATACAAATGTCTTACCTATATTCAATATGATGTCTTCTGCAGCAGGAATTGTCTGGGACACTCCACCCAGTGCAATAATTTAAGCATACGAATTGGACTAGACACAGCCAGAGCTGGCAGGGGGAAATCTTGAGAACCGACCAAAATCCCCTCCTGGAAAGATCCTGCAGCCATCAGTCAAATACCTCACTAGGAAGGTGGCTGGGTGTCCTGTCACTTACCCATATGCAAACTACTCCATCATCTCCTCTACGCAGATGATGAACCAAGGAGTTCCTGCAGCCCCTGGAAAACCAGTTAATGACTTACATGCACTGAGCAGTCCTGATACCCAGTTACAACACAAATATAACTATAGAACAAACAATTTTCTTTCTTACAACTCAAATCCCACAGCTCCTGTCACATCTATCTCCAGTTCCTACTAATTTCGATCGCAGCTGTGGTGATCTCTAATTGTCTGAAATCATTCAGTATATCCTCATTTGAAAAACAAATACTGTAAGAGTAACCAACCTTTTGGCCAATAGGCTTGCTAGATTGTGAATGACCTCTATTCTTTACTATATAGCAAAATAAATATTTTTAGAGAAACAGTGTTCTATCAGTCACAAGTGACTAATGCAAAGGAAATAATTTTGCTTGCGCTCAGATCAAGCCTGCGCATTAATCCTAAAGCTTAACAGAGAGAGGTTAACCTCAGTCACGACGAATGAGGGTGATCTCTCACAAAAGAAAGTCTCCCTCCCAAATAGAATGATAGAGGAAAAGCAATGCTCTCAGGAGAAACAGTTATAGGTTCTCAGAAGCTGCAGAGTTCAGACCTCATATCCAGTGCAAAATCTTGTTTTTTCCATACTTTCTTTTCTGGTTGGGAGAAATAAAAGCAATGGCTGCTGCTTTGAGTTTAATGGCACAGCTATGCTCTTCAAAAAGCCATTCTCACTGGACCACTCACGATAAAACCATGTCACAAAACTGCTGGTTTTTGCTCTCTAATAAAGTAGACAAAGTCTGGACATATTTCAGTTCCTGACCAGCAAAACTTAAGCTATTTACCTACCTATCCGCTATTCTTCAAGGGTTGCAGACTAATACACATGACATCTAATAGAAATGGTTGCAACCATGCTCAAATAAATTGCTTCAAAACACTGAAAATAAAACCACCCTTTCCTCAGGCTCTCAGGCATTGTTAGGAGGCAAAACACTGCTGACTGCAAATGAAGGGCCTGGTATTGATCTCCTTTACCTATCAGAACTATAAACTTCATGACATGAACAAAATTAGTATGATTTGTTTTAATATACGGAAGAAAAAAACCAGTCCCTACAAGTTACTGAGCTTCCAGAGAGTGCAAAGTACACCCAGGGTAGCTAGATGCAGAGGACACTACCCTCAAGGAGTCCTGATAACATTTAGACACAGACTAAGCCTTAAATTTGCATTTCCTTGTGTGTATTAGATGATATTATGAGCTGAATATAGCCTAATTGCAGTATACTGCATTTTAACTAAAGATATACAAATGCAAATTATAAATGAAATGAATAATTATAGAATAATTACTATTCATGAGGAGCATTCACTATTCTATTTCACTTGTTATCTGAGAAGTATTAAAAATGAAAAGCTATGGAGCCTTGCAGGGTAGAAATACCACAACTGCATTTTTAACAAATTCAGAGTTCTCACTCCCTAACTCTGTCAAAGAAATTCAAACACATTTTACAGCATAATAAACAATGTATTTTTCTAATTAAAAGGGTTTACTATCAATTTATTATTCAGATCCCAAGTTCCTTTGCAACATATTCACCTTAAATGAAGGATCTCCACAGAGTGCGGGATCATCACGGAAATATTTGCATGGCATCATGAACAGACGACAGCTGTCAGTGAGCAGAGGTCACATGCCAGACTCCAAGGTGTTCAGTTCTCTGCAGCTTTTAATAAAAATGACACCTGGGACACCCTGGACAAAGCAATACTGAGCAGATTATATGTCACTAACAGGGCAGATGTTCAGCCGTGAGAGCTTTTTTCTCCTATGGGACATCTAAAGTGGCAATAGGCAACTACTTATTCTCTCCCCTAAAAGATCCACTCTTTTTTTTTTTTCCCTCCCCTCCCAACTCCAAACAACCTGTACGATGGGAAAGGGAAGGACAGAAAAAAAATAGTGAAATCAGTATATTGGGGTTTTTTTGTTAAGCAGTAAATAATTGTATATTTATTTCGATTAAAGACGAAGGAATCCCTTTTCATAAGCTACCATAGAGAGATTAAATATGGGGCAGATTCAGACTGGAATCACCACTGAAAGCCTCAGGATACCTAAACTAAACCCAAATCTGTATCAGGGGCAATTAAGAAACAGTCTATTTAACAGGATTAAAAAAAAAAAATAAACAGAAGAGTGATTTAGCTGTACAGATCTAGCCTTGAAGGCAATACATCCTACAATTCCATTTGAAAGAGGCAGACAAAAATTCTGGAAATTGGTAGATAGAATATTTTAAACTTCCTGTGCTTTTGACACTACAGTAATGCGTAACACCAGTCAACTACAGCATCATCTCAGCAGGTTTATGGTTTAAGACAATAGTTAATTTTCTATACATATTAGGCTGAATCAAATGCCTGAAACATGCTTGCCGATTTTGATGAAGCTGGTTCATTAAATGTACACATTTACGCTTCAAAGTCCTTATTTTCATGAAAATAAATGAAAACTCCATGGTGTCAGAAATATTTTAAGTCTATGAGATTAGTATATCTAGAATTTCCTTACCTCCTTTATTTTAATGCTTTCTCCACTTGTGAAAATCACAAGTATTTCTAAAACTACAAGCTTTCAATCACCTGAACATGGGGCTAAGTATAAATCCTTTCAATTGGTGGTGGTGGCAGGGGAAGAGTGTTTTTCCTCTTCCAGTGTCTGACATGACTCAAACACTCAGAAACCTTTTTGGTTACATTTGGAAGTGCTCTTATTTTCATAAAATCCTAAGTGGAAAAACAAACATCAATTTTGCTGGTTGCTGTAAGTTGATACACCACAGCTGTTTTTAAATTTCAGAGAGTAAACAGGCACCAATGTGCTTAAGTTACATTGTGGGGTCTGGGGTTGTTGAGGTTGTGGTTTGGATCTGGGTTGTTGTTGTCATCCCCGTCCCCCCCCGCAAGAGCACTATTGTTTTCAGCTGTCACACAATCACTAAAAACCTTGGAATTTTTAATTAACTTATAACTCCAATTAAATGCTTGTTTGCAAATTGAACAACTTCACATTTTCACATGACACAAGTACCATTTTCATTTGCTTTAAATACTTCTCATCGCTCAGTGACTGCAAATGGTGGGCATTTGCTGCTACTGCAGTGACCTAAACCATAAGCCCTTCAGCTTATTATTTCTTGCTCTTTGATCCCATTAAGAGGGAAGTTCTACTCCGTTTTTCCGTACCTAGGCCAGTCAGGCTACTCAACTGCTTAAATATGAGCATGTCAAAACCTGTTTGTTGCCTACGGTCATGTACATTGTCCTTCCAGTCAGTGACAGCCATTCATCACCAAAATTGTAGTAACAGACCTTTACCGCTACAAAAACTTCTGCCAGGTAGACAATGAACCACAGCTGTCTAACACAGGTTCATCTTTTATACTCATCCATACTGCCAGCTTGCTGCTGTGGTCTGTAACTCACCAACACAGCGATGCAAAATACACTGTTACACCTAACTGTGAGCAGCATTATCCTTAGAGCAAGTACATTAAAAAACACAGTCTGACTTACTTGGAAGACTAAGGGATAATTATTACCCTTTCTTCTTTGTTTTGCAGAAGATTGTATATGCCTGTGCATTAGGCTGCATGCTTATCAGGCACCCAAAGCGTTTTTCTTATACATTTTTCAGTGGCTTGTGGTGATACCGTGATCTATTGTGACATGCTGCTTCAGCTTGAAGGATGCTCAGTATGAGAAACTGGGATGACAAAACATAATGCTTTGGTCCCTCTCACAATCAGAAAGATTAAATCACAGAGAAAAAAGTGGAATTCACCTCAGATATATATTGAAAGGGGTATTTCTTGGCCAAAGGAAAACAGAAAATGACTGTAAGTGCAAGGAAGAAAGCATGTGAGGTTTATATTTGCACATATTCAAGATGATGTAGCAAACTGAGTTAAATAGGAAGATACCATGTAATCTGTCAACAAACATGTAAGACTAGTTATTACAAAGGATATACCTGAAGGGGATAATTATCTATGTCAGTGATTCCCAGTACAACTAAACCACTTGTTTGTGCAAATCTTTTTAAATTGTATGCTTAGTACTGGACATTTTGAGTGAAACCACTGCCTCATCTCATTTATATCATCCCTTGATTCCAGTCTAGAGACATCGTGTGTGAAGACAGGATGTGGCCTGCAATGCACATCCCGACAGCTACAGACTCCCGTGACGATGCAATAGACTGCATGCTCCCACACCTTGGGACCTGCGCAGTGCATTTTAGCGAACAGTTAATGGATTTTTGGTGTACTGGAGGAAGAAAATATGTGATCCTACATAGAAAAGTCTCACATGGAGAGTATGAAGTGTTTGCTCCTAAGTGACAGAAAGGAGGGTGGAGGATGGAAATCAGCATGCAGTTTTGAGCTTTCTAACCTTACCTATAATCCACTTAAAAGACAGAAGTACGCCTTTGGCACGTTATAGTCAGAACAGCAGTGGAGCAGACATAATGGCACGTAACTGACACAGATTTTGATTCTGTTGTGGTAGTTACAGCAACAGCTTTATGATTAGGAAGCTCTCTTCACTTTTCCATTTGCATTAGTCCTCTTCTATGCTTGATTTAGTGCTTCAGTGATACTTTAATTTGTCACTGCCTGTCTGATGCTGTAGTTGGATCTACAGTCCACTGTCAGCAATGCAGAGTTCAGGATTAGTAAAGGGCATGAAGCTGGTCCTTCCTTTGCACTGCTTCTCTCCCTGCTCCCAGTCACACCAGGGAAACCACCAGCATCAGGTTCTGTTCTGCTTTCTGCTGTTTAAGGCAGCCCACACCTACTGGCTACAGAAAACTGCTCACAGGCTTTTAAAAAATGATCTTAATGAATATATTCTTATAAGCCTAACACACATACAAGCTGTACTACACTGAATTACTCTCTCATTCTTATCTCCCATTACCTTTAATAATTGAGAGATGACTAAATAGTTACATTAATTGGCAAGTGTATTAAATGTTTTGAACTGTTGCTATAAATAGAGCTCTTTTCTACTGTGAAAACAAAATGGCTGAAATGTCTTTCCTAAGGCTCTTGGTTTGATGGGTAGCATTTTTCTTGACAGAAACCCCACACTTTGAAACAACTGTTCAAAGGTGTCTTCCTTCCCAGCCACAGTGCCGGGAAGAACAGGGCGCTCTGCTTGAGCATTTCTCCAAGTAGAAGAAAATGGCTGGCAGATCTGCACAGCATAATTTCCCCCGATTCTTCACCTAGTCTTAATACAAATTAAAATACCTGAAATGCTGTGAACAGTGGCATCTGTTACAAAACCTGTTCCTTTTCTGCCCGATTCCATGTGTCTTGTAAACTCTGCTTCCATTACTAAGGCAGGTCCAGCTAAAAAGTGCTTAAATCAAAATTCAAACCTTCACTTGCAAATGCTTTTTTGTTGGCACTAATTCAATTAATTTATAGCTGTAGAGCTATTAAGTATGATCTGCCAGTAATAGATCCAGTTGTATTCAACATTATTTTAGATACACTATTTGTATTGAAAACAGAAGAGGCTTCACGTCTGAAGAATTATCACTCTACTAAGCCTACAGCTGACTGAGCATGAAATCTTTTTATAATCAAAATGATCATCTTGTATCAAATCCACTTCCCAAAACTTATTTTGAAATAAAGTATGTATGGATGTCTTCTAACATAAAGGACACAGAAAACCTTGAGTGAAAAAGTCAGTAAGTATGACGGCATGCTGACAGGCAATTGCATCAACTAGGGAGAACTCTGCCAATGACAACAGATCAGCTGCTGACTCTTTGAAACATTACTCATAAGTATGTTACTTTCTAATTACATATTCAAAACACCATTTGAGGGATAAGCTGAACAAAGTCTTTTTGTGACTTGTAGAGAAGATTAACCAGTATATTAAGAAGCATATGCCACAGTACTTGTACAGACAATAATCCCTAATAAGTAAGAATTTTGTCACAAGCAAAAAAGGAATCTGCTCTAGCATTTGGAACATGATTAATCATCACCCTGCAAATGAGCACATACTAGTCTGTACATAATCCTCCATCTTCCCATTTCAGCCAATTTTCTGCTGCACTTACTAGCACAGAAAAGATCTTACCATTTCATTTAGGCTTTTACACAGGCTTTGCACAGCCCATACAGTTGCGTATGCTTCCATCACTATAGCTACTCAGCACACACATAACTAGAACTATCAGAATTGCATTAGGCAGTTCCCAACATAGGAACTGCCAGGTTCAGAAAAAAAGACAAAACTGGAAAGGCATATAGTATGTGTTAGGTTGTCTTGATCTCCTGAAGGTCATAGCAAGAGAACACAGCTCTACTGATGTGTACAGGATGGATATATTGTTGCCAAATTAAATTTTGGGGGAAAGTCTTTGGGTCACTTCAGGACTCCAGCCCATTTTATAGTTGGCTATGTAATAATGACACTACGTGACTTTGGAACAAATCAGCTGTCTTGCTATACTCTAATCAGGTCATCCAGAAAACAACCAAAAGCAAGCCCTTGCTGAGAACCAGATGAATCTGAAAGCAGAACTTTCTGACTACACAAATAGAATAAAAACGTATTACACAGAGAAGACTATTAGTTTAGCATTATTTTTTTTAAATGGGCACTGTAGCATAAAAAAAGAAGACTTTTTATTTTCTACTTGTCATTTTTAATTGCATCAATTTACAACGATTTCATTGCATCATGAGACACTGAGCTACATTAACCATATGGTGCTAGTTTGAATCACACAATATAACCCTTATTCTCACTACCTATCACTTTAAGACAGTGGCATACAAGCAAGTATGAAAAAATATTTTTGTTTGATGGGATTTTCTTTTTTGTCTTAAACACACATCCCATGCATCTGATACTTTCTGTGAATTGCCAGGAGAGAGCAGAATCTAACACAGATTATGACCTGAAAAAACACCTGATTAAGTCATATACCACTTCTTCAGTTAGCACTTTAAAAAAAAAATGAATTTGAAGAACACCCCTGTGATCAAATGTTGCAAATCAGATTTCTTTTAGTCTTCCCCAGATCAAGTTAGATCCAGCCACAGTCTGGCTTTAATTTTTCAGTCAAAATACAATGTCTTAATTCTTAATGAAGACTGCATGAGAAGAAAAACAAGCTGGAATGGAGTTAATTTAAATATATTTAACTAATAATTGGGAAAATGCATCAAGAAAAATGGTATTTTTTTCTGTCACTCGAGGCCTTCACCTCAGCATTACAATATCTCTGAAACATCTATTCAACTCAAATGCACTGGTGTATGGACAGGTGATGAAATAAAGAATCATAAAGTCTTCAAACTCTCTCTGTGCATATGAAGTCTAGGAGAAAATGAAATCAGGGATTTATGCAGAGCATATGCATTATATTCACACTTTCCACATTACCTGTATGCTTTCATATCACCAAATATGGTGGATGTTTTAAGATTTGCAGCAGTATATTTGAAGCAGAACATATTAACTTTGAGTCCACTGAAGCCAATGAGATGTAGCTCCCACTTTGCACACTGAAGTTTTGCCACTGGTTCCAGTAAAAGCAGCATTAACCTCATTATTAGACAAACTAATATTTGGCCATTTAAAAAAGCCTTCTGTGCTTCAGTTGCAGAGGAAAAATAGTTGATTTACAAAAAGCCCTGCCCACAGATTAGCAGAAGCCTATATACTGATACACTTCACTGAAGAAAAATAACACATCACTCGAACTCTGGATGGATGCTATCAACCCCAGATGGTATTCCATGTCAGAAAAAGCACCAACCACTAGCTCTTTTCATCTCTCAAATACCCTCCTGAAAGTTGGACAAGCCTTCCCCAGCTACGAACCCCAACAAATAGATAACTCACAAGAGAAAGTTAGTATTTAGATACCTTTCCTAATAACCCATTAAATATTACAGCCATAGTTTACATAAGAAGTGTAGAATTATTGAGCAGGGAAATACGATGTACTGTGGATATATGGAAAACTCAAATGAGAAAACATTAACTTGATGTTGCAAACAAGGGCATGACACGACAAATATCATATTCCGTAGTATACAGAGAGTATGTCCTGCCAAGGAAATAAGTAATTTAGGCTCCTTTTACAATTTATACCAAGTTGTCATCATTAAAGAATGAAACTGAAATAATTAGATTCTCATACAATCCTAAAACTTCCTATATGCTTTATGATGCATAACTGCAGTGGGCAAAAATTGCATTATGGCCATAACTGCCACCTATCATTAACTTTAAAGGCTCTCTGGATGCTACTACATGAAAGGGTGAGAAAGAAAAACCTTACACCTACCTCTACCTTTGCTGGGTCATAGATTCTTATGTTCCCTTAGAAGTGGGCCAGGTTACTGTGCAGTGATACATCCTGAGAAGAGGTCATGTTCTCATGAGCTCAGGTGACCTGGAACGACATTGATAAAACACTTCAAGGTTAGATTTATATGTGTCAAATTTCAAACTGCTGAAATATTCTCTGCATGTAGCATCCAGCTTTGGAGTTACAGGTATTTCAGTCAGACCCTCTTTAAATTTGCGTATTTTTAAAGTAAATCCAACTGGTTTTGTCAATAATCCCATGCAAGACCTACATTAAAAATGTTTGCCATTGATGTTTGTTAAATCTGTGTAATGTTAGAAAAACTGTATTCTTCTGAAATAACTGTTGGCTTTGGAGTATTCAAACAGATTTTTCTGCAGTTTAGTTACATTAGTATTTTCAAAGAAAACCTTCATAGTAAAGGCTGGATATTTTTCAGTATTAAAAGTAATCAATTTTCAATTTGAATGGAAATTACTAGTATATTTGTACATCATGTACACAGCTATAGGCTAACAAGTATTATACTTACAGTGTGACTTTGGTTATTTATGGACAGTAAGCGCTCCCAAGAAACATATTTCAAGACCAGGGACCACTTAAGCCCCACAGGAATGAATAATGCATTTGAAATGGGCGTATTTGACACAACAGAATGAGCTGGTTCCTGACTGTCACAGCTAAGAGGCATATGGAAGTTTGAATATGCATCATTGTTTTTATTTTATTGAAACAACAGCTAGTATACCACCAATCAAAACCCCTTCACTCTTTCTCAGCTATGAAATACAATTTAAGCACTGATATAACAACCTTTAAAACAAGTTCGTAACAACCGAGTATTAAAATTACCGCGCTACGTACAATAAATATATGCTCTGAAAGACAGTAGTATTGAGAACGTAAGCACAGTACAAAGATCACAGGGCTTGTAGAGGGCTTATTCTAAGTCAAGAAGATGACAACAGATGATCCAGGAAAGCATTTCAAGGATTCTCCTTGTGAGGTAGATTTACTGAAATAATCCCTGGTAACACTGACGTTACTCTACACCAGGGGTTCAAATATATTTGCTTTACATGCTGAAGGCTGATGACTAATTTTCAATGCTGACTTTTATCGCACATTACAGCGTTCAGTTGGACAACAGCACACAACTGAGTGGACAGATTGTAGATCACACAACTGACATCAGAAAGGGGGCATTTGTGTGCAAATATTATTAGACCAACATTGAAATTTATGACAGTGGAGAAACAATAGGTTTTCTCTACAAATTACACAATATCCACTGTGCAGACTGTAGTTTTAAAGATATTTAATCGCTTACTCTAATTTTTTGAACCAGTAATAATTCAGAAACTTTCCTTCTCCTTTGTTTTCTGGTTTTTATTAAGTGTCAAAGTGAATTTTTAAATGCAAAACCTGTTACAATTAATTGGGCTAACATATGTGAGCAGCAAAAGATTCAACTTCTCCCAAACCCAGCGAAACCTATAATCGTACATTCTAGGGAATACAGCTCAGTATGGTTTATTACAGAAGGGATATCCCAAGTCCTCAGAACTCTGTTTCCTTTTTAAAATAGGTAAATGAAAGAGAGTGCTGAGGCCATAACCATGGGCTGAGAGTGCAAACCATTAAACAGCAAACCACAGAGTTATAAACAAGCAAGCAGATGCTTTTAACATGGCTTGGCAAGAGCACCCAGCTTGCATGAACTAGAAACCCACCATTGCTGGAATCAAATTAGCTTTTTTCCACTGCAACTAAGACATAAACAAGCTGCTTTATACTGAAAAATTAATGAATCAATCAGCATAATTGACAACATTCCTGCTGAAGGGAGATCTTCCATTGATTTCAACAACAGATAGATCACATCTTTTGAGAGGAAACCTATGTAAAGTAAAGGCATGGCCAAGATTCCAAATTGGTTTTGCAATATCTTTTAAAACAATTATGTTAATGCCTTACTTCACCTTCTCAGCAATATTAACTCTGCCATGAATTCAAGAAATAACTTAGAGTTTATATCTGTATTTCAAGGTGAATGGCACCTAGACAGACTTTGTGCAAACATTAATAGTTTTAAGTGAGCCCCATATCTATGTTAACGAGACTATAAAGGAGACTGCATTGTTAAATACTGTACCCTGCACCTGTGCAGTCTATTGCTAGTACATTAGGAAGCTAACAGCGCGAGTGACCTTGAAGAACATTAACGCTCACCAGAACAGCACTCAGCCAGCCCCTGCTGCAAAACTACATTCTAAGTATAAACAAATTAGTATAAAAAACCACTATGTGTGGGGAAGGAAAGGCATCTGGGCATTGAAACTCTGGGTTACCTCTGCAGCGAAACCATTCTGCACACTACTAGAGATGCACTGCGTAGACAAGTAGTTTACTCATAATTTTACTTGGCTGGCTCATCCTACAAAGTAATAGCTGTAATTCACAACTATTCTTGGCAGGGGGTGGGGTGGGGGGGAGCTGGCAATATAGAGCAGATAAGCTAACTGCTATCAGAAGCAGATTTTGATCATACAAACAGCTCACATTACACTGCAGCAAGTGCCTGGGAAGCCCTGCAGAAAGATTGATCAATTGTATCATGGTAATTCTAGGAGAACAGATAACTGACATGATTCATGCGGAAAGACAGATCGGTTGCACAGAATACAATTCAATATATGAGAAAGAAGTGAATGTAAAGAAGCAAGAGAAGAAAGTAACAACATCGTAAGAAGGTTATACAGAATCAGGTATAGCTTGAGGTCCCTTTTTATTTAGGAGCTTATAATTGACTCTGAAGCTGAGACACAAAGAGTCATTACCACTGAGGTGTCTTTTCCTTTTCACAGAGTAACTTGAAGGTTATGTCAACCCTCTATCAGCAACATCACGGTCCATGTACTGCTACTCTTGTTATTAGGAACTCTGTGAACTATAGTAAAGATTTTCCCATAGGAAAGGCAACATAACTAAAATCAGAGACATTACCATATTGAAAAGGTTCAGTTTAAACTGGTAAGTACTCTATCATGAATCATGGAGCAGAAATTTAAGTTCTCTTGCTATGTCAAATTAATCTGAACTCAATTTTAGAAATTGTATCAAAACCTAATATCTAATAGGAATTTTGCTAGAATAAGGCCTGTAAGGCTGTATGCTATTTGTCAAATACCATATCAAGTGTGTTAATAAATATTGTTTACTTTATAAAATTCTTTGAAGGAATGCATTATCCAAACAGCTCTGTGACAGAGAGGGAAAGGCAGAGAACATGAAAGGATCTGGATGGCAAAGCCACCATAAATTTGTACAGTAATAAAACAATAATGTTGAAACAGCGACTTAATGTGACAAAGAGAAGAAAAGACACTTTGTCATCTCAAAGGTTTCTCTGAAAAATGCCAAACATTCTATCATTTTCCAGGGCAGATATAAGTTTGTATCACTTTTCCAGAGCAATCTGTGAATTGCAATATAATTTGTACAAAAACAGTAAGCTGGTTACAAGACTTACAAGAGTAAAACGCTAAATAAAATTTAATTAATTTGTTGCACTAACTATGCAAGTATAGGACAAATTACTGTATTTATCAGGTGCCCTAGCATAAGCACATAGCATACTGATTGACATGGACAAATCTTGTGGGGATTTAGTCAGAGACTTCTCAGTGTTTTGAGAGGGTATGCAAATTAGTTTGCAGTTTATACTGTCTTCACCTTCTCACAGCTTTTCTTGTTGCCCAGACTAACTTTTTTCCTCAGTGAATCCATCTCATCCATAGGTTATACTGAAGTGGTACACAAGAAACGCTTTACTGACTTTCCTATGGCACCACTCCAATAATTGCTACGTTCTGTTGATAACCTCACAGTCCACATTCATTCTACCTTAATCCAGACTGCATTTCACCAACAGATAAAATATATGTGCTTGGTATAGACCATTATAGATCCTTTGAAAGGATACTTTCTTAATATAAAGTCTTCCTCTTACTCCATTCTAAATTATATGTGCTTCAGTGTATTTATTTCCTGATTAATTGTTGAAAAAATGCATCTGGTTCAATACAAAGCTTTCAGACAATAACTGAAACTGGAATTGCAGCTGTCAAAGACACAGGAAAAGAAATGATCAAGAACTGCACGTATACAGTGACACAATATTGTCAACCCAGTTCAGCACAAAACAGATTCCTTTCGGGTTGCACAGCATCAGAAGGGAACATCTCACGCTGTCTAATAAGCGCCCCAACCTCAGCACAAACATTCAAGCAAGATCTGGGCATTGTACCATGCCTTATCACAATTGACTAGAAGCTACTTTGTGCTTATACAAATGGAAATATACAAATTTAAAAAGCAGCAGTGAGATATATTTAGGGGGGTTTACCAGAAATCAAAAAAAGGATGACTGCCCTTATTAAAATAACTAATTATTTCTATGTCCTTAAGAAGCCTCACTTTTCTTAACCTTACAATCTAAAATGTTAGTGTTTCTCATTTCAATATTTAGTTCATTATTTTGTTAGCTACAAGAAATAAGGCTGAGATACTTAGGTTTATCATGGATATGATCTATATATTCCAAATAATGAGACAACTAAACTGCAGCTCTGGGATGCAAAGAATCGTTCTGTGTTTCTTGTGATTGTCCTTAGTTAATACATAGATGTTAAATTTTATGTAAGTTTATTTCAGTATTTTAGCATTAATATCAAGTATCTATTTATATGCCTCTGTGCAATGGTGCTCTGTTTGTTAGGCTACCTTGAGATAATAATTTCATTGTCTTAATTTTGTGAAAACATTTTCCTTCGTGATATCTTTGGAAATAGATTTAAAACTACATTTAGTCCCTCATTGCCATCAGTCATGATTTATTCTCCTTCTCAGTTTATTAAAATATATTACATTTACTTTAATAATTCATTCTGGTTTTCCTTCTGATTTAGCTTATAGTGTTGTTTGGGGTTTGGTTTTTTTGTTACTCCCTGTGCCTTCCTACTACCAAATTGACTTTCAGTCAAAGGCATGAGGAGGCAAGAATATCAACATCTGCTCTTATCTTGAGTATCATAGATTGAACCCGTAGTGTCAACAGTTCAGCAGTGAATTACTATTACAGAGTAAGAACATGCCTGTCACCTCCATGAAGCAACCTCAACACCTCATTGCTGCTTGAAGCTCTAAACTCGATAGTTAAGTACTGAAGGATTCTAAGGAGGAAGGAGATCACTGAACAAGAATGAGCACGGGCTTATTAAATTATGGCTACTATGCATATTTGTAATTCAGATTCAACAGCTCAAATATTTATGTGTAGAAAAATAGCAAAATATACTAAGGTAGGTGGAGAATATTTTGAAATACACTTCTGAGCAACCACTATGTTGTGAGAAAACCAAATAATTTGATGCCCAAGTTAAGAGAAGCCAGAATCTGATAAAACCCCAATGATTTTAACAAAAGCACACTCCCATGCCACTGCAGTACATGCTAAATTAACTTTTAACACTTTGATTCTAAGGGTCTGCTCCTGTAAAGGACAACACAAACTTGTATACCAACCCAACAAAGTAGTGCAGACAACATCACTTGAACAGCTCTGACCTCTTCGGAGTCCCAAACCCACCCTGCAAAGTATCTCCCTCCCAGCAGCGTCTATTAACATCTCACCCTCAGAGCTGTCTATGTTCAGAACGTTCAACAGAGCAACGTCTATTGAGTTGTAGCAAGATTCATCCTTTTGCTTTCAGAATTCAAAATACAGCAGACAGAATAATCTTACCCTGCATATTAAAGTCTTTGTATTATCAGGTACAAGAAATGATTGGAAAACTACAATTTAAAGCCCCAATAAGGTATACAAGGGAAAACATGGTTTCCAAAATGAGAGAAGTAGCTCTGTATTTTTATAGACAGGTGAGGAGCTATTCAAGGACTGCAAACTGTCTCTTAAGAGCATGAAGTGCTTATGCTTGTGCCAATTGCCAATAAATAGACCCAAGGCTAGCAGATACAGTGCAGCCTAGAGTGCTCAGAGCCTTAAGGATAACGTGGTAAAAGTTAATAAATGATAAAAGGACAAGGCTGCCCCTGGGTGAAGGACTAGAAAGAACAAGCGAAGATAGTGAGCAGGTTTTGCTTGTTTCAGCAGAGCCATATTGATGTGTCCAAGTAAAAATCAATGAAAGAGTAACTGTACAGACCATGTGTTCTTGCAAGAAAAAGATGACTTATATACCCATTGGGATAAAAGGATTTAAATTAAATACTACATAAAACCCCCTTAATTCGATACACTTCCTCTTATCATTCATCAGTGCTAGTCAACAGCGATTTTCAGGAAAAGAATGGTCTTTCATCCGCTGTTGCCACGTTACCACATAATAACTTACATTTTACTTGTTAACATATATTAATTTATTATCTTCCTAACAGTAAAAACGTTGAGCAGGCTAAGGATTCAGAAACAGAATACACTAGGGAAAACAGCTTATTTAGTGCAAGGGAAGTGTACTTCTATAAATTCACAGTTTGAAGGAATTTTAAGTTTCAAGAAAAATATTTTCTCTCAAGTTACCATTATTGATTTTAACACTTCTTCAAAAAGCATTCTAGAAAATATATTTTAAAACAGTATTAACAAGTTACAAAAAGCTATTTGCCTGCATATCAAAAAGAAAGATTATGGTATTTTTAACTGATTTCTCTACAGTGCAAGACAGTTAATAAAGAGGAGATCTGATACCACATTTGTAGCACATAGTTATGATTCAGACCATAGTTTCATTCTCCAGGGTTTTGTAACTCAAGGGAAATAGGATTCCTAGCTGCAGAAATGTTGATTGTATAAGAAATACCCATCTAAAAATTTGCAGATAATTGTTTTGATTTTAATAATCCACAAGGCCACTCCCATAAAAATTGTTGCTATGGATCAACAAGGGAGTGCAGAAACAATGACTGTGCTTACTCTTTGGCACGTGCTTCATTCGCACTGTAACACCCAGGGAGTCCCTACATTCCTTGTTCTAGAGGCTGTTTAAATATTTGCAGATTCACATTTACAAGGAGATGAAGATACATAAATTCTTAGTCACACCTCTAACTTCTGCCCCATTTGTTTTCATCTCAGTCATTAGCAGAGAACAGCAACTCAGCACCAAGGCACCCTTGATGCATCGTGCCTTGTGCTCCAGAGATAAGGGACGGGGATCAATGCTGGATGTGAAGAGTTTAGCACTTAACATGAGAAAGGGCAGCTAGAAACCCAAGAGCCCATGTAAAGACTCAGGATATCTGAACAAGAGAGATGCATTTGGGGTCAAGCCTTCCACTCCTGTTACATCACAGAAACATGCCCTAGTGAGAGAGAAACAGTGAGAGACCATTTCAGAAGAGACTAGTGGACTAAATCAGGGAAATCTCCTGTGGTAACTCACCCATAGTAATATTGTACTGTTATCCCCAATCAATAGGTACTCACAGCTGTGACAGATTGCTTTTTTTTTTCTTTTTAAAACAAAATCCTGGGTTTTGCACTGCATGATTAGGTGTGTTACTGAACAAGATGTCTCTATATAGGTAGTTGTATTAATGCAGTGCTGATGCATGCCTCAACAGGCAGAAAAAACAAACAAAAAGGAAAAAACCCAAGCCCCTGGAAGAGGCAAAGCCACTCGTTGTTAAATAAAACAACTTCCATTCTTTAAGGCTGGCTCCTGCATTTCTTATGGATGCAGTATTTCCAATGCAGTCTTCCTAATGAATCTTTCCTAACGATTCCTAAACAATCTGAATTCCGCTTGTGGAAAGTTGGGAAAACATATTTGGCATACGAAAACCTGCTCAGTCTTCGATGAAAATGCATGCACCAATTCCATAAGAATTTCTTCCTCATTCTTACCTCCACCAGACCCTTCAAACTTTAGCTTGAGCAAATCACCATTCATTCTGTTACACAGAGGTATCCTGAAGACTGTTCATGCCTTCCAGCCTATGTAGGCATCTTCTGCTGTTTTTAGCAGACACCTGCACCTGCATTTCTAGTCTTTTGGAAACTTCCACTTCTGTCTTTGAGTGGCTGGTACCAGCTCCACAACCTAGTATAGCAGAAACTTTGCTAGGCTGGAATGTCTTTATTCCCACGGCAAGTCAGCAGATCAGTACACAGTGCAGGGATCCCATTCATTCCTCACTTATGGATGGAGTGCTAACTTGACAAACACTGGCACAATTTGGTAATGATGGAGGAAGACAGGCAAAATTTAATCCATCTCTTATATCCTTTCTTCAGTGAGGTGACACAGAAAACTCATCAATTAACCAAAAGTGTCTCCATTCATTCAGCCAAGTTTTTGCTTTAAGGGGTGAAAGTAAAAAATCACATTTTGAATGATTAATTTAAACAAAATAAAGCTAGCTCATGCTCAACATTGCATGGAGTTTGCATACATGTGAAAAATAAAACTAATCACTGGTAGAAGACACTGTGATGGAGCCCTTGCGAGCCCTTCCATGGAACACAAGCCTCAACACTGCAGTAATTGTGCCATTTTTACCACAGCGGACGTACAGTGTCATGCAACACTACAGACCAGCCTAGTGAAGGTCATTTACTCACAAAGCAGTGCACGTAGCAGTTGAAAAATAACAGGGCATATCAGCACAGAACACACTAAGTCTTACTACTTCTCTTTATCAATTATTATATAACAAGAAATTAAATACATCAACAAAAGATTTTATAAACAAAATGCTAGTGTAATTGCTGATGCTTTAAAACATTCCAGATGATAGTTTCATACTTAAATCTCAAGGCACTGAATGCAGAGCCCAATAAAAGGAAAGACTTTTTTCTTTCCATTAGGTTTTAACATACAGAAGAGGCAAGTCTTAGATTGAATTTGAAGGCTCCTGTATTTTCACAGCATAAGAATCCTATTAAGTTTTGATACTTCAATTTTGTAGGACATAACGGTGGTAGGATGTAATTTATAGCTGGATAGGATCAGAAATCTCTGCTTGACTGCAGAAATGTACTTTACTAGAAACCTGTGAAGCAATTTACTAATGTTCTCAACACATACTGAAATTACACATTCGAATTCAAAAAACTTTAGTACCTAAATGTTTTATTAATGGAAGTTTTGGAATTGTGGTGTACTTGCTTTGGGGACAACAGCCTGTTTCTTTTGCAGAGTATTTAGTTTGAAAGCAACTTTGCAACAAAAAGAAGGTACCCACAGAACAGGTATCACTATGTAACACACTCGCTGTCTGTAAATTTCTTCCCCTTCCTCCTCCCCTCCCTACCTTAGCGTGAACATTTAGGCAGGATTCTTCTTTCCCACCTAGCCATGGGAACACAGCTAAACTAATTTCCCATGGAGAAGTGCATTATTTTTTTACCTAAAATATTGAATAAGGGAAGCTTCTTTGCTTGCTGGAAGCTGCGGTAAATACCATTTTAACACATCTGCTGAATGATAATCTGCTTTGGACGGTCTATTGACTGCTATGGATCAATCTACCAATGCGTTTCTGGCTTGTGAATATTTTTTCTGTTCACTCAGCAATGAATTGAAGATTCCAAAGGGAGCAGGAAAGGAATGTACTGGGAAAGAACATATCAAATGGATCAGCCTCTGGGTTCATGATCTGACTGTATGTAGCCAAGTCTATTTTAATTTAGGAATGACTACTGCACATGAGAAAAAGAAACATGTCAGGCCACAATACTCCATGACACAAATTTCTTCAAAATACAAAAACTGATATGTCTTAAATCCTCAAGAATGTCTGTTTAGGGGCATCACTGTTACAACTTTATTCTATTTACTATTCAGCCTGCAAAATAGATAAATCCAACCAGCAGCAATTCTGTTCAGTCAGATTATTTGTAAATCACACAGAGCCAGATCACTAACTCCACGTTCTTCAGCTATCATTAGAGGTTTCACAAGCTGACATATATGTTTCTATATACTTCTATTACTATGGGTTCACAAAAGTGCATTGACATCTTGAGATCAAAAACAGAAGATGTGACTTTGACAGGTAACATATCAAGCAGCATCAGAATCAAATAATAAAAAGGACGTGGAAATAAGTCATCTCAAACACAAAGATGAGCTGATGCTGCTCAGCAGCCCCTGAACCGAGATGTCTTGTCAAAAGTATTGTGGGATTTTTTTTCTCTATCAGTTCCTTAAAGCATGGATATGCAATTTCACATCAGAGGTAAGCAAAACGTGTTTTGGTCAGTGCAATTCTGTATTTTAAATTGTGACACCAAAGCATGTTCTTCAAGTTAGTCTTCTTAGGGAAAACGACACAGAAATGAGATCATTACACTCATTAGTGCACAGAGTGCCTGTATTTCTGATAAGCAAGACATAACAATTCTCTCTCCCACAAGGGAGAAACCAAGGAGGACTTGGTATACATATGCACATGCAGAGATCATATAGGGACACATCATATGGATTTGGATTATTCTTGTAAAGGTTTGCCAAGGATATTATAGAAGATTCTAAGGAGCTTCTACTATTCCAGTAACTAAAAATTCATGCACCTATTAAGAAGTCACTGAACACGGCATAACCTTGGATACATTTAGTCTCACGCTATATTCTGTCCCTCCCCTTTTATAACTGGAAAAACACAGCACATAAGAAGTCTGCAGTGGAGATTTGCTTCTCAGTATAAAAAGTTTAAAGCAAGCCTTGTTATACACCTCTTCTCTATTAAGGTACTTTAGAGATTTCGGATATGCAGAAAACTTGAATCCATTTTAACACAGGCAACCCCCAAACACCCAGTTTTTTGAAATCTGAATACCAGATGTATTCAGACACATTTCTGTTGCATCTATTATATACTTAACAGCAATGAAGCACTGAATCCAAAAGTAGGCTCATGACTACCGCACTATGGATTTAATTCTATCAAAAATTGTTTCATTTATTTTTCTTTATTCATCTTCATATACACATACAGTTGAAAGAAGCACACGTGAATACACAAATTGTGGAAAGCCTCAAAACGTAGCTAAGGCAGCCATGTTAATGTTCAATGATGTTTTTGTCCTTCCTTCTGTCAATTCTCACCCTTCTGCCTCAAGTGAGCATCAGGTCCAAGACTCTTCAGATTTTGGCTGATAAAGGAAGTTAAGCCCTATGGAAGAAGTACCTAAATTTCTTTTTGCTAGACTTTCTGCAGGATACACCTCTAATACAGGCAACAAGCTTCCTGGAGTGCATCAGTACAACAAGATTATAGAACTAAGAGCTGGGGAAAAAAATGTAAGTCTGCCCTAGGCTGTGACGTTCATCATTAGCTGCTGCAGGAGCTTGTAATATGGACACAAGCCATCGGACACTCAGCTGTACTTCAGCCGTGAAAATGGCAAAGAAAAATCACTAATACCAGAGCATACTGTCATAGCAAAATTACACTGCTAAATTGGGAATGACTGATTAGTCAGATTGTACTCTGCTCAGTGAGGCATGTTTTGCAGAACTACATAGAAAGCATTTATACAAATCTCTCATAACAGCTCTTACTCTGAAATGCAACAATCTCCAATTAAACCTAAGTTTGCTTGTATATCCTTGGCACAGCAACACTACAACCTGTCTTTGCTGAAGACAGACTGCCAGTAATTTTTTTTACATAACTTTCATACATGCCATCTGTCAACAATTCTCCAGAGACTTCTATTTCTAAAATTTCCAGCTATATCTGACTCATTAATTAAAATGAGGGATTAAAAGAAAACTAGAAAAATGTTTCCCTTCAATATCGCCTGACTGGAACCAACTGAAGAACTTCAGCATTTGTTAAGTTTTATCACATTTTCCCATATTAAAGCTCCAGATAGACTTTTAAGCCGTAACTATGAAAATATTTAAGGTCTAACTTTTTATTTATTTATTTTACCCACCTATGTAAAAAAAACTTCCAGATTTTTTTCATCTTCCAACTTTCAGGCCATAGAATCTAAAGAGAATTCCCATTCTCATGCGCTTTAGCAAATTGCCAGCAGTGAAAGTGTCCAATGTCAATACAGACAACTCTTCTGGTATAGAGGAAATCCTCACATAATAGCATGTAAATGTTTCAATTTTCCCCAGCTTCGTCAGTTTGAGATTTTGGAAGACTGAAAAAGAAATTACAGAAGGACATAACTGATGAGTCGGGTGCATGAACGGCACACTCAGAAGGTCAAACTTAAACATACACAGACATCAAATGTGAATTCTGAGTCTTGCTGCAGGCTTAACTTAAGACAAGAATGGTAGGTAAGGATGGATGATGGAAGAGAAGTCGATATGGGCAGTGAGTGCTTAAACCGTTCCTCAGTGAAACAACACAATAACAGGCAGATGTAATGAAACAAGAAGAGAGCTGGTAAGGGAAACAGATGTACAAATTCAGAATTCTTCTACTTCAACCTCCAGAAAGATTAGCAAGATAATGAACAGAAGGATCATAATCCCCTTCACAAAGTACATTAGTATCACTTGAAATTGAAGGTAAGGTCTCCAGCAACTTCTGCTCCCTCAAATATCTGCACAGGACAGAGGAGGGAGCATAAGGTGGGGGGTGGGGGTGGGGTGGGGGGGATAATATAACTGACAAAGACATGAAAGCAACCAGGTCAAGAAATAATGCATTATCAGAGGAGAGGGGAATGAAGACTTTTTGACCAGGATCAAGGCAGAGTTTAGGGACGAAGGATTAATACTGAAGGCAGGCCAGATATACTCCATGCACAAAGCACTGTGCAGGAGATAGAGCTTAGGAGATAATCACAGGAAACAATTTGTTAAGAAACAGTATGAAGCAAAGTATTCAAGCAGGAGAAATATGAAGAGGAAATGTTCGGTACAATGGCACAAGAATGGCAGTTTCCAAATGTCTACAGGAAAAATGATTTTAACTCTTCTTAAGTTTAAAAGCAGAAAAGCTTTTAAGCTTTACATCTTGTTGAAGCATTCCAAACATCAAAGAACTGTTTCTGTATATTAAAGTTAGAAGTGAAGCTGACTAGCGCTGCTACACACTGACTGCCAGTTTGATCTGCTACCAGAGAGACATGCCATCAGTTCTGCCAAGTTTAGGCTGGCATGTCACTACTGCCTTTACTGCACCGCAATATTTGTGTCTATTTGCATTACTGGAAATCTATATAAAGGAGAACAAAATTCATGGTGCTAACCTGTGCATAGACAGCCATGGCAGACATCCATTTCCCTAAATCTAAATAACCACAGAGGTTTTAAAGTTGTATAAACAGTTACAAAGGCAAAGAAAGCAAATTAAAATCTCTGTTTTGTTTCTGTAGATACACACTTTCAGCAGCTGCAGTGTAACACCTCTTATAAAAATTGTGTCCTGGTTTCAGCTGGGATAGAGTTAGTTTTCCTAGTAGCTAGTGCAGTGCTGTGTTTTGGCTGTGATGTGAGAACAGTGTTGACAGCACACTGATGGTTTTAGTTGTTGCTGGGTAATGCTTATACTAAGTCAAGGACTGTTTGGTTCCTTGGGCCCTGCCAGCGAGAGGGCTGGAGGGGTGCGGGAAATTGGAAGGGGACATGGCCAGGACAAGTGACCCGGACTGGCCAAAGAGGTATTCCACACCATGGGGCATCATGCTGAGTGTGTAAACTGGGGGAAGAAGGAGGAATGGGGATACATTTGACATTATGGTGTTTGTCATGCCGAGTAACTGTTACGTGTGATGGAGCCCTGCTTCCCTGGGGATGGCCGAACACCTGCCTGCCCATGGGCAGTGGGGAATGAATTCCTTCCTTTGCTTTGCTTGTGTGCGCGGCTTTTGCTTTACCTATTAAATTGTTCTTATCTCAACCCTTGAGTTTTACATTCCTTTCCAATTCTCCTCCCCATCCCTCTGGGTGAGGGGGAGCAAGCAGGCGGCTGTGTGGGGCTGGGTTGCCAGCTGGGGTTAAACCACGCCACCAAGGGTGCTGCACAGTGGCTCCCCTGCAGAGCCAGTAGAAGAACCCAGGGCCAGGACCACGTCTGCCCAGTGCCCTGACAAAAGAGAAGGCTCTTACATGGGAGACCCAAGCCTGGCTGCCAGCAGAAAGACTGTAACGTTAATAGCTACAGTATGACACAAACAGTATGACATGATGGATTGACATATCAGGCTATTAAATGTATCTATTCTGAGATATCACAATATTTATTCAATAACTTTCTATATACATGTTCCTTGAGATGTGTAAATAAAACTCTGTTTGGTGAGCAGCAACCACCATTTTTTAATTACTTCCTGAACTTTGATCTTTTATTTCTAACTGTTTAAATATATTCCTCCACTCACTCCCACCTGTCTGCCCTTGTCCCCCCCTACCCCCTGCAATAGGAAGGAGGCTGAAGGAATACAAAAACAAAAAAAAATTCAACTTTATTTGTAACCTGTGAGATTTTGTGGACACTGAGGGCTAACAATGCAACTCAGGAAAATTTTTATAATCCTTCTATGCATTTCTGACAGATGGCTTCCAAAAATACAGTAGTTTAACTGTATTACAAAAGGAAAACTCCCCAACAGCTAGATTAACGCCTGAAAATACCTGGTTACTTCTTACAGAAGCTAACAGACAAGAGGCCCAGGCTGGGACACAGACAGTGAGTTATACCACTAATAACAGATATTATTAAATTTTTGTTGGCCTGCAATTTCAGCGTTATTAAAAGACTGAGAGATCTTACCAGAACACATCAAAAGACAGAAAGTCATTATCTTATGGAAGAAGAGTGCATAATTCAAGATAATTGTACTATAACAACCCTTTGGCAGTTTTCATTCTCTGCGAAAATTGCCTTCCTTTCATGATATTGTAGAACCCCATCTGCTATTACTGCTCATTTGTATTTTAATTCTATGAGGAATGCCTTCCCCAAAAGTAAACCCTAGAGTTTCTCTTACAACAGGAATGGAAGGCCTTAATGTCAGAAGACATAAACGACACTGATGTCTCTTTTATATAAACCACAGCAAATTCAGCAGAAGAGTTGGGCAGCACTGTGTGTTAGGACTATGGATGCAATGATACAGGCAGGAGAACAGATTCCCAGGTGTTATTTGTAACGTGCAGTGCAATAGGGAAGCAAGAACATCGTGGTTTACATTTGTGTACAGCACTAACCAGGTGGTTGAGTGGCGATGAGCAAAGCTAGCATGACTTCTATTGTGCCATCTAGACACACCGAGAGACCTCCCTTCCATGTGGGCTATAACTGGGATTCAGCGTATATGCTCCCAGTTACCTCCTGCCCCACTGCTGCCAGTTCTGCATGCAGGCATTGCGATTAGGATGCTCTCCAAGCACCAAGACGATTCCTAAAGGAGGTCATTAGCTGCAGTTATGTTGTAGCAGGTACATTAATGCTTTAGGCGTACTTATTGCAATACATCTGCTAAATGACACAGGTGAAATCTGAATGACAGGTTCTGTGCTTCAGTTAGTGCTACATTTAGTATCTCAGCTTGGTTTTCCTGGACTTCCCTAAAGGCAAATACTTGATAAATTTTTTTCATTAACTATTAGACAGTCACAAAATTATCTGAAAATAAAACCTCATAATGAAAAGTTGGCCTTTACAGGGGGAGAAAAATTGCCTTATTGTTGAGATTAATGACAAATGTTGTTAATTTTACTTTTCTATAATCCCTTTAAGTAGGCTCTTTTTAAACAAGGGGAACCCACCCCCATCCCTGTAAGTTTCCCCCTACAAATTTAATGAAATGTCCATTCAGTACAAATACTTTATTTTCACCAAATAAGATGGGAGAAACAATTTCCCAAACAATATTTTTTCAATTTTCCCACTAGAAAGTTTTGGGTTGTTTTTTTTTTAAATGAAATCCCCACTACTCTCTATAAACGACCTGAAAAGTGTCTCATACGTATAATGATGGGCAAAAGAAAATGTTTTCAAAACTACTTTACTTACAAACCCAAATGACTATCCAAGAAGGGGTGGTGGTGGTGGTTTATGAAAAGGTAAAGATAGACAGGATAATGTTTTTCTGCCTAGCCAGCTTCATATCCGGTACTGGTTTTATTCTTCTGCTATGTTATAAAAGTAGCAGCATGATAAACTAATTTTCAAGAATTTTCTCTAGCTTTTCTGTGCTTATGAAGGGAAAAGCCTCCTTCTGTGGTTTTGGTGGGGTTTTTTTGTGGGTTTTTTTTTTTTTTTTAATTTTGATGTCTGTTTCCAGATGAGTCATCATATGACTATCATGTGATGCAAATTTAGATTCTGCCCATCAGTTTCCTCTCTTGCTGGAGATGAGGATACATACTATACTTTCCAAAATATTAAGATTTACAGTATTAGAACTGATTGCCTATCCTAGCATATATTTCCTGTGTCTAACAATTTTATTCTCCTGAAGTATGCTAATCTCATACTGTATTTAGAAACACACACAATACCCAGTTCTATGCTGTTTGTACAGGCCCCCAAATTCTCTTATGCCGAGCTCCCCAAGCTTTGCTGCCATGCTTATGTTAAATAGCAGCAGCAGCTACCCATATTTTTCTCTGCATATAACACTAGTATAAAACAGAGAATAATTTCACGCTTCCTTATGATTCATATTTAACATATGACATATTCAGCTTGGCATCTTTATGGTGCTTCTGTAGCAGGTTTTATATCTAGCTTTTATCAAATAGTCTCATCTAACTGTAAATGCATCCATGAGTCATGTAGCTGAGTATACGTGTTGTCTGTGGGTCCCACTCTGCCAAGTCATTAATGCTGGGGGTTGGACAGAGCACATGTGCAACCATGCAGTGACACTCCATGCAACTTGTATAGCTGTAGCTATAGCTTCATATGCCCTGTCATACGCTATGCTGGATGTTCCCTAGAACAGAGTTGTTTTTTGAGACTCCGCCAATATGGTTTACTCTTCTGGCCCACACTGCACCATGCTATTTGTTGTCTATTCTGAGCAGCATACATTTTAATTATAAACACATTCTAGGAAACTGCTGCTGGCATACAAGGTGCCAAGTTACAGAAGTTTGGCGTGTCTGCCTGCATTTTGAGGTCTGAGTAGATACTACCTCTAATAATGTTCTGAAAACATACACCTTTGAATCTTTTTGTTCTCTCCCTCCTTTTTTAAACTGTTCTCCCAGGTCACAGATTATAGCTAATTTTGCAATTGCTACCAAGAACCACTGAATTTCTACAGAAACAAAAGTAGGAAAGTGTTTTGAAAGTCTATGCAACTGTACAGCTTCTGCTCTAGTAGCAACTCCAAAGCAAAAAAAACTCTCTTAGTAGTTAGTGCGACAAACAAGTGTGTTTTTAACTCTTCTATACATATGGACACCAAGCAGAGAGCATTTATCTCTTCAGTAATTTATATTCATCAGCTGTATCTCAGGGAGCTGTTTGCAAAAATGATTTATGTGCAACTGTTTAACCCAGATTGATTACATTGCCAAGTAATGTGTCAATTATTTGAGACATCTAATTTACAGTCTTACAATAGATACTTTACTAAATTTTGCATTCATCTGTCACAGCTGTGTTCAATGACTTGACCCCGATGAAAATTCAGACAGTTCCTTTCTGTGGCAATTCTTTTTGATATTCCATTCATTTTTACGATTTCAATAAAATGGGGAATAAAAGAGGAACATTCCAGCCTCTATTTACTGTATGTATTACCAGTTGTCTGCAGACCCTTGCTGCAGCAGTGCACCACAAGAGGTTGACTGTTAGATCCTCCCCCCGCCTGAGTCAGCAATGAGACAAAGAACTCATCAACGTCCCCCTCTCCCACTGGCCAGACCACACAGAGTGTTACAGACAAAAGAAATCAAAACCTTTAAAACCCCATCACATGGAAAATAATCTTCTAACCATACTTGGAGCTACGACTGAGGAATTATGACTGATAAAGTAGTCTAGAACAACTAGGCAGTTGTTTCTAGAATCTGTGAAAGCAGTGACGTTGTTCCTGAATTACACAGCACCAGCAGGGAAGAAAACGGAAATGTAAGAATGTACAGTGTTTACATTTAACTAGACATGCTGTGGTTGTGGTTGCCCGACTGTCACCTGCATGGGTTGTCATTTGTTTGCTTGCTTGGGAACAAATGACCCTTCCAATTGCAACCATGTAAGACATTAAAGTAGGGGGAAGATTGAACCAATCTTTCCTCTCATATGAGAGCTGATGGCATATGCTAAACTGCTTCAACAGCTTATTTCAGTGACCTGATTTTATTTGGGAGAAACACAGAGAAACAGCAGGAAAGGCTTTGGCAATTGTCAGGCTGCATAGAAATCTACTTGCTAAAGCTGTCAACTGAAAGATAAAAAATGTTGTTGGTTTGTTTTTTTTTAAATCAACAGCTAAGTATGGAAAAATAAATAAAATCTCATCTCTGAATAAGAAACAGGGAATAATTGGAAACTGGCCATGAGAGATGGTATTAGATTGACTCCTACTGCCCAAGCTCAAAACCATTAGGCACAGATGCTTCCTTATTCAAGAAACAAATCCAACATGGATTCTGCAGTAAAAAGAAAAGGATAACTAAGACATCTGTTCTTGATGATGAAACAAGCTTTGTGCTGGGAGGAAAAAAAAAAAAAAAAAAAAAAAAGAGAACTTTATACAAAAATGTGTATTTGACTAAAATTCCTCCACATCAAGCTATTACTACGCCTCCATTTACAGTCAGTATAGCAAACTGAAAGCATGACAAAAACAATTAAATGCTGACAAATACAAGTAACAAGCTCACAGGCTAGAAGGACTCAGAGATTTTTCAAGTGCAATGGGATAAATGAGTGCCAGTTTAAGAATTTCCATGTCAGTAAATGCCTTTCTATACTCTTAAGCAGAGGATGTGAGAGACATTTTCACACAGAACAATTCCATTGTAATTTAACAAGATTCTTGGTTGCTGCATTTTCCCATCCACAACAAACACATTAGTGCAGCCCAACAAAGCTACAAAGGAGAGGGGTGCCAAGGAAACACATAGCATACGCTGATACTTGGATGAAAAATCCAACTAACCTCAGACATGGTGTCTGCAACCTCACATCACTTGAAGTTGGCCAAGGGAAAAAAAATTGGAATTCCTTAATGTTGTGAGTAGTCTGACAAAGATAAACACGGGTGTCAGAGACTACAGGGTGCCTGGCAGGAGCTGGGCTCTAGTACAAAGCAGGATATAACCGGCCGTAACTGCCCTCGACCATCAAGGCAAAGGCACAGCTTGACCTGTTAAGCTAAGGCACATGCCTCCTTGCCAGTGAAGTTAGGAGCTATGCCAGATGTCCAGGTTGGAACAGTACTAATAGAAATCTACACACCACCCCTGACTCCACGCAAATGACCTGTGTTTTGAGATATCAGGTTTTAGCATCTACCCTTTCTCAGTACAAGCACATTTTTTAAGAGTTCAGATTAATGTGATTTTATAATACTTTATCAAAAGAAGTAGCAACAGATGCCTACAAACTCCTTGTTTCTTGAGGTTCTACTCCCCGATTCAGTCATTCTAGCATAAAGAATACATGACACGGGAGGGGAGGATAGAGGAGCAGGGCTTCCCTCCCCTTAAGAAAAGGTTGCTGGGCTGGAGGGCAGTGGCAGGGAATGTCACGTCATCTACTTGCTGCCTTTGGCCACCCAACAGAGTTTACAGAAAAGACTCTTTTTGGATGTGCACCACAACAGGTTGAAAGGCAACAGTCACAAGCTGTAGCTTTTTTAGTTTATCAAATTAAAAAAAAGGCAGGAAGACAGATGGGACAAGCTAATAGATTCTGTTCCCCCCCAATTAATCTATAAAATAGCAGTAGCCATAAAAAAAATTAACCAGGAAAAGCAAACATCACTGTGACCACAGTTCTAATAAAATTATAAAGGCGTAGTGCAAGTATCATTATTTGTTGTACGATATTTTTTATTTGATAATTGGATTCTTTTTTTTTTTTATTTTAGCATAGAGTCAGTAACAGAAACATGATCAGCAAAGCCTTTGATAAACCGATCTGGTTTTTGCCCTTAGAACAAAAGCAAAATATGGTATTTCACAAGACAAGAAACAGTCCTTCTTCCAGTCAATATCTAAACCAAAACTGTTTTCCTTGTAAGCACTCTGAGAAAAATCAGTTCTTTGGCTAATTAAAGGCATGTTTCTATCCTTTAAAATTGCCATTGGAAAGGCTCTTTTATGACACTTCCTCCCCTACCCTTGTACTTACAGTATTTCAGTAGAAGGCTAGGGATTACACTCATTTTTATTGATTTATCCATGCATTTACTCTATGTTGGCTCTAGGCCTTTCCAGACAACGCAGCAGACATAATACAAAATGCAGTTTGATAATCCCTATGCAATTGTTAATTGTCATTTCCATGAACAGTCAATCAAGACAGGAAAAAAATCCTTACTAAATAACATCCACAAAAATTGTTAGTTTCAGCAGGTGCTAGGATTAATTACTGACCTTTGCTTTTAGCTACATAGATCTCAAAACACTTTTTAAAGCCTCTACTGAAAAGAGAAGTTAGTACCTAACTTGGGACTCTCAATTTATGTCAGATCAATGCAAAAATCAATTACTAAACCTAACTGCTGATCACATCCTCCTATGATGCTGACAGAAGCCTAGTGCTGACTAACCACACTTGCCCTCCCAAATTCACAAGCGGGAAATATGTTCTGAGCTAGCATTTGAAGGACTTTCTTCTAAATCACTATATCCTGAACAACCTGACCAAGCTGCAACAATTACTCATAAATCTACTCATAAGATGGGATTTGGATGGCTGATACTATTTTTGAAAATAAGAACATGAAAACATACTGTGTATCAATTTGATACTACCTTTTCTAATAATTTCAGAGTATCATTTATTCATAAGGTTTTTACAGAAAAGAATTATTTCATGGACAAAATTATGGAATTTTGACCTATTCTGTAGCCACTGATGCCACATAGTTTTATGTAATTTCATTTACTGACATGGGAAGCAGACATGTACATATTCTCTATTTGACATTGTTCCTGATTCTTGACATCAATCAGGCTGTTAAAAGCTCGCTGTTGTTTAAGATAGGCTAGAGGGCTATTCAGTATTATAAATCATTAAGTCAATTTCTATTAATAACCTGGTTGGATACTAACAAGCTCCGGAATTGCAGCTGTCAAAAAGTAAATATGTGGAACCTGTGAAAGGTACCTTGCTCCCAGCTGATGTGTTTCATTCAAACTTAACAGGATTCAAGTAAGCAAGAGCCTCACAACTGCCCAGACCTTCTCTGAGCAGTAGGATTCTCAAACAAGACCAAATGTCAGATTTTATTTCAGCAGCATTGAAACACTTAACCACCTAGATAAAAACAGACGCAACACACAAAATTATGTGAAGCAAGTAGACAGGCAGATGAGACATGAAGGCAGTTTAAACAACTCTTCTCCTGCACACTGCGTTTCAGGAGGCTGGTCCTTTATTTCAAGCAACCCAATGACTTTCTGAGTGTATCTACCTACGTACAGTCCCACGGGTCCTAGAAAGGACTTTTTTTTTTGTTGTTATTTTTTTGGGGGGGAAGGGTGGGTCATGTGTGGGACCTGTCTGCTCTCTCCTCCTCACATAGGCATTACAACAAGCTCCTTCAAATCAGCAATTTTACAATACTAAGAACTGCTGATTAGACTGTTCTTTCTAAAGGTCAAGCAAAACAAAACTGCTTTTTTAAAAAATATGATCTAATTTGAAACAGAAAAATTCTATTACTTTCATCTTTTCTAGATTTATAAACATGCCCCAATATATACCTCAAACCCAGCAGCACAGGTTTCACTCCATATAGTTCAAAACATTGATGAGTAGCTTCAGGAAACACAGAAACTCAGTATACTGCCATTTGATAATAATATTTGATTGCAGTGTTAGTTGATATCAAAAAGTGCATATAACAGGGTCTGACATGTTATTGTTGATCTCTCACAGTCCAGAGCAATCACAAACAGCAGCAGCAAGCCCTGTGGAGCAATCCTAGGGCAGGCAAATCTGCTGTAGTTACAAGGCTTGCAAGACTGCTTGCCTGGTCCAATTTTAATGCAGAAGTTGCAGCTATAAAAACTTCACATATATCCATCCATTTCTTAAAGAAAAATATTACAGGGCATCTGCCTGAATTTTCTTTGTAGCTAAGTAAATAAAAACTGAAACTAGACATATCTGTATGTTGTGTTACAGAGTGCTTTCACAAATAGTCTTCAAGTTCATTGGGAGAAGCTGATGATTTTTTTTTTTTTTCAAAAGACAGCTCTTTTTTATACATTTTAAGGAAAGATCAATGGCTTAATCAGCAAATAAATACCAATGTACCATATAAAGCCTGAAACTGAGGAGATATGTAAATTGCAGTAAAAATTCATGTAGTCCTAAAACAACTGAATGGAAGTTTTTTGGTGAAACCAGAAGCCTTGAGAGTTGATACAGTAAATCTTTGTGATGGGTTGAAAATGTGGCAGCTACAAAGGAGACTTTGAAAGTCACACAAAAATTACTTTTTGACATCCAAAGACTTCTGACAGTCACCAACACAAAATGATAGTAAAATTCATCCATCTCTCATGAAGCCAAAATAATTGCACTTTATGTCAGGAACTCCACAAGGATGAAAAAATTCACTCCTCCTCCCAGGGACTTGCTGGCAAACTTCAAACATACATTGAGTTTGCTGAGCGATGGTTTGGAAAGTATACGCACAGACAGCCTTTGCCATCACAGAAACACTTTCTGAAAGCCAAGTATTTTTATGTTTCCATGCATGCTACTGACAACTCCATACATATATTTGAGTATCCTGTTACTGCTACTCCTCCTGCTGATTCTCCCAGCCAAGAGCAAGGATACAAGTACTTTAGAAGCTGTACTCTTAGAAAATGGGACATACACACAAGAGGACACGGGACAACACAAGAACTGAAAATCACTGCAAACACCATTAACTATCACATCACTGCCCTGCCCACATTTGCAATTTCAACTGAAGAACCTGTAGCTCTGTAGACTGTATCATATTCTGCAACACCTGTACAGGACTAATATTAGACTGGTACTGAGCTTCTTGGTTTGAACAACCTTCTTGCAATTACAGCAGAAAAGATGAAAAAAATTTCTGACAACAGAAGTATTTTTTCTTAAAATGCTACTGCAACCCTTCCCTCAGGTGTTTCCATCTAGACTTTCTAGATCAACTCACAGACATACTATAAAAGCTTTGTCTATCATTCTATCATCTAATTTCACATCTTTTGGGTTCTGCATTAGGAAGTTCACAATGACGAATCCAAATACTGCCAACTTTTATATCTATAATTCAATTTAATCCAGACACTGTTATTTTCTAAAATGAATAAAATTTCTATCAATAAATCAAAAAGGTGATTGCATACTCAAGAACCCATTGACAGAAGGGGTCATCTTCCATTCTTTTTTGTTGTTTAGTAACTAAAGACTGCCAAAAGGTATGCAATTATCCCTTCCATCTATTTGAATTTTGAATTTGTGAAGAAAGTAATTAAAAAAAAAAAAGCTTAAGTGAAGAAAACTTTAGTGCCATATGCATGAAGGCACCTGAAATACAACACCACAATTTGCAGGGGTTCTACAATAGTGATAATCAAGCTTTAAGAGCTATTAAGGTTATATTAGAATGTTTTACATCCTATTTGGAGCTTTAAAAGCAGCTGTTGAGCAATATCCTGTAGTTCTTATACATAAACTGTATTTTATTTAGATTTATATTCAAAAGTGTTTAGGCTGCCAATGCTTATGTCATTATGACAAGTTATTGTAGAAGTTGTGTAAAATGTTTGTATCAGAAGCTACAACCTCAGAATTATTATTATTATTACACAGTAACACTTCAATCTTTAAAAACTCTTTGTCTATAATTTAATAGAAGAGTATTGTCTCCTTAAAAGAAATTTGCTTTTTAATCAAAAACCTATTAAAACATTTCAGTAACTTATGAAGTTTTCTTTCAATTTTTATATTCTCTTTGATTGAACAGAAACAGCAGTAGTGATAGCTCTCATTTTGTGTACAGCCAGCCACACAGCATACATTTAAAAACAGAAAATCCTGCCTTTTGTCCCATGATTTGTCATGTTTTTCTAAAATGCACTATACAACACTATATGCTATATGAACTGCGTATGGCAACCAAAAACTACGGTCCAGTACAGCTCACAGTATATAACCAAATCATCTACCAGTTGTTCCTTGAAGTAAAATGCATCCATGTGAATCTTGCAGATACCATTTACTGATGAAAACGGTAGTCACCATTCACTGAGAACTTGTCTGTACTTTAAGATGAAAAACAATACAATTTATCCCTTCAAAACAAATATTTTTCAGCATAAGACTTCCTTTCTGAATTCTGCTCAGTGCCTGTCAAAAGACATGGTTAGTGACAGTCATGCAGACAAAAGTCTGACTGCTGTAACAGATTAAGCACACACAGATGGGATTAAAAAAAAATAATTGTTTTGGACATCCAGCATTGGCCTCTGTCTTCCCCCTTAAAAAAGCATTTAGGCCACTGACTATAGTCATACAGCTATACCGGATAACTCCTGTCTGTCTATAGGTCTGTTGTAGGACTAGAACAGACAAATCTAGAGAAGAAATGTCCAGACTTGGAGAAAATTCAGATGTCAATCCAGAAAGACGTGCATAAGAGTGAAGAAGGAATTGTTATTAAATGCAAGCGCAGAATCTAAGCTCAGAACAATTCTCTCTATTTAGGTATTGGTACATGAATTCCTTCCATGCTTGTTTTTAATTCCCTATATTTCTTCTAGTTACAGCCAAGGGGAAAAAAAAAAAAAAAAGTGTCTGCATGAAGACAGGGAACTGTAAGAAGGTAAGGAATGACCTGGAATTAACCTTTTAATTTTCCATTATTACACCTCTTTGAAGAGCAGATAATGACACCACATTTAACACAGTACATTCAGGACTAAGAACTCTGTAGAATTCTTTTTTTCTTTCCAGAAAGAAAAAAAGAATTCAGTACTGCCTTTCGAAATCTCTCATTTTTTCCATAGGTTAGCCTATACTATAGAGGACACGAGACCTGATGATCTGGCTGCACTTTGCAGAACTCCAAGTCACTTTCCCATGATGGCCAAGCATCAAAAAAGAAGTAGAAAAAGTAATTCCTTATTTCGTGTTCAAATGCAAGTGTATGAGTTAGAAACAAGATGACAATATTATTACACTGGCCAGTATAAAAATAGTGCAATATGTAACAGTCAAAATAGAAAAGTCCTGATTTCCTAGAACCGAGTTTCTTTTTCAGTTAAATAATAATAATAATAAAACAATCATACTATAAATTAAGAGTAGGACCCAAAGACTTTAACTTTATTTGGGCAAGTTATACAAAACCTTAATTAATCAAGATTTTTTTCTCTTCCCATTTATTACTCTGCATAATGAACTTTTTCTCCATTATTTCAGGATTTATTTCCAAGAAATAAACCAAACCAAACCAGAAATCTACTGCCTACAACAGGCAAACAAGTCGAAGTGAAAAAATATTTTGAGCAAATTATTTTCCTTTTCCTTTCATGTAATTGCTTAGGGTAGGATGCCGGTATTTCACCTCCTTGATAACAGATACAAATTTCCTAGCATAAATCAACTACACTATAAACAAAAATTCATGAGTTTTAGAAGCTCTGTTAAAAACATACAGCAGTGGCCAAGAAGCCAGCTGTAACACTGCACTGACAGAATGACAAATCCAAAGAAAACAGAATTGCAGTAAAGTCCATGCAATTATTATTCTCTTCTGACTTTGTTCCAGGCCTTGAATTCAGATCAATTAATTTCAATTGATTACTGGACAACAGAAGATGCTACAGAAGCCAACTATAATGATAAAAGGGTGAACCAAAATGAAATTCACCACAAGATGTTAAAAAGAAAATTAATGAAAAGAGGTAGGTTGCTCTAGTCTAACAGTACCCCCAGAATACACCAAAACAACAGCCTGCCCCTGCACCTTCCAACAAAATTCCATCAAGGACATAGAGCAATGAGTTGCCAGGTTGCACCAAACAAGGAAAGCACCACTCTGCAGATGTCTGTAGTTGCAGGAAAGCTAATCTGCCAGAAACTTATTAGGCCAAAGAAAAGTTATTCCTATAATACATCCTTAGTTTCTCTAATTTCTTTATCAGCCTTAAATTTCAATAAAGTTGTCCAGCCTTCCTATTCTATAGTGTTTCTAATGCTAGTGCTTTCATCCACAGACAGTGGAATCAATAAAAAGGGGTTCAAAAGAGCCTTTTTGGGCTAGTTCTACATCACATATGTCCTTCGTCTGATGCGGGTTGGTTTATGCTTCACAGCTCTCTGTTTGCTGTCCAGCTCTCCTTCCTTTAGCAATATTAATCTTTGGAAAAACCTTTGTCATTTTCTGTAAGATCAATTCTTTGGATATCCCTTTTATCACATTCTCTAGAATAAGTGCAGTATTTTCAAGAGACTTTAAAGTAATCTCCCATTTTGTACAAGACTATAGTATAAGAATTTAATTTATAGTTACTTTACCTATAGCTATATATTACAGCAACTCATCTATGGAGAAGCCGAAATTAAACATACTTTCCAAATCCATTAGGGTCGAGGAGCAAAACATTTCAAGCTCCTGTTGTTTTTCCTTTACTAAGCTGATATGCCAAATCACTGAAACTTTGTAGCTGGCCTTCATAGCAATTCCAGAACAGAAATCAGAACAGAAGACGTTTGCAATATAGGTGAACCAACTGTAGTCCTGTTACAGCACTGTAAGGAGGATTTGATCATTTGGCTATTTCTATTCTTTTGAGCTTACATAATTTTCACTGATTTAGCCCCCTACATCCTTTCTTGTTGCATATGAAGTATACAACCTTTAAACTACAGTTCCGATCATGAGATTTGAATATATAAAATGCAAGATGCATTTCCACAAAAATTAAAGTAATAGCATGAACTGTAGCATACAGCTCTAACAAGAGCTTTCAGGTGAGTTGTTACTGACCATTACACAGAAGGGGAGACATATGATGGATATGGATAGAAGGCAAACCTGTACCAACAATAACTAGAGGCATTACGAGCAATGAAGAATGAAGATTCAGTTCTGTATGCGGGCAGCATCTGCTTCACGTCTCATCCCTGCTGTCCACCAGTCCATCTTCCAGGATACAGCTCCGTACCAAAGCGTAAGTCAGGCTGCCCTGTAACTTCCTGCACTGTAAAAGCCAGGGGCTTATTTTCAAAGCATATCCCCCACTGCTGCAAGCCTAATTTGACCTGATTAATAAGCTGATTTATTTATTATTATATTAACCTGATTAATACGTGACCATTGTTCACTCGTTGCCTTTTGCTCTTCCCCAATAAGAATGACTTATTGTTATAATCTGCCTTTCAGAGGAGGTTCAGTAATATTAATCTTAAAAGACAGCTAACTACCCACTGCTACCAAAAGCATCCATTACATGCGAGTTTGTCATGTACTGCAAATTCTGCTGGTGAATGCGGCAATCTTCCTTTCTTCTTACTAACTGTAATGGTTGGCAGACAAAGGGAGGTGGGGGGGGGGGGCAGGGAGGGAGAGATAATTAAAATATAACCATCTTTATTGAGAGGTTTAACAAAGTTCAATGATTTTCATGTCATAATCAGTGCTGTTAAAATTATTGTCTGGATAAAAACATTCATCAGAATGTGAACTGGGTTTAGATACGAGAGGAACAGTCCCATTACAATGCGACCTAAAGGTTTAAAATCTACACAATATCTATGAGAACAAAAGGAGGGAAAAGAAGAGGTCACAAGGAGATGGGGAAAAAAAAAAAGTTTTCATCTTGTGAATAATCTGTAGGGGAAAGCTGTGTGTAATTAAACTGCAAAATTGAAACAAAAATTCTTATTTTAAATAGGAGATAAACTTGGAAATAGTCCGAATTTAAAAAAAGGAACTTTGCTGCATCCCTTCCTTACCCATAATTCTTGCCTGACACTTGTTAACTTAATTCAGCAGCTACTTTTTAACAAAAATGTAGGCAGAGGCAACTCGTGCAGTAATTTGTAGAGAAGGACATCTCCAGTACCTGCCACTTCTTTTGTGCTCCTTCTAAACAGGTAGAAGTTAGGCGACGAATCACACTGCCACCTTCAACAGCCGTTTCTGAAGCAAAGCTCTCCATCACACCAGGAAGCTCAGCTCAGGAGCTCTGCTGTGTCATCCAGTTTTTCACCAGAATTTCATCCAGGAAAATACATATCTCCTTCACATTCTGATAAAAGCATTTATCTGAAACAGCTGAGCAGGACCACCGCTTAAAGCAGTTGTTATCCTTTCTCACTGGAAGGATAAGCCTTCTCAATATAAATGCCTTCCATATATTACCTTGGCCCAGAACCAAGGCACTCTGGAATGTAATTTCTAGACAGCACAGAAAATGGAGCAAAGAATGCAAGTCACAGCAAAAAACAAGGACACTGTTCCCTACCGAAGACATTAAGAAACAACTAGCTTCTTGTGATGACGTTTGCAAATACTTTTGGAGAAGCAAATTTTAAAAGACAAAGTGTCACCTCAACAGGCAATTCACTCTGATAAAGCCTAGATCTTAAAGCAGACACAAAATCATTGAGTTAGGTGGCTAAGTAGAAGCTGTGTACCTCTACGGAGCAGGCTCTAGCTTCTCACTTACTCCTAATGGCTTGGCTTCCAATTGTTTCTCTTGTATTTATTCTGCTATTTGTGGGCTAAAGCAAGGTAAACACCCTCTTAAATAGTTCTCTTCAAAGGGTAAATTATCCGTAACAGGGTCTCAAATAGCCTTGTAAGACTATAAGGTCTTTTCTCAAATTGTAAGACACACTTGAAACGGGAAGATTTGTAGATGAGAATAAAGCACGCTTATCCCTTCCTTCCCGTATCATAGGCAGTCCTGACACACCATTTGCTTTTGCTATTTATGAACCACTTGTAAAACCATGGAGGAATAAATGAGATTACACCACTTGTTAATTCTGTTGACTCATCCAGAATGGGAAGGTTATTACATTAATTTGGATTTACATCAACTAATACTAGTTTACCCCAGCCCCCTTGCATCAGCCTACCAAATGATAATGACTGGTTTTAAGCAATCAAGCACACAAATACACTCTATTTTCAGTTTAATTCTATTATACTAAAACTAATGGCAGTAGCAGGTCTAAACTCACTCTTGTTACAGGTTTTCTATAGTTTGTCAAACTGATTACATTTTGGTGAGATGTACCTGGCATTCACAATGGCAACTCATTATCATCAACATCCTCCTTTGCACAACATATTTGTCTTCTTGCCTCCCTACTCCCACGATAAACACTAAAACATAATTGCCCTCAGAATTTTATTTACAAAGAGAAAAATCACTTTCTCTGCAACAGTTCTATTAGCTATACTTGGACAAACAGGACTAAGTAGCAGTAAAGGGTTTTGTTATTAAAGGAAGACAACACTCACTGAAAGTATTCTCTATGGGCACAGCATTGTGCTACATAAACTTGCCTACAGCTTAGTGCAGCATGCCTGGCACACTTAGCTTGCAAAGCTTATGCAGCAGTACTTTAAAATGGCAGGCTATTAAGAGCCAGTTTTTAACTACTCAAGGAAAAAACAAAACAAAGCAAAACCCAACCTGGAAGTGTATTTCAGCTAACTGCTTTTAAAAAGCTAAGTCTCTGTAGACACACACATACACCAAACCGCACCCACACAAAATTAATAGAAATTCCTGGATAGACATCCTGCTGGAAGCAGCTTCTTTATTGATCAAAGCCTCTGACATAATTTGACATATAGCCAAAAAGCTCAGGCATTTTGCTAAAGAGGAGTTTCTGCAAGTAGATACTTAATATGCATATCGTGGGTTTAGTGACAGTTCTGGACGGGTTGATTTTTAAATTACTTTTCCCCATTTTTGCGTATTAGTCTTCATTTCCAGAGAGGTAGGAATTAATGATCCTTTTAAAACAAGGGAATAGTTTAAAAACTGTGTTTATTGCTCAGGTAATTTCTCTGAACATGCAACTGTGAGGTTCCAGAATGACCACTTCAACACTTGTAGTTCCACTTATTCAGTCTACAGTAAGGTGTGTTTTTTTCTTTCAGTTGTCTGAAAACTCCTAAAGTCAAGCCACATAGCTACCTTCTCACACACTATCAAAAGTAGGAAAGATTTACAGGTCAAACTGTGACCTCAATAACATCTCAGCAGCCCATTATTGATGACAAACTTGCACCGCTGTAACAGAGCGGGAGTATAAAACAATATGTCACTGATAAAGCCACAGCAAAAGACCTGCACTTTACTCACACTCAGCTGTACTGGGTCTCCAGTGTTTGATCAAAAGGAATATGAAGATATTATTAGGAAAAAAATAATCTTTATGAAGTGCCCAAGGAAGAGTCCTTGCACTCTGGACATGGCAAAAAAGGTCACAGAGGGGTTACACAGGACTGGCCACAGAGGTAAGAGCTGGACACAAAGGAGTCAGTGGAGACACTGTGTTTTGCAGCATGGTGAAGACTCAGAACAGGGAAATGGGGGAAGTCACAACAGGAGACAGTTGCTACTTCTGTGAGGTGATGTATCACTCCCTCTTGTCCCCACCTTGTCCCTCCAACCATAGTTGCCACTGCTACTTCAGTTAGGATGTGGATTTTATTATCGTTCCTTGCATGGTGTTCACTTGCATTTTTGGATGCCTTCAGAGAAGCTATTTGCTTTGCATGTGAAATCTATCTTTAGATTTCCAAATACACCTCCCCCCCGTTCAATGACCAGAAATTGTATCTTAACAGGGTTCTAAACCAACTTTACGAAGCTGATAACATTCAACCATTACTATACTTGGAAACTGGTAGAGTTGATTTGGGAGTTTTTGAGGACCACTTGGCATGGTTACCTTAATTTTAAGACTGTTTATCTCATTTATTCTTAATTATCTTTTATTTACACACAATTAAGCACACAGCATCTACATCTGGAAACTAAATTTTATTTATAATAAAAAATTCTATAGATGTTAGGAACTGGGATTGATTAAGATGGGATTGCTGAAGCCAACTTATTGATCCCATCATTATGTATAGATATCTTGAATTGATTTTCTTTACAGATGCTATTCAATCTATTCAACTGTTTAGCAGTGTTAAATGGCAACAATTGCCTTGGGTGGAAAAGATCCTTTAACAAAGGTCCCAAGAGAGACATCAAGGGTTTCTACACATAGAAAAACTCCAATTTAAAAAATGGCTGAAAATAGCTCTAAGAGATTTAGTCAGAACATCTCCCTGATTCTGTTTATGTCACTGCACTTCTATTGGTGTCGTATTTTGCTTTTGCTTATTCAAGCAACAAAAAATGAAAAGCAAGTCTATTGCATCAGAAACGTATCACTACAGAAAGCGTGGTCAAAGCACTGCTTGGGAAAAAGAATTTGATCATAATTATCCCTATATAATTGCCACAAAATAAACAGAAAGTGTATTATCTAGTCAAATCTCAATTTCCACGAAGACAATGAAACAGGCCCACATCTCATAAAATTTCAGACTTCAGTGAGAACGTAAGACTTATGTCTTACAGCTTCCCTTGGGACAAACTGATACTGCAGCCTTCATAAATTCCTAAAATTAAAATGATGGCATTGTTAAAATACTATACATTCCTTTTGCAAAATTCAGTCAACTTTCCCTGTATACTAAATAAACACAAAAAATCCTTAGCTATTAATCCAAGGTACAATAAAGGTGCAAAGTCATCATGGTGTGTATATACAGATGTGGCTGACATTGTTATGGCCCTCTTTTCTGGTAAGACACATATTTACAAAAAAACCCCAAAACCCTCATAAAGTACAGTTCACTCATTTTGTAAGGGACCTCTTAATCAGCAATGTTACATAAAATTTTCTAGGCTTAATTCTCTCATTCAAATCAATACAGCTTATGCTAACTTCATTGTGCACCTCATGTATCGTCTCAGCAAAGAAAAACTGATCAGGAAAGTGTCTTCCTAGCAAACCAGAATCTGAGTAATAGCACCATCTAGGGGCACCGGTTTTGGAAGTGACATTTGACCATAAACTATTTGTATAGAGCTATTTTTAAAAGCTTTATCTTCATTACATTATCATGAAGCAGTCTAAGGAACTTGGATTTCTTTCTCAAAGCTTGTCTTGCTATCCTGTTCAGAATGTTGAAGGGTTGGGGATTTGTTTGTTGAAGTTTTCATTCCTCTGTTGTAATATAAACCCCACAAGAGAATCGATCAACAAATCAAACTGACAGCAGCTTAGAACAGCTGTAGCAATCATAACTATACTTGACACTTCTTATTGCAATATTACATAATCATGCTAATAGTTTTAAAATCGGTTATTTATGAAATTTAAATGGTGCAATAAAGAGAACCAGGCTGTGTGTTGGAGGGGTTTCTACTGAAATTACTGTACCCCTTCACTTATGGCAACACAATATTCCATAACAAAGGTTCTGTTCCAATGCAGAGAACTAACTTAATGTGTTGCTTAAAATTTTCAAGCTTAGAGGTACCAAGCAAAGCATACACTTGCAATAAGAAGCAAATCAGACAACTTGCATAAGGAATGAAAACAGGGTGCAGAGCAAGACAGTCAAACCCCATCTCTTTCCATGAGAAGGCGTTTAAAAAAAAACAGCTTTGAGAACTGAACCTTAGCAGTTATCACACAACCTGTAGTGAATTTCCCTACAGGTCTCTAACAATTTGAGCACTGTTGTACACTAAATCCCCATGAGGGTCGTCATGGAAAAAGTGTAATTCTGTTTAATTTTCAGCTAATCAGCTCCTGTTAACCATGCAGCCACATAAGCCCTCCTCCTGACTTCAAGAAGGAATCTGCAGAGTGTTGACAACTCCTTTGGCCACAGTCCACACACAGCTCAGGCTAACCAGCTAACTGTACTTCACATATTTTTGTAACAGTTTCCAAAAACCTGCCTGATAATCTACATGGTGATAAGAAAAGAAGCTTGAAAGGAAGCAGTTTGGTTAATTTACTCCTTATCTTGCAGGTTTAAAACTTCTGTTGGCTTCAGGTCGATTGGGAAAAAGGGCATAAAGCATCTCAAGGTTTTAAAGTTTCAAAGCTCCTTGCAGAACTGCAGTGAAATAGAAAATGGTAAGTAACAAAAAGCAAAAGGGGAGAAAAGGACACAATGGCACTTGCTTTCTCAACCTGAAACTTTATAATTAAACAAAACACCACACAGGCTTACATTCCTATGAATCTTCTTATCACTAGACAGCAATTTGATAACTAGTGAATTCATCCCAGATTTGGCAGACCATAGGTCAAGCTCACGACTTGCCATGCTAAAGCTTGGGCCAATACCTTTAATGACTGCCATGAGGAGTCTACTGAGTTGTTGTCTCTCCATACTGTTTTATTGTACAAAAATTTTAGCCATGAGCGAGCCAAGCAATATGGGGAACACATCAGCCCTTAGAATTACTCTCACCTTTTCAACACTGCAAGACTCATTCTGAAATCTAAAATGAAATAGATGGATACTGTAAATAAAATTCCTATACAGAAGTGACATTTCCTTGACATTTACTGATAATGGCCACGACTGGTTTATATTAGAGACAGACTTCCATATATAAATTGTATGTAGAACTACTTGGCACAGGGGAATCCATGCATGCAAACCCTTAATTTTTAATAGTACATCTGATAACACGGCTATATTCTCACACATAGGCACTAACAAAACACATTTATTAACCTTAACTTGGGATCATTTATGAAAATCAGCTCAAGCACCTGTACTCAACCAAAATAGATAGATTCAGTAATAATGTACAAAAAATATGTATTATATATCTCTCTGGTGTCAGCAGAAATCACATCAACAACCTAACTAGACCTATTTATATAATATACTGCTCTCACCATAATTAAGTGCACATGCACAAAGATTCTGTCCTGTTTCTTTTCCATGGCTCACCCCCCTAGAAAGTTTAGGGAAGTTATGAGCAACTGGAAAACCTCATTAGGAATGCAAATGCTGAGACACCCAAGGGAATGCTCTAGCATACTGCCTAAGATCACAAAATTGACAGAGTAACTGCTGCCATGTATCTAAAATATAATACTAGTTTAAGGCCAATATATTGCTTTTATATTCAAAACTCTGCTGGAACTTTCTTAGAGGTTCTTCTAACAACACATTTTCTGCACACATGTACAGAAACCCCATCATCTTCACATGCAGCAAACATGTAGTATTAATTTAAAATGCAGCAGCTAATTTCTTTCCTTATAAAATATCATTCATATATAACAATGTGTCCACCGAGAAATTCTTCTATTTTCATATTTCAAGCCTCAGGAAGCAGCTTAGAACATATCTTATTATATACACATATTTGCAGCAACATATATTTAGCTACCTTAATTATTATAATCTTTCTGAATATGGGAAAGCCAATCTTTCCCTGATTGTATGCCTTCAGCAATTTATTTTCACATTGCTGGTTCTTGCTGCAGCAATGATGCAAAAACTCCTAACAGACCTGTAAAAACCTCCATTACAAAGACAATGAGCCACTAACCTGTGCTGTTACCATGAGTCAGTATGCATAAAACAGTGGATTAGTGGATGGAAGACCTTTAAATACTCAATTATCAATTTACTGTGTCTTGCACACAATGTTTAAGGAGTTCTGCTCTGTCCCTGCCTCAAATGCAACTGATGCCTTTTTCTACAGCTCTGCAGGAGGAAGATCAGCAAGTTCATTAATGCAGTCCACCAAGTTCATATACAGCATCAAGTCACCCTTGTTCTAAACTGCATGAAGCTGGGCATCTGAAAGTCAGTTAGCTGATCTGTGATTAAAGGCCCCAGTGAAGACCAACCAAAAGTCAATTTTTGATTAAAATCAGCAACCAGTGTTATTTTTGAACATGGGCCCACAAAGCTGAAGCCTCAGGCCATAGTTTGAAGGGTCCTCCAGCTGTCAGCGCGGACTAAGTCTGACACATCAGGAGTCAGTGAATGGACATAAGACTAAATTAAAGTCCCTTGCAGGTTTTTGGGTTTTAGCTTTTTTTTTTTTTTTTTTTTTTTTTTTTTTTACACATAAGTCTTTGACATTTACAGGCACATTTGCACAATGATTTCTTATCTGGCTGATGGTGTGTGACCTTTTCTAATGGTATGTTTGAAAAAAAAAAGACTTTGTCATTTAACCCTTTTACTAAAGGATGAAATCCATTATTACAGCAGTGACTAGTCTTAGTAATCTTCTAAAAATTAGTACAGATACCAGCTGTTTATAATTTCAAAATAAAACAACCCCCTGCTCATTTATACTTTTAGTAAATGAGACTATTGTTTTATTGCCAAGACTTTTTCTTGCTCTTAACATCTTCTGCAGTCTTCATCTATTTTACGCTTTCCTTAGACATACTCTCAGCTTTTGGAAATCAAATAATTTCCCGTGTAACTTAAAGACTTACAAGCATTTTTCAGAGGATAATGTAAAACTTCTCTCTCCATTCCCCACTTCTAATGAACTTATTATACACAAAGCCCCCCAGTATCTCAGTCACCTTCTACTCTCTGCACCGCAGAGGAAACGAGCAAGGTATTAACGGTTCCCAGTTTCTTTAGGCAAAACAAATAATGAATCTATACCCTAAGGCAGTTACCATATACTTAATCATTTTATATACATTAGATACATAAACACGTACACACACACATATAGAAGAAGAGAGGTACCATTTGTACATGTAGTACCATATAAAATTAATTCTATACCATTGAAGATCTCTTACATTCAAAGCTACAGCAGTATACAGGTAGATTTGTATTGGATATTAAATTGGGTTTCTTCTTGTTTACATTATAATATTGTCTAGCTCTGGACAATCCATGTACAGCCTCTCCTCCCCTTTTGTTATTAATGATTTGTAATAACTTTCCAACTTCACCTCGCCCAAAAGTATCTTGTCATACATTGAAATTGTGCAAGGCAAGTTGTCAAATAATCAAATGTGTTTAACAAACCTAAGATGCCAACAAACCTTTCTTAACACAATACCAAAATATCAGGTACTGTGTTTTACTATGAACATCTCAAACATTCAGCACTGATGATACCAGATAACTGAACAACCCTGAAAATGCTAAAATGTCCTGAAGTCAACATTGCAGGCACCCCTAGACCTTCAGAATATTAGTTTATTATTTTCTTGAAAAACACTATAGATTCTTAGTAAAACTTTATTTTTGATTGTGATTCTACCTATTCAAATCTAGTTTAATGGTAACATTCTGCACTGTCAAGCTACTAACATCTTAAAAAAAAATGCTCAGATATACTAAAGCTTACATAAAGATTAACAATGAGCGTTCATGTGATAAGTCACACAGAGTAAGACAGCGTGTCACCTGCTTTTCCTCTTGATCGAGCATTTACCATCAGAATTATGGGAGCTCTGATTTATGGCCAAAAAACTTATTTAGGGGAAGAAAACACCATGTTGTCTAGGGTGATCCATTACCAAGCACTGCTGTAGCTTACCTTGCAGTTTTCCAGCACAAAGTTAGCTTTTTAACAATGGCAATGGATAGGCAGTAGAACAACCATTTTGCAATCCTGTAATGCTCCTTCTCACACTGTATGCTCCTTTAAGTAGAGGAAGACATTAACTTTATTCATATAAAGCCCATGTTATTGGAACCTCAACAGCCAAACTGGAAAGGCATTATAAGAAGATAAAGCCATTGTAAATAATTGGAAAGAACAAGGAAAATTAGTACTTCCACATTGTGACAAAGACTCCTGATGTCCAAACCAGCCCAGATGGCACTTTACTTTGCAAGGTCTCAGCCAACGCATCTGTCACAAACTGCAAAACCCCCTTAATTTAGCAGCCAAGAGATACAGGTCTGAATCATCCCTTCTGGGACTTCAATCTGGAACTCCCCAAAGACTTAATATTTCAAGGTTGATGTTCAGACCTCAAAAGCATCAGTTCTTACTATTTGCTGTCATTGAAATAAATAATTTTGCAAGTGTCACAATATTTTTGTGGTAGCAAAATAATTCTATCTGTAGTAATGAAAGAACTTCTGTAATAACAAGCTTATACAGCATTTATACTCTTTTATAATGCTTGAAAAAAAAAAATCACTAAAATGAGCTTTGCTTCCAAAAAATAAATAAGAAGTCAACCTCCACATAATAATGTATGTATTTATATGAGAAAGGAACCTCCTTGTCTAGTGTTACTGTTTAATACATGCCGATCAGCTTTTTTCCCGAAACATTAAAATCTCCTGTTGGTAACTATGAAAGCAGATGAAAAACAGCACATGATGGATTGAAGACATACCATCACGTTCATATTGATATGGAGAAATAGTGTGAAATGGGGATAATGGACATCGATTGTGATTGTATGTGTCTGCTCAAGGAATGTGGGTATGGTGACTAGTCATGGGTGCGGTGTCTGGTCACATAGGCACACAGCTCTGAGGAGACAACTACAGTTTTGAGGAGACGCCTGCCCCTCTTCCTCTAACAAAGGGGAGACGCCTGCCCTCCTTCCTCTAACAAAGGGGCTATTTAAAAGAGAATGAGAAAAAGATGAGAGACATTCAAATAGAGGGAGGGAGTGCTAAGTCTCCTTGCTGGAGAAGATTGGATGGTCACAAGGACATGAATCACCTGAAGAAGATCGGATGGTCACAAGAACATGAATCACCTACAAACCTCCAAGACCACCACATTCCAGCAAACGGACTGATAAGCTAATTAACATACGAAGCGGGGTTTAGGTAACGAATATGTATAGGCGTTAATCGAATATTCATTTGTTCATTGTATAAATGTGAGATGGTTCTGTCACTTCGGGTATGCAGGCTTGTGGAGGAGCGATCCCCCGTGCATCTGCGCGCAATAAACATACCTACTTTATAACTTTCGAGTTATAGAGTCTAATTCCGCACGTCAATATCACTATACTTTCTCAAAACGGTAAAAACAAATTCTAGTACAATCATTTACTGAAATGCTGTACTTCTTTGATAAACTCAAATATTGCTAATGCAGCATGTTCCTCATTAAATAACAGGGTTTTATTGACTGAAGCATACAACTCCAAGCTGCTTTTCTCCCAGATGGGAGTGGACATTCAAGGACAACATTGGGTTAGGTAAACAAAATAATGCCCTTCTTCTCTTCTAACAATCTCACTTTGCTAGAGGAAACAACCAACATGCTTTCATTCAAGAAAACAAACAAAGGAGTTAACTATAATAGGAGCAAATGCAGGAAAATTAATGCTAAAACCCACAGAGTAACTAAACAGTTAAGTATTCCAAATTATCTAGCATAAACCTTGATTCATCAGTGCCTGCAAGATCACTGTGCAACTTCATTATCGTTTCAGACCAGGAAGAATTCAAGAAAGGTAGCGTCTGAAAACAAAGAGTGCTTGCAAGTTATCACCAGAAGCCTAACCTAGAATTACTTACTCGGACAAAACCTTTCTGTCAGCGCACATGGGATTCTTTATTTGCCCCTCCAGCATTTTTGACAACTGCATCTTAGTAATATATAATTATATAAAATTAATAATATGTGTTTGTGTACACATTCAAATAATTGAAACAGCTGTGAGTGACACAGGGCAGCCCTGGAGCTCCTCCCACAGCAGTTACACAGCAGTTTACACAGAGGTTACCCTTGCAGCAACACACCCTCCCCCTGATACCAAACACTTGCCATTTTTGCCCAATAAAACAGCTTTGCCGTCCAGTACATCACAGATTTCCTTGGACTGTGGCTGTTTACTCCCTGCATTTTTCCCTGTCAGTACTGCCAGGTAAATGGATTCCTGATGGAACACCCCTCCCAGTGACTCCAGGGCTGCAGCTTGCTGAGTACCAGTGCACAGGGCACCTGTCAAAGCAATGCAAGCCCTTGCAGGGAATCTGGCAGAGAAATACTGACAACAGTAAAGTAATCTTAGAAGCATTTCACCCTTCTAGAGACAAGCAGACAAGTTCATTGTAACTCAGATTTGCAATCTAAACCTACCTCTTTATGCTGTGAGTGTTTAAGGACTGCCTAATCAACACTTCTCAAGCATGACAATACTGTAAATCACTCCTGCCCTTTCCCCCACCCTCAGGCCACCCAGAACACCATAAAAAACTCTTCTGCACAAATGCCCTATGAAAGAGACAAACTGCTAAAAACCAAGTGAACAGTTAAATATCATATATATCAGTGCAATTTAATGAATAACTCTGAAATTATGCCCTCATCTTTTTATATTACTTTATTAAATCACTCTGTGGAACTATTTAATTACAAAATAGGTTAAGCTGGGAAAGGGAACAGCACATGCAAACTAATATCATAAGCGCTCTTTACTGAGAAAGAAAAGCGTATTCTGCTAAGCGTGCCTGGATTGACAGACATGGTCCAGTCAAATATCGCTGAAAAGGGATAACAAACAGGGCTGGATTTACTGTTGGAAAACACACAGTCTGCCTCAGAAATTTGCCCTGCTTGCATGCACTGCTGTTTTGTGTATTGTGTATTTTAATCACCTTGTTTTCCATTGGAACAGGAAGTCAAATGAATCTGTGCCTAAATTATTAATAATTTATCCTAAAATAGGAACAATTATAATGTTCCATGAGAAAACAGGCCTATCTTGTTTCTGCATGTTGTCTGAAGCTCATACTGACAAAAGCTGTGCTTGGGCAGTTTCAATAGGAAAAATGGAATGCCTAGTATGCTTTCCCCTATCCTGTTACCTCAGCATTGAAACCTTCAGTGTGATAAATGCACCACCACAACCATATTCTGACTGGGATTTGTGTGGAGACCATCAATGGTACTAAGGGTTACAAAATAATAATCAATCCATTGCTAAAGAGACAAACATAGTATCAAGTTCTTTTAAAGCTATGTTTCCTCTATTCTGCTAAAGTCATAAAAATGTAGAAGTGAATAGCGCAGAAATAGTTCACTGCAACATTACCATTACCCCAGCGAGGGAACAGGAGACTGGGCTAAACCAGCTTCCCCTGAAGGTTTAATCTCTGGTCTTGTTCAGAGTCCTCACATATTTCAGGAACTTGGCTATCAGCCTGTTTCCTCAGTCCTGGAAAGTCTAGACTGTGATTGCTTGTGTTAATGTTCAATGAATAACGCCTAATTTTCTGACACTCTGTAGTGCCTGAGTAATCAGTTGCTTGAGAGCTAATTACTCATTCCTTTCTCCTTTGAAGGACACTTTCTCTGATGTCCTTTAGAATGACTGTCATAAGGGCACAGCAGCACCCCTTCCACTACTTGATATAAGGCTTTCCTCAGCACGAGGACCCAGACGACTGACAACAGAACACCGAAGGCCGATTTATACGCAGCTCCTTTTCTTCAGCAGTGGTCTACCATAAATGCCCCAGTTCTCTTCCACAGCACATATAATTACCAATGACCTGTGGGAATAGCTTTTACTGTAGTTAACCGTGATACCAAACTTTTGTCCAGAGCACACAGCAGCAGTTGTGCTCTTCTCCCATGTCAGGAATGACCTCTCACAAGGCCTCGGTAGTCATCTGTTGCATGAAATCCTATTCACATTAGTAGCAAACATACTTAATCAGGTATGGTTGTAAATGTTTTCCTTTACTGTCAGGAACAGAAGATCCATTAGAAAAAGCAAGCAGACCCTGCAGCTAATATCCCTTTTCCACTTCATGATGAAACAGAGATTTAGATTTTTACACTCATTTATGGCACACAGCCAGGGGACAAGGAAGATCTTCTCCAACACTGTCTGTTATCTACTCAGGCTCTCCATTATTGTTTTGTAAAACTTGTGGTCACCACTGTCACAGTAATTGACTGCTTCCATCTAGCACACTGCCCCTCTGGCAGGGGCTGCTAGCATTGCAGAGCTCCTTGCATTGCAGAGCTCCTTCCCTACACCAGTACTTTTAGTTACTGTCTTTGACACACTACAGTTACACAAAGGTCTCACACAAGACTGCCAATAGCTCTCTGTTCTTCGGAATATTATTTTCCCATTTTCTTTTTGGAAAAGCATCTTATCTTCAAAACGATGCATGGGTATGAGGAATGGTTGTCATGGCTGTGAGTGTACTGACAGGCCCTAGCAGCCCTGAGCAGCCCCACCTGCCCCCCCCCCCTCCCCCCCCCTTGCAGGGAGGCCTAGGGGCTCTGTTTCAGCCACCCGTCCCTGCACGAGCTCTCGCAGCCTGCTCCAGCCCTGCCACTGCCATGCCTGGGGCTGGCCATGAACCCCACTGCTCTGCACCAGACCTGTGGGCCGACCTCCTAGCTGGACCTTCACTCCACCTTCTCAGCGTGGAAATGCCCAGTAGTGACTGGGCTGTGTCTGACTCTGGTTACCATCACCAGGCCTGACCTTGACATGCCAATGAACCTTCCAGCTGGACCTCGGACCTGCCGCATCACCACCAAGCTCGCTGGTGATCCAGACTTTTGGCTGAGCATGGCCACTATCCCCAGTCCTGTCCCATCTGCCTTGGCTTAGGGAGAGCCTGACAATCCCCTGCTGCAACCAGACAATGACAACTCCATAAATAATTTGTATTTTTTCCTTTTTAAAAGAAGACTGCAAATGCTTCTGAAATGTCTTTCACAACCTTGTGAGAGGACCTCATCTCTGTTTTACATTATAAAGTGAATAAAATGGAACCAGGTTAAGATATTTCTCGAAGGCTGTATATTGTCTGCCACCACCGAAGCGGACTTGCAGCGTTGCATTGCTCCTGAATCCCAGGGCTATCAACAGTGTGACAGGCTTTGGTAACATCAAAAATATCCCAAATCCTACAGCACTGTGTAGAATTAGGGAAGTCATAGATATAATATTTCTGAGGTCTAGACATGAAAAATGACAACAACACACTTGCTAATAATTGTAAATGCTTTGATGGAAGTCAAAATTATCTGACTATTCACTGTTCTAAAGAACTGTGAAGTGCATGACTTGACTTCGTAATAACAACATGAAGTCATTATTGTATAATTTCATTGATCATCTGATTTTCTATTTCATTGGATCATGTTAGCCAAGTATTTATAATAAGAGTAAGAATTACTAAGTGCCTTCAACCAAAACTAATTAATATCAATTTCAAGTCATATCACTGCTACTCAGGTTCTTAATGAGAAAATAATCCTGCACTGCAGCCAATATGCAATATTTTCCATTTTACATTCATGGCTGATTCAACATAGGCAAATGATTTTTATGCTGAAGCTATATATTTATTTTTTTTTAAGTTTCCAGTGTATCTAGATAAATACTCAAATAGAAAACAGACTGCCACAGGAGAGTTGATGATTCACCCTGATGATGAGTCTATATACTCTGACACTGAGTATCTGCCTTCAGAATAAAAAAGGACTTTTCTTACATGGCACTGAAGATGCTGAATAAGGTACAAACCAGTTTGAAAAATTGCATCACAGACATAAAAATAACGTTCTCTGAAGGAAGCTCACACTGAAAACAAGACGTGCGTATTTTTCCATTGCAATTTATACTTGCTAGCAAGTAGGGCATACATTATTTCTGAAACACATGTAATAACCATCTTGTATAATTTCTATTTTGTGAATGTGAAAAGATCTTTCTATTTTAGTCACATTCTGCAAAGCCATTAAGTGGCATCCATCATTACTTGCTCACTGAGGCATTATACACAGGAGAGAGGAACATTTAAGATGATTTAAACCAAACTTAGAAAGAACCTTGATGGCTTTTGAGTCTTTTAACTTCCAACAGACCTTCTACTTGTAAAAAAATTTAAATAATTAAATAAAAGAAACCACCCTGGCTAAAGCAATCTTGTACATTATTGATTTAGATAACTGGCTTCAAGAAAGCAATTTTTAAGTAACACTAGAAAGCTGAAGTCAAGGGAAGAGTCTCCCCTTAAAATCTGCATGCATTTTTACTGTAACTGTAACATTTATCTTGCTGTTAGAGAACAAACTGCACAATCCCAAATCATGTCATAAGTATAATAGAACTTTTATCACCCACTAAACTTTTGTTATATTAGCAGTCACTCGCTTTAGAATTTTCATGAAAACTAAAGAAATCTTTGAGACTGACCTATTACTTACTATTCACCTGAATAGAAGAGCTTTTAAAAATTCAAATACTTTTTCACCCTGAAACATGAACATGTGCTCTACATCATCTTTCTCAGTTTTCATGTCAATATGCATCTATGAATAATCATTAAAATGACAATATGAATGTATCAAATTTGGAAAGTGATTTTAAAATTTTTTAGCACTTTATAAATTAATTGAGTTTTCATTTACTATTAGCATGATGTGTCCCTTGAAAGGAACTTCTGCCACTAAGTGAATTTAACACAGAATTCAAACGAACAAAGAAATCTCAGGCTAAATTAATAAAACAAAAAGATGGTTTTATACACTCAGTGTAAATACAGTAATGCAGGTGGGAGCAGAGTCACTTCAATCAAATTTTTACACAGATCTGGGACGTAATACCACATACTGCAACTACTACCAGAAAATGTCTTCAGTTTCTTAAAATTCCAGTTTCAGTGAATACTTTTTATGGATCACAGCAACTAAATTGAACTATAGCAAGGCTGTAGTCTTTGAAGCTTTCAGGATGCATGATATTCATTCATGATAAACGCATCCATTTACTCTGTGCCTCCTCAAGATATTTGAGCTCTCCAAATGAAGCAACCCTTTGGCACCATTACGTGGTACAGAAACCAATAATCTGTTGGTTTGTAGTCATTAGTTCCTTCCATAGACATTGTGTTTAAAAGAATTACAGAAACCAATGACACTAGTATTTAGTATACAAAGGTCTAGAAGGGGTGGTGGGAAGTAAGCCTCTACAATGGAAACTGAACGCCACTGTCCAACACTCACAAACTCCATGTGTACAGAACCAATTTTCTTGGCAGTTCCCAAGTTCTGAAAGTACAGTCTAGTAACATGGATGTAAGGTAACAAACATTAAATAAATAGTGCAAACATATCACACAATACCAAAAACATCGGCAGAACTGTTTAATGGTATCAAGCTTTATTTATTAAGTAGGATGTTACCAGAATTCAGAAGCAGGCACCTTAGCATAAGAAATCTAATTTAGTATCAGGCTGTTTTAAAACTTACCACTACATCATTAGTTTAATTTAAATGTTTTGCAAACAAATCTGAACTCCAAGTGAAGGCTGCAAACACAAAGATTAACCCACATATTTCCTCTGAAAAGAACTTAAAATAGAATACTGCAGTTAGGCTTCTGATTCATTTCTATGAAAAGGTGCAATATAGATCACTAATATCCACATTACAATGAATATTACTAATTAGATATGTAGACAGGGGGTTATTATGTGGTTTTTCTTTTCTTTTTCTTCTGGAACATTCACTTTTAGTCTAATCTTTCCTGTACCCCAGTTAGTTTACCGATACATTTCCAGTGGGTTCACTTAAGACTGTTTCATCAACTGTAAATAATTATAGATTTCAAAGCATCTTCAGAACACTGCCTTTTATCATATGAAAAGCTCCACCATGTCCTAGATGAAACTCCCAACTACATCTTACTTTTAGCATGAATTCAACCTTTTCTGCTTGAGAAAACATGAAAATCTCCCATTGTTATCCCCTGCGCATCCATCTTTCTTCACTTTAAAATCCTAAAAAGAAATTGAAGTCTTTCATGCTCACCTTTCAACAAAATCCCCTAATGGGCGACTAGGAAGGTTTAGTGCTTGCTACATTAACTCACAGCTATTAAAAATCTCTGTAGCAAGCCAGGAATGACATGGATATAAGAGAACAATGTCCCATTATTACAGTCTCCCATACTATCCTGCTCTTATTGAACACTGCATCATTTTAGCAGGTAACTAGAACTTCACCTTCAATTCTGAAAGCATCCTTTTAATTGAAGCCCTAGAAGGTTGATGATCTTCAGCTATATTGAACACCAGTTTTGAAAACAATCTTGGCTCATCCACTGTTTAGTACTTGTGCCATTTCCTGCTAGAACCTGTTTTATTTCAAGACATTTCTATCACTGTTTGGGACTCCAAGTACTTAAGAAACGCACTCTACAAGTAGCAAGTCAGTCCCTGCCGTTTGACAGTTACGGACTAGGGAAAGGAGAGGGAAGATGTGGTGTTTCCCCTGCCACTGTCTCCACTGCTGCAACTTCTAGAACAAGAATAGAAATAGTACAAAGAAATTAAGTAATGAGGAGTGTACAGAAATCTCCCTGGTTTCACTGTAGTACCTCATTCTGAAAGAGTTCTTTCATCATATTCTAGTCCACATAGAAATACTGGGCCACACTAGTCCCAAGCCACTGCCTTCTGGAAGCTATACTAAAGAAAAAGCTGTTTGGCCATTTGCTTGTTTTTCTGTTTCAAAAACTCATTACTCAAGACAGATGCATTTGACTCTCTGCATAGCATGGTTCCTACATTAAATAAATCAGATTAAATCAGGTGCTTTCATTAGAACCGGGTTAATTGATTCTAGTTGAGAACTGGGGTAGTGCTCTTGTTGACAAAATTCTGAGGTTACTTTCTGCTCAAGGGTTCAGCTTCAAAAGGTAGTTATCAGTATAGGCCTGCTCAAAAGTCTGGACAGAATTTTTTAAAAAGCGCATTTTTCTCTTGGACTAATATAAAGGACTTATCTCAATTTACACCATTAACCTCTACAAATGAAAGGATGGGATTTTTCAGCCACTGGGGTAGACTCCTGCCAAAGGAAATCACCTACAGCACCTCCAGAAACGCCCTTCTCAGAAGTTTTGAGAAGCTTTGTGCTCTAGCTGCACAAATGTGGCTTAAAAGCCACATGTGATCTAGGATTTCTGTAAATATTAATTTAATTTAGGATAGAATATTCAATGTAATGTTTTCCAATCACCACCTACTTCAGAAGATGCTGCAGTCACCTAAGGTACTCTTCCATCCCTGGAGAATCAGTGCTTAGTATTCTAGTCTTATACTTCCCAGATGCAAGACTGTTACTCACTTTGGTATGCAAATCTTAGGAGTCAGGAGACAAAAATATCCAAATTAACGAAAACGAGGTGGCTAATTATGTTTCCTATTTACACACATCAAGCAAAAAAAGTATTTTTTCCAACTGTGTGTTTCTGCAATTGCTAAAGCAAGAAAGTTTTTTCATAGATAAAATTCTGTTTATTCCAACATCAGTTTGCCTGCAAAGCTGACCACTGACTCCATATATACCTTCAGAGATGCCATTTCAAATTCTGAGCCCTGCTTATGTTTTATCATTTAAAAGGAAAAAAGTCATGTTAAGTGGTTCTCAGATCGGTTCCTTTCAGGTAGGTTGAGCCCCTGCAGTATGTAGATTAACACATCACTGTTCTCTGAACACTTTGACTGATGTGATGGAAAAAAAGAGGCCATCCCTTCACACTCAAGTTCTTTACTCTTAGGATTCAATTTTCATTGTTTATTCACCTGAGTCAATAGGCTTGAATTGCTAGGACTCCTGCAACAGACTTCTAGGCAACAAGAAGAAAGAAAAAAAGACACCAAACTTACTGAAAAAGACTAATTTGTAATAGACACGAAACAACATGCCCAGATTCAACCAAACTACGCTTTATGCAGACTGCAGATAGAGATGTGTAACTAATACTGGCATAAAGGGCATGCTCCAACAGTCATCTGGAACAAGGCAGAGAACCCTTGTAAATCACACGAAAAAACCCACCTTGGTCTGCGGTGTCACCCTCCCAAGACTCGCCATGGCCTGCCTTATCACTGAAGCCTGCACAGAATACCCACCCACACACTGCTACAAATACAGATACAACAAAAAAGTTTGGGCCAGGAGTTTTCAAAACAGAGAATTTTAAGAAGTACAGAAGTATATAAACTTAAATGACTAATTGCATATGCATTAAATATGCAATTAAAAGCTTATGCTCTGAAGAAGAAACTATAACAACATTTATTTTGATACTGTTTGTTTTGCATGTCACAAAGACTTTTAGATAAATGAGTTTGTCACTATAAATGCATTCATTTCTCAACCTCTCAAGCTTGTGTTTACTTTCTTAAATCATAGCAGATTTTCTTCAAACAGCACTTGATGGCAAAATATGAGGAAATCAAGTATAGCAAATAAGCTAGAACTGTACAAACACGAATCCTGTCATCTATCATGCATTAAAAATACAACTACATACCAAGAAAAATATATTTAATCTTTGCGCTTTTCAAACAACCTGACCAAACAGAAAAAAAGAGAAAAAAAAATATCCATCGGAACATACAGAATCCCAGCTTTAGACCCTGGAAATACGGTGTAACACCTTCCCTAAGATCTATGTGGCACCTAACATTTTATTTGACATGTGGGAGTTCATTATTGTATGAGTGCATGTTCAGAGAAATGAAACCCTGCTGTAACGTATGGTAGGATTAAGTGGCATGTGGTACTATTAGCAAACTATACCCTTCTTCACATCTTCAAAAAGCGACTCAAAATTATCATTGGCACACCATCTTTTGTGATTCCCTGCCTTTATTGTATCGCACCACACATAGCTTACAGCCACGAGGCAGTTTTAAACACAATCTGCACTCAATAGATCTAAACACAGAAACGTGTTCAGCATCTCCAATTACATTCCGATATGCCTGAATATGAGTACAGAAGCTTTCATCAATTGCTCATGGCTTCCTTAGATGTCTAAGTCCAAATGTTTTCAAATTGTGAAATTTCCCTGGCAGTGTCTGCAATTTACAAATCCAACGTAAAATTCCTTGGGTTGGGCCAGACGGTGCACAGAGGAAAGTAGCAAAGCAGCTGTGCACAGACATACCAGTCTCACATGGACCCTCCTCCAGGAGCCTCCAAACTGGAGTTGAGTGTACATGTGCTGTTGGAATCTGCATCAAACAAACTTGTTTTAATATTTCTAACGTAGCTGTCTTCTAACCCAATCAAAATAAAATACTACCTTTCACACCAAAGTATTTTTTAGCCACAGAAGGAAACAGTATGTTTGTCCCCTTAAAAGTATTCCTACTGTGTGTGCAGCCAGCTGTGCAAAGGCTGGGGACAGTGCAAGCATCTTGTATAATCACACCTTAATGTTTAATTATTCCAGGCCATATGGAGGAATGCAATATGAGGGTAAATCACAACACAGCCCCTCAGTTCCCACGTATACTTAAGCTTAGCAGCAGCACAACTAATACAGAGTGGAAATCACCACCCCAGACTGCAGTAACACTTTAGTCCTCAAGTTACTAAGAGGACACACAGAGAAAGACTGCAAATACCAAGAACTTTATTAGGGTATGGATCTGATACACTACCAGATGGTTGTACCAAATAGTGGCATTAACCAGAATAGTTGTACCCAGGTATTCAATTCAGTATCGTTGCCCCTAAAAACTAATTGAGTTCTTTCAATTAAAGATGGGAACATAAACAGTTACTACTATATCCTACAAGGGGAAAACAATTAAATTCTGAAGTCCCTGAAACTGGGCAAGATTAAATATAAATTGCACTAAAATATAATAATCAGTTGAGAGATTGTGAATTCTTTTACGCTACAGGATCTGCCAATTGTTCAGCACTGTCAGTACTACTACAACAGAAAGCAAAACTAATCTACATTTACATACATAAGTAACTCTCAAATTACTATCAGCAGGATACCTCAAAGTGTTTTGAATTTTTAATTTTTTTATGATTCTGCTCAATGTAGTCTGAACAGGGTGTTTTGGCTTCCACATTTAAAACTAGTCAAAATTAACAGACAAGGGCCAGAAGCGCATTATTAATCGTACCTCGAGATCTGACAAAAAGATTGCCTGCTCTGCAGAGCCCTTCCAAAGCTTTCCAATGTGACCTCTGAAGACCTTGCTGTAGTTCCCATACTAAAACACCTTCAGCGATGAATCCCAGCCTTACCATGCCTTGTTGACCAATAGCAGAATTAACAACATGCCTCTGTTATTCAAAACTTGTCTATAACAGAAAAAAAGTGGGTCTTCTGGTGGTCTGTGCCTGGAGAGAGCTGTATAAGCTCTTTTCATTCAGGCAGAGAAATCAAAATATACTGCTAATATAAGCCGAGGAATATTTTTACACAATCCATCAAATATCCCATCCCACGTGTGTCAGAGGCAAAAGATCTGGGTCTTTCTTACCTGCATATTAGATCATAATTAAAACTTTAAAGACCCCTCCATTATCAGAATAATTGGACCTGAGGAGGGGAACAAAATTTTATGGTGTTTTAAGATACCTGTATGTTTCTCAGGATGCGGTCAGCACTGCACCCCAAGGCAGGGGGAGAAGAGGGGAGCACAGAGCAACAGGAAATCAGTCTTTCATATAGGGTCATAGACACCAAAACTGTGTACCTTGCAAAATTAGCAAGGAAATGGTTAGGTTTAAGTACTTATTTTTAAATTAAGTGTCTGCATGCAAAAAAAAGTATAGCTCTGCTCTTCCCCCACCCCCCCCCACCCCCAGTAACCAAAGAAAGAGGTCCTAACATTAACTCGTGTAGTCATGATATTTTCAGAATGCTTCTCAGCCTCCTTTGTTTTTAAGGATATTCAAACAATAAGAAGTTGCACAGAAGGATCAGGAAAGTTCATCACAAAGGCTTCAGCCACTAACAGAAGCACCAAATACCATTAACTTGATATGTATTAGGGAGACACTACATTACAAGTACAGTCTTCCAATAATTATTTTCTAAGAAGGTATTCAGCATGCTTGCAAGCCCTTCTGCTACAACCAGTGCTGCATAGAAGGAATAAAGCTGAAAAAGCACTGAACTTGAGTTATCATCACATGTCCAGACTTGGATCATGGCAGTTAGAAGAGAAGGATCAAAAGGATTGTCCTCACTCAAGCTAGTAAATCATTACGTATCTGCCAAAATCAACTGACGCTACACAGGTAGAAGCGGCAAACAAAAGATCAGAACTTAGCCCATTGTTAAAAGTACCTGCCTTCCACTGCTTGGCACAAGACATCCCAGTACTTTCGGTCCAGATAATCAGTTCCAGGGGAGCATACCTCAGGTTTATAAATCACAGGCATTATCACGGCACTTAAAATAATGACATTCTTTTTCTCCTTGCAAATTTGCCAGAGGTAAAGCTGTGAGCCAATCATCTCCTCAAGTATTCATCTGCATTAACTGTCTTTTGCTATGACTTCATTCTTACTTCAGTTTTAATTTTTAGAACAATCATTTGAAAGAAATTTCCATTATCTACTCACACATACAATCCTCTGAAAAGGGCATTCTGACAACTTGTTTTTGAAGTCTTTGTGTTATGTAGGGATCACTTTCGTATTTTATTCTCAGAAAGCGGGCAGCAAATTGATTACAGATTATTTCACTACATATTGACATAACTATTCGGGATATTATGTATTTAAAATTATTACATTCCTTAAATCTGAGGTTAAAAGCTACCCCCAAAAGAAGGGAGAGATTTATTTTACAAGGCTGTTTATCCAGCTGCAATTTCAGTCTGCTACTCAGTGCATCTTCCACCACCATCACCTGTTCCAAATTCCTGCGGAAGTGCAGGGTAACAAGGCTTAAGAATGCAAAAGTCTGCCATTGGAATTACTGCTACACTGCTCTTTCCAACTAAGAGCTCTAAGAAAGCTAATTAGAACTTCTACTTTAAATTAATATCCTTATAAGCATAAATGAGTCTGTCATTAGAAAAGAGGAGACCGTGTTCTATTATTCACATTATAATTCTGATTTTCTATAAGAGAAAGACACAATTAAATAGTGAATTTTAAAAAGAACATACAAAAATGTGGTGACTTGGCTCCAGCTAGCAGCCAAGCACCCACATAGCCACTTGCTCACACTCTTGTGCCAACAGGACAGGGAGGAAAATAGAAAGAACAAAAGGGAGAGAATACAAGGGTCAAAACAATGACAGGAGAAAAATCACTCACAAATTAGTGTTGCAAACAAAATGGACTTCCCTTGGGGAACTTAACTTCATGTCAGTTAACATTTTAATTACTGATTAGGTATTCAGAAGCAAAGATGACAAACAGTTAAACACTTATGGAAGACACTTTTACTTCCCCTTTCCCAAGCTCAACCTCATTCCAGACACATCTTCATCCCCTCGGCCCCCTCGAGCCTCCACTCCCTTGTCAACCCTGCAGGCTGCACTCGGCCCCTTTGGGGCAGTACCTGCCCTGGGCTCGGTTACCAACCTACCACTGTCCCTTTGGGGATGTCATCAGCTCCACCATGGAGCACCTCCTACTACTCTGGCCTTATTGTTCCTCCTTCTGGGCACTTTCTGCCCCTTCTCGAACATGTTCTCACAGAGGCTTGACCAGCTTCGCTGGTGGGCTCAGACATGTCCTGCAGTGGGTTCGCTGCGGAGCCAGCTGCACCTGGTACAGGGCAGCCCCATCCCTCTTCTCACAGAGGCCACCGCCAAAGATCCCTCCCCTCCCCACCACAACCAAAATGTTGCCGGTTATGCCCAATAAACTACGGAGATTTTTTTTTAAAATAATACTCTTGAACTCTTCCTCCCTGCCTTTGCAATAGTTAATCTCTATGATTATTGGTTGGAATCTTGGAAGAGGAACATGCATCCAGAGCCAGGCCCATTTACTCTCTTGGCTCTCCCTGCCTACATCCAGGCGTCCTTCACTGATACAAGCCACGTTCTCTGACTTGGTTCCAACCCATTTGCGCTGCCAAGGACAGCAATGCTTGAAATCCTACTAAGAAAAGAATGAAGCATGCCTCTATATACAAGAATCCCCCACTCCTTAATTCCAAATTCTAATTTCAACCAGCTCTTAATAATTTACCAGCTTTGTGTTAAAGGAATGTACCACATGAACACTCGCAAAATCTTCCCTTTTTATTGTTCCTGCCTTCACTGATCAGTTATGACACACATTTTATACCGACTCATTCTTCCCCACCATTTTCTGGGTCACATCACCAGCAGCCTACAAGGGAAAGGAGGCTTTTCAATAGCTATGTAATTAAGGTAAAAAGGATTCCTGTGACTGTTTCTGCTTCTGAGCGCTAGGGAAAAACAGTTCAAAGAGCAGCTCTTCCCCCAGTATCTGTACGCCACCAGGCTCTATACCTAGGAAATGTCCTACAAACCTTCACAAACCAAAGCTCATTTCCTGACCCACTCACACTCTACTCACCCCACACACAACCAAATTTACATCATTCCTAATTAGTTTCCTGTGGATACAAAAGAGGCATTTTCTTTATGCGGTGGACTGGATTTTCTTATATGTTCACTGCACCAGTGCTGGTGCCCAGCTGACCACCGAAGGTATTCCCATATGCATGTGAAATGAATTAGTTTTATAATAACCCAAAATGCTACACTGCCAGAACAGAAAGCAGAAGAAAAAGATGGTATACTCTGATAGTACTCGGCTTGAACACAACACTTTTCACCTTTTCTTTCCAGGGAAACTGCCACAGTCAAAGCTTACTAATCACACAGTCATTCTATGACTCGGTTGCCCTGCTTTTGCAGTGCTCCAGCAACAATCAGATAATTAGATTTCCTAACATACACATTACAAAGCTGATTGATGAGAGGAGTGAGAGAAAAGCATCAATCTCACTTGTGCTGCTGGCAAGTCTGAGCAGAAAATCATCAGAGATAAGCAACTGCATTTCAGATCCTCTCAAAGAAAACAGCTGTTGATGCTTTTTTCTTTTTAAGATTTTTCTCTTATTATAAAAACAAAAAACCTTGAAAACTAAATAAGGGTAATATTTGTTTCAAAGGGGCATTTAAGACTTTTTTTAAAAATATGTTTTTTAATAAACCTTTTGATTAAGCACAGTAGCAAGGCATAGTTTTCTGGACTTACTTGACAAGTAGAACGGCCACATTGCTCCTTTCAGACTTCATCCCACACTTTTCCAGTAGGAACACAGTGAGACCCACTAAAGGTACCTGCAGCCCAGTACCATTCCTACAGACTGCCTCACTCCTGCTGCCTGCCCCAGCCCCCCTCACCCCCATCAGAAAAGAACACACTGAAGGCCAAACAGAATGAGAAGCCATGGAAAGCAGTATGAGATGACAAGGGCTGATAGCAAGTCTTTCTGAGCCAGGGCCCAGTTCTGACTGGAAGTGGGAGACTTTATGAACCAGCCTCTGTACTTAAAATCATTCAATAAATTTATTTTTCATGAATGTACTTCACCTTAAGTAGATTTCTGGCATCTGCACATGCTTTGGGGAAGGATTTTCATAGCTTACACATCACTGAAACACTAACTTCTTCAGTTTGAGCTTACCACCTTCATTGTATGGTCTCTCTGTCATAAAAAAAGTACCAGTTATACCCTCTTTCCAGTATTTTACAGAGCTTCATGAAAATCTCATTTTAGTAATCTGTTTTACTGCCTTTTCAGTCTAGCACAGCTATCATGTTGCTTCTCTGTTCCTTTCCCAACAATTCCAGACACTCACGTTGCTTTTTGCCAGGCCATGATGTTTCCAGGAACTAATGTTACTCCTGAGCGGTTAAGGGTCAGCTCATTGCTCCATATGCAGCATTAGGATTTCCCCATTCATGTGGATCACTTAAAATTCAAGTGTCGCTCAACATAATATCACATTATAGCATTCAGTTTCTGGAACTCCTCAGCCTTTACTAGTGTAAATTACTTAATATAACCAACACTTCTGATTAAACTTTCACTCCTTTATTAAGCCCCTTACACAGACACTGTATTCCCAAACTACAGCCTTTGAGTTCAGTCACCAATGTATTTTCAAAATTCTACAAGACAAACCGTCCTTCTGAATGAGCCTATATCAATATTCACAAAACTACTCAGTCCCAAGGGCCTTGGCTGAGCTTAATGTTGTAGCTGATTCAAGGATTAAAGCAAACTCACTAAAGACAAAATAAAGCAATTCACATATGAGGTATGTGAGTTCAAGCCCTGTGAGCCCCATAGAAACTAAGAATGCTGGTGGATAAGTTGTCACGTTTGGCACAGTGCACCAGGATATTTTTTTTTACACAAACTAATGTGACACAGAAAAAAAAATATTTCTGAGATAAAACCCCTGAAGTATAAATGATGAAATAAAGTGGTTCATCATTGTTGTCATGAACCATAATAAATATTTTGTACAGGAATACTGTTCAAACAGGACTTGGTTTAAGATCAGTTTTGACTGTAATCAGTTCTATCATCTAAGAAACACAGTCACAGAGGGCAAACTCCAGTAAGATCAGCTACCATGCTGAACTGGTCAACTAAAGGCAATTTACAGACCAGGACAAGAAAACCAACAGAACTAGATTCACATTTTTTGTAAACTTAAAACTGAAGAAAAGCACAGGAAAGCAAAAAAGCCCCTAACAGCTCTCTTGTAACACCTCCCGTCAGAATCAAAGCTACCTAACCATTCAGACTGCACAATTAGAAAAAAAAAGACCAATGATTTAAGTTGGCTTATGATAATAACCTCCATGCAAGACATAAGAAAATAATCACAAAATTAGAATGACTTTGCAATTATCGTAGCAGAGTTTTCTCTGCACACTTCAATGTTACATTAAGTTCTTACCTTTAACAGGGTCTCAGAAGAATCCACAGTACAGATCCAAAGACAAATCTATCATCTCAGCACTGAGGAATTCCTTCAGATCTCATACGTGGGACATGTGTCCAGACTACAGATATGTAACTTAATCTAACCATAATACTGAGAGCAAACTAAAATATCACAGTAAGAAAATTCCCTGCCCATTGGTATTGGAGCTTCATAAGATGGCCAGCAGGAAACACTGAAAGCATACGGATTTATCTTCTCTTGAACTTGGACACATCACTCAGTGCTATTAGGGAGTTCTTCCTCCTAGTTGGAAAGAACAACCTAGTACTCTCTCCTGAAGAAAAATATCTAAACCCGTTCTTAAGTTGTAAAGCATACCAGAGAACAAAGGCTACCACTGGCATCCTTTTCTCCCCATTAGCTCATTCTTCTAAGAGTCTGATGAGGTTCACCCTCTTCCACCTTAATTTACAGCACCTGTCCCCGAGGAGCTTGCTTTCCAACCAGGCAGCTGCCTGTTGTGAATTTCATCGATTGAAGCTGTTGTGCTCTACATACAGAATTTTAAGAGTCATGAGAAAAGAGCAGGGGCAAGGTCTCTGACCTGGGGAAGAGACCATGTGCTATAAGTGCCATGTGATATTAAACAGCTTCTGAATAAACTAAACAACAGTACATGCAGCAAGGATGAGTTCTCCCAACTGAGGAGGATCATAACCACTAGATGAAGGTGATACCTCTCAATGCTTTCTTTTGACTCCTTTCCTCTACACCAGGACAGATTTGTTAAGAGGAAGAGAAAACATCTGTACCACAAAACACCAGGGTAAGCCTGCTTACAAAGACAAGGGAATAAAGCCCACGTCTCCAACACATACAGAAGCAAAACTTCCCAAGCACGGTAAAAGCTTTATTTTGGTGGAGGGAGAGCTGGGGCAATTACACTGTGCATCACTTGGTTGGTTTTTTTTTCCCCTTCTGGATTTTTTTCCTCTCTCCTTCCTACTAGAGCTGTTATTATGTCTTATTTTAATTATTGAATTGTTTTTATGTCAACCCAACCCATGAGTTTCACCTTTTTCCTGAATCTCCTCCCCATCCTTCTAGGCAGAGGGAGGAGGAATAAGCAAGCAGCTACGTGGTACTTAGCGGCTGGCTGGGGTTAAACCACGACAGAAACACATCACTAGTGCACAATTTCTGTTCTTTCTCCTTCTTCACTACCCATAAATGACAACATGGAAAAGAATGCCCTTTCTAATTACTAATACAGCTATGTATGTCAATTCTACAGTGCCTAACAAGGCTTGCTATCAAATAAATATTAAGTAACAGATGCTAGTGTTACTCTCTCTAGGTTTTAGAAGTCTCAGACACATTCCAAACATGTACCGATGTTTGAGTTCACTTTCCCCAATTCCTGCACCTTAGAAGTCCAGATTTGCTTATTCACTACCCACTGCAATTTTCCCAGTCAGGAGAGTCAGGAACTTGCACTTTAAGCTGAAGCTCCGGGGTAGTGCCATGCCTCCAAGGCCTAGATCTCTAAAGCAGCTCTCAAGTACCTAGAGAATTGTGCATCCAAATGGAAGTAACTTTGTGTTGAGAGGTACTAGAAAAGCATAAAACTCCACTTTAACACCAGCCTAAATTTAGTCCTCATGGCACTACCAGATTCAACTTTCCTGAACAGCTGAGCCACAGATAAACACTTCTAAACTGACCAGCTGCTGAACCCTTAGATTAATGGCACATCAGGGTGGACGGAGAACCCACTTCCTACAATATATCTGAGGTGGACTCGGCAAATAATCAGAATATGAAAAAAAAATAGACTAGTACGTTTCCTTATTTAAAAGAAATATGACTGTATAAGCAGTAACCTCTCTTCTTTTATTTTGGAAACTAATTAAAGCAATCATTGCCCAAATAATTTCATCATTTGTCAGCCTTGACAAATCCTCAAAATATTTCTAGCAAACAGGACTGAGCACTGAATTGTCTTCTATATTGATTTTTATTACTTACTGTTTCTTTTAAGGCGGTTTCTGTTAGGTACACCCAGTTCTACCCTGTCTGACAAGGTTATGCATTTAGAAGATTATACTGCACAGTTTGGATAGTTTAAAATATTTGCGGCACAGAAAGCACCACTGTCTGTATAAACAGTAGGCCATTGCATTTCAGCTTGTGATGTTTGATGTTCCTTTTTATACCACTTTGCCAAGTATCATGCATAAATTGCCAGAGTTCATTTCAGTTAATTCAACACTCAACTGCCTAATAATCTTCTAACCTCATACAGTGCACTGGGATCAAAGCCAAGCCTTTTATGAAAGTGGAGAACACTACAGAGGCATTTACAGACTCTATCTCCACTTGATGTATTTGTAGAGTTCCTAGAGCAGAATCTAGACCAAAGCAGGTTTTAGAATAAAATGCTGATTTGAAGGATTTATCATTTTTTCAAATACCTCATAAAGCAGTATTATTTTTGACAGAATATCCATGCTGTTTTGATGAAAGAAGCAGAAGTCTGAATGGTTAAGGTACACATAAAAGCTGAAGGAGAAGGCTATAAAAGATGAGAGCAAAGAATCTCTTCACTATTCCTCCACCCCAGATAGACTACAGCACTTCGATTTTCTTGTCCTCCTCCCATAATACCATCATATTTTTCCTTGTTCTCTCCTCCCAGTTCTACACTGTTCCCATAGTCATTACTGTGACATTTAGCTACTGAAGGAAGACCATGTCAGTTATCTTTCCCTCCTGTAAAAAAAAGATCTGCTTTTAGCTAAGCGCAGGTATACGTTGTTCTCTCAAAGAAAGGGACTTGAACACAATCTTTTTGATGGGAACTTTCTGACCTAGTTCTACGCACTTAAACTCCAGTGGAATATTTATGTTTAAATGGCTGTAGACAGATGTAAGAAAAAATTCACTAGTGATTTATAGTTAATCCTTTAGAAGAAATAAAGACTACCAATTGCAGCTGGGTTCAACTGGTTTAGGCTGCAATGGAAGCAGACCCTGAATCCTATTCAGCAGCTGGCATTAAATGCTTAGTTAATGAAGCTTAACTGCAACTATCAATCTATCAGTTGCTTAACTGCAACTATCATTGCTTTCTGCTTTCCATGGCACATAAGTGATTACATGAACGACTTACAGATGTTAAACTCCTTGCATAAAAAACTGAGCCTTTAATGGCGAGGTATACTATGGACAATATGTATTTTACTAGTTTAAAATTCTAAAGGTATTTAGGATTCAGCTTTCCTTTTTTCTAAATGAAGAAAACAATGTTTAGGTTTATTATCATTATTGTTCTTCATTTGCAAAGGAAGATCACAACAATACATTTTTAACTGTGTAGACAGTAACACAGCTGCAACTCATACCAGTTTGAAAATGTAGGCGTTATGTTTGGTAGTAAACTCATCACCAGTAGGCAGCATATTGGAATGAATATATAATTAGCATGAGATAGTACTTCAGGAACATCACTGTGAGCTCATTCAGATACTCGCCACCGATTGCAGCTGCTTCTTAAAACTTACTAAAAACTTAATTAAAATAATATCTTGCTTAAAAAAAAAAATATCTCCAGACTAGGAATTCTCCAGAACAACCTCAAGCAAGCAAGCATTTAAATTCCTTGAAATTCTGGTGTGCATCCATCTGCTGTACCTTACTGTACCTGACAAATGTAATGAATTATATTACCAAACTGTGGCATTTGTCTCAAACAGAGTCAAAAGACTCACCGTAAACAAAAAAAAAAAAACCAAAAAAAAATATTAATTGTTCTCTTGCTGGACAACTTCCAGGGCCCAGTACTTTCTCTTACCATTGCACCACAGCCACCTTGTAATGGAAACAGATATTGTATTAACAAGCTCCAAGCTCACTTAAGAGTAGTCTCTATATACAACATTCTTCATGAGATTACAAAAATGCTACACATTCTAAGGCATGCACTTGTAACTCTTAATTTTAAGATGTCTTGGTAGAAGTCAGCTGAAATTAGTGGTATCATCACATTATCAATTAAGCGATTTCATAAAAATACAGTTAATGAAAAACCAGAAAATATCTATGAGAAAAAGGGAACAGTGAAACACCCCAACTAACATTAACGTTCTCCAAAAGCGCAAAGATGCTGTAGCAACATTCTGACATATCTGTCAGGATCAAGTACTTGGTTGAACTTCATTATCATTAAACCAGCTGTAACTTTGCATCCCTTAGTTTTACATAAATATTTTCCCTTGTTGTTTCCCCAGTTTCCAATATCCTATTTAATACTTGAATATTGTCAAAGCACAGTAATTCTGGTAAACTTGATTGTCTGAATGGAACTTTGCCCACTTCTGATTTATTAACTACACTTCAGTTTCAACATCATCTGATAGAAAGACAAATTATTATTTTCTTAATACAACTTCTTCAGACACAAGAGTGCCAAAACTTGTGTCGGAAAATCTGCAAATAAATGTATATCCCCTTTGTCAAAAAGTTTTGCTGAGCCATTGTCATCTGTGCTCCAAGGTAAAGAAGACATTCTTTAAAACAGTGTTCCGTAGCAATGTGATAATCTTGGTATAAGTATTAGACTAGACATTGGCCACAACCTCCTTTTATTATGTTGTTATAACAATGAAAAGGACAAGCAACAGCAAGAGGCAATGTTTCTCTACAAATGTTGCTGAAATAATCTGTCGGTTCAGAAGTTCAAATAAAAGCCAACAGAAGCCTAGTACAGCTCTCAAAGGGCTATTCAAGTGCACGCTGGCTGCAGAACCATCTCTGCTTCAGAACCGAGAAAAGGTTGGCAAGGAATCTACAGGAAAGGACAAGAAACCTCTGCAGTTGGAAATTGTAGTATTTATAGAAGTTGCTCTTTGGATCATTTGCTGTGCTGAAAGACATGGAAAGGCCCAGCCCTTCAGTCTTCCAGAGGCTTCCCATAGTGTGTGTGAGCGCTGGACACATGGCAGAATTTTTCTCTGTACAGCCTGGAAACTGAGTGAAGGTCTCCTGAAGCAATGTATAACACAGCAAGTTCTTGTCCCTGAACTGTTACAACTTCTGAGTATATCTGTTAACAGCTTCAAAAGAGATTTATTTTTTCATTTTGTTTTCAAACAATGTTCTCACCACTTGTAACACAATAGCCAGGAGGTAGGAATTTGTGAGAGACAGAATATGTAATCATTCCTATGAAAATCTTGTGAAAGTGAGAGCACCTTAGAGGTTTTGAGTTTTTTGGGGGGTTGGGTTTTTTTTTTGTTGTTGTTTTGGTTTGGGGTTTTTTTTGGTGAGGTGGGTGTGACATTGCAGTGTTACAAATCTGACTCAGATTAATAAAATTATTCATGTACACTGGGCATGCATGCTATACTTTGGATTTCTATGTGGAAGAGAAGTGTTATATTTGCTTCATTATTACCAAATCGGGAGAAAATAGAAATCAGCTACCTGATCCATATCCCTGTTTAGAATCTTTCCCTAGCAAAAGTGATCTGGATCAGTGGCAGAGAGGGTTTTCTGCGGAGATTCAGCACTCCCACAGCCCTTTGACAGAACTATTACAGGTCTAGTCTCTTCCACTAGTTCAACAGAACTTGTGAAGTCTCTTCATTACAAAATGGGCAAGGTGCTCTTAAAGAATCTGTGCTCTCAACATTCCAGTTTTTGGAAATCATACTGCAATGCTCTGAAAATGAAAGGCACTTTGCTTCAGGTGCTACATGTGCCTCAGACTATATGCATCTACATCAAGCAAAAGGGAAGTGACCTTCTCATACAGGTGCTCTGTATGAGCAGGCTCTGAAAGGAAAAGGATCTAAGATTTAGAATTAAGTTCCTATTCAACTTTTCTGTTGTTGGTGATAACTGCAGAAAAAAAAGAATGGTTGCATCCAGAGCGCAGGCAGAGCTTGGGATCTGTGCAGTTCAAAGCATATTCAAATATCACCATGCAGATTATTAAAGCACATTAAACCACAAAATGTGGGTAAGTAACTGAAATACACGTGTTTAAATACAACGTCCCACGATAGCTAGATGAACATGATGAAAATACTTACCAAGACTCTTCAAGTCTTTTTCAGAGAGTGACAGATTGTAGTTTCCAATAAATATTAATAAACTTCAACTGAAAAAATAAAACTGTTCTCCTTTAGTAAAAGTGACTTTGCATCTTCTGCAGAATACTAAGAGCTTGTAGAGGCAAACTGAAAGCAGCAAACTAGCTGACAACTACTTTCAAGTGTTTTATTGCATTCGTACTCTAAGTGATAAAGATAAGAAAGATGCAAATGCTCTATCACATGCAGCTATACTGGCATTATTATCAATGAATCCGAGAAGACTCATGCTGAATTATATACAATGTCTTTCCAACAGAGGACTCAAAAGATGCCAGATGTACTGATACTGTGTTAATGTGAAGAAACGACAACTTTACAGCTGGAAGCAGGGGAAGGGGAAGGCAGTTATTCCCTCTGCATTGCTAGAAGAAAACTCACCAGTTTTCAGCAGCAGAAGCTGAAAAGGAATGGCAGAAGTGGCAAGTGAGTTTTATAGCACTCATGGTCTGATCAGTCATTGCTCATGTAGACAGGCAAGTGCTTCAGCCTGTTTGCTAAAACCAGTCCTAATCACAGGGGATTTACTGTTAAATTTCAGTATGTTACTGAAGCAACTCTAGGAGAAATGGCAACTGAGGAACCATAGAACTATGTTAAAACACTCAAGGTTCTGATACTGCAGCAATCTCGCAACAGAAAAGAAAGTCTGTAATTTCATGTAACACTGTAGAAATTCACACCTAGAGAATGGCGTATCCTAGCAATTTGTGAAGGCATGTTATTTAAGTGAAACAGCTTAAAGCCTGCAAAAGATAGAAAAGGGATGCAATTAGGGAGCAGGTATGCAAGAAAGCTGATAGAATGAATGAGTGGAGAAGAGTGGCTTTAAGCAATACAGGCCTTTGGCTGGAAAAACAAATACACCTAAAGTAAAACTTCAGCCTGTGGTTACCCAGCCCAGACATCTGAGTTCAACTCCAGCATGACCAAGGACAAGGGCTTGTACATAAGAAGGAACAGAGGTCTCCAAAATATACAGGGCTGGAGGATCCACTTTTCATAACTAGGGAATGCATAAAAGAATGCACTTCCCATGAATAAATATTTTAAAATTACTTATTCATTAAAAAAATCCCAAAACAAACAAAACCTACACCAAACAAAAACACTTACCAGAAGTGGGATATGAATCCAGCTGAATGACAATTAAACTATTGTTCTGCAGCACAGAAACAGGTACTCAATTCAGAGCTCATCAAAATCAAAAGAAATTGGATGATCTCAGCAAGGAGAGGTTGTATACAAATTTCACCTACTTACCCACTCCCACCAGATCCCCAATCAAAAAAATAGTCTGCTCTGTCAGCAACTCCCCCACTCCAGACAGGCCTATTTCTCAAAATTAAGCACAGCTTATTCCCTGTTTCACAGGATACCGAACACCCAAGACAAACAGAATCACTTTATTATTCTTACCATTATTGCTGTACTGTTCAGTCAAGAACATGTTTCAAAAGACTGCTTAGTCGATCTTCCTGTCCTGAGGCAAGATTCAAAAATAGACATCTGTATAAACTATCCTTATCCTACATCAATTCCAGCATATCCCTCCCAGTCAGAAAATAATTCTGTTATTTACACATGGTAAATGTAATCTTCCTTCTTGAAAATTAAATTACCTCTTCCCCCCTAACCTTGCAACACTCTCTTATTGATCACTAGCCACCTAATGATCAAAATAATTACATCGAAAACCTAAAATAAATTCACACTGTGGACCATTAAATCCATGTCCAGGCTTCCTCCTCTAGAATAAACAAACCTAATCAAATTAAAAATTGCTCACAGTAGATAGAGCAAAAAACCCAGATCTTCACAAACTGCCTGCAATTTGCTAACAATACTTTCTACAAGACACAGGATTTCAGTATACATCTTGTCAATGCTAGTGAGAGAGAAATCATTACTCTTGTATGAACTCAGGTTAAAAAAAAAAAGTTATTGCTGGAAGTGTTACCTGTAATTAATAATTTGGTTTGATTTTTTGTGAAGCAGTTATTCTCAAATTTGCATTTGATCTTTTCATTTTACTACATTTTTACATTAACAAATGTAGTATTTTATAATGCAACCTTTCTCTATTTTATTTCATTTTAGTGATTGCAGATTACAGTTACAACTCACAATTTGGCTTTCCAATCTTGCCCTTAAAAGTGCTTGCATAAAACATGGAGGTAGAATATTCACATAAGTATACATCAGCAAGAATCAAGAAGTTAAGAAACTGGCCCACTGCCTACAAATCTTCCACACGCATATTATCTGTTTCCCTCATTCTTTACTTAATAACATCAGAAGTATTTTATGCTCTGCATCCAAGTCCCACAGGTTGTACTTACTGAGCTGGTACAACAGCATTAATTTATCAATTTACATGAAGAAAGGATAGGGCCAGTAAGGCATTTTTAAGATTTTTTGTGTATGCTAAGAAAGATTATGCCTCTCATAATTATGTAAAAAGGTATTTTTTTGGGGGGGGAGAGGAATCCAGTTATCACAGTTTAGTGTAAAAAGACTTCCAATTTTAAACTAAAAGAACTGTGAGTCAAATTGCTGCTGACAGGATCAAAGATGGACACTGTGTTCTAGGTGTTAGAATGTGAAGCATGCACAGAAATTCCTCTCTCCTTTTTTTTCTTAAGCAATCTCTCACATAAACACCTTTTCCTAAGGTTATCTACTGACAACTATACACAAGTTAGCAGAATAGCTGCATGTATGTTTTCCCTTGTTCTCTCCTTCACTACTTTGTTGTTAAAATAGCATAAAGGTTTACTACGGCTAAAGACTTCCAATTCTTCACATTTTTTGACTCAAAATGTATCAGAAAAGTCTGACTGGATACTTGTGCATTTATATAGCTGAGCACACCGCTTGCAAATCTCTAGGATGAAACTATAAAGTATTACTACATTTTATTCTCCAGTCTTAGCCAAAATTCAGTGCTGAGCAAGTTGGTTCAGCTACCAAGCAAAAATAATTTTTCTGGCAGCTGCTTCTCTGTAATTAAGCTGGACAGGATTTTACAAATTCTCTTTTCCCTTAATCTGCAGCAGACAAACAGTATTCACTCATAGTTAAAAGCCCACCTGACCCAGTGAATTTATGACAGTCTTTTTATACAAGCCGCATTCCTGCTACTTCTTCAGCCTGTATCCTTAGCATATTCTCTAGAGCAACAGCAACCATTTCCACAAAAATTCAACCTTTAATTTAACTGTAAAAAAAAGAGGAATCATTATTTCCACAAAACAAACAAGAAAGCCAAGAGACTTTTTCAGACAGCAGGAAACATGGTTCAAAGAGAACATCCTTGCAGTGGAAATAACAGTACATGATGATTTTAGCCCTTTGCTCATCTCTACTGTTTGTAAAAAACAAATTATCACATAGTGGGAAAAGCATGTTAGATGATTCTTGGAGAAACAGTAACACGTTTTTTTGGTTGTGGGTTTTTTTTGTTTTGGTTTGGTTTGGTTTTTTTTGTTGTTGTTGTTGTTGTTGTTACCTGTTTTTTGGTTTTAACTAAGTAGGTCTTCTGATCTGTCCATCTGAAGTACCTTCTGTAGTCTGACACCACCTGACTGTAAACTAGAACTGGCAGCAGCTATTTCAACTGGTTGCTGAGACCAGCAGCAATAGTTCTGTCACAAACTGTAGGCAAAGAGCTGCAGCAGTGTGGGGGAGAAGACTGCCCTTCAGATCTGAAAGTTCTGGAGGTGTAATGAAGTGAACAGTCCTTAAGAAAAAAACAACAGAGGATACCTCAGACTTGCTGAAAAGCAGCATCTTCAGCTCCAGTAACATTTTCTTCCACCGCCATGTAACTTCATATTTTACGCTAAAGTCAGAAGGTTCATCCCTTCCAAGGCTTGTGCAAAGCTGAAGCAACAGCCAGTCATGTCCAAGGGAAGGAATACACAGTTTAATGTACTTCCCAGGGCAACACTCTTTTAATTCAGTTTTGGTATTCTCTTGCAGGTAATTGTAAATCCATTCATATAATAGAAATGTTTTTGATCAGAGACGGCCTGGCACTGCAGTCTGGCATAGCTCCCTTAGTTTCAGTGGAATTATGCTGATTTACTCTCCAACCATGAGATTCATGGTTCTGTAAATTCTTAGAACCGATCTCTTAGTTTTCCAGAGTAAGGAAGGATACCTTCACAAAGCTCCATAACACAACAGCAAAACGATTGTTTCTCCCTGGCAAACTTTGTGCTTTCTTTCAGCCTCACACCACAGGGGAATGTGAAAACATAAAAACCAGCTAGTAATTTCAATCGGGAAGTAGGAACTGTCTCCATGTTTACCACTACCATAGCCCGAGCAACACAGACAATAGCTGCTACCTCTTCCTCACAAGGGCCGACTCTTGGTCACACATCTTAATATAAAGCAAAAATAACTAACTGGTGCAGACAGTTCCCTATCCCAGAAGGACCTGACTTCCATTGGATGAGTATAACACTGCCATCCGCTGCCACTTCGGTCATCTGATTTGAGATTCAGGAACTGGAACTAGAGATGCTACAGTCCAGGGAGTTACAATCCACACAACTGCACAGGCTCTTTCACTAAGGTTTGGGGAGATTTTTTGAAAAAACATATGTATCAAGAAAACCATACTGGAACGCTGGGGGAATGATATTATTTGCATTTATTTATCAAAGGAATTTCAAAGGTACAGTTTATAGATAGGACTTTCAGATTCCAGCTTACCTACCACACTGGAGAAAGATTACCTGTGTTCCACATCACAGTTTGTGCTGGTTTTGGCTGGGTTAGAGTTAATTTTTTTCATAGTGGCTGTTATGGGGCTGTGTTTTGGACTCATGCTGACAACAGTGTGGGTAACAGGGATGTTTCAGTTACAGGCTGAACCTTTCTGTTCAGACAAGGCCTTTCTGCCTCTCCCCTCTCCCCCCCGTCCCCAGCAGCAACCAGGTTGGGGGGCACAAGCAGTCAGGAGGGGACACCGCTGGGACAGCTGTCCCCAACTGACCCAAGGGATATTCCACACCATGTGGCGTCACGCTCGGCATATAAAGCTGGGGGAAGGAAGAGGAAAGACGTTGGGAGTGATGGTGTTTGTCTTCCTGAGTAACTGTCAGGCGTGATGGAGCCCTGCTGTCCTGGAGATGGCTGACCACCTGCCCATGGGAAGTGGTGAACGATTTCTTGGTTTGCTTTGCTTGTGTGCGTGGCTTTTGCTTTACTTAGTAAACTGTCTTTATCTCAACCCACAAGTTTTCTCACTTCTACTCTTCTGATTCTCTCCCCCATCCCACTGAGGGGAATGAATGAGCAGCTGTGTGGGGCTTAGTTGCCAGCTGGGGTTAAACCACGACACAGTCTGGTGCAGACTGACTAATGATTTTACAGTTGCTGGACACCAATTAAATTGAAAGCATACATTGTGATCTTTGTATATTGTATATTGTATTGATAATTCCTGGTATGCTTCTCTGATCCATTTGCTTATGTATGTCCTAGTAATTGCAAATTCAGTGCAGGCGCGTTACGTTAATTTCATACTATGTGCACTTTAAATATTTACTTTTCTATGCCTTACTCAAAATTACACAATGAATATGTAGGCATGCAGTATGAAAGTTATTTAAATATTAGAGTAAATTTACTTTTGGATCCTGATGTACCCTATTGGCTTTTTCCTCTTCCGACAGTCAGTTTTCATTCTTCAGATATTCACTTTCCTTTCAATATATCCCAGCCAAAAATGAGTAACAGAGAACAAACAAAATAAAACAGCCCAGTGAAACAAAGGAAAGATCAACAGAAGTTATCTACATCTCCAAAGCTGTGCAGACATCTATGTGCATGTATTTCCTCTCCTCCACTTAGTAACTGCTTCAACTCCCTACCAAGATCTCTGGTGCAGATTGCAAGATTGCAATCAGACCTTCTCAGGCCTTTCAACTGCAGAAATCACCTGGTTGAAGACATCAGAACTCATGTCCAATCTTAATATTATTCACAGTTCAGAGAAAGAAACTATGAAGTGCTTACCTTCATTTTTCTGAAGACCACCAACAGTAACCAACACTCCAGACTGCAGCCTGTTACACTTTGAATCCACCCTGCTTCAGTAAGGACTGAACATTTGTCCCTAACCAGTTACAAAGTCTCCAGAGCAAAAAGCACCTTTTGGCACACATCACGCAGGGGAAGCGCTGACTGGAAGCGCTGATGACAGTTCCAAGTTCACCTATACTTACTGCATATCAGTTTTCACTTAGAGCTGTTCCATATTATTCATCAAGTTTTTAGAAATCCATACATTTCTAAAAAAAATTTACATAGATTTCTAGTAATTTAAAAGGTAATAATAATAATAATAATGGGTTGTACTACAGCATTTTCCTCCCCTCTCTTATACATTACATATGGAAAAAACATTGAGAGAAAAAGCTTTAATGTGCAGTAATTTGTTCTTGGTAAGGAGCATTAACATCGCCCAGACTTAATTTGGCCATGCCTCCACATCACTTTGTAAGGAAAAAATCCTTGCTTTTTAGAACCACTGGAGCTAATGGGCCTGTTTTTCTTCTGGCAGTTTAAATAGAATTAAAGATCTAACACGATTTTACTTAGGTCTTATTTTCAACAGCAATCTAGCATGTAAATGATCTGAGTTAGTCAAACACAGAAGTGTTCTCAACTTTAAGAGAAGTATGTGGGGAAAAAACCTCTATTAGAGACAAATTCAGCTTAAAAAAGTTTAGGTTTGCAAGCGTTAACTCCCACAGAAGTCAGAAGTAACCAGCCCCTGATAAAAGCCTCTCACAGGGTTTCACACAAATGTAAATTAGTAAGCACAGAAGAATTTTCAAAACCAGCAGACAAAGAAGGATGCAATTTCCCTTCTATTCTACTAGTAGCAAATCTAGGAGGAGGATTCAAAAGGAGACATCTTCTTGGAACATGTTAGAATTATTCACTTCCATCTAACCTACTGCTCAGGAAAAGACTGATTCAGTGAAGGAGAATGCACCTTGGAAACCAGAAAACAAAAGCTCAAAACAAAGAGAAGTGGCATTTCAGTATGGGTACAACTCCTAAAGGTCAAATTTGAGACCTTAATATAGAAATTCTCATTCTGTGTCTTGACATAGAGAAAATCTAAGATCCACGTCAATCTTCTGAGCACCCATCTACTAAAAATAGCTGTTTAATATATAATTGCAATAAATTTTATGTTGTAATATGGTAGCAAGGAATAGTTGATGAACAGTAATTCAGTTAAATAAGAGATTTAAACAGCATAAACCAGGCATTTATGTGTTTTTAACATGACCTCTGGGGAGTTTTAAGATAAAATTCTTACTATTGTATACCTCATCTGTAACCAAAGCCTTGACTGCTGGCATATTGCTGATTATAAAAAGAAACAAAAAATCAGTCAATTTAGAAAAAAGAAGAGATACTAAAAAAGCTGAAGGTTTTCAGCACTTATTTACTAGGCTGTTAAGTACACATTTTAAGTACATCTTTTATGTATTTACTGCCTTCATTCTGGATGCTTTTTTCATCAATTACTCTTTTGCTAGGTATACCACAAAAGTAAGTGCTGTTTCCCACTAGCTGGATTATATTATGTCTAAGCAGAGGGGAGTCTGGTGTGCACTCACTTAAACCATGAAGGCATAAATCATCAAGATCAATTAAGCACAAAGATCTATCGGAGTACAAGGCAGAGACATACTTAATAGAGGGAGTCCAGTGAAGGGTCACAAAAATGATTCAAGGACTGGAGCACATCTCATACAAGGAGAGGCCAAGCGAGAAGGCCCAGGGGGATCTTATCAATGTGTCCAAATACCTGATGGGAAGGACTGAAGACGGCAGAGCCAGGCTCTTCTCAGGGGTGTGCAGTGACAGGGCAAGAGACAGTAGGCACAAACTGAAAAACAAACAGGAAATTCTGTTTGAAAGTAAGAAAAACACCTTTGGATGATACTAAAAACCAGATTTGACACAGCCCTGGGCAACCTGCTGTAACTGAGCCTGCTTTGAGCAGAGGGGGGGTTGTAGTAGATGGTGTCCAGAAATGCCTTCCAACCTCAAATATTCTGTGAAGAGCTTTACACTTCTTTGTGGATGGGTGTTTATGCTACATTCTCTCTCTGTGTGTAGGTATATAACACACACACACCCCCACACCCCAAACCAATCAATTAAAGGTGGCAGCTGATTCTTAATCAATGCTTACATCAGCCTAGCTGTATTAGAAATCAGGATGGGAAGATAGCACTGACTCTTCTCTATTTATTCCTCATTGGAACTTGCATCTGTGGACAGCCAAAATTAAGGTTTTGGGTTCTTTTAAGAGCAATTCTTTGGCTTTACCTCATCAATAAACTCTTGATAATGGTTCCCTTTGGTTCCCACTTCCTCTTAAGACTACTACGTGGCTGCTACAGCTACCTAAGACTGCTTGCATAAGAATATTCTGAACTGACAAAGTTTAACATGGCAACAGTGTGGAGTCAGGCACTAATGATGAGCGTTTTGCACTCAACAAATAATAAGTGCAGGGTAGCATACAAGTTACATGACTTCGGATGAAGTCTCTGTATTTATTTACCTTTAGACTGGTCTTTGCACAAATCATGGCAAGTGGTGAACACACTCTGGAGGTGGCATCCGGCCATACAGAATCCTTCTCATGCTACTCAGGCTTGAGGGCCGTGACAAATCACCACAGGTATCATGGCCACCTCTGGCCATCCCGCTCCCAACAAAGATGGGGGGGGGGGAGTACACCATATGCTACAGGACTCCTAATTTTACATTGAAATTTTATTCTAAACATAGAGAACACGTGGGAGAGCAACAAGGAACTTGTTACCGTGTAATTTTATGGCTTAATAATTCAAATTCTACTTTTTCTTAAACCCTATTGAACACTTCCAGACGCACATCTCGGTGCCCGCAGAGCGCTGAGGGAGCCAGGCGGTGGTTCCCCCCCGCGGCGGGGATGCGGGGCTGGTCCGTGGGCGCGCACGCCCGGTTCTGCCCCAGATGGCGGGGCCAAGTCCGTCCTACACCACCGCGCCCGGTGCCCTGGGCGTACAGCCGCGTACGGGGCACGGAGCCGCCGCCGGGGCTCCCCGGGCCGGGCTCCCCTCAGCGCGGCGCAGGGGTCAGCTCCCGCCCCGCCACAGCGCCCGCCCCGCGCGCACCACAGTTCCCGCCACAGCGCCCGCCCCGCCCCGCCCCGCCCCGGCCGCCTCCGCACGCCTCACCGGGCCTTTCCAAATCAATCCGGAGCTAAACGTAACGGGAACTGCCGCCTCTCCCCAACTGTGCCCGACTTATCCTAACAGCACAAGTGAGAGGTCGAAACACCTGAAACTTTTTGGGGCAAAGGTTTTGTTTTTCTCCCTTGGAATGTCACGTACTTACAGTGCAACTGTTAGGAAATGTGCAATGAACATCTGCAGTGCTGGTTATGCCAGAGCGGGCAAAACGGTGCCACCCTGCAACAGCTGCCACCCCAGAAGCCGCCTGCTCCCTCAGCGCTCCCGATACCCACCTTAACCCTTACATGAACGAGCAAACGAGTACACCTCACCTGCACCCACACCTAGATTCGTTTGCTGCTACATTGCTAATTTTTCTCTGGTAAAGCACTACCTAAAAATTACGTGCAATTACAAACAAACAATCGCAAGGTTCCAACCCTGGGAAGGCCAGGTCAGCCAAGGCATCGCTGCGCCATGGCCATCGCATCCTAGCTGCCGAAAATGCAAACTGCATCCTTCACTGAGTCGGTGCGGGGACACGATGGAGCCATACGCTGCAAGCCGACGGGAAGGCTGAGGATCACCGGGAGCAAACTGGTGTAGGAAATGAGCAGGCCCTGACAGCCAGACCCCCAGGAAACAGCCACCTCTCCGCTGTGTGGGGCAGGGTGCTCAGGGGCAGCCTACCAGGATGGCGCGACCACCCCGGCGCGGCTGTAACACGGGCTGTGCAGCCTCCTGCAAGGGGTTACATCCTGCTTGCTTGTACAGCTGGGCAAGGCGTCCCGCAGCGCATCCTACCCTTGCTGATACCAGTTCGTAATTCCCAAGATGCTCTGGAAGAACAGATTGACCAAACAAGAAAGAAATCGTCACATAAATTAATCTTGAATTACTTTATTTTTCACAATAATAAAAAATAAATTAGTCATAAACAAAAATAGTTAACATTTTTTCATCAAAGAGGAAATGTATACAATATGAAAAGGATGCTGTACAGTTCTGGTTCAGGTGCATTGCCATGGATACATATTCCTGAACGAGTCAGAAAGCAATCTGCCTATACTCTCCCCCTTTAATTCACTCAAGGAACTGGCTAATCAGAAAGTTTAGAAAATTGTATTATGGATTTACAGTATGACATATATATAAAAAATATATATGTAATACCTGTGTTATAAAATTCCCTAAAAAGTTGGGTTAGTATAATGAAAGAGCTGGACAAAATTTGAATGGTATATGTAAATAAATACATATTAGGTCCCTTTTAATAAAAAATCTGCTTATTCTAAATATTTGAAATATTTTGGTGCAGTGGCTTGTTCCATAGACACAGCTCAGAATTACATATTTCCCATAGACATCTTGTATTTACAAATAACAACAAAATAAGTTATAATAAAGTATATCCTTCTGCCAAAATCAATTATGAGGGTCAAGTAGACAATTTTATACACATTAAAAAACGTTAGGGTTTTCTTTTGTCTCCGGTCCTTCCTGATCCTCTACATAGATCCTGAGTGACTACGATGGGACTTCGCAAGCTCATATGTACCCAACCTCTGCCAAGGCCACTGGTCTCAAGAGACCCAAACACGGCACGGACAGAACAGTTCAGAGCAAGCAGCAGTGACAGACTGTTGCTGGAAGGTCAATGATTTCTCAAAATTAAGCTCCCCTCCTCTTCAGATATAGTGGTGGTTATCTATAACCCATTATAGTAAATGGGGATATAGAAGATTGGGTACTTGCATTCTTAAGAACTTCGGGTTGCTAAAAGGTGAGAAGCAAAGAGCTGAGTTCGGGTATGGTGTGAGTTCTCTTAAGCGGAATTTTCTCCCTTTCACCAGGTCTGAATTTCACCCACACTACTGAGATTTAATGATGACAAGTTTGCTTTAAAATACACTGAAAATGCTGAGTGGATGATTTTTCATTTCTGATACAGAAATAATGATTTTACTCCATTCTCTAAACAACAGCCCATGTATCCAACACCCCCCCATCCCCGTAAGTTTAGGAATAGAGGAAGCTTACTTTCAGTGTTCAAAATCTCATTTTGTGTTCCATTTACAGACACACATATAAATTATCTGCCCAAAACACAGAACAGCTTTTAAAAAGTCAGAGATGTTAAGTGTCTCAAGAAAATCAGGTAGACAGATTTTTTTCCTTTTTGAGTGTGAAGAGAATAATTATCTTTTTTTATGCAGTAGATGTTAGATGTGAGAATGAAGGGCCACTACATACTTCAATAGCTGTGCAAGCACAGGTTCATTGCACAGGAGTTAATTCAGCAGGTATTTTAATACTATGCATTTAAAACTAGCCAACAGGGACACACACACACACACACCCCCACCACTGTGACTGGCAGAAATACAGCTCTCTTAAGAACCTGTGTTAGAAATAAGCGCAGCTATTATCAACCAAATGGCCAGTTCAGCATTTTCAGTAATTCTGACCAAACTGAGTATTGCTGCCCAAAGGACAAAGGGATGGGGGTGAGATAAGAGGATGAGGGGAACACTTGTGGGTGTAAAAGGGAAAGGTCAGGATGAGGATGAAAAAAAGCAAAGCCCTGGAAAGCACATTTTACTACTTACAGTGATCTATACACACCTTCAGGAAGGCATAACTTGGCCTTTACTAGCCACAAGCTGTTTCTAGCACCTACCTCCATCTTCCCTCAGTGGTGACCACTGGCGCCTTCTAGGACTCTACAGAAGAAAAGTAAGTAGCAGGGTCCTGGCAATACTGCTGCCCCACACGGTCTGCATGTACTCACTTGACTCAGGGCTATACTGACCACTTTTATCAAGTCTACGAACAAGAAACCTAAAATATGTCTTTGCATTAACATGCCATTAACAAGCTCTGCAACACATTGGGGTGGGGGGTGTGTGTGTATAAAAGGGTCAAATTCTGTACTGCACCACATTGTCATGTGAGTGAGATCTAACAAACAAGATTGATGTTAAACACTACTTTGTTCATACAGAAAGTTCTCCATTTGCTGAAGTATTGGGGAAAAAAGAAAACGTATTATGTTTGTAAAGAGGAAGACACGAGTTCCCTGTGCAGGGATACTAAGGTAGTCCTGCATTGAGTCCGTGGGCATGCACTACAGCTGGACTTCAAAGCTAGCAGGCTTGCAAGAACACCCATGTCTCCTGTACCGCACCCCCCAGCACCCAACTGCTTGCTAACGAGCCCTTCCCTAATTCAGAACCCTGGGGGACTGAAGGTCAGAGATGTTAAAGTAAATACCACCTCCTCATCACTGGCCACGTCGGACACTGTCATTCCCACAGGAGCAACCCTCGTGCCTCCACACCACCTTCCTCAGTCTTCTCAGCTAGCAAGCGAAAGGGAGAACTCCACAAATTCAGTGCTGCTAGTAAATGCTCTAACCTGGCACGCAATCACCGGACACAAGCAACTCTACCGACACACGCTTGGCTCTGACATTGCACAGGAGCTAGCAAACCCTGATGGACCCTGGAGAACGTGACAAACGGCGCCAGCAGCCCTCAGTTCTAGAAGGAAAGTGCTTTGAGACACAGAGCCTTCTCTGGACGGAGCAGATTTTGGCCAGCTGCATGTCTGCAAGACATGAAAGCTGCATGTGGGTTTTACCCCTAGAAGTAGTTAGACTGCTTAGACTTTAAATCAACAATTTACAGCAGTCTTCCTACACGTAGTCTGGATTGTGTAAGGTGAAAATCTTAAAGGCAAGGAAGTATTTTTTCCCACCATTCTGCAGGATTTTGACCAATATTAAAATAAAAGGAAAATAAATTAAAGCATTCAGACTCTGAAGCCTGCATCACTTCTTACTTATACTGGTTTTACACCTGCTCTAAGGCTACTGCAAGGCCACCTCTGATTTACGGTGAAAGTAAAATCAGGCCCTCTGCAGGCACCACCCTAAACTGGTGCACTGCTCTGTTAAAACAAACATTTGCTACTGTCCCAATTTCAAAAGCGCACTTTGTGTGATGGTGAAATCGTAGCATAGAACTTATTCTGTGTGGATATTAGTATATCAAAGTGCTGAAAAGAAGGGTGCATTAGTTCATTTTGCAGGAACAGCTATTATGATTACGCTGACACATGAGAAGAGATAACAAATGATTACACTCAAGTTCAGCAACATTCTGGCAGCTTCCTTATCATTCATTCTGGCAGCTTCCTTACCATTAGATGTTTAATTAGGTGAAACAATCTTTTTTGTTTTATCTGGTACATCTGAAAACTGTCCCTTTACTAAAAAAAAAAAAAAAAAAAGGTACTATTTGTATAACCGTAACTCACTGCATTCAATTCACAAAGCTGTATACATTAGGCATAATATAGGGTTATATTGCTACATGTATGTATTTATTCTTTGATATTTTAGCTCCCATGTACTCTTGTTTACTTTAGTGGCACCTTAATGGCCCAGAAGATGATAATCTTTATAAAATAACCCAATGGCCATATATTCCAGAGCAAAGTAATATATTTTATAAAAGGATGGCCTATCTATGTGCTGAGTCACTGACTGTCTCACAGTCCGGAGCGTGTGCAAGCAGATTATTTTCTATGAACTGACTGCAAACCTGATTACCTCTCTGCACTCCATTTGCCTTGTGGTTTTCAGAAAGCCTTTTTATGGAACAGGTACTTCCCTCAAGCTGACAGGATAGACTTCCTTGGGACAAAAAAGGCAACAGCAAAGTTATATACTGTGTGTCAAGACTTGCTGCAATGAGATATTCAGATGAAAATCTGTATTTACAAATACTGGATTCCATAGCTGTTTATGCTGCACGTTCTCCATATCATTCTTTGGTCAAGAATATAAGGAATATAATATGATCACAGATCTATAAGTTATCTTCATGGATAAATCTTCATAATACAAGGGAATAGGACTGTGAAAGAAAACCTTTTGCTTGTGTTCATGAATCTAATTAGCATTTCTGTTTCTAACAGCTTTATATCAATTAATTACACTGAAAAAGCCCAAATTAAGGTGTACAGAAACAGCTGGTGACATTATTGGTTTATAATCACAAACAGTAACTTCAAATTTTAGGGGAAACACTTCTTCATTTCACTTAGCCAAACAGTAGCAGTTCATCATGTCCAAAATATATTTTTCACAAGTAACCTGATTAAAAAATCTAAGGTTTCTGTTAATCCAAGGCAGCTTTTAGACGACCGGAGTTCCACTTTCCTGTAGCTTCCAGCACACAAACCGATGTGCCCAGTAACACACCCAGCAACCTTTGCCTCCCAGTGCTCCATTCTCTCTTCTACATCCTCTCCACCAAAGCAGTACCAAGAATACACAATGAGGCTCAAACACGGCTCTTCATGAGTAGCAGGACACCTTAATCACTGTTATATCGCATCACTGGGAGTGACTGAACACACATTATTAAAATTGTTTTTCAACTCAGGCAACAGGCACCTTAGAAATAGATGCATAATTGGGTATCACTAATTTACAAGCAATATGCTGTAATAAGCAGCTGAATAAGCAGAGGTGTTTATTTTTTCCCTCAGACTTATTTACATATTTGAAAGACATCTCAGATGAAGGCTAGAAAATGGGCAGATAATGCAAAAATTTTCATCTGCACTGCACAGCACATCCTGTTTGCTTTTAGCAAGTCCCAAGGCTGACTACAGTAATTGCAGAAATGAAAAATCACCACCTATATTCAGCTCTAAGTCTGGAGCCGTTCTTGAGTAGCTGAAAAGCGAGTGGATGAACAGATTTGCAGGATGGACTAGAAAAAAAAGAAAAAAAAGAGAAAAAAAAAAAGGTGAGTATACTCTTCTAAAAGATGAGTATACTCTTCTACTACACTCATAGTGCTGCCTGATTCCAAGAGTAACAGACTACTGGAAAGCACCGAGGCCTGCATCCTTTGGTGGTTGTTTGAGAAACTGGTGACAGATCCAGACTATGTCTGGACAAAGTCCTTTGGTACGGTAGTTGTTAAGCAATAGTGCAGAGACAAGACATTAAGCAAGATACCACTTCACTGAAGTAACTGCGCTACAGGAAAAAGACCTTGCCAATGGAAACAATCCCTGGTTTTTATACCAGCAAAGGCTCTTCACCTTTCTGGTAAATCTGCCTCACTGACAGCTGCAGTTGTTGAAGACTTAAAGGGCTAGACACTAATGGCACTCCGGTAGGCAATGTATTTTAAAATCCATACAAAATTAGAAAAGTGTAACTTCAAGAGTTTATGAATTAAATATAAAGGCACTTCTTGGCAGTCAAGTGTATATATATGTGCTGCCTGAGGACAGGAAGTTAGTTAAAAGTACAACTGAGAGAGCTTAACAGTGACTCTTAATTTACTATGAATGGAGTGAAGTAATTAAAAATATATGTTAGAGTGCTAAGAAACTGATGATAAATGGGTTTTTAAGGGTCTGGTTCTTTGTGAAGTCATTTTTCTCATGTGCATCGTTCACCGATTTAGTAATCTAATTTAAGGCAGTCCAAAATACCAAATGCTCTGCAGCAGCTGCGTCCATACTGGTCAAATATTTCCAGTAATTGCCTGTGGTTGATTTAATTTTCATTAAATTCACAATTCTAAGGCTGGTATGTTCTTTAAATAATTATCTGATGAGCAGGTGCAAAGAATAGTATTATTAAAAATTAATGCTTTAAAAAGATCACGGTTTTACAACAAACATTTAAAAAAAGATAACTGCGCGATAGCTGTAACTGAAAGGGTGTGAGATTTAACCATAGTCTCGATGTATTCAGCGATATAAAAAACCATCTCTAAAGAAGCTAAAACCTGCTGTAGTCGAAACAGTAACACTGTTCAAGCTCCATCTGAAGACTGACATTGCCGCTTTGAGAAGAGTGTTTGTTATCTACGCCCTAGAAACCCTGACTGTCTGTTTGCCACACGTGTACAGGATGCACAACAGGCTGTTTTGTAATAGGTGTAGACACAGAGCCGGGCCTGGACCACCACGTTGCAATTGTAGTATTTATCTTTGCAGTTCTCATCTGCAGAGAAAAAGGAAGAGAGAAGAAGCTGAAGAAAACAGTATTAGAGCAACAAATAACCAATCCCCTTTCTTTTTTGCCATGTAAAATCCCTTGGACCTGTACTTAAGCATTCATTGTCAGGTTAAATAGGCAGTCTATGCAAATGAGTGAGATTATTCAGGTTTCTCTACATGTAATATAAAGATACATAAAACTGTGGAAGAAATGTACCCATCCCCATTTATACTGTCAGGGGGGTTTTGTGGCTTTTTTTCTTAAACAGAAAATTAGTCTTGAATAAAGATGATAGGAAAGTCTCTACTATTCTTTGCTCAGGTACTTGTCCACCTAATTTTTAGATTCACAAGTATTAATCTCTTGTGGCAGTGCACAGATGGCACCAGTACCCGCAAATGTTATTTTCAAGTAACGATGAATCTAAATACTGAAAAATAGTAAACCATCTCCCTCCTTACAAATGTTACAAATGGTTTAAAATAACTGGATTAAAAAAGACAAAAGTTGATATTCTTCATAATTCCCATTTTTCTAAGATGTTAGGGTGTGGTCTGTTCAGGTTTTGAAGTTTTGCTTTACAATCAACAGGGTTAGAAATACTTCTTGACAACTAAGATTTTTCATACGATCATGTATGTGATTACAGAAACTGAGATGGTAAGAAAAAGACTAAATGACAGAACACTCATAGCAGATGTAAAAATGAGCAATAACACACAAATACATTATTTTTTTAAAAAGAATACTGGCAGATCAGGTGTTTTACACAGTCAAATTATGTTTTAACAATATTTAATTAACAGAGAACAATTCTCAACTGAAAATTGCCATAAAATGCAAGAGTTAAAACTGTTTCTAAATATTTGCATCTTCCTTTCCCTAATCATTCTCATTACTATTAAAATCAAACCTCTATGAGATGAATGACTTAATTCCAATGCCAAATTATGTGCATGTGCATAGTTACTATATATAAAAGCAAATTGTTTAATTGCCCTTAATGTCTTGGTTTAATGTTATTGGTTCTTATAGAACCTGTTATCAAATACAGTATATCATACATAATCCTGTCAGTGTTTCAAAGACTCTTTGAGAATGCAAGGAAGGTGCATAAAAACACCCACTCCACACATACCATATTCACAAAACCAGATTTCTCACATTCTCAGTAACTTTAAAACCAAGCCATGTTATAAGGAAAACGTTTTTAATCAGAAATAAACCCCTACTTTTACAGCATAGAAAAGAGCTGTATTTTGTGTAAAAATAAACCCCTGAACCTGATAAAGAAAATACACTCCAAAACCTCTGCAAGATTATTAATTATTTTCTCCACTAGATGGAGTTCCATAGTTAAACCAGAAGCTTCCTCTTACCTATTTCAGGGATACAATCCTGTGTGTTACATGGTTCTTTTTCTTCAGGTTTAAGCTGTGGATCACACTGAGTACTGGCTGTCATGTCATCTGATAGACATCGTACCTCTCGTACCCGAAATCCTCCTTCACAGGATTTGGAACACTGAAACACAAAAGCTGAAGTTCATGAAGACCATATGAGATGTGCAAATAGAGAAAGAATCAAAATGGGAACCTTGAAGCCAGACCCTGGTATCGCTGTAGCCTTTCATCAACTTCACCACTTCTGGGGTTTTCTTTGGTTTTCTAGCTATAAATCCTTAACATAGAGGTGCAATTTTGTTCAAGGTTCAAAATAATTTTTGACCACAGGGGCAACAATGGGACAAGTAAACATGGTAGATACTGCACAACTGAAAGCACTAGAATATTTCTCTTTCTGAATTTATTAGTTAGCTTCTTGCTTCTCTAATAAGTCTTGTTCTTCTCTGCTTATTCATACTTATCTCCCAAGTCTACTGTTTCCACAGTGTTCACATTTCTTACTTTATGAACTGCCTGCACTGAACTTTACTACTCGACTGAGCTGCCCTCCACTGCCCTTTTGCCTCCATTTATATACAATCAGGAATAATTTTAATTGCCTTTTTTCTAGTGCGCAATTATTTTTCACTTCTTGCAGCACAACAATTTAGTAAGCATTATAGGTTTCTTTGAATTTCTAAAGAAAATATTTCTGTCCTCCTTCAAAGTCTGTTATGAAGCCAGAGACTTTTGTACTTGCTTGTCAAGGTATTTTAAAGCCAATTATTACACATTTCTGCCCATACTGAAGCAAATCCTTTGTTGACTTCAAGCATTCGCCTGAGTGAGGTCTTTGAGATTTGGCTCACTGTCCAGTTCGACTTAAATGCTCACAAACTTAATTAAACCTGGGTCATTTATAATGATTTAAACCTTAATAGCCCCAAACTAGTAAGAATGTTTTCTTTCTGAATTTTCTGGCATAATTATTTCTTTTCCTAACATTGCAAAAACAACTTGTCATTATCATAAAATCAGAAATTGCAGCAAACTGCCTAAAATATTCTCAATAATATATTCTTACATTGCTGTTTCATCTTTAAGTACAACCTTTCTCCAATTCAGAAAAGACACAGCCCTGTGGCCATAGAAAACTTCATTTTTTAATAAAATTCCTCTTGTTACATGCCTGTATAGAATATTGTAATTATCTCACATCCAACAATAAGAACTTCAGTTCAGGTTTGTAGAGATCTTAAGCACTTAAAATGGAACCAAGACAGAATTTAGATGCTACATACAACACGCTACACACAACCGCCAGCATCCTGAGTTAGTGAGCCATTTAACCCCCGTGACGAGAGGCCACGCCATTTATCCAAGGTCATATAAAAATTCTGCGGAAAACAGAATGTGACTGTTTCAATGCCCAGTACAGGGGCTCTGAACGACCTGTTCTGCTCACTGCCAACCCCATAATCCTTCCTTGTCAGGTCTAACGGTAAGAGATACCACATACTCTGTTGACAACAGCAACAATATCAGAAGGAGAATTGAAAAACGCTCAGAATGTGATCTCGCCTAACCTCCGCTAGCATACGTTTTTGTTCCTACAGTGAAGAAGGTCACAAAGGCTTAGACCTTTAAGGATTTTTAGACACCACTCCTTAGGAAGCAAGCACTTAAACAGTAACTAGTGATCTCTAAATACCTATCAGATTCTGAGTCTTAGCACCTCATTTCTTCTGTGCCTGCCAAAGAGAGCACATATTTTCGCAGAAGGAATCTACCTGCTGCATTCTGTGGATGCAGACAGCTCTATCTCTTATGGCCACATGCCTGCAGGTTCCCATTTGAAAATGGGTTTGCTAAGGGGAAGTTACTTAATCTAAACCAACAGCTCAGTAAAGAATCCAAAGAATTTCCAGCAACACCAAAGAACAGACTTCATTCTACATGGCTTTATTATGAGTCTAACTTGGATGTTGTTTTCAAACAAACATCACCTGCAATTAAGGAAGAAAAATCAGGATTCCCTTCAGCTGATTTATTTGTTAAAACCATTTGACCTTCGTTTCTGCTTTCTAGTGCTGCCAGTAAGTCACTCAAATAACTGAGTGCTTAGTAAAAGAGAAAACCAAAACAATTTCTCTGTCTCATGTCATGTGGATGAGGTATTTCCAAAGGTTCCTGGCTAAGGGAACTCAAACTGAAGGTATCTGAAGTGCTTCTACATTTCAGAGCTGTCATTCTGAATTCAATTTAAGGCTCAAGGAAGGGTGTAAGTCACTGCATTAGATATGATGTCATGTAAATACTCTTCACACAATTTTCCATTCTAAGATGACAATGGACTTTCAGATATTCATTTAGGAGAAAAATGTTGATTTTTTTGTAAAAATCCAATAAGTATAGGAGATAATGGAAAGACAGATGAAACTAAAGCATTTTGTGGCATTGGTGAATGTAGCTGGTCCACTTCCAGGGGAAACTGGACATATGTGAAGCTCTGCACTAGTTTTTCTCTCAGTAAGTTCCAAGTATTACAGTGAAGAGTTTACAGTAAAATATTATGGTAAAACTGTCTTTAAAAAATGAATACATCCCTCATTCTTTATTAAATGCTCCTTAATTTTAATGCAACTAGAGGTCTGAAAAGAACTCAGTGCACTACATAGCTTCATTAAGGGCAAACCGACTTTATAAAATAGGAAGATTCTTGGAAGAATAGATCACAGATGAAGACAACTATGCAGTGTCTCCTCCTGGTCAAGATATTTCCTACCTTTCCTAAGCTCCACTGGGTACTAAAGAGTATGCTTGCTTTTTAGTATCATTCCTGTGTAAGATTAAGTCAATTTCATGATTAACCATGTTACCCAAATAGTGGTCCCTTTCAATATATACAGGAAAAGATTTATCAAACAAAACTAGATATAGAAAAGCATGATAGACTTACTGTGCTCCATTCTGTATGAAACCACTTAGATCCACACAGTTTGAGGTAGCAGGACTGCTGGCTGGGAGGTTTTTCCAAATATGAACATTCATATGGGTTCAACACATCAAAATTACCTTCAGTTTTCCTAACACAAATGACTTCTCTCTGTTGAGTTCCACTGCCACATTCAGTAGAGCACTGTATCAGAGGAAAAAAAAAAAAAGTGGTGGATTTTGTTATTCTACTTACGTCCTTCAACTTGGTTCTGAAGTAACATGTTTCTTCACATTATTTGCTTCTGAAATAAAACACAGACACTTGCATTTAAAATAAATCTTCAAACAGGAAAATTTGTAGTTTTGGTTATTCCCTACTCTTGAACACATACCTAGACACTAACATCCAAAATCCATTTCCTTACTTTTATATGTACTATCCTCAGTAAAATGAACCTAACTGTATCTTTCCTTCCATCACTTGCATATGTACAACTTAGAAAGGAAAAGGATAAAGAATTCCTTAAGTTCCTGCAGTAGGTTTTTTATCTCTCAGTGCCAGAATAGTAGCCTAGATAAACTTGGGTTATTATTATTTGTATGTAGTACTAACATAGTAATCAGCAGTCCCAGTTAGGAACTAGGACAAGAAAATGCTGAAGGATATAGTAATGACTTAATTCATCAAGTGACTACTGACTGTGTCAGGTATTACATATTTAATTTGTAATCTTAAAGATGGTTACAGCGGTTAAAACATTACTTCTGTGAATTTCTATTCCACTCAAAACATATTTCTAATTATTTTTATGAAGAAGACAACATGTGACTTTAACTGGGCTTGTGGAGAAATCCAGAAGTGCAGTTTTACCTGTAGCTACAAAACATCCCTGGCATTTACATTTATAATGAAAAGACAAGCATAACTTACTTTCTCCATAAACAGTGCTACTGCTTCTTGCTGAAGCTGGACCATACGCACTGCACTGAACCTATGAGGGTTATAAGATTAGAGCACAGTTTTGCAGCTTTACAAACCCCACATTCTGTGTGGTTTTTAGAAAATGCCTTGATTTGCCAGGGTGTTCTTTTCATGTTTGCAAGTATCTAAGTGATGCAGTGTTGGTTCCAGTTCTGAAAAGCAAATTTGACTCACATGGACTCTTACTGCCCATTTAAAGGTTAAATACACACACACTACTGTTCCTGGCACTTGCAAAAAGGTTTTCAGAAGATGATTCCAGCAACGTATTGGTTTCTATGCTGCTTTTTCTGGTTTAGGCTTTTTCTAGCCTAAACCAATCAAATGTTATTAAAAGTGGGGACTTTGTTTATATTTTGGGTGGAGTTTATGATCCTTTTACCAGATACCCACAAAAACCTTGAGTTGAATGAAGAACCTTGCTCGAGATGAACACAGCAAACAAATTCTACAGGAAATAACTTAATTGTACTTTCTTTACACTACACATCTCTGTCTCCGTTGTCATTTAATGGTTTCTCCAAAACACAGTATCTTAACGCAGAAGTTCATCTGCCAGTGCTCCCTTTGGCTCTGGTCTACTGACTGTCTGCTTTCATTTTGGTATTTAAAAGTCAGGATTTGGCCAGTAGAATAGATGTTGTCAGACACTTCTTTCAGGTAACATACAGCAAAGACTTTGTACCCTTGGTATGCATCACACAATTCAATCTCATGCAAAGAAAGAAGGTGAGTTAGCTTAAAAGAACAGGAAATTGTAAAGGACAGAAACTTTCTTATTCAGAACAGAATGGGGAGAGTTAGAATGACCTTCCTGAATGCTTCTCTCTGTGGTAGCAGGAATGGATACAAAGTGCCCATTCACCTGCGCAGAATGGTGTAAGTTAACAGCTTACACCAGGTTTTATCTATTATTAGAACTGCAGCTAAGTATGATTTAAATCTGTATTTGTTATTACTCTTATACAATACAAATAATTATCACTTACACTTGAAAGCATTAGCATAGTCGTAGCCCTGTAATCTCCATCTCGGCTGTACCAGATTAATTTCCAACTCCTTATCACCTGGAAAGATCTTGGAATCTGAAATGTGGCGAGATACCAGCCCAGCCCAGAGACTACTCCCTACATCTTGATGAAGTGCTGGTACCAGCAGTCCGAAAGGCTCTCCGGGCTACACAAAGGGACATAAATGTCTGGGCACCAGTCTGCAGTTTCTTTGTATCCTCACAGCAGAAATGTTTATTTAGAATGAGGACTATTGAGATGTGGATCAAGGGAAGAGCTGACCTTGAGGAAAGAGCAGCAGGATATATGCCACTAACCAATTTTCTTTTCACCTATTATCATGAATTTCAGCATAACAATACTGAAGCTATTTTTGGGTTCAGCCGTTGTTTCTTGTCTTACTTATCTTTTAGAAATTCCATATGTATATCTGGGTATATCTCCCCGCGGGTATGCATGTTCATAAAGGCCCTACTTTAAAAGATGCAGATCTGTTGCTTTAGTGTTCACCTGAAAATGCTAAGCAGTTTTCTCTTATCTTTCATTTTATAAATACACTGGGTCAGCAGATGAGCAATAAAAATGAAGGTACAGAGGAAGAGAAGAACAAAATTTAATTTTCATCTAAGTGAAAAAAATAGCAGGCGCTGAAAAGTATTGAGTATCAACTCAGCAAAATACAGAAAAAAAATATCCAAATATTCCACAGTGATGTGGAAATACCTTACAGCATGCATCTCCATAGCACAAAGATACATTTTTCAAATTAAAATACCATCAGAAGACAAATCCATATGTTAGATACAGAGCTTACCTGTGTCCAGCCCCCAGCAAACCACTCCACTTTACCAGCACAGGGTCCGTTATCGCAGGGTGTCGTTTCAGAGGGTCTGTTGTTGCCACAGCCTTCCAGAGGCAAACTGCTGATGTGGTTGGTCATACAGACAACTGAACGGGTACGGACCCCGTCACCACATTCTGCAGAACACTAGGGAGCAAAAGACAGAACATGTTCACTAGTCCGTCCTCCAGACTGCACAATGAAATGAGGAGAAGCAACAATCACAAAAAGTAAATGAACTTGTGCCAAGTTGATTATTTTTACTTGTGATTCAGCTGTGGTACCTGCCTTTAAAGTCACAAACGCAAAAACCTGAAGGATTAGGAAAGAAAGGAACCTATTTTTTTATAACTTTTTGTTAGCTTTCTTGCTTTCCTGTCCTTCTTCCAGTCTGTAAATTCATTCAGTTTTCATCTTTTTGTATAGCAGTTAATAGATCTGAGGAGGGGTGATTTCTATAAGCAGCTTTTCAGATAGCAGTCATATTTCAGCCTTGGAATTGTCCTGTGAGTGAGTTTCTTCTCCGACCATTCAAGCTGCCAGCCAGGTGAACTCTTACACCGGTTAGAAGGACGAGGCTAGGAAGGCTCTAGGGCTGTGGCACTGGTAGTAAAATGACTGCACGGCACATCCTGGGACTTCTCCATGTAACGAGTTGACAGAGTATGAGAGTGCAATAAAAAAGAAAAATATACAAATTTTTGACAGGTGGTTTCAAAAGATTCAGGTAAATCCTCAGCAGATAACTGTAACTACCACTAATTATTGCCCAACCTGTTTTAATCGTAAGTTGTTGATTAGTTTCAGCAGAAGAGGTCGCTGCAGAAGTTTATGTAAATTCAATGTTGCTTTCTAGTGATATGGCTTCCCAGTAACTAACATTCAACATTCTCATTTTTTCACTGCTAAATTCTGAAAGTTCTTAATAAATAGTGATATGCAGATTCTTATATCATATGTTCGGAGATATATGGATGTCATCCATAAATCACACAGGATAAATTCCATTTATGCCCTTGCAGTTCGGTCATTCATCCACTTTAGTGGAAGTCTCCGATATTCCACTGCTCTGGGCAGCATCAAACTACTGACATTTAAAAAACAGAAACATGCCAGGGAATAATCAATTCTTCTGTTAAGACTGGTTTTTTGTTGCTTAGTCCTTTCTTAATCTTCCTTTTCTTCCTTTTTCTTTTAAAATGCATTTGGCTTTTAATTAAAATAAAGAAAAACCCATGTGCAGCTCACTGAAAGATGTGTGTGTAATTGAATATAAACAACTATATTACACATGCAAAGAAAACCACAAGTATGCAGTATATGGGGGGGGAAAAGATGCATTTGATTGACATTTCAGATGTTATTTTTAACATACATTGTAATTAGTTATAAGAAACTGTGGCTTACTTCCACAATGAACAGTACATTCCTTGCAAATGAATGTAACTGCACTGGACCATGTTTTTAATTTTTATTGAATAAAAGTGAGAATGATTCAAAGAACTAATAACAAGACATGGAGCTGACCACTAGCTTGATAAGGCTCCCATCAGTAACAATCAGTTCATATCTAGTAATTCAACTGCAGAACAGCAGATGCCAAGATAGCACCACTATTAATAATGGGATTAACTAATACAGTCATTCATCTTCTCAAGAGAGAGACCAGTGACTGAAAGTACAACTGGTTGCAAACTACATGTTACTCACTGTTGCGTGAAACATCTAGTCACGTTATATGCATTCCACAGAGAGTACAGAAAAACATTTTTCCTATCAGCAAATTGGTTCCTCTTACAAGATGTTCAAATGGAAGGGCAAAGCCTTCCTAAAATGGAATCCCTAGAAAACAACAACAGTGATTCAACTTTTTACAACTAATTTTTTTTAACAAACAAACAAACAAAAATTTTGGAAAAACTAGAAATTCAGAATTTAATGAGATGCTTTTGTACTCCACAGGAATAGGAAAAAACCTGCTCATAGTTTGAAATGGCTCCTTCTCCATCTGCAAGATCAAATAATTAAGCTTCTCTTAAATGCTGCCTATTAGTAACATAATGAACCTTTTTTTGTTGGTGGTGCACAACAAAATTTTCCACTTTCACACAGACATGTAAGATATACTTACCTCCCCAGCAAACCAGATTTGATGGCTAAGGAGGTCTTTCCAAAGTAAACTGGCAAAATCTTGAAATACAAGAATGATGTAAATGCTGCTAGTAGTGAGCATTTTCTTGTTTATGGAAACTAAAACTAAACTAAGTCCTTTTCAAACGGTCCACGCCTAGGTAAACTAGCTGTTTAACTGAGCCCCATAAAATGGCTACCTTGCAAACCCACTGTACAGAAATCAGTTTTGTGGCTGTTCATATTTTATCCTCAGCAAATATGTTCAATTACATTATGCATAGAGAACTGTGCATATACTCTGCAAATACTTCTCTTATTTCTAAGTAATTTTCATTTCACAATCTAATTTGCTTTTCTGCTTTGCAAACCAGAGCTGGGAACAAGTTTAGTCCATAAAGTCATCCAGAAAATCTCCATAGTCTTATGTTTTAAATGATTATGCATGAACTAGGCTTGCATATCAAATAACAAAGGAAATACCAAATGGGAAGGTATAGGGTTGTCCCACCCTCTGCTGCAAGACTTTGCTACAGATTAACTACCCTCAAAGGATTTACAAAACAAACTTAAACCTGAATGTTTCTACGTTAAGTATCTGGTTTTTCATCTTTTTTTCTTCCTTTCAGTAAAAATCTTCCATGTGAAAGCCATGATTTCCAAAGCCCAAGGCGGGGAGGAGGGAGTGTTTGGATAATGAATCCTCTCCCTTTGGTTTTCACAACTGACACACCCACCCCTTTCAATTTGGTGCCATTGATTTGTTGCGTTAATACCTAGCAACTGCCATAACCTAACGTTGTATGACATGAGGAACTTTCACAAGCTACAACTTCTCTGTTCTGGTCCTATTATTAAAGATATTTTGTTTCACTGTCTTGTTTTAATTGGCAGAATTTCCTCAGAAAACTTAGTCTGTGGAACACCCTCCCTAGTTTTAAGGAGCCTGCCATTTCTCCTCTTCCTGAGGTCCTTCCCTCACGAGTTCAGTTTCAGAAGGTTTCCATTCCCATTAAAAACTAAAAATACCGCCCCCTCACCCCCAACCCAGTGCTCTGATAGTTGTCAGAAAACAACTGGAACAGCAGTTCAGGAAAATAAGGCTAGTTCTGCAAACTTGGAAAACTGCAAGTGGGAGCCTGAATTTCTGTCACAGCCACAGGGCTTGGGAGAGCGAAAAAAAGCAATTAACAGCGCCAGTTCCCTTCCACTAACATGCCAGACCGACCCGTTACCCTCAGCTGGGACAAGAGACCACAAGAAAGAGGCAGCTGAAAATCCACCAGAATTCGAGAGTCCTTTCACCCAGGTCTCAGCATCATCACTAGCCTTAATTAAATCGCTAAACAAACACCAACTGAGTTCCAGTAAAACGTCCCCATTTGTGCAGGACTTCTGTCTACTGCACTTCAACCTTCATCAGCTTAACTACTGCCCACAAGATAATAATGAAGTTTTTTTTATATATCATCCTCCTGATGTTTCACTACTGTGAAAAATAAAAATTAAGACCTATGTTTGAAATGCGTTTATGAAACTCCTTAGCATTATTCCACCTACGCTGAGAAAATCCCTGTCAGAAGGGATTTTAGAAGGATTATGTAACTGTTGTTTTCCCCATAACAAAACTAAGACTTGTATTCCAGAAGCTCACTTCTGCCACAGTTCCAAAACTGGGGGCAATTTTTCAAAGGACATAAAACTGTTGAGAACAGCCTTAATCTCTTAAAAAAAAAAAAAGAAAGGGTGGGTGGGTGGGTGCGCTAGTCAGAAATATCCTTACGTATTGCCAAAACACTTTCTGATCACTGCATTTACATCATTTCCCTTTAGAGTGCACCTTTACGGTAGGTGCTGGATCAAAGTCAAACCATCCCTCCATCCCTGTTCTCAGTCTGGCAGACCCACCGTATCCTTCCAAGGTAACAAAAGGTTTGAAGTACGGTCTTAGAATTTTTGGACACTTCAGCTGGATGATGATTCCTTCAATGTACACAGTTACCTTCTTCATACATAGCTGGTAGCACGGTTGGTACTCGTGTATGACCGGCCTCACCTGGGGCCTCCAGCCACACTCCAGCCCGTGCCCCAGCGTGCCGATCTAACCTCAGCCCTGGTCCACCAGCCCCTACCTGAGCTTCAGCGAGGGACGTGCAGTCCCCAGCCACAGCCTGGGCACAGGCCTCATCCATCCCTGACCCTTGGACCTCTGAGGGTGACCTTGACCCTGCCTCATTACCACAGACCTGTCCCAGGGTCACTGGGCTGTGTCCTACCCTGGTTACTGGACCTGAGCTGTAGGCTGATTTCCCAGCTTGACTTTGGACCTGCCTCATTGCCATAACCTGGACGATAATTTGGACTCCCGTTTGCCCCTGCCTGCAAGCTCTGAGCCTGCCCTGCTGACCCCACCGGGACACTGCGGGCCCTAGCGCTCCCTGCCACGCAGACTTTTATATGCTGATTTTTATCTAAAGCAGCTGAATTGTGGCAAAGAGAGATCAGCTCTAGAAAAGAAAACAGAATCTCTGTAGGTCCTGGCCACCCTTCTAGCAATGTCTCCTTCAAAACTCTCCTGGCCATATGTTTCATTGCAAATCATGAGGTCAGTTACATATTTATACATAAAGAATGCAAAACTTCTCCTTCCATATGATTCCCATGTGAAATCAACAGAGAGGGTATTTTATCTTGTTTTCATTTTATACTGAAAACAAATGAACAGCGATAATAAAAAATAACGAAACACCTGTACAAGCTCAACGGTGGTCTCTTTTCCTTTGTGTTTTTTTTTCAGAATCGAGGAGATTTTACATGAGCTATCCAAATTTAAATAAACCCCAGTAAAATAAGAGCATGAGCTACAATATTCATTGGTGACTCCACATCTGACTGGTTAATAAACTTGCTTGTACCTGTTAGGTAATGCTTGGGGATTATGGGGAATAAAGCGCTGATTTTTATGAAGCACAACACAGTTCTCTAATGGAAGATATTACAGAAGCATTGCTGTTACTCCTTTTAATGAAGAGTGAAATCCAGAGCATGCATTTGATCTGTTTTGATTTTGTTCTCTGATGTGCAGCATTTTTCTTTCTTCCCAAGATTTTATTTTGGCCTCAGAATCTCATTAACATCTAAAATTGTTTGTATTTTGGCTTCTTTTCTAAGTATGCTCTAAACATAAAATGAGTAACAAATGAGCAGAGGAGATGGCAATGAGGAATGGACAAAAATGCAAGAGGGAAATGCTCCAGTTAGCTGGAAGGAAACACTGGTGAGTGTCCCATTGCTGTAAATCAGGAGAATGCAGTTTTCCGCTTCTGACCCCTAGGAGAAGTAAACTTTCCAGCAATTAGAGCTGTCAAAGAATCAGTCATGTGAAATGTTTGCAAGAATCTCATCTGCTCCCATCATTCCAATTTTGTTGCTAAGTTCAGCAAGGTTCACCAGCTTTACTCTACTGATTAATGGATGCAGTTTGGTGGAACGCTGCTGTTGTAACGCAGTAGGACATCTTAACAGAATTATGATCCAGGAAGCCATTTTATAGAAACGCACGTAAAAATATCACAAAAGTTTGTCCAGCTTCTCTATAGTCAAAAGGGCTTAAAGATCATGTAGAAGACAAAGCCATGAAACTTAATTGTCTTCTTTGTACTCAAGGTAGAGGAATAAATGTAAGGACAGGCACACAGAGTAAGAGAAGTCTCATTTTGCTGCTAGAGACACCTAACCTGTGATCTTTCCTCTTGAAACAAGTAGAAATTTCTGTTTCTCTCAAGACTGAGCCCAGGGGATATCAAAGTATGGTGTTTAGATCTGCTGCAAAGACAAATAACAGAGCATGAATTTCTCAGAAGATAAGGGTTTGGTTCTCCAGGATGAACTTTCCTTCCCTCCCTCCCACGCTCCACCAGTGTGCACATGGCAGCCGCACAACTCCTAAGCTGTGCAGGTAGCAGTGTGTGTGTCACATACTGACACCTGTTTATAGAAACAACTCAAAACGAGAACTGAATTGTTTTAGGAACATGGAGGGGGGTTAATTACTTAGGATTAATTATATGTATATGAAACTGAATCCAAGAAGGTCAATGCAGTGAGGGGGAACAGGTGGGCCATGAAATACATAAATTCATGTTGTGGGAAAACAAGACAGGAGAACATGGTGAGAAGGCAGCCAAGTGTTATTTACGGAGTAAAGCTACTTACAGCCCACGCTGGGAAGGAGAAACAACTCCTAACACACAATTCCTGTATGTACTCTGCAGGTTTTTAAGTGCACATATGTTGTATTGCAGAAATCACATTTAGGGAAATGTAATGATATAATCTTCCAATTCAGAACCACAGAAACTATTAATGAAAATGAAGGCAACCAGCATGATTTTGCATCAGTTAAAACTTTGCAAGGTTTCAGTAAAACAAGAAACCCCAAAATCTTTCTACCAACCCTAGATTAGATCCTGTCCTTTTCTTAAAACTCAGATGTGACTATTCATCTCTTTCTCTCCCTGTGTTGAAGAATACCCTTGTCAAATTCTGCACAAATATATACCACAGCTATCAAATCCTGAAATTTGACATCTGTTGGCAGCAAAGACAACTGTAATTTTTATGTTACTGTGCTTTTTCTTGATGTTTTGCTAATTAATCAAGGCTATACTGTAATGTCCCATGCATCACATAAATCCAGACATGGAAGTTTGATATATCCCTTGGTGAAAGAGAAAGTATGTGCCTAACCGATCTCTGACAGGCCTCTGGAAATCTCAACTTGCTGCATGTGCAACAGTACACATGAAGTGTTTGCAAAGTGGGTTCAGAAAAGCACAAGCCAGGCCTTCTCTTATGGCTGTAACCAAGTTTGAACTCAACCATTTCAAAGTTCCAAGGTTCTCAAAAGTTATGATAAGTTCTTTTACCTCTTATTTCTAGCCACGGCTGAAATGTCAAAATACAATGGGAAAGACTGTTCTGTGGTATTTCCAGCTGGGACTTGCAGTAGGCATGTAATAAATCTCACAAAGAAGGTCTGTTCTTGTGAGATTTCCACCACAGTTTTGCAGACTCAAAAGGTTTGAACAACCTTTCTTTAAACATTTGAACTTTTGCCTGCTTATCTGAACCATTTGTGGCTGCCCATCGCTGATCTATGCTTATTGCTGAAGTCTGGCCTGGCTTAGAGCACTTTTTAAAGAATTGTTTTGAGAAATTACAGATGCGAAGTCCATACACCTGGGAACGGTCATTTCCATTCCATGACCGAATTCTCCTCTTGTCTTTCAATAGAAACACACTCATCTACAAAGAAAGAGAGACTTCTGATCCTGAAAAAGAGCCCTTGAAAGGCGCAGTAAGGAAGGTAATGGCCAAAGGCCTGACTTTGCAAAATTGACTACTCCTATATTCCACTGACTTCCACTGGGATCACTGCACTAAACTTCTCTGAACATCCCAGTTGTAAGGTATGTGTGAATCTTAGAAGATTCTGCACATCCTAGCTCATATCTACTTTTTTCCTGAAGTAAGCTGTTCCTTCCATTCTCTTCGTGAATCAAACTCCAAACCCACTGCTGGCAGACATGATGGTGAATAATGCCAACTACAGTAGCAAGCATTTGGAAGAAATTAATTTGTACACTTATATAAGCTGAGAAGGTAACAAAATCCATTCTTTACTCTCTGACCCTAAAACGTTTGTGGTAAGAAAAAACTCCAACATTTTCCACATTACCTGCTTCACTTCTCTGTCTCATTTAATACGTATAAATAAGCATTCATTCCACAGTCATAACCTTCAGCGTCAAAACCTACTTTAATTCTGCAGAAGACAAAATATCAGCATAGAATGATGAAGAAAACATTGACGCTAGAGTCTTCACCGGAATGTATGGGCTTTATGTGGTGGAGCTGCACTAGCTGATAGTAGCTGGGCCAGCTTTTTCAAGAATAAGATCTTTGTGGCTAGAAAGCATTTTTCTCTCTTACTTGTAAAATATCCCTGTACAGCTCTACAAGCTAAAAAAAACCCAACACATAATAAAAGGCAGCGACATTTCCCCTTCAGCAAAATCTTTGCCATTTGCACTAATACCTAAACCTTACCTGGTAACTTTTTGTCCATGCTATGCAAGAGCACACACTGAGTGAATAATAACCGGAAAAACCCCCTTTTTTGTCTTTGTAAAATCTATTTGACTTGTCTAAAGGCTGAAAATTTTGAAGACCTTTAGTTGTAGCAAGAATCTGATCAGTCTTTTTAAAATTATGTGATATACCAGGTACCTGTTCTACTTGCGAAGTTCCTCCTCTGCATCTAAAATGTGGAAAATCTTCTGAGTGACCAAACTAGTGCATAACCTATGAGCCAGACATGACTAGCTTTCAGCAATACTGCCACAAAATGATCCAAATAATGAATCCATAAAGGTATGAATGTAATCTTACAGTTTCCATGATAAATTTATTATTTGCCTGCCAAAACAACCAGTCAAAGGAAAGGGAGATGGAATCAGGATTTTTACAGACTGAAGAAGCTCAACTTGTCTACAGATGAAATTGATATGCAAGCATACACAACAGGGACCGAAATACCAGGCTTGCCTTAGCCTGTGTGTGTAAGCCTCTTCAGGAAAGCATACTGTCCTCGTTTTGCCTGGGATGGAGTTAAGTTTTTTCTTGGTGGCTAGTGCAGTGCTGTTGTGAATATGGTGTGGGAACAGTGTGGTCAGGGAGTTTTTGGTTTCTCAGGCCTTGCCGGGGAGGGCTGGAGCGGCACAGGAAATTAGGAGGGGACACAGCCAGCACAGCTGACCTGAACTGGACAAAGAGGTTTTCCATACCATGGGGCATCATGCTTGGTACATACACCTGGGGGGCTGGCCAGGGCTGCCGATCGCTGCTTGGGGACTGGCTGGGCATCGGTCACTGGGTGGTGAGCAGCTGTACTGTGCATGTTTTCTTTTCTCCCTTTCCTTTGGATTTCAGTTCTCTCCCCTTCTCCTTCATCATCATCATTGTCATTGTTATTATTGCCATCATCATCTCAGTTGTTAAACTTTCCTTATCTCAACCCTTGAGCTTTGCATTCCCTTCTGATTCTCCTCTTCACCTCCCTGGGTGAGGGGGGGTGTGAGTGAGCGGCTGTGTGGCACTTAATTACCATCTGTGGTTAAACCACAACACATAAATATCACTGCTGAACAACAACTCTGAACCCAATCACAAAACAAGGTAAATCACCACTGTTTTTTTTGCCTTCATGTGGAGAATCTGACTCATTGGAATAAAAAATACATCCATGTTTACAAAGTACAAAAGCCTGAATCAACCTTGCCTAAGCTTACAAAGCTGTTCCTCTCTTCACAGCTAAAGGATAACTGTTTTACGGCTTGAACTTAAACCCAGACATCAGGCCTCAAACCTCCATCTCTTAAAAAAACAGTAGGGAAACTTGTAGAGTTTGAATCTTGAGACTCAGGGCTAAACAAGGCAGAATAATAAATCTCAGCACACTCAATATTTTGGAAAGTTCAGACACAGAGCCAATTCTAAATCCAGATGCTTGGCCATGTACCCACATGCTTGCCCTTTCTATGCATTCTTATATCTAACACAAACTTGAGTTGCCCTTGGGATCATTAATTTTTTGTTTGCTTTTGCTTGTTTAACAGATCAAGGATAAACAAGGAAAATAAGATCACTCCTTTTATGGCTGTACAGATGTATATTTTTGAATCCTGGAGTACCTAAGTTGTTTTAGAAGCTCTGGCAGCACAAAGATAACGGGAAGCCTTACCCTGTCACTCCACTCTGTAAGGAACCAGCTCTTTGCACAGGGACCCATGTCGCAGTTCTCAATATCATTTGGCCGCAGCTTCATGTTACATTCCTCATCATCAACAATGTCTCCGAGGTTGCTGACACATTTCACATCTCGGGTCCTCTGCCCCACTCCACAGGGCACTGAGCACTGTAACAAAAGGGAGGTTGTATCAGGGTTCTATGCAAGAACTGCAGTGGTTAGTCAGGGAGCTGGGAATGTACAGCTCATTCATTCCTGCCGAGACGTCCACAGAAGCTACAGAACTATTTGCGATTGTTAGGAATAGGGAGTAAAAACACAGTAGCAGTTTTAATCATATGCTCAGTCTGTAGTGTTCTACAGTACACTATGCAGATACATTTGGATACATACTCTGCATAATTTTGATCTTGACCTATAAGCAGACATGAAGCAAGAGAAATGCAAAAAACCAAAACTTCTGAGTCCATCTTGCAAGTAAAGGCTGCCCCTTCTGCTCTCGCTTCTTCAGCCTCTGAGGACTCTGACAACTGCTGCTACCTCTGCCTCATTATGTGAAGCATCCACATCATGAAGCAAGATGGGAACACAACTTTCTGCTGCATATGCATGAAATGTTTTGATGAGTCCTGTAAATACTCCAGAATGAAAGGGAGGAATCTTTGGGAATTTGAAGACTAAAGACTGCGGTACCTGCATACAAGGGTTCCTAGCAAGGCTTCCAAAGGCAGCCTCATTGGTTCTTCCTTGCTTTCTAATGCTGAATCATGTCTACTGTATTTACATGTCAAAGTTACTTACCATGTAAAATAGATTTCCCACAGTAAGATACCTCACAAACTTCATCTTCAGACTGCAGCTGTTTCTTCAACTGTTCACTCTACAACACTGGCAAAATGCCAGACTAGATGCGTGAGGTCATTAAATAGCAAAATCCTAATAAAAATTATTATAACATTCCTTATGTCATTTGTCCAGTTACTCTCGAAGTCATCTGCTGACTCCATATTAAAAATTACTTCAATGCCATTTTTTCTAATCAGTTAGATCAAAGTTTTTGACATTTGTATGTCAGAAAAAATGGTAAGCACACAAGAAAATCTTAAACTTACTTTTAAGATCACAGCCCCGTCTCCAAAGTGACAACCTAACTGTACTTCAGTAAGCACAAACACAAACAAATGTTATACCGACATCAGTCTGCAAACTCAATTGCTCCTTTCTTTATAATGCATCTTCCTCATGCCAAGAACTTCAATTTTACTTCCAAGAGCAAATTAATCACAAAATTTTATTGCAGTTGTTACACTTATATTCAACCAGCTACAATTTCTAAAGCATTTGTTTGGCTTGATTCACTGTATGCAGTAAACCTCTAAAGGGTCTGTACACTGAAATACTTCTCAAAATGCAACAAAACACCACACAAAAACAGCTCCCCTTTCTCATCATCAACACAATAAAAAACCCAAAACTTTACCTTTAATATCTGTTTTACTATCCTTTAACACCAGATGGAATTTAATTCATCATGAATAATGAATTAATGTGCCCACATATTTTTACACTCATCTATCTAGGTATTTCTAGTTTTTTTTTTTAAATCGGGAATATATGAACATATGACAGATACTTCATGAATGGGCATGAATGCCACTATCAGCCTCAAATATGCCGCAGCTGAGGGAGTTAACCCACATTAACCTTCAAACCATGCGGGAAGACCCACTAGAAAGCCACAAACAGCCTGCTGCACAACACTTTAGCCTGCTGTGTCTGTGTGGATGGACGGCTGTGCTGCTGCTGCCAGTGCAGCTAGCCCATGCGTGCCGGGAAACACATTCCAGCATGGGCTGGGGGCGTTACGAGTAAGGAAGCACTTCAGCAGAAAGGAGAAAGAAGGTTTAGGTTCAGGGTTTAAGCTGGAACTTCTCATAGTCTATCCACCCACATAATTCAGCAACTCTAATTGGGGTTTTTTTGTTGTTTTGTTTTGTTTTGTGGCTAACTGAAAGATTTGTTTATCACTGCACCTAATACACCAGGATACTGTCTCTTTCACACAACGGCCATGAAAATACCTAGGATGGTTGTCAGGTTGGCCAAACCTTTTGTAAGCAACACAGAAAAATTAAAGCCTGGAACTGGACATCCACATTTATCTGAAAGTCTTGGCATAGCCTCAAACCAACTACAGTAACAACAACTACTGACCCTACCCATAATACATCCATAAGGTAAAATAACTCCTGGAACTAAATTCTACATGCTATGAGAAAGAGCAGGAGGTTTGTCACCACAGGCAAACCTATCAAGGCTCCCCCAACTCTACTTCACAAAACATTTAAAAATACATTGCTCAGAAAACTTGCGTACTTCTGTACACACACAGCTGTGTGTTTTGTACTATTCAATTGCTCATTTTCAGCTTCTTTCTGGTTATGAACAGTAAAGTTTAATGGTCATAATCCAGCAGGGTTTTCTTGAACTAAGATTCACCTACTTCCAAGGCTTTTCACGTTTCACTTCCCCGCTTTAAACAAAAACAAATTTAATGTTTGATCAGTGATACCTGGAAGAAAATTCTTACTCTTTTCTGAGGTGTTATGCCCCAAATTAATGACTCATACTTACTGAAGTCCACTCTGTCCTAATCTGCCATTCACTGCAGATCTTCAGCTGGCAAGTGCTGGTTGTCTCCGGCTTCTCCAGGTGCTGGCAGCGGTACTGCTGAACTGTCAAGGTGCGATTGGCATACATTTGCCGACATAGGATCTGTCGGTGCTGCATACCAAGGCCACATGTTTTGCTGCATTCAGACCACTCCCCTATATCCCAGCTAAAGAAAAAATCAAGAAGATGTATTTCTTCAGTAAAGATTTCTCTATACTAATCTTAACAGAACTTGAATGATGTGATCCTCATGCTGATATAGAATCTGATAAAATAACCCGTAAGACTCTATATGCATACCGATATTCCATGAAGATGTTTTATACTTGCACCCAATCTACCCATAGTGGTTGATAATAGTAAGTATGCATACAGATTGCACAATCCCTGGTTTCAAGACATACTAACAAACGTTACTTAACCCAGTAATTGCTGTTTGGTTTTCTTTTAAAGAATCTATCTATAATATGTATTACTGATCTAATGATACTTCTAAAAAATTTAAGGTGTGTTGCATAAATTTTTTTTGCAGCAAAGGCTCTAAAAAGGACAGTATCGAAAAATCCCTAACGCATTCAGGCATTCATACATACTACTGAAATAGCAAATAATAAGCAATGAATGAATACATTTAATTTTAGAGATGAAAAGATTCCCTAGATATATATTCTCATTCCAAGATTTCACTGTATTTATTTAATCACTTTTGTTTAAACATGTAATTTTCCCTTTCAGTTTTCATTTCAAGCATGAAGACATACAGAAATAAGGGAAGTGTCTGAAACGTTCACACATTTGATTTCAGAACCCTTGCAGAAAGCAAGCAAAATCTCTGTAATCTTTGTAATAAATATTTACATATCTTTGTTTATATTCTTGATATTATCCTGTGTAAACAGATGATGTTGAATTAGAATGAGTCATTACAAAGAAAAAGGTGAGAAAAATGCTTGGTGAGAGAAGAATCTCCAAGAAAACATCTTCAGAAGTTCCCGAGTATCTACTGTGCACTAGGAAATGGCTTGTCAGGCACCTCTAACACTATAGCAGCACTCAGACCATTAGAAACTTCTGTGGGATAAGGAGTGGCCACTGGCTGCTCAGAAGGGAACTGAAGAATGTAACCACAAGAGAGATGGAAAATACAGCTTTCTGCTGAAATAAAGCTGCTACGATGGCAACTGGGTTTAACCATTTTCTTTTCTTGGTATACACCCTGGATGAACTGACTTTTTAAAGTTTTTCTTGTTGACATTTTAAAATAAGTTGCTTAGCCAATTGTAAGTCACAGCCTCCTGATGGCGAGTGTCTTTTCCAAAGGAAATCACATCTTGTGTGCTGGCAGTATTAGTGTGCTGGAAACAAGGACTACCGCTCCAGAACCCTGTCTTCAAGCTGAAGAACTACTGAATTGAAGGAAAGACATGTGATGCTCCCCAGGGGGTGGCTGTGAGCACTGTCAGCCTAACCTTATCTTTAAATATGATACCGTGGAAGCAACATGTGGGCACTACAGCACACTGATCCAGTATGGAGCAATATAACCTACAGAGCCTCTTCTTTAGGCAGGTATATGCGAGGCCCGTCACTTGAAAAAAAACCTACCCATATCAAGAACGTGTATAGTGTTGCATACCTGAACAACCACAGCAACTTTGAGAAATTATTAAGCTCATGTTGCCAACTTCGCTTTTGTCTTCTCTGAATGCTATTGCTCCCTGTGAAGGGGAAGAAGGCCACCAACGACTACAGAAAAAATATGCAGTACACTTTATGAAACAAGTGCATAGTACTTAGAAGTTCAGACTAGTTTCCTACTTAGAATAGCCTCTTTCACATGCAAAACCTCAATGACATTGGCTTGTTTCACTTGAGGTAAATTGTAGTGTCTTACAAAGCTGGACATGGGAAGAGGTTGCAGGCCTCCTCTTCTGGAATGGGCTTGGTGCTGCTGTCACAGTAACTCTCAGATACCTCCTCATGAGTGATTCTGTTGACGCAGTGGAAAACTGGGTACTGTGACCCTGAAATGAAGAAGAAAATTAGGTGATGTGTTGCAAAAGACTCCAGAGTCATAACAGTAGCATCCAACACTGACACAGAAAGGAAAAGAGTAACTTAACAACAGGACATACAGACTAAGATTTTATCCAAAATTTCCAAATGTAAGAGCCAAATGCTAGACTATTTAATTGCAGTATTAAGGGAAGCCTTTAGTATACAGAAAGTACAGCATGGCATTGCAGGAAAGGTTGAGAAAATATGCTCCTTGGTCTACATGAGGCCTTTATAGTGCAGAGAGTACAAACATTAAGTATTCAGGCAGTTTAAAAAAATGAAGCCAAAACATAGGTTGAAAGGAGGAAAAATTTAGCAGTAATTCTGTTGTGCTTCTGGAAAGAGACTGAGCCTCCTTACTTTAGAGTTGCGTTTAGTGAACACATGAGAACATTATCCACTTTGCCTGGTTTTCAAAAGAATTCATAAGATACTGGTTACAGGTTAAGCACTACTGTAGACTACAAACTCACTAAACATTACTCTTCTCCACATTTAATACTTGGCCTTTAAATAATTTTCATGCTAGAGCATAAAGACAGAAATCTACTTCTATTACCAGTGCACACTAACTATCAAAATTATGACAAAGAGCAAGGTGCTAACATGTCTACTGGTATTTGGTAAGTGAAAAGTTGTAGCACATTAACATGTTTCCTGACACAGGTGGTTGAGGAGCCAGGAAAGGTGCTCTGCTAGACCTGATACATAAAAACATAGAAATCAGGGGTGTGAAAATCGGGGACAGTTTTGGCTGCAGTGACCATGAGATGGTAGATTTCACGATTCTAAGAGGAGGGAGCAGGGCAAAAAGCAGGACCACAAGCCTGAATATCAAAAAAGAGCAGACCCAAATCTCCTCATGGATCTGCTTGGAAGAATCCCATGGGATAAAGCCCTAGAGAGAAGTGGGGTCCAGAAGAGTTGGTTGATATTCAGAGACCACCTCCTCCAAGCTCAAGAAAGGTCCATCTCGACAAAGAGGAAATCAAGCAAAGGTGGCAGGAGACCTGCATGGATAAGCAAAGAGCTCCTAACTCAACTCAGACACAAAAAGGAAGAACAAGAGGTGTAAGCAGAGGCAGGCGGTCCTGGAGGAGTCCAGAGATGCTGTCTGATTGTGCAGGGATGGGGTTACAAAAGGCAAGGCCCATCTGGAGTTGAATCTGGCAAGGGATGTGAAAGGCAACTCTACAAGCACATAAACAGCAAAAGGAAGACTAGGAAACATTTCCTTTTTAGTTCTTTCTAAAAAGTAGTACAAAAGCCTGCTGATTCTCTCTGCATGTTTACACCACGTACAGTGGCAGCAACCCCTCCTGGTCACTGCAGTACAGCAATGGCACCAAACACCTCTGGTAACAGGAGCCATTTGGTTACAAGAGAAATAGGGCTCAGGCAAAGAGAAGTGGTCACAGTACAGCCCACAGCTGCCAGCTGCGCCGCCTGAAGACAGACCCACTGACTTAAAAATTGGGTGATTCTAGTTATTTAGGCTATCCTACAGCAAGTGCATTACTGCAAATGACTAATTATTTATTGGTTTATTAGTGCAGATATTCAGGATTACACAGCAAAAGAAACCATGAACAGGAAAATTAACTCCGAACTGAAACAGAAACATTTTGCTTAGGTTATGCCTGACTTTCTTCAACAGAATGAAATAAGGACAAGTGGAACACTATTCAACCAGACAAGCAGATACACAGTTCATGCTTCACTGTACAAACTTTTCGTGGAATGCTTTCCTACTCAGATTTCATGTTTGTCATTTTGCATTTGAAATGTGTGGATGATGTGTGATTGTTCTGGATAAAGCTGTATTTGAAAAGTAAAACTATACTGACTGACCTTGATATCAACAATATACTTCAGAATTTGGGAAAATATAGTGTACAACCTGGAGACAGAGCCTGGAAATCGGAGGAAAAAAATCAGCAGTTCGCACTTTTTAATCTCCTTGCATAAAGTAACAAAGATACTGCCAAGACTGATAACCAATTACACATCCCAAGTAATTTCCAAGATGCAGGTAAGAGTTCTAAGGCACTGGCCATGCTCCGGGAAGATGAGGGAAGGTGGTACTCCTGTAAGATCTTTCAGACCAAATCTGGATGAAGTTCCTGTGGCTCCAGGACTGGAGGAATTTGCACTGTACCAGCCCTTTTCTCTCTGGACTTCACTTCCCTGCCAAGATGTGGCAGCAGTTCCCACACTGTCCAAGTTCTAGGAGATCTGTTTGCTTAGTCATTTTAAATGGAAATCTGGGACAAGAGTTGGCAGTTCTCATGGGAAGCATTTTCTTTTTTTAAAAAAAAATGATAATAGTCTTTTTTATTTTTCCAAGCCAAGTTTTACTGAAAAGTGCTTTGAAATCTCACAGCTTTTTATCACAACAATTACTTTATCCCCCCTTTTCCCTTAGGTGGCACAAAAGTAATTTTTCTTTCTTTCTTCTTCCAACTTAAAATTTCCTAACGTTATTTAGCATTGATGGGTTCATTGGGGCAGGGGGGAGGAGGAAAAAAAAGGAAATTTAAAGACCATGTATCATCTACATTTCTGCATGAAGAAATAAAGTAGTAGAAAAAAGGAAAACATGAAAAAAAAAAAGAAGAGTCTCATATTGAGTCACGCAAAATGAAAACAAAGCCTTAAACAGTATAAGATTTCTTTCTGACTTTTTCCACTCCATTTTTTTAATCAATCTATGTAATCTAGTTTGACTTGAAATGCCTTAAGGGGCATCAGAGATTCACACAGGCTTCTCACAACAAGATTACAAGGAATGTTCATACAGTCTCAACAGTGTCTGGATGCTGCTCTCAAGGTCCAGTTTGTTGAACGGAACACACACACATTCTCCAAATACTGCAAAAAGATACTAATTTTTGATAGTTCTCTTGGTAAACTTTGTGAAGTAAATTTAAGCTGTATAGGAGTCTGAATTATATCCTTTGAATTCCATTTGCCTACAATTTTGCTATCATCATTTTGACTCAGATTTCATTAATATCACTTCCAATAACTCCCAGATCTCTGAAGAAATAGCAAGATCTGTGTTCATATTTCCATAAGGTCCACAAGAAATACAACCAAGACTTCTATGGTGAAAAGGAAGAATACATTTACCCTGATGAGTTCCTGCAACTGCATCATAAATTGCCTGATTGGGATACTAAAATTCACCCTGTATATGATAATCCAGACATTCAGCAGGTGAGACTACTCACTGATCAGTGCTAAATAATCAGGTGCAATTAAGGATTTTGCCCATATGACTTGTGTTAAAGACACAAAGTATATTTAAATGCCAGCCAAAATAATTCTGGTTTACATTCCCTCCTTTGATCCACAAAAAGGCTGACTTCAAGAAGTCTTCTGACTTTTATAGGCTGTATTTTAGCTCTAACACTTCTGCTGTAATTTCCCCAATGAAAAAACTTTTCTGAACATACTGGGAAATAATTTGGACTGGTATCAATACTGCTGGATTTTTTAGCTCTATCTGTATCTATAGCACGGATATAGCACGGACACTCATCTGGCCTTGGACCAAATTTGTGAAGTGTTCTCTCAAACTAATTAGGAAACAATTGTTCTTAATGTATATGAACTGCTGACAGTCAGCTGAGTTCCCTGGTATGTCTTTATTTCAAATCTCTGCAATTTTTTAGGTATGGTGATAAGTGGCTATGTACAGTACAAAAGATTTCACTTTTACTATCACAAAAACTTGTTCTTCCAAATAATATCTTGTGCTGTGCATCATTGAATCTGCGGCCACTGTGTCTTACAGCAAGGATGAATCTGGCAAGGCCAAAGCAGTGCATTCATCAGGTCCCAAAAGCTCACTAATTACTAGTCCCTTTCCATCCCTCTTCCTTCCCACTTCTCCCCTATGAAACCCAGAGTTTTCTGAAGTCACATTATTCCTGTTCCAGCAACATGCAATGAGGCAAATACGGCTGATGGAACTTTCCCCTAAAGATCAACAAACTGTTGACAAAGACACAAAAAGCACTGAGGGTGTATCTGACAAAGCAGGAGAGGCCAAAAATGCAAGGATAAAGAATGCCAAAGAATGCTGAGGAAAGCAGCTGTGTATCAAGGGTGTGAGAGAAAGCAGCTTGCCATAAAATCCTGAAATATTTCCTTTTGGAGGCAAATGCCATATATTACCTTTTAATTTACATACTTTGTATTTCATATTTTTAATTTTGTTGGGTTTGCTGATTTAAATATAAGCACACATAATAGTATCTTTGTGTCTTTTGCTTCTAAGAGAACAGAAAACACCAGGTCCAGCAATGCTTTGTGCATGCAAGAGCTGCTGAATAGCTACACTGCTTCTTCTCTCCATGCTTCTGCTCTCCCACGCTAGAACCCTCCAGTGTGTCATCTATTTTCTGTGCACGGTGTATGAAGCACTTACCTTTCCCACATGTAGTAGTGCACTCGGTTTTTCCAATCTGTTTCCAGTTGTGTTCTCGGTTTTGTCTTGGTGGTTGCACAGCAGGCACCTGGTTTTCTGGCTGATGAGAAGGAAATCTTCCTGGCTGAATAACTGGAAAAGTTCCAGCTGACTGTCCAGTGAGAGTGTCTGCCTCCCTATGCAAATCCTCATCTTCATGATTTGTACCTTCTGGCATTCCTAACTGACCATTCAAGGGCTCCCCTGATGATGGACAACAACAATAAAAGTAAAATAATGAGCCTCACTTGCAAATATCAGTCTCATGTTTTCACCTGCTAATAATCACAACTGGCACATCATTACACTTGAAAAGTAGCTTTAATCTGCTATGCAGATACCTCCAAATAGTGTCCTGCAAAGACTGTGTTGTTTTAAACTAAGATAACCAAGTCTCAGCCAGAAAATACATTAAAAACTGAAATATCTCCAAACAGATGGTAGAGTTAATGCACCCACTGTCACAATTTCCCAAAGTTTTGGGGTTTTTTTTTTGTACCATGCTCTGTATTCTGTGCTTCCCCATGTCACGGCACAGCTGCTCCTCATTATGAGCAGACTGCAAACACACATAGAAATTTGCCAAAGGAAGTCATGAACATTAAAAGTAGGGCCAAACTCGCTTGCAAATTTTCTACTGTCCTTCAGAACGTCATACCGGTACATACGTACATACCTACAGAACATACCTACAGCTCAGGAGCACGAGCTGTCCAGATTCTAGCTTGGAAAGGCAACAGTTTTGTGTTTGAACCCCTCCAGTTGGGAGAGGGAAGAGAAACTGCAAAGGGTTGTTTTAAATTACCTCAAACTCTGAAGAGAAAAATCATGTTCTATTTAATTTCTGAGACATGGTTACAACACTCCAGCTTGTGCAAAGCCATGGTTAACGTTTTGACAACTGAAAGTAGAAATATGTGACCAGATTCCCTGCTACAGTAGAAATAATCCCTGCCATTATTAATTCACTGAGGTTATTAAATTTGTGCAGACTTCTCTTTCAACATGTAGGGTGAAACCCTGGGCCTCTCCCACACCAGTGGCAGCATTTTCACTGAATTTAGTGGTATTAATATCTCCATTACCTTATAGGGTAACAAAATGTGTTTGATAATAGGAAATAGCGGCATTTTACCTGGCCTCCTGTGAGCAAGCAACTGAGGACTAATGACATTGTCTCCTGGAATGATATACTCATAATGTATACCTGGGTTAGGCTGCTGATGTATCATCTAAAAAGAAAAACAGCCATATATTCAGTTCTTCCACTTGTTATATTACTAATACTTAAAACATGTACTTGAACTAATTAACTACATAACATTATTTATCATCAGTCAGGACAGAAACAATGGTTAATGTCTCCAAAAACTGGGGAAAAAAAAAAAAAAAAAAGGTGCTTGTTTCTGGAAAAAATAAGAAAATGCAGGTTACTACGTTTGCAAACTTGGCTAGCTTGTGATGGCTGAGAAACTATTTCTCTAAATCTTCTTCAAAAAACTTGTAAGCGACACGCTTGGGGCTGAGGTGCGGCTGCGGGCTGCAGCAGGGATGGCCTCGCCTCTCGGCAGCATGGGCAGCAGAGGCTCACACCCAGCCCCAGCACCAGGGACGGGCCCAAGGTCACCAAAACATTCTCAGACAGAAGGAACTTGACAGATGCCTGTGGAAACATATGCAAGGAAGAAACAAAGCAGAGAAAAATAAATAGATCCCTGTCTACAAATCTAGCCAACTGCCTTTTTTAAGGTTTATCAGTTGTACTCTTGAACATAGCACATGCAGACAGCACATATGGGTTATTCTGGGTGTAGTCCCACAAACCAAACTGTTCCTTTTATCATCGTGCAGCTACCTCTGCACCGCTCAGTGGAGACTTGACAATCCACTAGCTAAGATGCCCAACGAACGTTATGCCGCTCTCAACATAAGCATTGCTCAGTGAAGATCAAGCGAACAGATTAAAGGCCCCCATACTTGTGCTGAAGAGCGCCCGTGCAACCCTCCTGCATCCTTCCACATTAATTTTCAACTGAACGGAGATGTAATGTAAGTGCAGACACTCCCACTGCTTTACAGCTAGCCACAACAACTCTATCAAAGTGTTCTTCATCAAACACAGGCAGGAACCATCAGGTGTTTTCGTTTAAATGTGAAAATGAAGCCAAGTGGTTTCAGAACACTGCTGCAGAAGCCTATGTGAGCTGACAAGAGTGTGCCTCTGGAAGTCAGCATCACTTGTGTGCTTAAGCAGTTGGGCATCATAAGATCTGAGCAAGGTATGGCTTAATGAAAGCTTTTAAAAACTGTTAGCAGCACACTCCATACCCAACTGGCTTGTATTATACATTGCTGCTGCTGAGAGCCTGAGCATACTCCCACCAGAAATGCAAGGGTGCCATCAGCTGCTAATTTCACTAGTTTAGCTTAGATTACTTCAGTACTGCTCCTACTGACCCGGTGGCTTTAAAGGTCCTGAACTCTTTGTGGGGATTGGTTTGATAGAAGCCTCAGATTACACTCAAACTTAGAGCACCTTTTTTAAAAAACATAACCAAACAAACACTAGAGCTTGCACTAGCTCTTTGCTTTTGACAAACCGTGGCCTGAAAAGAAAAAAGTCATGTTACACCAACGGCTTTATGACCCAGCAGAGCACACTTATGCTTCAAAATTTCACTAAATTCACCACACCAATCAACACCAACTAGGGGTTCAGACCTTTGTTTTTCTTTGTGTCAAAATCACTTTTTCCTTGCCAAATATAATAGCTGTTCCTCTAAACTCTGTCCCTCAGAGATCATTCGCTTTTCTGAACCATCTAATAATGCATTGCCTGTAGTATTTTTTTGTAAGGGTTGGTCCTTCCCACATCACTTTGTTATCCAAAAAATACACCCTCTTTGTGTTTGGTCCTGAGAGAACTGAGCACTGTGAAGCTCACTTCGGTGGAAGAGTAGAGTAACCCCCACCTTCCCGAACCAGGACCCTGTTCTTAAGATTCCAGGTTCCAGGAACAGCTTTCCAATGGTTCCCATGGTTTTTCCACCACACTTCTCAGAACAACTGACAGCCACATGTTACGAAGAGCTTAACTGATGAAGTCCCTATGAATATACTGCCACAACTTTCCTGCAGGAAAATACCTGGAATTATACAAATTTTTGCTTTGAGTTAGTGGACCTAAGTCTTTGTAGCAATGCATACTTAGCACCTGGAGAAAACTTGCATCTCTTTTTATCTTGCTAATTATAACCTGCTGTAACTTAGACACCTTTTTAATCTACATTTTAGAGTGGAAGAAGAAGACAGCATGATCACAGTCAAAATGAACAGAAAGCCATTTGTAGTTCCCATCTGCAAGTCTCTTCATTTTTCTACACAGAGCATAAAGATCATGACTATGGATGAAGAACATTACATGATTCAGGAACTGCAAGACGAAGTGAAAAAAAGACATCTGTATCTGTGCGGTTACAAATTTCAAACCTGTTAGAGAGGCTGTGTCATACTGATGATTGATTTTCTTTCATCTAGCACTATCCATTTTTACCTTCTCACACTATATTGGAAACGACACTAAAATATCAGCTTATGAGGAATTATAGTATTCCTCATATCTATAAGAACCATCTCAGATAAGAGTCCAGCCAAATTAGATGTAGCAATCCATAGTAGCAGCTACAAAGCAAAACTGATAAAGCCATGCCCATCACGCCAGTTTCATATATTCATAGCAAAAGTAAAAAAAAAAAAAAGAGAAGAGACTAAAGAGACTAAGCCTAAACTAAAATATTAAAATATGATAAACTTAAGCTTAAGGATTTATATGGTATGACTTTGGAAATAACTGTTTAATCCATTTCCTGATCATTTTCTCTCCAGGTCATTACGTACTAGGCATTAATCAGCTGACAATAAAAATGTAAGACCAAACCTCAGCTCACAGCATCCTGCAACTACACAAAAATAGGTATATTTTAAAAACATGGAGTCTGCATAGGGGGCACCTAGGAGCCCCACCATTTAATCATCCAGGCTTTTGCCAGTCTAAAACTGCAATCAATCAGAAATTATCCAAAAAATAGTAATGTTAGCTTAATTATTACACTGTTTTATTAAGATAGCATTTAGCTGATGGGCAATAACTTTGCCAACATCTAACTTCTCCCAGCTAAGTAATCAGTTACTATTTGTTTTTCTATGAAACAACCCAGCACACTCAGTTTTCCACCCCATATTGCACTTAAGGGCAAAAAAGCTGTAGCTGGATGAAACAACCATATCATCAGTCACTCTAGTTTTTTTTCAGTGAATGGATTTTACCATGTGGAAGTGTATAATCTCAGAACATGCTATTTATCTTTGAGTAAGTTGTAATCAATTCCAGTTATATTTTTTATTTCAACATGATGCACTAAAAAGCTGTCTCATCTGAAGTAAACAGCTTTTTCAATATGTTTCCCCCCTCAGCTGCAATTTGTTGTCCCTCTTCCTTTCTCAAATGGCTATTATCTGTGGTCTCCTAGCACAGCTTCATATTAAATCTGTGCTGCTTCAAATCCCATGTTCTATAGCTTTTTGGACTTACGTTTCTTTTAAAGACAACTGAGATGGTATCACTCTGTGAGATGCCTTGTCTGATTTAGGTATTTGCTTTAGTTCACTATAAAATTAAACTGTGCCAAATCTGCTTTAGTAGGAAAGTATTCAGAGAAAATCCACTTCACAAAAAAAAGACCCCAGACATTTGTATGCTTTATCTCTATTTTACTGAAAAAGTAAAATTGGTTTTACTGGTTCAGTAAAGCCTGACAGATAAAGGCTTCGTTGTTATGTGATCTGCAGCAAGACAGGAGCAACAGCAAGCAATAGTAAAATATAAAAAGTTTCAAAACTGACCAAGTATTGGTACTCAATGCAATTTTAGTGTTGCGTGTTAACAATGAGCTGAACCATTTTCTTCCATCAGGAAGGTGAATACAAACACAAGAAACTTACATAGACATCAAGGACTTCATTTGTTGGACCATCAGCCAAAAACGACTCTCCTGCAGTGCTGGAGATCTCATTTGGGCGTTTATAAGTGAACATTGTCCCACCACCTTCGTATCTCCCAGGTCGATCAATTGCCCAGTTTCCATTGATGATGGACCGCCCTGATCGACTCCGCAGTGCTGTAGAGGATGGGGACAGAAACACAAGGACTTTGATCAGAGGAAATCACCTTCCCACACTGGTGCATTACACTGTTAGGTGATCTCTGATGCCAGGGGATGAAGCTGTGCAGCTGTTGAAAAGAAGAGAGTTATATTAGTAGTTGTGCAAAACCCAAACGAGCTTAGAAAACTCTGTCTGAACACCTGGTGTGTTTACACTGCAAGAAAAGAAAGAAAAATAAAGATAGCTGGGAAACCTTTTGCAACAGTAGATTGTCATGTGACTCAGCCAGCCAGCGGCATACACTGAATACACATGGATGCTGAGGAAACAGTTCTCCTCACTTCTTCCCATTGAATTGACTATTTTGTGATTTAGACAACAAAACACAAAGGCAGAAAATCACTACACTTGGGGACACATGAATATCCTGGGTTGCCAAATATTCCAGTCATTCTTCATGAAGCCATTTGGCTACTCCCTCTGCTTTTCAGAACACCGGGGTTTTGCCAGAACATCTGCAGAGCCCTGATCTGCAGCACTCTTTGGAATGATGATCTCTCTGGAAATACCAGTAGGATCTCTTGCATAAGGAAAAGTGACTTTGCAAATCAGATACCAGCCAGGGAAGGATAAAATATGGACTCGCAATCCAGCTGTGCAGTGCACACCCTTTGTCATCACAGGCAAATCCCTGATTTTTACGTGTGTCTGCTCCTTCTTGTTCCTACTACCTTCATCTGTCTATGTGACTATAATTTTAAGTCCTTAAGGTCAAAAACTCCTGCCACATACATGTGCATAAGGCTTGACAGCTGAAACCACATCAGACATTGCTGAAGTACACAGGAGACACATGACCCTTTTTCTAAAGGCTCTACTCAAAGATTTTCAATTTTATTACAAAAGACTTTTAAATGCAAACTTTAAAACAGACAACAAAATCTACTAACACCCTTGACTGTATATTGCTTGGCAATTTACTTTTAATGCAAATTCAAGGTATGAGCTTTGAACTTAAAAAAAAAAAAAAAAAGTCAGGGTCGAGGACCCAGTTTTTCCAGAGATGACTGCTGCTTTGTCCTGTCACAACTGCGATACGCAGTTAAAAGGCTCTCGGCATTATACACAGCTATTCATGCTGCTGGGAAACGCCTACATACAGGGCCTAAATGATGGGAAAGTGAATTTATGCCATGAACACCAAAGTAATATACATTAGAGAGGAAACTTAAATTGTCCCTACATATTCCAGATAGCTGAATTAACTGGACTAATCAATAGAAGCAGTCTTGCTGCTTTTGCTGCGGGCCTATCAGTGAAGAACATCAGTTACTGTGTGCCGAGAAACAGTCACAAAACGTCAACGTAAAGGTGCATTATGTTAAGATTAAAAAAGACAGCAACAGAGAACCACGCTAGAAATATAATTGGTCTTTTATATAAATTAGTGGTTTTATGTGCAATATTACTGCCACATTTCAGAAACCATGTCAATCACTTCATGACTCGAGTAACCCCTTGTTGAAAGAAAACCTTCTGTATTGAGAAAATTCCAGTTACAGGTAAAGATGCAGACAAATACAGACATATGGATTAAAAGTCATTTATTCCAATTCACTTAAACCAAAAAAGTAAGGGAAAGTCATGGAAAAAAAAGGCTTGTAAATTCAAAAAATTCAAAAAATTTCATATGACGTGTGTGTATAAGCCTATCAGCTTCAATCTAACAAGAAGCTGTTGAGAGGCATATTTCAAGAAGGGATTGGACTGATAGCTGATTTTTTTTTTTAATTAATAAAAGTAAATAGCTGCAGAAGAACATCCTGATATTGAAGGTTTGAACTTCATAATATCCTATCTATATTAGGCTAAGACCTATAACTTGAGTTTTTTTACAATACCTTATGAAACACCTTACCGCTGGTCACTACAAAATCCAGGGAAGCGGACAGATCCCCATTTTGATCCACAGAGCAAGTTCTGTACCCCTGCTAGGAGACACAGCCGACACCCACCCTCAAAGACAGTCCAGCATGTAAGAACTCAGACCAGAACATCCTGGGTGAAGGGACAGTGACACTGCAAGTGCCTTTGCCTTGTTAAGTTGCAAGACTGAAAAGTTTTTCTCCCCTCTGAGATTGGTTGCTGCTGACTAACCAACTGTTTTTAATTTACTTAACATTGATGAAATTGTTTACAGAAGATGACTTTATTGTGGGTTTTGATGAATTTTGTAAACAGTGCTGAGATACCATCATGTACTTATGTCTCTTGTAAATCCTTACCAGTTTTATTTGTTAATGAAAAAGCAACAGTTCATTAAAGTGGGTGACTTTATCAGTCTTCAAGCATCAACTAACTAGAATTTTGAGTTATGTTTGTGATTTCAAGTCAGCTTGCATTAGTTTGCCTTACAATCCATGCAGAAACAGAGGTACGCAATATTAATATATTACCTAACCACTACTAATATATTTTGAATTGCAGTTGTATATGCTTTATTAATCATCCTTGCACTAAATGGATACAGTCACACCTGTAGAGAGGTTAGGGACTCAGCAACCTACGTTTTCAAAGGGGAGTAACAAATTATATGACAACACATGTGCATTATGTAAATTTAAAATATAAATTAGTTTAGTCTTTATCATTAGTATCCCAGTTTGTGCTAGACAAAATTTTAGTAGGACCAATTTTGGTTTTCGTTAAAAGGAAAATAAGGTAGTAACTGCACAGAATGGGTATAAAAGTAGATAGATTCATTTAAAAGACTTCATATTATTGTATCCCCTTCTTTCTACACTGTAAAGAATATTTGTCTGTTTGTTTGTTTTTTGTTGCTCTGGACACAATGTAAAATGTAGGAAGGTTAAGGATTAAAGGTTAAGGATTAAAGGTTAAGGATTAAAGGTTAAGGATTAGTTGGCTACCACCAGTTCTGAACCTATCAGAAAGGAGCCCATATTGTTGACAGTCTCTCCTTTCAAAGAAACACAGAGGACTGTCCCTGGACCCCCTGACCCTGTAAAGAGCCTTAACGGGTGAAGCTTCAGACTTCTACTTCTCCCTACACAAAGTACTCAGTGGATTTGAGTGGCTAGACAGAGTTGCACCCACATAAACTCAGAAGGCGCGAGTCATGTTAGAGAAAGTTCCACCCTTTCGAACTTCCGAAGGGAAGCAAAGTTAGTCTGTATCATTCCCCAAAGAGCACTAAAATAGCTGGTAGAATCAAGAACCTGGTGCACTTGGCTTACAACTGAAGTAAAAAACTTAAATGGCATTAACAGCTCTGGATCAGACCCTGTAAAAATGTATTCACACATTTTGAAATTTCATTTTTCTGAATGCTATGTGCTTATTTTTCCAAGAGCTACCATGCATCCACTTGCTTCCGAGGTCTCACTTTCTGACACATTAACGAAACAGTTTCTATACCATGAGCATTAGTTGAAAAATATCTTATACAACGTCAGCCATGAAAATGGCCTTGTTACTCATATAGTGCTGGGAGGAAAAATTACAGCTCATGTACTATTACATATAGGTTAAATATGAAACCCATTCACATTGTCCACACTTGTTACATTTTAATTCAAACAACTGTGGAGTAAATGCTCCTGCAAAATTTACTGGGGACTGGTTTCACATTGTTTTTTGATTTGGAACACTTCCTTCACTTTATGATCTGAGTATTTTTTCTTGTATTGCTGCTAAACAAATAAAATAAATGAATTATCAAGAGTTCAGAAAAAAAGCAAGCGAGCTGGCTAAGATTAAATTGTTGTTAATAATGAAGCTGTAGAAAGATGGCTGTCTGAGAGTCCATTAAACTTTCATTTCAAATCCTTCATATGACAGGTCTGAAAAAGGCCTCCCCATAAAAAGGGAAAAAGTGCCTCTTTTATGTTTTGATCACTCTGCAGCTCCCACCTCAACTCTGCCCCATGAAGAATTTTTATGGTGCTAATATTTTTAGCCAAAGCATGAAAGATTATGAAAAGCTTTACCATTAATTCCTCATACAGTCTGTAGCTGATTTCATCTGTCTTTCATCCTGGGATCAGCTTCTTAACTAAAACTGTGTTCTACAGTGCCCTTCTGTAATGTTTTGCTCTGCAGATATGGAGTATTTTAGGACACAAACTCTGACCAACACTTCTGCCAGGGCTACTGTTCTACAGCAAAATCTCAATAGGCCAAATATTAAGACGTGTGGTTCAAGTATCTGAAGAGTATTAGTTTTCTACAGTTCAGTTTATAGCTCTGCTTCTAAAGATGTTTTGCAGCTCCTGTCTTCCTCTTTAACTATTCTATACAGCCTTCCCTAGAACTTGGGAAAAAAATAGTGAAAGACAATTTAAATCAAAAGGTAGTTGATGCAGTGGTGCAATGGAGTGAAATTCTGTAAACAGTGAACTCGTGCTTACTTTCAAGCTTAGTATTCCCAGATAGAAGTTATGTTTGACTGTCTGTAAGAGTAGGTTTTGGAATCCTAATTTAAACTACATAACTGCAATCAGAAAGCTAAAAAAGCCATTTCTCTAATACTTTAAAGATAATTGCATTATTTTCATTCCCTTTTATTGTGTTTTTCAATCTTGCCAACTTTGGCGATCCCAGTTCAGAACATGCTCCAGCTCCTGAATGTTAGTGACTGCTTCATACGCTCAGGTGAATTAAAAAAAAACAACCACCAAACCCACACCAAAACCTACAAAAAAGTTTGTAACACTCAGAACTAGAAAAATATAGGAAGATGTAAACTTAGTGTATGTCAAAGCTAGGCTACAAGTAAAAAGACCAATGTATTACTAATACTGTGAAAAACATCACTCACCCTGCCACAAAACTTTCTGGAAAACTTTTAAGTATGTAACAGTAAATTAAGCATCTTACACAGGAAAGAATGAGCCGTTCCTTACCATTTACTAACCCAGTTGTTCTGGCATAAATCAGTCACTTCTTATACTCCCCTCCCTTCAGCTACAGTTAATTTAACATCTAAGGTAAGTTTTGGTGTTCCATTTCTTAAAAGTTGCACTCAACTTTTTCAAATAGGCAATTTCCTTATTAGAACTACAGCATCTCATTTACAGTATTACCACCAAAACAACCCAACCCATCTTTAAAAAAAAAATCAGTGTGGATACGATTCAAGCAAAACCATTTGCTCTTCTGCTCAAAACTCTCCTACTTTAGATTAAGTGCCCAGTGCTGCTCAAGCAGATGGAGAGGAACTTGGAAAAAGTTGATACCATTACATATCTCCTGAAGACAGTTTTCAGAAATATGGTCTAATTCCCAAGACAGGACCTAATATGCGTATTATTAGACATAAGGTAACCACCTGATTAATTTTCTCTTCCTCTGCAGTCTCCCTGTTTCCAGAATTATTGTCTGATCTTTAATGACTCAGGATCCCACTTGGTTAAAACTGACCAGAAAGTCTTACTAGCCCTTCTTGACTCTGAAAACAAAGTAAATAGCTGGAATGTGGGCATCCTAAGATGATTCACCTGCAATATAATAAATGTTAACCTAAACAATAAAATAACTCACCCTCTGTCATGAACTATATGTGTGAAAATAACTGTCTTGATGAAAGGAGAATGTCATGAGTCAGTCACAGTGAAGTAATGGTGAGGAATATTACAAGTACAGATCCACTGCAGAGGTCAGAGAAAGAACTATATGAAAAATCCTAATATACTTCCAGCTACCAAGTTGAGTTTGAACAAAATCAGTTTTCCAGGTATTTTTAAGTACCTAAATTAGTAACAAGACTCATTAAACCTACAGTGGAACATCCAAGACTTTCAGAACGTTTCATTTCATAGTGAGTTCATATTATGCAAGAAAAGCCTCTTCTTATGGCATTTTCCTAAGTCTTAATTCTGTGAAAGCCCAAAACACTTGCCTGTGAAAATTAAAGTTCACATAAACTCAATGTAAAAATACATTCAGTTTGAGTCATAAGGCGAAGGGTCGTATCAGATCTTAATTTATCTCATTATTATCATAACAATACAACAAAAAGGAAGTGAACAATTAAATGGGAACAAATGGCAACTGCCTCTATAAGATACCTAATTACATGTTAATGTGTCAGGTACTGCCAACATTACACATGTGGAATTGTTGGATAGCATCAGACAGCGTTATTTAAAGTCACTCCAAAATATGAAGAGAAAGACAGTGTCTCTGTTTTATTCAGCTTTCTTAAATACTTCTGAATATTGAAAGAAAAAAAATGCCAGAAGATTTAAATATTTGCAATAAAAGTAATAATTAATTGGAAGTAAAATCAATAGCTTAGCATTAAATACTAATATAAACATTTTTACACATGCAAAGAAAAAAGCTGAATTTTATAGATGAGTGTTTACCATGACTGAATGACTTTAAATCTAACAAATCGTTTTTGAACCTCTGCTGGGAAGGTGCTACACAGTTTTCAAGGTAAACCATTCTGGGAAGCAAAGTATTTACAGGGAAACTTATGGTGAAATGTTGGAACAAAACATTAATTCAGATTTGAATTTGGTGGATGGGTAAAGAAAGCAACAATTTCGTACAACTATGTGAAGGTCAGCTATCTGAGCAACTTCTACAACAATTAGCAACACTGTGCAAGGTAAAATAAGAGTCCGCATGTTCCTCAAATGTAGGTTTTGATAAATCATTTACGTACACATTCATTTTCAGTCTACCCAGTGTTATATTACAGAATCACACAAGCACAGGATGGTCAGGGCTGGAAGGGACCTCAGAGACCACCCAGCCCAACCCCTGCCACAGCAGGGTCCCCTCCAGCAGGCTGCGCAGTCACGTCCGGGTGGCTTTGGGATGTCTCCAGGGAAGGAGACTCCACAGCCCCTCTGGCAGCCTGTGCCGGGGCTCTGCCACCCTCCAGGGAAGGAAGTTCTTCCTCACACCCAGCTGGAGCTGCCTGTGTCCCAGTTTGTGCCCGCTGCCCCCTGCCCTGTCGCTGGGCACCACAGCCAAGAGCCTGGTCCCATCTTTCTGACATTCACCCTGAAGTTATATATACTTGACCTTTCATTATATAAAGTATGTCCAGTTCGGCATTGCAAATTTATAAAATATAAGCTTTGTATGATCTAGAATACACATATACTATTCCCAGCACAAAGTCCCAACTGTGCTTCAGAAAACTGGAAGCATCCCGATCTACAGAAGCAGTTTAATATGTTTTCTAAACTTATGGCTGAGTGACTCCTATTTTTCTAACCACTTCATGTCTGAAGAGACATATTTTATGTGTGGGCCTAGTACCTCACAATCCACAGGACATTTTCACCCAAAATCGCATAGGCACAGTACCAATAATAAAATGAAGCCTCTGAAACCTGGCAACAGCACTCATGTTCAGAGTAATACAGTGTATTTATTTTCTGTCCTAAGGCCTTTTTGTCTGGGAGAACAGTGTCCTAAGTCCTACTTAATTGCTTTACAAACCACATAAAGTCTTTAGACAAACAGAATCAAAGTGATTTCCCATATATTAAAATTATTAAGTGTCTCTCATTTGGTCCTGGCCCAAGCAGAAGCAGAGTAGTTCCTCTCTTCTGGGAAGAGGCCTACACGCCTGCAACTGTGCTCAGTGGGAAACCAAGTCAAGGCTTCTGCTGTGGAAGTTAATTGCAAATGTCTCACTGGTAAGGTAATTTAAGCCAGAGAACCTTGACAAGCTGCAGATGCACTCAAGATGCAAGTCAAAGATTGATAAAACATGGCAAAAAATTATTCAATAAATTTCCTCAACAAAGGCACTTAGAAAAGGCAAAGTGAGAGAGATGCATAGGGCTCTCAAGCCCTCCCCCAAGTGCAGTAACTATCTTATTTTTACACCTCAGCACAATTTTTACTTGATGCATCACATTTGGAGCATATTTTTGGTATTTTAATTTTTTTTTTTAATTCTGTTGCTGTTTAAGTCAAAGTGTAAGAATGTTTTGGCTAAACTAATTTTCCTTAGAAAACAGCAAGGCCTTCCCAGCCTGTTTAAAGGCTGCAGTAAATAGTATAACTACTTCTGAATAAGCACTAAGATGAAAGAAGCAAAAGGAACACACACCTACTATTTATTTTTTCTGTTAAAAACATGTTATATGGAGCTTTCAGAGACAAATCTAAAGTACTCACACACTGGATTATAAAAACCAGTGCAGAATGGTGCATCTTGTACCACTAAACCCTAAAGATACCCACTGGTGATAAACCCTAAAGATACCCACTGGTGAAATCCCCTGTGAGCAAAGCCAGGCAGTTTCATGGTAAAAACCCCGTGTAACTTGCCAGTGGGGACAGAACAGTAAGAAAGCCTTGGCAGGTGGTGGTGGTGGTGGTAGTGTTGCCTCTCCAAAAGTACTTGAAGACAACTTCAGGTATGTTTTTTTTTAAAAAAAAACTGTTCAGTTTTACAAAACATAGCTTGCCTTCCTGCCCGTCAGCCTGCAGCATGGAACACACAAGACATTTTAAGTCAATAAAGAATATATTGACCACAACCTAGATGTACTGTAAGCAATAGTACACAGCTACTGGGCTACTTAAAATACCTCTGATGCATAAAGAAAAAAAAAATCAAATGCCTAGAGACTCAATAATCCACAATTTTACAACAATGAAATACGTATGAGTTCCAATGGAGTCTCTGAAACAACTTTCCAAAAGCATAGATATTGGTTGATTATTAGAACACACCTTAGTTACAAGACTATTTAGGAGAAATTTGGCGTACTTCTTGTGAAGTGACTTATGTATTATTTGCCTCTGACCTTTTGAATTCAAACTCCTATTGAGGTCATGGCAAAGCTCCCACAGGACTCTGAGCTTAATTCAAGAAATATTAGTAGGGCTAAGAATCTCGTAATCAGCAACAATCAAATGATCTTTAAGAGTCTGATCCTACAAAACCCTTATTCTAGAGCCAACTGAGGATATTAGAAAATGGTCAGCAGTTCACTGACTGGGCCTTACATTAGTATCAGATTGCATATGCTAATCTGAAGACAGTATCTCTGCAGGTGGGACATCTTCTCTGGCACTGTGTTGGTTTCTTCATTGGCAACCAAGACAGGGTAAGGGGACAGGTCTTCTATGACAGAAACGGGGCATCTTCCAACTGTGCATAGCCGAGGAAGTGCTGCTAAGCTTCACACCATTTTGGAAGTTCAAAGCCATTACTGGCCACTTTAACAGCGTCAGAAAGGACCCAGACCAGAGAGTGAGACTCTCCCCTGGGAAGTACTGTATGACCTTACACATGACCTTCTAAGGCAGAAGAATACTTTCCAAAACAAACTTGAGGACAAAACCCTCCCGTGTATGCCTCCACTACTCCACAGTCCAGGCAGGGCCAGAAGCAAACATAATATAAAAGCGTAACAGGACTTCTCATGTGTTTTCTAGATCCTCACTGAAACCAGGAGTAAGCTGGCTCCTGTGGTATTTCCAGCTCCTTTTCAGAGCCTAGGAACCAGAACCTTCTGCACAAGTACCCAAATTTGGGAAGCATCCAAAATTTTAGTTCTTTCTACACATTTTGGTTGTATCTTTTTATACATTTACCCAAAGTAGTGTAATATAGACTGTCCTTAAAAATCTTAGTCATTTGTTTACCTAGTAGGAACTTAAAAATCTGCTTTTTAGAAATCCAACAAGCATCTTCCCTTACATCTTTGAATAGCTTGGGCACATGCTTATGTCCCAAAGATATTGTTGCATGTTATCCACCAGGAGTAGTAGACATAACATTGCCAAGTAAGCACGACCCAGTGTTAGTGCTAACCTCAGCATTCAAGCAATTGCTTAAATATTTTCACAGTACAGAGTAGGTAAAAATGTCGGTTATAATACCAGATTTGCAATACTGTTACACGGAAATGATAATTCTAATATACTAATATTTCCAATGAAAGACTTAGGCAGTTGTCTTTCTTACCTAAAATATTAACAGTAGACTTCAGATCAACATCATGTTCATCATCACAACCTTGCTCAAGTTTTTCTGATTACTCAGTGAGCTATTGAATCATGTCAAAGAAAACCTGCTTCATTTGAGAATAAATCTGAAACAGTGAACTGCACACAATCAATTTTGCCAAGTTTGTCCTGAGATTCTATTTTAGCAGGTTTTACCCTTCCACAGTGACAGAGTCAAAAAAAGCCAGTACAAGAAATTCGTGATCTGCTGTCTTAGGACTAATTTACTGTTGTTTCAGTTGTGAGGGAACAGACATCTTCTGGATGCATTTCCTAACGATTATGAGCGCTCTTTTTTTTTTTTTTTTAAACATGCTCTAGTAAATTTGTATGGATTTGAAGACTGGGCATGTAACCTTTAGTGTTAGAATGGAAACAGATTATTTACTGGCAAGTTAGAACAGGTGGATGAGAAATCAGTTGAGCTGACGGAAAACTTATCTTCAACCTCTATACTGATTATAAGCTGGCTTTTCTAAACCTGCAGTTTCATGCTGCAGCTCTATGTTATATATAGATGTCACAAAGCAATCTTCTTTACTAATACTAGACAAGTGTGCTGGAATGCAATTCTTTCAGAGTTCATTTACTCTTTGCCATTCATCCTGCTTGGCCACCTTTTCACAATGCATCCAGTAGGCTTAATGAAAACAGCATTGTCCATTCTACTTCAGTTTCTGTAATTTCCTTTTCTGGATTTCATGCAGTCACCAAGTGCCAAGATGTTCAGAATGCAGTTGCTTTCAAGCATATGTTTAAATTAAATAATGTTTGTTACAATAGTTCCTTAAGACCTCGTCCTCCTGCTGCCTTATCTATTTCACTTAACCTCAGTTTTGGTCAAAAATAACTTGACAGTATTTTAAAATACTTCACATTCCCTGGAAACGTCTTCTACTTTTGATATGTTTTTCTCTTGCATTTGAATGTTACAAGCAAGTCCAATACCAATGAATTGATAAAGCTAAACTACAAAGGCTTTTGGTGCTTCATTTGTCAGCTGTATGCTGCCATCAATCTACATTTCTATTCTGAATTATGGGCAGAGATGTGTCAGTGATTGCAGCACCGCGTTCACAGAATACAAATTACTGTCAACTTTTCCAAGGGTTTGTTGCCCGGAGGAGACATGCTGTTTCCTAACTTTTCACTTAGATTTTCCGACTACCATTCTAAGCTCCCCTGCAGCCCACTGTTAAAAGTAGACTAAACCCAAACAACTGTCCTTTCTAGACTATCTAGAGCCCTACTAGATGGCAACACTCAGCAAACAAAACCAGATAAAGCCCCAAATCCAAATCATATTAGTTTGGCACAAAATGAAGTGTTTTGCTTTGGTGTCAGAACCTTAGTACCTTTGGTCCGACTCTGAAAAATGTAGATTGAATGTGAAATATGATTGTGTCAAAATAAAAATTTGAAAACATTGTTTTGCGAAGATCTGTGTCTTTCCTGAAAGAGCTGTGGCTCCAAGTACTAGCGGAATTTGACAACAGGTGCATACAGAGCTTTCATCCTGCCTCAGCCTTTTGCTGAACTGGCTACTTTTTGGCAGGTATTTCCCAAGTTTTAATTACAATGGCAAGACAATTTTGGTTCAGTTGGGTATTTCTCTTTTCTTCTCTGTACGTATCAATTTAACAAATCCCTAAAGCAGCAGCGTGGGTGATGCTTCACAAGAAAATACTGCTGTCAATACAATTTCTTTATTTCATCATAGTTCTGAGATTGTCCTCAGAGAAAGATGTTTAATCTTGCTTAGAGCTCCTCATGTGCCTGTTCTTGCAGATCATCTCAGGCAACAAATCCCACTATAGGTTTCAAAACATTCCTGGTTTTTTTAATACCTGCAAAAAACCCAAAACTATTTACTGGCTTAAAGGCAAAGGTTTTACAGTTAATCACTGCAAGCAGAAACACTTATTTTCTGCTGCTTCAGCAAACAGTCATTTTCCTTTTGGAGTATTCATTAAACCGTTGCTCTCTACTTTCCCCCTGCTGATGCACCTTCCTCTTCTCATAACTTCCATAACCCAGGTATGCCTGTTCCTTCTTTTGCTTCTGACTCCACAAGCCACGTTCGATGCATCAGCACAAGGAAAATGCTGGGGTAGCAAAGAACAGACAATTAAATACTGCTGCAATAAATAATAGGGGCTTTGAGGAACAAAACTGATTTATCATATAGCCATATGATCCATTCTGGCCCAGACACTACAGCCAGTTAAAAGTCTCAATGGCTTCGATAAAACCTCCAAACAAAATTGCAGATATCGGCATGTTACAAAAGGGTCTAGATCTTTAATTCTATCACAAGGGGATGCAGTATTTCCCCTTATTTTTTAATATAGTCTTCTGTGACAGATATTAAATAATATAAAATAAAAATAGCCAACTACAAAAATCCCACTTTAGCTAATCCATATTCCTCTTCTGTTACGACTTTTTGATGAGATGAGAAGCAAAATGAAACACACACACTTGCTGACTACAGTATTCTCACACTTCAACTTCTGATACTCTGGCACATGCGAGTTACTACAGAATATGCATACTGCATACTGCGATATACGACATGAGATTAGCAAAATGTGTGATTATATGGCATTTATTGTGCTTCAGTGTCACTACTGCTCTCCCACACATCATACTCAATATTTATTAATATTTATACTCACATCATACCCACTGGGGAACAGTGTGCAATACTGACAATCTAACCAGGGACCTTTTGAAAACAGATATAAATAGTAGTTTTAATCAATCAGAGGATGTATTTAGATCCTTTCACTCACCCAGCTGCTGGATTAAGGCTGTAAATATGTCTGTATCTGGGCTGGAACTTTTGAAATACAGAATTCATGATGCAGATTAAATGACACAAGTAAAAAAGGTTAATTACACCAGAATTTCAGCATTTTGGCAATTCTTCCATTGCAAAGCACAACACTTCTTATGAATCTTATCTTGGGTTTCATTTGCAGGTTGTCTTTTTTTTTTTTTTTCCCCTATTATTGCTTCCCCTCCTTGAAATTGCTCTAATAAAAAGCCTTTCCCCATTTTTCAAACAGGTGCTTTTGAGTGGTTGAGGACTTTTAATATTATTATTCCTAAGTACAGAATTGATAACACTTACATGATTCCCATGCTTTCCATAGGGAGTAACTTACACAGAAGCAACACTCACATGTTAAAGTATGACTCTAAATAGCTTATCTGGAGCATGCAGTTAGTTTCTAAAAGCATTTACTGTAGGACATTCTAATATTTACTGTGAAAGCAAATGAAAGAATAAGAGGAAAGAACAGAGATGAGGTTCATCTTTATGTTAGTGTTATCTTTATGAGGTCTCCAGCACAAAAATGAACCTGCTTAGTTCTCATTAGCATGACAGGCTTTATTAGAGTCAGGAGCGTGTGGAGGCATCAATAGTATGCTGTTAACTATTATATGCAAATGTTGCTCTGTGTCAAGATCTCAATAATCACTACCACAATGAAAGATACCACAATCCAATTCTGCACCAAGGGTGATTCGAGCCCCAATTCGTATCAAAGCGTATGGCCTGCAATGAGTAAAATACATGCTGTATGAAATGACATCACTCCTAAAAAGAGTCATTATGTTTTATGAGTAGTATATTACAGTCCTCTGCACTGGAGGGGAAGAGACACATTATCAAAAGGCCAGCACAGTATTTTCTGAAGATAAGGATCATCCCAACAATAATTGTAAATGAGGACGTTTCCTGTTATTCTGTAAATGAGCTAAACTAAAAGGACTTAACACAATGACAGTACACAATAAAGAATGATAAGCTTTCCATTTATTTTTACCTAGCCATTCTTTATACCTCAAACACATTTTATTAAGTACTAATAAATAATCTATAAAAAAAGCTAATTCTCTTTTAACTTGCACAAAAATTTCCCTTGAGTTGAAAGAGTAGGAAGAAGCAACTACTAATCCCCAGTTCCACTGAAGTCATTGTAAGAATTCTGCTCTTTTCAATGGTGCGTAATTTTACCATTGTTCAGGTTTGTCCTGAAAATACTGAAGTGGAAGGAGAGAAGGGCTGGCACAAAAGCAGACTGAGTGAAATGAAACAGGGAGAAGACAAAAGGACAGTACTAAAACCCAGAGGAATGGAGTAAGAATCACGCACGTCCTGCATGTGTAGAGAAACTATGTTAAATGTATACACAGTTGCACTGGTTTAGTGCATTCTGGTTTAGGAATCAGAGCACCTCAAGGGAACTCTTTGTCGTTCAGAAGGACACAGGAACCGATCTGCAGAATGTAGCTCATAATTGCAGGGTTTTTTTCTATACAGAACTTCAAAAAGTCTTCTCACATCCTTACTATACAGCCCTAATTTCTTTCTTTAAAGAAGGCAAGGCATAACTACGGCTGAAGTTTCTAAGTGGCAGCCTCAGAACTTCATCTTAACAAGAATTTCAGTTTTACCCCAATGAAAAAGCATGGCTTGAATTTTTAGCAGCATATTTCCTAGCATACCTCACAGCAACATCGGGACATACTCTGTTGGCAATAGCTGTAAACCAAGCATTTAGAAATAACAAACAACATTCAGGACTAGTAGTCTCCAGGAGAGATACTTTTTCAACCTAGCATGTGATATTTTAGTCATGCAACTCCCACTGAACCTGCAGATTATAGTATTTGGCTGAGTTACATAATTTCAGTTAGAATCTGGTTCTTATATTTCAGGAGTTGATCAGACTGGCTGCTAATGGCTCTGAACATGATAGCTGAGCCTTTTGGCACAGTTCAGCTGCACGTTAGTTAGCCCAGCACAGAAACTCGGCACACACTTGGCGTAAGTCCTAGGGGTGCATAAATGCAATTGAATTATCTTCTGATCTAGACACTACTTCAGTCAGAAGGGCCAGATTAGTGAAACGCACATGTGCAAATACCCCACTCTTTTGTCCAGATGGCATAACAAAAAATGCTTTGTACCTCCTTGCACTCCTGACAATTGCCAAGAACTGGAATAGTTGTAAAACAGCTAAGTTAAAACAGCAGATTGTGACATCTCTGCAGAAAAAGTGCACTGCCTCATGAGAATCAAAAGCTGAAGTAGAAAGAATTATAACTGTGTCTTTTGTTTGCTAAATAGCTTTAAATCCTTACAATGAAAAACTGGTGCTAATGAATATTCCTAAGCTGTTTCAAATTTCAAGTGGAATTTCTCAAGAATTTTGGATGCTCTGTGTGGCAGAGTTGAATGCTCTAACTCGAAACACACAGATCTGTGAGCTGCAAAGCACTCTTGGGTCCCCTAGCTTAGACACAAATTCCTCTGGCTCAATGTCTGTCATTCCCACTCTCCAAAGGGCTTTCGAACCTGGAGTCTGATTTCAGGCAAGTCTGATAAAGGTGCTGAAGTCTCAAATACAGTAACATTTGCACCAGTACTGACAATGGGATAGAGGAGAGATCTAAAATAGTTTCCCCCTATGAAAAGCAGGTTACAGCACAAGCCCACAGCTGTCTGCAAGGCTTGGCCTGCCCGCCCGCAGCATGCAGAACCAGGGCCAGGGCAGAAGGTTGACCTGAAGGCCACTGGCACCGAGACTGAAGTTACTGGACCAAAGAGAGATCAGAGGTTATTACGGATGGGAGGAGATCGGCTTTGATTAATTCAGTGTCCATTATGGTAAGGATACAGGAGCTTTGATTAATTCAGTGGCTGTTACAGCAAGGATACAGGTCACAAACTAAACCAGACAGACTTAGTTCCACTGTTCATATTCAGCCCTGAAAAAACATTCAGTTCTTCACTTACTCTCTCTTCCAATAAAAGCTGACAACAGCATAGCAAACCTTGGTCTTCAGCTTAAAACAACATTAATTTATTACAGATCCTCCCGAGTATTTTGCTCTTAGCAAAGAAAAATAATATATACACTAGTAGTGAAAGGCTGTCTCCATTTACCTGAGACCACTTTGCCAGAAGATGAATTCCTGGCACAATAAGCTGGGTTGTCAGAGGGAACCTGGAAATACAGCAAGTCAATTCAGCTCTGGTATCCACTTTCCTATACATTATTTTCTGGCTATAAAGGCTCAGGGCAGTCTCACACATGTTATTGTTTATGTCGATCCGCACATTTAAACATAAAAAAGATGTTTGGGGACTGAATGAATTTGATGTTTATTTGACAAAGCTATCAAACCATGTGAAACACACAACTGATACTGGAGGTAAGCCCAGAAACCTACAGACATGACAAAAAATGGAAATAATCTCATTTTATTGATTATTTTTATAGGTCCAAGACCAACAAAGAATATGACTGATTTATTTCATGAAAGCAGCACAAGATTATCCCAAATGCAAATCATTTCAGTGTATCACTTCGCATTCTGTAATTGTTCTTTATTCCCAAGCTACCTATTAAGGTAATGAAACAAAATTTTTCTCTGATCAAATGTTTTTCATAGAAACACAGGAAAAAATTATGTATTTGCAAGCTGTGAATCTATCCCTAGATCACTAAGTAGGTCTGGCTAATTAATAGCAGCAGCTTGTCTGCACCATAGATAAAACTGTGGAGTCCAGATTCTGAATAGGTAATAGAAGAAAATCAGTTAAGTATCACTAATACAAACGATATAATTATTTTGCCATCAGGAACTAAATGAAAGGTTTTCCAAGCATATGTGGGAAAGAACATATAAACAACAAGAAACTTTGTTTTTTCTCCTTATACCAAGTTAATTATTTGCTTCTACCTACACTGTGCAAGTAGCTCTCTTGCAAACTGCTCTGCAGTTGTATTTCTCAAGTTTGATTTCCTAGACCTTCTGCTTCCAGTCCCATAGGTCTCCTGATCAATACACTGAGCACAGATTGTTATATACACAGCCTAATAGATGCCCAAGTATTCCAGAGGAGCTAGGAGAATCTCCGTAGCCACAACAGGCCAGGTTTATGCTTCTAATCCATGAAATACAACCACAATGAATTTATCACACCAAACATTAAACATTCGATGTTTCAGAAGCAAATTTCTTATTTCTCCTTTACAATTCCACCTTAGAAAAGAAAAATCCTTGTCCTTATGTCTTTGATTAATTCTTATTAAAGTTTCATGAGCTCTGTCTTTTCCCTTTAACGGAATTTCTCCAGTCTCGCTTCTTTCAGAACTACAAAAAGTGTTTAACTATAGCCTTGATTTTTGTTTAAAACAAAAAATCACATAACCCATAATCTATTTTTTCTGCATTTCAGATAGCATTTTCCACACTGTTTAGATTAAGAGTGAATTTATTTTTTATGTAAAAGTACATCTAGGACACCTAATTTTACACTCAGCTGGGAACATTTTTTCTGTATTTGAGATAGGTAAGTGTGTCTTTTTATGAATGCTGTCTATGAGTAAAGAGCTTGTTGAATACCCACCCTCCCAGAGGTAATTTAAGTGGGCCTTCTGTTATAAACACAACTAAATAATTACCGCAATGGTAACAGGTTAAACTTGTCTAGAAAAACACTTCACGCTGCTAAATAGCACAGATTCTTACCAGAGTACAAAGTCTTTAACTTTCTATGACCTATTTCAGTTCAATTCAAATCAAAACCAGGAGGTTTATCAGGGAGAGGGCAAATACGGAGAAATCAATCTTCTTAATCCAGTTCTTTGTGGACTAGACCACAATGATTGCCATAATTTAAAGTGGTTACATTCAGAGGCCACTGCCAAGTCACAAATCAAAGCACTGATATTTCGATGCACATTGTACTCCACTGAGTGGCTATCTCGGAGGTCCCCTCCCGCACCCCAGCACATTAACCACTCTCTGGCGGGTAAGCTCTTTATCCGCATACCCTGTGATCCATAAATGCCTTGTAGCAGAATTCTGCAAACAAATTTGACTTCAAGTGCCATCTTGGGATCAAGTGCCACTCTAACACATTGGCTCAGAGTCTAGAATCATGCTGGGAACAAAATGAGATCGAAGTGGCTGGAACTGTCATACAGAATGTTCATGCTGTATCAGGGAGGCACTGCCAGTGCAAAGCCTGGCTCTTTTTTGCCATGTAATACAAGGGGGAAAGTATGCCGGTCGCTGCTCTAAAGTGGGAAAGGAAATGGTTTGGGAGAAACTCTGCACTCATTTCTGCCGAATGATCCCCTTGCCTTCTTCCCTCCTCCAGTAAAATTCTTATCCCAAGTGACCCACAAGCAAGGATCCAAGATCTCCTTCTGCTCGGTCCCCTTCTTCATTGAGGCTGACCTCTGCCTACACAGCAATGAAAACCACATTGGCCAGGGGATCTTGATGTAGCGTGGAAGTCACTGGCAAAGCACTCCGCATCTGCCAGCAGAAAAACATCTCACCCAACACATCCGTTCCACCTGCAGCCTTTTTATGCTTCACAGCATTGATGCCAACAGTTAACCATGTAAGCACTAGTTCAATAGCTATCCTGCTATTATACTATTAATATTAATGATGAAGCACCACTGAAAACTTGTTGACAACCACAAACTAAAAGCTCAAATAAACTAAACCAAGTTCTTTTAAACTTTACTTTTCTTTATGTCTCTTACTTCACCAACCAAGCTCTTTGCATGGCTTTTAATTTCAGCTGTTTAACTGGAAGCATGTGATGCATCTTCCAACTTACCTCTTATTCCTGACTCATGAAATACAGAAATGGTCTAACTACTGACCAAAAAAATTAGAACTTTTTTCTTGAGAGAGAGAAGAAAGCCAAAGAGGATCAACTATATAAACTTAGGAGAGCCTTTAGGATCCTTTAGAGGCCAAGCATGTGGTATGCAACTGCTTTATATACTGCACAGTGGGACTGGTAGTAAATGCCAAAGTTTGCAGAGCTTGTATAGTTGTATATAACATAAAGCAATTGAATTTGAGAAACAGTCATTCAATAAAGCTATTGAGTCAGCTACATTTAAAAAACTGCACAAAATAAGTTCAAACAAATTAAATAAACCAAAAAAGTCTTCACATTTCCAATCCAAGTAAACAGCAATCCATAGATACTTCTTTGATGACTTTTGATAGATATATAAATCCAGATTAAAATTCTCCCTAGCACCATGAACACATTGGTGGAGTGAGTTTTTGTTTTAATGGGTTTTGGTATTTCCCATTATACTGCCTTTTAATTAGCATCTTCTTTCCTTTACTTTCTCCACCTCTTTTATTTCTTCTCTATTAACTCTTTTTCCCCCTCCTGTACTAGCTGCCAAAAAAATTTATCTAAACTAAACCACAAACCCTGCCCACCTCATCCAAAGAAACCACAACCAGCTGGCCCAATGGCTCTTCCACTCAAGCCAATACAACCATTGCATACATCTGCACTGACAGTGCCTCCTGCTCAAAAAAACCTCAAATCACAACCCACCAACCAGCACAAAACAAAGCCCCTACCAAACAACAATAACAAAGAACAACAAAAAAGGGTTAAAAAGACATGTACTGCAATATAAATAATGTACTGGCTGAGCAACAAACATAAAGGCTTTCACTGGCATAACATACACAGCCAAAAAGCAGCATACTTTTTCATATTGTTTTTTCTCTGAACAGTGAGATTCTCTGAAGCTCACTATCATGCCCTGCTGATTAGCTAGTTTACTTTTTTGTCAGAGTTGTTGTTCAGTATTTTTCTCAAATACATAATGTAAACACACTGTTTCTTCCCACTTCTAAATGCATCATCAAGAGAAAGGCTGTAAGGCTTTGTAACACCTTTTTTTCAGTTATCACGTTCCACAAAAGATGGGTGCTGAGGACCTCACCAAAGCAGAGCCCAATGTTAATCCCTGTGGGACACAAAGTTCTATCATCACTCTCAGTCTGGCGTACGGCAGGAAGCTCAGCACTTTATCCAGCAGCTGATGCTGTAAAGAGCTTTAAGATCTTCAGTGTACCTTTCAATAACCAATAATGGCTTCCAGTGCTTACCCAGGCAGGGTAGGAATATTAAAGAAGCAGAAAAAGGGCAACATACAATTGGATTAAATTTCTAGAGAATGAAGATATTCTATACATATTGCCCAAAAGCTGTGGTCTCTGTCTTTGTGTTTGTGCATGCACACACGCAGGCCAATGAGCCACTAACATATCCATGTTAAAACCTGTTCAAAACCAAGAAATGTTGCTGCACTCTTGAGTTATCTGCAAAATTCCTCACCGTCACCCTGGTTGCCAATGACCAAAAAAGACGGTATGCTACGGCAACCTCAGCTTTACGTAACATACCAAACGTAACAGATTAATAACTTATGTGAGAGCTCTTCTCCCATCTCTTAGGTTCTTTTCTGTCTGCACTAAATAGGACGATACCATAAATCCCATACAGTGAAGGTAACATTTCTCATTTAAATTGGCAGATTGAAATACTATTCATAGTCCTCGGTATGACATACTGATCTGACTTGTTTTAATCAATCCCTGTTTCAGTGTTTCCAGCTTCACAGACTACTTGATGAACATCTCACTTCCAAATTAAATGTCATGCTTACATTATTTAAGGACAATAACTCCTAGGGAAAATATCTGACCATGAACTGACAATGTGAACTAAGTATTAAAGATCTTTCGGGTGATATTGATATGCATATATTCCGAGTCCAGTGAGTTTCAACGCTGCATATCTTTCATTTATAATCCTATCAAAAATCCACACAACCACTGAAATTACTAACAGCATTTCCTGATTAACTTCAGTGAAGACAGAAACAAACTCCACCCTAAATACCAAAACACAACTTGGTTCCCTTTACAATGACTTACTGTCAGATACAGTTTAGAATAACGAGCACTTGAGAGACAAAGGAATGTTTGGTAATTCAGTGGAGAGATAAAATATTTTCCATCTTCATGCTAGGATATATCCACAAATACCAATGACTTTTGTTTTGCCTTTCTTTTCCAGTCATTTAATGTGCCTTTCTCTTGACCGTCTCACACAAAATCTGTTCCATGTGTTTGCAAGAGTATCTTCATTATAGGTATTATTACTATTATTATTATTAGGTTTTAAAGCTTTTTATTCAAATCAGGTGTTACTACATACTGCTTTACTTCCCAAGGAAAGAGCCATGCCTTTCAGCTCGTCTCAGACAGCGAAGTTCCGATGGAATCAATGGCACCATTGTAATTTACAAGCTGCTGAGGACCTGCCCCTGCTTGTTTGAACAGCAGCTTTTTTACGTCCACAAGCACGTAGGCATAAAAGTCTGCCGAAAGTTCAAAAGCATTTTTAATTTTTGTGCACTTCTTTTCAAACACTTTCAAAGTTATTTGGGCAGTAGAAAAAACACTTTTTCCAGCTAGGCTCCAGAAGTGTTTAATACAGTTTGTTGCAGTAGGAGTGCTTAATGGGCATTTCCAGACTGCTCCTTATCCTGCTCACAGGATCATTGAGGATCCAATTAATTAATGTCAGAAAAACACTTTGAAGATAAGAAGCACTTTCTGTGACGATTTTCTCAAAGAACCAAGGAACTTTTGTTTCAACAGCCAAATTCTGGATGGAGGCATGAAATACAAACCCATTAACCAGTGGATCTCAGCAGAAAACAACACTGAGAGAAGGTGAAGGAGGGCAACCTTGCACCGCAAGAAACTTTAGTTGCTGTTCCCACCTTCCCCCGGAACTATTTGCCATGCTGAATGGATTTTAAGCACTAAACAGCTTAATACGCTGCTATTTATTATTGATTTTGAAAGGCAGTGTCTTGAAATACTTTTGGAACATCTTAATGATCTATTGAAGTCTGGGAGCCTTTCAAAGAGCAAGAAATCTAGGTGGCTCTGCTTGTACTCACAGGCATATGTATGCTAAAACATGCACAAGATGAAAGGTCTGGCCCATTATTCATTCCCTCGGATCAGTTCTAGGATTTTTCTTATATTGATTTGGACTCTGAAAAAGCCAGATCATCTTGACACTCCAGAGGTTCAAAATAAATATTTAACTTGAACCCACCATCACTTCTGCCAGGGATGCAAATAGGCAACACCTTTGGTAGCACCCTCACTTTCATCTCCATTGTGAAACCCAATACTTTGCAAAAGATTAGCATAAATTATCTGATGTACAACATGCCAAACAGGATCAATACTTCAGACTGTTAAGTACCTTAGACCAATCAAACACTTCACCATTAACGGTAAACATTTGCTCTAAAACCTCATCTGCAATAGCGTATTTTTAAGGTTTTAAGATGCCAGAGCCAGGCAGGCCTGAAGAACTCCACTATTCCATTACTCGGCACCATTAGTAAGAGCAGAAATTTCACCCTTGGAACTGGTGGTACTGAGCTGCCTTAGGAGGGAAGAACAAGATGTGAGAACTGCAACTCAGACATTAAAAGCTGTTTTTGAGTTTTCAGGGGAAGAAAGCCATAGGAAGGCTGCTTTATACTGGATGAGGGAAGAAAAAGCACAAGCAGGTGGCATAACACTTATCAGTTCTTGTTAAAATCTAAATCCAACAGGAATTGGACTCTACATATACAATATTGTACCGATTTTAAGATATAGGCATAGCAGAATGAAGGAGCAACAGATGACTTGCATATAAGCAGATGCTATAGTCAGTGCTTACTGTTCAGTCTTGGTAATTCATTCTACCTCGAAGACACGATGAAAATTCAAAGTTAGTAAATGAAAATGACACAATTCAACCAAGTGAAAAGAAACCAGCATTAGCCCATGACTAATGACACTGAATTCACCATGAAAATCTGCATCCTCAGATGTATACACAAAATATACTAAAGAAATACTATGGAAAATTTTAGACTTCATTACACAGTAATGTTATATCTGCTCTCTCACTGTATTCTTCATTTTAACACGCAGCACGAAGTTTTAGATTCTTACCTTACAGTCTAACAGATAACTTATTAACTCTTCAATACTAAAGAGAGTTGAGAGTCTCTAATCTTCTTTAGATTAATGTTCTTTAGATCAGCACCTGCAGAATTAAGACCAATGGAGACGCATCTAATTCTGAAGCCTAGCTGGGTTTCAGCATGCCTGGTTTTGGTTGGACTTCATAGGAATTCTAACCATAAACCCGTTGGTTTTTTGCTTAAAAGAAGTGATGAAGCTAGCAGACTGAAAAAAGCCTTCACTAATTCACCTCCAGAAAAGCATTCAACTGCTATCGCTTCATCTGCATCAGGGATGATACTGAAATAAAACACAAACTGCATTGCATCCGCTTGTTCCTCCTGAATCCTCAGAAACATTCCAAGGTGGGAACAAAGCTATTCCATTTGGTTTCACCTTTGCTTCAAAAGTATACGTAGTGGAGATGGAGATGCTACCAACATGGCACACATTCTACACTGCAAAACAGAAAGCAGGGAATTTTAAGATTCATTTGCTTTGTTTCTCAGTTTAAAAGTTTCAACTTTAGCCAACAAAGTCTAACTCAGGAACATGACTCTGGCCGGACTGAGTATCAAACATTCCAAGCCATCAGACTCACCTGATTCTCAATAAATACAAAGTAACATTAATCTTCCAAGGTACATGCAGACAGTCACATCGTTGTTTTCTTAAGCGTCTGAATCTCTGAAATAATTGTCTGGCTTTATTTTTTACAATAACATTGTGTTCTACTTATTAGCATGCTCATTTCACAGTCTGTTAACTAAAAACAAATAGAGGCAAAGAACAAAGATGCAAGCTGCACTGTGCTGGATCGCTTGTGAAAACACTCCTGTTTGTTGTGTGGTCATCAGAGGGAGGGCTCCCCGGGTGCTGGGTTCAACAGGGGCTGCCACACGCAGCTTGTTATAATGAAGCACTCCAAAAGGCCACCATCAGTACAAGGTAATTCAAGGTTAATTCCAAACACGGTAATAGAATCTCCCATCTTTTTAAATTAACCTAAAAAAAGGTGCATGGCAATGCACTGAATTACAAATACGTGACACTTCTTCACAAACAGAACACAATGAAAACCTGCATTTTTCTTTACAGTTTTCCAAAATCTGCCTTCTGCACAACTGCTCAGAACTGAGCCCACACTAAGAGGCACATGGAAGGCACCCTCTGTTTCATTCATAAACCAGTGAATATTTGCTTATAAAGAACTGACAATCTTTGCAGTTTCAAAGCAGAATAGCACTGTGCAATCACTCCCCCTCTAACAGAGCTAACTGCTGGTAGTTAACAATAAATTAGGTCTCAGTAGGACTGTATGAACAGTTTCAAAGCAATCCACAAAGAACTGTTTTCAACTAGAGACTCAAAAGCTTTAGGAATGAACTATGATGTGCTACTAAGAGAGACAAGGGTTACAGGAAAAATTAATTTCTCACTGTATCAATAGATACAGTCTGAAGAAACTGCAAAGTTCTTAAGATTACATGTTTTTTTCAACTGACACATGGGAGACATTTTTTCAAAAGTCCACTTTGCTAAAAAAGTGTAAGAAAATTATGTCAGAAAGTTACAATCTCTTAACACAAATTTAAGACTGCATCACGCTTCTCAATCTTTTTTTTATTGACAGAAGACAACTGAAGAAAGGTACTGTCTGTTTATAATGTAAATCAAAGCTCATGGTTTGTCTTTCCCCTGTATTAATTAGGGTTGGGGAAGGAAAGGAAAAGTATTTGGTAAGAACAACAACAACAAAAAATGTTACATATCATTCTGGATATGTAACAATCTCTTCTAGCTCTGCCAGACACTTAAGGCAAAATTAATCCCCTAGTCCTCTGGAACACGAACCTAAAAGAGAATGATGAAGTGTTATGACAGAAATTCAACAGTAAACTTGTAATTCCACTTACTGAGGGAATCTCTGTTCTGCAGTCTGACTGGATATCTGCAGACATATGCTAAAACATTGCTGCCTTAGGTCCTTACAAGCTATTTGCAAGACAAATGACAGGGCTTCTTTTTGCCAATAAAAATGTCTCTCTTTCCCGAGTCTTCCAAAGCTCTGGTATTGCTTATCATTTCAAAGTGGTTAGGCTGGAGTCGTCCCGCTCGACGGAACAGCCATGCTCCTGCTCCTCCTGAGTTTTACCTCCCATAATTTCAGTGAAACTGCTACAGAGAATCCCTATTTTAAGTTACATTCAGATGCTCCTTGCTCTGTACCAGCTACCGATGAGGAGTTGCATAGCTGCACGGGAAACAGCGGTAGCCTCACACCGGAGCAATCATTTATGCCAGCAGACTGCATGCTGACTCTGAGCTGGGTATTATTTTCTTCGGTAGAAGTGCTGCTGTAGGTGAATAAGATGGACTGAGGTATTAATCTCTTAATGCAGATTAACTGCAGATAGACTATCACACCCTTAATAAATCCCCTTATTAGCATTTTGTGGTTACCAGTGGTCCAGAGGTTCAGTTTTTCTCAGGGTCCCTAAGCCATGCCCATACCAGCTTGCACTGCTGGTAACTTTTGCTTAGTAGCTCACTAAAACCAAGTTCATAATCTCACAGCAGACATTCACCTGACCCAGATCTCTCAGCCACACTACCAACATTTTCAGAATTACAGCAGCTTGATTCTAACACAAATATATAAAATAAATGGAGCCATGAGTCGGGGGGTGTGGGGGTGGGGGTGTGGCGTAAGTATTGCTGCTATGGGTACAAGTATGAAAGGAAGATTAGGTCTGTAAGGCTTCTATACACCCAAATTTTTCTGACACAAAATGTTTGAAGTAATATTCAACAGAAAACAAAGACACTAGGCAAGTTAAGAAATAAAGGATAAAGTTTAATCTTGCTTGACTAACTTAATCACACAGTCTATAAGTCAAGCTTTAAACCCCCATATATATTGTGTATTAGAAAAGACTTGGATTCCTTTTGGAATTTAATGTTGCAATATAAAAATATTCTCTGCAGATGAAATCTCTTTATTGGACCCAACCATGAAGCCACTAATCATGTAGAATTTCTACTGGTTGATTATTTTACTAAAAGAGATTTTAAAAAGGGTAAGAAACAAAAATGTTGAAACTAAGAAGTTCAAAGGGAAATAAGAGAAGGAACAGGGGAAAAAAGATAAAAATATGTTTCTTTTACAGAATCAGACGAAGATGTAAGAACACAGTCTATCTGACTAGATCAAGGGACGCTTAAGGAACAAAGAAAGGTTTTTCACTATTCAAAAGAGAATTTTGCTCAGAATAAAATAAGATTAGGGAATCAAAGAATGCTGTACAGAAATATCTACAACAATTGAAACCAGGTTTCCAACCATTTTTTCTTAAGTTTTGTTGTGTAGCATTTGAACAACTATTTAAATTAGTAACAACCTATCTTCTTGGCAAGAAAAGGAAGAAATGTGTCTTCATGTGATTTGGGAATTTGCTTACGGATAGTTTATGAATTGGATTGACACTGGTCATTCTTTACGTATAGCTAAGAGGACAAAGTTCATTTTGAATTAAAAGTTGCAAGAATGAATAGGAGAAAAGTATTGCATTGGACCCATGACTAGCAAGGAAAGATCACTACACCTTGATCACAACTTCAAAAAAGAACATCTTCAGTCAAAGTAGCGTTTACTCCAGGTAAAAAGACTACTGAGCAACAGATTACATTTGAGGGACCTTAATCAACTCACAAAGCTAACGGCTTCCAAAAAGTACATGACATTTCCAGAAAGGGCATCTTGTTGGTCATCTTAGAGACAAAGGAAGAACAGAGTGAAAGCAGGCAGTCAGCTGCATTAGTGAGAAGTGAACCCATGTTACTGAACACTGGTCACTACCATGAAATACGTGTGTCATAAGCTGCTCAATTTACACATGCTGTTCAGAAGAGCCTGGGTTTTTTAAGAAGCCTTGAACAAACCACATGTTGATATTCCAAACACTCTGCACTAAAACCAGTGTTCAAATGAGTTTTTTCATGCAAAGTACTTAATGGTTTGGTCATCAATTAGAACACAAAAATAATATAAGCTTTGAGATCTAAGACATTCACATTAATTGGGCCCAGATTAATAAAAACAATTCAAATAGCCCATCTCTTTCATTTCTTAAAGCATTTTCTTTGAAATTTTGCATTCAAGTTCCTTGGTTCTGTCCATAACTGGAAACAGAAGTATAATCAAAACACTTTCAGAAAGGCTGAAATTAAAGATTTTGGGGTCTGACAAGAAGCAGGAAATACTGAAAATCTTGCAGAGTCAGTTCTCCAGAGGTTTCCAGGCCAAGGGGGTTTGCAAAGTTATATAAGCAACCAGACTGCTGGGTGCTTTACAAATCAAACTGAACCACCAGCCTTTCTAAGTTTCCTCTCACTATTTTGCATACCTCTCTTTATCCCTTTCTCTTCCTTTCAAAACAACCTTTCCATATTTCAAGAGAAGGAAAAAGCACCCCATTCCTTTAATACAGAACTTATGAAACAAGCACCTCAGTGGGACTCATTGCTGCTGGCTGTTGTTCAGATGATGTATTTGCAGGGCAGATCATCAAAGCAACAGCAGGTTTCAGCTGGTGTGCTGTTGTAGTCATAGCTGTTTTTATAATAACACTGCTTACAAACAAATGATTAAAAAAAAACAAGACCACCTCTGTCAGACGAAGACAGAACCAGGAAACACAGAAAATGAAAACATGATTTCTACGAGTTCCAAAACTGGTCATAACCACTGTCATCAATGAGCAGGTATGAGCCAAAAAGCCTAGCCAATAGGTGCTGAATGCAAAGAAATACCAGTATTATTCTTCAAGATGTAGAGGGGAAAGAGGAAAAAGGCCAGAGAGCCATTTACCCAGAAAAGCACCAATATGCAGATGTCTCCTTGAGATTCAGGCCAGATGGAAAGCCATCGGTCTACCAGGGCAGGCATTCAGGCTTCTTGTGCCAACTTAGGGCTCGCTCTCTGATCTCCCACAATCCACAACCAAGAAGAAACTCATTTAGAATCATATAAGTGATAACACCAAGTTATCATGCAGAAGACTGTTCTGTAAGACACTGGTAGAAAGCTGTGATACAGATGCTAACCCAGCCATTAAGGCTTAACCACTTTCCTGAAGTGGGGAAACAGTACTTCCCATCACCCGGACCAGTAACGCAGTCTGCCTTTTTTTCTTTTCCTTTTATTTTATTTATTTATTAAGATCTTCCACTTAATATACAAAAAAGAATAAACCAACTTTTGAGAAAGCATTTCTTTCGTATGTTTTCAAAATGTACCTGGAACCCTACAGACCACTATACAGAGTGCTAGATATTAGCCAGCTGTTTAATGAAGCCAGAAGGAAAAAGGTCACCTTGGAATTTACTATAATAAGATAACTTTGCCAGAAAATCTAAAATGTAATTATTTATGCAACACCGGTATTGAAAAAATATATGGTCAGCAAAGAATAATGTCCTAGATCTATTCTGGTTCAACTACAGGTCACTAGACTAGGTAAGACCCTTGTGCAACTTGAATTCAGTGGAGTTGAATTCATTAACACCAGGGTTGAATTTCATCCAAAGTCTTAACAACTTCAAGGGTTTTAATAAGTGATCACCCTAGCCAAGTAATACATGTTGGCTGCACTAAGGTGAACATCTATTTAGTGAAAGAAACTCTCCCTGCAGAAAATGAATTTGAAAATATTTTGAAGTACAGTAATTCAGAGGATCTGTAAATATAGGTATGTGTCCACAAAGAACCAGGCATCTTAGCAACAAACTTCAGGTGATAAGGGTTAGAGAGATAGCTACTGTACACTTCTGTCTTAATATACCATCTTCTATTAGTTTTTAAGCCTTCTACATTAGAAGCAAACTTGTGATAACCTTTATTCTCCTTGGTATCTTACTTGCACATGCATTATCCTCAAACATAGGCTGAGCTTCAAAGGCTGCAAGGACTTCAAGCAGCACTATCAGATCACAGATGAAATACCCTTTACAGTTTCAGGAGGCTTCAAACCGGATTTTAGATTGTCTCCCATCCTATACATCCCCTTCTTATGTGAAGCCATCTCACCGTTCAGTCCTGGATTTTTCTGGTTTTGTTCTTTAAAATTTGATGATAAGCTCACATTGTTTTCAAAACTCACTATCATTACCAAATCACTGGTCTTCCAAATCCCAGAATGAACTAACCCACATGACAACACACATCTAACTATGGCTACAAAGTGTAAGCAGTAATCTCAATTGTCCTGTAACCTAGCATTACCTTTTAGGAAGAGTTAGTTTAATAAATAAAGTATTATCAATAATGCACTTAGTATACAGAAGAAAGTACAAAGACTGTTAAATCTAACACAGTGAACACTTCATCCTAGCTATGACTTTTTTTAATAGGGAAAACCCACACCCATTGTGACAGGAATATGACCACAGAAGACAAGAACCAAACTCAGTCTGACCCAAAAATTCATGAGATAATATGCTTCTGAGATTTCTGTTGCCTCCAGGCATAAAAAGACTCCCCATGCCTCCTCACCATTGTCCTGAATTCTTCAAACAAAATATGGTAGCCAGACTGGCTATGTTAAAGGTAATTATCATGACCCAAAATAAGAGTAGGTTGTAGGCCCCACACCCACTGAAGCTATAGTTTGCAGAGGATGATGATGAAATGGGCAGAAGTTGCCCATGTAAACAGGTTTATTCCATACCCAACTAACCACAGTACCGTACCATCCTTTTTGGCCTAAGGAAATGCAACCTAGTGAAAGTCTCAGGCCAGCATATGTAGCCTAAACATAAATCCTGAAAGTGAATCTGTCAGCAATTAGTGTAATATTAACTCACAGGCACTGGACTGGGTAGTTGCTACATGCATCTTTTGTCTGATCAGACTCAGCTGCTGTGCATAAAGTAGTAACAGCCACGGAGAAGCGTTTTCCTGGATAGGTCAGCGTCAGCACTTCGGTGTCGAGGCAGTACTGAGGCACTTCAGTACTGAATACAAATCCGTGTTGACAAAAACAACTCTTAGCAGATCTGTGTTAGTCTTGAACTAAAGCATGGCCACACAGAAAGCAATTAATTCAAATTACGATTAATTCAGATACTCGGTGTATCTACAACTAAGGAACTAATGCTAACTAAACTGAATTAAATGAAGTGGAAAAAATCAGAATCCTCTCTGCTCATCAGGTCTCTTCTAAAACTGACATAGAATTGAATCTTTTGAGGTGGCCAAAAATCGGTTAAGCTTCTACTAGCGGCTTTCTGACTTTGTAAAGTCAGAAAATACCTAACCAAAAGAAAAACCTGAAGCACTGCAGGAAAAGGCTGAGCACAGGTAAGGAGACAAGGCAGAAGCAAATCAGCAGGAGTTACCAACTGCTATTACCATTACCATGGCCTCATAGGAATGCTTGATTTTGCAAACATTTACCAAAAACCCAAGTTGTTCCTCTTTCTGTGTAGCATTTCCTGACTCTTCAGTTCAGTATTCAGGAAATAATTACATAGCAGATTTGCTAGGATTCCTAATCATAAAAGGTGTATTTAGGCATATTATTCAAAATGTTCTGGTTCATTTACACAGAGATTCTAACTGCCTCTTCAGACACAAACAATTTACTCTGAAACTTCCTTATGGTTTGAACTTGCTGTGCTTAATTTCAGTTTAAGCAACTCCTTAAATCTTTTCTTCACATTTTGGAGCACATCATCATCTGTACAAAGAAGTGTCTTTGTTTTTTAACTCCAGCAGAGAACCGGCAAGAAGGCAAAGAACAAAAGGTAAAAATCCCAGTTACTCTAATCCAGATATTGTAATTAAACGTTTAAGTAACACATTCAATACACTGTACATTTGAAGACGACACTCCAACTCTAACACACAGACTGACACATATAGGGATGCATTCAATGAATATAAATCTTAAGAAATACAGTGCTGAAGTCCTTGTGAGCACCATCACAACGAACAGATGTAATAGCATAGCTTTGGGTTGCAGCACTTCAAAAACTCAAATGAAAAAATCACAGGTTTTCTTTCTGAACAGAAATCTAAGAATTATCAAGGGTGCACTGATAGCTCTCACTACCTATTGGGGAGAGTCACCGAACCCAATGCACATCTATCCCTTGTATATAAAGTAATTGAGAAAACAGAAAAACTCTCCTCCTCTGGCATATTCTTGCATGTTCATTCCAAGTCCTGAAAATTCAAACACATATTCTCTCTTCTCCATATTACTATATAATATCATTGCAACTTTTCTGCAAAGAAACCTTTAATCTGGTATAAAAATAAAAAAAAAACATTAAGAGCAATTTAACAAATGTATATTTAAGTGTATTAATTGATCTAATTGATCCTCCACATGAAGCAAATCAATGTGTTATTTCCCCAGATATAAATTACAAAATTTCATATGATCACATGTGGTATAGCAGTGCCTCTACATTTTTTTTAATTCTCTGCCAGTGTTCTAATCTAACTCCTTTATTTGCTCTAAATTTTAATCTCTAAACTGATTTAAAAATGAAATTTTAAGCTCAAGAGCTGCTAACAATATTTCACCAGGAGACATACTGTTTGAATGTTATCTGCTGCAGAGAATACTGAAACACAATTTTTTTCCCAGAGAATCTTTTTACAGCCCTTTCAGTTTCAGCCACTGTTGTTTTCATATAACAAATGCCTTTAAATCCATATTCATGTTCAAGCATGCCAATATTCACAAGAATGCTATTAACATCTCTTGGACTTTTGGTTTAAAAAATACTAATGTGTAACTCTTATTTTAATCACAAATACTGCATACTGGCATGTGCTAATAGAAGATGCTAGATAACAGAGTATCATTTTACAGAAAGCAGGGATAATGGATTAGACCTAAGGATCTCCCTACCCCATTTAGTGACAGAAATAACTTATTTCCATGAAAATCAAAATTGAAATACATCATATATTCCGTGAGCGAACTGTAAAGAACTTTACAATTAGCAATGAAATGAATTTCTCTATGATCCTATGAAACATCTTTGTAGTATATAGTATTCAGGTAAGGCAGAAAACATTAACAAATGTGCCTGAACTCTAATGTATATACTTTCCCTTTCAAAAGATATCTCATAAACATCTACTGCCAACGATGGTACCCTTGGCAGAACTGAATCTCCAAGGAATCTCACATGACTCCAGATTCAGAGAATTGCTCTAGAAACAAACTGTTGCTTCAGTTACAGGACATTACCAGATTCCTTCCAATTAGAGTAAGTTCATTACACATGGCAAGTGTATTTCAATACTAATGCATTTTCAACCGTTGTATCTTTCACTCTCATATTAAACTAAATTTTAATGTTGACTATTGATACCTCCTTCCCATTAGATTCTCTTGCTGTTGAGGCTATTATATGGATAACAACCAACCTCTTTAAATTAGGTTCTCAAGACCTAACATGCAAAAAAGCACCTTCCAAATAATCACTTCGGATTCATGTCATTTGGCTTTAAAACGCTGCCAGGATCCCAAATCCCAATCCCAAAGATGCTGAAGTATTTATACTCAAAACCACATGTTTTGCAGCATAAGTACTGTAACATACTGGTCCCACTTAAGGTATTATGGTCCTACTTAATTCAGTGGCAAGCTTCCCATTTCGGTCTATGAGAACTGGCCAGCTGATGATTACCAGTGGGATAAAAAGTATGTCTTTGTCTCTTTCTGTACAAGACTAGCATGTGACAGAAAGGCCTTGCCAATGGAAAGTCTGTTCAAGGTCAGCCGTTCTGTTGCTGAAAGGTCTAACACATCAGCCAGTAAGAAAATATTGCTGAAAACTACTTTGAGAAGCAAGTAATTCTGTACATAGCTCAGGACTGTACCGCCTACAGCCTTGTTTACATTTTATAGAGTCTAAATCTAAATTGTAATACATAGATTTTGCTTCTAATTGTAAAAAAATATTTACTAATATATTATTAAAAGTTATTAATAGCTATTATTTAGCAGTCCAAAGCTGGACTGCTTTCCTTCTGCACACACACACACACAAAAAAATAAATACGATGCTTCCTGGGACATTTCTGATCTGCCTAGTGGCTCTATTAGAGCTTGTTCATTTTGGCTCACTAAGAAATATCAGTTAATGTCACAGGCCATTCTCAATTTGACTCTCAAAATATTTTCCTTTATCAGATTGACACTCTCCCTATAGTAAAGATCTTCAAGAAATGGAAAACCTAAAAGGATTTTTAGCACATGGGAAGGGGGGAGGGAGGACAGGGGGAAGAAAAGATTATGTTTGCCCTGTATGAAACTCACACATCCAAAACCAGAACACCTAAAAAAAGAAAATATAAGCAGAAGAAAACAGAAAAATGGTGTTGAAAGTTTTTAAGGTATACAGAAATCAAATAGTAGAGATCACTAAATGCACAACACATCTATGATTCTGCCATTTTTGTGAAAAGTTAATTATAAAGTTACACGAACAATCGGTTGAACCACTGAAATAGCCCAGCTCCTTTAATCTGAATATTCTGACTACCCAGATAATGACATACTCCAGAAACACTAAAAGCTTCATATGCCACTGTTATGTTTTTTCTTTTAACAGAAGTTCATTGTTTTCAAGTAGCAAGAACTTATAAATTTTATTGTGTAATCACTCCAGCTTGTGTGTAAAAACCCAAAATGCAATACTTAAAATGAGTAAACCTTAATAAGCTACCATCATTTTCAGCATCACCATTAGAACTCCACTTTCTTATGAGGGTCACAGGTTTTGCAACAATGAGCAGTAGATTACTACAAAAAAGTTCACAAAAGCTTTCAAATGTTTGGCTGACTTTCAGCTAAGTTTGAAACTCTTTGGGTAAGAAACCTCACATTCTTGCCTGCTTTGCCCAGCACTTCCCAATTTTACAAAAATACCTCCTTCTGAAAACATGATTTCCTGATTGCTTATTTGCTTAGTACTTTTGACAAAGCGGTGAAAATTTGTGGAGCTTTTTAAAAATTGTTTAATAATAAACCCACATGGAATTTAAGACAATCTCCTCAACAGAGACAAGCAGGATAACTCAGATTCCCAGAAACGTCTGCTGTCATCTTTTGTAAAAATTTTTGTGACCTTGGGCAGACTTCTGATTTTGTATCGAAGAAACCATAAAATGTGCAAAGTGAAAGGAAAATGAAAAGCAACTAACTTATACTCCTTGCAACAAGAAGAATGTTGCTTACTAGCAGCTCTGATGGGTATAGCTGGACTGTGACAGAACAGGCACCTGGCAACTTCAGTTTTGCAAAGCGCTCAGCTGTATGCCTAAAGGAATGGCTGCTGAGTTGTTCTTGTTGCTGCTGCAGCGAAAGGATGAGTTTAAAATATTTTTATTTTTAAAGTTTAAGACTTCTGCTTATTACCATACAGACAAACCAGTAAATACCAGATCTGAGTTTTCAAGCTTCCCTGCTCTACCACTGTTAATGCGCTCTATAAAAATGTGCATGTTTAATATTTTGAATGCGGTTTTATCAGTGAGAAATTTGTGACCAACAACCTCCCAATTACCATTTCGTTTGTCCAATAGATTGCTTGATAAACCTTAGAACATGTTAATTCCTGTCCTGGTGCAACTCACCTGCCTCAGTACACTAAGTTTATTGTGTAATGGTTTAAGCAGAGGCTGGAGTCCTTCTAACTGGAACGAAAGCCTCAACAATTCCTAATGGGGGAGGAAGCTGGCAAATTTAGCAGACTACATCCATACCAGCAGCTTTAAAATGAAACATATGAAAGGGGGGGTGGGGGAGAAGATGATAGCATAAAACAAGAGCTCAGGGGATAAGGAGATAAGGAGTAGCATGGGAAAGAAAAACTTCACCACTTTCCCATACATGCCAACAGCCTGGTTATTTTTAAATAAAAAAAATGTTATCCTTTTTCTGTCCTGCCCATTCCAAAAATGTTCAAGAAGCTCAGGACATTCTAATATAGTTAAAGGCATTTTTCTGCCAGCTGTTTTTAGATGCCAGCATGTAAATCTGACATAAAAATGGCATTCAACTCCATGATTTTATATATTAGTAACACGGCTACTTTCACTGTCCTGCCAAGTAAGCTGCGTTCTCACCAGTTTTCTGCTGAATGTACACATATATCTATGGAAGCTCTTTAGACAGAGCTATTGTTTTATTTTGTCATCAAACAAGTTAGTGTTGATGGATGCTATACAAACTATTCACATGAAAAAAAAGAATGCTAGTCTAAATAGGTGTATATAATGTATCTAAAATGCTTTTGGATGAAACCAGGACAAATTAGAACTGATGAGATACCCCTACAAGAGGTCTAGAACATTTGGCTTTCTTGGGCTGTGGGTAGCTTATATTATATCTTCACTTTGAAGAGTCACTTTTTTGGTAAAATGATGGCGTTCACATTACAGTTCAGACTATTCCCCATGATAAACTCCTATCTACAGGCAAATATTTCTGTAGAACTAGTTACAGCTCCAGCAGGAATTGAGGAGAAGAAAGCAGGAAAGAGGAAAGAAGCAATTCAATAATCAGCACTTTACTTTCTCCTACTTGAGCAGCAGCTGAGATGCTTGCCAGCCAGAAGTGAGATAAAGCAGCTGTCAAACAAGTGTACTGGGATTTGACTCTTCCAGTACAGCTAGATAGTTCTAGTAATTATTATACCAAGCTAGCAAGAAAGGCCTTGTGTAGCTCCATTTTATTATTTGCTATGGTAATTTTTAAGACAGATGTAAGGATGGACTGACAGGTGAAGCGAAATTAAAGGGTGAGGAGTAGATTTTACAGATCTTAACCAACAGTTCTTTCTCCAGCCGAATTGGCTTCGAAACAGGAGCACAAATGTGGGCAAACTAAGGCTTGGTAACCTGAGAACTTGAGAGATTACAACAGGGAATGGTTCAGTTCACAACTGCACACAAGGCAGACATAGACCTGCAGAAATTCCACGTAATCTCTGATTTGCAGCACACTAGACAGATCTAGAAATATACCACAAGATGCTACGATGCTCATATATATATTCCAGGATCCTCCAACTGTACAAATGACATTGCATTCTGCAGATACCACCTTGATATCACGTTATCTCAGTAAGATTTTGATATACTTCAAAAGAACTGAAATTTTTAGGCAATCAGAAGATGCGCTCTTCTCCTCAGGCAGCCTCAATACACTTTACATAAACAAGCATGCAGCTGGGCTAGATTCTTGGCTGCTCAGAAAAGGTTAATGCTGTAGGAAGTATAATCACCATAGCAGAACCAACTAATAGGAAACACCAAAGCCAAGTTGGACAGATGGAAATACATGCTAACAGGTCTACAGTGTTTACCCAGAATTATAAACTGCTAGTTAGTTCTGATCAAAATGCCTGTGTAATGAATTTATCCCCCCCGCCTCCCTGACATCTATTTCACACTGCTTAGAAGACCTTTCCTGGCACAACTTCCACCCTGTTGCACTAGTGCAGAAAGAATGCTTTATTCATTGAGATGCAACTTACCCAAATAGTTGTTGCTCTTTGACATCTCAGTAATGTTGATTTTAGTAGCTCCTTCAGGAATTTCCACTATCTTGTGGTAGCCAAGATTTGTTAGTGTGTGTTTGAAAACTCCAGACACAACTTTGCAAGCAGTGTTGTCCCCTCCACATATTCCACACTTGTCAATCACCTTGTCTGAACCCAGATAGTCGTCACAGCCAATGCTCTGCAAAATAAAAGTAATATTTCTTTTTCCAAGATCTTACAACTGCAGACTTTGGGCATAACAACTGAGGACAGTATGACCTTCAAGGAGCATTCAACCCTGAAAAGATTCTGTGAATTAGCATATGAGCAATTTCTTCCTTTGTTCTTCTGTAGGCAAGAAAAGCAGTAAAAACCAGAGGGTTCACAGACTTGGGGATTTCAAGTTAGCCAAGAGGTTTGTACAGCCTGTTACCAGAAATACAAGAACACACTGAAAAGCACTAATGCACTGATCATTGCTGATAATACCATCCTCAGCTGCAAGAAGAGAATCTCATAACAGCATAGTTCCTGTAGCTGCCAGTCAGAAAAGAGGTAAAGAGCTATGATTTTTTAATGATATATATATATAATATATATATATTATAGTTATAAAGCAGAACTACTTTATAAATAAAAGTCTTTTCTTAATTTCCTCTAAAACTGAGCACTGAGCCTATTCCCACCAAAAGAGGTTTCTAAAAAGTCTTTATACTGTGTCTAGACAGTTATAGTAGAAGTAATCCTCCTGTTCACTGAATAGAAAATACTCAACCCATTCAGTAACACTCACTCTGACAGTATAATTTTGGAAAGAAAAAAAAGAAGGATCATTTAAAATAATATAAAGGGCAGAAAAAATGTTAAAGATTTGACACAAAACAGAAAAAAAAAAATTCCAACTTATTGCACTTTAAAAGACACTGTAGAGACAATGCCTTCTTGTACCGAAACATTCCTGTTCATTGATCTTACTGTTCTGTATTTCCAGACTTTAAATTATGTTTATGATGAACACTTATCGTCTACCTATATGACTAACTGGCACACGCAAAGAACAACTAGTTCTCATTCACCTAAGAATGAAATATTGTATGAGCCAGTAGAACAGAAGCCTATCACATATTTTATGAAATTTAGTAATTTGATGGAAAACATTCAAAATAAATGAAATAATTTCAGGTCTGCCTGAATAAATTTAGGTCTACTAAAAAAATGCTCATTCAAGGACAAAGAAATCATTCCCAAAATTTATGATCATGTCAAGAAAGATGTCATAATAAGCTACAAATACAACGATTTAACAGAGAAAAGGAAGAAGCTAAGATTCTTAACAGAAAAATAAAGGGAATATTAGAGCCACTTAGGATGAAGTTGAAAGGTGATAAGGGCATGTAAAAAACAAGACAATTCTTCCATAATTCTTGGTCTTTTTTTACCAAAGGCTGGAGCCTTAACTTCTTACCTAATCCTCACTCTACACTGTTCCTCGTTCTGCCCTTAAGAAAATCATCTTTGTCCTGCTTTTGTCCCCATTTTAATAAACACCTTCCTATATTCTAGCCAAGTTTCTGAGGCAGACTGAGCTTTTCTTGCCATGTCAGGTATCTTCTCCATACACAGTCTGATGCTTCTACTTCCCAAGCCTTTCAAACAGAAATGGGAAGGCGTTCTCTTCATAATTCAACAGTAATGAAATGGACACAATTGAACTTGCAAATCAGAAATTCAGCATTGCCCCCCGGACACTTGGGTGAGGTAACCATTTGTACCATATGTAAAACAGCTTCCCAGTAGCTGAGATGGTAACTTAGAGACTTCTTCACTGGCCAGCAATATAACTGCATTTTTAGAACAACAATGCTGCTGTATATAATGGTTTCATTAAAAAACAACTTATCTATAAAAGAAATCGGGCTCTCTTTTGTGATAACATACAAAGCACTTCATCAGCAAGCCAAGGAAGAGATTTGATGTCCTGGAATTTTCATACTGGTTATGGCCTAAGTATAGCCTGGAGATAAGAAGGAATTTGTGACTGCATGCGCACAAGCAGTTGGAATTGCTGGCAGTTAACCAGCATACAGACAAACCACATGGTATTTACTTTGAGAACACAAGTTTGAATTTGTGTTGGCTACAGTGGAAGCCCCACATCCTCAAGAGACAGCAGATACTTAATATACCTTGAATCTGGTAGCACTATCTTTAAGTTATTAAAAAGCAGAAAAATAACTACATATAATTAGAACCTTTGTATTCTGAGGAATACAATTTGGTTTTATTTGTGCAAAGGACAGAAATGCCTGGGTCAGGGCTCGCTGTTACAGGCGTCGCTGTACCCGGGCATTAGAGACACGACATTCTCCAAGACCCTGTAAAAACATGGCGTAGCTGACCCACCCAGCACCATGAACTGCCACACCACCGTGTCCCACAGCTGAATGCAGCTGCCAGAAACACAGCAAACACCAGAAAGGCTGACAAAGAAAACCCTACAACCCACACTTACAGGGGCAGACTATCAGGCCACTCTCCGAACACTGCAGTCCACCGTCGCTCACAACAGAGTCCCAGCTGACGCAGGGATGATGGCTGAGCCATTCAAGAACCACAAATCAGCCATCCATGGGCACGGTCAGGGGAAGGAGGAATAAACAGCTGCCTTTTCAGACTGTTTTTAAATCTGGAAGGGTAAGATAGCTAGAACAACCTGCAGTCATACTGGAGGTCTGTGGGAGAACCTCAGACTCCTCCAAGACCCAAGTCCCTCACCGTGCCTCCTTTATACCACTTTTTTTTACGTGGTTTCCCATAACCAAATGTAAAGCTGCTATTGACATGCTGCTCCTCAAGAAAAGAGTTTTGCCAGAGGAACCAAGATAGAAACTCTGCTGATGCAGAAACCAGGAAAAAAAAGGGTTTTTTTTCCCTAGCACTGTAGGGCCATCACAGTGATGGGAATGTGAGACTAATTTCTTTCTGGGTTGTGCATCAGCTGAATTAATAACTAGACTCCAATTGTAGAACAATGACCTGTAGGAATGACACTTCAATAACCACTTAACTACATCTCTAATGCTCTCCTAATAACTTGTATTTTCTGCTTCTCCAACATACAATGAACAATATAAATTTCTCTATTACTAGTTACAGAAAAAATGTTGACAAATACTTTCTAGGAAGCTCTCCTTCCATTATTTAAAGTTCAGAACATGCTACACAGATGTCAGCTGAGTTCACTGAAACCTGTAGGAGTCCTCACAGATGCAAGAGGCCTTAGGAGGAACCACCACCTAACATACACAGAGCTTCTCCTCTCCACACACTCTTAATCCTGAGAACGTATTATTGACTAATTATTCACTGTGCCACTTCTTACACTATAAGCAACATCTTGTTTCTCACTACATCAGGGGAGCAGGGGGCAGAATTGATTCCATCTTAGCTATTTCCTTTCTTCTGCCATTATCACCTCCCTCCTGTTGCTGCTAGCTGATACACTACTACCATTCGTGAGAGCACTAATAAATCAACAGTGTTTGGTTTTTTCCTTTTCTTTTGGCTGCTAACATATGCTTCATTTCAAACAGATACAGAATACAGGCTGATCTAGTTACCACAGCTTAGTAATGTTTTTGAACATGTACACGGTCATTTGTGTTTACAGAGAATACTCGAATCCCACCATTTGAATTGACTGCAAATGGTTAGAGAGATGGTTGAGGTAAAGGGGAGGAAGACAAAGAGGAAAAATGTAAAAGAGAGCCCAGACGCAGGCTCATATAACTGCAGTTTCTTCTTCGTGAATGTTATTCTTCTAGTATTTGCTCAAGTTAATGTATTGGTGAAGCAAATGCTGTTGGGTGTTTTTTGGCTTTGTTTTATTTTAATTTCTCACCTTAAATGCTTGAACAGATCATTGGAACCATTTAAAAGTCATCTGTTTTTCTTAAGCACACAATTTGTTTCCTTTCTGCATTTTGTTCAAGATGGACAAGGGATTTATTGTCTTGTTAAATCTTCACTTTCATTTCTAGTTAACAGCATTTTGGAATTACTTAAGGGTGCTGTAATTGTTTAAACAGACATTATTTGGAAAGCCCACAATAGAGGAAATTAAAATGACTTAATTCAGCAACTATACTTTGCAATGTCCACTATTTCATAACTCTAAGAACAAATACTGCAAAGCTTTTATTGCATTGCCATGACTAAATTTTATATATTGGCATTGAGAAATAGCTTTTGTGTTCTCTCACACCTATAAGCAAATTCTGAGCAACAAGGTTAGTCTGTTTAAACAGAAAGCTCCGCTTTACATGTAAGCCCAACACTGAAATGCTGTCATGCAGTATCCAATTCTGAAACTCCATTTCTCTCATCCACCTGATGCAAGACAGCCCTATGCATTTTCTGAGGCACTCGTCTGCCGGCAGTCAGATTGTCATTCAGAATTTAAAAGCCTTCAGGCAGAAGCACAACAGAAGTAAGAGCTCTTTAAAAAAAAGGCATATACAGGTAACATAGCATGAACTGCTGACAATCAAAAATGACATGTGCTACTTCATGCCGCTGCGTGAATTATTGTTATCAAGCCACATTCACAAGAGGACATTTGGGGTTACAGCATAACGAGTATGTCAAATTACCAGACATCTGCTGTTTCTCTCCTATGGTATTCCATTCATGTCCTACTCAGAAGTTGCCAGAAAACACAACTCTGCTCCATTATACATTTAGAAGGTGCTCTGCCCTCTACCTTTACAGGAATTCCTTGCTTTTCCTTCTCAGTCCTTAAATGGATTCTTCTTTCTCTTTCCCATTCAAAAATCATGCAAGGAAGAAGGTCAGTCACAGCATTAAATCTGCTCAGCTCCAGAAGCTGGTGTTTTATTTTCTTACCAGCAGTCAGTTGCACGCAGTGTCCAGCCCTCCTTCCTTTGAATATTCCAGACCTCCTCATGACGTAACATCTAGTGGACACTGAACTTTTTCTTTCTTTTTAGGTTTCTTGCAAGTGCAATCGTGCTAAAAGATGGTGCATAAACTTCATATAAAATGTCTCACTCTGTGACCATGGTCTAGACGCACCCAGCTGAGTGAATGCAGTGGGTTCACGAGCCAAGAATATGCAGGAAGCTTTGAAAGGATTAGTAAGAATGCTTTCTTTTGAATCTCTTCTAATTCCACCCCCCATTTAGTAAGCATAGTGTATGTGCAGTAAGCGGTCAGATATTTCAAAATTTGCCCAACAATCTCTACTGCATGGAGAAACATATTTCTATTACATTAGTTATTCTTGATCCAAATCCCAATGAAATCAGTGGAAGGGCTCCCTTTGAAATCAGCAGGAGTCAGGGCTAGGAATCAGCTTTAGTCCCAGTGAAAGGCCATCTACAAAAGACAGAAGAGGAGGTATAATTTACTGCTCTTGATTCATCAGGAATAGCTTGCTGAAATCACAGTTTACTTCATGGCCCTTTGTAAGTGGGGAGGATTTTGAACTTCAAGTTGTGGGATTCACTGTACCACAAATGCAACATGATTAATGGCCTTTCAGAGCCCTTTCACCCCAGACAGTAACTTATGAGGTCTCCATGGGGACTCTTTGTCTGTATCTAGTCTTATAAAGGTCTTGAACTCCAAAGGAATATAATATGGTTCATTTTCTCAGTTGGTTTACGATTCTACTGTTTAGTCCTCAAATTTCATCTTAAGTTACGCAAACCTGAAGCCCACCAGGACAACTACAAAAAGCTAGATGATATGAAAAAAAATATATAAATTAATGTTACCTACATAGCCTTGTATACTTGGTGGCTGCTTTACAGATACCTTAATCTGTGTAGTTTTTACCACTGGAAATGATAATTACATTTGTAGCCAGAACCAGAAGATTTGTTTTATCAATCCCAATTTACCTAACAGACTTACTCACTTCAATGTTAAATTCACACCTGCAAACACTGTTATTGACTTTTATAGCAAAGCATTTAGTATGTAAATATTGTTGTCTACAATACACAACACTTTCCCTGTCTGTGACAGAGGCTTCAAGCTAAAGCTCTAAATATTTGCCTTTCTGGGAGTTCTCTTACACACTAGCTCCCTCACTAAGATCTTGCCTTCAAAGCTGTTAAGAACTACGCCAGTGTTGCTGCTTCAGAGTTAGCTGTGCTTCCCCCACTAAGTCTGAGAAGTTTTCCCATGTATTTTTAGGGATTTTAGAGATCTGTTCCCCTTTCTGTCACCTATTCACAGAACTCGTTTGCAATTTCTGAAACAAAAGTTTGCACATATTGAGGCCAAAGTGCATACTTACTCCTTTGTTTATTATTTACAACATTCTCTCTCACATAAACAGAATTGTAACTAACTATAGGATTTATCTCAGGAGTGTCTAAGAACTGATGCAAGATTTAAACTAATTTATCAAACACTATGCCCACCTTTAATAAAGTATGAAATCTGAACACAAACTTTGCTGCTTCATCGATCTGTTATCTATCAAATATCCATTTGACTACAACATCTAGATGTACACATGTAATCCAGTTTAGCCTTTTGACAAAGAAACTTATGAGAAAGTAATTTTATTTGAGTTCTTTTGATTTGAAGACCAGTTTTGAATCAATTCTTTCTTCAATGATCTCACAAAAAGGCAGCAAGTTTGCTGGTTCCCAATGCAACACAGAAAATATTAATGTCATTTAAGACATTAAGACAGCCTAGAACACAACTGTGGAGCCAAGAAAAACTGTCAATGAGAATGGGAAGAGCTGAGGAATCATGCCCATCACTGAGACCCAATTCCACCACAACTGAAAAACTCAACTGAAGAACTCTTGGGAAACTAAACATGAAAGATAACTCACCAGAGAAGCAGGAAGCAAAACCAGAATGGGTTTTGGCTCATTTCAGGTTTCTAGCTCTGGGCCTGAACCTGCTTAGGTTCAGTTCCAATTAAATGAACATCGGTCTAAAATAAGTTGAGTAACATGGTTTGGTAAATCAGCCCACATTGCAAAACATGTCAGAAATGCAAGGACCACATGACGAAAGTAGGCTTACAAAAGGGGCTTTGGCCAGGAAGGCAGATTGTTTCTTTTTCCTGCTTCCTAAATACAGTGCTGAGCACCTCTGAGACTTCAGCGCTGCAGCTGCATCTGGTAGTCAGAGCAGGACTGGCTAGAAATTCTGGCACTGCACTCCCTAGGAAGGTGTCCAGCAACACTACAACCAGAGCTTGGCAGTTGCAGGATAAAACCTCTTTAGCCTGGTTTCCCAGGCTCTGAACTAGACAAAGCTGAGTTTTGTTTATTCCCTGTTTCAAATCCTGTGTACCACTTCCTGGGAGGTTAGCTGCCCAGGCTCAAGGCTAACTTTCATAATGCAGCAGTTCAGCCTTGAACCACAGAGCTGAGATGCCTCCTGCCCTCCTTTTTCCTAGGAGGAGCTTCTAAGGTCAAGGTCTCACCACTGGTCTCTGAACTATGCTGCAGGTACACCTGGGCCTGGCCTCATACCACCCTGACTCCGACCGTAGTGCTGACCCCCTAACTTGATTTTATGGCTTTACAAAGGACCTACCTCATCGTTAGGAATTGACCTCCACATCTGGACTGGTGGCTGAGTCTGGAAACCATCACCAGACCTGCCCTACTTGCTATGGAACTGGGGACATGCACCCTTTTTGGTAAGGCCGCCGTCTGCCTGGTTTGCTGTGATTTTCAGCTCCAGGTTCACCTCCTACGGATCAGCATGCCCTTGTTGCTCCTGACACTGTAGATGAGACTGACCACATTAGTATTTCTTTTTCCTCTGGCTGTCAGAGGAAATACTCCAAGTGTTCACTACTCCAAGCTGCAGTCAAAGGACAAAGAGATCTGCTTTGAGCAATGAAGCTTGCTTACTGAATAGAAAAAAGAAACCCCAAATAAACAACTTAGTATTGCTCTAGACATGGTAAAACTCTCTGAATCAAAATAAGCAGAAAATGCACAACTTTATTTTTTCCCGTAATGAGGAGGAGTTTGCACTGTGCAATTTAGTTACCTAAATTTTACTGTATGTCATCAAACACTGCAACCAACACTGGTTCAAAATCTAGACAGTTTGAGGCTCTTAGTAATGCGTGAAAAGAAAAAAAAAAAAGCAGAATGTATCTGTTCTTGCTTGCTCCTACATTCCTTCTAAAGTTAAGGGGAAACATGTTTTTCTTCTTCTTAATCTAGGGATGTTAACAGATTTGACAAAAAAAATAAGATCAATGAAAGATATTAAATTACTTAACAAAAGGCTGTATTATTTAACACTACTGGGAACAAATGCTTGGTCCCTTCTCAAACAGGGTGGGGCTATCTGGTGACTCTTAGAGGGAATCTGAAGACAACCTAGAGTTTGGGTAGCTGACAAAAAAGGAAACCTACAAATTAAAATACCTTTTTTTCTGCAGTTTACAGTCCTTAGTAAAATTCTACACGTCATGCAACAAACTGCCATTCGAGCCAGATATGTGATCCACACAAGCTAGCGTTCAGGAGCGAAGAGTGACCAACAAAATTACTTCAGCAAGAACTGCAAAAATCATGAAGTAGTAAGACTGCAGTAACACTGGTAGAGTTTGCATTTATTCACAGCCATGGAAGCCAATGGTAACAAGTTCTTTCACTTCAGCGATTTCTTAGGGAATACTCATACACTAATTAAGAAGGTAAAGTCTCAGGACGTCAATTAACAATGCTGGAAAATACAGTAAATCAAAATCCTCCAAGCCCCAAAGAAAACACAACTAATTTCTGTCACAGATTTTGAAAGCAGATTTCACTACCCTACCTTAACAATTTGTGTCCTATGACACAAGATTAATTACGTTGTCCACAAGGTGGCACTTACAATCCTTGTGAAATCAAAACGTAGAAGGCCCATGCAAAAAAAAAAAAAGTTCATTTCTTACACCGCAACACAAAGGTTTGTATTGCTCTTCTTTTCAAATTAGCTTCTACTAGATGAGTAACAACTACTGCTATTTTGTTTTCAATAATATGTTTTTAAAATTTATCCGTCAATCCAAAGATTTTTTTTGGTTTGGGAGGTGTTTTAACCTGAAAAAAAATGTTACAAGAAACTGAAACAAAGGAAAAAATCTCAAATTGCCTTTTCTTGCATCATCTGCTTTCCTTGTCTGGAGACCAGGTGGACTTCATTTATCAACCATAACTAACTATTTTAATGCAAATCCTGCTGCCTTTTCTCAAAAGGAATCTTCATTGACTTCAAAGTTGACATCAACTGGAAACATGCCAAGTCACAGGAGTCGGCCTCTTTATGGATTTGACAAGGCAGAATTATGTCTTCACAATCCAAAACCTACTAACAAACTTAAATGATTTTTGTTTTAATTGTATATATTCTATTTTTTCTACTTGCTTGTATTTTTGTGTCAAACTAAATCACTCCAGCTGAGTCTGTAGAAACAGAGAAAGATCAAATTAGGGAGCACCTGAGAAACCTACATGTACACAAATCTTTGGGACCAGATGGGATGCAGTAAAGGGCGCCAACGGAGTTGGATGACATCACTGTGAGGTCACAGGGATCGGTAGCAATGCCCAGTGACTGGAAAAGGCAAATGCTGTATCCGTCTTCATTAAGGGCAAGAAGAAGGACCTGAGGCTCAGTTGCAGACTGGTCACACTAATCCCAGTCCTCAAAGACTGCGGAGCCAACCCTCCTGGAAATCATTTCTAAGTACATGAAGGACAAAAAAAAACTTACTGGGAACAACCATCATGGATTTACCAAGGTAAAGACATGCATGAACAAGCTGCTGTCTTCCGTGATTAAATGATGAGTTCAGTGGGTAAGTGGAGAGCAGTGGATGTTTTTCACCTTGACTTCAGCGAGGCCTTCAACATAGTCTTCCACAGTACTCTTAAAGCCAAACTGGAGAAAACCAGACTGGGTAAACTGACAATAAAGTGGATGGGAGACCAGCTGGATTGCCAGACTTAAAGGATAGCGATCTCTTCTCCAACTGACAGGCAGTTACTAACAGCATCCCTCGGGGAGGCCTGCTGGAGTCACTGCTACAGTATTTCTTTAAGGACCAAGACAAGAGCATGCTGTCAGCAAACATAAAGATGGCACCAAACTAAGAGGAGTAGTCAAAATACTGGAAGCAGGACTGCTACTCAGGGGGACCTTGACAGGCTGGAGAAATGGGCGGACAGGAACCACGTGAAGTTCAAAAGCAAAGCCCTGCATCTCAGAGTTAACTCCATGCACCAGTACAGACTGGGTGCTCACTGGTGAGGAAGCAGCTCTGCAGAAAAGGACCCGGGGGTCCTCATGGGCAACAAGTTGATCATGAGCAAAGCAGTGTGCCCTGGCAGCAAAGGCAGCAACTGCACACTGGACTGTACTAGTAAGGGTTAGCCAGCGGGTCAAGGAAGGTGATTATGCACTCTACCTGGCACTTGGGAAACCACAAATGGAATACTGGGTCCAATTTTGGGCTCCCAGTACAAGACATTTACTTTAAGAACGTTTTTGAAGAGAAGCATTAAAAGCTTCTGAATGTGTCAAAGATAAACCTTTTCTCCTCCTCTTTTCCCCTGAAGTCCCTCTTCCACCTTTGCCTCCTCCAAAAGAAGAAAAATGAAAATACCATGACATGATACAAAGAAATGTGAAACCATGAAAACTGAATGATTATCAACATCAAACAATACCAGTTAACAACCGTTTTCACTGGATATCTTGCAAGATGATCTGCATCACCTCCTTTTTATATTTTCTGTTCAAATTTTCACTGCCAAACTAGCTATGGTTTTCTTATCTCTTAGTAATTCCAGTTATAGCTTAGTTTTATGAGACATAGCCATTGTAGAAGACGCAGCAAACTTCCTTGAAACTGGCTAGATGTAGACATCTACATTTACACCTTCAAGAACTAAGCTTTCAGCTATGCATTACTAGTAAAAGTGACACCATCTTTAAACAAAACCAAATAAAAAGCAAAGACCCTCTTATTCTTTCAGTACCAGATTTCTTTTTCTAAAGAAAGCCATAAGCATCTTTTTTCAGAGCCAAACTTCTATCACAGACATCTCACAGAAAGGAAAAAAAAAATTACCTTAAAACAATAAACTCAAAATTTTAAATATTAAGAAAGGCCAAGGATGTTTGGCAAGATCAGCCCATTGCTCATTTTCTCCAGATGAGTATTTATATCTAAGAACTCCTACTTGTTTTATAACCAAGCAACACCATAAAAATAAAGTCAGGGGGTTTTCCCCCTAAGTAATGGATATGTAAGTAAATAGCTGAGAAAGAAAATTATAAAGTTTAAAGTATGTCCCTTTATATCACTAGTACCATGCTATTCACTCAGAACTCCAACTTCCAGTAGTTTATATCAATATAAACTCCCCTCATTCACCGGAGCTATTTGTAAATAACAAGAATGATACAGATTTCCAGAAACCGCTTTCAGTGTTGCTGATCCCTAAGAGTGCCAAAATGTACGTGCTTCATAGCATTCTAATAGAACAGCCAGCCAATTACACCACACAGCCAGCTTTTTAAGCATTTTACTGTATGAGCTATTTAACATGTACAAACAAAAATGCGTGGTTCAGTGGTGCATGTCCTTCAGTGGAAACAAAACGAACAGGGTGTTCGACAGCAGGGATCCATGCCTACGACTTGTAGAGCAAGAGAGACCTTCAGAAAACTCCCAAAGGCAGAGCATGACAGAGACAGTTAGCTCGCTTGTCTTATTTCAACATCTCGCATGTCTTCAAGGTTGCAGTCTAACCCTCATTTGCTTTACAAATCAAAGGAGCAATGCTGAGAATTTACGTTCAACCACAGGATAACAAACAACATTCTAATGGCTCTCACTTGATTTGTGGTTCGCTATAACCGTAATTTTTACCCAAACATTTGATCCTACTTTGGCTTTCAAGTATTTCCTGCTGTCCACAGACCTAATGCTCACAGATCTTTGATGCTATTTACAGCCCTTCACAAATAGATTGTGGTCACATCCAGATGCCGCCCACTTAATTAATCACAGATTTTCTACCTGCACAATAGCTGTTTTCATTACCTATCTGTGCTTTATGTTCAACTTTTTTTGTCAGATACATTTCAGTCAGTGAGAAGAAACAAACTATTCATTTTTGACAACCTTACGAATCCAAATGACATTTATAGTATCTAGATATGCACCAGTTTAATAAATAATAAAAAAAAAGCTACTCACATAAAGACATATAAAGACTCTTTCACTAAGACATTCACTGTTTTCTTGCTGCCTAGAGAATTACTTGAGAGAAAAAAGGGTTTATTCTTGTTACAGTGGAAAAAGTAAAGCCATCCAGGAAAAGTAATCATGTGAAAAGATGGTCTTAAAGATATCAAGTGGTAATAGGTAATAGAAAAGGATTAAATATATAAATCATGCATCTTACACTGATACCTCTGACAATTAGCAAATCATTTTCTCTCACATTGTTTTTGTTCTAGGGAAAGATACTATAAACGGGACTTGTAACTCTCCCGTACACAGAACCAGTTTAAGGCATATGAAATTAAGCTAACTGCCAGCAATACTGCAGCAATAAAGAGCTGAAATTGAAATAGACCGTTGCTGGCTATCACCTTGTCGAAGTAAAGATAGCGACTCAACTTGGAGCCCTCTAAAAACAGCTTATTAAAGAAGTTCCTTACTGAAGTGTTTTGAAGTGGCTGTGTTAGTAGCATTTAAGAGTGAAGGAGATTGAGATGCCTCATCATAATATATACGGTCCTCTGGAAAACATATATCGAAGGCGAGCGCAAGGCTTCTAGGCCTTTTTCTTAATTTGATCATATACAATTCAGTCAGCAGCACTCATTTCTGCCTGGGTTAGAAAAATCTGGCTTAAGCTTTCAGGAGCCTCCAGGCATGGAATCCAACTACAAGGACATGAGCACAGCACGGAAGGAGCCTAGCTGTCCGTGCCTGGGCCTGGGGTCAGCCTGCTCACAGACACCGCTGGTGCTCGAGTATTCAGAAGCACGTCTAGGTTCTGGGGCTTCAGATTTGTGTCTTCACGCTTTCAAGTGGATCACATTGCTCACATTCATTAAGGATGGGAATACTGTGATAGAAAAAAACACCCAAAAGTACCCGAAATAGAAAGTTTGATTATATTTTTTTCATCTGAACAATACATCTGCAACTCGAAGTTCCATATCAAAACAAGTTCTAATGCTCAAGAGGTACGATAGGGTCAAATGGCACATGCATCTCTAGAACAGACTAATTGCTTTTTCACTTCAGAAAACTTAAAACCACAAGGACAGTAAAGTTGCTTTAGTCTGACACTAAGTAAATCTAATCTGAAATAAATATTCCAAATCACATAAAATGAAGCACTCATGTCTGCTGCAAATATGCCAAATTACTTGATATCACAAATTCAGCAAGAGTAAACAAAATCTATGCTTCTCTGGAAACTGGAAAAGCAGAAAAACATTGCAATATCTAAGGTCACACAACAACTCCACATATTACAGTTCTTGAAAAAGGGGATCTTGTTTCCTATAATCTGTACACAAAGACGAAGTGTATGTTTATGATGTGGATCATAAGGCTAAGGCCTTCAAAAATGGAGACAGGGCTTGGATGTACAGGTGTACTGAGTTCAGTAACAGCGCAGGCTGAGAATTCATGAAACAGTTCTTAACATTTAGCCTAGTTTGACCTTGTTGGCAATGACAAGAAACAGTTAAATAAAATAACAACAATTTATGTCATTGATGTTAACTCTATGCCTTTTAAAAGACCTCTTATCTGAGTGGATAAAGCTAATGCATGTCAGCACCGCCCTGATCATATCTCAGTATTATTGTTGGCAAGTAGTACTATGCCCATTTCAGGATTAAATGAAAGGTCTTGACAATTCTCTTCAAAAGCTTGATACTTCAGAAAACAAATGTAAACCACAATATAACCCATCCGAAGATATGGACGTTTCCCCAAAATAACATACCTACTCCTTGCTGGCCTTAAAAGATTGCATTTTAATTCTCTTGAACTCTTACAATGCCTGCCATTATTACGTTCTGGTCCATGAACATCATAAAAGGCGTAAACAAACAGTAATAATATTTGAAGACAACATCAGGAAGAGAGCTGAAGAACACAAATAGTCTCAGTTATGACTTCAGTTTAGAACAGCCTCCTGAGCACTCACAGGCAAACATCGACCCCCGCCCACACAGCAGTGAGAGTCTCTGCTTCCACAGCCGGTATTTAATTGTTTGAAGAAAGGTTCTACGGCCTAATGACCTCTATGACGCTGTTTTTATCATGCCATGTAGGAACAGGGGATAGAAAAATGGACTAGTAGATTTTTCATTTGAGTGGTGGAAAGACACAATCTGTTCCTTCTGAAAAAATCCGAAGTGGCAGAGCAGCCACTCCACAACGCAGCAGATGTCTCCGATGTCCCAGCCAGCAGTGGAATCCTCCATTCAGTGCAGTTCTGTTTCCTCCAGCCTTGGTGCTGAACAGCTATATACTATCATTCCAATTAACGTCTATTTAAACAACATGGGTAATTTTGTATAAATACCAGTGCTTTCTCTTTGTGAAGAAACTGTAACATGGAGCTGTAACAGATACTTGAAATCTTTCAACCTTACAAGTTCAAGTTTTCTAATTTCTAATAAACAAAATAAATTTTATTCTTCCAAAGCCCTATTTGAACTTGCAGTCTTGAAATACTAAGATTCTGCCAGTCCAATAGAAAATAACACCCCTTAAAACATAAAAGTGGGGAGTGTGTGTGTGTGTGTGTATGTGTGTTACTGCAAATCCCCTGCAAGACAACTGAAATTTAAACACTCTGGAGCTTTACATACTCCTGCTGACCAGAATTTAGGAAAGCAGGCAGTGCACCCTAGCTATGTTACACAAGTGCAAAGCCCATTTAATATTCAGCCATCTGGATTTTTGGCTGTACATCAACGCTGTAGGGGAAGGAGATGTGTGAATCCAAAAGGAAGGTCACAAGAGCAGAGGATGTGATGGCATGAACCAGCTCATTCCAAGCATGCGTCTGCATCACAAGTAGCAAAAATAGGAACACCCATTTCCTATGGATGCAAGCAATACCTGAGAAAATTGACTTGTGGAAGACTCCACACTGTTGCAGATCACTACTTTTTAGCATCTCATGTGGCCCTAGAGTGTTTGTCAGATAGATTTATGTTGAAAGAGATGATCCTTCGCTTTTCAGCCAGCAAGGACTAGATTTAACTAGTGCTTGTTTCTTAACATGGTGTTAGCATAAAGTTTGTGCCAAGTGCTATGCTGAGATTCAACAAAGCAAACTTCAGAAATATCCCATCTGATAAAAAGAAAAAATAAAATACACCATCACATGTCAAACAGTCTTTCCAGGAACTGTTTCTTCCTCATCTGTATAAGGTCCTCCATCATCTTACAGCCAAGATGAAACAGGTCTGAAATAGATTTCCTTGACTCACATTCTTCACTCGTGTTTTATTACTGTTTCTGGGTTTAAAAGAGTTTAGCCCAAATAACTTCTTGTCTATACAGTATACTAAAACATTGTTTTAAATACAACTGGTTTGTACTGCAGTGGGAAGGTTCCTTTACTACATGATCTTCACACCTACTTGTGAGAAATGATTTGCAGAGATGAGATTTCCTTTCACAATGTGATTTTGTGGTTGCAGACATGGGATGAAAGAGTAGCAGTGCACCATCCCTACTTGCAGAGCTCATGTTTGAAGACAGAATATATTGCTAGAAAAATGCTTAAATAAAACTATCCTTTCTACACCAATGAATATGATTCATATAAAAACATGCTTATACAGAATACTGTAAATTCACCCCTCCTTTTCACTTGTTTTAATAGACTGCTTACATGGGACTAATCAGTAAACATCATTACACATTTTTCATGCTCAAGCACTATCTAATAATGAAATTACTTTTTAGAGTGACATTTCTGCAGCCAGAAACCAGGGAATTTGGTTCTTCATAACTTGCCTGTTCTCCTTTTCGACAGGGCCCAGTTCTTAGAATGCTGGTTTTCCTCAAACTCAGAATTGTAGTCCAAAATCCCTTTTCTAAGCTCCTAGAACTCTTCAGCTGACTGTGAAGCAGTTTCACACAGAAAATGAAAATTTAAGAACAGTCTTTCTGAAGTTAATGACAGTGAACATGCCAAGTTCCTTTCTTGTTTACCTCTGTACATGACTGTATGCACAGGGGTTAGATTTAAAAGCTTGTCTAACAAAAGAGTTATTCTTGAAACCTTTTTTAAGCTGCTACTTAACTAAGCTGTTTTAAACATCTCCAAGTAGACCTGAAATAGTATGATATACTAGAACTCACCAAGAGGAGACCTCACTATCACCAACAATCTAAAATAACTACTTCCAAACCACAGAAAACGTATTTGGAGATAGACAGGCAACACTTGAAGTGTCCTGGACAATACAGACTCCATACAAATTTTCCACATGTGTTACTAAGTACTCGAGCACCCTTAACTAGAGGTATAAAACAGACCGCTGTCCTGACACACTGTCTTTTCCCCTCATTCAGGTACCTCCAGGACTGGGAAACATAACCAACACTTACTTTATGAGTACCACTGGGACACCGGGAAGAAAACACCCTCCTGTCAGCTTGTACAAAGCGGTTACAGGAAGGGCTCAACGTGAACAAAATGACTTTCCTTAGTGATGAAAGAAAAGATAATCCACAGTTAACCAAAATCCAGCCTTTAACTGAGCTTTGCTTGGTCTCTTATTTTACTCTTCAAAACAAAATAAAACCTGACAGCCAAATCAGGCATGGAGCAGTAAAGTACAGCTCAATAACTCATTCTCATAGGCTCATCATTCCAGGATGTAATTTGTTATATTATGAAGGAAATTAACTAGTCCGTGCCTCCTGAGCTATAAAGTGTAGAAGATACTGTGAATGGTTTCCACTGACCACATGGTATAGAACTGGAACTATTCATACTAACAACAGTCTTGACACTTTCAACATACAGTTTTTAATTCCCTTAATTCCCTTAAAAAATTTTCAACATTTTCTTATATTCTAGCACAATTTCTTAAATATTTTCAGGATCAAGACTTACAGTCAGGTATAAGCAAAAAGCTGTATTTAGTATCTTGACATATTTCATTGCTGCAACCTTTCAAATATTTTTATTTCTGTTAATCAGAGAGAAAATGTGCAAAACATCAGTGACAAGGTCCCTGAGTAATGGAAAACTGTATATATTTCTTTGTTTTGTTTGGCATTAAATTAAGGAAAAAACTGAGGCCTAATGCCTGCCTCAGAAGAGTATGTTCAACTTCACCATCAAGTCAATAATGACTTCATCCTTAATTTGCACTTGAAGTTCCCAGTCCTTAGTATTTTCTTGCTAATGTAAGATGTTCAAGTTAGCAAAAAAACCCGTGTATGAAGAGCTACAGAAGAATCTCAAGGCAGTGAATGATCAGACGCTTTGAATGATTAGATTGAATGACCAGAACTCTTCAGCTGTAGTACAAGAACACAGAAACATAAGAAAGTCATGCCAAGTCAGACCAAAGTTCCAATAGTCAAAGGCATTAACGATGGATGGATGAGAGAGATCCTAAACCCACAAAATATATGCTATTTTGACAATATATTTTTCCAGGTTGCATTTTTTATTTGAGGCACAAAGACTTCCTAAGTCAGATAGAATGTCTTTAGTATCATTTAGTAGTCCTTTACTGAATATGCTTAGCTTCCTTCCTAAATTCTAGCTTCCCTCTAAATTTTAGCAGCCCTAATTTTTGTGTCAGTGAGTTCCACTACTTAACTACATGCCATATCATTTTATTGTGAAACTAACACTAGGTAATTTCTGCTAAAGCCTCGTAGTTCTTGTATTGAGACACAATGACAATAATTTCCTCTTCACATGCCCCATAAACTCTCAAATGTTATGGATTTCACTCAATCATTCTCACCCAAGTTATCTTTTTTCCAGACTGAAATGTTCCACCTATTAGACTGCTGTTCATGCTATTCCATTCCCTTATCATCTCTGTTGGCTTAACTGTACCTACTGTACTTCTAAACATTCCTTCACATTTCTGATGCCTACGTGCCACCTGTATGTTTGTCTATCTATACATACTTATACAGAGAAACACACACAGAACTACCTATGCTGACTTCTATTGCTTTCCTAACTTCTTATTTGATTTCTTACTATTTTACAGTGAGCTGACTTTTTCATAAAAACATCTGTGTAAGTCCGAATTTTTTTTCTTAAAGGCAAGCTAGTTTACTATCATTATGGGTTTTTTAACTGGGGCTATCTTCTTCTGTTGATGACTTGCTTGAACTGTCCTGAACAGTACAAGCCTAAGCCAAGATGCAGTGATAAAAATTAGCATTTTTTTTTCCATTAGAAAACCTTTAGAACTGTATGTTCTAATGCTTGGGGGTTCTCTTAACCGGTGATCTTTCTTCTTACCCCATCACAAATTAATTTCTTTAAGGGCCTTTATCGAGGGAACTTGTACAGAAGCTGTGGAAATCCAAATAAGATCTTCCTTGTTCCTTTATGTTGATACACGCCTTCAAAGAGCTTAAACAGATCGGGCAAGCTTGATTCCACTTTAAAAAGTAAAACAAGCAGCTACATTCGTTACATGCAAAGTGAGATTCTCAAGCACAAGGTCGTATGAAGTACAAATTACAACACAGTATTTGTTCATATATGAGAGGATTACTAACACTTGAAAATAGTTTCTAAACATTACAGAGATTTGGGAGAAGTCATGTTTAAATTGGAAATCAAAGATTCGCCGCTGCTGCCCCCCGCCCCAGTCTGTTATGTTTGTTTCAACAGACTAATTCTCTTCCTCTCACAAGCTCATTCTTTGAATATACCTTACTTTTAGTGCTTATACAGAAGGCTGTTACATCTAAGAGTTTTAAAAAATCTAATTGTTTTTAAGGGTTTTTTTTAGGGATGTACACTTTTTAAAAGTTCAGTCCTGTTCTAAATATCACAATAAGCTCTCTGCAGACAGAGCCACAAACACATTCACAGTGTTTTATCAGGGTGGAACTCATTAAAGGTTTGGTCAATTTTGGCATGCTAAGCCAAGTGTGATATACCTGCAAATGCAACCATTTTCACAATGGAGCCAGTTATTTACGAGGTCAGCCCGCTGCTGTCCCCCACAGCATTCTTAATATATTGTTTGCTCTGAAATGTTTTCAGAAGGCAACTCCCTTTGCCACTACCTTCCTCCAAATCACTTATGAGTGCTTGATCTCAAACACTCTTCCCCTGTTTCAATAGAACTATTTCTCAACATCTATTTTCTTCTTTCTTGGATATCTTGACAGGTCAAAATAGGTATGAAAACTGCAGGGAGTTACAAGATGAAATCTTTCCCCAGAGCATCATCCATTTGGAACTGCCCGTAGAAGTCACAGTCAGAGCATTTGGATTCTTTTCTGATTCTCGAAGTAGCTGATTTATCTCTTTTCCCAGAGCACTTAGGTTCAAAGAGTTGCATTTAGATTCATCGAGTTCTTCAAACAATTTTTGTGCTACAGGTAAGATCAATAATAACTGATTGCTGAGCTAAGGAATTCCATTCAGCTTTTATATTCCAGTTGTAAATGCTGAAGAACGCACAGGCTGCAGCACACAGTAACAGACTATGCCTGAATGAGAAACAAGATTTGAAATTATAATAGACAATCTGAGATCACAAATGTGACCTCAAATTTGATTTCCTTTGGTTGTTAGTGAAAAGGTGAGAAACAAGCTAGGTAAATCGAAGGCATCTGAGAACTACTGAGAATCTCCTTAGTGTGGACTCAACAGCTCTTTAAATAGTCAAATCTGAGTTTAAGTTTTGTTATGTCCTACACCACCTAATCTCAAACACAAAGAAACCTTATTGTAAACCAGGAAAACAGTTAAAAGAGGTGTAATACTATGTCTCCTAAATTACTAGAAAATGGATACATACGCAACAAAGGTCAAACTTCAGGAATTTGACTTTAGTTTCTTATCGCCCATAGTCACCATCTATTTGCTATGTCCTTTCTACCCCCATCACTACTTCAACACAAATCCTCCCACTAGGCCATAAACAAGTTTAATTTGTGGACAGTTCCTGTAAACACATTACATGAGGTGGGGTTTGTACTAAGAGTACCTACAACTGCACCATGGCCACTGGCCTACTGCTGGAACTACGTCCAGATTGCACAACGCATTCAGACTAGGAACTCATCAATTTATTCAGTCACTGCAGTTTTGTTTGCACATATTTATATTTGAAAATATATGAGAATATATGCGTAAGAAGTTTGAGCCAGGTTATCTTCCCAGGGAGGTACATGTTTTACACAAGGGTGGACAGAGAGGACTGACTGTGTTATTAACATGGGTACTCTGGGTCACATCTAGTATCTGTCAGCTCTCAGTCCTCACAGTTCTCCAGCTCCACAGATGATTACTGATGATTGCGTCTCTTCTAGGTATTTCTGTGTCCTGGAGTGATATACTGGAGAGAGAAAAGGAATGAGCTTTGAGTAGCCATCTACTACAGGGATCAGGTATTTGGGGGGTTTTGTTTAGAAAGGTGAAATAGAAGACAGAATATTTAAAAAAGTTGTTTCTTCTATTATTTGAGAAACAATATTATCGAGAAACAATTTGAGAAGCATTTTTTAAATTTCAAATGCAAAGGTTAAAAAATAGATATTACCATAGTCATTCTGTGCCCCATTGATTACATAAGAAGGGACTGAATAACAAGTTTCAGAACTAACTAGATGAACAAGAAGAGAAAATATAGATGGAAATCTGTAATTAATTTTGTCTACTTGAATCTTGGCTTCTTTTTATTTCTAAGTGCTTTTTCTCATTATACCACAAAGGACAGCTTTTTTGTTGTATTATGTAGACACTCCCTCCCCTTCTAAAACCTGCAAAGCAACAGGTCTCAGTCAATAATTATTTTATATACCATTTTCAAATTCAGAAAATGATTCATTCAACTACTATGACAAGGATTATATCCCTCTGACAGGCAGTCATTGCATTTGTCACCCCCTCACTACTAAAAACTACCTGGAGGCCATTTATCTTGACACTGGAACCAAATCAGTAAAGCTTTCAATTGCAGTAAAAAAGAAATACATTGCAAGAACAAAAAATAACAACCTAAGATTTATCCAGTTACTAGAGAGTTACTTTCCTACATGTATGATCTATTACAATCAGTACACACACGTCACAGTTCTAAGAAGCCTGCACAGTGAAACGGTGCTTTTCCTTCTATGTGAGAACCATAAATCTCTGAATAAATGAGATATCCAGTGGCATCCTTCCCTTCCTTCCTCCCTTTCTGCAGGTTACCAGCAGAAGATTTTGCAGACCATGTCCTAAAAAAAAGCTGAAGAAAATTAATGGAAAACGCTGGTTCCTGGTCAGGCTCCACATCTCATTCTGAGTTGCATCTGTGCAAGTTTTATGGTTGTGGTGGGTACTGCAGAGACCTTGGAAAACCGTTAATGAAGACGGGCTAGGTTCTCTGAGTGATCTGAAGGACCATGCAGAAGAGGCACTGTTGTCTGAATAGATTCTACCCATATAAAAAAAAAATTGGTTTTTTGGTTTTCTAGTAAAAACACACTAGGAAATGCTTTTAAATCAAAACACAACTGAAGATTGTTCTACAGTGAAACTAGTCTCTGCATAGGTTTCTTTTACTGCCAAAGCTCATATATATAAATAAATTCTACTCTAACCACAATACGGTATCAACAGTGCTGTGCTGTCAGATTTCCACTAGCTTCATATTATTTAAGTGTCAATGGCTTGAAAACTGCCACACACTCGCTCTATCACATGCACTTAATTAACTACTGGAAAAGTGCAGAGAATAACAAGAATATACCTATGTGTATGAATTATAAAGAAATAAAACTTGAGTATTCTAGTATAACACATTAAGGATGTGTTCACATTCTTTCCATCATCAATTATTTTAGAAAATGCAACGTGTGCTTTTGTAAATACCCATGTCCAAGGCAAATGATCCTATCAAGATTTGTTTTAAATTCCATCTCCTAGACTAATCAGTTAGCTCATTGTTGGAAACACTTTATTGTATATATGCATTCTTTTATTGTTTGATTTACAAACACTACATGTGAGGCACTGCATGTGATCCTATGCACACTCTATAATAAAAATTTCTACAGCTGCGACTCTTAGGACCACACTAAAAGTTCTCATCACAGATTTCAACAAGTTGGTCTACAGATACGTGTGCCCAAGTTCACACATGGAACTGCTTATGCCCCCTAAAGCTGACACACACGACTCCAACATGCCAAAACCACATATCAGCAACCACACACCAACTATTTGAACACTCAGACTTGCAGTTTGTACATGGACTGTGATAAAAACATGAGTTCAGACTCAATGAATGACATACTGAAAAATTATTATCCAATTTTTCATCCTGTAATTAGACTCGCGCACAGTTCTCACTAAGAGGATCAGTTCCCAGGATCAAGGCAGTAGGGGGACCAGCCTGCATATGCTTCATCTGTCATTAACGCAGTGAGTTTAACAACAACAGATGCTCTGTATGCCTTTTCAAGTTTTAAAACCTTTGAAAATCTCAACCCAGATTTCCAAAAGAAGTAAAAATCATGCAAAGGGAAGTTAGTCTGCAGAGACTTCTGGTTTTGAAGTTATTAACTTATTCCTTCAAGAAATCTGAACTGTGTTGGAAATTACATTAAAACTGAGAAGCAAGACTACTCCTGAACTGTCTATTATCTCATAGTAAAACTGTAATTTCTCATTTGTTCTTTTTAAAGGTCAAAGAGAATATATGAAGTGTCTCTATACTAATTTTCTGGTATTTCCTTTATGTTGCATCAATAGCTACCACAAATGAAACAGTCTAGGGCAGCAACATCAAATTACTAATAATGATCAAACCAAGACATTTGTTTTAAATTCCTTTAAAAAAAATGCCTTGATAAGGCATTAATCAGTGAATGCTTAAGACACTCAAATGAAATATGTAGGTAAGAATTAATAGACAAAAAGCCAAGATAAAAAAATCCAACATTGTTGAGGTTCAGATGAGCGATGGGCCTGAATTTTACTGTTCAAGCTCATAGCTAGTTTTCCTTTTATTTATTCCTTGCTGTGTTATAAATGTTGATTCCTCATGATTCAGTACAGTCTGCTCCACTGATAAGCAGAGATAAATGAATGCCAAAAGTCTCTCAGAGCAGTAGGATCTGGATTAAAAATAAAAGGTCTAGAGGCAAAGCAAAGCATAGTCATTGCTGACCTGTTTCAACCTTTTTTACTGAACAACGAAAGAGAAGTTAAACATAAGCTGTTAAAACACCAAATTTCCAGTTTTAACTGGTAACAGTTTAGTTACTTCATCCAAGTTCTCAGACTGTAGAAACCTAAAATACCCGAGGCAGATACTACACTGCGCACAATTTATAGACAGGTAAACGGAGGACAAAAGAATTAAATAACTTGTTTCAGCCATGACTAGCATTACAACTCTTGTAACCTGGTCTAACACAGAGAGTCCACCTCTTACAATCTCTTTTTTATGGAAAAGAAATGCATGCAACCTTCTGCAGAACCCAGTTCCTAGTGAAGTACTACTGCGGGCCAACACTGCTCCCAGAATACATGAATCCCAGCTTTCTAAGCCACTTAAGACTTTTCAAGTGTCTTTGTTCTGTTACAGGAGCATTACAAGTTTTACCTGCTTGGTATGTGTAAAAAACTGTCCCTATGGGTATACTGTATTTAACAAATACTTGCATGTTTTGTGATTTCAAAGTTAAAAGAAAGAAATATTTAATATTTTCTGAAAAATAATAGACCATATATAAAAGTGGCCTTGTCTAATATTCCTGTAAACTTCTGTCTCTTCCATACTGCTTAATAATACAGAAGCCAAAAATAGAGACTGTGAGCTGCCCTTGAGATGGGGGAAGTTAGATTCACTGTCTTTCTAATAATTCCCAATGTGAAAAGAACTCTGGCCACTGCCAGTAGGCTAGTCCCAACTGGCTTTATACTAGGGTTATGTTTATTCAAGTGTTCTCCTTTATGAAGGAAAAACTTGGCTTTATTTCAAGGTAAAGAAAAAAACTCCAAGCAGCAAAATATTTTAAGGACAGATGTCTGATCTTGAAACAGCAGCTAACATAGCCAGAATATATCTGTGCAATAAACACTTACTCATCAGCTCTGCCTTTCAACTGCATGTATTTCTTTTTATCCACTATGTTGCTCACAAAAAAGTAGCACGGAAAACAGTGTTCTCTATTCTCTCCCAGGACAGCTTTAATTAATTCCTTTAATTCTAATAAAATTTGAAATTCTATTACAAGTGTTGCTTCCCCACCCACCCACCCCAGGGGCTTAATTATGCCTGTTACACCTGGAACTGTGCAACTGAGAACTATGAGGCGCAAGGCTCAAACAGCAGCAACACCCAGGGTACTCAATGTATAGGGGATTTCCCATAAACCCAACTACCACTTGACCTTTCCTCACCCTGCTATGTTCAGTGCTGCTCAGCTTACATCTTTTACTTCCTCTCCACCTTGGTGTAGCTACTTTTGAGACTACTTGCACTGACGCTATTTTATCCCCTATCCTTCAAGTTACAATTTAGTTAAAAAAAACAACCAACAACAAAACAAAACCAAAAAAAAGAGCTGGTAACTATAGTAATAGCTAGTATTTTCTAATGCTTTCCAATAATATCCCTGTTGCTTTTAGATGGTTACAGCTGTGCCAAAACTTAACAACCCACACTGAAGATTTCCTTGCCAGGTCCTTGAAACGAGCTGAACATTTCTTTTCAAAGAAAATAAACATTAAAAACAATTTTGTTTTTTCCAAAAACTAGGATTACACAAAATTTTGTGTTTTGTAAATATTTTAGAAAGAACTTATAACTGGTTTACTCAGAAATTCTCATGTTTCTTTAAGATCAGGGGCTCATAACTGGTAAGGAGGCCGAGATGGATGTGCTCTTTTCTCTTCTTAGGAACCAATGTCTATGTCTAGTCAAGATTTAAACCCCTGAGTATCACCATGGCATCTAGTCAACACAGACTCGTTAAGAACTGGGCAGCACAACACTAAAATAACACCCCAGCCACACTGTGCATGCTTCAGAGTCTCAAATAATTTCAAGGCTTTGTCTGCAATTGCTACTGTCGTGAAGGAAATGGCATGAAATCAGCCTGCTGTCACTGAAGCAGTAAAAGCAGCTCAGAAACCGTGTATTTTACTGTATGTGACTGAGGAAGAGACAGTCAGTGGGTGCTAAAGTCAAAAAGAGAAGCTGGAGCACAACTTACAGAAAGCATATTCTCCCAGCGCACGGATAAAAGAGGAGAGGGCAAGTAGTTTACAGCCAGAAACTACAGAAACTGTAGCAAAGGATCCTGAGTCTTAACGTTTTAGCTCTTCAGCAAACAGCTGGTACCCAGCAGCTTTTTGTCTAACAACTTTAAACACTTGCTGGCCTCCATGAGAGTCAAGGTGATTCCATGATGGAACCTCTGCGGGGAGCAAGGGTTTGCAGCTTTTCTTCTTTGGAAAAAAAAAAAAAAAAAAAAAAAAGTAAAAAAAGAAAGCTCACATGGCTGTTCCAAACACAGGAGAATTACAATATTAAAGCATATCCTTCCAATATGCTCTCAAACTCTCTTTATCCACCCGCAGCCCCCCCAAGCCTGTATTAATTCCCAAGGTCAGACTTCAAGAGCTAGAGGTGCTCCAAAACACAGAGGCACAGAGACGTACCCTGACACTGCGCCCATACCAAGTAGGTGGGGTGGCACCACCAGCAGGTAAGAAACATTCATTCTTAGTAACAAAATGCTGCAGATCTTATTGAAAGGTCTGGCTTGGTGCTTACTTGGTTAGGCATTCAATAAATGCTCTTTTGCCCCAAGGCATGTTGAAAAGGAACAGATTACCAAATCTAGGCTTAGTCTGAGTTTTAAATGGGGCAGAGTGCAGGCAGGCAGTGCTCTCAGCTTCCAACTTACTTCTCATTCTTGGCTGCTCCAAGCTCACACTCATTTACAACAGGTTTTCATGGTTGCCCCTGGACTGCTCTGAAGGACAGCACTAGGTCTATGGCGGTCAGGGAAGGAGGTTTACAGACACCTATGAAGGCCTAACCTGAGCCCTCCTTTAAAGAAACACTTCAGCTCTTTTAATACCAGAAAGTCATAAACAGCCCATGGTAGGAAGTGGGATCTCTTTCACCATGTTTTCCCCTTTAGTCTGCCTACATATATCCCACATCTCAGTCCTCACTACGGTTTAACTAAGTCACAACCTGCACTACCAACTTGCAAAGCCATACTTCAGGAGCAATGGACTGAATCCAGCATTCTCCCTGCCCAGAGCTGGAAGTGGTACCCCCCAGACAAGGCAAAGTCAATTTTAACAGTATCCCCACCCCCGCCCGCTTGGACGGCACCCCAAAAGCCAAGGGATTATCTAGTGCTGAGGTGCTGCAGCAACAAGAACTGAGCTGTTCCTTCAAGACATTCACATTCAGTGATGGGAGGCATTTTCCTAACTAGGACTGCTACGCTAAAATCTAGAATCTATTTATCATGCTAACAGCAAAACACATGCATCTTTTTCCCAGCACTTCCGTTCTTAGAATGTACGATCCATCTGTTAGTAAATGAGCTTGGCCCCAGGGATTGTGTAATGTTCTTTCTCCCACCCTCCCCGTATGGCACCAATTACACACAATCTCAGTTTCAGTCCTCTTTTAGATATTTTAAAATCTCTCACTCCAAACCACCAGTGAACTCACTGATTTAATTCAATTATTACATGTTGTTTGTGCCAAGACATGACAGTTAGGATTAACCACAGTCTGCCCATTCCTGATCCACAGCAAAATCAGAAAAACAACTCTTGTAGGGCTCTTACCCTTTAGACTTATCCTCTCTACTCCAAATGCCTGATTATAGGAAGCCAAAGTAACACCACATTTCTATTGAAGGCAGATCCATATGTAGGCTCTTGCTGGAAATAAATACATATTTTCCTCTGGCCCTAAACTGAGGGCTTTCTTCCATTTAATTCCGCCTTTTTATAATTTATTGCTCTGCCAGTGAGTGCTTTTCAAAGAGAAAGCTGTTGATTTCTTTCACTTAGCTCTATTGTATCTACTATGGCTTGAAGGCAAAAACATTACTTTGCTAGCTGCTGTGGAGAATTTGAGTCCCATTCCTTTTTCAATCCAGCAAGCTTTTCTCCAATCTTTTCTCTCTACTTTATCATCCAAGTATCTGTTTATTGATGGCAGGCAGCAGGGGGGGAGAGGGAGGGAGAAATGACAAAACACGTGTTGTATTTAGCCTTCTAAGAACATTATCTGGGTACTGAAACTCAACAGTAATTCTGCTACTTCATTTATTAAAAAACATTTTTCTCACTCAGGCAAACTCTGTGGAAAAAATGTATCACTTTTCCATAGCATTATTCAGCAACAGCTAATGAGATGTGTATATACCACCTAGCTGAACTTCCCTAGTGCCTTTGCACGGCGATTTATTGAACCGGTCCTACACAACCAGCAGGCACCCTGGCTAATTCCTAGGTTGGTACAGCAGTTCCAACTGTCCTACGTAAATACAAATGCCCATCACAATACAAACAGTGCAAATTCTCTGACATCCAGCCAGATGCCCCAGAAAACTGCTCTCCTGTCCAAGACTGTTCTGGTTGCTCTGTCTTCTAGAAGGCCACAGCTCAAGAACTCTGGAGTTATTTTTTTATGCTATTCATCAAAATAGAATTAAAATCCATTTTGAGCACAACTAGCACAACTACTCATCTAAGCTTTTACAGCACATAAAATCGATGAGAAAATTTAGTTTCTGTATCCTGGTCAGATTTTAACTTCCCTACAACTTCTCCACAAATCTGAAATATCATTCAATTCCTTATAAACTCTATTTAATAATAATGCTTTTCTTAAAACATCTACTGTAATGCCCACCACAATATAATCACTGGCCAACTGCAGAGACACACGACTATCAGATATGAAGAACAAAGAGATTTCTGATGTAAAACCATCCAAAAGCCTAGGAGAAGCTTTCTCTGAGGTACAGATCTCTAGGGAGTAGGAATAACAAAGTCTTACTGAAAATAAGTATCTTAGACTAAGGCACATGAGATTTGCACAAGCCCGAATAAGCATCCTTCTGCTAAGACCACTAAGTTGCATCTCGTATTTTGTTATTTTAAATTAGGATAAAAGGAAAACGCAGAAACAAGACTGGCTTTACTTACATGGGCGTTAATATAATTTGCTAAGAATATGGTGGGAACTCCCTTTGCTTAGAAAAGCTTGTTTCAGAAAATTTATTCTATATAAAGAAGAGAGGGGGCCTAAATTCCACCCTACATTATTCCTCTGACTGCCAAAGAAATTGCCAGTACCTGAATGCAAAATTAATTCATAGTCTGTGCTGTCCTCCAGGATCAGTTCAATTAAAGGAACTGCCAGTATTTCAGTCAATGAGATTATTTTCTTTTACAACAGGAAAAATTGAAGAAGTAGGTATGTTGTGCTATGAAGACTTAAAAATTTTGAATGACAGTGAGTTTTGTAACCTACTACCTTCAAAGCAAAATCCTAGCAGACAAATTAGATTATTAAACACCCTCTTCTCCAGTGCTTTTTTAATTACAACAGAAATTCTAGCCTAGGTTGAACCAAATTAAATACTAACTAATTACAAATAACTTTAACATAGAAACATAGATACAGCACCACATCCTGGTTGTGCCAGTGTAAATATTGTGCACACATACATGAAATAGAAACTAAAGCAAATTACCAGGAGGTCAAACTACTTAAAACAATATGATCATAGTCAACAATGTGCACATCATAAAATATATGGTGACTGCTAATAAAAAGCACCACTTGTCTGTAAGTTATCTCAGTGTCCCACATACTGCAGATATTTTATACTGTTCCACACAAGGAAACATATGAACTATTGATGAATAGTAACTGCTAACCTATGTTAATTCCTATATGATAATTGCTAAAACACTGGTTAAGTTGTCAGGTAAATTGGAATTGATGGCATAATTACATATACTTTTCTATACGACACTGAACAAAACTTTTAGCAGTATGTTTATGTTGTCTTTAGGCAATGTAAGAAACTCATCCACACACATGTATAATTTCTAATGAGCTGAGATATATTGCAGTTTTGCCAGGCTTATGTGCTTATTGTACTCTAAATATCTTAAGAAGCAGATGTTCCTTGCTGATAAAGGACAAGGCTTGCAAGAGAAGAAACAGAACTGACCAGCTTCATCATCCTTCCAAGTGTCTATCGCTCTGTCTGCATATTTATTTTCACTATTGCTTAAAATTCTACAAGGATTAAAAATAAAAGTGATTAAGAACAGAACGTTTTTCACTATACAGCTACTTAGTGGTCTTGGGATAACAAACATACTCTGCTCAGACTTGCTGAGCTTAAGTAGACAGCCACTTCTCCAGGATTTGCTTATTTGACTGAACATTATGAAAGCTAATGTGGACGTGGAGTGGAACTCAGGGCAGATTAAAAACAAAAGCCTTAGTAATTTTAGGGAGTAATCATCTTAAAACATTTTTCTGTGTTTGCTTACCGGGACTGCTAAGCACTCCTGTATATAAGAAACATCATTTTAATAATATCTAATGCTTTAAAACTGAGAAGTCACCTTAACAAAACATCCCAAAGACCAAACTCCACTGCAAGTTTTGACTGCGGTAGAGTTCTTACTCTCAATAAGGCCCTGAATGAGCTCTTCAGAACTGAGCTATAACTTAACAAAGTGTGCTACAAGTAAGCAGAATTTAAAAGAGAAGTATCATAAATGTGTGTATAGTAGCAACAAAAACTACAATACGTCCCAGAAGAATAATCTAAGACATCTATATTTAAGAGCTTAGAAATGGAGTTATCTTACCCAAATGGATGCCACAACGTATCTCATACTGATATTTCATAAACAGCTAAAGAATTAGTTCTTGTAAAAATTAAACTATAGCATCCACCCACATTAATTTATACAACTGTAGAAAAAATAAACACCTCAATCATTTCCTCATTCCAGTCCTGCAATATGCTCAGACTCACTTGACACACCAAACCACCCACCACCACCCAAAAAAACCCCACCAACCAACTCCATTCTTTTCCCTAGCACACAGCAGTATAAAACAAGTAACTGCCAAAGTAGGTAGTACAGTCTCAATAAAATTTCTGGCAAACTTAGGTTCTTCCAATTAGAGAGACAGCCAAAAGATAAAGGAAAACAGCCAACAATACACCAATGGCAAGGCAAGGAAAGAACCAGCCAAGAGAACACACTGTTTGGTTTCCTATCCGAGGAAGGAGGGAAGGAAGAGAGGTGAATTTTCACCTGGAACAAATTCATAAAATACTCTAGAGCGCAGAATTCTCGCAGCTGTATTTGCTGTTACACTGAATCACTGTCCTGATCAAATTTGCCAACACTCATGCAAGCATCTGTTTTCTGCATTTATACACATGTAAATATTCAAGAAACACAGTGCTCTCTTAGGCCGTGGGAGTGAGTGGCCTGCAGACACCGAGGAGCAGAACTCTCTAACCACAGAAGAACTGTAGTAGGTAGGGTTTCTCAGCAGCTCTCTGCAAGAGTGGGTGGAGGAAACAAAATTTGCACAGTCTGCATGCAGAACCATCCACCACTAATCATGTCCACTATTTCACCAGCAGTATTACGCAGCAAATTGATCATGTGTGCACAATGCAGCAGAATGACTGAAAAAGGAAAATTTTCTACGCATCTAACGATACATGAAGCATGTCATTCCAACAATGTGGGCAATAATACAAAAAAGTATTAAAAACCCCATTGCAAACTACAGATGAAAGAAAATACAAGCACAAAGGAAGAAAAAAGGAGGGAAAAAAATGAATTCACCACTAAACCCATACCATTATAGAAACAAAGAGCTTTGACCTCAGAAAACAAATGAAAGTCGATCAAAAACTAAGCTCAACGCTTTCATGAGTCTTAAAATTGATCTAAGTCAGCTAGGTGGTTATAAATAATAGTAAAAAAAAAAAAAAAAAGGTAGTTACATGCAACTAATGCTTTCAAAACATTCAAAATTACAATTCCACGCAATCTGGGTCTTTACTCCTACAAGATTCACCTGAACAAAACAGTCCGCGGGAATAGTTTCTAAGCAGTTTTATTCTGCATAACTTTGGAGACTGAAAGTCACAGGATGATGTGCTCACTAGTCCTTAAAAGAATCAGGGAACACTCAAAACATGCAGTATCTACATATGCCAAAATTCCTGAAGGGCTATATAAATTGCTGTCAACAAGCCATCCTGAATTTGCTGAAAATCATTATTCTACTAATCGCTATGTTACTATCCAGCGCATGTCTGCGCTCATGCAATACAGACAACTCATTGTGTAAGAACAAACATATTTCCACATGAACATTCTAGACTGCACTTTTCTTGCTTACCCCTACATTTAACATCCATGTCATTAACAAATCAAATAAAATAGATGAAAAATTTGCCTGATAGTTCAGTTCAGATGAATCTCCAGGGTTGTAATAGAAGACAGACAGCACAATGGTGTTTTAATACAATTTACTGTAGCCAGGGAACTACTTAAACAGAGTAAAGGAATTAAAAGTTGCACAATACTACTACATTGTGGTTTTAGTGACAACAGACTGGCTGTGAAATTAGGAAAGATTTTAAAGACATTAATGCTGGCTGAGGAAAATCAGTTTTAAGGCAAAGAGAATAATTAAAAGATTAGCAATTAGATCAGCAGACAATACAATGAGAGAATTCACTAAGCAAGCAAACTGCAAACTGCACAGACTAGTCTCCATTGTGGTACCAATTGATGGTTGGCAAGTGATTCTATTCCTACGGAAAATTTTGAATTATTTTTCATTAGTTGGATTACAGTTATGTCTAGAGAACGCACCGTAAAAATTCTTACAAAAGCAGTTTCTTCAGATATTCCAAAAGACAGGAAGACATATCGAGTGTCTTCATAATATTTTCATAGAAGAAAACTGAAACACTGAATGACTGAGTGCCATCTTCAAGATGACACAGAAGTCTGTGTAGAGAATTGTACCAAAAATAGCAAGATTAGTGTGGATGAAAGCACGCATGAGCTCCAGAAGAAACCGCAAAACAACGGTTTAAAACAATGGCCTGTGTTGATAACAAAGAGCACCGTTCATTACAATAAAACTGAGGAATGTGACGTTTATGTTGAGACCAGAAAGCCTGCACTGCACCACGACTCACCAGTGGAAGACTCTGCACTCTGGCAAATGCAGGAGGGCAACGGGGCTCCAGCAGGTCACATTTCCCATTCCTTTTCCGTTGGTGCAACAGGAAGACAAGACTTTTGCCCTGAAGTTACCCCTAACAAGGAAAAACGGACTATGTGCAGCAACTCTGCTTTGGGTTTAGGGATTGAGCTTCTGAGCCAAAGAGTCACTCCTAAATAGGTATTAGGTTCGATGAGATCTGTTGAACACTCAAGTCTTCCTCACCAAGCAAAAGACAACCTGTGAGGCAGAGGGAGGACCAGACAGCCAGCATTCCTCGCCCTCTGTGTTATACAGAAGTGAACCCAGCCAAACCATTCTGACAGACGCGCCTCGGTGTTTCAGAGTATATGTGGGTATGTGAGTGGTAAAATCAACTTGCCTTGAGATTTTACCATATAAACCACTTTCTCCTTCCATAAGATAACGCATTAAATGTTATCACCTAATTTCCTACATCTGTACAAACTAAACAGGAGTTCTACTGTCCATTTCCTGGCACAAACACAATTGTTTTTGTGTTAGTTGAGCCTTTTTCTTGAACTACATTTCTTGATGTAAATTACTTCAAAAAGACTAGTAAAATGCAGTATTAGGGTAAATAATGAAATATGTAGTCCTTCTGACTTACTGAGGACACATTCAAAATTCTAGTGAAAAAATCTACTTCACGAAGGCGGATGCATACCATTCTGAAGAATGCTTCAGTATTTCTCTCTCAAGTTTTTTTGCCATCTCCCACTATAAAATTGTACTGGGTTTGCATGGGAAGGTTTTGGTAGTGGGGGGCTACAGAGGTGGCTCCTGTGAGAAGCTGCCAGAAGCCTCCCCCATGCCCAGTGGAGCCAACACCAGCTGGCTCCCAGTCGGACCCACCGCTGGCCAAGGCTGAGCTAATCAGCAGCGTTGGCAGCGCCTCTGGGGCAGCGTATTAAGAAGGGGAAAAAAAAAAATAAATCTGCACCAGCAAGAGAAGGGAGTGAGACTTTGGGAGAGCAACAACTCTGCAGAGACCAAGGTCAGCGCAGCAGGGGCAGGCGGTGCTCCAGGCACAGAGCGGGGATGCCCCGGCAGCCCGCGGTGAAGGCCATGCTGAGGCAGGCTGTGCCCCCAGCCCGGGGGGTAACGGGGGAGCAGATCCCCCCCAGCCCGGGGAGGGCCCCACGCCGGAGCAGGGGGTGCCCCAAGGGGGCTGGGACCCGAGGGCAGCCTGCGCTGGAGCTGGTTTGCTGGCCAGGCTTGTGACCTCCTGGGTGACCCATGCTGGAGCAGGGAAACAGTGTGAGGAGGAAGGAGCAGCAGAATCAATGTGTGATGAACTGATTTTTGTAGGTAAGAAATAATTCTTGTAACACCCAAGTGGAAGGTAAGATCAGCCAAATTACCAATACTATTACTGTAGTTGTGACTATTCTCTTTCCAAATCCACAATTTTTGGCAGGATTAGGCAAGAAATACAAGAACTGACAAGCAAATGAACAAAAATTACAATAAATTGATCACACTCCTGCTTAGTTCATTTGTGCAGTGTATGGTGTTAGCAGACTCTGGCATACCACGCATAACCATCCTACCTCCTGATCATGCTTAAGCAGCAGATGACCAACTATTCTTGAATAAAAAAACCCCTTCAATATATTTAAACTTCTTCTACCTGCTAAACCCTTAGTAAAGCCAAGACACATCACCTGACACGTTCATGGCAATTTTGCTTACCTCCTACTACCACACAGGTTCGTAACACCTAGGAATCCAGCCCTTATTCTAGTTTTCTGGAACGCACATCTCAGAACTGCCACAGCTTCCAAAAAAATGCAGTACAACTTAATGATTCTCTTTTATGCTATAGACTATTCATTGTCAAGTAAAAAGTGAAGCCTGCACTGACATAAAACTTGTCAGGATTGGCTACAAAACAACAGTCAAAAACAACTTAAAGAGACCATCCACAATTCCCAGCATCTCTAACAACTACATGGATGATACTGGCTTAATGTTTGGGTAAATCTGTTCTGGTTAAATCCTTTACAGCAACTGAAGTGCTTGACCTACAAATCTGAGTTCCCTTTACTGTGATTGCATGCTTAATATCTGCTGAAACTTTAAAGATAAAGGAAATGAAACAAGTGGCTTCCATGGCTTAAGCCTGACTAAATCAGTGTTGGTGTTCATGACTTTGCTGAAGAAATTGCCTTTGTTATCTGTAAGCCTTTCAATCTCAGACTTGGTGGAAGAAAGGAATGAAGAGAAAAAACAGGACAAACAGTGCACACACAGGTCACCCTTCATCAAATATTCATAAGACAGCACATAAGGATCTTCCAGCCTCTGTGGAATTTTACACTGGTTACCATTGGTTGTTGCATTTGTAAGCACTTAATACTTGATTTCTGAAAAGCAGCAGACAGGAACTCGGCTCCAGAGGAGAGTGAATGGTTCCAGAACACCCAACAGTTATACACTGCACATCTGCGTGCACTTTAAACTGCAGAAAGCTAGGGTAACTATATTCATGAAGACTCACCATCTTCTACCACCAAAGTGGCACTTGGCAACAAATGAGTCGCACTGAAAAATATGTAGAAGTTACAATCAGGACTGATTTACAACACTTACCATTTCACAACAAGGTGCTGACCATTTTCAGTAAGCCCTGAGATCTTAAGATTTGCGGGGCAACCTCCACAGCAAGCCATATTTTCTTGTTAATTTTACCCCTAGAAAACCTGTAATCTCTTAGATAAAATTTGGAATATTTCTTTTCTAGAATTCTAAAATTTTCCTTATCTTTGATGAAGTTGAGAATCCACTATTCTTATCAAGCTAGCCATCAGTTCTAAAACAAACCATTTACAGAAAAGTGTCCCTGGCACTGCTGGAAGATGTTTAAAACTGTTAATTGGAGAGAGGCTACATTCCTGTAATACCAACTACAAGTGTAATTTTAATCTTTAGAGAAAATCACTAAATATATGGAATGGTAGTCACACAGCAACTTTAAGTAAAGACTATTTCCTAATGCCAGGCTGTTTCTTCCACCACCACTCTTTTCTCAATCAGTAAGTGTAAGCAAGTGTGAGTAATTGAACCATCTGACCACCAGGAGTTAAGTTACTTATAATTTAAAAGAATTAAATTAAAAGTATTCTTCAGCAGTTAAGAATTAGAATGCATGTATGTCCTTAAGTAAATTATAATTCCGACATTAAAACAGTCACTCACTACTTCAGCCTTGCCAAAGTATCACAATACAAAGCACATCAGCTACTCTCATTCTACTTACTGCTCAATTCAAAATTTGTAATCTCCCATTTCTACATTCAGTCAGCACTATGGAAGCATCGTATTTTCTAGTTTTCCAAGACGAGTCCTCTCAATTCGGAGAATGACTGCAAGTCTTACTGATTTTGTTTGGTTCACCAAGCATCACTGATTATTAATCTTTGCTTCCCAAACAGTTAACACTCATTCTCAAAAAACACCATTTTTGTCAAAAAGCAGAAATGTTTGACTTTCTATTGATCAACTGATGTGCTTGGCCTGAAACTCTCATTATTTATGGACAAAAAATTCGGCATTTAAACTAGACTTTACTATTTTGCAATCCATCTTTTAATCACCCAGGTTATAAATAACTGGTGTGCGACATATTAATGCCAACTCAAAGATAATGTAATCACTAATAGTAGGGATAACTAAATGAAACACTTTCTTTTACAGTATCTTCAAATTTTCTTGTTATTACATACTGACAAAGCCCAGCAGTGCTTGTGGCAATGACAGTTACAATGTGAGGCACTCCTCCTTCATTGGAAAATTCTATCTGACAGTCTTAAAATTCCCAGACCTTTGCAGGATTGGTCCAGATGATTTTTTGCTAATGTCCCTCCTGCTCAAGAACTGAGGGTGACCTATGCGGCAGCAGGGACCACTGTACTTATCAGACTACAAAGACAGCATGCTAGACGATTCCATAATCCAACGTCAATGTTGCATAAACTGCCTGAAGTGCAAACGAACATGAAGCAGAGCCAGAAGTTTCCACTACTCTGTGCTCTGTATGTGTAGCAGCGCCAAGAGTTTCCACCACTTCACACTCTGTAGCATAAGACCAAATAGATATTCAAGCACACAGTTAACAGGACAGGAGGAAAAGTAATTCTCTGCTCCTCCACCACACTGAGCAGGATCAATGACCAGGAAATTCATGGAGTTTATGCAAGGAGCACAGACATGCAAAATGTATGATCAGGAAACTTTATAAAGACCACAGAATTTGGCCTATCATGTACTTAGCATATTACTTTTAAAATACTTTCTTTCTGAAGAATTTATCCCAGATTGCAACCATCATTCCATAAGATGCTGTAAAAAAGTCACTATATGATGTTTCCTACTATTTATTAAAAATCTTTATGCACAGATTTAGAATTCAAAACAATTGGGATGCCTGTTTGCCCATATGTGAACATTAGTTTCCAAAAGCACGATTTCTATTCTTCTGGATACAATGCATACAGTCTCAGTATAAAGAAAAGTCATATAGTACAGTCTGAGAAACCCGATGCTAGAATTAAGAAAGAGCCTAAATATTCTACTCTACCCTAGAGCAAAATTAGCAGCACTTTGAAGTACTGACACAAAATCTTCAAAGTCTGCCTAACATTAACAAAGAGTTTGGGTTGACGTACACTGTTTAAAAAGGACTATGAAATCTGTAGGCCTGAATAAAATATCATGGTTTAGGATCCAGCCCTTACTTCCCCTCCCTACAGTCCTGTGTGGCTCCAGACCTCCCTGGCAGACTTCCCTTCCTCCTAGTTTTGGCCACAGGATACACCGCAGGATTTATATCCAGAGGCAGAGTTTCAGGATGCCAGGGTTCAGCATGAGGTCTCATCAATGTTTCCCCATTCTGTTTCCACATTCCTTTATGTTCTCCAGCACTATGCAGAACACCACAGCTTAGAGCTACTGTGGTACCTAATCTAACCACCAACGAAGAGAGCAGATAAACTGCTCCTAGGAAAGCAAACCCTCCCATGCAATTCCTATCAACCACCACCTTGGCCCACAGCAGCATTTCAACAGGCCGCATTTATGACATACCCAGCCTTTACGAGCATGAAAGCACAAAAACTAATTTCACATGAAAAATTCCAGGCCTCACGTCCTGTTCAGTACTGAACTCACAGATTCCATTGTACAAATAGCTAGGAAGATGCTACTGCTACCCTTTTGATAAATAAATACTCCAGGCTTGTTTCTCCATTATCTTGCATTTTGCTCAGACACAGACACAAGGCAAAAGTGGGTGTAAAACACTAATATTCTGATTTGTTAATATTTAAAGTTTATCTTGCACTGCAAAAACTATATGCTCATCTCCATACCTGGGCAGTAAACACTCTGATGAGGAAAACTATTCTGACTGCATTTTATTGGACAAGCTTTTAAACCAAGTTGTAAGCAGTAAATAATTGTAAGATGGACTTTTTGTATATTTATTGTATTGGGTAAATAAATAAAAGTTTCCTGGACTTGATTAAAGGTTTTTATATTTGTGGGATATTTGCCAGTCTTTGTTTTAAACTTAAAGCAACAGAAAGCAAGTACACTGTTATATGTCACAGAACATCTATTCTGTTACCGCATGGCAAAACCACCGACCATACTAATACTCTCTCTAATTCATTGAAGAGTATCTCCTTAAACTTGGCAGTAAAGCACAAAGAATTCCAAATGTAATTCTCAACGTCCCCAGCCCCAGACACTGGCAGAGTTTAGAAGCCAGGCTTTCTGTAAAGGAATGCTTTTAACTTCAGCACTAACAGGGCTGAAATTATCGTAGAAAAAAAGTGTATTTCCTTTTTCTTTCAAACACCCACTGTCTTCTGTGCAATTCAGCCCAAGGTTATAGAAAACTCTATGTTCTAAGTTTGGTGATCCAAATCCTTCAGTCTTTACTTAGGCAAAACTCCCACTGAAGTCAGTGAAGTCAGTGGGAGTTTTGCCTGGGTAAGAACTGCTGGGTTTGGCTCCGAATGTACGTGGCTCTGTAAGCTAAGGAGAATGTGAGGAGAATGTGAGTAAAAGTCAGTGCTGCATGTAAGGAGCTGCTGTTTCCAGCCATGAAAAGCATAAATTACTTTACAATATACAAATGAGCACCTCAATAATTTCCTATTACTCAAAACAACGTATTGTGTTGTAGAATGCATAGAACAAATGGAATAGAGAAAGGCTCATACAACCATTGAGAGAGTTAAGTGACCACGATGACACCAATTCTGTGTGCAGTTACAGCTTTTTAGTATAACTTCTTACTTAGCAATTGGGGTGGGGGGAAACCCCCAAAATAATCTGGGACCTAAAATAAACACTCCTCTAAAAAAGGCAGGCAATGATTGCTTGAATATGCAGCTCTGCTTACAGCTGTGTATCTCACGAATGTGAAGCTCTGCTCAAAGCCGTGTACCTCATCTTATGTGTCCTATTGTAACCCAAGGGATACCATCCTTCAGTATGTCTCACGTTCTCCAGAGTTTTCTAATGGGGCTATCTGAGATACAGAAGGATTTATGTTCCGAGAAATCCTTCACAGAAAACAAAACACTCTGTTATTGAAGAGGTAGAATATCACAGTGTTGTGACGTGTCCATTCTGGGTCTTCAAGGCATCCTAGCACGCTTGCACTTGCCTGTGGAAGTATATTCTCCCTCACACATGTGTACATGCACTTTGTGAATTCTGTCTATGTTCTCAGATCTGGAGAGCCCTAAATACCATCGGTATCATGAGAAAACAGATGTGGGGACTTTGGTAATGGTTTAAGAGTGGAAACAGGTTCAAACCAAAGTGAAACAATTAAAAACTTCACAATGAAGCATAGATTTGGTTAAACCAATTTTAGCTAACCTTCAACATTCCACAGAACTACATTTTAAGTATCCTGCTTAATTTTTAATTTGCTTCTGCATGTTTTTGTCGTCCCTGTCATCTGTGCCCCCCCTCCCTTTAGCTTCTTTTAAGTTTAGAATCAAATTCATAAACAGGTTTCCAACCCTTGTAAAACTCAATGTTTGATAAATTAACTGAACTTTTTTTGCTTACCTTGAGTATGAGACCTTGGTAAGACTGCATGACATACCACTATCAAAATTCTAGTAACCTAAGTTCTGCCTTTTGGTATTTTTTAAGTCCTACCCTTCTGCTCCGCCAGTATGCACATAAAACAGTTGGATCTTCTACCTGAAATAAACTACCACAGACATTTAGACCTCTCCCTCACTCCTTGAATGGAGATTTAAGGATTCGGGCTCCACCCAGGCAGTGGAATTTAGAAAGTAATAGGAAAGACACAAATCTTTTGCATACTAATTTTCCACCTCTCCTCAGTACTTTCTGTTCTGCACCTGTAAGAAACCAAGACAAAGCATATTCACCTGTATATCAACCACACATGGTATTTGTAAAAAGATTTATGTAAAGTGCAACATTCTCTACATATGATCTTCAGGGAAATTAACTGGCTTGCTAATTGGTGGGAAGTCCTCAATTCAAACTCAAATCTGAGGAAGTTATACAGAAAGAAGTCTGAAAGTTTCAAAAACAACTTTTCCCATATTCAGCACATTTCAAAACAAAGTTTAAACCTTCCTAATGGATTGATGGAACTGGATAGACTACACTAATATTTCAGTTGTCCCATCATTCTCACAGAACTGTATGCAGTCTTACTCCATTAGACACAGAAATAAGGTTACTTCTTTAAAAAACTCTCTGTAACATTTAAGGCCTAAAAACTTAAATATTTTTTTTTCTTGTTCCTCCCCAGCAGTCCTCTTTCCATCCAGGTTCATAAGAGCACTTTGAGAGACAATCACATAGGACAAAAGTTGTTGCTGGACTTCAGCAAGAGAAGCCTGTGGAAGACAAGACGGATTTGCTCTGGAGGGGGCCACACAAGTCTGAATTCCAAATATCAAAAAGTTACATTAATAGAAGACTTGCCTGCACCAAAATCCTACGTCTCATGATCAGTCAGCAAGTGTTCTCCCTCCAAACCTCAGGGCTACCTCCTGATTGCCTTCACTTCCCACACTATTCCTACTACGAGCCCTTCATGGCTTGCAGGATGGGAAAAACAGTGTTCCCATCCAAAACTTGTATCAAAATCTAAACTAATTGTACTTAAGAGGGTGGGGGCAGGAAATAGATGCAACAGGATGCAAAACAGTATTTCCAGTTAAGTTGAGATTTGTAATGCAGGCACAGATTCCCATCTTTGTCACACACAAAGTTGTTTTCAGTAAAAATAAATGTCTCCTTTGTACCCTTAATATTTTCAAGCAACACAAACAGAAGGGATTCTCTCCCTCAGGTTTATGTGAAATAAGCTAACAAACACACTGGCTTTCCATTTGGGAAGGAAACTGTGTGTGGTAATCTTTTAAGATGCCACTGCCGTACTTGGCTAAAAAATCTGGGCGAAGGTGGCCAAAAATAGGGAATTTGTAAACTCAGACAGTGCTGCAAATGGATTAGTGTGCACTGTTACCAAACACAAAAATACCAACGATGGATTTTATCTGGGAGGTTAGGATGGGAAACAGGTATCGACTTGTGCCACTTTACACAGAGAGTGGGTTTAGATCTCTGTGGCACTTCTTTTCTTTTTGGCAAGAGTGCTGAACTATGCTGCAGCAGATACTCCCATCAGTTCTGTCTCCACCTGTTTAAAACCAGTAGAAGAACTGAACTCTCCACATTGTTGACAAAGACCAGTGCATTTCAGAGGGGACAAAGCCTACAGCAACAGGAAACAAATCAGAGGACAAATAAATATTACTTCTTTAGCCTTCTACATAACTGGAAACCATTAACTCTTCAGATGAAAAATACATGCTGTTCTACCGGGTTGCCATGATAGATCTGAGAAAGACACAGACAGTTTTATGGTTTTATAAGTGTTCTTCACTGAAAGGGAAACTTGGAAGTAATAAAGCATTTTCTTACAACTGAAGCCTGACCACAACTGCTGCCAATTCAACAGTAAACTGGCTTCAAGTATGTGGAGTCAGATGGTTTCAGCTTTACCACTACAGGGAAACCAACTCTGTAGCCTGGCACAACTGCTGTCTGGAAATCTGCCACGATTGTGCATTCAGTTAAGCTCCAGACAGACTGTAAGGGCTGAACTTTAAACCATTTGTATTTTTAATGTACACAAATAAATTTATAGCTGCATTAAAAAAATGTCATGCTTCAGGGATTAACCTCTAATAACCTCCCTTGCTATGTTAACAAAGACATTTAAAATCTGCCTCTCCAAGTTACACAAGACTTGGGTTAATGAAGGCAATTCAAAAAGAAATTTTAGGGCCTCATTATATCTAATAAGGGATTAGTGACACCAGCAATTTTTAAGACCATTTGTGGACACTTTGATGCTGCCTTGTGGCTTGGGACTCCCTCATTTACCTCAGGATTCCCAGATGAAGGTAAGTTTGGCAAGGTGAATAGAATGTTAAAGAAACGAGTGGCATGTAGGACTTGAAAATGGAAATAATTTTCAAAATGTCACAACACGCATTTTTCGTTGTAGGCATTCTACCATCTAACAATTTATTGTTATCCCTGTTCAGCAGATGAGAAAAGTAAGGTCAACCAGGTAAAGCGATCTGCCTTAAAAGTGCAGTTATTCTCATGAAGCAGTTTACCAAGGAAGAATACCTGCGGCTGAGCAGTACTTTGGCAATCCTGATGCAGCTACAGACACTGCCAGAAGTTTCTCTACTTTTAAGTCAAGCAAAGGCAAGACAAGAAATAGAGTGCAGTACAGGGACTAGTCAGTGGGAAGTTTTAAGATCTGACCAGTTTTAAACACACTAAAAAGCTTCAATGGCTTACCCATACCTTTGAGACAGGCACCACAGTTTTTGGTAACAGGTGATTACATAGAAGGAAGTGATTCTACCAGGACTTCTGGTCAGAAAAAGTCGACAGTATAAGCCCGTCTTACCTCTCTTAGAAAATCCATACAGAAATTAGCTGTTCTGAACACTGGAACTTCAGAAAAGCTTTATCTGAAATATCTAACTAACTAGACAATAGAGGGATCCATATAGGGAAGATTCCTTAAATCAGTGTTGGCATCAACTAATGTATTGATAGGAAGAAAGCAGAGATAGTAAAACCATTCCGATGACATTCCAAATCAGGGCAGGGAAGATAAAAATCTGAAGCTTACCATTTTTTTAGTTGCTATTGTAGAACTGTTTCCAAAATTACTCTCATTTTTAAATAGAAAATGCAGAAGGCCTTGGATATCCTCACAACCTTACATATTTTCTGGGAAATTTTCAAATATTTAGATTATCTAAGTTTTGTAGTTTACTTCCAACCAAAAAGCACATTCCTAAATTGAAATTTAAGTACTTATCTTAGAACCTTCAAGGACAAAAGGCAAAAAATAAAAAGGAACAAAGATGGAAATCGTCAAGTTTAGAAGAAAGACTGTAAGATAAAGTCACCTGCAACTGGAAGTTGGCCATGCTTACCCACAAGGACTATTCTAATCTTATATTGCTGTATGACTATTGATGTTTCTATTTTTCGCCTAGACAAAACAGTAAAAACACTTAAAAGTGAAAAATACCAGGCAGAAAATTTAGTTACATTTTTTTAGAGCTTCAAGGACATGAAGTTTAGTTTGACTTCTGACCATAAACTCTAAGGTTTCCACAGTTTGTATTTTATCTAAAAAAAATTCAATTAATCCCTAGTAGAAACCATTCCACAGGATAAATGTTAAAAAGATATACAGAACCAAAAAACAAGAAAAACCCAGCCACCCAACTGCTACAGCAATCTGTTCATAAATCTGGTAATGTTTTACAACTGTTGATGTAACTTCACAAACTGAGGTCTGTAGTTTGGGCTTTATTCAGCCTACACAAATACACATCAAGGCTGCAATCCATTAAAAAATGTGTATACTTAATTGAAAAGCAATATTACATTACATTTTCTATCCAAGAAGATGCTATAAAATACAATTAAAATTAGTAGTTCATGTTCACTGGTCTCAGGGACACAATAAATACCAATGGCACATCAAGGACACTTTGTCAATAACAACCCATAGAATGAATGAAATACAGCTTTTTTTGTCTGGTTCAGGAATTATTTTTAAAATGGTATGTTCTGATGAAATAAAAAGGGACCACAAAGAGATTAAATGCTTGCATTTATATGTATATCTAAATATGCTGGTAAGCATGTGGATAGTTTTTTTAATAGAAAAACAGCTGTTACTCATTTTCTAGAACGACTGTGTATTACAATTATATTAATTCTTTGTGGTTTAAACAGCTTCAAACTCAGAAGCCTGTAATTGATACAAAAAGTTAAAAGCAGTCAAAAGGGAGAGATATACAAGGGAAGCATACCTCTACATAAACATCCCCCTAGGCAACGGAACAGAAAAACTCCAGCAAAATAATCTGTTTAGAACAAATAAGTATGACATTTCTTATATAGATTAGCTGAGAAAATTTTGTGGGGCTACTTAAATGTCACTGCAGTAATCTACATTCTTAGGGCTTGCCTGCATGTGCACACTCCGAATATTTTAAGATAGAAGTAGAATGTGATCATTAACTTGAACTAAAACATGACAAGACTTACCAAATGTGTCAAATGCAATAGCTATGGTCAGTATTCCACTTTTTTTAGGCTTCTATTTATGTCTGAATCTTATATATAAAAGTGCTTGTCAATAACCAGAAAACATGTACGGGAAGCTGTTACATTTAATCCCCTCCATACTATCTTACCTTTAACAAATAACCACAGAGCTTCATTTGATTGATTCTACTAGGACCAACAAATTATTTTTATGTTTGAAGAATCTGTTTTGAAACAAATATTAATGTATGATATCTTATCAAAACAACCACATCCAAACAACACAAATACAAGAAAGTAGGATGTATTGTGGGTCCTGTTACTTTACAGACTCCATTGCCTCCTGCTAAGAGGAATCTCTCACGTAGTTGTATTGTGATAATGCATCTCTGTGACAAAAAAATTAGGAAAAATGATACCTTTTCAAGTATGAAAATTATGAAGACTTCCCTTAATTTTTGGCTTACATATCTCTGGAATTCTACATAGGAGTATGCTATTAGTAAGTTAAAATGCAAAAATTTGATTCAACCTTTAAGCAAATCTTGTAGGAGGAAAAAACCATACAGGTATTTAATGCATTGAAGGAAGTGTCTCTGCTGTCAGCCTGCTTGCCTATAAAACCATTAACAACAGAAAACCGAAACCAAAATCTGTGGGAAGGTAAAGCATACCTAAAAAAATTGCCATTAGCCGGACAGTGCTCTGAATCTCTACTCTTGTCCCCCAGAAGCCCTGAATCTTAAACCCAACCAACCAACCATTCAAACAAAGACCACTCCCCCCCAAACCCACCCACCCCCCGCCCCCCTCCCAAAGCTATGGAAGACTTTTTAATCCTTTTACCATCATCACTGTAACCCTCTGAAGCATCCAGTCTACAATGTCTCAGAGGTCTGTAATTATCAGGTAATTATTGTACACTGATTTCAGATTGGATAAGAAATTAACTACCTCTTATTATCTGTAAGTGTGACAATTCAGTGAGTGAATAATGTATTGACAGTGCTAATTAGACATAATTTGATCTCTGAGGCAAAGGCTTAATATTCTCATAGACCTAAACCAAATCATGGTAAATGTCTCTTTTTCTCTCTCTCTTTTTTTTTTTTTAATTTATTTTATTGGTGGGGTGGGAGGAGCAGGGGGCACGGGGCATGGTGGGCCTGAGTGATACAAGTATAAAAGAAGTCATTGCATGATGGTAATACCTCATAAAACTAAGAAAATGAGGCTCAGGAAACTATTGGACAAACTTACAAGAAAGATGCATCTTGTTTATTTCCTTTTGTGGGTTAGGCTTTAATTCATTCTGAGGTATTAGAAGTCAGCAGTGAATGAGGATCAATTAACCAAAAAGCCTGATTCCCGTACGTGCAAGCAGAGTTGCTTCTACCACAGACTCAGTCAATGAATAAATATCAAAGCAGTAAAACTCATTTTCTTCAGTTATAACTTGGTTAGCTTCTAGTATTTTTCATACTGAACTACTGAATTCTGACTAAAGTAGTTTTTCTCCCATGTATAAAATTATGAGTCACTTTTAGACTTTTCTTTTTTCGTTTGAAGAAGAGTTTTTTTTAAACAGGAAGAACAGATGCGATGATTTAATTTTTAAACACCACTACAAACTTTCTCTTAACAATTTCTTCATTATTAGTCTCAGCACTACTAACTGACTGCAAAAAATGTTACTTCCTGATATCTGCACTGGCAGGAACTCCTGACCCAAATAATTTTGCATATACCTCACATGTCTGAAGAAATCATCTACCAGAACATCCAGGTCTAAAGATGCTGTATAAGAGACAGACACTTATAAAGAATCCTTTACAATTATGTTTGCAAGTCCCACATAATACATTTTATCCCTAACTTTTCCTTTATTGCCAGCAACACTGTGGTCTTAAGAAACATGGCTCCCTTGCGTTGTGTAGACATTCCTATCATCTTCAAAAAGTAATGCTCATTGTGGTCCTATCTGAGCAAGAAACTCATGCACAGTATTTCAAGGGAACTTCTCATACCTGAAGCTGTGAACATGTTCAAGTACTTCAAGGAACAGGGCATGTCTCTGATAAAGGGGTACCAACATTGAGCTGTTTCATTTTTAATCACAGCTGATGTTAAAAAGTTAGAAATTACAATCTTCATGAGTAACTGTTGTGATTACCAAACAGGATCAATGCCAGGAAAATGATCACAACACCGACACAAATCTTTTCCCTTGAACATAAACATCATTTGTACTTAAAGACAGAAAAAAAAAAATAGAGAAGTAAAAAAAAAAATATCCAAAAAAGAAAAATTGGAATAATCCTGTAATTATTGCTGTAATACCACAAAGTGCTAGGACATAACCACATATTTTTATTATTCTTAAACACAGAGCTGGGAACTACTGCTTTCAGTCTTTGACTTGGTCTGAGACCTCTCTTGCAAGCCCTCTGAAGCCGCATACAAAGACTTCATCCCATACAGTATGGACATAAGATGACAGAAAAACTTAGATTTATCAGCAATGATGGTGCACACAGCAGTTCTACCATATAAAAACAACTACCATCTGGAAAAAAGGAGGAACAATAAGGCTGAAATAACGCTTTCCCCTCCATGCAGTATTACTAATTAAATACTCGTCCAGCTTACAACCTAACTTTACATGACACTGGTTTCACTAAACATATAGACTGAAACATAGTTTGATTCTTCCACCCACTGGCAGAAGGTTGCTATCCAGCCAGAGCTGTATGTGATTAACTGGTACAAGGCACATGCCTGGATGCTCCTTGAATTATACACAGACCATTCACCAGTCTCCACCTTTTGACAATGTTTTAAAGTCAAATTTAAAAATAATAATAAAAAAACCCACACAAAACCCACTTGTTATACCACAGTACTTTCTTTCATTAATGAAAAAGAGACAGCATTTCTCCTGAATTTTAAAATTCTAAAATTTAAAAGGGTTTACACAGAGTTTAGTCAGCTCTTACTATATTTAGATACACGAGATGTTTTTTCCTTCCTTATGTTGCAGGATACCACATTCATTTCCAGATCCTCCCAACCAATGCATTTACAACTCAGCCACTATACAGATATTTGTACAATGCATATAAGAAAACTTGCATCCAATTAAGGCAGCAGGATCTGGCTAATGACAACTCTTCCCTAAATCCCGAGTTGCCGAGAATGAAATCCCTTTTATGACAGTTTTAAATCAGTGACGATTTGGCTTTCATCATCATTTGAGCCAAGGCTTCACCTTGACATTCCCAGTGCTTATTCTCCACTCTTGCTGACCTGCAATGTCTCCCTAATGAAGTCTCCAATAGTTTCCACAAGGCTGATGGCTTTTTAGGTCATTTCCTTACTTTTCTATAGATCCATGGCCAAATCCTCTTAAAAGTAAACAATATTTTAAGCAATAGTGTTCACTTCTTACTTTCTGAAATTTTGCCAAACTGTTTACGATAAAGTAGAAAATTCCTTCTGAATTGAAGCAGAAGTATTAACGTTTTCTAGCAACATCAGTTTGTTATCCAAGAACTAACTTCTTATCCTTTATAGGAAGATGTGAAAGTTCTACAAATTTTAACTTGCTTGCTAGGTATTCCCAGCCTTCTCTTCATCAGAGAGAACCCAGAGCGAGAACAGTGCTATAAGCTTTGAAATTTGTTCTTGCAAGTTCTGAAGTGTTTCTCCTTCACTAAAATACAGCTTCACCAGCTCTTTAAAGCTTATTTAGCAGCTAGAAACAGCTGCAGATGTTAACTTTTGATCTCATCTGCTCTCAATCAAAGCTTAAAATGAATGGTTGCGTATACAGCTGGAGCTACACCAACTGCCATTCTTTCCAAGGGCTAATGGACTTCTGTGCATCACAATACTAACTTCTGACAACATGGAAAAACATATTAGATTTTTCCAAGTAACTCCTACTTTTTCAGTACACTGTATCTTGTCTTTGAACAGATATTTACTGATCCCTCTTTCCTAAAATTGCTTTTGGGAAAATCATAAAAGAATTGACAGTTCTTTTTTCACAAACCCAATACAGGGCAGTGAGAAAGATGAGATTAAAAATAGCCTAATGACTCAATGTATCCACTACTAAAGTTAAAAAGATGGACCAGAAAAATCCACATTTAACAAGTAACATTTATTGTCACCTTTAAAATAGTGTGATATTTACATAGTTTGTTAGGAGTGAAAACAAAGAAGAAACCAGCATGGTACTTGACAGATTCCTGGCCTGATTCAGACTGAGACTAATGTTCTTTAAAGCCTCTCTGTATTGACATAGCTATGTGAGGAGAAGTTAGTACGCCTAAAAATAAAACTACTAAACTTTCTGATCTCTTCTGAGTAAATTATTACAATTGTTTACCTTTATTTGAACTCTAAGCATAATTTTACTCAGTTATTAACCACTTTTATGTGGTTAGAAACCAATTCCTACATTAAAAATACAGCATCATGACATTAGTTGTCACTCCTAGTGTTTCTCTCTCTCATCAGACAATTAGAAGCGGTGGTTGTTCAGAAAGAAAAGGCAGGATGCGACCCAGCCTCTGCTGACTTGGTCTTACCAGAGACAACCCCCAAAAGCCACAGTATGCCAGCTGGATGCATTAGGTATTTTCTTATCATTGCTTATCATTTTGCTTTGCTTTAGCTTTGTTAACTTTCTGAACCACAATAAAAGAGCTGAAGAAATATCTGGTTTTTATGTTGATCATTCTTAACTATTGGTTTATTTGATAATACATTGCTCTTCCCAGTGCCATCATACCACCAATAACTGAGCATCTCAATGAATGTAAAACATTACATGCATTTGGAGTATGCTCTATCAGGGAGCCCGAGGATAACACTGAACAGTTAATCTTGAAATACTACACAATCGCCCCAGTACCTGAAAACTACAAAACGATGAGATGCAGCCGCAGAGCAATGATGTTGTAATCACCTCATGTCACGAGCAGGGTATGCGCATGCTATCCTTAATGGTGTGGGGCTACTGGGTCCCTATCACTTCTCCTCTTCCAGTTTCTCCACAGTACCAAGAAAATCTGTCTTCTGAGGTTCTCATCATCAAAATACATAAGCAAATACTCAACAAAATTGTCTTTAGTTCAATAGATCGGCTCAAACAACATAATTGTACCATTTCAGCAAAGAATTTTCCATTTAATGAGGAAATATGAAAAGTCATTTATATAGTTATTCTGTGTCCTTATGCTGTTCTAGAGGATATTGGCTCATAGGTAACATCAAAACAGTTGGTGCCCCTGGCTAGAATACTTCACTATCACCTGCTCATTCGAGCACTAAATAAATCTCAGTTTTCAAGTACTTACAAGCAAGAGTCCAGCACGTGTTTCAAATGCTCTTATCCACGTACAGATGTTAATATACCCTCCACACACTGACTGTTATCGAACGTGGTTTTGCTGTCTCTGCAGCAGTTTACTAGAAACTCGTTTCAACAGTATACTGAAATTACTACACTAAGAGAAAGGAGAGATCTTTCCTTAGAGGCAGTAATTTATGGTAAATCTATTAACTGTTTGGGATTAAAATGCAGCATTTCCACATGTTTTTACCATTGCTTCTATAATTTAATCTTCCCAGAAACAAGGAGGCAATCTTGTATTAAAATACCAAGCTTTCTACTGCTATGATATCCTTTACCTGTGATGACTTATGTATTCGTTGTTTATCTCTTTCAAAAAAGAACTCTAAGAAACCTTTTAAATTTTCAATGAAAGAAGTGGTCTATTTTAACAACAAAAGGATTTTTCCTGTAAGTCAAAAATGTTAAAGGATTTATTCCCACCACCATGACATTTGGGGAAGAAACCTCATGAAAAATGGAAACAAACATTATGCTGCAGTCAAAAAGCAGTTATGGTTGGAAGGATTAATTTATTGACTCCTAATTCACCTCACCTCTCCTGTGTCTGCCAAATAGGTGGGAGTGGAAATTTGTCAAAAACTTCTGTCTCTTGATAAAACCTTCCTCACAACCCACGGGCTGGGAAAATAATACCTGTAACCCATGAAGAAACAGATCAACAGCTTCAGGCAATGACATACACAGGCAAACCTTTAATTTAATACTCTCACATGCTCCACTTTCATGTATCTCATTTAGAAGGGGTCTTTAAAGAGAAGCAATGTAGCTGCTGTCAGTGATATAATTGCTGTGCTGGTGCCTTTGGGTTCTTAAACAGACCAGCGGATGATGTTTGATCCCTACTGCTGTCCTTTTTGCAGCAATGAATAGTTAAGTGATATGGAAGAAAAAATGAAGAAAGCTACAGATCAAGTAAGGACAGAGATATGTCACACATACCAGTCCCCTTCTATCCACTGCCTTTCAGCCATGCAGTGAAAATATGCTTTGTGTTCCTGATCACTGCATAATTCCCTCCAACTCTTGACTCACACGCTCTGAGCCACAGCTCAGTGAGTGCTGCTAGTAATCCATCTATAACAGTATACCTGCAGGAGAGCTTGTAGCAAAATTACACTCTTGACTTTAACAGCAGGGCATTTAACAAGTTTAAGTTACTTAGCATAGCCTCTTTTTGTGTGCCTGGTCTCATTTCCAGACTGGTCCTGGTGGCAGGAGGCTGGGTAATTCTATTAATCAACCAGTTTCCTTAAAATGTATATATAATCTGCATGCAGAATATAACAGCGCTGTACACAAAATGAAAGATAATCTCAGATGTGGGGTGGGGGTGGGGGTGTTTAAGAACTGATATTACTTAAAGGCAACCACCAGGAGTTTACAAGAATTTCCATGCTTTTAATTAAAGATTTTATGAGTCTTGGAGCACATTCCTGTGCCCTATTATACATCAGAGCACTTTAAAAAAATAAAAAAATAAAAAATCAGAACCTTACAACATTACCATAAAGAGATAGGAAAACCAAAGAAGACTTCTTTAGAAGAAAGACCTATTTACACAATGACTGTTACGATTTAATAACAATTACAGGAACTTATTTTACTTACTAGATTTTATTCCACCCTTTTCTGTTGTTTGAGAATACCTTTCAATACATCTACTGTAAACTACCTGCCTGCTAAATTCATTGCTTCATTTATACACTCAGCGTGTTTTGAACAAATTGCAATAGTCTAAGAAATTTAAGATAAACACACTGTGCCAGAAGAAAAAGCATTTTACATTACAGTGATAAAAATACATTCATTAGCATTCAATTTTAAGTGAATTATTGCTTCAAAAAGCTAAGGTGAAAAAAGTAAATCAAGAGAACTGATACTGATAATAAAATACAATAAAGAAAGTATTTTGTTAACTGTTAGTTTCTAGGTAAAATAGTATTTCCAGGTGTAAAATTCATGGTAAATTCTTTAAAATAAATGTCTAACTAATAAGTAATCCAACAAGTTTCTAGGAGAGCCTTCCAGAAAATGGTCTATAAGCCACGTCTAAGAAACAAATTAGCTCATCCATCACACGTAACCATTTATTTGGTAATGACTTAATGAATTTAGCTTAACTATGGTAGGACTGAGCGTGATGCTGTAATCACTGTGGGAATTACTGTAGCCCTCAATCTGTCTTTTGGATGTTTATAGCATGGAACAAGAAGCTCAGCATAGCCTGAACCAGAGCCCAAAGTCAAAAGGCTTTGGATCTAGGCCTATGATCTCAGAGCTATTAAGGAGGTATCCTTACAGCCTTCTGCCAGTACACACCACTCTGCTAATATTTCAGTCCTCTCTTCTACACAATAATAGGCAAGGACACACAGTATAGGAAGAACTGAAAGCCCTACAGAAATCTTCAGAAAAAAAATTGAAGAATATTTACCTTACCTAATCACAAATGGTGAAAGAATAAATTTTAAGTAATTTTGCTAGAATGTGATTAACTTTAAACTGAGCATCCTACTACACTAAGTTTACATCAAAGTTTTCAAGCATTTAAAATACTAATACTGCAGTTGAGACAGACAATAAAGCTAGGAAGAGTGAGGGAAGAATGCCAGAGGTCAAATAAACCTGTTCTGTAGTACTTACAGCAAGAGCAATACAGAGCATATTCTTATAATTTGGCCACGTCTGTGGATATTTACTTGACAGGATTATTTTTCAGCTATGGTATGTCTCACTTTCAGATGTTCTACTGGTGATGTCAGCAATTACTGCCATATGTAAATTACCATCTGTTTTTTCTAACTCAGAATCAGCTAATTTCAAAGTAAATCCAAATAACTTTCTTCTATGTATGCTAAATAAACAAATGGTTCAAATCCCTCCTTAGTTACCAGTCCACAAAGGCTCTCAAACATTCTCATGCTTCATAAACAGAAGGGTTAAGGGTGATGTTTTATGGGAAAATACAGTCAAGGTGACATACCTATTTCTCAGGAGGATCAACGGAAGTGCTATTAACCTTGGCTTGAAGATGGGAATGCTCAGGTACAGAGATGAGAGATTATTTTTGTCAGTATGTCAGTGGGAGAAATTATGTTTCTTATATGCTGGTCCCATGAAAGTCAGAGATAGAAATGCTTGTTTTATTGGGTCATCTCATGTGGTCCCTCGACGATAACTAAGAAGTTGTACCAGTAATTAGCCTGGTGACTGAGCAGACATAGGTTAACTAGTTCACTTCCTGGCCATGCAGAGTTTCTTTGAGACAGTGCTATGATACAAAACCATTAAGGTGCTGGAACGGCTGATTTGTCAAGCATATCTAAGAGTTGTTTTTACTGACAACTGTTTTAAGCTTCTGAATGGTATTTTACCTCTGCAGCTTAGGAATTTCAAAGTAATAGCTGTGTAAACCCACTCTCCTACCTCACAGGACTATTAGAAGGAAAAGAAAATTGAGGACAAAAAAATCCACAGATACAACAATAATTAAGGCCACACCAATAAGGCTGGTAATGTTAAGCCAAATGCAATAAATGAGGATCATTAACAGCCATGTGTTGTAGGCATTGCCATGCTTATTCTCCACACCGTCCTTCCACAGGAGTGTACCACAATGTCACTACCCTACCCTGGTGTGACCTGGTCTCCCCACGCCTCTTCGCAAGTACACACCATTTGCCACCCATGCATCAGGTTTGACCGTTTAACACTTGAAGATTCCACTGAGTAAAGTCAGGAATTTTACTCCAACCACTCAGGAGAAAGAGGGTTTTATCTCGACAAGAAAAAAAGTCTAGTCAAAAAGTCTCTAAAGGGCCATGACCTCAAGTTGTTTGGGTCATCCCGTCCCTGTCCCGTCCCATTCCCCTCCCCCCCCCCCCCCCCCCCTTGCTTAAGCAGGCTATAACCGAGAGCAGCAAAGGAAAGTTCCATTCATACTGTACCACATGGAAATAAGTCACCATGCTGGGATGAGCTGTACTCCCCAGCTAACCTAGAAACCAACTGGGCAGGCTTGAAAGAATTCTACACAGGACTACACATGCCCTGAAGATGTTTTTTAAAATGCTTTATTAAGGTTTTTCTTCCACACCCCAGCAGAGTGCAGAATTAATTCTATACATATATATGAACACCAGCAATGTTTAGAAGCAAAATCACAACTTCAAAGCTTATAATAAGGATCATAGGTTTAACAAGGCAGGAAGGATTATAATTAGGAACGGGAGAAATGGTTCAGGTCTAATAGAAACTCTCCTTAGTCTCTTCTGAAACCAAAACAATTATCTATTTTCAGGCATGAACTAAATCAGTGTACCTACAAAGACAGTGTTAAAAGTATTCATTTGCATGTAATTTATTAGTGTATTTTCTTTTGGCCAGAAAGAGAACCTTGTCGCTGACTGCAAAGTGCGTATAGTTTGGATTCATGTCTGAATGAAATCTTCTAAAGTTTGTCATTAATTCCTTAGCCAGTGTTTCAGTTAAATATGCTTTGGACCTGTTAAAGTGTTTCTAAGTTTCCTGCAGTGGGTTGCATTTGTGTAGTGGGGATTGTGACACCTGAACCTGTTCAGAACTGAGTGATCTTTTAAAATGCTGACAAGTTCACCTTGTTTCTCTGGTTTCTGTGGACAGGTTACATACTGCAGAGCGGACAGCCCCTACAAAAGCAGAAGTGAACGGGAGCTCATGACAGTAGGGTCCTCTGCGTTCAGGTGTGGTTGTTCCTGGTGTTGCAGCTTGGGACACTTTGTAAAACTGTTGCAAGTAGCAGCCCATAAGCCACCCATCAGAACCAGCAGACTTCGCAGCACACAAAGATTCAGATTCAAAGTTGCTCAGACTCCCTTTATGCATTTTGACAGTTGGAACTGCATGTTTTCACCCTCTTTATGCCCAAATTCCACATCTGTGATGAAGTGAGCACAACATTTATAACAAAAAATATATATTAAAACAACCTTTGAGGACATTGTTTAATATCTTCTACACTTCATGTTAACTGTATTATGAATAAAGCTGAACAGCTTATATAGTATTCAGCTATTCTTAAAGTTAACTAGGATCTATATACTTAAATAAAAATTTTGCTTCTATAAATGACTTTATTTACTACATTAATTGTAGAAAAACATCCTGCTATCTGAACAAATACTATTCAAGAACTGAAAATATTTAGGTTTAAATCTTACAAACCCATTCCTATTCACTTAAATCTGGAAAGTTCCGTGTTAAGTCATATATTGTGTATTTTTTAGTAAGATTATGACTACTTGCCACATTAAAATACAGATCAAATAAACATTTAAGTTACATGTGAACTTATTTTCTCTTGTCCACACATTTTGTCAGCTAGACTGAATTTTTTTTTTTTTAATGCTAATAGAAAACTCTAAAACAAAACTTAAAATTGTACAATTTTATTTTGCTTTTTTGCTGAGGCCAGGCCGGTGATTTTAGTACATTTGCATAGCTTCATTGACATCTTGACTGATTCAGGTACTACTGATGGTACTGATTCATGGCCAACGTGTACAAGATTAAAGAAGCTGCTACAGTGGGAGGAGAATTCAACTTAAACAACCACAATCTCAAGGAAGGTGAAATTATCTTCTCAAAATACTGGTATCTATCAAGAATACTGAGAAAACAATACTTAAAAGGCTACCTGCTTGTCAATGAGTGAAGAATATGCTTCAGAAGACATGAAAATATGGAGACAGGCTGTTCCTCAGGAAGACTCTCTAGCTGCTCAAAGATTTCTCAAGCCCAATGTATCTAGTCAAACCAAGAATTTTCACGCTAGAGATGAATCCAAACCACCAGGTTAGAAGAAGTGGGAAGGAGGAAATGTTAAGTCCTGTTTTGAAATTAGGAGTTCGGGCCTCATACATTCTGCACAGTATCACACAGATGCTGAGGTGCTGGAGCATGTCCAAAGAAGGGCAATGAAGCTGCTGAAGAGTCTACAGAACAAGTCTGATGAGAAGCAGCTGATGGAACTGGGGTTGTTTAGCCTGGAGAAAAGGAGGCTCAGGAGAGACCTTATTGCTCTCCACAACTACCTGAATGGAGATCATAGCACATTGGGTGCTGGTCTCTTCTCCCAAGAAACGAATGACAGGGCAAGAGGAAACGGCCTCAAGTTATACCAGGGGAGGTCTAGATTGGGTATTAGGAAAAAATTCTTCACTGAAATAGTTGTCAAGCATTGGAACAGGCTGCCCAGGGAGATGGCTGAGTCACTGTCCCTGGAGGTATTTAAAAGACATGCAGATGTGGTACTTGAGGACGTGGTTTAGTGGTGGAATTGGCAGTGCTATGTTAATGGTTGGACCTGATGATCTTAAAGGTCTTTTCCAACCTAAACGATTCTATGATTCTATGTTTACTCTGCTTCATCTTCTAATTCCTCATTACACAGGTTTCTGATCTGATGCCAACTTAGCCTTAGCTCTTTCTCGGTCACAGAAGACAGCAGTATGGTCTGTTGATGAGGACAACTGCTCCTAGACACCCCAGAGAGAAGGAAGGTGAACGATGATCCTCTAAGCAAGACTGATCCTGAAAGGAGGTACCAGCTAGAGCTTCCAGCTTTGGATGAAGAGAGTCATGCTCATTTCCTAAGAAGCACACAAAACCCCCTTTGGTCTTGGCCACTGCAAATGTGGTGTAAGTTGCAAAGCTATACAACCTTATTTCCCTCCTGAATGGAAAAGTGATGCAATGCAGTTTCACTGACTTCATGCCAAGTCATTCCTTAACAACAAATGAAAAGCAGAACATAATTATACACACATTAGAACAAGTGTTAGGGGTTCCTTTAAGAACCGTAAGGGTAAAAACATAACAGTTGGATTTTTGTAATTTTCTATTTCTTGAACGCTCAAAGTTCTGCAGAATTAAATACAGAGGCAGCAAGCTGGCAAGAAAAGCAGCTTCCCATTGACTTTATAATCTATCACAACCCGACACTTTTATGAGCTGAACTTTTAAACATACATACCTGTAAGTCAATTAAAATATTCAAAGAAGTAAGCAGAACAGTTCAAAGAAGCACAAAACGACAATACCGGTTCCTTTTATAAACGGCTTCTCACTTATTTTCCCTGCCTTCAATTCATTGTCTGTCCACCACAGGAACAATCTTAACTGAGTAATTTCCTACAGAAATAACATTTATGTAGCCCAGGTTCTGCAGCTGGAGCCAGGGAAATGCACAGAATTATCAGGTGGTCTCTTACAACACAAGACAAAGAATTACTATATTAATAATAGTAGACACAGTATGTATTTTATTATATAATTTTTGAAATTAGCCATATGAACATAATGAAGGAGAGAGTTTCTCACTACCTGCTAAAACCTATAACCTAAGATCCACTGATAAAGGAGCAGACTATTTTTCATATTATGTCCGCTGTATTAGCTGAAAAACTAAGAACGGTACAGTTTAAAGTACTTGGCATATGGATCACAGTGCTAAAACATTCCACATTGCACTTTTACTGCAGAAATTCATTTCCAGGTAAGAACACTGCATTGCTTTTATTTTACTTGCTAACGAGGATAATTGGCAGGCAACACTGCTGCTGCTGCTCTAGATTTGTTCTTTATATGGATCTCTGAAGACCATATGTGCATACAGTGGTGACAGAAATATTTTCCATATGAGCCACCACACATTTTAAGGTCCCTCAGTCTGTAAAAGGTGAGTCCATCTATCCATTTTCTGTGCTCAGTAACAATCAACCAGGAAGTTAAAAACTTCAGTGACAACTAGAGGGCAATGATTAGCTTCCAGTTGCTCTGATCATCAATCCATTTAAATTCCCTAAGCCTCTGCTGAAAACTTTTCCCTGCTTTAATTAGATCAAAGGCAGCACAAGATTTCATTAAAAGACATTTTCTTGAATCCAAACCATTCCAGCTTCTCTTTTTAAAACACCCTGGAAGGAAAATACAGTTTATATCTAGACATGTGAGCTACAGAGAGTGTCAACCACACACTGCTGGACAAGGTGTTTTTTCCAGTTCACTTCCACTTCCTTTTACCAGGGAAAGTAATAGCTCTGGACTTTATTAGGCTACTATAAACCTATGACAGGGCTAACAAAAGACAAAGCTCTAAAGCAGAATCACTGTTTTCAGACTTACTTAAGGAAGGCATATTATGGAACAAAACTATCTGATGATTCCTTTGAAATGCATAACTATACATCACATTTCACTTAGAGTGAGGGAGAATGAGTATCAAATGTGGTTTTTGCTAGTAACATCATTAGATGGAATATTCCGTATCTAATAGTACTATGCTTGATGAATTATGTCCTAAATGACAAATGAGTAGGTGAAATTTTCTGCTCTGGTATGAAATAAAAACTTGATGAAAAACTGTTCCGATGAGAACAAAAATCTGCAGCATTGCTCTTTGTAAATCAAGTAGCAACTTTTTAGAGCTTAGCAAGGGCTGCTCTATTCCATTACTTAAGATTTCTCATATTAAGAATGCATGAAGTCCCTCTTCAATTATATGACAGACATTTTTTAAAAATAAAGTCCTCTCTGTCTTGCCACATACTAAATGTTACATATCTTTGCACAAAAATAATGTTATTAAATGGAACCTGGAGTTTTTACATGTTCCCATCCCCAAAATATCTCTTTTGTAAATCTCTTTTTCAATTATGCAGATTTTTTGTAGAAAACCTGAACAGAACACTACCATCTACTGCTGCAGAGTATCGCATTTCTCTGTATGTTAGTAAAGAAAAGTTCACAAATTAATCATCTCTCACAGAAAGCACACTGTGTATCAAATCAAAAGAAGCTCACTTTCAAACTACTCTCCCTTAGTACCTATAGGCTTTTGAAAAAACTCCACAACAAAACAAACACCAAGATCACCCCAAAAGCAACAAACAAAAAACCCCAAACCAAAACAAATCCCAAAACCTAAACCAAAACAATAGCTTTTTACACATGAAGCAAACAATGCAATTCTAAAATGGCTAGCACCATAAAAATCACTTACAATCTGTCTTAAGAGATAGGAAGAAAATACAACTCTGACAAGACAATTTTTGACAAGACATTATACTTTGCTTACCTCACCCCCAGGTCTTGCTAGCACTGCTGTTTGAAAGCAGAGCAACGTTAGTATCAGGTAGCTGACAAACATTATTACCCAAAGTTAGAGCTACCCTGGAGGAGAAAACCCTCTGCCAAGTACTAACAGCTAGCAGATGCACTTGTGTCTCAGTATCACAGCCCTCAGTTCTTCTAGGTACGACTCCTTCTCCCTCTCCCCCTTTCTATCGCACTCACTGTACGACCAGGAGCTTTGCTTTCAGCCACTGCGCTGAAGACAACTGGTAAGTTGATCTCTTCATGTAATGACTTCTCCCTGCTGGGGGAGGGGGCTCAGCCAGCAATGAGCTGGGGGGCTGTAGTTAGTATAAAGCGAAGAAGGGGAGGGACAGAAATGGTCACTGCCAAGTTATGCATCTGCTGTGATTCATGGAACAAGCTAAACGGTAACCTTTAATGCACGAGGAGGTTTGGCAATGCGTTATTGACTTAGGCAGGCATGATTGGAGAAACAGGCTAAAGCAGCTTGCAAAAGATGCCTGTTGATGGTTAGACGGCATGTGCTACTTAAAGGTACAGCACCTCCTTTTATTGAAGAAGTTCAGAATAAATAAATCATAAATTAAAATCTAAGTAGGAAGCAGCTTAAGGTTTTACAGACAGTCCTACCCCAGTGCAATCCTGCCACCTGAATGGCCGGATCCTCCCAGGGACTCGCTCAGAATCTGCTAGCTCTCACTCCTGGCCCGCAGGCAATCCAAGTGTCCATGTGCTCTCAACTGCTTCCTGAAATGGAACCCCCATCCTATAGGATAATTCTGAAGTAGGATATGGATGTAATCTCTCTTTTTCATATTATAGATGAATAAAATAAATTTTGAGCTGTAACAGTCCAGCCCATCAAAAAAAACAGCTTTGACTAAGCAAGCAGAAGTGCAAGCCTTTGAAAATAAAATATTTTCTTTTAGGAGATGAGTTAAGACCCATTTTCAAGTAAAGAATAAAGCAGTACTGAAAGCTTGATACAAAGCTGAATTACTACATCTCACAAGCAGACCACTGGAGTGTTTGTCCCAAAAATGAGTAAATTTGCAAAGAGAGCTATAAAAGTTAGAGGGCTTCCCTTTAATTGAGTATGTCCAATTGTAATCACCATGCAACAGACATTTTCTTATGGTAAACTAAGCAACATAAAAATACAGACTATAAAAGGAGTTTTGAACCCAAATGATCTATCACATTCAACAACAGAACAACTGTTTTATAACTTATACAGGATGCTCCAGTCCTGTATTCCCTTTCTGTTCCTTTCTCAATTTACTTTTTCATGTCTTCTAATTTTACTGTTGCTTTTTAAAGTATTTTATCATAGGTATGTAAGACACGATGTCTTTCTTAAAGTTCCAATTCCTAAAGTCAAGAAATTACACTATATTCTCATGTCATATACATGCATTTTTCTTATCCTTATGATTACAGGGGAAATCTCTAAAACTATGACCCAAGAATAACCCGGTCTCATATGTCAGACAGCAAACCACAGGTACTCAGAATACAGGTACTTTAGAATATCTCAAGATTTTAGGAGGTGGGAAGTAAAAGTTTTGGTGAAATTGAGAAGCATACCATTACTAGGTATCAGATTTCTTTTTGTAATTTGGTAAGCTTTGTGTACGCAGCTGAGTATGTCAGACCCCTCACCCTATTTTCAAACTAACTTTACCAACCATTCTTTTCCTTTGCTGTGACAGCTGAAAGATATGAATCTTTTCCCTCTTTCAATATTCAAACAAATCATAGCAACAGTATTTTTATGTATTAGAGAGCTTTCAGAATAGTAATTAAATACAGTCAAAATCCTAAACCAGTATAGAAAATTAAAGTCCAAATTTTTCTGTATTTGAATTTGCATATCTGGTTCTCCAGCATAGTAAAACCTGACCTATATTAAGTAGACATCATTGTCACTGCGCCTCTTTCCTCTCAAGCCCTTCCTTTTATAGACTCCTACTACTGTCCACACAGAGTACTCTCTTCCACCTAATCAGACTCACAATGCTGCGTCCCTTCCACATCTGTAGAAAAACCTGTCTTTTTTAGCCTCCCAAATCAGCAGACCACCTTTCACTTTTTTTAGTCCCTTGCCTTTACACAGCCTTGCAGCACCGTGGTTCTGGCAGCATTACTGCCAATACCTGCCAGCACTGCGTTGAGTGAGGGCATGCCAAGTAGGAAGCAAATGCCACGTAGGCCATGCAGGACTAGGGGTCTCAATGGCATGAGAGTCCCCTTCAGCTGACTCCCCTCGAGGAAACAGTTACAAGTTTAGGAAGATTTAAAAAGCCAGAGTGAGAGTTTCAGTATGGAGCTCATGAGCAGCTCTTCTGAATGATGTGAATGATCACGGGCAGCTGGCTACTGCATTGTAAGAATGGTGACTGACAGCCAAACCTGCAGTTTTTGCAAACTTTACACTATAACCTTAATGGTACTTGCTGACAAAAATCATCCAGAACACTGTACTACTATGTTGATCTCACAATACAACACCTCCCTTCAAGACCTAAATGAAAGAAGCATTTTCCCTCTTTTTAAGGCAAGCTAAAGGTTTGCAGATTATACCATTGTGCTGACAGCTAAATGTAGAGCTGCCATTACAGGTACTTTGTACACTGGCTGCCTCTGGCAAAGTGTCCGGACTAAAAATGTAAAGCCAAATAAACTTAAGGAAATTTTCCATCAAAACCTTGTCAGGAAGCCAACCTGTCCTTCCATATTTTTTTAAAGTATCTAGATGTACCACAAAAGGGAAAAAAGGATAGTGAGCAAACTGCCAACTAAACCAGAGTTCAAAACACTTCCAACTTGAGAGCTCCAACTATGTTCCTTAAAACTACAGCTGCAGTGCTTGAAATAGTTTAAAAAGAATACCCCATTTCAGACCTTGCAGTGTGTAACAAAAATTCCAGTGATGAAAGTTGTGTCATGTAGATTGACTACCGTTTCCATAAAATGAGGATTTATTTTTTTCTGCAGTTCTTCACAAAGTGAACTGATTTTTGTGACTATAAAGCATAGGCACAAAATTGCCAGTCCTGTCTCTGTAAATGGTAGGTAGAAAAGCAAAATTAAAAAGGTAGAAGTAACTGTGATTTTCGTCTTCTCTATGCTGATCATTTCAGAAAGCAGTATATCCTCTATAAATAATAAAAAACCTTATCAAAGTCTAACTGCATATTATTAGGATGAGTTTCTCAGCACAGAAAACTACTACATTCCCATTTAATAAGTCATATAACTAATTCTTTACATACGCATTTGATTTTTCCTCTACAAAAACATACAGGCAGAATTCCCTGAAACCTAGAAGCTGGTGTTCTGTTCCCCATATTCAGGTAAGAGATCTGCCCGTACCTGCTGCTACACTCGCAAGCTTTATCCAACTAACTGGATGTAATTGTACATGTTCACAACCACAGCCTTTCTCTACAGCAAAAAGTAACCTGAAACTTAACACTATGCCAATCTTGCACTGCTGCAACCAAGATCAGAATTTCTCTGCAAACCTCAGAAATCACTAGATATTAACAAACCGTTGGTGCAATACAAAGAAAATCAGTTTATGACTGAAGAGCTATTTCAGATACAAAGTTCTGCATAGAAGACAGAGAAACCAAAATACCTTGCAATAGTAAAATGGAAGAAATTAAGTTATCTCTAATTTCAACACAACAGCATCCTTGCTTTTACTTAGAAACATACAAACATAGCAAGATAATACCATAACTATTTTAGGTATATAATTTAAATAGAAAATCCAAAATTTTATCTCTTTTTTTATAACAGAAAAGACATCAGAATCTTTTGAGGAAATTTCCTGTCTCTTACTCTCAGAAATTAAAGTACATAAAATGCACAATGGATCTTGGTTAGTACAGTTCTCATGAAAAAAAGTACTGATTTTCATCACTGAACAAATTAACTATCAGTCTCAAGGGGTTTGTAAATATCAATCAGTTTATGAAGTTTGCCTACTAGCTACCTCCTGAGGCAATTGCACCTAAATCTCAAACAAGGACATGTTTGTTAAGCTCACCAAAACCAAGCAATTTGTCTTCCAGGTCTCTCAACCTTCCTGTAATTCCACATGAAATCATGAACAGTATGCTCAAGTAAAAATCATTCACAGTTACTTTTTTCTGCTAAAGGTATATTTGCTTAGAAAGCTGACAAAATTCCTAATATAAAAGTAACAGTAAGAGAAAACAGCCAAAACAACATTTGACAGACTTCCTTTCTACTTCCTACAGCTTTAACATTCATAGATCTTAACTCTGAAACTCTTAAAGCAAGATAGCGTGAAATATAACTACATATTCCAGGCTGAATTACTTTAGAACATGACAATGACAATTTCTGTATATTTCAAAGTATTAATAGGTACAAGGGAAAATCATTAGTCTAATTCACCTTTTGTCACTACAGTGCAACATCAACGCTACTGAATTTGGGAGAAAACACATGGTTTATTGGAATGTCTGCTGGTACTCAGCTGAAGCACGTAAACTGATGAACTATTTAAAAGGAAGATAAAGGCTGAAACAAGTCTGCTGCTACAGCAAAGCCCTAAGCCCTTTAACTGTTTCTGAAAGCAAGTATTTAAAATAGCATTCTGTTAATTTGATTTGGCCAGATACCATCTTCCTGGAATCACTAATAGGAAAAGCACATTAAGTAGACACTGCATATTCTATTATTTAAGAAAAGGTGTTGTGTTTTTATTTCAAAGTTCCATGAAAAAAATTAATAGAGGAGAAAAAAGGCCGAATGTACTAAAAATTTAGTACAAGTTACTGAGATGCTGATGAATAACAGAGGAAGAATGAAGTGAAAAACTACTATATTTTGGGTTTATTTTATTGGTCATCTTCCCCCATTAGTGATCTACAGGTTACTTACAACAAAAAAGGAACAAAAGTTTAACAGTCTTATATGCTTGACAAAGTCATGTGTAAAGATAGTTGCCATATTTAAAGCTGTCAGATAGGCATTTCCAACAATTATTTCATTTTTTCCAGGAAGCATTACCTTCTGAATTTATTATTCAGATATTTTAAGGTTAGAATAAATTACTACTGTCCTTTAGCCTGAATCTCAAAGAGACACTGGCCATAAACCTTTACTCAAAATTTCTTCTATGAGTTTTCTTGATTGAAAAAAAGTTTGTGTTTAATTAAACACGTGAAATAAAGTAGTTGTCTCTTGCCACCCCATGTGTGTCTCTGAGCAGTCTGGGAACTTAGAACTGCAGAAAGAATGTATTTTCCTTGAAGACAAAACAGTGCACTAAGGAGAGAAAAATGCTGCTCCCTGCCCTGCCCTGTGTTCTTGGATTCAGGAAATACTGCAGCTGAACCACTAAGGGATTTCTTTACCCCCATGGAGGATTCTACATCCGCTTCACTGCTTTCTGCATTTCACTGGCCAGACAGGGTGAAGAAAGCAAGAGAGTCTCTTCTGTACTCTCCCTTCTACAGGTAAAGCATTCCTCTGAATCAGATCTCATCCGCACCTCTACCTTTTGCTGACCAAGAACAGATGAAATAACAATAGACAGAAGGACCAGGAAGGAGTACCTGGACTTTTATACATGCCATTAAACCAAACCAAAGCCACACAGATTGGGAAGGAAGTCAAAGTGTGAGCTACTGCTGCCTAAAGGTTAAGTATATGGAGCCCCACGAGAGTGAACCCCAGACACCAAGCACATCAGAGGAAACAAGTCCCAGAGCCTCACGTGTATTTCAGTGCATCTCAGTGGTTTTTCTTGGTTCAAGTTTCAGCTCAGTTTTTCAGATACTAATGCTTTTCCAAGTAACTCCCAACATCTTATTTGTACCCTTTAGCTCAAATTTCCTATCAAGAAAGCTGCTTGCTTTCATAATTTATTGCCCAAAGAAACCTTCAAGGGCATAGTTATGCACATATAAGAATCCCTTCCAAAACTATAATATTGACTGGCTACCACAACACACCACTGCGTGGGGCAGCATGTCTTCCACTGTTATCTTACATAATGAAGTTAGGAGTATTCTTATCTGTCTCTACGTCTAATAATTTTTTGATCCCACTGTACAGTTATGGAAAACACAAAGGGATTCTGTGGAAAAAAGATCTTTACTGAGGTTTTTAATAAATTATTCCACACAGTCACTTTGTGTCCTTACTAATGATTTTACTAGTTAACCACTTTCCAACTTACCTTTTAACTTCTGTTCCTGCCTATTTCCCTTTCTAAAATGAACAATCCTTATTTTTCTGACTAAAGTCACTCCATGTTCTGGCTTTCACTCTGTTATTCATCTTTTTGTTTCTCTGTTGTGAAGAAAGAAAGACCTGATCAGATCAGTTTAGAAAGTACACCATTAAAAAGGTATTATTGCATTCTGTGGAAATGGCATTACAAAGTTTGCTTCAAATAGGCATTTGTATACAATTAGGTCAGCCCAGCTTACCTTACATCACTGGAAGTCTGACAGTTACTTCAGTAATAACATGCTAGTCCTCATTATCATCATCTTTTTCCCCTTTTACTACCACGGTACTGGCAGTGCATGGTGCTTTTAAACCACACTCAAACCCTGAAAAGGAAATCTGAGCATTTCCTTCCTCTTCTCCCTATGCTTAACTTCTTAAAGCTCAGACTTTTGATTACAAAGCCAGACTTTACTGCAAAGGTCCACCTTCAAAGAGCTGAGTATTAACCTCAAATTGATTTATCATCTTAAATCTTTTCTTTAGTATTGTATCTATTATCCCTTTCTCTTTTCTGGCATTACAGTGTGCTAGAGGGAGGAAAACACCCTTGGTTGTCACCTGCCCAGCGCTGGGCTAGAATGCATATTTTTCATGGCCGTATTCCAGTTTTCTGTATTTTGATGATAGAATTCTGGTTTACGTACCAAGTTCTCAGAGCACCTCTTTGCCTCCCCAGACATTGCATAGTGCAAGTAGAGTAATACGACATTTATGAGGCATTCCTTCCTCTGCCCAACACTACATTTTGAGTACAGAACAAGTGGACACCATGTTTTGAACTTCTAATTTTTATGAATACCATTCATTTTGTGGAAATTTTTTTACTCTCTGCATTTATTAATCAATGTCTTCTGTTTTCCTAATAAGGCTTTAGGATTTTTAGCACCATATTCTGGTCCTCCTCATATTTCATTTTAGTATTATTTTCTTACATATTTTCATAATACACGATCCAACATCATTCATGCTGTCTTCTACTTCCTTCTATACAAAACAAAATGGTGAAACCAAAAGGAAAAGAGTTCTTTGATGGATCACATTTAATCTCTCTCTTTGTATGCATAAAAACCAGTCACATACTTCTAGAAAACTACCTCTAATCATACTAGTTTCACATAAGGCACTTTGATCTGTGTTGCATGTTGAAGTGTATCAAACGAGCAGCTACATAAAAATAAGAAGAGAAAAAAAGCATGGTTTACCCTTTAAAATATTAGAAGCAGTTCCTTTGCACCTACCACAAAACTGGAAATAAACTACTTGGTACCACTGCTGTATTTGGATACCATAGCTAAAATAAGAAATGGGACTAGGCCTGTTTGTCCTTTAAACCCTGCCCCCACACCCCACCCCACCTCAACCTTTAAGTAATCTTTAAGTAAACCAAATTAATTATAAGTTACACAAACAATGCATGTCTATTTCCTATGAAAAGTAAGCCACCTCCTAAATAAAATATTCTAAATATGATTTTGAATCATGGTACTCTCAAATCTTTAACTTATTCATGAGGGATAAACGCTGATACTACTAACTCTACATGGAGAAAGTATTTTAAAGATACAATAAGCAAAAAGGTGAGGCCTCTGGATCATATAAGTATACTTTTTTTTTATTTTTTAATTGCAAAAACAAATAAACAGATGTCCTGGTAAAAAAGCATCAAACTACATGATGTAACAGGCCACGACCTATGCTATGAATCCTCCTATGAAATCAGAATTAGAAAGGTCTTTTTTCAGGTCCGAAACTACAACACATTAAAACTAGACTGTAGCACTAACACACGTTTTCCCAAGTGTCCAGCTGGCGAATGACAGCTACATCAAACATGCCATCATAAAATGATAGGAACAAGCTCTCTCCAAGAGAAAACTAACCAGTTAGGATTGAGAATGTAATAATAATTTTCAGTTTTGTTTGGAAATGTTCTTCAAGTTCAGTCAGAGGAGGAAACCCTTGTAGAAAGTGCTTCCATGCATATGCTTTACCTGTCCTGTTATTTTCTATACTGGTAGACATCTCAAAGCCATAATGATATTCTTTTAGACTGGGGAAAACAGATCTAGAAAGAACTTTGAAAATCACTGTGAGTTCTCCCCAGGAGTGGATCAACTATAGCACATACTAGTCCAATATGCAGGTAGCCAATGTGTAAAATCACTACGGTAAAACCTACATTTTCCAAAAATGAGCATCATCTCCTGCCAACTAAAGATGAAAAGAAAGCTCTGCAAAAGCTGGCCAACATTTGTCATGCTTACTACTTAACCAAAGCAGTAAAACAGTATCAGCCAACCTTCAAAAATTCCTTCAGAGAACAGCAACAGCTGGCTGCTCCCTAATGGATGGGGAGCCAGGTGTCAAGCATGCCAACAAGGGCAGCAGCAAGGCTGTCCCACTGCCACCGTAAGTTGGAGCAGGGCAGATCCAGGAGTGGCAGTCAGGGTCAAACAAGAGTCAAGATGACTGAGCAAGTCTGTGGTGATAAGGCATGTCCAAGGTCAAGCCAAGTGTGCAAATCAGCAGGGTCCACAACCAGGTGTGCACGCAGCTGTGGCTGAGCTGGAGAGAGGTACACCCCCACGGCAGTTCAAGCAGGGACTGAAGGCCCAGGGCTGATGGGCCTACTGGTCCCATGGGCAGAAGTCCACCAGGGTGAAGCTGGTCAGGGCCATTAAGGCTGATAATGGGGGCCCTGAAAGTCTGTGCCTATGCCAAAATTCACATTTCTAACCACGGGTACAAGGCTAGTAATAGTAGAAATCAGCTAAGCAAAAGGAAGGTAAGAGACTGTATCAGGCAGCAGATAAAGAGTCTTGAAACAGAGATAACCTTGAGAAAGGAGCCAGTACTGCATACATTACACATGTCAATTAGGGGACAGGACTTGATCAGCATCCCTCCTAACAGAAGTGAGTAAACATCAGACCAGGAGCCACACAGCTGGAACACCAGAGCCAAGGACAATTCTGTAGCACAGGCACCTCTGCTCTCTGATGTCACAGAGGTGATCGAACTAGAGCTTACTTCAGATCCAAAAGAAGAAACTAAAAAAAATCCTGGAAGACTTGTATTCACGATCAAATTATACTGTCTGTAGTTTATAGGAATGCCAGGTTTCTCCTCTATTCTTCTGACAAAAAAAAAAGGGAAAATAGCTGTTGTATTGCCAAAGGAAATGTACATGCTTGGCTGAAGACTTGAGATTTAATGCAATATTGATCAAAACACACTGGATTAAGCACTCATCCTGAAAGCAAATGCAGGAAGAAATAGGAGGAAGATTTCCAAAGCAATTTCATTACACAGTCCAGATACCTGAAGTGAGTAGAGAGAACTAATCTCATAGTAATGTAACTTATGCTTTGGGCAGCAACCACATCCCAATTTTTCCAATCTAGTTACAAAAATCCTGAGCCAAAGACGCAATTATTCCTTCCCAAAATCTCTTTATGTTCTGTTTGATTCCATCTTTCCAATTCACCACCTCTTCCAATAAGACCAGCTAATCTAAGCATACTATAGCATACAAACTGCCCCTAGTTGCATTGCCCTTTAAAAGAATTAACACTAGCCTAGGTCAAAATCTACCCCATTAGTAGACTAAATGCTCATTTTTTTTATCACTGGGGGTCCATGCCAGGTCAACAATGCACAGCACCAACAGATCAGTTACACTGCTGGTGCAAATTAGGTACAAATTAGAAGCATAGCTGTAGTGCAAAAAACAAGGCTTCTCTTTCTTTGCAGATGTATACCATACAAAAAATGAATGAACTTTTTTTAATTAAAGAGAAACTGTGTAGCTTTTCTGTCTTGATGAAAACAAAATTCTGGGGAAATGTGATTGCTTACATAATAGATTTTTGGATAGTTTATCTTATAAATGTGCTTATTTTTAAAGTAATCACATTAACACATGTTATCCATTAGAACCAATGAACTATCAGCATATATGGAGTCTTCTAGCTGTCTGGACTCTGCACAGTGGTCCCACATGCCTAAATGTCTGGGAAGCACACAGGCAGAGCAGATACCTGGAGTTTACTCCATTTTTCTAGGTGTCTTTCAAACACACATGCCATTTACAAAGAGAAGATGGCCAGTTCTTGTGCATGGTTGATTTCTGCAACACAGGAAATTAGAAACATATAACTCTAAATTATGTTAAATCTTGAGCTACATGTCCTCTGTGTGAATTCCGAAAAACTGATAAATACTTGTATAAACAGCTGATAAGCCTCTGAGTACTCAGAGCATGTTCAGTATAATTCAACTTGAAATTTGTGTTCCTGAAACAGACATCTGAAACAACTTCAGTTCAGTCAAATTTTCTCATGGGACGAACGGCATGCTTAAATTCAAGAACACTTTTCTACTATGTAAGGAGGAAAGTCAAGCACCAAATGACTAGATTTAATAGTTTGAAAAATATTTTTAAAAAATTTAGTTAGCATGCCATTTTACTTTTAAGTAGTTATGTACAATTATTAGCTACACAGCTAAACCTACAGTATACAGTGTAAAATCTCTACATAATGGCAAAAATCTGGAAATAATGTTTTCTGATAACAAGGTGTAAATAAATATAATACAAACACTAAGGGGAAAAAAAGGACTTCTTAAAAGGCCACATAGAACAATGGAAGTGAAGAAACATTCTCCACGTATATTTTGAAAGATGTAAACAGTGCTGATTACTTTATCCTTATACTCAGACTGTCTACGTGGGTTAAAGCTAGCAATAACACCAGTTCTAATCTTAAAGGCCCATAGAGAGACATAAAACTTGACTGTTTGAGAAATCTGGTTGTAAAAGCACATCTGTGCAGCCAACACCATCACACGGCTGGAAAACAATCAGAATTCCAACAGAAAGCAAGTGAACAAAACCACAGAAAATTCCTTCAATGTGGAAGGAAGGTCTTCTGAAGGTTTCCTGCACAGTTCCAGTCTTTCCAATACAGTAACATCGTATTTGTATGGATCATGTCTTAAGTAATTTAAAGCCAATGTTTCAGGGAAGACTTCCTCACAATGAACTATTTCTCACTGAATATCACTTGATTTTATATACAGCTCCACATGCTAGTTCACATTCAATGAAACAAGTAATGGTACTCACTGGTTACTTCTTTTCTTAGCATAACAGTACTATAATCCTGCCATTGCATTCGTAGCATATTTAGTTTATCTTTGACTTGCCATTTTCACACGTATTTCGCAAACCACCTATCACTGCTGATGTAGATAGGCTGTCAAGGAATTAATGCAAGCATCCAAAACAGCTGCAAAATTAAGACTGAAAAAAAATATTTTTTTATATATATATATACACACACACTTACACACAACACATATATTTCTTCCATCTTTAGCTTTTTGTTTGTTTTTAGGTTTGGGGGGTTTTGCTAAGCTTGCTCATTTCACTGTGGATATTACTGTAAGAAAAGATTACTCTTGAAAGATAATGAACTTAATGATACTTCCCATAAGAAAGAAACTCTGGCAGAAAGTAGTGTTTCATAGCGGCCAAAATTAGAGTTAAACTTTGGAAAGCTGTGGAGGGATTTCTCAAGGCATCAAAAGGACATAATTATCTGCATAGTATCTCCAGATTATCTCAACAGAGCTATTATAACTTCCAGCCATTAAAAGAAAGCTTCCTAAGAGAATTAATGAACTTCATGAGAACACCCAGATTTCAAAAGTGTCCAGGTCTATGGATATGGTCCAATGCCATCTTAATTCATAATTCATAATGATTAGGATGCTTTCTAAAGCTGCTGATCAATCCCATTACTGATGACCTTAAAGCACTACAGATATTTCAGACTTCACCTCATCAGACAAAAGAGATTCCAGAAAAAATGCATCTCAAAAAGAAGACAATTATTATTTTGCTCTCTTCAATGGTGAAAATTTCTGGTACCAAGGGGCTGCATGTGAACAAGTTAAGCCTGTAACATAACACGAAACTAAATTTTATTTTAAACGCTCTCCTACATTCAAAGATTAGTAGCCTAGCATCAAGTCACCATTCACGCCCACAGTCTGTCCATTAATTTAAAAAAGAATTACACAAAACTATATAGCACATGAGCTGGTGAAGGATGATAAGTATGACTAATACCACAGCTACTCTGCTGATTTATTTGGAAACCACTTGAAGATCAAAGTGAGAGCTTGCCACTAGACAGCTGCACAGAGAATGCTATTTATTATTAATATTTGTCATGTAGAAAATGTATACAAAGATACATAAACTCTCCAAGCTACAAATAAGCAAACAAAACCAGACGCCATTTCCAAACTGGCAGTTTGATTTTGACTATATCAGTTTTCAGATTTGTCATTAATTGTTATTAAAGCTTTACAATTCAATACGATCATCTTATCCCCTTCCAAGGAAATACACCAAATGAAGTGCAATGATAAAGTTTTCAACATAAGTTTGTACCCACACACAATATCAAATATTCAAATAATGTTTTGAACTGTTAGGTGTAGCATCTCTTATCTATTTGTGTCCTCAAGCCTGCAAAGTAAGTAATAGTTTTATAGTGTCTTAGTTAATTTATATTTAAACATAAAAGGTGGGATTGACCAGAGATTGTTTGCTTCTCTACCTCAGTAGCTATTTCTTTCATTTTTATAGCACCCGACAGATTTTTCTTTTCTTTTTTTTTTTACTGAAAATGAGCAATATTCTTCTCTCTTATGAAATGTTTCATAGATAAAAAATTCACAGAGCACAATTCTACACAATATGCTGGAATAGAAGCCTATTTCATACAACATATGTATTATTTCAAATTTCTAAACATATTATGTGCAAGTAGATCAAGAGAATACTTTAGTATACATGCTAAAATGTGATGGTAAATGGCGTTACACAAATTTCATCTGTCATGGACCACTAACAACTACTTATCCAAAGCCAAAATAGACAAAGATTAAATCAGGCTTTAATCTATGACTTGAAGTATTTATTACAAAGTATTATCATAGAAGACTAGGCATTTCGCTTAAATAGGCTTTTAAAATCTCATTCTTTAACCTTCCAAGCACTCCTTTTACATCAAACAGACTGACGTTAATCTAAACGTAATATTATCCAAGTACTTTTTTGCAGCTTTTGAAACCCTTTACCTCCATGTTCTCAGCTATCTTTCTTCCTCCAATGTGATTTTCAAGTAAGACTCCTCTGTAGTACCCATTATTATTCCTTGTTTCCTCACGATCTCTCAGCTTGATTGCTACCATCAGATAACAAAACAGCTACTTTGCAATATCTTAGCAGGAAATAGAAATCACTCCTCTAACAAATATTTTTAAAAAGACTGACTCCTTGGGGAATGGTCTTGCAAAGTAAATATTAATCTTAAATGTAAAACTTTTAATCCAAGTGTCACATATTGCTTATTTTTCTCTCATTTTCATGTTCTCTGACATTGGCATAATAAAATCATCAGGTTCTATGTGAACTAATTCTTAGGACATATAAAATATTGCCACTTCTGAAGATTTGTTGCAACCTAGTGTTTAGTAAAGCCTGGGTTTCCATTTGTAACTTTTATTTCTAGGAAAAAATGACCTTTTGTTTTCCTCTAAAAAACTGTTAACTGTGAAGGATTCAGTATTAAAGTAAATATTATGTCTATATCCAGAAAATCATCAAGATATCTAAGAAAAAATAAAAAATTCCTAGAAATCCCTATCCAAGATCACCACTATATGTATGATCAGGGAAAGCATAATCATCTTCAAAAGTATTAAGAGATTACCAATTATGTTCTTCAGTACATCTATCCTACTACCCTAACACCTTAAATTATTGTCTTTAAATTTGTATAAGAGCCACAGACTATATTCCCTTCATCATGGAGAACACATATATAATTCCACATCTAGCCTTCATGCTATTCACTGCCAAGGTGGTTTGGCAAGCAGTGAAGATATTTCAAAAGAAAACATATAGGGCCTCACTCAGCCATATTAATGCTCCTTTGCATTCCTCTTGCAATATTATACTGGCCATAAGGCTTATTTAACTACAAGAGCATCTTCAGCAAGCAGGGCTTTCAAAATAAAAACCCATGTGGAGAATCCAACAGCAGCACCCGTACTTAGTTTTCACCGTCACAGAACAGCCATATTACTAAAAGAACCTGTAGTTACATGAGAACAGAAAGTGATGTATAGTTTTAGAATTGAAATCAAATGTAACTTTCCCAACAAATTTTAAAATTAAGAAAGGCTGCTGATGTCACCTGGACATTTTGCATTAAAATAAAAAATAAACCGCCCTAGACAGTTAAATATATAAGCAAGCACGCCACAGCAGCACTGCAGAGAGTAACTTGACAAAGAAAAAAATATAAATTTAATGGGTATAATAGAGGGGAAGTGGGGACTGTCCAATGCATGGCTAAAAAAAATAACATTCAGACACCCCTTCCCCATCAAATGTCTTCTCTAAGCATGCTTATGAGTAGTCTAGCACACTGTTTTAATTGGAAGAATATACAGGCTGTTAATCCAAAAGAGAGTAAACACCCATTAAACTTAATATAACATTCTTCTTACAAACTGAACACCAACAGGAAAGTCTGATCAGTTACATTGTGTTGCATGTCACATGAAAAGGACAAAGAAGACTGTCAGAACTGTGGTTCTGAAAAAAAGTGCTGAAAGTAAAATAAACTCTTACGTTTATATGTTTAACAAAAAAACAACTACAAATTTGAAGCCAAGCTCATCAATATAATTCCTAAAGTGTAAGGAGAAAAGACAGCAGGTAACAGCTGCTGTGCAATAATGACTATTGCTCATTTATCAGACATGATCAGAGTTGCCCACAAAAGAGTTTAGAAACATGACTTTGAGGTAGCTTTGTTTTTAATTTGGTTTTAGTAAGGCTATAGAGAACGCTTGTGTAAGAGTCAAACTTTTGAATGTATTGCATGCTGGACCCATCTTGGTCATAATTTGTACAGTATGTGTATAAGTCACAGATTTGCAACAAACTTGAGCTGGAAGTTGCTTTTGAATTACTTTCACGTTCAGAAAAGTGGACAGAATCCTGTTAAAGAAATACAATCATTTAGGTTTACAAAAAAATAAGTTCTAATGAATTTGCTCCAGAAGAGACTTGTTATGCACAACATATGATAATTCTGCACCTAATTCTGCAGTTCTGCCACAAATTCAATCAGGCTTTAGCATACCCACAGTTTAATACTGCTATTACCACTCACATCAATCACACAATGCTTAATCTGAACATACATGTGCTTAGTCTGTGGGGACACTGTAATACAAAAATTCCCAGGAATAAATTGAGCATGTGAATCTACCTATTTAAGGAGATTAAACCCACTACAATAGTAACAGAATAAACACACCACTATTCCAAAGCAGACTGGTATTCCTTTTCCTATCTTTTGTATCACACTTTTGCAAACACCAGCTTATGATTTTTAGACTAATTCCCTATCATTTCGTAAAAAAGGCCATGAAGTCTTAAAATGCACTTAATTCTGTCTCCACTTGGAAAAAAACCACAGCAGAACCAAATTCTTGAAAATGATCTTACAGTCCCTCTTTATAGATCAGAAGCTGTTAAGGGAATAATCTTTTCTTTTACAACTAAAATTCCTATCAAGACCAAGTTTAAACAGATATTCAGAAATATTTTTCAGAAAATAAAAATCTCAAACTTCTATCTCTGATTATTTCTACTTTCTTCCAATAACTGATCTCGAGGTCCTCCTTCCAACTTACACATACAACACTCAACTGTTTGGTGAACACTGTACTGTTTAATAGGTACACACTATGCACAGAGCTTTCTTCTTTAGTTGATTAAAACACGACGTGCTCATAGCACCCATCAGCCACAGAAAAGCTCTGGAAGAAGCTGAAATCATGGTGATCACTTCTTTAGCCTTTAAAAGGAATGCATACTCAGGGATGCTCCATTTCACATATAAACAGCAACAGATACAGCTACCAAACCCAAATATCACAGGACTTGGTATTCTCTCAGCAGAAAGGCCAGACTGTGACCATCATCCATACAGTTTCAGCACTGGCCTTCATTTTATTGGTGCTATTTCCAAATTTGCCTTTTCGCCTTTTTTTTTTGGCTTGGAGAACTTCAAATGCATAGCACCTCTAGAGTCTGTGTCTTGTTCAAATGCAGCCTGCTGACAGACTGAAACAGCTACTTGTCAATTCACAGAGGATCTGACCAGGCCGACTTGATGTATTCTGGCAACCTTCACCATCTTAAGCTGTCCTTTGGAATAGCTGTTCTGTATCTCAAAGTGCCTTTTCTATACATGTGAAAAAGGTTGGTGTAACTTTGCAGAATTCACTAGGTTGTAACACTGGCCATAACATTATACATCTGGATAGCCTGTACAACTACACATACAGCCTTTAATTCTCCCAGGTCAACATTTCCAGGAAGAAAGGAGGAGGAAGAGATGAGGCCTGAACATATGGTTGCCATAGCCAGTGCAGTGTAAGTTAATAGAGAAAGACTGGAAAGAAGGATAGTGAAGTTCATCCAATTTCTTTGTGAATGCATCTAAAACACACTCATAGACACAATATAAACAAACCAAAACATCACACGCATAACAGGCCTAAAGAAAAGGAGAAAGAGAAGGCCTTTTGCTAATTTTCTAGCTAGCAGCAATCATAATATTCCCCTTTGGAAAGGGAGCTGGAGGCCAGTGGCAATAACAGAACAAATTAGCTTTATTGGCCTGGAAAGTTTATGATTAGCATGGGAGGTCTGAGGCCTGCTGATCACTACAAAAATAACATTTCACTTTGATGCATGTCTATCAACTCTCACTATATTAAAATGTTTTCCTTTCTAAATGTGGGTTTCGTCTGCTGTGTCTGGCCACCATGTGATATGAAAGTAAGATCTTTAGACTATGTAGCACATTGGTTTTCTAACCAGTATTTTGTGTAAGAGAAGTTAGGAAATACTAAATATTCTGTACGCTTGTGTGTTTGCAGTGATCTAAAAAGACTTCAAACTAATATAAGATATTCATTATTGGAAATACATACTGGAATAAGAAGCACAGGTTTGTCACTAGAAGCAAGAAATTTCATGGCAAGTTGAGTGGACAGTTCTTATTTTTTAAATGAAATATAGAAAATCACAAAATTCCACTACATAAAGCAAGATCAGAACTGCACAGTAAAAGCGTATGAACCACTGAATGTTCACCATATATCCTCTATCAAACATACTGGAAAGAATTAATTTATGTGTTGGCAGAAGAACAGCACCTTAAGCACTTGTGCAATAAAAATGTCACGACAAGATAATCAGTATGATACAGTACTCTTCTTGAGGGTTTTAATATATTTTGTAAGCTGATATATAAGCTAAATCTTTCTTTGTGGCTATTGTCATCATTTTTTCAACCAAAGGCAAACAACTCTTTACAAAAGTGCCACCTCAACCTCTGACCTAAGGATCTGGGATTGGCTTCCCTAAACAGGAGTTGTTTTAAACTAAGTTTACAGTAAGGAAGACTGCAGTTTTACCGAAAACAAATTAAGGAATACGTGTCTTGAAAAGGACACAAAAACATTTACACAGCTGCCTGGTAACTTACAGCTTCATTTTTTGTTATTATACAGCACATAAATCTCCCTCTGTCCACTCATCATTGTGCAGTATGCGAAGGGTTAATGGTGGTCTTGCGTCCATGGCAATAGCCAGGGACTCTCAAAAGTGAGGTTCTTACACCTAAGCACAAGTGAAATGAGCCCTCTGTGTTTCTAGTTGGACATCCATGTACAAATATAATTCAAGACCAAGTTTAAGACCAACACTGAATGAAGTCCAAATTTCACAATTTTGGATAAATTAGTGAGTTTTGAGAAAAATTAGGAGAATTCTGAGATAGAAAAACTATCATGCTGGTTTGTGACCTGCAGATGCAGTTCCAACCATCACTTCCAAAATTGTAATGATTTTATATTCAACATTCCCTCTGGCCAACCCCTAAATGAACAGAGCGATGAGAAACAGAAGAGTTAAACGTGTCCTAAATCCCACATATGACAGCTTCCCTCTTCCACAGTGTCTGTGCTGTTGTGGCCGAGGAAATTACAGAAAGGCCTCTATCAGTCTTCACTGCTTGTGTGTGTGTCTTACCAGAGAGCCATGCAAATGTCGTTGTGACTTCTTTGTGCAATATTCTTTCAGCTAGCGGAGGCACTGGCCTGGTTATTTCCGCAAGGTTCTCTTCTAGCCCAACAGTTTTTTGCAAGAAATGACAACAGTGACAACTTTGCAAAAACTTTCCAAAAAGTAAGAAAAAAATACATACCACTGAAAAGTATTTAGAAGGCTTTGTGTATTAGCTGTCTGCAATATGCCTAGTAACTCCTCTTCTAAACCACTTTTGGCAACCCCCAGTTCTCTTATGCAGACACATCCTGAGTCCTACACAGATTCCAAACCTTCAGAGGTGACAGTATATATGTGCAGAATAATGTATGGGCTACAAAGCTGGTTGGGTATTACAGTTGATGAGAGCACATACTATACAAACGAATAAAACTGAATCAATTTACAATTCACATCAGACAGCTCAAGATAAGCTTCTGCATGAACATGTCACAGTTATGTGATCAAATAGCTAGTGACACTAGGGAAATTAAGTATACATGTGCAGGTAAATTGGAAATTATTTTAGACTGCTGTCACTATGCAAAAAAACCAAAGTGAAAGTTAAACTGAACGTTCCTTGTCATAGCTGAAAAAAGGAAGGACACATTTCAGACAGAAATGTCACTAAATGTCTATTGAATCTGCTTCTACAAAGATAATAATAATTTTGCCAATAACTTTAATGGGCAATTAAGTGGCTGACTTAAATTCAATACTAACTTTTTTGTTTCCTCACTAGTCAGATATTTGTGTTCTTCATTCTCTGTTTTCCATTCTACTTTTTTTATTCAACAAACAGAATAAAATCTGGCACAAACATCAGTCTGTGATCAACTGAAGAACTAAAACTATGCAACCTTTCAACCGAAATCAACAGCATTACCCAATGTCAACACAATACTGGAGTATTTGTTGATTTGATGGAAGAAGCACAACACTGCACGTTTAAGGTACTTAAACAACTCAACTTCAGTTGACTTATCAAGTAGTAAAGAACTCAGCTGTAAAGAGACTTAGAATACTGTGGACAGTTTAGCATCTATTAAAAGTTTAAGACAACTAAGATACAATGATGACGTACATGTTGTCAAACTGGTAGAGCAAATGGTTCACTTAGACACATGGCTTTTGTTCGCTCTAACCCACTCTGATTGGCCAACCACATTAGAACTTTTTAATGAGCATTTTCCTGGCCATGGTTTCAAACCTTTGACTTTTCACCAGATTGTTTCTAAGGTGTGGGCTAGTTCTTATAAAATACGGTCTTTATACTAATCCTATTTCTGCTTCTAGCTACACAGTTTTAATAGCTAACTGTAGTTTAATTCAGCTTCCAGCACCCTAAGTCAGAATTAGTACGGAAGATATACAGAGCAGGAGAGAAACTTGTAATATCAATTAATGCTATAAATTAATTCAGACCAACATCTTATGTCATTACTACCCACATAAACACAGTAAGAATGCAAAAAATGTTAGATATTTTAAAATATTTTTAATTGAACTCTTTAACAGTGGGGAAGTTATTGTTGGTCTGAGCTGGTCATGAGCTAGTAAAAATTTTGCATTTTAATTAGGTGTGATCTAATCACCTTTCACTGCTCCAATGAAAAAAATAAACTTAATCCTTTCCAAAGCCAGGTTAGATTAAGATATTTTACAGATTATTCCCAATGTTGCTGTTAAATGAACAGGCTAGCTGTCTATATAGTAATGACTTTTTAATCAACATCACTACATAAAAATATGATCATGCATGTACCCACTGCTCATCCTGTGACACAATATACCCTGAGACAAAAAACCTGTGGATAAAGGGAGACTTGGAATTCTGGAAAGACAAGGAGTGCAGTAAGTTTGCAAATATGAACATTCCAGCTGAATGTAAGTATGCACAGGAAAAAAAGCCATTAAAAACGGCAAAACAAAGGATGATATTATTTTTGCCCTATGTTCTAATTCCCTGCACAAATTTCTTCTGTGTGGTCCTTCATCTAAAATGAAAAACATTCCTGTAGGACTCTCAAAATCATCATGATGAGGAGTAAGGAATAAGGAGAGGCTAGAGAACGACTACTGAAGCAGTAGCTAACACTCTGTTAGTAACAAAACCACAGAGTTGATATAGGAAAGGAAAAGGCTGATCATGGGAAGATGTGTGTCCTGTGGTAGGAGGAGGAGTCAGACTAATACTCATGATTAAACTCAGATGAGAAACTGGGACAAGTTCGATGATGAAGTGAGAAAAGTGCAGGGACTAAATGGTTTAGGGGTAGAGTATCAGGGCTTTCATATGAACCCATAGGTAAGTGAGAACTTACTGTTTTCAGGCAGAAACAAGCTTTTTAAGGAAAGTGAGTGTTCAATCCTCTTCAGCCTTCTCATTTCTTGTAATCCACACCAGCTATCCAGCTATTTGTCACTAGAGAAATGAAACCTTTTTCCCTTCTTGCTATATTCCAGCAAAGGAACCCAAGGATAGAACATGAGCACGAATGTCCATATAACTGGAACCTCTGCATGCTATAAAACGATAATAATAATCTGTTCTGTAGATGGAACATTAACATAGAATGCCTGAAGGTTTGTTATAGACATTAAAAGGATCCTATGAAACAGGAACCTAACATCCATTTAGTTGCATATTATTCACACTTTGTATCCAAGTGAAGACATTAAGAATAATACTCTTGAAGTGATTATCTCAGAAAATATTGAAACAGATTCCATAAAATTATCAGATCACAATATAAAATGCTTGCCAAACAGGCAACAAGGACAAAACAGAAGTTAAAGCCATCTTACAGGCACCTTACACCCATCTTTGAAAGGATAATAAACAAGTAAAACACGCTGTATTAAAAAAACCTAACAAACCCTTACCGGCAAGATAGAACAGTTGATTCTACTACATAAAGAACTCCAATGGTCCTTGAGAATATAATTTTGGCTTATAAAGAAAAGATCATGGACTTCCTGTGTAGAACAAATTGCAGAGGAACAGCAAAAATCTACACAGGCACCACAAATACTGACTGGGCTAAACTACCATCCTCATTCAGAGTGAAAATTCTAGAATAAAGCATAGATAATTCACCTAAGTATTGCAGCAACATTAACTGCCATTAACTGCCATTACCCATAACTTACCATTATTTGAAAATCCAAAAGTATAGGACTTTTACACATGGCACAAAATTAAAAAAAGCATACTAAAATGTGAAATTAAAGAATATACGTAAGAATCAGTTTTCATAAAACACTAAAAATACATACTTGCAGAACTCTATGGAACGCCTTAAATTAGTTATTACACACATAAGAATGTCAAATAGAAAACCTGTGAGCATGGCTCAAAGATCTTGGCCAACCAGAAACAACCAAAGCCAGATTCTCTCTACTTACCATGTGATAAAAAGGCTTTGTCTCTCTGTAAATGACAGAACTACTGTAACAGTGACATTCCATTAACATTGTAATCATGAGTGGCTTTGATCTGTAGTTTATCAAGTAATTAAAAATTATATAGCTTTTCCATTGGTTTCCTGAAATTTTAACCCTTCCCTGACTGGAACTGTGAGTGGCAGTAACATTTTCTCTATGCAGTAAGACAGATTGCAGAGGCAATGCCTACAGAAAAAGACATTCATACATCTACATCAGCTTTCATATAAATGCCTTTCATCTTTAGCGAACAGGGGCATATCAGTAACAGTGATCAGAATCAGGACATTCTGTTCTGACCCACAAAGCTACCAAGAATGTTTCCTTCACAACCCTCCAGAGATTCTTCTACAAAAAACGCTTGCCAGTGACACCAAAGATAAGGGTGACTAGAAAACTGGAGCTCACTCTGTGAGAATTCAGTCTCTTCAATTGACTGAAAGATCTGCTCATGACACATGGCACTGCTGCAGAAGATTTCCAAAGGCAAAATTTCAACTTGAATTTCACATTCAAATTTTAATAATGGGTTTTCAATGCTTAGAAATGAAATGCTTAGTTGATGAAATCCATGTAGTCAAGAAGCCACTTTGCCCTTTTTCAGAAGTACCTGAAGTGCAACAGAACCACAGATCCTACTGCAACTCAACACATCTTTTGTGTTTCTTTTTCCCCAGTGCTTTGAGAGTATGTCCCCCATAAAGCAACAAGAACATAAAAACATCTCTAAAAGCATTCTCCTCTCTGAAATGATCATTCCCTCTAATCAGCATTAGACTTCTGCTGTGGTCCTGAGAGTGCTACCACTGTTTGGGTTTGGTGTTTTGTTTTTTTTTTTTTGAGAATAAGCCCAGCATTTTAAATAACAAATGTATTTTAAAACTATTTTTCTAGCAAGCAATTTAGTAAAATATTTCAAAAACAGAACAAAGCACTCAAGAGTAAGTACTCAGAACACATTCTTTTAAACAAGGCAACAGTGACTTCAGAACCCAGTAACTCCCAGGTTGCTGAAGGTCGTCACCAACACATGCATTGCAATCCAATGCAGAGATACCCGTTAGTCTTCAAGAGATCTGGTCCAAATACAGAACATAGTTTAGCTGTGACAAGGTAAACCAACACCAAGTTAGGTTTATGTTGTCAAATGGCTTCCACCATTGCTCCAAAAGGAACATCTCCACAAATCTCAGACCTATTACACCATGCTATGCCCAGAGCTACTACCACTGGTATAACACTGTAAAAGAAATGCTAGACAGGATTAAGAGAGAAGCGTTTGTGCACAAAGCCTGCAACTGTTTTTAAAATAAACTCCTGATTAGATTTTACATTTCATATGCAAATTCTCATTCTTTCTTTGTCCCTCAAAAAGAAAAGCTTCAATGAAAAAAAACCTATCAAGAGTCCTCAATAAAAAAAAAAAATAAAAAAAAAAAGCAGGAAATGCTATAGGGTCAAAAATTTGAAGAATATCTGGCTTTTTTGTTTTCCAACATACCCACCCTATGGGTAGGCTTCATAGCTTTCCTTAACAATGTTCTTAAAACTGAAGAGAACACATGAGCCAACTTCCTCCTCCTCTCGAGTAACTTTAGCCCCTGGAGATTTTAACGCTAGCCCTGTAAACAGCGAGGTAGGTCACTGGTGCTGGAATTGCTCAATGTGTAGCTGCAGCTGTACCAGCTCTGGGATACATAATCCTTCTGTGCCAGGAGTCAGGTTTCTCCACACAAGGTTCACTGGCAACAGTGCCAAGGAATTAACCAGAGACTGAAGTCACGGGGGGTGGGTAAGATTCCAGAAAAGCCAATCTGAACACAGTAAACTGTAAACTACTAAGTCTTCCAAAACCTTATCATATAAATTAATTACTCCTGAGCAGAAAGCTGGCATGCCAAAATGTTTTCAGAACCATATTATTCTCTAGACGATAACCTTAGGCACAGCTGCTGAAATAATAATCCACCCTGTGAAAGCTGAGGTCTACTGGCAAAAACTTCCACAAAGAATGTGCATAAATCACTGCACCCACTCAACACAAACACCATGGAGCAACATTCAAAGATACCTGCTTCCAGTTCCCCACTATGTGAGCCGAGAGCTGCCTCACAGCTAAAGGTGGTACATTTTGCAAGTTTTTTCATACACTGTTACTTCTGAAGAAATGTCTATGTGATACTTTGCAAGCAGATGCAACCTACTCTGTCCTCCTTCAGACTAGCCAGGTACCAACTCTGCACTGCATGGACAAAGGGGCAAAGGGTATAAAGGTTTAACAGCATTTAGCATGACTGCATGGCTTTCTGAAAGAAAAGTACCAGTACCAAGCACGCTCAGTATCAGCATCATGTGGCTAGCTAAAAAGCTTCTGAATGGCAAGGAGCATGAGCCAAGAAACCTTGTACCTGTCTGCCAAAAAAGCATGGCAAAAGATCACTTCAAAGCAAGTTAGAAAGAGATTATTTAAGTGCATGAGGATTTTGGACGAAAATCTTTGACTGGATGTCATATGCATACCTCAGTCTCAGGAGTGCCACTTCATTCTAACTATTATCTTACAAGACACTAAAACAAAAAAAGAAAAATGAGAAAGAAAAAATAAAGGTACACTAAGGAGTGAAAGATTCTGAATTAAATCTCTGCAGAGACACCACATCTTCTGTATTGGGACAGAGAAACAAACTCAAGACATTTATTAATAAAACTTTATTTTGTTAAAAAAAAAAAAGTTTAAGTCCAAAGCTTCCATTAGAATTCTGTACACTCCTCCGAAAGAGCCAAGAGAAATTACCTCTTTCAGGCAAGACTTTTTGCTGGGACAGGGAGCGGGGCGGGGTCGCTTTCAGAAGCTGACCAACAGCAAGGCATTAAATGCAGCAGTCCTGTTGAACAGTACATTTGCACTATCTCAAGGATATAAATCACAAATTATACATAGATGCAAAAAAGCATCATACTTTATATTACAAAGGGAAGCAAAAGCAATTTCTGAGATTTCATTTGAATTCCTCACTGTTTACTTGCAAACTGTAAGCCTATCTTCTCTGTATGCTCAGAATGAACACTTTATGTTCAACCAGTGATGAGCTTTCCTTTTCTGTTTTAAGAGCCTCTGCAACAAAAGGATGTGATTAACACCACCAATTATTTAGGGTTGCTATTTTGTTGTGGTTTCCAGTGTTTGGCAGATAATTTTTAGAAAAGTTAGGAGACAGAAACTAAACCTCAGGGACTGGTGGCAAGAGGAAGTCATAACTTTTGCAAATGCTGACTTAAACTTTTCAGTGTTACTATTTAGTTAAATCTGGCAATATTATTTTATCTATAAATTCTAGACTATTACATAGCTAGAGAATACAATTGCCAGGTGGATGATGCAGAAGAGCCTCCTTGTGCTACTCTGCCACTATTAAAAACACTGCAAGTGATGAGTTCTGACACTATGTGTCAATCCCCAGAATAATTTCATTTATAATCTAATAAAAAGTACATGAATGTGACTTATATTAATGAAAAATAAGTGTTATCTCAAGCACTCAGGTTGTGTTCTATTAAAGATTGGGTGATTGTTTATTTTCTGATGTGTATTTCTTTATATCCTTCCTCCTAAAATTCATTATGAAGGCAGAAAACAGACTGCAAACATCAAAAGATTAGATCCATCCTAAAAGCTCCACAAGTTCTCAGAAGGTTATTACCTGTCTCTCAGAAGTAAATTCTGAAAGTGCTCTGGTGAATAATGCTGGCTGCAATAACATTAACTCCATAAGGCTCACCTTTCAGCAAGAGGCACGAGATGCCAGTAATTAGCCTTCATGACTGAGATGCCCAGGCAAAAAGAGCAACCACTGAAATACATTCTTCCTTAAAAGCTCATCAGTGTACCACAGCCACATATAAAACCAAGAAACCATCATCCCTGTAGAAATACACATCTGTATTCTCTGTTAGCTTGTAAGGAAAGAATGCATTTTCTGAAATATGAAAGTGCAGCACTATTGGCATAATTTTTCCTGAAAATTGTCTTAGTTCTTTTCCGTCCAAGTATTATTCACCTGTACTGTCAAACCTAGAATAAGACAGACATTTTCATCTTATTCGATTTAGTTGACGTGCTTTTCAGGTAGGTCTGCATGCTCAATTACCTAGATAGTGCAAGGCATCACATCACTACTTACAGTGTTCACACCATCACATTAATTATTAATAAACCATCAACTAAAGGCTGAATCTAATTACAAAGGGATTCCTAGGAAATGTTCTGTATGTGAACCCTTAATATTCTGTTCTGAACAGAAGCTCTGACAAGAATTTAATGCTTTATTTCCAATTATGATATTTCACTTCAGGGTAATATGAAGCTTAACTACATTAAGCCCAGCTGAAATTGAAGTTTTGTCAAATATGTGCTCTCTCTTGCAGAAAAAGAGAAGGCAGCAATGCTGTAGTACTTCAGCTCTAAGCAATTAAATGTAGTAGCGGCTGCCAACTTACAAGCATACCATGGTAATCTTAGAAAAATTAAACTGTTTATTTTCACACACACAGACAAAGGCAGATCCTAAGGCCTTCTGCAGAAAATCAGTCTTCGCTCTCACTTGTATTCAGAATCACACTGAGTACTGTTATTCCAGGTACAGCAATCTCTTCACTCACTATGTGCAATAAAATATATCTTCAGATGTGTGTGTTAATGAAGGATTTCCCCAGCCAAGTAAAGGAAAGGAGGAAGGGATTCCATTTCCGTTCAGATAAATGACCACAAATTCCTCTTTCCAATTTGTGGTGGTGGGAATAATCTTTTCTCTCTGATCTGAAACCTACAGGAGCCTCTGAAGATTATAAATGGAAAACAACTGTCCCACACCATCTTGATTCAGAGAGGTACCCCCTGAAGTACAAATGCGGGTCATCTGTGAGCAGGAAGCAAATCTTGACACAGTCTTATTATCTGTAATTAGGGAAATACACCTATGGTATAAACATGTGAGCCTGAACAGTTTGTAACAGTTGTTAATAAAATACAGGCTGACGTGAAAAATACAGACTTACTAACTCATGCAATTTCTTCCTGTGTGAAGAAACTGTTAATTCATGTCATAAACATCTATAGAGTCAAGCAGAGGGCAGGTGTGGGCTCTAAAATGACCTTGGTACAAAAGGAACAGATGGCCACTGTAACTACCCTGATGAAATAATAAAATTAAACTTAAAAAAATTCAACTAGCAGCCAAAAGAATAAAAATGCATTAGTAGCAAGATGTAGGTTTCATCTGATATTTAACACTTGAACTCAAGGAAATGGTGCAGGAATACAAGGCAAACCTTATTTTCTTATTCAGGACATATTGGAGGAAGCCAAGAGTGTTTCAAACTGGATCTGTGCTATTTTGCAGAATTTTCAGAATTTGCAGTCAATGCAATGAATTTTAGAACCACTTTTCATTTTGAACACATTACTGATCAGAAAATCTTTCAGGACACAACTGTCTTGAAACAGGCCTGAAATATCTGAATAAAGTCCTATTCCATATGTGTTCTAACTCCTATACATGAAGCTAAAAATACAGAGCTTTTTGTGCAATTCTGCATATGCAAAGTACAATTAAATATAATATCAGAATGTCTTCCATGATCCAAAAGCAGAATACCATGCTAAATATTTAAATACACTATTTGTCTAACCAGCAAGATAACATCAACTTCGCTAATAAAGTACACCTAGATTTCATGACTGAGACCACAAAGTATTATTGAGAAGTATTAATTATATACTGAGTTATTCCTGAGTTACTGTCCTGGTTTCAGCTGGGATAGAGTTAGCTTTCTTCTTAGTAGCTAGTGCAGTGCTGTGTTTTGGCTGTGATGTGAGAACAGTGTTGACAGCACACTGATGGTTTTAGTTGTTGCTGGGTGATGCTTCTACTAAGTCAAGGACTGTTTGGTTCCTTGGGCCCTGCCAGCGAGAGGGCTGGAGGGGCGCGGGAAATTGGAAGGGGACGTGGCCAGGACAAGTGACCCGAACTAGCCAAAGAGGTATTCCATACCATATGAGTCATGCTGAGTATATAAACAGGGGGAAGAAGAAGGAATGGGGACACATTTGGCATTATGGCATTTGTCTTCCCGAGTAACTGTTACGTGTGATGGAGCCCTGCTTCCCTGGGGATGGCCGAACACCTGCCCACCCATGGGCAGTGGGGAATGAATTCCTTCCTTTGCTTTGCTTGTGTGCGCGGCTTTTGCTTTACCTATTAAATCATTCTTATATCAACCCTTGAGTTCTACATTTCTTTCCAATTCTCTTCCTCATCCCTCTGGGTCAGGGGGAGTGAGCAAGCAGCTGCGTGGGGCTGGGTTGCCAGCCGGGGTTAAACCATGACATCCTTATAAAAAAAAAACGGGGGGGGTGGTGCCGGGGGACGGGACATCTAACAGTGAGTTTGCTATACTTTGCAGTCCTCAGCAAAGTTTGACTTCATCATAAAAGGAGACTTAAGTGTACCATCACTCCACCAAAATTTTTAATGTGTAGTATTATTTGTTGCCTATGCTGCCTCTGAAGAGAGTTCTGGACAGTTTATATGAAAACTTTCTGCACTGTTATTTTAAGTGCAATAAACGTGCTATAAACATTACATTGATTTGCTGTAGACATTATACTGAGCAGAAAACAATGATAGATCGGTACTCTTTCAGAAAAAAAGTTATCTGAATTCACAGTAACCAACAAGTTTCTTCTTCAAATCAAAGTTGGTGTGCAATTTCCATTAAGCTACAAGAAAGTGCTGTTTACATTATTAAAATAGATTTGTATAGAACTGGATTGGGCACTTGAATTACATAGCTAATCCTTGGCGTACAGATTTTCTGTAAATCTCATTTCACAATTACTACTCGGGCCAACAGCTGGTTAACATGTGTAACTTATTTTTTTCAAGTTACCTTTTCTTATCTTTCATGTCACTGCCAAAGTTGCAGCTGTTAAGAGCTAGGAGGTGCCTATTTGAAATCCTTAGGAAAACTCAAGGTTGCTTTTTTATCTGGCTAGGCAGTAGGTTCTGATTTAGCTTTCTTAGTATGTCTGAGATTCTCTCGATAAATCAAACCCAGAAATATTAACAAAAACCTTTGTCTGCTATACAGATAAATTGTTTAATTACCTATTGATTTGCTCAGGTATATTAATGGGTATATTGCACTGCATATTTATCACAGCATCATAGAATTGTTTAGGCTGGAAAAGAACGTTGAGATCATCAGGTCAAACCGTTAACCCAGCACTGCCCAGCCCACCACTAAACCATGTCCCTGAGCACCAAGCTACGTGGTTTTTAAACCTCTCCAGGGATGGTGATGCCACCACCTCCCTGGGCAGCCTGTGCCAGTGCCTCACCACCCCTTCAGGGAAGAAATCTTTCCTAACATCCAACCTAAACCTTCCCTGGCGCAACTTGAGGCAGCTTTCTCTTGCTCTGTCACTAGTCTGGGAGAAGAGACTGACCCCCACCTGCCTACAGCCTCCTTCCAGGGAGCTGTAGAGAGCAATAAGATTCCCCCAAGTCTCCCCTTCTCCAGGCTAAACACCTCCAGTGCCCTCAGCCGTTCCTCATACAACTTGTTCTCTAGACCCTTCACCAGCTTCATTGCCCTAAGGCACACAATTCATGTTCAAGGAAGAGTCATTAGATTAAATCATGAGTTAGCTAGACACAATAGTAAGATTGTAGCCTTCTGACTCTAATTCAGCAGAAGCAAAGCAAAGGTTAATTGATTAGTGCACTTAGAGTTACAGAATGAATACTCAGCATTTCCACCTCAAATGAAACATCCAGGCACAAACGCTTTTCATCCTCCTCCTCAAGGGATAAGCATCCTTCAGCAGAACTGGTGTGTTCACACAGACTGAGAAGGGAGAGGAGCAGCAGATGGTAATGGGAACATGAAGGTCAGAACCCACTTAGAGTATCAAGGAAAAGGAGTAAGAACAAGGGCATGTATCCATGACAAAATCCACTATTCCAGGCGGGAGGTGAGGTAGGTGGGGAAGGGGAGAAACACTAGACCTTCTCTAACTATATATGTGTCAAACTGCAGACATGGCATTTCAAATTTTGCATGTGCTTACAAAAAAACCAAGAAGAAGCCATTGTGTTCATTACTTCATCTGATATACTGTAAAGTTACATCTTATCATATAACAGACAAAATTCTCCTGAGATTTAGATCTGTGCAATCTAAACAGATGGGCTGGTGTCTATTTTCCATATAGTGACATGAATGAAAGTATGCCTACATGTGTGTAGTTACCTTTTACCTTGTATTTTAAAAGGCATTTAAAAAAATGTAGAGCCATAGCATATCCAGTTCTCCTAGAATTATAGCTATAGTAGTAAATAATAGGCAATTAAGCCAATTCAGTGACCTATTCAAAGCTCTCCTTAGAGGAGCACACACATCAAACTACCACTGGATCACAGCGAACAATTGAGATGCTTTACAAACCTCCAGAACGCTCCCTGGTGTGCAAGAGTCAACGTAGCCAACAGCAGTTTCTCTGACAACATTCCCCTGGATAACTAGCCTATACTCTTTAAGAACGAACCAGAACTCCAGCACTCCTGGAGGAACTCTGCAGCTGTTGGGTTTGGATCTATAACTGCTATGTAAATTTCCAACAGCAGCCTATACAGGGTTTTCCAATGAATAACCTTTCCACTTAGATTTTTTCTGGCTTCATAACAATAACTGCTTAGAGAGACAAAACAATTTGTAAAGAGAGCTTTAAAATAAATTCTGTATGCTAGGTCTTCTTTGTGTCACTCCACAAGTATCAGCATGCCATTACCAGATGCCAACATACTTTGGACTTTAAAATGTAGTGTCCATTCATTTAAAATCTGAAGAACTTTTCCAACTATAAACTACCATATAAATACTTACTGGGTCAAAATCATATTACAGAAATATTTTTTGTCAAAACCTATTCAACAAATCTTTCAATACTCTGCTTAATGTAAGAGAAATATTTCAGCAAATGTGCATTTACCACTGACTTCTGGTTTTTATACCATCCACTAAATTCTGAAGGTGTTTAAAGCACAGAGGCTTACTATGAAGCTTACTACTACTCTAGCAGTACTGTTACACCCGTAACACCACCATTCTGTTACACCACTCTTCCACCTCAAAACATTTTCACAAAATGTTGTTGAAGACAGGCATGTCATAGTGTGAGCTCCACCACACTAGGTAAGACTAAGATGCAATACAATTATCTGATGGTGGTTTTGAACTAAAGCTCATTACAACGAAGAGATTGACCACAGGCTTTCTGATTTTTCATCAAAATTGTTATGAATGATAACAGCAGGAAGCCTAAATATGCCAGTCCAAGAGAAAAGGCTTCAATTATTGGATCTGAATTACTGAAAAAACTCAAAAGTCAAAATACTAAGACAGGATACATTTACAAAGACCAAATAGCAATTACTGACATAGAAAATTATGTAGTTATTGGGCCAAAACTATCAAATTCCTTCCCTTCCCATCCTAAGAACAAACAGTAAGACATTCTCTTTTACAAAGAAGGCACAATGAAGCATAAAGCATCAGCAGGAAAAAATGAGCATAGAAACAGCAGGAGACAAAGATGAGCACTCCTGCACCACAGCAGGCCAGGGGTGGCTCAAATAAAAAAGGTCTACCACCATTTAAAAATGGCTCTCAGGACAAGGGTGTGGGGGTGGGGTGAGGGAGGAAGGAATGTTTTCTCATAATTTGGGATTATCATCTGGCTGTAATGTGACTGCAACAAACACAGTAATACCCTCAAGGTATCTGACTGATTCTAAATAAATTAAAGATAAAGCTATTTAACTGTCAGTGTGGTACAGTAAAGCCCACAACGAAACTTGACCCCTAGTGATATTAAATAAAAGGTGTCAGAGTTACCAACTACAGTGAGCATAGAACTGGATTGCTGGTAGATTAAACCATTGCCCTTATAAAAGTGAAATTACATTGTACTAAAAATATTTCCAGAAATATAACCCAAAATAGTAAAAAAAAGCTCCAAGTAACAGGGAAGGCTTCAAAAGAAAAAGAGTGGTATACACATTCTGGCCTCATACAAGTCAAAAACGCTACTGACATAAATAGCGATTTGTCTAGCAATTTTATCTGCTCTGCTAGTGCTCTACAGCACAAATATATGACACAAAATACCTCAAAAAATATAACTGGGCCTATCAGCTATACCGAAACACTGAAACCTAATGCTACACTATACTGAAATATGATGCAAATTTTGCAAGCACATTTGCAAGCCCCACTGTTTTAAATTAATCTCTGATACTATCCAGTTGGGAGTATGTGGAGGGGTTAATACCCGACTATGTTTTCTTACTTACACCTTTAAAATTCCACAAATATAAAGAAACACAATCCAAGAATATTTAAGACATATTAATTATTTTTTGCTGGACATAAAATTAACGAATTTAACTATTAAATCCTGATTCTTAATTTTATGTATTTCCCTAAACTTCTCAAGTCCCCAAGACAAAACAAACACCACACATATGCACACCTCAAAAAAAAAAAAGAAACCTTGTGATCTCAACACACATCTTTGTCCTCATAAGCCTTAGCACTGACCTATTTATTCCCCAAGGAAAAATTCTGTCAGAAACAGCAGCAGAGAGCAGTTAAACAATATCATCGCACTCAGTCCATTTGGGGTCATTATTCGTTAGTTTCAACAACTTTGATATTTGAAGTCTGAAACCAACTCTAAGCTGCAGCTGGGGAAAAAACCTCCAGAGTTTGGCATCTGAAAAGCATTCAATTATATAATAATACCTGATATTGTGTAAAGCAGATGGGCTCAAACTAGAGCCCGCTGCCCTCATGAGATTAGTAAAGACCTTCCAAGCGTCTGCAAAGTTGCTCGATTTTGCTTGTAAAGCTTGTGCAATTACCTAACTGGGCTTGACAGAGGGAGGAAAGGGTCTCCAGAAAAAAACAGCTCTTCAAAGACTAAGAAAAGGTCATCTGATTTCACAGTATGCACACAAGCACAAACTGAAGATTTAAAATGCTCATGAGTTAAGAGCTGAACAATATTTTATTCTGATCATGCCATAAAAATGGAGAAAATATGGAAATAGAATCTCTTATCTCCTTGTTCAGTGAGTTATTTGTGCAACCTGGATAGAAGGGGTCTCTTCCTCACCTGTCCAGAGCCTCCTTCTGGCCACTGTCACTGCTTCTGATGTTAACTCAGAGCGTGAGAGAAGAGCAGCAAGCTGGGGGGATCAAGCAATTCTTGTTTTGTCTTTTGGGCTTCCCTTCCCAAGCAGAGCCAGATACTTCTCTGCCACCCGCAGAATCAGAGAAATCATGCGAAACTATTTCAAGGTCAACAGACAAAGGTCAGCTCCACAACTATGAAAGTTGGGGGGTTCCCATCACTCAAGGCCTTGATCCAAAGAAGACAGAAGCACAGGTATAACTATGCAAATGAACCCAATTTTGCTAACTGCAGCTCAATATCACAGTATATGCTGATCGCAAGACTGCTGTGAGATGTCTCTCAAAGGGGTTCAGAAATAATGCTTATTTGCTTCTTAGTTTGTATGAATTATCTTTTTGACTGGAAACAATCACAGTACTGCTTTGTTTGTCCAAATGCAGATTTATGCTTGGAAATCACTGAAAAGCCAAAGAAAATGTTATATTCAGAAAGTAAGGTCACTCAAGGAAATAGCTACAGAGCCGAAAGTCCCATGTGAGTAATTGCCAGCTCTCAGAATTATGTTGTTCAAGATAAGATAAGCTACTGCCACCATAACTCTCTGTATTAGATGGCTGCAATTATTTCCCACTGATATACACTAAAATATGCAGGACTTCCTATTTCAGTACAACAGCAATACTCATTTCTTGACAATTTTGTGTTGTTGATTACTTTTTTTTTCATCTAATGAAACTTTTTTCCTTTTTAAATATGTATTTCTGATTCTATCCATGTAAGATACATTAGTTTTTTCATTAGCATATCTGTGCTTAGAAAAGCTTTTTGTGTTACAATAGTCAGTCAGTCAGTAAAGCTTCAATTCATCAAAGCACTTAAGCCTGCACCTAACTAACTCCAAATATGCACGTAATCCCATTGACTTTAATGGGACTGCTTACTTGCTTAGTTAGGCATGTGTTTAAGAATCAAGGCCCATGTAAGCATAATTGTGCTCCTTGGCCTGGACCCAAGCCCTTCAAAAAGGAAGTAAGCAGAATGGAGAACAAATGTTTGGTAAAGCTGTAAGAAGGCACAGCAGCTTTCTAGGGAATATGCACAACATCAAAAATAATTAAACTATCTTTAAAGAAAATCCTAACAGTCAGAGTTAACTGGGAATCCAGTTATTGAATTCCACAAAGATACTTATGAACCTAAAGTGAACATTTCTAAGTACACTTATTCAATAAAGGTACTGGAAATCATAACTTAAAAAAAGCTAATACTAGAGCATACTAGCATTTTCTCCAGGTGTGTATATGCTGCTTCACACAACTCATCCAGTTACTAAGGAACATAATTGTCCAGTGTTGCTAAGCACTGACACTTCCCTCTTTTTATGGGCTGAACTTGACTTAAAATATTTTTAGAACAACGTATGTTGGAATATAATTTCAGCTAGGTGCACTAGTGTAATCAAGAATTCAGTCCTGCAGCTTAAACTTCCACAAGAATTCAGTGCCTCTCTGGGTTTTATTCAATGGAGAGCTTTACAAATCCTTATGTGAATGAATTGTTTGTATAAATTTTGTCAAAAAATGGAACTAAGTTTTTAATGCTAGATGCTGTGATGAACAGCGAAACAACATGGGAGTCATACAGTTTTACATCCTCATTATCAAGTAATCTCTTCAGAGTCAAATGTATCACCCTCTGTTCTACGGGACCAACAACTAAAAATGTACTGCCATTTCTAATTAGTTTTTTTGTTGATTACAAGTTCTCTGGCTGCTCCACAGAATTGTAAAAAATAAACAGTTTTGATCAATTTAAAAATAAGCCCAATATTTATTTTTTTTTAGGGGTCAAACTAAAATGCATTCCATGTAAGAATAACCATTTCATTTTAAAACACTTAAAATAAAATTAGTGAGAAGCTAACTTCAGAAACGTACTGGATACTGGCAGTGACCTCCTCCTAGCACTCCTCAGTGTCCAGAGTGAGGACACACACCCAACAGGTAGAAATTCCAACATCTAGCAAGACTTCTGAAATTTTCACGTGTGTTCTCAAGCAAATACAGTTGACCTTAATGTAGGATAATGCTTTAAATTCCAACAGTGTTTTCTGTGGGAGTTACTAAATGGTGAGGCAAAAAAAAAGAAAGAGAAAAAGGTTCAACAGCCTGCAGTGGATACTTACCTGGAGGGTGAGACTGCACTCCAACAATCATAACTTCTATAGGAAGTGGAACATCTGCCCAGTGTATCAAGCAGCACGGTGACTGCGACAAATCTAAATGCAACAGGACATAGCTCCAAATCCCACTGAATTCACTACAATTTCAAAATTAGAAAGAATTTCAACCACCTTTAAGGCTGGTAAGAAATAGAAGATGCTTCCAAAAAGTACCCATTTTTAACATTTTCAAACAGAATGTCTTGAAACAATTGTGGTAACATAATAATCTAATCTAATTAGCATGTAGTTGCTGTTTAAATCCTACAGACGCTCAATAGCTGCAATATTTTTTGCCAAAACAAGATATGCTGAAAAAATATGACAAACAGTGTTTCTCAATTCTAAACACATCCTCCTTCACTGCAATTTGCTTTACGACAGGAACATCAAAAGAATGTATCTGAGAAACTAAAAGAGGTCCCTGGAAGACTCATTCTAATTAAGACCACTTTGCATCCAACCCAATTTAGAAAATGGAGTTATGAAAACTGCACAGAAAGGAAAAAAAAAAAAAAGGAAGGGATATTACATTTCTTCGTTGTTGTTTTGTTTTGTGGGGTTTTTTTAAAGCAAAAGAACAATTCCTCCCATTGTACAGTCCCTGACATGCAGGAGCTGCTACTCCCAGGCCAGTTTCATTCTTGCCACTGCATGGCAAGTTAAACACAGGAAAAACTGACAGCTGGAACACAGTGCAAGTGGCAACACTGAAGACTTCTGAATGCTTTGCCGTTGCATCACCGATGTTCAAAAGAGAGTAGTGACAAAGGTAGCACAAGCTAACAGCACATGAAGGGGCAATGGTTTCATCTATATGATTAAGATTAATTGAAAATACATGACAAGTGAGATTTTTCTGAGACTGACAAGTCCTCACACTTCCTAGCAAGCATAGCAGATAAAAGATAATATGGTTCTGATAACAATTAAACCAGAAGATTTCTTTAACAAGACTGGAATAATTCTCTTTCAGAATGGCACTTAGATATTTGGCTGTTCAAATGATCAAACACCCAACAGGTAAGGTGTTTATATCTTTTTATAAAATAGTTACCAGAAAGTTTAACATTACAAGAACAACTCTACAAAAAACATTTTCTGAGGGACACGGTCCCTAGTTTCAGTTACACGTACACTTTGCTCAGCAAAGCTGCACTGCGGGAGAAAATAAATAAGATGAACCCATTTTTTAACAATGACTCATAGTGCAAAAATAAGCCTGAAGCTTTTCTTAAGTACTGTTTTCACTGGCTGGTTCATCTTGCAGTGCAGAATTTAGAACTACTACTACTACAAACACACAAGGCTTTAAACTCCTAATACATTATATTCACAGAAAGTACATCATGGTTTGCTTGTACTGGCTCTGAATAATACAGAAATACTCACTGCTTTAAGTATCTGGTACAATTCAAAGTTAAGCAACAACAACTGGAAGCCCACATTTTCAAAAGCACTGTACAGCAGAATTCAAACATTTTCTAGTCCAGGAAGATCCAGTTACTTAACACTGCTGTTGATGATGTACTTTTGGGCTGGTTTAATTGGTTCTGTCCAGTATCTGGTCTTGGGAACTACTTTTATCAGGACAAGTTACAAGGACAGTAAAGCATCCGTGAAGTATACTTTCCACACAGCTACTTTTAAAAGCTAATACAGCTATAGATCTGCAATGAATCTGTCAGATCACCTTCATGTTCTGTTACTGATGGAAGAAAACACTGCACAGGCAAGATAATACTTCTGGAAAATCATATGCAAAAAGGCAATGGCATTAATATAGAAATTTTATCCAAAAATTCTTAGCTGTAATCTTTTTTTTTTGATGTATAGACTTACTACTTCATTTATCACCGAAAAGTGGGTGAAAATCAAATGAAGACTGGGATAAAGAATGGGCAACAAATACACATAGAAAAGAGAAACAATGGTATCTCTATCTATTTAATCCCATTTTATTTGGTGGCTGAAAACAGCAATGATCTCGGAGCCACTTGGAAGGTGGGAGAAAATCACAATGTACAAGCATTACTTGCAAAGCAATAATTTTTTTTTCTAATGTCTTGTTCTCCTAGAGAATTGAAATTTAAGCTTTATAAGTGTATCAGAGGGGGGAAACAAACCTACAAAAGCAATTCCAAGCTCTCCAGCCTAGCCTTAGTAGCTCTATAAATTTATTTGTGTCCATAACAGAGGTGAATGACCTCGGAGCAGTCTGAAAGTCCACTGCAAACATTCCAGAGTTCAGAAGTCATGTCCGTCACAGTGTGACTTTGTGTTGGTGAAGGGGCTTAACAAACTTCAGGCACATAAGATAAACGGCATCTGCCACATACAGCCAACTCTAAACAAACAAATCTCACAGTAATAAAATGTATTTGTTTTAATAAAATTCTATAGGCTGTAAAACAATATCCTTGTGCAGGTAGGATTTCCACAGGTCAAAGACTTCTCAGTCATGCCCCATTTCTTGAAATGTGAGCATAAACTGCAACAATCCCTTTAAAATGAAGGCTTGCCATGGTAGGAGACACATACAATTATGATAACTACTTTCCAGTCTTAAAGAATAAAGGCATTTTAGGCTGCATCCATGCAGGCTACTGTACCTATTCAAGGGTTTAAATGTGGGTATTCAGACACTAATACAGTTCTAATGCATACATATTTCTTCTATTCAATACAACAACAACCTGATGGAAAGATCATGAATCTCTCTAACACTCAAGGGTTGCACAAGGCCACCTGAACCTATTTTAAAAGTTGTTTCCTCCCTCTCAGCAAACATTCAGATGAATAATTTACAATTAAGCAGTGTTCTGGCCCAAAATTTAGGGTCCAGTTTGCCTGTGTTCATATTTTATGTGCATAAGCTTCAGCGAATATATAATCCCACCAATCTCTCAATATTTCACATTCAGTCCTTCTCCAATTTTACTGCTGAAGACACCTTAAGAAGCACTGTTCTCTGCATGAACAGTTTATGAGAATCTTAACTTGTGAAACAAGAACATTTACTACATGTATACATGTGAGAACTTTTGTTTAAAAAAAGTGGAAAAGATTAGCAAAGTTCTTCTTCAGCTTTAGCCACATACCCAGCTACAACAAAATTAGATTTGGCCTATCAACACAAACCCCAGAAAAGATGTTCTGCAATGGTTAAGGTAAATTCAGACATACTGGCCTTTGCATTTAAGTACTGAAAACTATGAAAACCCAAAACACATTTTTCTTCACACAACAATCAGTAAAACACATTTCATTCACTGAAAAAAAACCCTGGTAATAAAGCACAGCAATAAAAAGAAAGCATCTATTTGATTTTTAAAATCCAATTTACCTTCAAAACCAAAGAAGCCCTACCTGTAATCATGTATAGTACATCTGGCTTGAATAGCCTGAAGAGAAATGTTCAAAAAGACAAAAATGTAGAATTTTTACCTATGATGATTCAAGTGCTGAGCAAAATAGCTTAATGCAGTCCCTGAAATAACAAAATATGCCTAAGCAACAAAGAATCATTAAAGTCAAACAGCACCAAAAGTGGCGCACAGGTGAGGTGGACCCAAAAACCTACATACAAGCCACATACTCTTTTTGAATTCGTGTAGCACTCGGTGGATAGCAATGCTCTCAGCAAAATGTCATGCATGTTTATTGCATTAAATTCAAAGGCACGATTTATATTTGGTAATTTTTGTAGCATTACTGGTAGTTCTTAGAATTACTCACTGTTTTCTCATAGAATAACAGTAATGAATGTCCTCTTCAGCAGAGAGGCATCCATCATTCTAAGAATTTGCATGCTTCCAAAGAAGCTGCCAAAAAGAAAACAATTCACCATTCACTGCATCCCAAAAGGAAAAACAACAAAACAAAACAAGAAGATGCTTTTCCAGTCTTATCAATTTGTTGCAATGAGTTTACTTACTGAAGTGACAAGTTCCGCAGGAGCAATAGAAAGACCTCCTGAATCCTGATGGACCAGCTGCAGAAATCAAAGGTTCAAGCTATCTTTCTGACCCTCTCCAGAAGATGACCATCTCAACCTCCGGCATATTAGTGTACTAAACTAATTCATTTCAGCCTAAAATAGCTTTCAGCAGCAATTAAATTGCTAAAAATTCCTCAGTTTGCTACTGAAGTTGTTGAGATGCAAGCCTGGGTTCTCTTCTGGTAAGTATGTTTACTCAATTTTCCATCTATCAGCTAATGCCTCCTCCTCAAGGGAACAGTGTCAGTGCCCCTTGCTAATGCTATTTTGGATCATGAAAGTTGCTAGAAAAATTAAAAGAGCTATTCTGAAAGATGACATTTTTTCAAAAGGGTAGTTTCTTTTAAGAAAATTCATTTTCTAATATGACTAAAATCAATACTCAAGCTACAGCTAGTCACTGAAATTTAACATTAATGCAGATGAACAGAGCTACAATAATGGTGTAAACCTTCGCCCATGGCAAATGAAATGTAATGCAATCATCTTAAGTCTCTAGCTGCAACATTTCCAGGCTGCATTATTTCTTACTTTACACAAACAAGCATCACAGTCACAGGTGGTTGCTGTTTTAGCTAATCTGCAATAATGTGGTCTTGCACGCAACCCCTGCAGTACTTCCAAACCTTAGCAAATACCAGTTGATTTAAAGGCATGTTTTCTTCACGCTGCTTGTTGTACTGCACAGGTATCTGAAATACACAGATTTCCTTCTCAGACTACCCAAGCTGTGTAAGACTTCAAAGTCCCCTGTCCTCTCCCCTACAGAATGCTCCTTCTTATCAGTGTCACTGCAAATCTATAGGAGAACCGTCTAGATCTAGCTCTGCTCCAATTATCATCAGCAGAAGCATCAAGTTACAACTAGAGAATCCCAATTCTTCCACCCTACTAAACCGGGTAAAAATGTGTGTGTGCTAAGGAGAACAAACCAGCAATATAGCTACGGCGTAAAGCAACCCTTCTAGGAAAGTAAGACTACATTCATTTATTGTAATCGTATGTCAAGAACAGTGTTGAGGAAGAAGTATCTGAATTGTAGGAACATGTATTTAACACTATAGCAGGAAATTAGTCCCCTCCAAAGATGTTATGCTAAGCAATTCTACCACCTTGCTCTTTTATCAGATACCACCAATGCACACCTGAAACGTACATTAATTCATTAGACTTGTGTGTAAAGGCTCATACTTCTCTATAGAAAACAGCTTGGAATACAGGGAATAAACATGGACACGAAGGGAAAGAAAGTGCCTCTGTCACAGAAAAATTTGGGACTAGAGGGCTGATTTTACTCGTAACTAGTTTCTGAAGTTGCTCACTAGTAATCTGCAGGTATTTTTCACATTTAGATAGGAACCAAACAGATATGCACAATCTCGCTTCTGTCATCATAGTCCCTTGTCTATTCATGAACTTGAGAAGAATAAACCAGACTACATTATAAAGAGTATCAACAACAGACCAATATCAGTAACTAACAAGTCTCTGACATTTCTAACTTCTGTAAGGTCAATGTCCTGGCAAACAGCAGGTACTAAAATTTTAGGCAACGCTCTAGTATGGAAAGGGAAAGGCAATGTCTGTAAAAACATATATTTTATAGAAGAAAACAGATTTTTGTTTCAAAGTCATCTTTCCCTGCTATGATACACATACATACTTACGTTTCTAATTTCCACTACACAGGGTTTGTTAAAACTACACACAAGCCAAATTATACTAAAATACTGCCAGCAAACTATTAGGACTGCTTGACTGTGGCACAACTTTAACCTTGGCCAAGCTTTCATTTCATGAAATGCACTCAGATGCCAGGTTAAGCTGCCTCAAACTACAAAGCCAACAATGTCTGTCATGTGGCAGACATTGTCGATACACTTAAATGCAACATAATTTAAAAAGAAAATCTATCAAGTTTAATGCATGTGCTCAAGTAGGTTTTTACAAGAGACTTTGAACAGATCAGGTGTCACTCTTTGATAAAAGAGGGAACAAAGTTATTCACAAGCGTTTTGACAACTTCTCCATTGAATAAGGTATAAATACTCTTGTTCAAAGACACCACATTGTCAGAATTCCAGTAAATTGGATTGTCTCATCATCAGCAACAACGTAGTATATTCCTCTGCAGAGAAGCTGTGGTAATAAAAAGGATTAAGTATGTCAGTCTTATGTAGTAACATCAAATTTGTTCTGTTTTGTTCAAGTTTTGCCACTATTTATTCCAGTGTGAAAAAAACAGTTGTTACAATAATGAAATGTTTGGGGCCCCAAAATAGGGCACAGACTTATAAATGAATAGAATTTTTAATAAGGGTTTGAAATCACCTCACTGGTTTTGTGAAGTCTGAGCTGTTAAGTGGATGGTCTAGACAGTGTTTTATTTCTCTCAGCAACCATGGAAGCTGGCGATTTATATTACTTTAAATGAAAAACTTAATTATCATACATTCATGTGACTTCAGTCTGTAGGACTTCAAGAAAAGTCAAACACCATGGCAATTGTGGAAAAGAGGAGGAAGAGGAGGAGGAAGAGGAGGAGGAAGAGGAGGAGGAAGAGGAGGAGGAAGAGGAGGAGGAAGAGGAGGAGGAAGAGGAGGAGGAAGAGGAGGAGGAAGAGGAGGAGGAAGAGGAGGAGGAAGAGGAGGAGGAAGAGGAGGAGGAAGAGGAGGAGGAAGAGGAGGAGGAAGAGGAGGAGGAAGAGGAGGAGGAAGAGGAGGAGGAAGAGGAGGAGGAAGAGGAGGAGGAAGAGGAGGAGGAAGAGGAGGAGGAAGAGGAGGAGGAAGAGGAGGAGGAAGAGGAGGAGGAAGAGGAGGAGGAAGAGGAGGAGGAAGAGGAGGAGGAAGAGGAGGAGGAAGAGGAGGAGGAAGAGGAGGAGGAAGAGGAGGAGGAAGAGGAGGAGGAAGAGGAGGAGGAAGAGGAGGAGGAAGAGGAGGAGGAAGAGGAGGAGGAAGAGGAGGAGGAAGAGGAGGAGGAAGAGGAGGAGGAAGAGGAGGAGGAAGAGGAGGAGGAGGAAGAGGAGGAGGAAGAGAAAGAGAAAGAGGAGGAGGAAGAGAAGGAGGAGGAAGAAGAAGAAGAAGAAGACCAAGAAGAAGAAGACCAAGAAGAAAAGATGAAGAAGAAGCCGAGAGGGAGAAGAAAAAAAAAAAAAAAAGGAGAGTGAGAGAACGACAATATCTCACAAAAAAAAAGATGCCAGTTTCACTGCAAAGCCAGAAAAAAGTCTGGCTCATTTCAGGTTTTGTTAAAAATTCAATTTCAACCAAGTTTGAACAAGCTCATTTTGATCTAGCTGTATGCCGTTTTACAATCTCTGATCTAATCTTATTAAATTTCACAGACTGAGGTGGTACCAGATGACATCCAGAATCCTTTTTTTTTATTTTGGGATTTTGAGAAAAGCTCAAAATCCTTATGGGAAAACCTAACCAATGTGAAATTTAAACTGAAGGGAACTCTGCATAGACTCCCATGATACAAAACATGGTTTCTTGTAAGCATAAGCTTCTGCATGAAAATTGAAACTCTGGTCTCAGCAAAGGATTACGATTCACATTCTTGCTCTCCCTGAGAATATTCTCCTCACCTTTGTTCTGCTCAAGGGCAAAACACTACTTCCTGCAGATCAATGTGGTCAAAACATATAGGAAGTCCACAAAAAATGGTCTGTTGCAGTAAAGTAATGTTGGTTCCACCAGGCTCAGTGCCGGGTCCTGCCCGTGGGGCACAGCAATCCCACCCAATGCTACAGGCCTGGGGCAGAGCAGCTGGGGAGCTGGAAAGGACCCAGGGGGCTGACGGCTGAACGTGAGCCTCCAGTGTGCCCAGGGGGCCAAGGCAGCCACCGGCATCCTGGCTCGTATCCCAAACAGTGTGGCCAGCAGGGCCGGGGCAGGGATCGTCCCCCTGAACTCGGCACTGGTGAGGCTGCGCCTCAAACATCGTGTCCGGTTTTGGGCCCCTTGCTCCAAAGGGACACTGAGGGGCTGGAGCGTGTCCAGAGCCGGGCAGGGGGCTGGGGCAGGGGCTGGGGCACAGCTCTGATGGGGAGTGGCTGGGGGGGGCTGGGGGGGTTAGCCGGGGGGGCTGGGGGGGCAGGCGGATCTTATTGCTCTCTACAACTAGAGGCATTAAGAGCGCATCTGGGACAAAGACGCATCATGTGGAGGACACAAGAGCTAGTTCCCACCAAGCCACCCGAAGCAGGAAAGTTACAATACTATTGGGCTCTGCCTCAGTTTAAAAAAAAAAAGTTTCTTAACAGGGCTACAGAGTCTGAAAAAAGTTTTTGGGTCCAGTTTGCACATTCTGCACACACTCAGGTCTCTTTACACCAGTGCTATATAAACGATAACCAGAGAGGTTAAAAGAAGCATCCAAGGTCATGCAGGAAACCTACTGCAGAACAGCCCTGCTAGTCTGACTGGAACAGGGATCTGAGTCCAGACCAGCTCTTAGGAGCAAACAACCAGCCGCTCTACACCATCCAGTGACTTCATCTCTCCATTACATACTTGTAAGACTTCAACTTTTCTGTTTCCAACTATCTCTTCTTTCACACATACACTACCACACTGTCTTGTGTTTCTAACATGGTAGTACCTTTTTTCGTGGCTTTCATTTAACAAAAAAAGACAACACTTGGACCATATTTTAAGACAGAACAGCTCCTTAACTATTTGCTCTGGGTGCATCTATATATGTGTGTACAAGTGCCTGTCTAAAAAGAAAAAAATATGCACACACAGAACTAATGTCTCTATGTACCTTCCTCCCAAGGACATGACAAATTTGCCCATCCCAGTCTATCAAAATTGTAATTTTTGTTTTAATACAAGTGCCTAAAAACATACTGGATCCTTTCCAGGCTCTAAAGTAATATTATAATGTAGTAAAATAAAAACAAAGCCTAAAAACTTAATTTCCTGCAGACCAGATTTCCAAGATTGCTGTTCCAGTTTCCCAATTAAATAATAGGTAGTTTGGAATATTCTGTTACAGTTATTAGTCTTTTCAATTTGCTCCCAAAACTCATCAAAACAAAATTAAGCGTTTACTTACCATTTGGCTTCTTAGTAAAAAAACAGCTTAGGCCAAACAGCATTTTGCTGCACTGTCACCACTTTCTAAACATTCTTCTACTTCCATTAAGACCTCTGGGTTACCGGCTCCTGATAGTTTATTGTAAGTTCTTAGCAGTTTTGTAGTTAATGGAAAAAATTCTACTGTGCCTAAATTCAAAAATTTCTGAGATGCATGAATTGTAATAAAATTTCAATCTTATCAGCAATTTTATCACTAGTAACAGTAATTAAAATACTACCAATATGAACCTGTTGCCAGTTGGTATATTACTATTATAAAAGAAAAGATGAGCAAACTTTTAGCAACAAATAGATTTTCATGTTTTATTTCTAAGAGCTCTGACATGAAGACCTGAAGTATCACTAGTCAGCTGCATCACTGCTAACATTGCACTAGCACAATGGAGGTGCAGCCAGAAACCAGCACAGGTTATCCAACTGCAAATGAAAAAAAAAACCACCTTGATCTCTAGACCATGGACATCATAGAAGACAGCATGGATTCAAACTGACAGAGAGAGCAACAAACAAAGAATCAAAACGAAAATTAAATGCTAATTCCATTTAGTGTTTCAGTGACTGTTTTAGCATTCACCTCATAAATCCTCACATATGTAAGCATTTATTTTTCCCCACAAGTGTTCATAAATAGCCTCCCTCCTACCTCATGACTCCCTCTCACAGGTGAACATTTCAGTCTGTTAGTAAGCTGTCTCTAGTATAAATACATTGCCTTTTTTAAAAAATTTGTAATAACTTATAGTCTTACTGCACATTCTGACCCCCCTGCAGGTTAAACTCTACTAACAGACAGCATGCAAACAGAGAGAAAGTAAACAATCAAATGAGAATTCTCACAAAGTATGTCATGCCATATTAAGCCTGCTCTAATACTGTATAACTAAGTCTTCTCCCCACTCCCCCGCTCTCCCAGCTTTTCCTATGTTTATCGTGACAAATCATTTGTGGTTGTTTACAGTGACAGTCTTTTAGTATAAACATTACCAGACAACAATAATTCCAAGAAGGCAGTTTCTTCATTATTTTGGTTTTGTGCATGACATAACACACTTCCTGCAGTAAGAAAGTTGCCCTATCCAGCATTTCTGTGGAACAATGGCACAAAAACAATGCAGCCCATCCCTGACCTGCCTGATGCATCACAGCCTCTACTGACAGAAACACAACACACAGAGAATAAGCCAAAATAGCACTTAGTCTACCAGGGGACGATTGACAATGCCTAGTTTTAGGCATCTAATCAAAGTGCCAGGATCTCCTTATATATTCTGCAGAGAGGTATCTATAAGCCCTTTTTGGGAATCCTAACCTAACCACCACAATGAGATGCTGAAAGTTAAATAGCTTGAACATTTCCCAGCTCTGATCTCTAGCACAAGAAACATAATCCGCTCAATTAACAGAGAAAAATTCTGTAACCAAAAACACAGATCAGGTTTTCTTAATGGTATCATTTATAATTTAGGAATAATTGTGAAGTTTTCACCCATGTTCTAAATAGGAGAACAAGAATGAATATTTATGCACTCAGTCCCCTTCTTAACTTTCCCCCCATTGCTGGCTTGTCCAGGTGTTAAACAGATCCCTTACATCTGAGTTTCAGAACATTATTTCTGCTGCACCCTTCTTTGTTTCCTTGCAATAAAATCTAAATTACTTTGTTTCCTTTTGCTATTTAACCTCAGAAAACGGGTCTTGCACTACCTACATGATTTTCTTTTACAATCGCTTTCCCATCTCCCTCGAATGAATTTCAACTGGTTGAAATTTCTTGTATTTTTTTTCTTTGAACTGCTGTAATGTAACACAAAACAGATTTGGTTCTCTTGGTAACTTAAAAGGCATTAACTATAAATTAGTAATTCCTGCATTATGAGACATCACATAAAACACTTGGACCTCAACCACAGTACAGAGTACACAGTTCATCAGTTTGCCTGTTTTGTGAATGCAGTACCATGCTACAAGCTGTCTTACTATAGGTTATCATAGCTTGGCTTGTTAGACTACATTCATGAATACTCTGGAAAAGGGCAGAGAAAAAAGGAATAGTTTTGAGATCACATTTATTTTGTATTTTGATCCATATTTCTTTTTTCATGTCTACACTTAATTTACACATAATGTCAGAAAAATAGTGTTTGAGAAGCAGAACCAGTGATCAGGAGCTTGGGTTTATTTATGAACAACCATGTGAAAGGACTGGTGTGTTACTGAATGTTTCTTCATAAACACTCTCAGCATCCTTTGACAGTAGTACATTACTGTATTACAGACTTTATCTTGTTTCTTTAAAAGCATGTGAGGTGCAGAACATGATTCTGCTGAAAGGATTACTAAACTGCATGCACTGTTGTTTGTACTGTGAACTCAAAACAACCAAGGTCATCTCTCTCACTTCCTATGCAGCAAACACTGCCAGTTGTAGGCCTCAGAAAGACACTTAAAATTACTATCAAAAGCTTCAAGCGAAAAAAGAAACTTTGAACAAGAAAGTCAAAACTAAAAGGACTGGCATTAACAAAAAAACAACAAAAAAACCCACTAAAATGCTGAAAAAAAAGTCTAAAAGATAGGAATGAGGGGTGGGGGGGAAAAGACTGGCAGGGATTTACAGAGTTTTGTTTACTCTTCAGCTGCTAGAATCATCACCTATCTTGGAGCCAAACACTGAAGAGAAGATATACTCAGTGCTAGACTCAGAGAAGTCTGTAGCACCCAACAGTGATCATTTCATTATTCCAGCCTGGCAGATAAACAAACCTGGCTTCACTTGTAGCCTGATATATATCAATATATCTTATAAGGGGAAAAAACCAAGGCCTAACAACATACAGTATTCTTATTTTCTATGCCATTAGTATCCCCAGCATTCTTGAAAACTTCAAATTTTTCTAGTTTTATTTTTGATTTTAAAAAATATTTATTATTTTGAAACTAGTTCAGAGGGAAGAGTACCTCAAATGTAGTAAGATTCCCTAATTGTGTCACTTAATCATTAGAAAGAGTACCATTTGCTTTCAGAACTACTTTTGTAGTGACACAATTACGTTCAAAGCTGGTATGTATTTTCTAACACTGTTATCCAACCTGTGAAGACAGATGCATACTGCAGACTAAGGATTACATTCTACCCTTTCAGAAAGACATGTGAATCTGCAAAATTATTTAAAAGACATAGTTAAAAAGAACTGTAGAAATAAGAACAAATTACAGCTACATACAACTCCTTTACTTTCCTATGTCTCAAGCTGCTTTGGATAGGCAAGTTATATATTATTGACTACATCTAACAAGAAAACAGAGACAGTGGAGCGTAGAGATAATCAGAATTTGGATCAGCCATTCTATGGCTCAGTTCAGCATCTATTTTTGACCAAACTGAGGTAAAGCAAATATTTCCCAAGCAATATACTATGTAGAATATTTAAAAGCAGTTTAAAAACATCTTAGAATGAAAAAAATTCTGTAAAACCATTTTAGGTTTATTTGGGTTTTTCTTGGTTTTGGGTTTTGATGTTCTGTGAGGGTTTTTTTAAATTTTACAGTTTTAACTTCTTTTTATTTTTATATAATTGTGTAACTCCATAGCAGTAAGATATAATTGAAAGTTCTAGTATTATATCTTTCAAATTTTCAGTTACACAAGGAAACTATTTCCTCTTTGCTGTTTAAGAAAATGATCTAGATAATGATCTAAAAGAAGGAATATAATTTATTATATAAGCATTATAAGCTTATATAATTATAAGCATCAGTTAACCTTAATTACACATGCTATTGACACGCTATGGAACTTGAAATTTTACAAAGCATTTAATTTTTTGAATTCTGGTTAGGAAAGTTTTCAAGATTGAGGTTTTATTTCAGGTACTTCACATTGGAATTTTTTATCACTTAAGAAAAAAATGTGTTTGAATCAGGCTTTTTCCAGCATAAGTATTTCATTTTGCTTTTCCCCAGCAGCGGGGAGAACATTTTAACATACAGTGATAACTTTTCTTCTCCAGTACTTGTAAGCCAAATTTTAATGTTATTAAATTATATTGTGTCTTTTCACAAGTTCCTTGTCAGGCTGTAGTTCAACAGAACAGTGAAATCTTATTGGGGTTCCAAGTGCTACAGCAAAAAAAAGGTTATATGCACATTTATGACATGCAGATCTTATATAAATTCACTCTCAGAACCAGCTTAAAACTGGGAAGAAGGAAAAAAAACCCCAACAAACGAAAACCCAAACAAAAACCCCCACAGCACTAGTATAAATGCTGTATTGTATGGGCTAGGTAAATACATTAAATGCCATCGTAAGGAACACATGACCTGGTAACATCAGTATTACTGGCTCATTTATAATGAGACTAAAAAGTGCAGAACTAGAGAGTCCGTACCCACTTAATGGAAGAGTGAGGAGCTCCATCCTTTGGATTGAGGTCTTTCTCCAGACAAGAGGTTGACAAGCAGGGGGAAAAGAACAAACATACACATCTAGTGCTTACTTATTTTGTTTGAACTTAACTGAGTTGAATGCTTTGTTATTCACAGTTTCCTATCTTCAAATTCTACATCAGTTCTAGCTCAGTTCAAAGGCAGTAAAGTTATCCTTTCCGTATCCTTTACATGCAGTGATTGCACCTGCTGTGTATCAGCTATCAGAAGCAATGTAAATTAGGTCATGGCCAACAACCATATGCCAAAAAAAAATTTAGTGTTGCTTTACAAAAAAAAAAAAAAAAAGTGTTGCTTTATAAATGGAGGAAGGCAGAAGGACCTTTTAGACAGTGAGATCAAGAAATCTTACAGAGGCTCACTTATTCTGTGTAAAACATTTAACACGAAACTATGCAAACAGAGAAGAAGCAGCAAAAGGAGTTATTTCTTAGCTCCCAGGAACCTGTTTCTTCCATTAACACCTTATTAAGGCCAGGCAGGTGTTTCCCAATGCAATGCTTGGGATTAGCAAGTCATTATGAAGAGAAACAATGAAGAGTCCTATTTCCAACAATGAAGAAATTATAACGGCATACATGAAAGGTAGAGAGAGAGAGTGCATTCTATTGTAACTATAGTTTTTCACTTTTATGATGTATTTTACAAATCGTTTTCCCTTGAAAGAAAAAGCCTCCAACAGAGGCTCCATACGCAGTATGAGCAAAACTAAATAGAGATCTGACGAAATGCTGATTTTTGCCTCTTTGAATGCACCCTACCTACTCCTTGAAAAGGTCTTGAGCTCAGAGCACAGTGTCCTCAGCTACTATTGACAGAAACCAAACAAAAATTAAGAAAAAAGCAAGCCTTGAATATTAACTAGAGGTTTCATTCTCATTCCATTCCACAATGCATTTCAGCATCTGAATGCCATTAGGCTCCATAACCTAGTTCTCAACTTCTATAGAGCATATCCTGTGTGCAATCCTATCCTGGGTAAAGCCTTGGTGGCAATTCTCTGCAGCATGCAATTTCTTAACACAGCAGCTCCCATAGTAAAAACAACATAACTAATTCACTATTTTAAGGCCCACATTTAGGATAACATCATATAACTAGAAACAGTTCATTACACTGGTCCTCCTCAAATACAAACAATGCCTGACACCAACCTTCACTCCCCCTTTGTACCAGTTAGGCTAATACCAAAGTACTGGTGGACAGAGTGTGCCACTGAAGCACAGACCAATGTTTCATTTGGTGCCATTTCTCTGGCTACTTTTGAAGCCTTCACATCTCAAGACACCAAGCTTTACAAAGTTCTGTGTAGTGAAGAATATACCTCCCTCTGAGCAGCCAAGTAAGATGAACAAGAAACTGCAAAGATTTGCTGTCATTCAGCTGAAAGACAGATATGGGTATCTATGTGCCCTTCCTTCTGCTATATTAATCCAGATATCAGGTTCTTCCTTACATTATTATTGATAAAAAATGAACACTGTAATGCCTAAGAACAAGAAGCTAGCACAGCACAGAGTACTTGCTCAGAAGAACTTGCAAACTAAACAGAAGAGGTCAGAGAAAGAAGTCTGACTCCAACTTCAAGAAAGCATGCGCGTGCGCACGCACACACACACAAACCAAATCCACCCCACAGCCTTTTTTTCCAGTGTCATCAATCAACATTACACAAGTAAGTTGAGATTCCTACAGAAAACAGATTCTTTACCCTTGCAAGAACAAGCATAGGACTACTTTATATTCCAGCATGTATGAGTTATGAGAAGAACTCTAACTTACAGAAAGTGCACGGTTCTCATCGTTCTGATCTGTTACTCTGATCCCACAGGCATTAAGAGTTTCCTAACTTAAAACAATAACGCCACCTATAGTTCTATTACCTGGGCACCAGCGCATGTCAGCACAGTCCCAAATGGAAGTTCCTTGCCTGATCATGTTTTTCTGATGGAGATTTAGCATGCTTGGTTATGCTTCCAATAGCTGACTTAAGTTACATCCCTATAAAGTTTGCAAGGATTTCAACATCTGATGCAATTTATCTTTTTTTCAAGACAACCACAATCTCTAATGCCAGTCATTTTGCTACTGAAGTTACTCACTGGGTGCATTTAAAAACTGCTCAGATATTTCAGTCAACTGGAAGATGAAAATTAACGGCAATGCAAGAGAAAATACAATATAAAAATCAGGAGAGAGGAAGCAGTTGCTTCAAGTACCTTTAAAAGGTATCTACAGCTCCCACCCAACTGACGTTTTATGTGGAATGCTAATACATTTGCAAAGTGCGCCACCGCGTGGTAACTAACATCTCTGCAAAACCTATTTGCTTCCCAGCTTCACAAATAACCTTTTTTCTGCTGCCAGAACTACAATGAATCAATGCTCACACGTGCCTAAATATTGGGAAAGAAGATTTCTAGCAGAAGTGTCCTAGATGGGGATAAAAAACCACATTGAACATACTTCCCTATGTATGTTTACATTTAGTAAACTATGGTCAAGGCCAAAATTATTAAAAGCATTCTTTCCTCATACTTTGCTTTATTTATTAAAACCTCATCACTATTCCACTCACATTTCTCTTCTGAACTTAAAAACTACTGAGTAGGCTCATCCCATTGGATCAGAAGAAATAAAAGGATACACTGATTTAAAGCAAACAGAAAACATACCTCAAAACAAGAAAACAGACGCTTCTGGCTAAACCCCAAGTTGAAGAAGCCCCATTCTTAGGCATTCTTTAACTTAACAGTACTGTGAAAATCCACAGTTAGGAGAGGGGTAGCAAATGTATTAAAACAAACAACACATAATAATACTGAAACATATTCAAAGCATATATATTAGCAATAACCAGCTGTGGCACTAAATAAAAATTTTGAAAAAACAGAAGTGGAACTCGATAGAAGGACTGTCAATGAAAAAGGTTGTTCACTTTCCAAAATTCATCAGAAGAATAGTGCTCAAATGTGCAGAAAAACAGACAAACACAGAAATAATAAAACTGATTATCAAGATCATTGTTATACTTCTTTCTTCTGCATAGCTGGAATATCACCCAGTTCTTCCTATTTTACCTTGCTTTATTTTAGAATTATGTAATTGCTTTAAAAAGGTTTCATTTAATTAGAATTCAGTCTAGTCTGCACCAGGAAATACACAATCTTCAGTGAGCGAGCTTTTTTTGTAGTACTTGCATTATTAAATATGCCAGTTATCACAATGTCACAGGCAAATAAGAAAGTGAAAAGACCAAACAAACAAATTAGGATATTTCATCATAAGACCATATATATTAAGTTTTGATAAAGGACTACATCTGAAAAATAAGCTTTTATATATCACCTCTTGTGCTGCACATGTTACAAAGTTTTTACTTCCAGCTCTGGGGGCCCACTGAACAAAGGAATAGCAAACAGTGAAAAAAGATACTCTCCGGGACGCTGTTCAGAAGTAAGTACTCAGAAATATACTGTTGTTCTGTCCTGCATAATACTGTAATGGTCACAACCACCATGCTGTAAGAAGGACTTTAGAACATACTACTGTTCTTAAAATCTTCTCTTACACTATTCTCTTTGCTGATAAGATTAAACAATACTTCAGTTTCAAAAGCCCATTCTAACATTGGTTAACAACTTGAAAAGGAGATAAAGTACTGAACATTCTGGTTTTGACTTTAAGACAAAACTTCTCTTTCATGTATTTTTAGTGTTAACTGGTGTGACTGCATTTTATATATTGAGAACTTCTAACTAATATTACTTGTGGTTGCCCTACGTAACTTTTTAAATGGTTAAAAAGTGAGAAGTGAGAAATACCTTTTTTCATGCATGTTTAATTTTTACTTACCTGTCTCGATCATATTCTTTAATCTAAGTTATTTTTATTATAGCAACATTTTCCACCTTTTTTTTTCTAAGAACTAGAAACAACAGTCCTGGGAACAAAACAGATGATGTTTTTTTAACACCAGGATATTATTGTTATGGTAATGCAGTAAAATGTCCAACAGAGGGTGACAGAGACCATAAATGCCTTAGACATTGAAATACTCTGACATTAAAAAAAAATAAAATAATGTGCAGTTAAGGAAGACCTACCTACTAGAAAGACTTGAATAAGCTTCATTACTCGAGAAACATTTTCAGTGAACTGTAAATAACAACTTTTCAGGAAAATATTCTCTTAAGCATCTGACAGTACAAAACCTTAATTATTTAACTCTCTACTTGTAATTACATCATTCAACTACATTCACGTTCACTCAAGAACGTACACAATACAGAACAGTACACAAGTGTAATATCACTGTTAAATAGAACTATTCATTTTTTATAGTTTTGCTGTTTATGCAAGTAGAATACAAGTCTTGGATTCCAAACCACTACAGCCTAGGAATCCCTAGCTTTAAGAGAAGGCTATGGCAAGGTCTTACTGCTGTCTACTTCTGTTGGGAGGGTAACAGAGAAGATAGAGTCAGATTCTCAGAGATGTGCAGCACTAGGTTGAGAGACCAAGGGCATAAGCTGCAATACAGGGAATTTCAATCAAATGTGAGGAAAAAGATTCTACCATTACGTTGCTTAAACAATGGAACAGGTTCAAAACTCTACCTAGAAAAGGCCGTGATAGCTATCTGATATAGCTAGGGTGTTGAACTACATGATCTTCCCAGGTACCTTACAATCAGATTTATTCTACAACTCTATGAATCCCAAGTTAAATATCCACAGTAAGGATTCACAACCTGTTGTTTGTTTTATGCAGCTTTGGGAAGTTCTACACAGACAATCGGTGACTTTTCCGAATTCAGAACACTTTACTACTAGGCTGCTGAGCACTCCCTTTGCTTTCTATCCCAGACCTCCAATCCAAATGTATCAGTATACACTTCTGTAATTGCACAGTACTGGGAAAATACTACAGCTGGTATACTAAATCTGTTTTTCAGTTTTCTGAGTCATGGATCAGAACTGTAATAAAAACAAATTTCTGGCCCTTTCTGAATTGGTCTAAGATCAAGGAAAGCTTTAAAGAATAACCAACTTCACACAGATCTATCATCTACAAAGGAAATTCAAAGCTGTGGCTCTGCTTGTGCTAAGAAATACAGAACAGAAACATACATGGCATTGTCCAGATGTGCACAAGTAAGAGGAATCTGAACATGCTGAGGAAAAGGTTGTATTCATAAGTGATTTCCTCTGGCAAACCAACTACTTAAACTGAACTTGACCTTTCACTATTTGAGCTCATGAGCCACATCTGACCCACTTCTGCTTGTTTTACCAACTGATACATGGGAAACATCAGCCAAGTATCAAATGCCCCTTGTTAGGAATTTATTTCTTTCACTAACCTTACTTGAAATATTAAAAACTACTTTTTTTTCTAAACGCCATAACATTCTGTTTAAAGTTGCTACCATCTTGCTTAAAGCAGCGTATTTATTCATTACAAAGGGAATCTACAAAGCAGACTCCAAAAAGTCAATACAGCAGCTCCTTCTGAACCCTTGAAAAATGACCATTCACTTAAGTATTTTCCAAGAGAAGATCACTGCTGAGTAAATGGACAGCCAGTAAGACCTGGTTCTTAAAAATGGCAAACATGGACCAATCAGAAAAGTTACACTAACACACCAGCTAAAAAGCAATCAAAATAAACACATAATGGAATAAACCATTATGTTGCAGACTGGAAAAAATATACCCACTCTGAAGTTTAATCAAAGAAAGATGTTCTATTTCTCTCTTATTTAAGCTTCCAGTCTTTTTCTTCTGATTCTTTCAGAGAACCTCTTCTGTAGAAAGCTAAGCATGTGGAAAAAGCTCACTGGAAATCCTCTTTAGTGTGGTCAGAATACCTTCTGAATCCAGACTTTCAGCATTCCATAGTTTGCTCTCAGTAGACAGAAACATTAGTTAAGAAATAAAACCTGTAATAATAAACGTTAATGTTTTTCACATCTACTCCCCCCTCACCAAAAAAAAAAAAAAAAAGAAAAGAAAAAAAAAGAAGAAAGACATTCAAGACATCAATTCACAGGTAGAGTGATACCAACCTCATACAGAAATTACATATGGCATAGAAATTACATATGACATAGACAGTCTAGAGGCAGCCTTGCTAGAGACAGTAGCCTTACCTTGCACTGCCCTGCCACACAGATTGAAGTTCCATTTTGGTCACAGGGTGTCCCATCTATCACCTTTTCAGCTTGTCTCACATAGAAGCGGTAGCCTATAGCACGGCAATTCAGCTCACACTTCTGACTTCCCTTCACTGTGAAAAGAGACAGAAGTCCTCATTGTAAAGAACACAGCAGCAGTATTTAAAAGGAAAAGCCCATTAAAATAGCACCAGAGGTTTGAGAGTTCACATCAAATAATCACACTAACATTTAGCACTAAGAAACACATAAAACAAGCTAGTTGCAAATTTTAAAAAATTCTGTTTTTTCCTCTTCATTTTTACAAGTTGCACTTCAGTGACTATTCCTTAGTTCAAGAGAAAATTAAGAAAAAACAACGCTTTGATTTTTTAAAAATAGATAAAATGCATCATTATTCAAAACCTTGTGATCTCTGTCGGAACACAAGAACCAGAAGGAAATCAGCCCACTGAACTCTAGGTGAAAGGAACACAGAAGACAAGAGTTATCTTCTCTTGTGAAAATCTATTAAAACAGATACAGCCTAACACCCTACATATCCTATGCTATCAAGTTTGTTAACACATTTGTGTAGTCTCTCTATTTCAAATCATCTGTCACGTTGAAGTTGCACACAGTTCATTACCCCTATTTGCCAACTGAAATAACAATACCGTCATTTTCTTTCCAACTAAGAGCAGCACTGTTACATGCTGGCAGTGAGGTACCAACAGAATTCCTTTTTCTTTTGACAATACTTTCCTTGCTGCCATAATCAAAAACTAAAACTCCCCTGACTTCACCAAGCTTCCCCTCATACCCTGTAACATAACTGAATCCCACTATTTAATCTGCCAAAGGAGATGCTATATACCTTTTTTAGCTGCTAAAACATGGTATTCCCATTCTACTTAAGTGTACTTTTGAATCTTCAGTTAAGACATAACAAATCGTGAAACTAAAGACATGCAATTATTTCAAATATATACTTAACATTGGTTTTCTGAAAAAGTAACAAGCTTTCAACTCAAGTTACCCCCTGTGCAGACACCGGATTAGTGCAGACCAATTCTGAAATTTCCATCTCAGATTTCCCCTCACACAGCTATTTAATTGCGACTCATATACATCATCTATTGCATCTGACAATAGCTTCATGAAATCCTCAAAAATCTACTAATTTTACGTGAGGTCAAAGATCTGTTTACCTAGTTCCCTTTTTGCAGACGCTATGCATGCCGTGCTTAACTAGGTAATTTTTCCACTGGCTACTTTTTAAAGATAGATTCACTAGCTTATCATTCCAAGAACTTCACTTAGTTATTTAAAAAAAAAAACAACGCACTGAGGTATTTCCTGCAGTTCAATCTCCAAGTATAACAGTTAGTTTTAATGATAAACGGACCATTCTTCTTAGCAGCTTAGTCACTTCACACATAACTATTTTCAGAATTCTCAAATAAATAAAATCCAGCTTCAGTGATTCATCACAATGGAAACCAACTTGTCTTTTTCTGTGTCTGAAAGTCTCCTGTTTTTACAACCTGCAACACTAGGTATCGATCAGCACCTCTTCCCATTGCCTAAAATCAAGTCGAGACGTTTGGGTTTCTGAAATATCCTATCTCCTATGTTGATCCCATTTAGTTCAAAGTATCTCGAAGCCTCACATTCCTTCTTCTTCCTAATAACTCTCACTTGGTTTTGATCCTTTAAAATACTTATTGTTGGGCTTCTCAGCTTTCTAGATCCCAAGAAAAGTTTTGTCTACTCAGAAAAATGAAGAATTTAACTGCAGAAGCATGGCATTTTTTCCTGGACCTATCTCTTCATTTACGATTTAATAGGTAAGACTACTGCATTGCAACAACCACAAGCAGACTGAGCTTACTTGCTCTGTAAAATATGACTCCTATTTCATAACTTTTGTCTTTGCTTCTTTCTTATTAGGAACTGTTCCCGCTTATAGAAAAAGAAATATTCTACCAATAAGTAAGTAAATAAATAAATTGATAGATAAATCCTTAACAATAAAAGTTGTATGAGCATCTCACCCTATGACCCTTTGGCCTTCAATCTGCAGATTCTTGCGATAAGCAACCCTAAAGGCATTGCCTTGCTTAGTCATATACCAATTTTCACTACCTAAAGACAATGTTCCCAGATGTCGAAGAACTGAAAAAAACTTTCACCTAAGGAGAGCAAACTCTGCTAACAGAATTTCCCCTACTGAATGAGGAGCATTTCCCATCGGGATTTTATGTAAGCACTGTGTATTTACTATGCAAAAATTACAGCAGAATAAACACATTTCAGAATTCCCCTGTAAAACAAGATACCACACCAGTAAAAAGTACTCCATTGCCTATTAACCTCACATGCATCCTGACACCCTCCCTTACCCAGTATTTTGCCTCAACTCTTGGGTTTTTATAGTTTAAGCTTCAGGTCAAGCTACACTATTGGCTTGGCAAATGGACCTAAAATGTCAATTAAACAATGAGCTGTGAAGCGATTGATTCCACTCAGGCAACATATTTAGTACTATGCCATCTGATCCCAGACTTTACAAAAGAATCTATCTGACCTCAGGGAACAGAGTAAGACTTCTAGGTGAAGACCTTCCCAACTTGCTGGCAGCAAGACACATTTCCACTCATGCACTCTTTGTAAGTGTGACAAATTTTCTAAGATAGTCCACTATACAGGTACTGTTTTATATGTGCTACTAATGTATTTGCTTTTCATTCTCATGCCCACCTTAGCACAACCAAGTCTTTGTGGAAATTCTCACTTTACCCTATCTTAATAGTGAACTTGGGTGAAATTTAATGCTACCACACAGGTTCTGCCAGATGTATTCATTATTGATTTAACTGAAGGAGGTGCCTTTAGTAAATAATCCTGGTAACATGTAATGTTTGGTTTTCATTTTGCAGACTGAAAAAGCATCTAAATAAAAAGATAAATATTAATAAAAAAACCCAGTACTTTTCTTATAACATCCTTGCCAAACTAGCCGTAAGTACCTCAGGGATACCCTGGGCTTGTCTAAACTGCAAGACTTCGTTTCTCAAATCCTCTGTTGAAATTTACCTTCCACCTTTTCTTACGAGGAGCAAGACCCAGGCAGGCAAGAATGGGACCACAGCACAGTTCTGCCACCTCCCACTTCAACTGCAAGTGTACTGAGACCTCACGTTTAATTACAAAATGCACCTGTTCTGCATCACAGAGCAGATATTGCAGTGAAAACTTCCTACCATAAATTACTCCTTTCACATTTTACCAAGACACAAAACCCCTCCAGATGGGCACTGATTTAGAAATTATTACCCTTCCTGACAGACAAAAACCTGAAGTCTCTCAATACCAGCAGTGACACGATTAAGTACAAAAACCATCCTGCTTTCTGGTTTATTTGTCCTATTCATTGATGCACTAAAATTCACAGACAGAATGTATTTTGCATTGGACATGTACTGACAGATATATGTAATGGTGCAAAAAGATGAAACGTGATTTTTCTGAAGTGCTATTTATCAAGTTCACACAGTAAGCCATAGTCAAAACAAATACAAGAGCGCAGGAGTAGGGGCAACCCATACAATAACTTTTAGTTGCTTTTATTCTCCTAAGAGTGATTTAATTGAGGAAACTTACACCACAATTAAATTCATCAAGACATTTCACTTCCCCTAAATAGCCTGTTTAAATGCAGATTTAAGTGCAGTACATAGGTTTAAGAGGAAAAATTCAACTGTGCAACCCACCCACACGTTTTTTAAAGGGAAAAAAAAAGAGGGATTTAGATGTCACCACCCTATAGCCAGCGGCTGGAGTTCAAACTAGGCCTTCAGCAGCATTTCAGGCTAAGGCCTCTGCGCTGACCTGCCTGAGAGGCAGGGCAGAGCCATTGCTGGGAAGCACAAGCATGCATGGGAAAAAACGTCCTCCCCCAGGGTTCACAGGCTCAGAAGAACAATCCAAAACTCCTTTTAATCCCACTATTAGGAAAACGCACATTTGTACGAGGTCACACATGCTGCCACCCTGTGAGGGGGCCCCGCCTGAGGGGCCCAGTGCAGCAGGCGGCCCGCAGCATCGCCCCCTCAGGGGAAGGCGGGAACCGCAGAATAGGCGCCTAAGCACCGGCGAAATACAGCAGTTCCTGAGGGAGAAAACTCCTCCGCCAGGCGTTAAAACAAAGGGGACAACAAACAAATACAACTTGCAGCTGAACTCCCTTGTTTTTCTCTCAGGCTCGCCAGGGCTCTGGCTGCTTTCGGGGAGCAACCCTCCCCCCCACTCCCCGCCAGCTCCCTGCTGCCACCCGCTTTCCAGAAGGTTCAGTGTGGACTGTGGGCCTGGCCAGCTGCCGGGACACCGCCAGTGGCACCCTGGTCTTACTCTCAGCCCACACGCATCCTGGCCCCCACTTGATTTCGTTAAATGAAAGCATAAAAAATTAATGCCCTCAGAAAACCCCCAGCCCAAACCTAAAACCTGTCCACATTTAAAAAGGCAGAAAGTTGCCATTTTGGAAACTTTCCTGCTCACAGAAGCTTTTGGATAGATCTGGTTGCATTTCGTTGAGAAAGAGTATTTCCAAATGTTAAAACTTTACTGAAAGGAGTTGTCCAGCCACACCAAGCTCATGGCTCCTCACGCCACGCTCAGAGGCACGCAGCGGGCCCTCACAAAGAGCATGGCTTGCAGCAAAGATCCCCCAAATCAAACTCACCTTCCCTCGGTGCTGCCAAGGCTGACACAGCCCTTAGGAGGAGGGAGAGGCCAAGGCAGCTGGGGGTGCTGTGTCCGCTGCACGTGCTCCATCCTCCACCATCCTAACACCTCCTGCCCCTGCGGAGCCCCCATCTCCCGCCCTCCCCTCAGGCCCTCCTCCTCCTCCTGCGCTTGCCTCCCCTCTGTGCAAGGCCCAGGAGGAACTCTCCTCCCCGAAGCCAGTGGCTCCACAGCAGAGCACGTGCAGGAGGTGCTTTTGGACTCCATGGCGGCTATTCCTTCCTTCAGCCTCCTCTTCCAACGCATGCTGCCATCTCCGCCGACCCCCAGCACAGGGCGAGGCAGCGGGTCAGCGGGCCCAGCCCACGGCAGGGCTGCTCGGCAGTGAGCTCGGAGAGACACAGCGCACGCTCCACAGGCAGCTTGCCAGCGCACGCAACTTCAGCCTAATGATATTCACAGGAAAAAATGTTACAAGAAAGACCATTCCAACTGCAATATGTTTGCTAAATAATGTATTCAGCTGATCAAAGGGAAATTGAAAATAGCCACAGAACTAAGAAAATAACAGGAAATAACGTGAAAATCAAATAAAAATGCAACCAATCAATAAATTAATTACATTGCACACAACCATACACTGACCGCCCTTACAGAATGTAGCAAGTTCCTCCTTTCTGTTTCAGCTCCTGAGATTGCAGGCTGCTTGGAGCATGTACTGTGTCTTACTGCAAGCACATTAAATCTGCCACAGATGATGCTAGCAGTAGGTGCAACCAGAATAAATGGTACAACAAAGAAATTTCACATTCCCCATGACATGAGGTAGGGACAGGAATGGACAGACTCTCCTTGATGGTTCCTCAGGCCAAATCTTCATTTAGTGTGAGATCCAGACTCCCCAGTTATCTGTGTAGCAGTTCTAGCTCTCTACAGAACACTGCAGAATGCTTCTACCATTTGTCAGTTTTTGTAAGTTTGCCTAAACATCTAAAAATAGTTAATAACAAGCTCTGCAATTTGAGAAACATGCCTCGAGGGTGCCCATAGAGAAGTGGCATGCACACTCTTGGCAAGCAAATATCACATTCATGCTAATACTACATTACGAGATTAAGCGAATTTAAATTAGGCTTCATTCTGTGTGCACACTGCCTTGTAAAGTCAACTTCAGTGCTTCTCCATAACGAGCCAAGATATACTCATCCGTGATCTGTCAGAACCAATTGTTCCAGGAACAAGTTGTCTCCGCATAGCTCGGTTATTTTCAGGACCTAGCTTGTTGTGGGCTGTAATTCAGTATTTACTCACGATAAAAGCTCTGAATCTGCTTTACAGGAAGTGTAATGGGGCATAGCAGACACTCAAAAAACTTTTAAGAGATGTGCTCATGTCTATCCATGTAACATCTACTTTAGTTAAAGGTTATTAATGCTGTGGGATTTCAGCGATAGACTTGCAGATTACTGACATTCTTGGTTCTCCCACAGAAGCCCACAGGGCAGAGAAGGAGGAATGGTACAGTAAGCAGTCTGGCCAAGTCTCACCCTTCCATATCCACTGTACTTGTGAGTAAAGCTATAGTAAGTCTACAGGCTGATGTCATCTAAACAAAGCAGTGGTCTCTTCCATTCAGGAGATGTAATTTAATAAGTAATATATTCACTAAGGCAAAAATTACAGTTTTGTGAAACCAAAGTGTCTGTTCAAAGGTTTTATTTTCATATAGTAAGTGCTCCAAGGCACATGTACATACAGGAAAACAAAGGCAGGTCCAATACACTACTAAGAGCTATCTAGTCCTGCTGCATTGCAGACTTGAGAGTGATACACCATGCCAGACACAGACCTTAAATGTGACAGTTCCATACTGAAAAGCATCCACCAGTGACCACCTGTGGAGCTCAGCATGGATGACAAGTGTTGCTGTAGTACTAATTGCAGGCAACATTGTTTATCCAGCTTCCTATTCAAAGAAGGAAAACACATAGGAAACAAAAAACGTCACATTCCCTAGAAAGCTTTCTTGAAAGCTTTGAACTACTTTAAGGTTTTACTGTTTTGGATAATAGACTATGTGGGCTTAGTAATCATTACTGGAACATTAGTTCACAGAATCCTAGAATTATTTAGGTTGGAAAAGAACTTTGAGATCATCAGGTCCAACTGATAACCCAGCACTGCCCAGCCCACCACTAAACCACATCCCTGAGCTGAGCACCACAGATACATGTTCTTTAAACACCTCCAGGGATGGTGATCCCACCACCTCCCTGGGCAGCCTGTGCCAGTGTCTCACCACCCCTTCAGGGAAGAAATTTTTCCTAATATCCAACCTAAACTCCCCTGGTGCAACTTGAGGATGTTTCCTCTTGTCCTGTCACTTGTTACCTGGGAGAAGAGACCGACCCCCACCTGCTTACAACCCCCCTTCAGGCAGCTGTAGGGAGCAATAATGCCCCCCCTTCAGTCTCCTCCCGAGGCTAAACCCCCCCAGCCGCCCCCCCTTCAGAGCTGTGCCCCAGCCCCTGCCCCAGCCCCCTGCCTGGCTCTGGACATGCGCCAGCCCCTCAGTGTCCCTTTGGAGCAAGGGGCCCAAACTGAACTCAGTATTCAAGGTGTGGCATCACCAGTGCCAAGTTCAGGGGGACGATCCCTGCCCCGGCCCTGCTGGCCACACTATTTCAGGTACAAGCCAGGATGCTGGAGGCCGCCTTGGCCCCCTGGGCACACTGGGGGCTCATCTTCAGCCGTCAGCCCCCCAGGACCTTTCCAGCTTCCCAGCCCCCCGCCCCAGCCCGCAGCTGCCTGGGGTCGCTGTGCCCCACGGGCAGGGCCCAGCACTGGTGGAACCTCAAACTGGCCTCGGCCCATGGGCCCGGCCTGCCCAGACCGCAGTCGGGCTGACGAGCCTCTAGTTCCCCAGATCCTCCTTCCTGCCCTTCTTGTAGATGGGTGTCACACTGGCTGACCTCCTGTTTGCTGGGACCTTCACGGTCAGCTGGGACTCCTGATAAACGATGGAGAGTGGTTTGGCGAGTTCCTCCGCCAGCTCCCTCAGTAACCTTGGGTGGATCCCATCCGGCCCCACAGACTTGTGCAAAGTTCAAACTTTGCAATACAGCAACGATCAGGTCCATAACAAGAGAACTGATCCAGTATCAGGTTGGTTTTCCACTGTTACAAGTTTTTGAACTGGCCAGAAGGAACAGTGCTTTTTGCAGCAGTTACCTGTTGCCAGATTTCTAAATAACAATATGCAAACATTTTCCAGGAAATAATTACCATGTAACTACATTTGGTCTTTCCAACAGAAATACTAATGTGGCGTGATCTGTTTTATTTGAGTCTCTTTTGAGACTTTGTCCTTATTAGGCTTGGGAACATCTCTTGACAATAACCAGAAAGGGTTGTGTTTATTTTTTACTTTGTCCCTTTCAGTTTTGTTAACTTCTTATAAACTTCTCTGGCTCAGATTATTTTTTTTCTTCCAAAAATCATTTTCCATTCTTCATTCCAGTGATGGGGGAACATTTCCACTACTTTTTTACTTCCACTTTTCATTTTCTCATGTAATAAAGATGTTTATTACTACACCTTGTCTCCTCAACTTAGTAGATATTTAATGTATATATTAACAATTTAACAATCAATTTAATAGATAATTTAACATCTTTGGCACTGGGGTTTGGATATTAAGAAAATTAAAATAATTTCAAGCTTTTATAATGAAATTGCTAGTACATTTTAACAAATACAAAGCCACAATGGAAGATATCATTCAAACTCCTCATCTTCACCTGAATATACCACAAACTGTTCTACTCCCAGATCCAGTAAGTCCTACGTTAAATAGTCATGGGGAACTACTGATGAGTAGATTCAATGAACAGAAATACTTCTGAAAGGCCCCAATGTTCCATAACATTGTCCTCCTATTTAGTGTTTATGGCATAAGAAACTTGCAGACATTCTCATTTACTCCAATTTTCCTGTTTTTTCCATCCCTCCCAAACCCCTCTGTTTCATTATTTATTAATGATACTTTATAGATTTACTGTCATCCATTAAAAATAGCTGGGAAGTTAATTATTAATCCCCAATGAAATGAGAGGAAACCAACTAGAAACAAGTCATTCATAAAACCACACACATTCAAGTCTCTCTTGACCAGCTGGACAACTGGAAAACTGAAAAAGGTATAAACTTGATGTGCTTTTATGAAATTTCTTTCTGTTCTGACTGACTGAAAATTTGTCTCAGCACAGTATTAATGTTCTACCTGGGTCCCGCTGTAGAAGAAGAATGTAGGTATTTGGGAAGTTGTAATGTTTAATAAAAGTTTCTGCAATGTCCTTAGTGAGCTGTCATGTCTGCCATTTTGAATTACTTGTACAAGAGTGAGAAATCCAAAGCGCTGCCTTAACAACTTTCAAAAGTTTTGTGGTTTCTTTTTTACAGTATGTAGAAATAGTGATAACTCGTACAACAAGGCATTTTGCACAGTAACAGTAGCAGAACTGCTCTATGACGGAAACATTAGGCATTTACACTGTGAATGGCAGAGGATCGTTATCAGAATACATACTTTTCTGCTCAAGTTACACCTTTTACAGGCACTAGAAATATAATTATTGAGCCATAATTAAATAAAGCACCTATGAACAACTGCACCTGCTTCAAGTCACTGCACATTGCAAGGTGGCCAGTCTTTCCCGGTTAAGGGTATTTCTGTATCCTCCGATCCCTGTGGAAGTCTAGTCAAAGGCTACAACACAACTCTCAATTCCTTGCCTTTGCTCTTTCTTTGTTACTAATAATTTTCTTAAATAGGTGCTCAAAACTGAGTTTTTCATCTGAAGTTCAAATCAATTGTACATATTTATCTACAAAACCTTTAAGCTGTGTTTACTTGTAACAACTCAAATCTAACCTGTAGATGTCAACGTGCTGTTGGCCTCGGTTCAGCCAAGCACTCCGTCAGGTGGTTTACACGAGTACCTGAAGTGTAAGTACTGCTGGCTTCACTAGAACTGCCACAAGTTCTGTGTTTAACAGTGGCTCAAGGCCAGTACCCCTTTACATGACATGACCGGGTAATGTAGTTTCTTCTACAGACCTTAGTTTTCACTCTGTTGCATTTGGAACTCTTTTCTGAACTTAAAGGCAGAAAAAACCCCCAACTCCTAAAATTGCCTGTTTTCATATCAGCCTTTCATTTATTTGTCAGACGGTCAGAATCCACAAGCTACCATCTGTCAGTCACTGAAGACACCGGCCACTGGATGTCTCCACTGCCCTATATAAACATAGATTAAAGTTCTCTGTCCGTGAAAAAAAAAAGAAAAAAAATGTTTTTTAAAATGGCATTTATCTGTATTTACAAGCCATCACTTGCACTTTGCATACAGGGCAGAGCAGCCACAGAGATTGCATTCTCTGGCCCCCACAACAGCCAGGAGATGGCAGTTTCACATGGACCGCGCTTCTGCTGAAGCTCTGAATAACTGCTCCCACTTATACAAAATCAAAATTATGAAAATGTTTCTAGATGAGCAGAAGAAAACCAAACAGCAGCTGCTTAATCTCAAAACTTCTTGCTTCCCTTTGTATCCAGCAAAAGCTAAAACTGTATCAGTAAAACCCTCATAAGCTGATGGGTGAAGAATTGTCTGAAATGTCAAGCACAAGTGTTTCTAAATGGGTAGGGATTTTTTCTCCTCACCATTTTACTCTTTTGCAGGCGTAACTAGCTAATTCATGTAAATCTGATTAAATCAATCATTAGTAACTCTATGGTTTTACATTCCCTAGAAACTGTTTGTAAACGATACAGACTATTAGGATTTCATCGAAGATGCCTCCTCTTGCAGCGACATTATACAGAATTTACTAAAAATAAAATTAAAATATTTAAGGAACATATTATTAAAGCCCAAACTACAGGGAAAAAAAATATGACTAAACCATCTCATTTTTCAGCAAGGTTTTTTTGTTGGTTATTTTTTTAAATTCTGGCACTAATCAGAGAAGAAAACCTGCTACATGCAGTGCCATTTCTCACCTGGAAAACACTTTAAAGTGCTCTGTCCCAGAAAGGGCTGATGTCTGTCTTTAAAATTTGAAAGAACGGAGTATTTCTATTTGACTATAGTAGAATCTTACTGGCCTCTGAAATGTCAGCTTGCACCCAGATCTATACTTTGAAATGTGATTCCATCTCCATCAGCACACTAGTAGCCCCCAAAAAATTGCTAAGTCAAATAACTTTAAATTGTTGTATAAAATGAAGACTCTGGCAAAATTAGTAAACACACCTCCAAATCCTGCCTTCAGGATTTCCACAGAGTTCTCGGCCATTTCTATTCAAATCAATTCTACCGAAGAAGGACTTGATGTCACACTTCAGAATAATAAATGCCAAAGGTATATGGGGAAAAAAGGAGATTCAAGTTCGGGCTTGTGAAGCCCCCAGCAACATTCCAGACAAAAGTTTTCAGTCATCTCTTAAGGGAGTAAATGTCTTCGAAGCTTCTCTCCTATTAGAATTTGAACACTAAAATCCCCAAAGTAATGCTTTTAATGAAATTTCAGAGACGGACAAATCCACAGGTTTTTTAGTTTCTTTAAACAGACTGAATTTGCCAAAAATTCCCAGACAAATAATTTTGGATCAACCCATAATAAACCTTATCGTTCCCCACTTCTTTACCCCTGTTTTCTCCAGAGGAGGCAGTGACTCTGAAACACATCTTTTTCTGCAAAGTCCAGTTCCTGGACTGGTTAACATACTGCAAACCATTTCATATGTCTCTGACAGATAAATCCATCATTTACAGGTTTTCAGTGCTGACATGAACGTGGCAGCTTTGATGAATGCAGACTTAAAATCCAGTACTTGTGGTTGTATAAACTAAATGAAGTTACAGTAGATTTACACAATCTGCAAGCCACCTTTTTAAAATCATAATTATTAAAAGTTTGCTTTATTGAACAATGTTATTTTCTTCAGAAGCACACTGTATTTAAAATAAGCTTTTGTGAAATGCTCCAGCACCTAGTCAAGAGGAGACAGTCCTTACAGAGAAAGGATGGCATGCAGATTCTTTAACGGCATGCATCTGTGTGTGCTGATAAAGGGAAAAACACAGAAAGAGGTTTAAAATTGGGGACGGGGGCAGGGGAGACCCAGTAAATCACCTGACAGTCTCAGTTTCAGAGTCTACAAAACAAGCATTGATGTTATTTGATACCCAGTTAAATTTTTGGGGAGCCATAGATACCACACAATCCTGAACAATTTACTTTTCTTGTCACTAAATACATCGCTATTATACCAATCACCTGGATGCAAATTAATGCAAATATAAACACGTACAATGAACTAATTTTTACTTCTATTCAGCTGAGCTATTTTCCTGCTCCTGTACACAAGAATAAGCAGCTCCATAAATGATTAAACATACGCAACCCAGGCTGCTAAGGAAGCGCTCACACCCGACACAAGTACACGAGAGTCTTCTTCACAACTAAGGAGAGAAGCTACTACAGCTTGTGCTACGTGTGAAGACTTTGCAACGGAAAGCAAGCATCTGCTTTTATACTTTTTATACACAGGATCCTTAGCACATGTATGTATCAATGGGCAAAGCAAGAGAGGAGACTAACTCCTGTTTTTGAAGGGTTTGTAACTGAGGATTCTTTGCTCTGGAACAACACCGAGTAATTACTACCTGAGGAGCCGCTGCAGAAAAAATCAGAAACAAACAGCAGCTAAAAGTCAGCCCCACACTGACTGTCACTGTCCCTTAGGAAATAAATGTCTATCTCCTGACTGAGCCTTATACACTTAAGGATTAAGTAAAAACGCTATTATGGGCTGATGAGCGTTCCTGAAATACTAGAAGAGACTTGTACTTATTTAAATATTAATATAGCTATTATTGGGTCTAAAATGTCCTAAGTGTATTTCTATGGCCTCCTGCCACAGTGCTTTACTAGGCAAACAAATTCTTAAGGATTAGTTAAAACATTCTGTGCTTTTAGTTACATACTCATCGAAGATATTTATTTCCTATGTTCTCATTAATTAAAAAAATGAATGTTAGAACAGTGTTTTCACTAGGATGCCGGTGACCTGGGGCTTAGTCAGTTAACTTGCAAGCTGCTTTACTTCTGCTAGCAGATGAAGTCCTAAACATTCAGTGTTTGGAGATTTGGTTTCACAGTACATCTATTTTTAAGACTATTCTTATATAAAAGGTGATAATGTTCATTGCTGAGACTCAAGATTTCTTAGCAAATTTGCTTCCAATATTTCTTTTTTTAGTTTGTTTAAGTTTTCAAAGTTTTCATGCTTTGACTGCTAGACGTTAAGACCCCTGCAGACAAGTGAAAGGTACCAACTGAGTGAACTTGGATCTGGGAAAATCTAGCTGGAAGGCACTGGCGAGCCAGTTACTGCTCCCTGATGCTGGGAGGTGGTCTCCACTAGCTCTGACTTTAGCACTACTAGCTTCCACACTCTAGCAAATCAGACTTCAAAATACAAAAGTTCTCTCCTCACCTTCCATATCTCTCTCATCTAAGGGAAAAATTGGAGTGTCTGATAAGAGACTATTTCCACATGGAGAGTTTTGCCCCACAAAACTAGAATCTGCCTCTCTCGCCCTCATTTGTGGCACTACCCTAAATCCCATGCCTCCCAGCCCAGCACCAGCGTGCCCAGAGCAGGGCCAGAAGGCTTTCTCCTGAGGAGGGCTGCAGGCACCGCTGCAGGGAAGCTGCATGCCAGCCTGCTTTCCAGTCCGATGTGCCCTTCTGCCTACGAATGTTGCTAGATTATCATCACATGCAATAAATCAAATGAGATACTCTAAACAATGTGGCAACTTTCTCCTCTCATCCCCCGTAATCTCCCTGAGAGTTTGCTTTTTGGAGGCATATGGAAAGAGCTGACAATGTAGGTTTTGCCATCAGACCTTCAAGTGGTCACGCAACGGGACATGCTGCCTGCAGATAAACCTGGGGTGCCTAGAGCGGTCACGCTTAATACTCACCCCCGGGCGCTTGCAGAAATTACTGAAGCAATCACAGAGCAGCTGTTACCTTTGAGAATTATGGAGGGTGTGTCAGATGACAGGAAACTAGAAAAGGAGAAACGGTTTCCAAGCTGCGAAGTGCAGAACAAGGAGGAGCTGAGAAATGCTGAACAAGTCAACTCAGCCTCATTTCCTGGAAAAATTCTGCAAGAATTCAAACCCACTGTTAATAAACACCCATAAAATAACCAGGGCAGCAGTAGCAACCAGTATGGATTTGTCAAGATAAAAATCTTGTCAAACCCATTTAATTTCCTTCTACCAACTTCTTCTTTCCTTCTGCATGCGGGAGAAGCAGTGGCTGCAATTTAACTTGGCTTTTCTAAGGTGTTTGACACTTCTGTGAGCTAAGAAAACACCATTTAGAAGAAATTGCTGTAAGGGAAGTGCAAAATGGGTTCAAAAACTATACTTGGTAGTTCACTGGATAGGTTTTGTATCTACTGAGTGAGAATCTGCAAGATGTTTCCTAAGTACAGTTACAGCTTATGTTTTCATGCATGAAGTTGATGATGGGATAGAGAGGTAATATTCACAGGTAACACCAAGCTGGGAAAGGCAGCATGAATATTGGAGGGAAGGATTAGAGTTCAAAAAAGATGTTGACAGGTTGGGGAAGGGTCTGAAAAGGCAGGATGAAATGTAATAGGGATTGGTGCAATATCCTACATTTATGACAGAACGACCACCTGCACAAACACAGGCTGAGTAACTAATGGGGAAGGAGTAATTACACAAGGAGTTTGGAGCCGTGACAGTGGATCTCACTAAATGTCAGATATCAAAGGGTTGAGCTTAACAAAAAATAAGCAAGTTTTGAACAAGTAGGTAAGAAATAGAAGGTAGTCTGCAAATCACATCAGTAACTCTTCACATTCAGCCAGAGCACAGCACCCACTTCTGGACACAGGTCCTTGTGAAGACTCTCCAGAGGAGAGAGAGAGTGATCAGCGCTCTAGAAACATCACCAAAGAGGAAAGATTCAAATCATGGTGCTGTTTCAGTGCAGAGGGGATAGCAGTCTCTAAGTAGAGATAAAGTATAGGTGGGAATGAAAGTGTTCCTATGTGCACTGTGAGTTGAACAGGAGGTTATGGGCCAAAGTTGTAGCATGGAAGATTTATATTATATTACACAGAAAAATTTCCACTGAAGGAATAATTAAGTACCATTTACTTATGGAGACTGCAGAATCTCCACCACTGGAGACTGGCACTGGGACAAAATGAATGAAGTCCCTGTGCTCTTTTAAAGGGTTTAATTTCCTAACCTAGGATCTCTCAGAGTGCACAAGCCTCCCTATGTTTATTGACTGACTTCTTTCTTCTTCTGTAGTTATTAATAGATATAGCAGTAGCTTATGCCCAAAACATTTTCGCTGTCATACAGTACTTTGAGATGGTGTTGTTTACCATCAAGGAAATTATAATCGTTAACACAAACAGTTCACAGCAGTTTCTGCATGAATAAACCTCACACTTTGACTTCTCCCCAAAGAAATGTAAATATTCAAGTGCAGCCCTAGATACACATACATTCAGAGTTCAAAATGAGAAAGAAGGAAGATTTTCTTGCACCTGGCTGGACTCCATCCCAGAGAATTGCACCAAGGAGTATTAGCCCTTAATTGTAAACATATTTCTGACAGGTCAGTTTTTGTCTCTGGAAGGCAGTAAATTGTCACATTTCAGTCTTGCAAATCCTACCTCTAGCTCTAGATACCAGAAAGCGTAATTAAAATACATAGTTTTCTTTAACCAAAACTGTATTTAGAAAGCATCTTCTGCTTGATCAGTGTGCTGCTGTGAGTATAACAGAGGAGGAGCAATGTAAGCATTAACGATTAAAAATCCTTCCGGAAATACTATCACCATTATGCCAAAACCAACCCATACAGTTAACTGCTGCATCAAATGCTTAGATAACATCAAACACATATATCTGGGTTTCAGGCTGTTGATTTAAAGGTTGCTGTTCATAATTTTATTAGTTTATAAGAAAATTACTCTTAAACCATGAACTATGCTGCAACTACTTCAAAGCATCTTACATACTCTGAAACACCTTAGTTTCTATCAACATGAGATTCGTGCCTTAAGCCATCTCCATCTCAGTGTAAATGCCTTAATAGGACGCTGGAGATCAAACCATGAATGTGTAATAATGAAAATATCAGGATGATCACCTGGTAGTTAGGTACATCCTTCAAAAGTAGAAAATCCTTCTCTTGAATGGTAACATAATTGTTACCACTGTAAGGGAGCAATACAGAGCACGTTTGCTTAAAGCTTCACTTTTTAATTTCCATATGTTACCTATGTGTGAAAGTATCAGAACCATTCTGAGGATTCTGAAATAATAAAGCTTCTCACTTTTGTGAAATGCAATTTTAAGGTGTTAAAGCCACAATTTATAATCACCTCACAATGAATGTGTGAGGCAAATCAGCCTATTGCTTTGTGTCCATGCGGCCAGGCTACTAGACACAAAAACCCACAAAATTTTAATGGAGACTTGGGACATTACAAAAATGTTTCCAAACCCTCAAGAAAGCTAAGTTAATAAACCGTGTCCAGCCTAGTCACATTCATTCTTCCCAAAGCAATTAGGGGGAGAAGGAATGAATCTTTAAAGTGCAACTCATTTCTAAATGTCTGTATCAATTAATGCTTGTTAATGTAGCAGAAGAAGGGGGACTTGCATTACTACAGCTCCCTTAAAATTTCCTAAAACTGCTCTCCCCACTCCTACCTCAAGCTGGAGTCAATGCAACACAGTAATGCAGCAATCCTTTCCAGTTTGGCAGCAAGACTGCAGCCAAATATGTAAGCTATTCACAAATATTATCAAAAAACAGAGGGCAAGCACAGTCTGTGATTTAGGCTTCACCTGGTACAGACCTGACAGAGGAAGAAACTGTGCTGAAATAGAAGCAGTAGCTTTACTAAGTGTAAAGAATCTGAAGGGAAAAGAAGGGGAAACTTTAGCAAAACACTGTTGTGAAAAATAATGAATCAAACTCAGACTTTAAATATAAATTACCTCTCCTCTAGCCAAAAAGCAGCTGTACAAAAGCTGATGTTAACTATTATCCATTTTCCATTGAAACCATTCTGTACTGGCTCAAACACTTTCAAACTATATATACATAACAAGCTTTCAGCAGCTCACCCCTCCCCCTTTCTGAATTACTGCCTGATCTTCTGGTGAAAAATAAGCTGGTTAAGTCCTTTAAGCAGCCTACTCAATGTGATGCCCAATCCATAGTGAGTAATCAAGGACTTGGGAGGAAAAAAAATATCTACTGCTTCTCTTAACAAGAACACAAGAGTGGTTTGCACTGTTATTCAATACCCAGACTAATAAAAGCAATTAAATATTGGTCCTCCCTCAATACTCTCTTTTATTTGGCTTTCTCCTGAATTCCAAAATACTCTGCAGTGAAACAGGAGCACAGACACGAACCGGCACTACCCTGTCATTGCAAGGGAACAGCCGAATTGTATCTAGTGCAATGACTGCGTCTTTAAAGGCAAACAGAGAGAGGAAAGTCAGAGGAAAAACACAGCAGCTCTCAAGTTGCATTACTGCTGTTCTTCTGGAATTAATAATTACTGGACAAGAGGTGTTGCCAAGCAAATGACCTATTCAGATAGACTCTGAGGAGGAGATTACTGATGAAGTAAATATTTTGAATTTTGTAGCTCTCTAAAAGATCAGTGAGCTGTTGTTACAATATACTCAAGGATACTGACCCTACTAAGTATTTGTGCTAGATAAACCTTGCATATGCTAACAGTTCAGTTATTCCAAAGTTTATTGCCTGTATATTGACCAGCTTACACACAACACAAATGTAGAACAAAAACATACTCTTGAGAACTCCAGTGAAGACACAAGAGCATTCAAAACATATGGAGGGATTTTCCTTGACTATGGACCATATTAAATAGGAAGAGTTATTAGTTACAACTGGGAATTACTGTAGGCGGGTATCTGCCACAGACATACCACATGGTATTTAACATTAGAACGTTTACAGTGCACATGAGGGCCTGATCCAGAAATTTGCACGGCCCTGGGATGCACAAATGCATCAGGAAAACTGTCTTCATAATGAAAGACAGCCTTACCTTAATTAGAACACCTCCCAATCCTCAAGTTATGCCACTAAGTAAATAATGTAGAGTAGCATAGCTTGTTATATGGGATGGAGAAACAGCAATACACAGCCCTGGTGCTCTAGCAGGTATTTCTTACACCAGACCAGTTCTCTAACAGTTTTAGCCAGATTTCAGTTCCTGTACGCCACTTGTAAAGAACAGAAGACTCATACCTAGGCAGTCTCTCCATTTCCAAAAATAAACAGACTTTAATAGTAACAAGCTAATTCACAGCAGCTGAGACCAATCGTGTCAGTTTTGAAAGAGGTGATGAGAATGCAGATGGAAGGATCTATAGACAGACTTACCTCCATAACCTCCAGAAAAAACCCAGAACTGGTAGAAGACCAGATGCAAATGCGCAGATGTTTATCTGTGTTTTATAATACAGTCCCTTAATCTGCTTTATCGCCTAAATATTCTCCGTCTCTCTTGAATCTCCAGTCTGTATGGGCTCAGATTCTTTTACTGATGCTAGATGTCCGTTTCTGGTGACAAACATCTCTGTAAGTACAAGGCCATGCTTTCTCTCTGCTACGGGCAGCTAACACAGAGTCACAGAAAGCTCCCACAGAACCTCTTTAATGTCAGCTGCAACTCCTTCAAAAGGCAATAAGGATGGCTCATGGGAGTGAGATATCGATGAAACGAATTTCAACTGAGCTAAGCATGTTAGAAGATAACTGGAATCTGAAAATAACTCTTGATCTAGTATTTTATTTCCACTGAAAGACAATCACTTCCATTTTGGTGGTGATTGTGGCCAGAGTGGTGATGGGACTGACATGTGGTTTGGCACATGTAGCAGTACTAGAAATAGGAAGAAGGAAGCCTGCTAGTATTATATATGATTCAATATACTTACTTTAGAATTGACTAGCTAACAGCAAAGATGAGCAATTAACACTATCTTTCTTTCGTATTTACACTGAAAGCAGTTGAGATTGTTTCAGAGAAATTTCCAAAATGCTTACAGCATTGGTAAGATAGAACTCTTTCTCATCAGTATTTCAATCGAAAACTCATTTTATAGTTTGTAAAAGTTAAGTTAATCATGATATTTAGTTTCTTCTTTAATGGCATCAATAATGATGGACAAGAACAGTATAAATAGCATTTTAGGCAGGATGCTAAATCCCCCCATAGCTAAGACTTCCTTTATTGCACTGGACAAAACACCAGCCACGTTCTGTAAATTACAACTCACAAAATGAGGATAAAACTTCCCTTCTCACAGAAGTACTCCTATAATTGCTGAGATGTTCACATAGTACTGTGAAGAGAGCCAAACAAGTACCTAGACAGATTGTGTCTCCTGCTCCCTAACACTGGGTAGCACCATATCTGACACGAAACCATACGGATCAAAGCAGATGTATGTGCAGAGTGAAATAGCATTTAGACTGAGAAAGCATAATAAAATTGGCATCTGGGTCTTCAAAACAGGTGTAGCTTTTAAAAGCAAGAATTCCTGAGAAGGAGCACTGCACACAAATCTTCATCTTCACGCAGCAGACACAGCATCAATTCTATCTGCAGCTGTTTTAGGCAGGAAAAACTAATCCCATAGTTTGGATATTATTGCAAGTATAATCTGACCTCATTTTAAACTGGATTTTATCCAGTGTTCTTGAAATACCCCAAGGAGATTTGAATCACTGACGACTTCTAAACTGATTTTCATAGAACAGATCCAACATTTTTCAAATATCTTCTTTAATTTCTCAGTGACTAACGTACGCTGTTTCCATCAAGATAATGTTTTATCCTAGTAAAGAAAACCAAAGTTTTTAATTTAGTGAGTTCACTTTCTTCCTGCATATGCTGCATCTTCTCTCTGTTCCCAGCTCCCACCCCAAACAAAAACAGAACCTGAGTCACAGAAGGGCTAAATGTGTTGACCCAGCTAACTGTAACAACTTTCCATCTTGCCAAATGCAGATATATGCAGCAAAAGCTGCTGTCCCTAGACAATAGGACCTTTGACATTTTTCAGTTAAACTTTCCAACTTAGCTATTACCACTTGGAAAAAGTTTAGATTTTTTCCTTCAAAATGAGGATGCCACAAACATGCGAGATAAATGAGTGACATTGTTTACCTATATACCTACCACTGATTTTAACAGGACCTACAAATACGTTGTGGTAGATAATTCCCTCAGCAAACCTGTATACATACATGAAACCAAACATGATGGTTTTGACTTTTAACTAAGATTCATACATGCTTCCAGTTTTGCTGAAGCAGTAACCAATGAACCTGTACAACACTGAAAGAATTTGGTATTTCTTCACAGTTCATTTTGCTCGCACGTTCCCTGTGCCCCTACTGTGGAACAGGAACCCAGTCCCTACATATGTCCCCCTCGCACTGCCAAAATGACCATGCGTTGCCAAGAGCCTTCATCTCGCCACCACTCTCAGTAAAGAAGTCCCTTCATTATGCTTCAAAGACCTGATTTAAACCCTCTTGCTTACTATACAGATTCGATGCAAAGGACAAGGCCATTCGGCACCGCCATCTTGTTCTCGCACAGCAGGAAAGGCGGCAAACCCAAACCGCGGGGTGCTCACCCCACCCCGTTCATTCCCCGAGGTGAGCAGCAGTAGCCAAAGGAACTCGGGAATTCCAGTTTCTGCCAGTCAGGACACTAAAGAAAAAAATAAGTAAATGCTGCAGAATGATCTTATTGAAAACCCTCCAAATTTCAGTGCAGCAACAATCTCTTAATATTGTTTGAACACAAACCAGAGATTGAATGTTCGGCAATAAAATTTCTGTCGGTGACGCTAACAAAAATATTAAATTTCAGCAATATGCTGACTTTTTAAAAATGGACATCTGTTTATATTTAGGTTCTTCATGTGACTGAATTCAACAACAATGAAAAGATGAGAGCATTCCTTCCCCCAAATCCCTCCAAAACCGGTGGGTGACTATCGAGCTGATTAAATTGAGAAATTAGAAGTGAAGGAAATCAAATCATGTAATCCTTGTTCAGGGGAAACAGTCCTACTGAAATTAAAGGGAAGAACCCAGAGTACAAATGAAATCATTTGACACGAGTAAGGATTGCTGGAATTGGCACAGGATCTGCAAGAGAACTGAGACTGTCCCTCAACATCTTCCACCCTTGTCTTCTAAAACTTGCCTGGTCCCAGGGCTTCGCCAGCTGCTCCTATGTTGTACCGCAGCTTTGAAGCGCATAAAAGCAGAACCTTGCTAGAGTTGAGAAAGTCTGTTTTCACATATGAATTACAGAAAATTTAAACACAGGGATGAAAACGTTGAAGTACCTATGTGCTGTGCTCTGCTCTGCTCACCCCAGCAAGCGATAACGGATCACAGAAGTGGCTGGCACTCAGATCTCCATCCTTAGCGCTGTCACACCACTGCCTCTGGAGGGACAGCAAAACATGCCAACCGGAGCAGCTGTGTAACACCAATACCACCTCACCTGTCTTCTGGAGGTAATCTCTCTTTTACCGTTTGAAATTCAGACTAGCCCACTTTCAGTGAGCCCCACACCACAGCTACCGTTTTGTAGCACGATTTATACACTCCAGCCACCATTACCAGCAGTCCTGCTGCTGAGTTTTGGGGGGTTCCTTGCCAACCATCTGAACATTCATAGCTAGCAAAGAAAACTAGAAAACCTCAACCTTGGGATGCTGAATTGTCGCTGCTGTAACCCATTTCAGTGGGTAACACAATGTTTTGTTCTAACGGGAAATTTTAAAGAAGCATTTGATGTCACTGGGAACGGAGACAGCCAGTTTCCCAGCACAGTGTCAGGTCACATACAAGACTATTGCAAAGAGTGCTTGAACTAGGAAATGAGGAAGAGATGTAGACGGACACAGAGCATGAGGTCTGCCTGGGAACAAATGAAAAGTGTAAACACTGCCTGTCGTTCCCATTAAGAAACTGGTATCAGCTTATTTATAGCTACTGATCTCTTATCTCTCACACTTATTTCTGTGGAGATAAACAAGGGCAGTACATTTTCATAGTTTTATAATAATCTAAATATATTATACATTCACATTGTATGTTTTCACAATTATCAGTAAAACAATTCTTAACAACAAACTGAATTAATGCAGACAATGTAGTCTGCATTACTCAGAGTACTTCTGGAAATAGCTAAGATTGTCATGCACTTGAAATTTCAGGCAATGGAGAAAACCACAGTGAGATCAGAATATTTTTTTTCCTGTTATGCAAGTATAAATCTGAACTGTTTACACTGAAGATTTGAAGTGTCTGAGCAAAGGCTGAGAAGCTGGTTCCACAATTTCCAAGTAAGAGCTGTTAGTAAATTAGATTACAGATCATAATCAACCCTACATATTAAATACAATTCAGAGGAGAAAAAGGAACCAATGATGAAACAAAACTGTGGGCAGTTTCACTATTTTTTTAAATTTATCACTTTCCTACACTACCATTTGAACAAGCTATACATAAACAAACTCCACAGAAATCTGTTCAATCAATATCCCTGTTTAAAGCCCTATTTTCTTACAGAAGTGAAAAGGCAAATGCAACTGGTTTCCTTGGTTATAAATGTGCTAGGAATATACATTCCCAGTGAACTAGGTAATGCCTACTAATACCATGCTTTCAAAAAAGAGCTAGATTCCATTGCACTGCCACTTAGGTAATATCAGCAACACTTCCATAATCTTATTTTCAGAGATTTATGTTAATGATCTGCCACATTTTGCTGCTGGCTGGCAGACCCTGTACAAAGTTAAGCATTCACACCCACACAACCTAAGGACCAGCTCTTCCAGCCTGCATTCTGTCCACAGCCTCATACAATTTGCCTCTCTAGAGGATGTACAAATCTGAGCATCATAAAAATAAAATTCCACAACAAAATGAAAAAGGTAGAATGGCAAAATTCCCATTGACTTCAGATCTTCAGGACTTCAGAGCTTTTAAACATAATGTGCCTTTTATATATCTGCTATTGAAGAAATGACATTTTAATTATAGGACCAGCAGCAGTCACACCACACACTTTATTTTTGTATTGTAGGATGCAAAAATTTTTTGTGATATGTAACAGCTTTCATAATGCTGCTGTAATATACTAATAATAGTAGAGCCTTCCATATTGTAAGTATATACAGTGGATTTCACAGGCAGGCAAGACACCTGCAAAATCTCAAAATGTATTTTATTTTAAATGGTGCATTTGGGCACTATATGGGCAGAAAAAGTATCAACAACATACGCTTTTGTGGGATCTAGCAGCTGTGCAACTTATGGGCTGAATGTTTAAGCTAGGTTAGGTGAGAAGCACAGATTTATTTCAGAGATTATTTTGAAATAGTCTCATGTTAATTAAACCTTAGCTTTTGCACCTTACACTGCTCCCAAGGATGTTCTTACATGATTCTCATTAGTGATGAAGTCAGCTTCAGAGATTTCCACTGTACCACTACCCTCTCCCCTGCCACTTGTCAGTAGTGGGATGAAGTATCAGGAGGTGGGATCATCTTGGTTTCGATGTACTGCCAAAGCCAATGAACTCTGTGGTTGCACTTCATTGAAGAAGAACAGGTAGAAAACCTTACAACAGGTCTAAGACTGGGATTTTTCCTGACTGTTTAATGTGGAGTAAAATGGTCCTTCGGAAAGTAAGGCAATTACCCGAGGAAAACATCTTTTACCAAAATACAGACAACTTCAGCTATCAGCCGTTAAATATCAGCAAATACAAAACAAGAAGGTGACATTACTTCAGAATTGTGTGTGTGATGCTTATCTCTTCCCTCAGTCTCAGAAAGGTAATTTTAAGTTTAAAATGTTAGCAACAGTACTTCTGGCTGATGATCAGTGTGGATGGATTTGATGTTTGGCCGAGCCTGCCTACCTTCCCAGCTTGTGGCCACTGTATCCTGTGGGCCTGCCCTCTTCCAGTGACAATCTGAGGTGGCATGCTTAGCCAGTGCATAACAACAGGAAAAGCCATAAAATAAGCAAATGAGATGGCAGCAAGGCTTATATCTTCATTTAGTTTTTGCTGGTTCCCTCTGAAATGCCGATTGAGACTTTTGGAAGGCACATCAGAAGACGGTACTGAACTTTTCAGATGTCAAGTACCAGTAAGTAGGATCTGTGCCATTTTTATGCAAGTTGTGACTACTACTATCACATTTGCTTAAGTTCAGAAAGTCTGCAGATCAAAAATATTTCCAGTCAGTCAGTCAGCAAGACTGGATATTTTTTGAGACATTTGATGGTATGGGTTAGTCACACTTTGGGAGTCCTGTTTTTTTTATGCTAGCCTGTAGACCTCACATCTGGTACCTGGTAGCGGTCAACACAAAATCCTAAAGTAAGCCGCACTGATTTATTTGCTGCTTAATTTTTAGCCTTTGATTCTGCAATTGTGTTTATACATGCTTACTTCTAAAACATTAACAATCTCTCAATTTTTTTTAATATTTACCTGACTAAAGCAAAGTACAGAGGAGGGTAGTAAGAAACATTTACTTTCTGTGGCTCTTGGTTTTGTTATTGGGATGCTGGAAGACTCAGCTTTCTTCTCTTTTCTCTTTGGTAGATTACTGTAGAAATGGCAGTTAAGTGACAGCACAGGCTTGAGCTTGCTTTTTGTCCACTTAGTGACTTTCCACTTAGTGAAGCTCAACACAGATCCAGCCGATTGTCCAAGGTCACACAGGGAGCAAACGGGCCCATAAGGATTACAGCCCGGACTCTACTCCCTCATGTTCCTGCAGTTCTTTATGCTGAATCACATGGCAAAGTTCAATCTTCCTCCCCTGAAAGCTTGCTCAATTTCTTCCCCGTTCTTCTGGTTTACATCACTTCATTGCTCTTCTAGAACTTGAAAACAATATGTGACTCAGTGACCTTTTTTTTCTTCTATTGTACTTCTCAGTAATAAGAATTACTGCGTAATTAAACCACATCTTTCAGTATTTATTTAGTTTCTTTTCTTTCAGAGCTGCCCCTTTGCAACAGCCTTTGGAAGTCTGAGAACAAACTGCTTTTCTGTGCCAGCCAATTCCTTTTGAAAAACAAGCACTTTTTCTTGCACTGAATTTATTTGGTTTCTATATTTGTGAACTAGTTTGATTTGGACTTGATGATCTTCAGGGTCTTTTCCAACCTAAATGGTTCTATGATTCCATGTTTGTGGAAGATTCAGCTGGGATTAGCAACCAACTTCTGCACCAGAGTGAACAGGGGCTCTAACCTGTGCTTAAAAATTGCCTATTTTATGCAGCACTTAAAAGGATACCTATATTGAAAGATTTCATAAGCACTTACGGACAAGATAGGCATTCCACAAAATGGTTACTACTCACAGCTTACATTCTTAGACTGTGAGCCCATCATTACTTGTACGTAGGTCATTCGTTTCACAGAAGTTTCTACTCCTTTATTTGAACTGGTTCCTTCAAAAACAATATATGGACGCACATGGAAACGTGCGGCACCCCAACAATGAACAAAAGGCAGCAGAGAGCAAAGCTCGCAGGCAGACGGCTACTTAGCAGAAAAATGCTACAGTCTTAGAATTAAACGAATCCTGATCTGGCCTTCACAGCAGAAATGTGCATGGGTAATCTAGCAATTCAGAAAGTATTTCCAGCCCACTGGAAATACTTCCAAATTCAGAACAAGTGAGGCAACTCTTGGAAGAAGCAGCAATGAGCGATTCACGTCTTTCTATGAGGTAAACTAGTCATTTCAACTTGTGATTTATTAGAAGCATTAAAGGCAAACTATTAAAATCCCCACTCACTGGATCTAAAACGAGATCACATTCAGCAGAAATTCCACATGCTTAATAACTTAAATTTGTGTAACTGCCTAGATAGCATCAGAATTCCTGATAATTTTAACCATACCAACAGAAAGTTAAGGGTTAAAAAGATACAACAGGACAGCATGACATACAGTACTACCTTGTTCTTTTCGTTACTCATGGGAAACAAAAAATGTCCCTCCCTCCATCCTTCAAGATACTGACAGCCCAAACTTCTCTTACATTCAGAAGAATGGACAAGACCTTCCCCGTCCTGACAACCAGAGACAACCAGACATACTTCTATGTATGTTGGAGGTATTTAGTGGCGCTTCATAGACCTGCTTTCAGGAATCACAGCTGCAAGGTCGACGACACTGTCAAGCCCCTCTCTCCCAAGGCAACCTGAAGACAGACTGCACTCCCCAGGGATAAGCCACCGTGAAATACAGAGGTTGGCACAGTTCATACAAAAGCTACAGGAAGCCTCCTCCCACAAGAGTAGAGCTCAGGTCCTCGGTGGGATGGAAATCCAGCGTTCCCTTCTCCCTAACACCTTGCTGGTTTATTACAACAGGCACACACACACACACACACACACAAGGATGTGCTGACAGACTCGTGCGCTGAGGCTGGCTGGATGCAAGCCAGGTGTCGTGCCTAAATTGGACAGCAGCAGCAGCATGATGAGGTGAACCAATATGCCTCCTTCTATTTTCACTAGACAGCAGCCTAAAGTCAAGGTGACTATTTTAGCAAAACACAAATGTATATATTTGAGATACATCGGCTTTCTGCATATGGAGTTTCTCTGAAAACAGTGATCAGCTTTCTCTGCTCCCTTGCCCACCCTGTGCTTGGTTCTTCAAACATATTTTTTTTTCTTTTTCTCTTTAAGGCTTTACCAGAAACAGACCTACCAGCCCCAAACATCCAATTAAAAGGTCCAGGAACATATTTAATTCCTTTCTTCATTAATTTCAGTATACAATGTATGAAAACTATTCCACACAAACTCCATAGTTCTACAAGCTTACATCTAAGGGAAGCAGCACGTGCTGCCCTTCTAAGAAAAAGGCAGAGGGATCAATTATCAAGACATGACTGGAAAGGAGCCAAATTATTCCTACCTAAGGAGAAGTGAATCTACAGGGAGCCTCTCGATTCCTTTGGTAGGCCACAGAGCGAGCCTTATGTCCAAGTAATAAATTAAGCCCTGCAGAAGAAGGGCCGCTTCAGACTCTGGGCATGTTGTCAACTCCTCCTGGGTTAGGGAGAAGGGCCAACAGCCTCCACTGGCCTCAGAAACCAGAAGTGCTAAATACCTTGCTTAAAAAACACTAATAATGAAACATGTAAACCTTTTGAAACAAAACTTCCAGGTATTACTTGCTGACTTAACACAATTTCTTCCAAATGCTTGAAACAGTTACCAATGCTCTTTGCAAACTCATTCAAAAAAAAGAGAAAAAGAATCTAATTTGATCACTTCTAATGATAAGTTCACTAAACCATCACATCTTAATGTGAAACTTTGAACAAAAAAACCCCACTTAAATCACTGCTTTTATAAAAAGCCATCTAATAGATGTTATCAAACGGCTGATAACACATTTTAGATGCACAAGCTGAACAGCAGATTTTTACCCTTAATACTAACAGGAAATTATAAACTCCCCTCTGTAAACTACTAATAAAATATTCAACTCAACATGGAAAATCATAAGCATCCAGCGATGAGGTAGGAATTTTCTGTAAAATGCTCTATTCACTTTGAACAGTTTTAATGCCCTAAAAATGGGGATGTTAAAAACAATCTTAAAGAGTCTTCTTTTTTCTGGAGCGTGACTTCCTTGCCAATGACATCTGTGCCACTTCACGCAGCAGTGCTAGAAGGACTAGAGAGAGCTAACCTACCTCAGTAATCACAACAGCAAGGCCACCATGGCGCTGAACCTGCGGCACTACTTCCCAGATACACAAGAGTACACAGCACAAAAACCATGCCAGAAAGCACCGGGTTTCCATGAGTGCCAAAGCACTCGCCAAGTTCACCAGAGCAGAGCCCATTCAGGCAAAATAACCAAAATATTTTACGTGAGCAGTGTGACTCTCTCTATATAACTCTCTCAGAGCAAAGAATTTCCACTGGAAAGTATGTGCAGATTCGCCTTCTCACTGTTCTAGTGAAGTAAAATGGACTCAAACTATTTGTATATGTCTGCAACTTGCTTATCACCTGTATCTGTTTTTTAAACGTCTAGTGAGATTGACCAGAATTCTGGACAGCATATAATCACTTGCTTAGATTATTTTGTAGTCATTACTATAAAATACATACTTAAAATTAAATACCTGGTTTTGTAGTTTTCTGAGCTGGGACGAGGGTTTATTCAAGGGCATTTGTAATGACCCATTTCATTCTAGCCAAGGGCAAATGATGCTTTTTAGAGGTATGTGAAACACTCTTCCAAATACTGTGATGGCAGATAAGCTAAGAAGTTGCTGGAGAAAGGATAATAAAAATTGTTATCTTGCTATTATCTATTATGTGAACTAAGCTTTGTCATCTTTGGTGCTCTGTCTTGACAAGTTTTCGTTCTGACAGCATGGTAACAGGCACAATTCCAGTCTGGATAGTAAAGGGGTTTGTTAGTATACTTTGATTTTTTTATTTTTAAGGGACGGATCCTGATGTTATTGCATTTATTCTGAGTTTTAGAATAAACTTTACTGGAGGCAGTTGGATCCTAGGTGACTTTATAAGGGAAACAGAAAATCCTGTTCTATTACTGAAAAAAAATAAATGCAAACCATCAGCCAAATACTCTCTTGTTGTACAGGGCCTAAAAGGATATGTCAATACCTGTTCCAGCTGACTGGAAAAGTAACTGAATTTTTTGTGTTTCCTTTGTTTTCTAGCAAATAGTTCATGACACTTTTTTTGAGTTTTTTGGGGAGACACTTCCTGAAGTTTTTCTAACCTGTGTGAATCATCTGGGATGCTCTTTGCCCTGCATAGCTTGTTCAGGGCTGGGCCAGAGAAGGATGAGGATCTCCGCGCTGAACCAAGCAGCCCTCCAACTCAGTCCTCACCTGCAGGGTGGCTCATAATTGAAACATCCCCTGGTTAAAGATTCACCACAGTTAGGTTAGATTCTAACCCAATTAGTTTGTTATTACTGAATGACATTCCCTCATGGGTGCCTGACAACTGACTGCTCCCGTATTAACCTTTTCAATATAAGAAAGTTTTAGGAGTAGCTCTTTATGAAGATGAATGAAAGCTTTGCCACTGGATTCAAGGCTGCATGAAACCAACTCAGTTTCTGGTTTTGGAAGAAATATGAATCTTATTTGATCCTAATGAAACAAACTGGCATGTGGGTCACATCTAAAACTTGCAGCTGTCACATTTGCACGATCCCAATGAGCAATCCAAGCACACCTTCTGGCTTCTGCTTTTGAATGGCCAGGTCCATTCCATCCAATAATATTATGGGTGCTAAAAACCCCACACGCACAAAAAGTGAAACTAAAGGGAATTTTTTCTGATGCCCCTGAGGCTGGAAACACCAGCTTTCACAGATGCTGCCTCTGGGAACTGCACAATTACATCAGCCGATGTATTTAAATTCTCTTTTTAACATACTCAGGCTTCTTCAATGTGCAGTTTGAAACCCAGCTGGACCTCTAAACCACTAGGTAATGATTATTTTAAAATATGTATCTGCCCAATGGAATTATTAAGGTATTTAGTGGTAATACCTACTTGCTACTCAGTAAAGCACCACTAATAAAGTTTCTCATGAAAATGTCTTTAAGAAGTAATTGTTGTTAGCGTGCAGGAGCTACCTTTCAAGCACTCAGCTACATCAGCTTCATTTGCAAAGTACCAGCCTCAAGAGATCACTTACTTTTCTTATTCAAAACAAGCTATGTTTTGTTATATTAGGATATGTGAAGGATCTGTTATTTCATGAATCTGTTATTTCAGGTTCTGACTGGACATGGGCTTGGGCAGCCTGTCGTAGCTGACCCCACTTGAGCTGAGGAGTTGGACCAGACGATCTCCAGAAGTCCCTTCTGACCTCAACTGCTCTGTGACTTACAACTGCAGGTAATGGCCTTTATTTCTGCCCAAAGACTCCAATTCCAAGTATCTCACGTTTTCTTTCAGATTTCCCATTATGATTAGGAAAAGCTTACTCTGTGTATCAATACAAACACCACCCTGCCCTGAGATCTTGCCAAAAACCCTCACGTGTATTGTACTTATGCATAAAGACACCCATAACAACTAATTACATCTTCATACCACAGGATCCAAGTAATTTGTGATCGTTCCATGCAACATACCACAGAACAGTAAACAGTAATACAGACAGTCAGAGCTCCCATTTTTATGTTAAGTGCTCAAAATTAGGCAATGAAATTTATTACAGAGTTTCTTAAACCACACCTGAGATTGACAGATGAACTGCATCCACAGTTCATCCAGACAGTACGTCTGAAACTTCTCTGCTGGGTACCACCTAACTCCTACGGATTTATCAATATGACTCGCTGTACCAAAAGGAGCCAGTAGCGCTTTCCCAGCTGTTTGGACTTTATCTTAAATGTCATAGTATTCCATATTTTTCTTACAGCTACAGATAAAAATATGAGAATCTGTAGGTCCATTTTAAAAAATTACTTTGATTTTTGCATGTGCAGAGACGTTTTGTAAATGTAACTCCATTAAAGACCAGAAAGTTAGTAAGTAAACAAAAATCCTTCCCCAAAATGTGATCTTTGAGGCTTCATAATTTCAGTACAGTGTTCACATTTTTGAAGGTTTTAGTTTGACAGTGTATATTGTAAAACAACTCTCCACATGATAGAAGGTGGAGTAAAAGAAGCTGGAAGAAAAAAATGATCCTGGAAAAGGAAACAAACATATTTTTTTTGTTCTCAAAAGTAATTCTCTACTTTTCCATGCTGTATTACACAGATCACAATCTACAGGACATGCATTGACACATACTCTGAATACTTTGCATACCTTCTCCACCCTGACACGAAGAAAGGCAGCCCTCCAACTCATGAGCTCACGCAAGCTGAACAGTTCTAACACCACGAGTGCCTCTGGATAAGGAGCAGGGCATGCTGCAGCACAGGGTGCTGTGCCCTTCATGCACCCGCACACTCCCACACGTAGTCTGTCCCCTACAGAGCTCATACAGACACATCTCCATCCTGTTCCTGACACATTCCACCTCATTTCAGCAGCTCACCACAGATTACTTCCACAGATTCTTACTAATTTTATTCAATTTATGGATTCAACTTGCCACTTAAAAATGCTTTTATGGGTGTTACTTTTTATATGGCTGAGAGTCTGTTCATCCCTAGAACCACACACCATGAGGACTTGCAGGCATTAAGTCTGATTTCTCTTCCTGTTTTCTTCTCTCCATCCAGATCCAAAGTTCATGGGCTGTCTTCAATTTTTTTCTTTTTTTTAACTGATTTTCCCTTTATATTTACCAGGAGACATATTATGTACTTTTTCCAAATAATTACAGTTCTAGAGGGGAAAAAAATATTGTGTATTATATAACCTTGGGCCAAACTAAATACTGAAATCACAGTCTCAGAATCGTGGCTTACGCCTTCTGACCTTTTGGACAAAGAAGCATGCAATCATCTGACAGGGTCGCTCATTATGCACTTAGAAGTCCACAGCTTTCCTTTACAAAGGCAGAAATACAGCGTTGGTGTATCTGTCAGTAACGAAATCTGGCATCCTCTCTGTTCTGAGGGCTTTTCAGGAATAAGTTCTGATTGCGGTCTTACCACTCTCTTTATAGAAGGTGAATCCACTGAATTCAGGAGTTGCAACTGACTTGCACCTGTACAAACCAAATCAGATGCCAGCCTACAACTCTAGTAAAGAACTCATCTTCCAGTCATATATAATACAGTCCCTCTTCATTCACAGAAGTTTGGCATTTTGGGGGGCTTTCCTGGGGTACAGACTGTAAGCAAGCATTACAAGCCAAGGGGTCAGGCTCTCACAAAGCCCACAATTGCTCTCTACATTTCAATAAAATATATTGGAAAACATTATTATAAAACTGAAGAAAATGTTGAATTCAAATGCTCTGAATCAGATTTGCTATATTACATACTTTTTGCTTTCTTTTTTTCTAAGCTAGCTGAAACTTTATTAAGTAACTGACATGCTTCAGCACCACTGTTTTTTCCTGTACCCCCAGAGAGGAACAGATTGCAGGCTGGCCACCTCAGCAGAGCTCTGTGCTTCTCCAGCACCAGCATGCAGGCAGCCTTCCTGCAGTTTCCAGTCCATTTTATTAATCTATTGTACCAAATTGCACTTTACTCTTCATCACTATTGAGTAGGATAAACAGGGGGAAATGCCCATGCAGAAGTCTCCCTCATTGTTAGAAAGCTTTGTTAAAAAGCCAATTGGCTATTGTTTTCACCTCGTTCCCTGAGAGCCCTCACCTGTTAGGGAGTCACAGCCTGCCCACTCGTGACTATCAGCCACCCCAAATTACAGCCATGCCGTGACAGAAGCTCGCCTTCAGTCAGCGATCAAATGCAAAGGTCATTCTGGATGATTTTCCGACAGCTTATTCGTGCCACTTGCAGTTGCCATGTGGGAACTGGTGCTTTCAAAATACACCTGCCCAGCTCCAGGGAAGGGCAGCACACCGCTGGGCACCAGCCCCACCGGAGCCAAGGCAAACCTGAGCTCCTGTTTCTCCTGAGAATCATTTTAAGACCAGACTAATGACACTGGGATTTCTCAATGACACCATGTGCGTTTTCAAATGCTAATAAATACAACAGATGTATCTACCTTCTCATTTCACCTTGGATAAGGAATTGCCTTTTGATGCAAAACTCCCCCCAGAATCCCTGCTACCCACCGCTAGTTCAAACTGCCAAGCAATCTCTTATGCACGCAAACTGGATTCCTTTCAGATTAAATTAATCTAGAAGACACCCTCCCCTTCTGATAAACTGCATTTAGTTCATGGGATCAGACCACAGTGAACCTAAGGAACAACTCCCAGCGTGCGTACACAGACTGTAAACACTGGGTCCTCAACATGGCAATTTTTCTCTACAAAAATCCATGCTCCCACTGCACGTAGGCAAAGCCAATTTCATTATAGCATTGCTTTACAGAGGAATTACTCTGTGTTAAAATGAGGAACACAGCTCTACATTAGACTTTTTTAATATGCTTCTTGGACTTTTTAAAATAGACATAAGAAAACAGGAAATTCACATCACTGAATTAATATTTAAAAAAATTAAGAACGAATCAATCCTCAAACCATACTTAATTTTCAATTGGATTGGATTCTTTGTGCTATTCAGATTTTTAGATACATTTAAATATCATTATTTTTAAATATATACATTTATATTTTACAGATAATATGCTCTTGTTAGATATGCATGCCTGATTTCTATTCCTCATGAAACAGAAATTCAAATGAACTCACGGTTGAAAAAATTTTGATCACATTTTGTGAAACTCAAAATACTTGGATGAATGTTGAAGACCCCAACATTTTACATCTTAATGATAAATATTTTCTACTGCCACAGAATGAAGTTAAAAAGAATATTAACTTTTTTTTATTTTCTAACTACTTATGGACCCAGATATCTCACTGACCTTCAGTGCCTGCTTATTTGCACTCATCCTGAAATGAGATGTCAAGTATTTGAAAAGTAATATTACTGCGGTACAGTTTCCTGTTATAAACTGAATAAGCACACAAGGTGTGTTACCTGAACTGTGGCTAAAGGCAAGGAAGGTACAGAAATACAGAAACACAATGAGTGCCTTTACTGAAGTCTCACAATGTCAGATGTAAGTGCAGGAGCCTCTTGGGACACAGACTTACAAAAAAAAAAATTACCTTTAATACTCCTAGAAAAAAGGTCTTTTAGCTAACAGTGTATTACTTATTTGTCCTTACGTGAACTCTATGTCAAAAAAGTGACAAGAGGCAATAGTCTAAGAAGCAATAAAACTGATAATTTTTTTCTCAGAAAAAACTGGTAGCCTACTTCCTTACAATTCATAGGAAATAAACACAGAATACTAATTAGCAGAGCAGGAACATTAATGAAGTGGCACTTTGCTAATAGCAGGACACATCTACGGTACCCGTATTTTCACAACTACTTAAATGTTATCTTAAGAGATCCAATATCCTAGGCTGTAGAAAATTCCTTTTGAAACTCAGATTTGTTCTTAACAACACAGCCTTTTTTTCTTTGAAAACTTAACACCTGCTTTCAAATCTCTATTTGTGATTCAGACACCTGCCCTGCATGGTGCTGTAGAGGATGGCTGTAACAGAAAGGGGAGGTATAGCTCTGGCATGCACTACCGTATCAGTCTTGCTAATATGATTAGAAACAGCTGTGACAACAAATGATTAGAGATTTTAAGCTGTGGTGTAGATCTGTGTATCAGTCACCAATATATGCAAATCCTCAGGTCATCGAATTTGCATTGCAACTGATGCCCATGCTAACTAGATTAGACTATTACAAATATAGAAACAGATGCTGCCTTCACTGCACCTTCCAAATGCAATATTCAGCAGAAACTGTGATCGATACCCAATATAAACAGGTGCTTTGGTCAACAGAAAGTCAACGTACACATAAATGCAATAAATATTTCAATAAGCAATTATGCAATCAATACTTATTGAAATACTTTGTTAATTATTGCAACATTGCAGTGATTTGTTAAAATAATTCAGTATTTTAAATGCTACAATAAATATCTTAATATGTATTGCAGCATATTTTTGTACATCAGAAACTCATTAACATACGTATATGATATGAGCTACACATATATTGAGCATTTACTTCATATATATAACACCACACAAGCCTGCACACACAAAGTTCATCAATTAAATGGTGGGGGTGGATTTATCAGTGCATAAATAAGATAAGACTTATTGCTGTTAGGCTTAGCCACAGTTTTAAAATTTGTTTGTGCATAGTTCACCGAACTAAAAAACATATTTCAGTGCCGATTACTTAACTGTTTATTTTTGTCTCTTTGTAAACATTCATGCCAGGAAAATTAAACTCAGATAAATGGATTATCCATTCACCAGAATGGATATCAGCATGTAAGAAGAAAAGCAAAAGCTTATTTGTGCCAACGGTTTTGTCAACAAGAGTTTGCATGCATTGGGCAGTATTCATAGGACTTGTAAACTCAGATAGCTAGCCTGATTTTTAATTTAAAAATACTTTTTAAGTCTTCAACCATATTTTTTGTTATGATTTTGATTACTAAAAGCTGCTACAACTGAATTGTCCATTATTCAGCTTGGGTTGGTAAACTCCCAGGCATGGTAAAGGTCCTGATTTTTCCACGCCATTTACGTGGAGCTGAATTTTGCAGGTCTCCAGTGCTAACCCACTGCTCCTATTATTTCATTTGGAAACCAACAACATGCGTTGTCCTTCAGAACTTCAGTAATTTCTGTTGACTGGGGCAGCAGTGGTAAAAATACAGAATTAATGTTACTATGGGATGAGCCAGAGCTGACTTCATAGAGTAGTGTGCATTAGAAAAAGGGCCAAAAGTTATCCCGTATGAAAAAGATCACTCCGATCCCTAAAATTTCCTCAATGATAATGCTAAATGTTAACTGGATATTTAAATTTTACTCGAGGTTGTCCAGTAAGAGCAGGCACACTTTCACGTATGTGGGGCTGATGCTGAGCATGTTTACCGATGAACTCTCCATGTGTTACAGTATGCTGCACATGGACAATATTTTAAAACTGAAGACAAAGTGCTAATACTTTATACAGCTGGGGTTTGTTCTCCTTATAACATTTGATAAGAAGTGTTATCTTTTGCTACAGAATTTTTTGAACCAGACGGTAGTGAAATGCACTAGAGCTGGGCTGTACAGACACATGGGAAGCTGTGGCCCTGCCTCATTTCCCTCTGGCAGCGAGAACACATTGCAGTGTTAGCTCCAGGACGTGCCTTTGGGTTTGAAATGCAGAAGACTAAGGGACTGTCGGTATAGAAGGATAAGTAAGAGACGACTAGGACAGAAGAAATTCAGTATACCAAGCAGAAAGTAATCCATACTGCTATCCAGTAACAGCTCTAATCATGGTGCTAGAAAACCCAACGCCGAAAGCTTATGAACAGTCACCAGAGAAAGCCAAATTTTTGAAAGTGTTAGACCCAGATTTTCCTTTCATAAACTATGAAAGAAATAATCTGACTTTCCTTCCAACTATTTTTAAGCTAAATATATACAGTACAAGTAACAATCAGACAATGCATAAACACCTGAAAATACTTACATAAGAAAGGATTAAGGCTGTTCAGTGAAGTTGATACAGGTTTCAGAAGAGGTAAGATCAAAATAAAACCCCCAAACCCAAGCCCAGAGCCTAACTAATTAAAAAACCAAACACCTGACAGTAGATTATTAAATAATGGAAAATTCTCCCAAGGAGAATTAAGACCATTTAAACTCAGAAAATAAACTCCTAAATATATAATAAAGCAGAGGATGGATAAATTAAACTAATCGGCACATCTTTTTTGACTCTTTTTCTTATTAACCTCCTGTATGCCAATGGAGATAAAATTAAGGTTTATTCTTTGTGTTTGCTGCTGAAATTCAGATTTGATCAATGGACAAGCACCAGGAATCATGTTTTCTTACATGCTTTTCAAACTCCGTGGCACAAATGCTTCTGTGGCAGGCAACTGCTGCCCCGCAGCAGCAGCTCACTCAGCAGATCATTTTCTCAGACATTCTATGCGTGACCTAAGGAGGAAAAAGGATGCAAAAAGCACGCTCCTTTTCTGACCTGCTTTTAACTGTCACAGCCAATACTGCCTCTAGCTGACCAAGTAAAAGCCACCACTTTGCTGAATCAAATTCCGCCACTTATGCCACGATTGAATTTGCCAGTCTGTTTGTAGAGGGTGTACGTAATCAAGCTGTATAAAAAGCGAGGGATAAGAAAATGGCTGGTATTTTTGCTTTCCTATGACATTTTCTGGACTGATATATATATATATATGTATGTAAAAGGAATTTTCTTGAGTTGCTCTGGATCCTCTGACTCTCAGATCTGGTTATATTTTTCAAACCTGTACTTAAGAGTAGTCCTTATGTATCTTCTTATAGTAAAATTAAAGATCATGGGGCAGACCCTCAACTAGTAGAATCTGCAATTGCACCATTGTGTTAGAACGACATAGAATCTCTGAGGGTCTGCCATACCAAGCATAAAGAGTTTACTTTCTCTTCCTTATGCAGTATCATTAATCAATGCAAATTACCCAGACTGAATAGTACTTTATACTATCAACCATACGATCAGCACTATTAACCAAAACATAAAGAGCACAATACCCCAAAATAAACAGCAACATGTTTACTTCAGCAGGATGCCTAAACTCAAATTTCTGATGCAATTCAGCTCAAAAGCTTTTCTTGCTTAAACTAGTCTTGCAAAAGAGCACTGCATCAGCTAAACAGAGGGCCACTTCACTGACAGAAGACCTTCTGGGCATCTAACAAAGCAAAGCATGTTTTCCAGGGTCTAAAATTACATGTGTTACAAATGCAGCACTTAAAGGAGGAAAATCTGGGGGAACAAGCCAGGAAATATGCAAGAGAATTGGTGGAGCTGACCCTACAATGCCAGTTTAAATTGCTTTTAAGGGAAAAAAAGAAACTATGCCAAACAACACATTGAATTACTCCCACATTATTTTACAAGTGCTTTAGAAGATGATGGTTGTTAAAAAGTAACCTCAACTGAAACGCATCCAACGCCTGAAAAACAAACTAGTGGCTTGTTTCCTCTTCTTGTGGTGCCCATTTAATCAGTTCAGAATCAGGCTGCTCTTTTCAAATAATTTGGCCATGTGCAAGAACCTCTTGGAAATGACTGAAGCTCAGGAATACAGTAACTAATGTCTATCTAATTATCTGTCTCTGTGGCATTGAAACATCTGTAACCTTGCTCTGAGCTGCTTCTGCCCAAAAGACAACCCACCCACAGAACCTCATGGAAGAAGATCCCCTCAAAACTCAGAAGTCTATGCTAAGGGCATAAGGAGAAAAACCCTTCCGTTTCTTATTGTTCTTTCCTCTTTCTGTGGCACAGCAGAAGTTGCAAATCACAATGAATTCAAAGGTAAAGTTCCAAATACCAATTTTTATTCCAGCATTTCTTCTTAACCTCAGATTCAAAGATTTATGGCTAGGACATCCCCCAAAGGTCCAGCGTGATCACTTCATCCTGCCATCTGCATAGCATAGGTTGAACAGGTGAAACCCTTAGGGTACCTGTTTTTCTGTACAAACTATGATGTATTTTTCAGAACAAAAGTAATTTGACTCTTGACACCCTAATTAATGCCACTAGTTAAACACTTGCAGTTGAAGAACAATGAAACTAAAAGTTTTTTTCTCCTTATGCCCATAACACACAGCCAGGAACTGTTACAGCTGGTTTTAACTAGCCCAGACCAACAGGGCTGACTCCAACAGATCCATACCGAACCGTATCCCGCTCGACCTGACTGCTCACACCTGCGTGGCACAGCGGTGTGGTGTTACCAAACACTCCTGTCAGTGCACCCAGGCTTCCCAGAAGGAAAACAATACCCGTATCTTCATACTGTATCACATTACTTCACCTGATAATAGTTACTGTGATATGAAAACACAGTGGGGTTTGTTTCTGTTCTGCTTTTGGGGATTTTAAGCAGCCAGAGCAACAATTCCTTGCAATTACCATGTGTTTGTAGATTGCTTTGAAAAGTTCTGTCTTCTTTTGTCTCCATGCACATTTTTATCTAATTTTAACTTCTCTATGTAAACGAAAGCATCATGCCCAGAAGTAGTTTAATGTTTCCATGACAGAATTTCATAATGAAGACCTGACATTTCTCAGACTTACTGGCACAGTTAAAATTTAATGGAAAAAATCAACTTTTAAAATGAGATATTTCAACATTTTCCAATCTCACAGTGCTAAGAATGCAGGTATCTCCCAGGGAATCTTGTGCTTTCCAAGTAAAGCAGAATGCCCTAGCCCACAATTTGTTAATATATCTCCCAAACTGCATCAGTAAAACACTTTTTTTTATAATCATTATACAACTCTGGGGCAGCTTAAAGTCTGTCTTCAACCTCCTAATATCAAAATACAGAAGATACAAGAGTGCATTTCGCTTTCAATGCAGTCATGGATATTGAGAGGCAAGAGGGAAAATTACAATACACAAAAGTGGAACAGTTCCTTCAAGATTTTTTCTTAATTCCTTATAGATTACTATTTTGTCATGTTTGACTCACTAAAGCAATTATGCATTAGCAATATATGTAAAAGCAGAAGAAACTGAATTCACGTGAAGGTTTCACCAAGTGCAAGTGGCAGACGATAACCAGGTAACTCTTCAGCCCTGTAAGCAAGATCACTGACAACAATCTGCAAGAGCTCCCTGAAGCTTCCTCTTGCACAAGGGCTCAGACAGACCCCGTGGGTCATTCTGCAGCAGCCCATCAGGAGGATCCCACCCCTGATTCACCTAGCCCCCTGCTCCCAGCCTCTGGTCCCACAGCCACCCCACAAGAGGCAGACGTGTGTCCCCAGCCCCCCAGCTCCCCACTGAATGTGACAGGTCCAAACTACCTGTATTAAATCAGAACTGTAAACTTCCCTGCTGTGTTAATGACTACAGCAGGCAGCTAACAGCAGCAGCACCTGAGGAGCCAGCCAGCATGCACATTCACTTCTGCCATCCCAGGTCCCAGTCCCATCGCTGGAAGCAGTTACCTTCAGCAAAGTCCTGAGCAGATAAGACATCAGACAGAGCCTGTCTGTCAGACCCTCACCGGGGAGCTCGGGCAGATGAAATTCCTTGCAGTGCTCCCTCCTTGCCTGGTCCATCCAACGTTCCTGCTTGCCTCTCTGAAATCAAGAAGCTTTTACAGTTGTGCTTTCTTAAGGCATTTTGCTGATTATTAAGATTCTTCAGGGTTAAAATCCTGCTTTTTTTTGAAAGCAAGTTCAAGGTGTGACTGACTGAACCTTAAAAAATTTGGAATCAAAGTAATAACAACAAACCCAGCAACAAAAACATACAAACAGAAGGCACTGGTCACTGTCACACAACGGTATGGTATAGTACATTGCTATTCAAAGAAGACATAAGTCTTCACTTGGCTTTTGCACAACAAGTTCACTGGGAATTGATACTTTCGCTACCTGCACTTAAGGACGTGATTTATATATTGTATTTTCAATGTATTTCTCACTCTGGTTACAAACACAGTGGACTCATTCAACTGACATTTTTCCCATTGTTTCAAAAAATTAAATTTCATGACAACTGAAATCTTCCCTCGGAATATGTTGCTTTTGCTGAAAATGGACAGAGGGAAGTCAAAATCATTTCCACCTCCCTGTTTCACTTCGATGCTGAAACACTTTATTTCACTGAAATTTAAAAAAGAAAATTAAATGCTAGTAATATTACAACCATACATGTATTTTCAAGCCTTGACAATACCGACCCCACATACTTGAATACTTAAAAAATGTTTTGTATTCCTGGAACATTTTCCCATTTTCGGTTTTTGTTCACACTTGGAATGCAAACAAGTAGTCAAAATGTTAACATCACAACAACACAAAGGGAGCATTTTGCTCAGACACACAGAGCAGAAACTGATGTCATCCCAGAGCAGACAATTAACACGTATCATTGCAACTCATGCCAAAGTTTACACACACATTGACCTGTTGTTTGTTTACAGATGCTTTAGCTCTTGTCAGTGATGCTAGAGCACCTTATATGCATTACAGAAAGCCCTTGAGTTATAAAAAGAGCATTTTAAACCAAGTTTCAGAGTCAGGGCCTGGACACACAAAGATTAACTAACTTCCTCACTGCCAGATAGGAGATGCGTGCAATGCAAGCCAGCACTCTGGTTCTGCATCCCACCCCCCCTCGGAATATCCATCGCAGCGCCATCAGCCACAGCTACCTGAGTGCAAGGCACACAGCACTACTCTGCCTTGCGCCAGATCTCCGCTCGGTGCGTTATTTATCATTTTATTACTTCAGTTGATCAAAATAATGGACTAGATGTTGACTCTTTAGCTGTTTTGGCAGCCTTGTTGGAGGAACTTGAAATTATTAAGCAGATGTTCTGCGACATAACTGGGGGCTTGTTTTGCTCTAATGAGATACAGTATTTGTTACAATGAAGGAAATTGCTTGCGGATTTGCTATAATGCATTTTACATACACTGGGTTAAATTTATATTGGAGTAATGAAAAAAAATACAGTAAAAGTCTATATTACTTTTCAGATCTGATGATGTCACCAGACTCATATTATTATACTTGAAAAAAAGATCAGGCTCAACATTTTGAGGTCTGTTTCTGGTTTTATACTTGATATGCACCTCAGTGGTGTAATGGATCCAAACAGTTAGCTCTTTGTGATCTCTCTCCAGAGAGATCACCGTACCATTTCAGCAGAACCAACCATGGTGAGCTGCACCTCAGTATTTTTAGGCCTCTGACCAAAATCATTCAGAAGCAGATCTCCTCTCTTTGCAGATATACGAGCAAATTTAATGCACAGTTTCTCTGGCTCTTTCAAACTTAATTTTAGATTTGTGGTGTTTGGATTTGAATTCAGAGTTATACAGTGCAATATGGAAAGCAAATTAACAAATTCACAAGTCGACTCTGTGGACAAATGCCAGAGATTTGTATCTATCTGGGTGTAAGAGGGAGGGCCAATCCAGAAAAATATTAGCAAGAATTGTCTCTCCTTTGTAAAAGACCTCAAATGTGGCTTAGATATTTATTATGCGCCGTGCTTATAAAACTTCCAAGATGTCTAATGGAAACAGAGCACAATAGAAGCCAGTTCTGCTTTTCATTTTATATGCTACCACTGGGAATCTCTTTCTTCTGATGTTCATCCATATTATAAGCTTTCCTCTCACAGTGGGTAAGATTTTCCTTGCTTTGAAAATAGTAATTCATCATAACAAGAAGGAATACCGAGTGTATATAAATGCCAGTCCAACTACTTATGCTGGCTAAACTGGCAAAATCTTTTTAATTCCCTTTGCAACACTCAGCACTACCAAAAACCTCCATTAAAAACATTAACAGAATATTCCAGAAACACAGGAATGCCTACATTTAAATCATAATGTGCAGCGCAGGCACCCACGTTCATATTAATACGTAACCACATTTTTCTAGCGAACTGTTACATCAATGAGTTGTAAACTCTGTGCTCCTTTGAAATAGTGGGAGATGAAGTTGGAAATTGTCACTCTGAGGGCTTTTAAAGGAATGCCACATTAAAAAATAGGCTATAATACTTAATCCTTATGAACCCTCTGTAGCAGTCTATCTTTATAACCTCCCATCCCTCTCCCCCTCTTAAAAGCCTCGCACACTGGAACCAGAACTTGTGGATCTACCTTTTCAGAATACGTGGGTGTTAATTTCCAAAATCTGCACAACGCTATAGAAATTACGGTAAGAAAATAGAATTTTGCACCTAAATATTCCAGAAAGTGAAAGTGCAAGTTCTACTTCTGAGAGTGTGCATAAGCAATTTCTGAGTACACAAATGGAGGCTGCAAACATAAATGTTTAGATTCACAACTGACTCCCTCTGAAGTTAATGTTATCTTTCCTTTTGTATCAGCTGATACTGGAACAGGCTCAAAATGAACAAACCATAAATGAAAAGTATCTTAATATGTAATTTTTTCAACATAATGAAAAATACTTGGAAGAAATCAGTCTCCAAAGGTACATGGGAAGGAGACTGTATTTACTAGGACCCCTTTTGTAGCTCATTTCTCCAAGAGTTACTTCAGTGTTCGGAGGTTTTTTGAACTAGGAATGCATATACTGTTTTGATTTTTTAGGAGAACTGTTCATACTTAAAAGGTTCAGAAGCAGAATAAATGTTTCATCTAGAGGCCACAATTTTAATTGCTCAGGAACACATACAGTAAAACAAAAGACAGAGACTTTCTGGGGAGCAGTGAAGTAATTTGGAAGTAATTTGGTGTCTGAATGGTCCTAAAACCCCTTCTTCGCATACTTGTAATTCTTCACAGAATGAAAGAAAACTCCAAATCCCATGTTTATGTGCCGCTGCTTTCCGAGTCCCTGCCTGTACACTCACCCTACAGAACCGGGCACGGACTCAGCAAAAGATCTTTGAGCCTCTGAACAGAGTAGGTACCACAGGTGAGCTTCTTGAACCAAGTCATTGTTTTTCGAAGAAATTGAAAATTTCTAGTGAGGTCCTGAGTCTGCATGGAACGAGGTACATACCAATTCTCCGAATACACACAAATCTGGATATCATCAGCCTGCAAAGTTTTGCAGGATCAGACCTCAGTTCTGTTCACTTTTTTAGTTACATGGTAAATTTTCTTCTAAATGACATCACCCAAACTGAAGTGAATGGAGAAAACTCCCACTAGCCTCAACCTTTCTTGGACCATTAGGACCTATAAAAATTTGTATTTATATTGCCTTCCTTTAACTACAGCAGCAAGCCGCCTGGGAGCTCCGCAGCCTGCTACACAGGCAGCACCACACTAGGACCATCCCTGTTGACCGGAGCAGATAAACATGAAAGCTTTTTTGAAATCAAACACATGGAAAATATTATGAAACTATTTAATCTTTTGAAATGCGTAACTGAATCAACAAAAAATATATCCACACATAAATTGAGGCAAAGAGAGTAATTTTAAAAGTCTAAGACAGCTTGGTAAGTATTTTTTAGTAGGGAGCCTCTTTTCTACTTAACCACACTCACTTTATCTATTTTCTCCCTATGTCTCATTGGTCGTTTCTTTTTAAACATGAAAAGAATATTCACCAGGCATTTTCCAATTTTGCCTTCAAGGTTAACCGACCCAACACTGCACAGAAGAAAGTATTTAAAATAAAGAATATATACTTGATATAAAAAAAAAATGTACAAGAAAAGTGTTGAATAAATACTCCATACATTTAACAACAAAGATGGAACACTTGTTGATAATCCTTTGCTTGTTTCCTCATTTATTCAATAGTCCCCGAAGTTAACCTGTAACATGTTAAAATGACTGCACACTCTTGACCTTGCAGCTTTATTTTATTCTCCAGACTGTTCCCATGGATTTGGGTGGCACGGGAGGATCATGGGGTTTGTGCAAGAAGTGCACACCTGCACAATGCTGAGCGCCCTATGCTTTCCCCTGTTCTAGTGCATTATACTACAAGAAATGGTTGTGCAAATCTGCATGACAAGGACTGCTAGGACTACAACCATAAAACTTACAAAAAATAGTTTCCTTGTAAAGCTGTAAGATACACCTGTTCAGAGCATCCGAGCCTGTTTGTCCACTATAAAAGGAGTATGCCACTAGAAAGAACATATTTAGAAGAATTCAGACTAAGATTCATTTTTTGTATCGCAAAAGAGGTGTGGGAATAAGGACAGGATACCCTCTTTACACTAGTGTTTTGCTATAAAGAAGCCAAGGGAAGGGAAAGACTTTGATCCAACGGCACAGGCAAATTTTTTGAGTGATATTTTGGCTCTGAAGCTTAATGGAGGACTTTTCCCACAGATGACAGGAGTAAAAAAATGACAATACCATCTTGAAAAAGACTAAAGCATCCCAAAGCACTTACTCTAGATCTGCACTTACACTTCAGTTCAAGTCATGAGTGTCTCCATTTGCACAGCGTTTCTGAGAGATGCTTGCACAGCGTCAGGTAATCTGTTGATGCTGCAGACACGAATCCTCACCTGAACCCACAGAGGTCTCGCTATTGATAGCAAGCGGAGGGAGTAAATACAAATTGTATCAGAGCAGGCTTAATAGGATCTATACCACTCATTTCCACACGTGCTTTGTAAAAATCAAACCTTGCTTCTACATTCTATTCTAGCCTAACAATTTTCATTACCACACAACCTGGATACAATTCTGTTTCTAAATCTGAGCTTGAAAGCCACAATGTCTGTCCCTAACTTTCTGCTCCCACCAAGGGAACTAGAAGCATGCTTTGAAATGAGGGCAAAATTCTTCCTGAGGTGTTTATACAACTCACAATTAATGCAACTAGGCAGGCCAAGTACTCTAAAACACAGCAGTAAATATTGGTCACCTGGATACAGAAGATGCCTCTCTACAGCAAAGCTAGGCTACATTGATCTAAACCCTGTACGATTAGGACAGATATGGCATAGCAGCCCACCTCCTTTCTCTCACTTTTCTGCCTTCTTAAAAATACATTCTGTTTACATGGTTTAACGTTCAAGTCCACTTTGAAGTATACCGAGTTTACTGCTGAATGATAACTTTCAATGGATGTTATTTCCCATTTTCCTAAAGGCACTAACAACCCTTCCCAATTCTTGAGGCTCATCCAGGTGTCCATCTATAAACACCCAGATCTTCTTGCTCTCATCCCTCTTAAACCATTTCCCCCTCCAAATAGCAAGAAAAAAAGTGGAGAAATTAAGGTATGCACAATGAACTAGGAACACAACAACACGTGGTGTGTGAGACCTATTACAGGGAAATGGGTGACTTCACACATCAGAGTATGGTCCCTGCTTAAAATTAAAGTTAAAAATATGTTTGCATTATTATTTGAATTGTAACAAACCACAGAATCCCAGGTAAAAGCCAGGCTCTGATACAGTTAAGCTTCTTACAAATGCAAATCAAGACCTGTATTACTAAAATTATAGAGGAAGAATAACTATAAAAGTTAAGTTGCCATGAGGAAGCATTAGGTTTCCATATATGTAAGTATCTAAGCATATTTTTTTATTAAAGCTTTCTATAGAAGTAGTTACATATTTCAGTAATACACAGGATATTTACAATTTCCAGGTCAAGCTCAACACAACAGATGTTCAGGAAGCAGATTTATTGATGAAGTCAAAGAAATGCCTCAGATACTTTAGCACAGCCATACTTTTAAAACTTTGCAAACTTCCATCTGTTTTCTCTTGTGATCCATTCACAAATCGGGAAGAAATAAAGGGGGGGGGGGCAGGAAAAGGGACATAGTATAAATGAACTTCCTGTTCTACTGCATTTGAATAAAATCTAGTCTCGTAAGTGAGCAACATTACAAAGAGATTTTGGTTAACAATAAAACAGAATTTTCAGTAATGTGTGAAAAATGGATACTTCACCGTCTTGGATAGGATTTCCAATGAGTCTAGAGGAAATCAGAGCTCATATTTCATCAGAATTCAAGAGGAATTGTATGCCTATAGTGCTTAAGCTCCTGTCAATAATTTCAGCTATACGCTTCAGGATGTCTTGTCTTAAACTAATCTGCTACTAGCTTACCATTCAGTTTAATGTTACTTACTTTCATGTGTCAACTCATGCAGTAGTTGAAGACCTGAAGCCATCAATTCTCATAAAATACAAAACAGGATAAAGCTTTCACCAGATTTTTCAAAATTTATTTCCTAAATCTCAAATCATGCTAGATTATAACACTGAGGAAAAGTTCATCTGAAATGCACATGTGAACAGTGTTTAGATGGGAATTTGATATCAGAGTTGTTTAACACGTTTTAATTGATAGACATAGACTTGGACTTTTGCTTTTCAGGAGGGAACTGAGACCAGCTCCTGGGTTTTTTCTACACACGTACTACAAACAAGGAAAAAATCAGGTGGTAATAATCCCTTTGGGTTTTTTGTGATGAAATGTAAGAATGTCAATTCTGTTACTACCTATATTCTGTTATTACCTATCGTTAGGGGTGTGCAGTTTTGAGTCGTAGCTAATCAACAAATACAAACACCATCTACTCATTACATTTCAAACCTCCTCAAACTCTGTCTATCACCTCTTTGATGAATCTGGCTACCGCATTTCACACAAAATAGGAATGGAAAAAAAAAAGTTACAGAAAATACAGTGCATGCAATTAAAATACAACCTTCAAGAACAACGAGCCAGAAAATGGAAGAAAAGCAATCAAAAAGATTTCTAACAGGTGGAGGGGAAAAAGAAAAAAAAAAATGAAGCAGAGAAGTATGGTCTATTGTGATCAGAAATGAAGACTTCAAGCAGCTGCCTCACTGAATATAATACCTTGCAGCTGGATGAACTGGAGCACAGCCGGATTACTTCTTGATAGTGTGTATATACTCAAACATCTGTATGTTCACTAGAAGTAACTTACTTGAGAAAGTATAAATAAAACAGAAAGACTACTTCTTGTCCTTTGGGTGAAAAATACTAGGTTGCCTGCAGCACTGCACACAAAGCTAAGAGCACACCAGTTCAGCACAGCATATCCTGAGCCACAGGGAACCGGCAGTTACAGATCAGGAAAGGCAAGAGTTCATGAACGGGGACTCCGTTACCTTTGCTCCTCAAGGATTGTGCTCCTCTAGCATTCCAGGAACATACCCCAGGGCCTACCTTACCACCCTCATGCAAGGGTGAACGCTCCTAATTGCTCTAAACTGAAGCTCCACTTCCAGTTAACTGAAAAAAGATGACACAAATGTAAAGTTTCTATATATATATCAAACTTTACAATGCTTCTAGAATGGTTTTATATTAAGACGTCATGAAATCCAACAATGGTCACTGAATGAATGTTTGCACTAATAACATGCCACCAAAACAAGTATAATACATCCTCGGTTGGCCAGAATATTAACTGGTTTGCAATGTCATACAACACACAATAGGCCACATTTATATCTGGCCCCAAAACTTACTGTAAAATTATTGATGCGTATTTGCTAGCTGTATAGAGATAGTCACATGTAATAACAGAAAACTGACAAGCAACATCCAGAAAGCTGACAAGAGAAGTATTACTAGTCAAAATGGTGATATTCATTTAGCAGACACTCCCAAGAAGGGATGTCCTGATGTTCCCTAGTCCTGGTGGATGAATGCTGCTGATCAACCGATTGGAAAATGCTCCACAAAACATCTTACTGATGACACTTCGGAACTGAATAAATGGTTTCCTCACAAGCCGACATACCCTTGTCTAAACAAAGCCTCCCAAACCCTGAAACATCAACAAAACAGAAAAACCAGCAAAACTGGTTGTCTAGGATCTGTAGGCAGTGCCTTCGCTGCCCTGCTAACTGTGCTCCCTACAGCCACTCTCTGAAGCCAGCCCTCTCCGACTTCTGGGTACTTGATTCCAGAAGTGCATTATGCTACTTGCACCTCTCAGGATTTTTAAAAGATCAATTAGGCTTTTCTTCCATTTCATAATTACTTAAATCATATTAATCAGAACTCATTCAGTGCCTTCAGGGTCATCAAATACCAGCAGACTGGAGAAGTTTCTTAACAGCTTAACAATGTGGCTTAAGTTAAGCCACAACAATTTGGTCTGTTACGAGAAGCTATTTTGACATTCAAAATGATTGAAATCTGCGGTTACATATCCAGAAAGAAAATAAAAAATAAAAAAAATGTCGCAGCCCTGCATTAGTCTCCAGTCTCCATCCTAATAGCAAAAATGAATTCAGCCTAAATCAGAAATGCCTCTTACCTGACACAAAGTATACAAGTTGCAGTATTTGCTAGACACCTGTGGAACTTACAAATTTCATTTTCTTCAGAGCTTACATTTTTCACAGCCGTAAGCTGGGAGACCTCTATGCCTAGAGGTTATCAGAAGGTATTTTAAAACAAAAGTAAACTCAGAAAGGATTTTACAGCATGTCGACAGAGATCTACCTCTACCGTGAGTTCTCTTCTGAACACAGCACAGGCTCCAGGATGGAGCACTGACATAGTCATTTTAGAGAAAGAATACCATGAAGTCCAGTGTGAAAAACCTGCCAACCACGTATCCTTACAGCCACTCAAAGTTTGGGTTCTGATACATTTCAAGTAACCAGAAGCCAGGTAACTCTGCCCAGCTGCCCTGCCACAAGGCCCAGCACATGTCAGCCTCCAACTCCAGCTGATTCTGAATCCCTTGTTACGGTGCCCATCAGTCGTTAGGTTTGGTGACAACGGTACTAGGGGAGACTGGGAACCTGTTTCCCTCCCCGCCCCCCCCCCCCAAAAACACAGCAGTGACATTAGTGCCATTTCATACATTTTACTACTGCTCAGCTACAGGAATTTTTATCCCATTTGAAACCCAGCCCGAGTCGAGCCCTGCTCCAAAGAGCAATGTGGCGCACAGGCTCCGCACAACTTCTGTATCTCAGCTATCAAATAGGAAAATACACAGATTTGTAAGAGGAAGCCAGACCTGGCAAGTGGAAGGAACCAGAGGAACTCTGCTGTGCCTTCCAGCGCTCCCCCTCGCTGCCCGAGGTCACCTGCCCGGCTCCCTGGGGACGCTGCCCTCGCCGCCCCAAGGCGGGGAGCAGAGGGAGCGCAGCCCCACCACGCACTCCACACAGGCCTCCAGCTTCCAGCGACTATCTGCCAGCAACAAACTATTTAAACAGCTTTCAAGATCTGAGCGTGGCTCTGTTCCTAGAAATTCGTCTGGCTTGATACAGTATTTGAAGCCAAAGACATCTTGACTCTGCTGAGTGAAATTAAATCATCTGTACAGCCACTGCTACGATGATCCTTCAGCCACGTCCTCATTCCCATTATTTTTTGGGTTTTTACTTTGTTAGCTAGCCTCCAACGAGCTCTAACATAAGTTACAGCTACACATGTAAAATAACACATACGTTTGAAATGGCAAGAATTCCCCCTGTCACTGCAATGCAGGTAAAGAACATGCTGCCCTGCAAACAAGCGCCTTCAGCTGGAAGGGGAGCACTGAAACTAGAGCTGGTTTTCAATAAAAAACAAAGAAAAATGTCATTTGGAGGAAATACTTGGTCAAGTCTACATTTTAGAAAACCTCCCATTAAAATTTTCCTCTAAAGTAACAAAATGAAAAAAATTTTAAAAAGAAAACAGAAAAATTTCCATGAAAAATTTGCATTTATTCTACTATAAGGGAAGGGGACAAAGCCTCGATAAATTTTAGTGGCAAATCATGCCTGGCTTTCAGTGGACCGGGCTTTGACTTGCAAAAACCTCTTTTTTTCTGTTTTTTAAGAAAGTGAAATTGTCTCTCAGGAGAAAATGCTCAAACGTTAAAGTATTTTTCTGCTTGTAAATTGCTACATTCAAAAGGAAGAAAAATGCCAACTCCCCAAAGAATACATTTCCCACTGTTTCAAGTTCTACACACCGGAGTTGCAACCACAGCTCCTCCTAGACTTCGGGGTCCTCTTCCACCTGCGAGGCAGGCAGGGGCAGCCCTTGCTGGTGGCCACGCAGAGCAGCTCAAGGCGGGGAGGCTGAGCATCCCTGCAAGACTTGGCCTTCACAGAGGGCAGAGCACCAAGGCCAAGGCCACGCTGCGCTCCTTGCACAGTACCACTCCTACGCCTGCCTGCCGGCCACAGGGGTAATGCTACCTGCTGTAACAGAAACCCATGGCAAGGGCTGTCAGATAAAATATCGCCTATTACAAAACCATGGCTGCCATTATCAAACAGAACAGAAAGCAAAAGGGCCTGCAGTTGACCAGGATTTTCTGAAGTCATTGATTTGAAAATACTGTATTTGACAAGTATTTTTGGATGCATGAAGACTGCTCAGGTATCCTCCTGAAGATGAAGTATCAGACAGGGATTCTCCTGGAGAGGACTTTATTTCTACTTCAAACTTGTAGAGGATTTCTGGCAAAAAGTTCTGTAGTTGTCTCCCTCCTCTCAAAAAATGCAGCTATTCTTCACTGAGAGGCTCCCGTGATCGGATTCCCACTGAGCTCTCTTTTTTAATGAACCAATAGGTTTTCTCCTTTCAATAGATTCTTTTCATACAGCCACCAAAACATCAAACGCTCCAGGTTATGAATTTTTCACAAATAAAAATAAAGCTAGCTGAAATAAAGAGTTCAAATTAAAGAGTTCACTTATCAGAACAGTTAAAACATTTATTGCTTTTGTAGACTTAAACTTCTTTACAGGTTTTATGTTCATGTCACTGTGATATTTTCCCTTAGTCACAACTGGATCCTTCCTGTCAAATCCTGCCCTTGAAGTCATTACATGCTATTGGTTCTCCAACACAAACTAGATTTTTTTCATTAAATACTCTAAATTCATTGGGTTTATAGTCTTTTTAATACAGCTCTTTTAATAAAGACAAAAGTTTGTGTTGGAGCTGTGGCAGATAAAACAGGAGTTATAAATGCAGCTGCACCAATCTGAACAAGGGGAAACTAAAAATATGTGTTTTTTAAAAAATAATAATAATTACACTTAATTCGCCATCAAGATAGGGCTGTAAATTATGGTTTAGCTGCCCTTATTATTCCAACGTAAACATCAGGAGCAAGCTGTGCTATGCAGGGGAGGGAAAAAAATGACTGTGGCATGTTTTAGATCCCCTGAGTCATCTTTCCTGGCACAGGGCACAGCGAGTCAAAGCTGCTGTGTAGGAAGCAAGGAGATGGAGGTGGGCTGAGCTTGTCACCATTGGCTGTCTTGTCACTAGCAGTTTGAAAAGGGATGCATCAAAGCTGTTACATCAATACAAACATAAGCCTTTGGGGCCATGTTGCAGAAGTCATGCTGTCCGCAAAACATGCCTTCAGCCATGTGCTTACTGGGGTACCGAGCTCTTTTTTCTACCCAAATGCATGGTACAAAGTGCCAAAGCTGTACAGCTCTGAAACTTCCTTTTGGGCAACTTCACAATGCCAAACATGACTTTAATTAAAAGCATAATATATACTGAATGTTCATAATTTGAGATAAAGAGATACAGCTCTGCGAGTATTTACTATACCCACAACAGATAAAACTAGGGCCGAGACATGACTACATGAGACACAAACATCATTCAGTCAACTGGGAGTTAGATATGAACCTGCCTGAGTCTGCACTGACTCACGTTGAGCTGTAAAAATAAGTAACATCAATTGTGGATCAAAGCTGCTCATCTAAAGGTACTACAGAAAGCATGCTAGCATGATAAGCACCCTGGAAATGTCCATTTCTGGGTATAGGAAAAAGGAACTTCACACACATGCAACACTCCTTAAGTCACCTGAAAAATGAATGAACAAGGACTGCTGGTATCTCCTTCAGCCCGTCTTTGGGAGGGTCTTTACTGTTCCAAAATAAGCACTTTGCCTTTGTGCAATGAAGCAAGGCACTGAACCCCGAAAGCTGGCTCAGATAGAGCTGTTCACACCGTGCAGCCCAACAAGGGGTTCCCTCAGCCCCCCCGAGCAATGCAGCGACAGCAGCACGTGCCGGCTGCCAGCTGGCACACCCAGCCGCAGCCCTGTGCAGATGCACTTTTCACTGCTTTCAGTTCAAAAATTACTGTTGGGCTCTATACCACAGGATAGGCATGACCTCAGTTTATTAACAATGAAAAATCACCAGTAGCTATCACCGTTTTCTCCTTCTAAACCCATGAGGATGAAGGGAGGGGGAATAAAAATAGGACAACCAGGAGGAATCCATCCATCATGAAAGAAACTTTCCCATTCATTTTCCAAACCTCTTGTTTTGCCTCCCTTTTGGAGTTGGGAAGGCAACAGCACAACGAGTTAAAGACCGAAGGGAAGGAAAGCAAAACATACACAGAGCACTCATTGTGCCAGAGCAGGTCACCGATACTGAAGATCCGCACAATCAGGTAAATCTTACCTCTACACAAATTTTAGGATGTACAGAGGCAGGGCATTGCTATAAAGATAAATCATAGTACACTGCAGCCTTGATTTGAAATGAAGTCTTCTGGCAAAGAGAAATCCTTGCAAACACTGACTATAAGACCCTAAAAGCCATGGCATAAAGTAGTGTGTGCCATTCTATTATACATAGCTACTTACATAGAAGGCAATAAAAGCCATATTCAAGTGACAGTTTAAAAATACAGGTAAATTCTCTTCTACTTTGTTCTTCTCAAATCTAGAAAGGTTAAGCAGATGGGCCTCCATCCTGAATTTTGAAATTTTAAGGTGAGACTGTGCCTCCATTTGGAGGGGAGACATTGCACAGAACGTGGTACAGAGCACACACAGCCTGTAGGTAGAGTCTGTTGTAACAAAGTCATCGTTGTACTCTCCAACTAATAATTCACAACTGAGAGAATGGCCTCGGAATAATAAAGACAGCTAGTCCACAGTACGTGTACCTGTTTCTCTGTGCATAAATCCTCCTTGGTCTTTGAAATGTTGTGGAAAACAATTTTAAAATGTTAATTTCAAAAATAAGAAATGAACTAAATCCCTCTGAATCCAGAGACATATTTGAAGAATAAATCATCTACCTCATAAATAATCACAAATCTCAGCTGAGGTGGGCCCAGCTCTTGTTTAAAGAGACACAAACAAAATACATAACTATTTCACAATACATGTTTCTGAAGAAATATTGTAACCCCCAACTGACTGAGATTTTATCCTCCAAGGATTAGGACTTTCAAGGGGTGGCAGACCACAACTAGAGCTACTGCTGCTGCTTTGTGCTCCTGGACAAACAGTTCAACATGCAGTTGGGGAAGTCCATAGCACAGGTTATCACCATCCCAACTGTCAAACATCCCATTAGAAAATACAGATTAGACAGCCAGAGAGTCCTGAAATGAATGCATAAGGACCACGAGTCACAGACTAAAATGACATTAAAAAAAATATAAAATATCTAGCCTCATTACTGAAGTGGAGCCATATTGAGCCTTCGTCATCAAATTAAGTAAAGAAATTAAAAAAGAAGACAGTTGACAGTATAGTAACTGAAATACCGTTGCAACAGTATACAAAGCAAATGGTATACCAGTCAAAGTAGGACTTTGATGCTTTCATTCCTGTAAAATGTAAAAAATATCGATGTGAGATTATCTACTTGTCTGCCCATGAATAAACGCAGCAGACAAACAGAGCAAAACGAGCAAGACTCAAACAGCAAAAGCCTGAATGCTTCCACTGGATAAAAATCACATTTGCCTTTCCAAAACACAATCCGTATAATAATGCAAAACCAAGTTGTCTTCCCTTACCTTCTGCAAAAGGTTCCCATTCATAAAATCGACCCATAAATGGCTTGTTATTGTATGATGCACATTGCACCTCTCTAATATTTCTGCTGCTTTCAGGACACATCTGTTTAGATAAAAAAACCAGTCACATTATAATCAACAGCAATGTTATTATTGCTTTCTTATTAATTCCTTTTAGAACTTTAATGAAGGCATTGCCAAATTCTAATCCAGATAAACAATATTAACATCAGGAGACTCCTTTTCTTTAAAACAGGTAACAAACACTATGCTTTCAAGTAACAGTATCAAAAGTACCTGTAGAAAAAACAAATTTGTGGAGTGAAGGGAGCAACAGTTCTACAAAGAAAGCAAGATTTTTATTGAGCTATCATTTTCCTCAGCAAAAACATGACACTTCAAGATAAATTCAATAAATTAGATCCAAATAATTTCCTTTCCACAACAGCTTCACATTTTTCATTATTAATTTTCTGGGCTCAGATTCAACAGAGTTGAAACACTTAACATACACGCTTCCATAACTTATTAAAACCTGGCCTCAGCTTATTCTCATCCTATGCTTCAATACCATATTACTGCTTTTTCTTTTTTATTTCTACATGCCGCTATTACAGTCATTGCATTACTCTGTAGTTTAACTTATGCCTTCAAATGCTGGCTTCAGAGTTCTTGAAACGAAATAGTGGGAAGAGCTTCTTACATAGAGGCATGTGCCTGCGCACGCACACAGGCATATTGATGCAGGGCAAGTTTTACAGCTAGAAGTAATATCTTTTATCAGGTCACCTGCAATGCAAGCCTTTGGCAGACAACCCTTCTTTAGATGGGAAACAGATTCCAAAAGTAAATACACATTAAATACTTAATTACTTTGTTCTGCCTATATCCTCACAATACAGCAGTTAAAGAGTACTCTGCGTGCAAGCACAACAAAGGGGAGAGAGCTTGCTAGAAAAGGCAGGGGATTAATTAGAACAATTTCTGTGCTTGGGGAGAACAGACAAGCTTTGGTCACAGGTGCATTTTTTCAGCTAGCCTTTAGATGATCAAAGTAGCTATTAAAAACTATTCAGGAACAGTAGAAACCACATGAAGAACTGGACTGGAACAACACTATTTTTTTCTATAGAAGACAGATTTCAAGGGAAAACTAGAGACAATACTGTATGAAGTAGCACACCAGAGGTCCCAGAGGAGATCTTGCTTTGCATCCAACCCTCTATATGAAGATGTTTGTAACTGGATCAGTGAGATATCAAAGTCAAGAGATTTCAAGTGGGCTATAAACTGTACCAAAGCCATGCCTGGGGGAAGGTTCATGGACTACTTTATCTTCCCTTTGAATCATGGCAACAAATCTTCTAGAATAAACACTGTTTCTGGCCAAACAGCCATCTGTGCTTTGTTTGCCCACCCTTCTGAGATCTCCAAGTACATGCAAATATTGTTTTCCCCAACAAACCCTCTGATGAAAAAAAGAAAAAGTAAAAATAAAAATAAAAAAGCTTTCCTCCAAATAGGATCATAAGCCACGGAACTCCACTGGAAGGGTGGAACCACAAGTGTTCCTGGTATCAAATGCAGAAAGCAAAGCTGTATTCCCACGACTGAAATCCACAGCCTTCTGTCTGTGACAGAGTAACACAGCAAGGACGATTCGGGCTTCAACACCAACGAACCAACGCTGGGAAGCTTGCATTTGTCATGGAAACCAAGTAAAGCACATATCCTGAAGCTGAAGGGACAGACCCTGAGCTGGCATAAATTAAGGTCACTACATTACGTCTCAGCAGAACGACATCAGTTTGCACCAGCAAAGAACCCAGCCTGAAGGGTTTCTTTTTGGAACATGTTTCCCTTTTTTTTGGCACGCATTTGCTGACAGTCTATTGTGAGGGTTTGTTGTTTCTTGTTTTTCCTTTGCTGAGCCTTGAGCTCGTGCTCTTGTGTACCAGTATTTCTGGCTCATAAACCATTTCCTGTACACCCCGTTCATACCAACTGCAGACAATGTATGAATAAATAGATCAAAATATTCATTACTGTTGCCAAAAAACAGCGACACTCGCCCCTTCTAACATCATTTTTATATAGCTACAATTTCTGTTTTTAAACTGACTGAAAGTTGCCCACAGGACAGAGGCCCCATTGCTTTCAAGCAGAAAAAAAGACTGACAAATACACTAAACATTGTGTGGATCAAGCAGGAATCAGAAGAAAAGGCAAACTCAGTAACAACCCTGCTACTTTAAAATTCCAACTCGGCTATCCTTCCTCCATTTCTTCCATCAAAGTTTAATTACAAAATAAAATTGTGAGTAAAAATTGGAGCATGTGACCTGGTCTGCCAAAACTCTTTGCTTTATTCTTTATATAGGCTATACTCGTTTTTATTTTTAAATGTCTTTTTAAAATCTTTTACGAAAGAGTTAACTACAAGGTGCAACTAGTCAAACTTACTACAGTTTATGAATCAGCAAGGCTTAAAAGAGTAATACTATACTCTGCCTATATACTAACTTCTACACACCATTTATTAACCCCACATAAATTCTTAACACACAGCTGAACAAAATGACAGTTTCACACTGCCTGCTTCTGTCCCCCTGAAAATTAAATCTGTGAGCCTTCCTCAGAGGAGCTAAAAATGCCTGGCACATACTCTTGGCCCCTCTGGCTTTTCAGCACATCTTTCAGGCAGAAAAAACACTGTTATCACTAAAAGGAAAAAGCATGACCCTCTGCAATCCAAAGTGAAACTTCATCACAGGGGTTTCTGTCGATTTGCATTTTCTTATGTATTCCATGAGAGTACAACCTATTTTTACACTTCTATTTAATTATTTCTGTCACAAACACATATAGCTTGACTACAAACCTCCTAAAAGACAGCAGCAAACATCTGAAATAAGATGACAGCCCCAAAGCAAGCTCGTACTTACAGCATCTAACACCTGTACCTTACAGAGTTCATCACTTGCTTCCCAGCTGGCACACTCGGCTGGGAGCTACTGGAAGATGACTGGGGACGAAGCCAGGCTTTCCCCAAGCACTGTCCCCTGCAGGGGGTCACACCAGTTCAGCTCCATCCGAGGGTCTGCCCAGGACAGCATCCCTACACCCTTCCTGGCCCTCTGCCAAAGGAACAGCAATTCTGCTTTAAAAAGTTGGCACATTGGCATCTTTACAGAAGAAGAATGTTCCCGTGGCTAAGCCAGAGCACTAGGCTTTAAACAACCTGGATCTCTTTCCAAAATCTCCCTGAGGCTTTCAGAATGAACTTTATTAAAGTATTTAACCTTGTTGTGTGATCCTCCCTCAGTTCCCCCTCAGTGACATGAGGGCATGAGGATCGTGCTGCCTGCAAGGGACTTGAAAACAATTTTTTTGAAAACAAAATGTTGACTTTGATTCATTGTTTTGTTAACGACAGATCTGTTATTCTATTTTTTCCTCAAAAACTTAATTTCGCTTTGTGATTACTGAGGGAGTTATCTAAAGGTTTTCATAGAGGTTTTGATATAAAAACAGGATGATCTCTTTGGACATTTATAAAAAAAGAAATAAAATCTCATTTTTAGCGGTCTGTGGAGGCCAGAGCAGCAAAAAATATACTTTGCATCTACAAAGGCAAATCTCAGATTCTATTGTGTAAAGGCATATATAAATTATCTAGAAAACTATAGTTTATGCCAGGAGAAGGTTTTCTTACTATTCCTCTTTCAGTTGTGCACTATAAAATTAGAAACAGCATCTAGAATCCATAATTATGTATGTTTTTAGATGATGTCTCTCCTATTTAAAAACCACTGCTTGAAAGACCCAATGCTGTAAGTTAAGCAAGCAGGACTTCACGCAGCTAAGTACCTTCAAAGTGCTGGAGGTTTCCACGCAAGGCAAGACATTTCTAGAACTTCCACTGATGGATTTCGATGTGGCCGTTTCAATGAGTATGACATCTTGGCCAACTTTTTCTCCTGTGCTTTCAGAAGGTGACATTAACAGCAGCAGCACAGCACTACATTGCTGGGGCAGGCAGCGCTTAAGACAAAACATTTTAGAAATATCCTTTTGTGTTTGGGGACCTCAGGCCAAATGTCTTGAAACGGACTGTGCCTGCAGTTTATAGCGACTTTGTACTTCTGAAACAGTTGCTTTATTTATGCCTCCAATTGATCTGAGATATGCAGGTATTAACATACTCTGAGGGACAGAAACACACAGTACTTCTCATCGTGTACCACTACAGCTAAGGCTGTAAAACAAGAAACCACCCTACTTGCTTTTTAGCTTTTTGGAACCATTTGAAAAGCACAGATTTTTAACAAATCTTGAACACTTGGGCTAATTAATGAAATGTTGGCAAAACGCCAGAAAATTATCAGTCTGCCAGCAGATGTGCACTCATGCTGGACGCATGCCTGCCATTAGCAAAGCTGTTGCAAAGCTGTGCTGAGATAATGCACTTCTGGAAATACATAAATGGGCTGTTTCGATGCTGAAACCACCTCTAAAGGCAATTTAAACATTAACTAAGATTTTTGGCACTGTTTTATTCTTATGACCTACAGTAACTAACTGGCAAAACTCTTTTTTCCAGAGCCCCATAGCCTTTCTGGGTTCTCCACGTTCAGGCATAATGCATAATTAATATTTTCTGTGTGTGCGATACTATATATTAAATTAAGTCCAAGTAATCTTGTACTGTAGTTTTCACTTCTCAGTGGTTCTATCTAATCATATTAATCCTTTGACATTCCAAAGGATAAACACATCTCACAGAGAAAACAATTGAAATGTTTGTTTCTGAAACAGTAATCTGAGGATTCTTCTCTCAGTTTCAGAACACAGTGGCATGCCCTTGCAATGTGCATAATACAAAAATTCCAGTTCTTTACACAACGATCCACCATGTCTGCAGTGAACTTCTGCTCTGAAGTGCTGGTGTCTTGTTCCTCCTGAATCCTATGGAAGTGCCATGTCCATATCTGAACGCAGAATCTGGAATCCTTCAAATTTTAATTCTTCTGCTAAGTCGTTTCTCTTTGCATTGCCAAGGGCCATGCATGCCCTCCCCATCAGTGTTACTGAGAATCAAGGCAACCTACTTTTGTCGAGCTGAACACACACAAGACGACAGCAACAGATCCATTTAAACTACCCGATACTCTTTTTTATTCCCCCAACAGTTCTGATTTTTAAAAACGGTAATGTAACATGAAGACAATTGGCTGCCAGCTAAAAAAAAGAAGTAAGGTATATTAAATGTGACTAGGTATCTGTGGCACCAAATATCAGGCAGATTTTTTATTCAAATGGAATTGATGCTTCTGAAAAATAGAAACATGCCAGAAACTTTGAAATGCAGAATTTTTAAAATTATGTGAAGAACAGCTCTGCAGTAAAAATAGCGCTAGCCAGCTCTCGTTACAGTTCATGACCACAGACAGTACACTATAAATGTCTGGCTTGACATGGAACAAAAATTAACATCTGTGAACGGAGTGGGATCTGGACAAGTTTATGAGGAATGAGCACCTGTATTGTCGAAATCTCGGCACTGCCTCAAGCAATGAATTTACACCTACGTGCCTGTTGCAATGGAGATTAAGCCTAGTTATGACAATCATCATAAACTAGTTTCTTTACTAACCAGACAGAGATCCTGAAGCAGTGCTGAATCTAAGGGAGCAAGTAACACGGGGTTGCAGCCTTTCTCTTTTCCCTCACTGCTTTCAAGGGGCTGCCTGTCATAGATGGAAAAGACCTTAGCTGTGTGCACCATACAAAACCATTACATTTCTGCCCACATCCCATTCAGCTAGCAACAAGCTTGCGTTTGGAACAAGCTGGTGGGTGGCAGAGCTGCACACGGGGGTGTCTGCCTTCCCTGAGGTGCTGGCTCCCACTGCCATGGGGAGGGGAACTGCGACCATCTCAGTCTGGAACTTAAGAACCCTTTTGTCCATTAAAAATTTCAGCTTTGCACCAAGAAAGTCCTCTGAATTAAACCAGAAAAGTCTTTGAAGTGTTACCTAAACCTAATCTTTATTATCTTTGTGATGTATCAGACAAATAAGGCATTAATGCATAAAGTGGCAAATGCATCTACTACTGCTACTATACTTCTTCCCTTCCATAGCACTTTACAGCTGAAAACACAGTATGTCTAATAATAAGGAAGAAAGATCAACTAAACAAATGGAAAAAGTAGTATTTCTGCTTCACTTTAAATGTTTGTGGCTTTTTTAAATTCTCACTGACAGACCCATCTGATTAGACTGAAAAATCTTGGTTTATTTAAGATTTTCAACAACAACTTGTAAAAGATTCAAGTCCAGCTTTGGTTTTAAATAAAATGTTAGCCAATCATCCATCTCACACAAAGCATCCACACTGATCGAATGGGCACGACTGGTGACACTTGGCACTGTAAGCTTAGGGAGGGGCTCACCAAAGAGCTATAGTAGGAAAATTAACACTACACTTCCTCACTAGTACCAGGAATGTGTCAAGGACACCATCCATTTCTGTTTACTGCTAAAATTTAAAACACCCAACCACATAACTAAAAAAAAAACCCTAACAATCTGAGAAACAATAATCAGTTTCTACAACATCTAAGTTTAACAATTAGAAAATGGAAGACAGATACTGAAAGCAGACCATGCTGGAACGCAGTATCACCTGGTGTAAAGCGGTATGCAAGTAAGCTATAAAAAGAAGTTATGGTGGTTCACACCTGCCTGTGACCTAGCCCTGTTCATAGTCTGTTGCTAGTCTTTATTTGACCCAGCAAAAAAAACAGATGACTATTCACTCATTCCAAAGCTGGTTTTTTTTCAAAATGTAGTTACCATTTTACTGTCCCAAATTTCTTTTAGTGCCCAGTTCCCTGAGCAAAGAAATCAGTATCAAAGCTGGAGTGCACACGGGATATTCTTTACATGACTCCAATCAAGTACGAAGAACTTGGCTTTCGCAGCAGCAATCATAACTACTTTGTACAACGGCTGTTCTCAGTCTCAGCAGTGCTATCATTTTTCTATATAAATATGCTACATAAAAGAAATCCACCAAATACCAGAATCCCTCCATTCAAATATCTATTTATAGAAACACTACATAATGCTCAAGGTGCTTAAACTACACACTATTGCCTCATTTAACAGGAAATCAATGAAAAGTTGTTCCCGTTTGACACAACCTGGCACAATGCCTGAAGAATGCCTTAACGTGGAAGCTTTCAGCCTTGTTACAGATCCAGTGTCTCATCTGTCTACATTGTTCAAATTCATCTGAAAAATAGAGCATGCTTCAATAGCCCTCCTCTGAAAATGTGAAGTTTATGTACCAAGGATAGTTGTTTTAATAGAATGGTAGTAGTATTCTCATACTAGAAGAATCAGCCACTCCAAAACCCTTTTTAAAAAGCACCACCACTATCAGCTTTGAAAGTCCCCAAGATAAATGCACACTTGATGCAACTCTAGTGAAATCAACAGAGTTAAAGCAAAGATGACACATCTAGTCCTTGTAGTTTGTAGAAAATTAGGCTAATGTAATAAAACATCTATGCTAGTGTTTCCAGCACTATTTTATTTCATTTTTTAAATACCTTGTTCTTGGAGCAGCCTATTATTTCTGGGGCACAGTCTTTTAAGTCACACAGGTTTCACTACTTTACTCTTGTATTCTTACAGCTTCATAAGTATGTGAGAATAATCCTCTACCAGTTTTCTATATGAAAGTCTAATCAATTTAAATGGAAATTCAATTGCATACATTCCATTCAAATGACTGGCCTTTGTGTGGGAGGAGGGACTATTTGAACAGTTCCAGCAGAAAATAAAAGTTTAGGGAAGTTTCTGATTTGTACTACCATGATATTCCACTTTTAAATGAAAAACTCTTATTACAGCAATAATCAAAATATTCTTAGAGAAGGATCTCCATTCTAAGTGACAGCCAAGCAACAGAAATGTTTATGCAGGGTTACATGAGGCACAAATGTACAGGCACAGATGTACAGATGTTACTATATCTAGGGTGAATTCTGGTCAGTCCTTTGAGAGAATGCATTTTATTCTTTCTCGGGAAAAAAAAACCCACAAAAAAACCCCAAAACCAAATAAAAAAAACAAAACCAAAAAAACCCACACCACCAAAGCACACTTAAAATGTGGAATTTTTTTTTTTCAAAAAAAATTGTTTTTCACAAAAACGCAACAGTTGTAGAGCACCATAAATGTACCTTAAAAATGACTGAGTTTGCAGGAGCCAAGTGTAACAAATTACAGCATTAGTCGTATTTTCTAGTTCTTGTTTCCATCAAAAATTACTTTCTGATACAACACACTTACACTGTTTCTGTAATATAGTCTTTCTTCCCAGGTCATAGTACTTAAAAGAAAAAAAAAAAGCACCATAAACTAACTAGCAGATAGATTTACCATATTTTATAATGCTTTGGTATAGCTACAGTGGTAGCACTGTCTGTTTACTTATGAGTTTATCAAACTTTAACCATTCAGACTAAAACTTTCCTCTCCTGGTATCTGTCTTAGTCTCATTTATTTGATGGAAGTATTTCATCCAAGGATGAGTCTGAAGGAAAACAAGAGGATAGATAGGTGTTTTTTTCCATGCTCCAGGTAGTCTGAATATTATTTTGTTTTAAATGTAAGTGCCTGTTTTATTTTAATAAGTGACATGAAGCCAGGACAGTGGTTCTTTGTCAAGAATGGATCCTCTGCCTTTTTTATGGAAATCTACCCAAAATAACCAGGCCACATGATTTTTTTAAAAAATTCTGATAATCATACTTTGTACACATTCAATCAAAACGTGAAGTTTTGCAGCTAAACTACTGGAACGATCTGTTTACAGGAAGAGTGTTCCATATCTGAGGCTAAAAGAGGCTGAGAAGTTTCCCAGCAATTATTGGTACATGCTCCTTGATGTTTAGGGGCAGGGACTGGAGAAGAAAACAAGACCTCTCGCTCTTCTGCTTTTAATAATCCCTTGAGCCTGGTTGCAGGCAGCATGGACAAAGCAAGGAAGTGGTCCAATACAAATACCTGTAGCTAAAATGCATTGTATACATTGGAAAAACTTGGATATATCTTGGGACTAGGATTCAAGAGACGAGACTGCATAAGTGAGTCAGCTGAAGAAGGTCTGCGGAGAAGTGAAACTGGAGAGAAGCCGGGAAACCGATGTAGAAGGTGATTGGAAGCAGAATAGATGGTGAGAAGACGTGGAAAATACTAGACAGGGTACTAAGAAAGTGAGAAGTGTGACTGAGCAATAAAATACAGTGGAACAGCTTCTGCTAGTGGAAAGGAGCAGAAACAGGCTGTATTGGGAAGAACGACAGAAACACCTGTGGTGAGAAAAACATATGAACACCATGGCAAAGCACTTCCATTGCCCTATAGAACTAGTGATGGTAAATTCCTTTTACCACCGTGTACTGGGTTTGCATGGCAAGGTTTTGGTAGTGGGGGGCTACAGAGGTGGCTCCTCTCCCCCATGCCCAGTGGAGCCAACACCAGCCGGCTCCCAGACAGCCCCACCGCTGGCCAAGGCCCAGCTCATCAGTGATGGTGGTGTCACCTCGGGGATAGTACATTAAGAAGGGGGGTGGGAAAAAACTGTGCCAGCAAGAGAAGGGAGCGAGACTTTGGGAGAGCAACAACTCTGCAGAGACCAAGGTCAGCGCAGCAGGGGCAGGCGGTGCTCCAGGCACAGAGCGGGGATGCCCCGGCAGCCCGCGGTGAAGGCCATGGTGAGGCAGGCTGTGCCCCCAGCCCGGGGGGTAACGGGGGAGCAGATCCCCCCCAGCCCGGGGAGGGCCCCACGCCGGAGCAGGGGTGCCCCAAGGGGGCTGGCACCCTGTGGGGCAGCCTGCGCTGGAGCAGCTCCTGGCAGGACCTGTGGCCCCGTGGGGAGGGGAGCCCGGGCTGGGGCGGGTTTGCTGGGCGGGCTGGTGGCCCCCCGGGGACCCCACGCTGGAGCAGTCTGTGCCTGCAGGACGGCACCGCCTGGGAGGGACCCGGCTGGAGCAGCGTGTGCAGAGCTGCAGCCCATGGAAGGGCTCACGCTGGAGAAGTTCACGGAGGGCTGTCTCCCGTGGGACGGACCCCGTGAGGAGCCCTCCCCCTGAGGAAGAAGTGGCAGCAAAAACACGTGATGAATTGATCACAAACCCCATTCCCTGTCCCCCTGTGCCACTTGGAGGGAGAAGGTAGAGAAAATTAGGAATGAAGTTAAGCATGGGAAAAAGGGAGGGATGGAGGGAAGGTGCTTTTAAGTTTTAGTTTTATTTCTCATTATCCTGCTCTGATTTGAATGGTAATAAATTAAAACTAATTTCGCCAAGGCAAGTCTGTTTTGCCTGTGACTGTATGTACTGAGTGATCTCCCTGCCCTTATCTCAACCCATGAGTTTCCCATTATATTTTCTCTCCGCTGTCCAGTCGAGGAGGGGAGTGACAGAGCAGCTTTGGTGGTCACCTGGCATCCAGCCAGGGTCAACCCACCACACATTGGCTCAGATGCAGTGGTCTGATGAGCAGTGACATGTGACACGATGGCATTCTGGTCTCGAAGGCTTTTTTGGTTTTGTTTTAAAACTATAAAGTTACATACAGTAAGTCACAGGGCATTAAAAGGAAGTTTAACCTCAACTTAGAAGAGATTGTCCGTGCAATTACTACGTAATTTGGCTCTTTTTGCCTGTGAGGTCCATTCCCAACTATATGATTACATACTATTTTTTCTGTATGATGACTTATCTAGTGTGCAGAAGGGACTTACTTCGGGGATCAATTGGGAATGTTTCGTTAGGGGAGTTATTTACATAATCTCTGTCTCATTCACTCTAGATGCTAGCAGGTATACAACAGACATACAGAATAAGGAACATGAAAGATGGACTGCAGTTTCTGGAACTAGCTACTCCACCAGTTTGGGGAGGGAAATGTCACCTATAGCACAATTTGCTTAAACCAACCCCTTCTCCACTTGTGAACTATGTACTTGCTGTTTTGGAGGTCTGACTGAAAACCTCTTGACCTGATCTGCAGATGAGCTGCCAAATCGTAAGTACAGTTTGACCAATGCAGATTTTGCTTTGACTGTTGTCGAGTCAAGAATTTGAAGATAAACAGCCATACCAACCTATCACTAGAAAAAAAATCTGGTTTATTAATTACACTTGCACGTCTCTATGCATGCAATATGCTGCCTGCAAAGGTGTTATTTCTGGAAAGACCCCCAGCACACTTGATGAAGTGCCAGCAAAGATGAGACAGAGCACTACAGTCTGATTTCCCCACACACATACACGCCTTTTTTTTTTTTTTTTTTTTTTTTTTAACATCACAACTGCTTTAATTATTTCTGGAGCTTACATTGTTCTGTAGGCAGTTAGAGCTTAACGGATCATATGCAAAAGTCTGATTTAACTGTTCTGGGCACCACAGGGCATGCAGTGCCAAGTTCATTTTTACTACCTCTAGGGAAGAAGGTTTAGACTACCATCCTTCAACAAAACTATTCTGTGGTTAGGCAAAGGAATACATGCCTGCCAGAGATAATCTTACATTTATGTTTCCTAACTTTCTACATGAGTTTTGGCCATTTGCTGTTTTCAAACCCACAGAACAAAAAACTCTAGCAATGCTAACAAACTACTACTCCTTCAGCACCCTTAGTTTAACCTTGGCTGCTTCTTCTGCACTTTCTTCTTCCTCCACTAGCCCCAGTTAGTACAAGAGAGGACTAGGATTGTACTGGTGGGTACTTTCACTGCAAATTCCTATAGTCAGGTAATTTATGTTCTGTTCCTGCTATCTGGCTTGAAAATGCACCTTAAACTTGTTCATTGTTACCAGCAGTACTGAACTAACCTTCTAAAAACACCAGGAAAAAATTAGCCCTTTCATGTACCAAAGCAGATGCTGACATCTGACAGTAGGTGTTTTCCACACCTGTAGATAATGGGAATAGTTAACAAATGCCCATAAAAAGCAACATTTAAAAAAAAAAAAAATTTGTAAATTAATTCAAGGGATTTCCTCTGATCAAAGTTTCTAGACATCTGCAGCTTCCTCTGCTTGGAAAACCTGGATGCAATTAAACTATCATATGAAGAAAAAGCAAATTTCTTGTTCAAATTATAGGACTGTTGAATAAATATGAAGTAGAATTTCAGAAAATACTTCTGCCAATATGAATTGACAAAAAGAAACAAAGTCAAGCTGGAATGCCTTCAAATACCTCCCGCAACACTTGTCTATATCGATAAATGACGACTACTCAAATTTATACTACCCTATTAAATAATTCTACAAATATGTCAGGAATGCAACCATCTGATTACAGCTCTGAACTCACAACTTTCATTGATTAGTCTCCTCTCTAAAACTTGGCACAGAGGTTAGGTCTGAACAATGACCAGGCAATGCATCTAAATCACCCAGCAGTCATATTTTATTGCAGAATAACAAAAAAAAGCACTTCATTTCAACAAGCATCCAAATGAAGTTTCTGAATCACCTCACAATGGTTTACATGCTAATGCTGCTATTCAGAACTGATGAAGTGATCGGATAACTGTGGATCTTTTCCCAGTCTCCTCTCCCCCATGACATATGCATGCCATTTACACTAAGAATCAGAAAGGTAACTTCTCAGACAATTCCAATGGCTACAAGAAACCTACCATTTAGCGTTCACTGGGAAGTTAGGAAACATGTTTTAGCCAATTGATATGCATTTGGTTTTGATTTTGAGGCACTCAGAGGAATTATTAACATTTTTATATCATGTTATTACTACACATAAATGCAGGTCTGAATCTGCAGCTATTCTCAGACACAAATTCACTCAACTTCAACCAGTCCATAGACTTCTCCAGCTTCACCACGCAACCCACTTAACAGGCTCAGAACTTCAAAATAAACCTTACAGCAGAAAAATGCAGCTCAATGCTTCCTGCAGTATTGTAAAATACTGAAGTACTACTGTTAACCAAACCCACTGAAGTCCTTCTGTACGTTAAAAATCAAGAAAATATATATTGGGAAGTTGACAGAGCCTCTGGAAAATTCTGCCCCCAGTGTACTCAAGCTAAACCCCAAACATACTAATGGTGCTAAATGTATACGAGTTGGCCAAGTCTCACGCTAAAATATGGAAACTGTCTACCATGGATAAACACCAAGAACAGGTAAGAGAATTCCCCAACATATTTAGGAACAATAGGATGAAATTCAAGAAAGAAGCTAAAAACTTCGGTTGAAAACTGCAAGAATTATTCAGACAATTTCATAAGAGGAGGGACTGTTACACAGAGGCAACTTTAACCATGGCATGCTGTCTTGAGCTACATTCAAAATGGTTTGAGATACTTCATATCTAATGTGAAGATATATATGGCCACTGCTGCAAAAGTAGTACAATTGTCTATGGAGTAAACATACGCACAGCCAGCTTAGGCACTCACTACAGATTTTCCGAATGTATGGTGTGAATCTCACTTCTTTTGTAATATTTGAGTGGAAAACATAAGTGAAAGGGTTGATGTCATTCGTTAAAGATCAGTACTCAAACTATAAGCATGTAACAAAATGCCTCAACCATAAGAAAGTTTGTTCTGCACAACACAAAGCAGAGTTAAGATGATTTTATTGACTAATTATGGCAATGTTGCCATTTCTTGCCTTTAAAAAAAATTACTGTGTAAACTGAGCATTTAAGTTCCTTACTGTGTCCTTTTGATAACACCCTTGCACATTTTGTAGATTTTTACCACTAATACATACTCTCAACCTTTATTTTCCAGTGTAACATTTCTGCTTTATTGCCTTAAGGTGTTTATTCTATCCCAGGCTGTACTATATTTTATTTATATCGTATGAAATTGTATTTGGAGAAAGACAAAAATCTCATAATTTCTGTGTGATGCAGAAAGTCATCATAAGAACATTATAGATTGCACAGGATCCGCGACCCAGAGGATATCAGCCATGGCTTTAGCCATGTATACAATACCAAATTTTTATCTGCACCTATCTTTTTGGTCTGTGTTTGTATAATTCTTGGCACAACAGAGCATTAGAGCATGCCTCTCAGAGTCCTAGATGCTAAATTGGTTTAAAATAAATGTATTGATCAAAGTAAGTAGTTGAATTTTCAATTAAAAACTATAAGCCTCTAGACATCAACATTTTCTGAATTGTATGATTCTGGCCTTATTATGAACGTTTTACTACATTAGTAAGTAATGACCATAGTAATAATTAGGGTAAAACAGCTAACTTTTTGTCCTGTCACTGCCACAAGAAGACAGTACATTTCTGGAATAAAACTATCTGAGAGAGCTTCTAAAGTTACCCCAGCGTATTTTTCATACAGATTTAAGGCAGACAGTTTCCCGTAATTATTGAAGTCTTAATAAGAATGTCATAAGGCAAAATATTTTGTAATACAGTGTTCACAGTTGTTCAGGGGGGTATCACAAAATGACAGTGCCGAGATACAGAGAAAACTACTGTGGTCCAAAAGATTGATGAAAGCTGTATCTACGTGACTTTTTTGTACACAAGGGACAGTTAACAAACTCGGTAGGACATTGTACAAGCGGCATCTCTGTGCCAGTGCCTGGTAGATTAAGCCCATGTTAGCCACAACACATTCTGAATTAATATTTATAAACTTCTGCTGCAATTTTCAAAACAGTCAAAGAAAGGGCAGTACAACCCGAAGTAGTGTAAGCTTTTAATAGCTTTCCTATACGCCCGTGGAATGTCAGACTACCAAACACACATACAATCCCTCAGTGTTCACAGGGAAAATTCCTCACATAAAGCCACGGTTGAATTTCCTCAGGAAAAGATATGTCATCATAACTCCACTTTCCCACTTATGTCAAACACCTACTCTATACAAATCTAAAAATGAGGATAAATAAACCACACAGTAGCTCTTTGGGAATAAGAAGGGGCTTTTCAGTAAAATAAAAAAAAATCTTAAAAATACATAGTGTTCTATTTGTCTTTACCTCAGTATCTGAGCATCCCAAGCACACTGAAGAGTGCACACACCCTTGCAGCACCCCGTACCACTTCTGAAACAACTTGTGTGAGGATTGCATTTTCTGTTCTATATAAAATTAAAACACTTCCACCTCTACATTTGTTAAAACTTGAAACACTGGAAACATTTAATTTCCTATAGGGTGGAAAACTTTTGAAAACGCTTGGGCAGAATGCCAGCAAGCTGGTGAAATGGCCCGAGATCCCAGGTGCCAGGGGAGCCTGCCAATGCCTACTGCCTACGTGCTTAGGTGACAGAAACGCACATCAATTTGAAATGGACTCAACACATTCCTGCAGAAGATTTCAATTCTATTTAATTATAGTTCTGTGTCCAAAAAAACCCTTTCAATGGAAAAAATTTAATTCACACCAATCAAAATTAGTATCATCATCATTAATATTCTTTTAGGGAATTATATTAATTTAATGCATCATTATAGAACTGGGGATTGACCCTAAGCCTTTTTCTTCAACTCATGTCTTCAACTATAAAACCTCTTTCCATTTCCAAAATTATCCTTTCAGATACTTTGCATTCCCTGCTAAGATGCCATTCTTAAGTGTTCTGCACACAGGAGCACGAATCCAAGTAGAGAACTCTTATGTGGGACCAAAAGCTGGATTTTCCATAGCTGTGCTAACAGATTAATAGTGTGTATAGCTGAAGAATCAGGATAAAAAACTAGAAGTAATCATTTGTTTTCTGATCCTATCTAGATACTTCTTCAAAACACAACTGACTTCTTGCTAAGTAGCAGTCACATAACGTACTGGGAAAGGCAACATAGTCTAACCGGAGACATGACAGGAATCCATATGAACCAGTGGGCAAGCCAGAAACTGTGAATGAAACTGAACAAGCTCAGCAAAACTTCATCCATAAGTATCCCACTGAGCTCTCAACAATTAGCCTTTCCTGCATTTCAGCTTGGTTTTGGCAAATTCACATACAAGTAAAGGTATAAACTTGGTCAAAACCCTATTTCAATCCATAGCTAAAGACAATTTAGATTTTATATCCATTTTGTGTTGCTCTTCATGGTGAAACTCATATATTTTCTCCACCTATTTTTTCATACTCCTTGATGCACTGTAACTGGCCTAAACCAGTCACGATTTTATTTGACAGGATTTCCAACCAGAGCATTTAAGTGCTCACGATTACTACTATGTGACTTCAGACTCAACTGTCTCGGTGCAACGTGGAAACTGGGAACTGCAGCAGAGGAGAGGTAGCACCCTGTCAGAGTAAGCAGGGCCTTCTGCCCTGAACTCACCACCAAGGACAACACGGAATCATAGAAGGGTTTGGGTTGGAAGGGACCTTTAAAGATCAGCTAGTCCAGCCCCCCGCCATGGGCAGGGACACCTTTCGCTACACCAGGCTGCTCCCAGCCCCATCCAGCCTGGCCTTGAGCACTTGCAGGGATGGGGCACCCACAGTGTCCAGTGGAGTTGTTCCAGTGTCTCACCACTCTCATCATAAAAAATGTCTTCCTTATGTCCAACTGAAAGCTACCTTCTTTTAGTTTAAAATGGTTGCCCCTTGTCCTGACACTGCAGACCTTGGTGAAAAGTCTCTCTCCATCTTTCTTATAAGCCCCCTTTAAGTACTGAAAGGCTGCAATAAGGTTGCCACATATTAAGGACAAAGACATACTAAGAATTAATGTCTTCACTAATGAGCCATAATTCACTGTACATCTTACAAAAAATATAATAAAGCAGATAAAATTGACTTTTAAAAGGGGCAGTCTGTATCACCAAATTTACAGTGCAAAACAAGGAGGCTCGAATGTCCGGAACCCTGAAAGCTTCCTCATACACGCTGCCCAAGAAACCTCAGCCTGAAGTTAATTTACAGATCGATTCTCACACATTCACTCACGAAGAGCTAGTGACTTGGCAATGCTTGAGACAAACCATGACGAGAAGTGCTCGGTACACAAATGTTCCGTTTGAGCTGCTTCCTTTGTTCTGGTGACAAACAACGCAAACAAGTTTGCACTCAACTTCTCCTTCACCCACACAGCCATGTAATTCCCTTTAATGCAGGGGAAGTAAGGCAGATTCCCTCCTCGCTCCCGCATTTTGGAGGAATACAGGCCATTTGAAGAATCTCACTGTATTGCGGATGGCTTCTGGTTTCAGTTAGCTCTGTCAGTGCTGTTCGTGTGTAAAGGACAGATGTTTACTGCCCGTTTCCTGCTGAAGGAGGTGACAGGCTGCTGGATATTCTGAGGTGACCACGTACAAAGCCTAGATGCAAGGTGCTGAAGAGGGGAAGCCCCTTGCACAGTATGAAAATAGGTTTAATGACCTGCAGAAACACTTGAACAAATACAACCATTTCCGAGGTTCTCCCCAACCAAAACCCACAAGTTTAACTTTTATGAATCAAGCTGTCAGTCATGTAAAATGAGTTCAGCTATTAATGAAAAAAGAATAAACGTACAATAGTGAGGAAATGACCTAATGGACCAAGGCACATTGACTTAATTTGTTATTAATTAACTGCCCTTAGGAGAAACTGCAGAGGGAGTGGCCAAACACCAGGATTACTGTTAACAGAATACTTTCCTCTCAATAAATGAGATTTTCATTTTTGGTATGCTCCAGGAAGAATTAAACAAGAAGAAAGTAAAGAAATAAAAAGATACTGTTCTCTGTACGCTGGCAAGACCGCTGGTATATGTCACTGCTGATAAATTAAATTAAAGCCCACGTGCAGAAGCATTTAATCAGGAAGAACAAGCAAACAAAGTGAAACACTATCAGCCTTGTTTTGCTCTTGTCCTGGCCTTTACACTAAAGCTGTTCTTAGCAACTTCTTTTTTATAATTACATTAATTGCCACATTCCAGGGAGAAAAATAACCTTGAAGAGCAATTACAGCTTCTCTGAGGGTAACAGAAATGTTGCTAAATCGAGAATATCACTACGTAGAGTTCCATGCCTAGGAGGAGCTGCATCATCTACAATTTCTTTGTTATTAAAAGTCTCCTGTAATATAAATGATGATTTATTTATAACTGCATTTATACATGCAGCAATGGCAAAGATGCTGCAACAGAACACTCACCTATTTTTTCCTCTTCATCTATTGAAGTCTTCTGTTTAAACAATAGTTTCTAAAATTAACATTAAAATATTTCCACTCCTGTTCTCCTACTACCAGAAGAAATTTGTCAATGGCCAGACCACTCATCATACTGACCTGCATGTCTTGCCACCGTCTAATTCACAAGCTCACAGCCCTCCTCCTTCCAGCCCACTTTTCATTCTCAACAGATTTCCTCCACAAACCCTCCTCCATACGTCGGCCATCTGGGATTGCTTCTTTCTTCCACCTCATTTCTAACTTCCTCACCTCTCACCCCTTGCTCTCTGAAAAGAGATCTTCCCTGGAAATGATTTTGTTACATTCCTTAAGTCAGGCAGAATACTGTCCAACTTTTTGCCTCGATGCAGTAAGAAATGAAATAAAGACTGAGACATTTGTGTATCGCTTGGACACCAGTGAGCAAATTCTGCACAGAAAACTTTCCAAATTAATGCCCATGCACTAAGTTCATTTCCTATTTCCTTCAAAAAACAGAAAGTGTTTTCCAAAAGAGCAATTTGTACCAGAGACTGTTCTCAGAGGCCTAAAGTAGCCTTTTCATGTTTTCCGTTTCAAACAACTACGCTAAAACTTTCTTGGCATTAGGTCTCTTCAAGCAACTGCTCTAGTCTTGATCAATGGACTTTATTCATAAATCATGCAAATGTAGTAAATGCTACACTAAGAGGCAAAAAGGCACTCATCCGATTTACTCAGGTCATGTTTTTGTTATCCTGATCATATGTTCTGTTACTACATCTCCACTATGCAGGCTTCCACTAAATGAAACAGGATTTCTAAGAGGCGGAAGAATCAGACGGGCATCCACCCAGAAAAATATGGCCCGTTGTGTCAGCATATTAAGACTACTCTTGAAAATCCTGCTTCTAATATCCAAATACGAGCTGAGCTTCTTCAAGTTTGTGACATTAAGTTAGATTAGCAGCCCAAATAGGATGCAAATATTAGAAAGAGATACTTGGGAAATACTAAAATGACACAGCCAGAAACTGAAATTTTTAGCAGGATGAAAATTGCTTGTAGGAAGAAACAGCAAAGCCTCACTAGCCTCCCACATACAATGGGAGACTGCCCCAGAGCACAGAGCTACACCCAGCCAAATGGGTTTGAATGAAGTAATAACAGAGTAAGTTTTATTTAAAAATTAACACAGAACAGATTTTCTCTCCAATAAACTAGGAAGCCAAAATAAAAGTATGTAGAGCTTAAATGCTGGTAAAAGTAGCATCTGTCACAGAACCACACAGCATCGCGGTAAGATATCGGAGTGATCTATGCTACTGGCTGGCTCTAAAGACTACTTAGGACATGAGCAGAACTCCCAAAAGGATAGCCTTATCGTATGGGATTGAGAAGCAGGGACACTTTATAATGTGGTCTACTCCAACTCCATTTTTCCATTTCTTACATCGAAAAATATAAAACTCATCTGTGACTCAGTTTCTTTCTCTATCAAATTAGAATTGTACATACTGGTAGGTTTAGTGACCGCTTCACATCCCTGAAAGTATGGTTGGTATTATGTATCTACACTACTATGCACGTACTTTCAGTATTCCCCAAGACACTCTAAAATAAGTTCACAAAAAATTTCATTAAATTAATAAAAAGCAATGTTCAACTTCTTCACTATGTGAACATTTAGCATACTAGGGAAAACCAATAGCTGCCCAACAAATTAAATATAGGAAAACCAGACTTACATTTGTGTTGCAGAGTTTATATTGCTTGTAGGTGCCAATGCACACAATTGCTGCAGCTCTCTGAGCCTGGGGCTGACCCTGGACCGCCTGGTGTGATGCAGACCCGTGATGGTTTGAGTCACTGCTGTGAAACAGGCTTTGAGATACAGGAAATGCAGACGACTGATAAACCGAGGGTCCAAGGACCTGATGTCCAGCCTGAGGCCCACTTTCCTCTTGATAAAGATTCCCGCGTTGAAGTGAAGGACTAGCTGCCTGGCTGTAAGCGTTCATGAGGCTTGGACTCTGATGAAATACGTGGTTCCTTGATGACTGTCGCTGCCTGCGAAGTTTCTGAGGCTGCTGACCAGTATCAGTTTGTAAAGGTAAAATGTATGGCACTTTTCCATATCCGTACTTTCCTGGACCAATAGAATTTCTGTTTCTGCTTCTAAAAACAGGGAAAGAGAGGGACAACAGTTACCGAACTCATAAGTGAAGGAGCAGTTAGATACTTTATATGATGTTATTTGTCAAAGTTATTCACTGGAAAGGAACATGTAACCAGAAATTTCAATCTATTTTACAGAAAATATATAGAAGCTGTAGTCCTGCTTGGTGTATCGGGAATCTGTGAAGAAGTCTACTGGCTGAACTATATCCTGGGCCCTCTTTGGCCAAGTCACACGGCAAGTCACTTAGTGTCAACTAGCAAATCAAATGGTTAGGTACAGTATCAAGTGGCAGTTTGGGGGGAGATGATTCTTGTTTGTTTAATCCCTAGGACTCTCCTTTAAAATGGAAATTCAGAGAATCAAAGCTGTGTATTCCTAAAATTCCTAACTATGTTTCTGAGGAGCTTGAGATATATAACAGCAGGAAATTCCTACTGTTGATCTGAGTAACGACAGAAGAAAATTTGAATTCAGTATGGCAAAGATCATTAAACATTTTGTATCCATTTACAAGGCCTCCTCTGGTTCTGCTTCATTTGCTACTTAAGAAATAAAAATGGAAACAGAAAAAGGATAAGAAACATCAAAATACTACTGAAAGACTTCTGGAAAAGCTGACAAATGCAGGAAAATACTTTTACTATGGTACACAGTTTATTTTCTCTTCTTTGGCCAGCATATGTGGATTAGCAATACATTTAATTAATAAGTCATGACCCCTCACTTTGTTGGCAGGACAAAAGGCCACTTTTTACTATATATTACTAAAGCATTACACAAGAGCTTGACAGCCCCCAGCACTAAACGCCAAAGTTTCAGGTCTGCTCTCTTGCGCACAGATCTCTTTGTACTGGAGCCCCTGTGTTTTGGACAGTATTACACCAGTACCAGCACCCTCAAACAGCTGGTACACCCTGGAGGGTAGCTGTATCCTCTGCACACCCACAGCAACACAATGGACTCAGTCTAGAAAAGCGGTCCCAAATTACAAGTGAAAACTCACAAAATTATTACCACCACATCTGGGTCATACCATTCAAGAGGGTTAATCCCAGAATTTTATCTGCAAACAATAGGCTTATTTGCATTTGCTTGTCTTGCCATCCTGTACAGCTCAGCATCATATCAGGCCTTGGTTTCTAACGCTACAGTCTGAATAGTAAGTTGGCAAAAAAAATTTCTTCCAGTTCAGAGTAATGTGTGAATACAGCTGTTTGGGTAACCCCTGCAGCTCAGGAGGGGAGACACCATTAAAAGAAGGTAACTTACTTTCTGTTCATAAAATGTTTTTATATTTTTAAATATATAAAAAATAGACTTGAACGGCAGTGAAAACCTGAGGTTATAAATTGACATACTTACTTTCTAGAAACTGAAGTGTTACAGATGTCAACGAACCACCAGATCAAAAAGAATTTTCTTTGGGTTTGTTTTGTCTTGTGTTTGTTTTCTTCACAAGTCTTATAGTCTCCCAAGACTCTTGTTACATGGGAACCCTGGAAGTCAATTTACTTAACATTCTAGCTTTACGGCCACACGGGGCTTTTAATCAATCTTCCTGGCTCAAGGATGTGTGAACAAGAGTGTTGATTTACCCTGGCAGATAAAGCAACCAGCACTCTTGAGCTGTTTATACACATCAATCTGCTCTGTGACCATGATGGTCATTGTTGAGGTAGAGGTTTGGTAGTTAGAGTACAGAGAAGTAGTATAATGGGTGTTGGCATTAAGGGAGGAAAAAGAAGCTTCCTGTAAGTGGACAGGACAGGAAAGAAAGAGAAATTATGAAAAGGAACTATTTCAGAAGTTAAGACTGAAAGCAACTTGATTTAAATGAGCATAGTTTTGCGGTGGGTTTTGTGGTAGTTTTTTGGTTGGTTTTTTTTTTATGGGAAAATAAATCAATCCCCCCTCTGTTGCTGCTAATTTTCATTTTTAATGTAACTCTTCGCTTCTGAGCAAGAGGAAAACAAACAAACAAACAAATAATCTTTCTTAAGGTTTCTAGTCATATTCTGCATTCTTGAAACACTTTGGTGTCACAGTTCTCATGAAGAATCTTAGATTTTGGAGCAAATCGGTTCATCTTGAAAAACAGATGTAACTCCTTATTTTTCCTTGTTCCAGTCTCTAATGATTCTTCTCAACCTGACCACACCAAACTTGAAGCATCTGAGATACAAACCTTGGCAACAACTCCTGGCATTGAGAAAGTTACTGCTTTGTTGCAGGGACCACAGACTGCATGGGGTGGACAGAGGGTGGCAGGTGAAACTAGCCTTTTGAATTTATCATCTACAGCCAGGTTGCTTGCATTTTTCATCAAGAGGAGGAGAAAGCTGCTAATAACTGAGCCATAAGCCAGTTGCAGACCAGTGGAATGGTGGGAATATGCCTCTGATCCAGCCTTCTCAATGCCTAATTCTTTGCAACAGCAGCACTAGGCTCTCCCAGAGAGGAACACCTAGATGTGTCCAACCCACCTGGAGGAACTGCTGCCTGGCAAACTAGGAGAGGTTACACAGAAGGTCAGATATGAGACTGATGTTTGACTGTTAATCTCCAGTTCAGGGTCATGAATTGGAACTGAAAAGAACTGAAGGACATGCAAGAAATGGTGATGTAAACTAGGACTCTTCAGCCTGGATAAAAATGGTGAAATGGGCATATAGTAGCCTTAAATATAGAATGGAATGACTCATATCTGAAAGAAGGACTCCTAGTTGAAGGCAGCAAGTGTCCAAAGCCTGCTGGAATCTCATGAAATTAATTGCAGAAATTAGAAAGACTTGGGTTGGTAGGAAGCCAGACTTTTTTCTCGTAAAATGGTTGATCGCTGCAACAAACATGCAACAACAGCACCTAAGAAGTGAAAGCAGTAACAAAATTCTTACTGTTAGTTCCTGTTTCATCTTGGCTTCTTTTTTTGCACTGTAACTTGGCAATGTTGCTGGATTCCCTGCTGATGAACAAATGAGGCACCATTCCTGGTAGCCTAAGTTTCCAGCACCCTTACAATGACATGTCGATGGCTGCATCAAGGCTCATCACGGATGAGTCCTCTTCTTTGCCTCTTCTCCCGTAATGGTCAGGGCCAGAATGACCCAAGACATTGCTGTGAACCACTGAGTACAAGTTGCAATTTCCTTAGGTTGTGTAGTAATTATGACTTGGAATTTAAATGGGAACACACTTGCTCTGAAATGGAAGGTGAACTTTTTGTAGCCAGGAACATCACATTTCTTTCAGCATGTAAACTTCTGGAAACAGTGTAATAAACAAGCTCTAATTATTAATGTCTTTATCAGTGCTCATGCATTCATTTAAACCAATATTGCCTGGACTGAAACTATTCCGAAGATTGCCTATTTTGCCTTAAATCATCCTTCAATCCCACCTTATAAATTAGGAATGCAGTTTATCGCAATTTAATAAAAAAGCTTCTAAATATCTTGGTGGTAATTAACTATTATAATTCTTGGGGAGTTATCAGGTAGAATTTATGATGTCATGCAGCACAGTGAGGCAGGGAGTATTATGTAGGTCCATACACAATGGGAAAACAAGGGGAAATCAGGGAAATGAAAGGGGAAGGAAAATCAGACAAAAACTACCATTAACTTCATAAGCAGAATTAAACTAACCTGTTGACACCTGTCTGCTTCATGCTAAATCAACCCAGCTTTGATCCACTGGTAGGAGGTGGAAGTAGGTCAAGCCACGATGGCTTGTTGGGAGTTTTCCATTGCCAGCAGAACTTTTTCTTATCTGTCATTCATTAAGATTACCTGTATTCACTATAAGCCACATAACTCGCTGCCCCCCACAGCAGGGCTTGGAAGCTTCACCTTATTGCTCCTTTTTTTTTTTTCTTTTTTTTTAATGCACACTATCATAACCCAGTCAGAGTTGGGATGCACTCTCATTTAATGTAACAGATAAAGGAGAAGAAAAGAATTAGCAACTAACAGCACACCCCTAAGCAGCCTTGCGCCTGCTTAGCCAGACCAGATTCTGCAGCATTCGACTTTACATATCCAGGCATGCTAAAAACCAAGCGTCATCCTTCTTCACATAGCAATGGTTAAGAAGAGCATTTGATTAGGATGTTGTGTATGTACTGCTACAGAACTGTATGAACCACCACCAACAGCTCTCAGACAAAAGCTGAAAATCCAACTGGAGCAAGATCTGAGTTTTAGACAACCTTGACAAACCTTTTCCAGAAAAGTGCTAGATTCTGTCTTTACAAGTCCATTGTTCCTCAGCATTAATAGAAATAATTACAAGAGCAGCACAAGGGAGCCCCACATTCCTGCCACCAGCACAACTCCTAAAATAGCTCTATTTAGAAAGGATTCTAATATACTTCCAAAACCTGCAGCATGCAGCACTGCACCGACATATCAAGGATATGACTGTGGCGATACAAACTCTTCACATATCCTGTATGAAAACAGCGATAATGAATAATGCTTAGGTTCCTTCATATACACACTGGCCCTGCAGAGCAGATATTGTTTATAGATGGATTTATTTAGGTATTCAAACCCTAAATTGGAGCACCAATCCTGAGGATGATAGCAGGGTTGAACTGCAATAGGTATGACAAGTCAACCACTGACACTAAGATACCAGTGTCACCAGAGTCAGAACTGAAGCAGTTAAAATACTTCACTGCTCATTTAACTATACAATGAAACATTAAAAATGAAAAGAAACCCAACTCCCAGAGAGGAGAAAACACCAACTGCTTGAAAAACTGGTGACAAGACAAAGAAGCTTGGGACTTTATTCTGCAGGATTACTCGGCGTTTCCCGCTTACATAAACCCTTTGCTCTTTCTGCACATGCTTGAGCCCTTCAGGAAGTTACCAGCTACCTTCTGCATCAGTTTTCAAAAGCACTCCCCTTTTCAGCTGAACCAAACATGACTGTATTAGCAGAACAGTCATGCTAATTTTCCACTGCCTATAAATCCATGTTTATAGTCAGACATTTAATAGGTTGGCCAGGCATACTTCCTTCTCAGGGTCCATACAGTCCTCAGATGTGCAGAGACAACTTAGGATGGGGGAGAACTACATTCATATCCTACAGCTGGTTTATTTAGAGAGACGTTGTTCCTCCTAGATCAGCCAGGTAAAGAAACAACATACTTCCAGGTTTCTCATATGCTAGGCCAGTTAATTTTACAGGGCTTTTGGCTGCATATCTTTATGTCAGTCAGATTTTTGCCCCACTGATCCAGTCAGGTTAATAAAGCTATTTAATGTTGGCCAAGACTTTTATTTAATTGCTTCTAATAAAAAGATATCAATCAATTTCTACAATACTTCACTGGAAAAGATCTTACATACCCTTCAAGAATTAGCAACAGAAGGTAGGAAGTATCAAAAAGGCAAGGATAAAGGAGCTCACCAGCTTCATTACCTTGTAGGCTCTGGCTACACTGTCTAGTATATCAAATAAACACTTAATAATAAAACTTTCTTCAGTTCTTTACTGGATTGAAGAGAAGAAAGAAGGAAGAGGAAAAAGAGGTATTCATTAACATTTGCAGTCAGTTAGGATACACACTGCATGTTCCATGGACAAACGAAGGGGGGGGAAATGCCACCAAGAACAGAGTTACTATCTAAAGGCGAATTACTGCTTAAAGGAAAAATTAATGTTGAAAAGCAAGTAGCTGCATTAAGTGTTTCATGACAGACCATAGCCAGTAGACATCTCTGATCTATTGTGTTCATCTCAGGTAGAGGCGTAACAGCTATTTAATGCAGATCTGGCAATCTTCTTTCTTTGGGCATAATTCTCATAAACACACACGCCTCCCCGATTGTTCAGACAAATCTGTTCAGCACTTTGATAACAAAAATGATAGGCCCCTTTAAACTTCAGCCAACCTAAATATATTCTCAAATTCAAAAATACATTTGCCCAGACAAGTATGAAAATCAGGTTTTGTGTTATTGGTACAAGGATTGTAGAAAACATTTTACAGTAATTATTATCAGCTAGTATACTTACTGGTCTAACTGTTAACAGTTTTTGTCATGCTGAGGATAAATCAGTCAAAAATAATGAGACCTGGCCCCTCACACACATTTTGAATGACGAAAAGGAATTTTGTTTTAGTAGCTTTCTCTAATTTTAGCCGTAACCATATGCATACCTTGGTTGGCAAATAAATGTGTTATCACTGCCTCACAAAGTTTATGCTAAGGACAATGCTTTGAACGTCAAGTGTTCTTGAGGTTCACTAAGAATTAAGTACTTTCTGAGCTGGTGAGGTGATTATTTATATTGAATAAAAACCCTCTTTGAACTAAGGATATGCAGCTTCTTTAAAATACACAAGAAAGATTACAGATTTCCTGGGCCTCCACCTGTTCTCTTAAGTGCTCTTTACCAAGCCGCTCTCCAACACGCCATTTCCATTTTTTCCCTTTTTCCATCATTCCTTTCTCCTTACATTTCTCTTACCATTCTCTAAACGGAGATTCCCTGGCTCACTTCCAGCTGAAGCATAACTTGTTTTCTTTCTCTTCTGATGTCAGGCAGAATAAAGAATGTATTTTACATGAGTTTTGCAGCATTTCATTCAACTTATCTCCTAGTATCAAAGTACTACTTCTCTTGTAAATGAAAAATGTAAATTAAAAACTACAGGGTTGAACATTAGCAAAACCTCTCATTTATGTGACACCAGGGAAGACTTGTCCTACCATTGGAATGTTTCCTTAGAACGAACGCAAAGAAACTGCCAATTTCCCTCATTTTCAATTCACCTTTCACTCTGTTTCTCAAGGGGTAAGGTAATGTTCTGTAACAGCCTTCAGTCACCAATTTCACCAGGGATAAAGGAGGAAAAAATGCACAAGAATTGCAGGCTTTCTGATATTTTTTTTCCAAATTTTGTCTCGTCTAGTCTATTGGCAGAATTATTCTGCAAGCAGAAGACGGTTGTCTTCCCTGTATGCCCAGCCACAACAACTGCCGTAACGAAGACAACAGAACCTCATCAGAGAGCATTCAGGTAGATGTGACACCACCACTTAGCACTTTCTTTTAATTTTATTGAGAGTTTGGTCCAGTTTGAAGTTTTTTTTCAAAATTTTCAGAGGCTTGCTTTACAACGAAACCTGTCATGGAATTAACAGCTAAGTCTTCTAATACTTTAAGGAAACGCACCTCATCAGTGAGTCTGGCCAAACTGCACACGTAGCCTGATGCTGCTCTGCTTGCCCAAGACCTAAGAATTCTTTAGGTTCTTGCCTATTCTCACTTGGGATTTAAGCAGTTGCCTATAATCTAATCTCTGAAGTGTTGCTGGCTGTATTTTTGTCCTATCAACAAGCCATCAATCCACAGCTAGCACCTACCCAAGCTGAATTTACAGAGTGATCTATCATCAGAAGCAGTGATTCTATGTGCAAGATGACAGTGGGAGAAAGACAGGAGGAGCAAAAATATGACTTATAGCATTATTTCCCATACAATATTCCACATTATGCACCAGGGCAGAGTGTCTTTTAAATGACACTGATTTGTGCTTTTGCACTGCAGATATTAATTTCTATTTTAAAAATGCTCCAAAAGTCCATTTCTTTGATTCCCACTAGAAACTTTGCTCTAAAGCAGCTCAGTCCCCTTAGATCCTTATCAAAGCTCTTTAGCTTAAATGTAAGTCCTACTGCCCATCATCGTTTTAACAGGACTATAGACATGCCCAAGTTAGTAGGCCAAATCCTCTTTAACTAAATCAATTACATTCTAAATCTATTTCTGTGGATAAGCATACCAAGATTTAAACTAGTATTTTTGATCATACCAAAATATCTATTTAGCAGCATTACATTACTGTAATTGACAGCTTTTAAAGGAACTACCCATTTACTTACAGTTCCAAGTATTTCATATAGAGTTGCCTTGATTTCGTTTCTGAAGAAATGAAAGTGACTTATTAGATATTCCTGTCAGCGAAGTTATTCAAATATCACTCCAATATTTAAAACGTAATTAAGAAAAAAAATAAAGGGATACCAAGAAGCCTTTGCAGATACGAAACTTCAACTTCAAATTGAAAAAACAGATCCTAAATGCAAAGTTTCCGTTAATAGCATAGGTACAGGTATATATTTTTAAAAGTACTTATTAATTTTCATTACTCCTAAAATTGTATCCTTAAAATAATTTCAGATACACATTTTTAATCCCTGGTACTTCCTCCATAATTAAAAACTGTAACTGCCCTACAACCTCCTATTCAATAATTTACTTTCCAGCCCTCCTACTGCTTTTAATTTTCTTTCATGTTTTATATATTCTTAAGCACATACAGTTAACAAGGTTGACTTCAAAAAGACTGTCCACCATGCATTTTTGGCCCCCTTTTCTTAAGTTTAAATCACAAAACAAACTGTCTTATGCTGGTCATAACTGATATAAAGTTTATACCTCACAGTATTTTAGCAGATCCTTTCACAAGAATAATTTTTAACAAAAGTGAATGATTTACTAGTTCTGGGAATGTGTTTTCCCTCAAAAAGGAGAGCTCTCAACAGTCAGGTTGATTCACATCAAAAGCCACTGTGTATCACCTCTCAGTACTGTACCATAGCCCTGTGCAGCTTTACATTCCACGTACTCACTTTTCACCAGCTCTAAATCAATCTGGAGAAAATCACTTCAACATGAATGAAAGAAGGGAGCCCTTTGACTCTGCTTTATGTTACAAAATGCATGCCTGTCTGCTCACTGACCTAGAAAATAGCCTTAAAGCGGTGAGCAGTTATCTTCCTCAAATGTTTGGTCGCAAGAGTTAAACCACCGCTTCCAAGAGTGCATCGCACATTGGAGAGTGGAGCCATCACCACAAACTTCTCTTGCTGTGTTATAGCGTATTATTCACGCTTTGTCAGCACATTTCACTGCAATTAAATCGGTGTAGGCATTCACTTCATTTGACTGATTTTCATCATCAAGGTAACTAAAACAATGGTTTAGTTACAAAACTAACTAGTATGGTTTACAGTTGTGGTAACTGGTAACCACACCATGCTTTGTTGACATTCACTACTTCCCATCTATCATATACGCATATGGGTATTAAAAATATTGTAAGCATATTTGACCTAAAAATTTCAACAACTGTAAGATCCAGAGGAACCAATTATACCTAAAAGTTGCATTTTCTGTACGAAAAGGGATTATACCACAGGGGTGATTCTTCCCTCATTTCTATATTTACATTTTTCTGACAGAGTAGGACTGATGAATAAGATCACTAAGTAAACTACCTCTTGGGAACAGGTTTAATTAATTGAATTAATATGAGAGATACATGTAGACGATCTTAAATGAATTTTTCCATTCTCATAGATCACCACTAATATCTAGTCTAGCATAGCTGCAATATACCCAGTACAACAATTTATTCTATTGGCTTTAGCTGCTCTCCCAGCAAGTGCTATAAAACCTCATTTATGTCGCTTTTAACAGAGGTGGGATTCCAGCATTTGAACCCAAATACTACAGTCTTCTTTTTCGATGAGTTGAATAACGCCTCTGATCTCAGGAAATTTCATTACAAGTCTACAGGTTTCCCCCCTTAGCTTCATCTTTAAGGGTCGACTGAATAATGTAACCATGCAGTTGGCAGGTAAACCAGCAGAAATTCAGCACGAGGAACCACATAACTGCTGAGATGCATTACAACTGTGATGGGAGCTTTGTTGTGTTTCTACCCCTCACTGACCAGGCAATAATTCCTTGGTAAAATGCACGGTCTTCCATCTGTCCAAATGCTAGCAGCGTTCTCACTTCCCCTCCCCTCCTTCAGCCAACCCACTCCAGGAAGGATGAAATGTTCAGCAGTAAGATTAAGAAAGAGTCTCGGGTGGCTTGCAGTTATAGTATCATGTTAGGCTTTTATTTTTGGTAATACCGGTCATAGTGTGCTCACAGTAGCATAATAAAAATTGATACTAATTAGTTAATAGTAAGTGAGACCTAGAGTTTATCAGGGGGATTAACAACCAGATGAGAGGTGGGACAGCACAAAGTCAACCTGAGGCCACAATGCCCCCAGCTAGCTATTCATTTTGCCAGGAAATACCTCACGTGAGCTTTATTGCTATTACAACCTGTTTGGAATTTTATTCAGAAGGAAAATAAACATCTTTCTCATATGGCTTTAAATCCCCCAAGTGCTACCAAAATGAATTCTTTGATTACTACTGCTGCTCTTAGATTTTTCCGGAAAATTTATCCTCAGAAAAGGATCAAATCCTTCTCTCTCTGTCTTCCTTCTGCACACACACCAAACCCCAATGAGCTTTACAACCATATTGGGTTTAGGGTAAAGTAAATCACATTTTCATTCTATTATACAAATAATGAAAGGATGAATGGCTAAGTACTTGAGCTGGGTTTCATTCCAAATATCAAGAAAAGCAAACATCCATGCCAATAAATAGAAAGCCCCAAAACTCAAGAAATAATACCTTCCCAGACCCTAAGGCCCAGCAGTCACACATTTGTCCACCTCTAAGAACTGGAACTGACTAGAACAGGTCACAAAAATTACATCAGAACATGCAGCTAATGATGCTTAAATTGGTTAGGGAAATAACAACTGCATTGTCCCTTTAAAGGTTAATTGCAGACCTGCCAACTGAGTGACCTACATTTGCCTGGTCAAAGCATCTGTGAGAGGGGGCAAAAGAAATACTTTCAGAAAGGAAATTCTGTTTTGACGTTAAATGATACACTCTTCCTTTCCATTGCTCACAGGCCTCGGAACGCAAACTGACCCTATACAGGGTACAAAGCAGCACAGCAGTCTTTCATGTCAGCTGCTGGCAACAGAATAAAGACCAAAAAGCTACAGCCATGTGAGAAGTTGGTGATTTTTGGATTATTTCCTCCGTGCAAAGGTTTCCTCTCATTCCTCTTCCAAATACAGAAAGAGCTTTAGGGAAACCCTTTCCTTATTAACATATTTCCTTAAACTTGCAGCCTGCTTTACTTACTTCATGATTCCAGTGATAATTGTAATTTTTTCTTTTTCTGCTCCTATGAATCACACACAAAGTGCACATTGTGCTGACAGAAGTGGGCAGCGAAGTTCTGCCACTCCACCATGAAAGTCCACTTGTAGAGAAAGTGAAAGTGGCAGTTGTGAGCATCCTAACACTCAGCACATTATGTAAAATTGTGGTTTTGTCTTCTCTATCTCTGAAATAGAGAACTGGAAATGCAACATTTAAGAAATACTAAAATCTAGTCTATGAATGATATTTCCTTTCAAGATACGTTTTCTTTCTTAAAGCATGTTATTCTTTTGTATGCCCTTACTACTTTTCCATATGTGCCCCTCTTTAAAGATGTCTATCTCCTCATTTCTGATTATTCTTATTGTATGGTATGCCCCACGCATTTTAGCGTGGCGAAATAAAAAACAAGGCTGTGCTAATGGGAACATAACTCTTCACATCTGAGAAAGAGCTCCCTTCCTTTGCCAGTGGACAACCCAGAGAACTGTCAGCTTGCTTTTCATGTTTCTGTCCTCATCCCAGTGACTGACTATAATTTCCTAACACGTTTCAGCTATGCAAGAACTCTACTTACAACACCACGATAAAACCAGGAGCACTTAAACTGTTTAAATTAGGCTTCTAGTTGTAGGTACCTCAAACTTCTCTCTCCCTGAGCTTCATGTGCAGCCCTGGTTTCTAAAGCCTAACTGAATCACGTGTGAACGAACTTTCTAAAGCTGAAAATGTTAATATCCTCTTCACAGACAAGGAATGTCAAAATTTATGATATATAAATTATATTTTGAATTTTGCTAAAGAAACTGAACAGTTCTTTGTCAGCTGCCTGGAAGCAGGCGGAGAACTTTTCCACTTGTTGCTAAATGACACAAATGTATTTGGCTGCCTTGAAGGACTGTTATTGCTGTCAAAATTCTATTTGCCTTGGAAGCCATCCCATTTCATCTTACCATGCTATCGAACGTGAGCTTATCTCAGTCACAAATGTCCATGCCTCTTTCATTGTTTTATGGAAGTCTGCTAAAATTACAGCTTTATATAAAGGCCAGTACAGTAAGTATTCTACCAACGGTACATATTGTGAAAACACAGATGCTATTTTTTCTATAGCCTGACTTTCAAGTATCATCCATTTACTGAACACTGTTCTACGGTATGCAAATCATCTCTAGAGTAACTTACATTTTGAAATCCATTTTCCATATATCTGATAGGACCAGTAATCTTTGTAAAGAAGGTCTGTACACTGGATTTTGTGAATTAAGGAGAACCATTAGGTTTGCCATTCTAGTAACTCCATTTTAAAGTAACATTTTTTGTTCTCATTCTGTTTTTACAGTCACCACCAAAGAATCTGAAAGTTATGCAATACAACAGGCTTTAAAGCCACCAGGGACTCTCCTAACACAAGATGAAAATTACTTATTACGCAAATAAGATTAAAACAGTGACCTTGAATCCACAGTCTTATGCCAAGGGGCAGTGTGTGTGTGGGGGTGGAAAAATCAACTGTGGTACAGAAGCTTGCACTGTGCTTAAGAAAGCACAAGAATTCTCAAAAGAAAAGGCCTCCATCATAAGGGAAAGCGGAGGCACAAAGGACATCACGGTCATTTTAGTATTTCGTGTGGCAAACCACTTATTAGGTAATAACATCACCTCACTTCTGCACACAGTCAATATTATTTTCTGCTAATTGTCCTCTCCTGTTTCAGCCATTAACTGCAGTGATTGCTCCAAACTGTTCCAGTCTCTCCCGGCCTGCAGAGGCCACCACAGCAGCAGGGGACAGCCTGCAGGGATGGAAAGCCAGCTGTGCCAGCAGCCTGGCAGCAGGTCCTGCAGAAGCCGGGCCAGCTGGGATTCCCTTGGAGACGGAGGGTGCCAAGGGGCTGGAGCAAACAGGCTTTGAATGACTTTGTGCTGACAGTTCAAGGCCAGGCTTCCAATATTAGTAATAACCCAGCTATGTACTACAACCTGTATCTGTTACGCTGCGCAGCTGGGAACAGAAGTGCTTTATAGTAAAAGATTGCGTAGGAAAATAGAAAAAAGAAAATACAACTTTTGTCCTAATGCAGTCATGTTAACACGACTACTAAAAGCCTGCCTCTGGCATTCTCTGAAATTTTATAAGATGATCAGTGCCATACTTAAGTTATACTTGGTCTAGGCCATCCATTTGCATGGGTTTGAAAGACAGACGAAGCAGTGATTAAAGGGAACGGCCAACACCTAGGAAGATCAATGTCTGAAAAGCTGGCCCCACCTTTTCAAATTTGTGCCTCACTAACAGATTAATTCCTACTTTCAAGTATTTTTTTAGACAGAGAGTTTCTTGCAGGGGCTGAGGATGTCTTTATCACCAACAGAGTCCTACTGTCTTATTCCAGTCAGGCTGGAATATTGCCTCAAGGTAACATTCTTTGGTTTCGTTTGGGTCAGCAAGATGTCTTTAAAAGGGGAATTACAGTTGACTGCTTCATCTAAGAATCTTAAAGATGGAGGTGTTTTTTCTGTTGGTTTTTTTTTTGGGGGGGTGGGTGGGTGTTTGACTTGTTTGGGTTTTTTTGTTAACTATCTGGCCGCCCCCCCCCAAAAAAAAAAAAAAGCAGTCCATCTCCATGCATTTCCCAGAAGAGGGATGAGAGGGAAAAAAATAGAGAACTGCTGAATACATATTTTGAGGAAAGACAGACAGAACAGAGAGACATTTCAAGAGCACTCCCTCCCAGGGGATCTCCATGCCCATTCTCCTCAGTTTCCAAACTGGAAACACATCTGTTTTCCTTTCATACATATATTAAAAAAGTTTGATATATTGGTATCTAAGAAGAGAAGAAAGTGTTTCTCCAGAAACTGGAGAATTAATGGCAATTGAATGTAACAGCACACTTCCACCCAGTGTTAAAGACTGAACAGCTAATATAATTAAATTGATAAATACATATATGGTTCTATGTATTGAACAACCACATTTTTTAGTTTCACCAAACAGGAAATTTTGCTAAAAGAGGTGGTAGAAAACAAAAAAGGGAAAATAGAAAACAAAAAGCCCATAATAGAAACTCTCTGAAAAATACCAAACAAACCTAGAGTTCTGACTAGGAAAAAGGTGGATGGGTAGTTGGCTATTCTTCATGAAAGAAGCTTGATGAATCTTTTTTTCAACCAATTAAAATCAGAATGGCTGTTGAAGTTAGGAATCCAGTTATGGAGTTGTTACTTGTTCTGATTTTTATCGTTATGGTGAACATGGAAATATCAAACGAGAGTGTAGCAAGAAAGGAAAAATATGTCAATAAATCGTAAACAAATCTTAAAGGGAAATTAGATAATCTGCCTAGTACATTTGTAGAATAGTTATATCTGTTCTTGGGTGCTATTGTATAAGTAGTCAACAGGGAGTATAGCCTTCCACAGAAGATGGTTAACATTGTAAAAGTCAGTCTTAGCCTTTGATAACCTTTCCGTAAGTATTAAGAACGACATGTCAGATTAGAGTTGGTATTTTTTGAAGACACATCATTCACAGCAAGAATGAGATCCATGCCCAGACACGTACCTTTTTTCTGGCTTGGCGTGCTGCCTCTGGGACTGAGAATGCCTGCTGCCCCTCAGTGCCCCCCTGCTCAGGTGGCTGTTGTTATGGCCTCCAGAGGAAGCGGAGGCCCGAAGGCCAGCCCAGAGCTGCTCTTCATTCCTGTGAAGCGGCACAGATGTGCGGATGGCAGAAATGACATGGCCAGGATAAGCAGTCAGCGAGTCCTCGCGGTGGCGGGGATTCTGGTGGGCCAGAGCTCTCTCTGAGCCCGGGTACTGCTGCCCCGGCCACCGGTAGCCCCTGTCACGGTAATAGGCCGGGAGGCAGGGCCGCGTCTGCTCCATCACACCGCCACTGCAGCTCCGCGAGCAGGCAGACCAGGGCCCCCAGCTGCCCCACATGCCCGGGATGCCGGCACCGCTATCCTCAGATGCATCTCTTTGCTCTTCTATCCTCTGGGGAACCTGTAGGCACAACAGACTGACTTAGGAACAAGAATTCACACTGTAATACAAGGAGAGCACTAATATCCTTTGTAAGCCATTAAGTGAAACAACCACATAGGAAGTAACTTGTCTTATTCATACCCTGTCAAACAGCTGCCCATTCTGCCAGCATAGGAGATCTACAGCCATCAACTGCTCAGACCAAAAATATTTTTTGGATTGTCTGGATAGGAATAGATTTTATTTAGTTCTCGGCAACGGAAAACACTGCATAATGCAAAGCTTGGAAATGTGGAGACTGCAAACCGTTATAATACTAGCAAGGTCAGGAAGTAAGGTCATTTTTGGTGACAAACTTGGGTCAACAGACACTGACTGCTCTTTTCCACTCTGATGCCTCCGCAATGGAGATTGCTAGTGGTTGCAATAATGTTTCAGGAACTCCCTTCTAATGTGGAACTTTTTAGGAAAGCAATGACATAAAAGGACAGGCCGATTTCCAACCAGCCACAAACACTGCAGCTGTTAACTCTTACATTACCACTTTTTCCCCACCCCCCCATCAATGCTTCAAGGAAAGGAGTTATTCAGGATGATCCAATCCTACATTCACAGAAATCTCCATCAAATTCAACGAAAGACAATTTATTGGTCTCAGGTGTTAAGTTGGTCCACGCCCACTCTTCAGCAGTACAGGGAAAGCAAAACAAATAAGAACTCCAAAGAAGGGGGGGGTGTGTGTGTGTGTGTGTGTTTGTCTTGAAGGAAGCTGGGAGGGATTAGGAAGGGCAGGGACTGTTAGTGTAAGGAGAGCTAACCCCTCAAGCTGTAGTCAAATATTTAAATATCCTGACTTTGTGGTTAGCAAGGTATAAACACAGCATAGAAGTTACAACCACCCACCCCGCTGTGGACTTGTGCCCCAAGCTTTATGCATTCCTGGAGTTAGACATAGTCAGGATTTCTCTGTGTTTGCCACTGGGCAGAGTTGTCACACAGAAATAAGATCCATTTTCATTAAATACATAGGTTTTCTGTTGCTTCCCTTGTCCAACTGGCTGAATCACAAATTTTTCAAAGCAGCCTTCCAATGTCTGATCCTCACAATTACTAATATGCAGAACATTCATTTAAATGACCATCCTTTAACAGTTTATTTATATCCTGAGCAACCTTTGTACCAACAAGCACACATGTATATCAATTCAATTAGGAGACACAAAAGGCAGTCCACAAATGCTTGCCATACCTCTCCTGCTACCTCAAAAGGACCTTTGGAAAGACAGCCTTGTCTGTCTCTGTGTCACTTCTCTCCCCTTCAAAGGATGACCTCCTAAACGGGTAACTTCCACTAATAATTTTGCCTCAGCATTATCCTATAATAGCAAAAGATTAACATCTACATACTTTGCCTCTAGTCACAGACAACATGCACAGTCACTAAGTGAACTGCAAACCACCTATGCCAGTGAGCATAAGTTACTGATCAGCTAGCTATAAACATGGCAGGCTTTGGTGGAATGTGGTTTGCAAACACGGGTTGAATACAGCATTACAAGAGGAAAAGCCAAGCCAGCACAGGGTTTGTGGTGCTGCTGTGTAAGAGTCAGTTGTGGTCTACATAATCTGAAACATTTCCCCCCTCTGAGGTTGTTCTCACACTTTCATCACCAACCACAGGAAAAACTGCATTTAATTATAACTTCTGAATAATAAAAAGCATCTGCATTAATGTGATATGTTACCCATTTCTCCAATGTTATTTGAAAACAGGAGCAGATGGCTCTGTATTTAATATGGGTTTTTCCTGTAGGTACCCCATTTGGCATCAGCCTTTTAAATTCAATAGCCTGTACAACCTAATACCACATAATGTCAAAATTATGAATAACATGCAACAAAGTCTTGGTTTCTGGCTGTTAAATTTGCTTTCATATCCAGTAACAGAACACCACTGGCTCATGATTTGACCAACTAAACAAGCTATTCTTCAGTTTGTGATATTTTCAGTGAATATTCACTGTTCATACTGACACTACACATTAATGTAGTTCTACCACAGATATAAAATTGTAACAGTCACACACTGGGACACTTCTGGTCTGATGGTTTGCAGTAAGGTTTACTTATTATAAAACTAATAGTGCTTTGTTATCAGACAACTCAGTTTTCATTAGTCTGGGGTATCATTTCTATGATGGTTCAGCGCACCTTTTTTTTCAGAAGCCAAAGACACTCATGCAGGCAACAAATAAAATCTATTAGTCTGCAAGCAACTCAAGTCACCAGTAATGTAACAAATACTTCATTATGCAGAAACAGAAACTGATATAATAGTGACAAGTGTTGACTTGTTGCAGAGAGAACTTTCTGGCTGCCAAACTTCATTGCAGCAAGAATTGTTTCAGGTAAAATGATACTTTAAATGACTGAAGGCAATGTAAAGTAATTTCACACCCCTTAATCATCACAGTAAAAATGTTCTAGACATAGCACCATGTGGTTTCATGTAGCTAGTTAAGTAAGAACATAATAATAAAAATTAAAAAGCTAACAAAAAAAAAGTAACAATATAATATTTTATACTGATGTATATTCATCAATACTACTTCGTTATAAGATGACAAAATTTTGAGACAGGAATTTTCGGTAGCAAATCAGGTTATGCACTTTCATTTTTGATTAAGTTCTCTGTTTTCTTACTTTGAGAAAGACAGGGGCTACAGATGAATCTTTACAGAAGATGACATGTGAATGACGGCATAATCTACTCGGTGAAACCTACTATGAAGCCTGAATAAATTCAAGCTGCTTAGTTTAAGGAATGGAAAACAGGGGGCAACAATGAGCCTTCCCAACAGGTCACAGAAATACAAAGAGCTGTTTTCTCTTTGCAGCAAATTGTTCTCCATGTCTATAGCCAACACACAAGGAACAGTGGATTTAGATTTAATCAGAGGTGATCCAAATTAGCTAGTAAGAAAAACTTCTTAGTGGAAAGGCAAGCAAAGCACGGGAACAGACTGCCTGAGGAGATCCTGGCACCGTGCTGAATCTCTACCAGGAACAGCTAAGGCAGAGCTGACCCTTCCCCAGGGCAGAGGGGCTGACCTACAGCTCTCAGGGGTCACCCCCCATCCCAGCCCTCCCACTTCCAAGTTGCTTTGCAGCCAGTCACGAATCCTACCGCAGCTCCAAGCTGCAGCCAAGAAATTACAGGTAGCTATGGGAGCTGAAGTATTCCGGAACATCTCAGAAACACCACATATTGCAAGATTCCTGATGCTAGGTCCCTCCTCCTCTCTGTTTTAGAAATTGCCTATTAAACAGCACACTTTCTAAAGGGAAGAGTTTGAGCCTACGCTGGGGAGCAAGCAAAATGCACACTGAATTCTGCTTGCCAAGTCATGAAAGTAATTTCTTAATCACATAGCCTGCAAGAGGGAGAAATCAACCAACCCATTTTAATCTACTTTCCCATACTTCGTGATTGATTCCTTCTCTAGATGACCTACGAATATTCGCTCTAGCTACAAACGCACCATCAAAAAGATTTCTATCTACTGCAAGTTAATCAACAACCAAATATGTTGCTCTACAAATTCAGTCTATTTCCCCCTTAATTTCACCCCATAATTCTAGCCCTTTCTTTCTTTCCTATACCTTTCCAGTTATTTGGCAGGACAAGGTTTGTAAGTGGAAGCAATACATTCCACTAGGTACAGCTGTGAAGTAAACAACATAAAGAAAAGACAAGTGCTTGCAATTTCTACATCTGCACTAAGTCCTATCAAGTTGCAATCAAAGATTCTTTAAATCAGAAATTTTCTTCATGACTACTGTTATGCACCAAATACCTTTGAATTTGTCACCTTTCTAACAGGGAGTGGCAAACTGAATTGAGGCTAGATTTCCAGAAGGGTAGTTGTAGGACCACTCTTCTTCCTTTACATATCAGCACTCTCCATCCCTTTCTGTTCTTTCCCCCCAGATTTCTTATATTTCACTAGTTTGCTTACTCTTGTAAACAGAGGTTGCATTACATTCAGGTTTTATTCTGACAGTTGTCTTATTCAAATTAGGCAGTTTCTAAAACAGTTCATCAGGTCGGTGGTTTTTTTTCCAAAAACATCATTCATACGTTGAGTAACTTCAGAAAGGAAGTAATTTATTTACCTAAATGAACCTGGCTGAACTGAAAATTAATAAAAAGCCAGGAAAACACCCTATTTAAGCAGTCACGAATGACCTGATTTAATCAGAACCAGTCAGAAGCTCAAAATTTCCCAATACTGGGATCATTTATTTAGAAATAATATAGGAGAAAAACATCAGTACCAGCCCAAAGTCTGTTTCAGTCACAGTGAAGAAGATAAGAGAATTCCCCAAAATTTGAAAGAGAATACTACTGCGCACCCTGTGGGCAGGCATCTATGAAACAATGTAATTTCCATTTTTTATCTTTCTAAGAGATACTAAGAATCTCTCTGTTTCTTGGAGGTTTGGTTTTTTCCCTCCCTGTTCTTTGTTTGTAAGTTGTTTCATTGTACAAGATCTGTAAGATAATACTTGTGATTTAAGTTACTGGTTTTGAACACTAAACAGAGGCAAGCCAGTGAAATTAAGACAGCAGAGGTCAACACTGAAAAAAGGGAGATGTTTATCCACATGGCAGAAAGGAAAACAAATTCTAATTCCTGTGTTTTCCTTCATTTTCCCCAGGTCCATGCAACATGCCTCATATTTGCTTCCTTGGGTCAACTAATCAAGCTAAGACAGACAGTTAAAAACATATCATCAAAATCTCCTCTCAAATGAAATACGTACAACTCCCAGGGACTTAAATGCTCACTAGGCATTGGGTTTCTTCTGCACACAAAACCTTCCATACCGATTCCATGCAGAACTAAATAGATGCACAGGGAATATTTAAGACCATGGAATCTAACCCTTAATGTACAACTAAAAATCCATAACTAGCATCTAACATTACTATGAACTGTAGAGGAGCTACAGTGCAATTAAGTTTGTTTGATTTTAAAATATTTCATACACACATTTTACTTATCTTCAATCAACAGGCATGAGCATGTAGATTACACAGTAACAAAAACTCTGTATATCATGGGTAATAAACTGAAATCTGAAAGCAGAATTACATAATTACATCCACTGGTTTTTATGTTGGGGGGCACGGGGGGAAGGAATCTAACTTTATGTTCTTCACTTGCTTACTTCTGAATTTTAAAGGATTTCAGAAAATTAAAGTTACCCTATAGAATTTGAATGTTTAGTACCTTTTGGGCAGACTAATTCTCCATTTAATTGCTGCCTAATGCAATAATTGTCATTCCTGTAGTTTTAGACTTACGACAAGCATTTAGTCTTTCCTCACTTTTACTAGATTACAACTTCAGATATTATTGAATCAAACATGTTACCAGTAGATTGACACAGATGGCATTTTAAACAGAAAAATAATTTATCATGAATTCATATAACTCGGCAATCACTCTGATCCTGAATCAAAAATTCCAGCAAAAGCTAGGGGTGCACCGGCTATTGAAATAAAAAGCAAATTTCTAGTACTGCCTCTGTCAGAATTTAGAAAGAAGATTCACATCTTGAGATGTCCGCAGCAGTTGTTGAAACTACATAAAACAAGAATGTCCCTGAAGAGGAAACATCACTCGAACTGAAAGCCACAAATATTTTAAATTAACTAGATGTGCACGACAACAGTGACTGACAATGCAGACTGACTGATCTGACAAACACTGACTTTAAATACTACAGGATACTTCACCCTGTTAAACTATAGTTTACATACAAATTAACTGTTCAGAAAAGCAGAAAAAAGTCAATAAATCAGAGGCCCATTTAACCTAGTATTGTATTTCTGACTGTGGAAGAAGCAAAGAAGCTCCTTCAGCAAAACACCATATTCAAACTGTTTTTCATACCCACTACTGGACGTAATCTCCACAAATACAATCAATACCTTTTTTAGCACATTTCTAACCTTGGCTTCCAAAAGACTGCGCATTTCACATTGAAAAAGTGCTTCCTTTTCCTCCGGTTAAACACACAGCCTGACAATTTCACTGTCTCCCCCAAATTTATTCATTGTGGTAAATGATGACTCATTCATTCTGTATTCTCCTTCACCATACTACCATGTTTGACTTGAAATCACTAACACAGTCTCATTCCAGGATCTCTCTCTGAATTCCAACAGTCTAAATCTCATTCCAGGATCTCTCTCCGAATTCCAACAGTCCAAATCTATGCGGTCTCTTTTTGTAAGGAAAACAGGCCAGTCTGGACTGCCCTCATTCTCAGCACCTTTTCCACTCCTACATTTTGACACGGGCGTGCGATGCTACACACAGTACTTCGCATTACTGATGGACTTCCACAGTAATAAAGATCATAATGCTTGGACAGCATATACTTTTTAACCAGCTACATAATTAAGCGAGCTACTATAGTCACAGCCCAAGTTACGAAGTATTCTGCAGATACTGAGCATGTTACAGTGGTCTAAATTCAAAACTGAAAAGGGATTCAAGACAATGGCAGGCTTTAAACCTGGAGCTATCTAAACCAAATCAGACATTTCTGACTGATTTTTTTCCAATTTCATTTTAGATACAATAATGTTATATTTCACAGATTTAATTTCTAACATGTTATCCAGTAATTCTGTTTCCTGGATAAATGTCCTGAATTTAAATGGATTCATGACCAAATTAACTACATAATACATTTGAAAGAGCCGTGACAAGCATGCATGTATGTTTTGCAAAACTTTATGGTATTACTTTCACCCAAAAGCAAAGAAATTGTATCCAGAAGAACATTTTATCACCTGCTCAGAAAAATGCTACCAATGATATTCACTCAGCAAACTCATGTTCATGTGCTGGATGCAAAGTGGAACTAACAGAAGCCAGTGTGCCATTTTTTATTTTAAACTACTACTCTCATATTTGTCCTGTGCTTCCCAGAGCAAAGAGCCCTAATCCTGTTAACATTCCTCAACAGCCTTCAGGCTTTAGGCATTTTTTCATTGTCCCTCCATGATCCTTTTTCTAATTACACCACACATGGTCACCCATGCTATGACACCAAACTGTCACCATTAAAGGAGTGTCAAGGCTCTTGGAAAACACAACCTCTTCTTATTTACTCCGTTACCTCAGGGTCACACCTCCTTGATTTTGTAGCTCTGACTGATGAAGGTTTCATTAGAGCACAGCCTGTCACAGAAGATGTACACACAGCTTTTATCACAGCCAGGCTCAGCCTGACTGAGGATTTTAAAAGCCAGTATAATAGTATATTGTTATTATTAAAACATGCGTACGTCATATTTGAGGTGAGATGAAAACAGTGTTCTTCACGGATGTTCACCATCTTATTAGACAATTGATCAATGACCAATCATCCCACAAAGTAAGAGCTAGTCTTTGCCCTCTTAAAATTTCACAAGTGTAAAAACATAAGCAGACAACTCACAGAAACTAGAACTGAACTGCAGTTCAGAGCAGAGCATGCCAAATTTTGAATGAGCTGAGGAAATTGTAGTTTAGGTTTAGAATCTGTTCAAGTGTAACATTATCATATTTCCCTGCCAGTGTTGTAAACATATTTATGGAACTAGTTTAATTCCTTCACCAGTCTAAGCATCTTAAAAGAAATATTCTTCCAGTATTAGCTCGGCCAATTTCCAATAAAGGCCATACCTATATAGCCATGACAATTTCCCAGCAGAAAATCTTTACAGTCCATTTTACAGATGTTCATTTGCAACAACCATAATTTTTATGCCTCTTACAAGAAACATGTGGAACATTGGTGGTTTGATAAAAAACACTCTACCAAAAACAAGCCTAAAACTTGCAGATAGCAATTTCTCAGATCTCTCAAGGCTAGCAGAAGAATGGAGCAGAGGCCAAACCAAACATTATGACACAATGTGTACATGTCTGCCTGGTTAGTATGCTCAGCTATTTTAATCCTTCAGTGCATTTTGGAAGCCTTTAATCAGAGATGTAGTAAACCGTTTGAATTTTACAGTACGTGGTAAGTGTAAATATTACCAGCTTAAATGATTTGGGTTTCCGTTCTTTGTATAAAAACCTCTGCCTGAACATCTGTGCCTGTGAAGATTAAAGGGCTGAAAAGCCTGGAAATAGAAGACCTTTGTATTCACAAATCACTGAAGGGAGTTACAATGCCTGGAAAGCTTAGCTGCCCCTTCAACCAACTTTGACCACATCTGAAGAAACTTTAACATTATTTGAATAGTGCAGAAAGTAAACAGCTCTGAAAAAAGTTCAGAACTGTTTTTGTGCCAACAGAGTTCCCAGTTTGGCTAATTTTTTTCACACCAAGACCACCTCCATTGTGCCCTGTGAGCCCAGTGTTTTAAGGGAGAAGTTTCTTTCCATTTGTCTGTGAAACCACTAAGACCATCAAGTAAACAGCTGGCTCACTCCTGACCTCAGTCTACCAGTTCTATATAATCACTCCTTATCTACAGTAGGGATTTAAGGTGAGATAAAGACGATAAGCATCAGACCGTCACTTTATCACAATAGGCTTCTTTATTTTAATAAACTATTTCCTCATCATTGACTATCATCTGTGATGTTAGTCACTCAAATTGTACTAAATAGATGCTTTTTCCAGGTCAGTCATCTTCAGCTGTGACAAAGCTGTTGCCATTCTATCCTATTTCTACACTTAGAAAAATTCTTGAGAGCCACATGTGGTAGAAATACAGAATTTCCTTGTTCAGTGATTGTCATAACACCTCTCAGGATCTCTCAGCCTCATTCACCTATCACTCCAGAAGCCAAGAGGAACAAGTTGTCATAAATCAGAAAGAAACATTCCTTAACAGAAGAACTCACATGTGATTCCAAAAAGCTTCTCACCTTTATCATTGCTCTGTTCCAAAGCCTGGGACAGAACTCGCATGCAATACTGCTCTGAAGGAAGACGCACAGCTTATCTATGACCTTGTAAGCTCACCTGCTCTGGAAACCAACGGGAACAAAGACCCTTTCATTCTTTCCAGAGAAACACAGAAAGAGCTTTAAGCCCCTCATGCTCCCAGCTTAAATAAGTCAGTATTTTTTATTTTAAAAAAATAAATATATTCAGAGGTCCATGATAAAGTAGGTTAAAAGTAACAAAACCATTGGCCTTGATTTTTCAAAGCGTCTATTTGCATAAAATAATGTATCCTTACCCTGTTTCCTTTCCCCAAACAAAGAAGAATTTTGTTTCCTAACCATTTTAATCCACAACATCAAAGACGAGGAATTAGTAAGCATGCAGAGATAGCAAGAAAATCATTTCAGCTGTTGTTCTTAATTGCACTGAAAGACTAATTTTAAAGGAAAAGTCTTGGCATGGACTAAATCATCTCTCCTGTTTTCTAAAGATCACTATTAATTAGATTAGCAACATCATTAGCTAGAAAGGCTCTGTTTTATCAAAGTTTCAGTGAAGGCAACAGCATGTATATTTATACAGCTAAAGTAAAGCAACTGTGCTGAAGGCAAGTGGATATACTGACCAGTAGAAAACTGCAAGAGAAATATGGACTACATTTTGGTTGGTAGTGTTTTATGCGACTGATGTGCATGAAAATGCAATAGTAATAAACAACAGTTATCTTATAAAGATGAACAACATTACAAGAAAAAAAGTGATGCTTGCAGACACCTGTTGCAAGGAACATGTACGCAGCAGCTGTACGTAGATAGATACATGGTGACTAAGCTGCTCTAGTAAAATTCAGTTTAGTGTACACAGTCCGGCAGGACTGAACCACAGTAACTTTGTAGTAGACAATGTTAGCATGAGCTCAGTTCCAGCTCAGACAAGTTATACATTTCAGTCACTGTTGACCTTCGGGCAGAGCGTCACCCTACCTGGAGTGCAAGGAAGAACACAGCCTTCCATTATATGCTTCTGCTTCTCAGGATATGTAAAAGCAAGGTGGTGACCAGCCGTGGTGGAAATCCCACAGTACTCCTTAGAACTATTAGACAACTCCTAAAGGTACTCCTTAGACTATTATTTTACTCCACTCTTGTGAGACCCCATCTATGTACCATGTACAGCTCTGGGGCCCTCAACATCAGAGGGGCATGGACCTGTTGGAGTCCAGAGGATGGTCATGAAGATGATCAGAGGGCTGGAGCACCTCTCCTGTGCAGACAGGCTGAGAGAGTTGGGGTTGTTCGGCCTGGAGAAGAGAAGGCTCTGGGGGGACCTTACAGCACCTGCCAGTACCTTAAGGGGCCGACAGGCAAGCTGGAGAGGGACTTTTCACAAGGGCAGGCAGTGATAGCACAAGGGGTGATGGCTTTAAGCTGAAGGAGGGTAGGTTTAGCTTAGATATTAGGAAGAAACTCTTCACAATGAGACACTGGCCCAGGCTGCCCAGAGCAGCTGTGGGTGCCCCATCCCTGGCAGTGCCCAAGGCCAGGCTGGATGGGGCTGGGGGCAGCCTGGGCTGCTGGGGGGTGTCCCTGCCCATGGCGGGGGGCTGGAACTAGGTGATCTTTAAGGTCCCTTCCAACCCAAACCATTCTATGATTTGCCCTGGTGTCCTGGCCAAAAGCCAAGTTTAGATATTAACTGCTTTCTCTAACTCCAACTTCCTCCAGTGTTTCAAGGATCTAGTAGACTTGCTTCATGCCTCACATTCTACTCTGTTACAGTGAGTTCAGATATATGAGGCAGCTGTATCCTTTTCAGTTAACAGAACAGTGACTTTTATGGGGTGTGATAGGCTAAAAGAACAATGGAACTGAAGAAACATTGCCACTCACTGCCATTATTACAATATAAATGAAGGTGTAGGATCACATTTATACACAGAATTTCCTATATGAATCCTAAAAATGATATCAGTCAAATTTAGTAACCAAGATCTTACCACTTGAAATACTATTCTTAAAGTTATTACCCTCTCTATACACTCTCCCTCTACCTTCCCACTTAGACCTCCATCATCCTCTTTCTATAACCCAGCAGAAGGAATCATTCCTCACATCTTAAGCCTTTTGAGGTAATGCAGTGTACTGGAGCAAGCAAGCAAGATTGCCAGGGAAAGCAAAGATGGAAAAACAGAAAGGTGAAAATAAATCAGTGCCCTATTTCTTGATTTTTTTTTTCAAATGCAGAGGAGAGCAGAACCAAAACCAGTATCCTTGCTTTTGCCCCCCAAAGCAGGCAGTCTAATTAATCTAAGAATATGCCGAACTCCTTTAAGTCTCAGCATTTCATTTTACTTGTCACATATAAAAGTTCCGTTCCTAGGAGAAACTTCAGGGAGGTACATAAGTGCCCAGAAGAAGGTCTATCCTACAGCAAACAAGTGTAGATGTTAAGCAGTTTTAAAACTCCAGATAAAGGCATGGGCACAGGCAAGCAGGGGAGATGCAATATTTTTAATCACCTTGTTCAGAAGCAAAGGGAAAGTGCATAGGATCCTCCTGGTCAATCTACAGTGACAGATTAATTTGTTTAAAAGACCTTTCAATAAACTTCTAATTCAATTTCATATGCCAATGGAATCAACACAGTGCTATTATGTGGTGAATTTAAGGAGAAAAAGGAAAACATCGGTAACTCAGAATTACTCCTCCTAGAGGTAAGGAAAATGTGTCTATTGAAAAGAAACAAAAAAACACCACACACACATCTCCAACCAAACCACCAAAACTCACCCTCTCCAAAACCCAGTATACTACAGATAGGAAAGCTGCTCTGAAGTACGTGTTAATTGCAGAAATTCCCTTTTATGAACAGAACCACTAGCTGAGTAATGATGGGGTTTGGCCATTATATTGCATTGCTACTCAGGCTACATTTCCACAAATAACTGAACTGCTCTAACAGCTCACTATGACTAAATGGGGGATCTTGGCCACCTCTCCCTTCCCCCCATCCTGTCTTTTCCCTCCCCTTTGCTCCTGATCCTGTTCCTCATTTCTCCTGACTTAGCAGTGACGAGCCTTCAACAAGCAAATTCACAACACAAGAGGCAGGGCGTGACGACACACAAAGAACCCCAACAAAACTCCTCTAAAAGCATATTCACCCCCAGATTTTGTGGTGTGTATAGTCACATTCACTTGATACACAGTTGGTTTTCACAGCAACATTGTATGTCTGAGAGCAAGAGGTAACACCTGAGTTATTTCTTCTGTAATACAGAGCAAGCATAAAGAAACAACACGGAGCCCGAACATGCTGAAAATTCTTCAGCAATATTGTAGTGCCCCAATGAAATGCCTGAAAAAATAAATTCTGACACGTCTTCCATACATCGAAAATTAGTTTGTGAAGATATCATACCTCCATTGAAGCCAACTGTAATCTACAACTGAGTGACAAAAAGATATGCCTAATTCAAAGCAACTCCATTGCTTCGATACTACTATTTATGTAGTATGTGCAGTAATACTACAATGCTATAACAGAAACAAGATGTTAAAACAAAAGCAATATTTACATCAGAAATTTTATTTAGACAAACTTTACTACAAAGTGCGTTACCAATTTTACTAAAATAAACAAGGTATAAATATAACTACAGCTTACTTTCTTAACACAGCAACATAGGATTAGTTAAAAAACCACCCAAGAATTACTTCTGAAAAACTGGGAATACAGACTTGAGTGGTTGTCTGGGAGAAGGACTGTTATGTTTCATAGTTTAACCTTCTGTTCATCACAGTATGACACCTATCAGATAAGGTTAAATAATGTTTATTCAATAAAAAAGCATAGGGAGGGAGAACAGAGAGCTTGACTGTATGATGAGCGGAAGGAGGGCTGTTCATATGTTCAGTACTGATGGACAAGGAAAGTTAATTGCTCAAATATTAAGAAATATTTCAGTTTAACCAGTTTCAGACAGCTTGGTTGACTTTTAAATACAAGCAGCAATTACTTGGTTTCACAAAACACTTCCTCCTTTTTTGCTAATACTGATGAGTATTTTGGCCTTATGGAGGAATACACTGCTTATTTAGAAATTATATATTATGAAAGAGGAAGATGTAAGTTAGATCATGAAGAGAACAAACTTCCGAGGAGCTACTGACCGACATACAACCCCTGGCTTCAGCAAGAAACCATAAAAGTATTTTGCATAGGAATTTTTATTTGTATTTAATGAACATACCATGTTTAACATATGCATATTATTTTCCAAATCTGTGCTATTTAGAGAGGTAAGATTAACAAACAGAGCAGTACTATAAGCTCAGATGCAGGAAAATTTAAAGATGCTCTTTGTTTTCAGGTTTTGTGCCCTTCTGACAAGAGAGACAGTATTATTTAAAGTAAATAAGCACAAACCTACTTCTGTATAAAAATCAGGTGGCCAGATATTTCTGAAACTAGAAATTCTGTTTTGGTCACTTCTGACTTTGTATGACAGGCAAGCTTCCAAGACTAATTCCAAAATTATAAAATCTAAAAGCAGAAAATATGGCCCAGTCAAATGTTTTCCAAAAAGAAGTATCTTTGTACTAGCTGGTGTTCAGAACATTTTTACTTCAATAGCCAAGCTTTAGCTCCCTTGGAGTAACAAAAAAAAGGGGAACTGAAACAGAATAGTATTGCATTTAGTCTGGGGATGGGGAGGCAAGTGGCGGGGTGGGGCAAGGATCTCCTGAAAGCAGAAGAGTTACAGAATAAACTGCAAATGCAAAAAAATAAAAAACTTTCCCATTTCGTCCTGTCACCTCCCAGGTCTTAATTCCACTAGCTGCACCTCCTTGCTATGGATGTAATTTGGCTCGTTCTTCCAGCTAACAGTCCTCAGGTTGTCATGCCAGAAATGGATTTTTGTGCGTGCACCTGAGGAAAGCAACCTGCTGAGCTCTGCTCTTCCAGATTTGGTTCATGAAAATTTCCCTAAAAAACTGGGTTTTTTTAAATTGCTGCCTGATAAGATAAACTTTTTTTCTTCATGGTAAAGTTCTAAACATATGTCACTAAGTCAAGAGTAGCTAAATAGTACTTAAGTTCTAATATACTGAAACTAACTAAAAACTCTTACTTGTAAGAGTTAGGAAAGTACAAACATATTTTTGTTTAAAAATCTACATTATGTCAGCCTCTCTGAAACTAGTATGACTTTATACATGGATTCTCAAAAAAGAAGAAAGAAAAGATTAAAATCTAGCAAGATTTTAAAAGAAACAGAAAATAGTATTTCCTGATGTTTATAAGTGTTCTCAAGTCCTAAAAAAACATCTCAGCTGAACTGTGGGTGTCTCTGGACAGTTACAACTGGATTTATTTCCATCAACTGTTTTGGGGATTGTCTCGGGGTTTATTTCGTTTTCCCCAAAAGTTTTAGTTTAAGAAAAAAAAAAAATCAAGACCATTTGAAAATGTTTTAATTACTTCCTCAGCCACCTACCCAGGTCCAATTCTCTGATTTTATTTCCCTGTCCATAGCTTTCAGAGCAAAAATAACTATATGCAGGGTGCACAAGATGGAATCCAAACACTCTCCCGACACTGCACATTCAAGCATCAGTTGTGCACACATGCTTAACTTTAGGCTGAAAAATAAACTCTCAATAAGGATTGGGGTATAAGCTACTGCTTTCTTACAATTCAGCTCTAGTTACTCAGTTTCCACATACTGTACCCTCTGAGGGTATGTATGGAAGTTACCAAACACCACTTTTGTTATTCACTGCATTGTTAAAATGACATACTGTTCATCAAATCCTTCCCTCCTCCTCCTCCTCTGCCTTTCCCTCCTGCATGACCGAACTCCTCTCACATAGAAGGAACTCTGCCAAACAGCAGAGAGATCCATGCAGAAATACACAGGAGATGCTGGCTGGGGATGTCAGCAAACACATGTCCAGGTTCCTGCATAAAAAGAATGGGAACAACTTCCAGCGCTACAAAGACGAGCACTCACACTCAGTTAGAAACATGTCTGACTTGGCCTTCAGAGCTACTAACAGCCCCTCTTGTCTGGAGCGGACAGGTGGGTCAGAAGGTTTCTGAAAAGTTTAATGAATACAGACTTTCAGCCTAAACACATTTTGGCACGAACAGAATCCTCTCCAGCAGTGTAAGAGCTGACAATGATAGACAGCCTTGGAGCCTGTATGAGATTGCCACTAGGAAACTTCTGCCTCTTTTTGTTTTCAGTAAAAAGAACAGCTCCAAGGTGGTTCCTATGCCCCTTAGTGCCATGCCTTCAGTCCCTTTAACGAGTACAGAAGACACTCCAGACCCATGGTATTTCTCATTCAACTGAAAACAAAGAATCTGATTTTATCAGAATTAATTCCGGAGCTTCACAGAATGAAGCAATTGTTTCTCTGACTTACTTTATTTTAGTTAGTAGATTTTTTTCCCCTAAGGCCATTTGGAAGTTGGATTGCAGCATCTCTCTACCGCCAACGTTACAAAAGAATGTCTAATTAGATGGAGTACTGAAAACAGAGCAGCAGCATGACCATCTCAACTGCACAACAAAACAGAGGAGATACAAAATAGGGAAAACCACTATGTTGTACTCAGGTTTAGACTAGAGCACTCAGGCAGCTTTAGAAATCCTGCAGACAGGACCATGCCAGTTTCAGACTGCATCATTGCTGGCCTCGTTTAACTCGTCTTACCATCAGGCTGCACAAGGAGTTTAACGTGACAGCTGTGTTCTTCAGGAACTATGACTTTCGGCTAGCTTCAGGTATCTAGTTCAGACCTTTGGAATTACTGTCCAAATACTTTTTACCCTAAAGACAGTGGCATATGCACAGGGAAAAAAAGGGAACACCACAAACTCGCCTTCCATCTCCTTTAAAAGGTGCAGTTTAAAAATAAAATAGGCATCTTGCATTATTATTAAACAATCTGCAGTAAAAAGCAAACTCTTTTTAAAATATGTTATTTGATACCATTAATTAATAATTGGTTGTGCCTGAATACCAATTAAGAGGTGAAAACAACACTGATATAAGGTCGCAGCCCATAAAGAGATAGAAGAGCATTCAAGGGGTCTCCCCTCAGGTCTCTGGTAGAATCAGCAATACCTACACATCACTCCTGACAAACATTTTTCCAGCACATTCACAGATAACTCCATCATGGAAATGCTAAACGTTATCCAGTCAATATGATCTATTCTTTATATCCTTACCGTAAGAAGCTTTTTCTAACAGCAAATCTAAGTTTCCCTTGCCCCAGTTTAAAACCATTTATTCTCACCTACTCCACCACAGACAGAAAGAACAGCCTTCTCTTTAGCACTTATAACTATCTGGAGATTATATCTGCCTCCCCCACCACTCTCCTAATCTTTAGACTAAACAACCTGAATTGATTCAAACTTCCCTCAGATGTAAGATTTTAAAACCTCTTGAGGACAGTCACTGCTGCTGTCTGTTTCTCTCCAAACTGTCCGCTACTTTCCTGAAAAGCAGCACAAAAACCTAACTGAAGCATTCTGGCCGAGACCTCAGTAACGCTGCGCAGGACGGGAGGTGTGCAGGCTGCAAGCACCTTAGACTTACAGCATCGACAGTGAATGGACCACTCACACCAGGAAATGAATGAACAAGCACACCAGGAAAGTGCAGCAGTTTCCAGCTCCCATCTCTAGCAATTTAAGTCTAACAACAGAGTGTGGTTTGGGTCCAACCCCTGCTTCAGACATCTCCATCTCTGTAAGAGAAAGAGCTACCTATGAGCAACTGGATGCTTCTGCTAAGCAGTCCATGTATGAGCACTGCCCTCACTGGCACGAATTCTTCTTTCCCTTTGTGTTGCATGGTGAAAATGCTCCAAAGCTAGAGTAAGCTGACATGGACCTCTTTGTGACCTACAACACTCCACACAATTACTCAGCTAATTGACCACAGTGAGCCTCTTTTAACCAAGTATATATTTACAGATATTAATATATATATATATATTTAAAAAAGCAAAACCTACATTATTCCCAGAACTTTATTTGGATTGCATTTCCTTATGCATCTTTACTGTTTTCTACATTTACCTTTAAGCATACAAAATCTGAATATTTCTAATGCTTACCTTTCTGTGTTCAATTGAAGGCTGTGGGATGACAAACTGAAATCCCAGCACTGCTAGGGAACTGAGAAGTCTGAAAAAGCAAATAGTGAAACAGAAGGTATAATTACCACTAAAATAAACCACACATCTACAACCTGTTACGGGGCTTCATACTGCAAGAACTTATTCAGACACTTAATGCCATTACTAACCACAGCAGGCTCACTAAACTGTATGAAACGTTTTTATGACATTGTCTTCACAGCAGGCAGTACAACAAACATACATATATTTGTCTGTCCGTAAAGCAAAAGTGCACCAAGTAGAATCCATTGATACTATTTCACATAACTTTATGTTTAAATTAGAAAAAAAAAATATCTTGGCAGTGCATATTTTAACACCTCTGCATTTGGTGTCAAAATGACATACACTTTGCAAGTTTTCTGAAGTGCTAAGTACGAATTCACCCATCTATGGACTAAGTCTGCTTCTGGCTCTGGCTCCTCATTTTACAGATGAACACCAGCTCCAGCACACGGGAAACATGCAAAGAATCACCATGATTTTGCAGACAATAGGTTCTTCCCCAGCTGCCTAACACTTGTGGAAAGTGAATAACCTAATGGGCACAGAAGATGGAAAGTAGCAGACACAGCCCACCAGAGACTCAGGATAAGCAGCCAAGCATCACCCCAGTCCCCACATCTTCAATCTGAAAGGAGTCATAATGGGAACCAAGCCCAAACAAACTTTGTTCTGTCAAGCCTCACCACTGTAATGACTCCTAGGAGCCCATTACAAGTTAGGCTTAGTTAGCTCAGTCTTTTGTTTGCTCTAATTTGCACTGGGGACTGATTTGCCCACTTCTAGCAAGCCCCTTCATCAGAAAACACAGCAAGGTACAAGAAGGAGGATCAAGACATCTTTATTTCTACCAGGAGTTTGACGTTTCTGTCTACAAAGACTATACTTCAAACCCTCTATAATGGGGAAAGCTGCTAATGATTTGCTGAATTTCAGTGCAGAAGTACAACTGATGGATTTGGACACAAAATCCATCTGCAAACTAATGGACCAGACAAAATCCAGCTGTGCTTCCTACTCACAGCTCCTTCCTTTGCTCCCTCCACATTAACCCTTTAAATATTTCTCATTTCAGAGACAAACCTCCTAAACAGAAAGAGGTTTTTTTACACTCAGCATTTCATTACCACCAATACAAATAGCCCTCTACTAGGGAGAATGTTTTTCTTGAGTTTCCTGTGTTTGTTCTTGCTAACAATCTGCAAAAGGAACTGTTAGGTAAGTATTGATTGCACATGGCCTATCACCACCTCATCACCACAGTCTATGCCTCTCTTTCTCTCAAAGCAATAAACCATTCAAAGGTAAGAAAAAGTCATTACCTCCTTACTACCACCTCTATGTAGAAACAATTTTCAAAAAACAATTAACACACTTTAAAAGTCCATTAGAAGGAAGTGTTATATTTCACAAAGCTATCATTTGTGATAAAGCAAAATTCAGAGGAGGTGGCTGAAATCAGAGTCAGTACAAGGCGCTATAAAGAAACCGCAGTTAAGAGTCAAAACGTGCGATTCAGACCAGGGCCAAATAACACAGTGGTGGATGGAAGCCAAAGGCATGAATGAAGAAACTGATGTGCCAATCACACCTGAAATCAAAGGCAGAAGCCGAAACAGAACTCAAACCTGCTAACTGCAAAATGATAGCCCGGAGTCTGTCTGTAGCTGACTTGATGTCCCTTTTTCGTGTGCTCAGGTGATCTCCTAACTATTCTCAATGAAAACATGACAAGCTGCTAAGCAGGCAGAGCAGTCTCTCCGACAGGCCCAACATACATAGTCTGCAAATTATACTTAACTTCCTTTTCAGAATCTTCCTACCCACTCCCTGCTCCCTTATGGCTTCTGCTCACTATAATCCCTCAGAGCATGTGAAAGAAAGTTCAGACTTCACGTAAGGAAATGAATGCTTTCATCCTCAACAGGACAGGATTTTTCTGATCAGTCTGAAGGACTACAGATTTCCATGCGTAAATACTTCTGAAATCATGCACAAGGCTGGGAGTTCTGAACTGAGTGAGAACTGTAATCTTCAAAGCAAATTACTTACCAGATTAAAGTTTTCAGTTATAAAATGCAAACTTTTAGTATATGTGTGATTAATCCGTGGCAAGCTTTTCCTGACCGTTCTTTAATGAGGTTGCACTGTAATCACCATCTGTATGTAGGTGCTCAAGGACAATGAAGCCAGTTTTTAAATTCACTTCTGTATCTGCAATTGGATCTTTCAGAAACAATGCTATCAACATACTATTTCAAACACAGGAAATCTGCCAGGAATACTTAAGCTATCCTGAGGTAAGCTTCTAGCTTCAAATCAGTGTGTGGCAATTTAATTTTTTTAGTGTTATTTCCCTCAGTAGCTTGCTTTGGCTAACTTCTCTGGACTAGGCTTTTTTATTTGTCATGCTTGACTAACGTTAGGCCTCCCAAGCTTCAAAAATAGGCTTCTCCAGTTTCAGTGGGTTTGCTTCAGGTATTCTTACTGTGCAGAATAGCCAAAAAGAACAAGTGCTCCTCAAAATAAGGCAAAACTTTTCAAGTGTACACGAACAGGTCAGGTACCAACCACAGCTGATTGATGGCTGTTTAACTCAGGCCTCTGTATAAGAACCTTGCTGGTACAGCCCTTGCTGCCACAGTTTAGGCACTATTTGGAGCCAAGTACCTAGTTTTAATGCAAACTCTCACTCTACCCAAGCTGCAAAGAGGAAACATGCTCACTTTCTTTTACAGGCAATCCCAATTTCTGTTGAACTGTGGGGGCACAAAGCAAAACCAGGCAGGATTAGCTCTATTGTGGAAGTAGCAAGAGAAAGTTTGCTATTTAACACCTCATTTAGGAACATCTCTCAGAGTTCTTTGTCATTGCAGTGAGTATTAGCTCTCCCTGAATGAAGCCAGAGGGTAGCAAAATAGATTTTTTGCATGGTTGCTGTCCCTTAGTAGTTGTATTTTATGAAGGGCTCCCACAGCCAACTGTGGATTGTCCTGATAGTACTAATCACCTGGCTAAAGTACTTTCCCTCCTGACTAGTGCACTATGGCTGATCTCATTTGCCTGACTTCCTCCCAGATGAAAGCTGCAGAACAGCCTAAGCCTGGGACAGCCTGGGAGGAGCTACACAGGGAAAAGCCTCAACAGGAAAGATAACGCAGGCAGTGTCAATAATACGTGACAGATCCGTTTTGATGTGGAATCTGCGCTGGCTTATTAGGAGGGTGCCAGAATTGCAATTCAAAGATCGATAACTGAAAATCACAAGAAGTAAGGTTAGATCAAAGGTGTTACTGACAGTATCTCCATACAAATGAAAGAGCAAGCTCTTTGATTTGTAAGGAGTGCCACTCCTCACAGGAGGTCAACTTTTGTTTGTGTAGCATCACGGCTGCCTGTTTTCTCTGAATACAGAGGACAGAACTGGACAGACCAGCTTAGGAACAGCTGAGTGTTTCCACTGTCAGGAAAACGGTTCGAATGGTCTTTCCTATGTTTGCCCACTGGCAAACTGTTTCAGGAATGCATAACATAAATCTCCAAATGAATTGCAGCAGAGGTACTAAAACATGTAAATCAGTAATTTAAGCCCAGTGACTGTAGTTGCACAGCTTCAGCGACAAAAGGGAATGTTCCAGTAATATATGCCATCACACTGGCACACACTAACAGATGCTCTAAGCATAAACAAAAAACACTGAGAACTTCCTTTTCTTACTGTCACCAAAGAATGCTATGTCTGCATACATGTACTCGATTACTTAGTCTTTGGACAAGATTTTTATCTGTCTTCCTAAGATACAAACACTTAATATCAAAGCAAGAGACAACCAAATTGATATTTACTGCAGTGTGTTAAATGCATGTTAAATAAGGTTTTAAATGTTTCATTGCATCACTTACCTCAAAGAAACTATTAAACTGTCTACCATGATCCTTTAATGCAAGGTGTCTTGAAATGAAAAATACTTCTTCACTGTGGTGCAGCACAATGCCAATCACACACAAATCCTACAGAAAGAAAAGAGAAAAACATTTAACACTGCTTATTCAGTATTTTCCATGAAAATATGATGAAACTGGATACAGACCTACATCTGTACCTCACTTCTTGGGACATTACAGCAACACAAACTGGAAATCCAGTGTACGTTATGTGAATAGACTGGACACACCCCATTTTTTGCAATAGGAATTCAACAGTGCCAGAGTGCTTTGCTCAAAAGCTATGGGATGCAAAATCTTTATTTGATTCCCAATGATGCAAATCTGATGTTGAACTTACTTGCTTTTTTATCTCACCTTCCTGATATGTCACTTGTATGACAATAAAGCAAACGGCTTTGTTTAAAGTCTTGCGTTAACAGAATTCACAGAACTGAAACTGGGTCACCAATTTCTACTGTATAGTAGCAGTATTAATAGGCTCTCCATTTTGTGAGCAATGCAAGGATGATTCTGTTCTGAGTGCTCATACACAAAAGAGGAGTGTTGTTCCCTCTCTATTACAGATGGCAAAGCCAGCCACAACGAAGCTAAATGTCCTGCCCACAGTCACGGAGGAAATCTTGGGTTAAACAGCATTCTGAATACAAACTCAACTGATCCTTATTTCTAAGTACTATCATTGCATCGTGACTACTGCAAATGCACAGAAACCCTACCAGCCCTTGAGAGGGTTATTACCTAGGTACACTGACATTCGTTTGGAAATATTCTCAAAGGTTCAGACATCTGGAGAGTTCTTATTTTGGTAAGTTTGTAATTCTATATTCGACACTTAAAATACTGCACCAGAATTTTCAGGCAGGAAAGAGATCCTGGAGGTAGGGAAATACAGCATAAGTTGAGGAGGGTAAGGGCAGGAAGGAAGATAAGAGGAAATAAAACACCAGTAGGACCGAGCCTATATCCATACATTTCAGAATGTGGTCAACGGCTGTCTTGCATCTTGCCATTTACAAGTGGTTACATGTTGAAAAGCAGCGGAGTGAACAGAAACAAGAGAACATTGCTGTTCGTAGATAAAGAGCTCTCACTTTCTGTCAGCCAGCCAGATAATTAAAATCTGCCTAGAAAGGGACAAGACTTTCAGGAACTTAGAAAATGTGCAGCTAGATAAAATACAGATCCTACTGCTAGAAAAATGTGAATTGTTTGCAGGTAACTGGACAAGCTAAATCTCCCCCCGCCCCAAAAAAAAAATAAAAATATCAAAACCCCAATAAATTTCATTTAGGAAATCACAATACTTGTAAGAAATTTAAAATAAAATTCCTATTATTCTTTATTGTTTAAACTTTAGTCTTTTAAAAGGAAGACATTAATAGTTGTGTACTTGGGAAAGTACTACAGCAGAAAGTTCTGCATGTAACAGGTTTGAGTTAGACATGAGGAAGAAACCATAAGAGCTCAGATAAACTTTATTCTCTCTGCAGTTCCATGGTTGTCAGTAGATCTAAGAGACTTTCTCAAACTTATTCACTGATTTCACTGCTTAATGTTGTACAATGTCTGTGTTTTTTATAAGACTGGCAGCACTTCTGAAAACAGATTTTTAGTCTAGATCTCTGCAACACTTTATTTGAGGTTTTAGCCCATAGTTTCAGAAAAAGCTACATTCCTTTTAACGTTAGGCAAGTTCAGATATACAGCACTAACACAAAGCATTTAGACAGATACCCTGTGATGCTATTTACTAATAGACATTTTGAAATGTTAAGGAAACAAATATCTGGCTTTCTGCAACCTGACTCTTAATTACCAGACGTACTGAGGCAATAGTCCTTTATATCACTTCTTAAAAAAGGAGGATATGCATGTAACATGGATTGTAACCAACATGGTTTCAAGTTCTTACCATTCTGGTTTTTTTTTCCAGATGTGGAGTGAAAAAATCCTGAAAGAGAGTACAATACTTTTTTTTTATCCAGCATCCTTGTATGGAGGGACACCATCTCAGCAGAACACTGCTATGGGATAAAAACTCAATGAAATGTGCACTCCCCTAATCCACTTTGTAAATCACACCTCATTTGAGAAGCAGAAAAGATACTGTTATAGATCTAGTTTTGCAAAGAAGTAGGGGAGGGACTTCCAGTGTTTCTGGACATTGTTCTTAAACAGAGTGCTTAAAGTCCATGCATATGTTTTCAGGTTTTTTCAGTTCATCTGTATCCCCATTGTCAGTGCAGGCTGCATTACAGACTCAACTTTCAACAGTATTTCAATGTCTTTTTCAAAACACTTCTTACTGCAACTCACAGATACATTTCTTTTGAAATATCATAGTGGAAAAACTGCTAGGTATCTAAGCAACTTAAGAGCTTCTTTTCAAAATTATTTTGAGTGCTTAGGTTATTACAGCTTATTGAAAGAAATGTCATTTTGGCAGTGATGGTTTTGATATGAAAATGTGCAAATGGGACAACCATTTTCCCTCCAGAGGATCCAGGGCAAACGAGTACCTGAAATGGCTAAACAGTTAACACTAGGATTAAATAACATGAATTTTGGCATGGAAACTTCCAAAAGCCTGATGAGGTGTACTAAGTGCTAGTCATTGCAGTAAGTCTTGAAATTGTGAAAGTCAAATTACCTTCCCACAACGGGCTTAAAAGCACTATAGACCTATCTAGCAAAAGACTTTCTAGTAACCCTATTTACAGCAGAATAGATCTTAGTATCTCAACTGGAACAAATCACGCTCCTGCGCTTCAGCAGAGTTAAGATTTTCCCCACTGCGTTACATTTGACATTTCAGCAATCTTCCTCATTTCACCTCCAAGTGGGGTGAAAACAACATCTCTGAAACTGGACCAGGGAAAAAAAGAAAAACACACACACACGCCCAAACAAACAAACCACCCAACCACACAGGATGCAACAGAATTCAAACCTCCTCTCCAGAATAATCAACATGACAAAGGGAGAGGTGTTCTATTGCATATGATAAAACGTGCATCAGGTCACAGAAAGTGAGACTGAATAAAAAGACCCCGATTGAAGTCTCCTCCCCTTTCACACTGCAGGTGAGTGATCCTAACACCTTCAAACTGCTGCTGCTAATCTTAGCAGTTATACTACCAAGTTATGAGCTAATCATAACAATCCTTTGTCTTAATATTTCCTGAAAAATACTCTGACACTTACTCTCCAGATTACCTGCACTCCTCAGCCTAGCAGCCCACTTATAGTCAGACACTGCAGTCCTTTGTCAGCAGGGCTCAGACGAGTGTCTAAGTGAAATTAGAACAAAAATACTCATTTGTAATGGTGATTCCAAAAAGGGGCAGAGATAGATAATGGCGGTAACTCACAAAAAAATAATCTAGTAGACTCATAGACAATCCCAGAAATCCGCTGAAATGGGACACAAGAAGATTTCTCAGAGTTACATGATGCAGTACACAGAACTATCAGGACAAACACCACAGGCACTGTACAGAAAGTTAAGAGAAAGAAAGTCTACTGAGAAGTGCAACAGTGAGATTTCCCCCTCAGCTAATTAATTTAGAAACGTCTTCCTGCAAAGTGGTTTGAAAATTTGCAGAAAGACAATGAAATAGTTATCCTAACCTCTTAAATATCATGGGTCCACTCACATGCAATTTTTCATGTGACTATACCCTTTGTGTATTGTGAATGGATGGTATTTCACTTCCATGAATTCCAATGTCATGTTAGCATCAACCTTTACTTCTTGTAAGTCCTGTCTACTCATATTTATCCATATGCATCTAGGTACTAACTGTACGAACTGAGCTTTTAGCCTATTTTATCTTGCTGACTTAAATATATAGCAAGCCAACTTAAATTTCCTTCAATATTTATCTTTCTGGTTAGGTGATGTATCTTGCCAGCTACTGACAATGGCAACTTGAAGCAGCTATGAAACTTCAGCATCATTCCGAGGTCATGTTTCCACTGATGAGCAAAACCTTCTTTTTGTATTATTTAGGGGAAAAAAAACAACCTAAAGAAATAATACTGAGAAATACTTAAAAGAAAAAAAAATATCAAACCCTTTAAGACTGCCTTTGAATCTGCTGCCTTGGACATTGGTAAAGTATAGTGTATACATTAGTTTAGTTCTTCACATCTATTAAACTATGTTCAGTGCAAGTCGTTTGGATTGCATCCAACATTCACTGTATTCACAAGACTTTGATAAAGCACCTCACAGTGCACCCAGTTTATCTAGCTACATAATTTGTGCGTGCATCCAACAGCTTGAACCACAGCTGTTGACAACCACCACCAGAGTTTTATCTCTTCAAATATTCATTAACTACAGTAAAACATACACTTGTCTCTGAAAGCTGCATAACAGAGAAATCTAGCATTAGATCTGATGAAAAGTTCAGATGCTTACACGGAGCAAACACTTTCATTAAAACAAAAATTACAAGTTACTCCACCTAACCCTGAAGGTGCCTCTCTGGTTTACTATAAATGCTTTGAAAACTTTCAAGTTCTCCTTCTGGGTGTGTCCAGAACTACTGCAGTCCAAGAAAGCTCAGTGCCTGTCTCCAATCTAAGCTTGATCAAGATCCAGAAGTTTTCATTTCTTTGCCTAAAATCTCACAAACCACACCCCCACTCCAGTAAGTACAGTCCACAAATGCCACCACCACACAGAGACAAAGCCTCTTCCATCCACAGGTGTAACTACTAATTGTCTGTTAAACACAGCCTCTGGAAACATTTACTTCTGCATAACAGCCTGGTGACTCATGCCCCTGTGATAGCTGCCGTGACTCAACAGTCTCTGCAGGATGGGGAGCGGCACCCTCGGGCTGCACCTTCTCCCCCGCCTCGCCGATTCATCTGGGTGAAGGTGCCTACCTTTCCCTAAAGCTGTACTTCCACCCAGAAGCACCACAGACCCCAAATAAAAGGGTAACGGTGAGACCAAGGGCCATCCTGGATCCGTCTGAAATGTCGGTCCTGTTACTAGAGCTGTACTCAAAAAACAGTTCCAGCTCATTTCTTTGGAATTCAAAGGGAAAAAAAAAGTGTAACCTGATTATTTGGCATCCAATTCTGTAACATTTAATCATCCTCTGAAAATCGAGAAGGCAAACTCAAAAGTTGGTGACGCCCAACAGTGACCACACACATGATTTCCCCAAATCCATCCATTCACAAGATGCAAATTTTGCCTTTTAAAAATACTGTTATGCTGGAGGGTGCCACCATTCAAGCAATTTTGCTTCAGTCTTTGTTGAAGTACATATAATTTAATTAAACATCGAACAAGGGTTGCGACATTAATCATGTAAGTAAAGGGGAGAAGCAAGTGCTTGTTTATAAGTTGTGAGCTGCAGTCATGTTATGCAAGACTAGTAGAATTTGTTTCTTTAATTTCTCCTCTAGATTTAATTTTTCTTAATCTTTGTCCACAAGACTGGTTATGTATTTGCTGAACACGCACAAGTAATAAAAATACCATAAAAGTAAAAATACATTAATAATGAACCTGATCTAGAATTCACTAAAGCCCTCTTAAACTCAACAATAAGCTTAAATATGCATTTAATACCATAGTAATAGGTTTGAGAATCAACGTATCTTGTGGTGGCATGAATTATGACAGCTATCTAATTGAGATCGATTGCAAAGGAAGTGTGCTGGAGTAGCAGTGCCAAATTGATTAGAGATTTTGATATAACTCTCAAATCCTGAAAAGACAGTTTATGTGGAGATTTATTCAACTTAAAAAAAAACAAAAAAAAACCAACAGAAAACACAAATGCAAATTGAGTGTTAGAAGAATAGAATTAATTGTTCTTTTTTACTTCTTTGAAATAATACAACAGAAAGATGACTTTCTCAAGATTCAGGCTGCACCAAAATTGCCATTTTTAGTCTGATTTTGCCCCCTCTTTCACCTTTTGAAAGTATTAGCTAATTCTCACAAACATTTACTGCATTTAAAGTTCTCATGTGTGGTTTCCAGGCAGAGGACAATTATGTAAAAGGTAAAATGAATCACAAAAATGAGATCATATCTCTCTCCAAATTGACTTCTTGGGATATAACTGTGCGGAAACCATTGCAACCCTGTCTTAAGTTCATTTCAAGATTTCAAATTGACAGGCTGTGCAATTTTGGCCAAAACGCTGCCATTCTTTTTAAAACTGTGCATAGTAAGTACAATTTTTAGAAGAATCATTTCTTACAATGACACTGTAGATGGACAACCTCGTTTCTAACTGAACAATTTTTTGTCAAGAAATCACAATTCAGTACATCACAACTTAAATATATGTTGTCTTCTATAGCAACCAATTTAGAAAACATTATTAAGCTCCAAATCAGGGACATATAGAGCTTCGTCAGGTCACTGACCTTTCCCTGACCTTACCGTGTTATTTTCTAAGGACAGTCTAAAGTCAGGGTAATGTTTTCCGCAATCTTCTACTAAGTAGTAAAGCCAGATGCTGTATTTTACTGAAAAAATCCCTCAACTCTTCAAAAGCCTTTGTAGCAGAATAAAAGGAAACTAGAAAACACCACCAATAAACATGGAACAGGCCAACTGGTTGCAGCATGTATTCAGTATTCAATTTTATACAGGTGAACTGGTATTACTGCTTAGGGGATAGATACAAAATCTACAGTCGTGTATCTGCAGGTATATAAAAACAAACCCAGCACACAATTACAAAGCTAAGGTAGCCAAGCCACATGATGGTTGATTTTTTTTACCTTCTGTTCTCTCCCTAAAGAGGCTGCTATAATCTTGATACCAGTCTGTCATCATTCACCGATTTAAGGAATTCCAACTCTTGCCATAGCTGTTCTGTACCACTAGCGCAGAACAAACTGCATAGACCTTATGTAAGACAAGTGTACAAGGACTCAAGCAATTCTGCTCTCATCTGAAACTATTGACTCAACGTTCAACTAGGAGTATATTCTACTTGTGTCCTGTAAATGTGGCTGCAAATTTCCTTTGCTCACAGATCCACTAATACTCATTGCACACACAACCATTAAGAGCAGCCTGTTCCACACTTAACCAGCTCAGAGAACTGAAAAAAGTTCTGGCAGTTTCAGCATTTGAAAACCATGAAAGGTGCTACTCATCACAGCTCTACATGTTAGAAACCATCACCTATTCTGATAAGACATGTTCCATATATTTAAATAAATTTTGCTCTCCTTTTAAAGAACATTTTTGCTATAATCTGAGTACTCCAAACCAAGGATGTAGAAGGGACTGCACATAGAAGAGGGAGGGGGAGATTACATGTTAAAGACCCTTTTCATAAAACAATCCTTCTTAACTTTCCATAATACTGATCAACATTAATCTGATTATTGATATTGAAAGATAAGGGAAAAAAGAATGATTAACAGTCTAAAAAGTCAGGTAGAAACACCCGACATCCCTATAAGCACCAATGCAAAATATAGGTGAATCCTTCATTGCTATGACAAGCAAGAGAAACAGACTCGTGTGACCTCTGCTATGATTAAATAGCTACAGTCTGGCCTACAAAAGGAGCAATAAGAGCATAAATGTATCTTCAACCAGTTACTGTTCTAGATACTTCTCTACCAAGGGTAAGTAGCAAGAGTGGTGGTTTAGATTCAGATTTGAGGCACCCTCCATGTTATGGAGGCTCAGGTCAAACTGTCTGCTGTGACCGGTAGTTAAAATGCTAGAAATATTTAATTGAAAGTAGTAATATTTACAAAATATTAGTCTCCAAGTACATTTGTTTAGTAAAAGTCTTAACAATGTTAATATTGCAAAGCGTATGACTGCATTTCAGAGCAACTAGGAATAGAAATTTCTTAGAGCCTCTTTTAGCCATACTAATTTCCTCACCTTTAAATACGTCAAAGAAAAAGAACTTTTCTCACACTCCTTTCACGACTTAAGCTTAATAGAAGCTGTTCTCAGAACACAAGGTGTGTCTCTGAAATCAAGGAAAAGCTTCTAACTTTCAACCATAGTCTGAGTTTCTCCAAAACACAGGCTTGCAACAGTGTTTAACTGGAGTTTACATCTGAGGACCTACCCCACCTTCTGCACAAAACCTAAGGTCCCACCAGCCTCAGTCAGAGAATTGTAAGACATCCTATTCAAAAAGGTCATAGAAAACAAATATTTCAGCAAAGCTAATTGAAGGCACATGTACAAGGAAAGTAACACACAACATATTTCAGCAGTATAATCAGCTATTTCTTGGTAACACAGCTGGGAGACACCCCTCATCAAGTGAAAAATCATGTATATTACATTATTACTGTGCAGTTAGAAGATAGCTTCCTTTTGCAAAGAGGAAACATTGGTTTTCAGTTGTCTGTTTAATGAGAACCTCTGTCTGCCAGAACATAAGTCTTTTTATCATTTTTTAAACCGCTTACTGTAAGAATTAACTTTCACACTGTTCAATAAACATTGAAAATACATGCCCAAGCATCAATAACCTCCACGTAAAAAATGGAACAAAATATAGTAGGCTGTGCTTCAGAGAATAAATTTTTTGCCCTGAGTAATAAACAACATTCAACAGCATACATAGGTGAAGATCCAGTGCTCCTGGTGACAAGGTAACCTTTGAAATAAACATTTCATTTACTGGCAAATAGAGGTATGTATTATTAGCCTGGCACAACTAACTCCCTGCATAGCTCCAACACAAATAGACCTGATGGGAAGCTGCCCGTTCTCTAAATTAGTGCTGAGTCACACTAACAGGATAGCATAAAGAGCCAGCAGTGCTCTGTGAACACACAGAAGCATTCCTAACAACACAAAAATCCTATACTTCATGGCTGTGATTTTCTAAGGAAGAAAAAAAAATATTCTTGCTTGCAAGATTTCTGAGGTGCTTGGGGAACCAGTGTTAAAACACAACAGGGAGGAGAGCGTGCAATGGGGACTTGAAATCTTTGCTTGGTTATTCAGAAACAAAATATTTTCTTTGGAGTGTCAGTGGAGGAAATACCTCCCTGCATAAGTAGTATCTCCAAGTAACAATGCTTTCTGAGAATCCTCATATTTTTTTTCCAGAGCAGACAAGTGGTAAAGCTGTATCTGTACAGGTACACTCCAAACGTCAAAACCAAACTACTTTTCAAACTTGTTAGGCAACCTCTAATGGCAGCCGCCTTAGTCCTTAGATCATCCAAGTTACCAGAGGGAACACAGTCTTGTCAAGATTGACTGAATATTTCTCTTCTGGGTAGCCACTCGTAGCCACTATTGTCGGAGATGCTTACTTTTCTGAAGTAAAACCCTATGCAGCACAACAGATACCAACTGGAACATGTGTCTATAAATATAACACAGGCATCCATTGAAGATCTTTGGGGCTCAATTCCAAGCTTTGGCTACAGTGACTCCAAGGGCTTCTTTAGCATTACTGTATGTGTACAGAACTATAAATGGGATAAAAATCATTCCCAGGGAACTTCGGAGATTTCTCTGCCTGTTACATAGTTCTCTGGTTTGGGTTAAGCATTCTAAAGAAAGGCTGGCATTCCCTCAAGCCTTGAATGGGACTTTGATACAGAAGAAGCATAAAAATAAAACAAAAAATAAAAATTAAACAAGAACCAGCAACCAAACCTGTTTGTTACTACAGGTAAAAGCAAGGCAATTCAGTGTCAGTTTATTAACTCATCTACTTACACAGAAAATACATTTATAAATGGGTATGTCAGGCCAAAGCCAAACAAGTCTCTCTCTCGCGTGCCCTCTGGCAGCAAAGGAAGGAGGTCTGGTGGCCCAGCAACTCGACTACCGTGATTCAACACAGTGCTGCACTGCAGACCACTGGCTTCCTCTGCTCTCTCTAATGGAGATTAATGTGGGCACAAATCCCAAATTAACTCATCAAATCCTTTTCTACACAAGTTTTCAAGGACAAGTGTTTTAACATACATTTCAATACTGCCATAACTGGAGGGAAAAACAACAGCAACTATCTACTGATGTACATTTTGTACTAACCAGTGTCCAAAAAAAGTGACCAGGGCTTTCATAATAAACATTAAACCTGATGAAGATCCTCTTCCCTTTGGTCCTCTCCTGCAGTTTATTTTGGCCAAAAAAAAAAGAAAAAAAAAAAAAAAAGATTTCTTTTTTCCATCATGCAATTCCCACCTGAACTGAGCTCCACTAGTGACTAGCGCTGCCCAGGTAACAGCACTGCTGCAGCCAAGCTGGCATGAAAGAACTGGGCAATGACTTTAAGCCACTGTACTGTAGTGGGCATGGGGGGTGGGGAGGAGGCGGGGGTGTACCATCTTCTTAAAAGCTCAAAGATTCAATTTCCTCTATTATCTGGGAGAATTCTGGCACTAAACACCTTCTAAATAGGTGCACTATATGAAAGCCACACAGGGTTTCAGCTGGCTAGTGGCCAGATGTAAGGATGCAGAAGCTTCTCAGGAACCCACATGGAGATATGCTTTAGGGACCGCTGAAAAATAAGTGATGTCCAAAACAAATACTGCTGTGATTCTGTGGCATTCAGATAAATCCTGAACATGCCTTTGTTGAATAAAACATATCAAATCAACTGCTTGGGTCTGTTCTGAAGAAAATGTCATATACCTATTAGCAAGACTTGGGCACTTCATTTTTAAGAGGCAGTACAAGTACAGGTAACAACTGTTAGATCATGGACGGAAACACAGCTCACTACGTAGCTTATGTGTCTTGCATTGTGAATTTCAGAGTCTAGGCTCCTGAAACATCTTGAGATGAACTAGTTATAAAAGCTTGTTTAAATTACTTTATTAAATAATACTATAAGAATGATGAAATTTTAACTTATTCCTCATTAACATCCTCTCTGATGTAAGGCTCCCCACATACTGGTACAGAAACACAACAAAGGAATTTGAAGATTTATGGTTTTCTTTTATGTTCCTACATAATGATGATAATAGGTCTAACGAGAGGTCTTACAAGAGCACTGTGAAATTAATATTTCTTTCATAATTTTGAAAAGGAATACCAGGAATGTAAACTTAACATGAAACAAAAAATTATCAATGGATCTCCAACAGCCAACTGGAAGAATGACAATAACTGGTCTTGTAAATCTTTTCAAATATTAAATTCTGCATGCGAATAAATACAGGTGTAACTCAGAGAACACACTGTTTCACAGAGTTCTATTTAGCTTTCATCCACAATAATATTTAGATGAGGGTTCCAGCACAACAGCATAGACACTGAATATCCTTATCCTCTGGGCTTGATCTACACAGAATCTAACAAAAAGTTCAGTCACAGAACTGGACAGGCAACCAAGATAGTAGCATCAGATGCCAACTGTGCTGTTAAGGCTTTACCATTTAAAGGGCTACATTTGCAGAGATGCATCGCTTCTTTATGGGGATAAAAAGGAAAATGCTAAATTACCCAGTTTTAATTGGTAAGGATGACAAACAACAGTATCTTTGTGTCTTTTTAAGAAAGAGAAATGAAGATTCAGTATGATTAGTGACAGCAGAACAAATGTAAAATTCATATGTTCAGAAACCCAGAAACAATTTATGGTCTCAGTTCTACCCCTTGAGACTGAAGCTACCGAATATAATTTTCCTGAAGTCCTTATTCAGCTCAGGCTTGGTTCAGACTTCTAGAAATATCCTAACGCTTGTATCAATCATACCTCCATGTGGTGAACCCTTCAGCCTCCTGCATGTTAAAACTGAACCGCAAGATGCTTTAAGGGTGGGGATTGGGAGCAGTTTATTCTTATCCTGTCGGTTTGAAAGGGATTTTAGACATGCTACAAATCTTGTCTTGCTGCTATGCCTCGTGCTCTGGTGGTCTAGATGACAGTTAGTATTTCAGTCCATTTAATGTAAACTGCATAAACTGTTACACTCCTACAGGAGATGCCAGTCCTTGACCCAAAAGCATGAAGATAATCATACATTCAAGGAATCTCAGGCTATCAATCACTGAGCAGCAAAGTTGAAACATTCCACTTGCTACAGAATAAAATCTCCCTATTAGGAAATACATAGTTTGGCAGATGCTGTCCAGTGGCCTGTGAAGTACGAGTTTATGGTTGACAGATAAAAGATACTAACCCCAAAGAATCCCCAAAAATCCTTGTCACCCTTGTTAATTGCATTATGCAGAAATCTAAACTCGTAAGTCAGGAAGACTGTATTCCTTTTTGACTTCCAGTCACCCTTTCCAGGTCAAGTTCTAGCCCTGAGTTTTTCTCAACCTGTAAGTAAATCTGCCACTGCTTTCAAGAGAAGTTTGCCTGACAGTAGGTTTAAGATGTTACTGTATAATCTGACTTTGAAAAAAATGAATTGACTTGCAAAGTCATTCACTGGAGCTGACACGTATGAGTACCCACCCTCATATTTGCAAAAGCCAGAAAGGTTGAAGAGAAAGCCCCGTAAGAAATACTATACTTTTACTACAGAATACTACAGGAGTCTACAACTCCTGCATGGGCTTGCAAAGAAAGGCAAGTTAATGGAAATCCCCTTTTTAGCAAAACAGCAGAAACCAGCAATACGGTTAGTCACAGCATAGTAATAACGTGACAGTATCCTGCCTCCCCATCTAGCCATACACTACTCAGGACAAGCCAGCCTATTTGCAACCCCATCTTGCAACACAGCAGGTTGGGCAAAATTATCACACCTGGTTTTGAGGGACCCTGCACCTCACAACTCAACGGCGCAGCTGGATTAGGAGGATACCAAGAGCAGGAAAGCACAACTACCACGGTTCAGGTCTACCCGCTGACAACATACACAGCCTTCTGGCTGTATCTAAAATCAGTGATGACTTCAGATTAAGTATTATTTTCTGCCTATATATAACAAACATTTTAACACATAAACATCTTTGCTCACTACCTCTGTTGATCAGATGTAGCTTAGAAACAGTATTTAGCAGCAGCAGTAGTTTCAGAGTTGGCAGCCTTGCAAGTCACAATAAAATCCACCTCACCTTTCACTTCTCTTTTCTGACCACAATAAATGCCAAACTCATCTACAATGCAGAAACCTCTGCCATCATCACACCATGCTTAGGGAACTTTTGTAATCATTCTTGCTCAAGCAAACCTATTCAAGTGGCTGGGACTTTGCCTAAGTGACAGTGAGGAATTCTGAATAGGGCCCTTACTGCATCAGGTAAAAAGAAATCAAAGGTCACCTCTTGGCAGTAGAACCTAAACTTGTATGTGCTTGAGGGCAGGTTGTTACGGTGCACCGAGCTTCACCTGACATCACTTAATGCTGCAGGCAAAATAGCCATGTGCCTACAAACTGAAAAATGGGGACTTAACATGTGAATGAGAGACCTCCTGAATTTGCAAGACAACAAGAACAGCCAATTACAAAGGGCTGGCAAAGAAAACTGAGCAGCTCCTCCAGCACTGTGGACTTCAATTGCTGCTTTAAATAGTCCCTATGCCACAGGCACAGCATGCGATATCAACAGTGATCTTTAAAGAAATGTGACCAGGTTTTGTAGGTTTGGAGGTATTTTAAACCGGAGCCTACCGCTGTTGTGCATGCTGCTTAAAGTCAGAAAAGTAGGGTGTTACACGGTGACTCACAATCTTCTATGTGAGTACTCACTGTTGGAGGTAGGTGAAGACTTGCCGAAAGGAATGCAACTTTAATGTAATTACTCTTTGGGCACTGCTTGACACTGTTTCCTCCTTTACGCATAAAATCTGTACAGTCTGAGTAAACAGGAATTTTGAAAATCCCAGTTTTCAAAAGCCCTTCTAACATTAACTTTAGGAAAACAGTAAAGCAAGAAGCAGAAACAAACAAACCCTACCTTTCTGAACCCTCAGTTGCCAGCAAGATACATTTGGAAACACTTTTTCCCCCTCTTCCATTTCAAAGCAGTAGAAACAATCACAATTTAATCACAAGCAGCATGGTTCAAAAGAAGTCAGATCAGTTTCTGTCCAATTCTAACAGTATGAAAGCAGCAAAGACATTTTAGTCCTTTCATGCCCTCATAATTCAAAACCACACAGAGATTTTTTTTTCTTGTTTAAAATATCGTTAATTATCATTATTTAAATTTTAAACATGCTCACAAACTAACACTCTGCATTCAGCCCTGGTGTGATGAGTTTGGCCAGCAACAGATACAGGCAGAAGGGACAGCTTTACGACAACTAATTACAGCAGCACTGTCAGTGCCTAAGAAATAACTCTGAATCTGATCCTGCAAAATTATAAACATTCCTATGAGAAGCAACAAAAGTACTCCAAACTCCGTAACACCAATGTCAGCAAACCCCTGAACTGGGGGGTGGGAGGGGGGGGGGGGGTGGGGGGGGGGGTGTAAGAAAGGAAAGGGTCTTTTTGATGTGCAATATGTATTAACAAGTACAATCTGTCTGAAGTAGTAAAGAAATTTTGGAAATTGCGTTTCTAATGGATGCTTATCACTAGCAAAAAAAAAAATAAAATTAAATAATCCAAACAGTCATCCTGCCTTAACCCCCATGTTTCAACACATGAACAGTATTTCCTGGGCCATCAAAGCTGAACAATGCCAACAGTTAATGGTTAACACACTCCATTCTTTTAAATCCTTATTCCTATGCTGTTCTAGTTAAGTGCTTAAATTCCACGTACAGACCCTGAAGATGTGCAAGGTTTGCCCGCTGTTCCACCCGCACTTCCCCAGTGAATGTAGCTCCATGGAACTACAAGCAAATGAGATAGAGCTTTCATTGCTGCCAGATTCAAGTAATTGCATCCATCCCATTTAATTTATCACCCTTTTGGGTAGCTTGTGTCATGGGATGTCATTTTATTGTAATTACGCAGGGTGGGATTGGACAGGCTCTTGCTTGTCTTTGCCAATCTGATAAGCAAAATCATTTCTTCTTTTTACTTTCGTAGAAACTGCATGTTTTAGATAAAAATAACCAAACAAAAATACAAGTATAATATACAACCAACTAATAGCAGCCTGATGTTACCAAGCCAGGACTACAGCAATCACCTTTGCCATGGAAAAAAATCCAGGACATCTGAAAACTTTCCAAGTCAACATTTACTGTCAAGATTACTGTCAACAGTTTCGCTGAATTTGCCATTTAGAGATAGGTTTGTCCTTCCATGCACTTCTCTCTAACTAATCCAAATAGAGTATCAGGAGAATCTGCTAGATTCAGGATTACAGATGTTAGTCATAGGTTATTCAAGTATCTAAGTGACGTTTTTCTCCTGGAGGAGTAGGATGGATATATGTGAGCATGGAACACAAGTGCTGATCCAGCAAGGCCAGGCTCAGCACATGTTCTTCACCAAGCAGCAGCTTTCATGAAAACGGGCTTTTTAAAAGGGCTTCTTTATCCTTCCTCTCCCAAAATAAAAGCAGAGAAAACACATTTCAACTTGGGTATCGTGACTCACATTGAAGACAAGGTGCAGGAAACCACACTACATCTATGCAATCTAATGCAAAAAACAGTATCCTCAGGCTCCCAACAAACATTTAACTTTGGGTAGCGTTGCTGTTCTTTTCTCTCACTAGGCCATGCAGTCACCAAGGACAGAGCTTGCCCCACCTTGTGGGCAAGCAGGGTCCAAGATGTCCCATCAGCCCTGCTTCTGCATTGACAGAAACAAATTTGGACAGGTTCTGCTTGCTACCAGGTTTCTCTGCTAAACTTCATTCCTGTACAAGAAGAGGTCAATACAACCCACAGGCACACACAGATAAAGAAAGTTCAGAAGTTGAAACTTCTGCTGTTACAACAGTTAGCCCTTGAATTTAACAAAAAGGGAGTATCCTTCTCTTATTTATTGTAATATTTTAAGAAGTTTGAGGTTACAGAAAAAAAAAAACACAATTAGAGTAAGCAAAGTGAAATCAACAAAAATGGAGGGAAAAAAGGTAGTTTTCTGAAGAACTGTATTTCTCTCTACATTAAATCACATATAGCTTTGTATAACTTGTGAGTTTATAGCAGTTTTAAAAAGAGGAATACAGGATCACAGTTATGAACAAGAGGGTCATCTGCAAAGGGTTCAATTTTACCTACCAAGTCCTGTAATTTAAACACCATTTTTTGGTACCCAAAGAGTCCCCCAAAGGCCCCAGTTCCAGGAACTCCCGCTAAAAGAACAAGCTCTCATACTGTCAAAGAAAAGACTGCGAACTCTAAAGGATCCAAAAACATAAATTCAGATATATTCATTTTAGCATTTCAGGATTTGTAAGCCAATCTGATGATTCTAGGGCAGTCCTAGCTCCTGATTCCCAAACACTCCATGAGGCAGTACTGCACACTAACAAACTACCGTTGGACAACAAATATAGCTTCTGTGACTCTGCTAAAGGTCACCACCTGATCAGTAAAATTTATTTCCAGATCTCTGAAGCTTAGCTATTCTTTTCCACAAATCAGATGAAGCTGCTAAATATATCTGTGCTGATAAAGACTCCCTTCCCTGGTCCTTTTATAAATACATTCTTATAACTTTTTTATTTGATTCTGTGTTCATCAAAACTCATAATCCTTACGTTGTAGGGTATTCCCCATTTGTGGTGCAAGAGAGTTTCATTTTGATTTCTGTTTCATAGTCAGTTGTGCTGAAGTGATGAAATGGAAAAATGTTTGAGAAAAGGAGGGCTCCACACTTTAGGCAGGGCTAAACTCCAAGATCGCTCACATCAACACTTGAAAATTTTCATGTTTAACACCAACCAATTAATGCAAATGAAAAATATGACCCAACGCCTGCGAACAGTTGCATTCATGTGTTCTGTCATCCTGCGAGAAAGAACGAGCTTTTACCACAGTTCAGACTCAGCGCTAGTCCCACTAAAGAAATAAGAAGCACTGCCTGCTTGTAAAACCAGGAGACACACAAGTTCCTTACAAGTGAATGCAGGCGTATCAACAGATAGGCTTTAAAACGGTGGTTTAAAGTGCCACTGAGATTTCATGGCTGAAACAGTGGTCATTCTTTCCAATGACAAGAGCACATCACATGGGAATGCCTTGATCCGAAAGCCACTGAAGTTACTGATAACCTTTTCCTTGACTTTATTGGCCCTTAGATCAGAGCTTTAAAGAAAAGAGATAGTGGCTCTTGCACTTAATGAGAAAAGAATCTACAGAACCAATGGAAAAAAAAGTCATTTTTTAGAATATTTTTTTCCATATAAGGAGTATGGAATCTTCCTGTGAAGGGAAATTCCAAAACCAGGACCAAAATAAATACTGAAGGGGCATGCCAGGTAGCAGCAGCTATCTGATGTGAAATAGCCAACAAGCAAGATCTTAAGCTTTGATGTGAAGAAAAACAGTAATAAACCTATGAGGCACATACTACATAATTTGGTTTTGCTCATATACAATAAGTATTTGTATTTGGGTGCATTTTTAATTTTTTTTGAGTGTAAAGCAGTTTGCATGCGAATTGTCTTCAGGAAATTTAAGTTGGGCAATATCCTGTATTTATCATACCTTGTTCAGAGATAAAGGAAATGGAGAAGATGCCAATAAGACTTGATCAGTAGCACACAGCAGGTCAATGGTAGCGTTGAAAACAGAAGCCCACATTCCAGCAACTCACACATGTATCACCTAACAAACAGATAAGACCACTTTCTCTCACAAGGATCATGCTGAGATCATATCAACATCAGAGTATTTCTAGTGCAAGAACAGTTCCTGCCAAGAAGCTCCACGTCTAACACTTGGTACTACCATTTAAAAAATATGTAAAGGAAGTCTGCAGATGGCGTTGGCAAGTGCTGATTGTTTAACAGCAACCAAAATTATGAACACTGACCCATCCCTGGGAATGCCATAACCCTGCAGGGAAAAGCTACACAAATTTGATGTGTGACATGACACTCACAAGTCCCCAAAAGAAAAATGGGTGGTACAGAACATTCCAGGAGATAACCAAGTTCTTTTAAATTACAGAAATTGTATGTTATTGTCACTAACACAAAGAACAAAGCAAAATTAAAAAAATGTACGAGGCAACACTGAAGCACACAGTTCCAGCTATGCTCCCTTTATACAGATTAAGATATGTGGCCAAATTCAATGCCCATCAGATCACTCTGTTAATCTGCCTTCTTCATTTATATCTCCTTAACATCTTTCTAATTAATCTTCTATATGAAGTACTAGACCATGCATTCTCCCTGAAAATCTAATATACATAAATAGAATTTTCTAGTGTAACATAGTATCCCAAATGCAAGGGAAGTTACTTAAATGCAAAACATACAATAATCCACTTAATCTACTACGGATTAACAATGCAATCATGCCCATGGATCACATCTTTAAGCCACACATATCCATAACTGAATTAATTAGCTTTACAATTACCTGATTCATCCTCCAAGCTGCATTTATATCAGGTTAAGCTGCTTTCTGAAAACAAAAGAACTAACAACTGAACTGTATATGTACCTACTTAAGGGAACAAGACTTTTCATGGAACACTCTCCAGGAAGCACCCGGACCATCGGAAGCATTTCACGATTGAAAGCTACAAAATGCTTTGGCTATCTACAGTGGTAGAAGTGCTACTATCAAGGTCCAAGCTATTTAAGAAGCTGGTGCGATACAGTAAGTTTTCCTCTCTTACTTCGCTCCTACTTGCAAAAAAACCACAGCCTTCTAAAACTGAAGCCTGTTATGATCATACAACACTACAGGGGACACAGTACAAATTATTTATGCATGATTGACTTTGGAGTTTCCTGGTTTTTTAAGCGCTTAACCATCAAATCTTAATTTTCTCTAACAGAACAATGCAAAGCCCATAGAAATCTTTACACTGACTGCACTTAACTGTAGATGACAAACCTGAGTTTTAAAGTAAAAAAAAAAAAAGAAAAAGAAATAAAAATCTAAAGTGTCGTTACAAAGTGCCTGACCAGCACTTCTTCGCCTCCGTTTTCAGTACAGCTGCCACTGTGAATGGTCTGAATATCACACATCTGATGTCACATCACAGAGAACTGAGACTACAATGTACAAAACCAGCTTTTCTGCTGCCATTGTCTGCACAGAATCAACCACTCGGGCCAATCCAGTTCATCCAAGATGATTCTGTTCAGTTTTGTTTTGCTTTCAGGCTCCGTTTAATGCATGTTTGCCTGGCACAGTCATCCAGTTTGTTCTACAGCAAAAGCGAAGTTTTTTATACTGCGATTGTATGCATCATCACTGCCTATCAGCTGCCTAATTATCTGCCATAAACCTGTTGTATGAAGCCTGAAAAGATATACAACACCCCAAGTGCTTCTGAGAGTTAGTTAGGAATCAGAAGTTGCTCCTTCAATTCCAGCTGAGCCGTTTCAGATTAGTGTCATCATCAGCAAGACCTAGGATTGGCCCTGCTCCTAAATAAAACTTTACAAGCTATGTTCAGGGCGCAGTTATGACAAATAATCCATGTTTCCTACCTACGCTCACTTTGAAGGCTTCTCTACGATAACCCAAACCAGCTGACCCCTTATTTCTAACTTTGCTAAAATTCTCATTCTACAGCACTTTTCTCCTTGAAAGACAGTCTTTCCTCCTAGTCTACTTAACTCCATTGTCCCACCAGATTCTCCGGGAGAGAGGTGATGGAAAAGAAAGCATCAAGAATTACAGCTGTCTAATGAATTTCAGAAGTATCAAATTTCATTTTAAACCTCTGATGATACTGAACGGGTGGAAATCACATCAACCAGTAGATCACCACTAATTTTATACCAGGAGCAAGTCCAAGTTGGCAAGCTACAGCTTGATAGATCAAGTTGGTGAGAGTGCATTGGCAGTTCCACAAACAGCCCTAAACTCAGGCAAACGTGGGCTAGTTCCAGTTCCCGCTCTTGCCACAGGAGACAGGAGAAACACGTACAGGACACCGACGGAACATCCAGAGCCCATTAGGCAACTATTTAGTCCATGGCATTACACACTTGTATTGAGCTAGTAACAACTAGTTACTTAGTCAGTTTTGATTAAAAAAATAAACCACACCAATTCATCAACAGATGACCACACAGTGAGTTACAAATCCTTGTACTACTTTTGTTGGCTATTTGCATCACTGATGCACTGAGTTACATCTGTCGCCTCTGCCAGCAGACACCACCGTGCTGCTACGCTGCCCACGCTGCGCTGGAATCTCAAATGTAACTCTTAGTTTTGCTGATCCTTTGATCAGAAAAGTATGAAAGAATGAAAAAAAAAGGAAAAGCGGAATGAACACTGGCAAGAAAGAGACAGAAGAACTCCCACAGGGGAAGCGACTAAAAAGCTAAGAATTCTTTACCTTGAAATAAGGGATAGCAGAGGTAGAGAGTAACAAAATGATACAGTCCTGAAAGAGCACAGAGATAGAGAACAAGCATAATTCCCTTTAGAAGGACTGAAGAGCATCAGACCGAACAGCAGCAGGAGGAATGAGTTTTGCCACACACCACACTGACCTGCGGAACTCACCGCTGCCAGCTTTTCCACACCGTTCGTGCTCCTAGCACAGAAAAACCTCCACGTTTGGACGAGCTAACGGGGAACGTGTCAAGGACTATCAAACACACAAGTGTGGACGCACTGACAGCAGAAAAAAAGGAGAAGCCTGTAGCAGGAGGGGGAAAGCCCGAGCGAGCTGGGCCGGGGCTGCGGCGGTGCCCTGAACAGCTCCCGCGCCGCCGGGCGCCTGAGGGGAGCCGGCCCGGCCCGGCCGCTGCCGCACGGTCCTCCGTGAGGGAAAGCCGCTCCTTTCCTTCGCTCTCACGCAGACCGCTGGATCCAGCTCAGCTACGTGCAGTTGCCGCTGCTGGTGGGACGCCGAGGCACACAGCTCCGCGCAGCCCGCCGGGCGCAGCCCCGGGGCAGCCAGCGTGCGAGGGAAGCGGCGCTGAAATGGCCACTGCGGCAGCCAACGCCAGGCGAGGCGCGGCAGGAGCCCCGCGGGGCAGCGCGGGAGGCGCTCTGGGGCCAGGAGGCAGCGAGAGCTCCGCGGGCCGCGGCTTCCAACGCGAACCAGCGCGGAGCCGCCCCCGCCGCGGCCCCGAGCCCCGGGCGCTGCCCGCACACCGCGCCGCCGCCGCCCGGCCGGCCTCTCCCCGCTCCCCCCCGCCAGGCGCCCAGCCCGCCCGCCGCCCACCTGGCGCGGGGGTCCCTCCTCAGGGCGCCGCCGCCGCGGGGGCGGCCGGGCCTGGCCTCGCCTCACCGCTCCGCTCCGCGCCGCACGTCCCGTCCGGTGGCCCCGCGACGAGGCGGTCTCCGTGCGGCGGGGGGCGAGAGGGCTGGCAGCCGCACGGCCTCCGGCGCATGGGAGGCGGCGGCCCCTCCGCCGGGAATGCCGGAGCGCGGCTGCAGGGCGCCCCGCCGCAGGACCCGAGGCAGGTTCCCGGCGGCTCCGGGGCTGAGGGACAGCCTCTCCCCTCGCTCCCGCCTGCCGCCCGCGCAACGGCCACGGCGGCCCGCGACTGCTGCCACCTGGCGGCGGAGCCCGCCCGGCCCGGCCTCCCCGCCTGCCCAGGGGGGTGCGGGGGCAGGCGCAGCGCAGCCTCCCGCGGGGGTGCAGGGGGCAAGGCGGCGCCTGCGCCCCCCGCTCACCGCCACCCCCGCCTCGGGGAGCGCAGCCACGGCGGCACCTGCGCCCCGTGCGCCCGCCCGTGTCCGTCCCCACCGCCCCCAGGTGGGCTGAGGGTCCGTCCCCCCCTTAGCCCCCCGTATTTCACTCCATAGCATTTCTCCACTTGGCACAGCCCTACGCCGTTTGTGGGGGCACCAACGCCCCCCACACACACACCGCTCCCTCGGACCCAACGGGACAACAAGAGGAGGATGAGCAGCAGCTGCCTGGTGCTGGCTGGTGAAGGCCACCTGCTCCTACCCAAAACACAATGAGAAGGTAATGCACCATTCCTGCCGGTATTTGCCCCAAAGTCTGAGGTTTGAAACCAAGCCCGCAACAGCGATACGCTGGCGCTGTCAAAAGCATGCCACAAGCAAGCGTATATGGGAAGGATCTCTCCTCGATAGCTTTTGAGACAGCATCTGAGGAAAAAACTGGATTTGCCTCTCTGTTCCTGCTTTATATTAAGTGTACTGGACCAAAGATCCCTAAGGGCACGTTTATTGAACAGCGCAATAAAATGTCCAGCATGAGCTCCCAACCTTAGAATCAGATAGCAACTAGCAACAGTTCATTGCAACATTTAGTTTTATGGTGGGTTTTTTTTAAAAAAAAAAACAAAACAACTAAAACTATTATTCTCCCACTGGAACTGACCCAAGCAGGTGAACCCATTTGCTTTAAAGCACAGCAAAATTCATTGCTTTTTCTTGGCAACATTTTGGCCTCGATTACACTTGAACCCAGCCAAACCAGTAAAAGACGATGTGTTGCTTGTGCTGTGCGTTGCACCAAAGTCACCACTCCCTTCCCAAGCCCACGTGTAGCAACAGGCTCTAAGCAAAAGATCTGCTGCAGAAAACTTACTTTTCCCTGCACGTTGAGGAGGCAGCTGCCACAGTGCAGCACTCACAAGCAGCTTCAGATGCTTTGTGGGCACCGCGGTAGCTCTTGGTTGTAAAAAGACAGCTGTATGCAGCTGGATGTTAAGAGATTTCTCACAGGCAAAGAAAGGCTCCATTATAACACCACAGAGGAGAGCAGCTATGCTACCTCAGAGATCGAGGTCTCACTTGTAGTAAGTAAAGTGGTTTGGAAACCACAGATTTAATCTAGAAAGAATTCCCCCGGTCCCTCCTGAGTTTATGCTGTGGTTTGGTATCAGGTAAACCTGTATCTGCGCTTCACAAGCTGGACTGAAGCTTGTTTGGCAGCGGTAGACAATCTAGCAGGAAGCAAATGCTGCGCTATTCTGGCCACGCTCTAATGAAGTACATAAATAAGTGACTAATTGCTAAGCCAGGTAGCACGTGGGCAAGAACAGCTCTGGCAAATTACAGTGTTTTAGTTCTAATCTCTGCTACAGAGTAGATGTTCTACTTCATCTACTCTGCCAATTATACAGCTACTGTTTGCTGCTGGGAGAGCTGCGACTGTGGCCAGATGGACTAGAGACGAGTTCCTTTTCAAGAGCAAAGACCTAAGTACTTTGGTATTAATAAATCAATTAATGCACTTAGCCAATATGGTGGGATTGCTCTGCTTGAGACAGTTCCTAACTCCTGCTAACAGGGAAAGGATATTTAACCTGTACCAGTCTGAACACTAGCTGCTAAACTCCACCAGCCCACAGGGGGAGGAGGACTCCCTTCTACAGTAAGGGAAGCTGAACAGCATTAGCCTCTACCCTGGAGGTCCCAGAGGCCGGAGCAGCCGGGCGCTAATAGCATCAGAAGAGCTGAAGCCTCAGTACATTAAAGCAGAGACAAGAGGCCTTCTGAAAAGCCAAGGAACATACACTTGTCACTGTTTACTCTTCCTGTCTCTTTGGCTGCCTTTACTCTAATTTCCCTAATCTCTCTCTTCTGTTTGACTTTCAGAATGATTGCTCCTTCCCAAGGGCTAACACACAGTCCTACCTACCATCCCTCCACCTCCTCCTCTCCTTGCTGATGAACTGTCCGGAACAGCACACCCCACGTTTTCCCAGCAGTGCAAGAGGAAGTTGTCATGCTGCTGAGAGGAGTCATCCTTCCCACACCTTATCCATGCATCAGAGCAGCTGACACTCCATTTGTTCTGAACAATTGCAGAGCTAGGAGTCTCCCCTTCTCATTATGTTGCCATGTTATCTGAAGTCTTTCATGGTCTCACATAACAAATGCGGCTATTTAAGAAAAAAACCCCACAATATACTCAGGCTATTGGCTGCTCTTTTCCAAGAGATGGTTGTTAAAGGGATTGTGAACTGGCACCATCCTTTCAAATAGAGAGCAAACCATAAACGCTTTAAAGAAAACAGCATTCAGTAGGACTCTAAATGTGATTTTAGTAATCCACAAAGGAGATGCTTGTTTAAAGTTTTAATTTGCTGGCAGAAGATGCGCTTGAAAATAATGCATTTGAGGGAGGTATCAACTCACCAAGCAAAGAAAGATCTGGTGAGGACAGGAATCAATCTACTTGATCATTTGTTCAGCACGTGGTGATCGAGCCACATCTTGTCTCCTCACGTGAGGGCCAGGATAGCCACCAGCGTCACATACCCAGCAAAAGCTACAAAGATTCAGGTTTGAGGTGCAAGGGGTATTGGGGTATTTTTACTTCCAAAGCTTAAAGGCTTCCCTGCCCACGAGCTGCTTCTTTGGCCAGCTGCCTCAGTGAAAGAATAGGAATCTATTTCAGGTAGTTTCATTAAAATTCTTTGGGTTACAGCAGCCTGGAAACAAGACATTAGTGCTGCTTTGACAATTCAGACTAGATTACAGCATAAAATGATAAGACTGGCAAACAAGTAACAGGGTAGGACATGGGTCTGCCCTGCAGTACTGAACCGCTGCTCCCTAGTCACGAAGAGTCATCTTGCACTAACAGTGGGAATGAAAGTGTGTGAAAATCCCCACTGGGATAAGGAGGGAGAGAACCTGAGAAAGAAGATCAGGTTGTGGTAGAGTAGGAAGGTAGAGTTTCCCTCCCTTGAATTGTTCCAGCCACTTATTATTTGTTTCAATACTTCTCTGTGAGCCACTAATTGTCGCAGTGGGATCTTTCTGCTTCATTTCCTTCTCTTTGTGAGAGCAGGCGTCAACATTGCAAAGAGTTAGAAATCTGCTGCCTAGTATACAGAAGACAATGTCAGATTTGCAACATGTCCAGCACAGGTCAGTGGCACAGTTAAGCCTTGGAAAGTGCCTTTTATACAAGCATTAGATTTTGAGATTGGGGCGGGGGAGGGGGGAGCGGCGACAGACACAGTATCACAAAAAGCAAAAGCAAACAGAGAAAAAGATTTTAAAACGGAGACTTGAGTTGCTGGCCTGAAGAAAGACAGTGTGGTTTTACAAGTTTTCGCTTCACCCCTAGATCTGTTACTCTTTAAGCACAAGTACTTAGCAGAAAGAGTACGTGACACCAAAGGAAAAGAAAAATAGCCAGCTCAGTTGTAGCTTAGCTATCCTAACAGTAGTTTTGTAGTTTGCACCCAAAAACTGTGCTCAGGAAAGCCTCCGTTTTATGTCCCCTGTCTATGCCTTTCCCCACTTCTAGGGTCAATCACCCCTATCAGATCCTTGCCTGAGAACAGTAGAGATGCATAGAAGATGGAAAGGTTTTCAATTAATATGTCACATTACAGAAATGGGAGCACATGCCTGTTTTATGCTTATCCTGCTTTGCACGTGAGGGCGAGTTCCAGGGGTGGCCCTTCCCTGGGACCTGCAGCAGCTCTGGGCTGCGGTACCACTACTTCACTCCTAAGGAAAACTCCGTAACAGCACAGCAGGGCAAGCTCACTTTCTAGCCAAACAAAAAAAGACTTCCCCCTTCCTCCTCCATACCAACTGTTTCTCTTTGGACACACTGGAGAACTTCTCCACGTTGTGGGTAAAGCGCCAGCCAGATCATATGCAACTACACAGGCCGTGCCCTTGTCCTTACTACCATGCCACATATAAATCCCTCAGTAGTTCTCTTTTTTTTCTACTGCCTTTTGCTAATCACCTTTAGTCCCTTAGAGCTAGTATTATAAAGTTTGTGTCAAATAACCTGTCTACATGTTTCCTGCTTAAGTTTTCCTTTTCAAACACCTTCTTCACAGCAGAAAATATGAAAGACAAGCAGAAGGTTACATAGATTTAGGTGAGGCAAAAACATGCATTTAGGAAAACATCAGAGTCATTCAACCGAGTGGCCTTTTTAGCTTGTGTTTCTTATCTTTACTATCTAATAACAAGACTGCAGACCTACAGCACACACAGTGCATGCTGGTTTACATTTATTTTCCTTTGTTGTTTCTCAGCTGTATAATTTAAACCTTCTTTCTTTTACTACATCTGTAACTACAACACATTCTAATATTTACAAACGGAGAGTGACTTGGCACAACGTTGGGGGCAGCCTGTCTGCCATCGGAGAGGCATTCTCCAAACGGGCCCGCCTGCCTCCAGAGCTGGGACATCTGAACTGTTTGTTTAAAACCTAACTTCCTCCACAGAGAGTCATGCACAGCTGCAGCTCTATTGACAACTGTTAAATAACTGGAGATTTAGATCAAAATACTGGTTAGAAACTTCTTAGTGACCAGCTAGATATCCCGTGACAAGCGGGAGCAAAGGGTGCCCCAACCATTCAGAACCAAGCTGCCGGGAAGCAAGCCACTGTGCTCAGCAGCAAGGCTATTAATGCTTAATACTGCCATGGAAAAGAGGTAAGAACTCAGCTCTTGGACTTTGGAAAAAACCATGGACTTCAGCATCTTTCACAGGTTAGAAACTGCAGATGCCCAATCACCGATCGTCTTTGCCCAAGACATCTTTATTTCCTCTGGCTGCAAAGGGATGGTTGCAAAGACCTATGAATAAGACTCAAAACGTCCTGAATTCTAGCTGAAAAGCAGCTCTGAGACAAAGGTTATAGGAAATACTGGGCGGAAGAGTAGTTATAAACATCCAACTCCCTCAAGATGCTCCTAAATCAGGGATTTATTGGTGGAAAGGCATAAATAGCAGTGCTTGTAGTGCAGACATGCAGCACAGCTTGCCACAACGGGCAGCACAGGGCTAGAAGCTTCCAGCAGAGGAGCTCTGCAGCCAAGATAACCACAGAGATGGAGAGGGGGAATCCACACACTAGTTCTTCTTGCTCTGCACCTCCTCGCTCGTCACAAATTTCTGCTTTTCTCCCTGTGCTGGAGCTCTACAGTTGAGCCTTCTAAGCAGTGTGAGAATAACAGGAAGATACTGAGGGAATTGTTCTTGAGCATGAGCTTTGACCCTTCTGGGCAGCGAATATGAGACACATGGTCTGGACAAGTCCCTGGCACATTAGCTGCCTTTGTGAAGTTATTTGCCGATTCAGAGGCGTGAAACTCTGAAAAACACTGTGGAAGCAATGGCACTGCTTGTGGTACCAAAACAGCATGGATTCCTCCTGGGCTGTTACGACTTCATAAATATTGACTTTGGATAAATCTTCTAACAAAATCCAGGATGGGTTTTTTTTTTTCTTTTTTCTTTTTCCTCCCAAGTGGGTTCCCAGAGCTGATTTGCTTAAGGCAACATACATGACAGAAGAATAAGCACTTGGAATAGCGATGCAATTGCTTGGTCATGAAATGAAAAAAGGCTGGATTTTGATTGATAGTGGGAGTTCATGCTGTTTGATTGATTTACTCTGGATTCTTTGTCACCTCAATGCTATTCCTGCCAACACATGTCAGAGCACTATTGATTATGCGCTGAAATACTGTTTTAGTCCTTTTTTTAATTTTACTTTTATCAGTTTTCCTCCCCTGCACACACACACACCCCTCCAGCAATGCCATTGTACCCATTAATCTTTTTTCTTCAAGAAATCTTCTAAGCTACAGCTAGCCACATGCTGGGCCTCATTCTTTCCTCATTTGCAGCAGTATGACAATTAAAGCAACATAATTGACTTCAGTGAAATTTTTCCTATGCAGTACATTAGAATTAGGTCTAATGTACTTTAGAAAAGTATTGTTTTTCACTCTGTGACATGATGGTAGTTGCCTTCGTGCACCTACTATACCAGCTGGCAGTCACAACTGTCACCCAGTCAACACCAGCACTGGATTCTCCCAGTGTTATGCACAGGAAAGCCCTGACCCTGTGCAAAAGTGTCAGGAGGTTACAGTGAAGACAAGAACACCAAGGAGCTGACCGTGTCCCTGCTTTGGAGGGAAAATCAGACACTTCTTCCTCTAGAAAAGCACTTCAGCATTAAACATACTTATGTGTTTTGCTGAATTGGGCCCAAATGTCTAGTCTTTTATTCTCAATAGAACAGGTTGAGAGAAGAACCCAGAGAAGAACGAGGGCAGACAATAACTACATCTGAGAAGACAGGAGATTACATATGACATAAGGCACTTGGCTATGCTCTTCCTTGGCAATGGCAGCTTGGTAGACTCCAGCAATATTTCCAGGAATGCAAAAGTCAAGTATTAATATTTAATTTGCATTTATTATTTCTTGCCCCTGCACTTCAGCACACATCACAGCACCCATATCAGAGACACACAACCCCCAGACCAAACTCACATATCTAGCTTGGAACAGAGACTGGTTTTAGGCAGTTTTTCTCTTCCACTTTAGCCACTTCCCTGATTTACCGATTGCTGGCTGAACTTGAAATTATCTGAAAAACCATTGCCACTGAGAAAACCTTTAGTATCCATACTCAAGCACTCACTGAATGTTCAACCTGGAGAACAATATCCAAAGACCCAGCCTCTGTGATAGGGCTCTGATCAGATACTTGAATGCAAGTGGTTGGCAGAAACACTCCTATCATCGTTTCTTGTCGTGCTGTCTGCTGGCAACCTGATGCTAAATAGTTTAACATTTGTATCAGTGACTCAGGACATTAATTTGAAACAGAAGACAGCTGTTTACCAAAAATAAAATGCTTATGGATAATATAAGTACTAAGCTATGGGGCTTGCCTCCCCATACAGTGGACATGCCTAGATGTTTTTCTCCTGATTCATGAAAACAGTTGGACCACAGGCAACCTGCATACTGATCTGCAGGCAATCTCATGTCAAAACATCGGTTTATCCTCAAAACATTTCCAGTGCATGAGGAACAGCATGAAAGGAAACACTGTGGCTGCCCCCTCCCCTGTACCTCCTGGACATTAATCGGTCGGCATCGTCCTTAACTCTCTCTGGAGGGTGTTAGCCCTCATACAGTCAAGCTTTCCATTCTACGCAGAGAGGAAAAGTGCAATTGAACGCTGTGTCCTGGCTGAATTATTAGGTTATTACAGAGGGAAAAAGACAGGACAGTGGAAAGTGGACATGTGCTCAATTCCCTTTTTGAAAAGAAGGGTTTTTTTAGGATGAGGCATATGCATGCAGCAGTTTAGGGAGGGTATGTACAAATTATCCTTTTACATAAATGGTCATGGCCAAGAATATCCAGCTGCTTAGTAACACACTTTCTGTGCTGTGAGAAGTCGTCTTCACAGCCAAATCCCTACAATCATAATTTGAACAAGATTTTACCCTATCCTCTGTAGAAACTGGGAGTCATTTTGGGGCAAGAAACCAAGACATGTTCCACGTAACTCACGAGCAACCCCCTCATGTAATAAACCCACCCTAGGGTTTAGGCTTGAAAAGTCTACCAGCAGCATAACTAGAAGTCCTAACGCACTTGAATATCTTTTCTACACTAAAGACTCAGACCATAAATTTAGCAATACATAATCTAGCAACTACAGGATGCACAATTTTTAACTGCCTAATATTCAACAATTAACTGAGTCTGATTAAGCACAACTACCAAACATTTACTGTATAAAACACAGACTTTGTTTTATTTCAGTTTGGGCTCTTAAGAAGCATTAAGCTGTAGTGTTTTGTTAAAATCCTGCCTTTCCCCCCCACCCCTCTTTATTTATTCCTTATTCCTACATAAAGATGTAAAACACATCGTTGGTATAGTCTTCTTCCTCCAAATACCTCACACAAATAACAGATGTTTTATAGCAAGAAGAATTTTTTCCCTGAGATGATACAGCAGGGCTGAGCTACAGAAGAATCTCAGGTGGCACAGCCCACCCAGCCCTAGAGTGTTTCTCTCACCCAGCTGAGCAGAGCCCCACCGATGCCCAGCTTGCTCCCTGGCCAGGCACAGCACAAGGATGAGCCATCACCATGGAGCTTCACCCAACCGGAGCTGGGCTCCACACAGCCACAGGCTGAGCCCCCAGACCCATCCCTCCCACCAAGCACTCGTGCAGCAGCTCGCCAGCTGCCTGTTCTCTGCCTGCCCCCCACCGTAACACGCCACCCGGCCTCTCAAAAAAGCTGTTGCTCCTAAAAACCGAATCAAATCTATGTACTACAGTGAAATAAAGGGAGAAATAAAAAGGGAGTGGGGAGGAGAGGGAAAATATTCTACTTCATTTGAAGATTAACACGAGGATAATTTACTAGACTAGACTTCACGTGTTGTCTTTGTGCATAATGTCAACAGGACTCAGCTCACTTCAAGTAGATGGTCCACAGACTCCAAGCACTTGCAACAAGGGACGAGCACAGGCAAGCACGAGTGGATGAGGAGGACCAGGGTTCTCAGAACATCTGAGCATAGGCATATTCTTAGGGCTATTATGCACTACATACCACACAACAAAACACCCAACCTTTGCTTCACTGATCTGCCGGCCCATAAAACCTAACTCACACCATATCAGCATCTGCTCAGTAGGACAAAAATACATGTGAGTATATTTTTTATATATATGTATGCACACACACATATACACAGAGCCTCAGATTAGATAGTTTCTCACATTCTATAACAAAGTAAATAGAAGTACTACTGTGGAAGGCACTTCTCTCACATTGGAAGAACTTAGAGATGTTCACAGAGCAAGTGCAATACTCCTCACTGTCCAAGTATCTCTAATTCCTCAAATCCTTGAAGTAGGCATTGCTTCCCCCCCCCCCCCTCAGGAAAGATATTTCTTTATGCATTTCAGCTGCACAGAGAAGAAAGTAAGTTTACATGTAGCTTTGAACAGATGTGTTTACAGGCACAAAAGAAGAAAAACATAACCTTACAGCTATGTAGCAATTTTTCTATTTGTAGTGTTTCTGGATGTTAACTTTACTGTTCCTGTAGTTTATTGCAGTTCTGTGGGGTTAATTAAAATCATTCTATGAAATCAGATAAACAAGAGGAATGGGGGAGGGAAAGTGTGCATTTTATGTCCTGTCTATTCATCTCGAATGAAGCCTGTCCCATGTGTACAATCAAACATCTGCACAAAGCCTGCGCTTCAACCAGAGCAATCACTCTTTGCATTCCAGTTTTGGTAGCTGGTTCTTTTCTTGATTTTTGTGTTTGTATGCATACACACATATGTGGTTTCAGCATACTTTACACAAATGAAAGAAAAAAGTAAAACAGTTTAGATGACGTTCTATTAATGTAAAAGCCAAAAAAATCTTCAGTCCTTTCGTTGTAGACAGATAATGTTTTATAAACATTTGCTCTGAGATCTTGCAGGAATTAAGAAGTAGCCTTTGTAAGTCATATGTACCAGTCTCATACTGATGTGAGAACAATCAATACGACCAAATAAATCAATCTGGATTATATTTACCCCCTATATAAGTATAGGATCTTCCAATACATGAGATGATCCAAAATGGAATTAAATCAATGAAGAAATACCATGTGGGTTTCAGCCAGCTGGGCCCAACCCTTACACTGCAAGCAAGACACAGCTTACAGTCAACTTTTAAGCAATCATTTTATACAGAAAAATGGGGCCATGATTGCTTAAGAGCTCATATTCCTCAGGGCTCTAAAAAGCACAGTTTGGTTCCTTGTTGTGGTATCTCTACCTGTCATAAAGTCATTGATTTTGGTAACTAGATGTTACCCCTCTAATGGCACCTAGCATCCTACTCTTCTCAGGTGCCAATTGCAACATACGGAACACAGAATGGCCCTGACCAGCTCTGAATGAAACGTCTTTAGTCACATCAACACCCTTGCCTCCGGACTTCGAGAGCTGTGAGATTAACCGAACATTTTGGGCCAACGTCACCACTGAATTAAGAGAATCGTACCAACAGAGAAGGCACATCTACTTCTGGATGAGATAGAAGAATCTGCCTAGTTCCCCACACCGGAACCTTCAACAGATGCAAAGAGCTACACCGAACTCTGCCTGTTCTGGTCTCATTTATCAAGGCTGAGCTGCGTCCGTGGGTGGCACACCTATGTCTATGGCACATCACTGTACTGTGGCAAACACAGAACAGAGTAGAACATCTTCACTGAAATAGCATTGGTGCGCACATCAGCTGCACAGTTTAAAAGGCAGGCAGTGTGTAAAACTAGAAAAAATTTACAGTAACATAAAAGTAGCTATTTGCATAACAGATCTTTGGATACTTTTACCTGAAGTCAAAACAGATTTGCCACGTCATCAAGAAGACAAAGATTTTATTTAAATTTTGAAGATCATTTTTGATAAATCATTCTTTGAAAAGGTGCTGCAATTCCCTTCATTCAGTAGGACGCTGTTGTAATCTAAAATGACATAACCACCAGCAGAACAATCTGCCTCTGCTAACTATCTCTTGTTTCTACAAAGTAACAGTTCTCCAGCCCAGCATTTCAGATAATAAACAGTATTTTTGGTACTTACATAACTACCAAGTAGGCTGCAACAAACCAGACTTTTTTATGGGCTATTAAAATCGCTCCAAGTCACTTGGCTATTACTTTCCATATTATCATGTAATTTACTTCCACTATTTCTTTAGCAACCACTGCATCTTTTGGAACATTTTGCAGCTCAGAGCCAGGGACAACTGGACCAACTCCCTAAATTCCATACTGCACCACTAAAGCATCTGTATATCTTGCCTACCTTATGTCATGTTTTTCCAGAGTTCAATGTTCATCTATATAAAAAGTATGGTTCCATTTATTTTTCTTCCACAGCTTCCCTTTTGAAAGTTTAGCATTTTTGATTAAAATTATGGATGTAATTTCAACTTTGAGAAAGGCAGAGAGAAACCTACATATATATATACACACACACACATACACATATATATATATATATATAAAAAATACATACTGCCTGCTCAGTCAGAGCCTAAGCACAGCTTGTCAACACAAGTACCCAGAGCCAAATCATAACCTCCACTTGAAGGTGTTGACTAGATGAAAGGAATAGAAAATCCTTTACAACGTCCAGAAACCTGTCAGTGGCTGAAAGGGATCTTCAATCTTCACTAGCACTATGCGCTGCTTCCCGTGTCCCCAGGGTCCATCTGGGGACTCCAGGTTACAACGGGGTGCAGCTGGCTGGAGCAGAAGCGTAGCCAGAGATCCCTAGCTCTGCACAGCCGAGGTTTTTGACACATCCATAGAACTGCTCCGCAGAAGTAACTCCAAGTCAGCTACAACGTGCATTTTTAATACCTGCACAAACTCACAGTCCCCTGGTATGTGCAATGAAGAATACGAAGCTGTTCAGCTAGGGCATTCTGTCTTGGATGGGACAATCCTTTGCATACTTTGAGATCTAGAGAATTTCCTGGCAGATTATGAAATAATTAGTTGGCCAGAGATCCAGCCCTGGGCCCACTCAGTAGGAAGGCAAACTTCATTCCCTCACTATCTCTGGCTGGAGCTGGATAGAAAAGCTGGGTTGTTTGGGGTTTTAGGGCTTTTTTCAATCCCTAGGGGAAATTTGATAGTTTTGAGATGATGGGTTTTCCAAAGAAGTTTAAGTTACACCGAAAAATTACAAGTTTCCTATTTGTTTTTTTCTATACTTTTCTGTTTTTCTCAATTTTGTTCTATAGTTTCCTCTAGAAAGGAGTTGGGGGGTGTGGGGGCTGGGGAAAGGAGGTTGGGGAGGGAAGACAGAATTAAAGTGATTCTCCCCACTACTTTTCATGTATTTAATAAAAACTGTTTCCTAATAGGAGAAAAGATAGACATTAGCAAGAAGTCTCTAAGCACGAAACCAGCTTTTTACAAATTGCCAAGATAACCAGATGTAACCCAGAAGAGTGTCGAGATTCAAACTGTAAAGTACAATTTATCACAGTCCTGAAATACAAATAATTACAAAGTTTTTGGAATTCCAAGATTACTGTTAGTACAAGGTAAAACCAAGCTCCAAAAGAACTTCTTTAGCAGCAGGAAGAAGAAAACTTACCATAAACTTTGGATAACCCAAAAAATAATGAGGTCTTTTGAACTTTGCTGACACCAGACGAAAATATTTGGGGAAAAAAGGAAAAAACCAAACAAAATCTAAACATACATGATTCAGAAACACTTCTGCTTTATAATCACAGTAGACTGATGCAGAAAAGACTATAACGCTGTAAAGGATTAGAAGCTATGAAAAAGCAATTGGAGTACAATGTTCCAGAATTATAAAATTGGAAACAGAATAATTAAATAGAATTTGTGACAAAATTTCTTTTAAAACACATTGGGGTGGGTTGTTGGTTTTTTGTTTTTGTTTTTTTTTTTTTTTTTTTGGGGGGGGGGGTCTGTCAGAATGCACCACAGTATTTCAAACTCATACCAAAGACACTGACTGACAACATTTAGTGCCTAAAAAAAGCTGAAATTACTTCTGTGGTCACTTGTGTAAAAAAAGTGGGAAATAAAAGTGGGGCAAATAAATGAAGCCAGATGCAGGCAGTTTCATAGGAGGTGCTACTACTTTTTAATTCTTCTCATCAGATTATTTTCGATTCATATTACTCTGGGCTTGGACAGTAACATCAAAAGTTGCCCTAGAAGTCTCAATTGTGAGAAGTGCTAGAATCACTACTGTTGAAAAGTGAGACTATTGAACTTTGATTGCTAAAAAGGTTCAATATCTTTGAAGAAAAAATTTCCTGGTATCTTGCAAAATTGGGTGTTTTGACAGATAGATACAATTTTCCCAAATATGCTAGGATGAGGTCTATTTCACCTGGTGGCAAATGAAGTTCTATACAACTTCTACTACTGTTGAGAGATCCAGACATAAAAATAAGGGCTATTGATCTCGGTAATAAAAGGTGTGTTAGGCTGCAAACACATCAGTATCCCCTGCGTTGCTCAAAATTGGTTCAAATTTAATGAAGTCGTTTATATCAGCCACAACTGTTCTGTTGAGAGCATCTTTGTAGGCAGTAAGTACCATAGCCTAGTGTTTCAGTTTTATCTGGAGTGTGTGCTGCACACACACTGTTCAGAAGCAGGAGTACCTAAATAGTCAGAAAGCAATTGTACAAGCAAAGCAAGTTCTTCTTCATCAGGTTTCGCAGGACACCCAGCCTGCCTGTAAAGCCAAAGACCGAAGACCCTGCCTGCTCTCCTCCTGCACCAAGTTCCTCTTCAGAAAGATGGTGCCCTGAAGCGTACAGCCATGGGTAACAAAACGCAAAGAATGTGAATCAGAGCAACACATCCATGATTTTGTACCTTGCTAGTTGCAACTGTAGCAACATCACTTTTGAGAAAGGTCATTGCTCAAGCAGGGCAATAAATCAGAAGCCCTCACGCTACAAGTAATGATGTATACATGATGTAGAAGCCAGTTGTACAGATCCTAAAGCACACCTTATGAAGCTCTTCACTTGCCAAGAAAGCTACTGCCTCCTTGCTTGCTTCACCATGAAGTTACAGGATAAACTGACAAAGACCATCTTCCCAGTCTTGCACAGGGCAGAGTAAGATTATGGCCATGTGCAGACATCTTCCCGAAATAACTGCTTAGTTGCCTAGGTAAGAATTACAACGTGGAACTCAACCTGCTATAACAGACCCCTCAGCAGCAGCACACATCATCTCTATGTAACCTAGAACAGCTTACAAAATATCAAATCTTGACATATTTACTGGCCCGTGTTTTATCAGACAAGATTTGATGACATGCATTACTTAGAAGCAGGCATCTTTATAATAGAAAGAGGAAAATATATCTGTGTCGCTTTGTAAAAGTGAATGGCTATTGGTTGAAGATCCTCATAAACTTCAAAAGCTGATCATCTTTGATGGGAAGAATTGATAGGAAGAACCTATAAAAAAAGAATCAAGCCTGAAGACTTACTGCTAAGTATGTTCCAGAAAAAAATACCATTTCACTGCAGGAGATAGGGGAACATAAACACCAAAATCCATAATGCATGTAGGAACACCTTTGTAACCGCCACAGAAATCAAAAGATCTCACATATCAGTGGATTTTTTGACAGGGTGGAAGAACCATCTCTTTTCTAGAGCCCTGTCTTAAAGTGATCCCAAACCCCACTCAGCTTGGCTTTCCAGGCGTGGCTCAGTTATGAGTGAACTCTAGGAAATGAGATATGCATCATCCAAGGCTGTCATAACTCTGCACTTTCAACGCTCCTTGACACAAAGTCAACATAAAATAGAGATTCAGAATATCACTTAGGCAGATTTACTTCTTCAGACTTTTATTTCTTCACTCTCCCTTGGAAATATTCCCCTCTAGGGAATCTAAAAGCATTCTAGATGTTCTTTCTTCTGTTTTGCTTCTCCTAGGTGCCTGGCCAGTAGAGCCATCAGAACGGTCATGAAAGGCCCCTTAGCTCAAAGGAGAGAAAGAGAACTTTTCCGTGAACTTCTGAAAAGTAGGACTAAAGACCTGTAACATTCAAGACAATCAGTAACAATCATAAACACACACCATCCAACTTTTTAAATCCTGATGTCAAAGCATGGGGTAGTGGGAATCACACGTTGAATCGGCATTCTCACGCTTCTCTTCATGACAGGGTACCCAGGCTGGGAATAACAGTGCACTTCTTTTCTGGTGAGGAAGACAGAAGGGCTGAAAGTGACAGGACATGGAGTGAGAAGGGAAAAGCCTTCCCTAGACTAAATAACACTGAAAAGATTCTTCTATTGCCTTTTAAAACATAGCATGGACACATTTTGAAGCCTTCTACTACAGACATTCACACCTGCCTACATCATTTCGCTTGGCTCATAGCACATGGCAGTGTGGTTTTGGCAAGAGGAGCACTTACAAAGCCCAGCTGTAACGGAACAAGGTGAGTCACAACCCCGATACGTATCACAGATAATCACACACCTCGAGAGAGAAGCCAGAGCACCAAGCAGCAGATGAGAACTGCAGTCCCCTAGGTGCCGAAGGACAAACTCAACAGTAAGTCAATCAAAAGTGACAGAAAACATCTGTATCAGCTTCCTCCCCTGCTTCACTTCCCACGGACGGATTTTCATCCAAGGTCTGATGCTGTCTACAAAGCTTCTGCCAGCTCATCCTGAACAACTGCCACTGCTTGAAGTGGGGACGGGGGGACACCACATGGGGGATGGAATAAAAAGAAAAAATCCTAGTTGTTGAAAGCTTTCCAGGGTGCCAACATGAAGTGCCAACTCTTGCTGAAGTAGTCCCCATTTCTTACTCCTATGCTTCTTTATCCTTTTTTTTTTTTTTTATCATCTACTCTCTCGTAAGGGAAAATGCTTAAAGGAAAATAAAAGCATATAATATATACACACACACAAAGACACAGAGTTTACTCCTAATCTTGACATCGCTGCAACCCTTTTAGTTTTGAAAAAGGAGCCTGGACATATTTTTATCACAGAAAGCTGGTTAGATAATTCTGGCCTGATTTGTTTTCTATATGATAAATTGCTGCAACAGTTCTACCCACTACAGCACATTGTCAGTGCTGGCTCACAAAGCAGATATGAGCGCCAGCTCTAGCTCCTCACACTCCCTCCTCAGAATTTACTCCAGCAGTCATTTCTGTACCCTCCCTGTTCTCCCATGACTGTGGGTACTCACTGTCATAGGGCCGTACACATAAAAACTCTTGAGGCTGCAATTCTTGTTCTTTTACAGCATTGTTGGTTTTCAACACAAACAAAAAAAGAAACCCACCACTGTTGTCAGTACATAAATGTTAACAGGTTTTTTTTCTACCTCCAACACATTGCTTTTCATGCCAGTGCACTGCTTTACCAGTCACTAACATGCTCATTCACCCTTAATGAAGGGTCAACAGAAAAGTTCAGCAATCAAGGGGGAAATAGCACCATTTATCCCCCCTCACAACTGCCAGGCAATGGGAGATGTGGAACCTGTTGTCAAGTCACACAGTTCTAATAAGGTTTTCAAAAGCAAACCCCTCAGCACCGGCCAAGTATGCATATTACCCATTTTCCCTGTACCCTTTGATTTGTTATCAAAGTTATGATATATGAAGATGACGCTGATCAAAAATGGCATGTACTTTATGTTCAATGCAGAAGTTATTTCTCAAGGCCCGTAGTACAAAAAAAACCTCAACTACCAGTTGAGGATTGTTATATAATAAACTACACCCTGAAACATGACTTCAGAAATTTGATATATATTTTGCAATATCCCTGAAGAACAATACATTATAGGAGCTTAATTCACCAAGTTAGCCTCTCAGTACCATCGTAAATTGCGCAGTATTATGCCCTACTCATACACATAATAGAAGTCACTGACTGGAAACACTGATGGAGGTAGGCCATTCCTCTGCCCACCCAGACTGTTCCTATACTACATATTGTTAGCCCATTCTAGTTTTTGAATTCAGAGAACAGAAGCAATGTTTTAATTTTGCCTGTAAAACTACCCTACATTTTAGCATTTTAGGTCGACTAACTCTTTTCCTTGTCTTCAACAGATACTAAATTCACATCCAAATTCACCTCCTTCCTGGAATTTGTCTAGATGTCATTAATCTAAGGAGAGAATTTTGTCACAGCTGGAGTTAGTAAGCATCAGCTATGGACAGCAAAGAGAAATAACTCCCCAAAGCTTATGTGCAGACATTCTGGCACCTAAACACAGACTAAACTATTTCTGCACTGTCCTTGCAATCTCACTGTATTTCTTATATTCAATCAAAAGAGCTATAACTTTCTTAATCTCTTTAAATTTATGACTCCTTGTCTCTCTAGTGTCTTCATTTGTGTCTATGTTACTAAATTGCCCAATAATTCTACTTCAAAGATAGGCTGAATAACCAAACCCACAGAGGCTATGAATCTTGCAATCATGGAATCACAGAAAATGCTAATGGCAGGGACTCCGGGAACTTCCCTTCTGCCCCACAGCAGGATCAGGTCTACCTGACAGTTCTCTGTTAGAGCTGTTCTTAAAAGACCAAGTTACAGAGATTTTACAACCTGCCACAGTAGTAAGTTATCCCTAACTAAGCAGTGGCCAAAACTATCCTGCTGGATTTATCTTATTGCAATTCAAGCCCTTTCTTTCCTTTCCTATCAAAACCTGAAAACACATTATTCTTTCTGCTTCGCAGTAGTTTTCTAGGTATCTGAAGGCATTAAGGAGGCTATTTTTCTCACAGTCAGAGAATGTAGCTTTTTGAGAAAGCACTGGCACCACTGGAAGATGGAAGAAACATATTTAGACCTTCTGGAAGCACCAAAATATTGGTTTATTTCCTAGCGTATTTGACTATTTCTACACTAAGTATTGAGTAGTGACCAAGTACGAGTGACACAACTGATCTTGACCACATCAGAATGTCTGAAGTGACTCACTGACCCTTTTCCTTCTATACAACCAAGAAATGAATAACTTTCAGTAAGTTCTTATTTTGGGTTACTCATGTACTGGTCCTTTGGCACAAGTCAGAACAGCATATTGTATGATGGAACATCCAAGAGATGCAACTATGTCTTCTTGCATTTACCTCTCATCCTCTTTTATTCTGGCATATGGAAGGAGCAGGACAGAGCAATCATGGAGATCAGAGAACTTTGTGCTGGCCATTGGAGCACAAAACCCAACTGTCTGGGGGGGGGGAGCATAAGTACATCATTTTATTTGCACACTTTGCAATCGAAACTTAATGTACGTGAGTGAATGATGACAAATATATACCCTTATCTCTTTCCCCTCTAATCTTCCCGTGCTATAGTTTATGATACATGCAATTCTAGGAATGTTAATGATGTCAACCCTTTCAAGAACCTAAACAGCAAAGAATCGTTAGCCTGACTGTTTGTAATTCAACCCATCAGATGACAGCCTTCTGACAATAACATGCCCTCACTGTAGCTGTGAATATGTAAACCAAGCAGGGAGAAAAACTGTTCTCAATCTCTTTCCAGTGTTGAAACAAGCCAAAGTCAGATACCATATTCTGAAAGTCCAAATAAACAGTCAGTGGCTTCCATTTCACTCTAGCAAGAGCGAGCACATATCGTTGTTCTCACAGAATTCTCACAAGAATTAAAAAGCAATTGCATCTCCATAAATTGCAATGAAACACCCATACTGATCAGTATGGATGGCACCAATGAATCAAATCCTGGTGTCCTGAAATTAGTGAGAGTTTCTAAACAGCAGAGCCAGGCTGCAATCCTAATTTAGAAGCTTTTAAAAACTGAGTACCTATAACTTACTACCCTAATATACTGTGAAGCTTTAGTCTATGTTAATAAGATGAATACTGACCTGGAATTTTCAAGAATAATTGCTTTGTAGAGTTTAAAGAAATACTGTTTAAAGCAAGGTACCTGCTTTTTAAAAGACTAACGTTTTGATATTAAGGCCTTTCAGTAAGAACTGGTAGAATATTGAATGGGATAGTAAATGCCTCTAAATAAATGTTTGATATATGCACTAAATTGAGGGGAGTTTGCCTAGGAATTAAGATTTGTACATAACACTAATAGAAATGCCATCACCTTGCACCTCAAATGGATTTTGAAATATAGGAAGTGCCAATGTAAATCAGGCTAGTCGTTCAGTCAAATATGCTGTTGTTCTTCCTCCTGCTATGACTAATGATAGTGCTTCGGAAAAAAGCCCAGAAATTCAGCAGTTCTTTTGGCCTCACTGAGCTCTGATGGTGACAAGTTTTATTGTTCATACACAAAAAATAAAAATAAGGAAAAAAAAAAGCAACTGTAAAAGCACCGCTTTCCGATCTGTTTGAAAATACTTGTCCACGTGTTATGGAAAAAGAAAAGAAATACAGGTGGGCTTATTCAGAGCACACTTCATTAGAACCACAGCAGGCAGGCCTTCTCACTTCTTTCCAACAGTAACAACCCTACTTGCCTCTCACATCGGTCTTTCTGGGACTTGTGGTCACTTTGTTCCCCTTCCATTTCCTAGTAACACGGGTCCAGCCACAGCACGCTCCACTCTCAACACATTGTAATAAGCTCAGTACTCCTTTATGTTCCTTTCTATAAACAACTGCGCAGCTTGCTTGCTTCTTTGATTGCTGTTTCATATTGAGAAGATAAATTCATTGAGTCATTTACAACATTTCATTTTTTTCCTAAGCTTTGCAGCCACTTTATGTATGACAGGCAAAAATTATTCCTTCCACTACACGTTACTGAGCATTTGACAATTGCTCCACCTGTCACCACGCCTGAGCCTCTGACTTCACTTTGTACATGGAAGTCTTTTGCAGTTTTCTCTAGTGCTGCGTATTTCACAAAGCATTTTTAAAACTTCTCTGCCGAATGTCATCCCCCTGCCCATTCAGTTTTCTTCCACCGATTTCTTCAAAACATCAAGTTCACCAAACCCATCAGCACTAACCCTGAGCGATTCCTTTATACACCAGCTACTCAACTCACTGCCAGCTGTCTGCATCCCGCAGCCTAGCAGATCTTCACTTTACTCCTCGTACTAAGCAGTACTGATGTAAAACATAGTACCTTGTGCTGAGGTTTGCGTTCAAATTGTCAAACTACATCACCATTCCTGACAACTTCAAAATTTGAAGGAAGTCCCAATACAACTATTTTAACACCTTCAAAACCCACATTTAGTAGTCTTTTATTCACTGAGCTTCTTCAGAATGTGTAATGGCATCTGCAGACTTTCAGAAAGCCGCTGTGTGGGCAGTCACTCCCCTCCCGGCAGCTGCCTCACCGATTTCCTTAGGCAACTGGACTACGAAATCACATCAACAGTTGTCCCGCTTTACTGCTTTGACTTCAGATATTTATTTTTTTTTCCTCATGGCATTTTCTGATCAGTCTCTTTATCCTTCTTTATACTGCAGAAATTACTTATTGCTGGTTCAGAGTGCAGAAGAAGACGCAACTGCAAGCTAAGTGCAGAAAGTGCCAGATTAACGCCGGTTCCCACCAGACTTGGTCCTTGTGTACGCTGGCAGCAAACCCACATTCATCTGTGATTCTGCTGCAATACCGCTGACATTTAATATCAGCAAAAGATAATTTTCCTAGTATAGACATGTATTCTTTTGTTCAGGATATTAAACTTGTGGCATTCATAAATACTCAGCAAAGTCACTTTGCCATAGAATCCTTGGGAATAATTTCTACTTGAACACGTTTTGCCTCTAACTGTTGAAAGGTTTGAAAAGAAGTCAATGAAACAGAAGGGCAGATTTCTCAGTGGTCCAGATCTCTGCGGTTCTGTTGATGGTGCCGATAAGGCCCATACAAGAGCAGGGAGCATATTTTAAACTCACATTTTCCTTTCATTACTGTAATATGCTCTGGTCACCTTCATGATAAGACCATAGGAAAACCCCTTTGGATCAGAACTCAAAGCCCCATGAGCACGCAAAACTTCTGAAAACATGTACTTGGGTGCAAGAGGCAATCCATGTTCACAAGCAAAGGCTGCTGTAAATTGCTTACTGACTTCCAAAACCCAGCTCTCTAGAGGTTTCTGCTTGCTCTGCCCCTCTCATTTAGACAGCATGAATTGTAGACTAGAAACAAGGCAAAGACTGTTTTTACACTAAACACTTTGGCATTAGTTTGACTGTTGCTCTGGGTGTGATCACAACAATTATTAAAAAACAACAATGAAATAACCAGACTCTCCCCCTAAACTAAATTTCAGCTAGCTATTATGTGCCCCCCACATATCAGCAAGCCAGGGTCCAAGAGCTAGCAGTCATCTGGCAGAAGCAGCAGTCAAAATCACTTCAAATGCTAGTTATACTTATTCAAATGCCTCTTTCTGATTTCAGGGACCTAAATCTTAAAGCTAGCACCAGTGTATTCCTTCCAGTATTTTTTCCATGCCTTATTTACAGTTATTTTTCAGCTGTCCTGAGTACAAATCGGAGATACAGGAAAGCCCTACAACTCCACTCAGTTTTCTTTCCTTCTCTACAATAGTGATACAACTGGCTCGCTTTCCAACTCATCATTCACTTGCGTGTCTGTGGCTGAACAGAGATCTGCATATAGATCCTTTATACACTTTCGAAGACCAACATATGCATAAGCACTCTGTATCCAAGCAATCTTGTATTTTAGGAAAACCTCTTTGGGCTACATGGAGAAATTAGCAAAAACCCTGGGAAAGCTGCATACATTTGAACCACAACGAACCAGAATATCTGCATTAAAAGCCCTGCTTCACAAGGGTTTGGTCTTAAGAGACACAAAGAAATAAATCCCATCTAAAAGGCCCTACAGCATCTTCAGCAAAAATCCAAAGGAACCTCAGATCTTTACGTAAAGACTTCCACTGTAAATTGCAATGTACTATATTGAAAAAGATCTCTACAGTTTGCAGAAAATGTGTCTAACAAACAAATATTTGACTAAGCAAAGATAAGCATTCAGTATCAACTATTGAAACCCTCAGGATTTCTAATCTATCCTTACACAGTTTTGATTCCAACAGTTTCAGTTGACATCCATAGGAATCCACCAATTCATCTCTTGAGTTTATCCAAAAAGTTCTAACAGCCTATTACAGGGTCACTATTTTTAGTACACCAATTCACAACACACTCATGAAGTTCTCCACATCCTGAAGAGCTGCAGATTTGTACCAAAGACACTTTTTTTTTTTTTTTTGGTCAGCTGCTGGATCAGGGACAAACGATATTTTATGGAGACTTAATATCTTACAGGAGTAGATGTTCAAAATGCACAACTGCATTCTTCAGAACAGAGGGCTTCTCTGTTGTGTTAATCTTTAGAAAGTATACTGATTTCATCCTTTTTTAAAGTTTCACTCTGCTAATAAGAGATCAAAAGCAATTCTTCCTCAAGTATGTAACCAGGAAGAGGAATGCCTATATCTCACTTTGCTGATGAAACTGCCAGGGAAAGGGTCCAGCTGCAGAGGCACTTTCCAAGAGAGAGACATCTGTTCACTAACAACTGGATTGCAACTACCACACATTTTCATCAGATGTTACTGACCTGTAAGGAATCAGAAAACAGCTAGACAACTGTTATTTTCTACATTAGTGCAAGTTTTTGGAACCCTTCTAAAAATTAGAAGTAGCAGTCATGTAACCGTGGCTTTTAAGAGGCCTGAGAAAAATCACCAAGAGCCATAATGCAGCCCAGTACAAACGACAAGTGAAAATCACCATCCCTAAAAGCTGGTAGCCTAGCTAAGCAAAAGCAAGGCGAACCACAGACGAGAGTCTTACTCACTTGAAAGCTAGGGAAACGTGGCACAGAGAGACTGAGCAGCCTGCCTAGCTCTCAGGGAAGTGAGCCTGGGTGCTTCACATGAGCGCCATCACTAAACACCATCCTTCTCACGTAGTTTTCACTAAACTAAACAGCAGAAAGCATTCTGTGATTTTATTTTTCCTTTGTTCCAGGACAACCTACTACAGCCCAAGGAGCACTGAAGTAGTACAGCAAAGCTCCCCTGCTGCAGCCTAGCCTAACCATCATTGAAACTGCAACCCAAATACTGCAGTGTTGAGGTGGTGTTTCACATACCATACCCTGCATAATAACCTGAGAAAACAACAATCCTACTAACTGGCCCCAAATCCATCTCAGCAGATGCCTTCCAGGTCCTTCTTTAAATAACCACAGATGAACAGGACTAGAGTCAGCTGTGCTGGAAAAAACACAAATATACTTGCAGCGCAAGATGCTGCACCCTCCTCTATCTGACCATGAGAAAAATCACTTTCAAGGAGGGCATGTGCTGGATGCTACCTTGATATCTTCTTCATGAAAACATGAAAAGAATAGATGTAAGGATTGTAGGAGGCAAAGCTGCTAACAAGATATGCTGAAATGAAGTCAGCTGGTGCAGCAGTTGCATTACCCTGGTAAAGGAGACCAAGGGAAGGTAGAAAGGGCATAGTTCTCTTTTAGTTAAGGAATGTACTGCTTTAGAGTACATTGGTTACAGCATCCACTGTCCAGGCTAAGCAAGCATCCTTTGAATAAACATTTGCAGCTGTCTTCTCCTTTATTGATCTCTGAATGTCATCACAACTCACCTGACCTCTTTGCTAAGGTCTAGGTATTGAGAAGCCAATTTCAAATCACTAGCCCAACAAAAGCCTTTTTATGAATTATAGTGGAGTTAGAAACCAAACCTACCCTTAAGTCACCATTTTCAACTTTTACAGCTTGGAAAAGGTGTTTTTCCCCCCTTGTAGTTTTATAGTGGAGGATTTGCAGAAGTGTTCACACCACAGTTCCTCAGAGCCGTAGATTTCCTGTTAATGCACTCCAAGTTTCTGCCCTGTGATTAGACATTCTCCACTAAAGAAACTTTCTAAGAAAACCCATACATTTCTAAAACTGGTGCTGTGATTCTATAAGCAAAACTGAAATCACCACTGTAGAAGAGGATCCTATGACTAGATTAATTATTAATTCCAAATTTTTTCTCCTAATCGATCCTGAACAGGTTTAAATGACACTTTGGAAATGGCTACTGAGCTAAGAGCCTTGCTTCTTGTTCTCAGTATTGCGGCGGTGATAGTTTTAGCAGAATCAGGCGATCTCACGTTAAGGTGAGGTTGCAGTCTGCACCTGAAATGAGTACGTTGCTGTGTCCCGAAACTTCCATAAAGTGCTTTTATTAGGCAGGAGGTTAGCTTTGTCTTCCTCTTTGATCCTTTACCTGAAACACTGGCAGTTTTCAAGGAATCACTGCTTTGCACCAGCCTGACATCTAGGAACGATCCTGTTATCAAGTGACAGGTTTGTATGTAATAGCCAGAAAACCTGAAGCCCGTCAAGCTTTGAGCTTGACCTGGGTGTTCACTTATAAAGCTTTCTTTCTTCACTACACGGCATTGTACGAAGCAAGCCTCCCATGACAGATTAAAAATACAAAAATTAAAAAAAAAAATCAGCACACACTACAACACAGAAGAAACATGGAGAATTAAGGAGTGTCAGGTTAATTTCCTTACCCAAATTTGTCACAGCTGCTTGGCTCTTTTCAACTACAGCCATAATAATAATAAAAAATCATGGGTGAAATTAATTGCATTGAGTTAATGATTACTCACACATTTTAAAACTCCATTAGTAATAGATAAAGTAAATGTTATTTCAGAGAAACACACACAAAAAGAGTGATTGTTGCAAGATAAAAAAATATTTACCTTAGAATTGCTTAATCACTTTTTTAGCATCAGTTTAAATCTTGAAAGACTGTTTGTTTAAAAGGACTAATAAGAGGAACTGTAAGACAGGACAACACAACTGGGGATCTAATTCTGCTCCTATTGACAATACAGAGTAACAGAGATCTCAGGGGCTCATCTGGTGCAACACCTGTTCAAGGCATGGCTGACTGACACTGGATCAGGTTGCTCAGGGACCTGTTCCCAAGCCAACAGTGAAAAAAGCCCACACCACCCACAACCAAAAAAACAGTATCTACAGTAAGATTCATTCAAGTGAGCACTGGGAATGAGCCTAGTTCAAGGAAGTTCCTTCCAGTTTTGCTATCAGGCTTGAACTATTGGACTATTGCTTCCCCAGAATGGGAAAAGTATCATTATCTAGCTGATCTAGATTAAAAATATGAGGAAATATTTTCTTTCAGTTATTCATCTAAAATTATCTTATTTCAATTAAGTATATCCCATCCTTGGGAATTGTACCAGCAGTACCAAATATTGGTATCTCTATAAAAGATCACCAAGTATAATTCTATTTGAGGAACTGCCTGCTTTGATAAAAAAGATTTGATAATTATTAATAGAAGTGGCTAGTGCAGTGTAAAGGTTAGAGTGTAGGATAATGAGCCAAAATACTTGGCTCTCCTCCTATCTTGGCCACGTTATTAGTGTGTGATCTTGAACAAGATATTCAAGTATTTAAGAGTAATTAACTGATTTTGGAACTGAAAAATCTAAATACCGTGAAACTTCAGGTGTGGGACAACTGCCATTGTAGGAGAAGAAAGGGCAGCTGACGTTGCCTCACAGTCAAGCAACAAATACTTCATGAATCTAGCTTCTGGAACGCCTCACACTAATACCTGCAATATTCAAAAACATTTGGCATGTTCATAGCAGTTTACCCTTGACTTACAGTCTCCACATGTTCACAGTTATTCCCTTAAAACTGCTAGGAGACTATCAGAAGCATTAAAAATATTTAAAGTACTGATTCCACCATTACGCATGACTGGTTCAGCTCTTAATCTTCTAGACACTCAAGAAACAAGAAAATAATTCTTTGTCTTCTTGTATATCTCTTTCAGGTGAATGAGAGTGTTAAAACAATTATTTTTGTCTTTTCATTTCTTCTCTAATGCTTGTCCAATCTCTGTCCTGTCTCAAGCAACAAGAGCAATAGTTGCAAAAGGACTCCTGGTGTTACAAACGTCACTCTACTTGAGAATAACAAAAATAATCTACTACCCAGTGCCAGGAAAAATGCTCTGTATATTTTAGCAGTTACCTGAACTGTTGCTTGGTTCTGAACAAGACAACATTTTGCTGAAAACAGTTACCACTAAACTTTTAATTACACTTTAGCTTCCCGCATACTTTATTTTCCATTGCCTTGGTTCTTACTGAGATCCGTGCTCCGAATCATATTTCATCCCCAAGTCTAGCATTTGGAGCATGCAAGCCTTTCCAAGGAAAAGTTCCAAAAACTTTCTGATGTTTTGGTCCTACGTGCTCATCAGCTGCCTTTAGCCCTGCTCCCAGTGCTCTTGGACAGCTTCCTGCTGAACAGGATCAGGATTTTTGGAGAACCTGCCATTGCCTAGGCAGCAGGCAGTGAAATCACACAGACGTGCATGCTGCTGAACAAAAAGTTCCAAGTGTGTTTAAAAAAAAAAAAAAAGCCAGCATCTATTATGCATTTTACTCTGTTTTTTACTTCCCCCCCAGCCATAAAAAATCTCAAGTTTTATAAGATAGCAAAAGTTATGGAAAGACATGGAAAAGACATTACTATCATAGTATTAAACACACCACAGTGTCTGTGCACATGTATTTATGCTTTTAAAGAGGAGCTAAAAGAAAATTTTAAGAGTTAAGGGGAAAACAGTTATAACTTTTTAGAAACAATCAAATTCCATTTCTTACAAGATTTCTTTACACCTGACTTCTTTCACCCCTTCTTTTCTTCCTTTTTCACTTCATTAAAAAAAAAAAAATAAAATACCACAACATAACACCAAACCCAACACAAAACAAAACACAAAGACAAAAAACCAAAGAGCCTTCTGAAGGTTTCCTGGGGCACACGGTGAGCAAATGGCACATAACTTATCTCCAGACCCTGCAAGGTAAGTACATGAGTAAGGAAGCAAATCTTTGTTCTTCGTGAGTGACAGCAAAGAGACAAGCAATTTTTGAAGGGGGAAGAGGGAATAATGAAATAAGTATGTTTATCTAGTACAGTGAATTTCATGTCCTGTAAGGGTGTGTGTGTGTGGGGGGGGGAATGCAACAGGGCTTACCTGAAACTTTCTATTGCAGAGAAAAAAAAAAACTCAGCAGGCAAAACCAAATGATTTTAAAATCTATGGAACAAACACAGAATTTCAGGAGTGACTTTTTTTTTTTTTCTTTTTCTTTCTTTCCTTTTTCTTTTTTATCCCCTTCCCCTCCTTCTCACTTCCAATATCCAATTTTACAGTCTTTGCAAAGATAAACTTAGCCTTTTACTTTTGGGACAGGGCCTTTATGAAGATTATGTGTTCTTAAGTACACACATAGATAGAGGGTTTTACTGTGCTGCTACTTTACTTTTTCCTGTTCTCCAGGAACTGGCATGTATTACTCATTTATGAGTTGTTCGAAGGGACACTAAATCAATCTCATCATTTTCTTGAAGCTTCCTGGAACACTACATATACACTTATTTAAAACTTCTTGAATCTTTGCTTGGAACTTTTCAGGTAGAAGGCTCTGGAATGAGGAATTTGGAAACAGGTGAAAAACAACTGCTAACAGAGGGAGACCCTGCTAAGCAAATCATCCTCAAGACAAAAGGTGCAAGGCCCTGCCTTTTTCACTCAGTTTTCAGGCTCAAAGAACTGTTAACTGCCAACTGCTGTGTTTAGAGGTTTCGACTGAATTTTTTGCCTGCTATGTTCCTATCATTGTTAGTTGTCCAAGATGTTACTTCAAATTTGGTGATGGATTTAAAAAAAAAAAAACCTGAAAATCACATTGAGGTAAAAAGAGATGGTACACCAAAGTATTTATAATGTAGTCAAAGGAAGTAATGCAGAATGGTGGAAGCCCGCACGTTAAAGCCCTCATACTTCCATGCAAGAAAATTGCAATAGCTTCGAAGTGGCATATTACACTTGTTCTCTTATTATGACACTTGTTCTCTTATTGCATGGTTCCATGTCCAATAGCAAAACCAATTTCCTCTTTCTTTCAACAGTCACTCTGGTTTTCGGAGTTTGTTGCAGTGTCCTAAAAGACCTTTCACATGTCTGTTTAACAACCCTGTCTTGGGTTATTAAACTCTGCAACTGCTTGGCCCCTGGTTTTAAACAAAATAAAAAGCATTTCCTCAAACACTGTCAGTAAATTTAAGGACATGAACTGCACTCCAGCACCACCAAAGAAGAGAATATTCTCACTGTCGTCGTTTCAGATTTGAAAAGGAATACACGAGATCTTTATCACCCACCTGGAAGGAGCAGAGAATGCAACCATAGTCTCACTGAGAGAGAAATCAGCTTGCTACTACTATCGCCAGCAGGGTTCTGAGTCAACACCACAGAACAGGTCAGGCTTGGCTATAAGCACTTACTGCAATCTTCAAGTACATGCTTGAAAAACGATCACATAAATCCTTTGTCGAAATGCGACCCAAGTACAGGCAGACACATGAAGTTCCTGTTCATGGCAACACTTAGTACAGGTTTTTGTGAGACAATAGTAACAAAAAATGCGGCCGGGTTTATTATTGAAAATCAAATTCTACAGTAATTTCAGAAACGTATTCAAGAAAATTGTATTAACGTTTGAAGAATAAACTCTTAATGGAGTGTATTTCCCGTCAGAACTCTTACAATATCCTTATAGCTGTCAGGGACAGGGAAAACATCTAGGGTGAAATGTAAAGTACTGCCCAAGAAACGGGATTTATCTATTTAAAACGATTTATGCTACAGAGGTTACATGCAATAGAAATCAGTCTATCAATTGGATTTCTCCTTACAAAAAAACTATAAATTGGCAATCAATGAAAGAGTGGAAGGGTCATTATTCTTAACTTTAAATTATCAATGGAAGAACACTAAGCTCCTGCAGACCCTGCATTAAGAGGATTCTGTGGCTTATAATTCCACTTACCAATGAAAAAAAAGTAAACTAGGATGTTTGTAGTAGGCCTGTATAAAATGCCAGACACAACCAGCTCTGGCTGATTTATAAAATCATAAGATAAAGTCTCAAGAAAATCACAAGCAAAAAGGATGACAGAAGGGAGCAGAAACACAAGCTTTTAGTCAACTTTTGAATTTCTAGGCTAAAGTCTATTCTTACTAGATTAGCATTTTCTGGTTTTCGTTGTTTGTTTGTTTTTTTTTTTGTAGAGGCTTTATGGGCAAAGAAAAAAAATGTTAAAAGTGGGGTTCTATTTACATTTTTTTTGTTTGTTTTAAGAACCTGGCCTAAATTTCTACCGTTATGAAATATGATCTTTCATCAAAAAATCTGGGGGTTATGGACTGTTTTGTGGTCCCCGCAGCAAAGCGGTTCTTATTTATAGAACGACAAGTCTGACCGACTGCATTCGAGAAATAGATAAAGCTGCTGCAAGCATGCAGGGGGCCCCTCCTGACTTAGATGATCGAAGCCTAGCAGTTACTGCAGTAGGTAAGACAGGCTAAACTCTTTCTTTCTGATTTTTTAACTTGCTAGGCTTCTGATAAATACCACAGACTGAGAAAGGTGGGTGGAGTGCGACAAAATTGTATGCACAAAATGAAACACTTAATAAAACAGAGAATGAGATTCAAGGAAATAGGTTTATGCATTTTAACATATTCGCTTCTAGAAAAATAAAACACAAAAAAGTGCACAAATACGAGGAGGTAAGTAGTTTGCACAGCTATGAAAATTACCCATAGACTATTCTACAGGTAGAAACAGCTTTAGCATGGTAAGTAGTATTTACAGCAGAGAACTTTAAACCCAATAAATAATATTTTAGACAATCATATTAAGTTCCATGTAATTCTGCAGAATGAAAAATAAGCAGTTTTAGGAAAATGTGAAACTAAGTACTTGCTGGCCTTAATTTGTGAGCATCTTTAGAACAGTTCAGATTCCTAACACCAGGAAAATACTATTATCCAAAACACCATGGATGACTGCTAAAGAAACTTTTTTTTTCTTTTGCTATTTAATATTTGTGACAGAATGATGCTTTTGTGCTCCTAGTAATAAAATACTAACTCTGTATTGTGCTGGCCAAGTTTTAAGAAAGTACCTAACCCCCATTCTACAGTTAAAATCTCTTTTTGACCTTCAAACTCTGTGTTGGGTAAGCAGCTTTATGGAGAAAGCATGTACCTGATGTGTGCATACAACATAGTACGGCCCTAACATGCTAAATACTTTTTTTTTTTTTTTAAAGGACCAAAACCATCAGGAAAGAACTCTTCCAATGTAGAAAACCAGCATACTGCAAAAAAAAAAAAATAATTAACAGCTGCAGTTGTTAAAGAATCACCTGTAGTACTGGACCCAAAGAAAGTGATTTTGATGCTTTTTTTTTTCCTTTATAAAGCAGCTTGTTTTCACCTTCCTCACTTCCCATATCCACAGATTGGTACGTATAATCCTGTTTGATCAGGTTCAAAATGGAGTTTATTAAAGGAAAAAGGACTGAAGAAAGTGAGAAGCATAAACCAACCAACCAACTGAGAAGTGTTCAGGACTTCGGGAAGGAGTATCTCATTTCAGCCTCGGAGGTGTCTTAATGCTTTCCTGTTTGAGGATAGTGAGAGTAGGAATGTAGACAAAGGGCAACAGGATTTCTACCTACAGGATAAACTACACCTCAGAGCTGCCAAAACATCTATCACCCCTGCTCCATGGCTCCCATCCTGCCAAAGCTTAACACTGGACGACTTCTTAATGCCAACAACCAGAAACAACTCCCAAATGCCACTAGCTTGAGCCATCAAAATGAGAGGCTGCCCATCAGACACCATGAAGCTCTGTGGCCTCTTGTCTTTTCATTCTTTTTAAGGAACTAAATACTTAACATACATGATTAGGCACCACTGCTGAATATTTGAGCTAACACCCAACAGAGGTAAAGGCAGTAGTTCACACCTCCCACTGTTGTTACAAGCTCTGTGCTAACTTCTGTCTGCACCACCTACATCCAACTTCACATTTTTGCGGGGGTGGGGGGGGGGTGGGGCGTGGGGGGCATTTGCCGCTAAACCAGCAAAGGCCTAAAAGAAAAAACATCAAAGCTGAGACTGAGGGGAACATCATGGAAGTCTCAAAGATTTATTTATGTGGGAATGGCCTGGCTATTTTCAATTCCAGATACAAATCAAGCAAACGAGACACAGACAGAAAGGAGTTCCTGCAGCACCGTCTATGCTTAAATTCTTGTGAAAGCAAGAAGTATTTTTAGTACTTGCACCTCCACTAATAATAAAAGCAGGAGTACTAGCAGTGTTGTATTTTTATCATGAAGTGTCCAAGAAGGCCTGGATGCTGCTGCAGAGTCGGCCAGATTTCAGCAATGCAAAAACCAGCTGCATTCCCCAGCAGTACAGTCATAAGGACAAAGTTCTGCAGAACCAAAGGCAGCTGCAACGTGCTCTACGTTACTGCATGTCATCCTAATTCCATTCCCTGCTGCACGCAGGTACATTAGAGGGATGAAGATTGATGTTGCTACATGCTGGACATGGATTTTAGTTGCAGCTCCAGCAAAGAAGAGCTAACAGAGCTCAAAGCCAATGAAGTAGCATTTAAATACTTATTTAGTGTTGGAAACTTCCAAAACTCTTGAGACAAAACTTCTGTAACGCATTGCAAGGACAACCGCACACTTCAGGATGAAAATATGCATCTCTTACTAGCTTGGTTAAACGAGACTAAAGATTTTTGTCTCTGTATCAAGACTGCTGGCCAGACCACACTGAAATACAATACGAGTGGATGTTGATGGGAATATAAAGGAATCAATCAAAAAAATTGCTAAAAGGGGGGGTGGTGGTGGTGGTAGGGCAGGGGAGGCCAGAAAAATGTTTGAACCTGTTTGATCTATAGCCTAAAGCTCAGGTCCTGCCAGAGGAAATACTTTTGGGTTTTTTTTTAAATATTTGGGAGAGGCATAATGGAGTAACAGCACCATTTTCTGTGAAGTAAATGTTCTGTTTAAGAGACAATTTAGGTCAGTCTGAAGATTCTGTGCATGTTTGTCTCTGATTTTCCAAGCTACCAAATCATTCAGGATGATTTCAGACTAAAGCCCTTTGATTTGCACAGGTTCTGCAAGCATGTCTTGCTTAAGGTTAGCAACACAATAATCTCTGAGAAAACCCTGAAATAATAGCCCATCCTCTTAAATGTGTGAGGACAACACCGAGCCCTGGACTGCTGGCAGGTCAGCAAATGTCCCAGACAACATCAAAAGATGAGTGGTCCTATTCTGTCCTTAAACTCTCCTATGAGCCAGCTCAAACTGTAAACTTCTCCCCAGCAAAGGGGCACAGGTGTCCGGGATGGACCCTTCCTGCTACGTGTCTGGGAAGGGAACAGTATAGTAAACGTATATGTGCATGACATTTGCCATGACATTGAATGTTTTCTGATCTCAACAGCACCCAGGAAAGATGTTTGTTGATAGCCAGCTGCTGTCCCCCACCGATTCTCATCCTCTTGCAGTGCTTTTCAGATTAGGACACGGTACTCCATCCCAAATACCATCTTTTATCTCTACAGAAATGATCTGTCACCTTCCCAGCAAAGGTAGCAGATAGAACTGAGCTGTTGCCCCAACCAAACAATTCACATAGCTTGAACTTCTCTTGAGTTCATCTGCTCTAACACAGAACCGTGAAAATGCTTTTCAAGAAATTTGTTAACCCTTTAATAGCAGTAAGCAAACAACTGCTCCCCCTAGAAAACATGAAGATGACTGGTACTGCAGACTTGCATGACAGTGCACAGTTACTGGTGTGCTTACACCACAATGCTGCCGGAGAACATCTCTGGCAGGGTACCAGGAAAGAGACATCACATAAATAAGGTTTATCAATGCTTGTAAAGCATCTGTAAAAGTGCCTACCCTTTCTAAATTGAGATAAGTATTCATATGATACAGTGATTCTTTGTCATTTTATAAAGTGATCACTAGGAGTTCCTAGAGTAGTAAAAGTAGTAAAAAATACGCAATAGCGAGCGAAGCCACTGACCTGACACACGACAGAGGCACCCTGTCTGACACACAGCCTGCAGAAAGCCGCCTTCTGGAATGAGTTGGGAGAGCAACCAAAGAGAAAGTTAAAGAATGTTATGAGAAAAAGATGAACACTTGTTGAGGTTGGGGTGCACATATTTCTTACTGAAAATTACAGAGACCTGCCAAGTTCTACAGGCCTGAAATCCAAAGTTGCAATCCTGGCTCCCAGCTCACTCTCGCTTGTGTCTAGCCCTTTGTTTCACGCAGTTGCAGTGCCATAGACCTTCCTCTGCTCCACAGCACTCGGCACTAGAGGCAGCTGCTTCGCCTGACTCCCCATCTTCTAGAAGGAGCCCTTCCAAAAAGCATATTTCCCAACTTCAGATTATTATAGTCCCTCCCTATCTCCTAGGCCAGACTCCACACTTTTGCCACGCATCAGTCTTCCTCCCCTTTGCAACACAGCCTCAGAGACAAAAACAGGAAAATTTTAATTACAGATTTTGGAGCTGGTTCGCTCCTGATCATCTCCATTCCAGCCACAAAAATATCCAGTTCCTCACCTAGGTATGATCAGAAGTGAGCCTAAACTCCTAGATGCAGCTGCAAGAATCCATGACTTTTCCAAGCTCCTCCTAAGAAAGGAGCTACACCATTTGCTACTAATGCAGGCATTCATTTCTCTGATCTGAAAGTAGATACAAACTTTCCAAGAATCCCAGTAATTTAAAAATAATTAAACAACAAAAAGCTTTATTTGCCCACAGTAAACTGCTTGGTTTCGCCGTGTACAGGTAATTGGTGTTCATTTCCAGGAGGTCACGCTAGAGTTTGCTTACCTAGCCAAAATCCTGATCCCAGTAACACAACTCCTGCCATGAGTACATTGTACCTCCAAGCTCTAACTCTCTGACGTGAAGACTGACATCATCACACAATGCTAGAATAAAGGAAAGCCAAACAGCATCTGACACCGTACTACCTTAGTCCAGAATTAAAACAAGATCACCATTTATACTCACCAAGTTAATCTCTAGAACATTCCGTAAACCCTTCTGAAAAAAAATACTTTATGAGAGAAGTAGTCTTGAACACATCACAAAACTGTCTTTTGAATACTTAAGAAAACAAGTCTTTTAAAGCTTTGTCTAAACTAGGTGAAAAAACTTCAGCCAAGGTTTTGAAATATTTTTAATTGAGCTGCTAAAGACAACTTCCAGGAACCTACTTAAAGTTTTACAAGAATTTTAGCTGTATCATAAATAGCCTTTAAAAAATTAAAAAACTGCAAGACCAAAACCCAAGAACTTTGCAATCCTGTTCTTGATTTCCAAATACCTCTCATTAGTAATCATTGAATTGGTTGCATTCCAAAACAAATGTGTATAGAAGAACCTACAGCGAAAGACTCCTCTAAATCAGCAAATATTTCAAAGAGATGTTTAAATATTCAGCACACAAGCTCACACAAAAATACCTACTTTCAGTGCATTTTATCACAGATTCCACTCATTTCTAGGTGCAACAAGCAATAAAAAAACCACGTGGTATGATTTCTCCCTAGAACATAAGGCAGACTAGTTTAAAAAATAAAAGTAAAAAATCCAGGCAAAACTTGACCTGTGACTGTTACAGGTGAAAATGCTAGTTAATGAAGTCTGTGTTAGGGGCAGCCAAGAAATGGATTCTCTCATCTGCTGATTCAATTGAAATGAGAGCAATAAAAAAAATCTTTTACAAGCGCCAGGAAAAAAAAAAAAAAAAAATCCCACTGAATCTAGCACTACATGTGCTAGAACTATTTTGCTCCACACGGACAGGTGCTCCTACCCCTAGCATTCTTCCTCTTGGCCTCTCCATATAACACAGCTATTGGTGTATTGCTAAAGTGGCATAACTAATGCTAATTAAACAATAGCCTCTCTGTAGCTGTTCCCCACTGTAGAGACGGGGAAAAGCAAAAAGTCGCCTGTGCCGTCTTCTGTCGGACTATGCACTGCAACTACGAGCAGTGCTGACAGTATTTTCCTTAAATAACAACAGAATACACTGGAGCTTGGAAACAAAGGGTGGGGAAAGTGAGAGCGTCCTAAGGGGAGCAGGGGAGGAGAAATATAGGAGGATTTGGCTTCCCACAACAGTTCTCACACCTCTAAAAATACACAAGGCTGTCTCACTCCCTATAGCTGCCCAACACTTAACATACACTACAGATGAGATATACAGCACCTGGCTACCTTTACACCTTTGTCAGCTCATTACCAGATATCTAATGCAACCAAGTGTTTTTATTTCACTTTTGCTGCTATTAAAACGTAGGCCATCAGGGGATGATCCTCTCCAAGGCACTGCTTTTTATCCCACAGCCACCTTTGAATACCACTGTGGATGATTTTGACAAGTGTACTTTTTAAGAAGGTGTCTCTGGAATAAAAAATGAAAGCCAGTCAGCAGTGAGGCTGCACAGATATCTTAAACTAAATATTCTTTAACATAAGAATCTCTACAATTGACGCTCATCTGTTATGCTGAAAGACCCCTAACACACTCATAGATCACATATGGAGATACACATTACTGAAATGCTCGTTCGTCCCTGCAACGTGACAAAGCTTGTTGAAGTGAGGCATTAATGGAAGAAGTGCAAATAAATAATCTTAGACGGGCAACATATGTTGATGGAATTTGGAAACTGCCCTGACCACATGTAGATCTATTAAAATACTTTCCTGACACAGCCTCTAGTTAATCCCTGAGCCTACAGCTAGCATCATCAAGCAAGGGCAATAGTTCAGCACCAACAAAGAAGAAAGAACAAATAATCAATACAACTTTCTCAGATCACCTGTTTTCAGAATTTTTTGGTTTCGGAATTCTCCAAGCAGCAACGAGATTAAGATTCAGAGAATCACAGAATGGTTTCAGTTGGAAAAGACCTTAAATATCATCAAGTTTGAATATAAACCTAACACTGTGAAGTCCACCACTACACCCTCCTAGCTTGTCACCATGTACATCTAACATATTTTGCAACACTCTTTACTACTCACATGCATATACTATTGTAATGACCCAAGTGAAGAAGCAGTTATGTCTAACAATGTCTACCCTAATTCAGAGTCTTCCGCTCTATCTGTGTGACCACGTCACTCTTCTTTGGCCATGTATGTATTCAAAATAGCTGAGGAGAGAACCTGTGTGCCAGACCTCAAGGCCTTTTCAAATGTGACAAAAGCACCGACTGATCTAGATGTCGCTGAAGCCCAGCATGACTTGGGGTATGGATCTCTCATTTTGGAAATCTAGGACACTCAAATTTTACCCCAAATCCAAGCAGGGTGCATGCTTGTCAATCATAAAGTGGGCTGCTTCCGTGGGTTCTGACTGGCATAGAAAAAAATATTGGTAAGCTTGGAAAAACTGCACAAGAGGGAAGCAGACAACAGGTGGGAAGGGTGGAACTTGTCTGTACAAATTCAGACTTTTGCAGACATCAACATCTGAATGACTGCCTACACTCCCCTAACAGAGGAGGAGAAAAAAAACCAACTAACCAACCAACAATTCCACTGCATTGAAAAGATGGACATCTAAAACAAATTAGATGTTTCATACCGGTATAAGTGTCTATTTTCCTCTAGCCAGCACAAAATCTAGATGACTAGCTGAGGTACAGATGTGGTCAACATAAATATGAAAAAAAAAAAAAAAGGTTAGGATAGCCTATATGCAAGGTGTGAATTACATGTAAAATCCCAGGCACTCAAATCACTGGGAATCTTGGGACATCTTCAACAGCACCAGTTTTAGCTCACATAGGTTATTAGCTTTGATTTTGCTTCTTTGATTATACATCCTAATAAAAAGCCTAAATCAATGCAAATACTTCTTAGAATCTTCAGCAGCATGTTGACTTGCATTTAAATCTTGCATTATTACATCTGCAGAGAGGGCGTATGAAAACACTGAAGTAACGTAACATATAAAACTTCATAAACAAACCTGTGGATCATGAGAACTGTTAATCATCTAGAAATTCAATCTGCAAACAAAATTAATAAAGTTTAGTTCATACCCAGTTCTACAACATCTTTAATACAAAGTGCAGTTTACAGGAAGTTACACTGGGAGGGTGGGCTGGTAGAAGGGAATGGAGAGCTACATCACCCTTTAATTGGGAAAACCAAAACAAACCAAAACCTCAGCACCTACGGTTTCATGAATCAAGCTCTCCATTTCCATGTTTATTTAGACCTTTGTTTTCCATACTTGCGATTTCAGATGTTTATCAGAATATTTCCGGCCATTTGTAAAGCAACCTACTTCACATTCCATCATCAAAGGTTGAACAGTATGTTGGGGAAAACATTCATTATTGTAGTAAACTAAATTCTTCATGTTAAAAACAGTTCATAGTTCACATTAATAAAAGAAAATAATTGATCAATAAGAATGTCTTTACGTGCTCAAAATACTTGGAATAATCTAAATATAATTGTGGTTATATCAACATTTGCCTTGGATAAGATATTCATTCCAATTAAACCTACAATAACAGGCTTTCAAATAAAAAAGCCCCCAATATGAAGACTTAAATAATAAATGTACTTAATTAATACACTGCCTTTAACCCTAGAGCTCTTGTTTCAGGCCAAAAATCAGAGATTTTTTGGCTGAGTCCTAGTCTTGGAAAATCCTAAAAAATGATGGAAATATTCAAGTGTGTGATTAGAAGCAAGCATGTGCTTAGGTGTTTTGCTGAATAATGGTAATATGCAACAGACAGAGCTCAATGTCTACTGACTCATCTAGAGGTGTTGGTAATTCACGTAGAAAAATGTCATTGGCTAGACTCCCACATTTATTCACAATAAGAAAGAATGGGTAACTTGCTTTAAAAAGCAAAAGAGAAAAAAATTCTTGCTTTACTGATTACTTTTTAATCTAGACACAGATCCTCAGGACAATGAAGGCCTCAGCTCTAATAAAGCAACTGACATTGTTATAACTGCTGAATGTACGGTGAGATGTTTCTGCTTATGCAGTTATCAATTAGATAAATACTGAAGAAACTGGAAACAAAACCTCTAAAGATACGTTGAAAATTCAGATATAGTTTCTTGGTTGTTCGTTACACTGCCATAAAAACACTAGGGTCTTTGTTAGTCAAGGGGTTAAAAAACAAACAAACCCAAAACCAACAACAAAACAACACAAGTAACTACCATAATATCAGAGAGAGGTCTTCAGGCTTACGTCTTAGGGAGTGGTTACGTCTTTTGCTCTGGGTTTATATGTTCCCATTGCCGTGCATTCACACGTCTCCAGAAGAATGCAAAGACACTGTAATAAAAGCTCTCTTCATTATTCACTTTGTATTCCAATAGCACTTGTCCCACCTGGGAATCCTCCCCTCTAATATTTACCCAGTTCTTCTCTAAACTGACAGTTCACGTTTTCTGGATTACAAAAACCTGAGTGTTTACATTTTACTAGTTACTAACATCTCTTTGGAATCTAAGTAACATTTCCCTAGAGGATCTTGTTTGTAGACTCACACAAAAGCTTCATAGTCAAATGACTCTGACAGCTTTAACATGTGTACTTTACCCAGGATATGATAGTTGTATGAAGCTTAATATAGTCTATTGTCAATGCAGAGTTAGAAACAAAGAAAGCTGTACTCTGTGTTCTTGGCTTTTCTCATCGCTCTTCAGAATAATTTCTTTACTTTATTAGAAAATACAGATTGTTGAGGTCTAACACAAGGCAGCAGCATATGTGCTGCACGGCCACACAGAACACAAACCACAGCACATACTGCCTCACAATGTATTTCTAAGTGTAATATAACAGCTAATCTATGAACTCTGTGTTTGTTATTACTACAAAGTCACAGCTTCTCTACTTATTGCTATTTCTTTTATTGAAAGTGAATCACACTAATACCACCATTACCTGCATGACCAAGTAAGATGTCTAGACTATGTGAGCATGTAATACAAACATCACATTCACAGGCACAATTTCATCACCGCTGTAGTTTGAGTTAACTTTACAATCTCTTGTCTTATGATATGTGATGAGTAGATGGAAACCATAAGTCATTCCAGGCTATCTTCTCCTGTGCTTAAATATTAAGTGCTCAAATACTACAGGCAGAAAGGCTTTCCGTTACCTTGATTCTGGAAAGGTATCATTCTCACTGCTTTGAAAAGCAGTACTGTTTCTGTTATCCACGTCTAGTATTCCAGAGAGAAGGAACTTGTTTATCATCTGCTCAGCTTTCATGTAAAGTTCCAGATTTGTTAGGTTTAAAATGAAGTACCGCCAATAGTAGCTTTTAACCTCTGGGATACCCATATTAGTCAAACAAAAAGAGTAAAAGGAATAGTATGTCTGAAACTGGAAACATCCCGATTATGGATGTAGTAATATACTAGATGTCATGCACTATATAATAAGAATGAAGATTGCACACAAGATTTTCCTTAATATGGAAGTAGCTGCCTAATTAAGAAGACTGCAACAAAAGGTGGGATTAAGCATTGTCATCCTGTTAACCAACAGATCCAAGTTGTAGTACCAAGAAATCCAAGAAATCTGATCCTGGTGTCTCGATTACATTATTTCATACTGTACCAATACACCAAAGTCCAGAGCAATCATTAAGTCGTCAGTTTGTATTTTCCAAAAAGCTGGAATAAAGTTACATATAAGGGCCTCCTCAAGTCAACATAGTCAGTGGTATAGAATATAGGGTTGTCTTGTACAAACACATTTCCTGGGGATGCTGGATACTTCTAATGCTGAATTGGGTATCAACAGTTTAACCTACAGTTTTCTACTTTTTTTTTTTTTTTTTTTTTAAAGAGTCAATGTGCTTTCATCAGCCAAGTATATTTCTGCTTGCAATACATCTATTTATAACTGAAAAAAACCCCACCAAAACCAAACAACTCAGAACGTGAGAAGTCGGTTTTTCCCCCCCATTAAGACTTTTGATTCTTCAACAGGGCTCCCTGACGTTTGATACAATAAGCAGAAGCATCTGTCCACCCCATCTGTACACAAGTATGGCATATGAGGTCCAACACACAGCTTGTAAAGAAATACTGTTTTCACCACAGTAAACAGAGACAAGAGTTCCTCCAGATGAGCTTATCTTTCTTCTCCCAAGAGCAGAAGCCTAGCAAAGCTAGCCAACAAAATTAGATACTTGGATTGTATAAACAGTCCCTTAGATTAAATTTCTTTTAGCTCATTCTCAAGAAAATCCAGCTCTGAGGTGATGTAAGCAGATGCCAATTAGCCTTTTGTAAGATTGTTTGAAGTCTGTGTAGCCTACACAGTCTGCTTTCTAGTATGCAAAAATAAAACTGTTTATGATCAGTTTTGAGTAAAAGCAACTTTATCACACCACTGAGCAAAATGATTGCTAGCCTCCACTTCCCTCTCTCCTTGTTCTACATGTGTGTAACAAAACACCAAGCCTTACAAATCCTCAGAAGACTGATGCCTCCAACTTGAAGAGAAAAATAATTTCACTGAAATTGGACTTCAGGATGTAGCAGAGTTTGTATTATGTGGGAACAGAAACATATTCAAGTAGTCTGTTTTCCCAATCAAAACAAATAGCCGTTATTGTGATTTTGAATATGCACACTGACCTTCCAATCTAAATCACATCTTTATGAATGTTGCTTACTAATAAGTAGCAGCAAGTATTTGCCTCAGCTTCTTTAAATAAATAGCTAACAAAAAGCAGTTCATCCTGATGTGTCACTGTGATAAAAAATAGCAACTGAAAGCATTGGTGTTTGTCACTTTTACAGCCTACAGCTCTGATTAAAAAAAAAAAAAAAAAAAAAAGAAAAAAATCACTTGTCCTGAATTTGCAGAATGTATACACAGATTGTGGACTCACTACTGTCTGCACAAGCCTAACTTAACCGGCAGATGATCAGTGTTTTAACAGGTTAACCTATTAGAAAATATTATTATTTTAAATAGCTTACATGATAAAAGTATCACCATTCATAGCAGTGGAGCGAGATATTGCACTTTTGTACCGCTGATCTTCACAGACTGGAAAACAAAGATTTCAGCTATTTTCAGATTATGATCTAACACTTGGTCCCAGGCAGTAAGAGCAGCTTTACTTACTTTACAATGCCCAGTTAAAACCTCTCCCCAGTACCTTTTTTTCCCCTCAAACCTGTCAGGATCAGCTTTTGGGTTGCATCACGTGAATCACTTCAACTTTTATTCCACTGCAGTGGCATATCTGCAGCAATATTACCTTTTCAGAGCCTGTATCAAAAGGAGCATATGAAATACAGCTCTTCATCAATCTCCTTACTGCAGATCAATTTTCTGTTCCATAATGAACAGTGACTCTACATGGCATAATGGGGGCTTCATGCATGGGTACAGCTAAACTGAAAAAAGAAAATAATAAAACATTATCTGTCCTTGTCTGGACATAGAGGAAAATTGTGTCAGAAAAAAAGGAAACTGTACAAAAAGTCCAAAAAAACAGTGAAAAAACAGTTTTCAAAAGCCTTAAAAGTCAAAACAGTATCTTTTAAACCCTTATTTCTAGTTAACATATGGAATTTTCACAATAATAGCTCCTGTCCAGTGCAGAAAGTCAGGCTATGTGAGGGAATTACAACAGACCATTTTGGATGGGATATCAATGAAATATTAACAGTATCAAAATTCACTTGTATGCAGCATTTAAAGGTCCCCAGCTTCAAAATCAATGGCTATTTTAACTCCTCAATGTATACCTGTAACTACAAAAAATTTATATATGTAATACTGAAGCTTCAGAGCATGTAAGAATTTGCTTCTTATACCGCCTCCAAATTTTTAAGTATTCAGAAACTCCTCAAGCAGCAACTAAAGTAATATATCCTACAAATCTCTATGAACTAACAAATAATCTTGATAAAACACATAAACAACATATAGCATGCCAACTATTTTAAGATCACCTGGTTGCTTAAAATCCTATGTACTCTTAGATCTAGTTTCACTTTGGCCCATCATATACTTGTTTCCTAAAAAGAACTAGTAAAAACTATTAGGGTTTTTTGTTCCTACTGGTTCTAGGTGAAAAGAACGTATGCAGCCCAACATTAATCTTTTCTTCATTTATAATAGCTCCCTGACTACCCTCACTTCAGCCATTTAGCAATCTTGTTACAAAACAGCTGCTATCTTGAAAAAAGTCCAAACTGGCAGCATCCACAGCCCACTGGGAATACAGAGCATTTTAAGGAGACGTTTCTACAACTCACAGTCAACACCCTCTGATTCATTTCACTTCGGTTTTTCAAGACCCTACCTTAAAGCTTCCAATCGGGATTATGCTTATAAAGCCTTAGTATCAGAAAGTCTGGCTTTTCTCTGGATTTTCCCATGGAGAACTTCCTGTTCCTCTAGACCAATCCACCCTTCTTAACACATTTTTTTCCACTCTTTTATTGCTGCTGAATCTGATTCAAAAGGGGCCCATCTGCTCCAGCTAACATCGTCAGGAGAGTTCTGCACTTCCACACAGCTGCTGAGGTTTCTGTCCCCAAGCAGAAGCTGGAATTGCTCCACCACCCTCTTTGCACAGAAGTGATGTAAAGGAACTGATCAATCAAAAAAACCCCAAACTTTTGCATGATCATTTCTATATTGACTATTTCCGTCACGTTAACTCTTCGTTTCCTCACATTTTGCAGGGTCTTAATTTGGTCCTTTAATAAAGTGTACCATAAAGCTTACGAATGCAATGTTCCAATAGAAAGAAAAAAATATCCTATCAAACACACTATTCTTCACTATAAATTCCATGAAGCAATTCAAAAAGCCTGGAGGGGCGATTGCTTCTATTAAATTCTATCATCTGCTGGAGCAGTTCTTCAGGACTTTTAACATTTTCTTAGATTTTAAGTGACTTAACTTCCATTAAATTCTGTAAAGACTGAAAAGCAACTACCTACAGGCATACTTTAGAAGATCACATATCACAAACCAAATTGGAAATTAACAGCATGTGTGCCATTGTTAACCTGTAACAAGCTCAGAAAATGGATCCTCTCTGACAACTTCGATGCACCAGCTTGACCTGCATACAAGTCAACTGTATATTCCAAAACACCTACGGACCACTGGACTCCTGCCACTCATTCAAGGCTATTTTCAGGGTGAAGAAATTTACTAAACTGCATTTGCAAGAGAGACTTGTCCAGGTAATGTCAAAAAATAACCTTCATCTTGAGCCATAAAAACCCTTCCATGAACTTTTTTTTTTTTGTTATGAATATTTCTCTTTTATAAATGAGCTTAAGTAAAATAACATCAATTTGTACAGAGGAAAAGAATGCACAAAGGTTCTGGATTGTTTTGTCAAGATACAATCGAACCATAAAATTAAGTTTAAATGGCACAACCTCCTACCTGCATATGAACACTAGCCACGGGAACCAGCCAGATTGGCTAACGATTCCTGAATGCAATTTCTGAGGAGGAGATGGCAAGGTGTTAACAGTGGGAGTTACTGTACTATGGAATGTGGTTTTAATACCCATTATTCACAGCTGATCAGTTTGGGGGCAAGTTGTGCCTCATCTTCATGCAGCATTAAGAAGTCTTTTCTTTGTACACAGTGCTTTATGTTATCTGTGAAGGGCAAAAGTGAAGAATTTGTTTTTATTGACAAATATGAAATTTTCACAGTCACAGAATTAATTACAACTGAATAATAGTCATCAGTTTCCTTACCAAATGTAATGCATGCATTTTTAGCTCATTTGACCTTGGCAAACCTCAAAAATTAATCATTTAGTAATCAAGAAACAAAAGAAATTATATAAACACATTTTAACAGAAAAAAAATAAAGCTTAATTGAGTACACCTCAAATTCATATTTTACCTGTTTATAATTCATACAGACTAATATAAGTGAATTTAATGAAAAACACTTGAAATCAAGTTCAGGCAATTTGTTCAGCTCAGAATTAGGCTCATTATACATTGAATCATGAGCACTGTGATGGCATTGATGTGAAAGAGTGTTCTATGATCTCACAAATTAAACAACAACAATAAAGTCTTCATCCAGTTCAGGATGTAAAAATAATTTATTAGCTTTTGCTCGTTAAAAAAACCCCGGCTACTATTATTTTTTTTCAAACAGCAGCAAACAGTCAAAAAGGTGACAATTGAAAAGTGTTCAATAAAAAAATAAGGCAAGCAGAGTGTAAATTTGTTCTTTAAAAAAATCAATGCTGTAGCACTACAGAAGAAAGGGTAGCAGATAAAAACAAAGCAGAATTTAGTAAAACACGATAATCACCAAGCTACTTCTATGCTACCTCATCACTTCAGCCAAGGAAGCGTTGTTAAAGCAGTATGCAAGTAAACTTTTATTTCAAAACTAGAAGAGTTAATTAAGATTTAAAGGCATCCCTTTGGGGGTGTGTGCATGTGAAGTATGCCATAGTGATGGTAATTTTATATTCTATTGTTTTAAGTTTGTAAAACATCACAGAATATTGAAACCAAAACCTTGCAAGACAACAAGCCTTGACTACTGTTTTTGATCAGTGATCCGCTGCAAGCAGAGTTTCATGTAGGAATTTTTATTGCGTATTTCTATCACTGCATCTCTAACAAGCTCAATGAACATTTGAGGCCAGAGCTTCTGCAACGACTCATTTTTCATGTTGATGTCAGCTGCTTCTTTCACTAAGTTCTCAACGTATGTCTGGCAAAATGTTTTTCTTTCCTTGATTTCCTGCATGGGAGAACCATTGCATTATTGAGTAAGATAAAGAAGAGGTTAAACAATAGCAAATCCATAAAACCACCACAGAAATTTAATGAATTAAAGAACATCACAATGAGCAGGCAAAAAGGCCACTGCACATTCATCCCGAGTTGCACAACCCAGGTTCTAATTCAGGCTTTTATGAACGTGGCCACAGATTCTTACTGTATTCATAATATTCATATTATACTCATTAATTAATGTGAAATCCACTTTTAAGTAATCATGTAAATACCTTTTAACAACATTACGATTTTTGGTGCCTTCCAACATAGCTGTGAGAATTTACGAAATCATTAAGCACTAAACTACTTTTCTTCCTTCTTTCCCTTCCCAGCTTTTCATGATTGTAGTACAACAATTGGAAATATATGCTTGTTTACCTGTCCTAACAAAACCTAAATATCTTGTCACAAAAAAAATATGCCAGTATTCATCCTTTCCACAGGTTTCCTGAAGGACTCTGGCAACTGCACAGTTCCTAAGATGTAGTACATTAGATACTGAAGTAACCTGAACTTTTGTAAAAAAAAAAAAAATAAATAAAATTGCACTTTGTGCAGCTACTAGCTCCACATTTTAGTCACTCTAACTGTATTAATCCCTGATTTTGCAGAGTTTCTATAAAATGCCATAATAAGCTTTGAACAATAAGTTATATTGGTGCTAAATATCTAACTAGTTTGATTTATGGCACTGTTAAAATGTTAGGTCATGCTTTAGGCCATCAAAACATAGGTTTTCTTAAATGAGTGATAAAGCAGAGAAAATACTTTCCAGCTGTTTCCTCTATAAAACAGATTATTAATCAATGACTCAGACTATCATCTTCAGCATTAAACTTATTCAATCACATTTATTATGTTAGTTTACTACTGATGGGGAACTGGAATCAGTCTTTTTTGCTTATCTTACTCTTCTCTTGTGACAACCTGTAATATCTGCTGCCACATACATAATAACACTATAACAAAGGACAAGGTGTGAACTGCTGCGCTAGGAAGACAAGATAACGCGTGTGTTTCACGGGCTGTAGGAATACTAAACTTATTTTATTATAGTGCTTGTTCCATGGTAAAGGACAAGAGGAATATCTCACTGTGACATATAAAGTTTTAAGCACTGCTACCGCAGCTTTTCAAAAGAAAATGTTTTCTTTATCTCCACACACACAGTCACTATCTTTTTTTTTTTTTTTTTTTGCTGTGGATCCGATACAACTCGATCACAATGCAATAACTAAATTCAAAGTTTACTAAACTTCATTTACTTTCTTGCACTAAAGGATTTATATATTTCCACATAATGAAAAAGCAAATCACGGGACAAGCAGGGGAAGTGGGGTGCATATAGCTAGAACTTGTGATGATTGCACAGAAAGGAGATTGTGGCTGAAAGCATGTTCTCCCTGGGAACAACCTCCCCCTGCCCAAGCAAAAGAGTTAGCAGATCAGAAATGCAAACTAAAGCAAGCGTGACTGATGTGTTTATCCAAAACAAGACAGCTTGCAATTTTATTAATAATTAAACTTAATACATCCCCTATATATTTTTTTTCCTGTAGCTCATTTAAAAGCTAGGAAACGACTCTTTATTACTACAGCCTGCACTCTCTCAAGTCTTGTCTGTGGGGTGTTCTTCACCAATTCATTTTGGGATATACTTTCTGATTTTCCAATTCCATTAGAAAATGCTAACATGTGCAATATACATATGCAATTCTTTTTTTAAAAAACTGTGCTCACTTCTTTTATTTTACTAATGCAGGTACATTTCATTACGAACATAAGGTTTGTAGGTGAGTGTTGCAGCACAATCAAACTAGTAGGCTGCAACAAGGCTTTACCATTGGTCAGATTCTACTGTCTGTGCTGTATCTCCTTCCTCCAGAAGCCAGACCAAACTGCTCTTCCTCCATCCAGCCCCTCTCCCACCATCCTCAGGGCTATTTAACCACTTAGCAGGAACGAGCTACAGCTGCACATCATCCATGTCCATCAACCCATTGCCTCTGAGGCAAGGCCACAGCTGCATGTTATCAATGCTAATCAGCCCACTGCCTTCAGTCCTCTACAGATGAGAATGTATTTCTGAGACTGTGGCACTGTTCAGGAACCACTTCACTAAAGACAGAAACCGACCATTATCCAGTATTTTGGCAAAGATCAGTTAGCTGAAATGTTTGATCATACATGTAAATATGTTAAGCAGCGGTATTTTAAAACCACCATTCTCAATAGCACAACTGAGACTTGATATATAGACAAATTCCATGAGTAGCAGTCTAAGGTTATACAACAGAGGATGAAAATATTTTGTAATGATATACTTACTTCAAGCTTTTCCATATGAAAGTCCTTTGTCATGTAATTCAGTGTTGCTCGAGTTGTGCTTTCCCCTCCGTTTCTTCTGTTATCACTACTTTCCTCACTCCCAATCCCAGATTTCTTTCCCTTTCCTTCCAGCAGATACTGGAATTGCTTCCTCCTGTGAAAAGATAGAGAGATTTACAGTTCTAATTATTGGAAACTTTTTTAAAAGTGCAAATGTTTCTAGAGATTGTGGAGGTTTTTTTCTTTTCTCCCTCTGAACATGTACTTTGAGCTTTCAAGTTTATTGCATCCTCAAGTTACTCAAACTACTTAATGATTAAACATTCCTATGTTTCTTTGCCTCTATACAATTGACTTTGACATATATCGTATAGCATCTCCTAAATAGGAAGTCTTGCAGCGTAAACTTTTTTTAAGTATGTTATCAATAGATGACTAAAAATATTTCTTTTAAGCACCTTTTTTCTTGCAGCACCAACTCTTACAGGCACCCACTATAAAATACCTGCTAAAAATAATCAGTCTTCATCATGGAAGTCCATAAATCTTCACCAATACCAGTACAACTGGAGAATTAAACAAGCAGCACATTTGTGCGCATGTGCCTTTTAATCTTATTCAGCAGACTTCATACAATTTCCATGAAAACCTCTGGCTACAGCAGGCGATGCTAATATTTCTGCTATAAGCAGAGAACCTATCTTTTGTAAGACGTTATTTGTGAAATTTTTGTCTTTTTACCTAGAAAGAATTCATCATGACAGCATGCAAAAGAAGTAAACAATACATTCTGAACAAATTCCAGATACATTCATTGTATTTTACCTAGATTCTCCAAATAATGAAAGCATGCGATAATGTGGCAGCTCAGAAGATGCCACGTACGCCAGAACGCCGAAGAGCCTCTCTGCCATGACAATATCATTTTCAGTAACCTGTGAGGGAAGTGGGGGGAAGGGGAAGAAAAAAAGGAAAAAGTCAAAACTGGCACATTCGTATTTCATTACATATGCACATTGAGAATTAACTGAAATTTGTTATGCAGAACACTGCATACAGCTCTGTTCCAGACATATCTTCAAAACATAGGTTTGCTTTTACTGGCACTTAAAATGTACTTTAAAAGAAACCAAATGAGGTACTGGTGCTTGTTTTACTTCCTGTAATTCTGGAAACTTTATAATGTATACACATCCTACCCTGTGCTTCATGATAGTCTTCACGAAACAAGGAATTTTATAATGACTTCTTACACAGAGTGTCTGAAGGCCAGACTTATTAAATCTGCTCCATACTGCAGGCACTTACAAAAGGTCTACCGGAAAATTTCTGATCAAGTTATGCTGGAGAAATGAAAAGATTCTGGGTACCCCCATGTGAAAAGTTAAGTTACGGTCTCCCTTAGTTTGGCAGCATCATAGAGAAGGCTTTCTATAAAAGACAGGTTTTACAGAAAAACAAAAACAAAATTAAAAAAAGTATTTTCTCTGCATTTTACAACCCACAAAATAGCATTCCTCCATTACACTTCTCTAAATACCATCCATACTGTTGTGTCAACGTTCAGTTACAGATGTCTCTCTAAACTAATCTTCAATGGTTGAAAACTTTTCAGGATTAATTTTACACATCTCAATTTTGCATAAAACAGGTGGAAAAGGTTTATTTTCTGGTAGTTTTTGTTATTGTCTTTTGTTTGTCTTGGCTCATAACCTCTGAAGACCATGCCTTGTAGTTTCTTCTGCCCTGATGGCCAGACTATGAACTGACTTCAACTGCCAAAAGTTTGTTTGGCACAGTTTCTAGACTTCTGGCTTTCCAGTGAGTGCAGAAGAAATCTTTATGATCATCTAAATCTGACCTGGATAACACAGGACTATGAAATTCACTCAGTGACTTCTTAACTTCTGGATCAAATTTAATTTCCGTTCATCTTATAACATTTTTGGAAAGCAACCCGTTATTAAATAAACTTCAATACTCACAATATTTACAAAGTACTTCCAGACAATTTTTGTGTTCTCTATTATTCAAACATTGGAGTAAAATGGACTTCTGATCCAGCTTAATGTAATTTAATTACGTTCTTGTTTAATTCGCTGTACAATCTAGCCTTGCCTAAAGTGTACTGCAACAGCATAATGCAGGGAGAAATTCACCAGAGAAAACATAGGTCAGGAAAGCTGAAATGTGAAATCAACTCCATTTTCCAAGTGTTTAGAAGTGCTCATTTTCAGCTAAAATTAAGTAAGTCTTACTTTGTAGCTTAAGAGTAGATGACCTCACTAAACAGTCTGTTAATAGAAGCAAGGTCTAAAAGAAAGAGCACAGAAGGCAGCTAGGGAAACAAAGACCATTGCCAGCAGAAATGCCTGCTGGAGAAATAAGTGATTTTAATTTATTTATTTATGTTAAGAGAAGCATAAGGACCCGGTCAACAGAGACAACAATGCTGAATACACTCTAGTTCACAGAAACTCATGTTTACCATCTTATTCCAGTACACTGTTTGCTCCATTAATCACAAAAAGATTATAACGGTAATATCACATAAATGTAAAGTCTATTATGCCTGCTTCTTGCCAAGTACAGAAAACAGGCACCGACTCAGTAACCGTGATACACCTGCTATATTGTATGCCATAACACTTGGTGTGAAACATTCTGTAGAGTTTAGTAACTTCAAACCTTGTCAACTCTTAATTAATCCGAGATTACACTCTTTTATGTTTTCCCCAGTCGTAGTATCTCAGTGAAGAGAATTTGATTCTTCAGCTAGTAAATGTAACAGTCTGTCAAGGGAACAAAATCATTGTTAGGGGGAGACTAACACTCAGCTTCCAGCCTGGAACATAACTGGCATAAAAGGGGGAGGGTGGAGAGAAAAACAGAAGCTTCCTTATGCTTCTTATTTTTTCTTCTTTTTTTTTTTTAAAAAAAAAAAAAAGTTGAAAAGTGCTAGAGTTACATAATTTATTTAGTTAATTCAGTTACTATGTATTGCTTTTACTCCCCAACTATACATACCTGAGAGCTGGCAACACAATAGCATTCACAAACTTTGCAAGCAAATGATAATCAGAATAGCAGATTATGCACATTTCCCTTTCCATTGTGTGAAACTTACTTAGTTCTAAGGTTCTTATTTAGTTCTAAGATCTAAGGTCCGAGAGCACACTTCAGGGTGTTGTATTTACATTGAAAGAGGATTTTCTGTTATTGATTTTAAAAGAAAAGTTAACACACATCTGCAAAGCTGGATACCATGATTTGTGTTGTAGACTAAGGAAAAGCAGCTATCAGATTTCATCTCTCTCTTCTGCTTGACTATGACAGTTTTCAAATTATTAATGACACCAGAAAAAAATTTCTGTGTGCACATCTTCATAAGTGGTCTGGCTGAAAAAGTTTGTTGAGGACAAAAGTGTTCTCCAGCCATACGTATTTAAGATTTGATATATGTCCTACATAAAAAGCATGCTGTGCTACATGTAAATCCATTTACTAAATTCACCCCCAAGTACTATTAAATTCAAAGCTTTCCTCCAAAGACAGAGACTGTAAAAAAAAGTCTACTTAAATAATTGTGTTATTTTCTTCTTTTTTCTTTCTTTCTCCATGAAGACCACAGGTGAGATCAGTCTTCTATTTAGTCTTTTATTTTGACTCACTACTGTTGATTTTGAAAATATGTAGCAGTAAAAAAACAAACGAACAACTTTACACCCACATTCAACTATTTTTTTTTTTTTTTTACTATCGACTTTGATGGGCATTTTTTGTAAATTAGTAAATTCAAGGTTATTTTAAAGTTCTCATGAGATTCCCGACTATCACTTTTTTTTTTCTTTTAAAGATACTGTGCTGTTAGAGTGAGTCATATTGGCCTTTATCTTTCATCTTTCCTCATCCTCTCTCTCACAGTTAGTTCAGGTAAGGTCTTAAACCAATTCCTGCTCTTCTGTGCAACTAATTCATGTTTTACAGAACTAAACCCAAGTAAACCACAACATTTATACTATGTCTTTATCAGATAACAAGTAAAAAACCTAATCCATAACATACAATGACCAAATTAAAATACCAGATCTAAACATTGAAACTATGTATTATTTTTGCTCTAATTAACTTCCATAACACCACATAAACTTAAATTAGCATTTGAAATTGCACATTCAAATATCATATTACACCGTAACTGTTCTCCCCCTGTTTACAATCAAAGCCCAAGCATAAAATAGTTATTTTTTATGCTTGAATAAATTTACTTTCAATTGGCATAAAGGAAAATACAAAGAATAGCAAATTAGCATCCTAATGTTCTATTTATTTAAACATAAAACACACACCCAACAAAAAACCACACACTAACAATCTTACACATAGATTATTTTTTTTCAGGCTTGCTATTTGACAGACTTTTTCTTGTGATAGGCTTAAAGAAGAAAATGTTAGTTTAGATATATTTTGTTACACTGAAAAATATAATCATATACTGTAAACTACTAAACAGTTTGTCAAACGCACATTTTTGCAAAAGTATTCAGTGTCAACACTGTGATTGCTTTGAACATAATAAAATGCTTCTTTAAATCAAGTAAAATCACGCGGTTCTTCATTATTATTTCTGCATGTGTTTCTAAAGAAAGAAAAAAAAATTAAATAAAGTCTTCCCTTCCTGTAAACCTCAAACACTGAGGTACAGATTTAGACTGTCATTTCCAATTGCAAACATCCGAGATAACACAACATTCTAATGGCAACTAAGAATCTTACCACCTTCGCCTACAGTAACACAGTACAGTTGGACTTAAATGCACAGCACAAGAAATTATATCTTGAAGTGTACTTAAAAAAACTTTTCCCCCCAATACTGAAAGGGTACTAACAGGGTTCTGCTCATTTTATTAGCAATTCATCTGCCTTTTTAAGAACAACGCTACTTTATCTTGCAAGACTAACAGTAAGAAGGAAGAAACACTGTCCTACCTTTACTCCATTTATCTTCTGTAAATTAAAATGGTTCAGTCTAAACAGAACATAGTATTTCCACAGAGTAAAGTTGACAACTGGATTTCCCTGAGGATCAACTGTCAACTGTTCAATGTGATGCAGCTGAGCTAATGCATTGAATTGCTGCAGTGTCACAAGATTTGTCTCCTTAAACTTCAGGTGCTGAAAAAAAGAGAAGTCAAACCACAATAAATTAAATACAGAAACAATAAAGTGTGAGCACAAAGATTCCTGTTCTGTGCCACTCAAACAGTTTTCAAACTCCAACAAACAAGCCTTTAGATCTGATGAAGCAACTGAGCTCACCTCATTTGAAGTCTTCCTGGCAAAACACATCAATGTATCCACCAATTGGCGTATTACATATATTTAGGAATGTCAATGTTACAAGTCCCTAGGCAATTTATAAACCCTATAGTAATAGTACTAATATTTTCAGTGTTACAAAAAGCAGTGATACTACTTGACCAATATTCATTTTAATTCTGCAAGTAAAGCAACTGCAACATCTGCCACATAAGAGTAAGTACAAAATAAGTTTTTAAATATTCTGCTTTTTCAGCCATAGCAGTCTGGCATTAAGTCATACCCTGCTGTTTCTTTGAACCCTGCCCTATCCTGGTGCTCCTGCTGTGAGCACGGTATATTTGGCTGCACAGTAACATTACTGGGGGAAGGTGAAGGAGAAAAAACTGATGGTGAAGATAAAAATTTATCTGAGATTCTGGTATCCCCCTCAAAGCTTTCCCCTCACAATGAAACAACTGTTTCACTGAGGTAGATACATTAGTCTTAAGTTCCCCAGAAAGTTATATATTCCAATGAAACCATTAAGTTCCGTTCAGCTAAAAATCTTAAGAAGCCCAGAGCTCAAGAGGCATATCATCTGAGTAACAAGTCACTTTATGTATGGTATCACTATTTGCTTCCAAATGACTGATTTAAATGTCCAAGGGAAAAAAAAAAAAAAAAAAAGTACTACTACAGGGACACCTCATTTATGTAGTTTTGCTCCATCAAGAACTGAGGAATTTCAAGAGCTGTACTGGTTTAGCTAGCTATTCCCTTTGATTTTTTATCTCTCTCTTTTTCTCCTATGAGCTATTTGATCTTTGAATTCACAACACAAATGAAAGTCTCCTGATACAATGGATCCATAAAAATATTGTAGAATAGCAGTACTATAATTTACACATCAGTTTTGCAAAAAATAATCAGCTAAGTGAAAGGAACAGAGATAAATAATAACCAGTGTGAAAATCCTGTGTGAGAATCTAAATTAAAGTGCATTTTTAAGAAGTAGCAAGTTAAAATCAGCATTATAGCATAACACCAAGCAAATACGTAATTCACAAACATATCTACTGATACGAAAGCACTCAAGGGTGACTATGGCAAATTAAAGTTCTGTTGGAGAACACGTACTCCATAGCCGTTCACACAGGTCAAATCTGAGGCATTCTTACCACAGAATTAGGAAATTTTGTCTTCAGTTTTGTTAACACTTGAACTATTTCATCAAACTCTATGAACATAAATTGGACTGTGACAATAATTCCAGCTGTTTGAACACTCCAGTTTCGATCCAGGCACTCTAGTGCTCCAGCACCATACAAGCAAAGGGTGTCTCCTTCCACTTCCACTAAATGAGACTCAAGAACAGACAAGCCTTGTACTGCACTGCTCAATATTGTATCCAGAGACCTGGAGGAAATAAAAATGCAGCGATATAATGAGATTATTTTGAGATAGTAACATCATTCTATTGAATGACAGTCCTTTCACTTTAAAAAAATGCAACTGTCAAACATGATTGCATTTCTCAGTATTCATTCATTTGCAATACCCAATCTGGTTCAAAAATATTAAGGGCTGGAAAATCCTCTTTTCGTCAAGTAACATTGCAAAAGCTTAATATATTTTGTGTTGCTTTAGAGATCTGAAAACAACTTCGAACAATGTATTTATTCAAGAAAAGTCATCTTTACATTATGTTTGCTATATGAAACGTAAAAGTTATGTCATAAGTAATCGCTTTAAGAACAGACAGCTGTTAAAACCAATCCAGGATAATGTGATTCACACTACTGAACAGTTACTTTTATTCGTGAACAAGAGTACCACTCCTTCCTCAAACCCATATGTCACATTATTTCATCAGGATATCGGTATTCATTATTCTGATTAGAGATTAGAATAATCTTATGATTTATTATCCTTGTTTAATCCTTAATTAATAGGGATGAATACATTATTTCCTTAAAAACATGTAAGCTTTCCAATTCACAAGATCGATTTTAAAATTAAGCAGTAATCCAGCTATTCTAACTCTCATGTCTTTGTGTCTTACTTCCAAGATGAAACATTCAGCTGACTGGACCTGCAGTGCACAGAGAATTCAAGATGAGCGCAAGCCACAGGTTTAGAAAACTGCGTAATAATTTTTACTATTTTATTATTTACTAACTTCCTAGTATTTTTAATGTATTTTGCTTTTTTTGACTACTAGTGATCACTTGACTGATGTTTTCTGAGATTTCACTTTTCACTGGAAATGTTGAGAGCCCATCACTTTATATGTGAAGCTGCAATTACTTTCTATGCTGAATTGCACCTGCCATTTTATTGCTTAGTTACTCATCTTGAAAATATCTTCTGAAATTCTTCGCTATTATATAACAGAGTAGTAGATCAATATCAATTTTAACTTAGAGGGGTTTAAAAAGCAACAAGACTTCAAGGCAAAAAATGTCTGTGTTATCTACAGCTTCTTAATTCTAACACATACAGCCACATTGTCATTAATCTTTTTAAACTAGCATTAATTGGTGATAAAGACCACTACTGGACTTCATTTCTCTGACCAGCCATGAAAGAGAAAAATTCCAAACCTAAGTCTCTAATTCAGAAAACTACATGCACTGCAATTTGCATAAGAGAATTACAACATATGCAAAAAAAGGACAGTTATATGCATTAACATCTCAGGAGGGTGGAAATTTGGTACTTCATTAAAGTAACCACTTTGATTTCTAGCATGTAGTCTACAAATCTTAGAAAAACTTCCACAAGAACATGGAAACAGACTTTATTCATCATGTTTTATTACTGTAGATCTGACAAAAGAATCCTAACATTTGTGGTCAGGAAACTGCAAGGAATACAGCAACTTTAGTCACTGTATCCAGCATAAGCAGAGATGGCATTACAGCAAGATTTTTCCCACAGCTCCATAGAAAAAGTCTTAGTATGTTACTTAAAAGCATTAATTCTCCAGCAATGAGAATCTGTTCATTAACAGGACAATGCTCAAGCTACCTAATTACATTGACTTGGTCACAGGGATGATTACTAACACTGAATTAAGTTGTGAAGAAACCAAGGCGGCAAGAAAGCAGTGGCTAAACATCTGTTCGGAGGATAGCTTTGGAAGCACAAGAACAGAAACGACTACAGCAATTTAAAAACGCTAAGGAAAAAAAAATGTTTCACAAGATGCAGCACTCAACTGGAGATAAAACCCAAGTCTAGCCAACACCAGAAAAACTCAAACTCACATGGGCTCTGCTCGGGAGAGGCAAAGACTTTCTGTCCATACCTGACATTTCCAGTATTGATCAGGCACAGCAGAGAGCTGTACTTGCCATTGAATTTGTGCAGAACATTTTTTCAGCCTTTTGCCTGAGCTAGCCACGGTTGAAAGTGTGCTAGTTTGGGTTTAGCCAATCCAAAGGACACATTGTTCATTAATTTCTGCATTGGGTTTTTTAATTATATAGAATGGCAGATGGCCGCCTTTTAGATGCAAATAAGCAAGCCACAAAGTATCACAATATAACTACATTTATAAACCAACAATACAAAAATCATCTTAGAAATAAAACTAAGTCAAAGAACTGCTATTGTTAAAATAACACTGGTATAAAAGCCATCCAATAAGATACACTGCTGTTCAAATTAAGAACAGGAATTCAATACTCAGTTTATGAAACCTCTTGATACACAATGAGGTTACAAATGTTTGCAGTGCTCATACATCCTTATTTCATTCATTTTGATGGAGGGCAACAATCTAAGCTGTCAAGGAAATGAACAGCCTGAAGAAGGGTCAAAATTCATATTTAACATTCCTTTCAAACATGAAATCCTCCCTTATTTAGCAAAATCACATAATTAGCTTGTGCTTTTTTAGTCAATGAGTTACTGTTATATTACTTATCTAATATATGTTACTTATTACTAATGGCCAACAGGTTTAATCACCAAGTAAAACACCTTTTCTGGATTGCTTTGGATATATTACTGCTGATAATGAAATACAGTGAGACGTCAGAGGTGAGAAGTAGTAACCTGGAATATTAGACACGAACAAGAAGTATTACCCAATAAAATACCTGCTTTCTTCAGGAAATACATATGCAGCACTGCCATTGATCTGACAGGGCTCGTTATCTTTATCTTGGTTTAAAGAAGCCACAAGAGCTATTCGATTCTGCTGTACCTCCCATTGACGAGCAATATTACAAATTGTTAACCGTTTCTTTTCCTGAAACAAGATAAAAAAGTTATAAGTTATGACAGAGCAGGATCAACACACTCGTTTGCTCTGAAAGAAATATGCCACTTTAAACATTTTAAATTGAAGAAATGATAGTTCTGGTTGGTGGTTATGCATTAAAATCAATGCTGTTTTGCATAACTGCCAGCAAACAATGACTTCACAAAATAGGCAATAGCAGAAACATGAAAGCTAACAAATTAAATCCACAACTTATGAAAGAATAAAGTTAAACTGTTTAGTTTGGATAACTCCAGATGTCTCATTTTGATGGTCTGGAGCTGCTTGTAATACTGCTCTCACAGAACAGGGCAGACTGCTCATACTTTCCTCCACGCTGCTACAGAGACCCTAGCACTTAAGCTAAGTCAGTTCTGCAACTGCTGTAAGTCTCAGCGGTAATTGCAACAACATACCCTGCATGGGGGAAAAAAAAATTACCTTCTGAAAAATGGAAAGTCAGGTTTATGAAAACAAAAAATGAAATTAACTTTGGTATGGATACAAGGACTACAACAGATCTAAGTTCAAACATTTTGTTACAGTTCTTTTAAAAGTAGTATTTATATTCTAGACGAGCCTTGTCAATGAGCCAGTATTTCAAAAGTCTATTAGGTACTTGTTCTTGTGTAGTCATGCAGGTCACATCAATTACCTTACAATTCTATATATTGCTTATTATTCTATGATATCATATAGATATATGTGATTTAATAGATCCAATTTAGAATACTTTAAAAGGTTAAAAAAACAGGTGTTTTCTAGGAGCTCGTGGACCGGTGGCTGAATTCGCATCAGATGAAAGCTGCACACCAAAGGGTAATAACATCAAAGGGTAAATTCATCATTAGTGTCACTTCATTTGGTTTCTCTGAACCAGACCTAACTCTCTGGGGGTCAGCTCTCTCACCGTTACACTACTCTCAATGGAACTTGAACAGTGACTTAGAATTTGAAAGGAAAATCTTATAGAGAAGCTTAGCATAAAATAAATTCACATCCACAATACATGAAGAAAACAACGTATCAGTCAAAGCCAATAATTTCTTAGTTATAATATCATACTCTAAATTGATGCTGCTGTTAGAAATGCAGCTTTCACACCCATACAAAGTAACCACCTTAATTTAAAGCTTCCCACTCTTAGAAAGTAATAAAAACCCACAATATTCTAAGAAATCTCTAACTCCTCTCATATACTTCAGAACATTAGTACAAGCTACCAATCTCATATTTTAGAAGGGGGGGAGGAAGGCAATCAGGAATTTGCCCTACGTAGCACAAATACCAGTTGGTAGGCAGCCTGTGCACTTGTCACTGATTTTACCCATAAACAGGGGAAGTATAAAAGATGCATACTTTTCAGATGTACTAATGAATATTCTACTTCATTGCCATGGAATTTTGGATTGAAACAGCAAGTACTTGCTAGTTTTAAGTTGCAAATTGGGTCTAAAATAATTTCAGGGAAGGTAAATCCCTGCTAACAATTATTTCCTTAGAGCATAAGTTAATCACCTTTATCAATTTCTTACCACTGTTAAAAGCCTAATATCATACTTTTAAATATGATTACATTAGTTCCTGTCTCCTTTAGACTATTTTGTTATGCTGATTAATATCAGCCTAAAAAAGAAAACAACAAAATACTGATTAGGATTTAGAAGGCTGTACCAAAACTCCTGAAGGTTAGAAAGGCTTTATTTGTTTTAAAATTGACATTTACGTTTCTGTTCTAAGACAGGCTCTATGGCTGGGAAAAAAAAAAAAATCAACACAAACCACAAAGTTTTATTATAGCGCCTTTTTTCAAACAGAAAAAAACCCCACTATTTTATATGCCTACGGAGAAAGGCAGGGGATCAGGGAGCACCTAATTTTACAGTTTGAAATGAACATTTTTGATACATTTAGTTTAATCTTTACTCACTATCTTCTAGGTTTAATCTATAAAAGTAACATGTGACTGTTACCATCATATTTTTAGGTAATTTCTTTCACAGTAGGCAAGTTGTGGATATCACCAGTGTCATTCACTGAGAAAGTCCCTCACAGTGCTCAAGTGTTGGAGATGTGAAGTATAAAGCAGTACAAATGAATATTTCTTTGAAAAACAGAAAGTATATCAACAAAAGCAGCAAGCATTTCATCATCTGTGACTGCAAATCTGTGGAGCCTGTGTATTTCCTTCAGAATAAAGAGCAACTGCATATAAACGTTTCACAGTAAAACATTTAATACCTACACACAAATCCCTCATGCTTGCAGCTCTTATACTCAGAGTAAACACTGTGATCTGTTTCAATGACTGATAATGCAGAGGTAGATCTACTAGACTTCAAATGTTCATAAAAATTATGTCCGTAGTTGTCTGTTACTGACACTGAAAGTACATGGGAACTACTTTTAAAATTTTCTTCTGAAAGTTTTTCCATTGTAAAGAGCTCAAAACTACTCCCCATCCAATTTGCCCAAAGCATTATGATGTTATCTGGTTAGAGAACACTATGTACCCAACGTTTACACATAGACTTCAGCGATGACTGATCTCTATTTTAGGTTCCTCTACTTTCTGTGATATGGTCAGCAGTTTCTTCCCATCACATTTAGAAAATTCTGTTTGTTCTGGAAGGTGAGGGTCTCCTCATAACCTCAGCTACCACACAGCTCTACTGCTTTGTTGGCCCTCAGCTGTGGGCTGCTGGATTCCCACAGAGCCTCTGAAAACTTCCAAGAATTAATTTTACAGAAAGCAAATTCTAGAAGTGTGAAGATTCTGCTAGCAGTAACTATTTCTCCTTCCAGTAATTAAGTTCAGCCTCTGTTGGAAAGGAATTACATTCTCTGTACATTTCAAAGTACATCCCAAGCTTTCCCAGAGGAGTGGGTTTTAAGCAGTAAAAAAATAAGTCTGGAAAAAGAGAGATGAAGAAACTCCGTTGTTAGGGCAGGCAAGTATGTATCAGCAAGGGAGAAAGAAGAGATGACATTGCTGAAATTGATTTCTCCAATGCAGTGAGTACAGGAAAACAGCCATTGTTTACTACTGAATGAGTGCTTATAATTTCGTTTACATTGCATACAGTTTAAGGAAGTTTGGAGGAAAGTGACAACAGCAAAAATTGCAGGATATAGCTCTCTAAATATTTTCTTCAAATTCAACTATGAAGAAAATCCTACAGTTTGCAATTTTTTTTCCATCGGACATTGTATCCATGAGCAGATTTGTTCCTTTCAATTCAGTTGTGTGTAATAGGAAAAAAGAAACCAGAATCATAACACACATTTTCAAAGGAAAAAATAAAAAATCCTGAAATCATGCAAAAGATGTTGATAATTGGCTGTTTTACCATGTAACTTTAAGATAAAGTTACCTCAACTACTTTAAAATAATCTACAATTTAATGTTGAAAGTTGAATAATAACCGCATGATACATTAAAAATTTATTTTCTCTCTTCTAAGGGAAGTTTCCACTAGCAAAATGCACTGAGAAATCTAGGCCATCAAGACAAACAAACCCTCTGCTACAAGGAAATATTACATCAATGTTTAAGTTACAGTTAAGAACATGAACTTCAAATAAACACCTACTTTTTTTCTAGTCCAGAGACAGAGTTAGCTTTTCAGCAGTATAAAGTAACATTATGTGTGAATATCACTTACTAATTTCCCATTTCTTTATGTTACTAAGAATAGGCACCAAAACTGAAAACCTAAAGACTTTAAATACATCAGTATCTTGGGGACACACACACAGAAAGAAAAAAAACCAACTCCACAATCAAAAAAAACCAACACACACACCACACACAGTGCTGCTTAAGAAAAAAAAAAAACCACGACTGTATCTAAGACTTTTTTGTTATATTGTGGGTGGTTTTTAAAACAGTAAGTCGAAATTACAAATGCATAAAAATAACTAGGAAATCAAAATATATTTTTTGGCATTAAACATTAAATTATTTCCCCCCCCCCCCCCCCCCCCCCGTTCATATATTTAGGTTCTTGTTTGTTGGGGTTTTTTTTTTATTCCATTTAAAAAAATGGAATGCAGACTCTTAGATCCTTGAACTTTTGTCTCCTATTATAGGTCACAGCCCCATAAAAGTACTCCAGAGTGCACCTCAGTCTCCCCTGGTAGGAGTATTCCATGTCACGTACACAAGCCCTAACCAGGCCAGGTGGTCCCGTAGATAAGCGTTCTTCTGAAAAAGACGGCAGCTGGAGTCTAGCTGCTGCTCTGATGGCTGCTTAACTTTTTCTACAGAAAGCAAGGACCTCAACAGGAAAGAATGAAGGAAAAACTACTTCAGAACACCCTGCATGGCAGAAGTTGGAGCACTCACATGAAATGGGGGAGACCAAGTTCAAGGAATTTGAAATCACTGAAAAGTCCTTTCCTTTACCCTGGATTTACTTCATGTCTGGATTTGTGAAAATTAAGTTGGCCATCCTTTCACATACATCACAATCATGTATTCAACTGGGATTTTTTTCTAAAGTGTATCTTGAGTCGTTGACTAAGAGTTTCAATTGTGGAGTGCACTGTTTAAGCGGTAAAAAAAAAAAAAGATTGAGGCATACTGGGCTATGTAAATTGGTTTACAGTAGGCTTCAAACTACCACACAAAATACCTTTAGCAAGGTCTGTTTATGGCTTTCACGCTTCCTTTCTTCCTCTTTCCTTGCTGCAACAGATGCCATACGTCTCTCTTCTTCCTGGATGAATAAAAGAAAAAACAACTTCAGAAAAGGAGAAAGTAATCAGGTTCTGAACAGCGTTACTAAAAAATTATCAGTATTTTTTTGTGTTGGTATTTGAAATAAACAATTTCATTTCAATAATTTTAACATTTCAATGTTTCTAAATATTTAAAATAAAATTTGTAATTATAAATAAATCAGGAAATACAGAAAAAATCTACTTGGATACAAATAGTGAAAATAAAGCTACTAAAACTAGTATTTGTAAAGGTCTTTGGAAAAGTATAAAGCATACAGTGAGTATGACAGTGAAAAAGAATATATAAATATATGTTAAATATAACAGTGCATTGTATCTTCGTAGGGGTTTTTACAATTAGTTGGATTTTTCTGGTAAGGAAAGACAGAGTGAACAAGCTGAACCCTATTTATGCTCAAATCATAATCTAGAGATTGATTTTTAGCATTATAAATTGTGTCCAGGGACCGACTTTTTTCCATCTCCTACAGAACTTAGGAAGAAAAGAATATTTTCAAAGGTAAGTATCCTACATTAACGTTATTTCTCATCAATATTATTACCTATTCAAGATGAAGTTGCAAGAAGAAAGCATTGATTCTTAAATAATGGAAGTCATGTAAGTGAAGATGCTTAATTTTCCTGGTACAGCACTTTAATATTGCAATACACCCATATTAGGTTGAATGCGCCCTATTTACAGAAGTCTAAACATTCTCACAGCACGGTATTTTTAGAACATATATTTTCCAAGTAACAAAAGAAATGTTCACTATGAAGTAAAAAGAGTTCTTCCAACACAAATATTTGGGAAGCATACTTTTAACTTATTTTGATTTACTTCACATGCCATTTGGGTGTTTCTATTAAAGTATCTTCCCAGAACGTAGGGAAAGTGTTTTGATTTCCCTCAAAATAGAAAGCTCCTGTCCCAACCTTTTCACTTTCACTTTCCAGAAAGTTGTGTGTAAAGAAAATTAACAAACAGCAGTGAACAGAAAGCACCACCAACCATGAAGACCTACTGATATGTCAAAATTTCCGAATAAAACATGCTGTGTTCAGAGAATTAAGAACTCCTAAGCACATGGGTGAAGGCTTACTGGAAGAGAAATAACACAGAAACTTCACACTTAGGATTGCTGTTACATTTTTAAGAAAATTATTTCCAAAGCATATGAAGTTAGGCTCACATAAGATTTGCTCTTATCTGTGTACAGCCTCCCTGAAATCTACTGACATACCATGGCTTTTGACATTCATCTGAAAGGGGATTGAACAACAAACTTCCAAATTGTTCCTCTGCAACTTTCATTTAATAAGCATATATTAAAACAAGAGGAATACCTTAATGCAGATTAAAGCATGAGGCTTTGGATAGGGTAAGCCTCCTCTACCCCAAGTGTATACAAGAATTTCCCTGGAATGCTAATTGGAAAGCCTAACACTTTTTGGTTGTTGGTTGGGGTTTTTTTGCGGGGGTGGGGTGGGTGTTTTGTTCTGAAAGCAACTTCTGGCCTTTTGAGGGTGAAGTTTTGTTGGCAGCTTCCTCTGCTACTGGGCTTTCAGTTCGTCCTACACAGGGTATTACCAAAGGGCCAGCGTCACAGAATTACAAAATAATCCAGATTAGAAGGGACCTCAAGAGATCACGAGTCCATGATAAAGGAGGCTCAACAATAAATTAAATAAAATCACATACAGATACAGAAGGCCTTCTAGATCCCAATACAACAAAATACCACACAATGAAACCCTAATACCTGAATGGGAGGGCTCAGGGTGATGCTGTGAAAATCATGAAATAAACCCCATGCAGGTAACATGCCACATATATGAATGCATAATTAATAATGCCAAAGAAAAATCTATTGTTCCTCCAGGTATGATTCAAAGCGTTAACAACTACAAACATTATTCTCATGACAGCTCTTCATCCCAATTATGTGTTAGTGTACTAAGCCTACGTTTACTTTAAAAAGCCTGAAATCTTAAAATAAAATATAAACACTACCCAATTACATTAGTGATATCTTTCTATAGAGAAAGTTGGTTAGAGTTGTTTCTAGTTTGTCTTTTTTTATTTTCTAATTAAATCTCTTCATCCGACCTTGCATGTATGCCTTTTAAATTGGCTTCCTACAAAAACAAGCTTTTTACAATTTCAGTGTCTTAATCTTCTCTAATGACTTATCAACACATTGAACATATTAAATAACTTGAAGTATGTTTAGAATTCTCAAAGTAAAGTTTTTTGTTCCCTAGAAGTTTGATTATATAAAACTGGCATGCACAAAGAAGAGAAATGTAAACTTGCTTTCCCACCATGGGAGAGGAAGCAGGAATTATCCATTCTATTTGGCAGAAAGCAATGGCCAGTTGTCACAGACTCAGCTCCAAACTAACCGAGGTATTCTTGTGTTTTGCACTGGGGAAGGTGAGCATTAGAGAACAAAATGACACTAAACTATAATAAATCAGCCGTCATTGATTTTATTCCTTTCAAAACAAATTAAGGGGTCGTGTCTGCCCCCTCTACCCAGCCCCGCAAAGCTCTAAGGCAAATATCCACAAAGTTTCCTAATTCAGTTTTCTCTCAGCTTCCACAAAGGTCTCTTCTTACCCTAACTGCCTTCTCGAAGCCCTCCCCTAATCCAGTCCAAACACCTACTTTATGACACTGCGTTCCATACATGACTACTGCCCTCATTCAAGTCAGTCCAGTACCTTCCCTGCCAACACAATCTCAACACAAAGAATTAAATGAACTACAGTAAATTATATTCTAACGAAAGTCTTCTATTTACAGAATAAGACTTTTTCTTGATCAAGAGTTTATCCTACTTAGACATGTTTAAAAAATAATATTTTCTAAATGAAATTAGCTCAGTCTAAAAAGAAAATATGTCCTAGTTTTAGTTAGTATTCATAAAGGCAGAATAATAGGGAAAACATCTAAATAAATCAAGGGCCAAACCCACTTTTTATGGAAATCAAATCCGTATACATTTCCTGATTAATCTTAGACAACACATGCAATCAATCTTGAAAAAACACAACATCCCCCCTGCCAATACCCACAAAAAAACCCCCACAAAGTTATAAAACAAAACCCTTAAAAACCTTGCCACAATTCATTTTTACTATCATCCTTTCTCTTTTAGCTCTAGCACCTTTGAAATTCTTTCTGTCTCCCTTTTTCTTTGACCCCCCCCTCTCATCCTGCTGTTATTGTCCATAACTTTGTTTCATCTTTAAACCAAACCTTGCTGGACAAGGAGGGATGCTTCTCCAGAAGGTCGAAGTGCCAGATCATTACAAAAGGACTCGGGTGTCCTCTTGTATATTGAAATCTCCGCCATTCATTAGTTCTGCGCTTCTCAGGCTAAATGGCTAAGAAACCATCTTCAAAAAAAAAAAAAAAAAAAAAAAAAAGCCACGTAATAACTTTCTGCTAAGGCTCCATGTTTACATTCTCAGTGTGAAGCAACAGTAGCGACAGGACACGCACAAAATAAGACACATTAAAGGCACTGCCACCCTTAAGGGTTTCCCATTAGAGCTGTAGCTGCCGCTTCGGCAAGCTGGGAGCTCCCCCTACTGCTACACCAGCACTACCATAACGACACCAGCACGGATTTGGGCCAAACCTGTGTCATTCTGGTGCCTTTCCATCGGTAACAGCCAGGAAGACCCGAAAAGGATCCTAAAGAGAGCACAGCAGAATGCAGGGCAATTCTTCCTTGCCGCTGCTCTGCTGTTTTACTGTTATTCCAACAAGTTCTTTTTCACCAAACGCTACCACTTAAGTCACAGGACAGAAAAATTCTAGGGTAACACACAAAGAATGCAGCATTTCATTTCCATAGTACATCTACCTTAAAATTATTCAAATAATTTTACTATGGAATAGAAACAGCTATAGCATACTTTATTTAAACTACTTGAAGTAACGGAGAGGAAAAAAGGGGGTGGGGGAGAGAATATGAATAATAGCCTGAAAATACACATTTAAGCTTTCCAAGCGTAAGAAGACTTTACAATACACTACACAAAGTGCATAAAATTCAGCTCACTTATACTTGCAGAAGGCAGACTACTTGTCCTGTACACCACTGAGGCTGATTTTATACAAGAATGAAGTAAGAATGGTTCTAGGAGAAATACAGCCACGGAAAACAGCAAGCGTAACATTTCTGATGAATCTTTAAGTGTACCTGACAATAAGATGTACCTCCATTTTTTACTTTTATTATTAATTTGGTATACTTTTGCAAGACCCGATTTAAAAGACAGAATTATAATCCACAAGAATGACTCTAGAAGTTCCTGAAGTAACTTATTTTCAGGTGGAAAGCAAAAAAACATTAGGGATCCTTGCCTAAAAACACAACACTCCATGGCGCTGATGGAATCAATAAAGAATTCTGTTCTGGATAAAGCAGTAGAATCTACTCCCTGATCAGCAAGGAAATGCCTAAGCAAATAATCAAAACCAAACTCAGCCTTCTAAGCATCCAAAACCTATAAAACATCAATGAAAAGAAGCACAGTTTTACTGTTAAAAAGCTGCAGATTATCTTTCAATTTGGGAGCTGCAGCACATTTACAAAATATATAAATTATATAATATCGATAGATATAACATACACGTATATTTAGCAAATTCTCTTGAGAAAGTGTATTTGAAGTGACACATAGCAAGTGATCCTGGTTAAGTAATTCCTCAGTAAGGAATACGTACACATATCATTCATATTTTAATATTTTATGATGTGTCTGCAGACAACATCTGCTTACTCTTACAAAAGACTGGAGGAAAAACGCTAGGTCACAGCTAAACTCTAAGTGCCACTGTATAAATCCATTCTTGAAAAAGTCCAAACTATGAAATCTATTCAAAAAGCTTAAATGTACAGAAAAATATTATAGTAGGTTGACCAGACAATGGAAATGACTACATATGCAACCTCAGCCTGCTTTGACTGCAACGCAACGCAGTTGCACATAAGCCTATTTCATCGAGTCACCTCACAACTAAGGTGGACTACAGGTAGTAACTGTTACAGTTACCGATGGTTAACACCGGCGGCACACAGTCATCTGACCAGCCACAGTGATTCAGCCTCCTCCCCATGTGTTAAGCCTCTAGATTGATCTATCAGAGTTTGAGAAAGTAAAAGATTTCCATTGACTGAATGGTTTACATACACAATACAACATGGGTAGGCTTTTTCAGCTGAAAATCATCTTCGAGCGCAGACAATAAGTGGTTAGTCTTACAGTGAAACTCGTTACAGGTAACTAACCTCCAACGGATTTCATCACTGCTGGGTCCATGCCTCAGCAGCTTAAGAGCCTAAATCTTACATTCAACAATGGCTTAGGAATAAGGCAACCTAAAAAACACCAATTTCCTCATGGGTCAGGGTTTAAAAGTTGACATAAGATGATGCAAACCCTTGAATAAAGGCAAATCTGCCCCAACTTATGAAACATCAGAACAACTACAATGCAAAAAACATTTTATTCCAAGTGCAAATACTTGATTTTCATGGCAGCAATCTGTTCCTGAATAGTTCCCTAAGGCAGAGGCAGTTACCACCAGACTTTTGGTCCACGGTTCCCTTTCTCCAGAGAATCCTATAGAAAAGGCCTGGTACCAAAAAGCGTTTTGTCTTCTTGAAAACCAGTATGACTAAACTTCAAGGTCTCTCACAAACTTTTGAAAATTAACCTTCAGATTTTATTATTTAATTAATTTTCTTGTCCCAGCAAAGCCAGCAATTAAAAAAAAGTCAAAAGCAGAACTAACAATTGTGTAAAACTCAGTTCTCAAGCAGAACTACTTCTAAACTCCTAGTCAGAAAAAAACCTCAACATCCCGATCCAGCTCTTGGTTCTTCACATAGCAAAGCAACGCTTAAGTTCAAAATGGTCTGTACACCCTTCAGACTAATGAAAAGATCCTATACATGTAATTAAGTTTAGGTACACTACTCAAGTGAGAAAAAGCACAAACCCAATTTTGCACTTGCATTTCCCCACCAAGTTACATGTACCCTTACAGCCAACGGCAACAGCACACTGCATTACTAGGCAGAATAGCTGGATTTGGCATTGCCAACTCTCTAATTTTATCACAAACCTCATAATACTTGTTATTCCTCTTAATAATCCCAGTTTAAGTTATATGATTATCTGGGTAACAGTTTTTATTGGACAAAACATACAGCACTCTCTACATGGAGAAAAGGATAAAAAAGTTCAAGGCTCAAAAACCAGAAGGCAAATAAAGAACACAAAACACATTCTTTTTACAAGTAGATTTATGAGCAGCACTACTGGTGGAGCCTGGGTTTCTATGGCTTTTTGTCTTGTGGCTGATTCTCTGATGTTTAACAAGGTGTGAACCCAGACTCAGTTTTTCCCATGGCTGTGCATTTCTAATAGCTTTTTCTCCATACACAACCCATAGAGTCTGAAAAGGAGTTGGAGCTTTTTCTACCATTTTTCCCACCACTGGGAGTTCTACCAGGATCCATCTCCTCTCAAGAAGGGGCTGAGAGAGGTGGGGAGGGAAGGGAAAGATTTTCTTTAGGCAACTCAAGTTTCTGAAATAATACTGAGAAAATGATCTTTTAAAATGCAAATTAATTAGCAAGCAGTCAATTAAGTCAGTATAAACTCACAAAAGAAAAAACCCAAAACCTACCAACCAACTCACAGAATACATGCAAACAAGCAAGTCTTTGTTATTCCTGATGCTAGGAGTAAAAGACTCATGACCCAAAGCACTTTATTTTTTAAATAAATCTTTTCCACACATGTTCCATTTTACATCTTAATAAGCTCTATTTTTATGCTTATGGTGGACTGCCACAGGACAACAGGAGAGATGGTAAAACAACAGATTTATAATTTATAATGCAGTACAGCCTTTGTACAAAGGAAATGAGCATTTAAAATAATGTATGTGTATTGCACCTGGTCAAAAAAGATAACACTGCAACACTGTTGCTTGTAAAACATATATTTGTTATCTTGCCGTTGGATGGATTACTCTTTTAAGAAGGTCATGCTTACACATCACTTCTGAGCAGACACAGAAGAATCAGAATGGCTATTCCTATATTAAGAGATAAATAGTTGACTTAATGGTAAGGCCTGCAGTGATTGCCCATCATCCTCTACCTTACAGTGTATTTTCAAGAAGTCTGTAAGAGACTTGGTTGCCTGCGAGTCCTCTCTTCCTTATCAAGACTACTTGAACTTGTGTAGCGGAAACAGAAGAGGGAAAGTAGGTTAGGTAAGGAAGGGAGAAATACAGACACACACACAGAAACTGTCTAATCACCAGTGTTCCTTAGAAAAGCAGACTGAAGTAATCAACAAGATTTTTAAATGAAAGAAAATACCAGTAACATCAATTTTAGGGAAAACAGACTACTCCTTTGGAAGAAATATGCTGTTCCTTTTCAGCAATACAGCAAACCAGTAAAAACTGTGTTGGGAAACTTCTAACCAAAAGCTTTGCAGATTCTCTCATGTCACATGGCAATTAATCACAACGTATTTACTAATGAAGAGTTTAAGCATTTAAAAATAAACAAGTTAAAAAGCGTACCCTTACATAATACTGATCAAAAGAAAAAAAGATTAAATTTTTAAATACTATAGTATCTATATACGGCTCAATTCCATACTAAGTTAAGAAAAAACTTTGGTATTTTTAATATACATATATACACAGAAACCCCTATATTTTACTTCTAATTTTAATAATCTAGTAAGTTTGACAAAAACAGAAATTTCTTACTGTGATTCTCTTCATATCTAGCTGTCGGAGCTGCATCATATGATGGAGAACAGTGTGTTTGTACCATGTCTCCTGAGCTATTGGATTGCCATCAAGGGTGATATCTGACAAAGATGAGGAATCAGCAAGGCACAGAATATCCTCAAAACTGTAACCAAAAAAGTTTAAAGTTTTAACGTCATAGAGTAGGAATAATTTTGAGATGGAAGATTTTATTTCTTAAGAATAAAACATGAATTTTGCCTGTACAACTCCCACCCATCAATACTGTATATGATAATTACAAGTATTTTGAAACACCAACAGCTGCTGCTGTTAAACTTCTTAATCTCTTCACACACAGATGAAAAAAAGAGATGCAGAATAACATGAACTTGTTAACTATGGGCATATAGTTTCACCTAAAAACTCCCTCAAATAGGATACATAACTCATATTCAAAAAAATAATACAAGGTGTATTTGCCATCAAAGCCAGCATGAAAACCATGGAAAACAAAAAAAATTAAAAAATAATTAAAAAAAAAGGCAGCCAACCACAAATACTACAGAATAATCCTGGGTGTTTGCAACACCATTAAGTATCAGAAGAAAAACAATTACAAAAGCATTATATTATCTTCAAATCAGATCTGTCTATTGTTCCAAGTTCAGTCGTCTACAAACAGGTGCAAGTTAGCTTTTTAGACATCTGATTTGTTTTCTGACAAAAATAACTGGTCTGTGTAAAATGTATTTAGAAATGTATAGCCTGTATCATGTTCCTTGCATTAAAGACATCATGTGAAAAGAAACCAGCTAACTCATAAACAGTATTTTTAAACAGAGAAACAAACAATTTATAAAAAAAAACAACCAAAACCTGAACAGTTACAGAAATATATATGACTCCCCAACACCCTTCAAGAAATCGATTACAGCATATACACGTACAAATGTGCGCCCATGCTTAATGCACTTTCACCTTCGAAAGTCAGGTCTATGTTATGAAGTTAAAGTTTAAGTGGAAAGTGTGAAATAATTTGACTTGCTATTTTTGAGAATGAAGTTAAAAAAAATCTGAAAATTACAAAAGAATCAATGATGATGACAAAAATTTAAACAGAGAATTACTTTACTAGATAAAAAACCACTTAATGACATTCTGAAAGAAGAGACCATTTCTGAAGTGGAAAACAGGGAGTTACTGTGATTATTTTTCTTTATATTCTGACAATCTCACTGATTGCATCAATTGGTTATATTTCTTCTCATTCTTGGTGGCAGGAAAAGAATTCCTCCACTACTACTTGTAAGGCACCAGTACTTGGAAAGCTACCAAACCTTGAGTATACCCTGTGTAACCAAGGGATCAGAAATAACATGCAGTACAGACGTTCGTATTAAAGACTGACACTGACTAAAGTGACAACTGCCTTTATCATTGGTATCACTCAACTTTCACAAAAGCATACAATAATCTGCTGAGGACTAACGTTCAGCTGCAAAGGGCTTCAGATCCACCACGTCAGATTTTCAAATGAGATATCCCTGAAAAATTCTAGATATGCAATAAAACAATTTCTGCAACAAAAGAAATATAGATAAAATATAAAAATATCATCACCAAATAGCACTCAGTCTCAACCAGCAGAAGAAAGGCCGGGATACCAACATAAGCTAGCAGGAATGAAGAGAAGATACCACCCAATACAAATCTCAAAAACCCCAATACAATTAGTGCAGCATGCAAGTAACTTCGACATGATATACCCAACAGATGCAGCTGAAAAAATGAGAGTGTGAAGTGGAAGACACTACTACCTTTCTGCTTAGTACATTAAAACAACACAAGAACTGACAGAAAATGAACTCTGTACAGACCCCAATGAAGTGTATCTGAAGAATTGGGTGTTTTGTACATGTGGTTAAGACTACAAGTTTGACTATTATTTTCTGCTTCTTTTTGTGATCCAGCTTCTTTTCCATAAAAAAGTTTATGCAACCACATTTCTGGAAGATGAGGCAGACATATTCCTTAACATACATATTGAATATGTCCTGAAGATAAAAGATAATCTTCCCAAATTACACATAAAGCAAACTCATAAACACATTAAAATAAGAACAGATAACTGAATTTCCACCAGGCTAGAATAGATATTGTTTGACAAATATGAACATTTTTTGCTATTCAAAATTAGCTTCAAATAATGTAAATATATTTCTGAAAAGCATTAAACATACTTACTCCAAGCACTTCCCACTAAACATTCAGCTGAACAGTACTACTGCCATTACATGAGATTTACAGATTCTTAATAAAACAAATGTCTTCAGGAAATGACAGAAAAGTTGAAAGTTTGCTAGCGTTTTCAAGACTTTCCACTTATACATACTGCTGTGCTTTGAAATTCTCAGTGCTTTAGCAAACAAGAACATTCACTCTGGAGCTGAAACAGATGTGTTTGCTTTATGCTGCTTTTAGCCGCCCTATTAGCGGCTCAATTTTAAAGCTAAACAGTAGTGCAAAATACCTATGTTTTCACATCTTCGTGTACACATATGAAAAACAGAGTTTCAGAAAATCAGAAATTTAATGTAGAAAACTTAATATACTGTACTTGTCGCACTGGCACCCCAACCCTAAGCCAAGCAAAGCTATACTGTAACACACTTACCAAACAGACTGCATACTTTACAACCAAGCTTCTGCTTCCCAGCATGCAGACTGCTGCGACAGAGCCAAGTGGTGACCACCCTATGGGAACCAGAGGCCACGTCTCAATGCTCTCTCTAGCCTCTGTTCACCACAAAGGAGTCTTTACCCTGCTCACAAAATACAAAGCAGCTGTGGACGATGCTGTTTCAGACTGCCTCAGTCAATCTCCTCAACCGGAGTGTCTGCTTCTCTTTCCAAAAGACCTTCTCCTGCAGGAGTTCCACTAAACTACAGCAACCACCTCTCCTTTCCTGTTCTTCTTTCTTCTTTCCTAAATGAATTTATCTTTACTAAAATGGTAAGTTTCAGCAACACAGAAATGAGTTGTGAATTTGGGCTGATTTATCAAAAAGTGTTTTCTGGAAATCTTTTCAGAATAGATCAGTTTTACATCTTGTGTCCATGCTCAGATTCCTGCATCCAATTCTCCCCTCTGTCAGAGGGGATGCAAACCCAATTCTCCCGCCTCCCACAAGAATGTGGCAATTACTAAGCAGCAGAGTATTCTGGAGTGGTGTAAGCTCAACCTCCAGAAGTGATCTGCATTCACATTTACACAGTTCATGAGCAAGGACACAGGAACACTCATCCTGTCACAGCCTACTGGCTTGGGAAGACAGTTGTTTATTCTCTATACGTTTGCATCAATTACTTTTTAATAGCATGTTCCACAAAGGGGAAAAGCTCTGGAGAAGAAAAGCAACATACTCGCTGGAGTCTGACAGGGCACCCAAGAGGAAACTGTATGTTCAGAAAACATTCAAAGAAGAAAACTTGGGTTTTTCCAGGTTTCTAACCACTAAACTACTGATGACAATAACTATTATCACAGTCAAACTTTCATCCCCCTTGCACTGGTTTTGCTCAAGTATTTAACAACGTATTTATAATTTTCATTCCACTAGGAAAAAAAAAAAAAAAAAGAAAAAGATATTTTCTTGGGTTTATTAAGCCAAGAACATTCCTTCTCTCAGGTTTCCAATTCAGCAACCAAATGAAGAAAAACAGTTACATGTCCATTGAGCTTGTATCCAATTTTTTTCCATATGGCTAGACAACATGTCTTACTAAATGAAAAAGCCAATATGATGCTGATCTGGACAGCAGTGAAAAATACGTATTTTGTTTCCAAGATTAAAAAATAGTCTTCCCTGGTTTCATATTTTGAAATATGAGCAATAACCCTCTTTCTGAATCTCAGTGGCATATCTTTCCTGAAGAAAAGTTTCTGTAACCTCTTTGCAGTACCACATTCAGTTTCAGAAAGGGATTTTCCCCCCTTCTTTATAACTTGTTCTATAGATACATGTTACCTTCAGCCATCAGGCATGAATGCCTTCAGTTTTTAACTGCTAAATTTTTGGGGGCTGAAGACAGAAGTAGGACTTCCTTTGTTTCAGATCAGCATCAATTTCTACAGCATTTGGTTTTAGCTTATATTATTATCTTGCCAATACATCCTGTTTGACTAAAAGCTCTGCAGCATTCTGAGGCCTCCTCTGAAGCAAAAGGGGAAAAGAATGTGATTAAACCCATGATAGATTCTCATGCCTTAAATAGTGAAAAATTTTAAGAGGCATTCCCAAATCTTCTGCTAAAATATTAATTCATACATGTCAGTATGTGTCAAATTTAAGACTCAAGGATTTTTGGTGACTTACAAAAATAGGAAGCAGCAACACCTTCCAAGGGAGTACTGCCTCAAAAATGCTACGTTTTTAATGATCACTAATCAAATATTTTAATGAACCTGTAACATAAATATACCCACGTTTTGGCAATTAATTTGTTATTTTTTCCATCTGCAGGTTTTCTCTATGCACCTACAGATAAATGAATTAGAATACCTGTGTATCAATTTGATTGTCTAAAATAAAAGCCAGTTGTATGGACACAGCTGTTTCTAGGAAAAGTAAGTGTTAAAAGTTATCTATGGCACTCTGTAAACCCAGGTAAGCAACTCGGAAACAGAAAATTATTTAAAAGGGTTGTAGGCATGTTCAGATGTAGCACAGCTATTCACTGGTATTACAGTTGCATACAAGTTCTTCAGTCAGTTCAAACAGTATCCAGCCAAAGTATCTGAAAACAGATGGTTAAGAGTATACTTTTCTATTTAATCATTTTCCTGTTAGAATATACATCTACTACATAAATCAAAAAATCAGGAATTAATGGGGGGTTTTAGCCTTCAAAACAGCTATAGCCAACCGAAAGTTATTATTTCAAAAACCCAAGCTAAATGTGATCATCAAAAGACATTTTTCAGTGTAATAATGACTGGTAAATAAAGGATTAAACGGATCCACTCACCTATCTACCCACATATGTACAAAAAATTGATAGAAGGGCGATGTCTTTCATTTGACATTAAGATTTTTTTATACCCATTTAAACTACAAATTAAAACCAAATGAATATATTTGCATGACTGTTCTAAACAAGTATTTCTAGCTTACAAGAAAACTTAAGACTAAATCTATCAATACTTCAGCTGAAACCCCAATAAATAAATACAGAAATCATGACAAATTACCAAGAAGCAAGCTACTTATTACATAAAGTTTGAGAAATCTAGTTTGAAAATCTCACAGAAAACCCAAAACATTTTTTCTTCTTTGAACACTGTAAAAATAACATGAATTTGCATAAAACAACATGAGAAAGGAATCGGAAAGCTATACAACATATACCAAGTATATAAAATGATACAGAAATTCCACTGACTGCAGTGATGCTCCCTGACAGCAAGGGAGCCAGCTACTGCAGTCCCCTCATTGTTCCTGCCAAGCTGAAACGTTTTTTCCAAAAAACAGAAACAAAAGGCATGCTTCGATTCTGGAAATTATTTAAGACAAGCAAAATGCTAACCCCCTCTCTTCATTATGCCAATTTAGCACATAAAATTAAAAGACTAGTAGATGAATTAATAGAAGAGCATGTTAAAGATTCCTGCAGTTAATCTCAGATTATTTTTTTATATGCTTAATACCCATGAGTATTTAAGGAGATCTACTGCATTTGTACTTTAAGAGCCTAAGGAACACAGACAAGTAGGTTGGAGCTGTCTGCAAAAAACATAATGGAGGTCAACTTAAAATGTTCCAAGTTTCTATTAGAATAAAAGCCCATGCTAAGCATAACATTTTATAGACAGCAGATATAAGAACAGCACTGTATTTCCAGTAATTAGAACATGAAGCATCACAATTATTTGATTCTAAGCAAAGAAGACTGGTGGTGATAAGGAATTAAAAAAAAAAAGGACATACTAAAGCAAAGCTAATGCAGGATTTTTTATATATTATTCTTCAAAATATTGGCACTAGTATAAATGCAGACTCAAAAAATGCATGACTACATAAAGCATAAGGCAAACATTTCTATCTGTTTATAACAAAATGCACTCACTCAATCACTTACAACTATAGAACCCCTGCTTTGAAAGTTGAGCTATTCTCCTGCCATCTGGTTTGAAAGGGAAATAACCGTAAATATACCTTTCAGACTTCAGTAATATACGGACAAGTAAAATACAAGCATGAAATAATCATAAGTAGAATCTGACTCAGCAGTTTGTGTAACTCCATAAATACAGTGATGTTAAATATAACATGCACCCTACGTAATGTTTCTTTAACATCTATCTAGTTTAACAGTAAACCAACATATTTATAAAACTATTTTAAATTTTTATCATTATTGTAAAGAGTATGTATTTTTAATTAAATAAAATTATCAAGTTCCTTGGTAGAATACTCATAGTACAACTACATCAAAATGTAAAGGATTTCAAGAATTTTTATGTTTAAAGTAGAAAATAGACAATGGCTTGATTATGCTGTTATGTTGGGGGGGGAAGTATCTGCACTCCTAGCATTTGAATTTAAGTTTTAATGAAATAAGCTCCAACAGGATACTTGAAATTATTGATAGGAAGCAAACTGCTATTTCCCTTACCTAGATATATTGTTGAAGCTGAGGAAGAGACGCTGGAGACGGGGCAAAGTATCCACATCTTTCTAGAAGGAAAGATAGAGGCATAAATTCAGTAGCTGAACGTAGCTTTTGAACCTCTCTGCTCTCCCTGATGAAATCCTTTCATTTCTATATGCTATAACCTTGCTGCAACATTGATTTGTGTTGAATGTGCAGCTCCATTTCTCCCTAGTGCAGACTGCAAAGGAGTGTTTCAGTGCAGATATCCATGCTGCAGAACAAGCTGCATCACTTGCAAAGCAAATGATGTTAATGAAAAGGGGATAAGGCTGTTGCTGGTTTCTGAACAGGCTTTTGGGAAATAAGCCAAGGTGCTGTCTCAGCACTTAAGATGCAGGATAAAGACACTGTAAAAAATAAAAATAAAGAAGTCGTGCCCATGCTGAAATCAGGCATTTGAAATGCAATACGGCAGTGCAATTAGCACTACCAAACAGCAGTGACTTCTGCCAGAGAATGATCTGAAGGACTCTGTCACCTTTACAATGAAAATTTCTAAGGAAGAATGTGTAATTGTCAATTTAATATATGCCACTAAAGCCCTTTGCAGAAAACTCCTAAATAACAAATAGCTCAATTATTAGTAAGATTAAACATATCAAGTAAGATCAAACTTCATTTATAAAATATTTCCATAATGGCCAGACAGCACAGTCTGCACTGACTCATATACCATTCAGACCGCACACCCAACCCCTCTGTTCTATGTCTGTATCTCCTTATCCTACTAAGGAGCATACTCCAACTTGCAATCAGTGGGCGCAAACCCATTACTTACACCACAGGGCTCACTACCTTGATTTTAGCCACAAAATCAAATCTACAGCCCTTCCTCCCTCCACCGAATTTGTGACATGTCTACATAGCACTGCAGAAACAGAAACAGTTCATTCTACCCAAAGAGGCAAACACAAGGCAGCTCTAAACAAACTATGTAGCTGCTATTAATCAAACACTGAACATGAGCTAACAAATGCTGCTCAAAGCGATAGCTCTGTATACAATAAGCAGGGCTTATTAGTAGCTCAGGTCTGCAGTTGCAAAACTCCTGGTTCAACGCTGTTCAAAATCCTCCCAGATCAGACCACGGAAAGATTGAGTTTATAACAGATTTACATCTGGACACCTCCTCTATCCCTAAGGCTACTTAGCATTGATGCTTCAAGGGGTGGGCAGGCATGGTACAGGTAGATACACACACGAAGACAGGCATGACAGGGTTGTACACAGTAATTCTTAAACAGCAACAATTTTAACTAATCAAAGAAGACTGCATTGGAGAATACAAAGCAATTTCCCCTGAAGACGGACTTCCACAACCAGCATGATATGCTGCTGTCCTGTAAAATATGTTGCAAGTTTCACAGGCCTGAGATGATCATTTAATCGCTCAAAAACTATAATCTGGTTGAGTAATTTGAATTATTTGACATAGTTAACTGCAATGGATATGGAGTTCAGTACAGAACCTCATTTCATTTGACAGCTGACAATATCATCTTTCCTACAAGAACAATACTTACAGCAGGTAGGGGGTGCGAAAAATAAGGAAGGTTCACAAAAAAATGTACTAAAGGACAAGTTTTATATTGATTCTATTTCATGATTTGGGGATAACAAACTTTTTAGAATTTAAGTTAGATCTTTTCCTTTAAGGAATAATCAAATTTAAAAGCCACTGCAGTATTGTCATAGTAACTAACTAATGCAGTCCAAAAACTAAAACACAGAAACCAAATTCTTCTTAGGAACTTGAGTGAAAATTTTGCAGTTAAGTGCTACATCATAACTGTATCATGACTGACACCCACCCCACCCCCAGCGTCAACCATAAGAAAACCTAAACCTCATCTTAAAGGAAAAAATATCTAAAACCCCTCCCCCCCAACTACTCAAGTACTACAGCAATAATGTAACAAACAATATCTTGGATATTTTTTTCATAAAATTATATACTTATTTCTATGCTTCTGGATTTTCAATAATTTCATCTTGCAGCAGATTCTGGATTTCAATACAAAAGTATTGCAGCTTTCATTTTATTAAAAAAAATTAAACAAATATTAGTAACAAAAATATATGTACATTGTTGTGCAGAGAGAAATAAACTATCATTAAAATAAGAAAAATATTTTATTTTAGGAAAGAAACATATATTTACTTTAGGTTTCAGGCAGTATGATATGTCCAAGACTTGACTTCATATGATTTAGGAGTCCTTCTCTATAGGAAGGAAAGTTAGTGTCATACTTGCTAAAATCGCCACCCAATTAAAATCAAAACAAAAAACCACACACACAACACACCATTCCACAAGAATTTAACCAGGGTTAAAAAAAAAAAACCACACAACCAAAACCAAAAACACACAGACCCCACACTTACGCAAAATAATGTGATTCCTTGTACAGAACATCACCTTCTGAAACAGTGTCTCTGGCCACTAAACACGAAAACATTGAGATACAGCACAGAGTCCCAGCCTGTAACTCATTAATTTAAATTTCTTGCTGACTCTCCATTTGTGACAACAGAAAGCAAGGAGAAAGTATGAGCTACACCTGAGAGGGTGAAAAGGCAGCAGCTACAAACAAGGAAAAGAATTCTAGGTAACAAAATTCACGTAGGTGTAAGGTACAGTAACGGAATCAGCAATGAGCAGAAATTTCTTATTCTTGAAGTGTAAAACCAATTCATATATGGCAAGTAGCAGAAATTCAAGAAAGGAAAGGCTCAGCAGCGATAGGAGACACCAAGAACTAAAGCAATGACAAAGGCCAGAATAATCTAGCTCTTTAAGTAGACACTGTACAATTTTTGAAAAGCGCTTGTTCAAATAATCTACTTGCCATACCTTACAACTCACAAGTTGTCAAGTGAAAAGCTTTGGTTTTTAAAACATAAAGACTTAAAATACTAGGTTAAAGCTTAAATTGGAAAACTCTGCTTTTAAGATCAATACCTATTTTCTCTGCATTCGCCCTAGAAGTACCCATAAGGACATGAAATTTAAGATGGTCTCACTGCTTGGCTGAGCTACAGATATCAAGAGAGGGGTTTTTTTTCTAGGAAGCAAACTTGTATAGAACAGAAGTACCTAAAGTTGTATGTTAGAACCACAAAGCTTCTTCAGAATATTCCCTGCAACACCCTCCGCCCCAAGAACTATCATAAGTTACCAAGACTTGAATCACTACAAGTCATCATAGCATCAGAGATTATTTGGGTTGGAAGGGACCTTTAAAGGTCATCTAGTCAAACTCCACTGATCACATTTAAACAACACCAAAAATAAACTGCTGTACAAGTGTTGTAACAGAACATAAGCAACACAATAGAGAAAAGCACAAGGTTTCACAAATCTGAAATGCTGATATGATTTAATAGTGCATTTTGTTAAAAAAAACAGAAAAAAAAAGAAAAAAAGACAAGAGTTCTGTTCCTTACTATAGCAGAGACTTTATTATGACGAAGGTTGAGCTCTGTGAGTGAATCCAGTCCATTAAGGTTTTCCACAATGGTTAGCAGGTTTCTGGCAAGGTTTAACACTCTCAGTTCACTCAAATGACTGATGTTTTCCATTTTAGTAATCTGTGGAAGAGGTATAATTATAAACATGGACATGTGTTTTATATAGATATATGTAGCATTTTTTAAGTATACATAAGCAATCAACTTAATAGCATACTGCTTGTGTATATTTCTAAACCATGATAGTCATGTCATAAATTGCTGAAAACAAGCTACAGTCTGCTAGAGATTAAGTACTAGTATTCACTTCACTAGTACCTTTCTAATCATACTGCAGTAAGATCAGTCAACACTTCCTTCCTATCAGAAATTAAATTACTTTGGCTGCACTGCTCCATAGCAGCAACTTCAAAGACACTGTAAAACTAAGACAACACTGATAATATTGTGGTATGCCGAAATCTGAAATTTTGTGCATGGTTGATCCTTAATTTGTCTGCAATGGCACACAAACGCACATCCAAATCTCCTGGCACTACGCTACAAGCATATGCAGCATTGTACCTTCCTATCATCACAGAAATCTGCACCGATTTCCCTTCATGCCTCTGAAAAGCCAGTAGCAGCATTCACAGCTCTACCTACAGGAGGTCCACAGGTAGACTTTACAGCAGGTCATGAGGAGAGGAACGTGCTGTGAGTCAAGGGCAAGGAACAGCCACAGCCCTCTGAAGAAAGCAATTATTCCAGAATTGGAACTTGTAAGGAAGTTTTACGAGCAGGTAATTGCTGGAATCAGAAGACAGACTCAAAAGCTAGAAAAGAAAGCAGCAGCATCCTTAGTTTGGATACACAGCGCATTTGCTTGACAGCCCCCAGCACTTCTTCAGCCACTCACAGCTTCCTGTGATTAGAAAATGGAGGGATCAAACAAAGCAACTAAACTACAGTAAACAGGCAGCTGCTGAAGTTCTTTATACTTAATACCCTATTTGAAAGATTCAGGCGATATTGACAAAAAAATAAATTCAAAATAACAGCAACTGCCCCTTAATTTTATTTGTGATTTCTAGAAATGCAGCTGTGTTTTACAAAGGCATTAATTATTGCTCTGTTGACACAATCTGGGTTCATTTCCTACTGTTTGTATTTCTCAAGGGTGATCGACTCAAGGATCTCTATCCAAATATTTATTTCTCATCATAGTGGTCTGGGATCTGTCCTCCAGCACCTATCCAGACATGCAGGCAGGACTTGCATACAGCAACATATCACGGAAAAGATGAATTTCTGCCACTGCACAGGGGGATATCCCATATTCTTACTGAAACCTATACTGTGTGGCAGAAAGAAGGCAGCAGGTTTTCCTGTGGAGAAGCCTTCCGCCTTTCACCAGGTTCCGCAGTGCATCCAAGGATACAGCGCACAAAGCTACTAAGAAGTATAATGAATTCCTTCAATTAGAAAGATCATCTGCTGAACTGCCGTAAGCTCCCTTCAAAACCCTGCACTCAGGCACGCTATTCCTCCTCAAAGCTGCCAACAGCACTTAGATGCAGACGAGCAAGATAGCGACTGGTGTCACACACCTTCCCAGTGATAATGAACTTTCTGATGCTTTAGACCAGTACAAGTCTGGCCATGCCAGTTTCCAGAAAGTGTCTAGCAGCTCCTGGAATGGGAGAAGAGGTAAGGTAGCTGTTATTTAATGGTTTGAGAACACATAATGTTGTTGGTAACTTTCATATATATACACATGTATATACATATATATGTGTGTGTATGTACATGTAAGTCTATGACATATGACTTTAATACTCTGCCAAAAAAAATTACTTCAGCAATTTTTCCATTAAAAAGCACACAAAAGTCAACAGCAAAACCAAAACTAAATCACATCTTCAAGCAACTTTTGATTCAACTGCTAATTCAACTATTATGCACCATCTGTTTGTGTATTATATGCAGAAAATAAAAACTATCAGGATACAAAAACATTACAGCAAATGTATCAGAAAATACCACCATTTAGAACAATATATTTAGACACAAAGACTTGTAAAAGCAAAGCCAAGAGCAGATGGTTAGCATGAAGAGCACAGACCTCTGCAGATGTCTGCCTAGCTAGAATTACAGCATGCCACAGTGTAGAATATTAATTCTGGCATTTTACTATCAGGAAGATGACGATATCATCAGCAATGTATAGAAATACTCTTTATCACTTTGCTAAGTGTTAAGAATAACTACCTGCTTTTAGTACCTACTATTAGGTGTGGATCACATACAAGCCATTATCACCTCTTTTTAGAGGATTCAAATAATATTTATTTTACAAAAAAACCCTATGACTTCTCTAGTAATTCTAAATAAAGAATTATTATTAACCATTTTTAGTTGCTTTTTCAAATCCACAAGTCAAAGGCTTTACTTGTAAACACTGAAGAAAAACACTATTCTATTCATTTGTTCACTTGTATGTTTGAATACTTAACTATGAAATACTCATTTCAGGAAAGATTGTTATGCATCACAATCACTCATCAATAATTAAACTGCACAAGAGTTGCACATTTGAATACACACTTCTGAGATTACTGAAAAGAAGTTCAAGTTGCTTTTTTTTTTTTTTCTTTTACTTATATCCTTGAACTTTTGGCAAGGAAAATGATTCACAGAGTTAAACAGAACACCAAAAAAAACCCTCTAATGACTTTTTAAGATTTATTTCTAAATAAAATTTCATTCTAAATAATGTTGGAATGAAAACCAAGTTAAACTTGACCCAACTTTAATGAGCTAGTTCACTGGAAGACAGACACAGTAAAGTCCATTTTTACCGTATCTAAAATAAAAGGGTTTTCAAAGATTTCTATGGAACATACATCTTTTATACTATTTACCTTGAAAACAAAGATCAAGCCAACAATCAGCGTTCTCTCTATTCAGAGTGCTTGGAAGCATAGTATTTATAAATTAAATAAATCCAATTAATTAATAAAAGTAATTAATCAAAAAATTAAATAAATAAATTAATTATAACTAAAATAAATTTATAAAATAAATTATAAATTAAAGAAAATAAATAAATTCAAAATTAAGTCTAAGTTGTCCTTTAAATATACCACACACACAACCATGTGCAGGGTCTTTGAATGCTATAGTATACGTCCATATTAGCATGTTAATAGCCATAGAAACAGAGTCTCTACTTAAAAATTTAATTAAATATTATTAAAGTGCTGTATTTTCTTACAAGTTTTTTACTGGGCAGTATTAAAATCAAGAGCCTTACTAAATTATGTAGGAAAATAGGCAAAGAGTAGTAACATGACAATGGAATTCACATTTTGTCCTTTTTGTAAAGCACAGGCAAACGCAGTGCTTCATTAGGTGTTACACTGATTTTTTTTTTAACCTTCTTTTGGATATTTATCATACGAAGAGATTTCCTTTAAGTAGTAATGCATTTAAAAGCTTGATTTGTAAAAAAACCCAAAAAAACAAAAACACAAAACCAAGGTTTATCATTAAGCATTGTGCAATACTATACCTCAATGTTACAAAGCACATCCAGTTCCCAGCACATTTCTCACTTAAGCAGAAGTCTCAAAGTTCAGACCAAATCGTATTATCAGAAAAATCTGGCACCCAAATAAACGAAAATACCTTCCCAAAAGTGAACAAAAAATGAAATTTTCCTCTGTTCTCCTCACCTCTGACCTCTTGTAAACATTCCAGTCTTGTAAGTACCACAATCTGTATTCCATCTATAAGACTGCTTTACACCCCAAGAGAGAGGGAGGGAGGGACTAAGGCTACAACAGGAATCTAGCTTTCTTCTTAACTGCTGCTACTCTATGAACATTAACAGAAGTAAGTAATTTCTAGCTAGGCTCTAGCACTACTTTTGAAAAATAAGATTAATGATGTTCATATTGTGGACATAGTGTATTTGAGGATTTATATTCTGCATCTGTTGAGAGTGACTGCTGAGATTTCTTGCCTTCAATAGAACTACTGTGTATAATAAAACAGGTAATGTTTTTCATTAGTTTAATGCATTTCAAATACCTTTATCATACTTGTACACAAGATTTAATTGTTCAGTGATCATCTGGGATCACAGATAACAGAAGAGATACCGTGCATTATTAACAATAGCTTTGAACACACACACACACACACACACAAAATACTACTGAAAGCACCTTAAAATATTCCTGTCGTGAATTTAAAGTACTGAAGTAAGAATGAAAACCATTCAGTCAGATATTATGTAATGGATATTACACATAATATACTGAAGTATTTTTTAATGTCCATTAAATATGTCCTATAAAATATACAAACCATAAAGCGGAAAAAATGGTATTTAAAAGAACAATACTTTCTTCTTGCCAGATATGTGAGCACCTTCAATGTCATGGTAACTTCAAAATCTGGTAATGTGACTGGCCAAAAGGCATCAAAAGGCTTTACTGGTACATTCAATTTTATGGCTTTTATTTAATGACATCAGAGAAGCCAAACCATGAAAACAAAACTACGGGGAAAACTCTGTTCTGTATTGTAACTCAGAAGTACAACTGTAGCAATTTATATTGCACAGTATATTGTCATAACAATGTTAACTGTTGTCAGGCAATATCATTTAAATGGTAGCATTTTACTTACATGACTCTTCTCACCTACTGGAGTCTAACAAACATGTTAAACCACCTTCTTGAATTGCCTGCCAGACTACAGAAGAAAGCTGGTGATACCAGAATCACTGAATGCAAGTTAACTTGTATCCCAGGAAAACTGGATGCAAGCAGCAAATATTCAGCTAACCCTCTACTGTGACGAAGACTGCTCACCAGATATTCTCCCCTTAATAGAACTGTCTGCACCACAAGTGATGCGCCCTTGTCCTCTATTAACTATGGCACAGCAACTTCAAAAGGTAAAACCCAGTCAAGAACTGCTATCTACATTCACACAAAGAATAAAACCAAAAAGCTATAGAATAGATTACTGTTCTAATACACATATAAATATGAACCACTCTATAAAACAGACAAATTCACAAATTTGAAGAAAATTCAGCTGTTGTCCTAACTCCAAATACAGAGTGCCATTCAGCAAGTACTGTAGCACTATGTTTATACAGCCCATTACAGCTCAGTAAGCTGCCGCATTCATCCAGTAAAGAGGTTTTTCATGGCTTTACAGAGGACATTTTTGCAATAAGGAACTGTCACTTTACTAGTATCTTCAAAACAATTCTTCTCTACTATTTTTTTTTTCTTCTATTTCCCCTACCACTAAAAAGAGAAAATAGGAAAAGAAAAGATAGTGAGTTTATTCTAAATTACCCCTAGCCACAGAATCAGAGCACCAGTAGAAGTCAGAAGGGACGTCTGGAGATAGTCCCTTCCACTCGCCCTGCTCAGAGCAGGGTCACCTACAGCAGGCTGCCCAGAAGCGTGTCCAGGCAGGCTCAGACCACCTCCAAGGATGGAGCTCCCACTACCTGTCTGGGCATCCTCCTCCAATGTTCAAGCCACCCTGACAGTAACATTTTTCTTCAGTACAATGTGCACAATATTGGACTAATGTTATTCAAAGAAGCCACGAACTTACTGCATCACATATAACAAAAACTCATTATAGTGCTAGCTTGTCTTTTTCCTTTTTTTTTTTTTTAAAGAAAAAACCACACTCCTATTTCCCACTGTCAAGCAATTGTACAATAAAGAACACACACAGAGAAATTAGTAAGGCTTCAAAACTGTCAGAACAGAAATCCAGAAAATTCACACATTGGTCTTATATAGTCACAATAACCATATGTTGTTTTAAACAGCTCAATTATGGAACATTTTGTGTCCCATGTGTTTTAAATTTATTTTACAAAAAATACTATATCCAGCTTGGCCTTAATATTCCATGCTGCTTCTGACATGCCAATTAACACAAGAATTTTCCTCTTATATGTACTACAACTAAAGTTTTATGCACCACTTGAAACAGAAATGACTGCTTAATCTCAAACTTGGGAAACCAAATAGACATTAAGTAACACAAGGCCATCCAGAAGCATGAATCAATCAAGAGCTTAGACCCATTCGGCTTTTTCCTGTACAAATTTAAGACTTCTACAAATACACAAGGGATCTGGTTTCATAAGATCACCAACAGCAGAAACAATACAACCATCAATAGGATCTTAAACCTTTCTATGACTTTTAAGACTGTGTTATGTTAACTAAGTCACAACTGCTTATGCGAGATAAGTAAAATAGCACTGGCTCCTACAGAACAGTCAATTGACTCAGCATTTTAACCACTAACTTTCCAGAATTACAATGCTGAAAGTAGCAGAGACAAGATTCAAAATAGCTTCATACCACCTTTATTCATTTACTGATTTCTGTGACTGCAAGAGCTGCAAATTTTGCTACCAGATCCTTTTCAAAAAGCAATAGTTTGGTAAAAGACATGGGAAATGCATGATGTCTATATAAGAAACGTAAATAATCAAGTTATTGTACTATACCTGATTTCCATGAAGATCTAAAACATCAAGATTTTTCAGGTTCTCCAGATTTGATATCTTCTTTATTCTGCAAGATTTCAATTACAACAAATTATTTTTCATATTAGACAAAGAGTATCTTTTGTCTTCCAGCTAATACAAAACTTAGCCATTTGTTCCTGCCTACCAAGAGTAACAGAATAACAAAGTTCTGAAGCATGTAACAAAAAAATGAATATGAATGACTATGCCTTAGACTATCACCTTCCTTTCCAACTGTCACTATGGCTCTTCTAGGAAGATGGAAAGGGAAGAAATACTTGCACCAATAGAAAACAAAGTCAACCACCAACCTATCCAGGTACCAAAGTAATAACATAAACATTCTTACTGCAAACAGCTAACTCCAAACCAGTTTAAAGAAAGACTGTAGCAACACAGGCTTTTGAGAGTTTGTTGGAAGAACACAATAAATAAAAGAACAACTGAAAGCCACCAGCCCTTTCTAGACAATACGTATCTCTGGATTTGGCAGTATTTCTTCTCCCTCTGTACAACTTCACCACCTCAAAACTTTTCCATCCTGTCCTTTAATGTCCTATTTGTCCATAACCTGTCAATAACCTTGGTTATTATATACTCAACAGCATCATCTACTGGCAGATGATATTAAACATCGTGTATATTACGCATTTATTTCAAGAATAATCAAAGATCACATACAGATCAACCTGAAAAAAAAGTTACTAGCAACTGTGTCTGACTTTTAATCATTTATGATTACCCATATGAATACCCAATTACCTACAAATCATATTTCTATGTAAACAAACTACATAGCACTCAAGGTAGTTTGACTTGGAAAGCAATTCCTTAAAGCACCTTAAAATTATCATACCCATGCCCCAATATTTTGCTATAAATAAAAATTAATTTCTACAGGTGAGATTGTTAATATAAAAGCTACTAGTTCTAGTAACATACTGCACTATTGATTACAGGCTGAAATAGGAGATACAGTCTTTGTAATCTGAACATAACTGAAGTTTGTTTACCAGTTCTTCCTTTACTGAATAAAAGGAAAATAAGGAAACTGAACAAAATCAAAGCACAACCTTAGATGTGCGAGCAATTCCAAAGATACTGCTATTAAATTATTAAAAGCTACACGATTTGAACTGTATTTTACATAGTAATACAACTAGCAGGCTGTACCTCCCAGCAGAATAAAATCCATAAATAAGCAACAACATCCATGATTCACCTGTCTGATATTTTCCCAGCTAAATGTATCGGGCAGAAATAACTTCTATAGGTTATAAAGAACCAGCAAATACTTTACACGACGCTAAAAGAAATTCCAATTGCCACACAAATCTAAGAATACATATTTAATAATCAATGAGAACACAAGATTAGACAGAAACATGTAAAATACTTCAGAACTTGCTAAAATTTATGTAAGAAAGGAAGATTAAAATCAGTACAAGCAAAAACTGTGTGCTTCTTCAGCAGGACCCCTAAGACTTAGCTAGTGTCAGAGACCAGCTCACTGGTCTCACAGCCTACATCACAAACTGAAAACCATCACAGAAACAAAGATAGATCACAGTTGTTAAACTATAAAGAAACAGGGTGCTTTAATTTAGTTTTATTATTTTTACCTGTTTTTTCCCAACAAAAGGACTCTCAGGGATCTCAGAGTTGAAACACCACTTATTTCCTCTATTTGATTATCATACAAATCTAAGAAAATGAGATGCTGCAGATTAGAAATATTTTGGATCCGGGTTATAAAGTTATGTTGGAAATTCAAAAGGCGAAGATGATCTTCCCCATCGATAACTGGGCACACTGTCAATTTTTGCCTGGAAAGAAAAAAAACCAGAATAAAAAAAAACCCATAGAAGTAACAAATCGGTAACCCACCTTCTACTCACCTACTCTGACTGAACCAAGGAAAGTATCTTGATGTTATGGTAATATTAAGGTTATTAGGTCTGCTAATTAAACCCTGTAAATAAGGCAGTAACTCCTTGTTACCAAAAAAAAAAAAAAAAGCATAAAAATATAGTAGAAGTGCTTACAAAATTCTCTGAAAGCCTGTCCTCTTAATCAGAGATTTGTTGTTATATGGGAACTACACAGAAGTTTCAGGTTGTGACCAAATTAAAATTTCAACAGACACAGCCTGCCAATTTTTTAAGTTTTTCTACCAGATACCACATAAGCAGCCTGTTTAGATAAGAATTCAAAAGTATCCTATGTGATTATTTTTTTTTGTTTCTAGAACTTCACACTTGAAAAACAAATACATGAAACAGTGTTAATGTGAAAAGTAAAAGATACAGAAGTTATGCTGAACACAGTTATTCTTATTTTAGAATTATTCCATAAAGAGTCCCACTGACCTGCCAAAATATTTTGGACTACATGAAGCATACTCTCACCAAAAACAGATAAATAAATATTTCCCATTAAATGGCTTTCAGATAAAATTTTTGTGTGTGTCCTAGTTAAGGGAAAAAAACCAAAACAACCACTCTTAATGCATGAGATTAGAGCTAATGGAGACACAGCCTCTTTCTGTAGATTATGTGAATAACCACATTTGACTCTTAAGCTAGCTCCTTAGTTTACAATGAAAAGCCCTAACTGCCTGAAATGATTGCTGTACAGATAGATTCATGACAAGGACTCATACAGAACTTCTCTATTGGACACAGTTTTCTCAAAAACACACATACACAAAAAATCAAAATCAAACCCACCACTTACACCGTTGACCACAGGCATTACTGGGATACACTTCACTTCAGACCATCAGATACAAGAGCCACGAGCTATGGTGTGTGCTCCATAACCTTCTCACCTTTCCAGGGTAAGTCTGTCAGAGTTCAGTATTTTTTCTTCAGCAGTACGTTGCAATACAGGAAATGTTATTGATGAACTGCTTCCAAAATGTGTGTTATCTATCAGAAAATCATACAGAGAATATATGAACTAGTTCTTTGTAAAATCATTTCATCAGCCACAGATAATAAAAGCAGAAAATTCTTTCTTCCTAAGAGTTACGCAGTATGTGAAAGTGCTTTTTGCCTATTCAGTAATCCATTTTCTTTCCTGCCTTTTTTTTTTTTGTTTACAGCTACATGCCGCTACATTCTCTTTCCAAAGTACGTCCATTTATTTCGCTTCTGAAAGATTTTTATCAACAATTTGCAGTAAGAAGATATTTTGTAGATGCTTTTGTTTTGATTAGAATTACGCAATGATGTTTTAAGGTAAGGCTGTATAATTGTTTCACAATTTAAGTGTCTGAACTTAAAGAAGGTATTATCTAACTCTAAGATGAATTTAAAGACACCGATCAAGTAGATGTTGATAGAACTAGAAACCAAAACACCAGAACAGTGAAAAAGTCCCACTGAGCCATAAACAAAATGCAAAGCCTTTTTAAGGTAATTGCATGCAATACCTAGTAATCATTGGTATTACGTTTAACTTCATTATCAAGGAAGAAACAGGCAGCCCTTTAAAACATATTTACAAAGCTATCCATCTTTACCCATTTTGTTAATATAAGGGTGAAGAGGGACGATGACTAAAAATACCCACAAAATAAATTAACAAATACATTCTGCAAGCTTTAGCTTATTTGGAAAATGATCCACTGGAAAAAACCGGTCAAAAATAGATCATCGTGCATGAATACTACCACAAAAATACAGACTGAACTTCTATGTGTTTGCCCCCTTCCCCACCCCACCTCTTCCTCCAAATAAATCAAGTATGTTAAAAGAAAAAGGATTAATTCTTCAATAAACAAAGATAATTGATTTACTACTATAGAGAGTAAGCTCATTGTCTAAAATATGCCATTAGAAGAGACACCTACTTAAGTAAAACAATTTGTTGTTCAATTTAGAATCTTGTCAAGTGCTACTCTGGTAACATTTTATCACTAGCTACTCTAACAAACTAGCGCAATCAACCTTCTCTGTGTATCCTTCAAAGTTTAAAAAAAAAAAAACTGTGAAGGAAAAAAAACCCAACCACTGAGACCAAAAATAATCAATTAACATTGTTGCAAAAGTCTTAAATTACTTGTGTCTCGGGTTTTTAAGCCAAGAAACGTAAGACCAGACACTTAAAAACTGGTCTGAAACATGACATGATGGCAGTACAGTGACCTTTTTTTTCCCCTAATGTCATCCTCCAGAGACACTTGCAAAAGATCTCTATTACTGCCCTTTGTGTTAAAGAAAGGTTTACAAAAAGCCTGTATTTAAATGCCTGTATTATATTTTGGAAAATATTTCTAATGGTTTCCCGACAATGATGTATTTACGTCTCTTAACACACAAAGGGAACAGTAGAAAACACTTGCTATTCAGTCACACATTCTGAGAACCAGAAACAACACATTACAGGTCATAACTTCTCAGTAAGAAACTGATTTAAAACAAAACAAAAAACTAGTAAGAGAAGTTTTCACTGTCACCTGAAGCATGTGAACTAATACTGTGGCTGCTTTGTCGGGATCTGGATTTTGTAGGTGTGTGAACAGAAGTGTCGCCAAATCCTGATAAAGAACTTGTATTCTGCTTCAGCTCCAAACCAGAAAGTTCTGTCAGACTGGATGGTACTGGAAGATATATCTGTTTATTACGCACCAATGGACTTAATACTCTTTGGTCTCCTGTGCAGGGAACAAAATCAAACTGCAGACTTACATTTATGCCACGGTAAGTTGCATAATATCCCTAAAAATCAACCCATTCTGAACAGCTGTTGGTCTTTATTTTTTTACCAGAATGAATAAAGAAATGCCATAATAATTAAACTGCTCTGCTATCCTAACCAATCACTGTTTTTATATGACATGCAAGCAGCAGCAGTGTGGCAAACATTGTTTTTCAAGGCTTCTTCAGGATTCACCACAGTAAGCAGTGATATCACCAATATCTTGCTTTTCAAAATATTGTTCTGGCAAAAGCACACAGTAAGAAAACTATCTCTTCAGATCAAGGTTCCAAATTAGAAACTAATTTTGTCTAAATAAGTTAAAGCACTGAACATCCAATCAAAAGTTACAGTAGAGAATCGCGCGACTTCTGACAGAATGTATAGTAGGGCACTTGATAGATTGTGGCTTTCTAGGTAGAGGAACGGACGGTCTACCATGGTCAGAATGAGGGGTAAAATGTGATGAAATAAAGCCATCCGCACCAGGCAGTAGCAGGACAGCAGGTTCAGGATGGGATGCAGCAGTAATTGTATTGAATTACTGTAGCCAATTAGGAAAAGCTGTCACTCTTACATATTCTAACCATAACACAGTCTCTCTTTACTGTTCAGTTAATAAAAAGATACAAACAAACCAAACCCTATAGAGTATCACCTTGCCTTCCCGAATAGTTTTTTTCCAGATCATGCTGCAGAAGTCTATTGTGGAAAGATGACTGATCTTTATTTATCCTGAATTCAAACTGTAACACAATATTTAAGACAAGTGTTAAAAGTTTTCAAATGCAAATAACATCTTTATACAAACACACACCACCTTAGTAACAGCTACAGTTCTTGGGGAATCTCCACAAATGTTTTTAAAAATGAAAATAATTGCTTCAATAAAAAGAATATTCATTCTCTTAAGATACTATGACTGAAAAGTTCCACTGTTGGAAACCAAAATGAAAACATGGAAGTTACCAGTTAATCTGCAGTTAACTTAAGGAAAAAAACCCACCCTATAAGGAATACTGCAATTACAGGAGGAAGAGAGGTACAGATGGAAGCATAAGAAATCACATACATACACACACACACACATAAAGCTTACGGTAGGTTATATTACATACCCATGTTTTTACTGTATGTATCTTTAGTAGGATGAAATAAATTACCAAAAGACTATCAGATATATCAAATATTCTATTAGAAGTCGATGCATTACTACTGAAAAGGCAATCCCTTCCTAAAAGCATACAAATATGGCTATACCATACATCTATATTAATTCATATAGCTATTAAAGAAACTAATAATTACTGGTTTGCTTTTATCTGTTATTGATGAGGTCTGGATGACCAGGTGAAGACCACAGTTATTAACCTGCAAGTTGGAAGAAAAAGAAAGGGAGTATTACTTTTTTCAAAAACACTTATCAATACAAAATTTGAATGCCACTTTTTTTTTTTAAACGGTAAAGGTATTTTCTGCCAAGAAATAAACTTTTTTTCAAAGCTCTTATGAAGAACATTTCACAACACTAACACCAAATCATTTTTAGCTTAAAAAAGTCAGGGTTTAGCTTTAAATAATCACTGAATGCATGGCTTTCATGGGGGTGTTACCCTCATTATGAAGAAAACAAGTGTTCACACTTAAATACAGTAATTTTTTTTTAAGGCAAAACGGGCTGGTCTTTATATTTGGTTTATATGACAAAACATAGCCTCTACCTGCTAAATCATCAAAACATTTAACAGAAATATTTAATCAAATAGCTCATCAAACAGAAATATTAATCAAATAACCACTCCCCAGCCCACAGCGGGCGGCATGCGAACACCAGGGAACCTCCTCAGGCCAGCGGGGGCGCGGGGACCGCGCTCCCCTCACCCGCCTCTGCCTCGCCGCCCGCGCAGAGCCCGCGCAGAGCCCGCGCAGAGCTGTCCCGCTGCGCATCCCAGCCCAGCGCGGCCGGCGCCTCACAGCCCCGCGGGGCCGCGCCCTCTGAGGCGCCACCACCCCGCCCCGGGCCCGCCCTTCCGAGGAGGGCCGCGGCTCGCGCAGCGGATGAACACCCCCGGTCCTGTCCCCTCACACACACACCGGGGGCTGAGGAGGGAAGGGCTGCCGGCCGCTATCCCTCCGCCCCCTGCAGCACCTACCGGGCCAGACGCGGCCCGAGGGCCCCTGGTGGGCCGGCACTTGCTGGGCACCATGTCAACCTGCTGCTACCCTCGCGGCGCCTCACACCTCCGCGCCAGCCACCGCCTCTCCTGTCGGAAATCGCTCCGCCGTCACCGGGGCAACGGCGGCTTCCGGCCCGCTCCCGGCAGGCCTCGCCCGCGCCCCGCCCGCCGGCTGAAGCGGTGCCGAGTGGCGGGAGCCGTTAGGGGGTGGAGTGCGGCGCGGCCGGGCGGCTGGCTGTCCCCTGGGGTCGGCTGTCCCCCGCAGCCCGCTCCGGGGGCGCTGCTCGGTACTTGCTGTCCGGTGGGGCGGCCGCAGGCAGGGGGCCGGGTCGCGGGGGTCGGGAGGCGCGGGAGCGGGCCTCGCAAGTGAGCGCCTTCCGCCTCGCCAGTAGCCAATTACACTAATAAATCGTATTTTCCTGAATTCTAAGTGCAAGTGACCATGTACGAAAACGCATGAAAGGCAAGAAGCTGGACGCACCTTCCAGGTTGCTGCTCTGCCTCAAGAAGTTGCCTTGCAGGTACATATTGTCACAAAACGTGAAAATCTGACTTGGAGAGCCTGGGTAGGGGTGTGGTGTGCCCGGAGTGCCGCCTGCTCCCGGGACAGTACCCCGGCCCTGGGCCAGCCCTTGCTGTGACCCCGGGCAGCTCTCGAAGCCCAGAAGCCCCGCAGATGAGTAGCAGATGATTTTACACACATCAAGGAGGAACTCAGTGGCTAAAAGAGCAGGTGTGGCTGGCTGTGTGTGGAAGGGCTTGTGAATTCCCTCACGGTGTCTTCCTCATTTGTGTTCTGGGTTTAGCTTTGTGTACAAGTACCTTAAGGGGGGCGTCAGGGGGACGGGGCCAGGCTCTTGGCTGTGGTGCCCAGCGACAGGGCAGGGGGCAGCGGGCACAAACTGGGACACAGGCAGCTCCAGCTGGGTGTGAGGAAGAACTTCCTTCCCTGGAGGGTGGCAGAGCCCTGGCACAGGCTGCCAGAGGGGCTGTGGAGTCTCCTTCCCTGGAGACATCCCAAACCCACCCGGACGTGACTGTGCAGCCTGCTGGAGGGGACCCTGCTGTGGCAGGGGTTGGGCTGGGTGGTCTCTGAGGTCCCTTCCAGCCCTGACCATCCTGTGATTATCCTTTTAGTTACCATTTGCTGAAAGGTTGACAGGAAAGTGATGTAATTATGGCTTGCTTTGTGAGAAATATAAAATATGGGCGTGTTTTTTATGATATGTAGACAATACTGTGCCAACAGTGAATGTGCCATATGAAATCTGTGAAAGTTTTTTTTTTTATAATCATGGGCTTATAATCCTAAGTGGCTATCAGAAGCTCAGCTGAGATACGGGTTCCCCTTTAAAGGACTTGTCTACATTATTAATTTAGTTTTAAGTTCTTCCATGGTTACAAATACTGCTTAATCTCTGCTGCTAGTTAAGCATTACAGAACATTGCTATATTAAAAGAAAAAGAAAGATTAGCCTGGTAGTTTCAATGAAGATCTAATCAACACGGTGTCTGAAATTACATCAGTCTTCATCTGCACTAGTTCTCTCAACACTGTTAACATACTTGTAGCAGACTAGATGATAAAGAGAGTAGGGCTGTTCAAGGAAATGAGCAAAACATTGACAAGGCCAAAGGCCAGTTCTGTGCAGTGACCACTGGTCACGGATCTAGCGCCCTTCGCTATAAAATCCCTTGACAGAAGGAGTCGTAAGGTGAAACTGCAATGTCTCTCTCACACATCATTTAGGTTGGCTGTAGCACATTCTTTGCTCACACTGGTCTGGACCTCATTCCTACCCAGGGAGAAGAACAACTACCATGAACTTCAATACAAAATCAGATCCACAATTCCTGTACTTACGCTGTCCTAGAATGTGTATTTACTGTTTGTATTTCTGCTCCCCCCGATGTGGGACTCAAAGTGATGCCCTACCCAAGACTTATTACAAAATGCTGTTCCATTAGCAGAGAACTAGAGATTTGGTTAGTGATGCATGTAAGCATATTTCATAAACAAAATATTTCATTGCTTAAGGCACATTGAGAAATAAGCCAAACCCACCGGGGCAGAGCGGCAGTCCCGTTAATGTGTTCTTGCCAGCAAATCTGACTCATGAGGACTGTTTGTCACGGTGATGAGAAGAACTGGCTCCTGCATGCAGTCTCCGTTTTCACCCATCCAAAGTTTTACAAAGAAAACATTGGAGCAATATAGTGGAGTAGAATTCAGATGAACTGTAACGACAAAAATAAGGATGTCGTGGCTGAAACGGTGACTTAAAGATCCAACCTACATTTAGCAGTTTGGGTTCGGATATGATCAAAAGATCGTGCCTGACTGAAGGATGAGTATTTACATGGTAAATTGAAACGGTTTAACTTCTGATCAAGAGAACACAGACATTAGTTTTGCTTTAGCAGCTGAAACAGGCCACTGCAATACAGTCTGAATTTCAAATCAATGCCTGAGCGTTTCAGAACTGGGGCCTCTTTCAGGAAGTTCTTGGGGGGGGAATGATTTTGTTCCACTGAAACACCATGCAGAATTACAGAGGAGCACTCTATAGAAAGAACATACAGCCAGCCGATCGTGTCCTTGTTCACTCGGTTTTCCTATTTCCAGCTCTCACCCTTGACGCTTAAACACACGTAACCCTTGTGCTTTTCTCACAACACGGCGCTCAGCCCGCAGCCCCCGGGGCTGCCGCGGGGGGAGAAGCTGGGGCGTCGCCCTGGGGTGAGGAGCCCGTCGGTGCCCGTTAACAGAAAGTCGCCGCCCGGCCGCCAGCGAGGCAGAGCCGCTAACTGGGCGGCCGCGGGCGGGGGGCCGGACCCTCCCGCCGCCGTGCCGTGCCGGGGGGGGCGGGGGCGTGGAGCTGGCAGCGCCGCCGCCCCGGCGGGAGAGGCGCGGCGGGCCCGAGCCCAGCGCCATGGCCCAGCGGCCGGCGGGCAGCGGCTCGGTGCAGCTCCGGGTGCCCGTGCGGGCGGAGGCGGCGGCGGGCGGCGGCGCGGCGGGCGGCAGCTGCAGCGAGGAGGACTCGGGGCGCTGCGGGCGCTCCAGGTGAGCCCGCCGGAGCGGCGGGAGGGGCCCGGGCCGTGCGGGGCCGCCGCGGGCACCCCCCGAACGGTGCGGCCGCGGCTGATGCAACGCCGGCGGGAGGGGCGGGAGGCTCCGGCGGGGCCGGTGGGCGCCGCAGCCCCGCCCGAGGTGCGGAGCGGGACGTGGCTTCCCCGCAGCGGGAGCGCCGGGTCCCCGCATTTCCCTGGCGCCGCCGTTTGCAGCGGAGGCTCTGGGGCCGGGTGGTGTGCGTTTGTTTTGGTGGCGGCTCTTTGACGTTCGGCTTTTATCGCAGGGAACCGTTGAGGTTTTCTTTAATAGATTTAAGACTGCGCTGTGGCTTTGGAAATAAGGTGACCAGACGTGAAATCAAAAATGAAGACCCCTTTAAATGCAGAAGAAGCCACCACTCTATAAGCCACTCTATACATCACGTTTTGATAATGCCAACAGCAGTGTCTGTGTGCAATGATTAAGTTGCAGGAATTATTCCTGATGCCTGAAGTTGCTTTGATGCCTACCAGAGTCCCTTACTTGTCAAAGGAACTGCTGGGATTTTTGTGCCAGAAAACTGTTGGGAGACAAAGATCATTAGTTGTAGTTCACCTTGTGTCTTCTACTAACACGGCAGATGCAGTAATAAACTGTCACATAAAGGTTTAGGCACAGTAGCATGAAATTCGGTGTTCAGTTTGACGGTCAGTTGTTTCTAATCGATTCTCTGACTTCATATCCTAGCACTGACTCAAAATGAACTGCAATGCATTATTTTAAATTACAAACGGGGAGTAGAAGTTTTCTGCAGCTGCCAGAATCGTCAGCTGTGCACTACAAGAGGCGAGCATAGCGAGACACCAGCGGAACGTTTAAACTGAGTCTGCTTAGCCTTTCCACAATCGTATGTGACTGTTTTATAAGTTTTTATAAATCAAATGTGTACAGCAGTCTACAGTGTTGCATTCCAATTACTAATTTCTGAAATACAGAACATTTGTAAAATTTCTTTTCTTTGACAGCGTTACTTGCGTAAGAGCTTCGAGCCCTGGGCTATAAAAAAGGGTGGTTATTTTCTCAAGCTTTCTAACACGTAATAGCTACCTTTTAAATGCTGCTTATTTAATCCTCTGCAGTAGATGCTATCTTCAGAAGTGTTTGCTGCGAGTGCTGATGTATATTCAGTTCTTGTGGAGGTTGCCTTTTTGAAAACGGCCTCTTCCTGACCCAGGAAAGGCCAGAGGTATTGCCAGAGAGAACTATAAATGCTCTGCATCAGAAGTAGGTGAGCGGAGTTCATGCATGCTTTTGCCATTGACATGTATCCTTAGCTAAGGATTTATGTCCAGGAACGCAACACCGGATAGGAAATTATTGACCTAGACATTTGGAAAATTGTCAGTGATGGTCTAAAACTGCTGGGAATCAGCCATTTCTCTCTCCAGCTAAAAGCAGACAATTTAGATTTTTTTCCTTAGCCTCTAGGTTTGGTAACTTACGGAATGAAAACCATTTCCCTGTGGTCAAGACACCACAGCTCTTTGGGAGATCTCTGAGTATTTGTGACATTCAGTCCTCAGCCATTTAGCTGCCAGGTGCTTCAGAAAAATTGTCAGACTCTTGATAAACAGGTGGTTCTCCTATGCACACAGGAAAGCTATTCTTGCGCAGCTTACATTTATTTTGGATGCAGACAGACACAAGAGGAATCTGAGCTTGAAAGGTCAATGTTTTTATGATGTTGTCTGTCTAAAATATAACATTTCACAATAGAAACTGAAATTTAACAGTGCGTGCAGTGACAACGTGCCATTAGTAGGCACGCAGTATTATATCCACTAGTTCTTGTTAAAAGACCTGCGAGTGATCGTACTTAATGCTGTTAAGTAACATTGCCACACAGTGCTTATTAATACAATACCTTATTCTTTTGGAGACTCGGCGAAAACTTGTCAAAAGGTTAGACTCTGTCCAGACAATTTACTGTATCGTTTGTGAGTTTTGATATTTAAAACCCCAAATCTATGGGTTCTCTATGCAGATATGTTTAGTTTCTTGTGTGACTAATAGCCAGATGAGTCACCATGTTGAAAGGTTGTTTTTCAGTCTGTCCTGTTTTGACAAGCACATCCATCACAAAGCTCTGAATAAAGAAATCAGTAAATGACAGTTGTGAATAACTAAGCTTTTTTTTTTTTTTGTCAGTGCTGACACTGATTTATCAACGACTTTTGTAGTAGAATTGAAACCCTAGAGGTACTACCAGTTGATATTACTATGAATTAATATGGAGCTAGTTACAAATTTCTGCATTTGCTGTAGGTGGAATCCAATACAGTACTTAGTGAGGGCTGTTGTAAGAGCCCTAAGGATTTTGTAAATGCTGAACCATCTGCCAAATACAGAAATGGTGTATAGGTCAGACCATGACTAATATTTGAGAGGTGAAATGAGACCTGTTTTACTCTTGTTCAGTGTGTTAACACTGCAAGTAAGGATGGCACTGATCTCTGCAAACATGCAGTTCATTATTTTTTTATTTTCCCCAAGCATGATGCTCCATTTTCTTTCCATCCAAACCTTCCAAATACCTACTAATGTCTGTACTAATAAATCCACTAAAAAAATGTAAGCTTCATCCTGAATTGAAGGTAAGCTTTTCTTAGCAGGATATGTGGGTATGCAAAAACGCTGAAATGTTCCAAGTTTCTTGTACCCACACTAGTTCTGAATCAGTAGTGAATGAAAAATGAGAAGTACTGGGGCAAGGGAATATTGTGAATGAAAAATAAATATAATCTTGTGTCTTCTTCCTTCTGAAGCCAGCACGCACAGCTGGCCCTTAAATCTTTTTTAATATCTTAATTGTAACTTCATCTATTATCCTCGACTTCTGGCATTGTCAAATAAATTTTTTTTCTCACCCTCTCATCATCACTCTGAACTGCACCCCACTAAGTGGCTAAGGAGATTTTAACAAGGAGGCTTCTAGGATTGTGTGAGTCAGTATCCCTGTTCATCTGATGTGTTGCCCTATCACCAGAACAACCCCAATAAGTAAATAAATTGTTAGCTTCAATTAGCTTCAGAGAACTGCTATAACTTGTCACACATGGGAGTGTGTTCCCGGCCAGAGCCCACTGACCCCAACAATACCCTCAGCAGTACAGTGCTGCTGCCTGTCCCCAGGCACGGGCAGCGTGTCGGGCCGTGTTAAGATCACAGTCTCCAGTTTGTCTCTGGGACAAAACTGACACAAGGCAAGGTGATTCACAGCCTGCATCCTCCCTGCCAGGTTGCCCTCGGAGGACCGCAGCGTGATGCCTGTTCCCATGTTGGATGATTTCACGAGCTTTGCACAAGCCATTCAGCACAATTTTAGAAAAATGTGTGGCTCCTCTTTTTTTTGTTGCTAAGGTACATGGGAGACCAAAGGAATGCATGATTTATAGGCTCTAGGGAGCTTAGCAGATAATTTTTTTTTTTTAACAGAAACTTTCATGATGGTCCCACAGCAAAACTAGATTACTAACAGCTTTAGAAAAAATGACTGCCTTAAGATAGACTTAGTTCTTACAGCAACATCTATGGCTGTAGTCTGTGGTTGAACCATTTACCTCCATGCTAGATAACAACTGAAGTGGTCATTTCCATTTCAGCAACAAACGTGTTGCTGTAAGGGTATGTGGTAAGAAGTTTCTCTCAAATCCATGGTTGCTGTATCTTTTTGGGATAGGATGCTCAGTGGGGCTCCATTTTTGCGCAGGTGCCTAGACAAATGTGATGGGAGGGGGAGAGAGGAAATAGGAGTGACTTCATAGCAACCTGCCTATGTGTGCATATAGAACTGTTCCTGCGGTACGTGAGCTGCTACTGCACCAAAGCCCTTAATCTGAAATGTGCATCCAATTTAAGCCCCTTGGTAAACTGCTAGTTAAGTTACTATCACTCTGGAAGTGACCTGTAAAAAGTGCAATAGTCCTGCCAGTCTTTCTTACTCCGTGGATACTGGCCCCTGCATCATGCAGTGCAGAGGCTCAAGAAATCACGATTGCATCAAGCTGGAATATTCATTCACTGGTACATGCCACCACTCATGAAGCACATAAATGTCAAGCCTGTGTTTGATAGCTTCATATTGAAGAAAAAACCACTGTCACCACAGGAACCTGTTACAGCACCAAGTGCCTGTGCACTTGCACTCCATGGTTTGGTGTAGGATTTGAGTTGCAGAGTGTTTTCGAGATGCTAGTGTGTATGTCTCATTGTTCTACACTGAGATCAGCTTTCGGCATGAGCTGAGGAACTCACTCCTTGTGCTGCCTGGAAAGCGTCGCCCCCTGAGCTGGCCTCCTGCCTCAGGTGGATAGGGCGATACCTCTGAGATGGAATCAATATTAGTTATGCCTTTTCATTTCGAAAGACTATTTGAATCCACTAATATGACAATCTGTTAATAAAATGATTTAACTGTTTTCCAGTGGTGGGGAAAATGATGATGACTCTGACCAGAACTGGAAACCACCAGAAAATGACCTGATCCAGAAATTAGTAACACAGATTGAATATTACTTCTCAGATGAGAACCTCGAGAAAGATGCCTTCCTTCTAAAGCACGTGAGAAGAAATAAGATGGGCTATGTCAGTGTTAAACTCCTCACTTCTTTTAAGAAGGTAAGCTAACTTTTTAAGCCTTGAAGTGCCTTGTGTTAGCCTGATGAATCTGAAAACAAGAAAGATGAAAGTAATTTATTTTAGAGAGGCCTGTTTACAGTCTTCGTCTTTATCTGTCTCTCTCTGGGGTCGATTCGGGTTTGATGTGACAGGTTTGTTCTCATCCAGAACTCTAATTGCTGAACTCACTCATGATTGGGTAGGGAAGTCATAGGCTTTTAAGCAACTACACGTTTAAGTTATCATTCTGGGACAGAGGAGGGCATAGTAAACGGGATGCTGGATAAAATTAATTTCTAGATAAGCTACTCATAAGTAGCTAAGTAATCTGGGTAAAGTTACTTTCCTGTCTCTGAGAAGGGATGGTGAATCTGACCTTTGCAAATGTATGGAGATCTAAAAATTAAGAGTAGTAGAAAGTATGTAGTAACTAAGGTGGAGGAGGGTTTTGTTTTTTGGGTTTTTTTTCTTATATTAGGAACTCCTGTGTAAATACGTGCATGTTACTGATTTCCAAAATTACATTAGAAACACTTTTGTCAAGATTCTACATCTGACAGTTTTGCAGAACTAGTCAGGCTAGAAGTTAAGGCCTAGTTTCTGCAGACCACTTCAAACAGATTATACCGGTAACAGATTGAACTCTTAAAACACTTCTTGGAAATGGAGACGTTTTGAGGTTTTTTAAACAGGCATTTTTGAGGGAGGAAAAATCAGTTCAGCAAAGTGCAGCCCTAAACTTGGCAAAACTACTTGTTTGGCTCATTTTGCAAAATAAACCCCACAGCATATGCATTTTGGTCATGGTTCAGACCTAGATATGGAATGACTGAACATCAATGACTTGAGCAGGCTTTAAGGTAAAGTAATGAGTTTCAGTGTGAGATTTAGGGGCAGTTCCTATTTTCACCAGATTCAACAGGGCATTGAGCTTTAGCTCACTGATGCCCATCATAGCAGGAAAACTGTTTACTTTTTCACTTTAAGTCTGCTACATGAAACTTAAATCCCCGTTTGTAGACTAGAGCCTGCATCTGCCTTAAACTTTCTGTAGTTAGTTTGAGTGGGTTTGATCGGTTGTGTTGCTTAACCTGTATGCATCTTCAAGGTGAAGCACCTTACCCGTGACTGGAGAACTACAGCCTATGCCCTGAAGTACTCAGACACTCTTGAGCTGAACGATGATAACAAAAAGGTTAGAAGAAATAATCCAGTTCCAGTGTTTCCAAGTGAAAACCTACCTACCAGGATGTTACTGGTGTATGATATCCACATGATTTCTGAGCTGCAGGCTCTTAAAAACCAAGAAAATGGATGCATGCAAGAAAGGATAATGGAACATCTCCTCAAAGCCTTTGTAACTTTTGGTGTAATTTCATCAGTTCGTATTCTCAAGCCTGGTAGAGATCTACCACCTGATATCAAGAGGATCAGCAATCGGTACACCCAACTGGGAACTCAGGAATGTGCAATTATAGAATTTGAAGAAGTAGATGCTGCCATACGTGCTCATGACTTTATGAGTGCTGAAAAGAAAGAGACCGGCATGAAAGTCATCCTCATAGGCATGAAACCTCCAAAGAAAAAAGTTCCCAAAGACAAGAACCGTGATGAAGATACCAGCAAGAGCCTTAAGAAGGCTGGATCCCTTAATAAGAGAGTTGAGGAACTTCAGTTTGTTGGTGATGAATCTTCAGCAAATAGCTCTTCTGATCCAGAGAGTAATCCTACATCACCACTGTCAGGACGCAGGAGTACTGCAACAAATACTATGAGTAGTTTGAGCCCTGTCATTCACTCAAACAACTATTTGAGTCCTAACGTGTCACTCAGATCAAGTCCTTGGAACAGTCCATCTTCACCAAGAAAAGTAATCAAAAAGTCTCCGCTGGCTGCAGGCAGCAAGCTCAACCCAAGCGCTAGCCCTGAAGTTCCAAGGAAGTGTACAGATTATTCCTCGGATAGCAGTATCACTCCTTCTGGTAGCCCCTGGGTACAGAGAAGAAAAGCTCAAACTGTAACACAAGAGAAGAGTCCCGTCAGTAGCCCCATGTTGGTTCGGAAAATACAAAATGCAGATGGCCTGCCCGTAGGGGTGCTGCGGCTGCCTTGGGGGCCTGACGGCACTAAAGGGTTCCATGGCGGATGCGAGAGAAGGAAGGCTACAAAGAATGAATAAGGGATTCTTTAAAAACAGTCTCACAAGTCAGTCAACTGTGTTTGTTGAAGCCTGGTGAAAAATTGTCACTTGAGTGACTGAGTTAAGTCCGTATTTAATTTTAAAAGGTTTTGTATTCATATAGAAACTTTATCATTTGTATATTTGTATATTCTCCTCACAGAATCACTGAGGTTGGAAGGCATCTCTGGAGATTGTCCAGTCCACCTCTTTTGCTCAGGCAGGGTCCGCTACAGCGGGTCACTTCAGGTTTGGAGTATCTGCGAGGACAGAGACTTCCCAACCCATCTGGGCAACCTGTTCCCATGTTCAACCACCCACACGGTTAAAAGGTGTTTCCTTACATCCAGGTGGAATTCCCTGTGTTTAAGTTTGGGCCCCTTTCCGTTACTGGGTATCGCTGAGGAGAGCCCACCTCCACCTTCTTTACTCCTTCCCATCAGATGGTTACAAATTATTGAGGATACCCTCCCCAAGCCTCCTCTTCCCCCGTCTGACCGGCCCCAGCCCCCTGGGTGTCTCGCGTGATAGATGCACCAGTCCCTCTGCCATCTTATGCACTTATCTAATGCAACAGCCTTACCTGCATTATTATTTTTTTCAATGTATTAGTTTGACATACATAAATATTGAAACAAGCGTATCTATCGTTCATGTGTAACTACATTGTTTGCAAAGCTACAATCCTGAAGAGCAGTGTGTAAATACTTGCAATTTAGCAGGTGTACTGTAACAAGCTGTGGTATGTTACCAGTCGAAGCCTAAGGAGTAAAGGTTTTGAAGACTTGGTCTTCACACATGGCCTGCACACATCTCCAAAGACAATATTGCTCAGTAGGACCAAAGCGTATATTTTCATGTGATGTGAATAAAGAGTGAGCATTGGAGACTGTTCTGTAAGTGTTCTCTCATATCATCAGGTGGAAATAAAACAAAAATATTAATTGGGTCTAGATCTATTTTGTTTACTTTAAAAATCAGTTGTGCTGCACCTGAATAGATATTTAAAGCTCATCTTAGACCATATGCAATTCTAGAAATAGATACTTGAAGTTTCCACTGTGTTTAGGGAGGAAAAAAAAAAATAGTCCTCTGTCCCATTACTGATGGTTATTTCAGTGATACTTTACTCTGACTTTATGTCACAGTCATTTTTATACAGTATTATAAACAGTGATTATGTCACTGATAACTCTGAATTTAACAAGCAGGCTCAGCAAGAAGCACTTAAATTAAAATTAACTATAATCCTACTGAAGCCAAAGAAGGAACCTCTGCTGTTTGACTTATAAAAGTTATACTGCAAACCAAACAGCCTAGTGGCAGTAGGGAGGGAAGATTTTGGCTCCTAGTGGGCATGACAAAAGTTTAATAAGACGATGATTCTTCATTCCAAAACTTCCCATCCTTTCCAACTTCCATTCCACTCCAAGCATAACACTTCTGCAGCACAAATAACTGTGGTAACGTGCAGTTCGCAACTAGCATACAGAAATGCCCTCGTTCTGCTTATTATTCTTTAGCCACCCAAATCAATTCCCAATTCTACTTCACAGAAATGGAATCTTCCAAGTTACCTCCTGACTCCTGTTACCAGCTGAGACACTATGAATATTGTTAAATGCAAAGTGGTGGGGTTTTAAATGAGCAGCACGTCTGCAAGGACCCAGGTGACAGGATAGGTACGTGGTCCTCAGAAGGATGATTCCATAACTGGATTAGATGTGACAGCACTGTTTCACTATTTATCCAGAACACTTGTTTCATTTATAATCAGGGAAGATTTTTATTTTATTATAGCATTTTTAATTATAAAACTGTTTGGGGGTAGTACTACCACTGATGCAAGGCAGTATTTTGAAGATGCACGAAGTCAATTAAATGGATATATTGAGAACTACTTGTAATAACCCATAATGTTAAAAATCTAAGAACCTGTATGCTTGCAGCAAAAAAGGAAACCAGCAGCATTTACTAGGGCTGTGCTCTCGGAATGAACGCATCAGCATGTCACATTCCACATGTAAACCTTAAAAATGAAACTTCCAAATAACTGACAGTATCAAAGTAATAACCTCATCAGCGGCTAACTGTGAGTCTTATTTTGCTTTAGAAAGTTCTACACTTGACAGATAAATGGACACTGAGGATTACCCTTTAGTAAACAGTCAATGGTTTTTCTTCCCTAATAAACCAAATACTATGTTATTGAAGTGTTATTAGAGGGCCATAACCTATAAAAATATTATAAAACTTACAAGAGAATGCCATCTCACTTGAGCGTAGGCCCACTTACTCCGAGACCAAGATAAATGTTCTGTAACATTCCAGAAAGCTGGTCAACCTATAGAGACCTTTTCCCTAAGAAAGGAAAAAGAATACATTTACCATAGTAATTCTTTTTGTAGAAAGAAAATACAGACAAACTTGATCAAACAGCAAGTGATAATGCAACTTGATCAAACAACAAAAGATAGTGTGATCAGTGAAACTATTTGGCAAGTAATAGAAAAGTACTGTTTCTAAACAAAAAGTCAGCATGAGGTCTTATTCTGAGCTCAGGTTAGAACACATAAACCCACAGTTCTGCTTCACATGATCTTCCCCCATCTCCCACAGGAAGGTTTTCTGCTTGAACCGACGTTCTGTGGACACCTCAGGTAGCCCCGCAGACACTTCTCCGCTATCTTCCCACCCCCCATTTCATTTCTTATTGCCACTTTGGGGCCAGAGCAACTACTTTATGCTGTTGGTATTAAAAAAAGACCAAAACAGAATAATGTACAGCTTTTGTGTCATTATATTTATATTCAGTATTCCTTGCAGAGCCCCAAATGTTTGCTTGTTTAATCAATGTAAAAATATACCAGGTATGAAATACTTTCTCTTGGGATACCTTGTACAGTAGCTAGCAATGTCTAGTATTACATACTGTTGCACATACATATTTCATATATATTTTGGTATCTCAGTATCAAAATGCAGAGGCACAGAGACATGCAGAGCAAACCCTGTCACTGCCTGAACCAAGGAGCACCGTCTGCTGTCAGAAGAGAAGTGGTGCTGCTTGCAGACAGGGAGTCTGCTCCGGGGACTCACACTCGCCAAATCCTGCAACAAGTGATACCTGCTCCTCTTCTGCAGATCTCACACACGTGCGTGTGCACATACACACACATGCACACCCCAAGTAGCAGTTTGAAGGAGGTTGAAGCTATTTTTATTAGTTTTTTTAAAAGAAACAAACAGCAAATCTAAAAAGCATTTTAAGAGTTAGCCCATTTCCCACCAAGCAGTTCACAGTTTGCTAAGGCATTCAAGGTTCTTAACTTAAAAGTCTAAACACTACCAGTGCTGAGCGCATCAATAGGCACCACTGTGTACGCTACACAATCCACAGCAGGCTTCAATCATACCAGTAAATTATTTTATACTTTATATATATATAAATATTACCAGATGCAATATTTAATTCCTTTGGGACAAATATTTCATTCTCCCTCACTTTGTTTCTGTCTTTGCATTCAGTCAATCATTCAAAAGTTCTGTTTAAAAACAATACACAGCCCAAATAGTCACACCATACACACAAACAGCTTGGCATAATGTTGCCAATAGAGACATTTTAAACCCTAACAGCTTGTGTTAAGCACACAAAACATGCCTTTCTTTTGTTCTGTCAAATGTCCATAGTATGATGACACAGTTCAACTAACAATTTTTTTAAAACCTCCTATCAAGCAGAGAGGAATGATGTGACAACACATTTGGAATTTTATAGCCACCCGTTGGGAGCCCTCCCAAATACAAAAGAACATTTACTTCTGTCCCCACTAACAAAGGATGCAGTCCTGTAATCTTTTTGCACCAGCACAGTTTATGGGCTGGATTTATAAACCTGAAGTCTAAAAAAAGCCAGGGATTTCAGTAAAAAATGAGTATTTTTTATAAGCTATATATAATTATATAATTATAATAAGCTAATACACCCACGCTGTTTAGAACAACAGTTAGATTAATCAAACAGAGTTGGCTTCAGTTTACACCACTGTTCCCTTAGCTTTGATTTTACTACGCTTGAAGCAAAGATATAGTTGATTGATTCGTAGGAAAGATCCCACATCTGTGATCGAGTCAGATTAAATGTTTTTGCAACCAGCTCGTATTCTTGCGACAGATCTGTTGCAAAGACGCCTTTATCATCAGTCTGGAGTTAAATTGAAAGAAAAAAAAAAGTTTAAATTAGTTCTACATCAAAAAGGTTTTTTTCTACACATACCAGTTTTATCTTCCAGTTTCATATGTTTTTCCACAGTTCTTTCAACTGCTGGCAATCATTTCATACTTCATTTTCCCTATTTTCACTCAAAAGGAATAAATTATTCAAACATACAAGAAAACATCTTAAAGTGACAGCACAATTTATCAAGAAGACAGGATTTCTTATTAAAAAGGCTAGAGAAAGATGGCTATTAAATGACGCATACATTCAAGCCCTGTCAGTATGCACAGGTCTCCTTATTCCTCTTTTCCCTGTCCTCAGACCTGGCAACTGCAGCCCGCTCTGCATTCCTACACTTTCAGGGAAGAAACCCTCTCACCCTCTGTGCTTCATGTCAAGTAGAACAGGTTTTTGATACTGACTGAAGTACTATGCTAGCAGCAAAAACATATGATCAAAAGCCATCTAAAGATTATTCATCTAAAAGGAGCAAGTTAGGATTATTTAAGGGTTAATGAGATTACCCACCTGCAAATCAGAGTCCTTGTGTCCCCACAGAGAAGAATGCTAAATATACCCTGCTAAATTTATGACACTGTAGTATCTCCTTATTCTACTAGTCTTGTTTTTGTAGACCTTTACGGGTAAAATGCTTACTTACGTGACCTCATTGGTCTTTTCACAACTGAAAATGTCTGAAATCAATCTCTAGTCATTATTTTTTCATGTAATATGACAGAGTTCAAACTCAATAATAAGTATATAATAAAGGATTGAGGCTTATTTGAATAATAAGCACAACGCTCTAATGTATATACATGCACATGGACGATGCTACACATTATAGGGGTTAAACCAACAGGATGATAGTAAAAACCTGCCAGTGCCAGCAGAAGTACTGGGCACCTCAACGTTTAAAGACTTTAATTACCTGTCAAGAGAACTCAAGAACTTTCATCCAACACAATAACTACCCAGGTAAGCACAAGCTTACATGCAAGCATTGGACCAATACGTGTAACAGAAATCTGTCAATATGCAAACAGCTAAGAAGCTCATTGGATGTATAGCAACCATTTTATCTATACAGAAAGAGAAAGGTCTTGCTTTACAATAAAACCAGGAGAAATACTGAAAATTCTCATTTGTATTACAAGCATCTCTCAAACAGAACATGAAAGATGTTTTCCTATAAGCAGATGATTTGCTGCAAGGTCAGAAATTGTTGGTGAGTGAGTTCTGTGATCCATAAAAGGAGACTGACTTCTCCAGTTTCCCATTGGTTTGGCTCTTTGCCTAAATACATGGTTAAAATAAAAAAAAAAACTTACACAAAGCACTGCAGGGTGGCCCATGTTGTACCAGTATCCAAAATGGTGTTTGTCACAGGAAGGCACTGTCTGAGTTTTAATGTTTGATGTCATGCAAAGTTCTAAGGGAAAAAACAAGAAGAAACAAGGATATATATCAAAACAAAAGACATGTTTCTGACAACATTAATTGACTTATTTCTGTTCCTGACTGAAAATTACAATCAGCTATTGTTGTTTTCTTGGTTTTCTATGCTCCAAATATTTGGTAATATCTTCTGAGGGAAGTTTAGTCATCAGTTTCTTCTGAACTACTGGCTGGGTATAAAATTTATGGAGCTTGCAAACCAGATAAAGAAAGAACACACAACCTTGCACAGTAACTACAAGTTACTATTTAGTTTTGTTTTCATCTGAGACATCAATTGTTGTCTGCTGCCACAAATATGTCCAAAAAAAGCATTACCAGTGTAGCTTTATAAGCAATTCTCTCACATACAGTGCTGCGTTTTTTTAAGCCACCTCTGGTCAAAGACAAATCAGTTTCTAGATCAGCAGTATGTATCATATTCTGCAATCTAGAGATCACCAAGTAATTTTCTTAACTTTTTTTCTTACCAATAGGTATATGATTTTGTCGAACAAGGGGTACTAACTCTTCTGAACCTGCTGTTGCAGAGTTGAGAAATGTTCCATGTCCAATCCTGTCAGGAGGCAGGCCCAGGAGAATTTTGGTCTCCTCTTCTTGATTTGGAATCTAGAGAGGATGCATTTTACATACAATGCAGCACAAACCAGCCCATTAAGTAATGGCAACGGACTTCAAGTTCTATTTTCACAGCATATCTTATCCAAAAGAAAGTGTTAGTGAGACTAAATATCTGCACTACTACCCTGTAAAGAAAGAAGTAGTGCATGAAAGTGACCCTCAGCTTGGAACTATAAACCAAGGAAGCCATAATCCTAAACTGGTTTGTAAAAACACGCGATCAGTATTTGCAGTTCTGAAGAACTATCAGTTGGAGGCCTTAGATTAGTTCTGTATGCTTCAGTTTCAAAACTACTCTCTCAAGATGACCTTTAACATCTGTTTTACACAAGGATTAAAGAAATGGTGCGTGAAGAACTTAAACTGCAAGAGGCCAAAAGCAACCAAACAACAAAATGAAACAAAACCAGAAAACCACACATTAAGAAATATATTTTCAGAAAAGCATGCAGGAACACCCTGCAAAAGCCTCCTTAATGAAACAGAAGCAAGTATAAATAGGCCTGAGAGTTCATATATCTTATGCTTAATTTCTCAAAGGAATAAAAATATTTTCAGTATTTATCAGGCCCTTCAGAGTAAACTTCAGCCACCACTGCAACAGATTGTATGCAGAAGCCCAAGTCTTTCTGATAGAAGCAGAGCTAACAGAACCACTCATGAAAATGTGCAAATTTTAGACACATGACTTCTGATAAAATACCAGGAAGAAAACAGTGGATCTCTTGGAATATTAGTAATTTTTAAGTTCGCACCTAACCCCCCAATAGATACAGTACAATAACAAACAATTTGAAGACTGTTGAAGATTTCTCCTTGTTTTCTTCTCTCTTGTCAAAATGCGCCAAACCTGTTACTACTTTGGCCTGAGAAGTTCAAAAAGCACAGAAATTAATTCTAGTTTCATCAAGGTTTTTATCAAATAAGAATTACAGAGAAGGACCAAACCAAAGAAAACTTTTACCTCTGAAAGATGCAATGCCAGCTTTAGACCTGCTTTTTTTGCTTCTGAGAGCGGTTCCAAAAAATCTTGACCATGTCCTGCCTTGAAGACAGACACACATCAACATTCTATAACTTGTTTTATGGCACTCCTCCTATTACAACAGTTAAGAAGCCTAGCAATATCAAAATATTTAATCCAAAAACAGTTACACCGGGTTATTTTTCTTTTCCCATCACTTCAGTTTTGAATGCAGCAAGTCACATAACGTTCTGCTATATGAGCACAATTTAGACAAATTGGTCAAGTGTCAGTAGTTCAGATGATGATGCCCAACACCAACAAGCCAACTGTCTTGATTTTGATATCCTTTCTACAACTATCACCCAAGGCTATTTCATTTCAGCTTGGCAGCTATCCTCAAATATTTCTGCTTTCTTACTGTGCAATAAGAATTTAGTGCATCTAAACAAAATTTAAACTAGTGTCAACTTGCAGTCATTCTGCTCAGGACAATTTAGTAACAAGACACTTCCCAGATAAATGCCACTTCTCAGTGGCTCTTTTTTCAGTGTCATATTAATCTATTGATTCCTTGTTACAGTATCTGTCCCTTACAGCAACAGGGATTAACCTGGTATCAAGAGTACAAGTAATCCATTCAAACTAGCAACAAAGATCAGACAAAACCTTGTAAGATCGAAGTGTGAGCAGAACCGCTCCCTGTCACACAACACCATGTACTTATCTTCAAGAACAGATCAAAATAAACAAAAACTTACAGTGGGATCACCGCTGAGGTCAAGTCCTACTACAACGCCGTCAGTGGAAAGATGAAACTCTTCAGCAAGTTTAACAGTCTGCTTAGCAACTGCTGGGCCGCCTCTTCTATTTATTGCTATTAACAATCTAGAGTGGAAACACACATATTAAGTTAAATACAAACTGTAATATCAGAAGACCAACAAATATGATACCAATAAAAATGGCACTTCACATCCTCCATGGCTGAGTATAAGGAGTATTTGTACAGGAAACTGTTCAAGGAATGAAGGTACCAAAGTGCAGAGGGACACACATAAGATGAATAGGTTAGCCTGTGAAATGCAACAGCCACAGTGAGAGGGAGGGCAGGGAACAATGTGCTGCTCATTTGCCGCCTGCCATATCAGGCGAGCAACCTCTCCGAGGAGCACACACGAAGAATGAGAATGCTTCAGCTTCCACAAATTAATCTAACAACAGTTGCTACGAGAGTATAAAAGACAGGCAAGCAGACTGCCCCTAAGTAACCGCTGACACCTTCTGAAACTTTTCTGCTGATTAGGACTACTTCTCCCTTACAGCAGGTTGCTTGTACAGCCAAGCAAGGAAAATCTCTGCGATCGATCTAAACTGTGAAAAAGGAGTCTTCAATGCAATTTCCATCAAAAGCACTGCTTTTCCTGAAAATGTTGCAGAGAATGGACCGTTTTAGAGCTGAAAAGCTTTACCCAGTTTCATTCTCTACCAGTAAAAAGAAAGATAAAAATTCAGGTTTCCATGCAAATTATCTGTTTCCACTCCATGTAATCTAGTTTAAGCACCATTTTCTTTCCTATGCCAATGGTCTGTAAACTCTGCAAACCACGACCAAGCATCAGACACAAAACCTTGAAACAGAGGTACTCCATGTGCTTTATTTACCTTACATCTATATCCAAGCCTTCTTCTTTACACTGCTTTATACCTTCAAGTACAGTTTCAACATACATCCTTTTGGTCATACCTATAAACACATACACACATTTGGAATAAACATATTTTATTATGTTGCAGACCCAGCTCTCTAGCCTCAAAGTTTCAATTTGCACCTTTGATTTTAGTCCATAGACTCCCCATCTGTATAGTTCTGATTCTATTTATAAATGCAGCTTTACTTTGAAGCATATATTTGAATTAAGCCTCCTCCTAAGCATCTGGGAGAAAGAAAATAACTTAACATGAACCAAAGAGTAGCAGCAGAACTTATTTTCTGTGTTTCTAAAAAAACACATCTAAAAGGAAATAAAAAATTAAATAACTGGAAGAAAATATATCAGCTATTTAAAATATTAGCAGACTCAGATGTCGTACTAAAGCAAATAACCCAAATGCTTGGGTAGCTGTTATAACCCATACAATTTTGTCCTCAAAAATCTAATAGTAAAGTGACATGCCTTTACACAGTTAAATCTTTGCTTTTATATTTAAAGTTTTGGGGTTTTTTATTGAACCAACTGAATTTGACTTTACTTGTTATTAACATAGTCTAAACTTTTAGGTTTTACAACACATCAGACTTACAAATTAAAAACCAGAACAGACTGTACCTGTGGACTTTTCTTCTCTAGGAGTGCTCCTCAATTCCAGATACTTGACACCATCATCAGCAAATTCTTTAATAACATCTTTAGTTATCTGATTAATAAATGGCGTATTCAACATCATGACAGTAAAGCCTGTAATTGGTTATATTTTCCTTTACAACTAAAAGACCCCATTATTTTTTGGCATGAAACCCCTGCAAAATTTTCAGGCCCTATGTGTTTTTAGTGCTATCCATCTCTGGAAATACTACACCTTCAGATCCCTCAGTGGTACTAAACAGTTAGGACAAATGAGAATTTCCTTGTCTGAACAGGAACACCCCTCAACCGGTACAGCCATCACCCCTTTCACAGCTGCTGTACCCTTAGGCAAGTTCAACAGCCTGCCTAAACGTCCCTTTACAGGAGGAAAGGCGAGGACACTACACCACTTTCTGCTCCCTATTCTGACCTCACAACAGTTCTCCTTGACAGTTTTGTAATCCGAGGTGAACAAAGGGCAATTCTAATTCTGTAGTTTTGGTACATAATGAACCAAAGAAGAAACAGAAGACTACAGTAAATCTAAAGTTTGGTAACAATGAAGAGATACCACCTTTTTAAGACGTTATCAGTCCAAGCATCTGAGCAGTCACAATGACCACCATATTGGAAGCTCACTGCTTTCACAAATATTAAACGCAGAAGTTATATGAACCCCTGTGTTTTAAAATTAATGTGTTTTACAATAATAATTCTGACTTCCAGCTGAAAGGACCATTGTTGATAATGTTACTTGGAACCCCATGCTGTTAATCCAACTACATTTGACTGTGTGTATTGCTTGCTTGTTTTGAGTGAACTTTTAATTAACTTACCAGTAAAATATCTTCAGTCCTAGTGGTAATCTGATAGATGATCTGAAACATCTGAAAACATCTAAAATAAAAAATTAAAAATTAATTGGACAAGCATTGAACAGTAAAATTATTATTATAAAAAAATACACTTTGAAAACATGTACTCACTATGCTCAACTAGCAAGCTTGTATACTAAAATTCAAAGACCATCTGAATGGTGACTTCTGATTTTAAATGCTAATAATGCATTCACAACAGAAATTATTATTATTATTATTGTTGTTGTTACCACAAAGCTTTTTGAAGCACAAAGGAAAACATAAATATGAGTCAATTTTTTCTGAAGTGCATATGCTACAAGTGAAAACTTTCAGTCCCTTAAAAAGGGAGTGAATCAATATGAGCTATCCTTTCACTTTGCAAATATCTAAGTTATTCATAGATACAAGCAGCAAAAAATCAAATGGATTGGCCTGTAAGTAGGACTCAAAAATGTATTTTCTGCAGTCAGTGGGTAAGGCCATACATGTCTCTGTTTTGAACTTAAAGGACACTCAGTAACTGTTCATCACATAGACACACCCATGCATCTACTCACTCATCTAGGGTTCTTTTCTTTCCTTTGTCAATCATAGTCATTCCGTTCTGGATCTGAAGGTATGGCTTCTGGGCCATAAGTTTCTTCATAGTGGCAGAACTGATACAGCCATTCAAATGAGCATGAAGTTCCTAAAGAAAAAAATCCTACGGCTTTGTCTGGAGAAAAGGATGGCTTCTACGTCTTGTTTGTATTACTGTTCTTGTATCCTATGTTGTTGTTTCACTCTGAGTTTGAAAATAAAACAGGCTACCTCTGCATTCAGCTAAACTTGTTTCCTCATGCTTTTGCACCGGTTCAACTGAGACTGTCCTGTTCGTTCCTTCTCACTTGGCAGGCTGCTGTCAGCACCAATCTCAGTGGGAGCACAGCCGGCTCGGGAAGGGGAGCTCTCCAGCCCAGCATTGCAGTGCTGCGAGTCGACGGGAGGAGGAAGCCAACAGCCACCCCAGTATTAAGAAAAGTATAATAAGGATTCAATAACCCTTTCCCCATATCCACTGTAAGTGAAATGTATGTGTATATTGTTTGAAAATAGCAACATCTGTATATCCACTCACGCTTCTATCTTTCATACTTTGAAGTTTCAACTCACACCAGAAATCCAGCAAGATGCTACCTGTGCCTGTTGACAGCAGCGGGGGTAACTGCCCTCCCTTGCCTGAGCTCGCTTTCTGCCTGGCTTTGGACCAAACCTACGAGCCTCAGCTCCCTTCCTCACCTCACCTTCACTCCTGCTTACAATCTCTTGGCTCCCAACATGGGAACGGCTCGCTGGAGCCCTTCCAACTCAGGTGAAACATGTCCACAGAGCCTCTGCGCTGTTACTGATCCCTCGCCCCCCTGGAATGCGCCCCTTTCACTGGGGTCAGAACAACAGGAGAAAGACTTCTCCAGCCCTTCGACTGGAAAACGTGTGGGAACTGTAACTCCTTCAAGATTTAATTATTTTAACTTTGTGAAGTATTGTACTTCAGGTTCCTGTTTTAAAGCGCAAAGTTCACAAGCAGAAGAAAAGGTGTCCAAGCATCCTAACCTGTGAAGGAGCACAACTACAGCTGAGCAGCAGGAGCTAGGGCTGCTCGCCGCCTCTGCAAACCAAGCCGGACACGTACTGCTACTGCTGCGTTGAATTTGTCACAGTCTTACAAGTGAAATACCTCAGAGAATTCAGTCAGACGAAAACCATAAACCCTGCAAAACAGGCCACCGGGCGGGCGCCCGGGAAGGCTCGCTGGAGGGCAGCGCCGATACGCTGCGAGGGGGCTACACCCTTCGGGACACGGGGAACAGCGTTATCGGGGACAGACTCCTTGGTCAGCCTCGGGGAAAACAGGGCCAAAATAAAAACAAACCCACGATCCCGCTCAACTGAGGTAACTGGGAGATCAGGCGCTGAGCTGCAAGCCAGCCGCGCCGGTAAGGGCCCGCCACACCCTGCCCAGGGCCAGTCCCCTCAGGGACCGCGCGCGTAGAGGGGCCAGTCCCCTCAGGGAAAGCGCGCGCAGCGGCTGCCGCCCGCCGCCCCCCGTCCCCGCCGCGCCGTCCCGCCGCTCGCTCACCACTTTGGGCAGCTGCCGATAAAAGTGCAGCTCCGTCTCCGCCGCCATGACGGCGCCTGTGCCAGCGGAGGGCGGTGGCCAGGGTCACGGCGGCAGCACCGCCCCCGGGCCCGCCCCGCCCCCCCGGGCGGCTGCCTGCCCCTACGCGACCCGCCCCGCCCCACCCCCCACCCCCCCCCCACACCCCGGGGAAGCAGAGGGGCAGCCGGGGCACGGCGGTAAGGAACACTCGCGCCGTGGTTCCGTGCCAGCTCCGCGTTTATTCAAGTGACAGGCCTTCCAGGGCCGCCGCACCCCAGCACTACACGCGCGGGGGTTCAAGTGCAGCGCGACGGGGCGGCAGAGCCCGATGCGCCGGCGGGGGGGCGGGCAGGCGCCGCGGGCCCGGCGCTGGGCTGCACCGAGCCGTTCCGTGCCGGCTCCGCGCCTCGCTCCGTCACTGCTGAGGAGGAAGCCCTCAGCGCACAAACGCATCGATTTTATTACCGACACCCCCCCTTTTTTTTTTTTTTTAATTAACTTGGCAAGCTTGCTAGCGCCAGAATACAAGTTGTACCTTTCACTGACACGCAGGTCAAACCCAACCAAAATAAATAAGCTCTGCAACGATCCTAAAATCTATTTCAAGTATTTCATATTTAGCTGTTACTGCAATCTAATTCTAAACCCCCCCACAACTTTAAGTCAAGTCACTAAGCAAATGTTAGCTCTTGCTATGTCCCAAAACAAAAGATAAATCTAATTAACATCATAGAACACTGTGACCTACATACTGCTACAGTAATTCAGGCAAATAAGTTATCCTCCCATAAATACAAAAAAAAAAAAAAATTCGCTGACATATTTAGGGAAGGTAGCAATAAATTTAAATTCAAGCATACAAATATGAAGTAAACAATATTCAAGTTAAGTTTGCATCTCTTTTGGTGCTTGACAAAGCATCTACCTTCAAGCACTGTTCAACATTTTTCATAGAAAAATAGCATGTCATAGAAGAAAGGAAGGGAATTTCAACTTCATCAGTGATCCACTCTTTTATTTTACCTTAGTTAAAGGCAAACTAAGTACAGATACTGTACATTAAAATGTATGCACACAGCAAGAACAGTTGTTCATCATTCTACCTTAAAGGTGCAAATCTCTACATTCTTTTTAGAGCCCTTGCCAAGCACTTACTCCTCTCTGAAACACGTTGTACCCACATTTAAATATACAGAGAACCATCTGCAGGTCCCACATAGCCAACACCGATTAGTAGCACATCAATTAGTGTCCATATTCCAAGTCCACCAAAGCTGAAGAGTTTTCCCAGACCTTCCCGCCACTGGCCCAAATAGAAACGATCAGCTCCAAATCCACCAAGGGTGATGCTGTAAGAATAAAAACATGATTTGTTGTAATTATTTTTAGAGGAACTTAGTTTGGGTATCCATACACACTTCTTTCTGACGTACCTACAACTTGACAATAGTTTTGCTCTACGTCATTCGATAAACTACACATTTCTTGTACAAAAAGAGCTGACTGGATTATTAAATGAGAAAGCTTCTGATTAAGTAGCATGCTATTTCTTAGCTAATTAATACTATCCAGAGACATGAAAAGTTTTTCATTCACAACAAATAATAAAACCTTAATCTCTCAGATTTATAAACTTATCTTCACTTTTCAAAGCTAGAAGATACTAAAAAAACCCCAAACAACCTTTGGCTCTAGTAACAGACACTCTCACTGCCCAACTTATCACATTAAGCACTTTTGAAATATTAAATTTTGACAAAGGTCTTCACCACCAGAACTACAGTTAACTTTCAAATTGCTATTGTGGTGCTCTAATGGCTTAATATTACAAGAATAACCTAAATAGCTTCTTTCAATACTACTGAACCGATCTCTTCCCTAATAATTTAAAGTGCAAGAAACTTCATCTTAAGGCATTTCTAGCTGTTACAGTTGAGAAGGAAGCCGTAACAACTGTGTACCAATTACAGCAAGCTCAGTGACATCTATTGAATTTACGAACAGCTGCATTCATTTCAGATGCCAAGAAGTGATTTGGACAACATTCAGCTCTAATTGTTTAAAACATATTAAAAAAGGGAGAAAACACCCGTAAATCTGCAGATTTTTTGGAGCATCTGTACCTCATTGGACACCATACAGAATAAAAACCAACATGTCCTCTCTGCTCAGGAACTGGATATCTTTGTGAAGCCTAAGAATCATTGGCACATATTCTGAAGAAAGTACATTCAATGCAGACATAGTGGAAATGGTTTCTTTCAAGCTCTGTTTACTGAAGACCACTAGTATCACTGCATATGAAATCTTTGGGCATCCTATGGCTCTAAATTCTAAGCTAGACGATATGAAATATTGGTTATTCAGTACTCCATTAAAAAATACCAAGCAGGAAACCACACAAACTGAAGATTTTATAGACAAGCCATCTACTTCTAATAATATTATCTATTTTAGCTTGACGTTATCTAACAGTTCTGGTGTACCTCAGTGCCAAGGCAGTAGACCACTTATAACCTCCGGTCCAGTTGCAATAGAGCATCTTAGGAAAGACACGATTACCTAAACATTAGAAAACATTCAAACCTTAATGTAACAAACAAAGGCCACACAGTGAGAAAGAAAATTACAATCAAGAAAATACTGTATTTCTCTAACAAGAGTCTAAAAGGATGGATTGCTAATCGAAGCAAACACTGTCAATACGAAAGCTCATATATACTCCACAGTCCTCTGTTCCATCAGTCTTTGTCCCACACCAGAAAACATTAAAAGTCACTGAACAAACAGGGGTAAAATTAAGCTAGTTGGGTGAAGCCAGCATGGATTCTTTTAATTTTCCTACTAAGACATTTTATATTGATTCCATTGGTGGTGTCAAAATTAGTTTAATTCACAGAAGTGGACAAAAATAAAACCACTATTTTCTTTCATGTGAAGGTATACAAGAGTATTAAAACCCAATGTTTACAGTCAGATGTCACTATTATGCTTAAAATTAAAATGTAATTATAAAAAATTCAATAGATTAATCAAGGTGCAGATTGTTACTGCAATGGACATGAACAATCATCATATATACCCATTACAAAAAACATTAAGAAATTCTTCAGACAAAAATCTTTATATAATCTCTTTTTGCCCACCTTACCTAGACAATGAATATGATCCCGTACTGTGCAAGTGGCGTTGTATCGTTGTCGCGGACAAGAAACCGTCATGCAGTTTGTAGAATTTGTACATACGTAATCAGTTGTTGCAAGCTGCCAGCAAAACTGGCATGTCATGTTAATTGTAAAGTTCTCCTGCTCATGGTTATTCTGATCCTATAAAAGGACAGTGTTATCACCTCACTAGAAATAAAAAAATAATCATGGTGTACATTTATCCAATTGCATTCCACAGGTAGACATTTTGGGCAAATTAACAATTACCCTCTTAAGTGACCTCTATGTAGTCTAGTAAAATGGAAAAATCAACATTAGAAAACTGACAAAGCCTTATTAAAGTGCAGTTTAACACTACTGCTTCCTCCAAGCTAAGGCTACTGCTAAAAGGAGGACTCATTCAGTCTCACCTGTAAGATCAGTTTGTACCTCCAACATATATTTAGCCTCCCTGCTCTCAGAATGGTTCAGTTTTGGTAGATCAACAACTTGATTTAACTCGACTGCATTGCTGCATAGCAAAAAGATGCAGTGCAAGACAGGCAAAACAGAGAAGGGTAGGTCCGCCTCTTCAGCAACAGCCTGCAGCTGAACCAATTAAACGTATCACAGATCTGCAAGCCTGCCTATGTAAGAACCTGGAAATCAAATTTTTATATTTTATGACATCATGTTTTAATTAGAAGACAAATTTAGGTTTAGAAGTAACAGGTTACTTACAACACAATGAACGTGTGGCTTGACTTTGCAATCAAAAGTGGCCGGCTTCCCATATATACAGGAATAGTTAGTGTTACATGTCATACAGTCTGGCGGCAATCTACTGCAAAGCCCATTGCTAGGACATTTAGTCACATAAGATGGAATTTCTGTACTTTCTGAAAGGTGAAATATGTGAATAAAATTACAAAAGCAAATAAAAAAGCTATACAATCAAAAGTGTATATATATACACATTTTCCTTTACACATATATACAAACACACACACACAAAGACACTGCATTTCCTTATTATACAGTGAGCAGCATTACAAGTTTGTGTTCTGGGAACCACTGCATTAGGCAAGCGGGCTACACAACATCGTAGGGTACCCTGCAAGGATCTCACAAAAGTTCTATACAGGACAGCACAGCAACACCATTCAGTACAACACCAGAACAGATCTTAGCATGGATTAGCACCGCCTCAGCCCGTATTTCTCAGCAGAAATAATCAGTTTAGGCAGGTATAGAAGCAGGTTGACACGTAAGCTACTTTTAGTTCAGGTCTAATTAAGTTTACAGCTATCTTAGCCACTTGCTGTTTGCATGTGTTCAGAATTACCTCTTAAGCTACTAGCAAGAACAGTGTTTCAGCCAATCCTCATGCGCCCCTTAGTGAGCTACAAGAACTGTATTTATGTTGGGCAGGGAACAGTAATAAGTTATTGCAGAACACTGAAGTTTTTCAAGAACTTCCACCATCCTGAGACAGTATAAAACACATGAACCACAGTGGCAGTTTAACTAGTAATTTTCTAGTTGTAAAATCTTAAGTGGACCAATTTTCTGATTTTGTAAACAAAACTAATTGCTACAGTCATTGAAAAGTACTTTGTAATGTGTCACACTGTAATATCTTTTACCATGGTGAAAGCATGCACAGGTTCCTAAGACATAATTCAAAAACTTTAGTACTGAACTCAAGATGCTGCAAAACAAGGCCCTCAGAAGAAAAACAAAAGAAACAACATAATACTGTACCTGCTGCTTTAAAATAGGGAGTATTTGTACTTGTTGAAGTTAGACTTTTTGAAAATGTAGACTGCGGCTGTGAATGCTTAGTGGTCATCAAAGATCCCGCTACAAGAAAATAACAGCAGAGAAAGTGATATTTCTAGATTAAAATTCATCTTCAGAAACAGTTTAAATTCAATGCATTGATACAGAATTACAAGTGCAAAATGAAATGAGAATAAAAAAATAGAAAAATCTGTCTTCCTGATCTATAAATAGCAGGATGCTTCTGTCCAACATTAAAATGAGCACTACAATTCAATAGTTCCTTTTAGACAAGAAATTATTTCAATTCAGCCTTTTTTTTTGTTTGTTTTAATGATGAGAATGACAACACTGCTCAGAGAACAAGTTCTATTCAGTAGCGGAAAGCGTGTGCAACCATTTAATCCAGCGGTGCAGCCACCGCTTTGATGGAAACCTGCAATAGCTGAACTGGCTGGCGACCGCGGCTGCGTTCGCGCACCGGCTGCGCGTTCGTCTCTGCGGGAACCCCGCGGCCCCGCCGCGCCCGTGAGCCCCGGGCACACGCAGAGCGCCAGCGGGCCCTGCCCGGGGGCAGGGCACGGGCCCCGCCGCAGCCGCCCCGCCGCCCCCGGGCTCGCAGGCCGTTAAGGACCAGGCACGGGCGGCGCGCGGGGCCCAGCCCGCCTTTCGCTCCAGCACCTCAGCGCCGGGCTGCAGCCCCGCAGCGCTGGGGGGGGCAGCCCTGCCCGAGGCGCCCGGCTCCCTCCCCCCCGCCGGGGAAGCGTCTCCAGCGAGTCGAGGCCGCAGTCACCTCCCAGCTCGGCCGCTCAGAAGGCGGGCCCGCCAGGGCCGCGCTCGGCCCCCGCTCCGGCGACCGGCCGCCGGCGCTCCGGGGAACAGCCCCCACCTGCCGGCGAGGCGCTAGGAGCCGCCGGGCCTCCCCCGCCCAGCCAGGGGCTGGGAGCGGCCGGGCCGCCGTGGGCTGCAGCCCCCTCCCCCACCTCCCGCCCTGTTTCGGCCTCGGGCAGCCCGGGCAGAGCGGCGCTGGCCACGCTCACCGCGCCCGGAGAAGACGTAGAGCTGGGCCAGAAAGAGCGCCGCGCCGCAGAGCCCCCGCAGGGCGCGCAGCCCCGCCAGCGCCGCCATCTTGCCTGCCGCCGCCTGCCGGCTCCGCCGCTCTCGGCCGGGCGGGGCGGGGCGGGGCCGCCGGCTGAGCCGCAGCCCCGCGCTGGGGCCGCCCCTCCGCAGCCCTAGGCGGGAACAGAACGCCTGAGGGGAAGAGACGCTGAGGGCAATGGGGGGGAGGCCTGAGGCAAGGACACCCTTGAGGGCAAATGGGGGCCCCCTGAGGGGAAGGGAACACCCTTTAGGGGAAGGGACGCTGAGGACAAGGAGGTGGCCTCAGAGGGGAAGGACACACCTGAGGACATGGAGGGAAGGGACGGGGACGACCCCTGAGGGAAGGACACCCCTGAGGGAAAGGAACGCTGCGGGAAAGGGGGACCCCTGAGAGGAAAGGGATGCTGGGAGCAAGGAGACTCCTGAGGGGAAGGACACCGCTGAGGACAAGGGGGGATCCCTAAGAGGAAGGAGACGCTGAGGGAGGTGAGGGACACCCATGAGGAGGGGACACTCCTGAAGGGAGGCGACCCCACCACCGGCCGGCCGCCCAGACGGAGAAACTAGTTCGGTCAGCCCGTGACGGCCTCTGGCGCTTCCCGCTCGCCAGCAGCTCCGCTCGGGCACTGAGGGAACGCAACGCCGCTTCTGGTAAATCTTTTGCAGTGTCACTCATCGCGCAGTTGTCCACCTCCCCAGGCCACCGACCACGGACGCCGCTTTCTCACCTCCGTCCTTCCTTTGCCTGTCTGTCCATCTCTATGTATTTCTCCCTGTACACAAATGTAATTTATATTATTTTTTAAATCTATATCCTCAATGACCTCTCTCATTGCTGCAGGTCATTCAGAAACTTAAGTGGCAACAGCATAGATAGATGTATGCTAAAAAGTTAGTCTTTTATTTGCAAAACCTTGAAATTCACTGAAAAAAAGCCCAAAGGTTTTAATTCTGCAGTCTGAATACATCACACATGCGTCATGTAGGCTGTAGTCCATAAAAAATATATTTTATATATAAAACACATTATTCATAAATATAAATCAAAATCACCCACCACCACCCCTGTTAATTCTGTAAAGTGGAACAGAAGGTTTTCCCAGCACTTGTTCCTTCCATTTTTTGTTATTTGGTGGGTGTTTTTTTCTTTTAGAAGTGGGGGATAATCAGTTTGTAAAAACATACACAAAACCAAACTAACAAAAAAAGGCTGACAACACAAGTCTGTACAACTGTCAGGCAGAAGTAAAACACTCGCTTTGTGTTCGTGTAACATCTAAGCACTAAATAGTATTTTCTGCTTCGTTTCAGTGGTACTGAAATCACAACTACAATTGCATAGTTTATACGTTACTCAATTATCTTTAATGCTATCTAAGCCTTGACTAAAAACCAGCATATAAAATTAAAAAAATCATGGTAGAAATTAATCTCAAAATAATCCAATTCAATTGCCTGCAACAGTGAATTTACAATAATTTGTAAGCATTAAGTCAGATAAATATGGCCAATTTAATTTCAACATGCTGTGTTTTAAAATTAAGATTGTCATCTGCACCTTTTTTGGCATTCTCAGTACCCCAAGCAAATACAGCAGTAAATTACACATGGAAGCTTTTTCTCAAAATTTTTAGAAAAAAGCCAAATCAACAGTTGACACAGGAAAAAATAAAACACTTTCCACACACAGATATGGTGAGTAATTCAACTTCATTCTTGGCAGTCACCTTTACAGCAACCAGTTATCACACCAGCTCAGTCAGTGCCTTGTTTCACTGAGATTTCCAACAAAGACACCAATGTATTCGTAGCCTGCGAGCATAAGTTTAAAAAGCATCAAGCTATTCCCATCCTCCACCCCCCAAACGAAACAAAAATTTTTTACATAATCTGGCATTAGAAAAAAAACTAAACCAAAATGCTCCTGATGCACCTACAAACTGCCAAGCTTTGGATTCCAAGTCACATCAGCTCTGCAACTGCTATGTGACTGAGGTAGCTCAGCAATTGCAGCAGCAGCTGCCAGTACCCTTCCCAACCTCCTGTTCCTTGACTTTGTGCAGCTCTAATTTATTTCCACAGCAAAACCAACATATTTTAGCAGAGGTGTAGGACTTTAGAACTAAGCATTCTGCAACTCTCCCAGATTGGAATCCCGTGGGGCTGCCAAAGGAGTTGGCTGTTGCATCCATCTTCTCATGCTATTTCTGGAGCACCAACATTGCTACATTGCTTATTTTGCATACCCATTAACTGAAAATTCTCTCAGATGAGCATCAGTGCTGCACAGGAGGAAAGAAACACCATTTTTGCATGGGCAGCTAGTAAATTTTTTTCTGGACTGCAACATCAGAATTCTTCCTCTGCATTTGGAGTATGTGAACTCTTAAGTTCCTTGAGTTTTTCAATAGCAGAAGATACCGAAATCTCTCCGTGAACCTTGTTGTCTCTTGTTCGCACGTTGACAGCGTTATTTGCTTTCTCTTTTTCTCCAACCACTGCAAGGCATATCACACACAATATTAAACTGACTACCTACATCACAAAATTAGGGTCTAGACAAACTCTATGCCAACATTAAAACTTAAATGATATTCAGAAATGTGATGCTGCTATTACCTAAGATAAAGTTATACCGGGCCAGCTGTGCATTCCTAATTTTCTTGTTTAATGTGCAACTATGATCTAGATCCACATCTGACATAAATCCTGCTTCAAAAAATTCTCTGCAAACCTAAAAAGAAAACCAAAACACTCTTGCTTAATATTACAGTATATATTAAACAACAAATTTTACATGCTGTAATCCCTGATCTCTTCCAATAATTAACTCATGTACATGCACAATTTTGCTCTTGTGAATCATTCTAAGGAACGTCAATGAAGTTATTTGAAGAAAGCTACACACACACTTAAGGGCCTAGCAGGGCTCCAGCTGGAAGACAAAATAAGGTAACATCTGTATCAAGTATTTGCTGATCTCCTCAGACAGCTACACTGCTGAATGTCAAAAATGTTTCCTCAGTCAGAGAAAGGAGAAAGAGGCAAAGGGACAAAAGCACTTTACGCTTGTATTAAAAGAAAAGCAGGGCAGAGGGGTAAAAACAACCATGGTCAAATGTAATGTAGTCAAGAATATACATGCTGGGGAATGGAAGGAACCGGCTCTGCCCCTACTTTAAGCAGGTAATTCTGTAATGAAACATTATTATATAAGGTTTGTCATCCAGGACGATTTTTCCTTTAATAATTAGTGAAGTATGTACATAACAGAACCTAAAACACTTAGTTACATATCCCTTTCTCAGGCTTATAGAAATTTTAGACTACACAGAAAAATTTACTTCTCCACCCCAGGTATGTCTCTAAAATTATTAAAGCATTCATCCTTTGTTCTAGGACAAGTACTTCCTTCAGGAGCTGTTAAAATTGCTTGCTACTATAAAAAGGAAGGCTCTGCTCTCACCTGCTGGGCATACTCCTCACAAGTAGGTCCCACAGGCACAACCATGACCTGCCGTGGAGACAGCCAGAACGGCCTGGCAAGCAGGACGAGAAAAACATGAAATAAACGTGCATTTTACATTTGCATTCATATCCATACTCATGTTCCTCAATAAGTTTCTTTACTTCATAAAAATATTTGTTAGCTAAAGATGTTGGGTAGTATTTTATATTCACATAAAATAGCAAACATTGATTCCAGTAAAATCACATACACAGAGCTTTGATCTTTTGTTCACTTTCTGACTACACAATTTTAAACAGAATTTTATTTTTTCCACATAATTTTCACTTTTATTTATAATATATTATCGTGCAAGACGGACAGTCAGACATAGGTGGCTGAAGGTAAGAATTAACTCTTCCTTAATACTTTAAATACATTAATGAAGAAATATCTTCAGCACTTATTTGAGATGAAACAATGTATTTTACAAGTGAAAAGAAAAAAAAAAAATCACATTAGGGCTACTTTATGTCTGTATAAATAATTGCTCTAGATATGTCTAACATCTTCCCAGTATAAAAAGCATGATTTTTAAGAAAAAACCCAATAATGCAGCACATATACATTCAATTACAACTCTTATTTCTGCTATATTATTATTTCTGCTATAATTTCCCCTGCAATCTCATTAAATTTAATTTCTAATAATGAACTATTAATAAAAGAATATCATACAATTGAGACCATAAAATCAGATTTCTTTTCTTGTAGTCTTACCTACTAATTTTGAGCAAATTCTAGGGATATTATTTTGCATTATAAGGGACATTAGGGAGAATATGCATTGTCTGTTATCAACATTTCTTAGAACTACGTTTGCCACATACCATTTTCCTCCGTAATTTTCTGCTAGAATAGCTATCATTCTCTCCACAGATCCCAAGATAGCCCTGTGAATAATCACTGGCCTTTTCTTATCATCGCCATCCTTACTGAAAAAGGGTAAGTAAAATTAAAAAAAAAAGAAAAGAAAAAGAAAATTCTCTTAGCTTACACACAGATAATCCTACTTATATTTTTGATTCTACTTTTCACGGAAATACAAAATTCAGTTATTTATACGTGGGCAAAACCTACTGATTTATTGAAAATAGAAGTAAACTGGGCTTTTAAAAGAATACTGAATTATCAGAGTGACTTAAAATAATAATGCCTGTAGCTAGTGGCACAGGGACAAACGCCTCAGTTTGAAACAATACTCAACTGACTCTGCTTCACTTCTGTGCATCTTACTATTCTGTGTTCTTCCTTGCTCTCTTTTCTGCTATGTCTTGCTTTTATTTTGTTGCACAGGACCTTACCTGCCCTTACTGTTAATTTCTTTTCTTAAATTATAATCCTGTGATTTAAAAATAAGCCAGCTGCTGCTCGTAACAGTATTATCACCTGCCAAAGATATCTATGACATCTACCATAGAACAAGACCAATTCACTCAGTGGATAAATATCCCTCTTGCTAGCTGGAAGCCAAAATGAGATTTTCACTAAAAACTGTTCGCGTTTGGTTTATGTTCAAAGTTCACTAACTTCATCTGAGAAAAAGGATGTGAAGTACTTGCTACAAACATGCTAGCTTCTTAAGCCACGTCTGAATTTGTATGCAACGTCTTCAAAGGAGACACAGTGACTACGCTAAGTGAAAATTGAGTTTTCTTTAGCATTATATATGACCAGTTGTTTTCAGAACTGGCAGGCGAGATAGATGATGAAATTTTCCTGCAATCAGCAGCACTTCCAATTAAAGTAACCTATCATTACACTGAAGAAGTATCTTCAAGTTCATGACTCAGGCCTCTGCCCACCAGGGATGTTCCCCCTCCTAACCAGGCTCCTGATATACAGGCTAATTGTTTGTTAAGTGAGCAAAAGAGCATTAATACATCTCAGTTCAATGGGAATTACAGATAAAAAAGCAATCATTTTTAAAAAAGTATTTAATTTAAAGGGGAAGGTATTTAGCTTAGCCACTCACCCAACATATGTAAGATTAAATCGAATGGGTAGCTGGAAGTCAAGTTGGATAGTAGCACACTGATGGTACCTGCCAATAGCATCTTTAATTTTAATATCAATCTGTGAAGCAAAATAACAGTTACTAAATATAGTTTGCCTCCATAATGTCTATGTGCTCATCCATTCCAAAGTTGTATGAAAATGCTGATTCACTAACCTTAGGGCCATAAAACGCTCCATCTCCTGGATTCAAATTCCACTGCTCTCCAAAGTCATTCAAGCTGTTTTCAAGTTGCTAATCATAAAAATGAGAGAATAATTAAACAAAGGTATAGCAGGGCCTTTCATTACTGTAAGTTAAAGCATTTCTCTTTGAAATACAAATGGAGTCAAGAGACAGCTTGACTCCTACTATTCAACCATTTAGTCATTTATAATAAATCTTGAAATAAGAGTAGTTCCTTGTACAAATGTGGTGATTCATCAGAAAAAAAGATTAATAAAAATCAAATCAGTTCAAGATAAGGAGCTAAGTAAGAATCAGAAAGTTCTTGGTTTATATAGAAACTTCACATTTATTGTGACATTTTCCAACAAACATTTCCATTAAGGACAACATTTAGCATCTGATTTAAGCAGTTTCACTATTCAACATGAAAGAACTTGATTAAATATGCACCTCTGCAAATACAAGTATTAAGGGTTTTGTTTGTTTGTTTGCTTTTAAATGGATTACCTTTTCTGCATGATCCCAGACCTCTAACTCTCCTAGGTAATTTTCTGGTCTTGTAGAAAGATGTAGTTGAAAGGTAAAACCAAAGACAGCATACACTGACTTCAAGAAATCAAGACAGCCCTTCATTTCTTCTTCAATCTTAAACAAAATATGTTAGTTAAAATTTCCTTACCTAAAAATGTAATTCATCATCAATTACTGAATTCATCATAACCAGAACGAGTCCATTAAATAAAAACAAGCAAAAAAAAAAAATCACATGAAAATTACATCCTCCAAAGCCAAATCTACATAGCGGGTGAAAAGAGAACTGAGGTGTTTTGGCTTCAAAGCATGGAGGGAAGAGTAATGTTCTTGTTAAGCCTGGGCTTCTGGAGCCAAATTGCATGAGTCAGAATTGACAAGAGTACATCAGTTTATTCATACACCTCCCCTAAAATCTGTGGCATGACTGACAAAGTAGAAGTGTTAATTCAGCATTACTATGGAAAAAAAATGGGGTCAACAACTTTTTTCTTTGCAGGGGGAAATGCAAAAGATTTTATCTTTGGGATTTAGTTGCCCAATGTATTTTTCTAAAGGGAAAAACTATACAGGTAATATTACATAATGCACAATCAATAATGTCCCTCAAGTAAGATTGTTTTCTTCTTTTGGTATAAGAGACACATCAATTTCAAAGAGAGGAAGTAGTAATACAAATTATGGCATTGCTAGCTGAGGTACTTGTATCAGAGACGCTAAGTTCCACAGCCTATTGACTTCAGCAATATTGCAGGTTAAGAAATAAGCAATATCAGATGAGTAAAAAGGAAGTACCTAAACCTATCAAAAATCCCCATCAAAAGCAGCATTATGCTACAAAGCAATGCAATAGAAGAAGCTAGAGTGGAAACATTTGGGGGATTTTTTTCTTGTTTGATGCTGATTTGCACTGGGAAAGGGCCCTTTTTTGGTTGACTGGTGGGAGGAGGGTGTGGGGAAGGTGGGTTTTTTTAATTTTTTGGCATTTTTTTGTTGTTGTTTTGGGGTGGGTGTGCTTGTTTGTTTTACCTGTTCTATTGTGCAAAAGATGTGAGCATCATCTTGTTGGAAGCGCCTTACACGAGTCAAACCACTTAAAGTCCCAGAGAGTTCATTTCGGTGAAGGACTCCAAAATCTGCAAGTCTAAGAGGCATTTCCCTCCAGGATCGTGGACGATGGGCAAACATCAAGCTAGAAGGAACATGAAAGAACATTCCTTTTATCCTTCTTACAGAAAATTTAAGACAACACAGAAACTAAAACAAGATCAATACAGACAGTAACCAAATTTTAAAGTATTTATTCATTCAGGTTGTCTGCATACTAAAAGGCAGGCAAACAGAATAAGTGCAGCAGCAATCAGAACACATTGCTGAAGACCACTTAGAAGAAACACTGACAGTTAACAATTAAGACTGGCTCATCTGGACCTTCTTTTGGAACATCACATCTGATGCCAATCTCTAGCCAACATAATTTGTATTTACTCTTGGTACAGAATAGTATTAGCATGCACAAACCTAGCTCACTTAGTGCAGGCTCACTGAAAGATCATCCTGTAAGAACTGCATTTGGTTGGCTTTGGGACAGTGTCAGGGAAGCTCTCTGGACACACTAGTTGCTTAGTAGTCTATTGTAAACATACATGATAACATGTATTAACACTTCATTTATTTCCACTCAGCCCCACAAAGGGTAAATATAGCAAAATAAGAAGTTTTTCAGGTGAGACTACCCACCAATGTCCTGGACAATTCATCGGTTTCAGAGCAAAGGTTTCCTTCTCGATCTCGAAAGAGAACATATTTTCACTGTAGTGCTGCCAGTGTCCTGAAGCTTCCCAGAGTTTACTGTTGAAGATGTTTGGAGATACAACTTCAGTAAAATTACGTCTGTGATATTCCTCCTATAAAACAAAAATCAACATTTAAAAGGTGACAGAGCTTTTGACAAGCAAAAGCTTGTGTTCTTATGATGGTGATTTACTGGGAGACTAAAGGACTGCTGCACATGTGGGTTTTGCACAATGGGAAAAAGCACAGGTCAATGCTTTACTCTGCCCTGTTATCAAAGAGGGTAGATCTGTATAACCATAGTGAAAATCTGGTATGTGTTTACATACATAGATGCATCTCTTTCTGTGGATAGCTCAGTGCTGTGAATGACCTATCACTTAAGATCAATGATGGATATTAAGGTTGTTAGGAGTTACATTAGTATCTATACTCACTCGTATGAAATCCATGAGTGTGTTATAAAGAAAGGCACCTCTAGGGAGGAAAAAACAGCTTCCAGGACTCAAATCATGAAAGAAGAAGAGTTCTTGCTCCTAGATAAATTAAAAACAGAATGCTGTAACACCAGTGCAGATGGAACTGCAGAACATGACTACTTCACACATGTTGACATCTGCTCACAAAACCAAATTATTACAGCAACAAGATGATTTCCAGAAGCCTACAAGTCCTCAGCAACAGTAGTTAATTCATCTGTAGTTCTTACTCTTACAAGTTTGTATTAACACAGAAATTCCACTTGACTCTGTGACTACATAAATACACACTTCCTCAAAATCCTGAAACCTTAACCAATCTAACCTTTAGCAACCAAAGCAATTAACCCATCACATCTGAGGGTTGATGGCTGAAGCTTGTGAGCCAGTCATTCTTTTTTGGAATTCTGTCTGAAAAACAGAAGCTCAGCGGTGTGGCTCTGACACATCTTTGGAGAACTTTAGCCTCTTCCGTATCACAGATATTAGACACATAAACGCTAGGCAAGTTGTTTGATCGATACTAGATAATTTGGTTTTTTGAAAAGTCATGTAAGTAATCAAACAAATACTATACAAATATTCAAGTCTTAATGAGTTAACAGAAATAAGCATGAGCACTTCTGTGAAGATAATTTTTCTACTTCTTCCCTTTGTCACTGTTTTCTATAAATTCCTCATCGGCATCTTCCTCCTCTGAGTCACCCTCAGTCATTATCTTTTCTTATGAAGGCCCTTCACAGTCTCTTCTTTCATGTCTGCCAGTAAGCAGAGAGGTTCATGCCTGCGTCCTCTTGGCCAACAATGCTGACCTTCAGTTACACAAGTTTTTCAAACAAATGTCTCCCTGCTTTCACCTGCACTACCCATGGTACCTTTAAATATCCACAAAGCTTCTTACCTTCCCTCAAATACCCTCCCTGTATCTCCACCTTCTCTACAAAACTATAGCAAAGGTGACACAATTAGGGGACCGCATGCCAACGTGATCAATATTGGGTCACAGTCCTTGTCTGCGTCAATCCAGTGTCTTCTGATTTACACTCAATTTAGGGTTACATCTCGTCATTTAAATCTGGTCAAGAAATATATGAACAATATTCACAACTGAAGTACCACATGTACATACACCTAACTACTATATTATTTATGTCTATAAAAAATGACCAAACCATATTATTTATACAGTCTCAAGTAATTTCTCTCTTCTATGAAAGATACAGTGTTCTAGGTAGTTTCTGAAAAGACAACATTAAAAGGTTTAAGATATTCTTCCCTAAACAGAGGGACAGCCTCATTACTTCCTCCTAACATTTGTATCCAAGTGACAAGTTGAGTTTGTAAAATTAGAATCTTAAAATGTAACTGACACAAAGAAGTTCATAGAACAGGCTCCCATTCAGTTAAAAAAATGGAAAAAGAACCCCAAACCATGAAGGAGAATTAGTTCTACTTCAGATGCATAAAAGAGAAGTAGACCATGAAATAGTGTACCTTTCCAATTTTCCTATGGTCCCGGTTTCTGGCTTCTTCCTGGAATTTTTCCCATTCCTTCATCATTTTGTTATCAGGAAAAGATATTCCATATATTCTCTGCAGAGTTTCCATGTCAGTTTTTCCTTCCCAATACGTAGAGGAGTTCTGATGTAAAAAACCCGTACTTTAAGATAATACTATATATTCTCAGGGAAAGGAGGAATAAACACTAATGCATTCAAATGTTATGATTTTTTTCCTTGGGAAAATAATTCTATGCAGTCACCCAGCATTTGTTTCTAATAACACAATACTTGCACTGCCTTTCAGTCAGCATACCAATGCAGAAGACAATCAGAAGTGACTCGTCAAGCCATACTTTTATTCTACTTAGGCACCTTGTTTTAACTCACATCACGGCATGTTTTATCATCTTACATTATACCTTCAAAAAAAGCAGCTCTTATGTTCAAAACATAATGCAGCAGTGAAACACGGAAGCCGAAGCGGAACTCACTCACTCTCACAGTGCAATCCTAGCTGTTTTGACCCTGTAACACCTAATCCCTGGAACTCAAGAGTTCCATAAACTTCAGCCTCAAAGCCAGCTAAAGCAACTATGATGAATGTGCCAGTAAGGTCAGGCTAATAAGCTTACCAAAATTAGCAACTGCATAACCAGAGTCATCTGCAAACGCTGTCTCTGGCTTTCCTGTGAGCAATGCCATTTTTCAACAGCAGCACCTGAAGACCTACCAGGGTCCACTTTACCTCCTGTACGTGAGAGATACCATCTTACAAGGTATTACTATTTTCTGACCCAGTGAGTATCCTGGATGTTCATTTGCTGCAGAACCAAGTGCACCCCCCCCCCCCCCCAGATGTGACAGCTAGCAGGCTTCAGCTAGGACATCTGTACTACAGAGTGCAGTGCTGGCTGGAGACCCTAGCACACTACTGCCACATAAAAGCTTAGGCAGCACGCTTCTCTACTGTGCACGGAATAATCAGTTCCACAGCTAATCTAGTGACTACCAGCCTGAGTATTTTTGCAGTGCTCTTCATTACAGCTTAAGCATGCATGTTACTGCACTCGTACTCTGATAAAGAGATGCTGTTCACTTTCACTGAAGTACTATTGTGATGGTCAAGGGTCAGTAAACCTTGGAAGTAGATGAATGATGAGAGTCTGTAGTTCTACTTGCACAATGGGAGCTGGGAAAGAAATGAAGGACTGTTTTCAAGTAAGCAAAGAAAACAATACAAAGGACCCTAGCATAATCACTTAAGGACAAATAAATGCATAAATAAATCAACTGACCCGCAGCTTAGTTAAGTTTTAACACACAGTTCATTTAAACTGACCTTAAATATTTTAAGGGCCTTGATTTTTCCAGTGTGTCTCACATGTGGACCCCTGCAGAGATCAATCAGTGGGCCACATCTATACACCAAAAGAAAAAAGCATTTATTTCACAACAACATTCTAAATACACTCAGTAATGGTATACACGTTAACGCTCAACATGTTCAAACACACTAGTAAGTATCCAAATGCAACACTTGGCAAATTCAGTGCAATCTTATAAATAATTGTGCCTTCTACCTGAAGCAGAATATTCACCCAGTAAATAGCACACTTGCTCCTTTATAAGAGCATCGTAACACACTCAGCAATACATATAGTTGCATATGTAAACTTTGTTAAAGTTGACCAGGAAACTTCAAACTATGCACATCAAACAGGAAAAAAAAAAGGTTTTGCCATCTTCCAACTAACTGGTTTTATCTCTGGCAACTGAACAAACATGTTCCTCACCCCACAGTGAGCTCAGAGTTAGCTTTACCCATTATCCAACATTCAATGTCACGGGCAGTAACTTATTTTACTCTGTTTATTGAAACTTGAAGGAAGGAGTGAAAAGTGGATTTGCCATTTGTCCACAAACTGAGACCTAAGCTGCCCCAGCAGAGAAAGAAAAGATCAGACTTAACATAAGTAGCAATATTAACTGCAAAATCAAGTTCCAATCACACAAGTATTCAGAAACTGGGGGGGGAGTTTCTTTTCCTCTCAGTTTGAATGTAATATACCTAACTGTAGAATTTCATAATACCTGTTACCTTATTTTTCTTTACCTGTATATTGTGGTAGTTGGTGTGTTCACCTTCTCATTAAGGATACGACACTTAAACTTGTTATACTGTGTGGGGGGGAACATGAAAAGTCAGAAATATCAATAAAATGGCCAATGCAATTGTATTTTAAAATTATGTATTAATAATGCAAATGCATCAGTAAAAGACACACAACTAAAAAAAAAATCACATGATCACATATATGTATGTAAAAGTTCAACATTCTTTCAGAAGAGTTATAAAACAAGAGGGCAAAGAGACAAAAATATCTTAATTTCTTTGGGGTTGTGTTAAGCATAGTGATTATCACCCAAACACCTCAAAGCATTTTTGAGAGGCAATTCAAACATACAACACTGAGGCTGGTAATACACACTGTGTAAAAAAAGAGTAATGGAGGACAAAAGTCTTTTTTGGCTTGTCTCTCAGGTGAGCCAGAATGAAAGTATGCATTTTGTATGCGAATTTCTATGGCGTCTCATTGAGCTTGAGGTGTTCTTGTGTAGTAAAAAATTGCTTTTATTCCTGCCTGAAAACATCCTGAACACTTGAGAGGGATATGGAGAGGGGGAAAAGATGCTATTCTTTTTCTTTGTTTTATTACACGGATACTATTCTGATGAGTCAGTGACATGCAATATTTTGTAAGTTACATTTCAAAAATCATGGTACCAGAATCACAGCTACTCCTAAGATTTACCTTAAACATCTCTAACAGGATCTCCTTTTTGACTTCCAGCCTTTCAAAAGCCTGCTTCTCTTTTATGATATTTTTACAGCGGTTTTCCAGTAGTGGGAATTCATTACTAGATACACCTCTAAACAAAAAGACACAGGCAAAAGGAATACAAATTTATTATTACTCCCATTTTTGAAGTGACCGCTTTCTAGTGGTCTAATCTGAAAAACATGGACTGCGTTCTTGTGATTGGTCACAGTCCTTTCTTCGAGTCAGCTGTACTTTTAGACACTATACTCAGAAACACAGACTGTGTCACCCTGAATAAATCCACTGCACTCATTCCTAGAACAGTCTTCCAGAAACATTTAAATGTCTGGAAGATCTGTAGCTCAAAAGTATGTATGATTTAAGAAAAAAGGAAGGAAAAAAAAAAAAGGCTCAACCCAGCTGCAAGAGGTAGTTTATCAGCTGATGCAGATTCAGTATTCGCCCTGACTACAGAAAGATAAACAAGGGAAAAACAGAATTGTAAGGCTGTGCACAAGGATTAGAGAAGTAGTAAACACCTATAGGACTGACATGCATACGTGCCATTTCTACAAGTGACTATGGCACTCTGAAACCAAACTCCCATGATTCTTCAAGGAAACAGTCGCCTACATCTCCCAGGAACTTCAGCGAGTTTTACCCCAACACTACACGTTTTTTCACAGAACATTAAACAGCCACAAGTCTTACGGAGCAGGCGTCTCAACACTGCTCATGAATTTAAATAGACACATGTATTACGTATACACAGAAGACTAACCTCTCCGTTTTAAACCATACTGGATATACGACTTTCCTTTTAACATGCAGAAACATGACTGAACAAAAATAATTCTAGTATTGAGATTCAGTAAGAGTACTGAAGTGCTGAAATTTTACCGATCTTCAATGTACATGTCGTAATAAAATCCGTTCTCAATTGGTGGTCCATAGCATAAGCAGCCCCCAAAATAACCTTCCATGGCCTCTCCAAGAATATGAGCACTTGAATGCCAATAAACCTGCAAATAAAGAGAGATGAGCAAGTCACAGGGCATTGGCATTGTGTAACTAAAAAGAAAAACTAAAAGAGGTGTATCTGCAGATGGGAAATACACTGGAATTGTTCCTTAAATTCTGTGAGAGGTGTAACAATTTTCTGTTCTTATTCTGAAGTACGCTAAATGTTTACTATAATGGCAGATACAGCAACAAAGCCCTGTGGTATTTCAGTCTGAAAGGTGATCATACCTCTGCATGATTTCATCACCTTAGTCCTATTGTACCTTGTTCATTTACAAGTTAGTTTCCCGTCAGTTAAAGGTCTGTGCAGTACTAACCGCACCCAAAGCGATGCAGCCAGCCAAGTTACCATTGCTCACATACAGTACATTGACTCCCCTCTCTGACATCTCAGGTAATGTGCTTTACAGTCCTGTTAATCAACAGCCCAGCACATCAATACCAGTCTTATGTTGTAAGTCCCTATTAAATCGGAGCACTTCATAGCCACTGCTACAGGGTGAAGCCGTTACAGGCTCCTGAAATGCCTCAAACAAGCTCAATCACCCGAATAATTCTTTGACAAAATGAAGTCTAGTTCTAGTGCATAAAGTTAAACATAGGCTCACAACTGAATCCCACTATCCTGAGTATGTCACTAAATATATTCATAGTTTAATTGGCTAAGATACGCCTACTTAGGTTTCTAACACACAGCGCCAGTACAAGGAGTTGTAGATGTTACTTGTCCAATATCACATTTGAGTCACAATTTTTAGGAAAGCGTAAGCCAGCCTCACTATTGCTTTCAGTGCCTGACTTTCAAACAGAGTCCAACCACAGAACACGTCTTAGATGACATCAAACTACTTCAAGATCGCACATGAATCAGGACATTCTGTACAATCTTCTGTGATAAATAACTGGTTTATGTAAAAGAGACGGGAAGAACACCAAGACTGTATTCACCTCTGTATCATAGGAACTTAGTATCTTTGTTGAACCATGACAAATACATTTACTTGAATAGTTTCAGGGATTTTTTTTAATTTTTTTTTTTAAATTCAAGATTTTAAAAGCATAATGCTGCAATCAGTTTCATGTCATTAGTTCCTTTAATCAAGCAGAAACCAGTGAGTGTTTACTCACAGCTCTGGCTTCTTCATTATCAAACATAAGCAGCTCCAGAGTACAATCTCCCTCCAGCGGACGATCCAGGTCCCACAGTTCACCGTTCACTTTGGCAATGACCGCGTTTGAAGCCAACACTTGACTGAAACACACAAATGGTGACAAGAGACCAAAATATTTAGGCTCCTAAACTCTGTGAGGCCCCACCCACATGTCATAGCACCTAAAGACCTTTAACTTTTCTTTCTGCGGTCATCCTCAACACTTTTCTACTTTTAAGGTACAGACCCTTAAGGTCTCAAAAGTTTCATTCAACTGTTTTCAGCACTGAGCATCTGCTTTTATCAACACTTTCTGCTGTTACCTGGTAACTCACAGAACTTCGGATGTCTCTAGGAATTCCCAGCAGCCTCACTGATTGCTGTGTTTATTAATCGGAAGCAACCATTATGCCCCAGCGCAGAACCTCCAGCGCGACTCAGAGCAGTAACCTCACCCAGCTGTTCCTTCTGCATTAAACTGAAATTTCAATGCTTTCTAAATAAACCAGCTTGAGAATCACCACCCACTCACCGTGATGTATGTATTTTACGTACAAGGTAAGAGAGGAATGTACTCTTGCAGTGATGAATCTGTAACTAACTAAGTACAACTCCTTGAGCCTGCACGTTACCTAATTCCCACAGCTAACTGATACGGCGTGGTTTTCCAAGATTCCCCTTCAGCCATCTTTCCATCCGTCAGAGTAACTTTGATGGGTTTGCTCTGGCTGGCCGCTCTGTAAGCCAGCAAAGCATCATGCTCTTTTTTCAGAGCCTCGTAAAGCTTCAGTCTGTCTTCTATGAAGCTTGGCCCACACTGCAGCTGTAACAAATGACACCACACACACACGTATTTGTACGAGAAAGACGATAAAAGCAGTCACAGTGTGCAAGTGTTCGTGCATCCCCAGACGTTCCAACCAAGACCAGATTTCACTGTACAAGGATTTACACTAATACGTGGCAAAGCATTTGTAAATAATTATGCACAGGACAGTCCCATCTAACTTGCTGACTATCCCATAGCGGCTTTCCAGTCTTCCAACCTTCATCAAGCCAGGCCTGAACGCCTTTGTTAGTCCGACCTTGGAAAGCCTCTTCCCGTACCCCTGCCCCAGAATTTGCGCTTAGCTGACATTCTGGAGGTTTGAATCGCTCCAGCAAGCCCCGCTGCAGTCAGTCCACCCAACGCATCACACCCAGATACGAGCGCTGGTGGGACGTTCCATCAGTTCAGTGCACGGCGCGTTACTGAGCCCTATCGCAGGAGCCAGCGCTGCCAGTACGCGCGTCCAGCCGCTGCGCACCCTGCCCAACTGCGCCCAAACCGCGGCTCTCTGGGGGCCGCTGCATCCTGACCCGTGCCTCACAACGGGGCGATCCGTTCGTTGCATAGAAAGTAGAGATCTAGGAATGCAGAAGTAGCCCGACTAATTACGTGCAAGATGAAGCTCTTACACGATGATTTTTCTGTACGTGTGCTATCGCGAGCCTTCTTTCGAAACTCTGGATTTCAGAACGCAGCAGAGTACCTCACTCTGCAGCACTGTGTCTGCACCTACCAAACACTGCTCCCCCTCCTGTTATTACTTACATCATCCCGATGTCGGTTCACAGCTTCATTTGCTTCTTCCTTTTCCTCTTTATTCTGATTCACCGCCACCGCCAGACTCGCGCTGGAGACTTTCTGCAAGCAGGGACCGCATGGAGCGCAGCCCTGCGCCCCGGCCTCCTCCCAGCACCCGGCACTGGGCTGGACAGGAACCGTGTGTGTCCCCCCACCCCGCGGAGGGCCGGCCCCCCGTGTCCCCCCCCGGGGAGGGCCGGCCCCCCCGTGTCCCCCCAACCCCCCCCCGCGGAGGGCCGGCCCCCTGTGTCCCCACCCCACCCCAGGGAGGGCCGGCCCCGCGTCCCCCCCCCCCCCCCCGGGGAGGGCTGCCCCCGCCCCGGGCGCTACCTGCCCGCCAGCCGGGGACTCCGCCGGCGCCGCCCGGCCCAGCTCGGCCGCCAGGCTGCGGCGCAGGTGCAGGAGGCGGTAGCGCAGCTTCTCGTTCTCGGCCCGCAGCCGCTGCAGCTCGGGGCTGCCGCCCCCGGGGCTGCTCAGCGCCCCCTGCTCCTTCAGCCGGCCGACCTCCGCCGTCAGCCAGCGCAGCTCCTGCTCCTGCCGCCACACCCGCCGCGCCGCCGCCTCCGCAGCCGCCGCCATCTTCCCCAGGCGGCACCGCGCCGCCCCGCCCCCCCGAGGCGGGACGCGCCCCGGCCCCGCCCCCCGCCCCGCCCCCGCCCCGCCCCCGCCCCTCCTGGGGTCGCTGCTGCCGGGCCGGTGTCGCGCACCCCCGGGCCGCGCCGGGGCGATGCGCAGCCGCTCGGGTCTGCGCCCCTCCGCCTCCCCCAGGCTGCTGGCAGCGGCGGGGCTGCGGCGGGAGCCGCGTCGCTGGGTCTGCAAATCCCGGTGGGGCCATTCGGTGGCCGGCGCGGCTGCACGAGGGGTGCGTGACAGGGAGGGGACAGCCCACACCTGCAGCACAGCGGAACTGCACCATCCCCGCAGACCCGCTACGGCTAGCCCAGGTAAACCGAGGGGACAAGTCCCTGCCCAGACAGGTCTTGTCATCCTGGTCCTTTGCAGGACTTCTGCTGCCATCTCCCCTGGTCTGCCGCAGCAGCCAGATCCCGAGTGGGGCTGCGTTTATCCACACAGTAACATCGGTGCCATGTACACAAGGGAAGATGTACTTGATTTAGCAGACATGAGCAGACCTGGCCAAAAAATGTGTGGTGTTCCCACCTGCCCAGTTCAGCATCAGCAGAGCTCATGTGTTCTTAAAAACACAGAGGAGGAATGCTTAATAACATTTAAATACACAGAGCATCCTTAGAAAGACAGAGCATCCTTGGAACGGCAGAGCACCTGCAGGAGGTGGGAGACGGGGACAGCCCCCACCTGAGGCAGCCCCGTGGCCTGTGGCCTGTTCCGTGGCACAGAGCGCAGGTGCTGCGCGCCCAGCCCGCACTGCGGCCCTGGCGGCCCTGCCTGCGTACTCACAGACTGCGAGGGGTCGCTCACCTCTCCCGTTTCCCTGGGTGACTGCTGTGTGTAGTGCAACTCACTGTCTGTATTGAGCAGCTCATGTTCTACCTGCCTCTCTTTGCATTTTCACTGCAGAGTACCACTTCCTCTCCCATAAATGCCCAGAATTTTCTAACCGCTTTGTAGTTACGTCTGCTAGTCATTCTGCCACAGCTGGACGTTTTCATGCTTTTTTTTTTTTTTAAAAACAGTTTTGTTATTTAAGGTGTACTGAGAATATCCCCCAGCAAACTGATACATTTTTCATTTGCACCAATTCTTCCTTTTCTCAAGAGATGGAACTTGCCCACACTTACGTCTATCACTCACTATATATAGCAAGGTCACTCTTCTTTGAGGATGGACTCACGGGGAGAACTGTGTAAAAATAGGACATACTCTATAGCTTCCTTTAAAATTAATTTTGTTGTTAATCTGACAGGTCACCTGGGTTTTTTTACCTGCTAAATTCATTACTATGCAGAATACATTATTCCACTTAGGATACTGATGATCATCAGTGTTATCAGCACAATAAAATCAACACAGATTTAGTTTTGAGATTAAGTGCTGAGAAATGTATTCAGGTTACATCTGCTGTATCTCATCTTTGGACACTGTCTTATGAACCCCAAACTGTAACTATGGCCTTATGCTAACATTTATTGAAGCAACGGAAAAACTCAGAAATTACAGCGGCTGAGAAGGCTGATGCACAAGGTGCTGTCTAACATCTGTGGAGTACCAGGCTTCATCAGGATCTTCTACCTGCCGAGGTATCGCGGTATCAGTACTAGCGAACTTCTGAGAGAGAAATTACTTGGAGAGGAGCAAATGCATGAGGATTATTCACCGAGAATATGGGGGCCGCTGTGGAGGTTCAAAAATCAAAGGGAATCTTGAGCATCAGGCTTATAAAGCAGCCCTTACTTCTAAAGGTGTCAGGTCTTTGGGACAGGTTGTCTCCTTCCTCTGCCGCTGTGTGTGACCCTTGTTGAGCCGTACGGCCCGCTGAACGGGACAGCAGATGCCCTTCACCACCTGCCTGCCCCCAACGGGTCACCTTTCAGGTGGTGTGTGCTGCCATGCGATGCACGGGGAGCTCTACCTGAGCACATTCAAGATGATTACAGAAGAAGCACGTGGGTCTCACTGCTTGTGGTCAATAAACCATAACATTCCAAACTGGGACCACTAACGTGGCTTAGAACACCTGATTCCGCTAGTCCAAACTCCAGATAAGGAGTCACATAGGAGGCTTGTTACACCTGCAACCTACCACAAGGTGACAGGCGGGGCTGCCCAACAGTTCTGGGATATACACAATAAAATTCCTAAAGTATTATACTGTCGGTAGCCAACTGTCATGCCAGCTGAGGGATACTTGAAAATTTCTAAAGAGAAGAATCCTGACAGTAGGATACAGTGGTTGCATCTTAACATCATAAGGACTGAAAATGTTATAAAATTTGTTTTCCTAAAAGCTGGCAAAATATTTTTGTTTGCTGCACGACAGGTAAAGCACCCTTAGGAAAACCTCAGGTAAGGCTGCACGGGTGAGGACATGGGTGCATTATCCGTTGGAAGTAACGGAAACAACACAAACAGACCAAGAACCCGGAGGAGGAGGCGGGAAGCACTCATAGCTTTTCTATACGGGGCACTTATGGTGACAGAAAGTATGAAAACACAGCCCCAAAGTCCGTGTATTAAGCAGCATTTGCATAAGGGGGTTATGTAAGGCGTGATCCGCACTGACGGATGGCCAGTGGCAGAACACCTCCACCGGGATTGCAGTAATCCCCGCCGTCAGACCTGCCGCGCCAAACGGGCGCTACGTGGCGTTTTATTTTGCTTGGACGCACCTGAAAGATCAAAACATGCAGAAACGTTGTTATTCTTCACAGTGAGATACTTACCTTCACAAGAAAGGTCTTGCTCTGTAACCCTTTTTTTTTTTACCTTTTGCATATAACAGTGCATATATATATACACACATACATGCATGTAACAATGCATATAAATATAAAAAAAATATTGACAGAAACATGTTTTCTAAATGCGTAATGCCATTGCCTTGTAAAGCTAATATTTTATGAAGGAATCAGAAGTGGAGGGCACTTGTCCCGTGGGCTGGGCATGCCTCTGAGGAATACAACAGTAACGTGTACACAAGACACTTCATGCCATCCTGTACCGGCTTGTACAGATTATTTCAGTTGGATCAGCTGTTGTCTTGAATGAATTATTTTTTGCGAAGGGATACCTTTGACGATCAGTTACAGAATTAAAAAGTAACAGTAACGAAGCAATTCTCAGTCTCATCATTACGGTTCAGAAGCTGTTAACAGTTGTAAAGGGCTAATTAGTGGAATGTAATCCTCTTAGGAGGCTGCAGGCATTGAGCTAGATTTTTTTATGATTTGTATGTAGGCCTTCTTTATTCCATTGGAATTACAATAATTACAGACAGCAGTATGTATTTGCACTCTGTCCATCCACATTATGTTTACTCTGCTTACTGAATACTGCACAATAAATGCAGAAGTAGAATTTTCTATTTTCTATTTAAATATCAAAATGTTTGGAAGAACAGCCAAGTCTTGGTTTTATAACTGTGCAAAATCTACCAAAAGAGAAAATGAAAACAGGAATAAGTGGCTTTCTGAAATCCCAAGCAATCAGAGAGAGAAAATACTGGAAGAGCTGGATGTGAACAAAGTGCTGTCATATTTGGTTTACAAAAGAGTCTTTTCCTTGGAGGAATACAAAGACATTTGGTCTCAGGAGAGCTGCAAGAAGAGGACGGAGTATTTTTTACATAAACTCTCTTTAAAAGGCCCAAGTGCTTTCTGTGCTTTTTGTTCCGTTTTGGAGGAGGTCTGTCCTAACTTGCTGACATGCTTTCTCCTTGGCTACGAAGGTAAGGTCACTGCTCTGAAATGCTTAAGTGTATATTGGTAATGTCTTGGAATCCTTTGACACTAATAGTTATTTGCTATAATTAGTGTTTACTTTCTCTCTTGCACTAAACAAGAGGGACTATTTGCTGTCTTTCTGGTTCTTTCTTATAAAAGATAAAAGAATGGGAAAATTTATTAAACAATTGTATGTTGCCGTTATACCTTGAACATTTAAACTGGTAGCAAAATACTGTATCTTATCATTGCTGCTAGTAATGAATGAGAGTCTGATCGGGAAAAGGATTCCTCCTAAGTACTACTGATAACAGCGCAGAAATGTAACACTGCTCTTTCACTTTCCTTCCCATTTTGGGGATATTTAAAAATAGATTGCGAAGCTCTGTAGGCATAGTGCCCAGTAAGTGATCCCTCTCACGTTTGTTTTGTAAGTGACACTATTTACTATGCCTCTCTGTAAACAGCTGCATGAAAAAGATTGCATGGCTTAATATCAACAATAGAACTGAAGGCAATCAAAATGTTATTTAGACACCGGGCACTGTTCATACCTACTTGAGAAACAACGTTTGACTAGATATTAGTAAAGAGAATATGAAAAAGAATGTGCGGCGTGTTTACAATTATTTGTGACCTATTTTTATTTTTTGTGTCTGTTACATTCCAAGTTTGAGTCTTCCAAGTCAGCTGGAGTGTTCTCAGCAATGACTGCAGGGTTGCGCTCAAAAGATTATACACAGAATGTCCTTTTAGATTTTAATTGACATAGTCATGTCTTTCACCAATCCGTTCAGTAACAGATTTAAAGACCTTAGTATTTACAGCTATTTATAAATGAAACCCACTGAGTCTGATTACTGTATGATTTTTAGTAAGTTAAATAAGAAAAATTAAAATCTAAACCCATTTTGACCTTTAAAATAGCTGTAGTCTGGGTCCTCTCTTGAAAACCTGATTATTTTTAAAATTGACAGTTAGAGACCCAATTACTCAGGAAGGCAACAGATATTTTACGATCATCTACTTACGAACAGACGCCCATTTTGTGTATCTGTTCAGGTTCGATTTACAGTACAGTTTTATGGCGATCACAAGAAAATCAAAGCAGGTTCACAAATGTTGTGGACTTTAATACATGTAGAATGTACTTCGTGGACAACCACAATACCAAAAGGTTACTTTGAGCCTCTTTATGCTATCATTTTTTTAAAAAAGCATACAAATAAAAATATGATACGTTATAAAGCCAGGTCTTCCGGGTTATACATTTTGGAAGGAAGTTTTGGCTTCCTCTGAATTAACTGCAGAGACAGCGCAGGGAGATTTTTATTCTATACCGCTTCAACATTTGATGCGGGGGCCGTCACAGAGCAGATTTAAATCTTGTGGTGGGCGCAAGGTTTGGGGCACAGCACTGTTACAAAGGGTGATGGCCTCGGCAGTTGGGTGCAAGTCAAGGACTCTGTCTCCCTGACAACATCATCGCAGATACAGAGAGAAAAAGAGAAAGCCAATGCTGCACATTTCCAAAAGAGTAACGGATACTGTTGGAACAGCGTCCCCAATCCATTCTGTCTGTCTGTGCCTTGTGTCGGCAGAAAAACGCCTCGGGCTGCCTTAGCTCAGCCACTATTACACTCTCTCCTCCTTCCCCTCCCCCAGCAGCATACATCAAATGTGCAAAGCTAGTTTTAGAATCTGTTATTGCTAATAATAATCCACTGGATAGCGGGCAAAGAAAAACACATGCTAGATATTCACATCAATTCATGCACATAATCTGTTTAAATTCACGCACGCGTATGTTGCAGATTCAATTAAATGGATTACACATTATGAGTTTTTATGCATTGTGGATTTTTATAGATTGCCTTTGATAAGCCCTGCTACAAGGTACACAGAAAGGTATGAAGGAAAAGAGCACTGTTTATTATTTCAATTAAAATGATTTTCTTTTCCACCCCATAAAAGCCAATTGATAGGACAAAGGAATCAAAATGGAAGGAACACTGTCTAGATGCATGATGAGTAGTTGCTGTGCCAGTGCTACGTGGCTTCCCCACGCGGCTGCGGAGCCGCTGGGTGCCCTGCCGCCCGCTGTACTTGTTAACAAGACTCTTTATGGCAGGCTGGCTGAGCACGCAGGACAGAATCAATCCCGTTATTGATCCGCTGGGTGTGCAGCAGGGGACAGTTTCTGCTTTCTGGACCCGCCCGCGCTGGCAGATACGGGCACTTTGATGTGTTCCCATTGTCTTCATGCCCCCCAGAAAGCAGCACCGGCCAGGTGCGGGAAGCGTGGCGTGCTTCCAAAGGTCACTCTGTCTCTGGACGAATGTAGTTCACGGCAAAAACCTTAAACTGTGCTAGTGACATGTGGCCAGTGAATGTGCTGTTGCTTCTGCACAGTTGATTTAATGCCAATTTGAACTCTTTTTGCCTCATTATTTCCAAGAATTACACCCACAGCAATTTAAGGGGTGTTATAGCAGTGTTTATTCTTCAAGACACTAGTGACTTGATTCTTCTACTCTTCTAAAATTCTCATCCTAGTACAAAGCAAAGCTCCTTGTGACTCCGCGTGGCTTTTACTTGCCCGTATGACACAGCAGGAAATAATTCTTTGTTGGCCAGGCAGGAGTTTATATGGAGTAAGTATTTCAGGTTTATTTCCAAAATCCCTATAAATTGTCTGACCTGTACCTCTCAAACCCATCGGAAATAAAAACATGGAAACAACTTTCTTTATACAACGTCAAAAGAAATCCTGTTTATCTAAACCAGCTGCTTACCCAAATGCAACATCACAGGCAGAATTACATCAAATTGTACATGTTATTTTGAATTATGTGCCAGCTGTTAGAGAAATGTCTTTGTTGTTATCCAGACCGTACGCATAGACGTGTCCCAGCGTTATCAGAGCAAACAAAACTGAGGGCTGTATCAGAGATGGAGCCGCACGAAACCTGTCAGATGAGTGACCAAGAAGGAAGCCCTTCTGCTGAGGAGCAACTCAATCAATCATTCAACAAATACAGGTTAAAATTATCAGTGTCATGATGTCTTTAATGATTTCCTGTCACTTAGTTTCCATGTATGGGAAGTACACCACTGATGCTTGCAAGAAATTTTCCATTTCATTTGCACCCGATTTTACTTGGCACTTGCAAGCTATGATTCTGTTTTGTGTAACGAACATCTTTTGATGCTGATGAACGCTGGGGGTTGCCTCTGGTCTTTATTACGGGTATTCAGTAGTGATGTAATGTGTTGATGCCACTGCTAGTTTTCAGTGCTCAAGGACCAAGTACATACGTAGGAGTACATTTTACCCATAAACTCCCTGGGAACGTGAGAGACAACCTATGGTAATATCACAGTTCCTCTAATTTTTGTTTATATTAAGAGGAACAGAAACTGAGGAAGACCTGTGTAAGAGCAGCACGTAACTGGAGACGTACTGGGATTTAGGTCCCTGCTTCAGAGATTTCAACCCAAAAGGAGAACACAAACAAAACTTTGGAAGTCCTAAAATGCTGAATTTTATGTAGCTAGTATTCAGTTCAGGCATTTGCCGTTGTGTGTATGGAATCATGCTTTGCTTAATTCAGTAAGGAATCTCATTGAGAATGGACTAGAGCTCTCAGTAGCTCGTTAGTTGCTAAGAAATAGTGTAGGTAATTTACAGATATTCAGCTAAGACAGAAACTTATATCTGAGAAAAAATGCCTGAAAAGTAGTGAAAAGCTGTACTGCTGTTTCGATGTGTCAGTAGCATATAAATAGTAAATTATGAAGCCTTAACGCCTTTGCATGGCTAGGTTAGTTTTGTTAAGTTTCAGCTAGGGACTGGATTACAGTAGCTTGTAGAAGTGTAGTAAAACTTAATGACTGTGAAGTGATTGAAAAAATTGTGGTCGTAAGAGCTTAAGTTCATCTTGAGTAGCAGTGAAACGTAAATGGTAACAGAATAGGCAGGCAGATGATACAATACAGTATAGGCCCAAATGGTACAGTACGGGCTGATCCATGGCCACAGATAACGACATCCCAGTCAGAACTCTTTTCTCCATATACACTCACAAGAGTTCCAGGAGACTTGCAGTCACTCTAAATCTGCGTATGTGTTGTTTGGCTTTAAACAGATTAATCCTGTAGCACCGGTCCTGTAACATCACAAGACAATTCACTTACAAAACCAAACCAATTAAGAAGAACCACATTAAGAAAGCAGCAGGCAAATACGAGGGCTTTCCTGAAGCCAGTCTATGCTGGAAATACCTGATAGCTCTAAAAAAAATCAACCAGATATCACAGAGCAGGACAGTATCAGTAGCTGTGGGATCAGGTAGTCTCACTGTAAGACTGTTACATACATTCCACCTGGTAAGAAAGCATATGATGTATCAGTCTTGCAAATACCCCGTAAGAGGAAAAAAAGCTGCTGGGGCTACACTCTCCCTGCAGTGTGTCAGTGTTCAGTGTGGAAGCCGATGTAGCCCCAGAAGTCACACAGAAAGAAGGGAACAGTCACCTCTGCTGGAAACAGTGAGCTCAATGAGAAGACAAACGCATGTGCAACAGCACACAATTTACTTCAACACCAGTGTCCTGGAAAAAACCACACCCTGACAGCAGGTTAAAAAAGCACCAGTCTTCCCACACCACTGTTGTACGCTGACACTCATCTCCTCCGTCCAAGAGAAAAATATAATCAGTAACTGGGTTATGCTAGTTTCCCCGTAAGCGCCACACTTGGGTCAAACGCCAGAAAGACAATCTTACACAATCAGCCTGGTATTTGTGGAGGAGAGAGTCTGAAGTGCTTGTAAAATCCATGAAAATGACACCCCCACTTCTGAAGAAACAATATAGCGGGAAGCAAAGCCAACGTGCCACCCCCTGTATCCTGCAGAGGTTCACACAGTACAAACCACAGCTGCAGGGCAACCAGAGACAGAAAGTACCGTCCATAAATACAACAGAGCACGATGACAGGGTGCAGAAAGACAACTAGAAATACAGAGATGTAGTTAGAAAAGAAGAGGCAAGCATGAAGAGAAAATGGGAAACAGCTTCACTGCCCTTCTTCCAGTATTTGTAAATATTCTCAAGCATTTGTAGAGTATTTTTCCCAGTGACAGAAAAATGTCAGTCACACAGACATTGTGAGGACAAGAACCTTTTGTCTCTGAAATAAATGACAAAATTCCAGATGATGTTAGTGGGACTGTCATGGTGAGCTAGAATACTTTGATGATACAGATAATAATAGATGTTACACAATTATATAGCAATTGTAAGGCTATGGTTTTTTGTATTTGTGTTTATGTAAGTTATCATAGTCTCGTCCCCGCAGAATAGACGGACACATACTTTACATGTCTGAGAAGAGCAGAATCACCTCAGTTCTAAATACGAAGATGATCCAGTTAGTTAAGAGTCAACCAACTATAGCCGTTGCGTAGTTCAGTCAGTAAAGCACCTTGGGCAAAAAGAAAACAAAGTTAAAAGGTGTGTGGGCTCACACTCAATTTTTCATTCCAAGGTGAGAGCCCTGATAAGGATACCCTGCTCTAATTTCACAGTTTCCCCGCTTGAGACAGCTCCAGCATTTTTGATGAATACAGTAAAAATGTGATCTGTAACACAGGTGAAACTGAGTAAGTTCAAGATTTGCATATTGTGATTTGGTCTAGGACTTCACAGAGCAAGCAGCTTGTTGACAAACACCCGCACAAAGATGCCAGACAGAAGTACCATATCGTGTATCTTCTGCAAATCAGTGTTAAGGATATGGTCTTGGTCTGGTTTTGGATCAGAAAATTTTGTCATTGGCTCTGTTTATCGTCCTCTCTGTACTTTCTTTCCCAGAATACCATCTCCAAAAAGGACAATCTCTATTAGATAAGTGGATAGAATTATAGGTTGGGTCAGTAATTGCCTGAATACGACATTTCTTTTTTTTTTTTTTCTTTGCTTCTTTCTTTTATCTCTGAGGCATCACTGGACATTTCCTGCTGGCCCTGTGAAAATCGTGCAGATGACATAAAAGAAAATAGTTAATTAATTTCCTCAGGCTTTCTTTTTTCTCCTCCAACAACAGGTTTTATTCTCTTCTTGATTGAGAACTACAATGCTGAAGCAGACAACTCTCAGCAGCATTAATAGTACATATATGTGTTACTTTCTCATGTATTAAGAAAAGATTGTGTCGCAATGTCTGTCAAATAAATTATCAGAATAAGTAATATCCAAACTGTGAAAATCAGATACTATTTTTACAGTTGTTATAACACAAGCCATTTATTTTCACACTGCAAGCAACAAGAGATTTTTGCACACAGCTTTTCCATTTCCATGTAAATGGATTATGTTTGCGTGTATACATGCTTTATAGTGCATGTAATTAATTTGTATTTGAAGTCTGCTTTATGGATTTCACACTTATGTTTAAAATTTCAGAATGGCTCAGTTCTGGTGTAGAATATACCTTTCTTTGGAAATTCAGATTTGGAAATTTGGAATTCTATTGGAATTGTATTTTACAGCTCTCAGCCAACATTTTCCACTGGGAACAAAATCTTAAGTGTGGCAAAATTTCACTGCTAATTGTAAGTCCTGTGGGAAAGGAGACAGTCACTGCTTTGCTTTAGACAATAAAAAATAAGGTGTATAAATTGTGCAAACAGTATTTAGGAAGAAGTGCAGAGCTAAGCCACAGCACCATATTTTTACAATTCATTTGGATGGCCATATATCGGACACCTCTAAACACTGCTATTAATTCAGGAATTAGAATGTTTATGGCATTTTGGCATGCATTTTGTGTTGCTTCAGAAACTTGGTAAAAGCACAGGGAGCACAATCCAAAAAATTAAATTCAGGCTTAATTCCCAGCACTGTTGGGGACAAAGACCCAATTATCTGACAAGGCACTATAATCTAACAGTCACAAAGGAATTACTTGTATTTTTCTCTAAAATGGCAATCTGATGCTTATAGACGTAAGTTTCTGTTTTACTTCTTACTATTTTGTCATTTAAACATCAGATTATGCTGTATGTTAGGCTGAAAAAGATAACGGGCTGGCTAAGTAACTACGACATATTTTTTTTCTAACAATAAAAACCATGGAGTTACAAAGAGTATTTTCACACTAAGACAGGATGACTGAGAAGATGTTACAGCATCAGGCTTACTGAATGAATGTAGTAAATTGGCCTTGTCTCATTTTTCATACCCTTTGTAAAGTAAGAGTTCAGAACTTCCTTAAACTTTTGCTTTAGGGATAGAACTTACTTTTCTTTGCAATGAATACTCAATGAAATAGTAACTTAAATTAAAAAGTCTCAAAAAAGCAATGTTGGATTTCAAACTGCAAAGCCTTTTTTGAGGACCTTCCGGTCCTCAGTCAAAATCACAGGATTCAAACAGCTGTGTCCGAGAAGCAGCTGGGTGCACAAGCCAGGGATTTAAGTAGCCTTGTTATATTTAGATTTGCAAGGTTATACAGTGAGCTACTAATAGCTATTAAAAATAAGTCCCTTCCTTTGCCATAACAATAAAATCAAGCAGCAGCTCTGCAGCATTCGGCAGTTGATACCCAAACCTTCAGGGGACCAGTCCCTGATAAGTCCTGTTCAACGTGGCCACTAGGTGGGACTACGCCACAGTGCTTGGATTCCTCCGCTACCGCTGGAAATCATTCTGTGAAGGATTATTTAGAATTGTAACTATAGAACATTTAGTAGTGGCGATTTGTTTGCCCAGTTTTCCTGGCCACGATACACACAAAACACACAGAGGCTACATAAGGGATTTAGAAGCATTTCTTGGTTTGATTCACTAATATCACTTAATTAGCCTATGTTCCTTACCAACCAATATGAAGGAAACTATGATGTTTCAAAGCATAGTGGCAAATACTGCCTTTCCTTCATTGCATGTGGTAAAAAAAATACTCTTTTGGAGTCTGTGCTCCCCAGGCAGGAACAAACGGAATCCAAATACAAGCCCGTGAAGAGTACAAGCCCAAATTCGGAGATAATTTTCACACTACAGGAATTCGGGGATAATTCCTTGCTGACTTGGAAATGTTCATACCCACGTTCCATATGCAAACCACGCCACTAAGGGCACCGTAGTGGTAAATCAAGCACATGAAGTCCAAACTGAATAAAACCCGACAGTTGTTTCAACATTCAGGTTTTGTCTGTTTTACTAACTGTTTCTGGTATACTCACTCACTTCCAACAGATTATATACGGTTCTTTTTTTTGCATGCGTCTATGAAACCAAATCATATTTCCACAGGCTTTCTACTCTTTTGCTCCACACTAGACTGTTGCATTGGGTCCTATCTTGTTGGGTCACCAGGCTGCGTACTGTTAAACTTCCTTTGCTCTAAAACACTTTGTCTGTGCCCTGATACGTGCCTTTGGCACAGACTGTTGGCGTCCTACCTCCCACTAGAAGTTAGATTTCTGAAGTTTAGTCTTTCTTACATGTGAGACTCCATGTATTAGGTCACACGATGGGGGATCTATAACATGGGGGGCAAACTGCGTGGCAGGCAAAGGCCGTAAGGCTGGACTGCAGGTAGAAAAAGGCCCTTTCAAGAGGACCTCAGTGAATCAGCATCCTGGCAGAAAGCACACAGTCCTCTGCTGCTGGGACATGCCAAATAAGTCACTCCCTTCCCAAGCAGTGTCAGGCACAGACGAACCAGAAGTCGTAGATTAGGTTGATTAGCCCTAGCTGTGTGCAGGACTCCACTGCAAGAGGCAGAGCATAGTACCGTACTGCCCATGATTCTTAGGCGTGAAGCCTGAGCTAAGGGATCACGTAGCTCTGTAACACCCTCTAGATCCCTGCTGAACACCATCATTGTGCCCCCTCCCAAACCTTCAGCCACAGGGACAATACAGAGACAAGTCATCAGTGGAATTCTGCAGGGGATTGGTTCTTCTCAACCAACTCAAAAATTGATTGGAAAAGGTCTTAGCAGTGATGCAGAAAAGTTTGCTGAGGATACGCATTTGCTCAGTGTAGGAAGTGTGAGAGCTGAATGCATAAAACTGTAGATGGGCCTTAAGACTAAGTGACTGGGTAACAAAATAGCAGAGGAAAATTAGTGTAGATAAATGTGAAATTATGTATGTGGACAAGAGTGTTCTTGGCTTTATAAATAAAGTAACGAGCTCTGAGCTGCCTGTTACCACTCAGAAGTGAAAGTCTGGGACTGTGACAGATAGACAGTTTCATAAAAATACCAATTCAGTGAAGGATAGCAGTCCAAAAATGCAAATGTTGGTGACTTAGGAAAGGAAAAAAGAACAAAACAGGAAATATAATTATGCCAGTCTATAATGCCATGGTTTGCTCACTCCAGGAATACCCTGTGCTGCTCTGGTGCTTGCATCTTCAAAATGTTGTATTAGATCTTTAAAAAGTTCAGAGAAAGGCAACGATGATTGAACGGATGGGATGGAGTGGTTTCCATAGCAAAAATAACTAAGCAGGCTGGAACTCTTTATTCTGGAAAAGAAACGGCTTATGGAAGGGGATAAAAAATGAAAAAAAAAAAGGAGACAGTGAGAATTAAAGGATAGGAAAGGATAGGATATGCAAGTCTTGGAAACAAGGCTGAAGTAGGGTACACTGACCGTGACAGCACCCACTGCTTCTAAAAGGTGTCCAAAGCGTGGCTAGGTCCTGCCTAGCTGTGCTTTGTTCAGCGACACAACGGGATAAGGAAACAGAAAATCACTTCACAGGAAGTTGGATGCCCCTTGTCAAGCTTCCCCCTCTTCCTGATGGGATGAAAAGCCAGGACAGGCTGGCAATGGCAGTAGGGCATTGGCAAGGAAGTCCTCCAGATTAGAAAGTCCTTAGATGTGCCACTGTTCATTCATTTTTTGTTGGTGCATAATTTGTAAGATGAATGAAATCAACCAGCCAACGGAGGCAGGCAGTTCAGAGTAACCAGAGGCTGCATCCAAAGGCAGAAATGAGGGCCACTGTACTTTTAGAACATGTATGGGAATGCACCAGCTAGCGCTTTACAGACACTACACCTTTAACTCCTAGTAAACACCAAATGTCCGTCCTGTATCAGGCAGGATTGTCATGTTTCTGTGACTCATTAACTCTTAATATTTAAACAAATGTGTAGGGAAACTGAAATATACCCATTTCTAATGAGATGCCTTGAACTATGAACAGGAAATATCATCACTGAAATCCAGACAGGATAGCCTTCAAACATCATTACAATTTCTTACCTGTAATCATCTTTACACTACTGATGTAGCAACTCTGGTGTAGAAATCTAAAGCAGCATTCCAGTCAACCCTCAGTTCTGCCAATGCCATGCAGTGTTTTTGAAAAGCAGGCTTGTTCGTACCCTTTATTCTTTACAGATCAATTCTCTCTATTCTAAATGGGAATTAATTCTAAAAGCAGGCTCACAGCCTTAAATGATACTATTCTTCCTTCTCCCTCCCAAACTCCTATGTTTTGGCTGGGGAAAGAAGTTGGGAGGATAGGTGTATACATTTCTGTAAAATGGCAACCAGGAAGGCAAAAGCGGAGCCTGGTGCTCTTGTTTATTCTACCTCATATTTTCCTGCTTCCAAGGATTTAGAGAAGTAGTTAGTCCTCAAAAGAGCTTCTAAGGATGTGCTTGGTATGGAAATACAGAACCCCTTGGTGAATGGTCATGTTTTTCTCCACATCTGAATGGTTCAGAGTGGCATTGAAAACAGAAAACAAATCCCGCCTTCCTGATGAAATTTACGTGGGAAGAAACTGTAAGAGAAAATTCTCATGGATTATGCACCTCCTTATAGTGGGTATTCTGCAAGAGAGGATGATATATTGAGCCAATGCAATCAAGGATCAAGAAAAGCAGGAACAGACATTTCTTGCCAGCAATTACTGAGACAAAACCTTGAGTGGCTTCCTCCAAACATCTGCTACTTGGCATGCCCAAGTCATTGCCAGTATTACTGCAGTGAGAGTGCCATCCCTAATTTTGTGTGTATTTTTAGTGCAACCATGTTTTGTAAACTGGGAGCTAATACAGCAGGTAATATGCATATAGAAAAGGCTTGATTCACATTATGTCTAATCCCAAATGTTTATTGAGGTTCAAGAGGATTAGATTTTGATGAACCAAGGGATTGCACCGGTTTGCTTCTTTAGCACCTGGTATTTTTATGACATGCATCAACAATAACAATTAGTGTTGACATACCTAACAATTGTTACCAGTTAGCTTGTGGCTTTTGGCATCACAGCAGTCATGTCAAGGTCAATTTGTCCGGTAGCATTGGCTTATTTGACAGGAAGCTGCTCATCTCGGTTTGGAACCTGGAACAGAGAAGCCATGGCTATAGTCAGCAGTAGAAAGAAGTGTTAAGGAGAAATAAAAGATGAGAAGAGAAAAGCAAATAAAGGTGTCGGACCAAGTGTCTTTCCCAAGCAATTTTTGAGATTTCCATTTTAGAAATACCATAAAAAGCACTTTCCAGCCTGCTGCTGGAATTTCTTGCAACTGTTGGCACATTAGCAGTTATCAGATACTGCAGTTAATTGTACTGTAAGTATAATAAAGACAAGATTGTTTCTTCAGTAGCCTGCTCAGCTCAGGGTATTAACCTGCATTTTCATCCACATAAATTGTCACTTCTGTAAACTGCTAGCTTTGCAACACCAAATGTAAAATATGACAATTTCGAAGATGTTACAGATAACTAAAAGGCTCGTCTGACTAAAGTAGCAGTTGCTTATGTAAGCTAACTACACTTCTACAGAATTTATTTTTTTTTCCATAAATGATACCAACTGTGGTAACCATTACCATAGCAATGCATTATGCATGCTTCCTGACACAATATCCCATGTCTCAAAATATCCAGACCCCGGTTATCTATTCTCCCTGGATTCTGCTTGCAACAAAGCAAGCAAAAGGATGAAGGTAGCTTTTGGCCTTAAAAAACATGTTTTCTGATCTTTGAATTTCCCTAATTTCTGGCTTCTACAGTTAATTAGTGCAGTCTCAGACTACTTATTTTTGGCTATTCTTGGCTAGGAGTGCCCAAAAGCTTGTTCTTTGTGTCAGAAAGAGCCAGAGTACAGCAGTAATCCAGCTAAATACCATACTCTGGAAGCAGCGATGGGGCTGCTATATGCATAATAAGCCATCTCTTCACCATCCAGAGGGCCTTTTTGTATTGGGTATGCTTCCCGGGTTCACTGCATTGTGATAGTAGCCCAGATACACACAAGGGGATCAGGTCCTCCAGCTGCCTGGCCATCCAGCTGGCCACCCAACGTTCTTAAGACGATTCTTCCCTTCTATAATGGTTTCCTCTTATGAAAGTGCAGGGGTTCTGGTGAAGATTAAAAAAATGAAGTGTGTGTTTTGAGAGGGGATACGTGTGAGAGGAGATGGGACGTAGTAGTGTGCATACCCACCCTTACTGTGTTGATCAGTCACTTGGAATATGCATGTATTCTGGCCATACCTTCATTTACACTTAACCAGTCCTTGAGTAAGAGACCATAACAAAATGACTGCATCTCAGTAAAAACTTCTCACAGAAGCATTCTGTCTTAAGACTTGGCTGTACTTAGAAAGATTACCTCTCTGTAAATTTACATCTTCTTTGCTACAGCTCTACCCCAACAGCACTGAATCATAAAATTGCCATAAAAATATTTCTTCTGGGAGTGCTGCTGGCATACCCTCTGCTTGCACACCAAGGAAAACAATGTTTTAAATGATATGTAGTAGCATCACTTAGACCTTTCTGTCACAGCAGTACTACCATAAAGACACAGTTAGATTGTAAACACTTCTAGGTCGGAATACATGTTTATCAGTCTCACTTGGGAACTCCAGGCACTGAAGTCATACAAATAATGCTAGCAACAATATTACTGAGAAACAGGTACTCAGTTTACGGAAATAAAAAATTAGCATTGCTGTTGCTTTTGATATCATTCACAATATATAGGACATACTGTGTATATGTACACATACATATTTGGAAACTTTCGTGTTGGATATTGCATCAATAATCAAGTGAATCTCAGCACAAAGTTTTTAGAGTTCTTGCAGTGAAAGTATATGTAGGTGTTTACTGTGCAAGCTAATGATTTCTCAAGAGGCAGAGAGCTATATGCACAATGGCTTAAAGCAGCATTCCAATCAATCAAATTACTTCTTTTTCCACATCTTTTAGGACTGAGCTATAAATAAGAACTTGTACTACCCACAAATCTGGAAATACAGCAAAGCATTAAACTTCGACTACTTTTTACACAAATACCTTGACCCTGATGCCCATTCTTCACTACACTGTTAAATCTAAGTGGAATATTGAACACACATACACCAGATTAAAGTACAGGCACTGCAATCTTTAGGATGTTTTACAAAGCCAAAAGAAAACTGACAAATGCAGACACAGGATTATGAATTGATTTTAGAAGGGATCCAATAATTTGTAACCACTGTCCAATCTCAAGATTCATTTAATGATTTTTGAGCAAGCTGTACATTAGTCTACACTGGCGATGCAACGCTTGTACAGAAATGGCCCAAATAAATTTTCATTAATAGCTCAAAGAGATTATTATCTTCTACTTACACATTTTTCTTTATGGTGCATATGTCACCGCCATATACATGATCTTGAATGCTTAGATTCAAGACAGTTTCTTTACACAATAAAGTCTGCCCATACTGTAAGTTTTTATGGTAAATAGGGATGAAGATTTTTACCTCCTGATTAACCTCATTTGTTGACATAAGTAAGGATTTGGGAAAAAAGTCCTAGGGTAATAACATTCAAGTTTTGGTGTTTCATTAAAGAGTTTAGCTTCAAAAGTACTGCTTATATTTTAGAAGTCTTACTTTACTGGCGTAGTAACCATGATGGTTTTATTCATTGGTTTGTCTGCTCATTTATGGACACAGTTATATCTGAGATGAATGGAATCGCCTGCAAGTTAATTTGGCCTGTTATCTTCTAAATTTATAGTTACCATGGAAGAAAAAACAAAAAGCACTTGCCAGTAATATAGAAAGCTCAGTACGAACTGATGATTGGTGGTCTATAGTAGCCACAATATCAGGGTGCAGAAAGAATCCACTGGAAAACTCGCCTCTGTAATGCTGTTCACTGTTCTTTTTACTCTATCCCAGAAAAAAAATTAAAAAATCCATAAGAGCAAAATTAAAATTATTCAGCAATATATATTATTAATCTAATAAGCAAAGATATCTTTCTATGTGAGTTTGAAAAAAGGGACCGCTTGATTCAGACTAGAGAATAGGAAAAGGCAAAAGGTAGGTAATAGAGGATACCAGCTGAATTTTTAGAGAAGTTATATCAAGAATCCCTTTCTACATTTTGTCCTGAGACAAGAAAAGATGGACTTTGAAAGGACAGAGAACAGAACAATTAGTATTATTTTTAACTCTTTTATCAAAATCATAAGTAATCAGTAGAATCATTGCCACCAGACATGACCAAAATCATTAATTTAATGGGATTCAGAACTGCATTTTATTTTTGCACAGGTAACAGACACTTCTATAATCTCACTAACAGTAACTTTAATTTCCCTACCATATTGTAAACTCACATCTAACAGAAGAGTGTTTAGAAGACACATCTCCTAGAAAGAGTTTGCCCTTTCTAAAATACAAAGATAAGGAAGCTGTGGTAACACCCTGTAGGGTGCACCCTATAAAGTCTATGGGGCTGGTGCAGGAAAAGAAGATCTATGTTGCTCTGTGCCACGTGCATTGCTTTACAAGAAGACTAAACCCAAAAAACAAGTAGATAAAAAATGACGGCATATAATTGACCATAGCCTACCCCATATTTGCCAAAATAACCCTGCAGCATTACCTGGAGAATTTCAGAATGCAGTGAATCCTCATCTACTGGTTCTGCCTTCTATCAAGATTTATGTTCCACTGTGCCAACTAGTCCCATGGCTTCAGTAAGACACAATCAATCAGCTATTCCAGGAACAGTTTGGTCCTTTATGTGCACTGGTTGCTCTTGCTCCTTTTCTTCTCAAGGCAACTCTCTCCACTCTGAATACAAGGAGTAACATAAAAATACTGATTGGAAGTTTCAGTTCGTTTCTTAAATTTATAATGTCCCTAGAAACCACTGATGTGATTTTAGACAGAAAATAAAAATACTTTGACTTTTACCACATTATGTTTAAAAATAGTATAAAGGTTTAAATTAGTTATTTAATGTTAAAAATTAAACACTTTTTGCCCTAGCATTACTGAATATTTTTTTTTTTTTTTATGATTTAAATACCACAGAATATCTTAAATATGTTTTCTGATAGATCTGGGGCAGCAAATCCCTTCTGGACATTTATCTCTGAAATTACATTGAGAGGAATAAACAGCTGTCGGGAATATAAATGCTAACTCATCAGAATGCTGACTCAGTGCTGTAGAAATCAAAATATGTTCATACACTGTGGAGATAACATGTCATACACCAACTAGTCATATTTTATGTTGGACAATCATAAAACCAGTTGAACTAAAATGCTGGACAAAACTAGGGAGCAGAAAGCAAATTATAAATAGGGGAAATGTTAAGGTCCCCTTGAAGACCTGCCCTATGGCTGACAAAATAGTAACTATCAAAGCCAGGATTTGTTACCCTGTCACCTTCAGTGGCTACAAACCTAATCTTTAACAAGGATTATCTCTTGAATCATCATGTGATTACAGGCCCCATTCTGCTTTCCTTGCAATTAACAGAATTTATTAATTTTGTGGAAGCAGGATTTAGCAACAAATGGACAATCATTCTGCAACGCCATGTTTATGCTAAGCATCCCAATAGACATTGGTTCAATTTTGTCACTAAATCTGAGTTGAATGCTAGTGACTTTTTGTACTAACATTTCTTAAGTGGGGAAATGTGTTGCAGGAGAAAATGTATTTTACTAAAATATCTGATGTTCTGCCAAGAGATGTGAGAAGATTTTATTTTCAAGTATGTTTTGTTCTGGTAATAAATTCTCTTAGGAAAATAACTGCTATCTAGGCATTATTTCAGGACTTCTCATCCAGACGAAATTTACCTTTGACACCGTGGGTTAACTATTTTGACTTCAGTTGAAGCGCTGCGCTCTGTAGCAAAGTCTTTGGTTCAGTCTGGAGTTTTGTCAAGCAAGTAATAACCTGGACTAATAGCTTGCTGCATGTTTTCTGGTGGAGTAAATTACCCTACATTTAATGCACTTCTTCCTTAGTATCCCAAAACTGTATATACATGTGAATGCATGTGTATTCCTAAAACCATTTCTACAGTTGCAGATTTTCCCTTTCATATTTCTTTACTGGTCTGCATCTAACTCTTGTGCCAGACACATGCCTTACAGAATTCAACCTATCTCTTATAAAAGGATAAGTGCCTAGCTGTCTGGATATATGCTATGCCATAGGTCCTGCAGCAATGCTGCAAAGGAAGAATTTGCTTTTCAAAAGTATGACCCTGGGCATTACTCAGCAATGATGGCTGTCAAAGGGAAAGAGCAAAAGACAGCAAGAAAATGTCTTTTGAAATATGACATTAAAGCTAAAGACTCTTTCCACTGAAAAAATCCCCACTGCTCTGCCAAAAGATAATCTAAAAGCAGAAAATTTTAAGCACTTCATACAATTAACTCTTTCTAAAGATAAATGATGATAGAATACAGGTTTATTTCTTAAAGAAATCAAAATTCTCATAAAGACATACTAAAGCATAGAAGCACAAGACTTCAGTTTTTAATTTTGTAACCTCAAGCTTAATTCCTTCATTAATTTCAATGCTCCAAGCAATCAGGATTTCTCAAGCCAGAATCTTTCCAGGCAGCAGAATTTCTCTGCTGGCCTCCCAGATCCTGTGGCATCTTTGTCATGGCTAAGTTATCACGCAGTTTCACAAGGAAGCCCCAGGTTCTGCAAAATCCAATCTAGAGGCATTGGTTTATTGCCCTAGGTAAAGTAGTCTTGTTTCATAAACTGAGTGAAATTTGCCTTGTACTGGCATGTTAGGCCTTCTGGTTCCAAATCATCCAGCTGTTACTAATTTGTTATGTAGCTAGTATCTCTTTGTGATGTATGATCTATGAGAAGCCAACTTTTCTGCATATTTTTATACATCAACATGCTTAATAACCTGTAACATATAAAATACTCATGCAGATATTATAGAACAAGACTGCAACTTGGACCTATGTAAGGCTTACCAGAGCTTATTGCTTTTGGTTTGAGAAATTACTTTGTCAAGCGTATTTCTGTCATTAGTCCTTGGACGTATTTTGTTAAAAATCTGAGGCAGCTTCTAGTTACTTTAAAATAACTACCATAATTTAAACTTTTGACTTGTACTTAATATCTTGTGTCTCTTCAATTAAAAAAAAAACGTAGCTGTTATGTCCCTCCATTTTATTTTTTTTCTTTTGTCTTGCAGTAACCTTACATGAGAAAAATAAAAGGAACTTTTTTCTTATTATAGTCCTAGATACAATATCTGTCATCTTTCCCCCTAAACTTCCTGGCTTATGAAAGATTTGGTGGTTTGGGAGGACAGTTATCTCACCCAGACTTTCACATCTGGCACCAATATCAGCACAGATCGGAAGAATCTGAAGCAATTTAACCTCTCTAATTCAAACTTCTGTTGAACAGCCTTTCTTCGGCTGTTCTACTTCCAAATTAGCTTAGGATTTCTTATGTCATGGTAGTTCTAATCCTGCTAGTTAGGGACATGTTATCCAGTGGCAGCCCCAGGATAAGATTTGCACCTTAGCCGCATACATTCTTTCTGCAGAACCCAGAGGAAATGAGGGGTTTATATTTTTATTTGGTATTAGCAACTTCATTTTCATTGCTGTTGTAACTATAGATGGGATAGTGGATTATTTCTGAAATGGGATTTTTACCTTGAGTAGTCCTGCCAAATAAAACTTAATTTATCCAGACTTGGCCCATAGCTTCAGATTCTGTGGTTTAGCTTTCTTGTTTGTATTAACAGTAAGCTCTGGATTTGCTACCAATCTCACTGAGACTTTGAAAGGCTCCCCTCCTCAGAGCTCTGACGGGATTATACAATTCTCTTCCATCTTTCCTCCTGACTTTCTCCTGCTCCTTTAATTTTCTTCTTGCAGTCATGAAAATATAGGCGTTTCATAAATTTTTCACATTTCCTAAACTTTCTCTTGTGAACTTTCTGTTCACATTCTCTATGACGAGTTTATTCCCTATCCCTTTGTTAACCTGGTCTCTCCCAGGAACATACATCTTGGGGGATTTTACCCTGCACAAGAGCAGTTAGTGACAGTGTCTAGTTTCAGCTTCTGGAGCTTCTGTTTGGAACTCTGGAGTATGCAGTAATGAAGCCTGGTTGGAGCTATGTGATATTTCCGTACGATAAATACAAAAATTGAGCATTGGTCCATTTGCTATCTTAAAGGTCTTTTCCAATCCAAACAATTCTATGATTGCCATGATTCTATGATGATTATTTGGGATCAGCTCCTCAAATAAATCTGGCAGCTTAGATATTTGCTTCTTTAAAAGTGACTTGTCTTTAAATCCAATGAGTCTTTTAAATAGAAAATAGGGTTGATTCTCACCTAAGGTCTGACACTACATTTTTTGTGATAGCTCTTTTTATATCAAGCAAACAAAACTCCATTTTAAATCAATGTAAACTCTCTGAGTAATAGGAATTTTAAGAGTGCCAGCGCCGCAGGATAATAAAAACCTGGCATAGAGACATTGCCGTCATGGGGAAAAGTTAAGTTGTTGCATTAACTAATAACAATAGATGAATGAAACAGTTTGCTTCCTTTTCTTTGCTGCCAGCCTGGTAGACTGCGATTAAGTTCTCTATTGCTGGCCAGGTTGAGGGTTTTATTTTTGTCTTATTTGCTTATATGCCTGGTTTGCTTTTGCCAATACAATCCCCATTCTATTCTTAGGTCTCTGTAGACATCTCCCTCTAAGTGTTACACTTGTGATAAAGAACAGTGTCGGAACAGCCACAGTCTCCCTTGGGAAGCATTTGATCATTCTTTTTATCTGGATCACTTAAAATCTTCAAAGACCAGCTGTACCTGGGTATTAATGCTCTTTCAGAACCATATGTTTCCCTTCTGCATAAAACCCATGTAAGGGGGACGCTTACATAAAAATCTTGCTGCAAATTATTGCCGCATGCTCCTTCTGTGAGGGATAAAGGATGAGGAACAAGCAGGAACAAATGATTTTAATCAACCCATGGAAGACATAAGAAATCCTATAGGATATTTAAACATGGCTACATCTTCCCCTTGCCTTCCTCCAGCACTCCCCCAAAGCAATGGGAAGCACTGCCTGCAAATTCCCCATCTATTCAGCTAAGTAGAAATATATATAGGCAGCTTTCAGAACTAGGCAGAGCTGGTTTTTCCTTGATGTGTTCTTCAGTTACAGGACTGAAGACCTTATATATGATGCTACCTTTTGCTACACACAGCACACAAACACATGATGGTTCCCTGGTAAAGGAAAATTGGATTATATATACATCTGTCCCACCCTGAGGCATTGGGAAACATATTCTACATATGACTTTTGCCCATTGGCTTCCTCTACTTTGCATGAGCAAATACACCATCAGTATTAGTAGACATAGAAAAATAAAGGCAATATGCACCAGGCAGGCACAAGAGGATAATTTAAACTGAAGTTCAAACTTGTTTGATTTCTCGGGTCTTTACCCCTTTATATTGTTCCCTTTATCCCTTTAATATTGTTCTATTCTTGATGTGAATTTCCTTATAACTTTACCAAGAGTAATTACTGAAACATAGGTAAGAGGATGTGTATTCCTTCTACAAACAAATGTGAAAAAAAGGAACAGTATCTTTACAAAACACCTGTAAACCTTGTTCACATGAACAGTGCTCAATGATGTGTGTACCATTAATTATTAATAAGATTACAGAAAATTGGCGTGTACAAGCCAGGTGATGGAACTCTTCTTTTCTCTGGGCTGACAAAGGTACATAAAAATAATTATATGTACCACATTAACTAGCATTGTCTGATAAATACAGTGGAGTTACAGAACGAAGGAATAATATCTGGGGAGGAGTGAGTTTGCTTCTTCTGGTGGCTGGCTGTATGTCAAATGCAGAGCACAATTTATAAGTAACTTCAGTGCTGCTGCTAAACAAATGGAAGACAGCATTGTCATTCTGTGTAGGTGACAGAAGATGAACTTTGTTGTTTGAACTTCCAACAGACTGCAAAGAAAAATTTAGGTTATGATATTGGAGGGGGAAGCGTCAGAAAAGGAAGCATATCAAAAGCTAACCACAAACTGTGAAAATGTCTCAAGATGTTTCCATGTTGGGCTGGCAGAAGATGAAACCTATAGGGCTTTCATACAGGTTGCTTCCTTACTAGCCTCTTTCTGTTTAATATTAGTTAGAAAATATATGAAGAACAAGAATGTGTGTTCAAGGTGTCTTGATAAAAAATAGCAGAAAATACTCCCTTCTTGTTCCATCTAGTGAAGGCCAATTGAGTTCAAAGGGCAAACAGCTGGTGGCTAGAATAAAGCATGCTAATGAGATTCAGAGAGACAGACTGAGACAAAAGGTGGTAAGAGTATGTACTGTAGGTTATAAGTAGTGGTGGAATGATTTTTAAATAATGTTATATATCAGAGAAGAAATGTTTGTCACTGGTGCATGTTAGGTGTGTTAACAGATTAACGTTATTTGTACAGTAGTATGACAATGCATTTGTAAAGAGAAAAGTGGTATCTCTCAAATGGACGTTCTTTGTACTGTATACCTATGGCAAAGAAAATGCAAATTCCGTCTTAAGATTTTGTGAAGGTTCAGATAACTCCTGTAGCCAGCTCCCCCAGAAATTCATCAGTCTCTCAAGGTTGGTGTTATTCATCATTATTCCTTCAGAGAGGCTCGTATAAATTTGAAGATGACAGAAACGGGAATGAGATTCTATGCATTATATTTAATTTAATCATACTCACTCAGATTCTTAGCTATGACCTTGAGTTTGGTTGTACTTGTAATATACTTCACCAGAGCAAAGCTGAGCTTCTGGAGCATCGGATTTGTCAGGAAATGTCAGGTGTCTGCATCGAGTAGGATGCAGTGTAACTGAGAAATGACATTGGTACTATCCTGACTTTTAATCCATCAAAAGAGTAAAATTCCCTGCAGCCAGAATAGCATTGGAATGCTTATATAGAACTTCTCTTTCTTGCTACTGGACATCTCTATCCCACTGCTATGCTGGATAATCTTTCTTAGTGTTTTCCATCCACTGGGAATTGCTGGGATCAAAGCTGTGTCAGTCAGTTGCACGTTTTATTCTGGTAGACTAGCACTACATTGTCAAAATCTACTGAAGTCAGTGGGAATTGAAGGTATTTAGCACATTACGTGATCAGATAAAAGGTGCAGCGCAATGCTAAGACAGATGCTTTCAGAAGCTGCACTAGAAGAGATCATTTAACACAGATCAGAGATGTGTTCACATGAAAATACTGGAAGGCAAGAGCTACTTCTGTTCTGTTCACAGTGTAGATACCACAGTAATAACATTTCATTAATGCCCAAGACAGATGATATCTATGTTCTTTGCATAATACAATAACCAGAAATTATCCATTGAAAGGAGGGAATCCAATACATTGTGACCCACCTTCATCTTTGGCTTCAGGTTCACAGGAAACTTTCCCTCTAAACAGTTGCAGAGCTTGTGACTTATTGCTGCTGTCACAATGATGTGCACAGATCACCAGACTGAATGTGTTTTGCAGTGACTACTTGCAAGTGTTGGTATTTTTGCTTTGTTCCTACAAACACTATGTCTTCTGTCTTCTACAGAGATCTGTGCATTTTCTTTTAGTGTCAGTGTACTCTGGTACACATTCAGATTGTCAGTGCTGCAACAGGGTATCTCCAGCCACTGCGAGGTCACTCACAGTAAGTGCAGCATCATCACTTTTGGCTACATGAGCAGATATGGAACTTGATTTCATTATTTCTATTTGAATATTCACTGCTATTTATTTGTTCTGGTGCCCAGTTGCTGCTTTTTTCATTGTATTTGTTTGTCACTAAGGTCCAGGCAAAGTTTTGGAGGAAGAATATCACACTAGATTCGTGTGAGATATCACCTGGTTTTCTTCAGGGAAATGCTTTGAGCTTCTGTAGCATTTCTATCTTTCACTCGGGAGTGAGATCAGCGGCTGTGTACTCCAGCTGCCTGGACAGTTGGCTTGAAGATAAGTGCAGTGGGTTTGAGAGTGCCCTTGCTCGTTATCCACTAAGCAACGGTCTTTTTTGTGTGTTCTGGTTTTCAAATCTCAGTAGTGGTGCAGATGGTTCTGAGGAAGAGTTTGCACTACTGCAATAAAATGAACAGATTTGCAGAGATGTTTAGGGTGCCAGGAGAGCTCTCTATTTATGGCTTTTAGTTAATGTTCAAAATTTGTCCTTTGTATATTACTGAGGAATTTTCACAGAATCAAAAAGTAAGGCTCTTAAATAATAAACCTCAAAGCTTTATTTTCATTTTTGTTGCATCCTCCCTTGCTGCTCCAAAGATTGGAGAGCCAATGAATAGCTCCCAACCCCACCCCCCCACCCCCCAGTGCTGAGTAAGAACCAGACAGTTTCATAACTGCTTGGGTGCTCTTTACATGCAGATGGTAGGTAAATTGCTTGGCTGGCAAGAGCGCAAGTGAGCTCTTAAACCTGCTAGTGTGTAATGAGAAAAAAAGGTTGTAGGTTATACTGAGAAGAGTAATTATACTGTAACTGTTAATATGGTGTATGCTGTCCTTGTAGCAGTGCAGATCACAGCATGACAGATCTCAGGACAGACACTATCCAGGTCAGCTCCAGGAAAACGCTCATAAAAATATTGCTCCCAACTCTCACCAAAACGTGTGGACTAACCTACACTAGCAGACCCTCACATGGTATGAAATGGTGACTCCAGTGTGGCCTTCTTATTTTATGCCAGCTGAGTGTACCTGCCCCTAACAGGATCTTGCTTTTTCTTTGGATGCGCCAAGCAAAAATATGAAATAATAAGAGGCAAACAAATGGCAAGGACAGAGTGTATTAACATACAACTTTGTATCTTTTGCTGATTCATTTTTAGAATATGTTAGGAAGTATAAATATTTCAGTATTAGAGAGTACTAATGTGATGACCAATTTTAAGTTAGATGAATAAAATCTTGTACAACAGTATTGTACATGCTTTTGTTACTTCAGTGTCTAAAAACAACCAAGAGAAGCTGAACTGATCAGAAAAATGGTATATAAACTGCCGTAACAGCAAAAGGTAATCTATTTACCTTACCAGACAAAATCTTAGTAGTGCATTATTTACTTCACCCTATTCTTTCGCTTAAAAACTACCAACCAACCAACCCAAACACACCATACCACACAACTCAAACCCAAAACTGCGCTCTGTGTTAAGGGAAGAATAGTAATTTGTTTAATTCTCCCTTTTCCCATTTTGCTATTCCTGTGTTTTCTCCAGGATGTAAGGCCTTATGCAATTTGATAGTGTAACATCAGGAATGCCATAAAGGCAGTTTTATTTTTATACTGGGGCAATTAAAAAGAATTGGTCTACTCACAGCAAATTTGGAGCCAGATCATCTATGCCAAAAGTAGCAATAACTGCATTGTATAAGATAAGCTAGAATTGATTGTGTCTTCTCTGAAGCTAAGGACAAAAAATTGCTTATTTGTTATAAAAAATCTGGTTTGTAGCAAGATTGTTGATCTGCACATGGATTTTTATCGTTTATAAATAACTTACTGGAGTCTGGAAAACTCTTGACACCAGTTAGTGAAAGAACATAAACGACTGTAAATCCCTTAAGTAGTTAATGAAGTAAAAAAATACATGTTTGATATTCAAAAATACCTGTATCTGGAAAGAAGATGTTTTTATTCTGTATTAGATGATTTTGAAGGAAACAAAAGAGAAAAAATGTTTTATATGCTGAATTTCCATATTCCTGAAAGAATGAGCTCCAGTTGTTCAGTTTAATGACATATTTAAAATTTTATCACATTATTTTATTGAACATATTTTATATTAGTTTGAACCAATGTTTTCAAAGTTGAGCAAGAATTTGTGACACCCAGTCAGATATATAATATACTGTCTGAAGCTTGGCTCTCAGAAATGTAAACATTTCTTAACTTTGGCTTAGGAGTTCCTTCAAGCTGCTTTTTATCTGTCTTTTATATATGTACGTGTGTGTGTATATATATATATGTATATTAATATTTATATACGTAACACCCCCACCCGACTTAATAGGAGGGCTTTATCTCCCTGAAATTTTACAAATGCTACCTCTGCTGTTTTCTTAACATTAGAAAATAAGTGACTAAAAGACCAGATCTTGCACATTCTTAACAGCATGAATAAGGTTTGCCTTGAAAATAATCATATTGGATCTTTGAAAATTTTGTAGACTCAAACTGTAACCCACTACCATATTTTGAATCTTACCAGATCTAAAATCTGGTCTCCAGTAGGATAGGATACCATGTCACTACAGTATAGCACAAGCTGATTACTGATGAAAGCAAAAGGGACATCATAGGAACCAATCCCTCAACCTGTTGTGTTCAAGCTGATTTCTTCACCAGGTGTAGTCCCAGATACTCACAGAAATAGTTACCTGCAGCATCAAAGCTTTTGCTAGTAGGCTGAGCTATCATTTTTGGTTAGCTTTTCATTTTTTTAATTCCTACCTGCTAGGCTTAATGTGTGTATCTCCAGTTTTATGATCTATTAGGATGTCACAAGGGAGAGGTATACAATAACAGCATAATCACTTGGGAAACACATCTGCAATCTGCATCAAAATTTTGTGTAGGTTTCCCTACGCTGGAGTTACAGGAACATTTGGTATATATTGATAAATATTGAGCACTTTTAGCCTTAAAACCATAAATTCAAATCTGATTCCTTCATCCACATTGTAAAATTCTGTTTAACACTATTCTATCATTTATACTCTGTTTAAATTTTATCTTTTATTCAGTCAGGACAACGAAATGAGTAACTTGTAGTCCTTCAGTTGCACTTCTCTCTGTCCCAGACAAGAGTAATACTTGACTATTACTAACCCTTCTGGGTTGAATTGTTTGATTAAAGTTTTGTAAAAAAAAAAAAAATTGATTAAAATCAGGCTTAGCGTGATTAAAAAAAAATTTGAATAACTAGCATAAACAATATTCCTGTAATGAGCTCCACTAAGTTTTTTGTGTTCTTTACACGGCAGATTACTGTATACTTGCATCTAACTATAGTAAATCCTATTACATTAATTTTCATTGTACTGGTAATCTGATTAAAATAGTACAGCATTAACAGCCATACACATTGCAATGAGAACAGCTTTCTTCCTGAAAGTTAAAGATGTTTTTTTCATATTTTTAGTAAGTGTGCAAATATACAACTAAACACACAACAGGCTTCAACTAGGATTCTGAACAATTTCACACATTTGTGAAACATCCAGCTAGCCTTCAGGCTTTATCTCTCATGGATGTGGAAACATTCCTATCAACATTTAATCAAATATATTAATGAGACTAAATAAGGGTCTGAATTGCTACTAATATACAAAATGAGGCATGCATATAATTTTTGGCAGAAGAAGCTCCTTAAATTTTAGTAAGATTGCATCTCATTTTGATCTATTTATCCCGATGTGTAAAGCTACCATGCACAGAACTCCCTGTACAACTACAAAAAAATGTAAAGGAAATGCAAGGAAGTAGTCTTTCTGGACAACTGAGTACAGCCTGATGAATTGGTCCTCATTCACGATTTTTCACAGTGGTTCTATAAAATGTCTAGTACAACAGTTCAGAAATAAGTATTTTTTTCTCAGCCTCCAATATTCTAAATTTTTGGTTTTTTGAATTCCACACCCTTGCTTCAGGGAACTATAATTATCCCCTGCTTCTCACAATCTTCCCTTCTCTCTTAAATATTTTGTGCTTGGAGGCTTCCCCATAAGGCATAAGATCTAAAAATGAAAATGAAAGCTATTAGCGACTCTACATGCCAGAATGACAGCAAGGTTTGGTCACACCTCACCTCAGAGTTACATACTCTCACAGTTCTAACAATACACTGTTAGCAAAACTAATTAATTAAATCTTTATGTACTGAGATAGTGATGTGTTGCAGATGCAATCTATTGCTTAGAATCTTTTCTGGGAAGTGATGTTGCTTACGCTTCTTTTTCTTTTGCATCTCACATTGAAATTGTATGCTTGGTGATTTCTTCCCTCCAGTAGTTTTCTACATGAATAAGCCGTATCAGAAAGCACTAATGGAATTCATGCATTGCCTATTTTTTTCTACATTAAGCTTGTTTTATCCTGTGCGAGGGTCATGCTTGTCAGGCATAATGTGATATTTGGATAATTTCAACTTAAGGTTTTTTCTTCTTTAAGAGTAAAATCTTAGAAGTACAAGTTTGCAAGAAATGGGTAAATGTAAAAGTACTGGATAGTGGCAGTACAAGTCCACTTTGTTCTAGGCTGAATCCTTCACTTCAATAGTATTCTTATTTTTGCAGTAACCTAGATTTGATATTAACAGTATAAAGCAGCTCCACATCAGACCTGGTAGAACAGCACTGACACTATTTGAACAGGCAGCCATTACTAAATAGCCCTGACCACAGTGAAACAGGGATACTGGCTTGCAAGTTTCTGGTAAATATTTTAATTGCTTAATCTAGCAAACTCTTTCTTCTTGATAATCCATAGTCAAATAGAAGTTATTTATTCTGTGAAGATCTTCTTCTTCTTTGAAAACATGGTGAACATTCTTTCATTCAAAGAAAAATTATTTATGTCTCTACTTTGGCAGCTCAACCGAATGACCAGGATAAACTGTTTCAGACAACCCAAGTTAGTTCTAAATGACTGTCAGTTTAATACCATATGCACTTAGACCCACAGTGTTCTGCCACCAGTCAAGCTAGCCTGTCATGAAGACACTTCAAAGAAAGGTAGAAAAATTCCCCTTTTGTAGATGGTCAATTGTGCAGTAAAGTGTGACAGGAAAATTTCTTTGAGTTTTTTTATTTGCCTTTTTATGATGGTACTGTATGTAACTATAGATTTTTATGTAACATGGAGTTATAGAAGAAACAGTAATAAGACCAGAAAAAGGCTTTGAATTATATATAATAAATATATTTAATATGGGTATGGAAAAGCCCTAATAGATCCAAAAAAGTCAGAGATGTATTTTAAATACATAGATAGGAAACACATGAATGCACACTTTTTTTCTTACTTTTGACGGAGAAAATAACCCCTGGAGTCACTGCATCTGACATACTTGTAGATTCTAAGAAACTCTTTTGCCTTTGACAGGTATGATCCCTTTATTTTTCTTTCTGGAAATAAAATGGGAGATGTATGAAGCTTACACATGACAGAATGAAATGGCAAGAAAGTCTGTTTCAGTAGCTTTCTTGCCTGAAGGTTCTGCATTAATGCTCTTAGTTAACATAAATCTTTATTAACATTATGATTATAATTGACTAACTGTACAAATTAACAGAATAAAATATTACTAACAACTACTGCAGGAAAAGAACCATCTTTAGTAAACAGGAAGATTTACATTAGAGTAGAGATGGAGATCAGTCATCTAATGTCATGTTTTAATGTCAGTGTTGTATCAGTTTCTGGAATGTTGCCACTTTACCAACTGAACTGTGTAATTAAAAAGTTATGAAATCATATTAAATACCACAGAAGCATAGAATATGACACGTGTATTGAGATTTTTTATCAATCATTGGCATAAAAGTCAGCCAGGGGAACAAGAATATCCTAGGAATAAACAAAAAGTTAATTCTCCAGCATAGACAGTAGCACAATATTAAGAACTATATGGAACGGACAATATAATGTTATGAAAAGTCTCTGTTACATGCAGAGTACAGCTAAAATTATGACTATTCTAAAATGCAAATAAAAGATGCTATAAATAGCCATATATATGGCATATAAATATGCCATAAAACCAGCAACAAGTTTATTTAATGTTTGCTTTAGTTCCAATACAATTTTGACAACCTAATAATGAATGCAATCAAAGACTTAAAACGTGTCATTAAGGTCTAATCTACCCTCAAAAGTTTCTGATGCGGCTATTACAGTACTAATAAAGATGCCATTTATTCTGGTAAGATTATTTTTTTTCTTTTTACTCTTTTTATCTTAAGTAACTTAAGCATAGCCTTTTAAAAGTGCATTTCTGTAACATCTCCAAAGAGTGTTTTGAGTCAGACCTAACTCCTGTGAGCTCAGTCAAGACCGAGTACACAGGTGAGAGTTTGAAAAGGATGGCACCAAGCAACAACTGGCACTACAAGGATGTATGGTGGGCTAATGATAAAGGAAAACAAGATAAGTTTCCGCAATCCCTGTTGTAATGACAGGGTTACTGAAATAAAATCAAAGATCAGCAGAAGTAGATATGCTGTAAAATCTTGCTTTGCACTACCTGGAATCAGATATATATTCTAACAATATTAAGACTGAAAAAACAAAAGGCACAACTTGAGGATGAAAACAGTTTTATGCCACAATTACACTCCCTTATTCTTAGCTGCTGATGGGAGCTCCCAATGTACAACTGTCACAGTGGCATCCCCTTAAGTTGCAGCCAGTCTCCTGCTGCTGACAACAGCCTGCTCTCCCTAAAAGCACCAAGGCACAGGTCATAATTAGATCATGGCATTAAATGCCACCTTCTCAGGGTCCATCCATCTACCTTTTAGACATCACTGTCCTTGTATAAACATACTATCTAGAGTGGAGTTTGCGCCAACTGCACATCCATTCAAGTGCAGCAGTACAATACATAATATTGAAACTTGTAACTGAAGGAGCAGTCTGCTCTTCTGAGCCAAGAAGTGCATTGGAAGGTCATCGTGGGGGCAGCTGTCAGAAAAGGCAGAGGCATCGCAGACTGAAAGCAACAGATAGATTATAGAGCTTGTTCTGATGTAAAGTCTGCAGTTAAGTTACCTAAGCAAATAAAATTAAGAAATTAGTACGGTTCTGCTTGACTTTGTACTGAAAAAAACCCTACGAAACAACTATATTAACTTGAAGTAACCTAATAGGAATTAAATTGCTTTTAAAATGCACGCTGGGTTCAAAAAAACCCATAAGCAGCTCTCAGCTTTCTGTAGTGAAGCAGAGTGTATCTTGTGAGACAGAATGAGTTTGCATGGAGAACTGCAAATACGACCAGACTGTCTCTCTTGCAGGGATATCTACTGTATAAATTTTGGACTTAGCTCAGCTAATGGGCCCACACAGGCCTCAGAGCTAACATGGGATGTCCAGATGCTTACCCTAATCTGGAAGCTGCTAATTGACTCCTGTTAAAAATAGGCTGTTCATCTGAAAGGCAAGAAAGACAGGATCTTTTTATTCTTTCAGCTATGTAAAACATAGGTCCTTAAAGCAAGATGTTCTGAAAGGCAATATACAATGGAGCACCACTAAGGAGGAACAGGTATGAGAGAAACAGAAATCATGCCAATTAAAATTAGAGGATAAACTTTCTTCTTTAATATCCAGTTTTGGTCTCTAATGCACATCAAAAAGGGCATGGAAGATGATAAATGAAATATATAAAACAAGTTAATTTTTTAGTACCAGACTGATAAGAGTATAATCATTGAAAACTATAGAGCTAAACATGGAACAACTGTAATTGTTTTGCAAATTTAAATAGATTTAGGAACTCCTATTGAATTAAGAATAGGAATAACATTACAGACTTTTGAGGAAGTTGAATAAAGATTTGAATATGCAGCCAGGCTTCATTGTAAGTCTTTATGCAAGGTATTACTGGCGCATTCCTTAATCCTTTTTTTTTTTTTTTTTTTTTTTTTTTAATACAGACTCTTAAAATAAATCTATGCCTCAACCCTGCTATTGAAAAATCAATGTTTTGGGACTTTCTAATACAGAGTATTTTTTAGAACATAAAAAACTCTGAAAGCTCACCTGCTTCTTCCAGATTTATCAGGTTTCAAATAAACTTTGCTTCCCTTGTATCCTTACATTGTCTTATCTACCAAATTTCTACAACTACAACCATATTAAGACTGGATTTTTCTTTAAAGAATTTTTATATGAAACGAGAATAACATGCATTTTTCTAGCTGTCAGGTGTAACATTTAAACTGAAACGTGACATTTAAACTAGTACAGTCTCATCATTCTTTATGTCAGCATTTCTTACCATTTCAAGGTGTAAATGATTTTTTTCATAGGATTGCACAAGTGTAAATGAGTATTTCAATTACAATGTAAGTAGCATTCTACTAATGATGGAGAGAATAAAATCCAGCCCATACTCTCTTGTATCTTGTGTAGGCAACAAGCATTTTTTCAGTCAGCTAAATAATGACTAGGTACACGGAAGGAGAAAGCAATGTGTTGGTTTTACAGTTGTTTTTAAGGTAAAGTAAGATCTCCACAGGTTTTCAAACTGATTTGATGTTCTGTTTACAGAAGATACAGACTTTCCAGTTAGTATACTACTAGGATTGTTTAAGAACAAAAATTAATTCCTCCTCCTTAACCTTCCTAACTGAGGCAGCCATTTCTCTTTGCTTTTAATGCTTGATCTCTCCAAAGACAAAGAACACATTAACATTATCTTGAGAGCTGTAGATGCACAGGCTCAGACTAGGCATCAAGTTGGCATTTGAATTTTTAAATTGTTTGTGATACCGGATTTCAGGACATTTGTATACATCTCTGATTTCTTGGCTGAAAGTGCGAAGCCATCCATCTCATTAACTACACATAAGCACAACAGATTTTAATTAGAAACATAATAGTTGCATTAAAGTAATATATTTATCTTCTCTGCTTTCTGCATAATGAACAGGTCTAGGCAGAATGCAGCTGACTGCAGTCTTGAGGTACATATTACATATAAAACAAGAAAAATAATCACCAAAATGTTCATCTCTGAGCCATAAAGCCACAATGCTGTTCACAATATTTTTGCTAGCTCATAGTGCCACCTGAGGACCTCAACTCTGTAAGTATTACAATTCATACTATTTACAGTACAGCACCTTAACGAAAAGTTGTCACTTCCACCTGAATTTGTTTGTATCTGCATTCTGCAAAATGTTGACAGGGCATCTCTAGTCAAAGCATTTCCCACTGCTATTGCTAAGCACCACACTTTGCTCCAGTGGTGTTCGCGCTGAGGAGGGTCTCTGGTGCTGTTTTAGAATTAATTTCAAAAGCACTTGTTAAACGCCACTGTCTTCTGGAGCTCTTAGCGTGGAGCTGAAGGAGGAAGGCACAAAACTGAGGAAAGGTGCGACGGTAACTGTGTCACACCTCAGGCAACAACCACATGGGTATGCGTTCAGCTGCTTTTACTGAGGCATCCACCAGAAGGTGGGCAACCCCTCTGAAAACATTTAATACTTTTAGTTTGACTTAATCACCAGCTGATTTTCAAACACCTTTTAGTTGCTTTCCTCACATAGGAATTAAAAAAAAAAAAAAGGGTAGTGGTGTCGTTTTGTCTTCCCCGTGGCCTCCTCGGACGGCGCGGGGCATCCCCTCACAGGCTTGGCGGGAAACGCGGCTGCAGCACCGTCCCGCCCGCCTCCGCGCCTCACCCTCAGGTGACCCTGGCCTTCACCCGCGCCTCGCCCCCATCCTCCTGCTGACCCTCCCGCTCACCTTCGCCCTCACCGCCTCCGCAGGGCCGCCCCAGCAGGTGGTGAGGCGTTTGCTTCTGCAGCTCGCTTACCGCTAACCTACAACCGACATTGTTAGCCGGCAGGCGGTGGCGGGGCCGGGGGGGGCAGGCGATTAAAATAACATGGGGCTGTTCTAGGCGCTAATGGGATTAGAGGCGAGGCGAGCGAGGCAGCGCGGAGGGGGCAGCGCTGCGCGGCGGCCGGGCTGCGGCATGGCGCCCCTCTGATGGCGGGAGGGCAGCGCAACAGCTGCGCCACATGGGCGGGGGCGGGATACCCCAGGTACCTGCGGAGGGCAGCGGGGCGGCAGCGCCCTGGGTGCCGGGCGGGGGCAGAGATGGCGGGGACGGCCCGCTTGCCCGGGGGGGAAGGGGAGGAGCGGGCCCCGCCGGCGGCCCGGCCTGTGGGGGCGCGGGGTCAGCGGGGGAGGCCGAGGCCCCACGGCGGGCCTAGCGAGGGGCGCAGGCAGCCGGCAGGAGGCAGCCCAGGTGAGGAGGGGGCGAGCGGGCCGGGCCCTGGGCCGCAGCGGGGTGGAGGTGCGGCGGGGCGAGGGAAGGCGCGGCGGCGGGTCGGGGGGCAGAGCGCGGGGTGCGGGGGTCTGAGGGAAAAGGGAGTGCGACAGCGGAGGGAGGAGGAAGGGAGCGCGGGCCCGGGGGAGGGCAGAGCGCGGCGGGAGGCGGAGGAGAGCGTCAGCTGGAGCGGGGATAGCGGGAGCGCGGCGGGAGGCGGAGGAGGAGAGCGTCAGCTGGGGGCAGAGATAGAGGGAGTGCGGCAGGAGGAGGAGGAGAGCGTGAGCCGGGGGGGCAGAGAGAGAGGGAGCGCGGCAGGAGGAGGAGGAGGAGGAGGAGGAGGGGGAGAAGCGCGACGCAGGGACGGCAGATGCCTGGAAATAAAAATTTGATGATTGCATGCAGCGGCTGGAGAGACTCTGTCGGTGGCGGCGGCGGGGACGAGGCAGGGACAGGGGGGGCGACGGCAAAATGAAGTATCAGAAATACCTGACTGTCTTGCAGATGGCCATAGGGGTGACCGCCTCCAACAGGGGCAGTCTGATGCCCTTAAAGAGGAAGCTGTGGTGAGTAGGCACAAACGGGGCCGGCGGCACTGCGGGCCGGGCGGGGGGCGCTGCGCCGGGCCGAGGCGGGCCGCGGCGGGACGGCCGGGCGGGGCGGCGGGGGCTTTCCCTCGGACGTGACGGCCGGGCGGCAGCGGGCCTGGGCTCCCGGCGGGCACAAACTTCGCGGCCCATTCGCTGCCCGTTGTGTGGCGCCCGCCGGGAGGCGGCGGCGGTGCCCGAGGAGCTGTCCGCGGCCGGCCCGGCGCTCGACGCGGCCGGGGGAGGCACGGTTCCCGCGCATCATGACTCCCGGTGCCACCGGGGAGAGCCGGTGGGCGCTGGGCTCGGCGCGGCTGCGGCGGCCCCGGCTGGGGGGCGCGGGAGCCGCTGGCGCGGGGTCTGCCCGCCTGCGTGACAGCCCCGGCGCTGCTGCCGACTGCGGCGCGCTCCGCTCCCCGCCCGGGGCTGCGCGGAGCGGCCGTGCCGAGCCCCCACCCCGGTTCTGCCGGCCGCGGTGCCTGAGACGCGGGGAACGGCAGGTGCGAGTCCAGCGGGTTCGCGAGCGGTAAAGCCGGTGATGCTCCGACACGGTCGTTCTTCTGTAAAGCCTGCTTGCCCCCGACTTGCTGCCACCGTTTCGGTGCTGGCCGATGGTGTGCTGAACAGATTTTTCTGCATGAACCAACAATACGTTACAAAAAATGTATTGAAGTATAATGGTGTAATGTGGGTGAGTAGGGCACCGACAGGCTTATGGTACTGCAATACCCAGTCACGCCTGGGCTGGTAGGAGCCCACTGCTAGCTTGGCTGAAGCTGTGGGATATGTGTCATCGTAAGGACAAACTGTAAGGAGAAAATCTTTGAACTCCTGAAGTCAGATTTTCTGGGAGGGAAACATCGACAACAAATTAATATGCTGAGAATTTCTTGGCTCTAAAAGACCAAGAGTAATATTTAGGTGGTAACGGTCATACAGTTGTCTTTCACAGTGCTTACGTGTTCCTAGTGAAGGAAACTAAAGTCTCACAGAAAGCATAATAGGTCATTTTATTTAAAAAAAGGTAGTTCACAAATAGAAATGTTTTTATGTCAGCAGTTGTAACAAAAATGGGCCTTACATGAATTGTAGAACGTGGGGGTTTTGCCTTTTTTTTTTTTTTTTTTTTTTTCCCTCCTTTCCCCAGCTGTTGTCAGCTAGCATAGACAGTGTCAAGGAAATACATCACTTGAAGAAACATAATGTGGAACTAGTAATCTTTCTGTCATTAATTCCACATCTTGCTATTCATTGCAGATAATGCAATTTGGCAAACCTGTTCATCCTAACTGTAACGTACAAAATCAAATGTAGTCTTAGGCAAAAAATATGTTGTCATATAGATAAGTTTCATTACATTTAATCAAAGGTTTTAATAATGTTTTCAGTGGTTTGGTTTTGATTATGTAAGTTACGTTAAAGTGTACCTTACCTACTTTATTCTCTCCAAATGGCACTCCTGCCTGTGTGCAGCACTGTATGTATTGGTGTATTACTTCTTTAAAATAAGTTTAATTAAGGGTACTGTAATTTTAACAGTTGTTCTATTTCATATTTCTTGTGTCTCTTGGAAATGTCTTCTTTGCTGGTGTGTTAAATTGAAGCTACCTGTATTTCTGTACTTTAAAAGTAAGCCTGAAGGGATCCAGTTCAACTCCTATTTTAGGTCTTCAGTTTGAGTTAGATCAGTTTTATATTGCCTGGTTTCATGGTGAGATTCTGTGCTTTTTGAGTTACAGCAAAACAATACAGTGGATCCCCACGAACAGGTATGATAAGCATTGCATTTCACAACATTTGTAACTTGACATGTCGCTGCAGTGCAACGCTGTGTGAAGATTTAGTTGATTAAAAGTGTTAAGGAACAATAAGGTGGATTTTTTTTATATTTTAGGGAGATGTATGAATTACTTGAGCATTTGAAAGCATGTCCCTGGGATATTCTTTATTAGGGGACATGATATTATGTAGTCACATTTCCTTTGAGAACTTCTAATAGCTTTAGGCATTATCTGTATGGATAGAATTTATGCTTATGGATGAAATACTGTATTCTGATGCATTTAGAGATACGCTGAAAGATACTGTGCCATGTTAATTTTTTTATTTGTGCATAGTCTGTATCAAATAATACGTTAAGAAAATGTGAACATTAGAAGAATATGTTGCTGTTACTAAAATCAATGCAATATTAGTGTATATTTCCAACATGTAAACCAAAAGTATGTTCCAGTACTGTATCATTGGAAATCTCAAAAATACCTAAAGAAAATGTATAAATCAAGTCAGTCCATAAGTGGAGGATTCTTTTTCATCTCTTTTTTTAATTTATTTACTTATTATTAAAAAAAAATTACTTACAACATGCTGTTTAACCGATCAGATTCATAAACTCTTTCATGTGTCCATATTGTAAGTGGAAGCGAAGACATAATTTAATAAAAAAGGGTTAAAATACTCATCTTTTTGTTGGTGGAGATTATCCACCTGAATCCTACTGAATGAAAATGAAAAAGGTAGCAGCAATGTTTTGTTTCTTTGTAGAGCATCTGTCACTCCAATTTTCTCCTGCTTCCCCAGCCCCCCAAATGTAAGTCCTATTTTTTGGTGCATGAAGGCAGAGCTACAAATGAAAACAAAAAAGATGGACACTGGTGTCTTATGGTGGGTTAAGAATAAATTGTTATAAACTAGCTGAGAACAAAACAGACTTGAACAAACAGAACTGATATGTCCCACAGGCTTCCAGTGGGCAGTGGTGGAGCCAGAAACTTGCTTGTGTTTAATGTGGAGCCTCATCATTTTATGATGAGGTTTACTTGGGGCAGTAGAGTTTTGATCTCGGTGGTGGAGGAAGTTGCTGGAGGCCTGAACTGCTGATTCAGACCCTTTCCCGTGTTTGTGCAGCATTGTAATCTAATACGTAGGAAACTAAATGAGATGAGTAGGATGTTTATAATAGTCTTGCTAGGGGGACAGTATGTGGATACAAACCCCACCATCATAACCCTGCTAATGCAGGGGGGACTAACATTTGCGAAGGTGCTCAGAAAAAAACCTAACTACCAAGCTGGGAGTACCTTAAAACAGTAAATTGACATAAATGTTTATTGCAGTTCCGGTAAGTGCAACCTGAGTGCTTTTACAATAGCGCAGTGCTAAATCACATTATTAAGGGGAACTACACAAGTAAACCATAATTTCTTGTTGCACTGAATATTATGTTTCCCTGCTGTAAGGAGAAGGAGCAGGCAAACAAAAAAGGAACACGATATCCTAGCACCTCACATAACTCTACGCGCTAATACTCCCTTCTGTTTCTTAGAGCATTTGCCTCTACTTTGAAAGGCTTCTTCTGCCCAGGCTTGCTCCTGTTACGTTCCCTTGGTGCATGGGAGTGCAGAGTCATGAAATAAGACAAAAATCTTGGTTAGTGATAAGTTTTCATTGTGAAGAACATTATGGAAATGGCTGAGGCTATTTCATGTTTAAATTTCCTGCATCTTTTAAGAAAATGATTGGTAGTTGTCATAGGCAATCTAGGTTAAAGAAATGAATGCAGATGCAGTGCGCTACAGAATTTGAATTTTAACAGGATCTAATTTGCTTGTTTGGTGCTGTTGTTAAAAGAATGTGTGATAGAGAAGCCTGGATGTTAAACGATGGCTTCTTCTTGTAAGATACTGCACAGGCACATTTATTTTTAAACATAGGAGTAAACTTATTTGAAATCAGTGAGGAGTAACCGGCGTGTCTGGAATTAAGCATCCACCTAAAAGCTTTGTTGAGTCAGAGTCTTTGTACTGAGGTTGGAGCTTCCATGTAGAAGTCCAGGTTTATAATGAAGGATGTCTGTTTTACCATTAGGACCATCCCTAGGGAGAAAAGTGCCATTGTTGAAGTTCTAAGTAGAGTCATATTTAGAATAATCAAATAATGGAAAATGTCACTTTAGTATAGGAGAAAGCATCAAAGACTGAATCTCTTGGGTGTCTCTACAGAGCTATGTGGAAAAGTACAGATCACCAGAATGGATGTTATTCTTTTTTGATTACTGGTTTCTGTTAATATTTCTTTGAAACGGGGATAACTGTTTAAGTTTAGCCCATTGTAAGGTTGTATTTATGTTGCAAATCAATTAATAGCTTCTTTTTTTTCTGATGGAGGCAGGATACTGTGCTTAGAACTGAAGGTATTTACAGAGGCATGTAAGAATTTGGCATAGCAGCTGACTGCTCAGTGTTACTGGTTCTTATTTCAAATTTGCCTTCCCCCCCCCCAAACAAATACTAATATTGAGCAACTGTAACTGTTAGGGCTTCCTGTCTGATCAGTGGGAGTAAGTTCCAGCTTGTGCACCCTTGTATTGTAGGCAGAAGACATACTGATCACATTCAGCTGAGTGCAGCTGATGTCCTCACTCTCTAGTATTGAGGAAGCCTGTCTTCTAATGGGAGGACATATAATTATGGAAATTTTATACAACTGTTAACTGAGATCTGTATAACTGCTAAAGGTAGAAATTTCTGAGGAGTTTGGTTTACATGTGAAACCATTTCTAATAGTAATTTGCTAGAAGTACCTGAATTTTTTGTAAGATAGGCAGACAGCTTGCTTTGTGAGTCTTGTTGAGGCTATGTAGTTGTCAAAAACTTGTCCTCTCTGTGTTAACTCTAGCATTAATACTATACTTTCAAAAAAAATACAGAAAGTATGTCATTTCAAGACTTTTAAATATTCTGATCTTGTCTCTTGTAAAATTGTTCAGAACTCTAATCACTAAACAAGAACAGATTTTTTTAAGATCTTAGAAGATACTTAGTCTGACTGGTCTGTCTAGAAAATAACATGACATTAAGTCATTTCAGACAAAGATTAACTACAAAAACCATGTTCAGTAATATTGAAGGTTCTTATAAATTGTAGTTATGTGCAAGTAGAATATAAATACAGGTGGTTTTTTTAATAAAAACAGTTATGTTATATGCACTTCAGCTGATTATATTATGATATGTATTAAGTCATTAGCCCTTGATATGATGCTGCACCTAGAAGTCACTGTTGTGTAGTATTTTTTTAGGGTAGCATGTTTGTCAGTGGAATACAGATGCTGAATATTTAAGGTTTTTGCTTATTTTACAACCTAGAGAAATAATTTAGTCATGGTTATGTAATGTGATACATGATCAGGAACCAGACAAGGTCAATGAAACTGTTGTAAGAATTTTGGATAATAAATAAGGGCCTCAAGCTCCCAATGGGATTTACAAAATGGTTCAATTTTACTTGAGTAAAATTTCCAAAAGTTAATGAATTGGGGTGCCTTAATTTAGGATCCCGGTGATGGGCTCCATTAGAAAGGTGTTATGTTTCCAGAATATTAAACACGTTCTTTGAACAGAAACAGCATGTTTCAAACAAGGCGTCTGGAATTGTTCACTGCCTTCAAAGATCTTGATGCTATATTCTACCTTTTAAAGTGCTAGACTGCCTTGAACATACCATTCTTAGGCTTGGATTCAGGAGTGTTTGCCTTGAAGTAGTTGCTATGCTGCATACATTTCAAGAGGGCTCTTACTAATCTTTCTGCTTTAACCTGTGGTAATTTCTTTCTACCTCTGATGCATGTACTACAGCCAGTGACTTAGGAATTCGCTTATTAATTTTCTGTCAATTAAGTAATACAAACAAAAGACAAAAGCAGAAGATAATCAGATGTAGTAAATTTCACTAATAGTTAATTTTTTTTTTAAACTTGAAGTTCATGTGTCAGAACCATAGAATATTGCATTATAGTTTCATTGTTTGTTTAAATAGAAAATCTTGGTTTCTCTGGTTACAGTGAACACTTTGAGAACATAGAGCAAGATTCAAAAATGAGGAGGATTTTAAAAAGCTGTTTTCCAGATTTTTTAATAATTTAGTTTCAAGTCAAACTCAAACACTTCAGGCGTTATCTCTTGAATTTGGACTCACTGAAGCTGACACTTGCGTTTATCTTGCAACTTTAGTGTCTTAACCTTTTAGTTGTATTCTGTTTGGAAATTTCTAGTACTTGAAAGAGTTCCTGTAGCAGTACTACACGAGTGTTACTGGAAATGGATTCTTGACAGTTCCATTGCTGCATCCAGCATTCTGGGAAGACTGTGAAACAGATACAAGTCTGTCTCTGGTCTGTTATTGCTTCTCTTTGCTAAAACTGTAGGAGTAGCAGAGGCGCCAGAGAAGCTGATACTTAATTTCTTTGCACTTTTCCCAGAGTATCCTCATCAACCATAGAGCCAGAGCCCCATGATTCTTTAAATATGGCTGCCTTGCCTTATGTCCTTCCCTTGGTGCACAATGTGGTGCAAAGCTTCTCGATTCCCAGTAATGACGTTGATTGGATTTTTCTTTGGTTGGTTGAACGGTATTTTCTTGTAAAGACACCTAGAAATTAATGATTTTATAAAGGATTGAAGGGAATCTTTCAATTGTGGTATTTCTTCCCATAAAATCATGTTTTGAAAGTTAAATGTGATTTTTAAAAACATTTTTATGAATCTCGACAGCTAACAAGTAATGGCCATAATTTATTCACCAGCAGAATGAAATGATGGATGGATTCCAACGGCAGACAGTTAATTTTTTCAGGTGGCTTTAAGGCAGGTGGAGCTCCCAAGTGGAAGTGCCTTCAAAATGTACCATTAGTTTAGTTTGTTGTTAAAACTATATAAAAATTTGATTAGTCTCTTAATTTTACTCGCTTTCTTTCACATAAGGTTTTTGTTATTTTTTTATAAAGGCTTCTCAGTGTCAGGAAATACTAAAAGGCTTGTAATGTAAAAAAAATGCACATTTATAGGTAAGGCCCTCGAATAAGTGGTTTGAAATATAGTTCAAAATTAAGAAAAGCCTGATGCAGTTTACAGCTGTTTAAAAGATTTTCTATGAAGTGTAAGGAAGAAGTCTAATGTGCCAAGCATTTAATTCATCAGAGGTGTATGTGAAGATTTATTGACCCGAATTTTAAATAACAAAATAGGCATCCCTCAAAGTTTTTCTGGAGAGAGAATAAATACAGACCTCTAACTGTATCGAAATAGTGGATCTCTCTGTGGGCTGCAACATCTGCATTTGACATGGTCTCAGAATATGTACAGTTACATACGTTTGAGTTAACTTTATCAGAGATGTTTGGAGAGCTTGGTATCAGAAGATACATTGATACAATAGAAGTGCACGATCACTGTAAATGTCACTCTGTGGAACAAGTGTTGAGACTGAGCAATTGTCTGTCTGTGGAAATTTGTAATTCTTTAAGACATTTTAGCAGGGAATCTGTGGCACTTCTGCAGCTTCTGTTCTGTGAACAATTATGTTACTGTAGTAGTCAGGCATGTTTCTCAGAACTTAATCCATATATAATTTAACAAAAAGATCTGGTGCAGTTTCAGCAGGTAGTTTATAATGTAGTTAAAATATCTGAATGTTATGTTTTCAGTTAGAAATTTATATTTATCTTTGCAAGTAGAATTTTGCAATAAATTAAGCCAAGGGGGAAAACATTTAAACCACGTAACTGTATCATTAAGAGAACTTGCAGCAAGCTCTGTGTGTGTCTGTGTGCATGTGTAAAAAACAAAAACAAGACACCCAAAAACCCAACAACCAAACCCAAAACCCACAGGACTCGGGCATCTGAGAAGAAAATACTGATTTGGTAATCACAGTAATTCAACAAAAAAATGAAGGCCTTTATCTTGATACATTGAATTAGAGATTTGAAAAGATGTGTCATCATTTTCAAATTTGATTATTGCAACTTTTTCTTCACCCGTGCCTCCTACGAACAGGAGGACCACCTTTTACCCTGACTATAAAGCTCTGTAGATTTAGGAGTCTTGCTGATCGAACAAGTGCATTCAGCCTGTGGTTATTGTATTTATATGTACTTTGAATTATGTATTTCAGGTCTTAATGTGGCCCACTCTGTGCAGTGTCCTTTTTTGGTGATGCATATGTGTAAGAAATCACCACTGTTCATTCCCTTTTGTAAAAACATTTATATGCATGCCAAAGCCATTAATTCTAAGTAAAAGAACCTAAACATGTACTTAATTATTTTTTTTTTTTGTGAGAAGAATCTTAATGGTTACAGAGGAAAACACTGAAAGGCTGTCCAGTCTTGGGGAATGCAAAAACGATGCATATTATTTCTCATTTAAGCTAGTTTTTGAAGTTTTTTATGGCTGCAGTTGAGAAATTGTATGAACCAAGTGTAAATCTGCACATTAAGAATTTGATGGTTTAAGGTGTTTCTTGGTGAGCATGTTTGCTGGAATTAAGTTTTTCTTTTTTTGAATGTGGTGTCAGACTGACTAGAGACTTTTGCATTTAAAATACTTACCTCACAAACCTTAATACATTTGGTTAATTGTTACCCCCACTACTACTCCCTAGCAACTTCCAACAATTCCCCTGAAGTATGGATTGAAATAGGGATTCTTACTCTCTGCTCTGCCCTGGTGAGGCCGCAGCTGGAGCCGTGCCCAGTGCTGGGCTCCCCGGTTCCAGACAAGGAACTATGGGAGAGGGTCCAGTGAGGGGCTACAGAGATGATGAGGGGACTGAAGCGTCTCCCTGATGACAAAAGGCTGGGAGAGCCGGGGCTGCCCGGCCTGGCGAGGAGAAGGCTGAGAGGGATCTTCTCCACGCACACAAACACCTGACGGGGGTGTCAGGGGGATGGGACCAGGCTCTTGGCTGTGGTGCCCAGCGACAGGGCAGGGGGCAGCGGGCACAAACTGGGACACAGGCAGCTCCAGCTGGGTGTGAGGAAGAACTTCCTTCCCTGGAGGGTGGCAGAGCCCCGGCACAGGCTGCCAGAGGGGCTGTGGAGTCTCCTTCCCTGGAGACATCCCAAAGCCACCCGGACGTGACTGCGCAGCCTGCTGGAGGGGACCCTGCTGTGGCAGGGGTTGGGCTGGGTGGTCTCTGAGGTCCCTTCCAGCCCTGACCATCCTGTCATTCTGTGATTGCTTACTCAAAATATTTTAGTTATGGACTCCCCTTAAGACTGTGTGTAGACTACAGTGTGCTGAAAGGCCTTATAAAGTTCCTTAATGTGTTAGCCCTATAACTTTAACAGAACCTTTTAATTTCATTATTGTTTATCATTATTCATTGCTAGAACAGCTGAAGTACCGTTAGCACTCAAACTAGAAAAGGTCAAAAGCCAAATACTGTCTGATTTAACTGGCAGCCATTAATATGTATCACGGAACTCTGTTTTGGGCTGAATTAATAGAGAAATATATTCTCTTTATTTTTTTCAGAAGTTAAGTATATTTTTCTGTAATTTGTCTCTTCTGACGCTTCTCACTTTTGTACAAAAATTATGACTGTGGTATGGTTTTGACTAAATCCGCAAGCAGTGGTAGATTTGATGGGAGCTAGATTTCTAGATTTCTGAATACTTTTGTGATGTTATTTTGGCACTCAGTGACTGAAAAATAAGGTTTGGAATGGCATGCTTTTGTTGTGTAGCATGGCAATGTTCTTTTCCATAAAAACATATGTTCTTTGTCTGATATGTGGCTCTTTTTGCTTGGCAGGGTAACTCCATCTTCTGAAAATCCCAATGGTGCTACCTGTAGTGTAAGTCAGGGAAAGCCCTCTTTAAGAAGAATAAAAGGGAGAATACACAGAAGTAAAAGTCTTGATAGCATTGATTTCTGTGAATTCACTGTAAGTACCATATCTTTTACATTTATCCTCTACGAAGTTCTGAGAATCTTGCTGATAAAGCAGTTGTTGCTCTTGCAGTGGGTTTATCTCTTTATCAGAATTAGAAGAGGTATTGTACTTAATGATGTTGTAATTGCAGTTCTACGCTGCCAAACGTTAAGAACAGTGATGCTGCTTGTATGATTAGTGATGCATAACTATGTTTTTTTTCTTCAGCAACCATGAGATACAAATTTTGAGGTCAGATTTTAATATTGCCATCTGCATAAGATGAAGAAATTAACTGGAAATGGAGGAAATATGAAATAGGTTTTCAAATCCTGTTTTTATATTTAGAATTTGGAAGCTGCATTTAAAGTAAAATAGTTTATTTTTTACAAACCCCACACCATTATTTTAGTTGTATATGGCTATGGTAAGACTACTAGAAAGGAAATAAATGTTCCTAAAAGATGTGTATGCTTATAGCAATTAAAAGCTAGTATCGCAGATGATCCCTTCCTGTGGTTAAGCAGTATTGGTATATACTTATTTTTTTCTCTTTGGTTAGGGTGCAGGTATGTTTGTCTTATTCCTTCAGAAAATTCATCATGATGATAGGTGATGCTTTAGAGATCTTGCTGAACTGAGAAAAAACTGGACTAGTTTTTTATACCACTTTTACTTCAGGAGGAGTTGTTTACATTCAAATAATGAAAGAAAAGAAACTGATAATATGAAAGAGTATGGGACATGGGGGTAGATTTTTTTGCTATTTGTACTGTTTACAAAGTATTATAATTAGTCCCAAACACAGTATGTATTCAAAAATTCTTTACTGAAAAGCCATTACAAGCTACACCTCTCAAGTAACGGGATAATTTGGCCAAAATAATATTGTTATATAGTAATATGATGTAGTTTTGAAATACTAAAATAATGTCAAAGACTAGGTTAAATTATAAGCCAGTTATTAAATATGAGGATGAAAGAGGGAGATAGGAAATATATGCTGTCTTTAAAATGTACGAATCAACAGTGATGTGGAGATACTGTCTGGCATTACATGGTAATATAAACAATGTAACTAAATTGTTCGGATGCAATTTGAGGAAGCATCTTTATCTAAAGCAAAACAATGGTTTGAGTATGTTGCATCATTCCGTGTGATGCTTTTTACAGATGATGCCAATAGCTTAATTGGTGTTTTTTTTTCTCAGCACCATTTTGTTTCTAATTAGGAAGTCTTGTAGTGCTGTCTTTGGGACAAAGAGCTTGTTGATGGCTATTTAAGGAAGCCATGAAATTAGTAGTAAGGATTTGTGATTTGGTGTATTGCATGGTGTCCGGATTCTTCTAGCAGTGTGGGTACTGCAAAGCTGGGTCCCATAGCTGGGGAACCACGTGCAGTGACCTGGTGCTCAGTTCTGTGCTGTCAGTAACTCGCGCTGTCTAATTTAAACCTAGTTTTGGTGTGTCTATGCAAACTGTTGTGATAGCAGTGATATTGATGTAATCGTTACCTTATGGAGAGTTAAAAATTCCCTTAGGGAACAAAATTACTGAAACAATTTTAGCTTGTGCTATATAGGTCTTCAGCTGTGTGGTCCTATTAAGGAGTTCTATCCAAATCTATCTCTACTCTTGGGGCCTTCAAAGAAAAAGAGATAATAGCCAACGGTAAAAATAATAACTTGTATGCCATAGAACCTTTGCAAAGAGATTTAAGATGGATAATAATGGGGCATGTCTGTATCTGTAGCATAAAAATGTGTAGAGTATGTATATGTATAAATTCATATGTTAATAGTCAGGTATTGATAATCAGGATCAGGAAGGGAAGCTCACTTTTTATTCTGTGGCATCATGTTAAGGGATGATACAAGTTCAAATAGCTAAGCACACAAATCAGAGTTATAAATATGGATTTTCTTGCTGCTACATAATTTACAGTCACATTGAAATATTTCTTGATATTGTTTAATGGTACTTTTATTGTTTTGGGATTGTGATTAGAAATATATCTAAAGAAATAATTGAGGAAATTAGTATGCCTGAATCTTTCCAGATTGTTCACAGAACTGAATGTTTTTCATGTTAAGCATCTTTTTCTAGTAAGGAAGCTCAGGCACTAGCAGACAGAATAAAATTAAAAATCAAAGATTTAGTAGAAGTGAGAAATTCTTTTACACAATGAGGAGAAAAAACTTTTTAAAACTTCCTCTTTACAGCTGTCTTATGCTGTAGTATACCCATTTTATGCACAACAAAGATGAAAACTTTTGTATTGAAATATGTGCATAACTTACATGCTGGCAAATTCAAAGTAATTTGAGCATCCAGTGAACTGTTGGTTTTATTTATTGTGTAATGAGACTGAGCTCCATTAATAATGCTGAATATTACTGGATTTCACTTTAAAATAAGTAATGCCTATGTGCATCCAAACTTTTTTTTTAAAAAACCTTTTGTTTCTTATCATTAAGCAAATTCTTGCTGAGGACAAATTGTAATGGCAGAAAGACATAAAAAATAAGTTATGCTTTCTTTTCTCCAAGTGTGAAGAAATGTGTCCCTAGTGGGAAAGTTCTGGGTTTCTATGCAATATGCACATACAGAAATTAAATACATGAAAATACCATATTTACCACTTTACTGTGACTTGAGCTATGGCAGGGGGTAAGTTGTGGGAGCTGCGTTAAGCTGAGAGGCTCACTGTTCTTTGCAAGGGAGGGGATAAACAGCGAAGGGCCTATTGCATGTGTAAAATTTCAGTGGAGGCCAAAGAGTGACTTGGAGGTGGTGTGCCTTCAGTGGTCATCTTGAGATGAGGTGATGCTGCCAAGTCTCGTTTACCACAGTTAATAAAATCTGAAGTTTGTGATATTAATAGCTTTTAGTTATATCTGTGGCTTTTAGTGTGGATGATACAGCTAAGAATACTAGAGGTCTTTGCCTATAAAACCTCATTATTGGATGGCTTGCTGCTGCAGTTGCTTATTGCAAGCCCCAAGTGCTCGTGACTCCTGGTTGGTGCATTGCATACCTGTGTTACTGTCCCATAGCTGGCTCATGCTGTAGTATCCTTAACATCCTTTTAGGAGATAAATATTCTCCCTGATCACAAGTCGTAGAAGTCTGCAGGATTGCTGACAAAATCAGGGTTTTATTTCTAAGTGATAACTCTGCTGTCTTAAGTGGATGATACTGGGGTTTGTAATAGTGATGCCTCTCATTATCATTTTGCTAAGAAGGCAAGTAAGAAGATAAAGTGGTGAAATAATGTTGAGCCACAGGGTGATAGTACAGCAGCTCCTTTAAAATGTGTATCTTGTCTTCAACTTCTTGCATCCTTTTCTTTATCCTCTCCATTCATTAGTGCTACTGCTTGGTCGGATTAGGACCTGTTCCCACAAATTAAATAAAGCCTGTTCTATTGCCCTTTTCTTCTTTAAGGAGTATCATGATGCTATGCTTCCCTAGATACTAGTCTTCGAAATACTCAGCTTTGGTGGTATGTTTAAACAAAAGTAAAATTATATTTTTTGTTGAATATTGGTAAGTGGTGATCTGCAACCCACACACTGCAGAAAGTTTGGAAGAAATGATAAAAGTATAGATTTATCAGCTTTCAGAGAAAGATGTCGAATACATATTACCTTGTAGGATGAGCTTGTCGTACTAATATTTATTACATCTGTATTTTAATGTTCATTACACTGAAACAAACTGTCTTCGCACAAGCTACCCTGTATAGCAACAGCACTTCTGAGCCCAATTCATCGACAGGGCTTTTGTTGTACTAGGCATTGTGCAAACACAAAGTGTTTATTCTTAAGGACTTTACAATCTATTTATAACAATAGGTAAGATGTGACTAACCTTTGATTCTTTAGCTGCATATGGCTCTCAAGCTGTTCAAGTGCTGCACTGGTGCTAGGGCTTCTGAAGGTCATGTTGGGTGCATTTTGGGATTGCCTTGTGTGATAGAGCACTGGGGGGGCTGTCATCCTTATTTGTGTGTAAACTACCTTGGGAGTCTGTATGACAGGTCTGAGGTATATGAATGGATCTTGTGGTTGCTGAGCATGTGACAGATCTTGAACATGGCTCATAGCATTACAAACATTGACCACCCTTACAGGGCCTAGATGCAGAGAAATTACACCCTTCTTTCCCTGTGAGACAGCAATGATGTTTGGTGGGAAGGGCGACTGTTGAAAGCATTTATAAGGAGCTCATCTCATTAACTTTAATGGAGATGGAACGTCTAAGATATTTTCTTCCTTGTTTTTAATATTGGAACTCTTTTTTGATTGGACTTGAAAAATTACTATATTCAGCATCTTGAAAACCGTGAGTTTGAAGGAATATGGACATAACACTTTCCTGCTAAGATCAGCCCTTGTGAGTGAAGGAGCTCTCCTTCGAAATCAGAGCAGCAGTTATTTTCAGTATGAGGAAGTCCAGTTCTGCATGTTTTCTGGAGGCAGCTGGTGCTAGCCTGCTCTTAATAAACATGCACACAGCAAGTTTTCAGTTAACCTACAGTCACAGTGAAGCAGGTGATCTCCAACGTACTTCCACTTGCACTGGGGTGGAATTCCAAGGAAAAATTTTGCAAAATGCTATAGAAATGCTGTCTCTCTTACCCCCCCCCCCCATTCTTTTCTTGTCTTACCTTTTTCAGATGTATTTTTTAGTCTCTTCTCACCATGTACTGACAATGAAGTGAATTTGGCTAGAATTGCCACGCACTACTGCTTTAGAGGTCAGTGGGTGTCAGCGTGCAAAGTACAAAAGTAACACAGTAGGGTAGGAGATTACCCAAAAGAGGAGAAAAGAGAGACAACCAAGTACAAAGGGCAGTCTGCATAAAGCACTGTGGAATGCATGGCAAAATGGAAGAGGCAACAAAGGAAAAGATAATGAGAAAGTGAGAATTAGCTAATGCATGATTGCCTTTTTCAGATAGAAGGTGCACATGTTCACCTATAACATCGGTTTTTAGTTGACTGTAGTATTATGCCATTGCATGGGTATGATATCTTGTATGCTTTCTTGCAGAGATGCAAAGACTCTATTTCCCTCTGTGCTTGCCTGCTTTCATTAGCAGGATGGAGTGATTGACCTCGCATGCTCTCTGTGGGGCTATGTGTGTTCCCAGCATGCTCGATGTGCAAGGAGGTGCATGTGCACCCAAGTGTTTTGAGAGCAGCTGTGAGCGTCTACCTTATTTTGCTGTGGCTGTTGCTACTAGGAGTGTCACCTGCTTTATTTTTCAAGGCTGTTTAGAGGTTTTAGTGATTAACTTTCATGGATGTTTGTGATTACATCTTTATTTCACTTGCCCACTCACTTTGGCAGGCTGAAGAATTGATTTGTTGGTTGAGATGTCCTTGCCAGTACGTTGGGTAACTGTTGCTGTGATTAGCCTCACAGCCCCAGTGAAAAAATCTGGTGATCAAAACAGGATGCTGTACTACACTACTTAACTAGTTCATAGAGCATATTGCTGAGCAAGGCAATCTCGTGTGTACTGAAGAGCATGGATTTATTGCAGTTTGTATTTTATTTAATCTAACCCAAACTCATCTTCCCTTTGAATCATCTTATTAAATGGCTTCTGAGGTGGCAGATGATATTCTGTAGTTTGATATTATTTTTTTTTAATGAAGTTCTTCTGGTTTTATATTTTCATTTGTCTTGATTTTTCCTGCTGAGCATTTTAATTTGAATATGTGTCTGTAAAACTAGTAAAATGATAAGTGAATAATAACACAAATGATATATATCAGAGAGATTTCTTAGGATGGAGACATAAGTACACTGACATTCTTCAAAAAGTCCTGCAGGTATTTTGATCATCTCTGTAGATGTGGAAGGAAGAATTCGTTAGCACAGCTGGAGTCTTGTGGATGCCCTTAATTTGTTCCTGTTCAGAGAAGTGTGGTGGTTATGCAGCTGTTTCCGAGAATTTAATCCTCAATAGCAGCTTAGTTGCTTCACAATGTTGTTGTACTGTGACTCATTTATTATAATAATAATTTCATCTATTGATGGATATATGAACACAGCACTGACCTTATACAGTAGAGCCAGTTTTACCTAAGTTAGTTTAAATGATAAAATATTTGTTTTATTTAACCAATTAACACATTTACAGTTAATGAAAGTACTTTATCGTTTTCTTTTGTATTTTGTTGGTTGAGTATGTAGAAAACAGAAAAATACATATTACTGGTTTTAACATCTCTAGTTAAGTCTTAAATTCAGAGAAAATTTATATTTTTTTAAAATGTAGTTGGAACAACTTTTGAAATACAATACTGATGGAAAGAGAAAAAACTGTAGGCTTTTGATCCAAGATTACAGGTCCTCTGGGAAAGAGGAGAATATTTTCAGCGTTGTTTATTCTGTCATTTTGCCTTTTTTAAAAAAAAAATTAATCCAAAGTTTTATGTAAGAATATTCTAAATGTCCAGGCAAATTATTAAGTCTCAAGCATAATGCTAGGTGAAGCTTATGCAGCCTTAAGATTAACCTAAGGATGTTAGCCATAAATGAACGAGTAATTTAATTCGCTAAATTCTAACTTGTGATTGACCTTGATTTGTATTTCTGAAGTGATTCAGAATGATTGATTTATGTTTCTGAATAAATTCAGCACTCCACTTTAAATCTACCAAGGATATTAGCTCCATAATAGTGATTTTACTAGCAACTTGGTTTACCTTTTATTTTAATTAGGAATATATTTTTGAGGGAGTACATTTTTCAGGTTATTTTTGTTTCTTCTCAGAATGACATTATGAACTGGGGCAGATGGAGCTGTACTGAAATATTCTTTGGCATTTGTTAGAGTAGTACCTGGTCGATTACTTCAACATCATCATATCTGGTGTATGGTTGTTGGGTCTCTCATTTCTTAAAATGTCTAAAGATATGTAGGACGTTGTATAGTGTGTCTTTAAATTATATAATTAAATTATATAAGATCAGATCCCTTTTGTATGGTTGTATAGGATGCTAGTATAATGTATTCAGTCTCAATATTACAGTGCACATGCAGTTACCTTCCAGTGAACTGAAGCCCCAAGCAGGATGAAAGTCCAATTATTTGTCCTTCAACTAGCCCAGGGACCCATTGGGAATGACCACTACCTCTGTTTTCGAGGTATCTCTGTGAGCTCCCTTGAATGTCTTAATTTCTGGACTGGGTTCTGTAGCATCCACATGATGATCAATGTTGTATTAAAGTAATTTGATGTGATGACTTGGGGGGGGAAAAACCCAGTTGTATAAATATAGGTTTCTTTAGGTAAATGCTAATCTGTTTTTTTTCCCCTGAAAATCAAGGTTTCTTGTTATAGATGAGATATCTTATGTAATGCCTAACACAATGTTAATATTTATGTTGTAAATTATTGTTTCTGTCCTAAATAATGTTATGTGAATCTAAACTGTTTTTGAGTCTAAGTGCATTTATCATTCATGCCAGAAATTCTCCACTAATTTATTTCTAGAGTAGAAGTTAAGATTATATTGCTCAATCTGTTTTCCTGTTATTGGTAGATTTTATTTGTTTGACCTTTCTTCACTCTTGTGCTCAAAGAGAGGCAGATTGGTTATATATGAGGAAACAAAGACTGCAACAATTTCTGTTGCAGGCTCTCAGCCTTGTGCTTAAAAATAGCAAATAAAAGGAGTGTCAGAATGGCTTTTCAGATATATCACTAGAATGTCCATGCTGAGAATCCTGGTAGCATGTCTATTTTAATATTTTTATTAGGTTATTGGGTTTTGAGTGGTTTGTTTTTTGGGTTTTTTTTGTTTGTGGTTTTTTTTTTTTTAGTTTTGGCCAAATTTTTGGCCTTACCAGAACTGTTTCCTTTTGGAAACTAGAATTTGTGATTAATGATTCTAAAGGTTTTTAAAATTCTTTTTTTATTATTTAAAAATAAATGATGTTTTTGTTTGCAAAAGCTGCTGGAAATTTTCTGTCATGAAATACATGTCTAAATCTGGGCACCGTTGACATCTGCAAAGATAATAATTTTATGGAAATACTAATGATCCTATAATCCAAGTACAGGCAGCCTCAGCATGCAGTCTTCGATGGGGCAGAAAGTTTTCTGGCTACTTTTTCCATTGAAAAAATTGACATGTTTTCTGTGACCTTCAGATACTTCGTTTCTGTTACTGTCTTGGAAACGGGATCTCTGGTCTGTGCCCAGCAATACTGCAGGAACCCTTCTGGTTAAGGATGGGAATATTAGTATTCCCCACACATTTAAAAATTGTTTGTGCACTGAAATGAACAGCAGACTTCCCCCCCCCCCCAAAAAAAAAAAACAAAAACAAAAACCCAAACAAACAAGGGAATTGATCTACATGAAAAATTGGAGTATCTTCATAACTTAGGCATGAAGACAATAGCCACAGTTATAATGAAAGTCTTCAGGTTTTCAGGAGTTTTTAAGCAGTGAGCCTTTCTATAAATGGGATTCTCATAAAGTGCTTACCTGTTGGTGTTCTCGTCAAGCAGCATTTCAGTCACACAGGCCAGCTTGGTATGGAGGTGCTTACGGAATGTCTGCAGATGTTGCAGTCATACTCAGTTTTGTTTTGATAAGCCCGTAGATACACTTAGTCAAATATTAAAGCGCAAGCTGAGAGGGAAGCTGAACAAGATCTTGGAATGCATTTGGCCTTGTTAGAAGGTATTTTGAAATTGGTTTGTTGTTGGTTTTTTTTCCCCCTGAAGTTATTATAGAAGAAGTACTAATCAAAGTATTCCATAACCATGACTTAGAGACTTTACTCAGAACTGCTACCAGAACAGTCTCAAAGTGGATATTTCATAGCACCAGGTTATGTTTCTTTCCTTACACATGCATGCACTTTGCATTTAATATACAAAGTTTTACTGATTAAGGTCACTTCTTGACCGCATGTTCTCTACGTAAATTTTAGAGTTTTGTTGACTAAATTCTACCTGTCAAATTATGCCGCCTCTGCCAGTAGCAAGCATCTCCAAGAGCAGGACCTGACCCTAAACAGGCAGTCCTTCAACAGCAGTTGTAAAATGTCATCATCACCCTGTCAAGGTCTGCTTTTACCAACTTTTTTTCTTTGCTCTCTAGAAGCCCTGGTGGGTGCTCAGGAATGTGTCACTTATCGCTTAAATAAAATACTGCTTTTTAAAACATTCTTCACCATTCCAAATAATTCTATATCTAGCCCTTTCCCCATCTTTGTCATCCAAATGGCTGAACAGTGTGCCCAGGCAAGGAACAAAGAAATTTGCCTTTAGCAGATGGTTTATTTTAAGAGGATGCGCCAGTACTAATGTAGAAGAATTGACAGGATACTCTCAGCAGGCAAAAAAATTTTTGAAATATGGGCTGTAGCGTAAGGTTTTGCTGCAGTCACTGGGAAAGTATTAAAAATAAAGAAAATGTTGTTAGAATAATTAAAATAAAATTCTATGCTTTGAAAGTTGAAAAGGAAGTACATTCCACCCAATACTGAAGTCTTCAACCTAAATGCTGAATAAAATAAAAAAGATTGATTGTAAGCACCTTGGAATTCAGACTGCATGAATTTGCAAAAATGTCATAGCAAACTTCTAGGAGATTGTTGGGTTGTTTTAGTCCAAGGAAATTTGTCGTTTTTCAGGTCGGGGGCTGTGAATGGAAAACAAATTGTTTATAAGCTAGAGTTAGACTGCTTTAATGGAATAGGGCAGTTAGCGTGGGATGGCTCATCATTCTTGCAGCAGCAAAGACACTTCTGGGTTGCAGAGATTCTGGTTTCTTTTGGCACAGATGTCCTTTTTGTCCTCTGGCACAGTCTTCCTTGATTTTTCAAAGAAATATTGGATGTTTGTTGTCCGTCTATATCTAAGAAGAGCAGCTTGCCTCTCCCACTGGTATAATATGCCTTTGCTTATTGCTCTGCAGTATTCCGTGAGGGAGCATACAGGACTGGATAACCTCTAAAGAGCAGCTGCCTTTGGATATTTGGCACTGTTATTAGCAATATACTATTGGGATCACAGGCTCCTGTAATAAATTTAGCAGTCTTGGCTGCACTGTCGTTATACTTATCTAGCACCCCTCAGAGCTAGAGAATTTGAAAAGTACATATGCTGTTCTCACTGTGGTGAATGCCACTGCGTGAATAGGAAACAGTGTTTGTAATTTTATGAAGATTTGACTTTTAACTTTTGGTATCTACTGACTTTCTCCAGCTGAATGTTGTGTTGCCTTTCATTGCCCTTGGGGACAGTCCAGGGGAAGGGGGCTGAAAGGTTGCTAGTGACAAGGGGAAAAATCGGCAAGGAGAAGATATGCTCTTGGAGCTGCCCAAATGTTAAGAAACCAAAGAGTGCTTTCTGAACCTGCTCTGAAGGTAAGTTAGGAATAGACAGTACTCAAGTCTGAGCAAGATGCTTTTCAGCGAGATTTCTTGCAGTTCTTCAGACAAAGGGAAAATACGACTCATACTCCAGTGTAATGTGGAGATCATACAGCATAACCTAACTGCAAACAGAGTGAATTTTCTTCCCCTCTTTGTAAGCTGGTGTCTTGATTCATTGACCTGACTGATGAATATAGAATAAGGTGATGGTGAATTCATATACATCAAAGTGGGACGCTGCCTGAAGTGCCCAGGCCTGACTTCAGCTGCCATTTTTTAGGCATATTTGGTACACGTGGGCAGTAAAACACTGCTTTGTGAAATCATTATTCATTTACTCTAACAAGGTAAGGATGTGAGCTCCCAAATGAACAGTCCCTCAACAGCTGTGTGAAAGCTTTTCAGTTTGTAACTGGATATGCAGTCTATGTTCTTTTATTCTTAAACATGTGATCCCTGTGAAACTAGGTTGACCAAGTTCGACTAGGTTCAACTTGGTTATCTACCAGTGTTTGCGTAACCAGAGCAATACATGGCTTTTCTTTTCTCTATCTAGAAGGTACTGTAGGGGTGGCCTAAATCAGTTTTTTTCCTATTGCACCACCTTACTAAAAGATCTTTCCAATTACTGCATGCAGTATTTCCTCTACACTCACTGGCAACAGTTTTGGGCAGTATAACAAAACTAGATTTGGGTACCTGAATGATTACTACTGAATCAAGTACTCGCAAAGCAATAGGAATCCAGGGATACAAGCATCCGTGGCTGACCTGCCTTCATTTCTCCACTTGGTAGCAATTCTTCTGTATGTTCACAGGTGCATGCCCAGAAGTGTGATACATTAATCCAGTAGTTTTGCAGCCAGTGCTTTGTAATCTCGTATTGACATTATTAATCTCCTCTGAAGTGTCTATTTTGTAGATTCAGATGTGCTGCTGTGCATTCTGTGAGGGAGTCTTGGGGCTTTAAGATAGGTGCACGGAGAAATAACAGTTTGGGATAGAAAACAGGCGATTTTTCAGAACAAGTGCAAAACCAGGAGGATAATGGATGAGTCAGGAGAATTTGTTGGATTTCATCCCAAACAGCTAAAATTCCCTTACAAGAGCTTCATTTTTTTTTCTCCTACCACTGCAAACTTTTCCATTTAACATAGTACTTAGAATGGTGCCTGCACTCTGTGGAGCGCTCACAAAAGTGGCAACAATTTGTGTTGTTACACATCTGCTGCTGATACATACTGTCTTGTGAAGACATACAGGGGTGGGCAGCAACTGCAAGTGTAAATTACTAGCAAAGCATTATAAGTAGCTCCCTGCCAGAAATCTCTCTTACAAACTTTCTGATTCTGGTGTTAATCTGGGTTTTTCAATATGGAGATTGTGTTTTCAGACCATACCTTTAAAAAGGGTCTTCAAGAAATGGATGGGACTAACACACTGTACAGGTTTCATAGAATCATAGAATTGTTGAGGTTGGAAAAGACCTTTGAGATCATCAGGTCTGACCATTAACCCAGGACTGCCCAGCCCACCGCTAAACCATATCCCTAAAGCACTGCATCTATGGATTTTTTTTAAGCACCTCCAGGGATGGCAATTCTAACACCTCCCTGGGCAGCCTGTGCCAGTGCTTCACCAAACTCAGTGAAGAAAGTTTTCCTAATATCTAATCTAAACCTCCCCTGGGGCAACTTGAGGCCATTTCGTCTTGTCCTGTTGCTTGTTACCTGGGAGGAGAGACCGACCCCCACCTGCCTACGATCTCCTTTCAGGTAGTTGTAGAGAGCAATAAGGTCCCCCTAAGCCACCTCCTCTCCAGGCTAAACAACCCCAGTGCCCTCAGGCAGTTCGGGATTTCCCTCATCAGTTTGGGATGAGGCATTAGGTGTCCTTGACCAGATCGTACTTCGTGACTTCTAAAAAGAGCGGCTGAAGATCTGCAGTTACATTTTATCCCTTAATGATTTTCCTTACTGAGGGACTGTAATGACTTTTACGTTAACGTTTACACAGCTTGTCTTGTTTCTCGTTTTCATCTTCAGCTTTTGTGGTTCTTATTATTTATGTTACAGTAGTACTTGGAGCATCCTGTTAGCATTAGAGTCCCCACTATACCAGATGTTCTACAAACATAGAAGAAGATTCAATTCTCTAGGCATTAAATATGTTAAAATGTGTTAGAAAAACACTAGTACAGATGTGTCAATTAAAATTAATAAGGCTGGGATGGCTGAAGTGTTTGCTTTTCTACCTCTTCACTTTCATGCAGACATATATCCTAAAATATTCACCAAATTGAGCTGGTTTTTTTCCCTGAAATCACCTTTTCTCAAGGCCTATAGTTACATTGGTGTTAAAATATGGACACCCATGCTGACTCTTCTGTGACTGCTCTAATTAAAGTTGGATGTGGATGTTCAGCATCCCGTCAATGGAGGAAACTGTGTATAAGGACATTGGAATGGAGCTCATTGAAATGAGGGAATGTTGGCAAACTGGAATGAGCAGGATAAACATGGGACTGAACAAAACAAATGTGCTGTAGGGGAACACGTGGGAGGAAACTCGAGCAGTGCATTTTCACCCAAAGAGCGTGATCTGGAATGTTTGTTTAAAGGTCATACGTTCTAAGTAGAAATACCATCGAGGAAATACCTTGACTGAAATAAAGTACATATAAGAGTACTGAGAGTAATAGGTCTTTTTACAAATACTTGCTTTTGGAAAGCAGAGAAAAAATTCTGAGAATATTAGTTGTCATCATTTTGTTCATGGTTCATAATGTGATATTGGAGGAGAGAGCATTCTATTTTAAGATTATTGTGGTAATCCTAAGTCTCAGACAAATGCGGTGTTCGCTTGTAGTTCTGTAGATGAGAAAGCAAACAAATTTCAGCAGAACATCTGAGAATAGACGTGGCTACTTCTTTAATGCAGGTGTTCCTGTTTTCTGGAGTGCAAAGAAGTGTTCTCAGACGTTTCCTTGCTGATGAGCAACAAGATGACCAAGAGAAGAATGAGACCCATTAATTGATAGTTTTTATGTTCCCTGGCTAATGAATGAGCCTGATAGGTGGCATCCTAAAGCACTACCAACAAACTAAAGGTGATAGTTGCATCTGAAAGTTACCTGTGGAGATGCTCAACAGTAATATGAGTTTTCATCTTAGCAACAGTTGTTACAGGGCGGGGAGCAAGGAGGGAATCGTTCTTGTACCAGAAAAGTTTCTGGGGCCTTTCTGATTGAAGAGGTGCTAAGAGAAAAACACCGACATGTATATTGGAATTCTACCAAAGTTTACCTGGCATTGAGAGAAATTTGCTGTGTAAACTACTTTGTAGGCTGAAGACTGAAGTGGGCAGTAATTACCTTGCGGCTTACAAATAGAAGCCTGAAGAAATTAAAAAAATTACAGAACCTGCAGTCTAGTCAGTATTTCTTTGTGTGCGCCACCTTTCCTGGAGATGAATTAGGTTATTTCTAATGGTATGGAGAAGGGAGAACAATCTTTACCTTACCACATCCATAAAAATGATAAAATGATTGCGGGGCTGGATACCTAATAGAAGGGACTTTTGACCGAATGGAATCTGAAGACTAACAGAATCTTCCCTTTTGTTCACAAAATGCATTTTCATAGTAATTTTGGAAAAACACCAGTAGGGTGCATAGTTGGGCTGCACAGTGGTACGGTGTTGCCATTTACTGTAGTTTTAGTCCAGCCTTTCTGATGTGTATGGTATGGGGTTTTTAAAGTTCTTCCTGGGGAAGATTTTCATTGATCCCCTCCCTTGTAACTGTGGAACAGCTTTGGAACTTGGTTATAGTATATACCAAAAACTTAAATAAGAAAGGACGAAAAAATTGTCAGACCTGAAAAAACATGAAAGAAACCCAAATCCTATGGCTTTTAAGTCACTTATGACTCACTGTTTTGACTGACTGAATTTGGCAGCATTTGTGGTGTTTTGGGTATGTTTGTGGAAGTCCACAACAGTGGGTTTTGTCATCCTTTGTATTCAATAATTCAACACAGATTTTAGTCTTTTAAATCGTTGGAGTCCCTTTTGAGATCTTTTCAGGAGTAAGAATGAAGTTTGAATTACTTGAAAAGGATTATTAAATAGATTATGTAAAGAAAGCGTGGTCTCCTTTGGAGGTTTTCTACCCTTTAATCAGGGGCAGAAAGCCTGGGAGCAGGGCCAGAAGTAAGGAGTTGGCAGGGACTATGTCTCCTATAGAAGAAGGAAGGAAATTTGCAGCCTAAAGCTGAGCAGACAAGGGGATGGAGGAGAATAAGCCAATAGCAGGGTGTGCAGCTTGGAGGAGAAGGGGCAGAAGCAGTGGGAAGTAAGGCATACTGACAGCAGCCGTTTGACCAAACCAGACTGTACCATCTCTTTCACAGCTGGAGTCAACCTGCATGTGGTCTCAAAGTTGCAGTCACCTGCCCTTGTCTTGTCCTTAGGGACAGCACTCTGCAGAGCTGTGTCCCCACATCATCATCTTGCTTCTGCCCCTCAGTAGCCTGTGCCTTGGGACAGGGTGGCAGGCACACAGCCCTAGAGCTGTCACCCTCGGCGCTGGTGCTGGGAAGAGCCTGTCGCAAGCCTCTGACAAGACCCTCTGTGCTACTCCGGGCTCTTTATGTAAGACAAGGGCTGGAAGAAACTGAGGATTTCAGCTTTGCTTTGAGTGAAGAAGAATCGTCTAATCTAGCTGCTAGGACGAGTCAGCAGAAATAACTAAGTATGTGCGAGATTTTAAGTGTTTGGTATGAGGGTGAATCAGCTGCAAAGCTTGGCAGGGTCTGAGTACCTGAATCCCAGTAAATTGTGTTCTTATTAAATTATAGTAAATTACAGAGATTAAACATTTGACAAAGATTTTAGAGAAATTATTCTGACACTCAAAGGATGGACAACCCATCTAAGCCTGCTTTCTACTCTTTGATAAAACTAATTAAAATGCATTTCAATATAAGGTAAATTAATCTTTAAAGAAGATGCTAAAGTATAATACAGTAATTGTCTTCTGTCAAAGATGCTTTATGAAATCAGCTTGTCAAACAAGAAATTCCAAACAGACTTTTTTTTTTTTTTTTGAAAGAATATCAGAGCTTAGGTGGTTCGGATGCTTCAAGACCTAAAGAGCGGTGTTGAAAGGATGTAAAAAATAAGGTAGTATTAAACTCCTATGGACTGCTTATCAGATTTATGTAGGTTTTCTCCGATAGCTAGGCACTGAAATTTAGTTAGAAGTAAAGCTGTTGGAATATTGGCAGGGCAGTACCAGCAGTAACGTATCTGCAGCAATTTCAAGTGCAGAAGGTGATCTGTCCTGGGCCAGTCTCTTGATATGAAGGTAAAGACTTTAACCACAGTGCGCAATTTTCTCCTTTTTGAAAAATTTTTTGATTTGCTCTGTAAATATGCTAGATTAATTTTCAGAAAGCAATTACTTTATGACCCATGGGGCAGTTTCTGCGACTTGTTCACTCACAATTTGCTTAGCTATGATTTTCATTTTATACGATTATTCAAACTAGTGTACTTACAAAGCAAGTAAATAATAGTATATTGTAATTAAGCCCTCTTGACTTTGCTTTTTGACCTTTTTGGATGTTTGAGTATATTTTTCTTCAAAAGGCATTAAGTAAATCCTGTGACTGCTTTTGGAGAGTCATCCCAAGCTTACTGTCCTGCTAAGAACCACCAATATCACGGTCTGTGAAAGATCAAGTCAAGTAGGTTCCAGAGCGTATTGCATCTGTTGCTGCTTTCACAACCTCCCATTGAAGGCAGTTGAGACATTCCCTATGATACTACAGTAGTGGTGCATAGTGGTTTATATACTAGAATACACTTTCTTGTTTATTTTTCCTTCCTTTTTATTTTTTTTTCTTAAACCGTTCTGCTTTTGCAGACTGATCTTGTTAAACTTTTAGTGATAAGAGAAACTTCAGAACTTTTGACAATTTCTTCACTGTTCAGCTTTGACAGCTAGAATTAAGCACCTAACAGGCTAGCCATCTTTTCACAATGGTGTGTAGGCTAAATTTAAATGTAATGTAAATGGTACTGCTGTGTCAGTTGGACTACAAGGAAGAAATGAAGTTTGAAGCAGGAAAAGCCACTAGAGGAATTGATGAGACAAACTATTTTATTTGATACTACCTGTAACTTTGCAGACTTGTCTGCCTGTGTAAGACATTAAATAAGGTATACAGGCCTCACAAACAACAGCTTAATGCTGAACCCTATGATTTTATTTTTTTTTTAAGAGAATGCTTTTACCACAAATGAGTGCCTATGTGCATGATAGGAAGTTTATTGTATTGCAAGTAATCTAGTCGCAGAAAACAGGTAGGATCTGAGAAATGAGTAGAATTTGCTAGTATATGGTCAGGTACTTTTATTAAAAAAGTAGGAATGTTTCCATGGGGAAGCCTACTGGAGTTTGGTTAATAAGGGCTACTTGCTTTTCTTACACTGCTACATTTTCTCCCATTCTCCAAACCTTGTGCTAATTAGCCTCCTACCTGCTTTTTCCCAATGCCAATTCTCACTGTCTCACACCATGTTCGGTGTTTGAATCCCCTTCCTTCTGTCTTGTGCTGGCTGAAATCCATCTCTCTGCATGCTAAATATGTTAATTAATTTTGTCATACACCGGACTGACTTCTAAACTTGTTTCATCTATTCACACATATTGGTCATGTAGTTTCTCACAGAATGCCTGTACTTTCATGTATGTTCTGTAATAACACCAGAAAATTAACTTAAAGGGGCTGTATCTCCAAATACATACTTCTGCATCATCCCTAGAAACTGAAAGTATCAGTCAACCAGAACCGCATCATGAAGCAGTCCACCTCTGGTTGCATCTCTGCTTTCCCTGCCCCGTTTTCAATGCAGTAACAATTTTCTCTTTGAAAATGAGCAGGGAGGGGAAAGCCGTAACGGTAGTGAGCAATGGGATAATACTGCAAGTTAGAACTGATCTGCTGTAAAGTACCTTGTGGTACAGAACAGTAGAAAGAATTTGTACAGAATACTACATTGCAGTCGGGGTTACAATGTCCGTGTAAGGGATTATTAATAAATGACCGCTTTGTCCTTAAGGAAAGGTGCAGTCTCTGCTAACTATTGAATACTCTATTTGCATAGTCTTAATATCAGTGAGGGTGGCAAATGATAACAAGCATACCGATTACACTAAAACAGTTTCCTGTCTGTGAGAACGACTAGAACCAGATGCTGGAGGTGTTGCAAGTAAGCATAGGTATAAAAATCTTTCCCCTAAATAACTCCGTGTTGCTTTTATTTCAAAGGAATTTAGCTTTGGCCTTAAGACAAAGTTTTAAAATCCTTTTAGAAACTGTCCACAATGTTCATGTTTTCTTGAGATGCAAATATATAATCTCTGTTGTATAAACAGGGAAGAAACAAAGTTTCTGCCCTGAGAACTTCTGGCAATGAGTTACGTACTTTAACCAAATTAAAAAAAATTGTTGTTCTTTTTATGATTTCCTTTTTTTACTGGTTTTAGGAAGCTCAGATATGCATTTACTGGTAATCTGGGACAAAAATCTAATCTTTGTATCTGTCATCAGAACATACCAGTTGTTCCAGTTGCAGTCTTTTCATAAAGGAGATTTTTCTGTGGAGTCTTGTATCTTCCCTCTGGTTCTGTAGTTCCCATTTTAGAAGGAATGACACGTAAACATAGGATTCAGGTGAAGACGCATTATTGATTCCTTGAGGAAATGACAGTGTTTTCAGTGCTATTCTCCATCCAGTTCCCTCTGTATCTTAACATTTTGTTTCTTTTTTTGGCATGATGATCAGATGTTTCTGCTGAGCTTTCTACATTTAAATCAATGGCCATAAAATGTATTTGGTTTGACACAATTAATTTATAACGCTTATAATTATTTTTTTAAATTTTTCTTTTTTAGTTTGCATTAGTTGGTATTTTTGAGCATTAAGTTTTATTTGTCTTTATGCTGTTCAGTTTGATTGCTTAGGATATCTGAAACTTCATGGCATTTTTGGTTCTGACTTGTCAGTTGTTTTATGTCATCAAAATTTACTTGTCATTACTGTTAGTCAGAAGTATGGAGCAGTTCACTGCTGTAGTGAAAAATCAACCATTTATTTTTATTCTTAATTTTATAGCTAGGTTTGGACGCAATATGATAGTTTTATATGGGGCCAAAATGTGCATTACACATTAAGGGTGAGTATTTAGCAAGAGATCTAAAATACTGCTATGCTACCTCAGTGCAATAAGATACTTCTGTGGAAAGCACAGGTTTTACAAGATTTAATTACCTTGGCTAGCTTTGAGATTTTTCATGTTTTATAGAATTCCATTGTATATTCATTCAGTGTGCCAAGGAACAATACATTACTGTGTTTTTTATTTTGTTAGCACCCAGCAAACCTGTAACCCTGTGAATGCACTTTACAAACAGAGGTGCATCCAGATCCCAAGTGAGGCGTCTTGTTCAATAAGGACCTTTCACCATTTCATTGGTTTTATCTCAGCTGCTCTACCACATACCTCCTTGCTTCAACAGAAAGGATACTGTGAATAGTAATATAAATGCAGAGTGAAATAATGGAATGAAAAATCCTTTAGCTTAATTTTGTCAATGCCTACTTCTAATCTTACTTTGTTATTTTTCTCTTTTTATTGCCGTATAGTGTTCAGACCTCATTAGTGCTATCTTGTTTCACTTTTAATAGCTTTTCTTTAAATCCATTAATACTCTAAATTGGATTACTCTCTCTGATGTCCAAGAATCAGAAGGGATTCCTTGGAAGTGGATTGTTGCAATTTAAAAATCAGAGTATTGCTCCCATTAGTACAAAACTTGAATTCTTGGTAATTGTACCTCCCTCACAGATGTGAACAGGAGATGTCTCTTTTGAAAAGATCTGGCACGGAGGTTAGGGAGGAGAGAATTAATCTTTTATGCATCCTCCCTTTTTCATGCTTGTCCTTTGGAACGTACTTTTGTGGAGTTGTGTTCTCAGGCATCTGCAAAAAAGAATGCAGTAAGGTAACTGTATGGATAACTAGATTTTCAGAGATTTCTTAGGGTATACCACATTTGCAGCACTTAAGGTGCAGAGCACTACCATTTGGTTTGGTGGGAGGAATATGGTATAGCCCCAGTAAAGGTTCTCTTACCCTGAGTAGGTTCATGGGTTTGCTGGTGCTTTCAAGTAGATATAGCTTGAAACCTCTGTTTATTCTGAATATAACTTTGATGCAGTCATGAAAGTAATAAGATGATGGTCAGTTATTGTTTTAAATGGTTGGGTTACAGGAAATCCTTGAAGCACACTACACTCTTGAAGACATGTTTTAATTGGGCCAATTAGCTTTGCTTTCACCAACTTTTTACAATGGGACAAGCAGCTGATAGTGGGACTGGGAAAGACGAGCAAATTCAGAAATGCAAAGCTGCTAATTTGCAGTTACTGTTTACCAGCAGAAAGGGGTTTATCTCATTAACTTTTCCCTTGAGGTCTAAGCCAAGCCCACACACATACTAAAATATTTAAATATGTATAGAAACTATTTTCAAACCCTTTTGAATCAAGTTTCCTCTCAACTCAGTTGGCTTCGTTTCTGTGTCTTGGCCACTGTTGGGTTTCCATGTTGAACTTGTATTTCTTTCTTTAGTCCTCTTTTAAGGGAAACTACAAATTCTGCTGGCACAACAAATTTTGTCAGTTTTATGAGTAGGTGGTCTTTAAATGCCAATTCATGTTCCAGGTGCGTAATTCTTAGTATCGTTTCAAGGCTTAAGTTCGCATTGTACGCTGGAATGCAGCAGAATGTTGGATAGCACAAGTCATGAAGAAACCTGTGCACTGTCTTTGAAAAAATTATTTATACTGTGTCTTTTATTCTGAACTGTATATCTGAGAATGTTTTAAATAAGGTTGAATTGTCTAAAGCCATTAATGAAAGAAAACCAGGGCCCTAGAACTAGAAGATAAGAGTAATTTCTGTGACATATAATTCAGAGGAACTACTGAATATTCTCTGGAAATATTTTAACCTTTGTGTTTTATCTCATAGAATCTAAGATTCTTGAAAACGCTAGTGCTTTGAGCAAACAGATGTACTCAACTTGGCTTTTGAGTCAAAACTGCTTCCTCTAGATTGAGAGCTATGCCACTGATGGATGAAAATAATTTGACTATTTTTTTCTTCCAATGTGGGATGTGCAGTAATAGTTCAGTTTGGAACAGAAGCACGCTCAGGGTTAAGCATGCAGGTAACTTATTGAAGTATGAGCTACTGTTGCCAGTAAATACCATTTTCTTCAGAATCTTCTGTTTCAGAAAACAAAGAGTTTTCTTACCTCTCATTGAATTTGTTTTGATGTTTAGGAGTGTAAAGATCTCTGTGATGTTTTGTAGAGAAGACAGAATGTGATGGGAATAGTTATGTAAGGAATCTTTCTACACTGGTACATACTACCGAATTTGTGAACATTAAATTTTAAATATTTGGGTTTTTTATTCATGTTTATACAACACTCCATGGACACTGCAGGGCTACCTTCCTGGTACATTTAGAGAACTGAAAGGAAGGCAGCTTTAAAAATAGTCGGATGGGAGCGCAGCTGCGTTGGATGGTGACCAAGCATCTCAGAAGCCCTTTAGTGACTCACTGTCACAGCTGTCTCAGCACTCAGCCACTCTCCAGCACAGCCACACTGCTGACCCCGTGATGCATCAGAGCTGACTTGAGCTGCTTCAGAACTATATGTAGCTCAAGAGCCACATGGTGGTCCCTCTGGCTTAGGTTGTTCTAGTTTGTTATGTCTTAGGATTGTTAGATACACTGTCTGGTTAGTTATCCCACTATGTTATGTAGGTATTGCAAAGCAAGAAGCATATTCCTGTGATAGTCCCTGTGAAATAATGCATACGAGTATGAAAACCACATAATTCACATTTTTCTGAAAAGTTCTTTGTGTATCACTTCAATTATACAACAAAACTTTTTTTTCTGAAGTTCAGCTTCAATTCTTACTAGGCATTGAGCTTTTAGTGATGAATACCAATTAACTTGACTGACGTTCTGTGCAATTTGTTTCCAAACCAGTTTTTTTTTAAATTGGAATTTAAATGCTATGTATAATATTTTTATTTTGTATCGTATTATACCTTGCTTCTTTCAGTCTAACAGAAAAATCAGTGTGAAAGCGTGAATCTCATATTCCTTGTTCCTCCATTTAGTGCTTTGATTACATCACAGTTTTTAGCGTATACAGAAGACACAAGCACTGAATACTTCCCTGACTCTGAGTGTCTTTTTTGCCTACTGCCATCTCAATTGCCTCATGTGTACTTTTTTAGTTGATGCTGATTCTTACTGACCTTAATCCCTCTTCTGAAGAGAAGTGCCTGTCGAACCTTGTAATACTGTCAAAAAGCATGAAGTTCAGAGAATCATAGCCTAGTGATGGGAAAAGTCCTGTTAGGTCATCCAGGCCATCTCTTGCCAGCACAAGATTCTCCACAGGCCTACCTCCATTGCTGTGGCTGCTCTAGAATGGTCTGTAGTTCTTCAGCTGAAAACCCAGAGATTGATCCGTTTTACATATAGATGTCCTATTGCAACAGTTCTCCTCTGTATTTGCTTAAACGTTGACTTGGAGACCATTCAGGTAATGGTCCGGGGCACCTATGTGTGCATGTGGTTGTGGTGTATCTTATGCAAAAGGCATGAATGAATGCTGGCAAAATAACAAAATATTACTGATGTCTAAAGGGACACATGACTGAGCAGACTAGCATCCTATTTCTGCACTGGCAGGCAGTTCTTGCCAAGAAGCCGAGTATCAATGACTGTGTTTTTTAGTTTGATAGTATGGCAGCTGTCTTCTCAAGTATCTCACTATTATATTGGGTAAAATTTTGAGCTTAGCAAAACTGTGTGTTTCTTTCAGGTTACCTGACCTGTAGAGTAGTGCATAAAAGTGTGCATCTTACAACAGAGAGTAAATTGTGATACTGGAGGCTCTTAAGTGAATGATTATGGGTTGGTATTACTGAAAAGCTATCTTGCTGGCAGTAGTCTCAAGTGATCTCCATATATACATCTCAGAGTCTGTTTATTTAAAATAAATGTAATATATACCTATAAAAAGTTGAGAGATTCTCAGGAGGAATCCTGTTCATTTACGTGGTCCTGGGGTGTAAGGCTTCTTGTCTGCTATGGAGAGGCTGGGTTTTTGGAGCTTTTAATTTTTGAGCCTTTTATGTGTATATTTGTAACAATCTTAGATGAACTAAAGAAGTGTTTCTCAAGGAATAGCCCATAATGGTGATAAAGGGTTCAGAGTTCAGTATATTCTTTGGGGCTGTAAGGAGCAGTCTGTTAGACCTCTCTGGTGGATTTCTAAACTGTACAGCCAGTCATTATGTGTTTAGTTTTTAAACTGCATGTTGTAACTCTATACTAGCCAGTCATGTTCCAGCTGTAAGGGTGCTGGCTGCCTTGAATTACTATGCATATAATTAATCCTTAAAGTAACTGTGTTTTCCAATGTAGGGAAAAGCTTTAAAGGTATATGTACAGTATAATTCTTTTCTGTAGTGGTTTGATTTAACTACTTGGTACAATATAGTAAAACTAGTGCTTTAAAAGCTTAGAATTTATGATAGAACGTATAGCGTGCCTTTTTAAAATCGTGTTTGGTTTCAGGATTCACATCTTCCTGTTACAAAAAATACAAAATTTTAGTATTTTTTTACTAAATATTCTAAAAGTGAAAATAAAAAGGTCATGAACTTAAAAGTTAGTTTAATTGTGCCAAAGGGAAGAATAGACAGCTTTGAAATGTTTTTTTTTTTTTTTTTCTCCATACATCTTCTGAGAAGACCGTGTCTACCTCATTTTCTATCATCAAACTAATCTTTTGATGACAACTACCTCTTACTAGGTCTTTCAGGACTGAATTCTTCGAGTTGCTGAACACTGATCAGCATAGCTCATACACAGATTGTAAAAAGGTGATCTATACTGAAGATAAATTTTAAACTCTTTGTAAGGACATGCTAGTGTAGAGACAACTTTTGAAAAGGTATCTTTTCATAGATACACAGTGAAATCCATGTATGCAGTCCTTTTGCAAGCTTTTGATTGCATTGTGCTATGTGAAGTGTCAGTTCTGTGATAGTATCAGTATGACAGGTTCTACTCACAAAATCCTTAATAAAATTGATATTTGAAACTGAGATACAAAATTCATTATGAAGAAAAGTATCATGACATGCAGAGCTAAGAGCAGAATGGAGGCTGACAGATGGGTCTTGCAAATGTGAACTGCTATGTCATAAGAAGTATGGAAATCTTATGTAGGTGAAGAAATCTCTGTTTTCTTAAAATATTTATTTTTATCTGTGTCATTCTGATCAGCAGAAGAAAAAGATTAGATGAAAAACTATGCTTCAGTTTGAGCTTCATCATTGTATGGAAAATTTTCTTTTTTTCTCCCAGCTAGGATTTAAATTTATGGTCCATGTGAAAAATGGTAGAAATAGATGATAGAATTTTGAAAACTCAAGTCTGTAGTTTATTAGGTACTCCTTAAAACTTTGAGAGCAAAGTAGTTATTTCCAACAGAAATGTCATGTAATTTAAGAAGTTAACAGCAGGTAAAACTTTTGACATTCCTTAAATTTTAATCCTTCTGTAGTGCATGTGATTTCATGTGATCTCTCACCCTCTGAGAAACTGCTTCATTATCTTGCATAACAGTTTGGCAGATCTCCATCTTTGCTGTGCTGAATAAAGGAATAGTGTTTCTACAGAAACAAGTTTGAGAATTTACAAGATGGAGAAGGAGCTCCAGGTTTAAAATCCAGTTCTTAAATAACCACTTGTCAGATGTCAAGCTTTCTTCTGTAGTCATGTTGCTATTAATTTTATAATAGAGTTATTTTTGGAGGAGATGATTTTTTTAAAAAATAAATTGCAGAATATTTAGAAGCCGGCTTAATTTCTAAAATGACAAGATGTTTTTCCTCTGTCTTCAGAATTACCACTTCTAATATTGGTTTAATTGTATTTTGTTGTTTTAAATTGGTAGCTTCATTCTGGTCTCTTTTCTAACTTGTACCAGTATAAGCAGGACCAGAATCAAATATCTGGTGTCATAACAGTTTTATTCTGTTGTAGAGTTACAGGTTTCTCTTTTAGCCAAGGAAAAATATTGTTCATATTTTATTACTCAGCCTCTGTTTATTCAGGTTTTTTTTTCCCTGAATCTATTTAAATGTAGAACATGGCATTTTGTTTTGGGGGGTGGGGGTGGGAGAAAATCTAAGAAAATTAAGACACACAAAAATAATATGCACCTATAAATTTTAAGGTCAAAATTTATCTTTCACATACAAAGAATTCCCAGAGAGTGGCTGAATGTTTGTGGTTTGTCTTTGTAGGGGAGGAAGGCTGCACAAACTGACTCTGTGTGTGTCTGCTGTGGGAGTGATCTGCGCTCGGTGTCCAGCGCGAAAGGAATCCATATGCTGTCACTGCCTGCAGATCACATGTAGGGGGTTGCACTGGGCTGTTGTTGGGCTGAGAGCTCTGACAACATGTGTTGGAAAAATTCTTTGCAAGAGCCTCAAGCTTCCCATGGTGTTGGAAATTTAGAAAGACCCTGTGGAAAATCACAAGGAAAGACAATTTCTATGCAGTTACTATTGGGATATGCAGATAGTGCTCTCTATACTTCGCTTACTGTTTTTTTTTCCTTCTACAGGGACAGATTTAGCCAAATACGGTTCACAAGTTCAGTTAATGTCTGTGTTATTGCTAATTGTAATTCTTAAATGCCAGATTTTAAAGGAAGTGTGTCCAGTTTATGCAGCCACTCCAAACTTGTGCTGTGACTCCTGTCACTGCTGGGATCCAGTCATACCATGGGTGACAGGAAGCTGTATGTTCCTTACGTGTGAAAAAACCAAGGCACTTCGCCAACGATTGTTGTGTATGGGTGCATGCACCTATTTGCGTGAGTGTGTGGAAACTAGAGGTCACATGGATTGGTTCAAAATGCTGATTTGGAAATATTTATTTTACTAGTAAACAAATCAATAACGATCACTAAAGGTTTCATTAGATTAATAATTTACACTTGTAATGTGATTGATTTGGTTATTGTGGATGCACTCAGAATCGTTTCAGCTGCACTTAGTTTTAATTTAATGAATTAATGGATGAATCTAATTCCTCAGTTACTGAAATTGATTTAAACGTGTCTACACTAAACTGGATATGAAAGTAGTTTAATTCATTTAGAACACTACAGCAAAATAATACACATGTATAATTGTAGCTGATACTTCTGTGTATGCTGTCTTTGAAGTAGCGGTGTATCAGTTCCAGTACTTTTTCAGACAGTGCATGACCAAAGAAGTGGACAGCTTCTTTCATTCTGCTGCCACCCTACCCAAAACATTACCAAAGAGGTTTAAAAAATAATCAGACATGTTCCTTCTCTGATTCACTGTGTTCTGGTGTAGAAATTCTGGCCAAGATGCGAGTGCTGCACTGCTGACAGCAATTGTTCACTAAGGAGTCAATCCATTCATAACTATTTGCTATTGACCTAGTAAATGTAGCAACTTTGCATAGGCTTTTTGCTATCTATGAAGTACTCAAGGCACAGAATATTTGTCAGTTATTGCTGCATTAGCTACTGAGTTGGAAATTTCATCTGCTTCTTGGGAATGGAAATTTAAATCTTGAGAGAAATTAGGGGATTTGTACTCCTAATTTAACAGTTGATTCTGTTGTTCTGCTAGACTACCACAGTAAGTGAGTAGTTCCTACTATGAAATACAGTAGAAATAGGAGTGCATTTCAGCACAAGAAGGTAGGAAGGAGGTTTGCCTCTGTCATGGGAAATGGAAAACAAAGCCCCCTTAATACATACATGAGTAGCGTATTTGCTACAGCAGAGATGAGCTTGCTTACAGTACTGTTGATGAACTGGTGGTGTCCTCAGGATACCAAGGAAACTTCTGTTAAGTAACAGTATCTAAACCTGCTGACATACAAGTGAAGTACTGGTGGTAAGGCTGGTCTTCTAAACCAAGATAACTTGCCATTGGGCAAAAATAAAGTTTATAGATATGACAGAATGAGCCCTGGTGGAAAAACATGCCATAGGGACCCACAAAGGCTGTAAACATTTTATGATATATGCCAACTCCATTTAGATTTTCTTTTTTTAAAAAAGATGGGACAAGTGGATGCAGCAGACTGATGTAATATTTGATTTATGGTTTATGTAAAATAAGGGATTTTGTGATGGACACATTTAAGGGCATATACTGCCCACTTTAAACAAACAGGTCTGACTGTAGTCACGTTTAAAAGATAAGGCACATTTGTCCTCCAAGAAAAGATGCATGGCTCTGAACAGTGAAACTGAAATTTATGCTATGTGTGCATTTACATACTAGTGCAACTATAGACCCATCTAATGGAAATTTAAAAAGTTTCAAAAATTTGTGTGTTCTATTTTATTTTAAATTGTATCTGTTGAGTCCAAGTGTGTTTTTCCTCTACAGTATTTTTTCCTAGGTAAAATCACTAGGGAACTAGGTGCCGGTAGTTCTGAAGTGCACCCTAATTAGATGAGTCTGGGGTGAGGTATAAACTGTGTTAAGCTACTCCAGGAAGTAAACATACTCTGTTCTATTCAGCAGTGAAATATACCCCACAGAAAAGATTCTTTTACATTCATGGGAGCAGTTAGACTAGTGCTTAGTGAGCTTTTTTACATCTGTTTCTACTTTTATCTACTTCTAATCGTCCCACTTCTTATATTTATCACTAATGTACATGGACTGAAAAATTAAAATTCTTGTCAAAACGCAAGATGCCACCCTTAAAAGTAGCTTCTGTTAGATCTGTCAGTCGGTAACTAAGTAATGCATGACTTTTTTCTAGGTCATTTGAGCATGTGAGGCAAAGATCTTGATGATGGTACGGCTGGTATCTTTTGTCCTATGACATTTTATCAACTAAAAGGTATCTTTCTTAATTTTAACTGAGGCTGAGTGAAATATTCAGGAAGTACAAGACATGAGATGTGTATATGGCATATTGAGGAAGAAATTTTTTCAAGAAGCAAGAAGATAATCAAGGGCTAAGAATTTTTTTTTTTTAAACGAGGCAGTATAGAAAAACAGACTCTAAAATTAGATAGGTAATAAAATAATGCTCTCAGCAGTAACACTGAAACTTTGAGAAATGATTAAACAGACTGAAAACCCGAAAGACCTACTTTTCAAAAAACAGCCCTTATCATAACTGCATAGAGAAAACACAAGGACTGACTTAAAAGAAAGCATGGGAGAAAAAAGTGATCTTTCTGCATTGTACGTTTGACTTCAGCTGAGCAGCGCAAAGTCTTTCTTGAAAACACGCTAGAAAGTGCTTCCTTGCAGCAAGCCTTTATCCATCTTAAATACACAAAAATGATAGAAATCCCATTTAAAAACAATTATAGAGAAGGCTGTCCTTAAGTAGAACCATTATAGGAACCAAGAAATACCACAGATTCCTGGCATTCTCGTTCTGTTAGTGCCTGTTGGTCACTCCAGGCTTTGCTGAGGAGGGAGAGGAGCTGGGCAGGGCTGTAATTCTATCTGTGAGGTACTTGCAAGACTTTCCATATCAAGAAAGCTGCATGTCAAAAAATTTCTTCACTGGGAATGGCTTTTAGGGTGGTGAAATTGTTACTAGCCTGCCAAAACAAATGCTAGTAAGAAGAAGTAAACAAACCCAGCGAAAGTAGAAAGGTGACTTTTTTGTTTTCCTTTTATTACTCCCACAGGGAAGGGTGGAGTCACAGGGTATAATAGTACATATTTCCTTTAACATTTAGAGACATGTTGATTCCACTAGCAGAGTAAATATCCTGCGTTCCATTAATGTCTTGCAGTTTGTATTTCATAAGTGGAAACTCTTAATTGACTTTTAAGTCATAGCATGTCTCTTTATTGTCTTTGTATAAAGAGCATGAACAGCAGGAAGTTCAGTTACAAAATAGATTTTATTATCTTTAGGTTCTGATTGAGATTTTAATTTTTGTTTGAAGTTTTAAAACAAATTATAAAAGTCATGTGGCTTAATTTAATCACAGTTACGATCGCTAGACACCTTTGTAGAAATAAATGTCAGGCTTACTTAACATCTTTAAAACATAAAGGACCTGTCCACTTATTTATACAGCTGACACCTAAGACTAGCTTCCAGGATTAGCAGTTTCATGTAACACTGCCAATTTTGCATTTTGTTTTTCATCGCAATTGGCTGTGTTTAATACCACCATGCCAAATTCCCTCTGGCTGTCAGTGAGATTCTGTGGAATATTGTGGATCAAGATATTTGAATCTTCAGTGTAAAAACAAGTTTTGAAGATTTGAAAATGCAAAGGGCCAAATGGAACTTCCATAAATTTTGGTAGAACTCGAGGAGTTTTCAAGAGAGTTTGTTTGATATCAGTAAGAGTGATCTGGAGATACAGTCACAATTCCACAGGCAAATGGGAAAAACATGTTGTTCTAATAATGGTAATTTTTTTCCAGTCTGCTCAAAATACATCTGTAAGTTAGAAGAGGTCAAGCAAAATGTTTTGCTGCTATCTCTGCTTTTTTCCCCTCATTATTTTAATCTCTTGAGTTGAAGTCCTTTTACTTTGCAGACACTTCCCCACGAACAGAGGTTTTGAGAGATGTTTGCTGCTCCCACAGTGATGGTCTAGCAGGAAGTAGTCTGCTTTCCAATCTTACTTAGAAAGCATTATGTACATTCCTGTCATATCTAACAGTGGCAGGTTATATATGTTAGATAAACATTTTTGACACTTACAGTTGCATGCCTGCCTTTCAGCATGCTTACTTTTAAATGTAAAATGTATGAGATGGGGCTTCTGTACTCCTTACTTGATTTTTGGGAACCACTTTTTACATTATATGGTTATCTCAGAGGAGATTTCAAAGTACCATGTCAGAACAGTTCTACCTCGCACTGCAGTTAGCTGAAAGAAAAATGAGCCAGTATCTGCAGCATTCTTTCAAAATATTTTTCCTATGATTTCTCTTTCAATTGATCATTCCTCTTGTGGAATTACTCTATAGTTTTAATTGAGGAAGAACAAGAAATAATACCACTCTTTTTGATATAGTGGCTTATTTGCAGATCAGTTGCAAGACCTGGAGCCTTGCCAGTGGAATAAAATGTTATGATCTAGACTGTAACATACTTTATGAAAGTGACTTCATTACCTACCAGTCAGTCATCTTTATCTTGAATGAATATATCTTCAGACAGTGAGTGTATAACCGTCTCCTTCAGCCCAAGTATCAGTAGCTCTAGAAAAACTACATCAAAATCCACGTTAAATACAGAAATTGAGAAAGCAATCTCTCTTGCGGTTTGTGTGAAACCAGTTTGTTGTGTCAATAGTAAATTCTGTCTTTGGAGACTGAAAATTAGCTATATGTTAAGGAAGTGCAGCACTGAATCTGAGTGGCACAGTGCCACCCAGCAGTTTTCAGCGTAGCGGTGTTTACTGTTATTTGTAGTGGTAGCATTGAGAGGCAGCTGGTGATAGCATCTGATTCTGCTAGGAGCTCTAATTGTATACATATATGTATTCAAAGAGGCAGTTCCTGTCCTGAAGAGTTCACAGATTTAAATATAAGAGATGGACAAAGCAAAGGAAGGAAACATGCAAATAGATATCCACCAGGAAAACAAGAGAGCTAGGAGTGGCATCCATCCAGGATGGCACTGAACCTCCGGGCCAGTGGTCTGTACACTAAATGAGTGTGCCTTGTGGGGGAGCAGGGGAAAAAGAAAAAAAAAGTTGAAGGAGTAAACCTGCTCTTTTATTTATGAGGGTCAATACACAAAAATAGATTTTCCTGGCTATTTCTTTTAGACAGCTTGAAGTAGAATGTCTGGCCTTCCAGATTCACCCCTTAGATTTAATTTCTGATGATTTCTGTGTCCCATGGAATATATAATAATATAAAAGCACTCTCCAGAGTGGACGGTGTTTGGATTGAAAAATCCACATTAGAAAAATCCTCCAGATGGCAGAATAACTGCTTCAGTGTATATACAGTAGATGGGGGATATAGTTTTCTCCCTCACTACAAACCGTTCCTGTTTTCAAATTGGTATCTGATAGAACAGCTGATTTTTTTTAAAGTAGCTTTGATCAGAGCCTATAAGAAATTACGCAAATAAATAATATTTGCTTGTTACGTTCTGGGTGCTGGCTGAGTGCTTTACCTTTGTTCTATTCTCAAATAACCAAAAGTCAGAATCAAATTTATCTATATGTGGAGTGGCTTAAAAGTTTTCATTAGCAGTTAAGAGAAGGTGGATATACTAGGAGTATGTGGGATGTTTCCAGGTTGCATTGCACATTCCATTTATTACTGCCCAGTGCAGCAATAGTGGTAGGAAAGCTTCAAAATTAAACAGAAGGTGAAGCAAATTCTGTTTTGATACTTGTTTTTTACTTAGTGTACTGTAATTGCCAAAGAAAATTAACTCTCCTCTGCCTTCAGAAATCTCCTTGTTTAATGTCTCTTCAGTAAAGTTGTGTGGAATTGTAAGTTTGATACAGAATTTGTCTTGTATGCCATCTTCATGTGTTTGGACTCTTCTTGTGCCTAGCATCTCTCTCAGCTTCTTCAAGACATATTTCTGGAGAATGCATCATCTCTTTATATTTTCAGGATTTCTCATTCATTATCCAGTAATGCAGACTTAAATTTCAATAGAGAAAATCATATAATGAAATTATTAGATGTATTTCAGATTTCTTTTAATGCAATTTTGCTGCTGGAAGCTGCAGAAAAATGAAAAAATTCTGCAACTCTCCAAGTCCTTCCAGATCAGCATATATACTGAGGTAAATGATAGTCCATCCACCACAGAATGAGAGTATCAGTGCCACTTTGGCATCTTCATTTTGGTTTCTTCATTTGTGGAGAGGCAGCACGTAGATGGATGCATCCCTCCACTATTGCTTCTGAGTCCTGCATGATGGTAAATGATTTCTGAAACAGGATTTTGATAAATAAAACATGAAATACTCTTGAAAGATGCTTTTCCAGAGTTCTTCCTTGTTTAGGTACAGGATTTGCTTTGAGAGACATTTTGACACATCTGGATGCACAGCATGTTAGCTGAAGGCAAACAGACATTGCAGTGATCAGGGACAGCTGGGTCCTGCTGGCTCAGCACACTGGAGGCTTGCACTGAAATGCTGACGCTGCACTGTGACCGCAGTTCCCAGGTGATCACTCCATTGCCTGTGACATTAGAGATCAGCAGAAAGTTGGCTGAGAAATCATTCATGCGAACTCAAGAGAATGAGAAAGCAAAAGAGAAACCACAGCTGCCTCTGGAGAAGAGGCAAAGTGCTAAGTTTTCCTATTACAGAAGTTTTGGCCAGTTTGTTCCATTCCACAAAGTTAGAGGTAAGGTCAGATTCAGGTATATACATTCTGTCAGTCACTATGTCCTGACATCGAGAAATATGAAAAAACACACAATACATTTTATTTAAATTAACATAACCTATATAAACTCATAGGACTTTTTTCATATTAGTTTTCATGCTGTCTATCCATGTTTATGTTTTTGCTGATTCCAGGGAGATCAGCAAAAGGAGGGGAAGGAACACATAAGCTTCCACGTGGCTTATAGCCACTGTTTATCTCATCTCAGTATGCAAACACGTTCAGTGTTTTTCATTGGTAGAAAGAAAAATTTGCAACACTTGAGCAACTCAAGTCTTAATATAGATTGTTTTGGTTTACTATGGAAGTGAAAGGTGAAATAAGTGCAGAAAGGAAGAAATGTTCATAAATACTTTTTGGGTTAATGGCATATTACATCTAGTTAAAGCACTAAAGCAGTTCTAGAGGGTTTTTATTTGATCAGAATTCGAAGCATAGAGTTAGGCCCTGGGACCTCATGCTTAAAAATAGTTTACAAACCAACAATAATTATGATTGAAAAGCATTAATTCCTGCATTAATTTCAAAAGGGCTTGTATGGTTGCTCAAAATGCCAACAGAAACGTTAAAATGAGAAATCACATTCTGGGGCAAACTCTATTCTCTGTTATATATCTGGACCAAAATAGAAAAAGTGGGTACGAATTGAAGTTTGCCCTTAGCATTTTTTTATGTTTAAACTAGATGCCTTATCTGTCAAAGTACTGCTTTAACAATTCAAAATCAAAAGCTGTATAGTACAATTCTCTCTTGAAAAAGTAAGTTTGCCAAAGGAAGGCTGTTATTGTGTGCTGCTTGATACAGAGAGGTGCTGCAGTGTTGAGAAGAATCACTATAGCCACTGACTTGCAAAATAGTTAAAAAAGGTATTTTCTTTTATTACACTGTGCTTTAGCAAGATAAATCTACAGTATATAATAGCTCAAAATTAAAATTGGAACTCATTAAATAGTACATAGTTAAAGACCAGTGACAGTATACCATGTCTTTTGTGATTAGTTTGTAGAAAAGGTGTCTCAATATTTGGAAGTTATAAACAGATACTTGGGAAGAAAATAGGAAAAATCTTTTAAACAATTTTGAGACATACTTGCTTAGAAAATATTGTAGGTGCAGAACAGGAGAGTTAATTCTTCTGCTTGCAATTCTTGAATATTTACTTTAAGGCTTAAATTTAAAATGTAAAAGGCAGACATTTCAGTTATTACATGGATTGTAACTTGGCTTTAGTCATCACCATGAGCACAGATGACAGGTACAGAGAGGGCTGCAGGAGTTCAGCGAAGGATAAAAGTCAGTTCAAAACAGGAGGGGAAGGAGTTAAACTGTGTTTAGATAAGTTGGGCATATTCAAGTTGGCAGTCCGTGATGGAATTCATCCTAGACTACTTGCGGAAGTAGCTGAGGCATTAGTGGTTATGTTTGAAAACCCATGGGGGATGAGGGGGTGAGGTCCCAGGGGTCTGGAGATGCCCTTAGTACAGTATGTCCCTTTAAACAGGAGAGAGCTAAGGAATCGTAGACAAAAAGGAGCAAGATACTAGACCATATGGTTTAACAGCCAGTTTATAGCATCTTGAGCATAGTAATGTGGTAAAAACATAGAGTTTACCTTTGTGATGTACAAATGATATCAAGCCAAGTTTGTTCTTTTTTTCAATACTTAAATAGCCTGGTAAACGAGAGAAAGTCGAAGTGGTTTTATATATCTAACTTCAGTGAGACTTTGAACACAACCCCATATAACATCCTGATTGGCATTTTAATGAGGTAAAAATAGAAATCCACTTTAGAACTGTTCAGAACAACATGCTCAGTATACTACTACTAGTGGTTTGCTGTCAGAAAGAGTAGCTGGTTCAGGTGGGGCTCAGCCTGACAGTTCCCATGCATAGTTTATATAAGGGAGCAGGGGATATGCTTATAAAATATCTGAATGGTAACAACCTGAAACTACTTCTAAATCCTTTGAGGGGCAGGTTGGAATTTGGAATGATCTGGATTAGTTGAAGAGATGGTCTAAGATCAATAAGACATAATCCACTAAATTCAAAAGCCGATGAAGAAATCGGATGAGAACCAGAATGAGGAGTAAGTGGTTGGCAGCAATAATATGAAGAGTGAATGGAGAATTGTGCAGGGCTGCAGACTGAGTGGGTCAATGCTGTGATGCGGTTTCAAAAAAAAAAAGCAAACGTTGTTCTGAAATACACTCGTATGATTGCCAATTTCAGATGTATTAGCAAGACCTCCTCTGAGACCAGGAGTAATTATTCGCTCTTTGGCTCTGCCCTTAGGAGGAAAATGGGTAACTTAGTATACAGAGGAGAGCAGCAAATACAGTGTGTTTAGAAACATTTGCCAAATGGGGTTTGCTAAACCTAGAAAAGGGAAGAAAAGAATAAACATTAATTTTCAAATAGGTGAAAAGTTGTTGAAATATCAACAGCAACCACTGCTCCCCAGGACCACTGGCTGTGGGATCGGAGATACAAAGTGCTTTGTTTGCACCGAAAGTGAGACACAGGTCAGCACAGAATCCGTCAATCCATCGCTTTGTCTTCAGTCCCCTTCCTGTCACATTTAAGCGAAGTTGTGACCTGTGGATTGCGCTGAGGTTCATGTGCACAGACTGAATTCTGGAGACTTTTGAAAACAAGTCTGAGAAATACCTGTGGGCGATTTAATTACATTTATCTTGACTCACTGGGAGAGAATGGGCTATATCATATGAACATTTTAATGAGGTAAAGGCTGGATTTTGCTCTACAGCCTTCCCTGATTTTTATTGTAGTCTTGCCAGATCATTTGCTGTGATCTGTAAGGGATGTGTGGCCCCAGCAAAGATGATGCTGGAGGGGGCAGCACCTCCCGAACAATTCCTGTGACCCACAGCTTGCTACTGTTGACTCCTTGGGAGAAGGGAATGGAACTTGGCCTGGGTGAATTGGCCTCCAGGCTGGCAATCAAGGCCTATTCAGCTAGATGATCTCTTGACATCTCTTACAGCCTCTAATTCTGTGATTCTCTGATTATTTAAATGTCATTTTCTGTGGTCAGACTTACAGGCTAAAACAGCAAGTTCTATTTAGACTTTTCACTTTATGGTTCGTTGACTAAAAGAACCATTCTGGTCTGTTGGTTTACTGAGGGTGGTAAACATGTAGCTCGTCAGCACTTGGTAGGGAAAAAGAATATTTCTCCAGCATTCAGGTTAAAATAATTTTTCATTTGTATGTATTCATATGTTTCCCTAAAACAGAAAAATATTTTTTTGAACTTGGAGAAGTTTAGAATATAAATGTTCAAATATTGATACAGTTGATGAGATAAAAAGTATGTGAAATATGAGTCTGTATGATAAGCTGATGAAATTTTTTGCAGTTGTGTTTTCCATATTACTAAAAATCTCTGAATGTTGCATCTTAAGACACATTGTGACCATATCCAGTAATTTTTAATGGTTGACTTACAATAATGTCTAAAATTAGCATTTTGCTAAAAACACTTTAACAGGCTGTTACATACAGAAAAGTGTCGCTTAGGAGCTGGACTCTGTAATCACCCTGAATGTTCAGTTTCTCTCATGCTAGTTTGGTACTAGAAGGACTAGTTACTCAGCTGGTGTATTCTGGTGAGCATCTCCCTACACCAAAACAGATGCACTGATTTAGGCTGTTTGGGAATCTTTAGTGTGACCTACAACAGGTGCCCTGAGTTCCTGCAGGAAGCTTTTGGTAACAGCTAAGCACTGTTTAGTTGTGTTCTCCTTCTCTGGAGATGTTCAAAACCCACCCGGACGTGACTGTGCAGCCTGCTGGAGGGGACCCTGCTGTGGCAGGGGTTGGGCTGGGTGGTCTCTGAGGTCCCTTCCAGCCCTGGCCGTCCTGTGCTTCCTCAGGACCAGTCCACATGAGTTAGCTGTGTTCCTGTATGTTCAGAATCCAAGCAGATGTATAGGTAAGATGTGTAGGGCAAGCTTGTCTTTGGTTGCTGTTTTTTTGAGTATTCTGGACTGAGATATGTGAGCTGAACTCCCTCATGTGAATGATGCAAGTATCATGAATTCCTTGTCTGGTTACATTATAGCAATAATCCTTGTTACCGTAGCAGCAAGCAAGCATTTCAAGCAAGGAGTAGAAATCCTTTCCTAAAAGTGACATTAAAGCATTTTTTATCACCTACTGGTTTACAGTAAACAAGATGGTAGGATGTTTGTATCCAAATTTCCAGCCTAGAATATTTTGAGGAGAGGGAGAACATCGTTGGAGGTCACAGGTTGAGAAGCTGGGTGATGCTTTTCGTGATGACTACATTAGACTACATGGAAATACTGCATCTCTCAGGGATAGCGTGCTTTCCTCAGTCATGTACTATTTAAAATAAAAGGGCTTTTAGTTTAGTGTAGGCAGAGCAATTAGGATTCCCTTAGGGGCAGGCCTGTAATTATTTTGGAAAATGAGAAGCATCATCAAGAAGTTTCTTAACATGCTCAAGCTAATTTTCTCAGTGTTGAGAGAACTTTCCAGTTTTTGTTGTGTACTTTAATACCAGGTCTTCCTGGTTCCAATCTCAGGTCTTCTTCAAAGGGGCCAAAATTCCTACAGAAATGGAAACAGCGTCTTGCAAGATAATAAAAGCATTGACAATAGTAGCAAAGAAGCTATGTAGCTAGTAGAATATAATAATAGAAATACACTAACTTATGCATGTTGGGGTGTGAGGAAGCTCTTTCGCTTTCACTGACATCTTAAGGTTTGGTTCAAATTTGAATTTCCAGCTGTGGGGTAAATTTCTTGTTAGTGAATTGGTAAGGTGTGCATTTTGTTATTGATGAAAAAAAAAGATCGCGATAAGCAAAACCTTTTCCTAGGAAAAGGTGGGATATAAAAAAAGTAGAAGTTCAGTGGACTTTCTCTAATAATGCACTGGACTTGCTGGTGTAGGAGATTGTTTCCTGATACATAGTTGTTTCTGGACTGTTACAGACTGTTAAATAATAAGGGTGAAAAGGTGCCTGAGGACACAGTCTTGCGAACTGCAGTCCACAAGATCCCTGAGCCGAAACTAATCCTCACACCCAGGCCAGCAGGAGGTTTGACATACGCCTTTGGGATGGAGGTCCAGCCCGTGGGCCAGGGGAGTGCCTGGAAGCCCCTCCTCATATCTGCCCCTGCCTCACGGCTCTGCAGGGGACTGCTCCGCTGGCGGCTAGTCAGGGCCAGGGCGGACCCCCAGCAGGGCAGCTCGGTGGTCTGTCACAGGTGGCCTCCTTTCCTGGCCCTTTGTCCTGCCACGGTTCTGCTGGCTCCATGAGCGAGCCCTGCCGTGACTTCCAGCGGCACTTTGAAATGCAGGCGCTGTTGGTGTGGTTCTGGGCCAGAGAACAGAGCAGTTTTGGGCAAATTCTTGAGCAGATACTATGCAGCTGACTCTAGTAAACTGTGACCACATTCTGGATTGCTCTAGAAAGCAGATTACTGGTCTGTGTTATTGTCTGTGGTTACGAACAGAGCTGCCACATCAGCTGAGGAAGCGACTGTTTCCTGGGCTGGAGTCTTGATCCTCATACTGGTGAATACCACCAGTGAATGTAGCCCTACTTCTGAACTGTAAACAGACATGAACATGAATGTCCTAGAGGAAGAAAAGAAGATACACTCATGATTTCCTACTGCATTTGCAAAATCAGAAAGTGGTTTGCAGTCATAAAGACATGAGCTGCAAAAGAGACTAAAAAGATACGTGTGTGTCATTAATAAAACCTACATAGCTACTTGATTGCACTGAGAAACCTCAGAGAGAGCTAACCTCAGTAGTAGGATATCCCTCTGGTAAGGGCTCAGATAAATCTGCTAAATTCTCTTTCATTTCACCTGGGTCGAAGTGTCAGATTACTTTGTCCCATGCTTTCGTTCATGTCTTTGTACGTGCTTTCTGTTGGGAGACCACAGCTTGGCCCATCTTTGCCTATATTAGCAGGAAATTTGGAATCTATCCTTCTAGAAAAATCCATTAAGCCAGCTTATGTTCTGTGCAGTGGTTGTGTAACTTGAGATCCTGTGTTATTCACTGGGCAAGAACAGCTGGGAGGGGGCTTGATGTGCTTAGGGGGGTCCCAGTAACTCAAAGGAAGGAGCTAGTGGCCAAGCTGGGAAAGAATATGACTGGCTAGAAATTAGGAAGGTTATTCTGTAGGAGAATTTTGGAAGGTGACGGAGCCAAATGTCTGGAATACTAAAGTGGAGAGAAAATCAAGTAGGCACCTTCCTAGTGACCACAAGCCCACAGCTGTCAGAAGCATGCTGCATGCTCCCCCATCGCTTCCCCATGGTGACAGATGTCCTACTTTTGCAATTCAAAACTCTGGTCATGCTAACTTATGAATTATACAAGAAAAAACCACAAAAATCACTTCACCCATCACTGAAAAGAAGCTACCTCTAGGCTGCAACATTGTCACTGTTTAATGGTGCGGGACAACTGTACAGAGCGCTTATGACTTCAGGACAATGTTAAGCATAAGATAGCTATTCATTCTTTTAAAAAGACCAGACTGCTAACACTCTAACGTCGCATGCATGGGAACACAGACACATATGCATTGCTTTTTCATGGCCACGCATTTTCAAGACATTTTTTTCTTTTATCTGATTGAAAACAGTACCTTAGTGCCCTACCCTATATTGACCTGAGGGGAAAACTGACTTAATAGATCATTGCTGTGAGCATTTCTAGTAACGCATGCACCTTCTCCATGCTGACCTTTTATACAGATAGATAGCCAAGCTAATCCTGGGTAGTTTCAAGAAAACAGGGAACTACTTTTCCAACAGCTCTGACTGCAAAAATACATTTGCTTTGATTTATGAAAAAATAAAATCCTTTGGACATAGGGGATCAAACTTTGTCCATACTTAGTAGCATTTTTTTGCATTATTTATGTCTTCAACTGCAAACAATAGCAGCAGTATTTATATTCAGGAATAAATTGTGAAGTTAAACATGGCCTGAGTTAGTTGTCTGTGGAATAAACGTTCCCCAGTCTGGAAGAGGTGAAAATACTGCAACAAAAGAAGTTCGGAGGAAATATTTGAACAGAGAAAAGTACATAGGAGTGGCAGTCAGTCCTGAAAAATAGTGCAGTACTATTTTCTAGTAATACGCCAAAAAAATTGGCAAACATTCAGATATTGTGGCTTGAACTTGGGTGGAAATGATATTTTAATGGAACTGTCTTTTCCACTTGCATAAAAAGTAGCAAATATTCAGTGTTATGAAAGGAAGAGGTGGATCTAACCCTCCCAGTTCATTGAACAAAGTGAAAAGCATTAGACCTCCTTTACTCATTTTCATTCTGAATAACAAATATCAATTCACATGTTTGAAAATAATTAATCCATCCATCATTTTTGTCTGTTGTGCACAAACATTTTAATTGTCAGTTAATGTATCCTAGTACAGAAGTAGCAGAGAATTTAGATGGGCTCCTCTCCTTTCTGCTCTCCCGATCTTCACCCTTTGTGGCACAATCCTGCATTTACATCTCCACATCCCCCACAGTTCCACAGACACATGTGGCTTTCTGGACCATAACAATCTGAAGGTTGTGGTGGCTTTGCCATAGGCTAACATTTTCAGAGATGCTCGATTGCTACGTTTGCTTTCCATTTTCTCTGCAAGTACTATAAAATTACTGCTTTGCCCCTTCGAGTTCTCTTGAGGTTAAATGCCATACAAGGTTTCCTGCAGTCCTAGTAGCAATTTCTTTGCACAGGGCCTGGTGGGAGAAGGAACAGTGTGCCGATGACATTTACAGGATGAGATGATGGCACATGTTTTAGTCCTAAACAGAGTTGTCAGACACTAATTGGTTCACATGTCAACCTCTTGCTACGCATGTAAGGTGGATTTAGAGAATTACAGCCTGCAACTTGTCTAGAGCTGAGTTTGTTTCCAGTGTTTGGATGTTCTCACTAATTGTCTCTCTGCATTATACATACGGTAATAGATGAAGAGACCAGCAAAATACTTGTTTTTAGAGGTTTAAGTTTTGATACACATTTGAAGATGAATAACTTCAGAAGTCTTAGTCGTTGCTTCTGTCAAAGTGAGCGTGTCTATATAATGCAATGGAATATACAAATGTAAGTGCTGTCATTGCAAACTGTCTTTTGGAATTTCTGGTAGAGGTTTGATTAGGACAGCCGGAGTTGAGATTCCTTTCTGGGTAGATGCTGTACTTGAATGACCTTAGAGAAGAGAAAAAAAAAAAAAAAAATCCTGTCTTGAAATGTTCTAAATGTATGAACAGGAAATGCATACTTCTCACTCTAATTCTTTCAATGAGCTTAATATAAAAATAACCTGCTGTTGCTGTAAGGTTAACGGTGCAGAGAATTTTCAGTAGACTTGGGCTGACTTTAACAATTCACTTTCATTCTCTTTCTCCCAGGCCGGGTAGTGTTTGTCATAGCAAAGTGGCCCAGACTGTGTTTAGAAATGCAAAGCTGTGTGGATGCACATGTGCATGTGAAAGCAGGAATGTTTACTTTCCAAGTAATTGAAATGCATGAGAGAATAAATGTGCATTTTTTAGTATATAGTTGCATCTGCTACAGCAAGTTGATCCTTAGTACCTAAATAACAAACATGCTTCTTGGGAAAACAAGAACTATAGCTATCCTACACATCTCGAGTCCCTGTCTTTGTTCAAAACCATGCTGATTGTCCGTCAAAGCTTACTCCATAGTGCCCCCAACTTCTTTGGTTATTGCTGCAGTCCCACACAGTAACTGTCAAGTCACCCAGAAGCTGTTCAAACCCCCTTCAGAAAGGCTTCAAATCCAACCTCTTGTATGTATTACTATCAGCGAGTTTTAAAAAAATAAAAATAATCAGATTCTACTCTATTACCATTTACATATCTGCAGAATGCTTTCTCAGTGCTTTGGCATGTATGGCATGAAGAAAGATGAGCTGTTGCACTTCTTCTTTCCTGAACATTTCTTTACGCAGACTTCTACTATAGGATTACAAGCTGGCAGAATAATGCCTGACAGGAATTGATAAAGAATTTCAACATGAATCCCTGCAGGGCACATTGGGGCAAATTTGTTATAGGAACAGTCTTCCTCTGTTTACATGAACAAAAGCTGGGTTTGACAGTTGCACTGATCAGCAGCTTTGGGAGTGTGTGAACTCACTGTTGTTCTGTGTGGCTTTTTCTAGTTTTCTCTATGGTAGCAACAATCTCCCTTTCTAAACTGTTCTCTTTCAGAGTGTTCCCGCACTGATTCTCACTGCTATGCAGTATTTTCCAATGCAAAGCTTGTAGAGACAGTATCACTGATCAAAGGAAACTTAATTTGCCTTGTACCTTCATTTATAAATGGGAGCAAGTGATGAACGTGACTGCTGGGGGAAAAGCGTGTGGTGATTGTAGCTTGGTTTTCATATACTTTCCACTGAGATTTATTTCCACAATTATTAGGTAAAAATGCATTTAAAATCAAGTTGTGCTCTGACTGAAAGCAGATTACCACCCACCTTAGTGCCGATACAGATACAGTTCCATTGGTAACTTCTGTTAGGGCTAAATTTCGACCATACTGTCATCATCCTTATATAGGGGAAGAGATCAGTTTCAGTCATATAGCTACTCAAAATTCCGTCAGGCTGATGAATCCGTACGTGCTATTTCATGCTGAAAGAATGGACTTTATTTTCCAGATATTTTAGTCCAGGATTCTGCAGAGACACAGCGTAGCACCTCTGTTTATAAATGGCGTTGCGCTTACCGTGCTCGTGGTATTGGTGGGAGTCACAGGCATACGAGAGAAGAGTCACTCATTTTTAGATGGTGCTTTCCTTCTGCTGAGCCCACCAGAAAAGTCCTGTTCCTGTTCCATAGCAGTGCTCCATGAAGCTCCTGCACCTCAGAGGACAGAGGCACAGCACCTCCTCGGCTTGGGTCTGCTGTGCGCTCTCTAGCCAGTGGTAGAATTCCCACAGCAGTTTCCAACTTGGAGTAGATGAAGTGTTTTCTCTCTGAGGGTTAAAAGGTGAGCATACTCATTAATTTGTGATTACTGTTGCGCAGTCTCGACAGTATGTTGACTTGTGACACAAGAGTGTATCAGTGGAAGATCTCGTGATAATTTTACACTGGTTTAATTCAACTGGCTTCAGTGGAGTCATTTTTGATTTACACCAACATGAACATATCTTGACTGAGGCCCGGTGAGAAGGCGGCCTGGGTTGTGAATTCTACATTGCCAGTGACATCATCAGAAAGATTCTGGTTCTTTTTCCGTTTTGCAGAATTACTGAAATCATCCTGACTTTCCTAAACTCAAGAGTAGAAATGCTTTTTGATATATGGTATCTCAAGTGACTGTATAGATAAGAATGTAGAGAGGAGCGGGTTTTTTTCTTTGATACTTGGATTTCAAAAATACCTGGAAGATTCTTTAAACATACAGGTACTGCTTCATTGCATGTTCCCTGTTAGTCATTTTGCAATTGTGCTGTAACACTGGACCTGAAAAAATACAATAGCAACTGTAGATGATTTTTCTTCCCTTTCCCTTTTTTTATCTTTCCCTTTCGTTTTATTTCTGTTCCTTTTGATTTCTTTCTCTCAGTTTAGGGTGTGACTGTACAGAAAATTATCCTTTCTGACAGATGGAAAACAAAACTCTTGTCACAACAAAAAATAGCTAGGCTGCCATAGCTATCACTGTCTTGTATTCTGAAAATAATAATTTTCCTAACCATATGCTGGGAGAATTTGCATCAAAATTAATGGGAAGTGCAACAGCATTTTCCATGATAGTATGGTCAAACTTTAAGCCCAAATTAAAAAGGACTTTAACGTTCAGCTTCTTGTTATTTGCTTTTCCTGCTACACCCACTTCCGCCACTTGGAATTATGATTAAACAAAGAAGCAGCAGAATCAGCTGCGGCCAGGGATTCTTGTGTGCCCCTTCTTTTGCCTTGACTTCCTCTAATTTGTTGCTGGCAGTCTCTGTAAGAACAATTGTAACAGAAGTGGCTTCAGGTTACCAGTTCTTTGAAAAATTTCTGCTGCCTCTAAAACTCTTCATTGCAAGAGCAAAATATGCTAAGTTATTCCAGCTTCTATTCTGCAAGTGCTGTGATTTTGAACAGCTCGACTCTGCTGAGAGGGAGAAGGAGGTGCAGCCCGGGAATTGCCAGTTCAATTCACAAGATTCAATTCACCAGCTTCATCTCCCGAAGAGGGGTGACCACTGGGTCCAAGTGAATGTTTAGACTCCATTTCTGCTTGTTTCTTTTTGTGTCCATTATACAGTCATCTACAATGTGCACATCATCTTTTGTGATAAAGCTGTAAATTCACTTCTCCAACAGGTTTTTGTGGAAGAAGATCCTGCCTCTGGATCTATGGGCAGAATCCAACCCAAAATATTTTTCAGACTCAGAAGGAGTATCTTACAAAGGACAGGGAATTGCACACATCAGGAGAGCTGTATGCTTAAAAGACAGACAGACACTTCATAAAATGGTAAGAGGTGCAAACAGCAGGCACGATTATAAAACAGGAGTCCCTAAGCAGAGTTTTCATTGAGGAACACAAGTCAGTGTCTTCCGAAGGTTCACTTAACTTCACTGGGTGAAAAATAGCTTTGGTCGTTGTTGAAAAGCCATTTAAATTTAGTGTCGTAGCATTGTCACTGGCTTAACCTCAAAGGGCTTACTTCTTAGCAAGAAGGCTAAAAACTAGAACCTAATTCGTGGTGATTGTGTGACTGGTAGGTGTTCGTTACATCGTCAGGTGAGCAGGCACTTCAGTATGGAATTAGTCTTTTTGTGTTCAGAAACAGATGTATTTGGAAATGCTGGTTTAGGAAGCTATTTCAAAAATGAGATTAAAAGGTAGAGGAAATCACACCCCTTTATGAATGGTCTGCTTTGACAGTTTCATATCTCTAAAGCCTTTCTTCTTTTCTGCTGAGCTAATCAGGATTTCATATAACCTAGTGTCATCATCTAACTTATAGGATGTTCATTCTCTTTAGAGAATTATGCTATTGAAGCATGTTCTAATCAGCCGGTATTAGTCCTATTGTGTTGAGTATTAGCAGTAAATGTGTGTGGGGTTTGGGGTGTGTGAAAAGGAGTCAGACTTTAAATGCCAAACCAGACCAAGAGCTATTCTTCTGGTACATGCAACCAGGCATTTATCGACACTGCTGCTTTTTCAGATTGTGCATATGACTCTTTTATACTTAACTATAAATAGAAAAGACACGCAAGCACTGGTGTAACCTTAGTATGTTTTCAACAGATATTTAAATTATCTGGCATTTGCCTTTATATGCAAAGAAAGTGAGTAAATAGTTTTGTAAGTCACATAAATTACAGTTCTGTTCAAAATCAGGTTGTAAGGTTTTTGTTCAATTAAAAATTATAAATTCTGACAAGCTGTGTGAAAAATACTGCAGGGACGTAGTTTATAAAAGTTCAGACAATGTTTTTTAATTTATGACTTTTAAAACTTGGTAATGTATACCTCATTTTGCATTGTTTAGGTACAGGTAAAAATGTTAATGTATGCAGGTTACTATGGACGTGGTTAAAGCTGCATTAGTTAGAACTCGAGTTTATATTGCTTTCAAACCCTCTCCATCTGGGCTGAAATACTCCATTCATTTTGTTGCCTCAAATTTATGTTTTGAAAAGGCTAAGCAAGACTTTGGGGATTTGTTTGCTTATTTGCTTTGAGGGGATTATGCATTCTCTTATTTGAACAATACTTAAGCTAAATCATAAACTGAAATATCAGCTGTCAATAATAATTTCCAAATGAGAGTGCGTAAGAAATTGGCTTTGACCTGCCTGATCTGTGAGCACGTGGAATCTGACTTCTGAAAGTTTGCAGCAAAGTTGTTTTCTTTATTTTGCTGAGCTTATTATTGTGCACCTAGGAAAGGATGTCCTTTATACACACATATCCTAATTAACTTTGCAGTGAGCTGGCGGGCCAGCCAAGGTCAAGGTTAAGGTGGGGAGCTCTTACAGCTGTGTAAGATCAGTCATCCAGATTTCTGAGCAAGTGGAAGAGAGAATCCTTTCCTGCAGCTTGGCTGTAGGTAACACGTGCAATTAAATTCATTTTCAGTTTGTAATACTGGTATTTATACAGTTAGATTTTGCAATGCAATCCCTAAAAATGTAGCAGAATTGAAAGAGAGACTGTACTTTAATTCTAAGTATCTGCAAGAGACAGTAGGGTTTTGTTCATGCTGTTACTTAGACAGGTGTTGCTACTGTGCCGCACTCCACAGATGCAGAACAATAAGATGGTTTCAGCTCAGAGATCCTACAGCTTAAGTAAAAGATGAGAGGCGAGTGATGATACAGAAGGGGCAGCATGGGGAAACAGGGAGACAGCATTGGTCACTATGAGGGGAACGCTGTCAACACGCCTTCTGTCTAATGCCTGCCAAGTTTTTATAGACAAAGGAGAAGTTAATATAGAGTTTTATTGCAGGGGGCTCATATCAAGAGTGAAGAAGGTACAGAAATGGTGATATGAAAACTTAACGAGCCTTAATAGAGCCTGACATTCTTGCCAAATCAGAGAGATGACAGCTGCTGTTTTAGTGTTTAAAGAGATCTCATTGACAGGTAGATTGAAGAGGTGTTTCATGTAAGGGAAGGACGTGAAGACCGTGGAAATAAAGGCAAACTTTTTACTATTCCTGTACTTAAAGTATATTGCATATTCTTCATACGATGCTATGACAGTCTCCAGTTGTCCATCATCTGTAAAGTTGTTCTTGCTACACATATGTTTAAATACATAGGAAAAATAAAAATGGTATTTTGTATTTTTTTAAGATGCTTTGTAGTACTTTTAATTGAACAGGAAAGAACCTCAATAACTAGAAAAAAAATGGTGTCAGTGCAGGATTCTTTTAAACCTGGCACTTATAAAGCACTTTTACTTACAAAGACTACTTTGAGTAGTTTGTAATAGCAGAGCTACTCAGATCATAGCATAGATGAAAGACGTTATTCCACTGGGAGTATTAAATTTAAACTAGTCACCTCTGGTTTGGCTTTTGAAATATGACGAGAATCAATGATTGCTGCTGTTAAAAGTCTGAGGAAGCCTTTGACTTACTAACAGTCTAGATAGTAACAATTTTGAAGTCTTTTCATACCAAGGAACTATTAAGATGAAACAGTAGCTTTAAATTAAGTACCATCATTCCTTCAATTTATCCTGAAGGAGGGAAGTAATTACCCTTGTTTATCTGAGAGAAATGAAAGATTAAATTACAGGGAATGCCCCTAAACTGACCCGGTGACTAAGCTGAGTTTACCAGCGATTTCATCTTTTTCAGCATTTTAGCTCCTGTTCTTTTCAAGGATGTTCCCTCTTGCTGTCTGAACTGAAAAATGCCAAACCATGAACTAAATTTATGTATTTTCCTGTTAGCAAAGTCAATGATTCCATGCTTCAGATATCATACATCCTCTTTTTCTTGTATAAGGGTTGAGAGAATATTGTAGCAAAGATTTTGAACTGTGTTATATAGAATAAAGGCAGCAATCTTTTTTTTTTTTTTTTTTTTGGTTAGTAGGGTGATATTCCTCTGACTCTTCAGTTTCAGCTACATCCTTACTCTTTTCCTGCTTACTCCAGGTGAAACTAACACTTTGCTCTGATGGCCCAATCCATGAAACTGCAAAAATGAGGATTTCAGGACTGTACTTAATTAATTCCCAAATGGTAGAGTGTCAGTATAGTTGTCTTTTTAGTACATTGCTATCATTTACCCTGCCACAGGTGATGCATTGAATTAAAGAATTTTGAGTGCATTGCGTGTAGGCCTTGCTAGCACCTTTGGACAAACTGTGGGGTCTCTATCGGCTCCTAGCAATATGATTCAGGGGCAACTCTGTTGCAGTTGGTGCTGATGATCACCAATGAGAAAGAAAGCAGAAGTTTCTAAGGACTTGGAAGTTATTAATACTGGAAAAACCTTGTGAAATGATTCTTTTAAAAAGAGCGTTTCTGATTACCCTACTGGCTATTTTTATACTCATTGTTAAGTTTACTAAGTAACTAATTTCATTGATCTTTAAGAATAAAATTCATAAAGCCATTTAAAGAAACTGCTATGATAGCTTTTCCACATTTCCCTGATGAATATTTCACACATTCATTAGATTTATCCTGCTTCTATTTCTAGTTAGGGCATGCAACTCATTCCATATTTAAAGACCATTCAGTAGCATAGCTTCAAGCCAAGCAGTGGCCCTGTTTGAGATGAAATAGCCTTGTTGAAAGCTAACTCTGTCTTTTCTGTATGGTATTAAAGGCTTTAAAGGAAGATGATCTAAATGTGAGAAAGTATAAACTAGGTGAGGGTGTTAAGGGTAAAAAAACCCAATTACTTTATTTCTGATTTCGTCACCCTCTGTGCAGCTTGCACAAATGGTTTGATCTCTCTCTCATTTTTTTGTTTGCCTTCCTGGTCAGATTTTGGGGCAAGATTGATGCTTACTATGCTTACTATTAGACATGTCAATACTATAAACACAAATAGCTTTATTGGTCCAAGTGTCATGTGAGGGATAAGTGTGTTTGAGTAGCTGCTGTGGTGGCCCTCCCCTTTGATGGCAGAATAAGGTGGTAATTATAAAATGCATTGTGTTTTACATGCTGTATTGCAGTGGTTCGTAAACGTGTGCAAGGGGACAAAATAGACTTGCTTTTTCATTTATATGAGGAAAAGCATGAAGGAGGGGGATCTGGATATCAATCCGTAGAAGGGAAAATGCTGTTTCACTTAAATGTTAGTCTGGTATGTCCAGCTTCTTCAGATTCCTCTGCAGAGCTTCTCCCTTGGCTGTTCCCCCGGCAGCCCCGGAAAACTGGCACTGCCCTTTTCTCTCAGACTGAAGGGGTTTTATGCTTCTCTTTTCATTACGCTTCCCAACTGGCAAAATAAGACAGCTTGTAGGACCCTCCAAGTTAATAGTGTTTTGAATATGTACAAAATATTCCTACCCAGGGGTCCTGATGTGGCTTCCTGCTTGTTCTTCCAGCAATTTGCATTAAATGGTTTTGGTATAGAATTAATGCCTAGCTATCCTGGTTAAGTTAAGCACACTTCAGTTACATTATCTTTGCATATTCTGACATTATTATACAGTCACGTCTCACCCGTCACAGCTCTCTTACATTACGATGAGTTAGTCACACTAAGCAGGTTCCTTTATAGCATCAAGAGAGAATTTAAGGAACTGTGGCTTTATTCAGCTTCCTTGTAAATGGTGGTATTACTTCATATTGGACTGTGGGGCTGTTGGAAGTCAAGAATAATACTGAACACTGCACATGGGCCTGTGTCACATTTTCTGAAGCTTGCTCAGGTAACATCTGCAGTGACTCTGCAGGCGTCTGTGCAAGGATATAGATATGTATGTAGCTATTTTAGTGTATTCATGGGAAATGCTAATAATTGGTGAGAATTCAGTCCAACCCCATGGAATTAAGAACGCGCTTGATTACTAAAGAGAAAGTTCCAACTTAGGTAAACTTGTTTTATGCGGTGTGACTGCAAGTCTCTCACATTTCTTTTTTGTTAAATCATGACATTTGGAATTAAGCAGTCCAAGAGGTAGAGAACATTTTCAGCATATAAGGAACTGTTGCCTTAATGTGTTTCAGACTCTTCCATTTAACATGCTGTTCAATTTCTTTTGAGGATTTTGTCATTGACTTTGATACGTTTTAGAAACACTGTAATTTAACATCATAATTAATGTTTTTCAAGTGCTTGGAAAAGATAAACTGTTGTATCAGTGTGAAATTGTTACTAAGGGCAATGAAATCCATGTTAGACGCTGATTAATATTTATCGTAGAGATGCTCTCTTGCTAGTGATTGAACACAGGAGGGAAAATAATGTGGGACTGAAGAGGGCTGAAGAGCTCTGGTCCTTACCAGAAGGTAGGTTTTGCAGGCAGTGCTATAGTTGGTTTTCAAAGCTTATACAATCACACACAGAACTGTCACTCACCTGCAGTCCCTGGAGAACTTCTCCAAGGCCAACCTCTGTAACTCTTATTAGCAGCCTGTGTCTGTCACAGAAGTTTCTGAGGTTCATAGTGAAAAGTAATGCTGACTTCCTTCAGTGCTGTTATTAAAAATTTATTTAGCCTAGAGATAGCAAGTGAAAATTGAAGATGCTAAAAACCAGGTATGGCTTGACATGATACAGACTTAGTTTAGGTAAAACCGTAACTTAATGTCTGTACGGGAAGGTATTTTAACAGGCTATTTGGAGCTTGTTCCTAGAGTCTTGGATCAGGGTGCTCCAAATATCATATTTAGTACTCAGTAACATAAGTCACAGATTGGATTTTAACGTAATTGCATACAAAAATTGACTTGTCCTTAGAATGAGACATATACTATGCATAGAGAACCCTGGAAAGAGCAGGCTTTTGGGGAAGGGGAGGTGCAACCAGCTGTGGAGAATTGCTGAGGAAGTGTTTGATGTGTGTTTGATATCAGCAGACCACAGTTCCCCTCAGCAGGTATTGTAATGAAAAATGGTTTCCTCTTCTCTATTCCTGGAGCAGAGTGAATGAACACAGAATAACAAAAATGGGCTCTTGGACAGGTTGAGGATGTGTCCTAAGAACTGTTTGAAAACAGATCCTCTTCATGAGAAAGCTTTCCAACTCGTTGCAGAAAGTGACTGCAGAAGAGTTAAGTCTTTCTTAAATAATTATTTATTTTGGTGACATTTCCTGGTTTCTATGCAGGAAGAGCAGCTAGAACACAGTCCTAGAAAGCAGTAAGCTTTATCTATGTATTTGTATGTGCCTTTTTATGTGTTCTGTCTTGAGAGTGCATAAACAGTGAGACAGTTATATTATGACCACAGAAAAAATTTTATTCACAGATTTAATAGTGTAAACCCAATGGAAATCTAGGGAAAAAGAGAATAAAAATTATAAATTAGTTGCTTATTTGTGCTTTGGTAGTGTAGGAGGGTCATACATGGTGCTAGACCCTGTGTTGCATCCTGTGGCTGTTGCTCTCCATATTTGCTAAGCCACGGTGTGGTGGCAAGGAGCCAAATACGTCAGTTTATCACCATCTCAGTGTTTCTCAATCAGTAGGGAATCCCCACTTTACTTAGAAAGATCTCACCTTCCTTTTCAATTAATGCCAAAGGGGTGGAGTTGGAGCTGAACAGAGTATGATGATCTTTAACATTGTATGTCCTCAAGGCTTTCAGTGTATACATACATGTTAAGTGATTCAGTGTTTCTGTGAATTTTACCCAGAATGAATGTTTCATTTTGTGGAGGTGATTACATAATGTTCTAAAAATCCATCATTTAAACCCTAAGCTGTCAACTCCATGACTTTCATACAAATTCAGAAGTTAGTTTGTTATGTGGCATACAAAGACAGTTTTGTTTTAGACACAGTATGTCCTCTTAGCTGGAGAGGATGCTCTGCCAAGAAATGAAATAAAGAGAAAGACACATGTGGTGCTGAGGAGGTGAGTAGGAGTCCTATAAAATGTGCAGCTTTGTTACACTTCAGTTTTTTTGACACAATCAAAAATAACTCTTCACTTTCTGTGCAAGGCAAGAACAGGGTATGTGTTTCATTACTGCAGCGCAGGTTCTGCAGCAAGCTGAGACTCCTGCACATCACAAAGTGCGAAGATGTCTGTCCTGGCATTCCTTAAAGCCCACCAAAGAAGTGTTTTGTATGGGAGACAGGGTGTGGCATTTGACCAGAAGGTCAGGAGTCAGCTCCATCCCAGAGTCATGTGCCTTGGTCTAGTCAAGGGAACAGTCCGTCCAGATCCGTGAAGCCCTACCCTCTGCTCCAAGCAGCCATGGTCTCCATTGGAGATAAGATGCACAAGGCCAGTTGCTAATTAAAATGCAAATTCTTTTTGAGAGTGACTTATATGGCCCTGCGAATCAGAGTCCAGATTTAGTGACACTTTATTTAAATGTCGTTTGCAAACAGTTCAAAAATTAGTTCATTACGCAGCATAAAAACATAGCTTTGTTTTGGAAACGGTTTGTCCTTTTAGTTAGAGAGGACAGTCTGCCAGGAACTGGTGTGGGAAACCAGGGAAAACTGGTGAAGTTTACCAGGGGAAACTGGAAAGTGGTGATAGAATATAACCTCTTGTCAAAACCTTTTTAATATGCTGTGTCACTGTTGAGTCACGGTAATGATTTTGAGCTAATTTAGAAACATCTTTCTTCTAATTCTATGTGGCAGACTGGAACCAGAAGGAAGTGAGGCTTTTCAAGAGGAATTTCCATGGGTGTGTGTATCTCTATATTTGATTTTAAAAAGATCACTTTAGTGAGTAAATTTCTAGAACCCTATCGGAAGAAAAGTTGCATGGATGGAAACTTTTTGATGGGAATGAAAGTTAAGAGTCCAGTTAGTGAATTGATTCCTTAATTTGCCTGAATGTAACTTGCTTCACTGCTGTAGACACCTTGGATTAAAGCCAAGCCGTAAATGGAACTGGTGTTGATAAGTCTTATTACCATCAATAGCATCATCTCCAGCTGCAGACTGATAGTTTTTGCACTAATATAAACAGTAAAACTGATCACACCACAGCTTTGGGTCCTGTCTTGCTCTTATGGAATTCTAGGGTGACACACCTGTTGGCTTAGTAGCTGCAGGAACAGGTCCAACTGAATTGTTTGACTAGAAGATTTTTCCTTAACTCCGTACTGGCTGAGCTACGTAGGCAAAATCCAGAAATCCAGATGTCTTCACAGTTGAACGATGCTGATTTATGCACTGTCTGCTGCTGGTAATGATATATTAGCAAGAGGATATTTGCTCCTTGAGCCCTGTTACAAAAAACGGTGTGTGTTTCATGAGAGGCTTTGGTCTCAATTTTCTGTTTTCTTAATAGTCTTTGAAATTTGTAACCTTAAGACCACACCTAATGTTGAACTACTCTGTTATTTATTCAGATAATAGAGATGTTAAATTTACTTTTTTAAAATGGATTATTTAATAGTTTTTGAAAAGAGTACTTAGAGGGGATATTTTTAAACTATAGCAACTATGTGTTGTCATTAGCAGACTTCCAGGCAAAAATACCATGTTTTTACTTTTTTTATGTCGACTATGAATGCAAGATATTTTATGTACCTTTGGAGTCTGTAACAACAGAAAAATATCTGTAAATGTTACCTCCTAGATTTCTAGTGTGAATATTTAATATATTCCATACCACTGTTTCTTATTTGCAGTAAAATTTGCTTGTTTGGATGTCATGGACCACTCTGTGGAGAATGCTATACATTAGCACATGCCGGGAAATTCATGGCCCCATGCAAGAATATGGGAGGCAAGTGAGCTGTGCTGCTTCCAGATGATATGAAATAACTGTGTTTATAGTGGCTGCGTGCTGTGGAGAGGTATTTAAGGGTGTGGGTCACAAGTGCATGGCTCTTCCTCCCTGACCCAACAAAAGGACCTGCACACATAGTTAGGCAGCAATTATTTCTGGCTTTAGTTAGAACAGATTGCACATGGGGATCTGTTCTGGCTAGCACAAAAATAAGCTTAATGTTGACTTTCCAAAGTATGTGTGTTCCCATTTGAAACTGGATTTTACTTTTAAATTTAAAAGTAGTAATGTCAGACTTCTGCCGAGGAACTTTATTTTGTCTGTCATTTGACACTATACAGTACAAAACTGATTCCACATTAACTGTATACAGATAGAGTAAATTTTCTCTGATACCAGTTAAAATATTGGCTCTCATTCTACATCTCTCTTATTATTTCTTAATGAGATTAACTATATTATATCCTTTGCACAGAAGCAAGTGAAACCTGTGGTAGGGTTCCTGAATAGGAGAATTGTTCTGTCCTTCAGTTTGGCATTTCTGTGTGTGTGTAGGTTTTTACTTAATCTGTCTCAGTTTTTGAAAGGAGGTGAAAAAGATTTTTTTTTGTTATTGACCCTGAAAGAATGTATAAAAAGTACACTCATAAAAAGAAGAGTGTACCTGTGACTAATATATTCTCTAAAATTTGACAGTTTAAAAAAAATTTCTTCTTGAGAATCAGAAATACTGATCTGTGATTTTCTGTTAGTGCCTGAATGTTCCACACTTCTTACTGCTGTCTCTTTCGCCATAAATACAGCCTCGAATCTCAAAGTTGTTCACTGTTCACAGCCGCCTTGTTCTCAGTACTCTTCAGCATTGCTGTCTGCTGTCAGTTGGGTAGAGATAGCAGGTAGACAAGGTGATGAAACAAGTTTGTTTTCCTAGGAAACCTAGAAAAATGATGAACAGGCATGTTCTTATTTTTAATAAGATGACTGATTAATATAATGAGCATTGCCAATCCCATTTGGCACTAGCTATTGTTTAAATGCTATTAACAAAGCATATTGTAAACGAGCTTTAAGAGGAAGCAAAGTCATCATGTTGTCATCATATCACTGGAGCCTGTTAGTGATCAGGAGGTACATTTGTCAGATACAGCTTGTACTTCATCTGGTAGAAAGATCAGTTTGGCATGATAATCAATTAACAACGCATATTTCCAGTGTCTTTTCAGGTTGCAGTTTTGTTCTATTTGTCATTAAAATGTGAATAATTTTAAAATTAAGTTATAAAAATTTGCGTGCAGATTTTACTTAGTAAACTGAGAGTTAGCAGTGGTGGTCAAAAGTGTATTTTAAGATGAAATAAAAAAAGTTTAACTATACTTTGATGACAGAAGAAATAGCCCTTCAGTACGGTTTACCTTCTTTTATTTCCATGCATTTTCTTCCTACAACTTGCTGCTGCTAAGCATAAAGATCATTTTAATATTATGAATACAATTTTTAGATGAGTGTAAAGGATATGATGTAAACTATTAAGTTTAAGGAATTATAAAAACAAAATTGCACTTCGAGCTGTTTACTGGAATGATGATATGCTTTTGGTGCTGTTGCTGTCTGGTATTTATTCTGCTCAAGCTAAAAAAAATGGTGTAAGCTTTTTGCCAGAGGGTATTTCTTAAATATTACTGTTACCATGGATAATGCAAGTTGACAGGTTCTATAGTTGAGGGGCAAGTCATATGGAGCCTGCATTCAAGGGTTACATTTTGGCAGGTAGAGGCCAGGTTGGAAACACTTCAGCAGAATGATAAAGTTTTACTGCTTTTGGATACAGGTTTGTGCCAGGCGTGTACACAAACCACTGACATATCCTAAATAGGTGGGTGTCTTTGAAGTGGAGCATAAAAAAATGGTCATTGTAAAGGCAAACTGGATTCGAAATGACATCAGACACTAGAGCAAAAACTTCTCCAGAACTATCCTTTGAGGACTGTGTGTGTCTGTGTGTGAATGGAGGAAAATTTTGCATGGCAAAGTTCACCGATGGAAGTGTTTAGTTTCAAGACCATACAGAAATGATTGGTATGCGCGGTGAACTGTTCTTGAAGTCTCATAGCATGGGAATAATGTTCACACATGGTTTAACTACTTTTCTAGTCTGGCACATCTATGTTAGAAATTTTTTTTGTTGGTCTACTTCTGAACATTGCTCTGCAGCTATTTTTGAACTTTCGTATGGGTGGGATGCTGAGCTGTAGCCAAGGGCACCTGGTTTTCCCTTTTTAATCATGGAATTAGCTCTAGCATGAGGAATTAAAAACTGTAGCCTCCAGTGAAGCTGAGAGCCTATCAAGGAAAGTGTGGTGGAGAGGTTTGTGTATTGTACTGCCAACTGTTAAAGCTAGGAGCTCTCTGCTTCTTTGCTCTGTTGAAAGCAGGGATTTGGTCTAGAGGGACTGCACGGTCAGTCTGTTCAGAGCAGTGTGAGCAAGATGCCACCATTATGAAATGCCCTAGTCCAGGCTCAAGTCCTTTAGATACATATGAACTGAGCTCTCTGTTCCTGGTTTCCAAACTGCCTTTTCTAAACCAGCCCAGGCCTTTGCCACCCTGCTTCTCATCTTCATAGTTCAGTTCATTGCTTAAATTTGCCCTTTGTTCTGCTTAAGCAATCGTAGAGGTGACTGCAACACTACAAGGCAAGCTAAGTCCTAACGTTAGTTGAAGGTAACTGGGTGGAGAAGTTCAGAGTAGGAGAGCATAACACAAGCAGAGGGTGACTATCAAGTATAATAAGGAATGGAAAAGAAACAATTAGGAATATGTTGATTTAAGGGAGAAAGTGTGAAGAGGAAAGCCAAAACTGATGGTGGAGCATCCTGCTGAATTTTTTCTGTTTGTGAAGCCAGCCCCCAGACAACATGGAGCCAGTAACTATTTGGCTGCTAAATGAGGGGTAAAGTCCATTTTTAGAAGGCTGAAGGAGTGAGCTCTACCTTCAAAATAATTTGGAAGCAGTGTTGCAAGTAGTGTACCTGTGGCTAAAAAATGTATCATAGAGCATAATGTCAACATGCCTGGAAAACGGGGATTTCAGTTGGGATGGACTGGGAAACAAGTGGATTTCTTAGTTACTTTACACAAGTGAAAACCACCCCAACGTGAAATACTGGCACATGACCACAGTTCCCAAGGAGTATTGCATTCCTGTGCTCTTCATAGATGTGACATAGACCCATCGGGAGAGGTTGTCAGTACAAGCACAGCTTTGTGGACTGCAGTTTCTTGGGGTACATGGTAGTGGTGGTGCAGAAGTTTTTGAACAGCTTTCCTTTATTTTCTTGAGTGAGGAGACCCCATACTTGCAGAGTTTCTCGTGTCTGACTAATTTTAAGAGCTGCAGTATACAGTGTATTATGCCTGTGCTTAAATGAAACATCAGCTAAATCTTTGTGCAGTCTAATTGGGGAGAGGTTGGGGAAAGATTGCTGATTATTCTTTAATATCCTAATAAAACCTTTTGGCATAACTCTGGCTTCTAGTTTCACTCAATTAAGTGAACAAGTCCTGAGCATGCACAGAAACTTGCAGATAGACCTGAGGAGAAATTAGAGGCAATGAAATGAGACTAGTTGCTGCCAACAAGGAATTAAACCTGAAATATAAAAAAAACCCCACAACCTGTCAGACTTTTTTTTTAGGCAGGCATCTTAAATGGAATAGTATCTGCTACTTTTATTTTTATTTCTCTCCTGCCTCTTCTTGCAGTATTTTGGTGTAATGTTTTGTATGAATCATATGTCAGGTGCTTCTCTGCCTTCTGCTCTTGGTCAAATCCTCCATCTCCTGGGGAAGACTCAGCAGCGTCGGTCCTGGATGGCTGGAGGTGGTGGTGGTGGTGAGGAGCAGGCAGGGGCTGGTGGCATTCCTCAAGGAGGAAAGGGCTGTTGTCTCCACACATACAGTCTGCGCTTGCAGCCCAGAAAGGCAGACGTATCCTGGGCTGCACCAAAAGAAGTGTGGCCGGCAGGTCAAGGTAGGGAATTCTCCCCCTCTGTTTCGCTCTCGTGAGACCCCACTGCATGCGGCTCTGGGGCCCCCAACATCAGAAGGAGATGGACCTGTTGGAGGAAGTCCAGAGGAGGTCACAGATATGGTCAAAAGGCTGGAGCACATCACCTATAAAGACAGGCTGAGAGTTGGGGCTGTTCAGCCTGGAGAGGAGCAGGTTCCGGGGGCACCTTATAGCACCTTCCAGTACCTAAAGGGGCCGACAGGCAAGCTGGAGAGGGACTTTTCACAAGGGCAGGCAGTGATAGCACAAGGGGTGATGGCTTTAAGCTGATAGAGGGTAGGTTTAGGTTAGATAGTAGGAAGAAATTCTTCACCGTGAGGGTGGTGGAACACTGGCACAAGTTGCCCAGAGAAGCTGTGTATGCCCCATCCCTGGAAGTGCTCAAGGCCAGGTTTGGATGGGGGTTGGAACTCGATGATATTTAAGGTCCCCTCCAACCCAAACCATTCTGTGATTTTATGGTTCTGTGACACCCATCTGCTGGCTTGGCAGATGCTTGCACTGGGGACATTGCACAGGGAGTTGCCCTTGTGAAGTGACCAGTGTCTGTGCAGATGCTGACCTGTCACGAGTGCCTGCACGGGCTTGTCAGTGCTCACCGTTGTGTGTGATCTGTAGAAACTGAGTATTCAGTTTTCCATCATTTCAAGAACATCCAAGTCTCAAGCTCCTGTCTTCCCACACCTGTAGTAGCTCCTGTAGTTGACAAATACAACCTGTAGTTGAATTTGGTGCCCCACTTTTACATTTCTTCAATTAATGCTACTGATTGCTTGCGATCTTTAACAACATAGTTTTGTTCTGCAGCAGAGTGGGTATGCTCATGCTTCTGGGCACAACGGGTGGCCCTTCAGATGTTGAAGTGCCTGCAAAGAAAAAAAAATAATTATCCATTAATGAGGCCTGGGGGAAAAGGAGACAATGAATTTTTACTCTGCTATTTCTGTACCTCAGTGCTTGCAAGGTTTATAATTTCTGATCTGCAGTCTCTCATGTCTGTGAGTTTATCTGTCTGGGAATAGCAGGTGACAAGTAGAGTTTACAGATGAGAAAACCCGGGCAAGTTTTCTTAATTATTAAAGTTTAATAACTTAAATAGATGGGGAGTTTTACATAGCCCTGGCCAAGGGAGGCTGGAGAAGGGTGAGGTGATTCCTAACCAGACCATATGTTACCATCTTGGGTTTCATGATTGTTTCTAGGGTGAAAAGCATGTAAGAAACAATTCTACTGTTCCTGAGTGAAGTGAGGCACTGTTCTGTGTCTGTTTCTTTAGCCTTTACAAAGGACATTTTAAGTACTGTGATGGTGGTACGGTAGAGCAAGTGGTGGAAATGAGTGCAAGAGTAATGTTTCCCTTACCATCTAATCAGTCAGCCAAAATCCCAGTTGTATAAACAAATTTCAAGTGCTAAGTTTACAGGGAGACTTGGGAAGACAGGGGAAGAAGACCTAGAGAAATACTGGTAAGAGGTTGTTACGAGTGGTTGTTTGACTGCTAACTACAAAGCTGTGTCTTCAGTAGCAATGAGTTCAGTCCCTCCCAGAAGAACAAACATGATCTGGTAGGAATTTTGTCATTGCAGATATCTGGATGAATTTTGTGTGCTGAAGGGGAGCTTAGCACAGCAGCCTGCAGAACCTTAAGACATTTCCCAGGGGAAAAGGATGAACAAAAACAACACTGACATCTGATAGCTTTTGACTGTTGGATGTTGATAAATGTTAATCATTGCAGAACCTTTCATGAAAAATCAAAGTTTTATTTTTATATAAAATGTATAAGAAGCAAATCTATGAATATAGTAGTTTTATAAGTTGTACAAGGGTTTGTGGTTCATATAGCATATAACATAATAGCATATAATTCATACAGTGCATAACATATAACAAATCCTGAAGGAATCGTTATGTGGTGAAATTTTTGGTGATTGTCTCATGCAAATGTTTTCCCTCTTAGGGAAACTGCGAGAAGCATAAAGTGGAAACAGAGGAGGTGCAGAGAGTACTCTGTAAAGGGGAGAAGGTTACTGCGCAATTCCTTTTCTTAGAAACAATACTGCATTGCCACAATTCATTAAATGCCAAAATGCAAGGGAACCAGGTTTCTTCCTAGCTGTGAATTTAGCTACCTAGCAGGATATTGCTGTCTCTTTGTACTAGAACTTGCATTAGCAATAACAGATAAAATAGGAAGTGCTAATTACTTTCTAGCTTCATGTTCATTTTCTCCTTTCATTTTTGAAGTGTGGTTTGGAGTGAGGAGAGGGAGCATAGGGCATCCCATCAATCTGGTGCTGAACAGGTCTTCAGATTATTTTCCCTGAATGTTCAGAGGGACAATTTGTTGCTCAGGGTTTGCTTGGGACAGAAACACCACTGTACTGTCGCATCACAGCAGCTTTCCCAAGATTTTCGTTCTCCTGTTCCCCCACTACAAAAGGGTTCTGGTGAAAAGCATCACTGGGGAAACCAGCTTCAGTGCTTAGAGCGAGCGAGTCATCAGGTGAAGGCATGGAACCTTGTGGTAGCGTTGCTTCATTCTTTAATACACACCTCTGCTACAACCCAGTGCCGTATACAGACAGTGAACAAGCTGGTCTCAGCTGGTGCTGTAATAATTCCCTTGCTGCCATGGTCAAAGTTATGGCATCTGAAGTATTCCTCCCAGATACTCATCAAACTGTGAACGTGTTCTTGCCACTAGCAGCAAATCTGAGTCACACTCTCAGTGCGGCTGGAGAAGAGTTAGCCACAGTCTGAAGCCAGGAAAGTACAGGCTGAAGTCCGAGGCAGCGTGAGAACACAGTTGAGCAGCAGGCAGGGAGGGTATGAAGCTCGGCACCTTGGCAGGGTAGGACGTGGCTCATAGGGGAGAGGAACAAGAAGCAGTGGGATTGCCCCTGGCTTGTCTTGAGCCAGCTGTTCTGCATCCACGGCAGTGTGGCAGCCACAGTCATGGCTGTGGGGACAGTTAGGGGCGGCTGCAGTGGCTGCAGAGGGAGGCCTGGCGAACCGAGGCTGTTTGCCCTGTGAAATAACGTAGGGTAGAAAAGTAAAAAGGGAAGAAGTGAGGTGGGGACTGTGGAAACCTTGGCAGTGTCAACATGTCTTCATACTGAAAGCACGGCAGGGTAGGAACTTGTTTACCCATATACCCCCTAAGACTAACTTACATGGAAGTGCCACGGGCACCTGGCACTGCCATTTGGTAGTAGAGACAGTTTTTCCACTATTTCTTTCTGTTCTCTAGGCAAACTTGTGCCAGTCTTTCCTCAGTCCACCTACTACACTGCCATCCCTTACGTGACCCAGTCACTTCCCCACTTCTCCCTGACCTGTTTTTGCTGTTATGAGAATGCAGTTGATTAATAATTGCGCATTTGGGAGAAAGTGGGGATCATGTCTTGATCTTGAACTTCTGCCTGCATATCTATATTAGTAAGTCACAGACAAATAGATGTTGAGTGCTTCAATCAGGCATTCTTCCCTTTCCTACCACCTTCTGTTTCTCTTCAGGTTTTAATCTCTGTGGGTTAGAAAACGCCAGCAGACCATGGGGATTGCCAGAAACTAATAATAATTAAAATTCCTTGCTATAAAAAGCAGTGTACGCTGTTTGAGCTGAAAGCATTAGAACACTTTCCAAGAATTCCAGCATATTAAATTCTGCTGTGACATTTGACTTATACATGGTAATTTTTTTTTCTGCTTCAGCACAGTGCGATGACAGTAAGTCCCAGTTTTGTAAATAAGTTCCCACACAAATTCTTCATGACATCGCATGTGGGAGTTCACATAATAAAAAAGGAATGTTGTCCTCTTCTTCATGTTTCTCTACAAACCTGTCTCTATCATTTAAATCAGTGTCAAATTTTCTTTAAAGACACAGTGTCTACCTGCCTGAGCTACTAGATCTGTGCTTGACTACCTGTATTAATGTTCAGAAGTGCTGTATTCTTAATTGACCCCATTGATAAGCAGATTAAAAAAAAAGGAAACCTTTTGCAATATTCAACAGCATAACGCAGTTGCTGTAGTCGATTGGACTGGCTAATCCAGGGTGCTTTGGTGACAACTGCAACCTTGGAACTGGCTTAACTAGTTAAGTAGGGATTCCCCAGTTGGCATGTTGACATAAAAGCAGCACAGCTTCCTTCATCTCTGGGCTCTGGCTGAGGTTCAGATCCCAGAGGTGGAAAGGAGAAAGCCAGACTTCAGCTCAGGTCTGTTCTCTTGGGTCTGTATTCTGTCGGATCCTGTGAAACTCTGTGAAGATCCCTACTGATGCGGTTAATTTAAGGTATGCCGATCTCTTTCTGAGTGATGCTGGAGACTGAACTTCAGGGGTGAAATGGGTAATTTAAATCCCCTTTCCCCACGATCACTGATGTGTTGGCACTAAACCTATACCGTAGCTATGAATTTATTTTTATATGCTAAGGGCTTTATAAGCAAAATCTGCATCACTGGACTAACATAAGAGCAACTCTTTTTAGTTTGTCAGTCGTGCAGGACAAGAGATCTATCCACTTTTAGTGGTCCATGTTTGGTTAATGACTGCTTCTTTTATATTTGTAAAAAATGGTTGATACTTTGACGCTAGCTTCACAAAAGCAGAGCTGTGTTAAAAGGAAGACATTCCAACTACTAAGTGGTTCCCTTGCAGTGCTGCAGCCTCATCAGGGATTGCATCCCACTCCAGAGCTGCCTGCCTTGTTCACAGAGCCCAGGCTTTGGCCAAACTAGAACCGTTTGGCACTTAGACGTGAGCACATTTCCAGAATAAGATCAAATATTCTGATGTCTGACTGTTGCTCTTCCACCATGGCACAGTGGAGATGTGTCAGACTTGTTAAAGGGAACATACTGCCGATTGGGATTTGAATTATAATTTGATTATCATTTACTGTCTTAGTGGTGTGTCAGACACATTCAGTTCCTGCGTTGTAGTTGTTCTGTCTGTTCCATCTGCACTCTGAAGTAGTTTTGTTATGGTTGCTTAGAAAAAATGTTTTAGTGAGTTTCTTGTGAGGTGGAAGTACAATATTGCTGCTACTGAGATTGATCCGGGCCACACAGGCAGCTGTCACTGGAAAGAGCAGGGAGCCCTGCAGTTGTCTCTGTGTGTGCCTGGGATGCTGTCACCTGAAACATTAGCACCTGGATTCCCTTGTTAGGAGGCTAAAGAAAAAAAAAATCAATTGTGAAGCTTTGCATTGAAATGAAGTAAGTTTAGAAGCAAATAGAAGATGTTTTAAAAAAATAGGTATTCGTGTGTCCTGAATGCTTACTTGTGGTACCAGTGGGATTTTTTTTTTCTTTTTTGTTATTTTTTGTTATGGAGAATTCTGCATAACACGTTGAATACTTTGAGGTTAAAAGCTGGTGGGATCTTGTTCTTCACCCCATATACTCTTAGCATCAAAAGCCATACAGTTTTGTTTATATTCCTTAATATTTTTCAACCCATGCTTCCTGCTATTAATTTTTTTGAAGTTATTCTATTACATCTTGTCATAAGAAAAGACAGAAATAAAGTGTATATCTGTTTAGCCCAATGGAAGGAGGAGGAGAATGGAAAACAAAGACAGAAGGGTCATTTTCAGCAATTAGACACCTCTTTCTCCAGTAACAAAGTAATTGTCAATTAAACAAGTGACTTCAGATCAATGGTAACAGTATTTTCAGAGCCTTGACCACACCACAAAATAACCTTTTCTTAATTTTCTGTGGGTATGTCCTTAATCATTCTCTTGCATTTTAGATTATCATATTTAATGGAAGTTCTGACATTTTCATGTGCTCCTTAACACACCAGTATGTGCTCTGCTTTTCTACTTTTTCTGGATGCGTATATGCTCTATATAAAATTAAAACAAGGGGGCATGCTAATTTTTCTTTTGTATTGTCTGTTCAACTTTGAATGCCACACGGCACGCTATAAGGTGCTGTGACATATCAGTTACTTATAAATGACTTATAGGGTTCTGGTATTACAGTAGGAGTCATGTGGAAAATGCCATGGCCATCTGCAGAGTGGAAATCTGGAAGCACTGTAACACCATATACAGCACCCGTCCATTCCACATGGCACTGACATCAGTCTGAAGAACAGCACTTACAAAATGATGGTTATAAAATGACTGAGGCTGATGATACAAAGAGCTTTTTAAGACTGTCCCTTGCGTATGTCTGAAAGAATCTGTACAGTACCAGATCAGTATTTGATATCAGCAGTTTCAGATGTGGAAACATTAAAAATATTAGTAAAATAACAGGGTAGTCACAAGCAAAGCAGAAGTTACAGTGGACTGGGCAGCAGCTGAATGTTTCCTAAGATCACAACATTGTCACCAGCAGCAGGCACGCAGGAGGATGTGGAAGCCTGGCATTCACAACACAGTGCACCATTGCCAGCCTGCTCCTCCGGCACTTTTCCAGCACCTTGGCCTCTGTGCAGGTTTAGCTTAGATAGAGTTTTATTTTTCAGGTAGTGAGTGTAATTTTTATAGCCCTTTTTGCTTCTGCCAGTCCATTGTCTTACTGAGGGGTAGGGCTTGATTCTGTTTTTCATGTAGCTGAACCAGTTCCCATGGTATGTTTGATGTTGGGGGGGCCTGTGTTTTTCCCACCACAGCTCCCATCGTAGGAGGTGCACTGAGGACATGATGAAGTGTGCTTGTAGCATTCTGCTAATTTACAGAAGGAACTGTCGTAACCCTAGGCATGGACAGCGTGCAGGCAACACAGATATGACTTAAAGTAATTTTTACCTCCTCCTGGGCTGCCCCTTCCAGAAGAAATGAAGTGCATTATCTGCCTAAGGAAATACAGGCAGATGAAAACTCAATTTTAGTTATTCAGGGTCACCTGGTGAACAGGGGACTGGAATGGAAGGACAGCTTTGAAATTCTTTGCTCGTTGAGTGCAGGAGTAGAACCAAACTCCACCGATCCTTCCACAGAGCTACTGTAATGCTCTCCTCATTATTGCATTGCATAAATAACCAGCTACTGCCACTTACCTTTATTTCCAGCAGGTAACTCCTTTAAAAGACATCTGAAAGTAAGGTAAACAGCATGCTGATAATTTCCTCCTTTTAGATAGTTGCTGTGGCTACTGTGCTACTGCACTCTGGGAAGAAGGATGTTGGCAACAGACAAGACACCTCACTCAGAGCAGTATGAGGAAAGATCTGTTGATATGAGGCAGTGCTGTAACTCCCTGACTCTTCACTCATTTCCATGAGGATCTCTCTGTGTATAAGGTGCTAGTAGCTGTGTGTAAGGAATGACAGAACCCATTCAATTGAAAAAGCACAGGGACCCCAGGTTTAGAACATAATTTATTTTTAAATGGAGGCCTTTCCAAAATATCTCTGTTTTGCTCTGGGATTATTGCCAAAAATATGTTTTTATGACATCTTGTAAATGTACCTGTGTCCTCAGATAACATTATTTTTGTTGTTGCTCAAAACTATTCCAAAAAGAAGCAGAAAGAAAGAGGTATGAACTCTATCAAAGTAAGTGCAGGCAGTTACCTAGCAAGGCAAAAGGAAAATGACAGAGATGGTGGGGGAAGAAAGCTGGGTTTGAAATGCAACAAAACCTAACTATCTTGCAAAATTCATTCCAGCATGTGAGTTTGCTACAGTGGAGAAATGTGATTGAAATGCTAATCTTCAGGTTCAGGTGAAGAGAAGTTTACAGGCATCACTTAAAGTTAGGAAGTGATTCAGTAGGTTAAAGGCAGTCAAGAGTTTGGGACTGCTGAAGCAGCACAAATGAGAGAGCCACTCCTGTCTGGAGATCAGGAGGAACGTCAGAGAGAACGAGACTGAAAGTAGATTGAACAGAGAACATGCCTGTTTAAAATCAAAGTTGCAAAGTAAGGGATGGCAATGAAGTATTGCCAAGACTTTTCAAATTCTGCTTGGAGATAGGTGAATGTAGCAAAGAAATGTGTACCATAATAAATAGCATTTATATAACGTATCCATCACAGGATCTTGAGGTGTTTTACAAAGGCACTTACCTATTTTTACTTTATAGGTGATAGAACTGAGCATATTAAGTGACTTGAGTGGTTTCTTTATGCAGAGAGCCAGTAGCACAGCCAAAGTGCTGATCAAGAGCCTCCAGGTACAGCAGTCTAAATGTAAAGATGCTAGAATATGCTCTTTTATGTAAGGTAGCTGTTCATCTCACTGCTGACATTCTGTGCAACTAAACCACAAAAATGCAAGACTGCTGTATTATCATCCCTACGTTACCTGAGTTCAGAGCATCACAAAACTATTTCTAAGCATTGGAAACTGATGTCAAATGTTTATCAAGATAGCTTGTGATTTGTCTTTGCGTTTTGTCTGCATTTCATAGCATATTACAAGCGGCATGTCAGTAAAAAAATAGATTTGGTCTTGCCAGCAACAGAAAGCAGAGAAGGAAGCAGCCGTAGTTGGCTCCCAGCAATGTTCTCTTGGGAACAAGTCTGAACTGAGGCAGCTTAAGGGCTCTTTAGTTAAATTAGAGTTTTCCTTCAGTCCTCTACATGATGCGGTTGTTCTTTTAAGGACACCACCATTTTGCAAACATCTAAAAAAAAAAAAAAGAATTACAGTCTTAGGAAACAGGCATCTTGTTGCACTGCCTAGGTTGTAGTAGATGCCAGTTCACAATACACAGAGAAAATACCTCTTGGTACCATATGAAAGGGAGCAGCCACATTCCATAAAACACTGGAGAAAAACTGTCTCTGGTGGAGATGTTTTTATCTTTAAGGCACAAAAATCTTGGGAGATGTTAACAAAGAGCCATAGATAATCTTACAGACAACAAAAGGGAGTTGTGGCCATCCCCATTACTGGGGTTCTGAGGCAGAGCTGGAATGCTGCCATGCGTGTCAGTCCTCTCTGCTGCCCACTATTTCATAGCACTGCAGGGGGCTGAGTTTTAGAGGCTGTTTACATGATTATTTCAGTTGTTTGGGGCTCTTCCAGAAAACTCGTCTTGTGCCCCTATTTAGTTGTAAGTTATCTGCCACTTCTATTACTGTACTGGGTTCTGTTTCATCTGTGGATTAAGTTTACATAGATGAAAGTAGACCTGGGTACATCCCAGTCCCCAAAACAACTCTTTTCCACCTTCCAGCTCCTCATTTTAACATCACGTTTTTGCTGATTCTGGTGTATTCTCTAGTCATTGTATCTCTGACATGTGCGGTGGCTTCTTAGCAGTCATTATCATGGTACCAAAATGCCTTCACAGTGCTTCCTCCACCTGGCGTGTCACAGCTGGAAGATGGTGCTGATTGTCCTGGATGAGCTGGATAAGAGGGAAAAGCAGATAATTGTAGAAATTACTAAGTTTGGCATCGTGATTTATTGCCTTCCAGTACTGCTTAGTCCCACAATCCTCGATGCTGCCATCTCAAACGAGGTGTACTGAAGAGATCAACAGATCTTGGAGCAGGAGGATGCGAACTTACTTGGAAAGGCTCCAGTGTCGAGTGGCCACAGCAAAAGGAAGCATAAGTGGTTTAATCATAGGATATTCATGCCGTGGTGACTCACTGATCATGGGTGGATTGCTGTGCTTGCATATCCAGAATCCACCAGGACCTCTAAGTGTGGACAGGCTTTGGCAAGATACTGAAAAGCGTACAAGTGTGTGTGCAAACAGAGAGTCCTTTTTTCTGTAACTTATCAACAGAGTTGTCTCCTTGGAAGTCTGAGCACGAGGATGGCAGTACTCTCGCTGTTTTGCTCAAAGCTGTAAGCAACCTTCAGTAATGTGGATAGTCAGAAAATATGCCAGACTTACGTAGTGGCCCTTAAGGAAAATTACTCACTGGAGCCATTTATACTGGCTTGTTTTTGCAGGGGAAAAAAAATGTTTTGGTCTAGCATTACAGATCTTAAATCCATAAAAACAAAAATATTGAAGGTGTTTCTGTTTGCATATTGAGTTGTGCTTAAAGGAGATAAATATCAACAACAGTATGGTGGAAGTAACAGCAATCGGGACTTAGTTTATCATTTCCTAGCTGCTTTCTTTTGGTTCCTGACTGCAGCAGTCATTTTACTAAGTTTAAGTAAATGATTTTGTTTTCATACTAGCCTTTAAAGACAGGAGAAATCCTCATATTGGTGTGTGCAGATCTGACCTGCTTTTCCTAACTCTTTTAACAGTATCTTTTTGAGAAGGGAATAGAGGAAAAAAAAGCACATTCTTTGCCTATTGGCAGTAATGTTTCCTGTCAGACAGCAGAAAGTGGGGGGAAAGGTATAATAAAGCTCACGGCTGTTACTTAATCTTGAAAAAGTGACCTCCACTGGAGGTGGAAAATACTTTAGGAAGCCAGTTAGGGAGGTTGAAAATGTGCAGAGCATAAAATTAATATCCTGTTGTAAAAACAAGCTAATACAGAAGTGGAAACTCCGAGAAGTTCTAATTTTCACTAGGAAGAAGCAGTTAAGTGTAGGATTGTGCAGTAGTTCAGGTCAAAAGGGACCTGACGAGGGTCCAGGCTCCGCTCAGAGCAGGGTCAGCTGTGAGGCCCCCCCAGGCTGCTCAGGGCTGTAGCCAGTCTCATCTTGAAAACCTCCAAGCGTAGAGATTACACAACTGTAATGCTGAAGGAGAAATTGAGGTGGTAATATGAAGAAATGAAAAATAAGTTTGTGCTTTACAGTGTAATGTAGTTTTCAAAAAAGCCCAGACTGCCTGCACTGTATCTGCAAAAACTTTATCCTGTGGAAGGAAGTGGCAACAGCTGGCCTTGGCTGTTAAGAACAACCTGTCAAATTCCCGTACTTTGCCGATAGTTAATAGCCTATAATAAGCTACCTTGCCAAAGTAACAAGCACTTTAAGATGCTCAGTCGGGAGAGAAAAAAATGAAATGAAAGTATTACCCATTGAATATGCAAGCTGCATGATTTTTTTAAGAATCGCTACCAGTATTTGGCTTCATTTTGGCTTTTTCAGTTACAATTTAACAGCAGTACTGTGTATTTATGTACCGCCAGTGAATTTCTAAAGCACATAAAAAAGCTTCTTCAAGTTATTAGTTTGGCCATATAGCCCGCATTGATGCCTTACTGTTGTACAGAGAAATGATAAACCCAGGGTGACGGAGCATGCCTGTGGCAGCTGGGTGGTAAAAGCCAGGTAATTCTGCTCTTTGGGTCTCAGCGGTTCCCCTCCACGGGGAAGAGGTGACAATACTAAGGTCATACAAGAGAATTCTCTGTGAACAATGAATACTTTCTTCTAAAAAGGTCTCAGAAAATGCTGGGAAAAAGAATGTTGAGAAGCAGTATGCTTCATGTATGTATTCTACACTTTTTTTCCCCTTCTGATATTAGCAAAAATGAAGAGCCTAGTAAATGATCTCCGTATAAAGAAACCCCAAAACAAGAAAAGAAAAATGAAGAAGGCTGGCTTTGAGGCTGTTTACAGAGCTGGAGGGATGTGAGGCTAGTGCAGTCCAGAACTTAACATCTGTATCCTGCTGCTGCTAAAATATGGGTGTAGTCACAGTTGTTTGCCCTTTCCTTGCAAAATGGAGGTTAATAAACATCCCTAACAAAAGAAGCAGGTGTGACTTAATCACAGCTGTTACCACAGACAGGACTGTGCCAGTTATGTTTGCATCGCATTTATATTTACAGAAACAAGTTTGTTCAGAAGAAAATTATCTGTCTATGAATCTGTGCTTACATCAAAGTATGCCTATTAAATACTTCTTCCATACGGCTGAGAATGGAAACGGAAAGATAACATCACAAGTTAAATACTTGTTTAAAATACTGAAATAAATGTTAGGGAAAAAAAGGGGGGTCGATTTCTAGAGCATCTTATTGTTAAGTATGTTTTCATAATCAGTACCAGCTTCCCAGGGAGGATAAGGGGCAGAGAACAGTTTCCACAATAACTATCAGATCACTCGTGAAGGTTACTACAATATTTGCCTTGCCCATTCCATGCTTTGTTATGTAGTCAGAAGCAGGTTTCTGTGTTTTCAAGAGCTGTTCAGGCATAATTAGAGGCTCAAAATGAGTTGAAGTCTCAGCTGGTGGCCTAGCATTTGTTTTCATGCTGCAAGTCATTCAAGATTCATACACGTATAACTTTTTTATGGAGTAAGGGGATATCTGCGATCCAAGTGCTCTGTTATACCTCTGTTTTTATGCAAGGTATCATGCACTCTGTGTCCAGCTGAAATGTCTTCTGCCCCTTAACGTGGCAGAGTCGTGGTAGCTGCTATGCCTCTGTCTCTCTGAGGCAAAGGCTACGATGTAATTGTAATAATGTTATATAATGGTGCATTCTTTTCATTTGTAATACATCGCAGCAACAGGATCATTTCTAAAAATATTAGGCATGCAGGGAGTCGGGCTCCTCTGGAGTCTGAAGAAGGTTTCCATGGCAGGAGCTGTGCCCGGGGGAAGAGGGCTGTGGCGTGCAGATGGAGCATGGCTAAGTGAGCAGAGCAGGTCAGAGCGGGTGCGTGGCCAAGGTGCCTCCGGAGGAAGAGCACTGACTCACTGCGTCCTCCGACGGGCTTGGAGGGAGCGTTCTGGCGGAGTCCCTTGGCAGAGGGGAGAGCTGCCTTTCCCCAGCCATGCAGGCTGCGGGTGAACCCGGGGCTCTTGCCGGTGACTCCCCCCAGCATGCAGCCGGATGGTTTCTGTAGGGAGCACAGCCCGTGGCTGACCACTCACTGCATACAAAGAGGTTACTCCCAAACAATGCCACCACTGCATACGCAAAGAGGTTACTCCCAGACAACTTTAGATGCGTGACTTTTTAAAGCATCTCTCTTTCCCTATATTCAAAGAGCCTTTTAATGAGGGAGTGCATGTGTCAGCTGAGTTCATTTCAGTCGTGGTTACAGGAACCATCTCTTTAAAAACAGAACGTGTTGGTGCTGTAGAACACTATTTTTCATACTGTCAAAAAAATAATATAAATTGAGGTAAAGCAGACTGTAGTCAGGTGTATTCTGCTCTGAGGTGGTTCCTTTCTCTGTCCCTGGCTGCCATGCAGTAGTGTGTTGGTGGAGCACGTGCCATCTTTGCTGTGGACACAGGACAGTTTTTGGAAGGGGAGTTGGAGGAGGATCATGTAAGCTCTGTATTTGCCTTTTCAGTGCAGGCAGGAAAACAGAAAATAAGTTGTTTATCTGTGTATATAACACATACGTTTGGGAGACTTCAGTCAACTTATCCTTGAGACAACTGAAATTATCTATGCGTGAAAAGGCTATGATGTAGATAACCTTCAGTTACACAATCTAATCTGTTCACTTAGAAACTTACTGCTGATTTAGAAGTGAAATATGATACACAATGAAATGTTAATTTAAAAAGTTTTAATTCAAATAACAATGTTCACATGCTCACCATCCTGCTTGATTCACGACATGGAATCACGTTTTGGTTAAGATCTCATTACTTGCATTGTAGCATTATGAAGCACTAAGGCAATGACATGTTCTGAAGACACATTTACCTCATTGCTCTCCTGGCTCTCACGAGCAGGTTGTACAAGAGAGGGCTTGCGCTGCTGGAGGGAGGCATCGCTGTTCACACCCTTCTCTCTGGGCATTTCATGACCATGCATGGGTAAAGCTGACCCTGCATATATATGAGCAAAGATTTTGCAAAGCTCAGAGTTTATTTCTGCATTTTAATATCATGAGGGCAACAGCTGCTATATGATCCCGTGCCTTTGCAGATAGAATAAACATCGTGCATGAGTTGTAATCCTTGTTGAATATGCTTATGTAGGTAGAGATTATTTAACTGATTTTCCCAAATGATCTAAGCATTCAGTGATTACCCCTCTAATTTATTTCTGTGCCAAGAATAACGAGTGGGTTAACTGCTTGTGATGCAGCTCTGGCTGGGGAACAGAGAGAGGAGGTTTCATGTGAGTTACAGCAACTAACTCTGGTGTTCATGGGGGGAAAAGGCCTCCGCCTTGCCTGTGTAAATCTCTGTCAGCCCCCATTGCTGCCTCCAGATTACAGGGCTTTTCAAGAGAAACAATTAATTATCTTTATAATCAATTTGTCAGGGCCATTAAGGCCTATTAGTGCAGCCAGGGCCCTGACACAGACACAGAAATGGAAAGAAGTAGGCTGGAAAGAAAAAATAATCTGTACTGCATGTGAAAAAGGTGTTTCTTCTCATAGAAGTTTTTTGGATGCTTTCTGTGGTGACTTAGGGGCTAGGCTGGCTCTGGTTTTCGCATGGCCTTGGCATACATTGTTCAGAAAACAAAGAGGTGCCCAGCTGTGAAAACAGAATATGGATACCCCGATAGAAACTGTTGGAAGCAATATGAAATCTGTTTGTCCAGCAGCACATGTCTGAAAAGCAGCAGTGCGTGTATTTGATAGTCTGAGAAATGTCAGTAGGCCACGTAGCCAGGAAATAGTCACAGGGCTTATTTCAACCCCTGTATTGATAATCGGGCCTTCAGGAGACAAAAAAATTAAAAAAAAAGAAAAAGGCTGTTTTGAGGGCTGCCCCTTCTAATTAGAAGCTTTGTAAATGTATGCGAAAATAAGTCTAAATAAAAGTTTCTGTGGAAGACCTTCTTCAGTATACTTGTTACATTTATTATTAGGAGCTGTAAAAATCACTTCAGTGTCAAGCATCTTGTTGTCAATTATATTTGCTCATCTTAAAACAATACAAGAAGTAAGACTATTGACCCATAACATTTGGCGATATTGACTTCTCCAGTTTTGAAAAGGCTTTCAGAAAGACTTGCTAGTTGAGGAGCAAGATTTATGGGGAGAAGCTGTATCTTCTGGTAGAGGACAGCGTAGCTTTGGAAATGATGGGCAAGCCTTTAGGCAAAGGGATTGAGGGACTGAAACCAGCTGCACTGACTGGGCTTCTCTGAGAAGCTTGCTTTAATGCTTGTCCCTGCTTTACCTGCTCTGAAAACAAGAAGCAGTTCAGTCCCTAGGCTCTTGCTTTAGCACTTTTCACAAGTATTAAAATCTCACACATTTAAAAAAAGATATGGCAGTTACAGGTTTTCAGCTTGCACACTGGATTGAACTGACAGATGTGTAAAGAAAAGATTTAGCTAATGAAATCGATATAATGTGCACTTTTCTGTGAAGTCTGTGCTGCCTAAAACCATAGAAACGTAAGACATGAGAAACACTCATCCAAGAGTGGTAAATTCCATGTCTGCCCTGTTAGCTTTACACTGTAAATATTTTCATTTTGAATCTTTCTGTACTGTCTGTATACGTTTTAGCTAGATGAAAGCATCGTTCTGATTAGGGCCTCTTGGCATCACTGTGCTATAGGTTGTGGCATGTGAACCTATACAACAAGGAAGATTTCTCTGGTAATGCAGCAGAGTCAGGAAAACTTCTGACTGCGTATTTCTGAGATTTAAAGCTGAAGTTTAAGTAACGATACACCCATAGTCACATACGTTTATCTTCTCAAATGCTAATGTTTTCTGAGTAAGCAAATGCACAACCAGTTTTAACCAGCAGCACTCAGCTAAGATTGAAATCGAGTTCCCCCCTTCCTGGAGACACATGGCACCAGTGAGTTTCCCTGAAGAGCTTCTGGTTTGGCAAATGTAAATCAGTTTACAGATCTGTTTGCAATATAAATGCTTAGAAAGCTGGACTGAATCTAATCAAATGAGAGAAGAAGTGAGGTTTGGACTCTGTATCAGTATAAGCAGCGTGATGACTCAGAAATTCTCATTTAGTACTTCACATCTTTTTGAACCTTGTCTGCTGTGTTGGACATACCCAATATTAATCTGTGACCAAAACTTGATTTTGTAAATCTTGAACCAAAATCATACTTAGTTACTTCTCAAAAATATCTTACTGAAAATGTATTAAAGGTTGTAATTAATGGGGCCAAGTGTAAAGAGCACGCATGTTTTCTGAGGACTTTTGAGTGACTGAGTGACAACTGGTTTCACTGGGTCCATATACAGCCAATACTATATATATCTCCAAATGAAAAAGAATGCACATCTAAGGATTTCTTGCGCATGCCTGCGGGCATATCTTACAGGACCACTTGAAAAATGTAATGCAGTTATCCAGGGAATGAAGCAAGCAATCTTAGCTCAGATGAGGTGTGGGTGCCTTACCTCTGTAAGGCGGAGGATGCCTTTCGTCCATAGATGGGGAATCTGCAACTGAGGAGATCTTTGTGCTTGGAGTGTAGGTAAATGCTATGTAAGTGTAGATACATAATTATGTTACCTTTGCCAGTAAAGCCAGCTTAAAAAGTCCCCATCTATGGCCACTTATTCCTGCCTCTGTGCTGCAAGGATAATTTTTTAACCAGTATCACTTTAGTTAGCCCCATACAGAGTTAGCTTGGTGCAGCTGTGGAGGTGGTGATGTGGTACAAGGGCAGAAACAAGTGGTCAAGTAGCATGAGAAGAACACAGGGCTTCCATCACATTACTGTATATTGCCCACTGATTTTATGTGCTCTGGTGTACCGAAGCCCGGAAGATAACCCATGACATATTTTGGTTTTTTTCTGACAACAACAGGTCAGGAAATAATGCAGTATCTTCCCACACTAAGCACTTTCTGTTCTATTAGCCTCTCTTGTATCTTGCCATCTTGAAACTGCTATATAAAATTAAAACTTTTAAACTTATTTTAAAAACTTGTCATAAGTTTTATGTGTATTATTAAAAAGATTAATATTAACCACACTGTAACAGTTACAGATGAAATATTCCACCAGGGCATACTGCAAAACCACATGTTGTCCCTGGGAGCTAAATTTTGCGATTGATTGCAGACACAGCTAAAATAGGGTATGTGATATCATGGATAACCAGATGTCTCCTTAGTTGCTACAGACTAAAAGTGACTGAAAAGCACCCTTAAAATGGGAAGTACGTGATGCTCAGTAAATTTGTCTTAAATAAGATCTTTTGAGGGTTTATTGAAACAGGGAGTTAAAACCCATAAAACTGTGTTCTACTGTAGTATTTTATAGCAAAATACTACTTGACACATTCATGGCTCAAGCTTAATATATTTTTGCGTGATAATGGTTTTGAAAGGGAGCCACAACAAAACCATCGCAGATAGTGGTGACATCACTGTGCAACGTAAACATCCAATAATCTTTAGTTAAGAAAGCTGCAGGGGGCACACGTTAAAGTAACTTGAGTTCCTTCCAGTGACAGAAACAGCAATCTTTTTAATGTGCTTTTCTTTTAACTGTTCTTAATATATGGAGGTAAACCCAAAAGTAAATGCTAAGGTGGAAAGGGTTCATAACCCTATGGGCATGACCACAGGAGCTTAATCCCCTTACTTACCTCCTCAAAACCTTACTGAAGTCACTTTTATAAAGCAGGTGCTACTAGGACAGAGCTACCAACTAAGGTAAAGATTACACTGGAATTACTGGGTGTAATCTGGTGTTCCTGCTTTTAAGTACACTGTTAGTCCCTTGACTTGATGGACTTGTGCATGTGAATTGTAAAAGAATAGATGGAGTCTTGTACCAGTTGTAATAAGAAAACCTAAAACAAACCTTGAGGTTCTAAAAGTAAAAATCTGAGCAGCAATCAAAATGAATTATAGTTTATAAATGTCAGTAATTTAAGTTTCCACCTTTTTGCAGTTACCCAGTGAAGTCTTTCTTATATGAAGAATCAAGATGCCAATGAACTCACCTTTTGCAGTATTATCACTAAACTCTGTTAGCAGTATAACAATTTCCAGTAGATGTTTTTGTGTTGAATAGCACAATTTTCAGTACATATTTTCACGTTGTATATGCCCTTCTCATTAACAGAAACGAGTCACAATTATTTCCGGTGGTACTCATAGCAACCACTATTATTTGTGCTCAAGAAACTGGAGAAGTGATCTCACGTTTCAGAACTATCTGGGTTGGAAACCCACACCTCTGCAACCCCCTGTCCTCCCGGGCTTCATTCCTCCTCATACATGGGGATTTCTGTTTGGGTTTCAGACAACACTTTTGTCACTTTGTATCTGGTACAAGGGTTCCTGGAAAATTTCTGGTTTTGAATATAGAGCTGTTTGCCAGCAGGGTAATTAAATCAATCAATTTTATTATGCTGTCCCTGGGCTGCCTCTCCAAAATACTCACAGTTTATAAGTAACAAAGAACTTTATCCTGATGTGCGTTCCTTCCTCACTTCTGCTTATCAAAGTTACCTGTGCAGTTAGTCTTTGGTACTTGTTGCTTATTGTCTGGGCAAGCGTTTTTAAGAATGAACTGGTACTCATGCTTTCAGAAAGCAAAATATGAAAAAAAGAATTCTAGCTCAGTGGAGCATGTGTGGCACATGTCTGCGGTGTAGGTGTTTATCGGACCGGAACCACATCAGCAGCGAATATGCGCCTGCTTAGGCTTCATGGCTGTCTCTGATTATTTTTACTGTCCCCTGTTTACCAAATAAACCTGGAGAAAGTAGAACAATTCAGAATATCTGACAATTTGATGTCCAGTGGCTACTTACAGTGAAGCATTTCATAAAATCAGCCTTGATCAGCTGCAGTGCATTTAAATATACAGTCCCATTCACAAAACTTCTGTCTGAGACGGGAAATAGAATAACTTCACAGAAAATTTCTGTAATAAATTAGCTCTGCTGGCATGAACCAAGGTTAAAACTCACAGATAATGTTTTCTTAAACAGCGGTCATGGATTTTGTCACTACACAGAATTACACAGATTACAAAGGTTCTCTTAAGACCTGGTCCAAACCAAGGAGTCAAAAGAGTTTCTTTTTATAAGGGTATCCCAAAATAATGACCAAAGAGACTACTCTTCAGCTCTACAGTGGTAAATTCTTTAAAGTATTTTAAAGCTGAAAATAACCTTGCTTTGCTACTGCAACCTACTTTTAATTCTACTTGTACACTTGCCATTAGCCTACAAATTGAAGTGATATTCTGACTGAACAGAAAAACCTTGCACTGTGTTAAACTAAATGCCTTTTTTTTTTTTTAAGGTGTTAAACAAGAGATAACAATGACTTTAGAACAGCGGGAGTTTAAGAAAGGCTGACTGGCAAAATGGGTTGTGTTTATACCTGGTCAGGGCATATCCAGCCTCTGGTGTGATCTTGAGGTGTAGGCTTTAACCTGTTCATGACGGGTAACGTATAGATGGTTGGGATTTTGTCTTAACAGTTCCAGTGTGTGAGAGGCCATGAGTTATTGGAAGACTGTGTTCACGGTGTCTTGGGCAATTATCTGCAGTGTCTTTAGAAGAGGCACCCGCAGTGGAACATAGCCTTTCAAACAGGAAGCAGATATAGGAAGCAAGCTTTAACTGCGTGGAAGTGGGAGGAAGATAAGAATCATTACTAGACATCGTTACTGCTTTAATTTTTTCCCTGGGGACTTGATTCAGCAAGACACTGAAATTCTGTGCAATTTTAAGGACATGAATTTCCCATGGCTTTCTTTAAACCACTTTCTTGTTTCTTGAGGTGGAAACAGGTACTTTCTTCTCTTGCGGTTTACATGGTGAATTCTGATTTTCTCTTCCCCTTTTTTCTTTATTCTTGAAATGTTGAAATCAGGTGGCAATTACAAATTTAGAACATACAATATCAACTAAACTGCTCAACATCATTGGTAATATATAGGCATATTTATAGCTAAGTATCCCAAGACTACATCATAGGGCAGCAAAACCGTCTGATCTCTCAGATCTGATATGAATTGTTCCCTTTCTGAGCCGCACACACCACAAAACCCACAGGAAGTTGTCTCTGTAGTCGCTGCGGTTCTGCAGTTTCCTTCTTCCCCATCTTTAAGTGGTCAAAACATTTCTTAAAAAGTTAAGTCAACACAAAGTAGAGAATAGACTTCCTGTGCTTGCAGTGTAACAGATACACGTTCCTTCAGCTAGAAGGAAGGATTCACACATCTAATTGTCCTTCTGTGTCCTTTGAATCAATTTAGGGTTATGGTTTGAACTATACTGATTAAATAGAAGTTTTATTTTTAGGTTTCCTACCAAGAAAATATAATAGTACTTTTTTTAGACATCTCCCACTAGCAATTATTTAAAGGATGAGCAAAGCACTTGCTTTTCTTCAGCTGTTGACTTCTGGAAGCCATCCTGTTTTCAGGACCTGAAAGGGCAGCATCAGGAATATGGTTTAAAATTCTGCTTCTTCAGCTAACAGATGGGACTTGGTATATATCTGTCTCTGACTGAACGTACTATATATAGGGCATATATATGCATAAGCAGTGACATGTATGTATCTCTCACTATATATATCGATACGTGTGTATATATATACACGGACACTTACTGTTTCCTTAAAGCCTTTTTAAAGGGAGTCCATGAATGCACTGGAATCCCAACAGTCTTACAAACATAGAACTTGCTCATTTTAGCAATTAATTTCATAATACTTTATTAAGAATCAAAACACAAAAGTTAAACCAGAGTATCATTCAAGGTTTCTTTTCACTTAATATAATTATTTTAGGTTGATTTGACCAACATTTGACAAAAATGTGATCTGGCATTTTCAGTACTGTTGATGGTAGATTTGCTTGTGAGCAGTTCAGTAATGAGGAGATGAAAAAGTTCTCCCGAAGGAAGAATTGGAAAGGACAGGAACATCTTCCTGATATTGCTTTATTTAAAAGCCAGCAAAAACATTTGCTGAAATAATTTGTGTCTACCAACAAACCTAGCATTTCACCAGTGCTAATAGAGTAAGATAGCATTTCTAGCTCCTCTAATTCATATCAAGAGTACAGATGGAGTTTTAAACAACCATTGGAAGGAAGGATGAAGGCAGATGGGGAGGGAGGGAAGGAAAGGAAGGAACAAAGGAAAAAACAGGAAAAAAGAGAGTGAGAGGAAGGAAGGAAGGAAAGAAATGAATCCCATTAGTCTCTGTGGGCCGGAAATTATGTATGTCCTCTCCCAGACTGGTGAGAGATCATCTGTGGTCATTTATATCCACTGCCAGATGTTTCAAACCCCTCGATAGAAGTCCTTGCTAAATAGACCCTTTCCTTGTGAAATTCAGTGTATGGATTGATGGCATTTTCTCATCCAGTGCAAGATGATAGAAAAATGGCACCTCCATCTTCACTGGAACTTTCTTTGCTTTGTGTTTTTCTTTCACCTTTTTATTTGCTCCCCATCTTTCTCCCAGTACCCAAACAACTACTTTTCTTTCCCACGGACCTTCCCCCTTATTTTAGGGATCCATCTCCAGCTCTCTGTGTTCGCATGCCTGTGGTCCTCTTTCACTCCCCTGCCATATGCCTCACCTTGTTTTACAGTCTGTAATCTCTTGTTTCCAGCCCGTCCTCCTCACCAGCCTGCAGGCATTGCTCGCCCTCCCCAGAACTGTTCTTACTCAAGTGGGGGTAGGTGAAAGGGAGGGATTACTCTGACCTACTCTTTATCAGTTCAGTGTCCCCCGAGTTTCCTTTCGTGCGTCTCCACACCTTGAAATCTCCCCCCTTCTTCCTGCCGTGATCTCAGCCTTTTCCTTCCTTCCTCCTCCGGTGAATACTCGTAGACTCCGGCAATGAAGCATGCAGGCATAAAAAATGTCACATTCCACCTTCTGCATGTGCAGATAGTTTAAAAATCAAATACCTGAGCCTTAGTTACATCTCGCAATTAACAAATCAAAAGTCTGCAATAGTGTTTTCGTGGCAGGGGCCGGCAGAGGAGCTTTGGTGAAGGGCTGTGCTGCAGTGTAGGAGGACTCGCGTGGGGCTGAGCCCTGCGGAGCTCAGCGCAGCCTCTGCGGGAAGACAGGAGCGAAGCCATTGTGTTGGGGTACTCTGGGAGCAGCCGGGTGCCAGGCAGCCCCCCGAGAGACAGGGACGGTGCTGACGCAAGCTAGAGGTTACTGGAGCTTTGAGGCTGTCCTGGTGTGGTCTGGGGAGGGGGTTTGCTGTAAGGGAGAAGGTCCTAGTGGGTTTCCTCTGCCCTGCAGCACCGTGTTCTCCACACGATGGTGGAGGAGTTGGCCCTTCCCCCCGATTTCAGACTGCTGCCTTGGGAATTTGCTTCAGCTATTTCCTGGAATATGAATTTGTTTATTTTCAAAGGAGAACAAACGTAAACCTCATACAGTAGCTTCGGGTAGGGCATTTCTTTGTAGAGGAGTGATTTGGATCATTGAATTGTTGCCTATTTTTAAGAACTTAAGTGCTTCTAGAAGATTGCAGGGAGCACAAAAGCAGCAGGTAGCACATGAGAAGCACAAGTGCAAGAAGGTTGTGGACCCGGTGCCTTTTACTGTTACTTGTACCGCGTGGAGTGTTTGCAAAGCATGCGCAGAATACTCCAGATTTTCATCTAGGATTTGATCTCCCCTACTCTCACTGGAAGCTGATGTATCTGAGATTAGTTATGGAACTTTTGCTGTAGTCTAATATTCAAAGAGTAAATGAATCAACCTAGTAAGCTGTGGCCCATAGCGATGTGGCTGATACACCGACCGTGCCATCTTTTCACTGAGCCTTGAAGCACTTTAGCGGGTGATTCTTTTGGAAGTGGTTTGAATAAGTTGTGAGCTGGTCCCACAAGAGGTGGGAGCAGGTGGTCACCTCTCTGCCGCCAGAGCCCTCCTGTTGCGGACAAGCAAGAGCTTGCGTGAAGGGACCTGTGCCCTGCCCGTGCCCACCCCCCTCGAAATATTGTCAAATTTTCAAAAAGCCTTTTTGTAAAAGGAAGAAATAATTTTTTGCAGTGTTTAAGTAAACACTCACTTCGTAAAAGTCACAAAACCCTTCACCTAAAATCCTTGAAATTCATTTTTTAAAGCCTGAGGCAGCAGTTCAGGGAGCTATAGGAAATGCTAAGGCTATGCAGTCACCACCTTCAACCAAATCACATCTCCCACGTTGTTTTCTTTTTGTATCCTTATGGCTTTTATCTCAAGAACGAAATGTACAATTCGGAACTGGCGAACTGGCGTCCCGCCCCTTCGAACAATAGCCGGTCTGGGCAGCGGCACTCGTCCCGCACTGGTGGCTGGCCCCGGCCCGCAGCCCTTCGCGCCAGGCGCTTGTAGGGCCGAGGGCACCGGCCCGGCCCTGCCCGGCGGCACCGGCCCTGCCCGGCCGCGCCGCCCCCCGCCCGCAGGCCCGGCCCGCTGCGCTCGCTGCGTTTCAAACCGCCCCCCACGCTCCCATAGGCTGCGGCCGCCCGGCAGCCGCTCGGCCCCCGCCGCCGCTGCCCGCCGCCACGACCATCGCGCGGGGGAGCCCGGCGGCGGGCGAGGTCTGCGGAGGCCCCCGCACCGCGCGGCGGCCGGCGGAGGGATGAGGCCCGGCGGCTGCATCTGCCGCTCCGCCGCCGGTCGGGGTGCGGGGTCGGCGGCGGGGCCGGGGGGAGCGGGGGCCGCGGCGCGCTCCCCCTGCCCCCCCCCCGCAGGCGGTATGGGCCGTGCCGGCAGGCAGACATGTCAGTGGCTGCGCGGGAGGAGAGGCACGCGGCGGCGGCCGGGCGCGGGGGGGGCGCGCAGCGCGGCTGCTGAGGGGGCGGGCGGGCCCGAGGGCTGCGGCGCCGCTCCCGCCCTCTGCGCCCCGGCGGCGGCGCCCCGGGCGGACTCGGCGGGCCCCGGGCCGCCAGGCGCCGCCGGCCCCGGGAGAGGGACCGGACTTTTATTAAAAAGTTGAGCCTCCGCTCCCGTCCTCTGCCTTCCTCCCTCCTCCCCCGTCCCCGCCCTCTCCACGCCGCCCTCCTCTTCCTCCTCCCCCCGCGCCCTGGGATGTTTATTCGGGCAGCTGCGTGAGGCGCGGGCGGCGGCGGGGAGTTTCTCTCCCCCGGCCTGAGGAGTTGCAGGCGCGCACACACGCTTCGCCCTGCTCTGGGGGAGAGAAGGAAACAAAATGTCTGCCAGAGCCGCAGCGGCTTCCACCAAGGTAAGGCTCAGCCCCAGGGCGGCGGCGGCGCTCCCCCCCCGCTCCCATCCCGGCCGCGCCCCCGGCGCGCTTTCGGCAGAGCCGCCTTGCCGCCCCTGCCCCACCGAGCCCGCGGCTCCCCGCGCCCGCCCCGGCTGGGGGCCGCTCGGCCGAGGGGGTGGCGAGGGGGTGGCGAGGCGGCCCGCGGGGCCTCCCGGCTGCCTTCCCCGGGCGCCCGCCGCGCCTCCCGCCTGCCGGCCGCGCCAAGCCGACGCGCAGGTGCCCCGCAGCCCCGCGGGCCCGTGGCCGCTGCCCCGCCGCCCGCCCGCCCGCCTGGCTGCTCCCTGCCCGCCCGCCAACCTGTTGGACGTGCGGCGGCGCCCGGCTGGCGGACGGGGAGCGCCGGGGGCGGTGGGACGGGGCCGCGCTGAGCCTGGGCGCGCTCCGGGGCAGGGGCGGCCCGCCCCCCAGGCAGAGCCCCCCCGGCGCAGCCCCGGGCGCGCTCCGGCCGGCAGCGGGGCAGGGGCGTGCGGGCGGGCCGTGCCCTTTTGTTCCAGGCTGGAGCGTCGGGTGGCAATTAGGGGAGGTTTAGCCGGGAGAGTCCAGTACTGCAGGATTTTTTTTTTTTTTCCTGCAGCCGCTGAATCGGTTGGGAACGATTGTTGCTGACATACGGTAAACAGATTTGGGGCGGCGGTAATCCGTCAGAAACTGGTGCCGGCCCTCCACCTGATCCGTAGGTGTCGGTGCAGGTGTACGCCGCGGGTGTGTACTCTGACCTCCCCACGCACCGCCGCGGCGGGGAGGGACGCGGCACGGCCCCCGGGCGAGGAGGTGGAGTTAGGAACGCTCAACAGGTTATTTCTTCTTCCTGCGAGATTAAAAGGTTTGCTCTGAAACTCGTTTGGATTTAAATTTCAAACTAATTTTTCGCTGCGACTCCCGAGCTGCTGCCCCGGCTCCAGCGGGACGAGCCCCCGCCGTGCGGTAGCCGGTGCTGCGGGCGCCGCTGGCGCTCGGCCCCGGGCTGCTCCCGGGTGAAACTCGGCGGTTTCGGTCTGATGTCACTTGCTGGTATGCGCTTACTCAGGAGGGATGTTCCGCAGGCTGCAGCAAAGTGCGCACCTCACCGCCTTACTACTGAAAAACTTCAGGCTACTTGAAATACTACAGTAGCGGTAAATTTACTAGTGGGAAGATATCGTTAGCTGTGCTGATTTTAGCAACTCTGGAGTCTTATGTTTACTTTCCAGGTGTATTCAAGGCAAATTCAGCTTCCAGAGGTTGATTTGGAAAACTTACGTGCCACTGTTAGCCTACTGAGCTTAGTGGCCCTTTCTTAGTATGCTTTCAGAGTTTTTTTGGGGTTTTTCCAATTAAATTTTTAAATATATGTGCACACACTTCAACAGCAAACACGTACTGTTGGAGAAGTAATTATTTTGAGGTAATACTTCAAACTGGTGGTATCATCTAGCTACAGAGAAAACATTCTCTTTTCCCCTGTTCACATGCGTTTATATTAACAACAAATAGGACTCGAAGATAGATGTTGTCTTTACTCCTAAAAGGAATAGTATTATGTTAGATTTTCAAAATACTCTCTTAAAATACAGCTGTTTTACAAGGCTGTGGAAAAACATTGCCTTCCACACATGCGCCATCTTAAAAGTTTTGGGGTGTTTTTTTTGTTGTTTGTTTTTTAAATACAGAAGTATTATCTCTTGTGACTGTAGGCTGGTGTAAAATTGGAAGTTCTGTCTTACCGTAGAAGGTTTTTGAAGCTTTTTCCTGGTCGTGGTCATATCAAGTTGGCCCTTAGAGCACATATACAATGTCAGTCAAACTAGTTATACCGAAAGGTATGTTAATACAAGGATGTTGCAAAATATGGTTTCCCTTGAGTTTAACTCTTCAGTAGTATAGTTTCACATTTTATAAAAATCGTGTATTGGAAATAGCTTATCTCTTTCTCGGGGCGGGGAGTTACAAGCCCTGTAACTTTTTCCGAGTAAATTCTTGTCTGTAATAGCCTTTGATAAAAGGTATTTCTTATCTTTTTGATCTTCATCACAGAAACGTCTTTAGATACTAGAGTCTTATGCATACGGTTCATATGAATTCCTTGTCAAAGCAGAAAGGCTTTCAGTAGACGGGTGGTGATATTTCTGCTTCAGCCATTAGTTCCGGGGCTACTGTTTATATAGTTTTAATAGTTGGGTGGGGGGTGGAGGGGAATTACAAAAAATTTAGAAATAGTAGAATATTGGAGTACTTTGGTGTTCAGGTTGTGGATCTTGTTTCCTTCAGTTACCCCTTCGGACATGGTATCAGTTTTCTCATATTTGGGGTTGTAATGCATTAAAAAACCCTAACCCAACTCTGAATGTTAAGTAACTGTCAAGAGAAGACCATACTTTTTAGCCTTGTGGACCTTCTGTCCACGTCCACATTTATCTTGGCACACCTGACCAGAAGGGAACTAAAAAAAAAAGTTTTTTTATTAGTTGAATAATTCGTACTTGTACGTAAGTTAAGTGAATCTTGTCTGGTGTGATTTGATTATGTTACACTCTATTTACAGTCTTCATGCTACCTTCCACTGCCCTTCAGTTTTGGTTACTTTAACTTTCCCCAGCTACGCTGTAAAAGAATGTGTTTTTGTTAAGGTTTTAAATGCTGGCTGTAACAGTTGGTAGTAAATGTAGAAAATGGTGAGAGAAATTAAATCGTTTGCAGTCTGTAATCTAGTGGTGGTTGTGACTGCAAAATGTAAGTGGCCTAATTTCTTCTATGTCTTATTGAACAATACTAATGGATGCTGTGGGAATGACTGTGTCAGGGTAGTGAGATGTAAAGCTCCCCACTTCTAAGTTGGGTGTTCAGAGATAGTCCACATTGGTTACAAAAAAAGTAGAAATGCTTTTAAGTGGTAAATGTGGGAACAGAACTTGTTGAATCCTTGAGCCTGTTTGAATGCTGCACCTGAGTTCTTGAGACTTCCTTCTAGATTTATATACTTGCATAAAGAATATTTCCCAGTCTTTCACCTCAGTTCTGTAATTAATTGGATTTTGGTTGTTGTGTCTGTCTAGCTCCAGGCACGTATCTATTATCTACCACTTCGATCAGAAGTTGAGAACTTGATCAGTTAACAGTTCAAGACTTCTGATTGCAAGGACTCTTTGGTTTCCTCTGCTAGAGGGAATGACCTATCGTTCTTGTAAATCCCAAACCCTGCTTGGAGACACCAGTGTATTTGTTTCTTGTAGAGGATACACGCACAAGCTTTTGAAGTGTTTTTTAATGTGCTGTAATTTATCAGATGGCTAAGTTTAGAGCAGCATTTTGTTTTTCCTCTTTAAGTCTATATGAACGTCACAATGTTAGATCAGTTCTCAGGTTGCTGGTGAGATTCTCTGACTATAACAACGAAGAAGAAATACATATGTAAAAATGCATCTGGGGAATTAAGACCAAGTATGAAAATAAGCTGAGGATTTGATTTAACATCAGAACCTACCTTCTATTTGGAGGGAAGGGGGAATATTCTGTAAAATGACTGCATTTAATTGTGATAGTGTTCGTGTAAGTTGTATTTGGACCTTAGGAAATACTTATTCAAATGTTTTCTTTTCAAAGAAGAAATTATATAGATAACTTATATTTTGGAGTTGGATTTTCTTAAATTCTTTGACTGTTACCGTTATGACTATAGGAAACTTCAGCTGCCAAATGATAGTTTACTTGTGCTTTTCAGCATGAATTTTGTTGTAATGTGAGAAGAGCCATGAGCTCCAGTAGGTATTAAGTATATTCTGGAGTTTGCTTCTGCTTTAACATGCAGCACAAAGATTAGTGTAATGTAAATAGAGCTTGAAATCTGACTGTGCCTGCGAGCTGGTTCCACTTCTATAGAGTGGAAAATCAGTAAGACCTTATCAGTGACCAGCTAGCTAATCTTTTCAAGGAAAACATCTAGAAATGGCTTATTGCATGTCATAGGTATTCCAACATGCGCATTGTACTACTGCTTAATGTACTATGAGAATAGATATTGGGCTTCTGTATGTGCAAGAAAAATGGCTCAAAACATGGTATTTTTGAATTGGTGCTTGAAGTCAAGAGTGATCATTAAGCTTGAGTGTATGTCTGTATTAATGCTACAACGTACTGTTGTGGTTAAAACTTCCTGAACTTCCTGCTGTGAGGATGTGTGAAAATAACTTGTTACTAAGTCCTCAGTGCAAGAATCTGAGTTGAAAACAGAACAGTAACTAGTGAACTATTCAAACTGTGAATTGTGCTGAATACTTTGGTTTTATTACTTGAAATGGTATGCAAAAGTATTGTCTATCTTGGGTCAAAGCATTTATTTGTCCAAAAACTTCATATCAAAATTGGTGAAGTTCTGACCAAGGACTCGGCTGTCCTCCCATTTTGTTAGAGGCCATGCCAGTAAGCTTGCGATGTGACATAGGATCCTCTCTTCTGTTCTGTTCCATGAGCCTCTGTGACTAGATGGAAGGTGATGTCTTAGTCCATAGGATGTCTGAAGTCATGTAGTCTGTATGGCAAACTACCCTTTGTTAAGACAGACAGGGGTCATCTATATCCCCTAAACTTTTCCTGGTTAGTGTAGTACAAATGCAACAAAAATTAATATCAAACTATGCTCAGTGTTTTCTGAGGCAAATATATTGCTAATGACTTCTTCAGTGAATGTACTGATTAAGCAAACAGCCGTAGGGAAGTCTTATAATGAATTCCATGACTCTGTGCAGTGTATTTATGCTGAATCTAAGAACTCCTGAAACGAAAACATTGCCTTGTTTTATAATTAAGCTGGTTTAGGGACAGATTATTCAAATATGTGCTCTACGCTCATAAAGAGTAGGGGTGCCCTTGTTTCAAGGTGCTGTGATGTGCATCAGTGAAGGATCTCAGAAAATGGAGGAAGGCGTTCATCTGAATGCTGCGAGGCCTGGCTGGTGAGGGTCCCCTTTGGGCCCTGCAGAGTAACAGCACTACTGGGGCCGGCGGTGTGGTGACTTGTCCAGGAACAATGGTGTCTGCTTGGTTATCCACGGGATTTTCCTGCTGTGGTATATCCTTAGATAACTCCTTAAGCCACAAACCGTGCGGGCTGTTTGAGCTATGTGGATGGGCTACTGCAGGGCTGGAGAACTGCCCCAGTACGTGCAGGACTGGGCACTTTGCTCACGTTTGCTATTCCTAACTCTGCAGGATCTTCAGTAGCTCTTTAGAGTTGTTTCCTGCCTTTGCACATCAGGATTTATTTAGACACTTGGAAAAATTGAATATACTGTAGGTGCTAAAAATTTAAATATTGGCTTTATGTTAAAATAATATTTATTTTCTCAAGGGTATTTGGTAATCCCTAATAGGATTCTTGATTCCTAATCCATTATAAACAGATGTTCTACCCTTTTATGGTGGGGGAGGGCAGCCTAAATTCAGTAAGATGATAGCAGTAAGGAGTGTTGCATTGGAGAAGCTCGTGTTCTTATGAGAAATAGGCAGGTGTACTGTGACACTTTGTGGCCTGCATAACTCATCATAAGGTGTTTTGTTAGTTTTCCATAGCAGAGGAAGCAATAACAGAACTTGGTACTGCTCTGATAGTCTTTTTGTCTCCCCACCCCCAGGCATGGGAAGTACTGATATGCTAAAAATAGAAACTGAAGAAAAGTAGGCAGTTTCTTTGATTTGTAGTTCTGAGCCTTTTCCCATTAAGTACTGCACTGAAGAGCAGTCTCCTGTCTTCCTCACCACTGCCTTTTACATGTGAATTCCATCTTAGGATCTGAACTGAAAAATATGCTCCCCACCCCTCCTAAACCAGACTGTAATTATTTTCAACTCATGATCCTTTGGGATCGTATAGGCTGTTCCTTGCCCAGTTTGAATGGGGTCCAGTAACAGTGTCCTCTGCCCCACTGGGTCAGCAGTCATTTTAACAGATGGCCTCCATTTATGTATCCAGCTTTAATTTTTTTTCTTATAAATATTAAATGGCCCTGTTTCTAGCTATTTACACTTTAGGCTGGTGACTGTTTCTCATGATGTATCCAGATGGGATATATCTTGCTTGGAATAAGCAAGATGCATAGGGGAAGAGAGAGTGTCTTTTAGCCTTGCTGATGCACTTCAGAGCATATGGTCAACATTTTGGACATAGGTTTGTAAGAAGAGTTCCCTTTCCTACAAACCATGCTGATTATCTCTAGACCACAGGCACTATGACAGTGTTGCTGTTGCTGCAGCATTAATGACTTCGTTATACTCATTATGAAGTTGGATAATACAAAAATTATGAAGCAGTAACTTGTGGCTGAAGAGACACTACACAGTTGTGGGTTTTTTTTTAAGTACAGTTAATTAAAAGGAAGTAATAACCTTAAATTACAAGTAGAAGCAGTAGCATAATGGAACAGGACAGACTGAAATTTGAACAATGATGTCAGGTTTTGTATTACTTAAATTAAGAGCAGTGGTGACATGAGTTTGAAAAAGGACTGACCTGGCACACATTGCTATAAAATGATTTAAAAGTCTTTAAAAATACATACTAAAAAAAAAAAAAGCAAAGGGGGAAATATTTACACAGGTGCTTTCAGCTTCATTGAAAATATAATAGGCTTAAATTAGGCAGTCTGAAGATTCCTTGTTTCTAATAGACAGTAACAATTGGAATTACTGTAACTGTAAAACTCCAGGAGAGGTAACTTTAAGAGGTGCTACTTGACAATGTGGTATCAAATAATTAGTCAGTTGTAACTAATATGGGATCAGGATAGTACCTGGGGCTAAGTATGCCAAGTATTGTTTATCTGAACAAATTGCAAGACCCGTAATACATTTGTAGTTCATGTTCATTTTAGATGGCTGGCTTCCCCAGAACTAAATCTGGGAGAAGGCCAGATCATGTTAACCCTCTCAGCACAGGATGCTCATTTAAAAACTGTTATCTCACTCAACCCAGCATTGTTCCTGTATGATACTAGGAAAAATACTCCTTCGCCCATGAGTGCCTCCCCATGAAGTATTTTTCCAGTGTGGTGTTAGGTGGAAGAGGGAGGTACCAGCTTGTCCTGTAAATCTGGACTCCCTGAAATAGTATTTCCAGTGGGTATTAAGATCTTGAAGCCAAGCTTGAAGGCATGGCTTTCTGACAAAAGAACTTGTGTTTTCTTCAAAGTGGAAATTAAGTTGTGGAAAGTGATTGGCCATCGCATACAGGATAAACCCCTCTGTTAATAACCCAGCTATGTAGGAATCAAAATTCCTGGAGGGTAATCTCATACGAGAGAACTAAGTGAACTTGCATTTTGTTTGGGTTTTGCCCCCTATGGTTAATGCAGATTGGGTTGGTGCTCCTGAAGCAGGGAGCCTTTAGCTAGGGAATATGAGAAAGGTCTACAGCTTTATGAAAAGCATATTAATGGCTTGAGCCAAGAACACGTTTCATCTGAATCAGATACAGTGCTGTAGAAGCACCCTGTAGTGTGCCAGCTTATTTTTCTGATCTTGCTCCAGTATTTTATTGTAGTTTCTCATTGGCAGTTAGGTGGTAAATGCCCCCTAGAGCTGCCCAGGAAACTGCTGAGTTTCAAATTAGGGGATATACCAGTAAAATTGTTTGAATAATGAATATTTAGTCTGTTACATTCATCATGCAGGTGCTGACCCCTGTATTTTACATATCTTGGATGCAGTAGTACCAGTCCAACTGAAAAATAAGCATCACTTATCTGTAAAGTGGTAAGTGGGCTATGAAATGTCATAATCTTGGGTGCAGTTAGGAAGCTTCTTGATGGTATACAACTAGTTTTATCAGAATTTTAAGTTTATATTTATGTTACAGTCAGCAGCAGATCTGCAGGTATTGCGTAAAGACAGCAAAAAACCTCTGTTATCTTCTGAAGTGAACGGCAGAGGCACTGTATCACTGGAAAGTTGTTGTGCTGTGTGTCCCCCCTGCCCCAGTTGTGCTGGTATTACATGTCTTGATGGAATATTCTCTTTGCCACTCAATATTCGTAGGCATCTCTGAAACTGAAAACATCTGCATCAATGTGTTCTCCTTCACGGAGGTGCCAAGAGTGCATCAGATGGAGCTGGTCTTTACGAGCAAGGAGGATTCAGAAGCTAATAAATAGCAGATGTGTTCCAGGCTCCTGCAAGAGAGTATTGTCTCTTAAGAATTAAGTGGGGGATGCTGGAATAGCTAGGCCTGTGTGATGCTTTGAGTTGTTTGAATTCCGTCATCTTCTCAATGAAAGGTTGGCATCTGGTTTCTTAAATGAACTTTCGCCAGGAAGGCCAAATATCTGTCTTTGGTTGTGTTTTAATTGTATTTGCCTACCTTCCTTGGATTTTTGTGCAAGCATGTGTTGGCGAAGCCAGAAGGAGAACTGTGATGGGAGGAAAGGAATGACAGAAAGAAAACAGCTAGGGAGGAAATTGCTAAATGGTGTTTGAGGGAGAAGAGAATGAAAAGAAAGAGGGAGCAAAAGGCAGCAGGCAGTTTTTGGTCCTGAGTCAACTACCTATTCTTCCTCTTCTTTTTTTGCCTCTGACCTCCCCAGTAAAGAAACAAAAACCTTAGCACAAAAGCTGAGGTGTCTGGACTTTCCAAATAATTACCATGAAACCTTGTGTTGTATGACTAATCCTTACTCAACAGAATTGTCTCATCGAGACTAACTGCTTAGCTATATTTAAAGATTGCTACTAAAAAAAAAATACAGTATCAGACCTAACCTCTGAAAAAGGCATAATAAAAATGTAGATGTGTTGCTTGAGTTGCAGGTGTATCATTTCTTGTAGCTGTCATGCAAGCTCACTTGCTTATTTCGGCTTTCTGTAAGAGAGCTGAAGCCAGTGAGGAAAGGAAAAGAAAATCATAGCAGCTCTTCTAAATACTGAAGCAAATAAAGGACAGTTTGAAGGGCGCTAGGATTCTACACAGAAATTCTAGATAAGACCTTCTATAGCAAGCTGGAAGTGTTTCAAAACCTGTAAGAATGCCAACTTAGATGAGAAATGATCGTAAGCCACAAACAAAACATGCTGAAATGCACCTCGTCCTTATTCTTTCTTGTACTGCACTTGGAAATGATGAAAATCATCACACACGCTAATTAGGGCATTCCTCTTCAGTTTTAGTATTTATCTGAACATGCTCCCAGATAACTGGGAAAGGGCGGAATCTTGACTATAAGGATAATTGGGCAAACTATGTCTCTGAAGTACATATCTTACACTTTTTGTAAGTCTTGTGTAGATAGCCAACAAAGCAAGCATCATCGGAAAGTCTTTGATCTTACTGGCTTAATTGTTCATGTAGATAGGACCTGAATTACGGGGGGAGTAAAATGAAGAGCTCTCCTTTCTGAGAATTCTGTGCTATTTTCAGGGAGTGGACACGCTGACCTGAATGCTCCCAGTTGTGCAGAGTGGTAGTTTGAGTTAGTTCAAAAGGTAGTAACAAGTCCTGTGAAATGGAAAACTATTCTTATAAATTACATGTTCTGGCTTAAGGGAAGTCCTCTTCTCCAGCTAAAACAGTGTACTTAAGGGGGAGGGGGGGTGGGTGGTGTAGTTCAGATAGTTTCACAGTATGCCTTTCCTTGTCCAGCTGAGAGGGAGGGAGCACCACCTCGGCAGTCTAAAGGTGCAACCCCTCCCACCCCCCAGACGCTCTGTGAATACTGGCAGTATTATTAAGAATGCTTTTTCTTTGTCCGTATTTGCCAGCTTCCTCAAGTGTCCTGGGGTTTCTCCCCTCCTGAGATTGGGGAGGAGCTAGGGTGGGGGCTGTTGTGTGCTGACAGGAGCTGCAAATAGGATTGAAAATTAATGTCGGTTCATCCCCTGCACCAAGAAGAGAATAAAAGCTAGGAAATGGCTGTCTCGCCAATGGAAACTACAGCTCCCCTTGGGACGAGGAATTCAGTGATCCAAGAAACATCTTTCCAATAGTGCACTAGTTACAGTTTCTCTGCTGGTGCACTATTCCCAGGAACCCATTCCATTCTTTATCAAGTGGGTTTTTCCAGTTAAATTTTCCATCTGAAATAGGAGACCACGTAAGCAATACGTGCTTTGTTCTAAATGAAATTTGGTAATTTTTGCCTGACTTAGCAGGCAGGACAGGCAGCTGCAAAGAGGAATTTGGGGGTTGGAAGTTGAAATATACATTAAGTGTATATTTGGATTTTTAGTTTTAAGAACTCTCTTGACTTTATATACCCTTAAAGGCAAAAGATAATTCATTTGAAATAAACCAGTTAATGGGTTTTCTTACCTGTTTTTTTTTCTGCCATCAGTAAATGACTCTCTGTCTTGGGAAGATTTGTGGTTGAGACTTGCTGAGATCATTGCTCTTTCAGAATGACCAGTGGTGTTGCTGCTTTTTTTTTTTTTTTTTTTTTTTTCCTTCCAGCATTATGAAGATACCTTTTAAGTCAGTTGGATTATTGATAATGTTAGGACTATCTTTGTGGCTGTAAACTTGGTTTGGTTGACAGCAATGTGAGACTTGGGTCCTGTGTGCTAGCATCTCAGTTCAAAATGCAGGCAGGCAGGAGATTCCTTCTAAACTTCAATGTGGTATTTCTGCACCATGTATTTTGCTAGCCTGAACTTCTGATTACACTGACCTATGTCCCTGTAAAAAAAAAAAAAAAAAAAAAAAAATCAAACATACCTTAAGTAGTTACTGACAATAAAAATACTTAAAACAAAAGCAAGCAGTCAGAAATGTTGTGTGGGCTTTTTCCCTTCTTTATTAATGAATTAAAATTGAGAATTTTTATGATGGTCTTTACATTTGTCCTTGGCTTTACTCCCTTCTATGTGAACGAAGAATGCTTGAAGTCACTTGAAGTAGTAGAAATTGATTTGTTAGTGGTATAGTGGTAGTGTGAGCAGACAGTGGTCTTCAATGCTGCAAAAGGGCTGCACAGGACAGGGAGAAGTAAACTCTGTGTTGAGCTGCAAATACGGGTGGTACCTGTTCCATGGGCCTTGCGATCAGGTTGGTGTGTTGTAGGTGCTGGGGTGTATGACAGGAGAGAAGCACATGAGTTGAAATAGTTTGAATCTTACTAAATCCTGGTTAAGCTGTTGGCAGCTAAAAATTAAGTTCTTTATCTTGTGAGGTACGTAGACCAAGTGATCCAATTTTTCTTTTCTATTTCTAGAAAAAAATCTTTGATTAAAATCAGTGGCCTTGCTTTGCTATGAGTAAATTGCTTGAGATATTCATAGCTGGCAGTAATAGCTTCTCTTTTCTCTGAGGAAATACCATTTGTCAAATGGAACTGGATGCTTAGTATGAAACTAGATTTTGCTTGCTCTACCTTTTAACTTACAGAAGTGGATCTTTTTATTTACTCAGTTTCAGTGTTTCTGTATTTAAAAACCAATTTTAAAGAAAAAAAGTATAAACATTTTGGAACACTAGTTAGAGAAGTACCATCCCCACCCTCCCATTTATATGTGATGAAATACTATAGGCAGTGTTACAAAACTTATTAAATAGTTTTCTCTGTATCAGAAAAGCAGATTTGTACATGTTCTAATGTCCTTTTTTATTTTTATTTGTTTGTTAGTCCATATTTCCTGGATATACTTTCAGTGTGGAGGTTAGTATGTAGCTGACCAAAACATAATACCTAAAATCTGTCTTTACTGTCCGAGCCCTTCAAGCAATGTAATTATGTTGCTTCCAAGCGATAAGCCAAGGCAATTTACAGATTACTGGAATGCTTGAAAACACTGACCTTTCAGGTCACTCTGAGCACTCCTATTATGCAGAGATTGCTGTGGCACTGTTGTAATATGCTGGCCTGTCACATGCTGACTAACTTGCAGAAAGCTTTGATGCAGCTGTTTTAAAAATGCTTTTGCTGACTGATAGGCACTTAGGCTACTGCCTGCGAACAAAGCTGGCTCTCATTCCATGCTTTTAGCCCCCATTTTCTATAACGATGCTTCTTCCCTGCTGACTATAGGCACAGGCCTTATCTGGGCCCAGTTGTTGACTTGGCTCCATTTAAATTGTATTCATGTTAATTTTCACTTCAGAAATAGTCCGGGGTGTGAGTGATTAGGTTTGTATGGTTTGTTCAGAGCTGCTACAAACAAGCAGCCTTGAAAAGTTGATGTGGCTTTAAAGAGAGGGTGGATTAGGGGGAAAAAGGGGGGGTGTGGCTGGGCAGAGCCAGGGGAGGGAGGGGATTAAAAAACAATGGTCCTTTATTGATGAGGACCAATACAGTGAAAAGTAGTTTCCTGAAATGTAGCATACATAGTATAGAAGTTTGAGTTCTAATGTCTTTTCTGGAATTGGTACAAAGAATAGGAAGAAGCTGGTAGGTAAGTGTTTCTTTCATGTATGTGATGATTAATGGGCATCATATGTGGTAACTATAATGTCGTACCTTCGTCAGTATTAGAAGCAGGATGAGAACATGAAAAAAACCTTAACTAACTTGATTTTTTGTTTAATAGCTTTACTTTTATTAATAGTTGTTAGATCAGGTAGTACCTGACTTGCAGGGATCACAGGAAGAGGAAAAACAAGTCCAAAAGTATAAAGTCTTTAATTCCCATAGCCTGACTAGAACGTTACAAGGATAAACAGATTTTTGCTTTCCAAAGCCACTTACAGGGAATCGATATTCTCACTGAAAATAAGGGGCTGGATGTCTGGAGGAAGTGAGTGCCTCATCCAAGTAAGCGTGTACAATAAGCGTAATAGCCCATTACCTATGAAAGGCAAAGTTCATCAATTCACAACTTAACCTTTGACTCCAAGGAATGTATTTATATTTAATGTAATCTATTGGTTACTTGTACCTTGGATTCTAAGCCTGTTTGAGTTAAATGTGTTTGGATCAAAACCAAAGCATCTCTGTTCTGTTCTGCTGAGAGGTGGAAAACAAAGTAGTAACATTTGATTGATACCGTATGTGTGTGTGGTGTAAAGTTTTGTGTATTTTTAAGACTGAGCTTCTGTTGTGCAGCATGACATCATTGTCTCCTTGTCTGGGGGGAGTGTGACTACAGGTATGTGCCTGTGTTTACTGCATTTCCAATAACTGCAAAATACACAAGACCTGCACTGAAAATCCCTTGAAAAACAGTATTGCATATTCAGGGATAAGCAGCTGTTGTATTTAAAATTACTTTTGCTATTTGGCTAAATAGTATACAGTGACAGTGCACTAAAATAAATTTCAAGCTGTAAAAGAATAATGTATTTTTCCAGTTATAGCAATGAAGTGAAAAGAACAGAATGAGTAATAAATTTACAGCAGGGAACTAAGTGAACACTTTATTTCCGCAGTGAGTGTTTTCCTACTCTTCTGGGTAAAAAAGGTAGCACTCTTTGTAGTGATTGATAGGACAAGAAAATTTTTGTTCTCTGTACATAGATTGTATTTTTGTAGTTGCACCTTAACTTCCACAGAGGAAAAATATTTTCTGTGGCTTGGTTCAACATTTATTAATCTGGATCAACTTAAATAGCACAGTGAGACAGAAAAGATTCATTACTACACCTGTTGATAACATTACAGTGTCTTTTAGAGGATTAAATTTCAAAAGAAATGACTTCTGAAGGTGAGCCCACAAAAATTAGTGGAAAAGATGCAACTAAATCAATACATTGATACAAGAAGTACAAATTTAGATATTGTCACCGTGCTTAATTTTCTCTTATAAATTGTTAGAACTTGTATAACTGAAGGTACAGATATTAAATCAGTCAAGCTTTGAAAACACTCTTTCACAGTAAGTTTTCTTTTGCCGTTCAGTTCTGTTTTTACTGAAAAAGCTGTACTGCAACTGTCTTTGCTGGAAGTACTGTTTAATGTCTCTCTTCTTGTGATCATTTTTTTCACTGTTTTTTATCCTCACCTATTTAGTCTTCTGGATTTTTTCCAAAGAATACTCTCGGTTAAATGGTTTCTCTGTAAACCATAGCCTTCTGATAGGATTTTCCGTTGAACTGACTCATCAGACAGATTTGTGTGGTGTACTGAAACTGAACTCTTGAGGTTTGCTACTCATTTAGGAAAGATGTTCCTTAAAGGAAAAATATAAGGGGGGCTGGCTGTGCATAGCTGATTTTGCAGGTTTGTAGGTGATTCAGTTGCTTCCTTCTCCCCCCACCATCTGGTTCTTGTTGACATGTAACTTGATAGTTTTTTGGGGCAGCAGTTGAATGAACTGTGGCTGTAACCTAGGATAAGTAAGTCGTTGGCCAAAATTATACAGGCATTTCAGCTGTTAACCAAGAGCTTATCCAGTTTCTGCTCCAGCTGGTTGGATAAACAGCTAGAATGTCATTCATGCTTTTTCATTTCCAGAAATGTGCTGAGTAAATGAAAAAGACATCTGCCCATTAAGCACAGATGGGAAATACTTGCTAAGAGGTGGGTTTGATGGGTAGCACGTCTGAGTAGTTATGTATAGACTTCTATTTTTAGTTTTTGTTTTCATACTACTTTACATGTTTGTCATCTTCGCTGTACCTTGGCTACCAGTCAGGGATTATTCTTTATGAAATTATGAGTACTTGGGGAGAAAGGACAGTTTCTCATAAGTCTGTCTCCTAAGCATGTAATGTCTCTGGTTTTGTTACTTATTGCATAGTTGGTTATTTCAAAGTTGAGTTGAAGCCATGACATCCACTATTATTTTATGGACGTGTCTTTATGTAGTGATTAGTTTGGGACTCTTCATGTGTTTTTGTCTGTGCAAAATCAGAACAGCATATTTAAATATAATTCATTCTTTTTGTTTCCATGTTTATAAAAGGTATCAAACTGACGGCTATAGAAAAGAATTTCAGTGATATGTCTCTGCGTTAGGTACTTCATACATTGAGGATGAAGGTAGCTCTTCAGGCTAGTGCAGACAGTGAAATGGCCAATAGTTCAGCTGTAACAGCAATTCTTCTAGAAATGCCGTGACACTCTCTTGCTATTCAACCTGCCAACAAAAAGCTTTCAGTGTTACTTACAGCAATGAGATGTCTAGATTTTCCTTGACAGACATTCTTGACAGGTGAGAAACTGCTGCCTGTATTTACTGGGTTTTATTTGTAGCTTACTTTAATACCTCAGTAATTTGTGGGGTTTTTTTCTGCCCAGTGCTTGTAGCACGTGCAAACTTTCTTCTTCCTCTTCTCAATTTTGCAGAGTCTATGAAAGTAACAGAAGCTCATTTAATTGTGAGCATTACATTTGGTCCTGTTGGATGCTTTTTCTTGGACTGATATAAATGGCTTATGCTAAATGTTATTTTAACTTGTGCTGTCGTAGGCTAATATTTGGGGGGGAGGGAACCCCTTAAATGCATAGCGAGACCACTAAGAAGCAAAAATGCTTTGTAGTTATCAGCTGTACCATTCTACCAGACTTGTTTAGGCTGATCTCCAAGTGCAAACTTCAGATACTACAATTGTGTGTGTTTTGATGCTTATCACTTGCTTACATGAGGAGCTTGGATTTCATCTTGGAAAAAGTGTATACCCAGCTCTAGTAGCAGTAGAAAGAAAAAAATAATCTTGAAAATGGGGTTGTATCCTAAACATAAAGAAAAAGTAAGTACGTTGAAAATACTCCTTTTGAAAATTACTTCCTCAGTAATACTTCTAAAGTAATATTTCTAAGTAAAATGCTTGTGTTCAATTATACTGATGCAATGATGTGCACTGTGTAAATATGTGGGACTATAGACTATTTGAAATAGTCATACTAAGCTGTGCTGTACCTAATGCTTTGCATCAGCCTTCTCTCCAGTTTGGAAGACAAAGTCAAACCCTGTGGAAACTTTCCACTTGTGTGAAGTGTTGCAGTGCAGTTGGTCTCAATATTTAAATATATTAAGTATGTGCATCAATAATCTGCACTTTTGATATGATAATGCACGTCTTTGATCTTTTGAGAGTAAATATGGCTTGGGAGCACAGACTTCTAAGTTGACAGTGTGCTGTCAAGGAAAAATGGCACCACTACTTGCAAGCTGATATTTGGTATGTGCTTATGGAACCTTAATGTGTTCAATTCATGATGTATTTGTCAGGATTAGGCAGCTAAAATATGTCCCGAGTTTGCTATGTAGTTGCAGGATGTAAGGCAGGGGTGGAGTGGGAAAAGTAAATTATTTTTTTTTCTGTATTGATTTCTTACAGCTTAAAGGTTTGGGTTTTTTTTTAAAGAAAAGGTCATGCAGCAGTCCTAAAACTACATTAATGATTTATCGAAGGCCCAAAAAAGACTCTGTCTTGTTACAAAAATTACTTTCTGGTCCTTCACTTGCAGATACCAGTAACACACCTGATGTTTGGTCTTCTGGTGGTGAAAAACAGCCAAGGGCAAGAGTGCAGTGCAAAAACTAAAAATGGAGTGAAATTCTGCTCTTGAAAGGACTTAAGTTTAGCTGTGGAATTAAATGACATATTTTGATGTGTACCATCCCCCTCAAGAGTCAGGAAGCTGGCTGAAGTAGGGCAAGAGTGTGGACGCACTTCTGCTGTTGATTACTTTGTGTGGAATGGAGTGGTGCTAATATGCAGCAATGTGAACAAATATATGCAGAGGGGAAAAATACAGCTAAGTGGGATTTCTGTTATCTTGCTTTCTTGCTTTTTTGAACTTTGTCTCTCCTCAAGTGAGTTTTCTCTCTTTTGAAAGAACTCTAAAGCTTTTATTTGCTTTAGAATATGAAGCTTAAAGAGGCAAAGTAACACAGGAAAACTTAAACTTCTACACTAGTTATTTCCTGTGTTCTGTAACCTTTTGTTATTTTATTAGAGTATATTACATTCAGAATATAGAAGCTCAATGGAGCTGCTTTCTATATCACGAGAAGCAAGGAGTGCTGGAGCAATAAAGCGGTGAGGTAAAGGTGGTGTAAACTTGAGTGAATTTTCAGTTTGCAAACCAGGGTGTCAGGTTATAGTTTTTAAGTTGAAGTACAATCCTTTTGAACAAGTTTCAAAAAGGAAGGACTTTGTCCTTGTTTAAGGGCTTTGGGTTTCCAAAGTCTCAATTTTTAAATAGAGTTCTAGGTAGTTAGAAGATGCAGTTGTGGTAGAAGCACAGCACACATTTTCAAATAGCCCTGATCATTTCTGCCCACGTAGGTTTCTTGATTGTTTGAGAATGTGCATTCCGGAGTGGTGGTGAATGGATGTGATGCAGTTTTGGCTAAGAATATAATCCTGTAAACTTGATATACTTGAAATTGTGGGAAGAGAAGTTAGTGTCTTGTGGTTAGAGGTGCTGGTGAGGCAGTTTGTTCCACTGAAGTTTATTTTCAGTTGCTGATGTAAATATGAAAGTAGCTTTGTGACAATTTTTAAGGTTAACCTTTGTCTTTCTGGGTGTGGCTTTTTTCCTTTTGATGGAACTGTCCTTTTAGTTGCACCTTGGCTTTTTTTATCACCTTAAATGCTCAACTGGAAGTAGAGGGTGAAGAACTGCGGAAGAAAGGCCTTGAAGCTATTTGAGCTGAAAGATTGTTAGCTTTGGTAGTTCCTTACTTAGGAAGCTTTCTAAATTTGCATACTAAGTTTTATGCTAAAATCCACTGTTAGATCATGTGCAATGGTCAGAATAATTGAAAGTCTACAAATGGTTCTTCCTGAGAAGAGTGTCTTAGGGAAGTACACTGTTTTGCTTTGTATGTATAAAGGCAACATGCTGTTAGGTAGTTCTCATCTGGTCAGCAATTAAGGCTCATGCTCATGAGCATGTTGATGAATTCCCTTGTCCCTTCCCCTGCTTTGATGTGGAAACAGGAAAGAAGAAATCCCATATGTATGTCTGCAGAGTGGGATGGGAAAAGGCACGATGGTTACGTAAATCTGAATACCTACAGAGTTTAATTTGAAGCCTGTGTAAAGCCTCTTGTCCAGTAATTACTTTGTCATCTTGTTCTAGTGACTTGTGCCCTGCCTTCAGAAGGGGAGGGAAGGGGACTGGGTGTTGTCTCCTGCATTGGTGCGTGGGAAATGGCTAGAGTAAAACTTCAGCCTGGGGTTCGTAGGAATTTGTGGTGATTTGGAGTGGGGGTAGGGATGCAGTCTACTAAAGAAAAGCCAACCCAAACCCCCCAGATCATGCTGTTTTTAAAAAAGGCTTGAGGCTTGCTTTTCTTAGCTTCTGTTTAACATAACGGTGGTTTGCATCTGACTTCTCTTAAGAGGTCTGCAAACTGGAAAGGGTTGTGGACCACTGGTACAGTACAAGGCAGTGGTGGGATTGCTGCCGGTAGGGAGTCAAAGAGGAGGATTGTGGCTGGGGCAGCTGTTGGAGCTGCGTGGTATCTCAGGCTGGCTTTTATTGCCTCTTGTCCAGTCTTGACTCCCCAATGGAGTTGGTTTCATTGCTTCTTTTTAAGAAGATGAGGAGTTACGATGGCAGTAAAAAGATGTTTCTGGTTTGTTTTGGGTGGCAGGGACATCCCTGTTGCTGCTGTATGTCCTTTTACGGGAAGGGAAAGAGAAGTGTGGAAATGTCTTGCTGGTTCTTCTGCTTTGCTGATTCTTCTGGAGCTGCTGTTATTTTCTCTTGTGCTTGCTAGTGGTCATGACTCCTGAAGAAAAGGAAGCAGATCAATTAGAAAAGGGAAAGGATAATAAATTGGAAGGTAGAAAAATACATGTTTTTCCATAAAACAAGTTTGTAAATCTTACTCTGGTAACAAAGAATCTTCTCTTGCCTTCTGAAAAGAAACATCCATATCTTTCAAATACCTAATAGTATAACCAGGATTAAGTTAAAAAATAATAAAAAATCCCACTCTGTAACTGGCTGTAAATAACTGGCTGTAAATAAGCAATTGTTTTGTTACCTACTAAAGCACCTAGGATTAGAACTGATGGCATGTATGTTGTTGGATGGGTGGTATTTCTACATTCGTAGTCAGTGAGTAACCCACCAGAAAAGACTGCTGTTCTTGTTTTATTAGCATCTCTTCTTGCCAGCTCCTTTTTTTTCTTTTTTTTTTTTTTTTAACTCAGGAAAGCCATCACCAATGCCAGACTGATTTCTTGATTCAGTTCAGAGTAGCTTTGCAAATAAAGGAGATACTTTGCCCTGAAGATGGGAGTAGCCTTAAGTTTAGGCTTTTGCTGGTCCTGTTTTAAGCATTATGCTCATTCCTACAGGAGAGTTTTCTTAGTCCTCTGGCTTCTGTGCCTTGCCTCTGCAACACTGTGGGACACCTGCTCAGTAGGTTCACACAGTAACTGAAATAAACCATCCTTTTTCTTAGACTGCGTTCACCCCCTTTCCACTGCTCTTGAAATTGAACTTTAAAAAGTCACTGAAATTCTTCTTATTGGTAGCGGGTAATGTTAATGAATGTATATTATATAGACACTAAAGAAAAGGGTGCAAAGGGCTGATGAAAATGAAGCACTTAAAAGAGGTGTAGGAAGATGCTATTTGGGATGTGGGAGTTCATCTGTTTGTGGGGTACTGAATGCTATGTAACAACTTGATACAAAAAAGGAAAGTACTGGTCTCCTCCTGCACTACGTTGTTCAGCATTTAAATGCTGGTAGTATTGACTAATGTTTTTTATTATGTTTTTTTATTTATTCTGCATCTTCGACTTGCAACGTTACCTAGTTTTGAGTTCTGTCAGTGCTGTATTATTCAGTTTTGTAATTGGATGTAAGGACAATTGTAGCATGCTATTTTATTTTTTTCTTCATCATTTAGTTAATGTATTGGCTTTTAGAAAGGGAAGTTTTTCAGGAAGAAAATCGTGGAGTAGACCCATGTTTTGTGTATAAATAGAGAGACTAAGAGACAATTGTTGTGAAATAAACTGTCAGGGTTACAAGATTGTGCCTGCTTAAACAGATGCCTCTTCCCTTTATTCAAGATAGTTTTGGAAAACTAGGTAAGTACGTACTCCATTTCATGGTGAAGTAATACAAAGCTAGGTGCTGCTAGTGCGATGGGGGTAGTCCTTTTTGCTGAGGCAAAATGATGTGCTTTCGACTTGCCATACTTGCCTGATAAGAAAGTTCAGGAATGTTTTCTTTGCTGATAGGCGAATGAGCCTTTCGGACACATTAACATTAATCACTGTGGTAGTGTTTGTTACCTTGTCCTCCCTTCCTGATCTGATGTCTGTTCCTGCCCAGCAGGGTACTGCAATGCTGCTCTGATTCCTGTTCTTTCTCTCCCATTGACTACTTGTACTTTTTTTTTTAAATTCAGTTTGCAAGCCTGCACTTAGAAACCCCAAAACCCAAACAACACCAAATCCAATAAACCTGTTATGTTCTGTTATGCACTTTTTTTAAACCAAGCTATTTGTTATTATTGATGCCTTACTCCAAAGTCACTCCCAAGTAACAACTTTCTAACCAAAGTTACTCTTTTTCAAAGAGCTGCAATATTCAACATTCTTCACCATTTCTTCCTCTAGAAACTCCTGCCTATCTGTATCCATGGCTTCTAACTTACTTCCTTTGAATGTGTCAAGTTAGTGTGAGCTTAGCCTTGTAATGTGTTCTGCAGATGCTCTAGCAGCCATGTGACTGCTAAAATTGAATCTTCTTAACTGACAGTTACCCAAATTGGGGGTGGGGAGAAATGCCATCTGTGTGTGTGGTTGTTTAGGGTAGGGAAGGACACTTAGACACTTTTAGTAAGAAATTTTGGGTTGGTTTAGATTCAGAGTAAGAAATTTTGTACCTATGAAAGAAAAATCCAACTACACAGTAACATATTTCTTAATACTAAAATTTTGGGGGGGAAATTTTAGGGAAAAAAACCCCATGGAATTCTGCAGCAAGAAAAGTAGTTGTCGGTGTCTTCTACCCAGGTGAAAGGCAGTGTGTTTTTAGAGTACCTGCATTTCAAATCTTAATTTCAGAAGGATTTGGTAGATTAACCTTGAAATGTATTGGTTTGTTGTGGCTGTGTGGGCTTTAAAAAACAAACACCAACCAACCAACCAGCCCCAAATATTTTAAGGACAAATTAACCTATATGTGCTGTCGCCTATATGTGCTGTATTTTATTGTCAAGATGGAAGACGTCAAGGCCATAATTCTGCATCTGTAACCTGAACTGTCATGCAAGGCCCTTAAATGTGTGTTTGGTCTGATTAATACTTTAACGCTTTGAGTAGTATCTTGGGGAAAAAAATAACCCTGGTCTATCTCCGTGGGATACTGTTGCCTATCCTGAGGCTTTCATTTGACAGATCTTCACAGTGTATGGATGGAAAATTGATACGGTGCAGTGCTTGGTAACTGGGTTATGATTTTCTGGATTAGAAACAAGGTAGGAGGCATTCTGGCTTGGAGTGAGGTGCTTGAACGCTTTGATTGCTGCTCTGATGTGTAACTTCATGTTGGTAGTTTTTTAGTGGCCGTATCTTGCACTTGTGTGCATTTTGGCTTTGTATTTTTTAATTAAAAAGCAATGGTCAGGTACATAAGCCTGAATCTTATATAGAACTAATGAAGTACAATTTCGTTTTCTGTGGTACTGGTACTGTGCTCTTCTCCTCCCCCAAGGGGAAAAAAAACCCTGGAAGAGCTCCAACTAAGGTTCTTAACCAAGCAATGGAACAGTAACACTGAGCTGTGTGTAAGAGCAGGGATGGAGACTGACTGCAGTTGGATGATTGGATTTGGTTTCAGGAATGTGCTGGAAATGTGACTTATATAGAATCACAGAGTAATTAAATTTGGAAGGGACTCTAGAGATCAGCTAATTCAACCCTCTGCTCAAAGCAGTTCTCACTAAATCTGGTTTATAGAATAATTGCAGAACAGGGAGGTCAGAAGGGAGCTCTGGAGATCATCTAGTCCAGCCCCATGCTGAAAGCAAGGTCAGCTACAGCAAGTTGCTTGGGATCTTGTCTGGTTGAGTCTTGAACACCTCCAGGGATGGAGATTCCACAGCTTCCCTTGGCAGCCTGTACCACAGTTTAGTTTTAAAACAAAGTACCTGAGCAGGTAATATCTGATTGGAATTTCCCATTCCAGGTTGTGTTGGTTGCTGTGAAACTGTGGTCACAGCTGTGTACACCTAAAGAACTTCATTGTGTACTTCAGTATAGCTTGTTTTACTGTGGTGGGAGGCTGTAGTTTGAGCTCTTGCCTTAACAGGGCTAGCTTACAAACTGTGCCACTGGCAGCTGCTCTCGTGGTGTTGAGATGAACTGATGGGGAACTGATACACGTAGAAATGACCACATAATGACCACACTTGCACAAGCATAATATGAGGGAGAGGGATATTTTTGAGGATGGATGCTAGTAGGAGTGCAGTATGTGCTGCTTAAGCAGTTACTTGTGCTGAAAGAAGTTCTTCTCAAGTTGCATCCTGAGAGTTAAATAATTTAAATATTACATTAAGTTTCTTGAGGATATTGGTTTTGAAATTAGTTTTTGGGGAGAAAAGTCTTTGGAGCTAACATTGATCTTTAAATAAAGAGAAGATAAATACTTTCATTACATATTAAAAACTGTACTCTTAATTTTGGAATTTTCATGTCCTAATAATACTGACCTAGGTCAGCATGGTAGAGAAATGACTTAAAACAAAACAAAGCCAAAAGCAAATGGCAAGCTATCTGTGCTTCCCTTTGGCAACATCACCTGGGGGGAGGGGTAACATGGCTTACCACTTTGCTTTTTTAGCCTTTCTGTTCTGTTGTGATTTTGGTTCTGTTTTGCTGTCATACTGGCTGGGAGTAGTGATCTGTGAGGCGCTACTTGCCAGCGCTTTGGAGTTTGTGATCCTACATGATTTCACTGCCAGCTGGAAAGCAAAATGGAAAGAAGCAAACCAGACAAGGATCCCAAATACTAAAGCATAGTTTTCCCACGCCTTAGAGATTATGAAACTAGTAAGCATTGCTTAGCTGCTGGCTGATACTGTTACCAGGGTGTTTGAGTGGTAGTCTTCATCTGAAGTAACTTGACCTGAGATCATTTGAGATCTATCTGCATTTGGTTCCTAGTTTCTGGTTTGTTTTGCCTTCTTATCCTGAGTGTCAGCCTTCTACTGTTGGGGAATAATAGTATTCACTAGGCCTGTATCATAAACCCTTTTATAAATACTCAGATGTAATTGGATCTATAATCCAGTATTGAATTATTGCACTGAATATCCCCCCCAAAATTTCTGCATGCTGTTGTTGTTTAGAGCTTTTTTGGAAGGACGGTCTACTGTTTTTTGTATTGAGCGGCAGCAACGACAACAAAAAGGTTTTATGACCATGGGAGATCAAAGAGCTGTCTGTGATGTGTGAGGTTTGGACTTGAGATGTCATTCTGGAAAAGTGAGTCATGCTAAAAAAGAATTTGGGTATTACATGGATGGGATGAGTTAAGTACTTAGCAGGTTTTTTTTTAGTTTGGAGAGATTGGTGCCCAGAAGTCTCAGCGAAAATATCTGAGCAAAAAAGCTTTGCACAAAAATTCATCAGGAAAACTGGCAGAAGGGATGTTTTTAGATATATACAGCATCTGTGTTCAAAATATAGCAAGTAATCTTAGGGATTTTAGAGCAGGAAGCAGTGGAAATTGTATTTAATAAGGTAGTGTCCCATGGAGCAGTATGTGGTTGTGGAAGCACAGGGAAATTGAGTGGAATGGTGGAACAACCTAGATATTATTAAAAATACAAATTTAGTCCCAGTGTTTCTTCTCAAGGTATCTGTTCATGATGTAAAGATGACTTCTGTTGTCCAGGCAGTAGGTATGTACCATTGTAGTAAAGACATTGTATTTCTAGATTGATCTAAGTAAAATTAAGTTCATTTTGTTAACATGCAGTGTTGAGAATGTGTCTTTATTAATATTTTTTTAACTTGGAGTACACATTTTCATCTGAAAACAAGCTTTAATAATGGTGTCTTGTCTTTTCGTGAGGTAGCCTGTTGAATATAGACGAGTGTTTCTGGAGGAGTGGAACTCTTGACTAGAGCTTGGGACCTGTGCAGTGTGTGAAACGGGGGAAAAAAACCCCCAAACTATGCCCACTACTTTACTTTTAGGTGTTTAGTACATCTGCTTGAAAGAATAAGGTTAGTATTTCTGTTACCAAAATAGATGGTCGATGTCACTTCCATGATGTACATTCAGATGGAAGGTGAGACTAAAGACTAGCTTCTATGTTTCAGTGATTAAAGATATTTTTTTATATACAGATCTCAAAAAGGAATTCTTTAGTGGGTGATTTCTCTTCCACATAGCATTTGTGTAAAACAGATAGTTGGGTAGCATCAGGTGCATATTGTTTGTCTCTGCAGCAGTCCCTGAGCTGCTCGGTCTGGTCTCTCTTGAGTCTTTTCCCAAAAATATGTCCAGGGAAACAGCCTTTCCTCATTGCAAAGAGTGATGATCAAGTGAAAAACAACGATGCAGGCTGCTTGCAAAGGCTAGTACAGGGATGCTGTGGTTCTGTGTGCAAACAGCCATCTTCAGCTGTGGGCGGTGTGCTGTTTATCCTGCCTCTGAGCACCCTCCTCTTCAGCTACGCTTGCTCCAGTAGTTGGCTGCCAGTATTTGAAACAGCTCAGGTATCTCTAAGGTCCTCTGTAGAGTAGATGCGGTGCATTGCGTATGTTATATACAGACTACGTTAGACAGAGGTCTCATTTCAGCTGATAAAATCAGTCTGATAATAGGGTTTTGTCCTCATTGTGCTAATTGCAGGGGAACAACTGTTTAGAAAAGTCAGATTTTTCTGTATTAGTTTTTTCCCCAATCATTGGAAGACTTTTGTGGTAAGACCATTGGAATGGAATCTGTTGGAATATAAGACAACTGTAGTTTAACTAGGCAAGGACCAAGGTAGGAAGTCTTCCTGGTCAGTGTTGGAAACAACATGCTGCTCGAACTGAATGCTGAAAGATGCTGTGTGTAGGGAAGACACCTCTTCATTGCCTGCTCTGGGCTGGCTGAGGAGGATTCAGTTTTCTTTTCTGAACTTCCTCAGGAAGCTGTTTGTTCTGGATATTGGCTTTGATTTATTTTCTTGGAGTGAATGTAAATATCACCCCCTAGATAGCAAACAAACCTGCTGAAAACTTGTAAGTTGCAAATGCTAATTGTTATGATAAGCACTTTCAATTTGTTTCCACAAGTGCAGTCGAAATCTATTGATTCTGCATTTAACCTTTAAAACTTAGAAGTACAGAAGCATCCTACTGGTGGTGGACTTCCTCAAGAATAATTGAGAATTAATTTTAGAAGCCAAATAGGTATACAGCAAGGTAGAGTGGATGAATGTCTTGTGTGTCCTTCTGAAGAGACTGTTCTTCCTTCTCCCTTTTTCATGCCTTGAATGAGACATCTGTTTCTCAAGGTTGTTAACAATTCTCTCAGAACAATTAGGAATGCTTTTAGATGTCAGCATTTTATTGGCAATAAGATGTACACAAAAGCTACAACATGAGGCTGCAGGCTTGGAGCAAAGGTTGTGTTCTTTGGTTGAGTCTGTGATCTGGTCATTCAATTTCTTGTAGTTTGCTTGCTGTGGTTGAAGGGGTTAGAGCAGGGGCTTGGATCTGTCACAGATAGCTTTCCTCTCTATTGTGTTTTGCAGAGAATAGAAACAATATGCCCCCTGAGCTAGCAGAAGTAGTTGCTTCATTTTATTGTCTGCAGGACAGCTGTTAGTGCTGATCTGTAAAACTGGGTTTGTAAAGATACGGAAAGTACTTCATTGTTGCCCGTGGTAAGGTTACTGACATGTTGGCTGGAGGAAAAATCTGAAAGCCTGCCTGTTCTAAGGTAGATACCTAAATATGATTTTGTCTGAAAATGTAGTGAGAAATGTGTGGAAACATGTAAGAACAGTAGATATTTAACACTTGTTTATTTATTTATAGAAAAGTACTGTTGAATTTTACTGAGGAATAAGGTGATTGAAAACTCCTTTGACAAAACTTGATCATGATTGAGGAGACAATTGCTTAAAATCTTAACTTGTCATTCTTGATGCGCTTAGCTTCTTAGGAAAAGCAATTAAGACAGATAATTCCTTTAGTACGTCCCCCTAGACTTGCAAAGAAACATTGAGAAACTATGCTGGCTTTGATTTCAAGAACATGTAGGAGCTTTGGCCTTAGTCTGGGATCTTCCTCTAGGTGTAAAAATCAAAAGAAGTGTTAATCCTGCAACTACACCTCAAGAATCTTACATTATCCTAGGTGTAAAATACTAATTCCTGTGGCTGTTGTTTGAATCGTTCCAAATGTGAACTTGAACTGTCTTCTCAAGCCTGTGGGTGACTCCAGTGCTGCTGCTGCTAACAGATTTTCCAACTGCAGTGGAGCTAAACTGAGCAATGTTATTTGCAAACATGACAACATTGCTCAAACTGGTAGCCAGTGAAGTCCTTTTTTTTTTTTTTTTTGGTTTTGTTTTTTTTCCTCTCCAGGGTGCTTGAATGAAAAATCCTGATGCATAAGTACAGAATTAGTCCTTTGGGAAAATGCAATCTTATGTATGTGTGCATGTGCCAAGATGCATGTGTGCAAAGGTAAAAGGCTTGCATGAGAAAAGGCATTTTTTCAAAACAGAAGAATGAAAACCCTAGCCTTTGAGAAACAGGGAAGAAATGTGGTAAGAAAGGGAACAAAAAATGTTTGCTATTGTTCAAAGGACCCTTGTAGCACACAAGGGGAGCTTTCTGGAAAAATACTTTGATATGTTTAGATCTCTGGGCTATTTCAAAGATGGAAGATTTGAACAAGATTTGCTACTTCCAAGATTCTGAGCGAATGATAAGTTGCATTAACTTCCATATTGAGGAATCGCAACTTCATGTAGGACTTCATCCTTTAAATAATAATAAAAAGAACCCAACCCGCAAACACATGCGCTTGCCATATACAGAACTGGGAATGCTACTAATTGTCTGTGTAAGGGTGTTTAAGATGAGCATAAGGAAACTTCATTTTAATAAAGCATAAGCATGAAATAAATCTTTTTTCCAACACTGAAGTCATGATGCCGTCATTCTGTTCTCTTCCTATTTTTTTTTATTCTTAATACATCACTAATGGAGACATAGTATCTGGAGTTAGTGAAGTTCAAATGCTGTCAGTTGTTCATTTGAGTTTCAAAGATACTTAATGGTCTTTAAGTTATTCTAACCCTAGGCTGTAGCGTTTTAGTATTTTCACGTATTCCTAGTTTCTGGGGTGTTATGCTGTACATAGTTCTCAGTTTCTACAGAGTGACTTTGATTTCCTCTTAAGTCGGTGGTGGGTAATGGTCCCCCAGATAAGCAGCTTGGCACCAGCAGGGCTGGCATCATCAATGCAGACCTACACTGTCTGCCCCCACTCCTTTATTACAAGCAGTGTTTGCCATTTTTGAAGACTTGGGGATTAAGTCCTTAGAAAAATCCTGAAACTCAAATGTTGCATAAAAAATAGACTGTTTTGTGAGTATGGTTTAAGAGCAGCATCACAGCAGGGATCTCAGCTGATGGTAGCACGAACTAGTTCTTCTGCCTCAGTTGTCAGTGCTTAGTAGGATGAGTACCTTCACAGGTCTTCATCGAACTTCGGTCTTCTGTGAGTGAACGCAGTTCTTCACAGATGAGAAACTAAAGCACATAAGCGGCTTGTGTTGAAGCCAACAGCTCACCTCAGGCTGCCTTTGAACTGTTTTTGCTGTTCTTGATTGGACTGTTTGGGCATGCAGAAAGAATGAAAATAACATACTACTTGGTTTGCTATCTAACTAATGGATATTTGATGTTTCCAAGTCTTGTGAATTTGAAATGAATGTATTAGTAAAATGTAAGGGAAGTGATAGCAATAGATGAGTAGAGGAGATAGTATAAGCCATAAAAGGGAGAAGAACAAGCAAAGAAAATGGAAAACCTGAGTTTCTACAGAAGAGAAAAAGGCATTTAAAAAGGCAGCCCCTATCAGTAGATTGCGCAGTGAGCACCCTGTCTGGTTTTAGAAAGGCTGGTGAGTTTATGTGGGTGGTTTTTTGGGCGGGTTATCTTGGTTTTTTTTATCGGGCAGTAAGTCTTTTCACAGTTCTCAGAAGCATGTTACATAGGTCATTTCCAAGTCTCTTAGTCATCGTTTAGCTGTTCTAGTTACCTTATCCTGCTCTGACTCAGGGATTGCTGGTTCTCCCAGATTCAGCAGGAGTAGTGCTTAGCTGGTTAAACTGGGTTTTATGTCTTTGCCCTACCCAGAACCAGCTGGTGTCTTTGCACTGTGCTGTGTTTACCAAGCTCCAACAGTGAGGCACAAGAACTTGGGGCCATTGAAATCTGGTGCCTCGTTAGCCAAGTAGCTCAGACTGTGCCCTGTGTGGGTGCCTCTGGCTGCTGATGGCGTGTGTACCTGCCCAGTGCTGCCAGGACAAATGTAATAAAAGGACCAGTCGGGTTAGCTTATTTGATAATTGTGGATAGAAATGAGGCAGCCTATATAAAGTAAAATGTGAATTGTGACTTTTGCAGTCATTTATTGGATTCCTGTTGCACCTTTTTCTGAACAGGAGCTACTTAAAGCCTTTTCTTTTAGAAGTTTACTTGCAGAGATAATTCTTCACTTGTTGATGAAATGTTTAGCCTAAGAAGCTCTTGCCAAAACTAAGACAGAATGAGAGCATCAGAAATAGGGAAGAAAATCAGTATTCATTAACCGTTTAGCAAGCAAAACATTCCGGGTTTTTTTGAAGATGGCTTTGTGTGTGTAAATTGTTACTATTTTAATACATACTTGGTCTACTTTAAAAAAGCTGGAGAAAAATAATCTAATTCTGGAGTAGAGTTGAATCGATTTGTAATACAAGGGAGTAACATTTGGTTCTGAATGGAGGGGAAAACAAGCTGTTTGAATGAAATATAGCCCAATTAAATTGCGCCAACACTTTCAGGAGAAGTGAACCCTGAAAGAGAAATGAGCAGTAATGTAGCACATCCTAAGCATTGAAATTAAAGCACAGCATGTGGAGGGAAAAAACCCACAGCTTTTTTGGGTCATGAGGAGAACTCTCTTTTTAAACATAGTTGCAAATTCTGATCTTATGAAATTGGATAAAGTTTTCAGAGGTATTGAATGTGAGAGTAAACAGGCCTGCTCCTGTTCGGTATTACAGTACAGAAATGGATTAAAAGTTAGGAGTGCTTGTAGTCACTTAGCTTCTGTAACTGAAACAAATCGAGTAAAGTACACTTTTCAAAAAACCCCCACTCCCATATTGCAGAGATGTTCATGTTCTGATTCTGCTCTTCAGTTAGTGGATTGCTTGCTTATGGGAGGGGAGGGTATGGAGCAAAACACCGGGCACTCTCTGGAAAAGCAGAAAATCTAGCAGCAGGATAGCGGGGGACTTCATGCTGTTTGCTGTGGATTTCCTGCTGCCTTTCTGCTTGTTTTCAAGCCTTTGGCTGTGCTAGTTTTTCCTCCCTCACACGATTTCCCCCTTTCCAAATACTTGGTGGTCGTGGCACATTAAGTAGTGCAAAGTGCCTGCTTTTCTAAGCAGAAATGCAGATATGTAAATATTGTCATAATGTTACTGTTTAATCTAGTTCTCTTAGAGAGGACCTTGTTTGTTTGTGCAGTGCTACTGTTCAAAGAAATTGGCCTGTGCTAAACTGGGGAGTCTGTTAAATGTGACCTGTATGCATGATACAGTAGCACAGGTAATATAATCTGTACCTGGGCATTCATGAATTAGCGGTAATCTACATATAGTTAAAACAAGCAAAAAGAGAATGTTCACAAAAGTATGAATATGTAAGTTAGAATATAAAGACGACTGATCACAGTGGAAAATGGAAAGTGAGCCTTGGACCACCTTTACCTACTGTACAATTAGTGAGCAACCAAGAGAACCTACATCACAAATGCTTTTTGTAGTCCTTCCCTTTAAACTTCATAACTTCAAGTTCTGAAATATATAACAATTAGAAGTCTATTTTGCCTATTATTCCCCCTGCCCCCCTTCCCTAGGAGCACGGGAAGTTCAGATGTGACATATAAAGACAGGAAATGTGTAACAAATGAGCCAGCCCTACTTCTCTGTAGGTATTCTATATGAATATTAATGTTCCTTTTGAGTGTAAGTTTCTATTTGTGGTATTACACAGTGGTTTAGTACAGCTCTTGACAGTGAGGTCTAATCTTTGGGTTTTTTTCCTCCTTAGAGCACAACAATGGAAGAAACAGCTATATGGGAACAACACACAGTGACTCTTCACAGGGTAAGTTCGTACAATTGGTTGTGTGTGCTTAATGCAGGATACTGGTAGCTTTTGAAAACAATAGGAAAAAGCCAGATGTCAGGAAGTAAAAGAAAAGGAAACTGTCATATTCCTTTGTTTAAATTTAGAAGTGTTGTAAAAGCTCCATTTGATAGTAGCTGTATTTGTTTGTTGGGTTTCAGAGTTAAGCCTGCCTACAAACAACCATGCCAGAAACAAAGCTTTAGATTACTTCTGTATGTAACTGAAAGCAGTTAAAAATCTTCAGTGTTCATTAATGATTGCATTGTAACTATACTTAAGTGTTTTAAAACTCTTTTTGCAGGGGCATAAAACAGTGTAGTCAAGTTTAAAAAAATGCGTTCGTAACCGCTGCATTTGTTTGCCTCTTTCTTAAATTAGTGGCTGAAAAAAGTGATTTTTTGGGTGGTCAGAATGTGCACCTTACACAAAGGAATGTGTACTAGGAATCAGTGAGTAGAAAGACAATTTTGCATTTAGACTGGCTCCTCTTACTTGAGTTACTCTTAAACTAAATTGATTTCTGATGTTGCTATTGTGAAGCTGTATAAGAGAGGCAATAAGGAATGAATCGCTTAGGGAAGTCAGAACAAGGTAGGATGCCGTTTCTGGCAGCAGCTTAGCATTAAAGTGACCGTGGAATCATGGCCCAGATAGCTATATTCATTCCAACAAAAGGGAGATGCACAAGAGTTTTTCTCAAGGGAGCAAGTTACATAATTTGTCGTCAGTTCCTCAGCATAGAATCAAGGCATTTTAGAACTGTAGCATTGATCAGATGAATGGACCTTTGTGACTAAAGACGTGTACGTATAGATCAGCTGGTCAGACAAAATGGTAATTCTCTGTACAGACCTATTATCTGTTTATTCTAATGAGTGTAATGTTGCTGATTCAAAATAACATTTTAGTACCTGCCCTCCTAAGGAGAGAACATTTATGCTGTTTGACCAGAATACTGTCTAACCAAGTACCCTGTCGCTTAACTGCAACTGCATGCTGAAAGAAAAGAATCAGTAAAACCAAAAATGTGTAGTGGTACTTACCTAGGCTACTCTTCCAACAATTTTTAGGTCAAGAAGTTCTCGAGCAAAAAGTAATACTTGTATGATTATGTGTAATTGCATTTTTCTCTTGAAGCTGTCCAGTCATCCCTGGAACCTGTGTAAAGTTCATTTTTTTTTTTTTTTAAATTCATATTACTGATTAAATCAGTACTCCTCTGTTCAAAACCAAACAAAACACTACAGCAATTTGTTACCGCCAACCAATACGAGGTTGTCTAGTAGACCTGGTGATAGCTTAGTTTCTCCTGAAGGGGATATCTTTCTGGTTAAGTGGAGCATTAACTTCAGTGAGACCTTAAAATAACAAGTTCAGTCGTTTTGCAGAGGAGTAATGAAATGCTGCAATATGGTGTTACCTTGAAAAAATTTTGAAATAATAAGTAGGAATTAGAAGTCATGTCTTTGTGCTTGCAGCGTAATCAGAAATCCTTGTGTGGTATGAAATGAAAGTGTGATTTGACTATAGTTTTGATGATCGTGTTTTATGTGCCAAACTTCTGATAACTACTGGTTTAACAGTTTTGTGGTAGAGTAAGTATCTCTTATTTAGGTGTTGAAAGCTGATGGCATATACTGTTAATAACAGTAGCATTAATTTAGCCAGTTAAACAATATTTTGCATTTGCCAGATAACAAAACCAAAACTCTTACGCTAACGTTAAGCAAATTGGTGCTTGGAATTTATCCTTAGCTCTGTGAAGAGGATTTAGGAGAGTGACTGCATATTTTGTTGTGGGGTTTTCGATTTTGCTTTTTTATTTGTGACATTCTTGTAGTGTTAGATTATCAAGCACGTGAGGTTATTTCAGTTTAGTTGGACGGAAAGGCATCCAGATCTCTCTTATCCTCAAAGATATCTACAAGTTAATAGATTTGGAATAGGCTCGAAATGCCACTCTCAGTGGTTGTGGAATGTTTTCTTCGTGAGTTTTATCTGCTCTACTTGGCTGAGCTACAGAAGTTCTAGAGACCATCGACTGTCAGCCACACAAAAAACATTTTGAAGAACCAGACTTGCTTTCTCTAGTGAGGCACGCTGAAAAATCCCTCTGATTTTGGCGTAGCTGAGGGCAGTGAACTGGCTGTGAGTGATGGAATTAATGACATTTAACATGTACTGAACTACAGGGTAGGTGCAATTCAGGCCTCGTGTTGCTGGCTTCCTGTTTTATTGGTATGCTTGCAAAGCACCTGGGATTCACCAAACTTTTTTTTGTACATTCTGTCAGTATTTGCCCTCAGAAATGAGGCTAGACAAGTCATGGAAGAAACAGACCTAGAATAATTTTGTTGAAAACCTTAGTAAGTCCCCCTGGGAGAGGCAAGGTCTGGAGTTGGTGTCAGCCTCGATCAACTCTTATCTCTGCCCAAGTACCTGCTTAATGGCAAGCAGATCTGTTGTCCCTCCCAGTGCCCCGAAGCAACTATGTAACTGTGGTTTGTTTTCCCATTTTAATTGGCTTTCGTTAGAGGTATTTGATCAGAACTGCTTAACGAGTAAGGACCGCTAACTTCTATTAGAGTAGGTGATCAACAGTCTTAAAAATAGGGGGGAAATGAAAGTAGTTTGTTAGGTGGCTTGTGTGTTAGCAAAGATAAGTAGAATATTCTTGACTATGTTTACTCCTACTTTGAGACTGATTTTTGTCTTGTTGGTAATTCTAGCACTGATAGTTTTGCTTTGTTTTAAGCCTGTGCTGTTCTCTACTGTAACTCCATTGCTCCTGTATGTGGCAGAGTAGGATTCCTTTACCTCTCCTTGGCTTCCATAAAGGTAGCTGAAACTCTAAAACCAGAAAGCAGATTTAGCAGTAGTAATACAATTTTAGGGAAGTAGATACCATTTGTATGCAATTTCTTTCTGAAGCAAAAAAGCCACATTAGCAGGTACTATGTAAGGTATATATGTAGTCTGCTGATTGGCTTTTTTAACATGTCAGTGTCTGAGGCATTAAACATTTTTAAAATGTTTCCCTGTTGTTATAGGAGGCTGTTATTGATATATAAACCAGTGAATGGCAGTTCTGAAGTATTGTCACATGCCTTGAAAAGATACATGTTTTGTTGTTTGAACATGTTTGGGTCCTGTAACGGCCCTTTAAAAAGGGGTTACTATGGTGTGTCTACCCTTTGGAAGTTGAGCCCTACAGAAGAGACCGGAGTGCTTTACACAGGGAGTTCTTGTGGAAGAATGCAGCTTTGCTCGCTTCTTTTGGAGAGTTTCTTTCTATGACCTTTACTTTCCACAGATGTCATTTCAAATTGGGGACAGAGTATACTTAATCCCAGTAGTTGCAGTATACGTGTGTCAGTTCAGGCACTTTGATATGGGTCAAGCATCTGATTATTTTTTTTTTTGATTTATTTTTAATCCATCTGCTTCAGCTATCTTAGAGAATCTGGAATGGAGCCTATAAGCAGTCTGACTGCTGTGATTTCCCACAGTAGTTGAATTCCAGCGCTATTGTCAATAGATTTACTAGGAACTTTTTGGGGGAGGAGAAGCTTGAACTTCCAACCAAGAGGTTTTGGTCCCTTTCTTTACTACATTTCCAATTTCCTGGAAGTGCTACTTAACTCCTAAAAGATTGAGCCAGTCTCAAGTTCAGTTAAAAGTTTTTCAGGTAACAGTTTATCTTTCATTGAGAGAGCTTCTGTTTTTATGTACTTAAGTGTGAAGGACTTTTAAGGAGAAATGATACACTTCATAAATTGTGTGGGTTACTTCATACTTGGAACTCCAGTTCTGTGTGTCTGTGTCAGATGTTATCTCCTTCTCGCAAAGAACAGAAACCAGGTATGTACGTACCTTTCTGCTTCTCCCGTGCAGCCTTGCTGTGGGAGAACAAAACAGTATGGTTGGGGTTTTTTTGTTTGTTGTTGTCACTACAACATTGACAGGCGAACTTGATGTGGCAGATATTTTTTAAAAAAGCAATTTTAGATAAGATGCATGTTTATGTTATGTATAATTTGTAGTAATCAACATCTTACTATTTCCAGGCGTGTCTAGGAGCTTGGCGCAGTTTTCTGAAGGTAGTTCAGTTTATCATTTATCTCTCAAGACTAGGCAGGCAGCCGGGTAAAATGAAAAGTAGTAAGCTGAGATCTACTGGGAGGTTTCTTACTTGAGCTCTTAAATTTTAAAAAAGATTTGGGGTTTGATTTGAACTTTCTAATTTGTAGTATTTCTTTAGATTTCAGTTTGTTATTAAAAGCCTTTATCTGACTTGTGGTCTCTTGACTGCTGTCTGTATATGAGACTGCATTGTTTCAGAACTTTTTGAAAAGAATAATGTTAAAGTATGAAACTAGTCATCTTAATATTGGTGATTTGGTTTGCAAATCTACTCTAAAAAAATAGTATGGCAAGCAGCAAGGTAAGGTTTACAGTGAGTTTCTGTATCAGCTGGCTTTAGTCTGATTATTGCATTTCTTTTAATGAGTGGAGAACTGTGAGAATTTTTTGTTTATGGTGTAAACAAAGATAGAGACTTTAAATGAAGTTTGGCATAAATGTCTTTATCATCTCTCTCATCTCTTTCCTTCTCCACCCAAATATAGTGCAAACTGAATTCTGTTTGTTAGAGTAATAGAAAACTGAGAGATGAAGCAGTGGCATGAGAGGGGGGAAATATTACTGTGGTGAAAGGGGTTCTTGTTACATATTTTCATAGGCTATTATATATATTCTTTGTCGACTGTCTAAAACATAAAACTGGAAGAACCTCAGCTCTGGTCATAAGTAGTTATTGTGATCCTTTAGACTTGTCGTCCTGCATGGCACAGGGTTTCACTTAGTAATTCTTGAATCCCAGCCATGATTTCTGGTTGATCTGGCTGGAATGTATCTTGAAAAGACGTCCAGTCATCCTTTAATGAATTAAAATGAATGTTAAAGAAGCAGTGAGGTGTGCCCCTCCCCACTCCCCCACACTTGTTAGACCAACTTACTTTCTTAATATGTGTCAACAGTATTTGCAAACTGCTGAAACCAATTTGGGAACAGTGAATTACCAAATCTTTGTTTTAATACTGCGTGGTCATGTTCACTGCTTACAGGCTAAATCTGGACCATCCTTCTATGACCTCTATTTTGAGGGAAATAGGAAACAGGTTTTTTGAGCAGTAATTAATGTCTGAAAAGCTGAATGTCATGTGTCTTGCAGCCAGATGCAGACTGCCGTGTTGCTTCTGCTGTCACTGTAATGTTATGAAGCTCATTGCTAAAGCTTGATAGTGTTTGTCAAAAAATCTGAAAAAGAAAGGAATAAGTCTGCCAGTAAGGAGTGTATGCTATGTGAAATGGAGAGGAGGAATTGACTGAAACTTGATCCTTTCCATACAGTGACTGTATTTTGCAGTTGAAAATTTCAGAATAAGTTCTTGAGCAAAATAGAGCATTTAAATGGTAATGTCCTTCTGACAGTGTTTTCTGGACAGTGATGGAAGACCTAGATAGTTTGCAAATCAGTCATATTTGTAATGTTTATTTCCCACCCTCACTGCTTCCAGGCAGAAGTGTAAGCATCACTGTTATAACCTGAAATACCTAACAGGAATGACTTTTCAGAGCCGTTGACCTTGCTGTAGTGGCAGGTCACCCTAGAGGGAAAAGATTGAAGCAAATTACTTTTGTTAAGATGCAGATGATTTGCAAGTGCTGACAAGGTTTTGATGTATTTAATGGTACAAGTGATCTTGGTATTCCTAAGAACTGAGCCTGCAGTCATGCTGCTGTGTGCTGCGGTCCCGATGGCTGAGCTGAGCGAGGTCAGGCTGGGTAAATACCGTAATGGGAAACCTCAGCGAAAGTGTCGCAGGAAGTGATACTGGTCGGAATTGGTATCTCCATGTGGTGGTACGGTAATTCTAAAAGTGAATTATTTATTTATTATCTTATTTATTAACTCTCTCCTGTTCTTGGATTACATAGCATTGCATGGTTCATTGATCCTTCTTTCTTCCAAAAAGTTATGTTAATCCCATGGGACCTTTCTGTGTTTGACCAGGAATGCGAATTGTAACCATGTAAATATTAGAAAGTGAAAAATATTTCTTTTGTTACGTTATAGGCCCCAGGATTTGGATTTGGTATTGCAATATCTGGAGGAAGAGATAATCCTCACTTTCAGAGTGGTGAGACATCAATAGTTATTTCTGATGTGCTGAAAGGAGGCCCAGCAGAAGGACTGCTACAGTAAGTGCCAAACTACACCTGGATTCTGATTTGGGGGCTTTCATCTTTGTCAGTGGTAGCTTAACCTCCCAGCTCTTTTGCCCTCGAGATACCTATCTGTAATTTGTGTAGTAGGTCTGTAATACAGGTGGTTTGTACAGGGACACTCGTTACTGGAATATTTTGCCTTGGCATAAAGTTTTTATACTGTGTGTTGTGATGTTTTCCATCTAGAGAAAATGACCGTGTTGCAATGGTTAATGGAGTTTCAATGGACAACGTGGAGCATGCATTTGCTGTTCAGCAGCTGAGGAAAAGCGGGAAGAATGCCAAAATTGTAAGTGAATGTCTTGAAGATACAAGCTTACTTACATTCCATAGTTACAGAGCAAAAGTGAAATGGTGTAATGTCTGCTATGAGATATGTGCATGATGCAAGGTACTTGAATAATATGTGCGATGCTTCAGGTTTAAGTGAGGATCATGATGTGTTTATCATTTGGGTCACTCAAGTTTTGTTGGGGTTGTTTTTTTTTTTTTTTAAGTGTGAATGATGATGTTTGGGTAGTGTGGCACTGGATACTTCAGACACCTTTATGGTGAAGTTCTTCTCAGTTTGCCAAAAGCTCAATTTTCAGCTTTGTTTACTATTTCTTTGCTTTCTCAAGTGCAATTCTATTAAGTTTTTCAGAGACTGGTACATGCTTAAGGACTTTACCCAGTGTTCAGGCACTAACATAGTTCTTACACTCAGTAAAAAGTTGGCCACAATGAAGTATAATTATCTTAATTCCTGTAATTTTGTAGGCTTGTTCAGGGAGGATGGCTTTTGAACTCTGCAAAACCATACAGGTCATCACTAAAGGGTAGTAATCTGGCTTTCTGTAGAAATTTGAGATTTATGTTACAAAAAATAGAACACAAATGCACAATGTTTAACAGTCACTTAATTAAAAAAAAAACCAGACTTGTAGGGCTTGTAGAAAGGCTTTTGTGCTAGACAATTTTCTAGTACTCGTGTGCTTTGATACAATTGTGAAAAAGTGTCGTGGTTTGCATTTGTAGATTTAGCAATTCTTTAAAGCTTACACAAAACAAAATGGCAAGCTCTGCAGGGCTTTCAATATCTTGAGTATTTGGTATGTAGATTTATGTAGAGAAAGGCAATTAATGAAAACTTTATGGTATAACTTGGTTCAGATCTGTAACACCTAGCAAACAAATACCTAAACAGAATTGGGTCTTATTCTGGAAAAGCTGTTTACAATAGTGCCAGCCAACTTTGAACTTTCGATGGGAATTCTGCCTTTCCTCCATGGTCTGCGTAAACATTGCTTTGGAAGATTGGGAGGCTTCAAAGTTAGAGGAGAATTACTGTCAATAACACACTGAGTATACAGTAGATTACATGTTAGCAAAAGATGTTTTTAGCAGTTGCCAGTAACTGATTTGTGGGTTTAGGCAAGCAAAGAGGGTGAGCATTCAGATATGCAGCTCTGTGAAGACAGAATATTATGTTATGCTAAAATGGCTATTATCCTTTTGCCACTTTTGCAGAAGTAAAAAAACAAAAACAACCACCCAAACAAAAAAAAAAACCAACCTAAAAGAACTTTAAAAACAAATAACCCCCCCCCGGGCCCCCCCAAAACAACCAGGTTTCTAGTAATCTGTATTGACGAGTCTCCTGTATTCATTAATCGGATAGCATTTTACAATGAGGATGCAAGAATTTGAAGCGTTCACAAATACATCTTTATGTTGTCTTTTGAGTTTTGGGATTAACTTTATTTCAGACATTTAGTAACACCATTAGCATTACACAGCCAGAGGCTGATACCTACTGTTGGGTTGTAGACTATACGAAGGATGAAGAAAATTCAGATTCCAGTGGCTCGACCAGAACCCGAACCAGTGTCTGAAAACGAGGATGATAGCTATGATGAAGAGATACGTGATCCGAGAAGCAGCCGTGGTGGTCCTAGTGCCAACAGAAGGCACGAGAAGAGCTGGGTAAGAGATAGAAGTGCTAGCAGAGAAAGGAGCTTATCACCGAGATCAGACAGAAGGTCTGTTACTTCCAGTCAGCCTACAAAACCTACCAAAGTAACACTGGTGAAATCGAGGAAGAACGAAGGTAAGTTGTATGTAATTCTCGCTAAGACTTTTGCTGGTTTTTAAAGGCCGACCGCTTCAGTCAGCGTTCTGTTAAGGGCTTCGTGGACTGTATGAACAGAGCAGTTAACAGTGTGCTTGCACGTTTTACCAGTGGCTAGCTGAAAACTTAAAACTGCTGTTGTATTTCTGAGTGTTAATATTCCGAAGTACATGTGTTGAAGGGTAAAGTATTATGTAGTGTAAACAAATCCCAGCTGTGCACCTGACATCTGGTAGCCAGTGGCTGCATACCTTCCGTACACTGTAGTTGAGTCTTCAGTGTCTGTCCTCTTTGAAAGAGAGAAAATTGTGGGTAGCATCTAAATTAAGTTATTGAGCAACAGCTGTAATTACAGGCAGAGTTAGAAAAGAGATTGATATAATGGTAAATCCATAGTGTAATTCCATTGCAGCCCTTCATGTGCCAAGTTCATTCTCCTCACTGTGTTTCCAGCGTAAAAATTGTGTAAAGCAGTGCTGTAAAACTTCAGATACCTCTCCTGTTTTTTTACTGCAGCTTCATCAGTTTTCTTTTTTTCTTTTCTTGCTGTTTTATATAAAGAGTATGGTCTACGGTTGGCAAGCCACATATTTGTGAAAGAAATATCACAGGATAGCTTGGCAGCGAGAGATGGCAATATTCAGGAGGGAGACGTTGTACTGAAGGTATAGTAAATGGTGGTCTGTGTTCAAGGGAAAAAACTCATTACTAAAACTGTTCTCAGAATTAGCTCTCTCTTAGTAGCATAGTTTGGTTGTTAGATGTGTAAGTTTTTACTGAGTTATTTCAAAGATCAATAAACTCAAGTATGACTCAGCCTCTCCAAGGAAAGGAAAATTACAAAGCCTCTTTGGTTTTTTGTTCTTTTTGGTATTATTCCCCAGGCCTTATTCAGACAAATAGTGTCAACTGTAAATCCATAATAGAAAACATTTGGGATCGTATGACACTTTGGCCCTACATGCTTAGTTATACAGTGTAATGTTTTGAAATTGTGCTGTTGAGCAACACGAGAACTTGCCTTCAGGTTAAATTTTGATTTTTGTAGAAATCAATATACCCAGGGGGTTTTAATTAATACTAACAATTTCTATTTTAAGATACTGCTGTAAATATGTTGGTGCAGAAAAACGTACCGTTCCTTACTCCACAGAGTATAGCGATGCTGGTTCAAAAAACAACTGAAAAATAATAGAAGTTTTGTATTAGTGGTAGAGGCTTTGTCTTTGAAAGATGAAAATAATTTTCTATATTATGTTATAGTTTGGATAAACCCAGTGGTATTCCATTGTATTGTGGCAATTGGGTAAATATCTCTAGCTGTTTCTAAATATCATCAGACAGAAACCCACTATCTTCCTGGAGACTCACTGTGTTTTTCAGTAAGTTTTTCTGCTCTTTTCTTACTCTGTTCCAGATAAATGGCACAGTGACGGAAAATATGTCCTTAGCAGATGCAAAAACACTAATAGAAAGGTCAAAAGGCAAGTTGAAGATGGTTGTTCAGCGAGATGAACGAGCTACGCTGTTGAATGTCCCTGATCTTTCTGACAGTATTCATTCTGCTAATGCTTCAGAAAGAGATGGTAAGTATAAATAAACCTGATTTCCAGAGGGAGGGAAGAATTCCCTGTTGTGAAGATGTGAAATACCTAAGTGGGCTGAGAGGGCGGGGGGAGAAGAGTTTAGGAGTAGGGTTGTCGTGTGGGTAGATTCTTGTTTGAATGGGATTGAAATCCACACCTTCAAAACAGTGGAGAAAAAGAAACGGTTCCCGTTCTTGCAATTGTTCTTTCAGGGATATGAAGTGTAGTTGTTTTAAAATAATAAACATAGATTTAACATCTTCATAAAAATTCTCTGCAAAAGCTTATTTCCATTTAAGCAGGTCATACCACCATTTTAATTACAATCATTTCATGAAAAAACAACTTTTATTTAACAGACATTTCAGAAATTCAGTCGCTGGCATCAGATCATTCCAACCGATCACATGACAGGCCCCGCCGCAGTCGTTCACGATCTCCTGACCAGAGGTCAGAGCCTTCAGACCATTCCAGACATTCTCCACAGCAACCCAGCAACGGCAGGTGATGGCAGCATTGTATTATTTTTAAATCAACTATTTAATGTGACATATAAGTTGTAGGAGTGCTTGGATTTATACAGTGTGACAAATGCGATGCAGAACTATGGTAGTAGTGATACGACATTCTTTCTAAAGAGATGCAGCTGATAATGATCCAAATTTTCCTAGACTTCAGTAACCTTAGAGCATGGTTGTATGAATGACAATGTAAGTCTGATAGTAATTATATATTAATTAGAAGCATATGCAATTATATTTTCATTTTAGAAAGCAGTTAGCTGCAAGGATATTTAAGATGACAAGTAGCACAGTTCCTATTGAATGTCCAACTTGCATAAACTTGTTGAAATCTTGCTTTATTTAGGCATAGGCCTTTGTGTTTTCTTCACTGTCTTTCTTTGAAAGTTATCTGTTTCTGAATATATTTAATTCCTACATAATAAGGCATCTTGCACAGCAGATTCAGCTTTTGGAATGTAGTTTTTACTGTTTCAACTTGGTAGTGGGACATGCACGATGATTGTGAAGTAGGTAAGTAATTTTATATGAATTCAGAGAGAAGTAATCTGTTGTGTGGTTTGGATTTTTTGTCTTCCGTGTGAAACGTTAGTCTTGCATAATGTAAATCCATCCTGGTTTGCATTTCTGCAGTTCGGAATGGACATTTTAATTTACTGGAGTAGAATTTCAATGTTGGTTTTTAGATTCTACTAAATGTTTGTAAGAGAGAAGTTTGCCTTTGAGTGTTCATAGGTGATGGAGCAAAAGCTAGAATTGATCTGTGGCATATTCAAAGTTCAGAGCCTGTATCTGAAGACTTCTAGATGCTGTCAAAAATTCTGAAAAGCAAGTTGCGGCTGGCTGTTCCATGAAACTGGGATATGCCTGTGATTGGTTATTAATAACATTTTGTTTGTCCAGGGGAAAATAGCATACCTTCAAGGTTTTTAGAGTCTTTTAAGGGTTGGCAAAATTGCAAGATAGATATTACCTGCGTGTAAACTTAGTTGGTGTTATGGATTACAGGCATTTTTGCTGTTCTTCCATGTATGTTGTTTGGAGGGATCACAAGGCATGTTTTTTTTGAAGTATGAACCCCATATTACTGGGAAAAACTGAAAAGCTGGGTCCCAGATGCAGGGATTTAGTTGTGAAGGTTGTGAGGTCTCTGTCAGATTTAAATTTTAAAACCTTTATTTCTTGACATGCATTTCTGATGCAGTGTGAAAAGAGCTTGTGGAGGGATGAACAACAACAAAAAAATCCATCAAAACTGAAACTATGACTGACTTACCTAGTGTTAGTGCTTTCCGGTCCTATTACAGTGGTTTAGGTAGATGGTCTCTTCCTCCCTATGGACTACGCTGTCAGAATTAAATCCTTCCTGAGAAGGAACTTTGAAGTTATCTCCACTCTGAATGCATCCGCTGTATCTACTTTATGAGCAAGAGCTACCTTGGCATGGATTGACTTCCTGTTGGCCGTGTCCCTTTCAAGATCAGAAAATCTGGGCCCTGAGCCGCGTGAAGAAAAGCACGTTAAAAGCAAGTTCTTTTTGTAGTGGTTATGTGTGCAAGTTCAAATCTACTATAGGATCATATTAGCTGCAGCTGATTCATTTTGTAAAATTCGGTGGAAAATTGGAAGGAATAATAAGCTTGAGAACAACAAGCTGAGGAAGAAAAGGTGCAAAAAGTCTTCAAACTGAGCTTCAGGAGGACATGAAAAATGTATTGAAGATAATGAGTCTTTATTTAGATAGTGTTCTGCCAATTGTTTGTATGTTAATGAGGAGAGAGACTGACCCTTAGGTGTGCACTGGCATACAGGAATCTGCCAACAGACTTGCGTCACTCCTGCTTCGGGGTCTGTCAGGGTCTTCATGTTGTCCATCTTTCACTGTTCCATAGTGGTATGGATGCCGGTGTGCCGGCAGTCTTCCTGGATATAGAATTTCCACAAACACTGCCGTTTGAATGTTCTGTCAAAGCATTAAATAGCACTTTAGTTTTCTTTAGTCCAGAGGAAGTTCCCAGATGTCTCTTGAACAGGCTTTCTAAAACTCAGATTCTAGAACACGTTCGTCTTAATTTACTAATAAAAAGGACTATCCTTTTGTGGTTTTTCACTTGCAGAGGATTGCAAATTACCCATCGTTGGTCTTGAAAAGAATACAGAGAATGAATCTTAGAAGTCTTCAGGTATAGCTGTGGAGACTTGCAATATTTATAGCCAGCTGGTGCTGAATTGGGTACCAAGTGAAATAGGTATGTTCTGGCTTTGAGGAGGAGCTCAAAGTTTTAAAGGTTAAGTATAGTTTTAGGAGATGCATGTAATATTAAAGATATGCAGAACAACAACTGTTCAGGCAAAGGAAAAATGAATCTTAAACACAGAATATTGGATTACAGAGTTGCCTTGTGTTTAATCTTTGTTTAATGTTAAGAGCTGTATTTAAAAAGCTAGAATGAGCAAAGAGGACTCTGCATGCTGAGTTGGAGAGTACTTCACAGTGGAGCTGTCACATATATCCTTTCTTACCTGTCTGGTCTTACTGCTGGCAGTAACAAGTTGTTGGACTAGATAAGCTTTTGGTGTGACCCATCCTGAAAAGTGGCATTTCTAGCCGGGTGCTGGCGAGCCTGCCAAATTACAGCTCTGGGCTGCCCTTTACCAGCTGAAAACCCCCACTTGGAAACATTTTCCTCTGCTGCCTTCCTCACCTTGCTGCTGGAATAGCAAAAACATTTTCTGATGTTCTTAACACTTCAACCTCAGCAGGAAAGGTGCGGTAGCTTGAAGAAATACCTGTAGAGGTCATCATCGTTTCTAGAAGGATAAGGCTGACTTCTGTAATACAGCTGTCAATTTATACATAGCGTGAGACACTTGTTCTGTCCATTTTCAAAACAAGTTGAAAAACTGGAGTATAGGACAGAAATCAACCCTCTTTTGGCTGTACATAGGAAGATGGCTCTTGGCTCTTACTATCTTCTCATGCTCAACAATCTGAGATGTGCTAAAACCTCACTTTTGGAAAGAGCCTGTGTGTTCATGTTTTCCAAAACTTTTTCTGTGCAAACAAAAACTGTTGTTGCAGATAATATTTTTTTTTTTTTTTTCCCCTTCTGAATCAATAGCTATGGTTGATGGCACTAGTGTTTGTAGCTGACTGCATTTTGTGACTGAAGGTTATTTAAAAATGCTTGTGCTAGGCATAACTTAACAAAAATAAAGGAGGGGAGGGGAAGTGATGTAAAGGAGGGCCTGACACAGCACAGATGTGAAGCAGTGCACACAGTGGACAACGTGCCTGTCTCTTGGGAAGTGCAGCTGACAGTTTCTAGCAAGTTTCCATCACCTAGAACCAGTGACAGCATCAAGTTGTTTCCTGTATCATCTCGCAATGTGAAATATTCAGTGCTTACTGGACAACTTAGGCAAAATCAAGAAAAATTCTACTCTCTTGCTGTTCTGACTTTTTTCTTCCTTTTTGTTCTACCACAGTTGTGTTTGTCAGCTTTTTCCCATTTAAACTTTGCTGTCTTACATGGAGTAGAACTGCTTCTGCAGGCATTTCAGTTGCAGGGTGTTTGCCTGCATGCATAGCAGTAGCCCAGTCTAGAAGCAAATGCTTTAGGTGTTTACCCGACTGTATTTCATGCGATGCTCTGTGTCTTGTTTTAGTTACTGAGAGCTGTTTTCTTCCATATTTATGCTCTTTTATGATACACACAGGTGTAAAAGCAGCATAAAATTACAGGGGTTTTGGACTGTGTGGAGAGGAAACATAAGATTAACTTTGTGTAGTAACTGCAGTATTTTTTTGCTTTATTTTTAATGCAAAACTGACCCTACTTTTTTGGAATGATGCTTCTGTTAAGTGTTAGGAGATGATTGGAAATGGATAGAGAGGGCTCGTGGGGAAACCTTCTGTAATATCTCATTAACTAGTGCTCATTACCCAGAAATCTTTGGATGATGAGGGGAATTAGTTTACTGTAGGACTTTTGTTTGTAAGACACTTAGTTTGCATTTAAACCGCTAAAAGTGTGTGTCTGTTTTAACAAGCCAGGAACTATTTTCCAAGGAATGAGGAATCTAGTCATATTTTCAGTCTAGGGCTGAACTTAAAATACGTAAGCTTTTTAGCTTACGTGCCTGATTTTATGTACAAATGAAAATATGCTGGAAATCTGAAAGAAGAAAAAAAATTTGTTGTTGAAGTTTTGGAATAAAGTAGAAAGACAAATGCTGTTTTCATTTTGCTAGACGTAATGGTTTTAGCATCATTTTAATCAAATCCGGAAGCCCCCCAAAAGGGGTTTGTCTGAATAGAAAAGGCACAAATAAGGATTTTAAAGATTACTGTACTTGGTTTTGCCAATGACTTAACAAGATGGTTGCTTACAGTGCAATGGTGCCTGTGTCTCCCCAGATTTTTGTGGTGGTTGCTGTATTGTTCTGTATTCTGGGGTTTTTAAGCGTCCTTCAGGCACACAGTTTTGAAACTGGCAGAAGAAAGTACTGAAAAGTCTTAGTGTATCTTGGCTGAATAGCTGAGCTTTGTGATGTTTCAAACTTCACATTGCTTCAGGAAAGCATATTCTGATTGTATTTAGATGTTTACCATTTTATTTTCTCATGCGTCTTGAATGAGTAGATTTGCCGGGGTTGGTTTTCTGAAGTCATACTTCCAACTCTCAAAGTATCGGTTCTGATTAAAATAAACAGCCTTTACTCGTATAATAGATTTTTTTTGATACACTTGTACTTTATGTAAAATGATCCTTATTATTGCCTAGTAGCACCATCTAGCTGTTGGTAGTGAAAAACTCTTCTTTTTTCCCCCCAATATAGATCTCTCCTTTATGAGAGGAGATGGGCTTGCACCTACTGACCAAGCTGTTGTTATCTTTGAGGAAGTACCTTTTTTCCTCTTCTTGGCAATTCAGTCTGATATTATATAAAAAGCCGTGATTTGTGTCTGTCTTCTTTCAGATACTTTTTATATCCTTGCTTATTTGCCAGCTCTCAGGAATTGAATAGATATTTTGAGCATCTCATGGTTATTTTAATTCTTTTTAGAATGTGCATGCTCTGGAATTAAGACTTTCTTTTTGGTATATTGATCTGTTTTTGGTTTTTTCAGCTAATTATTAATGTCCATCTGCTCTGACCCTTTGAAATTATTTACTAATCAACAGATAGCAGTGTAACAGTCTTACTTCAACATACAGCACGTCTTCTGTTGAGTACTGCTGTGGTACAGCTCGTAGCTGTACCTCTATATAACAGTATAAAAATACCTGATCTCTTGAGCTCTAAAGGTATAGAAATTATGTTATTTTGTGCTTTAGTTGTCATCATTTAAAGAACGACAACAGATTTCTGCTTTTTTTTAACTTGTCATATATGCTTTTGTTTTGCACTGTAAGCATGCATAGGAAATGCATAAGAAGCACTGAGTTGTCTTTTTACTCAAATACGTGGGTGACTGAGTGCATGAGAAGCACTCCTGTTGTGTAATAGCTGTGGGTTGAAGGCTTCATCCTTTCTGAAGACTGAGAAATCGGGGCATGTTTGTGCTTTGCCTTTCATCTCTGCAAAAACCCACGAAGAGCCAAACCGGCAGCACTTGTGTTCCAGGGCAGCTACCACACAAAGGAACTGATAAATTAGCTTGATTGCAATGAAGCTTAAGAACTAAGTCTAAAAATCCATGATTTCTACAGGGAGGGGTGAGAAAAAGACCACTGTAACTGCTCTTCTCCCCTTCTTCCCTTTGCTTCTCAGTTTCTTACATAGCTTCCAATGTACAGCCCGTGTGTACAACTTCTGTGCTTGTAGCAGAGAGCAGTCTGTTTCACCATGACCACTTTCTTTCTAAATAGCCATATATAAAGAAGTCTTTTTATTGATGTGAAGTTAGGGACAGAATGCTTGGATTAAGAAATGAAAATAATATTATTAATAATGTGATAGCCAAAGAACAAAACCTTGTTAAATAGTAATTGGTAATTCTTTACCCACCAAACCTGAACTTCATGGATGAAAGGATTTATTCTTTAGTCTTAGTAGACCAAGGTCACAGAAACATTTCTATATGCGGAGTGGGATCTTTCTCTCTAATACAGTCATCGAAGCAGAGAAGATGAGAGAGTAACTAAACCGGGAGCTGTCTCTACACCTGTAAAGAATGCAGATGATCTTTCTAAAACTGTAGAAGAGGTGGCAGTTGAAAGAACTGAAAAACAAACTCCACCACTACCAGGTAAAGACATTAAAATGTATTAATTATGCATGTTGTTGAGAATGGATGACTGGTAAAGACTTCATGCCATCGCGTATTTGTGGGATGATTTTTTAAAGTCTTGGAACAGTCCGAGTCCTAGTTACTTCTGTTTCTGTATATGAACAGTCTTTGGAGCCATAACCCTATTTATGTCTTACTAGAGTTTTGGTCCTGAAAACCTAAGCTGTGGGGTCTGCCCATTATCTGGGGGTTGAACTTTAGTGTTTAGGGCTGTATTTATAGATGATGGTTGTAAAGAGGTTTGTCCTGATATCTCAAGCAAGGTTAAAAGTGGCATTTCTTTTTTGAGTGTCGAGCAGTAGACTGGTTCTTATAGGTTAGTCTAGCAGGCTGTATTTAAACAGGATGGTGTCAAGCCTGTTGAGAACTACTGTTCCTAAGACACAACTCGGAACACCCTGAAATACTTCGTTACTGTAGCACTTAGAACTCAGTCATGGACTAAGCATTTTAACAAGTGCAGTCCAACTCCTAAAACCAGAACAAAATCTTCCTTTTTTTTTCCAGAGGGAATGGTAAGCTAAATGGCACCAGATAAAAAAGATAAAAATGCCTTTTATCTTTATGGTATAAAGAAAAAACATAAGATGATACCATGACAGGACACTCTTCTGGGCAGGCTGACTTAGAAGATTTGTTTTTGTTTACAGAATGAGGCACTTTAGTGAAATTATAGGTGTAGAAAGAGGAGCTGTGCAGATGGTTCAAAGGCTGGGTAGAATGAGAAAAGGTACATTCCAGCCTGAAAATATTTGTGGATTTAGGAATGAGCAGTGATGCTTCTGCAAGTAGTATTCAGTAGCTCGGTGAAGAATTGGAAGAGTTACGATCTTGATAGACTCTGGAAGATCTTGAAAATTACAGCATTAGGTTCTCTGATGCAGCAGCCATTCGTAAAAATATTGTCTTTGTCAAAACACCTTTTGTAGTGGTGTTAAGAAAAAATGCAAATGAAGTAAGTTGGTATTTGCCTGGATAGAAGGAGGATGTAGCAGTGAGATTAGAAAGATGAATTTTGTATTTCTGTAAGACGCTGAAGATTAATACTTGGCATAATAGAAAGCCAGCCAGGATAGGAGATCCTTGAGGTGGTTCTTAATCCAAAGTAATATACTAACGATTGGTTTGAGGGACTGGCAAGCAAGTAATAAGTACTGTGGGGATTTTGGTGGTTAGAGGAGAAGAAGAAATGTTCTGTTGTTGGGTGAGTGGGAAGAGGCACATGGAAACATTTAGTTTGGATGGGAGGAGATGTAGGCCAGTACATAAAGATAATGTTTAAACTTGTGTCTGCAGATAAAAATAACTTGCTGTAATATATAGTCTGAAATTAAAAGGTGCAATAAAGGGTATAATCCTTTAACAGCCTCACAGAAAGCTCTAGGGAAATGAGGATCTTGCAAAGACTGTAATGAAAATGTGGTTAGAAAAGTAGTTGGCAGATTCTGTGGCAGTTTGCTGCTTAGACTTAAGAGCAAGACAACTGTCACGGTTGATTGTGTCAGAGGAGGATGGAAGGAGAGTATTTGTTCAAAGAGCTCATCAGAGGCTTAGGCCAGGAAAGGGCTGTCAAAGACTTACAGTAACACAGCATTTTCCTTTATGGTAGGGACAAAAGGCACATTAGAAAAGGCATTATTACCAAAGTGTCTGAAATTCCCAATTTCAAACTAGTCTATTCAGTGATTTGAAAGGAAGACAGCACAGTTGTTGGGAAGATCCGGGATATTAGACAGCTTGAAGCCAGTCTAATTTGAAATAACTTTTTTTAAATGTGCAGAGATAAGCCTTAAATACAAATTCTCTTATCCATGACCAACCACGAAGCGGAGAAGAGCCCCTGTTAGCATTCGTTACTGAGGGGAGACTGCAGTGGCTGTTTCTTCCCAGTGACTCTAGGGAATCTGTGCAGCAGAGCCATAGTAAGTGCTTATCTTTAAAAACCACCGAAGTATTGAAATCTGCTGACCTCAAGGTATGCAGCAGCAGTTCAAGTGGTTTTTGGTATTTTTGTTTCAAAAATTGAGTTCTTGAGGGAAGAGAGCCAATGGAAAACAAAGATGTTAGATAAATTAAGGTGAGAAACAGCAGGGTTGAAAGTGGTCATGTGAGCATGAAGTCTTCTAGTTCTTGTTGTTTTATGTTGTACAGAGGAAGTTGTGGGATTTTTACTGAAGTAATAGTTAGGCCAGTAATCATACTGCTTTCAATGGCATGGTGAGAGCATCTTCTGTTGTTGTAAGTTTCTAATATTTAACTAAGTGGATTTAAGTGGCGTAGAGGAAGGCTACTGAAAAAGTCATTAAGCTCTTAAGTTAGCTTTACTTTCTCATCTTTACATGACCAAATGGACATTTGAAATCTTCTGATATTTTAATAGAACCAAAGCCAGTGTATGCACAAGGAGGTCAGCCAGATGTGGATTTACCAGTCAGTCCATCTGATGGTCCCTTACCCAATTCAACCCATGAAGATGGAATGCTTCGGTAACGTAACTCTGAACTCTATCTGGATCTGCCTGGCCCTTGAGCAAAACAAGTTTTTATCCAGGGTGATGAGCAACCTGTATAAGTGGTCTGTTGTGAAGTCCAATATGCTGTCCTGACACTTCTGTACAGAAATATTAGAATGATGACTTTAGGTTTATTCCTGAGCCTTGGTGGCACTTGCATTGTGTAATATACCGTTTAAGAGTCTGTTAATATACTACGGAAATGAGCAGTTACAATGATCAACTGGTGAGAAGAATTTGCAGTGTTTCTTTCTCCCTGGGCATCCCCACCCCCTCCTGTCCTGTCCTTATCTCCAGAGAGAGGAGAGAATACTGTAGCATATTACTTTCCTTTCCTAATAATCAGAGCGCAATGAATGAAGGTCACTGCAAAAATGTGCAAAGTCATAGTGTGGAAAAGAGTCTACTTCAACTGGGATCTCCTTTACGGGCATTAGTGTACATGAGGATAGATTCTAGTTTGTTTTCATCTCAATCTCTTTAGAGCCAAAATAGACCTGTATGTCAGCACAGCTCTTTAAAAGGAAGGATGTTTTTGGAGGGGAGTGTCAAAATGACTCACTTAAATCACTGTGTGAGCATAAGACAGACAAACTCCCTAAACAAGTAAATACAGGTGGGTTTTTTGAATTGCTGCTTATGTGTTCTAATGCTGTGGTTGGTAAGCAGTTAATGGAATGCATAGCATAATATTCTCTAATTGAAATGATAGGCAGATTAGTTCTTAGCATAAAATAACCTGATACATTTGAGACTGAGCACATGCTATTATCCCTGTAAGTGGAATATCTTCTAAACCTCCAGGCCAAGCATGAAACTGGTAAAATTCAGAAAAGGAGACAGTGTGGGCTTGCGACTAGCAGGTGGCAATGATGTTGGCATATTTGTAGCTGGCGTTCTGGAAGACAGCCCTGCAGCGAAAGAAGGATTAGAGGAAGGGGACCAGATTCTCAGGGTATGTCAAAACCAATGACAATACAAGTGCTTTGTTGTACCGAAGTAGGTTTTCTTTCTGCAGATTGCATATATTGCCTTTGTAGTTCATACAGGGTTTTTTTGTATGTACTTACTAGACGACTTAATAGCAGCAAGATCTCCTGTTACTGTGCTGTTGCTAGGATGGTCAGTAAGTTTTACATCCAATTTCTTAGACTAACTCAGTTGATGAAGTTGTTATGTTTTTTTGACTGTTGGGTCACTAAATTGTCAGAGGACTGTGTGTGTTACTGATGTTTATAGGTGATCCATAATATTGATCTAAAGAATATAAAATGAACAGCTACCTGTTACTCTGGAAGCTATGCTTTTATCAAGAAATAAAGTGGGACTATTTAGAGGTACAAGAGGCATCTTGGGATACATGCACTTGATGTGTGTGTATGAAACAACTAAAAAAATGTTTGCAATAAGTTGATTTAGATTTCACATTGTATAGTTAAATCTGTGTTATAATGTTGTATGCTACATCAAACTGATTACTTCATTGATACCAGGTAAATAACGTAGACTTCACAAATATCATCAGAGAAGAAGCTGTCCTTTTTTTGCTTGATCTTCCTAAAGGCGAAGAAGTAACCATTTTGGCACAGAAGAAAAAAGACGGTAAATATTTGTATATTGAGAGCAATGTAGTAGACTGGAACAATGTAAAAAGTGCAGTAAATTATGACTAACTTCTGGCTTGCAGGAAATTGGCATCTTACGAAGGCTAAGTTCTTTTGGCTTTGGGATAGGTTACTACTACAAATGGACTAGAGATTGATATTGTAATAGCGCACCTCACCTGCCCCCAAGCAAACAGAAACCTGCCAGAAATAACCCCTAGCGTCTGTTGGAGCTATTGGCATTAAATGTTGAGGAGAGCAGGAGAGTTTGTTGTAGTTACGCCGCTGAAAATGAGCAATTGCACTGATGTGCATGCACGTGCAAACTTCATCCCAGCAAGATTCATTCCTTCCAGGGGAGCTGAATTAAGCTTGCACTGGCACCAAATTTTTGACCATGAAAGTCGAATTTATGTTGGTACAGTTTGCTATTAATAGTTACGCTGCTTAAAATAGAGTAGCTCTAAGAAATGAAGGCTTCTCAAATTAATATTGTGTATTTAATACAAGGAGAATTAAGGTGTGGCCCTGCTTTGAGTAATTCTTGCGAGCATTAGGATTTCACGTGAACGTACATAACGTTTTATTTTGGGGTTTCTTTTTCTTTTCTTAGTTTATCGTCGCATTGTTGAGTCTGATGTAGGGGATTCTTTCTATATCAGAACTCACTTTGAATATGAAAAGGAATCTCCTTATGGATTAAGTTTCAACAAAGGTGAAGTGTTCCGGGTGGTAGACACTCTGTACAATGGCAAACTAGGTTCTTGGCTGGCAATTCGAATTGGCAAGAATCACAAGGAAGTTGAAAGAGGTATCATACCTAACAAAAACAGGTACGATCTTAAAATGCTTCAGTTGCTGTTTTACAGCTACAATTTTAAATTCTCTAACTGTATAATGAATTATTGGACTTGTCTGCAGGATGCTAGTTTATAGAACTGGTACAGTCAGAAAAAGTGACAAAGCGCTAAAACAAATGGAAGTTAAATATCTGATCTGTGGACTTGCTTTTGACACTTGCACAGTCCACAAAAAAACCCCTAAAACTTTTTTCCAATACAGGAGACAAGGTGTAGTAGAAAGCCTCAGAAATGTGTTATCAGCCTCAAGAATTCAATCTTGTACTTCCTGATAGAGAAACAGCAAAAGCTAGATTCAGCATGTGTAGTGTTTTTTGGATGTATAAGCTTGCTAGTCAAGCATTAACTTCAGAAGCTGAACTTCCTTGATAACTGGTTGGGATTTGTTGTCATCTTAGAGCTGAGCAACTAGCTAGCGTACAGTACACGCTTCCAAAGACGGCAGGAGGAGATCGAGCGGATTTTTGGAGATTCCGAGGTTTGCGTAGCTCAAAAAGAAATCTCCGAAAAAGCAGAGAAGATCTGTCTGCCCAACCTGTGCAGACAAAGTTTCCTGCCTATGAAAGAGTTGTTCTTCGGGAAGGTATGGCTTTATTCTTACTGTTGCAGGTTAACAGGTTTGTGTGGTTTGCTTTGTGTTAGCCTATGTATTTAAGAATATCTTGCATCTCTGTTAAGCAATCGCTGTATTTTGACTTCCCCCCCCCCCTCTTTCTTGCTCTTTCAATTCTAGCTGGATTTCTCAGACCTGTAACCATTTTTGGTCCAATAGCTGACGTTGCGCGAGAGAAACTTGCTAGAGAAGAACCAGATATCTTTCAAATTGCAAGTAAGTGTGAGATTGGGTTTTTCTGCAGGTACGAAATAGTCAGCCTTTTTTGCTAGGTTATTTCTGCATTATTACTCTAGCTGTTAACATGTTTAACAAGATGTTGACAGTTTAAAGGAACAGACTAAATACAAGCTCTTTCACTGTTTGGTTGTTGGTAATTCTCCAAAGGTAAAAGTAATATTTTATCTATAGCCTTCTCAAATATCTTTTTTAATTCAGTACCTTATTATCTTACTTCTGAGGGCTTTTGTAAAGATGTAGTGATTTTTATGGCCAAGTTTGTGGGTAGATTTTCATGTATTATTTTGAAGCAGGAGTGAAACTTACAACAGGTTTTTACTGTGTCCTCTTTACCAGAGAGCGAACCAAGAGATGCTGGCACTGACCAACGTAGTTCTGGCATTATTCGTCTTCACACTATAAAACAGATAATCGATAGAGTAAGTGTGTTATTGTCACCATGCTTTTAACATGAAGAGTAAAACTGGTATTACCAAGTAAAGTGTCAGGTGTCTTAAATGTAGAAGGATAACTAACTAGTGTGTTTGCTTTAAAAATGACTTTCTCATCTTTCTATTTGTTAATTAAAAAAAACAACACCAAACCCGAGACACATGGTACCCCTTTCCTTCTCCATATTAATAACAGCAGCCTAGAAGTCATTCTAGGCTTTGTTCCAGATGGTGTTGTCCTCTCTCCATTAAGGCTATTCTAAGCTGTTTCCCCTTTTACTTAAAGCCATGGTGTGACATTACATCTAGAAGTTGTTACTTTATGGAGTTACATTTATGGAGTTGTTAGTCTTCCGCCACTCCAATTTACAGACTAGTAACTTGACTAGGGGAAGGGGTCCTTCAGTCTCTCTGCCTTGCTATCTTTAAAACTTCTGATGTTAGCTCATGATATGAGGCTCTACTACTCATCTTTTTATTTCCTTAACTAAAAACAAACTGTAAGCCTTTCACATGCCCAGGTAGGGGGGTGGGGAGCTATTCTAGAAGCACAGTGGGGATACTGCATGGTGTGTGCTTGAGAAGTCTCGCTCTGGATGAAAGCTGGCTAAGTCTTGTATTCAGAGTGAGTTAAATGTTAAAAAACTCATGGTTAGGCAGTCAGTCCTACAGTTCAAAATGTATATGCTTATGTAGCCTGGTATTGGAACTGGTTTGTTTTCTATTATTCAAATACAAAAAGCATTTAAATCAATACTTTGAAACAATGAACTCTGTAAAGATAACGTAAAATAAATTAGTGGAATTTGTTTAAAAAATAAATAAATCTAGTATATAAATGATTCACTTTATCACCTCTGTCCTTTTTATCACAACAGGACAAACATGCTTTATTAGATGTCACTCCTAATGCAGTGGACCGTCTGAATTATGCCCAGTGGTATCCTATTGTCGTGTTCCTAAATCCTGATTCTAAGCAAGGTGTAAAGACAATGAGAATGAGGTTGTGCCCAGAATCACGAAAAAGTGCCAGAAAGCTGTATGAAAGAGCTCATAAGCTACGCAAAAATAATCACCATCTCTTTACAAGTAAGTAATTGGAGATACTGGATTAATTTTCTGAGAGGGAGGTGAGGTGAGAATAATATCTTCCTCCAGACTTTTCTGCAAATGGACCAAGTCAAGCAGTAGTTGTCTGCCTCGGGCTGCTCTGTTCAATAACTAGTAGTTCATTGATGTGTGCGTCGTTTGCACATGACTGCAATAGTCACATTAAGTGATCTGAAACATCAACAGGACATTTCTAATGGATCTGGTGGCTTTGCAGGATCAGCAGCTAAAATCAAACACTGGGATAAACGGGAAGATGATGTATTTTTGGTTTTTTAGTCTGAAGCCTCACTTTATTCCAAGCTACTGTTAACTCAGTATTTCGTACAGGATAAAATGTCCCAAATGACATCAGGCCTTAAGGTGGTTTTGAATACTAGTATTTACATTAATACTTAAATCTCATCTTTTTAACCTACCAGTTTATATTGCTTTTATTACTGGTGGTACAAATCCTTCTCAGAGTTCTGCAAAAATCGTAAGTCAACCTAACCTGCTGTACTTCTAGCTACCATTAACTTGAACTCAATGAATGAAGGATGGTATGGAGCTCTAAAGGAAGCAATTCAGCAACAACAGAACCAACTAGTGTGGGTTTCAGAAGGAAAGGTAAGAAATAGTATGTTTGGGGAGAAATTACAACTGTATTTACAAGAGGTTTTTTGTTCTTTCTTTCTTCACTAGTATTACAGATATGGGGAGATACTTGTGGAATGAAGTTTGTTTTCCTTTTTTTCTTTCTCATTTTAACTGTCATTTGAAGATCTAAAGCAATAATGCCTCATGGCTGTGTGAACTGCTCAGAACTGATCTGTCGCTCTGTTAGTGCAGTTACTCTGTGAATGATTGCTGTACGGTTGTCCTTGTGCATGTAGCAGTGTAGTATGTGAGAGCATTTGCCCGTTGCCACTGTGAACTGGAGGATCTGATGCTGCTTTTGGAGACTTGGTGGGGACTGGATGCTTTCTCGGGAAAGAACTGGGTGTTGTGCTGCATTGGTACTAGGGGCTTGCATTGCCTGATGGTGAATTATTTTTTTGTTAATATAAAAGCAAGTGGCATATTCATGTTCGTTGTGAGAACACAGATACAAAATCGCAAGTTAGTATTCTGTGTTCCCCGCTAAAACTCCACTTGCCTTCTCAAGCTGCATGTTACACTATGCACATCAGGTCCATCCTTTTGAAGAACTGCTATCAAGCAAAGTGCCAACTACAAGTAAGCAAATGATGAATTGGCTATTACTAAGTGTTTCTTAATTAGATAAATCTTAATTAGATCCTTTCTAGTAGGCTCCTTTCATCTCCTTATGTCTACCTTCAAGTTAATGATTCCAGTATCATAATGTCACTGGAAAGTGCAGCCTTGTGTCTTTCCACTCACTTCGATTTCTGTGGACACTATGCATTATCCCCTCCCTTACGCTGATGGTCATCGGACCCCGTAGTAAAATGATTCAAAGTGCTAGACTGCAGAAAAGGCTTTTAGTTGTAAGCTTAACTTCTTCAGCGGTTGAAACCCAATTTCTTCCCCCTTGTGATGTTTGGAACTGTTGAATTGCGATACTGTTGCTGTGCTGCTGGATTTGGAATACAGCTTAACTTTTTTAACTCCCAGACTTTGTTGTGGTTCAGAACAAGATAGGTGCATTCCATTTGTTCAGTTCTTTAATTACTTGCAAAAAAATTTCCTAGCTTTACATTGCAAGAAAAAGAGCATTGTCTAAAAGGTATTTCAATAAGAGTGTACTGTAATTTTGTTTGATACAGGCAGATGGTGCTACGAGCGATGACCTTGATTTGCATGATGACCGCCTTTCTTACCTCTCAGCTCCTGGTAGCGAATATTCTATGTATAGCACAGACAGCAGACACACATCGGATTATGAAGACACAGATACAGAAGGGGGTGCTTACACTGATCAAGAACTGGATGAAACTCTGAATGATGAGGTTGGGACTCCTCCTGAATCTGCTATTACACGTTCTTCTGAACCTGTTAGAGAGGATTCTTCTGGAATGCATCATGAAACTCAAACTTACCCTACTTATGCATCTCAAGCTCAGCCACAGCCTAATCTCAGAATAGATTCTTCAGGATTTAAAACAACTGCTTCTCAGCCGGTAAGAAAGTAATTTTATACGCTGAGTGTTGTGTGTTTACTGCAGGTTATACATTCTCTTGAACAACAAATCGGTGTTTGTAATCTGCTTACCAGTATTGTAGGTGCATATAAGAATCTGTCAACAGCAACAATAACACGTTATAACGAATTGGAGAATCAGCTTGACCTACCTGTTTTACTGACTCATTCTGGCAGGAGGGGGATTGAAGTACCGTTCTACTTTAAATGTTTTGCTTTCTTAATCTTGAACTTAATGAATTTTTGGAAGTGCTAGTGCATGATATTTTCAGTACGTTTCATTCTACGCCTAGCTGCGTGGATCAAAGCACATTGAACTTATTTTAATATAAAGCAAGAAGTCATACAGTGATTCAATAGCGGTATATTTAAAATATTTTAAACACTTCACAGAAAGCAGAAGCTTCACCTGCAGTCCCTTACCTTTCCCCGTCGCCTGAATCAAACCCTGCAACCTCATCAACCTCTGCAGTAAATGCTAATGTAAACCTAACTAATGTCAGACTGGAGGAGCCTACCGCTGCTCCTTACAACTCTTACCAACCACAGGCGGGCCCCTTAAGAACATCAAGTACTGAGGGAGCTCATATAGTCCTAAGAGATCAAGAGCCATCATCCTTATCGCCGCATATAGATCCAGCAAAGGTACCTGTGCCACATTGTTGCGCTGATTTCCTGCTATACATCAAGCTAGCACATGGTCTTTTTGTTTTGCCCTTGCTAGGAGAATTCCTTCTAATTTTTTGCCTCTAAGAGATCATGCAGGTTGCAAAAAAACCCCAGTGCATCTGAATTGCTAAGCATCATCTAATGTTTTGTGTGCATGGCTTCAAGCTATATAATTTCCACTTCTCAAAAGATGAATTTTTTTTAAAAAGGCTGTGTTCTGTGTTTTGATTTTACTTTGTGTGACAATTTTTTAGCTTGTCAGTGTTCTACTGTTTATTAACGAGGCCTTGAGAAAAATCTGTTACTTTGCTAAAATGACAGTAGATAATCTTTGTATGCTTTAAATTTTGCCAAATCCTTCATCATGAAGATTAATCCAGTTTGTTGGGTGACTATATACTTCCTCAGCGATGCTAGAACTAACTTAAGTATGTAAATCAGTTTACTTCCACTCTGCCCACACCCTGCAAAAAAGTGTGTGTGCCTCCCCCCCAGCCCCCAAAGATAAAGGACTATTACCCTTGCCTTTCCCTTTTAATCTACTTAGATGTTTCTGCTTAAAAATAGGGCTGGAGGGGATCTCTTGAGTCACCAAGTTCAGCTTCCTGTGATTGCAAACAACTGCATCAAACTGTTCTGCTTTTAAACAAAAATAAAGCCAATCTTTAAAACTTAAGACTTATTTAAAATACTATATTTTAAATGCAGCTGGAGTTACTCTTCATTTTAACTGAGAAATATGCCTCTATTTAACAGGTATACCGAAAGGATCCATATATTAATGAAGAAGCGTCCAGACAAAGCTACATCTTAAAACAGCCAGCAATTAATCACCCAGTACAGAGACAGGAAAGAGACCCAAATCTGATCTATGAATCCCAGGCTCAGTATGCAGAAAAACAACCAAGTAGGGACTATGAACAGTCAACATACAGATATGACTCTACAAACTATGTAGATCAATTTTCTCGTGGTTATGACCCTCGCCTACATTATGATGACCGCGTGCCTCCCTATGAGGAGCACTGGGCATATTACGACGAAAAACAGCCCTACAACCAAGCAAGAACAGCTTATGAAAACCAGCCTCCTAGGGATCTTGATTCCAGACAAAACATAGAAGAGAGCACAGAACGCAGCTATTACCCAGCACAACCTCGTTTTGAGGAACCCCCTCCAATGAGCTATGAAGGCAGACCTCGCTATGAGCATGCACCCAAAAACTTCAGCTTACCACAAGTGCGATACGAAGATCAGCATAGTGTTGGGTATGACACACATGGTAGATACAAACAAGAAGCTCAGCCATACCAGTCAGCCATATCGCGATCTCCTGAACCGAAGCAGTACTTTGACCCGCATATAAGGGGCTATGAACAAGGTGGTCCTCAAGCATATAATGCGAAAGCTGGACAGTATGAGCCTTCTCATAGCACTTCAGGTGTTTCCCTTCCTCCTCCCCCTTCATCACAAACCAAACCAGAAGTTTTGCCTTCTAACAGTAAACCACTGCCTACACCGCCATCTCTAGCAGAGGAAGAAGAAGATCCAGCCATGAAACCCCAGTCTGTGCGAAGTAGGGTTAAGATATTCGAAAGAAGAAGATCGCCATCTTTGGAAAAAATGAAGGACCCGAGTGACACATCAGCTGTCAAGGTAATTAATTTCAGTCTTCTAATACCTACTTTTTGCTAAGAGCTACATTGCAAGAAGTAAAATACTGACTTGGAAAGAAAGCTTTACTGCTTGTGGAATAGCATCTTAGCAACCTAAACGCAGTGTGTCTTTAAAGCAGAAACTGAAAATTTCTATGAAAACACTGAAGGGGAACTTGCCATGCTGAAAGCTCCTCCAGTTCATCTTTCAGTAGTATTTGATGCCAGTTTTCCTTCGGGGGGAAGGGGAGGGCAGTCTTCATTTTCCTACTCAGAAAGTAGCGTATCTTTAGAAATGTTAGAATCTCAGAGAATATGCTGTGTTTTTCTTGACAGCCTCCAGAACTAGCACCTAAGCCTACACTCGCAACTGTGAGTGGTCCAAAACCAACTTCTCAAAGCCAATACGAACACGACAAAACAACTTACAGGTAGGTGCACAACTGATTAATTAAAACTGGTTTTCAATATGAGATCAGAATATTCAGAAGACATATCTTAGTGGTTCAAATTGGAAACTGCCGAGTGGAGAGCTGGAGTGTGTCAATAGTAAGATAGGGCATAAAGTCAAGTTCGCACGGACATGATTGCTGGGAAGTGGGGAAGGACACAATATGTTGTTAGCATCATTTTTGAGGAAGAAACTCAGCCAGTATCTCCAATTTTTTTTTCCTGTTTGAGATAATTGGCAAGTAAAACGGAAGGGAAAAGGTAAGGTGAAATGGAAATACGGATTTTCTTTCTTTATGCTGTGTCACAGCTGTCTACTTTCCATGCAGTGTAGGTTAAAAAGGCAAGGTGTGCAATTAAAAGAATTACTTTTCAGTTGCTTTATCACCAGCTAGGTTATAAAACAGATTTTTAATTCAGGCACTTGCATAGTTGACACAGTTGAAGAAAAAGCGTGTTGTTGTTTTTTATTAGGGCCCCAGAACCACAGAGACCTCAAGTGAAGCCTCCTGAAGATATTGTGCGTTCAAATCATTATGATCCTGAGGAAGATGAAGAGTATTACCGAAAGCAGCTCTCATATTTTGATCGCAGGAGTTTTGAAAATAAGCCATCTGCACAGGTTCCTGCCAGCCATCATTCTGAGCCTACTAAGCCAATACATTCGCAGAGTCAGCTGAATTTCACTAGTTATTCTAAGTAAGTTTGGGGGATTTCTTTTTTTAATCTAAAAAAGGAGGGAGGCATAGAGGGCTACAACAGAAATTCTGCCTCTGTCAATGGAATTCAAGGGGTTCATGGTATCTAATTGAGATTAGTTTGTATTCATGAAGTCAGTGGCTCTGTCTCGATGTAGATTTAGTTTGAAAACAAATAACTGCCTAACTTTTTATTGTGGTAAATGGAATGAACGATATTTGGAGGTTCAAGGACCTTCAACATACTATTACTTTTGCTTACCACTTACTAACAGACAATCAGAATCATTTAGGTTGGAAAAGGCGTTTGAGTCCAACTGTTAATGTTGCACTGCCAAGTCCAGCACTAAACCTGTGTCCCTGAGCGCCGCATCTGCATTTCTCACTTGCGACAGTTTGCTTTTGTCCTGCCGCTTGTCATCTGGGAGACTAACCCCCACCTGCCTACAGCCGCCTGTCAGGGAGTTGTAGAGAGCCATAAGGTCCCCCCTGAGCCCCCTCCGCCCCAGGCCCCTGCCCCAGCCCCCTGCCTGGGTCTGGACACGCTCCAGCCCCTCAGTGTCCCTTTGGAGCGAGGGGCCCAAAACCGGACACGATGTTTGAGGTGCAGCCTCACCAGTGCCGAGTTCAGGGGGACGATCCCTGCCCCGGCCCTGCTGGCCACACTGTTTGGGATACGAGCCAGGATGCCGGTGGCTGCCTTGGCCCCCTGGGCACACTGGGGGCTCATGTTCAGCTGTCAGCCCCCCAGGACCTTTCCAGTTTCCCAGCCCCCTGCCCCAGCCTGCAGCTGCCTGGGGTCGCTGTGCCCCACGGGCAGGGCCCGGCACTGGTGGAACCTCACACAACTGGCCTCGGCCCATAGGCCCGGCCTGCCCAGACCCCCCTGCAGAGCCCCCAGCCCCCCAGCAGGTCAGTGCTGCCCCCAGCTTGGTGTCATCTGTAAACCTACTGGGGGTACACTCGATCCCCTTGTCCAGATCACTGATTATGTTCCACTTATTATTATAGACAGACCATAACAAAGTTATTTCCTTAGTCAAAACTAATACTGAGTGCTTAAACATCTTTCAAAGCAAAAGTTTAGGTTTTTTCCAGTTCTGCATGCATTTATTCTGCAGACGGGCTTGTACACGTTAGCCATGTTTGACATTAGGAAACGGAGCCTTTAGGGAATATTGCTGAGGTCAGAATTTAATCTGTTGATGGAAACATCTGTTTCCTGAATTGTTTAGCTTCCTTCATCTGGAACATTTTGATACTGAAATTGTGTGAAAGCTCATACACAGTTTTAGCTCAGGTAGAGAACTGGCTGTCTTGGGAGGCTACTTAGGCAGACTTTGTGAACACACTCCACAGTTACATAAATTTCCAAAATTTGTTTTGATTTGAACTCTTAACAATGTGTTTGTAGCTGTTACTTTGAAAAGCTATCTTGGCTTGCTGTGTGCAGGCTGAAAATTGGGCGTTTTGGAAGGCTTTGGTTGCATTCCTGCATGAAATGTGGGCCATTCAGGGCAAGCTGGAAATCTGGCAACCTGGATGTGAGAGAGATCTTTAGAGTGAAATAATAAACTAGCTTGCTGAAGTTTTAAAGTGTTAAGTGTGTATGCAAGCTGCCTTTCATGTCACTTGTTACACTGTGTTCCAGTGCTTGTCTTAAAGGATTTGAGCTAGGACTCAGGAGCCCTGCTCTTACTTGTATAATACTGCCTGTCATCTCCAATGTCTTTCTCTGTGAACTGAGAATATTGGAATCTTTCCAAAAGTTAGATAGGTTTTAAAGGGCTAACTTTTTTTTTTCTGATCAAGAAGTCTTCACGTGGAAACTATTTCTTTTTTTACTTTTTTTTTTCTTTATATATATATATGCTAAGGAAGGAAAGCATGTAGTAATTTGTAACCAGGTCCAATTCACAGTAAAGGATGGTTTTTATCCTTTCTTTTCACTTGCCCTGGGTCTTCTGATGGAAAGATGGGAGCCTATCTGTCCTGTTCTCTGGGCACCATCGGAAGAGACCTGAAGAAGTCTTGACTGGCCTCATCTAATGCATTGCAGTAGCTTTCAGAATTATGTTCCCACACATAAAAATAAAAAAACAATGTTACTCATAGTCAGTTTTGATCTGTAGGCATGGACTGTGTTGCTGTTGTAAATGCAGTAATGCTTTGGTAGAAACGTTGTGAGCTTTTATCAAGTAATTGTGAAGATTGTAAAATTCTTCAGATGGAGAGCTTTGTAAGCTTTTGTTGTGCGCTTGTTATCCTCTGCAGTGTTGTCACGCATGGTGAAAACCATGAGAATTACAACTATTGAATTCTTGCTGCAGAACAGCTATTAGTTGAGGGAGGTTGTTCCATAGTGCTACCTACCATTTCTGCCTGTCATGACACTTCCATTCCTTGGCTGCTCAGTTCTGGTTTTGTTTCGATTGTGAGTTGGTGTATAACTTCTGGGCTTGTACCCATGGGAAGGTGACATCGTACTGCCACAAAGGAGTAAGATAATACTGTTTGGAAAGCTGATAGTTTAATGTGTCGGGGGACAAAAATGTGTTGATCTCCATGAAAGAATGTAACCCTTAACAGGAAGGGACAGACATGGGAAAGAGAATTTACTCAGGGTGGTCCAGTGCAAATAGACAATGACTAAAATGTTAATGGAAGTAAGTGGAAAGAGATAAACAAGAACACTACTCAGCTGGGCAGTACTGCCTCTAGAAGCATACTAGAGTGTCCTTGCATGGAAACACAAAACAATCGCTGTCTTGAGAAAGCATTCGTGTTTAGGACTCTCCTTTTGCTAGCTTGCAGTTTGTACCCTGTTACTTGGTCATTATTCATCTTTTTTCTAGTGAATTTATATAGCAATTGCTATTCTGTGAATAAACTCTTCTAAAAATAAACGGCACTAAATTTGGATGATACAGGAACTGTTGATTATGCAGTCTCTTGCTTCTGCATAATCCATGTTCTGGGTACAGAGGACAGATGTTAGTTATTCATAAGCAATAGCTACAACTTCTTCAGTTTAAAATATTAATGTCAGGCACTTAAATATGTAAAATTATTTGCAAATGAGTAAGTGTTGTCAAAGGATTTATTTTTTCCATTATGAGTGTACAAATTTTTAGTTTTCCAATTTGTTGGGGTTTTATTTGCATCATCTAGGAAATTTTTGCCGTTACTAAAGCTGCTTTGTATGGCTAATGCTGTATCTGCATGTCACAGTTGTAACTGTAGAATAAGGGATGGATTCTCCTGATAAAGAAAGACTTGTAAATGGATGTGTTTCATTGGATCTAGTTGGAACAATTTTTGAGGCTACTGTCCCTGTGGCTGAGAGTAGTGGATTTGTTCCTCCTTGGTTCAAGGTAGTTACCTGCGTTGGCTTGACATGCAGCAGAATGTGGCAGCTTGTCTAAATTTTGCAGTGAGTAGGGTGAAGAGTGCTCTGGTGATCAGTTACAGCCTCGTCTGAGGTGGCTGTAAGGAACAGTGTCCCGTGTGAACTTCTGAAACTGCTCTAGCTGACCTCGTAGGTGTCTGTCAGGGTTGGAGCTTTCTGAATGGGGAATGAGGAGCAGCAATGCTTGGTATGTTTTCTGTTGTACACTGAGGCTTACAACCTTTTGGCCACTGGTTCATTCTAGTGGTTTGTTTCTGCTTCATTTCAAACTAAGTAGCAGTTTTGTAACAAAAATGAAGCAGGGAAACGGTTTAGAAAACGGCACATCAGTCATTAGAAGAAGTTCATTTATACGCTCACAAGCTGTAGGCAAGCCTTCCGTGGTGGACCGCTCCTCACTGCATACACGTTCTGAACGATGTTGAGACTGTGGCTGACACTTGGGTCGGGACCTGTGACAAAAGAACGTGCTTCATACTAAGCGCAACTTTGTGCTGATTATGTTTGTGTTGTCACAGCTCTTCTGCTTCCTCCATCCGAATGTACTACCCTTCCCCATTTTTTTAGTTCCTCAAAAAGCTGGCAGTCCGCTCCGATTAGGTGTAGAGTGTGTGGTGGGCTTTTTTCTGTGGGCTTTTGGAGTGCTGCCCTCTCCTAGTTAATATCCCCCTCTGGGAAGGAAGCAGTGATTTTAGTTTTCTGAGAAAGCAGCTACTACCAACCTGGAATAAAGACAACAGTGAGTGGGCATGCACTAATAACTTCTGTTGTTGGATGAATAGCTTTATGCAAATTCAGTGGGAATGGAAACTTACGCATGAGATCTAAAATGATTTTTGCAGTGCTGATCTTGGAGATACATTCATAAGGTGCTTTTTAGATCACTGAGCGTCACCTTTTTGTGGTCATCAAGGAGACTTTCAGAAGTTGGTCAGCCCTCTTAGTTTCCTAACACACTCCTCTGAAGCAGTGAGACTGGTGCCTAAAGTTGTTGTCAGTTTCATTTTTATGAGTATACAGAAAGTGAAAGGATCAGGGAAAGCTGTTTTAATGTAAAATACATTTTCTCACAACATATAAGCAAGACAAGTGTTGAGAATCATCAGTATACTTAGAGCTTTCTGTCTGTCCAGTATTCATAAACAGTTGTTCCAAGACATCCTCTTAGGAATTGTTGGACACGATCGGAAGCATTTTATGGTGTGGGCTCTGCTGCTGGGTGAGCTGATAGTGCTGTAGAACCATTTGCTATGACTGTACCCTCCGTACATGATCTGCAACACAAAGCCATCGTCATTCTGCGTGTGTTAAAACTGAAGGATTTAATGCAAATTGGATCCTAAGTGAGAGATTATTAAAATATGGGATGTATATTTTGCTCGCTTTTTTCCTTAAATTGAATAACTTTGTTTATACAGCTTTTAACAAATGGCTTAGTCTAATGTCATTCTTACTTCCAATATCTGTCAATTCGAGATCTTGACCACCTCCTAATTCACTGACAAAATCTCCTATTAAATATAGTAGGTAATCATTGTACATATGCATATGGTAAAGGTCTGATCAGAAACGTCACTGTTATAAGTAGTGTCTCTGTGTTTCAACAACCTTGTCATATGAGAACTGCTAGGACTAACACAAAAAGTGTGAAGCGATAATATGCTCAAGATAGAATGACTACTTTCTTTCTTCTATTGCTGTTTGCTTTGCCATCACCTAGATTTCTTGGCTCTTACACTAGCTATGACTACTTGAAAAGGAACATCAAGTGGTAAGACTGTTGTTGATGTGAGGATGTTTTCAGGTGTCCTCTCACTGTTACATTTCATCACAGGCATTATGTGCACTTCAAATTTTAAACACACAAATTCTGAAAGTATAATATATTGCAGTCCAAAATTACGGGTATTTGAGAAATCATTTCTTTAAATAAACTTCTGGAGAAATATTTCTAGTGTAAGAAGAATGTTTTGAAAATAAGATTTTAAAATGATCTACACCATGCACATAAAGCTAGTGAAGCTTAAGCTGATTACGTTTCTAATTAAGATGGCATTGTTCAGATACTAGGTGTATTTAGAAAAGTTGTACTAGAATCCGTTGTCTTTTGGCTAAATATGCTTTTCAAAAAAAACCCACCCCCCAAAAAAAGTGGATTTATATTTTTATTTTGAAGACCTGTTAAATTAGAGAATGCTTGTTTTATTGAAATTGCCCCAAATTAAATTGAAAAACTTAAGTTCTTGTAGGCAATTATACAAATACACCTGAAATGTCATCTGCCTTTTGTTTGCCATGGTTTGTGTTACTAATCTTCTAAAGATTCAATGTTGTCTTAATCTCTTGTGCTTATCAATAAATGTTTTTATACTTGAGACAGGATATTAAAGAAAATCGTGTGTTAATGTTTATAGGAAGAGATGGAAATATCTCTCAGGTGATCATAGAAGAAAAGGATAGCAGTGAATGCAGGAGCTCAGGGCCTGAGGAGACTGAACAGTCAAATGTTTTGGGTTTTTTGTTTTATTTCAACAGGGGGAAAACAACCGATGCTGAATCAATGGATAGACCTGTTGGTGAAAAACGCTATGAGCCGATCCCTCAAGTTACAACTCCTCCTCCTGCTCCTTCAGTCCAGTATACACAACCCCAGTCCATCAATAGTCCTGTCCTGTCTCTCCCAGCACACCACAAGCCTGCACTTTCCGAAGGTGGGCAGCTGGGAAGCTAACCTGTCTGGTGTGGTGACCAGTACTGCTTGTCGGGTGCTTGTCTGGTTGCTTCAGCATGTCTGCGCTGGTGACTGTGCTGTTCTCTAACTGAAACTTGGAACAATTATTAGTGAAAGTAGCTTTTTACTAGAGTGAAATTGGGTTTTGTGAAATGATTTGGTGCTCCTGTCTGAACCGGTAACTTCCAGGTGTTGATACATTGTCGCTGTAATTGTCTTTTCTATACTTCGTGTTCTTAGTATAAATGAAGGAAAATACTCAGTACTTAAAAAATTTACCTCTCTGTGCTTTGGACCGGAATTCTTTAGGCTTCTAAAACCAGAAAGAAAAGATGTTTTCACTTCCCCATTGAGAGGATTTCCCAGTCCAAATGAATTTTGCAGTTTGTGCAATTGCATGATAGTATTCCAATACTCATTTACTCTTTTAATTTTTTTTTTCCTTGTCATGATATAAATCAGTCCAGCCTTTTTTATTGAAAGGCCATGCCATTGTGTCCAACATAACTGTTTAATGAAACATTAGATAAGGTGTCTGAACATACAAAATATGGTAGGAGGACAGATGATCCAAGGTTTGGCTTATACTCTGTATTTTACGTAGTAGATTAAGAATTGACTAAAAAGCATTCTTATGCTGTAGTTGTATGACTAGAAATTTGTGATGGTCGCTGACAAGTTGTGATATTTTTATTTGCATTGCAGTTAACTCTGTGTCAGACCCTCCTCCACCTCAGAATAAGCCAGCAATTTTCAGATCCTCGAGAGAGGACACTGTGCAGTCCACGTTTTATCCTCAGAAAAGCTTCCCTGACAAAGGCCCCGTGAATGGAACTGAACAGATTCAGAAAACAGTCACTCCTTCTTACAACCGCTTTACAACGAAACCTTACACTAGTGCTGCAAGGCCCTTTGAGCGCAAGTTTGAAAGTCCTAAATTCAACCATAATCTCTTGCCAAATGAAGCTCAACATAAACCAGAGTTGCCATCAAAATCTCCAAATTCTCCTCAACCGATTTTGAAAGCACACAGCTCGTCGCAGCCTCCTGAGTTTGATAGTGGAATGGATACCTTTGCTGTACAGGTCGACAAGCCTAAATATCAACCAAATAATGTTAATGCTGTGCCTAAAGCCATTCCTGTAAGGTAAGCTGCTGCTTTTTTCTTTCGATTAGTACATCTATAGGAGTTCATCTGTGAAACCTAGGAAAAGTAGTTTTGTTTTGGGGTTTGAGTTTGGGGTTTTTGCTGTGCTTGCGATTTCTGTTGATGTTAAAGTGATCCTGTGACTCTAAATTTCTGCCAGAGGGCAACGAAGAGCAAGCATTTGGATAGATAACTTCGAGTATGTCCTAAATCCCTGTATCATCTTGCATCCTGTTACTAGAAAGTGGCTTTTCTCATATTAGAATTATCAATCTTCTTGTAGATAGTAATCATTTGTCCTCTCAGTTTGTTTCTAGAAGATGGAATTAATTTCTAAGGATAGCTGTTGCACCAAATTGTAATCATTCTGTGTGCTTAGAGGGACACTTCATGGTTACAGGTGCATAAAGGATATTTTTAAAATTGTAGATTTAAAAATTAAAATTGTAAAAAGAGAAAGTACCTGTAGCAGATTCAGTTTGGTTCTCTTTACTGTGGACAACACAACAGCTTAAAAGCAGCTTGTGCTTGCCTAATATGCTTTAACTGTAAGAATTACATCAAGAGCAACAGGTAGTATTACAGTCTTAAGCTCTTCCCTGACTTATTAGAATCTTTTCACTAATATTTGCAGAACAGTGTTTCATTATTTTTTGATAGCAAAATAATAAGGCATGAACCAGGCTTGAAATCTTGCTTGATGGTTCAGTAGCTCAGAAATGTAATAAAATGAATCCTATTTGTTCTTAAGCACCCGAGAAACGTTTTGATGCTGTATAGTTTTGTAAACTGATAGGAATTTTGAAATTACTTTGAGGGAAATTCCTTAGAAATTGATCTGAAATCTCATACTAGCCATTTGATAATGTTGCGTATTTCTCTTTAGTTGTATCATGGCAACCTGGAATAAAATGTGTGGGTTTGTGGTTTTTGAGGTGGGTTTTTGGGGTTGTTCTTTTGGGTTTTTATGGGCTTTATTTTCAGTGTATATCTGAATAGAAGGGCTTGGTGTGAGTTGCTCTAACTACTTTCTGAACATTTTCAGAGTTTGTGGGCTTCAGTGGGGGATTTTTGTGAAAATGTTTGCTCATGGCAGAACTTGAAGTATTTTCATCTTAGTTATCCTGCGCAATCAGGTGTGGGACACATTTTTAATATTTTCCTTAAATGAGTGCTAGCCTGTCTGCTCTGCTGAAATGTTAGAGGAAAGCATGCCACCGACTTCCAGGAAGATGTTGATAAAACTGCGAGGTGTTCTGTCTTATATTCAGCCCTTCAGCACTCGAGGATGAGGAGGAAGAAGACGGACACACTGTTGTGGCCACAGCAAGAGGTGTATTTAACAGCAATGGCGGTGTGTTGAGCTCCATAGAGACTGGAGTTAGTATTATTATACCACAAGGAGCCATCCCAGAGGGAATAGAGCAAGAAATATATTTCAAAGTTTGCAGAGACAACAGCATACTTCCACCTTTGGACAAAGAGAAAGGTAAGAGCTGGCACTGTACACTGTTGTGTTACTTAATACAATTCTTTTCTAACAGCAGCAAAATAGAATATGAAAATACTTAAATATGCTTCAATATATAATGTATATTTCTGTATGAAGAAATATCTCCCAAGAAGTGTAAGGGAAGCAATATCTTGCTTATTTTGAAAGTTTTAAGCAGGTTGAAGGCACTGAATTAAAACTTGAGAATATTTAATTTGTAGACTTAAAGAGATTTAAAATTTACCTAGTGCACTAAAAAAAGGTTCTAAGTTATTTTTTTCTTTTTTTTAATGAATCTTTGAAATTGAAATTTTACATTCCCTCACAAAGTGCAGGGATTTATTCTAGGTACTCTTACTAGGAATATTTCTTCATCTCAGTTAGGACCAAAAGAATTGCAAGGCAAGTGATTTAAACCAGTTGAAATATTTGGAATTTACTTCAATACCTGAAAATACTCAGCATTTTAATCCTTTTCAATTTCTTTAAAGGAATCAGCTTCACAGTTTAAAAAACAATCTAACTTTTATATACATAAAAGTATATTCCTGACTGCCTTGTTAACAAGGGTTTAGTGTATCTTAGTGGAGCAGTTTTTTCATAGTAAGTCTGTCTTTGATACCACTAGTCCAGCGTACATGCATTTTTTTGACCTGTCAGATTCTGAATTTCCTCAAGTCAAGAAATTAAAGGGGTGGTTAATGTCGTCATTTTTTGGTTAAAGCATTACTGGCAATTTGCGGTTACTTTGAATAGTTTTAAACCAAATATAGCATGTTTCCTCAACTGAATAATATTATGTTAACATTTGGAGTTTTAAACTGAAAATAGACCTATGTTATCTCCTGACTGTTAAGATAAGAGTCAGGCTCTTTAGCTGCTAAAAAGCTTTATTCAGCCCAGTGTGCCATAAATCCGTAGAAGCAGAACATTGCAGCTGTAGTGCAAAAAGAAGCATGAATAAGGCTGCTTGCAGATTTGGGGATTTCTTTCTTTTGATGCACCTGCTTAGAAATTAGTGGCAAAAGAAAAAATATAAATCCCAATATGATCTAGTCATCAGACTTGTTTTATCCTTGTTCATTTTGAGATTGTGATATTTTCCATCAAAAAGTCACTTGAGCGCTTTGAAAGAGATTGAGAAACAATATTGCTATGTGCTATTCTTTACTGACAGATCAAAACGTTCATATTTTTCTCTAAAAATAAGTTGCACAAGTAACTCTGCGATGTAATTATGTAATACTTTTTACTGACTCTTCTTGAAATAGGTTCAACATTTTTCTTTCTTTTTACCACAGGTGAAACCCTTCTTAGCCCCTTGGTAATGTGTGGGCCCCATGGACTGAAATTCCTGAAGCCAGTGGAGCTGCGCCTGCCACATTGTGCGTCTATGACCCCTGATGGTTGGTCTTTTGCTCTAAAATCCTCCGACTCCTCGTCGGGTATGCTGTCCTCCCTCTGTCCTTTTGGGGCTTTTGGGTGCTATCGTATAATTTAAGTTAACTTGGCTAAAGACGATGCTGTGTAATATAAAGAACTCAATCATTGTATTTGTGTCAAACTCTCCCATTTCACTTTCATTACAGATGTCTTTCTTACATTTACTCATGGTGCAAATTCATAGATAAAACCATGATAGCAGAAAAAGAGTAATATCTCTAGTCTATTAAATATTATCGTATTTTTCTATTCTGTCTTCTTTCTTGAGGACTGCTACAGCTGAATACACTTGAAATGATAGTCGCACTAAAATTGAGAGGAAATGATTATGTACCTCTGATTGGCCTTTGTAACATAACTGGTGTTTGTCTGTTGCTTAATTAACCATATAGGACTCTGGCAAATCTTAACAATCTGCATGCTCATAAATCATGATTTAATGCTTGTTAACTGTTTCCATGTGTGCAAGTTGATGCTAACAATTGGGTCACTTAAACTATAGTGTTCAGTAAAAGCATTTACAATTCACTCTAACGTAGCTGGATTTTCCACAAGACTTTTCTTGCTTGCTTCTGCCTATTTCTCCTCTACTGCCTTTTACCCAGAAGTTTCTGGTTGATAGTAAAAGTTGCAACTAGGTTGCAATTTTATTTACCTGTTCATTTTTACCTCACTGTGGCTTTCTGGGATGAGGGGGAGAATGTATTGGCTGGAATTGTCAGTGAGGAGCCTAATTGAGAATTCTGGGCAAGTTTCAAGCAATTTCATGAAATGGCTGTGAGGTTGCAGAGATAAGGAATGTTTGCACATCTGGGGAAAAAGTCCGAAGGTTGTTTTCAGCTGCCTTCAAAATTTACGATGGAAGGTTCAAACCATTAATGTGTACGTACGATCTAAGTAACGACTGAACGATGTACTTCTGTATCCAGCATTTAAGCCACCATGTATGCATATCTTCCATCACTTAATGTATCTATCACTGTCAACACCAAAGCACCGATGCTTTGAAAGATTAAAGCATCAATCCCCTTGATGGGGATTCAGTAACCTAGAAGTATTAATGGCAATAATTTTTAGTTGTTTTTTTATAGACCGTTATGTGCATGTCTTGCATGCATCTATTTAACAATGTGTGTATACATGGCCGTGTTAAAACATGGACTCGTAAATTATAGGGTCCCAAAAGATACGACAACTATGTACAAAAATGACACAACACTTCCTTTGTAACTAATAGCACCTGTTCATGAACTTACTTGAAGTGAAGGGAGAGGACTCAAATGATCTAAACAATCACTGAGGTTACTGAGACACTTTTCTCCCTTTCCAAAGTGGGATGTGTGTGTGTGCGCATGTGTGGGTGAGAGCAAGAGCGTGTATATTTAAACCCTAACACTTTCTGTACTGTAAATATAACACCACATTCTGTTAATCTGAAATGGGATGTATATCATAACATTGCTCTTTTGAGACAAACTTTAAATTAGGCAATTCTGTCTTATGATATGTAAGTAGACCATACTGTGTCTTAAATAAATAATTGTTTTCTCTCTTTCTAAATTAGTTGGTTATGGGACTCTGATTTTTGAGGTGGCTTTATATTAACAGTTTACACAATTCTGGGTTTTTTCTCTCTTTGGTCGTCTGCTCTACCTCATCTTTCCTCAATGTATCCATGTTCTGTCCTAAAAGCGACATTCATTTGCACTTACTAACATCCTTTCTGCCACATTTAAACTTCATATATTGATATTTTACTGTTAAACCACTTCAAAAGCTTGAATGATTCTGGTGTTAAAACTGACTGGGGAAGAAAGTTGTCTTTTATGGCCACATCTAGTAGAATGCGTTAGTAAAAAAATACTGCAGGATCTCTTTTCTTTCTTTTTTTCTTCTTTCCTTCCCTCCCCCTGCCCCCCCCCCCCCCCCCCCAGCAGTTGTATGTAAGTATGGGGAAAACATCCTCAGCAGCGAGAGGTTGCAGTGGCTACAGTCTAATCCTTACTCTATGTATTTAGGAGGAAAGGTTGGAAAAAGTCTGCCATTCTCATGTGCAAGACCACAACCTGGTTGCCCTGCAGTCCTAGTCCTGTTTATCCTCCTCCTGACATATTTGATCATGTGCGTTTTGAACGGAATTCCCTGCATCTATAAAATTAAAAATTATCCAGCATTATTGAGCTTTTTGACTGAAAAAAGTAGTCTCAGCTGGTTGTAGTAAACTTGTTCACATTCTCTAACTACACACAGGCCACTTCTCTTTGTCCTTACATCAGATGTGCATCGTGCATCACTCAGTGCATTGTGTACTTCATTTTGTTTTCATGAGTTCAAGAAAATTACGTGGAATTTACATCAGTCTCATTTAATACAGAGGTCTTGGGTGTTTGCAGTCTGTGTGACTGGGTTCTCGTAACTTACTGCCCAGATGTCAAGGCAGATCTGTTTTGGCCGAGCTATTTAATGTCACTTATCTGGAAGGCTTAAGAGAACTTCAGTGCCTTTTTCTCTGTTCCACCCTAGTGGGGGTGGTGTGGGTGATTCTTTTTGTGTAGTGGCAGCACTGAGTAGTGGTGTTAGGTGGGTAAGGGAGGAGTGTTTCCTCCAGCTGGAAGAGACAATTGACCTTGCAGATGGAATGTAACCCTTGCCTGGTGAGATGGCAGCTGATGACTTTCCCTTGTAACAGAACGTTACACAGGACCTTTGACCATGAGTAGATAAGATCTGTTGTGAAGATTTTTAAGTACGTGCCAGTTAACTAGAATTCCTTTTAGAGCGTCAGTGTTTCAGGCTTTTAAATGACTATACTGGATGTAGCTGCAAGGTGACTATGGTCCTGTCTACAATAATTTTCGTAATAGAAAATGAAACTGCCAATCTGTCATAGCATTTAGTTACAACATAACTTCTGGTTTGGCTCATCTGTGTTGAGAACTGTTCCAAGGAACTTCAAATGCATCCTACCCAGATTAGCTTTTAAAATACCTTTGTTTTTTTCTGGCAATTCAGAAGGAGCCAGTGAATACCTGATTCACTATTGACCTTCTCAGATGGGCAGCACTGTGTTGGTGCTGTAGAGTAGAATGACTTAATATTTAACAGTTCCCGAGTGCCACAGCATCTATTTTGAATAACTGATCTACTATTAGGTGAAAATAAAGGGTGAATTTTTTATTAACATAAAACTGCAGGGTTGTTTTTTTTTTTAAAAAAAAAACCCAAACAAACAGGTATTGATTCAGAACTTAAAAGCTCCTGTCCAAAAGCTTGGTTGTTTCAAGATGTGCTCTGTTTGACGGCGGATACTAAACACCAGCATTGTGTTTTCCTCCCACAGGTGACCCCAAAACCTGGCAGAACAAGTCTCTTCCCGGGGATCCAAACTATCTTGTTGGAGCAAACTGTGTCTCAGTCCTAATTGACCACTTCTAAATATTAAGTTAGCTGACTGAGTAAATAATGTGAAACTGAGATGGACCTTACATATAAACTGAACCACTCTATCAAGTATTAACTGTTCTATAAGTGATAATGGATCTTAGTGTTTAAGCATCTTGCTTTAACTAACAACGGTTTAGCAAGTACACTCTTTGAACCATGGTCACAGTACATGCCACAAGCAGGGAGTGTACAGTGGGAACAAGGTGGGGGTTTTGCAGGTTCTGTATGCTTTGGTTTGGTTGTTCTTTTGTGGTTTTTTCTTTTGCTGCTTTTTTTTTTTTTTTTTTAATAAGGACACTACTAGTATTTCATTGTTTAAAATCTGAAATTACCAATGGAATTACATTCAGAGGAACTGAATTTGGTTCATATTCCACTGGCGAAAACACAGAATTTGGCCTGTGTTTTTACAGCTGTGTGTTTGTAACTCACAAGACTACATTTTGGTCTCTGGTTTTTAATGACTTTTGGTGTAAGTGTCCAATGAAATGGCAGTCAACTTGGGGTAGCACAGTTTAGATGTTTTCCTCTGTTGAGAGGCTAATGCAAACACATCTACTGACTGTATATGGAAACACTGTCACGAGAACGGGGGGAGGGGAAAAAGCATGTGGGATGACTATGGTTCAGTTGCCTCTGTGGATTTGTAAATTAACCACATTATTACAGACCTATTAACCAGCAGGGATGCCTTACCCTCATGTTTTTAATAGTCTTAGCTCTCATAGTTCTCTGTATTAAGTTTGTATGGCTTTTGTGCTTACCTAGATAATGTATCATGAGAGACTGGGGAAAGAAGAAGAAAAAAAAACAAAACACACACACACAAAAAACAAAACAAAACAAAAAAACCCCAACAAAACACAACACCTTGTGAGTTTGGTTTAGAGAATGAGTATTGTTTGTGTTCATCAGCCAGAAGAGAACCAGAAGAAAATGATGGTATGTTTTCTGCTATGCATTTGAAAATTTATAGATGTTATAGACTGCTTGTATATAATGCGTGCATACCACTTTTGTTCTTGGTTTGTAAATTAACTTTTATAAGCTTTACCTTTTTATATATATAAATATATATAAAAACAAACAAAGTTTCTTAAGGATATCTTTGTATTCTCATACCTTTTGAGCCTTGAACTTTGACATCTGCAGCAATAAAGCAGCATTTCTACAATATACAAACAAGGACATTTTTTTAAAATGCACAAAGTTGTTACCTTTTAAAGCGCTGCATTTAAAGAATATAACTCGGAATTCTCTACTTTGATTAAATTCTTGAGAAGTATCCCTACTGTAATTTGTCATAAGGATGCTGTACTATGTGCCCTGAAATGTATTTTTTTACTAATAGACAATTTATTACGGCACAATGGCACTACTACTGTTTAGATAATATACCACTGCATTCTGTTAATGAGTTATTAGCTATTCAGGTGTGGCTGATTTTTTTTCTGCAGTTATTAAAATTACACGTTTCTAAATATACAGAATAAAACTGTTTTTAAAATAATAAAGGAGATTGTAGTACCTTATTGTTTCTGAAATGCATTTATGGGAACGTGACAAAACCAATTCTGATTATTTTTTTTTTCAATGTCAAGTAGGCAGGTGGATTCTGCCGTATGTTCATACATGAAGCAGAGCTCTTGTGGAGTCAGTTGGAGTTGTCTGCAGCAGGGCTTCCGAAAGTATTAACTCCAGCGTGGATCCATCAGAAGTACTCAATACAAGTAGGAGTGGTAGACTTACCTCTGAAATCATTATGTTGGTGCTACTTACACCTGCTCTTCCAAACGCTTCGGTAGTGTACTAGCATGGAGATTTACAGATCGTCCAGTTACACAGTTTTAAGGGTATTCCTACAGAATTCCGTTATCAGGCCTGTTTGTAGTACTTGGTGGCTAACTAGTAAGCCACTGTTATTCTGTAAGAGAAAATAAATGCTAGAAGTTGTGTTTAAATAATGCTGGGACATGGTGCGTAACCCTGATGTTTCCTTTCTGTACTTGTACTGACCAGTTAGTTTTGTTTCTCCCCTAGAAGATGTATTTTTTTACTATCGCTACTACTCAAGGCTTATCTCAACTCTTAAGAGCAGACAGGAAATTTGAATGGCAGAAAAACCTGTTCATGTCAGGATGGCATTTTGCATTTGTCTTAGTGATCGTATATTGGTGGTATTTTTTTGAATCGGCAGAAAGGAAAGTTTCAAAAAGCATCTTGGGGAAAATTCTAATGCTAAAATTTTTGAAGTGTTCTGTTTTTTTACTTATGTTAGTAAGCAGTATGTGCAACACTACAAAAGGAGTCAGTCTGTTGGACTTGAGGAACAGAACCCCAAAGTTATACCACGTGGATTATTTGCAGCAGTGTCATTTGTGTCTTGGCCATCCAGAGGCTAGCATGCCATAAGGTGTAGCTGTCCTGAGTTGCCCTTACTATAGCGATCCAGACAATATCTTTCTGCTCTTCTCTTAAAGAGTGTAGGGCCATGTCTTTTTGTCAAAATGGAAAAAAAAAAAAGTGGCTACTATTGCTTTGCTGTCATTATGAGAAAGCTGATGCTCTTCAAAACGTGGCAATTCTCTACTGCCAAGCAGCCTGTCAATGGGGTTATTTTTTGCTGCCTGTAGGAATGTTTATCGAAGCGGCTGATTCAAACCACATGCATGTTTTCCTCATTAAACCCCAATGGTTTTGGGTTAAAACTTGGACATCAAGAATAACTCTGCTAAAATAACACATTTTCTTACTTTAAAAAAGCAGTGGATTTGAAATCTTTATCCTAGCAAGAGATTACTTAGCTTACATATTTTATATAGGCTAGGCTCTGCAGGAGGCAAGTTCAGATGCAATATTTTAACTTGCTATAGTTCTCTAATCACTATTTAACATGAACTTCAAAAACTGCATCTCCCTCTTCTTCCTATTTGTCTCAGCGATGTACTGGCTAGCTTTAGCCCTGCAAATTGAGCAGGAGTTTTAATAATGTAAGTCTCAAGTTTTGTGCGTGTTTCTAAACAAGTGGCTTCAGTGGTGGAAACAGATACTCAATAGATACAGAATTGCTGTTCATTTCTCGGACTTAGGTTCTTGGTAGAAAATTAGTGTTATTTTTTCAAGAGAAGTAGTAATGACTGTTTGACTACTCGTACACAAATACGGTTGTAGAAGTACTTTCCTGTTCCTGCCAGCCTGGGTTAGGTGAAGCAGATCATCAGGGTTTAGGGTCTGGTTGAAGAATCTCTGCTGTGGTGTCACCTGGACCAGATGACAGAAATCAAAGGCATACAGATTCGGAGAATAAAAGATGTTAAGCATGTCTGAGAAATGTTTTCTTGGTATCCAAGTCACCTGTGAGGAAAGCAGTTGTAGAAGCCTCACGGAGGGCCGGCGGTAGTCTGTTACGTTTGGGGTTCTTCTGCAGCTAGCCCTGTCCATTGGCAAGATCGTATGAGTGGGTAAAATTATTTTTCATTATATCCAAACAAACTGTGCATTGTGGCCCTGTGAGGAACCATCTGAGAATAAATACACTTAATCTTAGTGGAAGTGTATGAAGCTGCCTGTGCACACACATGTAGACATGATTGTGGTTGATTAGATTTTTCTATTAGCTTGAATTGAATGCTGTGGACTGCTTGGCTCTGTGCTTGACAGTTGTCATTCTGGTGACACTGAAATAATTACACTGTCACTGAACTTGGCTTGAAACCCAGTTTGACAGACATCAAAGGATGTTTTCATGGGAAATAATGGTGCTGTCCTAGTTACCTTAATTAAACTTGAAACTCTTACAGATCGTTCCAAATGGCTGCGAAAGGGACTTCAAGTAGTAACAGTTCTTAACTGTGTAAGATGCAGAGAACAGGGTCACAACAGAACCTCCTCTGTACCTACAAGTGCAAACGTCCTATCTTACTGCAGGAGTAATAAAGGAGAACAAAAGTGAAGAAAGAGAAACAGTTGTGCATGCTGCTGTGCGACTTGGCACCGTGTAAACTTGGGAAGAGAGCAGAAAGCACCATTTGTGCTTAGAGTGACAAGAACAGATCTGAGGCTAACTTCTGGCAGTTGTGAATTTGCTAATGCTCGTTCTGCCATGGCTCTGATCTTGTGATGATGTCTATGAAGTTTCCCGTTGAAGTTTATTATGCAACGCTAACTGCCTATCTCCTCACCTCCAGCACCGAGAAAGAGACAGTAGAAGAGTGGAGATGAATATAAGATGTCCAACTGTCCCCTTGGCCCGGAGGGGCTGCCAGTAAGGCAGGTTTGGTGTCTGTCACTGTTGCTGACAAGGGAGTAACTATGGTTGAGTTAACGCGATTGGAACCTTGCCAGATCATCCATTCTGTGTGTCTTGTGAAAGTGGTAAAGGATCTTACACTTCTACATGAGGAAATCAGGTGCTGTGCTTGTGGTCAGGGGTCTCTAGTGGATTTTGTGTCTGTTCATCTTGGGGTTTTTGGTGGGGGATTTTTTGGTGTGTTGTGTCTTGCTCTCTGTGAAGAACTTCACCAGGAGTACTTCACAGACTCCAATAGCGTCACGTGGATTTGGATTATAAATCCGAAGTGTTTGGTACCACTACAGACGACTATCAAACCAGGAGTCTCTTGTGTCTTCACTGTCTGCAGCAGCTTGCTGTGTTTTATGGTGTTCTCTTGCATTTCTGACCTGATGTCCTGTATGTGTGTTCTGAATTTTATGGGGAGGGAGGGAGGGGGCAGGCAGGTGGATGGATGGCAGACACAAGGGATGAGGCTTCAGCTCACCTGGGGCGACTGAAATAAAAGGACTGTGAGTAGTGGGGAGAGTCTTGGAGGTTTAACAGTTTTTGTAAAACATTAATGCTGCTGCAATTCTCTGTATTCAGGAGTCTGTTACTTTCCCCAGTGTGACAAAATTTGCTGAGCATTGTGCTGCTCTGAAGGTATTGTAAGGACACGATGGCAGGCGGGAGCCCTTACGGTAAGTAGAGGCTGGGAGTTGGGCAGCTACACAACTGGTGGGACCACTTCAGCATTACTCACAGTATTTGAATAGGCTTGAAAAACTTGAATAAAACCTTAAAAGAAGTTCTCTTGAATACTTTTAAACACCATATACCTCTGTATGCATAATGTATCTGTTGCAGCAAATCGTTCCCAGCAGAGAAAACTGCAATTCTCTATTTGTTACCCTGGTGCTACCTATTGCCATGGTCTAAGGGTCCTTTTTAGTGACTGTAATAGCAATTACCTATACAACTGAAAAAACAGATGCCTAAGGAAATAAACTAAAAATAGTAGTCTAATAACTGACTACTGGTATTGTCTTTTTTTTCCCCCTTGGGTATTGAATGCATATTAAATTTTCTTTAAAAATAATTTAACAAAAACCCTCTCATCTAAATATTCAGCTAATGTACCTTGTCTTCACAGTATTCTGCAGCTCTTGCCCATTTTATACAAAAGTTGCTGAGCACAGCAGATACGATAGGCTGTGAAAACATTGTATATAAATAACAGCTTGTTAGGATGAGTGCAGGCTTAAAACATGCTGGTTAATGTATCAGGTTTCAGAATCACGTTAAAACCAAGCAGTGTCTTCCCAGAAAAATTACAACCTGCTTCAACCCTTCTTCCTTTCAACTTTAGAGCTTAGAGTTTGGGGGAAGATCTAAGTGAGAAGTAACAGTAGAATTTCAGGAAAATGAGATCTGGCATTCCGTTCAGTAGGTGCTTTAATATCTTGGTGTTTGACTACCAATGGTGATACTTAATCAGACATATAGTATGCGCTTGAAGTCTGCTTCATTTCAAATGCACTGAGTGCATTTAAAAGCCTTGCTGAAGACTTAGATGATTTTGAGGAAATCTGGTGCTGAAAATTCTTTGCAGAAAGAAGATGAGAAGAAACTCATTTGCTAGCAGGAGCATTCGTAATACAGAGCTTGATAACTTCCAGTGTGGCTGATGTAGCAGTGAAGCTGGCTGCTGGGATTTCCCTCCTAATGACGCTTGCTTTTGTCCTTACTGAATTCATGACAGAGTATTTCAGGTTCATCACATTGCCGAATAAAAAGGTAAGGTAGAGTTAACTAAATTGGTGATACAGGAATTTTGATTACTTAAAGGAATACTTGATTACCGAAGTAGCATGTTGGTATAGTAGTACATCAGGGAAGCTTGCTTAGTGACCAGAAAATAGTTGCCTTAATTTTAACATTTCTGTTGACTTTCCAGTTTGTCTTGGCTAGAAGCTCTGGAAAGGCACAAGATGTATGCAGGTGCAAACCTTCCTGTGTGGTACATAATGCTACGAAACTGGCTATGTAAATGATAGCCTGCTGCCTCTGTAGGCCAGTCAGAACCTGTGCTGGGAGGAGGAGGTGCAGCCCTTTTCCCAGAGCATCGCTGGCAGTCCCACCGGTGCTGCCTCTGTCGGCACCACTTATTTTATTTCTACCAGCAACACACTGAAGTTCTTTATAGCACCTCAGTTTGCTGAGAATGCAGGAGTGACGACAGCCAGCTTATGTGTCTGTTTCCTGTACAGGCTTAGTTTCTTCAAAATAATTGATGTCTTCATGGTTCTTGGCAGTCTTGAAAAGGTAATTCAGGTATAAGCTGTTGCAGTAATACCTAGGCAGCTATGTCAGTCTCCCCAAAATATGAAAGCTTACTTACCTGATCTGGTCTTCCTAGTTCCACCCCACATCCCAATTTGGTACTCTGCTGGTAAAGAGGCCTGTGGGTTTTGTTTTCAAGAGACTAGAAACTTGTTTTCTGGTTTAATGGCATTATAAATGTAATCCCCGTTATTTAATAGGCACGGATGGCATGGGGTTGTGGCCTGTGATGGTAACAGCTGCCCAGTTTTAAAGTGTCAGTAAGTGGGGAGAGCAGTTTTCGTCAAAATAAGCTGAAAATGACCACAAAGCAGAAAAAGTTTCCAGAGAGCCCACAGAGCGGATTCTGCTGCAGGGTTCTATTTAACAACACCCCAACCCCATCATCCCCCCCCCAAATTTTTTGCCACCACCAGCAAAACTCCCAGACTTCGTCGGTTTTGACCAACTTCTATACAGGATGTAAAAATTCCTAGTCCCCAGTGAATGCGAGGGAGTGTGAGCAAGGGGTCACTGCAGCGTGAGTAGGTGGTGAGCAAGCACGGAGGTACGACTTCACGCTTCCTTATTGCATTTTGTTTAAATCAATAGCGAGCATTGCTCTGACATACCCATAACTTTTGACGTGTTTTCTGTTTCTCTTCTTTTTTGCTTGGATAGTTGGAAGTCTGCTGACCTTGCTACTCTGGTCTGTAGGCAGTAGCTTTGTGAAGGGTAGCGGTGGCAGTGAGTTGAGGCCATCACACTGCGTACCGTTTTGTGAGTGTGCATTTCCAGTAACAATTCTGAAGGCATTAAGTGCCACTCTTGCTTTCTAGGCATGATCTTCTTTTTTTTTTAGTGTGAAAAATACGAAGCGACTAGCTCTGACTGCCTAGTAGTGAAGCCACATATGGGGAATACACCATACTCCCATGCAAAAATACCTGCATGGTGTTGTGTTTAGGTCAAAATGGGACAGAAACGGAAACAGAACCATGTAATTTCTTGTTGTGTGCATTGATGCTCCATTTCAGTCCTCTTTTAAGAGAAAAAAGAATTGTTCTAGCATGGACAACTAGTTTTGCAGTGGCAGAAGCTGTTAGGGAGGACCACTCTGAAAACTCAGGGAAACAGAAAATGGATCTGAATGTAAATAATTGAAGCTTACTGGCATTAACCTTCAGATGTAAAACCTACCAAAACGTTCCACCTATGCAGTGTTCCCTGGAAGTCTGGTTCTGTGTATGTACGCATCCACACCTGCTGCTACCAAAAGTCTGAGCTTTGCTGGTAGCGGTGGAGATGTGTTCCCATACATCTCATTCACCTCCCGTAGGATCCATAGGATGGTCCAGGGTGGTCAGTCCAGTATCTGCAACGAGAGTTGGTAAGCTTTGCTGTTCTGCTGGATTTTCATAGGAATGACTTTACCGTATGATTTTGAGGGTTGTTTGTCACATAGTAATGTGTGTGTAATTGGGCTACTCTTGGTAAACAGAAAAAACAAAGGTAATCGCCTGTCTCTGGAACAAAAACATCACTTGCACCAAGAGGTTTAGGTTTTTTTGCCGTGAAAGGAAGAATACATAATTAAAAGCGTATCATTTAAAAATGAGTAGTTCCAATCAGCAGCAATTTGTGTTGAATTCCCTTTGTCGGGCAAAGGCTTCCCGTGTGCCATGGGAGCTCTCCGGCGGAACTGCTCTGTGGTGGGTGTAGAACACACACCGGTGAGTGTGGAACTGCGCGGCACCTGGGATGGCTTCTTCCTGACGCTGGGAGTTTGCCGGCTGGGTGATGGGCCAGCATGCCCGCCTCTGCCAGCACAGCGGCGGTGGGAGCAGGAAGCAGCGGCTGCGGGGACAGGGGCACCGGTGGGGCGATGGGCACCCATGGGTGCTGCCTCAGCACCTGCTCCCTCCTCCCCAGGGTGCTCACATTGGGACTGTAGCAGTGTCAGTTTGACGTTCCAGCTGGCTAATGGACGTGCCTTGTGTAACTGACCTTTTATTGGGACGCTGCAGCCCTGCCCCCGACCAAGTTCCAGAGCCTCAGGAATCTTAGAGCCCTGGTGTCGAGCAGCAGGTGGCCGAGGCTGGGGCTTGCCATGGGCAGAGCTGGGTGCAGCGTGCGCATGGGCAGCAGCGTCGCCCTGTGCAGGTCCCAGTGCCCGAAGGACCACTGCAGGCGGCTCATGCTCTGCACGGCCACAGGCACCGGTTCCCGCTGCGCAGCACTGCTTCGTAAGGAAAATGATGTAAATCCACAGCTTCAAATGTTGTCTTGGTTGTGATTTAAACAAGCGTCGTAGTTTGCAAACAAGAAGCCCGTTTTCATGAACGGTAGCTAAGAGGAGGATATTGTAGCATGCGTTCCGTCATCAGCACACTCAGCTTGGCCTTAGCTGCAGGCAGTAGGTGGCCCGGCGCTGCTCCGCCGCTGAAGGTTGTCCGTGTTCGTGTCAGTTGTAAGGGACAGTTGCACTGGCAGGAACGGTCCTTCAGTGTGTTCCTTCTGCAGAGGGGTTGGCTTCATTTTTTGAGTCTTGCTGCCTCTTCCATAAAGCAGTGGTTGCTCAAAGGCTGCTTGAGTGGTTACAAAACAGATGTTCCTATTTAATCGGCTATGAAAGCAAAGGAGAGACGCTGGAATAGGAACATAAACTTCACTGTGGTGAGTTGCATTTGTGCCATCTCGCTCTGCTTCGGCACAGTGTTTTCTGCCTTTGTCTTTTATCCAGGACCGTGGGTTTTCTTTATGGACTAATAAACTGACGGGGGAAATGCCCAAAGACTGCTCTACCCAGCAAGAGATTATGAACTTTTAAGACTTTTTTAGTCTGCAGTTAATTCATTATTTCGTGTTCTCTTTGCATGAACTGTTAGCTCTTCAGAACAAAATTGGAAACAAGCCTTAGGAAACACTTCAGTGTTGTACAGAGTAATTTCCTAAAGAACAGGCTTTGTAAATTATACAGCGAGGGCTTTTTAACTACCTCAGAATGTTTTGGTTTTTTTTTTTTTTTTTTTAGAACAATATATCTGCATGACAATACAGTATTTTTTTAATAGGCTACATGGTGTAATCTGGATCAAATTCTAAAATAGAAGGGGTTTGGGGGATTCCCCCCCCCCCCCAAATTGTATTTCCCTCAGGAGAAGACCACCTTTGATGTTTGTGCCATGGGAGTATGTCCCTGGAGAATTACTTATTTTGTTTTACAGAAATAAAGACTGTGCTTTGTAAGGCACCCGCTGTAGAGCTGTGATCAAATATAAGCATTTTGGAGGATTAGTTTGAATGTGATTTCAGCTACCTGGAACGACAGTTACAAAACTCTGGTTTAGATTGTTGGGTAATTATGTATGAATATGGAGTTAAGAAAATAAAATTGTCGTTAAAGGCCTTCTCAGCATTTGAGACTTTAGCATTGTAATGGATGGTTCATTATTAAGCCCTTATTAACTCCTGATTTTTTTAATTGTCTTAAGAAAATAGTGATTTGAGTATAGATGATAACTTCTATTTTGTTAATAGAAAAATTAACTCAAATATTCTGTCAGTACCTTCATGTAGCCTCATAGGCATTGAAAAAACCTACATGTAACTTCAAAAAAATCATAATAATGTCCTCTTTCTAAAGAAAGAATGTTTTAATCCAAGAAGATCAAAGATTTACTTATCTCCAGTAACTAGCGTTCTGTCAGAATGTACTAATCTTGGATGATGAGATCAAGTAATATTTCTTGCAGCAATCACAGCTGAGGAAGAAATCACTTTCTTCTAAGCAAAAAATTGACATTCCAAAAATGGGTTTGCTCTTGACTAGAATGAACAGATATTTTAAGTGTGTAGTGAGGCAATGAAATTCAGGGATCCATCTGTGCATCATTTTATTCTTAGCGTATGTAAAGTTCTGAAAATAATTGGACAAGGACGCTGAGGTTCTGGTGCAGAGTTACGTAAGGATAGGTATAACTATGGAGAATAGTATTTGCTTATGGTATGTGCAGAATTCCAGAATTTTATTCCCCTGTGTTTATGGGCATGGCATCGGCTGAATAGTTTTGCCTGTGTGTTCACTTTGCATTAGGAACAGCTATATTGTCACTAGTGACTAAATAGAGAGACCCAGAAGAAGGTTTCTTAAGTAATTTTTTTTCATTCTGTGTCTCTTGAGAAATAACAAGCATATACAAGGTCAGCCTTCCTATTAAAACTTCTAATTTGTAGACAGGTTTTCTTTGTGCATCACTTTACATGTAAGTAAAGCTAATTAAGCAGAAGAAAACAACAATTCCACAAGAGAGATACTTTTTTGAGAAACCTCCCTAAATATTATGAGACTTTTTTTAACAGTATGTGTATTTGGAAAGTAAGTGACAGAAGGGAGTCTTATACTCATCGGCAAGTATCTGTGGATGCTAAACTTGTAACTAATTATGGCTAATTTGGTGATGCCGTGAGTCATGCCGTGTGGCTTTATCAATCAAAAGAACCAGTATGATTTTTCTGCATCTTTGGACATCCTCACTTGCATTATCCACAGTGGTGCTGCTTGGCATTTAGTCATTTTGGAACCTTCTTTCCCTGTAGTCGTATATCCTTCTTTCCTCTGTGCCTTTTTGCCTGTTTGCCCATTAACGTGGTGTTCTGCTTAATCGTACTGTTGGTCAGGCACAAATTAGCACTCAGCATCCAGGTTTATGTCACTGAAACCTCGTGGTTATAAACTGTGTCAGAAGATGATGTGTGGTTTTTAAATATATAAAGAATTCCTGGATGTTGAGGGGTGATCAGGATGTAAACAGGTTTTTGTTCTTCTAAGAAATTTGTCTGTAGAATAAGTGCAAACCTCTTGGCCACTGTGAGCATCTCATTGTTACAGTAGCCGCTCTTGCCATGCAATAACTGCTTTTCCTCCCTTTGTATAGGTAATGCTGTTTTATTATTGTTTTTATAGGTAATATTATAACTCGCATAATGTTGAACTGCTTTAACGTTCATGCACATTTGAAACTGTCAGATTTCCCAGCTTTTCCTGCGTGTAATGTAATAGATCAAAATCTGGGCTTGTTTAGCCTTCGTAATGCTTTTATCTGTTGCAAAAAGTGAAAATTTTTAGTGTACTTTGAAAAGACTTCTTTCCTGATTTACATTCCCCATGTGTGTTCAGTGACATCGCGGTACTGATTTTAAGTCCTGTAGGTTTGCTCTCTTCCTGGAATGTTTGCTGGTTCATATTTTAGTAAACTGCTTTAGAAACAGAAAGAGAGTATTATGAGTATTCTTTAACTTTTGGGGGTAGGTGGGATGAATGTAGTGCCTACCTTACAAGAAGATCTCAGAGGAGCATAAAAATAAGAAACCTCCAAATAGCCCAAGTCATCTAGTAGCTGCCCAAGACTTTCTTCTTCAGGGTCAGTTCAAATATACTTCAAGAAATCTTCTGAGTGTATTTGGGAAAGGAAAAGCATATTGAAAAAAGGTAGAGCAAAAGCGTGTCTCGTACAGTCGTAACTCTTCTAGAACAGCAGTGCTGCTCAGCTGTGGTGTAGCTAATTAGTGCAGAAGTGAAAGTGTTAATTTTTGATCCTGGTAATGAGTCACAGTACATCCCTTTAATCTACAGCTGATAATGATTTTTTTTTTTTCCTAGTGCACATTATCTGGGATTCTAATGTTTTCCTCAGCACTAACAGAAAGCAAATTACCGTGGTAAGAAGTTGCGCTGTGGGTGTGTGGCTGTGTCCATCATGAAATGTCCTCATGGAATGACTTCTCTTTGCTTTTTTTTTTTGGTATTTTAATACGGCATAAGAAATATGCCTTCCTGCTGGGCTGTGTGTCAGGGAGCGCTCCCGATTCCCCCGAGCTGGACGTGAGCGAGCGGGTGCCCCTGCAGCAGAGGCGGCCGTGATGGTCCCCTGGGCTGCCAGCAGGTCACGGAGGAGACCCTTCCCCGCTTCCCAGCGCTGGGGAGCTCAGCCTGGAGGGCTGTGGCCAGTGCTGGGGTCCTCACAGAGAGAGACCTGGGCACACTGGGGAGTCCAGCAAGGGGCGGCCAAGGTGGTGATGGGGCTGGGGCGTGTGTCCTGTGAGATGGAGAGCTGAGACCATGTACCTGGAGAAGAGAGAGGAGCGAGGGAAGATCTTGTATTTTCTTATATAAGTATTAGATATATATATATATATATGTATATAAAAAAAGACAATGAGAAGGGAGGGTGCAAAAAGGGAGCCAGGCTCTTCTCCACGGTGCCCGGTGGCACAACAAGAGGCAGTGGGCAGACGGTGAAACGCAGGAGGTTGCATCTGAACATCACAGAGCACCTCTTTACTGTGAGGGTGCCCAGGGAGGCTGTGGGCTCTTCATCCTTGGAGGTATTCAAAAGCCACCTGGATGCAGTCATGGTCCACTGGCTTTACGTGGCCCTGCCTGAGCTGGGGGAGCAGGACGAGGTGGCCTCTGGAGGGCTTTTCCAACCTCAGCCATCCAATAATGCTCCCGGCCGGATAGCATGATGCTCAGGCTGGCCCCAGTGATGTTGCCTGACTACGTGAGCGTTCATCGATGGGCTGCTGTGGCCTGCTAGCTTGGGGGGAATCTGGCTGCGTTCAGAGAAGTGTGGTGAGAAAAATAGTGTACTTCATAGAGGCTTCTCCTTTCTGTGAGACTTAATGAAAAAAATAGCTCAGCTGCTATTATTCCTACTGTGGCCTGTGCTCACGCTGTTTGTGGGAGAAGATTGGAAGCAAATAAATACAACAGCTACTTCCAGGTCAGAATCCCTGTTAGTGGGCTATATGTTTTTGCCGTTAATAGAACAAAATGTTCTTGTAGCTGTCCGTAGCCCTACTTCAAATTACTTACGTTCGGTGAGGCTTCCTGAGTTCGATGGCTGTGGATTTTGCACAGTGTAGTGTGGATGTTGCTGGTGGTGCTCTTGTCGTATAATGTGATCTTCCTGTGTAACATTTTGCAGTTATCATACGATACTTTGAAATTTTCACTCTGCACACAATGCTGTAAAGCTTTTCTTATTTGCACAGAATTTGTCATCTTTAGCAGGTAAATTGACTTGCTTGTGTTCGACGTCTAACCTCCAGAGGTACTAAACACTCGGTACTAGAAGCGATCAGGTAGTTGCAGCAGCAGTAGCGCTCTGCTGTCAGTCAGTTCTCGGCTGGATGCTGCTGCAGCTGCCTCTGTTGTGGATGTCATCGTGCTTGGTGCCCACGAGCAGCAAGGGCATCGTGACACATTCTTGTCTTTGGTGGACAGACACAAATAGAGCACCCTAGATCATGCGGGTGTGCAGCTGTGCCGGTCTGTGCAACTTCAAGGTTGAAGCTATGGCTGTATTTTCTGCGGGACGTGTGTTGTGGTGTTCCTTTTCACACCCGAGTAATTTCTCACTGATCATTCCCGTGAAGGTTTCATGTTTGACAATAAAATCGGTTCTTACGACCCAGTGAACCTCGGCATACCTTTGAAAATCGGACACGAGGGAGGGAGGAGGTAACACGTGTTGAAAACTCCTTTGTCTCACAGGTAAATACTTACAACAGCCCATGTTTTATTGTTTTGGATTATTCAACAGAGAAGATTATAGAGAATTGAGCCAAGGTTTTTTTGCGGTAGTACTTCTAAGTTTCAGCATGTGACACAAAAGGTGGGTATAGCTTCTAGAATATGGCAGTCCGTGCTTTATTTATGGAACATCCCTGGCAGGGACGTTAATTCGCACTCTGCTTCCAGTACAGAAGCTGCAAGGCCAGCTGCTTGATGCTAACACAAGCTTCTTCTCCTTCGGCCTCTAGAGGAGAAACTTTCCCCAACTGTATACAGTTAAATCTGAACTCACCTTATCAGTTTTTATGTGGATCATAATTGTGGACTGTTCGGTGTCAAGTGATGACTGAAGTTGGATTTTATTTGTAGCTCTTCAAGAAATGGTTTTCTTTCTGGCTTGGCAAATGAATTGCATTTTCAGTGTAACTGTTACTCCAGCACTTCGGAGGGAAGCTGTTTGCCACCTTAGAGCTAATGAATGTCATAAACATTTGTATCTAGCTGTCATAGGCTCATTAATCTGTTTAAATGACGGGTCCTTCCTAACATGTAATAGGTCGCTGGCTGTGCGTGACTACTTAATTGGTAATGGGATCCTCTGGTGAAGCACAACAGGACTGCAGCTAGCGATTTGAAATGTGTGCGTGCACGGTGTTAATCCAGCCTTTGTGTACTTAGTCGATTTTACACCACTCTTAACATGATGTGTTAAGGAGTCATGGTCTCCAGTAAAAGAAAGGAGAATCAGGCTTTGGATTTTTTCTGAGAACGATAGAATGGCTTTTTACAAACATAATCCAGACCCTGGGATGCTGGCTGGAGTGAATACAATAGAGACTAGAAGTAATGGTAATGTCAGCATAATTAAGTCAAAATAGTGCTTTACCAGCTGGACGTGCCAAAAAAACCCAACCCAAACCAAACACATAGTTCTATACTTTCCAGCCTGAGGTTTCTAACGGGTGCTCAAAAACTACAGCAGATACCAGCCTTACTTCACTCAGAGAGCACAACTTGGAGAGCAAAGCCTGCTGTGGACCTGGAGTATGCATTAGGAACAGGTGAAACAACAGCTGTATCACCTGGATTTAGTAACTTTCACTTGTCTGGCTTCTACTTCAATTTCTCTTTTAAATCTAGTGTTAGTTTGCCGTCGTGGTTGGTGATGGTTTCAGTTGTTTTGGTGGGGTTTTTTTAACTACAAACTTTTGGGAAATACCATGAATGGGCCACAGTTGCTTTCTGCAGTATCATACAAAAGGCACTTATTTTGTGCTATTTAAAGTGTAACTCGGGCATAAGAGGTCAGATTTCCCAAACAGCTGTGTGGTTCAGGCAGCATGGCAAGGTCCATGCTTCTGCTGGCCTCTGCTGACTTTGGCATCACTTGCTCCATCCTTCTAGTTACCAAAGGGGGATTTTCTGATGTTACTGCACGTGAGGAAACAGAACTTACTGCTGCTCCCACCACTAAAAGAATTAGAGACAAGGACAGTGAAGGCAACATGCAAGGACGTATTGATCAGCAGCCACCTCTGGGTAAATACGTGGGGGTTCCTGCCAGACCACGCTTCCTCCTTTTTATCTTTTATTTTTTGTATGAACCGAGCAATTCTGAAATCCCGCGTTATGGATGCGTATGGCGAGAACTATGTAATCAAGTAGTTGTGCCTGGATGGGGATTGCTTCCGAGAGGAATGGTAGATGATTCTAAGTCGTTGCCTGATAATCCCTGCAACCGGTTAGGGGCTTGTGTTGCACTCTCACTAGTGCGGTTGTGCACGCACAGCCCTGCCTTGCAGCAGTTCTCCAGCATTATTAAAACCAGGAAAAGGTTAGTGGAAGAATCCTTGCATGAAAGAACTTTATTTGATCTGGCATAAAATTGTGTATCGATATGCGTGCAGCAGGGATGGCGCTTTTCTACTGTTTTTAAGAGTGAAGCGCCATTTAATTTGTCTTGGTTTTAGGAAAGTTCTGTGCAGTATTAACGATATTAGATTAGGTTCTCCTTTTGAAAGGAAAAGAAGACAGAACACAGTTTATCTGCCAGGTACTGCAGCTTGTGTCAGGCAGGGAACTGGCTGCTCACTGCTGAGTACTGTGGGAAAGGGCAAGTTACACTTCAAACTTCAGGTGGCTGTAAGACTCCACGGGAGGAAAAAACCCCACCCAACTATAAATTACTGTGGACATTTCAAAACGTCTTTTAACATAAAAAATGCTAAGCACTGCCCTTTGTGGTTAGTTGGGGGAGGGGTTAAGCATTGCTTCAAAAGGGTTTCGAACTACTTTTTGCTGAATCTTACCCTGCTGGTGCATCTGTCCTTCCACCGGGAGTTAGGAGGGTAGCAGGTCTGAAGATAGCAACTTGCAGGATAGACTTGTGTCTTCTTAAGCAGCATTTAATATATATAGGAGTGTCTTCATCTGACAAAAGGATAACTCCTTCATTACCAAATGTAAGAATTGTAAACAGAAAGCAGATCCAACTGTCAAGACTGGGATACCCAGTAGTCTGTGTAGGGCTTGTGAACCCAGCGCACCCGCCGTGTCTGCGTGCCCCGCTGGACCCGAAGGGCGTGTAGGGAAGGAGACCTCAGCAATGAAAGACCAGCAACCCGGCTGCGGTATGTTTGCGGTAGCAATTAATTTGCTTTTAAGGCCCTCGTTAGAGCATCTTCGGGTATGCTTTCCCTTGGAGATGATCAAGAGACTACTTTGTTGGAAACTTTCCCATCTGTGAAGAAGAGCTCATGCGAGGTCCTGACCTCGGGTTGCGGAGGGCTATGGTATGGAGATGAAATGGAGTTACTCTCTGCTGCTGTCCGAGAGGATTTGTTAAAATAGCTTTCATGCTTTGGTAAATACGTTCTGTATACATCCCTACCAGGCAGTGTGCTGCTTCTGTAATCAAGCTGCTACCCACAATTTTTCACAGACTAAATATAATTAGAGTTCAAATTAAGGAGGGATAACTTGTTTAGGGGCAATAATAAGATCAGTTCCTAGGATATTAAAAATAGTGCTTTGTAGTGTGTTTTGCTTCATGGCAGCCAAAAACTTAATTAAAGGGTTGAGTTTGCGCAGTGGGATCTCCCACCCTTCTCTAACGCCAGGGTCTTCTCAAAGCCCAGGCAGTGGGGGGGTCGAGAGTCATTCCAATACAGATGGTCTTGGTCCACTGTATTTATTAACTGCCTTTTTTACTGTATTCAGTCCTGTTCCTTAGGAGGGAACAGAGTATGATCAGTTTTGTGGGCTTTTTCCACTCCAGGGTTTAAATTTCCAGGCTTATTTTCCAACTCGCCAGTAGCACCCTGCCCAGCTGCCTTGGATGTCCCGTGCCGTCATCTTGGGTGCCGGCGGAGGGACAGGTTCTCCCCTGTATTTGGGCATCCTGAGATGAAGGCTGTGGAGATGCTCGGGATTTGCACTAGCTTTGTAATTCTTCCCAGTCTTCACCACAGCTCTGATCTCTCTCCTCTGTTCCTTCCTGGCCCTTTGTGGTCTTTCCCTCAATAATTAAGATAGTGATTGATCCATCTCCTTTTTACGGAATGGAGATCTGCCACTTCAGGGAACCTATTTCAGTGTTTGCCTACCCTCATAGAAAAAATAACCCTTTTTACAAAGTCCTATACAATTTTTTGACTAATACGTACTCTATTCACTTTACTCTCTTCTATACCCCTATCGTGGTAAAGCAAAATTAATCTTCATTCTTTCAAAGCTTTTGTCTTCAGTTACAGAATTTACGCTTGCACAGAAATCTCCAGTGCCTGTAGTGCTGCCTGTGTTGAGGATTAATACTAATTAGCATAGCACTTGTGGTGCCCTAAGCCTTCGAAAAAGAATCACAGCAGGCAAGGGAGTGAAAACTTCCAGGCCAGAAGCCCAATAACATGAAATACTTACTACCCATCATAACATTTTATGTTGTGAATCAAAGGATCAAGTCCTATTTTTGTCTGATTATAAACTGTTATTTTTATTCAGATGGGACCAAACAAAAACAAAACTCATGGTGTATAGTATATCAAATCTGTTCATACTAATGATGCTTCTGTCTGTGTCTTTAATACTGCTATTAAAAGGGACTTAATTAAATAAAATGCTCTGTGATTTATTGAAATAGCCTGTAATAGCTCAATGTGCTTATAGCTTCCTCTTGAAATTCCAAAACCACATTTTGCTAATGCAGCTAATGGAAAGTCCATCATTGCACCACCTGTCTGTTTGCGATTTGCAAGGCCTAATTAAGCCTATTTATCATGCAGTTGATAAGGAACAGAGAAGAAAGAATGAGGTTAGAATAATTTTTATAGGGGAAAATGGTACTGAATTACTTAAAGTTAGTAACGCACAGGCCTCTAGTGTTTTTCCTCTCAAAGGCAGTGATTTCATTCAGTGCTCAGATTTTCAGAAATACTTGTGAGACAAGTGTATTGGTTAAAATTTTCTCTCTATCAAATCAACAAAAGACTGCAATTTCATTTTAGGGGTTGCGGGGCAGAAATATTGAATGGGAAAAAAAGGTAGGTTCCCCTTCAACCGCGGAGAAGTTACACAAAATCACCTCTTGGTCAGAATAGAAATAACTGATGTCTCAAAAATGTTCTCTGGGGCTGGCTGGTGTGAATGCCAGTGTTTTTTCCAGATGCAGGAAGCTTATGGATCCTCCTGTGTTAGGAAAAGTAGCTTCAGAGGAGAAAAACATAAAATGATTAAGAAGCAGCAATTTAAGTTCTAGAAATGCTTTTTAAGCATTTAAGTTACGTAATTCAGAGGTGAAAAGGACTTCAGCTTTTTAGTTCAGGCTTCCACCTGGAGAGGACTTTAATGACTTGCAGTTCATTTCAGCCTTGCTGGTGTTCTGTTCCCAGTCTGGCGGGGGGTACATACACCAAGAGCCACAGAATGACACCAAATCCCCAGGCTGCTGCCCTTGTGCCGTTATGTGGGTGAGCGCTGGCGAAGGTGGGCTGCAGCTGAAATGTTTGGGCGTATTGCGAAGGGGTTTGGTGACGGTACAGAAATGGCCAGTCTCTGCTGCGCTTTAAAGGTCATTGCTGCAGCTCGACCATTGATGCAGGGGACGGCGTGGTTGGGTTACTCCGATCCAGAGCTCCAGCCGTTCCACAGCGAGGCATCTGTTGGGCACGTGGCATGAGGTTTCTACAACCTTTCCTAACATCTATAAAAAGCCTGAATGAAAACTTAATTGGCGATGCTGGTAACCAAAGGCACCTGTGCTCCCTGGGGCCAGGAGAGAGGGACGTAATTTCTTGGCTTTAAATGTTTGAGCCGTAAGAGACAGTTGAGCTCGACCTATTATATACCCAAAAAACTATTTGATCTGGCTCGTCTTTTGGGAAGAGTACTTCCAGCTAAATAGCGTGAAGGAAGACAAGAGTTCTCCATGTCAGGAAGATAGAATCAAGCTTTTAAAGTACTATTTGCTTCAACTCTACTACTGAGCAAAATGGTATTTTCTGATGTTCTTTTGTACATTCAGGAAGGAAATGGTTTTGCAGCAGGGATACAAAATGAGAGAAAAGTATGAAAACTAGAATGTCTTGTCAAGTAGGCACTCAGCTGCTGAAAGTAAGTTTTGAGTACTGTTAAAAGAAATACAGGCTTGGAAAAGAACCAAACCAAAATATGCTTGAAGAAAGCTGAGGAAAATATTATTAAAACCAGGAAAAGGTTAGTGGAAAAATCCTTGCGTGGAAGAACTTTATTTGATCTGGCATAAAATTGTGTATCGATATGCGTGCAGCAGGGATGGTTCTTTTCTATTATTTTTAAGAGGGAAGCGCCATTTAATTTGTCTTGGTTTTAGGAAAGTTCTGTGCAGCATTAATGGTATTAGATTAGTTCTCCTTTTGAAAGGAAAAAAACAAACCCAAGTAATTGTCGTCTTTTTGCTGCACCTTCCAAAATCATCATACATTAAAGAAAGGAGTGGGAGTGAAAATAATAGTAGGTGGGGAAAAAAACCAACAACAAGCTGTTGAAATACAGGATTTTTCTTGTTGTAACTAAATACATCCAAACTTACGATTTCTGGTGAGTGCTGAGTGTTGTGGGCTTTTTGTTTCTCAGAGTATCAGATAGAATTCCCCTGTGAAGGTCTTTCTAAAGTCATTTATGAACTGTCTGGAATAAACCCCCTTGGAATGGAGCTTTTATGTGCACACCGGCAGTCGCTGCTGTGCACTAGCTATGCTGTAGCGGGAAGCGTGCCGTTTTCTGCTGCTCTCCTCCTGTACGTTGTGATTTTCTGGCCAGCTGCGCTACCTCAATTTGCATGGGAGTTGAAAGAACAGAGTTACTTGAACTTTGTGTAGACATACAAAGAGCAGAAGTGTTAACAAGTATAAGCTGTAATGTTTTCACTTGATTCTTTTTTTCTGCAGTGTCTGTTCTGCTTTTGTGTTTCAGGCAGAACTAGCCAAGAATTTTTCAGAAAATGAAGTGGGTAAGGTGAAGCACTTGTTAAACTAAAATAAAACAGTGGAAAACTTGATTCAGTCACAGTTCTCTAGTTCTTCAAATCCTAGGGTTTGTTGGTTTTGTTTTGGTGGTTTTTTGGGTGTGGTTTTTTGGGTGTGGTGGTGGTGGTTTGTTTTTTTGTAAGAACAAGTTAGAATGTCCCCTAGAGCTTGATCAAAATGCAATTTTTAATGGGTTTCTGAAAAAAGATAGATTGTGGTCGGTTCTTTGAGAGTATCCTGACATACATCCTTCCCTTTGCAGTCTGATAACCAAAGGGAATAGGCTGTGGGGCTCATCCAAGTCCTGGGTTACACAGAGTAGACATCTCTTTTGGATAAATTTTGGCTCTCCAGCAGTGTAACTCCCAGTGTAGGTTTTTAGTTTAATTTAGAGCTGCTTCTCCTGCAGGATAGCACCTGTGGCTTGTAAGCAATTTACACAAAGGTCTAGGCTACATGCTTAATTCTATTCTTATCTATCAACAATCAACTGAAAACATAAATAAAACAGCCTATATATATATATATATATATATACACACACACCAGAAAACAAAATAGCTAGTAATACAGTGGAGACAAGAAACAGTTACAGACTGCTATAAAATCTCATCTGAAATGATGTGTTGCTCCGGTAGCTTTATCCGAGAGAGAGACTGGGGGACTGCAATTCTCCCGTAGTTCTATAGATCACATTGGAAACATTTCAGAGTGCGTCTATTTCAGTCCTGTCTTATGTGAACAATATGCTATTCTACCAGCATCTACCTCTACATCAAAAGTAAGAATGTTCTTTTATCATAAATAGCAGCAGAACACTTACAGTAAACGCTTTTCTTCAAAACAAACAAAAAACCCTCTAAAACTCATGCCTGGCCTCAGCTCACGGGCAGCACGTAGGACCTGCTTGCCCTGGGACACTGCCCCCCCGGCAGCAGAATGCCTGAGGATTTGCTTCACTGGCAGTGCCTCCAAGCCCCGTGAAAACCAGAAGGATGACTTTCCAAAAGTGTGTAATCCTCTAGTTAATGCTGGAAGGGTTCCTGAAGAAAAAGAAGGGGATGAGTGCTGGTAGCCTTCAAGAACGCTGTATGAACTCCTAACACTGTAACAATTAATTTAGGGTAAGAAAAAAGCAGAACAGCAGATTTTTTCCCATTGTTTCAAAATTATTGAAGCTTACAAAGTCACTTTTCCAACCTCAGTAACATTTCACCCTCCTAATTGTTAGAAGCTGTGTGACATGACTGACACGGAGTCATGATTGCTGAAGAGTAGAGGGCTTGTCTTTCAAAGTCCCAGCGTATGTTCGCTGTAAGGTTCTGCAGGCGTGTTCCTGCATGTGCCCACTTCAAGTAAGACTGGAAGAGTCTCCAAAGTGCAGCAAAATGAGAAAGCCAGAAGTATTTTCCCATGTAACCATTTTGTGATGTAGTATACCCAGTGGAACTGCTCTTGCAAACTTGCTGCAGCATCTGTTGAGGTAGGTAGTGTGAGGGTGTCATACATGTCGCTAGTCTGGAAACTAAAACCTGGTTCACATCAATGGAAGCAATGGGTGCATGTGCAGTGCAACAACAATATAATATTTTTTTTTTGTCTTTCTGGAGACATCCAATTGCTTTGATTCATGGGAATTAACATCACTAGACATCCCCAAAAAAATCCTTTACTCGATTCAGTGGGTTCTGTGACATCTTCCCTCTAACTTCAAGGAAGAAAGTTATGATCATGCATGTGACCAGTTAATTTTATAAATTACCCAATCATTCTTTTGCTTAAAATTGTTTATCAACCCCTTTATTGCCAAAAAGAAGACAGTCCTGAGAGGATGAGTTGTACAATGATGCATTCAAGGACAATATTTCTCATTAAGAAAATGATACTCATGTTTATATAATCTTTTGAGAATGCATATAAAAATAAATTATGTATACTACCAGAGAAGAAAGATTTCTCTCATCTTTTTCAATTAAACTGTAATTTGGGCAAAAAAAGTAAAATCTATGTGAGGTTCCAGGATGCTGTTATACAGCTGGTGAAGCCTCAGTCTTACTGTGTTTCGTTATCTGTGAAGACAGACAGAATTGGGTCCCTGATCATGGATGAACTGACCTCTGATAGCTCTGCAGCTGGCGAGTGTGCCTGGCCTGCTGTGCCATTCCGTGCCAGGTTCTTCAGGGATCGCAACGCAACAGTTCTGCCCGTACTATACATCATTTAAGAAGCACTATAAGGTGCTGTATGACCTTCTTTTACAGCAGCTCTCAATTATTTGAGATTACATTCCAACTTTGAGTAGGCCTGCCACCCCCAAGAGGTCTGCTTGGAGAACCGGTGTAAAACCTATCTTGTCTACAAACAGCAAACGCACAATTCTGGAATTGCTCACTAAACGTGTTACTTACTGCTATGTGCGTGATGAATGGAAATTCGCGTGCTGACTTCCCTCTGGCTTTGGCAACCTTTGCTGCTTCGGTGTTAGAGATGTTTTGTCATTGCAAGAAATGTATCTGTAAAAAAACTGGAAGTCAGGCAAAAACACTGACCGAGTTTGCACCAACGTGTAAAGTCTCAGCCCAAGAGAGCTCGGAACAGTTGCTGCAGCAGAAACTGTCTGCTGGAGGCCGAGAGGATTAACCGTGTGTTAGATTTAAACAGTCTTCTGAACCACTTAGTGATAAATAGGCTTTTGGAGGGGGGAGTTAAAGGCCTTTACTAACCCTGCTTTCTCCTGGAGTGTGTGTTCAAGAGCTGCTCCCCTAAGGGACGCCCTTCTCGGTTGCTCAGTTCCACGGTACTACAGCTACTCCTACCCACTCAGCTTCCTTCGGAATATTCCAGCAAATATTCTCTGTAATGGAACAACTGCCTCCCGGTTGCCCTTGGTGCCTCAGGCCCCAGTGTCCCTGCAGCTCCACCAGCGTCGTGCCAGAGATGGGACGCGGTGGCACAGGTGGTGGCGGGGGCGGTATGGCTGACCCTCCGGCCCTGGGCCCTGCCGGTGCCGGCGGCAGAAGCACCTGTTGCTGCGGGGGGACACGGCGGGCAGTGAGCTGGCAAGCTGTAAAAAGGCCCCTTGGGAAGAAATGCTTTAACAAGGGGGAGATTAACAAAACCCCAAAGGTATTAAGACTTGTGCTGAAATACAGGATGAAGAGTTAATCCTAGCTGTACTCAAGCTGACCTGGTTAATTTTGTTAATTCTTGGAGAAAGAAGCACAAAGCCTAAATGAAATTTCTCACAAATTCCTTTGTTTGAAGGGCAGCAAGACAATCTGCTTAATTATTTTTGGCAGTTGAGATAAGCTTGCTTTTTAAAAGCTTGTCATAGTAACTAATACTCTGTAAGAGTAATTGCTTTTTCTGTAGACGTCTATTTAATGTTTTTGTATTACTGTTTTTATTATAAACGCTGCTGGGAATTTTTCTCTCCGCCAAACCATTTTACATCCTTGGCTGGCATTCTGCCGGTATAGCTTGTGCCAGATTTTCCTGTACTGGGGGCTCTGACAAGCACCACAATTGAAGAAGGATGTGTAAGTTGGGTTTTTGTGTGTATGTTTCTTAAATTATCACCAAAAGAATTTCCATTTTGAGACGTCAAAAAAGAAAACCACTGAGATTGGGGATTGAATAGAATTTTTCAGTGCGTTAACTCTCAACATGGCACTGCCGAAACTGCAGAGGGACTTCCCCCCGCCCCCTCCGCAGACCCCAGGCTGCTGTGGCTGGGGATGCTGCCAGCGCTGTTCCCCAGACAGCCGGGGCAAGGGCCCGGGGCGCTGCTTCCTGGGGCACCGACACTCCACATCGGTTTACGCACACCCACCCCCCTCCCGCTACCCCCCAGGCCAACAGTAAGCTGCTTTTGCGACGATCTGGACAGTACTCATTTAAAAAGAACAAATGCCTGCCACCTGTTCTCGTACGGTGCATAAGCAGACAACTGTTGAGAATTTCAGTCTTTCAGATGAAAAGAAATGCTGTCTTGGAAGCTAGAGAAAATATTATTTTCCTTTGGAGGAAACCATCTTCTAGAAGCGTTACTAGGTGCAATCATTTGAATAGGTAAGATCTTTTGTTTGTAAGAAAAGTAAGAACCTTCTAAATCCATCACTAGTCATTTTCAGCTGGAATGGCCAGCATCTGCCAGGTTGGCTTGGCCACAACGAAACGTGTATTTCAGATGTCCTGCTTGGAGTAATCTGTTCTTTCCGAAGCACAGATCTGCTGGATCATAAGGCCCATCATCTTTTGGGATGAGTTCGCACCTTCCAACATGACTGTGAATTCTGATAAAAATGTGTTTCCTTTCAGACCGTACAAAACCAGTTTTAAGGAGTGCCACGCACCTGTGCTGAATGAACACCAATTTTAAAAGTACTTGGAAGAGGAAAGCAAGCTTTGTATGCCGATTGCAAACAAACCCACCCAACATTCAGAACACCCTCAAAAATGAAGGACTGGATTTCTGTACCACTTTCAGCAGATAGCCAGAACGCTTTTCACAAAACAAGGTCATTTCCTGGCTTATTCTGTACTTCAGGTTTTATGCCAAATGGGGAAATTCTAGTTTTGTGCATAAATAAACCACTTAAACTTATGACAATAAAATTAAATAATCTTAGTACATACGGCTAACAATTTTATAAAGGCTTTTTCAAATACTGTATATGAATCATAGATACATAAAAATTAATTGTGCAGAAGCTATAATCTTTCCCTGAAGACTTTTTTTTAGGAAGTGTAGATTAAGACTTTCTCAGCTTCTTCTTTTAGTAAGTGTATATATTTCTGCCAAATTCTATTAAAAAAAAAAAAAAGTAATTCCCTGTGATGCCTCAGAATCCCACATATCTCGGGGAAGAATGGAATTTATTCAGACAGGATATTTGATGTGAGTGATGCATTTCAGAAGAAATAGCTTCTGTTCACACTATATGTTTTTAATAAACAATATGCTTTGTACCTCAGAAAAAACCACTTTCCAGCCATTATGTTGAAGTCAGATGAAGAGTTTCCCGGCCGTGCCTGGACAGAGATGAACACTAACGAAGCACTGACTTAAATAAGAAAAAGCACACCACCTTCACACGTGAAAAAAATTTGAAAAAGAAGTATCAAATTAGTGTAGGAAACATAAGATTATTTTTTTTTAAAAAAGACATCAAAATTCATAAGAGATTGAAAGGATCTAATCAGTAACTATGAAACCTGGCTATTCTCTAACCTTTCCAATCCTTGCATAGTGCTCTACTTAGCTGGCCAGCTGTCACCCCCGTCAGAGATCCAGCTGTGCCGTTCTGCACAGGCAGATGTGCGGTGTCTGGCTCACCCTCTGCAGAGCAGTGGGGTTTAAACCTTCCTCAGTTTAGGGCAACTAAAAACTTCCCATGAAGTGTGGGTCTTGGGTGTTTTTATGATGGGTGTTTACGTAGTGGAGTTGCCTGGTGATAGGATTATGCTAAAGCAACTGTTCCTTTTCCTGGTGTAAGTCAGATCAATGCAATATTCTGAACAGAAGTGATTTCCTTAACTGGGTTTAAAAACCTGTATCCCCAGTGTAACAAAAAATAATTCTTAAATTCTTCTCAAAGTGCAGGCAGTGTAACCTCACAGTTCTAGAAAGAATGGCTGAAGAACTGGACCCCTGTTACAAAAACTTCTTCTAACCTGCCACTGAAACAGTGTGACTGGAAGTGGGAGAACTGTTGGTTCAGGTTCTCGTCAGGCAGGGGGATTTACTTGGGTGGAGAGCAGGTAGTACTACAGTGAAAGCTCAAGAAAAGTGTTTTCCTATTTCCAAAGTAGGAATTCTAATTCTCTCAGTCACTCTAAAAAGTGGTTTCAGTCAAGTTACTTATATTTTACAGTTGCTGTGAAAACTATGCACAGAGAACCCATCCATCCGTGCCATGTATAACAAGAAAGGCTTTTTTTTTTTCAGATTCTCAGTAATACATGAGACACTGTGTTGAATATCAGGGATGTGACAAGTCTTGTCCAATATTTGGCTTTTCACAAGTGCTTTTACATGGTTGGTTTTTTTGGTTTTTTTTTTTTTTTTCTTAAGTATTTCTGCGTGGTGTGTTTGTTGTATAGGCAGCGTTCTGTTGCAAATTGGTCTTTCTCAAAGTTCTTACAAGTGTGCTGTGAATGTGCGATAGATTATTCTTCCAGAGTAAAAACTATTAAAGAAAAAAAAACAAAAAGCCAAAACACCAAAATGCTGCATCAGACTAAAAGCATTTAGCAGTTTTGTGGGTAGTGTAAAAACTTGGTAGAGTGTGGGCTAGTAAGCATGTAGAACCAGAAATTTCAGCCTCTGCATCAGAAGTATTTTGTACCACCCTTCGAACTTGTTGTGAGCCACCTCTGTCCTCCCTGGGAAGGTGACAGCACAAAAGTTAAGCAAATAAGCTGTGGCTAACTTCCAGCTGTCCTTATCTGGTCACAGTATGACGCCCTGACTACCGGCACAGATAACATGTAGCAAACACATTTAAGCAGAGAAGATTGCACAGCATACATGACAGATAAGGCATCTGCATAAACATCACTTGTTCTGCAGTTCAGTGCTGCTCTGCATCTTAAACGCCTGAAGCTGTCCTGGACATTCCTGGATCCCGTAGTCTTCCCTGCCTGATGGATCTGGGATTTAGGCTTAATGCTGCCCCGCCCCCGTCCCCCCCCCCCGTCCCCCCCCCACTGCCCTTTCTTTCCTTTTAAACTGTGACACACATAAAACGAAGCCAAAATTTTGCTCTTAAAATGAGTATGTATTCAAGTCCTTGCTCCTTTGTAGAGTCAGATAGACAAATTCATCTGGTTTTAAACTATGGGAGACGACCTAATACTTGGGTGGGGCAAGCTGAGCTGGTGTACGATGTCATTTTATGTTACTGCATCCTTTGGGGCAGAATGTGTTTACTTTAAAAATACCAGGCTAATGATTTCCAATGCATGTAATTGTGCTTCAGTTTCATCAAGGCTTAAGGCTGTTGACTTTAAAGAATGTGAAACCAGCATGTTTATTGTTACAGCAGAGCGGCTGATGGTGTAGGGGAATCAGAAGAAGTATTAAATAGCGTAGAAATAAATATGGTAGACATGATCAAATGCAAGCTCATAAAAAAATGCAAATGGAAGCAAAGTACCCTTAGGTCTCAGTTTCTGGACTACTAGCTCTAACATATAGCTCCCTGCAGCAAGGAAGCTCCTCACACTGCTTACGTTGCTTGTAAAGACTTGCTAGTTTGCAAAAACAAAGATTGTTTTATGAAGGAAGCTTTATCCTGTGTTTGATCCTAAATATATTCTGTATTTCCTCAGCAGTTACAACAATTCACTCTATAGTAATGTAGGATGATCAAATAAATGGCAGCAAGATATTTTCTTGAAGTCTTATGCTTTAAAAATGGATTTGACAAAAAATAAAAAAGAGCAAAAAGGTTACAATAGCCTAATAAAACTTTCAGTGTGTTCTGCAAGTATAGATTTCCAGACAATCATGTCATTTTTCTCACTTTTCTCTGCATGTTTTTGCTCTGAAAACCTAATGTAGGTTTACCTGTTTATTTAGAGTTATTTTGGGAAGGCTGGGGGTGTTTAGGGAGATTAGAGGAATGCAGAGGCTCGTGGGGGCTAGGTAAGCAAAGAGGAAAGGAAGGCAGCTATGGAAATGTCCGTGCAAGTGCATCTGTGCTGGTGGAAAATGCTAGACTGGAGAACAGGTATGAATTAAAGTTAAAAATATTATAACAGTGTCTGTATGTTTCTGCTTGCAATCTAGTCCTGCTGTCTCTGCCTGGAGCAAGGGGGCAAAGTGGTAGGGACCTGAGTGTCATCACAAGTTGCTTCCACTGTGTTGTTTAGTCTCCGCAGGAGGAGGAGGATGAGTTTAGGGCAGACCTGTTTCAGAACTGCAGCCGCGTGAGATGGGCTGCCTTAGAAAACAAAGTTGAAGTCTTGTGATCCGAGGGATGGCTTCTTGTGGCAAACAGAATTGTGACATTATTCAAGAAAGTCTTTATATTACAGTCTGACCCTTAGAGCATTGCCGAGGCCAGTGAACGCGTTGCTGTGTGAGTCCAGCTGTAGAAGTTCAAGCTGCCCTGAGGGCTGTGACGATGTACACACGCAAGTTTTCCACAAATGCGACAAAACTATGTGACTTTTGAGAATTGTTACTTCCTCACACAATGGTGTATGTTAGTATGCAGTTTAACCCCTTCACACCTGGCAAAACTGCTGTAGTGCGTGTATCTTATCATATATGGTCAGTCATGACAAGAAACACTAAGCTATGACTTCTGATTAATTAGAATGCCTTTCAGGTATGTACAGCCGGCTGATTCTGCCTGCTAATTTTCAGCTGCATTTCATAACAAAAAATCTTGAGGAAATGATCCAATATGTTAGAGACTGATTTAACAGATCCCAGTAGCAACTTCATGTGAAATGGATGTCCCATATGAATTATGATTTCATCTAAGAACCAAAGTTATTGTTGTCGTTTAACCCCAGGCAGCAGTTACGAACCATGCAGCGGCTCGCTCACTCCCTGCCCCTGGTGGGATGGGGAGGAGAATCAGAAAAAGGTAAAACCTGTGGGCTGAGATAAGAACAGTTTAGTAATTGAAATAAAGTGAAATGAATAATAATGAAGAGGAGTGTGGGGAGAGAAAGGAATAAAACCCAATGGAAAAAAAACCCATGACGCACAGTGCGGTTGCTCACCCTGCGCTGACCGATGCCCAGCCGGTCCCCAGCAGCGATCGGCAGCCCCCAGCCAGCCCCCCCCAGTTTATATACTGAGGTGACGTTCTATGGTATGGAACAGCCCTTTGGCCAGTTCGGGTCAGCTGCCCTGGCTGTGCCCCCTCCCAGTGTCTTGTGCCCCTGCTCACTGGCAGAGCATGGGAAGCTTGGAAAGTCCTTGTCTCAGTTGTTGCTGAGTAGCGCTTACTCTAAAACATCAGTTTATCAACATTATTCTCATGCTAAATCCTAAACGCAGCTCTGCACCAGCTGCTAGGAACTCTTATCCAGGCTGAAACCAGGACAGTTACTTTAATAATCTTTAATTCCACACACCTGAACTTCTATGAGGAATAGTCTGATTACTTCACCTATCTAAACTAGGAGAAGCTGTGTTCACTTGGTGTGGGCTTTGACTAAATCGGTATGAGCAGCTCAGCTGGACTTCACCTTATTTAGATTACCTGCCCCACACCTCTGAACGGAACTGGAATGTCTCAGCCACCAAACACAAATTTCTGGTGCTCCAAGAAACGTTTTGCCTTGTGTTTAAAACTTTGCTTATCTACAGGTGACCACTGGAAAGCCTGCATGTTTTGATAAGCTACTTTCTAGAAAATATATACATTCAATTAAGTAAGAGAGTTTTTGTCTTTAAATTTTCATACCGTATTTTTTGGTTAGTTTGGAAATCAAGCGTCAGAGTTATTGCTGCTTTATTTTTTGCCAGGTTCCATTGTCAATTAGTTGTGAGGAAGCCAGTAAAGCTAGGGCTGTTATCAACAGAAGAGCCTCTGTAAAAGGAAAAATCAATGAAGATAAGACTTGGAAAGTTGTTCCTAACATTTTGATGATTTCTACTTGGTAGTGAATGGAAATCTTAAGTCTTTTCCCTTTGTCTTTTCAGTAATAAGTACATGTCTAAGAAGAACAGGTAGATCCCCACAAGCAGATTAATTTCTGGTTCCATGCCCTTTACCAGAAAATCCACAATCTTAGCAAGATAGGGGAGCGACTATTAATTTTTTTTTCATTCTAAACACTTTAAATCACTTTTCATATAATATGATTTTTATATTTATATTTTAATACAAATAAATTAATTTCTTGAAAGTTTTACATCCTGTCATAATAAGAAGTTTTGAGATTATTTTTCTCAGCAAACTTTTTGACTTCTATTATACAAAATACATAACTATTGGTTTTCTTTCAGTAAAGGAAATAAAAACCTACTCACAAATGCTTAAAATGATTCTTCAGATAAGCCAGTAAAATCCAGATGTAATTTTTAATGAAATGTTGGTATCATGCACTAATAAAAGTGATCATGTCAAGTTCTATTTGGAACTTGTAGCTACTTAATTTCTATGGCAGAGCATAATCCAATAGACTCTGGCCCTGTAAAGTCCAATCATTTTAAGACAGTATGAAGTAGCTAATTCTGTCACATTTTTTTACTCTTGGCAATGGTATCGGTGAGGGATCTGATCACTACGCTACTACTAGTTACATATATACAGTAGTGTTGCGTATTTTAAAGTTTTGTAGAAGAAGAGTGGTGTGGTTTAACGTGCAAAACAAACTTCTGTCCAAAACTTCTTGTATGATGTTGGATATATATTTTTCCATGTTTTAATTTCTTAGACCAAACTCCTGATTAAGAATCGTTTTGCTAATGCTCGAACAGAAAATACCAGGTGCTTTTAATTTATGTAATTTCTTCTTATTTTTGCAGAGTGATTACGTTTTATGCCAGGCCAGGGGTGATCTGGGAAAGAAATCTATTTCATTTAAATAAAAAAATCTAAGCTCTAGCTTGCCTTTTGTAAAACCACAGGGCAATCTGCTGTTCAGACGCAAGACACGTATCCAATTTCAACTTTCGAGCAGTCATAAAATGCAGGGCAATTATCTTGATTTCGGCGGTGTCTTTAGCACCCCAGGACATCCATCAGGGCGGCCAATCGCACGGAGGCAGTAGTTCCGAGGTCGGTATTTCTGAGGAAAAGAGACAGACTACTTTCAGATTAAAGCATGGAAATTGAGATTTCTTCCATTTTTATCTGCAAAGCTTTCCTGTTTAAAAGCCCTTTGGCTTACATATGGAAGTAAACCCTATGGTTGTATATATGCTTGAATTATGTTGTTAAAGGAAGCTATTTGTGTAAAACCAACTAATCGGTGATTATTCTCTGTGAAAAACATGAGAGAATAGAGCAGTAACAATGGGTGTAAAGTAACGGCAGTTACTTCTCTTTATTGTCTCCTGCAGGTTTACTGTTACGTTAGGGTAACAGACCAATACGTAGGTACAAGGCGGTGTAGAAAACAGCTCAAAGAAGTTCAGGAATCCATATGTAACTCCAGGTCCTTAAGCACACCGGTGAGAGGATTGCTCCTTTGTGCATGATCACCCCACCAAGGGCAGCGTTTTGCAGCCTACAAGTGGAGACATGACAGTTCCCGTTGTGTTACCTCTTGGAAACGGACTTTGCCTGGGCGTAGCTTTATTATGGGGCTCTTGGTGATTGCGAGGTAGATGCTCTTGATTTTAATATAACCTTTCATAAACAGGCACTTATGTTTCAAGCTCAGAAGTAGGGCTTAGTCAAAATCTGCTGATCTTCACAGTATTCTTTTTATGGTTTTGTTCATAACATTTCTGTACACAGAATCAGTGTGCTTTGTGCACTCTTCTGTCACTCACTTCCACAGAAAAATCCTGTAAGAGTTGCTACTGGTGGTGACGTACATATGATTTGCAAAGCCAAAACTTGTCTATAAAAACACAATGGATACTTTTATTAGTATCAAAGTACGGGGAGGGAATTTTATTTAATGAGGCTCATTGCTTAGCTACAAGTCCATCAGAGACAGCTGGCCTATTTTAGGAAAAGTGTTGAGTCATCAGGAAGCAACATAACACCAAAGACAACGGTGCCACTGTAAGGGTTAAACAAGTCTACAGGCTTAACCCTACGATTCTTTCTTATATTGGTGGGCACTGGCATGGATTGTCTCCTTGTCTTTGACATATTTTAGTATCTGCCGGCAGGATTGGTTTTTTCTTATTATTTTCAAGTTATGAAGCTGGTAAAGCAGGACACTTCCTACAAGTGCAGAACTGGCGACAACAATGTTGTATATAGATAAAGCACTAAAGCACCCTTTATCAGTTGCTGTCTTGCCTTCCTTTCTTTCCCTGCCCAGTACAACTTCTTGAAAGACTGATTGCCGAGCGTGAGGGAACACAAATTTCTTTTTTAATTTACTGAAATACAAGTTTCTGTTGCATTTGAAATCAAATGTTGCTATATGCTTAAAAGCTAGTGTGTGAAAATGTGTTGCTTTTCAGTTCTGCCAATGATACCGACTTATTATTTAGGTCTTGTATCCCTAACACCATTTCATCACTTCTGTAAAAATCAGCGCATCCTGATTTCTCCATGTTGGGTATGGTTCCTGGTAATCTGAGATAAAGTAAGTTGGAGTACCTTACAAGTTATTTTCAGAAACAGGTCAAAGTGTAGCCATGAGAGGGATAATTAATTTTTAAGATACATGCCAAGAAATAATGGTATACTTCATTTGAATTCATCCCGGCTTTTATGGTCCTGATACTTGATTTCCCAATTTCCAAGGAGTGAACAGGGTAGACAAAGGAAGCAGAATTACTACTGGTGGTGTAAGGATCCAACTTCTGAATGGCTGAGAAATTGCTTGCTAAATACTAGAATAATAAAAATACTTTATCTGAAAGTCAAAGATATCAAGATGCATTATGAAGGAAGTATTTTAGGTTTTGTGGGTTTTTTTCATTTTGTGTGTGTGTGTAGCTGTACATAAAGTATATATTTTTTTTTTTTGAGCAGTGGTAACACCTCATTTGACCCATTTCCACTACATCTTTAGGATGTGCACTGTGTGGGACAACCTGAATTGATAGTCCTCACTAAGTCCTTAGAGCTATATACACATCAGGAGAGAGAAGAGCTGCTTAAAATAATGAGATCATGTAAAGTATGTAAATTTGAGACATGCTATGTGTAAGTGATGGTGTCAGGGCCCTTGGATGTATTTTCAGTACCTATGCCCTGTAGGGCACCTTCTTAACAGTTCCCTTTTCTGCATTAATTGGTAAGCAAGGCTTACTGTAATTATGAATTTATTTCTTTTTGCTCGTTTTCCATTTCTCTCAATACTTGAAAATGCCATTTACTTAATTTAAAATAACAATTGCAGAGACAAAGATGCATGCAACTCACTAAAGTTGAAAGTGAGGTAGAAATAATACAAACCTCAATCCACCAAAGTAGTTCCTAGTACGATGCATCAAGTTGCTTTCTGAACTGGTTGGGAGCCAGTGAAGACTGACAGTAATGAGACAATTACCATAGCAGTGGGATCATTATCATGCTGGCTTCTGAGTTTTGATGTTTTTTAATAGGCTAATAAGGTCTGATAGGTAGTGCCCTTCTGGCTGCCTTCAGGAAATGATCAAATTATTTGATAAATGAAAAAGTAGTATATTATAGTGTTCAAATATAAACATGGCTACTACAGAGCTTTTGTTACTACAGTTCTGGAAGAAATTTCAGTACGGTATCCTGTTTTAAGTAACACTTGGTGATACGGCATTGAAAAATAATAATGACTGTATTATTAAAAATCTCCTCAGCAAAATAACTTAAAGTTGGAGACAGTAATACTTCCCAAATTGCTGTCAAATCATTCTCCAACAAATCCGGGAACTGCGAGCCTTCAGAGAGAGTTAAGAAGCATAGCCAGAGCTAATTCAGATCTTGAGCAGTATCTAGTTACACCTGAATGCTCAGGGAAATTGGAGTAAACAAGATGTGATCTAAACTCATGGGAATTCCAACTGGAAGCCAAGGTAGTTGTTTTCTGGCAGCCTTAGTCTGCTGTATTGGAAGTAGTGTACGCATTGATTACCTGAGAGCTTGCCCCCAAGTAAGGTTCATGAACAGCGCAGATCAGCATGTGGATTTGCAATGCCAGGTCCTCCTCTGGACTGCCTGCAAATGTGGATTATTATTTTTTTCCCCATATGTGCCACTTAGAAAGTCCTTGGAAATGAAAATAAATTGCTCTATACTTCGTGCGTACAGTAGGATCAGCACAGGGAGTTAGTGAGATGTAAATTCACATCCCAGCATAGCGCATCCTGATTTCTCCAAGCCCTAGGGCCACAGCCCTATGCGTTTTTTGGAGGTCAGGAACCGAGCCGCTTCATCATGAGGTACATTTTGAAGTAATGCTTCCAGTGTGGGATAGCAAATGACTCTACTCCATTAAAAACAGGTGGACGCTAGTTTTAGCGTGAACAAAAATTCAGTGGGATTGATTACCATTCATCCCCACCTGCCCTCATCTAGCTGTTCCACCTGGCCTTTCAGGTGGGATGCAGCACTCCTGGGCCAGCAATCAATTCCTGGGTACCAGCTGAGGCCGTGTTGGGCCAAGGGGGTGCGGTGGTGGTGGTGGTTTGTTTCTAACTGACCCATTCTGTGCGTGCCCAGACTGAACAGCTAAGACGTTGTAAGCTAACTCTTCTTTTGATTACTAGTAGTATTAATTTAGTACTGTTCTGCACTAGAATAAAAACTGGTAGCCAAACAGCTGGCTCTTCAGTGTAGAGTTTTGCTGGCTGGTTTTTTGGATCTGATTAAGATGTTATTTGCATGTGTCCTAGACAGTGTTTTAGCCACACTGGAGTGACAGCACTATTATTATCTTCTATCCTAACCTGTTTTGTGGCACAGGCACTGATTGAAGGTAAAATCAGGAAGTATTTTTCCCTCCCCTGTTATAGTAAAATATCTGTTGTAATAAAAGAGGGGCCTTAATTGTTTGAGACTTTCCTGGCAATTTTTTTTCCCCACCATCGCCTCCCCAGGGAGCAAAACTATTCCATGCAAAGAGTTTTTGAAAGAAAAGGTAAAGGACCTGATGAACAAGGATTTAAGCCTGGCTTACGTGTGGTGTTTAGGATTATTCTGGTTTGGTTGTTTGGGTTTTTTTCCCATTAATTTCACAGTATTATAGGTGTGTAGACTACATATATCAATTCCTGTATAAATATATATATATATACATATACTGCTGTAGCCAATTATGCTCCTACAAACACTTTAGCCCTGGAACAGTTTATAGACTATATATAGTACCCTATAGCGAGATGATCTTGGTTTTGGGTTCTGTCGGCGTGTTTTTCACAAGCAGGCCTGGCTGCTGGCGGCACTGGGCTGCCCCGGGGGTTCCCCCCGGCAGGAGCCTGGCTGTGGAGCCTGGGGGCGGCAGGGCAGGGGCTGGCTCCTGCGTGGCTCAGCTCCCTCTGCGGGGCTCCGCTCCCTCTGCGGGCAGGGGTGCGGCGGGCCGGCCGGGCTGTCCTTCGCTGCGGGGGGTCAGAGGAGAACAGAGGTGGAAGGGACCCGAGCCTGGCGCCTTTTGCGTGGCGCTCGTCAACAGCGCTTCCCTCCACCCGGCGCAGGGGGCACGGCGGGGGGGCGTTGGGTGTTGGTGCCGGCCACGGCTCGGCGCTGTCCGGGTGCTGGGGCCGGGCCCCGTCGCTCTCCCCGCAGGGCCGCCGCCCGCCATCGGCCGCCAGCAGCCCTTCCCCCTCCCCGCGGCGGGGGGCACAGGCACCGCGGCGGGGCTCGGCGGCCCCCGGGCGTGTGGCGGGGCTGGGGCCGGGGCCGCCCCCGCCGGAGGCTGAGGGCAAGCCGCGCCCGCGCGCTGCGCGCCGTAGCCCCCCCGCGCCTGCAGCGGGGAGAGGAGGCGGTGGTGGCGGCCGGGCCGCCCCTCTCCCGCCCCGCCGCTCCGTGCCCTGCCCGCCGGCGGCCGGGCCCGCGCCGGTGGCCGCGGCGGCAGCGCGGCTCCTCCTCCATGCGCCGCGGCTGCCCGCCGCCCCGCAGCGCCCGCGCCCGGCTGCTCCGCGGAGCGCGCCCTCCCCGCCGGGCGCGGGGGGCGGTGGCAGCGGCGGGAGGAGGCGGCGCCGGCCGGCCGAGCCGTGAGGGGCCCGGCGGAGGATGCCGGTGGGCGGCGGCGGGGCGGCGCGGCCCCCCGGCGGGGCGCGCTCCCTCAGCCCCACCGCGCTGTCCCGCAGCCTGTCCCGCCTGCGCGAGCACCGCGCCCGCTCGCGGGCCATGCTGGCGCTGGGGGTCACGCAGATGGTGCTCGGCTGCCTCATCGTGGCCGTCAGCTTCGCCGCCCTGGCGCTCACCACCTCGGCCCGCGTCCGCCACTCCTGCCCCTTCTGGGCCGGCTTCTCGGTGAGTCGGGGGGCGAGCGGGGAGGGGGGCGGGGGGAGCCGCCGGCAGCGCCTCAGGGCTGTGGGTTCGCGGCTACAGGTGAGACGCGGGCGGCGGCATCCCCGGGCCTCGTCTCTCGTCCCTGAGGAGCGGGGCCGGCGGCCGAGACTCCTTCCCGCGGGGCACCACAGCCGGGCGGTGAGGTGAGAGCCGCGCTCGTGGCGGCTCTGAGCTCCCGCCGCCCCGGGCGGCCCCTGAGCCGGGCAGCGGCGTGCGGGATGGGCCGGCCGGGGCGGCTGGGCGGGCGAGCTGCAGCGCCGGATGGAACTTGGCAGAGCGAACTGACCTTCGGTGTCGCCCCGGCAGCCGCTGTCCGCTTCACGGGCGGCTGCTGCTGCTGTCCCTGACGCCTGCTGTACGGGCTCCGGCGGTGTGCGGGGCTTCACCCCGAGGTGCGGCCGCTCCTCATGGCCCCGCGCAGGGCTGCGACCCGCGCCGTGCGGCAGGTGGCGGGGCGGGAGGGGAGCCGGGCGGGAGCGGCGGGCCGGGCCCCCGCTGAGGGGAGCGCGGAGGGCGGGAAAGGGCCTTGGGGTCCTCCGTCCCGCAGCGCTGGGTGTCTGAGGTAAAACCTTCCCTGTTCTGAAAGCAGGTGCCCAAATCACGGTCCCCCTCACTCCTTTGTGGCTTTCTCGTTGGCTTTCTATTGTGTCCTGCTAGTGTAATTTTTTTTTTTTTTTTTAAAAACAAAACAACAAAAAAACAGTTGGTAGCACTCTTGGTTCATGTGGCCTCACTCAGCGCTGATTATGGGCGTTTGTGTGTCTGGGTACAACGCACGCGTGGGTGCCTTATTATAGTACTGGTCTGTGCGAGTTTCTCTCAAAAGCGGCAAAATGGGCTTGAGGGTTCTGAAGAAAGACATTTCTGAGGACGCTAGTAACAGACCGGGTTATCCGTGAAGATTTGGTCCATTTAATTTAATGTGTTACTGGCTTCAAGTGTATCTTTTCAGCTCTTTTAACGGATGAGAGGGTTTTCAGCTGTAAAAGTGCTTATTAGAAACCAGAACTGTTAGGTAAGTCATTTGGGTTATTCAGTACCGAGCATGTGGCAGAAATGGTGTAATTTAAAAAAATACTGTTTAATATGCTGTTACACAGCATGTTACTCAATAATTTTTTTGAGTCCTTCAGAGCGGAAGAGTAGCTTTGGATTAGTTATTAAGATATTTTTCTTGATTTTGCCAGGATTTTGCATAGTCTTGAAAAAAAGCGTCAGTTTGCAGTAGGAGCCTTGATGCTGTAATAATCATTCTGTTGAGTTTGAACCTCTGCAAGCAAATATGCAGCTATATGTTATGATGAGGTGTGAATTTTAAATTAAGAATCTGGCTGCTTACATATTGATGTGGTACTAAAACAACACAGCTTAGGCAGGCTCGGTTTCTTATCTTGATAGACCAAGCAGGAATGTACACATCTGATTGTGGACTCCAGTAGGCACAACTTTTTCACTAACACCTGCTTTCCCCAGCTCCTGTAACCTTCGTGAAAAGAGACTTTGGGGGTTATCAGTATGCTGTAAAATACGCTGGTTTTCTGCTTGTGGATGCCTTCTGCTCTTCTCTCTGTGCAAGGCAACCCATAGAAAGGTATGTTTTCCGGGTGGATTTCATGGATGTTACTTGCTCATCGTAGCGAAGAAAGCCGTGATTCCAGCCTGTGGTGTGAATTGTAAATGGCACACAGTATTGCAAAATCGTTGACTCTAGAAGGCTTTATTGCCCTGTGTTATCAGAGTGAGGCAGTTACACGTTGCTTCCTAAACAGAGAGCTTGCTTTATAAATGATCTTTTGGACCATGAGAATAACCATGCTTTCCTCCTAATCTTCTTATCTCGTAAGTCTCAAGAAAGGTAAAAATAGAGTAGTTTTGAAGTATTGGTAAGCTCTAAAGAACTTTTTGAGCCCAAGTTATTTGCTTATGCAGCATTTTCTTAAAAGCTTTTTGAGGTGTTTAGTGAGTTCAACGTATATTGTCACTCACAGCTGAAAAGTATTTCTGTGGAAGAATGAACATTTTTAGCTTGCTTCTGGAAAATACAATTAAAGAAAAAACAAAAGTGATTTAAATGACATGAGAGAAAAATAATGGAAGTAACCTTTTTTTCTTTACTTAGTGCCAAAATCAGGCATAAATATGCACTCCCTTCAATCTACTTCCGGGTGCCCCCCCCCCCCCTCCCCCGGCTGGAAGTAAATAACTTGAGTTGTTTGATGGTGAAGTAACAATTCTAAACCTTTTTTTTTTTTTTTGGGGGGGTGGGGGGGGTGGGGGGTGGGCATGGGAAGGTGGGGGGAAGTGTGTGATATACCGTAGCTTCCATGTCATTAGAAATGGACATCCTAAAACAGGATAGTATTGGCATTGGCACTTTTCAGCATTTTTTGACACCAGCTGCCCTGTCAATATAAATGAAGGCTGCAAAAATTTGCGAAGAATCTTTTAAATGTTTTTTACAATAACTTCACAGTGTTTGCAACAATCTAGCTGATAAAAAAAAAAAAAAAAAAGGCTGCATATTACAATCCTCACAGAAAATTCTCTAATCAAATGCAAGGAAAGGTTCTGATTTCTCGCTTTTTTTTTTGGAATCAAATCAAGTGACTGCACCAGTGAGAGCTTATTTTAAAGAACAAGGCACCATAATTTACATAAAACTTTGAAGAATTCAGAGCTAATTTAAGCATCATCCCCAAAATTAAAGCATTTTGTTTTGTCTTCCCTTTTATAACACCATGTTAAGAAGAGAAAAAAATATTTTCATGTATTTTGTATTAAGACATGTGAAGGTAATTAATGAGAGTCAGCCTCACACTGAGCACAAGTGAATTTGGAGGTTAGATGAGCTGGTTGATTCTGTATAGGCAGAAAATCATTGGCAAGATCTTACAAGCTGTGTGGTGAAATGGCAGGCGGTTTGTTCCTGTTGCGGTTTTTCATTCAGGAGAATGGCAATTTCATCTTCACATTCTCTTGGTTGGGTAAAAGTATGTGCTTTTTCATGTAGGGTGTATGAACATAAGTGTCTTTGATCCTTTGAGGAACCTGAAGAATTGAATATTAGCCTTATTTTGTTCATGGATGCATAGGTCTTAAAATCGGTGTTCTGGTAGATCGCTGAAACTTATCCCAAAAGTATAAGCAGTATCGAGGCTCTTTGTCTCTCCTGTAGGTCTATAGTTGCTTGAGTATGAGAAAATATTTCTTCATTCTTAGTCCTTAAGAATCCAAAACGTACACCAGTTTGTAGTTTTACAGGCTTTGTACGTGCCCGGATTGATTGTAACGCTTCAGCTAAGCGAGCCAAATATTTATGGTTACTGTTACTGCTGTTAGGATACTAGTGAACCACCTGGTAAGAGCTATATTAGTGTGACTGCAAGAGCAAATCTTGCTGTCTGCAGTAATTTCTTAAAATTATTTAGAAGTTGGCAATAGGTTGTTTATCCTCCCCACCCTGCCTTGATCCCAGCATTCTGAGAAAAATACCAGCCTCAGAGACTAGAGTTATCTCTAGTATTGGAAAGCATTAATGAAAGTTAAATCATAAGATTACTCAGGTTTCTAAAATCATACCATGGCACTAAAATCTTAGAACATACAGCGAAGTATAAGCTATCTCTTCTTTTATATATAGTTATCTGAAATCAGTTGTATTCTTGTGTAGAAGTGTGTTGCTGGAAGATCTTGTGCTGCTTCTCCTTTGTATTAAGTTTCTTCTCAATTCTGCTATTATTGTCCATATCCCATGCTCAAAAAAAAAAAAATGGTTTTGAACCGTTTTGAAGTTCTCTGGTTTAAAAACAGCTTTTGTATAGTATGTCTTAGAGGTTTGTGCTTTTTGTGTTCTTTGAAAAGGGAAACATATATAGAGGGGATTGTCAAGGTGAACTCAGACCCAGCTTCTCTGTTGTGGAAAATATGAAATACATTATATACTTGTTTATGTCATTAACTGAGAAAGATGAGTGTAGAGCCTTCTCTGTGTTCCTCAATGATGTTGTACAAAAGAGGTTTAAATCCCTCAGATGACACGTAGAGGAGTTACTTTCAAAAGCTTCTACTAGTCTGTGACTGAGTGTTCCTCACATGCAGCAGGTTGTTTTAGCATGTTCCTGTGCAGAATCAATGTGGAAGTGAAGGGGAGATTACAAAAAAAAATATATTTGTTAGCAATTGTATTTATCTCTTCTCCATTTCAGGTACAGATTTTTTTTTCCCCCCTCCTTTCTCCTTTCCTTGTTTTCTTTCCCTTTTGGGGTTTTCCAGTATTGCTTGTGGATAGTCAGGTGAAATAAAGGAGGTACTAGAGTGATGGTATTTGTAGCTCAGAGGAATGAGCTTTAGTTTGCATGAAAAGCCTGCTGCCAACAGAGTCTGTTATTGTGAAAGTAGAGCTAAGCTGTTTGAGGCAAAGTAAACTTATTGCTAGTATTGAGTGACATATATTGTATATACTGAACTTGTAAAAACTGCTGATGCATAGCATTTATTGTCTCAGAGCTGATCACCTCATACCTAGGACTTAAACGGTAGCTTTCTTGTCCACCTGCTGTAGGTGTAAAAAAACTCTAGCATGGATTTCAAGTAGTTTTGATCAAAACATCCATCGCTACTCTGAGTGTGCTATGTGATTCTCTATGACAGTATATAGTATGGGTTGCTTGTTTTGAGTACCCCTGGTTATCCGCACAACTTGAGTGCTTAATCTACAACTTTCTTAGATGAAACTCAGTGGTTTTTTTCTAGAATTTGCGTAAGTCATTAGAAACTTCCTGAACATCTGTTGTAACAGCAGCGAGGTTATTAGCTGTCTGGGTAGGATTATCTGACCAGATCCCTGCTCTGTAAATGATTGTTCTAACAGTAGAATTCAAATCTGTGGACTCCATGATCATGACGATTAGTTCATGGTGGATAATTTGTTATTCTGCGAAGTTTGCTACTGGTTCAGACAGTGTTCCGTCTCTGAAAATACACAAATTCTTTCAGGTTTCTTTTGGAAGTAGTTGGTATTGCTGTTTTGGGAATTAAGCAGGTAAATTTCTGTACTGAAGAAGTTTTCCTCTTCAGGAGACTTACCAGACCTCTGATGCAGATTATCAAATATATTTGGGTCCAGGGATCACATGGAACTGATTTCCCTATGTGGCTGTTGAAGATTTTATGTCATTCCTGAAGGACAATGCATCCCATGCACTAGAACAGTTACCTTGATGTTCCTTGCTTCATATTGATGAAATTTAGAAGTCCAGGAAATGGATCCCCTTGGAGGTCCTACGAATGATTTGTTAACCTGTCTTTTGCCTGTTTAGTCTCCTTTCCAATAAATGAGTCACTACTGGATCTGGCTAACAATTCATGGTAGGTTTGAGCTGGTGTGATAGTCACAAAATAAGAGCAGCTAGATTGGTAAAGTAATAAATTTGAGAAAGTAGTACTCTAGTGTTTAACTGATCAATGTTAACTCCTCAAGAACTGCAATATGCAATAACATATGTTAGAAGTTATTAGATACACTAACACCACAGATTTTAACTGGTATCAGATGAGGTCGTATGCATCATATAAGCATAAGGAGTAAGAAGGCTTCTCTGTACTTCCTGGAGTCCCATCTAAAGCAGAGCTTTGGAACAGTGGATTCATGGGTGAAAATATAGTTTCCTTATCTGGATGAATTGATAGCTAATTAGGCAGCCTGAAAGAGGAACAATTAGAAAGAAGACAGTGTTCTTTTCTTATTCTTTGAACTATACAGGGTAAAACGGCCATTTGTGATTTCCTGAGGATTTGGGGCTAAGTGTATTCAGTGTGCTGGAAAATAGCAGACTCGTGGAAGCCAGCATTATTTGTTTCAAATCAGCTTTTATTGCTTCTGAGTATATTCTGTTGCCCAAGCCTTATGGGGCCGAGAAGCATTTGATCATGCAAATTAATTTAAAAACTTTGTGTTATGGGAAGGAATAGCTGAATAAAGCAAAGATATCCCATTATGATATGGGGGGAGTGTCCTATCTTTAGAGAAGTAGCATCATTATTTTTTTTTTATCCTGTAGTATTATAAATTACCTGTGTTCTGAAATCTTTTTCTGTAGGCAACCAGACCGCAGAATAAAAATACCACAATTTGAATAAGGCTTTTACTGTTATTAGCATATGATGCAAGCTGGGTTTGTTGTTGGGTTTTTTTGTTTGTTGTTGTTTGGTTGGTTTTTTAACTTGTAGTAGAAAGATGGGTGTATGTCTAAGTCTCTTAAGGAATCAGATATTTTTCTTGAATTCTGGTTGTCTTTTCCAGGTGTTCTTTTATGCTGGACTTGTATGAGCATTTACTGTGAAGACGGTAAATACTGCCCCAGAACTTGTAACAGCTAGCTGTGTGGAACAGTTACAGTCTACTGAGAAACTTAGGAATAGATAAGTAGCTTAGTTGAAGTGGGAATTTCCAAGGTCAATTATCCAGTCATTAGCAGCTGCTGAACTTATTACACCTCCATTTTAGTCCTATGTTGCAATTTATTGAAGGAATGAGTTGTGAATTGTCATGCTTAATTGGCTTTTCTTTCACAATTCATTTTTCTGCTCACTCCTCAGCCTTCTGGAATCAAGGGGCAGAACAGAGAATGGGACTCTGTAAGGTGGGAACTGCGGGAAAATATGTAACTTACAGGAGTGTAACTGTTTCAGGAGTGGATTTAAAGAAAGATACTCTTCCAGAAGCACAATATGGTGTGGTCATTACCAGTTAATGGAGTTACCAGGCTGATTTAAAGGAATACTGTGCAAATGTGACAAAGCTGGGGAATTTATCGTTGAGCAGTATTTATACATCTAGAGGTTCATAAGTTATGTGCAGGCAATATTTTAAGACCAGAATGCCCCAAAGCTAAGCCTTCCCTCTTTGGCAAAGTCACAGAATCACAGTGTCTTATCCCACAACCAGAGGCTACAAGCTGGATTTTTAAGAATCAAGTGTTCATAGTTCCTTTAAAAGTACTTATGCTGTTTGAAACTTCAGTCTTCTCAGTAGTTTGTCATTTTTGGTAGTCTGCAGATACATCTCTGTCAGTGCTTTAGTTCTGATCACGTGTGTGCTCTCACCCACTGTTCATTCATGTTGGGGGGGGGGCATTCTCAGAGCGCACAAACTTGATTCCTGGGCGATCAAATGAAACCAGAAGATGCGCTTTAAGAGCGTAGAAAATACGAACTGACTGCTAGCAGGTATTAAGTCTCAGTACCAGACTAGAGCTTGTCTGAAGTAGTTACCCATCCAATATGTGTATGGTGGGAATGCTCTCTTCTTAAGCATCAATTCTATTGGAAAAAGATTTGCTTCTGTTCCATTTACTCTTTGCTAATTGAGGTAGAACCTGTAAGGCCAATCTGAAAATTGTATATGCAGAGGATGTGAACTCTCTAAAAATTAACACTTATCCTTTCTACTGGGCAGATGTGCTGGTTTCAGCTGGGTTAGAGTTAATTTTCTTCACAGTAGCTGCTATGGGGCTGTGTTTTGGCCCTGTGCTGACAACAGTGTGGGTAACGGGGATGTTTCAGTTCCTGCTGAGCAGAGCTCACACAGAGCCAAGGCCTTTCTGCCTCTCACCCCACCCCGCAGCGAGCAGGTTGGGAGGCACAAGCAGTCAGGAGGGGACACCACTGGGACAGCTGTCCCCAACTGACCCACGGGATATTCCACACCATGTGGCGTCACGCTCGGCATATAAAGCTGGGGGAAGGAAGAGGAAGGGGGGGACATTGGGAGTGATGGTGGTTGTCTTCCCAAGGAGCCCGGCTTTCCTGGCCATGGCTGACCACCATGTTGATGGGAAGAGGTGAATGAATGCCTTGCTTTGCTTTGCTTGTGCACGTGGCTAATGCGTTACTTTTTATGCTGTCTTTGTCTCAACCCACGAGTTTCCTCACTTTTACTCTTCTTATTCTCTGCCCCATCCTATTGGGGGAGTGAGTGAGCAGCTGTGTAGGGCTGAGCTGCCAGCTGGGGTTAAACCATGACAGCAGAATCTTACTCCATAGCAGTGATATCTACAGCAGTAATTTGATGCGGGTCTGCAGAGTGAAACAGCCAGTTCTGGGGGCCAGGTGGGTGCTCTGTGCATGTTACTTTTGAGAATCTTCAGTAGCTTTGGGCTAAGTTATAGTAAATGGGAAATACTTCTCTGAATTACTGCTGCAGCACTTACAGTGAGACATTGTGATTTAAAAAAAAAAAAAAAGAGTAATTTTATGACATAATAAATGTAGACTTGCCTCTTGTATCTAGATAAAAATGAGAAAATGTAAGTACTCTGAAGAATATGAATGCTTTCCTTGGAGAAGGCAAACAATGTATTTCTGGGTTTCTGATCTTTAAAACAGCTTGATTTAAACATGGATAGTTGAAACAGCATTTTAAGTTTAAACTTTTGTGTCTAATTTATGAAGAGCTGCTAACTTTACAAGTTTACTTTCCATTTTTAATATGAACTTTCTTGCTGTCTGGATGCCATCATCATGAGTAACTTATGTCCTGCAGAACAAGCAAATAATCTTCTCATTGATAACTATACATTTTTATTATTGCTGTTCACCTATAGAGTGTCCATCTCAGCAGAATTCTTTTCATATGAGTGACATAATTTATGAGTTTGGTTTTGCTACTGTTTGTAGCAGAAGAGAGGATGGCTTAATCTGAAGATTTTAGATAAGCTTTCAGTGCTAGATGAGATAAATCCAGGTGTTTTTAAGATGAACACACTTAATACAGAGGCACTGAGAGATAATAAATGTGTAGCTTTATAATGTTACTTTTACATTCACTCTTCAGAGAATAAATTTGTTTTCTTCTAGGTGGAAATTGTGAATGCAGCTATTTTTGAGACTTGTGGTAGTTTTTTGACCTCCTACAGACAGTAAGGCTACTCTTTAGTTTAAAAAACCCAACAAAATAAATACCCCCCCCCAAATAATATTTCAGCATTCATAAAAGAGTCAATGAACAGTGTAATTAATCATTAATAAACATAAGTCTTTATGTCACTGTTATGCATTCTATTGATTATGGTTCTAGCAGAATAGTTATCTGAATGGTATCCTTTTGTTATAGTACTGAAACCATTTTTTGATCAGTGGTACTAAAATAGGAGATTTTCAATTCCTGACTCTGTAAACTATCATAAAGAATTTTAAGGCACGCTCATTAAAACAGTGCTGTGAACCTGTGGCTAGCATACTGACTGCTATGTTATTCTGAAAATAATGTTGGTAGAAAGTGGTTTTGTCATATATTGAAAGTAGCTATGGTTCAAAGAAATTTTATCTTTCCAGAGGCTAAATTCAAAACCTTTTTAAAACTTGTGAAAAATCAGACTACAAAACCTGAAGTGCTGCAGTCTTTCTATACAGCTAGGAGTGTAGCGGTCAGGGTCATGAGGGATGAAGGAAGCAAAGGTTCAAGTCCTGACTTGGTGTGAAGGGAACCCAGTTTGTTTTACATGTTCCAGGTAATCTGAACTATCAAGGTACTGTCTTGGCTCTACATTTTTTCCCCTTAACGTGTAAATTTTCCAGGAGGGGGAAAGGCCACTTACACATTCTTGTGGGAAGTGTCAGTTTTCAGGTTTGTGATCTTGCAGTAAAAAATATATTTAGAAAACTCCTAATGAAAGTGTGGGATCTCCAGATGAAGAGTACTTGAGCCTCCTCTTGCTTGCTTATACAGACATATTGGCAGTTGAGAAGTATGTGTTTTGTTTTGGAAAGGTTATTGTATTTATTGCAAATAGTAATAATCAAGGAATTGTATTGATCACCCTGTCTCCTAAACCGAATGGATGCCTTTGTAGTCCTTCCTGTTTTTACAGTTTCTTTCTGAAAAAGCCATGTTATTTCAAGATGTGTTAGTTTTGAGGTTTTTGTTTTGCAGTAGTTTCAAACAGATTTTCATGTGAAATAATTGTCATGGTTTAACCCCAGCTGGTACTTAAGCACCATACAGCCACTCGCTCACTCATTACATGTAAAGAGCAAAAGAGGGCATTGAAGAAGAATATTTCTCGGTTTTAGTTGCAAGTATTTGGTTATAAAGGATACTTGAAAAGGTTGACTTAAATGGAGACTTGTTTAAATGCATCTGAATAGAACAAATAATTTTCATGCTTAAAATAACATTTTGAAACCAGAAAAAAGCAAACCACAAAATGCAATGGGATGGGGTGGGGTGTCAAAAATACATGTGAAATAACAAGCTCATGCCCTGGAGTCCACATTATTGATGTGTCTGTACATGGAGGAATCTCTTACAGCTGGATCACGTGATGTCTCTGATGCATCTCTGGCACTTCTACCACAGAACCTGCTGCATGGTACAGAGAGAAAATCGTGAAGATGAGACTGGAAGAGAGAACAGATGGGGTGGCAGGTGCACTTTCTCTCCCTGATAACATTGTACAGATTGGGTAAAATGTTAACAACTTTTCCATGTTGCCTTTTATGTGTGAAGGTAGGAATTGTACTAGCAATGTTGTCCTTTCAGAAGGACATTAGTAACATTGCTGTGGTAAGTGGGAACTACATTTAATATACGGCTTAAGTCCTTAATATACCCAACTCTTTATGCTTGTTCTGGTAGGAGAAAAGACAGTAGCCTTTTTAAAGGGTTCTTAAAAGACATGGAATCATGGACATACCTTTTGTTCTATTTATACTTGTGTAACAAGTATTATTCTGGGCCTAAAGAACTTTAGGAAGTCATTTAAGAATTACTTCCTTTCCTCCCCTTCTCATGAAATCAGGTCACAGATTTGAAGTGGAGCTTCACCATCAGACTGTACTTTGACATTCTGTGAAATACTATTGTAGTATGCAGTAACCAGCATCAATACTGAAACATTAATATCAGCTTCTGAATTTCATGTTTATTCAGTAAATATTTTCTTAGCTAGCTAAGTAGTATAAATAGTCAATGCAGCTTTTCCTTTGAGCTTTTAAAAAACCCGCACTGTGATTTGACAGACTAATTTCTGTTGGTACATAATATTTGTCCTTTGAGTGGAAAGGAACCTTTACTCTAAAAGCAGTAAAGACACAAGCAACAAAGTATTATACAGATAATAAGTACAACCAGCATCAGAATGGCATTTTGCTGTCTACCAGAGACCATGTGCTCATCTTCCTGAACACAGACCATGTGCTCATCTTCCTTAACCTAACTTACTGTGAATCGAAATGTCTTGAAGGCCTGAATATCAAACTGGCTATTAGGAAAAGTTGTCCCCTGACAATACCTGTCAGTTCTAGGTGAGGACTGTCTGAAATGTTCGTATCCTTCATTGGTTTGTGAATCTAAAGGAATTGGAAGGAAGGTAGGAAGAAGCAAACCTGTTTTCTATTTCTGACATTGAACCTTCCTCTGAAGCAGTACACTTTTTACTTGTGGAACTATTAAGTCATCGCTAGACGAATTGTAGATGTCCTTCCAGTCGGCAGTTCCTTTTTGTGGTCTGGCAGTATAAAAGCTTGCCCTACACTATGAATCGTTTGGGGTTAAACTTGAGGTTTTGTCTGGATCAGATGTTTTGGTTCCAAAACTACAGAAGTAATTATCTCGTATTATCTGGTTAATTAACCTGCTTTGAAAAATAGAGAACGCAAGTAATGGGCAAAGGAGGAGTCAGTTTGAGAGTCACAGTTACTTTTCAGTCTTGAATGTTTCTGGAACAAACAATTTTTTGATTTTGGAAGGTGGTTATTTTTAGGTATTACGATTTTTTTTTCCCCTTTATCTAAATTGTCTGTTACAATTTGTATAATGTCAGTGAAAAAAGATAGGTCTGTGAAAAATGAGTTTTTCCCCATATAAAAGTAAGTCTACATGTACTTAACTCTAGAGCTCCTAGAAGATAAGAATTAGATTTTTTTGTTTGTAGTTAGGCAGATTTAGGAACTGTATGAGAGTCCCCAAACAACGTTATTTCTTTGTATCTACTGGAGTTGACTTACTTGGGGAAAAATTAATCTGATGCCAAACTTCATGCTCCAGTAAAATGTAGTAATGGGCTGTAGTGCATATTCTTGAAAACTAGTTACTTTAGAAATTAGAGCTATGTTTTAAGCAATATTTCCCTAATTCAGAAAGGTCTAGGTATACTTCTGGTATCTTGCATCAGCATGTTAACCGTATAACATCAAAGATGTTAAACCAAGAATTTTTTACTTCTTTTGCCTGCAGTATAAGTACTTCAGGATCAAGTATTTCAGACAGGTAATTTAGGCTGTAATTGATGTCATCCTTCTGTAGAGTTTAAGAAGTTAGACATGAACAGTGTTAGGAGTACATTTTTGCATAAAGGTTTTGGGTAAAACATTATAGAATAACACACTGAAACCGTGACTTGTTTCAATCATTTGGCCAATAAGTTAAATCTTTAAGCAAGAAGTCATCTCATGAAAGCAGGCAAAAATATAAGCAACATCTTGTGAGTCACCAGCTGTTGCAAAAATGAGTTTTGTAGTCTTACCTCTTAGAAAGTTGATGTTTGGTCATGCATCTGTTTCCTTTGTTATTATTCAAGAGCAACCAGAGATAGGTTCTGTGTTTTAGAGTTATATTGGGTCCTACCTTATAGGCAGTCCTACAGGACGGAACAAAGCAGATGGATGTGAAATTCTGACTAACAGCATAGACCATATAAAATGCTAAAGGTGAATAGGATGTAAAAAGTTTATACTTAAAAATAATGTGATGCTTTGTAAAGTGTTGTTTTTTGAAAGCAGAAAATTCAACAGTCAGTGTAATTATATTTGTTAGATGCCCACAAGGAGCCTGCAGACTAACAATAATGTGCAGTGATTATATTAATCAGTAGGCTCTTGTGGAAATGAGAGGTTTGATGGTATAAATACATATAATGATACTTCGGATGAAGCAAAAAAATACTTCTTGAGGAGATCAGCCGGAAGATGATGAAAAGTGATTTTATAATTTTACAAACATAGGTTTTCAAAAAAAGATTCCATTCTTTTCCAATTAAGTTAACAAGGAATAGGCTGAAAAAGGAAAGGTAGGCTTGTACATTAGAGAAGGTGAAGTCTCTAGCATGAAAAGATATCTCATGTAGCTATTTTAGAATGTGAAGTTATAGCTGGATGAAGTGTGTTTTACTGTATTTCTCAGAAGCAGGCATTAACTTTTTGTGTTAGTGTAAGGCAATAAAATGCATTTTTAGTATAAAAATCAGTGTGTGTGTCTGTTAAAGAATGCTTTTATCACTTAACTGGGAGAAGTGTTTGCTCCCCCAACTGCCATTTCAAATGCCTGAGGAGTGGGAAGATGAGGATAAGCAAATAGCGTGTTCTCAGACAGGATTCACACCTCCCCAGTCCCCAAAGTACTTTCTTAAGAAATGTGCTATCTGTTCCTTCTGTATTTCAACATCTGACAAGTGATGAACTGTTATTTTTAGTAAGCTATAGATATGCTGTACCATATAAATGTGCATAACAAGGTTGTACAAATGTGCTGAGAACTGTAATAATCAAAATAGTGATAATTATTGACTGTTTGATAGTTTAAAATGGTTAAATATTTTTCATGTATAGTTTTTCAACTGATTGTGCATTCACCATAGGAAAAAAAACCCCAACCCAAACCCAGAAAGCATTAAACTCGTAATTGATCTTAATAATGGTCCTAGTTTAATTATATGAGGAATGCAAGAAACATCACAGTTGAAGTTTGTGGTTACAGTGTATGAAGAAAAGAAGGACAGGATTATTTAGAGGTCAGAATTGTCTTCTACCAATAGAATTACCGCCTCCTGCACCAACAGAGATAAAAGGTTGACTTCCAAATGACACAGCTTTGCTAAGGGCATAAAAATAACATCCTAAATAAAAATGAAATCAAGCCACAGAACAGCACTATTGAGGTGATGTTTATGATTAGCAAGATAGTTGACAGTCTCTGAGTTTTTGATACACTTACTTTTGTTAAATAATATAATGGTGGTACCTGGGCTAGCTAAGTTACTTTTATAAAAAGTAAATGCAGGTTTGGATTTGGAAGCTGCAAATCATAAGTGTGATCAGTGATGAAAGAACTAGGAAAAGGCTGCTAGTATCTCATAGAAACTGTGAGAAACTCAAAAGAAATTTTTTGAACAATGATCATGTACTATGTAACACTGTTTTCATAGGCTGTAATCGAACTGCCCAAAAAATTATCATACTTGCTGATAGTTTTCCTATTTGTTAGCCTCCATTGGCCCACAGAAACAGAATCTCCTAGTATTTATCAAGGCATTTATTTGACAAAAATCAAGATTCACACATTAAAAGTGGAAAAAGAATTGAGATATATAACATTAAAAAATTTATTTACGTTACAGTTACATTACAGCAAAACGAAACCAAAGTAAATCAACAGGGCAAGTAAATGGACTCTAAAATAGCACCAAAAGCTAATTGGTTTTCTCTGTGTATCACTTGCTCATGGACACAAATTATATTACAGCTCATAGACTCAGATGGTAAGATTTGAGTTTTACTGGTAAAAAAATGCATTTTGAGTGCTGGGGTTTGGCGTTTTTTGGTTTGTGGGGTTTTTTTTTTGTTTTTTTTTTTTTTTTCTTTTCCCTCCTCCCCTCCGGACCACTGGCCTGCATGAATTAAATACCTGATGGTGTATAACTGTCTGGGCAGCAGCAGTAGCTTAGCAACACCAGCTAGTGCTGATGCCAAAGAACAGTGTTGGCTTTCATTATTTTAAAATGCCAGCTGGTCCTTTAATAGTCTTTCTATATTTAGAGATTAATTGATAATTGTGTTTTAACTTGTAGACCTGGGTTGGATTTCACCATCAAATTGTTTGATAAAGAATTTTGGAAGCTCAGAAGTCTTTAACTGTAGGCATTGATAGAAGACTTTGGAAAGGGTACAGTAATAACTAGAAATCTCAAAGTGAATACTGGTGATAATCGGAGAGTACAAAGAAACCTTCCTTGCTTCCTATTTACATGCACAAGCAAAGCTGCTTAAATGTACTAAAGGAGTGGTAAACTGCATTCTCCAAGAATGATGATGTTTCTTTAATAAATAGTAATGTCTGATAAATACATACACATTTTTAAAGGATATGATTCTGAAAAGAAATTAATATTACAAACGTAGAGAAACATATTCTTTCTGTGTGTATATACGCATATATAAACTAAAATAAAACATCAGTAATGTATTTTTGTGACAGAAAGTATAAAATTACAGAAATGTGTACCTGGAATGGGTCTCAAGAGGTCATCTACTCTTATTTTCACTGTGAAGATCCATCCATTAACAACAGCATCTGTAGCTGCATGTTTGTTTAGCTACTCCTAAATGTATATAATAAAGGAAACTTTTTAACCTATTAGGTAACCTCTTTCAGCCCTTAGCTATTTCTGTGCTAGTATGAATCTCATACGTTAACTGTGTATGTCCTAATATGTAGCGTAAATCTGTGCTGCAGGTTAAGCCTCTGATTTATATATATATATATTTTTTTTTTTCATAATGTTCAGTGGACACAAGGGCAAATGATTTTTCTTGTTTATCTGTTGTGGTGTTTTAACCTACCAGAAAACTAGCACTGTTCTTTAACCTGGGTAAACAAAAAACCAGTTTTTTCTGACTTCATTAAAAGTAATTTTCTAAACCGTTTGGCAAGTTTATTTCTGACCTGGGTTCTCTACAGTAGCTGGGCATACTTAATGAAATACGATGCGTGAGTTGGGCAGAGTTTTCTTGCTAGGAATCTTCACCAATGCCTATTGCAACAGAATGTATACTGTTTATTTTGTACAAATATGTTTGCTAATCTGTACCCAGATGCTGTCTTTTAATGTTCCTCTGTCATTTCTTTTATTTATATTTTAATTCCTGGTTAAATTAATCCTCAAGTCGTTTTCTGCACTTTTCCCATTGTTCTGCCAGTTAAGGCCCCTTATATACTGAAGCATTAATCTTCTTTTTCTTGTGTGTATTACTTTTCAACAGTGTTAAACTTCCTTACTTGCAAACATCTTTTAATTTCCTGTTTGAAATACTTGCTTTTAATTTATCAGGGTTCTTAGGCAGGCCATTCTACGAGCCTGTCTCCCAACTTCAGGTCATGGCTGAAGGGTTATCTCAGTGTGCCTCCACCATGATGTGTTCGTTCGGATGTGCCCTTTTGAAATGAATTATGCAATTATTTCCACACTGTGCTTTGGTTCACCTTGTGGAGCTCTCTGACTACGCATACTGGATTCCTTATGGATAATGCTAAACTGGAAAGTACATTCCAGTAGTGCCTCTTATGCTGTCTGGCTGCAAATGGACATTAAATCCATGGGCTCAGACTAGAGCTACCTCTATGTGTTTAAAAAAACTGCAACAAACAACCAAAACACCCCCACAAAACCAGTGAAAAAAACCCCAAACCCCAAAAGAATAACACCAAACCTCACACCCCACCACAAAAAAACAAACCAAGCCAAAAAGACCAACCCTCACCAAACAAACAGTACTCCCTTGAAACGTGGATGGTGTGGATGTCAGCTTCTCAACAGCATCTGTTCTCTCTACAGCTCTTTTCCTGTTGGCCTAGACTACTTGTCAGTGTAGACACTGTTGTTATGAATGTGGTGGTTTAGTAGGCTATACATACTCCCTATACTAATCTCACATAATTTTTTTGATTGGTATAAATTCTTAGCTGTTAGCTAGTGATTTAGATCGTGCCACTCTGGCAAATGGTTTTGTGCTTTTCTATGGGCCATGCTTAGTTGAAGGACTCAAATTCGTATCCATTTTTTTTTTTTTTTTTTTTTTACTCTGATTTGCATTCCCACCCTGGAATTGTTAATAGTGTTAAATATCTGGCCATAACTGTCAATTTTTGAAAAAGCCATAAAGATATTTTTATAGAATAGGTTAGAGAGTTTTTAATGCAAGAAACTTTCCTATTAGTTAATGGGCTAGTATTTTCACTTTGTGTTGCTAGAGCAAGCCTTACATGTTCCTTTTTATTTTAGCCAGTTTTGTCTTTCTAGTTTAGTCTCTATATGATCCTCACTACCCTCTAATAATTTGACTGTCTCTTGTTTATTAGAGCTGCTCTCAGCAGTAGGTGTAACAGCTGTCATTGAAATGACTTTTGTAACAAGTATGTGGGACGTTTCACGTTTGTGAATCTGCCAGTTATGAATACTTGCGAGTGTCTTCTGGTTCTGTTTTCTCTCTTAGTGTTCCTCTGAGGAATTACTGTACAAATAGTTGGAGAAAATTACTTTCTCTTGTGTTTATACAACACTTCTAAATAGCTTTATAAATTGGAAGCTGGCACTATGCAACTCGAGTCATGTTTAACCTATAGCAGAAAGTGACTTTGACTATTTAATAATTTTCCAGTCAAAAGTCTTCTGTTTTGATGCTGAAGTTTTTTGGTGTGCAGTAGAGAAGAAGTTTCAGTTTTTCGCTGAAGGATAAGCAGTATTATAAATTCATATAGGTATATAGTTTGTAATTTTCAGGATACAGAAAAATGAAGGTTGTGATTTTCAGAATAGTTTAGGACTGTTGATTATGCGATTTCCTTTCACTGTTGAATCTTATTTTCCTCACCTGCTCTGAAAATCCTAGTCTAGGACTATATTCCAGCTAATATCAAGGTTTGATAAATTAGTGGGTTTTTTCCCTGTAAAATATAGAGATGGATTTCATGGCTTAAAAATGACAAGCCGTAACAGCATACAGAAAGACAGTTTTCTTGCCTCCCTGAAGGATGACTAAATGCATGGTAAAAACCATGGTTTTAGTTTCCAAATATTGACAATGAGTTCTAGGAAAGCAGTAAGTGTGATGTCCTGTACAGACTGACTCATTAAAATGCTCAGTACGAAGGCTTAGCTAGAGCTCAGATTTTCTTTACTATTAAATGTACTTCCTGTACACTGCAAAGTGGTAAGGAAGGGTAAGCAATTAAGAAAAAAAAATGTTATTGGGAAGTTGCATATTCGGGGAACATGAAATCATGCAAATGACTTTTCTGCCATGTGGGGAAAGCTAGAGGTATCGGAGTGACAGTGATGCAGAAAGATTAAATCCTAGAGTGTTTTTTATTATTATTTGTACTAATTGTAATGTTTGCCATTTAGGTCTTAAGGTTATCTATATGAAAGCTGATTTTGCCGATTAAATGAAGAAACAGCACAATGCTGTTAGCTTGTAAGCCATCTGTAAGAGATCTTGTTTCATAAAAGAGAGTTCTTGCTTAGGAGTTATGGCAGTGTGTTGCTGCTCTTCTTTTAGATACATGGTTTTTCAAGTGCCTGATTCGAGAAAGCCTCTCATGCTGACCACCTCTCTTGGACATCTTGAGGTAGAAAAAGCCTGGGTTTCTTTGGCTTACCCAAGTTGTAAATCAATTTGTGAGCTTTTCAGACTAGATTCAAATAACTTATTTCTGTTACTACTTACAGAATTGGTTGATACATCAGAGTATTTAAAAATGTAGCAAGCTGCTTTTCCTTTCAGTATTCATAAACCAAGATCATTACATTTTTGTCTTCCTGGCTAATAACTGCTAAACAGGAAGTTTACTACCAATTTTAAAACCTTACATATATTAAAACAGCAGTGCAGCAGGTTGTAGGTTTTGAAAGCTGCAGCAGAATGGGTTTGATAGCTGCATTGTCAGAGTTCTTTATCATAAAGAGTGGGTTTTTAAATTATTATTGTTTATTGAGTATTCATAGCCTTTCTGTCAAGGAGACAGTAACTTCAGTAAAGACTCTTAAGAATAACTGTGATATGGGAACATGAGATTAAGTGAGGATGGACTTTGGTTGCTCATACAGTACCAGATACTGGCTTTTAACACTCTTATATTTCAGGAAGACCTTTTTAATAAATTAATGACTTTTTATATGAGTTAGCTATCAGTGGGATAGCAAAAATTGTGGATTCTGGAGCACAATGTATATCACATACTGAAACATGTGGACCTGGTATGGCACCATGTGCCATTAGAATAATCTTTTGGGCAGAAGGTGTCACTTCTAAAAACACATCTTTATTTGGTGCCTATGCCCTGTTGAAACTGGTGTTCAGCACTTCGTGAGTGGGCTTAGTGTTATTTTAACAGATGGAGTTGAATATTGTCACGCCAGTGAAGTGCTTGTAAATCCAAGGGGTAGCAGGTCACAGACGTGAAAGGTTCTGGAGTTTCAGTTCCTTTCTTCAGATTAATATTTTGTTACCTTCACTCAGGCAGTGTTTTAATATGCCACCATTAATATTATATTCTGAGTTTTATGAAATGCTTAACAAACTCTGCTTTTCATCTTGAGTCACTGTAATGACTTTTGGACAGAAGTTAGCAGTCATTTCATAGCTCCTTGAAATACTACATGAAGCAATTGTAATCAGGATGTAAAAATACAATGTTTCTCTAAGAAGTCATCAAGTTAAATTGCAGGCCTTTTCCCATACAGGAGCTTGCTTAATGTGCCAGGGCTATCACCCAAACTTATTCAAAGTATGATACTGTTTTTACAATTGTATGCTGTTTTGCTTTTTAATTTAGATATAAACTGAAACCAGTGTTCTGTTGAGCTCCAGTAACCTCTTTGTTATCTTAGCTGATATTTAAATATTCTGTGATTGCAGTTATAACTTACCACTTGATTGGAGATTCAACCAGTCTGTTTTCTTGTATTTCAGTACTTCTACAATTTCTAATTTTATTTGTAGAAAGTAAGATTTTTATGAAACAAAGGTCACCCTAGCTAAAATTGAAATGAAAAGATACAGCAAAAGGTCAGAATTGAGAGTATTTTTACAGTTTTGAAATGGCTTAAGCAGCAGATTTGCACACTCAAAAATTTTGCCATAAAAATATGTAGTCTGCATGACAGTTATATAAGTATTCTTTTTAATTTAAATTTTTTTGCTTGTACTTTTCATGTAAGTTTGTAAGCCAGAAGGAAAATACTTGAGGTCATCAAAGCAGGTATAACTGTCTTTTTGCCTAACAGAAAGAGGCTACAGTTTACACACTGTCCCTCTTGTGAACTTTAAATGCAATTGTTCATTCTTTTATGAATTTTTTTTTTTTCATAGCTGAACAGGAAATTGTTTTTCAGTCAGCGTTCGGGTGTTGCAAGAGTAGCATGAGATGTTGTTGGGTATGGAGAAAATCACTGTATGCATTTGCACATAATGTACCAGTACTGACCATGCTTCTGCTTGTATAGATGTAGGTGTAGCTTGTATTATAATTGAATGTTCATGATAGTAACCTTTACCTTAAATTGCAGAGTTGGCTTCAGGATTTTATGGTTTAAAAGGAACAATGAATATGATAAAATCAACAGTTACAGCTCAGACATGAACAGTATGGTGTAAACGGGAAAACTAGTGTTGTAGGAATTAAAGGCTCTTGGAGTCCGAATGCTAAGCTTCACTGGGGAGTTAAAAGCAAAGAGAAGGTTGCTGCAGAGCTGGGGGTATTGTAAGAGCTGTGATAGGCGTGGAAGGCCACTTGAGAAGACGAGTTGGTTATTCCTGCCTAAGAGGGATCTCTTGAGAATGGTATGGTTCAGGTAGCAAATGAGAAGATTAATGTTTGATTTCTGACTTAATGTTTGAGATGTTCACTTTCTTTCTAGAGACCTTTTCAACACAGAAACGTGTTACTAGCTGTACCTTGCAGGAGGAGTCATAAACATTTATATAGTTGATTGTTTGTAATATTAGTTTTTAAAATTGGTTTTGTTAAGATATATTTGGAGGGGGTAAGTAAGGTACTTGAGCCTTGTTTGAATGAGAACATCTTTTAACAAACAGCCCTAAGAAGCCTGGAAGATAAAGCTGTTTAACAACACCCTTCTTCAGGAAAACAAAAATATAACATCTTATGTACAACGCAGGAACATAAAATTTTAAGCTTCCTTCTAAATACATTTTTAAATTCTTCTAGTAGTTGGTTTTTTGTTTGTTTTTTTTTTTGTAGAATGCCTTCTAGGTGTGTTGAAGTATTAGTTTAAGATCCACCAGTCATTGATCTAGTTATTCAAGCCTATCACCTCTAAAAGCAGAGGCAAGAACCTGTGGAAGAACCAGAGATATTTTTGAAGTAGTGGGAGAGAGGAAGAGGGAAAGTAAAGAGGCAGTCTTTTAGGATCTTGCTTAGGCTGGAGGACAAACAGTGATGACTCCAAACTCTTCCTGACTCAGCTGTCCCTGATGTACACAGCCTGTGGAAGGTGTCAGGGTTTTCTGCAGCTTTTGATTTTTCTGACTGTCACGGAACTCTTCTCCCAGTAGAGTGTTCTGTTTCTAGTTATCCATAGCCCTACTTATTCCTACTTGTCTCTCCCCATCTCAACTGACTTTCATTGAAATATCTTGGACCTTCTTTCTTTCCCCCCCCAGACTATTCCTCTCATCTGCTCCTGGCTACCTAACTGCTCTGCAGCTCCCTTCCCCAATTATTTTCCATCATGTTCTCTGGACTGTTTGTCAGTCTGTCCAGGTGAAGCCTTTTCTATTACCAGTGTCCCATTGGGTGCAGGAGCTGGCCAGCTCTGCCCTCCCCCCTGGCTTTTTCTCCTAGCAAAAAAAGCTGTTGATTATTCCTCGGATGGGAGTAAAATAAACCAACCCAGGATGCACACTCCATTTAACAAAAAACTGCTTATTGGAACTTTGCCAAAAAGTACCACATAGCTGGGGGAAAATTATTAATAATTCTAGAAAAGTCATAACTGCTGTGGATACTGATTATTTTTTGGCATTTGATTTTTATTTTTCAAATACAATCAAGATAGCTTCATAGTCAGCATTTTAATTTTCTATGTTAATTGTTCTGGCTGGCTGAAGGTTACATGCTGGTACCTGTGGTGAGAAGAGAGTGCTTTGGCATATGTCTGTGAGCAGAAGGAGCTATTCTGCTGCATTACTAATGTATTAGCAATGAATGAACCAGAAAATTAAGAAGTTATTTTTCTGAGCTGAGATTCTTTCCATTTCAAATTGTGCAAAAATGGTGACAGTGTTCCAAAGTTTGAGTTTAATATGAGGTAGCCATGGTACTGTTCTTTGGGAGGTTGTAAGTAAATTCCTAGGATTTCTTTAAAAACAGACACAGCCTCCTACGTAGCAGGATAAGGTTCCATAGGCCAATTATGTAATCTGCTTTCTGAAACCTTGGATGTTAAAAGCCAGTTTGTAATGGGCCTCCAGGTCTGAGGGGGACAATACAAATAGTTGTTAGTGGTTTGAGAATTACTTGCTAAATTTCAGAGAAATATTGGAAATCCGTATTATTGGAATGTACTTTTTGATGGGAGTATTCTCTAGATCTTACAAATACCCCAGGCAGATTGCATGTTCCACTTAAAGGACAGTGCGCTCTGTCAGTCTTGAGTTAACTTCATCAGTGTCTGGGTACTGGTTTTGACTGGTGTGAGATTTTATTTACCCTTCTTGTAACAAGTTTTATTGGACTGTCTTAAACTTTAGGTATGAAAGAATCTGCTTAATAATTATGGCTTTGATTTCTATAGAATTGTTGTTCAGTGAAAGAATCCAGTGGTTCATAGCCACACCTCCTCCTGTGAACAGACTCTGCATGTCTGTTAAGATAGTATGTGCTTGTGAAAAAATGAATTTCTATAGAGCTGTGAGCTACAAGCTGCTTGCTTTTTTTTTGAAATTGCCTACTAAATAATGTAGTTGCAGGTTAATGGTTTGGTTTTTTTGAGTCTTAAATAAACGGCAGAGAAGCAAATATAAAGAACAGCTATCTGTAAATGTGAAATACTTTTTTTTTTTTTCCTGTGTACAACACTCAGTTAAATTTCTATGAAAGAGTAAGAATAAAACTGACATATTTTAGAACTTCTTTATGTCTTTGTTTTAGATTAGTTAGTGGAAATAGTGTATGGTACATAAAGAAAATATTGGGGTTTAACCTCTTCAGAGTGGCCCCTAAATTTAAAATGTGCTTACTTAAAAAAAATCAAATAAATCCAAAATCTTTTATTTTGGTCGAGGAGTTCCAGAGCCTGTGTTGGACTGTCCTAATAATGAGTATTTCTTTTTGCTCCTTGTAACTACCCTTTCCATATTACATTTGGGTTTTTTGTGGGAATTTCCTCTAGATAATGTCATGGAAATACTCTTCCTTTTGCTGCTTAATAGGAACAAGTTGCATGCAGGAGTTCTCAGTGAAGCTTTCTATTGTTTACAGAGAGACAAAACAGTATGTTGTCAAGAATAGGACTGACTGCCAATTTTATGTGGTAATTTCATTTAAAGATAGGCAGGGTTTAATTTCTGTTGCTTTTTAAAATTCAGATGATGTTTGAGCATCTCCAAGTAACTTAAAAAAAAAATCTTACTCCTTTAATAGTTTAGATCTGATTTTATATTCAGAGGAATAATCCCATCTAGTGCGCCAGTGTGAGTTTCTACGTGCATGTTAAACTTCTCAGTCACTGGCTACCTCCACAGAGGAAGCCCTAACTGGGAGAATCTCAGCAATCGTAAAATGTCAACTCTGCCGCTTAATTGTCTAAATTGGAGTGAAGATCACCAGCATTCAGTGTATGCAGCATTATTCAACTCTTTAGTTGTTTTTAGTTTAATTGGCTTTTCAAGTAGGCCTGCCAATATAAATGTTCATCTGGGAATACTCCAGAAGAGCTATTGTTTAGTGCTTTCACTTAATAACCTGATGCATCAACCCTGAAAGTTTGTTGTCTAATTAATTTGTGGTTTTTAACAGAAATTCTCTTGAATTATTTGGCGCAGTTATGGTACTGCAAAGTTGAAATGATTTATACAAATCAAATTGCAGCTTAGATTTACCGTCACTTGAAACTTACTTGCTTTACTGAATGTGTTTTTGTTAGGAAGACAGCGCTGTCTGTTTTATGTGTGTGTTTCAGAATGATTAAATTCTTCTCCTGTTTTCTAAACTTGAAGCCTAGGCAGCAGATCCTATACCAGATTATGTATCTCCGAAGTCTTGAGTCAATCACATAATCTTCTACAATTTGAATGAGATTTTATACAGAATTTTCTAGTAATGTTTTAACCAATTCCCTAAAAATTTTAATTCCAACTCTTCTGAAAAAGCGTGGCCCTGTTGAGTTACTGGAAATATAAGTCTTTCAGGTTATTTTCAAGATATCCAGGCATTGAAGGTTAGTTGTTCTGGTGAAACCAAAGTAGTTTATTATCCTGCACTAATACATAGTGCCTGGGTAACCTGAACTGGCAATAAAGTATTTGTCATTTCTTGACCTAGATTTTTGAAACTGTGCTTTTAGCTGTCCAACAAAACCTTAATCTTCCATCCTGGACGTGATTGCAGTTTTGGCTGGTGAACGTTATTATGAATTTCTTTCCTACATTCAGAGATATAATTTAACAATATTTGTAAATAATGTTAAGATCTTCCCAGAGAAGACGATAGGTTGTTACGTATGCTAGTTCTGCCTGCTTGTGTCTGTGAGAGGACTGGGACTATGAAAAGGCCACTTTTTTGCAGTGTGTAGTAGTGCAGCCAGCAATATTTGAAATGCCGTAAACTATTTGAGCATTCTCAACCTTTCTGTATTTACAAATGTTGATGGTTGACACAGCTTTTCGAGGAAAAACTTGCTTTTTTAAAAAGCCCATCTATTGGTATAACTTCCCAGTTGATACTTTCAGAAAAGCAATCACATCAGCAGTACCTACGTTTTTTAAAATAGCATTTCTGTTTTACAAATAGGAGCTATTAAATATTCAGTTAAGACCAGAAGTCAGCGATGGTGTAGCTTTCATAAGAACAAGTCTGCGGTAGACTTGTATTCTTAAGATGCGTTTAATGGCATGAGACTAACAAAAAAGCCCTACTACAGACATGCATTGTATACTGTAATGCCGCTATGTCCCTGTTTTCAAACAGTTTCTTAAAAGTGATGAGTAATGAACATTTATATAGAACAGTTTCTTTATCAATTTTAATATAACATGTTTCTGTGAGTATGTAGTATAGAAGGAGGTAGCAATTAGTATTGCTCATTTTTCTTGATTCTACTGCTAATGTGGTGCGTTCTCTGTTGCTAAAAAGGGTGGCTAGCTCAGTGTCTTGAGCCTCTGCAATGAATGCACACACCTTCTTAGTAAAATGTAGATTATGCATTTTTGGAGGCAAGATTAATTCTCTGGAATTGCAAAATGTGTTATAAAAGCTTTTTAAAGTATTTTTCATATGAGGTAGTTTTGAAAAAGTGGAAAAATGAAGAAAACATTAAATTCCATATTTTTTTAAAATACAGTTTTTATTAGGAAATAATAGGAATACGGATTAGCTTTAATGTTATAGTTTCAGTATTCCTACTTCTTGGAAAAATATACAAATATATCTAATTTAGATAATGCATAAGATACAGTATGTAATATGCCTAGATAATAAATGTAATTATATATAGTTAGCTGTGATTTTTTTTTTAGTACAAAATGATGGAATTTGGAGTTTTATTCAGTCAGAGCAGACCTTTGAGAACTAATAGAGAACAGAGATGGGAGTTACTGTGTAGATGAGCTCAAGAACATCTTGAGTGAATTTGTTTTGCAACAATAGTTTCTCCATCAGAGGTCTTTGGACACTGTTTTATGAAGCTGTTGTATGTGGGTGTTCAGTTGCTAGTAGACAGGTAATCAGGGCATAAAACTGTTACTACTTCTGGCATTAATTGATACTTTGAAATCAGTGTCAGCAAAGAAGGAAGGCTTGAAAGGGGTTTGAGACTATCTTTTCTATGAAATATTTTTTTTCAGCTTATAGCAATTAAAAATTGAAGACTAGAAGTTTTACTGGGATTCAAGCTCCAGAATGAAACCCTATTTTCAGTTTGCTTAAACGGGAATGTTTAAATGCAGAAGTTTCAAGAAGCTGAGCACTGTTTGACATTACTGGGATATTATATCTACTGTTTAAGTGAAGGTGGTTTTTGTTTTGTGATGCCAGTTAAAAATATAGATGTTTTTTTTTCAAGCTGATTCATACTATGGAAGAAATGCAAAAGTATGGTTAAGATTGCTTATAAATCCAAACATGGTGTGGCAATCACTAACAGTAATAGAGGGTGAATAGAAGAGGAATCAAGCTATGTTGTAAAATCAATTAATTGAAATAATAAGGTTTATTTTGAAAAGATGCAAGTAACTCAGATGCGAGTACTTAGAAAGGCTACCACTTTCCAAAACACATGGTGAGGTTGGTGCCTCTGCTAAGTAAAATTGTTATGTCAGCACAGTACACTTTTTAAAATACTTTTTTATATGCCATGATATATTATAGAGCAGGAAGTAAGAGTTATTCTGAACATCTGCAATTCAAGGCACTTGTGTGGTGGTTTGACCCTGGCTGAATGCCAGGTGCCCACTAAAGCTGCTTCATCATTCCCCTCCTCAACCAGACAACCTTCTCCCCACCCCTCCATTCTTCCTGGGCTTAACTTAATTCCTGATTTCTCTTTCTCCTCCACCCATGCAGCGCAGGGGAACAGGGAATGAGGGTTACGGTCAGTTCGTCACGTTGATTCTGTCGCTCCTTCCTCCTCACACTCTGCCCCCGCTCCAGCGCGGGGTCCGTCCCACGGGAGACAGCCCTCCATGAACTTCTCCAGCGTGAGCCCTTCCATGGGCTGCAGCTCTGCACACGCTGCTCCAGCCGGGTCCCTCCCAGGGGGTGCCGTCCTGCAGGCACAGACTGCTCCAGCGTGGGGTCCCCGGGGGGCCACCAGCCCGGCCAGCAAACCCGCCCCAGCCCGGGCTCCCCTCCCCACGGGGCCACAGGTCCTGCCAGGAGCTGCTCCAGCGCAGGCTGCCCCACAGGGTCCCAGCCCCCTTGGGGCACCCCCTGCTCCGGTGTGGGGCGCTCCCCGGGCTGGGGGGGATCTGCTCCCCCGTTACCCCCCGGGCTGGGGGCACAGCCTGCCTCACCATGGCCTTCACCACGGGCTGCCGGGGCATCCCCGCTCTGTGCCTGGAGCACCGCCTGCCCCTGCTGCGCTGACCTTGGTCTCTGCAGAGTTGTTGCTCTCCCAAAGTCTCGCTCCCTTCTCTTGCTGGTGCAGATTTATTTTTTTTCCCCCCTTCTTAATACGCTGCCCCAGAGGCGCTGCCAACGCTGCTGATTAGCTCAGCCTTGGCCAGCGGTGGGTCCGACTGGGAGCCGGCTGGTGTTGGCTCCACTGGGCATGGGGGAGGCTTCTGGCAGCTTCTCACAGGAGCCACCTCTGCAGCCCCCCACTACCAAAACCTTCCCATGCAAACCCAGTACAACTTGAAATACATGGTACAGTGGTGAACAGCCAGATATTAGAAATAGCTTAGACAAGAGGGAGATCAGAGGATGATAAAAATGATGGTGATGGTTTCCTAAGTACTTTGTAGTGGGGTGTTTGAGACTCCATAGGTAATCTTCATATACATGTTGTCATCGTTTGCAATATCTGTTTAATTACCGTGACTACTAGGAGCTCTTTTGATGCTGCCAGCTTTTTCTGAGAGCATTAGAATGCCACCTGTTGTTTTGGGATGACTTTAAGGAAAATTTTCTGCATTTTCAGCTATAGTTGCTGAAATGTGATAGGAATATTTAATGCTTTGATAATGCTTTTCCAAAATGTCATATACTTTATTGATTAGTATTGTACCTGACACCTAGATATCTTCATTAAGAATCCCTTCTAATGTCAACAAAATCTGTTTTACTCTGCACTACACCAATAAAACGGGAAGTTGTCATTTATTGACTCTTCATTTACTTAAGTTTTTCCTAAAACACCTATGTAAACCTCGTAGTCTCCTATAAGCCCGAAAATATTAGGTTGCAGTGCATAATACGTGTTTTTAAAACTCTAGGGAAAATGGAGTGCTGAATTTCAGATCCTGACAGAAAATAATTATTTCTGAGAGGTACTGGGAAAAAAAAGCTTGGTTATTGGCATTCTCTGCTATCACTATGTCACTACTGTATGATGTCCTTAATTGTAAACATAAGCTAGATATTACCTGAAATAATTCTTGTATTTTTCAAATAGTACATGAACTAAGATGCAGAATGCACTTAGAGAAGTGGGACAGTGGTGTGGGTTTTGATTTAGGTTTTTTTATTCCCTTTTCTGGAAAGGCAGAGAGAGGTTGCTGATGGTGTCTTCTGTCCAAATGTAATTTTCAGGGAGTGGCAGAACTCTTTGATGACAGGGATGACTAATTTAATAGTATTGAGAGAATTTCTATGAATGATGTGAAATAAATGCAGTGGCTTAGCAGAGGTGGATGTGGGTTGATGATTTAGTTTCTGAACTGATGGTATTAACAGTCTCACCAGTTCCACAGTATCATCCAACTGAAATCTTCCTAAAAGTGTGTTATTTGGTTTCTACTAAGCTGATGCTTTTTTATCCCATTGAAGAGTAGGATAGGTAATCAGTGTGGTCCTGCATCTTTCAGGTGCATAACTCTATGCATCTCTGTAACTGTGTTTCAAAATGCTGATTTAAGTAAAGTCTGGGGCCATTTGGTCAAAGAAGATAGGTTTGTCCCATGCCTGTACCTGGAATTCATGTCTTTAACAAGCTTGTTTAGTGGTCTTCAGAAGTTACCAGTATTTCTCAGTTATTTGCATACTTGCTTTTCCTCCAGAATTTGTCTTGATACTTATAGAGAATTGAGTGCCAAAGAGGCCTCTGTTGTTGATAGTGTTGAAGATGCAGCAGCTGGTAGAAAAAACCCAGTGATGACAACTGGGAAGAGAAGTCACTCAAGAATAAGAAATATTTGTAAAATATCTATCTAGAAGGAACTGCAAAACATTTTTTTGTTGCTGTAAAATAAATAAAATGAGATCCTCCCCCCACGCCCCCCCCCCCCCCCCCCCCCCCTTGTGATGGTTCTTTTTGTCTCAGTTTCCAAATTCTGGATTATTCTGTAGGATCGCTCATAGTGAACACTTCCCTGTGTGTGTGAGGTGGTTTCCTTGCTGTGTTGTAGTTCCTATTTTAGATTGCGTGCATGATTATAAAAAGTCTTTGTGATTCTTGTTCTGATAATAATGTCAGAGTAATCTTAAAAATTATAGTTCGCAGGCTTTGAAACTGTATGAGCAGCTTGGCCTTGCTTTCCTCAAATCCTGGAGCACAAGCAACAGAGAGCTGTTGAAGCGAAGGTGAAGTAGGCCATATGCTGCGGTGGGCTGACCCTGACCAGCAGCTAACCACCACACAGCCTCTTGCTCACTTGCTCCCCGTGCAGCAGGATGGGAAGAGAACTGGAAGAGCTAAAGTGAGGAAACTTGTGGGTGGAGATAAAGGTAGTTTAATAAGCGAAGGAAAGAGGAAGGAAAAAACCTGAAGCAAGTGATTCAAAGGTAATCACTCACAACCTTCCAAAAGTAGACCAATGCCCAGCCAGGCTCTGAGCAGCAGCTACCTCCCTCTAAAATGTCTTCCCCTCGTGTCTTACTGATGAGCATGGGATTGAATGGCATCGAACAACCCTTTGGCCAGCCTGGGTCAGCTGTCCAGGTTGTCTCCCCTCCCAGCTTCTTGCCTACTCACTAGAGACGTTCCCCCAGAGTGGGGAAAAAGAGAAAGCCTTCACGCTGTGCAAGTACTGTTCAGCAACGGCCAAAACACTGGTGTGCTGCCAACCCTGTTTTAGTCACAAATCAAAAGCATAGCACCATACAACTGGTGTGAGGAAAATGAACTCCATCCCAGCCTGACCCAGTATATCCACTATTCATGTTATGGTGATTTTCTTTGACAATCTCTTTATCTAATTGCTGAAGTCTGGAGCGTGCTGGAGTTAACGGTTATCATTAACTTGAGTAAAATCAATGTTCTGCCAAGTGTTACTGATCTTTACCTGTAAAAGCTTTCGTACTATGAGACAACAGGGTTCTCATTGTTGCCAAAGCTTCATAATCCATGTGTAGTTTGGCTTTGGGCAGAGCAGACCTAGCCTCAGTGATTAAGGTATCATTTCTTTTTTGCAGATGTATAGTATAATGTACTGCAGTTTAATGTATTGTATATTTTAAGTGTAGAATCTGTTGGCATCAGGAAATAGAACCTCAGTATAGTGTGATTTAAACTGTTTCATCATCTGGGAGTTTTCACCATGACAAAGGACTTTATATAGTCTCCCTAGCCTGTTGTTGCTCAGTACTTGCTTGTAAACATTGTTCCACCTGAGGACATAGAAGATAGTGTGAAACTAGGCGGCCTTGCCAAAAGCCTGTCTGTTCGCAGTTTAAGGTTCTGTAAGTATAACTGTGAGAAATATTTGGAAAAGTTAGCTAATATTTTAGGGCAACTATCTAAGTAATTTTTGTTCATTTCTGTATCTGTGTGCTATACCTGTCTTGTAGGTGCAATATTTTTCTTCTGATAAAATGTTTTAAGAACTATAGGTCAGTGTCAAAGATGCCTATTAATCCTTTATTTCAGATGGTTGTTTCCCAGCCTCTCTCCGGGGATAGTGCCAGAATGCGGAGGTTTTACTTTCATAATGATGAGTTCTAGTCTCTGGAGAATCGTCCTGTAGATTTAAATGTCTGTAGTCACTGACACTGCCCCCCACACTGATTCTGTATTTGCAGGGCAGCAAAGCAGAGAAGAAATACTTGGTTAAGATTATATCTGTACTGAAGAAAAAAAGCTATGTTGGCGTTTGCTGGACATTAGCTGCCATAGCATATGAGATTTTGTTTGGTTTTCCTATGTATGGGAAAGTACCATTTATAAATAAAACCTGTGTTTTCAGATGGCTGTTTCTTTACACTGTAGAAGTTGAAGTTTTAGGTAGATTGTTAATATGCAACACTTCTTTGATTGTTGTAGATTGGAATGGCAGTCAAGTCTCAAAAATACATTATGTAATTCAAGACTATAGAAGCTGTTTAGTTAAAAACAAGCAAAACCCCCTGGAACATATCATAAATGCACGTGGAAATTTCCTGCTCTTCACATTTTCAAGCCCAGTGTCTCTTGCCTTAAATTGCACAAAAATATTAAAATCCATTTTTAAATATTAAACTTGTGGTTTTGTTGTGCTTCTTTTGTTACTTACACATGATTAGACAGGCATATGACATTTGGATTCAAGGTACATGACACATTAAAGACATCTTTCTTAGCCATTGTTGACACTGTAGTATTGGCATCATGTCTTTGGAAGTTCAGATGTAGCATAATGCTAAGGAAAGTTGGTGGGAGGGGACGAGGAATGTTCACTATGTTTAGCTTTAAGGATTTAATTTAGATACCCATTTTCTAAACCTGTGGTCACTGTAGTTAGTGGAATGTCCAAAAGCATCCTCAAGAAAAAAATGGCTTGCTACCTTTGCATATGCAGTGGTGCGGGATTTTGACGTGTAAATTACAGTTTTGGAATGTCTTTTATTATATTTGATAATATCATTAGTAATAACCTGACTAACAAACCATTGTAAACTTCTGTCGAATCTTGAGATGTAACGAGGGATTAGTTCCATGTTTCAAGGGCAGCAATGTAGTGATTTTTTTCTTTGCTGAGACAGTAGAATAAGGTGTTAATTGGGCAGGCGTCAGTGCTAGGTTTCACTAAGCATGGTCTGCATAAGTGCTGGAACAGTAATGAGGAAGTTTTGCAGTCTGCATCGCTTGCTTGACGTAAACAAATTACTCCTCTGTGAATTGTGCATTTTGTCATGCAGGATCTCTGCTGCTTCTCCCTAGGTTCACTGATCATTCAGACATTTTTTCTGAACTTTTCAGAATATGTCTGCATAAGGCATAGCTTAGCTTTCATGTCAGATTTCCAGCTTTAAATTAGAAATTTTAAGCTACATAACAGAATATCTTAAATTTTATTACAGTTATTTTTATGTCAAGTACTTTTTTTTTCTGATTGCTAGAAAAAAATGATGCATTTGTTTGTGCTTATATTAATAGTTACAACATTGCTTTTCATTTTAATGATGGCTTTAAATTGGATCTCAGTGTTTCATGACATTTTTCTGACTTTACCGCTGAAGTTTTCTGACTTCACTGTTCTGGCCCTCTGTTCTTTGTATCCCATTTCCCCAGTCCCTGCCTACTGCAGATCTCCCTGTTTAAGCAGCTATCTGCTTTTACTTTTTTCTTGTGTTTAAAAAAACCAAACAAAAAACTACCAATGTTGATTGACAATGCTGTACACTCCCTGTCTTGATTAGCCACTTTTTTGCTACGGTTGCTGATTTTCATGGCTTTCTAAGATGGGAAGCCGGATAGGAAGCCTAGCGGGTCAGAGGGAAGAGACAGGAGAATTACTGTCTGTCGTCTTCTTGATATGAACATAAGCAGCTATTGTGCTGCCTCTCCTGCAGTTTCACTGTGCTCTGGACTAAACTAGTCTGCAAAAGTATTAATAATATTCAGCAGTACTGTTTCTTATAAAGATATCTTGGAATTTCTAAAACAAGTTGGTTTTGAGGTCTTGCTGCAAAAGAAAGACTGAAAAAAAGAAGTATGTTTCTCACGTTTGTCTTTGTTTACCAGTGTATGGTTAAAGAAGTTTTCTATCCTTCAAAGCAATTACGAACATTGTGAGAAGGTAATGAAAACGCATTAGAACATGAGTGAGGGTCCATCTGTCACCACCAGATCTTTGTGCCAGTCTCCATAGGAGGTATGTCAGGATACTGATTAGGAAGTTTTAGATAACTACAGTTGGGATGTCAATCTATAAAGATGTCTTTTCTGAAATTATTTTGCAAAAGTACAAAAGAACTTGTTTATTACAACATATTAAAAGCAGAATCTGACATAAAGTATAAGGTGCACAAGGCACTTCAAAAATTTATTGCCAAGTTCATTAAATTTTGCAGCATTACAGGGAATTAGCAAAGAGCTGTCTTAATTTGCAGAGTCCGAAACATAGGAAGGTGGGATGACCTACTTAAGTGACAAAGATTTCTGCTTTTCAGAACCGGGAAACCTACTATTTGAAAACAAAACAAAACAAACCAAACAAAAAAAACCCAAAAACCAACAACCCAGGCTTTCCACCTTTTTCCTTTCTATTTTATCTCTTTAATTCTGTCTCATTTTTTTTTTTCTCCATGTCATTAGACCTTCCAATAGTTTAAGTGATGCCTTCAGTCATTAATCGTCTGGCTGCTTATAACCCTGTGAAGAAAAATGGTATTATGGTATGTGATACCGTTTGCCAGTACAAGGTTAAACCAAGGTTTTGTGCTGTGTGTTGTTATGGAGAATCTGCACTGTCTGGGAACACTTTTACAGTGAGTAGGAAGAAAATTCTGAAGAAAATGGGATCAGAAGATATAGATGAAATTTCCTTTATATACTAAAATGCAAAAATGGTTGAAAATACAATTATTTTTTCCCCCCAACTCAGGAAACAAAAGTAGTGACATCTGAAAAGAGCAATTGAATTTTTCTACTGGAATTACTTAGAGAGAATTGCTAAAATGAAAAAGATTCCTATAACACATTGATACTGACTGAATGCAGGATATCATTGCCTTTTGTTCCTGACAGCCTTCATCATTCTTTACTATTATGTTTCTTGCTGCTTTTATAAGGAGCATTTCATTAAGTAGCTATGATTAATTGATGATGTCCACGCCATCTTAGAGATCAAGTTGAATTTCTATTATAATTCTCTGTATCTACGTATCCCAGGTCTCTTCTACAGATCTCTGACTCCAGAACTAGCAAAAGTATGTTTTGTTTGGTCTTTGGTGTTCTCATCTCGTTATCTGGGCTAATCTTTCATCTAGTCCTCTAACTGAGAAGTGTTGAGGTCGCTAGGCTGGCTTAGGATAACAGGGCTCCAAACCCATGCAGGTGTTGTCCATCTCTGACTTAGCTTCTCAACAGGGATTCAAGTGGTTGCAACCAGTTTAGGTTGCTGGGGAATGTACTGGGTCTTTCAAAGTGACTCTGCACTGTTGAGACATTTTAAATTTCTTAATATTCCACTGGCACTCTGACAAGGTGTTTCAAGACTGACACGTTCCAGGTCCAGTGCTTTGGTGCAATCTCACTCATGTTTTGGTTATTTATTCTTGTTAAGTGAGTGACTCGATACTCGGGACTGTTATGTTCAGGCCAATTTGGCACTTGTCAGCTCTGCAAAATACACTTAGCAAAAACGAAATGCAAATGCCAAGTTATGTATGTGCACCCATGTACTGTATTGAGGCTCGCTTATTGGAGTGGTCTGTAGTCTCATTTTTATACTCTAGTCTAAAGATAAGAGCTGGAGGAGGTTTTTTTAAAAATTGATTTACAGATTGCTTTACAGTTGTTATGTTTCATTCTCTCTGTACCAAGATAATTTCCCTGTGACCTAGTCAGTATGCTGTATAAATAAAGATGAGTTTTAGAGAAAAAATCGCTCAGAGATATTGGACAAGTTACTAGTTTTTTGGTGCTTAGATGTTGCAGAGTTCCTGTTAGGATCTCTACTTTTTTTTCTATAGATTCTACAGTTTTCATGTTAATCAGAAAGGAATATAAAAGTAGTCGTATGTAATTTGGCATAAATTCAGCAAAAAGTTTTTGATAAGATGAAGAACTTCATTTCACTGACCTGAGCTCAGATATTCCTCTCACTTCTAAATTCTTCTAGGTTTAGATTTAGTCATTATTGGTTTTTTCCTTTTGATGTAGAAATATTTTTTCCTAGAAGTATTAGTCAGATTCCTTGTTTTGGTGTTTACCTTCATAATGAAAATAATATTGTAGTTGTGGATGACTTCACTTTCTACCTACTCTTGTCACTTGTGTTCCCTAGAGAAAAAGATTTCTGAAAGATTCATTCAGTTGAGGATAAGTTACTCTAAAATAAATCAAACAATAGATTGCTTTAAAGCTTACATAAAATAAAGCATTATTTTTCTTAGTGTGATAACTGCAATGTGGTTTTTTTTGGTTTTTTGGGTTTTTTTGCAAGCATTCGTAAGAATTTTAAGCAACTGTGATTTACAAGCAGTAATCTTTCTTGGCCATGTTGATGGCTTGCAAATTTACTTTATTTCATTCTAAACTTAAATAGAAATCACTGGTGGCTAGGGGACTGTCTGTAGTAGGGTAGTCTATTATAAATAATTAATTTCTAAGTCAAGTGATATTGCTGCTACTTACTGAAAATCAGGATGAAATATTGAAATTTGGGGACTTGGCTATTTTTGTGGTGAGTGATACAGATTTGAAGGATTCTAGGGATCAATGTTTCTGAATTATTGAATTTGTCTGCTAGAAGGATCCTCTTCACTTTTTTTTAAGCAGTCTCCTCTAAATTTTTCAACAAATATTAATGAATACTCATTATAGACTGTTGAATGAATGAAGACTCAAAAGTGAGTTGCATTCGAATATTCTGTAATCTGATGTTATTTGGATTATATTTGGAGACAGAAACAAGAAAAAGCGATCCTTTCCTTTTGTTAGAACAGTAAATTTATGACTGCATCTGTTATATCCATTGTTTTTCCTGCAGTGTGAACTTTTATATGCAAGGGCTCATTCAGGTTTGAAGTATTCTTCGTTTTCTTTTGAAATGTGACTAATTTAAAGGAAATAATCCTTTACCTTAATGAATTGTTATTCCTCATCTTTTTGTGAGATAACATTTTGATAGTTATATTCTCATTGAAGATGTCACTGAAGTTTTTCTTCTGTATGCTTGAAGAGATAAAGGCACTGACAGAAAACAGAAACCTCACTTGTTTGTGTAGTTGTGTAGAGTTTTTGCAACTTCAAATCAAATCATACTACACTTAGTTCAAGAGTGAAACATTTCTGCTTTTTTTCCTTAGCAGCATGAGAGAGAAGAAAGTTAAGAAATGAATGCAAAAAAAAAAAAGAGGAGAGATGTGCATTGTTCTGTACGCCCTGTGCACTCTGTTTTATTCCATCCTTGATGGCAATGCAGCAAAGTCTCTTCAGATTGAAAGGCAGACTGAAAGCATGGAAAACAAATAATTCACACTAGGAGCTGTGACTGAAGTATATCACATAAACAGAATACACATTTTTTGGTTTTTTTTGGTCTTGGGAAGAGTTAAGAGGAGTTTTCCAAGAGGAAAAAAAACAATTACTGGTTTTGATGAGTTCTTTTCCCTATGGAAGAAAAAAAGTAATTACAGAAATTCCCAACTATTGGTGATAAAGTTTGCTGGTCAATTATCTCTGAAAGGAAAACAGTTTTGGTAAGCAGAAAGACTAAACCTGTATGCCAGCAAAATCTGATGATGTTTTTTTCTGTAGTTCTGTTGCAGCTTATGCTTCATATCTGATTGTCTTGTATTCTTTTGTCTTGTAAAGCAGCGACATACAAATCTTTCTACCAGTTTAATAATTCTATACAGTAATACTAAATATTATCTGTGGCTATTTCCTAAGTGCCTTTTTTGGTCTGCCTGCTTGCTTATTTAAAATATGGCTGCCAACTTAGAACTGTTGTGCCCAGTTTATAAGGGAGGACCTGCGATATAAAGAGGCTGACCTGACACCACAGTCATTGGGGAGATGATGACAGGAGACAGATAATATAAACTGACCTTCTAAGTCCTGTGTTAGTGCTTTATGTACCAGACAACTTGAGTAACAAGTGACTTGTGACATGTATGGAGTGTAATAGTGAAAAACCAGTATCTGTGCAGTTATTTGTGGAATGCTCAAAGAGTAATTTTCTGTTGCATCAAGGGTGGATAAAAGTTGTTGTTATAGGAATGCTGCTATAGAGAGAAAAAGAAAAGATAAGAAATGTTTTTGTCTCCTAGTAATGGGTGAAAAACTCATGTGAACCACTGAAAACATTGACGTTTGATGCATTATGCTGGCAAACTCTCACTATTAATTTTCAGTTAATTTGAATGGGTTGTTAAAAGTTTTCCAGCAATTTCACCAGTTTCTTACGCCACAAAATAACTACAAACAAATAATTGAAATAGTGCTGTCACCTATTTCTCTGTCCCCTGTATAAAGGTAATAACACTTCAACTGCAATCTTACCTTTAAGCCTCTTGTGTAGCTCAAACTATCAGAAAATCTAAAGCAGTTTTTTTAGGTAGCTACTTTCAAATGGGAAACATGAGTTTTCTTTCTTGAGAATAATGGAAAATATAATAAAGGGTTAATCTTAAGTCTTGCTGAAGTTCTTTTGTATTTAAGTTAGTGGTCTTAAAGTCCAACCCTTTTTATGATGCTGTGAGAAAAATACTGTGAATTCAGAGGTATCAGAAATAAAGACTTTCTAGGTCAGGAAGGCATTCTTTTTAGCAGTTCTGTGATTCATGGGCAGGGAAGGGAATACAGAAAAACCAAAAGTGTTCATCACTTTCAGTGTTATAATGGCAAGTTCTTTTGAGGATCTGTTATTCTGTTATTTATTTTAAAATTTTGAATTTTCTTATGAAATCAAAGAAAGTGATATCCAGAGTGAATTGTAGTTATCTGTTACCCAGGTAAATAATATTTCTTTTGTATTTGCAAGCTGAGCAAGACTTTCTTAAAATAATATTATGCTGTTGCCATTCCTGGCAAAACATAAATAGTGAGTATTCAAATATACTTTGTCATAAAAATTATTCCAAGAAAATTTAGCAATACTTATACATACTATAGAATGTATGTCAAATTGCAAAATTTATTAGATGTTAGAAGAAACAGTTACTTTGACATTAGTAATGTTCTCTGCTTGTTTTTATAAGCATAGTGATACTAACAAATGTTTTCAGCTGTTTTTCTAATTATGAATTTGCTGTATGTATTTTGTAATAGTGCATATAACTAGAAGTAACAAGTAAAACTAAGGTTTGTAGCTAGTTTTCTGCTGTTCTATGATGCTGTTTCACAACAGCAACAAACTTCAGATGTATTGATTGATTAATTAAGTGTAAGTTAATTACATTTTCAGTGATTCTATAGATTCAAAGAAGTATCTCAAAAATTTACAGGTTCATTGCTAACAGCTGTATAAGAATTAAGGATAAATTTTGGATAAACTTAGATTTCTGAAGAGTACTTGGATCTGGTTTAGTAAAAAGAGATTTTTTTATCTTACTGGATGCTATGTTATTTTGTTGTTTGTTCTCTTAAAACTTGGGAAAGTTCCAGTGAAATCCATTGATTGCCTGTCTGAATTAGTTAGATTGAAAAATGGAGAATGTAAATGCAGTCTGTCTGCCACAGCTCCTATAGAAGTTGTTCTATGAGACTATGGTGTGACCTTTGCTAACAGCTGGACTTCCAAGTTTAATAGTTTACTTTAGATTCTGCTGTTCATAATTTTTTAAAAGTACATCAAGTACTTTCTTATAAAAGCAACTCATATATACAATTGATGAAATAAATAATTTTAAGAACTTCCAAATGTTGTGGTAAACAACATCATCTGCTTTACCTAGAATATATTCTAGGTATACCCCAAAAAAGTAGTTCACCCTTCCTGAGAAATAATTTAACAAACAGCTTAGAAAAACTTGTTATTTGTTCTTCCCATACACTTACATTTCCCTTGGGGATCCTTATGATACATCTAAATGCTGAGCTTTTTCTGTGCAGTCATTTCTTTGTTTCCCTGCTACAGTACATACTGTGAAATATCTCTTAGACCTAGTATATGAATTGAGGACCTCAGCGTAATTTCTTCCAGAAGTGTTGTGGCCGTGTCTCAATAGAATGAGCATTTTCCTGCTAAGACATGGATAAAAATATCCATGTTATTTGATGTACTGTGGAAAGAGGAGCTGGAGAAAAGATGTTTACACTGACTAGCTTAACCAAGTTAAATGGCTCATTTCCTTGGGCTCCAAGCACAGTCAATGGATAGCGGTAGGTACCTCCAGAGATGAGTTCTAAGTAAGATCTTAATACAATTGCGAAGCCTATCCCTTCTGACAGTATGGGAGGTGAAGGACTTTTAATTATGTGCTTTGGGTACACCTCCTACATAATCTTTTCCTTTTTTTCTGTGTTCAGCGACAGCTGAACCCCATTCTGTGGCGGAATTGTGCCGCTTTGTATCTGCAGCCATGCAGTGTGACAGGAAGCGTATACTGCTTCAGGTAATACCAGGAAAAATGGTAAATCCTGGGAAAATCCATACTTGCATCACCACCTTGCAGCTGTTGGCTATGTATAGCTATATAGAAATAATATTAGCACTGCTTTAGTCAGTTTTAGAAAACTGATTAAACTGATTGCCATAAAACCAGTTCTTGAGTTTGGGGAACCATAATTTTACAGGCTTATATTAAGTTATTATGACAGTGCAAAATGCATAGGCATTTGGGTGTAGCTCTGTGCTTTTGCCCTTGTTCATTGGTAATTAATTACTAGGAAGCATGAAATGTTTATGTGCTGCAGGAAAAGATTATTTTTATTTTTCATATTTTATTTATTCTATTTTTCCCCTCCTCTTTGTCCAGTTGTTTGTATTCATGTCTCCTTTGAACTGTCTGAACCAACAAGTAGATGAAGGATGGGGCAGGAAAGAGAAGACAGGATGTGCTGGTTGCACAGACTTAATTTTCATTTCTGGTGCCTGTGTGGTCTATAACCATGTGGCTGCATCTCATTGATTTCTAACCTGTAGCCGTCTAGTCATGTCAACGGTATGGATACACACCACACGTACATCTACAGTGTGCAGAGCTCTTCCATGTGCATGTCTGTGCATCTGGGTTTGAGACTGGCTAATACCACCTTATGCTAGGGTTTGTGGGAGGGGAGGAGGAGTGCTTCAGCTATAGATTTCTAGTCTAGATTTCACGTGTATGTGCCGTCTCAGATGTATGAGGTCTTTTGAGCTGGGATCTGTTGGCTGTCTGAATATGGAAAAACTTTCTGAAATAAAAGCTGTGGAAGCCATAGGACATCTGCTAAAAAGCATCTAGGATGCTACTGATTTTCATTTTTTGACAAAAAGTTAAAGAAAAGATTCAAAACTTACTAAATAGAATGCAGTCTCACATTTCCTGAATCTATCAATGGAAAAGAAATAGCAGACTATTTGTGTAACGTTGTAGTTTCTATTAGTGTGGCTTTCATTTTTCAATGCCTTTTTTTTTCTTTCTTTTTTTTTTTGCCGGAGTTATTGTTTTTATTGCTATGCTATTTTCTGCCCCCTCCTTGTCCTTTCTGCCAGCTTTCTTGTTTTTCCACCCCTTTAAAAAAAACCAAACCCAAAAACCCCACACCAAAACCCAACAAAAAACTCCAACCCAACCAACTAAAACCTCAAATCCAAAAAAACCCAAAAAATGTCTTTCTGCTAATTTTGTAATTGATTACCACAGTTCTGCCATCTTTTTTTTGCCATGTTGTGTTTGCTGTGATACAAGATAGGGTATAATTTGTGTTACAAATTATTCTGTAGAGAATCTTCCTAGTGAAGATACCAGCATCTGATATACCCTGTAACCATAGACTCCTTGAAACACCACACACAGGTTGTCATGTTCCTACGAATCAATAGCAATAACTTGGGAGAATCTTCCTTGACAGCGTTGAGTACTGAAGTTGATTGTCTTTACATCAGCTGCCAGCTAGGTGTTTTGAGATTAGCTCAACTCATTAATTTCACTTCTCAGTTAATCAGCAAGCTTCAGGGTGGCCCTCAGTCTGTTTGATACTGCTAAAAAGCCAATTTTCTTTGTTAAGCGCTTTTGATACTTGAAGTCTTTATGTCAAGACAACATCGTTGTCATTGTTTTCATGTCAACTTTATCAATGTGGACAAAGAAAAGCTGCTGTCCAGAGCAGCACTTGAAGAGGTCCATCTCTCTCGGCATTCTGCAGCTTAAAAATAAAACTTTTGCTTCTCAGGTGGTAACTCTGGACAGTTAATGTGGGAAGATAGTTCTAGAAACAGGTATTACATGCAAAGTTGCCAGCCCATTCTATTGCAACCTTAACCTTAGTAAAATGAAGCATGTTTTTAGAAAAGACAGATGACACCATGTTTCCTGGAATACCATCCCATTCTGGTTTGCATTTTGAGAGCTAATTTTCAAAACAATCTAGTTTAGAAGGAGTCTAAATGTCAAAGTTACTTTGAAATACAAGTTAAAATTCTCAGTGTTGTGTTGAAAATCCAGGAGACTTATGTTCCAGCCTTAGTGATTCTTCTTTTAGGCTGTGTGTCAGCATGTGTAAAATGTGATAGTCCTAAATCACTTGCAAGTATTAGGCTGCCTGTCTTGTTTTCAGTTTATCCTGTCTTAATGAATGTAATATTTCCAGACAACTAAAGTAGAGACACAGCTGCTTTTATGAAAGTCAGTACGTTACTCTTTTGTTGAGTCTGTGGTCAGCCAGGCTGCAGTAACACAAATGTTGAGAGTGTGGGAATCTTGCTGGGATGGTAATTTCAAAGCTTCTTTGTCAGCTTTTGCGGATAATCAAAGACAAGCAGAACAAACCAGAGGCCCTGCCAGTCTTTGAAATATAATAGAGTTTGATGTACTGTGTATGCAGTTTTCTTTGCCACTGACCCTGCAAAATTTGTTAAAATGAAGGTATTTGGCAGTGTGTGATGAAGCTGGAAAATGGTCACATTTGAGCTTAATCCATTTAATATTATATGGAGTTATTGTGATTTCTCAGAAGATACTTAAGAAGTTTTTTTAAAGTTTCTGCCACTGAGTTCTCAAGAGAGTTCAACAAGTCACATTACTAGAACAGGGGACTGAAAAAAAATATGTAAGTGAAGACATCTTAATCTAGCCCTAACCTAAATCAATTCTGTTCCCAGTTTCTCTGAATGTAGGAGTACGGTGATACAGATGTTCTTTCATTAAAGACAGAAGGAGCAAAATGTTTCTATAAGGGGTGGGCAAACAACAGAATTGTTGGAGCGCTCTAAATTTCGTTGTGATTATGGCATATACACAGTAAGAATTTTCTTACCCTGGAAGAATACACTTCCCTTGTAAATAAGATGCAATCAGTAGATAAGATGTACAAGACTTTATTTGCACAGCTTAACTAAGCTGAATTAAAGTGTTTTTTATTATAGTGAGAATCTAATGCCACTCAGCCTTGTGCCCATATGTGAATGGCTGTACTATGTGAAATTCATTTGAACTGTAATTTTTGATCACAGCGATGGATCCACCACTAAAGGTCATACATAATGCTAGTTAATCTGTAATCCTTGTTAAGCAAGCATGATTAACATTGCAATATGAATCACTTTTTCTGGATTTTTGCTTTGTCCATCTGTGGCAATACAGATGTATCTTGTGTAACGTAGCTTTTATTTGCACATTAATGACACAGAAAGGAACTTCAGTCTCTGCAGGTCTGACTTTCTTCTGAATGTGGAATGATTCTATGTAACCCCTGGGAAGAAATTTTTAGAATCAAGTGTTTGAATCTAGCAGTAACGTAAAAATGCGTAACTACTCTTTTAAGACTACAATATATTTTTTCTTTTAATCTTGACACAAAGTGCCCATTATATTTAATAGAAGTTCTGCCCTTAGCGTCAGGTTGGAATAAGCCTTTGGACTCCTGGGACTTAATTTTTCAGTGGAGAAAGTGTTTCTGTAGAGTAAGTGAGAGTGAGTTGTGGCTGAATTGCCATTTGCAGCATTAACCTGAGTAGTTGCAAGAGTGCCAGGGTGTCAAAACCAACTTGAGAATGTGTTGGCATGCAGATAACAGTGCAAAGCTGTGAGAGATTAATGAAAGATTGAGCATTTGTATCTAAATTTGAGTTAATTTACGCTCATTTTTTTGGATAGCCCAGGAGTGCACTTAAGATCCTTTTCATTCAGTCATCTTTTTTGGAAGCATAAAATAGCATGAACCTCTAGAAGATTAAATAATACTAGAAGGCAGACTACAAGATCTGGCAAACTGGTCTGTGTGATATGAGGTCTCATATATAGATTGGTGTTTTATTCTTGCTTTTTTTCAAAAATAAAGATGGAAAAAGTTTGAATTTGATGACTCAGCTTGGCTTTGTAACCAGTGTTGCACAAGATGAATTGCTGTCCGTAATGTTTCATAGTTTGTGTATTTTTACCTTGTTTATGATAAATTACAAGTTACTGTTCAAGTGAGTTTAATGTTATGCATCAGTAACCCTTTGAATCTCATAGGGAGTGAAAACAGCCATCATTTTGCTTGCTTTGTTATGTTTTTAGGATTCCCTCTTCCCATTCCCACTCCCCTTGCACTTAAAATGGCTCTGGGTTTTGATTTTGGAAGGAAGGTTATACTTTATTCAGTGTTTGGACTACTGTCGCCCATGTGACATGTGATTTGTTGTGTTTAGGTCACTGAAGAGAGTGTTGTCATGTGCTCCCCAAATCTATTGCCTGCTGACAGCTTAAGAAGCCTTTATATCTGAATTAGATTTCAATTAGGAGTTTGTCTGTTTGTTTGTTTGGTTTTTTTTTAATTTTTGCTTAATGTTTGGTTTGAATTTTGGGGACGTGGCATGTCAGATTTCACTAGAAAACAACTGTGCTTTTGCAAAGTATTTCTGCAATCTTGAGCTGTAAGACCACGTCAGCATGCTGCCAAAGAGCTTGGTGTGAGAAAAACTCCTTTCTGTTACCTAGATCGTTCTAGTAATGTGCCTTCTCTTCTGTGAGCCTGATGGCTTTCAGCACACAACGGGGTGTCATTGCAAACTCATTTTCTTGTGGCTGCGTTGCAGAACGTCATGGATGGTTTGTGTTGTTGGAGTGATACACAGTTTTCTACTTATCCAAGTCCTTTGCTGTTTCTTTCCAAACCAATTAGAAATAGTTTTTTTACAGAAATCAGTCTCACAGGTTGTCACAGACATCTTGTGCCTTGTATGCTGCATGTCTAAAATAATGTATTTTAAGTCTTCAGTAACTGATGAGGATTATTACAGTTAAGAGTAGAGCTAATGCTCTAAATTCTAAATGCATCACATTATTTGTTCATTCTGTTTTGACTGTATATCAATATGATTTCATTCATACAATTTACTGCTGACAGGTTTTAAGTGTCAGCAGTTCAGGTCTCTGAGCATCCTGAGCAGGGACCTGGGTGAAGTTTAGTACAGCTGCTACAGGCTGCTGGTGGCATCCAGGCTGGAGAGGGCCGGGTGGAGGTATTTCCTCCTCTTGTCTCAGCAGAAAACTCGTTGAAATAGGATTTGGTTTTGAGGGAGTAGGTGTTGAGAAACATTCTCTAGTCATAATGTAGGTGTACCCAGTCAAACCAATGTGTTTCTGCATATTATTAGTGCTGAGTGCGTCTCATATGGGTGAGGTGACGTGAAACTGGCTGTTGTAGTCTATGTGAAAGAGGTATTCTGACTTAACACAGTATGGATTAATACACTGGATATTTTTCTAGTACTGTCTGTAAAAAATAAGCAAAACCTTAGAATACTTGGATTGCTGGTGGATTCTGCAGTTTAATTAAAAAAAAAAAAAGAGGGGAAAAAAGATGCTATTATTACTGTGCTATTTCTGAGTTAAGAATAAAAAAAAAAACACCTTGGGAAAAACAAGGACATTTGCATAGAAAAAATGTACCTGACAGTAATGGGGAGGATAGACAGAAAAACTGAAAGCTTCAAAGTATGACCGGTCACACAAAACTTTGTTAAATATAAACATCTCATTTAAAGAGTACCTAAATTTGCCCCTTCTCATCCTTATTGATTAGTAAGTTTGGAAGAAACATGTTAGTTACAGAACCACCTGTGCTTGAGAGCCATGCATGATGCTGCTCTTTAAATACAGAGCTTTTGTTAATAACTTTATCTTGTAAAGTTTATGGATAAAAAATCACTATATTATATGTCTATACGTATTATGATGTAAATACATTTATATGTTTGAAATATACAGTTCATTATAATTCTTTGAAAAGGAAGGAGTAGCAGTGGAATACATGGAGTACATTGTGTTTCTGGTTTACATGCACATATTTGTATATATGCACCTACAGAGAAGGGAGGAATAGAAAGTAGGAAAAAAAAAAGCAAAACTATTTTCAGTGAGGCTTCCTTGAAAAGGAAGATGAAATAAAAGTGCAGATGGGAGCCAGTGTATAGAGTTCTATAGAGTTGAAAAGGAAACTGCCAAATAGAGGAGGAGCTAGGCAACTTGAAATCTTCAGAGTGTTTTAGGGTAAAACCAAATTGAAAGAAGATGGAGGTTTTGATCTTGAACCAATTAATGGGGGATGAGAGTAATTTTACTGCATTTCCTACAACTACTCTAGAAAGCAAGGGTTATAATAAAGCCCCTCTCACTTGTATGTCTGTAGTGACGGTCTTAAAATGGTATAAGAGTGCATGTTTGTACTAGGATTATGAAACATTTGATTTTTGGTTATAATCCATACCGGTAGTTACTAGATTCCACTACCCCCAGAAGTTTGTTGTACTTTTGTATATTTGTTGTATATTTTGTAAAATATATGAAGTTCAATTTGAAGCAGGTATCCACACATTTTACACAGACGCAAAAAAGGCAATGTAACAATTAACATGAATGAGAAGCATCTCAGCAGTGAAGCCAATGGATAAATGGGTGTATAGTCTTAATTACTGTGTTCAGGTGGTAGCTGAGAGGCACTAAGCAGCATAGCAAGGTAAAGAGCTGAAGAGTTACCACCTGCACTGTTAGTAAATAATGAGTATCAGGCTGTAAAACAGTTCATTTGACACGTACAGTGAGCTTTGAATTAATCCTTTAAAAATGTAACCATTTATAACAGAAGCCATAATGACTAAAATGAGATTTATTCCTTTAGGTCCCAAGGTAGTTACTGCACTGTAGCTCCAGAGCAGCAAAAGTGAAATTATTCTATCAATTTTTTTTTGACATGGGGGAAGAGTTCTTCTGAAGGTCAGAGGTGATTGGTGGTTTGTATTAGCTATTCAGCTAGGAAAACACAGGGAGGTGGGTAATATTTAAACAACAACAAAAGAAAATACTTTTACCTGACTTTGGGAAAAGTATGTGCATTTGTATCTTCAAATCCTATGAAGTTGCAATTGATTTTCCTGTTATTTGTCAGGGAAGAAGCTGTAAGTTTCAGATAAACTTGATAATTTTAAAGCAAAGTCTTTGGAATGAGTCTTACAGTGTCCTTGCTACCTGCTGTTTAAAGCATTTCTTGCCTTACCGTGTTTTATTTAACAGCTTAACCTTTGAGGTGCATGTTAGTTGAGATGTTTGAGAAGATTTCTTATTCTTAATATGTAATTTCATTAAGTATTAGTTACACTAATAGTTTTTCTAAGAACAGAAATTTTAAGTCCAGAAAAGAGAAGCACTGTAGGCTTCAGATATATTAATTCTGCTGAGTAATAAACAGCCTTGAATATACTTTCTAGAATAGTGGGACCCTTTGAGAAAAATGACTTTAAAAACCACCAGGTAAATACATGATGTCAGAGACATGAACTTCAGCTTTAGGGCCCTTGGATTGTCAGGTTGTTTGGAAGGCATCTCTCCATCCTGATATTAAACCTGTGCTTATACAAACTCATTTGTCCTTTCTCTCTCTTAAGTACTGTTTTGGACACCGTGTCTAACAGTCTGTCATGGTTATAGATGCCTGGGAAGGGTGTCTTAGGAAAGGCGGTAAGTGCAGTAGTGTAGATGGCTTTCACCAGGACTGGGATGGAGGTACTGTGTATCTGTTATGACCATTTAATATGTGCTCTGTCCCTTTCTATCTCTAGCCTCAGTCTGTGCATCCTTAACTTCTTATCTGGTAGTGTGGCCCTGGGGCAAATCACTAATCATGCTCATTAGAGTATGAGGTTTATTACTTTTTGATTAACCTTTCTCCATGTGCCCTTGTGGCACTGCAGTTGGGAATATAGCTCTGAACGATCTACGGAACTGGAGGACTGGAGCTTGCTCTGTACCAGTGATACGCAGAAGCACGGCATTTTATCTGCATTTGGAAGCTCTTTGGAGTCTGAGGCAAAGAAAATAAAGTTATTCTTGATGTTTAGATCACTTTACGATGCACCTCAGCTTTCATCCCTTGAGAAATTGTGTCAGTAATTGAAAGAGCCATTGCCTCATTTCACTTATCTAAAGCAATCTCAGCCTTCATTCTTATAATTATTGGAAGAGCCCAGCAGCAAAAATCTGATTAGTGATTTCCTAATGCTACTGGAAAACAATATTTCTAGAATAATATTCTGTATGGAATCAATGATACAAAGTCAAGATTGGTGTGAAAACAGGTTAGGAAGTGTCTAAAGAAATTTATCAGAATATTTCTCTTTGTCACAGCCACGTGATTGATACCATAATTTGTTTTTTGTTTTTTGGCAACTGAAACATAAAATGAACATTTTGGAAGTGAAGTCCTCATAGCTGGGTAATATCTTTGCTTTTATAATGGAAAAATCATGGATTCTTTCATCACTGGAATTAGGATAAAGTTTTCACAATCTCAGCCCTTGAAGAAATTTAACTGTAATGGAATTACAAAGACTTTAAAATGTACCAGTATTTTTTGAAAGAAAAATCAGTGTACTTTCAGGTTTGGAGATTTTTTTCCCTCATAGAAATTGTCTTTGTTATCTTATCATATGGACTGCTCATAAAGAGCAAGAAAATAAATACTCAGATGAGAAAACATTACCACTTCAGTGCACCATACCAGTATATGGATCTATCATGTTGGACAAACTGCTGCTAATTTCACCGATTTCTTTGGTTCACTGCATTTTAATTAACCTTTTGACTGCTGCCTCAGTAAAATCGTCCTGCTTCAAAGGATCGATAAGCTATCCAGAGTTGACCTGAGCTACTGTAGAGATGTTGCATAGTATGTATGGGCAGCAAATTTCTTCAGTCAATTATTTTTAACAGATTTAGTTGGTTTAGCTATAAATTTGAACATCATGAAACATTCATCTAGTGGATATGAAATAGTGTTGCTGGTAGTGTTGCTCAAAAGTAGTAGAATTCTTTTGATTAATTCATAGGCCATTCTAGAGGAAGGAAGTTACTCAAGAGCAACTTGAGCAAATGTTGCTCAAGGAGCCTCATTTTAGAGAATTGTCCAAAACAGAAATTACCACAGAAGCTTCTTATGTGATCTCTTACAATATCTCAATAGATCTTATTCTGAGTTAAAGCTCTTTATCTATGAAACAGCATGTATTGGGCTAGGTCTTCAGCCATCTATTTATGTCAAGTTTATTTATAAATGATCTAATAAATTTGACACCATGGAGGATTGGTTGCAAACTGCTTAGTTTGCTTTCTATATAAATACTCATGCTAATTGCTGTGTGCCTTATACTCATGGATTATGTTATGGGATGTGTAAAATAATGCAATAGTGTTTTGTGAATGTGCCTAATAAAAACTGAATAAAATTAAGACTGTATTGTGAGTTCTTGACATATCAACTCTGTACTTAACATCTTACCTAAATCACTGTCCATTGCTTTTATTAGAGTTTACATATCGTAGTGGAGTAGAGTATAACAGATTTGAACCACTTGGAAGAGTAACAAATACAGAATGTATGATTTTTGTTCGCAATTGGAAAATATATTATTCTGATGTATAAGTGCGCCATCAGCCCTTGTTTTTCTCTGCATTTCAAAGGAAAAGATCCCCTTTTGGGGTAATCCTTTTTTTACAAAAATACTTAGTGTGTGTACTATAATTTTATAATAATTGTTGCTTGCTTCATTAAATAAACTACAGATGTGAAACAAGCAGATTTCCGATGGTTATGGAGCATATTTCACAGGAAAACAAAGACAAAAATAAAAAAAGCTCACCCTAGGGCTTAAAATGAGATGAAAATTGTGTACTGTTAATATATTCTGGTAGCTGTGTCAATGTATAGGTAATTTTACTGTCCTGTTCTTGTGGGCTACCAAGGGATTTTGTTTCTCTGCTCCTGTTTCCATGGCAATTAGAATTAGATTAGTTTTAGGTTCACAGTGGGTAAATGAGAGAGACTAAGCTATGATGCAGTGTTTGTGAGTCTGGAACATACTGAGTCTTTTTAGAAAATAGCTCAAAACTGTGCTTAAGTTGTTTTGTTTTTGGTTACTGTTGACTTGCTTCTATTTATCTTGCAGTGTACAGATCTGCTTGTGGTTAGGCAGTCTGGTGGTGCTTGTGGTCTTCGTGTTTGTAGTGATGTAGTCTTTAAATAAGAGAATGGTCCATCAATTCTAGTGATAGCTGCACGTTGAAGAGTCAGTTTGCATATTTGCAAATAAATAGCTATATTAACTGTTCTAAAAATTCTTTAGCCTATGACTAATTTTTTGCAGTATTTTGAATGTGGTGGAACGGTATGATTTTTATCAGCATCCACCATTTAAAATGAGTTTTTTTGAAAGACCATTCCAAAAATCATGACATTGTTCTGTATTTGTCCATGCAGTTTTCATGTGTGTGCATGGTGTGTGTATGCATATAGGAATATATACTTTTCTTTTTTTTTTCCTGATACTTGTTAATACATTTCCACCACCTTCACTCCAAGAGATTTGAATCGTCACTATTTTTCCGAGAATTGGAATGGAGATTAATATTGCTGATATATTTTTCTAGCCCCCTTTTAGCAAATGCTGTTACAGTTCTTTTTCCTATAGCTTGTATTTGACTTACCATCATTTTGTACTAATGGGTTGCAGATGCTATAGGGGGTATTATTATAAGGAGATTTCCTAATCTGGTACTAATGTGTCACACTTTTGTAATCTCAAAGTATGTGATATTTGTGACATTACTCTTCTGGAGAGAAACAGTTGCTCTAGTGCTTTGCTGCCAGAAGCAGTAGATGATACTGGTGCTGGAAGCGCTGGTATTTCCCTCCTTTGGTATAGTAAATTAGGCAGCCTGCTCACTGCTCTGCCCTCTCCTTTCAGCTGCCTTGGGCGTCTGCCTGTTTGCGCTATGCCTGGTTCTGCCTGGCCCACCTCGATGGGTGTTTGTCTAGTGCGGTGTTAAATTCTGGTGATGGGAATACTATAACCTACCCCTTCTACCAATGTCAAAATGTCTTGAGCATTAGAAAGTTTTTCTTAATGTCCAACCTGAACCTTGCTGGTGCAAATGTAAATCAGTTCTTCCTCATTTCACCCTTAGTGTACTTGAAGAACAAATCATCAATGTCTTTTTTGTAACAATCTTACTTATTTTCAAAACTGCTGTTATGTTCCGTATCAGTCTTCCCTCCTATAAAACCAAGTTGCTTCAGACTTTCCTCATATGCATATTCTCTAAAAAGGTATGTTCCAGTCGGAAGTGTCTGGAGAATGACAACAAAATGAGAGTCTGAAGTCTAGATCTTTATTTTGCATACAACATCCTTGTCAAAACTTTATTTTAACATTAAGACCTCCTAAGCAAGGGTACTCGTGTAACAGAGCCAATAAACAGAAAATAGTAAAGTTCTAGCATGCATCAGAAAAATGTTAGAAAATAATGATACAGAAAATCACAGCAACATGAACTGTTTTCTGTTTATTCCACTGTGAGTACAGCAGATGAAATACAATACCAATATGTAAACATACCCTTGGACTTGCTTGAAGAATTACAGTACTGACAGCGGATCTCCTTAATGTCTTGAGAGAAAAGGACACAATAAAACCTGTGTTCCAGAAACCTACAAGTCCTGAAATTGGGAAGAGGAGTGATATATGGTTCCTTCAGTGCATCTCAGCTCCTGTTATTAAGAATAGTTAAAGATGACTGACAGCTGTACACATTTTTCCTCATTTGTAAAAGTGTTCCTTTCTTTGACACCTGTTTTGTTACCTTTTGTCTTACTATTCTCCGTATCAGCTTGACAAATCTGCTGTTAAAGAACAGCAAAAAAACCTTTCTTAAGAATGTGTGACAAGTAATATTTTTGCAGCCTATTTTTTAATCTAGATTGAGATGAAAGTTGAAGATTTTTAATTATCCGCCCCCCCCCCCCCCCCCCCCCCCCCCTTTAATGTTCTTCTGAATACCAGGAGCACAAGAGGCAATATGTGTAAACTGAACAAGAGAGTTGCAGGCTTGAGGGGGGGGTGTGGGGTGGGGGGGCAGGGAGGGAAGGGAAAGGGTAGGCAAAGGAAATCCCCATGGGGACAGTGATGGCGTTGGTAGGTCCTGGAGTACATGTGCAGATAGGCTGTTTGGGTTCTAGGTTATCCAGGTAAATTCACAACATATGTTTTTGAAAGCATGTTGCATACAAATTTGTAAACACGTAAATTTAGCTCGTATGGCCATATAAATTTTGCTGATACTTATGATTATAAGTCTATTGGTAATCATAGTCATGCAATGTATAGTGGAAATTTCTCTTCTGTTTTTCATTTACTGTTGCCAAAGTTCTTCGATATGATCATGTTATTTTTTTCATATCATGCTTCTCAACAGTTTTCTGTCCTTTCATTTTAAGGAATTAATTAAATAAGCCTACAAAAATTGTGTATGGATATTTCTATTGTTAGAAACGTAAGTAATTGTCCCAATCTTTTTATTTATGCCCAATGCAATACCACACACAGTTTTGTCTTAATGTTTTCAAAAAAGCATAGGATGTGCTATGCTGTGGATTCTGTTTATTTAGATAATGTAGGAACTAAGGATAGACACTCTTTCCATTATTTAGTATCTCAGAAGAAGGCTAAGAAGGAGTTTCTGCAATTAATGTGAACAACTCGTATGATTATTTTAATGGTAACTTTAATCCATTGACTGGAGAATTTCTCACGTTTGCAAGCTGAAAAGGTGAGGAGCCCATAAATTTGCAGAAAAGGAGCAGATGACTTGACATATGGTGTATCAGCCTGAACAAGAAAGTAGGTATAAGAGTAGACAATAAAACTTGGAGTTCCTTGTAACTAATATGCCCTATATTAGACTAGAAAAGCATTGCAAGATCCCAAGTTGTACTGAGAAAAAAAGAGTTAATTTGTTTTGTTGAACAAATTAATACTTAAACGTAAGTAATTTTACATATCTATGTATGTCTTTACCTTGATAGTATTTCACTATATTAAATGGAGTTTTAATTAAATTAGTGCTTATGTAAATACACATTTTATGTCATTCAGGAAAGAAGTTTAAAGGAAGCATTCGAGAAATATATTGTGTTGTGCTGGTTTCGGCTGGGTTAGAGTTAATTTTCTTCACAGTAGCTGCTATGGGGCTGTGTTTTGGCCCTGTGCTGACAACAGTGTGGGTAACGGGGATGTTTCAGTTCCTGCTGAGCAGAGCTCACACAGAGCCAAGGCCTTTCTGCCTCTCACCCCACCCCGCAGCGAGCAGGTTGGGAGGCACAAGCAGTCAGGAGGGGACACCACTGGGACAGCTGTCCCCAGCTGACCCACGGGATATTCCACACCATGTGGCGTCACGCTCGGCATATAAAGCTGGGGGAAGGAAGAGGAAGGGGGGGACATTGGGAGTGATGGTGTTTGTCTTCCCAAGGAGCCCGGCTTTCCTGGCCATGGCTGACCACCATGTTGATGGGAAGAGGTGAATGAATGCCTTGCTTTGCTTTGCTTGTGCACGTGGCTAATACGTTACTTTTTACGCTGTCTTTGTCTCAACCCACGAGTTTTCTCACTTTTACTCTTCTTATTCTCTGCCCCATCCTGTTGTGGGGGCAGGGAGTGAGCGGCTGTGTGACGTTTAGTTGCCAGCTGGGGTTAAACCACAACATATGTACAATAACCATTTTGGAGATGAAGACATGAAAAGCAGATAGTTTAAGATATATTGAGAGACTGCATAGTCTATTCAGTCATCCAGATTTCTAGAGACTTACCTGAATATGGAGGGTTGAAAATGCTGGAAAAGACACCATTGAGGGCTTTTTAAAGAAATTCTTTGTGTGTCATCTCTCTACTGGAAAGTAATTTTACCTTCTGTTTTTGGCCTGCCTCAGTATATGTCTATTAAAGTAAATGTTTATTTTTCATGCGTGAGCACAGATTGCATTAATGATAATGGAGTTTTCATATGCATGTTGGAAAGTGTTCATACCTAATGTTACTGCATTTCTAATGCTGCAGAAGTCAACACCAATGTATTGTTTGTTTTTGCTCCGTGAGTCAGCACTGTTGTTATAGTCAGCAGCTACACACATCTGTAGGAATTCTGCTTAGGCAAGGTGACAAATTACGTTTTTGAACATGTTTTTAGTAGCTTTGATTTATTTTGATTATTATGTGGTGGGGGGTTCACTGCAATTCAGCAGATAGAAGTTAGGTCCATGATACTAGATCAGTGTGCTATGCAGGCTCTGATGTCAAAGCATGTTGCCAAAGTTAAGTAAGCAAGTTGTTAAACTCATCAAACTCCAGTTTACGTTTAAGAAAGAAAAAGCCTGTACACAGTAATACATATGACATTGACTTTTGAAAAACATTATAAGGCCTAGAGATGGCAATGAGCTATAGAGTATTTAGGAAATGACTGTGTTCTAATTGTGGGAGTAAAAATAACTCACTTATGCCTGTTTTTTGGCCCTTAACCTTGTGAAACCAGGTATGGTTTTCACACACTGCTTCCCCTGAAGTAAGTAAGCACTGAATATTCGGAGGAATTACTGTAAGGTCTTTTGGGCCTATAAATTACACGCTACTTTTCAAATAATTCCTACTTTTGTATATAAACCAAGTATGGTTCTATTTACTTTATATTCAGTATTGGCCTTGTATTTATAAGAAGTAAAAACTGAATAGAAAACAAAATGTTAAGAATGTGTGGGGCTTTTTTTTATTTGTTTTGGTTTTGTTTTTTTTTTTAAATTAAATTCCTGGCCTTCTGCAAGACCAAGAGAAGTCATCTTTAGATTTCTATTCTGATAGGGTCATTTGGTGTATTCCAACAAGTGTTGGTATGTGATGTTCCCTGTGTGCTATTTTTCTGATTAAGTAGTTGTGTGTACTGTGGTCTAAAGTATTGGAAGTGCTTGGCACTGGAAATAGCTACATCTCAAAGTAACATAAGCTTTTGAGTAACCACAGTGATATTGGGCATTAACGGGGTTTGGAAAATTATATTACAGCATTGTTGAGGTGAACTCTTACGTTAAAGACATAGAATGCAGAGTTGTAGTGCCTAAGATCAGGGCACACAGAGTTTATCAGCTGGCGTGACGGTGCTTGACATTTTGCATGGTGAGCCAGTATGGCGAGGGCCACCAAGCCCTCCTTTTCCAAACAAAACCACATGTACCTCTTCCATCTTGCAAGGCCTCTGTAAAGGTCAAAGTTGTAGTTCAGATGAACAAAAAGGATCAGCACCCTTCTTGCATCTTCAGCGATGCACAATGCCACAAATATGTTAGGCAGGATTTGGGGAGTTAACATGTGAAGGAGAGATAGCACAGTAAATGAAAGTAAGGATTTGCTGTTCATAGGCAGCACACTAGATATCTATGACCTGGTGACTGAGAAACACTGGCTTACATATGAGTATTTTTTTTATCAATACATACTCTGTTTTGTAAGGCAATTTCTTACTTTTCCTAAAGGATTTTCTTTAATAATATCACAATTTGAGTCATCCCGTTTATATAATTGAGAGCATGTTGCTGTCTAGCCTGCAGATAAGCTAGCTAACCCTGTCATTTTACCTTCTTGGGTGCAGTTTCACGTTACAGGACTATCAGCCCAGAGACAGTTATCATACAGCAATAATAAGCTAACATAGCTGTGTGAGCAAATTTAATTAACTGCAAAAATGTATTTCTCAGCTTTTGCCTGGCTTGGCCAATATTCAGAAGTATGTAGCTGGTGTGTGGCTTTTATGCTGTAGGAAATGCTGCAGAATACAAACTGTGCACAATTTTCATGTAGGGATTATCTGCACAGTTTTTGGTATCCATATCCTGATTTTGGTTCACTTTTTCTGTGCTTTTATGCCTTCTCAGCTGTTGCATTTGTACTTGGTTTTAAAAATTAATGTTGAGGTTTTACTATGAAACCCCGCCTGAGTTTTTGGTTGTGTTTTTTTTTTTTTTTTTTTTTAAATGGCATAGCTGCTAAAGAAAATATGAAAAGGTACATTTTCCAGCATGCTGTTTTCCTGAATGATATTTTCACTAACTGCAGTGGCTGTGGATAGTATCAAGTTGTGAAATATGTTTGAAACATGCTCACAGTATGAATGCCCACAGACTAGACATAGTGAAAGCTTAAACTGGACACTCCACAATCCACCTTTTCCATAGGACCAACAGCTTGCTCTTCCACATTCACACTAAGCATCAGTAGACAGGCTCTTTCCAACCTGATTCCCAGTACAGTGTACATTGCTTTGTAGTGGCTAGATATAGATGTATTTGCAATTATTATGCTCTATTATAATTATTATAGCTAAAAGATTGCTAGTAAAGCATGATATAGTGGGAATGGTGACTTTCTGGTATTTGAATTTAAACCAACCTTGAATATAATTTCATGGAAAATGGTATTCATTAGCTTCTGGGCTTCCTCCCTTTTCAATACCAAAGGTCTGTAGAGAGCAATAATAATATTAGAGCTTTGTCTAAGCAGGCACAGGAGGATTTCATAATGATTGTATCAGGCTAGTTCAGTATATAGGAGTTACTGTTAGACAAATTCTTCACACAAGCTAAGGTGGAGAAATAACGCTGCAGACTCATGAAATAAATACATCATGCATACTTTTCTCTGCATTTTATTTGCATTCTGATTTGCTAATTTGTTTTAATTAAATGTTCTAATGGAAAGGTTCCTCCCCACATATTTTTTCCACCCCAGGGTCAATGTCCCTCACCCAATTGCTTCAGTTTCTCTGTTTTTAACCGTATGTAAAGGTGATGGTGTCTCAGCTGTAACTTGCATGTTATTTTGAAGTACCTGAGATCACCTTAGGTGTATCAAGGTCTGAATCCTGCTTCCTTTTGGCTTGTAGTGGAGGGGGTAACATATCTGTATGCTAAATACCAGGTTTAAATGAATGTATGTGGGCTTTTTCAAAGATAAGATCAAGTAGTGTGGTGGTTTAGGTGGGTGGAACAAAACAAAAAACCCCAGGCTTGTTAATTTAACTGGATACTCTGGCTTACTTTGTGATTGCCTTCCCTTTATTGCCGTATTTGTAAGCTACTTTTTGATGATGTGAAGACAGCAGAAGAAAATTTACCCTAAGCATTTATTCTTCTTTAGTGCTGATAACATTTGGGACTAGGAGAGAAGATTTTTGAAGACCTATTGTGATCCGATTGGAACTAATTAGATCTGGCAGCTGGATTGAAAATTCTTTTAAAAACAAACTAGTAGTACTTCTGTTTTGGTGGGTTTTTTATTGAGAATAAAATGAAGACATTATCTTCCTAGCAGCTGGTTTCCAGCACTCTGGAAATACACATCATGACTGTGTATTAAGCTTCATCTTAATACTTACTGTATTTTTTGTATGAAACTGGTATAAATTTCATGTGTCTGTGGTGACTTTTCTCTCTTTATTACAGGTACTGTTGTCAGGATTGATTGGTGTTGTTTCATGGAAGAGGCCCCTTTCACTTGTGGTGAGTGGCAGTGTGGCTTTAATCTTCTTATACAGACTTTAGATATAAAGTGACTAAGGGACTCTGTGGCAGCAATTCGCAGTGGTTTTGTCTTTATGTAGTAGCCCAATAGTCTCTGGGGATGATTTTCCAGTGTTGTTATGTACCCTAATAGTTATAAACAGTACAAAAGTTTTGGGACTTTGAGGTTGTATTACATAAACTAATATGTGTGACGAATATTTTTATTCTATTTATACTTGAGCCTTGGAGAGCCATAATATTCATTATGTGTAGAAGGATGCAGATAAATACTGGCCCTTTCCTGGCATTGTTACTGTTCTGTCTCTTTTTAAAAGTGATAGCGCATGGTTTAGTAATTTAAATGCAAGAACTAATGAATCGTAAACATTTTGATAAATGTGTATGCTTAAAGAAAAGCAACAATCATATTGTAGTTGAGTGTGTGAAATTTAAAAATGGTGGAGAAGAGTGAGCATTGTTGCCTAGTAGGATACACTCAATACTGCAGTATGGCTTGGATTAACAGATATCCATGAAATATGTTGTAAATCTCAATAATTTGTTTATTAATATATTTTAAATAGCTATACTGAACTTAGAAAAGGGCTTAGTCTGTCACTGTTGTTCTAGACAAACAGACTGTTGGTCTGCATTTATCTTTGCATTTAACTTAACTTGCCTAAAATTACACCAGAGAGAAATCTTTTTAACCAATTATCTGGATGGTATAAAAGCATATTCCAAATCAGTAGCTGTTCCTCTTTGCAAAATAATTTTCAGCTACATTATGTATTCTGTTGTGAGATTCATGTAATAATGAAAAGTAATTTATGCTTTGTATATGCATGCTAATAGAGTTTGAATTAACCTGTTAACACAAAGCAATATTGGATTCAAATCAGTCTTTTTAATTAAAAAGGTGAGATAACTGTGTCAATAAGGCTGTATTAGCAGGCAAATATTGCCTTTGGAAAAGTGTGCATATTTAACATAGTAATATATGTAACATTTGTAACATAGTTAATACTAAAGTCCCAAGAAAAAAGAATACAATGGAAGGTATGAAATGGAAAGACCTGTATTAATAAGAATAAGCCTAATTAGAACTTCAGGTATGTCTTTCAGTATTATGATCTAAAGCAGTAGTGTTAGAGCTTCTCATCTATTTTTGTTTTTCTTTCCCTTTCTGTAATTCAGGTTTCATTGTTATTATAGAAAGGACAGGTGGAGCTTGAATTGCTTTACTAGTTGCTGTTTTTACCAACAGATGAACTCTATATGATGTAGAAAGCTGCCTGATGGCAAGATAAATGTGCCCAAAATGAGGTCAAAGCGAAGCAAATTAGTGAAAATGAGTGCCCATGAGAAAGGTAGAGGCAGGTTTCTGGACTGAAATACAAAACCAGACAAATTTTTACTTACCATTGGTGAGCAGGGAGAGCTTTTACATTAGAACATACCAAAAGACTCATATGTCATGAATAGGCAGTGATCAAGTAAAAATACTCGGAATTTCTCAGACTTTTCCATTTAATTTTTTTAAAAACAATGAATGTAGAACATTCTGCGAACACACAGACAGCATGGGAGCCGTCATTTGTTTTCTCTGGTTAGCATTTGCTGGGCAGGAACAGAAAGAGGAGCAGAAAACTTTTTTTCCTGGTGTTACCAAAAGGGAGCATGGCCCGAAGTGCTGTTTCCTCCGTTAGCCTGTCAGTACCGCAGTTCGTATTGGAGGTTTTGCAGATTTTCAGTGTTGTTTAGAGTAAGAATGTGTATCTCTGGGTAAAGATTGGACTCAGTATCTGCTCAGTGTAATGACAAATAGCTGATATACCTGTTTTTATTCTACCTTGTAGGCTTTGTTAATAATAATTCTCTACCTTGTACCTGGGGATGCTGCCTCTTCGATTGAATAAAACTAAATAGAATTGTAATAGTACTACCTATTGGAAATACTTCAGAAGCAAAAGTTCTTCCTGATAGTGGAAGAATCATGGAAGTGCAAGTTTGATACCCAAATCTCATTTCATTTTCATTTGTGTTACACTTTACTGCTCACATATGACAAACCATTAAAACAAAAATAATTCCTCTGAATTGAGTAGTTGTACAACTGTGAAATCTAACTAAACCTAACACTTCTCAAAATAGTTGCTCAAAAGCAACTGTAATTGCTGCTAACATCATTGGAATAAACAATATTCATGCAGCAGAAATGTTATTCAGGCGTATTGAAACTTGGCTTCCTTAATTCCTGAATCCTTGCATATTGTAATTTCAGCAAGGCTTTCAGATATCAATTTATTCACTCAAATGGAAATAGGCAGTTGTGGTCAGTATCATTCAAGGAAATAAATGTAAAAGGGAAGTAGTAGCAAATGGTAGTATCAGTACTCTCAGAACGGCTCACCTTCCTAAATTCTGCTCTAGGAAATTACTGATTTCCAAGAGTACGCTTAGTGCTCGTGAGTTAGACACTGATTGTTTTTCTTTGGATTTTCTGTATTGACACTTGGTGGTAGTGTAATAATCCGTTGGCGGAACAGGGGACAGGGATGATGGTTTTTGCCTCTGTGTGTGATTATTTGTGCAATAGCCAGTGCTAATAGTTCTGCAGTGGCTACACAATGTCTGGTTTTCCTTGTTGAATTGTAAACGCCTATTAGCAGTTGGAACCCATGTGTGCAGGATGACTGTTCTGATTAAGGATTTAATACTGTATAACTTTACAACCTCATAGCACAAAGTACCATCAAAATGCTGATGACTCGTATTTCTTGTGATCAGTTTATACAATACGTATGCAAGATACATACAGTTAATGATTACCTTTTAACCTAATTTATACTATTATAAACAACTATAAGATAGATTGCAATATACGTGTGTCTGTTGCAGTGCGTTACAAAATCTGTCATTGCAGAGAGTGGTAACAAAAAGAAAGATAACTTTATCATTTGAAGCCATGAATAAAGCTTATAAAATTAAACCATACACCATCTGTAATGTTCTGAAAACTGGTGAAACTGATAATGTTTTAAGGTGCCAGTTTCCTGCATATTTTTGATTTGTGGCTGCAACAGGAATAATAACACACCAGTGTTTTGGCTGTTACCGAGCAGTACTTGCACAGTGTCAAGGCTTTCTCTTTTTCCCACTCTGCATCACTTCCTTTGGTTTTTTTCCTTCCTCTTTCCTTTGCTTATTAAATATCTTTATCTCAACTCACAAGTTTTTTCACATTTGCTCTTCTGATTCAATTCCTGTCCTGCTGCAAGGGGGGAGTGAGTGGGCAGCTCTGTGGTGCATAGCTGCTGGCCAGAGTCAACCCCTTATACTACTGATTCTGGTTTGCTTGCTGCTGTATTCATGCAAAATTTTTTTCACCAATGCAGTGTCTTTTCTTTGCAAGTCTATTATTTTCTGCAGGCAAAAAAAGGATGTCAAAGAACTAATAAACACAGATAGTTAATCAACTATTAACTTGTGACTGTATCTTATTAGAAATGTATTATGTGGTATTGGTATAGGAATGAGTGAGTGGTTGCATGGTGTAACACCCTGGAACCAAAGTTGAAACTGAGAATAGTTGTATTTACAAGACATTAGCCGGACTGGTGTTTTGTATTATGTGTTCAGTAAAAGATTTAAAAATGTGGGCATACTAAAGAAATTTTACTGTGATATTAATGTGCAGAACTTCAGTTACACATAGAAGGTTTCATGCTTAAGTGTCTGCATAGCTTAATTATCTAAAGGATTCACCAGGTTTTTTTAGTTCATCTGATTTTATTGGTCACTACCTAGCCATCAGTTCCTTATGTTGTCAAAATGCTGTGTCTATACATACACAGGTTATCAAACCTGTATTTACATTTACCAGAGGAGACACTTGGTCAAAGGAGCTCTTTAAATTGCTTTACTCATTAATTGTGAACAGTATTTTCCATATATTTCAGATGGCTCCTCATTAAATGTTTTCTATTTTTAATTATGAAATCTCAAAAGAATTTGTAGTGCTTTGGGGAAATCTTTCAGGAGTCTCTTATTTGGAAATTAAGTGCTGGCTACATCAGTACCACTGCTTAAGGTTAAAATGCTGTGTTAAAATAGGAATTTGTTTCCTCATGGTTTATGGAAGTCTCTGAAAACTGGGGGAGAGCTTGTGTAGCTTGTGAGGTTGAATTGCCTTGTACAAAACTAAACTGTGCAGTGAGATTATTTTTCTGTTACAGTCTATGGTAACTGCAAATCTATTTGTGCTAAGGAGATTAATTCAGCCTCTGAACTGTGTAGAAAGCTTCTCTGTTGCCATCTGGCATTTGGGTGATCCCAGAGAAATACTTTTTTTAGTTAGAAAAACATTTCTAACTGAAAGCTTTTACAATAAACTGATAGATTTAATATTTTTTTCCAAGGAACAGAAGTGTGGTGTGATGTTTTGGGTTTTTTTATGTCATGAATGTCAGTGAACACAACACAATACTACTTATTAATAAGCAATCTTGATTACGCAGAATAGCTATTTAAAAGTATTTTCGATGGAATCTTCATTCCAGATACAGTTCCATGTATCAGTGAACATGCAGATCTGTGCATATACCTTTAGTAATTAGCCTGGGTATAAAGACTCAAAAATCTGGTCTGTACCTTTTTTTTTTTTTTTTTAGGATATTTTCTGATTTTCTTTCTTCTGGCTTAAAATGGAAGGAAGCACTCTGTTTCAATCCCTTCAAATGAACCATTACGTTGTGCCTCTCCCTCTCCCTCTCCCTCTCCCTCTCCCTCTCCCTCTCCCTCTCCCTCTCCCTCTCCCTCTCCCTCTCCCTCTCCCTCTCCCTCTCCCTCTCCCTCTCCCTCTCCCTCTCCCTCTCCCTCACAGAGAAGTCATCCTAAATAGCAGCAGTTCACCCTGCACATCAGGCACACAGATGAGCTGCTGTGCAAGGTCTCAGACTGTACCTGTGGTAAGAATCAGTCAAGTACTGAACTGACATTGTTAGAAAATATTTGTCTTGGGTCAGCTTGGTATTTTGTTGCAAAAGATTTTCTTTCTAGAAGTCCTGTGAAAAACTTGAACTATTTGATTATCAGACTTCAATTGGTTTCTTTTTTCAGTAAAAGATCTATAGCTGTTTTAACGAAGAAATTACTAATAATTTTAAATAAATACATCCACATATATGCTTGCCCCACAAGATGCTTGGATATGTAAAACTGGTCCAAATCTTTCCTCATTATCTCCTACCACCAGGTACCATTGTTGAGTATAGCAGAAACAACCAAACTCCAGGAAACAGATTATACATAAAATGTATAGAAGGAACATGTGAACTAAGTTTCGCATAGTCTTCTCAATGATGTGGGGTATTGACATGCTCCTCACCGTGATACTTAAGCTACTCTAGGACCTCAGGTTAAGTGATGAGACATGTATTTTTAAACTATGGTAAAAGAATTTACAGCTTCCTTTCAGGTGAAATCTGGTTGAAGTTTTTGAATTAAAAAAGAAAAGTCTTTCCTCCCCCACCCCCAAGCAGAGATTTGATTTTGGTAGCTGGAGTAAATAGTCTTCTTAATGGAGAGACAATGTTAGCATAAATGGGTCAAGACTGTAAGAGAGAAACAAGTAAAAAAACATGCACACCTTGTGAGAATGGCAGAGTCTAAAGGCATCATCACTTTGTATGTCATTGTTGGCTTAGATGCTTCTGTGATGTTGGGGTGAGATGCAGAATATCACTATTTTAGCACATTCCTTGATCACTCTGCAGTATTGTTTCAGCATGTGTATTCTTTGAATTCATTGATCAAGATGTTTGTTAGGAACCCGCTATTAGACAAACAGTTGTCTTTGAGGCTGAAGCGTTAGTTTAAAGGTTAACAAAATACTGGATAAAAACAACTACATCTTACATACCAGAGTTCTGCAAAGTTTCTGATAAACTAGGATATGGCTGAATGCTGAGTATTGCTTGTTTTCAAAAAGAACCTTAGAAAGCTATAATGGATTCTACTTGCAAAGCAAATCCAGTGCTGGTTCACGAAGTCGCTCTTCTAATACAAAGCTGTAAACTTTGCTCAGAGCTGGTTTGGACTGGAGTGTGAACCCCGACTTTGAAACTGAGAGCAGAGTGTTTTTATTTGACCTCTTTTCTAGGAGCATGGAAGGAAAATACTCAGTTTCAGAGGAGCTGCATGCTAAGTCAAGGGGAAGAGAAAAGCAGGGGACTAGGACAAGGCAGGAGGAATTTAAATGTGAGTCTGGCAACACAAGGAAGACTGGTCAAATGCTGTTGAGAACAGGAGCACATAGATGAGCAGAGAGGAGTGAACCAAAAGCATGGCAATAAGAAATCACACCATGGAATCTTTAATTTTTCAGCGTGACTTTTAAATACTGTGCCATAAGCACCATAACTAACTAATCCTGACTTAAAATAGATTTGTGTCTTAGGTTTGAGTGACTTCAGTGAAGAAAGCGTGAGCTGTAAATACTATTTTCCTATAGTTGGGACATAGTTTTGTCGCTTCACTTCCTTTTCTCCCCTTCACTGAGGGCTACTTGTATAAAGCGCTAACGTGGCTATGCTGCCCTGGTAACCAAAGCAGATCAGCTGTCTCTGCGTACTACTGCAGCGTGACTGTGGTTATACCAAATGTCTGTGAGACTGTATCTAAAAAATGAGGTTAATGTATTTATTAATAACTATATTCTGGGTTACATCAATTTGAAAGCAGATTTAAAATGTATTTCTGTTTCTGTCAAAGCTGCTTCTGTTTGTTAGCAGCAGATTCACATAGTAGTTAAACCTGAATGATTTATTAAAAAATGTATTTATTTATTGGTAGTAAATTCTCTCTTTTCTTATTTTAAAAAACAGTTCTGGGTCCTTTTCAATAAGCTAACAGCTATCATGCTTTCATTCCTATTCAGTCTTTCCTCACTTTCTTACCCTAGTCTCAGTAACTGCCAGTGTCTGCAGGAGACTTTGTGAACATACAAGTACTTGCCATTGGTGTGGCTATGTTCCAGCACCCTATGTGAAATGCAAACTGTGGATCTCTCTCTTTTTTTTTTCTTCTTTTTTTTTTTTTTCCTGTCAAATTTGGATTGGTAAGTGTTCACACGCTTCAAGGAGGGCATTTTTCATTTACTGGATGCTGTTCTTGGATTGGAAACTAGTGAAAAGAGCAGCTGAAGAGGAATAGGAGAGAATAGGAACAGAACAGCAACTGAACCATTCCGCTTTAGGCATCCTTAGCTGCATCCTGATTGAGCCATTCCGACAAAGGTTGGTTGTATATCTTTCTAATTTTTTTCTTTCCTCAGCTCCTGGCCGCAGTTAAAGCTTCAGTAGTTGCAGGACAACTGCAATGTTCACTCTTGCTTTTTCATTTGGGTATTTTTATGCTCTATGTGAAAATTTTCATTTCCAAATACTTGAAGAAATAACCAACTGTATGAAAAATGAATGGGGATTTCTTAGGGTTTTGTTACATAACTTATCTTGATGAATAACATAGCTAGGTAAAAATTATGAATATTTCATACAGATATGCTGTATTTAGCAACTTGTGCTGGTTTTTGTGGGTTTGGTTTTCTGTGAAGATTCATTTGATTAGATTTTACTGGGGCACTTCTCAGAAAGTAGGTTTCAAAAACTCTTGTCTAGGATGTATGTAATTTTAGATGTGCATGCATATGCAGGAATGTGCCCTAGCGATGTTTGTGCGGTTATTCAGAAAATAGAAGTTCTCATCAACCACACTTGCACAATCCAGCTTAAATTTTGACATTTGTGAGCAGTCTGTGGAAATTAATAGCATACAGTATTTTATTCACTAGGCATTAACACAGTGTGATAAATGTTTTCTGCAAAACTCTAGTAGTGCTATTTGTTAAGCTCAATTTCATTCCCAGGTTAAAGTGCTACCTCTGGATGCCATTTGGGGCTTTTTCTGATGGCCTTCTGAGGCCTTTTCTGATGCTATGCATGGATCACAAATGGAGTTTCTTCTAGACAGGAGGTAACTTTGGGTGGCTAGAAAGTAGTCTTTCAGATATGATGAGGTTTCCTCCTGATAGATGTTTGTGCCTTAAAACTGAGGCTTTTGAGGTGTTTTGGTGGTTTGGGTTTTTTTTCTTTCTAGAATGGGCTTTTTCTGAATCTTTATTACTTTGGAACACTGTTACTGACTTGCTCCTTCTTAAGCTGTTAGTCTTGCATTTCTCCACTCTTCCTCTCTATTACCAAGTATAAATGTTGTGCTTTAGTGCAACTTTTGGTTGCCAAAAAGAAGAGCTTTTATGTGTATGTGAAATAGGGAAGTCAGAGACTGGCTGGGGAATTCCCACCTGTGTCCCCTGCCCGGAGTATATGTTTTCCCAGCGTATGAATTGCTGGTTCAGGCCGTGAATTAATGCCTTTTGGTGGATTAAGTAGGGGATCTGGAAATGCAGTCTTCAAAGTTTGTAATTACAGTGTGTGTAAACTCTGATGACATTCATGTCCCAAATTGCTTTTTGCATGTAGATTAACATAACATTTAAATTTTTAACAATGTGCTGTCTCACCTATTGCTGGGTTTTTTCCAGCCTTAGGCTGCTGGTTCCATTCTTTCTTCTCTATATGGAAACAACTGACAGAAAATCCTATCCCCATTGGCATTTTATTAGAATATACCTGACAGAAGAGGAAGAAGGAAAAAAAGTGGAATATAAACCAGTAAAGCTGTGAACCGGCAGAGAAAGAAACAACACTGGAGATGAAAACAGAGGAAGTGAATCAAAGAAATCTTTATAAATGGGGAGAAAAGGTGTTGCAGAGTGAAGCATCTATTTGGAACGAACATTGTATGTCCCTTTTTATAGCTTGAGACTTCTTACAACTTTTTCTTGCCTGGGTCTGTCTGCCTGCATCTCTGTGTTACCCTTTCTACAAAGGCTGCCTGTTCCTGGGCCCAGCTGCCACCAGCTGTCACCCATGTCAGAATCTAGACTCTGTTGAGCATCCATCTGCTAATTAGTTATCCCCAGTGGCAAAAGTTTCAAAGAACACAAGCAGCTTTTCCTGAAGAGCAGACAAAGCCTGCTGGGGCATAACACTTGCCCCTTCCTAAACAAGCACGTCTTAATTACCCTTAAACAGACCCTTCTCTTCCCCATCTGCTCCCATTGCATTGTGTTGCCATGGCAGCAGTTAATGCTAGCACAGAACCATGCAATAGGAAACTGTGACAGTTCCAGTATCGTTGCTACCGCTTATAATGAAGAGTATGGTATGGGTGCTACATTTGCCTCTCTTCAGTCCATCAGTAATTCCCCTGTTCTCACATGCTTTCTAAATATATCTGCTAATGGTTCTTCCATCTCATTTGCTCTTTCTTTTAGAAACGCAGGCTGCATCCCATCTGGTCCTGAAGTTTTTTGGCAGCCTTTGCACAGTCTAATTTCTTCAACTCTTCCTTGGTGTGAGTCTGGGTTCCTTCAGCATTTATTCTTCCTCCTTGGTAAATTAATCTTGGTTTCTGACATCTGCCTCACCTTCTTTGTAAGCACTGAGGAAAATAAATTATGGGGTTTAGGGATGTAGGGATGTCTCTGTCTGTCTTTCAGTAAAATACTTAGTTCGTTCTTCAGAAGTCTGCAGTCATCTCTATTCACTTTTCATTTATATGCTGGAAATGTCACATTATTTACCCATGCTTCTGTAAGTAAAGTGATTTTTTTCATGTTATGGATATTTAAGTCCCTTTCCTGTTCTTAATTCTATCATGTGTAGCTTCTGACCATAAAGCCATAAGGAATGAAAGAACTAATGACCCTTAAACCCTGAGAGTTGGTAATAACTTTGTATTTAGGCACAACTATGGCTAAATGTATATTTCAAGATTAATAAGAAATGTTTCTTTAACCACATCAGCACAAGAAAATGTGGGGCACTTCCAAGACCAGATACAGATATAGAAATGTTAAAATGCTAAAAAAATGAGTCATTCATTTTACAAAATTATACCTTCATAAAAAGGAACAGATCTACTTGATCATCTGTAATTCATAAAATGTTTGAGATGTGCAGCAAGAGTACGTTGTTTACTTTCTTGAGTGATATTTCATGAAAGTGCAGGCAGACATGTTAAGTGGCGAAAACTGGTTAGGGAAAGCAAATCCCTAATTCTCAAAGCAGAGTGAACACTAAATGTAAGATACCTTAAAATTATTATTACTTTTGGTATTATGGCAAGTATCACCCCATACTTGCATTTTTTGCATATGAATGATAATAAAGAAGAAGAAAAAGATTTTACCACAAAAATAAACCTATTCACACCTATACACACAGTAAAAAAGTTTGTGACAGTAGGAAATGTGAAATGTCTGAGGGACTCAGAAGGACAAAACAAAACTTGTAGTAGGAAAAGATTAGTGGGGCTTTTGGTTGTTTGTTTGGTTTTGTTATTTATTTAAAACAAGTGAGATTAATAATTTGATGTTGAATATTCAAAAATGAAGTTGCTTCAATTCCACCAGTTTCAATTCCAGTTTCATTAACAGCTGTAGAGGTTTCAGAAAATAGTAAATAGTAAGACAATTCATTGCACTCTATCAGAAATTGTGTGGAGATGATGAAGACATAAATAATGTGGGTTTTTTTAGTTTTCAAAAAAAATGAAATATCAATACTTTGAGCCCTGATAGTTGATGTAGTCTCAAGAATTTTGGAAGATTTGAAGGGTTTCCAAAGTCAAAAGAAGCCAGATATGAGCTTTGAGAGTGAAGGAGTCTGTATGTTTTAGAACTGTAAATACATATATTGAACAAAATATGTGCAAACCCAACTTCTTGTAATAACTTTTCACATTCCTACTACTTTTGGCATCTCTGCCTTGTAGAGTACCAATATGAAAGTCATTACACACAGTGTAATGTAGAAACAGATTGGTAATAGAAGCAAAAGCTATTTTGATATCTGTGATTAATTTCCTGCTGCATTCCTACAACTACTAGATTCAGACTTCCACTGAACTCAATTGATCCCTGTTTATTTACAGTTTATGAAGCTTAATCATTGCAGAAGATTTTAAGCTGATGGCTTAAAATTACTTACCAGACTTACCTGTATTCCAGACTGAGAAAACTTATGTTTATGGTTCAAAATTTTAGTTGCTCATATATTGCAATATTTAGTTGCTCAGGGTTGCAAAATCTTTGGGTAGAAAACTTGCACAAATGTATAATAATGCAAACAGAAATATACTGCACTCAGCTGGAGGTGATGCTTTCTATTTCTACACCATAAAATAATATGATTTTAGAGATGAAACTATTATGGTTTGTCTGTAGATATGTAGTTAAACACTGTTCAGAACAGAATTTTGTCATATTTCATATTTTATTAGGATTTTAATTAAAAGGATCTGTTCAATCTCTTTATCGTTGTCATAATAATGTTTCATATTAGGAAAGGAAAATACTGATATCTATAATATAGGTGTATCTATTAAACAGTAGAAGTGTAAAAGCATTTTAATGCTTTTTAAAATATGGGATCTGATGTAGTGTTAGATAGAACAGGCACTGATTGGTTTTTCTGCCATACAGTAGATTTTATATAGCCACGAGCAGCAGTAGTAACAATTTATCCATATCTATGTCATAAGATGCTTAGTTCTAAATTGCATGTATCTACTTTGCACTGAGGAAAGAGTACATTCTAACATCCAATGAAACAGTGAACAACAATTTTTACTTTAGCGTCTCTAAATGTGTTCTTCAAACGTTTTGTGGTTACATACAAATTTTCTGCTAAATACGTGACTTTTATTCACCAGAAGTAAACAATCTTTTCTCTTCAGGGTGGGGGGTGGATTGGGTGGGTGGGGATAAACCACCTACTACCCCCTCCAAAAAAAAAAAAAAAGTTCTTATCTTCTGAGCTGGCCAGACTTTAAGCTTGATGTAGTCGTGTTCTTCAGGGTGAGTGCTGTATGTGATCAGAGCGAGCCACCTCCAAGAAGAGGGGGGGAAGGAGAAGGATATCTGTTCTGTTCAGAGACAGTAAGCAATGAAAACTGTCGTCTTGGAGTATTCCAGAGCTTTCAATGCCTTGAGTGCGTGTGGCAGCAGAAGACAAACCGACTGTTGCTTCTGAGATGCCACAGTAGTGGCTTATGCTACAGAGCCCATAAAGATACTAAATCCTCTAAGCTCCTGTAATTTCTGTCACCAGTATGGCAGGGGAATGGGCATGGGCAGCGTAGTCAGGTCACAAGCAGTCTCGTAGCTTTTTTTTTAATCTGTGATTTTATAGGTGTTCTCACTCTGCTGATTTCCATAGCATAACATTGATTTCCATAACATTACAGTATTGAAAGCTGATTAAGAGAAAAAGCAATCAAGTCATTTGATTTATTTTGATCTCTTTTCAGCCGCTATGTTTGATCATGAGCCTGGCTTATTTATTAATACTGTTATCATGTTTGGTCTCCTTGAAGAGCAACGTAATTAAAAAGTTGATTTGTTGACATATTTGTATTTCCATTTGCTTTGAACTTGGATTAGGAGATCTCGTTTCTTTTAGCTTTGCTGAATTTTCATTAAAAATGCCCATCAGAATAATTCAGTGGCTTGACTCTGTCTGAGACCTGCAGTTTAGGGTACAGCACAGGCATGTTTTTGAGTGTACTTCTAAACACAGAGATAAGTGAATGTATCGTGAAGTTACACATATCTCTCTCTCTGTTGTTTTGCTGTGTGATTTAAAAAAAAAAAAAAAAGCTTTATTGGAATATCCACTATCTACTACTGAAATCTTAAAAAGCTATAAAGCTATACTTTATCTGGGTTTTTTGCACTGATTATAATATGTATAGTTATGTCAGCGTTTTATGTGTGGGGGTATTTGCTTTTTAAGAGAAAATGAGTGACAGCTACCAGGAATCAGTAGGAAAATATTCATGCTTTCTGATGTAGTATTGGTAAAGTTGGAAATATGGGATAGCATATATTAAGCTACTATACGTACCACCTATATGAACCACAGTAGAGAATCAGTATTTGCATTTGATTGAAAAAACAACAACTAATAGAACTCTATTTGTAATAGGAAAACATATACTGGTTTTCTCTGTTACTTTTTCAGACAGTAAAGAAAACAGCAGAAACCTGACTACTTTTTGCTAGAATGGTCCTTGCCTTAAAAGCAGATACAATAATAAAAAGGGCGTATATAGAATGGCTCATGACATTGTACACTTTAGTATTAAAGTGGCAAAAGAATTAGAGATACATACTCTAGGCAGTCTGCTTGCCCTCCCCTTTTTTTTCTTCCACTTGATAAATTTTCACTTGTATATGGACAGAAGAATGGAGGAGCAGAAACTTATGCACCGAGCTCAAGAACTGTATATGTGCATTCGCACAGACAGACGCACAAACATGTCTGCAGTGTGGTATCCTATAGGGATTGTATGGGAGGGGAAGGGGGGAGTGAACTTTTGTTAATAGGGCCCAGCGAGCAGCGATGGGGTGGTGTTGCCACCAGCAGTTCTGCCTCGTGTAATCAACGTTCCAGCCAGTCCCTTCCATGAGGGTTTGCAGAGCAAAACATGTTGGTCAGAGCTTTCCTTGGGAGCGTGAGAAAACCCCCTATGTTGGACAGACCACTGCAGGGGTCTGGAGAGTCGACGTCGTCCTGGTGTCACAGTGGAGAAACGAGAAAGCATTCCGCGCACGCTGCTGGGTCATGTGGGGAAGGAAGCCTGGGAGGGACAGCTGGCAATCTGGTGTTGCTCCAGGGATCTTGGTATAGACTGTATTGCTGCTGGACAGGTCTCTTTTAATGGTCGTCAGCTCTTCATTGAACTGGTGTTGAGAATAGCTAAATAGAAATACGGTATTACGTCATTTCCCATGTCCTCCCAGTACAGGATTTTCTTCCATTTTAAACAGTTTATGCTGTAACAACATAAAAACTAAATTTTGTGTCTAATCTAGGGAAGACAAACGATAACTTGATGTATGTGTGTTATCCAGGTATGTAAAGGAAAAACTGATGACTGTATGGTTTTCATCCTCTAGATAACTGGAGTAAAGCTGCATCTGTACGGTATCGCCAGAGCTGGCTACTTGGGCAGCATGGAGAGTATTTGTTAAACTTTGTATTTTGACTTAGAATGGTGAGGAAACAGTAACTTCAGAAATGTATTTTAGATTAAATGAATTGCATTTGAAATGTTTTTTATTTAAAGTAGAATAAACAGTTGCATAACTAATATAAAGTATTTGGGGAGGTGATGGAGTTGGGGATGGATACCTCATTCCTCGTACAATCAAAACTCACATGATTTCAGTTTTGTTTGTGCAACAGATGGAAGGAAATGCACCATTACTCAAAGAAAATCTATGCTTGTTGAGGAAAAATACTTTGATCTCAGTGAAATTTGTTTGCCAGGTGAGTAACAGTTTAGATCCTGAGCTAGACATGCTTGTGATTGAGTGTTGGGGTTTCCTTAACTCCAGATGCTATAAAATCCCACACAACCTTATGGATTGATTCAGTTCTACCTCAGATATACATGAGTGAGATTTTGAAGTCGAAGAGCTTGAAGTTCATGTATTGATGGATCTCCATCAAATTATTCTTGTGAGTCTTCCATAGAGATGCAGGTGCAATTTTTCTTCAAACGACCAAAATTATAATGAGGTTAAATGAGAATCAAATTTGGAAGAACCGCTGTCCACATTGAAGCATTGCCTTACAAACTGCCCAACGCTGAAAATGCTTATGTACTGTGAACACGATGCAGCAGTCATGGCTTGCTGACCGTGCTTACCTGACAGAAGCCTTCTTAATGATGAAAGTAAAACTGTCCTGGTGTGATAGCTTTCAGAGATACTACACAATTATTCATTAATAAGAGTAATCGCACAGGAGTGGTTAATTGCTATTCATATTTCCAGAAAGATGCAAAATATCTGTGTATCTGACCTTTACAACCTGTCTTCTCTCTAATTACGCTACTGCCAGGAGGGGCTGCTTGCAGAGCCTTTTGATGCCTGTCCTTGTCAGCAGGATAACGTGAGCTTTTATTTCCTCAGGGTATCCTGCTACAGATGTTACGGAAGGTTAATTTATATGGAGTAGCATTTCCCTGACACTTCCATGGAGGTGAATCCTTCCAGCAATGTGACACCTGCAGAAAGCAATATATTGTTTATATGGAGGGGCCTATTATTGCAGTTGCTATGGAAGTATAAATTCAATCTTAGTAGATTTGTTTTGAAGTTACTTGACTACTCAGATGGGTTTTTTTGATATATTAATTTCTGAGTACTGATTTAGCTGGCTGTTTTGTTTTTTTTTTTAAATATGGATTGCTTTGTTATATACAAAACTAATTTAGAAAAATGTCTTCTTTCCTAACCTAACCATGTCCTGCTATTGTCATGGAACAGTTTTGAGAAAAGTATTTTATAAGGTAATTTCTAAAAGTTTTGTGTTTTGCTTCCTCAGAGAATATGTTGGAAAGAAAATTAAAATGGTATGGCTGAGGTAGTTTCAAGTTTTAAACCTGGCTTATCTGATCAAAATTCTGTTTGGATAGTGTTTATGTTTGGAGTGTTTCTGATCACACTGGATATAAACTCTGCTTTTTTCACCTGATTATAGAGCTGGAGCAGTTATTTTTGAAGCATTTCAAATCGGGAACATTTTAGAGAAGCACTGGTGTGTAAATGGAAATGTCAGTGATAAATATTAGACAATAGAAACCACTACAGAAGACTTTTTTTTTGTCAAAAGGACTTCTGTTGACTGCCTGCACATACAGTAAAATTATCTGATTAATTTTGTTGCAGAATTAAGTGCAGACCATAGAAAGATTCAAGTGCTTATTTTCATGTAGCAAACTTTGTATGAGGTTCTGTGGTGTATCATCTGTTATGCCCCCTTGCCCTTTTAATAGATTATTTTGACAAAACTTAAACTTGTTTTCTGCTATGAAAATAATTACCAGCAAACTTTCCTTGTTACAATTGCTGTTGGAAGTTTGTGGTATTACTTGTATGCTGTAGGCCGCTGATATTAAGATCAGTGGAAAAGGCACTTTTCAAATGAGTGAATGTAAAAAGAAGTGTGTCATACTGTCTATTTTGATTTTTAAATATATATAATAGTCTAATACAATATACAGTATATACAGTATAGATGATGTATTTATATAATTTATAATCTTAATACAATTTGTTATTTTATATTTAGGTATGCTTATATATTTATTGGAAAGCCTGGAAGTTCGAACACTTCACAGTGAGGATCAACATGTAGAATCTTTGAGATTTTGAGTTTAGAGATACAGTTTCAGCATGTAAATGTTGGGGTGGTGAAAGGGTGCGTTTGTCACTCATGGAATAGGTTGACACGACTAAACACCTTCTAGGTCCAAGGTTTCTAGCACATGAAATCTATTTATTTCATGAACCTTTGGTGCAAAGGTCTTGAAAGCAAATGATAAGACTTGCAGTATGAATTTGCATCAAGCAGTGGTAATGCCTTTGCCTAGTATTAGTTCATCCTCAGCAAATGGATGCCAAAGCAGTGCAGAGTGTATAAGGCTATCTTTTGGAAAGGATCCTGTTGCAGTGCTGAAAAATCCTTTTACTTTTTGCTTTGTCCAGATTTCTTCGGCTGTTGCTGAGGTCAGCACCTTAGGAAAGAATAAAAAACTAGAAGCAAATATGCCTGAAACCTGTCACTGCTCACTGGGGTGGGGGAGAAGGCAGGGGCCAAGGCAGGAATGGCTTATTGTTAGGGTGTGAAAGGGGTTTGGAACAGAGTGAAAAGGGTTTTTTTAGATATCAAAATTAATTACTACAGATCTAGATCTGGAAGCGTTTGCTAAGAATAATAGGGAGAGGATATAACCAGCAGAGCAACTAATAAAATTATCTGTTTGGACTAAGCTTTTCATTTTCTAATAGGACTGGAAGTTATCCGGTGCTTCATTCTCATTACAGCTTGAGTATTCCATGAGCTGTAAGATTCTGTATAGTAGCTTTTGTTTATGCTTCAGGGGAAAAATGCTTTGGTTACCAAGCTTCCTAGAATTCCTCTTCATCCCTTTTAACACACTTCTGAAAGGTGTAGATGTTAAAAGTGTTAATTAGAATCAAAATAGCAGAAAATGAATAGATGCTGAAGTATCTAGTTGTGATGAATTTCTACTTCGTTAATGTTTCTGAGCTGAGAGCTCAAGGGCTTTATTACTAAACCAGTCCCCCTGTTACAGTTCCCTATAAAATATTAAAATAAACTACATTGATACTGCTCTAATGTAGCATTACAGAAATAACAAACACATCTGGCTGCATGTAGAATATGACAATGCTAAACTCACTGTTGTGTTGCAGTCCTTTTAATCTGATTATACTTGAGGAAATAATCTGTATGGCCATCAGAATTTCCGCTTTGCAAATTGCCTTTGCTGACAGGGCATTTCCTGGAGGAACTGAATGGAATACTCTTATTATCAGATATTAGAGGAGATTTGTTTTGATATAAATAGATCTTTCCCTTTATGTGTACTGCTGTATACAGAGGCAAGATTATGTTTTGGATTCCAGGCTTCTTGAAAAGCCTGGGAAGCAACTACTGAATCCCTAACTTTATTATTATTGTTGTTATTTACTACATAGTGATACAGGAATAAACTAAACTGCTATTTCTGGTCTTTAATTAGGTGTTGTTCTTTGATACAAATCCTACTGGAAATTCACAGTGCCCCTTTCTGTTTTCCACTGTCAACAGCTTTCAGATAATTATTTTGAAGATTACTCTTGGTAGAAGCTGATTGCTACTCTAACAATAAATAGAACAGAGTAGGAGAGAGGCATAACTTTTTCTTGTAAATTAAAACCAGTAACTTTTATTATAATGTAAAATAGCATAATTTTTGAAGTTCTAGTTAGGTTTTTGCACAGAACATTTTTATGAAGAAATACAGAAATAAAAATATTAGCCAAGCAATTATTAATTAATTAATTAATTAAATTACAAGATCTATTTGAATGAAAACAAGTTAATAGGACTATCATCATGTACACCAAGTTTAATTTTAGAAGCTTTAATCTGAAATATTTAGCTTTCAAATTAGTAATAGTTGCATGTATTTTAATACTTATACCAAGGTTTCCGCTTTCTCTGAAAAAGTTAAATAGCCTCATTAGACCTAGTAAAAAGGAATTTTATCTGGAGGAAATGTAATTTAATAATGAGTAGAATTCAATGGGTTTATATATTTTAGGATAAAACAGAATATAATTTAAGTTTCTTAACATAAAAGCATTAAACTCTTTAACCTGATGCTGTGCCACACAGCAGGGAATATTTCTCCCTGTTTAATATAGAACGTTGCTTTAGACATAAAGAAAATTTTGTTCAAACCTTTATTTTAATTTAGGCAAAGGACATTGACTTCTGAATTAAACAAATCTGAAATGCCAACTCTTTTTCAGTCTTCTTGGCAAATGTTAAGATACAATTTTCAAAGTGATATCGTTGAATCATAGAAGAATCTATTATGAGGCAAATAATGAGAAGCTAAATTTTGTTGGTTCTTGTGCACTTGCAAACCATTCATTAGCAGTGTTGGTTTGATTTACATTTCTGTGTAGAAGGTTTTTTAAATGGGCTTTTTATAAAATTATGTGTGAGTTATCTATTTAATTCTATAATCTGTAATTAAGTGAAGTTTTATCTTCTCATATTTTTGTGTTGTACACTTTATAGCTGAATAAATTGGAAGGGCTGAAGTGATCAATAAAATCATGTACTGTGACCTCTTAAAATAACAGCCCAAACAAACTTGATCATGACTGCAAAACTTCCTTTGGAGTTTTGGCACGTAGTCCAAAATATTTTTTTAAAAATGTAATGGTGTTATCTTTGTGATGAACACTCCATCGTGCTCATAGATACAGTATTCCAATGGTTAATAAATCTTACTCAAAATCAATACCTTAGTCTAAATTTGTCTAGTTTTGGCTTCCCACTATTACTAGCTGCTTATGCTTCTTTTTACTTAGTCGAAGAGCTACACTTTGTTTTCTGTTCATGGTAGGACCTTGTGTGTGCCAGGGATTTGAGACAGGACTGTCTAGGCATTCTACTAGAGTGAACTGGGTAGATAAGATCAATACGCTTTTAAAACCCATTTTTCTTGGCATATAAACTAGAATAGTTACCTTTTTATAATGGAACTAGAGAAGAGAGGATAGAAATATTTAAAGGGTTTCCATAAGAATCTTCTGAGAATCCAGGTAACTTTGTGGGGAATCCTTGCTTGTTTGCTTTCCTCTGTAAATCTCGGAGAGGCAGCACACTGCTGTTTCTGTCTGTAAGGTTGCTAACGTGGCTGCTTCTGCCCCCTGCAAGCTGCCTGCTCTGCCTGCCCTGCCTGCTCCTCGGGCTCTGCTCTGTGCAGAGACCCTCTGGCTCACACCTTGCAGCCCCAGCAATCTTCCCTGCCCTGAGAAAGCTCGTCTAGGACAGGCTCCTAACTTGTGCTTGTTAATTAACACAGGTGCTTGTTAATGCATGTAGCACCATGCTGAACAGAAGTAAGAGACACTGTCCATTAAGTCTTTTAGGCTATGGATTCTGTGATTTAATACGAGATTTTTTTTTTCCTATCTTAGATTTCTTGATTACAGAAGCAGGCAAAATGCGAGTGCATTTATTCTGATTTTTTTTTTCCCCTGGATGAATGATTTGAGATTACAGAAAACAATCGGTTCAGATATTGTCATACAAAAATATAAAATAGATCATTAAGAAAAAAAAAGTAATATTTTAAATTATTGTAATAATAACAACAACAAAATATAATTACTACTACTTGATTCAATGAGAAGTAATCCTATATTCTTAGGATATTTGTATGTTGATACATTTTTGAGTTTATGCAAAGCTTTCGAAGGGACCATTGGAAGAGTATATATGCAGACTATTATATATAACATATAATATATATGCTCAGTATAACAGATCTTAAAACTTTATCATACGTATTATTAGGGTTGTGATTATTCGGGAAATAGGCAAGAAGAAATGTTAGTCTGAAATACGGTAAGGTATGAATGTACAGTGCTTTGGCTGCTCATGTTAAGTTTCCTGTGAGCACACCATTAGCCATAAAAAATATTATTTAGCTCTTAGTGAAATGAGATGAGCTGCTTGTCTGCATTGTGGGGAAAGACAATGCCCATGTGTTTATCGTGGAGAAGCGGACTTCACAGAAAAGTCAGAAATCTTCATATTAAATTCAGCATCGAGCTGATCCAACAGGTAGCTTGTGTCTGTACCACAGATAGTCTTGCATTAACTTAGTACTGGCACAGTTGCTGATCTCACCATTTTGTAATGCTTGGTGCTCAGAAATTTTCAGTTTTGTTTCTGGTTGTGTCCTTCTGCATCTCTGTCAGGGAAACTATAAATTCTCTAGAATAAGTGATAATAAATGTTACTATGTGTAGACCATGTAAGCCAAAGCTTTGTGAACAAAATACCATGCTGCAAGTTTTTCATCTACTTATACAGTAGCTTACAGAGACAAGTACATTTGCCTCTGGCTATTCTTGCTGCTTCACAAATCATAAATGTGTGTATTAAAATGTATACACTTTAAACCACATTAAATATAGACATATGTATGTAATGTGGTTGGAAAAAGTCTGTAATACCTCTTGTCAAACTACAGTGTTTCAAAAAGCTTGCTTCCTACAAAGTATTTCAGTAATGTAAAAAACCAAATGTTCATTCAAGAATTACTTTATGACCTTGCAGAGAACTACAGGACAGGAATTAACAGGAAAAATCACACAGATGCAGTGTTACAAGTACAGAGGATCGGTGGGTTTGCAGGAGCAGGCTTAACATGTCAATTCCTGAAACTTCTCAAAGTACGCTACGCAGTGTTGAGTAATATGATATGTTTCATCAGCACAGAAGGTAACATTTTCTAGGTGTTAGTGTCTCGACTATGAAATCACTGAAAAACCGTGAGGGGAAGTAGTGATTGAAATGCCAGCAATGACAAGAAAATCCTGTTCTATATATATGTCCGAAATGAAAGTGTGAGTAATGAAAAGAAAGCTTGGTTTTACAAATATGGTTTCATCTGATACAATATTTACATCGCTTTTGGAGGACTCTAATTACTTTGCAGATAGAGACTTTTTCCTCCTTTGTAGCAGTAAGTCATTCTTCAAACTGTAGTTAATGTGTGCTGTTCCTTTTTACTGAGCTCCTGATTTATTCATATGCTGTACTTATTTCACTTTACACTTTGCTGATTTTCTTCCATATAGCAGGCATAAAGGTATGTGCAGCCCCTTGGTATCAGGGACTGAAAAAGCAGGGATGCTACATATTTGAAATAATTGCTTATGGCTGAAGTTTTCAATGAGTCAGTTTTCATACAGTGGCACTTGATGTGAGGTTGTGCCTTCTTTTGACATTCAGTTCATAGTGAAAGTGCAAACTACTCCTGGGAAGACAGCTCATTTTGGAATGGCTTATTCATCCTTGAAACTTCTTCTTCAAACATTTTAAGGGTCTTCGTAAAGGAGCAATGCTGTATGTGTGCTCTAGTCAGCAAAATGAACAGGTGTTGGCCCATAAGAAGTGATACAGTAAGATACAACACATCATCAAAAGAAAGTTTTGAAGCTAACCAAGCTCAAGCTTACAAGTTTGGACCTGCAGAAATCTGAAGGAGCTCTTGATTTATGTATTTGGTACATAAATTCTTGATTCATACTGTATGCAAATAGTTACTATGGTCAGATGCATGATGGTATGTACTAAGTTAGACAGGCTCGAAGTTCTTCCTTCACAGCGATGGAAAAGGCATTCCGCTGAAGAAGCTTGCTTGAGGCCAAGCAGGGGTCATTAGCAGAGCCAGAGTTAGGAGACAGACCTGCTACCCAGTGAAATCTGTTTGTTCCTCTGGTGTCATTTCCTTCCAGTGTTGCTTTGTACATATGTGTTGCTACATCAAAAATGTTTGTGCTAAGTATCCTGCGTGTGATTCATTGCTGGTGAGCTAAATGATACAGAAGGACTTAGGAGCTGAATTATGATAAGTGCTGTTTGATGGAGAAGTTCAATGTTTGTCATTCAGTAATACGCATAAAATGCTAGATGTTACTAGGAAAGAAATGCACAAGCCATAATATCTTGTTATGTATCTTATAGTTTAAACCCATTTATTCAATGCTGAATGGAGTTCCAATTACCTTATTGGGAAAGAGTAAGAGAAAGGTGATGGGAATAGTGATAAGTACGACAACTCTGTCTTGAATAAAACAGATCCAATTTTACAAAAGGCATTACGGGCCCAGAAAAGGTCAATAGGGCATAATTATTCATAATTTTACTTAGCAAAAGGTGTCACCAAATGAAATGGCAAGGTTTAGAACAAAGGAAGTATTTTTTGGAGGCAGCTTATACTGAGATCATGGAACCTGTGGTAAGGAAGCTAGTTTAACCATTTTTTATCTTAAACTTCATGCCTACAGTTTTGACGCATCGCTTCAGGCATGGGTTATCGGGAAAACATTACCTGCATGGGAGTTAGCACTTCCAAAGTACATACTAACTCGTTCCTTCCCCACCTGAAAGATCTAGAGGTGCTCCTCTCTGTAGGCATCAATTAATTTTGGACGATGTCAAATCCTGGTATGAGACCACTGGGTAGATACTCATCCAGCGTGCAGAGGTAACTGTGCTGGGTCTCAGTGTGTGTAGTATTGGTACTGACAAAAGCCTCCAGCCTGGACGCACACAGACAGTTGTCACTGGAGGTGCCATTTGCGTGTTTATTTAGCACAATCTTTACAGAGAGCTGTGGGGATTTGGCTTCTGTTGGTGGAATTGTCCTCTGATCGATTTCACTGATAGGGCTCTGATGATCATCACTGGGTAATTTGTGGTACTAGAGGAGGATAGGATTCAGAATTATCAAAAAAGTGAATATTAATAACATAGAGAAGAAACCAGAGTTATTTGCTAATGGTCAAGAGTTCAGGAAGAGTTTTCTGTATGTATTCACCTTCTACCTCCATTCTTCTGTAGTTTGGACCTCTTTGATTTCTCACTTCAAAGGAAACACTGTAGTATTGTCTTTGTGCAAATATGGAACAAAAGGAAGGGCCGGTTCATAAGCTGGGATATAGATATTCATTAGGCACACACTTTTTGGCCTTGAATGGTTGTAATACATGATTACGTGCTGTATGAGTATATGACCAATACATGGCATTCACAATCTTACAGGTTTTTTAAGAATTTTGCTCCTTCCGTCTTAATTATGTATTATCACGTCAGAGGTGTAGTCCATTCTTCCAATGACTTATTTGATCTTAAAACGAAAGCTTTGACCAACTTCATATTTGGTAAATTTTGGAGCATTTCCTAGTTACAGAAACTTAAAAATGTCTGTTAGTTTTTCTCTAGATTATAATATGACACATATAAATAAATATTTATGTGATGGTCACATTCAGACATTGTGATGGCCATAACTTTGCAAGTGTTAATTTTGCAGTCAGGAGTCCCAAGGTATGTGTTTTACTAGCAGATTTACCTGTGTGGTTTTGTGGGGTTTTTTTGTTTTGTTTTGTTTTTTTAAAGCATATGGACGATACTGAATTATCATTGTAATGGAATTTGAAGTTCTCTGGTTATTAGATTTTTCTCCTTTTGTATAAGAAACTGTGTCTTAAACTTACTGCTTTAGGGTAGTACTAGCACACTATAGCTTCTCAGAGATGTTTTTTTTTTTTTTGGCTTCGATGTAAAACTTCAATGAATTTTACTTTTTGGTAGAAAATTGTATGTTGACAGAAAATCTGAAATGTTAATGTCTTCTGTTGCGAGTCACAAACTGTGATGTGTGCTGGAGCTGGTTGTTCTTTTATTTCTCCTCCTTTTTCCTCCTGACACTGCAAGAACAAGTTGTGAAAGACAGTGAAAATAAGGGCAAAAAGGTGGTTTGAGCCACCTATCTTGAGGATTAAAGATTTCAGTTTTGCAGGTAATACAATTTTAACTGTGCCTTTGGGAAATGAGATGAAAGGAAGTCTAAAGATCATGGTAAAAACAAAAGAGAATAAGTTACTTGAGGCCAGTTGTGGAGAAAAAAGCAATATTAAGAGGCAAAAGTGAAAGTGATGAAAAAGAATGGAGAGAGATAATATATCAGGTTCTGTAAATCCCTTTTATTTTTTAGTAGCATCCATAAAATTGAAATGATCTACTTCGGGACATTCTGAAAGCAGGTATATCGTATCTACTTTTAAGAAATGTACAGGAAAAAACATTCACAAATAATCTCACTGAGAATACTAATAATCTCCTAAAAAGTGCTTAGTCTCAGATTGCTATAGCCATACCGTCTGCTATTCTTAAAAAAATTGCCTTAAAATTGCTATATTTTGAACACAATAAAATACCAGAATGTGTTCATCTGTAATCATACGTGGTTTTGTAAGGTATCACTACTTCTTATAGCCAGAAGTGTTGCATTATGAGAAATAATAAGGAATCTCAAAGTTTTCATAGGAGACGGAGACATCCGAGAGCTGCCATTGTGAATCTATTCACAGTGCAACACGACACTTGTCTTGAAAAGGTTCATTATCCTTCACCTTTTTCAATCGTCCCATGTTACAATCAAAATCAGACAAAAAATGCTTTAAAGCAGAGTTATAGGTAAGAGAAGCTTATGATACAATAAAATAATTTTTCAGACATGCTCTAGTCAAAGCATTATTCATTTTTACAGAAATCTTGGTTCTCCACAGATGTTGAAGTGTAGATTTAGCACTAGCAGCCCCTCTTGCCCTGGAATCCTCAGACTTTCCACATTCCCAGATCTTCTGAATTGCTGGGTATCAACCTATTTTCCAGGATTTTTCTAAAGAAACAGTATTTACAAAGTCTCTTTCTTTGTCTGCTGTTCCTCCCTAGTAATGCTTGAGCGAACAGAACAATTGCAACCAAATCTGCTGTAAGAATATAGGTTTTAAAGAGAGAAAATCATTGACCTATAGATAAAATTGGTAGTTCAGTAGAAGTTCTAGCCTGAATGAGTGTTTCCCACTAAGGGAAAAGCTGAAGCATGACTTGGAATACCTTTTTGTTTGGCTAACTGATCTGCCAGGCACAGCTGCGCTGGTCAGACAGCACATGCCATTTGGAGCTAGGCACGGACCTGTGGTGTTTCTTGTACGGTGCAGGTAGCAGGACAATGGGAGGATGGAAGGAAAAGGCATGTGAGACTCTTTAAGAGGAGAGGTGGTAAGAAAACATTGAAGAACACAATGTGAACAAGAAATGTGGTTGAAACCAAACTTCATAGGGAGCCAGGCTTCATTTGTTACAGTACTCATAGAATAACTGATTTATTTTTAGGACTGTTTTTCTATATTCTTCAGAAGTTAAGGTTTCTTCAAAATGTAATTTCAAGTATAGCTGTAGTTATCATCAGAAAAGAGGTTTTGACCATGACTGAACATTTTAATATTAAATGTTTTTGAAGAGACATTGTACTCTTTAACCACCAGTCACAAGACCACTGATGAGAATAGAGAAGGTACCATAAATGTCCTATGTTAGCATTTTTAGACTATATAAGTTTAATTTTAATAGTGACCTTTTGGCAACATACAATTGCAAGCCATTTTTAGTCTCTTCTACCCAAGACCCAAGCATGGATATTCTGTCCATAGGTGGGCAGCTCTTCTGTCATTGCAGCAGATCTAAGACACCATAGTGCCTTTTAATCAAGTTCAGGTATGATGCAAGAGCAGTCTTCCACAAAGACCTTATCTAGTCTTCCTGCTTTTTGAGAACTGAAGTAGTTGCTCAAATAAGAATGAAGTTGGCATAAACTACTTTTGTCATGGAGGTATTGCTGCTGCAGTATTTTGCTGGAGTATAATTACAGGGGGAATAGGAAGGGAGAAGAAAGAAAATTGGAACAGTTGATTATTCTGAAATGCATTTTTTTTACACAGACACACAGACACCCCCCCACACACACACACACCCACACCCACACCCACCCCCCGATATCTCCCTTTTATTGAGTTGTCAGTAAAATTATTTTAGTGGGTCCGGGACAATAAGGATCTAATAAGGGTAACAAAACCAATTTATATAGAGATGTAAAAATGGATTATCTCGCATACTGTTTTACTTAGAAAGCATGGTGGGGAGGGACCTACATTATAGGTGACTTTTAATTTAACGCTTCGTATCTTGGAAGCATCCAGACAACAGTGTAGATGCAGGTTTCGTACAACTTCAGACTGTCAGGCAATATAGTGATGATAATTAAATGTGCGTTTGATAGATTTAAACTAAAATATGTCCTCATCATATCTCTGTGAGGGTTTTTAGTATTAAAGTACCAAGTTTCTGTTGTTGAAAAGGCATGAATGGCCAGTATTGGAATAATCAAGATACCATGAAGATAGTTGTTGATTTGTATTTTTGTTCTATAAAATGCAAATGCAGTACATTTTCATAGTTGCACATCAGAACTTTTCTAGGGGGGTTTCTCTGTTTTGACAGACTGCCTAACTTTTTCAGTATTGCTGCTGGAAATCCTTCCTTCCTGAAAGAGGTTGCACGGTGAGAGCCTTGGATGGTGTTCTAAAGCATAGTATAATTGTCCGTGTGTGTTCTCTTGCAATGTGATTTAACAAACATTTTGACACTGATTTAATCTGAGTATTAGTGTCCAACAAGTGAGTTTTGGAGAATATAGATGTCTTTCAGATTAGTTTTTCATGTTTTATTGCTCAGACTATGGTGACTGAAAAATACAAGGCAGAATTATGACATTGATAGAAGAAACGTTCTTCTGGTAGCGTATGCAGTCTGTAAAATAATTATATTTACATATTTTCACATATACACATACATTTTTAGACTTTTGTCCTCTTAAGAAAGTTGAGAACATTGGAGAAAATTCTGGTGTGACATGACTAGGAAGTGATGTTTGTGAAAGTTTTTTCCTCATTTTTAGTATAGTCCAGTGATGAAGCTTTCCAAATTACACCGTAAATATTTTTATTCAGTTATCAAAAATAGCATTGTGTCAGAAATGTGAAAAATTAATAACAGTGATCAGAGTAGGGAAAATTAGTAGTAACTGCACTGTGTTTTCAGACATTTTCAGTATATTCAGGCCTCTCTAGTCTTAATGATTTCCATGGTACTCTCTATTTATTTCTAGAGTCATTTTTATGAATTTTACTGAAAATAGGACTATAAATAACTTCCTTTGTAGTGGAAAGATAACATAACCTATTAGGGTGAGGGATTAAATAATTTATTTGTTTGTTTGTTTCAATATGGAAGGTCCCTTATATGGGCTGTCCCTTGTAAAGGCATGGTGAGAACTGGTTTATTGTTCTGTGCAGATGTGTATGGTGTGGCACTTCTTAAGCGTGCATGTTGGGACTGCAATGAGAAAAACTTATTCTTGATGTACTTTGCTTATTTATACTTAAAACAGATTTCAGAAATGTGTAGTTCAATTAAAACCAATGTCTGGAATATTTAAGTGGCTTAATTCCTTACCAAATTTAGTCTGCTTTCTTTATGTACCCTATGTACCATCTTACTTATACCATAGTATGCTATGGTATCTCTTAGTATTTTGCAAAATATTTTGCATCCAGTTGATACTGCAGAAATAATTAAGGCTTATCAGAGCATTCATAATAATTAAACCCTTTTCTTTTGATTGGGATCATCCTTTCTAGTAATCCTCGTTGTTTGCCAGAGAGATCATGTTAAAAGAAAATTTACAGAGGAATGCATATGTACTTTACAGTTGAATTGATAGTATTGGGCCAGAGGCTGCTAACAGTCTCCTTGTTAGAATCCCAGAGTGCAGTATTTCCATTTGTAGAGTCGTGCATAGTGGGGGCTCTTTCTTGGTGTCATTCAATTCAAATAACTCAGAAGCAGAGGTTATCCTGAATGCCACTGTATTCAGGATGCCCTTTTTCTAAGGACACATAGAAAGGCTGAAAGGCAGCGTTTCCCCTCTGTTTCAGAAGTAAATCACCTTTGAATTAATGAGATGGTCATTTTGTTGAAGAACACAGAAAAATCTTCTGTGATCCTGCTTGTCTTTCCTTTTATTTATATTTCGTTCAGTGGTCTGATCAGTCATATGAAGACCTGTATACATACTTGACCTAGCAAAGAAGTCTCTGGGGGTGACAGGTCTATGAAATAACTCAATGTGCTTCATTTCTTTATCTTAAAAGGCAATGTACCTACCTGAGACATGTATCTTTAGATAGATAGTAAATTTTGCCTGCGAGCAAAACACAGTGGAATCACTTCAAAGCATTTGCAATGCTCTAGAAAAAATGCTTAAAAGTATAAATATGTGGAGTATGTATTTACTTATTATTCAAAGAAATGTGAATTATGATAATTTTTTCTTTCACTATAGTCATTGTAACGCTTTATGTTCCTTTTTATGCTTACAAGATAGCACAAAAGGGGAGGAGATAAAGCAGTTGTGTTAGTTAAGTACGAATGTGTTGTGGGCAGAGTAAACAGCAGGACTGTGTGTCATCTGGCATCTCTCTTCTGTTTTCTTTGTTGTTGCTGCTGAAGGAGTGAAATAAGCCAGTGCATTTATTTTTATTAGTAGAAAGGTAAGCTTCATAAATATTGGTGGCTGGCAATCTGGTTAGTCCTTGAAGGCATATTACTCCACTTCTGTTTTATATCGATATGAAAATTCTTGTTTTGTCATTCTCCACCGGCATAAGCTGCATTATGGTTGAGAATTTCTGTGTTCTGTTCCTAAAGAGTTCTTTCTTTCGCTCAGTAGGAGGAAGTGAAAGAGATTTGGCACCCTCTTGTTTTTGTTTTGTACTGTATCATTTCAGTCTTACAATATCGTAACAGGTCTTACTACTAACATTTGTATCAGGAAAAAAACCCCAGAAGAATCCTATGGTTGATTCTTACTCTTTTGAAGGATAATGTTGAGTACTGTTGCTCTTAGCATCATTCCTGCTTTAAGTTAATGTTCTTCTGTCTGAAAATTTCAGTAATGCAAATCAAAGCCAGATTTTTCTTGCCTGTGAGGGGGTATAAAGTGGAGCCTCCTTGGCTCTGCCCTTCCTTATATTCTGGGACGGCTCTTCAGATCTTCTGCCATAGCACGGGACCAGTGCAGCCTTTCTTACATTGTGCATTCAGCCAGCTTTCTGAAGGAATACAGAGTAATCACTTGAGAAATTAGTTGAGTTGTAAAATTATTTTTTACTTTTCTCTGAAGTTTTGGGAAGTTTAACTCTTCTAGCACAGAGGGGAAAGATACCTACATCAGATGTCTTGGTATAGTCCTAAGACTGTGAACAAAATCGTGGTGAATTGTCCAGGGCACTGTTGAAACAAAGTGACATCATAGTTAGCTAAAGACAAAATCACAAATAGTTCTTCATTAATCGGTTTACTTACTAATTATTTATTCAGTCTGATGTATACAACATTTTTGTTTATAACTGATAAGGAAAACTGAAACTTTGTAAAAGTTTAGTAAGAAAACAATAGCATGAATCTAGACCGTTGCCAAAATTCAAATGGCGAAAATAACACGTACCCTTCTGAAGATGATTTTTCATCGATGAATTTCAAACCACTCTGCAAAAAGATTTTGTGTTGACATTGCCATTTTACTGACAGTCCAACTGTACATGTAAATCTAGAATTGAAGCAAGCCAGAAACTTTGACTGGGAAGGAATCTGAAAAAACTTGGAGAATTTGTTAGTGTGATCCAGTTGCTGAACTTTCATTGAGGCAGTGATTCATGAATAGGCAGAATAATAGGAAAGATAAGGTTGTTCCCTGTCTTTAACGCTGTAACTGGTTTTGATGCTATGGTAGGAATTTCAGAGACCAGCTTTACCTGTATTAAACTCAAACGCTGAAATTCCATGACACCGACATAAAATTCACCAGCATTCTTTTAATAATTTGGATGGAGGGGGTTGGTTTTGAGATTTGTAGTCTTGCATCAGGCTTTTTGACTTTGTGATGGTGGAGTAGCCTGGGAAATGTTCTGGGAGAGAATCATATAATCATATGATCATGGAAGTTGAGACTTCTGCAGGGAAACAATGTAATTGATGATTAAATAGAAACTGCTGTGAAGACTTGATATTTAAATAGTTTTACTCTTAAAGACAGAAATTATGAGAAGGCCAGGAGAACTGTTTGATGTAACCGGCAGCTCAAAGTTACTGGAAAAATTTAAATAAGCAGTCTAAGGTCATGAAGACAATTAAGCTAGTTTGTTATTTCAGGTGCGAGGTGACATCTCAAATTGGGAGCTGTTATATCATTTTCAGTCATTGCATCAGTGCAGAACTAATTAGTTTTGTAGAATTAGTTTAGGACTATGGTAACATTTAAGTAGGAAGTCCTATTAACATTTCTTCTATAGAGTGCGTTTTATAGAGTATCAGCTTTGACTTCTATTTCTGCTAACATGTCATAATAAATCAGTTGGCTTTGATTTTTGTTTACATACTAATTCTTGGTAGCTCTAAAGCTTTTGGAGCTTCGTGATATTAATGCATCTTCCTGAATTGTAGGAATATTTTATCTTGTTTATACGTCATAGATAGAAAAGTAAAGAACAAAATACTGTAGTTTTAAAGCAGCAATAAGATGTCATAGCCCTTCAGTGTCTGACACTGAATTCTGTGTTTTCTTCAGTGTAAGCTCTTACCCTTGGTAATTGGGTTAACTGCATTTTATACTCCCTCCTAATAGTTTCATACTGCTCCTGCAAGTATGCCGCAATGAGCCATTAGAGCAAACATTCAGTAGCTCACAAATCAGCTGAAATTTTGATGTGGAAATTAGACAAACTTAATTTCGTGAATAACATATCTAACGTCAGTGTTTCATAATGTGTTGACTCTCCATCATAATCCACAACGACCACTCCTTTGAAGAGTGGTAGATATATTTATCTTTACTAACTTACTTGTGCCAATGCTAGAGAAGACTGATTTGTGATAAAAACATTAAGCACATGAACATATTTTTTTAATGCCTGTTAATGTGGTAATTGATGGTTTTATGCCTCCTTTTCTCTGTTGTGGTTCCCAGCATGGTGGTGAACTTCACCTCAAAAGCTGTGACAACAGTGTAACAGGTGTGTCCTATTCCTGCAGTGGAAAGCTTTTTTGGTATTTAGCTGAGAAGCGTTAAGGACGGATACTGGAAATATTTAAATTGCTTTTATTAGGCTCCTTGTGCTCTCTGTGGGAGGCAACGTAGTTGCCAGAGGCTTGTGTAGGACCCAAGATCTCCCTTCTAACTATGTGCCCAGCCCAGTTAGGTGATGCTTTGCCCAGGACGTTGAGAAGTGAGGCATAAAATAGCAAAACTGGGAAGACAAGTGTGCAAGAGAGCTTCAGTATTTTGATCTGTGACCATGTCACTGGTGGCTGTCACTTAAACGCAGCTTCTCTACAGATTGTGAGACTTAGAAAAACAGAAATTCTAAGAGCTGTTCCATGATTTTGACAGTGCTGGATCCTTCTCTCTTGTCTTGTGCGTGACAACAGGAAGAGGTTACTTTGGAAATGCACATAGAATTTTTCTCATTAATGAATGCTCATATGGAGAAAGTGCTGTAAAGATAGATAAACCTGACATTAGTTACTGATGATTACATTTTTTTGGGAATCAAACAAATTTTGATGTTCATTTGCACACCTGGCTACTCCTTTCTGTAAGGCAATCAGGGTTTCTTTAAAGATGCGATTTTTCAGGAACTTGTCTATGGTTCATAAAAGCTTATAATATAACCAATAATGTGGATTTACTCCAAGAAAATTTGCAGTGCAAGGTTAGCAATTGAAATATCGACAACATAAAAAATAAACAAAACAAATAAAAAGAAATCAATTTCCTATTTTTGGTAGAAGTTCCGTTAACTGTTTAAGTTAATAAGCAGTTGGGTGTTAGTCTCTTCTCCCAAGTAACAAGTTGACCGTACAAGAGGAAATAGCCTCTAGTTACACCAGGGGAGGTCTAGATTGGGTATTAGGAAAAATTTATTCCCTGAAAGGGTTGTCAAGCTTTGGAACAGGCTGTGCAGGGAGGTGGTGGGCTCACCATCCCTGGATGTGTTGAAAAGGTGGGCAGATGTGGCACTTAGGGATAGTTTAGTGGTGGGCTTGGTAGTGCTGGGTTAACGGTTGGACTCTATGACCTTAAAGTTATTTTCAACCTAAACAAGTCAATGATTCTATTCTGTATTGTCAGATTAAATAGTATACTTGTTTCTTTAAAATGAATAAGTTCATGTAACTGTATGACAGGGTGGAAGTTCCTGAACATCTAAATCATATTTTTTTCTTGTTTGTCTCGTGCAGTGAAGAATAATAGGCTGTTTGGTTTTTTTCCAGATAACCTTTTTCATGCTGCTGTCTGCAGTGTGCGTAATGCTGAACTTGGCTGGTTCCATTCTCTCTTGTCAGAACGCTCAGCTGGTGAAGTCCCTGGAAGGATGTCAGTTGGTGAGTAATGAAAAACAAGTCTCTTATAAAGGCCAATGGATTTTATTTTTCTTTTTTGTTTGGTTTTATACACATATTCCTTTGATTTTCAGAACAGTATGTGTTCAGTAGAGCCATCTATAGGCATTACAAGGTGAAAAATAATGTTGGGACAAGTCTGAGACTTAAAATGCTAATGTATTTACAGTGTTTTGTCACCTCAAAAAGCAAACTGGTATAATAGAAAGACTTTCTTCTCCACGTCATGGTACAAATGACACTTAGAATAGGTGGCATACAGGCCACGTGAAAGCGATGTAGTGATTACCATTCCATGCCTGCAGTGTCAGGATTTCATCCAGTACCTCCTTATACTGCCAGTTTATTTCACAGACATACTGATAGTAATGTTTTGGTATGCGTATGTTAATATTTTATTTGCCAACCTAAATTAGTTCTTTTTTTAATTTCCAAAGCAAATTTGTATTACTTGTGTTTAATAAAATACAGAATAATAAAAATTATCATGATGTGGCATGCTCTAAATTATTAAAAGTACGGTATACCTAAAGGCTTTATGTTGTTATTTCAGGAAAAAAGTACATATACATTAAAGTCTTAACGCATTTTCTGACTTAAACTTATGAAGATGTCTATAGAAAAAAAACTCATGTCTGAAATCTCTGATTTACAGTAAATAATAAAAAAATTTTATGTCCCCCTTGCCATAACATCAGGAAACACTTGACATTAAATTGAAAGATTGACAAATGGACTGGAGAATGTTTATGGCTGTGCATTAATGTTCTTTTTAGTATAATCTGGCTCTCAGTAGACCAATCAAACTGTTTAAACTGTATGAGTATGCACTCATAACATTCATCAAGTATTAGGAATATGTGCACTTATGCACCCCAAGACATTGATTTGAATGTTAAAAAGACATTTTTCTCTCTAATGCCAGCAGGTGACTACCACAAAATGCTTGTGCACCTCTTCTGTTCAGCCGTTGGCTTTACTCCTTTGTTCTAAGGGTTTCGTCCAGTGAAACCCTTCAGGCTGCTGTTTGCACATAACAAAATTAATGAAATGAAGTTAAAATAATATAAAATGTTTTGGCAAATATTTCAAAAGGCATATGAAAAATACAGAACGGGAAGCCACTTGGGTGTGACCTGTCACATGCCTTCACCTTGTTCAGTCAGCTTTTAAGCCTGTGTTCTGTTTTCCTATCACTCGTCCTGTTTCACAAGGGGGTGTCTGCAGCTCCATCAATCAGGTGGTCTCCAAGAGCTTGGGTATTCTGCTAAGCTTTCTGCAGTGACTGAGATTTCCAAGTGATTGGGGCTTTATAGAACTGGATGGATGGAGCCAGATAGCTGAGGCAGTAGAAAACCAGCAGTGACCCAAAGAGAGGAAGGGAAGGTTTTCATTATAAAATATTTGATCTAGGAAACTCTTGATAAAGTTCCTGGCTCTCATTTTGATGGGGAGTTGGAATCATGCTGCTGAGCTGGAAAAATCAACTGGTGGAACCTGGAGCTGTTATGAGATGCATGCTGTCCTTTGGAAAGCTTTGGGAAAATAGCCTTTTGTTGGGTTTGTTGATTTTTTTTCATTAAAATCAAGAAGTATCATAGGTATTTTTTGTGGAAGATCTTTGAAGTGAGCCTTGCTAATTTGTTTTTGAGATCCTTGCTTTGCTATTAGGACTTTAGTTTAGAAGTTACTTTGAGGGTCTGCGTTTATATCAGAACTTGCCCTGAAGACTTACAAAATAGCTTTGTATCTTCATGGAAGAAAGAATAATAGTCTCTCAGAATGAATGCTTTCCTAACTATATGATGCAACTGGGTAACTATATCGTGCGACCTATCTGTTAAAATTTTCAAATGCAGTATTTTGACCTGGAGCATCATTGTAATGACTATCTTGGGCTTATGTCTAGGTATCATGCTCTGCTGCTGGTTGATATGTTGTTTTCCACATTCTCAAGCAATGCCATTGTGCCACAGCTCTTATGTAGGATAGTATCAATGTCCAAAAGGATAAAAAGCGAGGAACACTGGAATTTTGGAAACATGAATTTACCTCTTCTTTGCTCAGTAGCTCATTGTTTAATTTGTTGGCAAAATCTGCTAGAATTTCTGCACTGTATGATACATAAATTATTTGAGAACCAGCATGTTTTTAACTACTTATGGGTTTTGACATTTGACTTGAAAAATTGAAAAAAAAAAAAGTGTGTGTATGTGTACGTGGCTGAGGGGAGACATTTGTACTTGTGTGTGCAGTTTTTCTCCTCTGACTCAGTAGTAACCGGTGTCATTGCTGTCATGATTTTGACAGATGTCCAGTAAGCTGTGTGAATAGAATTTAAACAGCAAATCTTGTCCCAGGTGGAGAAGAATGTGTGTAGTAAAACCAGTGCTGTTGGTGATGCTGTGTTGCAGCTTAGTGCATGCGTGGATCTTGCTGTGTATGTTTGCTTTTCTAGTTTCTGTTAGGCTGCCATTTTAGCAGCAGGGCTACTCAACAAAGCCCACTGAGAAACCCCTAAGCCTACAATTCAGTTGCTTACTCACACTACTGATAACTGTGATCGTGTATGTGCTTGTTGACACTACTATTTAATAGTACCACCTAGCTGTATGTGATCTCTGTTCTGGGGTGTATTGTGGTAATGTGTCAGTGTTAGGATTCCTCATAGATCTTTGCACCAAGCAGAAAGTTGCAGATTAATGAAAGGGACCATTTTAATTTCTCCTAATACAAGCTGTAGTAGAAGTGTAGGACAAAAGGAAGAAAACCAAGTTAATGAGAATCAATGAAGTGGCATTGCAGGGACAGAAAGTTGAAATAAGCACAATTCTGCTTAATTAGCACATTCATAGACAAAGCACTGGTTCCAGCCAGTGGTTATGTTCACTACCAAGACAGAAACCTAAGACAACAAAACCTCTTTTTAGTCTTTTCATTACTGGTTTCAGTGGCCTGTCCTGGTTATGAGCCCCATGTCTTTTCTTAGTTTTGGACAGAATCACCACTTCTGATGGGAAGACTACTGTGGAAATAAGCAGTGACCGAGCTGTGCAGTTGAATTCTCAGACTGTGGGTGAAAATTAAAAGGAATAAATTAATTTCAGATAAGGTGAAATTTAGAAGAAGAAAGAGAAGCTGTTTCAGGAAGAATTGTTTTTCTTTCTTTGTTCTTCAGCTTTTCAAAATATGTTTCAGTTGTTTGGGATGTTTTCTACTTGGAAATGGAGTGTTGTACAAAATATCATAGATTCAGTGATTTTCATGGGACCACATTTGATCTGAACTATAAAATAGCTTTGGGTTCTTTAACTGTCTATTTTGCCTCCCTTCCTTCCTTCCTTCGCCTTGCCTTCTCCAGTCTTGTTCTAATCAACAGCGAGGGGAAGGCATGGTATCAAACAAATGGGTTCAGCTGGCAGGCAGAGGCGTTCGCAGGGGGATTTGCCCTTGGATGGGCATTTGGGGATTAGGAGTTTGGTGGGTGGGCATGTAGGAGCTTCCTGGGCAGGTGCTTTCCCCATCTGTGCTCTTGTGACAGAATTCAAAGGAAACCTTTGCTTGTTTCTCCAGGTTCATGGAAGACTGTCACTTTAAGCAAGAATCTTGCAAATAGTGTTTTGCGTATTTTCCAGAGCCAGTGTACTTTGCTAGTAAATGAAAAGCCAACAGTTATGTTTCATTTGTAGTTTCCAGAGCTTTTCATTCCTGCTGCAAATGGAATTTCCAAATTTTCCTCTGGACTAGTAAAACACTGAGCTGGCAAAAGAAGATAAAGCAAATGTTCAAACTGCTGGTTTCAATTTTCAGAGCCTGATGAAATACTCAGTAGCTTTGCCACAGTGTGTCGTACTAGATGAGAGCAACTTAATTTCATTGTGCCTGATTATCATATCATAATTATTTCCAAAAAAATACACTTTCTTCTGCCCAGACTTTACTTTCTAGTTTTTCCTTGCACAAAATCACGTTTCAGTCAGGTTGGGGACTCACACATGAATACATTTTATATTGCCACGTTGAAGTGCTCATATGTATGAAATTCCAGAGCTCTGCTCTGGTAGACCACCCACTGGGAGAGATGCACTGTAGTGAACAACACTGCTTTATGATTAAGCGCAGGATTTGACTTAGTTTGGTAACATCTTATGTTGAACACATTTAATTACTTTATTACTGTTCTTCACTCAAAAAGGGAAAATACCACTTCCTTAACAGCTTGTTCTGAGCTTCTATTTCATGTTAAATCCTTAGATGGCTCACTTCAGTGTTGTAAATCTGTGCAGTCCAGTGCTATGTGACTGAGTGTATGTTATCAGAGAGTTCCAAATCTTTTGATTGCCTTCTAGGATACACATTTATGGCAATGCAGCTCTAGGAGTCAAAATTCATCTTTTGTAGACACGCAGTTTGAGATCCCATGTAACTGTACCAGACAAAAATATACTAGTTAGTTTCCAGATACAGTACAAAAGTCAAATTCAAAATAAATTCTGTTTTACTTGTAGTATTTCTGGCAAACTCATTCATGCTGAATATGTGGCTTTAAAAGTGATAATGGTATCTACTGTATTGTGGAGTTCAAATTCAGAAGCATTTTACATGTAGAGTAGCTTTTTGCAGAAGAAGGATAAGACACAAGTGTTTTATTTGGCTTTAAACACTGGGGATTTGTTGTAGATTCCACAATATATATTTTTGTGTGAATATGAAAAATGTGCTCAGCATATGTTAGCATTTTGAATGTGTAATTGTTGAATTTAGTATTTGTGCTCTTCATCCTGCAGCTTAGCAACATACAACGCTGACAGTACCTTTAATGGCTTGCTATGAAAATTTAATTGGAATCTTTTCCCCATGATTAGCTGTAGATCCTGCAGCCAAAACGTCAAGATACTGCTTTAAGTCAGTGAGAGTAGGTTGCGTACAGAGCAGTTACACACTCAAGCTGTTCATTAATGTGTGTATGAGAAACAATATTTCTGTCTTATAATTTTCTTCTTCAAAAATAATTTCTAAAAATTGTGTTTAACATACGTGGGTAGAGCAATCTGTGTATTTTAATTTATATTCTGTTACAACACAAGATAGAATTCTGTTAGTGATGTTTTATTTCTTAGTCTTTATTTGTCTTTACTGGGTGTACCTGTCTCACTGTAAGTCCCTTACTCTTTTACAAATAAATGATCTAGTTTTAATCAAATTTACAGCTGCTTATTATTCGGAAGAGTAGCAGTAGTGTCTGTACAGAAAGATGGTTTATAATGTATTTTTCAGCTGTACAGCGGAAATTGGCCTGTGGTTATAGTAGCATATAAAGGAAGGCTCCTTTTCTCCCAAATTATGTTCACCTGGAATAGACAAGAAAAGCAAAGCCAGTGCAGGTTCACACAGAGATGAATGGCACAGCCCGGTTCCAGAACTGAGGTTGCTTTGTATTCCATTTTGTGCTGTAGCTGTGTTCAGTTCTACGCATACCAAAAAACAATTTTTAAAATTCCAGGAAAGTATATGTTGGGTTTTTTCGTTATTTGCCTGTCAGCTTTTTCTGTTGCTATTTCCCTACCACTCAACTTTATTCTTTACTGGATCCTCCTGCTCTTTCTTTTTGCATAAGCTGCTATAATTGATCCGAGTTCCTTCTTATAAACATACCAGGGAAGCTTTCTTGCACTTCGCTGCCTTATTTTTAACTTTTGAACTTTTATATTTTGGTTTTAAATTTTGTCCTGCTGTTTTTATGTTCTCTATTAAAAAACCCCAAAAAACCAAACCCTGAAGGTTAATTTAGAAGAAATTTTTTTTTACTAGAATTTTTACATTTGTAGTAGGGAAAGGGTGAAATGCAGAGTAATGCTGTTACTTCATCCCTAACTTGCGCTTTTTGTTAATAATGTGTGTGCACTCGGCAGTAATTTCTTCTTTGTTAAGACACAGACAGAATACTTAGGCAGAATTCTTTTGACTGATACAGATGAAAAGTCTGGTCTGCGCATATTTTTGTTACTTTGTTGTATGTTGTACTATGTACATATATGTGCTATGTTGTAACATAATGTAACATTATTTGGGTGTGCGTATATATGTATTTTTAAGAAGTCTGAAGTTCTCCTTGTTCTTTGTTGTTGGAGGATCCTTTACTTTTTTGATTCTCTGCTACATAAAGTCAGATTTTAATGGTTTTCATCCCTTCTGAAGTAATAGTACTGCTTTTTGGCAAGACAAAATAAACTTTAAAGACAATTTATGCATATAGGCAGCTTAGGCTGATGTTTCAAATCTTAAATATGGTTTGAATGAGGTGTACCATGCAATGGTCATAGCTATGAAAGTACACAAACTATACTGTGACTGCTGACTATGCTTACTAGCATGAGTAAGAATCACAAAGTGGGATGCAAATATGTGCGGGATAGTGGGGAGTATGTACAGGGGATGAAGTGGATGATGCTTTATTCCTGAGCTCTGCCAATCAAAAAGAAATTTAAACACGGCAGAGAGAAGAGGAAGAACATGGCTTTAGAGGCACTGCTGATGCAATTGTGTCTCAGGCTGGCAAACTCTAGCCTTGCAGTTGGAAGGAATAATCCCAGCTCCTCCCTGGACCGATGTAGCTCTGTTGTTTGTGCTACTGTCTGTATTTAGGAAGCCACACAGTGAGGTCTGACCTGGACTGAAAATAAACCACTCCCACACATGAGGAGAAAATCTAATTTTGACACTGTTTAGGTGGTGGTGGGATAGCTGTATGAATTCTTAATCCTGTCTGCACAAGTGTGAGACAGGAGTAGGGCAGGGATGAGCATTCTGGAGCACGAGGGCTCCGGACTGCTTTCAGCTGCTGTATTATCGCAAGCAGGAACGCAGCGACATGCTCGGCCTCTTGTACTGTGCCCGTTCCAGAAACACAAGTTAGCCAAGATGCCATTGCACAGACATTTGAAGGAAAAGGTACGCAACAGGGCAAATTGTTAAAAGCTTTCCAGAAACATATACCTGAGATTAAAATAGCGTTTTGTTTTGCAGTGTGGTTGCAAGTCTTAGATGGTTTTGGATATGCACCAGGTTTTTAAGGTGTCCCTGTGTTTTGCAGGAACTTCCATGTAAACAATTCTCAACTATTTTTAAGAACTGAATTAAAGGGAGAGTTAAGTTAACTGGGCACTGCAAAGGGAGGATTCCATCACATCTTTCAGAATTAATTGAGAATCTCTCATAGATGGAGAATCTTGCAGTAGATAGCTTTGTCTGAAATCCATTTTCCTCATAGAAACTTTCTAGCAGCTGCAGGCACTATCGATTTGCTGCATGCCTGGTGCTAGTGCAGTGGCTGTGCTGTAGCACTCTGGCCGCTGAGCCTGACACAGCTCTCAATCTCTCAATTCAAAGTGTAAGTTTTGAACTTTCTCTGTAGCGTTTGTCTAATGATTGACACTGTTTCCAGAGAGGTTCAGGAGCAAGACCTCCCCAGTGGCTTTTAGTGGTTTATATTTTTGATTGTTTTGAATAGCTGAGGTTATCTGATCATGAAACCTGTAGTTGTGTTTTGCTCAGATCTTTAACTTTTTGAAAAAGAATATCGAAAGATTACAAGATTTGAAAAGAACCTGTCTGAAATTGTTAAAGCAATAATTTGAATTAAATTATATGCTAATTAGAAAAAAACCACCACAACTATTATAAAGGTGCTCAAACTATTTTTTTTTTTCTTTATTTCTTTCAGTGTCTATGGCTTAGGGTAAGGCTCTGTGGGTTGCCATAGAAAATTATTTCCAGTACTGCCTTTGAATATATGGGAAATAGTGTGATTTACATTTTTTAAATGTAAATTTATTTTTTTAAAGCCTTTTACAAATTGTACTGGCTAGAGGGCAATCTGGAGTCTCAGCAATTGAAGCCCACTGAGATATCATACTTCTCTGAGCATGCCTTCATCACTGTATATGGCAAGCATTCATTCATCTGGTAAAGTTTATTACGTTTTTTTAATGGACTCATATCTCTGCTCGTCCAACTGCTGCTCTGATGACCAGCATGTAAGCAGATAGTACTAGGTAAGCCTGATAGGGATGACACTATTCAAATATGTGTATTTTTTATGTAGCTATAAGATTGTATGAACAATTTAAACATTCTTTAAGGTCTTAACCAGTAAGAAAACATTCTGTTGAAATGATTCTACATATAACACTGCGAGGTAATTCTACAAGGAACACTGCTCTCTGCCTTGCTTCAGGAAGTTGGCCACATCCTAGGGAGAATTTGAATTAAAAATAGTAAATGCGTATTTACATGAGCAATTTTTTTCTGCATTTGTGTCTGGAAAATTTAAAACTTTATTTTATTTATATTTTTTAAATGTGAAAGAGTAACATGGCAATTCAGATCTCAGCACCCAGCCACTGTAGTTCTGTCTTTGGAGGAATACAGGACTGATTGAGTATGTCTGAATAGTGCATTGAATCTTTTATTCTTTGCATGGAAAGTTGTGGAAGTTTCTCACGAGTGTCATTCTTATTACTGGTTATTGGGGTATAGAAACCTGAGATATGATATTTCTAAACTCATAGTTCAAGGAACTCCCATGTGATACCAATTACTTTTCTCAATACTAACAGCTTGAATTGCAACTAGTGACCTGGAGAAGTAAGGTATTGTATCCCATTATTAGTCCTTTAAATAACCTGCAGAAATGGGAATGGGAAAAGCACAGAAATACCCTACCAAGAAATTTTAGAGCAATGACAGCTCACATTAACAGGTGAGGTAAAAAAGTGCATGGAGTTAAATTTTGGTTTAAAAAAGTCTGTGTTGGAAGGAAGCAGAAATATAAACATTGCTATGATTTTTCTGTTGGTTTTTTTGTTGGTTGTTTTTAGTGAGGAAGTATAATAAATATCTCATTGAGCTGAACAGGACTATTGTAGGGTCACTCATAGATTACTTTTTGAGAATTATTGGGTTTCAGTAATCTTTAGCAAGGAGTGCTTTAATGCAGGTCTTTGAAGAATAGAATGCGTAATGATTTTTAAAATGTGAAAACATTGAATGCTTATTGTATTCCAGGCAATCTGAACACTGGAAAATAGAGAGCAAACCTTTTCCAAAGTAAACATATATGTGAGATGACATGTACCTTTCTCTCCACTTTTTCTTCATGCTGTGTTCTTTTTTCTCAAATATATGTCACAGTTTCTTTTGTTGTTATTTTTCCATGTATATGTAAGTTACATCTGTGTTCATGACAGCTTCATGTATTTTCTGACTTTTTCCCCCCATCTTTTTGTCTTTGTCTTTACCCATTGACTATGATTTGATATTTATTCAGTAGAGTTACTCTGGTTTCATCAGCCTCTGGAAGGCAAATTTTTTTTCAAAACGAGGCATAGAAAGTAACTCTTCTTTGGTATTGTCTTTCTGTATTTTACCTGGGTTTATATCTTATATTGGCCAGTGGAAGACCTTCTGCTTCAGGGGATTCTGCACAGAGATTATCTTTTTGCATTTAGTAGTAATTACTGTCACAATAAGTGTAAACGTAATCTTTGGGAAGTGGATTTCTGTTGATTTATACTTTCTATGACTTTTCTTTTTTCTTCCACAGATTAAATTTGACAGTGATGGCGTCTGTGTGTGCTGTGAAATGCAGCATCAAACATCAGGCTGCAGTAACTTGGGAGAAACGCTGAAACTGAACCCACTGCAGGAGTGCAATGTTGTGAGACTGACCCTAAAGGTGGGTTGTGAGAAAAATTAACAGTTTGTTGCAGTTTTAAGTAATGAGTACATACCAAGACAGAAATGTGGGATGAAGGGAGGAGTACCTGGTGTTTTCTGTGTTCGTACACTCTTACATGCAAAAAAGAAAAATATCTTCAACAGAATTACTGCTTTTAGGCATGAAAATGGTTTTATGTTACACACTCAATCTGTATTTGTATAGATAACTATTTTGGTAGAGGTTATTTAAGAAACAGGAGTTACAATTTGTTATGCTGGAAGGTATAAGGACATGTCTTTCATGTTGCTGTTCAAGAAAGCTAGAATCAAAGGTGGTGCTTGGCATTGTTTAGTAATGTCATGGTAGACTGCAAAGAAACACAAAGTATTAGCAGAATGATAGAGTATTTCATGAGGGACTGCTAAAACAATGTATTAGTATTTCAGATGGAAGTTACTTGGGGAGAGACTAGTAAGTGTTCTTTCGGGGTATTGCTGGAAGTATGCTTATAGACTGCTCTGCAATACTGTAAGTTCAAATCCTGCAGCATTTTGTATTACAACTACCCAGATAAAATATTGAGAGCAATTATTAAGAATATTGTATGAGTGAGTTATATCCTAGTGACATTGCCGACATCATTGCTTCATTCATTGTCACCAAACTAGCAGGACATGGTGTTAAGGAATCCATGAAAGAATTGGTCAGGGAAAAGAACCCTAGCCTGAGAGACAAATACAGATTCATTTTAGGTTTAATTTACAGATCAACAGATCAACTCTGTGTCCGTGGCTCTCAATTTCAAAGTATATATTTTAATAAAGTTAATATAGTAGTGAAATTCAATGTGACTATTATTTTGGAGATTTAGACTATAGTCTAAAGGCTGAGGTCTGAAAATGAAAACTGATATTTGAATCTATATTTTGAAGTTCAGAACAGGCAAAAATCCTGCAAAAAGTATATAATAAATATCTAAATATTCTTCAGCTTTGTTAAGAAAAAGAAAAAAAAGAAAAAAACAACTACTAAGTAAGAAGGATAAGGTAGAAATTAAAACGATTTGATATGGCCCCAAAATTAAGTAAAACTCTGCCTCAGATTTTAATGATGATGATAAAAGAGACTATGGGAGCAAAAACCTACTGGGTAGTGGGAATTTACGATGTGGAGAAGAAGCATAACTTGACGTTGCTGGTCAAAACATAATTAACTGCTACTCAGAATGCTAAATGCAGAACTCTATTCAGTTACGAGAAGGTAATGCAGGAAAATAACTTCTCAGAAAGACATTCTTCAAAGTATGACAGATGCAAAACCATGAACCTGTTGTACAGAAAAAGCTGACTTGCTGATCCTATTTGAGGGAGCATATGGTTGCTTGCTGCAAATATGTCAGTAGAGTAAACTTTAATGAGAGAGAAAAGAACTGTTTATCTTTGAGGACATTGTCAGCATATGAAGTGAGTAGAAGTGACATATGCTGGAAATCAGGGTAAGGTTTCTAACCAATACAGCAATCAGAATAGAAGCACAAAATAAAATTTCTTTTAAAATGTAACTCAGTCTTTTATAAAAGGAATTGATGACATATCTGCTTGCACTAGCAGATTTAAACACAGGAGTTCCTATGAGTATAGCCTGAGTGCAGCTTTAATTATGTTCAGAATTTTTCAATGAAGAGAAGGTAGTTAGGAAAATAACTTTTTCAGAAACCTTCTTAAACTTTCAGTTATAATTCTACCTTTGCTTTCTTTTTGGCTTTGAGAGCTCTGGATTCCTGGCTGTAAATTTAAGAACGGCATCCTACTAAGCCCCTAAGAAAAACAGATTACAGCTCACTAGTTAAACAACTGCCAGTGTTAAGACTCTCCTTCTTTAATTGCAATTAACAACTACAATGTGATTTTAAGAGAACAGATGTTTTAGTACCAAAAGCTCAATTGTATTCATTGTTTGGGAAGTCAGAGGGAGAGAAAGTAGAGTACCAGAGTTAAGATTATACACCTTTATGTATAACATTATGTAGGTTTCACACTCCTCTTCACTGAGGGTGCGGTAATAATCTCATGTTTCCTCTAAAGTCATCTGTGCTTTTTTGGTGGTAGCAGCTATGTGACTTGCATTGTGAACAGGAAAATTGCACGCATATCACCAACTGATCTTGTTCCCAGTCTGTCAAACAGGACAAGGAAAATAACAGTGGCTGCTGGTCTTGTGTATGCTCAATTGTGTCGGGATCATGCCTTGCATTGATATTGAGCGGTGTTTCCTTTTATAGTTGCTTTGAAAAATTTCTAAATTTTTTTAAAATTTGTTTTTGTCATCTCTTTATACTCCTTTGTAAATCAATGCCTGTTTCTTCCTTTCAAACCCTGAATGAACCACCCAGACATTTTAATGGGGACATGAAAATTACCATTGCAATATTTATGGTCACATATATGTACATACATAAATTGAGTATTGATTGCAGAAGCTGGCTGAATGTGTGATCTGTGATAAGTGCTAATTCCTGTGATTATTTAAATAGTGAAATTTCAGCAGAATATTATGTTACAGATTATACTTGTATTCTTGTCTGCACAGCTCCAGTAAAAATAGCACAGTTGCATGATGTGACAAACTACCATTAAGATCTGCAGGCACCCAGGTCTGACCCATCTGCCCTGTTTTACAGTGGAGAGACTTTCTGGTTACTGTTTTTCACCAGCAGATGTGTTTTTTTTATGCAGTTTCCTGCGTTAATAACTCCTGAACATAAGGTTCCTTGGTTTCCTCTGGGTACTCAGTGTCAATATTCTGTGTTGCTAAAGAATGTCACTGTCTCAGTATCCTGATTTTAACGATAACCATGCTTCTAGAACAGCTCCATCCTACGTTAGGAAATTACTTGACTTAATTCAAGCCAAATGAAGGTAAAAGCAAAACTTACCTATTTACAAAATTAGTAAAAAGAGTTACAAAGGTTTATTAAGAATCAAATATACAGAAATGAGATGATGGCCACACTTCAGGTGTGGTTTCACTAGTATCAGCTTAATCTGCTTTTCTATATCTGGCTGTTTCCTGCCATGGAGTTTGTTGGTTTGGATTTAGCAGTCATGTCATCACAGAATGAATCTGTTCTGTGAACTGATCTGGCCCCAAACCCCACAGCGTCTGCACTGGGCTTTTAGTGAAAACAATCTGGCACTGAGATCTAAGCTTTCTTCTGACACACAGATCCACCTTTGGGATTACTGACATTCCAAGTCTTCACATGCTTGGTAGTGAAGTGCTATAGCCAAGATGCCCAAAGGAGCACCTGCTCGCCTGTTCCTTCTGAGTCACCTCTTTCAACAGCAAAGTTCACTCTTAGATTGAATTCAGCTGATGTGGAACTAGACTTGGTGTTAGCCACTTTATATGCTGAACTTCATATCCCATACAAGCAGTATCAATAATAATGTAAATCAAGATGCATACAAAGAAACATGTTACGGTTCTGTGTGTAACTCGCTGTTCACTCCTGCCAATTGACTGTTAGGTCCAGTTTCATGAATGTGAATGATAATGGGTTCAGATGAACTCTAGTTTAAGGAGATTTTGTGTTTATAATCAAAAATCACAGAATGACAGGACAGTCAGGGCTGGAAGGGACCTCAGAGACCACCCAGCCCAACCCCTGCCACAGCAGGGTCCCCTCCAGCAGGCTGCGCAGTCACGTCCGGGTGGGTTTGGGATGTCTCCAGGGAAGGAGACTCCACAGCCCCTCTGGCAGCCTTTGCCGGGGCTCTGCCACCCTCCAGGGAAGGAAGTTCTTCCTCACACCCAGCTGGAGCTGCCTGTGTCCCAGTTTGTGCCCGCTGCCCCCTGCCCTGTCGCTGGGCACCACAGCCAAGAGCCTGGCCCCGTCCCCCTGACACCCCAGTCAGGTGTTTGTGTGCGTGGAGAAGATCCCTCTCAGCCTTCTCCTCGCCAGGCCGGGCAGCCCCGGCTCTCCCAGCCTTTTGTCATCAGGGAGACGCTTCAGTCCCCTCATCATCTCTGTAGCCCCTCACTGGACCCTCTCCCATAGTTCCTTGTCTGGAACCGGGGAGCCCAGCACTGGGCACGGCTCCAGCTGCGGCCTCACCAGGGCAGAGCAGAGGGGAGGGTCACCTCCCCCCACCTGCCGGCCATGCTCCTCCTCGTACACCCCAGGGCACCGCTGGCCCCTTGGCCACCGGGGCACACTGCTGGCTCGTGGGCACCCTGCTGTCCCCCAGCAGCCCAGTCCCTTCCCCGCAGAGCTGCCCCCCAGCAGGGCAGCCCCAGCCTGTGCTGCTGCGTGGGGCCGTCCCTCCCTGGGCAGGGCCCTACGCTGGCCTTGGTGGCACTTCCCCGTGTCCCTCTCCGCCAGCTCTCCAGCCTGCCCAGGTCTCGCTGAAGGGCAGCGCAGCCTCTGGGGGGGCAGCCGCTCCTCCCCGTTTGGTGTCACCAGCAAAGGTGCTGAGGGCACGCTCTGCCCCTCCACCCAGGTCACTGGTGAAGGAGTTGAACAAGGCTGGGCCCAGCACTGACCCCTGGGGACACCGCTGGCCACAGGCCTCCAGCGTGACCCTGCACCGCTGGTCACAGCCCCCCGAGCTCTGCCGTTCAGCCAGTTCTCAGCCCACCTCACTGCCCGCTCCTCTAACCCACGCTGCCGAGCTTACCTGTGAGCGTGTTGTGGGAGACAGTGCCAAAAGCCTTGCTGAGGTCAACGTAGACAACAGTCACCGCTCTCCCCTCATCAACCCAGCTAGCCATTCCATCAAAGGAGGCTATCAGGCTGGTCAGGCATGAGCTCCCCTTGGTGAATCCATGTTGACTACCCCTGATAACCTCCTTTTCCTCCACATGCTTTGAGGTGACCTCTGGGATGAGCTGTTCCACCACCTTTCCAGGGATGGAGGTGAGGCCGACTGGCCTGTGGTTTCCCGGGTCCTCCTTCTTGCCACTGGAGTGACCTTTCCCCCAGTCCTCTGCCATTCTCCATGGCCTTTCAAAGATGTTGGAGAGTGGCTTGGCAATAACATCTGCCAGCTCCCTCAGCACTCGGGGTGCATCCCATTGGGGCCCATGGATCTGTGGGTGTCAGGTTTGCTGGAGTGATCTCCAGCGTGATCCTCCTTGACCAAGGGGAGAGTCTTTCTTTCTCCAGACTTCCCCTCTTGCCTCCAGGGGCTGGGATTCCTGAGGGCTGGCCTTGGCAGCAGTAGAGACTGAAGCAAAGAAGTTGTTCAGTAATTCTGCCTTCTCTGTGTCCTTCGTCACCAGGACAAAGATATATGATGGTTTTAAAAATGTAGGAGGGGATGCTGTTATAAGAGAAAATTTGCCTCAGGACATTACTTTTAATACTTCATGATTTTTGAAAAATGATTTTTATGGGATGAAATATTAGAAACCATTTGTTCTCTTCCACTTAAATCTTACACAGACTTACTTTTGTCTTAATAACTTAATTGAAGAGGAAAAGATAATATCAGTCTTACAGTAAAAATGTAACTTTTTTACTTAAAGTAAAATCCCTAAAAGAAAAATATGAGCTGAAGCATGAAGTTATGGCAAAATGTTTTATTTTATCAATACAGAGATTGTCTTACCTTACAACTAATGGAATCTTACAGAACTTGGCATTTTAAAATCTTAAAAGGTCAAACATATGAAATCTCTTGGGTAAAACATAAAAGGCTCATTATTTAAATATCTGGAAAACAGTCACTTGAGATAAATTATTTGTCAGCACCAATAGATCTTGTGCAAGTAACACTTCATAACATTACCTTATCTTGTGCCTGGAAGCAATTGAGTCTTTTTTTTTTTGCTAAGAAAGACTTCAGTTGAGCTCATTTTGCTCTTATCTTCTGTCCAAGCAAGAGAGGGATAATTCTCTGTAAAGTAGAAGTTCATGGCCAAAAATGCCAGGATTTGTAGACTGCTAAGGGAACTGTGAAACAGGATAGGAGCAAAAACCCCTTATGAATAAGCTTGAATTAACTAAAGAGCTGAAGCTCCACTAGAAAAGTTCTTAGAGGCTCACAGATTGATGGAGATTTAAAAGCTGTGTATTACATAAAACAGCCGGGCAATTTAGCCACGGTGTTTTCCATAGTGTATTACTTTGACTGTCTGTCAGTCACCTGATAGTGCTGTGCAAGCTGGCTTTTATTCAGGTAAAACCAAAAAAAAATGCAGGAGGGTATACCTTTTTTATACATACACACAAACACACAGAGACCTATTTATAAAATCCTATCGTCTCTGGTTTACGTTGCTGATTATCCTTCAGGCGACATCTGAAGTCTTTTCCAAGATGAGACCAGTACGAGTGAGATGCCTTTTTAAACAGTTACCTCTGAGTGTAGAATGCTGACATTGTAGTCTGCACTGAATGTGTTGGTTTGTAGGCGAGATGTTAAGGAACTGAGTTTTTTTCTTATAATGTTAATTAAAGCACAAGGACTGAATTTTCTTGACAGTTTTCATCTGTGAAAATTATTCCTCTTTTCTAAACTCAGAGTATTCTGAACTTATTAAAACCATGCGTGCAACAAAGCTTATCTGCTTATGCTTGTGTTTTGATGGGATGAACTTAGGTATTTAGAAGAGTGAATTATTTTGTAATGTATTCTCACTGTCTGATATTTGCATGTAAGAGGAGAATTTTATGCTGCTTTTGTTTAGTAATGATCGAGTATGGGTTTTTTAATTACTTTAATAGTTTACAGAGCCCAAAATTCCTGCAGTTGTATATGCTGATTTATGAATTTGCTATTTAAATAATTGCTTCCCACTTTAAGTAAGGTCCTTGTGCAGAATGGTTTTGTGACTATACGGACTAGGGGAAAAGCTGATTCCTCCATCTATTTTCAGTATAAATATTTGGTTTGGAGCTGCAAAAATTGAAGCACAATATAAAGAGTAAATGTCTTTTTCAGGTTACTGATTCCATTCATTAGTTTGTAAGCTAGGCATCGTTATTAGAGATTTATGTAAGTCAGGGTGCTTTCAGTCTTCTGTGTGAATCTTTCCTTTCCTCTCCTTTGAATCCACATTTATTATTACTGAGTTTCCTGATGACCAAACCTACGCATATTTTTTTTTCTATTCAGAAGACCATGCTTTCGCTTGCAAAACAGAGGATGACTGCTAACATGTTCTTTAGAGTTATAAGAACAGATTTTTCTCAGATTCACTGTATGACCAAATGCAAAATATTTAATTTTGCTGAATGTCTTTCCTAAAACACTTTATAATCTGCTTAAGATTGGATAAATCTCAGTGTAGAATAAGTAACTTCCTATGAGGTTTTTAAATGCTGGAGTTTTTTCACATTCCTTAAAAGGTAACTGAAAATATTCTTTATGTTGAGATGTATTTACCATACTAGATACCATCAAAACCAGAGTGGTTCAGTGTGGACTTTATAGTCAGAATAGTTGAGCTACAAGTATTTCAAAAGTTCTGAGTAACAGTGGTATAACAAACGTCATCTGCTCATACTTTTCCTTCCTCATGAATGTTTTTGTTTCTAGCTTAGGCAATGAGTGAATATGGTTGTGAACTTGTCTAGTGGCTGCAGAGCTGCCTCATTGAATGACTAGAATCTTATTATTACATACCTATCCAGTTATTGTATAGAATCTTAGTCTTCCAAGAGCCTCTAACGCACACCTCTCCAGTACTAAATTTAATGTAGACACCGGAGCTGAGATGTGCAAACTTGTATCCAAGCAGAGACCTTTTTGAGTTTTTATTTTTCTTAAGTAGCATTTGTGCACCGCTTCCCTAAAAATATAGTAGATTCTAGACCTGTGTGAAAGTGTACTATATTGTACTTTAATACCTTAAATGCATTTTACGAAGCGTTAGCTACATCTCCATTTACAGCTCAATGTGCATTTGAGACCTGTATGGTTTAGAATTGATTTTTTGTAAGCACAGACAGTCTTCTTAGTGTTAGAGCAGCTATTTTTTGTAGTGTTTTTCAGACATATCCAGTTAAAACAACTGAAGTTATAATTTGAGTTAAAAGGGCTGTTGTCCTTGGATTCACGAACAAAAGAGGTACACAGGCACTAATTACATGGGTGAAAAAGCTTTACTGCTCATTATCTCTTTTCAGGTTACAGTAATATAAGAAATGAAGCACTATAACTGAAGTCAATCAAGGAGAAAAGAAATCATCTTCACAGAATTGCAGAAGTGAAGCTGGTTTTAGCCCTTGATCAATGTTCAGATCCATGTGTTCAAGGCTGCTGATTACAGTGGTTTTCTTTTTTACACACCAGCAACCTTATTTTACTATTTTTATTGTATATTGACTAAGATCTCAAAAGTGCAAAGGACTTAAGAGCTTCAAAGACTATGAACCTTTTATTTCCACAGGAAAACAATCTATTGAGCCAGCACAATGTGTGTTATAAAGAGTTCCAGTCCAATGTTGTTGCACAGGTTAGAAGTCTAAAGTACTGGGTTTATGCTATGTAACTTTTTTTTTTTTTTGGCGGGGCTGGGGGGGGTAGTGCAAATATAAGTAACACTTCACAAAAAATAGTAAAAATTTTAAATGTTGTAATAAATGTGGAGACAGAGAAGTAAGTGGGGTCAAGAATCATTGATCTGTACTTTGTTTCCTTCTAGAGCAAGACAGGTTTAAATACAGTTTCTCAATTCTGTGTAAGCAGCACAGCTGTATAATTTTCTACATAATATTTGACAGAAAGAATGAATGTTTTGTGGTAATAGTGCTTCATTTGTGTGGTATATATCTGTATTGAATGTTAAATTCCATGGTTTGATGTTCATGCCTGTAACTTAATTGACAGGACAGTGCATTGCTGTGATATGAAGCGCCAAGGCAGTGATTAAGTATTTACCAAAGTCTGTATTTGAGTTGTGAAGACGTCCAGATATTCTTGTTTCATTTTGGTTTACTTGATTTTTATTCTGTGTTTAGTGGGTATGTTAAAGGAATTAGGGAGCTTCTGCAATAGTTTGGTAAAAGGAGACGGATTAAGAAAGACTATCGGTGTTTTTTCCCAAATAACAATTATCCAGGAGCATATTGCTTTATTGGGCTCATGCTAAAGTCCTTTGATATGGTGGTTGTAACTTGGCTTCATTTGCATACTGGTTTCTTATGCAAGATGCTGTCAGTCACGTAATGCTCCCCTTCCAGGCCTAAAATTACACTGAGTTTTTGCTGTTGATGTTGAGTGCATGCATTATTATGTGTTACAGCTGGGTTCCAGCTGTGGTTGAATAATACTGCTTTTCTACAGCTGGTTCTGGAAGGCAACTGATAGCAGGGAGAAATTCAGGTATGACTTTGTCGTCTAAGATGAAGGAACTCTATGGATATGGCTCGCCATTAGAGCAAACTGCTAGTATTCCAGTTTTGCTTTGTATTTGCTGTGATAGGAGGTACAAATTACATTTTGAAGGGCAAAATTTCAGAAGGGTGGATACACTTGCAGTGAGTGTTCTTTGGTTATAAAGGACCCAGTTCTGCTACCTCTCCCGCCACTAACAGGGGACTCATGCCATTGTCATTTTTCATTTTAGATTCTATCTCATTCCAGAGATTTTCTTTGCTTCTGTCGGGTAATTGCATGTGCTAAAAGCTGTTCTAAATTGCTTTGTTAAATGATTGTTTCTAAGGTTGAGTTATCGAAGTGATAAATCAATCACCAATTTTTTCCTTATTCCAATTTAATACCATCTGACTGCCTTATCACCCAGAAGCTTGATGGAAAACAAAGAAAATTAGGTTTTAGGGCAAATTTCTTTTTCAGTATGTTACTGCATGGGTTGGTTTTTTTTCATATGATGTTCTCACTGAATTATATCTTTTAATTTTTGGAATACAAAATATAAAAAAAATATTTCAATTAAACATTCAGATTTTTTTTAAGTGCTCCTTGTGTTTTTAACACAGCTCCTATTTTAGTGTGTCCTGTAGGCTTTTGGGCATAGTCTCAAATTTAAAGAATCTGAGCATTTTTATGTAGTTACTTTTCAGAATAGTGGTGCACTTGAAAATGTTTGTGTTGTCTTCAGACTCTGCAACAAAAAAGAAAAAGGATGATGTGTAGCAGTGCTGAGTGTGATTTGCTTTTATTTCATTTTAGGTAACTTATCTTTAACATTACCTGCTGGTAATCATGTTGATAAAATGTGAGAGACAGTCACTTTTGCTAGTGTCTCTCCCCTTGCCTTCAGTCACTCCACCAATCACAAAAAATCCCTGCTGTTTACTTACCCCAGCAGTCACTTGCAAACTGGTGATGGAGAGGGATATGGGAAAGAGGGTAGCGATGTGGGAACAGAGTTTCAAGGGTTGAGTACGCCTAAAGGTGGTTACAGGGAAGGAGAAGGCTCGGCAACCTAAGGCACTGAGGGCTCATAGCTATTTTTCATGTTGTCTGAGCTCACTGGCGTTAAAGTGGTGAGGATCCTTGGCCATTTGGGAATATAGCTGGGGTTTTGAAGAGGGTGCCAGGTAACCTCTTTTCACAACGAATTTTGGATGTAGAAGTCTATGAAATGACAAGATATCTGTATGTTTTCTGTGTGAGAGGAGCTTTATTTCAACAGTCTTCCTATGCTTTGTCAAACCAGCTCCTTTCTGGAGGAAGGCTGGTCAGAGGGAGGCTGCTCCTTGCTGCTCCTTCCCTAGCACAGCCAGGAGCTGCTACAACTACGGTTGGTAGAAACTAAAATGTAGAATAGAGATGCTGAAATACAGCATTCAGATAATGCTATTAATAACTCTCACAATCATGTAGTCAGCGAAGTAGTCTGTAAATTACACTTATTTGCAAAGATTATAGCTTGGGCAGCTTGTGTTCACAGCTAAAATCTAAAAGCAATTCCATCAAAGAGAAGTAAACATGTTTTGAATGATCAAATGGTGTGTAGGATGTCTGTAAAAAGCATTGGGGATCCCTTTACAGGGCCATGGTTAAGGGTTTTTAAAGAATGGAGCTGCAAAATACTAAGCTGTCATTTTGCTGGAGAGAGACTGTTACTGCATGATTGGATGTGGCTAACCACTGGCAGTGCTTGATAGAACACAGCAACGCAAACAGTGATTTCTGTCTGTAGTTAGATGTTCAGGGCTTCCAGGCAGAACTTCAGCATTTTTGAATTGCAGTTTACACAACCTGTTCTCAGAGTCTTTCTACCTTCCTAAATAGTGGCCTAATTTTAGTGTCAGTTGCAGATATCTCACCTGTGTGGCATCCACAAAAGAACAATATTCAGAAACTGCAAATGAGGCGGGCTGCTCAGTATGGGACCTCTGCCACGTCTTGTTTCTGTAATTCTGGAAACATGCAAGAGTCAAAAGAAACAGTTAGATGCTTTTAGGTAAATGTATTCTGTTTGTGTAGCCAGCAGTGCTCGCTTGTGTATCTGAAAGCACTGGGAAACATAAATTCCAAACGATTTTGGTGTTTGTAGGCAGCAGTGTCTTTTCTGTAGCTAAGCTGTTTAGGTGGGTGTGGAGTTTATGTAGTTGTGGCGTCAGGAAAACAGTACTGATGTTGGTTAAATCTGGAGCATGTTAAACCCTTTCTCACAACCAGCTTAGAAAATTCAGATTTTCTACAAACTGCTAACAACACATCCCATGAGGCTGTCTTCCAGCCTAACAAGTAGACGTAAACCCAAAGGGGAGGCATTTCAGCTTAATTAGAATTAATGCATGTAAACAAGAGGGAGGAAATGAGGAATCTCTCTTATGTTTCTGTTCAGCTGCTCCTAACATAAACAGTTTTGTGATATGTTGCTGCATATTAGATCTGAGAGCTCCACTTTTTTTTGCCAAAATAAAAATGAAATTAAATACATGTGTAGTGTCAAAATGGCATTTTTTGCTGAAACATTTCTACTAGCTCTAATGTAGACCTTACTACATTCAGACTGGGGAAGTGTTCAATTTCATTTTGAGCTAAGGTTTGAAAGATTTCCTTCTTTTTGTTATGTAAGATGAAACTGAAATGGTCTATTCTATACTCACAGTATGGTATTTTTAGTTAATATTTGGTTTTCACCAGATAGTTTACAGTTGTTATGCTGAAAAAAGCACAGCAAAGGAAGAGCGTGCACACACATGAAACTAGCTTTTGAAAGGTAGTTGATAAATATTTGAAAGCATCTGCCAGATTAGTGTGCAACCCCTCAGCAGGACATAAATGGGTTCATTTAGCCCCCTTTTTAAGGTTATAAAGCTCATACAGTGATTTTTGCCTCTGTTGATGTCCAGAGTTCTATCACTAACATTTAATGGAATTCTGTAGCTAAACCATGTTTAATCTCAGAAATGGTACAACTTCTGCCTTCTATTTGAGATAGCACTTTGTGCTATTTCATCCAAATTATTTTTTGTTACATTTCTTCTTTCATTTAGATCCTTCATATCTCCAAATATCTCAATGACTCTTCCACAGTTAAAGGATCAGCCTATTCTCTGTTTACAGCATGTTTTGTAAGAATCCTACTAACATAGATGAAAAGCCAGTCAACACACGTGCCATTTAACCTGCGCAACACACCTCCTTTTCTTGGCAGTCTCTGCCTCTGTTTGTTGATTTGTGTGAGAAGAGGGCTGTACCAGACACCACTTAAAATTTTGGTTTGGCAACATCAGCTTCATAGAAGTTGCTTTCTGGAATTTAGTAGCTCCTTGAATTTGCTGCCAGTGTGCATTCTTGGGGCTCAGTATACCTGAAAACAGTGGTGTTTATAATGCTGTCTCTCTGAGAAACATTGGCACGGAATGGAATGACTGTTCCACAGAGGGCTTAATACCAACGTCCACATCTTCTATTCCATGCACAGCCATATTTTCATGCAATTCATCTAATATAACTTTTGACATCAGGTGAGTTAAGAGGTTGGTGCTCCAGAGTCTTTGTATGGCTGAAGAACTACGTTCATTTGTTCTTGCACTCTGCTTTTATACTGAAGATCTCGAGCTGAGATGTTTTACAAGACCACAAATTCTGTGTTACAGGCATTGTTTCCTTCTGAGTCAGTTTTGAATTCTCAGGGATGTAAGAGTGTGCTTATTCCAAGAATTTACAGGATCATAAAGCTGGCTGTTTCTGTCATGGAGGAGAAGGCATCGGAGGTATGGGAAGATTTTTATGAGAAGGCAATCTCATGTGAAGAATAGGTAAACTCCCAGTAGATATAAAGGAAAGGTTTAGTTTTAGTATACTTTCTGCTTTGCGATAACTTATTTTGGAAAAATTGTGGGTTTAAAACTTTTATTGCAAAATATTACTTTAATTGTGCTAATAAAGGCAGAACTTTGAGGTGTGGTAGCACAGAAACAGTATCAAAAGAGAATACTGAAAACAGCTTAACTCAGTAAAAGAACACAACGAAATGGATGTTCTCTCTTTAAGGAAGATGTATGGATGATAGCATGAAGATTTGAGAATGCGCAACTATCCTCTGTGGGACCACAGTATAAGTTAAAGGTATCTTACTAGGGAGGGAAAACAGGATAAACAGCTAAGTAGGTAATGACACAATTAATTATTAAGCTGTAATAAAAATGGAACATTGCAACCATGAAATCTTGGTTTTTTGCAGAAATCAGTATTAAATTCAAATTCCACTTTTTAGATTTGCTGAGAGTCCTACTTGGGGAAATAACTGGCCACAGAGAAGCAGCTGACAATGCTGACTCCTGTGGGTATATAGCTGAAGGGATCTAGGCTTGCTTCCAGGCAGCTCCGACAGCTGCTTCCACTCTTAAAGAAATTTGTGTCCTCTGCGATCAGGGAGTTAAGGTCTAGCAAGAAAATTGTACATGTAACTTGCAGAAGAGTAGTTCTACATAGTATGTTATACCTATCAGAACAATAATTATCATATGAACATGCTGAAGAGTCAAATGTTTGTCTTAAAAAGATGAAAATACCCAGAAAAATACCATGTAAGAGAAAATTGGTTCAGCCATTTGTGAAGAGCAAAGACTCGTATTTCACACCATTACGGATTGATGTGTTGTGTTTTCAGAGTACCAGAGTTCTCATAAGTATCAACCAAAAATCTGTCACTAAAGCTCCTTGCTTTTGTATTTAATACAGATTTCCTAATCCTTTATACCCCTGCAAATGTGGCTGTCTGTGGCCAGGTGCTGTGCAGGGCTAAGATTGTCCCTGTTGTCGTTATTGCATTTTCACAGGCATTTCCTAAAGGACATCTTGCCTGTTGTCATGTTCCAGCTGGAATCTGCATAAGCACCTACACTGTCTTTCTCATAGCGTGTTTGGCCATGGAGGATTTTACATCTGGAAGGCCTGTTCCTGCACACTTGCTATCTGTAGTTGAATAAATGAGTGTCCTATGAATTACCTAATTACTCGTTAAAGTAATTGGTAAATTGCCTGAGGCTGGTTCCTGTTTGTTTCACAGGGGAGGGGGCAGAGGAGAAGGGTTGTCAGTTTGTGGGTTGATTTCTGTTTGAGTTGAAACAGATTTTAGGAGGGAGGAAAAAAAGTAGTAGTCTTGCTTTAAAAAATACCTAGTGATGGTGAGGATTCCACAATTGTTGCTCAGTTATAACCTTCACTGTTAAAAAATTAAACTTAACATCTTTTTCAAATTTGTTGAGCTCTGCTGTCTTGTTACATTGTTGGCTGATAGATGCCCGTTCTTTATTGATCTTTATGGAATACATAAACATTCTGCATCACTGCATTTGATTGTATCTTCACCTTCAACAAGACTGCAGTGGGGACAGTACTCTAGCTGTTGTATGCTTAGGCTGGAAAAGGATTCTGTGAAAAGAGGGCCATTGGACCGTAATCCCTGCCTTACGTAACAAATATAATGCTGAGTAGCAAATTGAGTTCAGCTACCCATGGAAAGGGGAAAATACCAAACTGCAACAAAGAAATTGTGATCATTGTGAGTGCTCAGTCTGGGACACTATTGCAGTTCAGAGTCAACTTCCTTTGTCTGTTGTTTCACAGTAGTTAGCAAAGAATAAAAATCAAAGCAATTGGCTTTACTTTCCTGTCTGGAGGTTTTCTAAAATCACTGGTAGCGAAGGAAAAAATAAAAATGGAAAATGCATTTCTTGATTTTACTCTGTGCTTTGGAGAGTGGAAGGAAGGAATGGGATGAGGGAATTTTTAATCTTTGTCTCTATCCATATAGGATGAAATGGGTTTGGTTTATTCCTTATTTTGTATAGCTGTGAGATAAGTATAATTGAGAATGAGGTTTGGGTTTTGGCTTTTCTCAATAAAACTAGTTTTGTCTTTATGATGTTGCTTCTGTCCTTTCCTAGTAGCAGGATGAAGAGGGCAGTAGTTATGCAGGAAAGGACCTGGGGTTATGTTGGACAAAAGATAAATCAGTGATGTACTGTTGCAAAAACCCTCAGTTGTCACTGCAGGATGTATAAGGCTGAGTACAGTGTGTAAAACACAATAAGTGATCCTTACACTATAGTCAGCATTTGCACGGCCTCCATTGTGCCCAGTTTAGGATTTTGCATTTGAGGGAAAATGTGGACCAACTTGTGGTGAACCAGGTAAAATTAATGAAAATGAGCAGAGACCAAGGAAATTGGTCTCAATGGAGGACTGGGGAAAATGGGGTTAGTGTGTCATGCAGTAAAGACTACTTCAAGCATGATAATAATTTTAAAGGTGTAAAAACACCATGTAATAGCCTGTTCTCAAAACCCATGGAAGGAAAACAGCAGTGGTTTTCAACTGTGGGTTGGGCATGTGGAGGACACAATGGTAAATGTAAATACCGGTATAGTGGGATAAAGCTGTGGAATCTTTAGAAACAGATCAAAGAAACATCTGTCCAGAGTGATAGAGGCACAGCTGAGTCTATCCTGAGGTATGGGTTGTATGAGGGTCTTAAAGATACTTTGGATCCTAATTTACAACGAATTTGCTAAATGCCTGTAAAGTTTCTTACTGCTAGGAAATTGTCTTATTTTTACCCTCGATCTTATCTCCATCCTGGTTGTCTTTACCTAGGTTTACATATGGAAAGCAGAACAGGATTTCAACCTCTTTTTGTGCAACTGTTGACTAATTGCATCTCTAGAGATTTACTCACCTGTTTACTTTCATTTGAATGCTCTTAAGTGACTTTGTATTTGAATGAGTCCTCTGTATCACCTTCTGTACATGAGTTCGAAATTGGCCCCTCCAGTGTTCTGCTGTTGATTCATTATTTCCCTGGCTGAGGCGCTGGCCAAGACGACAGAAAACTCCTGACCAGACCAGCGAGAGCCAGTCTGGCTCACTCAGTATCTAAGCTGTTAATGACTAGAACTTGTTGACCCATTTAATGTCTACGTGGTTCCCATGGCTGGCATTTCTATCTTCAAACAAAGGTCACTTGAGGAGCATGCAATTACAGTGGCAGGAGTAAATTTGCCTCTTCCTATCATTTTTTTCAGTACTGTTGGAAAAATCGAAGCAAGCAAGGCATGATTTTATACCATAGAAGTTATTTTACGCACTGGCAGTGACTGAAATACTCTTTTAGACTTAGATACTACAGAATGTCCTTTACACAGTTGAGTGGTTTTACTTATGGTATATTAACAATTTTTATTTTGTTTTTCATCTGTTCTCTGTGATGCATTTTCTCAACTACTTTTACTGGCTGTTCAGAATCCTGAGACACATAGCTGTCACAAGTACACAGCTATGCAGTTGCTGTAGAAGGATTGTAGTAGTTTTGAAATGTCACCAGCGTGCTAAATCATTGTTCCTTTTCACTGGCTGTTGGGAAATTAAATTAAAATCCAGTGATTGTGGAAGAGAGAGATGCTTTTTTATTTTAATTATACCTTAGCTATAAAAATGTTTTGGTGTCAATTCAAATGTTTATTTTATTTTATTCTACTTAGTAAACAGAAATATTTTATGTTCCATTTTAAATGTGTGGAATTTTGTGGGGGTTTTTGTGGGGTTTTTTTTGTAATGCACTCTTTTCATCAGCACAAGGTGAAATGCCTGGATGTAGTCACTGCTTTTTCTCTCGTATCTAAAAATGTTTCAGGTGCGTGGAGTATCTGATACAGGATAAAATTCTCTATTTCATACTAGATTTTCCATTGAACTTGTTAACACACATCCTGAAGTTGTAGATTTCATTTACTGAAAGCAATGAAATTTCTGTATGTATTTTGTTTTCATCAGAAGTCTGTTTCATAGTATCTTTCTTGTGATAGCTGTAGCTTGGAGTCTACTGTGAAAGCAGTAATTGGTCTTATCTTTCAGGGAACTGGCAAACTTGAAGTATCAGCATTTCTGAGAAAACCTCTAATACCAAATGTATTGTGAGAAGTGGGGAAGGGAAGATGTTTATTTCTGTAACAGTTCCCTTTGCAGGCTGGTCTAAAAAAATTATTACAAGCTGAATGAATTCTACACGGTAATTGAGACCATATCAATTGATAACAGTTGGCAGTGTTCATTATCAATTTGCTAAAAAGATTTCCTGCGCTTTGTGTCCTTGAGATAAGAGATGATATTCTGATGCATGTCTTTCCACAGGACCTGCTGTTCAGCGTGTGCGCTCTCAATATCATCTCCACCATTGTCTGTGCTTTGGCAACAGCAATGTGTTGCATGCAGATGGTTTCTTCTGATCTTCTGCAAATGGTGAGTATGCTTCGGTGACAACACAGGATATTGTCCGGTGCAGCATATTGTCATGATCTGCGTATACTCATTTGTGCCTACTCTTTGCTTATAAACATAAGCCTGTTTGTCTGTCTTTGTGTGGTGTTAGAGCTTGCATGTACGTGAGTGTATTTTTTCTATCTGCACGTATATATCAATATAACATACAGATGTATACAGTATGAATAGCTACTGTGTTTAAAATGCTTACATCTTACGTTAGAGAGTTATATTCAGGATTTTGCAATTGAGAGTATGTTATTTTTGTTAATGAGGTTATTAATGAATGAGGTTCAGTTATATATGCACATTAAATTTTCTCTCATGTGTTTATTATCTTGCGTTTTCACACTATCTAGAGCAGTTACCTAGCTTTGAAATACTATTTTTCACTACTTTTCTGGTATGAGAACTATGAGTTACAAACTGGAACTTTTCGCAGCCCTGTGCCAATACCAGGGTTTTCACAAGGAAAACATGTTCAGCTTCAGAGTAGCACTTGTGTTTAAAACAAGAGGGAAAAGGATCATTAGCCTTCTGCATAGCCAGCTGCACTACAGGATGCTGTCTTGTTCTGGTTGGAAAAGACAGCTTTCCTATCCCAAATGAGCGCTGTGATTCTCAAGGTTTCAATGTGATGTTGAAACAAAAAAGAATAAATTTGAATTTGTTTGTATTTTGCAGGCCAGATATACTGTTTCAAACCCAGCTCTATTACTGGCTAATGTAGGAAATTATCCTCTATTTAATAGCAGGGCAGGCACACAAACCTGATACCAGGCACTTGTAAACCTCTTGTGGTTTAAAAGTTTGCATAGATAGAATACTGGCCCAGCAATTAGCTGCAAACCTTTTACAGAACAGAGAAATGTTGCGTAACCTGCTGCGCAGGCACGTAGTTGATTTTTAAATAAATAAATAATGCACTAGCTGCCATGGATATTGATCTAAGTGCATGAATTACACCGATAAGGCTGTGCTTTCTAGACAAGTGTTCAGTCACTGCGTTACAAACTTAGTTAAAGAGTATCTTCAATCTGTAATCTGGTGTTTACTTCACATAGTAGCGGATATCATTTAGGCACGGCAGATACATCTACACATTGCCTAAAAACGTATGTACCTAAAAAAGGTACATAAATGTATTTTTTAATATTGTGCATTCCTTGTGCAGGCTTGTAAACAGTGTTTATTTAATAGCTTTGTTTTGGATGTCAAACAAAACTGACAAAGTAATCATTTCAGCTGATGACATTGTATTTTAAACATTAAAGGACTTTAATTGCGGGTGTTCTTTCTTTACAGGCCCATTTCACTCCCCCACCCCCACCCATGACATTTGCTGCACGAATGCCCATTGACTAAAGATCTTTTTCACCTTGCAGTGATGACAGGGAGATCAAGTGATCACACCTGGAAAGATCTGTCTGTCTAGTGTAACAACGGTAGCAGTGATCCAGAAGTGTGACCGTATATATTCCAGGAATTTTAACCTACACTTAATTTGTGGCATTTAACAGTGTAAGAGGAATAAAAATGTAGAGATGACAATGAACCAAGAACAATACTCAAGTGCTTCTGACTGGCATGTGCAAGAAACAGTCATCTTAATAGGAAGTCAAATACTTTAAAAGCATGTTAATTTTTCTCTCTGCCACTTCATTCTTCTACCCTAAAATGCTTTCTTTACCACCTGGCAATGCTGCCATTGCATCAATTTCTTTTTGCTTCCTGTGCCTCCAGCTCTCTGTCTTCTTGCGTAGTTGTTCGTTCTCCCACCCTTTCAGCTCCATTGACAAGAATTTTCTTCCGTCTCCACAGAAGAAGGGAATTATATCTATCTTTCTGCTCAGTCCCAGTCTTTTCTTGTTTATCCTTAAGTTTTTCCCTTTCTTTTTTCAGGTTGCTGAGCCAGATTCCTGCCAGGCCTAAGTGAGCGTAACTTCCCTGGGGCTACGCTGACTTAGACCAGCTGAACTCTGACCTGAAGATTTCTTTTTCATTCACTATTTTCAGTCTGCTGTCCCATGATCTGCAGTTGCCTTTAGCTCTACTACACTCAGGAATCTGATTTGCTTCCTTTTTTCTTGCTTGATAATGCTTGATTTTTACTTTTCCCTTTTACTTTTCACAAAGATATGCAACGTCTCTTAGCAGGGTTGTACCATACTGGAAGTTTAAGGTAGCAGCAGCAAGAAATACCACCCCTCTTAAATGAATAGGTTTTAATTATTTGGCTGATTCTTTTACTCTAGTATTCAAGAGCTATGTAGGCTCTCCTAGGAAGAGGAGGCATAAATATGTAATTCCTAGCCAGCAAAAGCACTATGCAATAGGGAACATCCTCCTCGGGCATCATTAGGTTATCGTTAGGTCATCAGTTTTGTGATTCATGTGCTGTGTAAGTGGTCTTGTCTCAGAAATTAATCAGTTAGAATGGTGAATTTTGGCAAATTTCAAATAATTTCCAGTTTTCTTCTGGCATGATGCTGTTCTATGTGCTTCAGGTTTTATTGCCTAGCAACATAGAGCTGGTATATAATTCAGTCTCAAGAAAATCTGCAACAGTGTCTCATGAGTATCTGGCTTCTTGCTAACTTTTGCATACAGAGAGTATCTGATTTGTAAAAGCAAACTGACAGTATTATATTGGAAACTGCTACCTTCCGATGTACCAATCTTTTGGTAAAAATGCTGTGAAAAATACAAACACAAGCTGTCTGGTAGTAAGAGCAGATTAAGCTTTCCAATTAATTTGAAGGGTTTTTTTTATTTTTGGTTAAACGTAAGCCCGCCAAACAAACATTTGGTTTCAAGCACTAAAGAAAAATTCCTGTAAAACATTGCAAACTATTTGGTTATGGTGTTGTATTTTAGTTTCCTTTAATTTTTACTTTTGTACTGTTGTATGGAACACAAAACCCAGTATTTCTGTAGATTTTTCCTTCTTTGAGTTGACTTTCAGAAAGCACCACAATTTTTTTAACTCACTCTAACCTTTCTCGCCCTGTTAAGTATATGCAGGTGCTCAGTGTGGGGGGGAAATAAATCTACAAATTGTACTAAAGCTGCAAGAGTAAGTGGTACCTTAGTTAAAGATTGAAATAGCATTTGTTATGTGTTTCACTGCCTTAGACAGTTGAAGGCTGCACTCCATTACAGGGCTTCCCAGAATTGTTCTTTCTGTGTACACACCCCTTCAGCAGATAAGCGTGAATCAAATGAGATTATATCAAGGTTCTGTAATGTGAAGAAACATCTCTTAATAACCAAGCTGTCACTTCCATGATACATAATTTGTTGCCTAAGGCAGTTTCAGTTTGCATCTTGTCTGATGAATGGCTACTGCAAAAATTCACCCTGTTTTCTTCAAAAGTTAGCTACCTGAATTAGACAAGGAAATACAAGAAATTATGCCCACTGTGGCCAAGCTAAGGCATGAAGTACACCCATTCCAGTCCTCCTTCCACTCCAAATATATTTATGGAGTACTTTTTCCCAAAAGTACTGGCACTGATATCATTCAGTGTGTTCTGATTTTTATCACCATCACTGTTAGTAACTGTTTTTCATGTAATGTGATATCTAAAACAATCTGTTATTTTGTAAAGGAAATAAGGTAATGATGACACATGCAAGCTGTAACATTTAATGACTGTTTTCATCAGCGATAATGATAATTCAGCATGTCATTAACTTAATAGGCTGTAGTTAATATTTCTACTCAAATACTTCAAATAAAGCACCTCTGTATGAGGATAGTATCTTGCTAACATTGTTTAACCCGTTATCCTGGTGAAATAGTAATTAAAAAAAACACCACCACCCTTCAGGGTGAAGCCTCACGTTAAGTGAGAGTTAATCTTTAGTTATTGCATATTTTTATTATTTAACCTAATTATATCAAACCTGCACTATTACATTTTTTGGCACGAAGCTTGCTTACAGGTACTGTAAAGCCCAGATGACAGTCCTTTTAGAACTATGCATTGTAAATGATGTACATCCATAGAAACATCCTAAATGTAAATATAGTTGGATAAATAGCCCCCTCACTCCCACCACAATTAAAAATGTAAAATAGAAGCCTTTGGTGTAGGAAAGCTTTTGACTTTTTCAGAAAATGTACCATTTTCCATTTCATGTTTTATTGGTAGACTAAGAATATCTAATATTTAAGACTACTTAAAATAAGTCAGTACTTCAAGGAAGTTGTAGCATCACAGACTAGTCCCTCTCCCTCTGAGACTACAGAGCTGATGGATTGTTATAGCTAAAGGAACAGCAGCTGGAAACAACGGAGCAGGAAAATTTGAATCTGTGTTTTCTGTATCAAAATATCTTCTGTATAGCAATTTCCCTTTAAGAACAGGGACAAATTGGAAGAATCAGCCAGGATCCTTCTGTTCTTGCAGACAATTAGTGTCTACATTTCCCTCCAGGAGATGGTGATTGCACTGTTTCAGAAAAGGAAAAAATCAGCTGTCCAGGAGGACACTTAACTGAAGACAGAATTATAGACCCAAGTATATTGCAAAGAGCTTTCACTATGGATAACATGGCAATATTTAGTTATATGCAAATATAAATTTTTATTTCCTGTTCTCAAGAATTAGCATATTTTTATTAATGACATATAGAGACTAAAACAAAGATAACAAACTCTGGAGTCTCCAAAGTCATTTCAAAGTTAAGTAGAAAATTTATAAAGCGTGATATGGAAGGCAGAGGTAATTACAAGCAGATATGGGAAATACTCTAGATTATAAGATTCCCTTAGAGCACTAGTTGTGTACTGGTGTGTGGCAATTACTGGTTTAGGTATGTCCTAGTTACCAAGCAGTGAATCCCTGTCCTTTCCATGGAGTCAGTAGTGCTGATCAGCTGCAGAATACGTAGAATAGAACATGGTTTTGATCTTTAGTGGGGATGTCCCATACTGGAAATACTGGTGAAGAGTTCTTAGTCTCACAGATCTGGGGTAGAAGGACTTAGCACATCGTATCACATTGGGTAACTGTTTCATTAGACAATTGTATTTACAGTTTTTAATGTTTCTTCAGTTCCTTAATTGGGACTCCTCTGTCAGCTTTTACTTCAATGTACTGAAAAGATTCAGAACATAAATAATAACCACCAATCATTCTAGTCACTTCAGTGACCACCTTAGAGATGACCTCTCAGTGAAGAGCTGGAAATCGGGTCTGGCAATAAAAAAAGCGAGTGAGTTTTGCAGGCTTATTCCTATCCATCTAATGGTGTTTATTTCACCTTGAAGAGCTAAAAACTGAGAGGTCTGTTATCCTACAAAGCCCTGCCACCTCCACTGGGAAGTTACAGCGTATGTGTCTTGTAGGTTCTCAGCTTGCTGGGAGGGTCACTGGTGTCCAGCCCTACATCACCAGCTGTGTGGAGTTCTCAGTACTGTGGCACACCGACCCTTTGAGCGTAACGGCATTTTCAGAAAACTTTTACCTCTTCTGCTCCCACTGGAAGTGACACGCTTCTAACGTTTGTGTTTCTAATTCTCTGCTTGCTAACAACTTGCTGCTGATGCCACGGTGAACTTCTGCGTTGAATTCAGGCCCAAGAAGGGACAAAATGGCAACATTATACGGCTTTCTTGTTTACCCTGCTGCAACCAGATAGCGTGTTTTATTCTTCCCTCATACCTGCAAACCAAGTAACACATTAAGTAGTCCTTAGTGTGAAATAAAAATGAGGGCTGACTAACTCTGTCCAAGTTAGTGCCCAATTAAAACACGCAAGTTCTGTGTGCAGTGCGTGCTCTGTGTTGCACATCCATTTAGCACAGGTACTGATCTATGTGTAACGCCTGTTAGGTATCAGACACGTTCCACAGACTATAAAGTAAGTCCATCTTTAGTCAAAGGATGAGGAAAAAAACCCTGCATGTGTACAGTAATTTGAATGCCAAGCTTCTAATATCAGGTTGCTTATTTTCTTCTGAAAGCTCCCGGCATCCAACAGCTCCAGGTGGTCAACAGAAACGGTTGAGTATTTGGTATTTCCAGAGCTGGAGGATATCTATTTATGCCTAGTAAATATGTTCAAAATATTTATTGATAGCTATAAAATTATGTACAGCTTTCAACGCTGTTGGGTATTTACAGTGTTTACCAGTGGTGCTGTTTGCTGTTTATCCTTGTCTGCGACCATTTTCTATCCATTGCTTCTGCAGTGGCCCTGAGTTTAATCCTAAAAGCCTGGCTAGGAGAGCTGTTCAGTGAGTTGTTCCGCAGGGTGAGCTATAGTTTTTGAAATGACATTGAATGCAACTTGATCTTGTTTATACTTGTGACCCATCGGGCCACCCCCACTTTTGGTTTGGCAGTTCTGGTTATTGCCTTTCCTACTTGCCATCAACGTTTTGAGACTGATTATCAGTAACGACTGTCTTCTAATACCAAAAATTTGTGTTTCCTTGTGAAAGCATTTGTTGGTGTTCCTCCACCAAGTACAGCTTTGTCAGCTGTGGGCATTTTCTTACTGTGTCTTTTTTTCTTACCTATGGGTTTTGTATTGTCTTTGCTGAACCCCTGCCAGCTTTCATCATTTGAGACTAAATCTTAAAGATGTTATAATATATTTTACTGTAGGAAGAATGAACTTTTGCAGGCTAGTAGAGACTAGTAGATAGGGTAGTATGGAATAAGATATGATTTAATTCCTGCTTATTAGCTTTCTGATTGATTTCTTAAGGATGTCTGTTCTTTGTGATAATCCCTTATATATGCTACTGTTTCATTTCCTGCTAGTCTCCCTCTTACAGCCTTTTTCACTTTAATTTCTGTGCTTTCCAGCAGGATGATATCACACAGGTAAACTGTTGTTTATAAACACACACCCCCAAACATGTGCATCTTTCATGTCTGTTTTGCCACTCATTTTCAGCGTTGGTCACACAGAGTTCGTTGCCATGATTTGTATTCACAGTAAAGGTTATTGAAAGGGATGCAAATGATCCTCCTGTTAAACTGAATTGCATCTGAACATTAGGTCTTTTCCTTCTTAAACCACAGCCTCTTCTACCCTGTGTAAAACCTTCCCCTTCTGTCACATCCCACAAAACGTATGCCGATAGTTCACTCACTGTAAAAGTGCTATGTGTTTAACTGCCTTGTTCTGAGGGGTGTCGAGAATATCACTCCTCATGTATGGCTGAATGAAACAAGCTCCAGGGGCCTCGAGAATGGAAGGGATGGAGCTACATGTTCTCTGGTGCAAACTGAAGCTTGGCAGTGTACGGAAATAGTCTTGGAGAAGGTAATGAAAGCTGTACAAGAAAGTAGTTTACTTTCCAGACTGTACAAATGATCCAAATTATCAACTCTGTTAGGAAAATGAGTGTAGTCCTAAGTTTGGTGGAATCAAGCAGGGTACGAAATGTGAGCCAGAGGTATTCAGATATTTGTCTTCATTATGATAAACTTTCATATAGCTTTTAGGTCACTAAGTTGAAGTTTGTCTTGCTTCCTTTTTTCCTAAAAGACTCTTCATTGTATTTGGGATGGTAGCAGACTGGCGATTGCTGGTCATCGTGGTACTTAGGGCAGAATGTTGGTGTTGAACAGTTAATATGAATGTAATGTTACAGTTTGGGAAATGGCTGTTGAAAGATCAGGTGAACTTAGATCGAATTACTGCAAAAATGTAGTTTTATTCTCTAAGACAAACCCGTAGAAATGTCTGGTAGTAGTCAGGACAAGTGTCACAGCTCACGTGAGATCGCTTAACAGCATCAGACATTTTACATAACGAAGAGTAAATCAGGTAGATGTCATGTCTTTTATTCCTGGACCATCAGTAGACTACAGCAGCTGAAAGTCATTGATTGGCTCTAAGATACAGGGACAGAACATACTCTGCAGAAGGCGTTCCATATTTAATAGTTACTTCTGAAAATGTCTCCAGAGATCCAATTAGTAAGCAACTAATAGTTCATTTTCACAAACAACTGAAATTGGTCCTCCTGACCCTCTGTCGTGGTGCATTATTACGGGTTTGACCTTTGAAATAACATATGTAGTGTTTTTAATAGAATTAAGATGTAACTCAGCCTTACCATATATTTTCTATGGTAATGTAAATTCAGCAAAACTGCGCAAGTTAAATTTGAAAAAGTGACAAATAGAAAACTGTGACATTAAAAGATTAAAGTAATTTACTTCCTATTTGCTGGATCTCCTAAACGTAAGCATTTTCCCTTTTATTTCACTGCTTCTTCAGTCTTTATCGTGGATTTAAACAAATAATAATGTAATGAGACAACAGTACAAAGACATATATTCTGCTGTACCAGTATGAAAAAGAAATGTGCCTTCAGCAGATTTTTTTAGTTCACTTGTTTTAAAAGACATGAGCTAAAGACCAAGTCATCTACTGATCCAAGAAAAGTGATGTGACAGCAGAAGCTTGCCTGGAGAAGAAATAATTCCTCTGTGGTTTTAGATTGCCTTTTGATGCCTTTTGATCCCTTTTGATCCATGGGACCATAGAAAGCCAGGTCAAGGTGGCTGGGTTCCAGTGTGATCTGCAGAGTGGTCCCTATTTGATCCTGAGGTAGTTTAAGCCTTCCCTAGCGGACTGGTTTGGTTACACTGTTTCTGATATAAAAGGTATCAATGGTTTCTTGATAGCACTGCTATGCTAGAAGCCGATTAGGTTCCCATCACAAATGTTGACAGTGGTTCTCAGTATTATTAATTTTTATTATTCAGTGTAGTTATTTTCTTTTTGGGTTTGAGATGTTTATATGAAATAAATGTTTTTCTTACTTTCATACCAGTATTTAAAACCTTTACACCCCGTTTAAGTGTGCAGCGTCTGTATCGCCAAGCGACAAATGGCAATTAAGAATATTTTCTTTTACAAGAATAATAAAGATTAGTTATAAATGGCTTTTTTTTTTGGAAATGAAAAATAGGTGGGATATTTATAGTTGTCTTATACAAAATTTAATGAATATGTGGTAGCTTGTTTCTAGTTTTGATATATTTGGGGTTTTGGGGCTGTGTGTGGTTTGGTTTTTTTCCTCTGTAAGCACAAGGCATTTCAGATTGGAAACAAAAACATGGAAATGGTTGTTTTAGTTTTATCTATTGTTCATCAGTTATTAAAATACAGCTGATTATGTAGTGCTACAATAAAATTGTATTACAAGATAGAAGTATTTCTTGAAAAGCCATTTAATTTTAAGTGTCTGTGTTTTGCACCCTAAGAGTGACTGGCTCTGAGGCACAGGTTAGTCTTTAGTAAAACCTTCTGCTGTACTTCGGCAATTTGATTCACACTCCTTGCTGATCTCAAATATTTTTATGCTTCCAGAAGTGTCTCTTTCATTTCACTATGGATATTAATGAAATTGGGTATTGTTCAGGATTGCTAATACTGACCTTTTATTAAAATTTTTATTATTTGTGGTGATGTTTCTACCATATGAAGGAACCTGACCTGTTCATTTTCAGTTTCTGCCACAGAGGCCACATTCTACCAATCCTGACTGCATGACTCCGCATGGAACTATCCTGCATCAAACCTTGGATTTTGATGAGTTCATACCACCAATACCACCTCCACCCTACTACCCGCCAGAATATACCTGCACACCAGTGATAGAGGCACAGAGGTGATTCTTCTTCTACAAACTGTGAAACTCTTTCAAAGAATATGAAGCCAAGTAGTGTTCTTCACTGACATTAGGTGCTTCTTTCCTAGAGAGATTGCATATGTTTTCTGCAAACTTGTTAGGATGCACCTGGAAACATTTGTGGTAAAGCGCTGCTGTGATAAGGGATACAGTCACGAAGTGGTTGAGCTTAACTAAGACAAGGATATCAATATTGAACTTAAAGCAGAGATCAGCTTATAGGTTGATTCTTTCACAGTTGTTTGACATTATACACCTGAAGTTGAATATGAGATTTAACTTTCCAAGGAAATCATTGCAGTTAGTGTGTCTTAATGTGGAGTAACGAAGAACATTAATGACTGCAAAATGGGCTGGTAGAGATGGCTGGCATCCAGAAGGAAATAGAACTTTTAAAGCTACCGTGTGAATGAAGGCTTCATTTTGGTGGTTGTCATGGTTTGACACCAGCCTGCAACGAGGTACCATGCAGCTGCTCACTTACTGCCCTGGCTCCTGGTGGGATGAGGGAGGATAATCAGGAAAAGGTAGAACTTTGGGTGGTTTGAGAAAAGAGCAATTTGATAATTGAAATAAAAATATAATAATAATGGTAATGAAAGGGAGAGAGAAAGAGAGGAATAAAACCCAAGGGGGAGGGATTAAAAAAAACAAAACCCCCCAAACAACCCCCCCCAAATCAACCCAAAAACCCCGCATGACGCACAGTGCGGTTCCTCACCCTGCGCTGACCGATGCCCAGCCGGTCCCCCAGCAGTGATTGGCAGCCCCCGGCCAGCCCCCCCCAGTTTATATACTGAGGTGACGTTCTATGGTATGGAACAGCCCTTTGGCCAGTTCGGGTCAGCTGCCCTGGCTGTGCCCCCTCCCAGTGCCTTGTGCCCCTGCTCACTGGCAGAGCATGGGAAGCTTGGAAAGTCCTTGATTTAAAGTGAGCACTACTTAGCAACAGCTGAAACATCCCTGTGTTATCAACATTATTCTCATGCTAAATTCAAAACCACAGCACTGCACCAGCTGCTAAGAAGAAAATTAACTCTATCCCAGCTGAAACCAGGACAGCTGTCTGATAAATTTCTTCAATATAATTCTCTATGGTGTGTTGGCTTTGAATTCAGGGAACGCTCTACATCGCTGTAGTGTAGATAATAGTTTACCAAATAAATCCAGTGCCATTTCTTGATTATATTAAGTTTACTTGTTTGTGTTTTTTAAACAGAGGTCTCCACTTGGACTTTCCTCATTCCCCATTCAGTGCTTTATACGAAGTAACCATTAACAGCCCGGGAATGCTGTATCCAACTGAGCTGCCCCCTCCTTATGAGGCAGTGATCGGAGAGACGCCCGCCAGTCGGGTAAGGAGAGCCAAAGGAAATTCTTTATGTAGTTTTCAAGTTTTTTGGATGCAAAACAATTTTAAATAAATATAACATAATTTAGGAGTTAGTTGCACTTTGGGGGAACAACCATTAGAAGGTATTTATATTCCTTATACAAGCTTTTCAGACCATTATCTTCAAAAAGGTTTAACTAACAACTTTTACATAATGTGTATTCTCCTTATATTCTTGCATGTTTGGGCAAATACTTATCAGAGTAGTGAAATTTCTGCTGATACCATCTGTTTAAAAAGTTGTATGATACTTGGTTGTCAGTAACAAAAACCTAGAATGGATTGGAATCACCAAAGCACGGTGGTTTTCCTTATCTGAGAAGGATAATGTTGTTTTAAAATAAGATTGTATTTTTTAATTTCTATAGGTAATAAGAAATCTTGATTAGGAAGCAGGTGCATTTTCTAAAATACCCCTACATTTGTAAAATATTTCTTATTCCAGCTACAGATGATAGTGGCTATACCTCACTTCATTATACTACTTTTAGCTGGAGCTCCACACAACAGTGTAGGTTTAATAAGGAAAAAGATAACTGCGTGTCTTGTAACATGTAATGCTATAACTTGTGTGTGTTTGTGTATGTGTGTATAGCATAATGCTCATGGGACACCTGGTTTTGTGCTGTGTGTGATCTGAGCCAAGATAATTACAAAATTCCATTTTAAACTCTGTGTGGTGATAGAACATGTACTTGAAAACTAACAAACCCCTCAGATTAACAACGTTAAAAATACACATTTGCAGTCCCCCACTCATGTCAGATTTCAGATCATGTTCTGGAAAAATACTTGGAGCATCTGGTACTGGTACTGGTATAGGTTCTTGTAATGGTGTGCTCCAGTCTTGATGGGTTGCCTTGAACTCTGTGCCAGATTTCTGCTTTAGTAGTTGTAAGATACAGCCTCTGTAAGGAGGCTCCTGTCAGCCACCAAATTGCTGGAATTGATTCCTGTTTCAGAGTTACATTAGCTGATAAGAAACCATACAGAGCAAAGATTTGAATGATAAAAGCACAGAGATGTGTTCTTCCTATGTGTTTATTGCTTATACTTATGGCTGTTATGGCTTTTAATAGCTTCTGCTGTTATTGGTTACTCCAGAGAGCGCATAACACCTATATTCTGAACTTTGAGAAATAATCCAATATACTTCAGACAAATATTGACATTACACTTTTTGCCTTCTATTTTACTCTATAGTATCAGCTCAACGGAAACTGGAATTATAATGTATCTGCATGTACAGCCAAAGCGAATCTGAGTGAAGTTCTACTTGAGATGATTTGTGGTGATTGAATCAGCGGTCACAGATGGGAAAATACTTAAAATTGCTTTTAGAAGCTGTAGTTTCTTGCAGGCTTCAGTAAAAACTCAAAAAGTGAAACATTCTAGATACTGCTTATCAGTTGTTAATAGCACTGTGGAAATACGTGTTCAGGTTGCCAATTGCACCCAAAAAACAAAGGGAAGTACTTCGCATTTCCCCAGAATATAACACTGAAAAGTTAGCTAGTGATTTTTTTCATGCTGGGGGAAACCCCAACTGAAACCACAAAACTAAAGAAATTATACAATTTTTTACTATTATACGCAAGAAGATTATTAGGCTAATTAATAAGGCAAGCATCTGAGAAAAAAAGAATGTTGAGATGCACAGTCCCTGACAAAAATGCAATTAAAAACCTCCAAGATATGCCTAATTTTGCAGCTTCTAGAAGTGACAAAGCAGCTTCTGATAACTCTTCTAATCCTTGCCTTGTAGCATGCCTTCTGCCACCGGCCACAGTAAACAGGCCAAACATTGCACTACCTTTGGTCTATTTGGCTATAATAAAATGAATCAGTATTAACTGCTTAGGAGTGAAGTTCTCTTCTGAATAGCAAAATTGGAGTTTCCAAGGCCATCTCCTCCCTAAAGTATTTTTTATCCATTTTCCATCCTTCTTCCTTTATAGTAACTCAGAGGAACATGCAAGCCCTGGAGGAGCTGATATTTTTCAGTAATCAAAAAAGAAAAAAATTGGCAAAAGTGGTATGAAGTATACATGGTTTGGGGGGAAACAAAAGGATCATCTCTGTAGTAAGAATTCATATGTGGTACTAAGTAGGGTTTAGAAAAGTGTCTATTTATACCTGAGCACAAAATCACTTTGAGCACTCTTGTAATTGGGATTAGTTTGCATAAGCCTCAACATCCAGCAGCAAAACAGCACCAGCATATAAGAAAAATGTAATTTAGCAAGACATGATTTAAAGCAGCAAAGACATGCTCTTGCAAGAAAAGCACAAGCTTTAATAAGTAGATGTATTGATGGTTATTTTTATGGCATCTGGGGTCAGTGTCAGTGACTTGCTTATTTCTCTGGCCACCTGGATTCCAGGAGTGTTTGTTCTAATCACGAGTGAAAATGAGCGGTGACTTTTAATTTCTAAATGGTGATAAATAGGTAGTTTCTTACCAGGGGTGAGTTTATATATGCCTGGTAGTTGCTGGTTCAGAGCACTTGTAGGAGCAAAATACCAACAGGTGCTGAGGATTGGAAGTGAAGTACACTGGCAATGCCAGCTAAAGCCTGCACGGTGACTTCGTACCAGACACCTTCCTCGACAACAAGAGCCCTAACCATATTTTTTGCAGTGTCCCAGTAAATCTGTAAATGGAGGAATGGAATGGAGCCAAAGTCTAAGACAGTTTTAGGCCTACAAGAGGAATAAAATGGAGTCCCAAATTCTTACGTGATGCAAATGCTCCCGTATAGTACACACTGAGCTATGGTACAGTGTGAACTGGAATAATTAGATTTATAAATCCCTCGAAGGCAGGCTTTGCAATGGAAAGAAATCATGGCAAAACTTCAGCTATGTAAATGCTTTTTGGGAACCATGATGTAATAATGTCATAATTGTAAAACCTCTTACCAGGCATCAAGCAATAGGTTTTTGTTTGTTTTTAAATGGATTGAGGTCTGTAGAATTTTACTAAATTGTATCAAATTAGACTCAGTATTTCATGTGTTTTCACAGACAGCAAATGTCAGTGCTAATTGAAGTGGTTGCGTCAAACTAAAAAAACTGCTGTTGTCATTTGTACTGATTAGGAATTCCCATTTTATGACTATGAATAGAAGTTTTTTCACACTTTTACGTGCAAAATATTGACTAGGATATAGAAAAGATGAGAACAAACAGATTGGGCCTGTGGGTGAATTATACCAGTGACTTTTATAAGGTTTGCTGTGCAGGCTTGTTAAAAGCAACGGATTTCTTCCCTTTTCCTATTGATAGCTTAGTCACTGTCTTTATCAGCTTTATGTCTGAGGATGTGCAAGTCAATAAGGTGGTGTTACCCTAGGCTGTGCAGGAACCTGTATGAAACCATGTGATGTCCCTGTGACCTGACTAAAAATTGTTAGTGTTACCTACTATAATTAAAACCATGGTTCTCCTTCCCCCAAGCCACAAGGTTAATCAATTCCAAATGCATATGAAATACATTCAGCAATTACTCTTGTGAATGGAGAAGGAACGAGGGAAGGAAAAGGAACAATTAACACATTGATCAGATAGGTTTAAATGGCTTATGTTTTGCAAAATATGACAAAACTCTGAAAAAAGTAGAAATGAAAATTGAGATTATATCCCTGATTTCCTCTGCATGCCTGAAATCTTTAAATCTCTCATCTTCTCACTATTAAGGGTGGCTGGTTGTTAACCTATGGGGCCTCTGAATGATAAACCTTAAAGATGATGAGTGCTTTTTTCTATGTGGGGGATTTTACATAGAGGAGAATATTCACAGTCTTCCATTTGGTCTCAAAAAGCAATTTATGTGTGTGTGTGTATTTGTCCCATGCATTTGTCATATTGTTGGGGTTTGGTTGTGAGGTTTGTTTGGTTGGGTTTTTTTAATTTCCAGCAGTTGTAATTAGAGAAAACTATAATATAATATAGTCTGCAGTGTATAAGCAAGCATCCAGAAGTTAAGCTTAAGGTACCATGTCCTTTGTTTTTCATAGTAATGAGTCACCTGTGAGAATGTTGTCTTATTTATACAGCCTCATGTCTTTAGGTGTGTTGCTGCAGGGTTTTCAGCCTCTGTAGGAGCCTCTGAGGTGAGGCAGAGCCTGAGATGTGTCATGGCTGAGCTTTTGTGTCTGTCTAAATTCCAAAGGATGTGAAAGACTGATACAAATCTCCTTGCATGGAGGAGAGTGCTGAGAACAGTTCCTCTCTGTAGTTTCCTTGACTAAGACATGACTCCTTACCTAGGTGAGCTGAAAGATTCTCAATGTTAACACCTAACTGCAAGGTAAAATAGTTTGTCTCCCGCCCACATTGGAATACACCTTGGGAACACGGTGTGCTCTGTGCAAGCCCTGTTCCAACAAGGTGTCAAAGCAGAGTACTGAGAGCTGTTCTCTGGCTTGTGTCAAATGACCTTATTCCCAGGTCAAAAAATTCTCTCAATGCTCTAATTGTTCCCTTTGGCAAACTAAGCAGAGAATTAAAAAAAAAAGGATGTGAAGACTGAACTGTCGTAATCTAGGAGCGTTTGTGTAATAGGAAAGTAAGGTGTGTAAATACAGTGCATGTATTTCTTCTACCTGTAAAATAGTGTGGGGTTTTTGAGAGATGCAGTATTTTGATTTCAAGTATTGCTAAGATAGCTTTTTTCACAAGCCTTAAGTTAGCTTTATATGCTGTGTAATAATGTTAGGTTAAATTTACTAGGTCAAAGCTACAGATGGTTCTTTTTCATTAGTACAGGTCTGCTAAAACCTCAGCCTTGCATGTAACTCGTTTTATAGGTACTAGACAATGTCACTACTGCTGCCAAGTGACCGGCAGAATGTAGGTCAATAAATGTTTCGGAACAAATATGCAGAATATATTTCCCTGTCAATGATTAGGAATTTATGAAACCACCTAGACTTTAAAAGAACCTTTAGATTTTTGAAAAGAAACACACAACCTTAAAACACCATATTATTTCTTCCAAAATGCAGTTAGTGTGAATTTTCTCCAGCACAAAGCCTATTTGAGAACACTTGTTACTTCTCCAGTTAGTTCCCAGCACTTCCACAGTTAGTTCCGAGGAATGTTCTGCATCTTAGAGTGACACAACTAATTTATATTTTTACCACAGATGTGATATTCTGCTTCAATAAAGGAAGATCCTTTAAGAAATTTCCAAGCAAATTGTTTAAAATGAGTGATTTCACTTTGCCTCCCAGTCCTTTATCCACCTATTGCTGAGTTAAAGTACTTCTGGTACTGTCCATGTTTAGAGTTGTATTTGCTAACCCTTAGGCTTAAAATCACTTTAAAAAACTAAACGTATCAAAAAAAGTTTCTGTGGACAGATAGATAAAAAAAAAAATATGTAAGCACAGTAAGTTACGTGTATATGTGTGTGCATTAATCTATGCTGGCACCGTGCACTGGAAGCTCTTTCCTTAATAGTTTCAGAGTAATAGTGGTTCACATTCAGGTTTTTAGAGGGACAGATACAAATTAAGCTCTTGACAAAAACGTTTTCACAGAGGTGACTGATGTTGATTTCTAGACTCTGTCACCAACTGTAACAAGCTTTTACTAGTTAATTGTGGCCCTACAGACAGAAGCAGAAATGCGTTCTGCTGAAGGTAGTATCAGTCTCATTCCTTCAACTTCTCTTTTTTTTTTTTTTTTTTTTCCTGTCATTTATTGTTACCAGCTATTTATTGGAGCCATTTTTTAAATAATCATGGTTTAAAACAACTGCTACAGATTTAATGAGGTTTGCAACAAGGTCTAATCAAAAGTCTTATCAAAATCAGTAGAAAGAATGTTTCCTAGATTTCAGGTGCTTAGGGATCAAGTCTTTCCAGCAGGACTGATTCTGTATTCTTTTCACATAATTCTCAAAATTGAAGGGAAGGTCCACTTAGATCCATCCTTTCAGTAAAAAAGTGAGTCCTCCTATCTCCCATCAGCAGTCTGACAGGCTGGAGAGCACCCTGCATGGGTGCCACTTGGGGTGGCAGTGACGTTACAGGCCCTAAAAATACATTCGGCGTTAACATCTCAGCAAACAACCAAAGGAAAATACTGCTCTTGTGCTTGTCTTTACGGCTTCTGCTGCTCCTTGCCCTCGTTTAGTGTGATACAGTGTGGTAGGAAAAAAGCATAATATGGAAAAACGCAGCCTGGAGAAAGACATTGCTTGTGATAAGATCAATAGTTTTAAGCATTGCAGGCATTAAGTTTGTTAGGTGGGCCTGCAGCCCCGGCTGCCTGTGAATTCCAGATGAATTTAGCTTGTAGATTCTGGAAAAATGAAAACTTGCTGTAAGCATGTTCCTTTGCCCTGCTGCATTTGTCTCTGACCCAAAGACATTGTTAAATACTGTATCTTTAAATAGCTTTCGATCTGAATAACAGCTTATAGATCGTTGTTGTTGCACAGTCAGGTGTGTTCTTCAGAATGTTGTTTTGGTAAATCGCAGGTGATCATGCTGTTTAAATAAGCAGTTTTCTTTTAGGTCACTGGTACGGATCAGCAAGTGTCCGAGTCCAGCCTGGGTGAGAGGATCACGGCCCTGGATTTCAGCACACAAGGTGATCATACCATTGTGTTTGTCTACTTGAGAAAGACATTACAGGATTTTTGAGTGGTCTTTTCCTTCTTTTCTTCTTCTGCCCTTCCCAATGGAGAAAGAAGGATTTGCTTTCAGATTGTTCATGGCAAGAAGAACATTTTCACAGTCATAAGCTGATGCGGCTGGAAATGCAGAGGAGAGTTTTGCTCAGCAAAGCATGCTCTGTAAAGCCCTTTGAGGCAGTGATGGCAACTGTCATTTCTCTTTGAAGAGTCGTGCGTATAAGTGGCAGTTTGTTTCTCATTGTCAGCAACCACAGGTGCCTTCCTGATAGTCCACACACCTTCTCAGCGTAGCAGTCTCCTGCATGGCTTCCAGAAGCCTGAATAGGAAGCTTCCTGCCTGAACAATAGATTTTGTGAATGCAAGTAGATGAGTAGCAGCACAGAGCCCTTTGTTTAAAATTTTAAAGTTACTAGACCAGGCCTTGTTACCGCATCTGTTGACACGGAGGGCTTTTTAAACATCCAAGCCTCATTGGATCATGAGGTGTTGAGCAGTTTCTACAAAATAATGATTTTAGTAAAACCTCCATTAAATACTTTTTCCACATCATATGCATGTTGTATTAATGATCAGACTGGCAGGTGTTCTCAGTTAGTACACTTAGGGCAGAGAGGTGCTGGCAGAGTGGTCCAAAAAAGAGAAATAGTCCTCTCCCGCCCAGCATCCTGAGCAGGACCGGCAGCCTCGCAGGTTAGTGAGGAGCATCTGCTCCTGTGCACACAGAGTGGCTCTTCTGTGCAGCAGGACTCCCATTTCCAAAGCCACTGGTGGTTAACTTTACTGCTAATTTGTTATTATTTTTTTAAAATACCCTGGTGTTTAACAACTGCAATGGAGTGTGACAGCTGGAGGTGACTAGCTTTTAAGTGCTGCTGTTAACAAAGGGCTGTGTCTACAGAACTAGTTCCTAAAGTTCGTAAGTACATTTGGACTTCACATCCACATACGAAAGTCTGAGTTTTAAGGCCAGTGCTAGAGTTCTGACTATCAGGAAGCAGTGGACCACCTCTCAGGCCAGAGTTTTGATCTTATTGTGCTGTGCACGCTCGAAAGGGAACCAGGAAGGTCCTCGGGCATGTTTTATTCATGTAAAATCAGTCAGGTCTCACCATGCCATGTCCTTTGAGCAGTGATTGCTTCTCACCTGCTTTAGGCCCCTCCTCCTGCCATCTGTAGTGCTGGAAAAACTGCCAGTGGAAGAGTAGAACAGTAAGAAGCTGTAAATACAGTTTAAGGCCCTTAAGTCCAGGCAGCAAATGGTACAAGCCACCATGTTCTAGTGATCGATTAAATTGAATCAAACCAGAGAGTTTGCACAGTGAAGATCTGTGCTCTGAAGACAGGCACAAACTGGATGCTTTCATTTATCCATACAAACTTTATAGATATTTAAAAGCTTGAGTTAAGGGAATATTTGCAAAGAATCATGACTAGGTAAAAAAAGATACCTGGGGACTCATCACAAATACAAATGGCCCTATAAGCCACTGCAGCTTTGCACCTAACACATAATAAATGGTGCATATTATGAGGTTTTAGTGTAATGTAGAGGTATAGAGGTATTTCCATTATTGATTATTATGTCCTTTTTGGCAAAGTTATGATGGCCTTCTAAGTGTTACAAATCTATTTCCTGGAAGGCCCAAAAGAAAATAGTCGTTGTTTCATTTTATGTAAGAAGAAAATGTTCTTCATAAAATCCAACCTCATGAATATTTGATTTTCATTTTGATAGCTAATTTCCCTATACCGTAGGAAAGCTCACTGCTTCCTAGACCACAAAACATGGGAGCACTTAACAAATGTTCTCCAATTCACTAAAAGGTCCTATTTTCCTATTCCTGAACAAAACAGTTAAATACTTTTGTCTCATCAATATGGTTAGTGACAGCTGTTGTGCAAAACAAGAGCGTAAGAGGCTGCCGAGCTGAATAGAATTATGTGATGTGTACTTTGTAAATATTTTGATTTTAGATGTAGGACTTCAAGGAGCTCCAGTCTGATATGGGAGAAGTGTTGTCTGTATTACTGGGGCCTGGAGACTCGATTGTCTAGTTTTATTTTCTTTATTTTTGACATGACTTGGGGAATAATGCAGAGGCAAATACTTACTTCCATGCAGGGGGCCTTTTTCACTCCTAACATATTTGTAGACATGATGGAGGAAGTGTTAACAGTCTCAGTTTTTAATACAAAGGACTTCAAAGATGGTGTGGCCTCGCACAGAATGTTTTGTTTCTACCTGAAGTGTGTGTGTCAGGTATGGAACATCTCTGGCACACAAAACGATGGTGAATTCTCATTTGTAAAGAACTTGGATAAATGCTTCAGGGAGCTGATGATTGATTGGAAAGTGTTAGGTGCAAAGCTAATATTGACAGCAGTGATAGGTTTAAAAGTGATGAGAACCATGTTTTTTCAGCATTTTTATAAAGTTTTACTTTTTCTACTACAGACAATCTCACCGTTTACCAGAGACACCAGTAGTGAAAGAGCTGTTCCCATCCAAATGTAGCTACAGCTGATGCTGTGCTGTCGGTGCCCCAGCATGCTTGTTAGTTGAAACAAATTCTTGAGGACAGCACAAACTGTCTTTGCTGAGGGACACCAGAAACAAGTCAGTTACTTCAGTCTCCTTTTTGCTTTGGCAGTCTGTCATCTGAAAGCTGTTGAGTAACTATTAATGTACTTGCCAATTGCTAAATTAAAAGCAGTGTATTGAAAATGGGGTGGGGGAAATGGGGGAGGGGCACAAAGTCTTTATTTTTCTGTGAATGTCTTGTTTTGCAGTTTCTGTTGAGAGCACCTCTTTGATGGTCTCTGAGGCTGTTGATGTCCCAGACCGTAGCTACTCCTCTGAAGATCTTTGTTCACTGGAAGTTCAAGGATCTCTCCATTCTGCAGATCTCTCTCCCTACTGTACAACCCCCAAAGGGGCTACGGACCAGAGCTGCAGCATGCTGGGTTACAGCACCCGCTGCAGGTTCCACAGAACTCGCTCGGAGGGTTGTCCTGATGAGGATGACAGTTCCCACAGCCGGGCCTCTACAGACAGGTCTCAAGGACAAGAAAAGAACTGTGCCCATGGCAGGTCCTCGGACTGTTCCTCAGAGCATTTCAGCCCCTCAGAAAGAGAACTGCCGAGTTCTGCTCAAGAGAGCAATGCCACGCCGCTGCTGAAGCAAAAGAAAATGTGCTGTGTGGACTTTAGCCAGCCTCCTGTCCCTTCCCAGACTTCTCCCCGTTTTGGGCCCGCAAATACTTCATCATATGCGAGCGGCCACGAGAGTGCTGTCCGGCAGCATCACATTACAAAATGCCGAATTTCAAATATAGTCCGATCAACTAGTGACCCTGTATCATGTTCATCTTACACAGAAGGTAGGTGCAGTGCCACAGGGCTGGTGGAGCGTGGGACAAATGAGTGGTGATTTATGCAGCGACTGATGCTGCTGGAAACCATATACAACGTTCCGACAAGGGTTGACTTACGTACGAAGGCTTCGGTTCCATGTGCACTTTTTCTAGATTTTAAAATTAAGAAGAATGGAAATGGGAATAGTGACAGAGTGAAATTAATTTTGGCTTTTCTGAATTGTACCAGCCTTTCTGCACCGCTCAGAAAACCATCTCTTGAGTAGATGCTTCCACCTCTCTATTACTATTATATTGAGAAGCTAAACCAAGAAGTAGAAGGCTAGCTGGGCTCTGTTTAGGAAGCGATTAACTGAGCTGTCATGCTTGTAATACAGCGGGTTGTGTTTCCTGAAGGTGACAGTATTGGTGCAACAGAGCGTGACTGTGTAGCGGCAAGTTGGAGTGTACAGTGAAAAGTTTTAAAAGACAAAAAAAATGAAAGATGAGGCACGTGATAAGATGATAAATGAAAAGCAAAGCTTTTGGTGTTGTGGATAAGCATCTTCTGCTGTGAAACTCCTTTTAGACAAGCAGGGAAGAAGAGAGATGTTGTTAGCTGAGCCAGCGTATCTTCATAAAAGTCTGATTGTTAGTGGAAAAGAAACGTTTGATTTAGTAGAGAACAACCCGATCAAATAATAGCAGGAATGGTCTAAACAGTTTGAAGAGTGCAGGTTTCAGAAAAGGATGTAAGCTGTTTAGAGAGGTTCAAAGGGGTAACCTGGAGAAGTGGTTTGAAAGTAAAGATTAAAAGCTTTGTAAGATGCCATAGACCAGGGGTCCTCAAACTTTTTAACCAAGGGGCCGGCGCGCGGATGAAATGGCAGGCAGTCATCTGTGGCTGCTTGGTTTCCCTCCCCAACCCCCGGCGGGGGGGGTCTGCAAATACCGGGGGCCGGATTGAGGACCCTGGGGGGCTGTATCCGGCCCGTGGGCCGTAGTTTGAGGACCCCTGCCATAGACAGTGTTCCTACAGATGCGTTCACTGGGCTTTCTAAGGGGTCTAGAGGAAGAATCCTGTGACTAGCTCAAAACAAAAGTGGACAAAATGTTGAAAAAACCGGTTTCATTTAGGAAGATGATGTGTGGGTTCTACTACACTTCTTTTTGCATCATTATTCTGTTTCTGTGAATTTCAGAGACCTCATACTTAGTTCAGTAATTGAATGTCTTTTACCTTCAGGAATCTAGCCTTAGCATCCTGTCCGAGAAAAGCGAGTCTTTCATCTAGAAGTCTGCGTTTATGTTATGAAATACACTCTGCTAGGATGTACGTGCTCTGAAGCTGCCGTGCAGGCAGTACATAGGAATTGCTGAATCCTTTCTACTGTGCCAAAGACAAGAACTGCCCTTTCTCTTCTGGATCACGCTCTGCAAGTTCTCAATATTGTGCTCCATATGCTCTTTGGGTAGCGTTTGAGTGAGGTTACTGTGGGCAGCTGTATCTGCATGTTCTAGCTGCCTGCAGGGACACCTGGCAGCGCAGATGTTCTGCCTTCATTTTTAACATGTCCTAAATACATCCGTCATCTCTTCTGGAGAAGCGGCATTATGGGTATGATTTTGACTAATTTCCAAGTTCTTAGCCCTACGTGAGTTGAGGGACACAGGTTGCACGTTAGTGAGACATAACTAGGCTTAGCAAAAGTTGTAATAAAGGAGCAGAGATGGTTCTAGAGACACTGCTACGCACACATGAGAGAGGAGCAAGAGAAGAAGTAACTGAGGGAACGTGTTTGCGCTGACCTAGCCTGCTGTCCTTTTGCTGCCCACAGCAGACTGTTTAAAATGAAACCTTCCAGAGAAGCAGTTGAGTCTAGATGTGCCTGTTTCTTTCATCTATACATTTGGCAAACTACAGTTTGAAAAATTTTTCTCTGTGGAGGTTTTCACAACTTCACGTCACTTCCCCTTCCTCTACTTCTTGTTGAACGTTATTTGGAAATCAACCTGGTTTTGAGGTAGCGCAGTTCTGGTAACACGTACCAGCTGTTTGTAGCAGCCCTGAAGCTTATTTTTTCTAAGCTGTGACACATAGCTGAAATCCTTTATAGTCTTTATAACTTCAAATAGGCATTTGATCGAGATTTTTCGTGACTGGCTGTTGGTATTACTGCAGAAAATTTTAAATACATCCACAGTGCCAAACAGTAGGCAAAGATAAAGGGAGCAGTCTGAGCTCCATCAACTAACCAACCCAGGAGAAAAAGTGTTTGGGTTTTTCTCACTAACATACACTTAATTTTTAAAATCACCCTGGAGTAGAAGAATTGGCCAAACAGACTGACTGCATGAGAGACAGAGCTGTACCTATGTATCATTCATAGTAGTTACTCATGTGAGATGTACTGCAGACTTTGGAGAACTGAGGCGTGGGGGAGCTTCAGGCGTGTTCACAAATGGGAAAATACAGCGGTGAGATTGCTAAGTGGGGTGTGGTTTTGTCTTGGGACCCAGACTTCCTACTGTGAGAAAAAATATTAATTTATCTTCGGATTAACCTCCCTATACAAGTCAGTGTGAAGAGATTTAGAAGCACAGCCTTGAAATTTACTGTCTAGAGAATTGTTAAACGGGTCTTGAACGTTACTGTGATTGCACTGCATGTGGATTAGAACATAAATTATTTGACACAGGATGTTGCACGCGTGCAACAGCATAGTGACACAACAGCAATGAGATCTAATGATTTAGTAATCTGGGAGTTCTAATGCTGGTGTAAAACACTGCACTCTTAAGTCAATAAAACACAATTCTTGTGCTTCAAGCACATCTTGACATGATGGGGTCTTTATGGTATGTATAGGCAATAATTCTCCCATTAATCCTTTAATGCTGAAAATGAGCTTGCTGATTTGTTTTGAAATATCTGTCACTCCTAGTAAGACATTATGAATTAAAGTTTAGTTTAATAGGTGCCTTTATAGTCCCTGTGTAGTTCCCAGACTGTGTAAGTACGGCGGGTTTATGTATATTCTCTGTAAGTAATAGTTCCCTCTTGGAGGGGGAAAGTAGTTTGCACATTTTTCTGTCTTTTGCTGGTAAAGTTTATCACAGCAAAGGAGGACAAAATCAACTTCTAGCACTGTGTTTATTACAATAAACTTAATTTATAATCAAATATGATAGACTGTGTGGCTAGATGAATTAAGTGCCTGAGTGATTCTTGTAGTGCCTGTGTTCCAGATAATTCAGGATAATGCCTAGCGGTGTAGTTTTGCCTGTGCCACGAGTACATTCGATAGCATAATGATGGATGGGAAGAGAGAACCTCTGAAGTGTCTCCTCTTAATAAGCATGGCATGATTCGTGTGTTGCAGTACTTCAACATAACAGAGCAAATTAAAGACAGAATAGAAGCTGTCTCGCTTAATTTCTTACAGATTTTCTATGTTTGTAGCATCTTATGTTTGTTTTCCTTCATTTAATTATTCACTCTACCAGAGAGGGTTACACCACCTTTTCATTATAAACTTGCCCTGAAGATACAGAAGAAAACCTCTTCTGATCCGCCTGGAAGTTCAGAACAGCTTTCAGTCTGTACAAATAATGTAAACAGCCTTAGCATAAATGAGAGGGTTCAAAGGGGTGACTGTCACAAGGCTGAAATCAAAAAGGCTGCAGTGGTAATTACTGCGTAGTGTGCTCTTACCGTCGTTGGTGCTTGTGCTGGCATCCCAGAAACGCCGTCGCTAGAAGGCAGCCGTGCCCAGAGCTGTCTGCAGAGGCTCTGGAACCGCTTCTTATTGACTGGATCATCACTAACCGTAGTGGCCACCTACCCATTAATTTAATCAGCGGCGGAATGCATTTGTCCTGCAAAGAACTGAGAATCTATTAAAAAAAAAAAAAAAAAAGAGGTAGAAATATTGAATATAATGCTGGGGTTTGTAGAAGTAAGAAGGGTTCATCTTGGTTTTCCTATTTTCTAAGACAAGCTCTGTCTGCCAAGGAAGTAGCGGGAAGGTCTGAGATCTGCCCGGGGCAGAGGGAGCCTTTTGTAGCTTCAGCGCTCGGGCCTGAGACATTTAGGATTTGGTGGCCGCCTGACAGAGGGGAGCAGCAAGCAGGAACTGCATCTTCCTATGTAGTTAACAGCTGACGGGACGCTGCTGTGTGCAGTAGCTTCTCGTCATGAACGGACATCCTGAAAGTAGTATTTTTTTCTGAGTAATTCTGTAAAGGCGATAATAGAAAATTGCAATGCATTTTTCTTTGCTTTGGGCAGAGGATAGCAATGGTTGATCGTGCTCTTTCTGTCTCTCTCTCTCTTTGGTTAAAGGTGATAATTGTGCCTGGAATCCTGTATGTAGCCAGCATCAAGATGCAGGATTATCTCCAGCTACATTAGAAACAGGTGAGGATCAGTTTTCTAAAGCAGGATCATACAGGTTTCCTTCTTTTATTTTAAAAATAATTAAAAGCTTCAAGCTTCTGATAGAGAAACAAAACTCTAGGAAGTCCGGGGCAGAAAACTCACTAACAGCGTACCTATGTGATGTACAGTGCTGAGGGAACCAGCCTTGTGAGTGAAAATAAATGCTGCAAAAGTCCTCTGTTTTACTTTAGCATTTTTGTTTTCTCTGTATTTCTTACTAAACTCTCTTGTATTATTCACTGCTTATAATTTTTGAGGCTTATAAATAAGTGGCACTTTATTCTTAAAGTTGGGGGGGAGTGGCTGGGCCTAAACCATTACAAGTTACATATATAACACTGAGTAGCTGCTGTTTCCTCTTATCGTTTATGTCAACCAGAGTCCCTGAAAGTAGAGGTAACAAAAATACCAGTGAGTTATGAGGTACTTCAGTTACCCACCCACTCATCCGAAATGCAATCCTTCTTGCTCATAGGAAAGCCTTACTCTTGACCCATTAAATGTTTTTTTAAATTTTTAAAAATTAAAATGACTGATTGTGCAGCATTTCCTTGATTGCATGGTTTTGTTACTCTTCAGAAAAAGAAAGACATTTTATGACAAACCAAAAACTTTTGTGACAATATTTGTTTTGCCTTTTTTTTTTCTTTCTTCTTCTTTTTTTAACTATTACTTTAAAGATATTCTTCCCCCCCTTTTTTAGTTCCTGTTTCTGGTTCTCATATGGCTGCCTCTGCTTGTCAGCATTCTTTGAGCAGTTTCCTACCAACTGGAAAACAGAGGGATACAAGGAAAATTGATCTACACCAAAAGCCAAAGGCTTTGCACACAGTCTCAAAAGAGCGACCACACTCTTTAGTGGACCTTAAGGCCTATAAAGACACAAAAATTTTAGTGGCAAAATTTCTGGAACATTCAAACTGTAATCTCCCTCCAGAAGTACGTCACGTAGTGAACAGCATACGATCAGTAATAAAATCTGATGAGAGACACATGGAAGAAGCCATCTTCAGTGCCAATATTATAGACCAGGTAGGCCATTTCTGTCCTACAGATTTGCTCAACTGTGATAGACAAATACCTTATTTAAATGCTTTTGCAGTTTTAAGTACTTCAGACAACTCCTACAAAAGTTCCTTTATAATGACGTGGCTTTAGTAAGAAAATAATTTATATATATTGGGCAGTATATTGCCCATTTGGGCATTTAAATATATATTACAACGAAGCACTCACAAATGCATTTAAAATTCTTCAGCAGGGCGCTGTAAAATCCTAGGAGATCTATAGGGAGCAGATTTACACATTGATAATTATCCTTTCTTATTTCCAACGCCTGTCTGCGCCTGTGACTGTTCCGCACATGGCTTTGCGTTTATATATGGAGTTGCCCAGGACTGACTCGGATCTGTTGTTTTTTCAGGCAAATGTCTTGGTAGAGCATAAGCTACGAGCTGAAAAGAAGGGGTAGACAGACAAGCAGGGCCACCATCTGTCAAAGCGGCAGTACAGTTACCCTTACCCCTGGCTAGAAGAATCATAACGACCCTTGCTATTTTTAGGGAAAAGAATTGAGAAATTGTGCTTCTCCGAAGGAAGGAACAATGCCTCCTGTCACCGTGAGCCAGAATAAACCAGACACCAGGCTTGGAAGGGACGCTACAAACCAAGGGCATTACTAGTGGCAGCAACTGTTATTACCTGCTGCATGTTTAAGAATACATCCTTCTTGCAGAGAGCAAGGTGATGAATCGCCCCTTGCTAGTATTGCTACCGGAACGACCGCTAGAGAAATGAAGATGCTTTTATGTTGTCAGATTGGAAAAGCAGAACGCTCGTAGCTTAGCGCTGCCCGGCCGCACTCGGGTCGCCTGGAGGGTTCCCGCAGAGCTGGAGCGGTGAGGAAGGGTGCAGCTCGGGGGCTGTTCCCCTCGGCTGGCGTCCTGTCATTTCAGCGGTATTCATCTGCTGCTGAGGCCTGAATGAGGGAAGCTAGCTAAGCATTACACCAGGATGTAGTAACACTTAGAGAGCAGGTGGAGGTAGTTTGTTGTGTAGCAGGAAACATACAGCAGGTAACAAAGCTTGCTGCGAGATCGCTTCTGCTGCCAGTGGATGAAACAAAGGAGGAGCAGTGTGTGTCACCTCCGTGGTGCACGGGGAAAAAGGCAGCACGATCGTGACATGCCCAATAGAGCGTCAGTACGGAACTACACTTTAACATTTTTACTGCTTTATGATTTCATAGGTCATAACATCCTTATGTTTAGAAAGTTGAAAACTGGTTTTCTCATTCAAAGAAAATTAAGCTTCTCACAAAACAAAACAGTATAAAAAATTGTAGGTTTTATGTAGATCATAAACCCAGAAACCAATGGCCCAGGTTTTGTCCTGTGTGGATTTCTTAGATCCAGGGAGACACGTGGGGTTTTCACATTAAAGGAATAGGTTTGGTAGTTATTTTTTTCAGACAAAAAACATTATTAGTGAAAGTCCAGGGCATCCCAACAATGTACTTAAGAAGCAGCAGACTTTTTGGTAAAATCGTTGTGTAACTCAGATGTGTGAAGCAGCCTGACAGTTCTGTTAACGCTGAACTTTCACCAGGCTTGCACGGTTGCCGTTCTCTTCCGCCAGCAGCAAAGCTCGCGTAGCAGCTGCAAGAAACAGATCAGTGTCATTTGCTCCCAGTTTTTCTTTGTCAGTTATAAGGCCGAGCCGCCGCCTTTCCCACAGGTTTCCTTTTCATTCATACAGACAGGAACAGATCCCTGTTTGTGCCTGTGTGGGTTCAGCGTAGAGCCGGGGTGCGAGGGGAGCCTGCACCCCCCATCACTGGGGAGCTGCAATGAGCTCATATTCAGGGACTGAACCTTATCCATGAAAACGTTTCTTACCCTGTTTTTCCCACTCTCTTCCTTCTCCGTTCCTGCCCTTCTGAACAGGTCATTACGAGTTCTCAGCAGAATGTGAATACCTCTAGAAAGCGGCTTCAAGAAGATCTTCACCTTCAGAGCTGTGGTGCTCTGAGCTCGCCAGTTGCCTTCTTACGCAGGTCCCACATCACTCGCGGTGTAGAGCGGGACAGGCCTCACAGTTTAATTGGAGTTTGCCGGGAGACCATCCTTTGATGATATTCGCAGGTATGTGATTCCAGCAGAGGGAATTAAGGAAGAAACCAGGACTGGGAGAAATACAAGTAGTGGATGAATTAAAAAGGAAAAAGTGTCTTCCTTTGGAATTCCACTTTTTTCCATCAACAGGCGGAGAACACCTCTTTTTCTGAATGTAAATTTCAGCCCCGATTTTTGCAAAATTTTAACTGATTTATTAGTAAAGTCATAACAAATGTTTTCCCAAGCAGAAATACGTTTATTTCACTGTACTTGGAGAAATACTACTGATGCTGCCTAGCATTTCTTGAAAAGCATTGGAAACCCACCAGAGACCGGCTGTACAACTTCGAAGTTGTATTTATTTAATGTACCTCAAAGTGTTTTAACTATGATGAGTGTTTTAATAAAAAAGTATTTCTGGACTTCGCTTTTGCACCAACTGATTTGGATAGAAATGTAAAGGTGATTCATATGCACGTACAGTGCTGCTTCCAGCCTGTTTCTCCAGCGTCTTTCCTGCCAGGCTAAGGGATCTGTCCTAGTTTTAGGGCTGCCCCCTGCCTCCCCCCCAGTATGTTGCCCTTTTAAATTACAGTAATGGCTGCAGTGTGGTTCATTTTCACTTTGTTCTGAATGCTCATGAGTTTATTAATGGAGTAGCACACGCTATTGAAAACAGATGTTTAAGCATTCTGCAAATCGTGACCAAAAGGTGCGTTAGGGACAAAGTCCGCACTCCTGCGTTGCCGAAAAGCAGCTATTTCACAAACTTTTTACAAATGCCAACTGACAGGAAGTCAGATGTATTTTTATCTAGCAGATTCTCCAATGTTTTTTCAAAAAGGATTGTTACTCCAATTAGTAGGTTTGACATCTGTGTTACTAAAACATGTCCTTGTGGTTCTTCTGCAGTTGCAAGTTATTTAACATTGATCTTTAAAAAAAATCATATTAAAACGCAAGTATCATTGACACTAATTTGATTACCAGCATAAACACAGGTCTGCCAGCAACGTCCTCCAGTGCAAGCTTCATCCTGGCTCTCTCGGAGGAAATGGGAAAGGCCTTAAACAAAAGGTTCTCATAAAGAACCTACCACAGGTTGCCGTTAATTTTTTTGCAGCAGTGCTTGTCAGTAGCGTTAGTTTCCATTTGAGGTTTAATCATACACTGGTTTCATTTGTGTCACTCTGAGCTGGGCAGACACCCTGTGAAAAGGTCACAAAGGAATGTAGCTGAAGATGGGTAGTTTAAGTTTTACAGAATCATCCATTTTAATGTATTTTAATTATAGCATGCTTCTGTATTGGTGTGAAGTTACAGTGACATCCAGTGGCAGCAAGGTGTGCCAATTGAAAGCATCTACTCTCAAGATAATGACAGACAAATTCCTAATTCAGGAGATTAATTCCTTTTTAAAAAATAAAAAATTAACATCTGTGACCTTTGCAACTGCACTTAGATGAAGAATTAAATAATCTTCCACTTGTATTTTTTTATTACGTGAACTTAGACAACAAACAAAATAAGCAAGCTTCCTTTATTATTTCAGATTTATTAGTGATAGTAAGTTAATTCTTTCCTAAGGTCAGTTGCATGCAACACACTACTCCTTGAAGTACAGTCATCTAAAGCTCTTTAGTTACTGCATGGTAAGGCTTCTTAAGTCACAGTGTATTTTCTTCAAGGCCTTGGCCAAAAAAAAAAAAAAAAAAATTAGACGAAAAGTTACACCAATTAACATTTATCTCATAAGGAATACAACTTTACTACTAGTTTTTTTATCTACACACATTCTAATACTGCTGATGGTGCTAGGTTATTTGTCAAAACAATTTACATTCAGAACACATCGCCTTAGGAGTAAGAATACTTTATAAAAGACAGAAACAGGTAAGCATGGCTTTCCCATTTTGAGCTAATATAAACAAAATGGTAGTATGCAAAAATTAAAGAAAAAAAACCCCAGCCCAACACACACATTACACAGCCTGTGCAATAAGTTATCCATGAAATAACTCTGTTAAATCATAAAAATCACAAGCATTAAAAATAAATATGTATCTAAATAAATATTTTGATTTTAATCTTGTGGCAATTATTCTTTATTTAGCATATGAAACACTTGTTACATATTTATGTTCACACCTTGCCAAACAGGTTACACTTGTAATAACAATACCAAGTACTACAGTGGTTTTTTCTTTACATTAGAATCTAAAAGTTGTAACTGCACACATTCCTTTCCACTGAAATACCATCTATTCGGCACCAGTTTGAAAATTATGCAAAGCCATCGGTACTGAACCACTTTATGGGACTGGGATTTTTTTTTAACTTGAGGCAGCCATAACTTTCTCCAATTGCTTCTCTTTGCCATTTCCTGCAGTCTCATTCATCAAATATTCACATTCACCGTGTTATCAAACAAGACAGACATACATACATCACTCCACATAAAGGTTACAAATAAATATGTTTTAAGTTTTATGAGAAAAGAGTTTAGAAGATGTTGCAAAATACTTAAATGTTTTACAAAGGTTTTTGTCAGTGATTATTGTCCTTGACCATCCTTCTCATCACTTTTTGGCAAAGAAATAAAAAGGAAGGAGAGAAAAGGCAGAGACACCTGTCTGTTCCTTGTTTCGGAGTCCTCAGGTCAGCTTCGAAGCCGTTCATCCATACAAAATACAAAATTCTCTTCAGCTACCAGGGCTGCAGCTCTGATGGAATCATTGAAGTTATTTTGCCGCAAGGGAGTCGCAGGCTAGATGTACAGGGGTGTCTCCTGCCCGGTCAGAAGCCTGAACATGGCAGCTGGCATGGTCTTCATGTGAATCTGTGATTAACAGAATCGTTACCACTTTAAAATAACCCCGAAGGGCCAACCTGTGTCCCTCCCTGCGGTACCAGTGCTTTAGTGACCTGGTTTCTCTAGATGCGAACGGTACCAACGTTCCTAGCTCAAAGTTCTCTGCTTCTAACAAGCTGGTTTGCTGTCTTTGCTCTGTGTGGGTTGTTTTTTTTTTTTTTGGTTTTATTTAAACCATGATGACAGGATGCAACATCACGTAGCTAAAAAAGACGCCCTAGACTCTTCCTATTGTTACACCTTACTCCAGTTACAGCCCGTAAAAAAGCAGCAGCACAAACCACTGAACGTTCATTCTGCTGCTCTGGTATTAACCAAACTTGAGATTATTTTCTCCCATTTTCCTTCCCTGTGGGAATGTCACTTGGTGCATGTTTTTTCCTAATTGAAGTGTGATCCTCTGAACGCAAACTTGGACTTTATCACCTGATATTTAAACGCCAGTGGAGTGCGGTGGAACAGGCTCTCTCACGGCTGGCGTACCTAAGTTCTTTCTACGGGCTGTGCTGTGAGGAAGCGTCGGGGGGATTCAGACTTAACAAGATTAAAGGCATCAGGTAATCGGGGTTGCATCGGAACTGTACTAGCGGCTGTAAGCGCCTATCAGGCAATGCAAGAGGAAGGAAGGTGAAGTTTACTAACTGATAACACTGACCCGCACCAGCCACACGCTGCCTCGATATCCTGGTCCCTCCACGCTTGAAGTTCCATACTGTCCCCCTCTGTCTGGGGAGATGCTACACAGCAAAGAGGCGCCATGAAGGCATGGAGGTTCTGTTGAATTCTACAGCTTTGTTCCTGGCAACGGGCACGTACTCGGCATTATTTTTTCAAGTTATCATTTTCCACAGGAAAACAAGTTCTTTGATTTTTGGCAAAGGAACTGGAGGAGGATGTGGCCAGGGCAGTGTATGATACTGCTGCTAAATTCGGTAGGGATTTCGATAAACTGAGGGTCTTTTTCATTCATTGCTGATTTCTCCACAAGTACTGGAGATGGATGTCTTAACTTATTCCCAAGGTAAGTTGGAAATGTTAGTGGAAATGAATTGATTAAAATTTGAATCTCTCAGCCCTCTGAATGTTTATTTATTTCTACGGCAGATGCTATGGTGATGAGCCAAGAGACATTTTCATTGCTAACATGCTTAAGCTATTTCTTCCTTTAATTTTTTGGTTTAATTCAAACAGTAGGTTGAAGGTTCAGGAACTCTTGAAAAAGAGGGGGGAAATGCAGTGACTGTGTATCTAATTGTTCAAAACCCGTTCTGTTAATTGTTTGTTATTGGTGCTCAACTCCAGGTTACTGAGGTGGTGCTTTTAATACTACGTTAAGATACTCTTTTCAACTGCAACATAGATTCTTTCACAGTGTGAGTTCCTTCAGTACTTGTCTTCTTACCTCTCCCACTGAATTAGACAACGCTTGTACTATCTTCTCGTGAGCAGTAGCAACAACGCTTTGTCCATTGATCTCGATAATACGGTGTCCTACTCTTACCCCTCCCCTCTCAGCTATTCCACCTCGCATCAAGCTGCAAATCTGTCAAGAGAAAGCAAAGTTTATTGATGTTCACAAGGTCATAATGTAGCAGTTACAAGGGTTTAATACATACTAATGAGTGTTGATGCCGTAAGGATTCCAGAAGATACTTGTAGAAAGTATTGAGCAATACTGTTGAGTTTTTAAATGCTGGTTTGGGTTTTGGTTTTTCAAAAATCCTGCAAATTACATTATTTATTTTTATTATTATGTATATTACATATAATTCTGATGGGCTGGGAAGATTTAAATACCTAACACAGTGATACAGGTAGCAGCCATGTAAAAGTGGAGTTGGGGAAGAGAGGAGTTTATGTACTGTCGGGATAGCAGAAAAAAATAATTTTAAAATATTTCTGACTGTGCCACCTGGACTCTTTCTGCAAGCTACCACGTTATTTTTTCTGAATAATGGGAAATATAAAAAGTGCTACGTAAAAGTTAATCTGCAACAGCAGTGTTTTCACATACATGGAAAAAAACAGGCAGAAAGCTTAATCCAGGGCGAGGCCCTGGCGCAGGCTGCCCAGAGCAGCTGTGGGTGCCCCATCCCTGGAAGCTCAAGGCCAGGCTGGACGGGGCTGGGAGTGACCCAATGTAGTGGGGGATGTCCCTGCCCACGGCCGGGGGTTGGACTCTGTTTTCCAGCACCGCTGGCCATAGGGAGCTTAGGAAGGCAGCGAGTCCGGCTGCTGGTTCACAGCTACCAGTAAAGAACCAGGCACATGCTTTGCCTTTTATGCCCCCTGCAACAAGGGGTAATTCTACAAGAAGAGCTGCGTTCCCCAGGCACCGTCCCGGCAGGCACTGCTACTTAAATGTTTGCTGAGGCTGCAGCGTGCGTGGTGGGGAGGCAAGAAGAAAAATCTCAGTCCAGCAGGGGGAATGTAACAGAACATTTCCCGTGCTGCAGCAGGGCCCCCGGGCAGCCAGGCAGCGTGTTGGGAACCCCGGTAGAAGGCTGAGCTCATGCAGCACGGAAGGCAGATAACGCAGAGCTTGAAGCTCTGGAACTGCGCAGAGCTTAGCAGTGCTAAGGCTTTACCTTTTGTTTACCGCTAGAAACCTGTTCTTGGAGGAAACGAGTGCTGGAGCACCCAGCGGCGGCTGCTGCAGTACTGCCGCTGGTTAGACTCCGACGGGAAGAGCTGTTTGCTGAGATCTGGGAATTTGCTCCGAGCTTACTACAAGCACGATAAGATGTGGCTTGTGTCCTGCTGAGTTTGTAATCTAATTCAGAAACACGGCATGTGGAGAGAGGGCCAAGCTGGAACACCCTGAAGGTGACACATGGTCTGGGGTTGAGCAGAATCTCGTCTGTATGACACTGGCGTTTCCTTTAAATGCCTTGTCACAAACAACAGCGCTGTAAAAAAACAAAGTCCCTTCCACAGGGAGTGAAAATATATAGTTATTCTTTGTTTATAAAAGGCCTTTCTCAGCCTTCTAGAAAAATCAAACTTTCTCCTGAGTAAGACTTATCTTCCACCATGCTATCAGCAGTGGCTGAGTTTTACCCGCTGTGGCTCACAGAGCACTTCTGATGGACTTTTATAGATAAAGGCACCATCAGGGCCCTTCAAAGAAATTGCATCTTAGATTTCTGCCCCATACAACACGTTGTTTTGCAGGGAGCCCGCCTTCTAATCGCACAGCTGACACATAAGCGGTACTACATGGTCTTCTCTTTCACGGAAAGCTGCTCAATCCAGCTCCCTGGTAGAGTAGCAGTTTGCTCCTTGCTGTCGGGGATTGTGTGCGGTGGTCTGAAAGGAGGAAAAGCAGAACGTGCCAAAAGAAACCCTGCAAATGTATGTGTCGCAGTGTAAAAGCAAGTACAGAGGCCGTACAGCCAGCTGCAAGAAAAGCTGTCAGAGTGAAGGGAAACGTGAGCTCTCGCCCTTCCGGCATAAAGGAAGAGCTAAGGGCTTGCACATCTGTCCAGGGCACATTTCATCTCCTGGCTCTCACAGCATTTTTAATACCATCAGTGAACTTGCGCTTCCTAACAGCCTCAGGCATGGGGAGCAGCCTCTTCATTCAGGAACGTGGTCCCTCTCCGGTCCTGGTAAGCTGCAGACGGGAAGAAAGGCACGGCACTACAGCCCGTGCCCAGGGCTGTCTGCAGGCAGCCCAGCCGGGGCAGGGCAGGCTGGCACGTTCAGGCTGAGCAGCACCGAGCGAACACGGCTCTGTTCAGCCAGGATTGCTCAGCCTGCTGTGCTTGTTGAACGTGGCGACAGCTGTATCATTAAATAAAGCATGACTGATCTGGATCTTCTTGTAAACAAGAGCCTATACTCTTATTTACTGTGACTGAATTTAAAAAAAAAAAAAACCAAACAAGAATAAGAAAAAAAAAAAGGTGTAAACCATACTAGTTCAATCTGTTCAGCTGTTACAGGTTCTGTAACGTGCCTTAGACAAGCTGCAGCGCGTCAGAGGTGAAACTTCAGCAGCTTCACGGTCAGTTCTATTGCAACTGCCCGTTGTGCAGCAAACCTTACGGACGGAAGAGTGCAAGGCAAACTAACTGTTTATTCTGTGTAAATGCCTTAAATATAACCTATTAAACCACGTTTCTCCTCATCTCACTCCTACATAACTCTATTTAAACCTTGTATATTTTTCCCCAGACAGTTTAAATAAATATAAATGAAGGCAAGGAAGAAAGCATGAGCTGGCTGTTCTGTTAAGTTTCGCCCAGGATTGCTGTGGTTTTGCAATGAAACTACATCGGTAGCTTTCAAGAGCCATGAAGAGTATTTGCATCATTAGTGCAAGGGGAGTTTTGCAAAATTAACACTGATTTATGCTGCTGTGCTGTTCCCTAAGGAGAACTCCCAAAAGCTGGCACTACCGGTGCTCCATGAAGCACAACTTCAGGCTTTGCATTAATTAAACGACACAGAATATCCAAAGAAAAGTGTCACCTGCAGCAGCCTGGTCTCTGCACCTTCCTGATACCCTGGCACCAGCAAACCCGGCGCAGGTGGTACCGGTGTCCCCAGGCTGTTGATGGGCTGCACTGGGCAGCAGCTGTGCGCCTCACGCAGAGAGAGGCAGGGCAAAGAGCAGCCACCGCAGAACCACTGTCATGGAGGCGCAGGACACCAGTGCCAGCTGCATGCGTGACGTGCATGGTGTGCATGCATGACGATGGCATGGCGGGAGGAGATACTCCATTACAGCCGTTTTGGCAAACCAGTTATTTCTGTGCTGCGCTAACGCTGAGCCAATGAAGAGCAAGGATGTTATTTCTGAATCCTCTCTTAATTTGTAACTTGCTGGCAGTTACAAAACAGCTTTTTAGAAGTTCAGTGTTGAACTGCCAGGGAGACAGACTTTTCAGAGTCACATTTCCCAACGTTAGGTGCAGTAAGATCGACTTTATCCAAACAAGGATTTACAGCCCTACGAGCCTGTCTGTAGCGGCAGCCTAACAAAAGATGTTACTCTCTCTTTTTTGTTGATTGGCTTTGATATTCAAACACGGACTCTTCGTAAATGAAATGTATTACAAGGCTTTCTTTTTTTGTTATCCGAGAAGGATCTTTATGCTGAATCTGGTAAACTTTATATTGGGTGTCATCTAAATGCTGCTGATGTAAATGGAACGAATGATGATGGCGCAGTGCGGTGAGTGTGACAAAGGACCAGCAGATGGAGTGAGCACGCTGCAAAAGAAACCCACCACGTCTGCAGGATTCACTTGAGTAAGGCTCTAACTATGTAGATGATGAGCTGGGAGAAGCAGAATAGATCGTCCCACAGACTCGTCACTGCCCCAGCCACGCGAGGAAACGTTATGCTGCTGCTGTTCTACCTTGGCCTGATGCTTCCCCCTGCCCTGACCCAACCTCCACCAACGCTGTGACAGGCCTCCTAAAAGACCTGACAAACACAGCACAGTATCGCTCATTGCTCCTTAAATACGTTTTCCTCTTTTTATCGCAGCACCAGCTGAACATACTAGATTTACAAAGGAAAGCAATTAGGAAATAAATCAATGCCTCATTGAGTGTGATATGCTGTTCTCGGCGCCCTCTGTGAGAGCTTGTAAAACCAGATCCCATCCCTTTCATCCTCTTTATCCCGAGACTCGGGATTTGCTCACACAGAGTGAACTACCAGCAATAACCGTATGGACAGGTGCAAGGGGGTTAAGCGCAGGCAAAGAGGACAGCAATACACAACACGTGATTTTTCTGTATGTTTTCACAGACCTCTCTCTACTCGAGCATTAATCCCAATCATGACAAATACTTTAAACCTCGGCTTGTTAAGGATGTCAGCCTGTAGTAGTTATTACCACTTCAGAGCGCTTCCAGCTGGACCAAGGCTTGCAGCAGCGTTCTTTAGACCAGCTCTACTGTGTCCACAACATGAGATGAGATCTTAGGCAGGGACATTTAAAACTCAGGTACGGTAATAACTTGGAGATGGCTAGCAGAGCTGAAACTCCACCAACGAGCCATCTGTTTGCTAAAGCACAGTAAGACCCATAAATCGTATCCTACAGAGTTACCTGCGACTCCTCCCAGGGTGGCAAACAGAAATCTGGCAACTTCAATCGATGAGTTTCACAGAACAGGGGACCAGAGCCCACCGTCCTTTGTGATGTGGTTTTCTGTGTTAGCAGCCTGATTTATTTTTTTTCCTAGACTGGAGGAAGAGCAGATGGTGACGGTCCTGCACTGCAGACAGTCCCTAATGCTAGAGTCAGCCCCCAGACAGAGCAGGTGACTACCTGAGCTAGTTGTGTTGGGAGTTTGCTTTGGAAAGGTATCGGAGAACGGCTTGGGAAGGAAGAACTACGAGAGAGGGACCCTGAGCGGCACTGGGTGAATGTCACCGGCATGTTCATTCTCCTGTTTGTTGCCGTTACTGCAGGGAAACTGCGGTGTGCAGAGAAGGTACACCTGGGCCACAACCTCTACAATTACTTGCAGCGAGAGGTGTTTCATTTTAACAAGAGGAGGTCATAATAAAGTTCCCTTGTCCACTATCATGTGAGCCAAATAAATTATGCAGAGCAAAAGAAAAATTAAAAGTCTTGGTGAACGTGTGCTGAAATTTAAGAAAGAGAAACAGGATCAGAGCTAAGATTAGACTGTTATAATTGTAAAAACCTGTTTCAGCATAACTATTTTCCTTGCAGCTCTGGCACACTCCTGACAATTATACATGAATTAGCTGGTCCAGATATTCCACCAAACGATTTGGACTATAAATCTGGTGGCTGTGTTATGCAGGAAAATCCCTCAGGAATGGCAGTACTTGTGCTCCTGGTGCTGTCTATTTCCATCATATCAGAGATGTGATTATAAAGTTTTGATTAATTACAGGATCACAGTACAAAAAGTGAGGTCATGTGCAAGGATTTTTTCAGTACTTCAGTGTGTTTCTTGAAAGAAAAAATAAACAAACCAAAACAATCACTGAACACAGAAACTTACAATTCCGTTCTGTACACTGAAGCCCAGCTGGTATTTCAGGTCTGGCCGTTTAATGAGGACAGTGGTAACAGGAGGACAGCTGACAATGTTCAGTTTGACTTGTGTCTGGTTCTTGAGACCCTGTAAGATGTTCCAAAAATTAATTATTTCTAGAATGGATCTTAATTTGCTCTTTGATCAGTCATTTCCTAATTGCAAGAGTGCAAAGCAGCTGATCTGAGAAAGAACAGCGGGAGTTAATAGAAATCTGTTGTTAACTTGGAGATACATTTCTCTCTTTCATTTATTTCCCAAGCTATTTGGCCCAACAAAACGTATCAAAACTTTGCCTTAAATTACTGTAGAAACTTCAAAAAAGTTTTCAAGAAAAACCCAAACTGACTACTGGTTGCCCTTTACCAGCATCTTGCTAATTAATCTGCTGCTGCTGTTCCTGGTAAATCTGCACGGACATTAGATTTAATTTTGGAGACTAAAGATGATGCATTCTGAGATTCCGTCACGTCCAGGGAATCTCCACATACTCACTTGTTCTGTTCTGCACTCTACCAGCCTCCATCCATTTCAGCTACATGGAGCCTGAAGAAGCATAGTAGCTTTTAATCCTCGGATTTTAATTTGGAGGCTGTGGGGAAAGCCTGAAACTTGATTTAGACAGGTTTTTCAGACCTGGCCTCATTTGTTATAGTCCAGTAACAAAGCTGCAGTCAAATTCTCCAGCCCTAAGTTTCTGTACATTGTCACCCCTGAATCTCTGTTTCTAATTCTACTTTTTGTTAATGACAGATTACTTCTTTTTTTTTTTCTTCTTTTTTTTTTTTCAGTGATATGAAAAATCGTATCTGCTGGTATTCTACAGGGTCACTTGTCAGAATAATCCATCTCTGCTGGCTTACAATCTACAGCATATAACAGCATATAGTTGTAAATTTGGGGTACCTTTATGATCCCTTGGCATGTTGCAAGAGGTAGACCAACTAAACTGGTCCCATTAATGGACATAATTTGGTCTCCGATGCTTAGTTTTCCTGAACGGGCTGCAGGGCCTCCATTCATCATGTTAGCCAGGATAACGGTGGGTAGAATGGATCCCCATCCAGATTCCACAATCACTACCCCAAGAATTTCTCCCTTCTGTTTTTCTAGCTGGAGCTGCAATTAAAAAGAAAAAAACAGAATAATGTTTTTTGCTTTGATTTACCTAAACTTGAGCACTACCATCTCAGTTGTTCCTGAGTAACACCTACAAATTACAAAAATAATTCTATTCTTTGCCATTAGGTAGCAGCAAGACCTGAAAAATCCTGTTAAAACTGTGTAATGTATACCTATTTCTTTTCAGGGGTATACTCCGCTTCTTTGTTGAACAAGTACATAGGTCCTTCTAATAAGCAAAGCCCGAACACCTTGGTTGGCGCTACAGAAACACGGTGGGACTATCAAATGAGGGAACGCCAAATGTCTCTGTCCTGCTTGGAGCCTGGCAGCGGGGCAGGCTGTAACGTTTTGTGACCAAGTCGGTGCCTGGAGCACAGGCTTGAGTTCAGCTCCGCTTCTGCCACCACTGCTCAGGTTGTCTCTTGATCTCAGGGTCGATCTGTCCTTGTTTTCAGCCAAGGATCTCTTGATTATTACTGTTGCTATCAATATTGTTAACATTATTGGATATACTTGTGCCTAGCACATTAACCGAAGATCCCTGATGTGTCGATGCAATGTAAATGATGACTTCTCCTCAGATATGGAGACATTAACTGCTCAGTAATCATAGCACATCTAACTTTTACAGAAGAGGAGTAAGAGTTTAAGTAGAGAACATACTCTTAAAATACTGTGAATTATTTTCTTCTAAGCATGGAGCGACAGGGACATCCCTACTTAGGGGAATCACGAAGGTCAGCTGACTTTTGTTGAAGCTATCTAACAAGGCTTCGAAACAACCAGTATGCCACAACTCTGTCATTGCTCAAACATTCATAAACCAACCAGAAGCAAAGGTGCCACAAAAATAACGACCTCTTGAATCACCCTGAAATGTGACGCATTTTTATTGTTCTGTTCCGATTCTAAGTTAAACCAAGACCTGTTCAACTGAACTTTCCCTTAATAACAAGAGAAATATTTTGCCAGGCTTATATGCACACGGGAACAGCTTACGGAGACCTAGTGACTGCAGAAGTATAAAACTACACATCAGATCATACGCTTTCTATCAGCAGGTACGGGTGAGAAATGCTTTCTGCCCAGGACCACCCCCCCCCGTATGACAGAGCCTGGAAGACCAGAAGACACGAGCAGGGAAGGTGGGACGGGAGGAGGAACCAAGCCGCAGCTCATCTCAGAGCAGGACTGCGTTAGGGCTCAGGGAGCCTGAGCTTTGGAACACGACCCCAGCGCCCGCCACACTGCAGCGAAGTAAGACCAAGCAGAATGTGGGTGCCACTGCGCTCGCCGCGTTCCTGTTTGGAATGCCTGGGGTTACAGTGACCTTTATAAGAAATGTAAAATGTGAAATGTGTGGCCGTTGTACAGAAAAATCCGTTAGATCCAAAATCAAATGTAAGTAGTTACACTTCTGTAATTTGGGGCACTTGAGGGAAATTCTTGCCTTTTCACCTCTTAGGAGTGTGAAACAACATTTCGTGTGGGAGTTCTGCTGGTGTTCTGATAGGGGAAGAGGAACTGGCCTGCTCAGTGCCACAGCACCCTGGACTCACGGTCCTCGATCTGTTACCTAAGAAATCACTTTCAACATGCATCAGAATGGATTGCCATCTCTCTTTCTGTATCAATACATTGGTAAAACATAAAAACACCTGACACTGTGTACTGCGAATAGCACCCAGCTTATCTATGTCAGGAGTCAATGCACTTTACTACTGTTTTTGTAGAAAGACCCTGAAAACAAAACCAAGAAATTCGAAAAACTTACAAAGCTGGTTTTAGTAGCACAGTATCGACAAAGTAACACGTTTTGAGATATAAAGTCATCCTTAAAACACCAAAAGATATTTCCATCAGTACTACTCTGAAAAAATGGATCAATCTGAAATGAAATTTCAAAACTAGTTTACCTCTTTGCAGTTTTCTGAATTGGAAAAGTGTATAAGATCATCATTGTACATCTCTTGGGTATTGATGATGTCACTGTATTCTTTCTGACTGAGATCCTCTGGGTTAATTCCGTTGGCTCTTAGAAACTCTTGGTAAGCCACACTGAAAGCCTGACCAATTGACTGAGCTATCAGCTGTGCCTAGAATGTAGAACAAAACACAGCTCAGAGAAAGGACTGGTCAACAGTTTACCGCTGAAACTATCACAAATGAGAGAAACTGGATTTTAAGACGGAGACAAAACAAAGGATGCTGCAAAGCTGCTGCACCAGTATGGATACAAAGTCACTTTAAGGTCAGTTGTACAGAAAGAATTCATTACATCCAAAATCAAATTACAAACTCCATTTAAAAACCCTGCTGATCTCCTTTCATCAGCACGTTGCAGTAGCAAGCAGCCATATGCTATTTATGTACGTGTTCCAATAAACAGTGCAGGGTCCTGGCTTGGTACCAGCGTGGAGCAGAGCTCGCAGGCTGTCACAAACCCTGCTGCTGAGCACGGCGTGTTTGCAGGATGAGGAGGGAACGGGTGCTCTGCTTGCACATGCATGCGTGGCCATGCATGCACTGATGCTTTCGGTGCTTGTGTCACCTGCTGCTTCTCCACCTTGGTTTTATAGGGCTGAAAATGCTGCTTCAACAAAACCATCTGCTCTCCTAGTACTGCCATGATACCTGTCTCATATTCCCAGCAAACCAGTGACAGCCCTGCCTACCCACTGCACATCCACAGTAGCTATTCCCATTAACGCTCTGACTAGCAATGTCAGGGAGGCTTCTGAGAACACAGCCAGAGCCACGATTATAGCTTGTTAATGTTAAGAACAACTCTTTGAAATCCCCTGGGTCTTTATTAATTTTTGGAGCAGTTATCTGCGCATGCATTTTACTACAGTATGCAATAAAAGATGACTTCCCATTACAGTGGGCTATGCGGTGAGCACAATTAATGAAAAATTACAGTGACTGGTATTTGGACGTGTCAGAAATATGTAGACATTAGAAAGAAATTACAGAAACCGACAATGATAATGATGATAATACTAACAAGTGCATATTCAGCACACTGCAAAGTCAACTAATTAAAGAATGAATGGCTGTAAAATTTACTTTCTTGTTCCACTGGATGGCACTGGAACACAGAGAAACAGAGGTACAGAAAAGTAAATGCATTTGTAGTCAACTTTTTCTACACTGGAATTATTTTTTTTTCTCCTATTCTGAGTTTACTGCAGCTCACAGGAGGATGCCACGCTGAGTTTCCTGTATTTGTGGTTTCCAGGTACTGTATCCTGTGCATATGAGTAACTCCCAATGACCTGAGGAGGAGTTAATTGCATCTTAAAATGTAACTCCCTAAAAATACCACTAATCAAACCTATAAAACTACTCTGGAAATGCAACACACTTTCTTAGACAGTAGGTACATGCAAAATGCATTATGAATGCACAGGGGCTTCTGGATAACGCTGTAAACCTGTATCTGCTTGCAACCTACCCAGCAGATACCCAGTGCTTCTCTGATGCACCAAGGTGGTTTTCTCGTTTCACTTGTGCTGCAGGACACCCAAGCACCAACCTGCTTGACTGGAAAAGGATTTTAGAAAATCAAGGACGTCATTAGCCTAGCCAGTCAGAAATTGTTCCTTCATATTTTAAAACATCTTTTCAAAGCGTATCAATATGCCAAGAGGTTTGTAGTAGTATGGTAGTACAGAAGGCATCAAGAACATATTTATATCATTCCATTATTAAAGTTTATCACCAGTCCTTACTGACTTCTTTTTTCCAGCTCCAGTGCCACTGTTCCCTCTGTAGCTGGTCCCATTGCTTTTGCCTCCGTTCTGCAGCCTCAAAACCAACAGGTCTGTCATAGTCTATTCCATCAGTGCTAGTACCAGTTGTCACATCTTAATTTCATCTCTATCTCCCAAGTTTTTATGCATGTTTATGAAAGTCTTCAGCATTATGTACAACTTAGAGATAATGTAATTAAGTTGCTTGAAAAGGTCTCCCCAGCAAAGCTAACTAGGTCTGAGAACAATCCCAGCCCAGTCCTCTAACCTTTAGACAACGACATTTCTCTTTCACGGGCTTAATTGCTTTAAAATAATGAGAACGATTGCTTAGCTCAAAAAAAAAATATTCAAGCTGTGAGATACAACTGTCTGAACCGAAGAACTCAATTCTTTTTTAATTGATGTGACAGAAATTCCATTTAAAGCTGTTCCTACAGAACAACGGCCAGAAATATTTAGTATTATGTCTCACTAATACCCGTCTCTCACGTCAAGTTAGAAACAGACAAAAAACTTTGCTTTTTCTGTTTTCCTTGCTTGGTATTTTTTTCTACAGCTGTTTTAGGTTGAAGTCCTCTGATCTGGCAGAAACAGACACAAATTCCTATTTTGCTACCAAAACACACCTGAATGTACAAAGCAGTAAAGCAAGGTAATCTCCCTTTGCCACAAGGGGTAAGGGCATGGCATGCCACCGATTTTCACCTGGGTGAAACAGGATGCAGCAGACGTGTACAGAACTCCTTTGCAACCAGTACTTCTGCAATCCTACTCCGAGAATGGCTCCGAGGTCTTTCATCTTTTGGTATTTCTGATGCAAGTGAAAATTAGAACCTAAATTCTGAAGCGGTCACTCCTTTTTTAAACAGAATTTTAATAAAAAGTAGTTCAGGGCTAATACGGTATTGAATCTCAGAGTATCTTATGGCATAAAATGACAGAAAATTATGTTTTCTGTTGCATAATTGTTGTGAGAGACTAGTGAGAGCAAGTTCTTCCTAGCCTTTTACTTTACAATTGCTAAACTCTTCTGGCCATGAAGAAAAATATCTAGAAATACAGAGAACTAAACTTTCTTATCTCTCTTGCATTTACATAAAAATTCTAAATCTTTGCTACAGATCAAAAAAGAGAATGGAAAAATAAACAGCCGAACGTGTTCTTAAAGATCAAAGGATCAAGTTGCCCGTCTGAGAGCACATATACCAACTACAGGTAAATAAGCCACAAGGGAGTATGGACGGGACAGAGGGCAGCCCTGGCCAGGCCCACCACATCGGGAGATGTTCTCAGCAACCTGGCTTCAGCTTGGAAGAGGTCGGGAACGGTTCCACCTCATTGCCAGGTGTCTGGAGGCGTATGTGTGTCATTATGGGCCAACCTGCTGGACTAAAGGATCCAGTACAGGATGAATGATCAATGCGACAGCTCATAAATTAATTTCAGCCATAAATGGCCACTGACTTCCAGCAAAATCCAACACATCCAAATAATGAGGCAGCAAAGCATCTGGGGAAGCATTGTTGAAAGAACACAAGTGATTCTGTAATACATGAGACAGAGAGTGGGTATTCTGGGACTGAGAGGTAGACATGAATTTGTGACATGGATTTGTGGAGGCAGAAGAGATACGAGTACAGGCAAACAACTGGCGAATGTCTCCACAGATTACCTGCAGCGTCACTCAGAAAAGATTACTGACAACAAAAATTCATCCAAGAAATTAGATGTCGTTTCAGATTCTAGAAATGACATATGTTGTATAATAAATGTAATCCCATTTACTTACGTCCTCTGATTCAAAGACATGGCATATCATTTTGTACTGCTTCTTTCCTTCCTGGGCACCAGGTGTCGTTTCAATACAGTCTTGAGAAGCCGACCTCGGCATGCGGCGGCGCGCCATCAGAACCACGATGTTACCGATATCAGCGATATAGGAGATAGTGCGCAGCGCGTGGTCCATCATTGTCTCCTGCGGAAAGCAAAGGGCAATACAGTAACTCTTCACGCCTGCCGTTACCCTGCACATGCTGCATCTTCCCTCTCCTTGATGGCCTGTCGCTGGAGAAGGACACAGGCTCCAGAGGTGCTTCCTACAGCCCCAGCCCCGACGTCCCTGCGCAGGCTGCGCCCGAACTCCAGCGGCAGGCACGGTGCCTGCTCAAGGAACTGGTCCCAGTGGAAGTGTTGCCTGAGCAAATACAACATGGTTGCTACTGTAAGGCAATAATGAAGATCAATACTCATGTTTTATAAACGTTTGCATGCCGTTGGAAAATCGTGTTTCCCTTCTGTATTAGTTTTGCTGAATTAAGTAGATGCGTTTCACAATGATAGAGCAGGTTTTGGGGAAGCCAGATATGCATGAGGAGACGTTCTAAGTTCCCAATTTTTTTAATCATGTCCTATAATAGCAATAATATCTAAGGTAACTTTTTCTTACATACAGCAAAGCAATACTTACTTTCTTTGTAAAGAGCTGTGAAGGCAGTATTTCACCTTCTCTCTAGGCAGAACTTTTAATCCTTTTCTCTGGCTACCTACGTATCTCACACCAGTTTGGAGGGAACTGGTCTAGGGTCTGGGCTCACAGTTAAAATCCTGTTCCAGTCACTGTCAGTTTGGTCGTGCTGGGAGACCTCCGCTCAGAAGAGCTGCTGCCTGTGAGGATGACTGTAAGGGGAAATCAGCCCAAGCTTCATCCTAATGAACATTTCTTATGTAAGAACACACAAGGAGTACTAAATATAAAAAGCCTCTATCTCAAATCCCTGAGCTCTGCACCCTTTTAATTACTTTAGCCTTTTAAACTCTTATTTTAGTTTCTGCTTTTAGCAGGGAAATCCCAACCTGCTACTTCCAAATGTTTTTCTCACAGGAATATGTCATTATTTGGTGGCTGTGATTAATTACTGAGTTGTCTTGGACAAATGAAAACCGAGTGCGTATTTGTAGTCAGAAAAGGGTATGTTGTCACTAAATTTGTTTTATTTCAGATATTACCATTTCATTTTTTGTTTCCACCTCCAGTCCATGTTTCTATCAATTGTTTCTTACAGAAAAGAGCGATAAGGTCCCAGAAGGAAGAACCTTCAAGAACATTTTACAACAGTTTCTATTCACTGCTAAGTATGAACTTGCAATAAGTTCTATTATTTCTGAACTCAGCATTAAGAATGAATAAATTAATGTGGCTCAACAGCTAGCAGTCTCATTTTCCTTAAAAGGTTTCTATATGTAAAATAATGTTATTTTACTAAACAATGTACATGACATTGCTACGGTATAATTTCAAAGGACTGTGATACATTTCGGACAGCAAAGACAAACAGAATGAGAAACTTGTTTACGCAAATGTTTTAGAAAATTATTTGTACCTTCGTACAGGTTTTTTTCAAGATACTGTATAAGCAACCCGATTTCTCCTTTTAGGCTTTTTTAAAAATCAAACTAAATAAAAAGCTACAAGTTTTTTAAGTTCCCAGAAAGGCATATTGCTATGGAAGATGTTCCATAAGAACCTTTTAGGTTTAAACTGAGAGTTTTAGGAATGCTCACACAATCAAGTAACCGGATTGACTGTACTTCCTTTAAGTGCCTTGGAAAAAATCACTATTACTGAAGTCTGTGTACAATTGCGGAGGAAGAGAACTTCCTAGGGAAAAAAGATAATATAACGTATGTTAGTAATGCTTATCTGGCAGATATTTTGATAGTTCAGATGAGATATTAGAAAAACCCTCCTAGCTGTAAGGACCCATAGAAGCCATGAAGCATATTTCAAGGCAGTGATGATTTACATTTTTTTTCCTGAGGAGATATTCCAGGACTGTATGTTGCTCTTCACTAGGTGAGCGTGCTTTCCCCCCTCACCCCCCACCGCCCATATATCACCAGCTGACTGGAAGAGCTCATCCTCGGTACCCGGAGCCTCAGCCTTTGCTCCTCCTCAGTTTCAAAGCGAGCCAGACTCTGCTTCGCCGGCACATGAGTAAAGCGCCTGTGTCCTATTACAGTGGCCACACCACGCTGCACTTCTGTGACAAAGAAGGCTGCAGGAGACCCATGAGAGGTAATTTTAATAGCAGGCTGCCAGGGTAATTAAATTCAGCTCTCAGGCATGGCTGGTGTGAATCCAAGCTGTTGCCATTGGTTGAGCATCCTTATTTTAAGGCAAAAAAAAGAGTACAAATCCTGTTTGTACGGGACGTTCCAAACCTAAGCATTATAGGATTCTTAAACTGGATGCTGCTTACTTTAAAACCTTATGCTAAGCACTTATTTTAATTAAGATAAAGCTTTCCACTGAAACAAAGACCAAGCCAAAGTGCCTCCAACCCATGCTTCGTTAGCTTTGTTTGCTATCATTTCTTTACGTATTTTGCCATTGTAGAGATGAACTGTTCTCTTCTTTAAGAAACAGAAGGGGCCCATCCCAAAATTCCTTCTTGCTGGGGTCATTGGTCAGTTTGGAGAGTTTTTCAGACTTTTATTTATTGGTCAAACTGGAAACAACCAGAAGCATAATAGTTTTATTGATCAAACTAGCTGAGGATGTCCCTTTCCCCCATCTCCCCAAACAGCTAAAAACATGCACCGAATTCTGCCTGAATTGGAATAAAAAAAACCCAAAACATGCTGAATTAATTTGTTTCACTTCACTTTGTGATGTCTGTTAGTTTTAAATCAGTAAATTGCTTTCTGGTGTCTAAAAATACCTTTAGTTCTTAGCCAAGACTGAGGTTGTCTCTGCTGCTTTTGGCACCTGCTTAGATATATGTGTGGATATTCCTAATGTGAAGGAAGAAAAATTGGCTACAGGTTTGGTTTGGTTTGGTTTGTTCTTAGTTAAGAAGGCCTTTTGGGTTGTTTTTTTTCTGTCGGATATTTTTTTTGTTTGCTAGTGGCTCTTGATGTGTATCAGAAGATCCCAGTGATCGGCACAAGGTCAGTTTTCATCTAACTCCACCACGTTAGGTGACTGAGACACCCTCCTTGCTGTGTCTGTCGTGGCAGTGTTTCCCCTGATATCTGATCTTCAAAAAAAACCCCAAAACGTGGTATGAGATAATACATGATTTTCATAATTTATATAAGCAGCAGCATCCTTTATATGAACAGCTACGTATTAGTTTACCATTAGCTGAACAAATATCTAAGGCCTAAAAGAGAAAGATTGTTCCTCAAGTCTACAAGAATAATTGTTTTAAGAATTTCAGTACAATTGTCAGAGAGAGAAAAATACAAATAATCATTGTTGCTTAGAACCGCCTGTCTTACTGAAGAGAATCACTACCCATAAAATTATCGTAATGATTCTTCTCAGGCTTGAAATAAGATGTTCTACGCTTATCCCTAAACCACGAAAACTGATGACGTTTAAGAGATGGTTTGGGGGGTGTCTCAAGGGTTGCAGGGGCTCAGGAGGATTTATAGCACTTCTCTCAGCATGGAAAAATGTTTTATAATGGACATCTCTCAGCAGGGTCTTGGGAGCTCTGCAGAGATAATTGCTTTTCAGCACTCTGCACTAAGTACTCTGTAAGGGTGTAATCATACCTGCCGTGTGCACAGGAGTGAAGGGACTGGGAAAATGAATGCATTTAATCTCACCTGCCAGGAAAGTCTTTCTGTCCTTATCATCACACAGAAGTTACTCAAAGGTTTTCTTTGTATTTTCCCCTTGTAGGGGTGAAAGCAGTCATTCCCCCATTCCCCCCCAGCTTTTTCCTGTCTAATGCAATTTCAGTTTGGAATAAGGCAAATAATATATAGCGACTGTAAACACATCTTTACTTTATACTTAGTCGTGACTTGACTTTTTCCTTTCTCACTCCATATTCCATTCCATTCTATTTTCCATTACCATTATCCCATTTTCACCCTCTCTGTTACTTTTCCCATGACTCCCATCTCTGTCCATCTGTTTCTCTATTCTTTCCCTCGTCCCTTTTCTAGTCCTATCCATTCCATCCTTGTTACCCTTATAGTTGTTCTTAGAAATTCAGCCTCTTTCTTGGCCTTTTCCAGCCCCCCTGTTCTGCCTTCTCCTGTCCAGGTTCCCCTTTCTCAAAATCCCCCTTCCTTCCTCAGGAAATCTTTTAGAATCCCATTTGTTGTCCCTCTTGAAACCCGAAGAACACCTGAAGGAGGAAAACCTAAGCACTTTCCCCAGCTTTCAAGTGAAGTCGTTCTGTCAGACTGTCAGACAGCCTAAGGAGCCAGACGACGTTACGGAATCAGCCATCTGCCAGAGGCTCTGCGCATACACCTTTGTGACCTCTCTCTTTCTTTTCCCCTACTGCTTTTCCCAGTTGCTTCACTCAAAGTTTCTCCTTGCTGAACGAGGAAGACGACAGGACTGGCTGCTGTGCTGCTCCATGCCCTGCCTGCAAGGCTGTGAAGGTGCGGCACAGGGAACATCGCCCTCGCATGAAGCAGGCGTGTGGCCAGACCTAAGGGTGCTTCTACTACATACGCTACAGGTGGTCAGCTCGGGCTGGATGTGTTCAGTAACTAAATGCATGAGCAACTAAGGAGTGGCAGGGATGGGTTCAGCACCAGCGTGGCAATACACCTTACTGGGGCTTCTCAGCACCGAACCCTGCCGTATGGCATCCTTTACCGGAGCATTTTACGTTTTAAATCAGCTGCTACCTCCTGTGAGCTGTACAATACTAAACATGGATTAAAACATGGACGGCATGCTGCAGAAATAGGTTTTATATAATTGATAAAGCCATGAAAGAACAGATCGTCTCTGCCAGCTGCCACACCAGCTGAAATAGACTGACGGTAATTACACCAGTCATGAAACTCCACTAGCACTGAAAAACATTACCCAGCCAAAAAATGTAAAAGCATGCTGACAGCAATGCTAAAAAGTCATGGGAGTGTCTCTTACAGCTCCTTGAAGGACCCACTGTAAAAAAAAAAAAGAAAAAAGAAAAAAGAAAGAAGCTAAAAACCCCAGGCCAAATGCCAGAGAGCTTGTAATTATAATAATTTCCAATATTGCTGTTTTCATCTCATTGAACAGACTACACGAGACACCGTTCCTCACGGTGCACTGCATTTTGTATCACTAAAAATCTCCGGGGAATCAGGAGAATAAGGTAACAGTTAGTTTGACAAGGTGTTTATGGTCTGCCTCAAAGGTCTTTCCTTCTTTATTTTTAGAAGGGTTGGTGTTCAGCTGAAATGCTCAACAGTTTAAAGAAGGGAAAGCGGGACTTCCACCAAGGCTCATCCTTACTCAGCAAAGAGAATTAGTCTATTTACTGCCATACATTGCAACTATAAACTGTAGCTGTTCATTTATCTATAACTATCTGTAGTCATATTTACAGTGATAATTACTAGCATTTTATTTTCTGCTAATGCAAAAAGTAGTCATAAGCTTTGATAATACGTAATAAATAAATAATACTCTCTGGATGATGCAAATTTACCATGAGGTCAAAAAAAGGCTGAACCATAACAAATAGATGTATTAGTTACCACGTATGAAATGCAGTATCAGGACAATTTACGGATGGCAGATTATAAATACTGCTGCCCATGTTAGATGGGATATTCTGCTCCTCATCTGGCTCCATCTCTTGGGAGTTCTAGTGGCACGTTAAGGACATCTGCTTATGTTAAAAGAAAAAGAATCCATTTCCTGGAGATACTATCATTGCCCTCACATTAAAAGGTAGTAACGCTGTCTTACGATTTCGGGAAGAAATAGGTGCCTCATGGTTTGTATTGTTAGAAAAACAAATTATATACTAATTGAAAACAAACAAATGTAGAGTGCTACATTTATCTTTATTAAAATACCTCCTACAGTTTCAGCTTATTTCTTTAGTTAGCCATGATATTTCTGAACTCTGATCTTATACACCAAGACACAAGTTCAATAACCATTTTCTCTTTCCATCTTCTAAGTTGTTTAAGAAAATACTGAACAGTACTACATCAAAGAAACATTCTTTTGAGTCTCCCTCTGCTCTTTATCTCTTTATGCCATGTAGATGGCAATATATCAGAAATAAGTACACTCCCAGAAATTTTTTAGTCTGCTTGTATCTCTTGTTTCTAGATCATATAATCTAGAAAATATTATATGACCAAAAAAAGCCTTATTTAAGTCAATGTGTGTTGCTTCTGTGCCATGGACAAATATATGCCGTCACAAAACAATTGATTTGATACAATTTACTTTTGATAAATCTGTGCTCTTACTCATCTCCACTTACCAACTGCCTACAAAGGGTTCATCTGGTTTGATCTTTCTGACAGTTAAAATCACCTACAATCCTTGGTCTGTTCTGCTACTGAAAAAAAAGACTAAATATTACCTTTGTAAAGTCTGGAAGGACAGTGTAAGGTCACTTCAACCATTTTTCCAAATACTATAAGATTAATTTCCTAGTTCAGCTATATCAAGCTTAAGTAAGCACTTTATAAATGGTTTGTTATTTAACAACACTTGAGGTCTTACTATTTTTCAACTGCTGTTAGCTGCGTACAGTGGAGTTTTTTAGTTAAAACTAAAGCAAAAAAGTCACTAAAATTTCCTGTTCAAAACTTCTCATACGAATGGAAATTTAAGGGCTTTATGTAAGTATGATGAAAGTCTAAGAGATCTTGGGAGATTATTATCCTAAATGTTGGGACCCATGTATAAATAACATCTATTTAATTTTAAATTATTTTTAAAAATAACTTCTCATGAAGACCGCCTCATTATTGAATATGTGTATTCCTAGAAGATGAGGCTGGTCATTGCTGTGATCTCCAGATGCTTCTTTAATATAAATAATTAATAATTTACTTTAGACAAAGAGGATAGTAGTTCAGATGTGATTTATGGAAAAACTGGAGGTTACACATTAAAAATGGCAAGATATGAACAGCTCAGTCAAAGCAGGAAATGACTTCCCTGTCAGACCATAAATTTGCGTACTGAAACTGTTTCAGGGAAAGTCTGAAAGACTTTTGGATATTTTCCTAAATTGAATTATAGATCTCAGCAACATGCAGACATTTTCCAATACATTAAATAAGCAAAACTGGTGTCAGTATTAATATATTGGCGAATGGCAAGTGTTCCAGCAATAGCAGATCTAACACTGCTCTTTCTGACTATTCCACAGGAGAGAACTTATCCAAATTTAGCAGTTTCCCACTAACAGGATAAAAGCCCAGTCTGACTCAACATTATTCTTAAAAGAGTTTTAATCATAACTTACCTGTGTGTCTGCATTTAAAACTTTGATTCTCTGTGTGGAGATGAATAGATCCACTTCAGTCAAGGCCTGGGAATCTCCCTCTGAAGTCTAAAAGACAGATGCTTTGTTACAAAGGGAATTTTCATTTCCTCTTTAGAGTGACAAATTCACTGAATGCTTCAAGCATAACATGATGTGAGGCAACCGCACTACTAAACCACTGCAAACACAGTTTTTCAAAGGTGTTTCTGAATACATGCGAAGAATGCCTTTATTGCATGGAAAGAGTAACGCATATTCTGATTTTGTGGGCAAGAGTAAATTTTCGGACCCCGTGGGACTGACAGCTCAAGTACTAACATTCTCTGTTTATAGGCAGAACAGGAGAAAGAGTACAGCTGTTTCTTCCCCACTGTCCCATCGATGCACCGGACTGGAGAAAGTAGGAGAACTGAGAAAGTGACTTACTCCCCATTAGCTGCTTAGCCCTTGCCATCATCAGTGAGCTCACCAAAAAATAGTGCAAGCTGGTGCTCAGGGCTGCGGTGGGGTTTAGGGTTTTTTTTTTAGATTTCTGAAAAACAAGGAACTGAGCACTGAGCTAGTATTTCACAGCACAGAAAGCCATCAGATGACTTTTAGACCTCAGCTTCTGAGCACTGCTCACTAGAGAAACAGTTCCGCATCCCATTAGAAACCGCGGTCCCAAAGCAAGCCGGATTACAGCACAATGCCACACGGTTCCCCAAGGGTGACTGCTGGCTCTGCCCCCGTGAGAAAAACAGGACAGCGAGTGGCAAAGCAGCTGCTGCCTCTCACGGACACATCATCCAAGAGCCAGACCAATACTCTGAGTTCCAGCAGGAACCTATTTATTCCTCCAGGCTCCTTGTCCACGGTGCTCTACGGCAAATGGGTATTTAGCAGCACCCACAGCCTGTATCACCCTCTGCTAAAGGCAGGCATCAGTCTCCAGGTCAGAGACAGGCTCTTTGATGAAACAGTGCAAAGAAGAATGATGTATTTGCTGCTCTTTTCTGTACTTACAAAGGCTTAGCTGTGCCTACAATTCATTCAGATTGATTTTATTTGGATTAAGTCCCATCCAGCAAAACACAAAGCAAGCACATCCTCTGGCAGAGATTACTTGCATTGCTTTCATCCAAGACCATCACAAAGAGCAAGATTAATTTTAGTGATATTTGTCAACTGTATGTAGTTAACTGAAGTACACTTTTTAACCAAATGAAATGTCTCCGGTATGAATTGTTCCAGCTACTACCTGGTAAATCTATTTATTTTTAAGTATTGATAATAATTTAATAAAATATACAGTAAGTCGCTGGCACAGGAAATACCTCTTACTGCTTCGGTTAGCAAAATAAAAATAATCATTACATTAAAAAAAAATTTCCCAGATAACATTGGCTATGTATCTGGACGAAACAAATCACAGGTATTCAACCGAAGAAGAGCAGCAGACAGCCACTCCAGCATATGAACAATGAAGAAAATGAGTTCATTTTATTCCATCCACTGTTCTACTACTTCACAAAGAAGAAACCAAAATCACACTTTATGAGGACCCATAATGAAAGACACAACACTCCATGGAGAACAAGTACAACAAAAATGTAAGGAAACATTAGCAGTCAAGAAAAACAGTTTACACACCGCTTTTTTCTTGATTTTAGCCGCCTTTTGCATCCTCTGAGGAGTAGCATAAAAAAAGAATGCAGACAGATGTACACACAAAGAAAGAGAAAAGACAGTGTGGGAAGTCAGGGAAACCTTTTGACTATGAATCCAGACTGTTAAAAGTTAAAGTCTGGGGGCAGTGGGAGAAGGATGTGCAAGAGAGAAACACTTGTTTGTATCTTATGCAAATCTCAAGCATAATTGGATTTAATGGCATTATGCATGTTGTCAATAGGTTACAAAAAAATCGGTACCAGAGTGTTGTCTGTTAACAGCTGCTCATAACATTTATCCTGCCAAATATAGAGCAGTCTAAAATGACAGTACATGTGCTATTTTAAACTCAGGCTTTTCTGTCCATATTAATCATGCCTACAGGTAATTGTTGAATAAAATGTAACTCAAGCTCTATTCTGTGACTATCTCAAGTAGTCAAGTATCCCTGATAGATTAGGATTGTTATTAATACATTAAACAGTTTTCAGGGAGTTAACTGCAATCAACAATTACTTACGGCTTGAGACATCACAATATGCTAAGTAGAAATTCAAAGGTTTGGAAAATTTAAAGAACTGGACTTTTCTTTGCCTTCCATCTGTTTCTAAATGCCAAATCAATCATGACAGCCTCTTGCTAAGTAAATGATTTTCCCAAACTGGTTTCCTTCAAAACCAGGCTATTTTTACCAATTAAATACTTTATTGACTAAGCACATGATTCTCCTCTTAGCATTTAAATCTACCTCTTTCTAACCATGTGTTTATTCAGATGAGGCATTTACAGCATATCCACAAACAATTATAAAAAAAGCCCCTCCTACTTAGATTATTAACCAAAAACATTTTTACACAGCTGTATGAAGCAGTCTATGCTACATTATTTACCCAGAAACTGTTCACTGTAAGTAACACCAAATCCAAACACAATAGTAATGAATCTTCTCGTCCTAAAAAATTAATAATTCAATCTATTGAGAGTAATTTTCACAATGAATGACATAAGAGGAAAACCAGAGTCAAACAAATATCCTGTGCTTTGCCACTGGAATATTTCCTAATTGCAGTCTGCAATTTGTCTTTAATTCTTGAATTCTTCATACAGCTTCCAAATATTTTGAATGGACTCCGGAATAATTTATATTTTGTTCTTCAGGGATTCTGTAGTGTCTTCATAATAAGCACTGGAAACTAACGGTATTTGCCGTACTAGATCTATACTCACATGAGCGTACTGCAGAGTAAGTCTGAAGCTGCAGACCCCGTACTGTTTAGAGATCAACTGTCAAAAGATCAGCCGGTATTTACACACCATAACCCCTACCTTGACACGGCTCACCGCCTCCTGGGCCTGCATCATGCGGATGTTTTTGGAAGGGTTGCGCTCGGAGAGCAGCTGCGTGGAGCCCAGGTAGTTGGCTGCAAAGATGATTCCATCGATGAGGTCTTCAGGTTCACAAGGTCCTGGAACTGACAGGAGACATTTCCAGTTACCGCCTTCCACAAGAGGGTAGAGGGACGAGAAGCTGAATGAAGGATATCGAGGCTTGAACAATGGTTTTAATACCTTTGCTAATATGAAAGAAGTGAAGAAATACAGGGCAAAAAAAATCATGGTTTTCCCTACAATTATTTCCCCCAAAAAACATATTAACTGATCATACAGTATTTAAAACATTGCATAATGGTTTGACCGTGGAATTCTAGAGGAAAATCATTGGAAATTTTTTCCTGTGCTGCACTGATAAAAACACTGGAATTACTTGCAAGTTTCAGAAATGCTGATATTCCCTTATCATAACTTTTACTGGGTTTATATACTGTTACAGTGCACGAGCTGAACTTCTGCTTGAACACAGATTTGAGCTTCCACATTTTTTTGAGATTTTTGTAGAAGGACAGAGTCCTTCTCTCTGGCATTCTCTCTGGCAAACAGCTGATGAACAACGGGCACAACACTGTACTCTGCTTCGGCAGAGGCCCACCATGACACTTAACAGCTCAGGAAGTTTGGGCAAGAAGGAAAGTAGGCACCTCGATGCTGTTTAGTCAAGTGTAAGTCCTGAATTCAGAGACTGATAGCAAAATACAGTTCCCAGGCTGGTACAGATTGTATAAACCGAGAGCTGGAGAAACGTGCTTCAGCACAGGGCTCAGTAAAATGTTCACAGTACCTAATAAATGGCATCTGCACAACATGGCACACAGCCTTTTCCCCTGGAAGCAGGGAAGCCACAGAAGGCAATTACGGAAGAGGAGCACATGGGAAGAGTATGAAAAATGTAATGTTAAAAGAGAGAGGAAAATAGTGGAACTGAAAAACTTCTTGATATTCTTTACATCTCTGCCTCCATTCAACAGAATGCCTTTGCATACACTTAGTATTCATTACACAGTGACTTTGGTGAGACTTTATTAACATTATTGTTAACATTAACTTGTATATTGCAAGTTGTTTCTTCCTAAGGATGAAAAAGGGGGAGGGGGGGAAGAAGAAAATAAAGGAAAGTACTGGGGCCACGCTCATCATCCTCTTTATTCAGCTGTTAAGCTTTATATCTAGCTTGATTAGATCAACAGTAAAGAACAGTCATTCCAGGGTTTGGCTGAAATCTCTTGACAGTGAATATTTTCTGATTCTCCACAGTTTTACAAAAGACATTTGCTTTGAGCGGTATCAACTTGCCAAGCTGCTAACACATTTTTTGAAGTACATCAGTCTCATGTGTGAGGAGAAAAATGACACTGGTGGGAGACGCTAATTAAAAAAAAGGGTTTATCATGCAGTGCATTAGTTCAAGTTATTTACAATCAATTGAATGTGAAAGATTAATATGTGGAGAAGGAAGAACATACAGGAAGCTATGCTGATGAAACTTACTGAAATAGTGATTTGCACATATATCTTTTAGTGAGCATTACTATCTCCCATTTACCTGTTCTAATTTAGAAAAAGTCTTCCAACAGAAGATAAATTAAAAGAAGTGACTTTCTTCTTCAAGCAATATTGCTGACACCTACACCTCTGTGGAGACCTCATGTTTGCCTGCTGGAGATGTCAACCTCCAGCAAAAAAACAGCAGTCTTCGTAACTCAGTAATCAAACCATATAAACTTACACATATATTTATACCAGTCCTGCACTCTTCAGAGACCTGATATTAACAATGCTCACGCAAAATGCAGCTATTTGTTTTGCTAGCTAACACTAGTTTCAAGCTTCAAAAGGATAATTATATACCACAGGAGGACACATTTTGCTTTAGATCACATCTATACAAATCCAGTAATGGTTTGGATCTTCACTATAACTCAGAATAGAATTCTGTGGAATTTAACATTCTCAAAGTATTGGGAAAGAATAAAAACATTTCATTACAATCTCCATGACAGCATGAAAACCCTCAAGGAAATCCTTGGGAAGCTATTAATTTAAAAAATCACTGGAACTTTTCATGAAGGCCAAGTCTTTCAATACCTCAAAAAATGATCCTTGTTCCTGCAGCACTAACTCACTGAATGAAATCAAAGAAAATGAAAATTCCACAAGAACTCCATTTACTGTATCTCTGCTCCTCTTTGCTTACATCTTTGCACCATTACATTTTTCAGCAGATGGATGATGTATTGTATATGATGCCTCTTCTGATAATGTTATTTGTATGTCTTTTCAGGCCTAAACCTTAAGTCTCATACATTTGTACTTCTTTCAGCATGAAACAAAATATTAATGTTGCATGATATTGACATCTTGTTTCCAGGGTAGCAAAGAAGGAAATTAATTAAAGATGTGAATTTAATGTTAAGTTAGCAAAACTTCATTAGATACCTGCAGCAAGACGCTCATGCAAAATTAAAGTGGCTTGAATTTTGTTTTCCTTCATTCACTTCAGGCTAAATTGAATAAAGGTTGCTTTAACTCTGGAATATGCTTACCCACATAATGTTTAAATCAGTTTAACTAACCTCCTTTAGTAGGTAATTTGGGTGTGTGTGGATGTGTGTGTAAATATTTTGTGTGTCTGAAGACAAATAAAACTGCAATTCTTGGTACAAGTTCTAATACAGTCATTACTACTACTAGCAAAAAAAAAATAAATCTAAGAGCCTGCAGGATTTGTCAACAAGAAAAGTTGTGCTAGTTATTTAAAACATATCAGTCCCTTAATCAACTTCCTTTCTATCTTAGAAGCTCTGGCTGAACCCAGGAAAGTTTGTTTTCTCTTCAACTATTTTCAAGAATGTCAAATTTGGCCCACTTCTGGTTATATCAGTGCTTTGTACATCTCTGTGCAAGACATTTTTGTCTTGATTTCCAAGGCACGGGTAGGCTATGTAAAAGGCACTTTCCTTTCAAAGACACATTTACAGATCTGTTTTTACATATAAGCTGCTGGCATGTCCATATCTTAGGGGTCTGTGAAATTAACAAGTCTTACAAAGGAAACATCAAATTCTTCTTATGACTTGGCTGTTCAGTAGCAACAATGGCGTTTTTAACTAATTTGTCTGAAAAACTTCTTGAACAAGGAAATAACCTAGGGGTTTAAGCAATTCTAGAACCCTGGTTTTATTTATTTGGATTCTTCAAATATTGGGGTTTTTTAGTTGGATATGGTTTCATCATCTCTTCAGAGCATTAGAAAGTTACTTATTGCAGATTCATTATACTAGCAACAAATTCTGCATCATCATGTACAAAAACAACAGCACGTATAAAACGCTTACAGCAATAACTAATACAGAAACACCACTGTCACCTCTGCCCCCCCCCCCCCCCAAAAAAAAAAAAAAAGCATGTTGGGCAGAAAACATTTCCAACATACATCTCCCATCAGGAAGGCAATGTAAGCAATTATCAGGTAAAATAAAACATCTCTTGGAAGGATGGAATGGTATTGAGAATTGTCAGGGTCAAATTGGGTTACCTGAGTGTTTTCTTCCCTTATCTCTGACTGCTTTAAATAATACAGAAATGCAGACTTGGCTGAGGTCCCAGCTCATCAGAGCACTTAAGCATGCCCTTGACTGTAAGCATGGGTAAAGCTTACTGATGAGGAAGGGAAGAAGAAAGAAATAGATTTGAAACTCCAAGATTAGTTCAATGTGAACAGAGATTGGAATTTTATGTTGATTATTGGTGCTTAAACATTAAATAACTATTTCTGAAAAATCTAACTGTACATTTCTGCACTACCTTGCCACCTCGACAGATTACTTGGGTTTCTGCCGATCTATTAATGCAACAAGTATAAACATATTTCTACACTAAGTAGACTAGGTCTAACCCTTTTTAAATTAACTTACCTTTTGCATTCATAAAATAATAAGAATAGTCATTCAATAATTCAGTATAAGTGAATTTAATAACCTGTTAGGAACACATTTTTATATTTATCTAAAATCATGTGTAAACCGAGGATTTAGGTGGGAAACCAAGAAAGAAGCACTTGCAGCTTCCTGCTCAGAACCACCACACTCCACCAGCCACTGAGACCTGAGGGTGCGTGGCACCGCAGCAGATTCTGCATACGGAGGAATGGACACAGGACACACGTCACCTTGCAGAATGGCTATCTAGAAGTTCCGTGTGTTGGCTGCTTTCTTTACTTCAGTATGGTTGTTACTGCTCAAGGGAATGAGATTTGTGGTGATAGGACAAATCGAGAGAACAAAAAGCCAGAACCCCTGAACATGGAACTGATGACCACTACAAGCATGTAGTGGTACCTACTACTGAAACAGTTCTAATACCAAAAGGACACACTTCCAATATTTTTTGTGCCTGTTAACCAATTCGGTTTTGTGTCCACATTGCACATGAAAAATATTATGTATTAACAGAGATACAGATATAGCTATAAGGAGTCATGCTGAAAATTAATTGCCTGAACAGTTGAATAGAACCATAATGTGGTTGTGGTATTGCTGTCAAGGCTCAGGGAAGAGCAGAGAGCGTTAGCTGGCAGAATCTTTCCTGGTGTGCAGCAGGGTCCTGTTCCTTTTGGGACTCTACACACAAATTAATAATAAAACCTGTGTTTTTCTTTTATTTCAGAGAGCAGTCACGTTAGCTATCATAAGCTCTTAGTGACCTACATATTTGTTTGTATTAGGCAATGCCACATAATACCTGCAACAGGAAAAGCCTAATAGATAGCTTAACCTCACCTACTGTGTGACTATAGAAAAAAATCAGAGAAAGCAAAATGATTGAACTAAACAAAAAGAAGTATTATGCTATCTAAAGGGTATACTGATCTCTTTCCAACAGAATAGTGAGCTGATTGGTAAGGAAAGAAAAAGACATAACCTTTTTATCCCAATAAAATTAAAAGTGTGCAGTTGTACCTGCAAGTGCTGTGAGGGTGTTTTTTCTAGTGTTTTAAAGCTCTGATCATGCTGGCCTCCCTTCACGCTTGTCTGTTATACAATCAGTAGATGCTTATTACAAAGAATCAGCTTGCTTTCTTGTCTCTGCCACTTTTGGGGAATGCATTTAATTTACTTCTGTTTAGGGCCTGTTTGCCGGTGCATGCTAAGTGTTACACGTAATTTCCTTCATTTGTCAATCTGTGTAAACGGGGCAATCTTTTGCTAGAGCAAATTTGCTCTAGCTCTTCAAGGGAATGACTAAAACCAGAAGTTGCTAGTCAAGCTAATGAGATCAGGGAATAGAAGAAAAATGTGCCAGACATTCTACTATTATTCTAAATCTTAGTAGTTTTTCCTCAGTTGAGAATGGCATTAGAAATCAAGTTTTTAACATTTATTTATGGCTTCTGTTGGGGGGAAAAGTGTGTTCGTGGCAGATATAAGGGGTCAGATCCTTAGAAGTTTCCTACTGCCTTTGCTCACTTCACAGAGCGGACGTTGCCTTTGCAGGAAGAGCTGTATGCATTTTCCCCTGTTCAGCTCTCTCAGCTGTCTGTGAGTCAGAGAATGATAATGGTTTTCAGTATAATCCCATTTTATCTCTGTCTACCTTCTTGTGTTAATAAATTGACTTATTTTTCTCCAAACAGAAAATGCGTAATAGCAGTGCAAAGGAGACTGAAGGAACACATGAAAGCATGGCTCTCCTAAAGAGAGGATTGGATTACCAATTCTTTGTCCGATCAGGAGAACCTTTCCGTTTGTGCCGACAACTGAGATTCCCAGAGTGCAATAATGGGCATCATATCAAAGTGATACTGGGGCTGCTCTGAACAGTTGAACGACTCCTTCCTCTGCACAAGGCCACGAAGAACAGCATGCTTTTACATGTTCATATATCTCCACCATGCTGAGGCCCCTCTTACCACCTTTTTTACCCCCTTCCAGATTTGTAGCTGTCTCCATCTTCACTTTAACCCTTCTGCGAGCTCTACCTGCCTCTCCTTTTTATTACCACCAGTCTCCCATTGCCACAGGCGGGGATGAAAATGTTGAATACCTCAAAACTTTTCAGCTGTATTCTCTTCGGTTTGACTGGTTTTTAGAACTGTGATATTTAAAACACATTAAAGCATTTGCTTCCATTTTATCCTACTTTAACTATGGATGATGTGAAACTTACCATCAACAAAACTTGGAAAGGAAGACACTTTCTTTGTCTGTGAAGAAATAAAAATGGTATAGCTGTAACAAAATCATTTTCACAAACTGAAGTGAATTCATATTCATTAACTATCATTTTTAAAAAAATAAAACTTCTCTGTATAACTTCTGCATAGCCACCATTTAGCACACAGTAATTAACCCCCAATCTAACTGTTACATAGTCCTGTTTACCTGGAATCTCAAAGCTTATTAAGCAGATCCCACCACACAGAAAAATAAGGGAGGGTAGGGGAAAAAAACATGAAAATTACCTAGAAGTCAGCTGTCAAATAAGCAATACAAACCAGCAATTCCCAGCTCCAAAACTCTGTCCACTAGATCACATTGCCTATTAATGATAGCCCAAATTTCCAATTAAGAACATCTAACTATTTTACAAAGCAAGATTCTGGGTCAATGAATAAAAAGAACTGTCCCTGATTACACCGCACGTAGCATTACAGTTAATCTCAGCAGGGGTGCTCTTTAAGCTAGAGGTCTCTACTCCCAGTATTTAACAGATACAGCCCTTCCATTTGCTTGGCTTTTGCCAGCCCCCTCAGGTATTCCTGTTTCCAGGAAAGGGGCCGATTTCTTCAGTGTGGGAGAAGGCTTTAGAAACGTGCCTCTTCATTAATAGAACAGACTGCAGGCTAAATATGTTGTATGGCTCTGGGATAACAGCCTTCTGCTTTAAGCCTGAAGTTCATTTCCCTGCGCCTAGCCCCAAGCATAACCTCGGCCGCATTCCTGGATGTCGTCTTTGGTCCAGTCTTCAGTGACAAGAGCAGCTCTGCCTATTGCGGCATCCTTTTCACAGCTGACTGAGCCGGGACACATCTTACCACGGAGGCCACTCAAAAAGATGTGAATCATTTCAGCCCTCAGCACTGAATGATGTACTTGATCTTAGGAGTTATTTAAATATAATTATTCCTGTGTGAACTAAGCAGTCCTTTTGTTTCAAGGGGGGGGGGGGTGGGTGGGGGCAGAAATACATTTCTGTTTTATGCTAATTTTGCTCTCCAATAATCCAAAAAGAGAATTTCTGAAGTGTTCTCCCTATTCGGTATGTCATCATAAAATCTCAGGTTTGAGTACATGCCACGGACAGTTACATAAAATGAATGTGGCAGCAACAAAATCATGGGTATGGTCCAAAGACTTTTCGGAATATGCAGACCTGCTATTTATTGTCAGTTCAGGAAAAGAAACAGAGGGAGAAAGCTGACAACTGAGTGCCTGCTTTCCCTCACAGAAGCATGACCGCAGGAAGACAACCAGCAGAACATCCACACGGCCTACGGTACCCACCTCAGGTGTATTGTTATTGTCAACTGGTCCATTGAGGTCTGAACGCTGCTGCTTCCTTGGCTGCTCTAAACCATTGCACATCTATAAAAAAAAAAAAGAGAAAGAATTTCAAACCCTTTTTCTTCTGAAAAGCTTCAAAAGTAAAGTTTTCAGTGGAAGGCCATGGTGCAAAGATAGAAAATTTTCACCAGATTACATTCATAACATTTTAATAAAAAAATCATAAAACATTAACATATTAAACTGTATTTAGCGTGTTCTCCATTACTTTACGACAGTCATTGGTCACAAAGCTGTTCTGTGTACTTATTTATATGTAGTTATATGTAGTTATTTATGTGTCAGCAATATTCATTACTGATACTGAAATATCATAACATCATATAATAGTTGGAATTTCCTATTGTAATCTGGCAAACATAAGATTCATATAAAAATTTTGAGCTGTTTAATTATAATAAAATATAAGACATTTCAGTTATCTTTAACTGGTAGTTACACTACTGATTTATATTTAAACTATTCTATCTCAGTGCACATTTTTCATATGAAATTAAGAAGTTGGCATGTTCAAACTGTTCAGAAACCAAAGTCAGATTTTTTAAATGTGATTATTCTCGGTACCAGACAAAATCAAAACAGTCGTAATGGCAACCTCTGATCTGAAACCCAGAATCCTAGCAGTGATCCTGCGTTCACAGGAGATACCTCATGGCATCTCCCTCCTTTTGGGACATGCAAATCTACGGGATGCTGGCAGCACAGCTTCAGGCTTCTGAAGAAATGTCAAAGAGAAAACACAAAACTTTACACAAGGAAAATGCCAAGTCCTTTAAACTATGGAACACTCTTTTAAGTTCAAGTATTCTCAGGGGCAGAATTTCTTCCCCATACCTGACACAGGTCACAAAATACCAGCACCCAGCAGAGGGAGTGCCCATGTCCCATACATACCAGGAAAGTGAAGTTTTCATTGCTCAAAGTTTCAGTGTTAGAAATCTGGAAAACCAAGGTGATTTCTGGAACAAATTTTTATGGTTTAGGATATTTCGATTTCCTTTTTTTTTTTTTTTTTTCCCTCCAGTTTCCCTATTACGTATAAAAAAGGCTGCCTAAATGCCACTGTCATTCTAAGGCTTCACAAATAAGAACTTGTATCAACAACTGTGCACATGGGTCACACCGAGCCAGTATTATTGCAAAGGGTCAGCCTGAATCTTACATGTGAACGTAACTCTTTGTCTTCTGACTTCCACACGCGATACATAGCTGTAATCAAAGAAAGTCTGCATGATTAGCTCTAGACAAATTATTCCCTATACATAATATTTAGTCAGCTGAATGAAATGTGCTCATGAAGCAGGCACGTCAGCGCTGTTAGCGTAGTAATGCTAATTCTCAGGTAAGACAACATACACAAAGCAAAATGTCACACAAGTAGTAAGTAGGATTTTAGGAAAGGAAAAAGACTATTTGAGATACACACAGAGCACCGAGTCTTGGGAACCCGCTGAGTAGTGCCCTCTCTACACGGCTGTAGTAGCTATGCAGGACACCATGTTCCTGCTTAGAAATTCTATTCTGCTTGAGACAAGACAAATCTAATTATATTGCATGGCTAAACTAATAGGGAGCAATATGTGTTGATGTGCAGTGAAATATATTACGAGGTAAAAATATATCTAGAGGGCTTTAATAAAACAAGCATAATAATAATACATTATTCTCTAAAATATTACGATTACATCAAGTATGATTTAAGCAGGGAAAATGACATGGCCACGATGAAGATACATTAAACTGTAAACAATGACAGCAAACATAGCAACTCCAGTATGTACAACAGAATGTTAATACTTCTAAAGCTCTGTCAGTTCTGATTGCCACACACTTGACCGAACTGAAAATGCACGTGTATATAAATAAGGAATTGGCTGACTGGTTTAGTAAGCATCCCTAGGTGCCTTAAACATTATTGAAACACGTCTTGGTCTAAAATCTTACGTGTCAATGGACTTACTCAGCCCTGGGGATCATAATACCAATCATGCTCTTTGGTAATAGCTGCATATATAATCCCATATAGTCTTAATATAAAATATGACTAAACATTTGGATTGCATTTCATTTTTGATTTACACATAGCTGTAATTTACTGAAGTTCCTATTTTCAGGATTTTAGGAATATAAACAAGCCTTGCTTGTTTATTGTTTCCTAGTCACATATGTGGTCTATATATTGTTATTGTGTATTGGCTAGTTCCAGAGAGAAATCTGTATGAACATGTGACAAGTTGGGATCAATCACATCACCTCTACAAGGAACATAATAAATGTGTTTTACTTAATATTTGGTGTCTGGATATGAAAGCCAACTTTATTTTCTTCTCCAGTGTTTCACCTACGTATTTAGGGACCCCCAGTTTAATTACGCAGAATCTCAGGTACAAAGAATTCTTCCTTTTCTTTTATACACAACCGTGCACACAGTATATTCCACCTCTGGCTGATCTATTAACGTGCTGGTTTTTACAAATGTTGTGATGGGGAGGGGAGGGTGTCGCTGTGAGCACTTCCTCCAAACAAAGCTGAGTGTAGTATCACGCCCTTGAGATCCTCTCAGCTTTGGAGTGTAGCACACCCTGCCCCTTCGGCAGCAGCGCGTGTGAGGGGAGCTGCGCCGGTCGGAGACCTTCTGTGCCAAACAATTGCCTGCAGGTAGATGGGCTGATACAACGAACAGATTTACAACATAAGGGTTGAGATCTTTGTGCTAAATAAATGGCTGGTAACATGGTATCCCAGAGGGAAAGGGCAGAAAGAAGAGGGAGAAAAGTTTCCCTTTCTTTCGATACAACTTACAGTGTCAAAGGAAAAACTAGGTAGCACAGGCATGGCTGCACCTGCCATACCCAGTCACAGCCCATGTAGTCGTGTGTGCACGGAAGGAGATGCTTCTAGACCAAGGATGAAGGGACTGTTTTGGAGCATCTTCATGGAATCATTTTTAGAAAACAAATTCTAGTATTCAGCGTGGGCTGAAAGTTCGTTTGTGCTCCCAGGGGGTGATCTGACCAATGTCAAATTATCAGACTTGATACTTGCTTTCTTCAGAGTTTCCAATTTATATTGTAGTTTTAAGTGTTATGATAGCTAGAAAAAAATCCCATTTGAGGGAAACACTAGGTATATATACTTTACGTCCTGACTTGAAGTTTAGAATAGGACCTAAAGCTAAACCAGAAATCTGGAATTGACTGCTCCTAACGCAGAGACATAGCCATATTAAAACCCTCTCATGCTAGGACAAGATTCATACAAGAGGATAGATTCTGCAAAAGATATATATAAAAATATTAAAGGTGTAGTGTTATTAATACTTTTGCCTCTGAGCAAGTCCTAAGGCAGCGTCCAGCATCATGTGAAGAAACATGAGGCAGCAGAAAATGCCATCCTTAGGCTGAGAGGAAAATCAGATTCTGCTTAATTTGAGGTCACTGGAGAAATAAGCCTGTAGCTCTACCCATACCCTGTCCTGATGGCTAATTGCCAGGCCTGGGGCCACCTGGACCCCCCTCCTCCCACCAGCCTTGCAGGACCCCTCCCAGCCAAGCAGAGCACCTTTATAACCACCTCTCCCTGCAGTACACAGCCTTTCTGAGCTGGAGGTGAGGGCTGGTAGTGATTGAGTTTTGCCAGTTCTTAACACTACTGGTTGTTTACTCTGGTGCAAGATGTTCAGGTTTTCAGTCAAAAGCTCATCTCAGCAATATGGTCCTCCTTGAAGCTGCTGCCTGTGATCCAGAATGCTGCTGTGGCGCTCGGTGCCGAAGAAGCACTTTCCTGCTGGAGAATGTTCTGCTGGAAACCACAGGTTTGTCCCTTTCTTTATTTACTCAGAGGAATAATTTGTCTGAGGGTGGAATGAACGATTAGTTTTTTTCAAAATTGTTAAACCTTTTGTTAAAGAGCTGGTAGGCAAGCACTGAGTGCAGTTCAAAGTGTGTGGTTAAGGCTTTATCACTCTGCTTAAGCATTTGAATAATAAGGCTTATGATCCATACCTGCTGACTTATTTACTGTTCAAAAATTATCAAATAATGTGTTTAGAAACCAATGTACCGGCTTAAGCATTTTGAAGGTCATCTTGAAGACTACTAATCTTCAAAAAGAGATGCTTTGTGGTAGGTTCCAATTGGAAAAGGTTCCTTGTGGTAGGTTCCAAGAAGAAAAAACTTTCTTGGAAAAGAGATGTTTTGTGGTTGGTTGACTAGGTTATTAAGTTACCTGTTGCACAAGTAAGTAAACAGATCTGACTGACTTGTCCAGGTTTGTTGTCTCTGTCTAGAACAAAGGTAAAGCAGAAGAGTATCATGTTTGTCGCTTAAAGACAAAACTTGTTTCTAGTTTCAACTTGTGTGATCTTTTGTTGGTTTCTGAAGATTGTTTATCATTGGGCCATGTGTCCTCCTGGTATTTAAACACTACTAAGTTTACAGAAATGCATCAAGGTGTGTCTAAAAGATCTTTTTGAATCAAGAGATGGTAACCTTGTAACAAGTCTATTATGGTGGTATTATTCCTATTAAACTACAGGACTGAAATAATGTGTCTTCTTGTAGATGCTGGTGATGTGTAGTGGGAATGGCTTTATGTACCCTTACTGAACTGCTGCATTAGTTATCGTGGTATCGGCAATATGCTGTCAGCAGTAGGAGCAATCTGAACCAGTGGGATACACTTACAAAGATGGAATCTGAGTGAGCCTGTTCTTGACTAAATGAAGGATTTCTGATTTTGACCACAGAAAAAAACAAAGCAAGACTTCATGCTCTGTTCTCTGACAAAGATTCTGTTACTGAAGTGCTAATTTAGAGGTGGTGCTAGCACATGTTGCAAGAGGAAAATATTTGTAGGACTAGTTCAAAGCAAGCAAGTCAGTCAAGTTTGAGTATGGAACTGGTGTTATGAAAAGGAGTCAAATTAAGCTTAGAGATGTAAGCATTGTAGAAAAGAATTTCAATGCTACCCAATTTCAATAAACATTAAAACAATCACCAACTGATTTTTATCAACTTAAAGACCTAAGGTTGGTTTTCATCCTTGCATATACTTAAAACTGAGAACCAGCTACGGTAAGAGTTTCAGAGAAACAGCTGTGCGGACCACTGCGTTTTTATGTAGATGTAATTTGGCATGCATGCTGCCTTCTGCTTTAAACTTCCCACAGAAGTTGTAATGCATCTTTAGGTAAAAGACATTGATTTTGCTGCCTCCTGATGTCAGGAGTTTATTGCCAAAAAGCTGTGACTCAGCCAATTAGCATAGAGAAACCGGTTTTGTTTGGGAATGGACTGCTTAGTGCTTTTCAGTAAGTACTTACACGCTAGGTTTGGAAACTGTCATTCACTAATAGCTATTTAATATTTCTGCTCCGCCGCTGCCTAGAACACATGGGAGAGTAAGTTTTCAATACTCTTTATTTACACTCATTTGTGCTTTCCACAAATTCTATCAAATGCATCCCATAACACTCAGACCAAATTCCAATACGACATTCCTAAGATACAGGTTTTTCTACAATGTCTATAGTCTTAGCAGCTTCAGAGTGTTCTAAGGGTGAGATCTTTTATGGGCAAAAGACTCCTGGATTTGGGCCCTTTTGCAGCAGGAGAGCACTGTGCCCATGCCAAGAGAAGGCAATAAAAGCCTCAACATATTTTTTGCCAATACTGAGCTCTACTAGTACAGGTAAACACTACACAGTAGCAGCACTGATGTGTGAAAAGCTATTGGAGAAACCAATGGAGACAAAAAAAACCCCAAAACTGTAAATTTTTTTCACATTTTTTTTTAGTGATAACTGTTTATCAGAGTCTCCATGTTGAAAAAGTGTAAGCACGTGGCCTATATGGAAGTTGTGAAATGACACTGATGCTGCAGAATCTTGCAGGGTCCCTACCAGGGAGTTTGTATGAGTGTATTTGGTTAGGTTGCATGCCAGTGATAGGAAAGTGTAGAGGAATGAAGCTGGGTTAATTAATATTGATAACATACAGCTGCGGGCTGGCTTCAGGGGCGGTGGGTTGGCTGATGTAGACGAGGTGCAGCTGTGGCTGGCTCTGTTAAGAGGTTGGGCAGCCAAGGAAGAAGCAGAGAGAACATGTGCCCTGGGTGAGGCAAGATGAGGAGAAGGCAGCAGAGGGACTGGCATGAAGAGTATGTTGGTATGAGATGGTAAAAGACCTTGTTGCAGCCTGATAGTTTGGAGAGTGCTGTGACAGGAAAGCATGTCTGAGAAATGAGAAGCGATAAGATTCATGTCACAGGCAGCATCACTGAAAAGTAGACTTCCCTCTGAGGTCCTTATTAATGGTGATAATGGGAAACTCATTTCTTCCAAAGGGCACGGGTGAAGGTAAGGTGTTGGTGCTGTTGAAAGCCTTCTCTTTTATTCTTGTACATAGATGTGTTTGCATATTCTCTTCTACTCTATTCATACTCGGGAGCCTGCAGTCTGAAATCTAAGCAGATGAGACTTGAAGAGCAAAAGGCTGATCAGAGGGTCAGTGCTCTGGTGCTGGGTCCCACAGCCATCCTTAGTCCCCACCCATCAGAGGTAGCTCTCAGGCCATGCCTCTGCCAGTATTTCATACAAGTATGACTCTAGTCGGGACAAAGTGTAAATTCTGCCACACGGGAGGTTCCAGAGAGGAGCAATTATTTGAGTCCCATTAATGCAAAAGACACCTTCCATTGGTATTATTTCAGCTGCTGCCCAATGTTTTGCTAACTTTTCTTGAATGATTCTACCATTTTTTAATTATACTACCTGACTGTATAGAGTTAGCGTTTATTAGTAAAATAACAGGAAATGCCATCATTCTCTCCATGTCTTATGGATGCAACAGGGGAAACTAAAGTTCTGTCGGGGAGCAGCAGAATGGGCTTTGGGCTGCTCCATTCCATTCTGCTTTGTGGAAATGAAGCAGGACAGGATATATTGCAATGAACTGATCTGGAGACAAGCTTTCTGTGGTTCAAGCTTTGGTTTAGACCAAGCCCTTGTTCATATTTTGTGTGGTAAAGTGTTCATCTGCAACAGGAGACTATTCTCATTTTCCACATAGTAAACTTCTTCCTAGGTTGATTATTAGCGTGCCAGACCAACAATATCCTAGCTAAACTTAAAGCTATGTAAATGTAATAGCATTCAAAAAAGGAAAAAAAAACCAAACAACCTTCAAGCCAACGGCAGCTACTTTTTCACAGGAACACCACAACAGGTTAAAATTTCTGGTTGTACTATATGCTAGTATCAGTTGAATGAGCCATTCAGTTCCTCTGCCTCTGTAATCTATGCAAAGATGTAAGTTAATTCACATTTATTTTACAATAAAAACTGATAATTCAGAGGAATTACATCAATAGGGTCTCTGACTATATTTGACTTTTCTGCATGAAGCTGAAAAACTTGAAATGAAATCATAAGCAAAAGTGAAAATTTCTTTGTATGTCAGCTAAATTAATAATTGGCCCAGTCTTAGATGACTAAGTCGTCAGATGGGGGAAACTTCTAGCTTGAAGTTGTTAAATTTGAGTTGTCATGAAATGCTCAAAATATTCAGTTTCAACTTCATAGTTGTAATGCCTTTCTTAAATAATGTAGGCATGGAAAACCTGCAAGAAATCAGTTGTGCTAAGCAGTGAGTTAGAGCAAATACGCACTCCAAATGCATTCTATGTTTTCCTCGGGCTTATCTGGTACAGATCCTCTCCTGCGCTTCCCTAGGGGTATTTACAAATAAAGGCTCATACAAGCAAGCTCGTATATCCCCAGAGTATTCAAGGGCGAACATGTATATTTAAGACTGGAGACTGACCCACACTGAAAGTAAAATGAGATTCTTACTGTGTTTTCCATTCTCTGTAGACTGTGGGTCTCTCTTAGAAGTGACGACTGTTCTCCAGTGATTAATTGCTGAAAACAAACCTAGCAACTGGAACCTTTAAAATCGCATTTATCTACTGGTTATTTAACATTCTGTATATAAGACAATTGCTAGCATTTATCATGGGCTAAGGACTAATAACTGGCTTTAAAGGCATTAAAACAGTGTTGTGTATCAGGTACTGGTAACAACCTGAAATTTTATGCAGCAGTATTACCCACCTATGGCAGGCAGGGAAAGAGGAGCATCAATGTGGAAAAAGGCTAAGGACAGCGCAGGATGTGCATAAAACCACAAAATGCACATTCCTGTTTGCTTATTGTTTACAAAAACTGACACACGCACATAGTATCGCGGTTTAACTTAAAAGCATTCAAACCTATATTTAATTTAAAGAATTGGGCAAAAAAAGGGTTCTGTATGCAATATGTATGCTTGTCATCTGTCTCACCACGGTATTTTGTACTGTAGTGCTCACTCACAATAACCGAACTCTTTTAGTAAGATGACAAAACCAAGATCTTCCAAGCAAATTCTCAACAAGCAGTAAGTTTGGCGTGCAGATCTACTGACAGTGGCCTTGACTTTTTCTCCTTTTTTTTCTCCTTTTGCTATGTAAGAACTTTAATTGTTGTAACTAAAATAAGGACTGTCTCAGTTTTGCAAATGAGATACAGGTTCATGTAGACAGTACCCAAAATGCATCATCCTTTAGACATTTTCTAGTAAATATTTAAAAAACTGAATGCCCTGGAAGAAAAAAAAATAATCCTCTGTACTTTATCTAAATTCTCTGAGGTTTAACATCTATGTTAAAGGTCCAGCCACACCTCATGTTAAGGACATTTAAGGACCTATTAAATATAAAACTTACTTTGGCAGAAATGGATACTGTAATCTTAGACTAATGCCCTCACAAGGAACCTGACTTTAGATAAAGCTGAGGATGATAAGCAACTGGCAGTAGGTGAACAGAACACACCAAAAGAAGACCAGTCTTGTTATGATAAACACAGTCAAATAATGCTTGCCAGAGATTTAACTTTCTTTTAAACTTCTTAGAACCCTGGAGGCTTGGGGTGGGGGAGGGGGAAAATATCTTCATGTGTCTGTCTGAGCCTCTGCATCCCGTAAGAAATGCTGCTTCACACCTCTATTATGCCTTGGAGGCCTCTGTGCTCTTGTCTTCAGTGAAGATGCCCACAGCAGCTTTGTCATGTCTCCCTTCTTAGAAATTAAATGCATGTCTTGTTACCCAGTTTGTTTATCCCTTCGTACTGAATTGAAATGGATACCTGTAGTGCTGTATCTACTTTCCTTTCTCTCAATATTGTGTATTGATTAATGATCTAGTCATTAGACAATAGTTTGTGGGTTTTATGAAGAGTGATGTAGACCCTTGACAGCTGTATGCCAGCCAGTGGCTACCTATCACAGCAGCACTTCCTCCATCATTAAAAAACATTAAGGCACTGGCCCAAGACAGACTAGAAGTAACAATTAAAGCTCAGACAGGCAACTTAGAAATACTTTGTTTATTTTTGCACCAGTGGCAGTTATATCAATATCCTGGTGTTAAAAAAGCCCCTGTTGTTACTGGTCTAGCAAGAATAATAAAGGTTCTGTGCAATTCAGCTCAACCTCTGCTAAATAAACTTTGAAGGAATACAAAAAGATGTTAAAATGAAAGTCTATTTTTAATTATGTTTGAATTAATCATTTGGGGCAGGGGAAAAAAAAAAACCAACAACTATTCAAGCATATAGAAGAATTCACTGACTTTCTTATTCAAGAGCTCCTCTTCTGTTCTGCATATACTTCCAAAACTTTAAAGCAGCAACACTCCCAGTAGCAGCTGCTGGTGTACTGTGCCAGAAAGACCATAGTTAGTCTAAAATATGCTAACTAGACTTCTCTGCTCCTAGCCAGCACCTAGTAACTATTCAAACCATTCAAGATAATCAAGCTTATTCACACATGCTAGAACTTTTATGCTAGCAGTAAGGCACTCAGTATAGTGAGCTACATCAAATTTGTTCTAATTATACTTCTGAAAATAGAATGTAGAAATGAGTATTAAACACTTCCTTGTAGATATGGGAAATGCAAAAATATCCCCCTAAGATTTTTTGTTGCTCACAAATATAATAAATGTCAACCTGTTTCATCAGCTTATACTTAAACACTTTATTTCCTTTGACTGGTTTTTCAGAAGACTTGCCATATTTTAAAGTCTGTTTTTAATGGAATCATCTAGATTTAATTGTTTAATGGTGGGGCAGTTAACCACAGAATGTAACATTTACAGATTTCATAAAGCTGGAACAGGAAATTTATACCTCTGAAGTTTAATAAAGCATTTTAAAGATAAGGCAAAATAATTCACTTATCCTTATTAGTCTGTCATCTAAATAGATGTTATGTTTAACTTAGATACCTCTTTATTGCAGAAGATAACTAATATTCACTGCACATAACTTCAGAGATGCAAAGTCTAAGCTTTAAACTGACCTTAGAGCAAAGGGAATATGTGTCTCCAAGGAAGTAAGCACATCCAATTTGAAACTTCAAAAAAGAAAACCTCACACTTCTTCCTCTAGAAAAGCTTGAACTTCATTTCCAGATCCTTTTTTTTTACTGGCACTCACATTAGAACATGAAAAGATCATGCATGGTTTAACTTCTATGCTGTTTTTGTGATAAAACTGCTCAACAGCATTTTTGGTAGAGGTAAAGGTCCTACTTCTTCTTTCTTGCCAAGGTCAAGGTAGGCAGGTACTTCCTGCATATGTTAATGAAACTGCAAGATCTAGCCCTGGCAGGTGTTCTACTGAAAACAAAAGAAATAAAAAGTAATCACCCACTAAGGCAAGGGAACAGAAGCCCTTAATGGGGCAGGACCAAAACACCTTCAACTATTTCAGTGCTGACTCCACTTTTATCCCTTGTCACTGCAGGATAAAAATAGTGCAAACTATTTATATTGGTGTAAAACTAAATTTGCCCCAGGCATCTGAAATACCTTTGACTCATCTGTTCTCTGTGCAAAACCTCCTTCCTAGTTCTCTATGCATACTGACTACATTCAGCACCTTTTTCTAAACACACAATGTGAATTCATGTAGCTGTGAATGCAATACTGAGTAAAAAAAAAAGTAAAATACTGTGCTCTCATTCTGTTTGGAATAAATAACACGGTATTTGCATAATGCCTCTGACAGTCTAGTTAAACAGAGAACCTCATACCTGCTCTTGTGGCCACTTCTGTCTGTCCTCTGGGGTTCTTGACTTTGCTTTAAAACTTCTAGGAACATCTCCACTGTGCTTAGAGGCAGATGGGATATTCAGTGATTTTGGCCTCCCCTCATGCCTGTTAGCACTGTGAACAGCTTCTCCTTTTGAACAAGTCTCTTTATAGTCGTGTGCCATGTTTTCAGTCCCAGTGTGCTCTGGACTCATTTCTGTTGTACTATTAATGCTGCTCATGCTCATACTCATTTTGATTTCTGCTACAATCTGGTCAATGTCCTCTTCCTGCTCTTCCAGCTCTCCATCTTCCTTTCTAGAATGGTATGGTGATATTCCCTGTGAGTTTCCATTAGCCTCTGGGTAATAGTCCGGATAGCCACCTTCACTTTGACAGTACTGTATGTTTTCTTCTTGGTCTTGAATCTCCAAAGATGATGCTTCATCCTCCAAAATCTGCACGCCATTATCTTGACCTTCCTGCCACTCTTGCCTGTCTGTCACCTCATTTGCATCTTGGTGCTGAATTTTACCTTCAGCCCACTCTTCTACAGCTTCCTGACACTCATCTGTTTCAACATGGTGTTCCTCGTGGGGAGCATACTCCTCCCCATTGCAGTCCATTCCTTCCAGGTAACTGTCATCCTCTGGACAGTATCTAATGTAGTATGTGATCCCCTCTTCCTCTGGCAAGCCTTCATCATAGTCCTCCTCCTCAGAGGTGTTATTCACATAGTCAGAGCTGGAGTCACCATCTCCACTATGATCATTGCACTCATGTTCCACAGGTGTAGGGCTACCTTGTCTGACAGTTGCTAGTTCTGCCTCCTTGGCTGCATAGTCTTCAATAGGAAGGTCACTTTCTTCATTTTCGGGCTCCCTGCTGTGCGCTGAAGCAGGGCAAGCTCTCACTCTGTGATGCAGCATGCTGGCTGTAGTGCTCTGACGTTTCCTGTTTGCCATAGCCAGCTCCTCATACGACAATCATTTCTAAGCAATTACTGTAGGGAAGACGGAAAAACACACATTCAGGAAAAGGTCATGAGTAGAGATCAATGATGTTAATAGGAAACAGATTTATTTGGTTAAAACTATGTGTTTGTAGATATCCAAACCAGATTCACCGACAGCTAACTTTTAAAATGCTCATGTTATGGAACCACGAAATCTGAAAAATAACTTGCATGCTAAAAAGAACAGATAGAGAGACAGTTCTACATTTATGCTAAATGTATTCTAGTGTAGGATCTCTTCTGTCAATTTGAAAGAGAATTAATCCTGAACCTTGAAATTAGTTTTCAATTTCTTTTTCTTGCTAGTAAGGGGTCATGCTTTGATTGCTATGCAGTAAACAGAAGCTCTTTTCAATTTCCAGCTTAGGCATTTCTTTAATGTGTACTGAAAGCATTCATTTAGAATCTGACCCGCTCTTACCAAAACTAAAGGAAAATAATTCTATTAACTTGGCAGTCACATAGAACACTAAAGGATAACATACTGCTATTAGTAAAAAAAAAATCATTAACTAGTTTATTAGCTTTTACTAGCTGGATGCCATAAAGTATCTCCCATTGTTAAACCAAATACTGTTTTTAGACTAGACTTTCAGTTGGAAGGGACCTACAATGATCAGCTAGTCAAATTACCTGACCAATTTGGTCAGCCCCAAGCTAAAGCATGTTTTAGAGGTGTTGTCCAAATGCCTTTTAAACACTGATGGGCTTGGGGCATTGACCACCTCTCTAGGAAGCTTGTTCCAGTGTCCGACCACTCTCAGTAAGGAAATGCTTCCTCATGGCCAGTCTAAAGCTCCCCTGGCACAGCTTTGAACCGTTCCCGCGAGTTCTATCATTGGATCCCAGGGAGAAGAGCTCAGCTCCTCCTTCTCCACTTGCCCTCCCCAGGAAGCCCCAGAGAGCAATGAGGTGACCCTTCAGCCTCCTTTTCTCCAAACTAGACAAGCCCAAAGTCCTTAGCTGTTTCTCATGGGACTTTCCTTCCAGTCCTTTCACCAGTTGTTTTTTTTTCCTCCTCTGGACCTTCATATCCCTTTTAAATTGTGGGGCCCAGAAGCGCACACAGTACTCCAGGCGAGGCCGCACCATCGCTGAAGGCAGCAGGATAGCCACCTCTCTTGCCCGGCTGGTTACACCGTGTGTGGTGCACCCCTGGGTGCAGGTGTGGCTGCCAGGGCACACTGCTGACTTGCAGTGAGCCTGCTGCCGACCATCACCCTCAGATCCCTTTCTGGGGCTGCTCTCAGCACCGCCTCTCCCAATTCATACTTGTGCCCCGTGTTACCCTGTCCCAGGTGCAGAATCTGGCATTTTGACTTGTTAAGTTTCATCCCATTAATCACAGCCCAATGTTCCAATCTATCCAGATCACTCTGCAAGATTGTCAAACAATCTAATTCATATGCCAAGAAAAAGACTCATTTACAATAAAATCTCACGGCATCTTCCCAGTAAATATTTGTGCTACTTGAAATTACATATCTTTGTCTAAATATTGGATTCTAAGTAAATAAGCAGAGATTATATGGTATGTATCAAATAGTCAAAATAAAGAAAACTGCTAATTCCAGACAGGCTTGACAACTGATCTGCTCTATGTGATTTGGATGGGGGAAACAACTTATTTTTCAGAGTATGTTTCTTTCTGTACTTTGTTCCATGCTTATAAGCTTAACCTGTGCAGTTACCTAACTGGGCTGACCTGAGCTCAGACACAGGCTTCTGAAATGTGCCACACAACCGCATGCTCTACACAAAGGCATGTCAGCCACCCACATGGTCATTTTGACATAACCAGTTCCTAAGTCTCGTGTGCACACATACAGCAACAGAACTAGCATGGAGCTAAAGGATCAGAGGCACTATACAGATTAATTCCCTAGGCATTATGAATTTACCAAAAATATCCTATCACTATAACCTAAAACCTCCTAGATACCACTGCAGAATTTCTGATATCACAAGGAAAACCCCAAACCTTAGTTTGTGACAAATGCAGGGATCTGATGCGTCTATGGATTACTGCAATTACTGTAATGACACCACATGGCAAATCTAAGCTCTCCCTGAAATACTGATTCTAGGTTCTGGGATACAAAGCAGAGATGCGTGTTAGTCACAGGAGGAGACATGAAAGGAACCCAGTATGTGAAGCTCTTTAGTAATTGATACCTCGTAGAACGAAGTCTTGAAAGAGAGCTTTGAAGTAAACAGTATATCTGAAGTGAGGTTTTAAGCAAGAAAATCGGAGAAGGCAGCAAAACCTTCCCAGTGATTACCTGCACCTTTTCACTATGAAAAGAACTAGCAGACTTGGAAGACTTTCTCAACACAATCTGTGGGCCCACTGTGATCCCTTTAATAAAATAGCTATCAATTCTTACTTTGGGTTCAGTTATAAGAAATGCAGTACACAAAGCCATCTGTCCACTAGCGCTGCCTCTGATTGTCAGCTCTACTTACTGTGAACTAAGGATGCTTCTATACTGTGATTGCAGTATAAACAAAACTTAATTTACATTGTATTAAAATAGCAATTAGTCACACCACTGCAATACTCTGGGCAGGTTTTGCAGCCTGTGCAGCAGAAAGGCAAGTTGCCTGTATGACCAGATCAGGAATGGGTAAGCATGCTGTGCAAACATGTCTAAGACAAGTTAAGATGGAGTGCTACAACAAAGGTATTTCTGCATGGCAATGCAAGAAAGAACTACAGACACCTCATCTGTCTTAACTGAAAGTTATCTCTTGCCAAGAACAGAACAAATTAGTGTGTCTCTAGGAAAGAACTATTTTTATTTGCAGTGGCCTCAGCCTACTAGTCATTAGAAGTGTTCACCATATTAAGTAATACTTAAGAGATTCACAGTGCAGTAGACCCTGCATACAAGTTCTGAAGATAAAGAAGCACAAAGCATGTAACACAAGCACCATTTGAAAGCTGTAACTCGGATTTTCCTAAAGCACATGATGATAAGAACCCTGTTTATTATTTTGGTTTTTTAGCCAGACAGTGTAATGGAGTTTTTCCACCCACACCTAAAAATCTTCATTTGGTATCCAGGCCCTCAAAGTGCCTTAAGTGGTATCACTGCAGTGATACCCAGTAGCTCTGTGTTCATAGATGTTATTTAACTGCAAAAAAGTCCGCTGCACCCCAGATACTGTGTAACATCGCATGTCACAGGAACCCATCTGTGTGTGCTCCAAGCACCAAAAGACAGTGGCTAGACAGGGCAGGAGCCTACAACAGGACAGATGGCTGATATACAGCAGCTAAACAGCTGCGGGGAAACTGCCAGGTTAGGGGCTCTAGGACTATGGTCATCAGCAGAGCAGTGTTAATGACAGCAGCTGCAGCTCTTCCCCCACAGTGGTGTATGGAAGTACAGCATATGCACTATGGGAGGGAGTGTAAAGGAAGAACTTCAAATAAACAGGGGCAGACTGGAAACTTTTTAAGAGGATAGGTGATAAGAAATAGAGAAAGGAATTCCTCTTGAGCATCTCTAGCACTGACATACTAGAAGGACATAGCAAACGGAAAAGTTAATTCCGTGTGAGGCCCATGGCTGAAGGGAGTGCTTTATCCCTGCATGCTGAAATTGAGGCACACATTCCCAATGGAGGTAAAATAAGCCTAATTTTTTTCAGTAAGAGGCAAGACTGATCTTAATGCTATGGAAACTGAAGTTGCAAAGCAGTCTCTGCACAATTACAGTTCTAGTTGGCCTCCTTACATTTGCTGCCATCTGGGGCACTACTCTTCAGGAAACCAAGCACTGATCACATTAAAATAAAAAGACAGGATTTATTATTCTCAGCCTCTGAATTGCAGACTGAATGTGCACTGATTATATTATCTTCAACTACAAAATGTAACTTCTACAACTGTATTGCCGCATCTGAATTACTAACCAGTTTTCAAACACAAGTCTGAGAATTGCTCTTTATGAAGCTGTGCATACATTTCTGTCAAGGAAACAAACAGCTGTATTTTAACTCATATTAAAACAGCCAGGGTAGCACACTTTTCTTCTGCTGTTTCAAAGTATTTCTCAGGTTTCCAAGAAAAATATTGTCTTACATTAGGTTTAGCATGACCTAAATCTTTTAAAACTTAATATGAAACAACTTAGAAAAAGCCTAGAATGATTTTATGCAGCAAGGTGCTAACTCCTGATGGCCACAGGTCCAAACTCTTCCATCTTCTCACTTACAGAGATGTTAGTTTATCTATGTGGATGACAATTAACTGAACCCAAATGTATTCAGATTTTAAAAGATCAAAGTGAGAACTCAGATGGTTTTCGACAAATGCAGTAGATACTGAATTTTTACCACATGTTCTGCTGTGCAGAAGCCTTCTGAGTCACCTACTGCACAGACTAATACTTTTCCTAATTTTTTTTCACAAAATCTAGGTGAATATCAGGTATGTAATCTTCTATCAGATACTAAGAATGTTCTTGAAATTGGAAAAAAAACAGGATTTCTATGTAACACTGCTCCAGTCCTCTGAAGTGAAGAGAGTCATGATTTGCTGGATCCAGAGGCACTTCACAAACAAATATTTCTAGTGAGTCAACAGGTGATTTCTTCTTCTTGGTGTAAGATTCCCTCTCTACTCCTCGTTGCTCAGCTCCCTCCTTGATAATGCAGAGCTGGGTCAAACTTCTGTGTCGCTCCAAGTGTGTCTTTCAACTTCTGACTGGGGGGGAAAGAAGTGTTCCTGAGAGCCTGGGGGGTCAGTGCTGTATCCTTCCTTAGTCTCCTTGGGATTCAGTAACTTTATCCTGCTGAGACAAGCAAATGCTGATTTTTGTTGTACAGTGCACCACTAAAGCTCCATCAGTGTTGTCAAGATCAGTGATTAAGGGGCCAAGTTACTGAGGGTTCTCAATAAAAATGTTTTGCCTTCTATAATGGTTTTGCTTTATTTTTCTAAAGTTTCCTTGCCCCAGCTCAATGCTGAGAGAAAAAGAAAATCTCCAGAAAACACATGCTGCATTTCTATGTGGCAGTAAAAAGGAGTATGCATAGGGGAACCAATCTCTTCTGCTCCTAGAAACAGGACTACTGGCTTACAGCTGGAACATGTTCTAATCAGTGCTCATTATAGTTATTAGCTTTCTCCTGAATTCCTTGCATCTAATCCCAGACAGCTGCAGTGAGGGTTTATGATACTTAACACTTACCATATTTTCACCTGTGTAGAAAGATACCTTCACTACTTTCTTCCCATGGAGAGAGACCAATTAAACTAGCCATTAAAAATGGGAAATGGTACACAACTGTGTATGTGGTGATAAAGCCAAATACCCAGTATAATATTCCTGCCTGTGTTTAAAGAACTGCTTTACATATGTACTTGACTCACAAGCTGAAGAGCATTCTAGTGGGAGCAAAACAAGCTCCCTTACAGTTTTTCATTTAATATGCACAGTGATCTGAGGGGATGGGGAGGGGAAGGGTGTTAGCTTCTTTTGGCAACACACATACTATTGTGTGCTTATCTACCACCAAATGATCTTTTCAGCCCTATTTTTGCAACCTATAGGTCAACCTAAGCGGTTTACTGGCCTTAATTTGATATACCTGCCTTGTTTTGCAAGGCCTCTTTGCTGTGTTTACTCTTTTCTCCATCTACTTCTCAGTCTCCTTTCTCCCCCACTTCAAGTATCTGTACCCTTTGGCAGTTTCGACACAATTACCACCCAAGTTTTGCTTCCCTGAAATTGTTCAGTACCTCCTATTTTCCTCAAATATCCAATACAATCTATCTGCTATTAAATTGGTTCTGAAAAGATGTAGCGCTCTACCCTGTAGAAGTCATTTTCAGATGTAAGTGGAACATGAGCATAGCAATGCAATTTACTGTCAGGCCAGACTAGAGCATGTATGGCCCTGCAGCTTGCTGCTCTGCTGTCGAGCTGTGCTTTCAATGCACTGCTGACTTAAGCTATTCCATATGTTAGCCCTACACATGCATAATCAATGCTGTAAAAAGCCATGCAACCCTTGTTCAGATGTACGTTCAGAAAGTTACTCGGTACAACTGTAACTGAGATCATAGTACTTTTCAACAGAACTGCATCAGAAAAGTCATGATTGCAGGGCTCAATACTAATTATACCAGTCTCTTTTCTGATAAGCAGATAAAATGGAAAAAATCTAACTTTAATTTCTTCAAAACAATTTTAGCACCAAACTAATAGTATTTCTCAGCAGGCTTTCATTACAAAAGACTTAATAGACTCCCATCTGCTAAGTCAGCCAAGAATTGTGACTGATCCTAGACTGGGAACTAGAATTTTTAATAAGCAGATAACAGAACATGAGCCTGCCATTCCTATGTCAGACTTTGCAGTCATTTGATTTCCCCGAGGCCAAACTGCATTAGCTTAGTGTTCATTTTTTAGTAGATCTGACTCTACAGACCACAAAAATTCTTCCTGCGCTGCTCCCCAAGCACAAGGCAGGATAACCTGCCAGCTCTTCTAAAAGTAGGTGTAAATGGGATCCTTACTCTCACCCTGATCCCCCTCTAACTCACAGTAGACTAAGCACACAGACACTGATGTCAGGAGTGCAGGATCTCTAATGAAGGAAAGGCAGAAGGGCATATAGCAAGTGAGGACTGGGGATGGTGGTCCTGCATACGTAGAGAGAGCCGGTGTTAACGCCGATCTTTTAGCATCTGTACATGGAAACTGCAAGACTGTGTCCTACAATCAGAATTACCATAACACAATTAAATTAGGATCATGTTGTGCCATCCTGAGCAGCATCTCACTTATTAAAATTGAGAAGTGTTTCTCTGAGTAAGGCTGGCACACCCTGGCACTGTTAGACAGGCCTGTAAAAAAAAATGTCTAGCCCTTTTCTCTAAAGCTTTTGAATTTAATACAAAAAAACTCTACAAAACCACAACCCGTTCTTCCAGGGAAGGGAAAGACCCAGGATAGAAGTTTCATTTCTTAATTAGGACATAAGCAGAACTGGTACTTTTCTGTCCAGGATGTTAGATCTGCCTGTGCAGTAAATACATGCAAATATAGTCAAATGCGTGCTCAGCAGGTCCCAAAATGCCTAGGTGTTTTTTGTATTCTTGGATTTTTGTGGCAGTAGATGATTCATGGGTGCTGTTTGGACCTGCAAGTCTCAGAGATGCCAGATTTCATCATTCCCACATTCCAACCCAACCCACCCCACCCCACCCCCCAAAAAAAAGAAACCCCAACAAAACCACAAAAAAAAGCAAAAAAACAACCACTTTTTGGAGGGGGGAAAAAACCATCACCAAAGACACCAGAGAAATCAAGATGTGTGGTAGTGGTAAACTCTAGTCTCTGTCACTGGGCATGTCGCTTGGAGTTGGTTTGTTATTCATAAACCAGTGAAATGGCTTCATTCCCCTATTTGTGAAAATACGCCGTAAGGAATACTTTCAAGTAAAGAACAAAAGTTACTAGCTTTTAGCTGTTTAGATCTGATTTTTCTACTGTGAAAGCTGAGATGGAAAACTGGACTGAGGCCTAGTTTGTGTCCAGAACTCCAAAATCTGAGTCCCACCAGCCTAAGCTAGCAGTTAAGCTGGTCTTGTGAATGGCACTTCTGCCTTTTGCAGGGTATGCTAGCTATCCTCTCTCAGCAAGTTTTCTGCATGCGAATTAGAGAAGACACTGCATTTATGGGGAGTTTATTTCTTTCTATGAGTTGTCATGCATAAACAATAATGTATTAAGATTATTTGCAGGAGGGCCTGACTGAAAATAGTAAAAAGCCATTTAGAAAATAAACTTCAATAAATAGGGTATATATGAATATACCTGAAATGTTTTGTCAGTGCAGTTGATGATTTGGGACACTTCCAAGAAGTCTAAAGCTTAACTATATATGAATTTCCAGTTTCTGTTGGCTCTTGCTAAATGCCCTAAGCAATCCTTCCCGTTTCTTCTTTCTTCCAAAAGAATCTTCATCCCAACCCACAAGAGGAATGAGAGGACTAACAGAAGCTAAACAAGTCTTAAATGAGCTCTTTTGCTATTTAAGATGCTTCAACTCTCACATACTTGACCTCTTCTAGACAGTGATCTAAAAATAAGAGTTGCAAACATAAAATGTGGATAGAATTAACACCAACTTGCTATTTAGATTTTCCACCTTTTTCCTTCATTTAAAATTAAAATCAAGCAAATTTCAAATAAGAAAATACATTTTAAAGCAGCATGGTTTGCAGCGAGCAGAAACAGGCTTTAGAAATGCTTTTTTTTTTGTCCTGTGAAGTTCCATTCAAAACTACCTTATTTTAATCTGACTCTTTCTCTTTTCTGAGTGCCTTTAGACAATGTTGAGTCTGTCAATTTTTTTTACAAAAACTGTCTTTAGAAGTCTTTCAATATTTTTTCCTTGGCCTCTTCTCTCAAGACCAGTTTCTCATCTCCCTGCTGGGCAGATGTAAGGCTGGGGCTCCCTCCAGTGCAAAGGAACATAAGTATTTTACACCCTCTAAAAAGACAAGCCAGAAAACCACCAAACACACCTTTTGAAGAGAAGAGATGGTTTATGCCCTCCAGTGCCTCCACCTCATACGATAACTGCTGCTGAGTTTGGTAGCTCAGCTGCAGAGGTGATCTCAGCACATCCACACAACGCTCATACAACACTGACCACGTGTCCAACATACGTAATCCCTTGTTTTCAGTAAGGACCAAAATAAAGTAGGAAGTTACAAATTAAAAACATCAACAAAAGTTATTTCATTTTGTTAATTGTAGCAGCAACACATTAAGTTCCAGATTCATGATCTTCCTTTTAACTACTCGCCCTCACACAGTGAACATACGTTTTATAATGTTATGATTACACATTTTGTTATACCACCTGCCTTCTGATTTGTTCACAGCATAGCTGGGATAGTCCAGGAGGAAAAAACAACTGAAGGCAACTATAAATTTGGTGCCAGTGTTTTGGAGCTTCAACTTCTCACCTAAGTATTATTTTAATATGCTTAACATAATCAAGACACAGAACTAGAAGACAGCAAGAGATTTGCATGGGAAGCAAAGAGAAAGAATGATCTTTAAAGAAATGAGGGAAACGTGTGGGGGAAGTGAAAGTGAGCAGCATGTAAAAATAGATGGCATTAAAATGCATGACTCGCTAGTTATCTCAGGAGTAGCCACTAGGGTCTTCCTGTGTAGATAAGGCAAAAAAAAAAAAAAAATCTTTTACTGGTTACTCAACTGTGTCTACTCTGAATCTGAGGTAGTCACAAAAGATATTACTTTGAAAAAAATCACTGAACAGGCAAACAGGAAAGAAAATTATATATCCATTATTACTCACCATTATGCTCATTTTATTAGTTTAACAACTGACAGTAGAGTGAGAAACTGAAGTTCTGAGATAAAAACGAATGCTTCTGTATGCCAGGATTATTTCAGTTGCAGTCTTGCAGAAATTCTGTTTAAAGCTACAACAGCCACAGTATACTAGATACCTCAACAGCCCAGGATTTCCAAAATACACATCCCTGTACCCTAAAAGTGTCCTGAGTTACTACCCTCCTTTTTTTTTGGAGGGTTTGTCAGCAAGCAATTTGTCAGCAAGCAAGTTGCATTCTGAGTAGAATATGAAATGCATATGCATATATTGAAGGAATGAACAGCATATATTGACCAGCCATATCTAATGAATACCTCCTTCTCCTCACCCTGAAACCAAAGAGAAATAGTAAATAATTTGCAATGGAATGTCTTTTGCTCCTGTTAAACCAAATCAACATGATCCCTCAGTATATTCGAAATGTTTCATTACGTCACATGAAAGTGAAATCTTTACATCTACTTTTCTATAGGTCCGACAACCTAACTGTTTTTCATATTTTCAAAAGACTGTACATTCTGAGCTGTGTTCTTGCATTTCTTTTCATGGTATGTAACATTTGCTCTGTTTGGCTTAATCTAATAAGCCTTTCAAATGAAATAATTATCTTGTAAATGGCATTCTAAAAGTGTTCTATAATTGGAACCCACCACAGAAATTAAAAGTAGAACAGAGACAAAGATATGCTAAAGACAGTGTAAAATCCTATGGCGTTGCAGAAATAGTATTTTTGAATGTATATCCCAAATGAATGTAGCTTTTATAATTAGAAAGATTAGCTATTTCCTGCTGAAGTAATAAAAGTATGTGTAATCACATATTTAATTATAATTTATTGTTGATGTGGCTTAATCATTCTTCAGGGTTTAATTCCACAGCTCAAAGAGGGATACTAAACCGGTAGTGCCACATCCATATACTAGCCTGAGTAAAGATTTCAGGACTAGTATTAGTTTTGCAGTTATGCCTGCTATGCAGAAAAACCCACCAGAAATATAACCTCATTACAGGCATCTTAAACTGAGGGAGGGACAGGAACAGAATATTTTTATTCAACAGAACAAGAGGAGCCTTGAAAATTACGGCAATCGTGTTTTATGAGCTATTCTTGTGACCACCCTGCTCCAAGAGATCAGTTCTAAGCAATGGAAGTGTGTCCCTTGTGTCTTACCTGCACACAAATGCTCCATTGACAGCTATGCAGAGTATCTCCTCATGATTATCCTAAGTATTTCCTAATCCACTGGGATTAAGGGAAAGTATAGGATGTATAGGAATAAGGGAAGGAAATACAGGAATAAGGGAAAAGTAAAGTACATATTAACATTATCATGCACGAAGAATATATGCCAATTCAATTAAAACACATTCTAGCCACTGTGAGATGACTCATAATCCATCCAGAGCTCTGCTAGAATTTTTTTTTGGCTGTCTTAAAATGGATTATACAAAGTTGTAAAATACTTTGCAGAATACTTTTCTGCTGACCATGGAGGCTACTCAGAAGTCTGGCAATCTTTCTATCTCCTGCTAATTTGTAGGCTTTTTATGTTCATCTTGCAGTTTCCTGGGTCATATTTTTATCTCGATAACAAGGTCAGTTCCCATACTGACTTAGCACTAAATTATAACAGATTGCTATCAGCATAGCATGAGCCAGGGCTAATTTAGCTATGGAAAGTTGTGTGGCTGTAAATTCAAAGGCGACCAAACAGACACTGAACTTGGAGGCAGCAGAATTTGTGGGAAAACTGCTCAGTTCAGAAGGGCCAGATATACAGATTTATACTGACAGGATCTGGCCCCACACAACTGACATGCAAAAACATTACCTATTGCAAGTTCTTCAGAATCTTAAGTCTAGCACAGAATTTTCTGTCCACTTAAAACATTTCCTAAAAAACAGCCAACGGAATTAAATTTCCTTCTTATCTCTGCATACCACTATACTTTTGAAAAGATTGTTCATTAGAAAAACCACAGAAAGAAAACTTGGCCCCTACTGGAGATTTGACTACTGCTTTAGTAATAAAATCAAATGATTCCACCTAAAGTGTCTGTTAATAAATGGAATTCTTATGTTCTGTCTACAAGTCAGTGTTTTTGAAGTGGATTGAACAATGACTGGAAGGTGTAGTGTGCACTCAGAAATGTGTTGTACAAGAGTGAGATAAAATTTATTTTGGCTAGGACATGGAAAAAATGTTAATTTACTGTGGCAAATTCCTAGAAGAGGCTTTCAAGTCATCAAACCCGTACAGTGACTAGTGACTTAGGTATAGTCAAAAGGTGAGACAGGATTTGGGGAATTCCTTAAAGGGGAGGGATTAGCACTTCTGACAAGCGTAAATTCCAAATTTCCACATTGTTAGAGGGGAAAAAAAATACTGCAAAAAGAGGGTCTGCACAGTAAGAAGAAATGTAAAACCTGCTGGCTCCATGAGATTCTCTTCCACAAGAACACAAATCTGAGCTGTGCATTTGACAGTTTCTTTTTAATAGAAAACTCCCTCTCGTGGTGCAGGCTAGGCAGACTGCCTGCTCTCTGAAGCCTGGTAAGCTGAGATATTCCTTGCACTGAGTTCCAGACTCCTGATCGCATTAAACCAGACCTAAGATTGCTGTCAACTACAATGAAAACAGGTTTGATTGACATGCATTAAGAAAGGGAAGAAAACTAGTTACATTAAAGTGTTAAAGCAAGCTTTGCACTCTGTTGATATCTTATAGACATAAAAACTCCGTGGGTGTTAGCTAAGTTTACACATGTGCAAGGATAATTTTTTGCTCATCACAACTTAAAAACCTTCAGTTTTGGAAACTGGGTGTCAGACACTCAGTTTAACCTTCTCATTTTCTTCAGATGGAAATAAGGCCTCCCTGAGAGGTCACACATCTTATACTTGCTGGTATATTTGTTGTCTCTCGTCTATAAATAGGTATAGGTACTAATATCTACATAGGTGTAAGAAGTAAATTTGTAACTTCATCTCCTTCAGTCCTTGCTCCCACTAGGAAAGACTAAGAATCTCTCTAGGAAAGTTATGGGGCTATTCTAATCTTAACCGTGATTTGGTAAGATCAGTTAGTTCATCAGAGAAGCTGGTATTTTTCTGGTTTTGAGGAATGCCAAGACAGTAATGTCCCAATGAGTCACTGAGAATACTGGCCCTCACACCAAATTATATTTCTAATAAGACCTCAGCATAACAGCGATGCAATTCCTGTCACTCTTTATGCCCGTATTTTTTCCTACAAAATTGAGATCTTGCCATCTAAACATTATCACTCAAGTACTGCAAGTATTTATATAATGGAATACATTTATCTGTTAACAGTATCAGATAACCATAAGGTAGCATTTGTTAATTCAACCTCATCATTAAAAATACATAATAAAAATGTTCCATTTCATCACATGCAGTTCTCCCTAAAATACAGCAACCACACATACTCCTGAGATTTTTGCATCTGAAATCAGTTTTTTTCTTTACAGCTTTTGGAAAACTATGGCTATTTAAAAATTAGCTCTTCAGAGTAGATGCAAATATCATAAAAGCATTGTGGCGACACTTTGTACTTTCAGTAGACACGTGGCTTTTAAGAGCTGTTAGCTGTTGCATATACATTTCCATGCACACAAGAAAGCACATCAGACTCCATGCATGTGAGTAAAATATAGCACTCCTACCCATACAACTGGTTTACACCCCACTCTTGGAGAAAATGTTGTGGTTTCCCTGAACAACTACTGCTAACTCCCATCTGGCTCAACCTGGTTTACACAGAGGCTACTTTATTGTTGTTTTAATATTATGGATTTATGATTTTAACATGTCTTTAACTCTTTTGCTTTTATTGCCATCAACTTTTTTCTTTGAAATAAATGTCCTTACATGAGTTTTAGTCTGTTCCTTCATGCAAGAAGTTGATGTCATATTAAAGAAAAACGTAATAGCAGAGGAAAAAAATGGGGTCATTTTAGCATGCCATTATTTTAAAATTGTCCTTTCACCATTCAGAAGGAAGAGAAATTCTTAAACTTGATAGTAATTTAAAAATACATGGTGTACAAACAACTAATGTTTCAGAACTTACTTGAGTAGCATTTTATGCTTTAGTTTACAGTTTCCCAAGTAAAGATTCTTTGCATTTTTTTTGGCATGAAGCATATATTCAAATTTTTAACACAATAAAACTGGAAATACCTACAGCAGGCAATTAATAGCAATATGATTTCATATACGTGCTTCCCCAGCCTCATGCAAAAGATGGACTTCTTTTCATGAATGCTAATTTCAGGTTATAGGCAGAGGTAAATAAAGTATACTATTTGAATAATAACGTAGAAGGGAATAGAAGGATGGAATAGGTCTCTTAAATGAAACCCAGAGATTCACCAAAACACTTCAAACTGTACTGTTTAAGAACAATAAGCCAAACATCCTCCACCAAGAGCATCCATTCAAGGAACGGTTGGATGGCTGGAGGTGAAGGTGGTTAGAATATTCAGGCTGTCAATTCCCAGCAGTGGTGGAGATGGGTCATCCAGAAAGGCCTGACTTGTAAAAGAAAATGGAGATGCTTCACTTCTTCACAACTCCGGGTTTAACTGGCAGGCTAGCAGTTCAGGCCAAAATGTTTACACTGGAATTTTACAGCTTCCTGATTCTCAATGTGTACTAACTCTTCAAAATTGCTTCTTTTTATCACTGTTGACCTTGAAGTCCTGCGAATGGTTTCATAGGCACTCACTTAACATTATCATAGGAAAAAATGAAATTTTCTTTAAAAGGTTACAGGAAAGGATTGACAACACTTTAATGAGTCAAGCCTCAACAGAAATTAGATTTGCAGGCATTAATTGACACATTCCCCATAAGCAGTACCTACTAAGACATAACAATTAGTTATTGCTAGTACTCTACAGACTTTTAATATTAAAGCTACTCTTCCAGCTGGCTAGCTGGAAACAGGTAGCTCTAATTGGTCAAAAATGAACTGTTAACCACAGTCCAACAAGTATAAAATGATTTATTACATGGCCATTTACTCACATTTCATTGTTTTAAGTCTTCACCATTAAAAAAGAAAAAAAAAAGGGGGGGGGGAGAGGGGAGGAGGAAGAAATACAGCAATTCCTGTTAGGTGTTTACTGTATTCAGACCATTTTTCTGGTGGAAATACAGTCAAGAATAGATATCCCTGAGTATTATAGGCAGTGTAACTACAGAAGAGTAGTCTGGAAATTGCATGAAGTTCTTCTCAGTTATGAAACCTCTAAAATATTGCTGAAAGCCATTAACACCCTCCCCATTCAACCAACATAAGAGGATTGGGTTGCATTTTTGACCTTTTAGCGGAACATTGTCTTTTTCAAACTCACAAAATACTTGTGCTGCTGGCAGATTTAGTAAATAAATTTTAAAATCTTTTGAAATAATAAAATAAGGGTAAAGACTATTGTGTTAATTCTTGTCAAGATAAAATAGTCTGCCTTTGTTAAGCAGAATTAGCAAATTGCAAGGTTAAATTATGAGACATTTTACAAAATAAAGATTTAATAAGAGTAATAGATCATGAAAATAATCAGAGGTTTTTGTTAGCAATGAATTATGTCATGGGATTTTGTGACTCCAGCCTTTGAAAAAATACCTGTAGCTAGCAGCTGGTTTGTGTTTTAGCCACACAGGTCTGTAGTGGATGATCACCTCATTTGAAAAGCAAGATTAGGAAGATTTTTCCCCTCTGTCTCTAAGGTATAAATTGCACATCAGTAAAATCCTCTTCAATTTATAACAACTGGTTAGGAGATAAATACTCTGTCAATCACTTTAGCAGATACTCAAGATGTCTTGAAACTGTTAAACCCACCAGCTTTTCCGTCATCTGTCAGCAGAAAATTTGTATATATACCTCTTATGGAAATACGACCTTTCCTCCTAAATAAGTATTTTGAATGTAAAATCGTTTAGATGTGCGCTGAATAATACTGTTACAGCTCAGTAGGTTTATACGCAAGCAGTTATTGAAAACAAAGCACTGACCACAATGCTTTAAACTATTATTTTGTATTAGCATTCGAGACACACAGTGAGCTGACATAGACACTGCTGTGCTAGCTGCTATGTGAGCACGTGAAGGATGTGTACTCTAAACTAAGAAGTCTGCAACTGAAATGGATATTGACAAATGAATTATTGTTACCTTCTGTTGTCAGCTCTCCATTCCTCACGGCTATGGGGACTAGGACATGCTGCGTAAAGGGAAAACAAATGATACTTTGGCATCTGCACCTGAACTGATTTCCACAAAGTCACTGCAAGTCCAGCAGGGCCACCTCTAAGGGCCACCTTAACACCACGCTCACTGCTTTAAAGCAGGTTCAAGAAGAAGAATGCATGCTGGACCTCAGTTAGTATATCTGGCAGAACTAAGCCCCTTATCTCTGGTATTGCAAAGCTTACCTGAAAGACTTTCAGCTGTTGTAGAGCAAAGTATGTACACAATCATTTAGTCCTGAGAATGGGATTAGTTCATCAGTGTATAAGACCCATATCCTTAAAATATGAAGCTGTCTGTCTGATTTCAGAAATGCATGTTTACCATTCATTGAGGACCCAGGCTAAAGTACCCTAAGTATGTGAACCAGTCCTACATTTCCTAGTTCCCAAATTAGCAGCATAGCCCTCAATATCTTATTTCTATTAAGGTACAAGCCATAGGTTAGAAAATATGTAAGTAAATAGAACATTTAAAATTGCAAGACCAGACAATCTTACAGGAGACAAAGCATACACAGTGAACGAGACCTACCTTGAAATGTCTCCTAGGTAAAACAGAATAAAACTGGCATCTTCCTTCTGCACAAGAAATCTCACTTATTTCTGAGATTCATTTGAAGTCGATTTTAAAAATGAAGAATTTGACAGCAATCCTGTCTTTTTCCTGAGAAAAAGTGATGTGCTAAGCAAAAAGCAGTTAAGAGTCCCTAACTCACAGAAACAGGGAGACTGTCCTGGCAAAGTTTCACTGGCTATTTCTCCATTCTCACCTTCCCTCAGCATCTGCTTTTGGCCACTCGGGGTGATGGGATACTGGGCCTGGTAATTTTTCCTCTGCGCCAGCACAGTTTGACTTACCCAAGTCAAACTCTGGCACTGAACAGCTGTAAGATAGGCCTGCTCTTTCAGATAACCCACAGTGATATATGTGGAGGCATGTACTAGTTCTACATATCTATTTCTATTCACACAAATTCAGGAATTATGACTAGTACTATTTTTTAAAATAAATTATTTATATAAATTTGAATTTTGTTGATATAAAATTAGAATTCATATGCTTCCGTTTTCCAAATATTTAGATCAACACTACAGAGAAGCCAATCTCTTATCTGTAGAGATCCACAATTTAGATTAAAGAGGGTTTTGTCCGCAGAAGATAGTTAATTATCACTCAAAATATTCATTAAAATTCAAAAATGCCAAATACAAAAAACATCACTGCTGTCATCAGGACATAACAGATTAATTCACTGCACAAAATTGGCTAATAAATCAGGAGGTCAAATTATTTGGATGAAAAATCGTACCAAAGATGAAATTATTAAACTGAGGCACTTCTGAGGAAGGAAGCATTCCACAAAATTCTGGTATCTCTAAAGAAAGATGTAATAGATCTTTACAGCATCAAGCTGTTGAAAGCAATCTTTCTGAAATGCAATTTTTTTTTATAAACAGGTAAGAACAGCGTTGCTTTCTACAACATTAATACCTCATGAGAAACACAGCACACGCAGCGTTGCCCTTCAATCAAGAGCACTGTGGAACTCGGTTACCAGTACTAAGGCCCTACAGAAGTTAGTGTCAGCTACAGTAATTCCTCCTTGTTGCTCAGTAAAGCACAACACAGAAGAAATCTTTACACTGTTTTGGGATTTCACGTCCTTTTTCATAAGCAGTGTTTCTTTAACACACGTTCTCTCCAAGAAACATTCAACCAGGGAAAAATCAAATGCTTTTCAGGGAGAAGTTCTGCAGCTACTACCATAGTTACAGGTAAACTGCCTTTTCCTTATTAACTAGGATTGACTACATAACCAGAAAAATTGAGCAGGCTTCATTTTTTATTAAAAACAAACTTACTTTTCAGGAGTTTCACAGCAGTACCATTTGCTAGCTTACAGCTAACCTAATTTCATGTCTGCATTAATCTCATCAGTACGTTGGAGTGATCAGAAACCTTTTAAGACATTTTCTGGAGAAAAGCTGTTGGCTTGCCATACAGTCATCTTACACCTTAAAACAGTTATCTTAAAACTGCTCTCTAAAAAAAATTAAAAGATTTCAAGTGCTTGTACTACATCTACATTGAAGATGTCTAGAGTATTTCAGTCTCCAGGCTACTGTACCAACGGCCTTTCAAAAGCACTGTAATTCCATCCTATCAATAGATGACACAGGAATCTAAACAATCTCAGTTCAAATCCTTTCTCATATTCATATTTTCTTCTTTGAATTAATGACTTTGAAAAGGAGAGTATGTTTCTTCCACATTATAAAGACAAAATATAAATGTAGCAGTCTCATTTATTTTATTCTTCTTCTAGCATATTTTTAAACTTCCCCCATCCTTCATTCAATTCCTGTCATTGTCAAATTCATTATTGAGCCATGCAAGTGGGTCTCACATCACAAAATAATTGAATTCTGTGAGTGTAGGAATTACGAATACTACACCCTATCTTTCTTGCTTAAGAGTAGTGTGCTGGTAATCTGTGCTATGGAGTAGATGTTTTTAAATTTCAGACTTCCACATCTTAATTCTATGACACACCTTCCTTTTCTGTACATCTGTTTCTTACAATTTCAACAGTTGTCCAAAACGCTGAATTTATGTCTCTGTCTCAAAATATGATTTTCCCAAACAAGGGCCATCTCTTTTTCTTTTTGCATGATCAAGCTGTGCATGCTGTACAAAACAGGCCTCAAGCCAATGATTTAACATTTGGTACCATGAAGATAATGAGATTCGTTGGCTCAAAGTAAACCATAGCTGTTGCACATCTTGACTATCTCGTGCCTGGCTGCTTAGCTTCGGGATCAAAACCATTCATCTATAACACATCTACGAATTTATAGAATGTTGTAACCGGTGGATAAAATTTGCTCCTGACTCACTTAGAAAATGTGTTTAATTCATTTCTCTTAAGTGGCAAAGCAGCAAATGCGTTCAGGGTATGCTGTCTGTTGCTGAGAGATAGGAATGCCTGAAAGAAATGTTACAACTCGGCTTTCACAGAACAGCTGTCTTTATTTTTTTATCATGTTATTCAGAAGGGTTTCAATTAAAAAAAAAGAAATATTTATGGCTATTACAACTACCACCCTGCAAGAGTATTGTAACCAAAAAGGATTAGCAAGAAGTATTTCTCCAGTGTGTTTAGTTTATCTTTGTAGCTTTGGGTCTGTTCAATTTCATTATTTCCAAGCATATGCCATTTCTGCTTGGCCTTTCATATGGTTACTAAGAAGAAAATATCACTGGGGGAGGAAAAAAAAAATCACCCCACAGTTACATGTTCAAAACCGTAAAGGTGGCAGGGGGAAATAAAAAACAACTCAATTACTTTAAGCTGATTTTAATTTTTTTAATTAGCTTCTTCCCATTTCATGTTTTCCAAATATTTTCCGAACATGTATCCAAATACCCTATTTTTTTCTCTACTTTCTGTGGTAATCTTGCTTAGAATGTCAGCCCTACTCAGTCATAAACACTCCCCTAGACTCTGAAGAAAGACTGGAATTTTACTAGCTAAATAAAATACATGGAAGTACTTTCAGAACATGTACTGTTGAATGAAATTCAAACATAACTGAAAAGAAATTAGAAATAGAAATAAAATTAGAAATATTTATTTAAGATTCAACTGAAATTCCTACTTAATGTTTTAGCCACAGAAGCAAATTTCCATGTACTTGGATTTATAAAATATCTGTAAACATGCACTACTACTGTGGCCTCCTTGCATTATCACTGCAAGGTAGGGTGAGAAAAATGCACTTCCCATTTAATTTTGTTTCTCAGTTTGTATTATCTAAATCCTATTTGTCCTATTTTAAAGCTACGGTCTCTGTGCATGACTGTATGCCTATGATACAATAAGCTGGTGACACCCAGGATAAGGCTTTTGGAGTAGCTCAAGCATAAACGTTGTGCTGTGGCAGCTCACACCCACAGCACCGGGTTTGCCAGCCACGCTAAGCCACTTTTGTACCTCCTTGCTTGGGTTACCTGCACTAGAGAGCCAGAAAATTGTCAGGAATGAATGTGCATGTATATTGAATAGATTGTTGTTCACATACAATGCTTTGATTTGTGCATTATTAACCTGAACTGAAAGAACACCACGGAATACTGTGTGAGAATCAGCTGTCTCACACAATTCATGTATGAAGTTGATCATCCAACATAATACAAATAAAAAATCAGATTGGTTCTATCACATTCCAGTAGACTTCATAAATGCTTTCGGTATTTTCTATTCTGAACAAAAGGGCAGAATTTCTCATCTGCCTTGCAAAGCACAGTAAGAATAACAAAAAATTCTCAGTACTAAAAAAAAAAAAAAAGCCAAACCTAGAAATCACAGCATTTCTATTTCATTTGACCAGTTTTTAAACGAGATGATTATTCAAGACAATAAAAGGGAACAATTATACGGTAATAAGAGAACAGCGAAGCTCCATCAGACTCCGTCTCCAGAGTGTACGGATTTTGGAGAGCAAGCATTGGTCTGCAGGAGCAAATTAAACTTCATAAATAGAACCAAGGCCTAGCTATCAAATCACCTAATGTACTTTGTAGGTGTAATCATTCCAATAGCAAGTGGAAGGAAATTCATACTGACCCTTTTTCCCCATTTGCTAAGCAACATGGAAACTATAGAGTTTGGGCGGGGGGGTGGGGGTGGGGTTCTTGGCAAGGAGTGTGAGGATGGGATGAGGAGACTTAATTGAGCTTATTGTCAGGTAAACAATTCTGATCCTAACTGATACACATTCTGTTATTAATGTTAAAATAATGCAAAACTACCTGCATGCAGAAGTAACCAGTACTTTGAAACAATATGTCTAAAATAGATCAACTGAAAAAGAGGCTCTGTACTTTATCTGCAAGCTATACTATTTAAAAGGAGTCCTTACTATTTTGCTTCCAAACCCTCCCTGAATATTGACATGCATTCTCAAAAGCTTTTCCAGCTTCTTAAATATTGAGGGTAATGTACTATGTCTCTGCATTAACTCAGTTTCAATATTTAGTTAGGATGTTCTTAATTTATTTTACTCATGCAAATACAAATGCTTTTAATTTGAATACTAGCTACAAACAAATCAAAGGAAATAGAATATTCCTTCAGTGTTAATTTTTTTCTAAAAAAAAAAAAGCTTTTATCTCTTATTTCCTTTAATCCATACATATCTATAGCAAAGACATTTTATTTTTTTTTAAGCTCACGCAGAAGACAGGCATGGTATCTCTTAAAGCTTTGTTATTACTTACAGCTATTAAGTGGTTTAATTGAGTCTTACTGCTGTAATGCCAACCAGGAGACAACACTGACAACAACTAGGGAAGGAGGCTCTGTAACAGTCAGCGTGTGCTCTAATAGTCTGGTTCTGACATTTTTCCTGGCCAATTTTAAGCAGCTGTAGTCATGGTCCTTGCTCTTGCACAGGTTGGCTGGCAGCCACAACTATTTCTGAGTAGCACTTTATTTTCCATTTTTTAAATTTTTATTATTTGCAAGGGCTACTTGAAAACATGTGCAAGAAGAAAAGAACTGGAGAAGCGTGTTGCTGCTGTAGGAGGTAAGAGAAAGAGCTTGTTTTCCTCTAGCTCATGAGCTTGCAGCTATGACACTAGTTAATACAAACCACAGAAAAATGCATGCTGACAATCAAGAACTTGTTAAATGAGAATCTTCTTATTTAAAAAAAAACGAAATCAAAGCTGCTCCTTTATTTATTGCAGTCATCTATAAATGTTGTACAGTCCTATTGAAGAAACACTCTTGAGGAGAAAAGGGAAAAGTATTTACTGCATTTATAGGCTGCCAAGGTATCACTTTAAATGTTACAGTCAGAAATGGTGCTAAGTACACACTGAATACCTTCTATTTCTTTTTTTTTTCCACATCAAAAGAATTTTTTCATGCTGACACAGCAAAGCTGACAACATGCTACAGTAATCAGTGCTGTAGGTGTCTCAGCCGAACACAAGCAATGCGGGCTTAAGGCGACTGCAGATGCACTGTTCGTAACAGGCTGTCCTAATAACCTCGAGAGCAGCAAACATACAGCACGTCCATCACCTTCTGCCGGGAAACTGCAGCCATAGCATTATGTGGTATGACAGAACACAGGATCAGACTTTGGACAATCAATATAAAAACACACCAAGGAAAAAATGCGTCCTTACTAGTTATTTCAAGATAATGAAAGCACAAACTGCCTCCTTCTCCTAATAACATTTAATTTTTATCTTTGCTAACAATCCGCATCAGGCGCCTATAACATTATGAACTGAGACAGGGAACAAAAGCACACAAGGTAAATTAGGTTATGTTTGAACAACAGTCAGTTTAATGTTATGGGACTAGCAAATTGACCTGCTAACATAGCACACTGCCAGCACACTTTTTTTTTTCCTAGTGGCTGTGTAATTAAAAGTGTCTGTACAAGAAATACGGCATAGTGTCTCTAAGAGAACTATGGAGCTCCAGATGACTGAGGACACTGAAAAGTGGGAAGTCAAAGACATTCCAAGTATTGTCCCATCTTAGAAGGGATTTTACCTCCTAGTTGTACTGGATTTGGATATACTTAAACATGAATTTTCCCCATGCTTTAATTACAGGTCTCATTCAAGCAGTTTCATTACTGCCAGTTTAAATATAGAAGATATTTTAGAAAAGCAAATACAATTCCTTTTCTCAATGTTCGTATCATTTAATCTCAATGACACAAGAATGGATTTCCACATGTGCTGGCACATATAAACACACACAGTCTCTGTATCAAAACTTCAGACTGTGCACAAAATTTAACCTTTAAATTTCTTACTCAAGTTTTTGTCTACCAATCTTTTTTTTTAAAATAAGATGCATAGAATTTAATGTAATTAATACTTACTGACTCTAAGCAAAAAAAAATGTTTTTCTTGTGAAACCAGGGTATTTTAAATAGTTCTGTAAGAAACTGGGAAGTTTTTACCTAGACACAGAATAGATAAGTGATTTCTACCACTTCTAAATTTCTTAACTTTCACTTCATCTTCAAATCCTGTATCCTCAGTTAAAATTAAAATACTCTACAGGAATGCAAAGAAGAGAAAACTGATGGCAAGCAATCCACAGTCTCTGTGACCAGCTGTTTCTGCCCACATCCATATGAAAAAATATGTAATGTTTTCAGACTCACAGAGCCACATATACCGGTTAGCTGTTTAAACTTCTGAGGATGCAAGGAAAAAAAAATGTTTCATACAATCTCTGAGGGGCACATAGAAAAGCTTTTCATAAGACTTAGTTTCTCAGAAACCCCAAATTATATACTAGAAGATAAAAACCCACATAGTGCCAAAATTTAGAGTAACCTAGACTTCTACGTCCAATGTACTCATTGCAAGGAGGTTTTCTCCACCGACGTTTGTATTTTTGTGTTTAAAATTATCGGGAGGAAAAGAGAAGGTTATATGTGCATTGGTCCACCTAAAATTTACTAGAGTCCTAATTCAGACCCTGTTGATACCTGGGAACATTATTCTATTCCCTTCAATTGACACTGGATTCCTTTTCCACCATACTTACTGCTGTCAGATGTACTCATACACATAGGAGTCCTTTTGGATAGCTTCCTGCATGCCCACAGAGACCCAGACGTATACGTTGACACGCAACATACATGAAAGTGAAAAATGAATGCCCTATCTTTTCTTTCTTTTTAGATAGTGGGCATATGTTCATGGTCAACAGCTACCAAATATAAAGTTTCAGCTTCAGAATAGTTCACATTTCAGCAAAAAGAGAAAAAAATACATTCACCAAGCTCAAAGACTAGTTTTCTACAATTAAAAAAAAAATACAGTCTGCAAAATAGAAGTCTAGAATGAAAGTCCTTCTGAATTTAAGCAGGTTAGGATGTCACGTCAGATTGTTTGCAGAACCAAATTCTAGCCATTTGTAAAAACAAATAGGTTACATTTTTTCAAATAATTATTTTTAAGGATATTTCCTGACATTTTCTGTCAAGCTGATGTTTTTACAAGGTACTAGTGCATCTTTCTTAAGTGCCTGCCTGTATGGGTACATAAAGAATTCTTCCCCAGGTTAGAATGACAAAGGGTTTCTGTTCCCTTTCTGATTTCATAGGGAAGAATCCACTTCCCAGCATCACCTTGCTCCTTTCAATTAGAAAAATCTCTGGGATGCTGGCAATCCCCTTGATTTCTCCTGATCTCTTAGTGGCACTTTATAATCTACATCTTTTAATTATTCTCTCCTATAAGTTTTATGCTGCTACAAAAAAAATAGTTTGTAGTTGCTAGTACAGGCTCAGTCTCTAAATGGTTGTATAAAAAAATGCCTGTATCCAGTTGACTTGTTGCAGAGGACTGAGTCAGTGAAAAAGGTGGTACCTTCCATCCTATTCAGGAACATAAATGTATTCCAGAAGAAAAGTTCAGATCCTTCTTCATAAGACTCCAGTGCTCTGCCAAATTTCTTTCTGTTGTTCAGCCTCAGCAATTACATTTTTCCCAGTTAATTTTCCTGTTTTCTGTATGTGCTGCTAAAGATTTCCTGTGCTTTTCAGACTGCCTGGATGATAGCTATACTCCTTTAACAGAAGTCTAACGCTCTGATCATTCCTCTTTCTTATCAGGATTCTTCTTCATCACACAACTACCGCGCTTACCACTTCCAAGGCCAAGCAAATATTAAGGGCTAAATTGCTAAACCAAAACAAGGCATGGTTTATCAAGACTAAAATGGAGAATTTCTCTATTTTGTTTTCCTTAAGCACGGGATAAAGGATGGCACAATCCCTAATACCAGATGTCCCGTGGTACGCAATATGGTAAGAGTTACCATAATGCTAACGCTTTACCTTGTGTGTTGAGCCCAGTTCCAGTCAGCAGAGCCTTGCAGCTGACCAAGGTGCAGGGAGAACAGTTCATGGTTCTCTCCTGAATTGTACAGTCGATACATCTACAGGATGAAATTCTAAGCTACTGTCAATTCCCTTCAAAATTCTTTGCTTCTCTCACATAATCACTAGTAAGCTTCATTTACAGAGTTTTTGTTGGTTTAGGTGGTCTTCGACTTGATCATATAAGCATTATATATGGCTCGGTTTCTCCTTCTTAAATAGCTGCTCCCCTTCCGCAGCGAGGCTGGTATGTACCTCTGCTATGAAGTGGTGCAGGAGAGGGTACGTTCTTGTAACACCACCTGAAACAACTGCTGTAGTAGGCACTGGGAACACACACAGAGCATACATACCCTCCAAACAGACAAGGGGAACAAAATACAAGAAAGCAGATTAAAACACACTTGTCCAAAGTCTGCTTGATCTTTAGCAAGTCATTACATGACTTTGTTTCTCTATTTCTTCTGTCCTTCTCTAAAGTCATCTGTATATACTGAGAACCAAGTCAAGGGTCTAGATCTTAATCCATCACCACTTTCATTCTTCCAGTGCAAGTTAAAGGCCCCTATCTGATCACTTTGAATAAGCACGGTATTTAAGTGTACTTCACACAAATTGACTTTTAATACTTCTTAATTTTCTTCTATCTATTTTTAAATTTTCTCTGAAGTAATGAAATTTTATATCTATAAATACAAAACCCATTCAATATAGGATCAGAGATAGAAGCAAAAATATCTGGTAGGCATTTCTGTGAATTAATAGAAAATAAATTTTATTTAAGAAGTTATGAAATTATTAAAAAATTTTGTTCACCACGTGACCAAAAAAAAAATCAATTCTTAAAAGCATAGTTTTTGCAAAACATCAAGAACCTGAGTAATTATGCTTAGTTTTAATTGTGACAACCGTATGAAAAATTAGAAAAATGTATATAAATATACTTTTTATTTGGGATTAATATAGAATACAAATGTATACCTCCAAGAAGCTATTAGCAAAACAAAAGGCTTTCATTCTCCCGCTTACATTTTTCTTTAAAAATACTTTTTACATTAAATAGTTTCCCACTGAAATAGTTACTGAAAAATGCTTTTTACCAAAAAGTTCAATTTCAGATGTGAGCAGCTTGCTCTGAATTGCGTAGGCAGTATGAGAACACTGCAGAAGTGTTAGTGTAGAAGTAACATGTAAGTGCATGAATAATGTCTTCTTACTGATTTAACTGTGAAATATGTTCTTTTGGCATTCATAATTAGGGGCAGAGCAGATGGTGAAAGCTTAATATGTCCATTAAAATAAATTATGCTGCCAGTGTTTCTTTAGTCTATAAAACTTTGGTTGGGTTGGCTATTTCAGCTTGATATTTTTTGTTCTCCTCGAAGTAGATCCTGTGCATATGCTGGCGAGTATTTTGTATTGCAACTGCAGCAGAAAAAAAAAAAAAAAAAAAAACGACGACGGAGAAGGACGGGGATTTCTATCCAAGACTAACGACAATTTTAAATGGGGGAACACTGATCTAACTTTCTCCTCCCTCTCTAACATTCTTTTCCTTCACTAAAAGAAGGCCTAGTTGTATTCTCCTCTTTCACTTTCAGTGTGTCAAAGCCTCAGAAACAATGCATGTTTCTTTGTTTCCTTCCTTAAATGATCAGCAAAAACAAAGGTCTGTTATATGTACTGCTGAATTGCATCTCTGAAGTGCAGCATGTAAATTTTGTGATTTGCACACGCATTAACTGTTTGTAGGAAGAACTACTGCTATTGTTGACCATAGCTTTTTGCCATGGAACAGATGCCAAGAAAGGCATTTTATTTTTAGTGTGCTTCTACAAGCAGCTACGAGTCACAGCTAATCAGCTGGCCTAATAGCAGAGTGTACCATACCATCTCATGCTGAGCCCTGAGGTTGAGGATTCATCTCAGGATACATTCATAGAAGTCTTTCCCTTGTGAAGAGAAGCATGGGATTACCTGTATTTCTCTCCAGAGTAACCATCACCAACAGAATATGTAGTGCTCATGGTTACCTGCAAGCAAACTTCGTGGCTTGTTTTAGGCAGTAATGGAATTGCTACCAAGACCAATGGGCAAACACTTCAATAAAGCCAGAGCAGAGGTGTTGAAGTAGCACGAAACTGTTTGGCTGGTATATGTTGATTGGAATGTCGTTAAAGCACTGATGGGTCATGGGATTTGAAATGCCCCACTTCCACCATTACCGTGCCAGTGGAAACATATGACAGTGCAGAAAGACTTGATGTTCAGATTGGTGTCTAGGCAAGTATTTGCAAGATCTGAAATATACATTTACTTATTTTTTAAAAGCCAATGATGGATTAAATAAATATCTATTGTATTATATAGAGTATTTATTATACTCTCTATATATACTCTATAGAATATTATTAATATAATAATATTCCAAAACAAATAATAGAAATAATATCAGAATATGAGGTTGTAACGGACTCCTCCCTATACCCAGAGACAACTTAGAAGAACTCAGAACACCTTTAGAATATGCAGTACATTTTTCTGCAAAGAAATCAGTAGGGACTGAAAATGGTCTTGGAACCGGAGCCAGCTGGTAGCCTGGCTCAGGCAGTGGAAAACCAGGGTAATCACCAAGTGCAGCGTTCCCCTGTGCGGTGGGATCCAAGGGCAGCCAAGCTGCAGTGTCTCCTGTTCTGCTGCACCTGAACCAAACTGCGGAACAAGAGGTGGCTTGAGGAAAGAGATATTGATGCTATGTTTGATTTATTCTTGATTTCCAGAAAGACCTTTTAGGGAAGAAATACAGTCAGTCACAGATTGGGACAATTTTTTTTAAAATAGAGTGAAACTGTGAAAGTCAAAATCGGCACAGCTTCACCACAGGATCTTCATTGACACCGTTCTTCAAGCTGAACCCCGTGTCATTGAAAAGAATCTGCAATTTTAGTTTCAGGGTTTTGTTATGTGTAATATAAACAGCAGGCATGTCTGAGATTTAGAGAAGATGGGGTACACTTTAAATGCATAAATGAAGTGAGATATGTCAACTGCCATTTCTACCTTTGAAAACCTTCCTTTGCCATCTGTATGTTTTTTCCACTGCCTGGAGACCTGCTGCTCCTCTTATCTCTTTGCATGCCTGTGTTGTGCCTGATAAAGGATTCTGCTGTGTGAAGTGCAGATTAGTTCACTGCTTGCATTAATAGTAGCCATCACTGGTAACTACATTCTAAAATAACCTTTCCCAGGAAAACCAACTAGGGAACATACTTCTATGCACATCACATTAATGTCCTACTTTAATTATAAGATATATTAATATATATACACTATAATTTACTAGATTATATTACATATTCAAAACTGAAATAGCATAGCTGGATATAGATTAAAAATAGTAAAATATGCCCTCCTGAATAAAAGGAAAAAAATAAAAAAATCAAGTGTTGTAACATTTCAACAGACATTGCGCCAATAGAAGTGTAGGAATCAAGAACTGAGGATGGAATAAAGTCCTCAAAAGCAGTTATTTGATTGCTATGAGCAACAACCCTTTTTCTGTACTAGAATCTCCTTACACGAAGAGATAGTTCCATCACTGCAGAATGAGCTTTACGAGATCTCTCTGTTATTGGGAAAACAATAACTAATTAGAGACTGTAACATCTTTCAAAACTTTTTGAATCTCATAGTTAAGACTAATTAAAATTTCCATTCAAAGCCACTTCTTCAGTAAGGGAACAATAGGCAGACAGCATGAGGTTGCAAATTCGAATTTAAACTACTCTTGATTCTGGAAGACAAATGAACAGTAATGGGAAAGGGAAATGTGAGCACCGTATCCCTAAGAGTTCAAGGAAAGGGGACGTAGTCCATTTGTACTGCACAGCCACTGCCTGAGAGTCTGTGCATCTTCTGGAGTTATTTCAAAGAGTAAGAATATTTTAGTGATTAAGGGCTCTATCTTAGACCCCAAGTTGAAAGAGGCTGTTTCCATCTCCATCCTTGACTTCCTTCACAATCTTTAGCAAGTCTTGGCTCCTGTCCATCAATAACCTTCAGATATACAGAGGCAGAGCTTCAGTTTTCAAAAAAAGGGCAAGCAATTTTATACAAATGGGTGTGAAATAGCACAGGAAGCTGGATCTTGGTAAACTTTTTACTATAACTTCGATAGGCCCATTAAATTTTATACTACTGCTAACTGGAAAACTGTAGCAGAGGAACCAAGGCAGAAGCAGCACAAACTCAACTCCTTTTACAGAGGCAGAAGGGACATTGAGCAGTGGGAAGCCAGAATTGCATCTGTACTATACATTAGCCTAGAGTTATAAACAACTTCACTACCAGAGTTACACAGGATCGCTCACAGATGAAGATGTTTATTCAAATTGTTACTTCAGTAAAAGTGTCTGCACAATTAAATTTGAATTTTAATCTTACACTGAATACAGGAAGAGTCTCATAGCTGCAGAGCAAAGCATTCCTGCTGCTTTAGCTTTGGGTTTAGGCTGCATTACTACACTATGCAAGCAAATTTTTGTCACTATTACAACACTTCACTGCAAAGATAGTGTCATTCACATCAGTTTGGTATCCCCAAGCAGCCACTGCAGCTAGGAAACCATTACTTTTCTTAACTAGGGAAAAAGAGGAGTTCACAAATCCAGCCAATTAGTACAGGCTAATGTTTATCTCAGTGTATTTCATAAAGCAGCATACCTCTCCCCTTCTCCATCAACCTATTAACAAAGAATATCTCTAACTATTTCCATTATATGGTCATTATGTTTTAGATCAAAGCAACAGGACATGTGCTTTAGGAGGTGCACTGCAGGCAGGCGGAAAATGAGACAAGGGAATGTTCTCAAATCTCTCTTTGCATCTCTGCCTAAATAAAACCTGAATCATTCAGAACAGTTATAGCTATGTATGATACAGTTGTCTGCATCTGTTAATGTCAAAAGTTAAATGTTAATAATCAACCCATTAAGGTGAAACATTCAATTCTGTCTCTCCCCCACCCAAAAAAACTCAAAAAAACCCCCACCAAAACCCCTGAAATTTTGAAGTCAGTACAACTAATAAATGTAAGCAAGATCAGTTTTTCACTCCTGTCTCTCAAGAAATAATCAGTACACTCACTACTCCTTACCCTACTATTGATTTGTCTGGTGAAGAGAAATCTGCTTCAGAAAACATGACACTTCTGAATAGCAGGCCTCTAAGAATCCTACTGAAATCTGAAAAGTGGTATATTGAAGTATTTCAGAAATGTAATCATCCAATGATTTTATATTACATTAGCTTGTGTATACTAAAGAAATAGCAAAAAAGAATGAATGCCACCCTTGAAATATCTGAAGACTTGTAAGAAAGCTGCTACACTTCGAAGACTTTTTTTAGAGGGCATACAGTTATGTGCAAATATGTGACAGGGGATGTCCCAGATATGTATGTGGCACTTGATAAATGGGAGAAAAAGGAAGATGAGAAAGGGAGTAGAAACTGGCAAAGTAGAAAGAAAATGCTTTAAAAGGATCAGCAGCCAAAGAGTAGTGACAGATACTGATGAGAAAACCCACCCATTCAGCTGAAACAAGAATGTCACCATTGAAGAATATGCTGTTGAAACTAATGTTAGGAGGCCTAGAAAATTAATTTTAGTGTGTCAGGTGATCTAAGACTATACCAAAGTATTCCTCTGTTCTCATCCTTGTGCTTATGCTAAGAAAACTCACAAATGCACTTCAAAGCATCTGCTTGTTTTTCATTTATTAGTAGTACTGACTTCAAAATTTCAGCGTGGGTTAGTTGTTTTTATTGAGGCAAGTGGATGTTTCACCTTAATGGGTTTATTATTAACATTTAACTTTTACTGAAATTAAAATAACTAGAAATTGTCCTGTATTATCATTTATGTACTGTAGTATCTTCAGAAAATCTGCCTGTCAGCTGTTCAGTGGAGTAAAGCCATGACACACCGTGCATTTCCAAGACAAAAAATAAACATCCATGCCATGTTTCTAATCTCACTCTTGGATGTCAGTGCTGTGTTTGGGGCTGGCAGGCCCAAGCTGTTAAAATTCTAATGACAAACGTACAGTACCAGTGACCGTTCTGGTGTAACAGCACTGTCGCACAAGTCCTGCAGGCATAAAGTGATAGGAAACAGTAGTAAAACGCCACAGTGCACAAATCATTCTGACTCTGGGAGTCCAGCTCGAATGCCCTGTGCTCTTACCGCTGAATCAGGCACTAGGGGTACACCCATAGTGTCTACACTTATACTCTGTCATCAGCCCATACTCCTATACACTCAGGGCTTTCTGCACAGACCCGTAGTGCCTGTCCAGACATGCAGAGCCTACGTGTTGATTCGGTTATGGGCCAGTTATAAGTCCCTGCATCGTAAGTTTGCAGGCTAATTGTCAGGAAGTTAGCTTTATAAACAGAAATGTTAGAAATGGAGGATGAACACGACTTGGATTGACCTCAAACAAATTAGGATTCTGGTAAAATATTTTTAACCTGGACAGTTTAGGAACAGCAGTATTAATACTTTGTATTACATGTATGAGATGCTAGAAAAACTTCAGTTGTTGTTATGACTGTTTGGTTAGCACAATCACAACAGAACTCTCCGTCATTGTTACTGGTGGATAACTGTTGGATATTTTCATTCTCAGGAGGTTACCTTCTGATTTACCCCAGTTTAAAGAATTGTTTTCTTTCCACTAAACAAAGTATGAAGGCCTCCTCCACAGGCATGTTCAGCTCACACGATTAGGATCACAGTTGTTCTAGCTGTGTCAAGCAGCCTTAGCGCCTGCTGCTCTGTGTTTGCATGGAGAGGAAACATATATTCAATGTTATTTAAAGTTTCCTAGGACAGAAAGCTTTACCAAACTGACAGTTGGGAAGAGATTATTCACCTTTCAAATGCACAGGCCTGAAATGATCAATTACTATAGATCTTCCTACTTCTAGCTATAATAACGGAAACCATATTCTGAACTGCCAAAATCTGCAGTCCATACTCAGGAAGAGCTTCCATTTGACGTCATGCTTCAGAAAGCTTTAGGAAAATCTGCAGGAGTAGAAACTAAAGGCATCCCAATGGCTGCCTTCTCCGTTCCAAGGCAATCCTGGTCATATCACTTATCCTGGAATCTCTTTGAGAAGTGTCTCCTCTGTGAGAAGACAACCTCAAATTCATCATTGCATTGAGTTACGCTAGTTTGTTAATCATCAGAATATGTTAAGGAGGGAAATGTTCTCTATTTGTGTCTTGAAAAGCAGTCATTGAAGTCTATCCTGTCAGAAGCTGTTGGGAATTTTGATTTCTAGTGCTTAGTTTGACCCTGCTTCGTTTTATTTTTTAAAGCAGATTGTAAGTACCCACAGCTTCATAATTAAGTTCAATGGAACATATTTAGCTAAAAAATAAGCCCAAAATACCTCAAAAGACACTGATGCCCACCTATTATCCATACAAAATGTCCACAAAAACATCTGTATGGCCTAATAATCAACATACTCTGCTGCAATCTTTCTTGAGTTTGCCTGAAAGAATGGAAATAAAAAGCAACATGAACAGAGAAAGTGCCTGATGGTAAAAAAACAAGTGTCGTTTTCAAACATCTCTTCCTCCTGAATTGCAAGAATTTCATCAAATTAGTCATTTTTAATCAGTGAAAATCATGGTTTATATACAATGTTCTTAGTAGCTCTTGTTTATTACAAGGTGAGAAACCTGCATGAAATTTGGAAGTATCCATAAGTAGCAATATTTTTGCAATAAGAACAGCTATTCCAATCATGTTTTGACAATTCCCAGCATAATATGACTTGATGGGCTTTTGGACCTTGTGTAATACATGCATATTAAAAAAAAATGGTGTTTGCCCATTTTTAAGGAAGGTAAGGGTTCATAGATGGTCTCACACACACACACACACACACACACACAGAGCTTGTTGCCTCGTCTCTCGTTCAACCCACAACAGCCAAAAGTGCGTGAGTCCATCAGACAACCACTCAACATTCACAGATAAGTCAGACCAAATCTGCTGCAACAGATTCGGGCTAGTAAGAAACCACCAGCTCAGACTGATGATCAGCCTGCACACTAATAGTGAGAACCTCACACACGGGAGTGACCCGGCCAGACACAGCCCTCCTGACCTTGACAAGCATACGCTAATGTATAGAAGGATGTAAGAAACCAAAGGGGGAAGGGCAGACAGGGGATTCACTATAGAATAAAATGTTTGCATTAGGATAAGCCAGTGTAGACAAGGGATAGGATGCAAGAGGATATCAACATGCTGCTTTTTTTCACAGGGTTTGTAGAATCAGTAGCCTTTGATTTTTCATGGGTCTGTTTTCTATGTATTTGCCTCAGGGCACCTCTATTACTGTATGCTTATCAAATCCTGTACCTGTAAGACTTTAAAGGCTTTAGTATTATTCTACAGTCATGCTTCAACAGCGTTTTCTCATTCTTTGACTGTGTTTTCACACCTCAGCTGAAATTTGTCCAAATAGCTGAGCACAAAATGTACCCAAGAACATGAAAAAACAAAGTACACAGTACTTTCCTTCATATGTCTCCCCAGCTTTACAGGAACTTTAAAATTACAGAAACCTATAAACTAGCAATACGTTATTTGGAATGACAATATTTATGTTGGCAATGTGTATTGAATCATGCTTGGAGGTTTTATAGGAAGATGATCCTCCACAGTACTATTTCACAAATGAAAGAACCGCAGATTCATCCACTGGTTCAGAGGCCTAAAGTCCTCCCAGGAGTGTCACAAAAGGAACATAATGTTCCAAGCGCCAGGTTTTGCTTCTGGATCACTGGTTGAGCTGATGGATGTGAAAACTCATGTAGCTAGATAGTAAGCTATTGGCTACAGTTCTAAGGAGTGAATAAATAATTATAAGGTTAGCAGTAATTTACGCTCACAAAATGAGTAAGGGTACCATCTGTCCAAGTACAATATAAAATTCCTCTAATTTGGTGTTAAACTGCTCACTTTTGACATATCTGTGTCACTGGTGAATACTCCTTATACTGAAATCACACAGAAGCAGAAACCTTTTCTGAACAATGGCAGGAAATCACCTAGGCCTATAGGCGACACGGATGTTGTGACCTTGGAAAAGTGGTAAATAATTTTGGAGTAATATGTGGGGGAAAATTTGAACTCTTACTGGAGGGAAAAATGTGAAAGAAGAAGCTTTAGTAAAACCACTTGGGAGTTTTAGACAGTTTCAGATTATCTTACTTGTTCTCAAGAAGTGTTAAAACTTTGAATACGCAAGGTTATCTCACACTAGGAAACACAGGCACTCTCCGTGCTCATGTCCATGCTTCTAATAAAAGCCTTGACTAACTTCTGAAGACTGGGGTTCTCATTCATCTCCCTAGAGACCACACAGTCATTCCTCCAAAGTAACTTTAAATAGGTTAAGGCAATGGATGTGACATGCATACAAAGCTGAAAAATTGCAGTAGAATCCAATTTTTTTTTTAATATATTTGTAATATATTTTTTCACTTATGGCATTATCTAAAAAGAATTAATTTGTGCCACCTTCTAGAGAAAGTGGGATCATTTCCTATACTTTATAAATGTTTTTACTGATTCTTACTGGAGAAAGATACAGGTTATGTTTAAATTACAAGTTATCACATTGGACAAAAGAAATTAATAGTATAATAAAAACTCAGAAGACGATTTCCATATCCTTGAATTTGATATACATCTTCCTCATTATTTACAACGTGCTATGCAAATACTGTGGTAAAAATCTAATTTCCACCATGTTTGTAACAGTATTTTTCCTATGTACAAAAGGAGTAAAAACAATCCACTTGATTAAATAAACAAGCATGCATTAATTTTAAGAAGTTAGTGAGATCTGTACTTATTGCATTTACACGCACCTTGGTACATGCAACTACCACCGTGCACATTGTTTAATAGCAGTATTGCCTAGGGCTGCTCCGGTGTGACAGAACGGGGTGCTCAGAACCCCAACTGGCCAAGGCGTTCCCATGCCTGCTGTGCTGCTGAGTACTGGAGGTACAGCAACACCGACGTACAGGGACGCTTGTGCGCTTGCAGAGCTTACTGCTGTGCTTAGCTGAGTAAGGGTGGGATTCCTCCCAGCCCCAAGGAAGGATGAACAAATACAAGCGGTCTGCTAAATGTGTTTTAGCATATAGGTGTTGCCCTGCCCGACTACAAGAAGTGACTGAACGACAGGATCTAGTTGCAGCACCATTTCAACATTTGCAGATGTGTTTGCATCTGTCTGAGGTGACTTGCCCCAAGACCATGTGGCTGAGGTGGAAATTCTCACTAAGGACCAGAAAACATTTTTCCAACTTGTTCTGTAGCTCTGTTTAACCCTTCAGCTCTGCAGAGAATAAAAGCTTTTCCTTTTTCTTTTTCTTTTTTTTCCCCTTGCTAGTCTTGCAAACTGATAGAATGGTCCTCAAAAAAACTGGTGAAACTGGACTACATCGGTGTTATACAGAACATCTACATGTACATCAAAATATAGTTACTTCTCTCTCTTAACACACAGTACAGGCAACTTGAGTTTCTCTAATGAAAATAGTTGAATTTATTCAACGGGAAGTCACAAAAGGAAAGCCTTCTGTATTTCAGTGTGTCTGATTTTTCTGTCTGCAAGTTTTTGTAGTATTGGTCTCCCTATGTTCTTTTACAACTGCTGCTGCAGTCATGCAAATAAGAGTTTTTCAACAAAAGAAATGAGATATTGAAGTCTCCTAAAAATTTTAGAGGAAGTGGTTTGGTTTTAGACTTAAAGCAATTTCTAGTGCTGTTTCTAAAAATGAAATTTGTTTAAAGTTAATATTCTATTTAATTATTTTGTTTTAAGATATGCAGTCTTTTGTAACACACTCAGTAAATTATCTGTTCAGTTATTAGAAGTCTGTGAAAGTTATAGCTAATATGGCACGTTTCCTAGAAGCTGTACCCAAGATATTAATGCTTCCTACTGAAGTAATTTAAATAGGCCTCAGAGGTCAATCACGTCTAATTGATCTTGCTGTAATAACTCGGTTCCATAGCATTCTGAACACATTCTCTCTGCTTATTGAGATGCATTTCTTGTACAATAGGATTATACAATCTGCCATTTATACTTCACTGTACATTATTATATTACTACATTATTTTATTATAATGTCCTTGAGATCTACAGTTAGAGATCAGTTAATTTTCTCAAGTCCTTTACACAGTAGGGCTTAAAAGTACTGCAAAACTTGGCTGCAATAAGATTCAGCCCTTGGGAACAGTGCCAAAAGGTGGTAGTGAGCTGATGTACCACTGCACCATACTGCAGCAATTTCCCAAGTCTAACCCACAGAACAATGTATGCGCTCTGAATGAATAAGTAGCATTCCAATGCAAGCATTATAGAAATAATGCCAGGTTTCCTAGCAAATCTGACCTGATGAACAACCCCACAGATTTCAGTCAAATAAAGCTTTAGCAGGTATGTATTTTAAAGGTCAAGGAGGGAATAACTTCCTTTTTGGAAGAAGGGCCTGTGCTGTACTCCACTGCGTTGGCAGAAAAGAATTGCTCACCCTCATGTTAAGGGTGGTAAAGGAACCATCAAAATAGAGGACTAACGCTACCACAGAGAAGAGGCTAAGAGAGGGCAAATAAAGGCTACTATGCCAAGATGTTGCACAAAGGAGACAGTCTCCAAAAAGACTCAAAAGAACCGTGCCTAGTGGATAGTAAGGATAATGAGTGTGTGGGATTTTTTCTAATAAAAAAAAAAGTCTTCCTTCAGAGATTTTACAGCAGTCCTGAGTAACTAAGAACTCATACCACGAATATATAACTCAGGTTGATTATGAGTAATGAATTATGGGTTTATTGTCATGAGTGATTTGGGGAGCAGAGGGCTTCAGGGAGAGATGCTTGTTTCTTAGTTATTCTATAGAAAGAGTAGACATTTTATTTCAGATTAATTACTCCACCGAGTTGAGAGATGCATCACACACACACAAAAAAGTATGCTTTTAAGACCTTATGAATTATAGGAGTCTTGAGTTGGTCCCTGGAATATTCTTATAGCCCAAATAAACAAACATAGCCATTTTCCTGTCTCAATTCCTCTCCAAGTATTTATATGTTTTCATCAGATCTTGAGGGCAGCACATGGACCTTACTCAAATGAATTATCACAAGAACTAAATTAAATTTCTCCTGAAGGAATTATACTTGGTACTACCTAAATTACATTGATCATGTAAGGAGCTAAATGTCTTAAGTACTGCCATGTTATCTTCAAGGGAAGTATTTAGTGATGTCTCCAATAAGCAGAGATGTACTCTTTCATACCAAATAAACAGCCTCTACTCCACTTGCATTTGGGTGGGGGGAAATGCACAAGATGAAATGTGACGGCAGCCTTTATCCCTCTGCCCATTTACAGAATTTTAAATGAAGCTTCCTCAGTAGTCCTAAACTAGATTACAAATTGCACATAAATTATTCTTCCTTACAATGCTCTGTATCTCTGGCAGTGGCTAAAACTTCCCTTAGTATAATTCTGTATGAAACACTAAAAGAATACTACATAGAATATAAATTCTGAATTAATTCTTCAATAGGTTTCTGTAAAAATATATGTTTGACAATGCAGATTTATTCATTTTTACTTGACATATAAGATGTTTTATGTCAGCTTAAATTCAGAAGATTTTTTTTTTCTTAAAGAGCAAGCTCAGGTCTTGTAATTATCACCTTAAAACTTTGTTCAGTTCCTATATGTAAAAAAACCCAACAGACAGGCTTCACTCAGTTACTCATATTTGGGACGTGAACAGACTTCTTCCTGCTTGTGCCAGCAATTTAACATCAACTCATTTCTTTGATTTCTGAAGAAACTGTTTGGAGAAATTCAGAATACCAGACTGGTTTAATTTATATGCTCATACATGATGATTTCATTGAAGTACTGCACTGTGAGGTCCCAGATGCTAAATAAAACAGAACATCAAAATTTTGGTTGTACAAAATTTAAGCATTCTCTTTTTTTTTTTTTTTTTTTCAAAAAAAGAATAAAATGTTTCAGATAAGTGAAAATTAGGATAACAGTTACCCATTCTGCAACAATGCTGGGGTGATTAATTAACCAGTATCTGCACAGTGCCGTGAAGATGAAGAACCCCTAGTCTTATCACCATATGCTTTCATCCATTTTGTTAGCGGCAGCATGGAGAACAAAATCAATACACTGTGCAGTATCTAAGTGCTTAGGACTTCAGCAAATAAAGCATTTAAAATCTGAGATGTGAACTAAGACCCCTACAAAAAAGCTACAGATATATGACACAATTCCTAGGAGGAGTTCATCCTTATTCCACCACTGGCACATTTACTCCTGGGTGATGAGGACTAATTTTCTCCAAGTTATTAGTGAAATTACTGGACTTAATTTGAATTTACAGTGAATGAGTATATGGCTCATTCATTAAGTTCCCAGTTGTAGTTTCTTCTTCATTTCATTGCAGTTTTTTTGAGATATATTTCAGCAGGGACACAGCCACCAAAAAAAAATGTATTGCTAAGCAAGGTGCACATAGGAACAAAGGAAACAAAAACCAACTTATAATATTCTGACATTGTGTCTACTAGATTACATGCTGGTAACGATAATTTGTATTTTACCTATTGTTAGGAAAAGCAATTTATGATTTGACTCACATCCGTTCTAGGTAGTAAATGAATGTAAATTTTAACTGTACATAAATCCTGATCTATCTCTTAATTTCTCTGATTACTATGCTTGGATATTTGTTACACTGCTGGAGAACACATCTAGTAGAAAATTTCACTTCATCGTTAAACTGCTATTCCCCAATACACAAATCATTTAGACAATGTCTGGAGACTGTCAAGAACTCCTGCTTTTGTAACAACATAACTATTCTTTTACCTAGGAACTCTTAAAAATACCAACAGCGTAAAAGCATCTGAGGGAGTATGTATTTTGCAATAATCTCTTTTCTTACTTGAACATTTCTGATTTTATAATCACAAAACTTTAATTTCCAAGTGACATAGTTGGAACACTAAGTATAATTCAAACTTTTTCGGGACCACATTTAGCTAGCTAGTGACATGACAGTTTACGGCCTGCTTTATTCTCACTTTCCAAAGGCCTGAGTATTTTTCTTACAAAATCATGGACTCCACTTCTCTGTAGTTAACACAGCAGACTGATACAGAGAGCCTTATCTGTACCTGTAACCTCACAATTCATTTTTCCTAGGGCAATTTGTAGAACCTGTCCTACTATCATCAGTTTTAAAAGTTAGAGCTCCTCAAAAACACATGCACAAAATTATATATAAAAGGATATTTAAAATCAACATATAATTGAACTTAAATTAAACTTTTAGATTAATTAGTCTGCTTATTATTTTCCAGAAATCAATAATTTCATAAATTAGGCTGGGGGCATGGATCTGAAGTTTAGTTCAGAAGAAAGGGATGAATGTGAAGTAAACAGAGGGACTGTAGAAATGAACTGAAATAATAAACCTTCCTATACATCACGTAAATGCCAATATGTAAATGATGCCTATGTACATTACGTGTAAGAATAGGGTATCAAACTGTAAAATGTCAAATATATCTAATTCTCTTCTTTCAATTCTAAGTAGCTCAGAATAAATCATCAGTTGTTCTGTAGCCTGGCAGGATTATGATGAGATGTGTCTCAAAATCCCTTCCAAAATGTTCTTGTTTGTCTCTAATCCATATTACTGTAGTCACTGCAGATTTTAAACAGCTAGGCAAAGATAATTCAGCTTCATCAGTTCAACTTCAAACCATAATGACAAGAAGTACCTATACTTATTTATTTCCATTTTCCTATTCTGCTCCAACTGCAGCCCAAAAACATTACCGTAAAACTGTGAAGCAGCAGCCAGGGGAACGAACATTTCATAGGTCTGCACAAAAGGACTAGAGGACCTTATTAAAAATAAATGTTAGTGCTTCAGTAATTAAAAAGCCCAGTCCCGCAAAACCTTTAATGTATGAACAGCATCACCTTTACTATATAAGCAGTAAAACTAAAGGCTCTAAAATAGCTCAAAGGCCTGAGGATTAGCTAATAACTAGGGCCTAAACTATGAAACCCAGTGTTTTCTATTCTTGAATTGTTAGTTGCCATCTTGAGAAAGATTTTCTTTGCATCTAGAAACGCAATTATGGCAAGTAGTTGGAAGAAAATAAAACAGCTGCTGTTCTGCATAGAAAATCACCGCATGTCACTAGTTACGGACTATAAATGAAACACTGGCAAAAACCCACTACATTATACCCCAAACTACTCCTGTTTACACTCTGTGCAGCATAAAAATAAGTGGTGATGTCTTATCACTGTTGTGCAGGTCTGCAAATCTGCATCAGATTTGATTATACTGCATGACAAATGAGAACGCTCTTTCCAACTCTCAGCCAGCCTGACAGACTACAACTACACTCTTGCAACACCGCAGCCTCTAGGCAGCGTATCTTGTTTGCTCAGGACAAGCCTGATCTAATTGAGATTTTTTTTCTGTACTTTTTCACCTTTCATTTAAGCCCAAGTGAATTTAAGCCTTTTCCTCAAAATTCTTTACCACTGAAAACCTGACATGATGCAGAAGAATTACCAGAATAACCCTATAAAGACACTTCTTAGCTATTTCTTACATCTGTATAGAGCACTGAGGTCTGGGTGAAGAAAGCAGGCTTAGAGCAATTATTAAAGAGAGACAAAAATGGAGTACATGTATTAAGCAGCGTATCAGGAACAAGCAAAACAGCTATGTATCTTTAAAACATTTGCAACAGATAGCGAAGGAATTAATGTTTTTTTTTGGAATTAGGAAGCAAGGATGACTAACCAGAAAATTACAGGACACAAAAAAAAATGAACACACTATTCAAAAACAGCAATGTAAAGTACCACATGTGCAAACCAAATGGAAAAAATACATTCCCAAACAGGACCACACATCGCAAGCATGTAACTCCTATCTTACTGTAAGATCAAAGTGTACATTCGGTGTCATTACCAGTGTCTTCTAAATGAAAATACAGTAAAGGAAAGCTAGTCACAAGAGTGGCAAGCAAAAGATGGTAGTTTCAAACATCAAGGATAATGAAAATGTTCCTACTCCAAAGCAATACATGCTGTTTATTTAAGGTAAAGGGAGATACAAAATCATGTGGGGGATTCCACAGCCCTCCTCTTGTCTCTCTGAAAAGAACTAAAGGGCTCTTCCCATTTAAATGTAAAGGTGTTTCTATATTAACAATACTAAATGCTATAGCATTAGCTGGTCTGAATCCACTGATCCAACACAGTACACCCTAACTGGTGTAACAATGGCAAAAGAAAATCCCAATTTACACAGTGCTCTGTAATTTGGCACTCATTTAGCATTTTATCCCTTCTGAGATTACATGGGGCTGGCCCAGAGCCTCCTCCTCTCCCAAGCACTGCTCACCTGGATAGGGTTTCAGCTAAACTGCTCCTAAATCACTGAATTCCTAAATCACTGGATATACTGGTTTTTTATCACTAGTCTCATTAGCATTTCTCCCACAGGTAAAAGGCTCCAAGAATAGTCTTGGCTAAAGACAGCGGCAGTGAAACTGGATTACAGGACTAGGTGAAAAGATGTCAGATTTTTCTGCCGTGATCTCTATTAGATCCACAATGTCTGACATAGGTTTTTATATTTAACTACTGGCGCTGCCCGTGCCTCATCCTGAAGCTAACAGCCAGCCCTAAGTCAGTGTTGTCCTTAACAGGACTGTATGTCTGCCGCAGACGTCAATTAATGATGACATATTTCACATCAGGCTATACATGGCCCCTTGACACTGCACAATAATTCATTAGGAAGACTGAAAAGTCTAATATTTTTCTTTTTAAATTACAATTGCTTTAAAATAAAACCTAAAAAGAGTTTTAATGCTGAGCAGCCATGTTTTCACAAACATAACTGGAGATACACCTGGGGCAGAGATGTTTCAAGGCCAGGTGAAGAGGCTCAAGAGCATCTCTCTTCCTTGCACACACATGAATAGAAGAGATTAGTTTATTTTTTAATTAGAAGATATTTGCTCATTTTTTTGTCTGCGTGTGCTTAGGAGGCTGTATTCTTGTGTTTATCTATATTTCATTTGATAACTATGTATCAGGTGATTATTGTAATTAATGAATATTTCCTTATAGTATTTTTCTGAAATGTCTTCCCAGGTGGCAAGACCTAATTATTCTGAGGACGATCATTGGGTGCAATTGCGCCAAACCGTCACTGACAGCAATTGTGGTATTACTTCAGACATACTTGCTGGCTGTAGTTCCTGGGCTCTCTTTCCTTTCCGGTGAAGAATAAATTGCAAGTTTGTTTTGTTTTAAATCAGAGAGAGTTGGAAACAGCATAATCAGATATGACAGGTTATAGCAAAAGTCAGCTCCTGAGAATTCTTTTATTTCCCCATGCCAAACTTGAAGATGCCATAAACTCAAATCCTCTATGCCACTCATAAAATTTTAATTAGCTAAACTAAAAATACTGGTACTATTTACCACTGTTCTTATCTGTTTCTTAAACTGCTAGATTTAACACTACTAAAATAGATTGCAGATTGCAAAAGGCTGTCACTAGTATATTAATACTCTGCTCCAGCATACACGTGAGCATTCTGTTCAGCTTGATTATAATTAATCAGTAATCTAGTCTCTTGTTTCTCACTGCCAAATGATAAATTAACTACTAGCTACATTCATGGATGGAATATTAATTTGTACAATGCCCTAGGGGTACTTCTATATGTAGTACATGACGCCTCATGAACGGATCTCATTCAGAGCTTTAGAACTATGAAACAAAACAGAGTAAATTAGTCAGGATCAGCTGCAACTATATTAAAAATGGAGATACCTGTATCAGCAATTTTAGAGAGCACCACTGAGATATATAAGAAATTAAATGTAGACATCGCACGAAAGAAATAATTTCTCTTTTAAATGCACAAAATCAAGTACCTTTCCATGCAAAGTTAGTACTTTCTACGGTTCGTGGAAAATGCTTTGACTTTGTCAAGGTCAAATTATGTTCTCAGAGTATAGCACGTATCTGTGTTCTGTAATGGGGAAATCTGCCAGTTCTAGAAGTGAAGTGGTTCTTTTCTTCCCCTCTAGTTGTTCCCCTCTGTAGTACCTACTGAAACTTCCCACTACACACTTGAGGACAGCAGATGGATCCAGAGGTTCTGCCTCCGGCCTTGCCTGTCTCATCATTCCTTACATGCTGCAGGCTTCACCTTGCAGCATCTTTCTGCTTTCTAGTGCATGAAAATGACCTTTGCACAGGTGCAGAAAAGATACACAACTATTTGCCTCTTTCACAGTCTTCCTTCTTGTTTCTCTGCATTTTTCTAGCCTTTGAATGTCAGACAAGACAGAAAAAGTATTATTTTTTAATACAGGGGGAAGAAAGTTCCATGAAATATTCATAATCTTGTCGCACTTGGCAGTACTAAAATATGTTTAAGATCTATTATATTGCAAAATTACAGTATAACAGCATACACATTTCTGATTTGGTAGCACTGAAAAAACAGTAACACTTGAAAGGGGAAATTCTGTCCTCTGTTAGTTTTTCATAGTCCAAAGAAAACCGAATACAGCTTGAGCTCTCGGTAAGACCATAGCAGGGCACTGCAGCTTCTCTATATAATGCTAGACTGCATTTTGGTAGCTTGCAGCTATCCCAGCCAGAATGATCAAATCAAGGCATCTGGTCATTTGTCTACAAACTGTTTGAGTTTTGAGCCTATCAGCAATCCAAAATGGCCCTCATAGCACAAGAAATATAACATAGGAAAATGCTTGCCAAGAATAGGATGAAAACCACGAAGAACAGGGTTATTTTCAAATTTCCACCATAATATTATTAATTATTATGAAGCTTTCTCTCATAGGAATTTTTTTAATTCCTTCTCATTCTGAAATCAATCACTGCAGCATACATAAAATAATTTCAAGCTTTAATTATAAAAGAATAGGCAATGTACTTTGAAAGCAGCATAAAGATTTAGCCAACTCAGACATTTCAAGCAAGACTCACATTTTGATTTCACCTTCTGTTCTTGCATTTTAATGTTTTAAGCATCCTGCTTTATGAGAAGGTTATCACTTATCACATGGCAAGTCTCAGAGAGCTCCTACTCTCTCTGGACCTGACAGTTCTGCCTGTGGTACAACCTGATAGGAAATAGCGACATGAAGCCTAGCAACGAATGGGGGCAGGGGAAGCAGCTACGAGCACTGCTAGACCTACGCAACTGAAGAATATTGCTTAGAAGGGACGTGGCAGAATCTCATCAGTTGACAGTACCTCTAGACTGCTGCAGGGAATAGAGTACCTCTACATCAAAGTGTATTGTATGGAGCTGCCCCTACAGGGGCACAAATAGCTTGTTTGCACAGAGTGTAAGACCTCATGAGCTACTGCAACCCGTTTACAGTCACTTACCTCAGGTGTCATGAGGCTGTGATGTAAGACTCAGTCGCATCTTTGTTTACAACCTCTGCCAAGGCTGGTTGGGCTCTCATTAGGCACACGGAGCACAAGTTTGACTTCTTCATTCCAGATGCAAGGTTTTTGGAAGGAAGAAGTATTGGAGATATGTGCTTGTGAGCTTCAGCTGTTGTCCTTTTGGAAGCCTAATCACTAAATTTATCAGTAGAGGGCACAATAAAACAGCATTCCTCATCAAACTTGCATAAAGCTAAGGGAGAGCTCCCAAGGCAACTCCTCAACAAGCCACTAGATTAAAATTATCTATTCTATTTAAATTAATAAAAAACCACAGAACAAACAAACAAAGCAAACACACACACACACACACACACTGACCTATGCTATATAAAACATACATAATGTTGGTTGAATAAATAGTTAGCTCATTTGAGATAAAATTAATGATATGAATAACTGCAGCATGTTTCAAACGTTCAGCTATCTGAAAACCTGAATGTATGAAGATGAGGATTTATAAATTGCAAATGAAAATACTATTCCCTAGTGATATCAGGCAAATGAACAGCATGTTGGTAGATATTAAATCCTAAAGCATAAATAATCTCCTTAAGCCTACATCTGTGAAACCTAACAGTGAACTTACAAAAATATCTGTCCCTTATGCTCAATAGACAATAATTTAAGCAAACAAAGGATGAAAAACAGGGTGGCCAAAATGCTCCTTACATTGTTGGGTTGTTGGATACAGAGGACCTTGGTGGAATTGACGATTTAGTTGTAAAGAAAAAGGCCCACCATCATACAATTTGCGATGCACATTTCAGCGCATTATTTAATGCCATTTTAAAAAAGCAATCAGTTATGGATAGATCATCCACAGTAACCAGTATGTTGTAAGTGAGAATATAATCTTTTATCCTAAATTAGGGTAAGTGGAGTTTTACATTTAGGATGTTACAGTTCCTTTGAACTCCACTTCTCTGCAGCTTACTTTGTAAGTCGTACAGTTTCCAAAAAAGTACCAAGCACTTACACAAGTGTTTAAATCTTCCATGACAGCTGTACATGCTCTGTACATTGAAGGACCAGCATCTTATAACTCTATCAGAAAGAGTTAATTATTAAGGTGAATATTTAGAGGAAGCTTATTTGCAATTCTATTTAAGGATGTATTTCCAGGTGTTACTGATGTACCACGTTATGGAAGATGTAAATTGGGTCAACCCAGACTGAGTTTCCTGACACGTAAACTGTCTCTACTCTTGTATTATCAGTGCAAAGAATGACATTTGAAAAAAGTCTTTTCTTCACCAAGTCAGTCAAAAACATGACACAAAATTTGGTAGCTAATTTGCCTATTTCATTCTTAGTTGTTTGTCACAACTTGTATTTGTTTTTACGTTATTTATCTATATTCATGTACTCGTATCCTTCTCCCAAATCAATCTCCCTCTGTCTTTCTTGTTTTAAAGGAACCAAATAGGTTCCTGTTATCTGCTGCATATTTATACCAGAATCCAGTTGTATGACATTAAGGGTCTTTATTTCCAAGTATCTAGTTGAAGAGCAAGAATACATTTATGTATGTATTTATGTTCACATAGATCCAGGTATGTAGCTCTATATATATGCAAAGCAGTTGACCCGAAGAGTGTTACTCAAGATATTTCACCAATGACTGCCTGTAATTTACAGACAGAAGATGAGAAAGTACCAATTACGTAAAAGCTTTGAGCAGATAAGCAAATGACTACTCTGTGCAGATTTCTAGTCATGAAACTGCGATATCAAAGACAGTTATCTTTTATTGTGGAGGATGGAACTATGTTTTACATATTTTTTTCTCACTCAGTATCATTATTGCCTGAACAGATTTCAAAGCTTTGTTTCTTTTCTGACGCTACAGAAAGAACAAACAGCATTCATCCTTCAGTGAACACACACTGTGAAGTCCCTGCTAACTTCCAAAACATGACACTGTTTCTCTTTGGGGAGCAATGAAGCTGAGTGGAAGGGCAGGGGGACAACTGGTGGCACTTCATGGACTCTGACAGTAATCTTTGGTAAGGAGATGGAGTCTGCTCCAAGTGCCAGTTTTAGGAAAGTCTTGAGGTTTCAGAGAGACAGCTCTTCACTCAAGTGCTTTGCAAATAGTAGTGATTGCCACAAAAACCCACTGCCTACTCTAGTTTGAAGTAGTTTTCCAGTAAAGGTGGAGAGATCCTTTTTGAGAAATGTGCAGGCAAAGTTCAAGTGAAATCCTTGACTGAACACAATTTTCTGTGCTGAAACTGTAGGTACTGTGTTGTTTCAAAGGCTCCACTTAAAGCCATAAGCCAGACATCATTAGCTGCCTAGGCTTCAATGCACAAGTCTTATCCCATCAGATCCTAGGGGCTTGTAAAGGAGAAGGGAGGCATGTGGATCTTGTCTAGTTGGAGAAGTTGCTGAAAATTGACTTAAGCTTCCTCAGAGAAAGTAGGGCATCAAAAAGTGTTGGCTTAACTCCTGATCCTGGGTGGTTCTGGTAAGAAGAGGAAGGGACTGAATATTTATTCAAGTCTCTGACCACCTTTGGAAAAAGGCATCTTGACTATGTGATTTCTGTACCAACACAATGGAATCTTTATGATTCAAGGAAAAAAAAAAGAAAAAAGTCTGTTGCTGGGAGATGAAACCTCAATAGATGAACCACTCCTGAGCATAGTTCCCCTTATAACATCAGCCTCCTGAACGTCTGAGGAAGCAGTCATTCTCCTTCAGACATTCGTAACTGAACGTTTATCTCACTTTTGCCAGTTGTTACAGGGAGAGCAACTGTTTGAAGCACTGGGGACTCTAGATCCTGCCCTCTACAGGTTTGTGATAAAGCTGAAATATTGTTGTTATGAAAATAAAAGTAAACACAAATATTAGAGCAGAAAATGTAGATCAGATTGGCATGAGCCTTTGGCAGCTTATACTATATTCTTTTTATCTTTTTAGATTACACCTCTTGAACAGTCTTTGACTGTACGCATGTCATTCCTCCAGGCTCAGTAACTACTTCAGGGAAGTACAAGAGACAATAGCTGGCTACCCTTTCATTACCTTCTCTGCCATCCTGCACTCTGCTAGAGATGGGAACATTGAGAGGTCGAGTGATCTACCAAAATCCTAACTATTTGGAGACTTTAAGCCTGGGGTTTGGGTTGATTTTTTTTTTCTTCACACACATGTAGATACTTTCCCTATCAGAAACTGACAGGCTAAGTAGGCAACGATGCGGCACAGAACAGGAAGGCGTCTAAAAACTCACTATTATGCAATATTCCAAAAAGTATTAATACAGCTTCAGCCATTCTCATCAGTAAGCATACCCTGTGGTTGAATCGGATGCAGTGTCAGCAGGGTTAATGAGATCTGCAGTTGACCTAAACAAGAGATTTGTTATGGACTGCAGCTGGCCTAAGTGCAGCATGTAAAATAATGGTATCACATGGGAAACAAACATATGTAACAGATCTATTGGATAAAAGGCATCAATCCTGCAGTGCAAGATTGCTGTACCCCACTACAAGGGAAAGTTATAGCTGGGTAGCAGCACGGAAGACACCTACACACAGGAAGCCTTACATTCCATATCTGCCTGTTACCTTACTGGTGTCATACTGGCTGTCAAAGGGTTAGGGGAACATTAATGAAGCTCTAGAAATAGACATAAAAACTAGTATGAAAACAAGGATTTCCCCTGCATGTTATTGCATTTATCGTAAGATAATTCTGTTTTGCTTAACGTATTTAAATAAACAGTACATTTCCTAGGCTCTCGGTAAATGTAGCTATGCATTTTGTAACACTTTCAAGAAGTATGTGTTTTTTCTTTCAAAATGAAAGAGTTGATAAATCACTGAAACACCTCACCTGAGACATCACGCTGGTACATTATGAGTCAGTCTATTTTTTATTTATCGATGAATTTTCCAATTCAGTACTCTGCATCTCTCATCACTAAACATGCAGCAAGTAGCTACTAAGGCAAGAATGGAAATGGCAATATGAGTCTCACTAATACTTACTCTTCAGTGTTTTCATTATTTGTTCATAAACAGATCGGTTCATCTTCAACTGATGCTCAGGATAGTATGTGTATAAATTTTGGTATAAAGTTTAGAACAAGTAATGTCTTGTCTACAGTAGCAAATACATATACATGGTACAACGTATTGTGGCTGGCGGAATATGATCCTTACAGAATGCTACACGTTATATACTTGTGCTCATTAGGAAAGTCAAATGTAGGCTAATTCCTCTAACAATTGGAAAAATTCCTGTTTTTTCTATCATTATGCCAACTAGGTTTCATCTTTCTAAGCCTAATTATTATGGTCTGAACTACTACACCGTGGCAGCCTCCTAGTGGTAACTAGAACTTCCCACAGAGCCCTAGTCCTGCCGGGAGCTGGTGGGACATCCTGGGGGACCAGAGTACTGCAGAGAAGTTTGTAACTTGTAGCAAAACCAAGGTCTTGAAATGCAGCTGACTACACACAATTCAAATCAAAGGTTAGCTTCCCACCACTTGAACTGCAAAGATACATGCAGTCCCTTAATAACAGAAGTTGCCCACAACTGTAGAACTACCTAACACGGTGCAGACCTTCCCTGCAATTTTCCAATGGATTTTGGCAGGCACTTAGAAGACTTCCCTGCAGGATACAACTTTCTACCATCATATATAGCCTAGCATTGCACAGCTATTATCAAATTCTGTGCCCTTTGGTATCTATCACATTCCAGCCCTGAAGAGTCACACAGTATTTTCCTTTCCACTTAATTCTTCATCTTGTATTTGCTATGGTAACAACTGTCAGCTGGGGGCAAATAAATCCTAAATTATATGTGTTGTGGAAAAGTCCATTAACCAAGATTTCATTATGTTAAGTATTCTGCAGACATCCCTGCCACAAAGAGCTTAAAAATCTGTAAGTCAGTCCACAAGTGACAGATGAATGAAGTGGACTTTGGGCAGTTTGTTTAAAAAACAAAAACACACCCACACATTGACACAGTACTGGTCAAGAACAACAACAATAATGGAAATAGTGTAATAACTACAATGCCATCCTTTTCTAGTCTCTGTGGCAGAGAACGTTTTTTCCACATGCTATTCATATTTACATAGGCAAATTATTTAATACATTCATTTATAAAGGTAATTATTTTTATCCTCATAGTTTAAGCCAGCAAGAAGGTTAAGAGTAAAATTCAACTAAATAGCAAAACCAAACTGAGATTTTCCAGTTAAGTACATTTAAGCTATTTTAACTGATAATTATAGACATACCTATTATTCCAAGTTTTCAGCAAATGTTTGGTCTGTGTGTTATTGATTAAATCCAGTGTTTTAAACTCTATCTCTACCATAATATAAGGTTCTATTGGCTCTGTACCACATTTTTACACTCTTGCAATATTCTTTTCCTCTATCAGGTAAACATAAACATAAGATACCAAACCATTGAGTCTATTTAGATAGGTCAGTCTTTTGAGCAATGACAGTCTACTGCCATCTTTGTAAACACCTGCCACAAATGGCTCCTATACACTTTGTTGGCTCACAGGCTCCACCACAATAAATATTTTTTTCAAGCACCTCCATTTCATTTGGTGTGCTACTGTGTTGTTTAGTTTAGTTCCACATGTATGGAAATCTTCAAACTGTACTGTTTAAAATTTCCTGTTTGAATTTCCCCCATTGCTTGCCTTCATGGCATGTGGGGCTCTCTGCAGTCTTCAGCACGCATCCTGTGCCAGGCAGTCTGGCATGCAGCTCAGCAAGAGAACCCGCTCCTGCTGAGCCTCACAGGCTGGGCTGAAGCAAAGAGGAGGAGGAAGGACTACTATCAGTCCCGCTGGAGATGACAATGATTGTGTCGATGGGACCAACGTGTCACAAGTTGTCAGCTAGGGTCAGCCTCATTTGCCAGCCCCAGTTAAGAATCACAAGTTCACCTGATGATGAGAGAGGTATCACCTTAAAGGCAATATGGATTTCATCCTGTCAAAAGATGAGATTCATTGTGCCAGAGCTCAAGGTGGGAAACGTAGAGCAGCAGCATACAGATTTCATGTTTCCCAACCTCGTGATGGTATTTATCAGTACTACAGTAGGTTATTACATTACCTTAATTACTACATTAATTTAATCAGGATTATCATTACACAGATGAGAATACGTAACACCATGGACTATTTACTGATAAAACAGCGGGTTCAGAAACTCTGGACGGCATTTGGCTTGTTTATATCTATTATGAATGGTTATAAAAATGTTAAGTACCATCAGAAAGAAAACCAGTAACTCAAGCTTATATCATCCAAACAGATGCTGGTTAATATTAAGGAACTTATTTCCACTACAACTGCTATAGCACTGCCAATCAGACTTCCAAACTTATTTAAAAGTATCATATTGTCCGCAGATGTTTAAAGTACGCATTCACAGTTTCTTCATTCCTGGAGCCTATGTGAGTAGAAACTCGAAGCTGCAATTCTCACACGCCAGCAGCTGAAGCCTTAACTAAACCATGAAATATTGTTAAGACTCCGAACACTAAAAAGGGTTAACAAATTTAAGTTAAATCCATGTTGGCTCAAGAATAAGCCAGATATTTTACTAAACTGTGATTTAAAACCTCCAAAACAAATATACAGATAGGCACAGGAAATAAAAAAATAATACTGTCCCAAAGGGCTAACAGCACTGTAATAAATCCCCACCCCCCCCTCAGTTTTCCCCCATTCCAGTCTTTAGGAAGCAAAGCATAGATTACTAAGGTTCTTTACTATGTTTTGCACAAAGTGCCTTCTCGTGAAGTAAATAATTCTTGTACTAAAATGTGAGAAAGATACTTGTAAGACAGAAAACAGATCAGCTAACAGTTTGTTATTCTCCTAAATGCTACCGTACAAAGAAAAAACCAGGCTAAGACAGAACAGTGGCTATCCCTTTAGGCAGCTCTTCTAGAGTTCTTGGTATCATTCCCAGTTCAGTCACCCAGCAGGGTGAATGATCCTGGGCAAGGCGTTTCAGTGACTCCCTGTCTGAAAACAGGGCCATCACATTTATTTCCTTTGCTTTGACACTTCCTGATAAGAAGTTCAAAAGCTAAATCTTACCTTGCGTGACAGTACAAAAGAATTACAGTACCAACATATATATCTTATGCTGCAATAAAACTGACACAATGTTATTCATCCCTAGAGTAATATAATCTTAACAGCACTTTTTTCCCCCCAAAATCATTATTACTAATTAGGTCATCTGCTGGTTGGTGGGTCCAGTTATGATGAGTTGAATAAATCGAGGACAAATATCTGATGAAACACATGCTGTAGACATAATTTATTATCACTGCAGATAGGTGTGGAACAGAGCTGCTAAAACCCCTAAGGTGGTCTCTGTCCAAGTACTGAAAACAGCAAGTATCATAACAGACACCTTCTGTGCCTTTTACTCACAGAAGAACAGAGGAGATTTCTATCCACCATTAGAAACACAAAACCATGAATTATTTACTCAAAAAAAACCAACAAACAAACCCAAAACCAAACCAAACACAACTGACTTAAAGGCACACTCCTGATACCACAGATATTTTTCATGGCAAGTCTTCCATCAAGGAAGCAGGTAGTCATTTACCAGGAATGAAGAATTCTGCCACCAACAGCCTTCATAATATTGGAATCAGAAATGCAATGCAAATCAGGAAGTTTTCCCCTCCACCGCTCATTTTATGCCTCTGATGCAGCACTGAGCATGGAATTTCTAGTCACCAACAGAATTCCTTCCCTTTCTATCATCCAGTATGCAACAGCTCTTATCTCCTGGGCCATAATACATCAAATACTTCTACATAATTAAAGCCACGCTGATTGACTAGCTAAGAATATCACAGGGATAAGTTTCTTTTTAAAGCTGCCTTATCTCTAATCAAGGGTTGTCTTCCAGTAACACATGATTTTGTGCCTAAAGGACATTGTGTGTGTGTGTGTGTGCGTGCATGTCTATATATATATAAATATATATATAAAAACAGCATTCCTTTCTCTTTCACAACCAAGCAATAATAAGAAAATATAACTACTCCAATTTCCCTCTGTAGTGCTAAATCAGAGACTACGAAGGATAGCAAGAGGCACTTACTGAGGTTGGCAAAATGCACATTTTTGTTAAGTATTGAAACTGTAATTCATACTCCTCCCTTGATATAAACATTTATTACACTAACAAACAGAACCTTTCCATATTTAATTGGTTTGTTCATCTCTAAGATTTGTTATTATGGTTGGGGTTTATTCAGGAAGAAAAATAAAAACATGCAGAGGTCAAAAATACACGAACAAATTGGCGACACGGCTTACATCTTGTCAGGTTATTTTATATTTCAATGTACTGTCAACAGTTCACTCTTTTTTAAATACAAATCTTTTAAGGGTAAATTTAAATATCAAGGCAAGCAGTTCTGGTAGCATGGCAACAACATGCTATGCTGCATAGTAAGAATTTGGAACAGAGGCAAGTCTGCTTCTTTCCCATACTGGATCAGTTTATAAGAGTAGAAACGTTTGTGTTCTTTGTGTAACTGCCTTTACGACTATTCCTGCATCAGTAGATGTAGTGGTCTTTGAAACTCAAGGCAACACAGCAACCCTGTAAAATCTGGTAGCAGTCAGGATGACCACTCTTAATAGACAGAAAAGCTACAGATTAGAAGAAAATATCAAAGGGGGGGGAGGGAGGGGGAAGGATATGCATAGTAACAGTGTTTAATACAATATTTCATTCCCAGGAGAGTGATTTGGTGTGGGTATATATATATATATATATATGAGTACAGCAGCTCTGAAGCAATCTTGCTTCTGAACAAGAAACAAGCAATCCCATCTCCATGTGCTCTCCCTGATGTGTTGAAAAGACATCTCTCTTGGCTTTTAGAGTGTGAATTTTGAGGCCTATTTTAAGATTTGACTAAACCAAAAGGGTGCACTTGCCCTTGCACTGAAATGATATTTTTGTAGTAGCTGGTAGCAGTGATTCTAGAGAGCAACATCAGCTGCTTGATGTCATTTCACTCTTGGTGATGGAGGGGGGGATGTAAATCCTATGTCATTCCAGACCAGAATCTGGTCTGTCCAACCTTCATTCTCTTTAGCTGCTCCAGTCTTCAGTAAGGAGGCACTCAGGAATATATCACCATTTTGCTGGGGCAGGAAACGACAAAGTTATCTAGCACTTCTGAGACTCCCTAGAAAGACAGGCTAACCAGCAAAGTACAGCAGATGATATTCTGGTTTTGAAGGGCACACTGGGTGACAGAAAGTCCACCCAAGTACCTTTGTTTCTATCTAGTGCATGAAGGCATTAAATATGTGGAAGGCTGTGTGGGAATCTTAGTTTATTATTCTTTCTCCCACATAAAGATCAGCTATTTCGCTGAATGCCAAACACTGCTACTCCTCTGGGGAGGTTCCTGCAATACTGCTTAGACAGGTGCTGTCCTTGTGGACCTTGGGCTTCTCACTCACCCTATGTTATCACTTGTATAGAGGGGGGGGAAATGCTATTTAGAAGCACTTGTCTGAATGTGTTTGGAACCATCCAGCACCAAAAAAAAAAAACAAAAAAAAACAACAGACAGACATGGAGCCTGAAATTTTTGTTCCTTGGTAGTTGTTTATCCTGGTTTACTGTAGACAGCACACTGATGACTTGAGAGTCTTGTGTTTCATACAATTTGAGGCAGGTATCACCTTGATTCTGTTTCATTCAGGCTCCCTACTTCTACCTAAACATTCACTCTTTCAGAGCCTGCACTTCAAAAATTCCTGTCACTTCCTCTTCCTCCTCAGGGTATTTTCATATACAGACATACCACTACCACCAATACAGATGTTGTCTTGTTTCCCTCCTCCTTTCCTTTCTTCCTCTCATGTTCCCTTGCTTTCCAATACGCTAATTTTATTCCTCTGATCAGTTTAGAACTCCTAAAGTAACCCAGCACTTACAGGTCTACAGGTCTCTCCCTTAAGGAGAACATGAGCTTTCTCCAACTTTTATTACCATAACCACTTCAAAAGTGCCTGCCCTGTCACAAATGCTTTGTGACATGAGTTGCTTCCACCTGGCTTTTGATGCACTTTGTTTCTTCCATAGTATGAAATGCTGTAATGAAATCTTCCTGTGACTGAGAATTTTGGGGTGCTACAGGGTCACTTTGCACGAGACCAGCAGTCTTCTGCATGGCAGGATACTTAAGGAGCCCCTTCCAGAGGGGCACTACCCAAAGGTAGGCACAGTATGTTTGTACAGAATTGAGGTGACATTGTCACTGCTCTCTGTCGCTAGTTTGTAGTGTAATTAAGGTTTACATCAACTGTTAGAACGCCAGAACACCAAGATATCCAAGGTCTTCTACATTTATTCCTACACTTACTTCTTCAGCAGCTTACCCACAGGAACAGACCACATAGTGATCCCAGGGGATCATTCTGATGTCATTCTTAAAACCTCAGCTGAATGAAGCTCTCTCTGCGGACTCAGGCTCTTAACACAGTGAGATGGAACGGTGAAAGCCTACACATAAGAATATGAATTCTCCATCTCTGTTTATCTGCTAAAATATGAATTTTCTGTTCAATTTTTACTGGCATTACTATCTCACTAAATCCCTGGGAGAACCCTGCAGTGTCCTGCCAAGATAATCACTTGGCTGTCACTCACAAGAAATCCGAAGTGGAACAACTGGAAAGCAGAGATGACTCTTCTACAGTCACAGCAAGAAAAACACCTTACTGGAGAAAATGGAAGTAAACCCAGGAAGTCTTACATTCCCATGTTAGACAACACCACTCGGCATTCTGGACTACAGTGGTCAAGTGTCCAGATCTGCACACGCACCAGAACAGTGTTGCCACTCATGGTTAGTGTTACAAAACTATTATGTTGGGTTGTGAGCTGCTTGTTTGTTCTTCTTAAGAAGCCGCTGCTATACTCTTGACAGTAGAAAGTAACTTGCCTGCTATGACCACGTTATGAAATTCTTAGGTAAATCTAACCACTGTGCTCAGGTGAAAGAACTTCTTCAAGGATTAAATTCTTCAAGGATTTAGCCAGTGAACCCTTAACACACAAAGGTAGATGACATACAAAAGAAAACTTCCAAGGTCAGGCCTCTCTCTTGCAGAAACATTTTAAGGAATAAAACCAGCAGATTTCACTCTTTGAAAATGATCAGTGTTACAGTATAACTGACTTGAGGAGAGGAACTTCTGCAAAGGTTGACAAGTGCGTCTGTGAAGGGGATCTCTCAGAAAGTAAAAGGAAAGACAGAAGTCTTTAAATAATGCTAGCTGGCAACATGCGCACAAATATTCCCAACATCATTGTATCAAACAAAGTTCAAAACCTACTTCATTCAATTAATAGAATGGAAATACTCAACCTGATTTCTAAGTAACAATAACAAAAACAACAAGTTACTCCTACGTGGCTGAATCTTCATAACTAGAAGCACTATTTTCTGAAGAAAAACTTCATCTTCATAGGTCAAAACAGACAGCTATCCCAATACTCCTCCGTACAGCTCCCACTGGTAGTCCAGGTAGGTATGCACAGATGTCTGCATTGCAGAAGCACTGCTATTTGAAAATCCTTATCTAGACTCCAAACCTCACACTGGTTATAACCGACATATTTCTCCATTCCAAGATTTTTTATATACCTTTTTGCCAACTTTCCTTTCCTCTTCATTTACTTTATTTCAAAAGAAAATGATCCCTTCATGCATGAGTATACTACAGGATATGCATCTCCAGCAGTATTTCATGCAACCCTGTCATCGGAGAACAATGATACTTATCCTTGTCATCCCTACCTACACAGCTTCTAGTTCTCCCTCTTTTGCTTAGGTGGAAGTACCTATCAATCCCCCAGTGTTCTGTATCAGTCTCTGCTCAGCTCTAACTTACTCCTTTTGAAGTGCAAGTCACCTTCCTCTGCTGCAGCAGGTGAATGAAGACAGTAAATACTGCAACAAAAAAGGAATATCATGTACTCAAATGACAGTGCGTTCACCTACCAGCATCAGAAACAAACAGTTCATTCTATGTGTGTTTTTACCAGTTGTATAAGACTTTTCTTCTTGAGAACACTATCATTAGCCAAGATGAGACTTAAGGTCAGACAAAACTGAGAATTGGAACAAAAGCCCTCTTTTCATGGATGCCATGATACAGCCTAAGTGCTGCATGTTCAGCTTCTGCAGGCAGCACAAGCCTACAGCACTGAACACTTCAAGAAACACATGATGCTTTCTTGAGCTGCTTTTCACACAGCTCTCAAGGGAAAATGGGTCCTCAGGAAAAAAAAAAAAAAAGAAAAACACCAAAAAAAACCCCACTTGCATTTTAATGTTCTCTGCAGTAGACTAAAAGCATTTGCAAGTATCCAAAGTACTTATAATGAACATTTGACTCAGCAATTGCATGTTTTCTGGAATGTCTAAAAACTCGTGAATTCTGATTCTGCTTCCAGCTCTTCCTCTTAACTTGTGAAGTGCATGAGACTGCATCAGTGCTTTATTTCCTTCAGCTGTAAGAACTACCATTATGTCTCTTGCACTAATATTGCAAGGCTTTAACTGCCTCACAAGAGTGCCAAAAAATACTACATAGAAAGGTTCTTGCTTGCAAGAAGTATGTTCTTCATTCTGTTTATATATTTCAAGCAATAGGGAGGCTTATAGTAAGGTATTAGTTTGTCCTAATAGTAATGTACTATTACACGGGCAATAGAGGCCAATGTATCATGCTGATATTATACTCCATCTTTGTTGAGATGCAAGGATTAGCCCTAGAATGGAAGCTCTAGTTCTTTCTAAAAAACCCCTCTGACTTCTAGAAACACATCTGCTTCTTGTACCATGTATGGATGAGCACAAACATACAACGGTTCACAGGATCACAGAACAATTCTGGTCGGAAAGAATGTCAGAGGTCTGTTGTCCAACACACTGCTCAAGCCAGGGTCATCCGTGAGGCCTGATCAGGTTCCTCAGGGCATTATCCAGTCTGGTCTTAAAAATCTCCTGGGACAGAGACCACACAAGCTCACTGGGCTCCCTGTTCCCATGTGCAATTGTCCTTCTGGGACAAAAAGTTCTGTTTATATGTAGTTTGAACCTCTCATTTCAACATATGCCTATTGTCTCTCATTCCCTACCATGTACTGCTGTGATGAGTCTGGCTCCACTTCCCTGAAGACCTCCTAAGTACTGGAAGGCTGCTGCTAGGTCCCCCAAAGCCTCCCTTTCTGCAGGCTGAGCAAGTCGCACTCCCTCGCCCTCTCCTCACAGAGCGTGGCCTCCAGCCCCACCACTTTGGTGGCCTCTGGGGAACTCCAGTTCATTAGTATTTTCCTTGTACCAGAGGGGACCAAAACCAGACACAGCATCATAGATGTGGTCTACTGAATGATAAATAGAGGGGGACAGCACCTTCGCTTGATCTACTGGCTGCACTCTTGTCCATACAGACCAGGATGCTCCTGGCTGCCTTTGTTGCCAGGGTATATGGCTGGTTCACGTGCAGTTTGCTGTTCAGCAGGACCTCTGGGCCTTCCTGGCACGGCTGCTCCCCAGCCACTATCATTGTAATGGCTTAAACCACAAAGGCATTGCCTTGTTTATTTAAACACAGATTACAAGGGAAATGGATATAAAAAGTCTGCAAAAGCACCTAAAACTCAATGTGTTCAAAGGCTACAACCAAGATTTTGTTCTGGACAAAATCAGGATCTTCTGTATTTCTCTCTGCGAGCTGGCAGCCTGGAACAGATGACTTCTTGTTAGATTTCCCTGCCTTCGGCACAGGAATATAAACTGGAAGACGTTTAAACCATGGTATTTTCACAAATTATTTCTTAGCAAATGTTCTTATCAGAACAATTGCAGAGATGGTAAAATTATGCTTCTTGAAGTGGTTTCTCATGTTCACAGCCTTAAGCAAAGGTCACTTTTTAAAGACCTAGCTCTTGTTTAAATTCATGTCCAGTCTCCAACCTGAACAGGCATTACCCAAGTAACTGCACAAAAAATGCTTTTCGAGATTCTTCCTTAGTATCATAAGATTTTCACCAGAAGAGCTGAGCACCTACAGCCTTTTCAAGAACATTTTATGATCAGAGGATCAAGGGGCAGAAATTATGCAGCTGCTGATTAGAAGCAACACTGCATTTTTAAAAATAGGTTTTGGTATTTCCAAGTGCAGATAAGGGCTAAACTATCGGAAAATTTAGATTCAGGAAGCCCAACAACCAAGATATACAAGAACAAGCCTGCAGCCTGAAATCCTGTGAGCCCAGAGTGGAGTAAGGACAGTGGCTTCCCCTTTAGTAGCTCAGTGCTCATAGAACAACATACAGAAAGAAAAGCTCTTTCACCCTCGTCTGTCCCGTACAGAGGAGAATCTGGACTATACAGTGATAAATTACAATCTTGTGCTTTAACATAAAACTTCAATGTTATGATTTTCAACGCATGGACAACCAGCATGTACTGTGTTTTTACTTAAGTGGCAGTAAAGAATTAGACTAAAATTCCTGCCTTTTAAAATTACCTTACGTGGAAATACTATTGCTTACACACAACCATGTAAAACTGCAATAGCAGTTGCTTCTGTTTTTCAGTTCTGCTGGTTGAGTAATGAGGTATTCTTGGGTAACAGGCATAATACATGAAATATTATTCTGCAAATGGACTTCCCAGCCCTTCCTGGGAATTCCTGGGAGACTATAGGATGGCCTTGACCAGGTAATACAACTGGAACACTACTCGCATTTTTTACCCAAACTGGTGACAGCAATTTAAGACTTTTCTTAAACATCAGTGCAATGCAGATTATCTCTATACAATGGACACCGTATGATCTCCTGACTTTATTTACATTTCTTTTCTTGTATGCCCTCACTAGCATGCAACAACCACCAAAACGACATTGAGGATGCAAAGTACATAACTCTGAAAGCGCCGGCTGCTAGTTGAGGCAAAATAAGCCAGTCTCTGCCTTTCCAAGATGCGGCTCCAAACACAGCATTCCCTTCCCCTCTCCCCCACCCCCACCCCTTTTGTTACGGCAACACCCCCCCCCCCACCATATTCAAAAAACTGATCAAAACTGGGAATCGGCCCATGCTATAATGTCTCACGCCGTTTATCCCGACAAAAATCAAGTATTTGATCGAGCAGCTCCTCAGGATGAAGGGAACGGGACGAGTGCAGGAAGAGCTCCGGTCCGTGCGCTGCACCGGAGGCACGAAGGCAGAACCAAACTCCCGGCGGTGCTGCAGCGCTGCGGGCCCCTCGCACCGCCGCGGCCGCTCAAGCCTCCCGCCCTCCCACCCGGCGGCGGGGGGCGCAGCGCCGCCGCCTCCCGCAGTACCGCAAGCGGACGCTGCGGCCCGGCGGGGCTCGGGGCGGCCCGGCGGGATGGGTGGCGGGCAGCCGGTGGCGGGCGGGCAGGCAGCGTTCCCCGGCGCAGCCCGGCCACGGCCAGCTCGCCGGCTGACAGGAGGTGGCGGCGCCGCGGCTCCCCCCACCGAGGCGGGCAGGAGAGCGGCTCGGCGCCAGCAGGGACATGCGGGCGGCAGCCCCCTGTGCCGGCGCCCCCCGCCGCCGCGCCGTGCCGAGGGGCTCCCCTGCACCCCGGCTCGCCGTCCGCCTGCCCGGCTGCCGCAGGACGGGGCTGAGGCGGGGGCAGCTGCTGGCGGGGCGCGCAGCCCCCGGGCACGGTGTCGAGAGGGGCGAGGTCCGCGCTGGCGCGGGGCGGGGATGGCCGCGGCGTCCCCTCAGCGCCCGCCCGGCCCCGCGGGCTCCCCGCTCCCCTGAGGGGACCCGCAAGGATGCTGCCGCCCCACCCCTGGCGGAGCCGCCGCTCCCCGCGACCACTCCGGCCGCCGGTCCCCCGCCCCGCGGCCCTGCTCCTTACCCCTGCTGGCAGCGGCGGGGCCGGTCCCCACCCCGCGCCGCGGCGGGGACGCGGGGGCAGCTGCAGCCGCTCTTTTGTGTGCCTGCCTCAGCGCCACACACCGAGGCGGCTGCTGGGCCCGGGAAGCTGCGTGCGAGAATACCGCGGGCCGCCCGGGAACCTGCATGGCGCATAGCCCGGCCGCCGCCGCGCCTCAGGGGTCCCGCCCCGGCGTCCCCCGCCCCGCCTCAGCCCCGCCGCCCCGGCCCGCGCCCGCCGCCGCTCGGTTGCCCCCGGGGCTGCCTGCCGGCCTCCGCGCCCGGCGGCGCTCGCCGCTCGCAGGGTCCTGCTCGGCCGGTGGGCGGAGGTGGCGGCGGCCGGACCCCCGGGCTGCCCCACCGCGGGCGGGCGGGCGGGATTTGTGCGCCCCGAGTTTCTCACAAAATGGCGCAACGAGCGGTGGCCCCCGGTACGGACTAACCTGCCGGCCGCGCCCTCCGCAGGTACTGCGGGACGAAGGCCCAGCTCTGCGCCGGCTTCGCACCTGCCCGCGGAGGATCTGGGCCGGCCCCGGAGGCCGAGGTGAGGCGGCTGCGGGGTGCGTGGGGCCTGCACCCCGGGGCTGCAGCGGGGGGCCGCCCCGCGGCAAGGGGGGGCTCACTGCAGCATGGGCCGCGGGACAGCAGGGGTAGGCGGGCGTGTTTGCTGGAGGCCTCCAGGCCCGCTGTGACACGTGGTGAGGCCACCCTGCACCTCCGGGTGTTGCACCTCGGGGCTGTGCTCCTCAGGGCCCTGCTTCCATGACAGGCCATAGCATATGTTGGTTTCTGTGAGTCTTCCAGACTGTATTTCTGTGAAACGCATTCCCAAGTGCCAGCTAGTTCATGACCTCAAGTTTCCCCATTGCTTGAGGTGCTCCAGTGCAACAAAAATGAAATTAAATGCCAGAGTTTGACCATTACAGCAGGGGACAGCGCTGGAGTTGGTCACATTCCATCATATGTCCAAATTAATGAGATCAAATAATGATTTTTATGCCCTTGTGCAAATAATACAAAGATCCCCCAGAAAGATAATGGAAGATGCAACGTGTAATATTTAAAAGCTCAGTGAAGGGGATTTCTTCAAGAACGTTTCTTACGGTGAATGACAAACACAGTTGGTTCCATGGCCCTTTTTTTTAGAAAGTTAACTAGAGCTTTCTACCGCAGCTAGGTGATGGTGGTGATTCTTTGTAAATAAGTAACATGTGACATCAAGTGCTCCTAATTAGGCCAATTATGACACGACTTGCTCATAAGTATGCAAATTTGAGACTTGTAGGTATTCTTGAGTATAAGAAGTGGTCTTTCTTGTGATGGCAAAAGTGAAAAGCTGTCGTAATTATATTTCTTCCAGATCAGCTAGATATTAATGTTCATTATAATAGCTGTGTGTCCAACTTGGTGTGCTTTTGTTTGTCCTGGGGTAGCTCTACCAGTTCCTTAGCACCAAGCCAAATTCCCTGTACATGCATAGGTCCTTTCTGGAAACAATATTTCATGGGGGATTTTATTCTTGTTTTTTTGTTCAGTTGTAAAGGTTTCTGTTAAGAATCACTAACTACAGAGTTGCCATTTGCTACTGAAAGGCTATTCTCTTGTCATGGTTTTCTATAGTGACTTTTCTCACCTGTCCCTTTCTGTATCCTAATTACTTGACTGATATTGGTTCTCTTCTAAAGATAATGAGAACTCAAAAGTTATGTAAACTCTAATGTATGTGTGTTTTACACAGAGCTACGGGATGTTTCATATGATTTGTAGACGGGTTGTTTAAATATTTGACAAATCATGTTTTAATTCATACTATTAATTCTCAAAAAATGTTAACTTGAAGTAGCCTCGTGTGCATAAGGAAGTTTTCACTTTCTCAATCAGTATACCAAAAGCAGTATTCCAGCTTGATAGGACAGATATATGTTTTCTTTTTGAAGTTACTGCAGCTGCAAGTACCACAACTGACCTCTCAAAGACTGCAGGGGTCCCAGAGGCGTGGGATGTATTTTGAAACTTCTTAAATTTAAGTTCCTTACAAACATTCTCCCTCTACCTAATTTTGGAGACTGACTCAGACAGATGGTTATTATAGAAAATTATGTATCAAAATGAAAGGTAAAAATAGGGTGCATAATATCAGTCCAATAATGCACGTCTCTGCTACTCTTCAATTCCTAGAAATAATCTTTTCCATACAAGCCCGCCACAGATGGAGAAGTAGGATATTCCCCCTATTTAATGCAAACTGTGCATTGTCACATATGCCTACAGAGTACCCACAGTTACTAGTTACTTCATAACTTTTGTTTTTAAAATAATGGTTTAAACCTATCTTTATTACAGAAAAAATGCGATGTTGAAAATAAGTAAAAATCTTCATTAAAGATCTATTTTACAGAAGATTTTAGTACCTATTTTCTATTTTCATGTTAAAAAAGCACAACTGTTAAAAGATCACTTTAGATTACACCTAGAAAAGTCAAGGAGTGGTTCAAAATGTATCATTATTTCTAAATGTTTAGGAGAGAACTCTTTCTCATCTGTGAATCTACACTATAAACTTTGCAGTTAACAATGCTGTTTAACCATATGCAAGACAGTGCAAATGAACATGAAACCAGATAGATTACATAATTTTATAGATATTTAAGGATTATACCATCCCAGGAGGCAAACCACCGCCTTCAAAGTAAGATAAATCTATATTTCATAAAATGTTCAAAGTGCTTTGAAAATACTTATCAGAGGTGACAGATTTCATTTAGCATTCCTAAGAAGGTGAGGTCTTCCATTTTAAAATGTCAGCATTGGTCCAATTAATTTATACATTGTTGTTAGTTTTGATTTCCATATTAATCTTACATGATTTGATGTTCCAAGTTTGAACTGCCAGTTACTTTTCTGTGTCTAGTGCCACCCAGCACCCTTATGAGAAGCACCAGGGCTACCGTTTTAAGGATTTCTTCTGTTTTGTAGTCTCCTCATTTGGCCAACATGACAACTGTTTTCATAAAACAATCGCATATTTATTGAAACAATTAACTCTTTAACTTTTTTCTCTTATTAAGTGTTCTTCAGTCCAACAAACCCAAGTCAGATCACTACAGGAAGAATCTCTTGTAAGGAAAGAATCAAATGAAGCACCAAGGAACTCATTCAGAGCACCTACTTGTAAGTACCTCAACTAGATATTGTAAACACTTCCATGTCTCCTGGTCTTTCTGTGAGACTTCCTTCGTTATATCAACTTCCATTCACCTATCTTAGCAATAAAGTCCAAATCCCAGGACCGTCCTTAAATACAAACAGCAATGCTTCTGCATGTGCATTAAGAAAGTAAACTCTGGTCTCAGCATTAAACACAGAAGTATTATCCACCCAGGAAGTAGACTGCAGAAGCAAGTGCCGTCTTCAGTTCCTCTTGTAATTCATTCACAGCTTTCTAAATTTTCAGGCTGTGTTAATTGTATCAAGGCACTGTAGCTGTGGCATCGTGATAAGAGTACATTCTCCCCAAACTTGTGATAAATTGGGCAAATACAGTAATAATGAAAGTGATTGAATTCAGAATGAAATAGCCAGTGTTTGCACTTTTTTAATTCCAGTGAATTAACTGCATTATAAGCGTGACAAGGCCAGAGTTTTTGCAGATTTGCAAAACTGTAAGCTTAGCTTTTAAAAGGCATTTAGTTAGTTATTTCTCAGCTTTTTGTTTGCTTCTAGGTTTGCCTCATTATATGGAATGGGATTAATTCTGCAGCCTGTTCTCCTCCTAACACCTAGAAGAGACTTGAGAGTTGCATAGAGGAAGTAAAAAAAGATACTTCATATCATTTAACGATGAGCCCTTTTGCTGCCTGAGTAATGTTGATGGAGTCCAGAAAAATGGGTCTCATCTGCCTTAGGCAGCATAAAATAGGAACATGCTTGAACTCAGAAGGGAAAGAAGGCACTGGGAGACATTAGAACAGGGAACTTGCACTTGACAAATGACCTCACAAATGTGAGAAAATTCACTGGCAAAATATTAACACTTCATCTTCTGAAAAGCTTGACATTATCAGGAAAGAAGGTTTCACTCAACCCTTTGGGAAAAAAAATACCCAACAGCAAGTCTAATTCCCTTCTGAACTAACAATCAGGCTCCAGTTATTTGAATCACTGTTGCTCCTTCCAGCAGTGCACCATACCTGGTGCAACTGGGGTATATCATTAAGTGTCCCTCCACTGGAAGAAACAAATCATAGTTCTCTATTGCTGCAGTTTCCATCCCTGAATTTCCGTTTTTCTTGATGTTATTCTCCTTTTATAATCATGGCAGTGACAAAGGGTAAGGCCCATATATCTAACCCACCTCCCCCAACCTTTAGTAAGTCAGAACAAAGAATGACTTGTGAAGGTTCCCTTGTGTAAGATTAAGGACTAGAAGTTTGTTACAAGTGTAGGGGCTGATCCTGTTCCCACTGAAGTCTATGGGAGCTAGGCTTATGAACAGAAAACGTCTCTCAAGGCATGTTAGCTGTCTTCAGATTCTTCAGCTGTTCAGCTCTCTTGGCTAGTCCTTCCAAGTCTATAACTCTAGAGGTGGAAATTCTTTTATCTGGTAGCACGTACCCAGACTAGTAAGGGGCTTTGATCACACCAAATGGTAAGAGCTTGTAATAAGCTTGCCTCAGGTTTGGGTACTGACTAATTTTGCAGACCTAAACTCTCTCTTTTTTTTTTTTTTTGGGGGGGTGTGTGGGGGTGTGTTTTTTTGTTAATATCTTGATGTCCGACTTAGGAGGACTCTGATGAAATGTGTAAGCTGTGAGTGAGATAGGAGCACGACACTTATGATGAACAAAATACACCAGCTGACTTAGTGCTAGGCAACCTCACTGCAGTCAGGAAAATTGCTGGTTACTAGCTAAAAATGTTGCAAATCTCTTTCTGCTATTAAGGTGGGGATCACAATGAGGCAAGTGCAGTATCGTTCACTCAAAATCTCCATTCCCTAGTACTGTATCAATCTCTTATTCTGAGTGTATTGATACATGCCATACACAAAATTCCATCTCCTTCAGACAGGACAAAGAAATGGAGTATAAACCTAGGGAGGACTGCCCTGTTTTCTGTTGCACCAAACGAAGGGTATTAGGTTCAAAGACTTCTGTTCAATTATCTTGACATGTAACCAGCAAGGCTTCCAGTCTTGGCATTCCTATGTTAGTTTTGCAGAAAAGATGCCTCCCCATCTTTGAAAGAATGGAAAGACAAAAGCAGCTTTGCTAACAGAATGTCTCCTAGAACAACAGAATCATATTTCAGAAATATCAAATCATCCTGCTTTGCCATCATAAGTCTTAGGAATTCTAAACTCAAACAACCTAGAATTTAGATCACAAACTAGCCTCTAAATACTGATTTGATAAAATGTAGGAACCCTGCAGAAGACTGTATTTTTCTTAAAATATGATAGAAGGACTATTTATTTTGAATACAAAACTATCTAGTTTTAAAAAATGCATGGCTTTGCAGAGTTTTTTTCAGAAGTGAAATTCATGAGGAAGCATCAGTGTCTTTAAAGCCCTGGTTACATCTCAGGTCAACATTATACTTGTATTTTGTTGTAGCAAACATGACACAGAACACAAATAATTCCATTTCCATTAAGTAAAAATTCTTGACTAAAATGAACTTCCTTCATATCAAGCTGAAACTATTCACTGTATATACAGAGATGTAGGAAAATAAAAAGTTCTTGTGGTTTAGCTAGGAAAAAATATTACTTTTAAGGAGTAAGAAAACTAGAGAGAAACGGCAAGTCTTCTATTTCTACAGCTGACATGTCAAAACAAACCTATAAAAGAAAGTATTAGGACAAACACTGCTTGCATAACATACACCAGTAAAGTCTGTCCATGAATAAGTCAACAAATTGTGACTGCAGTCTGTCAGAAACATAAAGCATCCTGGCATGCTCTCTAATGTTAAGGACAGCATACATAACCAAGACATACGCGGCTTGTGTTTTCCACTGATTTTGTAAGTGCTTTTGCATAGGAAAACTGTATTTATAAAGTATGTGGAAAGATTAATTGCCATTTGTTCAGGTCTCTCCCAGGTATCTTCCTATGGGTAAAGCCTGAAAAACCAATAGTCAATGCCTGAAAAAAATAAAATGTGACAAGTATATTACAGTCTGAAATATATTTCAGGCAAATAATTTTCCAGGTACTTTTGTTGCATTGCCTGCCTAGCCACAGAGTTCATAAAACAACTAAATGCTGATTTATGCATGGTAACTTCCTTGGCAGTAATTGTTACGCCAAGGAAAACGTACTTACTGATTGCAGACACCCATACAACAACATATGGATTTTTTTATTACATGAACCAATCAATCAGTGTGAAGCACAGATGGTGAATGGTGAAAACAGAAAATACAATGTTCGTTTTCCCTTTATTTCTAAAGGGAATATCTAAAGCTATACTGAGAAGTGGGTCTCTGCTCTGAAATGTAGAACAATATAATGTGGGTTGACCTAGAAGCTGTACAGTTTCTGTGGTTACAGAGGTAAAAATCATGCTGCAAACATGAGACAACAGAACATAAATTACTATGTTACATATGTAACTTGGCTTATGTATTTGTCTTCAGAATCACAGAGAATTCAAGAAATGTCAACATATTAATTCTGAAAATCAGATCAACAAGAAGAAGAAGAAAACAACCCTAAATGTGTAGCACTATTTCAGTTCTCAAAAGCTGTACTTAATCCATGGGAGCTACAGTGAACTTGTAAAGACTGAATACCACATCAATATTCCCAGCACCAGCTCAGTAACTTCACAACTAATCTATTGTTTTATTTATGAATATTACAGCTCAAGCTTGCTCAAGTTCCACAAGGACTCCATGGCAATCTTTAGGGTGAAGAAAAATCACAGGTTTGCCATGTGCACCTATTTTTGGCTCTTCACTCAATATTCGTATCTTTTTTTTCTTCAGTTCTGTCATAGCTGCTTTTATGTCATCAACCTTATAAAAGAAAAATACAGTTCACACAAATTAACATATTACACTGTAGTATGCACATTCTACATTTAGAAGCAATAATATAATTCCTTACTAAAATGTTATTCCTAAATTATAACTCTGAAAATAAATTCAGTTATAAAAGTTTTAAAACATCTAGTCTTAAAAACCCTACAATGTTTGCATTTGCTATTTGAAGACTTTATCAAATATTGTTTAAATAGATTGTGCTGTATTCAAGAAATTATTAAGCAAAAATCACTCATGCACAAAGCCCATTAATTTTTTTATGTTGTTACTTCATAAGGACTCCATAAATAATCTAAACTATGCATTACTATTACTAAGAAGATTATATTGCTTTCAAACTATCAATAACTAAAGAAAAATGCCTCCCTGTCTAAGTGATGACAGAACACTGACTAATTAGATGCTCTTGGAAAGGGAGGGCAATGGCCAGAAAGAGAAGAGTCCCTTTTAGATTTATATATCCTCCCTCTTTCTGAGTAGGTTAAGCTTCATAAAGTTTCCCAGGAAAAAACTTGGAATAATCAGAAACATACAAAAATATGACCTGGTTTTCCTGTTGAACTTAATTATAATAATAGCCTTTAACATATTCTTTTCCTGCAGAAATAATTATGAAAAGCATGTCTGTGCTGTGTAATGTTAGCTAAAGTCTGATGTCATGTCATCAAATTTGAATTTTACCAAACCTTAAATGCATTCGTTCTTTGAAATAATAAAATTAGCATCCAGTTTAGCAAGCCCAATAGTCAATAATCAATAAAGACCTAGAATTAAAATAATAGCATTTTTCTTTTTCAAGACTGAGGTGTCTGGGCATAACTTGGTGAATAAACTTGCATGATGCTATTGTAGAAAAGAAGGAGATACCTAGCTTTAAATCAGAGGAACAGGCATCAGTTAATTGCTACTCATTTGCAGCAGTTTTGTCCATGAAAATTCTGAACTCACTACAGTTCTTCCTACATAAAACTACCAGTCTGCTAAAAAAAAAACCAAAAAACCTTCCTGTCAAGTTTTATCTGAAATAAAGCAGCACATGTAATGTATGCCATAACCCCCCCCAGGATGTTTCCCCAAGCAGCAAAGCCACTGCAGCTGCTGCTCCTGTCCTGCAGAGATGACCAGAACCGTGTCTGGGCTCAGCTGGGATGAATTACTGCATCCCCAAGGAAGCAGTGAGAGTGAACAGGGGAAAGCCTGTGGGTGCATCTGTGTTAAGAGAGGATCAGGCTCGCTTTCCCTTATTCTACCAAGTGCCCAGCATGCTTTTCATTGTGGGTATTACATTCAGTTATAGCTGGTCAGAAATAGTTTCTTGAAATGCTTGTTTGGTCTGGAACAAATAACCTATGAAAATACATGTCTAAAATTTTCCTTTGAATAATAAGACAGAAGGAAGAAATTTGATAAACTCATCAGGCTCCCCCTCCAGTATGGAAAAAATTTTTACAAGTCAGCTTCTTGTAATAAAATTGTTCATAGAAAGATATTTCTAAAAAAATATTTTTTAATTTCAAATGAACAATCAAATGTCACTTAAGTTCTTTTATAGTTTTTCTGAAAACTATCTTTGCTCAACTTCAGAAGATGACATATCTTTGAAACTGTAAGATTTTCCATTCTGAGGAGAATGGAAAATTGGAGAAAGGAGGTTAATACCTTTTTGATTGAGTATGGTAGTGACCAAATCTCTTTTCAGTCCCATTTAAACAGCAGGTCAACAATGGATTGCTTTTTTCTCCATGTAAATTAGTCAACAGTCTTCCATTTGTTTTTACATGGAGACAAACATGAGGGACTTAGGACAACATTTTTCCTAATTCCCCCCCCCCTAAAGAATCTATTAGTGAGTTACAAGACTTCATTTAGGAAAATGTGGCTGCAAGTAGCACTATCTCACCCAATTAATGGAAATCAACTGCTGATTATGACTCCTGGCTTGCTTGACCTACTGTATACAGTTGCAAATTTTCTTTTTTAACACAACACTTCTACATTGTCTAACAGGGTATAATTAACATGTCCCATTCTTCTCAATTTTCATGATTAATGGTATGGCTTCCCTTGGCCAGCCATCTTTGGTTTATCTGCAACAAGATGATCTCTCATACAAAATGGAGATCTACATAAAACAATTTCAGCTGGTAACAAATATTTCTGGAAAAGTCTTAAAAGGGATGACATATACTTGAAACGCTTGGGAGCTTTTTGCTCATTTTGCTGAGAAATTGCCTACAACTTCTTACAGAGGGCTAGAGGTTTTTTTCAGTCTTACTGCAAATCACTTCTTTCTTCTACACCTCCCATCTGCTAAGCTCAGCTGAGGACTCACATTTCTGCAACAGAACTGCTTAGCAATAGAATTTAAGGTCAATTTAAACAGAATTAATTTTCTCATTCTTGAATATCTGCAAATAGACAAACTTAATGTAAGAAGGATTGCAATGCCTGTATGTATGCAAATTTTTGAATTCTCAATGAAAGCATGCAACTGCAAACACTGGTCTTTATATCTGTATTCTGAAAACAAATTTTACTCACATCAGTAATCTCATTACTTTTTATTATTAACACTTTGCCTGAAATAATAAAGTTTGCAAGACTCAGATCTATAAAATATTAAAAACATGTATCATGGGCAGCAGCATGAAAGTTTACAGCAAACACCTACACTAAACCATGAGTATACTAAATAAAAAATTTTACTTTACTCAGCACCTTTACATTTTATGTGCTTCCAGACCAATCTCTCTTTGAGGGACAGAAGAAACTCTGGAGACTTTACTGCTGTTTAGTAAGTACAACTTGACAATCTTTTTTGACTTCCGTATATAATTATCAGCTGAATATCAAACAGGAACAAACTTCTGAAAATCTAAATGATGCCTTAGCTTAAACTTACAATTCCATCTTCTTCCAGATTATGACCTTTCTATGTCAGAAAGTTGACACTTGTCAAACACTCTTTGAAAGCCCTTGGGCTGGACCACTTTCCACACTGGATACTTAACCCTCCCCTCCCCAGTTTAAGCTTTATAGCACAGAAGAGGAAAAAATTATCAGATTGCTCATGAAATTGAACTGTGATTTCCAAAATAGAAAAAAGGCACGTTTAAGACTTCAGAAATATGACAGCCTCATATATTTGTTCTTGACAGAGGTCAAACCTATGAAAAAAATTACGCATACTTTAATATCTCTATCTTATAATATGATACACTGTGTTAAAATACCTCAATGCAAATATGATGCATTCCTCCAGTCTTGTTTTTTTGCAGAAAGCTTGCAATGGGGCTTCTGTCTCCTAAAGGATGTAGAAGTTCCAGCTTGGTATTTCCCAGCTCCACAAAAACAGTGTAGACACCGTGTTCGGGAAGAGCAACAGTCTCACTGACCTGTGCTCCTAACACATCTTTATACAAGGACTGAGCTTTCTCCAAATCAGGTACTGCAATTGCTACATGATTAAGTCGGCCCAGTTTCCACAAACCGCTTGGAATGTTTTGAGAAAAGGAATTAGATGATGATAGAGTTCGTACTGTGGGAGCTGAAGTCTGCCATCTGATAAGAAGCCCTGAAAAAAAAAAATGAACAGCACCGATACAATGCTTTTGAGAAAGTACCAATATCTTTCTCATTTTAATAAGGCCTATATAACTCCTGTGTCATAAGCACACCAGTGTGCAAAGCTGAAACTAGACTGAGACCAAGGAAAGAATTATTCTGTAGTACTAACGGCTCAAGGAAGAATTTTTTCAGAGACTATGTAATTATTCAGAAGATTAAAAAAAAACCAACACACATGGACTTGGTGTAAATGCTTACATATGCCTGTTAAAAAGAATAATACATGGCCAAATTTAATGTTCAACTGTATAATGTTCTTAAAAGTGACTTCCAAATTTTTCAGAGCTTCTACAAAATAAAGAAATTAGGATATAGCTATATATCTAGAAATTATAAAAAACAAACAAGAAAAAAACAAAGCCTGGGACAGAACTGATACTGCAAGATCCAAAAGATAAAAGACTTGAGCTCTCAGTTGTCAGAACGAACAAACTAACTCCAGCAAGGAAAGAAATGTCATGTTGAGGCTTAAGCTGAGGCTTAAGGAATTGTAAAATCTCCCAAGTTTGATTTCTTACTTTCTCCAATGGTTAAGTCATTTGCCTCTCCTGCTTTTTGTATGCCATACAGGTCTAATACTTTGTTTCTCTGATCTGTTTCAAGATGCTTAGAAGTATTTCCGTTCTAAGTACTGTGAACAGTATGTCCAACTGACCAATAATAATTCAAAGATTATCTTTAAAAGGTCAACATCATAATAGCTTTTTTAATGTAACAAGTGCCACTGACTTCAGCATGACTTGTAAAAGAAAAAGGGTATGACTTGGCTCATCATATATGTAAAGGTAATTATAAAAAAATACTGAATGACCATATGACACAAAGGTAAAGGCTAACATGGAGACAAAAGATGAAGTCATGGAGAAACTCGATGTTTCATGGAGTTGTCCATATTTCATGGAGTGTCATGAAAAAATGCAGAGATGATCTCCAGAACTCTTCACTGACTGCTCTGACATGGCAGTACTGAACTTGGCACTATCTGTTCCAGATTGCTGTGTTGCTAACAAATAGGTTTAGGTTGCCTGTTATTTTTTTTTTAAGTAACAAAAAAATATATAAAATGAGAATACCTACGAATGTTGTACATTAAAAATTAATCTGTCAGACTACTAGAATCTGGAGAAATTGGCTGTGGGGGAGAAATTGTGATCATATCAGTTGCTTCTAGCACCAGAACTAGAATTAGATGAAAGGATATAATCATAAAAGCTGCATCTTAATTTCATGCCAGTTTGCTTTAGGCCATGTCAGAGATCCCAATGCCTCAAAGCCAAGCTAGAGGCATCTCAGCATTTCGGAAGTCTTTGAGGCATTCTTAGCTTTAAATTCACAAATGTACCATTTTGCTAAGAGATTGCGCCAGGGTTGCACTGAGATTCTGGATGCTCTGCAATACACTGAGGAAAGCCTGGCTTGCGTTTTTTCAGATTCTTCATACTCTTTAAGATTAGTAGTAGTTGTAATTGATCAGCTACCTTCACTGTATGAAACTGAGAACTACCATTTCACAGGAAATCAAGACTCTACAGCTATAAGTTAATTTTTCTTTGCAAAGACAACTGATGCAGTCCTTAAATTTAAGCTTTTATGAGCATTGTGCTGTGATAGAAGTTGAAGTGTTTGTGTGTATTTGAGACTTAAAATTCCAATGTACAATGTACATACTTCCAAAGACTTAGTATCACAAAATTAAGTCTATTCAGAATCTTTTGATAATACTAAATCAGCATCCTACATTAAGTATTTCCAGAAGCTTGTCCAGTTGTGCAAGTAACTGCCCTGGAGTATTTCTTGCCAGCCTTTCACACAGTACATCCTGTCATCTACTTCATCACAGCCAGAAGGTCTGGACAATTATTTTTCACTTTGTTACCTTTAGGCTATCATACTGGAATAGTAGAGCAACTCAGCATCTCCCAAGTACTTTTCAGCGTTTTACATATTAAAAGAAAATCCCCTAGCAACTTCTACACAGAAGAAACATTCTTGTTTCTCAAATGTCTAAGCTGAAACTATTTTGTATACAGACTTGCCATCTAACTGCAACTGTATCAGGGGTGAACAAAGCAATTGCCTAAGCAAGCAATGCTGTAATCTACAAAATGAGAAACATGCAGTATCTAGTTGGCATAAATAGAGGCATTAACTAGAGTTTGACCAGATCACCAGTTAATAATGTATTAAAAAATTTCTAAAAGCTAAATACCCGCCACACAGTCTTTTCTGTCCAGCTAAGATTCTACCTAAGTAGCTCTGTTTCCTACAACAACTTTGTAAGACTTGATTAGTCTTGCTGAAGCAAGTGATACTCATCCACTTAGAACAAGTCAGTATTCTCCAAAAGACAAAAATAATTTGAAAGATAAGGACTACGTACTATATAATTTGTTGTGCTTCCTAGAACCTTTTATTGTTTAATTCCTTCTTCTAAATATTAACAGACCACAGTTCAGTACAAATACTATTAATGCAGATTTTTCAAGCAGTCTTTTACTGATGGGAAAAGCTAGGATTTTCCCCATTCTTTTTTACATCTCACATCCATAATTCTTGCTGTACTTGACACAGGGCATATGACTACACGGCTATTACAATTTAATTTGTACTTTGTCAATTTTCAAGTAAATTGACAGAACACAGAGATGCAGACTGTTACTCAGATATTACTGAAGCAAGAACAAAAGTAATAGAAAATGCTACTCCTGTTGGGTTCTGCCCAATAAATGTGTTTTTTTTTCTGGTGTTTTCTGGAAAGATAATAGATTGAAGAAGTGAAGTATATTCCTAGAATTCTTGTAAAGTCAAAGATGCTTAAATGCCTGCTCATATGACAATATTATTTATGCATCTCTATATTTCCTCCTCTTACTTAATGGACTGGGTGGTAACACTCCACATATTTTTCCTGCATGTAGGGGCAGAGGACTCTTTTGCAGGTTTGGGGGTTTTTTTAATGTATTTTATTGTATGAAGTCTTGTGAATTCATCTTAGCTCTAGTCATATGCACACAGAGCTTTATTTTTAAACCCAGAATTACCAGTATGAATTGACTGAAAGCATTTGTGGTTTTCTTGCATTATATAGATTAGTAACTATATAGATTAGTTACTTAAAATTCTAGTCTTCTAACCCAATAATCACAAGTGACCTGACAGTGAAAAAGAAATCTTTTCTGCAAACTTCAGACTGAAACCCCATCACTTCCATGTTTCAGGAAAGAAATACTTTTATTTATGCATATATCACAGAACCAGTCCTATTAACTGTTGTGGCTAAATTCTTCAATCAGAAAAGCATTTCTCCACTGACTTAAGAGAATTGTTCAAGTAATACTTAACTTTCTCCTATGCTAAAAAAAAATTATTTTCTCTGCTTCTTTTGAAGCCAATGGAAACCATGACTAAAGCATCTATCCAAGCATCTGTTGTGCTTGAAAAACTTCCATATGCTGACCAAATTCACACATGCACTTGCTTCTCCTGGTATACACAGCATTTGCCCCTACCGTTTTTTTTTTTTTTTTAAGACCTAATTTTTCAAACACTGACAACCAAATCTAAATTTTTTCTAGCTATTTTGTCCTTTAGAGAAGATTCGGCTGACCTTGCTCCCAGATACGATTGCAGGCTTCCTAGCCTCAGTGATACTGCAGAATATAAGTTACCTTCTTCAGCTTCATTTGAAGAACATTTTTAAAATTATTTGTTTGGGGTTTATACTATTAATGTTTGACTGATCTAGTAGTATTATGCGCATCAATTTACACATGTGCAGTTAGTTGTACCAGCTGAGGCTTATGTTCTGTAAGATTATGAACATGAAGTAACAAATCTGAAGTGCTGCATAAAATGAGAACCTCATCCTTCAAATATTTATTCATAGGCTTGTTGCTCCTTACGCGGGGCAGTGATCATTGCCCCAGTAATGGCTAAGTAATTAACACAAGCCAAATCCGACCGAGTTCATCTGTGGGGAGGTGACACAACTGTGGGTTGCAGTGAGAATAACCCTGTCGCTGGGCACTGCTCAATTGTCAACCATTTCAGGTTGAGAAAAACTCCCAAGGATGGAGAGGATGCTGTCACCATCGGGAGTCTGGCATACAGGGGCCATGTATTAGCTCTGGACCAAACGGAGAAGGGGCATAGTCTGGCCATTCTTAAATCCCAGCAATTCCAAGGAGGCGTTAGCATCTGGGAAGCTCCGCCAGCCGATGAGGCTTAGGCCATCCGCAGAGCTGCTCTGCTCTGTGCTGGAGGTGGCTTTTGGGACTCCAACGGGCTGCTTAGTTCCTAGGAACTGAGGCTCTCCCTTGCCTGCAGAACGGGTTTCTCCCATCACAGTGCCATCACACAGCGGCACCGCCGGTGCCAGGTGCCAGCATCCCGCTGATCCATCACTGGCAGCGGTGTCTTTCCTTCACTCCCCTCCTGCGGGCTGTGGCTACTGAGTACAACCGTGTGGTTTACGTACGGGAGCTGAACCTGCCCCTACATGCTACCACATACTACTACGGAGAGCGAACGGCCCCGCCGTAGCGGGGGTGACGAGCCGGAGGTGGTTTTGCATTTGCCCTCCAAACTGCACCTTCGGGAGCCGCGCCGCTCCTGGCGCCCTAGGAATGCAGGCTGGGCTGCTGCCCAAGCTCACGCCAAGCCAGACAATGTCGGCCAGCGCCGCACCTGCCGCCCGGCGGGAACACGCGGGGTCGTTTATGGCGGCTATTCCGTCGTGCTGGGGCCGCTGAGGCGCTCCCGGAGCGCCTCGGCCCCGCCGCCCGGCGCGGTGCCGCCCGGCGCGGTCCCGCCCGGCCCAGCGCGCCCACCGCCCGCCGCCGAGGGGCAGCAGCCCCAGGCCGGAGCGGGCCCCTCAGCGCCCCGCGGCCGCCCCGCCCCGCCGGGCCGCCCCGTTACCGGCCGCCGCGCGCCCGAGGGACGCCGCCATCTCGCCGCCCCGCCGCTCGCGCCCGCAGGCGGGGCGGGGCCTGCGCGTGGGGCACCCACCGCCCCCCGCCGGCAACATGGCGGCGGCCTGTGCCCGGTGCCCCGCCGCCCCTCGGCCGGCCCTGGGCGGGGGACAGCCCGGGGCTGTGTTACCGGAGCGGCGCGGCGGGGCCTGCCCTGCCAGTGATGCGAGAAAACAGTGAAAACCCTCAAACTGTGCAGGCAGGAGGGGCAGTGCAGCACCGCCGAGGCACTTCGCATGGCGGGGCAGGAACGGATCGCCTGCCCCGGCTGCCGCAGCAGCTCCTGCACCAGGGTCCCTGGGTGTGTTGCTTAATTTGGCTTTATAAAATAAACTTTAAGGAAACTATGTGATTTGAAGTAACAAAACGGTTGGGCAGCAGCAGTGCTGGCTAACTGCCTGGGCAGGCCATGTGCCTGGCTAGCGGTGAGCTCGCAGACGCCAGGTAGCGTCGGGCATTTTGCTCACAGAATCCGCTGGAAACGTGTGGTTCCAAAATAGCCCTTGTATCTGGGTCAGAGAGACACAACTGTGAGGGAAGATGACTGTCGCTTTACTATCTTTAGAGCAGGTTTTTCAGTGCCGATGAACATCCCAGACTGGATCAACACCACGCTCCTGAGGGGGAGGCAGCATCGGGAGGTGGCTGCGCGATGCTGGGTGCCGGCGCCCGCAGGCCCGCCTGGAGAAGCGGCCGCGGCGCGAAGGAACGAGGCGGCGCTGTGAGAAGAGCGGGGCGGGGAGGCGGCGGTGGGCGTACAGCAGCGCGGGGCGGAACGGCGGTACGCGGAACCTCGGCGCCGGCCGCGGAAGGCGCCCGGACCGCTCCGCGTGGCCAGGGGGCGGGGCAGGGCTGCTGCACGCGCCGCGGCGGGTGGGAAGATGGCGGCCGTCCGCGGGCTGGAGGCGTGCCTCCGGGTGGCGGGTGCCGCCGCGGCGCGCCCCGAGCGCTTCCTCAGGTACTGCGGGGAGCCCCGAGCGCCGGTGCCCCGGGGGGAGAGGCCCGGTGCCGCCGGCCGCCCCTTCGGCTGAAGCGTGCCGCTCACGGCGGGGCCCGGCCGCGGCAGCCGCCTTTCGCCGGCGCTCGGGGCTTAGGAAAGGCCGGGGGGTGGTGGGGCGAAGTGTCTGCTTCAGCCAGCTGTGGTGAAGGGTTGGTAGCCCTAGAGAAACATCTAGGGGGGGCTGCCCGAATGTAAAAGGGGGGGGGGGGGGGGGGAAGGCAGGCAGCACCCACGGCCTGTATCTTGGGTGCTGGAGGTGGTCGGTGCAGTGCTCTTCCCCCAGTCCCCCGAGTGCTTAAACCTGATCAGGGGGTGGGAAGGTGCCACTATGGAAGGGTGTCACGTGCTGTCCAGCTGCTGCTTTGTATGCAAACCTGTAATGAAGCTGGAAGGCCTAATAATCATATATTATTTACGCATTTATTGTATAATTTTATTTATAGATAGAATTTCCAGGAACGCGTAGTAGCAGTACTCAAAAAGATGTGTAGAAAGTTAAGCAATACCAGTAATTGTTGGAATTATATTCCTATTATAATTCCTATATTCCTAAATGCTATTCCGCAGCACCACAATACCTAAGCAAGTACAAAAAGAACTTAAGTGTGACCATGCGGTGAACTTAATGGGAGGTTTAAGATAATGAATGAAAGATGGTAAATTCTGCAAAATAGAAAATAAAAAATTAATGTTAATTGTTGTGCTTTTTAAAGTTCTTAATTTCTTTTTTCTACTCTTAGTGTACAAGATGGGCTGGCTGCTGATTTCAGAGCATTAACAAAGACTCTCTATGATATGAATAAAGCTCTGGGAAGTAATATAGTTCGTGGGGGTCCTCTAAAAGAGCTGGTGATAGAAGATTTTGATGAAGAACAGATTTGGCAACAATTGGAGCTCCAGAACAATGCAGTTCTGGATTTCTTCAAGAAATCCATTGAAAGGGATGCCAAGGATGAGGATCTTTGCCTTCTCTCAGACCAGGAAGAGGATGGGTCTGGTGCGGAGTCCAGCAGCGACAAGGAGTTGGAAGACAACACAATGGAAGTGGAAACTGAACAGAAGAATATTTATGTAAAAGATAAAGCCAAAGCTAAAGAAAAGCAAAGTAAACTGAGAGAAGGTATAATGGAGAAATACAGTGATGAGGATTCTGATATTGACTTTGATATTGAAGCACTGGAGCAACAAACAAAAACAACCAAGGAAACCACACTGAAAAAAATGGGAAGAAAATCTATAGTGGATGACAAGTTTTTCAAACTGGCTGAGATGGAAGCTTTTTTAGAACATGCAGAGAAGGAAAATGAAGAGGAGGAAGATGATATTAATTATTTTGAAGACATCATCTCAGATGATGAGGAAGAAGAGTCTGAAAAAGCTAAAGGCAAAGTAAGAATATCAGTAAATTAATTTTCTGATCTCTCTTTTCCTTTAAATCGGTAGCTGGTATCTATTAGGTTGACTATGAATTTTTGAACTCTAGAGTAGAAACTACCGAGTTAAATTTGATGAGATGACTAATGATTACTACTTAAGTTTTACTTTAGTAATTGGTATGAATATCTGGTAGCGAAGTGCCCTAGTGTAGAAGAACATATCATCATGCTATTCCAGTTTTCCTTTAGATGGGTTTTGGGGGTTTGCGTGAATAAAGGAAGAGTTAGTATATCACAAGAAATAAGTAACCTTGCAGATTAGGTGACCCAACAAATGAAAAAGATGTCTTAGCATTGACATCTGGCAACTAGGGATCACTTAAGGGGACTGATGCAGAGCAAAGGACTTCTGGCATCTTCCCCCCCTCCCCTGCCCAGGGACATGGCTTTGTATCTCCGATTTAACTTAAGTTGCTGAGTAATTGTTTCAGAAATAAATATTTTTATTTAATATTGTCAGAGAGTCTCACTAGCAAGTGAGAACCATGTGTGGGGTATAAGGGAGGATGTACATACTCCAGCGAGTGATTGGCAAAATGTACTGCTCTTTGATTTCTGTATATGTTGAAATTGGACATGAATTCAAGTGGTAGAATATTTTAAATACTTGTAAAAGTGATTAGTTTTATTAAGATGCCCTGCCACAGATCAATGCTTCACTAAACTGAAATACTGTTACATAAGTACAGCTATTTCCCAGGTGCTAAAGACTTTAAAAGGCAGGATACCCTTAGATTTCTGTCAATCTTAACAGTGTTGGTTTATTTTGGTTTTGTGGGTTTTTTTTCCCCTCTCCCCTTCTTAGGCAATTAAAAGTTCTAGAGACTTGACATACAAAGATTTCTTTGATCTGGTCCATGACGATGATGATTTAGTAGCTAGTGATGCTGAAGATGATCAGGAAGAGAAAGCAGACAGTGCTATTGAAGAGCAAAATGAAGAAAGCATGTCCAAGTAAGTATGTGCATAATGTGCATTTAAAAACATCCTTGTAATTTTACACGGAAGTGAAGTAGAAAAGTGTGAATTTCAGGCTTTCTTTGGTCGTGGTTTGCCGTTCTCCATTATCTCTTGTATGTTCATGGTTTGTATTGTCACCTTATTTAAAATGTAGTTTATTTACTTATTTTTTTAGTATTGTCTCTTGATATTTATTTGAACAAATAATTTAATAGCTGTAACTTCAGCTTTTGAAATTTATTTCTAATATATAGAAGTTTCCCTTATGTCCCCTGCCTTTAGGTTTCAATGAAAGCCTACTGTATTTGTCAACTGCTAGTTAAGTTGTAACAGGTAAATGTCTAATGACGGAAATATCTTCATGTAAAAAAAAAATCATAGAGGCTTTTCAACCTTTATTTTATATTAAATTTTTATGTTACAGGTTTGAGGATATGAACGAAATGATGGTGAAGAGTATGAGAAGTAAAGATGCCTCTAAAAAAGTTACTTTTAGTTTGCCAGATGACAGTGAAATTGAAGCTGTTACTGATATGCAATTAGAGAAGGGCATCGATCCCAGTGAAATAAAGTCATCTTTTGAGAAGAGACAGGAAAAGGTAATGGTGGTTTTTTTTTTATTTGCTAGCACTTGGAAACAGTGGCCAATATTTATTGTTGTTATTATTGATGATGTAATTTGTTCAGAGGTTGAAAATTACAGAGGCTATTTACAATTTAAGAGGAAAAGCAGCTTATCTACATTAGACATATATGCAATCATATATTCCTTCATCTTTATGTGAGGAAGAGTTAAAAGTACCGGAAATAACTACTAATTTCTTGCCTTAGGTTCACTTGTGAACTCTATGTTTTAAACTTCTTAGGAAATTGTGTTTTTCAGATGAGCAAAAAAATAAAAAGTTTAGAAGAAGAATTGTTAGAGGAGAAACCTTGGCAGCTTAAAGGAGAAGTGACTGGAAAAAAGAGACCTGAAAACAGCCTTTTGGAGGAAACAGTACTTTTTGACCATGCAGTCCGAATGCGTAAGTAGTGAGAGAAGGCTTTCCTGAAAGCATGTTGCATACCATGTTGTGTTTTCTTCCCTTTGACCTTGCTGAAAGCACTTGTGATTCAAGAACACTAGGCTAAACTTCTTGGTGTGTTTTTGAGGTTGTGCATTTTCATGGTGGAAATTACAGGAAACTAAATTTTTTTGTTCACTTTTAATTTAACTGAAAGTTCATTAATTAGGTGGCAGATTTCGTCATACGTAAGCCTTACATAATACGATTAGTCTGTTCAAGATAGACAAAATCATTATTTACTTGCTTCACCTTCAGTTACTACATTTTTGTGAAAGCTTTACTTTTTCTGTTGTTCTGTGAAGAATAAACAAAATACTTCTTCCTGGACCTGGAGAAACAATTTTAAAATTCTTCTCTTTCTCCTCTCAGCACCTGTGATCACAGAAGAAATGACTTTTCAGCTTGAAGATATTATTAAACAGAGAATACTGGATGAGGTTAATGTTATTCTTACTTGTTTCTTTCTATTCTGTTCATAGACTTGATTCACAGGGCACATTCCAAGGATAAGTTTGAAACTTAGAATGTTAGGTGTGTAAAGTTACCTTAATTTCTGCAGATGATTGTTTTATTCTTTTGCCTTGACGAATGTGTCTTTAGATTTCTAAGGAGCTTTGTTTTTAACATGCCTGTTACATGCTAGTTTTTGGTGCACTTAAAAAAAAAGTTTGCAGATCAAGGAGTTTACTTGGAATATAATGCCAGTCTGTAAATTTTGTCTTAATACCATTACTGTAGTGCTCTGAGTGTTTTGAAGACTAATCAAAGTGCAATTGTTTACTTCATTTTTCTTGAAAGCCACTGATGGGCGATATGTATCCATCCCACAGCTTGTTGAGGCTGTTAGTTGAATTAAAAAAGTGGGTATGTATGGGGGGGGGAGTGTTGAAGTACTTAGGATAATTGCATGTTTGTTACACAGTTTTTGCCCAGATCCACTAAATATAAGCACACAAGCTGGAGCTGTCTTACTAGTTTATTTTTATTCTTTCAAATGAAGGTGTGAAACTTTATGAGTTCCTGGGAAGCCACATGCATGAACTAGTTAAATGTGTCAGATATGAAAAGTAACATGAAGAGTGTTCTAAATAAGCTGTAGCACCTGATGTTTGACTGTAGTTGCATTTGGTCATTGAATTTATGACTTTCTCAGGCATGGGATGATGTAGAACCAAAAGAAAAACCAAAAGAGGAGGCTTTTGAGTACAAGAAACGTATCACTTTGGATCATGAAAAGAGTAAACTGAGTCTTGCTGAGATCTATGAGCAAGAATACATGAAACTTCACCAGGTAACGTAAGCAGTGCCTTTCTTTCTCGTTTGGAGTTCGCAGCGCATAATCTTGCATGTTCATTTGTACAGTGCTAACTCTGCTTTCAGCTTTGTGGAAGTACTTCAGTCTTTCTCTGAGTGCTCACCAGTGAAACGGCTCTGAATTTTATATTGTGTTGTTACCAGTCTTGCTAAAGTAAAATAGCTTTTTGAATGGTGTCAGAGTAACACTGTTACTAATGCAGCAAAAGACTGAAGAGGAAGAAAATCCTGAACACAAAGAGATTCAGGAAATGATGGATTCACTCTTCCTGAAGCTGGATGCACTTTGTAACTTCCACTTCACACCCAAACCAGTAAGTACCTAAGTTTCATAAAGTTGACTTTTTTACCCACCACCCTCTTTGGAACTGAAACTTCAAAATATATTTGGGATATGGGAAGTGAATGAACATGGAATGTTACTAAGCTTGTTCTTATTTCATATTAAATGCACTGTAACTGCATCTAAACAAAACCAAATGCTTAGTATCTTCAGTTAGCTGTAAGGTGCTGTGAGCTGGTATGCTCAGTCCTGAATATGTTTCCTTATTTCTAGCCTGTGCCAGAAGTTAAAATTGTTTCGAACCTTCCAGCTATAAGTATGGAAGAAGTAGCTCCTGTTGCTGTTAGTGATGCTGCTCTCTTGGCACCAGAGGAGATCAAGGTAAATATAAATACAAATCACGTGAGGATCTATATTGGTGATGGAAGGGTGTACTGTCTGCCAGATCAGGGGGAGAACTTTGCCTCCTCCCACCCTGGGTTCCTCACCTTGTGGACCTTCTTGCCTAGCATTTTAGTGGTGGTGGTTGTTGGGGTTTTTGGAGGGCAGTGGAAGGGTATGGTTTGGGTTTTTTTTAATAACTGGAAGGAGGGCGAAAGAGTTAATTTTACTTGGCTACGCTAGGCCATAATATTATGCTTTGGTTTTGTTCTTTACTGTTATGTGATGGTAATTATTTCCCCAACACGTATGTGGGCATTTGGAAGGGGAAAGCTAAATGACAATAAGGAAGTGCAATTAGTATGCCTTCCATCAATTGTACACATCCCAGTTTGCAACTTTTGCCAGTTTTTGGCCTTTGCCTCAATGCAGCATTGCCCTCAGCTGGCTAAACACTTGAAATAATGGAAATGCTGAGAGTTGAGTACTGTGAAGTTGTCTTTTGTACGCTTATGGATGTAGAAATCATGCCCTTTTTAGGAAAAGAACAAAGCTGGTGATGTAAAAACAGATGCAGAAAAGACTCCCACAGACAAAAAGCGAGAACAAAGAAAGAAAAAACTTCGTAAACGTATGAAGCGAAGAGAAAAGGAGAAACGTCAAAAGCTTCTTGAAAAGATGAAACCAGAACAAGGCACAAAACTTAGCAAAAAAGCTGCTGCAGCAAAATTAAAAAAGCTTACAAAAGAAGGGAAAGCAACTCTGCTCAAGGTAAGGCTCTCTTAGGTAGTCCTGTATCACTTGGAGCTTCCCAGCTAAAGTACATTAAAGTCCTGAGGATAGATACTACTGAACTACAGAGATGAAAGGGAATGTCATCACAAGAATTGCAGTGTTTGTTTCCCTCCCATCCCTCTTGGCATGACTACATCCTCTAATCTTTCTCCGTCTCCTCAAAAACTTTTGTATGCAGTTACCATATCTGCTTACGACCCAGACCTTGTTAGCTTCTTTATGTCTGGGCAAATATAACGGATAAATGTAGCTGCTGAAAAGAAAGAGGTAGGGAGAAGACATGGAAAGGGCAGATGCATACTTCCCCCCTCCCTCTTTGCTCTCCCCTCAACACCAACATAGTGGTGTTGAATGCTTTTTTAGTCCTGATTTTGCTGACTATCCTGACAGCATAGTGCCAGTGTAGAGGCCTGAAAAATTACATCTCTGGCTGCACTTTGCAGTGACCCCCCTTGTTTAAATGTGTATTTAGGTAGAGGTTATTTCTTTAGTTTTGAATAAGTCATACATAGATGGCTGTTGGAACCTTTAGAAGCTTACTTAGAGTATGAAATATATTTGAATTTGTAAGCAGTTTAAGGTTAAGTTATGCAAAAATATGAAAAAACCCTGTATGATACAACTGCTTTAAATCAAAATATATTCACAAAGCAGAAATGATTGTTTGCTTTAGGTACTACTGGTTTATTTATATCAAAGTTCACAAGGTGGTGTTCCTGCAAATACTAAGACTTATGCTCTTATTTCCTGCATTTCATAGAATCACTTAATTTTGAAAAAAACTTTAAGATCATAACGTCTAGCTGTTAACCCAACACTACCAAGTGCCCCACCAACATTTGAATTGTTCCACTTGATTAAGTGGGACTAATTGCATGCATAATTGAGGATGAGGTTTCTGTTTAGTTCTTTCTAGGCTTTGAGTAACCGAAGCCATTTCAAAATAGAATATTCCCATTTAACTTTCTGCTTCTTATTGTGGAGCCTTCTGTATAATCTCATCAGATTGATTTTGTTTTGCATGCTGTAAAATGGTAAATGTGTACCACCTATGATGCCTTATAAATTAAATGTTTAAAATCTCTGAAATTTTGAAGTATTAGATACTAATAAGAAAAATAACCCTTGAAACCTTTGGGCTTATCTTTCCAAAATGAGAGCAGAACACCAAATGATATGTAGCTGTAGCTCATGATGTGCAAAGATCTATTCTTGATGCCTGTCCTTACCTACCATGCTAATTAGAAAGTGAATGTGCTCTTTCATTATTTCTTCAGATAGCAGGAGTGGGGTAAGAATGCAGTGAAAAATATCCTTTGAAAATCATTTATAATTTTTTTAAAGTCAAATGCCATATATGTGAGTAACCAGTAAATAGTATTATGGTGCTATTTATGCGCTTCTTGGTTATAACAAATATTTTGTCCATTGACAGGATGAAGGTAAAGACAAGGTCTTGAAATCGTCCCAGGCCTTCTTTTCTCAACTACAAGATCAAGTAAAAATGCAAATCAAAGATGCGAACAAATTAAAGAAGAAACAGAAGCAGCAGAAAGCCCTCTCTGTTCATAAGCTGAAACTGTAGTTGACATTTTTATACATATGGCATCTTGTATATATTAAAATGTTTCTACATGAATGCTGAATTTCAATAAGGTGTTGTTGTTTTTTAAAAAATGTTCTGTGAACTTGTAAGGTGATTTAAAGATGCTTTCCTTAAGGTTTTACTTCTTTATTTTCTACCATGCTCTTTGCCTTTTTTATTCCCAAAAGAAGGCTTCTTGCCCTGGGCAGATAAGTAGCCGTGTATGATACTTGTGCTTTGACTGTACGCTCTTGAAGTTACAGTCGCTAGCTTTTGTACTGCAGGAGCAACTGCGTTAGCTGAAGGAGGTAAGGTGTGTCCTGGCGGTGTAAATTGGAAAGCATCTTTGCAATCGTGATTATCATGATTACCACGGAGGACACAGGTGCTTTGTAAGCCAGCAGTAACCCAGGCTAGGCAAATGGTAGCCTTTAACTTACAAGGGATACTTCTCAAGGTGCTGCCCCTTTCTTTAGAAAGGTCACAACTGTTTTTCACCCTTTGTTGTTGTTGTTGAAGGGAGTTTTAAATGTAAAGAGGGCAAGATGTTGTAAATAAGGATGAACTATTGGAGCGCGGTTCGCGGGCTCGGCGCTCGGCTCCCCAGGTCTGCGCGGCGCCTTCGGCGCTGCGCTGCTCTGGCCTGGGGGCGGGGAGGCCGAGCGGCAGGCAGCCGTAGGGCCCTAGCGCCCGCCTCCCGGCGCGGTGGCCCCCGCTCCCCCGCCGCTGCCCCGGGCCGCCCGCGGCGGAGAGGCGCTCGGGTGCGGCGCTGGTGCGTGGGCGCGGGGAGGGGGCGGCACCGGGCGGCGGCAGGAGCGGCTGCTCGAAGCTGAGGCGCCGGCGGCCTGCGCGGGGCCCGCTCCGAGCGGCGCGGCCAGAGGCCGGGAGGCGGCACCACGAGCGGTGCTGCCTGCCGGTGGCGAACGAGGTAAAGGCCGGAATTGCAGCAATGGAATTGTAGCGCAAATTTTCACTTACATCAGCAAGTGACCATGGCATTTAAGTAGTTAAAGCGTATAGTAGCTCCGGATTTTAAAGCGCTCCCGCGAAGGCCGCTGCCGCCCCGCATGGCAGGGCCTGTGCCCGCTGCGGCCTGCTGTGAGGGAAGGGGGTCTGCGCCGTAGCCGCCCAGGATTCCTTGACTTGCCCACTATAGGTTGTTTTTTTTTTTGTTGTCTTCACTGTTTCTCTTGACTGCATTTGGCACCTTAGAATATCAAATTTCATTCACTCTGGGTTTTTTTGTTTCTTCAAGGCATGTCGGAGGATTGCAGATGGAAAATGCAAAGCCAGGGAAAGTTTTTTCAAGTACTCCAGAATAAGGAAATAATACAGCCTGAATGAAGTTGCCTGTGCCATGTAAATGCTCTGAAGTTCTGTCATGGCGGAAGCTAGGTCTTCAGAAATTAAAAGACCCCGCATAAGCTTGTCACTCAGTACAAATAAGAAAAAAAAAGGATCAGCAAAAAAAGTGGAAGGTAAAGGAACACCATCTATACCTTCAGCGTCCTCCTCTATTACTTCCTTTTTTAACAATGTTCCCCCTGCCAAAATTATCTGTCCCATGTGCGGGCAAATGGTGCCCAGATACAAAATAAATGAGCACATGGATGGAACATGTCAGAGAAACCATGGTGAGGCTGGTGTCATTGAATCAGCACTGAACCCCTCTAGGGGTAAGAGTTCCCCAGCTGAAAATTTAAACAGTAATTCCAGCATACATTTTTCAAAAGAGTTCTTGAATCAAGAAACAAGCCCTTCCAAAAGCAGTTCATTGAAAGCAGAAGGGAGTGCAGCACAACAAATTAGTCCTTATTTTAACAATAATACTTCAGTTTGTAGTGTTGACAGTGAACCACAGGCTCAAACAGTTAAAATAATCTCTTTGGGAAGCTTGTCATCTAAACTGTCCAGAAGACGTATCCAGGGAGGAAAACAGGTTGTCTATAGAGAGATCGATTCTTCACCTCCAGCTGTGAATTATATGTGCAAACGTGCTGCAGCACAGAATGAAGATGATGAGATCTATGCTGGACATAGTTCTCAGAAAGAAAATCAGCTTGCTCGGGGAGAGTGCCAAGAACAAAATTTTTCAAAGGAGGAGCCTGAATTTCAAGAAATAGTAAACAAATGTGGTGGAGAAGACCTTGCGGATAGTGTTCAGGTATCCTTACCGGCTGATAACGTTAAGGGCAAAAGGTTACCAGTTGGTACAAGGAGCACTGAAACAGAACATGGATCTGAAGGTCCCGATAAATTTGAAACTGATCTAGCTATTTCTACTTCAGCAGAGATGACCAGTAGTTTGGAAGTCAGGACTCAGCCTCACGCTCAGGTTAGTCTCTATTCCAAGGCACAAGCGAGCTGCGGTACACAAAATCGCTTTGGCAAGGGTGATGTGCAGGTGCTTCCTGTGGAAGTTCATGAAGACACTGAGGATGAAATAAATCATACTTTGTCAGAAACTGTACAAAAAGAATTTCAAAATTCCATTGGGGACATTTTAGACAAAATAAATAATGTTTGCTCTGTGCCCAGCTCTCCTGGTCACCCATATTACCTCCAGAATTTTTTAGTGGTTCTACGAGCAGTCTTGGAGAACGAAGATGATGTCAGACTTTTCAACGAGCAAGATATGAACATTATAACCAAGTTCTGCAAATTATCAGGTATCTTTTTTTAAAAAAATGTATTTTCACATTACCTCCTGTAGAGAGAACTGTTACATACTTTTGTTGAAGAGTGCTATACCAATGGGCAGTTTAACTTGATAAATTCCTTAAGGGAAGAATCTCCTTCTCAGGAGATGTGTCCCTAGTGGCTTCTTATAGGGAAACTTTCCTAATGTTGCTTTAATGCGAGGTAATGGTAAATATTGGAGACTTGTAAGAAATAAGGAGAGAAGGGTTATGTATATTTCTGGTGGGTGGCTTTTTATACTTTTTTTTTTAATTCACTGTTAATACTGGGGTTTAGACTCTTAAGTCAACTTGCTGCTGCATTAAACGTGTTTCCAAGGAAGGAAACTAATAGTGCAGAATAAGAGTATCAGTTAACACAAAGCTTTTGATGATTAATAGGTATGGGAATTCTACATAGTGGCATTATGAAGAGGCCTGTGGTGAATACACAGACCTTGAAAAAAAAATAGTTCTCAAGTGGCATTTGTGAGCTTTGGTTCAGTACATTTACAGATGACTTCCATGCTTCATGTGAATCCATGGTTATCCCTATGATTATTATCCAATGTTTAGAATGATAGTTACTAATTAACAGTCATTTTCTTGTAGGTTGCTAGTACTTTTAACTCTCACTAATTTCAGGAGCCAGAATGTCAGAGATGTAAGCCCTCCATATTTAGACAAGATTCAAAGCAGACATGTTGTCTGGATCCTATACGAGTTTTACAGTAAAAGCATGGCAGAAGTGATGCAAGTTAAAATTGACCCTCCAGATTTTTACATGTGTTTATATTTGTCTTAAACTGTAATGGAGAGTAGTTTTACCAGCACTTGAGCAGCACACTAGGAGCATAAGAATAGAAATAAGCTTCTAACAACTTCCACTAGAAGTTGTATCTCAGAGTACTGCGGGCATAACCATTTATATTGTTCTAAGCTACCGTGCTGTTACACAGCTGCCTGACAAGGTGGGTTTAGATACATGCGCCTGTGAGCTATGCTCATGCATCTGAGCTGAACATACAAAAGTGACAGCTGCATACACACCTGCTGGTAAAAATAATAAAAAAAAGCAATCAGAAGCAGGCTGCACTTACTAATATTTTGTGTTCATTGAGTTTGCCTTAATTAGCAGGCTGTAAAGTTTGTCACATTGAAGAATTGTATGTCCCTATATGAACCTGTTGTGTATTTTGGTCTTTCCTCACTGTAGATTAATTTTTTCTTCACTAGTGTACAACAGCCTTTAGACTGTTTCCCCGTTGCAAAGTGGAGGAAAGCTGTTCTAGCCATTTAGAGCACTTAGTCCCTTAATTTCTGTTTCTGTGAAGTTCCAAATGATACTGTGGATTGACACCACAGGACATCATAAAAGAGAGTATTGGGGTCATGACTTGAGATTAGCAATAATGTAAAGTTTTCCAAGGCCAATAGGAGGCTTTCAGTAGGCATGGAGGATAACAGAATGAGGTTGGGTTAGTATATATGACATCACAAGGTTGTTAACACAGGATCCTGAGCGACAAACATGGAGAAGTGCTGGCTTGAGGTTTTTAGAAAGAAATGCCACCTGGATATGTAGTTTCTGTTCCATAAAATAAAAGTCAAGGCGGTGCGTATCTGTTTCTCTAGAAAGTACTCCAACTGTGGTGGAACAATCTCAGAAATGTCTTTTTTCACCTGAGATCTTCCAAAGTTTAGCAGCTTGAAAGGACTGGATGAACATTCTTAATTTGCCCTAGTAGAAAACTCAGTTTACTCAAACCAGCTATAGAAATGGTTGCTAAAAAGGTGAAGAAACTCCAGAGGTGGCAGTAGGGCTCTAGACAGGTATTTCTGCGGTGGTAGCAGTTAAGATCTTGCAGGTTGTATTGTAATAATTACAAGTATGCAGTAACATCAAACATTTTAAAAGTTAAATAATAGTAATTTAAGTTATGAGAATATTGTAAGTAAGATAAGATCATAACATATGACTGTATTTGTCAGGGAGCTGCAAAAGCCGACTACTCTGCACGGGAAGATGAGCCAGGAGCTGAAGGGGACAGCAGGGCGGGCAGGGGCCACCTTGTCTCCCCACCTGCAAGGGGCACAAACCCACGCTGGCCCAAGAGGAGAAGCAGAGCGGACGCATTGCCAGCACTGCAGCCAGCCGTGTGCCGCTGGTGGCAGCCCTTCGCCCAAGCCCGCAGTGCCGAGGCAGGTGCGAGGTGAAGCCGAGGCAGCGAGGTGCCTGGCTGGGTGCTGGCATGCTGCAGCTGAGCTGGGGCAGGACTGGGGGGCTCCGCACTGGGCTGAGGTACAGCTCCTGGGCAGTCGGGGTGGCCCTGACGGAGCTTTGAGCAGCTCTTCCAGCAGCCTGAGCTCGGCTTGGACGGCTGCGCCGCAGCAGAGCTGACCCTGAGCACAAGCCACGAGTCCTGGGTGGGCTGGGGTGGGCTTGCATAGCATAGGGGCGCACTCCAGGCCGTAGGGTCGTGTTGCAGCGTCTGGTTTTATTAAAGATCAGTTTCTGTTAAGCAGTAGCGGGCAGGAATAAAAAAAATTAGAAGTTAATGAGAAGTTAATTAAGTATTTGAAAGAGTGCTGAATGTAGTGACAATAGCTAGACTATTTTCAGCTAAGATTTAATAAGCTATTTTGTTGTGTTTCAGCGTTGTTAGTATTTTGAAAGTATTTTTTAAAGGTACTGTAAGAGAGCACTTCCCTGATAAAAATCAGATCTGTAGGAGGTTTTTCCCCCCTTGTTTTCAGTAGATAAATTAGTAAAATTAAGCTTATCTTTGGAAAAATAAGAATTTGAAGACTATTACAGGTAGAAGTATTCTGTGATTATGAAATTATTTTGTCAGACTACAGCTTCTTTTGTTCCCCGATGTCAAATAGTTGGTTATTAAATGAGTGTTAAAGAAAGCAAAAAGATCTATTTAACATCACAGTATAAGGAGTTTGAAAACTGAAGTTGTCTTTTCCTAGAAAACAGATTATTTCTTACAGGGTAAGCATGTCCAAAATGCATTTTAGAAATGTTCATTACCTACAAAATACATTGTAATAATTTTCTACCTACAAAACTTCTAATTCTAATGAGCATTAATTACTTAGAAAGTTACGTTCTGGTATTTTACCAAGTCCACTCATAGAACATGGGCAAATTTAAAATGTATTTTAGAAGATACCTGCATCACAGTAATTTTTTTCTGGGTAAGGTAGTGATTATGCATAGTACTCTGTTTTAGAATTTAATTTTCTTTTTATCCTTCCCTGCTTTAAATAAAATTTGCAGTTGGTGGGCAGAAGTTGTATGTGAGACTTTTTCAACGCAAGCTGAACTGGTTAAAGGTGAACAAAATAGAGTATGGAGAGATAAGTACGGATTTGTCACCAATAATTGAAGAACTGGCTGAAGCCAGGTTTCTGCAAACAGGTATGGTCAGCATTAATAAATGTGAAAAATATTTCAATTAAAACCTGCAGCTGTGGCATAGTAGAGTTTAACGCACTACATGCTTGTCTGTGCCTTGAGAAGAGAGTTAGAGGAGCAAAATGAACATTTTGGGTGGATGAGTTGTGTTGTGTTACATTAATAATAAAAGCAGTTAGTGCAAATTGGGTAATAGGGAGAGCTAAATAAGTGTCAGAGCTATAGGTGCAACAATAAGCCTTACTTGCCCTCACCAGCCCCATCTCGGACCCTGAGCTGTGCAGTTTGGTCCAGGAGCTCTGCTTAATATCCTGCAGCGCTGCCCTGCACGCACCATGTCCCTGGCCTTGTCCGTCCCCGGCTAGCTGGCCTTTCCACTGGTGCTGCAGGTGTTTGTTTCCAGTCTTGTCTGTGGCCGTCTCAGACATTAATTGTAGTCTTGTCTCTACTCTTACGTCCGGCGTGTCTCTCGGGTCGGTCCTGGGCCTGATTCTTCATCGTGTCATTTCTGGGGGTGCCAGTGGAATCTGTTATCAGGACTTTTGCTCTGCCCGTTCTGTTCATTTATGGTGGGACTGCACCATAGCTGTTGAGGACACTGCCAGTGCTGTGGGCACCCTTGACTCCTGGCTCATTCCTGCTTGTCAGGCAGCTCAGCTATTGCTGCTCCCTGGCAGCACTTTTTTTTGGCATTGGGCAAAGTTTTAATCACCAGGAAGACGAGTTTTGCTGAACAACATTATTTTATTTTTTTTTTTTTGTAACTTGGTGGAATTTCTTTATATTTGCTTTTGTTTTGCAGTTGCAAAGGGATTTTTTTTTTCTGATAATTCCATTCCTTCAAACCGGGCCTGTGAAGGAAATGAATTCCAAGCTGAGCCAGTTAGCCCTGGTAATAACATGTGTGAATCATTAGATTAGTGCTAGGTTATAGGGATGTACTATACTTTGAGTTGTTGCTTGATTGTATAGGTATAGCACATAATGAATATATGTGGATCATTTTATTTCTAGAATCTGAACTGGAAGACCTGTGTGAAGGGTTGGATTTGCTTTCAGCCCCTGAGCTAAAAACATTAGCAAAGATCTTTCACTTGCCAAACCCAAATGGTCAGAAGCAGCAGCTTGTGGATGATTTTCTGAGGTTGGCAAAACAACGTTCAGTCTTCAGCAGGAATCAGGCTGGTATTGGGACAGTGATTTTAACAAGGTAACTCTGTTTATAGTTAAATTGTGCAGGCAAATGGAAATTATGCTTCAGAGGACCCAATCTAGATGCCTTTTGAAGAGAGGAAAGCATTTAGTAAATTTGTGGATAAAAAAAGGGCAGCATTAAATTTTGATTCATGGTGGGTCAAACAGAATGGTAACTATTAGACTTTTAAACTGTGTCATGCTTTTCAGCTGTGGGCATGATTATCTGTCTCCAAAGTTACTCAGTTACACAGAGAAACATTTCTGAATTATTTAAAGCAAAACCAGTGCATAAAAACATCTAGGAAGACACAGGGAAAGTCACTGCCTATTAAAGCAACTAACTGATGTTCATTTGCTGGGTGTGCTCTTTTAGTAGAATTAGATGGGAATGATACTCTTTTTTTTTTTTTTTTTTTTTTTTTTTTTGGTGATTGACTTTATGCTTCAGCTAGACCCTCCTTTCCGGCAATATTTTAAAAGGGAAAAGATTATTTGCCTGACAGAGTGTTTGTTCTTTCCTGTGAATTTTTTCTCTCTGGCTATCACAGCTGTGTATATCAGATGCCCTTGACTTCCAGGTCTTCTGGGGTCCAGGTTCAGGTTTAAGGCGTCATTCTGCCCTAACAGCAGTGGGCACAACATTGCCATTCTTGGTGTTTAGAGCTGGATCTGTAACTAAAACATCCACAAAAAGTCTAGGAGTATGAACCAACATAATAGTGAGGTTACTGGTGCTAGGGCACAGGTCAGTTCTGGAGTTCATAAGCTTTCTTAGGCAGTTTTCTCTCTTAGTAACTAATACCAAAAAGTAACTGTTTGAATAATAATGCACATAAAGAAAGGTTGCTTGTCTAGCAGCGAGTTTGTCTGATAGGCTAGAGAGTTAGGGTCTGAACTCAGTAACTGCAGAATACTTTCTGTCCAAAATGCAGGTTGGGTAGAAAGCTGACAGGTATCAGTATGTACTGCATTTGCTTCAATAACACAATTTGTCTTTCCTGTGGTATTCTTTCTCAAATGAGAGAGATATGAAGCTTTGTCAAGTTTAGCATAGTTTATTGGACAAATACTCACCCCAAAACCTATCACGTGATTCTCCACAAAATTCCTTGTGTTAACAGGGGTCTAATATTGGAAGAACTTTAAAATCATCCCTCTGTGAAGAATTATTCTTATTACATGAACCAGTAAGATCTTATTTTCTTACACCAAGAGAGAGACCTAATGCTAGGTTGGTGCTGGGCTTGCAGAGCTTCGCAGCTGGGAGGTTTACATAGTATGCTTAGCTTCTTTAAAGTAGTTTTATTGGGTCTTTGTTGTCTTCAAAATACAACAGGAGCTCTAGTGGTTCTCATTCTGTTAAAAATAGTATTTCACACTGGTGTCATTGTCGCCAGTAGCATTGCACTTCATTTGGTCTGCAGGGAAACAGATGAAGTGATCACAGCCACAGCCGTGATTGTCTTGTGTTAGAGGATGTTGGGACTTTGTGATAAGTAAGGGCGTTTTAATTTAAGGAGTTCTGGTTGTTTTTTCCTCATTCTAATCCAGGTGTAGAAAACTTCAGTACGAAAATACTTTGTATCACTTGAGATTTCATTTTTTCTCTTTGATACTAGATATTTGAGTGGCATGATGATGCATGATGCATAATTTGTATAAATACCTCTAGCAGAAACAAAATTGTTTTCAGAATATTGGCTTAAACTGTAGGAAGGATAGAAAAAAGTGTCTTCAGGAAATGGAAGGGAACCTGGGAAAATTAATTACATTCTAAAAAAGGCCTTGGCACTGGCTTACTCCCTACTCCAAGAAAAGAAGCTGATAGTTACTTTCTCGGCCAGATCAACTTTGGGAACCTAATGCTTTTTGCTGTAGTTGACAGTTGAAGTACTAGTTACCCCATGAGATCAGAGAAAATCCTGGTTTAAATCTGTGTTGTTTTGTGGACCATTAACAGAAAATCTTGTAGGAAGAGGCTGGATGAAGGTGTGCTGATGGAGATACCCTAAAACAAGGGGTCTCAGACTGTGGGCTGTAGACATCGCCCTGGCAGCAAACTGCATCTTGTTGGTACTGCCTGGCATTGCAGCAAAGTGGCTGCACCCAAGGGGCAGTTAGTTCCAATGCTGTTCTGCTTGAAGTTCGGCCCTTAAACTTTTTATTAGTTAATGCATTTCTTTGGCTTTTCACTGGAGATTACATGTGCTATATAGTTTCTCAAGCTGCTTCTTGCAAGGAAAAAGAAGTTTACCAATTAATTGTCTTGAAACCAAAATTATTCTCATACTTTATTCAGTATATTTGAATTTGTGTAAGTGATGGTAAAACCCATTTCTTACAATAATTTTATTTGTCCTTCCAGGGTGAAGGACCTGGCTGGAAAATCTGTCAGGGTCTGTAAAGGCCCTCGGGCTGTCTTTTCCCGAATTCTGCTGCTATTTTCACTGCCTGAGTCAGTGGAGGATGAAGAAGCTGGTAGTGCTGGTCAAGGCCAGCTCTCCACAGTCCTTATGGTAAACATGGGGCGTATGGTATTCCCCAGTTACACTGTAAATAGGAAAACACAGGTCTTCCAGGACAGAGAAGATCTTATCAGGTAGGGGGAGCTTTGGCAGTTTGGAAATCTATTTCTAGAAAAGCTTAACTGCAGCACTTGTGTAGGCAAATAAGCATTCATTGTGTAGAACTCCAGATGTAAATAGGTAGAAGAGCACTTCTGCAATGATTTTAAATGCATTTTTGTATCCAGGTAGGATTTGTAATTCACAGTGGCTTGCATTTTGAACCGAAATAGCATATTTATTTGCTTCATGATCATCTGCTGGTGAAAGTTGTTTCTTTATTTGCTGTGATGGTTATCAGAATGGACTCTGAACAAAATAAAAAATACTTTCTCTGGTTTATAAGTGATTTTAAACATAATGTACACTGCTACTATAAACTCTGCTGATCCTACACGATCAAGAATAAAGTTAGTGCCATGATTCAGTGTCTTTGGAGACTGGAGAGGAGTTTTTAAAAGGTATCTTATGGAGGAATTGATTTCTTTTAACTATAAATGCTTTTTGAGCCTAATACCGTAACTGTGTTTTTTTTCCCTTAGGTATGCAACTGCTGCTCATCTGTCAAATGATGTAGCCACTGCAATGGTAAATGGGAACTGGGAAGAAGCTAATAATCTATATATGTATGCTAAAGAAACCTGGAATGGACTGAAAAATCACCCATCTTTGAGGTAGTAAACTGGAAACTAGCCCATATGAATCTGTGAAGTGTATTATCTTACTTTTGGTACTTTTTCTTTTGAGAGAGGCTTGTTGACTAGTGATATTATTTAAGCCTGATAAATTTAGAAGCTTTAGTGCTTTGAACTCTTTGGTTGTTTTTTTTTAGCTTTTAAGTGATTGTGTGAAAAGGCCTTTTTATAAAACCTTGGGAATGAATTGGTAGGCATGGATAAAGCACTAAAACATCTCTGTTCTATGTGCCAATACAGGAGAACAAGAGCCTTATTTTTCTCTTGTCACACTTTGGTTTTTTATAGCTTTTAGACAAATGGCAATAAACAGAATTTAAAATTTGCTGTGAACAAAAGGATGTTGCAAATGTTATGGGAAAGCATACTGGGTCATTCATCTCTTCAAACTTCCAAGTGGGTGTTGTTCAGGAAACATTACTGAAGATGGGAGAACTGAGATAACTTGTATTGGTTTTGAAGTGTCCTTCGTCAGGTTTTCTTTCAATTGTTTATTTTTTCTGGCTTAATGTTATACCAAAAATTAAAGCCTTATGTTTGGTATTATATTCATGGCAACTGAATTAAATAATACTCATAGAGGGTCATTTGGAGGTCTGTTCCATTTCACACTGAAGACGGTAGAAAAACCTGTTTCGATTTTGATGAGACTTTAAATGATTTTGTCTTGAAACATAGAGGTGCCTACCTAAAAGGTGTTAGTCATCTGTTATGGCAGGAAATGCCTGTTACAGCCTTTTCCGTTTGTTCAGCTATTTCTAAAGTTTACCTTCTGACTTAAAAGAACAAGTTGGCAGTAACAAAACGTGATATAGTCAATTATTGGTTTGCATCTGATGTAAAACTTATTAACTAATAATTTCACTGCTATTGCAGCCGAAATAGGCTGTGCAAGTACAGCTTGCACCTGCTATCTAAACTAAACTGTTTTCTTAATTTTGGGTTCTTGACTTTGCAGCTAGGATACTCATTGCAGTTCAATTTTTATATATAATGCATTTAATTTTTGTAAATGCTTTAGGTATAATTATTCTTAGTAAATGAATTTTAAGAATTTAAATTGCCATCGTTAACTTGAGCTGCTCTTGAGATGATCTTATCTTTCAGCTATCACAGAGTTTTACCTGAGTATCTGCGACGTTTCACAGTTGGCTGGGTTTATACAAGAATCCTTTCTCAAGGTGTTGAAATTTTGCAGAGACTTCATATGTACAAGGTAAAGTGGTGCGGTGAAGAGGAGTGTGTGTTTCATGTACCCTTGTACATCAATTTACACTTCTGATGTGGCTGGGAAATGGTGATAATGTTTGCCAGGACTTGCTACAGTTCTCTTAACAAGTCACTCTGAAGGAAAAAGAGCCTTTTTTCTTGCTGCTTTAGAAAGCTTTACATCGTTTTGTTTTCTGCTTATGCTTTGGAGGTTTATCGTATGTAATATACCATAAGACTGTGGCTGAGACATTGTTGTTTCATTATTGAAAGATATCTGTGCCTTTTAAGATTTGGTTATCGTTTTTAAATAAGACAATCTTGGAAGAAGAGTCTTCTATGAAATCCCTACCTCTTCACCCTGGGAGCTGATGTTTCCAAAGGCCTCTGGTTTACATGTTAAAGCAAAGAGATTATTCTGAAAAAGACTGCCTTTGAAAAAAGGCAGCAAGTAATATTCAGGTCTTGTTCATATACAGTAAGAAATACCGAAAGGACAGAAATACTGTGTTTTTGGCAGCTAACCTTTAAGTTTACGTAAAAGTCTCTCTATTCTAGAGTTTTTAAGATACACCCATGCACCTGGATATATTGGGTGCTGGAGTAAAAATGGAGTTTGAATTGTGCAGACACAGATTTATAGTACCCAGTAAGTAGAAGGGAAAGTGACAAGCTCGTTATATAATGAAACTTCAACTTGCTTTTCTGACTCAATTAATAAAGATACAACCCTGTTTTCACAGGAAGCAGTGCAGGAGCTGCAGGCTCTCCTGTCTCAGGATGTGTATTGTAGTGACAGCAGAGGCCGGTGGTGGGACCGCCTAGCTCTGAATTTACATCAGCACTTGAAGAACACTAAGAAGGTATCTTCACAACTGCATGCTGTAAAGCTGGAAACACTGCAGTTGTTGTCTGAAAACATTATTTTTTTTTTTTAATATTTCATATGAGAAGAACAGCTTTGTAGGCTCTCCTAAAATTGCAGGTATTGGTAGGAATCTGAAGGTCATGCAGCCAGTTTCTCCTAAGAAATTGAATACTGAGTGTACCCTCATCCCTGGTTGGGCTGCTTTTTTCTGTTGTATAGAGCACCACCATTTGGCATGGCGTATGGGGGTTATCAGGCATCAGCTTCCTTGCTGTTCTGCCTTATAAATTTGCCTAATGTGTGATAAGCAAGGAAATTTCTTGCAGTAAACACTTCTGCTTCTGAATCTGAGTCATGATGAGGCCATATCGGAAATGAAAAGAAACAGACGTGATCAGGAGGAGTTTTTTAATGTTTTCAAACAAAAAATTAAGAGAATTAAGTCCTTGGCTAACTGTTCCCAGTGAGGAAAAGGTTGTCTTCTGTATCTGGACCAGTTTTGGTGTGTTTCTACTGTAAGGAGTCAAGCAGTAGACTGCTGTTTCCAATCTGTTACTAGATACAGCTCTGGCAGGGTTATGAGTCTTTAACAGCAAATTTAAACTATTTCCATGGTCCTGCAGGAGAAACTGTGTCTGACCATCCTTAGACTGGTAAAAAATAACATGAGTGGTTTTAGATAGCATGTATTACAGGCTATGCTCATCCTCATCTGTTTAATTCTCTTAGGAAGGCAGAGGAGGGCAGAAGAGGTTTTGAGGTAATCTTAGCTTGTGCTGAAACTTTGCCCTGTGCTCTCTTCCCTTCCAGTAGGCCACAAACACACCCTACTGGTACAAGCAAAACTCGTTATTTGTGCAGTGGGTAAAATTGCCAGTCTCAAGTCTTAACGGCTCAGGCTTTTAGAAACACTGTGTGTGTGGTGAGCGATCTTTGAGTTTCCTAAGTGATTAGCTGGCATGTAGCCGACTGAGAGGAAAAATAACCATATGGGAATGGCAAGGATTGTGGGCAAGGATTATTCTAACTCTCTGTAGAACTTTCTGGAACCTCTGGAAACAGTTCTGCAGCAGAATATGAAGAAATCAGAGGAAACGGTCAGCGGCAGGACAGGTTGTGCCTTTGAATTCCTTGTGAGCCAGCACCACAGACTTGCTCTTCAAGAGCCACAAGGTAGCTACTGTCTAACTCGTTTTGGAGCTCCGTTGCAGTTCCATGAATTTTCTGTGCCAGAAACAGCAGGTGGTAGTTCTATCAGCTGCTGGTTTACATCTGTTTTCCCTCTCTGTTACATACGAAGGATAAATATTGTCAATGATTGAAAATGAAACTCTAGGACTGTTCAGGTCACAGTGAAGTATGGGCAGACTGCAGATCAACTTCTAACTAAAAGAGAAGGAGGATCTATCTAATTAAACACACATAAGATACCTGACTAATTTGGCATTAAAAAATAGAGATAAAAAAATGTTTTAAGTCCAGAACAGTAGCAGTTGTAGAGTTATTTAAAATAAGCAGAGAATTACTTCCCCCACCCCCCCCTTGGTGCTGCTTCCTTCTTGCCTTACTAAGTCTATTGAGAATTGGGATTAAAATGTTTGTATTTTATGTTGCTTTTTAATTCTTTAAGCCTGTTAAAAGGAAAGAATACCATAGGCTGTCAAGCATCTGCAGTTGTCTCTTCTGCATCTTATACCCCCATAGCAAGCTTTTTCCAGATTTGGAATTAGAAGTTGTGCAAAGGAAGATTTTGTCTCCGTTCCTTATTTATAAATTAGGACAAAGTGCCTTCCTCAAGCTGCAGGGAGTATGTCAGAAGCATGATTTGAATTAATTTTTGGAGTCCATGTTTAACCCTCGATGTTCTTCACTGCAGTAGTGCATTGATCTAGAAGTTGTTCTGTATGTACATCCTTGTGCAACTGATCTGCTCCCTGTTTCTGTATTACGTGCTGTTAAGAAACTGGGTTAAAAATATTGAACTGATTTAGCTTAGAACCAACTCTTGTTTCTGGTCACTTATGTAGAATTTACATTTCCTTAATCTCATATTGATCAATACAAATGGAGAGTAATTTCTTTTTACTGTACTGGTGCAAATTTGAATCCAGAAGCGTACCAGTGCAAAATATTACATGCCAGTTTAGAACTAAAGTATGTACAAGTAAGAAAGGTGGCCCTGTCTTATAGGCTGGTTTTTACATTCACGTTTTTGTTCTCCTTAAATCCATTGGTCTTTTGGGCTTAGTAAGAACAGACAGATATGTTTAGGTCTTTGTAAATCGGTGCCTGTTACGTTGCTCTTTGCTAGGCCATTGACTGCATCAGACGTGGGCTGGCAGACCCGTTTGTACGTACTGGGCATCGTCTCTCTCTCTACCAGCGGGCCCTACGAATCAGAGACTCGCCAAGCTGCAAGCAGTTCAGGTGCCTGTTCCATGATCTGCCTGTCATAACTGTGGAGGATGTGACACATGTGAGTAAAGTTGCTGGTGGTTTCTGAGAAATAACAACTCATGAGGTCTGTTTTTCTTCTGAAAAGAAATAATAATCTGGGAGACTGTTGTTATGTGCTATCGATGAGCCTCTGACTTATTTGGGCCGCAGGAAAATAAATGCAGATGTGTTTCTAAAACAAAAGCCTCTGCAAACAACTATGCCTCCTTACTTAATAAATGATCAGCTTCTTAGCTGAGTTAGTAAGCTGTATGCTGATTTAATTCGCATTTCTTTACCGAACGTGTTACAAATCTGATAAGCTCTAAACTCCACTATTTACCAGCAACTGTCAGACCGAAAGGAGTCTGCAGAGTCTGATGAATTCAGTGCATCGCCCCTGGTGTCTTCAGCCTGAGCATTCCGTGTGTAAGAAAAAGTAGTAGTAACCTTAGCATGTTATCAGTGTGAAATTAATCTTCAAAAAATGCAAGGTTTTATTAGTAAACTTTGGGATTTATGCACTGTAAATATGTGCTATGCAAATATGCAATGTGATGCACTTGCATCGTATTGGAATGGATTTTTTTTAACTCCTCTTTTCCCTGCTATTGTGAAGATTATTGTATCTGGGCAAAGTCAGAGCAGAGGCTCACTTTCTCACTTTCTCTCTCAGCCTGGTCACCACATACCCCCCTACAGCCCTTTTCTCAGTCCCCAATCAGTCTCCTCAGCCATCTGTGTTCTTCCTGGTCCAGCAAATAGAGAGACTACATTCCCAGTTGCCCAGCATTTTTGCTAGACTTTTTTTTTTCTTGAAAAATTTGCCAGTTTATAAAAGCTAAACAGAGTAATTTCAAGGGAATGGCAAGCTAAATGCTACACCGTTCATTTTTGGAAATAAGCCTAGTTCTGATTTTAAGAAAACTGAAGAGGAGGAATGTGTGTTTTAGGAGCCGTTCAGGTACCTAGGCTAAAGCTTTTTAAATGTGATGCTGGAAAGTTAACTAGTTCTTTTAATATGTTCAGGTTACAATCAAAGGAAAGCTGTGTCCTCAGACGGGAATGGGAAAATCTGTGTTTCTAATGGAGGATATTGGTGATGAAGAAGGAGGTGAAGACTTTGGTGTATCCACAGTCATGTGCTCAGTTGAGGAGCTGGCGTTAACCCATTACAGGCAGAATGGTTTTGATCAGGGTAACAAACTTTTTTTTTTTTTTTTTTTTGTACAGTAAAGTAACTGTGGAAGAAAGAACCAATTTACTAACCAGTATGGTTAATAGACCAGTTTTAGCTAATTTCATTAGACCGGTAAATGTAATAGAAAATGTTTGTATATATAGAAACATTTTGTTATTAACATATTACATTTTTAATACACTGCCTGGCCATTGGTCTGCTGGTGTTGAGTGATTGCTTTTTGCAGCACATCTAGATATACATATATAATATATGTATAGCTCCATATATATATGTGTATGCGCACGTATATATAATACAAAGCATATATATATATATAAAAACATTTTGTTACTAATATATTGCTTTTCTAGTGTAAAAATAAAAAAACCCTTGTGTATTAAAAATGGTGAAAGTTCGAACAGTAGACCTTGGTGGGGCCAGGGTGTAGTAATTTGACCTTGGGCCGTAAGTGAAGGGCAGCAGCCTGGAAGCAGAAAGCATTAGCACGTTGTGGAAGGGATGAACTGCATTTAGAACCCAACGCTGTAATGTCAGTGTATATTGGCTTCAGCTGTGTATAAACCTGGACATAACGTGTTTATGTTTTGGGTCATGATGATTTAGTACCTCTTCACATGAGATAGCTGTAGAAATTAATGTTTCCGTTTTTATGAAATGTTGCCCTTTAGGTATTCATGGGGAAGGCTCAACATTCATTACGCTGTACGGCATTTTAATGTGGGATATCATTTTCATGGACGACATACCTGACGTCTTCAGAAACGCCTATCAGGTAGCTTTGAAAGTCTTTCTTCAGTGAATTTCTTTACCCGTTGCAGTAGACTCTGTAACAGTGTAAAGCATCTTATTCAGGTTTAGATTAACATTTTATTCCAAGGGACTTTCCAGACAGATCTTGATGTTTGCTTGGTTTTATTATTTGTTATATTGGGCTTGTTACTGAAGAGCTCCTCGGGAGCTAATTGCTATGTAAGTCTGGATTGGCTGTCCGAAAAGGTGCGATTCAGCTGGCTAAATGCTTATGTCCCATATCTGAACTGCCTGGGCAAGTTTCTATTACACTTGGGGGAAGAATACTGCTACACCATAGCACTGTTCATCTCTTTTGAAGATGATGCATTCCTTTAAAAAAATAAAAAAGTTTTCTTTTCAGTGGCCTTTAAAGGGAAGTCACATTTTTAAACTGGGTTTGTTAACACCCTCACCCACACCACCCCGAGATGTTTATGCTCTTGGTATCATCCTTCCTTTTTGTCAAAGAAGCAAATAACAGCTCCTTGCCACACCCTACATTAATGATTCCAGGTCAACTTGTGGCTTTTAGCTAAATGCTTTACATCCTACACATTACAGCTAGAAACAGTTTCAATAATTGCAATTAGAAAACTTGATCACTTAATGACATTTGCTAAGAAAACCATAAAAAGCCACCTCAAATGTTGTAGAACTACAGAAGGCCACTCAATTGTCATCTTTCTTCCACCTTAACCCATTGCTTCTAATTGGAACCCTGCCCAAGAGGTAGACCGGCCAGTGCTGTCCTCCTCTTCCACTGCATTTATTTGTACTGTAAGAAATTACCGTTCTATATCAGTATGACGTATCTTAGAAGTTTCTTCTTATTTTAGAGGTGAAACATGCAGGTTATTCTTGTCTCCCTGACCGCCCCCCCTTTTGTTTATTTTTCTTCACCAGTACGAAGCAGAAATCCTTGTGGCTGAGTCAAAAACCAGCTCATGGTTTGGAGATGGCTGTCTCTCTGAGTAGTGACACTACAAATATCTCTTTTTAATTGGCAGAGAGGGACACATTCCTTCAAGGCCATCCTTACATGGTCCTGTAAGCAAAGGTGGTAAAAAATCTAAAGCGTCAATCAGTGCAATTATTTTATCAGGCCAATGGGACTAAACTCAAAACTATGAATACATGAGTCGCTCTCTGTTCCACTGATCTGAAGTATAACCTGTATTTTTATTTTATGTTGACATAGATTATGAGCATGTATACTGTCATGTCTTGAAATCATTTGTTAAGCCACAAGCACTTGATTATAAGTATCTTCTTGGTCACATCCTGGGAGAGCTACTCAATGGTGAAAAGATTTACTTGCTATGGAGTAATGGCTGTTCTTTGAAATGGCGTTTTCTACTTGATTCTTGTATTCACCTGAGCAAGTAAATTCAGGGTTGAATACTGTTTGCAGAAAGAACTGAGCTGTGGCTCTCCTCCTTGCTTTGGAACTGTGAGGCTGGACATGAAGGCACTTGCAGGCTCATAGGCAGGACAGGCAGGGCACTGCTGTCGCTCCAAAGGCCACACAAATACTGGTAAATGGAATCCATGCAAATAACTCTTCTCGTAGAATGTCTGCTGTTCTTCTAAGATGCTGTAATTGTATGCATGGCAAGTGTTAAAAGCAGATATTCTTTGTCAGTGCAAACTAACATTTAATGTAGAACTTGCCTTTCTGAAGGATTTCCTTTTATAGAAGCTTACATGATTATGCCTACTTAAGAAAAAAAAAAAAAACCAAACCAAAAAACTTGTTTATCAAGCCCAGTATTTACAGCTCATTTGCAAATTATTTTTTTTTAAAACCTAGATTTCACTTTTTAATGCAGAACAAAGCTATTGGGAGCATAAGCATGAAGAAGGAAGAGCTGAAAGCTTGCGCCTGAATCTCAGTCAGTCCTAGGCTGTATTTTTGTGGGATTAGCTGTGGCAGCAGTTTGTGTAGGGCTGAAATGTGCTATTTCTCTAAGCACTCAGCACTTGATTTTGAAAAGCTAGAATGGCGCTCAGCTACTACTTGATAGCTTTTTCAGCTGTGCTCGAAAGTATTTGCTGCAGTGACTTTATACACTCAGGTGTTCAGCGTGCAGAAGGCGCTCCGCTTTCAGGGGGCTTGAGTGATACTCCCAGTTCTGTCACTGCTTCGTTCTTCCCACCTCACGCTGCTCACTGTAGCTGAGCAGCCTTGATATGGATGATTCCAAATCCCAACTAGAATGCTGCTGCTCGGAGAGCTGGAGCAGATAGCTCTTTCTTGTCTGTTAAAGGAAACTGCTATCAAGGGGTTAAAAACCAACAGAGCACCGGCTAAGAAATGGCCAGCATTTGTGGCACTGGCATGGGGTGATAAATAGATACAAATCTTTCCCCATTTAATAAAGGTTTATGTGGTGATCACGTTCAAGTCAAATTGACCCAGTGGTTGAGTGTTTATAGTTGAGGTAAGAGAAATACGATGGAGGATGTCGTCGTTCTTGGAATCGCCGTTTTGCCGGCAGCTCCACAGAGCTGTGTTCACCTTTTTGTGCAGACGTTCCCCCTGGATTTATACACCGACAGCTTCTACGAGAACAGGCGGGATGTCATTGAGGCCAGACTCCAGCAGCTTCGTACAGCTTCCTCAGAGACACTGGTGGAGCTGGTGGCTGACATCTGGACCGCCCAGGAGGGAAGAGCAGCAGCACTAGTTAGCTGGGGGCGTTTTATTTCCCTCCAGCAAGTGCAGGTAAGACTGTTGTGCCGAGCGGGCCGGTCACGCTGGCACGGCTGGCCGGTGACTCGTGCTCACACGTGTATCGAGGCTCTGGGCCATCTGAGCCACGGGCGAGTGGTGGGAGGGACGAGCTGAGCAGGGACTTCAGCACAGCTCTCCCCACCCCGAGTGCTGTTGCTCTTTGCTGATACCACTTTTCCTGCAGCAGTAGTTGGGAACACCACGGGGAAATGGCAGTAGATGGGCAACACCTACTGAAGTTTCTTCTTCTATATAACTAATCAAAAAGCTGAGACGGGCCATAGAATATTCTTGCAAGAGTCAGGAAATGGCTGTACAGGAAATGAAAAAAAAAGCGCCAACCACCAAAACTTCTCTTAAACTTCTCTTACAGAGCCTTGTCTCTTGCCTTGGAGGAATGTTTCTGAGCGGGGTTTTTAGGCAACTTTCCAAAGATCTACGCCATTGCAGAGGGGGCCTTCCTGACCTGGTTGTGTGGCGTACTCACACTGATCACTTCAAGGTATAGTGGGAGATGATGGCATACTCAGTGCTCGGCTGATCTTACGCTCAGGTTTAAAACTTTCCAGTTGTGAGCCCATACAAACCGTATTTTCCGGTTGTGCCGATGTTAAACGTGCTGCTCATCTGCCCAGCAGCTATGGCAAGTAGCGAGTGACTGTTTTATCTGCTGTTTCACCCCATTTTTGCTGTACCTCTAATGGGTATAATAAGAAACAGCAAGAGGTGGTCAGGTATTGTTGTAGAATAGGTTTTTGATTAAAATTACTGTAAAGCAACTGTTACCAGTCAGTCAGATGCATCCCGCCTGTTGTTAGCAAGGGGTGCCAGTGTCACCACTTACACAAAAACTTGACTGTATGAGACTACAACAACTATGTACGTCTCCATTACAAAAATGCGGTAAACAATCGCGATTTGTGTCTTGCACGGTAGTGGAATAGGTGCTAGAAGTCTGTGGGACATCTCTCAGTTGCTGCAGCAACTTCTTAGGTATTTATAAAACAGCTGAATGGCAGAAGTGTCTAGAACATGTGACTAAATTGCTGTCAGTATCAGCTGGAATAGGTGAGGTGGCAAATGATTTATTTGGGAGTATGTGGTGCCTTCATTCACCAGTGCCTCTGTGTTTTGGGAGGTATTTACTATAAAAAATTTAATTGTCTTGTAGTTAAAACTTTGGAACATGGGTTAATAATTTAGCACCCACCAGGCCTTCTGTTGTGCTAAATCTGTATTACTTTTGTTGCAAATAACAGCCATGAAGGATTATTTATATTAAGTCTGTGGGAGCTGATGATCTTTCAAATCCTCCAGAGGCACACGACTAATCACCGGTATTTCTTTGTAGCTGGTGGAAGTGAAAGGTCCCAACGATCGCCTGTCCCACAAGCAGATCATCTGGCTGAGTGAACTGAAGAAGCTGGGTGCTGCAGTAGAAGTCTGTCACGTGCAAGCCGTCGGAGGCAAGAGTAAACGTCTCAGCTGACAGCAGAGGTCTTGCCCATGTGGGTGGGTAACTGACTTGGGTGTTTGTAAAGGAACTGGCACAACACACACATACTGCTGGCTGTTGCTTATTAAAAGTAGTTTCTTCTAAAATTCTGGTTTCTTGGAACATTACTGTAGTTATTTTTAGCACGAAGCATTCTAAAAACCAGTTTGAGAAAACTGTCAGTATGATTTACTGTATGTCACTGGGTGTTCAAAAGAACAAAGCCTTTCTCTTCTGTACACAGCTCGTAACTTATGCTAGGAAAGGAAAGCCAGGGGTTTTGCCCAGTAAAGAGAAACAGCTGCAGTCAACGCTGGAACCAGCTGAGAACATCCTCTGCAATAAAACCCGTGGCACATCAAGCCCTCATCATCTCTGTGTTGCCTGTGCAGCCCGAGCTCCTGATGTTGTGCACATTTCCCTGCAAGGTACAAGTTCCACCCCCCTCCAGAACTGTCCGGACCATGGCGGTTCACATTACCCAGTCCAGTTTTTCACAGCTGGGCAATGACAGCATAGATTAAGGCATAAAACTGTTTTTTTTTTTTAAAATGTGCTGCAGTGTTTGAAAGGATAATGTATTTAACAGCTCCTTCTGTTGTGAGTATCTGTGCTAGCCGTACGAAAGGGAAGTATTTGCAGTACCTGACCAGGGCACTGTGCTCATTTGCAGTGTGTCACTCACAGACGTGGATGTGTTTTGTCATTCAGAAACAAGGCAGTCAACTGAAATGGAACCAAAAGACGAGTTCTCTGTTAGACACCAGAATCCTGTGGGTTTGCCTCTATTTTAACACCCAACCAACAGCTGTTCTCTGGACTCTTCATTCTCATACTAAATTAGCAGAAATTCTGCTGACTGTACAAACAGCAGGCGCTGTAACAGAACGCAGGGAGGAATCAAGATCATTTGCACATCTTTTATATCAATCACCTTTCTACATCCAGCAGTGTCCCTGCTTTTCTTGGAATCCACCCCCACCCCCCTGGGTTTTTTGTTAAGAGGAGGTGAAAGAAAAGCGCCTGAAGTTCGCTGTGGAAAGGTATGAACTTTTATTTAGTCTAATTTACTTCACATTCACAACTCAGCATCAGGATTTTATAATCTTCCTGGCACTGCTACTTTACTCAATAAATCATTATCAGGCACAAAGGTTTTAGTTTCAGTTGAAATAGCAAACTCTAAACCATCACAGCAACAGCATTAGGAACCACCTGCCTACAGCAATTTGAGGTACAGATTTCTCTCTCTTACTTTAGAGGCAAATTTAAGATTTCATCCTTTGCTTAAATACATGTTAGAAATTTTTTTTGGTTTTAATGTCTTTCCATCTGAGAGTAAGCCAAAACCTTTGCCCCACTTGCTACATTTTCATTAAAAATACAAGGCAGTTAATATCAAAGTGGTATTGCAGGCAGGTGCACGTGAGGCACATGTGCAGGCCTGGGTATACACACCAACACACACTTCTCAACGCACTTCTGGAATGAAAGAAACGTCTTTGATCCGTGGCAGTAAGTGGGGAATGAAGTACTGCCATGATCACCAAGTCTACAGTAAGCTCTGCCTCGCAGTAATTAACGACACTGGAGGAACGCTTTAACCCTATCAACCAGCGTTTCCTATTTCCCTCCGCATGGTTTACAGTGTAGTACAAAAATCATGATTTAACAGCCAGTAACAGCCAAAATAGTGCACGTTTTCTAGAAACAGACAAAAAAAGATAAGTTTCATGGTAGTTTTTTTTCACTCTTGCAACACCAAAATGGCATTAACAGTATCTCGTTTTAAATGGTGAGCAGAAATGTGTACATATATATATATATACACATGCACACATATATATACACACCTGTATGTCAGTATTCTGTACAGAGAAGGTAAAGATAGGTACTCACACCCCAAAATTGCTTTTGAAAGTTATTAAAGACGTTTGGAGCAGTCCCTGCTGACCACCGGTAAGGCAACTGTGCAGAGTGGAGAATTAACGTTTAGTACCTGTCTTTCAAAAGTAAATTACAAAGTCAAAAGATGTTGAACTTAAGAGGAAGAAACACCGTACACAGCCCCAGCGCGGCGGGCCAGCCTGCTCTGAAGGCCAGGCTGGGGGGGGGCCCGGCTCGCTGCCCTGCACGCAGGAGGTGCTGGCTGTCACCATCCCAGCCCCTGCCTGCCCAGCTCCCCCTCGCAACTGCGCAACATCTCTTTTTAAGTCTGTTTGGCAAATAGATATTTAGACAGGTTTTGTTTATTATAAAGGCATATTATTTTTAACCCCCTCCCATGCTATATATATAAAGTACAAAGACCATCTGCAGCATCTGTATACATCTTAGAGCTGAAATGTAAAAATGTCTGAAATCTCCTTATAAAAGACAGTCCTGTTTAAATATAGTACCCATTTCCCCCCCCCCCCCCCCCAAAGGGTACTAGCCTAAACATTAACTTTTTTTTTTATTATTATTATTCCACCAGCTGCTTGTGTGGAGTAATTTATTTACATGTTTTTGGTACCTTTAAACCAATAAAGTTATATTTCTAAGGAAAAAAGAAGGAAAAAAAAAAAAAAAGACACCATAGTTTTAACTGATTTTGAAAAGATAAAAAATCGGTACCAAAAGACACTAAGCACACAGGTTGAGGTCTTTTATGTCAAGTATCAGGCCAAGGAAAGCAGTAAGCTAATGGGGGAAAAAAAAAAAAAAAAAATCACAAAAGCAAACTAATACAAACATTTGAATAATGAATCGAACAAGTTAGATGACTGCTCCAGCAAAGCTTGTAAATAAACACAACTAGTTTGTGGACCATTTAACATGCTCAGACCACCTTGCAGCATAATTAGGCAATTGAGGTGAACACACGTTTTTTCCTCACAAACAGTTGGCCAGACCCGATCTGGCATCACGTCACAACACGCGTGTGCGGGTCTGCACGCAGACACACATGTATGCACACACACACACACACACACTCAGCTTCTTTGCATAAAAAACAGGGGTTTGGGGGTTTGGTTAGTTAAAAACAGTTAAGCCTACCCCCCCTCCCATCAGCTCACCACGAACCCCCCAGCCCAGCACCGGGGGGGCAGCACCCCGCGCCCCAGCAGCCTTGTGGGTCACAGCCCTGCCAGCCGGGGGGGCGCACACAGCTCGCACCTGTAAGGCCACTCCAGGTGCGTTTTCTCTACAATAAATTACACAAGCACTCTTAAGACATCTGAACCCCACGTTTTCGTGGGTTTTAGGCTGTGCTGAAGGCCAGCTTGGCTTTACAAACAACCGACAAGCTCCAGCCCCTGTCCCTCCCCGCCTTTCAACTCCACCACCCTGTGTGTTACCATCGCAAGGCTGCTTCCCCCCGTCCCCCGATAACAGCTTTTGGAGTATCGCACAAAGCCTCTGGTGCCTTAACTTGTGGGTCAACACCTGGATCGGTTCAATAGCATTGGTGTTTTACACAGAAATCGGTAAATATAAAATACAGCCTCGCTGTGAAGAGCCAGCCTTCCCCCGTGAGGATGACACCTTGCTGTTCCTTCACTCTCCGCATAGACTCCGCTCCCTTGCTCTCCTCCCTGTGACACCTGAGGCTTCTTGCACAGCATCCAGGGGAGGGAGATTTAAGAGGTTTTAGAGCCAAGGGGAAGCTGCTGGATTTCATTCCCTCGGGCACTGCCTGTATAGACATGCACGTATGTAAAAAGAAGGCACCTCCAACGAGCTTCTCCTTAAAGAGGAGAAAAAAACCTGCTGTCTCTGGAGCTGGCCCTGTTATTTCCAGGAATGGAGAGGGGGAGGCAGGAGCTGGAACAAGACCTTACCCTACCAGTCTGCCGTAAGGGGGGGGCGGGTGTCAGCTGCATTAGAGTAATCTTGCTACTGCTTCCTCCCAGTTAAAGGCACTTCTAAAGCCACTACAACACCGTATCTACAGTAAATGTTTTAAGGTTAACAGTGCATTGTCCTGAAGTTGATTCCTATAGCCTATGAAGTCAAGCTCATGAGAAAGAGCACAAATCTGGCTAATTGTGAATGAATAGATTTTGGGGAGAGACAGAAAAGGGAAGGACCCTTCCCCATGGATACACACTGCGTGAACACATACGTAGGGTGACCGAGTCACAGAACATGAGTATGTTATGTATGTAAGTATGCAAATCAGTATTCTTCCTGAAGAGGCAGTCTGAGAGAACGGTTTGTCCCCAGGTCTCGGCTGTCAGCCTGTGCCCACTGCCCCTAACCACGCTGATCTGCCAAGCTGTTTTGACACAGGAGTCGCTTCAGTCACTACCTGGGAAAAAAGGAATTATTTCAAGCAGAGCCCTCACCAACAAGCACACCAAGCCTTTCAATTCGCTACTGAAATGCTCCATCGCATATAATGAGCCAAACCACAAAAACAGAGGTGTTAGGGACCAGAAGCCCTAGCAGATGAGAACTACTGAAGACAAAATTGTGCGATTTGAAGCATGACTTGCTCTGCTTTTAAATATTTGTGCAAAACTTACATAATGTTTGTATATAAAAATTATTACAGCTTTCAATGCCGCATTTAGCAGTGTTAACTTAGAAAGACAAAATGATATGCTGTAATTTCCCCAAACCTTCAAACCATCGCATCATCTTAGTCTTCGTTTGCAAGTGTCTCGGTGGATAGCCAGATCTTGGCACCACTTAGAAATTTGCTTAAAGGTGTTCCCAGAATGCTCCGTCTGCATAGGTTTCCTACAGGAGAAAATGGGAATGAGGAGGAGAGAAAGTCTGGGACCCCAGAGGTGTCATTTAAACTGTTTGCTCTGAAGTACATCCTGCTTTGATCCAGTTCCGAGCAGCTGCCTTGCAGAGAAGAGTTGCTCTTGTACTGCCGAAGATTCCTGTTTAACATGTCTACTTCATCTGCCAGCAAAGAAACTTTATGGAAAGCCGTGATGAAGCCACCGTGATTAATCTGGGCTTCGGGGACCCAGCGGAAGTAGCACAGTTTCCACAGTTTTATCTGCATTCCAGAGACGCGGGGTAGAATCACGCCGTGCAGATCAGCAGGCTTTGCAAACCAGTCCCTGAAGTACTGCTCCATGCTGTTACTCTGACTCTCCGTTTGCTGTAAAAAGTCCGGTTTCAGTTTTAGTATCAGAGAGTTTCTTCTCGGAAGGAACTCTTGCTCACTGATGACTCCGTTTTTTAAGGCTGGGGGCATACCTCGCAGTGTGGAGCTGTAGTTTTTCTGCAGAAAACAAACACTGGTAATGCACTGGTTTGATGCTCATGGGCACAGCAGATTTCCCTGCGCTGCCAGGGTGCGTTATCCAGGGAAATGCTGGGACCTTCGAGCAGCGCTGAGCTTGTGAGTCACTGCTGCAGGGCCCACAGGGCAAGCAGTGTGGCCACTTGTGGCCTTTACAGAAATACATATGTGTTCTAGACTTTCTAAAACAAGGAATGGTTGAATTAATCAGTATTCACTGGAAAACATGACAACCCCGGGGGGAAAAAGCGGCATGGCCTCACTTCTTAGGTGGAATAATGCCAGGTTGGCAGTGAGCTCAGCCGTATCGGCAGGTGTCCTGGAACACAAGGCTCAACAACCTACATCTTTACTTCTACAGAAGATCATTTCTTTCGGCTGGGAAGCTGAGAGAATTAACATTCCTGTTGCTAAACGGAGGGCGTGAAGCCCTGTATAACTCTCACCCGTTAACCACTAACGCCCCAGGGTGAAGCACAGAAACAGTCCATTCACCGACAGGCATCGCTATAGTTACCTTTGAGCGTTTGAAAGTCTTCACTGCTCCGTTTTGTACACATGGTGCACTCTTGCCGATGTACAAGGGGTTGTGGAAGAGCAGGCGATCCCTGCTCGTGAACTGAAGAGCCCAGTCCCAAACACAAGGGAATTTGAGGCCTTTCTCATCACCCAGCTGAATATTTTTGCTTATGGCAAATTCCTGCAAGAAGTTAACGTTCAGGCACATGAAAATCAAAGAAAACGGGCTTATTCACAAATCTTAACTATAAACCAGTGCATAACTACTGGGCAAAGAAGAGCAGGGATAGAATTTGGAGGTGGCTGCAGATCAAAGCAACAGAGCAGCAAGACAGTCTGCTGCTGGGGACAACTGCTCTGCTCTCTCCTCCACTTGAGCAATGCAGAGTTACGAGTAATGCTACTGGGCAAAAATTACCTTCAATGACATTACATTGTTCGTTTGTTTACTCCTAACCCCCCCCAACTATTATTCTGAGAATACACTAATGGTCCCTCAATGCTCTACTTCTTTGTAAGGTAGCTACCCCCAACTTTAAAGGGGAAATATTTAACAAAATAAAGTTTTACTTTTATCACCCATCAAATGTTTACTACACACAGTTCTGATATGCTCCAGCTTTCAAAAAAAAAATGTAAGTGTTCACTTTTCTAAATACCTTCACTGTGCATCACTATCTGAACTTTACGCAGTTTCTTCCAACTATTTAAACAATTAATATCAAGAGATTTCAAAGTTTGCCTGGAGTGTGAAATTCTATTTATTGCCTGTCATTCTGCTTTATCAGTTCCAGACACAAATCTGTTTCCTAGAGGAATACAAACAATAACGTACACAATAACAATGCTTTTCGGGGGCGGGGGGTGGTATTCAACAGACATTCTTCTACTAATAGGTCTACTAATAGGTAGTTACTATCTATGCAAAGATCACCTGAAAGGACACTCTGATCATGTTCATCTGGGGAGCTGAATATTTTGCCCCGAAGAGAGCATGACATTTTGAAAAATACAAAGCAATACTATTTAGCTGAGATGACGTTATTTCCAGAAAGGCATGCTGAAGTCTCTCAGTAGGTTTAATGCTCCATACTCACAGTGCTTTCCTTTACTCGCTGGTGAGGACAATTGAAAAGGAAAGTGCCAAACAGTGAGATGCGTGCACTGTCGTACAAGATGGTCAAGTACACTTCAGAAAACTCAAAGGCTGCTGGGTATTGTTCTAGCAGCTGCCAAACACAGTCAAGAAACATCAAGAACAAGGGAGACTGGGAAAAGAAACAGAGAGCTATTAGATTTAACACCCACTTTTCCCTGGTCATACCAATGTCTTGTGGTTAGCGCCCCATTAGGGTATTCAGCTCTATGTCTGGTACATTCCTCAACAAGGTGAAGTACTTGGAGTACTGTATTTTTTATGATTTTATGCAACTGTAACACCCTGTATTCCTGTTTAGCCACTTTCACAAGCAAATACGTCAACTGGCTTTCCCGGTGTTACCTTCCCCAGCTTTCCCTTCTGTGTAAGAAGCCAGTCAGTTCTCTCCTGGGCTCTCTTCATGCTCACGTAGCTGTAACAATGCTTTCTGCCATCGTCAGAATTTCCAAATTAGTGCTTGAGTGACCCTTCCTTACTGCGTGGCCTCATTTTCACAACGCATCTACTTCCTTCTTGTTTGAAATGACCGGAGAGCTGAATTCAGCCCCATTAACTTCCTAGCTCACTCCACGGTGGCCCACGGCTGGCAGAAGTCTAAACTATCATTTATATAAAGTTTTAGAAATATTTTCCTCTTGCCAGTTTCACTTTTCTGTCTATCCTTTCCTAGGGTCAAATTATTTCCTTTCTCGTTATTTCTCCCTTGCTATTTCGGTTTCTTTATCCCTCCATGCATTTTCCCTGCTTAGTGCTCGGTGCCCTCCGTTTATCGCCTGGCTCCACCGCTTTTCTGTTACTCTTCAGCATCGTCCCTGGAAAAGGCTGCTAACCCAGGGTCCTCTATTTTTCCAACTGCCATTACAAGTCTCTCCCTTGCAATGAAGCGGCCAAGTAAGATCAGCTGGAAATCCTGAACACCGAGCCCTGTGCTACCCTCTGTTAATCTGTTGGGCAGCTGTGCATCAGTTCATAACGCTACAGTCAGCTCAGCACCTTGAACAGTACTGCAAACTGATACAACTGGGCGTTCAAAAAACCGAGGATGAAAACACACCCTTGGTAAAACAAATAAATCAACCGACCCCTTCCAAACTCACTCCTTATTGCAATGTAAAACGTGGGCTGTGCTAGCATTCATGACAGCGGGACCTTTTCCTTTTGCAGCAACACAAAACCCAGCAACATTTGATTGCACCTGGTGTTTCACTGAATCTGTGTGGCTACAGAGGATAAATAAAATATATCTCTATCCTGGACAAAGACTCATTTTCTCTGACATTAGTTCCGTGAGATTTGGAAGTATTAACAAATACTTTTACTTTCAGATTTCTGTGTGAACAAACGTTCAGGCTGATATTAACCCGATACTGTTACACACGCAAACGCCATTCATTGTTACCTCTTTGTCGGATCTCTTTAAGTGGTTACACCTGTCTAAAAACTGATATCCTGCCATGACCCATTCCTTCTGTATTAAGCTTTGAAATCCAACAATTGTTCGAAAATAGGGATCCAGCATGACTTGAATGAGAGAAGCAGCAAGACAGCTCAGGTCCCGTCCCTCTTCCTCTGTGAATAACATACAGAACGTGTGAAATAAATAACATATATAGGCACATACACAAAATCACATCTCAAAGAGCAAAAAGTGGCAACTAGGTGTAGTGTTTTTCTTTAAATTTCTTTTAAAACATGCTTTTCACTGCTGTACTTGTTCTCATGGTTTCAAAAGAAACTAAAAGAAAAAATCACCTTTTTTTTCTTTTTTTTCCTTCACTGAGACTCACACTACAGAAAAGGTTCCTGCAGTACCCAGGACAACAATGTATTCATCAGGGCCAAAATACCCACCCAAACGCCTGGTATTTAAACCAAGATGTGCTGAGAAGGAGGGCCTTTATGCTTAAATTTTCAACATACTTTCCACCCTGAAGCTCTTTTTGGAAGGCCATTATATGGGGAGAGTGGGATACGTTAGCTGAACAGGCCTTGTAAAAATGACAGAAGTTGAACAGTTTCTGATCTTGACATAAGCAAGTTTTTCAGCATCTTTTTTCTGCAATATCTGTTTGCACTTACACAACAGCAGCCACTGTTAGTGTAATACTTCTGCATCCAGGACCTCTGAATAAAACTGGTCTGGCTTATGCCAGGAGTATGAGCCCAGTTAACACAGTACAAACATTCACCCTTCGGTTTTGGTTTTATCATATCATTATCAGAATAAAAACCACAAAAACTCAAAGCTAAATATTCGTCTGACATGAGGGACTATACTACAGTTCAGATGCATAACAAAATTAATTTTCCTTTCTAGTTCCTCAAATGACAAAAGTATTTAGAAGCGAAGGGGTTTATGTATAAAGATTACAGTTGATTTTATCTAAATGTGTTTCTCTACGTTATTGTACTACTGCTAGTGATTACAGCATGCTATATGGTCGTATTACCTTGTAGAACTACAGAAACATGCTTACACTCCATCATATAGACAAGCTCAGCAGAATGCTTAAGAAATGATCTAGACAGGAAAAAAAAAGTGATACAACAGTTAATGTGACAGGTTCACGCTCTAGAAGAAAAAAATAGGTGGGATATCTGTATTTACCTAACTCATATATTCAAAGAGAGAATCCTTCAACTGATTCAGCACTTATTTACACTGGGGAGTTTTTCACATTTCATTAATCATTTTGTTCATGATACAAACCTTACATACTCTAACCAGTGAGTATTTTCCAGTGAGGACAGCCACTTCTCTTCAGTTTCCTCAAAAGGCTCTACAACAAAGAAAGTAATTACATTACAAAACAACTTCAAATACCTACTCCTGTTAGCCAGATCTAGTAGATTTTGTTGTATTTCAACAAAATAACCACCATGAAAGAAGGACAGTGCAGCCTACCATTAACACACAGCTGTTTGAGTTTGATATGTGCAGCCTGGATCTCCTGGATGTTGGGGAGACACTTGTCCAAATCAGATTTGTAAACATCACTTCTCAGGGGATGGCTTCGAGTTATTGCATTGCAAATCCTAAGTAAGAAAAAGAATCAGCCATTTTGTTATTGGGGGGAGAGAAACAGTCTTTCAAGAAACATCCAACAGTCTTTAACTGCAAATGACTAAAACCAGAGAAAACATGCACCTTATTTAAAAGAAAAAAAATAAGAAGTTGTCTAGTTTCTATTCAGGCACTGTGTTGCTCCTACCACAAAGCTGCTATTGACTCAGATATTTTTGGTATCTGCTAGCTACCAAACAAAAAAATGGAAATGCTGGGTCATTAAAACAAATCTGGGAAACTCTGAGGCTGACTGCCAGTTAGGTAGCTCTATTCCGTTTTTAATTTTCCAATATTTTTTAGTAAGACTTACCTATGCTAAATCAGCAGAACATATATATAAGTTTATAAAGCCAGGAAACTGACAAGGTTTCACAAATAGAACTCAAGAGCTCCAGCCTAACACACAAAATGCAAGTGCCTGCACTACTCCAAAAAGTCACCCTACAAATTACACCAAAGCACAAAAACTACCAAGCTAATAAACTACCTAAGCAAGGCTCTAAGTGCCTTCATCTTTCATCAAGGACACTGAATAACAAATCTGAGTGCACTGTGGCACTAAATCTATAGAACTGTATTCCCCAATGCCACAAATAAATAATTTTTACTGTATCTTGCTGAAGCAGGTTAAGAAAATCTCTACCAACGTAAGTTGTATTGCAGTAACATCAATAGAAAAGATTAAGTCTGATCCTTTTATCATCAAGTTCTAGCCACCTGAAAAATAAATATCTCTTAAAAGTTGAAAATTATTGAGTAATTGAAACTGAAGTGGACCTTGAATAGAAATTGTGCCAGAACTATATTCAGAGAACAGTCTCTCAAAAAGCTATTGCACTACAACATCATGAAGCGAGTATCCTCTCAATTACCAAATGCTGCTGTTTGTCACATGTAGCCACCACTTGTGTTATCCTATGCATCTGATTATAAAGAATAACATAACTAATCATTCACCTCTGATCAATTCTTCTTTGTTGCAATACATCTTTAATATTGGCCATTCTTACAAGGGCACTCCCGTTAGGATGATTCCAGGACCATAACTAATGGGGGGTGGGGGTGGAAAACACAGAAGAAACAACAAAATAATGCAGGTTAGTGTTATTCTGTAGAAACTTTCTTAATGCTACACATAAAACTGTGTTAACTGGCAAACGTATCTGTAAGATTAATATTGTACAATGATCAAGAACAGTAACAGAAAAAAGACTATACTTACTGGCATGCGTCTCCCAATGAATGAGTAGGAGTACAGCTTAAGGTCTTGATCTGCTAAGGAAGATGGAACCACAAAATATTCTGGAAGGCTTGGGGAAAAAAAGAGGATACAAAAGGTTACTTTTCCCTAAATATCTTACTGTTGGAAGAAGGGATCGCCGGAGTCAAGAAGACGCTCAATATGAGTTATGCATCTTGCTCAACTTTATTAGTTTCTAACACTACTTATATAGAACCGATACACATGCGTATTCGTAAAGCAGAAATATAATCGGTTAGTCGTCTCTGAACGCGCGCGGTTCTCACACCCCTAATTATCATGACTAAAATAAGCATTCTATCCATGTAGCTAATTGTGTTGCTGTGCTTCAGCCTTGTAGTTTGTTACTCCCTATTTTCCCATACCGGTCCCTATCTTTCTTGGCCCTGCACCTGCTTTCCCAGCAGCTGTAGCTTGTTACAGCCACGGCCTGTTGGCACAACATAATTACTTGGTCTCAGGATTCAAGAACAGCTCAAGGCTACCTTTCTTGTTAACTTCAGCACAGCAACTTCAGTACAATTCTGATTACAGGCCTATTCTAATACCAGGCCTGGATTGTGCAGATCTTCAGAGATTCTAAGGCCATGCTTCTGCAGCCATTCTTCTACATCTTACCAGCTCAGCTCTTGTTGCAACTCTGTTAAGCGATAATGCACCAGCCCCTAATACCGCAGTGCTAACCGGCTGTCCTGTGCTTCTGCGTGATTTAATTATCGTCAGCACAGCTCAGCAGTGCTTGTTTAGAAAGGTGCACATTTCAGAGGGAACTACAAAACCATGAAAGCAACAGATGCCAAACCACAACATTTCCTTTAACGAAAACACCTGCAGGGTATCTTTCAGGCAAGGGCCTCTCCGGAGAGCGGTACATTTAAGAGGTGAAGGGCACGGTTAGGTAGGATGGAGGCGCTGGTAGAGGAGACGGGAAAGACAGTATAATTGCCCTGTTTTCTTCTACTCATGTTGCAAAAGAAACTTACCAAGTAGATATCATATAACCTTCATTGACTGAACAAACTCTCCACTCTGAGGCACCTGTCCTTTTGATTTCTCTATCCCAATCAGAGTAAGTTTCGAACAAAGGTGTCTGCTGACCACTGGCACTGCCGATGCCACCACCACCACCTCCTGGGTCTATTCCATTCACCTTCTTTGCTAGGAAAAGAAAATTCATCAATGCACAAAAAGAGAAAAAAAAAGAAATGAAAAAAAAAAAAATCAAACTCTTCACCTTCCTGATTACAAGGATGAGCCACCAGCATCAGGACTAACACTACCTCCAGCATCAGGACTAACACTACCTATCCTTGTGTTGCAACGGATCAGCGATTTAATGACAGCTTGGAGATACATGAGGATGTCAATGTATTTTTTCTTGCAGTTTCAACAGAGAAGCAACATAAAATTGGTATGTTGTGCTCCTCGACAGAAAGCAAACCATACTAACACTGAAGAACGGATGTTACCTGCAGTCACGGGACTTTTCAACGTGCCAAAGTCAGCAACATTGTAAAAACATGAACTCTTTACAGGCTACCCTTTAATTAGGTACCTTATAAAGAAAGAAAAATCTAAATTACATCATTTCAACAGCTTTACATGACTGCTGTATTAACAGCAAATATAATAAACAGAAGGCCAGGTCAAAATAGATGTTTTTATATATATTTACCTGGACACAAAAAGATGGCCTACTATTTTGTGGCTAGGGACCAAGAAGATTCGATAGTACGTTACTAATAGGGAAGGGTCTCCTTTGCTGGGCATTCTTTAGGTGCCAAGGAGGCAGGCAGTTACGTCTGAGGAGACTAGATTTTGTTTCTTGACACTTGGAAGTAAATTTGTAGATGTAAGGAAATAAACTGAGACTCAACCCTACGATAAACTCCCCCATGAAAGCTCCAGGCTTTAGCAAGAGATTGTGAAGATGCAAGTGCCTGCCCAAAGAAAGCAGAAGGCAGCGTTACGGCTCGACTGTCACCTCCCTGATCGCAGTTTCTACTTTCTGTGTCTATCAACTTCATTCCTGCACTAGGAGTCAGACTACCTATGTTTTGCAGAAGAAAACTGGACTCAATCGGAACTAAATGGTTGTTCAAAGACAGTATGCAGAGAAATATGGCAATTACCAGAACACGTTAGCATTTTACCGCTCAGTGGGAGAATCTATAATTAGCAAGTACAGCCTGGGAAAAAACGATGTACATACACACCGGAGCGATGCAGGCTCGTTATGTTCCTCAAGAAGCACAAAGACAGTGTTTCAGCTTTTACTTTAGCGGGACTAGCAGGCACCGAGTGCCGTAAAACACAGCGCTGGGGTGGCAAGAGCAAAGCCAGAGAGATCTATGCTACAAACATCAGGGTTCACACTACCGCCACCACCTCCCCAACCCAAACCAGAAGTATTTCAAACTCTTTTCTCCAGCAACTGCAGCACAGCAGAACAACTACATTTTGCCATTCTGGTCTGCTGCTCTGGAGGAACAGCATTTTTTTTACCCACCTTATGCAATTCTTCCACTAGGTATTTTTCCATACAGCAAATGGCATTTTAAGGACAAGTAAAGGCAACTTTGTGACAGACTAGCATTTTGTTCACACTCCACTTTAATATTTTATTGTAATTTTATCTGCGAATTGGCTTCCTCCCTAGCCCTATATAATGCTAAAGTGCATGGACCTTAATCACCGCCCAACTTTTATCAGGTAAGAAATTGTAAGTGTAAGAAAACACGTCTGCAACGTAATCACATGCACACTTATTCTTGTGCACGCACAGGGCAGTCATGTAGGCACCTGCATGAAAAACATGCATTTTTGTGCAGATCTGAAGGCCTAGGCTCGTAATTCCACAACATTCGAGTTTTGTAACAGGCAGATGAGTGGCTTCTCACGCCAGCTGCTGAGTAAATATTTCAGTACCACAGAGCTACATCAATGGCACTTTATTTGGAGGCTTGTGACGCCAGAACTGATGGTCTTCAGCTGTGTATTGGCTGGGGAACACTAAGCAGTGACCGCACAGCATTACACTAGAAATGAAGTTCCAAAGGCATCTTTTTCAGGCTTACCTAACTGACAAGGTTCAGTTGGAGATTGGCCTTGAGCAGAGAGGGTGTGCTCCAACTCAGCAGGGGTGGTGGAGGTTTTGGGTGGTAAGAACTGCCTAGTAAGCCTCTACGAAAGAAGGTATGGAGTCCCAAGTTGCACAAATCCTCCTGCAATACCACCAGAAGAGAAACTTATTCCCAAAAGAAGGGCAGGTGAACAAGCCTGCCTGATGGGAGATTAGCTAGGCACCTAGAGTACCAATATAGACATACAATAGGAGGATCGAAGCGTGAATTGAGAAATATGAGTATTCATGCTGACACAAGTGCTGACATAGGTAGTTTTGTTTCAGACAGGAAAGACATTTCTTTCAATTTTGGTCATTAATGTCTATCACAATGAGTGACTTATAACTGTAAGTAAGAGGTTGGGTGCAGGACAAGCCAATTTTATTACCCCTGGAGAAAGCCTCAAATGCTTTTTGCCACTGCTTCTAGACAGAAGTCTTACTAAAATTACGTATTATGAAACAGGAAACAAAATAATCAAAATACTTTCACACTTACCTGGATTATGATATATCTCCCCAACATACTCAAATGCAAAGAGAAGCTGAAGATCCGTTGGCTGAGAGTAATGAGCTATTGCAAGGCACACCTAGGAAAGAAACATTTATTACTGTTACTTACAGACATAAAATTTATTGCCCTTAATTATGACAGCATGAAATACGCAGAAGTTAAAAATCAGTCTTCTGATTTCTGTATTTTATTTGAGATGAGTGAATTATGTACTTAAATGTAGTTGCTGAAAGACCGTTACTGTAATCACAGTAGGTGAGTTCATAACCATCTATCAAGAACGATTAACTGACAAGGGTGGACTAAGTTTTTGCAAGACTGCAGCTGGCATCCCTAAACACGATGCTCTGCATCAACAGAGACAAGCAAGGACTTGGAGCTCTGTGCTGTGCCTGCTCACCCCCACCTAGAAGTAAGGAGGAGAACAGAAAAAGAAACACAACACACAGGTGGTGATCGCAGTACAGCAAAATTTCAGTTGTAATTAGTCTTTTGATAAATAATCCATTTTTGTAAAATAAAGAGTACTTATCAGCGTCACATAACAACAGAAGAAGGGCCATACTGAGGCAGTTCAGAAGGTCCAGCTCCTGACAGCGGCCAGCAATCAGTGCTCAGCAAAGGGGGCAAAACCAGAGCGAGTGTGCAATGAAATTTTACTAGGATATTTTACTAGGATATTTTTCACCAGTTGACAGTACAGGGACTTCCTGAATTCAAACCCGACGGCAGTATTCAACAGCACTTGACAAGTATTTCTTCTACAAAGTGTCAGCTGGGCCGAGAGTTTTTTGAAGTGCAACTTCCCTTTACAAAAGCCCTACTGGTTCTTCCCTGAAGTATCACATATAACCAAGAGTTTGTATTGAGTTAATTTTTTATCATCTTTTCCACCGATTCACCCCATGTAGGCATCAGGCTTACCAGTCTGTGCTATCAACAACTCTACCTTCAAAAATTTCTGCTCTTGGACAGGAAAACAAGAGGTTGCTCTCTGAAGACTTCCAGGACCTACATCAATCCTGCATCTCATTAACTTGTATTCCAAAATCATGAAGGGCATTGATGAAAATAAAGGAAAAGCAAATTGCTTGATAATAAAGAACAGCTTTGCCCCCCAAGTTACTTGGAAATAAGTAATTGTCATGTTAGTCACTTGCAGTTTGCCAGCTGAACGGCAGGCCAAGGATTCTCCATCCATCTTCGATTTCAACAGAAAGTGAGTTTTCAGGGTAGGTCCTTTTGCCAAGTGTGTGTGGGATTATTATACAGTTAATTAAACATGCCAGTAATCACCTTCTTCCCAATCCCCAGCTGATCTCCAGAACTGAAAGATCAGCCAGACTTTCTGAGGGTAGCAAGAAGTCAGTTTCATTACATTTTGACCTAGCGCTCTTGAGTTCTGTCGCAGATGACTGGACTTCATTCACAAAAGAAATCCAGCCGTAAGTCCAAATGCCTGCAAGTTTGCAGCAGGCTCCAGCGCCGCCTCTGACAACCCGATGCATTAATCAGGTTTAACCAGGCTGAGTCACAAGCCCTGCCCTGGGAAGGGAAATTCAGCCTGGATTTAAAAATAGATTAACTGGGGCCACAACAAGAGTCTTGCCTAGAGTCTGTGTATTCTTTGCAACAGTCTCAGGACCAGCATCACACAGGCAACTGCTTTTCTACCCATAAAAACTGTTCATCTTGGTAGAACCCTAAGATTATTAAAATTAAGAGTGCAGCACACGGTTTAGTATTAGATGCTAGATTTCAACACAGTATAGCTTTGCCAGCCTTTGTCTCTTTAAATGTGGATATTCACTACTAAATACAAAAGACTTGACAAAACCCCTAATATGTAAAAGAATCAAATTCAGGAAGAAAAAAACCTTTCAAGCAGAGATTGGCACTGTTATTCTCCAAATTTTAGGACTTGATTTGGAGTCTTTAGCTTTGCCTTCTTCCCTCAGTATCTGCTTCTTTCTTCTACTGAAAAGTACCTGCCTTATCTCTAAAGAAAATATGTAATGAAAAGGACATTATAGAACACAAAACCCTATCCTACATGTTCAGATACAGAAATTCCACGTGAGAAGTTTCTAATTAGGGACAAAGACAAAGTATAAGTTCACATGATTATCACCTAACGTTTTTCCTTTCCATTTTCTTCCTTCCCTTCAACTCTCCATGACTTTTTTATGACAACATGTTGATACAACTTACTTGACCGTTGGGCAGTTTTGGATATTATTTTTGAAAAACATTCTGTGCATCCAAGAAATTGCTTTTGTTAGTGAAGGGAAGTCTTATTGTCATAGACATAAAGGAGGAGTTGCACGGCACAGTTGGAAGAATACTTCTACTGGCAGCATTGCACCACTACAGAAAAACTTCAGAGCTCACTTATGCTAAATTCTGCATGGAGAAAGGCATTGTATGTGATACACGCGGCATTATGGAACCTTCACCATATTTTAATTTACTTTGGCTTTTGATGGGGACTTTCCTCATTAGCTGTAAAACCAGTAATGAATGTAGACTAACGAGTTGAAAATGTGTGTTTTTTTCACAAACACTCCCCAAGAAGAAAATTCCTATCGAGCCTTAGAAGAACAGCTGCTTTAACTTCTCTCCCCACACTTTCAGTTCCACAATGAAACTCCAAAAAAAAATGGAATACAGGACAGTCCAGGTGGGTGGGTGGGACAGACCCCCACCCCCCCACCCCCCGAAAAACCCAAGTGATAAAAGTGTCACTGGGAAATGGTCTAGCATGAATTTCCAAATGAGCGTTTGCAAGCTTATACCCAGGATTTGGTAAAACTTTAATAACCACCACGAAGTAACTGGAAGCCATGCACATTCTATTAAATCTTGTGATTGTAGTGTACAAATCAAAGCTGAAGCCACCAGCTATTCCATAATACCTGCCCACTTTAACAGACATGGCCTGTCATTCACAAGGAAACAAAATGGAAATCTGCGTACATACACATTTTGACTTCCATTTTTTTATGTAACTTCTCACTAACTAACAGAGCTACTCCTCATCTTCGTTCACAGGAGTGAGAGATGAAAGCCTTTTACTCTGCTGATCTGCTCTCAAGACTTGAGGATGAACTGCAAGACATTAAAAAAATTCCATTGTGCTGCCAAATAACACAACAGAAACACAGCAAAACCTATTTTTAAAAGCAGCGGCTGAAATCCCTGCCATTTACTTGCCACATTTGCGAAAGAGAGTACGTGTGTGCTGTGTTAAGGGGGGTAAACATGGGTGAGGGGAGCCAGCGAGCATTCAGCTCTGGTTCCCCAAGAAAATGAGACCACAGCTGTGGGTTTGATTCCAGCAGCTAAGAACAGACATGACTCGCAGCACCAGGTCCTGCAGGGGTGCAACACTCCACCTGCAGCTTACAACACAGGCCCAGCACCGACCTCTCTGCTATAAAAAAAAAAAAAAAAATTCTGCTACCACCTTCACTTTTACACTTTAGACAAATTTCACTCACTAAACAAATATTAAAGCCATAATCATTTTCAGTTTATTCCTTACTAAATCCATGTAGTAGTGTTATTGTCTGAAGGTTTCAAAAGACAAGCACATTCCATAGATCTCAGCAGATCATCACCATAAGCAGAAAGCTCTTAAATTGGAAGACAAACATGTTTTACAGGAAATGTTCTCATATCAAACTGAAAAATGTTTGGTATTCTTGCCAATTTTCAATTGTGTAAAGCTGAAGATATTTAGGCTTAGGCAAATAACAAGAGAATAGCCTGCTTGTTGGGAAGTTCATTTATTAAAAGCCGTAAACACAATGGCTCTAATTATTTCGTAGCACAAAGGCCATTTCCCTGTGTCAGTGTCCCCTGTTCAACCCCTGCCCGAGACAAATAAATATACGTTCAGGGCAAGCCCTCCTCTTCTTCAACAGGAATTTTACCAAGGACAAGAGCTTCAAAATATTGCTAATGCTCTCAGAAAAGAGTTTGGAACCGTCATATTTAAGGCGCACTAAGCTCTCACAGCCCTGCATTTCATCTCCTTGCCTGAGCCAGGCGGTCTGTCTCCAAGTCCCTGGGAGGGTACCATTCTCCCCTGCTACTGCAATTCCTGTTCCGAGTAGACACCTGTAGTACCAAGTTGTGCAACCAGGACCAAATCAAGTCCCACAGACAGAATTTGTTCATCTTCCTGGGCAGGAAGTCTTCTCCAGAAAACCAGCTTTCAGGTAGCAAGCCTTTCAGCCCTGACCATCACGCCCATTCTGCTCGCTGCCACACTGTGAATTGTCTAACGCAGAACTGCTTTTCTCCCTCTACAAGAATTCCCATACTCACTATATGTTTAAATTAAGTATTCTTAATCTGGTTTGAGTACGAGTAATCTACACAAAGAGGAAACAGTATAAGGATTTCAGAAGCTGAAGTAAACATTTTAGGTAGATGAATCCCTGTTTGTAGGAGAATGTGTTTGAATTCTAAGTACAGGTTTCCTAAGCCTTAAAAGAAATACCTTGCTGTTCTTTGAAACACCTTTAGATAAATTCACTTCTGAAAAAAAGTTTTCTTTACCCCCTCCAATCCCTCTCCAAGGACCATAAAGGTGACCAATTCTGCCATCTGTATAAACAATTAGAAAAAGGTAATACAGAAGGGGTTTGGGTTTGTTTGTTTGGGGGTTGTGGGGAAGCATTAGAAAAGGTCAGGATCGTTTGTCCTAAGCTGAGTTTCATATTATTCTTCATAACAATTAGGAAAAAATTGTTCCACTCCATCCCAAGTGTTATGACGTCTGAAAAGGCTAGTTTCGATTGCACAGGAAACAAGATTGAGATAAATAAATTTCCTTCTGTTTTCACTAAGCATGTGTTTCTCTCGTACGAAACTGCTCTCGTACTCGTTTAAAGAAGCTTCTTGAAGGAAAAGAAGCGAGGGAGTTCCAGAAGAGAAAGTGACGGAGAAAATGGAGATCTATTTAGGAAACAGGAGATTACAGGGTGTGTGCCATCGTGGTGCACTGCCAAGATTCGTACGTGTGGTGAGGCAACACGCTATCCATCATCTCACAATCATAAGAGCTAAAGCCTCACCTTTTCATATACTCTAATTTCTGAGTCTAATATCAAGTACTGTAGTGGCCAGAAATTAGCAGGTTTCAGTTTGACCGTTCATTGCAATTTTTGGATCAAAATCACTCCTTTTCCTTTAAGGAATGTGAAATGTTGCTTCTTTCACACTGCCTAACTTAAGACTTCCCCAATGTGCTTGCCCTTGCTTCCCCGTCGTCCGCTTCCTCCCACACCCATCTGGCTTTCCTTCCTTCGGAGACTCTATGGCTTTAGCCTAGAGACAAAACACGATTAAACTGCTAAACTGTGAGGAGTGCAAGTTTCCATTCTCTCTATTACTCCTTAAACTCTTAACTCCCAAATATCCATTAATAAAAATGAAGAAGAAAATATTTACTTGACTGAGTAATGTTGAGACAGTATTTTATTAGCATGTATTGGCTGCAACTGATGTTGAAGGTATTTTTTTAAACAGAATTGATTTTTAAGCTGCCTCATGCTAATTTACCCCCAAATAAAGTAATTCACCTCAAAATTCAATGTGTTCTTACAATTTCTTTCTGCTTAAAGGTAGAGAAAACCACCTCTGAATGTTCTACCAATATTACCCATGCATCACGTCTGTGATCAAGTCAGATTATCCACGTCTGGAGCTCGACGGCTTTCAAACTTGGATCCTCCTTTTCACACTTACTACCAAGAAGAGACTCAGAATTCTCTCTATTCCAGTAAAGCAGCTTAATTAGTAAGGATTATTCTCCCTCATGCCCTGTTCGGTAAACACAGACGCTTCCTCAGGAACAGCTCACGTTCTCTCTGCCGACGCCAATTCATGGAACTGAACGTAGTGGAGCACTTCCACTGCATCCAAGGAACTATGCAGGAAACAAATTACTGAACTGTATAAGGTTCGTATCTGCTCTCCTTGTAACTATTCCATACATTTAAAGTTCACTTTAAAATAGTAATTACCAAGTGTATTCTTTTTTATTTCTATAGCCATCGCTCTGAACAGAACATTTGCTGGTATCTGGCAACAAGTTACGAGACATTTCTACTCCTATAGTTTGAAGTGTGTATTTCAGTTGGCATTTTAACCTACCTGTGCTTTACTCATAGGACGATACTCCTCTGTATTACCAGGATGACATTTAGTTAGAAATCTCCCTGCTCCAGTTTGTAGAGCTGACTGTATTTATGTGAGGTTTGCTAAAGGAGCCGTTCATGGTTTCCCAAGCACCGACCTGCAGGTCTCTGGCTTCGCAGAACAGAGACTGCAATACCAACTGTGGCATCGCCTTCCCTTCTGCTTATTTTAAAAACAGTAAGTGAAAAAAACCTCGCTTGAAAATAATTGTCATAAAAACTTCAGACATGATTTTAATTAGACCTTGCACAATTCACCGATTCCAAGACATCCTGAGTTCTGAAGTTTTGCAATGTTAAGCACCCTAAAAAACCTCCGTAAAGCACAAAAGCATAATTTGTTCAATTCATTTTTGACACGGGAGGTCTTCATATCTAGCTCCAAAATGAGCAGAAGCAAATTTGTGAGGAAAAAAAGACAAAACTGACAATTCTTTTGATTTTTTTCCTCAGAGAGATTACTGGAGATTAGGCCCCTGGTTTAACAGGGAAGAGGAGAAGCTGGAGGGGGTCCAGTGGTGGGCTACCAAGATGACTATGGTCTTGCAGTACATCTTCTGAAGAAACCAGGCTCATTTAGCTGTGCACTGATGAGCCTGCAGGAAACCACTACCATGAAGGTAGCTACAGGCTCAGTCTTGCCAGGTGACACGATGGGCAGCAGCCAAAGTCTCATCTTGGGACATACAAGCTGGACATCTGCAAAAACATGCAGAACTGGAACAGGTTACCCACAGAGGGAGAAAGCTCTCCATCCCTGGAGGTTTTCAAGACACAACTGGACAAATCCACAGCTAACCTGATCTAATCCTGCCAACTCTGAAAAGGAAGGTGGACTAGGTGATCTCCACGGGCTCGTCCCATCAAGCACCACTGCCCCCACAGCCAGCTTGCTGCTGCACCGTTCCGTCAGTCCAAAGGCAATGCTAGCCCACTCCGGGAAGAGGAGCAGGAATTCCCTCACCAGAACTCAGCTATACTTTAAGTCTTGCTCCCCCCTACAACAGTCATGCACGCACCATTATTTCCCAGCAGACAGCTAACGGTGTTTTCAGGCACAAAGAGCTGGACGTAAATAGATATTGAAGAGGCCCTTCAAAGCTATAAGGAGGCCTGACCACCTTCCTTTGTTTTTAAATATCAGAACCACCTTGCCAATATGTACTACTTGAAGGGCAGGAACAGAAACCAGATAAAATCTTTCAAGAGCGTGGTGATAGCATGCCACTTAAATGCCAGCGAGAGCAAAATAACTCCACACAATATGCTGTGTGAGACCACACTAGTCATGTTCACCAGCATCCCAAAATAATTCCACCAAAATCCTGATAGAAGAAACCTGATCTCAGGACCTCACGGTTTTAGACATTTATATTTTAAGGCCAACAGAATGTTACTGTGGAAACATTAGGTTATGGGAACCTTATCTCCGTTCAGTGAAAGTGTGCTTCTCTGGTACACCCACACCAGGTTTCAGTAACCTACTTGATGCATCAAAGCTGCAACAGTAGCTGCACAGCTGATACAATTTGTACAAGTTTTCTTCCGCTCCTCTAGCCAGGACTTCTGGTATGTGACAATGGCAACTGGTACACTTTCGGGCACCCCCAGCAGCTGTACAGTGACACAGACCCAGACCCTGCATCTCCAGAACTAGCTGTTCCTGCTGTCCACAGAAACCACACTGCACCATGCAATTATGAATGCATAAAGCAAGCGCCTTCATAAACAGGTTTAGCTTTTTGCTCTTGCCTAAGTAAAGGCAGCACAAGTGTTAATGAGATGCTGAGTTCACGCTCCCTTCCCCCCTCCTCCAGGCTACTCACTCCTCTTAGCTGTGACAGCCAGTTACAAGCAGTTGCTATAAAGATAGTGCTGCGCCAAGGAGATTCCAGAGAAGCTATGGAAAGGGAACGGACGGCTGAAAGATTGCCAGATGTACGAGGATACAAACACAGAGGCAGCAGGCAGGGAGAGCTCGAGAAAAGCAGCAAGGGCAGAACAGCCAGCTTCATTACCGGGCTGCTCCTGGACCTCCACCAGAGGGTAAAAGGTGAGGAAGCGATGAGCTGGTTCACCAGCCGATAAATGCAAACAGACTTAGGTCTGGGCAGATGGGTCTTAGGACTTACAGGGTTAAGCTCAAACTTTATCCTAATGAGAAGGGGAATTCTTAAGCTCTGCGAGCAAACTGGGGCATTCCTTACAAAACAACCGCTGTGCCATGCCTGGCCACGGAACGGTGCCACGCAGGTCAGCGGAGCCGTAACTCTGAATAACTGAGGGCACAGATCCAGGACAAGGAAGCTGGTGAGTCAGTGCTGTACAGAGACCAACCATCTCTGCACAGCAGAAACCAGCTGGACCTTACCAGGCTAAAGAGCAATGTACGATTCTGTTGAGACTTAAGACAACAAGTGTTAAAACTGGGGAAGGAATGAAATTTCTAGGACAGAAGTAACTCCTCTTGTCAAGAAGCATGCGAGACTTTTCAAATAAATGTTGAGAAAGAGCACATCGTTCCATGTAGATCAGACACACTGGCTACTCCAAGAGCTCGCTGGAGAACTCACTACGTGAAGCAAATGTGAAGTGTATATATAAGACAGTATACTTTACCTATGGGTAAATAAAGCTCGTGACTTTCAGAATATGTATCAGTTACAAACATTTTCCATAAAAATGTAAACATCTGTTGTACAGCTGCAATGCCGTATTCTGATCCCATCTTTCAAAAGATTTGTTTCATAAATCAGTAATTTTTAAACATACAACAGATTTGACAAGAAATGCAGGTTTATCTTATATGAAAAGAAACAACATCATCTTAATTTTTTTTACTTAATAATTTTGTCTCTAAAATTCTAGCTAATTCTCCTCTAATGGAATGTGATTAATCTGCAATTCTTCCCTGCTAATTCTCTATCAAAACATAAAATAAAATGATTTATTAGCACAGCTGTTGCTACATGTAATGACTACAAGGCAAGATTCCATAAAAAGATAAAATACCTTTTTTGCACTTTCAGGACCTGCTTCATCAAAACGAAATCTGACAATACGGAAGTCTTTGCAATAAATTATTAATTCAGTTGGATTAAATTTAAGCTTTTGGTTGGGACCAAGGACCTTCTGCTTCCTCTTGGTGTCATTCACTGTAAAGAGAAGACAAAAGTTATGGGACTGTGTTTTACAAGTACACAACGCAAGACTGGCTCAAACGTCCACAGAAATGCTGCTAGCACCACTTTTTCATTTAATAGTATATCTTAACTGTTCAACTGAGTAGACAACCCACAGGTCCTCCTGTTCATCAACCTCCTTTCAAACACGTGGCTGAATTAATGTTTCCTGTATGCCCAGATTATTTTTGCCCATCAACAACTTCACAAACAAGGCATTAACATGCAGTATTCCCAAAAGCAATTCTTCCTCCCAGACAGTTAGTAGTGTACGCTGCAATCCCCTTCTGATGCACAGTAATTGGCATATATGCTGATTTTTTTTTTTTTTTTTTTAATGGATAAAAAGACTAATCTTAACTCCTTATTTCTTACATAAAACTCAAGAATGTAAGTACAGTCAATTGCCAGCTGGCCTAGACCCACAGAGACAGGCCGCGTCTCTCGGCCTATGTAGCTCCTTTTCAGAGAAAGTTAAGTTGCAAAAGGTAAGCGTCACAGAAGCCACAGAGATTTTATTTGTGGTAACTGATAGAAGTGGGGCACAGGGCTGAGTGACTAACTGACACAGCTGCCCGGTTGCAGGTATCTTCTGGTTAAACTTAGGTGCTTCCAGGGAACACGGGTGTTTCAGGGACACCTGCGGCTGTTGCCATTCAGTGTACCCGCCACTAAGAACCTCTGCTGCAGCACGGGTAACAACCCCCCCCAGCTCCTGATAGGAAAAGCTGATGTTTCACTAAATTTAGGGTGAACCTGCGTAACAGAAAAACAAAGAATAATCTCAAGTATGTGGCAGGAAATACTGCCCTCGCCCTCTGAAGAGCTTCAAACCGCAATGGAAAAGCTGAACAGAAGGGGTTCCTGGAGAACGTCTACCATTCTTCTAATGAAACCGCAGCTGTTCGTGCTACTTGACAGTTTGGGGAAACAAGAAAGTAGATTCATCTAGGATCTATCAGCCTTCAAGTTTTAAAATAAGTGCTATCTGTAGTCCTCTCCCACTTAGGAACAACACATCTCATGTGAGAGGACATAATTAATAGAACAATTATTCAAGGCTGGCTGGCTGGCTTCCCCCCCTGTTTAGCAGTATTTATTATATAAGCATTTGTATGAGATGTTAAATAAGTAGATTGCAAGACCCCATTTATAAATATCTCTCCACACAAAGCCGTAATTAACAGATTTGCAATATTGCTACTGTTTAGTCACTTCTACCTGGTATTTATGGAAAGGGGCAACAAATGTGGGCCAGTGCAAGACCATATAACAGGTCAACAGCACCTCTTTCTTTAAAAAAAAAAAAAAATCCTCATAATGTTCTTCTTCAGCTATACATTAATCTTTTCACAGTGATTACAACCAGCTCCCAGAGCGGAATGGATTACTGGATAAACTTTGGGCCCTGAAAACTTTTAAGTAATGATTTAAATTACCTACAGTCAGAAAACCAAGTACTTAACAGCCCATGCTGTGATCAAGGCTTGGAAAATTATCAGTTATAAGAAATTCTTCAATTACAAGATTAATTATTCTTAACGTTCTTCTTAACAAACAGGTCGGCCTCAAGTATCTATCAAAAACTGGTTCTTCAAAATAAGTATGTTATAGGTTACTTCTTCAGTTAAGACATCTATTGTTATTTGTAGATTTTTGTAGCCCACTAGCTACTAACTTGCTAAGAATTACGCAGGCTTGAAAACTCTAGCATTTACGCTGTCAGATATCCCAGCTATGAGTAAATTGTGTAAGTGAACTGCTTTTTGCAATCTCATGTATTTACACGGAAGAGGTTCAGATGCTTGCACACAAAAAAGTCGCTAACAAAATTCTGCGCTGTAAGAACTGGTGCCTATCCTGGGACACCTGGTGCTTCAGTACTGTAGTTAAATGTAAAAATCAATATAAAGACCCAACTAAGTACATCTCCTGCACGGCACCACAAGTTTTATTTAGCTTTTAATGCTTTTATCCTAATCTTAAACCAAATTCTTCAAATCATAGAAGATTAATGACATAAAACCTGAAGCGTCAACAATCGTGCACATCACAAGCAGTTAACAGTTTAGAAGTGAGTAACTGTAAAGCCTGTCACTCGTTACACTTAACTATTTTGGACATACCTGTGACTATCTGCTCAATGCATGTTAGCGGGACATCATGCTCACCAAGGAGGAGGTTTTTGTAATGGAATTTCTGAAACACATGAACTCAGAGCCATTAATTGCAGTTCTGCAGTTCGCAACCAGATATAGAGAACAACTTTGAAGAAATGTTGATGATAAAAATCAGGCATGCCTAGACTTTTTCTGACATGTGGCACCCTGGCCTACTCACAAGCAATTTGAGGCTGCGGAAACAGTTCTCTTGTGCTTGTGAATTGCACAGCAAACAGTTTAGAAACCTGCACAGAGGATGCAAAATAACCCCAGTACTTGCACTGAATTTACTAGCCTCAAAAATTGCTGGTAGAAATTCAATACAATCTGAAGTATAATATATATATATATATTACATAAAAAGTCTCCAACTATTACTGTAATCATAGAACAAAAAAAAAATACTAATTCAGCTTTTAGAAATGAGTTTTGAAAATTACTTCATGTCAAAAAATTAATTTTTTGAAGTAGCTGTGGTCAAACTTACTAACCATTATTGAATAAGCATCTGCCTACTTTCAGAGCTTCATGCATGCCTAGTTAATGGTGTGCTTCTTTTAAAAGCCCAAAATGAATGTGAAAACTCTATTGAAAATAAAATACGGCTCACAAATTTGGTTTTCAAACAGTCCTGTATGCTGTGCTGTTCAAAAACTGATCGAGGTTTTGAATGTCACATGTTCTGCTTTGACAAAGGCTTATTTTCTCCCCTTTTCTTGTTGCTTCATCTATAATGAAAACTCATTTCATGGTTCCATTGTCCTCCATTAGTAATGCCAATAAAACTTGGATGCATTAAAGGCTTTGCTAATCTGACGCTTGCCTAGTCAAAGGAACATTTGCAATTATCATCTTCAAGGAGAAATATGTTTTTATATGATTCCTGCTTTGCCTTTTGCAAAACCACTTCCCAATGAAGCCTCGATAAAAAAGAGATAAATAGAGCTGGCTGTACTTCCATACCAAACTGGCTCTGTTCCGATATTCTCAATGAAGGGATGGAATAGCAACACATTCAGAAGAGGACAGTGGAACTTCACCATTTAGCCTGCTTTGTTTTAGAAGGCATCACATCAGATATGAGACAGATTCACTACATTTAATTAAATCCATTTTACCTATCACATTTATTGTCATGATACAGCAACGTGAGTTAATAACAAACCTGTAGTGGCATTGGGTCATCCGTAATAAAGGAAATCTTGAAGTTAGTGCAAACCAGTTTGCCCCACAGGTCATATTGACTTGTATCTGTTGCCATGCATTTTCTTACAAAATTTACTTCATTGACCACAATTTCACCTAAAACAGAAAAGGGAAGGGGAAAAGAGAAACCTATATAAATCTTGTATGTGCAGCGATCCTAAGTCTGTAGTACCAAGAAACCCTTAACTCTTTACCTGTTTACCTCTTCTGGGTAAACCTGGAGTTTAAGTAAACATCACTCCAGGGGAAAAAAGAAAACTGCCATTCCAAAATAGGCAATGCTGTGCAGTAGTAAAAGCAAAACAACCCAACAAAAAAAACCAAACCACCCAACAACCAACCACACACCACTCTCCTTATACCCAGAGATCAAAATCTGCAAATCTTCACTAGGAGAAAGTCATTGGTTTGGACAACAGTGTCCTTTAAACAGAGGCATATGTTTATGTACTTCAGCTAGCATTGATTTTTAAAACTGAAATTAACTGGCTATTGTTAAGTACTTTAGAGAGTTTTATGAACTTCATGAATTCAGAATCATCAGTCCACACCTAGTTTTGCATTTATAAACAGATTTTCAGGTGATTTCATAAAAATGAAACCAGAACACAAACACATTAAACATTCCTCGCCATTTCAAAGTTTCTACTGCAACCATCTAATGAAGGAGACCAATAATTTCCTTTTGTAAAACAAAATTTAAATGAAGAAGAAAAAAATTACGCTAAGTCATCTGGGATAAGCTACGAAGTGAAAAAGCATACAGCCAAATGAGACTGAGGACCAATTAAGAAGAAAATCACTATATGTAACGTTACTGTTCAGTTGCACAACAGAGGTTTCTGAAAACTCAACAGTAATTTCATTTTTCCTTCAGGAAAGGAACTTGGTCATTTATTTTGCTCCTGTATTGGGCTTTTGCTTCTGTCACAATCAACCACCTCCTGCTACTGCTATCTACCATAAAGAGCGCGGGAATGGGAGTATACCAGCTATAGATTTTTGTTTAAAAAAAGACTAAGGACTAAAGATTGCTAAAGCCTAATTTGCTCGTAATAGGTGGGGCATATTTAGTCCCCGTTGCCCAAAATGTCATCTCAGCTTGTCCTACGCTTTGCAAGAAACCAGTCAGTTCTTTGGGTGGCTAGAGCGGCAGTAAGCAGCTATCTGCATGCCCAACGAGCACGGCCAGAGCTTTGGATAAACCTCCCATCTGTCTCCTGATCTACAGAAGGTATTCTCAGGTAGTTATCACTGTGCCCAAGTAACCACACATCCAAAGAACTGTCTTTAGCACACCAAACGTGAGCAGAACAAAACCTTTTGCCAGTCTTGAGACGCAGCCTCTGCCCAGGCTGCTCACCCTGAGCTATTCCGCTGAGCTGCCCTTCCAGCTCTCTGGCCCCCAGTGTCATCAGGCACCAGCCTGGACATCCCTAAGGGTAGCAGCAGAGCCCCTGCTTTCAGTTCAGCTGTAATAAACAGCTACAACCATGTCTTGGGCTAGCTCTGTAGCCTTGAGCTGGCAGAATTATGTTCAGTATTCTGGGACTGTTTGACGACGTAAGGGGACAAGTTTCATTGACCTGCAATTATCATATACATGCATGAACTATACCAGAAGCAGCAAAGAGTTGTGAAAATGCTCTATAGACAGAGGCACTGGAGCCCTGAAGTCTTTTCTCTATCATTACTGAAATCATTACTGAACTGTGGTTAAATAAGCTTTCGATTCTGAGGGGAAAAAAAAAAATATGTATCTGACTCTTGACAGCTTCAGTACAAATAGTTAAAAGTTCAGCCAAGTCCACAGCAACTGAAAACAATGTCTTATAATGGGGTACACGAGAATGACAAGCCCTACTTCTGATAAACACTGTAATGAAAATGTTTTCATACTTTTAACAGAGTCTGGCCAGCATTTTTTCTAATAAACTATTTACTTAAATAACTGCAAAAGCCCAAACTGTATATTAAAGCAATTAATTCTCACAGCTGGTGTTAATCTTCAACCATTCAGTGTTGAGTTCTCAGCCACAGTCCCTGTGAAGCTTCCCCTCTCCAGTCAGTTGTTCCAGACCTACCTAACAGTTGTTATTCTTCCCACTCTCAGCACCTCCAGTGGATCCCTGCATTTCTAATAAAAAGATACAGAGAGCCCAATACACCATGAAGTGCAACTTCCATAGGTATTTTTTCTCCATAGAACATTCTCTTATCTGTTAACAAGCGTAGTATTTTTTAGTATCACACAGGAGACACTCTTGCTAAAAGCACAAATTACTATTACCAAACTATTTCAGTACTTCACATCTCTGATGCTACAAAACAGCAGAGAAATAAGAGATCCATGCAAACTTCTTCAATTTGAACCTACTACAGTTTAAACATGCCTGCACCATCATTCTCTTTACCAAAGCCTGTCCTTTTTACATCCTTCCTCCATTCTTCATAGTAAGTGTGGCTACACTAGAACATGTTAATACTAATCCTACTTCAGGGCATCTTCATTTATTCTCATTTCATCCAACATAAATACATCCTGGATTTTTTGCTCTAGCTACTCCTTTGTACTCACGTTTACAGCCCTAACACAGAACTGTCAGTTTTGAACCTGACTGTTATAATATGGCAAGACAGAGTGTGCATACCAATTCCAGCTGAAGGGTTTAAACATTTACAACGAAGCACGAGAAAGTCTGCAATGCAAATTTAATAGATGCAGTTTTCAAAAGCCAAACCCAACCTTTTTTTTTTTTTTTCTTAAAATGCAGGTTTGGAATTTTATACTAACCTGGCTTTTATCCTTCGTTTGGACATCCATAGTGAGCAATATAAAAAGGTGCAAACCTTCCAAACTTAACTCAAATTTAGGAAAGTAGATAAACAACATAAGTAGTATGTGCTGGTCTTGCACAATGAACCCTTCTTGTATTTGTAGTTTACTAGGTGATTTTTCTATACCGGTGTCAACAACAGAGCTATTCAGAGATATTACACTGCACTTTTTTACAATGTAGCTGCTGCTTTTTTCCAGTAAACAGTCACAAGCTGTTCCAGACACAGAACAGCAGTCAACACTTCCATGTGACTCCAACACTCAAAGAACGATCTCAAGAGACAAGAGCAGTTTGTTTAAACTCTGACAGGAAACCAGAAGAAAAATTCCAGGTTGCCACCCTTACATATAAAGCCTAATCAGCTTTAACAAAAATATTTCTACAATGAATACATGAATCACAAAAATAACACCAGAGACTGGAGGATACATCTAGCTAATACACCTTCCACTTAACACAGCCTCAGAAACTGTTAAACCTCAGCAAGACCCTGCTAAATTTCACAAAAGCACATGCACTTTGACTGTTTCTTTGGATGCTGACAGAATTCATGTTACGGATCTGGCCCACCATAGGGCATAACCCACTGCAATCCAAATAACATCCGGAAGCAGCACGGGCACGCACGGGAACCGGGCACAGGAGAGGCAGGACTGGAAATGCTGCGCTCATCAAAGAGCAGAGCAAGTGATCAATAGGTACCACAGCCGGTGTGCAACTACATCGATTCTGTCTCCCCAGCCTGCAAGTCATAACCCAGGCTGGTCAATTTATTTCTGCAGACTCTGAAAACGCAATTCCTGATCGATAACATCCTAAAAATAAAGCATGTTCTGCACCATTTTGCCTACTGCTGAGCAATATTTTTGTCATTTTTTGTGCCGTACCCCCCAGGACCAAGTTTAAATTTTTTATCTTATGAAGGCAATAATTTGTAACTTACTATCAGGAACTGTGGATCTAATAATCTGCATACACACGGATCACAAAAATAGATTAAAAAAAAATCTTAGTTACTTTGTGTCAGTTTTATCACTATGTGTTATCAATAACAGGGCAATCAGTAAGTAAACTTGATAGATCTGAAAAAAATAAGCAAGAACTGCCAGAATTAGCACTGCATTAGAACTTGTAATTGGAAATTTCCATAAGGGTCTGGATTCTTTATAGCAGTAGGAGACACACAGATAATCCTCTTTCACCTATATAGCCAGTTCTCATGTTTGCTATTTTTGGCTTCTGTATTATCTTAGCTTAAAATTCAAGAAACATGCCAACAAAGAAGAGACCTCGAGTAATTTCCAGGTTTTCAGTTGCTCTCTGAAACAGTTGCCAAACACTTCCATCCCAGAGTTTCTAGCACAATTTTGCTACCTATGAATACAGAAGGAATATAACAGAACAGCATTATCTCAAAGCCTTAGTTTTCAGGGAAGAAAGCTGATCGCATATACATGCATGTTAAAATGATAATAAACAATATTTCTAGCAAGTTAGGAGCCTGATAGTTGCTAGAGGCAACAAATGGCTGAAATCAGACTTCATAAATGCATAATGCAAATCCTGCAGGCTCAAGAAGTTTGTAGGTACCTTACATATCACTAAGGGAACTTCTTCGATACTGTATTAGAAGCATAAGAATATATTTACTAGAATAAATTTCCTCACTGAGCATTGAAGTTCTAAATCAAAATCCGAGTATGTTTAGTGTACATTCAAGGTGTAACAGACATCAGGACAGCAGAGGATATTAAGTATGTCATGCAGTCATATAATTCCTGCCTAAATTCATAAAAACGAAGCACCTGAATACACTCAGGAAACCAAAGCCCGGTTCCTCATTTATAATGCTGATCGTGATTATACCCAATTAAGAGAACAGAAAACCAGCTTCTTTATGTGAAAAGTTAGTCTAAAAAGTTCACAATAGAAGAGCTAAAATTAATTCAAGTAGCCATTTAACCACTAAAAATGCACATTAATGAGTTCACTTGTATTTAGAAAGATCTAAGTCTAAAACTGCTGCAAAATGACTGGGAAAAAAAATTAACTTCCGTAAATATCTGAGTAAGAATTTCCAATAAAATCTTCATTAATAAGTAAGTAAAATCCAGAACATCTTCACCCATTGAGCTGCCTTTTCTTAGCTGTTCTCTTGCAAAAAGAATACCAAAATTGTATGAGTTTATTAGTATGCACCAACCATTTAGATGTAAATGTCTCTAATCCACTTCTAAATGAATCTTCTGTTCAGTGTGCTCAGCCACTTCCAAACTTGAGAAAAAAGTATCTGTAAGCTCATGAAATAATTGTCTTTTATCTCTTTCCTGATTTTCATGAGCTCTTACAATGTATTTAAGGTATGTGAAGACAAAAAAAGCTGCACATGGTTGTAGATACCACCCATGTCCGTCCCCCCACGAGTATTTTCCAATACTTTCACAATTAGTTAAAAAATAAGACTACATTTCATTTTCTGTACATCTGCAGAAAGCAAAGAAATAAAACAAAGTTAAAAAGTTGTGTCAAAAGGACAGCTCAAAACAGAGATTACTGTGAATGAAAAACAATTTGGACATGTTCTATCTGCATTAATTTTTAATAGGAGGGCCCTGGATTTTTGTCAAACTAACCACTGCTTAGAGAGGGGTGCGTTTTAAATGCACACCACTGAAAGAGCCTGCTTTGCCGATCTGATTGGAAAAAATGTTATTAAAATATCACACATGAATATGGTGCAGTTTCTCTAGTTTGATAACCATCAGAAAAAGAGCATGACAAGAGCTTAGCTCCATTTTAGAAATGCTCAGTAAGGGAAAAAGCAGAAAAAAAAAAAGAAAAAAAAAAAAAAAAAGAGTACAGACTTCTTGATAAAAGTCTTCAAAGAACAACTATTCTTTTCTCACGCACAACAAGATTAAAACCAGTATTTGTCCAATAATGGCTAATCTTCGTGAACCCTGTGAAAGAAACTGACGGCAGGAGGCAGCTGAAAAGATAACTGCTTTTCCGTGCTAGGATGGGATGCTCTGCAAAAGCCTCCCCCACACCCCAGAAACACAGGGAGGGATACAGGAGCGTAGAGCAGGCAACCAACAGTTCACACAGCAAGAAGGGAACATGGATCATAAGCAAGGCTCTCATTACCAACTAGATCCAAAAAAAGTATTGCAGTAAATTAAAAAGCTCATCATGCTTACAGAGTTGCTTTAATCCAGCAACTTTTATTCCCCCTAAAATGAAAGTTTCTCCTATTTTTGAATGGGAAACAAAGTTTTGTATTCCACATTCATTCCCACCTCAACCCCTGTGCTGGCACTGCCATTTGTAAAAGACTTTGTTAGTCACGTCAGAGAATTGATCCCGTTGAAAATAATTCTAACCACGTATTTTTCTTCCTTTTTTGACAGTCCTGATTTCATCAGAATTAGCTCTCTGATCCAGCCTGTTCTTCACTTGCACAAGAAAGTGTCAGCAGCAAGTAGCTAATAGGAACACACACCTGTGGTGAGAAAAATGGAATCAACAGCTCCTCTTGGCATCAGTAGGTATTTTTAGGCCAACTAAAATAACCCTATAACCACCACTTCCCCCCCCCCCCCCCAAAAAAAAAAACAAACCAAACCCAAAAAACAAAAAACCCACACACCAAAACCAAAACAACCAACAAACCAGTTTTAGCAGTTATTTGGTCAGAGTGCCTTAAGGTGAACAATAGACAAGCCAGTGAGGAGGGAGAGCGTGTTTTGTGTTTTGCTTATTTTTAGTCTGGCTATATAAACTACAGATTCCCAAAGCCTGACTTTGCCCAAACAATATAATCGGTTACAGTTTGACAGGACTGTGGTTTTCAGCCTCTTATTTTATAGCTATGTCACTAATACAAGTTACAGATGCTTTTCTGAACTTGTCATATATTACCGGGTCTAGCTTAAATTACTCTGGTTTGTCTTATTAAATAAATCAATACAGAAACACATGTTCAGAAATTAGTTCACTGAAGACTTACTTCACTGGAAGCAAATATAATTGCCAGGAGACAAAACCCCAGCAGTTTGGTCAGCTGACAATTCAGCCTCCACACTAACATTTTATCCCTTCTGGACTTTCATGACTTGTGGCATTAAATATATATGGGACAGAGTAGGCAGACACCAGTTACTTTGGGACTGTTTTGCAGAAGGCACATGCAGAAGCATAAAAATTTATTTTAAAGCATGTTTATCCTTCTACCTTTAAAGTATGATTACCATATTGACCTACAGCTAACATGTTGCAAACAGGAAAGTATTTTTGTAGATATTTACCGATACTTAAAATACATTACTAGTCAGAAACTTTAAGACACGTCCTCTGTGTATTCATAACAAAGGCGGCAGAACAAACTGACTCCATCCAGTAAAATCCACTTGTAAGACCGTAACTGGAACTTCAGCTTCTACATGCAGGCTGCCTTGGTAGTACTTATATCATGCCAGCCTTAAAAAAAGCAATCCCCAAAACAAAACAAGCAGTTAACTGAACCCAAAGCGTGCCTGAAAATTTACTTTGAGTCAAACAAACAAAAAAAGCTATAATAGAAAAGAGTATTTACTATATACTTACTGTAAGTGATGCCTCATTTATTCTAAATATAAGTCAAATGCTTGCTTTATTTTTAAGCTTCTTGCAGTATGAAAGATTAGTTCGCACAAAGCTGCTGTTCCAGATTTCAAATCTAGATTACCAGAGTTTCAAATTCTATTAAATAAAACATTTTGCAATCTTGGTGTAGACAAAATATACACATATATATATATATATAATTTCTACTTTAGAAAAGCTTTAGGTGATTGTGTTACTTTCCAAGATGCCATTCTAATTTTCTAATCTGGCCATTCTGAAACTAATTTTATACTCTTGTATGACACTGATGCCTGAAAACAAGATGAAATTACAAAGCTATTTCACTTGTTGCTTGTCTAATATCACAGGCTAACTTTAAAAACAAACAAATTCTTACAGCAACACTTGAATTTCAAGTAAGAAACTTGATGAAGGGAAAGACGCCTAACCCTGCAGTATGTCTTGATCAGCTGTGCAATGAGTAAGAGAGCCTTGGCTAACATGCCACAACACTGGAAATGAGAATCAACAACTGAATATGCTTTGGAAGCAATCAGAAACTGACTTCATACAAGTTCTACTCAATTCTTACAAGCATTCAAAGGCTAGCACTACCCACCATCAACAGGTGATCATCCTTAACAGATCAAGCGATACCTACTTGAACATCAACACTCATTCCAGAAATACACACAGAAAAAGGCACCGACCATACAGCATTGCTACTTGTACCAAGCAATTAAACAATCCCAGTTTCCCCTTCGAGGGGAGAGACAAACCCGATTCCTAACACACCAGAAAGGCAGCCCCGACAGATCTCTGGGGTTATGCATTAACCTCCCCAGCTCGGTCCCTGCTTCCTGCCCCCCCGCGCCATCACAGTGCACTCACACCGCGACACCATGGCCTCTGTTCTCCAGCTCTGGGACACTACAAACAAATGAAAATGCCAAGAAGGAGGTGCAAGGGTACAAAACAGTCAGGAGTGAACATACCTGGGGTACTAACGCACAAGATGTCCCACCAAAAAGTATTACTTTCCTTCTCCTATCACAAGATGTGTTGCAGCTGCTCTGGAACTTATGACTTAATGTACTAAGGATTTGCAGAAAGCAGAAAAAAATAACAGAAAAAGAGCTGGGAGCTAACTTGTAAGAGAATCAGACTAAAAGATTAAAACTTTCCATGATACAGCCTCAATTGGATTTCTCCATTCAGTTGCCTATCTAAGGGCACATGTACACAAAGAAGCAAACAGAAAGCAGTAAGTAGGTGGTAAAGCCAACTAGACCGGCATAATTAGATAAAAGCAAATATATCCAGTGGCAACACTCTCGAACACGGTATGTAATTCCACCTCAACAAGAATACAGCACAACTGGAAAATGTTCAGAGGCAATCAAAAGTACTAATAAATATATGGAAAGATCCTTTCCTAGGACCAACTAAGCTAGATGGAAGCAAACCAGTGAACATAGGACACAAGTCTGAAAATCACGAATCACACTGAATGGGGGAATACAACTTGGCATTTGCTATGTTGTACAAGAACTAGGATTTACACAAAGAAACTAAATGGTGGTAAGTCTGGAACAAATAAAGGTAGTTTGTACAACATATAATCGAGTTGCTGAACTTCTTATCAGATGAAGCTGTGGATGACAGAGGTTTACATAGCTAGCAAAAGCAATCCGATAAAAATCATGTAAGAAAAATCCAGGAAGAAGATTTAGATATGATAGCACTGCTTCTACGATGCTCTGTGACTCCCCACTTGGATCTCCCCATTACGTTACTCCAGGAGGGAAGTCCCTAGGCCACACACCGAAGGAAGCAGGGAGTGCTGCCTGTCCTGTTTCTTCTCCTTCCTACACGCCTGCTGGCAGCCACTGGCAGCGAGAGGTAACAGCTGACCCACTCCCGCTGTACTTACAGGCTGTTCACAAACCTGGTGTGCCTGCACGCCAGCCACGGCACTGAAGCAGACTTCCACAACCTGCCCGTGGAACAGGGTGCAGGCACAAGAGACTATGAGTAACTGCTTTGCAGCTCACCACCAAAGTTCCTTTAACTTGCCTTAATGTGATCAAGGCTTAAAGATAAAAAAATACTATTCCAATTCAGTTTACTTCTATAATTCTACTGTTTGTACTTTTCAAAACAAAACCAACTAAACTATTTCCTGCTGTTTTGTAAAAATTTGCAGGTGACAGCTACTAACTTAACCTACTAGCAAATGAGCACTGAGAAACACTTGAAATTAGCAAAAATTCAGAAGGAACAAGCCTTTTCTCACACTTGACCAGATATTCTAGTACACAATCTCACGAAGAACATCCTGTGTGAGCAACAGTGAAGACCTTTTTGCCCGACCTGCCCAAAGCACGGTGCAGCACTGCTCAGGGGCACTGGACTGGTTCATTACCCACCCGTGTACTGCACCTCTCTGCTCACTGCTTTGCCATTCAAATCCTGAAAACATGCACTGCATTACATTCCAGTTATGCTGCGCGATGTTTTCAAGTGCTTAGGTCGATGTCTTAAAAATGCTACAGACATTGCTGTGGAAAACAGGCTACAATGGCTTACCAGAACAAAACACACCTTCCAGTTTAACAGCTTTAACTTCATTCTACCCTGAAGTACACAAGCTACTTTCCTACGAGCCTGGCAAGGCACTTGGACAGACTGACTGGGAGCCTACCTGCTATTTCTCTATTTTTCCTCTCCGGCATGCTTATAAAACAAGCTATGCAAACAAAGGAGAAAAAGTGAAACTGTTACACAGGCCAACTCTTCAACTAGCTCTGCAAAATCTCTTCATCAGGCAGCTACACTAGGAGAACAAAACAGCAGAAAGAAAAAGAAAACATTTTTATTAACTCCATCTTAAACCTGTATCATGTGTTCTGGAATTAAATTATACCCAATTCTATAAAATTATTTACTTTTCCCTCCTGCAGTATCAGTGTTGCCATTTAAACCCAAGGTTTTTAATTGCTTTAAATTCTGTTTGTTGCTTTCCCTGATGCACCACTCTCCTCAGGGCACACAGTTCCTGAAGAGATGCATCTCTATTCCTCCGGTACCAGAGGAAACTTTAAAAACAAACTCTACAGGTTAAAAGTTGATTGCAATGTAAAATCCCGCCCCTGCCTGCCCCCCCCCCCCCTTTTTTTTTCTTTCTCTTTTTTAAAAACAAAAACCTCCTCACTTTTTAACCTGAGTCATATTATTTCCGTGTCTGGAACTCCCTCTCCTAACCCCCACCGTGCAGAACTACAAGTTAGACAGGAGGCTATTTAGCTGCTTTGGAATTCCAGTTTTCAGCAAGCTACTCCCTCAAAGTGACTGTTTTAGGAATCAAAAGCTTAATACATGTAGTTGCAGTTTTTGAAGATTACTAAATCCAGTAACTGCTTGTGCCAATAGAAGTTAATTGCAAAAGAACTTCTTAAAAACTCTACCAATTAAAGAAGCATAATAAACATTCAGCCACTCAGGTTTAACCCTGTTCCTGAGAGCAAAAGCCATTTCACACAGCTGTGTAAGGATAGGATATTAGGTACTGTACTTGCAAGGGAGTACAAGTCAGCCTTAATATAATTAAATTAATTGGAATGTGTCCAGAAACTCGGGTTATGACAAATCCAAAAGCCAGTCTACCCAACAGTACAACGTGTACTTGTTTATACACTTTTCTGCTGCACCATTTGATGACAGAAACAAACAAAAAAAAGTGTTTAGGCTGGTGCTTAACTTTAAACAGGAAGAGTTTCATTCAAGTCATTTAAAGTAAGTCACTTCTAAACTCACCACCACCACCCCTCATGCAGACTGATGCTCACAAAAATAAAAATATTTTGTCAGATGCTGTACAGAGAAGTGAATTTTATGATTAAATAATTCAAAATAACACCTTAGAATGACACAGAGGTAGAAGTTTTAGTTCTGTGGTGAGTTATACTCTTTCACTTTCTATATAACCTGGGGTGACTTACTACAAATGTCCTAAAAGCCACCAAATGCTGATTTCAAAGATAGTGCAGACAGGGGAAGTGATGCAAACATGGGATAAATATAAGCCAGTTGAGAAAAACAAACCCAGTCAGCACTATTTTAAGTGTACTTTGGAGTTTCACGCCTAATGAATGAACCACACTGCAAAAAGTTCCTGCACAGACATTGTTTTCTATAACTGCTCAGGCTCATGTCCCACAGCAAAGGCAAGACGTGTTACATTTTGAGAAAAGCAATCTCGTACTGCCTTGCATTTGCTGTGGAATGCCTCAGAGAAGAACACGCAGTCACTTCCTTGTGAGTCAAAGACCTTGGATGAATATCAACTGCAACATAACCAATAAGATGCCAAGTGGTAAGCAGAAGTTTTGCAAGCATAAAAATATAACTGTATTTCAAATACCAAGCAATCTTAGCAATGTATTTTAAGATATTTATGCCTCAAGCAAAATCTGTATTATTTTGTTGCCTGCAGAGTGTCAGTCAGTTGTTATTTACTCCTTCAGTTGAACCTCTTCCACAATATTCAGCATCCTAAGCTTACGATACCTCACTGGACCCCGTACCACTTCAGCAACAAGTCCCATATGAAGCAGTGTAATTTTTTTTTTAAGAGTAACTTGTTAATTCTATTGATCACTTTGAAAGTTAACATGTTTTATCAACTTAGACAACACAATAGCAATAGCTTCCTACAATAGTGTGTCTGTGTAAATCCATATTTGTTAACATATAATCTGAATGGTAAGAAAAAAATGCAGTCTACCATTGTTTTAAACTCAAAATTCCCCTTGGAAACAGCAAGCCAAATCTACTACTGTGGTGTACCGTTTGCAATGAAAGTAATCTTGAGAATAGTAGACTGTTCCTTTGGTATCTGAAAAAGGCTTTTAGAAATCCTCATTGATCAAAATGTCATTCACCTAAGATTAATTCTTATTTAAAAAACATAAGTCATGAATATTTTTATATATTTTACATTTTTATAAATATGTAATTATGAACAGTAATAAAAACATCGCTTTTCTCATCCACAAACTAAAAACGTTATTCTGTGTAGCTTTAAACTTCAAATTCCAAAATGATGTAACAGCTGAATACTGAGTAAGAGTAAATGAATAAAGATAGCATTAGAAGTTTTCCGATACAGAAGTCAATCAAACCTACTTACTGGAAATGCTATAAATATCTTCCTTTAAAATAAAGCAAGATTACAACACATGCTGTGGTAATGGGTTCTGCACACAGGTAAAGGTCTGACTATCTGACAAAAATATAATTGTTAGTAGTATTCCAAAAGGTGTCCTAAATGTTATAAGACTTACAATTGTTTCACTTCAAATACTCGCAATAAACCCAAGACATTATTCCACACACACTGAAGCATTACACAGGCAAAATTGCCTATGTATTTATTTAGAGTTTCAGACAGGTCTGAACAATGTTCTACAGACACAAATACCATCAGATTTTCCTGCTTAGAAGGTACGCTCCCTGAAGGAACGTGCGAAGATTAAAATACACCAAAATCAATAATCACAGTAGAACAGGGGAACCTATTTACACCGTACCAATTCTATCATGAGAAACAAAAGGCTTAAATATATCCTTGTTGAGGCCTCTGTCAAATTCCTGATTTATGCCTACCTGGCAAAAGTACCGGTTCCAGTTTTTTAATCCTTGGTTCTGACGCTATATGGTCTTCAGCCTGACGGGGAGGGAAAAAAAAACAACAAAAAAACCAACTTACTTCAGAATCAGAACTTTACAGTCAGATATGTCTGATCTACCTGGGCTAAGGAGAAAGTTCAGCTTTCTTAGTTAAAACAAGATCTTAAAGAGCTAGGATCCAATCACAGCAACAGTTTTCTGTAAAGATATTACCATTTTTGTTTACGTTTAGCTTTGTACCAGAAGAATAACATAATATTTAAAATACTAGCATTTAACTAATTGTGTAACCTAGGCTATAACAATTGACAGGCCAAACAAAAACCAGTTTGGTTTGACATTCCAAAAAGGCTCAAATCCTACAAGCTTTACAGATAGGGACACTCAAGTTTGCACAAAACTCTCTTCCAACTTTTAACATGTGTGACTTTCTGACACAGGAAAAATTACCAAAAAAAATCCACCAAGGCCTACAAACACATACATGCCTACCTGCATTTTAATTCCCAACCTTAAAAATAAAACTATTTCTACAAAACGACCGGAACCTTCAGTGAAAGAGCCTGAACGGCTGCGGTTCCTATGCTGACAGTGGTACCGCCGCTCCACAGCCGGGAATGCCCAGAGCTTCCCTGCACTGACACTGCACTTTTACCAAGAAACCGTGAAAAAGTAAAAATGAGTCAACACATCAGACGTGTTGCTGGAAGAGGTCCCGCCTTGTCTAAAATAAATAATAAATAAAAATCACGCTGTGTTAACTACACGGCCAGACCGCCCAGAAAACCCCGGTGCTTCTACGAGACACGCTCGATGCTATATGCACTATATACATTATTCTACCGTACGTACACACTTGATTTTCTGACCTGTGCCGCCAGCCAAGTTTTAAATGCGGAAGGTACGCAGGGCGAGCGGGGTGCGCGGAGGCACCAGCTGCTTTCTGCCCCCGGCAGGGCCCTGCGCACGGGGGGCAGAGCTCGGCCACCTGCACCGCTGCCCAGCGCCCCGCCGCCCCCACGGACAGGGCCGCCGTGCCCCGCTGTCACCCGCGCCAGCCCCACGCTCGCCCTACGTGTGACGGGAAGGGCCCTCGGCCCCGCCGCCCCCCCTGCGATGGGGGCTCGGGGGGCTCCGGCGGCCGCCCCGCTGCCGCTCCCCCTGCGATGGGGGCTCCGGCCGCCCCGGCCCGCGCAGGTGCCCGTGCCCCCCCCCGGCCGCCGGCGCAGCGGGAGGGCGGCAGCTGGGGCCGGGCCGCGGCCGGGCCGCGGCGGCGCGCAGGGCGCTAACGGCATTGAAGCGCTGTCGTTACCTGCGGCAGAAGGTAGGACTTGAAGGTGGGTTTGGGCTGCCTGAGGGAGAACATCGCGGCGGCCGGCGGCGGGCCGGGCCGGGCCCGGGAGGCCCCGTCCCGCGGGGGCAGGGTGCCGACGCCCGCCGGTTCAGGCCCGGCGCCCCGCAGCCGCTCGGGGCTGCGCTCCCAGTCACACGGCGGCGGCCCCGGCGGGCGGCGGCGGGGGCGGCCCCAGCGCACCCTCCTTCCCCAAGGGAGGAGTCAGCCGCCTGGGCAGGCCCGGCCCGCGGCCGCCGCCAGCCCTCATGGAGCCCCCGGCGGCTCCCTCCGCCTCCCCGCGGGGGCGGCCGCCTGCCGGCACAGCGGCTCTCTACCGCCGGCGACGGGCGGGCGGCCCGGGCGGGCGGCGAGCTGAGGCGGGCCGTGCCGGGGCGGCCATGTTGGGCCGAGCGAGGGGCGGGGAGCGGCCCCGGTACGGCGGCGCGGAGGGCCCAAGCGGCGGGGCCCGGCCCGGCTCGGCCGTGAGCGCCTCGCCGCTTCCTGCGGACGCTGCGCGCAAGGGCAGCCCCGGCGGCGCCGCTGCGCCTGGCCGGCCGGGGGGCACCCGCTCCCCGCCGGCGGGCTTCGGCCCCCGCACCCCGCCGGGGCCCCGACGCCGCCCGTCCTCCTGGCCCGCGTGAGGGAACGGCGGCCGCAGGCGCGGGGCCGGCGGGGGTCCCCCGGCCAGGCCTCGGAGCCACCGGGTGGTCGACGCCTTCGCGGGCCCGCAGGGGCTTTGCCGTGACCCGGGGCGCCGGCCCTGCACACGGCCCCTGCGTGACCCCCTGCCGCGCCCGGGTGTGCTTGCTGTCACCCTCTGTACCGGCTGTGGCGTTACAGCCGTGGGACATACGTGATCCACGGGCAGACGGATGGGACATGGCGCAGGCCCCGCTCCCCAAGTTCCCCAGGCACGCAGGGATCGCTCACCTGAGCTTCCCTAGAATATGGAAGTAACGCAGTTGCCCACCTAAACTGCCACAATCTAACACCGCGATCCCTTTGGGTCAGTCGGAACAGTAACTACTCCCACGGCTGCAGTGGCCCGTGGTGCCCTCGGAGGCCCCCGGCGCTGGTTGTCGGTGAGCACTGGCTGCGATGAACTTGGCCTCTGTGGTGGAAACGCCACCTACAAAAGCAACAGTTTGGATCGGGTTGTGGTTTTTGTCGAGAGCCCCGGAGTGGGAGCACACGGGTCCATCAGCTGTGCGCCCTGAGCCACAGGGACGGCCTGCGTTCCCCTGCTGGCGGCCCGAGCACAAAGGAATGGGTAAAACCAGCCAGGCAGTCCACAGTTTGAGGCAGGTGTGATGGGCCAGGTAGGGTGAGCAGCGCTGATGGTTCCCGTGCCTGCTGGTGCTGCCCCCGCAGCTGGTGGAACCATCGCTGCGGTCCCAGCCATGAGCCAAGCGTAGTTCACTGCAAGGCTCGTGGTTTAGGGGCGAGAGCTGAAGGCCAGGACCTGCCAAACTAACTGCTGGTATTTGGGTGCTGCAGCCTCACCTTGTTAAAAAGCACAGGTTTGGTCAACATACTGTCATTTTCGGCTCACATGCGAGATAACATCAGTACAGGCCTGCTACAGCACAGTAGTGGTGTAATATCACCCTGACATAAAGATAGTAAAGAACTGGAAGACTCCAGAAAAACAAACATGTTTTTAGACAAAAAATGACAAATGCAGCACCCAGCATCAGCCGCAGGATGAAAGTCTTCCCTTGCTATCATTAATAGGAAGCTCATTGCATTGCATTATAGCCCCTGGGATTTTTGGGTGAAGCCAAAGGGTGAATGTTTAATGAAAGAACAGACTTTAGGGCACAATCTGGATTCCCCGACTTAAATGAGATGCCCCACCGACACCAGCCAGGAAGGTTTGTTTGAACAGCAAGGAGGGAAACAACCCACTGGCACCTGCCTAGGTTGCAGATAGGTGTACATGCATTTAAAGCTATGCAACAGCCCAGGGCAGAACACCAGCAAGCACCTCCATAATAACAGTATACTACTCTTGGACTTGCAGGTCCAGAAGATAAAAACAACCCCACTGTAGCTGTTTTAAAACAAGCGCACCTCCTTGCACAAGGGTCCCACCTCATCTGGTGTTGGCAGGCAGTTCCTTTCACTTCACTCTGTATTTTCACATACAAGATTTTTATTTTATGCTGCAAACATCATTGTTTAAGTGGCATTATTCAGCCTGGCATGGTCTCAGGCTCAGCCCCTGTCCATTTTAGAGAGCGCACTGTGCTGTAGAAGCTGCTGGTGCTGTAATGCTGAGCACCCGACAGTGCTGTGAGAGCAAGCCACAGCTCCTCTCCTGCTGGTGACTTACCCCTTTCACAAGCTAAATCTCTTGGATCTTTGAGAAGTGAGAAATACTGTGGGACTTGCCCTCATCTTTATTCTTCTTCTTTACAGTTTTATCTTCATATACAGAACATTGCTGGAAGGAAATTAAAATCAGAGAAGGGTGAAGAGAAAGCAAGGGGCCGAGGAAGGCAGAAACTGCCCAAATCAGCTAGTCTTGGAATTGCATATAACAAATCTGGCAGTGATATTAAAAAGGACAATTATTTATAGCACATCAGGATTACAAAAGTGTGTTTTGCATCAGCACAGAGCCTTCTGAAGAGTGCCTGCAAATGCAATCTTACTCTTGAGGGAATGAACATAGGACAGCACAAATTTCCAGTACTGCACTGACACATTTAAATTTCAGTACTGTTCAAAAAAGGAACAAACAAAATCAAAACTAAGCTCTCAGTAAACATAAGATCACAAGATTTGTAAGGATTGTTGTTGGAACTGGTCACAAGTTGCCACTGGAAGAGTTTTATGCCAGTGGGAGGAGAAAGCTGATTTGACAAAAGTGAGTATTTTGGAAGAGCAAGTCATTTCTGTCACAACTTGCAGTGGGATACAAGCAGGCAGCGCAGACAGGCAGAGCAGGACAGGCAAGTAGAGCAGGGTAGGCAGGAAGGGCAGGGGAGACAAGGCAAGAGGCAGGTAGGTCAGTAAGGCTAGGCAGGCAGGATAGGCGGGCAGGGGGTTGGTGCAGGGCAGGCGGGACAGGCAGGGAAGTCCTCTGCATCCCCTGACTCCTTTTGGCAATGCACTCAACTGCCTGCCTAGCTCCAGCCACTCCGGCGTGCCTTGATCTGTTTTTTTCAAACAGTCCTGCTAAACCCGAGGTTTCTAAGAACACCTTTGCTCTATGAGAACAGCCTTGAAAGAACGGTGGGAAGCTAGCTATGCAACAAAGCCAGGTGAACTGAAAAGACTGCAGATGTCTCTTTTTATTCTCATTGATTTAAAAAATGTTTTTACTCAGTGCAGTTATTTTCAACATTCAGTTATTCAGCAATGTCTCTCGTGTGCTAGACTGACCAGGACCCTTACACTCGTGCACTGTCACGGACCCCCAGAACCAGCTTGGTCTGCTCTCCTTGGTGGTATCACACCCCACGTGCTGTGTGGCAGTTTCCTGGGGCCTATTTTTACATGCAGTGCAAATTACAACAGTGAAGATAATTATCTGCTTAGCTATGGCGATGGTGCATAACCTGCTCTGTTTACTGTACGTCAGATTAGGTATCTTCCTAAAAGTTCTGGTACAACCTCACAAGACAGCTCTGTGGTTGGAGAAGCACTTTGGTTTGTGCAATGCATGAGGGCTGGGGTTAAATCAGAACAGATTTTCTTAATGGGCCCTTTTGATCTCTCAGCAGATTAGAGAATGGCTTTCATTAGAGATGTTCAAGAACAGGTTAGACCACCATCTGCCACCGATGCTATCGACATTGCTGAACTTGCCTGAGTGTAGATGATCTGTTCCAGGCCTATGTTTCTATGGCAACTTACGTGTTTCCATAGCTATCTGAAGAATGGTTCAATTCTTGGTTTGAACTCCAGGACACAAAGCCATACGTGTTGTCTGATTTCACAGCTGAGCTATGTGCCCAAAGCTACAGCAAGTGTGTGGCAGCTCTGCAAAGTCAGGGATTCACAGATGAAAGTCTTCTGTTTTTCACTGGCAAGTGTTCTGGTTTATTACCCTGCCTGCACACCTCCCTGCTTGTGCACTCAGTAGTTTGCACACCCAAGTTGCCTCAGCCTGCACGCAGAAATGTGGGACTTCTGAGGACTTGTGAGGAAGCCAGCCCTACAGGTCTCTGTTACCTCTTATGGAAGAAAAATATTATGCCTTACATTTGTTAAGCAGTTGGGAAAAAAAAATAAATCTTTCCTGAGTGTCCTTGATGAAGATCCAGCAGAATACTATTTAAAATGTGATTACTTACATAAAAGAGCAACTTCGATGGTCTTGGCCAAAGATATACAAAAGATACAAAAACTGTGCAAAGGTTCTTGAGGTATCTCAGGGAAAATGCCTCCTTTTCAAGGCACATCTGTGAAGTGGAGGTAGTATTTTCAGTGTGGAGATTAAAGATGTTGAACTTTGCTATGTTACATAAGGGTACTTTTCCTGTTAATCATTATGTAGTTATTACTTGCCTAGAGTAACCTGGAGCTATCAATTGGTACGCTGTTCCACCTTGGCTTGGGCTGTTTTACATGTTTACATGTGACAGTGATCATCAGATTACCAGTACTCCTACACTAGAATCTTTTTCCATGGCCATTTTTGAAGGCTGTCAGTCTGCTCAGATTGCTGAGCAGAGCAATTAGTGCAAGAAAAAGGAGATGCATCTAGAATCATGCAGGATGAAGTGCTGGAGTTTCGTAAGAGCTTTTAACGTAAAAGAAGACCAGGCAGATGAAATCACGCAACTCTCTTTTTCATTAAATTTAAGGCCAAGCAAAAGGTGGATACAGGCACTTAAATATTTTGGCCAAACAATTGCAAAGAGTAATTTAAAGCCTATTATCAAGGCATACCTTACATCCATTGTAAAGATACAGGGCATCAACCATAAAGCACCACTTTGCCATATAAAATTTTGTTTCTGCAGACAAGGCTAAAAGTTGAAAAAAGCAAAAGAAGATTGAGGGTTTAAGGAAATCTGTAGTTCTTGTCTCTTCTCCCAAGTCTTGTGGTTTGTCACCCTGCAATCCAAACCACTGCCACATATCATCTTTGGACTACCCCAGCCGCCCGGACCCTGGCACCATTGAATGCCAGGGTATTAACTGGCCATATCAAACAGGTCCTTAAATCTGTTTTGCCCTTCTGTCTGATGCTGGATCCCATAGGGGGATCAAAATCTACAATTAGGCTGAAATAATCAGGTTGGGTGACTACTGCAGGCAGTAGAGCATTTATCTGCAGTGGCTGCAGTGGGAGGAAAACACCTCTAGGGCCATGTAGCCTGGTAGCCCAGTAAATAAGAGTATTGTCACTGCCAGTTACAGCCACAGGCTTTATGCTGACTTTGTAAAGCCTCAGGACTGAGGCTTCTCAGGACTGGTTTGTCTGAACTTGCCTTAACCTGCCTTGAGCTGTCCCTTTGTTTGTTTAGCTGTAAATGCAATTTTTCTAATGACTAGGATATTCAGGTATAATTGTAGGATTTGAAGGCCAGTGAAGAAAAAACAAGATGTAAAGTTGGTAGCAAATAAAAATGTCCCTAAGCAAGCAAAATATGAGGAAAAAAACCCAACATCAACATCATGCTCATTCTAGAGAAAGACCTAGCAAACTGAGAGCTGGCAGTATTTCCTCACTACCTCCGTTGCAGCCACTGACTGTTAGACCCAGAGTATCAGCGCAAGTGTAAGCGTAACATCAAAAAAAAAGGGCATAGATAGATAGCAGGAAATGTGCATATATTAATTTTACCTGTTTTTTTGTTTTTCCTGTAGTAGTCTTTCCTCTCTTCTTATCTCTCCCCCCTTGTAATTAGATCTAGACTACCAATAATTAATGTATTAGACTTAAAATTTGTTACACTAACAATAAATTCCTGACTTTACATACAGGGTGGGTGTGTCTCCCTTTTGCTCATAACAAGCTTTTGTGTGTAATACTAGTTCAGCTAGAAGTGACCAGTCGGACAGGACAGTGGCGCAGAAGTGATACGCTGGCAATGGCACTGCGAGGTGGGACCCCAGCAATGTGTCCAAGTGCTGCTGTCACTCTGAAGACTCACCTCCTCCACAGCAAATGCTCGGCAGCAAACTGGCTTCATGACAGTGGGTTAACTACACACAACACCCATACCAGGGCACAATCCTGTGGATCTTGCAGATCTAATGAAATAATCCTGTTGACATCCTTGGTCAGGCACCCTCTTCCCATTCCTGTCTTCTGACAAGGCCTTACAGATACTTCTTTTCTTTTATTTTTTATTTAGAAAGGAAGATACACATTTTACCAAAGATGATGGTCAAGCCCAGAACCTAGGAAAGCATCCAAAAAAGCAGTATGGAGAAACCATAGTTGGAAGGTTTCAATGGCTACTTTAGTTCATTTCTAAATAACATGGAAAAAAGAACTTGGTTCTCAGGTATCCAAATCCAGCATCTACAATGGCAAGAGTGACTCTGCCGTAGCAGAGGCTTGCAAGAGCAAAGCTAAGCTGGTCCCAGAGTGATGTAACATAAAATGGGGTAATCTGTGGAACCAGATGGTGTAGTTAAGAACCTGCTGATGTGAATATTACAGTCACTGTGTTTAAAACATTTGCCTTGAGGGAGAGGGAAATGCCTGTATGGCAAGATACTGTAAGTTCAACAGACTTCGATTACCTCAGTGTAGTGTCTCTGTGTAGACACAGCCTTAGAATACACACTCTTTAGGCTTGACCTGGTTCAGTACAGGTCAAGCACATAATAAATAATGGTAAGTGGAATTCACAGTGACACTGCTGTGAAGTCACCACATACTTAGCACTAGGAGGGATGCATCTTCCTGAAAAGCAGTATTAAACAAATGCAAATTCTGTGCTTGCATCCTTTCAACCAGTATTCAAGAAAGCCTGTAGGCAGATATGCAAATGTGTCAATTGTTAGTCTGTTTAGTGTGCTCCAAACCTACTGTCTGTCTTCTATGCACATACAGAGCCATATTTATATCTTATTACAATAACTCTACCAAACCCAGTGTAGTTACTTCACATTTAATGGCAGAGAGGTTATCATTTCAGTTCATGCTATGCAAGAGCACAGAAAACATCCAAGCCTTATAAAGTCATCGCTGTATAGAGAACTTCATGGAAAATTACAGGCAAATGCTAAAAGAGAAGCTTTGCTCAGGAACTGTTCAGCCCATGCACTGTGTAAGAAGGAACAGAGAAGTGAACTCTTTCGATATCATTATAGTGAAAATTTTGTTATACTGAACTCATTTCACATCTTTTTCGTATTTTATAAATATTTTTACAGAAACAAAGTAAATGAATACAAAGGAAAAAAAAATGTTTGAAATCTACATGCTGTCTGATACATTTGTAATGTAAACACTATAAAAAAAAACAGCTGGTCGAACAGAGCATGATTTTAACACACATTTTATAAAGACAGTGTAACAAGAGGTATGCAACACACTGTCTTTCCTTCCACAATGCATACTGCTTGTTAAGCAAAGTGCTGAAAAGCCGCGTCCCTTTGTGTTCGTTAATGAATCGGTTTCGGGTGAGTGTGCAGGCAATAAAAAGGCATTGGCAAACTGGAGGCTATTTTAACCACACGCACAACATGGCTATGTAGTTGCATGGAATGATAACACAGAAGTAAACATGGAAGTGAAACAATTTCAAATGTCATTCCATTTTTACAAAATGCCAAGTTCCCTAAAGTTCAATAAAAGAAGCCCACATGAAAAGCAAAATGCCAACACTGTTCTGACAACAGTAAAACCAGTAAACCTGCTAGTAACACCAAACTAGCAAAAATCCAGAGTAACGATGACTGAACTTTCAGAAATGTCTGCAGTTACCATGATCATTCAGTACAGTGATAGTGCTTCAAGGTATAAGTATGGATGGAGTATGAAAATATAATACAAACAATAAAAAGCTGATGCCATCAATGCATTTGTAGTCTTCTGTCAACTTCTGCATTTCAAAATGTTGTAAGCAGCATTATCAATGGCAGTACCGAAACCTACATACTATGGAGCTGATGGTGGGGACAGAAAGAAATTCTGAGTTTTCAAAACAGTATATGAGTAAGTCCTGGCAGTTAAATGAGTTAAGTTTTTGATCAGTATTTTGTGAACAGGTAACATGCCCTTAACTCATTTTCTTCTCCGTTCAATGATACGCATCCCCTGCAAAGAGAGGTGCTGATTATTTGGGAAAACAAAATTCCTAAAAGGTAACAGAGAAGAATGAGGCAAATAACATCATACTATTATGATGAAAACTATCAAAATCTAGTACTCTAGAATGCCACTGTTGAGACAGGTGTGCTGGGAAACTGTAACTATAGATGTGGATTTCCAGTCAGCCATTGAGGGATAGAAAACACTTTTGCTGTAGAGGCTTTTTTCCCCTTTGACGTTTGTCTTTGAAATTTACTCAAGAATATGTATGGGATTTCTTTTTGCATCTGGAAAATTTATTTTTTGTTTAGACTGACTCCTAGAAACTGTTTCTTGTTCCTCATGTGTCATCATAATGAAACTGCAAAATGAAAAATGAATTTGTCACAGTAGATTTATTCAAACACAGATGGGCTCCGTTTTGATCTCACCCTATCAGAACGCCTTGCCTGTTTTGTTTTGTTTTCCCTTGCAGGCATGTAAAAAAATGCCACATTCTTACTCTGCATGGACTTCTACTGTAATCCCCATTTATACAAAACACTAACGCGTATCTTGGATTCACATTGTTAAAATCTTTCTATACTTCATATACTTAAAACCCCCCTAAACATTTTGAAACAATGATCACTGTTTTTCAACAGTTTAAGGCTGTCAGCATGCTTTGGGGTACGGACAGACATGATTCTGAAAGCAAGATTGTATCACTGAAGTTCAAGGACAGGTCAAGAATATGTCTACACATGGCTTTCCGGGTCAGGTTTCTCCAAACACAACTGTATTTTGCTACTCAGACCTATTTTAGTGGATGAAAATTGATATGTTGTGCCTTTCTGAAAGAAGAGCCAAGAAGCATGCATGAAATCAGAAATGAAAGAGGAGACTGCATAATTTTGCCTTGCCTCCAAAAATTTTGTTTTGATTTGACAAATACAATGGCCACAAAGAAACCAGCTGCATAAGTAAGAATAAAAACTAAACCTGGTTAAAAATTTGTCCAATTTAAGAAATCTCCTGATAAAAAAAGAAGAAAAAGACATTTTCTAAAATAATACATGATAATATTGTCCTTCTTTCAAGAGCCTTTATGAAGAGCTTGTTGGTAAATGAGCTTATGAGGGGGGTTGAAATGGAACAAAAATCTGTAGCGTTGGCATCTGTGGACTGTGCCTACTTTTTACGTGCCCCTGAAGAGAACATCTCCTTTTCACCTGACCCAGCAAGCATTTATTTCAGAACAGATCATACATCTATTATATATAAAATATAAATAAATAAATATATGAAAAATTCTTCTTCAGAAATTAATTTAAATATCCATATTTTTTTTCAATCTTTCATGCAGCTATCTTGACTGTCAGTAAAACAGGGGCCATAAGCCACTTTAACATTCCGTTTCTGTGGATGCATTTTCTTGCCTAGCTTTCTGTTCTTCTGTTGCACTGCCAAATGCCACCACCAAATTAGTTACGCTGCTGGCATGTCCTGGTCTGTTTAATTTGTCCTTTACAGATTTGGCTTTCCGAGAATGGCTGTGCAAACTCTTTGACCGTAGTGATGGGAACCCAGAAGTCCTTTCTGGCTTTACTGATAGTAAATTCTCTTTCTCAGCCTTGACAGTGGCAGGCATAGAGGTGTAAGAGGCACTCATACCTGCTTCATCAACATAATTCTCATCATCTGTGTCCGTCTGTAACTGTGTGTGCTCTGCTTGCCTTTCTGCTTCAGAGATAAAACCAGGGTATTCTGGAGGTTTTTCATGAGAAAGTTGCTGTTGAACTTCATATTTCCACTCTGTGGCCCATTGTTCAATCGTAGAAGGACACACCCGATCCATGATGGTACTATACTCTGTGGTCCAGTTGTTAACTCCTCCAACCACCTTCCCACCCTGTGCAAATATAAAGCTCCTTGACTTCATCATAGTGGTTTGACAAGCACTGAACGTTTCAGGAGGAAAATAGCGCATTGCTTTAGATTTCTCCAAGGGATAAGAGATGGTTGCCTCTAACTTGGTACGTTCTACTTTTAACTGAGTATTCTGAAAATCTGATCTTGGTACTGACTGTCTGTTTGTAACAGCATCCACCTGGTTTGTACTTTGAGGAATCATTCCATCGCTCTTGAAAATCTCCTGCTTTTCATCCCCCAAACTACCTGAACCAGCATAGGGTCTGGAAACATTCTGTGCAATTTCTAATGTAGATTTGCTGTAATCTGCTGTGGTGACTGCATTAGTACTAGAGGTATAATGGAGACCGGTGTGGTGGTCTGGAACCAGCATCCTTGGGTCTGCTCCATCTTCTTTGGTACCAATAGAATGGGCTTTTTTACGCAATCCAATGGCTGGAGACATAGGAGCGGTACTGTCATCATATGTTAACTCATCGCCGCCCACATGGTATCTGTACATGCTGTAGCCATCAGAGCTGTTAACGCTGCTTTGCCTTAGGAGATATGCAGCATCACACTCAGATGAAGCCCGTGAACGTGGATATGTCAGCTCAGATTTGTCAATACCTGCCAGCTTCTCAAGAGCGTTCACCATCCGACCAGATAGTTCTTCCAATTGAGAGAGTCGAAGGTCTACTGTTTGAAGAGAAGCTTTCATAAAATGTTCTCTTTCATTCACTTCTTCTAGCCTCATAGACATATTTTCAACTCTGTTGGGTATAAAAGGGGAAGCACAGAACAGAAGCTGTGGAATGGTGCAGTAACCCATTAGAGGCACCTAGCTACTGATTTCTTCGTAAGGCAGAATGTGGTGCTATCAATCTTTTTTCCTACATGTAACATCAAAAGTATGTGCATTTTCTTGTTATCTATGCATTCCATACATCATATGTATGGATATCATAGGGCTATTTGAACTTTGCCCTTATTTACATGCCAAGAGAGTACAACAGTTGCAACCCTTAGGGACAGCCTGCTATTAACACTGCTGAGTGTGCCACCCACTTCACATTCAGTTGTCCTCCTTCACTGTGAAGCACCAATTAATTACATGAAAAATACTTTCCAATGACATGCTCACAGGATGACCTAAAATAGCATCAAGGCATGTTGTAAAACAGGTTTTGTAGCTGTACCAAAGAGAACATATACTGGTCTATGGGATTACTTTAGCTCTTGAAATCCCTTTCAATTATGTATCAGCTGAAGGGAGTGAAATTATTGTCTAGTTCAATTAAAATAATATTTCCCCCCATTTTCTTTTATCATTTATATCATAATGGAAGCGACGGTGCCAGAAGAATGCATATAGAAGTAATGCATTAGAATGTGACTTAAAGATCATACACGAGTAAATCAACTGTGGAAATTAAATTAACATTCTTTTGCTCTCACACACAAAAGATGACAAAGCATCTGGAACAAGAAGCCATGAGAAATAAGCAAATCTGCTTTGTGGCCATAGACCATAGTGAATCAGTGAGGCTTACCAGCCCTGCTTTATTCTCTGCCACAATACCCAGGATTTTGACAAATTGCCATGGATAAATAGTGGGATAGAAACTACTTGAATACATGCAGCAGATTTCATTTACTTCTCTATTCTCAAACTTCACGTATACTAATGTGAGATGTTCAGGGCCTCCCTTCAAAAGAAAGATGTTAATCTGTTACAGAATTATATGGCTTACAGAGATACTTCATAAGAAATGTTAAAAGGAAGATATAGATAAAGACATGGAGCGGTTCATCATCAGAATACCATGAGGTAGGTTAACATGAAAGAGTAAACTGTGTATAATTTTCATTACAGGGAGAATTTTTCATTATTTCAAGGAAGTGACAAAAGACCCCATCCTTCCACTTACTTAGAACTCCTAACAGAAAAGGCAGAGCCTTTGGGAACAGTCCTGCCAAGTGACCTGGTACAAAAGTGCTGCTGCCATTATTACTGCGTGCTTACACAGCAATATGCAAACATTACCTGGTCCTCAGAATAGCTTAATGATTTACATGTGAATATTCCTGCTTTTTTAAGTGGGGAACTTCATACTGAAAAGCTAAATGCCTTGTCCAAAGCTTCCAAGAGAATCTGTGGCAGAGATTAAAATTCAGCAGTTGTGAGTGCTGGGCCCTAGTGTAAACCATAGGTCCAAGGGAAGAATCCTCAGCGCTTTTGTCATTAAGCTCCAACTTGTTTCTCATGGTTGGATGAACTGTTGGAAGCTCAACAAGTAGTAATTTGCTCACACGGATAAAAAGCATAACTGTGATCAAGAGATAGGTGAGAAGGAAAAAACTCACCGTGACCAAAAAGTTTTACACCAAAGCTGCCCAAAGCAGCAGCCTTAGTGACACACCAGTAGGAACCACAAAAAGCTCACTCTCGTGAGAGACACACCTGCACCAATACTTACTCAGGATTCAGATCAGCTTCTGAATAGCTTCTAAACAACTTCTAAATCTTTTGTACTCTGAGTCAACTTTGGTTATAATGAAGACACAAAAAAGCAAATATTGTTCCAGATAAGCGGTATGGTTTTCTTTCTTATAATAGGTACCTTTCAGAGGTAACTCGGATGCGTTCATCATTAGATGATTGCTGCTCGTCCTCTTTTTCCTGGAAATATTCTTCTACACACTCCTCTTCAAACTCATATAGTTTTTTTAGCTCTTCATCATTCAGAAATAACTCTGCAAAACAGATGAACAAAATATTAATTTCCTTTTTCTGAACTTCTGGCAGTCAGTTGAAATCTGATTTAGCAGATTATTTTGGGGACACAGATACTGCAGATTCTACTCCTGCACTAAATGAACCGATACTTTTGAAAATAGGGAATAAGCACTTAGCCAAAAATGGCCACAGCTGGGAAGGCAATGTAATGCATTACAGCCATCATCTGCTTTTATGACCATCCCCTTGGGGCTATATTTCCTCAATGACCTTTGCACTTTTTAACAGCAGCGCTATGCATTGAACAAACTGACTAGATTTTACACTAGGGACTAGGAAGACTAGGGAAATCTCTGTCAGTTTGATATTTCTACATTCAAATACTGTTCTTAAAAGGGTGCCAACTATAGGCAACAGACAATCTAATACAACAGATTGCTTCCCAGACATTCTTTGGATAAGAGCTTCAAAAATTTATAATCATGTAGGGAAAATCCAAGGGAAATATAAGCTCTTGGGAACATTTCATCCTTTATTTGAATTTGTCTTTTGGTATTTGGAGGGAGTGTTACATTTACTTTTTTCCCTTTTTTAACTCAGAAGCATATTGTACAGAAATATGTTTCCTATGTGATGCAGAAATACAGCAATAATTGTGAGCATCTGATTATTTCAATGAGCCAAACAATGAAAATAATAATCAACAGAGTATGTTAGAAATAGAATCCTCACAGTTCGCCTGTAAAATGACAGATAAATCTCTAGCATGAAGAAATAAAAGTGGGGATACTCTCAGACACAGATTGCTCACAGTCACAGAGCTTGAAACTGTGATCCCTTCATCTCAGTTTCCTATTTGCCCTTCCTGCCATACGAACTTCACTAGAACTTGGTAAAACTGGATTAAGTAGATGCTGCCTCACTGTTTTAAGAAAGCATGTTAAAGAAGGTCTTCCCTAGCAGCCCAGCGCTGCATATTCTCAGGAGCCCACAGAGCTCAAAAGCTGTTAATTTGATATCAATTTTGTCCCATACCATCTTCTGCAAATACACTGGACAGCCATCATGCACAAAATCGTTCAGCATTAGAAAAGCTGCTGCTTTCTGCTAATATGGTGCAAAGAGCTCAATTTATAGAAGATTTATGGCATACTTAGTCCCCTGTCACGCTCATCCTGGTCTCCTTCACCCTTCCTGCAGCGGCAGCAGATTCGCTTGATGATTATGTAGATGTGGCTGAAGATAATCATTGGTGGTGGGAGGACAGGTCTGTCATGGAACGTCATGATCAGCTGGTACCGCTGGAATTTCCAGACTTGGTTGGATATTGATTTTACCTCAAAGAAGGTATTGCTGAAAGGGAACATTGGTACAATTTCTATCAGGACCCTAAGTTTACTTAACATTGAGCAAGTACTATGTTGAGCAAAGTAGCAGCCAAATAACAACATGAGGCCACATGACTTGCTTGGTCCAGCTCTTTGTTGATGCTGCTGAACTTGCTGAACTGATGATTAACTTGAACTCAGGGTAGCCAAGCAGAAGGTGCTCTGCATCCCTTAAGCACCACCCAGAACAGTCCTTCTGTTAGCAATTTGCTCCTATTGTATAAAGTCCTTTATGTGTTAGCGTTAGAAAAGTTAGAAAAGAAACTTGCACAATTTATGAATCACATAATGGGTATTTTGGTGCTTGGTTATAAAGTATTTCTTTTAACACATGCCAGTATTTGATATTACCCAAAGTATTAAATCCATGAAAGGTATTTTGTATGCTAAACCCAGAAGCTTCACATAGTTTGCCTTTAATATGCTAATCAGGTTGACCTACATAGAAGACTTCAAGTTTTCAGAAAATGTCCTAAATCCAAACTTTATTCACTCAAACTTCTGACTTGAAAACATGCTGCATATTCTTGTAAAGGAATGTGTTCTTGGAAGCCGTGGCCTCCTCACTTCTACACAAAATAAGGCGTGCTACAAAGATGTTTTATTTTGTAATTCAGTGGATATGAAGGAGTGTAAGTTATAGCATCCAATCCAGAGATAACAATAGTCAAGGTTATGAAATATCAACTAAAAGAAAGCAGACTTGAAGTGCTGTCTTAGCTAAAGCCTTTCAAGCTATTTTAAAGTATGCTCAATCAGCTCACTCCATTTCTGTGATGATGACGATGATATCGGCACTTCCTTTTTTATATTTTTTGTCCGCTTCTTTAACTTTCTGTGCTTTAGAATATCTACATTCAGAAAACCAGCTAAAACATCTCTGAAACCAGAGAATTCTTGAGCTTTTGGTTTCTTTTGGCTAAGTACATGAGATTAATTTACCAATGATAAATGACAATCTGCCTTCATTCTGTGTCTCCTACATAGCAGGAATTCCCCAGCTAGATCTCACCCCCTTGCAACCATGCTGGAATGGCAGGAGTTAACAGCATGACCTACTTCCCAAACTGCTGATTCCTTGGTCCTTCAGCCAATAATAGCTACCATTGTAAGATCCTTCCCCTTCCCCCTAGCGATGTGACTGGCATTTCAGCACTTAAAAATTCGTGACCTTTTAAGCTACATACATCAAATGAAAGACAGGCTTTGTGAGCTGTAGAATTCTGGGCACATGATTAACTGTTTTTGTGATTGTGACACCAGCTACCTATGCCAACAAGCCCTCCAACACTACGTGTTTATGGGCATCCGAAATGGATCACCTGCTTTTCTCAGGTGGTGTGTTCAGAAAGTCTTACTAGCAAGCAGATGCTGCAATTTTTTTTTTTTTTTTAATCCCTAGGTAATGACAGGAAAAGCATGCAACATAACTGGGTACAAAGAACAAACAGCAGAAATTTATTTAGTTTTACTCTAGAGAAGTCTAAATATAGATTCGTGGAATAACATTAAGAATGTGCACATTGCTTGGACTGGCCACAGATCTTGGCAACATGTAGGCATCCCTTCTCTTGCTTCAAGGCAGCATAGGCTCCTTTTCTGGGTCATTTCAGAACTCTGCAAAGCCCTAATTTATTTTTCTAACTGAAAAGCAAAACAAAAAAGAAAAGGAAGCCAGATGACGTAGTGATAGTGGCCATGCCACCTGCTTTTGATGTTCAGATTTTCATTCTGCAGTTGTATCGCAGAATCATGTTTGCTAGTGGTTACATGGGCTTACATCACGTTTGTAGCAGGTTTCATGGATTCTGGTTTTCATCTTTCCAGAGCAATCTTGAGGCCTGTCAAGTGTCCACTAGATGGTCATTAGAAGTAGCCAGATCCTCTCACATGGATTACTGCAATTCCTGGCAAATTCAAAGCAACCTTTCCTCTGCTCTTTCCTACTATTCCAAGTATTTGCCAGTCATGTTCAGGGAGTAATTAGATTCTGAGTGCGGATGCAAACCCTCGCAAAATTGGTTGATGAGCTCTCACAGAAACTTTAACTCTGCAATAAGAACGTTTACGTACTTGAAGACAGCAATCAGCAGGTTTACCAACAGGATATTTGCTACCAAGAGGTAACAGGCCATAATAGCAGGAGTGAGCCAGGCCCCTGGTATACATGGAGGGAGGCGTTTACCATCATCGTCGTAAAGATTGTCCCCACAAGGAGCTGAAGAAAAAGCAGAAAAAGTATTTTTCACAAATTGCTCAATCCTTGAAAACAGTATTCACATTTATTTAATGATGACACATGCGTAAAATTTGCCAGGCTAAACAAATTGTCAGTTTATTTTCAGTAGCAAGTATGTATAACTTCTACTTCAAATTCTGCTTCCAACTATGGCATACAAAAATAAGTTCCCATAATAGTCAACGGAGAGGCAGCTCCAAGTTTACTGTACAGTGTAGCTTTCTCTTTAAATTCATATTGCTTTTCTTTTTCTCATACTAATAGTCTAGGACAAGATCTTAATAGGCATATGTACATATTAATAGTGGAATTAAAAAAAAATAATCTCTAACTAAACTTGTGTGCGTTCCTTGCCAAAGATATAAAAGAATGTAGTTAGTGGTCCCAGATCGCTGAGCATAACTAAAACCTTTACAGGGCTGCAGAGGCCTTGATGATCCCCAGCTTCGCCTGGGGGTAACCCACAGTGCCTGTGCCCGCCTGCCCTGCCTGGGCCACGGCAGCACGCCTCAGCCCGGCCCCGGGTGGCCCTCGGGTGGCCCTTCTGCCTCTGGCCCTGCTGCCTCTGGCCCTGACCGCGCTCCCCAGGTGGACCCACCGCTATTACTTTTCCATCTGGCGCTGTTGATGTCACCAACAGGTGGCCCTGCCGCCACTTCCAGGCCAATTTATGTTTCCCTTATTTTTCACAATAGTTCTGAGGTTTAGGTAATATTTGAGACCAAAGAGACAAATACATGAAATGAAAATGATGCAGTAACAGCAAAACAGACTGGTGAGAATGAGACCAAAAATGAGAGTATTGATCAAACTGATATAAAATAATTGCCTGAAGTAACCTAAGAATGCACAGGTTGTCTTGGGGTGAGAGCCACCTTGGAGTTGTCCCGTCTGTAAGTGCAATGCCAGTGTATCTGATTTCAAATACAAGGCTAACTTTCAGAACTGTTTAGTAGCAGGTAAATTGTTTATCAACCGCAGGTTCTTCAGCTGAAATCTTAGTAAGTACTAAGTCTGACAGTGATCTGCCAATGAGTTCATTACGGATTTAGTTTATGTGAATAGACAAACCAGTTTAAGCATTTTGCCAAAAACACAGTGCTTCAATCTCACCTGAGAAATACTTCAAATTATTTGAAAACAGACTAATCTTATTTACTGTGCACTGAAAGAGATCTTTAGACTATAATTAATAAAATGCATTTTATTTGCTTTTCAGCCATCAGGCCTATGTTTTTCCTGTTCATCATAAATAAAGTATAACAGGCAAGTCAAGCGAATCAGAATATTATTCACAAGGACCAATGAAAGTACTGCCACAGAAACACTAACATTGTATCTAGATAATCAAAGGGAATTAGTTTTACCATTACAGTGATGCATCATCATTTTTAAAAAGTATTGTATTGTCAATGTGCTACAAACAAGTCATAGCAACCATGTAAACTCATTTAAAACTTCTGATCTGCAATCTGTATTAAAATATTTTTCCTCTTCTTTTTTCAAATGAAACTATTACAGTAGAAAAACAAGAATCACACCTGAATATTGGATGAGCTCTACAATTAAAATATCAGTATCTAGATATCAGTATCTAGTGAGGAGGAAGATTAATGGACATAATGAGATAACCAGCTCTCCACAGAGACTTACGATTAATTTCCATGGCATAGACTGAACAGCATTCCAAAGGAATTAATAGAAAAGGAGGCAGGGAGAGAAAGAAAGAAAACAATAGAATAATAAAGAAAAAAAAAAACCCACAATAAAAAAACAATTCAAAATACAGTTTTTTCACCAAGAAAAGATAAGCAACTCATATGTCAGAACAGTAGAGACATATGCTTAGGAACAATGTCTTTGTTAGAAATGCACTGCATTCTGCAGTTTCCTTTTCATGTTGTTTTCCCCAAATGTTACATGTGACAGTGAATTCATGATATTAATAATAAATCACAAAATGCTTCTGGCAGATGATCTAAATATACCCGATATTTCAGGCAAGTAAACAAAACTGGAGGTCACCACAAATACAAAACGAGTCAAAATTATCACACAAAATCATTCTTTTAGCTGCTATGGAAACATTTCCTGCTCATTTTTCACTCTCTCTCCCTCCCCCTGCCCCCTCCCTGAACCATCAGGGCTTTGAGTCTGCCAGCTGTCTCTAGTGACTAGCTATGTTTCTGTTAATAGTCACGGTTCTGATATTATTGCAGCATACAGTATCATTAAAGCCCATTTTGACTACCAGTATGGATACTTGCTTGCCAACCCTTAAACGGTGATTGTAAGACAAACTGCACTATTGAAAGAAGCTCAGCCAGGCTGCTGTATCGTTTAAGAATATGTTTCTATTGAGTACTGGATGCCACTAACTTCTTGACCACGGACATCTTCTAAAAGCAGGGAACAAGACAAGAGCATCCTGGGTTGCATTAGGAACAGTGTTACCAGCAAGTTAAAGGAGGTGGTTATTCACCTCTAACTCAGCTCTAGTGAAACCACATCTGGACTGCTGTGTCTAGTTCTGGCCTCCCCCATGGAAATCAGGCATGAACATACTGGAAAGACTCCAGTAAAGAGCCACAACGATTATTAGGGTGATTGGAGCACCTGAGAAATAAGGCAAAGCTGAGAGAGCTGTGATAATTTATCCTGGAGAAGACAAGGGTCAAGAGACATCTTACCAATGTTATAAATACCTGGTGGTGGGTGGGAGTAAAGAAGACAGAGCCAGACTCTTCTCAGTGGTATCCAGTGAAAGGAGAAGAGGCAGTGGGCAAAGATACAAATACGGGAAATTCCATTTAAACCAGGCTGTCCAGAGAGGCTGCACAGTCTTCATCCTTCAAGATATTAAACCCCTGACTGGACAGTCGCTGAGCAACCTGCTCTAATTACCCTGCGTTGAGCAGGGTAGTTCAACTAGGTGATCTCCAAAGGTGCCTTCCAACCTCAGCAATTGTGTGATTTGTGATTCTTCATCTTTAGGTGACATCCTATCCTCAGTGAAGCTATTGACAAAAGTCCAGCTACCTTCTTTCAGATGGAAAATTTGATGTAATACTTTTTCCATAAATTGTTTACACTCGTGAGCCTTGGCAAAACTACCCATAAGCACCTGACACAGAGCCAGGTTAGACTGCCCATAGCAATCACTCCCCAATGACTTCTGAGGTTGCTTTTGTGGTGTGTTTACAGAGAACCATGGAAAGATCAGAGTGAAAATTTCTTACTGAAAAGGAAAATATCTTCAGAAGTCAGTCCATAGATTTCTAGACATAAGAAATTTACAGAATAATTGTAATGCAGTGTAATTATACCAGTAGAACTCCTTGCGTAGCCACTTCTATTTCAACACTAAACCAACAACAAAACCACAGATTTCCGAGCTAGCTTATGTTTAAGCTACTGACACAGCAAAGCTTCTGACCTGGGAAGGTTAGTGGAGCAAGTAGCTGGACTGCACCTGTGTAACTGGAAAGCCCGAACTTTTTTCCTCCAAAATCTTTCACCCTGAAGAAAGATGTCTAATTCAAAGGATGCCGAGTATATAACTGAGAAATGACTGAAGCATGACAGAAGTCTGGGACACCACTTAGACTGAAGAGATCAGTATTGTTGGTAAGGTGTGAGTTTAAATTTGTAAAGAAATCAAACTGTCTACACTGGCAAACATCCTTTGTTCAAAGTGAAGTAGGATTTGAATGCACATTATGACCCACAAATGTAAGGGATACCCGGTTACAGTCTGCTCCTCCCCATGGGAGAAATAACACACTTGAGAGATCCTGAGCTTATCCTGGCTCACAGGTGCACTGGAACTGCAATATCGGACAATAAATGACTGGCTTGACCTTTTATTTGTCAAGAGTAATTTATTGTACCGTAAGTTACAATAATGAGACAAGCATTCATAAGGAAAAGGAAGATGATATGATCTTTTCAGCAGTGTACACTGGTCAGAAACTGACTAGTGACATTTTATTCCTTTCTAAGCAATTAAAGTACACTTTAATGACATTTGGTATAGAAGTTTCTCATGATGATGGATCTTTACCATTTTTGAACTTAGACCTCACAATTTCTTCAGCCTTCCACTTTACTACTTATCAGTATATGCAGATGGTTGAAATAACACATACACAATGCTGAAGTAGCAGCTTATATTATTTCAGATAAAGTGTAAACTACGTAATACACACTAGGGGAGGCCAGCTGCATGTTTGATTATCTGAAAAAATGTCAAATGTTAACACAAAACTAGCAGTAACGACAAGTCAGTTTCCATCTCTTCTAAAATACTGACAGTTGTTTTTTTAAACTGTGCAGTTTTATATAAGACAGGCTATTTCCACACCCAAAGCTAATCAAGCAGAGTCTTCATTTTTTGTTTCTCCACAGGTGTAGAAAAGAACATGAGTATCTAATGAAATAGAAACTTTTCTGGAAAGTAGACAGATGTATCAATGAGAGTAAAAATGTATTAGCTCATAGCCTATGCAGGGAGTTAGAGATGAAAGGATATGTGTATTTTCATCTCTTGTGCAAGGTAGTATTTTTTTTTTCTGCTTCTGTTAGAACAGTAAAACATTGGTTCAAATGAACATTTCAGAACGATCTCTGTTGATCCCTGCAAATAAACAGAACACTTAATACTGTTATACTCTCGGACGGGAGAGTATTCCAGACTATACTGCTTTCAGTATTAACTGAATTTGAATCTAGGCTGAGAGGACATGCAGGTGGGGAACAGAAAATTGTTTAGACTCTGGAGTCTGTCACAAGAAAACAACAAAACCAATATAATCATAAAGACAAAACACTATTTCCAAATTAAAAGCAATCATTAATTTGGATCTGATCATCTGCCTCAGAAACAGGAAACAGACTCTTACTATGAATTCTACTCTTACGGTCTATCTGGTCTGCGAACACCTCTCCATAGATCATCCAGTAGGGCATATAGAAGATGTTGCGAGCTAGTCTCCAAGAAGGCTCTTCATCTGGGTGCAGAATAGCTTGGCGGGCTACTCCAAAACTCATCAGAACCACCAGCATGATGACCACAAAATATAGCATGTCAATCATCTGCACAGAGAGACCATACAGAGGCTTTTATCATCACCAGGTAGTACAGTAGCATCAGCATGTCTGTTTGCCAGCATGCAGTAAACAAGAAAGCGTAAAGAAAACAAACACATTACCCTGGATAATTTTGGTATTATCCTTTAACTACTACTGTAGCTCATGAACTAAGCACACATAAAAATGCAGTAAAACCAGTAATTTAAATACTAGATTTACATTTAAAAATATTTTAAGCGCTAAAGCCTTTGCTATCCCTATTCTCTTTTGCATCAAGTGCACTATGCTGTGCTTTCAGCATAGACCTCTTCTTTGGTTGCAAAGAGATGATATAAATATTGCTGCATCATCTCCTGTCCACAAGTGATGGGTTTGGTGGATGACCCTGGTGTATCAGCAAAAAAGAAAGAAAAAAGATTCCCTCTCAATCAAGCAGTTATTAGCAAGAGTATTGCATCTCGTGCGTGTGTGTGCAAAATTCACATGGCAACTTTTTCACAGACTTTATTCAGTGTCCTACGCAGACAGAAAACCCCTTTCTAAAATCAGAACTGAACTGAGTTTCCCATGAAGTTCTGAAATACATAATTTACAGCAATTTAGGCACTAACCATCTTTCCAATCATCATGACGTAAGGTCCCAGGTATTTGTTCACACCAAAGATATCTAGTACTCTGATGTACCAGAAAATGATATCTACACAGTAAATCACTCTTCCGTAACCCATGTAAGGCTGGTTCTGTAGGCGAAGAATTGCTCCTATCATAAATACTGAAATAGCCACCAGGTCAGTAATATTCCAGTATTCCTGGAGCCAAACTTTCACTTTTTGGCTCAGCTTGCCAGGCTCTGACATCAGAATCTGAAATAAAAAAAACCCCATCAAACAAAACAACAAAGAGATCATTAGGAAAAACTCCAAGTTACATTTTTGAAGTAACGGTTATGAAAAAAGACCAATCTCGTCACATTCAACAGGTGTCTGAGACCCCCTTCACTGCCAGCAAAATTTGCCTCAAGCAGCATTATTTTGAGTTACTAGCAGGCAAACTTTGTTTTTCATGGAAACATGGAATGGTTTGGGTTGGAAGGGACCTATAAATATTATCTAGTCCAACTGCCCTGCCATGGGCAAAGACATCTTTCACTAGGCCAGGTTGCTCAAAGCCCCGTCCAACGTGGCCCTGAGCACTTCAGGGATGTGGCATCCGCAGCTTCTCTGGGCAGCCTGTGCCAGGGCCTTACCACCCTCATCAGAAAAAATGTCTTCCTTATGTCCAATTGAAACCTACCTTCTTTCTATTTAAAACAGCTGCCCCTTGTCCTGTCACTAGAGGCCTTCGTAGAAGGTCTCTCTCTTTCTTATAAGCCCCCTTTACATATTGAAAGGCTGCAGCAAGGTCTTCCTGGAACCTTCTCTTCCCCAGGCTGAACAACTTCAACTCTCTCAGCCTGTCTGCACAGCAGAGCTGTTTCAGCCGTCTGATCATTTTCATGGCCCTCCTCTAGACTTCCTTTTCATCTTTGTTTCTGTTTTGGCTTTATTAAGCCCTTTTTTTGTTGTAGGTTTTAATCAAACTGGGAGATCTGGCTTACTGACTTTGCATCCATATTTATCTCCAAATACAGTTCGTATGAGATGTAGGAATTATGAATCAGAGGACAGGCTAAGTGCAAACCACACTACAGCATGGGAATACAGGAGACGTTTCTATGCTTTATCTTCCTCATACAAAAGTAATGAGATCAGCCAGATCCTACTCCTGGCTAATTCCCCAAAACACTTCTCTGCCTGCAGTTCTCATCAAGGACTGCAGCAGTAATAAGAAGCCAGTATCTGCTGAGACTTCCTTCACGGGGTATGGCCCTGCCCTTTCTTGGAAACACACATAAGAGAATGACAGCATTCCTTTTGACTACCGACCTCAGGGCACTTTTGCCTGACCTTTTTCCCAATAAGAGAAGTTTTAATGTATAGAAATGGGTTATAAATGAAATCATCTCCAGTGATGGGCGTTTTGGGACTCTCGCCCTGTGAGAATCTTCTTTCTCATGTATGGCTTCTCAACCCTCTGCACAAGTCCATTCCATTTATTACCTCTAAGAGCGAGCTTCATTTTAAGGGTTATGAGATGTTGGTATGATCAGACTTTACCTCTCTTATTTTCTCCAAAGCCAACGTCACAATGTAGGAGATGACAATCCATTCCTGGACTGATGGCCACCGTTCCATCCGTACCAAGATGATATAATTAAATAACATCAAGTAACCAAGGTATGATATCTGACAAAAAAAAAAAAAATCTTTTATGGAATTTAGGTGACGGATCCCAGGATCCTTCCACAGTTAGGCAGTACTCACTTACGGAGATGACTCACACACACACACACAAATCAGTCCACACTCACTTCCATTACAAAGTTGTGGTCTATTAGTGTAAGTCAAAAGAGCTATCACTCGGTTTTCTATAACCGCTGGTGTAAATGTCAAAACGGTGATGCTGGTGTCTCCATGCCTCAGAGCAGTCTTTGGTAACCAGCCAACTAGAAACTCTGAGGACCTTGGAAGTCCAGAGTTAAAGAAACCAAAATGGATTCAATGACTTTGAGGCAGGGAGGGGCAGGGGGGAAGGGCAGGGGGGAAACAAAGCAATATTCAACCAACAGATTTTCCAGGGAGAAAACTGAGTGTTCTGAAAGATGAGATATTCAGTGTGAAATGTTTACCCACCATCTCAAAACAGGTCTAAAGCAGAAAGGGGAGGTGGGGCTATGAGCAGCACCTGCCTGGAGGGGTAGGGGAAATAAGGAGCAACACAGACCATTTGCTTTTCTCCACCCTGTAATAGGGTTGAGACCATCTAGGCAGAATATACTCTTTATGTGAAGCCAGAGGCATACATACTTCATATATCAGTCCCTACAACACCTCTTCCTACACTTGTTACTTAAACCCATCTACATGAACGGTAGGTTTGCCTGCAAAACGCATGAAAGTGAAGCCCGCCCAAATTGTGACAGTCATACCGACGTGTACAGACACATAGACTGGAGCTGCGCATGAAAGATTCAGCTGCTGAAGACGCTTACTTGCACAAGAAAAAAAGACTTTCTTCTGTGAAGGAAGCGAGCCTGCTGCAGTGCCCTTCCTACAGCTACCAGGCCCAGGGGCCGAGACCTCGGGCCTCCAGCAGCTGAAGGGCTGACAGATGCTGTGGAACACATGACCCAGACAGCTGAATTCTCTCATTTGTTGAAAGAAGCAAAATAACAATTTCAAAGCACTCCAAATCAGATCCTTTGTGCCCGGGGCTTTCTAATCTACAAAAAAATGTAAATTCTCGACACTGTGAAACCATGTTGGATACTTTTTTTGAAAGTGAATAGGAATTTTGCTTTTGAATTATTAATACAGGCAGCAGAAAGGGATCAGGATAGTGTTTTGTGATTATGATGTGCTACAACTAAAAACCTACGTAATACGACATACTAGGTACTGGAAGTCCTAACTTTGAATAAAAAAGAAACCAGTATCCTTTTTACAGGGCACACACAAAATTTGTGGGCCGTAGCATGAATACTTTTTCTGCTTTATTAAAACAGTTTAGCACCAGACAATTCTTGATGCACTAAAGAGAAAATCAGATGCTTGTAAAAAATAAATATAGTTGAGATTGGCTTTAATTATTTAAATAAAAGTACCTATGAATTCTTTAGCGGACTGGCATCTGTGCTTCCATCTAGGTTACACTCATCTGACCGAGCCTAACTCTCAATGGAGCAGTGGCAAGCACTGATACTATGGCACTACTTCTTGGGTCCTAAAGTACATTTCAACACAGAACAGGAGTCAGAGCCTTTAGAAAACAAGAGAATCCAGCCCCGTCTGGATTGTGGAGCTCACACTGAGCTGCACCTATGATGACCCAGACAGGGCATCCTTTAAAGCACGCAGGAGTTTTAGAGGCTGACAGCATAAGCTTCAGTTATTAATTTTGTTCCATCGTCTTAAGCATTTTTCTCTGAATAAAGGGAGCGATTTATTCATCAGATTCCACGAAAACCAGTACTATGTATTCATTTATTACTTGATTATTATTTTTACATTGGAATCATTTAAGTTTCACAGGTGTGAGAAAAATGACCACTATCAGTTTAGTCATCATGACTTACTGTGTAGAACCAAAATTTGACAATAGGTGCATTATAGAATTCATAGATCTTTGTTCCGATTGGAAGGCTCTTTTGTTTTTTTTTTCCATTCTCTTCATCTCCTTTTCGGGAACCTGTATCCGCATTTGCATCCTGGAAGACCAAAGTTGTCAGTTTTCATCAATATTCAACAGTTAAAACAGTAGCTTTTCCTCAACTACAGCCCCACCCAACTGTCAACTACACGATACCTCTTCTGAGCAACAGAGCTCTTTTTAAAAAATAAAAAGCCACAAATTCCATAAATCTGTGCAACTACATAGATAATTTACATGCCCCGAGAATCCAGCCTATACATTCCCAAAACTCTTCACTGTTTTTTCTCCCACAGAGGCAGCTGAGATTTTAACCTGAGTGACCTATAGCGTAATCAGAGAGGTTAGAAAACTTAGCACTCTTGAGATACTAGAACTTCATTATAATCTCCATTACTGACCGCATTTTCCTCCTCCTTTTCTTTGCTTTCCTCATTTTCTCTTGATGTCTGGTAAGAATAATCATCGTAACTCCGAAACTCTAGGAAAAGGATGGTGGGAGGGAAGAGAATCCCTGTTATAACCTGTACAATAAGAAAGAATTCAGCTGAGATGGCAATATTTGTTTACATTGATAGACTTCATAACAAGGCGAACCCCATAAACAATATTTTCTTTTGTATAGTATTCAAGGTACTCTGCTATCCTAAGACCTACAAAAATGAGCAGGTAGTACTTATGAAGCATTGGCAATAAGGTCTTATATGGAAAGATGGCACCATGGAAGGCTTCCCATCTCCACAAATACACTGCAATTAAGAAATTGTGCTACAGAATTAGAGCTGTGCAGAGAAATTCCATGGAATGGACACAATGGTGGTTGGAAGAGGGCTTCAGGTTTGTTTCTGGAGTTTATACTTACTTTGGTCACCTACTATTAATCAGTTCTAATAGTCAAAAAACTTGTGAAAGGTAAGAGAAGTTTTGCAGACAGCACTAGGAGAGTTCTGCTATACGATATTGCTGAGATACAGACACACAAGCCTGAGTTGCCAAAGTACAGAAAAGGAGCAAAGAAAAGAATGCAGGTAATGAAACTAGAACGATAGCAGACTGATGACTCCTTTGGAGAAAAGAAAGGAAATCCATAAACAGATTTAGGACATACCATGATGCAATTTGAAAGGCAGGACACTTGCCTGAAGATTTTAAACAGGTTTAAGAGGGAGACATGAGAAAGTGGAAGTAAATTGATAATGACAGAGAGAGTGCAATGTGTATGTCAGCAAGCTTGGGAGTATGATCTGGGAAGATAGGCATGCACTTTGTCAGTAAGGGGGGATTTAAGGAAACAGGGAGGTGAGACTGAAGGCGGCACCATCATGATGGGCCTCCATAATGGGCTACTGCATAATATAACATAGAAAAGATTATATTCATATGAAAACACACAAAAGCAAACACTACTCTGCTTCCCTAACATTGGCTCACTTATATTTCCCCTTTGGATCAGCCTCACATTAGTACTTTTTTGGCAAATTCACCAATCAGGAAATATAAAAATCAGTAAGAAAGACCATATCATCAAATCACAGAAGAGGGAAATAAAAATCACATAGTTTCACACAATGCCATTGCACAGGTTTCATTCTTTTCAGCACTGAGTCTCGACTCTGTCTCTTCCAGCACCATATTAAGCAATGTAAAAACCATGTGTCCACGTCTGGTTCATGTTCTGTAATCCTATTGCGTGAACTCCTAATGGAGATTATCTTGCTTGTATGCAACTGATTTTTAAGCAAAGGTATGGTTTCAATGAACAGATCTCATCACTCATTGAAAGCCACAACTTTGCTCTCAGATTCCAGTCATGAAAAGCCTTTTATGGATTTATATTTTCCTTTGTCTTGGGGTAATGTTCCTTAGATATCCTGAATTTGGAGTCCGAAAAAAAATCAGCTTTAAAACAGGTATGTTCTTAAAACATCTATGATTAGTAAGTCAATTTGTTCTATACATACGCTATGTAGAATGTTATGTGCAACAAACCATATATTTAACAACTGCACAACAGAAATACCTTAAGGCCTGGGTTTTTCCGCATGCGTAGTCGCCCCATCCACATATCTGTTAAGAGCATCTGGCTGCATGTATGAGCAATGAAGTCCCTGTGTTTAGCTGCCACAGCCAATTTCAGGCAGGTGGAATTGCTCCAGTTTTTTAGTTCGTAGGTCAGTAGTTTCATGGCAATCTGCTCGTCATGCTTATAGGACTGATCTAAGAGTTCAACAGCCAGCTGGCCAAAATCTCTGGAAAATGCAAGGTAAGTCCAGTGAGGTTTATTTTAGGTATCAGTTTTTGCTTGTATTTGGGGTTTTAATTCCCTTCACAGGAAATTTTGTGGTTTAATTCCCTTCACATGTTTTCCCACACACGTATAAGAACTGAGTCTCAAGCTTGATTTGGGACAGTCTACCAAAGTTTTTATTGACCAGAGAGAATAAGCTTAGACCAATAACATCTCAGGGTCAGTTTAGATATATAATCAGATACCCCTTAATTTATGTGAGTATATCCTGAAAATAACTTTGTGAAATAAAACTAGCTAGTTTTGCAGAGAGACAAGCTAAAGGAAGAATGTGTTTTGTCAGAAAAAATGCAAGTCTTGTTGCTAGTGTTTCCTTTAGATTCTGAGATCACATTTTGGCTTGTTTACTGTTGATAAATCAGCTCCAAATGGTGTCCTGTGAACCTACGTTCTAGAGGTAAATTGTACTTCACTACAAGTAAAGCTTCTCAGCAGGTCAAACCACCCCTATATCAAGTAGACACGAAGTCTGCTCTGCATCTACTAACTTTGAGTTGTTGTCCAGATCCTGAGAGATGTCATCCACGAGCTCGCTCTCAGAAGACTCATGGGCCATAGACTTGTACAGTTTACAGGCCACAAGTGCCTTGGCCATGGTTTCCTCCCCTCGCTGCCAAAGGAAGAGTGCCATCTTTTGCCGTTTCATCAGCACGGCCCATACCATCAGTTCATGAAAGGGATATTGAAAGCGGCTGACTTCTGGGTCATCCACGTCAATATCAATCTCTTCCTCCTTTTTCTTTTTCTTCTTCTTCCCTTTGGTGGGAGGCTCATCATCCTGGGAAGAAAGGAAGAAAAAATGTTCCCATCAGTTTTTAACAGCTTACTTGACAATTGCACCATGCACAGAACAAGTATTGAGAGGACACGCTAATAGTTAAAGTTCTCACTTGCTTTTGCTGTTTGCTACAGTGAATGCCAATAGCAATAAAACTATGAAGAACATGTAACAGAGCATGCACTGACAGCTTAATGGTTTATTCAGAGAACCGTTTCTTGCATGCTTAATTACAGGTCACCCATCTTGGATAAGTACAGTAGAACCCTACTGTACTGAAAACATCACTTGATACCATACTGTAAGTAGATCTCTACTGCATGTATAATTGCACAGGTTGATTTGCAATTAATTAGTATTTAATGAATTCCTCTGCAGTGTCAATGAGCTTTAACAAACCTGAATTCACTATGAACAGGTTCCACTATGATTTCTAATTTGGTATGAATGCATCTATTCCTGAAGAACAGTGCTGCGTATCTTACAGGTATCAAACCAGTTTTCAGACTTGACATGCAATTGGAGAGAGTGGTAACATGCAAATGGAAAAGACAGGTAGACAGCATCCTCAAGAGCAGCAAGATACTAAAGGGAGTCTTCACCTTTGAATAAGCAATGTCTTCTTATGTGTGCAGTGCAAATGGAAGGTAAAAGTATCCCATTTCTTAAAGGGATAGGGAGGACAGGCCATTACTACAGGAACCAGCATGGAAGTAACTGAAGGGAAGTACTGACAATGAAGCAGGATCCTGAAGGGAGAAAAGCCATGATTGGGAAAATTAGGGTTTAAATAATGTAGGAAGAACATTGCATATATAGGTGTAGACAGAACTCATCATCATTGCAGACCTTGATTCCAATCTCAGAAGTGGATCGCAAGTAAAAGCAATTACCATTCTACAAAATCCGTTCTTGTTCAAGCAAGCTCAGCATAATGCACTATTTTTTGACAAAGTATGAGCTTAAATCCAAATTCAGAGTCAGTCTCACACCCCAGCTTTCCAAAGATGGCTCTTCAGCTCAACAATTAAGTATGCTTTTCTCTTCCAGCAGTTTTAAGAACTCTGTCTCTCATGGAAAATTCAGGGGTCATTAATTGTATGCACATGAAGGAAAGTGTTGAGGATATCCAAAGCACAGGATATAAAATCTCAAATGGAGGACCAAAAATTAGGTCCTCCCCACACTAGGAAAATCAAATCAAAACCAAACCCTGGGTAAGAAAGACAAAGTTCTAAAGAGTCTAAACTTCCTGTTTTGGAGCTGCTGACACTGGAAATAAAAAAAAAAATGCTAAACACTTGGAGTTGCATCAATTTACTGGCCACTTCAGCAAAAGAACTGTCAATTTTTCATTTCACTTTTTCTCTTGGAAGAAGGAAGTGGGTGTACCCACAGTGAAGTGTAGAGAACACTTCAGTTTGTACCACTTAAAACATTTATCACTGAAAGAAACAAGAAAATCAAAATGTGCTTTTGGAGAAGCACCAAGCAACCTATGCGTGATCAACGCTAATTAAAAAAGGGTTTCATCGCTGAGGGGCTGAGCTTTTGGCCTCAAGCCATTAGAAAATAGGAAGCTGATCAGAGAGATTAAACATAACCTGGACTTTCTCTATAGAGCAGAAAGCCGCTTATCTGCTTGGGGAAGGAGAGGCTCTTGTGCGTGGGTATAGTTCACATGAAATGTGACACAAGCGACATGTACATATACTGTGTCCGAATGCTATCGCAGCATTAATAAAAGCATACTACACGGAGAAATATACCTAGCCTCTTTGTGTAAATGCTTTCCTGGTCTATATTAATACTTTTTTTTCAGAAACAAAAGCAACCACCTCCAAAACAGTGTGAGTTTTTAGGCATCATCCCAGACTTGATTCTGATCAATTCAAAATTTCTGCAGACACACAAGTAATTGAAGCAGGGGTTAGACCCAAAATTCTGGATCAGCTTCGTCATTTACAAAGCATGGTGCCATCATGGTAGCAAGGCTGTTTTATAGTGGAGGACAGCATCTAACATGTCAGAGCACCTTGTTTTTTCACCCCAGTTAAATGTTTTGTCTATGATAAAAACTCATTTGCACATAATTTGTTACTTCAGGGTTAAAGGGGATCTGACCTAAGTAGCACTGCTGGATCACATTCTCTTTTCAATATCATCGATATTCACTTCTGAATGCTTAAACCTACAATATGTTCCAACATGGAATGTGTTATTACATAATACTGCTAAAAACAACCTGAAGATTACTGAGCAAGGCTTTAAGTAGTTCTCGAGACCCTACCCAAGAAAAAATGTCAGAAGTATTTCATAAGCTGTTTGCAAAATGGAAAATCCTGTCTAGTTGAAATTTACTTTAAGCCACAGTAATAGTTAAAAAGCTAAGAGCAAGGGCAGAACTGTACCAAGATATGCTCTGATAAAAACAGTATTTTACAATAAACCCAACTTACCTCCATTCCTAGTAGTTTAAGAGCTTTTGGCTGAATATTAAAAATAGAAAAGAAAATCAGTTAGATGGGAAGGAAAATTCAAAGATCAAACAATTCAAGGAAAAACACATTTTCGATCACAAATGTACAGTATTTATTACTAAACATTCTATTCTAAATAACTGTACCAAAAATGATACAATTAATCAATCTCCCTCTTAATTGTATTTTCAGGAAGGCAATGGGTTAGGAAATATTTTCCATCCTGCACTCAAGGTTTTGATTCAGATGGAAGAGTTAAATGAATCATTCAATAATAAACTGCTTAGAGAGTTAAAATCACCACATCGTCGCAAAAGCTTGGTGAAAAAAAAGTGCTTTTAAGATACCCATACAGACACCCACAGGAAACAGTAAAAAAAAAAATAATTTTTTTTCTCTCACAATTTCCCATTAAAAAAATCCCTCTGTTCTATTGTGAAATTTCTGGTTTATATTTTATCTAAAAGTTTCATTTGCTTGTTCCATCACTACACATGCACTATGTCAGCTGCAGAGTACCTGGGCTTTGAGTGACCATCTGTGGGGCTACAATCCTACTGTGTTTTCTAGCATGAGGCTTTTTGTAATTAGGCAAGGAACCTTCACTTGACCTTCAAAGCTGAACCAAACAAATAAATAAGCTAATGAATACAACTATTCCGTTTGTTTAGAACAGACTTTTTAACAAAGCAAGGGCCATGCTTGATATTCTCAGGATTGGTACGTGACTATGAAATGCTTTACTGAGATTGCAGTGGCTTCCATAGGGTAAGATTTTTGGCCAGAGCAGTTCTTTACAGGACTTACTGTAGCATTTTCATTCAGACTTCTTCATTCAGACTAAATTCTCTGCCTTACCCAGCTTAAGGCTGCTGCTGGTTACAATGGCTTGACCAACAGGCCAGGCTTGACCAATACAGTTTACAGTTTTAAAAAAGCTACAGCCTCAAGTAGGGGTAAGTAAATATACAAACACCACAGTTAGAAATGTTGGATTGTGAACTACTGAAATAGGAGGAAATCCGCCACTAGAACAGTGTATTTACCCACTTTGGGGCCTTCCCATACTTTAACATAGGTGTTTTACAGGTTCCTTATGTCACTTCACTACCAGAGTTTCAAATTTGGTCTTGCAGCATTTCTTTGGAATTTAACATGTAGTATTTCACAAAGTTAAAGGAACACAGCATTACTTATTTTTTACCATCAGCACAATAGCCACACCCAGAATGAACTCATTCTTACCCTTTTTGGTCCAAACAAATTATTATAAAGAGTCCGAAAACTTTTTCGAGTATAGTTGCAGCGATAAGCTCCACCCATGAGATATTCAAGTACAAGACCAATATCTATTAGGCTGATATGATAATCTGGTGGAAGATTTCCCTACCAAAAAATAATATAAAAAACAAAATAAGGACTTAGGATAAGAAAATATAACATTCATTAAATTGCCTGGCTAGACATATCATGTCATGTTTAAATTTGCGCACAGGTATTATTTAAAGCCACTGGTTTCAGTCTCTGAATATTTGTATGAAATTAATGATAAATGATTCATAGAATGAAAATTTTTTTGGGCCAGATGTTTTTTGTTTTGTTGTTGGCAGTAGTTATAGTATATAGAGGAGAAATTTTCATTTAATTTACTTGTTCAGCATGCCAGTGTCCATACAAGCCTGAGTTGTTTGCAAGGGTTATATTGATGAAATTAAATACCATTACACTGATATCATTAACCCAGTATAAAAGCATGACTTAATTTAATGGTGAATATCAGGCATACTTTATATTTTATGGAAACTTATATTTCATCATAATATTATCTACAGAGTTAAGACTACAATGCAGAACATGATTTAGATTAATGTGCAGCCCAGACTCAAAGAAAAAGGGAGACTATAATTTCCACTGTTACACTTAAAAGCTGGATAGTGGTATTGACTCTGCTAGAACCATGAACTGAACACTGTGCTTCACTGTTCAAGCTACATCTTACAACAGTAACTGATTCTACAGCACCACGGAAACAACTATATCCTAAGCAGACACATCACCTCCATGTTAACCCAACTGAATCCCCGAGACTGTCGCTGAATGGGTGAGCCATGAAAATGCAATGAGAAGGAGACAGACAGAAAGCAGAATGCAGAAGAGCATTAGTAACACTCAAAAAGACAAACACTGAATGAAAAAAAGGGTTAAACTATGAAGCAGATGAATATGAATTATACATTAACCCAGTACTGTGTAATTCCCACATCCAAACTTCCGGGAATAAATGGGAGTTTTCCTTGCAAAAAGGAATACAGGTTATTTCATGTAGCTGAATTTCACTGAATAAAAGCTCCAAAACCTCCAAGAGCAAATACAACAACAAATCTTACAGTGACCCTATTCATTTATAATGAACACATTTACATGTAATGGAAACAAATTAATAAGAAATTTAGGACTTCTAGCAATGAGAAACAGAACAGATATTCTCTCAGGTAAAAGTAGGATTGATGAGACAACAGTAACTAAAAAACACACAAGGGAACAAACAAAGGAGAACAAATTCTGTGCTTGTGTGCAGGCTTTCCTGTTAACCTAGCAGGCCTTTCCTTCCTCCTTTGCAATGCTGCACTGGGAGCTTCTTGTAGAGAAGGAAGTATCAACCTCAATCTCAAACTATATATTATACTACTAGGCACCTAACTTTCCTCTCCTTAGATTTTAAATTGCTAGCAGTGCAGTATAGCCATACCCAATTTAGACTGACATCACTGTTTGTCACAAGAAGTAATTTAACTTTCCTTTTCTTAACAACTACCATTTCACATGTCTGCTTTCCCCCGTGCTATGCTTGCTTGTACTGTTGACTCACCTAGCTAATGTAACCGCGCTAACATAATGCTGCTGTTAGTCAAGCTTACCTTTTTCACATCTCTGACTAGCAAATGCAGCGTATTTGGTGGACCCAATCTCTGAAACAAAAATAATTCAAGGTCCATTAGAGCTTAAATTCTTCAGATTTTTTGCAAATACAAATGTAATTAATGATTTGGCACTGTAAGCAGAACTTCAGGCAACCATGTGCCATGACACCCTTCAGCGGTGAGAAGGACAACCTTGGCTACAATGATAAACACCCTTCTATCAAGAGCTGTGTAATCTCTTTCATATAGTCCTTTATGTGGTGATTCAAGTCACAGCTGTTTGTGGTATTGTCTGAATTTGCACTTGCTGCAGGAGCCATAAAGGGACCAGAAGCCTAGACTGAGGCTCTATGTTGTATGAATGCTGCCCTAGAATACCTGCCACAAGTGATGGGAAGAAAAAGTCTCGAAATAGTTAAGTTCCTGATGAATTTGCTGCAGGTTGGGCTGGGTTGGGAGAATTTGAAAAAAAAAAAAAAAAGAAAAAAAAAAGCACAACATCCTGTGGGTTTGGGTAAAGCATTTTGGTTTGCTGGGCAACAAGGAAAAATGATACCGACTTCTGCAATGTGCTAAGAATAAAAGTTGCTGTGTAAGTACTTTGACAAATGTACAGGCTTTTAAAAATAATATTAAAGTACGCATACATGAAAACTAATTGAGATTAAAAGTAAATGACCACTACTTGCTGGTATTAAATTTTCATTATCTACTTTATTTCTTTAAGTTCTTTAAGTGTTCTGAATGTGCATTTTAAATACATCACTATATTTACATAGTAAACTGCAATAGCTTCTGAAAGCTGCTATAGGCTTATTCATTAGGAATGTGTATATGCAGGGAAGCAACAGGACACTATATGCAGTAGCAATGGCTCCCTTTACTGCTATCCAACACCTGTGTATTGTCAGGGCTCAGAGCTTTTTGGAAAAACAAGCGTATCTCAGAAGGAGAAGAAGTAAAAGGACGGCCTTGTTGAATACAGTAGCAAAGAATCACAGGACGTTTTATTATTTCTGTTCACTCACAGTATTATAAAGTTCTTCCAGTCGAGGAATAGTGAGGAAGTGCTGCATGTTCACTCCATTCTCAATAAGCAGTTTCACAAAGTCCACTCGATCCAGAACCAGCGCATCCAGCATAGCTTGCTCCAGGGAATTCACCTGAATTACAGAACAGAGAATGTGGGACTACATGAGCACAGAAGACCACAACCATAAACATTTTCATTGCTTAGGATATTCCCAAGTTCCCAAATATGCTGAATAATCTGTAAGTGAAGAGGTATTTAGAAAATGACATTTTACCCATGTGCAAGTCAATACAGATGGCAGAGTTTTCTGATGAGGTCTTGGGTGAGAGGAGAGCAGTAAAATAAACCTTTAGCAATACAATTGTAGCTTTCAATCATTTTGTTTAGTATTTTTAACAGGCACATCACATTTGACACGTTATGTGAAAAAGAGATTTACTTGGTCAACATGATAGGAACAAGTTAAAATTTAAGAAAAATGCACTTCATACATTTAAGAAGTTGACATAATTTACCCTGATACTTCCATATATGTATCATCCACTCAACTGCTGCCTCACACAGAAAAGGCAACATAAAATGTCAAAAGACTCAAATCATTTGGGAAGAAGCACTTCCTCTTCCTTCACCAACTTAGCTTTGCCTTTGAAAAACATTGGCCAGGAAGCCTAATGGATCTCTTAATATGGGTTAAGGGGTTAGAACCCAGTAGGAGAGGGGAAAAGCCCTTGAGCAGCAATCGCCTTGACACATGAACTTTAATCCAGACAACAGAACAATCTCATTTACTGCAACTGGAAAATTACACGCTTAGAAATAAAGATGTTTAAATTGTCTTCACTGGATAAATAACGTACAAAGAAGGATGAAGATGTTCACTGGTGTTCTTATTTCCTTCTGACCAGTGCAGGGGAGAAGATGCAGCAGGCAAGCACTGACTTGTACTGGTGTGGTATGGCTGCATGTGGTGCACGTGGGATAAGAGAGTGATTCCTCGATAAAAAACTGAACAGCATCCCTGCAGAAACTGCTGCTGACTGTATGGGTATGTGCAAATGAGCATTCTGTAAAATGAAAGTGTGTATTTCCCTTCTCTCTTTCCCTCAGGATGAAAAAGATAATAATTATTCAACAGTTTTAATACAAATACTGTCATCTCACCCAGTTCAGGAGTTCAAGCTTTCTTGGGTCTGTTTCTTCTTCTGGCTCTTCTTTTCCTTTTCCTCCTTTTTTCTTCCCCTTTCCTTTCCCTCTGGCTGCCTTAGTCTGAGCTGCTGGAGATTTCTTTTCCTTCTCAGGAGCTGTACCATCAGGAGCTGTAAGGCTTCCTAAAGGCTGTATTTAATAATGCATTAGAAGTATTAGAAATCTAACTGATCATACAGTGACTATTTCATTGAATCTACTCCTATTGAACTTGCTCCCCTTCACCACTTCCCACATGCAGTCAACTAAAAATGATAATTCCCTTAAGTATAAGGATTTTTTGCATAGCCACATCTTTACACTTTTTTTTAAAGCTTTTACGTCCAACGTAGTCAATAGTAATGAAAGTCAAAGTGGTGAAGTAGGTAGACTGTGGAGGATTTCTCTCAAAATTAAAAATTGGTGTGAGCAGCTTGAGAAATTTTGTGACACTTCAGTTTCTTTGCTCTTAGTGAGAGCAATAGTTGTCAAAATAAACTGCAACAAGCAGGATAAGGAGCTGGACAGAAAAAGCTTAACAAGAATGTTGCATGATGCCAAACAACATCCATACAGCGGAGGCAGAAAGAAAGGAAAGAGAGCCACTAACTGGTCCATTTACATTCTGCAGACAATATTTCTGTTTATACTTCTTCAGACACATTTACCCTTTGCAATGTCCTTCCTCTTTCCAACCTATTTACCCAAGACAGGCAGGCACATGTGCAAATAACTTGACACCACTTGTCTCTGATTTGGAGGCTTAACTTGCTCCAGCTCATGCTTAGGTTATATAACTCCACGAACATCTGAACTGGATTACAACTATCCATGCTTTGCACAGAGATCTACCGAACCGAGCCTTTAACAAAGCTTGCTTTCTGTGGTTTTGTTCCATCTTAAAAACCCTCATAAATCTTCTCTGCCTAGCAGCCATGAATCCATTCCTCAGTTCGTAAGCCTGGACAAAACTGCAACTGCAAACTTGCAGCACAGGCTAGTCTGAAAGCAACCTTCATGAATTTGAGGTGGCAGTGGATCACGATCGGCTGATACTGTGTCTACAAACCAGTGCAGAGTATGAAACAGGCCAAAGCAGTAAGTGGCTTCAGTTGCCAGGTGGTACCTCTGAATCTAACCACAATAATATGGAGATTGGAACACTCCATCCAAATAAATATTTTATAGTAATAATACTTGTACTGTGGCAGGCTGCACCCCACAGCAGCCCTCATAGTGCTGTGCTGTGTACTGGTGGCTGGAAAGGTGGTGACAACACACCAGTGCTTTGGCTCCTGCTGAGCAGCAAGGCTGTCTCTCCAACCATCCCCCTCCTCTCACCAGTAGGGTGGGGGTGGGCAAGGTCTTGGGAGGGGACACAGCCAGGACAGCTGACCCACACTGACCAATGGGATATTCCATAATATGATGTCTGCTTAGATATGAAAGCTAAGAGAAAGGTGGAGGAAGGGGGGACATTCATTATTTACATTTGTCTTCCAGAGCAACTGCTACACGCACTGAAGCCCTGCTTCCTGGGCAGTGGCCGAACATTGTCTGCTGATGGGAAGTGCAGAATAACAACTTCTGTCTTCCTTTTCTTCCACGTGTGTGACTTTTGCTGTTGCTTCATTAAACTACCTTTATCTTGACCCACAAGTTTTTTTAATCTTATTTTCTCCCTGCCCTGTTCTGCAAAGGAGGGGGGCTTAACAGAGTGGCTTGGTGGGCAAATGGCATCTAGCCAAGGTCAACTCAGCACAATATTTCATCATCTTTAGGATGATTAAATCCTCTCTGTATAAGCATTTTAATGAACCTTGAATATCGGAAATACCACATTACTGTAAGTGAAGGAATAAAACAGCATATGCAGCAACATTTGTTGAAATTTAATTATACAGGCTTCCAAATGAAATAAATCTCACCATTATGTATAGCGTGCACATGAATAATGTTCCTGTGAGCGTCATTTTATTGCATAGTTTCAGGAAAGATAACTAATTAAAAAAATATACAAATTCTTGCCCTTCATTCTTACTGCCTCTTTTAGGCTGATCTTCTCATGATGCTTCATAGCAATTCAACAGATGAATTCAACAATGAACAGATGGTTCACACAGCAAAGCAAAAAGCATCAATCCAGCCAGACATGAAAGTGGCTTAAATAGAGGATTTTAGCTACACAGATGAATAAAGGCACTGCAGTGTTTCACCATTGACTTCAACTACTGCAGCATCAAACTTTAATAATTTGAGAAAGAAAATCCAATTTCAGGACCCAAAGATTTACTGAAAATCTGCTTCTTAGTTCATTTGGCACAGCTTTGCCTGCCAGAGGCCTGCTTTCTGCAATGGTCTCTTCTGGTCATTAGCATTGTGCTCCACTAATCCAAATAGAGATTTTCACAGCTGTTAATGAGGTGAGCAACACAATTCCTCCTAAGCAGGTCTGTGAATTTCCTTGCCACATACTTTACCAGGTAGCTGGCAGCCCTGCCAACTGCTAGCACATGTCAACGACATAGAAGCCTAGGCAATGCTAGCACACAAGCTCAGAAGGGGTGATCAGGACTGCTGTTGTCCAGCTGGATGTAAGGCCACAGACTGCTTCAGTAAATGTTTGGGGTTTTTTTTGCTTTCACATCCCACAGGGAATCTAAATAAATTTATTTTTCTGCTTGTCATGGAATTGTTTTTCCTTCTTTCACAGAATTAAAATTATTGCTAAATATTTGCAAATGGCTGTATAAGGAAATTTCAAAACAAAGAGGTCATTCTTAATTAATGAGATATCCTACATCACTTTGGCATAGAACAGAATTCAATATTGTTTCTCCTGCCAATAAAATCCAAGGTGTGACTATCCCATCACTTATTTTAAATCGTTAATAAACAATAAAATTAGGAAAACTTTGCCTTACTGGCCAGTGGTGTCCGAAGACAAAGATTTGGCTGCGTGCGATGTCTACACGGTTCCAGGCCAAAGCCAAGCTGAGCTGGTCTGGAGCAGATGCATTGGTACCTAAAGCGAAACACACAGATGTTTAGTATTTCATGCATGATGAAACAAGATTGAAAAACCTTCACTTCTCCAAGAACTAGAAAGCAGCAAGCCTGACTCCATGTCATACTACTGTTAGAATAATTCCACCACAAAGCCGTGGATTCATTAAATCAATTTATAGCATCTTCCATTTAAGCCCATAATCTTATTTTCAAAAGGGTTAACCAGATTCTCTCCCTTTTTTCCTTAACACTCCCACACTGACTTTACATTCTGATGCTAAAGATAGACATTTAAAGTTCTAAATTTCTAAATCTTTAATAAATTTAATTTATTAAATTTTAAAAGCTAAAATATTTAAAATTTAATAGATTTTAGAATCTAAAGTTCTAAAAGACTCCCCTCAGCTCCTCTGGCTGATGCTGTATATACGAGTATAGCAATTCCTCTCTTTAGTTCTTAGCTTTGGGGACACTAGAGATCCCATATTGAGCCTGTATCAACTAATATATACCTGCAGATAGAAAACGGTTGTTTCAGCAAGCATAACAAGCTCCAAATAAACATGGAACTGATCCTAGATTTTGCCCTAAGGCATAAGGAGCACAATCTGAGATCTGGAAAAATCCAGATAGTCTTTTAATCTTCAGCCTTTTTTTTCCTAACTTAATAGCATATGCTAGAACACATTTCAAAATGTCTTGAAATATCAGTAGTAGTATTGCTGTTGCAGCATTCCCGTCTCAGGCTTTCAGGTGAGGAAAGCCACACTAAATCTGCAATCTAGATTTTATGCTTCAAGCTAATCTGAACCTTAAACCAAGCATATTCTGGGTTCTTGTTAGATCCGAGCAAGTAAATCAAAGACTTAAACATCAAGAGTGAACTGCAGACAGTGCACAGGGTGGTCTTCTTGGGATCAAGTTGTATGTCCTTCCTAATTGCTTGCAAAACCCACCTTTAAGGAGAGCAGTTAAGATAGACATCTCAATGTCCTGTTGCCCTTCAGACCCCATGCGGAACACAGTAATCTAAATGATAGCATAAAACCAAACACACAAAATCACAACACTTGAAAGAGAGACTAAACATACAGATAGAAAAAAAGCAGAATGGTGAAGCTTTATTATTTCCTAAGAATTGGGATTTTTCAAAAAGTACAGTTCCACTAGATTTTTCTTTGAAATTTAATTTTCACACGAGCATTTAATTGAATCATTTCAATAAACTTGGCCTGTTTATTGAAATAATATTGAAACAATAAACATGACAAACGATGAAATTCTTCACCAAACCCATGAATTTTGAAAATTGGTGACAAAACTGCCATGCCAAACTGATTGTTTTCTGACAATTCTATTATTTTCCAGTAGTAATGGAAATGCCAGCTTGGAAATGGAAATGCTAGTCACCCGGGATAACTATCATAGCATTAATTTTATTGATGACAACACTCAAATACTGTTTAGTTGCAGGACATGCTATATATCGACAACCAAAAAAGCAGAATCAACTAAAAGCAATTATTTCTAGTCACATTTGCTAAGTTGAGTCCATTACAATCCACAGATTTTAAAACCAGTAATTCATACAAAAGTTTAGCCATTGAACTACATATTAAGAGATTAATAATTCAAAAGCAGAATAACCTAATATTCTGTGTTAATGAAGTTAATACTGAATGCAGACAAAAAATTAACAAATTCTTCATTATCCAAAAGCAACTCTTCACAGCAGATTAGGTACTGGGAATTGCAATTTTCTCAGCAGTTATAATAGGTTTTGCGTGGACGCAAAGATACATGATATTAGAAGTGAGAAGAACTACAGGAAAAAATATTAATTAAGACAAAATTATCAATGAAGGCAAACCATAAGCCTGCTTAGGTTGCACAGTCAGTGCCTGAATTTTGCTGAGTAAATCAGGCTGTCTCTGATGTGCATTTTAAATTTGAAGCAGTTTGACTAAGGCAGCTGTGGGCACCCTGTTCTCAGTGAATTCTAGGAAGGCTGACTCTCTTAGATCCGGCTTATCATAGTCAGGCTTATTACCAACTTGACGTACATGAAGGTGCATGTATGGAACTAATCTTGGCATGTACAAATGTAAATATATCAACAGTACATTTACATTACCCAGACAATCTTAAAGACTTCACATTTGGAGCCCTTATGTAAGATTTTATATAATCAGCTGGGCATGCTAGTAATATTTCTGAATGCACACAAAAAAAGCATGGATGGGTGTCGATTTGATTGCAGTACAGAGCTGCATTACTTGAAAACACAGCATGTGCCATATTCTGTTCCAAGTGGCATTTGCGGTTTGATTAATCCTTAGACAATTTAGTTCTGGCAAAAGTATTTAAATATATGTTGCTAAAAATCATTCAGATCTGCATAATCTGGCTTTTATGAACCTAAGAATTAGGTAGTATCAAAATCTGATCAAAAATGAAGGAACAGAGATAAAACTGAAATAGACCTTTTCCTCTTGCAGAAATCCCTCCCACAGTAAAGGGAATTCAGCATCAAATGTAATAAACCTTGGAGACAAAAGCATTGGAGAGAATGGAGGAAGAAGGGAAACAATTATTAGAAGAGACTTCTATGATGGTATATAGGAGGCAAGAAACTACTTGTTGGTATGTAAGTATTCAGTTGTTATGTTGCGATGTATAGGTATGTAAACAAGCACTTCCTTGGCAGCTGAGATCAACATTATACAGAAAAATCAGAGGCATGAGCCAATTCACAGCATAATCTCTGGAAAAGGCCAGTTTTTTGCAGAGTGTAGAGAACATGAAACTGATAGAAGACCTGCAAACAATCTGGCAATTTCTTGACACAGATTCCCATCCCAATCCAGGTCCTGAAAGGCAGTAAGAATGGCTTTGTAGATTAATCCTGAGAACCACTGATCACGTTTTTTCACCTGTTCCTTGACTCAGTCAAAGTCCCCTAACTTCACCGAATATTTGGTAGGAGCTTTTACCTGGGAGAGGCTAGGCTCCTATGGGCATGTCTATGGCAGAGAATATACAACAGACAGTTGGTGTTATACTTAAAGAAGTGATTTTACTTAACATCTGAAAAATTTCAAAACCCATTCTAGTGCCTGCCTTTTCAAAGCAGAAGAAAGAAAAAATAGCAAACATCATTAAACTTCTTCATAACATAAACTTCCTTTATGTTCCAAATCCTTTGCTAGCCACCTTTCTATTGATGTGAGATTTAAAGTGTGTTGAAAAGTAGAACAGGAGATCTCAGGGAATCAGAATTCATTCAATGGATACAGTGAACTGGATTTCTGAAGGTTTTTTGTGCTCCTCTGTTCCTTGACTGGAACATCAGAGATAATTCTAATATGATGAAAGTGATCTCATAATTTCCAGTGTTTTAATAAGCTCAAAAGTAACGTAAAAATAATGCCTTGATCGGTACTTTGATTGGGAGCAGCTTGTATAAAAAGAGGACTAGCACAGACCTTGATGTACAGATGTGAGGAAGTTTCTTTGCTTTATGATTAGTACCACTGCGCCACGTTCAGCTCTGTATCCTATTTCTCTTAAGGGGAGATCCAGTGCTCTCTTTCTTGAGTTAGCCCTTCACTCCCTACTAATATCAAGTCATCATGAAAACACACAACAGAAAAAGATGGAACCAGAAGCATGCCTGTGCATGGTAGGGACAGCTCTAGCAAAAAAATGGTGGGACTCTTCATGTTCTGTGATCTCTGTGTGTAAAACAGGCCAAATTTTAGACAATTTGATTCAGCTCTTACTTGCACAAAAGCTATGACTTAAGAATCAATGGCACTTACACCAATGACACGCAGGGGCTGCTCCCCTTTTTCACAGCAATGCACCTGACCTCAGGCTCAGACTAAATCACTGCACCAGTTCAGAAGGAAGTATGTCAGGATTTAGGCTTAGATAACTAAAAATGACATTGTACCCATTTTCTTTGCTCCAAATCACAGTCTGGAAATGCAAACACCGGCAGCTACTACATGCAGTATTGCCACAGCAAGTAACAAGCAAATGCTCTGGGGAAATGACTTCCCCACTCCCTGCCCCCTTCCATTATAATTCTCTGGGTACCAGAGCAGAATTTATTATTTCTCACTGAACAACTAAGTAATTACTTCTAGAAATCAAAAGAACACTCCCTACTTAAAAGAGTAAGAACTGTAAGGAATGCTACATACAGTTTACTGTTTATTTAAAATTTTAAGGAAAAAGTTTCACATCAGCTATTTGAGACAGCAGTAAACTTGGGAGGACCAGACTTGGCTCCAAGCTGATGAAAGACAAAGTGTGGGCTCTGTAGAAGGAAAACACACTTGGTTTTAAGGTAGCATGGAACACCATTTTTCTAAAAACTCAGAAAAAACTCCCTCTATTCTCAGCCTCATTAAAAAGTTTAATCTGTCATTCAAAGTTTCTTTATAGCTGCTCCTGTTATAGATGTCAGTTCCTTAGCGATACAATGAGGCACCCTGAAGAATTAAAATGCCTTGATTTCATGCTTAAATTCAATCGCCGTTTGGTTATCTGATTCCCTATGCACAGTCTGAGGAGAAGGCTGTGGTAGTTCTCTCTTGTTTCTAATAGAAACATGCAGCTTTAGCAGAAAAGATGAAAAAATCAGTCATACCAGTTCCAGCTGCAATTAAACAAAAAAAATGCCAAAAAATCCATCAGACTGTTCACTTGCTATTAAAACAGCTGTTTAGGATTTGTATGAAAGAATGAAATGGAATTATACCAGGACTCAAGGCAGGTCCTATTCGCAAAAATTCACTAAGACAACTAGTCAAACACTCAAAGATTCATTTTGCCTGCAAAGGCACAGGCACAGTGAACACAAGTTAAGACACAGTTCACAGACAACAGATGTGACTGTTAAAGACTGTCCTTTCCTGAACACACTTCTCTTTGCAGCTGGGATAGGGCAGACGGGCAGGAACCTCAGTAGCGCAGTACACGGAATGTACCTGCAACAAGCCAGGATCAAGCACGGCTGGGACCTTCAAGAACACTTCATGTTTCAGTTTCTTTTGAAAGACCTGAAGAGCCCATTTTACTGGAATGAAAGGCTGTTAAAAAAGTAACTGTATCAGAGGACCAACAGTGTGCTGATGCACTCTGAATGCTAATTGCTCCTTGGAAACCTTTTCAATCATCTTTCCTCTGCTTTCTGCAGCTGATCCTGGTTTTAGGGCATTTATCTCAGTGTCTTAGTCTGCCTTGCTCATGTCTGTGAAAACAGACTTGATCAGCTTACACAGGAGAAGAATCTGAAATTGGTTTTAGACGCTTTCCAGAACACAAAATCCCTTTCTTGCCCTATGGTTATGAATGAATGATTACATACATTCATGGAACTATATGGAAAGGAGGGGGTGGTGCGGGGCAGGGGGGGGAAGGTTAAACTGTAACCCTGGGAGAATGGCATTTGAAAGTACTCCATAAAGTGTGGTCACAGAAATTATCTTTGTGAACTACTTTTAGGGCACTTACAAGTTCTTTTTTTTTCATGCACTCCATAAGAATGATGAACAGCTGATGAGCTTGATTCCTGTTGTAATTAAAGGTTTTCTGGATGGTAACTAGAAGCTGGTCCCTAAGGGATTCACTTATTATCCTAAACGAAAAACAAGACATAAGAGAAGACATTGCCAGAATTAATATATATTCAGAAGGCCTGCTGTTTGAGAGACATTTTTTCATCCATCAGCGCAATGACTTAATTATGAAAATAAATTAAAACACACAGCATCTTTGCGTTCAGTACAGATAAGGAGTTCATGAAGAATTAACAGTAATCAGCAAATTCATACCCAGACTGGCTGTTATGCACCTCAGTACTTCAGCGTTGATTTAAAAACCGGCAGGGAACCTGAACTATCCTTTCTCCATGGAATATACTGCAGGTAGCTCCTATTATGTGTTACAGATACACTTTTGGTAAGAAGTTCAGTCTTCAGGATTTCAGCAGTACACCTTACAGGACCCCTAACTTTGCCCCTAAATGTTGCAAGGCCCTTTGCATATAGATAAAAACCCAAAAATATTTCACACTACTGATGTCACCTTGGTTATCTTGGTTATCCTCTTAAACACAGGATTTAAATTGCTAGCATATCTGAAACCTCATAATACCCAAGTGAGAAACGAACAAACCAAAAGATGATTAAAAAAATTTGATTGAAAACATTCTAGAAAGGTCAGAAATGTTTGGTCTCTCAAAGTAATCTGCAACATAACCCTTCAATCTTCATTTCTTTATAAAACACATGTATTTCCAGATGATGGCAACCATTGTTATCAGCATGCACTCACAGTAGTGAGACAGCTGAGCCTGTGAAGTGCAGTGAAATTCAAAGTCCACTGTGAGAAAATTGTTCTTTTAGACAGTAGAGCTGACAAAAAATTCTCATTACAGACCTGCCTTACCAGATTAACACATTTATCTTATCATAATTACTGGAGAAGAAAATTGGACATTGTATCATACGCCCTGGGAGAGAAAGTCATGCAGTGAGCAGATCTCAGACAGACTGATCTTGATAAGCTCTTTCAATTACCTATGAGCTGATAGGAAGGATGAATGAGAAAGAAAAGGAAAATATAAAAAAAAAAAAGGGAAAGTTTGATCTGAACTAAGGAGGCTTGGTTGATAGAAAGGAAAAGATAGTTTCTGAATCATAAATACTGTTGATAGGATTAAGTACGTACTATACGTAAACATAAAAAAAAAATCCAGCATTAGAGTTGCTCTCCCAATTCAGCAAATAACATCTGCACTGCTGGACAATACTAGTTGTCTGCTTAATATTTAATCCCAGCTAAACTTCAGCTTCAGTCAAGGCAATAGGTTATTTCTTCAGTGCAAGATGAGCGTGTCATACCCCAACCAAGACAATATACTAGGGTTTTGCCTGAACCTAGCTACTAAAGATAAAATCCTGATACTAACAATGACAATGGGGAATGTATGCAACTCGACTGGGAGAAACAATATTTTAAATTAAAAATGCAATACTCTGCTTCCACTTGGAGTATTTTTCAGGACAGGTATTGTATTCTGCAGGTCAGATGAGCTTTACATTGCTAGTATAAGCTTAGCCTAGTATCTTCTTTAAACTAACCATACCTTCTATCAACTAAAGGGGCAACCAACCATAAAAATAACAGACTCTAGAAAACGTTGGATTAGGACTCACTTTTACAGATTTGTTTGGGCAATGGACAGGAGGGCTGTGGAGCAGAATGCTCCAGACAACATCCTCCACGCTGTTCATGACATCCGGCACCACTGCCCTGAAGAACCATCACAGGTGCAAAAAATAGCAATAGAATGGCAGGAAGCCAAATATTTTTTCAGCTTGTCTAGCACTCTTGGGGAATGAAGCCCATTCACAGAACACACTAGAATCAGGCAGTAAAAATTTTGCAGATACATGCACTAAGTAACCTCAGTCCTGGCCCAAGGCAAGAGTAATTATTGGGAACCACTTGTTCCTTGTTTCTAACATGCCCAACCCAGCACCAACTGCAGCAAATTTTGATGGAGCGTGTATGACAGTATGCTGCATTGAGAGCAAGATTATTTCAGTTGATCATCAAATACATTGCAAGTGGTAACAACTTCTACTCATTAACACAAGGCTAAGATCAAAGAGGCAACAAAAGCTGACAGCAGAATGCCTCTGTTAGCATTTTGTCCCTGAGGTGTTTTTTATGAAGCTTTAATGAAAGCAAGGCATATAGTCCTACATTGTCCTCCCGAGCAAGACACAGCTTTGGCAAAGATCTCAGAATCTTACCCTCCTTCTTCTGAATACTTGTGTGCAAACGACAGAATATCTGATGCTCGTCCGCTGCCATCACATATCACAACAGGGAGAGGCGGTTCTTCTCGTAGACACTCTAAGACAATGGAGATAACATTGGGACCCCCTTCCACTATGAGCCCAACTACAGGAACGCCTTGTCCCAGCCCTGCAAAAAACAGAAGAACAGAAACAAAAAAAGACGTGTCACTGAAACTTAGTTTAAGAGGTTGAATATTATGAGTGGATGTGATTTCTGTGTTAGAGCATCACTTCATGGCCAACACCAGGAAAAATCTCCGTATGCCGTTTCATAGCCCTTAAAGGAAGAGTAAGGTGCCTCCTGGCCCCTGTTTTTGCATCAGCTCCGTACTGATCACTTATTCACTTAGTGCTGGTGAGCTGTTTGTAACCTCTTTCAACAGACACCATGTACAGATGAAACAGCTAACGTGAATCTCCTATTACTCCACTAGCTTCACTGTTACTTGGATGGCTCCCAGCTAGTGTCTTTCATGTTTTAACTCTTCATTGGTCACCTACAAGAAGTCTTCAGTAAGGTGACATATACCTATGCTTTCTCCTAAGATAAAAAATATGAAGTTAGTGTCTTTATCATGAGGCTGAAATGGCTGGCCGATGCAAGAGACGACAGCTGAGCATCCCTTTGCTGTCCCTGCCTCACTGTGATCTCCAGGCATAGGATGACAAAGGGAAGCCCACAGGTCACATGGTCTCAGTATCCTTGGTCACAAGATACATGGGGAAATGAAGGACAAAACATTACCTGCAGGCTGACTAATCCCACTATTATAAGCATATGAATTCAGTTCTTAATCTCTAAAATGACCAGCACTTTATAAAGATGCACTTTTTTGTACGTCTGAGAACGCGTGAAAGAGTTCGTATTTTCACCCTTCATTCCTCTCTGAAGAAAAGGAACGCCATGCACAATAACAGCAGAAGCTTCCTGACATCCTCCTGTCAGTATACCCCAGCTCTGATAAGGAGTCACAGAGCATGGGCCAGCCTGTGTGTCCGTGAAATCCTTAGTGATTCCTGCTGAGATTTCCAGAAGAGGTGCCTGCGCTTGAAGTTTAAAAAGAAACAAAACAACTCCCTGTATGTTGTTACCAGTAGGTGTACTGCAGCCCTTCACAGAACTCTTCATTCCTATGTGTATTCCCAACTTTGTCCTCCTCATGACAAAAATCACCAAACACAACTGAAATCAGAACCAGTATCCCCAGCCCCAGTAGTATTAAACAAAATGATACAGAACACCTTGCCTCTGGGCCCTAACTTCCTGATCTTCCAAGCCAGCACACCCTTTTACAGTGTTACAGCTCTCCCAGCACTTCTGCAGAAGACAAAGATGACTAACCCATCGGTAACGTTAGTTATTTCCAGTGTCTGCGGGCAACAGTGCACAACGCTGTCTCCACACTCAAAGGCAAGGGGCATCATTTTGGTGAGCTCCGTGTCTTCAGCCTACTGTAGGCAAACAGCAGTACTTGGAAGACTTCCTAGGATGCTTAGATACCTTGCGGCCTTTCAGCTTCACCTGGCACACTCTGTCATTTTTCCGCTTTACCCATAACAGGACTTAAACCCTATTGTTTGTAGAGTTCAATGCAATTGTCATGCTGAATGTTTGGGTTTTTCTTATTTATATGGGCCTACACAGGTTACAATGGATCTGTAAGAAGTCAGAAAGACAACAGGTAGCACTGATGTCTATTCTCCAGTAGCTCTTAATTGAAGTGTGGATTCAAAGACTATTAACTTTTTTTTGGACCATTTTTAATTAGGTTGCTGTTGCATTTTTGGTTTTTTGTGGGTTTTTTTTCTTTAGTTGCTGGAAAACCATAGCTATTAATTCTTTAAATTTCTTTATGCTTTAAAACCCCATTGTTTTCCTACAAAACTGTTAATGAAAAAACGTCTTTTAAAATATTTTTTTCAAAGTAATGACAAAAAGAATTCTAGAAAGCTGTTTTCAAAAGGTTGTAACTGCACAAACCTCTAAATATGAAAGCACTGATGTAAAATTATCTTGAAATGGCTTAATTAAAAATCAAAACCAAGCTGAGTTTATCTGGAAGATCAAAGAATTTTGAGGGTGACATTTCAAATGAAACAAATTCATATAAAAGAGAAAATAAAATGTTAGTACAAACATTTGGAATCAGAAACCAATGAACTGCACAGGATTCCTGTAAACAGGAACTGTAAAAAATCACCCCATTCTGTGTATCTACTGATGCTTATGAATTCTAGCTAGACATGCAGAAATTCTTTACGTTTCCCTTTCCTTAAATTCTTACTGCTTTGAAGCTTCTCCTCGCTATTATTTCTCCACTTTTCTTCCTCCCTTTATGCAATCCTCACTTTTCTGGGTTTTCCGTGCTGTTAGATCATTCACCACTTATCAGACAGCGTATGCTCTTAGCCACACAGTCCCGATCAAATTCCTGCTAGAAAGAAGCATTTAATTTCAATACCTTGATGTAATTCAGGTTTTCTCCTCTCCCCTTATTATGTGTACTGTTTGCCCCGCTGTACTTACGTGTGTTAATTTTCTGGAGGGAAATGTGTTTTTCCAGCTGACGTCGTAACTTTACTTCAGCTCCATATTTACCTAGCGTACCGTTGTCTGCCAGAATGAAGTGGGTATGGGAACTGTTGAGCACAGAGAGCTTACTGAGCGGGTTTGACATTGTTTGGTAAACCCGTGTTACCTGTGTGTCAAAAGGACAGATGCACCCAGATTAGAACTAAGAACTAAATATGAAAATCCCCCAACACCGCCCAACAGAAGCACATGCCTTATGAGAAAACCAATCAACCAGACACTTATAACCAAAAATATCGAAGAATTAGAAATGGAACATAATTTTACATTTGAAATTTTAACTCTCCACAGCGGTGTTTTCTTTGGAGGATGACAGTCACATCTGTGCACTCTCCTGCTTTGTCCCCTAAGCTCGTTAATGTACTCTCCTTGATCACACACTGTGTTCCATAATCTTCTTACTGAATTTGAAACTACATTCTCATTGGAGTTCCTAGTAATTAATATGCCACTGCAGAGTGCCCATCTACAATAAATGACAGTCTTGTTGTGCACATGAAGGCCCTTACATGATTTACAGAAGTCTCAGTGTGCCACACTGAAGTTAGGACCCAAAACTGTCACCAGAGAGATCTCAACTACTGACAGCAATGGAAACCTTGCTAGCGCCACATTTACTTTGAGGTCACGTATGACAACCTGACAATACATTAAACAACAGCTTTTCTTCAAGAAATTGCTCATTTTCAGCTCTTAGGCATGCTTTAGAAACAGTTAAAATATTAATACTCCAAAAAGATGAACAGTGTCTTTTGTTACACAGCTGACATTGCTAATTACACAGGAGTTTCTTTAAAGACTTACATCTTTTCCTATCAGATCTTCCTTGTTTTCTACAATGCCCCATGGTGCAATTCCTACGGCACATATTCGTCCTCTGGATTTGGAAGAATGATCTTTCAAGGCATCTCCCACATGACGAATGACACCTATAGGTACAACTGATTTAATTCATATTTGGCACTTTTAAGAGATGACTAAAACCAGAATTTTCTTCTTGCCTTTCATGGAGTTACCTGCTTTTCTGGATTGCTTTCACTACTGAACTGCTACCTCTATCATAGAACATGAAATGAAGACAACCCCATGCTTTTATTTTGTAATAGTTGCATGTGAATCCTACTGCTTTTTCACATCCTTCTTCTGAATTCAATGAAGTCTTTGCAAGACCCAGTTACTTAAATTGCCACAGTGTAAACTGTGCCATTGTCTGGAATTATATTATTGATTGTACACAATGCTAAACACATATGGAATGCTATCACAGGGGTCTGAGCAAGAAAAGCCCTCCAACCCTGTAGTTAGGAAAGAAATATTTTTTCTCGTTAAAATTATTCTGAAGAGCAATTATCACCTTCCCTTAAAGACATTAGATTTTTGTTGTAAAACAAGTCAAAGGAATTAATTCTTAACTTACATAGTTTTCTGGGAGATAACTTGATATAAAGATTTATTTCAGCTAAATAAAGATACTGTTATAGAAATATTACAATGAAAGTTTGAATCTGAATGTTTTTTGAAGGTCTCTCAGAATTTATATCAACATAAATGAAATTAATCAGAAATCAACTGGTCTCAAAATGTAACAATTTATAGGGATTCATCAGACAGCTATTTTTCAACATGTCATTCAAGTTTTGGACATTGTATCAGACACTTTTTTTTGACAGAATCCAGGAATAGTGCCAAAAACCTCCTGGTGGAGTTACGTGGAGCTGCCATACATACCATGTTTTAGATATGGTCAAAAAGGAAGGAAACAGAACTGTTCCAGGTGGCCAGGAAACCAAAGGAAAATACAAATAGGAGATTGCAGTGTCTGAGTAGAGACATTTACAACTGACCTCAGGTTTGTGTTTCAAGATTGCTAATTTTAGAGTCATTCATTTAAGTATAAATACCTTACGTAATAATAAGACAGAGGGTGTACATGGGTGGTGGTGGGTGACACCACGGAGACAATGAGTCAGGGATGTGGCATTTAAGGTGGATTATCAATTGATCACCACCTTTCAGAGAGATCACACAGCCTAAAGCTAACTCAGTCCTTGGCTGTATGAACAGGGAAATGCCAAATGGAAGCAGAAAGAGTATTTAACTTCAGGGATTAAAAGCTTCATCAAACACTGTCTCAAAAATTGCAGCACCCAAAATTCAAGCAGGCTGTTAAAAAACTAGAGAGTTAAAAGCAGAGGTGTGATAATGGCTGACGGACTGGAAAACATGCTTAGTGCAAGAGTTTTATGGAACTCAGCCTGTGCAGTTTGACAAAAGTGCTGTGTATGAAATATGCTCACAAAATATATTTTTAGTAACAGAAAGATCTTTGTGCAAAAAAAAACAGTAAGAAGGTTAGGCTAGACAAATTTGGAGTGGGAGATTTATTAACTACAAGGGTAACCAACCACTGAAAAAAAAATGTATTATAACTAGTGGTAGATTCCTTGCTACTGAAACCACAGATTAATTTTGTTTTCAGGGGAAACACTGAGTAATGCAAATTGATACTAACCCCGGAAAATCTTATGGTCTGGGATGGGTAGGAGATTAACACAAATGATTACAATGCTCCTTTTTTGGTCTAGTGGCTAATGACTCGTTCATGTAGACTTAAATCTTCTGCCTGTGGGAAAGATTAGTGAATGAACAACATTGAATTCTTAAGTAAACTAAAAGTGCTGGTAATTGCTTACCTGTACTAACACCTCCGGTGAAAATCCAAGCTCCTGTAGTCACGGCAGCCTTTATCAGGCCTTTTCCAAATACTTGCTTTAATTTAGGTTGCATTTCAAAGTTCTGGAGGCCTCCATGGACAGAGATTAAGAGTTTGGGCAGTTCCAGTTGCCAGTCTTTCACCATGAGATGCAGCAGAGAATCTGGTTTAGTGTCATATGAGACACGGATATACTGCAAAGAGCAATGTGTAATATTAGCACTCCATTTGCTCTGAAAATTTTCTATTGATTGAGCAAAGAATGGTTATATTAAGCCTTCCATCTGAAGAAAGAATTTAAAAATTTTTAAACTACACATCATTAAATTTCTCTGCTGTTTATGATTAGAAAAAACAGGTTGAAACCTTTCACTTTGCTATTGAGAATTTACCACTGGCCTCATGAATTTTAAAAGGACTGCTTTCCTCTTCACCTGCAAAACTGACTGCAATCAAGTGATCCTAAACTCTTACTACAAATCTGCATCATTGGAAGCCACCTATCTAAAATGACTGGAAGGTGTTTTGTATTGTTCCTAAATCCTCTGGTTTGACTGCCAAAGAGAAGCAACAACCTTCCTAAGAAACAGGCGGCTTATGTTACATTTTATGCCGTTCACTGTTGATGTATGTATTTCTGCCTCTGAAGCAATACTTTGCATTCTTCTCGGTTTAATTCCATCGTGATCTCTTTTCAAACTACCACTCCATCAAAGAAAGCTATGAAATAAACTCATGTTTATTTCTGCTTTAAAAACAAATAATCATTAACAAAACCACCAAGATCACCCGTATATTTTGGAAAAGTTTTTGCAGTGCGGTTGTCTCAAGCGGCAGTCTCAGCAGAGAGATAAGAAAGCAAATGGGCAAAGAAACAAATGTAGGTTTGGATTTGTTCAGAAGAGGCAAAACAGAAATACATTCTTTTGCAGAAGCTTGCCTTGCTGTTACTGCTAAGAAAACTCAGCAGTCCATTTTCCAGCTCTGCCAGGCCTCTGTCTTTCAAGAAATTAATATTAATTTATATTTTTATTAGACTTCAAACCTTAGAAAAAAAAATCTGTATCAAGCTGTGTTATTTGGCCCACAAATCTAATACAGATAGAATCATGGGCATTAATACATGCAGCTGCTTCTTTCCCTGATATTTACTGACAGTAACTTCAATGAAACTGTTTTATCAAAACATTATAAGGTGCTTCCTAAGTAGGAATTATTTCCCCCACCCCGTATCTTGTCCACACCTTTCTGAGACAGCATAGAGACCTCCTTCGATTCAATGGATTATGCACTGAGTGAGCTGGAACCCTGACATATCTAACGGATCAGATAAATACCTCAGAGCAGCCTACGCTCCTTACCATGGCCTTATTTGAATGTCCTCCTCCCTGGAATTCAAGGTTTCCGTAGGCATCAGTTGGGTATGTTTGGGTGTGCTTACTGACAGACCATTTCTCTGGCTGAGCTTCCACTTGCTTTGTTTCTTCTCCATTTTTATTAGCTGTTATACTTGGAGGAGGTGGAATATGTTGGTTAATGAGCTGGCCACAGCAGCACCTGTAAGTTAAAATTTGAAGTGACTTTAATTATAGTATCTTCAATATCGGATGGGGAGAAAAAAAAAAGAAAAAAAAAAAGATAAATCAGAAATTAGATTGTCAGCTGACCATGCCTTTCTCTACACAAATCATAGAAACATCTCTTCTAGGTCATATCTGTTGTACTTGCACACACATATGCCAGAATTACCAGCCCACAGATGTTTCTTAACAAGCAGAGATAAAAAAATTCACTTCTGTTGCACTGGAAAGCTATTCTAAGCTAAAGGACAGGAAAGCAGGAAGAAAGCAGAACAGGAGCAGTGGCCATCTGTTTCTTGCTCTGAGGTGACAGCTAGCATGTGACAAACTGTTACGTTACCCAAGCAAGCTGGACCACAATTTAGCTAGCCCATGCAGTAGCAATAACATAAATATTTGGACTAACAATTCCAGTCCCCCTGGATAGTGGTGTTAGTAGTAGTGTCACACCAGCTGTGAAGAATGGTACCACTTGCTTCACAGTGCACATTATTGCATCCTTGCTTTCACAATTCAGTCTGAGTTTATGATCTGGTTTGCAAAGCTAAGAACTCGAAACTCATTCCCCCTTCTGCTGTCCAGCCTTATCATCTCTGTATGACATGTCCCGTGGCTCTGTACAGATTTGAGTGCAAGCATGTCCTGCACTTTTGTTCCTGTCATCTCCCTTTAAGGGCATGAGTAAACTGGGTCTCAGTTCACACGTCTAAATCCAAATCAAGTCCAGCTTCTTCAGTATTAACCTTTTCTGTTGGCCAAAACAAAAATTTCAAATGTTACCTGCTAACGTCTTTGTTGTTGGCAATTACATAGATGCATTCTCTTTTAGAAAAGGTCTTCTCTATCCAAGCCTTTTGACCCTTAGAAGGGAGAAAAAATAAGAGGAAATGTACTGAAAAATTTCTGTGTGGCAGATATAGTAACATTTGCCTTCTATTTTCAGCTACTGTTTTTAAAAACAAACACTGAAATCATTAAATCACTTTTAAATACCAGATACATCTACTCATGAAGGAAGCAGGTGATGTGAATTTTCCATGACTTTGATGAAATTCAAACCTCCAATGTGTGTAAAAACCTTTATGCACAAAGATGCTGGTCTTGAAATTTTACTGTTTATCTGAAGGTCTACCGAAAAATGCAGTTGCTTCTTCCTGTTTTAGTGAACAGCAAATGGACTCAAAGCAGTACAGAAAAATAGCATAAATGGTGACATAAATAGATCAATAGTATTTACTCCAAATAATATTTCAGTATTGCTCTTTGTGTGTAGAAATTGCTTCCCAAAAACTTTCTGTGCTTGATTAACAATCAACAAAATAATTTCTTCCTGTTGGACATCAAGTTACAGTCATTCCTAAGGCATCTTACTCTTAACAAGATGTGTCTCGGGAGGAGGCATTCCTTAAACTGAAAAAAACTTTTGACAGAAAAAGTACAAACTCTTCTGGTATTGCTTATCTGTGAAACAGGAGCAGAAAACAACAAAATAAAATGTGTTGGCCTATTATACTGTGTCTGCAAACCAGAAACTAGACCAGGCTTACAGCCATTCTCAAAACAAGGATGTTTAGGCAAGCTAGAAGAAAATCTGAGATCTGCACAATGCAGGCAGGGAGTGCTGCGGGGATGCAGCCTGCAGTTTGGGCACGCTGAAGGGAGGGGGTGCAGAAACAGCTGCAGCCATCATTTCCCATGGCTTCTTACTTGGAGGCCTTCTGTCCCTACAAACATCACCAAGGCAAAGCATCATTGTGCTTGCAGTAACAAACCAATATTTAGTTAACTTCTTTAAATTAACTCAAAAGCAGCCTTTTAATTTTTAAGGAATGAAAAACATTAAAGAACACTCATGATTCGATGACACCGATAACTTTGTCTTGCTGATAAAAGCTGCTTCTCCTGTGTTTGAATTAAGGAACTGTGTCTTAACTCACTTTTCAAGTAGAAAGCAAATGTCATATGCTTTGCTTTAGTTTCCTTTGTGGAAGCGAAATGAAAGTTTCGCAGAGACAAAAGCTAAAAATGACACAAGACCATTCAGGGTGCCTTCAAAAAAAAAAAGGGGGGGGGAGGTTTGCTAGAGAAAGAACTAAAAACCTTGCTGATACCCTGAGTTAAGAAAGTCAGCTGCAGACAGATCTCTGTTGGGTGAATGCTCTGCCAGCCTGCCGGGAATAGCTTCCAGACCGAACTAGCCCATAAGTGCCGCAGACCTACAGCGCGGTGCGTGGAGGCAGTGGCAGCTCATCTTCTTTGTGTGCGTGAGGCAAGAGCTGTCTCTGAAGTTCCTTTGTTTGTTGACTTGTTAGTTCCTGTCTTGCTTCTTCCTTTCCTCCATTATGTCTGAAATAATAGGAGCCTACTTGAAGTTCCTTCATTGCAAATAGTTGCAAGTAATTGCAAGCTCCTACTTCATGAAAAAGCTGTCCATAACCTGCCCCGGTATGTAAACGCTTGCCTCGGTTGCCTATTTCAGGTGCCTCTGAGCCGGAACGCCTTGCCGGTCAGTGGCCTGGGAGATCCTGCACTTCAGCTCTTCGCTCCAACGTACTTACTGATCTACCGGGGCAGAACCAGCTCCTTTCAATTTAAAACGAGTTGTTTGGGAGCTCTCAGCACCAGAGGGTGAGGAAGGGTTAAGAACTCAGACAAAACTTCACGTAGCTTACAGTGTTTCTTGCTGCCTGAATGACAAGGCATGTTTCAGGCTTTAGAGCTTGATTATGTAGCAAAATTGGAAGGAAGATAGTATTCAATTTAATACCTAAAGGCCATGTAACTTGGTCAGCTTTCCTGTCTTGGCTCCTTACATTTCTTCTTCAAATGAACCTAAAAAGCCTTTGTTCCCCAAAACATTTACAGGTTTCTTTTTATATGTTTTCTGGCAAGGCTTTTACAGGACAAATTTTAGCAATAGTATTACTGGAAACAGAGCTCAGAAAATGCTTTAGTTTTATAGCATCAGAGTGTAGTTATTGAAGTACAGTTCTAGAAAAGTACAGAAGAAAACAAGGCAGGGAGATCCAAGAGGCTCTGTGGTACATGGAGGTGAGAGGTTACATCAAACAAATGCTGTTTACCTGTTCAGAACCCGATTTTACTAATTTACAGGTATTCAGGCTATTCAAAATATTCAGAATGCCAAAAAGTTTATTTGATTGGAATTACACTCATTTTCCTAGCTGTTTTTCTAATTAATCCCAAACCACAGCGTCCAAATTCACTGCTGTTTTACAACTATGTCCAGTGTTGTTATTTGTGCTTACACACCATACTAATTTATGAACTTTAATGTTGTAAAATTAGCTTAACAGGAACCTGTTACAGAAGTTAAGTAATTTATCTACTTTCTAAATTATATATTTACAATCTAAATTATGTTAATTAATTTAGGGTTTATTACTATTTCATATATTTTAAACATATTGACTTTTTTCCCCAAATAAAATTTCAGGCTTTTGTGTGGTCTCTGATAACTTCTTGACTGAGTGACACAAATGCCCAAATCAATCCCGCAGTGCAGGAAATACTCTTCAAAATATAAATGGTAACTGATGCTGCACGTTTAACCATTTTGTAGAGAATACTGGAAAATTCAAGCTAGAAATACCAAAACAACTTGGATTTTTACACCATGTCACTGAGTACTGCTTTACTTTATTCCCCATAGGTGACCAAGGAACAGAATTTCTGCTGTTTTGTGTGCTTCGTGTGAGAACAGTTAATTAGCCATTGGATTACATCACAGACTTAATATTTGTGTTTGGAAGCTTTTGCATTTGGTATCTAAAATGAGCTCTACAATACAGCCGAGCTCTCAGTTGTGCAGTCATTCTTAAAAACCCTCTCACAGGAGGCTGGTTACCTATTTCTAAGTTGAAAAAAACCTTCCATACACCTAAAAACCCTGTTAGAAATCAGTCACTGTAGGCACTACAGCTGGACAACACATATGCTCTGCTGGCTTATTTTTTCTGTGCTAATGAGAGGAAGGCAAAAGCACACTAGAGATTGGGGAAATAAAACCTCAGCACATTTGGTCACCCTTTGAAGTTTCACTGCTTTTGTCTATTTAATCTGCTTAATCAAAGCTTCATTACAATCCAGTGCAAACACTTGAGCAGAAACATTCACTGTCAGAAAATGGGCACTTTCCCTGCTTATTTGATACAGATTCAGTACATTTCTCTCTCTGGGTTGAACTTTATTTGGTTTCTTGAGGGAAAATGTAAGTACGCATACTGTCTCTTGTGAGTTTGGGATGGGGGGAGCGCGCTGTTTTTAACAGCCTTGGAATGGATGAGTTAAATGTTAAAGGACTATGACAGATCGCCTACAGTTTTCAGACCAACAGTTAGTGGGAATATTAAGCTAACAGACAAAGAGTTTCTGCCAGCAACATTACAGAACTAAAGAACACTACACATTTTCCACTCATCTCTAAGAAACACCAAAAAACGCAAGATCCCAACTTGTTGAGTCGTGAAGTTCAAACCTGCTTATTACTGCAAATCTTGAACGTACTAATGAGAACCTAATTTTGAAAAAAACACATTTCAGGTGTTCAGTGGCATATCTGTTCTCCTTTATGAAAACTGACAACAGGTCTCCTTAATGACGATAAACCAAAACAAAATAAAACCACTGCTAATACTTGGTCTTCAGCCTAGAAATCAGTATGTTGCTGAGAAACAGCATTAATTAATACTGGATTGATAATTTCACTTTATGCATTTGCTAGTTCTCTTTAGCATTAGAAGAAGGTATCTACCTGCAGAAAGGAATGGAATCAGTGATGTTGGTTTGTAAACCAGGAGTTAACAAAATCAAGACCCTAGAGAAATAGTCAACCTTCTAATACAGTCATCAATAAACACAAGAACTAGTTCTACAAAGATCAGTTGTTCTTTGACTATCACAAATAAACCACACTGTGCTCAGAAACGTCTATCTAGGGCTGCAGACATGCAGCAACTGAAGAGAAAATTTTCTCTCACCACCACACACAGACTATTCTAGTTTGATGCTAAATTAACACTAAATTGTATGTATTTCACTTCCTATACAATGAACGTTTCAATGAACAAGTACTGGGCCTGAATTTCAGGCTGTACCGAAGCAAAGCCCGCAGCTCTGTTTCACTGCAGCTTTGTGCAAGAGCAGCAGGTGGGCTCCAGACCAACACACCTCTGGTGAAAATCCAGGGTGGGAACAAACACAGGAAAGCAAAGCCCCTGGAAACATCACACTACAAACACTTACATGCCGTTGTGCCACCAGAAGCTGTGAATTTCAGTTGTGATATACCTCTGTGGGATAGCAGCAGTATTTAGTGTCTGTGAATAATCATAATGATAAAACTGCCACTAACATAAGTAAAAGAATTTGGGGGCTGAAAGGTGGGCAGGGATGAGAGTTGTAGTGTTGTTTGGAGCACATCCAAAGCCCAAACTCAACCAGACCCAAAGCCAATGTAGTCAGTCCTCTCAACTGCCACGATCCCCAAAGAGAGATGCCCCATGAAACAGGAACATACGTCTTCGCTGGATGGCTTGGCATGCTTGACTTGGTCACAGGATGGGATGTGGCTTTGGTCTTATTTTGCAGCTAGAGAGCATCCACTGCAGGAGAGCTCTTTGGCACCTGGAGCCCTGCTGAAGAGCACATGCTCCCCAGCTGCTGCACACCCGTGAGGCTTTGCCTGTCGCAGGCACAGCTGGTCGGCAGACAGCAGGCATGGAGCAGGCGTGCGGGGGGCATGGAGCCCTGCCCAGCCCTCGGACACCGCAGCCAGGGCCTGGCACACAGATGCAATGACGGAGGAAGCGGGGGAACAAATGAATGCATGTCATGCATAATACAGGGTTTGACAAAGCTGTTCAGGCTAAATCAAGCACAGAATAATACAAAAATGGAGTTGACTGGCCAGCAGAGCTCACATCTGTGGAAGAATACAAATTACCACATCTTGTTAAGATGTGGATTGATTATTTTAACTTATGGAAACGTTCAGCTCTAATCTAATCTAATCTAATTCACACCATTTTACCAAACTGTTCACACCATTTTACCAACATTTCTTGGTAATCCTCCTTTAGCTTCCAATATGCTGCAAAAGGTAGTATCACCAGGGAAGTAAAATCTAAATCGTGTTGCCCAATTATTTAATTAGAATGCTCTACACAATTAAACTGGGATATTTATGCCGGATTTGAGCAGAGAGATGTTTGCTTTGGTGAGATGGTGAGAGAAAGAAGTAATTTGGAGGTGGGACAAAGTTCATACCACAAGCATGTGCATGGTGTGTGCACAAGTCCATTCACCATGTAAACAAGCCCACAGACTTTTGTAAATGCTATGTAAGTCACCACATTCAGCTGCTGTTACTCGAGAGAAAACAGGTAAGAAATCTGCCAGTAAGAAATTAGGAGAAAGAAAGAAAATAAATCATTACATCAGCAGAATCCCTGTTATCTGGAACTTAAAAACTGAGGCTAGGAAGATTTCTATCTTGCACTGCCTTTAAATGCAACATCCCAATTATACTATCCATCATTCTTCTTCACTTTGAAGGAACAGTTTTCCCAAGTGCCCAACTAATCAACCTTTCAGGTGATTAGTTCTACCTAGAACAACTGTCCTCCCAATAACAGTGTTCTTGCTTGGAGAAAAATACTCCAAACTATGTGATGAATGTTAATACTCAATTTTGTAGATACTCAAGAACTGGCAAGATTTTACTCAGAATTGTTCATTGCTAAGAAACACAGGGCAGAAAACCATAATGCTATTTTAAATTTGTGTTATGCTACAAGGGGCCAGAGCCACAATGTCCCCAACTACAGAACACTGACAGCCTGTGAATCTAAACTGAACTTCCAAAATCCTAGTTTGCATGACATATAAAAATTAGTTATTTCTACAATTTATTATAGTTTTAGCAACAATTAGAATATGAAGTACCATACAATATCCACTAGAAAGAGGATCGCTTATATTGTTTGCTACTAAGTACAGCATCAAGAAGTAATTTAGGAGAGCTGTAAAATTCTTTCAAATAACAGACGATTTTCTCAAGACAACTCTTATTCTCATCCGACTCAGTTTTTCATATGGTTCAGTTCAAACCCATACTCTTCTAGCAACCTTGCCACGGAACCACTTGCTCTGTAGTTCAGACTAACACCCAGCAGGCAGCATGGCAGTGTCAGTAAGCAACGTTATTTCAACTTGAGGCCAGATATCATACCCACTGATGATGTGGAAACCAGTAAGTAGTACTACGCTGCACAGAGGGCTCTAAGGAGCTTTCATGCCTTCCTTATGCTTTGTGTTCCTGGCCTGCTGGTAAGGCACACAGCAAACAGCCGCTGAAACAGAAGTAATTTTCTCTTCACATTCATTAACTTAGGGAGACAGTCTACAAAAGGAAGTATCAAGCTCTCTTTTCAAAATTAACACAATTCCGCTGCATCTCAGAGGTATGCAGCTCTTCCCCAGCAGCTCAGAGATGTGAAAAACAGCCTCAACACCAGAGCAGACCTGGCTTGCTCCGATGTGGCTGGATAAACCCAGTTCCAGCACAGAGCCATGGAGTAAAGCATGTTGGATGAGCTCAGACACCCTACTGAGAGGCAGGCACAGCTGCTTGGGTACAGTTCAGCATTAAATTAACTATACAGCTAATGCAACTGAAATAGAGCAACTAAAGAACCATTTGGAGCACACCGCAGGACAGCTTGGCTTAGTGCTTGCCTGTGGAGAACATACCTTGTCTAGTTTTGCAAGGGAGAGATTTTTTCTTGCATGGAATGTAGAAAGAAACTAACCAGGTTACACATCCCACATACCACTCTTTAAGGCAGCAAAAGCCATTCCTGCAACAGCTTAGCCCCATCCCTTACTGTACCAAATTTCAGGGAAGCTATTTTCTAAGAAATGTTAACAATAATGTATAATCTCCATTTGTTACCTAGTCCAGGTCTGTTATTAAGTTGCCAAATCCTCCTCCTGCCTTTAGTCCTTCTGTTCTTGATGTTAGGGAGATGAGGAACACAAATATAACTCTGTACTTAGCCTCCTTTCTAGACCTGCTTTGAATTTCTTTCCCAAAACAAACCTTCTGCCTGCAGACACTCCACATAGCCAGTTTTACTCCAAGATCTTAAAGAGTGACGGAGTTACAACAAAACACAAACCAAGATGTGGGGATGGGAAGTGTTGAATAACTTTATCTACACGGAGCAGAGTCATCCTTGCCTACAAGTAACCGTGCTCAAGAGGCCAAATACAGCAAGTGGATGAGCAGGGAGAGACAGCAAACAGCCTCTAAGATAGTAGAGCCAAAGTAGCCTGGTAATTACTAGCTTCTTCTATAAGATAATTTGTTAATAATTCTTATTTGAAGATGCAAGGTGACCCTGGTATCTAGCTGTGACATGGCTCAAGAAGGATTTTTGTACTGTAACAATTAACCTGACCTGTCTAACATAAAGACTCTTCACTAGATACGGTTTTAAAAGAAGTCAGAACTCTTCCAGATTATATCCAAGTGGGATATTGCTCTTAAACTGCTTATAACTATGAGCTTTCCATACAGGCTTCTGACCTGAAATGGAAAAATGCTGTTATCATGAAAACCCACGTAATTCAACAACATCAACAGCAGATCTTCCTTTGTGAAATTCATCAATACTTACGAAATCATAACCAACATAACAAGGTACTTCCCTCACAACAAAACTAAGCCCATGAATAGTTCTAACTAAAACTACCCACATGTTTAATTCTCCTGGTTATCTGTGGTTTAGCACACTGTGACTACAGATGTTAATGATGCATGCAAACAAAGACTAACCTGCCCTTAGCGATACAGATGCAAAAAACATTGAATTGGACTAGAATATTGCCCCTATCTGAGAGAGATTTGGGCCATTGAAGTCCATGTTACTAAGAATAATACCTATTAAGAGTAGAAATGATCAAAAATATGCTGTTTGGAAAAGAGGTTAAAAATATAAGCACTTCTTTGATGTAAGGGTTACAAATTACTAGTTCTGAGGTAACTTCTATAAAACCTCCAGTAAGCCAGTAAACATGCTGATTTTCCATACATGATGTAGTAGTATGTTTTGAGACCTTGCAATATTTATTCTTTAAGAAATAGGGCAAACCATGAATGAAAATCATTTTAAGAGAGTGACTACATGTTGCATGAGATACTAGTTATCTATGAGAGTTTGCTCTAAAGGTACAGTTCTAATTAGTACTATTTGAAGTGCAGAGCCCACTGAAAAGGTAGGGTTGGAGAATTTATTATACTGACGTTTTCAATATGTGAGAGCCACTATTTAAGGCATACTGCTAGGCATGTTAATAAAACACACTTTAAAATCACTACAAAATAAAATTTCTATATTCACAATATAATACGATATCTGCATATCTCAAAAGCCTCTAAAATCTGGAGATGCTGAACAAATATATATTTTGTGAAAAGATAACATAACTATTTACTTTTCTCTCCTGCTTCCTGTAGATACACACTCTTTTTATATATATACTGGAATATATATGTAATACAACAGTTAGCCAATTTGTCCCTTAAGAAATTCACATTAGTTAGCAGTACATACAGTTTTCCTGAAAGCAAGATTCTCCAGGCAGAATTCTGTTAAGTAGTTTGAGCTGTTGAAAATCTGCAACTTTCTGCGGCTCATTTTACACTCAGTAAAGCAATTCTTTTCCAGGCCTTAGCTAATACCTAACCTTTAACAGAATATGCCACAATCAGCTGAATTTTATACCCTGCTGCTTTCTGTCATTTTCAAACAAGAAAGAATTTCCAGCTAATTTAACTCTTGGGCTGCAGGGTTTGCACAAAATTAGTCCTTATAATCTTTTAGAAATAATTATTAAAGCGTTGCAACTCAAGGGTTAAATTATTTCCTGGAGACACTAAATATGTGTATTTAAAATACTGTGTTACATATACCTGAGAGTTGCCAACATATATTGGGAACTTTCTGAAAACTTCAGTACTTCAGGACTGAAATAATTACAAAGGGCAGGTGCGATACGAGATTTCAAACCACTTTATAGATAACAACAGTTTTCGGAAAATTTGGTGTATCTTCTTTTCAGTCCTTATGCTACCTAAACCCTTTAGGTTCTGGCCTAAAACCAGCACAGAACCAGGAAACAGTATCTCCAGTGATGTTTCTGGACTCTTTTTTTTCATGGTGTGCAAGACATTGTTCTTCTCTAAAGAGAAAGAACACGTCTAGCTTCAACAGGTCGTAATACAATCCATGGAACACAACACAGGAAATACTCTGCCTGTACTGTTACACAGCATCAGTTACAGTTGTCAGATAATATGTGTAACTTGTTAATGTATCTGGCTTTAAAATGTTAGCTGCAGACTACCATTTGAATTGGATTGATGGTGGGGAAAAATCATGATAAAGGTTTCAGTTCACTGGACTTAACCCGTTATCAAAAATGGAAAAAAAAATAATTTAAAACCGAAATTAGGGGTCTTAAAGAAGACTCAAACTGGCCAGAAGCTGTGTTCACGGCTGCCTCTGCCTCAATAGAAGAACACAAGGCTATGCCCTCTTGGAGCTACTGTTACCCTGAGATGTCCTTCCTCAGAAGCAGCAGGAATGACAGAAGAGCGGGTGAGAGCATCATTCTGTGGAGCTGTGATTTGAAGAGTTACAGGGTAAAAAGGGCCAACACTGAGCCTCCTTGGCTTCTCTCACATTTGAAAGATTGGTATGTGAATATTCAGGGATCACACACAGTTTGGATCTTGGTGAGGGAGTTTTCATAGAGGCTTCTCATTTCAGAGGCCAATATGCTTTTTTGGCAGAAATGTGTTACTTCAAATGACAACAGCAGCATTGTTGATATCAATGTGATGAAGCTGCTGATGTTTGTTATAAGTCTTTTGCTTGGAACCCCCCTTTACTGGCAACCCTCACTGGGGTAAGGAAAATTGCTATAAATTATGTCCTTTTCTGTCCTAAGACTTCCATACACTTAACCCACCACTGGACCTTGATAAACTCAATTGGAAACAAGCACACACAGAAAGAGGCTTACTTATCAGATGGTTTGTTGCCAAAAGTGAACTCCAGAAAGTATTAATGGCTAATTTTGAAAACTGAAAACAACCCCAACAAAGCGAAGTCTTAACTTACAAAACAAAAGAAAAAAATCACCCAGAACTCCATCCCCATTTGCTGCAGAGGTAGCTCAACGATAGCATTCAAAATACTAAAATACGTGAAGATATGTTTTCACCTGATCTCTCTTTGCCAGCATTTCTACATCTTATTACACTCATACCAAAGAAACTTTATAATTTTGAAATGTTTTGAGACACCTTTTTTGGACTTGAAAACTCATTTTGTCTTCTTGCAATTAGTACTTGAGGTTTCATGTCTTCCAAAATAAATTGGAAATCTAGGAAGTAGTCTAATCAGAGTACTGTAATTTCAGCTGAATTTTCTTTTTCCAATTAATTGTAGGCCACCATACAGCTCTCCAGCAAAAATTTCAATTATGCATATCAATGCTAAAAAAAGTACCAAAGATTATCAGGAATGAAACAAAAAAAAAATTTAAAATCATGTCCTACCTGTTTGTCACTGGAAGCGCTTCAGAATTTGGAAAGACGAATTACATCTAGAATAAATAAATTGCATTTAACTCTGAGCTTCTGTCCCATCTTTCTGTTTACTGTTCAGACTTCTCATTCATCCTACTGTTAGGACTTCCAGTCTCTCTGAAGTTCATGAGAATTCCCAAGGAGATGGGTTTCCACCACTTTAAGAAGAGAATCTCATATGATAAGCATGTGAGCAGCTTCTTTGTTCAAACCAATCTCATGACTCCCTTTGAAGGTAATCCTTTAGAAGTCTCATGACCCATCTCCCTGCCCAGAGGGTATTTTCATCTCATGGTGGAACAAGGCACAACAAATCTACTTTGATAGTGCCCAAATCTCCAATTTGTTAAACCTCCTTTCCTCTCTTCAAACAGTGGATGTACTTGCTGTAAAAATGCCAGCGCTGCAGAAAGGCTAAAGCAGGAGCTGAAACTTTTAATTTGAAGTATCCCCTCCCTTCTGCTAAAATATCAACGTTATTTGCATAATTGAGACAATTGGACATAACAGTCTTTTCAGGGGTCCTCATTAGATGTACAGCTCTACATTCTTTGAGAAGAAGAAAAAAGCAGGTCATACAGCATTAATTATATTTAATCCTTTTTTGAACAGTCTGAAGTTGGGCAAAATGTTGTACTAAACCAGCTGAAGTCATAAATAAGCCATTCATTTTGTAATTTTACATATCACATGCATTTTCATACCCTGTTGTTTTTGTCAATTTAATTAATTCCTTTGCTCTGAAGAGCTTCTTTTGCATCTTGTCATACTTTAAAACTATCAACAGCAAAGGACACAGTGCGTTGCATGTAGTTCTTTTTTCAGCTCTAACTTTCAAATACTTACCTTGTCTTGCATTGCTGGGTGCCTCATAAGGCAACAGATAAGGATGACATCTAAGGATCACACTATTCAGAGCTAAAGGCAGTCTAACTCCCCGCTTCTGCTGCATTGCACTCTGCAGACAAGTAGTCTGCTAGACTCTAATCTTGTTCCACTGTTCCTGTATCCGATCTCCAGTGTACTGCACACATACCCATTTGTGATGGGGAAAGAAATATTTTACAGACATCATTTCAACTTCTGTCCTGCCCTAAATGCCAAAGCATGCAGCTAAACCAGCTTTGTTTTAGAACCAGACCCTGCTCTTCCTAATGAGACAAAGTTCCTGCTGACTTCATGAGAAACAGCGATGGGGTATGGAAGAATTAGACATGACCCTGGAAAACTACAATGCCAAACAAATTCTGGGCTTCATTTCTCTTGGAGGAAATGGTAAATTCTGAAGAAAGCAAGACACTAGTAAGAGAGTGCAAAGTCAAAGAAAGTAACCAACTAAGTCCATTGTGAGGTCAGAGCACTCTATTAATAAAGGAAATACAGAGCATTTCTTTGTCTGGGGATTTTTTCATTTGAAGCTTTCATCCAAAGTTCACTAAATTTAATGAGAGACTATCAATGTATTCAACAGACACTGAAAAAGGGTGTATCACAGGTGTACTCCACAGTTGCACAAATTTGTTTATCTGTGCTTTCAAAACCATACTGCTTGTTCTGACCTCTGAATCACATCAAGCTTAAGTTCCAGTTCTTGCAGAAGCTGTCTGATACCCTTTTCAAGTAAAGGCAGTGCCTCAAAGCCACTACCCACCATTCTAGAACGCTGAGCACAGAAATGGGGGACATATAAGAAAGTCAATATATGTTTTTTTTTTCCAGTGAAAACCAGATTTTAGACACAGTGGCCTTTATGGATGCATCTTCTATCTGGAACAGGTGTGCTCTGTGAACTAGAAAATGTTGACCTACTGGACAAACTGCAAGAAATATTGTCAAAGATATGTAAGCCAGAAAATCTATACAAAAAAGTGATTTGGACACTTAACTTCCTTCTGAAAAATGCAACTTGGACATGCAGTGGTATGTTTATCTGGCTAGGTTCTCTATAGCAACCTAAGTTAAAAAGGAATTAATTCTTTTTTGCTCATGAGTTCTGCTTGGCCAGTCATTATGCCAGAATGCAGGTTGCATCGACAGTACCTGCACTGCGAAGACAGGACACACTTTAGGAATCAATATTGGAAACATCACACCTGTGCCTTTTGTTCTTCCATTTGTTAGCTCAGACTTCAATGATAGAAATACACACCTGAGAAAGGATGTATTTTTTAAAATCAAATGCAAGTTTTGCTAACTCTTCCCTTAACAGAAATTTGATAGGCATACAAGCCTGCCAGCACAGCCCTTCTACAACACTGTAAGTGCCCTGGCACATCAGTTTAAGTAATGAGACTGATGAAAGATAACCAAGCCATGTGCATCTACCCAAAACGAAAAAAACTGTAGCTATAAAAGTGTGCAGTTTAAGGCGACTGAGATCAAAGCCCCCCCTACAAGCAACAAGAACATTTCCCTCACTTGCAATTGCAAATAAAGAACAAGTTTTGAAAATTCTGAAACCCACAAATACCAAACTGGATGTTTTAAGCAAAGCCAAAGCCTACACTCTGATGGGAATGTTCTGAATAGTAGTTGAAGTAACACAAGGTATCATTCTTTACATAGATAAATATAATAACAATATAATAATAATTATACGATATAATAGGAATTAACCAGCATGTTGTGGGGGTGGGAACAGCTGTGTAAAAGCAAAGGGACATACACACAGTGTGTGTAAAATAAACCTTAACCAAGTTGGCTAACATCCTGATAAACGTGCACTTTGTTGTGAAGGGCACCCAGCCTACTGTCTGCTGTGCTTGCTGTCTGAAATGCCTATGACAAAATTCTGCATGGTAAGAGGAAGAAATCACTGGCAATTAATTCCAAATATATAATTCTGTCAAGTTCAGCCAAAGTGCTCATTCAAAGTTCAAAGGAATAACACACATGAGTGAAAAAAATTACATTCTCAGAGAAAATGCCACTACACAAAAGATAGTTTTCATGGATGTCTGCACTCATACTATGGGAAGGCTCACAGCACTTGGAGTTTGTTTTGTGACATGGCTTGATATAAATTCACTGTGAAGGAAAGGGATAAAGATATGCATCTCTCTGCTGCCCTCACTGTGACTGTCTCAGAATAAAATCCCCTTGGTTTCTGATGGTACTCGGTACCCACAGGCTTGCAGGGAGTAAGCAGGAACGAAGAACAGATGCATTTGGTTTTATTGATTTGAACAGTATCTTCACATACAATATAGAGGCATTAGCCCGTGCCAAAAAAACTATTTACATCCTTCTCTGTCAACATATGCCCTTATTATTCCCACTGCCAAAATGAAAATATACTTGCTTCACTGATCACAGACAACTTATTTATCGTCGAAAAGTAACCAGATGTTATGGTTTTATTAAAACTGCTGTAAATCTAAACCGGGTAATCATTTATATTTATGTATGAATAATTGAAAACTCAGTAAACATAACTTTTTCCAAGTGATAAGTTTCAGCTGGTATGTTTGATAGCTCACTTACTGAATGCAGCCAATAACATTTTCTTAACAAAAAGATAAAATACATTACACTCCTCTCTGATCTGATGCATTTGCTGGTCTCTTGCAAATGTGTCTGTACCAATGAAACCAATACAATTTCAGATACTTACTGGTCTTGAAACTACTCCCCTAATAAAACAAAGTAATTCACCTAGTATGAAGGATATTTTCCCCCCCTTGTTTTCTTCTTCTGCACTGTTTTTGTAGCACTCCATAAGATCTAAGAAGCTATATTATTAGAGACTACTGCATTCATGTATCAAAAATAAATTTATGGACAACAAATGTGGGAGCTGAACTTCAGAATGCCAAAATGCAGTGTAAGAAGATGCAGTGGTTTAGATTTTTTTCTGCAAAACTATACATAATATCATAGGATATTGTATATCAAATGAGTAGGAACTGAGCTACACTACATGCAAAATGCCTGGGGAATCTGTTGTAATCTTCCTCACTGTCATTATTAGACCAAATCCAAATTTGAAACGACTCGGTAAACTATAAATGCAAAAGTCATAAAGGATTGAACAATAATTACATTGTGACATAATTAAGAAAATGTTGAAGAAGGGGGTGGTGGGGGAACCACAAAAACCAGTGCCAAAATCCCCTTGGGACCTGAGTTCTGACATTTGAGAGGAACTGCATGCTCCTTACAAGCCAAGCCCATTTTCATAACTGAGCCAAACTTCAGGTCAAAGTATCCTGTATTTTCTTATAGCCGAATTAAATTTTGAACCGATGACCAGGATTTCACAGAATGCAACACTATTGAACTACTGAAACTTGGGATGAGCATTAATACAATTGTCACAGATATGGATGTCAGAACAGATGAGAAATGATGCAACAGCAACCTGCCTGTGAGGAAAACAAGCTTGTTCACTTGAAAATAGAAGAGGGTTAAATTTTCATAACCATCCTAATAATACTGTTTTATAGCAGCAAAATTCAGGACCATTTGCCACAATTCTTTGATTGGCCACAAAGAACTAGCGAAGCAATAGCATGCACGAAAAGACAAAATGACCCTTGAACTACAGGTCCCTTAATAATTTAAAAAATATAATAATTTTTAAAAGTGCATGTCCCAACAGATTCTGGTACAATACATATCACTTGATACTGCTATCAAATCTGCAACTAAATGGACTATTTTGAAAACTCAAAGACAAAACACCAGAAGAGTATGTTAGTGTCTTGGGCTGTAATCACTGTGCACGACTGAATGGGTGAACTAGATTCCAAGAGCCTCTTCTCTGGATCTTGTTACTCTCCTTTTTGCTTGGAGGCAGCAGTTAGCATTTGGTCCTGATATATGCTACTTGAGCACAAGTGAAAGGCTTACATGGAATGTTCTGGTAAGCTCAAAGCGCCGAAGTCAGTGACAAAGCACCCAAGGCAGAACAACATTCTCACCAGAAGCGACTATAATTTTTGCCTGGGAGTTAACACTTGAGTCCTTTCCCCTCCTGAGCCCCAGGTCTCACTGCAACATGGAACACGCTGGCGAGGTGGCTGTGGTTCAGAGAAGGTAGGGCTATCGCCTACCTTGCTGCACTGGGGGCTGAAACAAGGCACTGACTGGAGCCTCTAGAGCTCCAATAAAACTTGAGTTCAAAAGAGCCAAAAAAGCAACCCCACAGAAGAAATATTTTGTTAACAAAATGATCATAAATCCTCTTAATAACAGTGAAGAATTACCCAGGCATTCTGAGTGTTGCCCAACTAATCCAAACAACTCAACAGCCTCAAAGTACAATCAATTAACAGTATAACCCATGAACAGAAGTGGTGAGAAATGACTTACTTTCCAAACTGATACCTATAAAGCAAGTTACATTTACTGAAACTTGATGATCTCTGTACAAAACGTGTTTGGATGTGCAGTGGAATTATCTGCCTAGTTTGAAGTACAGGCTGTTATCCCCACCAAATTTATTATGAGCTTAAGAACATAGTAACTGCGTGGTGCAGCAGCAGTAAAATGCGCGTTCCCTCACTTCCTGCTTTATATACGTTCCCAATCTGCAATCCACTGAAAATACCAAGTGCCTGTAAAATAATATACTGCCTTTTATGCAGGGAATGAGTGCTCTCTCACTCAGGACTGAATTGTAAAATAAATCTGATAGTTTCTTTCAACTTCAGTATATTATCACTGCAATTCTCTGAATGACATACATGTATAAGTAAGCAAAAAAATTGCCTTTGCCCTCTTTACTGCCCAGGTTCATCTCTGAACTCATCAGCAGCATTCTGCTAGAGTTTTGTAAAGTGGTTTGAAAGAGTATTTTTTAAAGCAGAACAGAGGAAAATCGACACAGCTTTTTAAAATCTGGTGCTAATGCAAGAAAAGCTGCTCCATCCTGTGAGAAGTGTGAGGGAAATGATTTATTTTTAGCACGATTTCACCCACTTATAAGTGTTTTTGTAATTCAGTAAAGTGCTGTAAGTACTACTCCTTCCTCATGGAAAGCTTTTAAACTTCACATAGCAACAGTGGCAATTGTACACATTTCATAGTTCTCCCTCCCTCCCACTCTACGTGTTTGAAGAGGCTTTGTATAGAAAAAATGGCAATGAACTGTGTGTTCTGCTTAAGCACAACTGACATCAAAGCTGAGTTGTAATAAACAAAAAAAAGTGCTGTCACTCAGGTCAGCAACATACCGACACCACCCATGCCACCCCCTCCACAGGGGACCGAGCGCTCGAATTCCTCTCCTGCCTGGACTGCTCACATCCAGGTTTTACACAAAGGCACGTGCTTAACTTATGAGTCTGTAAGCACTTACACACATGCTTAATTTTATAGCTATTAATAGCCCACCTGATTTCCACAAAACTATGCCATACACAGCAAACTGTTCAAACAAAGCTGATGGGACAATTCAGGAGCTTAAAGCTAAGGCTCTGTCCAAGTACGCACAGCATCAAGAGTTTTAAAATGGCATGAAACAGTGTCTTCTATGATAGCGAGAACATTCTGTGCTTTGCTAGCAGTGTTCATCTGAATAGTTTAATGCACAAACATGGATTGTTCCATTCAGCCTTATACAGTAACCAGCTATTTACCTGCTCATAATTTTTCGTGAAGTTAGTATTACTCTCAAGCCAAACAGCTCGTAGGTGTTCTGATATCATGGAACATTTGAATAGAAATCTACTGTCATAAGTGCAGCTCCTGCTGATCAATACACGGGTTAAGATAAACTAAAACCACAGTAAGTTGCTGAAACAGTATGAGGCACTGCAGCTTTCAGCTTTGTCAAGCGCATTATGTTCCCCCCAGTAATTAAAACAGAAATACCAGCAAGCAGTAAATACTCTTGTTAGAGAGATTCTGAAGTTAATAATTCTTCTAAGAATTACTGGGGGGTGGGGTGGGGTGTCGGAAATGTCTAAATCTTATTTAGCTTCAGTAATCTTCAACTGCACAATTCCTAAAAAAGAACTTAGGAATTTTGTCCCTAGTGTATTTAGTTTTACACGTTCATGCAAATATTTTCTCTGCTAACAAGTATGGTAGTGGCTGAACAAATTCAAGTGTTTCTGAATAAATGCTCAATCTCATTATATGTCATCAGACATATGTGCATTATTCACCTTTTAAACTTGTATTTCCAGCCTTCTCCTCAGACTAGCACTTAGATAAAAGAAACACATGGGTTACAATACAATTATTTCACCTTGAAAAGTCATAGAGTTTGCAAGTCAGTATGAAAAGGTATATAGATGATCTTCTGTCTTTCAAGATATTCCTATCAAGTTCTCTTTGATAGAGGAAAGCATTTCGAGTATGGCAGCCTCAAGCTTTATTATTTCCTTCTAGAAAGATTGGGGTAACTTAATGTACTCTGTGATTCTGTACACCATCAACAGGTACCTCAGCACAGTAACAACCTAAGCGGAACCCTAACAGCCATTCTAAGCATGTATTAATATGCTGAGCTTAAGCTTTACTAGCAGCGTGCCACAGAGCTCTACAGGAGAGCCATACAGTGTTCTACACCAACACAAAAATAGCTGGAGAGGAACTGGTGGTGGTGGCAAACGGAGCAGCAGCCTAAGCTCCAAGCTGCTTCAGAACACAGGTTTAACTGCAAAGTATTTACAAAGGACAGAGTCCAATCAACTGCAGTTTGAAAATAATCTGTGCTTCACTAATGCTCTAAAATACGAACTAAGGATTACTTTTTCATTTCTGATTTGAGTTATATAACGTTACAGCACCTACTAACAGATTTACCTGCTATACAGGCACAGTACAATAGTCATTTTGCTGACGGGTGCTAATCTAAAAATCAGAACTGGAACACCAGCAACTGGGAGTGATACGGAAACTGAACTGCTTTGCAGCAAAGGAACAGATCCCATCTTGTAAAGCATATCCCTTTCTAACATCAGAAGTGACCTTTTAATACCAGGAAGTGTACTCACATGCTCCAGCCCTCCCAGCTCTATTTCATTAAAAACATCGTAACTTTCAGATTTCTCACATTTTCGCTGGCTGCTTACCAAGCATGTTTCTGAGGTTAGAAGAAATAGTGGCAGGAATGTATCTTTAAATAGGAAATAGAAGAGAGTATTTTAGCCTTCAGAAACGATGCTTGCTATAATCAAGGACGCCTCTGCTGATGCCATGGATTGGCAGAGGGAAAAGGAGGGCAACATCTGTTTCCTCACAAGAAGAAAAAAAACTGCACTGCTTGCTAATATAACCAGCTTCACTACGTAGTACCTGTGCATCAGTTCTGTGTTGATCAAGAGCCAAAACATGGAAGAAGGAAGCTGATGAAGTTGCATCCTTTGGACATGGCTTCTCAGTACCTCTTTATGCCCTCATCACCATCACCAGCAGTGTCTCTTCCCACACAGGCATTTCTGCAGAACCATGCCTCTCATAAGCGTCATACCTGTCTGGCTACAGGGCTGCAGCCCAGCTCCATTTTAAGCCTCCTTTTGACTCAACTTTGAAAGGCAACTATGAGTACAGCAAGTACTTAATTTTTCATATCGCTCATTAAAAAGTCATGTCGAGACTGGCAATCACATTTCTCCATACTTATCTTCCTGAGTACCTCTGCAGTTCTCAATACACCTGAGAAGCAGAAATGCTAGTGGTGGTCCAGTAAGCCACAGGACAAACAACTGGAAATGTAGGTCAAAGGGAAACCCAGTCTTTACTCACAATTACGGAGAATGTTTAATGAAGCCATCGGGAAAGCTGAAAGAAGAATACTGGAAATAAAAAACCAACCAGGTCTGGACAAAACGTACAGCCGGATGAAAAGCAGTTATCTAGAGAAAAGCTTAGCCAAGACTGGCACTACAGAGATTGCTCTATGAGGAATCTACCTTCCCAATAATACCCTGCAAACAGGGAAGGGATGCTTTTAAATTACATGAGCCTTTTGTGCTCCTCAGGCTATCCAAACGTATTTCAGAGGAATTTTCTTGAATTAACTCTAGCCCCTGTGCACTGAACACCCAGCAGCAGTTGGTGTGTGCTAGGTTTGTTACAGGCTGCACCTTCTGGTTTCATTTCACCTACAAGGAATCCAGTTCATGCCTGTTAGACCATCCCATGCTGTGAACGAAAGCAAAGGGAGCAGGAATGAGTGGGAGGTTTGCTTCACAATCATCCTCCTGCTCAAAACTAAAACGAGCGTGAGGTTCGCACTCAGCTACCCACATTGCTCCCATAGTTAAAAGAAGAAAAAAAGAAGAAAAAAAAAAAGGGGACATTTTTTTTCTTTTAGAATGAAAGATGCCATTAACTAATTTTAGTTTTCTTACACACACAATATGCCTAAATACATGTTATTTAAATAACATGGATACTAGTAAAAGCAAATTAATATTGCCCTTACGAAGCTTGAACTCTGTGCTGCAAAACTGGTATGATAAACACGCCTTTTAAAACATAGAAAAAAAATTGTTCACACTAAGGGGTGTTTGTTTGGTTTCTGAGCTGGTTTTAGTCAAATCAGAACTTTTTTGAAGAGGAGACTGTTATCCAGCCACTGGGTTCCACTCAGGTAGTTCTTCAGATAATATATACACTTTGCATGAAAACACACTCAGAGAACCCCCAGTTAAAAGGCATTTTTCTCTTATTGCCGTAGAAGATACATCTTTAATTGCTTAGCATACTAATATAACTCTGATTTTGTAATGGTCATTTACTAACTTAAATTGAATTGAACAAATGCATAGTTTGCAATAAATGCAATTATCCTCCATGAAAGACTAACTAATTAGTTGTTTCTCTTAGTGAAAGAAAAAAAGAAGCGAGCTCAAAGAACAGATTTTTCTGTTCATTCTCCTTGTCTGTGCTACTGACATACCCATCACAAGACCGATTTTCTGACTTGTCCAGCGTGTGAGGAAAGTTCATTAAACTTAGAACGCAGTTTTAGAGTAAAGAAGAAGTTCTGAAATTTAAAAGTAGTAAACGGAGTTTCTAATGAAAGTCTCTAACAGGCATTACACAGGAAGACTTGGCCATATCTCTGTGCCTATTTCCATGCTGACTTTTATAATTTCATCTGAAGATATTATAAGGGATCCAGATTCCTCACAAAAAGTCTGGTACCCTCCTGGATCTCATGTGAAGATGTGGAACACTGAAGATGCGGAAGCACAAAATACACACTCAAAACCATGGATCTGAGCTTCCAGTCGTGCACTGCTATTGAGACCAAGAGCATGCCAAGGCAGACAGATTTTTTTTTTCCTATTTGTAAAGTACAAAGCATAAATATGGACCTCATATCTATGAATTCAAGTACACGTGCAATACATTATACAAACCTTTTAAAAACATTTGGAAATCCTCTGGTAATCTAGCTGTAACAATCTCATCTGTGCTGCTTTCATGTGGTAGACTGAAATCTGGGACATTATCTCCTTTCCAAGACCTGCTCTGTAATAATCCTACTGGAATGTACAGTGTGTATCGACCTTCTTAACCTGCCTTTTAAGAGTGAATGTTTCTCATATTTCAAAGCTACACCACAAGTTACACTTACAGAACTGCAGTGCTCTGGTTAATCAAGTTATTTGGATTATGTTCCTCTCAGGTAACTATATTCTTTGGCTGGAACCCACGAGAACTTCTCTTAGATGGCTTTCTTACTTGCTTCCCCTTTCATTCGGGAGCTTATGGGTGTGCTGTTTGGACCTTACACTTACCAGTTTTCATTAATGTATATTAATGAAATTAATGAGAGTTGTATTAACTCCCATGGCATTTGCTCATTCAGCAAAGGTTTGTAGCATTCCTGGTAGCTGTTTTTACCTCCCTTTACTGGAGTAAAAGGTGAGGGGAAGGGGGAGAGAAAGCCGAATATTGATCTAAATGTTCTGCTACCCGAGCCTGTTTAGGATGGTTTTCTCCAGTATGATATTGGCTCTCTTTTACTGAAAGTCGTGTAAAAGTTTTGCTTCACTTGATAAATGATACTGACTTCTTGCTATACTTGATAAATGCAGGCAGGCTTACACAAGAGCTCTCTTTGCTTACAGCTATGAGAAAAAATATTTCAAAGTGTACTTCTATGCATCCCACTGCATTTATCTCAATGCCTTCTGAAGTGCTTGCCACCGTTTTCCTTGCTTGTCTGGAATTAAGGCTGTGGTTTGAGAGATACAGGCTGGAGTCTCTTCTTGCCTTGAATCCTCTTCTATCCCCAAACTGTAATAGTTCTGGAAAATCATGAAATGATGCACTCCTTTTCTTCCTGAATGGGTTCCTGACCAGGTCCAGAAGAATACTAGATCCTTGTGGAGGGGCATCTTAAACTGATGAGTTTAAGAAAGGTCAGTATAAATGAAGGCACAGAGATACTGTCAAGTCTTAGTGAACGTAGTAGAGCCACCATTAGCAAATCTACAGTTAAGTAGAATCTACGCTTTCCTTATCAGCATTATTCGTAATAAATGAAGTTATTATTTATGTCAGTCTTTGACTTGACAGAGAAGACACTCAGGGATATGTATTAAAAAACCAGAAAACAAACCCCTGTTTTATAGATACTGCAAGCACTGTGTTATAATCATTAACACATACTCTTCCCTCATAAAGTCTTCTTATCTGCTCTGCACAGAGTGGCTTGCCTGTCGCTTTAATTCATAGAGGTACTGACCTCACTGCGTAGATTAATTCAGATTCTTCCTTGGGTTGTGTATACCTCTCTTCACTACATTAATTTCTTTGTTCACACTTCTGATAGAAGAGGCATCTATATAAATTGCATAGTTACACTCGAATTATGCCAAAAGATTAAAAAAACACCTTTTCAGGGAGCAGTAGAAAGCATCAGTGTGCTTATTTTATCGGTTTTGCAGGCTGGAAGTTCCCATGAAAGATTAGCTAAGATGATTTGTGCCTTTCAGCTGTAAAGCTCAAGCTAAGCTGGACGCTCTCAGGACGTGTTCTCACCACTGTTCAACTTTGCTGAATGTGCAGTTCCATGAAACTGATTACTACAGAATTGCAGCTCACTGGCATAAAGCATTAGCATGAGATTTTACTTTTTTCCCCTGGCAGTCATTCAAGAAGGGTACAGGGGAAAGAAAACAGCTTTCTACAACAAGGGTCGTATAGGAAATAGAGACATGGTATTTAAAATACTGCCAGCAATCTTGATTTTATTTTTTTGTAATTCTGTCTCAGGCCTATCAGTGAAAAAACAGTGCACAACAGCACGGGTTTGTTTTGTCAGGGAAAAGACCAATGAAACATTCAGCACTTGGCTTCTTTTTTTTTTTTTTTTTTTTTTTAAACAGGAAAACAACATGCTTGATTTACAGTTACAGGCTGCAGGTTAAATGAGTCCTTCAAAAATGAAAGAATTATGATCAATGCTTTCAAGCCCTGAAATGCAAGACCAAATAAAAAAGGAGCAGAATGCAAAGCTATGGAGGGGGGCTGATGACAGTGCATTATAATTCAACATGCTCTGCCGCACAGCTAAATTAGAGACCAAACACCACCTTCATTCTTCCGACAGAAAGGTGGGATTTGTGACATTGCTCTTCAGTCTTTTCTTGTGAATAACTTTAAATGTCTAAGCTAATATGTGCTTCTCCAACAAAGAGCTGTTTTGTATCAGAAACAGCAATAGCGTAAAAATGTCACTTAAGAACTTCTTGAAAGTAAATGCATATTCTTTTTACTGTAAACGAATCCAAACAGGAGCCAAGATTCAAACAACTCACTTAAGCGTCATACTGAAATTTTCACTGAGCATACAGATAGATCTACATAGTGCACCAGGGTTAGATTACCTTGTAATATACTTACTAGATATTTTAGCAGTTACTTGCTAGCAGTTATTAGCATTTTTCATCATCCATCCAATCTATTTATTGCTTTTAAATGCAAAATTGGTCCTTCCTACAAATACTCATCTTTGTCCTTCAGAGAACAGAGAATGCTGATGGCAATTACTGCAGCAGGAATTGCTAATGTTCTGATTGCTGCAGCTGTGGGCTGCTTTTACATGCATAAAGCAATCATCACCTCAGTAACTGAAAGAGATCCCATTCTTAGTTGCAGAGACTCTGTATTAAAACTGACATTAGGTTCCCTTTAGTGTCACTAACAGAGATCACAGCTGGTAGAGGAACTAGCCACAGAGCCTGACTCTGCCAGCGCCAGCACTGAATGAATGGAATAAATCTATGACCAGGGAGTTCTAAAATTGATCTGTCCACAAAGGTTGTTTCCAGAAGTTTCTACTATTACCTGTAACAACAGCACCATGACTGAAAAGCCTGCAAATAACGGTGGTGAGTTTGCATGCTTTGATGGCTGAAGTGCAGTTCCTTGTTGATAAGCTGGGGTTATTCAGTCATGTTTTTTACATGGGGAGCAAAATAATTAACACTTGATGCCTTAAACATTGAACATTGCTGTGATGAAACTAGGCAAAACTAAAAGACATAGAAGGCTGAAATAGAAGTTACTGTATTTAAAGACATGTGCTATGAAATCAGGTATTTCCCTAAATTCATTGTTAGAAATTTCTGATTCATAGGAAAATGAATCTTGAAATGACAGAAAATCAAACCATTTCTAAGGAGATGTGGGACATCCTTTTGGACAGGAAAAGTTTTAAGTATCTGAATAAACATGCCTCGCTTTCCAGACCTGCAGAGCTTTTGAAACTACTACTCCCTCCCCACCACTCACCAGGAGATATGAAGGGTTCACAGCTTCCAAACCCGAGTTTTTTTAAAAAGGTTCCTCTACATGGATTTAAAAGCCTACACACAAGCACCTATTCTGAAAAACACTGGTGTCAGAAGTTATAAATCATTAAAAGCACAACCTAGTTGTAGTTACATTCAACAAGGATAAGAAGAAATAATGTAACAGCCAGTATCAGCAGCATTGCTTTATGTATAAGAATGAGTTTGTATCTACCAGATACAAAAGTGACTGAACTGAAAAGGATTTTTAAAGTTGCAAGGAAAAATAAAGCCATGAATATATATGACTGTTTTCAACCTTGAATGGTTGGTACTGCTAGGTGAAAAGGGATTTGGCATGTGCCAAACACTGCAGGGCTTGCTGCGTTAAGCTTTAATGACCAGGCCAGAGTACCAGTTTTAGAGTTTACTCTAGTTGGTACCGTCTTTGACAGAGGGCAAGGTGGATCGGCTTGTAACTACAGGAGGTAGTAAAAAACAAAACAAACCCGCACCAAAACCTTAAATACTTAACAAGTTATATTACAAGATGCTCAGAAACACAGATAGCTCTCTACATGAAGGTAGAAATACTGAATTTTCTAGTCTGCAGCTTTAAATGAAAGGTGGATATGAAACACAGGTACGGAACTGAAGTAAAAGTATTAGAGCTCTGGTTGGTACCAGACTGTCACAGTAAAGGAATACAGCTTTATTAGCTGGAAATCTCATGAATTCTACATTTCAAGAACCCACTAGTGTATACCACCCTCTTAGAAAGATCACTAGCATTTTAAACTGGTCACTTAAAAACCTAGCTTCACTCACTGCTGAGTTAGGGTCCACAACAAGAACAAATTTTTACTTATCGAACTAAACTAAGAACATTTCTTTAAATTCTCTTTTTTTGGTAAAGCATAACTTTTTTGCAATGCCTGTTTGCTCAGTTTCATTAACATACAGTTTGGTGAAAGATGAAGTTTTCTACCAAACAAGAACAAATCCCTAGAAGAGGCGGAGAAAAAGAGGCAGGATTTATTTCGAGAAGGACATTACAAATGAAAAAAAGTGTACATAAACCACTTGGCATGAGAAACATACCAGCTGTACTTCACTAATCCATAGCTGATCCTTGGAAAGAATCACAAATCCACTCAACCAGCAGGCTGAGTACCATTTTGTTGCCAAGAATTGAGAATAAAATGGAACCAAATACATACCCATAATACTGGCTATTAAAAATTTTACTTGGGTCTGATAAAGTATGCATTAAAGACCCTTTTCTTAATTCAGCCACAGAAAATGAAAAAGTGAAAATAGAAAAACTGAATGAACAAATTTTCTAGAAAATCATTTCATTGTTACAGCCTCATTGCTGCCAGACATATACCAACTGAACTGGCCCCAAGTCCTGCACTTTGGAACTGTGTCAATGAGAGCCAAGAACTGAACGCATCACTAAGAAATACCCAAATGTCTCTCTGTCTGTTCATGGCTGAAGCACACTGCCAGAATAAACATGGAATAACCTGTAATAGTCAATGTTTGTGCATGCCAGTACCTGCTGAAAGGAGATCACCGTACCTCTTTTTGGCGGGTGTGGTGTGGTATTTTTTTGTGGATGGAGGTTGGTTTTGTCCTTTTCTTACCATAGTATTTACTGCCAGCAGAAGCTGTCAAATCCACACATTTTCAACTCCCCTACAACTTTTGCACATCCTTCTGAATGTCTGAATGACAGTGTTCTGCAGCTTCATGCATTTAGTGTAGCCTTGGTACCAGCTCAGTACAACTTTGGCAAACAAAATCCTAAACACAGTCAAAAGACTAAACGCATCATTAGTTGTTTTTCTAATGAGCTTTTATAAGCACATCGCAAAACTCGAAAGTATTTTTAATACTATCAATTACATAAATTAGAAAAAATTACAGAAATAATGAAATAGAGCCATCCTGTGCTGCTCCAGAGTTATACTAGATAATATTGTAGGTAATTATTTTTTTCTTCATGTTTATGACCTTTTGATCAGTATGTGAGCATTTCTCAGCACCAAGGGGGTGAGGGGGAGGGACGGAGACAGGGAGTACAGGGAGTGAAAAAAGAAAAGGTAATACAAGCTTTGCTTTCAAGGTTCCTGTCCACAGTCATGATAAAATAGCTCTATGACGACTTCTTGATGAAAAATTAATTGCTGTGGTAATTTAAACATATGCCTTATTTAATAATTAATGTACAGGAATCAAATCGGACTACTTACTGACGTCTTATTATAAGGTATACTCAGAAAAAGATCCGTGATCTTCATTGTATTTTTAAGGGGGGAGAGGAATTTTATTCTATCTTGGAGAAGGAACTCCTCCTGTCATACCTGTCTTGTGCAACAATTGGTCCTCATTTTGGCTCACTACAAGGGAAAGTATGAATTTTAGTGTAAGACATCAGAGTGAAGTCCTTTCCGTATAGAATAGCTCTATCTAGTGGTTGATTAACCCAAGTGCATCTGGCTGTTTGAGGAAGACTGAAAAGAATTTCATGAAGGCCAGAAAGGTCTTGGGAAGCTGACACTTTCCTATGCCGATCTACTGTCATCCAGCCTCACGTAAGTCTGGAAATACTCCAGGAAGGTTGCACTACTAGCTAAATCCTATCTTTACATACATTGATGAATGTGATTACATGGAGAGTTCTTGTAACGAACGCTTTCCCCAATACAATTTGCAGGAACAAACCAGGGGCTCCAATACTTACTCAAGCAGGGTACCGAAATATTGTCCTGACAGAGAAACCCAGCAAAGTCAGCTGGACAGTTCCCATGCTTAATTCTATACACATGCTCTTCCCCTAAATTGTCATTTAAAGTTGTCAGAATTATTGTGGGCATGTTTGAACAACATGGAAGAGATGGCTGGGAAACTTGTGTTGAACCAGTTTCATGCCACTGTGGGAGCCAGAAAGGCTTGAAGCTGTTCCCCAGCCCCAGCCCCGGACTGGTAAGTGTGGTGCCCTGAGCACTAGGAGCATAAGCACTGCCTTGTCCACCCTGGAGCAGGACAACCTGCGTGCAGTGGCTGCAGCACCCTGTGGGGTAACACAGTCTTCACGGGACTAAACTGGGTACGTCTCCATGCCCTGTGTGCTCTGCAGCAGCCACGCCATGGGAGAAACGGCTTAGTTCTGAACACCCGTCGGACCGACGCGGCACACTGAAGCCTGATTCAGAAAATTCAAATGGCTCCTACATTTTGTCCCAACCTCATCATCCACCTAGGGGATATACTGGCCACTAATCTCTGTCAGCTTCTAACGGAACATAGCACGGGGAGACCTGCGAAGTTCTGTCCTGTTTAACTGAGTAATGGATTTCATCAGCACAAGGGAAAGGTCACTAGTTTTTGCTGGTAATTACAAAAGCTCCATAAAAGTATGCCTACGGTTTTCCCAAGCTCATTGGGCCATCTATCCAATGGAGGCTTGAGGCTTAGGGGAATAATCGGCATTCAGATAGCAATTACTTGATTAATGCTGTAATGATAATTTTAATAACTGTACAAATAACTATAGTTTAATTTAAACTATAACAATCCTGCTACATATCCCAGTGTAGCAAAATTAAAATAGCAATGTAAAAGCACTGCAACTGCTGAAAAAAGTCACATCTGCTGCATATAGCCAACACCAAAATATAAGGTTAAGCCCACAAAATAGTCCCATGGAATTACCATTGGTGGTGTTTAACTTTTTTCTACAAAAAAGCCTGGAAATCACCTTTCCTTTAGAATGATGAGGACACATGAACCAGGGGCCCGTCAGTACTCCTGGCACTGGGATCAGGTAATTCTGATCACTAAAAGCTTCAACTGCAAACGGTCTCTCTCACTCAAGCTGCATCTGTTTCTCTGCATCTGTTTCTCTACATATTGTTCCAGAAAGAAATGTGAACACAGCATCATTATTTTGTGCACAGGAATTAAATAGGTTTACAGTCCGGTTTTCATGTCCTTCTCAACACATGTTTTACCTAGCATTTCTGCAATGATGACACAAGCAACACAGAAAAGTTTTACTAGCTATATTTTCATTATGATTCACTCAAATCTGACCTAAATTAACTCGTATTCTAGCAAAACATTAAAATGCCTTTGATGTTTTGTGTGCCTGCCCATAGAAAACAAAAGCACTTACCCATTTCAACACTTTGAAGTGCAGTAAAGTTTCATACTGATGCATATAAACTACTGAAAATGTAGCATTAGTATTTTACCTTACCAACATGACAATTATTTGAAAATCAAAGTAAAGTGATTTGAACAAGCTACATACATCTCCCAGTCTTCATTCCATGAAAATTTCGTAGCTTCTCTTCTCCTTTCAGAGAAAAAATTCAAGATGACAGCCAGATTTACTGACTTGCCCTTGTTCTTGATTCAAGCATAGTTTGCTAATGAACTAGACCCATAAGATTAACAGAGATTAGTGTGGATCATTTCACATTATTTTCTACCAAATAAAGTATGAAACTGCTCGGTCAGATGCCTGAACACAAGTACGTGGCACCAATTCAGATGCATGGTGTATCAAAGACATCCCCCAAGCCTGGCATCCCACAGGATCTAACGAAGGCCTTCTCAGAAGCTAGAGGCCAGAGAGGACGGGAAATGTTGCTAACTGCCTAAGTTCAAGTAACTCAGTTGTGCCTTTCCTCCTAGTAATGGCCGGTTAGAGCAAATGAAGATAACATGGCTCTCCCTCAGCACTAGGAAAAATAACTTCAGAACATTGTAACTTAAATTAAAAAACACTTTAAAATCTTACTGGGCGACACAGGTAGAGATGAATGTCAGAATGATCAGGGATTGCATAAGTGGTTTTATGTATTCCAACTACTAAAGCTTTATCAAAATGGGAGAGGCAAGTAATGATTAAAATTAACTAGGCCATAGACTGGAGTTGGACACTAATGATGAATGCATAAGACCAGTCATTTTGAACAAGCCAGTTATTTCCCTTCCCATCATTTGTTGAATATGGTACGCAACTGCAACACTAATCCAGAACTCCTCAAAGAGAGCCCCCCCCCCCGGCCCCAGCTCTGTTCCTCAGGCTGGGTCTCAGCAGGGGTTCATATTTCCAAGGATGCAAACAGATCAGGACCCATATACACCTAAGGCTAAATCTCCATTCAGAACTGCCTCAGCTGCTCACATCCCTCAGTAGCCAAGCAGATAACAAGGAGCAAGACAAAGTGCTGAGAAGAAGAGCCAAGCCATTGTGGGGATCATTGTTGTGTTTGGGTGCGTGTGGGAGGAGACCAAAACCAAAAATACTTTCAGGTGAGAGTGGTGTGGGACAGATCCTGGCTGCCCTTGGGTCCTACAAAGATCCTCCTTCCCCCAGCCTTTTGGTTTACCAGCAGGAGATCTACATGCAGTGACTAGTAAACAGCAGAGCTACCATTAAAACAGAATAAAAAGTAGTGTTACTTGATGCCAAGATCCTTCTCAGAAGGCGGAGGTATTTCTGTGGTAAATTAACTATTCTGAAGACAGAAGGCTGATGCACAAGTTTGGGATTCCCCTGGATGAAAGACACTGCTAAACAGCCAGACACATCGATGTTTGGTGAAGGCACATCATGTAATTTTGGTGTTTCAAAACTCGGAGCTAGTAAGTTAGGAAAACACACTGACTTTTTACCTTTTAAGCTCTCTGGTTCAAACCTAGGCCTGAGAAATACAAAAATATGTCTGATACACTTCTGGGAATGAGAAGAATAAGGATTTTGTAAGGAAGGCTCAACAAAATTGTGAAGTCAAATTAGAAACAGATACCAAAACAGCTATAAAATTCAACAGCAAAATAAAAGATTCTCAACGTGGGATACTATCAGGTTAAAGAAATCTTACCCAAGCATAAAAGACTGTTTTCCAAGACCGATGACCTCAAGCTGGCTTCCATGCTTTCACACACCTTGCAGGTACACTATAGAACTTCTTAGCAAGGGATGCTGTGGAGACTAAAAGGCACTACCACATCACGTAAAACCCCTCCAATATTACCTCTGGTCCAGACAATCCCTACCTTAGGGATTCACTGCACAGAAGCAAACCCTGACTGCGAATAACTACGTCTTCCTGCCCGTTCCTGCAGCTCTCCCTGGACTGTGTTGATACAGCACTGGGCAACATATATTGCTGGCCTGACCCAGCACAGCTCACAGCTGGTCTTACACTCTCACACCTACCTCTGAATTTAATAGGACGTTAAACGGAAAAAGCTTGTCAGCTCATGAGCAGTACACACCCGATGCTCACCTGGATTTTCAGTCTTCAGTTTTATGAGCAAATTCATCTCTATAATTGAAAATATTTAGGAGACTCAAACTTCAATAAAACCTAGGTAAATTGTTAAGTGATTAAGATGTAATTTCAAAACAGCACACCCTGGGCTATGAGCACTGATCCAGCTAATCATATCTGATTAAATCTTTTTCAAAGCTTTGGAATTTACCGTTTGCTCTTCAGTTCCAAACTGACAAAGATTTTGATTTTGTAAAAATATAAAAATCACAACCAACAATGTAGAACTGGACAAAGATATATACTACTTAATGTGAACATCAAGACAAAAACCTAATGCATTCCCCTTTACCTGTCAATCTCCATAAACCACATTAATAAATAAACAAACATAGAAGTTAATGATTTACTGCTGAATTGCATTCAGAATAGTCTTGGTTACTGTGTACCAGAAATGAGACAGGATGAACCACTGAACAACTCATTTCTCCCCTTTGTTGTGAAAAAAGATTTGTAATACGTGACCTGTGACAGAAAAATTGGGAAGGAGGGAAATTAAAAGTCAACTAGGAACTTTGGAATTAAAAAAGGAAAAACATTTAAATGTCTATTATTTAAAAAAAAAACACAAACAGTACATTTAGTAGAGTTTAGTAACCACTGTTTGCTTTCCACTGGTAGAGGCTTAAGCTATTCAGCTATTAATCACATGAAAGTAGATATTACGGAATATTAATCCATACCAGCTGTTACATCTTTTACTGTGCTATTATTAGAGATTAATCTTTATAGAACAAGTCTGCCTTTTCATGTCATTTGCAAGAGGACATCATGCAAGCTCATACTGTCTTACAACACATCTTCATAAAAGGGTTGGAGAAAGCAGGGGGAGATAACTACACAGTGAAATTACACTCAACTTCATGCTTCAAACCTAAGGCACTTAAGTTTAGAAGAGATGCTGCCACTGCAGTCAGTTTATTAGTTAATTTTTATTGTGACTGTAAAAGATTGCTTTTATAGCTTGCTATTTACATCAAAAGAAGAAGAATACTCTCTTAGTGATACTGAATGTTCTCTTACGGAAAGTTCAAGGCCATGTAATTTCCTCTCTTCAGTAGCAGGGAATGAATCCCATTAAAAACATGTAATATAATCTAGTTAATGGAACCTTCATAAGGAATATTAAGGACTGTAACAGATCTCTAACAAAATAGAATCAACACTGTGAGCACCTTATTTTCTAATGAAGTATAAAAACCCTGTTAGGTAAGCCAGGTTTTGAGAGAAGCAATTGCTTTTACCATTGGATACACTTCATAGATGGCTGCATCTGCAGACTCTAGAGGAACTCCGATCAGATCACATGTTGGTGGAGTGCTATTAAAAATCACAAAAATTATCACACTGTTCTGAAAAAGTAACATTACTGGCAGTAGATGCCAGAATTATCCATTACAGATTATGAGATTACCGTTAAAAATAAGCTTCTAATCAGTTTCTTGAGTTTTTGACGAGAATGTACTGTCTGCACTAGGGAAATCAGTTGTCATAGTTACAGAAAATCTACATTCTCTATACCTGCAGTCTCCTTGTTTTGTTAAATGCAAGATTCTTCTCTAATTATGTTGCAATTACTCATCAGGGTACCTTTGTTTTTTACTTGTTTGGACTTCAGATGGATTTTACAGATTACAAGCATATTAGTTTTACAGCTCAGTCTTAATGGTGAGGAAGAATCTCTTTCACCTCGGGTTGTATGATTCACTGTCCTCCCACTCTTCCTTGCAATCGGCACAGTCTCTCCCCAGCAGCCACTGCCCTTCCACTCTCCCCAGGACTGCAAAGCCCCTCGGTGGCTCCCCTTTCTCAGCCTGCCCACAGCCTCTCTGGGCAACCAGACCTGCTCCAGCTGCTCAGCTCTCCCTCCCGCAGCACTGCCTCAGCCTGCCTTCGTCTGACAATCTGGCATCTACCACCGCCTTTACAGTCTCTGCTACTTGTCTTTAATCCTCTCCATCCTCATCTTCATCTGCTGAGGAACCAGCTGTTATCTGTACGGCATCGGTTTTGCTGCCTTTTTTCTCCTCTCCTCCCAAATAAGTACCTTAAAATTCTGCTATTTCACTCTCCTCTTCAGGACTGGCTTTCCATCCCACCCTGATAATGCCTGTCTGCAGGACTCCTCCCATCTCCAAACCAGACAGGTAGCCAGCCCTACAATGACACTTCCTCTACTTAATGTCAATAATTTGCATGCTAACAACTGGCAAAAGTACGGGACAGAGAGAGGTTCTCACAACACAAAAGTTAATGTACATATTAGCAGGTAAAACTGGGGTCCAAATGTAAGCATTTAAGTGGTTTATCTCATTGCTTACTTTTTATTTAAATCAACAGGGGTTGGGTTTTTTTTTACTTGTTTCTTTCCTTCTATCCCCCTCCATCCCCCTTACCTAGCCTCAAAATCATAAGGGATAAAATATGAGAACAATCAACAATTTTTAAGTTAATCAGAAATCAGTCAGTTTTATAACAGATACAAATTCTATGTAAAATCCTTTCATTCAGTGTTCATACACTTCTGCCACTCAGCTGTGAAAGGCTGTTGCAGTGAATCCTTAAGCTATATACATCATGAATATACTGTAGTGATCCTCAATTACATTTATCTTTATTTTATGAATTAGTGAATGACAAGAAACATCAGTTCATCTCTTCTTGCATAATTCAAATCTATTTAGAAACTTGGACAGTATTTACCCAATTTTCCTAAAAACTTGGAAAAGCTACAAAAACAGGAGTAAAATGTGTCCTTGCGCTTTCTCAACACATGAAGTTTGATGTTTTGCAAGCTGCATTTTAGGAACGAATGGCTTTCTTCTCCTTGCTCTTTACAGGTTCATCCATTTTCCCTTTCACTGCTTGTCTGCCTCTCATGAGTTTTGACTCTCCATTTCCAGTCCTTTGTATTGCCAAGCTTTAGCTTATTTTCCATTTTTCAAAGTGAGTATCTTCATTGTAGTTATCTACACCAAGAGAAAATTGAAGTCTGGCAACCCTGAGGAGGGTTTACACGAGCAATTCCTACATCAGAGATTAGTTAATTGGAGGCTTGAAGGGGGCATATGTGATCAGGGAAACACTAAATCAGTTTTTTGGTGGGGGTGGGGGAACTAGTTAATTTTAACTATCTCGAGCTTTTCTAATTTTTCCATTAGTGTAGACTGTAGGAGTTGCACTAGAGATTGCGGCCCACATACAACAGGAATCTATTTCTGTGAAGTGGACAAGATGTGTAACAGCAAGGGAAACAGAGAAAATGAGTCGTCCAAATTCACAAAGTAGGATGGATGGCACAGCTAGTAACAGAACTCTGACATTAAACCACTGATCTAATCCACCACGTTGCATATGGAACGGCTCTTTTGCAGTGCCGGATTTCTGTCTCTTCCTTTACTCAAACACCTGTGTTTTCCACCTCATTTTAGAGGACTGACTAAATTAAAAGAATCTGTGTCACTTAAAAAGCACCAGAAATGTTCTATTCACTCAGGTGATGGTTGATGCTTCAGACTTAGGAGTGCAGAGCAGTAAATACCCCAATCTATATCCTTCATTGCAAGATCAACTAACCTGCTATCACTACACAAGACATTACACCAGACTGCTTTCCAGCAAAATTGTTTTTCCTTTGTTTATCCACACTTGTGTTTTCTAGGCAAAACAAAGAGGCAACCATCTGGAGCACGGTACCACTAACAGTCATGTTCTGTGTATCTCCTGCTACTGTAAAATCCTCACCTGCCTCAGAAGCACTCTTAGACAACTACTCAGTTGCTCTCTGTGTTTGAAAGTCAGAGAGAGCTTTGCAGTATCCACAAGCATTTGCTTCAGTTTTTAACAGGTTGTCACCCTTGACAAATCCCTTATATAAAACTACATTCAAAGTGAAAATTGCTCAAGGCTTTTGCTCCAGTTCTTCCCTGCTCAGAACTGCATAAGGCTTGTTTTCAGACTTTCACTGGGGAGATGCTGGTAAGCAAGAACTGGCAAGAGGTGCAGCATGAACCAAGCATCTATGGCAGGTTTTTTTGAATGAGACTAGGAGTAATTTGTGTTGAGAAACGGGCAGTGAAGCACAGTTACAAAAGACATAGATGCGTGCAAACCCTACAGTTGCCAGGCGTGAGTATGAACAGCTGGACAGAATAGCATCAAATTGCTGGAAAGTAAAACACATTGTTCTGTAATTCACAAGGGGATTCTGACATTCAGTACATGACATGAGTTCTGGGGAAGCATTTTGTTCCTGCCATGTCTGCTCCAGTGCCACTCATGGTTTCATCATTACCACAGGCTCCAGTCAAGCATTAGGGAACATTTCAAATATAGCATCCCTTAAAACCGAAGGCTCTGCTCATGCGCAATATGAAAAAGGACAGTTCTCCTGCTGTTCCCTTTGTCAGCTTCATCTTTTTCTAACACTACAGAATCTTGGTACTAAATCCATGCTTTCGTCACTGATATGGCTAGCACAAGAGAGTCCAGAAATGCTTCCTATTACCCCTTCAATCACAAGCTGCGAACCTGCATCTCTCTCCTTCTGGCCCTAGACTCCTCTAACAGGTTATTAAGATGCTGCATTTCAGAGTAGCACCTCTGTATACATAATTTGTATGCTGTTCAAATTTATAAAGGGGATGAAAGGTGTTCTATATGTACATGATTGTTACGTGCTGGAGACCAGGCCTAGTCCACCATGACAGTTGCGACTCAAAATACATGTACTTACCCTGCTGGACAGCCTGCACTTGCTGTAAATTGTGGGGTTATGCAGTATTTGCCCAGACATACAGATGCTCTATGAGATATATGCATGTTCCTTGTAAGTAACAGCTATCACCAGTTCTAAAAATTTGCCGAACATTTGGACTCAAACACACTAAGAATGTCAAAAAGCTCACGCAAAACTCATTATTTTCTCATTGCTGGAAGCCACCAGGATGTAACAGTGGTTCGCAGGCAGCATTTTGGTTAGAGGTACATGAGGCTTTAACAGCTGTACAGCACAATAAAGTCTTGTCTCCAATTCCATGCTTACACCCTACCTTGAACAGTAAGCTTCCGTGACTTTGCTGTAACCTTTCCTTCACGCTACAGATCACATTTTACTAGCCGTATGCACACACCATCTGCTCCTGCGGGATGTCTGCAGCATACTGCAAGGTAGAGAAGGGGCTCAGTGCAGTGCCGCATGCCTAGCTACGCTGGGTGACTCATACCTGCAGAATACAGACTCAACTCCTTATGAACAATTCCCAACAACAAAGAGATCCCTAAAAGCCATTCCTCACAATGTCTGTCTCGAGAAGAAACTTACAGGGTGTCAAGAAAAATGTCATGGACATGCCAAGGAGAACTATTTAAGTTCTACATTTCAAATTGCATAAATCCTTCACTACACTGATATCCTTTCTTTGGATGGTGTGTCACAGCAAAACAAAAGCCTTATAATTCACTTGGCCAATTGTGCATCCTGCCTAGGGGGTTAAAGGATTTATTTCCAATTCCTATTCAGATCAGTGAGTACTGTCTAACACATTCTATTATGGACTGTTTTTCACAATGCTCTTATCTAGTTTGTTGAAGGACATTAAGATACCAAATAAACACTAAACTGATTCAGTGCTGATTCAGCAAGGCAGTTCAGTAAGACAACCAGTAGAATGCTCTTTGTGGGACAGCATACACAAATGGAAAAGATTTGTCAAAACTGGTCAAATTTATATACCCGATGATAACATTTTTCAGTGTCTTTTAAGAACACAGCTACAGTACTGATTCTGCTGTAACAGTCATTGCATATTCTGATTTGACATTCCCTTTTTTCATTAAACAGAAGAGTACAGGCTATGCTGCTGTCTCCAAGTATAAAAATCTGTACCAGAGATCACATGCTGCCAAAGTATAGTCTTTGTTTGTTTGAAAAAGGGGAACTGACAACCTGTTGGTCTTTTCTCCAGACACAATTCTGCCCCAGTTTTTCTTTAGGGCTACCTGTGATGACAGTTTGATTATTACCCTGATATTTTTTGAGCATTAAGAACCTGCTGGGCTGTATTTAGAAAGAAATAAATTATTATACCTAAGCTACTTTCTTACTGCCATTACTCAACTGACTTCCCAAACTGGAAAAAAACAGCAGTGTTATCTCTTGAGCCACTGAGAGAATGGACAAAATGTTTGCACAAAGATGGTTTCTGAATCATCACAGAATTTTTTTAAAAAAGAGATTTGGAACTCTCAAAAGGAATGCGGGTGACAATTATTTCACTGTTACCAAGTGCTTTACCTAATCATAGCTGTAATATTAACCAGATAACTTCTAAATAAATCCATGAGCTAATCTTTTACAAACCATTGAAAGGTAAGGTAATTTGAAGGAAATCACAGCTCTTGACAAATAGTTTAGGAGCAGAAAGTAAATTCATCGCATTAATTTTTTTTTTTCCTGCTCAAAGTTTAATATTACCGCAAGCAAGCACACAAAGCATACAATTTACAATTAACAACTGCAACTAACTTTGAGGGATTTTATACTAATTTTCAAGCTTCATTAACAAATGGTAAGACAGATCAAAAGAGTGACTTAAAGGGGAGACAAAATTGTTTTTCTGTATAAAAGATCAAGTCTGGTCTAAGAGAATGTATTCATCCTTTCATGTCTTTTCCCTGGTTTGTCTGGTCATTTACAAAACACACAACAGCTTATTTGCCTTAGCCTGAAGATCTATTAATCTTTCCACCTTTGTAATCCATGAAAGCTTTTCTAATGAATCACTGGGTAATACTGTACTACCTTAATTTTTTTTTTTATAAAAAAGATCCATTATACTTTCTATAGTAGAGCTGCCGAGATTTTCGAATTTGTCTAATGTATTTAGATAAAATAATCTTTAAAACATTTTTGTAATATTCTAAAAAATAAATTCTTTTTAGACTTTCCAGTTATTTCTTGCACCATGTTTGATAGCCAGGAAGAAGACAGTGATGTGAGCAATAAAGCAATCTGAAATACATATTAGTATCTCTATAAAAGCTTATATCTAGGCATCTGAAAGATTTGTACTGAGTATATCCTTATACAGATAATTGCAGAGAATTTACAAGCATGGAATAATTGTAGGCAAACAGAAAAAACATGTAGAGAAAAGCTGTTTCAATAAAATGTTTTTTAGAGGAACAGAAAATGAGTCATAGTAGGTACATCTTAAAGGCATTTAGATCAAGCCAATGGAGATAGTAAGCAGACATGAAAGTGCTGTTTAGTACTACAGAAGTAATTTGAAGTAATTCCCATTAGTGGGAATGACAGACCAGTGATGTACATCCAGATAAGCTGCTTCCTTTTTTAATAAACTGAGATGTTTACAAGAAACAAAACGAAAACAGACATAAGCGTGCACACACACAAGCATACTCCTTTTCTAAAACACTGGGTTTCACATTTCATTTACAGCATTCTCTGTTGAGGTAAAGAATAATGCCTTTAATTGCAGAGCGGGTAGCAACAGGTGTTTTTGTAAAATTGCTCAAGAAGTAAAATGTCATCTTCCTTTAGAGCACTGCTGTCAAAATCAGGGCAATACACAGGAAAGCTAAGCAGAGTAGAGATACTTGGCCATTTTAGTTACTCTTGCTATTCAGCGCTACTGCAGTAAAAATCATGGTCCGGGACTGCATACTGTTACACACTCCTCAGAAAAAGGAACGTGAGAGTGGTGAAAGCGAAAAAGATTATTAGAGTGGTAGGTGAAATTTTCATTATAAATCTCTATGCTCTGCTATATCACATGGCTTTAACCATTTTCTGCCTAGGTTTTCCAGCTGTACCCCAAAGCACTGCTCCCCTAAAAACACACACCATTCAAGACTAGTTTCAATCCCTGTTTTCAGCTGTATCATTAGCAACAGTTCACATTCGATACACAGTATTCTCAAGCACAACAGTGCCTGAATTTCCTGCCTTGAGATGTCCAGAGATGACTACTTCCATTTGCCTTAACGCTGACAGTGTGCTATTAACCTCAAAGAGCCAATTAACATAATTTCTCAGCATAAGTAACACTCCCTGCCTACTACATAAGCCTAAAAATCTATCTTTTTAATCAAACCTAGAAATAATATTTTTCTCACAAAAGGTAAAGTTTTTGTTCCCAGAATGAACATTAAGGCAAATAAACACCAAAAGAATTAGGAAGACTAAAACAAACAAGCCATGAAGGGAACTTACAGCTTTTAAAAGACTTTTTTTTTTTTTTTAATAATTAGAAGTCAAACCTTGTAACAAAAAAAGAAAATCTGTACTGTGTTCATTGTACCTTCACTTCACTAGTCTTTCCTATGGGATTAGTGGGATAAGATTAAACTATTTTTATCTGGGTATTTTACTCTATTCCATTCAGGAAGTAAAATTCTGCACACTTTGCAGCATCAAGATAGGCTTGGGGACATTAAAAAAAAGAAGAAGAAAAAAAAGCCGGCTGCACCTGGGGCACTATGCCTGCATTATGGATTTACTATTCATATTTCTCACCTTTAGGTAAGCCTAGATATATAAAACAAAATTTTAAATGGGAAATCCTTCTCACTCATTTCCTTTATCATTGTTTATTATTCAATAATTAAAGTTAATACTACTAGCCTGTGAACCTACTGCTTATCTTTGAAAAGTCATTTAGTTGACAAAGCAAGCAATATAGGTAAGCGTCTTGGAGGACAGTCTGGTTTTCACGCTATTGGGACACAGTCATGAGGCACCTGAGAAGCAACTGGGCAAGTAATAGGAAAAGTTACACAAAGTGACACTGCTGCTAAGTATTAGCTGACGTTTCAATATGCCATTTTGCTTTATATCTATCAGAGAAGAAAAAACTGAACCCACTGCTGTCCTGGTTTTGGCTGGGATAGAGTTATTTTCTTTTCAGTAGCTGGTACAAGGCTGTGTTTTGGGTTTAGTATGGCAGCAATGTTGGTAACACACAGATGGTTTTAGTCATTGCTAGGTAATGTTTATACGAAGTCAAGGACATTTCAGCTTCTCAGACTCTGCCAGTGAGAGGGCTGGAGGGGTACAAGACACTGGGAGGGGGCACAGCCAGGGCAGCTGACCCGAACTGGCCAAAGGGCTGTTCCATACCATAGAACGTCACCTCAGTATATAAACTGGGGGGGCTGGCTGGGGGCTGCCAATCGCTGCTGGGGGACCGGCTGGGCATCGGTCAGTGCAGGGTGAGCAACTGCACTGTGCATCACTTGGGGTTTTTTTTCCTTTTTGATTTTATTTCTCTCTCCCTCTCTCTCCTTTTCATTACAGCTGTTGTTATTATATATTTCAATTATTACATTGTTCTTATCTCAACCCATGAGTTTCACCTTTCTCCCAATTCTCCTCCCTATCCCACTGAAGGGGAATGAGAAGGTGGCTGCATGGTACTTAGTTTCCAGCTGGGGTTAAACCAAGACAACCGCAAACAGTTTAGATCCTTCTGGTTTTAAGTGTTTAGGCTTGGCCCTGGGGACAATGACATTATAGCTGAAGTATTAATTATTTTTCACCTAGCACTCAATGGCTACAATAGGGCCTGTAATATGGGCATTACATGCAACTTGACAACGTAGCAGAAAAAAGGGCCAGCATCCCCAGTTAGTACACAAAAAACACTGCTGTAAATGACTTTATCCCTAGATAGTGCTTGCAATTCACCTGGTGATGGTCAATGACCATCAATCTCCACCAAAGAAGTCCCCCAAACATAGATATATTTTTTCTTGCATTCACAGGTGACCATGACCAGTATTTCACATCACACAGAACAATCTTTTTAAGAAGGAAACATTTTAATACATGCTTAGCTGCCTGTGTGTGAATGACTAATTTCCCCCAAGATATCGCCAGACATTTTTCTCTCAGTTATGTTCCTTCAGACTTCCTTTCCCCCCTTTAATTAGATTCTGACGATAAGCAGAAATTAGAAGAGGGCTGGAGGGGTTGGAAGGCAAAACCTATTCTTCATTATTTGAATGGAGTCAGTTCAAAAATGGTCAGTTGAGCTGGAATCTAAGTAATCCTGAGTTGAAGTTAGTCTATATTTGTTCCAAATGAATCTATCAATCCTTGGACAAAAGATGTATTTAAATTCCCTTTGCAGCTGAAAACTGAATTAAGAAACAAATTCTTAATATTCATTTACAACATGCAAGCATATGACAACAGAGTGAGCTGATGCATTATAAAGCAATCACCTCATTTCTTCTTTCTCCCCTTTTTTCATTTATATACTGCAAAGTACACAATCTAACCACAAACTGTATTTCTTGTAGAATCTGTCTGCTATAAATGTTCAGTGAACCACACCAAAACGCTTCATACGTCCTCTCAGTCTTCTCATTGATTGCATCTAAATTTGGCATGAACACTACATAACAATAATCATCAAAATATGATTTTGACTACAGATCGGAATAATTACAAGCTAGCCCTGTTTGGTGATACTTAACCCAAAGATCCTTAAGACAGTGCGCTGGTGAAAGAACTCCCATAAGAGGGATAAGATTCATTGCCAGAACCAGTGCAATGAATGTGACTGATACTCCTGAGACTTTAAAAGAGCACAGAGGGAAAAATACTTGTTCTCATTTATAATGGTACCAGCTATTAAAAGGAAAAAAAAAAAAAAACAGAGAAAAAAAAAAAAGGCAGCAAGAATAAAAGGGGCAGTGTCTCCAGCTGTTTCCCTCAGATTGTACTATTTGGGTAATTTTAGACTTACCTTTTGCGATCCAGATGCCGAGCCCTTAAATGAAGTGCGTTTGAATGAGCCACTCATCCTCTGTAAGGAACCTGTGAACTTTCCTCCTTTTGCTTTCTTTGTCCCCTGGCCCTTACCCTCCATAAGGGACCCAGTACCCCAGCACCAAAGAAAACTCTGATTTTAGTCATGTAGTCTGAGCAGTTTTCTTCCTGAAGCCAAAAATCATTAAGTTACAGCTTAAATAAAGAGAGACACAGATGCCTAAAACAAAAAGCCAAACAATGAGACTCCGGTTCTGATATGCAACCTGTCACAAATGTTACCAGCCAGCTAGACAAGTAGAAAAACAAGGTAATACACTGATACAAACTGCTGTCCTCCTCCCTCTTCTCTACTGACTCTGTAATCAGGCTTAATGCACACAGCTTCTGCAAGCTATGGTTTTTAATGGACAGAGATTTAATAAATGGTGATTGAAGGTAAATCTACTTTAGAAACAGCAGCCCAAAAGGTTTTTATTTGTGCAAAGCACAGAGCAGTCAGATGGAAATTATTTTGGTATCAGTAGAAAGGCACATGAAAAGAGCAGATGGTCCTCAGCAGCCTATGGGTTAGAGGCCTGGTGGAATTCTGAAGGATAACTGCTGGTAGCGAGTGTGTCTACAGCACGTCTCAGGATGAGAGGGACCAGGTTTTAAAAGCAAATAACTCATAAGATCATGACTTAGAATCTAAGTAATTAGGGAACATGGGTTGGGGCAAATAAGGTGTGGTGTGTATTAATAAGAATTAATGAAGATAATATCTCAATTCATCTATTTTGTACTAGTCTGCCTAAATACGCAGAGTGAAAGCAAAAGGAGGCAGTTAGGAGAGAATACACAAGAAATGTGGAAAAGACAAGGTGCTTTAAAAGAACAACAAAATTATTATTGATTAGGAAACATCTAGTTGGCTCCAGAAGATTTGCCTTCTCAGATGTGAGCCAGGAATCTGTTAGAGAGCCTGTTTAGAAAAGATAGACAAGAAGCACAAAGAAATACAGAGACACATTTCAGAAATTTACACAAGGACTGCTGATTTGCAATTGTAAAGTAAGTCAGAAACACCACTGATTCACAGGATTTAGTAATACAGTCATATTTTTTTAAAAATTTACTTATTTACTTTTTTTACGTTCATCCCTTTGTCCCTCAATAAAGATGGGGTGGGTGCCTGCTTGCAGCTGGTTAGTGGAGGCACCGAAAATCATGCTGAAAACCTAAAACAAAACAGAAGAGAAGTGGAAGGGGCTGATAGATGGAGATGCACCAATTCCGTTGTTCTGGTCAGCACAGCTATAATCAAGAAAATGAAATTTCCCAGGCTGGCAAGGATGAGTAGCTGACAATTTATGACATACTTAAAGTTGTGTTGGGAAACAGGAGAGTAAAATTTCCATGTGCCGCGGGAGAATCACCTCTATTATATTAGTGCAAACAGTTTGTGGGATCAGGTTAACAGAATGTAGAAAGGAGGGCATGGGCACTAAAGGGTCACAAAAGAGGTCTTCTTTTCAAACCATTCATCAAACTTGTTTTAAGACATGGCTTGGCTTAAGTGAACAAGGCTGAGGTAGAACCTGGCAAATGGAATATAAAAATCGGGCAAGGGCAGTAAGCTGATAGAGCATGCACAGAGAAATCTCAAAGGTAGTTGCGATCACACAAGCTGCTTGACAAAGTAATGCCTCACAAATTCCATGTATGCCTGCTCTCCAAAAGGCTCTCTCCATTATATCTGGTCAGTTAGCAGCAAAACACTGCAGTTACTTCCTGGTCTCTTGTACCGTATCATTGAGTTAGCTGCAGAAGACAAAATATCTGGGTCAAAACCCACCCTGTTGTGAATTTAAACTGTCGTGACCTTTGAAACAAAACAAATTCCTTCTATTTATACCAGAACTTGAAGTTGCTCAACCCTGCCTTTTTCATCTATAAAAGTCATTGCTGCATTCTAGGACATATTCTCAAATGGTGGTAGCTATTACAGCAGTCACTTCTCTCAACACCGAGATTTAATGAGCTGAGAATACGTCCTCCTGATCTAGCACCTTATTTGATAATAATGAACAAAGCTGAAAGACATTCAGATATTAGCATATGCTGAACATTTTTGTTTTATATTGTAGTTTAAACAAATCCAGCATGAATGCCGTCAAGGAAGAACAACAACAAAAGCATTCAAGGCTCCTTTGCACAGTTCCTCTTCCTCAGCTACAACATGCAGCTGAATGCAATGAATGAAAAAGAGGTGCATTCTAGTCACTGTGACTTCACCTCACAGAGGCATTGCGTTACAACAGCACAGCTCTGGGCCGAAGTGATGTTGGGCTGCCTTACTCAGAAGTGGTGACTAATGGTATTTTGGTAAAGGACAAAAATGGGGACATGCTTTTCACAAAGCAGAAATTCAGAATACAGTCTGTTCTCCAAGATGCAATGGAGAATGTCAATAAGGAATTAACCTGATCGTTTTGGATCTGTGATTCTAAGACTTTTGTCTGAGCTCCCTGTAACCGTTTTTGGTACACTTTAAGGACCACAGTGGCTTTTCACAAGTCATCAGTGTCCAGGAGATGGTCACATCCAAGAGCCAGATGAAAGCCTTCCAGCAATCAATGCAACAGAAGCTGCTGAATATGTTAGTAGTTGAAAAACCAGACAACTACATTCTGCCGCTGTTCTCGTCCCCACTGTGTTTATATAACACTTCATGGGCTACTTCCACAATACTGAGGGAACAGCGACGTGCACCACACTGGCAATTTCAACAGCTCTGTGACTTAGAAGCACAAGTTTAACTGATTTTCTAGAAGAACTTGTGGTTTTAGGAGTGCAGTCTCACATTAGGAAACCTTTTAAACAAACATTGTTACCTAAGGTTCCTGTCTCACTTTGGAGTTTTCTACTTCACCATTTGAGCTGATTCAATAGTTTACGTGGTCTAAATCAGATCTGTGTAACCATCTGGTTTAAAGCACTGGGGGGAGAAGGGGTAGTAAGCTCTTGCAACAGAATACGGTTGACAACGAATGAGTATGTGACACAGCATGGAGGTCAAAGACCCTTAAACTGATTCTGAAACTGAACAATCCATGACATGCAAGGACACATTTGTCCGTCACTCTCCGTATTTTGCAATAACATCAAATTGGGCAAACGGATTATGAAAAACCGAAGACCACACGTCCCCAGAAAAGAGCAAGTGGAGTGCAGGCACACTCCATTTCCAGTATCACCTTCAAGGTCCCTGACAGCCTGCTCCCTGGGAAAAGTGGTGTGCATCCATTTCAAAGTACACAAAAGTGTAAGATGTTAAGTACCTGTATACCCTACAGATACCACACCATGGAAATTTAACATCTGCAGTCACAGAAAGGTCCATGGTTCAAATGCCTTATCACAATGTTTTTTTAAAAAAAGTTAGTATTTTGGTTAAAGATAGCTGTAGTTTTCTCAGCCTATAGAAAATCTAAAACAGATTAAATTGCTCTTACTGTTCATGGTCAGAGCTATTTTATGATATCACATCACAGATGTCTGATGCCAGTTTAAAAAAAAAAATATCGATTTAAAGCTTTGGTCCACCATGTCAGCTGAAACGTTTCCACTCACTTTGGTAGTCAAGCTAAATACAGAAAGCAGTTGTGTATAATCCAATGAACTTCATTTACATGGACAGACTGGGATATGATAGACTTATACCTGTATAAAGACTTATATGTAAAAGGCATGTAGGATTAGGCCTTCCTTCATTTTGCATTTAAGGTACAAACTAAACGTGAATTTCTTTGACAGACAATGGAGTATAAGCCAAAAACTAAAAGCACTTTTTCTTTTTTTTACTGGGATGTCTTAAAAGAATATTTTTTGTAAAAAAAACCACGTCACTGTCCTTGCACATTTCTGATACAAGAAAATTTAAACTGAAAAAAAACCTACATTCCATTAACAGTATTCATTAATTAAGCTAACAGGAGCTGCTGATATTGTGCTCGGTGCTGCACAAATGCTTTTCCAAAAAGGCTTATTCCAAGATAGTCACAATTAGTTATGTTGTGCTTGCTACCAAAACATCTAGACAAATGTTTGCACAAGCAAATCCATCTTCCACTTCAACAGGAATTATCCTGCATAAGGACATGACCATAGGCCAGGATTGTCTGAAATCACTATGGTGCTGCAAAATATTATCATTTTGAAGTCTTTCAACTCTTCAGAACCTCCCCATTACTCTGTTACTGATAGGATAAACCTGCTACTCTCCCAAACTGAAAGCAAATGGAAATGTCAAAATTACTCTTCAAAAGGATTTAATCCTGTTAATCCATTAATGTATTCTCTACAAGTTGGCTAGCTTCAGAGAGCCATTTCAGTTATTTAATGTATTTTTAACTTGAAAAAACCCAGGCTCTTCCAAACTGTTTTTCTCTTACTGTACATATAAAAAGCTGCAGGAGATCAGACTATTATCTCACCGGTGTGTGCAATAACCTCCAAAGCAGATAACAGAGGGCCTATCTGAAATGAGCTGGAGCAGAATGAAACTGCACAGCATTTTATAGTCAAGGTAAAGGAAAGGAGCACTAAGTTTCCTGACTACTAACAAAGTGCTTTGCCTTCCAAATCAGACAGTTTTGCAGCAGTAGATTTACTTTTGAAGGAGCAACATGAAACCAAAACTGTATGTAGAAATGCTCCTCATTCTGGACTGTTGCATACTTCAAACTATAAAACCAAAAATGTTTAAACATTTGTAAACTACTACTGTTACTGGCTTCTCAGTGGTCCAGTAACAGCATTGCACTTGCCTTTTCTCATTTCCTCACAGTGAACATTTTCCAGTCTTCTCGACCTCCCCCATCTACACATTCAGATGCAGTGGTCACGAATCATGCAGATCACAGAATTAATATATTAATTTGATATCATTAATAGAAAGCTGTGGAACAACTGCTAGGTCTCATTATTAGCCAAAACAAACAAATCACTCCACTACAACACATTTTGAAGTTTCTTCCCATAAGATTTTTATAGCTTTCTTCCCTCTCTTTACAAAGAACTAAAGAATTACGTTTTAAATTTTTCCTTCTTCTTGAGTTCTTTGCCATTTGTGCTACAAGTACTTTTATATTTGTAAAACTTAAAAACAGATAGGAAGGGATGGAGGAAGGAAGGAAGGAAGAAAGGAAGGGAGAACCTAATGGCAATAAATACAGCATTCATCGACATAAATGCAGAACGGGTAGTGACAGTGCTCCACAGTGGGGTACAGTAACTTGGTACCAAACTAGAGGGAAAGGCATTGAGGTCCAGAAGATCAGACAGACACTGGGGGATCAAAAATTACACAAACATTGAATTACTTGTTTTATCACAAACTCCATTACAAGTAGTGCCATTCAGCCTCCAAATAACTTTATCTTTGTTTTCTTCATAAATTACAACTATCTTCAAAAAGTTAATGACATAAGGCACAGATTAAAGCTCTGTTTTTACACATTATATTCAGGACTGTAATTTCTGGCCTTACTGTTAACATGAATAAGACATAAATGATGGGTAGGTTTAAAGAGTTATGAAGAGGAACAGAAATCAAACCAGTCAAACAAAAAATTCCAAAGTTCCATGTCCCTAAACACAAGAGGAAAAAATACAGAAGTTACATTTTCAAGTTCTGAAGGAGCTTGAACGCATCATGAAATCATGATGGTCTTCCTTGGCAGTATGGTAATTTTCCAGGCAAAGTGTATTTCTTATTTGCAAAAAAAAAGCTTTATAATTTTGCAATACAGAAATTGACATCTTTCTTAGGTCTGAGTAGCTGTAACTTAAATAATGAGGAGCATTTGGAGAATTTTACACCATTTTTACAGAACTCTCCTTAAAACTTCCTGTGCACAACAGAACTGATAGTGGAAGCACCGTGTCTTCGATTCCCTTTGACAGTTCACACTTCAGTTATACACTGCAGTACATTATTGTTTTATCTCAGTTAAAGGTCTTAGCCATTACGTGCTCCAACAGTTCTTGATTCTTTAGTTTCCACCCCTGAAATGAAGCACAGAATTTTGTTCAGTGCTGATTACCTACCATGAGAATAAGCACGCTGCAGGCTACTGGGGACTGCTGTCTGCTGGGCAAAGAAAGCTGACTTCTTTTTCTGTAAACTACATATCCTCAAAGCGATGCTGTAGGAACCTAGGCAAAAGCATATTTGGGATTAAAAATGTAACAATTTCCACAGCAAAACTCACACAGCACGTAACTGGCAGGTGATATCTTTAGAAGTTTCATTTAGTCAGTTCTACACTTAAACTCAAAGGAAGACTGTAGGCCACTTTGTGGTACTTTTATTCAGCATTGTCTGTTTATCCATTCCAAGGGTCTGTGTTATTTAGCCACTGTCTGTTCCCTCTCTCATTCTCTTGCAAGAAAAATAGCAGGTTTAAAATAAAATTAAGCAGATCATGAGACATGTGGACAGAAGAAAAAAAAATAAAGAATAACTTCTGTGTCAGTAGGCCTGTAAATTGGTGCCTGTGTTACCACCTTCACATATTAGAAATAATGTGTACTGCTCATATAAACAACAAAATGCGTGCCAGTAATCTTATTTCCATAACCTGCCTAGGGAGTAGAACCTGCAGAGACCCACCAGATCTTTTTGTCACCTCACCCTTGGGGACAGACTCAGCTTCCCTACATCCCTAGAATCACAGAAGAAATGAAGTTGGAACGGCTTTTGAAGCTCACCCAGTCTGATCTCTCCTGTTCAAGGGAGAGCCAACTGAGAAGCTGGATCAAGTGGTTCAGGGCTTTGTCCAGCTGAATGCTGAAAACCTCCAAGGACGGTGTTTCCAGTCCTCTGGCCAGCCTGCTCCACTAATCAACTGTTGCCCACTGTAAAGTATTTTTTCCATATGTCCCTCTGGAATTTCCCTTGCTGCAACTTAGAGCCATTGTTTCTTCCTCCTCCACCTCTGTGAAGAATCTGGCTCCATCTTCTCTGTAACACTCCTCTACTTTGTGGAAAACTGCAAGTAAATTCCTCCTCAGCCCTCTCCTCTCCAGGCTGGACAAACCCAGCTCTTCTAGTCTATCCTTATACCAGGTGCTTCCATACCATAATCATCCTGATGGCCCCCCACTGAGACATTTTTCAATCCCTCTCCTGTGATAACAGGCTCCCGAAATGAAGACAGTATTCCAGATGCAATCTGGATGCCAAACATAGGAAACAAACATTCCCCTCTTCCTACTACAGCACAATACAGAGCCTTCATCACCACGAGGGCACACTGCTCACTCATCTTCAATTTGCTGTTCACTGGGATTCCAGGTCCCACTAACATGTAGGCCTTAGTAAAATTTTAAGTTAGCGTTGGTCCATTCCTCAAGCTTGGTGGAGAAACACACACAGCCACACATATCCCTCCTTAGTATGACTGCCAGTTTCCTACAGGTGCATTCTATCCCATTTTCCAGGACACTGAAGGTGTTACACTGTATCAGCCCCCATCATTACACCTACAGACACATTCACACTGAAAATTAAAAATGAAAAAAAAAAGGGTTCATCTCTGCAGTTTAAAATTACTGCATTGAATTGAAGCACAGCAGGATAACTTGGAGTCTGAATTTGTGATGGGGTGGTGTCTTAGATCTTGCAATCTTAACACAGCATCCTTAGAGACATCAAAGAACTGGTTTACAACAGGCAGAACTCCATATAACTGCAGGCTGAGCCAGTGAAGACTTCTTGCATAGACAGGGCTAGCTGTCAGCTGTTTAACAATTTTCCATGTGGCTACACAACCAGTAGTACTAACAGTAGAGCAGCCTGTGGTTGGATGAGCTTAATTTGATCATAGAACACCATGAGCTGCTCTCTTACAGCTCTGTGGCTTCTTCTCCCTAGGTAGCCTCCAAAGTACATTAGAGGCTGCTCATACAAGCAGAGAGCTAGTTTTCAGTGGGTTTCGAAGCACACTGTGACACACAGCAATTTAGAGCACAATCACCTTCCACCTAAAGTGAGTAGGTGTGGTACACTGGAAGTGGAAGAGAATACCTTATATCACAGAAATGGTGTCAGGAGAGCATTTTTACAGGCAAATTTGTTCATCACTGCACCTTTGACATTCATATGCTTTCAAACAACACCACAAGAAGCTCTAGTTACTACTAGCAGTGACTTCATATCTGATTAATAAAACTAAATTAGTTACCTGGTTTCCTTTCCTGGTTTGAAACTGCCTGGGAAGGAAGAAATAGCAATACAAGAAAACGATGGCTGAGAACAGCACAAAACACTATGTGCATTCATCTGTTCCTGCCCCATATACAGCAGTATTATGATTAGATTGCATTGCCTAGAACTTAATAGCTATTGCTATATCACTTTCCATCTTAAGATTGAATAGAATTGAACATTAAAAACCTAAATTCAATATCCTTGGGAAGCAAGAAAGCATTGTCAACTCTAACAAAGGATGGAGTGGCTGAGGCAAGGGACAGCTGAATTACTTGTTTACATCTGTGTGATTGAAAAAATAAGAAGGACCTCCAGGTGTGACACATCACCTTTTTGTTGTTGTTGGGGTTTTAGTTCCCCCCCCGCCCCCACGTACCACTGATGGCAGTGTTGATTACCAAAAGAAAAACAGTCACAGCTCCCAGCTTGGATGGACTGCACATTTCCTTATCCTTTAATTACACATGTACTGGTAGTAGTGGATATGCACCACATGTCAGGCAGGCATTGGATAATGCCTTCCATGGAAAAGGATAACACACCCATACTTTACACATCAATCTAATTTTCTGCTTGAGCTCTCTTTTCCCCCTATAAGTATTACCCATATAACTAACAGAAATCCAACTCATCATTTCACATCATTTCACAGATAAGGAACAGTATAATTGGTTAAAGGTTCAAATATTGATAAGAAACTCGCTAATTTTGATTGCTCAAGCTCAGACAGTTTCTGACCTAATTCTGAAAAATGCTGAACAAGCATCAGCTCCTATAATAGCAAACGGGAGCTGCCACATTTCTTCAATTCAGATTCTCGTTGCCTCAAATGACTTTTCAAACACTGAAGCAGATAAAAGCCCTTATCCAGCATGTAAGACTATCTAAATTAATCTCAGTGGGCATTTGTGAGGACCTAGAACATCATTAATGGGTATTCTTGGAAATTCAGGACTCGATGGCACATTGTATGCCACAACCCCATGTACAGTAATTTATTTCACATGCAAATTGCCTACTAATATAATTAGAGAGCTACTGACATCTTACTGCTGTTCTCAAAGAGGCAGAGCTGAAAAAAGGACAGTGGATCCCTTCACTACTCCATCACATATTCAATTTCCAACCAAGCTGAAAAAGCTGGGGGCACATTTAGAAACAGCTTGGAGGCACTCTGACAAATCACTTCCTTGTCTCATCCTAGGATTATGCAAATAGTTAGATCTTCCAAACAAAGAAAACGGAAGAAAATCAATGTGTTGACTTCTGCTTCTTTAAAACAGGGAGAGGTAAAAGCTGAATTCTAAAAATGGAACTACGAAGGTAATTATAATAAAAAATATTGCATGCAGATTAAACTTCATAACTGCTTTAGGGACACAAAAACATAATAAGCAAAGCACTTTAGAAGTAATGCAGCAGTTCAGTTTGAATACTGAATTTAAATACTAAGTTACTACAGATATTTCAGGCCTTCACTTGGGATAAATCTGTTTTACCTGTGCAAAGCCTAAAGCACTGGCTGTGATGTTTCACTCCTGGTTTTACTGTTTAGAATGGCAATGTTATGTTGCTTTGGGATTTTATGAAATTTTATGAAATTTCAGCTCCACTAATGATCCAAAGATTGAATGCACTGTAGAGCTGCAAATTCTTTCGTAGGCAAAAGCAGAGGGAAAGATAATTTTAAATGATTTCTCCAGGTCTATTCATTGCTTCCACTTTCATATGAATAGCTACAGAATAGTACCAAGCCAGGGGCAAGAACTTTGCTCCCTGCAACACTTGGCTCTACCAGCTTGTGCACTTAGCTACTAAACTGGTACCAAGGTTCCAAGTAATGTGCATAAGGAATATTGGTATCTTTCCATAAACTGCTGTCTTCAGAATGTACCATGCAACCTCAGTCAATTCAGACCAGGAAACTGGGCTAAGTCGTCCCTATCTCAGAAAAGCAGCTGTGCTTTAAAACAGTTCTGCCTTTTTGTTCCTTTTCCTACAGCAAACTTTCTAAAGAATTTCAAGTTTATTAAAACACAGTTATTGTGAAGTATTTCAGTTTTGATAAACCAGTACTTTTTGACTGAAACCTCTTTCACTCATCAGTTCTCCAATCAGCTACATAAATAAGCATTTCCATATTGAAATAAGAAATGGAGAAAGATCCTAATTTGAATACATTTGTGTAAGTTACGGGGCAGCCATTGGAAAGCTGAGCTAATGCAAGTATTAGTAGAATGAAACCCAGGCCCTGTTAGTTTCTCATGAACCTAAGAATGCAGTAGCACTGGTGAAACTGATTAACCATCTTCCATTAAAAACCACAGATCTATGATGCAATTCTTGGTTATTACTGTGCAGAAGAAATAAGAATGCAAAACTTAAGTTTCTATAAAAGCAACATTTTCAGTAAAACTATTGAGATCTAGTGTTGTGAGGAAAACAGAAATCTTTTTTAAAAAAAAGGTTTCAAAAAATATGGAAGGCACTTCTGTGGACCAAAAATATGTACTTATGATCAATATTTATCCAGCCAAAGGCATAAGTAGTGGGTTAAAAACTCATCTAGGTGAAAAACAAGTTCATGGGCTCTCATTCAGTGTAAGAAGCAAAGCAATTTGCTTTTTATTTTGTCTTCAAAGCCCAATTTGACACAATATTAAGTTGTCCATAATAGATACTGGTGGAAACAGATGAGAAACATCACTAGATCTCGGATAGCAACCTAACGTGCAGAATTATATAGCATGAATTACAATTGGAAATAACTGAATTGCTGTAACAGGATAAAAACCTCCTTCCTCTCCTACGTGTAGAATTTAGCCTTGGAATTGATTAATTCAGGACCTATATCTGCCCAGTTACTTTGAAAGGAGCATAGGTAGCCTGTCATCCTTGGACCAGATGAATTTCTAGTCCCCTTGCCTTTAGTTATATGGAAAGAATTAAAGAGAAGAAGCTTGGAACAGAATTCAAAAACCTGAATTCAGTCCAGCAGTTCAGAACGTACAGGCCCATGCAGAGCTGAAGATCCTCGGTAACTGGTATGGAACAATGTCAGTGTGGCAGCAGCTCAGTCATATTGTCCTATTACTCTGGATACAAAGCTGAGTCTTTAAAAACATTCTAGGATTACAAATCTACTTTAAGGATAATAACAACAAATTAATTACAATGATGTTCATTCAGTCTCAGCACACCTTTCCTTTTAGGAAGAAATTTTCTCTTACCTATAAGTAACTTTCCTTTTAGACAACTAGAAAAACGGAACTCTTTCCTGTCCTCACAGTTGTAGCAAAACAACAAACTAATGACAAAAATGATTATACTGTACTCCATGTGATTATCTTCCAGACCAGACCAGCTTTGCTGCAAGCCTCTCCATTTTCTGTGCATCACCAGCCCTGAGCAAGGACTTCTCACTGGACTCAGGCTTGTGTATGTGACAAAGCACTTCCTTGTAGTTAATTAAAATACCTATTAGTCTAGACTGACAAACGTTAAAAAGTACTAACAGAGTATTCACCCCTGGATGACCACTATGATCAGTTTGCCTGAAAAATCAGCTCATGATTTTTCTTCATTTTCCCTATATTTTCATTATTTTTCTAAACACTCTGTTTATAGTCAAGCAATTAAATGTGGTAAATAAAATGCCTTTAAATATTTCCTGTTAAATATAGTTTGAAATGTTTTCCTCTTCTGCCTAAAACATGGGTGAAACTGTCTGTACATTAACACGGTTATTTTTGCTCTGTAATAAAAATGGAATGCTAGCCCTGTTGCATTAACAAACTGGAACTAGAGGGGAGCACCAAGGGTCCATTGTGTTGGGCAGACTGGAAATACGCTGGGGGCCTTGTGGGTGTAAGCAGGGTGACCCTAGATCCAAAATGCAAGACAGACTGTTTTCAGAAGTAGAACCATTGCCACTGGTGGTGACCTCCCACTGAAAATGTGATTCATGCCAGGTGCTTTAATGTATACTGTATACAATCAGCTTCAGCCTCACAATCTTAAAAGCAAAGGGGCTTTGACATAGATTTCAATGAGGATAGGATCTCATGACAGTAATAAGAGTTTTCTTTCTAATTTCAGCTAAGCAAAAAATTGTCATCATTTCAGCATTCAGTTCACCGCTTTCTACAACGCAATACTGTGGTCTCAGAGAAAGCTAGTTAAATAAATCTAGAATATTTCCATATGTACCAGCCAACTAAAATAAAGGCTGAAAGAAATACTTAGAGATACTTAGAAAGAGATACTTAGCTAACAACAGAGGATGTGGAAGGGTAGTGAAGAAAAAGAGAGAGCTGAAGAATGAAATCATAAACAAAATCAGTAATTTAAATACAAGTGAGCACTGAAGCCCACAAAGCCCCACTGATCTGGGAGCTGAAAGAATGAGCCTGTAACTCTGCAAGTACCTTATTTCTGCTTCCCACCACAACGCAACACCTACAACTGGTGACAAAAGCCCGCTCCCTGCTTGGGTAAACAAAGAAGGTCTGAGCAGCTGGAACCCTGCTCTTATTCAACATACTAAATAATGAAACAAGGCTTCCTACTGTGCTCCACCATTCCCAAGACAGAGGAAGCAACTGCTTCTTGTTGGGAGATAACTGAGTTGCTATCAGTTCTAAAAAGGAAGGACAGACTTCCATTAGATGCTTCATTAATGTTAATGTACCAGTTCTCTTATTCATAGCACTGAATTCCAATGTGAAATTCCAAATACATAGTTACTAGCACCGCATCCATTTGGTACCTTCAGTGGTAAATACCTCTTACCTCCATCATTTGGGAACTCGGTTCTCCCTCACAAGTAACGCTTTTTTTTTTTTTTTTAAGTGTCACCAGCTCCATCTGGTGGGTATCCTGCACCACATATTTTCTTGACGGGAAAATAGCACTTTCTAATACCGTTTTGGTTGTCCTTCCTTTAGAAATATAAGCATTAAAATGTCTACTATTTCATTCGGTTTACATTATATTACCATGTGGGAAAGGTCAAATATGCTGAAATATCCATCTTCATTCTCAATTAATTGTCCAGGAGAGGTTTAAAAACCTCTCTGTAAGGAAAGGAATTTAATTGGCCAGCGACCTTTCCTAAACCATAATGTACTGTTATTGTACATAACCATGTTGGCTCTGATTCTGAAAACTGCTTTTCAAATGAGAAAAATAAATAAAATACATACATAAAATAAATTTTGACCAGTTAGTAATAATGGCAACTCTAACCTAGAGAAGACCTAGAAATAGGCATATGCAATACATTTTGATGCAAGAAGAACAAGGCAACATGAAGTATGAGTTAGCTGCAAGATAAAAGTAAACAGGTTCAGAAGCAAGGTGAGGAACCGAGAAGCAGATCGTCTCTTCCTGGCCCTGATTTCCTCTGGGACCATGTGCAATCACCCCATACCTTTAATAATTTGGTTTCTTTATGTGAACAAAAGAAGCAATCATATAAACCTATGCAAAGACTCTTAATTCCCTGATATTTGTAAAATCATCTGGAGTCCTTGGACAGATTCAGGTGTGACTACTGTCCACAAAGTGCTTGAGCAAGCAATCCCTACGTCTTCACAAGAACTTTCTCAACTGTATTGACAAGGTCGCAGTTCTTCACAGTCATGAATTTAAAAAAATTATGAGATATTCAAAGTACTCTGCCAACTTTAATGAAACTTGCAAAAAAGAAAGAAAGGGAAACCTCTGCTTGAATTTTCAAGGGTGTTTATTTAAAAGAGTTGGCTACACGAACCAAACATCTAATTTCAGAGTTCACACATCAGCAGAAGTAAGAAAAATAAATGAAGAGCAACAGAAATCTAATAGTGTCAATCTGTCTTCTCTGCATTGTAACTTTAGCCTTTAAAGGTCTTTTTATTTCAGTTAAATTTACTTATCACAAATGATGCAGTCGGGAAACACAGATCCATAACCTAGCACACATCAGCGAGCAATGAATCAGCATCTCCTGTATGGTCTTGTCTAGCAGAGCTTAACACCATCTCAGTGTATTGCTGGTTCCTATTTATTCTCGTTGCTTAACTCACCGAGTCCTGTGAGATTCCAGTGGGTTTTAGCGTTATGCTGGATGTTTTCTGGTTGTAGCATTTTACCTTCTGTTGATAAGTATTTGTTAAGAAGAGAAATACGTATCAAAGTAGTGAAACCTAATTAAACTGAGGGAGATTTTAAGAAGCCAATTAGGAGAAAATGTCATTTCTCTCATCTGCCTACCAAGCACTAGATAAAAATGCAACTGTGCCTTTTGCTGACCATATGTGCATAATAAGAATAAGGCAAACCCATAACATTTGTATTGATTTCCTGGGAATTGCCAACAGGAGTTGCTGTAATGCTCATACTAGAGCAAGGCAACACCACGCACTCTCACTCACAGACTGTCAGGAGCACCTCATCCCTTTTATCTGCTGATTATAACATTAGCTCCAGTTTACGCTCAATGGTGAGATGTCCCAAGTTAATCGTAGAAACAAAAAGGTTCTGGGCAGCTACAGATTGCTACTCTAGTGGCAACAACTAGACCTAACAGCCCCCAGCCTGCCATGCCCTCTTACTGTGAGAGGCAAACGAAAGTTAGCTGTGGCAGACCAATCACCCAGGTCTCTGTCCAGAAGCAATTATACAGAGAATTCCCACCTTGACCAGCTCCTTCAGTTACAGGATCTCCATTTCTGCTAGGAACATTTATCACAGTAATACATTCCAACTGACCAACTCACGTCACACTGATCTCCACAGATAAGACGGATGACAGTGGATTTTCTTTGCTACTTCCTAAATTTCAATAAGTGACATTGATAAAGGGGTACCTAATGGGGCAAGGAATTCTCTTTTTTCCTTTTTCATCATCAATCTAACATTTTTGTAGTTGAGATCACTTAAGTTAGCCCTCTCTCTCTCCCGACTATAAAGTCTCAGAGGCATCAATAAAATCAAAAACTGCTCCAAAACACACCTACTACAGTCAAATGAGCAAAGTGAGACAATCAAAACCTACAATCCCACCTGACCTTGCGGTAATAGGATCACATCAAGATTAGTCAGTCATAGATTAAACCCACTGAAGGAAACTAATCTTTCTGCGGTCAGCTAAGACTATATGTTTACCCACTAAGCTGGGAAAAACTCAAGAGTGTAAAATGCTTATGTGCTGGAAGAGACCACCTAGGCTGCAGCTACCTGAATGTTTAGCACACTTACTGCTGCACCACTGACCTTAAGGTAACTTCAGAAAGGAAAAGCTCTTTAAACAGGTTTTTAAACTATATTGTGTGACTGATGAAAAAAATATACATTCAAGTCAGTAGAGCACTGTTATAGTAAAAGGCTCTTACAGACTCTACTAATACACATTTGGGCAGTCAACGTTTTGTCTGAGCAAAGCAGTGCAGACAGCTTCCAGAAGAAATTCTGCACATCAGCACAAAGATGCCTTGCAGGCACCGGGACAGCCTTCCTTTGGCTGGCAGAGAAATATTCCATTCAGACTGCAAGCAACAGGAAGCTCTAAGCTGTGGCAGCTCCGAGAAGGAACAGCAGAACCACTGTGTTTCTCTGCCCATGAATACAGCAGCTGGTAACTCTGCCTAACTACAAATGTAGTAGCCTACTTCTATCCTGCCGTGTCCTTTTGCACAGCAATCACCAGAAAGCCACAGTACAAAATGGGCGTTTGTTCCCTGCTAAGTACCGTCAAACTACTGCTTGCCCAATCTGTAACAGTAATGGCACTTGTCCATCTCCATCCAGGGAATAAGGTACATTTGGGGGCATCTTCTTCCTCATAGGAAGTTCCTTTCTGGTGCATACATCACACTTCTTCCCTAGAAAATTATTTTACCAGTCCACATCTTCAGGAGCTACTTCCATTCTACTGTCTTTGTCCAGGTTTCTCACAATCCTTTTGTACACTTCTTTCTCTCCTTCACCTTTATTAATTAAAATGTATTCTGGGATATCTATTTTGATTTTTCATCAAAATATCACCATTTGACTGAAAGAGGGGATCTGGGGGAATTAACACAGGAATAAAAAAATGTTTTGGCAGTGTTTCCTCACATGTCGTTAGTTTTCTACTTATGGAAACAATCACAGTCCAATGTCTCCAGATAACATGGCTAACAGTTGTACCTGAATAACCAAGAGTCTGAGCTGACACTGAAGATACTGCTTTACTGAAAGCATAGGATAAGTGGCACCAAAACCAGACTGTGCAAACCTCTGGACAGTCACCACTGCAGAAGCACCAGAACAGCAAGGTCCCTGCATGGGAGAGTAGCTGCCTGTCTCTCTGTCACCGTCATACTACTGGTGCCTAACTTACCAAGTTGGTCTATTTTGATACTCGTCTTTTAAAGAGCTCCCGGCTCAACAGAGATAAAAGTGCAAAACTTAAAATTAACATATCCACTTAGTGTTTGCAAATGTACATATGCATATATCCAGTCAATATATTCCTGCTTATTAGTCTATGCAAAGAAGCTTTCCCCGTGTCCTCAAGAAATTTCATCTTCATGTGCTACAGAACAACAGAATTGCAATGAAATTAAGCCTTCAAGAAATGAGTAGATAATGTCTTGCAACAAGTTCATAAATAATGAATAAAGTCCAAGACTAATTTGACAGAAGATAAAGAAAAATTCTTGACTACCAGAAGACATTTCAGTTCAACAAGAAGCAGTATGTTTTGTGCTGTGCAATACAACATGTTGCTTTTTTTCCTTAGCAATTTACAGATTTCTGGGCCCATTCCTGCATACATTACAGGTGTTGAATTCTCCACATAAAATTTAGTGTAGTTCAGAAACAAAAGTGGTGCATATTTTAGGACTTACATGGGAGTTAAGCATAGACTGGCTTTATGCTGGCCCTCAGCAGTAGGCTGAATTCCACCTTTAATGAATTTAATATGAACTAGGCTTTTCCAGGATCTGCAGGACTGGGCCTATTGTTAAATTAGAAAACTTGTTATATTGTTTCACTGCAATTGTGTAATTCTCAGCATACACACATTTTAATCAGAATTTTGACATTTGTTTAGTATGAAATTAGCAGATACAATAGGAATCAACCAAAAGGACAAAATAATATGATTATCACACGGTTGTATACCTGTGATGTAAATCCAGTCAAATTATTCCATTTAGCTCTTTGCATGTGCAGACATTAATCAATTCTTTGTTCTGTGTTTGTACAGTAACTAGCTCAACAGGATCCATGCCTTAGCTTTCTGGGATCATAAAAAAAAAAAAAAAAAAAAAAAAAGAAAGAAAAGAAAAAAAAAAATCAGTACCACCATGTGCTTGTTAAGGTTTTTGGTTTTAATCAAATTCACCAGGAAAGTAAGTGTATATTACCTTCTCACTATCCCCTACTCCCACAAGATTCTGTTAAAAATATTAGTATTGAAAAGAAAACACATTCAATGCAGAAATATTTTTGCATCCATTAACAGGATTATTATTCCCTAACAAGACTCAGGAAACTTAACACCAAAAGCCTATTTTTTTCAGGACACACATAGTTGTAACCATGAATGAAGAAAGTCCCAAACTGAACAAGGAAGAAACACAGTGATATGGTATCTTGAACCATTAGTATTTTTAAGATGAAAATTTGGCCTCAGCTTAATGCAAAAGGTTTAAAACTAGTTGTGATGGAAGTCTGTCTGGCTTGAAATGGGAACAAGACTGAAAGCAACCATTTGTAGCTCTGAACACATACGTATGCAATTACTTCTGATGACTGTATCTTTGGTTGACTCCATTTGCAGACACTTATCCTGACAATGTGTGACTCTTACTTCCTTAGGTTAACCCACATTTTATCCAAGATGTCCTTGCAAGATGGATCCTTGGAAGAATTATGTTTGCTCTCAACTTCTGAACTTTTCATTTCCAAACTTGTGCAGTCTGAGGAAAGCGTGAAGGCACATGCTGTTATCACTCAGATTGGTATTACTAGCAGAAAACTCTATCAAGCAAGATTTCTGCAGCAAAATTAACAAGAAGTTTCAAGTAGAAAGGCACTTTGAAGAATTTCCCATTGCCACCCTTGAAACTGGTAGGTAGGGCTGCAAAGAGAATGTCTAAGTTGTGTGTTTATGACACATGTGGTTGCATGAATACCCAGCAAAAGAGTGAGTCCTCACAAACTAAAACAGATGTAACCACGACAGACCGAGGTTTTATTGTTGCCATCAAGCTCTCTTTGGTTTGGCTGATAAATAGGGAGTTGTTACACCCATATTTGCTAGTGCTTGCTGGCTGCTGTGCACTGATTCAGTCTTGCAGAACTCTCAAGCTCTCATCTCAATAACCATGAGGTGTCGGCAGTTTCCCATCAGAGCCACTAAAGGCCCAGCTGGTCACTAAGCCCACTGCCAAGCTCCATTTCAGCAGCCACATAATCAATACAGATACAAGGAAAGCTACTGTATTGATCTAGTTTGATTTTCTGTGATGTGTTCATCTCAAAATAAGCATGACCATATTATATTCCAGTGTTGTTGGTAAAGTGAGATGAACTGCAGATTTTCAGAAATCTATCCCTTGGCTTCATGTCAAGGAGGAAGGAAGAGATAATCATGATAGTGCAACAAAAATACCAATTAGAATTAGTTAATCTCAAATCTTTGCCTTGCATCTTGCTTACAGCATCAGCCATTTTTCATTCATCTATTTCTTTTACTGTTCTGTGTATCAGCAATGTTTTCTTCTACAAGTTTAATGAGTACTAAAGAAACCTGAAGTCTGATAAAGCTTTTAACAAGTACATATCAAAAGCTATGTATGCACCTCCATATTTCTTCCTCAAGCATGTTTCAGATGGCTAAAAATTTACTTTCATTGTTCATTTTGAATATATGAAAAATAATCCCTCTCTTCTTTTAAATAGAAGAAAGATAGAGAATGTCTTTGCTTATATAACATATTCTACGTATACAAAATTGTTACTGTATTAAAATAGTTCAGATTTAAACTACTTCGGATGATTTAAAGTTCAAGTGTCAGAAGACATACTGGAGGAGATAACTACCACTTGGGAGAAAAACCCAGGCAACTCTTAAAGGCAGAATGAGCCTTTTTAGCATCCTGCTCTGCAAAAGACCTTTGACCCAAGCAAATGGCCACTTAAACAATGGTAGAAATTGTGACCGCATTTCTTCTCTCAGTTGAACCCAATCTGTTCATTTACCCTGCTGTTTTCCTTAAAATAGAAAAATGAGAAGCTCCTACCTTGTCAGACTTGAAGAAAGCACCATATCCTTGGGAATGCATGTTAAATATAGTAAGATAACATTTAGTTTAAAATCAAAGTATTCCCCATAGCCCTTAGCATGCAGAGGTTCTTTTTGCTCTGCTACAGGGTGTGCAAACGTCTACTCAAGGTATTAGAAAAGGTTAATTCCTAATTACCTCGGCTAAGCCTGCTTGCTGCTATGGTCTACTCCAGGCTTTATTCCTATTAGAGACTTATTGGCTGCCCAAGATGACAGTGCTGTGTCACAGGTAATCAAGAAAGTGACAAGGTGAAGGGCTTCTAAAAATTTACCTTTAGTAAAAAGATTGAATTATTAAGTCTGTAGCCTTTTAAGACTAAAAAACCAAGCAGATAGTTACAGTTTACTTTTCCAGTATTAGCTGATACGCAGTGAAGTCACATACCCTTTCCATTCACAAGCCAAACTGACACTCGAAGAATCAATGACAGCAGATTGGAGCAGGCTGACACTACTGCCCAGATGGCAGCAATTATAAGAAGGGGAGAAGGTCAAGACATGTCAGAAAAAAGAGTGTTTGTGTTCATTTTTCAGTTTTGGCCAATTGTCTTTTCTAACATGTAACTTAGAACCAGGCTGATTACCAAACAATAGAACAAATCCTAGGAGTGTTAAACACCTGTAACTGCCGTCTACAGTAAGAACAATGGTTTTGATTGCAGGCATGTTGCTTGACATTCTATGCTACTTTGAAAAGCAACAAATACCTCGCAACCTAGCTGTAATCTTAATGAAACTCTCATGAAACAGCTGAAAATGTTGTTATTCAGTAAGGCATTCCCCAAGGGATATGTGAGCACAGACATGGAATTTAAAGAGATTTGTGCATCACAACTTGTTTGTATTTCTGTAAGGAAAATTTTGTATTTTATGTAAATTTTGGCAACCATCTACATGAAGCATTTTTGGTTGAGGCTGACTTCTACCATTCTGGTGTCTGTTGTTTAAAAGTTGTGGCACTTACCTTCAGGTAACATTGAATAATCTGTGCTCACCTGAGCTGCATTTCATTATAGGATGTGCAGGTGGCTGCCTACCTGCCTATTCTTGGTGGCCTGTGCTAAGCATCTCCATAATACAGTATCTCATCTGGCTGAATTGATAGGCTGCCTTCTGGAAGCCACAAGAGCACAATATGACATGAGTTTCCCATTAAACTCGCCCCGGACAGAAGCGGCATGTAGAGCTTTCCACTTCATGACTAACTTCACTATTTTAACTTTGAGCTCCCACAAAATGATTTCTTGAACTGTACAGGGCTTTGCATTCCTGCTTAAATTCACACCTTAACAAGCTGTTTGGGGATCATAATGCTTCCAGCTAGTCCAAGTCTCAACAGTTCTCTGGTCTCTTCCACCCTATCCTTTCATAATAGACTGATCAGTTTCTATTTCCAGTCTCTCATACACAGTCCAGACAGATTATCTTCGATATTTAATGAGATCTTGGCCCCCGCCTGATGCTTTTGGCTAATATCTCATTAAAAATGAGAAATAATAATGAAAATATTGCAACTGGACATAATTGTATCACAGACTGCAAACAAAGAATTCTATTTAGAAGACACATACATGAACTAGTAATCCCATTTTGATTAACCTCAAATTTCTCCTTAACTTCAGTAAGTATGGTGTATAAATGTCTTCCGAAAAATTGAAAGATTACGAGAGCCCAAACAGCAAACCCTGTAATTTACAATTAACCACTTTCAGTTAGTCTGTAGCATTCAACTATCTACTTTACAAAGTTCAAACTATCAGATTGTGCAGCAACTGTATGTACTGGTATTAATCTTTAGACACTCCCCTGATACTCAAATTCCTTATGGTTCCATTACAGGATACAATGTGTGCCACAGAGAAACTGGGAATCACAAATAAACTCTTCAGAAGTATTCTTCCAGCTATTCCAAGCAGGAGTCTGTGCAACCAGGACAAAAAACAGAGGAAGGAAAGCAAATCTGTTCCCATCTTAGCCATTCTTTCCATGGCTTCTCACTTCCTCCTTTCTGGTTTTAGAACACTGAAGACCTCTCAGGTATGGAGACACCTGTGTCATAACATCAGCTAAGGCTTTTTTCAGTGGGAAGTACCACCAGGCCCATGAACCACGGTCCCCTTAATTGCTTCTTTTCCCCCAAAGGATGTCTCATGAGAATTTGGTTAAGAACAAGAACCTTCTTAAACATATTGAACACCTGCACCAGAAAAATCACATTCTTAACTGTAGGTATGTGATTACTTAAAGCAATCTTTGCAGGACAGGCTGCCAGATAAGAAGCTGCCTTGTGAGTAAAGCTTTCCTTTTCCTTTAATTTCAGAAAACAGATTAATTTAATGTGCAGGTGAGTTTCCACAGAGGTGACGATATTTGTAGGAAAAGTTCTCAAAGTCTGTCAAGTATTACTCTGTCAGTGGCCATTGAGCTCTTGTCTGAAATACACAGAACAGAACACTTCCTATAACTGAAATTACTCTGTGGTCTGTGACTTTTGAAACAATGCTTTAGTTTCCGTGACTGGGAAACCATTTAAAATTAATAGACTTGGTAATTGTCAGCCTCGAATAAACCACCTTCAAGAGTCTCATTTTCTGCACAGCAGCACATGCCAAAGTAAAAGACAACATTATACAGATCTGTATGCTGTTCTAAATGTAATTGGTTTCAGTTGTTTTGTGTGTCCTAAAGCAACTAGAAAAGTCATAATCAGTGCAACCACAAACAAAACTTTAATTATTCTTTGCATTTTAGGCGTTCTGGAGATGGATGTTCCCATCTGGTTTCTCACAGTCGCGATGACACACGCCGAGTCCTTCTGGTTTAGGCACATTTTTTTATTTTTTTTTTTTTCGCCTTCCTGTGTGCCCAGCCAAGCTGCCCTACGCCATTCACATCGCCAGGCTCCGGCAGATGGAGCTAGCAAGCCACTTGCTTGGCTTAGAGACCGAGGATGGCTAAACGGACAAGAACAGAGACTCCCATGAACAGTTCCAGCTGACAGCAACTTCTGTGCGAATCAAACAGCCCTCTGTGATTTGCTCTTTCTGAAGCAAAGTGATAAGCAGTTTCTTCTCTAGTCTCCTACTTTAAACCACTGCTCTCCTATCAGTACTTGGCTTATCCCTTCTTCACAGAAGCGTGGAAGACAAAAGCAGACATGGAAAAGGCAAGGTGGATCTGTTCTTCAGTCATCTTTTCTTCTCATGGTCAAAGTCACAGTTTACCATGGATATGAATTCCCTGCTTAAGCAATTACCAGTCCCAGATGTTATTAAACTGCAAATAACATGGATCTATCTTCACCTAAAAGGAAGGTGAAGTGACACATTTCATTTAGATGCAGCTGGCAGAAACTCAAAAAGAAAATTAAATAGGTCAGAACACATCTTTCTGGCACAGCAGAACAAGACTCAAGAAGGACATGAAGATTATGAAAGAGAGAAGAGGATTAATAAACTGAGTTTGCAGAGGATCCTAATCTTTCTATTGTAGAACGAGACAGAGCTTCCAACAACGAAGAAGTAGTATGTTCTCTGGAAGTTCTTGTTCCTTGGCTGCAACCTCAGCTACAGTAATCATTTTCTTAGGATGCTGTCTAACAGTGCAGTATGTCCCAAGGCAATAGCAATATCCAATCTGCTCTTCCACAGAGCCTTTATAAAAGAGTATAAACTGAAAAAAATTCCTGCTGGAACACTGGAATTCAAAATGAGTCTCTGAAAATAGGAGCTACCAGCATTTAAAAATATTATTTCCCTCTACCTAAATAAAGCTGAGACTGTGTGATAGGTTCAATCAGAGAACATGACCCAAAAAGATGCATTTACATCTCCCTATACAGAACTGACCATAGCCCTGTTCTTCACACTCTTTAATCTTACTCCCCTCTGATCCATGCAACTAGAGAGTAACTGCCGAAGCGCAATTATACCAGCAAAGGCTGGAATGTCCAGCGCAAGAATATGTGGCCAACAGACTACACAATACTTACCTCAGTAACTACTATGGCTACATACAGATAGAGGCAGATTCTGACACATAAGTTTATTTTTCACAGAAGCAGACAGTGAAAGAGATTCCTTATTTTTTTCAATTTAATTTTCAGGTAATTTAATGTGTTGAGAATTTTATTTTTAATACAATCAAAATTTTATCAGCTGGGGAGGGAAATGCCAAAATGAGAGTAATGTAATGATGATAAGTTGCGACAGGTTGTGCATACCAATCTATTTGAACTGTACGCTGTTAGGCTGTCAGCAATGTAAGAGTAATTGATGTAGCAAAATCTAGACAATAATAAATGAAGAAAGAGGATAAATATTATTAAGAACAAGGTACTGTTACAACAAAACTACATTTTACAGGACCAAACCAAGAATTCTGGCTAAGAACCCATTGCCCTTCTAAGAGGCTTTGAGACAAAGACAACTGCTGAAGCCAGAAAGCCAGAATAATAACATTAGCAGTATCTTGTTAGAAAATCAGACTTGCAGCTGGTAATAAGAGACTCTAAGAACTATTATTACATTAACTTCTAGAAAATACATAAGGAGATTTATAGCTACCATAAAAGGTGATTGCTTCACTGCTATCGTAAGCAGTATTAAACCCAGGCATTAAATCATGTTGAACTAGAACTAACCTGAGAAATTTGAGATTTTGACTGAGGCTCTGCTTTTAACCAGCTCAATTAATTAAAAAGAAAGAAAAAATGAATGAAAGAGCGAGCAAGGGGGGCAGGGGAGAGAGATATTAATGTTCTTGTTTTGGTAAGTGTTCACGGATTCACATATTCAGAGAATTCCCAGCCTCTGCTCAGGATGCTGGACAAAAGGTAATTAAATAGGTTAAGACTCCCAGGCCCTCTGACTTCTCCCAGAGCCTTTACCAGTTCCCAGTAAGGCATTCTGAATGTTCCAGCTCCCACCCTGGCCCATTAATCTCCCCCCAACTATTCCTCCTCCTTACCAGAAGGGAAGCAGGTGCTTCACTGCATTTGGATGCAGACTGAGCAGGAATCAGGCAACTCCTAAGGGAAAGACATTTCTGTGAGCAAATCTTACTGACACAACCACATGATCTTATTTCTGAAAACCAGGTCTGAAAACCAGCTTTACTGCTCAGTGCTTTTGCTCTTAAGTTTACATAGGGAAGAAAACTTTTTAAGTCACTGTCTTCCTCATCTGCAGGGGCAGTTTGGCTTCTATCTGCTGTAAACAGACGCTCCTGTGGTCTGCACAGGTTCTTGGTGTTCCAAGCAGAAGGCAGTCAGAGCACACAGCGTTCGTAACACCTCCACTGTGGCCCATGTTACAGTACAGTCTGGCAAACGCGCTGGCAGAGAGCCACCACCTTTTCTAAAAGGGTCCAAGGAACAATCAGACAAAGGAAAATACATGCTTTCCTTCTGGATAGGGTCTTCCTAAGGGACACCTTCCACTTGCCTATCCTTTTATGCTACCAACATGGTACAGAGGGACATGTATCAAAGGAGAGCTGATGTCACAGGCATTTTCAACTACATGTCTTTGCTGGAAATGGGGCAGGGTGAGGATTCTGAGATGTCTTTAAGGATTTGGGGGGCTCAGGCAATGACTGAGGCATTTTTCATAAGCTTAGAGAGTCATTTTGCATCACTGAATTTGAATGGTGTCAGTGGGGCCCCTACTGCAATGAGGCAGCTAGGCCATCTAAAATGGCTGATGCAAGAAACAGGGACACAGTCAACTCATTGTTTCTTCCTTTTCCTCCCTGGAGGTTCCCTCCCAGACACCCTGTGTGGCACTGCTGGAGGGCGGCTTTCCCTCCCATCCTGGGCACGGTGCAGTGATGAAGGTAAATCATATATGGGATCTATGTGGACTTGACAGTGTTAGGTTTGCAGTTGGACTCAATCTTAAAGGTTTTTTCCAACCTGAACAATTCTGTGATGCAATGCTTGCCCTCATTCCCTCTAGTGCACAGCCCATGGATGAGCTCAACAGTAGTAGTATAAAGTAGAGAGGAAAATATAGCTCTACCTCCTACACATTAATTAGCTTTCATGCAACGCATCTTTTTGGACATCTCTAGAAGTCTTAATCTATGTCAGGAACTAATTAGTCATGAGGAAAGATTCTCACCCATACCTTAGCACATTTACCCAAGGAAAAGAGGCCTGAGAAGCCTGAAGTCAGGTAGAGCACAATATGCTGGCAGCTTCTGAGGAGCCCAGTGACAGTTCAGGTACAAGAGGTCTGCCACAGGACAGGACCACAGGGCACAATGCTGCCAACTGATGTCAGACATGAGATACTGTCTACATACCGTAAACCTAGCTGCTGAAGCTGTCTAGAATCATAAGAGTGGAAAAGTAATTTCAATCATCTTCCCCCTTGCTAGGTTGTGGGTCTTGAACTCTGCTTCTTACAGCTGTACCACAGTATGGGCCAAAACTGACATTCTAAAAAAAACCAAAAACCAAAACCAACCACAACCAAAAAAAGACTATCAATTAATAGGCAAGCCGATTCTTTTTTTTTTTTTTTTAAAAAAAAAAAAAAAAAAAGAAGAAGAAAAAAAGAGGGAGAAAGAAAATATTGGCAGTTGGATTCCCAAGCTGACACATTTTTCAGCAGTGCTAAACAGAAGCTATTGCAATAAAAAGTTTTACTGCAACTATTACTGGAATTACTGAAATTAGAACAAGAGGGAAAAAAAGCATCCTTATTTGAAGTGGTTAGTCTCATTGTTTTGTGATTTCTGCTGCACAACTAGCTAACTGATGATTTTAGCCTTTTAGCTGTGGCTTAAAGAGGGCATTATGAATGCTGGCAGGCCCACTTACATAGAGGAAACAGACTTCTGCACCTTTTTGTATATAGCTTGTAATCCAGAAATGAACAGATGACTGTGTGCAAAGTCTGGTTCTCCTGATCTCACGCTGATGTCAGCTCCAAAACCAACATTTCCTTCACTCAAATTCCTGAAACACTGGCCTACTTTCCGTATTTGTATTCAGGACCCCCCCCCCCCCCAAAACGAATAAACATAGGAATACTGTACAGCAGGTGTTGTGCAGATCATGATCTCTGTTCCTACTGGGATAGGTGGGGTTTTGTACTTTAATTGTGCTGTTAAGAAGTTTACATGAGTCACTGCCTCTCCTCTTTCCTGCCTTTCTAACCGCCTTGTACTATACCAACAGGCGTGTGTGTGAGGGGACCGTGGGTGTGTAAAAAGAAACTTGAAGAGTCCCCACAGAGATACCAGTGCGGCTGGTAATGTTTCTAATCTTGATTCAGAATGACAATACATAAGAAGTTGCATTGCTAGCAACAATGGTAAGAAGGAAAATAGAAAATCCTAACGAATCCTAGAGAATCCAAATTCAGAACTAAACAAAAGTACCCCAGCTAATCTTTTCTCAGTGAGGGCACTCCCAACAGTTATTCGATAGCCAAGGAAGAAAAAATAATATGCCAAAATTATTTTTTTCAAATTAATCTCTTGGGAGGGGGAAGCAGGAAGGGAACGTAAGTTGTCTTTGTGGAATGTTGTTAGATGAGAATTAAAATTCCAGTCTTTACTGAGGCCTCTGCAGGAATGTGCAAAATACTGGGTACATTCCCCTCATGCACATACACATTTTGTGTTTTATTTTTCCATGGCATGCTGCTTAAAGGCTCACAGCTGCATTCTTACTTGGTTTCTCAGTAATCTTGGTACATAAACACAGTGACACCCAAAGCTGCACTTCTCAGCCCTGGTGCCTTAGCTGAAATAGAAGCCATTTCACCCAGGAGTGAGATACATCTGAAGGTCCATGCTGGGACTAGGATGAAACTGCTACATAGGACCAGCCTGAGGTATAGTTTGCTCCCTCCACCAAAAGCTTCTCAAACATGCTACCAAAGAAGGCTTAGCAAAACTTCAGTGGTCAGCAGTGGGACAGCTGAGGCCCAGCAAAGCTCTAATTTAATTTCCAAATGGTTAGCATCTGTCTTATGCTGTAAACCGCCACTGTTAATCTTCATCATCTATCCTACTGTTTGCAGTTGTTACCCAAACTTTCACAAACAACAGAATATTCTTCCCAGGGATAGGAGAGGGGAAATTTTTCTTCCCATGGTAGTTGGCCAGAAAACATAGTCTGAACACCACACACAAGGAAACCTGTAGAGGGGGAAAACACATCCCTTCACAACAGGACTGTTCCACAATTTCTAACAGAATGATATAAACATTTTTCCTAATATCTAACAAACAAACTATACAGGCCACTTATTGTAGGCAACTATTCAATAAATTCCAAAATAACACTGTATGACAATAAAGTCAGATGCCAATTACTAACTCTTTTCACAGTCCAATCCCACTGAAGTCAAAGGCAAACTTCCAAGACAAGTATAAATGGAGACTTGGAGCTGGATTTGTTAAAGTATTCTTTCAATAGATGCCTTACGATGCAGACAATACTTTAAAAGGTGTCATTGTATACCTTAATCCCACTTGTTTGCTGAAGATAAGTGAGAGTTTCAACTCTGAAAATCCCACTAAATATAATCTGAATTTCTAGGAGCTTAAATAGCTTTGAAAAAATGCGTTCATGCATGAAATTCACCCTGTGTTGGGGCCAGAAGAGGATTTTACCCTCCATTGGGAGCAAAGGTATACTGAGGTCTCCAGCCGTAACAAGCAGGGAACCTCCTGCTGATCACACTCTTTAAGGCTGCACATGCCATGTTACAAATTAGTGTTAAAACTCAGACGCTAGAATTGTAACTTCCATATGCAAGAGGAACACAACAGGGTACAGCGCCCACGCTGTACGTAACCAACAGCAGGTCCTCACAGACTGTCAAAAACTATGTTCCTGGAAGCCCCGCAGTGCCAAAACAGATCCCCCTTGTATGGGAACTTTCCACAGACTACGAGTACTGTCCAGTGAGCAAGGGCTGGCAACAGAGTCCTGCCCTGGTGCCTTATCACTGATTAGAATGAGTTGTTAGTTACTAACTGCAGTTTCTGTTGGACTCACTAAGGGCAATTAGGCCAACAGTCAGTTTAAATTTTAACTCGTAGATACATAACCTTGCTTTTCTAAGAGCAGTTCAAGTACACCTCAAATTCCATAAGAAAAGCTCTATTTTGCATGGCAGAAGAGGTTCCTAGCTCTTGCAGCACTGAGCATATTCAAGCAAGCACTGTGCTCCAGATGACTACCACCAACTAACATCTAAATCAATCAATTCCATGAGCACAGACAGTAATTAAGTCAGTTTTCTATGGACTGGTATCTTATGGCCTCACTGCTGCACAATAATACACAAGCTCATGATACAGTCTCCCTCGCATACAATTATTTGGTCTCTTCCATCCTATTAACCTATTTAGACTAATTTAGGACACTGCTTTGCTGTTAAAGCTAGCCAAAATTAGCCAGGGGAATCCACAGGAGTCAGACAAACAGTAAGGTTGCATTAGGTCTCCCTGAGTTAGGAACCTAGGCTAAAAATAAGCTATCCTCTGCACAACTATTTTTAAACTGCTGTACTGTCAGGGAAGATCAGGAAGAGAAAATTCTTAAAATTCTGAGCATGTCTGCTCTTACACTCTGAACACAGAAATCAGAGTAAATTCTTTTCTGAAGGCCAGACTCCAGTCAGCCTAGGAAAATACAGGATTCTCCGTATCTAATACTGCCTAGTGCCAACAGAACATTGACTGAGTCACTTCCAGAGAACAGTCCCCAGGCCTACATTCCCAAACATGAACAGGCCTACCCATTTATTTGGAAAGTTAATTATTTAACAGTTCTGACCTCAGTTACCGAGGCAGCCTGTGTTTCCTCAACACAGCACAAAGAGAAGCAACTTGCTTAATTGGAAAACACAGTGGAATGATGAGTCTTTTGTGTTCACAAAATTCACCCAGGTTCTGTTTGGCTGTGTTTCCATCCAGACCTTAAACCCACCCCAAAATAACAAACACCACCGTCAGGAAGAAGCTAGGCTTTAAGTGTCAAAAATAACTTGTAATCAGCTGTCTGAGACATGCCCAATTACATAGTCAGTACTGCTACAAAATTATTTCAGACCTGGGTAAAATCCTTTTACTTCTCCATCATGATTTCCTTGTTAAATGAGGCAACAGCATACACCTTTTTTCCCTGCAATGTACTTTTCAAAGATTAATTGTTATCTGTAGAATTTTGAACATCCAAGTGGCCAGCGGGAACTAAACATTATTATATCTTCAAGACCAGAAAACTGACCATATTTGACAGGTAATTTGAAGTGCATGTGGGCAGATATTTTGTAGCCCACACATTCACTGTCATCATTTATTTTTCTTAAGGGTCTCAACAAAACTGCTTACATTTTTCTTGAACAAATATGATATTTAAAAAGCCATTTATTTAATGACTTCATGAGAACCTTAAACTATTAAAGCTCACCCTTGGAAAATCCTTTTTGTCACAACTTGCAAGCCTGATTCTTCACTATCTCATTACATGGTTACTTGCTCATTACCACTGAAAACAGCAGAAGCCTTTTCAGTTACTTTAGATCAGACCCTTGCAACGATATAACAACTCCGTTTAAAAAAGCAACATTAGTCCCAGTTTTCACGAGCAAAATTGAAGGAAGACTTACAGACTACAAACAGACCTAAATTAAGAATGGAAATTTTGCCTAACACAAAAGGAAGCTTTAACTAAACTCACAGCCATACCTATTATGTTTTACAGCTGCATTGTTCAATCCACTGATGAATGCCAGGCACATCTGTTTTGATCTTTTTTTTTAAAGCCAACATAATTGATAAGCTTACACATGTTATTACTCTCTCACTAATATTTAAATGAACGCAACACACTTTACTTAATTGCAACAATAGAGAATCCACAAATGAAATAGCACACTTCTGGTTAAGGCAAGGTTATATGGGTGCAAAACCACTTGTTCACAAAACTGTCCAAATCTAATTACCATCTCAGAACACACAGCTAGGATAAGCCCCAAAGAAGAATATGCTGCAAATAGTAAGCAAAAGCCAAGGGAAAACTGAAGAATTGTCATTTTTAGTAGCCTGCATGGTATGATTTTCAGGTAGGCTAAGTGAAAGATACCAGTTACTGTTCTGAAACCAAAGGTAGAACGCGGGTATGCAGAGCTGAAGTCCAGCAGATCCATCAGGCCTGCATTCTTATTATCACATGAAGCTGAACTAAGCAGCTAAGCTCTTTTTGCACTCAGAAATGTAATTTTGTATTTCAGCTTTACAACAGACCATAAACTCCAGACCAAAATTCTCCGTGCTTCAAAAACTTCAGCAGATAAATTCCCTCTGGCAACATACCGAGATGACTAGTCTCAGTACAGTGGCTGATACTGCATAGCAAAATAAAGGTCTGTGGATATGTAGCCCTCAGTTTCTTTGGCTCAGCTGTGTTCAATTTGTCAACTATTGAAAGACCAGATGACACTCCAGAACATGCATACACAAACAAGGCTCCCCTTGAATGACTTCCTCATTTTGTCTGTTCATTTAAGAACACATGGGGCACTCAGCCCTCTCATCATTTTCAAACAATGTTGATCTTTTTTATCTAGTCTCAGAACTATGTGACTTCTTTTGTGTGTATGGTTCTAGAGACCTGTGTTTATCAAAACAAATCCTGTCACGATATACCATTTGTCTATTATTTTTTTAACATGTTGTGACAGAAGCCCATGTTGCAGTGCAGTGGGAATTTACTAGCAGACACTTTTGAAGAGTAACATGGTGCCACAGTCTCAAGAGGTTCATAAAGTATTTGCAGAGCAAATCACCTCTCCAAAGAGCAAAGGGCAAAAGCATTACTAATGCACACTTGGGACTCCTGTTCTAATGCTGTCGTTTAAAGTGCTGAGGGCGGTCCTGCACTTAAGAGATTACTTTTGCTCTCTTCACCCCAAACATCCTCTGCTACTGGCCAATTTTTTATATATTAAAGGAGCTGGTAGCAAAGGGTTTGGGTATGAACACAGCATTTGTCCTGAAAAGTGAGCAAATCCCCAACACCCAAGAAAGCTATAAAATGAATGCCTCAAAAGACACTCCCAACTCAAACACAGTGACTCACGCTCATTTGCTGTTAACACAGCTTTGCTAACTGAGGCATTAAAGCAACTGGCCTTATTTTCAATGTATGTGTACGTCACACTCGGGCAGTCGCAGATCGGAGAGATATCACTAGTGCCAGAAGCGCCTGGGTGGCAGAGTGCAGTTGTGCTCCAGGGTAAAGGAGGAGTGAAGCTGTTTTACATAGCAGAAACAACCTGCTGCTCCTTAGATGAAGTCTGTAGGAGAGGTACAAAATTGAAATTCTGTACTAATGAGACAGGGCATTGCTTAACAGATTCATCCTTTGTTAAAAAAGACTGACTATATGTAAATAACTTGAGGGAGGGGGAATTGTTGCCACACTCCAGCACACTTGGACTGAAATACAGAATGTCATTTTTTAATAACAGGAGTATTTCTCATTGTATTGAAATAAAAAGCATATACAAATTCATGATCCAAGGTGCAGGCTAACTACTAAAGTAATATTTGTAATATGCAGTAACATGCTGCAGTGTGTCTGAAGGAAGTAAAGGAAAGTAGGAGATACGCATTCCCTTCCTCCGCAGTGTCTTTTTCTGGCTAGGTTCACCCAGGGTACCGAGGCAGATGGCTCTAATCCAGTACGGCAATTCCTATTTCTCATGCCACACAGCCTCTTTTTCTCTTTATTACAGGGGATATACAAATACATTACGCTGTTTTACAGCCTCTACAGTGAGACAAAGGCTCTTCACTGCTTTTACAAAGTACGGTTTGTGTGTAGTACATGATACCCCTCAGTGGAAGGGAAGTGTTCCATTCCTTTCTCCCCAGATCAAAGCGTGGGTGGACTGCTGAGAGAACACACGTTGGCGGTTTTCTTGCATGTTTCTCATTTACCAGAACGGAGTGAAAAATCTTGCCGCCGCAGTTAGAGCAGGTGGAGCCCTCGGTGCCCATCCCCAAACCCGCGGGCGGTGAGACGGGGGAAGGCAGACGCCGCTCCCCCCCAGCGGAGCAGGGGCAGGACAGAACCCCCACTGCCTGCAGGGCCGAACAGCAGGGCTCCCTCGGCGCTGCGGCGGAGCGGGGCCGGGCTCCCCCCGCCCGCGGGCAGGGCTGCCCCTGACGGCTGCCCCAGGCCGGCCGGCCCGGCCCCTCCGCCCGCGGCCTCGGCCCGGCTGCGGGGAGTCGCCCGCACCCAGGGACAGGGACAGGGGCCACAGGCGCGCGTGCCCGGGCGCGGCAGGCGGCAGCTGCGCGCGCAGCGCCCCTCGCGTGCCAGGGGGCCCCGCCCCCGGGCCGCTATTAATAGCGCGGTGGCGGCGGGCGCGGCGCGCGCGGGGCACCCGAGGACAGCAGCGGTGGCCGCTTAAACGGGCAACGCCGCGCTCGCCGCACCGGGGCCCCTCACCGCATCTGCCCCGGCCCGCCGGGGCCCGCCGGTTCCCGCCAGCCGCTGCTGCCCGAGTGCCGTTCGGGCGGCGCCCCCCGGCCGCGGGCCCCGCCCGTTGCGGCGGTGGGGTCCGCCTCGGCCCGGGGAGGCCGGCTCCGGCTGTGTCGGGGCCTCCCTGGCTCGGCGGCTGGCGGGGTCCGCTCCCCTCCCCCGGCTGCTGGGCTGCCCGGTGCTCCTCGTCGGGCCCCCGTGTGCCAACTGCCTTAACGTTACAAAAACTCGAGGCAAGCACTGAGCTGGGTAAAGACGGATGCACTGGAAGCGGGTATTAAAAGCCCCCACACTGCACACACTCTTCATTTCCAGCAGCAAGAAATGTAAAAAGGAAGGTGTCTGAAGACCAAGCACCGAAAGTTGCTGTGGTTTGACCTTTTCTATACCTGTACTTCTGCAAAACCCTGCCCACACTCGGGCCGACTGAGGTGTGTGCCTCACTGCAAGCAGTGTTCTATCGGCAGCGGAAATTTCCACTTGCCTGGGTGTTGATTTTGTCAGGAGGAAAATGGCTAAGAGCAGCGCTTGCCCCTCTCTCGTGTGATCCTCACTATAACTTGGAAAGCTGGAATAACCCAAACAAACACCTTCAAAGCCACAAGTAAGTGTTCAAGCCTCTTCGTTTCTGCCAAGACCAGAAGGACGTTACCCAGTATTTCCCGACTGCAAAACACAGGCTTTAACTAAGGGAAAACCTTACCAGCTGCTACTTGCACAACAGCAAGGAGCCAGGATCCCATACACCTTTGAATTTGCAGTTCAGCATGAATTTCACCAGAGGGTCACTTAAGAGGAGGAACCCACGTTCTGTGAAAAGGGCTACAGAGTTACACTTAGCTATGCACCTAGCTTACCAGGAGCCTACGCTGCCCGTTTCTACCTCTCCCTCACTCTCAACAAGCCACAAAAAGCTTCGTACGCTATATCCTTTTTTTAGGGCTTAAGCAGACATTACTGGCTTTGCCCTCAGTCTAACTAAATCAAGTCAGCCTTGAACTTTGCTAGATGACTAAATTTGTAACATAATCAGCAACATTTATGTTTCCGTAAGTCCTCACTTGGTGGCCTGGACACAGCATTTTGACATGAGCTGCTGACTACTACCCTTCTTCCTACTTCCTCTAGCCCGATCCTGTGTGGAAGCAGCCAAAATAAGAACAGGAAGAACTCCACGTGCCCACTAGCGGGAAATCTTGCTCTTGCATCAGGAGTGCCTAGCTATCTTATACCTAGCAGGATTATCATTAATTTTTTGAGAAATTAACTTAATCATAACAGCAATAAAACCTCCTGCCTTCTCACATCAAATATCCTAATTTGTCTATATTAATTATGCTACCTTTTGCTCCATTTTCTTGCTGACAGTATCACAATGCTTCTCACAGAGTGAAATCTTTTTTGACCCAGCTGAAGGGAGTAGACCCAATTCTACATCAACAGCCCTTTTTCTCTGTCTGCACCTTTTTGGCCACCCAGAGGTATATATCATCACTTTTTATGGGTTTGGGATTATTTCACACATTGAAATGTATTATGCAGGAAGACAAGAAATGTTCATGTATACATTTAAGTCATAATAACCTTTGTGGTTTTATGTTTTGTTGTATGACCTCACCATGCAATTATCATAACTATACACACAGATACACAAGTCTACAACTACTACTGTAATTACTGCTATCTCCACAGGCTTTTAAGTGTTCAGCTCACTAGCTATACTGCATGGTGGCACAATCACATGAGATTTACCAATACCATGAATTTTTTGGTTTAGTTTTATTATTTTACCATAATTGGACTAAAAGTCACTGTTCTGGCACATTCCTCACTGGATATTGCCTTTCCCAGCATCTAATATATTGTAGCCTGTTTCCACTACGTCCGTGAATGCTGTCTTCCCTGTCCTAGTGGACTTTACACACTAAATACCCCTTTCTACAGATCAAGCTCTTTACTCAACAAGAGCTCAAGCACACTTTGGAGTTACAGAAGCAAACATCATGTGCTATCCTGTACCTGCCTCCCCCCACCCCACCCCAGCCCCTTGCCAGAATACACTGATGGCAGACAATGTATTTTGGTAAGCCTGTTTACCGCAGGTGATTTTCTGACGCGTTATGAAACACCTAGTCAAGCAGACCTGGAACGAATAGCCTTGATTTTCTGGTTTTCTGTGCCTTATAACTATACATACACCTGAGCTGGAACTCTCTATTTCCAGTTTTTGAATGAATGTGTACCTTTTCACTGACACGGAGTGAAACCCCAAGGGGCCAGGGCAGTGGAAATACAGGAGGTAGTCTATAAAAGCCTCTACAAACAAAAAGAGAGTTATTGGGGTCTGTTTGGAGCCATACACATTTAATTTGAAAGTATCCCAAACTGTTGTTTTTCTTGTAAAAAGCGGCTTGTTCTGGCCCACATTCTTTAAGAGGTCTTTGCCAAGTTATGAACAATGCTTCATCAAAACATAGTATTGTGCAAAGCACGTAAACATATGCCATAAAGGTTATACTGTTATTCTTTCCAGCCACAGATCACCCTTGTTTTCATAAAGATGTTTCAAGAGGAACATCTAATTCAATTAACAGGATGCTTTCATTTTTTAAATTATGTACATACTTTTCAGATGTATCACCAAAATCTAATCTCCAGCATGCATGCTGAAAATGCATGCACCAATGTTCACAGTATAAAAAGTTACACGCAGATGAATCATGCATTCATGGTGAACAAAAACAGTGAACAGACAGACTACCGAGACAGGAAGTCTAAAGCAAGTCAAAAGCCAAAACAAGTTACTTACCCCAAACAAATTCAGAGATAAACTAACCTCCCTACTTTGGGATAACATGATATGATGATTAGTAAACTTACTTAGTCATGTGCGTGTGAACAGGTAACGGTAACAGAAAAAGAGAGGAAAAGTCCTTAAAAGGGAAGGAAAACAAAAGAGAAAAGGACTAAATTCTGTATGAAATGGAGTGGAATCGAAGGAGGATTGGGACAGTACTGAGACAGGTGAGACCAGAGCCTGTCCTTTTACATGGCTGCTGATTACCAGTTGCCACCACTAGACCTCTCAGATGTCTGGGTCTGATGTGAACTGTTCAAATTACAGTGCTACCTGGACCATTACAAGGCTGTGTACAAGGAAGCTGTGTCAGTCTTGATGCTGAACAGTGGGGAGGATTCATTCTTTACGTGGAGGTTTATACGTACTCCACTTGTTGTTGCCCCATTCAGAAATAGGTGGTTGTGCCTAGCATCACCACATTTGTCATCCTAGCCAAGCCTCAGGAAGGCAGAGGTACTGTCTGCATCTCTGGGTATGGTCCAGATCAGAACTCAGCTGTGGTCTGGGATACTCTGGGAGGTAACATACATGCATTTGGCTTTAAGATTCAGACAAGTCTGGCAAACCACATACTTTTGGAAACAGCTGCTCCTCCTGTCAGCAACAGCAGTTAGCCTGTACGGAGCAAGGGGTGCACCTAGGCCCATACCACCTTCTGGGTAACTAAGCCTTAAGCACCCTCCTCCCTGGCCTATACAGATGGCATTCTTGGCTAGATTGTTAAAGAAAGAAGCCTTGAGGACTCCTATGGGAAACTGTATATGCAGACCATGTGAACCACGGAGCACGCATTTATTCACCCGATTACCTGTACAACCCTGCAACCCATGTGTTGTAGCACCAAGTTATTGCAAGGAGCACCTACTCACTGACCACAACTAAACAATGAAAAATAATGGGACTGAAAAGACAAAAGCCAGAACATATGCTTAAACAAAAATGAGCAATCTTCCTTCTTTTCACCTTGACATCAATGCAAGTGTTGGCGAGACAGAGGGGGAGCTTTACAGCACTGAACCTCCCTCACTATACTTCTGCAAGACAGAAAACATTGCACTTTTAGGAACTTCCATCACCTTTCCTCTAGCTCAACTATAGCTGCTATTACTGGTGACATTTTGATTCCATATGATATATCCATGCAAATCCCTGTGAATTTCACATACTTGAAGAAGGCAGGATTGTACTCTGGATCTAGTCAAGTCTCACACCATTTTGTTCTTGTGAGCCTTGGGACGTACAAAAGACATGCATTATCCTTCTTTATTACAAGAGTTATTTTTACTTCTTAAATTCACGGATTTACATATGGAGAAGGTCAACATACCATGCTTGCCTTGTCCATGGCAGGACCCTTCCAAGACCATCAACAGGTGTCTAAGGTAACAGCCTGCAATCCATTTAACTGTGCGACATTTTCTAAAACATGCCAAAAGCAAATCTCACAAGTTGACAAGTGAGATACAAAACCATAGTTTACATGCTAAAGAAGGAATCTTAGTTCAGTCATGCTTACTGAAAATCCAAATTTGTCTTTGTGGGGTTGTTCTGACAATTCAGTAAAACATACAACATGCTCAGCAATTAATTGCAAACAGCAAGGAGTTAAATAAAGAGCAATAAAAAAATATAATAATAAGGCTCCCATCCAGCGTGATTTATGGTGGGCTTTTGAGTATTCCTGAATACACAACATCCACAGATTTGAGTGAAAATATAAAAAGGAGCACACAAGTTATGCTAGTAATGCTATGAGAATATACTTGTATGTTTTCCTCAAAGATGAAGCAGGCTGAACACAGCAGGTTCCATGCCTGTAAGAGAGGTAACATGGGAAAAAGCGTAACTAAAAGAAAGTATTCTTCAAGATGAACTCCACCAAATGACAGGATAGGAGAGTGGGGGTTATGATTGGCAAGAAGCATTCAGCATTTCTGCAAGAATCTTTTTGAACAAAGTGACAATAACAAAGGTAATAGGAACAGTGGAAGACAACTTTGAACAGGAGGTCAAAAAAAAAAAAGAACTGAAAATGCCAAGACAGTTTAGCAAGAAGAAAAGAGATATCAATAAATAGAGCTGCATGAGCTGTTTGAAGCCTGTCAAATTGATAAGAAATGGCTGACATTGAACTAAAATCTAGCAAGAGAATGTAACTCCTTATAGTATTAAACAATATGCACAACATTCTTTGTTCTCCAGATTTTTTGTATTATAAATTCAAATGTCTCTCTGCCTAACAACGATCAGTACCCAGTACAGCATAGCATTATGCGGCAGCATGGTTAGAAATGGTGATGTTACCATGCTATTGTAGGTGAGGCTGTGGAGGTAGGGATGAAAACCCTAACATTACCAGAATGTTCTTCAGTTTTAGATTTTGCAGTTTGGGGAATGCTAAACAGTGGATGTTCAGACCACTGAAGCCATGAAAAATTCTTTAACTTGATTTAACAGCCTCCAATTGGGCATCCAAAATAAAAAGTCCAAAATGAATGGAAAGTTTTTAAATAGTTGAGATTAATGACTTGCCAAAGGCCACACAGGAGATTTGGCATGTGCTGGCTTTACTACCACTTTACTCTGAGAAGCACATAGCACGTGTAATCTTCAATGGGACTTTATTATTTCAGTGGCACTTTTCCTAGATTCAAGTAACATAATGGTCAAACAGATAAATGGAAATAATAATTTAAACTTACATGCTTTTAAAAATGTTTCTTAAGAAGGAAATAGTTTTCACCATTCTGAAAACATTATCCATGGGGCACCATAAGGACATGCTGCGGAATGCATGAATTTCACGGCTTTTAACTTCTGATTTTGTCCAAAATTGCAGTCTGTTAGTCTTCCAATATTAAGGTCACTTAAAATAGAATGAACTTCTGAAACCAAAATTGCAATTTCATTACTGTTCTGACAGTACTGTCACAGTTTCCACCCCGTGCAGGAGGGCTGGCCACTTCTTCTGGAACTACACCAAAGCAGCAAGCAAGTGACACTGCAGACAGGCTGCTGACAGAGCCTGCAGTGAGGATGTGCACGATCAAACCTCCAGCAACTACCACCTGGAATCAGAACACTTATACTCATGGAAATATCTGGGCAGAACAACTTACAAACAAACCTCTCACTGTATTAACACACTGGCTGGCTAAATAGGTATGGACTAGGAAGAAATCACTGTTTGCAACACAGAAAGCCACACATCAACATAATTCTTACTTGTGCCCCAAAACTTAATCCCAAAGAAAAGTAAAATGTCACTTGGAGCTATTGAAAAAAATTGGAAGACATTTTTGCCATGAATGCTAATTCCCAGCTCCCACAGATGCGCTATGTCATTAGGATTCTGCATAGCAGAGGTTAAGCCACTAGAGAGCTATCTAGTTGCTAAATTTAAAATAGAATTGGATTGTTTTACTTGCAACTTTTCGTTTCCAGTCTTGTATCTCAAAAGTCTAACTCAAGTCTTATTAAATAACTCTCCAACCTTGTTTGGGATTTGGGACAAAGAGAATCAAAGTGAAATACAAAGTAACATGATGAGCTCAAGCAGTTTAGTTCATAGGAATCCCAGGGGGATCTACAGCACAAAACACATTTAAGAATCCAAGGCCTGAAAATCGTTTATTTTTGCACTGCACAGGGACATTGCACAGACTGATACTACTGAGGGAAAAGAATTCCCATAACAAGCCCAAACCAGTACATGTCCTGTGAGGAAAACACTTCAGAGTTGTGGGCAAACCCTGAATCATAGGCATTAACTCCAGTTACATATTTTGCCGAGGCATTAGCACAGGTAGAGAGACCAGACAGACACAATAGGACACCCTTACTGAATATTTCTTAATCAGTTCATATTACAGCTGCTGACAAACAAATGCATAATACCTAGATGTGATACTAATTAGGGTTTCTGCATGTCTTGTGCCATGAAACCCTTGGAGGAATATGTAGATTAACCAACATTTATATATATATTTTTAATATGCTACTTCTTTCCCACAAACTCCATATCCCACAGGGGTTAAACGGTACAGTAACAGAGTTAAAACAGGCGCAGGAAAGAGCACGAGACTTAAAAATAGATGAGGAATCCAGGAGGCAAAGATACAGGAAGAGGTCTCTGAGACAGGCTGCAACAAACCCATGGAGGGCTTTGGAAGAGGAGGGGAAAAAAAAATAAAAAGGCTTGAAATCCTTTGCCTTGTTTAAGTCAGTACAGGTTTTGCCAGTGCCCTTTTACTGAGGCAGTACTTCATCCATAGAGATCAAACTTGGATTTGATTATCAAGTGAATGAAAAGCCAGTATAGTGGGAGACAGTGACTCAACAAACATTTCCCTGTTTATGTGGAGTGCAGAGTGCTGCAGCCCTTGAAAAACACAGATTGGCTTCAAGTCTGCCTTTACACAGTCTGATAGCTATTAAATGAAAGTTTTACAACAAGATATGCTTTTGTTCTGCAGGGATATGAACCTCCCCCTCCTTGTGTTTTTAAGGAAGAGCAAGGCTGGAGGAAGCCTTGCTGGGTTTGAAACTATAGAAGTATGAAAGTTAGTCGTTCACAAATCTTTAGTCTTAACGCAACACTGCAGCAGACTGCATAAGGACTAAGGTGCAATGCAGCTTTAGACACAAAAACCAACATGACTAACTACACAGCTGAGTTCACATAAATCTTCCATTGAAATTCTTCAGGCTCTTTAACCTGCAAGTGACTGATGGTTTTTTTATTATTTTTTTTAAAAAGTGTAACCATTAGGTACTGTAGCAGCAATTCCTCAAACACGTATTTGCATGCGCTGACACTTCTGAAAGGAAGGCTGTTGCGCAGTTATGCTGGGAAATAAACATTGCCTAACCCTGAAGAGTAACCACAAGAACAGAAAAACAAGTGTTTCTGCAGCTGGTGTCCTCCTCCCACACCACTAGTCTCTGACTACTGAAATGAAAAGATTAAAAGTCATCTGAGGGTCTAGCTGGTATTTAAGTAACTTTCTTATAGCTATATAAAGCTTGCAGTTCAAAAGTCTAGTCACCACTTCCACCCCATTAACCTTCTCCCCTCCAAAAAGTTTGGCTACTGACAAGAAAAAATATGCTCTCTCAAAACCTTTCTACTAGGTGTATTTACTTTGCAAGTTCAGCCATGATCCTGGCCAATGGGGACATTAGGGACAGCATAACTTACTTGTCTCCACGAAAAGCAGTAACTTTTTGGACATTTTGAGCAAGCAAGGAGAAGAGAAAATCTATTGAAAGAGATGGTCTTCTTCCTCATGGCCCTGCTTGTGTCAAGTATTAGAAGATATACGTGCAAGAGGCTGAATTCCTGTGTAGCTGGTGCCTAGCCACCTTCACAAACAAACCTGCATCCAACCCTGTAAGCTAGTTTACTCTTTCAAGAAGCAGGTTAGTTTAGCCTACTCTCCATTACAGTTACTAACTTTACACTAACTAAAAAGCTTCTTGTGAAGACTGTATTTACAGTCATCAAGTGGCCACTGGCCGTTTTACACTCTGATACTTAGTCAGCTGGATTAGAAAGTTAGTCAAACCCAATGTCATGGTTTAACCACAGCCAGCAACTAAGTACCATGCAGGCACTTGCTCATTCCCTACCCACACCACCCCCTGCTGTGGGATGGGGAAGAGAATTGGAAAAAAGGTAAAATCCATGGGTTGAGATAAGAACAGTTTAATAATTGAAATAAAGTAAAAGATAATACTAAGTCTCAACTACTACTACTACTACTGAGTCTCAATATATTGGTATGATCCCAGAGCCAAGCAGAAATAACTGATTATTCTAATATTTGGGTTCATGAGCCTGGTAGACTGAAAAGGATGGCAGCTGTAATCAGTTTGGAAAACTTTGATGAAGATAATGGAATTTTGAGCTGTTTTCTCATAAACAAACACTAAGTCTTCAACTAGTTAGCATCCTTTACCATTAGGATGTTATGCTGGAGGATACATGGTGTTGGCTTGAGAGAGTGGAAAGGGCCAGAAATCAACAGAATCTCTTTTTGCCATGATTATTTTTCAAGGGTTGGAATCAGTTTGTCTTTTCACTTTGGATTTTGTGAATAATTTTGAAAGAATCACCTTCCTTGGGAAGGGAACACATAGGTGTGATGCATCCTGAAAAGATCCAATAAATTTGCCATTTATAGATGAACAATCCATGAACCACATATTATGATTTGTAGAAACACTGGACTTAAGACAAATATGTGACAGTGCCTCAGAACATTTCTGTTTGAAATTCTCAACTGGAAATAAAATGCAAACATAAGAGAAGAGACTTCTAGGAACTCACTTCCACCTGAGTATTATTGCAAGCTCTTCAGAGGTTAAGATTTCCTTTCCCTCAAGTCACAGAATGAGATGGTAAGAACAAGACCAGCAGATCTAGCTTTTAGCAATAAAAAAGGGAGTGAAAGCACATCATAGGTTGAGCAGCTCTTCTTTCATTTGTGGCTTTATATTGCAGAATGGGGAGAAGAATCACCTCCCAAATACTACTCACAAATCCCAAGCACTGTCTAGCCAAGCAAAAGTCCATGAACATTCCCCACCACCACCACCTTCTTGCCCAAGTTTTCAGGGGTCAGATTCACTAAAACCATCATTGTATTGTAGTGACCGGAACACACAAACAGAGTTTCTATAGTGGAAAATAAAGTTTGTGAAGTACAACATCTCATATGCCACTCTACTCATACAAAACCTCATACAACAGCAGCAGCCCCAAGGTGACAATTTAGCCTTTATTAATAGGTAATTAATTCCACTGTGTACAGCTCATGAACACATGAGATTTAAACATCAGGAGTGCAACTGACCAGCATACTTGCAAAATTCAGCACAACAAAAATTACCTGGTGCCAAGCCAATGGTGAATAAGATTGGACTATGGGAGAAAAAGAAATGTGAAAAAAAAATGTGAAAAAAAAAATGGTGCTGTACATTCAGATTTCAGGCGGGAGTAAAACTGAAGCAAATGGCAGGAATTATATGCTTGCTATGAGGCACAAAGCCAGAGCTAAAAAGAATTGCCTCTATTCAGTGTCTCAGCTTTAGAAACATGGAGTGGATAAACAATTAGACAATGGGTTTGGTGTACAATTTCATTGCACTGAGTCAGAAGCAGTGGGTATGTATAGACTAGTACTCTTGGAGAATCAATGCTTGCATGAGGATGAGCTACAGCACCATCACTTCTGATCCATGAGAAACAAAGAAACCTGGCAGAGATTGAAAAGCACCCACTCCCCGTGCCATGGATACCACTTACTTCCAAAGCATTCAAACAGTCCAGAACGCCTGCTACAGTTCTCCAATGCCAGCATTAGACTAAACCACACAATGTAGTAAACACAGGGAAAACATATTACAAAGCCCTCTGATGGGCTTTGGGGTGGGAGGAAGACAGGGGAATGAGATTTCCATACTTTAAAGCCTTGGCAAGTACAGTCTTCAGGCAAGCCTGACTGCAATCATGATTGGCTACTTCATTCACCTATTTCTGTAGACACTGGCCTTCCTCCAGGTACTGCTGGTGCTTTTCAAGCAGTGTGCGCTTTCCAGCAATACCTCTCATATACCTCCGGCAGCTGTCCTGGGGGCTCTGCAACAGCACACTGCTTTGGCCATGAATGGGCTTGCTGCCCTGCCTGTCACAGCGCTGCCAGCTGAGCACTCTCGTTTTATCAAACTGGCAGGACTCTGGCCAAAGTTTTTAGTTGCTCCTTAAACAAACCTTCAGCTCCAGGTCTCACACCCCCAATAGCACATGCTATAGAATATAACACTCCTTAAAACTAGGGTTTGCAGCATCTGCGGGTTATGTTTTCATTCTCCAGTTTCTAGCTGTGCCACAATGCATGTAATAGGAAAAGGCTTGCATGGGTACCATCCACCTCCTAATGTCAGCACCTCTGGGAAGAACAAGTTCTGTTTCAAAGCTGCTTTCTATCAGCAGACAACTGCCAATAATGGATATCGACTGCACAATCTAATCCATCTTCCAGTTATTAAGGTCAGCCTACTATTTCTTTCCACTGGCTAAATGTCCTTAAAACTAGATACAAATATTCATGTATAATCCGGAGCTTACTTGAGATGCTGTTGCTATAGTCTTGCTGAATAGCATTACACAAGAGGATTTCACACAAGATTTCACAATTTCCTAAATTAGACTGTGCTGGGAGTAGAAGTAGGAGATGGGGCGGAGAAGAATGCAAATACTTGATAGAATTAATTCAGTGTGACAGAGTCAGAACCATGCATCTGAACATCTGATTCAATTACAAACTTGAAACCAAGGATATGAAACCCGTTTTGCTTATTTTACACCCCCATTAGGTATCTGCCACCTACTGCTATCTGCTAGAGGGACAGAAGGAGAAAGAAAGGACAATATATTCTGTGAATACTGCAAAACTCAAGCAGTAATCTCCAAAATTCTTCAATTTGCATGCCATTTCCTGCTCCTTATCTCTTGCCTTTGCTCTGTCACATGTACTCCCAGTTCTTCATTCACCCTTTATTTTACTCCTTTAACCTCCTCCACCAGAAATCCCTTCGCTGAACAGTAACCTGGCAAGCTGCATTCATGCTGGCCTGCCTGCACTCAAACTGACCAAAAGAGCCAAACCTACACCTGGTGAAGCACCTCACAGATGACCAAAGCACAGCTCTTCATGATCAGGTGGCCTGAAATGCATTGCACAAAGCTGTTGTACTAGTTTGACCACCAGCCCTCCTCAGAATGTCTCATCCGCCTTCCTCTTCTCACTGCATATGCTGCTTGTCAGATACAGATAAAGATGACTTACATTTTGTTTCCCTTGCTACAAATGAAAGTATCACAACCTGTAGGTACGAAGTTACTCAGAGATAACTGTTCTTGGTTTTATTGTTTCTCCGAGATCTATAAATCCTAGAAAAAATGTTTTCCTTTCATTAGAGAACATAGCTAGCTGCAAGCGTTCCCTGCCTACACACTGCCTAGGCACTACCCACACATCTGGGCAGAAATGGAGTCACCAGGTTTTAAGGAGGGGGCATGAGAAGGATGCCGGAGTACAAGTCCTGTCCTCAGGATTACCAACTGTGGTTATGTCCTTTTTGCTCTAAGGGAAAAAACAGTGTGCAAAAAAAATAATTCCTTGTTAAACCTCTATTAGTCTAGAATAGAAACCATTTCTGAAAATAACTGACAACCTGAGGGTTCAAGTCTGTGGAAAGCGCTAAAACACCTACATCTTAGTGGAAGTCCCAAGATCTTACATCACTTTTCAAAAGGGAAAGTAAATACTTAAATTACTTGGATGTTTTTGAAATCTCTACCCTACAAACAAAAAGAGAAAAAAGGCCCAGTTACATAGGCCTCATGCTCCCAGCCTCCCTAAAGGGCAAGGAATGCAGGCTCTGTAGAGACAAGCAAAAAATAATGGGTAAGATTGCACTTTTTAGTAAGGTACCTCAATTACATGAGAAAGATGTGGATGTAAAGAGGCTGGCCAGTCTTCCAGCTACACTGGATTATTTCAATATCACATCCCAAGGCTATTTCACTATAAACAAATTCTACACAATGACAGTAATCTCTTGAAAAGGCATTTTTTCACCCTGAGAAAAATATTCAGAACTACATCCAGACTAAGGAGCACAGTGATCTTACCTCAACGTACTTGCCTCAACAACAGTCATTTGGTTTTAATCTGTATTTACTATCACAGGTACTGTTACACATTTGATTGACCACAAAAGACCATACAGGACCCCAGACTCTAAGGCTCTGCATTAACACACACCTTATTGCAGGAGCAAGTGCTCAATTGGCTGTCATTATTGAATTTTAATTTCTAGCAAACATTTTCAAAAACAGCTCAAGACTACACAACAATCCACCTGATTTAGTAAAGGGAAGCAGCAAGCTTCTACCCAAAGATGGTAAGTTTTGCCCCTCACCACTCGGTTCTTTATTCATTTCAACATTTTAATGCTTGCTTCATTAAATACTTTTGGGGAGGGTGTCATGGCCACAAGCACTCACAACAAACTGATTTCCCCTTCCACTGCCCTGAGAAATGGACAATTTCCCCTCACTGACAGAGCTACCAGCTAAATAAGGTGACAGCCAACTTCCAGAAGATTGGCAAAAATCAAAGACATTTGTTCAGCCTTTCTGAGCCCTTGACTCACCCCCACCTCTCACTGTAGATAAGCAAAGCATCAGGAGCTCTCCCTCCTCTCTTCACCAAGAGCCCTGCTCTGAAAGCAACTAGTCTTCTTCCACTCCAGCGCTCACAGAGCCAGACTACTACAATTACCTCAATGGAAAGCTAGCTAAACCCCTTCTTCTTCTTCCTGCACCTCCACACCCACCAGTCACACCAAGCTCTTTACAAGACAAATGCTTTCCTCTGCCTTCTCTCCTGTCTCTCTCAGCCTCTGCCTGAGCACCTACTGAAGTGGGAAATGCTTGTGTCTCATGCTCATTTTAACAGCAAGATCTGTAGCAGGTGGGACTTTCCCCCAGACCGCAAAGACTACCAGCACTGCACTGCTTCCAGCCCCAGAAGTCCCATGCTTCCTGGGGGACAATAGCCTTTGCAGAACCATAAGCATCTACAAAGAGCCCGAAATCTGTCAGAAAAAGCCCAGCATCTTATGAAGTAGAGCAATACTGTGAAGTGATAGTACTGGATTGGTTACTTCCATTAGGCACAAATATATTAACTAAAGGCAGCAGAAGAAAAATGAATAGATCTCTTGAAAGAGACTATACTACTGTATAGCAACGTAACTTGAGTAAGCTCACAAAGACCTAATGCAGGGGATGCTCATGCATTCATAAGTTCATGCATATCATGCAACTCATAATAGTTGCAAAGACCTAGAGACACCAAGTCACATGGCACAGTAGAGAAAGGAGGCACCCAGAATTGTTAAATGGGTCCTTGATGGACATTATTGAGACGTTCTCTCAACATCTTTATCAGAGATTTAAATAGGCAGTCTTAGCTGAATGGTTATTTGTGGATATCCTATATAACAGATGCAACAGAATGATAAAACTCCACTGTGCCAAGTGCTCTTCTCTTCTGTCTCTGACCTGCACACCTGGGTTTTGCACTAGCTTGCTGGAAAGGCGCAGTTCTGCAAATATTTATGAGACCTTAATTAAACTGATTTATGGCAGAAGGGAATGGGGGTGTTAAAAAATATACGAAAGAATTAAGAAAAGGTGACATGGTGAGCCTATTACGGATTGCAGTAAATTATAGAGATGAGACTCTTGTAACAGTTTTCCCACTGAAGGCAAAACTGTAGGACTTCCCTGTTTTCAACACTGCACAAACTATGCACAGGAAATATTCCTACAAGATAAACTGCAGTATTTGCTCAAGCAAAGTTTACAGTCAAGCTTTCACAGCTCTCCCTCTCTTGGAGTATCAAAGCATTTTTATTTGCAACATGGAACATGCTAGTTAACAGTGTGATGCTTTATTGCTCAAATCCTCTCTGAGACATATTTCATAGGCTTTGTAATTGTGCCATTTACTTACACAGTGCATTACATTTCTTGAAATATACATGAACAGTATGCGTGCAGAATACAATGGGCACTTTGTACATTGGAGCTAGTCCTTGGTTACAAGCAGTGAGCTCAAGGGTTGGGAAAAGGCCCCTTTAGAACACTGTACCCTTGCCCCACGGTTCACACACATTAAAAATGCTTGTTGTGTTTTTGTGTCATTCACTACTTGCAGAAAGTCCTTCTAGTAATCTCCATAAAAGATGGAGCAAAGTCCATGACAGATATGATGCATCCCCTGAAGACAGCTTTGGGAAATTCAGAGATCTGGAACAGGAGAGGGTTCTCCAAACTCAAGACAGTGCTTGGACTGAGTATCTCAAAGTGACTCTTTGCTGCTGCTGTTATTTTTTACTTACTTAGCTTTCTCCTCCCGCTTTGTTTCCTTGTATTTTCTCCCTATTTGAATTTATTTGCCACAGTTTTTCTTATTAAATGGTTTTGTCCTCTGGATGCTCTGCATCCAGACTCTGTACCCATGCAGTGCAGAGTCATGTCATCAGCTTTACTCCCAGCTTGGGTGAGAAACTCCATGGTCCTAGTTCAGAAAAAAACAATGTTGATTTTTGTGGACCTTAAGGACACAATTAGAGAGTCCTTACTGAATATAGCTGTCTTTCCAAACCAGGGACACTGCTAGGAGGAACAGCTTCAAGGAACAAAGCCAGACTTGAGGAGTCAAAAATCCTTGCTGGTGGTAGGCAGAAGAGTTGGAAAGCAGTGCCCTATTTAAGACAAGCACCTAGTGGAAAAGCATAAACCAGGATAAAGAGGAGAAACCCAGGGTTGGTTTTGGTGTTGGTTCCCCCCCCCCCCCCCCCCTTACTTCCTTGTTAAAAAGAGATGCAGGTTGTCTTTGCCAACTGGCAAAATTAGCTTAGCTCCTTCCTTACTCTAAAGGCTTCCTGCACAAAGGAAACCACAACTCACCTGCCCTTTCACTAAGGGTCAGCTGCTGTTAACTACCTCTGCATCATCATGCTTGTTGCTTCCTGATCTGCAGGGTTTCTCATCTGGGAAATCCCCTAGCCCAAAGAAAATCTGTTGTTCAAAGATGAGCTAGGGAGTCAACCCCCTCTGCATGAAGCTGCTTTCAAATACAAAAGCATCTTCTGCAGCTCTGGGGCTGCTGTGAGCTCCAGCCAGAGGGTGTGTGCTCCGACTCATAATACACACATTAACACTTTTCACCCAAACAAGGGCATTGTCTTATTTAATATTTTAGTCATATAATCACTAAAGCATTTCCATGATTTATTAAATATCACCACATTCTAATTTGAACTGCCTATACAGGATTATTTCTGAAAGGTACTGCAAGTTGCAACATTCAAACACACAGAATGAAAATAAAATCTAACTTATTTATTAAATGCAGGGGTTTAATTCACAAGCAAGTGCTGTCATGGCAGTGTACTAATTGGTGCAACAAGTAATTAAGCCTGCATCCTTATTTTGCCTCTACAGGATTTCTGTTGCAAGCATCAGCCTTCATAGTGCAACAGAAAAACTAGGCAGTTATGGGAGTTTAAATAATGGTGTTACTTCTCTTATTCTGAGACAGCATGGCAGTTCTGCACTATGAAGTACATTGTTATCACAAAGGCAGCAACCTTGCTGCTGGAGGCTGCAGAGTACAGCCCACTTAGTCCCCCAAGAAGCATCCCACTCGCTAAGGAGCTTTATTATAATTTTCTTTTATCTAAGTTTCTCGGAAAATGCATTACATCATATCACTCATTCACTGTGCTTTGTTCAGCACTTGTGCTACGCAAAATCATCAAAAACTGTTAAACAGCCAGCACTGCCCTATGGCATTTTGCTGTCCCCACAGTGGGACAAGCAGTCCCTTGTTCTGGGCTGTTGTTGACCACAGTCATGGTTCACATGAACCCTGATGGGCTCAGCTGGACAGAAGAACACTGGCAGCTGTGAGACAAACACATGCAATTAGCCAGCACCTGCCACACAGAGCACTTGCAATCCTCATTCATAATATTAAGCTATCCTCTGATAAATAAGGCGGCTACTAAAGATAGAACAACAACACTGGAGAGAACATTATAAATTAGACAAGCAACTGTTGCAGAGTCTAGGTATTATTAGTCAAGCACACTAAACCCCATAATGTATGTATAAATAAAAATAAATGTAACTATTACAAAGGGAAACTCTTTCCTCACAGAACCAACTGCAGAGACACTACGGGCTTCCACTGCAGGCATCTGGCAGGGGAGACAAGAGAGGGTTTGGAGAAGAGCTACTCACAGATTGCACCCAAAAGCTAAAGTGGTTGTTATTATATAGGCCATTAAACCTTTCACCCCTTCCAGCTCCAGCAGGGATCCTAAGTTCATTGTCCACTTGAAGTGTGCAAGTAAGGCTTTGTCCTAATTCCAAATGACTATCAGCCTGTTATATACTCTGCTGAATGTCACCAAACTCATCTTCTTACTGACCAGGGGTTTTCCTTTTTTTTTTTTTTTTTTAATAATACGTGAACCAGCCAAAAGGAAACCAAGCTTCTCAGGCAGGCAATGAATATTCCCACTGTGGAATGTGTTCAACCACCTACCGGCAGAGTACACAAGCCCATCTAGCCAGACCACATTTCCCACTATATTTTTATTCTTGAAAACAGATGAACGCCCAAGACAAAGGTCAGTTTCATTACCCAAGTAAATAATCTGAGCTCAAAGTAAATCAACTAATGAACTTGGACAATCATTAGCATCTGTACTCTAAACACATTCTGTTAGTGCTATTTGAGCCCTTCATATTTGGGTTCCTTGAATCTGAGTGAATACATTTGAGTCTGATGAATGATAAATCCTCTGAAGAACTACCTTTAAGTCCACATTTACTTTTTTAACATTTGCTCAAAGTAAATTGTGTAACCTGGATTACACAATTACTCTTCAACAACGTAAACTATGCATTGGAAATCCATGTTATCGTTGCTTTCCTACGGCAGTTAGATTCAGGAAACAGAACTATTGCATGAACTGGGAACCTAACCAATAAAAAACAAACTGCAGATTTTCAGTCACCTGTTTGTAAACCACCTACACACCAAGAAATTCATGGTACAATGTATGAATAGTGTTTCACAGAAAACTGTGTTTTGTCATATATCCACAGACAACAATAAGCAAACAATTCCATAGGTAGCTGAACTAAAGAAAAATTATTTCTTAGGGACATCAGCAAGGAGTCACTAATGCCCCGAAAGGAGAAAATTCTGCTGCAGCTTCCCATCTGGAAGCATGGATGGGGACCTGCCCTCTAGCCACTAACCTGTTTTCAAAGGATATCTATGAAGTTACTCATTTTTATGACTTGAACTCACAGAACAAGCTGAAAATGTATTAAGTAGGAAACAGACATGGAATTGAGTAAGCCTGACTTCTACAACCACCCCCCCCACCTCCCCAGAAAAACAACTATAAGGAAGTAGGGTCATGCAAAGGAGACTCCAGGAATTTGCTCTGGACTTTTATACATTTTTCCTTGAGTAAAATTCATGTGGTGACTGCACTGCTTCCTGTGTCTTCAAATGAGGTCCATTTTTTCTTTCCTTTTATTCAAAAACATGTCCTCAAAAGTCTGAAGTCTTACAGGCCAGGTGCCTTTGATTTCATATATATATATATATATAAGAAACAGGATGGTACACTAAGGACACTAAAGATTTATAAGAATTATAGCAACAATCTCACTAATGATTTAAGGAAAGAGAAGAAATTACGTTAGGGTTCACCTCTACTGTACGTTTCCATTTGTGACAAGAAGCTATTTAGTAAATCTGCTTTATAGAGAGATGGCACATGCTCTTCCTCAAAGGCAGGATGCTCAGCTTGAACAACAAATGCTGGAAACTTAAGATAGCTCCTAGGGAAAACCATTACTGTGAAAAGTCACTCCCTGATCCTGGCAAAGCCTATTTAAGCCTAAGCCCGTGAGATAATCACTGAATATGGTAAGCCTTTCCTGAAGAATATTATGTGATTTCAGATGTTTGCAGTATATGGACCAGTAAGTGTGCAAGGAAGTCATAGAATCTTTTAGGCTGGAAAAGATCAAGTCCAACTGTAAACCTAACACCGCCACGGCCACCACTAAACCATGTCCGTAAGTGCCACATTTGCACACCTTTTAAAGACCTCCACAGATGGTGACTCAACCACTTCCCTGGGCAGCCTGTTCCAATGCTTGACAACCCTTTCAGTGAAGAAATGTTTTGCTAGTTTCCAATGTAAACCTCCCCTGGTGCAACTTGAGGCCATTTCCTCTTGTCCTCTTGCTTGTTACTTGGGTGAAAAGACCAACACCCACCTCACTACAACCACCTTTCAGGTAGTTATTTGTAGAGAGCAATAAGGTCTCCCCTCAACCCCCTTTTCTCCAGACTAAACACCCCCAGTTCCCTCAGCCAATCCTCATAAGACTTGTTCTTTACACCCTTCAGCAGCCTCCTTGCCCTCCTTTGGACACACTCCAGCACCTCGATGTCTTTCTTGTAGTAAGAGGCCCAAAACTGAATGCAGTATTTGAGGTGTGGCCTCACCAGTGCCAAGTACAGAGCACTGTACACAAGAATTGCACATACTGGGCACAAGTCTTCTCTCAGTATATTCATTCCAGGGAAAGGAACAGTTCTTGTGCTCCCAAATGGAATTACTCTGATATAGCTCAGCGCAGCACACATGACTGCTTCAGAACAAGTTAAATAACTGTTGGTTTAAAAGTAAGAAATCGTCCAGGACTTCACAGAATGGACATCCAAAGTCACCAAAAGCACATTAAAAGTACCTAAACAAGGAACCCAGCTTCCAAATGATAGCATTGATATGCTTGTGCAGGGACATACTGGAGGATGGGAAAACTTGTGGGCCACCTCCCTTAGTGCCAGCTGGTATAGCTCATGCTTTTGTGTCACACGAAGTACACATCTTCCCCCACTGCCTGGGTTTCCTGAAAATATCTCTAATTTTCTGCACAGTGCTTAGTCAGATTGAGAGATCATTTCTGTACTTCACACTACAAACTGAGCCTTTTGGTGATGACACATTTCTGCAACCGTCCCTTCTCTGCTTCAGAGGTACAATTTATCTTCCACATCAGGAAAGGAGAAAATAGTCATGTTAAATCATGTCATTGTCACCTAGTGTCCCTGAAAAAAAAACCAAGAGAACTCTGTGAAGCTTGTCTGCATATGACACATAACATCTAAATTGCACATCTAATATTTAATTCATATTCATTCATAACAGCATAAACTATGCCATTAAAAAGTATTTGTTTTGCATGCATCAGCAAAAGCTGTGCCCAGTGCCCTGTGGCTGGGCATTTCTGAAAAGGCAGGGGTCACACTCTCAACCAATACACAAAGGTATCATGGTTCTCATCCTAGAACAAAAACGTTGCTTGGCTGAGCTTCCGAGTACCTTTTTCTAGTTTATATTACCTTCCCACATGGATAAAGTTTGGGCATTTGTGAATTGCTATAGGGTAACTCATTCTATCTCAGTCAAAATAATCTGGGATTTACACATCTGTAAGGCTGGTAAGCAGTCTTCAGTATGTAGGTATCAGAGTTATTGTAAAGATGAAGAGAAGTCATAACACTGTCATGAAAGTGAGAGATGCCAGCACAGTGGCTGAGGGGCAAGAGACATTGACCAGATGCAGGTCTTGTACTGATAGTCTGGATATAGAGCAAACATGGGCAATAAACAAGAAGAAAAGGAAAGAAAAGCAGAACACAGCTTCATAAATGGTTTCTCTTCATAAGGAATGATACAAACACAGCATTTTAGATAGTACACATGTTAAATACCTAGGAGACAATGAATCACAGAGATAAGACAATGAAGCAGCATACATTCACAGATGAGAAAGAACGGTTGGCTTAGCTTCTCAGGCCCTGTTTCAGGGAGCAAGATAAATCTCCTTTGCAGAAGTGGCAATAACAGTTCCTGGCAGCAGAAGAACTGGTAGTGGTGCCAAAGGAAAAAAACCAACAACAAAACAAAACCAAAAAGCTAATCAAATCTCATGAAGTCAAGCAAATCTCCCGTTGCTGCCAAGAAGTCCACTGCAGAGCAGAAGACACTGAAAGCCCTGGCCTGGACCAGCCAAAACAGAGCACCAGGACACTACTGAGGGGAGGCAGGATCATGAGAAGGGACTGGGTTTGGTTAACACCAGTAGACAGCCAAGTCCCACACAGATGCTCCCACACTCCCCTGCAGTGGGATGAGAAAGACAACTGGAAGGGTAAAAGTGAGAAAACTTATGGGTTGAGATAAAGACCGATTAAAAAGGAAGGGGCAAAACAAAACAAAAGACAAACAAGGGATACAAAAGTAACTGCTCACCACCAGCTACACCAATACCCAGGCAGTCTCCAAGCAATGACAACCCCTGGAAAACTCCCCAGTCTTATTGCTGAACGTGACATTGTACAGTAGGGGATATCCTTTCAGTCAGCTGGGGTCAGTTGTCCTGGCTGTGTCCCCTCCCTGCCTCTTTGCCCACCTCCAGGGGCAAAGTGAGAAACAGAAACCTTGACACTGCGTAAGCACTGTTCAGCAACTGCTAAAATATCCATGTGGTATCAACACTGTTTTGTTCACAAATCCAAAGCACAGCACTATAATACAGCTGCTGTGAAGTAAATTACCCCCACCTCAGGCAGACCCAGCACACGGACCCACCTGCTGACTGAACCCTGTCAACAGACACTATCCTACAGCACGTTCAGTCTCCAACCACACTTAAATAATGGTTTCCAGGGGAGGGGAATTCAGGCTTGGGGTGCTTCAATCTGCTTTGATGAATCAGTAAGAGACAGATTTACTTATTTTACAGAAAACTCAGCTGAATTAACACAGCTTACACAGAAGGCTGTAAGGATGATGGATAGACCACGTACCTAGTATAGCGACCTTGCTACAAATGCAGCCTAAGGAGAGGAATAAAAAGAAGATCCACTGCACAAAGGCCAGTTAACCTGAAATTTGTGCTGATAAACTCTCCGACATAGGGCAGTCACTTAAACACTCTTGTGTTTCTGCCACAGCTCTGGGTAGCACTCCCTCAGTTGGACACTGATGGGTTTGGATTTTGCCATACTGGTGCCACATGCTCTCGATGGGAACAGGAGGCTAGGGCTCTCCTGCCCTTGGGAACTGTCCTGGTTCCAGCTGGGATGGAGTTAGTTACCTTCTTAGGAGCTAGTACGGTGCTGTGTTTTGGCTTTGATGTGAGACTTTTCTCAGGCCTTGTTAGCGAAAAGGCTGGAGGGACACAAGGACACAGCCAGGTCAGCCAACCCGAACTAACCAAAGAGGTATTCCATACCATGGGATGTCATGCTTGGCATATATACCCGGGGGATTGGTTGAGGCAGGCAGATAGTTGCTCGGGGACTGGCTGGGCATCAGTTGGCGGGTGGTGAGCAGTTGCATTGTGCACCACAAGTTTCTTCCTTCCTCTCTGGATTTTATTCTTTCCCTCCCTCTTTTCATTATAACTGTTATTGTCATTGTTGCTATTATTTTTCATTCATTTTTATTCTATTTCGATTATTAAATTGTTCTTTTCTCAAGCCTCCATCCAGTATTACATTCCTTTCCAACTCTCCTTCCCATCCCTCTGGGTGAGGGGGGAGTGAGAGAGCAGCTGAGCGGTACTTAATTACCAGCCAGGGTTAAACCATGACAACAACAAATTTTGCAGAGGTGGGATCTCACCGCCCATTACTTTCAGGCTCTCAAAAAGGGCCAGAGTTTCCCAGCTAAGTGGACATTTTGGGTTAACAGTTTATTTCTTCAACAGCAGTCTTTAGGAAAAGCAAACAAATATACAGACCACATGAGACTGCTGAAAACCAATTAGTTTTACTTTAGATATCACAATTTATAGGCACATCTGGTCACTTTTCCAGCAACCTCACAACAGCTCTGTAACATCAGAGGTCTCTGGGCGATCTAGTTTAGTGTCATTCAGTTTCTCTCAATCTCTCTCTTTAGTTGACCTTTGAATCAAGCAGCAACAACACAGGTTTCTCTCTCTCCCCTCTGCCCTATCTTTCCTCTACCAGTAGTAGTATGCTTATAAACCCCTTAAAAGGAAAGAAAAAGGCACAGATGCTTTTACGTATTATAACTTGCAGTTACTTTGCTAAGTAATTATCTGGTCAGCCTCATCATGTGACCACTCTTCTTAAATCTATTACACCCTCACCTTTATATCCAGGTTCAGATTATAAATCATGGCCTGCCACGCAAAGTAGCCATTTTCTTACCTATGCATGTTCTGCCAGGATGCACAGCTACCAACATTATGCTATCTGAAAGAATTTCTTTTGTTCCTTGCAGTGGCTCAATTCAGAGGCAGGAGAAAATTGATTAAACCCCCCTACTCCAAATTTAGTTTGCAGTGTAACACAAACATACATACCAACTGTCCAATAGCAAGCATTGTACATCAACTGTATCCAAACATAAGATCTTTTAATAATGATTTATAAATATAAAATGCCAGGTTTTGAGCATTGGCCTGTTGAGCAGGCCAAACTTACTACTGATCTGACATTATGGTCTGATATTGCCTGATCTGCTTCAGATAGTGTATTGCAAAAATAAGCAGCTGAATATTTTGCAGTAGTATTTGCACCTACAATTAATGGCTGGCTTGCAAGCATGGATGTGAATAAGTTCCACAACATTGACTGAACTACTAGATCAATTAATTCATCTGAGAGCTTCCTGGTGATGCGTCAATTTTTTCCTGTACTTTTGAATGAAAAGAAGCAACATGCAATATTCATATGTTGCAAAAAGCACACAAGTGAAGAATTAGAAATTATAAATGGGTAAATCATAAAAGACCAAAACTAATTAGAGCTCAAAAGAATGATTTGGTAATTGGAATCTGGTGGAAGTGATTATACTCAGTGCATGGCTTCTAACTTCATCACTTTCTGCTTTATAGCTGGCAAAATCTGACAGAAGTCTCAAGGTCCTGTTACAGAGACTGGAAATAGAAAAATTAATTATTTCATATTTTACCTTCCCACATTTGCTGTACTTTAACCTGAACACGCTCCCTTACTCTGGTAAGCATTACTTGCTGTTGCATTTAAAAAAAAGTTACCTTCTTTTTTTGATCCAGTTCCTCATAAATTTGCACCAGATTGAGAACTGCATTTAATAATTTCAAATTTTATTATATTTTTAGGGCAGGAAAGTTACACTTCCCAATATTCTTCGGTTTTTACATCAACAATTAAAAGGTCCTTTAATGGTGCAGCCGCTGGCTTGTTCTGATTGGATGACTCAGAACCACCAGCCACCAGGTGCTACTCCTTCACTTGGAACCTTTTTCCTAGTGTGTTACAGACCACTGTCCTACAGCTTTGCTCTCATTGAATTGCTTTCCTGTAATGTATGAAGAACAACAGCCTTATGAAAATTAGGAGACAGAAAGGCAAAAGGAAGATGAAAAAGGAAATTAAAAGCAAAAACCCCAAATGTTTACTTGTGGGTCAGTAGTTCACAGGTCTGTCCACAGCAGAAGGGCATGCCTGTACCTGGAAATTAACCAAGACACTCTCATGCCTCAACTGCAGAGGTCAGGCACACTATTGAACAGGTCTGCTTGCGGTATTCAGTGATGTTGATCACTGTGAAGCATTTCAGGATGCTCTACTGATCACTATTGCAAGAAACAGCACTACCATCTTTAAAAAGATCTCTTTGCCTGCTTCATGGCTGAAAGAAACCAGAGAAATAGCCCTATACAGCCTCAAGTATGGCATTTTCTTCAGTTACAACTTTCTCAGAGATTATGTGTAAAAAAGAATGTCATGAGCACAGCAACTGCAGATGTCTTCTGTGATCTACCCAGTACCTGATGTCTGACAGCTGAAGCAGAAACTGAATTTCATGATTCAGTTTGCTGCTCACAAAGAAGTGCTTTACTTTGGCCTCTTTCCAGTATGGAAAGGGCAGTGCCTAGAAGCCCAGAACCTTACAAGCACCTAAGTAACTAAGAGATGCCTGGATGCTGGCAGTGATGCCAGCCCCCATGTCCAGGGGTGAGGAGAGTTGTGCCACGGAGAGAGAAGCTGGAAGAGTCCACATGCACCACTTTATAGGTCCATCCAGGAAATTCAGAGACAAGTGTAGCTTTGCTATACAGCCAGTCCTATATGTAGCATTAAGAAAAGCTAATAAAGTGGAAAAGGGGGGGAAAAAAGTGGTTAAAAAAAAGCATCTCACATTTCAATACACACCTATCTGCTTACTAAACATTGTGCTAAGCTGTATCTAAGTTGAGAAAATTATTGAGGAAAAGAACCAGGCCTTGATTCCAAAATAAAAGTGCTGGAATAAAACATTTCCCTGGGCAAGCAGCAATGGTTTCACTAAGCCTCCCTCTCCATCTTTCTTCTCTCAAGAAGAGGTAAAAATATATAAATAGATAAAACAAACCAAGCCCTTCTCCCCACCCCATAGCCCCCAATTAGTCTTGCTGCTTAGAAATGCACAGGCATTATTTGCACACACAGTGGCTGCAACAATTATGTGGATAGCCTCACTACAAGTCCTCCCAAGAAATCCATTAAAACGGATACAGTTTACATACAGTATCACTGATGCTCATTTCTAACATCTAAACTATTACAAAATGCAGTCTTTTTTTTGTGTCCCATCTTCCACAAGTATCAAAACTCTATCTTAAGTGAGGGGGCTTTTCCCTCAAGAGTTTATTTTCCTAATTACTCATTTATCTCTGCCATATCAATAATGCCTTCCACCATTTTGTGTGCAATCATTAATTACAATAGCACTTTTCTAATTTTAACATGGAGGAAGAACAATACTCAAGAATTTAAAGTCTGTCCATCAACAGAAGCCATCAAATTACACTGAAAATCAAATGGGAGAGTTTGCAAAAGCACTTTCATGAAATTTCCAACCTATCTGGATTCAACTGAGCAAGAAAGATGGCAAGACCATTGTTTTAGTCACTATTCTAGCATTTTTGCTTCTTAACACAGCCAGGAAGCTCAGTGACATAGCACATTGTTGCACTAAAGCTTACAGTGCCTTCTCAGCTTTCCAAAGCTGCTTGCAGGGTTTCTGAAATGTCCAAGTTGCCAACTCCTAGATGCCATCTTTAATGGCTTCTTCATCTTCTTAATATTCAAGTCTTACCCCCACCCTTTGCAAAAGTATTGTTGAATTTATTGTCAAAACACCAGAGCCTCTGGGTGTTTTGGTGGGGTTTTTTGTGCTGTTGGTTTTTTGGGGGATTGTTTTTTTTTTACAGTCCAAGTCTTTAACAACTGGAGACTAACTGGTGATGTTGATATGAATTCAAACAATTACTTGCTGTAACATAGTGATTTGTCCAAACTGAGCTAAAGGGTTTCTGAACATGAGGGTGAATGTCTCACTCTTTTATTAAAGTCACTGGAAGCCATGGCAAAAACAACACTGCACGAACACTCACCCCAGTGTGGCACATCTCTGGCAGAAACCTGTTCATTTCCTCTCCCTCTTCCTATCTTCTACCAGTTCTGCATTATTATTAACCTGATATGAACAAGACAGACATCATTAAGCATGCTTATCTTTGAGAGTGCTACAGGCCATAGGCTTTACAATTCTGTCCCCATTTATTCCCATGGCTATGAACTCAAACAACCACTCTTACACAGCTCTTTCCAGAGCCCACCCTCAAACCATGCAATCACTATGGAGCAATCACAGGGTATCAGTAAATCAAATCACAGAGTATCAGTAAAGGCTGATACTCTATCAAAAGACAGGATTGTGAATACAGGTACTGCAAGAACGCAGCCAGAGATATCTGCTGTTTCCTAAGTTTCCTTTTCCCCCTTGTTTCTTCAGTTTTATTGAACATGGAACTGTTTACATAGACAAAATAAAATGAAACTAGGTCTTTTCATCTTACAGCTGCTGTGTAAGAACTGAAACAGGGAAAGGGACTACATGGCCTTTTACTTTTTCCGTTCTCATAAAGAGCTTCCTGAGGTGATGTCAAATAATGTAACTTCACTGAGGTCCATAGAACTCCTATGGTTTACACTTCTTTTGTGTCTGACTCACTGGATATAAAGCAGAAGTGTATGAAAATAGAAAAAAATATTGAGCAAATTCATGCAGGAAAAGTGCTGATGAAATGTCTGCTGCTATAAAACTTCATGTTTAGATCATATCATGTTCTTGGGAATAGTAAACTAATTTTTCTCAGATAAAATTCCTTATATCTCTCACTCATAAATTCCTGCTTCAGATTGCCCTGTTTTGCATGTTGCTGACTTCCACTATCATTTGGTTTATAAGGATGTGATGTTACAGCATTCTTTTAACTGGAATAGTGGGTTTTATACCAGTTATGAAAAATGTTGCTACAGCTCAATTTTGATTTATTTATTTCAGCCACACAAAATAAAACTTCAGCTGATTTTGAAGCAAGTATGGCATTTGTGTAAGGACTTTTTTCTATTATGTTTAAAGTTCTTGTTAATAGAGGTCATAAAACTATTTTCATCACACAAAGCATTTTAAAGCTGCTTATTCCTGTTAGTTAAAACAATGAGCTCTTTTGGGAGGGGCAGAACAGGGTGGATTAGATTTAAAATTATTCCACTGCTATGCATCTGTAACTAAACAAAACTCTAAATTACCTATTAAGAAAACACTAAATATCAAAAACCTCTGCCAAACCCCAGGCTGCATTACTTGAGTTGATGGAAAAATAGTGCCATAACAGAGGGAAAAATTCTCACCTCTGTCTGTGGGACAAATGCCTGCAGGTGAGAACACATCAACAACATAATCAAATAAAGCAAAGACAGAGACAAAATATATTTTTCTTAAATGTTTTTGTTAATCTCCATTTCAAAATTCAGCTCATGTGGTGAGAACAAGTCAACAGTGGCAGGATATTCAGAGGTGAATTTAAGATATACTGTGTACGTACAGAAATTTACTTCGCCACTTGCTCAGAGAAAATAAATATGCAGTAAATAATAACAATTAGCAAGTAGGCAGGTATATATATTATTATTATTATTACAAGAAAGAGTTGATAAATGCATATGGTATTTTGGCTAGCAAATCTCCATAAAATCTTTTTGTACTACTGATACACTGTAATGGCTGAACTTCTTACAAAGGACTCTTCACTGCTGCCTGCAGAGAGGCTATTGATTTGCTACTGCTAGTCCACACAGAAGCATTTAATATTTGCAGTCCTGCACTAAAAAGCTGGAATTTTCATGTCCAGGTAACAAACACACTTACTACACCCTGCTCTTGTATATGCAAAGAGAGAGCTACTCTTTCATACTGACAGTGTGCAAGACAGGACAATTACTTCTAGTCAACTATTAGAAAGTCAGAGGCATATTTTCATTCATAACCATGATTTAAGAGAGTGTAATAGATGAACCTTAGCTGGGCAACATGCACACCTGCCAAATATGACTCACTTTTCCCTCACATTAAAAAGCATGTCTGTTACAAGTAACCTCCACAACATTGCTCTTTCCCAAATGATGTCCTGTCCCAAAGGTTTATCCAAACAAAAAAGAAGTTTGCATCAAAACAAACCTCCTCCCCTGAGGCCCCCCACTTTAGCAGCCTGCCCTTAACCACACAGAGCACAGCCAACGTCACATTTCCAGGCTGATATCAAAAACAAGCTCTCAACCACAAAATTGCAGAAGTACGAGAGAGTTCATGAAGTTCACTGGGGCCTTGGTTATGGCCATTAATTTTACACGAAAAGCACTCCTATATAACAGGAGCTGCTATCAGGACAAGTCTTTAAACCTAACAGATACATTGGGGACAAAAAAAAGAGTTAGCACTTATCCCTGCCATCAGCTCTAGCCAGCCATTACCTCCCCTCACAGCCTACCTGCTGCCCACGGGCCTGGCCGTGCACATGACGCAGTGCCTCTCTCCTCTAGCCAAAGGCTCCGGGAATGCGCCCAGCTGTGTCCTGCCCGCTCATACGAAGGCAAAATACAAACAACATCGGATCATAACCCTCATGGAGAGGCACACATCTCCCTGCCAACAGAGCACCCAGAAAACCATCCCCTGAGGAGAACCTCACCCAGCATGGAAGGTTCCTTCCTGATTGGCTGGCCTTCTCTGGAAGGTTCCAGAAAGGGAGCAGAGCAGCCAATCACATCTCTCGGCTCTCCTGAGGGCTCTCTCCTCAGGCCAGGCAAACAGCAGGGCTGTGCTGAGGGGAAATTCTTGGGACCTGCTGAACTCCCTCTTGGCCTCTACCAGCAGCTCTCCCCTGGCCAGGGCCAGGCTACTCCAACCCTCCAGAGCCACAGGGAGCTCTGGAGAAGCTGCTGCTACACAGCGGGGCCAGCAGCATGGCCAGGACAGGTTATGGTGGAACACTGTGGGATGAGACAGCGGTGAGGAGAGCTGGTAGGAGAGCAGCACAGCAGTGCTGAGGGGGCTGTGTGGGATGAGCACCACAGAGATAACCAGGGTGTCTCTGGAAGCTCCCCGTTAGTGCTCAGGCAAAGCCTGCTGGTGGCTGGTGACCACAGTAATCCAAGTGTCCCTTTTCCTGGCTGTTTACTGATAATAGTCCTTGGTGTTGGGGTAAGGACAGAGAACTTGGGCCTAAACTCTGCCCTTTCCTCAGCCCCCTGAAAACAGCCCACGTTTCTCCTCAAACCAGGAGAGCTGCAGGGTTTCTGCTCTGAATCTACTACTAATTCTAAAGAACTGCCAGGTATGTCTATGTAAGCAATACTCCTCCCTCAAAGAGGAGGTTGAGCTTGAACTCAACTGAAGTTTCTTATAAAAATGCTTTACCCAAAATTCCTTTTTCATCTAGGCAAGTCCCAGACTCAAGTTTTTTGTTTGGAAATGTGTAAATGTTTCCTCTAGATGTGCTCAGCAGAACAAATGGTATGATCTGCCTGCATCAGAAATATCTGGCTCAATTCCGCATTAAACCACATCCTCCCGCACGGGTTGTATGCCTGATTCCTCCCATGGCTGCAGTGATTCAAGTCCCGTGGAGCGCCACAGGCTGCTCTGTTACGAGAGCAGACAGGGAGCACTTCGGCAGACACAGGTTACCAACGAGCCTGACCCAGAGAGGAACTGTTGCATGACAACCTAAAGTACGTTTTTTCATAATGTGCAGCGGAAGCATGAGCAGACGTTGCTCCTGAACAACATTTTCATGTGTATGAAACTGGTATTTTACTCAACACCAAAACTATTTGAGTTTCTGCAACAGATGTTCACTTCCTCTGACACCCCCTCAAACCTGCCATCCAGAAAGGCTTTCAAAGAAGCCCTACTGCTTTCTGACCATCTCTGTCTCACAGGAAAGGTTTCTCTATACTGAAGACAGGAATTAAGTCTGGAGAAACGTTCCAACAAAAGGTAAGAAGCACCACAGACTAACTGCTTTCAGACCTGAATTCAAATGCATTTCTTTACTTTGGATTGGTGAGGTAGTCACACGCGCGATGCTCTTGTTCACTTGGGCATTGTCTCTGTAAAACTGGCAGAGCTGTTACCTTTTGCAAGCTGAGAATAATAATGAATAGAAAGTTATTTTCATTTGTACTTTCAAATAATTTAGAGGCAGCAGAGTGCTACAGCCAGAGTTTTGACTGAAAGGAAGGCGGTTTCAAGTGTGTTCCCTGGCAGTTACTGAAACCCATCGCAACCTATTAAAATCCACAGACGACCCCTGTCCGTGCAGCCGCGGCCCGGGCGTCGCGGCCTCGCTCTCTCCTCTCGCTTGCAGCAGCTCCAGCCTCACGCTGTCTAGTTCAGCCTCTTCCTTTTAACAGCTGAGCGCCTGTGAAGCCGTCCCTCGCGGTAGGGGCCCCGATGCGGCACGCCCCGAATCGTTAACACCCGTCGGGGGCAGCGACCTGCGAGAGGGGCAGGGAGGGCGCTTCACGCTCGCACAGCCGCCGGCCGGGGCAGGCTGCGGGCGCTTTCCCGCGGGCGGAGGGGCCGGCGCCCGCCGCTCTGCGCGCTGCGGCTGGGGTGGCTGCGGGGGGCGGAGGGTGCCGCACGCTCCCGCGGCGGGTGGCGTGGCCGCGCGGCGCCCCCCCGCCAGCCAATCGGCCGCTTCCTTTCATTTGCGGGCGGCGGGCCCGGCCCTGCCCGCGCGCTGCCGAGCTCCCGGCCCCGCGCGCCGCCAACCTGATGGGCGCAGGATGTGGCTTCGCGGTGACGTCAGGCCCAGATGTTTGTCCAGGCCACGCCCCCGCAGGGGTCCGGGCGACTCCGAGGAGCGATAACGGGGAAAGCTTATTCTACTGTCACAACGCAATGGAAGGGCTGGGGAAACCGCATCTTGATCTTATTGCGTTCTCGAAAGAACAGCATTAATTCATACTCCAGACAACCAGCTGCCAGTGCCCAGGATCTGTCTGCTCTTTTTTTTTCTCATCCATTGGACTTCCAACGCTTTTTTGATTTAGAGACGAGCTGGGTGTTATCGTCACGAACAAAGTCTGGTTTTGATGGCTGCTAAATCAGCCTTTACTTCTACAAAGAGATCCTAAGAAATAATAGAGGAAAAAGTCTGCTCACACAATCTTTTTAGAAAGGGAAAGAGCAGTGTTGTGGGGTTTTTTTCCCTCTTCTGTTTGGATTTCTTTATAAACTTACAAAAAATGGCAACAGCAGCATATGTGGATCATTTTGCAGCAGAGTGCCTTGTTTCTATGTCCAGTCGAGCTGTTATCCATAGTCCCAAAGGAGAGCCTGATCCTCAACCTGATGCAGCAATACCTCCTTCATCGAATGGAGAAGATAAGCGGGAAGTCAGAGAAACTGGGAAAGACAATGGATCATCGTTACTTGTGGTAGCTAGCATTTTAGCTGATCTCAACCAGCATGTCCCAAACTCACCCGCTCTAAGGATGGAAAAATCAGAAACCTTTGATATCACAGAACAAATACACATTTCTATTGCTCCTAAGGAGTTTGGGGAAGAAAGTGTGTCTTCGGCTGGTAAGCGTGGAGGAGGAAGAGCAGCCACACCTACTAGCCTGGCTGCAGTAACTGAGCCAAGTCCCAGACAAAAGAACAAACGCATGAGAAGCTGGACTGACCCTGGATCACCCCAGAAAAAGCACAAATGCCACTATGTGGGGTGTGAAAAAGTTTATGGCAAATCTTCCCATCTTAAAGCTCATCTAAGGACCCACACAGGTTAGTTACAAACCAGCCAGAGATTTATTTGTTACAGCTTGGTAATTAAAATGAATGTTGAAAAAACCAAAACCAAACAAACTTGTATTTGGCCACCATTATGGTTTCATCCCTCAGAACTCAAGCTCGGGAAAACCAAACAACAACAACAAACAAACAAACAAAAAAACCTCTGGGAATAAACCCTTACTGGGCATAGATTCACAGTTAACCTTGCCCTTTTTTATTACTTAATGTCACAGGGAACAGTGTGTGGGTCGTCTGTGTGAATTGTACCAAGCTGTAATTTCTAGCTGCTAGCCTTCTTGTTCGGTGTGTCTTCTACTTCCCTTTGCAATGCTTCTTACCCTCCCCCGTTTACTTTTTTCCTACCCCTTGCTCCCATCACTACCTTTATACCAGCTTATAACTTTCCATGCAAGCATCAAGGCTCTTGAAATTTTAAAATTAAATGTTCTAGAGGCACCTGAATGACTGTGTGTCTGTTTCTTTCTTTAGCAGACACTTGTGTGAAAGCTAGAGTAGGCAGGAAAGGCAGATGAGAGGCTGAACATGAGTCACAAGGAGACATTTGTTGAAAGTGTTGAGAGAGGGGGACATGGGCGGTCTCAAAAAAGCTTCTGGCAGCTGGGTAAAACCTAGTTCAAAACAAAAAAAACCATTTGGATGGAAGCACTAACTTGTTCTGAGCAGTGTTCAGTGGTTACTTCTTGGTGAAGACTTACCTGGCCACTTTTTTTGTTGCTATTATAATTTATGAGATCCACTTCATGTGTGTGTATGTGTGTGTGCATGTAAGTCTTGCAAGCACTATGAAGGTTATGCACTGAAAATATTAGGAGGGCCATCTTGAAATAGGCCCTGTGACTTTCCAGACCTTGTGCCTCTGCCTGGTGCTGGGGAACAGGATGGCTTCCAGTCAGACAGGGAGCACCAAAAACTGAGGAGACTGATCTCAGCTGAGGGCAGTGATCATAGCACATATGGCTGAGGCACCATACCGACTAGGGCGTGATTGTGCAAGCTGTTCCAGTGAGTAATTTCAGACAACAAATTAGTTCACGAAGATCTACGGTCAGTTCACTTTTAAAGAGCATTAAGAAAAAGATCCTCAGCACTAACTGTGACTCAGTGACTCTTGAACAGTTTCAGCTCAGAGGTGGCAGCCTCACGCACACAGGCCATACCTTCAGTGCACCTTTAGCTTTTCCCGTTGCCTTCCTGAGAGCAACGGCCCTTCTAAATTGAGGGCATGTTTTGCTCTCTGTGGGAGAGAAGAAAGCCCTATCAAGTCTGAGCATATGGATGGACAATTCCCTGTGCTGCACAGCCAAAGGAACAGCGTGTTCCTGGCACCCCAGACAGCCTGCCCTGCTTTGCACGGTGTAACTGCTTTTTGCCTCCTTGGGAGTTATGCAGAAAGGGTGCTTCCACTTGGCTTGCAGGGAATTGTCGCCATTAATTTTCAGTTCTTTTCCTTTCTTATTTCTGGCATTTGCCGTTGTCCTAACAGTTAAAGATAAATTTAGCAATGTTTTTGGGCTCTCAAACCAACTAGAGACCACGAAGGGGAACTCCTGTCCCTGATCGAGAGAGGAGGGCTGGGCATGCCCGCCCTGCGGGGAGAGGAGAGGGAGGGCAGGGCCGGTGGGGAGTGTCGCTCCGGGCTGCCGGCTCAGCCGAGTCATTCGGGGACGCTGGCTTGCCTCCAAGTTCTCTGGGTTTTTTTTCCTCCACCCCCCTCCTTTTTTTTTTTTTTTAACTCTTCATTTCCTGTATTGTTTCCAGGTCTGTACGGCTTAATTGGTTATTGCTGTAGCTGATGGCACTGAGAGAAGAGAGCCTGTGCGTGTCTGTGAGAGCTAGAGGAAAAGCAGGGAAGGGACTGGTTTTGCCCTCGGAGTGGCAGGACCCTCGGGGACTGCAGCTTCTTTTGTTTTCTTGTGTCTCCAGTGTCCGTGTGGGAAGCTTTAAACAAAGCTGCCAAGTTTCCCTCCTCACTGGCAACAGGTCTGTCTCTGTTTGGATTGGGTTTTAAACAGGCTTGAATGCCTTTTACTCCTCTTGCAGAATGCTTTCTAAGGTGTTTGATTTTTTTTTCTTTCTTTAAAAGAAATTGTGACAGGCTTGAGAAAAGTTTATATGACGCTAGGAGTTAAGCTAACAGAACAAGCAGTGACTTCCAGGACTGGCAAATATTTGTTTTTACAAAACACATAATAGGTTTTACTGATTTAGAACAAGGGGTTTGGGTCTCCTCTGGTTTCCGGTGGTCCTGAACTACTTAAGCAACATGTACACATCAGTCTGCCCATCTGTCAAATGGATAGGGTGGTGGCCATCCACCTCACCAAGCAGTGGTGAAAGTACACAGGCAAGGTGCTTTAAAGAGCTACCCTAGTAACTCCCAAACCTGTTTACTAAGAAACAATCAAAACCTTCTGCTATGGAGTGGAAATTCTTCCATGTGCTGTATGACTAGATGAGCTGGTATTTAGGGGTGAACTGAAGGCTAAGAACAGTACTGCAGGCTAGAAGATACTGATGATAGTGCTAGAGATATTTGAATAGTGCAGTTTATGACCTGCTTTAGAAACTTGCTTGTCCTTGTCTGCTACTGTGCTCAGAAACTAAAGGCTTTGCTCTTCATGCCTGGAGGAAGGATAGCCTAGATCATTGAGCTTATGGTGTGGCAAAGAGATAGAGCCTTCCAAGTACTGTTGGGTCAAATCCAGCCCACATTGGTAGGGACTGAAAGCTAGTACTATTTTCAGCTGTTTGGTGCCCCATGTGAAATCCTGATAGTTAGCGCCAGATTTCAGTGCCTAAATGTCCAAAGCAAAAACCATACTGCAGAGGATGCCAATTATCCTACTTAAAGCAGAAGATGGAATAGCCAAGGAAGCAGCATCTGCCTTTTGTCCTTAGGCCCTTGCTCTGAGTACAGGGTTTTAGAATGAAGTTCTCTGTTAGAACATAATGTGCTAGAGCAATCCACAGTCCCTTGTGTTTGGTACACTAGCGGTTAAGCTATCTCAGCCTTATGAATGCTTCATCTTTATTAAATTGACAAACCCTCGAACCAGGCAGAAAACATTAGTCACCAAAATCCTTGCTGTTCTCTCCACCAGCTTTCAAACTCTTCCCCTCCCCCTACATTTCTTTTCAAATGTTTATGTTTTCCACCCTACTCTCTCACTAGATGTCCTGGAGTTCAACGTGATCATCAGCCACAAAGCCCTTGAAGTTTTAATGTTTACCAGAAGGTTGTATTTAGTGTCAGTGGGTAGATGTCAAGCCTAGATTCTTTTCCACTGAGGTTCCCATGGTCCTCAGAAGCTGTGTTGTGATCCACAGATGCAGTACCCTGTTTGTCCCAAGCTATATTGATCCCACTGATACAAAAATTTCACTGGCACACCAGTTTTAAAAATTCTCTCCACTCCTGAGAAAATTCCTAAACAGAAAGGACTTTCAGAAAATCAGATAAACCATTTACATGACAAAGTTCTCCTTCCTGTAAGCAGGTTTTTGGCACAGGGTCACTAGGAAGGTTTGGAAATTCTCTGGAGTCACTGGGAACCAGTTTGTCTCTTTTGATGCAGCAGTGGGAGGAGAGAGATAGTGCAGAGCCTGATAGCCATCTACAGGCTACAACCTCATAAAGCATTGTCCAGGAGCACTGTGTTCTGAGAGGCTGTAGAGAGCCACAGCATACTGCATTATACTGTGTGATTTACATGTAGAGAAAAACTGACTGGATTTCGGACAGGGATCACAAGAATCCTATGTATTGCAGCCCCCCAAATCACTGTGACCTCTCAAGCCATCTTCATTAGCATGCCATTATGAATGCAGAGAAACCTTAATTCCATTGAAATGTCCTTCTAAACTTACTGGTTCTAGTCACTAAGTAGTACCTCATAATGCAGAGACGGCTTGTTGATCATCAGAACTAAATGTGTTTGCACAAATTAGCGTAAACTAAGGAGGTGTGGGTACCAGTCTCAGTCTGGACTCTTAACTATGAGAGTCTTGCACTGAAACAAACTTGGGGCCCAGGTGGCTCCTCTATTAAACTAGCTGACTTTATGGCTGTTGGGACACAGGAAGAAGGGAAGACCATCCTAATTATCTTACCCTTCTTCCTAGATGTCAGGTTAGGAATCATCCAAGAGAAAGCAGTCAAGACCTTTGACCTCTAGCTGGGAGAGCTTGGACAGCTATCTGTTCAGCCTACTTAACCATGCATTTATGAAGGATATGTTACTTCATATCTGTTGTTCTTTTCAGTCTAACCCTTATTCATGAAATATTAGCTGAATTTAAATAGGTAGAAAAGACTGACTCCTCTCCATTCACTTTAAGGAATTTTCCATTTCTTTACATTAAATTTTTATAATAACTTTTTTGAGGACAACACTAAAGAACCATATGAGAAAAGTTAGTTTTTAACTTATGTACCCTCTTTCCCCCCTCAATTACTATGTCTTGTTTCCCTAAGCAAAATTTTTCTGATTACTTTGTAACTGAAGTATGTGAAGATTGAGAAATTCATAATGTATTTGTCATTTGAAAGCAATCCGAGAAATAAAGCAATCAGACTTCACTGTGACAAGTGTGACAACAGCATAACAATTAGTCTGGTCAAACTGGAGTAGCATTAGGCCTCTGTTTAGGCTGGTAAAGTGGCCTTTGTATAGAGTACACATAGTAAGTTTTAAACAGGAGGTGGTTTTCACTTTCAGTTCTAGTTTGCTCTAATTTGCTCTGACTACATTAATTAAAAACACAGTGATAAAGCACAACTTCTTTGAAGTTGGTCTGAATCAAGATGCTACCTATGTGCATGTGAAGAAACTGATTAACCAATGTAGCAAGAAGCAAGTTTATGTATCAATGAAAAAGTTTCTCTTCCTTTTTACCACCTGGCAATTACCAGAAATGTAGCTGGTTAGCTAAAAAATGTGGACTAGACGTGGCTCTGGTTTCCTTTAGCTTGCCTGTAGGCACACAGTGATTCTACATGCATGTGGCAAGCAGGCAGTGTTTGTGAAGACGCAAGCCTTCACAGGAGAAGATTAGGAGAGGAGAAACTTAATATAATGCCTCCCATGCCACTCGAGGGAGCAGAGGAAAACAGGGCTGCACACTGCTCTTGTGCAGGGCAGGAAGAAATGAGTGGGTGCCACTAGTTCAGTCCATCCTCTGAGTTGCCAGCTGGGCTGCTCTGGATGCCAGGACTGAATGGGAAGCTGCACTCCCTCTGAACAGGATGCCAGAGGAAACTGGAAAGGCCTTTCCCCAGTGCTGATTTCTCACAGGGAAGGGGACAGAGCTTGGCCCTCTGTGTGTTTGCTCGTCAGTTTCAGCTTTAGTGGCTGGGCCTCCTGTTTTTGACTTCTTGTGTTAGAAGTTAGGAACAGCTAGCTGGCTCTGTGTACCTAACTCACTATCATTAGCATACAGTCAGACTGTCACAAAGCTCCAGTGTGCCTCTGGGCTGCTGTATCCCATAATGCTCTTCTGCTGCCTTCCCCCTCCTCTCTTTACTAAGTGCATCAAAATCTTTTCTGTAAGGTTTTTCTCTGAGGTGGGCTAAAACGATAGCTTCAGGACAGCTTCAAAGCCAGCCTCATGAAACAGTTGTCTGTCCAGCCTGAGCCATAAGCATTCTTTCTCAGTGTTAAATAGTTCAGCAACCTGCTCCTGCATTTTTCTGAAAACTGATGGTCTTACATGTCTTTTAATAAGCCTGTATTTTTAAAAACAATACAAAACTGCAAAGCATTGTTTTAGTTCACTCTGAAAGAGCTTTGCAACTTCTTTCTTACTTCCTCTAAGAAAGTTTTAACATATTAAAAAAAAGTCAGCTGAAAACATAGAACAACTTCATTTACAGCCCTGCCTAAGTCCTCACCCTAACATGCAATTCCAAAGAATGAAGTTCTTACCTAAAAATACCGATCCTAAGCCTGCATCAAACTATGTTCATTGAAGATAACAAGCAGCATATATGCTGTATGTCTCTTTTTGTCAAAATCTTTGAAATAAGCACAGGGCATACATTTCTTAAAAGAATAAGCAAGTTTTAAAACTTACCTTTTTCAAAAGGAACTGAAATCAGGAAGAAAGGCAGAAGAACTACCCTTACTCACTCCTTTTACCTGACTGGTTCAGGACTGAATAATAGGATTCAGTTAATTCAGCTGCAAAAGAGTTGGGTTTAGATTGGTTGCATGGAGAATCCTGATGGCTGACAACTGTATTTACCACACTTGAGCAGTATTAGCTGCTAGAGATAATTACATCTACAGGTTTTTCTTCCCTTCCTTTCACTCCTTTTTCTCCCCAGTCTTTATGGAGATATTAATAATGCAGAAGTCACAGAAATGAAGGTTCTGATAATAATTAACAGAGCTTAGGCATTGTAGCTAAAAAGCCATTAAAGCAAAGCTGTATTTACCATTGTCATAACTGTGATGGAGAGAGGGTCTACTACAAAGGAGACTATTTTCTTTTTCCTTCTTCACCATTGTCTTTGAAACAGGTACAATCAGCATAGTTAATATTCTCTCTCCATAATTTCCCTCCGCTTGTCCCCTGTTTGCTTTTCCTGAGTGAAGGAAGAGGAAGACATAAAAGACAGGTGAGTGTTGCATTGAATCTGAGGAGACACACATGGTTGTGTTGTACTGAAACACTCCATAAACCGGGGGGTGGGGCGAGGCGACATGCAGAAAGAAGAATCAATTTGTGACTTCCACAATTCTTCGGAAATCACATTTTCTAAGACCAAGACAGTTACTGAGACAAGTCTAGCTCAGGCAGTGAGTTGCCAGCCTGTGCAACCTGTGCTCAACTGAAGTTGAGCAGAGGGTAATTAACTGAAAATATCCCAATTAGAGTATTGCTGTTCCAGTCAACATCATTTACAGAATACAGTGTTGAGGAACTGCTTTGCTACAGGGGGAAAGCTTTGTGTATCTAGTGGAAAATCAGAAACTTCACAGAATTCTCTTTCCACAAACTATCTTCCTTTTAGCATGGAAGTGACACTTGGGCCCAGTGGAATGAGATCTGTTAATACTGGAAGTGGTGTGGATGGATCACCTTCCAGTAGTTTTCTTCATCCTAGACACCAGTAGCAGCACTTTCCTTCTCAACAGCAAGACCTAAGTCTTACAGATAGACTGGAGTAAACCAGCAAACAATTTTTTTAATGAATGAATGATTGCAATTGATAGCTGTGTTTGTATTAGAAATTAATCACAGCCTTATGGAAAAAGTGTTCTGAATGATCTGTATACGATTCTTCTGCCGTAGCACATACTTCTCTGCAGGACACTGGAAAGTATTTGTTTGTGACATGAGTTGTGCATAAACAAACCTTTCACTAAACTGGAGCTCTTTATGAAACAAACGCACAATTGGATTTCATCTGAAAAGAAGGCACCTTTAACCATTTAAAATACAACTGTTGCATTGTGTTATTGTCTGGCTGAACAGGGTTATGGCACATCCCAGAGCAGGAACCTGGAACTTGTTTATATTGGACATGTGGTTTCTAGTTCTGTTTTATAAGTTAAGCATGTTCCAACTTCCCCCCTGCCCCCTTCCAATCTTGGATCAGCTGTTTGGAAGTCAGTGCTGACAGAGCCAAAAAAATACTCTGCTGTTCAAATGCAGGACAACCTTTGAAGGGTCCTTTCTGTAGAATTTCTATAGGTATACTTTTTTCCCCTTTGTTACCCCCTTGGCTTTTATTAGGTAGATTCACATGGGCAGTGAGATCATTATCTTGCTGTGTTCAGTTTAACAATAGCTAGACAATGTGGGTTATTTAAGTGCAGGCACTGAAGTCAGACACACATATCCTGTATTTTTCAGGTCTTGCAGATTCAGCAGATCTTATAGGGCCTCCACTTAATATAAAAGTTTTTAAAAGTTCAGAGCGCCACTGTTTAGTTACTGGTAGAAAAATGACAGAAGCTTTTTTGCAGCCCTAACATAAAAAGTATTTACTAACCAGGAATTTGGCACGAGTCAAATGGAATTAAAGTTAGCATATCCTTAAATGACCTCTAGTGCAAGGAAAAGGTTTTCTGTAATCAGTTACAGTGCTTTTGTAGTGCTCAGGAATTATAGGCAAAATATTTGTGACTGGGTGTCTGTTGACGTTGCAGTCAATGAATCAATAAACTGTCTTAGATTTATTGCGCACTATATTTCTACCAGACTGCGCTCTATTAATTGGTTATGTTATATGAGTTTTTGGACTAGAAGCACCTGAAAAATTCACATGAGCGTGCATTGTGTTGCTGCTACATGTTTTGTGGCTTTCTGTCTATTTTGGTCCTGGAGCCAGCTGGAATATCCCCAGACAGCAAATACACAAGCAGAATGGGTATGCTGGTCATGTAGCCTTTGCTGCCTGCCTTCAACAGTAGCTTTTAAAACTGGTCAAGGAGAGAGGCAGAAATGCTAACCACTTAGTTCCAGGGTAAGACCATCCGAGTACAGAAGCCTAAAAGGATGTATTGAGCTTTTTAAAGTAAACAGCTGTCAGTATTTCCACTAGAGTAACTTAATGAGAATCAGCTGAGAAGGGTTAGAACATGACAGCCTAGTCCATCTTCAGGTGTTTCCTGCAAAAATTTGCTGAAATGGTGAGCTGTTTGTTAGTAGATCAGAGAAATATTTGTTTTGCAATTTGGAGATAAATAAATGAAATTACATTGGTACAAATTTACATACTAGACTGAGGCTTTATAGATTCTTGCAAAACCTCACTGTGCGTATGGGCCTTTCCTGCATTCTTAATCTGGTGGTTTAGGATCCTGCTATAACAAATACGAACAGGGATGCTGCTAAAATTTCACTGAACCACAGACTAATTCTTGTTATGTATTGTAGGAGTTTACTGAATTTAAATTTGCAATTCCTTTTAAGTGCCAGCAGAAGGAATGCAGACTAGCATTAATGTGATTGCTTTGGCAGTTTTTGATTGTTGTGGTGATTGATATATTTTCCAAGACCAAGGTGAATTGTATGCAGCTTTCTTATGCATGTGTGTGAAACTCTTAATAGAGCAGTGAAAGCCCCTCTTAACTCAATAGAAATTTCCGTTTGGTGTTATCTGTGTCCATACAAGCAGTGCCAATAGAATGCTGGCAGATGGCTAGTCTTATTGGATAATATATCCAGGGTGTATTTGCAAAGTATGTTTTTTAAATTCTCTGAACACGGCCAGAACAAAACTGAATTTCTTAGATACCCCAAAAGATTACATCTCTGGATTTGCATACATATTTTTTTTTCTCCTTTGTCCAGAGCTGTACAGTATTTGGCCCTTCCGTTCCCCCAACTTTCATCATTCTTGGAAACAACTGAATTCTCGCTAACTTTTTAGAAATAGTCTTTCTCAGATTGGCAACATGTGCAACATCTTCTAGCTTAAAAAAAAAAATGTAAAAGCAAACAACCAGAAAAGCGAATGCTTTGGGATTTATAGATACCCCTAAATAGTATTAGCATAAATACACCTATAAGAAATGGATTTAAAAGCTCATTTTTTCAAGAAACAGCTGAAAAGATGTAGAATTTGGTCTTTGGATGAAGTAATTCTGTATCATGTGTTTAATAGATGCTATGGTGTGGATTTAATGAATCAGTTTTACTTTAAACTGTATGATAGGAGAGGTTAAGACTATCTTCAGTAAATCACCTACCCCTTGTCTTCAAAAAAAGTAATGTCAGTATCCCTAATAAGGTAACGTGTTATTTTTTAAGCACAGAATTTTGTGTTTTATTTGGAAAGAAGCACTTCCTCTCCCCACCACCTGCACATATAGTAAGCATTGCATTGATAATATACATAAACATCGTTTTGCATACAATTAAAGATCACTTATGGTGAACCCTAACTCTGATTCTGTCCCTCCTTCATGTGCTGGTGAAGCTTTGAGGGGGGAATAGTGCTGCTGCGGCTAAGCGGATTAACTCAGCATTGCTCTAACAGTGGGACGTGTGGCCTGGAGGGAGGAGGATTCTCCCTGTCCCCACCATCTCCAGCTCTTAGCTGCTCTGCAGAAGAGCTGTTACTGTTGAAAACGAGTTTTCAAGTGGCAGACAGGTATGATAGCTGCCAGAGTTTGCGGAGGGCCTGAAACAGTAACTTTAAGAGGAGAAATGTCTCAATTCATAACAGTGAGTTTTAACAGATGCTACTGAAGGTATTTTAGAGGTTTGGCATGCATCTATGGCATTCAGAGCCATTACTTCCCAGTCAGCTTCATCTATAGTGCAGCTCCCACGTAATCTGCAAACTCTAAAGTCTAGAGAACAACTGAAAACTGATGTTTACACCATAAAAATATGTTTAAAACTGTTAAAGTGAAACTGTACCCATGTATTGTAACTCCTATAATCCTGATATGCTGATTTATGAAAGACCCGTAGAAGCACAGATATGCCAGTGGGAGCATAACTGAACGTTGTTGGAAGCCAGTTCTATTCACAATTCATTCGATTCTGGTTATATTCCATAGCTTTCGGAACATCTCACCTGCAAGTAGGTTCAGTTATCACACAAGTTTGGGGCAATTACTCATTCTTAAAGACTCTTCTACTATTTTTCTATGTTTTCCTTCAGCTTGAGTGAGTTTTGTTGTGTTCACATTGCCTTTCAGTCTGTTGGTCAGTATCATTGTTGGCACCATCTCACTGACCAACTCAAAAATTATTTAAGCCAGCACCTGTTGGAGCTTGGAGTTTAAATGTAGAAGTCTAACTGCTGGGGAGCTATTTTAATTGGCAAGTCTCGCTGGTAGCTTTCAGAGGATGAGATGGTTGGGCAGCTTACAGTGTCATCTTTGCTGTACTCACTGAAGTAAGCAAATATTATACAACAGCTAGCACAAATGCGTTACCATGAACCTTGTCCCAGACTTTTAGAACTGAGAAACATATGGGTCAAATATCCGTAGAAACATGACTGTCAGATACCTTGTACTGTCTAAGGTGGTAATTTACAAAACTCTCATCATACAATGCAAAGACAAAGCTGTATTGAGAAACAGCTTTTAAACACTGCTTATCAAAGTACAGATGTTCAGCACCAGCATCTTCTAAGCAAAGTTTCAGGCAGTCCCCAAAGGGGTGTTCTTTTTTTAAAAAAGCAAAAAACAACAGAACATTTTGTTATTCTGTTTCTTACTTTAGCTTCAGTGTATGGAATTGACCATGTTTCTGGCAAGCAATATGGACTAAGCAAACATATTCTCTGCAACTGTAAACTCTCATCTGACTCATACCACAAGATCCTAGATGGTGAAGGGCTATTAATTTTTAGATAGTTTTTTTGCTAACATTACTTACTGGTGAAAAGCCATGTAGAACTCACCTGTTTTCTCTGCATTTCTGCATCTTTCATTTTTGAGCAATGTTGCCTCTGGAGAAAACAGTAGCACTGGCCTTACCGAACCAGAATCATCTCTGTAATGACTGACTATTTTAAACCTACACCTTTCACATGATACTTCCTTTTCTCTTTTCTGTAATTTAAAAAGATTGTTTAATAGGCTGCTGTTAATTTCTTGAAATTTTAGGGCTCTGTAACATAAAAAAGAAAAGTAATAGTTCAGCTCTTTCACCGTGCTTGACAGGATAATAAGGATTTGAGTGCTTTCCTCACTCTTAACGCCAAACTTCCCAGTGAAAACATCCTTCTCTTCTTTTGTCCTTATCTTGACTGGTGTTTTTTAGACCGTTTACAAGAACATAATTCAATTTTTGTAAGTGATAAATGACTCCCTTTTGAACGTATAAATCACTAGATTATTTTTGTCACTAAGGCAAAAATTAAAAAGTTTTATTTTTTGTCATTAAGAATATAATAGGTTACAAAAAAGGTCTGAGATAATGCTGTCTGGCTGGTGCTTTGCTTTTGTACCAATACCCTGCTTTGTGCTGCTAAGGTTAGCACTTGTGGGTGAGTTACGGACTAATTATTTTGTAAAAGCATGACACCTGTGCTAACTTCTGTGCGTATGTTTGTTTAAAGCTTCTTTCTGTGAGCCAACTGGTCTTGTGTATAGCGTACCCTTGGACACATCCAAGTTACACTTTACAATTCTGAATTATACATATACACTGTAAACTGGATATGACCACTGTTATTGGCAAGAGACTCAAACTCATTTGGTTTTCTTAACTAAGTAGTTGTAAAAAGGCTGTAACATTCTGATGGGTGCTCTGCAAGTTTTGTGTTATTTCCTTTATGAAAAAGTGATAGTGCTAGCACGCTTTTCACTGAGTACTTGTTGAAGCTTCAAGGACAAACCCACTAACAACAGTAACTTCTACTGCACAACTGTTTTTCACTTGGAAATCAGACCACCTTTGGGGTTTTTAATACCTATGGTGTGGGTTTTTTTAATATATAAAGCAGTCCTAAGTTCCTAAGTCAGGCTTGTGTTTGACTCTTTTGATTATAAAACACAGCTACAGCTCCTTACCATCTGTACAGAACTCCACAGACACAGCAGTAGTCAAGGCATAATCAACTCTAATCCTGTCAACTTTTGTGTTACTTTCAGCGTGGATGTTCCTTGTGTCCAGTTCCTTCTCCCATATATTAAGGAAAGGGAACAGGCCCTATCTGTGAGTGGTGAATTTATTCTTTTAACAGCATTTACAGCCTTGAGTAATAGAACAAAGGGGTTACACTGAAAAGGTGATTTACAAATGTGCATCTAGCATTGCGTATACGACTTTACAGTGCTGAGGTTATGTGTCTTCTGCAAAAAATGGTAAACACCTCTGTGTGTGCAGTGTAACGATGTATCATTTTTCCTAAGACTATTGATTTACTCTGACTCGTCCAATGTTCACAAAGAGTACCAATGCTAAACTTAAGGTGTAAAAGCTTTTCAAAAGGAAGTAGAAACAAGTTTCAAAGAATTGGCTGAAATCCAAGGTCAAAGTACTTTGTGCACCACATCTTTTGTAGAAATAACAAAGGGTCCTGTTTGGCACTGTCAAGCGGTGACAGCTGTAGTCAGATCAATCATCTCAATTCCCCAAAGCTAAGTCGGGATACAACACAACTCATGAAGTTGCAATTCCTGTTTTCTTTGGTTTTATTTACAGTCAGTCTGTTGTAACAGAACCTCCTGATTACTCAAGTTTATGAACCTTGCAACTGTGAATACTGCAGTTCTGGAATCCCAGCCTGACACCCCTCTTGCCTGCCAGAGTTGCGCTCAGCAGGAGCTAGGAATATGGATGGGAAGTCAGCTTCAAATAATTTTGTACTTTCCTAGATTTAGAACTAGGTTGACCAAGAGTCCAAATGAAAAGAACAGGTGGGAATTTCAATGATCTTTTTCAAAGTAAAAATTATGTCCTCTGCATAGGGTTTTGGAGGTAGTCTGCAGACTTGCATGTCAGGAATATCTTTTAGAATTTCACAGTAATAGTTTAAAATAATGTGCATTTCCTATTAGATTTCACAGAACTTTTCTGTCACAGGAAGCTTCTCCTGAAAAATCTTTGGCTACAGTAAAATCCTGTATTTTGCAGAGTATTTAGTTAGCCACTCTGCTTTGGACATGCAAAGTGTGGTCAACTGATTTCGTACGTACGCAAGGGATAGGTGCACCACCTCAAAAAGCTAGAAGGGCCAGCAGTTTCCTCACCTCAGACAAAAGAGAAGGCCTATTAGAGAGCAGACTAGTTCATTTCATAAATGAAGTATAGCAGAGCATGAATAATTGTTCCTGAGGCACTTGTAATTTATGTTTTGGCAAGTAACAGGGATCTTTCTACTACAACTTCTCTACCTTTACGGCAGCTGCATTTTCACATGGCATTTATGACCTGGAGAATTCAGAATCTCTGCTAAGGAATCACTCACACAGTAAAATGGTGTATGTGTCAAGAGGCTTTTAAAGTACTTCTAGAGAAAATGGTCACTGCTGGGCAGCCCTTCTAGCATGATTCATATGTATAAACCTGTAGTGTATTCTGTAGTGCGACACAACTGGTTTTAACTCCAGACTGCTCTGTAAAGGCAAGCAATGAAGACATGGGTGCAGCACGCATGGGAAAACAGAGTTATGGTTGATAAAGAGGCCATGCTTTTAGATACGTATAATTTGGCAAATTCCAAAATAGTGAAGATGTTCCTTTGAATACTACTTTGAAAAAGGAAAGTATTGGAAGTAGTATTTCCTTTTGAAAAAAGGAATCCAGTTGATTTCTCTATGTGAATACATAATGAGATAGCCACTTCAAATGTAGAGAGAGGTGTTTTCAAAGTTAGGTTAAGGTGCCCTTGACAAAGCTGTTTTTGAAATACGTCCATATTCTACTTAAGATCTTAGCTTTTCAGTTATGTTTGATGTGCAGAGTCATACTCTGATAATTGGCTCCTGACTTGTACTCCTCCACAGCCACATCCTTCATTCATTCATTTCCAGCACTGACCATGGCCTCTCTCCTACGCCATGACCTCACCTCACATGCAGACAGAGCGGGTGAGACCAGCCTCCCTAGTGACCCTGCAATCAGCTGTCCTGCAAAGTGATCATAAAACATGAAGAGATCGCGGGAGCTGAGCTGCACCTAGGGCGTGTTATACTGTGGCTGTTAATGCTTGGAGAAAGGGTGCTGTAGCAGCAACACTCCTCCATTGCAGTCTAATAAAACAGCCTCCATGTGACTTGTTGATGCCTGAAGTCCTGCAGGCTTAGGGGTAAGTTGCTTGGCAAGTCTATCTAAGGAGGAATGCTAAGGAAATCTCATTACAGCATCTCATTAATAACCAATTATTTCTATTTTGTATAGAATATAGCCAGGGCAGTAACAGGTGCTTTCAGAAACAACTTGAGACATTGGATAGGAGCCTGATTTTTCAGAGAACTGGGTGTACATGCCTACAGGTTCACACCAGTGATTAAAACATTAAGACAGCCAAAACTAAAAGACAACCCAACCAGTGCAAACTGCTGAAAACTTTCTCTTATTTATTTTCTGCTTATATATGAGGTCTAGATGTGTGTGCATATACATATTTGTAGTTTTAAAGAATTAGCACACAGAAAAGACTGAAAAACAAGCTGAAGCTAGAAAGGAGCAGATAATGTGCTGCTCTTCATACAGCAGTGGTTGAAGGAGACTGCTAGATGGGGAGATGGAAAATATAAAGGGAAGGTATTGTCAGAATAAAACATATAGATAAGACTTGCAAGAGTTGAATGTTGAACTGCAAATACTGTCTTTTCTAAAAAGTTGACCTGCTTTAAAAGTCTTTATTAGAATGTGAATACAACTGTTATCATAGAATCTGATTCCTGTATTAAAAACAAAAACCTGAATCCTGGTTTAAACAGGAAGTGTGGCTTTACAATCCAGGTAGAAGATTTTCTGAAGTGTATGCAACAGGTTTACGCATACCTTGAATGGTAACTGCCTGGTGTCAAGCAACAGACTTACTGTTTGTTTATCAACCCATAAAACTACTTTCTAGAGCGGCCTGTTCCCTGAAGCTGGGTGCTGCATGTGGCCATTGGCTGATGCTGCTTATAAACTACTCCAGCACCACCTTGCTCTCTGGCACAACGATCCATCCAGAACGAGAATAAAAATAGAAGGAAATTCCCACTCCCTCTCTCCTCCATACAGTTGCAGTAGACTCTCATACCAGACTTTTCACTCAGCTTTACAGGTTCAGTTGTACTTATAAATGCTGAAGTCCCATGTTTCATGCATGCTGTGTTACTGTGAGGTTGTTGATTAAACAGTTCAAAAGTTCACAAAGACATTTCACGGTTACAGCCAAAGACAACTTTACTAACTTCTGTTTGCTTGGCTTCTAGCAAAATGAAATCTCATCCTGTCCCCAGATCCTGGGAGATGCTGTGCACATAAAATGTCATAACTTACCCGCAGTGTCTATTCATGCCAAAGTATGTGGACTTCAGTTGGAGGCAGATGACATTCAACATCTTCCAGAATTCAGATAAATAAAGTACAGGTTTCAGTTTAGATGAATAATCCTTTAGTCTGTTATTTTGCATAGCAGGACAACCTTTCATTAATTTGATAAGCTTTGCTTTTACAAGCACTTTTCTGTTTTTAGTAGGATAGAATAATAAAAAAATCATTGATCTATCAACAGAGAAAACACTGATTCCTGGGGTCATATGATTCCTTCTTTGCAGTTATTCACGCAAGTGCTGGGTAATGCTCTTGGAGCCAAAGTTTTACAATTTCAGCATGAATTCACCTACAATTCACACCAGATGAATATAATTTGTCATTAACTATTTAATTGCTCTCCCACTTAAAACATTTTAATTGTTGTACTAGAGATCAGGAACATTACCATTCAAATTTTTTATGAAAGCCACCACAAAAATTATTTGTGATGTAGACTTTCATTGAGAGTTCATCATATAGACAGGGATGGTTTGTGATGTTTCAGTTTGATTTCAAATATTTTTGTGATACAAGCATCTTCAGGTTCAAATTTTTAAGTTTGATCTAACTTTTAAGTACCTACCTCCCACAGTGATGAGAACTCAGATAAATTAAAGCTTAAGACCATCTAAGTAAGCTAACTAGAATTTTCCACAAGGACTAGGTACCAGCATTTTCTGGCAGAGAGGGAAGACCCTTGGGTTGTTAGAAGAGCAAGGAATAACCTGTGTCCCACACTGAAGGCTGATGAAAAACAGGTCATCACATTGATGAAAAAAGGAGCACAATTATCGATGGAGATACATTTGCAAGAAGATCTACAAAAAAGGAGTTATTTAGAAGTCACTATGCTGCATTTTTGATTCCTGCCATTTAACCCATGAGTACTTAGTGGTTAATTCTCCTACGTGTATAATTTCTCTGCATAAAGACCACACCATTGAGAATGAACGGCTTGACGGTTAGCCTGTCAGCTCTGTTGGGCCATAACCCTAGGTTTCAAGAAGAGGTAGCACAGATTGGAAGAAGAGGGGGAAGTGTCCTATAGTGATCATGTAATCTTTTTTCCACTGTACGAGTGGGCTGGAGAAAGGCAGAATGCGAAGGAGTGTAATACTCTCCAGAGGTCCCATGGAACTGCAAACAGTCAGATGTCTGATCTGGAGCTGTTTTGAGTTTGCAGAGTGGGCTGGGTAACAGAGTGAGCAATTCTGAGGTAGCACAGGAAAGATCCAGACAGCAGTTTGTAATGGAAACTTTGTGTTTCTCTTGGTACCTTAACTAAACATTCCCTGTAGATGCATTTGGTTCAGTTGTGTCAGCTATGGGTAAGGGAAAATCAAGTCTGAGGAGTTTTCTTTCTTGGCTTCAGTTGCTGTCTGCATAACATTTTCATTAATCACCTTATTTGCTCTAACAGAGGCTGAGTGGTGCAGCCGAAATCATCAGCTTGTAGCAGAGAACAAATCAGCATGCTAGCATGCTAGAACAGAAGTAACATGAAACTGCAAATGACTAAACGAGGTCTCAGTCCAGCATATATATTCATCAAGGCCCATATTATTATTTTCCTTTTCAAGTTTTAACTGGACTCATTTGATAAAAAACATGGCATTTGTTATTACAGACATTTGGAGAACCCTCCTCTAGGCCCTTGTCACTTTAAAAGATTTGAATTGGCTCATTGACATGACAGAAAAAGAACAAAATCCCACATAACTTCACTGATGTTAGTCTCTGTTCAATGTTTTAAGAAGCCAGAGACATCTCTGGCCTATGCTGAAGACACAAGTTTTGTACATAAGGAATGAAGAAAGCCCCTTAAATAAGCTTTTGGCTCAAGGCAAGAATTCTAGGCTGAAATTCCTTTGCTGGGGTAATGTAATAGGTCAGATTTGCTGATTAGCACTTTTTTGGGGGTTGTTGTTTGTTTGTTTTGCAACCCCAGTCATCTTTCGAAGTGTATTTATTAAATATTATAATTGACCAATGAAAAAGGAAAGAAATCCCGCATTTTTAGTTTTGTCATTCAGTAATACCCAGATGTGTTCAGAGCTCTATTTATGGTGTTTTTTTCATTTATTTTCTGTTCACAGTAGAGATTTTAATAATCATCCTCCTTTCTTACATTCATGGATCTGGGTACAACAAATAAAAGAAATATAGTAATTAAAGGGCTACTTTACTAAGTCCTCTTTGCAAGGAGTCTGATGTTTCAGTGTTGTTTGGAAATGACACATAGCTAAGACACATCTTCCTCTCCCCAGAATTCATCACTTCATCATTTCAGCATAATACAATTTAAATGTCTTGCATTTAAGTGCAAAGCCAAAGGGTCAGCTACTGATCTCCATTCTTGGAACAAGCCACAGGAGAGACAAAATCAAGTGGAAGTTGCTGCTCTTCTAAATTAGTGGCATTTTGGCTCTCACTGAGCACTAGTGTAGGATTTAATGCCTCAGAGATAAGGAGACCCAGTAAGAGTTTTAGGTTCACTGAACAGAAATTACACACAGCAATTGCAGGTGCTTAACTTCGACAGAAACCCCAACATTTGGTTTGCATTATTGTAAAACATAAGCTCTTTGACACTGAGGCTGTTGCCTTTCATTTTTCAAGTTAGGCCTGTCATAGATACTCAGTAAAAGAGCATTGTTTACTCACAGATTCCAGCACCACAGGGAAAAAAATGCTGCTTTTATAATAGGATGTGGCAAAAGTCCACATAAACAAAAGCATTATACTTAATGGAAGCACAATCAATAGAAGTTATTCCTGTGGGGCAGACAGTGTCCATTCTAGTGTGCATGCTCACCTAGACATGGAAGTTGTCCCTGCTAGGTAGGGTAAGTTTCCAACCCCATGGCTATCCTAATGGCTCTGACATTCCTCTTTCTTAGATGGGAGGTTTCCATTCCGGTTGTGCATCAGAACTTTGGGGAAAAAGAATGAAATGGTGAACATAAAGCTTTGGAGTTAAGACAGAATCAACAACAGAACAGCATTAGATAACAATGATAAAGCCATATAGATCTGTAAGGAGATTTATACCTTATCTTTGAAATTGCAAGCATTGTAAACACCATCTCATACAATCATGTAACATTACTATTTTTCTGGCTGATGGATTCCTACCTTTGTAAGAGGTAGCTGAAGTTTTGATTACTCACAATGTTACAGACTGAGAGGTATTGCCATACTGACAGTGAGTGCATTTAAAGTGTACGTGCTATCAGTGCAGTCACATAGCAAGACTACAGCAAACGTGATGGAAAAGAGTCAAGAGAAATTCTGTGTATGTAGATTTTGACAAGGCCATCTAGAAGATATAGCAATAATGCAGTTGCTACCACAAAGTTGTGCATTGTTTTTTCTGGCCATCAAAGGAAAACTTTACCTGCCCTCTGAGATGTGGGAAACATCTTTCATGCTTGTGATGCTTTGAGAGGAGAAAACATACATATGCATCTCATTCTTAGCTGACACGGCTAATCTGAATACCTAAGGTACTAATGAGCAAATTTACATCCGAAAAGAATTGCTCTTACTGCATTTGTATGTAACCAGTAACTCCTCCAGAAATACTTTGCTAAGAACATCACAAAAAATGAAGAGGAAAATACCACACCCAATGTCCAGCTCAGTGAGGCATCCTGGCCTTAGAGTGGACGATGTACAGCGCTGTGTAGGGTCAGGAAATGGAAGACAAGGAAGCCAGTTCTGTTCGCTTGCCTAGCCTAGAGTGGGTTCTCTCTTCCTTTCATCTCTGCAGTAAGAGCTGTGAAGCCAAGTGGCATTTACAGCAGCTAATCAAAACATACTGATGACACGGTATAAATGGTACAAGCGCTGCTGAGTTCCTAGTTTAAACTTGCAGTATTTGATCTAGGAGAGTTTTCATTGAGACTGCTGTGGTTTATGGTCCTAGCAGCGGTCAGGGACACGCTTGCAACCACATGGGCTGACTCCACTGTAAGGCCACAGAATTTCACCCACAAGCCCTTTCATATTGTCTCTTTCACTCTTCTCTGTTACTCTTCTGTTCCTTTTAACTGCACCACATTTCAGGCTAGTGAGAAAACAAAGACTGGAAAGGTGACAATTGTCTGACACCATACTTCAGCGCCATCTATTTCCTCTCTAGTTTGCCACTAACCCTGTCTACAACCTGAAACATAACTCAGTTCTGACTAAAGCAAGCAATACATTACTAAGTATTTTTAAAATGAGAACATTCTCTACAAGCTCAGGCATAAAGCAAATGAAGGTATATGTGGATTATACAATCATTAGCTGCTTTGAGATGCAAGAATATAACCTCCCTATAAGTGAAAGAAGTTTTAGGCAAGGAAGAGTGGCGTGGAGCAGAGGTAGCATTGCTGTGAAGCCCTGTCATGCGGGATGCTGTAGCAGGTGTGCTGAATAGTTCACGTAATATGTAGTTTTCAAATAGGTAAACAATGCTGACATACAACCTTACTGTTTGACAGATGATTAGCATATTCAAAGGTATCACCTGTGTCTTACTGTTAGAAATAACTTAGAGAAAGGAAAGAATCAGGTATGATGGATTAAATTTTTTCATGAAATCTCAGCAGTATACATACAAAGATACTATTTAGAGCTGTTTGGCTAAATTTCAATACTTTAAATTCCAACATGATTTTTTTTGTTGTTTTTACCTTCTTTTTTATGGCTACTATGATGGGAAGCTGGGAAGGACAGCAAAGCCAAGGATGCCTTCATCTCCCTTCACTAAATGAACTTCCTTCATTTTGCTAGTAGTCACAGATAGCCTGTGATGCTTGGTTAGAAAAATGATGAGGAATCTTTAAGTTGTAGGAGTGTTTTACAAATTACACATATCTCTGTTCCCTCACTTTCACTTTCTCAGCCTTTAGTTTCAGAGTTGTCTTTCTACTGGCTTTTCTATTCCACTGGATTCTACTGATGCATCAAATTGAGTCATCAGATGCACAGATACTTACATAAGTGGTGAGCATATGACTAGGTTAATTAATTATTCAGAAAGTTATAAAAGCACCTTTGGTTCAATGCTTTAATCGGCTAATTCAACCTCTTTGCTGAAGTAGCTTTAAGTACTTCTGTTACTTCTAATAGAGAGGATGTATTTCAGAAATATGTCTATATATTTAGACGCCATCATAAAAGAAAAGAATCTTGAAGGCTAATGATTTTGCATCTGGTTGTGTTTCAAGAGAAAAACTCTTTAACATATTTAACACATACAAATGTAACTGTTCCCTCAGTCCCAGTTTTGATGTAGTCTGTATAATTGACCTCAAAGCTTCACAGGCCCCTGGCCTAGTGCAACTGATTTTTTGTAGTTTCAAAAGAGGAAGGAACATACGATAGGGAGGGGTTGCGTGAGGAAGGGAGAAGAGATAAAGTGCGAACTCTTCAGAAACGGAAGTGACAAACTGCACAGGAGAAAGCCTACTGTTAGCAACGGCAAGTATTCTGCGTCGTAGTCCAAGGGTGCAGTAAAACAAGTAGCATCAGACTCTCAGGTCTGCAGGCAGAGATCTGAAATTTAAACTGTGGAATTACTGAAGGTTTTTTTCTGACTTTTTTATGGTCTTCAATCGATGGGAAATAATTTGATTTCTCTATTGCCCAGCAGGACTAATATTTGGAGTACTCTCTAGCAGAGAGAGAGACTACAACGTAAATGTAGCTAGAGAGAAGAAAACCAAATAGAATTCACTATGTATCCGTGGAACTGTAACATTCCATGTCAGTCCAGAGAAGATCATAAAAATACATACCCGGAAAATATGCTTGGGCTTTCTGGCATGGTCTTTGGGTTGGTTGCTTCTTTGCCATTCCAGTAGTGCATCTTTTTACTTTTTGAAGGGAGAACTCAAAATGTCAGACAGAGCGTTTTGAAGGGCTGCATCACTTACCAACATTATGCAAAATGGCTCAGGAGCACAAACATACAAGGAAACCAAAGCAGCTCAGCATAACACTGGGAAATAAGTTTCTTGTGCTTAAGATGCTGTAGGGAATCACCTAAGACTCCTTGGGCCACACTGCAAAGCTAGAGGCCAAATTCTCAGTCACATTCTCAGCATAGATCTAGAATGTATTCCAAGATTTCTCTGTGAAGGGGAGGATAGAGTTTCATGGTCCTTACACTTGGCTGGTTAGCCTGTCTTTGTTGGCCGTTTTTGAAAATCCCTTGTGCTTATAAACACGGGGAGTCCAGTGAAAGTTGAAAACACAAATGAAATTGTTCCCTTAGAAGATCAGACTTGCAGTTAGTCACCTAATAAAAATGTCAGGCATTTAATCTTCATGAAGAGAAAGCTGCTAAGAAATGTTTATAAATAATATCAAAAACTTTGCATTTCTTTATTAGTAAGAACTATAGAAACTAAATTTTTGGTGAACACTTGTTCACTGACAAGTGGCTTTTTATGAAGAACAGAACTATGTATCAGTGAAACTCAGCAAATAGTTCAGGCTGATTTTTTTTATTTCAGAAAAATTGTGATAATGTGTTTCATCAATTCATTTCAAATTAACATCATCGTTGTGTTGAAATTTGTCTCCAGAGCTAAAGGAATTAAAATAGTGTTACAAAGAAACACCCCAAAAATAGTAAAATATTTTACCAAAAATAAAATTACTATGGGCTACTTGGTTTGCTGAGTTCTTCTGCAGTTCAAAGTTTTTTTTTATTTTTTCAGTGGAGCAAAAAATAAATAATACACATAGCTCTAGCCTTTATTTTGCTCTTTCATTCAAAACCTTAGCAAAAGATGTAGCAAATTTTCTTTTTATTAAATTTATGACCATTTCATTTTAAAGCAAATTTGCTATAAGATTTATTTTCCAGATCATGGAATATAACTTTCAGCTACTTACTGGTGGTTTGTGCAAAGCAGTTTGGAACTAGGTTTTAGCTGGGAGTGGAACACAGAGCTTAATGTACTGAACACACAGTGATGTACATTAGCAAAGATAAAGTGAGAACTAAACAGGAGTCAAAACAGGAGTTAACATGGTAGGCAGAAAATGACTTGGTAAAGATAAGAGGTTCAAATTCCAGATTCTTAATTTACTGTGCAAAAATGCAGAATAAAAATCGTGGGTATTTTAAAAGTGCTAAGCTATAGAAACTCACACAGAGCAGTTCAGCTTGGGCATCCCAGTTTGAACAGGGATTCAGTAAAGCCATGGAATGCATATTTTAGACAACAGAAAGATTATGTGATGGAGTGTCCTGTGAAAAAAACAAAAGCTTAAAAGGCTAGAATGTTTCTGCCTTGACAAAAGAGAAGCAAATGTGGCTGATAAAAATACCTTAAAATTATTCTAAACTGAGATTTAAGATATTAATGAACAAGCATGAAATAAAGGCCTAGAATATAACTGACAGAATGCAATCTGTTAAAAAAAAAAGAAAAAAAGAAAAAAAGAAAAAGATTTTTTCCATTATGGTGAAAGTGAGTTGTAATATTTTTAAGAAGAGCAGAAGGTAGCTGCATGGAATATACCAAAGTAGTTATTTTGGTCCTTGGGCAGACCCGACTGTGGTTAAGGCTAGGGGAGGAATTTTGCACTACTTGTATTTCTCTGGCATTGTAATCATTATCATTATGGTATCTGAACTGTTGTTCATCATTTGCTGTTTGCGTTGTTCTAGTTAGCTGTGGTTATACAGATAAGTCATGCGTGCTGTAATCTGTGCTCCCAGATGGAGCAATAAAGCACTTCCAGAACAAACAGTAACACACATTCACTTAAAATGTAAACTTGCCGCTTGGAAATTCAAGAAATATTCATACCTGTCTAAATAACTCAATAAGAATGTTAAGGTACAGGAAATAAACCAAGGATTTAAATAATGGATATAACAGTAGCTGTTGCAGCCTCTGCTCAGTACTAGTTTCTTGTGCACATGGTAAACATAAGATCCAAAAATTTATCCATTTAATGACTGTATTTGCTAAGATTAAAGTAAAGATGCCCACACTTTCAAGTGTGATTGTACTTGATGCCTGGGTCTGTGCCTGTTGGAAATCTGAGAACTCCAGTTCCCAAAAAAAGGCCGCATCACAGGTAATGGAAATAGCAGGAACATGCATGCTTCTGTCAGCAGGTACCAATGCAATCCAGCTCCTTGTTCCTGTGTGTCCTAGGGGCTTTGGGGAGGTTATGTCCCAGTGTCTAATAAAGTGTGAACTCTGACTAAAGCTTCTCTTGGTTTTGGGCATTCATAGCACACTCCCATATTGGGCTTCTGGTGTCTAATGACAGTCAAATTCACCCTGTGACTTTTCTTTTGACTGAGAACATTACTAAAACTTCCTCATATTCCTGGAACTAGCCAAGCTTAATATTGCTGAATTCACTACCTGTTAGATATGGTTGAAGGTAGTGGAGACATTGAAAAGCTGTTGACAGACACACAAAAGTGGATACAAAAATCATGATCGCATTTCGCTTGTTTGGTTATGAAATGTCACCTCCAAAGTCATTAATTTAAAACTGTTTAATTTATAGAAATTTGGAATTGTGAAGCTTTGGAATGTTTTGATCCCTTTTAAAATACTTGATAAAGAAACCACCATTCATTTAACATCAAAGCGGTGCATTATTCTCTCTCTTGCACTCAGATGGTTAAGGGCTTGGGTTTTGACTGCAAAAGGGCTTGTTTATAAAAAAGAGAGTAACAGAAGCTAAATGCTTGTAAATACATATCGGTGCTATTGAAGGATAACCTTTCTCTTTTTTCTAAATAACAGCCAGTCTCAAGAAACATGGTCTGCTTGGGTGAGTGTTTTTTCCCAGGATAGCATTTCCTCTCTTAGAGGAAGGCTGCTTCAGTCACATCTGTATTTAACTGTCTGCCCCTCATCCTCCCCACCCAGCCTGCTAATCTGTGTTTCCAAATATACCCGTAATTATGTATATGAAAATGTAGAAATATAAGAATAGCACACAGTGGCATGTTCAAGTTTCTAGTCTGTTTTTGTAACAACATACCATGCTGTTCTGCAAAACAGCAGAACAGATTAAAGATCACAGAAAATTGTTTCTGGCTTACTGTTTCTGGTTTTGCAGGCACGTGTGGAATTCCCAGAATATAAATTTCTTTGTTACTGCATGGTCTTGGCATATGTTTGAAGGTGCTAATGTGCAAAGCTACTACATGAGTTAAATTGAAAAAAATAGCCCGTATACATGGTTTGACTGGATAATACTCTAATCTGTAGGGCAGTGGATATCACGTTTCAAATTGTTCAGATAGGATTGCCTAATCTTTCCATTGGAATTCTGAAAATGGTTGGTATCACAGGTGTCTCAACCTGTTTTGGCATTTTAGTCATTTGTAGGCGTGGGGTTTTTTAAGCACGCTCAGGCCTACGTAGTACTTAGTATCATTTTTAACTGCTATTCAAATGCTGGATATCATACAGATGAATCAGTCAAACAGGACTCCAGGGTCTGTACAGGAGTGTCACTGTATAAGAAAGGAGCCCTTAAAACTGTGTGTGAATTGGGGAAAAGTGGAGAGTACACTAGAAGTGTGGTACAAGTCAAGACATCAGTTCTGGTTCCACCATCTCTGTAGTTTTTGTTTCCCATAAGTACATGTAGTTGCCTCAATATATGTAACGATTGACAAATATAGAATAATACAAAGGACTTTTATGTAATATCAGAAGAACAGCCTGGCTCTACTTGCTTCTGAATCTCTTCCAGCAAGAAAGAAGAGAGGTGCATTTTTTAAAATGCTGTTTCTATAGCCCAGGCAACTCTACGGTTCCTTTGGTGGTCTGCTCTGGCAAGCAGTATAAAACAGTATGAGTAGCTAGGGCTGTGCCACTGGAATGAATTTGGAGTCAGTACACCTGCAGATCTCATGTTCTTTTACTCAGTGAGCACTGCAAGTTTCTTAATGCAGCTTGACACACATTTTTCTTTGGACTGGGTGGAGTTCAGGGAGAAGCCAAAAATGTTCTTGCTTGTGTAATTTTCAGTTAAGATCAGTTGTATTTAATTCTCAAATGTGATGTTTTTCCATGAGCCTGTGTAACTTTTAACACCAGTTATGTGATGTTATATGCTCTGTCAGAGGAGCTAGAAAGGTTACGGTTTAGTGGGATTTGGAACATGGAAATCCAAACCTATTTAAAATTGTTTAAAAAAATTAATTACAATATTCCTTATCTTTTAAAGGCATCTTTTGCCTGCCTCTCTTAAGAGTAAAAAAGCCTAAGCTGCTTTTTGATTCCTTTATTTTCAAGGATCTTTACCTTTTGGAGACTTACCTCTCTTTGAGACCTGCTAGTAATGCTCATAATGCACAAAAAACCTGATGTTGCCAAGGCAGTGCTAAGACTTTCAATATATACATTCACATGCTTGACGTGTTTCCTACCATATTTAAGATACCTGATAATATTTTCACAGTAATTTATAGGATCAAATTCTGCAGTCATTGTATAAAGGTAAAATTCTGACTTCAACACTGCCTAAGATGGACCTCAAAGTCTTTATTTTGTCGTGTACAGCAACTTTAACGTTGAAGGCTCTTTGTTAACTACAATATGACCATGAGTTACTGCTGATGCAAAAAACTTGTACTGTGGCTGCATTTTCCCTAATGAGATTAGGCAATCAATTCATATAAACTGTCATTCTGTTGATTGCTTTACTGACAGTAAAAGGTCATTTATATAACGTACCTGCACAGAAAACCACATCCCTTCTGTTTAAGAGATGAGATTGATGACAGACTATGAATTTCCACGTGTGGTTTTAGACCAACAGCTAGGTCTTGCCTTAATTAACATCCTGCAGCAACTTTGTTCCAGACTGTGTACTAATTTTTTAAGAACAATAACGATTCTCATATCTTCACACAAGAATTCCAGCATTTCCTCACAATACAGCTTTTCTCTGAGGAGGTATTGCTAAACCTTAACAAAGCTGGGAAGCACTCTAGAGAACTTCCTACCACTGCTAGAGTGAGATTGCACTGTAAGAGTGCACGGAGGGGAAAAACATTTGGCCAAGAAACTTAAAGGCAATTACCAAAAAGATAACAAATCAAGACTAGAGAGGACCGAGGGGAAAAAATAGTTTCTTGGAAGGAGAAGTAGTAGTGGAAGAAAGGCCACATTTTCTTTGGCTTAGCACCCAAATCACCATGACCATCATCAACAACATCGTCAGGCAGGTGAGTAGGAACTTGAGTAACAGAAACGTCCAAAGGCCTTACCAGAAAGTGATGCTATAGCACAGGCATGAGAAAATTCCATTCTGCAGGCCAGATCCAGCTGTTAGACCATGTCTTATTGCCCTTCTTTCCAAGGGTCCCAGATTCCTCCTGGAAGTATATCTGTTGTATGACCAAAACATAGGAAAAAGATTAGTGAATCTAGTCACACAACAGGGATATCTGGCACATCCCACCACAGGCAGGAGCATATCTAACAACGATGACTGGGTACAAACATAGTGAAAATGTATTTGTTTCCCGTTTCTCAGCAGACTGAGAGATGAATCCCTGACAGTTTGCAGAAGGCCAAGGAGGACATGGAATGGCTTTGCATAGGTTTTTTAAGCAACAAAACTATATGCATTAAATGAGTTGTTGGTGGGTTTGCTCTTAAAAAATTTGTAGGTCCCTAAGTTTTTTAGGCTTTAGATCAGGGGAAGCCAACTGAAAGCAGTCCTGTTCATCTTAGCTGACTTTTGTAGATCACTTAGGAGGTGGCGTTCATGGTTCTCCATATGAAAATCTCCCTTGTGTACTGTACAGGTACAACTATTGCATTAGGCATTGTAGTTGTAGGTGTAACTAATGAAATCCACAAAATGTGCTTAAGATTGGGGTTTCTCCTAAATAATCAAGGAAACATGAGGAACACTTGTTTTCTCCATGGTCTCGAATAAAATTTTATTTAAAATAAGAATTGCGTGTCTATTAATTGAGACACTGTTTGAGATTTGGCTGAAGTATCTTGGAGGCTTCATGAACAGAGGGAAAAAGAACCTAAAAATCTCTTTTTCTGAGCAGAAGCCTCCTAAGTAGATCCTGGAGATAAATGTTATGGCCAAATCTGTGAATTTAAAACAGATTACTGGCCACTTAGATTGAAGGTTGGCTGGTGTTAATTTTGCTATCAGACAATTTTAATTAAGGTGTGTTGAATTTCTCCAGGAGGCTAATTTATGTATTTATTTCCTATTTGGTGTAGTGTGTGTAACTTTGATTTCTGATTTTGGGACAGAAATTTTATACCTCTCTGGACCTCCTGAACTGCCTATTCAGCATTAGAAAAATTAAGATTGGTGCAAGTAGGAAGTTATAAAAATTATAACTACAAAAACTGCTAAGTCTGTATTCACAAATGAATAAGATGTTCTAGATTGATAACAAATAAAGAACATGATATTCAGATGCAGTGACAGTAAGAACCAAACCAACGTACAGAAGTAGTAGGCAGCACATTTCATGGTTTGATGTTGTCGTTTTTAACAAACGGAGAAACTAAGGATGGAAACAAATAGTACAAGTTGCCTAAGGCTATGCAGCGCATCAGTGATGAAGCTGGGAATACATCCCAGATACCCATCTATTATAACAACAACACTACTTCTGTCTGCAGCCGGTGCTCACCTCCAGTGCTAGAGCTTCTCAGGCTGCACATCTACCACAGTGCCCAAGTGCAGACCTCCAGCATAGCCATGCAACTGCCCTATGAAAGATGTTTCCCATGGCTGAAATCTGTTGAGAAGTGCATCAGGTCACCATACTGCTGTTTCTTTGAGCTCAGTGGTCCTACCTGAAGTGTCATAGTCATGGGTTTTAGCTGTTGATAGAAGGCTGCCATGTGGCACATTTACCTAGTTGAAATATAGGGCTCCCTCCCTTGTCTTCTAAAATGAGACCTAAGGCAGTGAACAAGAGAAACCCTAGTACCTTCAGCAAATGCAGAAATCACAGGCATGGCTGTGGAGAGTGCAAGGTGACAGCCTCACACCCAGTGCCTCAAAATTTCCATTGTGCATTTTTACCATTATTGTTTTTAAACTGAAGAGAGACTTCATCACACCTCCTGAACTTCAACACTGAGTCAGACAGACACAGGGACAGCTCGGAGGAGTAAGTGAATATTCTGTAGAGCTCAGTACAGATATTGTCAAAGCCCAGAAGTCTAATGGAGTACAAGAGATATGAAATGTGACATCAGCTTAAAGGATCAGGAGCCCAGCATCCCTGAAGATCCAGTTATCAAATGAGGCATCTATCACTAGTTTGATTTGAAGTACTTTTTAATGGATTGGAATACCACGGTGGTCTCATCTCGGGCAGAGAGTAACACTTTCCCCATCCAATTAGTGCCAAATGGCTTCTACCATGCTCCCAACCTTTCTATTCTAACTTTTGCATACAAAAAAAGCACATGGAAGACATTGCTATCCCTTCTAATCATGCCATGTTTGCTTCTTGCAGGTGAACGACCTTTTGAATGCAATTGGCAAGGATGTAATAAGAAGTTTGCTCGCTCGGATGAGCTGGCCCGCCATTACCGCACTCACACTGGAGAAAAGAAGTTCAGCTGTCCTCTCTGTGAGAAACGCTTCATGCGCAGCGATCATCTGACAAAGCATGCCCGTCGCCATGCCAATTTCCACCCAAGCATGCTCAAGAGGCGAAGCGGAAGCAGCTCAAGAACAGGATCTGTCAGTGACTACAGCCGCTCAGATGCCTCAAGTCCAACAATTAGTCCTGCCAGTTCCCCATAGACCTACCTGCACTGGATGTCAGCACTTTGCCTCTAATACCTAATGTGGAGTTTTGTTTGTGTTGCACACACTTAAAAAACTGTTGCTTCCCCTCTTCAGTTCCCCACCCCACCTTTTTTTTTTTTAAAAAAGATCAGTAAATAGCTGCCTTCCACTGCAATTTCCAGTCAAATTTTCTTTACCCAACCAGACAAGTGGCTATTCTAACCTCATGGACAGGCAGACTTACATGTTACACTTTGTGACTTCTGCTGTCTCAATATTTCAAACATTTTGAAACCATTTACAAATCTTCTTGATTATTCTTTATAAGAAAATGAGAAAATCTAAAAAAAACCCAAACCACTTAATTCACCTCAGGTGTCAAAGTAGTTTTGTAAGACCAGATTGCACAGCATGAGCATACATACATTTACAAATCAACTGTGTTGGATTGTGTCCCCCTTCTCCTTTCTCAGGGATGGATATTTATGTTACACAATAATTATAATGAAGACACACCCTAACCGCAGCCTTACTCTGTAAATGTATTTGCACTCAGAAGCTTTTTGTTAGGTTCTTTCACACACTGGGGAAAAAATAAAAACCAAACAATACAAAGAACAAATCAGTACTGGAATGTGGTACCAGACTCTTCCATTATTTGTTTTCCTGATTACAAACGTACATTGAGGAGTGTCCAAACAGGAGTCTTGCCTTTCTTCAAGCTGCTCTCTGCTTTTGGTAGGAAGCTGTATTTTCACTTCATGCCGAAGATGCTCCAAAACCAACTTCCTATTGCAAAAATCTCTGTGAGGTTGATAAACTTGTTTGTTTGTTTCATGCTAGATAAAATTCTGAGAAAAAAATGCTGAAGAAGATGCCTTAAGTAAATAACCTCAATCATGAGGAAACATATTTACACTGGGTAACATTTTATTGCAAGGTGGCATGGAATCTCGGAGGCATTCTGTCACTCTCTCCCAAGTTGTTAAGCAATCTGCACTGCCTATTCAGTATGGGACCAACAGAATATTCAAATCAAACCACACTGACTTGAACAATTTTCTTCTTTTTTTTTTTTTTTTTTTTAATAAACTATGGAAATAGCATAGCTGAACCAATGCCCACCAAAACTTTTATCAAGGTACTTACTGTACAGCTGTATCTTAGAAAGACAAATTGTCTAAGACCTAGTTTCTCTATCCTGTTGCCTCACAATCGTGGTCACCGATAAAAGGAATGGAAAATCATAATGTATCTTCTGACTGGAAAAATTAAATACACATTTTAAAGTTTTAAAATAAAAGGACATTTTAGCTCATCACTGCTACAAATTTCTCAAAAATACGCATACCAGCATAAAGTAAGGTGCTCTCATTTCTGAATAACTGCTTAATAACAAAAAGGGAATCTTGGCTAGTTTTCAGTAACTTTCAAATATTTGACACTAGACAGAGGTAGAATTTTTATGTTTTACATGGTAGCAGATATAGCAAATGACCAGCAGCATTGTGATGTACTGGAGATCTCATTGGCAGCAAATACACTATGCTTGGTTTGGCTGGGTCTGATGGTGCGTATTATAAATTCAGGTCCTTTTGATTCTGGAAATTTTGGGGTTTTCTTGCTTTTACTGTAGGGTATAAATGCAGTTAAGTGTAGCATGGTGAAAAGTAACTCTCTATGCCAAACCTGCCATTTGATATCAAGTGAATGCCTCCAGATTCCAAATGAAACTATATCTTACTTGCTGCTTTGCATTGATCCAATTTTGCAAGTCTTTTTTGTACTGTATATTAACTGTGAGAGGCTAATATAGATTTCCAAGTAGTTTCATAGGTACTTCCATAATATTTACATTATTCCTAATACTACACTTTCTATTAGTTGTATGGATAAATACTTAAAGACAGTTCAAACTGCAGTTATTTCAGTATTTTTTTATGGCTGTTTGCTTCAGATTTCACCTCTATAAAAATCAGTTTTCCCCTTTCAACTGGAAGTCATGTGAGGCACAATTCTACTGTTTCATTTCACAGAAAATGAAAGAACATCATAATGGGTTTTTGCAAGATGACAAACGTTGAGTTTGTGTGACAAGCTGCCTAACCACTGTAAGTTAGGAGAAAGCCAGATCTGTTTGCCTCCATAGATTTCCTCTTTTCTTCTTTTTAATCTCATCTACTGATACACACAATTTTAACAACTTGATACAATTCAGGTAACAGGAATTCACATTCCAATACTTTCTGTGACTGCTAAAAGTGCTCTTGTGCTGTGGTTAGTAACGAGGCATTTAAGGTGTCTAGCTAAAGGAATTCTACAAGTCAACAGTCTTGTGCATGTACTTGGAAACAAGACATAAACACATTTCTCATTATTATTATACCTTAATAGAGGGATTGGGGTGGGGAGAAAGGGGGAGAGGAGATCAAAAGGAAAACTAAGTATCAGTGAAAAATCATAGGCTTCGTGGTTCACTTTGTTGTAAAATCATCTTTTCCAACAAGAGCATCATTTAATCTTTAGCAAAGGAGGAATCACTCCAGTCCATTTAGGGCATAATAATTCAGCATTAATCAGTAGGTGCATTACAAACAAGTTGTTTCAATAGCCTGGAGAAAGAATATTCACACCAGGTTTCATTAGTACTGAGATTATGGGATATAAAGATTACAGGACAGCTATTGTGAGTGACACAAGAACTATGTAAACTTTAACTCAAATAGTAAACTAAGGATTTTATGTATATTTTTCATAGGTATTACTAGTAATTCTCCCAGATTAAGTAGAAAAAAAAAATTGGTTCAAAGATGAATTTCCAGTTCAGCCAGTTCATCTAATAAGAAGGCTGTGAGATTCTATATAGCCAACATAGCTACACTTTCAGGAAATTCTCTGAAATGCTTTGTTAATATTTATTTTTTAAAAAAAAAAACCACACATTTTTTTTTACATCTGAGCTGTAAATACCTCAGAATGTGTTAGACTCGCAGTCAAATTACTGTGTTTTAAAATCGTAGAGTTTCAAATATCTCCATTAATCGTTTAATATATGATAGCTTTAGGATAAAATGATGAATTACAAACCACTAGTAGTTTCCAAAACTGAATGCGAACAAAACTTCTCTTACTATTTTCATATGGAAAGAGTGTGTTTGGGGTTTTGTAGCATCTGCTAGATGTTAGAAAAGAAGCAGAAGTATCAGCAAAGTCATAAGACTCCATTCTCATGATGGTTCCTCCTGAGTTTTTCAGATATGAGAAGCCTGAACAGCTCAGATTATGTTTTGAAATCTGGGTGCTTACTGAAACTAACCTCAAAGTTTTACCCTTTTGCTGTTTCACCCAGCAGTGAACCTCAAACATTCTCCTGGCATAGCAACAAACATCGCAGGCTTGGGAAGCACTGCTCTGGCAAGGTGCAGATGTCTTTGCAGTCCTCCGTTTGGACGCGTGTGCACCTCTCTTGCCTCCTCCCTTCCCCATGCAATCTGTTGAGGTGATTCCCCACAAACTAAAAAATTGCCCTATTTTTTTATTTTTAGTTTCAGCATATAACAACAGTTTTATGATTATTAAGAAAGCCCTGGAAGTTTGTTTTTCTCCAGCCATGATTCTAGCTTCCTCTAAGAGTTGAGTTTAACTGCCTTGCTATAGGAAATGGGTGCAAGTTAAAATCATCACATCACTACCACCACTCGACTGAAAGTAAAGACACCCTTAGAAACTCATTCATCCCTTCCATTAACCTCATCCTGTGCAAAGGCCTGAAGTGCATTAATGGCCACATGAATTCAATTTTCATCTTGCTTCTTAGAAAGCAGTCCTGGTAAACTCCTGGCAGCTAGATTTTATTGTGAGAATTGTTTATATCGGCGAACTAATTGTTCCTTGCTTTTATAATGTAGGCATACTATCCGTTTATGTTATATAACTGCAAAGGTATATATTTATAACAAGTCATCAGAAGCCTCTGTTTGATGGTAACATCTAATTCCTGTATATACCCTACCCCCTGTACTGCATTAACCTTTGCAATAACTTTTAGCTATGAAAGCCTCTGTACACCTTTAAAACCTCATCACCTCCTGTCCAGACATTCAGCGCTTTCCGTGCTTCATGCAGCCAGGCAGCAAAAGGCTGTGCGAAGAGCTTACCTGTTTCTACCTATTCACATTCACAACTGCTTTTCTCCAGTTCTTTGCCATGAGTTCTAGAATGTGTACTCTTTGAAGTGCATTGTTGTTTTGGGGTACACGGTTTGTGAAGAAAGAATGAGGAAAATGAACCCTGCATACTTAAAGCTTGCTTTTTCATTGCCATTTGATTTACTAATTTCATTAGGTGATGCCTACGAACTGACTTTCAGGTGCTCTTTTACTCCATCACACCACCTGTTTGTGCATTGGGTGCTAACATATGGTCTATGTCAGTGAATGGTATGATGAATGTCTGTATCTTTACCTCTTTTGGGGATAAAGCTATAGCCTTAGGCAGAAGAAAATAACCGAGTTATACTTGTTTACCCCATAAGCCAGAATATAAAACGCAAAACCCCATCCACTGATATAGGTTATATATATATATATGGATTTATAGAAGCATATGCACATATATATAAATACATATATATGTGTAAACTGTATAGTACGTATACACAGCAGTGTGTATATACTACACACTGAATAACGAAGGGATGTCTACAGAACACAATTAGGTATCCATTTCATTATGACTAGTGATGGGTCTGAACCAGAATCCTAGATCCACACCATTGCATTTGGAAAGTTTGAAGCTGTTTTTTTGAGATTTGTGGTTGAATTTCATCTCTGGTTACAGCTGCAGTTACTTGTGTATGTATGCATTCGGGGGGACGGGTGGGCATGTGCACACGTGGTTTTTCACAAGCACATGCCTGTGTGGGTGACAGAGAATATGTGTGCCAGTAAGTGTGCACGTGTTTACATATATTCTTCCAGCTTTAGTGAACTAAATGTTACCGGCATCATCTTTACTTCTACAGTTTTATCAGCAGCACATGAATGCTTCCATGGGTCACTTTTCAACTCTTTAAATCACTACATTGAAGTATTACAGTTGTACAGTTGTATGTTCATCTATTCTTGCTCTGCTGTAACTTTTTATGTATTTTGTACTGCATAGATTATATATTGTGATAATGTCCTATGCAACAACAATAACAAAGGAAAAAAAAGGAAAAAGAAAGAAAATTAACAACTGTAAAATATCGTCTTAACTTGTATGCATGGTTAGTGACGTTTACATTTTCCAAAATAAAACTTATAACTATGAAATGTTGCTTTTCTCTTAATTTCCTTCTCTATGTATCAGTTAGAAAGCATCAGTTGTTAATATCTGTGCTGTTCATTTGAGGTTTGATATCTTGTTACACATCTTTGTTTAAATGTCAACCGGTGCTATTGTTTAAAATTGGATTATGTTTTTAATCATTGAGAGAAAGTTTCTGTGATGTTTGTTAAGTACTCTCATCTGCTTTAACCAGTATTTTATAGTTGCATAGTGAAATTATTTTCTCAAAGCTGGTATATACTGTGGGGTTTTTACAAGATGGTTACAGGATTAATATGCATTACAAAGGTCAAAGAGTCAGCTATCCTTTCTTCAGACCTCAGTTCTTTGCAGATTTCTGATATCATCTCTGCAGGTGGCAGTGTACTATCAGAACAGTTGTAACTTAATCTCACAGCATTCCAAAATGTTCTTTCATAATTTTAAAGAAAAGTAAACTGAAACACGAGAGATCTGAGTGACTTTCTCGAATACATGAGGCAGTGGCTGATGTATGCCTTTGTCCTCTTTGAAAGTTACACCACACCCCTAGGAAAACAATTTTGTTCTCTATAATGAATATCTGTCTATAGAACATTATAACTGATCGCAAAAATAGTTTAGAACAGTGGACTACTGCTGAAAGATGAAAGCTAAAATATCTTCGTTAAGCTAGAGGCAATTGTGTGAATTACTTTAAAATGAGTACATTTTGTTGTGCAGTGGTCATGAAAACTGTTCAGAGCAAATAACTTGGAGACCATTATCTTTAATAACAGTTTTCCCCATGTATTCATTACAGTGTTGAACTGTCATTGCTATTATCTCTGACCATGCACCAGTTAGCTTGTACATCTATCTACACGTGTCTATTATTAACTGCTATTCTGTGACTTAACACAGAGGAACTAGCTAAATCACATAAATGCTTAACCATGGTACTGCAGTATTTAAGGGCTCGTTATCTGAGAATAACATACTCTTTGCGCATGCAGTGGGGAGCCCTGACTACTAGGGAGCCATCACTGGAACAGAAGACAAAATGCTTCTGTCCAACAGAAAACCACAGGTTTGTTTCATTCTCTTCTACTAATATTAGCGTGGTGTGGCCTCCCACTGTTTATTCTCCGCGCCTGTGTTATAACTGGGAAACCCCAGGCAGAGGACTCTCTGGAGCATTCAGGTTGTGAGGATCCTCAGGCAAAACTCCTGGTAAACTGTCTAATAACGGAGGGAGCTGAGGTTCCCTTGCAGACCTTGTTATCAGTCTGTCTGTTGAACTTCCATTTCACATCCACTGAAGTAACTAGCACCACCCTTCCCCTGGCAGTCTTTGCCTTAATGCTTCCTCAGATGTCTTTTCACCCCATTCACAATTCTAGTTAAATTTTCACCCTTGAACAGACAGGCTAGACAGCTGCTTTAGGAGTCCAGTTGGGTTTTGCTGGGTTGTTCCTGTGGAAAGGGTGTGACATATCTGACCTCTGCCACCCCCCCGTTTTTCAGCCACTTGCTCAACCTAAATTCACTGTTTGTACTGGGGAAAAAAGGTGGGGAGGGGTCTTTTTTCTGCTGATGCTGGAGAAAGTTGGTACGGACTCTTGCTCCTCTTTTCTGTGAAGTAATGAGTCTGAAGTTTCTTGAAAATACAGGTTACACAACACTTCTAAGCACTGTTTGTGAAAACAGGCCCCGAGAGTAGCGTTTCTGAAGTCATCCTACATGAAGGATCTGCCTCGTGTTTGCTAACAGAAGAGCAGTCAAAGATTGTTTTCTAAGCTTTCTAGAAGAATGAAAAGAGAAAGAAATACTTCTAAAAGGATATGCCTTTTCAGTTTGAGTCGATTGCCTTGGTACTGCAGCGTTACATACCTCCCCACCCAGACACCCACGCTCCGAAATGTGTATATTAACACATTCTCACCTGCAAAAGAAACTTATTCTCTCGAGTTGCTAAATGTATGAGTTTCTGTCTTGCCTGTGACTCAGCATTTGCCATGAAATGTTCATAGACTTGGCAGTAGTCCATCAGTTCAGAAGAGAAGGGATAATAATGCTAGAATCAGGAGGGGATATTCCTATTTACATTTACCTGTGCAGCATTTCTGGCTTCAAAGTAGTCCATCTCAAGGTTAATTGCCCCAGCTTTTCAAGGAACCACACCCATGGCATGCTTTGCAAGTTCACTGAAGGAGATTGAAGTCACATAAATATAAATAGAGTCAACAGAGAGAAAAGAGAGAGAATATGGGGACTGAAATAAAAATAAAGAGGCGAGGGCAATGAGACAAGGTGAGTGTTTCTAGCAGCTGACCAGAAAAGCTCAGCACCAGAACACACATGGGCCTTCCTAAAGCACCGCAGAGCAAGGAAGCTAGGCAGCATCTCCAAAGATGACCAGAGACTGCATCATCTTTTCTAAGAGCAGTAGAGAAGGGACCTAAATTGAACAGTAATTCAAGCAGGCAAGCATACATGTCTAGCTAGATACAGCACATTGCTGGCACAGCTAAGAGTATAAAGAGAGAGGGAAAGATTCTTTTAATAGATTTCTTAATCCATACATCAGACAAGGGACACTGGATGCCCAGACATCTGAGCAGCAAGAGGAGAAGGGGGAAGCATCAACGAACGCTGGATTTGGGGGCCAGATTTGCGCCATAATGTAACAAGGTTACATTAAACAAATCTGGAAAAAAGAGAAAATAAAAAAAATAAAAAAAAAGAGTGAAGAAAAAGCCTGGGTGGGCTTTTAGGCAAGAACAGGCCCCAAAGGTCTGCAACAAAACCTAAACACTGAGCTTAGTAATCACTCTGCCACACCAAGAGAAAACAGCTCTAGAGTATAATTGCTGCTTCATCATAATTGTAAACAAAGGATCAACCTGTCCTGCCTGGCTGGCACTGGAAGGGGTTAGATTCAATCTTTGGCTCCCACTGGCTGGAGCAAACGTTGAACGGGAAAGGGGGTTGGCATCAGGGGCTGGGCTACGAGAGGCTCCGAGACGCTGTTGCCAGCAGGTTTCTGTTGAGCTGCCGTTTCTTCTCTGCATCACTGGATAAACACGCCTGCCTGAGCACAGCGCAGCAGGTCTGAGCCTGCTGCACTAGCGCTTGGAAGGTGCACCCGAAGGGTCGCGCAAGAGCTTCCCCTGCCCAGGCTGGCTTGTTCAGGGCTAGCCCAAGCGCCCTTCCCAAGGCCTACATGGCGTGACGGGGACATCCCCCAGAGAGAAGGTGCAGTGTGCCAAGTGGGTGGGTGAGAGCGCCACTGAGAGAAAAAAGGCCCAGCTGCAGGACAAGGGAGATGGTGCTGGTCAGAGAGAGTGTTTCAAGTATGGGGCGGTGTAGTAAGAGCAATGGGAAGAATATGGGGAACAGATGAAAAGTGTAATAAATGGAAAAGGTAAGGTAAAGAGAGGGAAGTATAGAGAAAATAAGAAAGGAGTATAGGGTAGTGCAATTTTATGTCATTTTCTAGGGAGAAGAAGAAAGGCCTCGGGTGCAAAATCCAAAAGGGCGTCTAGAGGAAGGAGCACGACAGTTCATGTGGTAGCATTTCCAACAGCCTAGAAAGTAAGGCATGTCGGTGCGTAATAAACAGGACTGTGTGTCTTTAAGAGACCAGTGTTTGTGTTTTCCCATGCTCTCCTATTGTGGAAATAACTTTCTGAGTCATTTCTCTGATCCTGGAGACAAACTGAACAGACACAAAACATAACAAAACACAATAGCAACGGAAGAGAGAAATTCCTCCCTCCCCCTTCCACCACTAACGCATTTTACGTCAGCGATCTGCACGCACTCGAAGCCTCAGAGTGGGAGAGAAACAAGGCACAGACTGACAGTGTTGTTCAGTACACACTTCTTGAATCAAGCTCTCCTTCTCCACCACTGCATAAACAGTTAAAACATGAAAGCCACGCTTTCCCAGTCTGTTACTTTAAAATATTTTATCCAGTGTCTTTGGTTAAAAGTCTGACCTTCCAGATTTTCCACAGGCGGTGAACTGCAACAGGAATTTCCTAGCTTTTTTAAACTACAAAGCTTTGCACTTCAAAGGCCCTGCGATTTTTCTCTCAAGCTTCATGCCCCACCCTCTGCAAAAAATATGTCAGTTTGGGACTCTTGCAAAATGCCACATTCAGAGGCTCACATACATCTAAACATCAACATCACAGCTACGGTTTTCCCAGAGGGGAGCAAGGGATAGGCACACCCACGAGTGGCTGGCCCCAAACCCAGGCTGTGTCAAGACTTCCCGCACCAAAATGCAGAATCGCCACTGATCAGACCCGAGACGAGCCCATTTTCTCTGTTTCTTCCTCCAGCCTCTGTTGTTGTGCTGAGGACTGGCTTGGACCCTTTGGCGTTACAGACAGCACAGTCCTGAGAAGCTGCAAGGCCTTCCAGGTCTGGTTTAACGTGCCATCTTTTTGACTTTGGGGGTCGTAAAACGAATCCCAAGCTTTTCCACTCTGGGACTGCCCTACCAGCTGTTGCTGCAGCCTGCTGGGAGGAATAGGATGGCTTGACAGGAAGCAGCAGGAAGGTTTGTTGGGGATTGCGAATGCCACCTGTGGTGCCTCAGTGAACCCTGCCCCAGCCCGCAGAGCCGGGGGAGATGCCCCAGCTCCGGGCAGGCGCCGTGGGCTGGCTGCAGGAGCAGAGCAGGTGGGCAGATCCGCAAAAGAAATGACCTTCATCCACCTTCCTCCCTGCAGGAGAGTCGTCCCTCGCAGGGGTGAGGGTTGGAAAGCAGTCACAGCACACCCCAGCTTTTGCAGCTTTCCCTGAAGACCGGGTGAGGGGTGGGTTCCCCTCCACGTGCCCTCGCAAGCAGCTGTGCTGGGGAGGGAGCACGAGGCAAGCCCGGGAACGGGAGCTGTGCGGAGCGTGGGACGGCACAAACAAGGCTGGGGGAATAAATCAGGCATGGATTGGCTTCCCTCTGAGAAACCTTCCATTAAGGCTCCACTGGATATTTTCGGACTCCCCCTGCCTATTTTTAGGAGGGATAATTAATGCAGAAGGAAATGGAGGGGGGGGGGGGGAGGGGGCGGGAATCAAGCTTTAAGTCAAATAACGGAAAATTCGGTATTCTCCACAAAATCACTATGATTAAGGAGGACTAGAAAGGAAGGGTTATATTTCAGCAGCAAAAATATGCTACAAGTCACCGTAAAAATCGTATGTTACATGGTGTTTGCCAGGAGAGGGGAAGGTTTTCAAGAAGACGGAGCTTCACCACTTCACTGTTACTGAACTGGAGCGCAGACACCGCTGAATGCGCGGCTTTCAAGCACCGCTGTACTCCGGCCGTGCCTCTGCGTAGCTCTCAGCTGTGCTCAGGCTCCTGGCTCCTCTGCCTGTTGTGACTGGGCTCTGGGAGGGGCTGGCTGGGACCTGGAGAACGACCAGCACCGCTCTGCCCAGTACTGTGTGGGAAGTTAGGCAGGAAGAGGAAAAACCCCAGCCAAGCTACGCAGCACCCCCACCAGGTCCTTAAAATAATCTGCTTGAAGCACAGGGCTGTTACGAGGCTAGAAAAATCTGTTTCATGAACTAAGATGGGAGGTTCTCAGAAAAAAACCCTCATCCTCTTGGATACGGGAGCTGGAACATGATAAAACAACGTGTGCAATGCTTTCAAAATTCAGCCATTATTTTACCGATAGCAGTGGTTTAGATTCACATCCCTCAGCCTAACAATACAGTCTTCTACCAGTGTTAAATGGTAACGTTGCCTGTAGAAGAAAAAAAGCCTTTCCTTAGTCATCTGCTTGTGTGTTCATGTCCCACCTCCCTCCGAAGAGCGATTGCTTCAGAGCAGGGCCTCCTTGCTTGCCTGCTCAGCATCTTCTGCGCAGCACCGTGCAGTCACCACACACAGGAACGGCACCTTTGCCCTCCTCCAAGGAAAATCACCCTGGCTCCCTCCTTTCCAACCACACCCTACGTTCCCTGTCACACACACAAATTTTTATACTGGAGGGGTCACCTCCTCTTAGACCAAGCCCAGTTTGTGAATTCCTGACACCGCAGAGAACGGCTAACGTACCTAACAGAACTGGAATGTGCCAAGGGGCTGCACTCAGCACCTCCCTTTTAGGTACCTCTGAAAAGTGTTGCCTCTTTGCTTTGGGGAATATTATACAAAAATTATCTTTTTAACGTAGAATTGCCATTTCCTGTAAGCATGACTGTGGTCTGGGAAGGGTTGTTGCTAGGAAAAATCCCTGGGAATTATTCAGTACCATTCCTAATCATACCTTTCCTGCCTGATGCCCTGTGTCTCTACACAGAGTGTCTTTGCAAACCTGCTACATGAAGATCTCTCTATTTCTGAACTCAGGGAGGTAAATACCATCTCCCAGGACTGATAAAACAATTGAAAGAGTAAGAACATGCTACAGAGTGTCTTTTCTAAACAATAGTATTTCTAGTTGTAAAAGGTTTGCAGATGTGACACGGTAACGAGCATTTGAACTACTTGGTGCTAGACACATTGTAATGATACGAAGCACTACACAGTAAAAGGGATGCTGAAGCATTTATATTTTGTATTTGCTTTCAATTACGTTCGATAATAGAATTTACAGCAGTATTCCCCACAAATCTTAGAAGCCCAGATTCATGAGACATTTAAGTGACCACTAACGAGCTCCTGGCTTCTCTGATAATTTCAGCAGAAGCCAAAGGCAGAGTGGGCTGGCTGTGGTTTGGGTTTTATCAGTTATAAAGGTACACATCGACATCTTGACCGTCCCAGTCAGAGGCACAGCAAGTACCTCCCTCCAAGGCCATCAGGCAGCAACAGGTCTAACTGCCACATGGGAACCAAGCTGGGTGAGTTTATCCAGCTCCCAGGTGACAAGGACCTAACAACAGCCACTGCCATCGACATCTGCAGGTACCTCATAGACACATGCACGGAACCAACACAAACACAGGATGGGCGCTTTCCTCCTTGGCCAGATTCTGCTCCAGATAAAAGATTCAGATGCTGGAGCAGAATTAGCGCTGTTTGCCTATGAGCACAGCCCTGCCTTCACGGATGTGTCCCGGTCTCTTAAACCTACAGAGTCTTTGGTTCTGATGGTAAATATATTACATGCTCAGTAGTGTATTAACCAGCTTTCTGCAAAGTGGCGGTTGCTATATGGAATCTCAGCCAGAAGCCAGAAAGTCTGGAAAATCATCAACACAAGTGATGTGTCAGCTTTTTGAAAAGAAAGGGCTATGGAGCTGTTTGAACTTTGTTGAAAAAGTCAGGGAGTAGTTGGTTATTTTATGTAGTCGCACATCCATAATTTGAGTTCATGTCTATAAATAACTTCCTTTTTAATTTGTAGTTTCTTAAGTTAAAAATCTTCCTTTAAAGAAGAAAAGCAACATCTGTTACACGAACCTTCTGCCAACATTTAAAATCCCTTAGATGGTACCTTTGCCAGTTTTCTGTTTTCCTGGAATAGTGTGCAGGAGACAAGAAGTCAGTAACAGATTTTACAACCGACTGATACCAAATTAAACTCGTGATTCTTCTCTGTTCACATAAATTATGTCATTTGGAGAATGTTACCCATAAGCACTGCAAAAAGAGGGAGAGGAATTTTCCCTGCAGTTAGATTCCCACCACTTACTAATTCCAATGTTTTGCACTTACCTTCGAAACAAGTTCAGTTCTAGAGCAGAGCGATCCCAATGCCTCCCTGTCGTCTGGGCAGAAAACTGGACTTCAGATCTGACAGGACTCCTGCGTGACGTTTATCAGGCACCAAAACCACCGCTCTGGGACACACAAAAGCGACCAAAAGTGCATATGAAACGGCAGTGGTAAAAATCTGTCTGCCCGTGCTGTCAGCGCCTGCTACGGGGCAGGAGCGCCCGGGTGCCTTTTGGGGCAGCTCACACAACCGGAGAGCAGCCGGGAAAGCATAGGACAGATACTGGGGTGTCAGCAGCACCTGGATCAGCGGGAATGAGGTCTGATCTAATGGGAATGGCACGGGCACGGACTTGGGGAAGTATGGGTCACCTGTGGGGTTTAACAAGAGATTTCATGGGGACATACTGGATACTTGCTCGCTCTCTGTAACTGCCGAAGAGCTTGCTTACTTGCTGCTCCTGCCCATCTTACATAGGCAAGGCCTTATGTAGGCAGCTTTCTCTGGTCTACCTGTGGTAAATATACTCACATACATAGTAATTAAAACATATTAATAACTCGTCCTGCACTAGCCACTGCTCTTTGCTCCACTCCTTCCTAATCACTTCAATTCAGTGATCAGGCTTTTTTTAATTATAATTGACAGATGAAGTCTAATGTATGATATTTTACATTTTAAAACCCTTGTGCATACCATGACTTACATGCTGTTAAATCTTGCATAAGAGGTATGGATGCTTGGGTCTGCCTTGCTTTCATTCCAGGCACTCCAACAGTTTTCAGCCTTTGTAGGCAACTGATTTGCTGTAGAACGAAGAAAGTAAATTCAGTGTTATTCTGCGCAGTACTGAGATGCGTGGCTTTTCTGTTCAGGTGGCTCTGTGTCCTTGAGTAAACAGACTGACTTAACATTTTTCTGTGCAGAAAAACAACGTTTTCATCTTGCAAGTATAGAACGGGGCACTGCAGAGGGAGGCCAGGATTCCTTTAGGAATCTCTCCAGCCCTGGGTGCTCAGGTAACTGTCTTGGCCTTTGCTTCATCGATCAGATTTCTGTTCGTTCTTATGCTGCGCGTAACTAGACATTTGGGCAAATGCTATGGTCACAATAATAACAATTGCATTTTTGTTCATTTTTTGTCTTAGATTCACAGCACTTTGTGAGTTTAGATGAGCCAATTTAGCAGTCTTATAAACCATTATCATCAGCTCCTAGCGTAGCCCCAAAAAGTCTGCTTTGTCCTTAAAGCCTCCAGCATTTCCCCCAGGAGACATGCAGCTGGCGTGTCAGCCACAGTTTTTCTACTTCTGTTTTAGCATCCTTACATCCCTTTGAGTTCTGCACTCTACCTACCTCTGGCTTTTGTTTGTTTGTTTGTTTTTTTCATGTTAGTGTCCTTGAGGGGCAACACCTGCAATGCATTCTTCAGTTACAGCGTGTCCCTGATCTGTAACTTGTTCTTCCCATGCGGTAACTGTGCACTTCCATTGTCACCACTTCCAATGCACACTGAAATCAGACAAGGGAAAATAAGCTACAACAGGGAGGAGAAACTAGATTTTTTCCACAAGTGGTACTTGCTCTCAGAGTTTTATAACCATGTTAGGTTCTTAAACTGCTTTCATTTTGTTTCCTCAGAGTTAACAATATGAACAGCTTTATTTCAGCAAGGCATCCAAGTTAGGCGGAGTTTTGTGGAAAGGTACTCAATTTGTTCTTTAAAACACCCTTTTTTCTTGCAAATGTAGTTATGTGAAGAAAAACACTGCAATTGTGTTGTAAGTAGAGGGAGTCTTTCAAATGTGGTGAAACTCAGAGTGATGCATAGATTTATTTAAGGAGACCACAGGAAGCGGAACACAACTCTGTAAAGTCAAATCAAGTATGCGCTTGCATATGGTTAATGTTGTGAAACATTTCTGTTTTCAAGCTAGTTACTTACTGAACTATTTGAAGTATTAAAATCCAGTCAGATTACTCATCTATGACGTGCTTTTTAATAGTTCTGGCTGAGAGCTGCCCTGTAGTTCTAGGGGTAAACTTTACCCCGTCAGTAATCCTTCTTGAAATGTATTGATCTTACGAATGGCAAAGTTTAGAAATCTGACTCACATGAGGGGTCCAAAAAATGCTGCTTTTTAGAAGTATTTTCTAGTTACATGTGAAGTTTAACTGAGCCATCTGTGTAGAAATCAAACAAATGAAATTTTTTAAAAAAAAAATCCTGTAGCAAAGACGACAACATTAGGAGTAAATTATATAACTTTTTGGATAGGATTTGAAGTTACCAGAAATCAACTATAAATGCTAGTTAGTTTGGCAAGGAAAAACAAATGCCACAGAAGAAAATTGGAATCACTTACAACAAAGCTGACAGACTGCAGAGAACTGCTTTTTATCGGTGCTCTGCAGATGTGGGCTATTTCCTCTCTTTTCATTAAGAAATCCCAGTTTCACTAGATGCTGTTAAAAATAAGCATCTATCACCAGTTTTCTGCACAGCAGTATGTGATACCAGCACCGCTTCCTGCATCCCCGCAGCGGGAGACCAGTAGATGGGTGACTGGTACTGGTGGTCCAGGGGTGGCAGGCAGCAAGCCCTCGGGGAAGCGGGCTCACCCCAAACAGCCGTTTGACAGGGTGACCCAAAGGAAGTCATTATGTACCAACGCTGCTTTTCCTCTTTAAAGCTTTCTATAAGAGAGATTAGCAACACGCATCATAAATTAAAATGCCATTTTCCAAACTTCTGGACTGACTGAACACTCGCCTGTAATCGTTCTGAGCACACAGTGAAAAGGAACCACACCTCCAGAACAAGCTGAAGGAATCCAAGTGTTTGGATTTTGGCCAGGATGCCAATCCGGGAGGCCAACCAATGCTAGATTTCGACAAGTAAAGCCTTATGTTGCTTTAACATCCTTCAGTCAAAGTGTTTCTTGAGTGTAAATTCCAGCTCTACAAGTAAGTCTGCCCTCTTTTCATGAAGGCCTCTTGGAGATTATAAAGCTCTAGAAAGACACAGGAATCTGATCGTGCTGAGCACACTGTGTGACTGTGCCCTCTAAATCAACACAAGATGAGAACACAAGAGCTATTTAACGTACCACTGCGATAAAGCTAATTCCAGTATCAATCACACAGGCAGGGAAGTTTAGTATTACGATGTCCTTATATTTAAGAACCATGTTCCTAGAAACCAGTCACACCAGTTAAGAAAATTCTTCATGAAACGCACAGATCTGAGCGAGTCCGTAACCTCTGCCGAGCATTAGCTTCCCTTCCGTCTTTAGGTGCAGTTTGTTTGCACCAGGAAAGAAGGAAACCCTAATGGCAGGCTGGCATATTGTGGGCAGAAACCTTTGAGATCTGCAGAACAGGGAGACACGTTCAAAGATTATTTTATCTCCTTTCCCCAAACTATTTTACTATCTGATTTATCCCCAAATCAAATTCACGATGGTGTCAAGCAGCAACTACTGAAGGTAAATGTGCGCTGTGAACACAGGCACAATAATGAAATGGTTAATATGGAACTTGAATCAAGAATGATTTACAAGGGTAAAATAAATAAAGTCAGTATTATGATATAAAAAATAGGCCCTTTCAAACCTTTTTTAGATTACTTGAAAAGATTAGAAGATCAACCGATAAATTCTCACCAACCCACTGCCTCAAGAGTGTCCAGCCTGCACCGATCACCAGGGGACAGTGCTTAAAAGAATTATTAATAATATTAGGAAACTAAATGATTGGCTGCTAATACAGAGTAATCAGGATTGCTCTGGAAACTGGGTACAAGCAAACCAAGTGTGTTTGATACAATCAAAATTAACTCAGAGATTTAGGACGACACCCCATCAGCTTGGCTATACTCACCAGATGAGGACTCTAGCTCAGGAAGCAAGGGCTCTGAAAAACGCCGGGTCAGAGCGCAGCTGGGTGAGAGGTCCTTGTACGTCTTACAGCCAGAAAGAGTGAAGACATCTTTGTGAATGAACAGACAATCGTTTCAATTAGGGAATAAACTTATGCTGAAAAAAATGTCGATTCTTCCACAGGATCGGTGGCACATTCAGCAGAGGGGCAGTCCAACGGAGCCTGCGGCCGTCTCTGCCTGGATTCCTTCTCGTTGGAGCTGGCGTGTGTTTCACAGAGAGCTTTCGGTCTAATTCAGGTATCTACAGACCAAGGAGGGGTTAAAAGGCTGGAGAAGGCTTGTAGCACAGGCATGAGAAGGATTACGCTCCACGAACTGGAATTGCGCCTTTGCAATGGCCTTGGAAAGCACAACCTGCTCAGCCTGACACAGAGGCTAAGGGACAGCCCCGCAGAGGGCACAAGCAGCTGGAGGGCAGCTCCTCCATCAGACAGGGGGGAGATGAGACCCAACGGCAGAAACCAGAGTCAGGCAAATTCAGGTTAGAAATAAAAGGGTTTTTAAAAATGGCTACTTAACTGTTGGCACAACTTACCATGGGTTAATATGACTTCTTCAGCACTTGGGATTTTTCTAACGAAACACTGTAGTTCACCAAGAGATGTTTGACAAATGCCCTGGCTGCCACCTGACAGCACGGGCATGGATGTCCCGAGGGTGGTAGGTCACAGCCCAGCCCGTGGCACGGCACAGGGGGCCCTTGTGCCCTCGGAACCCGGGAACTGGGAACACTGTAGAAGCAAAAGCTGAACAGGCCTGGCAGTGCCTCATGTCTGGCTTTTGCCTCAGACCGTCGGTGACCCACCTCATGCAGACCTTGAAGTCAAACTGAGTGGATTTGGCGGCTGCAGCAGGGGAGCCAGCGACGTCCCAGTTACCCCCCACCCGCAGTTCACGGCGTGCCCCTCGCCCCTTGCTTCCCTTCCAGGCTGCGATGTTTCCCCAGCATAACACTGAGGAGATCACACAAAAAGCACAAACAAGAATTCAAGCAAACAAATACTTTAGAAATAAGTTAATTTTATTGGATAGGCATTATAGCTTCTCTCAGTTTCAAATAATGGAGAAGCCAATTCACACGGATTACAGAGCTATCAGTTACTTTGAGTAATCTTTCATAAAAGAAAGAAATTAAATACAGTTCTGCTATAAAAAGTGCGACAGTTATAACTGGAAGTTTTTCAAAACAAAAGCAAGTTTTACTACCTATTGCAAAAATTGGTTTAGTGCTTTAATACTTTACAAAGTAACAATCCAACTGCTAAAAACAGCTCTTACACATCATCTTTGTCGAAGTATGGATCAGATTAAAAATGACATTTAAATTGAATTTGAATGAAAACTGCATGTAGAAAAGGTTCTCAAGAACTCACACCTTTCACAACAAAAAAAATTCATTATCCTTTAACATTAATTAATGCTCCTGGTTTCTTTTGAACCATGGGTTTAAACATGACATGGCAGTCAGCTTAAAAATTATCAGCTGTTTTGTGTGCAGATGAAAGTGACTGCAACCAATTATGTCTTTAAATTGCAAATAGGGAAGGGAATAGGAAAATAAAAATTCACTCCTTTCATACGGGGTAAAAGTTTTGCATGAAAATGGTCAAACAGAGAGAAACCTGAAAAGTCACTTCAGCTTTAAATAAGTTTCTGGTATATCTATCATTTTGTTTATTGAAATCATAAATCAATCTTTGCTAAAACAGTATAAACTTATAGAAGACAACAGGAAACTCAGACTCAGACTCTGGAAAATGAGGATGGTACGACTACCAAGAAGCTGAACTCTTAGCCAACAAAAATCAGTGAGACTTGCTTTATTCCTTATTAACATTCACTTGAGCCTCAGTGAGACCCAGCTACTGTCCATCTTTGAAACACGGATTTCAAGTACAAGTATGTTCATTGTACTATTTCTACGTTTTTAAAAATGCTGAGTTTGCTAGGTTATTAGAAAGTGTCACATTACCTGTCCTGATCTTTTAAACTTCATAAAATTAGCTTTGGTTATAATTGAACAAAGACTCAGTTAAGGAGTAAATGAACTGCTGTAAACTACGGGTGTGACATCTGTGTTATTTTAATTCCTGATTGGGGAGACAAGCCACTCTATATGCAAACTGAGCTAAGAAAGCCAAATCATTATTGGAAAATCTACCACAGGCTTTAAGGACAAAGAGCTTTAGAATTTGTCTAAGGAAGTAGAAGATGAAAGGGAAAATGTTAGCAACAGCAAAAAAGATAAACAATTTGGGGAGGGCACATTATACAACAGTAATAGTAAAGTTACAATGAATTAGCTACATATACCTTTTGTGTATAATAATTCAGACTATCCTTCAAGATTCGTCCATATCTGAGAGGCATTGAGTTTTAACAACACAAAATTGTGTAACAAAAGAGATAAACTACACCACATGGCAGAAATACATGTAAACAGCATTGACATTTTCAGTGTTTCATTCAGCTTCTTCCATACAAAGATGTCAGTCACAAGAATCAACGAGGAAGAACGAGGCCTTCCAAGGAGAACAAAGTCTTTCAGCCACGCAACCGTCAACGTCAAGGCATTAGGACAAGTTTATAACAGTATTCTGCGTCTTACAATTGAACAGAAAATAAAGCTCTAGATGGATTCCAGTAACAGACAAGAGGTCTATGCAGATTTGAAAAACTGCTTTGCAGCTGAATCATGAGAAGACCAGCAGATCACAAGTGCAACAAGGAGTTAGCAGAGTAAGGCTTGGAAAAGACGCAGAAGTAACTGCTCCTGCCTGGGAAAGAGCACAAACCTCAACTAGATCATTGGGATAGAGTTTTATACAAAGCTGTCAAAGCTGGCCTGGAATACTATGGTTGGTGGCTAATTCCATGAATTATTTAATCTAGGCTTAAATCCCGTTTGTTCTCCTTGGTTTATGGTGACTGAACAGAGACAGGTATCATGTGCATGCAAAGCTCTTTGAGCGGCTCCGAGGCAAAAGCATCGTTTGTCCTGGACACGTACCGTGTGCAGTACACAAAGGCCATATTTACAGTACTCAGAACCTTGAGCAAATAAACGATAAAACCATTGCTATATTTCTGTTAGTATTAAAACGTAAGTGCACACAATTTGCAAAGTTCAGAGATGAGAGCGCTTCTGTCACGCCCACATGGCTGCGTTTCAATTCATACCTGATTGCAAGCCCATGAAAAGGAGATGCAGGGCATTCTGTGAGCCCAAGGTGCCATCTTTTGCTGCTACATCCTCCTGCATATTTTAACTAAAAGCACAGGGAAAAGGCTTTCTGTTACTTAAACCTGGTGCAAGTGACAAGGCAGTGTTCTGCTCCATCTTTACTGCAAAGACACCGCTCAGACGCCACGGGCCAGGACTAACTGTCTGTTCTAAAGGCAAGAACGACCAGGCTTGCTCTGTTTCGGCCAGGCTGGCCGTGGCTCTCCAGCTCCCAACATACTGCCAGGCAAAGCTCCTGGGCCAAGGCGTTCTAATTTTATTCTGTGGCAAAGCAGTTACATGGGTTTTGCCTAAAAATGTAGCTTTTACCTCTCAACTTGCCTGAGAGGGGAAGTGCAACTCCAGTGTAACTCCATTTTCAAGCTTATATGGATTTTGCATGTGAAAAAAAGGAAGAACTGGGTAACTGTCCTACAAGCTTATTCTTTAAACTTCCCCTCACCCCCCCCCCCCTTTTTTTTTTATTTTAAAAGAGCATTTGAAAGGGGCAAAATTAAAATAAAATACACAACTCACAGGAGTTAGGCACTGTTTAGTTCTAACACTGGATTATATTTTTGCAATCTCAGATGACTGCCACTAGAGTAGAAATTGCTTTATTTAGGAAGGGAAGAAAACTTGCCATTTTTCTCTCCCTTCTTCCCCAACAGCAAACCTCTGCCACAAAGTAAGAGACTACATTAGATGCAGAGATGATTGGCAAAATATTTTTTTTTTTTTTCTGAGAATACAGCCTCTACAAAACTTCCAGACTTGACAGGAAATAAGTTTTGATACATCTTCACTGGTTTCCCTCTTTTCAGCATTTTGGTGCCATGGTTACTCCGCTAGCTACCATTATCTCTCGAATTTTACATCTTATCTCCTCTTTTGAGTAAGGTTTCCTGACACAATGACACTTGTCAAAGAATTACAAATTTTTAAAGGAAAAAAGCCTTCAAGATGGCAGGTTATTCAGATGAATACAAAACAGTTACACAGACGACAGAGGCTAGTGTTTTACAGCCATGGTTAGATGAAGCAGTTGGGACCGAGGCTGCATCCAGTTAAGTGACTCTCAGTCCCCAGAGAGTCGTAATTTTAAGGCTGTTTGGAACATGGTGGCTTTTACCCATATCATGTGTTCCGCAGTGCAAATGTGCATCAGCCATTTCAATCCTCTTGGTACAGTACGTGCATTCAGGTAATGGGACATTGACCAGCAGTCAGAACAGCACATTCATTTCAGAGGAAAATCAAATAATCAAAACAGAGCGATCAGGATATCCAAGAAGAAAAGGTCTCATAATCCCCCCAGGTCGGTGGAACGCACTAGCCCCACTATGAATGCAACAGTTAAATGGACAGGTATGTGGTGGTTTGGTACAAGGCAAGCAATCACTTTATGAATAAGCCAAATTATTTGTTCACACGTGGAAAATCACTAAAGAGAAAATGTAAATTCCATTGACTGAAAAGAAGTGTAGACTTACAAAGGAAAGCCCTGAACGTGTGCTGGAGTAATGCTCACTTGATTTTCTGAAACCAAGAAAGAACTTTTCCTCCCACAGAAACTGATGCTCAGCACACCTTAAACCCACTCTATTAGGAGAAACCTAGATGCAGAATCTTAACGTTAGTTAGGCACCCAGACTTGAGAATTTTGGTTGCAGTACATACCTTAACAGTAATTCTTAAATAAACAAACCAACCCCAGCAAACTAAACCACAAAATTTATGGAATTTTAAAAACTACACTGACTCCTAGCTTAACGTTACGCATAGTTTGCAAAGTCTTTTTTGCACAGATCATCAGTAACTGATATGTACAGTACAAATAACTAAGAAGAAATAAAATCTGAACACTTTAATCTGCAAGAATAAAATGCATATTAGATATATATTAAGACACAATGAACCTGCCAATTAGAGGATGACTTTTCTATGATCTAGAGTGATTTTCTTCCCACAGATGTTAAATGGTTGCACTGGTTATTAATGCTTGATTTTCACTCTGAAGGAATAATAAATCTCTGATTTATTATTTTTTTAAAAGCAAAGTAATCCTACTCCAGTGGATCCAAGGTGTATTATGAATGTCTTAAATCAATCAATATCTGTGCAGAAATGTTTCATTTGTCAAGAAAACTTTCCAGATGAACATTTATTCAGAAGCTGCTTAGAAAAATGGTGACTGGTAGGACTGGAAAAAAGAGTGGAATTGAATAGGGAGGGACAGTGTTGTACCAAAATATATAAAGAAAAATTTAAAGCTTTTCAATTGAAAAAAAATTGTATATTCAACGCGCATTAGATATAGATGTGCACAACAGACAGAGCAGTTAGAAACAAGTACATTTACAAAGCATTCTTCACGGTTAATTTCTACCAGCATTTCTGAAGGTAACCTACTAAAATGATGACCCTGTTTATAATAAAGGTGCAAAATATTGCTCTGTAGCATATTTTGAAAATAATATAAAAATAATTTCTATATTACAATTTAAACTTGGCTTGTAAAATTCCAACATAATACAGCCTTGTCTACAAACAGAACATACTTACAAACACCTCTATTGGTTTCCTTTCATTTTTAACAATATAATATTTTAGTCATATACACTGGAACTTAATGTGCAAATTAAAACAGGTACTACTGTCTGTTACTGAAATAATTTTAGCTCTATGCTATATACTGTTCGCGATCCTCTGCGCGAGCTGCCATACCCTAAAACAAATACTCTTCAAATACCCTAAGCTGAAAAGCCATCTACAATCACCACCAGTTATTTTGCTTCTCTGGACCTGTGTTTATTGAAGATTATTGTGGTTTCTATTAACATACGGGGTTCGGCCTGTGCAAAACGTTCCCAGCGTTACGAAGACCCTACTCCCTTACTAGCTCCTACTCTGCTTTCACGTCCAGCTTGCAGGCGCCTGAGTGCCACGGAGGCCTGACGGCAGGGCCCACTACTGGGGGCACCCTGCCCACCCATTTCAGAGGGCAGCAGGGCCAGCCTAGAGAGGCCGAAGGCTCCCCTCGCCTCCTCGGGCAAAATCCTCATCGATTCTCTCACTGGAAGAGTAACACCAGGCAGCCCGAGGGGAGCAAACACTGGCTAAAGGCTTAGGCCTGGATCCCACAAACATTTATGCTTTTTCTTAACAGTTACATGAAGTTTCTGGAAAAAAGCAGTCTCCTTGATGTCAGGGTGCGGTGAAGTTAAGCACCAGTTTAACTGTTTGCAGAATCAGAGTTAGAGGGCAGTATTTTTTTTTGTCAGATCTGTGCTGTGGATTTTTTGATATCTACACCTCCACCACACGAGAAGTAGATGACCCTGAATATGCCGATACATGCAAGGACTGCTACGGCCTCCGCAGACTGCCCTGATCTGCAGCCACATGGCACGCAAACCCATGTTAGCATCCCTCCTCAACGCCGTGCCAAGCAACACTGCTTACATCATCAACTTTGTGGCTTTAGAAAAGATGACTCTGAAGACTTCACTTGGCCTACTTAGACTTCTTAAGAAACAAGGAACAGGGAACTCCCCAAGGACAGCATCTTCCTTTCACTGATGCCCTTAATGTTGCCTTTGACCTAGGAAGTAGGAAGTAATTGCTAAAGCTGGGCCACACACTGTATTTCCATCGCATTTATAAAGCGTAATGAACCATAATAACAGAAGGTTAATCAATTGTTTTAAAATCCAAAATATCTGAAGTTACCTTCGATAATCTGTGCCACCTTCTTCTGAATGAGCTGCCTGTTAGCCGTATGCTACAACTGATAGCCACATTTGAAAAAATACTTGTAAAATCTAGCAATAGTTGATTAACTCTTTATAAAGCATTTCAAATGGAACTTTAATATAAAGTGTGACTGAAACCCATTATGTATTACAGGTGTCCTCTGTTACAAACAGACCTTTGTATCAGAGTTTATGAACAATGTAAAAAACTTGCATAATTGGTTTAAGCCTTTTTTAAATTAGAAAAATTGTACATTCACAGACTAAAAAAAAATCCAGCTTCCTCCAACCTAAATATCTCCCGGTGATGTTGGCTCTGTTCTGGGAAGGTGCAGCCTACCCAGGATCTAGTTCGTACTTTTGAGATCCGGACAACAGTGAAAATTGTTGAATCCCTGTCAAGGAGAGAGAGGGGGGAAAAGCACATGCAACTGCAAAAATACACGTGTCTTGCAGCCACCTGAGCTAACAGAAGAAACAAACAGGGTCCCGCAAAACTAAAACTGAGTTCTGTACAGCTGGGACTAAGTTCTGGAAGGTACGGAGAGGGCAGACCAGGCACCGAAAAGGGCTTGCTGGCCTCTGGGCTACCTATAGCTTTCAATGTAAGGAAAAATAAACCAAAAGAGCAGTCAAAGGTTAGCCATTTAGTGCAACAGAAAAATACATTTGAAGGTTATTCCCTCTTATACCTAGCTGAGGAATGACACAATTTCTTCCAGTGCTGGTGATTGCAAGTCATGAGCAATTGGGGATTCCCTCTGGGAAAAAATAGGTAGAAAATGTCCTCACATCGCTAGGCTCTTCGGTTAGGGGGACAATCCCTTCCTCAGGGGGAGGCACTGTTTCTGCATGTTTGGACTGTTCAATACCAGCTATGGGATCTTCTTTAGACGACTGCCACAAATACCTCAGAAATAATAATAATAATAATGAAAAATTAAAAATATTTTTTAAAAAAATCACAGTAATACTTATCCAGAAAATAGGACAATTACTATGAAAAGGTGGGTAGAATTTAACTGGCAAATTGCATTGTAGGCCTGCAGCTTCTTTTCAGTATCAGATGTTAAGGGACAAAAGAATAGTGGGGTATTTGAAGACAGTTCTAAAAGAAAACAGCAATATTAAGCAAATTATTCAAAGATATACCAAGAGGAGTATTCTGAGGAAACAGATACAACTAAAAAGTGTTCTGTCAGTATTTCATATAACAGATATTTAAAAATGTGCAATCCAGTAGTGGTATATATTTATGGAAATATCTGAGTGACTTGACGATGATAGTGAATACTAAAGCTTGGTACCCTACACAGACAAGCCTATTATTATTCAGAAGACCAGTTAATTTTTCAAAATAATCTAACATACAGGTACAGTCTATTCAATAATACAGAACAGAGTAATTTATCTAAATATCGTCCAGCTGTAAATCTTTCTTTTGTGAGCAGTGGATCTTAAAAACATACCATAGAAACAACTCTTTTGAAAAATGGGAAACAGCAAATTCTCATGGTAATGGCTTATTTTTACATACGTGCTGTTACTTTTTCCCTCATTCAGAACAGATACAGCTGACAAATACACGGGGGCTGGTGTAGCTGGCTGCTAATGTAGGATTTCTTAAGCACTTTACATAGAAGCAATTCTCAGAGTATCAAATGCTACTGCTACTCTAACGCTCTATGAATTCTTAAATATTTCTTTTTTTCTTGAAGTTCTATCCTGCCACTTTCCTCAGTCGCAGCAACAAACACAAATAAGTATGCCATTTGTTGTGCTTTAACGCGATCTGGCTTGGTTTAGCACGATCTGCAACCGGATTTCTCTGATGAGAACCAGCAGGTAACCACCACCCTTAACCAGAACAGGCACTGGTGACCAGTGCGCGCGGCCGGAGGCACAGGGTTTAGAGTGCGCTTACCTGAGGGACAGCAGTCACACGGAGCTTTCCCCTCTCATTACGCGCACCGATACCTCCCTCTTGTGAAGGAATGCAAATTCAGTAACAGTCAGTAATGGCACAAATACAAAGTACAGGTCTGGATTCACAGCACAGACCGTGGCTTTTTAGGAGTGGCTAATGGACTTATTTTGAAATGATTCTTTAAATATCCCACTCAGCAGAAAACCTAAAGATATGGTAAATTTGAAGTACATGCTCAGTTGCACAGATTTCAGTGGGACATTAACAAAAGCTTATGTGCTTTTCCTGAAAGCCAGCACATGTCAGCATAAATTTGTGTATCTTGTTTCACAGACTACTTCAGGCTTGGTTTCAAGGCTCACTAGGATTAACTGTAAGCAAGGGAAGTGGTGGAGCCCACGTCAAGAGTAAAAACTGGGCTACAGCAGCAAAGAATCAGGAACAAAGACTGTTTGGCAAAGAACCTTTCCTGTGCGGGCCAGAAAAGTGCTATTCCATAGCGAGCAAGGCAGAACTCATGTTCTGCATCTTCAGGTGGCAGAGTAATCGGTCTTGGAGGCAGCACTTCACCTATTTCTGGAAAGTGAGGGTTCTTTTTTTTTAAAAAAAATAGGTAGACAGTAAATGAGCCATTGCTTACAAGTGCAAAAAGGCTAAAGATCTGTTCTTACTACATTACACCAGTTGGTGATGGAGGGGTGCAAAAATGGCGAGTACTATATTGAAGAACACTTCCTAATGTCATACACATACTTTACCAGTATTTGCAGTGTCTGCTTTACAGAAATGTTTCTATGAGCAAAGTTTTGTTTTCAAAAATATTGCAGATACTTCTGTAAATATCTGGGTATCAGACTTGTGCAAACATGTGCTAGGAGTTGCAATTCATACTGGAGATACTTTATAGCCATCTTGGAACCTCCTGCGGGGTACATAACTCACTCTAGGAGAAGACTCAGAAAATAGATGGAGCCACCAGACTTCCAAGAAACATTAAGAAGTAGTTATATTTGCGATAACTTATCACTCAATAATGCTGAGAAAGGAATAAATAATGATTAAATTCATGCAATGGCTAAGAGAATCAATTGGTGCAATACCTTTGTTTTGACAAGCAGTTCATTCAGCTCTAAAATGATCCTAACTTTCCTAGCTGGTCACCAAATTATCCAAATCTAATAAGATTTTTGGATTTTCATTTAACGCCTCTCAATTTTAACAGAAATGGAAATACTACTGAAATTCAGGTGCCCAAAACTATACTATATGGAGATTTTTTGTGACGTGAAGTCTTGCAAGTCATCATATATTTTTTATAAAACCTGTTGAAATACTCAGTACAAATAAAATTGGCTCATTCTACCTTTTTATGGAAATGTAGAAATAACTGGTAAGAACTTAAAATAAAAAAGGGCTACAGCCCTCATGAATTCAGACCTTTCACTCCCATTTTCCCAGCATCATTCAACTTTAGACTGAAATGAGTACAAACATTAGTAGCAATGCAATATGCTGCCGTGTTAAAAATGTGCAGTATGCAAAAGCACTACCCTCCTGAAAAAAAAAGGCTATGAAAAATTTAGGTTTTACTGAGGAAAAAATACTCTCATAATAGCTATAGAATTCCAAATGTCTGCAAGGCAGATACTACCCTACTACAACACCACATCTCCGGTATTATGACTTTTCCCTATCATTCTACTACCTGAGTGATGTCAGTGTAAATTCAGGCACCATTAGTAAATTTTTGACCAAACATATACACAGCACTGACAAAGGAGTAAACAACCCTTCAGCTTACCAGTGTATGTAAAAAAGACACCGACAAAATGGAAAATAATACTTTTTTTTATGATAAATTAATCCTATTATTTCCTCATTGCCCCGGAAAAGCGAAAAGCTAGACACTATTTACTCATCAATCCTTTATTCTTTTCTTAAGGATTCCTTTTACTGCAATTCAACACTGTTTACTTTGTAAGTAAGAAAATGGTAAAACTAAGTAGTCACAGAAGAATCCTCAATGCCTGTGTCCCTTGCTTTCTCTCTCCCTGCGCTTTAACTCTTCTTTGTAGCAGTACGAACAGTAATTCTCAGTCTCAGGCCGACCATAAAAGGAACAGTTCTCCTTCTTACAGCGGTTCTGCTGGATGGAATATATTGGGCAAACTGTGCTTCTGCCTTGATTTTTATCATTGTTCAACCAGGTCTGAGGAGCATCCTCATCAGCATATTCTAAGCAGTCTCTAATATCACCAGTATTGAATCCATTTGTGTATGTCTGAGACTTGTGTTCGGTAGGCATGGCATAGCTCAGCGATTCCACCGTGTTCACCGTACGGATCCCGGATATCCGGGCTGGGCTATAGCTCTGAGAAGACAGTGATCTGTTTTGTTGGGGATAGGTGGCACAGGTTTTTAAGGTGCCAACCACTGGCTTGTAGGTATCATCTTGGAAGCTCGATGGCTTGGAGTTGACATCATGCAAATGGATGACACTTTGCCTTTGAACAGGTGGCGTATGGCTATAGTGGGCAGATACCGGAATGGGTCCACTTTTCTTAGCACCATTACTAGGCGAAGAAAATGACCCAGGAGTGGGACTAGTGCGATCTTTAAATTTTAAAACCAGTTGAGTTGTATGGCTTTGAGGCAAGACGGGTGATGCCCTATCCTGAGGAGACGTTTCTAATTTTTCTTTTGAGTACGCTTCTGGCTCCAGTTTCCTGCTAGATGACCCATTCAGTGCAGCCTTTTTCTCAGCATCCTTTCTCTTCTGTTCCTGCTCTGCGTTGAAACGCTCCTGTGCACTGGTCAGGTAATAGCCTATCATCTCCTCGTGGAACTGATGCCTATGACTGGTCAAAAGAAGGCCGGCAAAAATAAACTTTCGTTCACCCTGCATGGCAGCTCTCAAAATGTTCAGGCTGAGTTTCACGTCAGTGCTGTACTTCCATGGGTCAGACTGCTTATCAAAGGACTTAGTGTTCACCTTCTCAGTGGGTGAGTTGCTAGCTCTGTCAGTCGGAGATGGAGTGGTCTTTTCGGATGGAGAAGTGCTCGCCGACTGTCCCGATTCCTCTTTGCTCCCTTTTCGAGACTTGGACTTCTTCTCTTTGACCTTCTCTACTGTGTCACCATTTTTTCCATTCCCTGAATTGGCTCTGCTCATTTTGCCATGCACCAGGCCTCCAAGACCACCCATATTCTTTTTCAGTTTAATTCCCAGGGTTTTGCTGAGGCTTCCTATTTTATTGGCAACTGAATCCGTCCTGGTTTTGTCTTTATCTTTTCTCTGTTTGTCCTTTTCTTTTTCTTTACTGTTTTTGCCATTATTGCCGTTGGAATTACTACAGATGGAATCTCGGTCCGAGTCCATTGAGTCAGCCAGAGACTGAACGTCTTCCCCAGCTGAAGCTGTAGGGGATTCTGGTTGAGCCAAAGGGGCCTGCTATGGAAAAGTAATTATAATTAGATACCGCAAAATCAGTTTCACACAGGGACTTGGTGCAAACGCCCCCCTCCCCCAAATCCATTATAGATTTTGACACTGATTTCAAATGTACTTTTAAATTTATGCACTGACATTTTAGGCTGGTTTCTTCACCAAATAAAGCAGCTCATTTGGCTGGGCTGACTATGTATCTTGCTTATTCCTGCTGTGGCTTTTGGCTCATTTCAAGCATGTTTGTAGGACAGAGGTCGGTCATCCAGAGGTTCTGTGACAACCAGTGCCTGATCAATGGCAGATGCGGGCACACAGCCGCCCTGCTTGTGCCGCCCCGCTGCGTGGCTGGCAGCAGGGATCGGCCCTTCAGCAGGAAGCACCTATGACACAGGCTGCCTCTCAGCCAGGGGGGAGGACAGAGCATGGAAAGAAAACGACAGTATTTTGATGGAAGAGAAATGAGGTTCTGCTGAAAGCTGAGAGGGGGATGCAGCACACAAACCTGTGCGTTAGCAGTGTTTCAAAATTCATCGTGTTCAAAACCCAACTTATTTAAATTGGTTTCTTCATTGTTCAGGTCTCTGGTGCATGAAAATCAAAGGTGTGCTGCACCAGACCAGAGCTAAACATCTTGCCCGAAATATTAAACTTCAGCAAGTAGACTGAGAAATACAATAAGGTGCATTCATTCTGACTGGAAGTACAATGCAGATAAAACTGGTGTCAGAAGTCCGAGTTCCAATTTGTATTTTAGGTAAGGTAATAGAACATCTTTCTTGAATATGCAGTAATGAGGATCCTAGGATACTTTAAAATGTGGCTGTGTTCATTTACTCCTGCAAAACTTAGCCTTGCTTTCAGGCACCATGAAGCTAAATTCTGCTAGAGACGAATATGAAACATTTAACTAACCATAACGATTCAGAGCTCTGCAGATGTATATACTTGCAGTATAGAAATGCATGCCTGCTTCTTGTCCCTGGCTACTTAAATGTCCTTTCTCTCTCAATTGCCTGAGCACCCCAGCACTCAGCAGGGAGCAATGCTGTTACTTTGTAAGTAAGAAAATGGTAAAACTAAGTAGTCACAGAAGAATCCTCAATGCCTGTGTCCCTTGCTTTCTCTCTCCCTGCAACTGGCAAAGGAGAAACCCAGTGCTAAGGGGACCTGGCCACGCTCGTGTGCTCTCACAAATTTCAGGCTCAGAGCTTACAACTACAGGACCATTTTGCCTCTCCTTTTTCTGACGTGGTAGCTACCACTGTAGAAACTGTAGAAAAATGGATTTTCCCCCTCTTGCAGCCTGTTAAATGCTTTCTCCTTTTGTGTTCTTTCCCTCTTTTCAAACCCCATCTGTGTAGGCTGTCTAAATCACATCCACCCTCTCCTAGCAACCTTTTGCCTCCAGACTAACGCCTCAATCTATTCAATGTAATTTGCAGAGAAATTTGCGGCTGACTAGGTGCCAGTTGGGCATGGTTCTAAAACCGCTTTCTGAAAGAACCAGGCTCCAGTTTAGTGCCAGTCTGTGGCCTCTTGTCAGCCACTCTAAACTGGGAGCTGTCCAATGGGGTGCAAATGTATTCTCTGAAAGAGAAAGGACTTGGGACTGGTGACCTAACAGTGGCATTAGGAGAACAAGCCAAAGTTCTGAGAAAACAATGGTGAGAAAAGGTCTGTTTTAAGGTTTTTCTGAACTACACGGACTACTGAAATAAGTAACAGAAAGATTAAGCTAGAAAATACATTTCAGAACAGAGTACGAGTTGCAAAAAAACCAAGCAACCGTGTTATTGAAACAAATAAGTAGAAAAATCTATAAGCCTGACTGCAATGGTGACGTGCCACGAGTGACTTGTCCCTGCTGCTAGGACACCGAGGTGTCTCCAGGCAGCCCACCCTGTGCAACACCCTGTCACGCCTCAGAACTCGCCTCTTGTTTTGATCAAGGGGGAGGTTCACCTTACCCGTGTCTCAGATGGTATGCGTATCCACGTTACATTCATATAGCTGTGCAGAAGATTAAGCTTTGCCTCGAGAGACAGAATCAAACTAAGGATGAAAAAAGAAGGGAACAAACAGTCAAAAAGCCTCATAGAAAAAGCAGTACTTGTTAACAGCAAGAGATGTAACAGCAGCCTGAACATGACCACCCACCGGACACCCACCCCTGTCCTCTGCCATGTAAGCAGAGAGCACGAACAAAGCCCTGTCTGTCTGCTAGAAGCTCTCCCCGTACTTCAATCAGGTATGGCTCCAGACATTTTAACGCTTAACACTAAAGTTACAGAAAGGTCTTACTTGGCCAGTCTGGTGTTATCATTGTCATCTTTTCCCCACTCCCAGTCTTTCCCAGGATCGACCGCAAAGTGCAAAGGCAGTAACTTGTGTTCAGAGTCAGTCAGGGGGATCACCGCTGAAGTAGAGAAGACACAAGGATGGGGGGACAGGGGGAGGACAAAAACAACAACAATGAAAAATGATTCAGCTGTGAAAAGCAGCATAAATGGTTGAAGTGTGCTGCAGAATAGCCACATCCAGAGCACCACAAACGATTTATACCAAGCTCCATTTCCCTGTTTTGATGTTTGTGCAACAGAACAGGCGAGGGAGAGGTTAATACACTGATTGCTCTTGGAGTGAAAGACAGTTACCTGGGGGGGGAGGGGCCGGGGGAGACCTCTGGGAGAACAATATTGCCATTTTGTAATGCACAACAGACAGAGCCATTAGAAAAGCAGAAAGCAATAGAAAGTTGAAATACTCTTACTGCCTCTCACACAGATGCACATACTTGTTAATTATTTTGTCACCTCATCTTAGTATCTTTCTGTTTTCCAATGCCAAAGGAACAAAAATATATTGATAACATCATTAAGAAACAAAGCAAACCGTAGTTACAGCAATTTTGGACTCAAACTGTGAATTAGCATAATCGAGATGCATAGATTGACATATATATGTGTTAAGAGGTCAGTTGGAGGCCTGTCTCGAGTGCAGTGAAAAGACCATTACTGCTGTCACAGCCCAGCATCACTGCCTGTTCTGGTTCTTCCAGCCCTTCCCTCCCCGCTAGGGCTCTGCCTTCTGACACGTGCCACCCCGCTTCACACGCAGCACAGGGCCTGCGCTCTGATTTTAGCGTTGAGCATTCAGCACCAGCAAGGAACTAAGAGAAAAGCACTGTCAGCTTTAATCAAAGCCAGCAACGTGCTTCCATTTCGTCAGAAACAAAGCAAAAGCTGTTGAAGGACTGGGTGGCTTCCTCATCACTGCTGCTCCTCTGAACACCAATCAAGGAATTTTCTATACTAGGTCCTTAAGGACTTTGCCTAGGTATTCATTCCAGGAGCACCAAAGGGCAACAAAACCTGGAGAAATCACCCAAACATCGTGGCACTGAATTATTGAAAATTAATTGCACTTACTGGTTATATGGTGTTTATAATCTTTTCTGCAGTTCAGAAAACATTTGTTGTTAATACAAAGGTACAGCATTTTTGGTTCAATATTGTTCCTCACCTAGTAGAATGCAGGAAATTTTAAACCTGCATTTTAGATTAACACAGTGAAGTCAGTATTTGGTTCAGACAGTTCGACAACAACCGCAGAAAATATACGTATTTTGTCATCTTTGCAGACTGGAAATAAAAAGGTCAAACTTCCACAAATTCCGTGGATGTGTTGCCCCCTACTGCTTATAGCAGGCAATTCTTGAAATACTTTCCCCATATTAATGGCAACAGTGAACATGTTAAAGTAAGTTAATATAAGAACAGCTGGAGATTAATCAACATCAGTTGCAGATACCACTGTTAGATGCAAGCACAGAAATTAATATTGTAAGAAAATTTAGCTCGTTAAAGAAACTCAATGTGAGTAAGTACCAGAGAGGATACCTCTGCAATTCCAAATACACTGTAAAGCGAGCTCCTGAGGCATGAGAACACAAGACACCTACAGCACAGGTGACAACTGAATAAACTTTTCAACACTTATTGGTGTAATATGAGGGCTTACTCTGCTGCCTTCAGTGAAATTATTGCAACAACGGGGCTGCAATAGCTATGAACACAATTAACTGCTCACATTTCACAAGGAAAACACATACCCTGCCAATTAACTGAATTACTAGCAAGTACTGACTGGATTTACAACTGACCTTACAGTGCAATTTATCAACTGTTTAAAGGAAGAAGGCAACTTAGAAAAGAGCAGCATAATAAGTGAAACACAACGCTTCCACCTCCGGTAGCACCTGACCTTACAGGTGCAGCCTGGCAGAGAACTGGGAATGTGAGCTGGAAGCAGATGTTGGCAAGCCTGGGCCAAAGAACTGTGCAGACAGTTGACTCTGTCTCTTTGGGATGCAAACCTCAAAAAGTAAATTTGAGTCTCTTTTCTAAGGACACCTTGAAACTAACTAATTTTCACATATTCAATAAATAGTAATTTTTAGACACAATTCTTTAAAGGAATCCTTTTTTAAAGCTGGCTGTTACTAGTGACACTGAAAATAACCTATTAGAAATGTTTAGTGATAGTTTTATTGAAGTCTTAATATCAAAGTACCAAACAAAGTTTAGAGCTGATTATCTGTAGCATATCACTGCTGTTTTAACTAATGCACACATTATGACCTATACTGTCTCCATCTTCCCACAGAAATTTGTTAACTATTATTTTTCAAACTCTGAGGTGAATGGAAACTGTATACTCATGGTAAGGGATACTGTGAGGCTGGAATGGAGCGCTACCATCTTCACGCAAAAAGTATCTGCTAAAATAATGGAGTTTTAAAATTCTGTCTTCATTGCAAGAGACCTCCTCTCTCTCTGCGAACTCTGTTTGACAGCGGGGGTTCCTTGTAGGATTTCCCCACATTCCTGACAAGAGTACTTTAATATTAGGGCTGCGAGCAGGATCCTCCACATGAATTTCTAAACCAAACCAGACTGTAGCAGCTTCCTGATGCCCAGCCGCATTGGAGCTTGCAGCTGTGGTGTGGCAGCGCAGTGACGCTTGGGTTGGGATGCTCACTAGCTGAAGTGACACTATTTGGAACACACTCTACAAGTCCTAATGCTGACAGATGGGATACGTCACAAGTAACAGCAACTGGTTTGTCCGTGGCAGTTTTAAGAGGCACAGGGTGGACTTTCACACCATTCCCCAGCTGGGTGCACTACCGTCTGTGCTGCCAAGTCACAGTGCTTCCCAGCACTCATCTCCATGCCTCAAGTGTCATTGTTCATCTTCTAGAAAGAAGAACAATTTAACTAGTGCCGAAAATACTAGTAAAATAAAATGCTGACACAGACACCGATATGCTGCTGTTACAAACCACCGTCCACCTCTCCCACTTGTTACTGCAAATGGGCTGGGGGCAGCCATTTCACTGCTGGCTGGGCGGCAGTGCGTGGCAGCATGGCAAAGTGCGGCAGCACAGCAAGCTCCAAGTTCAACGAAGCACTCCTGGGGGCAGTTGAGAGCTGCTCTTTATTGTCCATAAACAAAGATCCCAAACACCTGCATAAATACAGCCTGCATGAATACAGAAGTATTTACAGGTTTTTAATTAGATGTTGTGGGTTTCAGAACAAGAGGGCTCTCAGTGGCCGTCAGAACGCCAGCTGTGTGCTGGTAAAAAGAAGACATATCAAAAAGTGTTTTAAATCCTCTTCAGACAAGAGGATGTTAGCATGCTTTCTCTCTTTACATACATTTATAGCAGTGCTCACAATGATCTGATAAACTAACTATATGCCAAGGCAGAACTTCAGGTGTTTGCATTGGCATCTATTTGGCCACACATACTGCACAAGTACAGGCCATACTGTCTCCTCTAAAAGAACGCTGCGGAGCAGTTTACACACGTGTGTATGTACATGCAGTATTCAGACAGCTAGCTTCAGGCACTGCTCCTGACATCCCGTTACATGGTCAGAGTACAAATACTGTAAGCCATGAACAGCCTGGTTATCGGAGATGCTCATTGTAAGAAGCTGTAGTGCTCAGCTCTCAGCTGCATTCCGGCAGTTCAAAATCCGGCCGTGTGCAGTGACACCTGTGCTGTGGCACCTGTGCAGTGTTTTCTGCTTTAACAACTGTGGCTCTCCCTGCCCCTGTGCCAAAGCTGCCAACATCTCTACGCCGACAAGGTACAAAAAATAAGGCGTTATTAGAGCATCCTTGTGCCAATCTATTTCCTGCCACAGCATCTGAAGGACAATAGCAATGCTGTGGTCGCTGTTAGATGCTGCAGTCTCTAACAGCAACCAGCTTGGCAGCCGAAAGCTAAAGCATTCCCTTCATCCCAGACTTAATGCCAAGGGCTCTCTGCTGTTCCACAGAATTGAAGCCTGTGTATTCAAGGCCCTGCAGTGAAACATGTAAAATCAGATCATAATACTCACTATTTTGATTCAACAGCCCCTGTAATTAACCTGGATGAACTTGAACACGAGCAAAGCCAGTATTTAACGTTACTGATGCTGTGCTGGATCTTTGGGAGCTTCTTCTCTTCCAGCACCTTTCCTGTGCGACTACAGGTGTAGGAAATGCCTACAGAAAGACAGTTTCTAACCACAAGTATATTTAACATTATTGATAGCACTTGTGGGAGAAATCAAGTATGTGACCTTGTTATCAAACCCAAGATCTTGCAGCCTGCAATTAACAGGAATATACGGCTTGTGATATTGGGAATGCTTCAGTAGGGGGCACCAAGGTGTATCGCTGCATACTTAAACGCGTACTGAGAGGTGGGGTCAGAGCAACCGAGCAGTCGTTTCCCTCACTGCCTTTTGTCAATCTTGTCACTTCAAGGATAGCACAATAGCAAAAGGTTTGGTGGGTGGCAGTTACTCTGTCTGCAAAGTTATTGCAGAGATTGTTATGTCTGTGTACTCAATCAAATTATTTATACACATAGGCTGTTGTAAGACCTGTGACAATGAAGTATTGTATGAAGTCAGATGGAGGTGCCTGAAATAAATGATGTTACTGTCAGGCTAGTGATATTCCAATCCCAGTTCTTAGACAGGAAGAAACAAGACTGCCTACTCCAGAAATTGTAATTTTTCACCACCAATGGACCTAAAAAGACCTAGACCAAAGCCACAGAGGCATGTTGTACAACAGGACAACTCTATGATTTGTAACATAGACATACATGCAGGAGCTGCTAACCTAACGGCACGCTGACATTACAGTCCTGGCTGCATCGTATCATCAGCAACTACCAACAGTGGAACAGTATCCTTAAAGAGGCTCTTCAAAACTCTGTCTTTATTTGTATCACATTATTGTATTAAAATGGTTTCCTTTGCAAACTTTCATTCCTCACAAGGCGTTTCACATCACACCTCAGTGTACTGCTTTGGAAATGGTTCCTATGTGAAAAGGATTTTCCTAAGAGCCGCTCCTCTACAGACGGAGGGCTGGAAGCAGCTGCAGTGTCCCGCTGTGAACTGCAAAGGCCAGACCTATTGCCGAGCACCTATCTACACACCCCTGACAGAGCTATGTGCCCCTGAAGGCTCAACAGTTGGGCTGGATTGATTTTCCCACTGAATAGCTGACATCTAGAGCAATCTTCTTCTCTGTTTCTGTCTTACGATTTAGTCTCCTCTTCACCAACACAAAGTTTGCCAATACCACCTGCATCCCTTAGCAGAGTGTTTCCCATCTCACACAACCTCATATAAAACACCCTGTGCTCCTTCCAAGAAGGATGACTTAACTACATGTCAAATTCTAGCATGAAGATGTCTGCAACAAAACCTGTTGTTTGAGAGTTTCTTTCCTCTGTTGCATCATTTTAATTAATGTCTTTCTCTCTACTTTACACAGCTGCATCACGCTGACTGTCTCACAAGCATGGCAAATGTTTAATATATACAAAATCAGATGAAATGCACACAGGATTAGGGAATTAAATGAAGGTATTTACTTGCCTCTAAATTGCTTTCTAGGAAGGAGGACTAAATGAAATTCAGTCAGGAGATCACAACAACCAGCACACATTCCATGTTTACTTTACATGGTATCAAAACACCCCTGCAGTGTCATCAGGCAAAAGAAAAAACCCAGGAGGACTCATACCTAATAGCAAAACTGCACTGAATTTTTCTAAAGGCTCACCATGGTTTTGCCAATATACTTTTCCCTTCCCAACAAAAGGAGCAAAGACACATAGGAGTCCATCTCACAGTATTCTACTATGAAGCAAACAGTTCTTCCAAACAAGGGCAGGAATAGCTAGCTCCTAGGCTACTGATGCAGGAACAAATCCAGTCCTGAAACTCTTGTCACTCCCAATCCCATATACAGGAAGCTCAAACTTGACACAGAAATACCTGGTCAGACTTTGTTGTCAGTGTTCTAAAGTAAAGCAGAAGACAGCAAGATGATAAAACATCTCTACCAAACGTTTTTAAATGAGAAGTGCATTTAGCACACTAGAAGAGAGACTTTTCCATTATGCGAGTTTTCACTAGTAATCTGACTCATACTTAATCTTTACTTTACTAACCCAAATTAACAAATGCCTTCAAGAACACAGAAGCACAGCAGGTAGCTCTGATTATACCTATTTACATATATGGAATTGACGGAAAATGTTTAAGCACCAAAGACAGACAGCGATAGCACAAGGATTAGGACTGAAGAGTTCTTGGCTCCCAGTCTTGTGATTAGACCACTTAGGCTCCTAATACAGCAATAAAATTTAGTGGCTATTGTTTCCTTTCTGATAGATAAATACACCGACAGGTATCAGAAAGTGCTTTGGGCATTGCATTCGACACACACCCTTGTGCTGCCGTGTTTATAGCATACCTTGTTCTCTCTGTTGATCTTTTTGTTCCATGGAAACAAGTGCGGAGAAATGGGCCTGATCGTAGGCTAGCACAAGAGGTGAGCAATGGCATCTGTTAGGTAGAACTTCAAGTGGCAAATAAATTCCTCCAAATGGTATAGGTGCAAATGCTGCAAAGAAAAATGTGTTTTATATATATGTATGTATATTTTAAAATTATGTCAAAGAACAGACAGTTATGTTGGTTCTATTGTGTGTAACAATTGTGCTACAACATTTTCAGAGCTCCAGGTGAGCAGCCTAAAGTGGAGTAATCAGTGCAGAAAACAGTCATAACAACAGGTAAAATTTCATCATAAAAACATCAGAAAATATACTAAGAACAATAATGAAAACTTTTTGTTCTTACACATATATTTTTCTTGCTCTAATTGTTTACTAGTAAAGATATTAAGGTCTTGTAATGAAATCCTAATGATTCTCACACATGTATCCAGATTGGTACCTTCCTGTAATGCTTTCAGGTACAAGATATTTTCTAATAAGCCACAGTAAATACACTACCGGCTCTTTTGGTAACATACTCTGCTTGTGCCTTGCATTAACAGATTTCTATGAGAAACATTACAAACATGTTTATAGTCCACACGCACATGTTATCACATCATATATGTATGAATGTGTATATGTATGTATATATAATGAACATAAGGAAAGATTAAAAAATTCCACAAATAGAATTTGAATGGGATGCTGCATCTGTAAAGGTAGAGCTTTGAGAGATTCTGTGCTTGTTTATAATTATGGGAAACAGCAAGTTTGGGCAGGAAAATCCTCTCAATGTGTTTGCTTCTAACCCATCATATTTCCTTCAGCTGTGAAAATATGAATCCTTATTGCTGAAATATTTCCAAAATGAGCATAAGGAAAAAGTAACCCCAAACAATGCACTGTTTTTACTAGAGGCTTTTTCTTTGAAGAGTCTGCTGTGTCCAGACTTTGGGATGAAGAACAGCATTGAGTTTGAGGCACAGATCTACATTTTGGTGAGTCTGTCCAAATTTGACAAAGTTATTAGTCTTTCTGAAAACCGGTACTTTGTACATTAAACCATTAAACTGAGGTAACTTGATCATGCTGGTCCATATGAGGCCAGTGGTGAACAAAACATTGTTATTACTGTGCAGAATCAGATTGGGTCAAGGAAGTGAAAGTGTGCGGAGGGGAATTATGAGGAGATGGAGCAATAGTGATGGAGTCTGTCAGAGTGGACAGCAACCATACAACTCCTACCTGGCAGTTCACAACTTGCACAGAAACTGAAATTACCCAGCATTTCCCTGTGGAAGTATATTTCTGTAAACTCTACCACATGTTCAATATCCCCCTTTAATCAACCAATCATTCCCCTTTAGTTAAGCATCATACTATCAATAGTTAGTATTCTATTAGTTCACGGTAGAAAGTGAAAGAGACTAATTTAATCATTCAAGTCCTGTTCAGAGAGTTGTCCAGTTGGTTCCACATACGGATCTAACATTTGTGTGTTCACATGTGCAAACTGAATAAAACATTCTGGAAACTCTTGAACAAGAGGCTGCAAAGGAGCTAGTACAAACAAAAAGCCGATCTACACACATTCAAAATTCAGTTTTCCCAAGTCAGATTAGATAGATCTATGCAGAGTTTTAAGGGGCACTAAGATAACACAGCAAAATTGGAACCTTGTTAACACAGACCAGTAAGAAATGTGTTGTGCTCTGTAATTTGGTGGTTATTAAGTTAATAGTAAACATCTAGGATAAACAGGTTTTCCATGAGACTTACATAATTATCTTGTATTTTTTACTTTTATCTAGTAGAAAGGGATTAACATTCTGCTCTTCCCCCCACCTCCACAAAAAGGCAGCAGCTAACCCCTAAACACTCAGATGTGTTACAGCTGGCTCTTTTGTTTATGATTAATTCAATTTATGTAGGTACATACATTTCTAATGAAGAACTCTTACCTTCTCCCCCTGAGTCTCGCAACATTGTGTCTGCTACTACAACAATAGGTCTTCTCAAAATATGGGCTAAGACAAAAACGTGGAACTCTTCTAAGCTCTCATACACTGGATCTTCTGAATTATCAACTCTGGAAGACACAGAATTGACACCTTTTGAACCAACTTGAACCAACCATTGCAACTTTAGTGAACCAACATGTCACAGCAGCTATTTCTTCTTCCTTATCACTCATATTCCCACTCTTCTGAAACACATATTTCCAATTATTGAAATAGGTAACACAAGAAACTGGAAAGGAAGATATTGTTTTGGAAATAATATAATAGCAACATAGAAAATGTTTTCACTTGTAGACTCCACACCACCGGTTTAGTAGTCAGCAAAATTCATTATTTTCTGATGCTGTTTGGTAGCCTAATGGCAATAAAGAAGGTAAGTCTTAGCCAAGCTCCTGGTGTAAATCTGCTTTTGTCACAAAAAATGCAATTTCACGTGACACGCTTGGCACACAGACTCTACAATGAAAGGTGTTTTTCTAGTCCCTCTGAACCAAACAGGGGTGAGTTTACCTTGGCAGCGTAAGAAATGCTGACGTCAATGTGAGCAGAAGGAATGTAACTTATGAAGTCACCAGCTTTTTTTCTTTGACTATTCCAAAACATATCTTTTTAAGAAGGGGAGATTCATTTTCCTTTAGATTTCCCAATGACAGGCCACCTACTTTCAGACATCTAAAATCAGAATTCTAACCATTTCACCTTGACTGCCTCCACAGATAACAAAATGACAGGCACATCTGGAAGCAGGATCATCCCTCTCCTCTGCAGCATTTGCCCAAAGATGAGATGAAAATTCTCATTTCTCTTTATAGAATGCAGAAGGAATCTAGATGGAGATGTAGTTAGGTGAGACAAGGCCAAGCATTTTTGCCAGTGGAGCTTTGTGTTTCAGAAAACAGATAAAAAGAATCAATACAAATATCTTATATGGCAGGAGAGCAGAACATACAATTCAAACAGTAGGACAGCACTACAGAGAAACCCAAGTCTTTTCTTTACATTGGCCTTCTACGGCTCTGATCCAAATACCACTGGAATTAATAAGTCTCTCCGTTCTCCATCGAGCTGGAGCAGATAGAGAGCACTTAAAAAAGTGGAGAGATAATACTTCATTTTAGATTAAAATAAATGTTTTATTGAGGATATTCCATGGGTGTAAACAGAGTTAATCCTCATCCAACTTCACAATGAGCAAGTAAAGACAATGACAAAAACCTGCTGTTCTTGGAAGGAATTTTTTTAAAAATAAAAAATTTATGTAAAATATAACTGGAAGACAATTAGAGTGCTTGAAGTCTTCTGCATTCTGAAGAGTTGTTTCTTCCTTTCAAATGGCTGATACTGTTATGGAATATACATCTTGGGGGGAAAAATATTATTAAATTAATTATCCTTACTTGGAGAAAGTCCTGTTAGCTTACATCATTACTACTACTTAGAAGAACATAGAGATAAGACATTTAGGAAAGCCAAAAATGCATACAACAAGATTTGTAATTTTTTCACATCAGTACTAAAAAGCTCTAAAGCACCCAGGGAGCCAGTCCCTGTCAGATTCACCTACCGCCTATACATCTATTTGCAAAAGCATTGAGTATCACAAGTGCACATTTAACAACACAAATCAATAGCATTAAACCACCATGCACGAATAGAGAGGCAAATCCTTACAGTGTAATTTATGGACTAAAATCCCTAAATTCCTTAAAATATACCTGTGCTATCCTATTCATCTGAATACTTCAGTCTTACTTTCCCAACCTATACAAATGTCAAAAAAACCCTTTTCTTCGTATATGAAGAGACAAACACAATTGCTAAGCTTGTTTTAAATGTTCTCTTTTACCAAAAAGCTTACAAAAAGTGCAGTTTGATGGCTCAAAACATTTGACAGCAAGAAAAGAGAAACTTTATATTAAAGAACATGTGCTGCTGACTTCCAGGGATATGCTGCTGATGACTAAAGGCAACGGGGTTCTCCAAAACAGCTAAGAGTAAAAACCTGACTTGAATGACAAAAATAAAAAACATTTTTCCAGGTAGCAGCAGTATGCCTTGGATCAGCCCCACAATCTTCCAGGAAATGGGAATGCCCAGCCCCTTTGGAAAGCTAACCTATAAAGTCAATCATTTAGGAAACAGATCATCCTATTATCTAGACTGCAAGAATAAATCTGTAAAAATCACATTTCTAGCTGAACACTTCCAAGCCCTTCTATGACTTTTTAAGCATTTCATAGACTCTTTGGTTTCAGTTTTCTCCTTTCCTATTTTTCAAGTTTCATGTCATTAATATCACCACCACATCTTAAAGCGTTGCCTCTGCCCAGAAGACAGACATGAACACACTAGATGGAAGATGACAGAAAAACGGTGAGGCTGTGGGAGGCGGACAGAAGTGAAGATGGTCATTCCCAGCTGAGCGCCGCTTGGAAGTGTAACACACAGAGCACAGCTTCCATGAGGCAAGGCAAATAAAGGTGGGCAACGTCACCCAGGCACACCTGAATGAAGGCAGCGATTGTCCTGTCATTGCTGGGTGTGCAGAGAACTTCCATAACTACCTGTCATTAATTTTCATTATATATGAAAAATAGTGCACCCAACATAACTGTACGTGCACTGCTCTAGAGAATGTGGGACAGATACAGGAACCTTCTCACAGGTCTGATGGCATCCAGCCCATCCCTGAAAGTCTACATTAAAATCTTTCATCCCAGCCCAGGAGTGCAGCATATGGAAGATATTAACAGTAGGCTGACGCAGGACACAAACTGATCAAGCAGCGAGACACCTCTCCTTCCCTGTATCACTCTTCCCGTAACTCAAACTCATCAAGAAATTTTTCCTGATGTTCAAACTAAATTCTGCATTTTGTAATTTTCTCTCATATTCCTTAATGAATTCCTCCCTGTTGTTGGCTGTCTCAGCTTTTCAGCATTTGCAGTCCATCACGTCACCCTCAGAGTAATTTGTTAGCCAAAGTTAAAAGAAAGTTAAAAGAAGTTAAAAGAATCATGTCACTGGCCAGATGACATGCTACAATGATTTCCGCCTATCTTCTCATGTTCTATTTCCAGACTATCAGTCCTAAAGTTTTTCTTTAAATCCTCTAATTATTCCTCATCTTCTAGTAAATGAGGTTTCTAGAAGTGAAAGGCATATTTCAGATGCAGCTGTACCAGAAGGACCTTCACCCCTCTGGTCAGCTGCTTTGGTCAAGCCTGACTGCACAAGGTCCAACATTCCACTGGGCTTTTTTATCCTTCAATATCACATCATGAAGTTGCGTGATTCACTATTTTTGATCATATTCCCGCCCTTCAAATCCTTCTCTTCTATGACACAGCTGGTTTCCATCACTCATTTCTGAAGAACCACCGTGGCTGCAGCTGGAAGGGATCTCTGGAGGTCCCCATGTCCAGCACCCCCATTCAAGCAGGGGTGCCTACAGCCAGATGCCCAGGACCGTGTCCAGACAGTTTCTGAATACCTCCAAGGAGGAAGACTTCACAGCCTTTCTGGGAAACCTTTTCAATGTTCAATTTTATTTCATCATTGCCATGAATTCAGGTGGGCCATCTTATATTATGTCAGTGTAACTGCTGAGAATTTGGTACAAATTTTCCTAAAGATTAATGAGAACGAAAAACTGTCATTAACAAGTACCCAGAGATACTGCCACATCCTTTCATCCACTTATCATTCCATTTTTTTCATTGATCTTTATTTATGTTAACGACATGGCCATGAAAATGGTGGACAAAATAGTTTTGTTACTGTAACATGGAACCAAAGGAAATTTAAGAAAAGTTAATGTAAAGTTAATTTTTAAATAATGAAATCCACATATATAAGAGCATATAAATCTGCATTGCAGAATCCTGCTTAACCAGGGCACTCTAAATAATTGATCTTGATTGTAAGAACAACTTAACAAGAAAGGAAAAAAAAATTTAAAACCCCCTCAGTCTACCCTACAGGACCACTGATACCTCGAAACCAAACAGAGCAGACACCTACTAAGCACTCCAAAGAGATTGTCTCTCTTATGGAAAATCTACTTTGTACTGTAGCCAGTAATGAAAAAAAAAAACTCAAAAAGCTGAAATGGAAAAGTCACCTACCCTGCTGCTCCAGCTGGCTATCTGCTGGCTGCTCCTCTCTTTTGCCTGTGAACTCTGAGCAAGATCTGTTTTCACGTCCTTGGATTTCCTTCTAAACCGCTCCCTACGGTAACCTTGCTTTTCTTTGCCATACATACGCTCCAGACTCTCAGTTTGTCCAACAGACTCGTAACAGCTATTCCAAGTTTAGATTAAGTTTCAGGATTCACACAGAGCAAGAGACCAATGCCTGCAGACAGTTGAGATGTACTGAAACAACATGACACGCATCAAGTTCTTCAACCTGGTGATTAGGTACAAGCGTGAGACCAGAATGAAATCTGGGTTCATATCTCAATCTGCCACCGTTCCGTCTCTCAAACCTCTTCTTTCCCTGGTTAAGAATTCCAAAATTAAAACAAACATAGACTACAGCCACAGCTTACTAGCAAGCATAAATTCCCGCTGTAGGTAGGTGTAAGAATGTATCTGTTGATTTCTTTACACAGTGTTTCAGCAATGAGCTTCAAGTAAAACACAAAAAAATTGCACAGTAATGGGACATGTCCCTTCTTTTCTTGGCGGTGTGGGGGGTGGGGCACAACAACATGCTATACTGCATCGACTAAAGGACATACATAACGAGTGTTTTGAGTTCCAATTTTTATTTCTTAGTCTTTAAAAATATCAGTATTTTCTCAGGTAAAAACAACATAAAGGAAGCAGTTTTGAAGGCATATAATAAAAGAGAAAACCTAAATTAACTCACCCTAGATTATTTTGGTTTGAATGTTATTTTGTGTTTAATTGTGTAGGAATGCATGCTTTTGTGTCACACATCTTCTGTGGCATGTGAGATGCAACCATCTGTCAAATAGGAAATGAAATACCTTGAATTCAACAAAAACTTGTTAAATAAAGAAAAAACCATTCCCTGCATAGGTACTAGTACTTAGTTTTAATATGACATAATTCTGATCCCTCCTTTGCCTTGAATTTTATCTCTTTTCCAGAGTCTGGGGGATATCCACTGTTTCCTGATCTGAAGGACGGCCTGTAACAGTACATTTGAATCACCACCGCAATTTGATTATTTCCAGGCTGTGTTTGGCTTAAGTACAATTTACATCAACTGAAAATAGGCCAGCTGAGAAGATTTATTAGCCAACTGAAACTTCAGTGAAAAGGGAAAGATACACTGTTGTAATGAACCTCTTTCTATCTGTACCCTGTAACTGCTGCATATACTTAACAGTTAAAAAGGAACAGCCCTCCTATAATAGACAACCAGGTTAGACATATATAGTTTTAAAGCAACATCTTTGTTAAATGATCTCAACTAAGTTACCTATAAAATGAGGGGTTTTGATAGGCACAGTAGTTTTGTATGAAGAATTGTACGTTGAAATATTCTGAACACCTAACCAAGCCCAAAACCTCAGAGACTGCATGCATTTGAGGGGCACTTTCTGTTTAAATGTTCTGGGTTTCTGCTTTAAATAAAATGCTAATGACACATAGGAAGATTACAGCAATATTCTCTCCCTTCTTCCCCATTTAAAACCACTTGACTTTCTTAATAAGATGGTGCCAACAGCATACGAGACAGCTAGCTGGAAGGTGACAGTTAATACTAAATAAGAATACCACTCACTTTCAAAATCTGTATTAGCCCACACCACGAGACAACAAGACATCTAGCTTTCAGCTCTACTAGGTTTTCAAGAAGTGAGAACAACAGCAGTATTCAATCTAGCACTAGAACAGGCTTTGAAATCTCTCACTGACGCTAAGTCTGCAAAATGAAGGAATGGATTGGAATTTTTTCTTTAGCAGTTATCGCCATAGTTAGGCTCTTAATAAAAACAGAGGACAAGACATTTTATTTTTTTCAGAGCAGTTGCTTCAATTCAGTACCCCTGGTTGTGCTTGTAAATGGAGATAAACAAAACAATTACGTTCTGAAATTTGTTATTTACATTTACAGAGAGATGTGCAAATCTGCTTCATAATAAGAATCTGCTTCATAGTTAATTAGCTTGCTCTGCTTTAGTGCTTGAAGGATTTTACGTGTTAGAAACAAGAACTTAAGAATTAAGCTTTTCTGTGCTCCCTTTATCTTTCCCTTTTTTTTCAACCTCCAAGCCTCAGAATGAGAGTGCTCTCAAAGAAGAAAACTTTGGAGGTTTAGTGACAATTGCTGATCTCCTTTGCATGTAGTTCACTCTGAAAAACAACTAAAAGGAACTTCCAGGTGAATGAGGCAGCATAATTCCAGATGTAGGCTTGTCACTGACTCTTTTGAAGCAGATACAACTTCTGATGCTTTAGCTAATTCTGACACCAAAGGAGAACATCTCATCTACAATTCAAAGACTAATTTTCAGGCTTTCTTAATACAGTACCTAACTAGAGAACATAATATGCCCCATCTCAAAACTACTATTCTGATATTCCTTTTCCTTCTCAAGGGCTCTATTTTTAACATGGGTACATTAAACTGAGAAAATTATTCATTTTGTCACAATCATTGTGTCTTTGGAATGATTGTAGAGAAATACATATTCACATCTTAAACAGGCCACATTTCTTGCCTGATTCCTCTTTCAGTATTTGAAAGGGAAAATTAACTGTGTTCTAGTTATCCTTATTTTATTTTGATTTGCAAAAAAATAAATGCAAACTATGATGAGAACATTAAAAATTATTTAAATTAATTCTTTATGTGACAGTGATATGTCATGTTTAAGTATCTGGGAACTAAAGGCAGAGATGGTTGGGTGATGGCAAATGCAACATTTAAGGACGTCTCTGATGGGTAGATACTGAAACTACACAGTACATGAAACATACAGAATGAAACAGACGGAACAAGGCCAGAGGGAACTGGTGGTGAATGGCCAAATCTAATAGAAATGTGAATTGGACTGCATTAGAAGACTGAAGCGTATCGACAGGAAAATATCTACAAACATGAGAAACACTAGAGATTAAAATGAAAACAAATCTATTTCTTTTTTAGCCTCAAAATAGAAGAAAATGAGATGCATTATGATTGACAATTTTCTAAACAATGTCCTCCTGTATTACTGTCCTTGGCATCATAGGGTTAAAAGGAAAATATGGTAGTCTTTCAAAGCCCAGAGAACACCATCTACAAATTTTATTACTCTCATCGTGTTGTATACCTTATTTTGTCAGTTTACTTATTCACTTATAATTTTGTCAATTTTCTCCAGGGGAAACAGCAGCTAGAGAAAACACACACTGAGTAAACAAACACTACATATTTTTAGTGATAAACACTTGACACAAAACCTAAAGCTTCTGTGTTCTTAGGGTTGATCAATAATCCTATACTTTGGGAACAGGTGAACTGAAAGTGAGGGATGGTTTACTATAGCAACTACTTAAAGCAGTTTCTGTATGTAGATCAGGGGTATTTAAATGTTGTAGATACTATTTCATCTCAAACTTTTTCACAAATACGTTTCTATCCATCTTTTCTTATAGCTTCTAAACACCTAAACCAAATGCATCTGGGAATAAAGCAGACAGTACTGGGATTTTCCCCTATGGCCATCAAATATTCTGGTACTGTTTATAAGCAGCTAGTTGACTAAAATGCTACCAACTGAGTGTTACACAAAGATTAAACACACATACTAAGCTGGTCATCAAGAAAGCACACTTTCCTTGCTTGCCTGTTAGCACTGGGTAGTAACAGGCAAACGCTGCAACTTTGCAGAGTGTAATCAAAGCAGCTGCAATCAGCCATGCTCTTATGGAATCCATCCAGATAAACAGATATGAAATTAGGTACGAAAAGAATCTGATGTGGTTCTTAGAAATACAGACATACCCTGTACAGAACCTTCCAGCAACATAAAACCTTACTAGGATGACAATAGATCAGTTTAATTCAAAATAAAAGCCCCTGCAATCCTTAAATAATTCTTGCACTTGAGAGCACTATTTGTTACATGGGTTTAATAAAAGCTTGACTAGCCAAAGAAAGGACAACTGTTCCTATCAGTGCAGTATTAATTATCATGATTTTTAGTGAAAGTTTTTTAAAGTTGTTCAAAGAATGAAGTAGCATATTGATATTTCAGAAGGGTTTCAAGAGCCTACAAACTATAACTCTGTATTCTACTTTCTGTTTTAAGACACTGCATCCAAATATTTAATCTTTAGCCAAAAATAGTACTTCCGCTCCCCCCCCCCCCCCCCCCCCCGCCATGTTTAGGGTTAACAGCATTTTAAAAGTAGAAAATGTGAAGAGTAACTTGGGTGACTTGCTCTCAAAAAAGATCTCTCTGAATACTCCCTGTTTGAACTACAAAGCAAAAAAAGGCTGAAATAAATGTATGAATATGAGAAGACAGCATTAAAGCTGTGCTAAAGCACAGTAAAAGTGATATCTGGGCACAAACTACTTTATTCTGAATGCTATTAGAAGATGTGATGTTTCCTCTGTGTTTTTGTGAAAATATCTGAGCAGCAGCTATCTTTCTGCTAAGTCTTCCTCAATCAAAAAGCTAAGTATCTTCAGTGAGACGAGGCACTTCATCTCCTTGAAGCTAAATGCCACTGCCAACACACTTGTTCCAGAAACCAAGAAATGAGGATTAATGGAATCCTGACTCTTGGATGCAAAGTAACCTCAAGTTAGTCTGGTAACTGTACAAGGAAATCCTAAATATTATAATGGAATGTTTAGACACTCGTATTGTACCATGCAAAGAGATCACAACAGTTGAAAAGGCAGTTTGATCGTCCTATAAACATCATCATTCATTTGTACTGTATCGTTTTCCTACTGAGAACAAAAAGGGACAGATTTTGCCATACTCTAAACTTACCCTCCACCAGTGCCTCCGTTTTTGCTGAAATGCGTTCGCGGCTCACTCGATGCCAGTTTAAGCAGTTCATTCCACTCCCGTTCCCACTCTTCCTCTGTATACACTAAACCTGACTATGGGAGAGAATGAAACACCTTTATGATGATGCTGGTTAAAAATGAAATGTAAGCAGAGTTCTGTAGCAGTATTTATGCCTAACTTATTTTGAGATTCATACATGATACAGATTAATATCTTGGATCATTAATGGTTCAACATTTCTATTCAGGTCAAAGAATATTAGCTTACTAAAAAAAAGACCTAAACCACTCACTGCTAATTGGATTACATTTCTAGATGTGGGCCTGCTGCTACTAACACAGTGCTCCACTACTGGAGCTCCAGTTAGTCATACCCATATGAATTCCTTGCAACCACGGTCAGCATGCTTTACTGCCCATTTCTGGAGGTTTGCTGTCTTCCCCAATACCTGGAACTACTATGAATGCCCTCCCTGGTAGACAGGTGATGCTTTCTCCCTCTGTTCAAGAGCAGAACGGGTATGTAAGTGCTTCTGTGCCCCTGTATTTTCAGGTAGCCTGAAGTAGCTGAGCCAGTCACAGCTCAGCCATACTGTCACTGACTGCTGCCAACAAAAAGCAGATTACAGAAGTCACAACCATTTAAGCATGTTCACTTAATTGCGTTGAGGATTACTCCTGAAACTGGCTTTTCTAGCCACTGTTTGGGTGCAGACATCTTCAGATCAACAGTCAAACCAAATCTACAGGTGATTTATTTAGGAAACATCCACCCTATTTGGTCACAGCTCTAAGAATCCTAACTCACCATTTTGGGGAATCTTTCCTAAATGGGGTTTTCTTTCTTTTGTGCATTCATCCACTCATTTTATAATGCTTGTGATAGCTAAATGATACATTTAATTTTGCAGTCCCAACTTTTCTACAGGTTCCAAACTCATCTTAGACCTTTATAGGCACAAAACTGTGCACATTTATGCTCACAAAGCTACAACACAACTGCATTCTGATATGAAACTTCTAAATACAAGTATCTTTCCCATTTTGCATGGGAAGCACAAGGAATTCGATAGCAATTACAACTTTCACCAAAGTCCAGAAGAATACTTTTTTTAAGAAGACTGTCTTCAGGCATACAGACCTCCTTATTCTGCTGGGTCTGTTGCCATCTCCATCTTCTTTTCAGTGCTTCCCTTTCAGCTCCGCTCCTCATCATAGTGTAGAGTGCTTTACGTAAAACAAGGTCCCGGTCATGAAATCCCCACATTCCTAAAGTAGCACAGGACAACATTCAGTTTTAAAGAAGCAGCTGTGAAATACAAATAGTAACTACTAATACAAATAACGTTGCTCTATTAGCAAAAGAAGCATAGCTTATACATGATTTAAGATTCTCTTTGGCAAATAATTGACTCATCATTTTTAAGGTTTCCTAAAGAAACAGTCAATACAGATAAGCTAATGAACAAGAGGGAACTCTAACAAAGTTTAAACTTTGATTAAGGAATGACTAAGGATTTGAGCTGTTGCAGAGTTTGCTTGCAGGCAACTTCAACTTTGCTGCAAGCAACAGAATATTCAGTGCACAGGTTGGTTTTAGCTGTAGCTGCCAACAGAGCTTGCAGCCACAAGAATGCTAATGACAACTGCAGGCACTTCTGTGAATCACAGATGATGCCAACACCCAAAGGCTCCAACTCTTACACAGCATGATGGTAAATTTCCTTTAGCTTCAACATCCAAATAAAGAGACGAGCATTCGAGATGACTGGAAGTCTAAAAATACCACCAGCCACAGGCTTTCAAGCTCATTTTAAGATAATAAAATGTCTTCATGTAGTTGAGAATAGTAACGCACAACATAAGAGAGCAGAGCTCTCACCAAGACACATGCCCATAGACAGCCACATTTCAGCTACTGTACTGTCAGCTGCTGGCATTAAATATGTTTATTAAAGACTTTGCAAGTCAAAATACTCCAAATATTTGCTGCAAATAATATACAATTCCTCCTAATTAAAAATGAAGCAGACAAAGATAAAAGGATCCTTGGAAACAGCAAAAGCTCTTTTACGACTTATTTCAAAAAGAATCTCTTCAAAATACTAAAAATCTCTGTTTTTTAAAAAGCCACCTTTTGGAGTTCTGTTGGTGAAGGATTTTAGCAACTGGAACAAAAAATGTTTCCTCATAATAGGTTAGGATATACAAGGCATATCAAAGACTTTCAGCTTCACAGGCTTCTGTTTATTTGATTTGAAGAAAGGCTTCAAAAATTCTGTATTAATGATTCATTATCAATTGGAAATTATTTTAATTCACCCCAGATGCTGTTTCCCATATACTTAAACTTTACAAGGAGACAACAAAGATAACAGATATTGCATTCTTGAAGATAGCAAGAGAACTGTTCAACAAAACCCAGAAAATGAATGCAATTTCTTGCCCACAATGAGGCCAATCCTGCAGAAGCCCCTGGAATTTGCCTGTTCCAGAGCTGTTAGGTCGGGCTCTGTAAGGAAAATGCAAATCACCGGTGTTTATGATATATACTGTTGCAATTACACTACTTTTTAACCTGATAAAACTCTCACCTTCCACCCTCCAGCATGCCTAAAGCAAACAATACTTAAGTGAAATTTGAAGAATATATTGCTCCAGAATCAGACTTTTAATGAAAGTCTTTGCATCTGATGTGTTTCTGAGCTTTTGCTGGGGACAGAGAAAAGTGGTAAACATTTTTGGCAGAAGGTTGCATGCACAGACTCTCCCTTACCTAGAGACGCAGCATGCAAGAGGCAGTTCCCATCACCCGTTGTAGCCAAGGGAAGAAGACGTTTGCAGCTTGTACACACTGTGGACCACCAATTTAATCGTCCTGAAAAGAAAGAATCTGTTAAAATGGTGGAATGGAAACTAAAACAGCACACTGTGTACAGGCATACAGTGATGTGCAATGTTTAAGGTTAATCATGAACATCCTTTCTGCCAAATAAATGTAATGTCAAAAGTGAAAACTGAAAAGACTAGAAAGAAGAGGCAGATAAACTATTCCCTACATGTATCTGGAATAAGATAAGAGCACCTTTAATTGGTTTTGATCTTCTGCTCTCATATGCTGCATTCAGGTATGGATTTCCAAGGATTACGTGGCCTAAATACCGTTATGAGTCCTGCTATCAGTTCCCAAACATAATTGACATTGGCCTCCCATACACAGGTGACAGATTATGTTACAGCAATAACAACGCAAAAGACAAAAGTAGTATGTACATGTTAATCAGGATATGTTTCTGTCAGGTAAGTTTATTAAGTAATATTGTTTCAATCAGATGGATTGATTCGACAGCTGAGTCTCCTTTCATTTACCATAGTGTTACTTATTATTAGACCTACTAAAAACAACAACTGATCTACCAGAGAATTAAATTGAGACCAAATTGCATAGCCCAAGGTGTAAGATAGCATGTGGCTTCTCTCTTTGAGGACATTTAGAGAACCACTTATTCATCACTGCTACATGAAGCATGTTTTACAGGTTACGAAACAGATGGAATATGAAAAACACCGACAAGAGGACCGATATTTGATGTACCTAGATGAAGCAAATAAAGTCATGAAGAGTATCAGTGCCAAAGTCAACACTGGAAGTACAAAACTCCTGGCGCACAGGTTGCCGTGTGGTAGCTTATTGGAGTGTTACATCTTGGTTAAATGGTCACGTGAATATTTCTAATATAAAGAAAGAGAACGTGACTAATTGTATAACATGTTTGGGGACATGGAAGAGCAGATGATTAAGAATGATGAGTGGAGCTGGTATATTTCCCAAGACTTTTGGAAAGTCTGTGGGTAATGCACAATTGAATAATTGAATGAATAATGCAATAGGCAGCTTGCGATGGCTCCATTTGTTTGTCCCCTTCTGCAGACTTCTTCCCTGACTCCTTTACTTGCAAGCCAGAGAGGAGCCACAACACATCTCTATATTTGTACAGCCAGCCTTGCATTTAAGGTTAAACCCCCAAAACATAAAAAAATTCAAGCAATGAAAAAACTTTTCTCCATTGATATGTTTGGGGGACTTTATTGTTCTCTACAACTGCTTGACAGGCGGCTGTAGGTGGGGGTGTGGGGGTGTTGGTCTCTTCTCCCAGATAACAAGCGACAGGACAAGAGGAAACGACCTCAAGTTATGCCAGGGGAGGTTTAGATTGGATATTAGGAAAAGTTTCTTCACTGAAAGGGTGGTGAAGCTGAAGCACTGGCACAAGCTGCCCAGGGAAGTGGTGGGATCACCATCCCTGGAGATGTTTAAAAAACATGTAGCTGTGGTGCTTAGGGACAGATTTAGTGGTGGACTTGGCCGTCCTGGGATAATGGTTGGACCTGATGATCTTAAAGGTCTTTTCCAACCTAAATAATTCTAGGATTCTGTGTTTTCATTATGAAATTATAGTGAAGGTTATTTGTAACAACAGCTAATACATATTGTGCAAAACCCCAGTATAATAATATTTTAATGTGTGCCCCGAATTACTTGTTCCAGGTACCAAGAACTATCTTGATCAAGAACTCATGTAACTACATTTCAGTTAGTCAGTATGGGTTGAGAGTTACTATACTGTAAAGGTAAAGATGCACAGCAGATCAATAACTAACCACATCTGGTAATCCTCATAAGATTTTGGCAGCTACTTTGTACATGTCCAATGTCTCAGACTAGGCTTATTGAGTTCTAAATTAAATATGCATTAAAGAAGTTTAATTTAAAGCACTATGGGACAGCCTTTGGGAAAGAAATCTGAAATAACAAGTAATCATTTTTAGCAACTCCTGTGCCTGTGGGCTGTGAAATAACAACTCGCCACCTGTTTTTTGCAGAATGTTTTGGTGGTATCATATTCGGTCATCAGTTACACCACGGTGCTGCCTAAAGCACAGTTACAAGACCCAAAACAGACAGACCTTAGGACTTAAAGGATTAGTGAGTGGTACTGCTTTGCAGATTAACTAGCAGCTATTGGTAATAAATGTCGACGTCTGGTGTTTACAAATCTTTTGAATAACAGGAGGTTTCTATAAAAAAGTGATCTGCTTTCAAGTAGATTATGCAAAAAAAGTTTGTGGGCTTGGTTAACATCACAAAGCTTATGGCTGACTAAAAAAATTAGCAGAAAGGCATTGGATTGTAATAAAAAAAGTGGCACATTTTCATTTTTTATATCTAGTGATATAGTGGATTTCTTCAGGGAAACAACAGGAAAGAGGAGCTTGAATGAAAACTGGGAACAGTTCTGTCTCAGGCTTATTTCTGTCTGCTTTGATGAGACAATATTTATGGACAAACCAGACCCACGTCTCACTCTCCCTCTCTCTGTTGGTCTCCTACTTGATCTTGCTGCTTTTTTTTTTTCTTTTGCTCACAAAATCTATTTAATCTTTAAAAAAAAATCAAGAAATGGAACTGTTGTTATACAGCAAAAATACTGTGAGAATATAGCCATGTTCTAGTACATTGAACCTTAACCTTAATTTTAGATCAAGATTTGAAGTCCTGTTCAGGTGACATGGTTTAACCCCCGCCAGCAGCTAAGCACCACACAGCCACTCCCTTGCTCCCCTCCCCTGCCTCAGTGGGACAGGGGAGAGATTTGGAAGGGTGACAGTGAGAAAACTAGAAAACTCATGGGCTCAGCCAAAGACAGGTTAATAACGGAAATAAAGTATAATAACGATAATAATGATGATGATGGTGATAATAATAATAATAATAATGATGATGATAATAGATAGAAAATAACAAAAAAAGAGATAAATAAACCCCAAGGAAAACAAGCAATGCAAATGAAAAACAACTGCTTGCCACCAACCACCCAAAGCCCAGCCTGTTCCCAGCAGCAGCCCCCAGCCAGCCCCCCCAGTTTATATACTGAGGTGACATTCTACGGTATGGAACAGCCCTTTGGCCAGTTCGGGTCAGCTGCCCTGGCTGTGCCCCCTCCCAGTGTCTTGTGCCCCTCCAGCCCTCTTGCTGGCAGGGCCTGAGAAGCTGAGAAGTCCTTCACTTAGCATAAACACTGCTCAGCAACAACTAAACCATCAGTGTGTTATCAACATTATTATCATTCTAATTCCAAAACAGAGCACTGCACCAGCTAGTAGGAAGAAACTTAACTCTATCCCAGCTGAAACCAGGACATTATTTTTAGATATGACTAAAAGCCCTATCCAGGTTTATGATCTAGCAACATACAACCTGAGAGGTAGACACGAGCACACAATACTGCCCTTCCTTTGCACGATACTTAAGATTTCAGGTGCAAACCCCAAAGAAATGTTAACAGACTCTAGTACCCTCCGTGGCCGAAGACAGCCAACTCTGCCTGTATTCTGCCGTCATCCCAGTCCTGCGCTACACAGCCTGTATCAGGCTTCACCTAAGACAAAGCAGATATTGGCTCCCCCATCCCCTTATTTGCAGGGCTCATCAAGAATCAATCATTCTGATACAGAACCAGATATAGACTTGTATTCCATGCAAAGAAGGTAAACTGAATCTCAGAGAAAGTTAACGTTGGAGTATTATTAATGGACACTAGAAAGGTTAAGTGTTACTTTCATAAGCCTCATACGGTATTATAAGCCACAAGTGTATTGTTTCTTGCTGCAGGATTTATGGGAGGAAATTGCCAAAGAAGATTCTAGATGGTTATATGACCTGAACGGCTCAAACAGAAGGCAGCAGAGAACAGAGAACACATTTCAAGTATTCACAGGGGCCAGGCTTGGCTTTTAATACCAGCCCCAATGCCTTATGCACTGGTACTACAGAAGATACAATAGCATACAGTATAAACAAGAGGATTAAAACATACCACTGAAATTATTCTAGGTTATGACTATCCCATAAAGATGCTCACACAGAGCTGCCCTCCAGTTTGGTAAGGTCCACTATAAAGTATTCACTGCCCAAACACGCAGAAGGTCAGTGGTACACATACAAACTGACCAAATTCAAAACAAACATGAGGTTACATAATACCTAAGAACCTCTGTAGATACTGCACAAATCCTTTGCTCCCTCTTCATTTTCTCCAGTCCATATTTTCTTTTTTCTTGTTTAAGCTACTAAGAAACTAAATGGCTTTGCAGACTTGGGATTTTTCTGATAGAATTAACTCCCCAAAAGTTACAAGGACTTTGCAAACAGCAACTTAATATAACTCTCCAAACAAGGGAAAAGGAGATGCTACAAAGGATTAGCTCCCTCGGAAGCTTGGTATGACTGAGTGTGGCTGAAGTGTCACTGCAAAGCCAGATGGGCTATTGCTGCCTCCAAGACAGTTTCTTGCCTGCAACGCCACTGTGCATTTATCGTAGCAAAAGTAAGTCAGAATTCTTACAGAATAAATGGAATACACATCAAGAGAAAAAGAAGGATGGCTAAAGATGGGAAAAAGGATGAAGTGTCACATCACAGCTTGTACAGTTTTACTTCAGACTGAGTGCGACTGTCTTCTAACGCAGCAATTCACGGTGCTTTTAACAGTACTCTTTCACACAGCCAAGTAAACCAGCCTTAGGGCATCTCCTCAAAACCACTGGCAGAAGAGACATCTCACTGAGGAAAACAAGTTGATCTGTGCACAGTGGGACTCAAGGTCCTGTTTCCTGCACTTGTCATATGTACGGCTATGGGTGAGGTTTCTGATGGCTTTTCATTTATTTGCAGTTGGGCAGTCTTTCCCATGTGGATTCTGTAGCGTTTCACAAGCAATATTCATGCTGCACGTTTTTATTCTATGGAAATACTAAAAATAAGCTAGCTCCTTATTTTCATGAAACCTGTAAAAGCTTAGTGACAAATATGTTTGAAATTGGTAGAGTTAAATTTAAAAAAAATAAACAGTGGTACAATCTTAAGAGACAGCTTGCTGACACAAGCTCAGTTTCCTTAAGAAACTAGGCTAAAACCAGCCTTTCTTTCACCTCTCTAGCACATCATATTTCCAGAAATCCACCTCTCATCTGTCCCTCAAGACAAACCAGTTGCAAAATACCATTTTCAGCTTCCACAGCAAGTCTAGTTCGGGACACCCCATATATCCTCAAAAGCAATGGTTCACCCTAACTCCCCTCTGGAATCCAAGAGCAAGAACTGCTCTGAGGTGTGCTCAGGACTAAAGTCAAGAGGGACTGCTCAGCCCACGCATAAGAGTCAGACAATTGGCAATATGTGCAGGAACCTGAATTCCAGATTTCAGCAGAGCTACTTCAACAATTCATGTGTTTCTTACATGACTAGCTAAGAGGATTTGCTTGTTTGGTTTTAGTCCTTTCATACAATAAACGTGTACTTGCAAGTATTGATGTGAAGAAAATTGCACAAGCAGATTTTCTACATGGGCTTATATTAATCATTCAGTGACTGCTTACTTTTTTAACTAAATGAATAAATAAAACATTTACCAATACATTTTCTGCACTTCAAAGAAAGGGCCTTCTTGTAGGAGCTCTCCCTTTTAGTCTAGATGATTAAATCAGCTTTGCAGTAGCATCTGCAAGGCTATTCATATTTACTGATGTCCTTGAAATGTAATGTTGAGCTGTGCATATAGAAATAAGTAAAACTGAGCAGTTAAGTGAATGCTTCTCTTTTAGCCTGATGCATAAGCAACATCGACTCTGCCACAGAAGCTACTGACCAGAATGCAGATCAAGTATCATAAAATAAGATGGCACAGAAATATATGGCTAGGCCAAAGCGGCTGCAGATAACCGATAACTGAGTTCAGTTACCTGCAGGTCACTGCAGATCCACTGGTACTGGCTTTCTTAATTTGTTTCTTTTGTCACCCGAGACAGTTTTCCATGACATAATTGCATTTCATCCTACTCTGTGATACAGTATTTGTCATTCATATTAGAACTGAATTACACAAGCATGCACCTCAGACCAGAATTCAGGAAATTAATACAGTTCTCTTGTAATTATGGTTGATATCCTGGCACCCTGCATATACTGTGTGGAAGTCTGTTAAAAATTCTGGGATAAGAAAATGTTTCTACAACCTGAAAAGGCACCAGTTTTCCTTTAACAGAGCTTATTTTTTAACAGTTTGAAATGAAACATTTCCAGAATTTTGGTGGATTTGGTTTCGGGGATGCTTAACAAAGTATGACAGTTTATTTTGCCTTTAGCTGTATCAAATGCTTCACAGAAAACACAAACCTGATCACAGAAAGAAAAATGTAGGAAAACAATATTCTTGAAGGTTTTTACAGTTTACATACACTCAGAGATCCGTCTGCACATTACTTACAAGCTGACCTCATTCCATTTGAGGCAGTAATGAACAGCTGAGTTTATAAGATGCAGAAAACCCCAAAATGCTTTTAAGAATGTTGTGAATTCTGTCCTCTAAGGGAAATATTCAGAAAGCAGTCACACAGAGTAGAGGATACACTGCATCAGCAGACCGCGAGCAAATCATGCTGCCTTTATCTGAGCCTTTCCTTTGTAACCTCACCCAGCATTTCTGAGTAAATCAGAACATTTGCTCTGACTTTCTATACAGGTAGGGTGCAACCTGAAATCCTTTCACATATAGATGTAATGGTAGCAAGTGCCTAAGCATATGAAAAGAGAATATAAACACCCTACAGGCTTTCATAGACATCCAGCTCATATGGCCACTTCAGACAACATGTGCGACAGTCTGTTAATAGTAATTTTGGTCTCCCAGTCCTGGCTTTGTGAGTAGTAAGCTGCTCTGTGTTCCTTACAAAGTTCCTCTTCCTTTTGCCTATTCACATTTCTCTTCTCTCCCCCATAAACCATAAAATTCATGCCCTTAAACCCAAGGACACACCTCTCTCTTTTCCTTTAACGCTACCCCCAACCTCAGTTACAGAAGCTACTGCTCTTCACGGGGTTTGGTTTGAAATAGATTTTAGCTCCTTTGCAGGGAATGCACCTTATCTGTTAATGTTTTTTATGTCACTGACCAAACCATAACCAAACTGGGCCTGCTGGCAGGAGATAAAATGTTTAATGCCAAATGACTTTCCTATTAATTCACTCTCTTCGTTTCAGACAACAAAATGTCTAAAACAGGCAGGACATAATAGGAAACTGAATATCTTTATGTCTTGAGTAGAGACAAAAGGTCAGTTTACATGAAGTCTTACATGATTTTCTTAAACATTCACTGTTTAATCTGTTTAACTTACTGGAAGTGAAGAACTGTTTCCCAGGAAGTTCCAGTTTATCTGAATGAAATGCTCATATAAGTAAACTAAATCTAGGCAGGCTACGAGAATACCTGTGATCCAAACCACAAGCGTATGGTGTGGTCAATACACCCTCCTTTCCAGGATGCAAGAGGCTCTGGGGAGGAAAGGACTTTTCCAGTGTGAGTCAAGTTATTGCCCTAATTAATGTGAAAAAAATAATAAATGATTTATTCTATTTTCAGACAGATTTGAGAGAGGACTGCTAAGAGGCAGCTGATTTGGTGGTTTCTGCAGCCCTGTTTCAAGCTCAAAGCTAGCCAGCTCTGTATAAATTAGAAGAGGTCAGATCTAAAATCACATATTCCATGATTTTAAGGGTAGAAAACCACTGTGATCCTCTAGTTTGTACTCTTACATTAACTGACTCTAAAGGCTGTAATTCCACTGAAGCAGGTGGGTCAATGATGACACTATAGCAAGGTATTTTCTGATAGCCCTGTGGAATTCAGGGTGTTTGGCAGAGCTGCCAGAGGAAAAGCCATCCTTTCCCTGCCCTGCCCCACCCCCCACCCCACCCCCCCCCCCCCCGTCCTTGTGTCAGCTGGTTCCTAGAGAAACTATCTCCTTTGTAGGTGAGTGACAGTTTTCATACTTCATAGATGCCTGGTAGCATTCTTACATTATTTAATACTGCTATTTTTTTCCAGAAGGTGGTCTTTCTGAATACTGTTTGGGTTTTTTTTGGTTGGTTGGTTTTTAAGTATTTACTGTTTGATGCTACAATCTAAGCATGTCTTGCTTTTCAAATACCAAAGCCAAAAAAAAAATTAATCACATGACTATACGTGGTCAATACCCAGTGGGACACCAGATTAGCAGAGGTCCTACCTAAAAACTATGATGCAGTGCCCTGATCAGTAGCAAGCAGCAGTTTACCAGGCTGAACACACTGTACGACCAGGCACTGAGTTTTGAGAACGAATTCTCAGGTGAATACACAGCATTACACAAGCCAGTATAGCAATCAATAGAAAAAACCAACTGGCTAGCTACTGTTCCACAGGCAGCCATGAAACCTGATTTTGTAGCTCCCTTATATCACCAGGGATGGGCATTTCACCATATAGATGTGTTCGTGTCATGGGTCATTAATATATTTGCTGTTTCCTAAGGCAGAGATAATATTTTTCAATAAATTTCTCCATATCATTCAAAACTGACTTAAAACCTTAAACTACTACTAAATCTGATTTATTTTTTTTTTTACTTTTTTCCATGGCCATAATGAAGTATTACTTTAAAATTAGTTTCTTATTACAAGAATAATCAATACATAAAATACATATTTAAAAACTATTTTCTCAAGCTGCAACAGAAGCCATAAGTCATTGCAATGTAGTTTCCTCACAAGAACTGGAAGTACCACCCTGCTCCAACCATCCAGACTCGCATCCTTCTCTATGGTGTGACTTCCCCATCAGTCCTCCTTTCCTTCCTCACTCAATGTCTTTGTTTCACTAAGTAAATTCAACAGTTTTCTCCATAATGTTTTAAAAGAAACAGGGTATGTGTTATTTTGCAAAGAGCACAGTATCTGCTGTCACTGTCTGGCATTTATTTCCCATGCAGTATGCGCAAGCTCCAGAAATGAAGCATGATTAGAAATGTCAACCAAAATGTCAGATTGCCCAGCTGCTGACATCTGAAATATTTACCCACCTGCTTGCTCCAGAGCAACCATTGTCGCCTGCTCAATTAAGTCACGTTCAATGAAGCTTCTGAAGTCTTCACTGTACACGCTAAGGTCTGGTAGCTGGAATGTGTAGATGGGCATCTCCAAAGGAAACTGTTCATTGCTGCACTCGTTGGCTACATGTGATCGAGCAAGGGAGACTATGGCTGAGCTGGCATGAGAAATACCTCTGGAAAGACGCTTTTCTGTAGAAAAACCAAAGAGATATTATTGCCTAAAAGACCTACCTAAATACCTAAAAGACCAGGCAACAGCAAGTCTGGTGAATGCCAGTTCCTTTCACTCAGGAATTTATTCCACTTCCTCCTGGTTACCTTGTTTAGGTTACTTCCCACTGTAAAAGACTACTTAGTTCTTACTGTGGATCCTACAGCAAATCATAGGAACTCCACTCTCCTTCTAGCAAAACAGACAAACAGTAAAAGTAACGAGATATGAAAGAACTATTTCTATAAAAATTGTTTTAACGTTTCTGAAGTTTCCGAAGAAACATTTACTGGCAGACAGATGATAATCCGTTAAAAGTTTTGAACTCACGATCTGACTTGTTGTAAATCAAAATATCCAGCATTTTACAATAGCTTCGTATCAAACGTTCCACATATTTTTAATCTCAGAACATTAATCTCAGAATTACCTGAAGGCAATTTTAACATCATTATGCTGAATTTGAGATAAACTCAGGTTTTACGGGTATGTGTTTTCTAAAATCCCGATTCAAGTAACAATACATAGTTCAAAAAGAATGATGACATTAACAAGCCTGGTACAAAAGAATGCATTATTTTATCAAAACAACTATGAGCTAATATCTTATAACTTCCTGAATTTCTCTGTGAACAAATGCTTAAACAAGGAACAGTAAAGGGTCATTCAAGCAAAATATGCATTAGAATGTTAAGAAAGGGACAAAATATTACCATCATACCATTTCATTTTACTATATGGCCTCAGTTCTGGTATCAGCAAATAAATACTTTTAAAGTGCTTAAATCATGAATCATTCAGTCAAAATGGACAGAGGTGTTTCCCCTGTTTAGTTTCTGCCCTGCACTCCTGCTTATATTTTTGAAAACGGAAATGAACGTTTTGTAGCTGCTTAAAATTTATGTTCATCAAAAATTACTAGTCTTCTCTCTCAGAAGTTTAGCATTCAGTATAAAGTTTCTTTCTGCATCGGGGAAGCAGCACCTGTTCGAAGCACGGTACCACTGACTTTCTGTGCTTCACAGCCTGACCTCAGCTCTTCCACTGGGTTGCACTCTGGCTAGCCATCCTTCGCAACAGGCACCACCTGAAATTAATACTAGAAAGTCTCCTGGGCATATTACTGAGTTTTATTTGTGAGTTGACACCATGTTTATGGAGTTTCTCACATTTCTGAATATGCAGAAAGCTTCCTGGTAGGATTTACATCATGTTAAGTTCGATAATAGTTTCATTGAATTTCCTTGGAAATGGGTACATTATCATACTGGAAGCTTTTGTAAAAAAACCTATTTGGTGCAACTTCACTTCTGTAGCTTCATAAATACTACCATAAACTGGTCTTTAGTGATCAACTCTCAAACATGTACAATGCTATATTAAAATAAAAGGTGTTCCTGTACTTCTGTGCCTTCAAGAATTAACAATGAAGCTTACTTAAATGTAGCTTATCACTTGCGCTAATAGTGTTTTTAAAGCATCTCAAACTGACTAACTAATAGTCATTAAAAAATTAATTTTCCTGGAGTTTGTGAACTTTTGGTTCCCTAATGGATCAAAGTCTTTTTAATTTTAAGAGCTAAATTGCACTCCCTAAAATATCTGAAATTGGGGTGAGGGGCAGAAGTTTTGATTACATTTGATTTTCTTTCCTCTCCCTGTAGATCTCTGCTAAATGACTTTTAAGCAGGGGAACTCAAGTAGAGCACCTGTTTGACATTCCCTTGCTACCCCTGCAACACCCCTTCCCCCATGGCCCAACCCTCACCTGTGGGCTGCATCCTGCACTCCAGGTGCTTGGTCCATAACAAGAGCCTCCTTTCCCTTCTCTGCTCCTCCCTGCACATCCTCCTGACTCCAGTTTCACATTTCGGTCAGAGATGGCTCTCCGATCACGAAGTCATCAGTTATGCATTGAATTAGTAGTAAAATTACTGTCAGTGCAGGCATTTAAAGCCAGACCTACCCACACTAGCTACTACACCCACTAAAATATCAAATGACCGTTTCAGTGTAAACTGAGCACTTTAATTAACACAGAATTTGAGAGTGAGCTATATCCTAATGAGAACAAAGGGACACAGTTTTATCAACTACAGTGTGCTACTCTTCCTCCCTTTATCTGTATTCAGAGCTTTTAAGCAGTCATAAGCAGCACTACGGTTACTCTTCTACCGATGGAAGTTATCAATTTTAAAAAGTTTACTGACACCCCTAAGTACTGATGCCATTTCCTGTTTAACAGGAGGGAAGAGCCAGTGGGAAAAGGGAAGACTTTCTGTTCCTTTTAAGGATTGCATAGAAAGCCATCACTAAGCTAGTGCTATTACCTCCCTACATGACAAGCTGTCAGACCTGCAGATTTATTTTGGTGTAAACTACAGTTCCTTGATAAATTACTATTAACAAAAATGCATTCCAACAGTCTGAGAGAGAGAGAGACCTGAAATAAAATCTATAAAAGGTCTGCAAGCAAAAAATTGTAAATTCTAATGCTTATTATCCTGTACTGAAAATCAATTGCTAGGGGGTAGTTGACTCATTTTTCTTAAGGTTTCTATTTGGTGGAGGTAGGAGGTTGTCCTTTCTTCTATGGAACCATAGAAGAGCAAAATTTCAAAGCTGAAAGTTATTCATAGATTTCATACAGCCTAATCACATACTGTGAGTAAGAATGCAAAGATTGAAATATGGATTTTTTTTTAACCTTTCTTTGGTCTCAGTAAGCATAGAAAACTACACACAATAGTGATCTGTGACACCCTCTAATCAATTCCTTTTATACATACCATAGGACTTCTTGGGGACAATGTATTTTTGTAATCACACATTAAAAAGATAGCTTGCAGAACTGAGGCAAAGCTCACGAGAACCGAAACACTGAAACGTAGGGTCTAGCAGCAGCTCTGTGCATCCCATCACAATGGCACAGTTCACAGGCTGATGGTAAATGACTTCCAACTCCTTGCAGACAAGCACAACTCACAAGCAGACAAGCTAGAAAGCTGCTTGTCCACAAAAGCCCTGGCGAAGAGCTCTTACCTTGAGCAATGTCATCCTGCCTTTGCAGGCAGGGCCTCTCAGCCTTTGTCACCTGGGGAGGCTGCTCTGGCTCCTGCTGCTTGTAGTATTTGCCCTCATTGAACACCTGTGGCAGGTTGGCGGTGTGCACCTGCCGGAGCTGCTCATAGTCATTCAAAGCTGCTGTCAAGTCCCAATTTTTGCCTGCCAAATAGCAAAAGGACATTCTGCTCACATCTGTATGTGACCAGACTAATAACCTGGAAACCATCTTCATATGCACTTAAAACATAAACTTAAATAGAGAAATCACTCTTAAAGCATCAGCAAGGAAACAAGAGATTCTTTGGATAAAACATTTTACAACCGCTCCTCCCTCAACAAAAATGCACAGTTGACAAACACCTTGAAAGTACACAGCAAACGGACAAAGATAAATATTTTTATATTTCTTAATTTGTATTTTAGTTTTCTTTATACCACAATTGAAGAAGACAACTCTTGCCTAACCTCCTGCTCAAAGCAGGGTCAGCTATAAGATCAGGCTAGATTTATTCAGTTTGGTCATTAAAACGCCAAGGATAGAGCCTGTACAGCCTCCCCGGGCAAACTGTTCCCACATCTGACCGTCTTCATGGGACCTATGTCCGCTCTGAGCCCCTCTTGTTTCACCTTGTACCCCCTGCCCTTTGTCCATCTGCCGTGCACCACTGCGAAGGGCCCGACACTGACTCCTTAATAATCTTCTTACTGGCACTGGAAGGCTGCTGTTAGATCCCCTCAGAGTTCCCCATTTCCAGCCTGAAAAAGCCCCAGTCCCCTCAGCCTCTTCTCACAGGACTCATGTTCCAGCCCCCCACAACCTCTGTAGCCTTCCCCAAACTCAATCCAATTTAGAACTGCCCTCCTTGGCCGGGGTTTGAGGGGCAAAATGAGACACCGTATTATAGCTGTCTAATGAGTGCTGAGTAGAGAGGTATAAAACCCTTCCCTTATGGGCTATGGTCCAGCTGACACAACTCGGCATACTGCTGGCTTTCCTAGCTGGCAGGGACACGGCTGGTCCCCTGAAGTTTGCTGGCTACCAAGACCTCCATGTCTTTTTCTGCCAAGCCGCCCCGCAGCCCGTGTCATTGCAGAGGGTTCTTCCTTCCCAGGTGCAGAACTCCAGTGTTCACCCGTGTTAATGCCATCAGGGTCCCGCCAGTCAATTCCCTCGCTCTGTCTAGGTTCCCCCGAACGGTAGCTCTGCCCTTGAATATGTCAGCTGGTCCCCCCAGCTGGTGTCTCCTGCAAACTCCAAGCTGCCTCACTGACAAAGGCTTTACAGAGGTATAGACCCCTGAGGTACAGACCCCCCTTGTTACCAGCTTCCAGCCAGAACGCTGTCCGTTAGCTACTACTCTCTGAGCTTGACCATCAAAACAGTTACTTGCCCACCTCATAGCCCACCCATCCAGACTGTAACATCCTAACTTGAATACAATAATACTGTGGGAAACAGTGTCCAAAGCCTGCGAATGCCGAGGTGTAAGCTTTCCACTGCTCCCCTCTCACCAACACATCCAGACATTTTATCATACAAGGCAACCAATGCCATGACTTCCTTTGCTTGGATTTGCCAAATGGCAAATTAAGGTGAACACTAAATCCCACAGAATTTAACATAAAATAAGGACAGGCTGTAATAATTCACTCTGTACAGTTGTATTATTAATAAATAAGAATCAGCAATGATGGAAACACATGACAGTGTTATAGCACAAAAGAGGGGAAAACTTTCTTATCTTTCTATTTGCAAGTAGCTAAAATGCAAATGCAAAATACTTCAGGTCCCTTTTATCTTGTACATCAGAGAGAACTTGATCCCTCTCAGAGATTTTAGAAGTCTTTTAGAAAGCAGATAATATAGGACAGTGTTCTGTACCAAAACACGCAGCGAGAGGATTCAGTCCGTGTGGTTCCATGTCTGTGCCAGCTGCTCATGGAACCTGCCAAGACAGAATCCTCTAAAAATTTGCTTCCAAGCTCCCACTTCATCATATTGCTATGACCAGTGGTAACAGAATGCAGATATCCAGAGATAAAGTCATCTGTTCAGTACAGGTGGTGAATTATCACTCCCCAAAAATAATGAAAAATATGTTGAGATGTTTGTATGTTATTTTCAGAACAATCCTGCTAAGTTAAAACACATAGATGCCCTAGTATTCTCCAAGTACTTGTTTTTAATTGGAAAATTACAAATATTTAATAGCAGGAAAAAAGACCCCACTAAATTATAAAACATTCATAGCATTCCATGAGCACTTTTTCTGGGGATTCAAAGGCAATCTGATTCTGATTAATACATGATTTATTACACCATAAAAGGTTGTCACTGTGTACTTTGAGAAGCTACATTACCTGAGTAGCAGTTAAATATAACTTATTTGCTTACACAAAGGAAAATAAGCTAAAAATAGTACAAAGCAGTTCTATAGAGATATAAGGACGTTTTTTACTGTTACAGTCATTCCTGTGAAGTAGGAAAAAACCTACACAAAGAGCTGTTACTTACAGAGTTGAGCTAAACTATCTCAAGTTTCGAAGTACTAAACAAAATTGTGAAAGGAAAATTAGTATCACCAAGCAAGAATGTTATATACATCCTTAGAAGTCCATAATAGAAACCACATCAGTGATATGGTATCGTTATATACGCAATGCTGTAATGTATTAGAAAGCCTGTAGGACAAAATGTAAATTCATTGAAAATTGTCAGAGACCCTAGTACAAGCACTTGAGTTATGGCCAGCATATTTTTTTTCTAAAAATCCCATGTAGATGCAAAGGCTAGAATCCAGTCAGGGCTCTGCTCTAACTACATATTTCATCTGAATCAAGTTGCCCAAACCAAACATTGAAGAATCATGAGCGTGTTCCCAAGATTGATGTGATAACATATTAATGTTTGGAGTAGGGATTGCTTTTCTTGGGTCCTGTTTATAGGAGGGCACTTAAAACATGCTTTTTAAATCTTCTCCTCAACGATGAGGACAATAAAGAAAAACTTTTCTTAAAAAGTGAAAGTGACACTATATGTAATTCTAGGAAATGTAGGTTTAAACTAAATAGTATTATCTATTTGCAATGGTACAAGTCCAGCACCGTGTGACTCAGCAGCAACCTGGGTTTATTCAGTACAGGTCCTTGAGTAACAGACCTGTATCAATGGAACACAGACAGCATGTCTCCAGTGTCAGGGCATTCCTTACAGGTCACCTGCTCAAAATACTTCCATGTTTAAGTTCTGCAATCTAACAAAAGATCACTGTGCAATACTGCAAGTGACTGCTGTGTGACAGGACTCTGATGTATGTGCTTGGAAAGCAGAAAAAAAATCAGTAGACTAACAGAAATCCCACTGTCCTTAGTTTTAGGCCAAATGCAATCTTATATAAAAGCTCTATCATAAAAATTACAGTCAGCCTTCAGAAAATAGGCTCACAGTGTGATGCATTTAAAACTAATCACATAGTGACTCTTGAGTTCGCTCCATGCTACAGTGCAGCAACTGAACTTACAATACAGACCTGGAACTACACATAAAATATAATTCCTATATCTAAATGTATCTTACATAGAAATATTGTGTTTTCAGATCTGCCTGTCTGCATGGAATTGTCCTCATCTCATGAACAAAAGCACCAATTCAGCACCATAGCCTTAAATTTCAGAGAACCAACATAGAAAATTATTATTAGACTCACTTTCCCCCAGTTTGCTGGAGCCTCCAAACACTGGAATACAAGAAAAAATTCCAATCAAATTAGAGAACGTATTAAGCACCTTTCCATCTCCATGAAATGCTGGTTTTGGACAGTCAGCCACCCTAACTCGCTAGCTTAAGTGCTTTCAGCTACTCGCCGTACCAGAAACATGTAAGATTGCCCCCTTTATCAAGGCTTGCTCTCATTTTGGGTTATATTTTTACAAGCTAATACAAATTACAGACCTTTTGTTTTTCCCATTGCCCAAAAGAAAGAGGAGAATCCATCAGTTTGGGAGGATTAAAGAAGAAAATTCCTAAGTCAAAGTAGAGGGAACTGAATACAGCAAAGAGAATTAGGAAAAAGGAGGAGAGGAAAAAACAGGCATTTACAAAAGACACTGTGATGAAATGCTAGATAGTAAAGAAATTTAATGCAGTGTAAAATGAAAAAAAAAGTCAACAGATGCAATAAAAAGTGTAATGTGATTTGGACCACAGAAATGGACTGCTGAAGGAATGGACAAGCTGGGAACAAATCAGAAAGGTTATTAAATTCAAAGATGCTCAGAGCAGATGATCTGGACAAGGATTTCTAGCAGTGTGACATAGCATGCGAGAAAGTTTCAGCTGGAGGTTACTGAAGAAACTAGGGGGCTTATGACTGATACGAACAGAGCTAACTCTGCCTAGCTCTCCTCCACCAGATTTTGCATACCAAAAGCTTTTGAATTTCTAAAGCTGTATCGTATTACCTTCCAAACTAAGTTCTGAAGAAAGTAAAATCCTGAGGTATCCTGGGTCAGAAATGACAAAAATAAATTTGTACAAGATTGAAATCAAACATATCCCCACCTCATGAGGTAGGTCCCTCCTTCCAGTCTTGCTGCTTGTTCACCAAGCTTCAGCAGCCTTCTGGTTTGCAGCAGACTGCGTACAGTCCCCCTGGGTCCCGAGGGAAAGCCTTCCTCTTTCTATTGTCTAAGTTCTGTTTGTATGTCTGTTCCCTGCTCTTCTCTGAAATCTCTGAGACCCTGCTCATCACACAAGTCCCTGCTCTGTCACATCATTTTTATTTTTGTTGATTGTCATCTCCTGCATTGGCCCTCAACAGAAATGAACAACCTTTCCTGTCCCACAGAGGTTACACCTGACGTAGGCACTAACATGCCCTCCCCTCACAAAGCTGAAGGACAAGCAACAGGTAATTGATCTATTTTGCATAGTTTCATGAACTAAAAATTAAGTCAAGTAAGACTTTTTGTGACAATCTGGAGGACAACACTATTTTTCAGATTGTCCACTATTTTTTTTTAATGTTACTTACCTGATGCACCCTACCATTCACTCACTGACTGCAAACTTCTTTGTTTATATGACATATGTCATATTTATTAAAAAAGGTATTCCACAGGCATAACAATGTTATTTCAGTGCACACAATCCCATCAGCTGACAAGTCACTGGCAGCACCGTATCAATTAGTAGCAAATTAATTGCTCCAAAGCAGCACTGACCCAGTGGGTTTACATGAAAGGCTTTGATTTTTTAATGGTTGAAGAACAACAGTCAGCAAAAACCTGGAGCAGCACAAAGCTGGTTAGAAAACACAGGTAGTGATTCATGATCAGGATGTTGGAATCATATTAATTTACTAAATCAACAGAAAGAATATTCTTACTGAACAATTATTTCCAGAACAGCTGCATGTGCCATGTAAGTCAGCAGGTGTAAAACTTAACAGGACTGAATGGTGTCTGCTTTAAAACCAATTGTTTCTAGTGTGGAGGAAAAAAAACAGCAAAGTGCAGCAAAGTAAGGAATGGCAGACACACTCTGACTGAGGGCGGTACTGACGTCTTAGTGTCAGAGACAGCAGGCATCTACGTGAAAGGGAAGATAAAATATAACCTCAGTTACAGCCTGAACCCAGTCAAGGGTTTGTTTGCCCAAGTATTGTTTTAACATATCACTACTTTATTGAGTTTTAAATAAAATAATATATTGCATAGTTCTAAAAAACCCCTAACAGTACAACTATATAGTGCTTTCTATTGGAAGCTCTCTTGGAAAACTTTCCGTGACTTCCTGACAAAGTCTCGACTCCTTTTTTTTAACAGATACATTTCCAACTCACTCCCCATTTTAATATGCTGATCAACTTGAAAGCTGAAATCTGAAAGCAGAAGAGCACTAGAAATTTTTGACTGCTGCTTTAAACCATATGCTTCAAGACTATCACCTATTGTAATTTTTTAGATGAGAAATACATTCTGCCTTCATAAAGGTAAGTAGGGGTAGCACCACTCAGGTTTTACAATAGTTTTCATAGCCCATAGCTGTATTCACCCTTGTTTTCTGGAAAATAAGGGTCCATGTTTTATTTTATTTTTTAATCTAGCCTTTCTCTAGTCTTCAGCTTGATTGTGCTGTGAGGAGAAAGTGACTTAATGCTCTGCAGCACATGAGTAATTCTTGCTTGCTCAATGTTAAGCATGTGCTTTGTCAGATCACAGTATGTACTCTCTAATAACAAAAATCAGGCCCATTAGGCAGCCTACACTAGCTGTGCAGATACGAGATTCTACATCTTCCAGGCAGAGAATATTCAGACAGCAAAACCTGAGCAACATGCTATTATTTGGCCTTTGGGTTTTTTGCTTTTTATCATTTTAGATAGAACAACGTAGCTTAGCGGAGCTGTGACAGTTAATATATCTATTGTCTTTCACTTCTTAAATCAGATATAATAAAACTAGAGGACATTTATCATTAATTAGTAAGAATAGCAACCATGCAACTATTATGTACTCCCCCCCACCAAGCTTTCAAATATCCACCTACTCCAATATGTTAAAAAGAATATTCGAAAGGTCACCAGCAATTCTTGATTTAATGATAACCAAAATGCTAGAAAGGATGCGATTTGAGATGGGCAACTGGGAGAGAGTAAATGGTAAGGACCACAACGAAGGGCAACTTGCAGAAACAACATATGCGCAGGACTTCAGCAAAGGAAGTTCAGAAGGGGCAGTAAATGCTGCCTAAAGCTATACAGGAGCAAAAACATGTAGGAAAAAGGATGCAGAAGAGGAAGGTTAAACAGAATTAAACAAATTATGATGCAGCCCATGTTCACAGCTAACAAACTGCCGGTGCATATATCTAAGAAGTAGAAGTGATAAAAATATCCAGTAAAAATTAATGTGAAATTTTCACAAAACAACAAAGGAAAAAAAAGTAAGCTAAAATGCTACACAGCTCACAGAGAAAGCAACTTGGACAAGATTACAGAATGATGCATTTCTGAAAATAAAAATGTGATCTATTGAAGCACAAAAAGATGAGGAAACAACAAGACACTAAGCTGAAAGGAAGAAAGACTCATTTTTCAGTGTGACAAATACAAGAAAGAAAAAAGGTATTTTGGGGAGATGGCAGTAAAACTAAAATAGACCCACGTTTGGAATTTTTAACCATTCTAATCAGATACAATATCTGCCCATCTACTTTACATTTAATGCCAGTTTTGCTCTTAATGAAACACACTTGAATGCAATGCCATTTAGAAAACTTTTTTTTTAAAAAAAAAAAAAAAAAAAAAAAAGAGACTACTGAAGAACCAGTACCAACAATGTAACTTTCAAGGTTTTTGCCACTATTTCTTAAATATTTTACTATCATTGTCTGTATTTTTTACTAGTGAATTTGAAGAAAATTACACTATTACTAAAGCTAATGCAAACCACCCACAGGAAAAAAAGGTCTCCCTATTAAAAACAAAATATTCAAAATTTAACAAAGCATCCCTGCCCACAGAACAGGGAAAATCTTGCCGTCAGACAAAAATTTTCTTTTCAGTATCATCCCAGTCATTACTACTCTTTCCAATCTACTGCAGAGAGCACGCCTCTGTGACTCACAGCTGCTCCACACCAGGGTACAGAAAGGTGTTCTTGCCAAACAGCTGTCCCACAAATGCAAAGCATCAGCTGTCAGGAGGTGCATCATCTCCATCTTTTAGCCCATTTAATGGAACCAGTGTTTTACATGAGACTATACTGTGGATCAGTAACAAATCAATTACACAGGTATAGGAATTTTCAGCAGTAATGCTTGATTCATGTAGCCCTCCCCTTGTGAGGGTGAAAACTACCTGTAAGGATGTACAATCTGAGATGTTTACAAATGCCAGATACAAATCTATTATTTAGCAGGCTGTGTAACATATTTCTAAAAACAAAACCCAGGGTTCTTAATCCACCTGTATCTAATATTTAAAATTGTGATTACAGGCACAAGGAAGAGCTATCATCTAACTAAACAGTAATTTCAGCTTCAACTGCAAAAGCTCTTTTACTTCTTCAGTTATTGTTAGCATTGATAATACTAGGAGATCTTTTACTGGATACAAGCTATTTAATAAATCCAGGAGCTTTCAGTGACTGTGCTAGAAAGGCATTTGAAGAAATGATAAGGAGTTCTGTCTTTCAAGATTGTCGATCGACTGACAGTTTTCACCAACATAAAATGATCCTCATTTTGTGCCACTAGGCCAGTACACAATGATTAATTTTTTTTTTAATACATATACAAAAATTTAAATCCCCTAGACTTGACAATTTGTTAAGATGCAGAGTCTACCATCAGCTTCTTTCCCATGTAAGGAAGTCTGCTCTTGCAAACCAACTGCTAATAAAGCAATCCACAAGTTCAGTTTAAATGCAGTCATTTCTTCCTATTTGGCCTGAAGTAGATTAACAAGTATTACCAGGCATAAGACAAGAAGAGGAATTCAAGATCAGCTTTATTCCTTCTGAAAAACCTAAGTGCAAAACTAGGATAAAATTAGACCATAAGTTTCAAAACAAGATTTAATTTTGGTCTATGTTCTCAAAGGCAAACAATGTAGCAAGGACATTTTGTTAACATTTGCCTCATTTTCTGCTAGATTGCAAAGTCACTCAAAGCTGAACAGACAGCTGGAAATGACAATTTTGATCTCTGCATAACGAGACATTGGTAGCAGCTCAGCTTCCTCTTCCCTTTGCCAAGCCTTCCACCAGAGAACTAAAAAAGGAACTGTCTGAGGGAGAGAAGAATAAGAGACTATTTTGGGGGAGTTAGCTTTGAACACTCAATCACATGACAGTACTGTAAATTTCTCTCTCCCTTTCCATTAATCCCATGCTTTCCTTTGAATTCCACCCGTATACACTGTTCTTTGAGGAGGCATCTATCTACTGCATCTCTCATTCTCCACAGGTCAGTCTCCTCTACCACACACACTTCGTGACTGGAAAGCCAATCGGCTGATTTCTGAATTAATGGTGAACTGCGTATACCTCGATTAAGCACTAATAAGGCTGGCAAATTAAGTGAGGGCTGAAATCCAACTCTCTGGGTAATAAATGGAAAACTTGTAGCATCTAGATGGCCCTACATTAGTACGTTTTCATGCCATCAAACTAAAAAGGAAGGCAAAATGCACTACGAAACCTGCCACTCGGCTCGCCCCAACTTCTGCTGTGCTCACCTGGTTCTCCTGACTAAAACATCTCCAGTTCTTCTACTACAGGTTGGGGAAAATGGGTTGGAGTTTGGTATACAATTTATAATGATAATACTCACGTAACATTTCTTTCAGTTCTTTTGCACAGCAATTGATAGGTTAGTTTTAAAGGGAAAAATGAAATTATCTAGAAAAGTTTGGAAATGGGCTCATTTTAGACTCACTTCCTTTCAGTGCTTTAGGTTTGGAAATGTATTATCTGTTCACCTTTTTGAAAATTGAGGTACTGATATTTGCAAAAAGAGAATAATGACCAATGCTTCCTAGAACAATCAGACCACATCTCAGAAAAAGCATTTCCTGAATGCATAGCATAAAACTGCACATGCAGCACTCAAGAAGTCAGGTCACATAGAACAAACGCAGTAACAGTTTCAGGTTCTCCAGCAGAATTGCAGAGGCTCATGCATTCTTTATTTCCACACGGGGACTGATAAACAAAATCTTGTTCAGTAAAGGAGCAGTTTTTAAAAAAATAATGGAAATAGTACCTTCATCCATAATCAGCTTATTAGGAAAAGTAAGTAAATTTGAAAGAACATGTATTAGTGAACAGGAAAATATCAACAGGGAACCTGAAAAGTTGGTTAGAAAATATGCAAAACAAAAATAATCTTAAAATGGAGAGGAAGTAAAGTTTCTCAAAATGTAATACCTTCTCTGCATAATCTCACATACAGAAGTATGCTTTCAGTTCTTGGGTAAAAAACTCAAAGTGGTGAATAGTATCTCAAAAGAGATATGAAATTAAACTGGTGAAAGACTCAGGAAGCAATCATCCAAAAATGAAAGTGAAGCTGGAAAATAACATTTCTAAGAAACAAGTAGTTTAGCAAACGTGTACAATCCACTAATATATATTAGACAGAGCTAATACTTGAAATTTAGCAGTATTAATTTATAATTAAAGTTATAAGCATCTTAATAAATACAGAAGTCAAATATTAGAGTTTTCTACCAGATAACCATTAAAATGTTTTAAGTTGCTTTTGTTTTCATAAATGTAACAGCACAAGGCAAGACCATGCTCTTGGCATTTATTGGAGGTAAAAAGATTTCAGATCTCTGATTTCTATTTCTTTTAACTGGAATCAAGGGGGAAAACTGAAAGTATGATGAAATTTGTCACATACTTTTATTTTTACTTTTTTTTTTAATCCATTCATACATCCACATTAAATTACTCCATAAATTATTCCTGTGCTGCACTAGGCACATCAAGAGAAAGTGCTGGCTATTAAAATCAATGGCAACTACTAGTACTTAAGCAGAATTATTTTCACTGATATGTATCAGCATACGCGGAACACATCTGTGAATGAGATTAAAAGCTGAATACATATTTTCAGCAACCAAGAGCTAAACAATTCATCACTGAAAAATAAAATGGAGGGAAAAGAAAATGGGTATCAAAAGCAGAGAGACCTGAAACAGTGGTGTTGGTCGTCTGTACAGTCAAAGAGATCAGAAGCCCATCTTCCAGGTAGTGAAGACTGAGAAGAACAGACAACCTCATTCTGATGTGGAATTTTGCTACAACCTTATACATACAAGTGGATTTTAAAAGAATATTCTGCCCTTCCGGAGTGCTTATTTTCAAAAATGAGGCCAGTCAACGAAAACACAGAGTGCTTCCATTTAATGGAAGAATACTTTTACAGTAATATGGAATGACCCATGACCTTCTATACCCCAACGTGTATCCTTTTTTTAACGTATATGCTTGCCTTCAACCATCTAGCTTCCTATAGCTATTAAGTTCCTCATGGAAAACAGCACAATAATATCAACAACCGTAGGTTTCCAAATAGGGATAATATATACTGGAAGAATATACAGGGAAATAGAATTGGTAATAATCTTATCCTGGTGAACAAGATTCAATGTGAGATTTGAATGCAGTTTTAAATAGTGGTTTTAAACTTAGGAGAATATACAGAGGTTTACACTGTGTTCTTGGATACTTCTAGTTCAAAATGAATGTTCTGTCTCAAGGAATTATATGAAAGGTTGTTAGAGGAAGATTTACAGTGATGGGAATGCTCTTGTTTTCAGTTTTCAGGCAGGCTGACTGAATAAAACTGTCATGGGGTTTTTTTGGAAGACAGACAAACTTCTACAGTCTTCCTTCCTCCTGAATGAAAGTGCACAGAGACAACACCTCAGGTCTGTGGGTCTGTAGCAGATGTTTTTGATAGAAAGTGATCTGCTTCAAGCATATCTGATTCCTGAACTATCACACTATGTAATGTCAGATCCAGTTTCCATGTCCCCTGAGTCAAATGCTACTTGGAGAGCCAAGCAACTGTCACAGTCACTCTCCACTCTATAATTCGCTGACATATGTGGTGCTCATATATTCTCCCCAACCCATGATTTTATTTTTTGTCTGGTACAGTCAGCAAATAGCTTTTGGTGTCCTTTTATCTGCATAGGGACATATTAATCATTCCTTGGTTGACTCATAATTATTAACATAAAAACATCAGGATTTATGATGTCTTGGAGATGCCATGAATTTGAGGACACTTATTTTTAGATGTGCAGGCTCTCAAAAGGTAATTCCTGCTGGGTGTTTACTTTAAAGTCTCTGCAAGATTAGAGACAAAGGTGTAAATAGCTATCAATCAAGTGTGCTTCCTAGAGCCCTAAACAAAGATGAACACTGCAAAGTCTTGTAATCATAACCAAGCTGAAAGATCTGTGCTTCCCATTTTAATAATTCAGCCATAACAGTAGCTAAAAATCTAGCAGGGCTGGTAGAAAGCTGTTCTTCAACTGAGAAGCACAATGGAAGTATTCTGGGTGGTCCAGGACAGCATTCAGCCAAAGAAAGCAAGGAGTGCTGAGTAAAGGGAGGAAAAGCCCTTCAGTATATGAAGCACAGAAAGGTACCAAGAACAAGCAACCAAAACCAAGCATGAAGTGTTCTATGCATAAGACGTTGCCAGCAACTAGCAAAGCAGACAAAAAGTCCTACAGCTTCTGATGGAAAAGACTCCGATGTGGAGACAGATCATCTGGAGAAGTCAGCCCAGAAATAGCTCACTCAGCTATTGCTCAGGCACGCTGGCACACTGTGGGCACAAGAAAAAAATTTATACTAGTACAGAGAAGGGTAGATGAGAGCCTCCTGAGTTTAGAGCTGAGAGAGATAAGATGCTGTTTGGGTGAGCTGTACATAATCCCCATGAAAGGACTCTTCTCATGATCTCAGCTACCCTGGGTTCTCATCCTAAAGTGGGCATCCAGTTATTGCAACGTTCAAAAGCAAGGGGTGGGGGGGGAACAGGGGCAGAAATGGGAGAGAGGGTGTTCACACTTTAAAGCTACAAAGTCATTCTAAGGTCTCATTAAACTGAGTTACTAAAGCATCCACAGCCCATCAGAGAGCAGAATAAATTTGATTACTCATATGATTGTATATCTTCAGTCGATGCATATGAGTAATAAGGTAAACCATTTGGTGCAACCAAAACCTCGGCTTGAAAACTATGCATAATCTATCCTTTACAATATACCAGTTACCCAACTCGATATGACTATAAATCTAACATTCTTTGCTATGCTAAATTATTATTTAACACAAATGGCGTGCATTTATAAAATACATCCAGTCATAAATATTGGCAATGCCATATTCAACAGCTGGAAAAAGGCCTCAGTTTTGAAATATTTATATACAGTTTAATAAAAAATAATCACAGAATTAATCAAAATACATAGGTCTATGACATATCAGATTCTAATCTCAAGTTTCAAAAGTTTTCTTTAACAGCAGAAATGGGCTGTTTATCAATCAACAATTTATCAGAATAAACTGTAATGGAAGGAAGCTCCTTTACAACACTCAAAAAACCAGAAAAAAGCCTCAAGAAAACTCAAACAATAAGACAGATGACTTACTGAAGTGTAGGTCTATGTGCCATTAGGTGCTAAGCCCTTTCTGCCTCCACAAACCTTTACTTGTACTTTCTCCTAGTCTGTACATGTAAATTCCCAAAGCTGTATCACATAAACAGCGAACAGCAAGTAACCTACAACTGGTCGAGGAACGAATCACAAATTGTGCACTGGACAGACACAAACTAAGCCATTTCTAATGCAATTTTATCCACCAATGAATGGCTGACTAGACATAGAAGGTTTTTCCTAAATTTAGACTTAGCACTGTAATGAAAAAAAAATTAATTTTCCACACAGAACTAAGAAAACTCCATTTTTAATTTTGATGCAGCTGAAAAAGTCTGCATTTACATCCATTTTCAGATGTGCATGACAAAGTTTCTCATACCATTGAAATAATGCCTTTAGTTAAGATTTTAAGTCTGTGAAATCTGAACTACTTAACAGGTAAGCAACTGCACAGAATTCTAGAATTGGTAACTGAAATGGCAAACTGAGCATTGACTTGACCACAAGTTCCCTGTGTAATACTAAAGCAAACCTGGCCAAAGATACAATCAGTGGCATGTGCAATGTAATTGCAAAGCAACAATCTCTGCACTAGAAAGATACGTGCCAAAATAGCCAAAACATTTCTGTATACATTCTTCTGAATGGTAGAGAAAATAGAGACACAGAAAGTGAATCTTAGAGCTCAACATGTTTAGCTTATCAAAATTGGATAGAAAAGCAATCAGTTTATAGTATTATTTATTTTAGGATAATAATAGCTGGCAGAAAGAACCAAACACAAATAAATTAGAACCAATATATGTGTATGATTGTATATATATCTTTTTGAAAAATTTCTTTCTATCTTCATTTCAAATCAAGAACGGACACTTTCTTGAAGATACGCATCAAGCACAAAAAGCAGAATGTTTTAGTGAGACAAGTAGGTGTGCTCAATATGAAGTTCAACAGAAAAAAAACTGCAAGGATTTTACCAGCGGGACAGGTAGAGTATACAAACATCAACAGAGCCAATATTTAGGACAGCTTCTGGCAATTTAGAAAATCTATATTCAATCTATAGATTTTTAGCTATTTGTACAACAGTCAGTGTGTATTTAATTCACTCATTTGTTGCCAGGGAGAACATCAAATATTGTGCATAATACTATCCTTATACATCTACAGGACAATCAAAACAAAACAATTAATACAGTAACATAATTTGATAAGGAGCAGAAACTGGTATCCTTGATTGTCTCCAGGGTAGTGAAATTCAGGAAATTTCCCCCAGAAGATGAACGAAAGAAAGAGTATTAGAAATGGCTCTGAAAAAGATGTGTACACTCCGTAGAAGAATTTCATGAACATTCAGTCTGAGCAAGTTATAAAAACCTGTGAGCAGATCAGAAAGAGAGAAGGGCATGGGACCCTCAAAGAACTAGCCAAAACTTATGATGTCATGAAAATGAGTCTATACAAGAAGCTTTTTTGGCTCAAGGTTTTCTATGACAGTCATTTTGGGGCTACAAACTACAACCAAATCTTGAAATTTCTCAAAAATGTTTGTGCACATCTGTTTTCAAATTCTGAATTCAAGATATTATACAGACATCATCAATCCAAGACCAGGTGCAATACATTTGCTACAGCCTTGTGCACCATGGCGTGGAGGCTTGCTCTTCTGAATATTGTTTACCTTTAAGAAGTTACTTCATGAGTTTCAGTGACGTTCACAGAGCCCAGAGCATCTACACACTGTGACAACTATGAAAGACAGTTGTAATGGTGTAAAGGCAGCAGTTCCTCCTGTGTCTTTGTTAAACACATGAGAAACCACTGGATCAATTACTGTCCCCCAGCATAACACATGGCCAGTGTTAGAAGCTGTTACACCAAATGCAGCCACAACTACATGTGCTGAAATGTTGCTGTGAGCGCATCTTGTCCAAAACTACCAACAATCCCTTTTACTTTGATAAATTCCTGTGTAGGAGGAAATAATTTGAGCTAGGTGCATATGTCTATTAGCTTGTTCAGAATAATTGTTTATTGCATATATCTTTATTAATATATATGGTGTGAGTTTATTCATCAAAACAAATAAGAAGTAAAACAGAATTTTTTTCTAAATTTATTTTCTAAATTCTAAAATGTTCTAAATTTATTTGGAAGCATTATCCTTTATAGAAAGGAAAACAAGCTAAGTAGCTCTTCTAAACCATCTCTGGTATGTAGGAACACTTCTTCAAATTTTGGCAATACTCTATCAGCACAATAACTGACAATCTGTCTTGGTATTGCTAAGAAAAAACTTCTCATATTCGTTTTCAAAAAGACCAACAGACAAAGACAGACTCTAGGCTACAATGACAGGTTGATCAAATCAGTCAGACAAAACAGCGATCTCTTAAATATAGTGAGCCAATGATGGTACCCATAGCTAGGTATTCTAAGGTTTTATTACATGTAACACAGATGACCTGGGAAACTCTATAAAATTATGTGTATGTCATTCCTTATTACTGAAAAATCCAGAATAAGAAAAAGAACTTATAGCAAAATCTAAAACTTTTAGCATAGTATGATAAAGTGAAATTGCTCTCACAAAAAGGATATATATACCCTGATGTATACTTTTAAGTCTGCTGTGGCTGTTCAGTAGTTACTTTAATTTAACACACCATTTCTTAAAGCATATTAATATAAAAAAACAAAACAAACCGAAACAGAAAACAACTTTCAGGGAAGAAGTCCAGTGTGCATGTATCAAGCCCACAGAATCACCTTGCAATTTACATAGGTATTGCCTACTCATGTTTAACTCCCACCTTCACAATTGTTAGCCCACATAAGAAGAAATGAACAAAAATAACTACTACAAAATGTCTTCAAGTATCAAGTGACTTTCCATTTTTAAGCCTATAAGTTTAAAACTACTACAAGAAAATAAAGACCTAGTTATTTCTCTGATATGGCTTCTTAGATGCTTTTCAACCTAGTCGTTTGACTCCCATACCCTGAAGTTTAGGTACGCATATTAATCACTGGGCCCCCAAAATATCTCTGGTTTCTCTATCACAGTTAAGACTATTTCAGACTAAACTTAGCTGCTCTGCACAGTAAGCCGGAACATTTACAACTATTTTCAGGATGCTGAAAATTACAAAATTCAAGCTAAAGCCCCCTCCCCTCCTCCACGGCACATACACTTTCAAGGCATGACTGTTAATAACCTAAAGTACAGCAACCTAACATTAAGAACATTTTAAGACTTTTGCTGAAAACACCTACCTTAGTATAGTCTACTGTCAGCTTATTTCAAGAGCTGACTTACTAGTGAAGATGCTAAGAAATGTCTGTTTCTATAAATGGAGCTTTCTTTTTACGGCTGGTTCTTGCTTTAAGCAAGCAGGGAACACAGGAAATTTTTGTGTCCTGAAAGCTTACCTTCCAGTAAGTCTCTTGCCAGACCTGGTTCTGCCCCTGTGGACCGAACAAAGTCTGACAGGACTGCATCCATATCAAGAGTCATGTGATCATTCAGAGATGCTGCCAGACATGCAGCAGCCGCAGGACTCACTGGTCAGCTAGAAGGCATCCATCTGTGCCAAGGAGAAAAAGCAACAGGATTTTAGAATGTACCCTAAATGGATGTAAACCACATTTTTCCTCTCTTCCCCAAACATGACTACTACAAATGCTAAGACATTCAAGTTACAGCATATTAAAATAAACAGTATTTGTCATCCATCTCTGCCTTAGCCTAGAAGCTGTTGATCACTCACACTACAAGGTTTTCTCTTTCTTAACATTTCAGATTTTTATTGATTTTTCTTATGTGCAGCTTGTAAATAATTCTGCAACTCAAAGACTCCAATCCAGCTAAACACAGGCACTGTTCATACACTGTAGTTTAGCAAGTATTTAAATGTTTGGCTAGCCTAGAGCTCTTTTGCCTTACAGAGATCAGTATTTGTTCTTGTATTTGCCTTGTCAATACCACTTCTGTAATTTATAGTTTCTTCACTGTACTGGGTCTGGCTGGGATGGAGGTCATTTTCTTCATTAATTTGCCAGAATTGTGGCTAAACTGGTGTTGATAACACCTCAATATTTCAGTCATCGCTAAGCAGTGCTTACACAGCTTCAGGCCTTCTCCACCCCCCCAGTGACCAGGCTGGGGGTAGACAAGAGACTGGGAGCAGGACAGCCAGGACAGCTGACCACAGCTGACCAAAGGGATATTCCAGACCATATAACATCATGCTCAGCAGTAAAACCGGGGCAGAGTCTTTCCAAACTAGCCCTTGCTCAGAAACTGGCTGGCCATCAGTCTGCTGGTAAGTGGTGGTGACTTACCGTCTTGGCGTCACTTGCTTTTCCCATCCCCCCCCTCTTTCCTTCACTTTAATGAGTGTATCGTGATCCATGACGGGGTTTTTCTTGCTTTTGCTGTTTCGATTCTCTCTCCCATCCCACTGTGGGGTGAGGAGAGTGAGTGAGCAGCTGGTAGGTGCTTAGCTGCTGGCTGGGGTTGGAAACTCCAGGTCTTTATACATCCCACTCTGGGATTTGTTAATGGTCACTTTCAGCTTTTGCTGTTTGCTGTGTTATCACTTCAGGTTTTGTTGTCTGAGAGCTACGACAAAAGCACTAGCCTTGAGTCTAATCTGGTGTTTGGCCCATGTATTGCTGCCATCCCAGTACTCTGGGAATCATCTCATGGAGTCAGTTGACAGTTACAGCTTTCTCCTCCAGGAGCAACTTCCTGCGGAAATTAAGAATGTCATCTCCTCCTCCGGGGCCGATGTTTCCTGCCTCATTACGATGGCCCCTCCGTTTCTGAAAGCTCCCTGTGTATCTGCGGAAGGGTTACGCCTGTCAGCCAGGCGGGCACATTACCCCAGTGGCACAGCAATCAGGTGATACTGAGGCCCGCAGTCAGAAATCGGAGGGTAGGGAAGCCCAGCAGCTGGCAGCCCTGGCTAAGGACCAGGGAATCGGCAACGGGGCTGGAAAAGAGGCAACAATCCACAGCTCTGGAGGCAGCTCCTGTTAGGCATGAAGGCAAGGTATTCCCTCAGGCTACTAAGGCAAGTGGACCACCCCTGAGGAAGGTATCCATTATCTGAGGGAATCAGTGGTGGTGGAGGTGATTTACAGCAACCTGGATAACAAGCAGTCCTCCAAAGATCTGGACAAAACCCAGTGCATGTGGGTCATGTGGCGGAAGTTTGTATGGAACACGCTGACACCATATGCCAGCACCCTGGTGGTAACGGACTGGACAGACACCAAGGTACCAACTGTGGAAAGACTGGCTGTAGTTACATCTTCAGTGGAGAAGCTACCCCCCCCCAAAACCATATCAGAAACACCTGCAACACACACATGGTATAAACGCTCGGACAAACTGATGCCCTGCTGGAACAGGCAGAAAGGAAGGGTCTGGCAGGATTTCACCCCTGTTCCTCTGAGATGCAATTAAGAGTACTAATTAACACAACCAGGGACACAAAAGCCTTTACTGGTTTTATATCTAACTCACTATGCCCCCCCCAAAAAAACCCAACCCAACCCAGCCACCTATCCAGGGCTTTCTAAAAGAGTTATTATTGCAATATCCACTTAAACATAAGACAAAAGCACCACTTTTTTTTTTTGCACAAGTGGAGGTTTCCTTCCTGGAAGAATTTGTTTGTCCTGAGGCACAGCGACAGCAGCCTACCACAAGAAAACCAGCACCCCAACAATATATCATTGCACCGGGTGCCTGTGGCCAGGCTCTGGTACCAGGGGCTGCAGGGCTGCCCTCTGTGGGGAGGGGGCTCCACCAGTTCCAGCTGACTCTGCAAGAACCCACAGTTCAGCCAAGCTGGTGGCAGCTCTCTAAAAACACTCCTACTTCACAGGAAGGCAGAAGGCTGATTTTAAAAGGAAGAGGAAAAACAAGGCACTGATATTACAGTAATTTATAAGTTTTACTTGGTTTATTGTTTTATTTTGTTGTACGGTTATCTATTGATGACCAACACTATAGCTACTGTACAGTTTTTACTATTTTTAAACGGTCTGTGGGGGCAATCTTACCAGGGTACTCTGCTGGGGGCACAGTCACCTGGGGACCCATTAGGAAGCAGATTGTGTTTTGACTCAAGTGAAATGCGACACAATGTCCAGCACAGGAGGCTTTCTTGCCAAATGCATGGCTAACAAAATACATATGCCCTACTGCATTTTCTACCTACTTTTCTGATCCTGGAAAAGTGAAAGCCATCCTTCTAGGCAATATACTCTACAAATATCAAGTAAAAATTAAAGCAGGCACTTCAAGAATAGCTGGTGTTAGACAAGCTATTAAAGACAGCTGGCATTCAAAACACACTAACTCTGTACTTCTATCCTGCCTGCACCGCTGCAAAACTAGTGGAAGGCAAAGGAAACACAATGAAGTTAAATGATACACAACATACTCAGAAGCATGTTTTACTTTCATGCTTGTTATTCATCATCAGTCAAAGTTTACCTTTGAACATGAATTAGATTTTTTTCCCGTTAATTCCTCCTCACAGGCTCAGTTGGAACTTTACCACGTGCCGAGGGTAAGGACTAGCATGGAGATTTCCTACTGGTAGTAGATTATATTGGTTGGCTCTTGCTTGTACGACAGCTACAGAGAAATAAACTGTGAAAAAAATTGGAAACCAGTTGATTTCACTGTTCCCCAAATGAAACACACTCCTTTCCTACTCCACGTGCAATTACCTGGTTATATTTTACCTTAAAAATGGAATGCCTTTTTTTTCTCAGAAATTGCCCTTTTCTGCAAGTACTTATCTCAGGTAAAATACAAACATCATTTACCTTCTGCCCCAGGAAGGTGGGGTCTTTTTTTCGGCCTCATCCGCCAGGACTGCCTGCAAAACCCAATTTACCCCAACAAGTTGGAAGTGTGTGGGCTATGGTTACACAATTACCTATTTTTCAGTATCAAAGCAGATTACACTCTTACTAATCTTACCCACTTCACAGTCTTCTGGCCCCTACAATGTACCATGATTTATACCACTTCTACATTTATGCTTGTATACTATTTATACAGCTGTATATTGGGGCTGCATGAGGGTGGCAGGGGAAGCGATCCTTGCCCCTCTATTCAGCCCTGCTGAGACTCATCTGGAGCACTGGTCCATTTCTGGTGGCCCAACACAAGAAAGACGTGAACATACTGGAGCAAGTCCAGTGAACTGGACATCTGGATCCCACTGGACCAGGGAAACACTTCTGAAATGTAACATAATGAAAAAGTAGTAGCAGAAGGAAAGCTGGAAATATTGAGGAGGCGAGTTAAAAAAGGAGCGCTGACACTTCAGGAAGAGAACTACTTTAACGGATTATGGCCAAAGTTGGCATCTAAGCTTTGTAGCAACTGAATATATTTCAATGCAAATGCAGGACAAAAATGCTACTTTTATTTAAAAAAAACCAAAACCCAACAACTCATACATGGATCCACTGTACTAAACAGCACTAACATCCTTACAAAAAGATCACCAGAAACTGAATACTATTCATTTCTTTAGTGACTTGGAAAAAGAATGAAATAAGTCTTAACCAGCAGGATGAAAACATATGGATCAAGCTAAAAGAACCTACTTCAGGTGAATGATACAAAGCATTACTGAATTTCAGATAATCAAAAGTGACTCAGTAGTATGATGACTGCTAAATTAAAATGTACCAGCTGGGCACTCAAGTACAGTCACTATGTGTGGGGGCCAGACTGCTCATAAATTTGGAAAACTGAAGTGCATGTCAGTCTGAAAAGTCATTTCATGAGTTGTCTCAGTATCAGCATTACTTCAGTATTTTCACCAGTAGTATTGAAAAGCTATCCTTTTAACAGCAGAAAATCAGTCTCTTTCTGCATTTATGACACCACCCCATCCCCTCAAAATTGCCCCTTGATTACGTCATCATCAGAACATATACAGTAACCGTGTCAACAGACACATTTAATTCTTAACTCATCCCAGCAAAGGTTATATAAGCTGCCTGCAAGGATCTTTACTACAAAAGAGGTTCTTTCTGGTAAGGCAGAAATTTCTTTATATAGAAAAATGGTAATATCTGTGCATTGACAGCTGGTGGAAACACAGCTCACATGCAACAGAGCCAGAGATAAAGCTTGCTGTTGTTTTACTGAAAAACAGTAATTTCAATAAAATACTAGCCACATTACATTATATAATGATAAACAGCTGTACAGGTAGAAAACACCTGTCTTGCGTTGGGTGCCAAGGTATCACACCCAATCCAGACCCTACAAATCCATGACAGTGTGAGGAAAAAGTTTTTTAGTTGAAATCTCCCTCAATGCCTGTGCACTATGCTCTATAATTCTCTAGGCTCTGGGTCCTGCAGCTGTGCTTAGAGCACCTGTACAAAAATATCCATGCTATTTAATTCTTCCTGTTACTCATCAGACCTTAAATTAACAGCACAACATAGATTAATAGTGTTTATCCAGACAGATGCATCTGAAAAGATGGAAGAATCAATGACAAAACATGTTAATGAACGTTAAAACTGAAAGAAAACAGAACAAACCCAGCACTGGTTAGCTGTGTTGAATTACCTCAAAATGAAATAAGATCTACAGGACTGTGCTGACTGGGGCCGGACTCCTGCACCATCTCCATGCAAACTCCAAATTGCAACAGTGCTGAATTAAGTACATCCAATGTTGTAAGAGACAACTACACATGCAAGTGAGAAGCAACCAGCTGTGGAAACTCATTCCTCATCTGCTGGTAAGGCCTCACAAAGTCCCTGAGACATTAAAAACTGAGTGGGGTGCTACCAAACCCACAAATATTAACAGCTATAGTACAACGAAAACACAAACAAAATACCCCTACAAAAACCCTCTCCAAATCTCAAATGCTACTTTTCCTACTATCACAATATTTTACTGCTAGTACTAGCTACTAACTATGTACTAACTATTTTTTCTTTTTTTCATGCAGCAGACATCATCCCTCTACCCTGTTTTGAAGTCATAATTGTCACAGGTGGCAGGTGGTCTGGCTGTTACTTGTACTACCTCACCCTGAAGAAAAACTTACAAAAAGTCTGAATTATGCATGTTCTACACTCTGAAAGCAAGGAGCAGAGTTAGTAGGATCCTCCTACATTTGAACTAGCACTACTTTTTTTCCCCAGAGGAAGTAGTTTTCACAGCTCTCTAGAACTTAGAGAAAGAAAAGCCCAACATCCCCCCTGCCAAACAAAAAAGAAGTCTTCAAAGAAATATTATCTTTGTCAGAAAATTACTATTAGCTCTGAAAACCCGCTCAGATGGAATAGTGAAAACTACTAAGCAAAAAAAGAACATAAATTGCAAAGGAGGAGGCAGTGACTCAGAAGCCAGGTGGCTGCCTGACCTTACTGTTATTACCAGGTGAACACAGTCTCTCCTCACCTACAAACCCATCTCAACACCCTTTGCTCTGGTCAAAGCATTAACCAAACTTACGCTTCACTTATACACACCTGGAGGAGACCTAACACAACCATCCATGTTATAGCCACCTGCCAACACGCGTCACTCCCCTTGCGGTTAACAGCATTGACACACACACCAGCTTGCAGTTTTCCTCTCAAATGTGTCCCACATGAGACACAAACCACATTTTGAACATTCTTGACCCTCAAAACACAATGAAGACCTTGGTTTTCACTCACTTTCTAGCCAGATTTCTTCCCTAAATAATTTCTTCTTTATCAATGCAAACACAAAAGGCAGTGAAAGGGGGTAATTTGTTGCATATTGTAAGAAAAGGCATTTGTAAAGTATTTAAAAAAAGAGATACTGATTGCTTCTAAATGTTAAGATGGTTTAATAGGACTTGAAATCAATTTAATATGAACTCATTTGTATTTGATCTTTTCTTTTCCTTTAAGTACCTCTCTCAAAACTGAGCCATACTTGGAAGCAGTCTTCATCTGAATCTAAATTTGACTTCTTCAAAATCAAATAGCTTCACCCAGTTAAACAACATGAAGGTGTGGGTTGGTAGTTTTTTTACCAAAGAAGCAGAAACAGATGCACAGAGCTAACTAATAAAGAAAGCAAGTATGTTAAAACAAATCCCATGCGTCCAGAATACAAACAGCTGACAAAACAGAAGTGAGGAACAGAAAGAAAACAGTGCACAGTGGACAAATCCTCAGAAAGACATAATAACCAAACTGCAACAAAGACCTTTCACTTTCATAATTTTCAAAGAAAGGCTGAAATAAGCTCCATCAATAACATGCCTAGTCTCAGTGCTTTAGAAAGCCAGTGGAAAGACTAACATCAAACCAGTCCCCCCACACAGTTGTTTTTTTTCTTAATTTCCCTGCATTGTGACAAGGCTAAATACCTATTAAGATTACTGATTCCTCTCAGCTGGTTTGGCAATAAACAGGCTAAGTGCAGCCCACTCGTGTGTTGAATGTGCATGCCGCTTGCATTTTTGGTTGTCAGGCAGAAAGACTGTGTTTGTGCACAGCTCCAGACTTTGAAAGTAATTCTTTCTGAAATGCCATGTTTGATCGCAAATATCATAATTCTACAATCTTGACAATATTATGAAATTGAACTGATGCACTAAGTAAGACCATTTCTCAGTGAAGCATTTAAACTTTTTGAGCTCAGGCTGTATAATTTCTCATTCTTTTCTGCCTGCAAAATGTATTTACTTAGTTTCACAGAGACTTTAATTTTTTGTAAGCTAGAGAGTTTTTATGTGGTTATTTAATTTCTAAAGCCGCTCCCACTCTTCAATAGATAACACTTTGCAAAATGTTCATATACAAGATAAAAACTATTAAGGAAAAAACTGTAATTAAACCATCAAGTCCGTTACAGAAGATTTGTTTAGGCAGGGAACACCAGCTTTAAGGGAACTCTTAGTTAATGTAGGCACTCAGCTTTTCAGATTACTTGGTAGGAATACCATGTATATGTAAGAGTAGTTAATTGTTCAGAGTATTCGTTGCCTAGGTAAAACATGATTAAATATTAAAGGACCAATCTGAAGTATAGAAAGATAATGCTCTGCCAGGAGTAGCTGAAAGGAACGATATTGAATTTCTAGTATTTTTGCACCAATGGAGACACAAGTCTTGTGAATACTTATAGGAAGCCTACCTTATTTCCAACATGAAATTTCTCCCTACACTTTACTTGTGTTAAATTTAACATTATTTAACACGCTATGACCCTATGACCTTGATGCAGTTTGTTTTTTGTATTCAGAGTAATGCTTCAAACTTGCTTTTTTGCAGTGTTCCCCTGAATAGCTGGGGCCTTCTATCACTATGCTTTTATTTTATTTCTGCACGGATAGAGTCAGATACATGTCCAAGATATAATTGGGGAAAAAAAATGAGAAACAGTTACTCATACAGATGTGTTTCTGTATTCCAGTATTCAAAATGAAACTAGAAGGTAAAACCAGAAGTCAGATGTTGGCAAAGCCTCTTCTGGAATACTGAAGCAAGTTCAGTAACAGGTTTCAGAGAGATCACTTCAGACTGAAACAGGCAAAATGAAAGGCTACAGATCATCAGAAGTTAAGTGTTTTATCTTAGGACAAGTCACTAGAAGGGCCTGGATTGCAGAGCCAATGAAACAAGGCTGAGAACTGGACTGAGACTGATCTTCAGAAATACACCGAGTCCCAAGCAGACACAGGCTGGAACTAAAGACGGGGCTCCCAGTGACAGAAGTACTGGGAACAATCTTTCCTTAGCAGCTGGGGGAAAAGTACTGAATTATTTTTAAAAATAGTTACCTAAGGTAAAGTACAACATCCTGCAGTGATAGGAAACCAGACTTTAAAAAAATGGGCAGTTTTCTTGCAGTCCTGTGGCCTGTTTTTTTGACACTAACGAATAAGCTGAGTTTCCAGGAAACTCTTCCAGGGGTTATTCTCACTGGGCAATGCAATAAGGTTGTCCTCATTGCAATGTTAGAACAATTTCTAGATGACAAAAATCTGTATTGAACCTTTTCTGGTTTTCTCTATAATTTCCACTTGGAAAGTTATGTAAGCAAGTCACACATGCATAGAATTTACTTCTGTAAAAGGACATACACATATAGATGGGATTTAGGTACAGATGCAAGGAAAACATCAGAAGATTAAAGGTGAGATTCTTCCTGAAAGCAAATTTATACACTAATTTACACTAGTGAAAAACACCACCTTAATTTCACAGCAGTATTTTATAATCCCTTTTTAAAGGTCATAGTGATTATATGTGAAGAACTGGCATAAGAACAAATTGTCTCTTTGGAAATAAGTCTTCTGCATAGTTTCTGATTTTCTAATAAACAAATGTGCAGCTTATATTACAATACAGACTATATCGCAAATGTTTATCTTTGTATGTAAATATTGAGGATATAATATGTTGTATCAATAATAGGATATGTGATAGCTTAAACAACATACTAAGCTTAGTTGGAAGGGTTTTTTCCTTTGTACAACTTGACCCTTTTTTTTAAAACTAACACTCTAGTGGTAAAACATGTAAGCACTAGCTACAGGAATTCACACATTTTACTAAGCTGATGATGATTATAAATCTGACAGGTAGTTTTATTAAAAAACAACAACAACAACAAAAAACCAAAACAAAAAAACCTACCCCAAAACCACACCAAACACAAACACTAGTATATGACTGCAACACTAAAAATATAACAACATTTAGGGTTTTTGGTGTGAAGCGGGCATGGTAAACACATACATGTTAGAAGTGTTAACACCTCTCATAAAAGTAATGTTCTTCTCTACATCTACAATTCTCTACATTTCAAAGGAACTGAATGGCAAGTAAATGCTATTTGCCAAGAACATATGTCTTGTTTTGTTCCCTGCCAATTAGACTGCTATTCATTTTCGGCAGGAAAGGAAAAATTAATACTTTTTACAGGGGTAAGAATACTGTTAAAATATTAGACTCCAAATTCTAACAGAACTACTGGTTCAAGATACCAAACACTGAAGAAAAATGAAAGAATTTCCAAAGAGCTAAGCAAAGTATATGCAATGAGAAAATTTCATTGCTGTTTTACATTATTGCACCAGTAATAATGTAAGGTGTAAACTGGAAGCACATATTAAGTCGCACTCATTTAAAGCACCTCTATGCAAATCATTGTAGCAGCAGTTCAAAAACCCACAGAACCATGGGCTTAGTTTTAAACCCATGCTGAAAACCCTACCCAAATCAGAGAGAAAAAGACTGTGCTGCTTCGGTGCCCCAGGCAGTGTGACAGACCAACTGCTACTGAACTGCATCACCTGCCTTGGCATTTCTCCAAGAATTTTACAAGTCCCAAGTATCCTATGAGAGGATTGAGGAGTTTTTTCTTTATTTCCCTCTAGCAATAAAATGATCCCCATTCCGTCACAGCCTGCATCACTGCTGTGCAGTCCAAATTTCTGCCTGGAACTTACAGTTGGGGCCCAGCTGAACTGCTGTTTGCAACCTGGACTGTAACTATGCAAAAACAGTTGTAGCCTTTTACTTGTAAGAGCAATAAATATGGCTTTTGATAAAAACATTTTCCCTTCGTTTCCCTAGTACTTCGCACTCTCCTTGGTCTTTAGATCCTTTCCTACAATTCTGATTTAAAAAAACATTTTTCATAAATCAAAAGCTCTCTTACGTGACAGTGGGACAGCTGGGGGTAGAAGTGTTCTGCTGACAGACCACAGCATGGTCATTTAAGACATGGTATTTTTTTACCAACTGTAAAATTTGCTCACTGGTCTGAAATGTACTTTTTCCTCTCAGACTCAGAAGGAACAGCCTAAATCAATACTTCTTTGTACTCTTAGCCTATGCTCAGAGAATGATAGTTGAGGCTAAGAAAGATATTTTATTTTGATTAGTAAGGTGGCAGAAGACAAGACTACTACTTATATCAATGCACCATACATAAATGCAAATATAAAAAGCCCAACCAACCCCCCCCTCCAAAAAAAAACCAAAACAAAACACCCGTCAGTCTTAAATTAGCACCTCAACAAACCGCACAGGCTTGTTCCAACACACTACTATCAGCCTTGTTATTTATCTTTATTTTGCACTAGGGTAAAATCTTGCTGGTACCATCCAGCACAGTTGAATGTTTGGGTATGGATGACCAGAGCTGTTCTGTCACCTTATCTTCTTTTGAAGCATTACAACATATTTAGGCTAGAGAAATTTACAAAATGATGTACAGGTACAAATCCTGGCCTTCATGTTTCACTTGTAACTGCTGATCCCAATCAGCCATAAAATGCCACTTGGGATCATGCACTGGGTGAAGGAGACGCAGAAGTGTGGAAGATAACACCGTGTTAACACTTCAAAGTTGTCTGCTGCAGGTACCTTTCCACTTTTAAATCTAGCCTGTTTCAAGACGACTGACTATTCTCCTGCTACATCATCACAATGGTTCTCTGTCACTGACAGTACAGGTGTGGCTTTACAGACCTGCCCAGCTTCTGACGCCTGTAGCCATCTCTGAGTGTGTATTTAGTTGTGGACATTAACTTGGAGTGAAGCCCTGCTTGTAAGAGAACACAAGTCAACCTTTTTTTTTTTTTTTGCATGTGTGTGAAAATTATAATGCTAGGAAGTCATAAATGGACTATAATATTGCTTCTTCATATAGTCTGTTGGTTTACAGAACTAGAGAGCATTACAGATTACAAATCAGGCAATCTCCCTGCATTTGCACAATGCAGATGCAGTTATGAAGTTTGTTCTTGTGCTGTTCGTTTCGAATCTGTAACCATCTCCTCCAAAAGCCACACACAGCTCCTTGCCCAAAGTCTGCATAATTACGCCAACATCTACTGATGGATAGTTAAAAATAATAATACTAGTCTACTTCAAATTTTCAGAAAAGGAAATAATTCTAGTCAGGACACTGTTACAAGTTAAAAAGAAGCTACCTGAATAATCTCTCTACTGAAATGCTCACGCTATTTTTTATTTGAAAACCTCCAAATGCTTCTGAAAATGTTAGTTTGAATTAGCCTCACATTTGACAATTGTTTCATTGTTTGTGGTTTGTTTCTTTAATCCTGAAGGTTTAAACTTTGTCAGTTTAGGATCTGTATTTGTTTAAATACCAATGGATGAGAACCTCTGTATGGGCCTTCATAAATTTGCACTTTGCTTAGTTCTCCTCTTCTTGATGTGTTTGTATACTGATAATTAAATTTACTGCTTGCAGAAAGAATAGTTTGTTTTCTCATTTTTATCAGTCCTTTGAACTTAAATGGCCCAGCAATTTGACAAATACCTTTACCAGAGATTTGCTGTTATCTGGAATTTCAAAGAGGTTTTTATGTGTCAGTATGAACCAAGTATTTAGACTGCCACAAGCTGCGTGTCATTTGCAGATGAGTATATTGCCCACCAATCCACTACTACAGTGACTACACTAAATCAATAATGCTTATTTTTGTACTACTATATAGTACAACATAATCACTAAGGTAGATTTATCTGAGGTTAAGTCAAAATTGAGAAACACGAACTTTAAATTCTGAAAGGGGAAATTTCAGCAATGCCTACCTTTCTCAGAGGGGAGGAGAAAAAAAAAAACAAACAAGAAAGAAAAAGGGGGAAAATATTTTTCTTGAAAGGTGTGTATTTTCATATACAATCCTCTTCTGGTCTCTTTTCATTTCTTTGTTTGTTGGCTGGTTTTTAACAAGTATTAGTAGTGACTATAGCACTTCATCCTAAAAGCATGACGATTATTTTTTTTAAATCAAATAAAAAATAACCAGGAGGAAGAACTCCGTTTCAGAGAAATTCCAAAGCAGAAGCTACATACTGTGGAATCTTTTAAAATTCCAGCCTGACTGATGACAGCTGTGTAAGACACTGTGCAACTCAAAATTTAAAAGGAGATTACTCAACAGCAGCTCTAGCTATATGAAGAAAGGTGTACAGACTTCTAATTCAGTTTTATTTACTTATTTACCACGATCCAGTAATTGGAAGGATGAAAACAAGCATGTGGGATTCAGAGAAAAGTTATGTCAAAGAGAAGAAAGCAAAGGTAAAACTTAACTGCACTGTCTAATATACCACACAAATTCATTCAGCCACATAAAGGTTTGTAGCTAGTGCTACTCTAGATACGACATGGTATCTTCTGGGTTTCAGCCACTGCTCCAGAAGTGTATGGGTCAGCATCATATTTCTCATGAAATGTGGCTATGGCAGTTGATACAGAGCTTTCAAAATGGCAATACAGATCCACATGTAAGCAAGGTGCTTGAATCACCTCTTTCTACCTATAATACTTACCAGCTGCATATTCAGGTACCTGAATCACATCTGAAATATACTTGGGGATTTTTGTTTGTTTATTTAAATGTTCACCTTAATTTGTCAAGACTGCACAAGGCCATAAATAAAGATAAACAACTGAACAGAAATTTTGACATCAAGTTTTTCCAGAAAATTCTTCAGTTCTCAAGACAGGCTCTTCCTAGACACGATGACTTCAGCTGGGAAAATGCAGTGTCCCAATAAACACATTCAAACAGAAGCTCACTCTGTCTCCTAACAAACGTATCTCTCAAGTGACTGAGTGGCAAACAACAAACGTGGTTACAAGGAAATATTCCACACCTGTTGTTCACTCAGGAGGTCCTGGCTCCCTCTGCAGTGGTTTCATTGTTCCCAGAGATTTCAGGCCTTCAGCTTCTGCAAAATCTCTCTAGCATTGCCCTAACTTGCACAGCACTGATGCTGCCTGCAAGCAGGATACTCCAGTCCACCAGAAATTCAAATTTGACTGTAAATCACCGGACACAAGGCAGCTTTTTCACATAAAGCATAAAGCTGCTTAAGCCAAACACTCTCAGAACAAATCTCAGAGATCATAATAGACTTAACTGAAGTTAAGAGTAGATGCTTACGCTCACTCCCCTAGCACAGAATTTTAAAGAGAGCATATCTCTTAAGTATTTTACTTTTATACTTTGTACTCACCCCAGATTGATTACTTTGCCAGCTTTGCACCTGCTTTGTTTTAAATAGACCTTTATCTTCAAATAGCTTCCATTTTTAGCTGCCAAGAATATTGAGATGAAAGCCAGTTTTTAACTTCTCAGTCAGAAGAACATCTCCCATAGAACTAAATGTATATTATACACTTTCATCATAGATGAAGTGGACCTAAATTTTACAATCTGTTTTTTTACAACTAAGCCCATACTGCTCACAGAACTCCAATGATAGAAACAAATTATTATTCAGGAAACATACTGTACAAACCATACCATTTAAACTTATCAAAGTGCTCCTCAGTCTGTACTGAGGTAGGAAGACCAGCTCCTAAGTCATGAAAGCATCTTTCATCTACCTCCATTCAATCAGCTGCACTTGACTGAATTCTACCACCAGAATGGCAAATCACTCCGTTAACAGGCACTGCATAATTACATTATAGAAAGGACATGTGGTCACAAGTTATTTGCAATAATAACCACCCCTTTCTGCAAAATCTGTAAAAAGTGTTTTAGAAAGTGGCTGGATGGTTAAGATCTTGACAGCAGATACAGTTATAGTGATAGATTAAAAGTCATTAGTTAAAGCAGCAAAAATTATGATGACTATCTAACAAAAGGTAACATGCACTAGACCTGATGGCACAGTAGGGTATTTATATGGTAATTATAAAATCTAGGCTCTTAAAATACGTAAGACAGGACAACATTTAGTGACTAGTAAAATTATGGGCAATCTACCTTCTAAAGTACAAAACACCAGAGTTATAGGAACAAAAGGTGAAGAACAAGAAAAATAAAAGCTCTAATCGGGCATTATTACTAAGGTTTTGTCTACACAATGGACCTCAGGAAAATTAACCCAAATTAATTTAACTGGATTTGTCCATGTCCATTAAATTCCTTTGCAAACACTTTCATCTGGGAATAAAAATGTGGCCTTAATTTGGTTTGGCTCATCTTGCCTTTGAAGTGAATTAAACTAAATTCACTGGAGGCCACTCTAATCATGAATGGGAATGTGCACACAGAGAATTGCTGGGATTTAAGCTGCCCTCTCTAAGCTCCTACACTTAGTTAACTTGCATCAATTTTCCTCAGTATCTTGTGCAGACAAGCCCCGAACTAACAGAGAACAAGGGAAGCTACACTGAAGAGTCCTCAGTCAACACACTAACCCCCATGGGAACCATCGAAGAAGAGCTGTTATCCAAGAGAAGAGAATTGTTCAACTACTTCAGGTTCAGTTCTAGGAAGAATACCACTGAAGTTCAGGGACCAACTAGGAAGTATTTTAAAAATGCAGCTACATCTCAGTTTTCAAAAATGCTATTTATATAAAAGATCTACTATTTGCTTATTGGTTTATTGAAGCTAGATATATTGATAAAGCACACCACTAAGTCATCTTTTGAAGTAATTTGTTTAAGAATTAGTGGTTGTAACCTATTACTGGACGCTAAGATAAAAGAAAGTAGAAAAGAAAAATTGAGAAGATCACACTGTGTTCTAGAGCTATGGCACACTCCAACTAAAGAAACATTATGGAAAGTTAGAGACATCCCATGCCTTAAAATACATGAGTGCCCATAAAATATTCTGAAACTGGTAACACTGACAACTGAGAGGTCTTTTACTTGCACTTCATCACTGAGGGCAGCCTAGCAAAAAGCACAGCACCAGTCCTATGTCAGATGCACATGCAGGAAGATTAATTCATCTGCTCAGATGTTCTGCTGGCACATTTTTACAAATGTATTTTCATGGAGCTTCAGAGGGTTTTCATAACACTATGTTATTTGTATTCTGGCAGAAAGCAGCAGTGCAAGAGAGAAATGTAATGCCACTGATAAAATTGGAATTTCCCTAAAACAAAGATCTTCATTTTAAATCAAATTCAAATATCAATTATTCTTTTATCTGGGAAAGTGACAAAGAAGTAGGCAGTATTATACTGTACTGGAAATAGAACAATTAGGTTTTAAAATGCTAATCTGTGGCCTCTTATTAAATGCAGTTTCATTAAGTAACATGCATCTCTTCCATTAGAATATATCTCTACAGAAGCAATAGGAACAAGCTAGATCTTTTCCTCATCCAGAATTTTTTCCTTACCTCTCTCCCTCATTTTCCTCATTTATAAATTTTTCCTGACGCTACAAGAAGATACTATTTCCAAATATTGAACACATTCTTCCAAACGTCATCCTTTCAAATAAAGAAGGTACGCTGGGCAAAAGTCTTAACACAGTTTTCTTTCACAAAAATATATATCATATAATCCGCATGCATAAAATTTACTTCAGTACATAAAAAACAGTATGTCCGAGTAACCATTATTTGATATACATAACATGGAATTTCTTTTTTTTTTTTTTCAAGTTTCCATTGCATTAGAAGTCAAACACTTGGTCCTACAGGCACCACAAAATGATGCAACTTAACAACCAACAGAACGAAGACCAGCTTAACCACTTGCTGTTTCTTACATTTTCAGTAAGCCCCCTATTTCTACATTGCAACTCTAAAATTAATTGTCATAGCAACAGGAGTCTAAGTCTTCATTTACAATGCAGATAATCTTTTCAATCATGTTGCTCATGCATAACCCCATAGCTTCTGATGTGCAGTGTACTCAAGTCAGCTCTTACTAGGGGCTGTGGGGAGAGGGCAGAACACGGAGGGGTGGCACACAGTGGTCAGGGAGCAGTTCAGCCTCTGCTTTAGAGCAAGTTACTTCCTCCTATACTTTGCATTTAAGAACAAACGGCTGCTGCTGAAAAGCCAGACTGCTAAGATTAGTTCTGCTGTTAAGGCTGCTTATTCTTAAGGTGTAAATAGACACACAGCTGATTAAAGTTACCTTTAAGCAAGTTTTTAACTTACCTAGACTTTAAATAAGAGTTCCTTGAGGCATGTGAGAGATGGGCATTATGCTGCTGGTTTTTGGTGAGGAAAATAATCCGGTTTTGCCACAGTAGAAGGTATGAATAAGCAAAATTTTGTCCCCTGAGAAATCTGGAAAAAAAAAAAAAAGTAGTAGTATGTTAATCATCATACTTACTCTATGCTATCTGAAGAATAATAACTGGCAAAAAACATTACCTTTGACCTTAGGAGCCTAATGGATACTACTCTCAATGCAGATAAATTACCATATACAATAATATGCATTAAGAAGGTTACTTGGGCACAAGCCAGGCAATTAAAGGAAAAAAAAAAATTACAAAAGTACAAAAATATCCTGATGGCCATCCTATGTGAAAATGGTAATTCACACTTCAAAATTCCTCTAACTGTTCTCTTTCTTAAGATTAATACACCTTTGGAAGTTTTTCTTCTCATAAGCTACCAAAATCTAAGGCAACTAGTGAAGAGTTATGCAGAAGACTCAATTTACACAGCCGGTTTCTTTCATGGATAAAAGGGACAAACACATGAAGAAAGAAGGAACATTATTACATGGAATTTATTTATCTTTAAAAGAAACAGCACTTCCCTTCTCATATAACGTACTCCTATCTCTGTAAGTCCTGCTGCCTGCAAATACATAATCCAATTACTATAAGCTTCACCTTATTATTTTAAAAGGCACTTACAATCAGTTTTACTGTTTTTTTAATCCATTCACAAAACCCATGCGCTTGTAACTGAGCCCAGCCTTATCAAAATCAGGATTTAACAGATATCTGACCAAAACCTTTCATCATGGAAAACATTCCTTACAATAATGCCTTTAGAACTGGCAGAAATATAACAAGGTCCACAAATCTTAGGAATTTGTAAAAATTATTATATGAAAACAGAACATTATAATATTTCTCATTATTTCCTAGAATACATACAGAAAAAACCAAATCTCAGTAGATAATAGTCCTGATGCAAAAAATCCCAGTTGTCTATAACAACTCAGCTGCAACAGGAGGTGTTTCTGAGCTAATATATAGTATTTCATAAGATTCCTAGCCTTTTTTTCTCCTTCACTGTGATGTATTTTTATGCAAGAATCATACAGCTGAACAAAAAAAATCAATCTTCAGTTCTTTGCTGGAACTTACTTATGAATGTAACACAGATAACCTCATACAAAAGCAGATTATTTTAAAGTTCAGAATAACATGGAAAGAATAATTTCATACATTGCAAAGGAAATAAAAGTAGAAGTAAACTGCATTAGCCTATGACCCTCATCTTTCTCACTCTCACAGAATTAAAAAAAAAAATTAAAAAAACCAATCAACCAAACACAACTGTAAAACTGTCATCAATTTACAACAGTAACTTTTAATAGCTCTAACGCTTTCATAGATATTTTGACTGCAAGGGATAGAAATAACTATCAAATGTGAATATGCCTCAATACTGTCATTTTTACCACGTCAACAAACTGAAATATCTACGCTAAGAGACTCTATTAGCTATGGAGAAGTAACAAAAACCTCTGTTATGCAGCCTTCAAAATCAATGATGTTTCTGCTAAGGAGGTGTGAGTTTTATCACTGCTGTGGAAATAATCGAACAGTCAACATATCTACCTTTTTTCAGCTACATATTAACAAACAATGATTGAAACATTTTTACAGTTTTGTTCAGTACATCAGCTGCACAGAAAAATAAACCAGTTCCAACACTTGACCTACTTCAGCTGAAAGAGGACTTAACGTATGTGCTTGCAGTACATGTTTTTCTTTTTAGCAAATCACAATGTAGCATTTAAACTACACTACAAATTATTCCCTTTAGTTTGCTGTCATAAATAAGTGATTTGAAATATTACCATGGATACTATGATTGTTAGGGCACAAGGAAATGCGTGTAGCTCAGCCCTTTTTGTCATTTCTCACACACACACACTGCAGCTTCACAAATTTTAGTTTTCTGGGTGTTTTTTTTTTAGTTTTCATCTGTTTCACTGAACATTAATTTGATAGTACAGTGTGCAAGAGCTCAAGCACAGGTTTATGAAAAGCAGGTCCTGCTTGATGGAACCTGATCTCCTTCTATGACGAGATGACCCACCTAGTGGGTGAGGGAAAGGCCACGGGTGCTGCCTGGACCTCAGCAAAGCCTTTGGCACCGTCTGCCGCAGCATCTCCTGGAGAAACCAGCTGCTGGTGGCCGGGCTGGCATGCTCTGCACTGGGCAACAAACTGGCCAGCTTGTCAAGACCAGAGTGCAGTGGGGAATGGAGTTACCCCCAGTGGCAGCTGGGCACGAGTGGTGTTCCCGGGGGCTCTGTGCTGGGGCCACTCCTGTTTAACACTTTATTCAATGATGTGGACAAGGGGATCAAGTGATCTAAGCTCAGTAAGCTTGCAGAAGAGACCGAGCTAGAAGCAGCACTGACCTGCTGGGGGGCTGGGGGCTCTGCAGAGGGGCCTGGGTAGGCCGGGCCTATGGGCCGAGTCGTGTGAGGTTCCACCAGTGCTGGGCCCTGCCCGTGGGGCACAGCGACCCCAGGCAGCTGCGGGCTGGGGCAGGGGGCTGGGAAACTGGAAAGGTCCTGGGGGGCTGACGGCTGAACATGAGCCCCCAGTGTGCCCAGGTGGCCAAGGCGGCCAACAGCACTTTGTGCTTAGTTTCTGTTTAGACCAGGCTTCTTCAGTGTAAATTCTAGGTTCAGAACAAGGCCTTACTTACAGCTACATTGCTCAGTGGTTCTTTGCAAAGACTTCATTTAACTCAAGCAACATATGAAGGAAAAGATCTCTCTAATAATAAAGAAGCAATAATATTTAAGTAGTAATAAGATCACCTGAAGGAAGAGGTTTTTATGTTAAAGGCAGCCACTATCAGTATGTTGGTCCTCTTAAACAGAAATTACAAGCATCAAAGGAATTATCATTCTAGTTACGGAAAGTAGCTCTGCCACATCTACAGATGTCTGTGTTGAAAACTGTGGGGGAATGATACAAAATTTGATCAACAGCATCTGTCCACAGTTCATCTAGAAAAGATCCGACTGGCTAATGTTTCACTTTCTTGCGGACACATTTTACAGTTATGTTATTCCCCAGAGCAAAGCAGCACTTTGATGATCTACTTTTTTGAGGACCAGTTCTTGAGCACAGTCTGAAGTACTAGCACAGACAGATTTTCTTTTTGTACTGAACATTCATCACTTGAAATCTCTTTGTAACCCCTGCATAACATCTCTTGTTTTATCTATCTCCTAAATCTCTATAGTCTGTCACAAGTTATTGAAGAAGGAAAAGATTTCTCCTCTAGCTAGAAAAAAACTCTTCTTTACCCTGACTATTGGTTCTTCCATGTGAGAAATGGAACACATTTCTCCCCTTCTTGTCTTATGCTAGTTTTACTCAGAAAATGTGTGCAATGCATTGAGCTGACAGGGATATGCAGGCAGAAGCTTAAATGACATCAAAAGTGTTAGCATTGTGAGCTCTGTATAAATAGTCTTATTGATACAGTTCTCCAAGCATCCTTTATCTTCTTGTACACAGAGATTAGAGAAAAGCTCAAATGCTTAATTGTATGTCAAGTGCATAGTCAACACATCAAGAGTTCAGTACAGGCTTTTTTAAGGGAGTCTTCAGCATATTCGTGCCTTGAGGTAGACAATCCAGCTGCTATTTTAAACACAACGCCTAACTGTCTGTTACTTTTCGCTTTGCATTGTTCCTCACATCAAGGCAAAACATGTTATGGTCATTTTTCCACATTCCCCTTAAAAATACTGATCCCACCAATGCATTCGCCCCATAGCTGCAGTGACAGACTGATAGGAAAGTGCCCACTCTTACAAGTATGCTAAAAATAACAGCAGAATTTAACTTCTGAGATTCCGATTATGTACAAAAAGCAAGTCCTTAGATGCACATAACGTACAAAGAATAGCAAGTTCCTAGCTTGCCAGGCATCCACATAATCTGCTGGAATTCAACAGTAGGCATATCAGCTCAGTGTACACAGCAGCTAAATAAGCTACAGCAGGAAAGAGCTCACGCAGACACATTATGCAGCAAAACTGAAGTGGTTATTTCCCCCAACCCCATGACTCCCATCCTCATTTCTGTGGGATATGAAGTTCCTTAGTTATTGCATTTAGTTTGGAAAAATAAATTAAGAATAGAAGGCTTAATTCCTGTTCCCACTAAAAACTATGCTTAAATGTCATCTCCAAGATTTTTAGAACAACTAGAGATACAAAGGAGAAAATAAAGATATGAGATATGGAATCTGGAATGATTCATTTCACAACATTTTGAAGATGCATACTTTAAGTATAGCAACTGTGTGTTTCTCTTAAACTGGGTAAGTAACTGACAGTCTGAGAAGGACCCATTAGGAAAACTGAAAACCATGCATCAGACACATCAAGAGAAAGCACTCCTCCTCCCATTTGCACAGTATGGAACAATACACCACAGATGCAGTATTAAAGACCACCAAACAGCTCAATCACTACACTGGTGACTAAGCAGTCAGTAACGTAGTTGATCAGAACCCGAATCTTCAACTCTTCCTCAGCTTAGGGTGTCAAGCTGTAGGAGTCACGCATCACATTTTATACTGAAAAAGAACTGAAATATGACTATAATAAATTATAATGGATACTAGCCTGTTTTAAGTACTCTGAAGACACTCATTGCTACAATCACCCCAGCAGGATTAAAGCACAGTTCTTACAAATCATGTTCAATTGTTGGAATCTTTGCTTATGTTAAAAATCTGCAAGTTAGTATCAAGATTAGGGGAAAACACCATTTTTTTTTCAATTATGGGTTATTTCTAAAACTTTCTGCCAGGGTAGGGGAGGACAGGAAGGTGTAAGCATGTTATTTTTCAATGCCAACTCAGCAGTTGCACTGGATAAAAAGTGTGTCTGATGGTATAAATTAATTCGTTTGGAAGACTGCTGTAATTGACTAAATCAAATCAGGGTTGACTCTAGAAATCAGTACCTACAGAAGGCAGATTTGCAATGCTATCTCTGACAGTAAACTTCTAGCTGAGGCCAAGCTTCCGATTGATTCTGGCTCCTTTTTTCAGCTAGAAGTGCTGTTGAAGAACCAGTCTTGACAGGAGGGACTGGAGCCCCCCACTGCCAGGCCACGTCACACAGTGCGGCTGGGTTTACTTCCACATCACTGATTTGAATATGATCTGTTCTAAACTGACTGAAACTTATCAGAGTGGTGTTCGGTAGCCTCTGAGAACATTAGCAGTATTAGTCCAGTTCATATGAGGAGCACAGCTTAATTTATGTGCTGCTGTGAAGTATCAATATAGAAATGATTACAGAAGACAAGACATATGGTAAATGTATTTTTCAAAACTTGTCAGAGACCACTCACACTCCAATTAGAGATACCCTGGGGGACAATAGGAAGAGGTAAACCCAACTTTCTTCAGTGAAATAACGAAACAGCAAACTTTGTTGTTTGTGCCTTTGTCCTGGCATATTAAAGATTTTAATTTTTGGGGGGGTCAAATGACAACACAGAACATGCAGCTCTTTTTTTAAAAATAACAGCAAAAGTAGTACTGTACTATTATGATTCTCTGCATTTTGCTTGAACTCTGTTTCCTTTTTGTGTTGCAACTCCTTTTCATACTTATGTTTATACATTATAGCAAGCTATAAATTTTACTTAATTTTCAAGCAAAATGTCTTGTGTGAAATTATCTAGTAGTAAGAATGGCTCTTCATCAAAATTTAAAGAAAACGTAAGCTGCCCTAAGCAGCAAGAAAATCCCTCTTTCATTTAGTCAAACCAATTTGGTAACATTCTGTAAATTTTCTTACCACAATATGCTATAGCTACCTCTATGGTCATAGACCTTCATAATACCTTTATATGTTTCCTGTAATTCAGGCAATATTAAAAACAAAAACAAAAAATGGGAAAAACTCAGACTTAACAAGGAGAAGTGGAAGCTGATGAATCAAGCAAAGTGTTACAAGGTTATAAAGAAACATGCAGAAAAATTGTACACAAAAAAACCACATTAGCAACGAAACAGATATTCAAAGTTTGATGTTAAAATAGGACAGCCTGATTTTTGAGAGCTTTTGAACAGTTGTGACCAACTTCAACAGGATTAATGGATATTCAACATCTCTAAGAAGTAGCCCATTAGTTCTAATTGCCACTGTCGTCATCATCTATTATTTCGTTCTATGAAAAGCAGGACACAATTGGAGTTAAATATCAGTGTGTGAAACAGGAAATTTAGAAAGCCAGGAAAATTTGGAAATCGCTATTGATTGCAAAATAAGTCCAGAGGTGGGGAAATAAAAGCCTTCACCACACTGAATATTAATGTCTACAGGCAACAGCTAAAGGAAGTAATGGTGCCTGTTTTTTTTTAACTTATGTACCAAATTCACATATGAAAACAGCACCTGTACACTGTGCTGCACTACAAAAATGAAGAACAATCTCTTCTGAAAAACTGCTCATCATAGACTACCAGACAGAAAAAGAGGGAAAAATACAAAAAATTTGTATTCTCCTTGAGCCTTAGTCAACAAATGTGATGACAACATCACTCTAAGGAATTAGAACATGTTTTATAGAGCTTACTGAAAGCTTCAGCACATAAATATCTTTCAGTTCACGCTACTGCATAAAGAATTATTTAAATATATTTTTTAAACATCTCAAACACATGGATTTCAGAAATACCTGTATTTTTCTCAGCTTTTAATAACAAAAAAAGTCCTGGAAAATAGACAGATTCATAAAACAAAAAATCCTTGAAGCCATCCAAAGTGATATTCTCTGTCACACATTTAAATTTTTTGTCTTTATTTTAAAGACATATTGATCAAAATACTCTGCTCTGCTGCTGATCTGAAGCTAAATGCATAGCAAAACTGACAGGGAATCATTGCCAATTATTTTTAGAAACAATGTATCATCACTTTGGACAATAAACAGTCAATTTATTAGAAATCTTTCAAAGAAGATTGGCAGAAAATTGCTCTGTCTGACTAGCAAGTCTGCTTATTAGCCAGAAAAGCAAGGAAGAAAGAAAGAATCCTGTTACTGCTGGTTTAAAACTAAAGGATGTGGAGGTGGAGCAGGAATGATCTCAGTGATGATCTTCAATGTCAGTTAGGTGTTATATGAAATACAAATGGCTGGGGGAGGGGAGGGAAAGAGCAAAAATCTATTATTTGATGCAGGGAATTGGTCCCAAAACAACAGATTGGTAGTTTGGTAAGACAGATGCTCAGCAGACAGGCAAGACTACAGACCACATAAAAAGGAAGGGGGGAAAAATAATAATTATGGAAACCATGTTCATCCATCACCTGCAAAACAATTAAAAAAGCTGATCAAAATAGCTGCTTAAGGAGTGACCAACCACAGCGCAAGAAGCAGAGAAACAGGGCTACTCTCATTTCCCTGTTGAGTTTTGCAGAAATCTATTCGAAAAATTATGGGTTTATTGTTAATGTCAGTCCCTTTCCACTACCTCAGTCAGTTTGCCAGACAGTGAACACGTGCAATGTTCACTCATTTGAGTCCAGTTTTCTCTTATTTACAAATGTTTTGGAGTAACATCTTTCTTTCCAGTTTGCTGAACCAGTCAATTAACCAGCAGTATTCTCCATTTCATGACAGACAGAACGAGCTAACTTCTTGGAGCTGCAGTCAGTAGACATAGAAGGGCAAACCATTTATGGGGAGCTCATAATACTCTAAAATGCAAAAAGATAAAGCTGAACTTTATCTAGTTGATAAGAATTCATTTTTTTCAACCACCAGTATCAAAGTAAAAGTGGTGGTGTCAGGAAAAGGTCACTGCCATCAACTAGTCAAATATTTAAACCTGAATCTGAACTAAGCTTGTGACACCAGTATCTATGTTTTAAATAATATAGAAATGGATCTGGGTATGTGCAACATAATATATGCAACTCAGAAACTGCACAACAGCTACTATTTTCTTATCTATAACATCAATGTTTTCTGTGATGATGATCTCCAAAGACTAGAGGAACTGAAGAACTTCTCCGGCAACTTCAAACAGTCCTGAATCTGACCTGTGATTTTTTACACAGCTGATGTGACTGAATATCTAGTCCACATATATAAATCCACATCTGCTTGATCAAATTAGACTATCAGTCTCCAAAAGTAAAGCCATAGCCAAAAGGCCCAAAATTACGTAAACAACCTCCAGCAGGAGGCTGAAAATCTGGCTCTGTATTTTCTCTATAGTTTAAATGGTAGAATTACAAGCTCCAAGTAGCATGCCCTCAAACAGAAAGAGATTCAGAGAATTTATATTATAATTACCATTGCCACTTACAGAGAACAGTAAACTTTCCCATAATACTTTACCTCTTGAAAGCCAGACACATTATAGAATGTCACCCACACAACACAGCAGTGTCACCACTGAACGCTGGCCTTGGAAGTTTTTCTGTCCTATCAGTCCTCCTCCAAACCACGACAAGAATTTACTAAGTGACAGATTTCTTCACATTTTTCTCTGTTCTTCCCATAAACTAATCTATCCATTAAACACTACTGAGATGAAGACACATGCATCTGTGGAAGCAAAGACTGTAGTGAGGGCCTTTTTTTCCGTATTGAGACAAAAAGTTAAGGACTAGCATAGCTGAACCATATTAAGTTTCTTAGTGGAGAAACCTGGCTGAGGAAAGTATCCAAACTGCTAGAATTATATCACTTCACTTTCCTAACATGGAAAAAAGTAATGCTCATGATGAAAGGATTGCAGATAGGTCAACAGACTATCTGCCTCGGCTGAAATGCAGGAAAAATGCAGGACTGCTCATTTTTCTTCTCCCACATCTGCACTTCAAACAGTCTGAAAAAAATACTGAAATCTTTTTCAGCTACCTTGCTCACTCTATGTAGTAGCATAAAGATGAAACCTGGGGTTTAGTTTTTATAGCACTTTCGCTCTCCCTTCTAAGCTTGACAGCTTTCTCCTGGACATCACTAAGGTGACTATAACATCAAACAGCACAACATATACTATTTACTCTGAAGTGAAATAGTGAAGAGGAATAATTAATTTTTATACATAATTTGCAATTTGTTGCACTGCTTCAGTGAAGAAAAAATACCCTACATTCTTGCACAAGGACACTAGGCCTTTAAAAAACAAAAGCAGCATTTTGATGGGGAAAGCTAGGAATAAAGAGCACACCAGAAGCTGCACTAAATGGTAGGCAACATACCATCCTGTGACCTTCTGGATTTACAAATAGCTCCGATGTTTTTCAGAAGCAGAAGGCAGCTCTCAATGCTGCACGTGCCAATCTCTTCAGTTTTGACTAGACCCATCTATCCACCTTTAGTTAATATCACCACAAATACCAGTATGCTCTCAGGCACAGTTAGCATCTCTGAATTCACAGAATCAATAAATCAATTCCACATGTAGAAAACTTATTTGGAAAATCCTATCAGCTTTGCGGGAAATCGTTCTGTGAGCAGCAGAAAGAAGGAAGCCTGGCTTTATTTGGATTTCTGTCCTTTAATACCCTAAACTTCTGCAGCTACCAGCACATCCCAGACTTAGTCCAGAACCAGATATGCACTGGACTGTCCAGACAACTGCTGTCAAACAGTGTAGAAAACAGTATGGTTCTAGTTTCAGTCTTTCTTCCCCATCAGCCACAGACTTTCACAAATTTTGTAAGAAATCTTATTAACTTGGACAATTTAACTATTTTTCAAATAGTACCATGGTTTCAGGGGAACTGGAAAGAACAATACACAGATGGATGGGCATAAGTCTCATTAGAGAGACTGTTAGAAAAACAGGCTACAAATGCTTTCCCCCTTTCATGACGTTTGGTATCAGTTCAAGACTGCATGCCTGTCAGCTTGCTAGCATGATGTTATCCAGTGACGTCTGATTTCAGAACTTCAATTCCAGCTCAGTATAACCCTGATTTGTAGATCCTAATTGCAGAGTTGAAGGTTTACCCATTTAATCAGCCTTTCTTCTTACCAAGAGATGGAAACAACAGAGTGCAAGAATTTCAGAACCCCTACTCTAGCCAAACAAGTCAATCTGCAAATGGAGATCTGAAGTTCTCCCTGGACAGTTAACTGATGTAGACAGGCTCCACTAAGGTGCTCTAGTTGCACTTTGGAGTCTCCATTAACTATTTTGGGAGTCTGGATTCTTAATTCCAGGAATATGGTTAAAGTCACATCATATAAATACTCCCTTATATACATTGCTCAAAAATTGCAATCAACTTTTCAACGTTGGATGAATTCAGACATTACAAGAAACAGTAGTATAGTATTTAAATATCTGTATCAACAATGAAATGCTAAATATACATATATTAGTGTTTCCCTATACTGCAAGACAGGGATATGTCTTTTTTTTCTTTGCTGTGCTTTTTATCACTTTTCTTTCTTTGAAGATGCTTACTGTTGTAACTATTTATTGCAAGAGCAATTGGAGATTTTGTCTCACTGGTACAAGAACATGGCCCGGAAATTAATAGGCTTCTCAGTTTTCACTATAACACTGTTTACCAAACCAATTTAATCACTTATAATCCTTTTTCTTAATGGCTGGGCTTTTAGAAGCTGAACTTTTAGGAAGAAGAAAGCTATTTTGCATACAGCTCTGCTTAGTTCCAGTTTTCAAATAAAAGTCGTCTGCATAAATACTACAATGTGTTATCCCTTTTTCTTATTTCTAATGAGTAAGATGTACTTTGCTATCATTTTTAGAGGCACACTGGGAATCCCCCCAGCACTTGTCCTTCCTATACTGCAAAAGATTTGATACAACAAATAAAGTAACTGGATGGTCACCAACTTTGTTACTTTTACTGCAGTCATGAGTGGTTCTACCCCCAGCAACTCACAGAGTATCCCTGTTTCACAAGAAGTATTGTAGATGAGTCAGATGGCATTCAAGGATACACAAGTATCCCTTAGTATCTTTAAGGTCCTGCCATTTCCTCCTACAAAAGATGTTCTTGATAGCCAGGGGTAGTGACTAGGATGGCTTCACCAAGAGATACAGAGAGAGACAACTGGCTTCCTCTTGGGTGGCATCTCCCCTTGGTGATGCTTTAATCATCACAAGAAGCAAAAGTGTTTTCAACAAATTGTCTCATTCCATCATAGTATCAAGCAATTCAGCAGATGGTTTCAGAATCAATGAAAAAATGTATTGAAACAATTTATTTCTACTATTAAAATCTGTTAACCACAATCACTGAAAAGAGTGCAAATCTTTCTTAATTTCTGCATAAAAGGAAAGATCATTCCCTCACAAAATAAAATACCTCACCATAAAAATTTATCTAATTACTTACACAACTTTTCAACCAAGATATTTTAATAAGACATCCTTTTAATCCCTGCCTGTTCAATAAGACAAATGAAACATTTGTTACTTTATTACACCACCAGTGCACAATTCATTTTTATGATACAGCAACAATAAATAACTTAAGAACACAAATGGAACAGCCAAATCTCACAGCCTCCAGTGAAACAATATATGGAACATAATTACATGCAGTACACATTTTCAAAGAACATTGACTCAGTTCCAAATTTAGCAAAATGTGACCAGGAAATAAGTGTCTGGAACTTAACCACAGCGTGTGTTTGACCCTTTTCAATCTTGAAACCTACTATTTGCCAAATGCTATTTCAGCTTGTAAGAGTGTTAAAGATCCTCTAGTCTTCTGTAAAGAATTAACTGCTTCATGAAGAGATTTTTTTTTTTAGTATATTACTGGTCTAATTTACACTGAAACTTACTTGAGTTCCTCAAAATATTTTTTTTTTCTCTTTGAATAAAGATCCAAAGATTTTTAACATCTATGGGAAACCAACAGCGTCAGCTTTTCATGCTTGAAATATATGGAGGTAGTTCAAGAAGAAATGTGAGAGGAGATGATTAACTTGGAAAGGAGCTACTCCCCATCTTCTCTATCAACAACATACCAACAGGCTCCTCCTCCTTTTAGCTACACAAACAGTACCAACTTCCCTATCCATATGCTCTCTGCCCTTACACGCATTAATACAACTGAAAGCTCAAGTACAGATAGTTTTTGTCTAATTTTACAGAAATTCTTTTTGTCTTCACAAAAGGGGTAATTCAAAACTACATTGATTTACTTATAAGCATGAGAATCTCAGTGACATTACGCTGGGCTATAGTTTGGTTCCACAATGCTAAAAATTTATTACAGAGCCTATGCAGCATCTAGAACAGATGACATATATATTTTGAAATAGTCTGATTTTAAAGTTTTAATATATTAGAAATTTGGAGCTTCTAATCACCTTATCTAAAATAGTAGTACTTTTAAAGAGACAAAGGTATTTTCATCATGTAGCCAGTGTCCACTAGCTTAGACTGTAGACACCACATTAATATGTGCATCATATTATTAACAGTAAAAAAAGTGGACTAGAAATTCTCATAGACTTCATGCTAAATAACTTTTAAAGTAGTGTTTAAATACTACGAATACTATAAAAGTCTTTATACTGTATGAAATGTTTAAACTATATCCTTCTAATGCTCTATACTATTATTTTCATGCTACAATATATTAAGGCCTTCTTAGATTAAGATAGGTTTCTTTAGTGACAGACTCTTCCTCTAAACTGAACCAGTCAATATTATTTTTTCTTAAAAATGCATCCTGATGATTGAACTGTCCAGAACATATTATTTTTTAAAGTATACACTTAATTCTTTTCATCCAGGTCTAGAACTACCCACCTTAGAAAAACACAGTTTTACTGTGAAGAAGGAATCTTCAAGCCAAACAAATTTCCTGGAATTCCATGAGAAGCTACCTTGGATAAAATTAACTAAGACATGAAGTTTTGTTTGCATATACTGGCCTGAAAAGCTGTGTGAAGTTACTGCCTCACAAGCACAGCTTCTTTCCGTGGTAAAACACATGACTTATATGGTTCGTACAAAAGAGGATGCATCTCTTTTCTCACTATAGAATAGGGCTCAGAAGTATTTTACTCTACTTCTGGCAATTAGCAAAATTATTTTGATTTCATAACAACTAAGTGATTTAGTCTGGTTCACACTGAAAGCAAGTAACAAAACCTGTAAAAGCATATACCAGAGGTAAAGAGCATGAACTAGAATATTTGTGTTTTCTGCATTTGAAAAAGCAAAGCTATGTTTTCACTCCCTGACAACAGGTACCTCATACAGTAACAATATTGTTGTTATCATGTAACAAAATTATTAATAAAATAACCAATCTAACTAGCAATTAAATTTCAAAATGCTGGAGCATTGCCTGTCATTAAAACACGCTTCTACTTCTACCCATGTTAGGCAAAGAAGCCTGAATATCCTAATACACCAGTTAGTTTTTATTAATTGTATCTCAGTAATTGTATCTCAGTGATGATTCCCAAGATAAATTCAATACTGAAATCAAATAGACTACAATCAAATGGTACAGAGTCTTAACTTAGCCTAAAATTAACAGTAACTGCCAAATGATGGATTCAAGAGTAAGCTGCCTGTAGTGACAGGTAATTGTCCCAGTTATTTGCAATACTAAATGCCACTGCTGTATAATAAGCCAACACACTTCTGTAAAAATAGTACCACAGCAGTAGCCAAGATGATGCTTAAATAAAGTAGAATAACGTTTCTGTCTTACCCCTCTGACTACACGTTACATTAACTGCATCAGAAGATTAAAAGTGAGATTTGTTTTCGGTTGATAACCACCTCATCATTACCGGAAAGTTCTGGGACATTGCTTACATCCCAAACAAGGCAGTTTCCTAAAAACTTGTAAGCAGTAGTTTGTTACGCTTTGGGCGATGCCATCACCAGCCCTGCGGGAGGACAGCAGACATCCTACGCAGATGTGTAAAACAAACTAGAAGGATTCAGATTTCTTTGCAAAGGATGAACCCAGAGCAGGTACTGGGAGGGAGGGTGAGAGATGCTTGGGCTTATTTACAACCCAGAAAACCCCCTTGTCAAAGCAGACACTGAGTTTAGTAGGAACCAAAGCACTTACACAGCACAAGCTGCAGCTTCAAGACAGCAACACAACAGCATCTGCGACTTAAAACTTTAGCCATCTAAGCCAGGGTTTTCTTTTCCAAGTTGCGCATCAGGGAACACACAGAGAAATCAGTTCTGTGAAGCTGGTAAAAGGAGTATCCAAGACGGATCTATTCTTGCAACAAATAACTAAATAGTTAGAAGTGAATTTTGCCATCAAAAGATTTTTAGATTGGCAATGTAAAGTGGAACAAGAGAACATTTTATTTCCTCCTTTTCCTTCAGATCTGCCGGTTCCCTAGTCTACTCCAATTTCCTACTCTTCTATTCCTTGAAAAGCAAAATCTAACAAAAGAATACGGTAGAATTACATGTTTCAGATGCATAGATGAGGCCCATTAGATAGATTTGGTTTAGATTAGATACATAAGAGCTAATAGCACATAGAAGTGGTAACCAGTATTACCTGAAATGAAGGTTGGAGAAGGTAATACAACTTCTGAGAACCAAATTCAGAAATTATTTTTTTTTTTCAGTTAAATTAGGCACAGAATGTGGAAAGATTAGAGTCTAATTTGTCTTACAAAGGGACTGCTTATCTTTACCTGACCACTATCACTATGAAGAGACTGGAATTGGCTGGAGCCACTGCCCCAAATAAAATAATCACTTCTAAAACATTAAAGAAGCCACTAACATGGATTGACTTTGTCCCAGCAGAACAGAGCAATGTCATCTGTTCAGTGCTGGTGATCTGGCAAGGACACATAAAATGAGTCTGACACCCGAGTGGAAAGTCAGGGACTTGCAGATGCTGAGCACAGTGTCCAAACTCACACGGACTTTTGAAGTAACAATGGTTCCAGAGGAAATGTTCTATATGCAACACCTGGATATGGCTTTTTCTACATGATTGAACTGGATACTTACAAAATTCTCAGCAAGAACCCCAAACGTTTTACTAATGTCATTCTTAATCCTCAACAGTTTAAATAAAGAACAGTTCCTACAGAGAAGCATGGAGTTCTCAAAAAAATTGTGTATCAGCTATAGAGAGAACTGATGAGCTCAGCAATAGTTGAGGAGCCTTAAGATAGTTTGGTACATCAAGTCCCATTTCTGAAAAGGAGAGAGAGACAAAGAATCTATATTCAAGAAAAGACTAAAAAAAAACCCAGGATCTGGATACATCTCAGGCTTGAAAGTAGGAAAAAAAGATCTGAGAATTCTAACTTTGTTTCTTTGCTTGACTGACTTCCTGCACGATCCAGTCTGTTTACATGCATTTGGTATGAAGGTTTGCTTGTAAGGAAACATTTTTGTCATTTCTCTTTTTCTGAACTGTATGAAAATCTTATTACTCAGAATCTGTGTGGACAGAAAGAATACTCTTCAGTATGGAACTATTACCCATGTCTATGTTTATGTTCTTACTCCATCCCCTGAAAGTATTGAAGAACATTATTTTCTCTTGAAACTGTAATATTTGGATAATTACAGCTCAAGAAGGAAAGAAAACAGAAGATTTGACAAAAATAATTTCAGGTCCCCGGATCAATACAGCACATTCACCACACTTCACAACTGTCAGGTGTGGAAATCCAGCTCTTCCTGAATGACTGTCTATTTGCTACAGAGAGCAGTGTAGCAGAAAAACAAGACTGTCTGTGCCAAAACACAAGAGAGCACAACACTAACAGCAGAACGCACCACCAGTCCATTCAGCTGTTGTACTTAGGACAGAAAAAGGAAAGCAGTATTGGTCAAGGATACCTTTCTCATCTCTTTGAGAGAATTTCACAGCATAGATCACTTCAAGCATTTGCACTGGCTGTTGTTCTTGGATAAACAGGTTAGATCACAGTGCTCCTCTTTTTGCAATACATTTTGCTAGCACCTAGCACTCTTGTTTCAGAACTCCATAGTATGAGACAATGTTCTTTTGTGCCACTGCTTTCCTGCCATCAAAACAGAGTCCCCAGCCTTTTATTAAACACAACTGCATTTATAATTGCTTTGCAATGAATTTCAACAAATCAACACTTCTCTCATTTCAAATGAGTTACAAAAGGACTTATAAGACAAAAAGAAAATACATGTCTTTCCAGCACAACGTTCTATGAAAGAGAAGCATACCTGCAGTAGTATAGTTTGTTGTTTGATTACTTACTTTTCCTTTACCCCAGACATATTGCTGAACCAACTTCATAATAGGGATGATATAAATATTTCAAAATAATAAAACACTGAGGAATCCCCATCCTTTTTTCAAAAATATTCTATCCAATTAAAATGTGATTCAAATTCATGCAATTCCTCCCTGAAGATTGATGACAGTTAAGATGACCAAAATGTAAGCAAATCAAGAAGAAATAGTGTTGTATTTATTAACTTTGCTGATGGTTTACTGAGTTCTGTAAGAGTTTCCCTTGAAACTGCAACACCATAGCCTGATAAATATGTTCGCAAAGAACTCTGCAGGCTTTAATTTTTAATGTCTGGAATTGAGGGACTGATTATTATTTCCCAAATAAAATCCACATTTTTCTGTTATTTTTTTCCTGTTTTTTTTCCAGGCTTTGCACTACCTGCAAGTTAATGACATTTCCCCAATCATCTTATTTTCAAAATTAAAATTTGTCAGTATAATGTTTATGAAAACTCAGAACTCTGCTAATCGCTCCACCGAAGACTGTAATGCCAGTAGCAGAACAAAGTTATGGCTCAGGCTTTAAAAGCACAAACTCCAACTTAAACAGGAAAGTTTAGTAGAAAAATACACCATTTCAAAGGCAGCTAAAACCAGCACTTGCAAGAAGACAGTAAAATTTGCCACCCAGTAGTCTACCTTAAATTCTATGATCCATGATGACTGTTCAGCATTTTGCTACACAATTTTTTTATATTTAGAACGATTGGGAAATATCAAAAGTATTAAAGACAATTATTTTGAGGCAAGAGAAGATTTAATTAGATTCAGCTAGCCTACAGGTTTCTTCTGTTTGAATTTCACTTTTTTTTTTCTGATTCCTTTCTACTCAAAATACCATGAGCCTGTACTAAGTCCCCTAAGCTTTGCTAGAAGTGCTGTCTTGATATTTTTGAGCTCTGCCTCCCCCAATCATCCATGCCTTACAGTCAACTTACCTCATGATAGATGCTCACGTAATCCTGAATATAAAAAAAAAATAAGCATAAAATGATCCGGTAGAATGATTTGGGGTTTTGTATCACTGCAAGTGGTTAGGTTCATATCTCTCTATTATCCAGTAATGAAAAGGCCCTTCTGTAAAGCAAACTGAAAAACAGATGCCATGGTCTCAAGGCCATGGTTTCCCCAATGGTATGCACAGCCAAAAGGTGCTAGAAGAATATCCTGGCCATAAGTCCCTGTAGATCAAATTTAGTAAATGCAAAAATGAAGAATTTTTGTTCCATGCTCTTGTGAGTAAGCATTATAATACAGCCTTTAATTATACCCTCACTCTTGTATTTTCACTCAAGATCCCTGCTTTTAAACATTTTGCAGAATCAACAGGGCTCACTTGGTCAGCAGATTTTTCAATATTCAGTTGAACTCAACCACGCAAGTGTGGCCCCAGGAATTTGACTTACTGTAACCTTTTGGCCCTCTTGAAGGGAAGTTCAGGATGTTTTTCCTCTCCTTCCATGATCACCTGTTCAGTACATACATGTCTCAAAACAATAATGAGCTTAGTTAAGAATGTGCCTGTAAGGTGTGCAATTACTACACCATTTTAGAAATTGAGCCAAGGAAGACAGTTTAAAAAGTATTATTAGTTTGAGTCCCTGCGCTTTATTACAATTTTTGAGGATATACAGCAACTCAAAATTAAAAATCTAGCTCCTATGCACTTCATTTTCAGTGTAACATTCAAGACAGACCTTGTGGTGTCAAATCAAGGTTACAGACCACTTTTCCTCGTATTTTTCTCATGTACATGGTAGAAAGTAATTATTTTCAGCTCCCTTTAGTTTGCTGCTTTAGTTATTGAAGTCCTCTCAAGCAGTTCTGTGGACCTAATATGGCAGGGGAAGAAAAAGCAGTAGGGAAGAGCTACTCAGTCCAGCACTGCTGCCAAGGAAGCAATACGTGTAACATACTTCCAGGGAACAAGAAACATTTGTGTGCAAATTTTTGTTTAAGCAATGTATTTAGCATCACTGAGAACTTCTGTAGCAGAAGCATGGACCAAATCCAACTCACCATGGTAGGTTCTACTTGCAAATTCTACTTGCAAAAACCTCCCTTCTCTCCTGCATGCCCTATCTCATTTTGGTGAAGCAAATGAAGCAGGCATCCACACCAGTAAACCCACTTTCTCCCTAGAAAAAGACAGAGAAGTCAGCAAGTAAATAGCAATTTACAGCAGCTGATAATCAGCTAAACACCACTTATTTAGCAAATATATTGATCAGTTCACTGTCCTTAGCAAGGTTATTACTACAGTGATCTTCCATTTAAGTATCACAATGGGCTGCACCTTAAGAAATATAAAATCAAAGAACTAAGCCCAAACCAGGACTTCTGCAGTGATGGATCAACTGCCGAAGCAGTTTAATGTGGCAATGACATGGATGGTTTTAGGAACTTATTTAGCATCCAGGCTTTAGGAAGCACAGATAAAGATTAACTTAATGAGTAACACGGCATCACCCATCAGCTCTGTGTTGCCACAGGCAATAGGTATGCTGTTAGCTTGCTAATAATTTTAGCTGGTTTCTTTGGTTGGGTACACTTAATTGTTGTCAACCAGAAAACAAATTACATTCTTGTTTTCTTTGCAAGACCCCTTATGCTGAGCATTTCAAAACAAATAAATGACAGATGCTAATTTGGGGGATGGAGAGGATGTTTATAGCTACTTACAGGAATGAGGTAGGTAGGCCCCTGTTTCTGTTTCTAATATGTTTACCTATTTAGGAAGGCAGGAGGCAACAGTCCAGCTGATTTGATTTCTGATTTTGAAGCTCTGCAGTATCATGTGCCTGTGAGAATGGAGAGAAGACCAGAACATGTTTTATTCCAAAACTGACATTAAAGTACTGTTCTGCATCCATTTATCATTCCCACTACACACCTTGACCCCGGAATCTTAACCTGCAGCACAATTACAAAGAAAGAATCTCTTTCTTCCAGCTTTGACCATTCCCATGATTGTTATAAGCATTTCAGTATCTCACTGTTGAGGTCACAATAGCTTTTCATCAAGAACTTCAGCCAGGACCCAATCCAATTCAGATTAAACAAAAGAAACATTCATTATGAAATAGAGAAACACAAACAAAGCTTTCTTGAGGGAATCATTGTCTGCCCACTGGCACACATTAACCTGGACATAAGGATTCTGAAAGGTAACTTGATAAACCCAAATGGTACACCTTAAGGCTGAGATGACTTTGCTATTGCAGAGCTATGTGCATCAGATGACAGCTTCTTAGAAATGCAGCCCCCTTACTGTTTGGCTCAGAGAAACGAAGGCAATATATCTCAAAATCTAGTATAGAGGGCTGGTTGTATACCAGTTTGACTGTATGTTCTACATCAATGACAGAATAGAGTAAATTATTCCAACTGATTCAATGCATATAGTCCCTTTCTGCTCATGAAACATTCATCTACAGGTTGAGATTTACTGATTCTGTTCAAAAAAAGTCATATGATTTGAAAAAAAACCAACAACAAAATATAAACACAACAACAACAACAAAGCACTGCAGACTGATCTAAAAGAATCCTCAATATTAATGAAATTAACCATGAAGCATGGACCTGAGTGGTTTAAAGAGCTATATGATCATGTTTTTCTTCCTGACTGGATATGTGAGTATGCTGCAGTTTATGTAGCTTTTTATCTGGTTTACCTGTCAAGAGAGCTAAAATGATCATACTCTTCTTTTAAAGCCTGTTCAGTGATCCTCTGCCCAAATATCAATCATTCTGACACTGACTAAAGTCTTCTTCTCTGTTAGTTTAAGAGCAATTAATCAAGGTCATCAAACATCGTGTCTTGAAAAGTTTTTACGGCTCTCATTCTCATACATGCTTTTTCCCAATTCTGTGAATGTTTTGTTCCTCCTAGTTACAACATATTACACTTTCTTCACGATATACAATTTGGTTTTTTCTTAGTGAATTCATATATATATTTAGATTTATTCGTATGTACTTGTAAAATATATTTGTTTTATAAAAAGAAAGACTAATAAAATCTCTTTTCTATTTTCCTCTTCCACACTCTCAGCTGTATTTTTCCTAGTATATGTTATTGCACAAATTTATTTCAACATAAAACACTTCACTGGTCATTTTTAAAGACATACCTGCTTTTCAGGTTCAGTTGAATTTTCACCTGGTTAACTCATGTCAGCCACTTAGAATACTGTCTAAATTCACTTTTTTTTTGAAATTCCACTGAGATGGCAAAACATCTATGGTAACCTGACCAGAAAGAACTAAATGCACTCCATGTTCATAAAGAAGATTTGGAAATGGTAGTGGTCACAAAAATAACAATTTAAAGTGTGAAAAATCAACATGCAATTCCACACAGTCAGGAACTTACATGCACATTTTTACAAATGTCTACTGAAGTCCACAGGCAAAACTGGACGAACATTTTTGACTAAAGATATCACACCTTTGATTCCGAGCAGTATAAGAAACAATCCAAAATGCCAAATTAAGATAGGTTTTATAAGAGGTTGTCCAGATACTTTTTTCACTCTGCCAAGGTCTTTATTTCAGATGCCTAGATGGAAACATTACCCCAAATTCACTTCAATTTCACTGTAGTGTTTATATTGTTATGTGCAGATTGTACAAGTACACATAGCTACGCGAAAATTGATGAATAGATGAATAATGGTGCTCAAGATCTTTGAGAGCTCGTCTGATTCCTTTCCACCAGCAACATTTCATTCACAACACACATTATAGTCACACACACAAATCATTGAGAACAAGTGGTGCGTCAGTAATGCTGTTGGTGGAAACAAAAAGAGAGTCCAAGCCTGTTGTGCTGTTCTGATGCCCTCACATCCTGCTGAATTGCTTGACACTCACAAAACTCAATTAACACTTCTAGAAACAGCACACATGGAAGAACCACTCAGAGTATCACTGTCCAAAGTGCCCATTTATTTCTCTGAAGTGCCATTAAAAACAGTTGGTTTAATTGTAGAAGTTAAAAACTAGCCAGAACAAAGTGCTCTCTAGGTAGAAAAAATGTGAAGTAAAAAAAAGTTATACTTAAGAGATTACAGTGAAAAGTCTCTTCTGGTTACTCTGCCTCCTGCTAAAACCATCCCTGGACACTTGCATGTATCCATTGGATAATAAAACAGGTTAGGAGAATGACAAGAAGTGTACTAGTCTCATCGTAACTGGGTGAAATTCATGCAACAGCACAAGCAATCGGCAAGGAAACACAAAACTTGCCTTTCAAAGCAGAGGCCATAGCAAAAGCCATAGTTATCTCTTGTGACCTACACATTTAAATGAAACTGTAATTCCCAATACAAGCAATTAATCTGACCTCAGTATTCAATTCTAGATTTAGATATTTGATGAATCTGTCAAAATGATTCATACCTAAGGAAAGAAAACCAAATGATGCTAGATTCAAACTAAAACAATCACAAGAAAGTTTTTACGGAAAGAACATCAAACATTTCCAGGAAATTCCTATGAAGGTAATTAATGCTGTCAAAACTCAATCTGTGTCTCGATTATGGCATGACTGAAGTGTGATAATCTCTCACTAACAATTAATGAATGTTTTGGTGTAGTAATACCTTCAAGGATTACACACTAATAAGTACTGTATGTTCTCACATTTGATTATGTGATGCATATTACCAATATATTGATGATATTACTGTTTAAGCTCAGACTGATAATTCTGTCTCTGAAAATAAAATACCCTGCCAGTCATGCAGAGGATTGTTACATGTGTTTTTTCATTAGTCCAAAGAAACATACACGCTGAAGATTTCTAACTTCAAAACGTAAAAAGGACCTTTGTGAACAATTTCATTTGGATGAATTCCATCATGAAAGGCTGTAATGGGACAACACAGGTATACTGGAAATGCCCATGTTGGAGGTTTCTGGCAGACCTTGGGTTTTGTCCATGGTTAGGTACTAAAGTGGTTTTTGCAAAAGCTACTGTATTTGAGCAGTGACAGAAACAGTATCACCAAGACCTTGGGAAGTTTTCTGTATGTTCCCTTTAGCTCTCAGTAGCATGTGCCACTTTAAGGCAGCAGTCTTTTTTCCAAAGTTCTAATTTAAGACATGATAAACCTCTCAGTTATGTTTGTTGCTTCTGACTTTTAGCATCTGTAGTAACAGCATGAAGTCATGGAAAACACAGTAGTTGTTTGACTGGTCAAAAGCTGAGGACACTTTTTTAAACGGAAAAATCTCTTTTTAATTAAAGGCCTTATATACAACACATACTTCTTTATCACACAAAGAAGAGACGCTTTTCCAGGCCCATGCTAGAAAGCTATGCAATCTAAACTCTCAAGTTTATGAATGATCAACACTTATCTTCTGAAATAAAATAACGAAAATCTGAATTGGACAAACAATGAATGTTATCCCCAATCTCCACATATCTGCTTTATATTCCTTCCCCACCAAAACCAGTCTGTACTGACTCAAAGATGATGCTACAACTTAGTAGCTTTAAAAGGTGGATTCTTCTTCCTTCTCAGTGGTGCTGGTTTGGGCCGTTTGGTGCCACGTGCTCCTTTTCATTTGCTGAGACACTTGTCTAATTGGTCTGTGGGCCACTGACTCAGCCAACAAAAATAATCCCTGCTACATTTTTTTGGCTGGAAGAATTTTGTGCCAGATTGAATCAACTCACAGAAGGGTCTGCAAAAAAACCACTGCGAGCACAAAGCAGGCAACATGAAGCAAGCGGGGTGAAGACTTTCTTTTCTTCGGTAGTACCAATGACCTTGCAGATTAGCTCTCCCCTTTTGCAGATGCACAGCTCCAGTGTACTGCCATTGAGCTAGTTACAGGCTGGCCCACTGCCACTGCGCAGAGGGCTGAACTAACTGCTCACAGGGCTGGCCCTTCTGACTTGGTGACAGCTGAAAAACCAGTCTTCACCTTTAAGAGTATAAAAGCAAGCTGGGCTGCAGCTTAGGCCCGAGGGCTTTAGCTGCATGTTGTACACAGCTTGTGTTTCAAAGAAATTTCCAAATACACATCTCATACCTGCACTTTTCTTCTCAGTCTCACAACTAAAAATCTGTGGAAATAGCAACAGTCTAACCTGTCCTAGAAAACTGGGGCAACAAAAGTGGATTGGAACATCCTCCTTTTCTCCAATAGCCAAGGAATATTTTACCTAGTGTAAGAAAGACTAAATTATTTGACTGTCTAGCTACAACATCATTAAAACAATCTGACTCTTCCACGCTATCAGAAGTGCATCCAGCTACTCTCAGCAAGTCTGTAAACAGGACTGAGAAATACAAGATCATAAAGCTTGCTTTATCTCCCCAGTACTGTGAACACCTACACTTTATTGTACATATCCATTTTTTTAAAATGCCATCAAATAAGTAGCTCTTTTTTTCCTAGCCACTGAAAGCTCAAAATTCTCAATTGAATTAGTTATAAGGGAGATTTTGCAAGTTAAAAATGGTATGGATCTAAATTGAACTCCAGAAATAGATCTTGACTACATAACTATCTATATATACTTGCATTAAAACCTCTTAAACAGGAATTAAAGGAACTCCAATACTGGGAAAAATACCTTGTAAAAAAGGGTTACATTTTATACTTAAGGTGCCTGGCCTGATAAACTCATATCATTTCTGCTTAAATTCACGAAGGAAACATTTTTGGGGTTAGTTTTTTAAATACAAAGTTGTCTGATTTCACCTTTTAGCTCAATAAAAATCTCCTTCTGTAGCCTTACTTTCATTAAAGGAATAAGTTTCAGGGAATAAAAATGCTGTCACATATCCACACATACAAAATCCCTAAGACATGTAATTGAAATCTTAATTATTTTTCCCTGTGTAAACCAGATATATGACTTCCAAATTACTTTCTGAAAAATGCTTTTTTTCCCCCTTTTACAGCCAGAAAATTGAAACAAAGGCCACATAAAATGATCAAGTAAAAATTATCTGAAAACTAAAATACAAATCTTATAAATAATATTGTGTGTCATGGTGTGTCATGGCTTTTTGTTACCATGGGAATTCACTTTTTTCTTACAAACTCAACAATTGTCCTGTACCCTGAATCACAAACATAAAATTCCAATTCTAAGAGTTTTTATCTCTCTCACATCACCATCAGTACTACCATAAAATAGAATATAATTTTCTTTGTGAACAATGCGAAGTCAGCAAGTGCATTGATGTAGGTTTCAAAATTATTATCATTTGGCTTAATAGATGAAAAGGTTACTTTTAAAATCAAATCTTCATTTAGTTTCTCCTGAGTTCAGAAGAATTTAAATCCATACAAACCTACCTGCATGATTAGTTTTACTGACATCATTAGACCATTCACACAAAAGCAAACACCCAGTTACTAATGTGACAGCGTGTTTCCAGGATCTTCTGGAACACACAGGAAGAAATCCTAACTTCAGTGAGGTCAGAGAAAGTTTTCCATGAACTTCACCTATAGACATCCTTTAAATACTTCGACCTCTGTTATTACACAAACAAACAAACAAAAATCTCAGGGGAAGATCAATCAACACATGTCATCTTTAAACAATGCTAACAGTAACTGACTTACCTCTGGGTACTCATTTTTTGTGGTTTGAAAACTTTCATATTAATGTGTTTCAGTTTAACATATACAAAATATATTTTATGTCTGTGCATATATATATATATATATATATATATAAAATCTGCCTACTTGTTCATTATCATTTCCCATGAGCCTCTCAGACTTTGGTACAAGACAACAGATCTTTAATTAGTGCCTGATGACTAGTTATTTTCACGAATCAGTTTCTAGTCACAACTTTTCTATCATACTCCATTACAGACATACAAAGTTACACCTTTCACTAATCTAGAAGTGTGTCCTTCATTCATTCCTAGGTGGTAGAAGATGAGTAACTTTTATTTGAAATGTATCTTCTTAATTTCTGATAATTTCTAATTAACTTACCTGCCATAAATTCCTGAAAAAAAAAGCTATTTCTAAGTTTTATACGCAAGCAATAAGCCCACAACATGAACAAAGCTACATTACGAACTTTCTCTGCAAGCTATCAGCAAAGTCCTCTACCAGTGTACAGACACTTCAGTGGTGGACTGCACTGGGAAAGCCTACTGCCAGAGAGCTGTACAAACCTTAGCAAATAAATGGAGTGCACTGCAATTGCAAACTGAGCTACCCTCTTCTAAAACAATATAAAATGCAAGTAATTCAAGTTAATCTTTCGCACTGTACACCACCCACCCAGACTGCTGACTGTGCAGGAAAAACACAGCCATAGTTTTACCTTTCAAGACTTTTTTTACACTTCATGAATTTAATAGGGACAGCTTCACCCTTACAAATAATAAAAGCAATTTCACTTTTAAAAGAATTGCTTGATTAACTATAAAACACACCTCTAGATACAAAATCTGACAAGCTCCACAGCCCACTAAGAGTAGTACCATACCATATTTCAAAGTATCTGATCAGGCATGATAGGACCTTTCTGGTCACTACTGGATGAGAAAATACATGGCAAACCTAAAGCATGCAGAACATACTGATGCCTAAAGACTCACAGCATACAGCACAGTCTCCTATTGATTTTAGTTTCATCTCAGGACACCTATTTTCCTTCTAAACCTACTTCACCAAATAAAGCCATTTTCTAGTTGCCCCTCTCCCGACACTGAAAAAAACCCCTAGACTGACTCAGAAGTTAGCGAGAGCTTCCTGTGAAGACTAGGAACCTACTACTTCTTTATACAATCACGGAAGGATTGTTTCTCCTCTATCAGCTTCTTAAGAACTGCGGACTGAGAGAGAAGAAAGGCGGCCTATGGCCTGCCTCATCGACGCTGTGTGGCTGAGCCATGGTAATTCCAGCGGGCGCATTCAGAGAGCTCTTGGTTTGCCGCCCATCTGTGCTTCTCACCAGCAGCTTCTCAAGGGTGAGGGGTGGGCACGGAAAGAGAATGGAGCGTGTCAAAGACACTGAAACATGCCAAAGTCTGTGCTTTGCTAAGCGATTACTTCTGCATCGTGAAATGCCAGCAGAGCAAACCTGACCTTTGTACAAGAGGAGATGACTAAGAAAAAAGAAAAATGACTAGGGGAAATTCTCCATATGATTTAATGAGGTGGGGGAGGGAGAATATATTTTGAACCACAGGCAATAACTCTTCTATCACCCAAAATATATATCTGTAGCCCAGATGTCAATGAGGGGTTTCCAAAAAATAATTACCTAAGTCTCTTGTTAGAGGAAGACAAAAAGGTATTAACCATCTTTCTTGTTTTTCAGAGATGCTTTAGTGGAAAACATGATGATTATATGATGAGCTGTCGTTCAGTTACACCCACTCAGTTCTATTACTGCTCACTACAGCTGCTTTAACATTCAGTTAGCTCAGTTACCTTTTATATTCATTACATGCAGAAATTCTCACATGTCCCTTATCAACATAGGGCAATCCTTGTCCTTGGAGTCCAAACTGATTTGATCTCTCTTTGCTTTATTGGAATTTAGGACTGAATTTTGAAAGAGAGTAGGAACTCGGTTTCACTATCATTTGAATTCCTGCACCACATGCATTTTTCTCTGCCCTTCCTTTTGCTCTCTAGAAGACTGAGGTTATAGGGCGCACTGCACATTTGCATATCAAAAGCAACAGCACTTTACACAAAAATGAAAAGCAGTCACTTCTGGTTTCAGTGACACAAAGAGAATTTCGTTCCTCTGCATCTGTAAGTCCAAATTCAGGTAACTCAGTCCATCAAGACTGATTCAGATAAATACCCTTAACATGAAGAAACTCCCCCACTGCCACTGTTACCTGATACTTATCTGCCAAAGACAGAGTTCATTTTCTTTCCAGACGCTTTCCTTTTGGAGCAGTTACAGACTTCACTGTCTTACAAGTAAGAACATAATTAAGACATGCCAAAGAGTTCAAAGGTCATAAAGAAACATTTCTTCTTTATCTCAAGTTATACCAAACTTGTCTAAATGGCACTACCCCACTTACTGTGGTATTTCAATGCCTTTTTTGGGCTGGCCACCATGACCTCAGATGTGTCAGAATTTATTACTAAAATAAGCTGGATGACTCTGCTCTACCTTACACAAACAAAAGAACATCTACACAGAACGCTATCCCAGGTTACTGTAACTTCATGCTAAGGTAGCAACCTTGCCCTAAGTTTCTACATGGAGGTGCCTTTTCTGAAGCAAAATGTGCAACACTGGTGCTAAAGAACATACACACAAGCTATTAGCGCAGAATAGCTAGCACACCATGAACTACGCTAACTTGGAACCTCCATCAAGCTCCATGAGACACAGCCTTGATACTGGATTATTGCACCCTGTTTTCCTCAACAGGAGGAAGAAGTGATTCAAGCACAAGCTATATACCAGCTGAAGTTCAATATACCCCTAACTGCATCACACCTAACCTTTACACCCTCAATGCATCAGATCAGCCTCCGTTAGGCTAAACCCAGCCATACCCTCCAGAAAGCAGACTGGTGAACAAATACATAAATACAAAAGACATTCATAGTTCTCTTTCTGGGAAAGACTCTTCCTGAACCTTACAGTATGAGTCTGTAGGCTAGGGCTTGGCATACTAGCAGACAGGTGAGACTAAAAATACAAGCTATCACATCTTTGTGAGGCACAATAACTGACCATGTATACGTTGTTCCCGTACCCTTTTTACTGATGGTCACATACATCAGGTAGATGAGTGCATAAAGGCTTCAAAAGGGGTAACAGAAGGATGCAACCATGTCCCCTCTCCCCCATAACATGACTGTGATTTGTGACATCATTTTTAATGACTTTTCTGCCTAGAAATGTACCTGGTCACCCACACACCCTAGACAGAGTGATCAGGTGGGAACAGAAGAATGAATGACTCAAGAGAAATACCAGCTGTTTACCACAGTGTCTCACTACTCCCAATACCAACAGTAGTAGGTGGTGTTTGAGCTGTCCTTGACCCAGCCAAATCCCTCTTTAACTACTTCCCACCATTAGAAACACTGATGTGTTTCCAAGTCCTACCATGAATGCATTACTGATTTCATGAGGAAGATCTGTCTGCTTTAGACTGCTTGAAAGAAAAATAGCTAGCAGACAACACTTATGCTCGAGAACCATGCTATACTATGAGTACATTGATTACACATTCATTTAACTTGTACCAGCCAATCAAGCTAGTTTATCATTCATGAGTCACCTAAACCCCTTCTTAAATCAGCAGAGATATCTCATCTATTTCCTTATGTGTCTTCAGTTAGATCATTTAAAGAAATTGCACTGGATCAGAAACAAGAACCAGTATTTAAAACCAGTTTGTCTCAGCAACTTTGCCTCCATTTTTCATCTATTTCTTATTTAAAGAACACAGTGCAATGGTATGCTCATTTAACATAAAAATAAATGTTTATGAGTACATTGCTATTTGCATTGGAATCTTTCACTGTAAAATAATTTTTATCAAATTCTCAAACACATTTCTACCCTAATACTCTGTACCTCAGATGATGAAGCCAACAGTCATGCCACTACCATGTTTTTACAGAGAAGTAACAGGATAGTGGATCCATAGAAGACTGAGATCTCAAACGCAGAGTAATACTATTGCCACCATCCTCTGTAACCCTTACAGGATTGCAATTCACCTGGAACACTATATTCCTTTATTGCACTGCAGGTGATAAAAGGGAGAACCTCCTAAAACTGTTAGGTGGACCTTAGCTTCTGAAGTCCTACATCTTATGGTGAATAAATTGTTCTCTCTTTAACGGTTGCCAAAGCAGATGTTGCCATTCTTATTAATTATTTGGAGAAAACTACACCCATCTTTCTAGAAATACTTGAAAAGCCTACATCCTACACAGATGGGGAAAAAATAATAATCAGGTGTCCATAAACATGGCTTCCCCATAGCCTGATTGGACTTGTTTGGTTGGAAACAAGCATGAGAAAAGCAGACATGTTTCAGTGCAAATAGTCCTATTCCCTGGCAGTCTACACCAAACACAAATGAAGGAACAGGACCTTTTTATAAAACTTCATAAACTGGTAAGAGGTAAAAGACACACAAAGCATAAATAGGTATTGACACCTGGCAATAAGCAATGTGCTCTAAGGTAGCGTCACTAACCCCTGACAGGTTCACCAGAATAGTCAAATTCAAACCAAGGTGGACTGGATATACGTGTGTTAGAAGCGAGCATTTTTCACAGCTCTATTTCTCAAGAAGCATGGAGAAGAAACAAAACTCCCAATTCAAACAGCATATACAAACCTCTTCAAAAAGATCACAAGTCAGCTGTCAAAACTATCTTTTATGTCCTGCACCATCTTCAGTCCAACCCTGCCTCTCTGCCTGCCTGATGTATTCAGAGGTTGTTGCTGGAGTCACTTCCTCTTGTCTCTCCTATTTAACTAATCTAATTCAACAGAATAAAATAAACTATTTCTGCCATAGCAGGAAGGCACACAGTGAACTGTGGAATACCAAACATACCAATTCACTTTATTCAGTGGATACAAATTTTACCCAGAATACCTCTCTGTAACTGACTAACACTAAAACAGAACAAATAATTCAGTAATCACACCTGCACCCGGAACAGTCTGTCTTGTTCAGGACTGAGGTCATCCAGCGAGGGGAGTTTACAGTGCAGCTGCTGTACTTGACATAAACACAGAGCTTCCATGGAAATTTGAATGCTTGCTTCTTCCACCCCCCACCCCCACCCCCCTTTTTATTTTATTTTTAAATATAACTTTCCTATATACTACGGAAAACTACAAATTACTATCCTCCACTGCCTTTTGTTGGCAGCTGGGGTTTTTTTTAGTTTGAGAATAAACTACATCACAAAATTATTTCCTATTGTAAAAGACAGACCTGTCTGATGATTTTAGTATGGTATTAACAGAAGGTTCTTAACTATTTTTATAGCATAAGAAACAAAATTTTAAACCGCCTAACTATGCTTTTTCCAAAGCAGGCAAGGCAGAGTTTTGAAGGAGAAAAGCCCAACAATTCAGGTAAGTATGACAAATTGATGTTTTTATGCTTACATGGTTATAGCCTTTTGGTGGCAAAATGACCCAGCATGCACTCACTCCTTCACAACGCTAAGCCCCTCTCCAAGGCTGATCCTCCTCCTCCACATTTGTCCTTATACTAAACAAATAGCTGACAATAATGGAGAATAGTTACTGCCATTTCTCGTATGTTAAATGCTCATGTATATTCTCTTCACATCCTTAATGGTTCACTTTTATTACAAGCATTACTCAGCGTACACCTTCTCAGTACTTGCCAAACCCACACTCAAACACTTGCCAAACTATGCTGGTAAAGTACAAAACTCAGATTTAATGTATGGAATAAATTGTAGCTATCAACATAAAACTGGTTAACAGAGACAGTCTAAAAATTCTGCAATGCAAATAAGTGTTTGATAAACCCCAAGATAACTTAATTATAAGTATTCATGTGTCATTAACCTACATCAAAACAGATTCAAGCTCTCATTTTGTAAATAGCTCTACAAGAATGCACATTTTTTTTACCCATATCCCTGAAACAAGTTGCAAAGATAAATAGCAGATGTTTCAATATCAGCCGGTCTAGGTGTCCTAACTGAGCCAGAGCCCCCCACTGAAGCAAGCTGGGAATCCTGCTTCAGTAAGCATTCTTAATGGGACCCATTCAAATTCTCATATATGCTGGCAGAATAAGCAGGAAGTTCAACAACAAAAAAAAGGAAATAAATTTACACAATTCAATGCATTAAAATAATGCAGAATTTCCATTCTTCTCTATTCAAGTTCCTGTGTATATGTAAAAGAGGATGAAGAAGTAAAATACTCCCTTTCAACTAGCAATTGTGCTAGAAGCAGCATCAAAAGATGGAAATGTCTCTGCCGGTCCGGCTGAATGTCATCTAGTCAACTGTTACTAAAGGTACCTACCAAAATGAGTGGCAAAAACACTGCTGCCTTCAATGACAAAGATTCCTCTCCAAAGCTAAAAAAATACAACATGGTTGTTTTGCACTTTTATTTTACTAAGTGTGCTTGCATTACATCAGCTTTTGCATCAAAGCTGGTAGTGCAAAGAGGAAAGCACAGCCAATTTTATGAACTGATGTAATCAAGCCTAGCATCTCTGTGGGAGTTTTTTGTTCCTATGGTCACAATGACATCAGACTACTCTGCTTATTTAGTAGTGGAGAGCAATGACAGTTCTTCACCTCTGCACACACTTCTCTATTCTTTTCCCCCTGCTTGCACATCTTAACATATTAGGAGTCAGCTTGCATTTCAATGGGACACAAACAACACTTGCCTCAGATCTCTCCCTCTCTCTCTCCCCCCTCCCTTTCTCTCAATATCACAGGCAAAGTTAAAACTATACTTAAAGTGGAAGGAAGAAAAAAAAAAATCTCGGGAATTTAACAAAGCACATCTAAACACTGCAGTGGGTCATGAATTTACACACTGGAACACACAGTGCTCAAATAATTGCTGTATTTTAAGTGTAGCAGATATTTATCCATACACAGAGCTGACCTGGAAAGATTATGAAGCTGTGTATCTGCCTGATGGCACGGGGAGATGCTTTGCTGGTACTCCAGCCCCACAGACACCCAATGCAGCTGATTTAATACGCTTGCTACACCTAGCTTTCTAGTTTGCATGAGTCCATATACGTTTCAAAAGGCTCCTAAAAACTTATGCAACTAACTTCACTTTTCTGTGTCAGTTTCTACACCTGTAAAATTTAAATAATTACACTAATCTTAAAAATAACTTAAACACATCAACTGAAGAGAAGTAGATTCATTTCCTGTTCATATAATCCAGCCCTGGAATTGCCCATCTGATCAGTTCTCTCACCTGAGAGACAGCACCTAGGCCAGATACAGCTACACTCTGCTCTGAAATCTTTGAATCTAAACCACACGAACATACTGTAATACCTCTAAAAAGTATATTTTGCAGTTCTTATTTGCACTGTAGAGCACCTGTGAGCAACCTTCATATTCTGCCACTAGGGGAAAAACATTTTTACCACCACGTGAGTTCTTACACAGCCTTATTATCTAGAAACAAATTTTGACAGAATATATTACAGAAAATATATTTACACATGGAATAATCAGTTACTGAAGACTACCAGTGTACAGACCGTCTATTTTGTAAGTTTTCCTACTAAGATTTCTTGAATCTGCCCTGCTGTATAGCACACAAACATGTATCTGCACAGAAGTCGGTATCAAAACATATCTAAAAAAAAATTAAAATCCACCATCAGACCAAACAACCCATTAACCAAACAACCCACCTCACCCCACCAATCACCACCTCTTTCTCCATGTCTCAAACTATTAGGAGAAATTAATAAAGATAAAATAGCAGTATGTTAGACACTCCAATTTCTAGATATTTTTTTGTCTCCTTCACTGAATTAGATCTTTTGCAAGGTTTAAGAGAAGCAACACTATGAAGCACCTAAACAACAGCAAAAGTAACCTTGACATAGAGTGGAAAAAAAAAAGTAATAGTAGATAGTTATGTACATAAAATTATCACATTTCTTTTATTATCCATCTCATATATTCTTCAGCTGAAGTCTGATATTTTCCATTGATATAATTTTGTATAAAATCTAGACAATAAGAAAAATGTGATTCTTTCCAGCTGAATTGCCTACTTCAGACCCTAAAACTGATTATTTGCCAGCTGTCCTTCCCATTAATAAAAAAAAGAGCACAATCCCCCCACATCTGCTATTATTTTTGAGCAGCTTACCAAGTAACATGCAAAGAAATGAGGAAACATTTTAATAACTGTAAGTCAAATACATTAGAAAAGAGGTACAACAAATATAAAAAAAAATACAAGTATGTGTTTTTATGCACATAAAGAAAATATTATGTACTTGTTGAAATATATATAGGTATTATATCTTTATATAATCTATATCTAACAAATAGGTATATATTTATACTGCATCTATATTATCTATATGACTATATTATCGATATATTTCTGTAGATATAAATACATGTAGTTTGAGCTACAGATAATATAGATAATTAAAATCACTGATGCCACTTTTTTTTGGGGGGGGGGATAAACTGTCAATTTAAAATACAGAACTTTATATAGAGCAACCATTAACCCTACTGTAAGCCATGCAGTTAAAAGCCCAAAGGATTTATTTAATATTCTTCTTACAACCAGTTGACAGACATCTGACAACACAGAAATGTAACATTTCATTTAACTTATCCATAGGCTTAGTCTACCAAGCCCCAGATGTTTTAGCAAAAGAGAAAAGAAGTTCCACATTTTTAGGGTGGAGGACAGGAAACCTGTTCATTACAAATGGCCCTTGCTTTATTAATTTCTACCAAAAATTAAGAGGCATTAAGTTTAATTAATAAACAAATAAAAAGATATCTCAAGTAGTAAAACATTCTTGTTTGATTAGCTTGCTTGCCTTTGTTTGTCTGGATTTTTTGTTTGTTTTGTGTGTGTAAGGTACCACGTGTTGCAGAAACCAGGAATAAATTTTCTGGAAGACATTCCATATTATCCATCAAGTCTTTTTCCCCCTAAACTTATCAACTTATCAATTCTTCTCTTCCTTCTATGGCAGAACAAAGTCAAATTAGAACAGAAGAGACGTACCTCTTTCTAGTTTTATGTCACAGCCATTATGCAATATATAACAAAATGGAACTAGCAAAAATTATAATAATCCCTATAATATATTTTAAGGTAATTAAGTTCCATTTAATTTCAAAAGCCTTCCAGCACCATTGATTTCATGCCTTCATTTAACCTGCAGATCTTGAGAAATTGTTTGGCTTTTTTTTAACAAACAAAAAGACAAAGCATATGGCGACAGAGGCAGAGATGACAAAAGGCGAGAGTTTCTAACAAAGTCACACCTTCCCCAACTGTTCCCAGTGTTCAGATGAACCTGTCACATGTCCCTTGGGCAGTGTGGAGAAAGATCACACTCATGCCAGGTAGCTTGAACTCAATCCCACTCAGTTTGCGCCTTTGCCAGCTGCACTCAAAATGTGTGTAATTACCATCAAGTGAACCAATCAATTACAGAAGCACTTTTGAAGTGCCTGAAATAGTAAGAATGAAGTCCTTCAAATAACCAAATACAACATTTCAAAATACCGTTACCTGCTGTAGTGATGTAGTAATGAGCTACGAATTGCTGTACAAAGGTCAAATTCGAGAAAACAAGACCTCTGAAAACTGGTAGAAGTACGGAACAAAGTGATTCAAAAACACTGAGAAGATACTATTAACATGTACTTTAAGTAAGCTCAACTTTTCAACATAACAGCTTGTCCAATAGCAGAAGTCTATCAGAAACTGAGTAAGATGGCACGTACTAGCTTTAAAGGTGAGTATGTAAGTGTTTTTTGCATTTCAGTTTGCTAAAGATTTCATTTTGTTTATCCTTTCTGTCTGAAATGCATGGTGTAAGCAGGACAGCTGGAGAGTGATGAGTTATGAGCTGTTTAGAAAGAATATAAAGTGTGACATAAAACCACTATTGCTTGATAACATAGATAAAAGTATCTCTACCCTGACTATAAATGACTGAATTCTGCTCAAAGACAAAATATTCCAAAAGTTTACCCAGCAAAGTTTCATCTACTCTACCTTTTCATTGAAAGAAAACTAATCTTTGACGGTAGTTAGAAGACTAACCTTTTAAATTGTCCATTGAGTAATGGAGAATCACATATGCAACAATCTCTGTAACTTTTATAAACTTCCAAAAAATATATTATCCTCCTAGAAAAGACAAAGATGTTCCCATAAGAACACTGGCAAAGCATCTTTACTTATTAATAAAATGAAAATGCATCCAGAGCGCACACAGCCTAATCCTCAATAGAAAGATTGTCATCCTGTAGAAGTATAAAGCTGTTCAAGTCAAGAATAAACCGAGTCTCTGCTTAAAATCCCCAGCTAAGCAACTGTGTTACTGAGCAGGACACTGGGCAGAAAAGGAAAACACAGACCCAGCTTTAGCAGACAGAAAATACAAGGGGGCTTGCAACTGGAAATTAATCAAACTACAGGCTGGAGTCAAAACAGTGCAACTGACCATAAACAGAGTTTAAAGAATTACACAGTTACAGTATTGTGATACTAAATAGTACAAAACAGCCTGCAAAGCAGTTTTAACAAAATTTCCTATATAATAAAGCAGTAATAGTGCCTGGCAAAATGAGCCTGGATCTTCAGCTAGGTACATCTGTGACATAAGTTAATTGTAGTATTTCCTGCTGACACACAAACTGAAACTGAAAAACACGCCATAAGAAGAGGATGAGATGTCTAACACAGAAGATGAGAAAACAAAATCTAGTAGTTGTCCTTCAGTCTATCTTTTCAGATGTTTATCTATCAAAGGTGTCAAACAGATAATATGCCAGGGCAACAGCATAGCAGGAAAGGGATACCACATCCTACCCTCCCGCTTTGTAACTCTACACATGGGGCATCCCAAGGATTGAATTACAGTTCAAACTTTACACTGAACAGAAAAGCTTTTCATATACTAGGCAAAACAATAAACCAATTTAACACTCAAGCAGACTTCAAGGCACACTGTACGACATAACTGGGATAGCATTCACAAAAGCCATAAATAGCTTCAGCAAAACCCTAGCAGGGATATACTTTGTGTACAAAGGATAGTTAAAATTTCCCGATGGCTGGTGCTGCTCAGTGCAGACCAAGTATTTCAGAATAAAAAACAGGAACAGGAATCCTAAATTCTGCACAGTTTGCACTGTGCTTCTCAAGAACCTGGGGAAGTTTTTCCAAATGAAACAGGTTTCCAGATTAATGTTTATTTTTTCCACCTCTGAAATTACATCTCTGCAATTACTCATGTAACAGGGTAGTGTTTTTTTTGGGGGGGCAGAAGGGTAGTGCTTTGGGAAGGGCTCATAATCAAATGATTTCACAGAATCAGCATAACAACATGGTTGAGGTTGGTAGGAAGCTCTGGAGATCACACTGTCAACCCCCCTGCTCAAGCTGGGCCACCCAGAGCTTTTGCCCAGGACCCTGTCCAGCTTTTGACTGTCTCCAAGAATGGAGACTCCACAACCTCTCTGGGCAACTGGGCCAGCACTTGTGGTCACCCTCACAGTGAAAAAGCATTTCCTGATGTTCAGGCAGCATCTCCTGTATTTCAGTGTGTCCACTGTCTCATCAGTTCCTAGTCACTATTATTTTTACAGAACACTGTCACACCTAAAAAGCTTTCAAAATCCCACACAGACAAACATGAACACACCTGTGTTTACAAAGCAGTTAAAAAAGGACACAAATCATTACACAAACTCAAGAAAGCAAATGAGGACAACGTTTAACCTCAGCCAAATGAGAATTCAAAGGCTAAAAAGCCACAACTCAAACAGAACCTTAGTCTAAAAGGAAGAAGTGTTTCTGGAGACACTGGTCCAGGGCTGGATGTATGGATGGCCACTGATAATCACAGGGCTCTGCAAGCAGATCCAGCTTCATCGCTGCCTTGCACATCTGCACAGCTACCTGATCGTCTCCTTAACACTTGCTGTCCTATTCCAGCCGGCAGCAAGCAGAAGACTGACTTGGCCCACATGCTGCCTCCTCCAATATGGTCCCTTTGCCAGCCCCATTATTTCTGGTTAGGTTCTCTAGAAGCTGCTGCATTGGAAATTGAATACGAGAAGAAAGCTTTAACTATGTCTTACATTGCCATTTAGGATTTCCTTGATACAAAAACAAAGCCAGTATTTAGGTCAGATGGGACGCAAAGCTCTCTGTCTCATGCAAGCTGGATTTATCAGCCATGTGCAAATCGCTCCTATTGCACACACATGGTACATCTGACCTGAACGCGTGCTATCAAAACATGTAGGATTTCTGTGCATCTTTAGCTCCAGAGGAACTATGACTCTAACTGAATGTCCCATGGCCTGATTAGAGCCACTACAGGAATTCCCAGGCAAGCATCCAAAGGCCTCACAAAGCACCCAGACAAGAACCAACCTCACACAACTGCCAGACACACATACCCACAGCATCCGGGAGAATGAATCACTGCAATGGGACAGAAAGCCCTTTTTAGGTAGAAGCCGAATCTTATTTGAATTGGTCATTCTGACATTGGCTTCAGGAGGGAAGAATTGTCTCTGTAGGAACTTTGAAGTGTTCAGAGCACAGAAGACAAAATTTGATACGTTATAATGCTGCTTTTATTGGGGTTTAATTTATGTAAAACTTTAAAGCCTTTATGTGTGTTTACCAACGAGCAGAAAATAAACACTGCTTTTTCTGCATAGCTTCATCCTCAAAAATAAATGATGCAATGCAGTCAATGTTCTCCTGATCCTTTGGAAAGTCTCACTCTAGACAAATGTTTTCTTATTGCTGAAGCAGATATTAATTAATATATTCCCAAAAAGAGTAAGCTGCCTGTTCAGATTACCTCCATCACCCTTTTAAGAACATTTCTTAGTCACAGGAAGACACTTCTTGCTGATGAATGATGGGGGGGGGCGGGGGGGGGGGGGGGCGGAGATTGGAAATATATCTACCATCTTTCATGAGGAATTTCTTGTACAGATTAGCTTTAGGGTTTTGTGTACATCTGTGTACCACAGACTTTACAAATACTGTCAATGTCACAGCAAAAAGAAAGCTCTCCATCCACAACTGTGTGTTCCATCAGACACCCGAAAAAGAAAACATAATTCCAATTCTATGACCTGTTCATAGGGGCAAAATAATTACGAATCATATCAGACAAGCAAAGACACCAAACCACCAACTCCTACTGTTGTAACCTGAACAGAATAAGGGTTCTATCTTATGAACAAACATTGAGGAGGTGTCTGGCGAGAAAGTTAACTAAACAGTAATCAGTTCTTCCCTAGAATATACGAATACCTCCAGCTAACCTGAAAGAAACTTTGAAAAATCTAACCTGAAACAAGATTTGTGCTGAATTTTTGTATGAATTCTTACAGACTTCCACCAGAGAAGCTCTCTAAGTAAGGCTACTACCATCCACCCGAGCACGTGCACCTTCATCTTTCCACATACATTTAGCATCTCCATTTGCTTTCCTAACAAGGTTTTAAAATTATTCCCAAACATGAAATAGCAGAGAACTGTCTGGCAGCATAATGAAGACATTTTCCCCTGAATGAATACAGATAGCAAATATTAATAACACAGATATTTGTACTCAGAGAAAGCCAGGATTTACTCCACTGGTAATCCTGTTCCCCATGGACTATTCCAAATGCACAGACAATCAGAGCCAAAGAGAACAGCTTGCAAACGCGATCTACCTGAGCAATGCTTCTCTTGACCTTGCAGGCACTCGTCAGTCCCAGTGGAGGGCTGTAAGCACTCATATCCAAAAATACTGCAGTGCTACCTGACTTGGGTGGGTCATGTAGAGCAGGGTACTGAAAATGGCTGATCAATCACACGGTGGTTAAACTAAAGCCGCTATTAAACACATTTATAAGCTGCTACAAGGAAGACAAGTCAGCTTGAAAAACTAAGTAGAAAAGAATAGAAACAAAAAAAAAAATAGAATGGAATTTCCCTGAACCCTGCATTTCCTTCCTTCTGTTGGCTTAGCGTGCCACATGAAAACATAACAAAAAAGGATGGAGTTTTTATCTAAATGGATATTGAAGTTCCTCAGTCAGATAATACGAAGTTGAGCTGGCTGCTTGTGAGCACACAAGATTTCCTGCGGAAAATCCTGTTGGAGTAAGGTTTTCAGCAATGATCTCAGATGAACCCTTGAACTACTTTTTAAAACCAGATTAATTAGCATAATAAAGATACTTTATATATAGCTTAATACATTCTCTACATTTTTATATTAATTTATCAAATTTTATCTCTAGATTCTCCAGAATCTCTATGTTCCTTAAAATCAGTTTAAACAATGTTTAGTTATGGGAACAGATTTAAAGAACTAAACATGTATTATCAAATGAAAAAAGGGTCAAAAGATCTTTAGCAAGTCTAGGAGCACTTGATGCTGTTCTGTGGATCAGAAGACCACCGTCATATACTGTACGCTGTTCATAGTTTACTGGAATTCTCCCCAATTATTATATCTATGCAGTGTGCCAGCGGGCAGATGGCAGCAAGGTACAAAATACGTAATGGACATAGATCAGCTGCATGACAAGGTACTTGCATATTTTTCCATTGTATCCAGATTTATGTGAAGAATTTAGGAATAGTCGCTCACATTTATCCTAGAACCATGAGCTCTTAGGAAAAGCAAAAGCATGCATATATAAAGCAAATATGTATTAGTATATTCCCTTATACTTTTATAATATTATTTTTTTAATGCATGGGAGGGGAATAGCTTTTTCTTCTTTCTTTGGTCTTCTTCAATTACAGCCACAATGGCCCACATTGAAAACGGAAAGTGAAATACAGAAGTGATGAAACGTATTTACACCATGCTATGCAAAAATGAAAGAAAACAGGAGGGGGGTCAACAATTACCAGAGATGAACACAACAAAAGCCTGTGTAATATGTCCTTTAATAGGCTTACAGAGGTCATCAGGTTTTCTTCAGCTGAACTGCCTTGAAAGCACTGTATCATTTACAACACGTACAAATTCATACAATAAAAGACTTCCTCTGAAAAAAAAATCCACAAATTTCTTTATTCATCCAATTAGTCACACAGAATGATGTGAATACCGAGAAAGCGTTTGTCTTACTTTTTCATTAAATGCAATGACCAAGGAATACTGAGTTTCTATAAAAGAGCAAAACTGTTTTTTCAGTTGTCAAGATCTGTAATGTCAAAAATCACAAATAGGCAGCTACATCGACTCCATTCTGGAAGTTTCTGGTCAAATCATTCTGTGTTTAACCTGAACCGAAAATGAACTATTATTTTGAAATTTCACTGAAAATGAACCAGAATAATTAAAGTTACAGCTGAACTCATATAAAAAATAAAATGAAATATTTTCTGTTTCTTCAGCTCCTTGGACTGTTAAAAACCTGTAACAGAAAGGTGTTTACTGGTGTTTGGGTTTGGGTTTTTTTTCTTCTTCCCCTTTTGCTGCATTTTTCTCACAACAACTGGATAGTTTGTGTTGATTTTTGGATAAGCAAAAATCTAATTTTCCATTCTATTTAAATTCCTTCAGAAAATTCCGAATTTTAGGATAATTATTCATAAAAGATTCATCATAGTTTTGTAACAAATGAAGGGGGGAAATTAAACATGGGATTTTTAAAGCCTGTGTTTCAACCAATTATTTCTGACTATATCATCATTATAAACATTGCTATTTTATCCTCATATAAATTTCAGAATAATATTTAAAGTAATTCACAGAAGTAATTCAGAAGACAGTAGTGTACTTCAGGGACTCTGACCATCTAGCTCCTTTATAAGACAAGCCAAAGAAATTAATTCTGTCATCTCTGTATCAAGCCCATGACTTTCATTTGAGCTATATAATTAATTTTAGGAAGACAATCAGCACTGATTTAAAGACTTCAGCTGATGGAAAACCCAACAGATTCCAGATGGTTGATTAGACCTGCCACTGAAAATATGGGGAACTTGCTTCCAGTCTGCTCCATGTACCTCCAGTTTCCAAGTCATGGATCTCATTACACCATCCCTGTGCTAGACTTAAAAATATACTCCTACTATCAGAATTCTTTTCTCTATACTGATTATTTTAGACAATAATCAAATCTCCTCTTATCTTTTTTTTTTTTCATAATGTTAATAGTTTATTTTGAGTTTTGGAAAGCTTGTATTGTAAGAGTGCATTATAGAAATTAATTGTTTCAGCTCTTATTTCACATATATGCAGATCACCGCTCCTACAGCACTGGAAACTTGCTCTCAAAAATATAAATAATAAAAGATTTACACTTGTGTTTTTAAAACACTTTTCCGGCCTGTTAAGAGTCATACCTTGGTTCTGCAAGCACCCAGCAGGATTCTGCATGGCAACACAGAACATTTGGGCATTCAAACAAGGGCCCTAGTAGTCCCATCTGACAGTCACTGCCACTTCTTTTGCCTTCTGTTCAGTGGCAGTTTGCACACCGTCAGTTCAGGACACCATTATAAAAGGAGTTAAATGCTCACCTTGCCTGTTTCAACCTGTAGGACTGTCAGGCATGGTAACAGATTTTTATTTTAAGACATTTTCTTTGTCAGGAAGTAGTTAGCACATCTCATAAGAAGGCACAATTCCTTTTTATTCATAAAGGGCAGCCTGGGGCTGATGGGAAAACATTTCAGTTATAAATACAGACCTGTCCAAACTGCAGAATATTGCCTCTTCGGAAGGGTGGGGTGTAAGCCTTCACAGACCTTGAACCTCACACACACCTTCCCAAAACAAATCTCACATTTTTTGTGAAGGGGCTACCTATTTAAGCCAGTACAGGCAAACTTTTCAAATAGTATCTGCAAAACAGAAACACACACACCTACTGAAAAGGAACAGGCACCGATAAACAGAAAGTCAATTAATCTTCAAAAACACTGGAAGAAATAGAAAAATCTTTGGGGGCACTCTTTTCAGAGACATCAGAAATGCTCAAGGTATAGCCTTGAAATTGGGACCTAATAAGTGACTATTACAAAAGGCTGCGTTTTAATAAGTACACACAAGCCACTGAGCTATGAACTTACAGATCAATTTTCTTTTATCACTTCCTAACTTCTCAGTCCTTGGATTTCCAGCCATAGCCTTCTTCTAATGTAGCTTGTGAAATATGGATTTTGCTTTTTTCCAAATACTTAAAAAAAAAATACTGTTTGCTTATTGTAAAAATACATAAACTGCAACCTTTCATCTATATAACACAGAACAGAACAGTTTTTACTCTGTTGTGTAGATAACACTGAATGCCTTTTTCAGTCAACTGCAGAAACTTAAGATGAATTTTCATTATCAATATGTTCTAAACCCATATAAACTAGTTTTCATTGTGTTACTGGAGTAATAGCCAACAAAACTGCATGAAAAATCCCTATCTTGACACTTAAGTCTCAAAAAGGATTCTACCAAGCCCCTAGAAAGTTTGTCTTATTTAGAACGACACATATATAGGAACTATTGATAATAGCAGGTAATCCAATAATGGGGTTAATGTGTTTTAAATCCAAAAAGGATTAATAGATTTATCGGTGTGGCATCCAGCAAACAATGAAATCTATCCTAGTATGGTTTTCTCTCTCTGAAGTCAAAATGGCAACAATAAAACCCTGCTATTCTCTAGTTGTCATAGCTGCATCCTAGCAAACACGCATCCTCCCATCTCACAAAATCAACCTAGATATTTTGTCTACCATTTTCTTCATAGAAGAGGAGAATCACTGATAGCCTCTACAGAACCTTGTATCTCCTGGCCACTTCTCTGAAGAATTAGAGAGCCCATCAGGAGATACTTCAATGTCAGAGCAAAGGTCTTTGGACAACTGTGCCACTGTTGTAACACTCATCTTGCAAAGAAAGGCTTTGGTACCCAGAAGGCATAAGTAAGATACCATGGGTCTGCAAGTTGCTCAACTTCCAATTATTAACAAATAACAAGACCAAATAAGAATTTCAATCACCAAAGTCACTGACACTGTATATACACCTGAGGGGGAGTCCCTATTACAGCCAGCCTGACTTCAGTCCAAAACACTAGGCTGCAACACTAGGCTGCAGCTATCAGCTATACTTCACAGTATCGCCCTTGCAGGGGTGGGGGAAGAAGGAGTAACTACCAAAAGCAATTGTCGCAGCTTCAGCTAGAAACACTTTGTTTTATCCCACTAATTTTTTCAAGAACTTTCTGGCTGAAAAGAATGAGAAGCTCAAGAATGCTAGCAAACAAAACGAAAAAGGACAAGAACAGATACAGGTTAGAGAGAAAAGAAAACCGTAACGTTCTGGGTACCAACAAAACGAAAGGCACAGCAGCTTATACCTCTTTTGCAGAGATCGTCTTCCTTACGGAATGATTTTGATGAGGCAAATAACTGCTACTCTAAGGGATACCACAGACACTCTAGAAGTGATGAGGTTCTTTGGAAGTAGGCAACCTTTTAGTAGACTGAGCAGACAGGATTTTTTCAGTATCTTAATAACACTAAAATATTTAGTGTATCCTACTGTATGTGACAGAATTAGTGTTTCTCTAACAGTGGACCAGGCTGTCTAGGAAAGCTGCGAAGTCAACTGTTACTAAGCCTGGAGGGAAACTTATGTTTCAGTATTCCAAATTAAGTTTAATGATCACAGCTCATGGAAGGGATTATTTAAATTCTTTTCCTTTAAATGGTAATTGGACCATGTGAGAAATACTCGGCAAATATAAATATGTTCATGATCACAAGGAAAACCAGCTCTGATAAAACTTGCATAAATAACAAGGTCCCTCTCCCCAGTACAGAACAAGTGGATCGTACACTGAGAAGGCTATGTACATGTAGACACAGGATGGTGGGAATGGAATTAACAGGGACTCTTCTAGCTACTCAAATACCTAATTTGATCCTGTGTTCAAAACCTTGGAAATCTACAGCATTAGCTATTTAACCCCTCAGTAGAAGCCTTTTTTCCCTGAATTTCAGGAAGCAAATATGTCAAAAGCTGTCTGGACTTTGATATTCCACAAAATAACACCATGCTACGGCAATGTTCTTTGCCATGTTCTAATTTTTTGTGCTTTTTCATGTAGAGAGATATTAGCTGCCAAAGTACGTTTCAAGCTGGAAGATGAGAGAGCACCTAAAACTAATACTACAGTAGCTAGAGAAACAAACGAAGTTACTGCCTTGGTGAGCCAGTAATTCATACAGAATTAGTCAACTATATTGCCAGAGGTGTAAATATTACTGGAAGATAAGCTGGCAAACCAAGTTACCAACATACAGTCCCAAAAGCCTCTTGGCCTTTGTTCAATCAATCAAATGGAGAAGACAGATAATCCTTCTAAGATACAGAAATCAAAAAACCCTGAGAAGTGGAGAAGAAAATGTCAGATTACATGAAAGTTACAAGAAAGCATTACCATTTATAGAAAATTCTCCATCCAATTCCTGGAAAGAGAAACTAATAGGAAAAAAATTCCCAAAACACACAGCTACTAAATCAATTTAATGAAATAAATTAATAGCTACTGCAGTAATACAAATATTTCATTAGGTACTAAGTTGCTATGTTCCTTTTCCTGCTGAAAGATCACATTTTAAAGTCTCCAAAGCTCAGTATTTTGGGGTTTGTATGAAGTACATCTTTCACTGACCACAGCTATAGCTCAGCTTTTGGAGGGAGGCAATCACAAGCACAGATCCAGCAATGGAAAGCGGTATGTGTTTTTTTTCCAACAGCAGCTCTGGAGCAAAAGCAAACCCTATTGTCAGAGAGCAGGAGCTTTCTGTGGGAGCAGGATCTCTGCCCTCTCTTCAGGAACAGCAATTTCTAGAGTACTGCACCAATAGTTATTTGCTTCAGAACCTGAAAAAAACAGCTTAGCTCAATCAAAAACACATTCTCAGACACCCACAGCAAAACCACCCCCAAACACTGTAGGCAAAATGTGTATGTGTACCAGGAAAAAAATAAAATAATAACTTCTGACATATGAGCAATCTTTTTAGCAAAATAAGTCTATTATCATTTAATATCAAATTTGTACACCATCTCTACCTACCCAATTACATAAGATTTCTGTATAAAGAGTGGGGAGAATTTATTGGACTTCTAGTCTCAAACTCCCAGCCTAAACTGTCACATTCATTCTTGTTTGAATAATGAAATTAATTTTAAATTACCTGAATGACATACCAAGCAAGAATTTCTTTTCAAAACCTACAAAAGGTTTAGAAACCTGTAGAAGAGAGATAGTAAAGTATTTGATCATACATTTACACTTAGAGATTTGAAGTATCTTTTTCCCACTGTTACGAATCCATTTTACTACTATTTTTGTATGGCATCCTTTCAGAAAGCTGCAGTACAAAATAGCATAGTTGGGTTTGCATTTTGTGTTGCTTTGAGAGATTTTTTACTTACATATCTGTTGAACTCAATTACCACTTTAGTCCACAGCATTTGTAACTCTGAGCCTTAACTATCAGATTTCATTCTCCACTACATGGAACCTCCTATATCAAAGCAGACTTTTTCAGAAAGATATCTCACCAAACTCAACAGCTCTTCCTAAAGTAAAAATACACCAAACAATTAAAAAACCTTACATGAAATTCCTTCAGATTGTAGAATTTGGTCCATTGAAAAAAAACTATTCAAACCTAGTCTTAATGTATCCACCCAAAATATAAAAGTTTATAAGAAATATACACCATAAAATTTTGTTAACCTTGTCCTAAACAACTTTCTATAGAATCTGTTTATTCCTTTATCTGGACTACCACCCAAATTGGCTATTCCATCTGCCATCTAACAGCTGTAGCCATTCATGGTATTTCTGATTAGACAGAAGAACATATTCCTCAGATAAAGTTATATCCAATCATGTAAGTCAAACTCCTTTGGACTTTCTAATATGTAGACAAGTGAAATATTTTTGCCAAAAAGAAAATACATATCAGAACTATGATAAAATAAAAACAGCATGAGAGACAGCAAGCTAGAACTTCTAACAACTCTACTCCTTCTCATACACTGGAAGAAATTAAAATTATACCAGTGATTAGGAAAAAAAAAAAAAGCTTTCATTCCTCGTGAACTGCAAGCATGTTCTTGACCGTCTTGGATCTTTATGGATTCAGGAAACACATAGTGATTGCGTTCATCAGAATATGCCCACAGGCCTGTAGTGATTTCTTCACTTACGCTTTTTCCTGATATAAGACTGCTGCTTCATTTTGGGGGCCTTGCCCAAGAGAAGGCTCATGAAACATCACATGCTTCTGTCTCTGTATTTCATGCCTTAATGACTATGGACAGTTGTACAGCTTTTGATATGTACAATAAAAAAAAAAAAAAAGGCTGTATTAGTAACAGAAATTTCTAAGACAACTGGGACTCCTGAGCTTGTCTATGGCCTTGGGGAGATGGGGAATGACAGGTTTTGCTGACATTTTCTCATGGATAGCATTGAAACAGAAATGGTTTATAAAATGTGTATTCCTTTCTTCACAGCACTGGAAAATAACACTACCCTCTTCACAAATTACACGTAAAAATAAAAGAGCCCTTCATGATAGCTGCTTTCCGCAAAGCTCATATAAATGGTTTCTAGCTGTCACTGTCTGGCCCAAAACTTAATTCCACTGAGCTGCAGAGAATAAAGGATAGTGATTAAAGGAATACAGTGCCACTTCAATCACTATTTTTGTGGTATACTAGGAACAATATCATAGATTAGTATCCCTAATGTATTTTGGAATTCCAGTATGTGACTGCAGCATACCCCAACCCAGAAATCTGGCTGGTAGACTGTAGTGTGTATTTGTCTATATAGTTGAAGACTACTCGTTTCATATAAAGCTGCATTGATCTGATTTTAATACCTTCCACCACAGAATGTGCTCGATCTGATTTGCAATGCTGAATTGCAGTAACAGGTTGAATATGCAGTTGTGTTGAACTATCAGGTAAAATTGAGTATATCAAAGACTATTTTCCCTTCCAAAACACAAGGATCTCTGTCTGTCAGTCTGTCCTCTGGATAAATGTAGTAACTCCCTCTTCTTTGATGAGGTTTTCTTAATTATGAAACCTAAAACATTCACTACATGCTATAACTCTTTCTTTACAATCCAGGTAATGATGGGAACACACAAGTTAACTCCAAAACAAACCTAAGGAGCAACCTTTCTCTGCATAATTTCAAAATTATGGAGAACGTCTGCAATAACATATGTAATATTATATTTTTAATTTTTATTAACCATGTTGTTCTTTTTGATACAACAATCTTCCCATCTCTACTTGTATCGGACATCACTCAAGCTTTTACCTCAAATTCCCTTCAGTAACATCCAGCTTGATGTACAGCTAATAAACTGCCCCATCTAAAGAGATTTATCAGTTCAATTTTACAGCTTGGTTGATTTTTTTAAGACTTTAAAGGCTTTTATGCAGTGCCCCTCAGACCCAGTTGCAACACTTTGACCAATTTCCTTCCAAGACTGGACAACAGTCATCTCACAATAAATCTGCTAAGTCATTACTTAGATTTCATAAACAAGTTCCAAAAAAGAACATTTCACTTGGGAGAGTAACTTTTAAAATTAAAATAACCAAAGGAAATAGATTGTTTTAGTTTGCCTGAACTAAAAGGAAGGATTCCAGTGGATTTTCAGTTATACTCAAAATGTGCCATTCATGTTTTCCCTTTCCCATTTCCCCCACGAGCTTTATCTATTAATTTGGTTTATAACTGACATTTTTGGGACACCCACAGTAAGCTTCACCTGCAGCAGCCACTTGTAAATGTCTGGTTGTAAGGGAGGAAACTCTCTGCATTCCACATCTGATTCAGATTTTGCTTTTAATAACAGGAACTGCAACATACATACTTTCTGAAGAAGAGTGAGTGAAAAATTAATAAAGGAATTCGAGAACATCTCAAGACAGAGAGAAGTGCTATTAATTTCAGTGGAAGGGAGAGGCTCAGAGAAATGACAGTAATATAAGCAGGGACAGGGTGAAGCTCTTGGGTTCCAGTCCAAATCTTTCAAACCCAATGCTCTAAATGAGAGTCCAAACTCTAAATTTAGGTGTCTAAAATTAAAATGGCCTGCCTAAGGGGTCAACCATCTGTATCTTCCAGTTAATTTAAGAGGCAGCATACTTACTCAGTTGTGTGAAAAAAGAAATCACCAAGTGTTTACATATAGGACTCATATCCTAAGTTTAAGGGCATAAGTTTAATATACAATAATTTTCTGGACTCCACACATCAATTTTCCCCAAAGTTAGAAATTTTGCCTCAGACACAGGGGGCTCCTTGCTCATAGTATTCTCAATAGCAAAAACCTTCTTCCAGAAATAACAGGGCATGCTTATTCAGCCTAATCAAGTTAGAGTCTTCATTTACATTGGGCCGTAATACAACCGATTAAACGTGTATTAAGCAGCTGTTCAGTTCTTGTAAGTTGGGCAATTATCCCTTATACACTCCCTTATTCCCCAGTTAAGTGATCTATCAAGGGAAGAATAAGGTATAATGCAGAATCTGAGTGTTAATCCTCCAAATATTCAGTAAACTACAGTTGAGAATGATTGGAAGTCGTACAACTCAGCTCCTAGAAGATGCAAAGACAGATTAACAGGATGTGGGCATTAACAAAACATCCAGTTCCAAAGGGCTGAAAACTATTTAAAAGCATTTGATTTTAAATAAGCTTTTTTTTTTTTTTTACGCTGCTCTCTTCAGTCTGTTGAGAAATTTTTAATAGAACCACAAAATAGAAAGATTTTCTAGCCTTTCCTGAACAAGAAATAAACAGCCTCAGAGACATATTAGAAAGATGACGCCCATGATTAGGCAAGAAATGTACTGGGGACTTCATTTCTATCCCAGCTCTGCTACACACATCAAAACACAATCCACTGGCTCACTGTGTGTTTTACCTGCTTTTGGAACACGTGAAGCATTACAGACCCTGGCTACAGCACCTGACTCTTTAGCTCAAGCTGAGGAGAGATGTGCTGTTAGTATTCCATGTCTGCACTTCAGCACCTGACGTATCACTCAAGATAGTAATTAACATAATATCATTTTACAAATATTCTTTATGAGGCATGAAACACTTTAATAATAAGAGATCTTAGACAATAAGCCAATAACCACATAGCCACTCAGCAGGAACTTCATTCCCTTCCAGTGCCAGGTTTGCTACAAGAAATGTCATGCTGTCTTGGGTATGACATTCACTGTCCTGTGGAAACAGAGACTATCTGTGACAGTTCAATCACGTCTTGCAACTGTGAGGTTACTTTCATCCCAGGTGATATATATGAATAAAATAATGATGTGGGGTTTTTTTGGTCAATTGCCAATCTTGCTGCTAATGATCTTTATATTAAACAGCATATTTCCCTATTCGAAAGAATGCCAAATTCACCTTTGTAAGAAGGTTCTGTAACTTCAGCAGCTTTCCTGCTTATCAAGAAATTTCTTCTCCCCACCAGGAAATAAACCTCAAGGGCGAAAAAAAAAAAAAAAAAAAAAAAGAAAAAAAAAAAAAGGCACTTGACTGCACTCTGCTTGTATTAGGCAAAGGCCCTTCCTCATCACCTTATGAAAAACCAAGTAGTTTTACAATGGATATAGCAAGATGTAGGTTAGTTTCTTTGCCTTTCCAGGATGACAGAAAGAAGCTTTTATTAAAAATGTAAAATTATGGGGCTTGATTTTCATCAAGCATTTTGTTTGCTACACTAAATTATACAAAACATCTAGAAAGCATTCAACTCACCATTTAGTAAGTAGCTACCAGAAATATACCCTCTCATTTTACCTGAAGTAGTCATCTACACAAGCTACTACTCCATCCCACAACTTTCAGATTTCCTGTGATTGAACAGCAAATCAATAAAACATTTTGGTACAGCTGTAACTTGCAACAGATGCTGACTATTTCTTTACTTCTAAGATTGTACATGAATCCTAAGCAAAAAATCATTGGTACCACAACATTTAGATGCTTTACCACAACCAAGATCAACTATGTACAATAGCTGCTAAACCCACATTTTGCTAACAGTAATGAGACTGTTTATTTGAAACAATGAATAGCCCACATGTTGCTTGGCTGGCTGGTAATCCACACTGAGAGCATCTCACATGAAAAATGGCTTGAGATTCTGGGGAGAAACTGGAACTCATACCAATACATTGCAGTAGTTCTATATAAGTATATTATGCTTTTGTGGGGAAGAAAACCCAAACAATGACAAAAGAACCCCACCACCCAAAAATGAAACACCAATGGTGCAAGATTAGAACAAACCCAAACAAATTCAAAGAAAACCCACAGTGAAGAGCATTAAAAAAGCCCTACATCGTTCACTCCCTAAAAATCTCATTGCCTCCAAAATCTTCTCCCTTGGGAAGTCAGCAGGGCCAGAACTTCACTATACGCTATATACCCACTGCACTCCCTGCTGCGAGCTTAGGAGAGACAGTTGAAAGAGAAAGGAAGGGCCTGTGGAAAAAGCTTATGCTAAACACCAGTAACATCAGGCCATCCTGTTCTAGATGTACATGCACACACAGAGGCATTTACATGTGCATATAAATACGCAAATATGTATATATATTTATTCTATCCTAACAGTGTACAAACTCCTGTGTGGCAAACATCCTTCTCTGTCACAAATACAGAGCAGGCTTATCATCTAGAATGTGTGTTTTATCTTTGTATAAAGGGTGATATTTCACTTCTCCAAGGGTTCCTGACCCCTTTTCTCTAATTGATTAAATTAAAAATAAAAAAATATTAGGACATCTCTTTTGGTTCTGCCATGGAAGTAGAGCATACTGCCTGAGAAGTACTTTGTGAATTCTCCTTCCAAATCGAACAGATGAGGTGCTTTTAATCAGCTCTGTGGTAAGCACACGTTTTGCGACTATTCCTTCGGTTTCAGTCAGCAGCACAGTTCTTGGAGCTGCCTGAAATGTTCTCAATAAAATTTGATACTCAGCAGCAGAAAGGATGCTAAACTAAGAGAAGAAACAATCAGACTGCATATTATTTTCTCTCGGGAACACTGGATGTGCAGATAAATGACTGATTCAAATAAAACAGCAGAATGAAAAGCTGCAGAAACAATGCAAGGAAAGAGCAAGAGATTAGTATCTGCTCCTTGAATGGCTTATGACATGATAAAATGAAGAAGTTTGTTCATGTCTGAAGCTGTTCTTCATATTCCAAATGTCTTCTCTACATAAGCTGAAATGCAGAAATAATAACCAGAGAAAAGTCCTGTGTTGCTTCTACAATGCAATCCAAGAAAGTCCGTTAATATTTACTTCAAATATACAAGTGTTTTAATCATGGAAACTTTTGGAACGCTAACAGTGAGATGCACAAACAATGCTTTTGGAACTTGAACCCCCCAAAATACTTTCTGTTTCTGAGGTAAATTACCTCCAGGCATGACATAACAGCCAGCTAAGAGTGCTGACTCTGAAAAGTGAGGGGAAACCTGACCCTTCCCTAGTCCATCAAAGGGACATGCTCACATTAACCATGTAGGAAGCACCAAAGAAAAGGCCATCAACAAAGTTAGATGAGAAGCTGAAAAGAAATAATCAAAATTCACAACCTTCTTGCTACTATCAGGCCATCTTCCTTTTTTAAAATTTTACCTGTATGTTTCTACACATATAGTCAATAGGGGAGCCTTTTGCATGCCTGAAGGACTGTAAAGCTACTTGAAATTCGTCACGTGAAGTACTGCAGCATGTCAAGTTCTTACATTATTTAAGACTCAAATAGAGTAAACCCTGAAATTGTCATGTGAGATCTAAACTGACAGTCACATGCTGTCCCTCTGTTTTAACACCAGTCCCTGTTTGGATTCCTTCCCTACCAAGTAATCTTAGAAATTCAGTTCCTGTAATAAAGATGCAAAAGCTAGATATTCATGTTAGTCAAGATCAAAGACTATGACAAGGTGAATGTAGGTTTTCCTAATGGCACCAAATATAGTTTTTGGCCTAGGTACGTTAGTTGCTGTCATAGTGAAACAAATAGCTTCAATTGCAAACGTTAACAGGCAGCAGATAATTGGGCATATAGGTGCATCTCTGGGTGACTATCTGAAGCTGAATTCTGAACTCTCAAGCAAATGACTGGTACATGCTCACTGTAATCTGTACAGGCTGCTTGTAAACTTTGGTAACACCTGGACTAACAGAAGGGTCACATTCTGAATCCTCCCATTAACACAGAGCCAGAACATGCAATTAAAAGGCTGCTCACACATTGTGGTTTTGCATACTATTTCGACTGGGGGACAATACAAGTTTAGGTGCCAAAAATAAGGGCTCCCAGAAAGAAGTGGTAGTCTCAGAAAGAAAAGGGGGCCAGGAAAGAAGGCAGCAAAGACTGGGGAAGCGAGGGAAAACCCTAGAGATCAGAGATGCATGGAGACAAACACCAGGGGATGATGCCCTGGGACCCTGGCCAGTGACGTCCAAGACTGGCAGCTACAAGGAGATGCACAGCACAAACCAGCACAACTTTGCACCCAACCTCCTGAACCAGCAGTGATCTCCCAGCTGGGAAGGGAAGTCAAGACCTAGTGAATATAGTGCTGGCAGCAGAGCAGGTGAGCAAGTATGCAAAATGAATCAAGTGTGATAAAAGCTTAAATCTTGTTGATTCTTAAATAAACCCCAGTATGTAGCTACACTACATACTGGTTTTAGTTCTAGCTCACCTTTGAGAGCTTAATACTCAGTTTCCTGTTAGTTCTCCTCAGCATGCTGTGGCCTGCCTTATGAAAAGTACTACCTAGTTACAAAAGTTTAAGTACATTTTATTCACCGTTTACAAAACAACAACGTTAAAAGTAGTCAAACTCCCCAAAACCAGATAACATTTACCCAATTCAACCTTATAACTGCAGGTCTCAAGCTGAAGTTTTGCATTGCAATCACAAAAGCATTTTGGTAGAAAATGGAAAACAAATTCTTTCAAAAGAAAATTCCATACTGCTAGTTGCTGCTACCTCATAGAAAAATGCAGCCTACCAAATTAAAAAATGAAACAGTGATCTAAAATTGAGGTTCACAATTAATAATAAAATTATGAATCCATGGAAGGGTATAAAAAATTACATTTTATTTCACAATTTCCATTTCATATATCATGAAAGGAAGCAGGCAGAAGTATAAAAGCTTGGGGGAAAAAAAGAGCATCAGGGTCTCCTGGGAGTTCATTTTATGCTGTGATTGGTGAAAAGCCTCTCTAAAAAGGTTATAAATGCTATATTAATTTCATTAGGAAAGCTCCCATGGCATATTAAATTAGTTTCTGGCACTGTTATTGCATGTTTTCAGATACACAAAATCTTAGAAGGTAATTTCATTAACAGTAAAGATCTGAGAAAAGCAACTAAAATATTTTAAACAGATTGGTGACAATTCAGCTTGGAAGCATGAATGTTTATTAATATACTATCATTCTCTTCTGATTAACAACACACTGACACACGAGCTAGCAGGCTCTGCTACTGAAATTACATTATCCTTCAGGCTTCTGTATTTGCAGAGACTGCATGAACAGCTCACAAAAGATTAATGACCTACTCCTTTATTTAAGGCAGATACTCATCTTCAGTGATCACATATAAACTCTGAAGCTGAGCATGAAATTTAACAACTGTCTTAGCTTACAACGTTAAGAAACAAGACTATTTTCTCCAGACATTTGCTACACCGGGCACTGTCGGTAATTCTGGACATATAAAATACTTTAAGGCCAGTTTGTACAACAGCATTAGCAGCTTCTCCATCCTGGCCTTGGTTCTGTAACCTGACTTCCACATGCAGGCCTCTGACGCTACCTATGGTCTCAGTAGAAGCTGATGGGAACTTTTTATCATAGGATACATACCTAAAACACAAATAGATAGAAAGCAAATAAAATAAACTATGAAGGTACTTATAAATCTCACACTCTATGATCACTTTTACAAATAGAGTATGCATATTTTGTATGGTTTAGGTCACGATAATTCTAAAACCTGCATATACTTACTGGTTAATTGAGACAGCCTAAGCTTAGCTATCATATAAAAGCAATTTTTTTTTCTCTTACTCATGTTTTAACCCCATGCTTTCATTCAACTTCACTCTTAGTCATAAGAAAGGGGATACAAAAGAGCTTCTTTAAACCACAAAGGTACAACCTGTATGACCAAAGCTGCTACTTTTTATGTATTCAAGATATTCATCTAATGAATTAAAAGTCTGTAAGTCAGGAGTGTCTTTCTGAAAAGGATGTCTCAGTTCAACTAGACCTGTACTTTTTAAGCATAAACTACAGCACCAAGTTCTACAGCTTGCATGACATCAGGAGATCAGACCATAAAACCTCATAAATGTCCCACTGAACTCAAATTTAATGAGTCACAGCCTAGGCATCTCTCCATCACAACACTAAATCCCCACTGCAGTCAACAACAGATGCAAAGTCTCTGAAGAATATACCCATTAGTACATGGAAACGACATTCTGGAATTAAAAAAAAAAAAAAAAGATAACTTTTAAGCCCTACTCCCCTGAACACTAAAGCAAATTTTACTAGCCTTAGTATATTTGCTGATTCTTCGGGCAGTTTCATTTGAAAATTTTCTTGAGAAGTACTGAAAACAAGTTTTTTAGAAAATTTCTTTCGTAACTGATCAGTGTAAACCCTATGACTGGCAAGCATGGGGTTCGTAACACAACATACATTTACAGCAGTTCAACAATACATTTAGATGCACAGCTGTGAGATGAAGTGTAACCTGTTGCCAATCAAGTGCTTTTGTTATTTTCAGGAAAATAAATAATCTGAAATAACTTTTATCTAGAGTCAAAACCGGAAACAAACTTAAACAAGATAGGTGTTACTAAACCAAAATACTTTTAAACCCAAAAGGGTGGGAACACACGGAAAAGAAAGGCACTCAATATTTCCAAGTACGCTGGATTCTTAGACAAGCATGGATGAAAACATGGCATGAATAGTAATTTCCTCTCAATAAATACTCTTCTGCACAAAATTAAGAGAAGGGATGCCACAGTATCACATAGGATCAACTAGTTCTTTCAGATAAGGAACCTGTTCAACTGAGTAGTACTCACAAATTTTGATTACTCTTACTGAAGTGCATTAATTAGTGAATTACACGGTGCTTATTTTAGATTAAACATTCAGTTTGTCACGGCCATGTTTCCTTCTGTTCCAAGCCTCCAAAGTTCTTGCAAAATGTCCTACTTTGTTTTCACAGAAAAATAACGTAGGTACTCTCATCCAAGTCAGTAATGAAAATATTAACTAATGCCAGATTGGGATATTTTGGGATTTCTGCAGAACCCCAACTGTTTTTTCAAGGCTAGTAAAGACATATAGAACCATACCCAGAAAAAAAAGCTGAAAGTGCATGTGAGCTCTCAAAAAAAAAAAAAAAAAAAGTGCTTGCTTTTTAGGCTACCTTCTGAGCTGACATGAAATACTATTTTCCAACTTACAAGTTCTCTTTAAAAAGATTGTTTACGAACAGCAATGTTTGCCTGAATGCCCTAAAAATTGACAAGCATTTTCTCACATATTCAATTCCTATTGTTACAGCAAAAATCAGTAGAAGGAATGCCTAGCAGAGACATGACAGTATGAAATGTATTTGCCATAGTTTAGGAAAGACTGTACACCTGCAGGTTCAGTTTTAAATATATACAACTAAGGGCTAGGAAACTATTAATTTTTACAAATTACAGAAGAACTGAGAAAACACAAGGGTTTGGGGCCAATACATAGCTCCACTTTTTCAGGTATAGAATCAATGTTTTCAGCTGGGGTTTTACAGCTTGTCTATTAATGAAATTACAACATTATCTGGCAGATTAATCATCAGGACAAGAATAAACTTTTAAAAAATACTTCATATGACCTAGAAGCCTAAATCCCATTATAAGAAGTTATGTGATCTCTTAAGAACCTGTAGTCTGCTTTTGGAGTGAATCAAAGAGCTTTGGAAATATAGAACAACTCACTCCGCATAGGCTACTGATACTACACAGTAATTCACTTTAGTCTCTCCGTCTAAAAAAAGTAAAATCATCTCAACTATTAACCCACAACTTACATGTTCTGTTGCAAAACACTACTCAAAAGATCTACCAAGCCACTGAACCTCAGAGCCACACTACTTTCTGTCACATTTGGTCAACTTTATCGAATCCTGTGACATTTACATACATAGGAAGATGTATTGCAGAAGAACACGTTATTTGTTTGTGAACTACTAGTAATGGATTCAAAGGAATTGTGCTTATTCTTAACTATGTTTCCTGTAATAGCGTGAAATCTTGCTACTAACTTTTTCTGTAAATACAACAAACTCTCTTGTCTTGTTTAACATGCATTATATGCAGTGACCCAATTTAACAGTGCAAGGCTTGAAGAAAAGAAGAGCTGTTAGATCTACAGATACATAACATCACTACATTCCAGCCAAACAAACAGTGGGAACATGCAGAAGCAACACAGAAGGAACACTCCATATTATTAGCAGCTTTCTCCATCCAGGTATTTTATTAAATGGGTGATAAGCTTTTAACCTTACCTGGCTGCTCAGGAATTTATATAAATGCCAATTCTAAAAAAGGCAACTTTTCTGGCAAACTGCTGTAGGATTAGCTACTTCCCGACTTAGAGATAACTGTACAAGGTTTAAAATATCCTACTGGCTTTTTGATAAATAGTTTTGCTGTTTCTCAGTAACTCATTCTTCTAGAACACTTGCCTGTAAAACTTCAGCTATGTTTTCAAGAACCTTTTCCTTTTCTTTTAAAACCAATGGTAGTCCCTTATAACTATATACATATGTTTAGTTTTATATATACAGCTATTGTATTTCATTTGCTTTGTAAATTAAGGTGGAAGATCAAATAAAAGTTGCATTTTCCTTAAACATCTGTACAGAAAGTTAAGTACTGCTCTGGAGTTTTTACATTCATAACACTAGCAAGCCCCATTCTTACTGTTGCATTTAAAGGAAAAAGTTAAACTGATTGTGTGTACTGCTCTATCTCAAATTATACAATTATAATTAACACTACATTAAATTCTCATGGTATGGTGATAAAAACAAATAAAATAACCACAAGCTACACTTATTAGATATTTTTTCATCTAGATGTCAGGATTTTACTGTACAGCATTGAATCACATATAAAATTACCTCCTCTTAAGACCATGAAATATACTGTACAATTGTGGGAGGGCACAGGTTTCCTGGAAATCTATTCCCCCCACACACACACAACGTAATGTATTTTCCATAGCCATATCCAAGAAAGATATGGCTTGCAGATAAAACATCACCAAAAAATCACACCTATATGGCAAACTATTTTGTACAGTTGCTTCTTGCCCCACTTTAAAAGTAAATATACTGACATGGCATCATTTCAAGCAGCACAAAATAGATTCTTTTTTCCCATAAATATCAGTCATGAGAAGCGTTTTAAAACATCTCACACAATCTGATGCTCTCCAACAGCAAAAGATTTTGTTTTCCAGGTGTGAACAGAGTAACAGTAATAGCAGTAAGCTAAATCCACTTGTTGGCCATTCACTGTTTTAGCATTTCAGCTTAAAAAATATTTTATTGCCACAACTATTCCCTCTGAGGTCATCTTCTGCCAAAGAGACTAAGAACTCTACAACTCAAAGGCTATTTTCCGGAATTATTTTACTAGGAAAGAAGTGTTGTTTCAGTGGTTTGGGGGACGTGAATTGTTGGGGTTTGTATTTTTAAAGCTCCAGACCTTTTTTTCTCCAGTTTCCAAAGGGCTGTGGCAGCATGACTCTCAGGGGATTTATTACAGACAGAATAATTTTCTCCTCCATTGGTAAGTCTCAGATTTGCAGAAGAAAAATGGTTCACAGAAAACATATGTATACATATGTTGTTATAACTTCTCTAAGATAACAATTGGGATAAAACCAGTCATAGGGTTGTTTCTACACACAATGGCACACAGAGTAAAATTACGTGCTCTTCTAACCTTTTCCTCACAAAAATAAAGCATCTTTTCATTAATGTGAAGTTGATTACGAAATCCAAAGAAAGGTATTTCATATTTTTCTTTGATAGCTATAAACATACATTTAACAAGAAGCAATTGACTTCAGAGATATCTTCTCTCATGAGAACTTATCCCTCTATTTATACTGGATAGGAAAATATTTTATATTTAATATAAGAGACATGTGGAATGAAAGCTAACAACTGAATAGCTCTTGAAGGAACCATTTCTCCCATTTTTATGTAAAGCATATTTTAGGAGACAAAACTGGAGGAAGGAAAATGATAATGGCTCTGTTTCTCAAACTTTGTATCAATGTCAGTCAAGAGATTATCAGCTAGATGCAACCATCTCATCAACTCCAGGTACTTACAACTGAGTTGCTCAGGCATGAATATTCATCTCCGGTAGTAGAAAAAGGCAATGATTTATATTTCCATGTTAATTGAGGTCTGCACTTCACTAGTGCAACATTTTGTGCGCATAACAGCTTATCTCAAGCACCTAATCTGCATTAGCGCTAAAGGAGAGCAGCCAAGCTAGCAATACCTCAACTTGATGCACATTCACCAGGTTTTCCAGTGTGGCTACATATTGCTTATCTGCTGAAATCAGCATATCATCTTTTTGCGGTCAAGAGCGCTACCAGGCCTGCATATAAGCAATACATCTTATCAGTAAGGTGCACGTGCCAGTAAACCAGCACCTTCAAGGCTTGCTTTAAAGAAGATCCCCCCCTGTGAAATAAGTAGTGAATGGTTTGTAGCATGTGTTCAGAGTCACAAAGCAAACCAGTTCAAACAGACTCGGACCCCATTGCAAAACTGTTGTTACTTCTCCCAGTCACAAGTCCCGAGAATCAGTTTCCAACCCACTAGCCTCTGTTTGACCCATCCCCTTTTGCCAATTACAAGGGTTCTCCCTTTGTAAAGGGACTGAGAAATATGGGACAGATTCAGTGATAGAAAATGGGTATCTCTTGTTACAAGGATGACACAACGTAATTATGATTACTGTTACAAACAGCACAGCTCTAGACTTTATGGTGCTACTTTTTGTTCTACACATGCTTTTCTCTAATCACTGTCAGAAGAAATTTTGAACAATGCAGAATGATAAAAATAAACTGTGTTGCCCAGGAGACATTACAGACCTCTACATGGGGCTTCTTCAAGAGAACCTTTGTTATTGGAGGAGGAGAAAAAACTGTGTAACCTTCATAGAACATGCTTTTTCATAGCCTTTAGTTTCCTCCTATGCTTGCCAAGAATAGGCAACTTTTTATTAATCCTGATTAAATTCTGCTTTGACCATTTACAGTCTGCCTATGCACTAATGAATATCTATCTTTTTATTTCCTGCACAAAACTGTTACACAGTCCTTATCTATTAGGCATCCTCAGTTTGGAATGTTGGAGCAGGGAGATACAAGTATGATTACAGACAGAGAAGAATATGAGAGAAAAAGAAAATCAGTAAAGCACTTCTGGGTACCTCCCAGAAAAGGAAGATTATTTATATGAGTGCAAACAACTTTTCCTAGCTTATCTGAAACTCTGCCTCCAAGTATTTAGCAATGAACAGAACAGAGGAACTCTTCCATAACAGAAACATGCAAGAAAACCTCAGTTATAAACAGGCAGATGTCAGCTCTGTATATCTAAGTTCCTAAAATACTGCATTCATACAAAGAAGCCTGAAGGAACAAACTTGTCTATTCCTAAGAAACACTTAGCTTCTACAGGACCTGTCATTCCAAGTGTTCCTCATCCACTAAGTCATCCCCAGCTACATGGCTCATAAGTTCATTCCTTCAAGCAGGCCTTTCAACACAGAAAAGACATTGTATAAAGCCCAATATTAGAATATCTGATCTCCCCCACTGCCTCCTGGGATATCAAAACTATACATGATAAGAAGCTGTGAGAATAACTCACAGGACCTCAGATCCTTCTGGTAAACTGTCATCCAGACCTGGAGCTTCCCCTAAATGACTTGGCATTGACATGCCCTCACATGGTTTTGATTCAATTCTTGCTTTTATGATTATTGAAATACCAAACATGAAACACACACTGAGAAAAAATGAAATTTATATAAAGCGTCTCAGCTGCAGTGAATTTTGTTTTAAATTCCAAATTTTCAGGTTAACCTCACAATCTCTGAATTTAATCGTCAGCTTGTAAATGTTCAGGCATCCCAGTACTCACAGTTAAGGAAAAGGTTACAGCTTTTCTGTGGCAATTTCTTAACAGACAGTATCAACTTACCAAACTGCAGACACTGTATCAACCTGACTTTGTTCAGTAATATCCTCGTGGCCTTCTCTGAGAGACCGCTACAATATATGCTACTTCTGTTAATTTGTGCTGAAAGGAAGTTTCTCTCCAGCTCTTACTCAATTGTACTTGCAGAAATGATGAACACATGACGCTCCCCGAATCTTTCCCACATACAAACTTTATCTATGGGTTGTATATTCTGTCATTATTTCTGTTGGAATTACATAAATCTGCCTTCCCTTTATACTCTACCTTTCCTTTAATTCACCTGTACTCTTCCAGAGGCAAAGATGTAAAGAGTTACTTAGAGAGACATGGGAAGTGATTTCATTGCTTCACACTTAATTATAGTTTGCTAAATCAATGCTTTCTTTACACTAAAATAATCCTTTCCCATTAGCACAATGTTATTTAAAACACCTGTATGTCCTCCTTTTCTCTGCAATTGACAATATAACAGCTCAAAGACTAGAACAGAAGCTACTGGGATATTAAATATTCTCAGGTGAGAGGCAGGCAGGTTTCTGGTAAGGGATGGTGGATCTGAGGCTAAGCATTCCTGACATACCCATCTGCAACACTTCGGTCTGGGTTCCGTTCTCAGATAAGTATGCTATTCTGATTAGAGCGAGTGTGCTGTCCTACTTGTATCTAAGTGTAGAGTTTGATAGCCTGTATTTACTTCTACTGTTTGCTGCTTAGTACAGACTGAATCTAAGTAATGAACTCAAGTTCACCACCATCAAGAATCTGTCCTTTACACTGATCTTAGTGCTAACAGGGAAAACTATTTAACACAGGATAAAAGCTCCTTTACAGTATCTTGGAAACATTGAAGGCCATATAGGTGTTTGCACAGAAATTTACTGATTGCGTACCTACACAGATATATCTGGGATCACTCCCTCCATGTCCTTGCTTAGCAATTTCCAATAGGCTGGAAGTACCTGATAGAGTCACTTACCAGTAATAGAGAAATGACTCATTTCAAACAAGAGACTGAGCAACCCAACTCAGGGACTGTTTCTCACACTTTGTTTCTTGTTGCAGTAGATCTCAAAAGAGACAGAAAAAGTTAAACAAGTAAGGATATTACCTGTTACGTGATCTTCTCTGGCATTCTTGTATTCACAACTTGCATAACTTGAGACAGACAAAACCCTTTACAATGTCAAGCTCCTAAATTAAAGTTCTGTCAGTACAGGGCTTTGAGTGTTGATGTAGACGCTGCCCATGGGACACAGCCACAGCAATTCTTTGCTGGAAGAAAGTTGTAGTAACTGCACTATTTAGAAAGTAATTACAGTAGAAGAAGGTAAAGTGACAACAATAAGGATCAATGCTGTAAGAAAGGTGTCTACTCCAATGCCCTTGTTCTTAAGACTAAAAGTAGTCTGCAGAATGACTAATTGTCAGTCACCCCAGAATTTAATGTTTCAACAGTACCGATAAAATAACCTTAGCGTGGTCTGCTGTGTAGTGCAGAGCAAAGGAATTTGTTCAGTAATTTTTTCACTAATATAATATCAGCAGAGTTCCATTCCTGCTAAGGTGTTGAAACATAAAAGACAGAAAAAAAATTTCACTCAGATTTCTTAATAGACAATGATTATTTTACCAGTTTCTATGGTACTATCACCATGGCAGCTAGCCATTTTAATCCCAGGCATTAGAACACATTTCTGATAAAATCAGAGCAATAGCTTAGAAATAAATTACATGTCCTGGTCATACGCAGCAGTAGCAACTTTGTAAATTTCCATATAACAAGAGGTCACTAACAGCATCAACAGACATCAGGATTAGAAACGTGATATTTCAAGCATCTAATTAAAGAACAGGTTCTCGGTGTTCCTTACTCTAATTCTGAAAACAATAGCAGAAATATAACCATTGTGATAAAAACAAGAACCAAAATTCTTTCACAGCTTGCTCGGTTTCTACATGGGTTTTGTCCCTTCTTTGATTAACTAGTTAATGCATATGATTACTCAGCAGATTCTAAGAGAATGTGCAAGTGAAATAAAATCCACTGTAGAGCACTGAGTATCTGCAAAACACTGACAGATTAAAAATAGCTACTTTACTCTTGCATTAAAAAAATAATACTTTGTTCTCTGTACAGGTTAACAGTATTGAAGCATCACATACCAGACTGAAATTGTGATCAGAGAGCATATCTCTGTGTTCTGACCGATGAAATTTTCAACATACAATGTGAAAAATACTAATTTTACTAAATGTATCATGAAGTATTCGCAAATATGTTCATTTTGAAAAAAACTGGAAGTCTTCACAAATACTTTCAGCAATAGCAATCCTCCACTTCCTCTATAAATTACATAAGAAATAACATTTTCAAACTATCTTAGAGAAAATTCATACTCTTGTCCTGGGATTTATGATTTTTTTTTCCAAATTAAACTGTACTTGAAAAGGCTGAGAGACTCTAAAATATTAAATTAATTTATAAATCCTTTTAATAAAAGCTAATAAGCAAGTTCAACAATTTCTTTATTTCAAGCCTAAAGCTTTGCCCAGGGTCCATCCAAGAGATATTAAAGAAGTACAGATAATGTCAATGATATTCTGCAGTAAAACATTACAGCAAAGCACTATGACTAAAACCCATTGCTATAACTGTTCCTAAAATAGACAGCATTGACCTCAAATAGAAGAGCAAAAATCTGAAGTAAACTTAGAATAAGACCTGAGATACATCACAATTAGATTTGTCTCTTCAAACTACTTAAAATCAGAAATACCCAACACAGAAGCAGTTATGCTAGGAGAACAATTTAAAAATGGAACCGTAAGTCAAGTCTTCCATATCTTCAGTATCTCCATGCTTGTCAGATATACAATTTTTCCTCCCTTGGGTCAGTAAGAGCTAAACAAAAAGCTAGAAAATATTTGATGGTGAAATAGTTGTACTGTTACATTTACATGCATATAATAATTAACCTGCCTTTAAAATAAAACCAATTAATTACCATTCAAGGATTTGAGGACAGTTCTGCCATCTTATCTAGGGATACTTGACTTCCTCAGTTTTGTGTCATACTTTTTCTTAGGAAAACAACAATAAAGAAATACAGAAAGATACAACGTAACATCTATGCAACATTTATATCACACTTTAACTGGTCAACACCTACTCCTCTTAAGACTACACTGCTGAATTTTCAGACCATCTAAGTAGCCAGGTTAATCTCCCAGGTCTTTTTCATTAGGGCAACACTGATTAATTTGTCCAAAGCTCTACGCTTTGGTCTAAATAGCTATGAATGCATTTGCATGGCTGTACAGTGCTTATTGATGGTAGATTACAAAATCTTCAAAAACAACAAAAAAAAGCTTTTTCTACTTCTTTCAGACCTCAATTCAGTAACGGTTGCACTTGATATTTTAAGCGCTTGCCATCTCCTTAATTAAAAATGTACGTTTAATTTTTGCTTTATTTAAGTCCCAAGATATTTTATGAAATTCAAGTCAAAAGGAGATCTAGATTTCACGATGTTTTTGGGAATGCAGAATGTATTAAACAGAAGGAGACTTCATTAAACACTAAGAGCTAAGGTCTAGACTATACGGTGACAAATATTCTGCTAGTTTCCTTAGTCCTTTCCCTCTTTCAACTCCAACTTTCTCTCCATCAGTATATAACTATGTGAGAATGTCTTGTCAACGTTGTGCTATCAAGACTATAGAAGGCAATAAAGAGCAAAATAGCGATATGTGGCAACAAGATTAAAAACACATTTTATATATATATATATATATATATATTGTATTTTATGTCTATGAAGTAAATCAGGGGTCCTCAAACTATGGCCCGCGGGCCGGATACGGCCCCCCAGGGTCCTCAATCTAGCCCCTGGTATTTACAGAATCACCACCCCCCACCCCCTGCCGGGGGTTGGGGGGGGTAAACCAAGCAGCTGGCCCCCTGTTTAAAAAGTTTGAGGACCCTTGAAGTAAATAAACAAATTAATAAAATACCATTTTTCCCCAAATAACACAGATAAGATACCAAGGAACTCATACAAGATGAAGTGACATGAAAACATCACAGTGATTAGATTTAAAACATATGGTTTTAAACTAAAATTAGATGTTCTACATATAGTACTTTGGCTAATTAAAACATAGATTCCCTAATTTTTGAGTAAGTAACATGAAGGGCAACTATGGCAATAATTAGCACAATGGTTGCGTTGGTAAGACCTGACTCAATGTTCATACGCCTGCCTGTATACAGGTCTACAGAATTCCTGACCAGGAGTCCCACTCACTGAAAGTCTTTTCAGTCCCTGGCCTTTTTGCTGAGTCTGCCAACACGACTTAAGGAAGATGTTCCACGGGCAATGAAAGATGCAGAGGTAGGCTTACTAGGAAAGGACTAAGTACATTCCCACTTGCTCATTCCATAGTCACTTGGAGTCTTATAACCATTCAGCCATTACCATCCTTATCTGAGTTTGTATTGGTAAACCAGGACCAAAACTTTCTAGATCCCCCTTGAAAACAAAACAAAACAAAAAAAAACCAACAAAAAACCCCCACCAAACCCCCACTTTTTTTAACTGATATATTTTTGCGCTATATATAGCAAATTATTAGTCTGTTAGACCTGATTCCTACTCAGCCTCATACTCCTTAACAGTTATTCTATTCTACATGAAATGAGCTGTCCTGAAGATGACTGAGCTTCTTGTAAACTGCAAACATAAAATCATAATGTCACAAAAGAACAAGATTCACAAAAACATCCTTTCCATTCCACGTCATACCATTATTTCTGCTGTACAGGCATACATAGCCCACACTGGTTCTATACTCCACACCACAATATTACAGCTTTATCAAAAGCATACAGGCTTGTAACAGAAAGTTTCACAGAGCAAGTAGGCATTGAATATTCAGCTTTAATCTAGATTCAAATGGGGAAACTCTAGCTTGTCCCTATATGAGCAGCACACTCACACCTGGGCAAAGTCTGGCCTTCATCCATAGAAGGGATGCCATTTAGTCAATTCACACCAGCAGCAGGAAACAGAGCCTCAACAGCTATCACACTCATATTTTAATAACAGATTATAACTAAAAAATCAACACTTTTCCTACCAACAGCACTTTCAATTCCTGAAGCTTAATATACTTTGCTTTAAATCTGTGCCATAGCAACCTTTTTTAAAGTCAATGTCATCTGTAAGGACTGAGTTAAAATAAAATGTGGGCCAAATTTATCAGACATTAGTTTATTTTGGATGTGGAGCTTAGAACACTGATTGTGTGTCATCCTAGATGTGATTTGAGTTGTATACGTTGCACCCAGCAACATATTTTAAACCAGTTCATTGCAAAATACTTGCCCTGATCATCAGTTTCAAGTATTTCTCAGAGATGCTGAAGGTCAAATGAAAAGCGTGGAAGATTTCTTCCTGTTCACATTAAATTTATATTGTATGCTAGAAAATGTAGCACTGTTCAGGCCTAGAAAGTGAAGCCTTAAGAGTTTGTTAAAATATGACAGGTTATACGGTCAATTTAAAGGCACACCTAAGGGACAACAGACGAGACCATTCCCTCTTGCCGTGTGGAGCTATGTATGCCCATGCAGCCGTCAGTACCACTGTGTGCGCGCGATACTGACCAGTGACGAGGAACTGACTGTGACAGAACTATGGCAAAAGTAGTCAACAATTTATTCTTTTATTTTCAGCAGTGGCTCACAAGGGGCTCTGCATCTTTGTGTCAGATAGATACCTACCATGCCTCCAAAAGGAGCTTAGAACAGACATATTCCTACAACCTCCGGGATAAGTGTAGGGGTAGCAAGCTTTTTAGATTTAGATTATATAAGGTTGTGTACCTCACTGCATTATGTTTTATATGCACGTTTTATCTCACTGCACTATATTGTACCGTGTGAATTCCAAACGATCGTTATTCACAAAGATCCTACCAAACTCCCTTTCGTAGCTCTTTCAGAGAGAGAAGAAATATCATATGCACGTCTAATATTTATTGGAATGAGGTCAATCCCCAGATGTCCTGACAGGCTGCAAGAACGAGGGAAGGAGATACCACCTGCCCAAATCGGCCTCCTGCCCGAGGAGCAGCGGGCCACCCGGCCAAGGAGCAGGCTCCTTTCACAGGATAAAGCGGCGAACGCAGGAGCGAAGCTAGGGCGAGAGTCTGCAATGCAGAAGCGCTTCCCGGAGCTCATCAATGAGCCGGGGGAGCCGGGGCGGCGGCAGAACCGGCAAACCTGCCCGCATCCCCACACAACAATCCGAGGCACGGGGCGGGGGGTGCTTCCAAACGCCCGGCTTCGCCCTCACCGGCGGCGGGCGCGGGCTGTGCCCTCCGCCTGCCCGCAGCCCCGCAGCGCGGGCACCCCTGCGGCGGGCAGGGCCGGGCGGCCGGGCCCACCTGTGCCACCTGCCGCGGGCCGCCGCACCGGGCTGCCCCTGCGCGCTGCCGGCCTGCCGAGGGGAGGAGGAGAGAGAAGCAGCTCTTACCTGCTGCCGCCGCTCCTCCCGCGAGCCCTTACTAACCGAGCTCCATCTTCCTCCAGCCGGGGAGGGGGAGGAAGGGGGGGAGTCAACCCAGCGCCGCCGTCCCCCCCCAGCTGCCGCTTTCCGTCACCGCTGTCCCCCCGCCCGCGCTGCCCGGCGGAGCGGCCGCCCCTCGCCCGCCCTGCAGACGGCACCGGGAGACGGAAAGCGAGACCCACCTCCCGCCACCGCCTCCTTCCCATGAAGTCACCGGCCGCAGGGCCCTCCCCCCGGCTGCCCGCAGCGGCCCAGGGAGCCGCGCTCCGCCCCGCGCCGCGCCCGCCCCCGCGGCAGCGGCCCCGCCGCCCGCCCGCCCCGCCGGGGCCCCTGCCGCCCGCTCGCCCTGCCGTGCCGGCCGCCACGGCCCCGCCGGAGAAGGCGACGGGATCAGCCGGCGGCACCGCGCAGCCCGAGCTGGGGGGCGGCAGCCGCCCCGCCAGAGGAGCGCGCCCCGCCGCAGGGTGGCCCCGCGGGAGCGGGGGGGCGGACAGGGCTGCTGCCCGCCGGCATCCAGCCGCGCTCTGGAAATGCCCGGCCCTCCCTTCGCCCTCTGCGCGGAGGGGGTGTCATTAAGCTGCTGCTTTTCACGTGCCTTCTGCTTTTATACCTCATATCATTTGCTCAAGGGATGACAGACAGCAAAGTTTCCTTCAGCCTGCAGCAACTTCGCAGATAACCCGGTCCCTGCTACTCCAGTCCACACGCAGGTGGCTTCCACCTCACCCAGTTAAAAGTACCTCCCTCACGCCCAACTAGTCTCTCATTTCCATTCTTACAGCAACACTAGAGTTGAAAAGGAAACGGATCAAGGAATACACCTCTAGAACGGAACGTTCCCTTTTCTAGTTACAATGACAAAAATAGAAACATGAAAGACCAAGAGCTGCGCAAAATACACAAGATAGAAAAAAAATATTTTAAGAAATCACAGCTACAGGAGTACCTGTTCAAGAAAAACCTCCTTATCTAGAAACACTAAGAATTCCACCTGAAATCAGCTTACTACAGATGGCACACCATCAGTGACAGAGCAACACTCAATCTTTAAGGAAACATGAGATATAAACAAAACATCATATGTTTTGCACCAACACAGCACATCTGGAGAAGTACACCCGGTGACCCGTGACAACAGTTTTTGCAGATACATGTTTTCATATGATAAGCAAGTGAGGTTTGATGGTTAGGGATGAAAAACAGATCAGTTACAGTCTAGTTCTCTCTGCTAGAACCCAAACATCAGTTCAGAACATTGTTGAAAGCCACAAAAGAATCTCACTTTACCTTTGAAAAATTATTTCTTTTTGCAGCTAATGAGGAGGGCAGAAATGAAAACATTTGTAAAAGTTCCCAGCTGTTCCATATATAACTTCTTGCTGCAAAACCCATGAGCCACTACTAGCCACTACTACAGACAAAACCCACAACAGTGTTGTCCAATACTGTTTTAGGCCTGCACAAAAGTAACTCTCATTGTTTGCTGCTCTTCTTTCTCCTTAGAGAAATTCGTTATGCTCAGGGTTGAAGATTACTTCGGCAAGCAGGGTTCTCTGCTGTGCTCTCAAGTTCCTCCCAAAAGCAAAGAAGTCATGAGCAGAACAGTTGCTTGGCTTTTTCACCAATGCACCGTCCAGCATTCTTTAAGTGTGGCAAAGAAAAAGTTGTGAGATGTATGAATAACACACTCAACAAGAACCATAGTTACAGAAAGAGATTTTTGTTTTTCCTTGATGCCATTGTCTGTACAGATTGTCCTACAGGTGATTTTACAGGTGAGAATTCTATAAAAAGTTTGGCAGAGTTTTGCCAAAAGAGCCCTACTCTAATTGCCTTGCAAAGGAAATCCACTTGTGGATATGTGAAGAGACCCTCAGATGGCTACTCCAGAGCTCTCAGGACTGAAGATACTCTAAGTAGTCACAGAAGCTATGTAGGCCCAGGGATCAAACCATGGTTTGATCAGAAGGCTCTAAGTTGGCCAACTGGTGATACAGAGTCAGAGATTCCTTTAGGCGGCAGCTGCAAAAGAAGCATCCAGTTCTCCTTTCACGCAAAGCCAGATACAATCTTAGCAAAAGTCTGAACGGCTTAGCAAAGGAAAGGGTGCTTAGACCCACGCAAGGAGAAGCAATCCTACTGAGGTTTGAGGTTTCCTCATTCTTCATCTTTTCTTGCCACTAGCAAAACTCTATTTTATGCCACCATTACAGGAAAACAAACATGTTTCTAACAGTCAAAGTTCCAGAGGAAGAGTGAAAATGCAGAGACACTGGATCCAGGTAAAGTGTTCACGTACTTTGGGGATGTTATGTCCTGTCTCATCAGATGTGGTAGTACCTCCAATAACAGCAGTCTTAGATTCAGGAACCAAAATTCTTTAGTCCAAAGAGATGCAATGAATACTGCATTCTCTCATCTGAACATCTTCCTTCTCTTTAATTTAGAAAGCAGGTATGCAGTAGTCCACAAAGATCAGGAACCCAGAGATCACAAAGTCATTCAGAGATCTTAAATTCCAGGCTTTTAGAGAAAGGAAGCATGCATATGACTGACATTCCCTGCAAAATCTATTGTATGTTTTCTGCGACCATACTTGGATGCAGGGGGAAGAAAAGATGTATCTTCACAGCTGATGTTCTACACCATTCATTAATCCTGGCAGTTGAGTGGCTGTCAGCATAACATGATTCCATAAGTAGACAGGTTCCTGTCGTGGTGAAAATGATCCGGTTTCTCCCTGTCTATTCACATAAAGCATTGCCACTGTGTTGTCTCTCACCACCTTGTCTTGCATTGTTCTGGCTCAGAGGCAGAAATGATCACAAACCAAGCAAATTGCTTTGAGCTCAAAAATATTCTGGTAAGGTCAACTAATGTCTTGACTACCACCAAACCAAAATGTTGCCTTAGGCATTCTCCCCTGCTAAGGACAGGAGCAGGTATTCTCTTGTCTTTATAGGTAAGTAAAGACAGAAGCAGAACTTCTCTGCAAGTATGGTGGCAAATTATTCTGCCTCCTTAAGGCTGACGAAATGTCATGGGAAAATTACGAGTATGAACACTTTAAGGTATTTGGTTGGAAAAAGATGGACTTTGGCCTTCAGCTGCCAGTTGGGTATGCAAGGGAGTGCTGTATTGATCTACCCAGCCTATAAATTACTTACAATGCTACCACAACCTCATGTGATGTGACCAAGTATGGTGTTGTACACTTCAGAAACGTCTTCAAAAACCCTGTCTTTGAGGACAGTGTGAAAGAGGGTGTTGGCTTAATTATGCTGAGCCCCAGTTAAATGAAAGTATATAAAAAGGGTATAGGAGCTGTTGCCCATAATCTGATAAAGAACATAACCCTAAATAAGCTTGTTGCATCAGCTTGATTCCTTAAGAACTTTGAAGGCTTTTGTTGCAATTGATAGCTCTAATGAAGAAATCCATACTGGAAAGATCATAACCCTAGTAAGTGTTCTAGGCAAATCCTGTGAACCGGGTGTGGGAGATATGCGTACAGCAGGTTGAAAGGCACGAAGTAGTCTCTTGAATCTAAGGTAAATTGACTGAAACTAGATTCTGCACTCTCACCTTGCATATAACATTAAAAATTACACTGAAAATCACTGCAAGTTAAATAAGAATTTATAACAAAAACCTTCTCAGGGTAAAGAGGCAGAGATGAAGCACAAGCAGCTTTCTGTGCTTAATAAATAATAGGAAAGCAAGAAGGAAGGCTGGCTCCTCCCTTCCCTTTTCTATGTAGAGAGGAAAGACAAAACTGTAGGCCAAGAGTCCACCTCCCGCTACATATTTATACATATCAAAGGGAGTTTGTAAACTTACTAAATTCAAAAGACAACAAAGACACATTTTGCACTCCAACTGGGTAAAGTAACCTGTGCTCTTCAAGAAAAGCAACAGTATTCCTAATAATATAGATTTTTATTTAAATTCTGTCAGAAGAAAGCATGGTGCAATAGTAACGGAATGCGGGAGAAAACCCAGATAGAGCCCTAAAAAATGTGTTCTACTGAAATATATATAAAGCTGATTTGAGTCCACATGACCTTAGAAAGAACACTGAACTTTCCAGGTATACACTAAAATTGAACACTTAGCTAAAACAGAGATGGAGATAAGAGCAAGAGCACTGTGATTTGGTTAGTTGATACTAAAGTAATGGCAGTGCAGTAACTGAAGAGGAAATACTTTAAAAGGAGCAGCCTCTATATACAACAAATTCTTACTACACAAATAATATGGCAAACCATTTGAGAACATTTTGTATATTCCAATTCATAAACTTGGATTTATTATGAAGTATATTGCAGTCATAAAATAATTAGTTGACAATTTATGAACCCTGTATTTTTCATTTTTCTGTTTACCTTTTTTCTCTTTATAATATGGATTTTTTAATTTTTATAATATATATACTTTTTTATATATATTATCTGAACTTAAATATTATACATGCATGATAATGGCAGTGGTTTTACCTCCACCCCAAAAAAAAAAAAAAAAAAAGGTTTTGGGACAAAAAAATTTAATAATTACTCAGGAATTATGCAAATGCTTAAAGAGAAGGAAGAGTCTGGGGGACACTGAAATTAGAAATAGGGGTAAAATCATCACTGTTCATGTATAAAGGAAGTTCTTTTTACCAGTTTAGTTCCAGATTCTCCTGCCTTGCTTTATTCCCTTGTTCAAGGCGTGGTTGTTTTAACTTGGTCACATATCTTTGGTTCTCAAAATGCAGTTTCATTGAGAGGGAGAGATGCTTGATTCCCCTTGTAGGATGGCACTGAACAAGCCTCCAGGTTGCTTTTTCTCAGCAGGGCTTCTTTATAGTGCAGCATTTTGATTTCCCATAGTACCACAACTGTAACAGCAACTACATGCAGACTGTATCCCACAGAGCCCTATAATTCCCATTTTACAAATGCAGAAATTACACAGAGGTCAAATAATTTGAACAAGAAGAGATTCGTTACTAGTCTGTGTAAAGAAGACATGGAATCTAAGTGCAGTCCCGCTCATGATTCTTAAGAAGTTTTTGGACAATATCTTGAAAACATAAGCATTTAAATGTAAACACGTAAATATCATTATCTACCATAAGCATTTCATGACCTCTAAGAAATTCTGCTGTTTGTCCTAACAGGCACAAAAGGTTCCTGTCAGTTAGTGCGATCTGTCTGGAGCTTTACAAAAAAGTCAGCAAGTAACATATTAACAACTACTTCAGTCACTTACAACCATATAGGCACTATAGACATTAGCTGCATAAATCCATCAAGTTTCCCTGCTCAGATCCCCAGCTTTTTTGGGTGTTTCTCATCAGCCTCACAGCCCCACTCAAGCTCTCCTTTCCTCCTCTCCTACCACCTCTCATGCTTCTGCCTTCCTATGGCACAAAGCAATTTATAAAGAGAAACCAACACATATTGTAGCCATCTACAACGCATATTATCCTAATTTCAGTTCTACCACTCCCATACATTGAGCCTGCAATGAGCTACAGAGATTCCAAAAGGAACATTAGAAGAGTTCTGGATGGAAAGCTTATAGAAAGTGAAGGTAAGCTTGCAGTTATATTCCCCAAAAGATAGGAACATTAGGTTTTATCCTTCTGGACCTTTTTTAAGAGTCTGTCTAAACAACTTTGGCAGATTAAAAGAATAATTTCTCTCTCCTAGACAGTAAATAAGCAGAAAATTCTCTTCTATGAGATTCCACAGAAGAATGTCAGATTATAGTGGCGCTTTTTTGTTTGTTTGGCATTTGATTTGGGGATTTTTTTTTAATGCTTTGATGAAAAGATTCATAGAATTATAATGTGACATCTATGACTTTGCAGAGATCTCTGGTTTCCAAACTTCAGTTTGATTCTCAAAGCTCTATAAGAGAAAGCTTGTAGAAGACAACTACATTTAAAGCAAAAATAAATTCCACAAGACAATCTGCAGTCCAAGCTATCCATTGGAAGTTCATGAAGGGTGCAAGAAGTTAATTAGCAGTTAAAAAAATGATGTACCAAAATCTAACAAACTCCCAAACCTATAATTTTCATTCTAGTTGCATGACTGTTTAGTGATAGATTACTGAAAAAAGACAGCTCTAGGTTAAACTTCCTAATGAACCACACAATCAATTTCTTCTGATGTTTTCTCTAGTATCTCTTTATGTGTGCTATGTGCAGAATAATGCACAGTTCTGTCTCATGTCTGGTCCCATAATTCTGGCCCAAATTACATACTTGCAAATTCTGATGGAAAAGAGCTATTTTAGAGAATGATCAAAACACAGAATTCATGTAATTTAGTGGACAAAATGAACTTAAATGAAAATCTGCCAGACCCTTAACTTTGGGAATGAATAGTTTCCTGTCCAGCGTCTGCTGTATGTACATTTCCTTAACTTATTTTGATGTTTTCTTCATCCATCATCCTTCTTCCTTCAGCCTATCCACATTTATACACCTTGCTGATTGCAGGAAGTTCCTAAAGGACCACAAACATCTTGAGGCTAACAAGAAGATATATATACACACACACACACACACACACATATATATATGACAAAAATTGTGGAATGAGGTATCTATTCAGGCTTCATTAGTCTGTTAGATATATCACTTTTATAAAACAAGTCTATTTCTATTCTGTAACTTTTATCTTAAATATAAGGAAGCATTCACTTTAAACTCCCACTTCAGAAAACATGGAAACGGGCAAAGCTGTTAAAAACAAGTTATATACCACAACCAAAATTACATACAACAAATGTGCAAATTAGATTCCTTTGTAATCTAGAAAAAAACAAATTAAATTATGAGTGATCTTGAATATAAATGTTAAGCACAATTTTCAGTGTTATTACTGCTAACACCAGTCTGCAAGATCATTACAGACTAGGTATGAATGGACAGACAACGTTGAGTTGCATCTTGCGTACAAATGTAATGAGACATTTATGCTTATAGATCAATAGAAAGTTTTTCAGAAACTCTTTGTCTAGTGAAGTAAATGAAGACACAGTCAATTATTCCTAAGAAGAAAAACTCCTCTAGTCATCTTTTAAGACTGTTACATGAGCAATAGTCCTTAATGATACTTTGATGGTAGCTCTGTAGCACCATCAGAAACTCTTCCAGTTCCTAATGAAACACCTTTTTTTATTATTCCATTTGGAGAAGGTAATTTAACATACAGTATCCACACAAAAAGATTTCCTTGAAGGCCTAGGAAAATCTGCTTTAACTCTAGATGTAAATGAAAGCTTAAAATAAATAAATAAAACCACACACACACACAGAGACCTGAAAAGGTAAGAATGACATACTTGAGTTATGAGTACCTCAGAAGATTTAACTTGAACTAGAAATGAGGGGAAATAACTTTTTTAAAAAACTGGTTTTGAGTAATTGTAGTTAATAGTGCCTAAAACTATAGTTCCTGTGAGTTGTTGCTTCCCCACCTTAGGTTTATACAGATCAAATCATCAGCATTTTCACTGCCGAATCCTGCAGTCTGAATGAAGCACATACACTGCAGGCCAGGACAGAACAGGGGCAGTGGAAGAAATCAGACTGGTTACTACCTCCTCCTGACCTGGGAGACTGGGACCCAGAAAAGGTTGGTTGTTTCCTAACTAATCTGATGTTTAAAGTTGTTCTCATTTTCTTATTATTAAATGTCACTGAAATTAGCAGCATTTCTTGACAGCCAATTGCTTTTATTACTTGTTAACTCCTGAAATGTATTCAACAAGAACACATTTTTCTGTCAAGTCAGCTGGGAAGTTTATTTCTCCTGTCATTACATCAGAGTATTATTTTACAGTTACAGACAGATTGTTATCAGCCTTCAGAGGCTTTAAAAATAATACAATATTGTTCCTGGCACTCCCAAGCAGACTGAGAAATGCCACCCACACAATTAGCAACACATTTTTTTACACAGCAAGCAAGAAGATTTGTCTACAGATGTTTTGGAGTTAATTCTGCAGTAAAAGCTGGCACAAAACCGGATCACTAGTGCAGTAGGCATGACACTTCTGTACTAAAACTTACAGCAAATCTGCAATGCCTTTGCTGCTTACTGCTGAGAAATAGGATCACTTCAAATATCCCTCAGGATATCTGATTTAGGAGACTTCACTAGCACATGACTACAGCTGTACTTCACTAACAAAATGCTCTTAGTATTAACAAGGTTAGGCATTACAGAATATTGCAAAGCTATACCCTGCTGATGAAAAGCCTAGAGCTGTAAGCACACAGTGTTACCAATCCAGTTGCAAGTGCTTAATAGATCGCTGTTTACAGAGCTGTGAAGAGGAGCAACATACCCCGCTTCTAAATAACCTTCCTGGCATGTACAGAGGATCTGGAAGTTTGTGACAGATGAAGGTCATATCACTTTACAGTTTGGGTTTGTCTGTGTTTTTTTAAATCAACTTGAACGGCTGAAGAGTCAGCACTACTATACTATACTTAAGGGACACAGTAAGCATTCCTGATTTATAAATACTCGGGGTTCCTAGAGGGAAATCTTTGCTTTTTGACAGTGACCAGACTTCTGCCTGACATTTGAAGAGCTGTCTGATTAGCAGAGTAAAAATTTTTTTAAAAAATGCCAAGGCAAAACTTCCTAATCCATGGCATCTCAATGAACATAGAAAAGTCTTTTTAACACAAAATTTAGAACTTCTGGAAGAAGGTAACAGCCTATGGGCAATGATAGCGAGCACCTGAAACAGTCAGTTCTGGACATGGGCAATAATCTTGTAGTGAGGATCATCTCAGCTTTCTTTAAAAGGGAATTACTTTTGCATTATCATTATTACTGTGAGATATGGGACTTGTTCATTTGCCACATGAACCAACAGAAGTGAAGGAGTATCTGTCTGCATTCCTGACTTCTGCTGAACTGCAAGCTGCTAATACATTTTGCACATCTATGCAAAGGCACAACAGTAGTATTCCAAAAAACACATAACCAGTTAGCGGACTTGGGACATTTCAATTGGTTTGAAAAGAAATAAACTACTACTTTTAATAACTAAAAGCTTTTTAAAAGTCCTAAGAATTAAAAGCAGGAGATAGATTCTGCTCAGTTTGCAGGAGCCTTTGAAATAGCAAACAAAACATTTTCTTTCAAATGTGGTGGCAATGTCAAATGTTTTACTATTGAAAGGTAAATTTTCTTCTGGATTATTGTGTTCAGTCTCAGATGCTATCTAAGAGCAGAAGCTGAAAAGACTCAGAAACATGGGAAGACTTCTAGGTGAGGAGACACTGCAAGATACGTAGGCTAGTAAGAACACAGTTCTGGGCTTCTGTTGTTATCCTCACAGTGGAAATCCAAAGGAACATGCCATCAAAAAGAACCCTGGTGACTGAAGTTACAGTATTTCCCCCTTGTTTTCAATACATTAACTGCCAGTAGCACTCAAATTCACAACGCATCTGAGACCAAGAGGTTAAAACAAAGACAGCTCTGGAATTCTCAAAACTCATGACATTAGGTACCCAATTCTCACCAATATGTACATAGAAAGAAAATTTTGAAGGAATATTTTCATCTATTGGCTCATAAGAGAAGTTATTTTACTCATCCATAAAAGAAAAACACTATGTCCTGATAAAAGACTAGTCATGGTTATTCCTGGCGAGAAAAAGTGTCCTACTCCCATCTTGCCAGCACACCAAAGTTAAGTCTCTAATGGTGCTGCCTTCTCTATAATACAACTTTGAATAAAGACATCAGTTTTCCTTGCTAAGGTCTAATGATATTATTTTACTAAAGGTCTCCATCAGCCTTTAGTCATAAAGGTGAGAAATTTTGATCCATCTTTAGTTGTTTTAGTTAAGATTAACTCAGTTCACATATTCAATGGCAGCAAATGGAACATGAATCTGAATATTTTATTGCTACCAACTTAATTTTTAAAATTCTTAATCAATTTAACACAATCCTGCTAAAATTCCTATTCATTTGAGTTTGCAACAAAGCAATTCCTGAACATGCCTATAAGACTAACTTAGTGGTCCAAAGACTGCTTCAGACTTGAAGCAGAAATGATACATCAGTCACACTGAATTAGCAGTTGTCATAGGGATGTTGGAGACCATTATTCCCTGTGTGCACATGTAACTCCTACTAACATTAATGGGGTTACCAAACACATTGAGAGGAAAGCTGGCCCCATTATGTGAACACTGTTGCAAAAGATTAACTGATTTCTCACGCTAGATGGATGGAATGGAAGTTTTCAACACTGCTTCATTGAAGAATATAAGAGCACACGCTGCTATTAAATTAATGCATGGCACGGAAAAGGATTGAAAGCCTGCCTTTGGAAACAAGGGGCTACAAAGATCAATACCATACCCTAGGAATCCTCTCCTTCAGGGTCTGGACAAACTACAGGTCTGGGAATGAGCCTATGCGGACTTCATCCAGGTTTCTGCCATAGATGCATGCATGATTAACCACACACAACTTAATCTCTTCAGGGAAGATTAGTGCCATCTAATATAGGAGCCACCCAACACGTGTTGTCCACATTAGAAGTCTTCAATCCTCAAACAGTCAACAGAACCTTCAGAGGGCTCAGTTCACAAACCTACCTCTACCACCATCCACTGAATATTAAAGAAACCCAGACTGCTGCTGCAGATGCTTAAATGTAATGTAAATGGCTACGTTTCCACTAGCAGTAAAATTCTATTTTTTAATGTCTACAGGAGGAAAAAACCACTGAGGATGTCAGATGAAAAGCCATAGAATACCCGTCATTTGAGTACTGGCACAGCAGCACAGTACATACAGAAGTCAAGGCTACCCAGGGTCACCTTTCCTGATGAATAAAACTGAAAATGAAAGAACAGCTCCGTGACAAATTATCACCTGCAGGGATATCTCACCACCAGATTTTACAGCAAAGAGTTAAAGCAAGGTCATAAGATGGAGAAGTCTGAAGGACTGAATGCCAGAAGACATACGTATGCACTCTCAACATCCATGGGCACATTTAAGAGGCAGAATGTAACCATTTAGAAGCATTGCAGTCGTGGCAGGGTAGAGGAACCCAAGAAGTACAATACACTGGGTGTGATAGGAGTATGTCAGTGGACCATGGAAGAGGACAGTTATTTCTGAAAGACCCTTCTAAGGAACAGCTGAGCAACAGCACAGAAAACCTGTCCTGTGCAGGTTTGTGATAATTCTAGTGACAGAATTTCTAACTTGCATGCACTCAACAGTGATGAAACCAAAGCAGTCACATGAACAGTAGTGACTTTTACAGTAACTATACAAATGAGAGGATAGAAAAAAAACCCAAACAAACCTCAAACATTTTAAATACAGCTTTCTCTATTAAATGATTTTGGCTTATGTTGTCACAAGGGAAAAAGAAGAGGGAAAAAAAAAAACCCAAAACCAAAAAAACCCTACCCTGGTCAAGCGCCTTCGTAAGCTTTAACTTTTTCTTTAACTTTTTTGATGTCTTGTCCTCCCTCCCCTCTAGCTAAGACTAGAAAAGTGATACCACCTCTGATTTTTCTTTGATAATTGCTTGGTTACCCTTCTGAATTACTATTGCTTACTAATGGAGTAGAAATTTTGCTAAAGAATGTTAAAATATATAATATTGAATAGATGAGATTTGATTTTCACTGTCAGTCAAAAAAATCTCTTTTTCCGATCCAAATGGGCAATCCTATTTGCATCATCAAATGCTTGAACTGCCTCTGTTAATCTTGAGCAACACACCAATAGTGAATATCATGAATGAGCAGACACTGAAAAGATATGCAAAAAAAGAGTGGACCATCATTGTGTTATGCTACTTTTAAGGCAGTCATTAACTTCACTATGCATGATGCACTTTGCATATGTATTAATTTAATAGGACATTTTGATACAGCATTTAGATATCTGAAAAGGGGCAACAATGGTAACTCCTTTTCCTGGATTCACAATATTGCCGTAAAATAAAGATTGGAGTGTTTCAAAATATGCATAACAGAAGGAAAGCACTCTATTAACAAAATTTTTCTCTTTGGTTAAGAGCTTTTTCATATAAATGAATAAAGTAAAAAGTAAGAGCACATAAATAGCTGATAAGAGCCAAAAAAAGGTCTGTGTAATGTTACAGGATTTTTGACTCCCATAAAGACCTTCTATCCATATGAACTTAGAGAGACAATCCCTGAGTTTAAATATGCAACATTTTTCGGGGGTTTCTATTTTCCTGGTGCGTCTTAAAAGAAGCTCTAACCCACTGGCACCAGGGGAAATTTTTCCATACCCACAGAGGGATAAACAAGTCCTTTACTGAGCATACCAATCAGAAATTCATCTTCTACTGCAATTGCAGACTTCCACCTCTTCGCATTGGTTAGAGAAGAAACAAGGGTAACCTAAGAAGTGCAAAATCAGGCATGCATAGAGCTAGTTTTGCAACGGATAGCTCAAGAGCCAGAACATTGCAGAGCACTACACATTTTCAAGACCAGTTGGTAAAGGTAGTATGTTTCTTCCTTTACATCTCCCCCTGCTCTAAAAGGCAATTAAAAGGTAGCAACTCAAAACTGCAAAAAATAATACTCCTCTAATTCAGATAAGAGATGCTGTAAAACCACTGTTCAGCTCTAATCAGTTCATAAATCAGCCTTTATCTTCATTATTTAGTTTTAACAGTTCACACAGTCTGATGTAATAATGAACTGGATAATCAAGACCTAACCAAGTTTATAATCCTACTATGATAACTAAAAAGTTACCTGCAAAAAAGCAGATTCCTAAATACGATGCTTTTAAAGGCATTAAAACTGAGAAAGCCCGAGATTCAAAATCTGAGGACCTTCAAGCAAATTAGTCTTCAGTTTTCAGGTTTTACTATACCTCAGTTCACAAGACTGATTATCAAACGTTGGCAATTAACAAGACTGAAATAACAAAACACATTCAACCCAAATTAACTACTAGGGCTACACAATTTTATCTATTCAAGATCAATGCCAGCTTAACCAACTTCTGTGGGTAACTGTTAAGTCATAATCATGGCCATTAGCACTTTTATTTAAACCAATGAGTAACATTTGTCAAAGAAAGATCTGATCATACTATGGTAACTACAGACACAATAAAAATAGATCAAATTTTCAATATCAAACTCTTTATTAGTGACACACAGAAGAGACCAGGTATTACTTGGTAAACAATTTGGCTATGTTGAACCAACAGACCATGTACAGATATTTTCTTGATTCTGGTTTTTTTTTTTTTTATTCAGGGCAAGCTACAAATCCAAGAACCAGAAAAAGCTTTACTGTTAAATCTAGTTATAAAATATGCAGCATCATTGAAAGATTAAATTTTGTCTAGTAGGTTGATTAAGCATCCAGTAATTTGTAGCATCCAGTAATTTGTGATCAAGAACTGATTAATGTCAAAGTTGTTTGGGGCAGGGGATGGACACTGATGACACAATGGGACAGGGATGATGACACAGGACACTACCGACCCACACAAAACCAAACCCAATTAGCAAAGCAGCCAAAAGGAACAAATAATTACTATTGGTTTTATGCAAGCATTAATGCTCTACGCTTAGTGACAGTGAAGTATTTCTTTTCAACTTTAGCCTTCTTAGGATATGGCTGGATTTGGTTAAATTGTGTATATCTAATAAGAAAACATTTTCAAACTGAGGACACAGTACCAGTTCCTTATCTAACCTGCTGTCCTGTACCACATCCAGCTGCTATCTAGAACCACAATACTTGTACTTTCAGCAGATATGGAACTAAAGAACAGGGGGATTTATTTTTTTTCTGGTTCCCTCCATCTTTTTCCACTTCACAGTTTGACAGAGAACAATGGATCAACTTGGTCTATTTCCCGAATTAAAAATAAAGTGTCTCTCTGGAGGACACTTGTTTGGCTTCTTTGTTTCCTTTTATCATCACATTGAGCTGAAATACCCTGACAATCAAAAATTATCACTAAAAAGAACCTGGAGAAGTGTATTACCTCCCTGCTGCCCAGAGAGGCAGTGGCATGAGAAGTACCATTTAGCAATGCACAGCCTGATGGTTTGGGTGCTTTAGCTTGTCTTTTTGACCAGTTATAGACTATTGGAAGGGGCATTGTCCCAAGCCAAATTCCTGCTCAATTCTCTCCCCAGTATAGAACAGGAAATAAAAATAATCACTCCCCTGCTGCTCCCAGACATTAAAAAACCAACCAACCAACCAAGTTACTCTACTAACAGGCAGTTAATGTCCCAGTATTTAGTTACTGACAGCTCCTCAATTACAATTCTGTGCTTCCCCTTGGACTCAGCACAGGGCTATTACTCACCCCTGGAGAGGAAAAGAAGAATTTAAGGACAGAAAGCCAAGCAGGGAGATCTCTATATCAAAGGAGGCAAAACTGTTTTTCAAAAAACACTGGCAGGCATCTCAAAACACAAAAGGGCAGGATGCTTTCTAATGCCAGCCTTTACTGTAGGGTTTACTCAAGGCTCAAAAATTAACTACTCATCTATCCAGTTCTCTGCCTGAGTCCAGAAACCGGGCAGTAAGTGGGAAAGTCCCTAGTCTTTATTACTTTTCTTACACTTCTCAGGCCTTAATCTCTTCTGCTCAAGCAGGAACAGGCTACTGACTAAACGCAACCCCAGAGTACACTTGAGCTAAAGATTCTACAGCATTGGCTGTGCCCTCTGTGTCAGGCTGGTTTCCCACACTGCCCAATACAACCAAATCCAGCAGAACTCAGCCCCCATGTGCAGACTATGAAAAGAGGGCATCTTTAGCCCACAAAAGTTACTGGAAGTGTTACCAAGACAAAAATCTCAGAAATAAATTCCAGCTTTGGCTGACATTTAAAAAGACATAATTAAATGTTGATTTTTTCAAAAAACTTTATTTTGTCTGCTCTCCAGGCAAAGAGCTGAGTTAGGTCCCATAAGAAGTTTGCTGATAGAATGTTTAATGATAACACCACAAAACTCATCTAGTTTGCTCTTATACGTAATGCAGACATCATTAACTAACAGCACTAGAGAGTCTGTGAATCTGAGATAAGATTTTATCCTCTAAAGCTCTGAAGAAACTCCTTCAACAGTTACCCATTTATGCAGCTGATTTGGGGTTGGGTTTTTGTTTTTTTGGTTTGTTGTTTTTTTTTTTTTTTAAATTTGAAGGGAGCACAGGGTGCACTGTATGACTTGAATTAACCCCAGGGCACTTAGCTATGACTCACCATAATTTTGCTTCACTGTTACTTCTGAGCAAACAAGCACTGCCTGGGCAGATGGGTAGATGCCACAGGTCAGTCCAGGGTTTAGCAACAGGAGGAAAAGCTCACACACAGCCAAATGTTTGCCATGTGGGGGACTTCGCCAAGCACACATTCAGTAGGCTAAATGTTTCTTGGAGCCATTGCTCTCAAAGCCATGGGCCTTACTTGTGCACACACTCGTGATACACATGATACTCCCAGATGTGGGACAGCCCAGGCTCCAGCTTCAAGCAGGCTGCTCCATCAGTCTGAAAATCTGGACAAACATACCAAGTCTTCACATTTCACTAATCAAATTTCTGGAAGAAACACAGGATATATTTAGGGTATCTGAGAGTCGGGAGGACAAAGGGAAAAGCAGAAGGACAGGAACATATCCAAGTTTTTCTCCTCCTGCAGGAGTTCAGCCTAAGATCAAAGACTAGATCTGATCTTCTCACAGCAGCCACTAAAACCTTCCCTATGCCAAAAAACCAACATTCATTTCTCTGCTGCTGTTGGAACAGACAAGCAAATAACTCATGGAGGGAAAGCAAATTAAGAGAAACATAATACAAAAGTAATTTCATAAAACATGGCATTCAAGATGGATTGCCCTTAGGCACAGGGTAGAACCTTGAGGATTGTGAGTGGCAATTATATGTGTGACTATGCACAAAGACAATGAGACATGGATATGTCTGACCCTAACTGTGATGAAGTCAATGGGAAAAGCCTCCTTTGACTTCCACAACACAGGATTAAGCTCTCAAATTAACGAGCTGCTTGTATAAATAAATTGAGACATATTTAATTATTACAGAAAAACACCCTTCATCCCTCTACAGGTTTTCATAAATAGGCTTCTCGCATCATTCCAGAGGTTTTTTTGTATGAGATCTCCAGCATACATTGCTTGAATAGATGACACTTCCATAAAAAGTAATTGGACATGCATTCTTTTTGGTGATTTCAGTCTGTCAACATCTGTTTAGATTGACTTCATTTAAAAGAAATGGGGTTTTTTGCAAATATATTTTTGCCATCAGTTAGAGTTCTTTCATATAATTGCAGCCAAAACTTTGACCTGCAAGCCTGAAAATTTTATAATTAAACCAAGATATGTATACACACTCATGCAGAATAGACAGTGACAGCATAGCCTGTTCTGTGTTTGTTTGTGGGTTTTCCCCCCTCCATTATCGTACAAAAATGTTACTTTCTGACATACATATGCAGCAATGCACAGCTGTGATCAGCTCTGCCCCTTGGACGTGCATTCTGGATAACAGTTGAGAGAAATGAAAGGTTCCCAGTGGCAAGAGGGGAAAAAAGAATTTCAGAGCTCTACACTGATTCATTAGAAAATTGCTTCTCCATGACACTAGATTCTGCAGTTGAATATACTCAAAATTACTTTGGATAGCACCTGTTTTCTGTTTGGGTTTTGGTGGGGTTTTTTTTCCATATTAAATTCTATTACCCAAAATAAAACAAGACTACACCAACCTGCTCTGTCAACACCTATGGTAGGCACAGTCCCCAGTGCTCTATTTCATGCAGCATGATTGTTTGCATCACCTCCAAACTACTCTGGAAGTAAGCCAAAATGTAATTTTTTTTGCTATTATTTTCTCCAGTCCGCAAAAAAAATATGAAGATGAGTCTCATTTTCACGAATTCTCAATAGAAAGGAATTACTACCAGCAAACACTAAACATTTCACATTACAAATATGTTGTTTTGCCCCTGTTCATCTCACACGTGCCAACACTTTCACCTACCACCAGAGCAGCCTGCTGGATATCCTGCTAATTTGATACAAAGCACAAACTTCAGCTCTGCCACAAGGAATGGCATTTAGTTCATGCTGACTGTCTGAAGTGGCTGCAGTTCTGAGCCCGTTACAGGACGGCTTTAAGATTATGCCTGTCAGTTTTACTGGAGTGAGGCTGTAGCTTCCACATGCACACATCCAGGTTTCTCGAGTGACTCCATGAAAGATAAATCACAGATGTTTAAAAGGTTTCACCCCACACACTAAAACTCTATTGCCTTACAGATACTATCACACAAATCCTGTAACACATACAGTACAACACTAACAGAGTATCAGCCACAATGCTGCACATCTATTCCAAACACATCACTGTACACAGATTTGGAGATGTAGGTCATAGCTGTCCACAGGGACACAATCATTTTCCGAGATCATTATTCTGCTACAGTTAGCATACAAAAGAATAGAATTAAATCAACTTGCTGTATAGTCTGCCTTTCCTGAACTTGGCTTTTCTGGTTCTAGGATTGGTACCATTGCTCCTCTGAGAATAGTAATATTGCTCATGGCCTGAAGAGCAATAAACGCACGGCACAGGAGAAACAACCAAACACACTTTACACATTATTCTAGTAGACGGGTCAGAGGCGCTCTCACCTTGCTTTTAAAGAAAGGAAATATAACAGTGGGTCTTCTAACTAACATTTTTAATCATAATGTATCTTTCATATCAAGTGGGAACCCTGCAGGAAGACTGACATCCGCCCATGTGATGCAGTCATTACACACCACTGCCTTTAACATAAGTTTTATTTCTGAACCAGCATCCTTTCTTCCCCTACACTCTGCAAAAACATTACAAAGACGACTTCAAGGCTTTCTTGTGAGGAGAGAAAAAATAACTTATAAAATTATAATTTTCTTTTAACTCTCTCAGAAATCTACAGAAAGCATTCCACTGACCTATGGGACAGAAGAAATTTGACCTGCAATAACAGGTTCTTTTCTCACTTTGCTCTGAAGTGCTTCAAATAGCCAAATTAAACACATGCAGTAGGTGTCATAAGGTCTATCTCTTCAACTGTTGCACCTCAAAGGGAAAAAGAAAGCACAAACATTGAGTTCTACAGAAGGCATGCAAGCAATCTGTTCCATAGAGCTGATGCACTGGACAGAGATATTTTGTATTTCATTGCTTTGATGCTGACAATTAAGTGCAAATTTCTTCTCCTTAAAACAGAAAACTCTTTAAAAAGACTACCAAGGTTAAGAATTCCAGAATATTAAAAAAATATATATATAGTTATCCCTTTTGCTTATTTTTTGATGTTTATAGCAGTAACAATGAAAATACCATTCACATATATTTAACATGTTTCAAATAGCTATTTCCCTGAATAGGAGAAAGTTATTTGGCTTGGGTGAACCATCTCTGTTAAAATGACAGTCCTTAACCCTTCCAACTCAAAGTCTCCTGAAAGTTAACTCTTACTGATTCTCCATCCTCCTCCTGCCTCCACAAAAGCTTTCAAAAATTGCACTAATTCGCCTCTAAATTAATAAATGTTATGAATTTATGTAATATCAAAGGTCAACGTGCACTTTCCTCCTATTTCTTTTTTTAATGGGTTTAAAACCATGTGCTGGTAATAGCCAAAAAAATCTGTATTTGAGCATACTACCTTTAGCCTGTGGTAAGATAAAGATGCTTCTAGGCACCTCTCAGGACTCCACTATACAGTAATAGCCATTCGGTAACACAAAAACTGATGGCAGAGTAAAATCTCCCTTCAATATTTTTACATGAGCTCTTGATTTGAATTTCCTTAAGGAGAGGAGGTGTCTCATGCCACAAGTGGCCCACAGCTTCAGGTAAGCATTTGTCCTTCTAACAGCAGTTTCACAACAACCATCTCTGCCAAAAACTATGTTCCTCTGTGACACTAAAATTAAAACCTACCTTGACATAAATACAAATAACTGCTTCTATTGCCCTTAGTCCATTTTACACATGCCAACTCACAGATAATGTTCTAGAAATCACAGAAAAATTTAGGTTGGAAGGAAAGTTGCTAGCCCAGCTTGCTGATCAAAGCAGGTCTAATTTTAAAGTTACTATAACATATCTTTATTTTATAATAAAGTTACCAGAGACCTTAAGGCAAATAAAGCATGTGCTTACACCCATGCTTTTCATTTCTCACACAAAACCATGAAGTGAGATGTTTTCATTGGCAGTAATTCCTATGGAAATTTATAAGGGCTGGGGAAAGGGCTTATATACTTCTCCATCCCTTCTCAATCCAAAATACTCCCCGATGACAGCTGTGGGTTCTGACTTGAAGCCTTCTCAGGCTCCAGTCAATACTAAAGGGTTGAAATTATGCTCATGGATGCACCACTGACTTAGGGCGCTTTTGCCTTGGTTGTGCCAGATGATACAACTTGGTTTCTTGGCTGAAAATGCTAGAAACCAGTCCAGAGGACAGAGAGCCCCAAATGCTTGATTTTACCTTTACCCTTTGGCTCCTGGCAAAATGATGCAAAGAAGTAAATTAACAGAATAAGGTCTTCGAGTTGTTTCTTTGAAACCAGTTGGCAGTGAGAACCTTACAAATTAAATGATACTCACATTCAGGAATGCCATGATCAAGATAGAATTAAACCCAGGAACTATTTACAAGAAGAGGAATAGCTTCAGAGAGGCATCCAAGGGAATGCCCTCTCAAGGAAGAGAGGCTTAAAGAGTATATATTCTTTAGGAGGGGAAGTGCAGCTGCAAGCTTTTCCTACCCTGATAATAAATGCAGTATTAAAACATCAAACGTTTTTCCAAAACTACATTTAATATTTATTTAAAAAGGTGGGTAAAGCCCAGTTTAGTTCTCTATAGTTTAATGATACTGAGAGGAACAGAAAATTGGAATGGCTGTAAAACACTCACCAGATGACTGTAAAGGTCAGAACAGTACATTTCACTATCAGTTTTCATGGGTCTTACGTAACCCATCTGAAATTCTACTCTCAAAGCAAGAAGACTACAATGGTGTTTTATAAAGTGTTCCTCCTCCCCCTCTCCGACAGTTACTAGAAGAGCAAGGAAGAAACCTGACTTCCATGGAATTCTGACTCATTAAATGAAGCTTTTTAAGAGTCAGCAAAAGGGTATTCACCTATTACAGCTCTTCACTTCAAAAAAATGCAACCTCCTGGGTATGGCAGCTGCACTGTTTCTCAAAAACCTCCCTCTGCACTCACAGGGATCATCACTGCTAAGTCCATCTCACACATTTTATAAGCCTTCATTCAAAGCAAACATTAGGAAGCAGTAATTTTTTATAGCCATCTGTTTCCTACTATCCACATTACATTTCTCTATGTAACATGAATTTACCTTTCTGAATGAGAAAGACTGAAGTTTTCATTAGTCAAACAGCCTACCTCACTCACAATTACCGAGCAAAATAGAATCAGCAACTAGTTTTGTACCGCAGATGTACTTGGGAAGAGAAAACAGATGCACTAATTATCTCTAGCAGATCCCCTGTGAGTTTCCTATAGGACACTTCCATTCTCTATCTCATGCCCGTAAAGCAGAAGCAATGCGATATCCCTACAGGGAGTTTGTTCTCTGCAGTTAGTCACGAAGGAGAAAAATGTAGATAACAGCTCTTTTCATCACTATTCAAATCTGAAAAAGATCCTAATACTGAATTTATTGCAGCAATTTACAGTATTTTTGTATTTTTACACACAACTTCCTAGTGAGATACTCAAATTGTGGTAAGACAAAAATTTAATTCAGTAGGCCTGGGTTTGCACTGTGTGGACTACTAAAAACTACAGATCATACTGAGGTAAGCATTAGGCCTTACCATGCTGCAATTTCTTTCTTTTTTAGTATGCTAAAGATTCGAATAGAAAAGAAACCTCATTAATCTACATATGTATAGATGGTACACAATAAACCTACTGTTAAACCAAAGGTAATAATTTTGCTAGAATCATACAGAAGCAAAAGTCCAGCTGAAAAAAAGAGTAATTTTGATATATAGCCATGTGACTCAGTGATCTTAAAAGTTTAATATGGGGAAGAAATGCTAACTCAGAACATATTTAGCCTATTCCACATTATCAGCAAGGTTGGCCATCTCTTGGTGTTCTAACTAGAGGTGCGTAGAACAAAACATGCTGCTTCACCAAAGTGAGGGTTTAGTTTTAAAGCAGATAACTAAACCCATATATATGATCATTAGAAAGACAGAACTCTGCTAATACGAGGCAATTCAGACCACATTTCAAAGCAACTGCTTCAGGATAAATCTAGTTATAAATATTGCTGAAAAGAAAGATATACAACAGCATGAAAACCCTTGTAAACATTCTAGAAGAAATACATGTTCAGGTGAAGCAAAATAAATTGAACTGCGTGGAACTCACTTTAAGAGCATCAGACTCTGCCCTGCCCCCCCCCCCCCCTTCCTTTTTTTTTTATTTCCTAGCTGCAAATTTTTTTAAAAAAAGACAGCCTTCAGATGCATACTGGCAGCTCTGCTTTGGACAAGAAGCACTTCATTGTTTTGTCAACCTCTTAACTAAGATATTAACATAAACAAATGGCAAATCTTCAGTTACTAAACTTCTACTTCCACTCACCTCATCAGCAATAGCAGAACTGCCTACTCTTCCTAGAAAACACAGTTTTCTGCTGTTTATGTTTTTCTTTTTTCCCCCTGGAATGGGGAACACCCAGGACTCTTGACCTGAACAACCTTGACCTTTGCCAGTAGGGTCTTTATGAAAGACCTGAAATCATATTGTCAGGCTCATTCCCTGACCCTCCACCAGTACAAATCCAACCCAGCCTTATCAGACCTGCAGATTGCCAGTGTCTCAACCTAGTATTTCATAGGCTTCCAGCAGATTTACCAGAAATACCATGCATTTCATGAGGCAATGACACTGATGAACAAGGAGCATCTGGACAGTGGTCTTGGTCACATGGTGTAGTTTTAGATGGTCCTGTGAGAAGCAGGGAGTTGGACTCTATGATCCTCATAGGTCCCTTCCAACTTGAGATAGTCTATGATTCTATGAAGAGCTTGCTTTTTAGTATGAAAAAAGAAAACTGTTTGTATGATTTCTGCATGTTTGAGAAAAGTGGCAATCTTTCACCTCAATGCACCTCTCAGTCAAAGCCTAGACACATGCCAAGTTGTTTTGCTTGCCTCAGTGAAAAAAAAATCCAGCAAGGTGAGCAGCCTCACAGGCGTGCTGAAGCACAGGCTGGACAAGGTTGCCCGCCACCCTTCTGAGGCACACCATTGCAGAAGAATTAATTACAGCACAGAAGAGCTGTAGAAGCACTAAATGCAATGTGAATAGTGAGCAGACCAAGATAATGTTTACAGTTACATACCCATTAAGACGACACAGATACTCCAAGAAGCAGACCTGTTGGAAGAAGGGTTCACCAGAGTCAAGAAGACGCTCAATATGAGTTATGCATCTTGCTCAACTTTATTAGTTTCTAACACTACTTATATAGAACCGATACACATGCGTATTCGTAAAGCAGAAATATAATCGGTTAGTCGTCTCTGAACGCGCGCGGTTCTCACACCCCTAATTATCATGACTAAAATAAGCATTCTATCCATGTAGCTAATTGTGTTGCTGTGCTTCAGCCTTGTAGTTTGTTACTCCCTATTTTCCCATACCGGTCCCTATCTTTCTTGGCCCTGCACCTGCTTTCCCAGCAGCTGTAGCTTGTTACAGCCACGGCCTGTTGGCACAACATAATTACTTGGTCTCAGGATTCAAGAACAGCTCAAGGCTACCTTTCTTGTTAACTTCAGCACAGCAACTTCAGTACAATTCTGATTACAGGCCTATTCTAATACCAGGCCTGGATTGTGCAGATCTTCAGAGATTCTAAGGCCATGCTTCTGCAGCCATTCTTCTACACAGACAATCCAAAACAACATCAGCTATCACCCATTGAATAATTACAAAATGTATTAAGTCTTCAATCCTGTGATTAAGTAATACTGCCTTTGCAGCCCCTCCCTCCTTAAGGCCTCTAATGGACAGATGCAAAGAAGCAATCTTTGACCTATTTTTTGCTTACATTTTCCAGGAATTCACTGTGAGGCACCTCACAAAAATTGAGTATTTCAGTTCAAAGTGCATCAAAGTCATAAGGAAACGGGGAGCTGTTTTACCTGACAAACACAGCAACCTATTCTGTTATGCACACAAGTACTAAGTACAGCATTACTTCATCTGTTGTCTGGTTTTTTCAAGACCCAATTCCAGTGTCAACTGCAACGTGGTTTTCCCCAGTGGCAATCCCAACAGGCAAATGCAAGGTGCTTTCTCTTCCATGGGTTGCAGTGCTGGGTTTTTGCTGACTGCCACCAGTCCTGTCAGTGTTTAGTGAAAAGGGAAGTAATTCAGAAAGACTTTAATGAAGGGACCAGTAGTAAAGCTTTGCCTGGAGAGGACCTCACTGTAGGAACTGCCCTGACCAGGACTATAACAAACGTGTATTTCAGAAAGGAAGAGAGGCTATTTTGTAGGGCTGCACAACGGAAGTCTACTGTATTGGGCCATAAAGAGGAGACTTGTGTCTACCTCTACACCAAGAAAACAGCAAAAAGGAACAGAGACTCCTCCATTTATCATCTGCCTTCCCTATTTCTTCTACTCCAATTGTATTCTTTCTTTCTGTATTAAGTGGGCTAAGTTTCACCAACATGAAGTTAGCTATAAGAACATTAGCTCTTCTTAGTTTATTTTACTATGTTAATGCATTGTTTTCTGGCATGCCTGATTTCTTTTGCTCTGCCCGCAAGAGCTTGTGTCATTCTTTGGTTTATTTTAAATTTTCTGTAAATCTAGACAAGAATTAAAAAGTAAGAAATAATACAGATTACTCCAAATCTCCATTCAATCATTTCTGTTCAGTGATGTGCCTGCAATCCCTCAGCATATTCTAACTTAAGCATTCTAGCTTGAAATACATTTCTCACCAGTTTTTTAAGCTGCTGGTACCATTGCACAGAATGATACAAAGAATGCATTAGCCCGTAACAGGAAAAAGTTTAGGAAGAAAATTATTCATACATAGATAACTGGCTGGGGACAGTCAGAATATACCTAACCATAAGTTCTCAGTACCATATGCAAACACCTCAACTCAAGAACAGTAGTGAGGCAGCCAACAACACAGCAGCTGAGGAAAAGAAGTAGAAGAGGTATTTAACAAAGAGGAAAGTTCACATAAGCAGCAGTTGATTTTGTTCGGTATGCAACAATGTCCAGGACATTCCATGCTCACCAAGGGCAGCCACTAAAGCTTTGAGAAAAAACGATCAGAACTACAACTCCCTGCCAGGATCAAGGACTTCCATGAAGCAGAAGAGAAGTAGAAAGGTGTTCTGCCAGTTTGGATCACTCCAGGCACACGCTGTGCCAACAAACACGTAGTCATCTGTTGAGGAGAGTCCTGTGTCATATCTCTAAGGATGGTTCTGCTGAAAACACTACAAGGGAACCATTACTAGTAAATAAGAAACTAGCAAATAAAAAACCAAAGAGCCACTGGTGTTGAAAAAATATGTTCTAAAAGGTACATGGCTTGTGACTATTTTCACAAAGAAGGACCATGATTGCTGCATTTTGTAGAACAAAAGATCACAGCCAGTGTTGGTATGAACTAATTATTCTGACAAATGCTAAAAGTGCTATATTTGAGGCCCCAAATACCCTTCCCAGACAAAAGTTTTTTCTTCAGGCCTCTACATTTGTGGATATTTCAATAGACCTGCTCTGTTTCACATGCACAAGCAGTACATAAAGTAAAATAGAGACTTAATCTGCCTTCTCTGGAAAAGGGGGACCTCTGTTAGCCAGATATTTATTATTTTTTTAAAAGCATGAAATAATTGTATTTTATCCCAAAGAAAAAAGCTTTAAGGGATTTACAATATAGGCCTGGTGATTTGCAAGCAGAAAACTAACAAGTGTCAGGAGCAATTGTATTTGAAGATTACTGAAAAGAGGTCTTTATCTAAAGGAAGTTACTAAAATGTTATTTTATTTATTTGATAGAATCATTTAGGTTGGAAAAGGCCATTGGGATCATCAGGTCCAGCCATTAACCCAGGGCTGCCAAGTTCATCACTAAACCATGTCCCTAAACACCTTATCTATGTGGTTTTTTAAACATCTCCAGGGATGGTGATTCCACCACCTCCTTGGGCAGCCTGTTCCAGTGCTTCACCACCCTTTCAGTGAAGAATTTTTTTTCTAAATATCCAATCTAAACTTCCCCTGGTGTAACTTTAGGCCATTTCTTCTTGTCCTGTCACTTTTTCATCTGGGAGAAAAAAACTACTCCCACCTGTTTAAAACCTTCTTTCAGGTAGTTGTAGAGAACAGTAAGATCCCCTCTGAGCCTCCTTTTCTCCAGGCTAAACAACTCTAGTTTCCCCAGCTGCTCCTCATAAGACTTGTGCTCCAGCCCCTTCCCCAGCTTTGTTGCCCTTCTCTGGACATGCTCCAGCACCTCTACATCTCTCCTGAAGTGAGAGGCCCAAAACTGAACCACAGGATTCAAGGTGCAGCCTCACCAGTGCCAAGTACGCATAACCGCGCGCTGGCTGGGCCCAATCCCCTGGTTGTCCTGCACATGCTGTGAATGGCGCTCAGGATGAGCTGCTCCATAATCTTGCCTGGCAACAAGGCCAGGCTGACAGGACTGCAGTTTTCTGGATCCTCCTTCCTGCCCTTCTTGTAGATGAGCGTCATGCTGGCTAACCACCAGTCTTCTGGGTCCTCCCCAGTTGGCCAGGGCTGCTGATAAATGATGGAGAGTGGCTTGGCAATTTCATGCTAAAAGCTTGGTTACAACTTGCAAGAACAGGCTAACATGCTGTTTTAACTTTAACTTAATCTGACATAAACCATGATAGGCCTTAGACTTTTTTTTTTCCAGCAGCCCAACACACCAAAAAAATCAGCTGAATCAGCTTTTCAACATTTGGGGAAAAAAATAAAATGGCATTTCTCAATGAAAAAGAAAGTTTACAGAACGTTTTATTTCCCACACACATGCACACGTAATTCTAGTTCTAATATTTCCTAATAGAGTTGTTAATGAATGGATAGTTGCTTATTTAAAAGCATGATCAGAGAGTCCAGCTCATTATGACTGCATAAATCTCAATTATAACACTTAATCTTCTTGTATAAATACCAGTCATATTTCTCCCACAAGAACTTTTTTCTTAAGCACTTGAAATTGTATTATAAATGAGAAGCATAAAAATGTGATACAAAATGCAAAACATTATTAGGAAGTGACTGGAGAACAGTTGCTTTGCGCTGTATCTTATACCTTCAAAATGGAAAACTGAAGCAGAGAAAGACTGGCTCATAATATAAGTTAATGAATATATAAAAAGGCTGCAATTAAATAAGCAGATCTGTTGCTTTATAAAACTTCCCTTCTGTATTATAGACTTCCTTTTTACCTGATTTTGCTCAGTCCAATTCTTCTGAACAGTTATTGACAGCAATAGCCCGAAATACCACAGGTTTTCCTGCAGAAAATCCTACTGATACCAACTGCTAAATCCAGTGGTGCATGTCAATTTGATGACTCACATCTCTTTTATCATTTTAATCTCCTTTCCTTTCATGTTGAGGACCTGAAGTTTTACAGTTTCATCACAGTCTGCTCCTTTGCCTTCTCTTATATACTAAGACTAAGTAGGACAAGTAGGAAAAGCGCACACCGGCTGTCACTAGCAGCATTTGTGCTGTTGTGATAGTAGACTTTAACAATTTACAATTCTTCTAGAACTTAAACAAAAGGAAGAGAGACATGAACAACTCTCAGTAATGCCACTCTGCTTGCCACAGAGTAGTAAGGTTTAAGAAGGAAGTATCCTCTTTCCTCTTGCTTCCTTCCCTACAATGCTAAAGTCTATAGAAATTAGAGGAATAGCCACATTCCCATTTTAAGCTGTGCATTAAACAGAACAAAAATAGACATTCAAATCTAAGACTTAAATGCTTGATATTTAGGAGTTTAGTTTCCTGCTCAAACAGAATGACTATACTTACTTGTGGCCATGATTAAGGCTGCTCTGTCATTTGTGTTATTTAAGGTTACTATACCAGTTGGTTTTACCATTAGTCATTTAAAGGTCAGCCCAGTATATCTTGTCCTGTGTTTTGGTAGAAACTGAAACTCAACTTGGATAGATAAAATAAATTTCTATTATATATTTCCATTAAATATCTACAGCTGCCTCAGACTTAGACTAGCTTTGGATACTTAAAACACAGGCGTATGAACTCCAGCATACAGGTTGGCCTCTAAAACATCGTCTTCTCCAAAAAAAACCCAAAAAATTCCTAGAAATGATTGTACTTCTCTCAAGACTAGTAGTGCTAAATCAACTAATATGCAGTTACAGTTTAAGAGATGGTGGGATCTAAAAATTTAAGTCATGCTGGTTGATATTCTTTGACATTTGTGGACTTACACCCACAAATGTGCAAGCGTACAGTTGAAACACAGACCCACTTCTCATTCATCCAAATAAACGTGAGAGGGGAAAATGCATACATGATATACTTGCATATGGTATGCGTTTTCCAAAATCAAACCAAAGCTAGTTGCTCTAGGCACTCTGACATTTATGAATATAGCATACTTCCTACTGTAAGTCCTTAACTCAATGGTCTATATCACAGTCATGTACAGTAACCAGGTCATCAGTGAACTTGATAAGTAAGAGCAGCATTTCTTCACATTAAATTGGGGGGGTTTGTTTTTGTAAGATTATTTACAATACAATTAGCTTCTGATAGTCAAATTAATTCCAGTTTTGTTTTTTACTATGTTAGAATGAAAAACAACTTTAACTCTGAAAATGTCAGGTAATTGTCAAGCTATATTTAACTACCATGTTTCACTTATGAAGAAACATCATTTGAATAAACAGATGGTGTTGCTATGGGGTTGCCATCATTAGTAGAAGCTGTAGAAGCACACGTTTGACTGAAAGTGGCAGATACAAAGGACAAGAAAACAATATGTAATATTGGGCATTTCCAGAAGCAAACCCATGGTTATACTAAATCTCAGTTTATTTCATTCCTCCACTCAATAACATAGTTCTACTGTCAGGATTGCTTAAATTCCTGAGAACTAAATAAGAACTGAATCTTGCTAGCCAATTCTCAATTAATTTCAGGAGTATTTGTATTCCTAGGTCCTTTACTCCCTTCCCTGAAATCCCTAGGAAAGTGAATGCACAACTTTTGTCTACTTCATCAAATCATTTATGTGGCTGGGAATCTATTGAAAATAGATTGTCATGCTACTTCAGGAACACGAACACCAGTAGCCAGCTAATGCATTTAGTCAGTATAATTTAAATGTTATTTAAACAGCTAGTGTGGAACTAAAAAAAAACGCTATGAAAATAGAGTATCCAAAGAAATGCAAATAGAAGGACTGTAAAGATGTTTATGATTCATGTCATTACTTGTATTAGGAGTTCAACTTTATTAAAAAACACACTAGGAGAGAGGCACCGTTTTATTTCCAAGAACTGCTTTAAAACTGCAACAGCTAGGAATTTTCCAAAATACAACAGAATTTTCATCTGCTTAAGCACTCAAACAGATAATATTTGAGATTCAAAATTAGTACCAAGAGGGAATGAAAAGGTAATCATGGACAATATTTCATCAGATGGTTATATAAGTTAATCATAATTCAGGAATGCTGAACCTAATTTTGATGCTATACTTGTGGATTACTTTGAGATTTAAGAAGTGATCGTTTAGATTTCATTTTGACTTTACTCATCTTTAACTCATGTACCTGCAGAAAAATAATGACCATAACCAATCAGTTCAGTAACACTTGAAAGAGCATTTCCGCAAAACTAATTCTGATATGCCGAAAGGACTGTGATTATTACTTACTTCAGAATTTCTCAGTGTACTAACACGAGGATGGACCTGCAGGAAAAGTCTTAAGCTCCTATGAAAACCTTACCACAAACATGCAGCTGCACAACAAAATCTAGCAAAGTCAGATCCATTGCTAGGAAAGATTAAAATACGGCAAACAGGAAAATCCTCTAACTGACATAATGGCATCATCATAGTTCAGTGTCAGAATCTTAGGGAACCCCGAGACAAATTATAGCATTTTATGTACAATCATCACCAAGACAATGGGAGTACAGAATTATTGAGCAAAATGAGGGCACAGAAGAAAAACTGTAACATGTTAAACTGAACAAAAAACAGACCATAAAAATATTGACAGAAACCATCTTCCAAGTGTAACATAGTAAAATAAGATGTGAAAGATCATGTGTTACATTGGACAGAGGTAAATTTGCTTTGTTAACAAATGTATGTAGTAAGGAAACTTATCTACCTTCCTACGGACACCGCACAAACCACTCTTCGAAAACAAATTCTGAGACTTTTTTGCTGTGGTGACAAGCCTAGTTTTGATCTAGACCAGAAGTTTCTATGCTTTACAACCAATAAAGTTTCTTTCTGTGTTTACTAAACATCTGGCACTAATGCCAAAGCAGATTAGATGTTTTTGTTTCACTACCCAGTTTCATAACTTTTGGAACAGCCATTTCCACTTTCAAGGGTATTCCTTACTAAGGTATAACTGTTAGATTCACATACACATACTGTTAACCTGATGTGGAAGGTGTCACAACAAAACTGCAAGTAAAAAACAAGTAAAAAGGACTTGGCTCAGTTCTTATATAGATGTAAGAACTTATACATAGTTCTTATGTATATGATATGTATGTGTGTGTATATATATATACACATATATATATGTATAAAAATAGCCTTACACTTCTAAAGTCCCCAGATGGAATGAATCCCTAAAACAAGTTGCTGGCCAAATTAATTTCTGTATCTTCTTTCATGTTGTTTTGTAGAATTATGAACACCCCCCCATGCCCTCCTTCCTTCAAGGTGAGATCTAACTGCATTTTATTTGCATTACATCCGGAAGTGATCATAAAGCTTTTATAATTTAATGATAATGAAAGGAATGCAAGCATACATAGCTGCATGTTAGTAGAACCTTCTTGCCAGATACAAAGCCAGTATTCTCTATGCAGAAGTACTATTATAGCATCTTTTCAAGCCATAGTTATTACAACGGAGACTAAATGCAGTCCTTAATTTCAATTATATCATTGTGTCTAGCATGCAGATACCTTTCCATCACGCTCTAGATCATTACCACTAACCAGAAATCAGCACCTATGACATTTTATCCAAAAAAATAAGTACATAAACAGCTTCAGTCTACCTGCAAAAACAAAGTCATCCAGGAAATTATAAATAATTTTAATTACATTTTAGATCTGTAATAATGAATTGTAAATAGCAAGTTATTGTAATGGTTATAAATGACCTCAGAGCATTCAGCCAGGAGTTGGTTTGTGAACAGTTTTTATAATTCTTTCAGCAATGAAAGAAGCAGCACCCTAGAAAAAGAAGCTTAACTTCAGAAGCCAAGTTAATGAATGCATACAAATTGAGATTCCTCCCCACTCCTCTCAGAGGCAACACTTCCTGCTCTCACAATTTTATCATGACTCTCACTATTTTTAGTGGTTTTCTTAGAGTCTCTGCTGCTGGAATCATGCCTGAGTGTCTTAGCATTAATTTTAAAAGAAAAGATTATCACTCCTCTGCATCCTGAGAAAAGCTTAAAAGTGTGAAACCAGTGCAGCCTACAGGCTAAAAAACTAGAAAGAATACAAGAAATTCAGGGTGGGTTTGGTTTTGTTTTAAAAAAAAACCTCATGATTTCTAAGCTGATGTCTTGAGTGGCAGGAGCTAGATGATGCATCGACTGCTTATAGCTGACCGTCCACTGGAATCTCTCCAGAACTGATGTAATAAGGCACATCAGCAGTTTTACATGGAAAACATAGGCAACGTCACTTTCCCTGCTCTTCCTGTGCAGTAGATATTGTTACTTTTTAGAGTGCTAATCCAGCTTTTCTTAATTTTAGAGAGAACACGACCTTTTGAACTGAGTATTATTTTGTGCACAAACTGTTTTTGGTTTACAACAATATAATTCTGTTTTTCTTCTCTGAAAATGCTAACTCTTCTACAGCTAGGAGCATCTTGTGTTAAGAAGATAAAACTAAGAGTTATGCTACCTGCAAGGTGTAAACACATGTAAAGAAGGCTGTAACACCAGGTTTCCTTAGGGGAAAGATGAAGCTTTTACATTTGCCTTAACAGAGCTACTTGCTTTTAACTATACATTCAGATGGAATTTGAAAGAAAGTTACAAGACATTGTTTGTTTTTATATGATTAAACGGCTTTTTAAAAAAACTGCCACTAGATGGTGCAACAGCTTAAACAATTAATAAACCAGCACCCGTGCCTCTTCCCTGCCCCCAACAAAGTAAGCTCAGCAACAGCAGGAGACAACACCCAATTGGGAAGCAAACTTACCTTCTAGAATTTGTATTTGTCAAAATACCAGTCAAAAGACATAATAATTCACCTCCTTCTTTGGCATTTCTTTTAAACAGGAGGGAACAACAGTTGCTCATCTGAGGAAAACCAAACAGTAGTGAAATCACTATTGACTATGGTGCTGTGACTGAGAGCTACAGGAGGAAGGAAGTGACCAGTGACTGCAGATCAGGGTAGACAGAATGCTGTTCTTGGGATTGAGAGACACAAATTCAGCTCCCTCTTCTGCTGGACAGTCTAAGACAGAAAACCCAAAAGAAAGTCTCAACCTCATAGCACCACAGTTCTCATCTGGAAGTAAAAAATATGGAGCTGGTTTTTAGTACTTGCAACTTCAGACAGATGCTGAAAGGACAAATACATTTTAAAATTATGCCATATTCCAGAACTGTTAAGTATTTTAGTATATGTGTGAGAGGCACATGACAGCTTTGGCATTCACTTTGCGTTGGCCTAGGGTACTCAAAACAGATGCATTTTGATTAAAGTGAGCTATGATGACTTTCAGAAGTCTTTTACCTGCTACCGCAGAAGATCAGACCCAGTTACTCAGGAAACGCTTCTACTGTGCTCTTAGCAATTCTTTTAGTGCCTACTATGCCATCTTCTGAAGCAAGCCTTGTGGGTCGAATGTTTTACTATCCAGTTAAAATGGTTAGTTATGCCTGGTGGTCAAGTATGGTTGGATTTTTGTTATAGTAATTTTGTGTAAACATTTATCAAGAGTGCCAGGAACCATTTCTTACAAATAAAGTTAAACTGATAAATAAAACAAAATGTCTTCTCCAGTTCTAGATGCATAGCATAGGAAGTTCTGAGCTTACTTTGTTCACAACCAGCAGAACTAGAAGCCTAAAGTGTATGTTATTCCAAAATACATTTTTTAATGATCATCAGTAAGCAGATTATAACCAAAGTTATGACTAAAGTATGTTTAAGGCTATAAGAAAAAGGAAAGTGTTGGGTAGGTAACATCAGAAGTCATGTAGACAAGGTAAATTTTCTATCAGCTAGTAGATATCAGACTATTTAATTAATCAGGTATGTGAGATAACACAGAGAAAGCACACACCTTCATTTCACAGGGAAGAAACCTCCACCCAGTCATAGCATTTTTTTTGTTCATGTGGAGGTTAGCCGAGTAACACATATGCCGATGAAACAGACCAGGAACTGCTACAGGAACTATGAGAAATCCCCTACAGTACAAGCAACTGACAGGAAGAACACTTGGTTAGAAAAGAGGTTTGAAAAAGAAAGGAGATTGTGACTAATACATTAACTAAGACCCGAAAACCAAGATAACTGAGGAGACTTCCCACTCCAGATGCCTCATGAGATAAAATTCCTCAAGGAGATGACAGGACCTCCCCTAAGATAAGCTAAAATTTTGGAGGAAGTATCATCAGGGTGCTCACATTGGACGGAAGAGCTTCAAGCCTGTGGCTTTCACTACAAGAAAGATCACTTCTTGGATATACACAATACATGTAGCCAGTAAACCTTTTACTGCTCTGAGCACATTTATGCTGCTTTAAAAGTAAAGAAATTAAAAATTAAAAATCAATCATCAAATCTGTCACTTTCTGCCAGACAGTCAAAGGGGTATGGAACTCACAACCTCAGAAAGGATTTATCAGAAATTAAACTGCCCAAAAGGGATAGAAAGCGTGCCCTTTCACCTCCCAGACTGCACTAAAGAAGTGTGTAATAAATATGTCAAAATATAAACAACAGACATGAATATAGCTGCAAAGAGATAGAATCAAATTCCAACAATAATCCAGTAGCTTATTATTCAGTGGGTAAAATGAGTAAAAATAATTCAGCTACACTCAATTCCTTTTTCAAACACAACATAAATTCTTTATACAATGGAGTAATGCAGCTATATAGTTACTAAATTGCTTTACTGTATAAAGTTCAGAAATAGTGATGTAGCCTCTTACAGTTGGTACTATTTCCACAGGAAGTAGAAGAGACTCTCCTTTTCATTTAAGGATGAGCAAAAAAAACATACAAGTAAATACAGAGGACATACCTACACTACAAGGCCTTTACTAGCATAGCAAGCGACCTATGTCACTGCTATAACACAAAGAATGGCCTATATCACTACATCAGAATAGCTGTTGGCCCACTCCTGTAGTGAGAGGCAGTGTATCCTAAAATGAACTATTATGCCACATCCTTAGAGAACTGTAAGCAAAGCTGATCTAATCACCTATTTCTACGCTAGCAAAATTATGTTTACACTGGAGGGTTTGCTAAGATGGTGATTTTGCCAGGCCAAGCCTAAACTTAAGTTCACACAAATACAACTACTATGAGTAATGAAGTGCTACCTTTAATATCGTCATCCCAAAGTACTGCTAGGGAACCTCCCTAGCTCCATATACTTCACTTCCTCAAAGGTGGAGGATGAAGCTATTTCAGCAAGATCTGTCCTTCTCTTAACAACCTAAAACAGATGAGAACCCTGTTCTACTTACACCCTTTACTTTCCTAACAAAGCTCCTGCCACTTGGTTGGGCACAAGTCTATGTAGCCGAATGGGATCTACCCGAGGGTACCGAGGGAAGTGGCAGAGGGTCTCACCAAGCCACTCTCCCTCATTTATCAGCAGCCCTAGCTAACTGGGGAGGCCCCAGAAGATGGGAGGTTAGCCAATGTGACACCCATCTACAAGGAAGGTAGGAAGGAGGATCTGGGAAACTACAAGCCTGGGGAAGAACAGCTAGAAAGCTGCCTGGAGGAAGTGAACCTGGGGTGGCTGATTGACAGCCAGCTAAATGTGAGCCCAACATGTGCCTAGGTGGCCAAGAGGGCTAATGGCATCCTGGCTTGAATCAGAAATACCATGGCCAGCAGGACCAGGGAAGTGATTGTCCCCCTGTACCCAGCAGTGGTGAGGCCCCAACTCAAATACTGTGTTCAGTTTTGGGCCTCTCACTTCAGGAGAGATGTAGAGGTGCTGGAGCATGTCCAGAGAAGGGCAACAGAGAGCTGGGGAAGGGTCTTATGAGGAGCAGCTGGGGAAACTAGAGTTGTTTAGCCTGGAGAAAAGGAGGCTCAGAGGGGATCTTACTGTTCTCTACAACTACCTGAAAGAAGGTTTTAAACAGGTGGGAGTAGTTTTTTTCTCCCAGATGAAAAAGTGACAGGACAAGAAGAAATGGCCTAAAGTTACACCAGGGGAAGTTTAGATTGGATATTTAGAAAAAAAATTCTTCACTGAAAGGGTGGTGAAGCACTGGAACAGGCTGCCCAAGGAGGTGGTGGAATCACCATCCCTGGAGATGTTTAAAAAACCACATAGATAAGGTGTTTAGGGACATGGTTTAGTGATGAACTTGGCAGCCCTGGGTTAATGGCTGGACCTGATGATCCCAATGGCCTTTTCCAACCTAAATGATTCTAGGATTCTATGTTTTCATTATGAAATTATACTGAAGGTTATTTGTAATGACAGGTAATACATATTGTGCAAAAAACCAGTATAACAATATTTTAATGTGCGCCCCCAATTACTTGTTCCAGGTACCAAGAACTATGTTCTATAATAGAGACTACAAGGGGTTCTGAAGGAGACAGAGAATTTGAAAGCCTGTTTTGTATATCTAGCATTCTGATTAAGTTCATAGGTCCTAGTCAGGGAAGATACTACTGCACATTTTTCAGCAGATATCTTACATTTGCAAACCTGATCCCTCTGGATAGCCGAGAATATTCATGAGCCAAAGTGCCAATCTAAATGAGGAAGATTATCTTTATGATTAAGGCTCAGGTACTCACGTGGTACCTCACTGTGTAGAGGAGATTACAATAGTGAAAAACACTTAACTTCAGAAAAGCCCTGAGAGACATGGAAGATCAGTTCCACAACAGCAGTATAAAAATGAAGTATCAAAAAATTAAATGACATTGCTTTTCACTATGGGAAAGTCTGCCACTAAACATGAAATTTAATCTTCCTTTCCAAAGTCCCAGGCTAGCACTCTGAAGGTCCTTGTTTTCCCTGAGGCAGAAAGTGTCTTTTCCTTTTGCTTACTTTATTCTCTTTATTGTTAGAGAGAGTAATAGCATTAGAAGAATACCAAAATATATGCATAGATTGTACCCAAGCTGCACATTTTCTCAAAATATGAGCTTCTAGATTAGCACTCTGTGAAATCCATAGGATACCTAATTGAAAGATGGCATGACCAAAATTTATGGCAGTCATTAATCAGATTAGAGCAAGGTCAGACAAGATAATTATAAAAGGAAATCTGAAAAGCATTTTCACTGTTAACTGAAAAATATACAACTTTTAGAGTGCTGTAAGTTCAGACTTTAGCCCAGTATATGTGCGCATTTGTGTTCATCTGGTCATAAATATGGACTTGTAACTGCTATCTAAATAGACATCAGAAGAGACAATTGAAAGGCTTACCTTCTCTCTATCTCTCACACACACACTTTCCCCCCCGCCCCCTCTTTTTCATGCGAAAGTTTTCTATTTTCTAGTAAAAAGCACCACAAAATATAAGAAAAGATGGAAAGAACTAAAGGAAAGTATAATCTGTCTTAAAAATAACTTAATTTTTGTTATTCTAATATCTTTAGAAGAGAGATATAGGCATGAACTGATGAGCTCATATGAAAGAAGGCATTTCTAGTGTATTTCTTTCCAGAGTTCAATTAAATACTTGTGAGAGAAAGCACATGGAATGCAGAGCAGAAACAGCATGTCATCCCTGCCCCTCCCCTCCAAAAAAGGCTTACATGACTGACTTCTAGGTCACTGAAATAATCTGATACAGATAAGTGAATATATGAAGAATAATATCTGCAGCTGCTGACTGGCTTCTTCAAGCAGAAATCTTGACTCCTTTTTTGGTATGACTGCCATCATTAGAGTCATCCTTTCCACTGCTAGCACAGATAAACGTTTAACACAGAACAAGCAGACCTACCCTCCCTTTAACCAAAAGGTGAGTGGGTTTATTTCATCCACATAAGTGCTATGCCAAAAGCCATGGCATTCTTTAAGAAAAAGACATCAAGTTACTCTGGCATTACTAAGCAGGCACTTGTACAAGAACATTGTATTCACATATTTCAAAAACTTGTTCTGTAGTAATTTATGATTCTGCAAGGTGACAAAAACTAATTAACTTTGCCTACTCATCTCATAGAATGAATTGGAAATCTGCAACAGAAAATACACCTGGTTTTGCTTGAACCACATGTATACAGCCAACAATAGTTTTTAACTTTAAAAGACAGTCAGATTACTTTGTGATTTGATTCAAAAACGGTGCTGCACAAAGCAAATAAATCCACCCAGAACCTGTAATGTTTGAGAAGAGTTTTGACACAAAGTGGTTCTTCCTTTCCAACCAGCAGTACTGGTCTTGTTGATTATTTTAGTCAGGGATTATTTACATTCCCCCTTTAAGAAAATAACTTCCTTTTCCTTTTGTTTCCAGTAGAATAACTAAATAACTAAAACTCAGAAATGACCCCACACTATAAGGAAGCTAGAGTCCTATGTCTCAGTAGGATAGAGATTTGGAGAAATAGGAGTGCATGTATACAGAACACAAAGTCATAGCTAGCTGAGGGAGAGTATTCAAGGATATACACCGAGAACACAAAAGTTAACAGGCAATGCATAACTGCAGCATTAGAGAGTGTCTAGTTCAAATATTCATCAAGAGACAGAACAGGATTTTTTTACTATGGATGAAAGTTCTCTCTCATAATACTTGTGTACTGATGCAACTCAACAAGCTGTTGGAAATCCCTTACAGGCTACAAAAGAACATATGGAATAACTAGATTACACTTATATTAACTAATAAGACACGTACAGCTTTTTCACCATAGAAGAGTACAATACTATCAACTATCACATCTGACACTGCTCAGAAGAGGTATATTATCTTTATGTTAAGTATATTTATATGTACCCAATACAAAATTATTTAATTGAAGTTCAGAATTAGCAACTGGCAGAACGTCTCACACATTATTTGAATCACCTGCTGGAAACAATAGAAGAATTTAAACTACAGTTGAACTCTTCACCTACAATTGAAGAACAGCGCTAGTCAAGGGAACATAGCCAGTTCCCTGAGCTATAAATTAACCTCAGTTTAGTTAGAAATAGGAGCTGACAGCAAAACAGTATTAGAGGCAGATCCTGCAATATATCCTGCATTTGCCACATCCCCAAACTTAACTGGTGGACAGAAGCTCTTGATGATACAGCTAGGAAGTTGGAAATGCTACATCTGCTTCAAATGGGTGTCTCATTTAGCCCCACTATTTAGCCCTTTCACTTTGTGTTAAGAGTTGCAGAGATACCCACCAGCGCTAGAACTCTGCATTTTTCATGGAACTTGAAGCTGAAAGGAAAAGCAAACACCACTAAGATGACTCAAAAATACACAGAAATTGCTTGTTAACAAGTATGACATGCTTCATAAAAGCATACTTTCTTGGGGGATTTGAAAACAAAAAATACTTTTTTTTTTTTTTGAGGGGGGGCACGACAGAGATTTGCATCCTCTCCTCAGCTTTATTCACTTTGCACTAAAAATACTAGAGAAACAGTTGTAAAGTGGGACACGTGCACTTTCCAAGTATTATTTGTATCTACAATTGTAACTTGGTACTCAATCTAAAAGTCTTTTGACCACATTTTCAAACATGTGCAAAAAAATTAGTAGCAAACAGAAAACTGACGGCATACAGATAATCCCAAATTCATCATTAACGGAAGCTCCAAACAAAACTGGAAGCCAAAGGGCTGGACAAGCACTTTATGCCGATTCCCTTATGAAGGAAGGAAAGCAAAATGGACTTCTGGCAGCCTTGAAAAGAAAATTTCTTGCTCAGTCTTACTGAGAAAACTATAGATTTCTAATTCTAGTATTTGTTGTGGGTTATTTTAGTACCTTGTTTCAAAAAATAACCCATTTTTATAACCCCGCATGCAGCTCAGCACACCTGTTATGGAGGTAATCACCAATATCTGCTCATCTGTTCACATGCAGACGTTGCCTTCCTCTCATGTCTCTTCTCTAATTAACGCCTCTCCAGATCTTAATTTCTGAATGTACATCACAAGAATTTTGAAGCTTACAATTCTGACTATACCAGAAAAAGTGTTCAGGCCCACAGAGTCCGAGTAGAATCACTACATTTATGCACAAAGTCCAACAAGTCTACCCACCCAAAAATCAGCTGTTAAGATTCTCACTGACGGAGCATACATAGCTGTGGGTTTTCCAGCCCTACTCTACCTCATCTACATACCCATCAAATCAAAGGCCTCATCAAATATTAAGCACACAGATTCCTCTCCCTACTAGGAAATTCAGGACAACCCTAACTGTGATTTACTGGTAGCCAAGGTGTTCTCTTGTTTCTATGCCTACGGAGGCACCTTCACTCCCTCAAAAAACACACACCCCAAAAAGATAAAAATACCAGAAAAAAACAAACCCAACCAACTAAACAAAAAAAAAAAAAATCAGGAAGGAAAATATGCTTTAGCCCCTGAATTCCAGTGCTATAATCTTCATATGCTGTATTTACGTGTTCCTTCAAAAGACAAGAGTCACTAATACCTAACGAAAAACCTCATGCCTGAGGCTGTTACTGACAGACTAGAAGTTAAAGAAGAGAGCGTGCAGTCCTGCTGATCTTTTCTTTTCGCAGGTGAGACACACTCACTCACTGGTTTAAAAATTTTTTAAAATTCACCAAATCATTCTCAATAAGTAAGCATGAGTTTAACTGAGATCACAGAAATTTTTTTGAAAGCTGTACTTGGACATTTTTACTACCTGGTTCCTGACAAGATATTTTTCATTAAGCATATCTTGAATAAGCAAGTTAGTCAGTGCTGCTCCTAAAGCAAAAAGTTTAGAGAATGGCATTTTAGTCTAGCTTGCAGTCTTTTTATCAAATCCAATGGTAAAATATTAGCACTGAAGTTTAACTCACAAGGCAGGGAACACACACACATAACACATCAAAATAAATTCCTTTAAAATTCTTTTCAGAGATTACACTGCCGAACTGCACTGCAATCACAAAGACTGTGCATGTGTTTCAACAACAAAAAAAGCAGTCTAACTTACATATAGTTGTATACCGCAAGCAAACGCTGATGAAGTGTCTGTATTTTCCACAGAAACTGTGTGAAGGGGAAGACGGAAAAGACTACAGAGCTGGAAGAATACTGCGAGCTCACTAAGTCAAGGTGTATTCCCTTCTAAAAAGCTCAATTCTTCTGTTGTATCTTGCCCGTGCTCTCTTGGTGTTTTTCTGCATTCACGAATGCCAGGTTTTCCTGATTACCGCTAGCCTAGCAATTGAATGCCATCTCCTCTATGAAAGAGCACAGGGTTCTTAAGTGTCATTAGCAAGTGACAGATTCAAAACTAATAAAACATAACATCCCATAACATGCTCTGCTATGAAACTCTGCACACAAGCCTGGCCATTTTGTCTGGTCCATTCCCTCACACACACCTGGCATTCACAACTCTAGAAACAGTATAAATATGGCAACCACAAAGGAGAAAGTGTATCCACCTAACGTTCTCTACAATTCTGAGGTGACACACATATCAAAAACATCAATTTCTTAAGGCCTAGAGGCATGCACCATCATTTTCTAGCTAAAAACTATTAATTCAGGCACACAAAACCTTTCCCAAACCCTGTGTGTGGTTTTGCTGCATTTTTTACCTTGGACATTGTCAAGCGTTAGCTTTAGCATCACATTAAATCACTTCTGATACTTCAAAAACACAGGAGTCAGCTGTCACTGACTGCTAAAAACCTGTACTATTTTAGTTCATGTTAGAGTCAACTATGTATTTTCAACATGCTTCAAGCAGAAGATAATGAAGTAATGGCAAAATGTCCAAGATACAAAGACAATAGTTCATATCCTCCTGTGTGTTTTTCCTCCTTGGTGAAGTAAGTTTAGTCTGTGATGCATTTTTTATTCAGATGAACACAACCACAAACACATTTACTCATCCAATTTTCTGCTACGTGCTAAATATTCATGCTAGTAAGTACAAATATGCCCATCAAGTCTCAGCAGTAAAACCATGACAGTGTAATTGATACCGTAAGTCTGACTAGAAATTCTAACACCCTTACAAGAACAGTATTAAGGTGTATTTAAAAAAAAAACCACCAAACAACAAACCATGAAACTATTGCCTACAGATACCCTCCATTTCCTCTTGTCCATTAGCTTTAGCAATAATGGCTAACACTGTGTGTCAGCAGCAGTCAGACAATGCTATCAGTCTTTTCGCAATTCTGTCCTGCAGTGGCATGGCAGAGGGCACCATGCCAGAGCATCAGTCAGTACTTAAAAATCAGTACTAGGATCTCACCATTTGTAATGCAGAACACTGTAGCCCTTTTTGCTGTATTATTTTCAAGTAGTTTCTAGCAGATCATGAACCATAACCTTCCTGAAACAAAGGAACATTAGTACTCTTAAAGAACACATTGTTTCCATATGTAATCTATTGTTTGCTAAAATATACTCTTGCAAAGTGTGGTAGGTTATTTTGTTGTTACTGTTTTTTGTAAATCTAACTGGGGAAGAGCGGGGGGGAAGGAACAGTTCAAACTTACCACCCAGCCTTTATTGCTTAAGAATTGCTTTAAGATTAATCAAACACACATTATGCAAACACTCTCATGTTTTCTGTGCTTACACACAGCAAAATCTTTCTAGCCTAAACTTATAAGTTTATCCTAAAACAAATCTAGCCTAAACTATACATATATACCTCAGGAATTTGACAAAGGAAGCAGGGGGGTATGGTTTTAGTGACAATTCCAGCAGCTCTTCTCTGAAATAACCTGCAAAGTCTCATGTCAGTTTTGACTAAGAAAGTGGCCTTATAAGCTAGCTCAGTTAACTCATGTGAATTGATTTGTAACTGAAAATTATTTTTACAGTACCATCTCATTTTTCTGCAAGCTGCCTACTAACTAGACATGCAAATACCTTTTGGAATATACTTTCTTATTGCACAAGCTTAAAGACTTTGGCTCTATGATTTTCAGTTGCTGTGACACAGTCCAGAGATAAACTGATTAATTACTACTCCTGACAACAGTATAACTGTTTTAAATAGGTGGGTGAAATTATCTGGAAAACTGTTCATTGCTGGCATTAGAAAATATTAAAGTCATCTAAAAAGCAGCAGAAATGGCAAATCATTGAAAATCTCTGCCATTCAGGTATATGGACTATTCCAACAAGAGAAGTTAAGACACTGCACATATTTTAGCTAATGACTGAGCAAGCTAAAACTAAGAGGTTCAGGTATAAACTGCTGAAATTAATCTTGTTTGAAGTAAAACATAAACCAACTTCTCTGTTCTTCCCTCTCCCCTCTCCATCTGTCTTCAATAAAAAAAAATAAAAAAGTTCTTAAGTTCATGTACCTCAGTTCAGATTTATTGTCACTGCTTTATATATTGGACTCTAACATCATTGCTGCTGAACACAGAAGCAAAAAAGAATTAATTTAAGTTTGGAACTGAAAACAACATGAAGATGGGGCATGCCAGTGTCATATCTTACAAAGAATGAACTATTACTCTGCTCCTCACCCTTGAATTTGCAATTAAGGCATTTCCCATAGGCCTACAGTTTGGTACTCCTGCAGGGCTAACTACTGACCTAAATCAAGTGCCAAACCCATAAAGAATGGCATTTTCTTCTAAGCAGAAAATAAGTGTTAGAATATTAGAAACTCTTGGGGTTTATTTTAAATAAGCTTGCTAAGTAAAAATACATAAGCTATTATTTGATTTATGAGTCAGAAAACAGATAGCTAGCACTACCATAAACTACTTGTTCACATAAAAGTATCCTCAGTCATGCCTACCTACAGTCACTGACAACAAACACAACCTTCAGTCAGCAGTCATCAACATTTCAGTCTTTCAACAGTAAGTGGTTCTCAAAAAATGGTTTCACCTTTGGTCCCTTCTGTAGGAGCAGGACACACTAGCACATAATAAATGCCAGAAGAAAGATTAAATTGCTCTGTCTCATTAGCGCTAACTGTACAGAACCATTACACAATCGAGGCCCACGTATTCAGGCACCTCTCATTATTTTCAAGTGGAACACTCAAATACCTTAGTGGTTCTAAATCTTAGTCACTTACCTACAGTACAGAAAAATTGTCTTACTCTATTGCTATCTTTTCCCAGGAATTAGTTAACAGCAGTGTGGAACAATGTCCACAGAGAGAGAAACACTATCGAGACATGCTATGAACATGGAAGGAATGAAATAACAACCAGTAAAAACCTTAAGGATTTTCTCTGACACAAAACAAGTGCAGCTAACATTTCTTCTCACTTTGCATAAGTATAAGAGGAAGCAAAAATGTCAAGTGTATAGAAGATTTTTAAAGGGCAAAAAATAAGCAGCAAATAGATCACCTGAAATAAGGAAGTAGTAGTACAACAGTCCCCCACAACTGCTTTTTCCCCCAACTACAAAGCAATTTTGTATTTGACCATTGCCATGTAGCAGCACGTATCACAGAGAAGCCAGGCACTCAAACTTGGGTTTCTTTGCAGGATAGCAGCCAAAACAAGGACAGCACACGGCAGAAACCTCTGATGGAACTGAATAGCCCACAACGACAGTTCTAGAGTAAATAACACCTTTCCCCTGCTGATTCTTCTTGTGGCTTTGCTTATGTTGCATTTCACATGTGTGAAGGTAAGAAGTGCTCTGCATGAACGCTACCGGCTGAAGGAAAATGTACTGGACTCGCTAAACCCAGGACACACCTATTCAGCAGCTGGATAAACTCCCTGCCCAAAGTATTCTTATCCAGCTGGGGGACATTCAGAGGAAACCTGACGGATTTCTGGGCAGCCACAGGACGTGAAAGAAACATACTACATGACACAAAAGCTTTGGACAGAATCCGTATGTCAGCCTTCACTCTGTGAGTAGATAACATGATGCCAGACTACTTACAACCAAAACAAACTGCACAGAACATTGGTAAATCAACACAGCTCGACCACAGAAGAGAAATACCTAAAGTTCAGAATACTATCTAGACAGCTGCCAACAACACAGAAACAATGCTGACATCTTTTTAAAGTTTTTTGTTCAGATAAACACTCTTTCAGTAACAGTTCTATTTCAGAAAGTCCTTCATCTGTTAAGAAATAATCTTATCAATAGATTAGTTATCATGGGTTCTCCAGTGTGAGAAATGTACAAAATTAATTTCATTCTTTTGGGGTTTTTATTCCTATAGGCCTGAACTCCTCCATCATCTATCTAAAAGAGTTTTGTTGGCCGTTTTGTTTATATTTCTCGTTCTGTATGAAGCAATCCTTCTCCAGAAACAATGAGGCATGAGCTAATGTATTTATTATCCCCAGTATCACTGTGTTTTCTTTGTGTTACATCCTTCAATTGAAATCAGGTTATTTTCTTCCCCCTAGGACACAGTCCAGTTTCCAGTGTTGGGCATCACAGTCAGAAACAGTGCCAGTTTTAAGGGCAGTTTAAAGGAAATTTTTTTAAACACCTTTACCAGCATCATCACACTTACGTGCCTGTCTCCAGCAATCTGCATAAGGTGAGTAATGCCTTATTGCCCTATTTTGCTGTATTATACAAAATGCGATTTAGGAAACTCCTTATACCTTATCAGCAGAGTTCAGCTCTTGAGTAAAACATCAGGAACAACTAGCATCCTGCTGACTATATGTCAATTATGACTATCTGCTTAAGCTTTTTTCAAAGCCATTCTCACTGTTACTCCACACAGTCCAGCTATTTTGCCTCACATAAAAGCAAAGATTCTTCTCCCCTCCAGTAAGATTTCCACAGAGGTCCAGAAACAGCAGAGTAATGAGTCTGCAACTGTAAGGCGATTAGCATCAAGCAGTGCTCAGTTACAAAACAGAAACTGGTATGGATGCTACATAAATGATTGGGGTTTTATTTATTTATTTACTTACTTACTGTATGCCACCTTTTCATGTTCTTTTCAAATCATGTCCATGTAGCGTCAGACACAGAGGTATTGCATATAGTGCTTTCAAACTATTCATCACAAACCAGCAATGAAGCAGAACTCTAAAAGAAAATTTACATCCAACAGTTTCCTCAAAAATTGATTTAATCTGTAATTCATCATCAAAACAACCAAAGATTATGCTAGTGTGGATGTGGTATTAGTAGCTTGTAAAGATACAGGTTGACCTGTTACAGAGTACAGAATTGAGACACATAATGCAGTTGAAATTAAATGGAAAGAAAACTGCAGCTAAAGTCTGTAATTGGGCAGTTGTCAATTTCAAAAAGTAAAATCTGCCTATGTCCATGTTCATAATATTCAAGTTTTACAGATAAAGTGTACACATGTAATACATACATATTTGCATAAGGTTTATTATATTTATTTTGGAACCTCAAGACTTCCTTGTTCCTTCTCCCCCAGGAAAGCAAAATGTGCCAAAAACTCCATAGAAAAAGAGCACTGAACTTTTGATCTCTCTATATAAAGACATATAACTAAAAGGTTGTCATATTGTTTACCAAATGTTTGTAATTTTTAAACTATAAATCTTAAAATTATAAGCCAAGTATGATTCTATGATTTTGTAGAGAAGTATCACAATACCAGCACAGTCAGCAAAAAAAGATCTGAACAGCCAAGAATATGGAAATCTAATTTCTTGTCAGCATAGTTCAAAGGAACTATTGATTAAAAAAGAACAGTTCTTTTGGAAAATATCAATTTCTACTTGACACAAATAAGAAAATTCCCTATATGAGCACTATATGAAGTGAAATGCAGCTCTTCACAACAGAATACTGTATTTTAGTACTGTATTTAAGGTGTATACTTAACAACAAATTATGTATAGAGTATATTTAGGATCAATTTTGCTTAAGTAGTGAGAGTATCACTAATTTTGTTTAATTATACTTTATTACATAAGAAAAAAATTACAGGAAGATCAGAGTCCACCCTAAGTATTTTTATGTGTGAGCCTGCACAGTAATTTTACAGGCCTCGTGCTGGTGGGTATTTTTCACAAAACTAATCCATATAACTTTGGAGAGAACCAGCAAGCCAAGTCTCCATGGTTTTAGGTTACCTGTTATCTATAAACCTAGATAATCATATACAGGTCTTTGACATGTTAACTATATCATAAATCATCTCATAGCTGTAAAATACACTAGCATACACCAAAGCAACTAGAGCCATCAGCCTCTCTATGCAGATATGTACTCACCTGAAGGTGGGAGAGGGACTAAGGGGAAAAAAAAAAGGAAAATAATCATATACAACCTTTTCCTTATCATTCATCTCTGTAGTCTCTCTCCCTGCCATTACTGTAAGAAGATCAATTTACAAAAAAAAGGTTCATCTACTGGGCTAACACAGCAATGATTTTGCAAGCAGGCAGAGGGGGCCTCTGTGATAAGAGGCCAGAAGCTGCCCCATGCCAGACACAAAAGGCTGAGCCAATCAGTGAAAGTGGTAGCACAGAAAGCACTTAAAAAGCACTTAAAAATAAAAATAAGCTGCTCAGCAGTTGGCAGGGTGGAGAAAGCATGAGAAACAATCTTGCAGACACCAAGGCCAGTGAAGAAGGTGGAGGCAGGAGGGGTGCCCTGAAGGAAGCTGCAGCCAGTGGAAAGCAGCCCACCCAGGAGCAGGTTTTCTGATGGAAACTGCTGCCTGTGGAAGACCCACACTAGAGCAGTTTTATCCTGAAGGGCTGTGGCCTGTGAAGAGGACCCACACTGGAACAGTTGACAAAGTGCATTACTTTCTGATTACAATTATGTCTTATACACATAATTCCTTGTATTTAGGGCTTCATTATCTTGATGTCATAAAAAAGCCCCTAAACAGCTGTCAGAGACAAAGGTTAAATGAAAGTCATTGTGCTGCAAATGTAAAATTCCTCCTGTTGCATAAATGTCCTGGAAAACACAGAACTTAGCTGTGAGCTAGTAATGCCTACAAAGCAGTTAGCCAAGAGAAACCACAACACAATACACACTATGCCTCCAAACAAATCAGGAGGAAATAAGGCACTCTTCTGAAAACTGAGAGGATATAAAATACAAAAGCACCAGAATGATAAAGACAACAATGCCCTGATAGGTTACAACTGGTATTATAGCTTAGAGGTGGAATCCTTCAAAATCCCTACCGGCTGGTTTGTAACAAACTGCACAGATTCTAACTTAAAAAAAAACAAAACAAAACAAAAAACCCACAAACACAACAATCTATTTGTGACCAAAAAGCTAAAACCAAAATTCTCAGCCCACCCAAGAAATGGAGTTTAACACACAAGATTTTTTTTTGTAGCATGTACAAGCCTGGTCTCAGTTGATTAGGTTAACATAACTTACTACTTCCATTTTCTTAAAAGTGATGCTAAAGAAGCCAACACTGTATCTATACATATAAACAATCCTTTCCTTACACATTTCAGCAACCAGCATTTCAGGCTAATCCCTCCAAGTGAGTTCTGTTTGTCCTCTTTATTGATGCTGCTTTCCCAGGGAAAACCCTATTCCTTCTACAAGCTAACTGTTTTCAGGTGAACCCACTGAGACTATGAGCTTTGCCATCACAATCTAAACTTCTACCAGATGCTTCACCAGGTGTGGCACCATCAGCAAGCAATCACATCGTATTTTTTTCTCCCCCTTGGAGAAGCAAGCAGAATACCTTTCTTCTCCACACTTCAATGCATTTATCTGAACCACAACCTAAAAATTGTGCAATGAGGCAAGTAGGTAACAGGTCACCTTGTGATGACTCTTTTTATCCCTTAACAAGAAAGCTTTAAAAAGCAGGAACTTCTGGCTTGATATGGTTTATTGAAATGGAAGTAGGTACAAAAAGGCACCAGAGAGTTGTGGCACCTAGACTAATCAGAATTGTTTGAAACTAGAGTTTTCACACTGATTAAGAGCTCTTTGTTCTTTGGTATCAACAGGGGAATACCAGAAATGAACAGAAACACCAGTCTGTCCCATGACAGCACAGTGACCTTTAAACCATGGCCATCACTGCCAAACACCTGAACCCCTCTCCATGCCGCTCCTTCACCACTTCAAACATAAACAACTTTAGAGGGCTGCGTTCTGTTTATGTTTCTGTAAAAAAGCATACCACAAGAATCTTACGTGATCTAACTTCTCACAGAGGGTATTCTGCAAGATTATTATCTAAATATGATTAAATCATCCTCCTCTTACATTGTAATCTACTGTCATATCTCCAGGCTGTTGATCTCTCTATGTAAGTGATCAAGTGGCTGCTGGTTACCCTGTAGACAGTACTTGTACTATAGTATCCTTACTGTAGGACAGTTGTTTTACACTCACTTTTAAAAAGTCAATTTTATGTTCATTGAGACATGTATCATCATTAAACAGAGTCAAAGCAAATGATTCGAGCCCACAGTTCAAAGCAAAGTATTTTGGAAGTTACAGTTACACATAAGAATATCAATATTAACAGTTTTTAATCCCTACTTAGTATGAAAACAAGTTCTCCAGTCTTGGACTTTACCAACAAAATATTACTTTGTGTCGGCTAACATTTATCTCATGGGGAAAAAAGCAGCTTTGCAGAAAGCACACTTAATAATGTTTTATTTAATTCCATTTTCATGTGTCTTTAAGGACTAAGTTATTTCATTCAGAACATGCAACAGAAAAAAACCACTTTTTTAGGTGTTAGAACCTATATTCTGTTACATAACTGAAACATCAACTATTTATCTAAACCACCACTAAGGACACAAATTCATCTTCATGAAGTTTTTTACATGTACATATTTTGTCTGTAATGCATACTATTCATAATAGACTAATTAGATACCAAGCTTCACAGAAATTGTAAAAGTTTGCAATCATAACCACAGCTCATCTGCTGTGGTTATGCAGCAGATGTGCTTAGCAGAGAATAAAGCAAATGTTTACCAGTGCTGATCATGTGGATTACCACTTGCTCTTAAGAGAATTCATGAAGAATGATACCAAAACACAGGAAAAAATGGCATGCTGAAAAACAAAAAAGCCATTCAGACACAGTTGGTCAGCACATAGTGTGATCATCTCAGTGATTAACTGGTAACTATTATGGAAGTTTTTCAGATTTCCAACTAAGTGTTTAGCTGGACATTTACATTTCATACTTTCCAAAGGAGACAGTTTTAAAAATTCACCCTGAAAGTAGGCAAGGAAGATATTTCAGGCAGTAGAGGCATAAGCACTTCAGATCTTTCAGCACTTGGGTTTGCTGCGCCTTTTTTAACTTGAGATAAAAAAGAGCCTATATATGAAGAGCTATGTACCACAGAGTGTGTCAACCTATGGCCACACTTCTAACCACAGAAAGCTTCAAAAGATCCAAGTTCCTTGCACTGAACAAGTTCACGATGTTAACGCTTAACGACAAACTTCTTCCAAAGAAGTTTCATATTGATGAATCTGTGACCATATTTACAGAATGTTGACAAATCAATCCAAAATAATTTCTTTCCTTATGCAGTATTGGGCTTTCCTAGAAAAAAACATTTACTATCAGATAAAGTTACCAACAGAAGTAACCTTTCCAAAAATAATTTTCCACATAGCTGATATTCATCAGTGTGTGTGACAGCATTTTCAAGCAGTGTGTTACTCCTACAATCTATTCTCTATCTGTCCACACGTGACTTCAGCCATTGACCAGCATAAAATGAAATACAGCAGCAGTTTCCTGTCATTTCACACACTGTTTTGGGGTGTGGGTTGATTTTTTTTTTTATTTTTTTTTTTTAGCTTTTGGCACTGTTCAGAGATGGAATACACTGTTGCCTTCAAGAGTATAGCTGAGAACACTGAAAAGACATTTTTCCGAGTCTCAACTTAGACTTAGCAATTGTTGACTCTTAACAAAGAATCACAAATGATAAAAATGTGATTTAAAAGTTACAGTTTCTTTTCAACTTCCTGAAAAACACTTTTGGGAAAAACACCACTGCATTTCTGAATCACATCACCGTAATTTTTGAAAAATTACTCAAAAAATGCACATAACTGGAAAAAGCTACAGCCCATTTAAAAGCCCTCATGTGGGGCTGTCATGTTTTAAGCATTTCCTGGAGGATTAAGAATTTGAGGATTTCTTCCACCACACCATTACAAGACACAACACAAGACAGAGCAGCTAGAACCTGAAAGTAGAAATGGTTGTCTACAATGCCATACAATATGTAAAATATGCTCTTATTTTCCTAGTCACAAGCAAGCACTGTATGAAAGAAGATACCTGCATACTGAAATCAGAGGAGAGGATCAATATAAAGACATTGCTTTAGGAAAAGGAAATCCCAAGACTACAAGAAGTTGCCATCCCTCCATGCAATACTGCAAGGATACAGTCTAGCAGAGGTGATCTGGAGGGGAAGAGCTGCTTGGAAGTGCAGAAGATGCACCGAGAGGATTATTATTGTCCTACTCCAAGAGCTTCTTAGAAAGTACCTTTCCTCTGATGCTTTGAAATTATTCAGGTGAATGAGGTCTCTAGCGCAAGCTGAACATAGCTTAGAAAAAAATTTCAGGAACAAATTTCAGGAACAAAGTGCAAGTATAAATGGGATGAATGTCTTCCTCGCACTGAGAAAGCAGCTGGCCCATCTAGCATCTTGTTGACATCCACCAAGCCTTTTTCCCCCTCTTCTCCCAAGTACATTCACTTTGGTACTTAGCGCAGGCAAACTGGCAGCTGTGTCTATGGGAAATTCTATATGCAGCACATCATTGCCTTTCATAATGCCAGTTAGAATTTCTGGACCATAGATGCCTAAGACAATTATTTACTGAATTGGGTAAAGCTATTAATTCAACAAATAATCTCAGTTTTGAAATCAGGGAAGTTACTTCTGCTGTTTTCTAGAACCCTGGCAGAACCACACTCAGTCCAGCTGCACGTTCTGTGAGTTTGGTTCCTTGATACATATGGAGAAAGAAAAAAATAATTTAAAGAAATACACCTTTATCTAAAAAAACACATCTTAGAATTTTTGACTTAAAATTGAAACTGGCCCTTTTTTTACAAACATGGTACCAAATACCACGTTTGGTTCAAACCACAAAGTGGTTCAGGATGACTGTAAAACTTAGGGGACATTATTTCGTTCATCACAGCACAAGGCATATTAGACACTCACAGATATCCCTCTTTTTCTCTTAAGTGATACTCAGCCAGGATGTACATGTAGGTGCATGCAGGAGGTCCTGACACTCTCTATCAATATTCTCTCACACCTTCCTTTAAGTGGACACTTTGTGGCAAAATATTTATAAACCAGGGCCTCCCTCTTCACCCTTTGCTTCCACGGTAGAAGCAGGGATTCCACTTTGTGGCAAATAATTTATAAACCAGGGCCTCCCTCTTCACCCTTTGCTTCCACGGTAGAAGCAGGGATTCCACTTTGTGGCAAATAATTTATAAACCAGGGCCTCCCTCTTCACCCTTTGCTTCCATGGTAGAAGCAGGGATTCCACTTTGTGGCAAATAATTTATAAACCAGGGCCTCCCTCTTCACCCTTTGCTTCCACGGTAGAAGCAGGGCTTCCACTTTGCCCAGTTATCCAACATCTTTTGCAGTAAACCTTCACTAAATCTCAAAACCCCCACAGCCAGCAGAAAGCTCACTGCAGCTGGACTCGCAGACTACAGTGCTGTTGCTGTCACTCCCTTGACCCGTCAGTTGGAACGATCAGAACACTGGAAAAGCAGGTTAGAGCCCCAAGTCATCTTGTCAAGTCTTTTTAAAAAAGCGCGTTACACAGGGTTGCATTCTAGAGGCATTTTCCCTGCGTTACACGCTGAATGGGGGTAAGATAAAAAACCCTTCCTTTAAACAGACACGCAAGATACACAACAACCTGCAGCGCTGGTAAAACCAAACGCAGCCACGCCACGGGGAGGGAGGAGACTTCCTTTTATTCACCTGCGGTTACGGCGATCGCCCTGCCACCGCTCCACCACTCCCCAGGAAGCAGGCACCCGGGCTGTCAGGTCACCCTTCGCGCAGCACCGGCTCCAGCGCCCTCAGCGAAGCCCCCCGCGGCGGGGAGGGCAGCCGCACGTGGCGGCGCGGCACGAGGGAGCCGTCGGTGCCCGCCGCGGGGACATGCGGCTGTGCGACAGGAGCCCCCCGCAGGCGCGGAGGCGCTGCGCGCTGCTGCTCGGCCCCCTGCTGCTGGTCGCCGCCGTGGCGCTGCGCAGCGCCACCCGGCCCTGCCCCGCCGGCCATCCCCGCTGCCGCCACCGCCTCTACCGGGCGCTGGAGCTTTCCCCCGCCAGGAGGATCAACTGCTCGGGGATCGTCCGCGGGGACGAGAAAGCCATCCGGGAGGCCCAGCTCAGCAACCTGGAGGTGGCGAACAAAAGGGTTGCCCTGACGCCCAGCGAGTACCTGAACATGGCGAGGGACTGCGGCAGCTTCAAGGAGACCCGGCGATTCATTGAGTTCCCGCTGAGCCAGGAGGAGGTGGAGTTCCCCATCGCCTACTCCATGGTCATCCACAACAAAATCGAGATGTTCGAGCGGCTCCTGCGGTCCCTCTATGCCCCCCAGAACATCTACTGCGTCCACATTGACAGCAAGTCTCCGGCCACTTTCAAGGAGGCTGTACAGGCCATCGTGGCCTGCTTCCCCAATGTCTTTGTGGCTAGCCACCTGGAAAATGTGGTCTATGCCTCCTGGTCCCGGCTGCAAGCTGACCTCAACTGCCTGCAGGACCTGTTGCGGAGTCCCGTGCCATGGCGCTACGTCCTCAACACCTGCGGCACAGACTTCCCCATCAAGACCAACGCCGAGATCATCCGTGCCCTGAAGGTGCTGCAGGGGCGGAACAGCATGGAGTCAGAGAAGCCCTCACCCCTCAAGCGGCAGCGCTGGCAGTACCACCACGAAGTGGGGACATTTATCTCACGGACTGCCAGAGAGAAACTGCCGCCGCCGCACAACTACCCCATGTTCACAGGCAATGCATACATTGTGGTTACCCGGGCCTTCGTGCAGCACATCTTCGAGAACCCCACAGCTCAGCAGTTCCTCGAGTGGGCCAAGGACACCTACAGCCCTGATGAGCATGTCTGGGCCACCCTCAACCGCATGCCCGGCGTGCCCGGCGCCATGCCCCAGAGCGACAAGTACCAGCTCTCGGACATGAATGCCCTGCCCCGCCTGGTCAAGTGGCAGTACCTAGAGGGTGACACCAGCAAGGGTGCACCCTACCCGCCCTGCACCGGCCAGCACCAGCGCGCCGTCTGTGTCTACGGGGTGGGCGACGTGTCCTGGGTGCTACAGCAGCACCACCTCTTGGCCAACAAGTTCGACCCCATGGTGGACGATGCCGCCATCATGTGTCTCGAGGAGCACCTGCGCCACAGGGCCCTCTACGGCCGGGGACTCTGAGGGGAAGCGGCCAGGGACTGCAGGAGGGGATGGAGACCCGCGCCGTGAGGCGAGAGGGCGCGGCGCCCCCGCGCTGGCGGAAGGAGCGGCCGCCGGGAAGCACGCCGAGCGCCAGGGGCGGCCGCGGGCGCCTCAGCACTGCCCTGAGGCGGGGCGGGCGCGCGAGGCAGCGAAGGGCGGGAACAGGCGGGCGGCCCTCTGGGGCGCGCGCAGGGCCCGTGCGGAAGGGCGGGAGCGCTGAGCCCCGCCCCGCCCCCCCCCCCCTCCCCAAATCTCCTCAGGGGCAGCGCCCGCCGCGATTTGCCGCCCGCCCTCTCCTCACAGACCGTCCTGAGGAAACGCGGATTTCTCCTGCCACAGTCTGTTCCCAAAAGTGACCCCAGGGCTTCTTACTTGAGACAGGCAGGGCCAGGTCATGGAGCACGGTGACTCCACGTCCTGCTACAAGCAGAGCCGACACTAGACTGAATTTGCTCTTCTAAACATCACCCAGCAGGCCACCTGCCCCGGCCCCTGCTGCACTGCTCAGGTGGATATCTGGCTGCTGCTTTTGCATCGCTAAGTTCCTGTCAATAACCATTAGCCATTAACAAAAAAGATATTCTGTCAATAAAAGCCAATATACTAAAATAGATGGCTCTTTGGTATTCTGTACACCATAGTGCTCTGAGAAGAACTACTTGTGCTCCTAGGCAGAGCCGTTAAACCAATTACCCCCTCCGCACCCAACTCCTCCATCTGTGACACAGGGAGAGGGATGCTTATGTGGTTAATAGTGTGCAAGCTTACATTTTTCTCCTCTCCCTTTCCCTCCCCCCAGAAAAGAGTTTTTTGTGAGGAGTGCACTGGGTAATATACTTGCCATATCCAGCAGTGTATCTGGCCTTTCAGATGAACAAAACAATCATTCAGCATGTTGTTTTCTTAAGTTTCAAGAAGCTGGAAGAAAGATTTGTGAACTTCTGTGTTTTACCCATGTCTTTTTTCCCACCTTCTCACATTAAAGCTAGCCACTTGACATGGATCCAACAGCTTTTCACTGGTTATAATGCCAAGGGATTAATTTGGTTGTCTTTGTAGTACCAAAAAAAAAAAACTTCAGGTAATTTTTATTGTCAGTAAACACTCTCACCTCAATTTATAAATTAAAGGTGTCCAGTGGAGGATTAGCATTATACAAAGAATATCTGAAGCAGTTCCACAGCACCAGGCTACATTTAAGTGACGTTAAGTGATGACTGCAGTCACACAGATCTTTACAACATTGCTTTAAATAGGATGAGAAGATGAAATAACTGACTTGAAAAAGTGTGTCACTGCAATTTTGTTTGACATTTTAAGATGAACTTGGTTGTAAAATGCTGATTTTTAAAATGCCATGGTGATTTCACAGCAAACGTTACAGGGTACACTCCCCACCCCCCCAAACTACTGCCAAAAAAAGCTCTCAAACATAAATACCAAACATATTATTGGGCATTTGTTTGTTCAAAAAGAGCAAAGTAATAGGATTGCTGGTCCCAGTGGGAAACTTTCCATCTTGTGTAAACAGACATTTGCTACAACAGAGGTTAAAGCTTTATGCTAACCTGACAGTAACACAGAACATTTGAAAATGCTTTCAGCAGCAAATTCAACATTAAATGCCAAACGTCTAATACATTCTTTTAGAACAAACAAAACTTCTCTGGTGACTCAGGATGAGAACTCAAGTCTCCCAGCACAGAGGAGGGCATCTAACCACTGCTGCCTAGTCTGCTTTTGCTTGTTGGAGCTCTTTCATTTACTTTAAATTAATACATATTAGCCCCAAATGGTAAACTACTACCAGCGGTTCATTTGGGGGATTGGGATATGTTCAAGTTTCTGGACTAAATCAGGCAGAGTGGGGTCAGTGTGTTTCTGACTGGCAAGGTGCTGCCATTTTCCCTTGGAAAATGGAGGAAAAAAAGGTGCACCTGCATGGAGAGAAAAAACCCCTCATACTTCTCTGTTCTAAGGAATTGCATCAAAACCATACCCATCTATGAAATGGATGTCTCTAAGACAACCTAAATAATTTCTTTCTCAAAGAACCTTCTGAGCACCTACAGAAAGCAAGATGTTTAGGCAGTGGAAGGAACCCCAGCCTGAAATAGTGAAAGACTGTTAAAAGAGGGATCTTCTCTCATTTTGCAAACATACCTGTCAAGAAAGATACATAATTACAGGTTACTTACAGATTCGTTAACAGTAATTTTTATCCCCTTCACTCTGTAAATATGTTGAACTTCTTCAGCTGTTTCTTAGAAATATGAAGTAGTGGTTGTACACACTATTTAAATAAGTGTTTCATCTATTATTGACAGACACTGCCCTGACAGAAAATGTTACAGATGGAGACAGAGACAAGTATTTAGATTGGGGGGGCGGGGGGACGGGGGACGGGACGGGACGGGCACGGGACACGACACTTCAAACCTGTTCCATGGTAACTCTTCAACTCTTTTAGCAAAGGCAAAATAATTTTTTTTTTAATGTTACTTGTTGCAATCTATGCTCTTCCTGATCAGACCTGAGGACAAGGAATCTAAGCATTTATCCACATTTGAAGGAGCTTGCCCGTAGAATATGAAGGCCTCGATTGAAACCAGCACACCAGAAAAGCTGCTTGGTGGCACACTAAGAGGAACAGCAGACACCTACCTACACAGCCCTCCCCATTCAAAGAGATCACTGATTGGTATGAAAATGAATGTTCTGGCATTATTATCTGGAGGTGTAAACAATCTGTGAACTTCCACATCCCATTTTCTTGATTCAACGAAAATTTTCAGTTTCTGTTGATGTTATTACTCATAATTTATCTCCGATCATGTGGTTCCATAAACAAAGGCGTATCTTGTGCAAATTTGCTTTCAAATGACCCTCTTCTTTTAGAAGTGACTTAATTCCTTCTGAAAGAATGAGACTACTCCCAAATTCTGAAGGTGAACTAAGACAAAAAGAATCTTACAAAGGAATGTTCTCAGCATTTCCCCTTCCAAAGACATTAGAGATTTGAGTCAGATTTATGAGTGCAGTGACATGCCAAAGCAGTGATACAGAAAAGAAAAAAGGAAAAAAAAATTATGTCTCCTTATCTTTACAATACATGTCATACAATAAATTAAAAAATCACTCAACTGTAACACAGAACTTTGTATTCCAAAGATCTCAAAGTATCTTAGAAACAAGATAGCGAGCATATTAGGCAACAGGGCACAAAGAAAGGATGTAACTTGCCAAGGTTAGTTGCAGAACTGAAAAAAGAATAAACTTTAAATAGGGAAGGACAAACTTTAGCCCAGAGTATAGCACAGAATATAGGGCCACCTCCAAAAAAACAGGTTAAACCCCATATGAACTTCACCAGTAAAATCTTGGAGCTATCCAAATTGGAAATATAGCCATATCGGAAATGTTAGTGTTAACTTTGTCTAGTGAGAGGATGAAAACCTACTTCTGACACTTCTGTCTATAATCAATTGTTAACTAACAATCTGACCTTTAAATAAACCACCAGTTGTTTAAGGACGAACTATGCTGCAAATTGCCATTTATCTTTCAAGATATGCACAGGAAGAAGGTGAAACTACAATTCTGAAATCTAATAACAGATATTTTTTAAAACTCACCTGGCTTTAATGTGTATTTTATTTCCAGGTGGTTTTCACTTTATTTTTACAAGAACAACTTGATGTGAGCTGAAACTGGCATAATATGTATTTACACAGTGGGTCCATGAACAGCTCATCTTAACTGTAGTTAGTCTGTTGCTTCTTGCTTTGCATGTCTTTCATACTCCATATGATCATCTCTGAATTGTCCTATAATAAAGAGATGGGTCAACTGAAATAAATTCAGAGGAAACTAGGTAATAAATTCTGAACAAACCAGAAGGAAACATGACCTATAGGAAGAAAATACCAGTAAAGTATTTGCAGTCATGAGTAAAATCGATTCAGGGAATGGGGTTAGGGTGTCCTTTTTCTTCAGACTGTAACAGCAATTAATGAAACATTAACTAGACTCTAGTGAACTATTTTCTACTTCCTTGAATAGTGCAGGCTCTTTTAGCACAAGGTGAAAGCCAAATTATTCATATGTCTGTGACTTACTACCTACTAAGCCAAAATGGCTAATTTATTAATTAATTTATCTTTGTAAATTTATCTTTGGCCAAAGCTATTTTCCTAATCACCCTTTAAGTTACAGTGAAGGAAAAGTCCGTATCTCCCAATAAAGTCTTATTAAGGTTAAAATGCTTTTTACCATGTTCCTACTTTTCCTACACCCCCACCCCCACTCCAGAACTTTTAGAGTACAGAAAAGCAAACCAAGTCACTAGTATCTTAACTGAGATACTATCTCCTAAGCTGCTGAGATCCAAAAAGATCTGTGTTTTGAGTAACATTTACCTCATTGTAACTAGTCATTGTGTAAAAAGTATGTAATGCTGCTGATTAAATTGTGTTCTGGGAATTCATCATAAATTCTTCCTGGTCTGCTCTTGCCTTTAATTTCTGTCTCTCTGATAACATGTAAAGTCAGGTACTGAGGTATTGACATCCCTGACTCAGCAAACAGCTTACTTCAGATAACGGCTGTTTTGTGCACTGAAGGAATCCACAAAACTGTTTTTCTTGGAAGCCATATTTAAACAAAGGCCGTCACCCACAGCTACTTCTGTATTGGTGTTTATTCATTCCTTTTCTTCACTATCTTTCAGCTAATTTCCTTTCTACATAGAAACATCCATTCCAGGTCAAGGTGCAAAGGTATCTTTTACTTCGCTACTGATAGGCAGGAGAAACTGTGACCTTTCTGAAGAAAATCAACAAAAAAACAAATAAATGAACGAGTCCATAAAACTACAGGTAAGGAAGACAGAACTATATAGGCAGCAGTGAGTATGCTGATGCTGTAGCAGGTGAGATGGCTTGTCTTCTGCTGTGTATTAAAATAGCTTCGTATAACAAAAGTGCAGTTAACACTTCTAGGTGTAATTCAACAAATCTTCCAAAACCACAAAGCATATTAATCATATGAACATGGAGCGATTAGCTGAAATTCAAAGAGAAAAAATACAAGTGGCAAGAAAGTTATGGAGACTAAAGCGATAAAAAGCAGAAATAATATTGGCACCAGATCCCCTTACCTTGTCTTTGCTCCCCTCTCCTTCAGTGAATGGAAGCAGCCTCCACAGAAGCAGCAGATACGGGTCCTGGACAAACACCACCCCAGAAACATGGTTAGAGCTCAAAAGAATGTGTGCTGCCAAGGCAGTGTCAGAGCCTGTGCTGGCAGCTGTGAGCTTTGCAGGAATTAATTCCTCCAGAAGCATAGGCAAGCTTCTCTTCTGTGGTGAGCAGGCAGCAGACTTCATCGCATAGGCGTAGTCCCTGAGGCATCACTACAGCAATTCTAGACATCAAAAATGTTATTCGCAGGAATTAGTTACACCTCATTGTACCTCAAGAGCTGTCTCCAAAAGGGATGGCAGAGTTCACAGGGTAAATACCTTATGCTGAATGGGTTGTTTAAGAAAAAAAGGATCATTCAGAAACAACAACAACAAAAGAGAGAAACTAGAGCTAAGCTAGGGACGGAGAATATTTCCAAACAAAATACAGGAAAAAGCCAGATAAAGTTGGAACTGCATACCTGTGTGAGGTTTAGTTTAGAAACCATAAAGCAACCCACATTCATGTTGTTTCTTCACATACACAAAACCAACACTAACTTCTGCAGTTTTCAACAGTATATTCATTGAACAAATAAACACTAAAGAAGCTGTACCTGCAGCTTCTGCACCATAACATAACCATACACAGAACAAGGCTGCCAAATGCTCTTCTGTTGCTTAGCTCAGCTTGCCCTTTGGCTCTCAAGGACAACAGACCACAAGAGCAAAGATTAGCACTGATAACAAAACTTCATTCTTTTCTTTGTGTGCCCAGGTAAACTCAGTATTCTGTACGCATCCACATTTGAATTCCATGCTTAGAAACATCCCACAGATGCAAAAATTTCCGATACCTGCATTGCCTAACACTGCACTGTCATGAAGGAGACAGAAGATGCACATGTAAGCTAGTTTTAGGAACAATAAGTAGACAAACATAGAACAAAATATTTATTTTGTAAATTAAATACAGAGTACACAGAAAACACAAATGATTCCACCATGAGAGTGGAAAACAAGTGGTTTGAAAAACAACAGCTTGATGCATTTATCATAATCAATCAAAGCTAGCTTATGTTACCAGAAAATTTTAAACAGTGATAAGAAAACATTAACTAGATGTGAAAAAAAGCTGCTAATACCACCAATAAATAGCCAGGCAGCAGCAATACAAAACGTTCAGGGTACATTTTTGTTTGGTAACTTCTCTCTTCCTGTTGTGTGTGAAAGCCCTTCCCAGCCTTGTGGCTGGAGGTAGGCATGTCTAGATAACAGAAGCACGTTATGACTGCCCACTTGTTCCTACTCATGTGTTCACTGTTTCACCTAAAACATTCCCTTACTCCCCATTTGTGCATGCTTTCCAGCCTTTCACAGACTAAATTACACAGATTCCCCCAGCACACAGTCCCTCTATTATCACTGTGCCCGAGAACAGATTGCTTCTTGCCCCAAACCATCCCAGTTGCTAAAAAATCTTTAAAGTATGTTGTGGATTTCTTTTAGGACTACATTGTTATTAACAAAAATGAAAAATCTTGGAATAGGTCAGAAGCATGCACAACGTGCTGTATTTTTCATCTGTGTCACTTTTTGCTGCTCACTTAACTCAGGCTAAACAACAAGCTAACATCAGTGTCACTTAAGCATTTGCAGTAAATGCAGAAAGACTCAGGCACAGAGCATTTAAATTCTTCTCAGAATGTCCATCTCCTTTTCAAATGCTTCCTTACAAGGCAAGGCAATACTCAAATCTGTTTTCACACTGAATAGGAACCACCAGAGAAGGAGAGTATGCAATACAAAGTATTACTGTTATGCACCAGCACAGGGAGTATCCCATCACCTTCTCTTTCCAAAGGACCAAGTCTAGCGCTTCAATGGGACTGTAACTTCTTTTTTCAATCAAGTCAGTAAAGTTGTCCTGAATTATAGGTGAACATAATCATTTCTGGTTCCTGCTCACACTGACTTGAATTTCACTGATTGCTAAGTAGCAGACATCTTTGTCAGCAGAATTATTTCTCCTTTCATTTGTAATTTCTCTTGGAATATATTTTCATTACATTATTTTCTTTTTTAGTTAAATATTTATTTTCCTTTTAATTAACAGCTAAGATAGCACGAGTGCAAGAGTAGCAGTGTGCAACTGTTGGAAACACAAAGAGAAGCCTGGTAGAAGAGTATCAATGAAATGTAAACATAAATCCATTCCACACAATAATATCACATCATCAGTACAATTGTACTTCTCTGTTATATTTATTTTTAATGGAAAATGCTATAGTAAATATGCTAATGCACACTTAATTGGAACAAAATGTGTAACTCTTTTTATTAGGAGGGAGTCCAGTGGCTACAGAGAACTGGAGATTGAGAAGTTTCTGTCCAGAGACAGGAAGATACTGCAAAGAGTTGGAGGTAGAAACAGAAAACTTTTATAAGGGCTGAAATTCAGTTTACATGATTATTAGACAACAAAAAAATGTTTAAACCTGAAAGATTGAGTATGATGTAGACGAAGAGAAAACCACAGTATCAATATACATTTGCATCCTTTAAGATAATGACCTCAACAGACTTAAGTGTGCTGCTCAAATCAGAGCAATGGTCTGTTCTGGTTTCAAAAATGGTAAGTCACCAATCTTCAGTTTGCAGCAATGGACGTTTAGCATAGACATGAAACAAAAAAATTAGTGGTAAACGTAATACTTGGAACAGTCTAGCAAGCAAGTTTGTGAACTCCTTTCTCACTTGAAGTGAGGGAAGCAGAAGTTAACTAAACCCCAAATATATATCATGTGCAAATGTAGGATTTAGGGAACTGTAATGTATCAGTATGGAAAGGTATTAGAAGAGATACTAAAGCTTTATTATTTTAATTGAGTGGGCCAGTGACATGTAGAGAAAAGTTTCAATATGTAACTTATGCTCTAGTTTCAGCATGTGTAGCTGATAAAACAAAGATTTTGACTGATCTGAAATGAGTTATGCCCTGGCTACTATTCTGTAAGGTTTCCAGTTTCTAGTGGTCTGTAAGTAGCCTGTTGTCAAAAATAGATGAATTTGACACTGTCAAGGCAGCTAGCATTCCTATGACCGCACTGGAACAGTCACTGCTGTTCAGTCAGACAACTGAGCTGTCAGTACATTATATTCATACCTCTAGTAAAGAAACTATTTTCAGGGTTCCTTGAGTGGAGTTATTTGGTGGAATGTTTAAGTCTAAAAAGAACAAAGTTATCCGTTTGGTATCTCAAAATTCATAGCTTGACTCTTTCAGAGAAATCCTGTTGGCCACGTGTCCCATTAAATGTATTCCACATAAATAGAAAAAAAAACATTTTGAAAAGCATTAAAACAAGCAGCACTAACATTGGTTGAGATTATAGTGCAATGTTAGGAGACTCACTTTCATTATTTCATGGAATCCTTGAATCATTTATGTTGGAAAAGACCTTTGAGCTCATCAAGTCCAACCATTAACCCAGGACTGCTCAGTCCATCACTAAACCGTGTCCCTAAGCACCGCATCTATGCATTTTTTTAAACACTTCCAGGGATGGTGGTCCCACCACCTCCCTGGGCAGCCTGTGCCAGTGCTTCACCACCCTTTCAGGGAAGAGACTTTTCCTAATATCTAACCTAAACCTCCCCTGGTGTAATTTGAGACCATTTCTTCCTGTCCTGTCGCTTGTTACCTGGGAGAAGAGACCGACCCCCACCTGCTACAGCCTCCTTTTAGGTAGTTGTAGAGAACAATAAGGTCCCCCTGAACCCCCTTTTCTCCAAGCTAAACAATCCCAGTTCCATCAGCTGCTCCTCATAAAACCCTTCCCCAGCTCTCTGTTGCCCTTCTCTGGTCACGCTCCCACACCCCTATGTCCCTCTTGCAGCGAGGGGCCCAAAACCAAAGTGTTCAAGGTGCAGCCTCACCACTGCTGGGTACAGGGGGGCAGTCACTTCCCTGGTCCTGCTGGCCATGGTATTTCAGATATGAGCCAGGATGCTGTTGGCCTCCTTGACGACCTGGGCACACTGGGGGCTCATGTTCAGCCGTCAGCCCCCCAGGACCTTTCCAGTTTCCCAGCCCCCTGCCCCAGCCCGCAGCTGCCTGGGGTCGCTGTGCTCCACGGGCAGGGCCCGGCAGTGGCGGAACCTCACACAACTGGCCTCGGCCCATAGGCCCGGCCTGCCCAGGCCCCTCTGCAGAGCCTCCTGCCCCCCAGCAGATCAACACTCCCCCCACCTTTCTGTAATTTGTAAACTTACTGAGGGTGCACTTGATCCCCCTGTCCAGATCGTCAATAAGACATTAAACAGGATTGGCCCCAGTACTGAGCCCTGCAGAACACGTTGGGCCCCGTTGCCAGCAGGATGTAACTCCATTGACTATCACTCTTTGGGCTCGGACATCCAGCCAGCTTTTTAGCCAGGGTAAAGTACACCCATCCAAACCATGAGCAGCCAGTTTCTCCAGAATGCTGTGGGAGATGGTATCAAAGGCTTTACTAAGGGTCCTGGCAGACACCATCCACAGCCTTTCCCTCATCCACTAGGCAAGGTCATCTCGTCGTAGATCCATTTTTCAAGCAGGACCTGCCTTTCATAACCCTGCCTGGCTGGGCCTGATCCCCCGTCCTGCACATGCCGCGTGATGGCACTCAGGATGAGCTGCTCCATGGCCTTCCCCAGCACTGAGGCCAGGCTGACAGGCCTGTGGCTCACTGGATCCTCCTTCCAGCCTTTCTTGTAGGTGGGCATCACACTGGCTAACTGCCAGTCTTCTGGGACCTCCCCAGCTGGCCAGGGATGCTGAGGAAAAGTGGCTTGGCAAGCTCCTCCGCCAGCTCCCTCGGTAGCCTCAGATGGATCCCATCCAGCTCGACAGACTTGTGTGCATCTAAGTGGAGCAGCAGGTCAGCAACTGTTTCCTCCTGGAATGTGGAGACTTCATTCTGCACCTCCTCGTCCCAGTCTTCCCGAGCTCAGGAGGCTGAGTACCCTGAGAATAACTGGTCTTACTATTAAAGACTGAGGCAAAGAAGGCATTAAGTATCTCAGCCTTTTCCTCATCCTTTGTGGCAATGTTCCCTCCTGCACCCAATTTCAATTTGATTCGCTGTGCAGTAACTTTAATACTTGAGTTAATCTATTAAGAGCAGAGTGTACCAAATGGACAAACACAGAGAGTGATGCAGTAACAAAGGGTACCAAGTGGACAAATTATACATAGATAGAAAGATGCAGTAACAAACAAGAGAAGTACAGTGGCCAGCATGAGCTGCTAAGCTTCTGTTGATGTCCTTCCCCATCATTCTGAAACAGCCATTGCTTGCAATACTAATCAGTGCAAACATACTCAGAACCCTGTGACTGAAAACCTGTTGCATTTGCAACATTAAACATGCTTAGACAACACTGGGAGAATATATATTAATTATTGTTTTTAAACAAAGTTTTCCAATGATCACTCATTCACAAGTTTTTAAATAAAAGTTTATTACAGAAATTATTTTGAACAAAAAAGGCAACAGCATCTGTTGTAATTAAAAAAAAAATAATAAAAAAAAAATTAACATTGTATTCATGCCCTATAAGGTGAACTGAAGAAATGCTACAGGTATTTCTTCCGCTGTCATTCTGTGATGCTTTCTAGTATGGACTAACTCACACTTGCATCACAAGAATTAAGTATGAACACAGTCCTTTCCCATGCTTCCGTCCAGAAAGTGCCGCATATTAACAGAAAATATTGCAGACAAACCACGGTTCTATTCATTCTGCAGTATTGGAACCAGTGTCTAGGGAAAAAAAAGAAAAAAAAAAGAAAAGTGTGAGGAATACATACTCCCACTACAGCTGAGTATAAATTAAAGAGAACCAATACCATTCTCCAATACCTCCCCCAAGCTCAAAAGCACTCCTCACGCATTTTAAAACATGTTCTCTATCTACCCAGTTCCCTCTACTGCTACTGAAACAGAGCAAAGTCTTAAAAAGATTAGTCAGGATGAGTTTGGTACAATGCCCTGGGTGATGCTCTGTTCTGCTGATGATGTTAAAGGAATGAACTCTCAACAATTAGGTAGTCATAAACAAAGATAAGGCGGGCATCTGAAGGAGATGAGAAGACCATGACTCAGGAGACCGTTGAACACAAGAAAGTTGACGAGTTCAAGCCAGGAAGAAGACTGAGCGACCCCCAGGAGTGAGGCTGAAGAACGGAACAACCACCCAAAAATCCCCCCAAAAGATGATTCTAGAAGGCTCCACCTCAAGCTCTGCCTAAATCCCACCTATTATGAACATGATGATTAGATGTCCAAATTAAATGAATATGTATGTAAAGATGTTGCAACCTCTCACAAAAACCGTATAAATTACCTGACTTTTCACTGAAAACTTTGGAGCTAGTTTGCCTGGTGTGAACCGGCTAGCTGCCCAACACTGCACAAAATAAATACCTTTGCTGCTTAAAGACAAAATTAGTCTCTCAGCAGTTACTCTGTGCCGTTTTGGCATCATTTTTGTGAGCCAGGCAGGAGATTCTCCGCCAGTGCTGGAATCCAGGGTCCTGGGGACCCTCAGGGGCCCCCGACTGGATCTTCAGTCACCAAGACTCCCCTACCCCTCGGCTTCTCACACAGGTGGACAAGGACTTCTGCTCAACATAAAAGGTATTTATATTTGTTCTTTGGTTTAACCTTGGTTGAATTTAGCCCTTAAGATGAAGACAGGATGCTGTCCTCGCAGGGTTATGAAAAGGGACGCCTTCTGAAAGGGGTAGCAGCCCCTATCTGGTGTGTTATGTATTTTTGGGAAAGTAAAACTTCCTTTTGGTTGCCATAAGATTTGGGAAGGTAAAACATTAAGTTTCCTTTCAGTTTTCTTCTTGTCTTGTTAGGAATTCCTGGAATGTAACAACTGAAGTAGCGCTCTGTGTTTTGTTTGTTCTATGTGCTGTCTTGTTTTATGTTCAAGATTGGAGTTAAGGTTCTTTTATGGGAAGTAATTCTGAGCGAGTGGCTGAGAACTTACCACGCCGTTTAGGACCCAAAATTAGAATTTGCCCTTTTTGCAACTGTTCATTATATATGAGCTCTGTGCAACAATTGTAGTAAATATGTATTAGGACCAAGAGGAACACAGGAGACAGGACTGAATTGAACAGTGAATTTGTATTGTATCAGATGTGGGGCCAGTCAAAGCTTAGAAGAGACCCAGTGGGGAGATTCTATTGTCGCTCCACCCATAGGTATGTGTTCTAAGAATTCACTCAGATGGCTATGGAATGTGAACTTTGCGGTCCACAGCGACATCTTGTGACTGTGTGGTAACGCAAACTGGTCTTGTAAATTTTATAATCCCTGGAGCTGTATGTTGTAAGTGCACGGTCCCTCGTACATGCTAACACCCTGTGTGACTGAGGACGAGCCCAGAGTGCGATGGGTGTGAGAGACGCAGCTCAACTGCAAAGCGGGTGAGGAGTCCCAATCTGTGTGTCCGTGTTCCCCGCGAGGGGGCCAGCCAGACATGGATGAAGCGATTGATAATTCAATATATGAAGTGGTGGAATAGATTGAGAAATATTTTGAGACAAGAACCAGAGTTTTATAAGAAACCCACTCAGCTGGAGGATACTGCCTGGAGCCTAGCACAATTAGAATTAGAGCAGGAGATACAATAGCGAGAATTGCTTGTAGAATTAAGAGGGTATATTGCATAAATTTTAAAACATTTAAGATGGAAGGGATATGAACCACTAGTAATTGAGAACTTTAGTAACTGGGAACCTATGTGGGCTCATGATCCTTATATAGGGATGGTATGTTACCGATGCTCGGAGTATTTGATAATTTGATTTAATCTGAGGAACAAGAGGGGGGAGACTATAGACAAAATATTAGAATTAACATCGTTTGGGAAAAAGCATGAACTAGCCTCTGCACTTGGTGTCGTAGGTGCTGTCTGTATACTCGAGCAAAAGGTGGCAAGTGTCTAAGATACATTATCTCCCCCCAAAAAAGACCAAGAAATAAGGCTAAATAGAGGTGTTGAGTTGTGGTGTATGCTCTGAGGTAAGTACGGTGCCGCCAGTAGTAACATACATTGTAGATAGATATACCAGACTCATTAGGGTGATGTGGAGCAGACCCAGCAAAGAAATAAATACCAGAACACCCCTGGGATGTATTTTGAAGCATTGGAAAGAATTAGGTGGAACTCCCAGAGGAAATCTGAACAAAAAGACATTTATAAAATACTGTCAGAATTGGTGGCCTCTGTATACATTAGGTGATGGTGAAAAATGGCTGCCCAAAGGAAGTCTTAATTACAACATAATTTTACAGCTTACACTGTTTCTCCATAAAGAACAGAAGGGGGATGAGGTAATGTACGCAGATATGTTTTTCACCGTAAGAAATAAACTCGATTGGCAGTAGAATTGTGGAATAAATATCCCACCACAAGACCCTTTGTTTTGGCACTAGAAAAAAGTCAGAAAAATCATGAACCAAAAAAGTGCTGCTGTGATGCTTTAGTATCGGACAGCAGTGTCTTAAGCTAGGAAAAAGAGAAAGTGATGAGGAAAGCATCACTGATTCTCAAGAGCTTCAGTCAGCTTATTATGGGAGGAGACCTGACCCAGCTAGGCAGGATAGCCCGCAGGGATCTGGACTAGATGCCAGAAGCCCAGAGAAAAAGATTCTGAGAGTATAGCAGAGTGCTTAGAGAACCCAGATGAAGGGGTAAGTAGTACCCACTACACTCGTAGTCGAACTGTGGGACAGAAAGCTAAAAGCAAAACTGGGGTTAAAGCTAAAGCTAAAACCAATGCCAGACATGTGGTTGCTCCCTCATGAGAAGTGGTAGCACCCACAGGTAACCCAGCAAAGGTAAAACCACCTTTTTCATAAGTGATCTGGACAGCTGGAGGGAAGAAGCTAAAAACTTTAAGGAAGATCCAAGTAAAGTAGCTAAGAGATTTAAACTAATTGTGAAAAACCAGGATATCGACTGGCAAGATGTGGACCTAATGTTATCAGAGCCAACAGAGACAGAAAAAGAACTTGTAATAAAAACTGCAAGGAGTCATGTGCAGGGACAAATTGCAACTGGTACCTTACAACATACCATTGATGAACATTTCCCATTAGTGAATCCCAACTGGGATCCAAATAATCCAGACCAGTATAGATTACTGGTTAGGTACAGATTGTTAGTGCAATTGGGATTGGAAAGTGCCATACCCAAGGCAGTAAACTGGGCTGCCCTGTACAATGGGAAGCAAGGGTGAGATGAGACCCCAACTGCATTCTTAGACAGGCTTAGAGCAGCCATGAGAAAATACACCACCCTGGATCCACCCTCAGATGCAGGTAAGCAGCAGTCAGTGGGTTTGTTAATAGGACAAAGCAACCCTGATATTAGAAAAAGATTGCAGAAAATCAAAGAACTCGATAATAGGGATTTAAAGACATTAATGGCAGAAGCTTGGAGAGTGTACAACAACAGAGACAAAAAGGAAGATAGGAAATTGGCGAGGGTTGTGGTAGCTGCTATAACTCAAAATTTGAACTTTCCATGACCAAGAAGTCAAGGTCAGGCAACACGAGGCCAGACCACATGAGGGAAAGGAAGCTTTCCCTCCCAGCACGCAAGAATAGGACAAAACCAGTGTTCCTATTGCCTACAAACAGGTCACTGGAAGCAAGACTGTCCTAAACTGGCAAATCATCGCTATCATTGAACTATCATCGCTCATCAGAATAGTGAATGAGGGGGACCAGTGAGTCATTCCCTAGCAGACCCACTAGTTAAAATTGAGCTAGGAGAAGGTGAAAAAGAATTAGACTTTCTGATCAACACTGGAGCCACATTTTTGGTTTTATATCAAGAACTACTGCCTAAAAGTGATGAATTTGTTCAAGTCATGGGAGCAACAGGCCAAGCAGAAAAGGCTTTCTTTCTGAAATCCCTCAAATACAAAGTTGGGAAACAAATGGGAATTCATAAATTTTTATACCTGCCGAATTCCCCAACACCTCTGTTGGGTAGAGATTTGTTGGAAAACCTGGGAGCTGTGATAAAATTTGAAAAAGGTAAACTTGAATTTCAGGTAAATGAAGAAAAATTAATAGTAGCCCTGAGTTTAGTCATGAGCTCCGTAAAGCCAGAGCAAGACAATCAAAATATCAGTCAAATTTTAAATCAAGTGTATCCCTTAGTATGGGCTACCGACGTACACAGTAAGTCAAAACAGGCAACACCTGCTCAGATAGAATTATTATCAGGAGCAAAGCCAGTAGTCAGGAAACAATATCCATTGAGGTTAGAAGACAGAAAAGGAATTGAACCAATAATTGAAAACTTTTTGAAATTGGGGCTTTTAACACCCCAATTCTCCCAGTCAAGAAACCAAACGGAACTTATAAACTAGTTCAAGATTTAAGGGCAATAAACGAGATAATTAAAACCTTACACCCCGTGGTAGCAAACCCCTATACACTTTCAACAAAATTAAGAGATAATTTGATTTGGTTCACAGTGTTAGATTTAAAAGATGCCTTCTTCTGTCTACCCCTAGCTTAGGAAAGTCAGAAGATTTTTGTTGAATGGGAAACTGTCAATAGAGGGAGAAAGATGCAACTTTCTGGACGGTTTTACCACGGGGATTCAAAAATAGTCCCACTTTGTTTGGTAACCAACTAGTCAAGGAGCTGGAACAACAGCAGCAGCCGCCGGGAGATGGCATTCTTCTCCAATATGTAGATGACTTATTAATAGCGACTGAGTGTGCAGTGGACAATCTCTCTTTTAAACTTCTTGGGTTTAAACGGTTATAGAGTCTCCCAACAGAAAGCACGGTTGGTGCAAGAAAAAGCGGTATACCTGGGATATGAAGTCTCCGGCGGACAACGTTCCCTGGGAACGGCAAGGAAGGAAGCTATGTGCCAGACACCCAGACCTGAAATGGTGAGAGATCTACGAGCCTTCCTAGGAATGACAGGTTGGTGTTGTTTACAGATGTATCAGTATGGACTACTTGCAAAGCCTTTATATGATCTACTGAAAATAACCAAAAATCGCATAATTTGGACCCCCGAGACAGACTAAGCCTTCAAACGACTGAAACGAGAACTCATGATAGCTCCAGCACTGGGTTTACCTGACGTGACGAAGCCCTTTTGGTTATTCTCGCATGAACGTCAAGGAGTGGCTTTAGGGGTCCTGGCTCAGCAATTAGGGCCATACAGAAGAGCTGTGGCATACTTCTCCAAGCAGTTGGATGAAGTAAGAGAAGGATGGCCTGCCTGCCTGAGAGCAGTGCCTGCAGTGGTAGTGGATACAGAAGAAGCCAGGAAACTTACAATGGGACAGAAAATGACTGTGTTGGTGTCCCACACTGTATCAGCAGTACTGGAACAAAATGGTAACTGTTAGTTGTCACCTTTCTGGTTCCTGAAATACCAGGCGATCCTAGCTGAATCAGATGATGTAACCATTCAGGTAACTAACACTGCCAATCCAGCTTCATTCCTAGAAGGAAGAATTTCAGTTAAACCTGTCGTCCATGACTGCTTGGAGACCATCGAGGCAGTGTACTCCAGCCGCCCAGACCTCAAAGAAGAGCCGTTCCAGGATGCAGACAACTGGTTCTCGGATGGCAGCAGCTTTGTAAAGCAAGGTGTAAGGACAGATGGCTCTGCAGTCACCACCATGGAACAGGTAATCGAATCAAATCCTTTGCCTGCTGGGACTTCAGCCCAGAAAGCAGAACTGATAGCTCTCACCCGAGCTCTTGAACTGGCAAGCGGAACGCGAATAAATCTATGGACTGATTCTAAACATGCCTTTGCTATCATCCATGCCCATGGAGCGATCTGGGAAGAACAAGGGCTACTGACTGCCCAAGGAAAAGCCATAAAGCATGCAGAGGAGATCCTACAATTGTTCAAGCCGTCCAACTCCCAGCACGGGTGGCTATAATGCATTGTAGGGGACCCCTGAAGGGTAACAGCGTTCTAGAAATAGGTAACAGAAAAGCTGATGTAGAAGCTAAATTAGCTGCTGCAAGAAGCAAAGAATTATCAGTAGCAGCTCTAGTGCCAGAAAAACTAGACACAGATTTTCAGCCAGAATATCAAGAGACAGACTATAAGTGGATACATGAAAATGAAGATAAGCAATTGGACAATGGGTGGGGTCAACTGAAAATGGGACAGTTAGTATTGCCAGAAGAACTAGTATGGCAATGTGCAAAAGCAGAACACGACAAGGCTTACTGGGGCTTAGACCCACTTTATCAGCATTTAAGAGTCAGAGTAGCAGGACCGAACCTATTTACCACAATAAACAGGTCACATCTCAATGTGAGGTTTGTCTGAAAAATAACCCAAATACTGGAACCAAAATACAACAAGGGGCAATAAACAAAGGGCAATTCCCAGGTGAAATTTGGCAAATTGATTTCTCCGAACTCCCAAGAAAAGGGGGGTACCACTATCTCTTGGTTTTAACTGATACATTTTCTGGATGGTCTGAAGCTTTTCCATGCAGAACAAATAAGTCGAGAGAAGTGGTTAAAGTTCTGTTGAACGAAATCATACCACGATTTGGGGTGCCTAAGAGCATCTCTTCAGATATGGGCTCACACTTTTGTGCACAAGTCATGCAAGCAGTAAGTAAAGCATTAAAAATCAACTGACAATTGCATATACCCTACAGACCCTAAGCAAGTGGGCAAGTACAAAAGATGAACCATCTCACTAAACAACAAATTGCCAAAATATGCCAAGAAACAAACTTATATTGGTACCAAGCTTTACCTATTGCTTCAATCAGGCTGAGGGTCAAACCAAGATCAAAAGAAAAGCTGAGTCCATTTGAAATTTTGTATGGCAGACACTATATGATGCAGGTTGTAAATAGCAAAGCTTTAGATCAAATAGGCAACCAGTAGGTGTACGATTATGTTATAACTGTAGGAAAACAAATAAAAATACTACAGCGGTGTTAGAATACCAACCTAAGGAAGCTGTCTATAAACGACATCCGTTTAGTCCTGGTGATTTGGTATATGTTAAGAATTTTTCAGGAAACCCTCTGCAAGAAAAGTGGGATGGACCCTTCCAGGTGTTGCTGACTACATTCAGAGCAGTATGGATAAAAGAGAGAGTGACTTGGATTTACTATTCCCGAGTCAAGAAAGCTCCCGAGAAACCATGGACCTCCGAAAAAGAAGTACCTGCTCTCAAGCCCTCCCAATGCTAATTTTTGGACTTTTGACAAGTATAACCTTATCTCAAGGCCCCACTCTAGAATGGCCATGGTCTGATGCGCAAATTGTCAAATCACTTCCATGGGTTGGTGCGCTGCTCTCAACTAGCCCAGGGCCTAACCCAGGTTTAGCCATTTATGTTTTACACAACAAGTCGTATACGCAACGAGACTGGAATAAGATCCAGGGTTCAGTAAATACCATAATAGGAAAAATGGAAGATGAGATCCAGACAGGGTGTAAAGGTGTTAACGTGTTACGGCAAGAGACAAATCAAGTCAAGCTAACAGTAACACCTATGAAGAACCGGTCACTTACATTTGGTCATATGGGAAACATTGACAATAATGTTTGGCTAAAAAAAGGAAGGACCAGTTTCCTGCCTGTGGGATAGCGTTAAAGAGGATCAAAGAAACCAAGACCAGTGCGAGCTTAAGCTATTGTTAGATCAATCAGTTTCAGTTATGTGCTTATGGGCTAGCAAAGACAGAGGTGCTTCTGAAACGTTTATCATTAAGCTTGAAGAAAGTCCTACTACTAAGCCACCTATTAAAACAACTGTCAAACCATTTATTGGGACAACTGACACACCTACAACTCCTTTTATGAGCTGTGAAAGTGTCCATAACTTTACCTTCATTGGACCTTATGTAATTAGGCACTCAAATGAGCAAAAGCTACTATTAGATCCCACATATTCGCTAAAGAGAGTTCAGATAAATTTCCAGGCAAATATATCTCGCATACAAAAAGGTTGCCAGCCTTACATACAACAAGGTCTTAAAGGATGGAAGGCCTGGCTAGCAACTAGGTCTCACCACACTAGAACTCAAAGAGATACAGCAGGATGGATTGGCCAGGATTGGGTGTATTAGATATCATAGACCAAGAAGTACTAGTCAACAGGCTCAGTGCTGTCCCTTCTGACCTGGGAAAGCTAAGTTCCCTTGAGATCATCTGTGCTCACATTAGCAGAAGCCCAGTCATTGGCAGTTAATAGTTAACATTAGTAGCTAAACACACAGCCGAGGATTTCACCAAAATTACCGACTATACTGGGGGCATTAGCAAAAAGGTTGCACTTGCTATACAACATATCCAAACTCAGCAGTGGGTACAATCTGTAGCCGCAGGAATACTAAGGGAAGGAACATCAGGAATACTATCTCAAGAAATAAGGGAAATAATAGCCAAAACCAGCTTCACCACTCGATTTGAAAAAGATCACCAGGCTTGGTGGGAACTAGTAAACTTCACCTACAACCCACAACAAATTGAAGCATAGGTGCTCACAATTAGTGCAGCAAAAGAACAAAAAATCTTTCCTGTTTTGACACTGGCAGCCATACACCAGAAAGTCATTGTCAGACCCCGAGGCCATAATGTCTGGGCAAGTTATGATCGGACCAAAGGCAAGCGGCAGTCGGTTAGCATCGAGCATGCACCCCCACGGAACCGCTGGGATACATCTGTGAAAATGCAGTAGTAGAGACTGAAGATCTGTGTTTAGATATCAAAAAGGCTACGTGTACTTTCGAAATGTTTCCACATACTAAAGCCGAGCCACAAGTATTTTATGTAGGAAATGGATGTGCATGTGTTGGAACTTCTTGTGTTAATGTTACTATCGATAATTGTCACAAAATGGCAAATGGTACTAATTTTTCTGTATATAATTCTACTACAATTGTAGGCTGCGATTTTGATTATGTTGTTCTTGTAACTACTAGACAGTTAACTGAAGCTGATTATACCCTGTATCATGATGTACCTACATTACAAATAGGCATGAACATTAGTCTCTTTAAAGCAATGCTCAGACACCCCGACATAGAAAAACTGGTCCAAGAAGTAAACAGAACATTCCAACGCATGCTTTGGCAGGTAAAGCATGACTCTGAAGATATAAAATCTATCTTAGTCGATGCAGAACAAGTAGGAGAACATTACTGGTGGGGCATCTTCGCAGGACATTCCCCTAAGGCAACATAAGTATTCCACTATTTAATACATCCCATACTCATCATGTTGGGAGTAATGATCCTGTTCTCCCTCTTGAATGTCTGTCTGTGGTATAAACTAAATGCCATAATTAAAAGAACACAAATAATATGGGCAATGATGCATGTCTACCAAAACCCTTTGTCTTTGGAGCTTGACAAAAGAATTCATAAGTCTTAAGAAAAAGGGGGAATGAAACAGAGCAAGGTCTTAAGAAGATTAGTCAGGATGAGTTTGGTACAGTGCTATGGGTGATGCTCTGTTTGTGTTGAGGTAAGACAAATACTTTTTTTTTTTTTTTTCCTGCTGAAAAGTTAAAGGAATGTACTCTGAACAATTAGGTAGTCATAAACAAAGATAAGGCGGGCATCTGAAGGAGATGAGAAGACCATGACTCAGGAGACCGTTGAACACAAGAAAGTTGACGAGTTCAAGCCAGGAAGAAGACTGAGCGACCCCCAGGAGTGAGGCTGAAGAAAGGAACAACCACCCAAAAATCCCCCCAAAAGATGATTCTAGAAGGCTCCACCTCAAGCTCTGCCTAAATCCCACCTATTATGAACATGATGATTAGATGTCCAAATTAAATGAATATGTACGTAAAGATGTTGCAACCTCTCACAAAAACCGTATAAATTACCTGACTTTTCACTGAAAACTTTGGAGCTAGTTTGCCTGGTGTGAACCGGCTAGCTCCCCAACACTGCACAAAATAAATACCTTTGCTGCTTAAAGACAAAATTAGTCTCTGAGCAGTTACTCTGTGCCGTTTTGGCATCACTACCAATGTGATGCATGAACTGCTTTTGCCGTTTCACTTGTTAGCAACATTGAAAAGAGCCAGCACAAAACATCCAGGTCGTGCACGTACACATCATCTGCTATTAAGGCATTAAACATACAGGAAGCTTTGCTCTAACTTGCAGTGATACACCAACACCTCACTGCAGTCAGCCACAAGCACATCGAGCTAAACCACAAGATCTACTAAAGAGAAAGGGTTTTGTACATCCAGTAGCATCACCTCCTACAGAGCGTGAGATATAGTTTATTATGTGTTATGAAACAGATGCAAGAATGAGCATGATCCTCATAAACCAAAAGCAAGTCTCTGTTCTGAACTTTTGGCAGAAGCACCAATAAACACCAGGGCAACTTCCAGTATTACAACCACTATTGCTTTCTTGTTCTTAGCACTACGGAAAAAATACGTAACTTGGATACGGAAAAAAACAAGTCAGTGTTTACTGCATTCCTTCAGCAAGTCACCTTTTTGTGGGGAAAAAAAAAGCTGTAACACTAATAGCAACTTCAAGTCTCCCACTTCTTTAAGTCTTCCCTGCATACTTTTATCTAGAGTGAAAATGACTAATACTTGGAAAGTAAGGTTTCCTCTACTAGCTATAATAAACACACAAAAAATAAACAGAGCAAGATTATAGGCTTGGCTAATACCAGAAGTTGAGTAAACAAACTCTGTCAAATCTTTAGAACTACAATTTGAAGTGACTATTGTAATCATCCAGGATCAAGCAGCCATGAAGAACCTGTTCCAGAGGTCTAGGGTGTATTCAAATAAAGCCTTTTCATTCTCAGTTATTCCTTTTAGCGTAACGCCCCCAGGATGAAACAAGTGGCACCATTTTACACGTCTTTATTGATATTCTGCCACATCGATGGTTTTGAAAATTATAAACCAGCTTGCCACAGAAGTCACCGAATTACTTTTTCCAGCAAAGAATTTCAAGGAACACTGACAAAAGTAATCCAGTCAAACACATAAACTCCCATAAGCAGTGTACATACAGTGGGCCCGCTGAGCAACATATAAATCTTGTAACACAAATTGTCAATGCTAGCTCTAGATTTTGATGTGCTTAGGTCCCCTACTATCAAATCCAGCAAACAATTGCTTAGACAGTTTTCTCAGACAATTGCTTGCTCAGACTGATGAAGCACTCCTTGAATTCAGTAAAACATGGCGCTGTTCTAACTAACAGGTTAACACTAGAAAAATCACCATACAGAAATTCAATTAAGATTACTTCCAACTTTCTAACTGCTTCAGTAGTACCCAAGTAGTTCTCAAGAACAGATCTACAATAGTCTCTACCACGTTCCTATTTCAGTGCTTAAGCGTTAGGGAAGCATCTAGCTGGCTTTTGTTTCATGTCTCATATGCAAGAGGGAGTGCTGAGCCCTACTTTTATCTGAATACAATCAATCTAACTTTAATCATACATTCGGTCAAAGCTTTCTATAAATGATCAAGTCTTGTGTCTCAGCTCATTTATATCATGTTCCATACTTACTTTTTCCATCACATGCTACAATTTTCACTTTATCCACTTTCACAAGTTCAGTGACCTCCCTAAATTCAACATCGTTCAGTACAAATGTCCATACGTTGTCACAGAACCTGTATGTATTCAGAGACCCCTTTAAAAAGACAAGAGACATTTTCTATAGCATACATCCCAAAAGTAACAGAAAATATTACGTTTACTACCTACATACCTTCTAGAACTAGCCTTGCCATAAAGCCAACTGTGAACCTGAGTGCGTACAAACTTGGCAAGCAAGCAATTCTGAGGAAAACTGTAGTTTAAATGCCCTCCAGTGGCTGAAATTTTCAAGCCTGTCCAAGGGGAAGCTTCACGGGTACGCCAAGAAGTTTTGTAACTTTTCTGATGTGTATAAAGAACCATTATCAGAAAATATTTCTTAAAGCATAGGCCATAAGAAAAATCAGTTACAGCAGTGATCATAAGCTATGAATTCTGCCACTGTTCAAATAAAGTAATACTTTTCATTAAAAATCAAGACAAAACTGACCTATGTGACATAAAGCAGTATCGCTCATGTTTGATGTATTACGGAGGGCATTGATATGTAAAGCTTTTGGCCTTCACCTTCACGTATTTTACGCTGATACCCTTGAACTTGAGCTCCAAGTAACACTTTTTTAATTTATCCACTAAACACATTCTGAACAGTTTTCTATACTACGTTACAGACAAACAAGTTACATGTGTTAGACAAAAGAAGTTATGCCCTTTTTAACATATTTATATGGTTTAAAAATCTAAAATCTTAAGTTCTCACTTCATTAATGCATTCTGCACAGACTGTAGAAGTGTTAGGACGTAAGTTGACAGAACAACTTGGGTTTTTTTCTGAAAACAACAATCAGGTTCACATTTAGCAATCTGATACTAATTGAGGTGGCTGGCTGTGAAAAAAACCCACAAAAACAAAAGAAAAACTTATTTTTCTATGATATCTACAGAAAATAGCAACAAAATGACCCAGTGACTTGCATAAAGGTAGCTCTACAACTCTCTAGTCTCTCTTCGCATTATAGATGCGGCCTCATCTTACTTCTGCTAGGTACAACTAAGAGAAGCAAACGTCTCCCTCCCCATCTGCAAGACGCTGAGGATGGCAGTGCTACCCTCAAAGCATTCCCCTCTTCCCCTTCCCCTGCTTTCACTCACCCACCCAATCTCTTTCTGATTTTTGCATTCCTTCAAAAGATCCCTGGCAGAATAAGAAGGTAACAAGCCTTACAACTGCATACAGAATATACATGTAAACAGTCACTATTTCAGAGTCAAAATGGAAGTTCCTAAGTTTTTGCTTAGAGCACACAGCTTTTAAAGACGTTCTGCATCGACGCTTAGTTACTGTACCTCATGAAGAACTTTTATGTGCTGTTATCTTACCCTGAAATTGACTCTGTTCCTGACTCGTTGTGCCAATGCCGAATTTATAGCTTTATCAAACTGAAGTAGCACCTGAAGGGCCAGCTGAGGAGTGATCTGCTGTGACTAAAGTAGTTTAAAAAAAAAAAAAAAAATTTGAGTTGTTTCAAAGAAAACTCACAAATGCAGTAAAAATTGAAAATATCAAAACAAAGTTCATGGGAGGCAGATCTCTAGAACAACTTACAGAACTAGTATGTTCCTGTGCTTATTTTCTTTTTCTTGTTTTAACTCTGAGTGAAGAAACAGTGTGCTAATGTGACTTTTTGGCGCTACATGGATTTCTTCTGCGAAATATTCATTGGAAACAACCAGAAGAGCAGGAAATGGATTACAGTGTTCCAGGTCAATCTGGGTGTTCATTTGCTGGGCCATGCAACAGGGCATTACGCCACTTACGTAAAACTTTTTTTTGTTCTGAATGTGAAGAAAAAGGCTTCCCACATGAACGAGTACCGACAGCTTTTGATGCCAGCCAGCGTGCTGTCCAACCGCCAGCCACAAGCGCCCCATACAGCGACCGCCCTGCCCCGTTAGCACCCAGCACCGCACCCCACGCACCTGGATGAGCTCATCCAGGCTCTCCTGCAGGCTGTTCCCCAGCGTGGTGTTCCGGTACAGCTGGTAGGCCATGGCTCAGCGGGGCGGGCCGCACACCCGGGCAGCCACGGCTCGCTCTCGGGTTAAAAAAAAAAAAAAAAAAAAAAAAAATCATTTAAAAACATCAACCCACCGCAACACAGCCCCGAATGTACAACGCACAGCAGAGGCAAGAGGAACCCCCGCTGGGAGCGCTAAGCAGCGGCGGCCCGGCCCGGGGAGGCTGCAGGCCCGGCCGGCCCGCACCGAGATGCCCCCGCACCCGACGGCCGCGCCGCGCCGCCACGGGGCCGCCCGCCTTCACTCACCGCCCGCCCGCTCAGGCCCCCCGCCCGGCCCGGCCCGGCCGCCCGCCAAGCCCTTACGGGGATTACAGGCAAGAGCAGGGGGCCGAGCGGCCCGCCGCCCCCCGGGCCCATCGTCCCCCGCCAACCCGCGGGCAGGCGCCGGAGCCCGCCCGGGCAGCCCCAGCGCGCCCGGCCCCGGCCCCGCGCCTCACCCGCTCCCAGCGGCCGCACCAGGCAGGGCCCCCGCGGCCGCCCCCTGGCCCGGAAGCGGAACGGCGAGGGCGGTGCCTGCGCCCGCCTCGGCCCGGCCGCCGGCGCTGGAGGCGGGGCCGGCGGCAGCTCCCGGCGCGCAGCCACGGCGGAGGGCGGCCCGGCCCCGGGGGCAACGCTCACGCACCACCCAGGAGTTCCAGCGCCTCCCGCTGGTTTCGGTTCGCTTCCCCTACGCCGGTGACCGAAACCCACCCCCGCCTTCAGCCCCGAGCGCAGGCTGCAGAGCGGCCAGAGCCCCGGCAAGCCCCGGCTCCAACCCCCTCACCGCCTTGGAACCCCCCCCGCGAGCTTCACAGGTGGTGCTGCACACCCTAACAAAAGACTCGTGTTTCAATCTGTTATTACTAAGCACTAAAATAAAACGTTCAGACCTTTGCCAAAGGGATTTATTGGATACAGCATTTATTTTTCTCCTAATTAAAAAAGTTTCCAAAGTTTCCCGTAAGTATTAACAGCTAGCACATTCAGAAATGCATTCATTGCGTTACTCCGTGACGCTTTGCAACACAAACAGAAAACAGCAGCTCGTTTAAAAAGAAAGGATCGTAACATTTTAAGAGGTAGGTGAAGAGTCTTGTACATTATATTAAAGGGGCAAAGGAAAATAGTCACATCTGTGAAGAACATCAATAGTCAATTTAGGCCAGTTATATCACCTACTACTCACAGACTGTGGTTTTGCATGATTACTGCAGCTTCCTTTTGTGAAACACTGCACATTTCCCACATCACACGTATTAAAGTTTACTGGTACTAATAGACATTGTCTTCACCCTTCGATCTACCACCCGCCTGGTAGCACACCCCACTACTCAGGCTTTGCTTTTTAATAAAAGGGCTTTGATCAGATGACTGAGTAAGAAACGCTGCAGAACTGCAGAGCCACTGGGAAAGCAAGCATCTGTCTGCCATCAACATGTTTTGTAATTATTAACCTGGAATTGCGTGTCATAAATATTAAATGGCAGCTGAGTAAGCAGCATGGTAAGATAAGGACTTGATTTTTTGAAAACACTCCAGTAGCTTCTCCTCAGATAGTTTTCAATACTAAAAAAAAACAACCACCACCCACCAGTATGTTTAAATCAAAGTAATCTGGGTAGTCCAAATTGCAAAACTGAAAAAAGACTAGTTGAGAAAAGAATGGCTTTGATTTCACTGATCTCAGTCATGCTTGAAGGGAATGATGAGAAACTAACACAACTTATACCTCTTCCCTTCACAAATGCCCTTCCCCTCCGTTAGCTCAACATAGGGAACAAGATGCAATAAAGGAAACCACGTAGTTCAGCTTACAATTCTGAAGCTAGGAAAGCTGCAAGATCTTTCACAATATGACTATTTAAAAATTCCTTACATTTCAGAGTGCCACTGACTAAACCCAGGTATCCTTAGAAAGTACAATTAAAGCACTTATTTCAAATGCCTCTGACAGCTAGTCAGTGAAACAAATCCTCTAGAGAATGACCTGCATCCACAAGGATTGAATAACAATTTTCACTGAAAGCTATACAAGACCTGCGGTTACAAAAAGTACGCAAGCTGCTGTCCCTCCCCATCGTTCCTCATAGGAGACTTTTCTCAGGGAGACTGGAATAACTGGAGAATTAAAGCCATCTCCAAAGACAACAGCTTTTGGTAAGAGATGCATTTAAGCCATCTTTCTATGTAATAAATACTGTATAAATCCATAGGATACACAGACAAAAATTTACTTTTCACCAAGAAAGTTACTTTTGTGACAGATTTAGTTTAGAAAGCGCCCATTCACAACGTAGTTCCATTCTTTTCAGTTAACTACAGTCATTTCAGCAGATGACATCCGTGAAGCTGACCCACGACTAGGCACCACTGGCACCCTCTCCCTGTGACACACTTTGAGGTCATTTCAGAAAGGATTCCATTATTGACATGCAATCTAATCTTGAAGTCTGACACAAATTAACCGTTGAAAGGCTTTAAACTGTCATTAGAGCATTTAAGTGTATGAATTCACAAACGTGCTGAAACATGCCAACAAACAGGGTACATACTAACGGTGTGCCATTCAGAACACAACTACTGTTTTTCAGTACAAAGCTCCTCACAGCAAGAAGTACTATTCTTTGCGTGTTCGCTGAAAATAAAGGGGAAGAAATATGCTAAACAGCATTGTTATGAACAAGGCTATGTACTATGCTAACTAGTTCTACGCTTTTTGGAACCAAAACTTCTCCATTTTAACAAACAAGGACCTCAAAGACTTCGATCTGCTTCAGCACTAAATCCTCAGACACTCCGTTACTTTCCAACGGCACGTGGCTTTGCCATACCACACAGAACATCAAGAGCATTCAAGCAATCCTGAGCCTACTTACATCAGTTTTTCATGACACTTTCTCCAAAATATCTTTGCCACTTCCAAACACTTCCCCTATTGTAGAAATCAATTTACTAAAGGCCACATACACAGAGGGGCCGCTGGCCCAAACGCCTCAATTTCAGTTGCACACAGTAATAGCAAAAAGATAACTAGCAACTTATTACCACACACGCACATATAAATAGGCTAATGGGCCCTCTAAATCAAAGGTAAATTAGTGACTTGTGAAATTATCTCTTCTTGACAGGGCTCAAACTGTATTCTAGCAACGGAAATTGTACTTTTGGAAGGAAGAGCTATTGAAAGATGAATTTCCTATGATACTGTATCTTACTCCAAAGTGAGTCGAGTTTTAAAATAACTTTAATACAGCTTCTCATGTTTTTAAATATTAAAATATATTAATTTTATAGAATTTTAAAAAAGGTAGGTTTGACTAAAAGTTACCCATAACTTTGGGACCTCTTCCCTTTTAGTAAACATGCACCTCACCATTAAATGATGAACTGCAAAAGGTCAAAGGGGAATAATTCTTTAGTACACCTGTTTCTTCAGCCACACGCCTTTAGGGACAGAAGAACTGTCATGCTGCACATTCATTCACAAAAGCTTATACTAGAGAAATAAACCATTCGGTAAGCACATACGCATTTCAAAAAGAAATAGTGCTACTGCGGCATGGAATTGTAGAACCACTCAGCCACCAGGGAAGACAATAACAATCCCATTATTTGATAATACGGCCTATACAAAGGACTGGCTACTCTATACTGCACTATACACATAGGAAGTAAAACGTGTAGAACTACAATCCTTCCACTAAGAATATGATTTAACTGAGAAGAGTACTTTTGTTAATCAGGAAAAATTGGAAGTGAGATGATTAGAACGCTTAGTATCTAGCTTAGGGCCCACACGGAATCAGGAGAACTCGGGAAGGTGTGCAGGTTTGCACACTTATACACCACACTGGAAGGATTAGAAGCGAGCGGGCTGCGAGTGTCCAATTTACAGACCAGAACTTTACATGAATCTAGGGTCAACATCAAAACTGAAGCAGGAGAGAAAAGACAGCCCCAACAGTTTATTTACTGTTCGCATCCGTGTTCTGCTTTCAGAGCAAGATCCAAACCTGATGACATGATGGAAGGCAGCTTGACATTAGCACCACCTGTTCAAAAACACCCTGCACACAAAATCTCTTTGGAACTGCGATACAGAAGCTGCTGTAACAGAAGGACCTAGATCTGGAGATGAAAATCTCCGAATTGCAGACTTGTAATTCCCAGAGACACCGGCAACTTGCCCTCATCTGACACGAATACGCTATCAGGGTCTATGCATGTATCATTAGAGACTGTAGATTTATTGTTAATTGGTAATAGGTCTTGACCATGGAACTATCTCTTGACTGCTATTTATCAGTGGCAGGTAGTAATCTAGTTGAACACAACTTTTTTTTTTTTTAAATAAGAGAACTATAAAACTAACTTGTAATATAATTAAGTATTGATATTTTTGGCGTGAAGACAAAATTGTGACTGCAGTAAAAACCAGAAGTGAAGGTTTAATATATTTGCTACAATATTATGTTGCTCAGCTCCTGAATGGGTTTATTTGCATGCACCTGTCCTTACAGGGAAATAGCAGTGATTATCAAAAGATGTTACAAACTTTTACAGCATATCAACCAGTGCATTATTGTTGCCCTGATAAACCTATAAACACTAGTTACATGTCCAAGAACACCTCTCATAGATACACATTTACTACCATTGTGGGGAGAAAAAAGACCCCAACCTTAAAATAATTTAAGTGAAATTAGTGCTGGTATCACATATCAAACTAAGAACTTTAGAATTGCATGTTCCATCTGCCAGGATGACACAGGTAGCGTAAGACTCCCCATACACCTGCAAACAATTGATATTTTGGCCAGAATTATCTGTGTAACTCCCAAGCTCTACTAAGCATGACCAGAGTTCCTACTGGTGACAACAAATACTCATCCAGGAAGAGCCACAATGAACTCATTTCCTACTGGTAGCTGAGATAGCCTTGATTTACTGCAACAGGATCTGAATTTTCAACTTACATTGCGAAAGGTCCGATATCTGACTAGTCATTCAAACCGTTCCGCTTCTCTTGTGGTTTAGGCTTCAAGCCTTGGCCAACAGACTGAAGTTCATAGAACTGCAGTTCCACCTTCTAAACAACGGACTAAAGGACACCAAAGCTCACGCTAGTGAGGAAATGAGTACTGATTCTATTAGGTATGTGAGCAAAAATAAGGGTCTCCACACTTGTGAAAGACTACATTACGTGACTGTTAATATCCAAACAAAGTAAGGATTCTGTGACAACAAAAGAAATGCACTTGACCATTTACAGCAAAACAGATTTATACAAGTAACTCATTGCCTTGTCTACCTGCAAATGAATTCCTTCAGCAGGTACACACAATATATTGCTCAGTCATAAAAATATATATTATCTCTTTCCTTTAACATTTAGGTATATAAATATTTTACTGAAGAACATGCATCATTTAGATAAACAATTGCAAGAACATCCTCTGAAAACATGGGGTTCTTTGACATTTAGCAATATAAAATGATTACATGAACATAGCTATTAAAGTCAGGACAAACCAATACAGCAGTAAGCAGTCCATTGTGTGCCAGTTCAAAGAAATTAAGCACCTTTTGCAACAGGTTATATAATATATACAAACACGCAGAGAATGCATTGTAAATGGAGCAAAAATAGCATCATTCCATCTGCATATTCTTCAGTCTTATTTGGACTCCAAACTTACTGTTCACTTTTCTGCTCTTGTTTTCCATTCAGCTCTTGGTCAACTCTGCTTAGCAAAGAAAGCAGTAAAATTAAAATGATGTTAAGCAGTAGTTTAGTTTGACAGCTCATATGTTAAGTATGAACTACTAATCTTAACAGGAACAAACAAAGCTTTTACATGGAAAAAGCTTTACTAAATAAATATTAACATTTTTATTGATTGCGGTCACAACAATACATTGGGTTTTAATTATTTTCTTACCTCCCCCTAGAAGTTAAAATTGTTAAGAAAGCATTTAAAAACTAGAGCATTTGAAAGGAAGCATTTGAGAAGTGCAAGTGAAGTTTTACTACAGAAGAGAAAAAAAGCAGGTTCTGTGCTTTTTATTAATGAATGCAAGCAGGAATACAAGTTCACAGGTAACATGACAATACCATCAAGCACTGCTACTTGCATGAGTTCATACACTGCAGGATAAGCACAGAATTACCTTTAACGTTACAGTATTTAAGCCAAGAAGGTAACAGCACTAGGTGACTCAACAAGTTAAGTGGCTCCTTAACTGCAGTACTTCCATCTACTAGGACTCCTGTATTACCCAGGAAAAACTCACCATCATGCTGCTAAATCTCTTTTGTCACTTGTCAATTTGGTTTGGTTTTTTTTCTATCTGCCTTGGGACTAGCAAACAAAACGTTGCTTTGCAGAACCCAGTGGATGGTTGACAGTCCTGCACAAGGTCTACTTTTCCTCTCTACAGTAAAAGCAAGCTACAGTCTTAATTATACCTTCTGGGAAATAAGTTGTGCATGGAGGTAAATTATTGTTAAAACCAACAGCACTTCCAAAGGGAGAGAGGCTAAGGCCGAGTTAGTCTTCTAACAACTAACCTACCTGTCCAGTCTCTCAAACTATAACCAACTAGTTTTTCAGAATGATAAAAACAATGACAGCTCTTCCAGGTCATGACCCCACAAAAAGGGGAGGCAAGATTTTTGGAGGTTTTTTGCAAGTGTAAGAATAGCAGCAAGTATGTAAGGACCCCATAGGTTTGGAGCAGTGCTGCCCAGAAGCAGCAGTCCTAGCTGAGCAGCTGTTCACCTGCACAGTATGTAGCTGCAACTCATCCCAGTCCTCACTGCAGTATCTGAGAAAAGCATGTTTTGACACAACTTTTAGGACTAATCACAGAAAGTGTAAGAAAATGTGGTGCACACACAACCTATGCGTAAACATACAGATGACAACATAAATCCATCGAAGTATATCATATTCTAGCTTCCAAAGTGACTCAGAGACAGGGCCAAAGATATCCTACTGCCATCTTCAACCAGGTTACTAAACTTCAACACATCTCCTTTCCCCCTGTGATAATGCCTACAGCTGCTTTCAACCTGATTGAAGTCTCAGTATCAAACAGTGCCTGGGAGCTCTCCTCTATACATAAGTTTCAATTTGGAACATGCTATTTTTCACAAAAGTGATGGTAGTATAAGTGACAATAGAAAGGGACGCTAAAAAGTGCTTGCTGTACTGGAGATTTTAAAGTTTTCATGTTACTGTTTCAATGTCTCAGGTTTGCACCCTGATTACAATGGATCTTGCAACAGAACTGAATCAAATTATGTACAGGGGGTGGGGAGGGGGGAGAAAAATTGTGCAAAACTATTGTTCAATACATACTGAGAGTTTCTTAAATTTGACAGGCTTAGCACTTCAGGTTACATGCTACAAAATTATCACTTAATTGGAGTAATTCCTAGAGGATGTTCAACACTTGTCACTAGCTTACCTGCTAGCTTTCAGAAAGGATTTAAATTCCTTTTACTTTACTCTCTCAGTGCTCCTCTCTATGTCCATTCCCCAATTTAGACAATAAGCATCCCTCAGTAGTTATGCACACACAGGAAGAGTAATTAAAAAAAGCAAAAGTTAGTGGCAAAACCCTTCAGAACATTTGTTAGAGTGAAAAAAACATTCAAAACATTTCATCAGCCGCTGGAATAGCTTCAATAGTTAGCAGAAGACTGGATTTTCATTTTGTTAATTTTCAATGTTTATTAGCAAGGAACACAGCCACTGCAAATACAAACAGCACTAAAAATACTGACTTAGATTGCATCTGTGCAAGTACATAACTAAAAAGGTAGTGAATACCAAAAATACAAAATACAAGGTTCAATATTAGAACTACTTCTAGAGTCGCATCTCTGCTGATGCATAGCTACAGCTTAGCACCTAAAAAAAGCTCTTCCTTCAGACATCACTTCTTGTTAGAAAGAGTAAAACTTGATTTAATAAATTCATACAGAAGCACTACTTTTGCCTCTTGAGGATTCAGTTGACAATCCACTTATCCCCCTTAAAAGTGAGCCTCTCATGTAATAGAATAATAGACACTATTCACAAATAATCTGTTTGGCCATCCAGCGTGAGCTCTTTTAGATCATATGCAGGAAGTAGTCACTTTCATGCATAAAAACTTTGTCACTAGTGCATGTTGGTATTTACAAATGCTTATTCCTTTGTGCAAGCCAATCAACTGGGAGTTAGTTGCAGTGCAAATAGTCTTATCTAGATGCAACCCTAATCAAAATATGAATATACCTTTTCTGTTTCTTTCTAAACTTTTCTTCTTCATACCTTGGTGAGGAAAAGTTTGATTTCAGTAAGTGTAACATATGAAGGCCAAATTCAACAAGCTGCAAACTGGTATTAGTGTCAAAACAGTTTGTACAAACATACCAAGTTTTGAAACCCATGTAATTAACAAAAAAATGTATTGTACTTCCAACAGTTATAAGCATTAAACAAGAAGCAGTAAGATTTAATTACTATGACATAACATATGAATTCAATACAACTTCTTGTACAGTATTAACATCCATCAGTGAAATTTAAAGTCTGTATTCGTAACAGTCTGAAGACAGACATAATCCTCCAAGGAAGTCTGACAATTAACTCCGTAAATCAACCAAGTTCAGCCTTTGCAGGACAGTTAAAGGTTCACCAGTACAGAAAGGAGTCTTTAAAGACATGGAATGACAGTCTGAATATTCATAAGACATCCTTCAAAAGCTCCAGTAAAAAAGTATTCTCAAGATAGCACAAGGCTGTTTCAGCCTTGCCATGTCTTTCCTCCCTGCCCCAAGAAAACTGCGTTTTCTCTACTTTATAAAAAGTTAAATTGTAAACTGATACCAGCTGAATGCCTACAGCAATAACCAGCCATCTGTGGGGGCTGGGGGAGGTTTGTTGGTTTGCCTGGCATGGATGTGCCCTTCTGTCCAGACAGTGAGACTATGTGCCATCCTTCCTTACAGAGCTCCCAGCCTGTGGGTACATACTGTGATGCACAGTCTATAGGTTTTGTATGTTATGCCCTCCAAGAGGCTGATCAATTTATCATCAGAACTGTTAGTATTTTTATCTGGCTTTTTTAAGACCCAAGTTTATGGTTTCTACTCCATTACTGCACCCACAAATGCTATTGACAAAAGTATCACCATCATATTTGAGAGCACAGTTGTGCCGATGTTGAAATGGGTGTTCATAATCTGGAGGGAAGGAAGAGCAGACCAAGGACATTGATGTTGCTGCCTTCAGCTCTTCACTGAGGCAGTTTTAGAATCTACTTTAGGTAGAGATTCACCATTTTTCTACCACAGCTCTTCTTCTAAATGAAATCCCAATCCAAGTGGTATTTCACCACTTAACTTATTCCACATTGTAGCTTGAACAGGGAAGATACTATAACTTCAGTATCAACATGCCCAGAATTTCTCACTCGCAAGCCAATTTAGTATACTAAGAGGGAGAACTGGAACGAGAACTTGCCTCTAGGAGACTTAATTCACACACCAGAACTTGGTAGTTACACAAGGCACTATATGCAAAAATCCCTATACATTAACATTTTGGCTATCCATGCCACTACATACCAAACTGTAGTTAGCAATACGTTCAAACATGGATACTCCTCCTAGAGATAGCAAAGATCTCAGTTAAGTTTTGTTAAATGCTAAGTACTACATCCAAACCAATCGCTGAATACAATATATACCCGTTCTAAAACATGATCAGTGTAGAACATGTTTGAATAATAAAACGTACTGTTTTATGCATTCTGGGATGCCAACGTATTCCATGGGGATGAGTTCAGCTAGTTCTGCCAGGCTAAAGACATACCTAATTTTTTGGCTGAATTTTGAGCTGTGAAAGAACAAATGCAGAGTACAGTTAGAACTTAAAAGTTTTTCAGTTGGTCAATATTAAAAGACTTTTTGAAGTTTCAAGTAAACAGTAGTTAGGATTATTTCTTTTTTTTTTTTTTTTTTTAAAAAAGAAATTTCTTCCAGAGCATTACCTAATAAAAGGTTTTGTGATGGCCAAAAGCGTTCTGATGAACCAAGAAGGATGAACTATGATTAATGACTTCAGGTTTTTCCTTAACCTAAAGAATTCAAACAATGGGCATAATTACTAGAACAAAAAGACAGCATGACAACAAGACCTTCTTAAATAATAAAAAGTATGTTTTTTTCAAGCACAACTGTCACATCAATCTAGTATTCTGACATTCCATTATTAGAAATTATCTGCAAGACAAAAAAAAACTACCACACAAGTGTATAGTCAAAATTTAAGATACAATACCAGTTTGACAACGAGAAGGAAATAACATTCCAAAGAAAGGTTTCTTTGAATCTTTTTACAGAACTAATGAAGTGATTCAGAGAGGATCCCCCCTTACTAAACTTATCACATTAATACATGAAGGTTTAAGGATATTCTACGTGGTTACTGTTTTCACTAAAACAAACAAACAAACCACCACCAAAAAGACACCACACAACAAAAAACCAGCCATGCCTGTAGTATCCCACATTGCCGCGTTTAGGAAGAGGTTTTCAATATACAAAGCAATTTGCTTAATTAAACCTTAACCAGTAGGCACCAGGCACCACATAAACCAGCAGTTTTTCCTAAATACGTTTATCACTGGGCATGTGAATATTCTAAGAAAACACAGCTGTGCTTCTTACCTTCTGTCAATTTGCTGGTAACATTTCCTAAGCCAGCCCAAACTTGGCATTTTTCTCCGCGTTGTTGCGCCATTCAGGTAAACTATCATATAGTTCTCTGCTACTAACAGCTCTAAAGTGCCAATTACATACCTGCAGAGACAAACAAAGAACTTTCAAGTGAAGATCTGTGGATATTACAGTAATTCCTAGTAGTGCTCAAATATATTTAAAATATACAGTTGGCAACAGTGCTGAGCAACACCTAATAATTTTTTTCCTTCCTCTGGACGCAGATGTAGTTGCTTTTCTATTTGTTATCTTTCCCTCATTTGAAATATAAAAAGCTTCATTAAAAAAAAAAAGGGAATTAATTACCCTTACATCAAAATGGTAACTTTCACAATGTGAAATTAAGGCAGTATTCAGAAGCAGATGATGACTTACTTAAATAGATTGTCCATTAGGTATCTGTAGTTAGGCTGACTGCTTTCAGGCATAAAACAAACGGCAAACACAACAATGGCATTTAACCCGTCACCATAATAACCTAAAAACAAAGAAAAAAGCAGTAGTAGTGACAAAGGTGACTATACACTGACTACAGTTACACAAAGTCAAGTACATTCAGTAAGCTTTTTCATTATTTACCTTAAAGAGTATTCTATATGGACAAATTCATACTTTTACAGAAAACCTCAAGATTTCTTTTTCAAGTTTGTCTGCTAAAGAAACAGCTGAAGTTTCTTTCAATCAAATGCTGTGCCTACAATCAACGTCTCAGTATAGAATCTCAGCATATTTAATGACATTTTATATAGTCAACTTTTCTTCCAACCAGAACTCCACAGACTGCTGGGAACTCCTGAGTCATTAAATTGATTTATGACTTAGTAGATCTACAGTTAATGCTTTCAACACTCTTAAAACCAAAAAACTACACTGGTAGCACTGACACCATAGAAGAGATCACAGAATCATTTAGGCTGGAAAAGACCTTAGAGATCATCAGGTCCGACCGTTAACCCAGCACTGCCCAGCCCACCACTAAAGCATGTCCCTGAGCACCACAGCTATGTGTTTTTTGAACACCTCCAGGGATGGTGGCCCCACCACCTCCCTGAGCAGCCTGTGCCAGTGCTTCACCACCCTTTCAGTGACAAAATTTTTCCTAACATTCAACCTAAACCTCCCCTGGTGTAAGTTCAGGCCATTTCTTCTTCTCCTGTCGTTTGTTATCTGGGAAAAGAGACTTACCCCCAGATAAGTACATCTTATTACATATGTGCATGTTAGTAGCTTCATCTGAACATATGTACGTTTTGGAACTTGAGTTTTATAGGGAAAAAATATTAAATCAACCGTACACTTCAATATTGCAGCAAATGAATCGTCACATGAGTCTTTATGCCCAAAGCTCTTCCTGTGCCACCCCAACTCAGCTTAAAGTAGCAGTTCCCCTCAGGATATCACTAATCCTTACCACCATGACTGATAACTTTTTTGTATGGTTCAATAGCCTTCATGTCCACCCTATGGTCCTGTTCTCCAATCCTAAACATTCGCCAGCGTCGACCATCATCCTTCTCCTCTACCACAGTGTATTCAGTAAGTGATCCTTTCCTAATTACATCAGTAGTTTTTGGTTTCGGAAGATCATCTGCCAAAGTTAAAACATGTTCAAGATCCATTATGAACACTATGTGTAGTGACAATGAATTACAACATGGGTTAACCACTTTGCTATCTAATCTATTTTAATATTCTTTAGCCAGTCAGACATACCAGCTGACTTGGTTCTTTCAGTTATTACAAAATAGGTCTCATGGGTGTCACATTTTATCAAAATATTCTATGTTGGCGGTTACCCTTTGACCGTAACATTCTATGTTAAGTAAACAACAAATGTCTACCCCTGTAGGAAGCCTATTTAATTGTAGGCTTTCAGAATACAGACCTTAATAAATCTCACCAAAACAGACAAAGTGGTTAACTCCAATGACAATTACGCAGGTTGCTCGATCACAGATTTATGTAAAAGCATGATTGAAAACATTGACAGTACCTTGCAAGCAGACATGCAGGCAAATCTATTAGAAATTAAATCTAATTCACATATGTGCAATCAATATATATGAAATTTATGCTGAGAGCAATCTGTAAGAATTTGCTCCAATTAAATTATGATTCTTGACTTTGTTGCATAGACCTTACCCAAAGCGAGAAAACCTACTGCAAGTTAGTTGTCTGTTCCCAAGACAAAGCTGTTAATTGAAACTATCCTTCCAGGAAAATGAAGGCAGCAGCATTAAAGGAAGAAAAGACAGAAACCCTTTTCAGCCACTTTTAAAAACAAGACACAAACATCTGGAACATTTCCTTCGTATCACTGCATAACTAACTCTAAATACCAGTTCCTCTTCGCTAAAACGATGACAATCCTTTTACGCAGGTAAACCCAGAGTTCGTTATGAAAACTTTACCTGCAATATGTTTTTAGCTATTTAAAAAGCCCACTTTATTCTAAAGAGTGTTTGCTTCTCCATTTATAAGCTACCTTGGAATGAAGAATAGGTAGCGTTTCATACGTAACGGTGAAAAGAGGGCTTCCTGTTTACTCAGGAATTAAAATTACTTTATTTTCAGAAAAATAAAGAAATAACAGAGCTTATACGTTTACTTAAGAGACAATAAGTCATGAAGTTTATTAAGAAGAAATTAAAAACTTCAACTGTTTGATGAACACAACAAACAGGTTTTGGCTTACAAAAAAGGGCCTTAAAACATAATTAAACTGCAAGTTTAAAACTTGTGCTTTAACTCCTAAACAGATCTTTTTTTACCTCAAATAGAATTTGCTGGATTCTCCAGGTTTTGCCTATAAGGCTATCATGAATTATCTACACATTTCTTAATTTTAAGAACACTGCTAGTGTGGCTATAGCTGTTAACTTCCTACCAAGTCATTTCAGAACTTAACACAAAATAGAGGCTTTTCTACCACTTCAAGTCACTCCAGAACATGTGCAAACTCTAAGGCTATGAGCTTTTGCCATTCTCACCACAGTAAGATATGAGATCAGGTGTTACTATTTTTAAAAATATCAGATACATCCTTAAATACAAAGGCTTGAAATTCATAAATTTCTGATGAGCTGATCCATCATCTATCTCCCTTCCTATGGTTCACCTCCATTTAAAACTGGTTTCTAATACAAGTAAAACACCTTTGATTTTTTTTTCCCAGGTTGGTTCTTAAAAAAATACTGCAACAGAGAGGATTTTCCATATCTTTGAGTCTTACAGGTGTTTAATGACATTCACCTAAGCTTACTTGGAGTTACAGCTATTACGTTGCCTGTTTACTAATCAGTCAAGGTTTCATTTGCCCTTTTTAAAATTCACTGCTCCTATTTCCAGTTTCTAATCTAACCACTCCCTATATATTTTTCCTCTTGTCCTATCGAGTCATAGTCACTTCTCACCTGAAAAACTGTTGACCTGCATATAAGAAAATAGAAATGTGTTAGGGCACCGGATAAAACAAAATACTTACCTTCCCATTCAAACTCATTGCTGTTTTCTGAAGGAGTATCCAAATCGTCCAAATCAATCTCTCCACTCTCATCCAAGTCATCAGACAAAACAGATTCCTCACTGTGATCCAAAGTTAAGCTAATATCTGGAGCCATTAATTTCTTCCTCACTTTGGTTCCATTAACCTCTATATTTAAAAAAGTAAATTATTTATTTTCAAAGCTGAAGCAAGTTTAGATAAGCCTATTAACAAGACGGAAGAGCACAGTGCTTTCTCAGAATGCATTGTAAGTCAATGCCCTGAATTTATACAGTTTCTCTTTGGAGTAGAACAGCACTTAAGAGGTGAAAGCTCTCAAGTTCTCAAGACCGTAAGTTTACCCAACTGCATACACACTATGATCACAGTGGGAGACCACCACACTCCCTACAGAAGAAAAACCTGAAGTGCTGTCACCACCTAAGCAACTACTGCCCCTATTAACTATATCAGATAACTAACTCACTCTTGAAAACAATGCAATAGATTCATGCCCCTAGGCCTTTGTTTTGTTAGGTATCTGTAACATCATAAGCATCTTTGATGAAATAAAAATTATTATACAAGCTGCGGGGGGGGGGGGGGGAGAAGGTTGACAGACAACAGTGAGGACAGAAAATTGAAGAAACTATGAGATGAATACACATGCTTCGAGACACAAGATAAATACTTGTGTGATTTAGACAGCAATTGAAAGCAGGGAATAAATAAAAATGACTGGTCTGGCACTGGAAATGCCACAACTAAAGCAGACTGACAACACCCAGAAAATTTACAAATGTGAAAAACCCTGTCTGTGTTATTTCCCCTCTGACCATTCAGACAGGCAACGTCCTTCAAAGGCCACAAAGGTCTGACATTTGGAACCAGAATAAGGCAGGCCCTAACTGATGCACAGAAGCCAAGTAACGAATCAAGATTATAAGACAGGTCAGGAAATGAGTGCAGTAATTAATTTTTGTACAGTATTACCTGGATAGCCCTGTTCATAGGGAGGATGAAGAGTCTCATATCTTATTCCAAACCCCTTTTATTTCTAGACAACACATTTATAATACCTCTCACATATAAAAATCTTATTTAGAATGTCGTTTGCTCAAGTCTGACTCAAAAAAAATCCCCAAACCAAACCCCTAAAAGAAAACAGAGCTTTAAAACAGCCACCTAAGTAGGGAATAGTCAGCTTGACTGGACTGGAATGTTCTTACCAGCTTCACTTTCTGTTCCAGCTGCAGCCAATATATCTGACTCAACAGGATCGTCCTCTGGCAGGGGCCTGGTACACAAAGTAGAAGCTTATTACAGAAGTTTTTTCTTTTTTAAATAACCAGCTAAACGCCAAATATATAGACTTACACACTGCTAAAAACACCACCGTTGGACAGTACTGAATTTACGTATAGCCTAAGTTCAAGCTTTCAGTAAACAAAGCACCAAAGTAGCAAGAGAATTCCTTTACAGCATTCAAGCAATCATCTGTTGATGTGACAAATGCCAAAACACTGGCTGCTGCCAGTGTGTGTCATCCTTAAGATAACGTGTCATATTCTTGCTTGAGAAAGCTTGACATTAAATACATTACAGAAGTAGTTTAGTCATGTTATTACAAAACAGCTCCAGTCAGCTGGTTTAGTTTCTTTGCAGGCCCAAGCATCACTAGCAGTCTTAACTTCAAAAAGTTGCTTAATGACATGACTTGGGCCTTCAGACACCAGTAATAATATGCAAACAATGCAGTTGCAGAATATTACCACAGAAAAACAATGCCAAACTTTGAAATTTTCACTTTAGTAACACTGGGAACTTCAACAGTGGCATTCCTGTGTTAGTCAGCTCAGACATGTACAGGAGGTGATCCCTTTCCTGACCATACAGAAAGATGCCACCAAACCTTTTCCAGATTACTATGTTAATGGAAATCACTTCAAGATTATTACTGAGTGTTAACTCAGATAAAGAGGTAGCTTATTCTGGATGTTATGCATTTGATTTGAATTAAAATTAAAAACCTTGGAAAATCTTCATCTTGCCATTCTTCCTTAAACTCAACACCTTCCATTCTCCAGCCAACCTGAACTGCTAACAGAGACTCCTGATCAGCCAGAACCTCTTGTCTTCAGGACACTGGGCCACAGAGGAGCTGCAGGAACACAACAGAAGACGCCAGTTCAATACTGTTGTTATTCCTACACTTGCAATACATCCTTTCACTTATCACCAAGTTGAGATATTATGCAAAGGAAAAAACATTAACAGGGAGAAGCTTATAGTTTGTTTCCTTCCCCCCCCCCCCCCCCCCATACGAGACTGCTTATGGAATTTTATGGTTTTTCATACAATAATTCAGGTTGGAAGGGATCTCATGTAGTCCAATACCCTACTCAAGTGGGATCAACCTCTCAGTTAAAATGAACACCCTGAGCAACCCGATCACACTAGTTCACTCCAAACTGTCGAAACCTGACAGCACTTTAGATTCCATAGGAGATTCTGAGTAAGTATATGTTTAGAGAAAAAAACCCCAGACTGTAAGATCTAAAATACAACCCAGTTCTTAAAACCAAACACACACTTTAAAGACAACTATTGCAAAAAGCGTTTTCAGAGAACTCACCATGTGATGTGCAAGTCAAGCTGTGTTTTTTCAGGTTCACCCATCACCAGCAACAAGAAATCCCCAACAGTTGAACATAATAAACCATTCTGCTGACATACAAGTCCAAGCCAGTTGAAGCTCTTTGCTGTGTTGGCTCTAAAGATTGGCAGAAACAGGTAAACTTATCAATACTAATCAAAACAGGAAATGACATTTTTAAATGCAAAGAAGCAATCAACACACACCACTAGTAAATACAAAGTTTTAATGTAATCATACTGCTAATTAAGCCAGAGACAATTTTTTCCATGTGGTTAAAAAGAACCAAGTTACACTTACTGTTTTACAGGATCACCTTTCACAACAAATTTCCTCTTCTCCTGACCTGACTACAACCAGACTGATTTTAACACACCCTGCAACGCTTAAAGCTACACAAGTTGATCAATAAAAAAATATTTAAGACTATTTTTTTTGTAAAATTGCCAGTACCAGAGACAAGTCAAACACTAATGACCACATTTAAGCTTATTTTACTGATGTTTCCCTGCTTCTCTCACTCAGAAAATGGAAGAGAAATCTCTATAAGGTAGCAACCTAGCTCCGTTGAGGGTCACTCTCCTTCTTCAAATCATTTACCCCCTGCACTGCTCAGCTGCTGGCAGTATGTACCTGCGCACACAATCTCCAAGAAGCTGCCCCCAGCAATCGTTCTCCCAGCTCTCCCCCCTTGCTATTTGTCCTTTTTGACTAACATGCTGCTTGGAGCAGTTTCTTGCTGCTTGAATCATAGGACTTTCCTCCTGAAACATGTCCTCTCTCCCATCAAGACTGATGATGTTCTCAGCATACAGTTTCTCCTGGATACTAACTTGCTGAGCGTTTGCAACAATGAATTTTAAATATTTGCTTGGAGATATGATCATATTTTGCTGAGTAGTAACAGTGAACATGCACATAGCTCTTTATGCATTTGCTTCAGGACACTGAGATGAAGCATGAGGAGTTTCACAAGGTACCCTACACAGTCAAGATAACACAGTGGTTACAATCAGCATGGAATGGACCATCCGATGCAAATATGCAGCTGCCTGTAAACAGACAATAAACCAAAAAGAAAAATCTAAACTGATGACTTTCCTCTTAAGGGACAGATGAAGAAATGAAGAAAACTAACAGTAAAAAAATGTCGCCGCCACCACCACAAACCACTCCTATCACTGTGCAGGTGGTGATGCCACTCGAACTCGCCTGCACTGCATTCACAATACAGTTGCCGCCAGACAGTTTGAAGTACGGTTTTGCTCCAAACAGTTTTCTTACCACGCTTCTGAAGAATACCAAATGCCAAGTAACATCTATTAATTTCAGATGTACAGCATATCAGTGCAGAAGCAATTCCTACCTGTATGTATTCAATTATATTGAGACAAACTTTATACACTAAGACAGGCACAGCATTTAAAAGTTATTCATGCTGTAGTCAAAGTTTAATATACTCTTAGAAAATACTTCTCATGTTACTTAGAGAATTCTCATCAGCAACTTCTCATTAAGGTAGATTTGAAAATGGTCATTTGCTGAATACCACATAATACAAGTCCAAACTTCTTACAAGGCAAGTTCCAAGTTCAACATCAAATAAGCTTAATTTCAAATTTTTCAGTATCCTACTCAACTTGCAGACTAAGCAGCTGTTTTGGATGTTTCAACTTAAGCCTCATAAATAAAAGCACTATCATTTGTCAACTGGAAGAATGAGAAGGAAGGAGGAAGGGTAATCTCAAGAACATTTAAGAAGTGCTGACTACAGAATGATTTTACATCACTAATACAAATGCTTACAGTGTGGGGCAAGGGAGAAATCTACTATTTCTGCTTATACAAACTAAAGCACAGTTTAGAATAGCCTTCCTATAGCCGCTCTGGTGGTGCTGACATCTTCTGGTTTTGTTATGCCAAAGTCTATTTTTAATTCTGCTGTAAATCAAAGATCTAAAAGCTCAACTTGAAAATTGTAATATATTGTAATAATGCAAGTATTTATTAGCCAGGTAGAGGAAAGCAATTAATTTCCTCCTGATCCTAGCACTCTTCATGGCCAACTCAAAAAGTCATGGTTTCCCAGAACAGCAAGCCTGGTCATTTTTACTCTGTTGCTCATTACTTTCCATTTTACTTGAAGAAATGGAATTGAAAGACTGGAAGCTATCTGAAGGTCAGAAACTTCAACACATCAAAGAACATCTGGATACAGGATTGCCATGTGGTTCTGTTCTCTTACCAGAGCCACTGGACTTTGGTGCTCAACAATGCCTTTTATATTTTTAAGTGTTTCAGCAGGCAAGTTACCATACTACAAGAAGGAAAAATCTATCACAAGGGAACACATCATTAAAAATGCATTATTCTTCCACTACAGCTAACAAACAGATTTCCATTTCCACAACACCAGGTTAAACCTACTTCAGTTTGCATCTGAAGAGTATTACTGCTTGCACCAGGAGTCAAGTATCAGTGTTCTCACCCTTTTTCCTGGAAGAGGAGATAATTTTCAGAGTTCTCTCGTTAATACCGAGCTGGCTTAGTTAGTAGGTGCTGGAACAGCAAACAACAGTGTTAAGAAGCCTATTACGAACTGCCATTTTATTCAATTTAGTTTACAGCTAAACAGAAACTAGAATATGTCCCAGATACTTAAAAAAGAGACAACAGAACGCATGAGATCACTTTTACTCATGAAGTCAAAGACCCCTCACAAAAGTTTTTCAGGCTTTCACCCTTGAGTTCTCAGAGGAATACAGAAATAAACAGGAATTACGCATTGACGTGGTCATACCTGCCTATCCAATACAAAGGCCTATATTCAGTCCTCACTCAGCACCTCAGCATTTGAAGTAGAATAAATATGAAGTTTATTTTGCAAGACAATTGCAACAACAAGCACACTGTTGAACTATGTACCTGATTGGCAAAGAGCAGCATGCTGTTTCCATCTCAGAAAGCCGAGATCAACTTTGAAAAAAGGGAGCCTACTTTTTTCTACACTCCTCCCTCACCATTTCAACACAAACATTAACTGAGCGTCAGTGGAGTGAATTCCAGGTTACAGGCATTAAAGAGGTGCCTCTACGGGTATTTTTCACGTTTGGTTTTACAGCAAGCCAAAAGTAAGGAACAGATATTTTCTGCTACACCCATCCACATGGTGCAGCTCAATATAATTTGTTGGTATAATTTTTAAGTGGTTTTATAACCCCATTGGCTTTTTGACTGTGGCCACAGTAGCCATGATCCCAGGAAACGTTTCCCACATGTGAAGATGGACACCCACATTTTATCACTTGCATGTTCGCATAAAGAGGCGATGCAAGGACTTTCACAGATAACAAGTGGGGTTTTTTTAATTCCTTTGTCTCCTTTTAATCCCTTCTCTGCGTCAAAGCATGGAGCAATCACCCAGCTAAAAAACTTGAAAACACTCTTGCTGTCGTCTATCGCGGATGCTACTTCAGACTCTGTGTTCAGAGCAACAGAAGGATCCGCACTTGGGGGTCACTGCGATGCATCTGAAGGTAAATACAAACTCATCAGACAACAGACAAAACCAGTATGTACCCTGCAGAAATGCAATCAATATAGCTTCGTCAGATCGCAATACACGCACAAGTTCACCAACAATAACCAATTACGACTTAGTGTATTACGGTAGCAGATGGAAACGAGGAGGAACGGAACTGGAAGGCACTGGGAAGCAGTGGCACCGCCTGTGCCATCGCTGCGCACTGTGGGTCTGGCAGAGCCACACCGGGGTCACCCCCTCCCCCCGCTCCAGCCCACAAAAGGGGGGTGGGGGTGGTAAGTCTCGGTAACGGCAGAGACCCCCCAGCCCCACAGCGAGACTGAGGCTGAAGCTCGCGCTGCCCGGGACGGGACGGTCCAGGTGTAACACTCGGTACCGCTCCTGCCGCCGCCCAGCAAAGACCGCACGGCGCCCGGGGGGGGCACCGGCACGGCACGGCTCGGCTGTCCGACCGGCCTCCCCGCTGCGGGGCCGGGCCCAGCTCGCCGTCCGGGCAGCGCCCGCTGGGCCACCCGCCGGCGGCTCTAGCAGCCCGGGACTCCTAACCGAGCCCCGCCGCGGCAAGGCCCCCGGACCCCGGACCGAGCCCCGCCGCAAGGCCCCCGCCACCCACTGCGCCCCGCGGCCCCGCCCTGCGCCCGCCCAGCCCCGCCGAGCAACGGCTCAAGGCCTGGGGGTCGCCGCTGTAGCCCCCTCCCGCGGCCGTACCTGGTGGGGGACCTGGCGGGGCGGGGGAACGGGACGGGCTGCGGCCTCGCCCGCGCCGCGGCGGAAAAGCCCCGCTCGGCTGCGCGGCCCCGCTCACCCGGAAGCGCATAGGCCGCCGGCCCACGTGACAGCCGCCCTCCGTGGCGGTTGGCGCCTCACGCACACGCGCAACGTAACGCGCTGCGCCCCCCCACCCCCCGCGCGTGCGTGCGCGCGCGCCTTCCCCAGGCGCGGCGCGGGCGGGGCGGGGTCGGGAGCGCGCGGGCGGGGCCGGGAGCGCGCTGCCTCCTCCGCGCCGCTGAGGCGCTGCCCGGGCTCGGCTGTCGCGCCGCTCCCGCGTCTCACGGCAGCGTTTACCGGGGCGGGGGGAGGCCTGCGGCGCGGTGAACAGGCACAGGGTGGGACACGGGGAGCTCCGAGTGCCGGGGTGGTGCGCTGCGCCGCGTACCCGCGGGGCGCTGGAGGGGAGGTGTCTGAGCCGGGAGCGGCGCCGTGAGGTAAAGGGGACAGGTGACAGCAGTGCTGCACCCCGGCGGGCAGCGGCAGAGCGGTGGTGGGCAAAACCGTGAACCGGCACGTCGTTTGGAACTACAGCTGCATAAATACGGCATCCAACATGCAGGCCTTCAGCTGCGTAAATACGGCATCCAACATGCAGGCCTTCAGCTGTGTAACTGTGGCATCCAACATACAGGCCTTCCTGGGGGCAGCCGTGGTGGCATTACCTGCGCGCAGGGAAGCCAGATAAATCTCATTCTCATCGTTGTGTACTGAGAGTGGCAGCGGCAGGCAGCACTGCTAGGAGTTCAGGGTGGAAGGTTTTGGCTAAGATGTAAATTTGCCAGTGATGCTGTTACACAGACAGCCACCAACTTGGTGGCACTTACATAGCACATCTGTTGCCCAAAGGTGAACAATGCAACAATAGCAACAAAGTTTGTTTTATGGTACTGAAGGAATGTGGAATAAATGTGACAGATGTGGAGAAGAAGTGTGGAAGGAGTTAAAAAATAACGTAAGGGGGCACAAAATGAATGGAGGAAACCAAGAGAAAGAAAAGTACCACAAAAGAGAAACAGGAAGCACAGGCACCCCAACCCACAAAGGCACAATCTGCAAATAATGGGAAAAAGTAGTTATAAAGGTAAATTAATTAGAGCATTTAAAATATAAATAACTGTCCTTGTTTTGGCTGGGACAGAGTTAATTTTCTTCCTAGTAGCTGGTGCAATACTGTATTTTGGATTTAGTATGAGAACAATGTTGGAACACACGGATGGTTGTAGTTGTAAGTCAGGGACATTTCAGTTTCTTCGGCCCTGCCAGCGAGGGGGCTGGAGGGGCACAAGACACTGGGAGGGGGCACAGCCAGGGCAGCTGACCCGAACTGGCCAAAGGGCTGTTCCATACCATAGAACATCACCTCAGTATATAAACTGGGGGGGCTGGCCAGGGGCTGCCGATCGCTGCTGGGGACCGGCTGGGCATCGGTCAGCGCAGGGTGAGCAACTGCACTGTGCGTCATGCAGGGTTGGTTTTTTTTTTGAGTTTTCCCTTTCTTTTATCCCTCTTTTCATTATTAGATTTTACTTTTATTTCAATTATTAAACTGTTCTTATCTCAGCCTATGTGTTTTACCTTTTTCTGGTTCCCCTGGAACTCACCAGGGAGGCAGGGAGTGAGTGAGCGGCTGTGTGGTACTTAGTTGCTGGCTGCAGTTAAACCATAACAGGAGTTAATGTCATGCACAGTAGGTGGCCTGTGGCCTGTAGGCATTATTGTGGCATAAGTTTATCAGATAATAGTTACTAATGTAAAGTGACAGCTAGCTTAAGTATAAAGAAGGGGTTTGTAACTACTGGTGGGAGAAATACAGTAAAATAGCAAGGGGAAGTAGCAAAAGGCAAAAAAATATTGTATCCAACCATCTTTGTTAACATCACTACTCCATGCTTAAGGACATTATCTTTTTCTATCTGCTCCCAGCTGCACCAAACTTCTTACTGTTGCCAGTGTACTTGGGAGCTTCCTGTGCCTGTAGCACCCCAGCTTTTAATAGTGAAGATCTCATTATGTGACTTTTGTGATCAGTTTGTAAGGTGCTTGCCTAGGTATTGAAGACTGAATGGCAAGAGAGCTCAGCCTGCCGATCTGGAGTAGCTGTGAACAGCTGGAGTTATTCCAGGGTGAGCTCAGTCTCACTAAGGTCTAAAGATAAAGGGCGTCCATGATTCCTAGAGGGGCACGTTGCAGGAAAGAAAAGTTCCCTTTCATGGGCTGCTCAGTTATCATGGATCAAAACTTACGTATTAGTTTGATGCCTGAATACCTGTTATTTTACCAGCAAATGCAAGTTTACAAAGTGTCAGAGTACAGATTTTGAACCAGTACTGTTCTATTCTGGTTTAGATAAAGTAGAAAATGGGATTAAATTATGCTGTACAGAATAATTTTATTACCCAATAGATAATCTTCCCTGTCTTTCAATAGAGCAGTAATAAATAAAGGGCCACTGTGACTTACTTATTAAGTCAAAAGGTTGGAAGTTTTCCAGCAAATTAATGTTTTAAGAAAAAATAAGTCTCATATTAAATACTTATAGTGCTTTTCTTAATGTGCTTCAGTTGTCGATAAACTCAAAACTGTCTTCAAAATGCACGAATGTCTCAGCTGCAGGACACCAGTGCCAAACTCGTGTCATGATGGTCGGCAAAGCTGTGCAATTTCCAATCTCGTACACGGGGTGGCACAGTATAGCTGGAAATCTATTAAGTGTTCAAATGTAACCCAGAAAACAAGCAAACAAGAGGTCAGAGCCAACTACTAGGGAATGTTGAATAATTCTATTTTTAAACATCAGACAATTGCAAATATAAGCAGTTTCTCACATGAAAAGTTTACCAAGGAGAACAGGCTTGAAGGAATGTTCATTCTGTTGCGTGAATTTTGTCCTGTGCATGGGAAAAATCAACTGTTACACAATTTCAGGTTGACGTAATTCACAATTAACCTTTAAATAGAAAGTAATCACCAAAAGCAACAGAATACAAAACATACACCTTTTTCACGGTCTTTTCCCATTTTACATATTAGAAAAATATTTTCTAGTATTTTTTTAAAAAAAGGGAAACCAACAACTAGATTAAAAATGCTCCCCTTTATAGAAACAGCTGAGAAATGTTGGAATTTTAAAACATTCATTTGAAAGACTTTCTCTGTGGGGTTAGATGTAGAGATTGCATTTGTATACAATTCCTTCTTGCTGTTTTCTCTGTACAGAAAGTATGAATACTGTTTTTTTTCCAACTTTATTTTGCCTGGTTTTGATTGTAAGGGCTTTGGGCTGTAGTTTACCTCTGCTTTTGTAGTCCCTGCACATAGTTTGGCTCCTGTCTTAGACACCTGTGATACAAATGACAAGAACACCACATTACAGAGTAGTAGCTTTCAGGTATGTGGACAAGAAGTAGGGAAGTAGGTAGTGCCTGATATTTTGCCTCACTTCTGATATTCCTGTTGGGTGCATCATCACCTCTTTAAAGCCATTCCGTTGTGCTCTGTTGTCATGCTGCTGTAGCTAGCTGAGTTGCGTAGCTGCATCCTCTTTGCATATCATGGGGTAAATTATGGATCAGAAGGTGACCCTCAACACTTTCTGTTGAGTCCTTCTATGACCCTGTGTACTTTCTCCCAAACCTCCCTGAGCTACTAGATACAATCCACGATGCCATAGTGAACTAGTTCTTCTTAAGTGGATTTGTACTTCCTGTCTCCTAACCCTCCTCCCTGACATTTTGTCTTTTAATAACTGTGAACAAATACCTCACCGTTGAAAAGAATTCAAGGTCCAAGTCAGATATAAGTGAAGATCTTGTGTTTGGAATTCAGCTAGAGAAGTACAAAAATACAAAGGATGCACATCTTTCGTAACAGTCAAACCAAACTGGACCTTTGCCATTTCAAGTTTCAAGGACATAGCTATTGCCTACCTAAAAAAGAGAATCTATTCATCCTCTGTGTGCATTATTTTCAGGGTTTTTTAATGTATTTTTCCTGTCAGAGAGCATCATAGTTTGTTGGTTACAAACAACCATAACAGTATGAAAGAAAGCAAGACCCAACTTGCTAGCCATAAGAATCTTCATGCCTGTGTTGGCGGAGGGGGGTGGGGGTGGGGTGGGCGGGGGAGACATAATGATTGTTTACAGAAGTTATTGATGTTCTTCATTAGTATTTAAATAAGATTTCTGTATCTACAAGTAAAAGGTACTAAATGTATTGCTATTAGTACCATATTTGCTAACTGCTATACCCTCAAGAAAAATAGATATTAAACCTAAATTTTGCTTTGGTTGAAAACTGAGGGACCCGTTAACTGTGGGAATAATGTGGAAAAATAAAAGCAGTAAGAGATCTCTTGCATCTGCCTCTTCCAGATAAACAGCATTAGACCATTCCAGTGCACCAGTAGAATAACACGTGGTTGTGTACTGTTGATTGACATTCCTTAGTTTGTACTAGAAATTTGCCTATCTTAGAAAAAGGAGATAGTTACACATAGGTACAGATTATGAGGTTATGTTCTGCATAGGTGTTTTTGAGACTAAACATTCTTACCTTACTATGCCTCATAAAAAACGTCTGATCTTTGCCATTTGCAGTGTCAGCTTAATGTCTACCATAGGACTGTGTTAATAATATCATTTTTATCGTATTGTGGTCTGAATCTAATATCAAGTGTGGATGAATCTCACTGGGAAAATGTTTATGCATAATCAAAAAATCTGCAACTTCCTTCATATGAAGCTGTTGAGTTCTCAGTTTGCGTTTCTGCGTGTTCTGATGGTCAGGCTGTTACTCATACTTGCATGCAGTATGAATTCAGTGTACTTGGTTCAGCTCACTTCTTACAGTTTCTGAAAAAAACATGAAGTACCCTGTTACATGGACAGAAGATATCTTTGCTGGTTGAGCTTGAGGGGAAAACTGGGTACAATTATATATTCTTTTAATTATTCATGACTTGGGTCTGAAGTGAATGTGTATACGTTTTTCACTTATTCACTTTATAAAATTCAAAACTAAGCCCAGAAGCAGTTTTATGCTTGGCAGCGTGACAAGTTTCCTTTCCTCAACGAACCAGTCAAAGGAATTGTTCCTCAGAGAGTTTGTCATCCTCACGTATCCCAGAGAGTCAGGAGGGGAGCTGGCATTCATTACACCCCCATCACACATATGCATGTGCACTCTCTCCCTCTCCCCCCCCACCCCTCTCCCTCCCTCCCTGGCTGTGACAACAAGCCCATCTCAGCGGACTGTGTTTGTACCTAGCATGTGGTTTCATTTGTGTAGCTGATTTGCAGTTCATTAATCTAGAAAGCATTGCCCAGTTCTGGTAAGGACAACATATCCATATGTATTCTGCTTATTCCGCCTTCTATCCCCAGTGCAACACACAGTTTAGAGAGATGGAAAAACTTTTTTTTTATTGGGGGGGGGGGGGGGGGTTAGGGGGAAACAACTAGAGCAAAAGCAGCTGAGGAGCCAAAGCTGATGTAAACATACATTAGGAAATTGTTTTGATCTGGCCTATCAGGCTGCTGGCAATGCACTGTGCTTCCTTGGGAGACATGCAAATTTATGGGACACAACTTGACATGATTAAGGCAATGCATACAGAAGAGGTAATTGCCCTTCGGCAAGAGAATGGTGTCAGAAATCAATGATTCTTTATGTTCTTGGCAGTACAGGTAGGATCATGAAATTAGGGACCTCTTGCAGATTCATTATAGTTTAGGTGTTGGGTTGGGTATTTTTTAAACTTGTTTTTCCAGCTTTTATGGTTGTATTACTATTAGTTGTTTGTCTTGCAGGGGAACCTAAGGAGAACAGTCAATTTGTAGTCTTCAAAACCTAAATCTGTATGTGCTGATACTGTGATAGCTTGTTGAGTCTGGAGACAACAACCACAAAACAACAAAACAAGAGTGAAAACAATGCCACAGGGAGGCACCAACTTCAGCTGTTCGCTCACAGCAGTGGGGTTCTTCACTTTGAAATTTAATTATCAGAGGCACTGACACTCGTTGACAGACATGTGCTCAGAACTCATCCACATGCCTGAGTGGAGTCAGATTCATCTTGTGCCAGGGTTAATTAAAAATAACTGATCACTACCTGGGAATTTGGGGGTAAGAATGGCTGAACTTAAGGTGAAAGACTCCATATCCTATTACTACTCCCCTGGGTCAGCCTAGCAAATAGCTAACTGTAATATCTTAATTAACCATGTGTTAGAATCAACCTTATTCTCCCTCACAAGCTGTATACGTTGCTAATTGCAATAGGTAAGCATACAGGAGCACAAGGGAAGCAGCCATTAGTGCCGTGGTGGGGCAGTTAGGTTTCCCACTGTACTGTGTAGCAAGGCAAATCTGGTGTCACTGGGGTGGTGCTGAAACAGCACCCTTTAATTTAATGCAAACCCTTCCAACCCCCCAGACAAAACAGGCACTGCAGACAAAGGCTGTCTTTGCATTCCTTTCTCCTATTAAGTTTGGCAGAGGCAGAAACTAGTAGGAAGAGCCCAAGTGTGTCGCTCTGGAAACTGTCATCTTTCATACACCCACTATACTGAGGGTCTCCAACGCTCATGTTCTGCTGCTGGGAATGCTCAGGAGCCCAAGTGTCAATACAGCGTTGCCGCACTGCTGGGGGCACAGGGAGAGGGAAGGGGAAGTGTCTTGTATTCTGGCTGTGCACAGCTGGTGTGTGATTCATCAGGGACTTGTACCATCTGGTACAGACGAGAGTCTGATCATGTTACACAGTGTCATTATCAGAAATAGGGACTTAGAAGAACATGGCAAAGCTAGGATTAGTTTGCTGGTGCAAATTTAACTTTTGAACTGCAAACCTCACATGGAGAGGCTGACCGCTTCCAAAAATCCCATTCTCCAGTTGTCCAATGCACAGTTGATAAATACTTGATTTTCTAGGTTCTGCTAGCTGGATAAAAGTGTGTAATTTCTTGTGGATTTTTAGGTCTAAAAATATAGTCCCAAAGTCCTTTCTGAAGAAGCTAAAATGCTGTAAATTAGGGTTTTTTCCATACCTGTCCATCAGTACACCATTTCTTTGACATTTCCTCCACTGGTACCTGTCATGTTCTCTTTAAATTAATTTTTGGTTCTCTGTTGCTTTATGTATTAAATGCAGTTTTTTGAGGTAATTCCCATCTAAGCTTTCTCTGTCAGTCCCTGGCCCTTCATCTCTGAGCTTTTATTCAGAATACTTAAGATTTTATCCTAGCCATTAATTTTAATTTTCCAACAGTATTTTTTGAAGAATAGCTAAATTAAATCATTTTTGCAATTAGTGTCAAATTAATCCATAATGGAAGGTAGATAACAGCAGAGATGGAGTCTCTCAGATTTTGACGGATACCCTCATTGAGTTTAATGTTTTGTATAATATCTCCTTAAGTGAGCAAACAGCTCGCCTTGACGACTTCCTTCCCTCACACCTAAGCTGCTGGCCACATAGAAATAATATCTTTGGTTATGGGGAAAACTAACTCTCTTTTTACATTTCTTGAGTTCTGAGAGGGAATGTTGTTAGCCTGATGGTATTAAAAAACATTTTTTGGCATTTTTTGGCCTTATCTCTGGCACTTGATAGCTGATGGTTGCTGAACCTCCATGGAGTGTAACATATGAAGTCTACCACAAAAAATAATAATTTTTTAAACTTGTTTTCATAGAGATAGGCGAAAAAGAAGCCAAATTATCAGTTTAACCAGTGGAAATCAAGGAATCTCCAGCAGGCACGCTAGTGGAGAGGAGGCTGGAAATGGGATAGCAAGACCAGTCATCTCAGGATCAGTTCCTGGATCAGCAGCAAGAGTTGTGTCTGAACGTACCTCAGAATCTTAGGACTCTGTCATTTAGCCTGATGTAAGGAAGCAAACACACCGGTACTTGTATTCGGCTCATTTGAATGTTTGGCTATAGACAAATCTGTGCCTGAAGTGCTTTAATTTGAGGTACCAGATTCTGAGCAGACCTTCAGCTCAGACCTGCGATTAAGCTCAGCTTGATTTTCTCTGATGATTAAATGCTTACTTTTGTCTGTTCAGGGTCCTCAGATAGTTTCATTTTCTAAGACAATGTATTTCTTTTTTTTTTTTTTAAGTAAGCAGGGATATGCATGTAATGGTTCATTTATTCTGTCATTATATGGCATCACTTAAAATTAAGTGATCAGTTTAAGCCAAAACTTCATTTTGTGCCTGATCTGGCCTACCTGACTTCAGTGACAGTTTTTTTTAAAGTAGTATTGTGTTAAGGATTACTGTGATTCAAGAATAGATGATGAGTTTCTAAAAAATTATCTCCGACGTTTAAGAAGACAAGTAGGCAGTTCTGCTGGGGTAAGATTGTTATTTTTTACTGGGTTTGGATGAGCTTTCCTTACAAACTCTGTGAACATCCTTTGGGCTTGTTCATATCCTACTAGTCTGGCAAAATTCTCACAGGCTACTAGTAGAGCTAGTAAACAAAACCAACCAAAAAACCCCAAGATACCAAAAACCAAAAAACCTCCCAAACATTAGCCACTTTCATCACAAGTAAAGGCATATACTTTGAGATCCCAGGATTAAACACAGAGAACATGCCTGGGTAAAATTAAATAACTTAAGTCCTTAAACCAGAGGTAGTGAGACTTTCAGCAAGAAAACAATATTTTACCTTTCTGCATGTATAAGGGCCCCAAATGATGATGCATCTTGGCTGCTGCTGCACTGGCAGCTCAACTTAAAAAGCCTGGCTGCACCTTTCCGGCAGAGGATGTCGTACTGTCACAGTCTGCAGAAGAAAAAAAGTTGTCCGTTTCCTTTCTGCTACAGTTTACAGCCTGTTTTACCAGCACAGGTCAAAAGCTGTGGTAATTTTAACTAAATTATTACATTACTAGGTTAACGAGTAAAAGCTGTCTTTGCTGGCTCTACCATGGAAGCAGTAACAGAACAAGTGGTCCTGATAACCCCTCCTGAATTGGAGATAATGAATGGAATCCTTTCGGATGCCTTTGGAATGAAGATGGACATACAGAAAGTCTGTGTGTAATTTTCAGTTCTGCTTTTATTATGACCTTAGCTAAGGACAGTCACAATCTAAGGTGTGGGTGTTTAGTACCCCAATTCATAAACAAACTGTGTAGACTATAAATTCTTCTGAGCAAGAAGGATGTTAAGCTGTTAGTTTTGCACAGTGTGGCTTTGGCTTTGTCTGGAGCTACTTAATGTTGCTGTAGCAGAAATCAACAATACCAAACTATTGATTTAGGGATCATTTAAATTCAGTGTTAATGATATTTGTTCAGCTATAGTCCATGTATGAACCTCACAAATGAGAAATACTCTGAAGTCATTGAAAATCCTTCTATGAATATCCTCTGTAATATTTAAGCCTTTCAATTTACTTAATGCTGAGCTGAATGTGTGAGCTCTGCAATGATTAATGAGATCTCTGAGAAAGGGAACTCTCCCTCAAATACCGTTGCCTTATAAAGTTTGCACCTAAATTCTTCCAGAGACCTAATTTATCATTTGTGGGTATCAGTCTGCTCTCTTGCAGACATACAGTGGATCTCAAGTTCTGTAGAAATAGGGAAGATAAGGAATGGAGATACAAGCACAGCATTTTGCAGCCAAGTGGTCACATATGAAATTAAACCAGTCCTATTTGTTGGCTATAACGTTGGGAAGGAGGAGATTTTTCCTGAAAACAGAACTGAAAATCCTTTGCATCACTGCTATTCACTCTAGGTAAGCAAAAATCAGTACAGATTTGGCTAAATTTTGTTCGATTCACAGCCAAATAAAATGTGAAAAGCACTGTCACACATGTCAATGTTGCAGCACCGTAGGCACCATGAGATAATAAAAAGGCAGTAAGAGATGTCTGTTGTGTCCCAGTCTTCAGTGTATCCCCCAAACATGCAAAAGAATTGAGCAAACCAGAAAGAGCCTTCTGCAGTGGAGCAATCTAGAATATTACCCTTAATTTCCAGCATATTTACAAACTGCTATTACTAAATATGACTCATCAAGATTAAAAAAGAAAAATAATTCAGTCAGAGCTGTTGGCAAGTCACTATTTAATGTTACTTTTCGTATTTGCTGTGATAAGCACTAAAATTTACACACTCCTTGATAAATCATTGTTTAGCGATGTCTAGAGGGTCTAGTAAATGGTTTAAAATTGCCACAATGTAATAAATGGTTATTTGATAATGAATGAAATTGTTTGAAAATACTGTTAAAATGTCAAGTTTTAACATATAGAACATTAGTCAAAAGGAGTGCAAACATGGAAACCATAGTGACACTATAAATATACCGCAACAAATGCATTTATTTGTACAGGGCAAATAGTAGGTGCTGTATACAAACCAGTATAAATTGATATATGAAGTTAATTTCAATCTGTAAAAGTAATTGCATTGGTTTAACTTATTTAACTCTCCTTACAGTAATATTTATAGCATAGCAAGAAAGTAAAGAAATAAATTATGATAAATAGATAAAATACATAGGAAATGGGAATTGTTTTCCAGTTTAATTACGCTGTCACATAAAATTATCACAGAAATACACTATGCCGACAAGAAGAATACATTAAAATCCCATTATGCTATGCAGAGTTGGCTAGCTTTTGTGGCTGTTTAATCCATAAATAGCTTTTCATCTTTTCAACTATCATGAAAAGGTAAACTTTATAAAAAAATATAGTGGTGCAAAAAGGACAATATAGGCTTTGCCAGTTGACGGTTAGCCTGTAACACAAAACTGGAAAGCAAGAATATAATACCTTTGTCTTCAAGGATACATCTGACCACGTAGTTAAATCTGAAGGGAAAAGATGCCCACTTAGAGTAATTTTTTTTTTTCTTGGACATGACTCTTAGCTGGAGAATTTTTGTGTGGCTGTAGTCTCTATATAACATGCTCACGTATTGTAGTGATTGGACACTATTATAACTACAGTAAAAGCAGGACCAACAAGCAGGCAAAACATTACAAAAGCGCATTTGTTTTCTTCTTCCAAGCCAGATATTTGTCGTTTCAACCTGAAGTTCATCTTACCGTTTCTTTTCATGATGAACAGCATTAATTTGTGTGGTATTTTTTTATCCTTCTACTTTCTATGTCTTGGTCTGAACACAAAATGACAGCCTTACTAGAGGCAGAAAGATGCATGTAATTCTCTGAAAGGGACTTGATTTTTCTTCTTCTCAGTTTTTTTTCAGAACAGTTGAAGCTTAGTTTGCTTGCTTAGAATATAGGTAAAGAACACTGTAACGCAGCAATTAGTGCTAATAATACGGCTGCATATATTTTGACTTCTCAGATATATTGTAAATCTTGCTGTATTTTAAAATTTGCAACTTTCAAAGCTGTGTGATTAAGTAGAAGCTGGCGATTTACTTAATAATAATAATAATAAAAAAATTAGTCTTTAGGGTTCCAATAAAAAGGTGGAAAATATGATTCTTCAGAGACTTCAAATTCATAGAAAAAATTTTAATATAGACTTCATTCATTTAAAAAAATCATATTCTTTTTAAACCTACTTTATAAATCTTTAGCATCTGATTGATGAGGTTTGATCAATGAGGATAAGCAATACTCTGGGTAGAAAGGAAATCTCTATGAAATATCTATGAACAGAATACTATGTGCAAACTGAAACCCTAAAAGATAAGGCAGCTTCCTGTGTAAGATGAGATTTAGGTAATCAAAAGATATTCCTAGTACTTGTCATACTTGTATAAATTAAATGAATGGACTTGCTCCAAAACTTTATTCCAGCTCTTTAAAATTATGTGTATGCTGCAAGAATGATTTTTTAAAGCTGTCTGTCACTATAAAAGAATGGCTATAACTAAAGTAAGCTATCATTAGACTTTGGAAGGGATCACTTATTATACTCCAAAATGGCCCGCTATTTACAGTTCTTATTAAAAAAAATTGAATGTGGAATGCATTCAAATTTCAGCAAAGTTGTAATACTGTTAACTTGCCTTCTAACGGTAGAAATTATATTTTTTCTCATCATAATAAGTTATAGTCCTTATACTACCACATGAGCATTTCAAAAGGACAAAAATTGAATTCATCATTGGAATGTCTATGGAAATCAAAGACAAGCACTTTGATTCTTATTGTTAGTTTCTGATGCTAACCCATTTGTACCTTTGGTGACACATGTACAGTTATGGGTTTTGTGGCTTTTTTTTAGAGGGGCTTCTGATTTTATCAGTCCACAAATTAGATAAAAGCCTAAATTATTTATATATATATATATATATATATATATATATGTATAATGTTATGTAAACTACACTGAAAGCTAGTGCTTATCTTCAGTAGCCCCAGATATCCACCTCAAAGTATTTTCAGAACTGAGGGCTCAAAACACAGCAGCCATAACTATCTCTCATTAAAGATCTTGAAAATCAACTGCTGTAATTGTTGGGAGTTTAGACACTATCATTATGAAGACATATAAAGACATATTTAAAATAAATACAACTAATCCTAAGAAATATTTCTTCTAGGTTTTGCCCTTTATAAATTGCGCCACTATAATTTTTGCTTGGAGAGCTGGGTTTAAAAAAATGCAAAATGAAACTTTACCAGAATCAAACCTCTTTTTAGCAAGAACCATGAACTTGGCTTCAACGGCTTTAATTTGGAGGTTCTCTGTAAGATTTGCATTGTTGTAAACATTTCATGCAACAGTAAAGGTAATATCAATTTAAGGAGATAAAATATATTAAAAAAAAAAGTGCTAAGTGATATTGAATTACGAAAGGACAGCCCAGAACTGAGCGATGTCAAGAATTGCTGTCTTTATCCTATTAAAGTCATTTAAAATCTTTGAAATTTTATCTTTCTATGAAAGAAGGAGGAAACTAAGAATCTTTGCATCAATGCTTTAAGGCTTAAGATTGGTGCACACTTTTACACACCTTTTTGGGATGAAGTACTGTTCAAGCTAATAATAATAATTAGCATTAGAAATATCACAGAAATAAACAAGTAACAGTGTTTGTTACAAACACACATACACACACCCCAGGTAAAAATAGAACTAATAATATCCATCAGATTGAGTTATTACTGTTTGGCTTCACGCAGGACAATGTTTAACATCAAAACTGTGCAGAAATACTCCACAATAACATCCTAAATTCAGAGGTGTCCTGTAGGGTCATTTACACTTCCTTAATTATGGCTTCTTGGACTCCAGTCCGTTCTCAGTGTAGTCAGTAGAACCACAGCAGGAGCAGAGTTCAGGCCATTTGGCCACAGATGAGACTCTGGAAATCACTAACTTCTAGGAGTAAATTGAGGTTTCACTTGAAATTCCAGTAGTGTGCTTTTGTGCCTCTTCCATTGAGCAAGTGTCTTGGCATAACAGAAATTGTGCTTATCTTTAAAGCGTTTGCTAAGGTCTCCATTTGTCACCCTTGTGTGGCTCCTTTCTGTTGTATTTTACATGTTCATACCTTCAGCAAGAGTGTAGAGACCCTCTTATCCGTGAACATACTCCTCAAAACACAGAGAACTGAACAGAGGTAAAAACATCTATTTCTCTTGTTAGATTTTTTCATTTTCTAGAAAATAAAACTTCATACGTTCAGAATCAATAATTCCTTAAAAGAAAGAAAAGGCATTGTGGGGGTTGGGGTTTTTTTGTTGTGAAAAATCAGATAATTCTTAAATGACAAATATCACTATAATGACCAAAAAAAAGGTCTTCAGAAGTCAGATACAGCACTGAGTCCCTAAAACTGAGGAAGGCGTTGCTAAAATAATCCCTCCACACTGTCACCGAAGCAGAATATGGAATTCCGGTATGTTTTTCCAGCATGTACCAAAGTTGTACTCAAACCTCCAGGGCTGTCTGTCCCGGACTTGAAGTGTTTTTACCAAACCTAGGAGAAAGTAGAAGAGCCAGGTGAGTCAGAATGTCCATCAGTTAGCATGTTGTAAAATTGGGGTTTATTAACCACTGTTGCCTACTAAGAATTTTAGCCATCTGTTTGGTAAACAGGACCCAAAGTAGTTCTGTATAAAGGCCCCAACTCAGTGTAACGTTTGAGCAACCCAGTCAGAAAAAGGGCTGTTGCTGTGCTTTACCCTCCCTGGCTGCAAGTACCTTGCTGGATCAGAGCCAGCGCAGGGCAGGAACGTACAGGCGATGCTGTGGAGCGCGTGCAAGTTACACACCAGTGGCGCTGTGGCTGAGCAGGGCCAGTCTTCCTTTCCCATGAAGTCTATGGGACACAGGGCAGTATGCTGGCAAGGCATATTGCACCTATAGTGTCTTCTGATTTGTCAGCTGGGCACTGATTAAGATACAGATGAGCCCTGTGCTAGTGAACTAAGCTCTTAAATGCAGTTTTGGGGAGGTTCAGCTGTGAGTAATTTTACAAATGCCAGCTCCGATTTTCCTTGGAACTGCATTAGCCATAAATATGGATTATTCCTGTAGGTCCTGTATATGGAGAATTTGATCTGTTTTAAAGGTTCGGCAGCAAAACGTGAACATAATCAGTTCCCAGACAGATAAATGTGTTACTTTAGTGATGTTTTGATCATGTGACTTAGTCAAAGTGCAGAAAAAATTTAAACATTTCCATCCCTGTCTGCCTGAAACTGTTACTGTTATATAAATATATACATACACATACGTTTACATAATATACACATACAAAATATAGCAAATTTTGACAGCTTTCCTAGATCATTTTGTTTGAATAGCAAAGCAGCAAACAGGTTCCTGAACAAAAGGATAATCCCATTTCATTGCTAAAATCTAAAGTGAATTTAGGGTTTCCTACTATTTGTGAATAACTGCTATCTGAAAATATTAATTTATGACTATTATTGAGCAGGTAACCACTCAGTGCTAATAGGAACTAGCAATTAGTATATGTAAATCAACTGAGACAGCAGCATCTCAATTGCTGTTCTGCATAGAGGAATAGTTAATTTGTAGGAATACATGTTTCCAGCCCAGATTTTAAAAAGTCACGTTTTCCACTGCTGAAAACCTCAATACCTATAATATTTGTTGTGCATTTTATGATTATTCTTAATGCCCTTGCAAACACGTGTAATAAAATGCTAACAAACCGTCATCCATTGCTTAATTATGTTTATCTAGATGGATAAAGTTGGGGGGGGGGGCTGAGTAAAAAATACTGTTTCCTATTTGGCAAACATAGACAAAATTTACAGCTTAATTATTCCTTGTAGCGCTGTAGAGGGATTTTCCTGTTAATCATACTTAGGTCCAGAGTTGATTTAAAAGAAAAAAAAATTGTGGATTTCTTTTTTTCAGTGAGGTTTAAAAAGTATATTGACTCCCAATTAAATCAACTTCCCCTCCAGTAGGGGATTTAAATGTTTGTGAGCCTTTACTGGGAACTACACAGGGAGCTTTTCTGACAGTGATGAAACACCTTCTGTAAGGCAAGACAAATATCTCTGAAAGTAATGTTATAGTTGCCTTCAGAAACTTTGCTTATGGAAAATATCAGAATAATTCATCTTAATTAACAAAAATACCTCTGTGTTTCAGCAACTAAGTGCAAGAAAAATAGAGGTCAGTTCAGGAAACCTTTATTCATGAGAGTATTCCACTAAATTCCGAAAGATCGCTTGTGTGCACTGTGATGCGCGTGTGATTAAAGACTGCAGTTTATCATTAGGCGTGTTTTTCAATGCTCCATGAGATCTTTTTAATTTGAAATTTTTAAACGGTGTTTTTTCAAAGCCAGATCTCTGCCAATCACCACAGGACCACTAGACAAATCAGAAATTGCGTTTTGTAGCACACTTTACTCTTCTTGCAAAGATAGCCTAGGAAGTGCTGACTGAGAAGAATCATCAACAAATCCTCATAGTATATTCTTCAGCAGAAACTGGGCAGAAGTATTCACTGCAGTGAATACTTTACATTAAAACCACTCACATTGAACTTGTACAGTAACCCATGAAAATATCTCCTTTTAATGCTGTAGCTTACCATCTTCATAGTTACCAGATAAATTTGTACATCACTTAGCTGCATTTGAAATGAACAGGTAGGCAAAAAAATGGTGTATCTGTCTTGGCTCTAACTAGCTGTGATTTCTTCTATGTTAAGTAGCTAATAAATTGCTTTCTGCTAAGTATTTAGAAGTACATACCATGAAGAGTTATTAAGTTCCGTTTCTCGCAGAGTACCTTCCCAACTTGGCACAAAACCTGCCTTTGTTGCACAAACACAAAAAACCACATCAACATTTTACACTGTGTCTGAATTCTGGATATGCATTAATGAAGTACTTTCCCCAATTTTTTTTCCTTATATTTTCATATTTTTTCCTGGTGTAAGAATAAGTTGTAGGTTGTTAAGCACTGGCAAGAAAAATGACAAGAACATACTTTAGCTACAAGGGTTGAAAATCTGTTCAGTGAAATTATAAGTAGAAAAATCTTAATCCAAAACCCCATACACAGATATTGCTAAGGTCTCATTTATCAGCCCCAGTAAAATCCTGAATTAATAATTTTTGCATAGATTTGAACCTATGCTACCAGATAAGTTATGTAAACTTAGAAATTCACTACTTAACTATTTGCCTTCTATTTGCTGGACATCAATGTAGTTCTTGGGTAGCCTATTATGAAATGTTGAACAATTAGCTATATTAGTAGCTCTTGAATACATCTTTGCATTAGAACAGATTATACTTTAAGAAAAACAGCTAGAAAAGTTTTTTTTTTTTCTTAAAAATAATATATAAGAAACAAAGCAAATATTTATTTCCATGGTGTTCCACAGATCATCATGTTGCAATGAAGAATATGTAACAGCATGAAAGTAATAGTCAGTACTGAACAGTCACACCAGCATAGTTACAGAAAAGGGTGTGACTTGGGCTTTTTCTGGTGTCGTCATGCCAGCAAAAATTTTGGCATGCACAAAGGTACACAGCTTTAGAAGGTGCTTTTAAAGACTTTAAAAGACTTGTGTTTTTTTCATGGAATTAGCTATATTGGTGTGAAAGATTTCCTACTGATCCCTGTCCACACTAAAGGAACTTTTTTTACTTTTCGTTAAATGATTATAAAGCAGCAGGAGCTGTTTTATTTTTTTTTTAAGCTAGAGACAAGCCCTAAATAAGACCTGCTTTTTACATCAGAATTTTTTTAGAGCATGTTCTTCAAATCAGAAGAAAAAAATAGGAAAAAACAAATTAAGTCTCAAAAGTGAGCTTTTAGAACTGCTTATAATGCTGGATGCTAGCATACGTGTAGTTAGGAAAAGGTAAAAACGAAAAGATAAGGAAACATTGACATTAGGGATGCCATGTATGGACTTAAAGCTTTTGAAACTCAATACAAGGTACCCCACTGCAAAACACAGAAGCAAATTCACAGCCTTAAAAGCATTGCTAAAAGGTAGGCAAGTTTCAGCAAGACAAAAAATATCAAAGTCATTACTGATCATATGTTCCCTTCAGACGAAAGCCTTTCCAGACACTGATCAAATATTAAACAGAAGAACAGTCAGTATTGGCTGTCAGTAAAATCTGTAATAGAAAATTCAGAGACCTATAACTTAATGCTTTTTTCAACCTGACCAGGAGGGGAAGAAGAGTTAAAAAAGAGCAGTCCCTCACAAACTGTTAAAAAATAGTTAAAAATGTTTCTCCTTCTTTGAATGAAGGAACTTAATATATTAAATGAGGAAAATAGGAACCTTTAGTATGTTAATTCAAAAAGCTGAATCTTTGTTCCCCAAGTTAAGTAGGTGTGCAGACATAGCCAACCTTATTTAAGTCATAAGAATGATAATTAGGGTCGCTCTTCAGGAAAGCTCTTAATCATATGCTTACAGAAGTCGATAGCTTAAAATACCTGTCTAAGCACTTCCCTGAAACAGGCCTTACTAGGTGAAAGTTAACATATCATGATCATATGGGAAGTATCCGAATAATTTCATGCCTATTTATAGTCCAGACAAACATGAACTCTCATTTCTTACTCAGTTTTCACATGTAAAGGATTTCATGTAACTGTGGGGTTCCTGGTAATAGTTGGAATTTTTCAGCTGATGAAGTCTCCATCAAAAAGCTTATGAGACGTCATTCACTTTCTGTGACGTCTTAGAAAACCTGTTTAAAAAGTGCTATACGAGCCCAGAATATTAGAGCATCTTCTTGGAATGAAAATTAGCTATTGAGAAAAAAAAATTAAAATTCTTTTCTAGAGAATATAGACTATTTAGTACCATCTAAAAAAAAAACCAAAACAAAAAACCTTCTTCAACATTTCAGAGTCTCATAAAAATTCTCCTGGCAGATATAAAAGGTAGAATCTGTTGCGCTTATATTGATGATACAATAATTTTCTCTTAGGACGTGGATCAGCATTTAGCAAATATAACAGCTGTACTATGAATATTACAGTCTCTGAGTTTAACTCTAAACCTGAAAAATGAAAATGCTATAAGAATCTAGATTAAATGATCTGTAGCATATTTTATAAAAAAAAAAATTGGCTGTGGACCAGGTGAGTTGGTTTTGTCACGTTTCCTGTGCCCTGAAACATGAAGCAAATCCAGCAGTCTTGGTTTTACAAATTGGTATCATCTGCAGACTACAGTTGCCTATCTTTGAATAGCCTCTTAATAACATTATGGGGCAGGGAGAGAAAAAACAGCAGATAGATAGATGAGCATAGAATATTTCTAAAAACTTTTTAAAACTGTCCGATTAATAAACTTGTGAATAAGGCATGCTTGTTAAACACCTACTTGTAGAAATGCTACCTAAAGTCAAATTTATCAGACCAGTGAGAGTTTTCTTTTGATATCCTGGTATCTATGAGAAAACATTTGTTCCCCATGCTGATCTGGTAACACTACAGAGTACAATAACACCGTAAATAAAATCCATCAAGAAATTTCTGGGGAAAAAGCTGGTCATCCATTTATAGAATCAAACCCACTGTTACAGAAATTATTTTAATCACTGGTAAATAAACCCCCAAGCAAATAAAGAAATTTCCTTTAATAAAAATATCAGAGCCCATAATTATACAATTAGTTTGGGGTTTCCAAAACTGTTCAGTGGTGGCCTGACTTCTCTCCTATTGAAGTCTATAACTGGCTCAAGGGAGAGAAAGGTGCCAGGCTGGGCACTAGTATGGAGTTTGAAAAGTTTTTAGAAGGGGCATTATACTGTTACGAGACGTCAGCTTAGTGAAACCACAGCGTCACATGCAGGCCAGCTCGGGCTCTCAGAGCGCAACTGCAAAACCCCAGATCCTCCAACAGGCTATTTCAAATGCCAGTGGTCCAGACGCAGATGCTGAGGTGCGACCAGGGAGCAAGGGTACCAGATGACTGTTCATGAGCAGTGAGTCCACAAAATTTGAAAGTATGAAGCACATTTAAATATACTGTCCAACCGTTCAGTTTGTTCTCAATGGAGGTTTAAAAGAAGGACACCAGCCAGGAGCAGTGGATCAGTAATATCATCTGCAGCCACTTAATAGTCTCTCTTCTGACCCACAGGTCAAGACTGGCATGAAGCTTCCATTTGGATTGGGATGTTCGCAAGAATCCAAGCTACTGAGGAAGGTAGGTGTTTGATGTTCTGCATCTGGTGCTGGAGGCTATGGTTTTAGTATGATTTAGGTTAAGACTGTCTGCATAGACCCAGAGGGTCATATCAAGTGCTCTAGGTATCGTTAGGTTTATTAGGTAACTCTGAGTAAACCTTCCTGCAAGAAATTCTGGTGCGGTAGCAAAAGCCAGATTCATTGGTTGTGTAGTGTAAGTCTCCTGTAGGAAATTATTGTGTGAGTGCCTTTCAGCAAATATGAAAATATTAATTATACTCAGTTCCTGAAGAAATCCAGGATTCCTGAAGACATTTCTACAGGAATTGAAGTCTTCCACACTCCAAGGTACAATCTTGCTATTTTAAGGGGCTGTGCTGAAAGAGAGAGCAGCCTGTAAGTGGAAAGTGGCATCTCCTCTACTCCCTGTTTTGTCTGGTTAAGATAAGGGCTGATGAAAGCAGATTAAAAAAACCCCCACAAAACAAGAAGCCAAACCACACCACAATCCCAGGGTGGTGCCAGGAATGGAAACTCAGCAGCAGCAGCACGGATCACTGCTTCTTCTTTCTCCCACCAGCAGTCAGCCCGGTAACAGATTCACCATTCAAAACCAACAAATTCAGCTCCAGCCATCATAGGATATAAAATCAAAAGAACATTTTCTTTCCTAACCACTGTCCCTACTGGACTCCTTCTGAGAAAAAAGCAGGCTACAGTCCCCCCCCCCACTGGCAGCAACGGTGCCAAGGAACCAATGATTCCTGTAATCTATTAATAACTGCCCTTCCACCCCCAGACCAAGGTTAGGTGATAAATTCTGCAGATTTAGAATGAGGAAGCAGAAATAAAACTGAGCAGTGGATGTAGGCACTTCCAAATTTTGTCCTTAGTAAGATTTGAAGTTAGGAAGGAGTGGAGAGACACAGGTATCAAGACCACTTTTAGTGTGACTGTTTTTAAACATAGGATACAAGATCCAGGAACTATAGTATATGTTTCAGGATGTAGCTGGAGTCAGACTGAAGTCAAGTTATTTAATCTGTTCAATTTGTATGCCAATACAACACAACAGGAATACCTGTTTTACAGCCATATTGCCAGTTATCAAAAAACCCAATTTGTAAATAAAATGGAGGACACAATAGCAAAACATCATACACCAACTTGAAATACATTTGTAATAAAAAACTCATTAGGGAAGAAATACGTCTTTTCATACTCTTCTGAATGAATTTCTGGCCCTCTTCCATAAAGGTCAGGATTTCAAATGGGGGAAAAATTGCAAAACTGCTTTGTGCTACTAATATGAATGTTTTGGAAAAAATGGCATCTCTCCTTTACCAGTTGAGAACCATGACGTAGCATGCATCATAGCTTAATATCCATTTACTGTATCTACAAATTAGATCACAAATAAAAATTTATCTTCATCCATCCAATAAAGAATATTACCTTTCAAGCATGACTATATAAAATGGGAAACTTCCTTCTTAAAGATTGAGGCAATGAACAACCTTTCTTCATCTTTCAGCAGCGCTGCATGTGATAAAATACTAGTATGTTTCATGGACAGTTGGAAAGCTGAATTTTTGCGTAAGATGTATATGTATTGCCTTCAAAAATTAATTAAAAAATTTTACTATGATCCAGAATTTTTTATAAATTGTATTATTCAGTATTTGAAACTTAACACTAGACATGGAGGGAAACCTGCCTTTAGAAAACCAACATACTTGACCATGTAAATTTTAAATACAACTGGATAACCACGATAGCTTTTGTTTTAATGGCTATTTTCAAAGATGTTCAAAGGTAGTAAGAAGTAGTTTAAGGAGCAGCAAATACACCAAAAAATCACAAGCTGCAGATGTTCATAAATACATGAATAGGTTAGTGTCTGTTACAAAACCACAGTTATAATTTCCTTAAATTTTTTATTCACTGTATTTTCTCAGTGGAAATCAAGTGAACATAGGTCTTCCCAACACACAGTAATACTTCTGCTACTGCATATTTTATAATCGAAGACCAGGATATTTTAATTTAATGGAAATTATGAGAAAATAGCAAACATTGGGGAGTGGGTAATAACATCTGTTTTAACTTTAGTTTGATGTTCCTCATATCATTTCACCTGATCTATCACAGAGCTGGCTGTGTTAGTCCATTTAAGGCAGTCTGAAGCTACTGGAATAAAACACTTAACTCAACCTGTATGACATAAAAGGAAGACAACAAAGAAAAGCCAGTTAACTACTCTTCATGAAATCCTGCAGCCTGCTTTCATTTTACATTACTGTTTCCACTGGTGTTATAGTTATGCTTGAAGACACACTTAGCCATGTACATCTTTCTATCAGGCCAGAACCACTCTCTTCTTCACTGGTGGTGTCATCATCTTGTCATCCTTTTTCAGTTGCAGGACATCTGAAAGATCCGAGTTCTTGGTGGTAGGAAATGTGGATAGGTTATTAGCAGAGCTGTTTGATGCAGTTTCAAAGAATTCTGCATTCTGCTTTGAAGGCAAATAATCCAAGATACTTTTGGGCACACAGAACCTGAACTTCTTTCTTAATGGAGTTTTAGGCCACATTTCAGTGGACCCCACTGGAAGTGCTTGTGTAAGGACATGATAGAACTCAGAGTGCAACGTCTTCTACGCCATCTGCTTAGGGGCTTAAAGCAGAAAGCTTTCAGTGTTAAAATGCATGAGATAGAACATATAAGAAAAAGAGCACTGTGAAAACTATGGCTTTGTCTCAATCTTATAAAGAAATCATTCTTTTGGAAGATAATAACACTAGGCAAATTATGTACCCTTTAGGTAGTAAATCTTTCAGTGAAATCAGCTGGACCATAGATCCCAAGCTGGGGCTCTCAGGGAATTAATCCAGAATGTAAGTCATAGAAAGCCAAACATTTTAACACTTACTTAATTAAACATTGTGACCAGTATATGTATGCTTGTAATTAGACATTCACAAATGTTACGAAGACTAAATTCAGCATCACATACAAATTGTATTCACACCCCCTTCCTAAATTTCCATCAGTCTTAAACATGTAAACAATGCTTGTGCCATCACTGGTAATGAACATGGGCTTACCTGGATCTCTAGAAGGGTCTGGGTTTTTTCATTGTCGAAGGACTCTTCATTGACTACCATAACCCTAAAAAACCCCAGCAAAACAACGTCAACAAACCTTAACATTAGAAGCCTAATATACAATCAACTTATAAACAATTTCTGCCTGAAGTCCTGGACGTTACCTGATGTTTTTCCACTCTTGGTCTTTATCCAGACAAATTCTCCATGAATTTGATGGATATTTGACAATTAAACCACAAAATATAACTTCAGGATTAATCCATTGCTCTGATAAATCCTACTAAATTAAACTAAAACAGTTTTGTTATTCTAGATCTTGATTAAAAGTTGCTATGCCATAGGGCAACTGGGTGCTTTAGTTTAACCCTGGACTTACAGCCACATTTCTGCTCAATTAAGAATGAACACTACATTATACACTAAGACCCAAAGCATGTTTTACTTATGGAATAAATAGCACATATGGGTTTATCAAATGCTAGTCTAATTGTATTGGTGGTACATGGAATGCATGTAGGCTGTATTTCTACATTTTCTTACTCTACAGAATGGTAATACTGGATACTAGTAAGGGCAGAGGCTGGCATAATGGGACCTTCTGCTTTTTATAACAACTCCACGTAGGTTATTAAAAGGTTCAGTGATGCATCTTAACTCTCAAATGCTATTGAGAGACTTAGTAGAATTTAATGACTAATGTCAATCTACAGTAATGGAAGGCAAGATCCAGTATTTGCAAATAGATACCAAATTCTTTAGTAGTAAGCTTAAGTAGAAACTTAAATATTATTATCAGAAAAAATATAGTAAAAATATTTGCCTAATTCTACAGTAAGATTTTAAAGTAAGATTTTAATTAATATTGCTGTAAGTCTAGAATGTCAGTTTGGGTGTGGTCTTATCTCAGTCCTTTGCTCCTGAGACAGAGTTCACACTGTCACTCACACATGAAAGAAATGACATTTGGATTTTCTGGTACTTGGCAGAACTTGGAATTCTGAGCTCTTCTTGCCTTCAAATTTGATTCATATGTTCTTTTGAACAGGGCAGGTGAACAGAATATAGCTCACAGTGGTGTTTATTGTAAGCTGGAATTCTGAATTGTGAACTTGCCCAGGCCCTACACTAAAAACTGAATGTAATTGATCACTTCAGGTAGTGATAAATTTAGAATCAAGGCAGGGGGAAAAAAATAATCATCTGCATTTGAGTGATTTGCACAAAACCTAACAGAGAAAAAATGCCCCATCACTGTCGACGGAATGCATATTCTATCAAAACTACAGTCACATTCTGTTCTATTGAGATTAACTTTACCTGCTGAATGTTGTGAAATTTATTTCAGTGGCCTATGACCACCATATATCAGCATCCGACCCCTATCTATATAAAACAATAAGCATGATCTTAAGGCTGTCTTAAAGGCTGTCTGAGAGATGTATATTTACTGACATATAACCTGACTAAAGCCAAACATCATTACCCCCGTGACTGATTGGAGGGCAGCCATAACTTAGCAGTTTTATTTCCCTTCTACAGCTGAGCTCCTTGACCATGCTAGCTGAGCTGATACGGCATTTCAAGTCTTGTTATCAGCTCAATGGTTCTCTTATTTAAAAAAAAAAAAAAAAAAGGGAGGGGGGCGGGCAGGACTGGAGAAGAAAAAGGAAAGGCACTTCTTCGTTTAGTCTCTATCTTGATCATTGCTGATGGACTATCAATAATTTCCACTCGGTTAAGCAGCTGGCTGAAGGTTAAATAAATTCTCCCTGGTTGTTCACATGATCATACCTGAATTCAAGAATTTCAATTTGAAGCAGATTTCTATTTGGCTGCTCAATAGGAAGTTCTTACAGAGTCAAAGATAGGCTAGAAAAGAAGTTATTTTTGTTGAGAAGCATGAGAACAAAATCAAAGTTGATGGGGCAAAGCAACCACACTTTGAAATTTCTGAAAGGAAATCTAAAAGGATAGAGTAAAGGCTTCGTATGTGTATATACACACACATACACTGACTTAGATGAGGACAACAGGAACAGAGGTCATGAGTAATCCTCCAGTCAGAAGGATTCTGCCCAACTGCTTTAATAGATTGTTAAAATCTAAGAACAGCTATCTACTGATTCATGAATGAATCATATTTTTAAAAGAAAACAAAATGGGTCATGCCATTTTGCCTGCAATGTGTTCAATTATCTTGCGCACTACTATTTTGACACCCAGAGAATTATTTACTGTGCGCACAACTACCTATGCATCTCAGCCAGTGTGTGTACCAATACGCTGTTAATAATGCATTCTGTGGACTCAGCCTTCCTCTTACTTGCATCAGCTTTATTGTTTACTTAAGTATTTAATTCTTCAGAGTATTCCTGGTTTATTTCAGTACAAGAAACTCCAAGCTCAGTATGAATCAAATACACATGCTTTCACATTTAGCTGTAGTAGGGTGATTTTGGAACAAACACACTCCTCGTTACTGAGACACAAGGAAAATGCACACTGAAATTTGTCTAAAATAATCAGAATAGTTAGTGACTTAAATAGCAGGTGCTGTCCTGTTAAAGGAGGAAAAGAATTATGGTTATGTTTTGAAGACTCATACAGCTGCTTTGCCTCACACAGGTTTAAGTGTATAGTCTACTTTTACACAGCAGTTGATTTTTCTTAATCAGATTACCTGCATTTTCAGTAGTTTGCTACTGAGAGGCAGTGAACTAGTTTAGAGAGAGAAGTCAGATTCAGGTCACAAATCTGGAGTGCAAGAGTCTGCACATCTATAGTTGACCCACATAGCAAGTGCCTTGACTTGCTTCCTTCTGCTTTCACTGTTCAATATACAGAATTCCTAATACCCACAAATAAAATACCTGAATTTTGAGAGGGTGGTGGGAAATTGAGCAATAATACAAGCATGTGAAAGGGTGGGAAAAGAAGATTCAGGAAATTCCTTAGAGGTTTTCAAGATAAAGCTGGATAAAGCCCCGAGTAACCTGGTCTGATCCCACAGCTGACCCTCCTTCAATTAGGAGACTGGGCTATGGACCTCCAGAGTCATTCCAGCCTGAGTTATCCCACGACTGTATGACTCCAAATCACTGGTCAAACAGAACCGTCAGCCTGTTAAGGCTTCTAGTGAAAGCCCTGGACACAAGGACCCATCCACACCCTGCAGCACTGCTGCTCGGTGTTCCAAGGAAATGAACAGTCCCTTGTGGCACGGACATTGAGGCCCAAACCTCCTTTTTGTTCTCTATACATCAGACATTTTGGCTGTATTTTAACAATATGGAAGAAAGTATGTGTTTCACTGTAGTATAGTGCACGGTGTAATTATGGTGCACGGTGTAATTACAAAGAGCATACAATTCAGTCCTTTGCCTAGTATCCTCGAGCAGGTTTTTCAGTTTCATACATTCAAACACAATCAAAAGTGAAAATACTTCCCCTCCTCTGAAGCACCATTTCTAACTGTACAAAGAGCAGCATACATGGAACTGTGTATCTTTTCCAGCCTAGTATGCAGATGTCCAGTGCTTACTCACCAAAATTACCTCATTTCTGCAATTTGATTTTCTTTACGGCAAGAGAACAAAGATGAGATTTGGGCTTCTCTGTAAGCTTTCTTCAGGGCTTCTCAGACCACAGCCTAGGTTGTTTACCCCCCTTTTTGCTCTGAACAGCAGCATCCACCTGTCATACCAGAGGAGCCTGGAGTTACTTGCTTCTATAAGGTGACCTCTGAAACTTAAAGCGAGGGACTTGCAGACATAATAGCATGATCTCCAAATTGCTACCAGTTATTTTTTTTCCCCACTCATTGATCTGTGCTGCATGGTATTGTCCACAGACACTACCTCTTACTTAAAAGCCTTGTTGACAGAGTGTCTTGTTCCTGCCTTTGCCCTCTCCATATTATAGAAATCAGAGCAGACAGAACCTGTCGCTGGGCTGCAGAAAGCCATGCAAACAACCACCAGAATTCAGATACAGATTGCCTCCACAACAGCATTTCATAGCATAGCTTCCCAGCCAGCTGGACAGTTTGTAAACCCATTTCCCAACCCAAATCCTACACAATGAAAACCCTTGGAGCCTGCCGACTGCATAGCTTGAGAACGTTTCAGCAGGTTTGAGGCAAGGACACTTCTCTGGCTCTGTGCCTTTCCCTTGCACTTCTGGGAGCCTTGAGAAAGGCAAGGAGGATGCCCCTTGTCAGAGAGCTGCGACAGTTAAACAGAAGTCCCCAAGTATTTATCTTATTCCTCCCTCATTCACAAAAAGCTTGACACAGATATCTTAACTCACAGTGAGTTAGAATCATAGACTATTTAAATTAGAAGGGACCTTTAAAGGTCATCTAGTCCAACCCCCTTTAATAAGCAAGGACATCTTCAATGAGATCAGGTTGCTCAGAGCCCCAGTCCAACCCAACCTTGAATGTTTCCAGGGATGGGGCATCTACCACCCCTCTGGGCAACCTGTTCCTGTGTTTCACCACTCTCATTGTGAAAAATTTCTCTCTTATATCTAGCCTGAATCTACCCTCTTTTAGTTTAAAACCAGGGGGCTAATAAACTTTCTACTGTGGAAAAAAAATGGATTTCCTCTACAAAAATAATTCCTAAATTCAGTCAAACTGCTAGTTTATTCATCAGACAGTGTGATTAATGTATCTGTCAATAACTTAGAAAATACTATCCTAATAAAACAGCAGGCTGTGATCAGCTATTAATTTAACTCAGTAACTTGGCAAAGGCCATGCAAGTTGCTCATCAACTTACATATTTTCACAAGTTACAGACACACAGCAGCAATCTCTGCACAAGAATACTAACTGGAATAAAGTGGTCATTTCGTGAAACATTTTGTGGAAGCAAAAGGTACACACAATTTGTGTTTTATTAACAATCTCTTGACCTTATAAATTTCAGTGCCTGTATTCAAAATGCTACTGTTCAGCTAACCCCTGAGCCAGCCTCATTTGTTCTCTAAGTCCAGTGGACTTGTGCCAGGAATTATTAAAGCAGAAGGATACTCAAAACAATTGAAAATTTGGAATGTTAAGTGGATAAACTAACAATTGCCTCTGTTGTTTGCCATTAAGAGAGAAAAATAAAATAAAATAAGTGTTGTCACAGTCCTCAAAGTTTCTTAAAAACAGAGCTTTGAGTTCTCAGTTCTTTGCAGAGCTTCTGCAGAAGCGTCAGGTATATTTTTTTTAAAGCCTTTGAAATATTAAAAGCCAAGTATTAAGAGTATTGTATGTCAATTCCATACTGACTAAGCATAAATTCGTTGTCTGTGTTGTAGGGATGTTGGAATTTCTGCCAGTTTAGGACATTATGTGTGTGTAAATATATATACACCATATATACACACACAGATTGGCAATATCAGTGTTGCCATGTGTAAGCTATGGAAATAGCACATGACTGGAAAAACTACCACTTCCAAAAGAAACCAATACTGAGCACTGGGACATGAAGGGGACACCTCACCGCAACTGCATGGCTTATTTTGGGGTTTGAGTTTTTTTCTTTAAACAGTTTTGGGAAGACTGTTACGGAGCATTCATGGGTTTCCAACACAACCAACAGCTATCTTGAACTTTCTTACACTATATTACATGCCACGATCTTGTTGATCTTCTGGAGGCATTCAGAGAAACTTGATTAAATTAGAAAAATATATTCCTTTAATATGGTTCCCACTTTGAAATTAAATTCTGTAACATGATAGTTTCAAAATTCTTAATTTATTAGAGTTGACAGATGTGACCCACAATTTTCATTTTATCTTTTTACTTTTTTTTTTTTAAATATAAAGCTTAAAAGCTCTTTAGTGAGACAATCTATTAACGTATCTATAGGCAGTTTCTCTTTTCTGACTGAATGCTGTCTCTCTGATTGTTGATGCCAGATGAGAAGTTCTATGGGTTATTAGCAAGAAAAAGAAAAGTACATGAAATACTTTTCTTTCTTCCCCTGCCCAGAGGCCCTTTGCCAGGGAAGATGCTCTAACTCTCACAAATCTCAAAATTAGCAATGCATCCTGCAAAATCTCTACATGTAAAGAAAACTATTAACCCAGGAGGCATAAATTCAATTTACAACAAGAAAGAAGAAAGACTGTTTCTTCACCAAACTCCATTTCTCTTTAACAGTCTCTCAGCTGTCAGTTTGATAATGGCTGCTTTATTCTGCACTCACGTAACTGGGGACAATTCCTATTCCAGTCCACATTATGTTCATCTGTTAATCTGGTGACAGAATCTGTCTCCTCAGGTAACAAATTTGGGGACCAGAATTTATCCACCAGTAGGTTTCACTCCCCTGAAGGGTAAATTAAGGTGGATTTGTAACATCTTTGTTTATCTGAAAAATTTAAAAATACTGAAAGAACTTGAAAGCACATTTAATTTAAGAGAAAAGTAAGGCCATTATATAAACAGCAGCAGATCTCATCCAGAATGTGTCACATAAATACCATACTATCAAACAAGAAATGTAAATTATCATACATACTCTATAATTGAAAAGTGTATTATACATTAGTGAAGTCACCCATTTATCTAATCATAATCAGTTCCAATAAAATCTCATTTAGGAAAGCTGAATGTAGTTCAGGGTGGATGGTTATGAGGATATCAGTCATGTGAGTACACACTGAAACAGTTTTAGTTCTCATACATAGAAATCCAATTATTGCATATCTCATATGAAAGAAACTTACACTGATATGGGTTAAAGCGGTGGCATTCAGAACTAGGAAAAAAAAAAAGCGACTATACTGAGTAACTCTATTTAAAATAATGTTTTAAGGAAAATTTTACTCAAGATTTTACATTTTCAAGAAGCCACTACAAGAATGACACATTGTCTAATGCTGGTAAGAGATGGTTCAAAAGCAGAGGAAAAATCCCAATACATCATTTGAAGGTTCTGATGATGTACAGCTTGGGATACAAACCTCCCATCCTTGGTTTTATAAATCCAACCTTTCAGTAGGATCTGAAAATCTGACTGACCAAACATATGCAAGTCTGTTACAAAAGGAGGTAAAGTATAACCATTTTCTATTACTACTGCCCTTCTACTGCAGCATTTTAGATAAAACAGCCTCCAGACATGAACAATAAGTAGTTTTCTTGAGCTTGTTGACATAAAAAGACATGAAACAGACTAATTTTGCTATTCACACAATACATCATTCCACATGAATTGCAGGAACATTTGCTATTTTGGTTTCGACAAAAATGCCAGACAGTAAGGTAATCTGAATAAAATGTGTATCACGACTACAGCTGAAGAAGCAGTTCATGATGAATACTTAATTTGGTACCATTAGCCTCTTCTGAAATTATCATTAATGATTTTTTCTTCTGTTCCTCCATTTATTGTGCACAGCTGCTCACCTAATCACTTGCATAAACTTATCTTAACCAATGGTTTATTTATTATACATCCATCACTCTTCCAACAATAGTAATCTAAGCTATACTGATTTTATTTCTTTTACATGTTCCGAAATTTAAACTCTCTATATGGCTAGTCCCCATTCCATTGTGAATACTCATGTACATACATACTGATGGCAATATTTACATGAAGATATATTCAAAACACTTTGTAATCCATCAATAACCTGGAGAGTAACAACAAAAACGTCTAAATGTTCTTCATTAAAATTGGGTACAAGAAGTGAGAAAACATAAGCCTGACAAAAAGAATACCCATATATCTTTTTTTTAATTTTTTTTTTATTTACTAAACTCCAGCTATAATCCTCCATCAGTTCCAACCCCAATGCAATTCCACCTTATTACTTACATTGTGATATGTTTGCTTCTTCACAAAATCTGTTGGATTCTGAACAAAGGGGTTTATTCATAAACTTTTGTTACAAGAGAAAAATTAACCATTTTGACTATCCTGTTCTTGCAGCTGTAGCTAGCCCTGATTTGCTCTGCTTTGCCTGGGTAGAGGTAAAACCACATAAACATGCAATTTATCCGATTTTAATAACATACGAGTAGACTAGGGCACTTGGAAAATAGCTGTGATGATCCACAGGAGTGATCAGGATACCTTATTCCCACTTTTATGTTCTATTATGTTCTATTGCAATATTTGAAAGTAGGAGAGTGCTAATTTACAAGTATATAGGCTGTTTTCAAGAGGAAATTACAAAGAGGAGAGGAGAGGAGAGGTTGTCAACCTCTTGTGGTTGTCAGCCACATGTAGATGGAAACAAGCTGGCCAGACTGAGTGTTATACTTGCAAGCACATCATGTTAGAAGTGACTCTTGGCCAGACATAGGCCCTTCTTCCCACCTCACTTGCTTCTAAGCCTTTCTGATGTCATGAGCATGAAGTTAAATAGCATTCCCGTATTCTGGAAAACATATCCTATGGACTACATGCAGAGAAACCACCAGATCTAGACCACAAAGGACACACAGGAAGCCTACTGGCTAGAAAAGCATCTTTAGATAGTGCGGAGAGACATAAAGGAGCCGAACAGTCTCCGTGCACCAGCACAGATGCACTGAACATTCCTTACTTCATGAGAAGGGCCAGCCTGTTTCTCAGTTCTGTTTTCCTTTCTAGTACCTGTGAAGTTAGATGAGATTTTGACAGTTCCAAGGCTCCATATGCAGCTCTGTAAGAAGCCACTGTGCAGTCATTCATTTCCATTTTTAAGTAGGCTTGTATGCAACTGAATTGCCCTGGTCAAAAATACCTGCTGTTCTCACACTCCAGCCTTGAGAACAGCTACGGTGTCTGGCATTTCTGGGAGCTGTCCTTCACACCACTACCTTTGCAATCAAACCAAAGTAAAGCTAAGAAGCCCTATACGCCTTCGTATATCTGACTTCAGAGATCCCTCTTCTACTTCTCTTCTGATATGCTTGCTGTTCTGCTTGCTATTTTTCTTTTCAGACAATGGGAAGACAGATGACGGGTGGACGATTGACATGCTTGGCATTTACTAATACTGTCTATAAAACCGCTGAATTAACATCAACCACAGGGTGTTTCTTTCTAAGCCAACAGCGTACCATGCTGCTGGAGTTAGCTTAGTGAAGCAAGATGCACTCAGAAGACACATACACCTAGGAAAAACTAGTTTTCATCAGTTACACTGTACAGGAACCACATTTAATCATCTCAACCACAATTGCATGATTCTAATCACAAGAGTACAAAAAGGAGATCTAACTGCCCTCTGTAGAAGATGATGCACTACTGTTACAGAAAGGCCAAATGGCATAAAGAGCTGGATGGGCTCACGGCAAGAATTTAAGAGAAGATCAAACACTGCAAGGACAAAGACAACCACATCTAAAGAGATCAAGAGGTGACAAGGTGCAGGAGGAATGCTATGTCCAATATTCTGTACCTAGAAATTAATTCCATTCTCTGACTGTCCCAACAGCTTTAAGAGATTTTCTTCTTCTTCATCTCAGCCTGTAAAAATAGTATTGCTGATATACTGGTATGAGGATCAACTCTTGTAAGGATATTCTGAAAACCCACTGTTTAATATTTTGGTCTTGGTTCTGGAAGATGGAGCTTGACAATGGCTACAAGATCTCACTTAAAATCTGTGAATGTGGTTCACTAGGAGAACTCCAATACCCTCAGCACTCCCTAGAGAACATTTCTTTGCAATCCGAGCAGAATGTGTGAACTTTAAAGTGTTTAATTTAAGAAGAATAACTCTACAGCAGAAAAACTTTCTGTGAAGTTATGCAGAAAGCTAAAACCTGCGTACTATTCTCCTTCCCAGTTCATACCACCTAGCTTAAACCAGCAGTGAACAATTTTGAAATATGCTGGGCTTCATCCAGTAGTTTAAATGAGTAGATGTGATTTAGTTCATATTTTCAGGCCTCTTTATTAAATACCTCCCAGTTCCATCTTGCCTAATATTTGATCCAGCAAGTTTAATGACCATGCCTTCATTAAACATTACAAGCTTTTTAAGACCTTGGCAGTGCTGCATTTCATTCAATAACCTAGTGCTGCTACAAAGTCAACACTGAGTGCCAAGTTAATCCCTCGTGTCCACTAATTATGTCCAGTGCTGCAGCTTCTTGGGCGAGCCTGAATCGCTGGGGAAGTGCAGGATTTCCAGGCCAATGGATTCAGCACCCCGGCTATATCTCATGTCTTGACACTAGATGTCAGCGAAGGGTAATTGTTGTCTCAATTTAGAGGCCAGCCCAGGTAGCTCCTAGCAACCCCTGTTAATGTTTTATAGCAAAGGTGAAGTATAGCTTAATACAAGCATCTGACATATATTACAATAAAAAAGGATATAGTTGTCTAGTGTTTTTAAAGTCAGTCGTAAAAGATGAATAATGATGCAGTTTAAAGCTAAAAGACAGCTGCCAAGCTGAATGGCCATGATAGATGTCTAAACACCCAGTGTAGAGAAAACCTGTTCCCTAGAGACCACCATCCAAAAAATTAATTACTACGATTCAGCATCTTTAAATGTGCCACTTAATATACTGCCACCATAATTAAATTTCCAGCCCTGTGACCTTGAGACCATTTCCTGAGATAATAAATGAGATCAAGGTTTAATCGATGCAGATGCAAGTAGAAACTGTCCGAGGAAGTACAAAACCATCACAATGTAGTGAAGGTCAGGAAACAAAAACCGAGTGAAGCTGCGAATCAACATTAATTGCTTTCTTATGATAAAAGATGTTTATTTTAATTTGCTGTATTTGCAAACAACAGTTCCATTGTATACTCTCTGACAGCAGCTTTTAAACTCTACCCACAGATGAAGTCAGCAGAGGGCATATTTGCCTCCTCGTAGATAGCACTTTTTGTAGCAATTGAAGCCATGTTCAGTAGCACACTGAGACCTGATAACCAAGCTCATCACACATCAAACAATACAAAGACAAGAAACAACTGACTGCTTCCGATACACTCCCCTCTAATGCAAGAAACCAAACAAAAAGGAGAGACTTTGGGTAGAAATACAGAGACATGAAGGTTATTTTACATCCTTTTGAGTGGCACAAAGGGTATGGTCTGACTTCCACTATTGGACTTCACTAAGTGCTCAATCGGATACCACAGTGTCTGATAAATATCTAAATATATAACACCACCTAGTAGACAGCCTGTTATTTTAACAGTAGTAAATCTTACTGGAGTTGTCGTGCACTTAATGAGTTGAAGTGAAAGTCTCAGCAGCTAAGTCAAGTCTCCTTAATTGTATGCTGTTAGAGAAATTAGAACTAGGTGATGGTAGGGGGAGCCTATGTTTAAAAAAATAGGATTTTCTAACTTTTTGAGAACAACCTTGTGTAGAGGTAGGCTTCCTTTCATTCCAAGAAGCCTGGAGGAAAAAGAAGTATGTGTTCTGACACCTGAAACCTCAGAACTTTAAAAAGCATAGAAGCCATCACTAAGAGGACAGAAGGATGAAACTGTGAAACAATGTAGATGACTTATCTTTAAATAATAGTACTTGGACATATTGTTTTGTAAAATAGGTATTAATCAACAATCTCCATCAATTCTGTCAACATCAAATAGACTAAATTATGAACCACTATAAATTCCAAGGTTAAAATGCAGTTGATACAATACAAGTCACATCTCTAAATATCTCAGGCAAATCAAGGGGGCTGGGGTGATACACAGAACCCCAGTGGAGTCAGCAACAAACATTGTAGAGAGCTCTGGTATCACTCCATGTCAGTAAGGCCAACGTACAAATATTTGTACCAAAACCAAAAGAGGAAAAACCAGAACAGTCCACTAACCAGCAGGGATTAGAGACTTCCAGTGACAGAAGAGCTCAGAAGGCATTGTGGGGTGGGGTGGTGGGAAATAACATACAGGCTGCTGCAACATCACACTAACTTCACTGAAAGTCTCCAGAAATACCATGAGGCTATGTTTTCTGAGCATACAAGTCACAGGACTGTGCCACACACATATTTAACATTCACGTTAATCCTACGACTGAGAATGTGCACATGTAAAACCTGAAGACACACTGAGGATGATTAAGACAATTATTACCTGGTCAAAAACTGCCAACTACCCTTGAGAATGGGAAAATATTGGTTAAACAACTATCGTGTCTACAATATGATGAAACAAAATCACCTTGGAGACTCAATCCAGCTGCAGCTCTGAAAGATAGGAAATACCACCAAGGTATTACTGACCCAGAACAAAGTCCTCTGGGCGTGGAGGTAACCACTAGAATTTGACTGGATTTAATCTGAGACAATACAGTACGGGAAACTGAAACCAATAATTTTTGAAACTTGTAGTTGATCTGCCTTCAGAGTAATGCAGTTAAAATCTGATTTAAAAGAAATAATAATCTACTGAAGTTAATGCTTCCAAAATTTCCACAGACTTTTGGCTGTATTCTTGTGTTTGTAGGTAGGCTGGGAAATCCGCTCTGCCTGACAGGAAACTTTTCCTCTTGTCATTCTGTAAGTACCAGTAAGAGCTTTAGAGACTGAAAGTATGGGAAATCAAAGTCTCTAGCTCATCTGTCAGGCCGGCTGTAAATAACCGCTGTTCTAACACCATGCTCAAGAAGCCTGGTTGCATGACAAACACCAGACTGCCATACCGGTAGTTCCCATCTTTTCTTATTGAAAGATCCATTCAGATGCGTCGGGACAACCTGAAGGCTACTTCTGATAAGAACAATGGGCAGTTCTAAAGAGCAGGCATTTCAATTACAAATTTTTATTTTACATTTTTAGCCTAATTTGGTCTCTTTGTGATAAACAAGATGTTTTACATATGCCTAGTAGTAATAATTGATAGTTCACGCTTCTGTATGTTATACTTGTTAAAATATTTGCATTTAAAAGCAAAGTTGGACTTCTAGCTCTAGGCTACATATGTGTCTTTCCTAAGGAGTCTCAACTAGAAGAAGCATTTTGAATTATAATTGTCTTCCAAATCTCAAATTAAGAGAGACAGAACACTGTTAACCCTTCACTTAGATCATTTATCCGTGTGAAAACAAATTGTGGTTTAGTAAAGTTGCGCAGAGACCTGGCAGATAGGCTGGACTTGACTCCTATATTCAGTCAGTACGATTAGACAGAGAAATAAAGATTACCTACTCGGTCAAGGGTTGAAAGATCAGGCCTCAGGTAATTACAGCATTAGAACACGTCTTTATGAGATCAGTTTTACAGTTAAAAGCTTTATAGTTCGACTCAGAAAAGAAAATTAGTTGAAACTTTGCAGAAAATAGTAATAGATTATGAAAGATGAGGTGCTGTGTTCAAAACACTTGCTGAACTCCTCACATAAGCATTTCTTACCTTAAAAAAAGAAGTGTTGTATAGGATGCTTCCTGCGTTGGTCTTCTGGAACTTTACAACATATGCACTACAGAAATACAGAACTCCGAAATACAAATGGACTGGTTTTAACTGAGGCAGGTGTGAAGGAATGTCATGTTTGAAGGCTAAGGCTTTCAAAAGTGCCTTGTTACTTTTCCATGTCTCTCTCTGGTGATACGCATGTGGAAACATCAAGAATGCTCCTTCTCAAGAGGCTGAGGAGACAAAACCAATCCGTTTTCCTACTCACAGACTCTTCTAAAATACTTGGAGCTCAGCACCACAAAACTATAGTGTAGAACTATTAGTTGCTATTCAAAACACAACCAATTGCTTTTTTCATTTGAGCTTTTTGATAGTAATGAATCAACAGGCAAAGTATCAGAATAAATGCACAGCTTAACTCATGATTTACATAGCTTTTACAATCTGACTATTTTAATGCTGTGCTCATTGTACATAAGGTCACGTCTTATGGCAACAACCTTCATTTTAAGCATGTGTCTGTGGGCACGTAGGACAGAGGGCCACTCTCTCTCTGTGCAAGAGGTTGCAAACTACCGCTGACTCGCTATCCCCAGCTCGACGGCTTCCAGTTCCACTCCAGCCCAGAAGCATTTGCTTGTGGTGGGTTGACCCTGGCTGGATGCTGGGTGCCCACCAAAGCCGCCCTGTGACTCCCCTCCTCAGCTGGACAGGGGAGAGAAAATGAAACAAAAGGCTTGTGGGTTGAGATAAGGATGGGGAGCGATCGCTCCCCAATTACTGTTGCAGGCAAAACAGACTCAACTTGGGAAAAAAAAAAAGATTTATTACCAATCAAATCAGAGCAGGATAATGAGCAATAAACCCCAAACCTTTAACCAAACCCGACCCTCCCTTCTTCCTAGGCATAACTTCACTACTGATTTTCTCTACCTCCTCCCCCTGAGTGGCACAGCAGGACGGGAATAGGGGTTGCGCTCAGTTCATCACATGCTGTCTCTGCTGCTCCTTCCTCCTCAGGGGGAGGACTCCACACTCTGCCCCCGCTCCAGTGCGGGGTCCGTCCCACGGGAGACAGCCCTCCGTGAACTTCTCCAGCGTGAGCCCTTCCATGGGCTGCAGCTCTGCACACGCTGCTCCAGCCGGGTCCCTCCCAGGCGGTGCCGTCCTGCAGGCACGGACTGCTCCAGCGTGGGGTCCCCGGGGGGCCACCAGCCCGGCCAGCAAACCCGCCCCAGCCCGGGCTCCCCTCCCCACGGGGCCACAGGTCCTGCCAGGAGCTGCTCCAGCGCAGGCTGCCCCACAGGGTGCCAGCCCCCTTGGGGCACCCCCTGCTCTGGCGTGGGGCGCTCCCCGGGCTGGGGGGGATCTGCTCCCCCGTTACCCCCCGGGCTGGGGGCACAGCCTGCCTCACCATGGCCTTCACCGCGGGCTGCCGGGGCATCCCCGCTCTGTGCCTGGAGCACCGCCTGCCCCTGCTGCGCTGGCCCGGGGGCTGCAGGGCTGCTGCTCTCACCCCGTCTCACCCCTCTCCTCTCCGGCTGCAGTTGCACAGGTTGTGGTCCCCCCACCCTGCCCCCCTGCCTAACTCCGTTATCCCAGCAGCGCTGCCGCCATCGCTGCTGGGCTGGGCCTTGGCCAGCGGCGGGTCCGGCTGGGAGCCGGATGGAATCGGCTCTGTCAGACACAGGGGAGGCTTCTGGCAGCTTCTCACAGAAGCCACTTCCACAGCCCCTCACTACCAAACCCTTGCCACCCAAACACAATACTTCGCTAAACCTGACAGAACTTTGCAGCTGCAGCAGAGCTGTCTCTCACTATCCCTTTCCCAACTTATGCATTCTTGCAACAGATTTTGTGCCAGATCTCACCTATTTTCATCTCTCCTGTTCATTGTCTCTTGTTCCAATAAAAATTAAAAAAAAAAAAGCAAAAGCAAGAAAGAGAGAAAGGCAGGGAAACTGGCTGAGCCATTGCCTTCTTCCTAAGGGAACCACCTTCAGAGACAGAGCAGATGTAAGCAGTTGCCACATCTGCTGCAGTTCTGGAGTAGTGGATGCCTTGGGTTGCAGACAGACCATATTCAGCTTCGTTATCAGCTGCACGGAAGTTTTTATGCCAATCTAGGCAGAGCCTGCAGCCAGCCGCAGCGTCAGAGAAAGGGCATCTAAAGCCCAGGAAAGACAGACACTGTGTTCATGCACTGATACCATTCTGGCATTTATTCTGTGAATGCAGAGGGATTTGTCTTACGAGTTCATATTTTCATTTTCACTAGAACATTACTGTTATTACTGTTCGGTTGCAAATGAAGCCTGTGATATTAAAAGTAACATAAAAGCAGAGTCCAATACAGTTCGTAATCACATCACCTAGAGAAAGAAATGAGAATGAAATAACAGCTTGACAGTGGCAAGGTGTCAATTCCTTACTTCTGTAACCACAGAAAGACATACTATTTCATAAAATCATTTTGGGGGTACAGTGGGGAAAAACAGAGTAAATAGTTTTTAATGTTATTATTTGGTCAAGCAAAAGGATATTAATAAATATATTTCTATCTCAGGTACTATATCCAGCTGAGGGACTTGCTTGCAGCATCCCAATCAAAAGATGAGGCTTTAATTAGCTTTGAAATACTTAACTGTCCTTGGCAAATAAGAGTACCGACATGTTTTGTTGGAATCGGGGACTTTTTATTAATAGATTCCTGCTCCACGTTCTACACTGAAGATGAGAGAACTAAGTGCTTACAGTGAAACAGTAGGGAGGCTTATTAAATCAATACACATCTGTTAGATAATGGGCTCTAAGTCAAGAATGTTATTCTGAAAACCTCTCAGCAAAATGTTGCTTGTTTGGCACTGTTTTCCTTCAGCTATTCCCTCGTTGAAGGATCCCCTCCAGAGCTGACCATCTATTTTGTAGTGTTCCATTCCTAACAAGCGTATCCGTATATCTCTGCCAAATGGAAAGGATTCTCCAAAAATCTCACACAACATTCTCAAGTATGCAAGTACACGACAGCAAGGTGCTGGGAAGTTTAAATCCCTTCACCCCATAGCAGAAGGTTAAGGCCTTATGAACACCAAGCAAGCTAACGGAGCCAAAAAATCTCCTATACTAGTTGCAAGGTACTAGTAACAGTTTGTAGTGGCATCTTGAAATATCTGCAAAATTATACATATATATATCTCTATACAGAAACAGAAACTATATGAAGGTATTAAATAGATAGTATATTCTGTGACACACGTGTAATAGTGTTGGGACATGTAGCCCTTCCCTGTGACAGCCAGAGTGACCTCCCGACTCAGCCAGCAGGCAGGGTGCTGCTCTGCATTCCCTCTCCCTTACAAAGCTACCCTGGGTCAGTTACCTCCCAGCCTGTGTGCACCCTGACCTCCTGCCTGCCTTGCTGCTTTTTGCTACACATTGTGTGAGGCAAAAGCTGCCCCTTGCACTATCTGTGAAACGTTCACCAATTTCATTCAGAGCCCCTGGGCACTACTGTAATAAACATGAATTAAATACTATTTACCCAGTTAGATATGGGTAAATATTTTACCTTTATCACCTTAAAGTAAACCATAGCTGGACTCTTAACTAGCGTGTCTATATTCACTCAGAATGTAACAGTAAGAAAACTTAAAAATGAACTTATATTTAATAGGTGTCATTGTCACAAATTGGAGCCTGTGCAAATAAAGTAAGAATGGATGGTAGGGAGTGCAGAGATCAGCTTATGTTTATGAAACTTCACTCAGCCATGTTTTTGCCACAACATGCATAAATTTGTGTACTTCTGTAATATTTGTATTCACATTTTACAGACACGCAGATATTTTTTCTGCAGTGGAAAACATAAATGAGAAAAGTACATATAAGGCTGTCATCTACTGACTCATCATGGTAATTCCTGATACAGTGGTTTCAGCAACAGCACTGAGCATGTGCAGAAAAAAATAAAGGATGGCTGATGTTTGCACACTAAACAGTGTGAATCATAACATATCAATATTAATCTATCCCTTATAAAATCTTAAGACCTTTTTATTTAATGAATAAGATGCTGCACAACAATATAATCTGTACTTTTCCAAATTAGTTACAAATCATCTGGTTTCTCTCCAATTACTTGATTTTTTTTCTATTCTCTAAATGTTACTGACCTAAAAAAGATTTCATCAAAGGCTGTTGGAATCCTAACCCCTCTAGCAACTATTAAATTGGTCCACTCTGTGTCCTGTGCTGACAAATCATTATACTCCAGAGCCTTACAATCCATGGTAGTATCTCAATTAGACACAAAGATGAAGCAACAGTGTTTCAAATTCATCCATACATCTAAATATGACTTTATTCTTAAATAAAGTAGAAAATCTATATATGCAGTGATCCCTAGTCAGTTATTGCCAAGTTCACTAAGAACAGAATGCTGCTTCTGCAAGTAAGCTATTCAAGAGGTTTCAAATCAACAGTTTAAAAGTTGTGTCCTGCCTAAGTTAAGACATCGAAAACAGCATACTCTTCCTTCTTTCTTATGTTTTCTTCCAATTTTCCTTAAGCAAACTGGCTTTGTGCATAGCTTTTAATTTAGAGTTTGCCTTGATAAGTACTCTGCATAATCAGTGAAGACTGGCTGACAGAGGTAACACGTACTGAGATTCAGGGTATCCAGAAAATAATAGTGAACTCACTGAAAAACAGAACTGCTGAATTTTATTAATTTCTTCAGCTTTATTAACTGATCATCCTAGTACAGAGACAAAAGTCCAGCTCAGCCCTTCTGTCTCCAGTGCTAAAGCTATTCCCAAACATGTCATAAGGACCACAGAATTTATTACCTTTGGCACTAAAATACCAATATCATGCAGCAGCAGTTCAAGAGATTTCAAGTAAGCTTGGAAGTGAAATGATGGGTTTTTTTTTTCCTTCTACAAAGCAAATATTATACATATGACTGAGCCACACTCAGTAAAGCTGAGTTAAGCTGAACAAGAATGACCTGAAAAAGGAGAAGTAACTATTCTCCTTCCAGTGCATCTTTGAAACTAAATTTCAGTAAGCTCAAAGTAGGCTCTCTTGGCAGCAGAAGCTGTTCCGGAGGAACGGAGCACTGTTTATGCCATTTCTGCAATGCCACTTCTCTAAATTTATAAATCCAATCTATTAGAAGCAGCAGCCACTAAATGGCAGGAATTACTTTAGCCTCAGTTAAGAAAAAAAAGCAAGTCCATTTCTTCTCAGAACAGCATTTGAGTTGAATCTTTAATTAAAAAACCCCAAACAAACAAACAAAAAACCCCAAGAAACGCAGTTAAGTCACTTGGCACCTACTGGAACCTTTAGGAAAGTATCTGGAAGTCTTTTTGTACTGCTTACCAAAGAGTACAAGAACTTCTTTAGGAACAAGCCGATTCTGATTTGTCTCTGCATTTGGGATACTGTAAGGTAATCAATGCAACGTTATCTTGCAATGGCAGCTTTCCTACATTGCTTTGGCATCATCATCCCCCACTTGACTAGTCTAAAATAATCATGATTTTAAACACAAAGTGGCTTCCTGGATGGGTTCCATAGACAACTAGATCCTGTAACTCCCAGGGTACTTTGCACTTGAGGAGACGCTCAATATATTTTGCCAGGCTTAGATTCTGTTTTAGTGAATCATGAGATAATGCTGAAGTTGTCTTAAAGATTTTACATCTTTCTGCGATAGAATGCTTATAATAAAGTTTTTAATTCATCTATTTTTTCTTATCTTACAGATACCTCAATGAAAGCATGTCTATTGCACATTAAATTTGGGACAGTCAATAGTCTGTCATCCCATGCTGACAATTTATTGCTTATGTTTTACCAGTATCTTCAATTTTGTAGTCAGTATTTTGTTTCAAGGAACTTGGTGGATGCCACACACACTCTAACTTCACTAGCAAAGTGCTGATCTAATTACTGACAAGCTGCTGATCAGGGAAGGTTAGTTAACTGTAAGTTTAGTTATTTCAGCTGGTTCTATCCTTCTGAAATACAACAGAGGTTGATGGAAAAGATCCTCTTTATCTTTAGATCAGATTCCCGTATCAGACTGTAACTATTTGCCTATATAACCCATCCAGTGGGCCATTTCAGGTATTTCAAGTCATGATTACTTTTATGCACCACACATGGACCACTCTGTTGGCTTGTCACACCTAAAAAGGAGCCAATAAAATGTATTGGCCATGGTTGGCAAGGAAGGAAAATGTTTAACTTCATCAAAGGAGTACTCTAGCTGCTAGACAAACATACATTAATTAATCTCACTGTTTCAAAGTAAAGTACAAGCCAGACACATACATTAATGCTAACAATTTGTGCAGTTTGGGACAGTGTAGCTTTAATGGTTTACCTCCATCTTTACAGTTATCTTAAGATGAGGTTGCTGTCTATAACCTTTACTTGTTCTCTTAAAAGGAAAACTATAGTTTTAATACTGGAATTGTTATTTTACTCTGAATCAATGCAGGGTCCAGTGTATTGGTGAGTGAAATTTCACACCAAATTTTAAGTTGTCTTCCTAACATACGTACAATGAAATGCTATGTTGTGTTCCAGTGCTACGTAACAGCAAGCCTTGGAAGACAGTCGTTCTTCTTTGGGCATGTTTTTTTCATTGTAAGACCATTAGGCTTCTCCCCCTCCCTCTGGAGTTCAGAACTAGTTTTTACTCTAAAACAGCATTTTGCTGCTATCAGTATGGGAGAAGTGAATATTTACATTGTAGGTGTAAAGTTTTATCATAAAGACACTTCTCTGGCACAACAACTCATCAACTCCAAAGGCCTTTGGAACAAGCCGTGATTCTGTGACTACAAAATTCATTTGAATTACATCACTCTCTGTAAGGGAACAGCATGAAACCTACTGTGAAATGAATATTCCTACCGTATCAATCTTTTTTAAATTTAGTATCTTAATATGACCCATGGCTTAAGTCACCTTTTGTACTGCTTTCTGTTTGATTATAATTTTATCTATTAATCATGTTAATCCAATAGAATCTGCCTTAATCAAATGCAAGTCAATTACCCACTTCGTCAAATTATATTTTTAATGAAAGACATTTTTTAAGATTGAATACCAATTAGGGACATGTTTAGGGAAGCGTGGCTAGCTTTAGACCACGGGAATAGTTGGCTTTCCACTGAGAAGGTAGTTTTCATATCCACTTACGGCTCAGGTAGTTTGAAGAACACTTCTGAATGGACACAGAACTCACAGCAGGCAGGTATTGCCTACACTCTTTTTTGGTTTTGATCCCACCTGAAAAAACACCTGCACACCTGCAGTCTGATCCCAGAGAGGGATTGGGCTGGGTAGACTTTAAAGGACAGGTCATAACTTGCCACATGAGAACTCAAATGAAGAGGAAGGCTACACTGGCCAGTGGTCGTAAACGTGAGCTATGACAATCAAATGTACCAGCCCCAAAGATGCCTGGATATTCAGATCCCTGACCCACAAAGGCTTACTCAGAAAAGCTTCCCTGACCGTAACAGCAAATGTTCTATCCCTTTCATTCCCCTGCAGCCAGAACTCGGAAGAACAACCTCTGTATTTCATGAGTTCATTTCCATCCCAGTTTGACCAACTGCCATTAAATCCTAAACCACAATTCAAGCTATGGAACATTATGCAAATATTAGTCATGTCTTCTTTTAGCTTTACCATATGATCACACCTGAAAATGAAGACTGATTGATCTGATAGAGGAAGAATGCTAACTGATCAGCATGATGAATCCAACCTTCTAAATCCAATGTGTGTAAAGATCTTCTTCACCTCTCTTTGCTTTTTACTCCCACCTTCTCAGTTCTAATTTGCTTGGGTGTCTTTCAGACAATTTCAGGCGATTTCAGACTTGCTTCCCTGACAGCCCCAGGGAACCTTTCTGAGAGCAGTGGCTTCATCTGCAGGCAGCCCACGTACCAGCCCTTTCAGTAATCCAGAATCTGGTCATTCACCCAAATATCCCTTTTCCTTGGTCTTTACAGAGCACAAAACAGACTGTCTACTAAATAAGACATGTTTAAGTTATATTTATATTACAATGAGGTCCTAATGGTACCTTTATACAAGAGTTCTGCAGGGAAGAAGGGATTATTGATGTTAAAAGACAGACACCCATAAATGCAGTGTGTGCACACAGATGTTTCACTGGCAGTAGCATCACAGATTTTTAGGTTCATTAAAACAAAGGCCAAGTAAGACAATGTTCTTTAGATATTTACACTTACACACAAAGCACATCTAACATAAAGTCACCTGGTTGCGTTTCCTCAGGAAGAAGGATGCTGCACTGCACTCAGCATGTATGCAGTTCCTTCAGAGGTGCAAGAGAGGCTGCACAAGGGGCACATTTATCAGTGTATAACTGAGTTTGTAACTGAGGAACCGGAAAGAATAAAGGTAAACAGACTTCCCTGATGATACAAACCAAACCAATGTCAGGGAACTTGTCAAGCTGGTGAAAGAATCCAACAACCTCAGTACTCTGAACAAACTAACAGAGAGCTTGTGGCAATCACAATCTCAGAGGGACTTTTCATTCACTCTGATTGGATTAATATTTTGGAGGAGCAGAAGTGAAAACATCTTGATTTTTAACAACCTCCATGGCCAGTTCCTTTTCCCAGGTTCTAACACAACAGCCACGACTCCTTAACAAAAGCTGTCACCACCTTCTCCTGGTGATTTTCATCTCCTTAGGGGAATGTCGACCCTGCAGTTCAGGAGTGTGACTGTAGCTCACCTAAGCAGACCTGGACAACTTGGAGCTATCTGGTTCAGGAGGCAGCTGCACCACATGGAAACATGTAAGGCTCCAGTTCCCACTCGGCATGCTGGGCATGCACAAACCCCCAGTTCTACACTCTGACGCACCAACTTGTCAGAAAGGCTGTATGCTAAGTCAGCAGGCCAACATGCAGGGTACTAACAGGCACCGTGAAGTTTCCCGGTGTACTTAGCTATGCAAGAGAAGATCTCCCTTGATATTTGGAGACATATGTAAAGCTGCCTCAGGTACCTGTGCTCATATCTAGTTGAAAGGACAGTAGCATGAAAGTGTATAAAACTAGGCAACTTAGGGGATAAAATAGCCTGACTTAATTGAAGGCAAGATATTTAGCTTCCACCATTGTTTTTATTTAGCAATCCATTACAGATTTTATTCTGAAAGCTAAGCAGTTTTTCAGCTTTTTTTTCCCATTGGTTTTCTTTTCCAGATGCAGGCACTCGATCAGCATCACTAGACCTTGAATTAGGCAGTGGCCACCATCAGACCTTTTAGGCTCCAAGAAAAAATAACATGGCTGATTGCAGGACAGCCAAGGCTTGCAGAAAGGAAGGGCCATCTTCACAGGTGTTCCTCTCTCCTATAGCCCTCATTTTTCTTTCTCACTTGGACGTGTCAACCTGATCCTTGGTCCTGTTTTAAAATATTCTGGATTTCAATGCAAACATTTGATATATGATGCAATTATTCTGTTGTCCAAGTGCAGAATATCACTTATCTAAGGTCATTCAACACAGCGAGCTTCTAAAGGACATTTTATAAGTCCTAAGACAGTAGTGCTTTTTTTCTCAGACAAACTTTAAATCTCCCAGCTTCAGTATTTATGCTCCACAGCTGAGCAGAAAGGAGTCTTATTGGAGAGTGGGGCTGCTTATATCCCTTCAATTATATATGGAGGACTTGGAAGGCAACAGCTTTTCAGCCTGTGAGTTTTCATAGCAAAGCAAACACCAAGAATGTAACAGACTTGGTCTAGGATTGTGGAGTGCTGAGTAAGATAAAGCCAAAATACGCTTTGGCTGCAGATACACTGCAAACGCGAAAAGGAATATTTCAAAGAAACTAACCTTTATAAATTAATCTGTTGCATTATTACTGACAAATACCTTACTGAAGAAGTCATCTTAAATTATATTGCTGATCTCCAATTTGTATTAAATTCAAAATACTAAACATATTCATTGGGTATGGCTTTCCTGCACTGACTTTTCTATACAGTCATTTTTTTAATCTTCATGTCAATTTAGTTACTATGATTAAAATTAAAACAATGCGAGTTTTACAACTGTTTTAATGTTCTGAACTCTTTCACATTAAAAAAAAACCAACCTAATCATTCTAATTTGCTGTTAATTTAATCTAAATAAATATTAAGCAACAGAGACACTTGAGGCTTTTGAAAGAAATTACACCAGTCAGCCAGAGCTCGTTTACTCACTAAACTGATTGATAGCTATTTTCTGCGTCCTAACAGCTACATAATGTCCTTGTTTCTTGTAGTAACTGGATTGCCAATACAATATTGACAAAGCATCACTAGGCTGGAGCCAAGCTGACCTCACATCACCATTTTTCTTTCTGGACACATAACATTGTGCTGCACTGTGCTGAGTAACAGCATGCCCAGACCTGCAGTTTGCAGAAAGGCAAAGCTCTCAGAGTACCTTAGTAGACCACACTTGCATTGACTGGATAAATAATTTAAAAGTCACTTGAAAATGAGACTTCTTGTCTTATTGTTTAGGTGCCAGAAAGACTGAAAGTCAGTTCTTTTCTTTTGTAACTGTACACACTTTGCTTGATTCGAACTTGCTGCACAAGATGTGCTTACCCAAGCACTCCCAGGCACCACTTGCCATCTGTTGGGCATTGTGGGAGGAACCATGAAACTTTTCAAGCTTTGCAAAATTTCTGAACAAAAATATTGGCTTCCTCAAAATCCCAAACAATAATAAAAAAAAATAAATCGTTCTGACCAAGACTGAATGCCAAATCCCCGTTAACACAAAGCAGGATAAAATAAAGCCATCTTAAACAATTGCAGTTATCTTCAGGATTCTGTAGAATCTAAATATCCCAAATGCCTTTTGTTGAGGTCACATGAACTCATCCTCTGAAAATTTGCAGATAAAAAGAAATGAAGTAAAAAATGCTGTATATACATTAACTCACTGAATTATGCTATGTTCTGGAAAGGTGTTCAGTACAGCAAAGCCTCATAGAGCGTCCCTTCAAAGGAAGCTGAATCTGTAAAAATTCTTCAGCTCAGTATCACAGCAATTTGTTTATTTTTCCAAGTGTACATTACATTCCAGTGGTTTAGTCCTTTATCAGAACTACTGACTGTTCAACCAGAATAACATGCTTTTTGAAGCAGTAACTACTGATTTAACTGTAGATCAGCATACACTTCTATTTTTGCATCGTAAAAGATACGGAACAGATTTATATAGAAAATAAAGGCTATTACAGTATATAATTAACACAAAAATAGTCTCCAGGCTTAACTGTCCAACACATTGAGAAAGCAATAAATTTATGTTTTAATTAGCTATGTCAGTGCTGATAGAATTAGGCACAAATTTTTGTAGGATTATCACACACCAAACTGACGCCAAATTCCAATTTTCTGATTCAGTTTTTTATTTCTGACCAATATTCCTCCCCCAGTCCCACCCTCCAAGTTCTTTACAACTATATTCTTCCTTCTGAAATCTTTTTTCTCAGTCAGGTACAATGAGTGAAGTGTTGGCATCTGTCTGGGCTCTTGCAAATTATTAGCAGGTTTGGGATAAAGTAACATGGTTACTCAGTGCTGCAAAACTTCTGGCCATACTTTTTAATCCTTCTGCTTAGCCATTATCCAGAATTTTTGACAGGATCCAGTTCTAACTTTGTTCTAGTCTATACAACTCTGGGATTTTTCCCACCATCCCTTTGTTTTGGAAATGTGCAGCCAGTTGACATTACAGGTGATTGTTACACATGAAAAACGAGAAGTCAAGTTAAACCTTACCTGTTAGTACCGCAGTACTTGAAGACTCCCCAAATGATTCCTACCCTCATTTACATGACCTAGTTAATTTTCCCCACAACACTTTCAAACAGAAAGACATCTCTAAATTTGAATGAAAAATCTCAACCTCATCCTAGGCCGATTACCCTGGGCTTGTATTAATATCCTAAAGTAGTTTGGCTTCAGATAACTGCCATGCAGCAAAACCTCACCTATGCTTACTCCCTTGAGTCAGTCGTTCCTGCCATTACAAATGACATCTGGATGAATTTCTCTGGCACAAAAGGATATTTCCATCCCTCTTTAACCCTGGTTGAAGATAATTAAACTGCACGATTCTCTGGAGCCCATGGCGATTTAGCAGAAGAGTTTTGCATTTCCATCCAGCCCTACTGGAGAAGCCAAGTGCCTGACTAATTTTGTGCATGTGAGTACATGAGTGTCTGAGCAGTTCCATTTGCATCAGTCAGACTACTTACATGCTTAGGATTAATTACACATTTAAGGCAGATTTGCCAGTGATTACCATTAATTGCAACTGCAGTGATTTAGGTCCTTCCATGAGAGTTCGCTTAAGTGCATATTCCTTTATTACTTTTTTCCTTCTTATTTAAGCCAAATAACCTCTTTGAATTCATAGCTTCCAAAAAAGCTAGCAAACCCCCTGAAGTCTCAAGACACAGCTGTGCTACTGCAGTTAAATCCTATGAACTCCAGAGATGTACTTATGCACTGTTCAGACTGGCAAAACTGGTGATGCTCGCCAGGCTCCATCACCTTGTCGTGAAAGAAGCAGATTTCATGTTTCTGAACGACATTAGAGATATATATTAGTGCTTAGAAGCCTTCCACCTGAAACACCTAAAAAAGTGATACAAGCTGATTTCAGAGGTGCGTTATCATTTCAGTCCACATGAAGCATGCATGGTGTACAGCGGCTGGTTTAGGGAACAAACAGCTTGGCCATGGAGCCACATTACTGTAGAGACAGATGCAAATCCCAGATCTGCTGTGATGTAGCTGTGTGTATTCCTACGTCATGCTCCCCATAGATCAGAGGCAGAGGGAAAAAACGGCAAAAAATAACTGCAGAGAGGAGCTACCATTATTCTCCAAAAGGGAGAGTGGACAGTCTGGCTGTTCTGGCACAATACAACCACTAGTGTCAGCTCCAGACTAGCAGTATTTTAAGGAATAATTGTTATTACAGTTGTCAGACTTCTGGTGCTACTTCCTTTTTGATTCCCATGCATTGTCATGACAATGCAACATTTATTTTACAAGTTTCTGAAAGATTATCAAATCCAAATATAATGGAAAATGACAACTTAAAAAAATACTATATTTTTATAATGGATCTTCTATACTAAATTTAATTTAGGACTGTTAGTGATAAGACATTTTCCTTTAATTTCTGCAAAGGGCTATCTTTATCCAGCAAACGCATGTGATGGAGGCAGACAGAGAGAGGTTCAAGGAGGAAAATGCAGGGCTAATAATGATATAAAGAGATTTAGACTTTAAGGAGTCAAGTCAATTTTCATCCTGATTGATCATAGTCAAATACAATAATTACCATTTAAAATACCCATCCAAGAGGGCTCAGTGCTGTAAGCCAGTATCAGAAAAGCCCAGCTTCAGCCATCATCCCGACTGACGTTAACAGGGCTACCTTCACAAACTAAGGCTTTGCATGAAATAGTCCTAAATCACAGGCAAACAAATACGGAAATGGGGAATTACTTTGTTAGAACAATCCTGCATATTACAGCCTGACACTTCTCTGATAATCCCATCACCCAGGGCACCATGCATTCTGAGATGTAACAAGGAAAAATACTGCAGTATTACTTTTAGTAAGCCCTTATTAAAAGGTGCTAGTAGTTCTTGACTCTTCCCACGCATCAGTTGCTATCCTGGCATTCAAAAGTGGTCAAATATCTAGCTCAAGGAAGGAAGGAGAAAGTTGCACCTATTGCTTTCAGATTCTTTCCTCCTCCTTTTTTTCCCAGTAATAAAAAGGTATAGCTGGAAATTCAAAACATTTCAGATCATTGCTTCAGATATCTGAATTCAGGTTCAGGCATGGTTTTGTCATAGCCAGCAATGAAATTCTAGTTACTGATTTCTGCCATTAAAATTCAACTTTTGGCCATTAATCTGCTACACTGAAGTCATATAAAATGGTTCGAGTTAGTAATGGTTCATCAGGCAAACAAAACCCCTCTCTCTCTGGTGCTTTATCCAAACTTCACAGGTAGAAATTGTTTAGAACAGCAATGAAAATTATCAGTTCAGCACACGCAGTACCTGAGTGGTGAACATATGTGTTTATATTAGGACATATTTACATCTATACAATAAATACTGTCATAACAGTAATATCACAAATAGCATCTGATATTTAGTAATCTTCTAAAACACTCCTATCTTCAGAGCCACAATTTCTAAAGTAAATTCCAATCAAGTTATTTTTTGATTTGCCTGATTTATATTCAACTTGCCATATCACTGATTAGAATACTTTTTTAAAAATTATTTTTTTACATTTTGACTATGAAAAAGTATGCATTTCTAGTCATTTTATGAAAATATAATTACAGATACTAATTTATAGCTATGTACCCATAATTATATCTAAGTGCCTGTAACTGTGTATAGCTAAAAGACATAAGAAAATGAGAAATGTATAGTTTATCTATACACATAATAAAGGCAAAATAAATACAGGGTAGTCATTTTATATTATCCTTTTGATCTATAGGCTACCAGTGGAAGACATAATCTTTTATTTATATTATGTGAGGTAAAATTTTGAAACAGGATTTTCTGTGTCTATCTTCCTGCTCACTTCATAATTAAGCCTGTAGGGCTGCATAGTTTATTTTTTAATGCTGTACTTGTCAATTTCTGTTATCACTAATTTAAAGTTCACAGCTCCATATATCATAAAAATACAAGGGCAAAACAATTTATATAGAAAAACCATTTTGAGTTGAGGGGGTGGCTAAGTTTTCCTGTGTGTTCTCATGAAGATTTCCTTTCAAGCAGTGCTGATTTACAAAGCTGGAAAGAGAGTACAAAGCTCTAGTGGCATGCACTTTCCTCCACACCTCCATATCTTCCCCCCTCCATCTTTCTCCCTTTATAAATTTATTTATATAAAGAGAGATGATTGAGATAGATTTTTTGCCTTCATTAGTATGTTAACCTTTTTAATTTAGCTCCAGACTTGCTAACACAATCAGTCCTACCAAGATCAACTATGACACTCGCCATGGAGAAAAAGCATCTCTTATTTTACACAAAACATTACAAGGTCAGATCAGCGTCTTTCATCTCTTCCCACCTTCACCAGACTGAACAATAGGCAGCAATAATCCTGTGATATCCACAACTAATTTATCCAACAAGAAGACAGGTAGCACTCTGAACCGCACTGCTGCCTGAATAGGTGCAGTAAATAAGCAGCTTAATGGTAGCCTTTCAGGCAGGAGGGCAACATATCACAGCATGGCATTTTTATAATCTTCTTGGCATGCCTACAGCCAAGAGCACATAGCTGAGCGTATGTTCCCTCTTCTGTCGGGCTTAGGATGCATGTAATCGTTAGATTGTGACACATTGTGCCTTTAAGCAAGTTTAACTGTTTTATATCCCTTCTGATCTACAGCTTTGTACATCTGTTAAGTTGCCTCTTAAACTTCAGTCAGCACATCTGTGGATCTGATCTTTCTGAAGCTCGTTGCCTGGCTTAGGTTTTGCACGGTGTTTCTTTGTATCTGTCCAGTGTTTATTTGCCAGGAATACCTTTTGTATTAGTGTTCTTGCTGAGCTAGAGCAAAAGACCACAGTTAAATCTATACGGGACATCTTCATCTGGCAAAGAATTGAATGGGGCACTAGGAACTTAGTCCAATAACTTCAATTACGAATTGGCAAAGTGAATCTGTCCCTTTTCTTTATGCCTTTGAGCAGAGGGAATGTCTTCTCCTCACCCAAAAGATATTTTGCTCTAGAGGCATAAAGGAGCCAGTTACTGGACTTCTCCCACAAAGTCCCCCAGGAACACTGATTAAATAGCCCCAATTATGGGTAGATGCACTAATTTGCAGGTGCACTGACTACTCTTTTAACCTCCCACTGATGCTGGCCAGATTTCAAATACTTATTACACGTCAGCTAGTCCCTTGGCATTTTGTCCTCTGGCATGAAGCAGTCCTGTATCAGCCAGAGCTCCCCAAAACTAGTGCATAGAGCCTGATTCGAGGAGTGCTGGGTAGAGGACTGAGCCAGCAAAGCAGAAACCCCTTTGACTCCTAGAAATACTTGCAGAAGTCCTCCACAAAGGAGCATATATCAGCCACAATGGAACCCTGAAGATCTCTGCAGAAAGGCTGATACTAGATTTATTTTATACTGCTGTTTTGTTGTGTTACGCTATACATTGAAAGCCTTCATAGAAATTGCAGGCACACGGGAAGAACATCTGACTGCTCCCTGGTATAGAGGGCTGAATAATGCAGAGACTGGGGGATGGCATTTAAAGCTCCCTGTAAGCATAGACTCAAAGTCAGAAAGGCCTGACAGCTGCTGCCGTGCAGCCACCAAAATGCAAAAATTCTACAGTAAATCTTAGGCTAAAATAATTATCTCTGCACATACTTGTCAGCTTGCTTTCTTGGGGGGCTTTTCCAAGTGCTGGAGAAAATACTGGAAATAAATAATGTAGAAGGTTATGAGTCTTTAGTTTTATTCCTACCTTGATTTGAAAGCTACAAAATACAATTTTCTCAGTGGAGAGTTACAAACTGCCCCCTCTAAACTGCTAATTAAATAGAAGCCTCTGTTCAGCCAGCACCACCGGTGTATGTGTGAAGGCAGTGCCGGTCCTGCTGCAGCAGCCAGTCCCACTCAGCCTGCCTGGACGGTGCATTATGGAGAGCACAGCAAAGCAGAGTGCTGGCCTCCCCAGCCAAAACTGCTTCATTAGTATGTTAATCTTGCCTACACCGATGTCAATGACAGAATTCCTCATTATCTTTTTAGTAAGTTCAGTAAGATACTAACTCAGGCATTGAATATCTGCTTTACTGCAAGAGTGTTTCTTTTGCGGTACTACCCAGATATGGGCAGGTTTTCATTAGTATCTTGCCAAGATATCAGTAGATCACATAACTATTCACTTAATAAAAACCTCCAGAAAATTACATTAAGCTACAGGAACTGCTTTTTGATTATTCTCGCAGTTGGGATTTCACCCACTCTTATAAAAATATCTTCACTTCAAACCTAGAGGCCCAAGAACTGAAACAGAAGCCTCAGGTTGGGGAAGATCAAATGAGACCCCAAGCAAGTCTGTGAGGAACCACGCGTCTCTTAGAATTACGCTGATGCAACAGTTCCTTATCTAACAGTGGAGTATGCTCTGGACAGAGTGATGGAGAGGGATGGATTTTGCATAGGTTTCCTCACTAGGACCCTTTCATACACTTTAGCATCCTGGTGGAAAAGAACATTTGATTTATCAGTGTTGCAGGATTACTGAGAGATGCCATGACTACCTTTTCCTAACACTGGCATTCAGCTGCCAGCTTTTCTCTTTAAGCAACTCTCACGCAGTTGTAATACTTTGCTGCCCAGATGAGTTTCCTCTCTTTCTTCCTCCGTGACACCCTTCACACTCTCCCCAAAATGATACCCTGTGTTTATATATGATGAATTTTCCGGAAGAGTGAGAACAGACTTCTTAGTGCAGCATCATTACCCCTCTGGTTGGCAGAGAAGTAGAAAAGAGCTTGTCTGAGCTGGCAACCATCAAGCTTTACAGTCTAACAAGTTCCACTACTATAATGAAAATCCAAAGACCTGGAAACAATATACAGAGCTTCCCTGACTAATTTTATTATGCAGACACACTTAATAGCTCCTGTTACAATCACATTTATAGCAGGAAAACAGTATTGGATTGTGACTATCACACTAAATCGACATGGATTATCAGTCATTAAAAAGGAACAAAATTAGTAGCAAGCAGTAATATTTTACACTTATCAAATCTGCAGCTGGTCAAGGTTCATTACAATACTGTGCAATAAAGTCAGAAAGCATTGGCTCATTCTACAGAACATTTAAATCTCTATTGTATTTGTGTAGGATATAATTTCTGATAGCAATAAAGCCTAATAAAAGTTACACCCCGATGAATAAAGTGTTAATAAATTGACCCAAGACATTTAAATGGCTAATTATATTTGAGATAAAGGAAGATTCACTTGTTTCTGTAGATTGTTTGAAGCTGCACTCTAACCAGCTAACTAACCAACGACAAAATTATTTTATATAAATATATCTCTGTGATATAAAATATTAATATTTCTAGCTCCTTTTTCAATAGATTAATAATTAATCTGAATTTCCTAACACATTTCCTATTCATCAAAAGACTCATACCTCTCTTTAAAATGTCCAAGCTTTGCATAACTTAACTATTCCCTAGATTTTATTTTATTTAAAAGTATTTACATCAACTATGCTTAGCTTTTCCATAGGACCCTTCAGTAATAAAAAGGAGAACTTGATTATAAAATAACAGTGCCCTCATACAATACTAATAATGGAATTACAAATTGTATGTAAAAAGACAGACCAAACAAGAAGACTGACCAGGTCGAGGTGTTTGGGCAGGGTAATAACTGGGACCTCCCAAGGTCCTGGCCTGGAGTCTAAACAGCTGTCATCCTTTAAGACTGGCTCAATGGTTACAGTAGACAATTCGTACTTACTTCTGCTCATTCCTTATAAAAAAATACTATATAAATACAAGAGAGTCTCCCTCATCTCCCACCATCACATACACAAATGCTCACATACATCTAAGCCCCACTCCCCAGTCTTTGGGAGGTTCAGATCCCAGCTCCACAGGTGACACCTGTCTATGCAGCCATCTGGAGAGGCAGAGGGATCAGGAACGAGCTACACAGACTTTAGATCCACCAGAAAAGATCTGTGAGTAGAAGTTAATGAGCAGTGAGGACCTGGCTGATTCTCTATCTGGTTTGCTGCACAGACAAACATTAGGGACAAAACCAATCAGAAGCAGCAGGTTCAAAGAGCAACTTCTTTTGGTAGCACATATTGCTTAAAATATTTCCCAAACTACACCACAGAATTTTGGAAATCTTTGGTGGTTCGCTTCTCCAAACCACATCAGAGACACCAGTTAATTGTAAAGGGCTCTGACATGAATGGAATTGCCCAGCAATGTCCCTGGTTTTGCCACGTGCTGAGTTCTAGATGCTGGAGGAATAGTGATTTGTGTATGGAAAATGACTGGGGTGGTACAAAGGGAGACAAAATGACAAAGAACCAGACTTAAAAAAAAAAAAAAAGGCAGGGCACAAACAGACATAGGACTAAAATTGATGTGTCAGGCATTTTTCTTTTTTTATAAGTTGAGGGAAATTTTACATGGGAAAGTGAAAAAAAAGCATCTTGACAATGTTTTCCACACTGCAAATTGAAAATTTCTAGCCATTGCTCAGTAATCTTCTTAATATGTAAGTATGTATTATTATATTAACATGTAAGTATTCTTAATACGTACTTAGCTTCTTTGTTCTGTTTGGGAGACAGGTGCACAAGAACTAGAATTCCCTATGAGATGGCAATTATCATTTTTGAGAAGCATAGTTTTATTTTGTGCTGACTTTAGAACTGAAATCTACTACTGCTTATCAGACCACCTAAAAAAGAAGAGAAGGGGACATGTCCCTTCCAACAACTTTTTAAGTGTCTTCTCTAGGATCACTGAAGGGAGTCACTTTACCTAGTTGATTTTACAGATCAGGTTATGGGGAGACAGAATCTCTGCTTGAGTAGACAACCTCTGGCTAGAAGACTACTTAATTAGTATTGGGCACACTGAACTAAGCCACCACAATTTGCATCTTTTGTCTATCTCCCGTCACACTTATCTTCTAGCATAAGGTACAAAATTATAAGATGTTCTTTTTTCTGGAACATTATCAAGCTTGAGTAATGTTTTGTAACTGGTCCCAGGTCAATGAAGCATTTACAAACACGCAGATGCTCCATTACCATCCAGGGACTTCAGGATATTGTTGAAATTTCCTTTGATTCATTTGTTGCAATTTTATTTTAATAGCAAGATGTCTGGCACTGATAGAGAAGAAACTCATGGTTTTAAAAAGGTTACCCCCTTTTCGACTGCCAGTGCTTCTGGAGCTTGTATCAGCCATACATGCCTGCACTGCAACATCTGTGTGTGCCTTTTATAAGACGTGGTTTTAGCACACCACAAACACCACTGTCAGAACCGCACTCTATGACATTTGATCTGTTTTGTCAAAGTAGCTGTTCAAGTCACAGCTGTTTCCTGACGTGCCTGCAAAGCTCCCCTCCAACAAGCCCCAGGGAGAAGGGGCAACCCCAGTGGGTTCCAGCTTCCCTTCCTTCAGTTCCCTAGCCCCTAGGATTGAACCAGCTTGAAGCTGAAAGGCACTCTGAGGCACCTTGAAGAACAGAAGAAAAAAAAACCTAATCATATTTTGAAATGTTCTAGTTAAGTCTTTATACTTTGTGTGACAGCATAACTACTAGACATCAAATGAAATCAAAATATTTGAGTCAGATCACAAAAAAATAACTTCATGTGGATTCCTTACTGAGCTGGTAAATTTTTGAGATGAACTGCAGTGGTATGAAGTCCATCTTTGTGACTCTTCCATTAATGTTGTACACACAGTATTAGACAGAATACTATCTGTCTGTATACTACATTTTTTAATGTGTGGAACAATTAGCCTACATCCTTTAGCAGAAGCATTCATATATTGAAGAAAAATGACATTAGATAAACCCACTAAGACTCAAATAGGACACTCACCTAGGGAAAATGCTTTCTTCACTGAAAACCAATAAAAAACCCCTACATTATTAACCTTGTCAAATTCTGTTAGTAGATACATAAAATCTTTTGTTAGTGGTCATGATGAAAAAAAGCTGCTAATATTTACCATTAAAAAAATTCTTCATATTTTTAAATGGTAAACGCATAAACCACAGGTGGGTAAAGTTTCATGTGTTACATTGCACTTAAATAAACACCTAGGAGTATAAAACCTTCACAAAAACATAAGGCACTCTACACCTAAGTCAACCTAAGTCACCTTGCCAGCTAACTACTGCAGGATCTTGAGTTCCTAGGTCATACATTTCTTGTGTAACTGAAGGTTTAAGGTCAGGTACAGTAAAGGCAAACATTCTGGAACTATAGTTTCTGCTACTGAAATGAGACCAACTTTCCTACATTTTCTGCAATTCAGTGCAAAAAGTCTGATTCTACATTCAAGAGCAAATGCTTCTCTTACTAAGGAAATCACACTGTGTGAAACATCCAATTGATATTGCTGCTGTTAAATGGAATTTGAAGTGTCAATAGCTGCAAAACCAGTATTTACTTTTCCCCCTTTGATGTTTTTTCAAAATTCTGTACTAAAATCCCAAAAGCCTCAGGGTGTTTGTTCTTATTCAAAATAGCTTCAGTCTCATCAACGTGCTACCTTAATTCTTTGCATGCTCAATTTCCTTCTGAAAAGACATCTGCATTGTGTGTTTTTGAAATGGATTACAAGAGGTGTTGGATTTGAAATGCAGTGCAAAGCAGAGACCAGCAAGTGAGCTCACTGGGAACCCCCAGTCTAATGGGAACACCTTGGCCTGCGGAAGAGTGGGTTCCGTGCTGGAACCCGCAAGGGTGTCTCAGATCACTCCTCATCTGATACAGGTTTTAACGTAGTTGTCATTACTCTGCTTCCCCTTGACAATCTGCTTCTGGACCTCCATCCCCCATCTGTTTTATTAGTGTATGAAGCTTTAAGAAAAGGAATTTAGGGAGGTCACTAAGAGGTTTGGGACTTCCTGAGTTACATATAACCATCTTCTATAGACAGAGTGGGAAAATATTTCCACTTTCCCTCAGGGCATGTAGACACAAAAACTGCACTGTGCTGAGTATCCTCAAGTACCCAGCTCTTGTGGGAAGCCTAGTTGGGTTAGACATCTCTTCTCTACCTTTTGGGAAGTATCTCCAACTTCTCCAGCAGCATTAAACTGTTTGACTTACAAACTGCATTACATACTTTCAGTATTACCCATGTTCATCCCACATACACATGAATTTTCTCACAGGAGCCTCTGTAAACAAGCAGCATGAGATCTTACCATAATTTTTTTCAAATACAGTGTCTTTCCCCTCGTTTTCCTTAATCAATGGTAGAGTACCACAGGTTATTCCACTTCCCTAGTTATTCAGGAAAGGTATGCTATAAAGGTTTATTTTTTTGTCACACTGACATAGCTCAAGACAGCATAAGTCTAGGACTATAAACAGCAGTTAAAATTTACAAACTCTTGAACAAGCAGCTAATATAAAGTCACTGGGACTGTTTGCAAAAAAACGGTTGCACAACCTGTTCTTTCTTTAACATGCCGTTAATATCCATCAGACTAGAGCATTAGAGTAAAAGAAAATTCATGTTCTAGAAGCACAACCCACAAATATGAAGGGAGAGTCCCACGAGAGGTGGAGGAATCATTTCTGGGAAGACAGATCAGTTCAGTCCCTGAAAGGCAAAATACAGTAACATTTATTCAAACAAGACTTTGATCTTTTCAGCTGAAGTGTTGTGAAGTTCTCCATTTTTTTCCTGAATATCAAAATATTTTCATTACAGCCTGGTTCCTTGAACATGGAGACTACTGAGAACTCTAGTTTACACAGACCTGTGGGTACTGGAATTTCAAACCATCCATTTGCACTTAAGTCACTCCCTGGCACAATCCAGGACTTCTGCATGCTCAATTTATCCTTAGATTTATTTATTTATTTATTTATTGTAACTAGCTTTTCTCAGCAAGTGTACTGCATATCCATACTAAAAATATAAAATTAATGATGAATATTTATGGTCCGAATTAATTATCTAGGGGTTTTCTTAAGTAACCATAGGGAGGGGAAAAAAAGAAAAAAAGAAAAAAGCATATCAAAACTCTGGCAGCGGTACTACATGAAGTGCAGAGAGAAGCACAATTAAGCATGAGGAAGCTGCTCTCCGTGGGAAAGAGGAGCCAGTCCAAACCGTCTTCAAACTTAACCTGCTCACAGGTGTCTGACTAATCTCCGCTGTCTTTGGATGCCACCTTGGGTGAAAGCAGAAATACTCTGTCTCACTGGAAAGCATCGTAATGCAAACTTTAGTCCAATTTTGCATCTCTAACTAGGCATGTTTTTTCTGTTTGTTGCTAATCCACACCTGTGGGCATACATTCATGACCATTCTTGAAGACAAAGGCAGCTGCAGGTGAACATGAAACAGAAGAAAGGGGCTAGCTGCCAGCTTCAAAAAGTGTCCTCAGACATGCAAGAGTTTTGCATAAATTGCCAAAGAAAAAGCACAGACAGCTCTCAAAACTGAAACCCAACAAAAGGAGAGTATTTCTTCCTGTGGAAATGCTGGTCTGCAGTCAGCGGGGGATGGACCATTTACAGAACCAACATACTGCAGCAAAGCGCACTGCAAATGTGTGTGGCATTCTGAAACAAAAATCCTTGGCACTGGCCAGGTTGGATTGATAATTTCATTGTTGGAAAGAACTTCTTTTCATAATTTCTTCCAGAAAACTCCTAAACCAATACTGATTAAGCTCAGAGAGGGCAGTTTATAGTAACAAAGATCCGTGTGTTCTAGGGCTGCACAGCTCTACCATCAGCATCAAGTATGTTCTTCTTAAAAGCAGATGTATTACACACAGCACACTGTGTAATGTTATAATGTACCTTGCCCCATGAACAGTAGTAAAGTCATAAGACACCTAGAACTACTTATGGGCCTTTAAACTACAGGATGTTAGGGATTACCGTTAAGAATAGTTTGATGCCAGCTGAGGCTGAAGACACATGCCTTATTTCTAACTTGCTTCATCTCTGGGGCATCATAAATTGTAGTTGAGAAATATAGACTAGGAAACAAAAAAAGCAGCAACAAATAGATTAGGGGGAAACAAAAGTAAAGGACTGCAAATCAGAAAGACACATAACACCTAAATGGGCAAATACTGGCATCCTGGTGAGGAATAAAATGAGAGTAGATAAAAGAAAGATCATTAATCAAAGATTCACCAGCTAGGCAAAAATCTCATTCAAATCGTAACAGAGTTAGAGGAGAAAATAGGTAGGGGACAACGTAAAGCTTTAAATGGAAAAATATTTATGCAGATGAACTACTGCAACAGCCAGTTTCCATCAGTTCCACACATACCATCCCATCTTCTTGGGATTCAAGCACTAACTTGCACAAATCTGTCACGGTGCAGACTGTGAGAACATACCGAACTCTAGTGGCAGTTTTCAGAGATGTTATACCTACAGGTCACTGCTGTGAAATAGAAAAAGCATTTGGAAATTATTATAATAGCTGCAGAGTATTTGGAATAGCAGAACATCTAGCTAAGAAGGGGTTATTCTGCATTGAGAAGTTTGCCATTTCTGACACAACCTTCCAGTAGGGCAGTAAAAGTTGACGTGTTCTGGGGCACACACCATGTAGATATTTGCCCTGACATGGTCTGGCCTCTGGGTATAACTAAAAAAAGAAAACTATCTAAAAACACACATGAGGAAACAGCAGAACACTGTTAGCACTCCTTACCACGCCACTTTGCAAGTATTGAAACAATGAGTTGGAAACGCACAAAATTTCATCAGCAAGTCTCCAAGTAAAGTAGCAGTTCAAATACTTTCTTTCCTAATTAATCTCACCCTCTGTAAAAGGAAGACTGTTGCTCAGCATCTCTTTGGCACCCTTGCTTGCAGTTTTCCTTGGGCCTCTGAGCAGGAATCAGGCGGTGCGGAGACACAGAGCCAGCTTACTGAATTCTCAAGGGCAGGCCATTCTCTCAGCTGAAACAATATTCACTCTCTGTCAAAAACTCAGCTTCAAAACTGCCAAAGCATGAGGAGAATGAGATGCTGCTTAGACCTTCCTGTGCATGACAGGATAAAATGCGAGACTTCTCTGCCTAAAGGAACCCAGGTAATGAAATAATCTTTAATCTTTGTCCCTTCAAGGCACTCTCAACACCTGTTATCCTTGACACTGTCACAGGCAAAAAACTGTGAATTCATCTCAAGGCTGGTAATTAGTTCAGCTAATTACTCATTTGGATGTGGGGTGATTACCAATGCTCCTTCAGGTGCAACACTGGCCACTATTCCAGCTGATGTTTCACAAAGCAGGAGAGCTGCTGTTCCCCCCCTTCTCCATTCTTACAGAAAGGTTAATTCCCATGCCATTTAAAGTCTCTACTGCAGTGAAACAGCCTGGCCAAGTGGTTAAAACCAAGTTTTCAACAATTCATTTTACAGTCAAACATTACTGACTTCATATTACATGCAGCAACATCTCACTGTTCAGTATCTTTTGGAATGAGTATTTTTGTTGTACCACATTCCCAAACCACCCTTTTCTCAAGCCAGGGTCACCTTTACCTCTATAAATATGAACCAGATTTCTAACTAATGTGTTTTAATTTGATTTTTTTTCTTCCTAAATCACAAATACTTGTGATGAACAGACAGCAAATACTTGCTGGAGTCAGGCATTTTGGTGCAGCTCTGCTAAGGCACAAAATGTGAGAAGTTCAATTTGATGAGCACAAAGATGCCAAGACACAGTGCCTTTTATTCATAACTTCAAAACTCACTCAGACAAAAACTCCTTTCCAGGCTCTTCTTGGGATGAGATGCTAAAACCAGCCCAAGTTGTTTTCCTGGCCTGATGAAGAGCTCAGACTACTTCTTCTCTGCTACAAGCCATGTCTTCAGTAAGGGCTTTACCTCTATCCGCCCAGCAAATAGCAAACATTTCCCAGCTTTCAGCCAGGGTGAAAGTATATGGCTATGGTTTAGTGTGGAGACACCTCATTTGTCTCAGCTGCTAATTTCCAATTACTGGAAATGAGCTGGTGGTTGTTACAACCACACCCAAACAGAGCTCAGTCCAACCACAGACGTATTTATGAAGACTACAAAGGGGACAATTGGCGTTGGTCTTGAGGGAAGATATTCTTTTTCAAAGTGCTTAAATCCTGGTGGCCACAACATTGACTCCAGATTCTGAAATAACTGCTCTTGCCAAAGGAAAAACACCAGAGTTTCCCTTATTATCAGACTCTGATAACGCAGGAAAATTCACAGACCCATCCAATGCAGGCACAGTGAAAGAGGACCCTCTTCCCCCACCTCACCGCCACGGAGCGAGGACCCCTCACGCTCCCCTCCCGGTGCCAGAGGAGGTCTGTGGAGTCTCCATTCTAGAGATACCCAGAACTTGCCTGGCATGGTATAAATAAGCCAGTCAGCTGAAGGTCACGAGCTGGTTTTTTTCCAGAGCGTAGCTGCTGGGGGCAGGAGGGAGAGGGCCGGAGACCCCCGGGCCCAGGCAGGGCGCCTGCTCACCCACCAGCACACAGCGCGCCTTCGCTGAGGGAGAGGCAGCAGCAAGAGTGGTTATGCTCAGCTTGAATCACCATTCACGTGTCTGTACAAACAGCAGCACAGGTCCTTCAGCACTGCTTTTTTCCACAGTATGTCAAGCTTTTTAAAATTTGTATCTCTTAAAGAGATATAAAAAGTGTATTCCCCATTTCTGAGAGAAATCTCCTTAAAGATTTGTTCAAAATAATAAAATATTTTTTACCCTGAAAGAACAACTTGGAAATAGGAGAAAACCGATTATTTTTATTTATTTAATTGTCTTTAGTTTTCTAAATGTTAAATTACATAAAAACACAGTACCATAAACCAATCATTTTAATGCACGATATAGCACATTGCTTTGATTTTCCTTTTTAATACTTGCCACTCAGAGACTGCTTCAGGTTCTTAAATAATTGGGATGAGAACTGTAGCCCCTCAGAATCCAGTGGTCATTAGCAGCTAAAGATCCTAAAGAGCTGCACTGCTCCAAGCAGCAGAGTAGTTTTACACTCTTAAAGAGGCAATTAATACTTCTGTATTGTTTTGTTCTCATCAGTTTGAGAATTGTCTGTGCTTTGGCAGAGGGCATTATTTATGGTCTAGTTTGCTATCAAGTGGGATTCTTTGCTGGCTGATTGATGTGTTCTGACATGTCTTATACAGAAGGGATACAGTACGGGAAAGAGAAAAGTAGCAAATAGCCCGTCCTTTGAGAGTCACCAATCAGTAGCACACTCCCTCGTCATTAGCATCAGTACTGCATTCTCCACAGCACCTCGTTTTGCCTAGAAGGAAAGCGTACAAGGGTGGGAATCTTTATACTATATTTTAGGCAATTAATATTATATCACTACATATGTCTCTTCAGGACATGATCTAGAAAATGATCTCTGCTCTCCCCGTACTTCCAGCTCACGTTCTGACAATGCCACAGGAATTATCTTTTTTTCTGCTTACTTGCTGCAGTATAGATTCACTGCCATTTGATCCTCTGGCTATTCTTCCCACAATACTAAACACATTCATCTCACTGCTTCTAACTGTTCTGATCTTGCTCTTCATCTGTTAGCTGGTCAAACTGGAGTGAATTGCGGCCACTGCCACCAATACCTGATCCTTTCATCAGGAAATTCTCTCCAGCCTACTAGTGCCTAGAGTATTCCTAGGGACCCTCAATCTCTTCCTTTCATTGTTATCCTTATTCTGGTCTGCCCTCTGCTCATCTGTCCCCTGAAGAAGTATCTTGAGATGTACAAAGGAAAGGCCTATTTATTCCTTGCCAGGAAACCTGCTTTCTCTTTTCTTTCTGATCTCACAGCTACAGACATCACAGGCTTTCAGTTCTTGCTCCCTGGTCCTTGCTTTCAATTTTTATTAATCAGCTAGGAGGATTTTCTGGACTCCAACCTCCCAGTAAAAAGCCTGCATTTTCTCTGTATCTCACCTCAGAAACTGTCCCTTTTGTTTTCTTCAGCTGTCAAAGATTTGGGTGGTGTCCTCAGGATTCTTTAACCTTGTCTTTCTTTGGTTGTTACCTTACTCTTATTTGGTCACGGTATTAATCAGATAGTGCACTTACCAAAAAACTTTGGTTTTTCTTTAACTTATCATGGAGGATAACTCAATGTAAGGGTAAGCCAAAGCGGGGGCACCTCTTTGTGGAAGATAAGGCAACACCTTCCTTGCATAATATGAAGACAAGGCTAAAGTGACTCCTGTGGGACACCAGGAAAATGGAAGGAAGTGTATACGGATGTCTCAAACAGAGAAACAGTCCGTTCTCTACTCTATAATCAACAGATGGTCCCAACTGCTCTGTGTGAAGCGCTTCAGCATTGTAGTTCAGCTGGAAATGTCCCAGTTTTCAAATTAATATTCTGAACGGAGCGACTGAGTTCTTACTACATCAGCTCTGCGGCTGCATGGTCACAGCTCCTTATACACCACACAGAAAGGTGTCAAGCAAAGTACCATCAGCGGATGAGCCGGATGTGGAAAATACATATGGGTTAACTGAAGATATTCTTCTATGTATTAAAATCTGGAAAGTGTATACACCAACACATTATCCTCTTTGCTGAATAAACACGTGAAATTCTGCTTAGGGTTTCTTCTCTGCATAAAAGCAGCCAATCTCAGAGAAAAAAAAACCACCAAAACCAACCACAAACCATTATCAAAACCCTCATTCTAGATTACTACACAAGATCTCAAATGAAGACTGTAATATTCAACCTGCTAAATCCTATTCTTCGTGGTATAGGTTTAAAATTACAAGATTTCACATAACTGCTTTACTGACTTTTGAATTATTGCAGTAGCAGAAAAGAACATGAGATCAACTTGATACATGAAAAATATTTACAACTTCTGGTATTTGCCTTAACCATCGAATAAATTATATGACATATATAGAAGTTCAACTTTGAAAGTTATGAACCCACAGTCTCTGGAGATTACCTGTACAGTCCAAATGGCCCTATTCTGCCAGATAAGGAAAACCAAAAATCATCAGGTGAAAGAGGAGTTTAAGAAAAATAACCTAGAAAAAATACCTAGAAATTACCTAGAGAGCACTGACATGCTCTCTGATACCTGGTGAGGAAGAGCAGCAGCTTACTAAACAGCATTGGTGGGAAGGAGACTGACACTGTTTTCTGGGGTGGATGGTCTCCCTGACAGAGCACCTACCCTGCCCACCCTCCCACGCTGCCCATGGGTTCTGCTGTACCCCTGGCAGCTTCGCTGGAAAGGCTAGAACTAAAGAGAACGAGGAATTGGCCCCCAGGGACAGCTCTAAGAGACTGCACCGTGACACAAAGCTACACTGAGCATGTTTACTTACGCTGAAGGCACTGCAGAGGTAAGTGGTGCCCACCAGGTTCCATGAGAGCTTCCCTCTGTGCCTTGCAGGAGAGGAGGTCCTCTCACCCCTGAAGGACACACTGCTGTCTCTCCAAGAAGGGCTGAAGCAGCACATGGCACGGCAAGGCATGAACTCTGCTACATCCTATTCCACAGCTGAACAGCGGCTTTTTTTCCCTCAAAATTAAAAGGAGTCTTTAAAAGATTTATGGAACTACTAGTTTTCTCCCCACAAAACAAGAACGTAGGAGTACCAAATAGGTGAAAGCAAAGGTTTCAGCTTTCTTTTAAAATGCACCACACTTTAAAGGCCAGGTGTGTCTGACTGGGCTTGTCCTCCTAACATGGCAAAAAGCACTGTTGGAGTGAGGTGCGTTTTCAATGAGTAAAAACGAGGGGTTTGACCCCTTTTTTGGCTCTCGAAATCTTGAAAGCCCAGGACTCCAAAAAGATAATGACACTCGTCTCAAAGAGGCCTTTGCTTTGGAAGTTGATCCCAGTAACCCACAGGTAAAGGCAGCTGTAAACCACTGGCAGCCACAGGGCACTGGAACATGACGGCTGTAAGCACACTCCGGCATCTCCCTGCTCGTACAGCAAAGCCATAACCACATGCTCGTGACACCACAGAAACGGTTAAACAACATTCTAATTTCCTGCTTACACGAGTTCTTAGAGACACAGAGATATGTTGTGATGGTGTTAATATTTCAAAACTGTTTGTACTAACAAGCATAGTAAGATGATGTAAGCAGATATTTTCACAAATTTAATGGGGCTTTTTTTACTCCAACTGTCACAATTTTGTAATTAAACTTTCAGCTTGCTGAACTCTGGTACCTTTTTCTTTTTTATATATTCGTACAGTCTTTCTGTCCCTGGATATATCTATTTGTTTCCCTCGCCATCTTTCATTGCAATCCCTTTTTCTCAACAGCATGTAAACCAGAATATTGAGCTGCTGATTGACAGTGAGACAATCTATATTACTTTGCCGCCTCTTGTGGAATTATTCAAACACTTAGACAAATCTGAGATCATAATTACATAGCAGCAACAATAAGAGAGGCAGTGCCTGACCTGACTGTATTAATTAGAGTAGACAAATAATATTATCTAATTTACTAATATTTCAAAACCAAAGTTTTCTGTTTGTGCCTACCAGACTCGTAAGCCAGAAGAAAACTGCCCACTTAAAAACAAAGGTGTAAGATGATAGACATCAGCCAAAACACTGAAAACCCCATGCACTGCAACTTGTTAATGTGGTACACTGGCATTACAGATTGAAAATACTTTGACAGCTTTAATGTGTCCTTTTCCAGTATAATGGTTTGGTGCATAAAAATGAATGTTTTTCTCCAACATGATCCCTCAGCTCCTTACTGAAGATTTCAACTCATTTTACGACACATGATGAAGCATCTTTCTTGTTATAATGTGACAATGGCACTACTGAGCACAACAATTTGAGTTTGAATGTGCCACTGCAAGACAGAAAAAATCTGAAGAGGCAATTCCACCTAGAACTATACAGCAAATGCATAAGAAAGAAGAAGAAGAATGATTAAAGATGCATTAGCACAGTCTGAAAAACAATGCTCTCAACAAAAGAACCCTTGGTCCGTCTAGTAAAAGGGGAACAGCACAGAGATTATCTGAACGAGAGACAAAGAATTTGAGCGATTCCAATGGAGTCTCTTTGAAATACTTGAGATGTAAATGTCTCTGTTGAGACAAAGTCAATTTTAAAACAATCTCGCTATAAAATAAATCGCTTCTGAAAAGGTTTTTAAGTCTAGAAAAAAAAGCTTTTCCTAATTAACCAGCTCAAGTATTAAATTTGGCATGTGGAACAACCAAAAATGTATTAAGTATGACCCAGATAATTTACTTCAAATAAAAGTAATGTACGACACACTGAACATCCCACACACACTACTGCCTTTTTTTCCCCTATGGTGTAGTTGCTCTGAAAGTTTGGAGCGCAGATTTGTAACCACTGCCTCATACCACCTCACAACACATCACTTCTCCTGCAGCTTGTATGTTTGGTCTCAACTCCTGATCAGACAAAAATCCCAACACAAAAAGCAGCAGCTAGTGAGATTATAATTCAGTCGAGGTCACATCCCTAACAATTAGTGTGTCTTCATCAAGAAGTGGCTGCTTACATCTTTTGTTTTGGTATGGACCAGTCTTGGCTTACAAAGTACCTTTGGAGAGACATCCCTAAAGAAAGCATCGGTAGAGCTGTATCTGTATTTGACACATTAAACCCTGTATTTATTTTTTCTCCCAGTTCTCACATCCGCTATTTTCCAAAAATATTCACCACATTGAATCTCCTCTGCTAAACAGACCAAGCCATTTTCTGTACTGCAAAACTGCAGGAGAGCCCGTATGTGGCCTCATAAAAGGACCAATTCTGTAACTGTGATTCCTACATTTGACAGGACTTAACCATCACGATCACTTGTACACTGGTTCCCAACATGTTTGGTAGCACCTTAGTGCTGCTTGGCAGCCTTCACTTAAGCCTCTGGACTTTGAGAAAGGAGTGTGTTACTGACTGCCAACCCAAATGAATGATTTCTTCACAGTCTCAAAAATGAAGCAAAGAATTTTTTTAAAGATTCAAATTGTGAAAGATACCTGCTTTAATAACATATTCTAATGCATTTCTATAAATATTCAAAATACCGAATTTTTATAAAAGCACACATTTTAGATCTGAGGTTTGCAAATTGCCCACATTAAGACATCACTTGCTTTTACACAGTGCACGGACACCTTGGGATGTTACGCAGCACCCATCTACACAAGGAGGGAATCATGCTGTTACAATCAGAACCCAGTATTCTTTCAGCTTTTGTAAACCTGGAAATCTTATGGCCACTCCAGATCTGCGCTGTCCTTCACACACAGCCACACTGAGTACCTGCCACAGTACAGAGAGGTGGAACTGTGCAGGTTCCCAGCCTGATTCACTGGTGAAGTTCTGCATCGTTTCTGTGTGCCTTCTGCGGAATTAGCTTGCGAAAAGCGTGGGAGATTTCAGGAGTGATGAAACACTACAGCTACCCTGGTTCTGCTGCAGTGCACGAATGCCCAGCACCCTGGTGCGTCTCACAGGGATGCATAGCCCAAAGAAGGCAATCTGAACTGATCAAGATATCCCCGGGGGAACTCTTCATTAAATCCTAGCCATTTATAACACTAACTCATTACAAGAAATAATTACCATAGCAACCACTGCACACCATGCATTTGCTAGCACGAACAACAGTGTGTCTTCTTTGGGGAGGAAGTGGGAGGGAAACAAGTCAGAACAAAAACTTCTGGAGAGGTTTAGCATAGTCACAATTAGGTTATGTTTTCCTATATTTTCTTTTCATCAAGATCATGTGTCCTATATTAAGTATACTGTTTCATACAAGCAGCAAACATTTCAGAATTTATAAGAACGACAAAGAGTGACAATATTTCACAAGGCTTTGTACCAAAGCCCTTTGGTGCTTTTACTTACAATAGCACTTTACGTACTCCAACCTATCTGATCTCACTTAGAGTGCAAAGGCAAGCTAGGCTGTTAGCTGAAGACTTGAGGAGCCCGGCTTTCAGATTTTTTCTTTTCCTCTCGGTATCAGAACTCCTGTGTAACTCCCATTTTAAGACATTTAGCTGCCTAAGACCCAGTGCCGTAGAGGACCCAATCACAGAAAACAAAATGCAATTTCTCACCTATAAAAATGGAAATGGTACTGCCCTAACTGCTTTATTGCAAACATGCCATAGACCATGACACACTTTGATACTTAGAGCAGTGGAATCACACAACAGCATAATAAAGATTGATGCAGAACCAGGGCCAAAAGAATTATACAGAAGACAGGTTGTGGGAGTTCAGATCTAGACAAGACATCTTCACCAATGTGAAAAACAGAAGTAGAGATAACTGGCAATAGCTCAGTTGCCTGAAGCTTCCTTAGCCATCACCACCAAAGATCCCTTGATGCTCCTATAGAACTCACTGAGAGCTTTTTTTTGTTCCTTCCCAAGGCCCAGATCTGTTTCCACTGGGCAGGATTTCAAAGGCTGCAAGACCGCTGTGAAAGGCCAAGTTCTAATACCTCGTGAGATATTTGAAGTGTACAAAGAAACACAGACAATTGTAGAAGGCCAGTTAAGCTTCTGTCAGCTGTTTTTAATCTCAGATTTGGTAAGAAGACCCAGGACTTGTGAGGATGGTGCTTACCATCTGCACAGAGGAGCAGAACTGCTCAACTGAAGGCTGCCCAGCCAGTTCTAGCACATTCTTACACTTGACAGTTATAAGGCTTGCTTGGAAGAAATGTTAGCAAAATAACTTTGGAGGTTCTGGCCTCTGAAGGCCTGGAAGAGCTTATTTCATCAGGAAGTTTTAGAGTATCAATTACAGATTTCAAAGAGCAATAAAGCGAAAGGTTCTGCCCCCCTCTGAGCTCCTCCCACTTGTCAAGCTTTCCCTTCCTTTCTTCAGAGAAAAATCACTATTATTTTACTTTACAGTATTAAAAAAAGCAAGAAAGTGAAACCCTGGGGGCTGGGAGACTTGGACTTTAAAGGACTCTGTAATGAACCATTTCATGGTAACCACTTTAATTGTGCTTCCTTTCCTCAATAAAAGTTTCCCTGCCTGTACTCTCCACGAGCTCTCCAATCATTCACTAATACAATGCCCAGAGGGTCAGACTGTGCTCCAGCACTGGAACACCGGCCCGGGCAAAGGGCAAAAATCCCTTTACACTTCTGGCTGATTTTCTTCCCGATGCATTCCAGGCTTGCCACCCCAGTTTAACTCCAGCACCATGCAGAACATGCTTTTGCTAACAATTACAACAGGATCTTACTGTACTGATTTTCAGTCATTAGCCTTCCATTTGCTGTTCGGGTTTTCCAGTGACTTTTCACAAATGTAATTTTTCTTAAAAGCTTTGAATGAAATCCTGGACTTCTTTACTGGCTGTAACTCTTTGTTTTAGAAAAATAAGCTTGGCTAAAAAGACAGAAATATGGATTTGCACCCCAAATCCAATGGTTTGGGCAAAGAGGAGAAAGAAAGGAGGAAGTGTCTTATGAGTTTGGATCCTTCTATCTCACTGAAAAAGGAGATGAGATTCCCAGTTAGATGCTACATGCACCTAACTCAGATTTAATCATCAGTGCTTTTCTGTACTGGGAAGGAAGGATTCCTGACAGTAGTGGAGGCTTATTGGCCTGGTTTGGCATCTTTCTGACCTCCCCTTCTGAAGTGCTTGGTTTGTACACAATTATAAAGCGTGAGCTTTCAAGCATTTTTCAGTATTAACACTGTCTATTTCTAAGTCAGTGAAAATTTGAGGGGATGCTATTTTAAAAAGAAAAAGTGTTTCTTTTAAACTCTGTTTGTCTTCAGTCCTGTTTTGAATTCAACTTTTAGTTTATTATCCCACTGGAATAAATGCATCAGTTCACAGCACTGAAAAGAAGCCATTTCCCTCCAACTGCTGTAAAATAGCTGTTCACACAGAAATAAACACTGAAACTTACTGTAGTGTCTTATGCCTCCACAAACCCTTCCCCCCCCCACCTTTGCTTCTTGCCAACTACTAACAATAAATGTAGAAGTAATCCTAGTTTTTATTTGAAGCTATCTCAGCTTTAAAAGAACCTTCCAAAAATGATTGATGCTATGATTTAAACCCATAGGTAACCCCTGAAATCTGCTTTGAATAGCAACAAATGCCTAACAATATCTTGAGCGCTTGTAGCAAAGAAATCTAATCTCTGAACTCCTAAAGGTCAAGATTTACTGCCTGGTAACATGGCTCAAGTGTAAATGCTCTGTAATGCTACACTAGGTGATTGCTTTGCTCTCTAGACAATGTCAATTTTGTCCAAGTAGCGGCAGATGTGTCTAGCATTAAGTCAGAATGGTGTCAAGGGCCCTTCTTGAACAGCACCGTTTCTCAGAGAAACTGGTCCTAAAGCCCCAGTCTATTAAGACCATACCCAAAAGACAGAAATTTAAAACTTAAAGGAGGCTGGAGAATCAAGGTGCATTAGAGCTCTAATGTTTCACAGTCAGAAAGCCCAGGAGAAGAAATTCTCTTGTGATACAAATACGCATCTTCAAATCGCACAAACCTTCCTCGCCTCTCCACATAACCAGCGCAGCTGAAGTAACTTAGAGCTGGAAAGTATTTGGCTCAGAATATTCTGCTCTCCAAATTGCTTCCTCCTGAATTTCCTCAATGAGGTGCTGCCATGGCTTCGCAGTCCACAGTCTCCTCCCACACAGGGTGCCCCTGCATCCCCTGGCTCCTTTACCCAAGCCATTTACGCCCCATACCCATGGCAGCTATGATATCCTACCCTAAAACCACTTTTGGAAACCATTTGTCATTGCTCTGACCTCTCCAAGCTACAGAGACACAATAATCAAAGACTTCATTAAATTAAATACTACCTACTTTATTGCGATACGTTCCATGTCCAAGAATAAGAAGATGGGGAAAGCACATCCCATTTGCAAATAAATAGCCATCATCAGTCTGCAGAGGAGCCAGTGCCCTTTAGTTCTGCTTCTGTGAAAGCAGCAACATGAAATGGTTCCAAAACCAGCAGTGGGAGTTCCTCGCGGGCTTTCCCATTTCACACTGCCAGCACGTGTAGGCGTGTAACAACCCCTTTCCCCAGCAGAGCCTTCACACAGCTGGCGATCACCCTTCCCACGCTGGTGCTGCAGAGCAGAGCAGTGCCTAGCAAGATCCCCAGAAGGTCCCAGGAAGCACAAAACAAGCCTGCAGCATTTTTCATGTCTATGGTGTCCAAAGAATATCCACGGAGAAGCTCAGGACAGCTTGCAGGCTAGCGCTGGCTAGCTAAATCCAAGGACAACACTTCCCGAGAGACTGAATTGCAGCAAACGCTGAAGTATCCTAGTGAGAGGTCAGTCCCTGGGCCTGTAGTTACTTTTCCTATCTTATTAATGTCTTTCTTACCTACTTATTTTCCTCCAATGCTTATTAACTGTATCAGAAGGATTCAGCCAGAACTTTCCATTTTACAGGTGCAGTGTTTTTATGACAGTAGGTGTAAAGTAGAATGCTAACAATAAGCACTTTAAGCCTTTCCCTCTTCCCACTGCTTTCTGAAATCCTTTCTTTAAGGATTTATCTAGCACATACCTTATTCAGCTGTACTAGAGCCAGGCTTTTATTGATCACAAGCACTGCTAAACCCGCTCCACTTCCTCAGCACCAGGAGAGGTTCCTCTACCCGCTCCCTGCCTTCCCTCCACACCTCATGCGAGCCCATGATGACACTTGCAAGAGCGACAATGCTAAAGGCCTGCACCTGGGTTGACCACCACAAACAAAACGGCTGCCGAAGCGGAACGCAGCCTGTCGAGTAGGAACTGCAGTGGAATATTCTCTGCTTGTTGCAGAGATTAAGTCACCCTGGATAACTTCAGGTTTTCATTTTTTGTCCAAGACTATTTAGAGAAGGTTTTCAAAGGATTCATACACAATTAACAAATATTTTGACAGCTGTATAATTACACAATAGGTAGTCCAACAAATCATTTAGCCTGTCTCTTATTTCACCCAGCTGAGAATTCTTTGAACTTCGCCATGCTACATAGTTTCCCAGATGGAGTTCCTCGGTGCTGACTTGGCATACACACACTTCACATCTGTAACATATTTAAGATATCTAGTAGTCTTTTACACACCAGTTACACATGAAATTCAGTATTACAGTGACTGAGGTTTTTACAGAAAGACTGTTTCTGCCGTTCTGATGCTTGTATTTCAGGCTTCCCTGAAAGCAGAAAATATTCTCTCTCAAATTAAACTTTTCACAGAAGGCAGCAAGCAGCCTTTTGCAAAAGCTCTGACGGAATCAGACTCCGGTTATGTGCAGAAGTCATACCAAGGTAACTAAAAAAGTCAATGTAAAATCCTAATGCAAACAAGAGAGTTTAAAATTAATTACATTGGCTGAGTTTCTGGCTTTAAATCATACGAGTAATTTCACCAGTGCTACTAGAGTAGGCATTCCTGCCAGACCTCACTGTGAGCTTACTCACCTATATCATTTGAAGTAATCCTTTTGAGGTCTTATTTATGGATGCGTGAAAAGCACGATGCCATACAGCCTCATGCTGGGCATGCTGTCATTAAGCTCTGAATGGCAGCAAATGTAATTTAACTTCTCTGAACAGCATCATTTGGAATAGGCCCAGGAAAACCTAGTATAAAACTAATTTCTAGCAGCATCAGATATGTAAGTATTTACAGAGCTCTTTGTAAACACACTGCAATTAAAAACATTTAATAGAGAGCAAACCCACTTTACCATATGGCAAATCATCTTCAGTTAAGGCAAGAGAGCCTTAGTGTCTGACAAAGAGGGCAAGGGAGACAGACTGTAAATTCCGAAGACCTGACAGAGAAGGGGCCCCCAAAATAGCTTCTCTGCCTTAGAATTATGAGAGCAATGTAGCAAAAGTAGCCCCAGGTCTCAAATCTTTGCCATGGGATATGAAGACACCTGTAAAGATCTCTGTGTAGGACCAGCATCTCTTACATGAAAAATAATTGCTTCCAGCAGCAGGCTGTACGAGGTGCGGCATTATCACGGAACACCACAGCCTGTTAGTGCTGTCAAGAACTCCATCAGGAGATTCATCTCCATCTACACAAGGCTTTCTCTCCACTTAAAATTTCACATGCAAAGTCAGTGTGGAGGGGAAAGGCCAACAGTGGAATAGCTGATCCCTGCAGCAAAACTCTTGGCACCTTCCTTCAGGAGCCAGTCAGTACAAGGTGAAGAAAAGGTCACTCAGCAGATTTAACCAAACTCTTGAAATTGCTTGGAAATACAGTTTTTTCCAAGCAAGAGATATATTTGATTTTTTAAAAAGAGAGAAATTTGATATGGTGGCTTAAAGAAAAGAATTTTCCTCTTCCTCTGTTACCAAGTTGTCTTCTGGAGTCCTGCCTGCAGAGCTCCCAGCTGACCCTGACTTCTCATATTAGGCCTCACAGGAGTTAAATACAGAAGAGGTTTTCAGGGAGAAGGTGGGATACTGACCATTCTCTGAAAGCTGCTAACCAACAAAAACATCTAGAATGACAGCAATCCTCCGGCTTCCCAGGGCAGGACCAGTTTCCCCAAGTCAATGGGCAGCAAACCTCTGCTGCGCAGGAAGGTGCTGCCAGGAGTAACGCGGGATACAGGCAAGTTCTGGAACTGCCTGCTGCAAGAATTCAGGTGATGACCTCTGTAAGATTCAAGCATGGACTGACAATGCAGATGGGGAAAGTACTGTACAATACAGAGAACAACCAGAACCCATCTCCATGGCACAGGCAGGTCATAAGCCCATGAAGGAAGAAGCTGCCGCACTGCATGTGAATGCCAGCCCGCTATTACGGCATTTTTGCATCGGCAGAGAAGCACATCTGAACATGATCTAAGCGAGGCTTGGCAGAGCAGGGAAAACACTTCCAGAAGCCCAGTTCAGAACCTGCAGTGATGCTGGTGATCAGAGGTCCATTTTTGACATAGCTTTTACAGGATGTCAGACACCAGAGTTGTCAAATGTCTTAGAAACACCTGAGTAGTCTTCAGCGGGTTAAATGCTTTCATAACAGGTCAAAGTTGAGTGACATTTTTAAGCTTCAATTTGTCCTAAGTGAACCAATATGCAAAACTAATGAGATCATAAATTTTTCCTCCAGTTAATGTGCTAGGTGGAGGATGGAGAGCAGGGAGAGACAGGAAGATGAGAGGCTGCCCAAACTCATGAACTTGATTAAACTCATTTAATCTGCAACAAAGAATAAGACCCATAAAAGCAGAGACATTATTCACTGGGATATGATATTCACACAGAGGATGACTTCAGCTGCTCTGCCTGCCCAGGATTCAGACTAACCTAGTCCTTTTTAAAGCTACAGGAAGAAACTGAAACACAGGGAGGTTTAACAAGAAAACCACATGGGTTTACAGTCTTTCTATTTTCTTAAGGTTCAGTACAATAACATGCCTCTGTCAGAACCTAAGAACTATAATTTTCTCAGTGTATCATCTTTTTAAAACCATAGGGATGGTCTAGCAACAGCTGTAACGGCATGAGTTCTGACAAGTTAAACATGTATACATCGACTGAATTGCTACACTCTTACAACTACAGCAAATATAAAACGTAGAAAGCATCATCCTGCATTAAACCAACAAAGACTCACACCTTGCTTCTATTAGCAGGTACCATGCGTCAGCAGATACAGAGGAAGACTGAAGAAACAGCAGGTAGATATGGAATAAACCCATTCAGAAAGCAATGCTTCAGCTTACTGTATTAGTTATGGTAATAGCACATACTGAAGCATGAAACTGTCTCTGCCCAAAAATCGTGGGATTTTATTTTTTTAATCCTTACAACTCTCATTTGAGATTAATCTATTTGGCATTTTCCAAGCAAAAAGTATTGTTTTGATTATATACACACACACCCCCCACAATCTACCAAAATTAAATGTATGCACACTAAATTGCTTATTTTGAACTTTTTTCTAAAATGTACCTTATCTTAGTAAAAAAATAGTTACTTGCAAATGAACTGCTTATTTCAAAATTCAACCTCATTAGCAAACAGTCGTGAAAATCAAAATTACATATAACTACTTTTTTGTAAACTAAATTCCTACTTCCTTTTGTTTGAATTTGAGAGTTGATGATAAACGCGTTGAATGTATATGGACTCAAAACTGGATAGCAGTAATATTATTTATTCTAAGCTGATCAGTTTGCGGGTTCATCAGGACTTAGACATGTGCAAGATAAAGGAACAAATTCCATGTTTGTTTGACAGTTAATCCAGTTTCCCCAAATACTCTAGTATGGGCTCACGCCCGTTACTGTGAAAGCAGGCACGTTTACTCACTGCAACATCTTCTTTTTGCACTTTTTCCTTAGGGACAGCCAAGGTAACATGTCACAGGGAAGCTGGAACTCCCAACCAGCCCGAACTGAATACTTAGATCTGTAGGTCTGACCATGAAAATTGCTTTTCTAAATCCCCTTCAGCAGATTTATAAAACCTCCTATGTTTCTTATATTTCCTTCCTAGTTTCTTATTTACTTTTCACAGTTCAGGACTAGAAGAGCATTTTGTTGTGCACTCTTTATCTGCTTTCTTTCCCTGTTAGTTAATACTGGTTTGAGTTTCCTTCTATGACAAGGTTTGTGTGCCTCAAATTCATAATAATGATGGAGAAAGGCAAGCCCACTAGCTGGCATGCAGATCAGTCCCAGATTCTTTCTTGAATTCTGGTAAGCAAGATTCTCAAAAATATATGCTCCAGTCTCTGTGTCTCATCTCCTCATTTTTCTTTTAAAACCACAGCATTTTCATTTTTTTGTAGTGGGGTTGGTTTTCTGAGGATTACACTGAAGAGTGCAAGATCCTCAGCCTTTAGCAATGTGGGCAAAGTACTTAAGAGACAAAGTTAAGGCAATAAGACCTTCCAGGGGGTAAAGCTAGAACATATATACTGCTAGTTGATGAATGAAATTTGTCAGCCATCACCCAACACGTCAGCTTTCACATTCTTCACATGGGCCCAAATCTTACCTTAAACATACCTTTTCCCTGATAATGCCTAAATGCTTACACTGCCCACCTGCAAATCATTTATTTGCTTTGTGCTGTGCAGCACTGGCTATTAAGGATTGAAAGGAGCCCAACCTATTTCTCTTATCCTTGGATCTGAATCACAAAAGTGTTATAACTCCCAGCATGCGATCACAACTGAAATGAGCTAGTCCTTAATTAAACAGAGGTTGAAGCTCCTTGTTTAATTAAACAGATGTAAGTGCCTAATCATTCAACTATTCTGAGCATACACTGCATATCATTTAATCTCACCACCTACATGATGAAGGCACAGCTGTAAGACTTTGCTACAATCAAACTATTTCAAATAATCTGTCCTGTGCTTTTAACAGAAGAATTTTTCCGATGACTGGGTAAGCAGGTAAAAGAAGAGAGAATGTGAATTTATTAAGAGAGCTGTTTCCAGCATTTCACACACGAGAATCTCTGTATGGAGCAGGCAATGGCCTTGCAGCACACCCGCACCTCTTGCTTTTTCTGACATATAGAGAACATAGGATGAAAGGCTTTACAACACCACGTGCACCTTCCAAACAACACTCCTGTAACACGCAGGGTACTGCGTAGATCCTTGTTTGGGCAAAGAGGGTAATTTACTTGGGATGCTTTAAGAAAGCCTGAGGGGTATGTTCATACCGTCAACAAATCAAAAGTCCATGAGATGAGCCTACCCGCAATGCCAGACAGACTCTTCCTTAGATGTTCAAAGCAAGATGCCTGACATTAGAGGTGGCAAATGCTTTTGTATATATCCTTTTCATTCAGCAGTCATAAGACAGCTACTTTCTGGAGCAAAAGAGTTTGTCTGAAAGGGTTTTGCTATATGAAGGGAAAATAAAGACCGACAGGTTAGGAAGTCAGCTTTTTACCCATACCTTACAGATCCAATGGTTTAGGAGGAGAGCAGGAAGAGACACACTGAGTTCTCCAGATTCCTCAAGCCGTCTGGCAAAAACAGGATGAATCCCTGCATGGATTAAAAAACATGGCCAGAGAATCTGAACTATTTAGTAGTGAAAGGAGCTTAAGACATGGCCAGAGAAGCTGTAGGTGCACTTCCATATTCAACAGGATAGTCACCACAGAAGGACCCTGCTGACATTCTGCCTCCCAACCACTTGTTTCCATCCCTTGTGCCAGTGGACACTGTCCCCTTAGACTGCTCTACAGCATACACTGAAGGTGGCAGTGCAACAGAAAGAGTAGCCCCTTGTCTCCTTCACCCAGTTATTTCAATGTTAAACCTGCATTGCCAGCTGATATCCTAGTGCAAGACCATTTGTTAGCTGGATCAGGAGATGTGGCTGAAAATAACTCCTTCACCCAAAGATAAAGGTCCCTGGCCTTGTCTGCAGAAATGCCTACACCAGTAAAGCACAGGGAAGGCGTGAAGATGAGGAAAGTGTTGAGGATTGGTTTGATTTCTTGTTTTTGTAAGATACATCCATGCAGACTTAAGAATGCACATCAAATTATGGACTCGGCTGTGTCCATCATATGCTCGTAAGCTGCAGCTACACAAAAAAAATAATAATTTTAAAAAAATTGCTGTTATTTTAAACAATTTTAAGCAATTTAAATGAAAAGTGAACGGTCAAGTTAATTTCTGCAGCGTGGTACAGGGGAGATGGCAGCCTCAACATAGCAGGAACAAGAGGCAAGAGTAGGAGAGAACTTCCCAGATGAGCTTTTCCAGAGGCTTCCCCATGCAGCATTGGCTGTGCCTACCACAGACCAACATCTTGACCTGAAGACTCGGGTAGAGAAACTTGGCTACGTTTCTAAAATGAGATGCACATGTGGACTGTTTGGTGTTTCCTTACAGGAGAGGCTGGATCACTCCTTTTCAAGGGAACCGAAGTCACTTACTCCACACGTATCAAGCTGGAATCACACTGTACAGCCTGGCAGTGCTTAGACTATCTGGTTGTGAGCAAAGCACACAATCCCGCATGGAAGGGAATGTGCAAGGATTGATCACATGACGAAGGAGTGAATCCTTTATGCTCTTATTGCCCAGCTAAGCAGTCCAGGCTTCAGCCCTTACAAACGTCTAGAAATTGTCTGAACTTTGATGGAGTTCAGAGAATGAGGCCAATTACTGAAAAAGCACATGACACACTTGCAGCAATAATTTTTCTGAAACCACATATCAGGTGGGAAATAAAAATATGGGAACTGTTACAAGGGGGAGAAGCAAAGACTTTGCAAACTAATTGTTCTAGCTCAACTTGTCTGTTCCCCATGACAGCAAGGTTGCACTTACTGGCATGAGCCTCTTCACAACAGTTCAAACTATTTGAATATAATTCAAAGTGAATACCACAATGCGATCATAATGGGTTTTTTTCCCCCCCGTATGTATAACCTTCATGGGGAAAAAAAATGTGCCAGTTAAGAGTTATTCCACAATGGTAAATTTACAGTGTTTTTGTTGGTGTTTTTGCAAACCATAAAGTAAAAAGAAAACAGAAATTGAAACTTCACACCAGCCACTGCTAACAAATTACCTTGTGCTGCCAGTAACGTTACAAAGTGACAGGGTTCCTGTTGTTAAACTTGATGATCAGTAGCATCACAAAGGAAAACGTAACAACCAGTGAACTTTCCACAAAGACAGTTTGCTTCCCATAGATCTCCATACATAACCTTTACTGGTCTCAGTAGGATCATTACATCCATTAGACTGTGGACTCAGCACTGCTTTAGCTCTTAAGTTAATACAACTGAGACTTTTTTTTTTTTTTTTTACTTTCCTATTGGGAAGTAGCATGTGCAATTTTAGTGATTTCTTAGATCATTCCATAAGTAAATCAAATATTCTTTCAAGCCTAGTTATCAAAATTGTGTCCTTTGATACTACATCCTCCATCAAACTGCAGTAATCCAGATCAACACATTTTAAACCTCTACTATCTCTCCTAATATCATTCTAGCAGATAGAGTAATTAAATTTGTACTTTTTTTTTTAAGTCCTACTCAATAAATCTGAATAAATTAACAACGCATTACTAAGGCTGCTACATTAAATTTGCATAGTGCATTTAATGAATATGCAACTGCAAGTGAAAAGGTCTGCTACTGTGAACCTTCCACATTAGCATAACTACTTCCAGCATGTTTCTTAAATAATGCACTCATTTGCACATCACTGACTTGGCTAATTCTGACTTCAGTCAGGGTAGCCTTGTAATTAAGACTCTTGCTTTAATTTTTAATGAAGTTTATGTTACATCAATCCTGACAGTAATGAGGGGACATGGAAACAAAAAGGCTGCTAATAATTAAATTCACAAACCAGTTTGAGGGATAATAATTCCTGAGGAGAAATTACATGACTAATTATTAATTAAATATTCATACTATTGCAGGGCCATCTCCCTTAACTGCTTCTTCTTGTTGGTAATAATGCTGAGATGTGGATGCCTTCCTGCAACCGTTCTGATTTTAAGGTCTTTGGTTAATTTTAGTGCACCATTAATCAATATGACACAAAAAATAAAATTGCTTTAATTGGTATCATTTTATTGTTTCTAAATATTACTACAGTTGGTTTAGTTGTGTAGAATTAATCTAGTTAGTCGGTGCCCATTTTATGGGAACATAAATCCAGTTTATATCCATAAACTTCTAATGGCAGGACAACTTGACCTTTTTTTGTAACATTACTGTTTACAGATAATTACACCAACTCTTTAAAAGGTTGTTTAATAGCTTTGCATTCATCATAGTAAAATGAAAAACATGCAATATTATTTAACTCCAGACTATTCTAAGAAGGTCTCCAAGACCCTAATTTACCCCTGCTGAAAAGTAAGCAATATTAATTTGTGTGTTTTTAAGAAATCTATGAGAGCTTTTCTTCAAATGCATACAAACAGATTGAAAGCGTTTGTGTATGGATCTCTATTCATCTTTTAAACAATTCAGACTACTTAACAAAAATAAGAGCACTGCAGTGACATCTTTCACAGAAAGAAAGATGTCAGCGTGTGGATTTCTGGATCACGCAGGTCTTTGAATTGATAGTTTTCCAATCTCTCGTACACAAATACCATAAATTCACAAAGGAATTAGCCTGATTAATCCTAATTTATGTTGACATTTGTATCAGCCAGGATTCTGCCTACTGAAGGTGTCATAATAAACCTTTAGAATTACATGTTCATTAGAAGAAGTCCAGTTTGTAAGAAAGTTTAGCAAGAGGAAAGACACTATTTAAATTAAGCTTATTAGTCACCAAACTCAATTGCACTATGAATTTGTTTTAAAATTTATGTTAGTGCTTTAAAGAGAGAACACTTTGCATAGCATAAAATTGATTCTCAAATTATTAAAAAGACATAATGCATGTCCTTTTATCCTGAAGGGGCATTTGGAAATTCTGAACCAGGGCAAACATTTCATTTTTCTAATAATTCAAACCAGTTGCTTCATCAAAGTGAAACAAGTCCATCACCATACATGGGGCAATGATTCCCTTTAGCTAGCGCTTGTCACATTACTACAATCTGACAGGTTTGTAGGGCATTATTACTAGGTCTGATTTGTACCGCTCCATCCCTTTTACTAAGTCTTAAAAATCTTTTTAACTTTTCTTTTTTCTTCTACTCTCTTAAACTAACACCTGAAGGCAATTTAAATATACCACTCCATAATGAAATACCACTTTCATTCTCTCTAGAATTAAGATGTCGTTATCAGCCATCTGTTCCTGGTCCTGCTCTCTATTTCTTCCATCAAAGAAATAATTCCAGGCATGAAACACCTCATTGGAGCAACAATCACCTGCAACCGCCGGAGTGCCACAGTGCGAGGGTGGGCCCAGCTCGCAGGGGCACCAGCAACTGGAGAAACCTTTTCAGATTACTTGGGGTGACTGCATGCAGCAGGTGAGGAGAATCCTCCTTCCTCTTTCTTCCCTCCTCCCTGTTTCTAGAAGCAGTATCTCTTCACTTCTCTACTTGTGCTGCCTGAAGTATGGTACCTGGACACAGGACAAAGGCACCTGACGCGTTCCCAGGTTAAGGATCACAGCGTCAGATTAAGGGCCAAAGGTAAGGGCCATACTGAAGCATTTCGGTGAGGTGACTGCTGAACTAGGGTTTGATGCTGGCAGTCAGAGAAGCATAACTCCAGCTGTGCTACTCTGACCATCACCAGCAGTTCTACACACGCACAAGCTGTAGCAACAACACACAGGCTTTGATGCTTAACCACAATTCCACAAGCAATGCAGAGCTTGTTCTGATCGGGATTTCAGAAAGAGGGGGGATTACAAGATGTTGCTGCAGAGCCCCTAGATGACTACCCAAGCGGGTCTCTTCCCTCAGAGGTTAGCCACCAGGCGCCATGTGGCCAGAGGTGTTAGACCTCCAGTGTTTTGACCAGGAATTTTCCAGGCAGGTGCATGGGTACATATTGTGTAAGGACACACAGAAAAGCTGGATGCACCCGACTTACAAAATGCATCAGACCTACTTATCTGCTCAGATGACCTGTAGCTAGGCAGTAAGATGTGCAATGTCCCCCACTGCAGCAGGTATAAGACAGGGCATGAATGAAGCAAGGCTTGTGTGGTGGCTCTGATGTAGTGGACACCCCAGACCTATGCATACCAGCCAGATATCCAGTTCAAAACATTACAGAACCTAGTCTGGATTATAATGTTGTCCTAGCTGGATACAGAGACATTCAGAAATCCTAAAATAAAATGTCCAAATTCCTTAAATTCTACTAACGTAAGATTTCCAGGAAGGACAGCGGGGTTTGTCTGGTAAAACCTGGCCAAAAGCCAGCCCTATTAAATAATACCCACTAGATTACACTAAAACCAAACTTACTAGAAGGTTAAATTAACTTCTTGTTTTCTGTCAGATGTGTTGGCATTTTACACATATTTTCACTTCCTTGCTCTACAAGTTACACTGCCACACTATACCATTAGTTTCCATTTGCTGCCTCCCCCCTGTTATAGCTGATGTTGCCCACCTAATGTTTATTTTCAGTTTGGGAAATTTCCTGACAGACCTTCCGGCTACATGACTATAACCTTTTAATGATTCCCAGTTCCCATTTTTTCCATTAAATTACTGATGATGACTAGCACCACAGCTGAATTTTTCTTGTATTCAAACACAAACATCATTAAAAAAAGAAGTTAACAGAACATTAGAAACTGCTCCACCAAAGCCTGAAGTTATGATAAAGGAGAAGGGATGAGCAGATACAGCTATTGTATTAAAAAGGACAGTCCTGGGCATTATAGACCAGTGCACCTCACTTTACTGCTTAAGAAATAAGGCAACAGATAAGCACTAGAAGATAACAGAGGAATGGTAACACCGATGTGACGTGACCTGCTTTTCCCAAAGCTAACATCCTTCTGCAACAGAATAATCAGCCTTGTGGGTAGGGGAAAGGCGGCGGGTGTTCTTAAGTCTTGAATTTGGTAAGGTACATCATCTCTTACGCCATTCTCATCAGTAAAATAGAAAAAATATCTATTAGAGTGTGAACTCAAAAATGGGTAACAAACCACCCTAGAAAGCTATTACTAGTGTTCCAGTGCCAAACTGGAAAGTTGTCAGATGGGGTTCTTGTCGCAGTTTAAACCCAGCCGGCAACCAAACCCCATGCAGCCACTTACTCACCCCCGCAACCCAGAGGGGTGGGGAGGAGAATTGGAAAGGAACGTAAAACTCAGGGCTTGAGATAAAGATTAAACAGAATAAAAAGGAAAGAACAATAATAACAACAACAATAATAATAACAATAACAGTTATAATGGAAAGGTGGGGAAAAGGATAAAATCCAAAGGGAAATGAAGAAAGGAAAACAAGAGATGCGCAGTACAAGTGCTCACCACCTGCTGACTGATGCCCAGCCAGCCCCTGAGCAACAACCCCCAGGCCCCAGCTAACCCCCCAAGTTTATATACCAAGCGTGATGCCCCATGGTATGGAATACCTCTTTGGCCAGTTTGGGTCCCCTCCCAGTTTTCCGTGGCCCCCCCAGCCCTCTTGCTGGCAGGGCCCAAGAAACCAAAAAGTCCTTGACTTAGTATCAACATCACCCAGCAACAACTAACAACATCAGTGTGCTATCAACGGTGTTCTCACATCAGAGCCAAAACACAGCCCTGCACCAGCTACTAAGAAAACTAACTCCAACCGAGCCGAAACCAGGACAGTTCTGCATGGTTTGATCCTGCATTAGTATTAATCAGTACTTTCACTACTGACCTGAAAGACAGAAAACAGTATGCCTATGTCTATTGCAAGGTGGGAAGGATTATGAATATTCTCAAGGATACAAATAGAATTCAAAGTAATCTAGCCAGATAAGGAAGACTTAGACTACATGGAGATAAGCCCAGAGGAAGACCACCAGGAGAACGTAACATTAGAGCAAGCAAGTCCCATTAAGGAAACTTGAAGACACGGGGGTTGTGTTTGCCCCATAGGTTTCTGATAGGAGAGAAATAAAGGCTGCTACTAAGCAAATTATTTTTCCCTTCACCCATGATAATGGTAAGAAGAAAAAGTAGTAATGTACTTCAGCAGGGAAGTTAAATATTGGCATTAGCACTGGAATATGTTGTGCACCCTCATTATCTCTGTTTAAAAACAATGTAGACAAAAATCAGTCGGGAATGACTTCTGTATGGGTGATCCAGGCTTAGGAGAGAAGACAAAGTGACAAGCTCTTGGGGTTATTCCAGTCCTGATTCTAGAATGAATTGGATTTTATGCAAAAGCTGTGGTTGTGTATGTACCCGTACATTACATGTACAAAGGAATCAGTGCGACTAAATGCTGTTAGTGGGAACCTGAGGTCAGTTTTTGGGATTCAGAGGAATTACAGTGTTTGAATGAGACATTCAGCTCACTAAGCAGATAAAATTATAGGTGCTGAGTAGCAGAATGTAGGTCATCCCCATTAGACATGGAAGTTTAAAGGATGTGAAGTGAATTGGAATTGAGGGAATGGACTGAGCAGGGCTAGGAGGCAAAAGCTTCCTTGTTAACAGGACACAGAGGGCTAAGGATTGCTTGGTTTCTCCATTCCTTCTCCTTTCTTTTAGTGCTGTTTCCCTCAGAAAGTGCACCTCTCTCTAGGTTCAAGAGACAGCAAATTTCTGCGAAGCTGCGCGCTTGCACCCCTGAGGCTCAGGTGCAGGCTCCAGCGGCTCAGCCCTCCCTGAAGGCATCGTGCAAGGCACGCAGAGATGTCTTGCAGCTCAGTCCTGAGCTACACACTGTTGCTCAGGTTTCCAAGCCTTGGAGTCTGGCCTCTGCCAACTTTGCCAACAGAAACGGTGACTGAGATGGTGGTGTTGAAATCCACCAGCCCATCCCCCTCGCTCCCCTAGGTCATATGATAACAACATTTCTTCAGAATTTAACTGGAAAAGATTTGAGCCACACCTGAAAACCTGCGCCACTTAATCTGAGTCACATTCCCTGGCATCACTTGATTTAGTTATTTCTGAGTCTGCCGTGGTAGTGGCACTGCCGGGTATGCTGAACTCGATTGCTGGGTGCTAGCACCCAAAGCTGGGGCCGGGAAGGCTTTAATCTACAGTCTGAGTTGGGAATTGTAACTAGTTAAACTCTAGTAACCAGGGAGAAACCCTGCCATTTCTACTTTGGGATGATGGTACAAATACCACAGTATATGCTTACTCCCAACAGGAACAAAATATGTATGTTTTAAAATATCCTTGTGAATATTTTTTTTTCCAAACCGGTTTGGCTTAAAGTATTTTGCTTAATTAATGTAAAAAGGAACATTTCAACTGACATCTCATTCTCCAGCTTATATTTTGTTTATATGAAAGGAAATATTTTTGATCAAGAAAACTGAAATATTCCATTATGGCAAGGTTTGGGGGTTTGTTTGTTTTTCAGAGCTCTTTTCTCCCAAGCATACCTCTATTAAGACAAACGAGTTTTTCAAGAAAACATTTCCCCAAAAATATCTTCCAACATATTGAACATTTACCAGAAGTTTTTTACTACCCTGCACTGGGATTAGTAATACTTTATTCTGCACAAAAAGTATTGTAACTGAAATCTATTCTTAGTTTCATAATGAATTCATTCTTGGATGTGGAGCCACGATGAGTTCTCCCAGTGTGAGAAGATATTGGCCTGATCCTACGTGAAAACAACAGCAAGAATCAAGACAGCAGCTAGGATCCTCCAAAACTCTTTGGCAAGTGAATAATTATTTTATTGTATTTCTTTTTTAAAAAAATCAGTAAAAATGATTGGCTGAAAATATTTTAGTAGCGGGATGGTTTTTGAAATGGGAAGATAGTTTCTAACCAGCTGTTTTTATGCACAAATGCATAAAATGCAACAAATGTTTTTATGCACAAATGCATAGTAGATGCCTACTAGCACTGCGGTGCACAGCTGGAGGGTGAACACTATCAGCTGCAGAGTGACAGAGTAGGATAGTCGTGTTACTGTAAACCTGATGAAAGAAATGGCACATGGTACAGAAAATCAGCACCCAAGCAATACCACTCAGCTACAATCACTTCAGCCATCAGTCCTCCAGACACCACCCTTCCATTAAATAATTCCATGTAAAAGAACTTTTCATAAGTTCATTTTTCAGCAGCTGCCATGTCAGTTAAGCTATTGTATTAGTGTTCAATCCTGCAGGCTGTCAGTATTTCCTAGAGTAACAGCATCAGGTGCTTTGCTAACCATCAGCAGCTGCAGCATTCTGGCCAAGTTGGAAACGAGGGCTCCAAGCTGGTGAGCTCAGGAACGCCTGGAACACGAAATCAGTTTAAATCTGAGGGACCCCTAATACATTCCCCCCTTCTAAAGCTTCTCAATTTTGATAGTGCCATAAAAAGAATAAGAGGATGTGAGGAAACAGCCATACCTGTAAACTTGAGCACAGCTTTTTTCGGAATATACAGGCTCAGATTTAACATGCACAAAACAGAAGAAGTGAGATGGCTTTTCAGCACATGGAATTCAGTAACATTTCGTAGCTAATAGTGTAACCTATCAATTCCTAATTCCATGTATACTGCAATGGGAAATACTACTTCATTGTCCTGGACACTACACCTGCAAAAGCCTACAGAGCTTGTTAGACTGAGCATGCTGCCTGACTTTAGGTTTTTAATACCCATGAGTAATTCTGGAGATGCTTGGACTACTCTTATCAATAACGCACATTGATTAGTCAGTGTCTTACTTGTATGAAGAGTATGTAAGCCACTTACTAATATTTTTAGGTAAAAATCACGGTGCTGGTTTTCTTCCATTGCTCAGCAAGAGTTGGGGGCATCCATTACAGGCCCATAGGCTTAATACAGATTCCAAGTCAAGCCTCTGCTCTGCTTTTAAGCAGCACTCAAGTGAGAGAACATTTCTGAAGCTATACTGGGGTTGCGTTTAGCAGAACTGAGTGAACCCTATAAAAAAGTAATTTCCCCCATAACAGTTTCCCAGCCATAAACAATAAACAATGCAAAGGGACTCCAACAACGCAGGACAGCACTGACCGTATCCCCAAATCCCAGTCTTATTGCTTTGGGCTGGGATAGTGTTAATTTTCTTCATAGCAGCCTGTACTGTGCTGTTTTGGATTTGTGACCAGAAGAGCGCTGACCACACACAGACATTTTGGTGCTCACACAGCATCCAGGCTTTCCCCTTTCCCAGCGCTGCCCCCCCAGTGATCAGGCTGGGGGTGGGCACGAGGCTGGGAGTGGGACAGCCAGGACAGCTGAGCCCAGCTGACTGAGGGGATATTCCTTACCACCTAACATCATGCTCAGCAACAAAAGCTGGGGGAAAGGAGGAGGCAGGGGACCTTCAGAGTGGTGACGACCGACTTCCCAGGTACAGGTTACCTGTGACGGAGCCCTGCTTTCCTGGAAACAGCTAAACACCTGCCTGCCAATGGGAAGTAGGTAATTAATTCCTTGTTCTGCTTTGCTTGCATGCATGGCTTTTGCTTTACTTATGAAACTGTCTTCATCGTCACAGATTTTCTCACTTTTCCCTTCCGACTCTCTCCCCCACCCTGCTGGGAGGGGGAAACCAGTGAGTGGCTGTGGGGTGCCTAGCTGCCTGTGAGGCAGGCAGGCAGAATGATAAACCACACCACCAGTCAGTACAAAACAGTAGGTCTCTATTTACACTTTTGGTCATGTACAAGCCTACGCCCAGGCTGTCTGGTTTGGCTAGCTGTGTGGTATAGAGCTGGTTGATGAAGCTTTTGAGTCTGCATTTACAAGAACTGCAGCCATCCCTCCACACAAAACTGCCGAGACTGTTAACCCCAAGTACACCAGCCTCAGATGCCACTGCCTGTTCCTCCCGCTTACAAATGCAGGCATCCCAGTCTCACAGCGGTTCACTTTCTCACCATACAAAACAGCGTGGAAGGCACAATGTGCCCCAAACTCCCCTTCTGCCAGAATCTGGGTCCTTTGTAAGAAAAAATATGACTCTCTGACAGTCTCTTCTTCTCCACTTACCTCAGACTCTGGTAATGTTGAATTTCAGAAGCTTTCTACAATCTTAAGGGGAACAAGTAATAACTTCCCAGCATTTTTTAACCACCATTTCCAATAGCTCTGTGTCCAGAGATGCCAAAGTTCTAGCTGGTTGTTCAAATTATCTTACGTAGAGAATTTCCCCATATAAGGAAACCTTGATTATCCAAGTTTAGGTGTAGTGTTACTGCAAACATCCTAGAAACTTTTTAACACCTGACCCCATTTGCTTCTGTAAAGCCCACAGATTTCTTTACTTTCTCAAAACAAAAACTGAAGAAATACCTTCCCAGGTGGTGATAAGACTGAGCAGACGCATGCCAGTGCCAATGGTGGTGCACCAGTATCTAATACTTGGCTTCATCTATGATGAGCCACTCAAAAGCAGGTTATCAGAGGTACTTTTGGGGAACTATAAAGGAAAAATAGGATATCAGTTACCATAAAGTAATCCTGAATTCTCAGTGGAGTCATGAAGGGGTAAAAAAGGCACTTTTAAATCTCTTTAAGCCTGCATTCAAATATAAAGATAATTCAGCAAATTACTAAGTGCAATATGCATCTGACTAAACTACAGAAGGAGCTCAAATGCCCAAGTACCTCAGCAGAGCCTGGGAGGTGCCTCAGAAACACCTGCTCTTTCACACAAGGAGATTGACTCTGAAGACAGAACGAAAACCCAATCCTATACAGATTTATACAGATTTTGTTGCCTATTGAACCAAAATCTCACGAAGGCAAAGTGATTCACAACTGTGATTCCACGTTCGGTTTATCCTACTTGCTCTGAAACTGTGGCAAGCATTCTACAAGCAAAACAAGCTGTTGCAGCTACGTTCTGGGCTGCAGATGGAAAAATCAGGTTTCGATGCTGTACTGCTCTGTAGGAAGGAGTTGTTTTTCTCGATATTAAGTCTGGGCCAAAGCCATGCCTTTCTGTAGGAAAACTCCACTTTTAAGAGGACAGTCTCATGGGAAATACAGCACTGACTGACAGACGGACGGATGCACAAGTGGAGAAGCGGCTCAAAGGCACCTTCCAGAAAACCAGAGCTGTCAAGCCCAGAACGGTGCTGCTCCGAGACCCAAGAAGTGGCAGCTCCTTCTCCCTGCCCGCCAGCGGCTGCGAGCAACCCCCAGTGTGCTGGGGAACTGGATCATTGGCAAAACACTGCATTTGCCCCGTTTTCACTTCAGCTTTAAACATAGCTCATAATCTGTGCAAACCACCACCAGGAGTATTATTGATGAGGAAAGACTAGGCAGGAAGCTGTCTGTTCAGCATGTAGGAATCGTTTAAGTTGTAAATATCAGACAGAACTATAAACAACAAGGGCTTATTTTTGGAGGTTGGTTTGTTGTGTGGTGGTTTGGGGTTGGTTTCTTTCCCCCTGAAAATTAAGAGTTTATTGAAAAGGAATGCAAAAATTGCCAGCTTCTGGCTAAAAAAATGTTTAACCAAAGGCTTACTGCAGGTTGAGTTTCAAACTTAAAACGAATTTGTTCTTTTTTAAAGCAGAAAAAAAAAGCAACAGAAGAGATACATGCTGTGCGCCTACAGTCGAAACCCCATGTTTCCAATGAGAAAACCAGTGACAAATCGCTCGGGTCTGTTTGTGTCTCCCCGCTCCAGTTTTCAAGCCCCGGTGTTTGCTTGGAATGAACTAGGAGTGAAGGACATTTGTTATCCATTTATTGAGGCCGGTGCTGTACTCACTTTAGACTACACTCCCTATATTTCATTAGGAGATATTTGTAGCAAACAGGAAGACTGATTATTTGATTGGCAAGGCATGCTGAAGGAATCAAGGCTTGGTATATTCCATAAAGTTAGCTGTATAATTAATAACAGGATAAAAGTTAAATGAATGTTGCTTTCTATTTCAGATTGTCTACGTAGTTTCTGCTAATGACCAACTCCACGGCACTTTGTTGTCATGATTCAATAATCAAACCCTGGAAATATGGGCCATTTTGACAGGATGCTTTAATTACTCTGCAAATATTTTTTTTTTCAAGATCAGGTGAAGGCAAGACTCCATCAACTGTTAAGTTGAAACACCTCATGACAATGAATGCAGATTTACTCACATAGTCTCTTGCCATTGTTTAAACCCTGCAATTTCAGTGGACATTCCTGCTATTTAATTTATTTCCCAAACAAGGAACGAACTAAAGATCCCAGGGTCAAGTGCAACAAGACCTCTAAATCCACAACAGGAACTCCTGGTTTCCAAGGGGATCTACATTAGTACAGAAACCTGTTTGTAGCCTGCAAGATGCAGATAGTGACAAATATGTTATTCTGTAACTACAGCTTGATTTTTACTTTTTCCATCAGTAAAGCAGAATTTTCATCATATTTTATATGAACTTCATCTTGAGTCTTGTTATTTTGTAATTACATTAACAAAGCAATAATGGGAATTTCTTTTACCCTTCAACACCACGAGCTAGTCAGATGAGAACTTTGTATTGCATAATACATGATGCCCTGCTTTACATGTGGTATGCTTTACAAAAATCTTAGTCTAATTGTGAAAGACTACTGTTACAAAACATTCTCATCACTGGCGTGTTTAATTGAGCTCCTGAGAGGCAGTATCAGTAAGACTTAGGGATAAATAACCAGTAGTCCCATTGGTCTCACCAAGAATCCATTGATGTTTCATAAATCCTAGTCAGTACAAATCTAATTGAGTTACCATGCTGAATTAGCTTACATCTAAATGGCATTCATGTCTACAAATGGAATAATTAGAGTCTAGAAAATGGGATATATCAAGTGCTATCCCAAGTGACAACAGCCAGACATTTGTATTCATTCAATCAACTGCTTTAAAAAAGCAGATGTAATACTTGATTTGGGGTTGATGACGAGACAGTGTTATTGAGTCTAGCAATGATATTAGAGAATAATAACTATTTCTTCATATCTATCTATTTATATTTATTCCAAGAGATTCTTCACTTTGATTCTTTCAGATTTTGCTTTAGGATACAAAGTCATTACATGACTACACACTCCCTATTTTATATCTAGGGTAATGAAATTGGCTACACTCATTAGTGCTGCTCTTTCCACTACTAGAATTCTAAGACGAATAGCAAATAAATCAATAAATAACAGGGTTTGCAACAGAACTTTCAAAGCTACTAATATTTTTAGGCTCAGTACCAAAGGAGTCTTTTTAGACAGAGTAAAGTAAATGAGACTGTTCATTCTGTCACCTTGCTTAACCACTTTCTTCTATGCAACTAAATCAAATAAGGTACCGTAACACACTTGCCGGACTCCAGTGTCACCCTGCCAGTGACATCCTGTGCTACAGCCTAAAATTTATCAGATGCCACTAGTTGGCTGGTTCGGGTTTAGTTAAATACCCACTGTTTTTTTCAGGACAAACGTGAAACATGGGTAACTGTATATAAAACCACTATTAAATTAGGATGAATCTTTGCAATGCTGGATAACAGATTCCTTTAATTCAGAAAGTAGCCTAATTTGCATGCATATTTTATTTATTACACCAATTAAGTTTTGCAAATAGTTTGCAATGAGGTCCCTATGACCTAATAATTCACAATTACTCCTGGGATATCCTGCCCACTTTAGCACGTTTTGAATAATATTGCTGTCTCCTTGAGAAAAATAATGCATTTTTTACATGATGGATTTATTAGGAGTGTGCACACCTCTTTCTTAACCAATTTTACTCTAGGCAGGGTTACTGGAACTACTTCATAGGCCTTTGTCATGTTGGTTAATGAATGTTTTTCTTCAGCTTCCTGTCTCTTCAGATACTTGTCTTCTAAGCTCTTGTGGAAATCCCACATATATACAATCTAGATGAGCACTCCGGGTGGTAACACAATATAAATGAATAATAACCATTTGAAACTGCCAGGATGATATTCTGTTTCTGCTGTAGCTCTAATGGAGAACAGTTGCAAATGGACACTGTGAAGCAAACATGTCACAGTCATGTCAGCTTGAGTCTAGTGAACTTGCTTCAGATTTGTACTGCAGAATTTAACTCCCAAAAAGCTGCATCAGGAAACATTTTAATCTGAGATTCACTTCGATCTATTCAAATAATGACAAATTGCATTGAGTTATTTTATAAGAACAAACTACCATATAGTTTGCTCTGCTTTAATCAGCTTTATAAGGAATTTTAAATGAGCTCAGAATTTGAGAAAATGCTTTATTTTAGTACAGTGTTCAAGCAAGACTGGCATTTCCTTTTACTTCATATGCACAGCTTATTCCCTTAAAGCATTCAGCCAGTACTCTGCGCTTGTAAATTTATTTTTCATTCCATTACAAACAAACTAACAAAACTCCCTCTTTATGAGAAGGAAAATTTCTAGCTTGCAAAGACAGTTAGGAAAGATATTTGCTAAAAAAATCATTAAAAAAATCCCCATATATTTTGCATGTGGCTTTCACATACAGACTTGAGTATCTGCCTATATTTTTGGAGAAGGTGATTCTTACGGGAATAAGAACCTGCTCAAGAAAAGAGTACCCTGCAACAGAATGTAGGCTTCTGTTTAAACTGTCTGCATAGTGGTATGAAGCATCTTGATATTGCTACATCCTTTCTCAGAAGACATCCTTGGACACACTCAGGTAAAAACCCTAAAACAGATCTGCCATAGGGAAAAATCCACCTTCCCAGTCCTTTTGGTGCTTTTGCTGCCAGGTGTGGTTCCCAACAGCAGGCTAGAGCACCAGGGGAGCACGAGAGGTCCTGGCAGCTGCCTGCACAGCCCCCCTGCCTGCCCCAAGCTCCCTCACTGCCTGAGGGGCCCTATGCCAAGAGCATCGCTTTGGATATTCCCTTTTCTTCGGTTTGATGTACTCTGCTATTTCACTCTACTGAAGTACAACACCGAGTAAGCGCTCTTCTCTCAGTGCTAACGGCTGTTAGGTATTTCTGTGCACATCTCAGCTTCAGTCTGCACAGGACACTGTCCTCTTGCCAACGTTCACACACCTGATCCCTTTCACTGCCACTCATAGCGCCCTCCCCTGCAGCCATCTTTGCCTTTTGCCTGCCTTTACTGTTTCTCATTTCACACTGTCTTTTGATAACGGAGCACGATACTCCCTGTAGAGGCAGATCCTGCCTTCACGCAAAGGAACTAGCTCTGGTGCACGTTGCGCGAAGATAGCAACATCTGCCCACTGCAACACACCAGCCCCTAGCCAAAAAGCAAGGGAAATCCTTCCTACCGCTGCCTTCCATCCACTAGTTCATGCTGAGCCTTTGTAACAGCCTCCCAAGTTTCCTGTCCCATCATCCACCTGTGGCTAACCATCACCTTTTAATTACCAGAATGACTGAGGAAATCTCATTTCAGATTATTTTCCCCAATGGATTTATCTGATCCTGTTTTGCCCAGCAAAATAGATTCATTGGTACTTTCTACCCATTTCTACCTTTAGATTCTTTTCTTGTGTGTCTGAAGTGCCTTTTGATAAAATGCACCTAGCAATGTAAAAAAATAGAGTAAGATGGGCAATTCCCAAATAGGCAACTACAGAGAAAATGATTACACTTTAAATTAATTCGGGGGGGTAAAAAAAAAAAAAAGTAGCTGTTTCCTTATCACCAGCAGACTGTTTCAGAAGGGAGTGCAGCAAGAGGCATGCATCACACCTTTGCTTACCGTGGCACACATAACTCTGTCGCTCGCAAACTGAAGTAATGAGCTCTGCATTTTGGTACTGCCATCTGGTTTAAAGCAAGTGGGAGCTGTGCTCGTGTGTGAGAGAGTAACTTGAACCAGCACAAACGTGCAGAATAAAAGCCTGTTACACAAGGTAAATCTCAAGTGGCTGCATTCGTTGGAGCAACAGGGACTCCAACTGAACCCCTCGCTGAATGAGGTATGTAACGAAAGTTCTTCCAAAACGAGCTTAAGCCAAAGCGTGTTTATGACAGTTGTAAGTACAAGACGAAACAGCCACAAACTACATCATATTCCAGCTCTTTGAGGTTTTTCTACTTTAATTCTGTGCAATTTCATTAGCCCCGTGCCAGGAGATGTGCTTGAAGGAACTGTATAATATAGGTCATTTTTAGTAGACATTTATATTCCATTGTTAATTGGCGACGCACGGAGGAATGAAATAGCCCAGGAAGTACACTACAGGGAATAGCTTGCATTGGCAAACAAAACGAGCGAGTAATCTAGCAGATCTGTTTCCTTTTCTAAAATCCTTCTATGGCACTGCATTTCCACGTATGAGCATGAACCGCAACAAATTCGAGCCAGTGCAAGCCATTCTGTGCTATGCCAACAGTTAAGTGATGTGTGGAGCAAATGAACCGAACCCCCATTTTGTCTGTGTGCCAAGCTAGCGATCAGGGATGGCAAACGCAGGTGAAGACATCAACCCAGAAAAGGCTGCAGCAACCACATGAAAGTAGAACCCTTTGTCTCGTCATGGCAGAGCTGGATTTAGTTGGACTACATTTCCCATCACGCAACGGGCAGAAACCTGATTGACAGTCTTAGTAACTACATTTTCATAAAATAAAATTGTGACTCAGCTACAAAAGAAAATACTGTGTGAAATTGCCTGGTGTTATTTAAAAGGATACAGACTAAATGATTGTTTATCAGTATACAAAATACCGAGTGAAATTTTCCCACAGGAGTAGCAGCCTGAATGGTATTAACAGTGCTTTAAACTGTAATGAATTCCCAGTCTAATTCACTATGAGGTTTCAATTTATACCACATTTAGAGTACTCCAGGTTCAAGTAATCACTGCAGTAATTAGCTTACTTCCAGTCCTCCAAAATAAACCCACTAATTTTTGCAATCAGCCTTCATTTGGTTAATCACCAGTTTAATTGATTTAATTAGTTTGATCTGCAAAATTAGTCAAGTGTAAATACTGTTTTGTAAACAGAGTTTAGCTCCAAGCTGTAATATAGGGAATTCTAATTCAAAGCTAGAGTTAATAATAAAAACCAACACACACATGATTCTGTTGCAGTATCAAGCAGTTTAAGTCTGCAAGACACAAATTCACACTTTTAATGGATCATGTTATTTTATATTAGTGACAAAAGTAAGGACATTGCCTCTCAAAGTTTTATTCTTGAACCAATTATTTTTACACTGTGACAACTGACACCAGAACAGTGCTTTTGCTCTCTCTAGGCTAAGAGCAGAATTTTCCCTTTTTTGTGTTGCTTTTGGTCTCAAAAGATGCTAAGAGGCATATATTAATGAGCTAGACCAAAGGAAAAAAATACAAGTCTGGTTACTTCTAAACAAACATTATTTTAGGACATTTTAGAAGACACAGGAATAAAAGGAGCAAGCCAAGCAGCAAACCTGGGCAGTAACATACAAGGCAGAGGGGACATCTAAACAGAAATAATGCCTTGAAATTAGAAGTTGAACAAAATTTGAAATAGCACTGGAATCAAAGATTTGCTGTTCTATCACAGCTCCATCAGTTGTTGATGCTAATCATCATAACAGTACATTTGATCATTTGATCCTCTGAAAAATGCTATGTATTTCATGACAAATACCCAAATTCACCTTGTACCCATTAAACTCCGAAGTTACCTCCGAAGATGCAGAGCACGTTCAGAACAAGGCAAATATCTCCATGGGAGGGGGCTGGCAGATACCAGGAAGGCCAGAAAAACCAGCAACCAGCTTCCCATTGAGTAGCGTTCAGAGGAAGGAAGTGGCTGGGATTTACCCTACATATGAGAAAGACAGTAAGGGATTCTTGTTTCGTGGGTGGGTGTTTGTTTTTTTTTTTAAAAAAGGAAAATGAAAGAGAAATAAAAAATAGAAATGGCCAAAACTGCATGAAAAAGTTCTTTACAAGCAACACAAGCTAGTAAAAGCTTAAGTCTAGGACGCAGCTAAGGGATCTGTTCTTAGTTCTGCTGGGCTGCCTTTGTTGTCATGGTCAAGTCATTTAGATTTTCTGAATCTCACTTCAAACTGTAAATGTAAGTAGTGTTTGTTCCTCAGGCAGAGATTGCACCAATCCATTACAGAGAAGTGAGGGGGGGAACCCCACGCTTCCACTGAAAAATAAAATTCTATTGACGAAACATCAAAAAATTCTCAGATTATTTTTCTCCCTAAATATTATTCATATTTCAAATTGGTTTACATTAAATTTTTATTCTACTTTAAAGAATTCCCTTTTTTTTGTACCAAGTTTTACCCTGTCTCCCACTTCAACCTTGTCCGAGGATATAAAAGTATGCATACAACTCTTTTTCCTCCCATTTTACCCTACCCCCTTTTTCCAGCTGAACCTTTCAAAACTTTTTCAAATTGAAGTAATTTAACCCCATACTCAAACACTCCAAGATTTCCTTCATTGGCTGAATAGTTACTTCCTGACAGCAGGACATTTTCCTAACTGTAGAGATATTGCAATTTCAGAGAAGACAAAGGAAAGAAGGAATGAAAAAAATGATAAATCTAACTATCATGTTTTTCAGTTCTCTTTGCTGGAAGAAATGGAAAACACCTGAGGAAAGATATATTTAGGGAAAAAATTAAATTCAAATCAAGTTTTTGTTCATTATGGTTTGAATTTCTCTCAAAATGTTTCCAACTTCCTATCCAATATTTTGTTCCAAGTATTTCATAGGGAAGGATTTTTGTTTCTCTGATTAGCCACTTGGAAAAAAAACAAAAACCCAAGAGCAATTCATCTGAGCCCTTCAAGCTTTACAAAGCTGTTGATACAACTCTGGGCAAGACCAGAAGCCAGCCTGGAGAGCTCAGGGCAGAAGCCTGCACCCAGTCACGCACCAAAGCTCGGTGCCAGCCTTTATTCCACCCACCGCATCCCTGCCTAGCCCATGTTCCATCACGGAAAGACAGGGAAAACTTGCAAGATCTAATCCAAGAAGGAACTGCAACATCTGCACCAGTTCTTTCCTGTCATCTTAGAGCCTTGTTTTTCGTATCTTGTGATGTATTAATTTGTGCATTTGCAAAAACAACTGTGAATTCCATTTTGTACGCATGGTGTGGTTACCGCTAAGGAGGATTTGGGGGATTCGCATTAAACTGAGTCCCAGACGGTTTTGTCCTGGTGATTTGCATTGATCTGTTCTTTGTCAGTTCTGATTATCAATCAAGATGACTGAATTAAGGCAACCACTCTGCAGAAGACCTATTTATGCACATGATCAAAAGCATAGCTGTGGTACAAAGCCTGAAGACATTCCCCAATGCTCCGTGTAACTTCAGTGGTAGGGCTCTTCATAGAAGACACAACCCTACCCCTGCCCCATCTCCTGAGCTAACACAGTCTAAGTCTCTCAGTCTCTCTGCAGGACTTTTGTGTGAATAAATAACATTTGCTGGATGAAAATAAAATCTCTAATCACCAAGCCCTTGAAGAACAGCACCCTGTGGAATAGATTACAATATTTTAGCATGTTCGTTTCATTTGGTGTTTCCACTAGTGCTCTTTTAACAATGATACAAACTGCACGTTGGGTACTCATTACGCCACACTGGAGAGAGTAGGATATCTTGTAAATATGCATTAAACTGGGGCTAGATTTTCCTTCCCTACATGCTGTGTCTGAGCTGAGGCACAAACATGTATACCTGAGAGCAATGGCTGGGGTACATCCCTGGCATGCTGCCACCGTCTAGTGAAATATGTCCTTTTTACAGATGTTTCTTATTCTATTGGGAACAAATTGCTCATCCACATGCACAAAGACATACACAGATAGACATCAGGTACTATGAAGAAAAAAAATTATATATAACCAGGGAAAAATGGGTTTAAACAAATTCAGTTTGGAGAGTACTAAGTGTGTGCATCTTAATGCAATGGACAGCTTCCATTTTCTTAAACATAAGTCAGAGATTTAAAAAAAAAAACATGTTGCATTTCACAAATGCGCTTAGAAATGCAGATCATTAAGTTTAATCAAATGCAAAGCATAAATGAAGCTTATTAGCTTTGTTGATATATATATATATATATATAACCAACATATTAACTAGTTTTACAAATAAACTGCTATTTGTACTTTTGCCATCTGTTGCATTGAAGCAGATCTATCATACAACTATGAACACTGGGGAAGTTCCAGAGTTCTGGAAGCCAATTCAAACACCACAGCATGTTTCATTCTTCTGAGAAGTGCAAGGTGTCCCCAGATTGTTCAGGTATGGAAAGACCCGTTTGATGAACGAGCTGGACAAGAACTTCAGATTGCACAGGTGACTTGACATCAGAGCCCTGCAGGTAGGATGGCTTATTAGCAGGGACCTTTAAGACCTTTAAAAGGGTTTTAGCTTTTACACACATGCAATAGGAATACTTGTGAAAGTTCAGAGGCTGGGAACCTCTATATAAATTCAGAGTCCCAGCTCCACAATCACCAAGGCCGAATCTCTGCACTTGTGTGTTGTGAGAATCTCCACCACCACATTTCTGCCAAAGGTGGAGAATATATGAGAAGATGTTTAGACCAGATCCATGCTCTTGGTTTTATGCTGTTCATGGGAAGATCCTGCATAAGCTTGGAGTGGTGTGGGTGTATGGTATCTTATCTAGGATCAAACATTGCTAGTACAACGTTCTATCATCAATATTCTTAAATTCAGACCAGAAGAATGAGCTCCATGTTGGATTAGCAACAGGTATTATATGGAAGCAAAGCTTATGCTTTAGTAACTAGAAACCCTAAAAGAGCATTTACTTTATCATTGAACTGTGGCTTCAAAATCCTATATACCCTGAGCACATTTTAACCTGCAATATTTTTTTAAGTTTTATTTTTATAGCAAGCCCCATTAGCTTTGCTCTCACAGAAAAAAAACCAGACTGAAATACATTCTTTCTTCTTATTTATGTATTATCCAAATTCATTTTTTGTAAGAGACAGAGACTAATGGATTTTCTAATTTGTAAGATTTCTTAGGTAATCAAGAGTAATTGAAAAAGCAATGAATGTCTAATGATCATACCTGCTGTATTTGGTTTAATGGGTTTGGCTAGGGTTAACCTATTTGTGTTTGTTTCCCTCCACCACACAAGTTTCATTAAAATGAAAACGGATTATACGTATTCCTGCAAAGCATTAGACCACATAATTTCCTGTTTTGAAGGAGCAAACAAACCTCAACAGAAGCTACAAAGCTTATTTGGCTTTTAATAATCACGTTAGCTTACTTTACAAAGCTCTAATCACAACTGCTCCAAGAACCGCTTGAGATTGGTCCATAAATACAACACTTGAACAGGAAAAGCAGAGCTAAGGTTACTAAGTATTTATTGTTAGAGTCACAGCAAAGATTCACCACCACCACCACCCTTAAATACTGGTTACCCTTTTCCTCCCTTTCTGTACAGTCTGTGGCTTGTGATCAGCATGAATGAGAACAAATTACAGAAAACAGACAGTATTACAGGCCATCTGGCAGATATACAACACTCGGAGATATACCCCCTAGTTTCACTCACGTTAATTCCAAAACAAAGTTACTCACCGTCTGATCAATGCCTCAAAGTTCTCACAGAAGTCTCTCCTTGGAAGTAAGGACTGTATCAACACAACCATTTCCTTCTAGATGCTAGCTGCCTCTCTCACGAGCCGAGTATAGTTTATTCCTAGACCACACACTTTCTGTAGGTCAGACAGGTGTTTTCCACAAGGAGGCCAGCAAACTCCTGTTACCAAAGCAAGTGGAGGTCTGAGTGCCTACAAACTCACACCACCTGCCACACACACCTATGTCATCTCCCACCAGCTGTACCCTACAAAGGTGATTATACATTAATACAATCTCCTTTCTTTTCCCTTATCACCAGCACTAACAGACGAATCTAAACAGAAGAACATTCCAAGTAACTGCACTGCTTAACTGGATGGTTCCAGGGTAGAGAAAATGTAAAAAAAAATAAATTAAAAATGAGTGGCAAGAAGAATAGCAAAGAGGGAAAGACTTATAAATAAGTCTCCTATTTTTTTTTATTCTAATTAAGACCACCTTACTTTTCTGCATGCCTTTGAGGTCACACCTCCACAGCAGCTCTCACACATGCTGACAATTACTTGCCTATGCAATCAGCAGCCCCCTGTGTGGGCATCCCCTTGAGTGCCTGAGCATCAGGTGGCAGTCCTTATTTTTCAGATATCAAGGGCACAGAAGGAACCTGCACAGAACTTTTCTTTGGCATTTAAACAGGTTTTTTAACAAAAGAACATCACCCTAGTTTTTATGATCTACAGCATCCCTATACCTTATTGTCCCGATTTATTCCTCCTGTATCATATGTCATCCTTCAACAATCTACTTCTGTGGCTGCGAGATCATTGATTTGCCGTGCGGCACGTAGCTGCTGGGTAACGTAACAGCCAAAATGAACAAAGAAACGCTTCTGGGGATACTGTACGATACTTTGTGTTACGGACTTTAGCAAGAGCTCACCATTTTTAATGATGAATCTATTCCTGAATCCCTCCCCTCAGGATTTTTTAATAACTAGGTAGTATCACATGACTGTCATCATCTTCAAATGAAAATTGTTATGCTGAGACCACTAAGCCACAAGGAGCAAATACTGATATTTTTAAGATTATTAATGGAATCAAGGCCTGAAAATTGCAAGAGTCAGGCAGACACTTGTAGGAATAATGTAATCCCAACTAACAGCAACAGGTTTATATCACTGTATCTGAAGATGGCAAATGTCACTCATGAAGGAAAACACTGTCAGAATAAATTTATAGAAAGTAATGAGAATAAATTAAGATATAAAAGCTACCTGGAGGTTAGCACCTTGAGTATTCCTCCTCCTTGAGTCTGGACCATACAATGCAAGTCAGCTGAACAGAGGTATAGTTAATAAGAGCTCTTCATGCAGTTCTGTGCTTTCAGATGGTGTCTGCTTATTTGACTATATTCCACAAACCTTAAGAAATTATGTTTTCATAAAGCCCCAGAATTTATTTCCCTTTTGTGAGTTCCCTTATTCCCCTTCCAAGAATACAAAAATCTAACCATTTAATGTGACCAACCGATCAAAAGGAAGCTAAGATGCGTACAGAATTACTCAAGGTCTGTAACCAGAATTAAGAGATTAATCCACAAGAAAAACTGTAACGAACTCTGTTACAGTCAATACACTGGGACTCAATAGCATTTTTATAATTACACTAAAGATACTTAAGCGTTACTTTTTACAATTGTCTCCTCTGTTTTCACTGCACAACAGCGGCACGTGCATTGGGTTTTGTCACTTCATGACAGCCTATTTGTCATGTTTTCTTTAAAGCGCTCTACAGAACTTAGCATCCCAAGTTGTATTTTCAGAAGCTACTGAAGCACCTCCAAGCCTAAGCTGCACAGCTTTGAATGAGGCTGCAGGTGCCAACGTGACGGACATACAGAAAGACAGAATAGTCCATGGCTATAAATAGGCACCAAAGTGGTATTCAAGGAAAGCAATTGAGACCCTAATTCCTAGTGAAATCAGTCTCCTAAGTGCACTGAAAAACCTTTCTTGAAGCATATCAACAATTTAAGGCAAAGTCACACCTCTAGAAGTCTGGATTAGAAACACAGATCTGGAAAACATTAGCCCGTTTTCAGAAGAGACAATGTGATCTTCCACATACTATAAATAACATGTATGCATTTGTGTGTGTACACACATATATACATATGCAGTACGCGACGGCAGCTGTAAGTCATCCCATGGACTGTGGTGCTCCCCATCAACCCCTCACCTTCCTGCAGCAGAGCCCCAGGACAAGTTGGCAGGTGTCACGCTCGCTCCAGCAGCTGTAGCTTCAGGGCACCTGCAAGCGCTGCTCAGAGCGCATGGGCAGCCCGGGGGTGAAAAGGTTCATTACACCGATGGCAAGTCACTGGCGGTCACCCCTGCCCTGCTTGTACACACTGCAGTACACCCTTCACCATCCCTTGGCAAGGTGGCTCTCCTGTTATTGCTGCTGCTTAACCTTCAGGAGCCTTCCTGGTCGCAGAAGTCTTCTTAGTCGCTGGAAACAGTTTTGCTAATTCTAGGCTGTAGCTCCTTAATCTCTCTAGCAAAGCAGCTATGTCAAATAAACATGTTTTACAAACACCGGTGTTCATTTAATGCTGAGGTACCACAACCACTCGAAACGCTAAACTCCAGTCAACCTTTATAATGCCTTTTCTTCTTCTTTTTTTTTTTACTTTTTATCTTTTCTTTTTTTCCACTGGCAACATTACACATCCTTGTATAGCTACTGTGAATATTCAAATACTGTAATTGGAAATGATTTACTTTGTTTTGAATTAACTAAAATTCCATTGTTAAGCACAAATACTGCTTCACTAAATCATCAAGCTTTTAATAGGTCCACATGAGCAGGTTACCGAGCGTGTTAGGATTTATAATGCTCCTGGGGAGCTGACCACTGTATTATGCTTCCTGCTGCTAGGTAATATGCATGACACATTTCTGGACACTAATTCATTTATTTAATAGTAACAGTATGCAAAAACAGAGTTCAAAATGAGGCTGACAAAGAAGGTATAAAAGTTTTATTAATCCATAGCTAATCAAAGGCCAGAGGAAGGCATATAATGGTGGCATTTACAGACCATATCGAATGTGAATAAATTAAATTTTTGTTTCCTAAAATCTTACTAATAGGATGTATTCAGCTTGAAACATTTATACTTTTAATTACAGTGGCAGCCAATTTAGAGCAGGTATCTGGTTGTACTGTACTTAAAACTTTGCATCAAGGATCTCTACAAATCCTCTCATCAGCTATTTTTTGAATCTGATTTGTTACTGTGTGCACTGTGTCCATGCTCAGAAATAATAACGTTATTTACTTTCTCATTTAATTATACAGTGACAGATTACTTGTAGGGGGAAAGGGCACTGAGGGAAAGCGTTCTCTTCCTGTGAGAGAAATTCACCTGAAAGGCTTGCCATCATGTACATACAACACAACTTTATGGATCTATCCTTCAAATGTTTGTACACAAGAATAAATCAATAGAATTACTCATGTGGAAACAGTCATGTCTCCAGGCAAAAGTTTTCACAGGCTCACACCCTCATTTCTAATAAGTTAGCAAACACTCAAATTACATTGCAAATTTTGTTTGAAAAACAATCCAATGGTCAGTTACTAATAAACATAAGTAAAAGCTGACTCAAAAACATAAAGAAAAGAAAGAAAATTAAAAGGAAAAGGAATAGGAAAACTGGCAGCCATACTAATTTGATCTGTGTTTTGAAATAGCCTTAAAATTTTAGATTTGACTTCGATCCCAGTCTTCCAGGCAGCAAGCCAGAGAGACAATACTCTGATTCAGAAAGGATGGAAAAAAACCTAAAAGTCACAATGATTCTGTAAAATCTTTTAGCTATCAAGACACATTTCAATAACATTGTCATTTCTTCCTGTTCACCCCTACCAACCGCCTGGACTTGGGAAAAGAAGACATACAAGACACACAGAAGAAAATGCAACGTTATCCCCTTTAGTTTACTTGGAAGCAAATACAGATGTGAAGTTTGTAGTTCCATGCCACAGATAAGCCCTTATCCTCCAGAGAACTCAAGTGTTTCCAAACCAAAGTAGCAATTCTATGGAAATCAGGGTGGCTACTTGCTGCTTAAGTGAAGACAGATGTGTCAGTGCTCTGCTGAATCGCAGACTTCCAGGTTTTGCCACATTAAACCTTCTCACGGAGCTGGAAACTGAACTCGCAGTCTGTTACTACCAGCTCGATTCTTTAACTATGGCTCTCCTGTAAGAAAGAACTAATGCTTTCCCAGAGAAGTAAAACTCTACAGAATTATGACATTTATTCTTCACTACAAGCAGCATGGTACATTTGGCTGCTGCAACAGGATAGACACAACGTTCAGAGCAGAATGCATCAGCTGGAGCTGAGCACCACAGTACAATTCCTGCTGGTTTTGCATGGCTCGAAGAGCCAGAAGAATACGGATATGCAGAACGTGCCCTACATGCCAGCCACGAAGGGCACACCTAACACCCGGCTTATCTGTCTAGTTAGGGCCAGACTCACAAGGGTGTCCGAATATCCAGATCAAATTATTCTCTTTAAATATATTTGTCAATCAGTGTCTTCTTTTTCCCTTTCTGGTCAAGTCACCGACTCATGTCATACTATGCTTCCATCCACCTCTTTCTTCCTCTTGCTCTGCTTTACAGCTTCTCTGTGTTGTCTGGTTGGACTCTGGAAGAGGCCTCTCTCATGCTGAGTGCGCAGGGTACCTCATACAGAAAGCCCTGACACTACTTTGCAATGTCACCACATTCCAATAACACAAATAAAATGACGCAATGGCTATGGCCAGCCACCTCCATCTATGCACAATGGAAAGTTGAAGCTGAGAAGACAGGAAACTCTGAGGCCTAACCTTCCAAGCAGCTTTGCTCAGCTCGGGGGGAGTAAGAGAGCAAGTAGATTCAGAGACACTGTAGAGGACTGAAGGCAGTGGGCTGATTAGCATTGATAACATGCAGCTGTGGCCCTGCCTCAGAGGCAATGGGTTGATGGACATGGATGATGTGCAACTGTAGCTCATTCCTGCTAAGTGGTTAAATAGCCCTGAGGATGGTGGGAAAGAGGTTCAGATGGAGGAGGAGCAGTTTGGTCTGACCACTGGAGGAAGGCGATACAGCATAGACAGTAAAATATGACCAATGGTAAAGCCTTGTTGCAGCCTGCTAGCTTGTGCTGCAACAGTTGGTGCTGTGTGTGAGGCTGACTGAGTTGGACTCTGACTGCAACAGCTGGTGCCCAATGTAGCTGAGACAAGTGGGAGAACCTGCACCCCGTAACAGACACATGTGAGAGGGGAGCCGTTGCAACTAATGGATATGGGTGTATTGCAATATTTGTTGCCCATCTTAACTCAAATTGCAACTTTTGGTACCCTGCGTAGATGAGGACTAATTGATATGTGTACAGAAGAAGAAAATTCCACTTTAACAATGCTAATCAACTCACTGCCTTCATTCCTCTCCAAGACACAACCACAGTCCAACTCGGTCTAAGATTACATAAAATTGCCTCAAGATTGTCATTTATACTGGCTAGATTAGCTCTTCATCAGCACCTGTATCAGCTGAAAAAGAACTAACATACTACAGACACAAACTCTTTGTACACATTCCTTGCAACTTTTGTCCATGTCTTCCCTCAGGAGGAGGGGGATCTGCTGGACAGGAACATGCCACATGCATCCAGCTAAAAGGATGCAAACCTGGAAAATCTAAGTGAGGCTTGAAGAGGACTCAAGGGGATGTTTAGATTGGATGTTAGGAAAAATTTCTTCCCTGAAAGAGTGGTGAAGCACTGGCACAGGCTGCCCAGGGAGGTGGTGGGACCACCATCCCTGGAGGAGTTTAAAAAATGCACACATGCGGTGCTTAGGGACACGGTTTAGTGATGCACTTGGCCATCCTGGGTTAACAGTTGGACCTGATGATCTCAAAGGTCTTTTCCAACTGAAATGATTCTAGGATTGTATGACTCTAGCCTTGCCGGTTTCCCTTCTTAAGCCTCTGCTTTGTAGACCACAAGCAGTGGATGCTGTATCCCACATGTAATCTTTTATTGGCTGTTTTTATAGTGCATGTCCCAAAGTGTGAAAGGAATGACTGATGTGCCTGTGATGACAGGTGACAGTTAAGTACCGTAACTTAAAGAGTAGCAGCCTGGAAACTGACACAATTAATGATTTCAGATGTTGCACTGGGGGGTGGGGGTGGGGCGGGGGACTAATTTATTAAAACAATGGAAAGATTTGTCAGCCTCAAATTAAGCTTTTAAAAGCTCTAAAAACATTGTAAAGAATATCAAAGCCAGTATTCCATAATATCAAGACAATAACACAGAAATAAGACATAACACTTACACAAGATCTCACATTTCTCATATTTTACTACAGGTAACTTTAATCAAGCTACAGAAGTGTATTCTAGAAGCTGGGTTCATGTGACACAAACTATTTGAGCTTTGCTCTCGCTGCTTCTACTGCTGTAGAAACCTCAAGCAAAATTAGTCTTGCATCAGCATAAAAACTGCACACAATGGAAATTATAGAAGTCAGTCAGGGTCACGTGAGCTCTGCATGACCAGGGAAGCTGGCTAAGGGGGGACTGACATACTCAAAGAAAAGGTTGATTTGCTATACACACATATATATATTATTTTTTTTATACATGTGTATTCAAGTCAGGTACTGAGAAACAGAGACAGGACCCTCACCTTGCACATGGCTGCTGTGGCTAACTGGCTGGGCTTCCTTCTGTCGCTGCTGCTTGCGACCAAGGCAGTTAAAGGCTGGTGATAAGCTCCTACAAAGTTCTGAAGAACCATGGAGGATTGCCAGATGAGTCCTCAGGAGCTAGAGGTCTTGAGCAAAGGCTTCAGCTCTACATCAGTGTAATGCAGTTTAAAGACATACAGCAATCATGCATGTTTGCATTCTTAGCTTGCGGTGACAGTGAGGTAAGATCTGTCACGGGAATATAAATCAGTATTTAAGAAAACAGGTTTTCCTTTGCATTAGTAACATTAAAAGAGTAGAAAAACCTATTACCTTGGCTCAACAGCTATTGAGCAATTCAGTTGCTTATGAAGCTGTAGTAACTCAGCTGTGGGTCCCACAGCAGTAAGCCTACACATCTACTTGGGGAGGAGGGAGCATGAAGGACACTCAGCTTCTGCTGTTTTGTGATAGCAGATGAGAACTCTAAACACCACCACACTGTATCTCCTATAATTTCAAGAGACAGTGACAGTGAGAATAAATGTCTGATGGGTCTCCACTCCAGAAGAAAAATCTAAACTGAAGTCAGCTTTATAGAAATTCATTTTAGATATTGAACTTCATATATTTATCCTCTGAAGACAAGTAAGAACCACCCATACTAGACCTGCAGGAACATACTGAAAGTCTGAGCATACCTTAAATTTATTTGCACGAGTACTGCTGATACACTGGGATACCTCATTTAGTGACCCTTCCACAGTGACAGGAATAATCTTGCTGCATAAAATAAGATTAAACTTTTTTCAGTCTGCTTCAGAGGGACAGCAGTTCTTTGAAATGGGACACAAGGCTCTCATTAGCACACCAAGGCTGAATAAAGGTCTGATTTTAGCTTTCATATAAGAATGGCTAATTTCAAGTCCCAATTAAATGATTTCATTTAGACTTTAGTGTCTAATATGGATCACTTTTTAAAAATCTGTAGTCTTAACTGAGGTATGCTTGCTGCTAATTGAAATTCTGCCTTTATTTCTTATTTGATTTTGTTCTTTGAAACAAATTAATTGTTATTGGTGCCATCAAATAAGCACGAGTTCGCTAACAAAGGCTGAAGACCAGAACAGATTATTTTGATTTTAATATCCATTAATGGAGTTAAAGTAAAACGAGAGTAAAATAGCGATCTTGCTGTTCACATTATAAATACTATTGACTTGCGTTCAGAGCTGCCTGGCTGTGTGTGAGGAACAGCAATCGCTGCACGCTGTACCACAAAAACCTAGGCAGTATTCACAATGGATTTGTTCAACATTTATGTGCAACAACAGTGAATGTTTGAGAGATCAAGTTATCACTGCCTTAAATCCCCAATCATATTAACATACACTTCATAAACCAACTGGACAAGCAGACAACATCGAAAGCCTAAAGGTTAAGTACATATTATTGACCTCAAGGAAGCTGTGTTCTCCAGATCATTAAATATGTTGTGTTCTTCTGTTTCAGCTGGTCACACTGAAAAGTGCCCTGGGAACATTATTTAATGCTTAGATGTTCTACCTACATTTGTGTGACGTAAAATCAATACCTTTCCCCTAACCTAACTTGCTTAGATTGTTCTCAGCTATTGCTTTTTAAACCACAATGAGTTCAATCATTTGCATGCATGTGTATGTGTCCAGTCACACATTTAACTCGTCTTCCCTCCATTGGGGCACAGCCTACTTAACACATGAAACAGGAGACATGTTGGAACGAGGTGGGGCGGTTGTTGTTTTGCAGGGGCAACTGATGCTTTTCAGGTGGTGGAGATCCCTCTCACTGAGGACCACATAGGTGCAGCACACCTTCTGACAAGCGCACTGCCTGTGCTTCCTGCAGGCCGGAAGCAAGACTCAGAATGAGAAGATTATAGACTCTGCCTGGGCTGGACCTCATGGCCCCCTTGTTAAGAGTCACCCCTGCCTAGCTCCTAATGGACATGCTGAGCCCCCAGACTGCAGACATCTCACGCTGCCCTCCCGGAACCGCGTTCTCACTACACATCTCCAACGTCTCATCCTGTGACCCTCAACCCAGTGCTGGGATTTATACCATGACACGTGCTGAATCCTCAAAGAGCTACCTGGGGAGGATTCCAGCTACAGCCATCACATCGTTTTTGCAACTCCAACTTGAGCTCTACTCTGACTTCTACCACCACTCCAACTTCTCTTTCTTGGAATTCTAATCCTAAACTGGGACGTACGCCGTGGGACACTCCTGGTACCCAGGCTAAGGAGTGCTTGGAGGCAAAATACTAATAGCAGCCCTCACTTTTCTTTGGTAACTCCTTCTGACCCTTACTTCATGTACCGGACATTTCATTCTCAGAGCTTCAGCCCTAGTCTTGCCCTTGACTGCTGACTCAACACTAGGCCACGAATGGGGCCACATGCCCAGGTTACCTAGCGCCGAGGGGAACGTCCCACCAGCATTTCTCCGATCCCTTTGGCAGCCCCTCTCAGTGCCATTCACACCCATTTCCCAATTTACTCTTTCTTGGCAGCCTGATGCCAATCCTAGCCCTAACCCCTAGGCTAAGGTTTATGTAATGGTACACACTGAGCTCTCAGGTTAAGGACTGCCTAAGGTGAGGGCGATTCTCACTTCATTTTGCCATTCACTTCTGAGCTCCCCTGTTGCTGCCGTCTGCCCAGTTGTCCATGCACTGGGACTGTTTCCTACGACTCCTTGGGACCACAACTTTCCTATTCAAAAGCAGACCAGAAGAGAACAGCCCATCCCAAACGACTGTCAGTCTCATCAAAACACAAGAGGTGGGAAACAGACACCAAGTGGGAGCCACAGAACACCACTGACTACAGTACACCCCTGGGATACTCACCTACTGTTGGGTTTCTCATTTTTCTGTCTGGGTAAAGCAGCAGTGAGCCATATTTGTAGCCCGTAACATGTAAAGAATTTTGGACATTTTTAACAGCAGCATTGTTTTTTCTTGTGAGAACAACTTTTTACAAAAAGAGCTTTTGTTTCAACCTCCACTTCTCAAGAACAAACTTTTTCTTACTGAAGTCAATAAGCTTTGTCATATTTTGTTTGCATAACAAATTTAGAAATAACCAGCTAGAGAAAACGAATGTACACATACCTCAGAACCATAAATGTTTAAAAAGCGTAAAATCCCAGATACTGCAAGATGCACATGCTGAAAGGCCTGATTTACCTACTGAAATCTGAAAACCTCAGAACCCGTATCTAATCCAGTAATTACACTTGTGTAGTAACCATTTATACTATGGGAACCAGTAACTAAACACAGAATTACGGTTGCATGTTTCTGGAACGAGCCCAGGTAAACAAGGGTGGTGCTGGCCTCACCAGCGGGTTGATAGCACCGTGCTGTGTACAGACAATGGCCTGGGAAGGGTAAGGGTGGCTGGGTAAGCTTAACACAGGCTCAGCAGATTACGACATTTAAATGTCCAATAACCAAACCCAAAGTATTTCAAATTTAGTTCTGTTCACGTGGGATTAACTGTACTTTCCTTAAAATGTGTCATTTTGATGCCTCCAGAGCCTGTAATTACTCAGGGAGATTTTCTCTGATATTTTAAAAATAAGTTGAAGTTGCTTATTCCTCAAATCCCTTCAGCTTTTAACTATCAGACAGAAAATTGACAACACCGAGCTGATGTCAAAACCAGAAAGACAATTGTGATTAGCACTGAAACTACCTCGACTCAGCGCACACTGGTCTGGAGATTAACAATTGAAATCCAAAGCTCCCCATGCAACTCACTAGGGATGGAACTGCCTGAACTCGTACTTTCAGCTATATACACAGCTGCTTTCGGAAAACAGCACTTTTCTCCTCGAAGGCAAGGCAGAGGTAGATGAGAAGTCAAAGCAAAGCAAACCTGAACAACATTCAGCACATGGGAGATACACCACATTCCTAGCTCTCTTGAAAACCTCTGCACTGTGAAGCATTTTTCAATTGCAGGAAAGCCCGACCTCTCACCTGAAAAGTTACGATTTATTTAAGGATTTCTGTGAATACCAGCAAAGTTATGTGATACTTCTAGTCCTGATCCCTATTGTCATTGTCAGCTCTCATTTGTTCATAGCTGTTCTGTGCACGATAGGCAGACCTCAAACAGTGACAGTATTAAACACACGAACATATTTCAAAGTACAGATCTTGCCTTAGATCTTGAGGGACGATCAAGATGATTAATAAACTTGAACTTTAGAGCACCTGTCAGTTCCAGCGATGCATCTTTGAGCTGGAGTGAAGATACTCTTGTAACACTTGGGGAAAAAATGCCGAAGGACAGTTTCCTGGGGCACCGCTTGCCACACAGGCTGAGGCCTCCTAAGGAGCCTGCGTAGGCCACAGCAGCTGTCAGGCCAGGCCTCGGCAGTCCAACACTGTTACTGCAGCATCAATTTTTCATAAACTTATGAAGGCATAAAATCTCTGCATGGAGTTTCAGTAGGAAGAAACACTAAACAAATCCTCTAACCCACAAGCAATGTGCATCATTTCTTCTTTATAACACTCCTGCATGTGGTGTCTTCACACTTGTCATTTTTGCCCTTCTATTCACTCCCTCCCCATTTTCTTCCTTTTTTTAACTTCTATGTACTGTATTTATTCCTTCTTATTTTTCATTGCCATCCTTATTATCATTCTTTGGAAATCTACACATGCTGTGTATCCAGTCTTTCACCCTGCACACTCAAATATCTCTTTTCCACATTCTTGCTTTGCTTCTCACAGAAACCAGTTTTTTCCTTTGTTTAGTTTGCATTCCAAATTCCCTTTTGCAGTTCTCTCCTCAACCTTTCTCCCATCTGACACTGAACAGCACCTTGGTATGTCGTGGAAGCTATCTCACGGTCCAACAACAGGCTGGTTTCTGAACGTGTCATCTAGAGTCAGGCAGCCACCATTAACTGGGGGTGCCCCTGCCCTCAAAGCACAGTTATGAGCCAAACAAAAAAGCCAAACAATGCTACACATTGTGAGAGAAAGTCACATCCAGTGAAGCACTGCACGTGTTGTGGTGACACTCCCAGCACCACCATCACACCAAGTCAATATTACCCTTCCCTTTTACAGATTATATCTGAAATCCCACTGGTGGAAACACTGAAAATATATTTCTCCTGTCCATGGAAAATGTCAAAATATTAGAAAGGTTATGGCAAAAACTGCCTTTTCAACCAATTCAACAAATAATCAACAAGTCATGACATCGAAAATTGTTTCCCTCTATTAACATGAGCTCAGAAATAACAGAAGATCTAGTAATTGTCTGTAGGGACTGTTTCTCTTCTGACTGTTTATAAGATCCTCAAAAAAAAAACAAACCGAAAGCCCATAGAATAGTGATCTAAGAATGATTATAAATTACACTCGATGGTCCATGGCCATTTATACAAAGATATATTCTATCAGTATTGACAGCAAGATGACAAATCATTTGATATGTCTACCTAAAAATGAATTAAAAGTACATAGCCTTATAGGAAAGTGTATTCGGTTGCTTGGCTCCCAGCTGCAGTGGACCTCTGCTAGGTGTCCAGTGTGATTTTAAATTTCCACAAGGAAATTGTTTCTTTTGGAAAGAAAAGAAAAACAGATTCTTGCTTTTCGTTGAAGTGTTAGAGACAGTGCTACCAGATATAGTGTACCAGGTCATGGTTCATTCCACAGAACTGTACAATTGCATACACTTTGCAAGAAATAAACCAATAAGTCTGTATGTGTTACTGTCTAATAAAATCAGAGTGTCTATATTTGATCTCCTCTGTTTCAATATCAGATGTCAGGAATAACCACTGAAAACCCATTGCCAAATACAACAGTTTCTAGATGATAAGTATTAGACTTTAAATGCACTTCAATACATGAAACAGGTCAAATACAGAGAGATTTGTAAAATATTGGTGAGGGTCAAGACTCTACTGAGGTGTCAAGTCTGTATACACGCCAACAGTGGATGTGCATCCCTGAAGACTCCCCTCTTTTTATTTTTGTAAGTGACTGATTACTTTGCAGAATTAGTGCCTTCCCACAGGTTCTGTGGGTACATTTCCAAGGCATGTGAGACTACATCCTGAATCTTAAGACCTCTATTTGATGATGGGTATCGCTAGTAACAGAAGCTGCGATCATAAAAATGTCATTTCACTGAATATTCATTTCTCATAGTCATTAACTTTCAAAAATGCACTGTGTCACACAACCAAGAAAATGCAGCCCTCCCTAAGGACTTTGGCATCTGAATAGAGACGTGACAAAATGAAAAAAGACAAAACCGAGGAAGTGAAGTGTGAAATGCCAGATACAAATACAAGTTTTCTGAGTTATCTTAGAGGCATTATATTGGTCTTGCTTCCATATCCATTTCTGCTGTTGTTTCTGCCTAAAGAAGCATGGTGTGGAGCTGACATTTGTTGTTACATCAGTCACTCTGTGGACATCTTGGTAGCTCTATTTCATACACAATATTATATTTAGCTATATAGATACCTGTACACACCTACATATGCACACACATAAGTGCATATATTGGTATAACCAGAGGATCTGGTAATGACTTTCTGTCTAGGCTGCTTAATACTTTCACTTTTAGAGCACATTTGTGACCTTGCCTTTGAAAAGTTCTCACACCTTTATTGTGCGCAGGCGGCCTTTCATATACAGCCCTGCAGGTGGTGAAGTGCCTTTTTTTTGTCTCATCAAATTCCATTCAGATTTGGCAGATATAAAGTGTAGAATCACAGTTTCCCCTTTCTCACTGCTTCTGCAAAAAGAGTTTGGCAGCTTGCCCAAACTCCTGAAGCTCCCAACGCAGGCTTCTTATCACCACCAAAGGAACTGTGGCAGCTGATGCTGCACAGAATACACCTGAGCCACAAAGCGGAAAGAAACCACTGCTCCCTATTGCCTCAGCACAGCACTGACTTCCAGCACCTACTGCTCCCCTACTCCAGGCAGCATACAAGGGCAGTAGGATCCTCAGCTTGTTTGGGAAGAGGAGGGTAAGCAGAGAAACACCTGGTCCCATCGTCTCGTCTCCCCAAGTATCCATCACTCCTCTTCCACTGCCATGCACTACTCCTTCACATCTTTGCATTCTCTTTTCTACCTTCACCCTTCCTCTGTTCTCTCCTCTAGGCTCAGCTGCACATAGGAATATTTTACTGCATCTCAGTTGTGGTTTATTAGTGGGGGCACGAAAGGCAGGTGAAGTTCTGTTCAGCACTATGTTCATTGCATGCTCTCTGTAAAATGGCCAAGATTTCCAGACTGTTTCCAGATTTACTGTGCAGGAATTCCAACTAGGCTGCTAGCTCCAGAAAGCAAAGACAAATTAAAAAGCCATCTTGGGGAAGTCTGCAAACAGAAAGCGATGATATAGCCAAGAAAATCCAGAGGCACACCACCTAGCAAAAGGGCTGGTAGCCTTTGGAGAACACAGCATCTGCAACTCAGACTAGGAGTCCTCAGTCTCCATGTTCCTTTGCTGCAAACAATTGTGAAATCCAGTGGCAGTAATAACAGTAACGTTTCTCTTTCTGTCCTGCTAGCTGGGTCACATGCGAGATAAAAGGCAACCATTGTTTTGCTCATCCGAAAGCTCAAGGTGCGCAGATCAATACAATAAATTTAAAAGAATTGCTACCACCCAAATGAGTGCCGATTTAGTTTCATATGATTTCGCTTTTTATTGTGGCTTATTTATTTGCATTTTAATTGGGAAATCTTTTAAAGCAGCTTAATTGCAAAGTTAAGCACAGAAAAGCTGCCTAGACAACCTTAATTTGGCCCCTTGTGGTTGTACACTACAATGTGAAGAAATGAGAGTGAGAGAACTGCAGAAAGCATGACAACTGCACTTCTGTTCTGAAACTTTGATTCCAGCAGATGTAACGTTAGTGACAACAAAGCAAAGCAAAAATCAAATGAGTTGCCTTTGCTCAACCTAACTCCTAACATACCATCTGCACCCACAAACATCTGAGCTACTTTGTCAGGGTTGCTTAAATTAAACATGCAGCTTCAGGAGTCCCCTGCAGGCCCCCCCGGGCCACGTGGGGGTGGGGAAGGGCACCTCTTTGTGCAGAGGGTCACGATGCTGCCATCTTCACAACCTGCAGGTGCAAAGCCTGGATCTTCCTCTTTCCTTCCATCACAAGCAAGACAAACAACACTCAAGTATAAGGTTATTGCACATACTTTCACGGACTGACTTCTGCAGGGTAGCAAGCTTTAGCTACCAAGCATGAAAAACGACACGTATATTGATTTCTTAAATTTTTCTTGGCCTCATTTAAGTATCTGTACGCAGTGGCTGAAATTTCTCTTGTTACTTGACTCCATGGATTTAACTTCAGGCACCTTCTTAAGAGCCTTTTAGCAAAGAGATTTTCAGTGTTTCTGAATGGGGGCCACAGAGAAGAATTATTTCACCTCTTGAATATAAGCTACAGTTTATTGATATAATACATTTCTGGCAAAATATTACTGTATCACAGCTGGTGCACTTTTAACACCACAAAAGAATAGGAGACAAATATCAGTCCATACCTCTTAATTTCAGAAGGACTTTGGATCAGTCTGATATTCATAACATTCTATAGAAACACTACTTAATGTATTTTTGTAACCCCATGGAGTGGCAAGAGGTTAAGCAGGAGACTGCGAAACAGCTGCACACCTACTACAGAGTGAGTGTGGACAAATAAATGTCAAGTGACTTTGTGCCCTGTACATTCTTATATAAATAGGATCAATGATGTTATTTTTGCTTTTACACCATAAAAGCATAGGGACACTGGATCCATGAAAGAAGTGCTCATATTCATGAGGAATCTGGCTCCCTTCTCACCCTATGTTTCCACCACTGACCTCACTTTGTTCATCATCAAAGCCTATCACCTACTCCCCTTGCACCACCTCCAACCCATGCAGAGATCTACTCAACTCCACCTCCGCAGGCACCATCCTCATATCTCAGACCATAATTGTTTCTGCCGGGGTCTCTCAAAGAAACCTGCTAAAACATACTTTGTTTCTCTTCTCAGCTCTTTCCCTTTGCTTAACAGCTTCTTATGGATATTCCTGACCTTTCAAGGAGTCTGCTGCCTTTTTCCTCTGTTTATGGACACAATCATCCAGCTCTAATCTCTCCCTCAGCAGAACCTTGGGCTGCTGCCCGCGAAGTCCTACAGCAAAGTCTACCAAAGCACCTCATGGAGTTCAAGGATACTGGCTAGTGGGTCAGACGCTCTTTCACGCAAACATGCAAACACTCAACCTCAGTTTTGAAAAAAATGTCAATAAAACCACACCAGGAACTGTCTGGATGAAGAACATTCCCAAAAGCAATAGCACTAAATAGAAAATGTTATTATCCAGACACAGTCTTCCTGAGTCATCCTTCCCTTTCTAAGCAAATCCCACCAAAGTCTAAGCTCAGCAAGGTCACTGAAACCATTTTCCTGGCTACCCTAAGGGGGTCAGTGAAGCAATAACTGTTCCACAATGCTAGATTGAAAGGTGTGCCCACAGCACTACACCTGGATGATTCAGAGACCCACAATGCATGAATCCCCACAAAGGTCCATCCTTAAGCATAACCTCTAAATTGTAATTTTAAACCACCTTCTTCTCTACCTGTTTCCTGTTAGCACTGAAATTTCTCCCCCTCAAGTACGAGCAGTGAATCTTCCTTTAGAACACGGCAATATTTATTGACTGTATTCTTTGTTCACATCTGTCAGACATGGGAAGTCACCACTGCTTTACAAGACTATCAGTTTTAAGTAATGCCATTCATCACAAAATGGAATAGTGTGAGCAATATTTCCTCAACTGCAATGAATTATACAAGGGTCAGCAAGCTGGAGTCGCGGTTGGCAACACAAACATTGGCCTCAGGTAGCAAACCCATCTTTCCAGCTGTTCTCATCCATATGGGCTCAATGAACTGCAGAGAGTACAGGCCTTTGCTTATTGAGAGTATCTGCTGGAACTATTTCATCTAACCAGCATCATAAAACAACGATGAAGTAAGGTGAATGCTATTCATCTAAAGCTCATCTGGTAGCCAACTGCTGACAGAGAGGGAAATAGAGATGGCGACACAGCAGACAGATGTGGTTGGGAAATGCAGGTGTTCCTGAATTTCAAAACGCAGAGATTAAAACCACAAGAAGCTGGAACAATACACCTGTGGTTCACAAGCACCTGGTCACCCCAACAGCGTTCTGCTTCCTGACAAGCAATTTTCAGGATTCCTTAGTGTGTTTCCTCACTAGCATAATGCCCTTTTAATGTACCTGCTGTCAAGCAGATTTGTTCAGCAGGAACACAATTAGCCCTATTTTTGCTCTGAAACAGAAAATTTTGTTTATGGATGTGGTTTTGCAAGTAGGACTATTCTGGGATTAAAAACAGACATTTTACCAGAAGCCTTGTCACTTCTACACAGCACACACAAGGTTCTAATTCTCTGCCTTCCCATTTATCTTGGGATTCTCTAAGATTTTACTTCTAGTAATGGGTCTTGCAATAAATTAGTTTTTCTAGAAGACATTGTTAACACCATATTGCTTTCCTCAGCCTTGTTTTCCTTCTCACTTCCATTAGCGTAGTCAGACTTTTAGCAGTTTCCTATTTAAAACAGTGATTGTGCAAACAATTGGCCAAAAATGTCAGAAGTCCTTATTGAACTGACAACTGTCAATTGCAAAAATGCTAGAGATCTGACTCAAAATAAAAAAGCAACAGATTTCAGAGACAAGACCTTTAGAGATTGCTTCTATACATGAGAGGCACAAAGGAGCTTTTCTTACCTTAATGGCATTCAACCTAACAAAATTAAATCCAAGTTAAGCTCTCCCAAGAAAAGAGAAAAAGCTTGTAACAGAAATATCAAAGCCCTAAATGTCAGTTACTAATACAGCAATCATTTTCAAGGAACACCATTGACCCAATTAAAAAAAAAAAAAAAATGGATCATGCAGAGATACTCCCTCTTTCCAGTTCAGGGTTGGACTAATGGAGCCAGACCACTATCCCATCTAATGGTATTTCCTTCAGAAACACAAGTTGTCTTGTTATTACATAAAATCATAAAATAAGCAAATCCCCTCAAATACCAAGCTACTGTACTGATGGATTGTAGCAGTGAAACGATGAAATGAAAGGGTGGCTTCATGACTATAAGTATATAAAATTTCATTCTTTAAGATGTTTCCTGGGATGAATTAAATTATGTAAATATATGTTAACAATAATTCATAATATTTTAATAAAATCTTTCTATTTCTCTTGGCTTCTTAGAAGTGCAGTCCCAGGTGTCCTTAGGGTGGTGGGTGTTTTGTTTTTACACTTTAAGGACACACAAGGTTGTACACTTGATAAGCAAGGAAGCACAACTATTGATATATAATGCAGATAATGATGCCGGGGATCCTTTGTCTGGTATGATTCCCAGTTTTTGCTGGGAGCACTATTCATCAACAAAGTGACTTGGTATCAAGAAGGGGATTCACATTTTTCAAGTTTTCTGCCAGCTAGCTATTCTGGGAATGAAAAAAATATTTTGATATTTTTTTTCTCTAGTGGAAGATTAAACAGTCAAGGTGTTTTTACCGTTGTCAAATTTTGCATTAGTAAATGGAATCAAATCTACCCAAGCCTCATGCCTCAAGTGAACTTACTGAAAACTACATCCCCAGAGACATTTTTCTCCACATGGTCCTCCTGCTTGTTCAGGCTGTGAAAGTTCGTCAAGTTTAAGGTGACCCTATTTTCAAAATAATAAAAAAATACAGGATATACTTGTAACAAAGTAGTAGCATTTCATAGCAGTTACATAAGAGAGACATTTTTCAATGCTGGCAGCCTCATCAGTGGCAGGATTCTAGCACAGGTGGGAGGCAATCGTGCTTCCTAGAATGCAAAAATGTTTCCCACAGCCAAGCAGTTCAAATGAGCTCACATGTATCACAGCACGTCAGCTTTCCAGCTGAGCAGAACAGCTTCCCACCTGGAGTATTGGAGCTTTTATCCCCTGGTGCTGAACACGTACACCGTGACTCGACTTGCTTTCAGAAATCACAGAACAAGTCCCCACCTTGAGATCAGATTTTCTTTTCATTGTGGTGTTTTTCCTACACACTGGTTCACTCCCTGTGACAACACACAGAGTAGATTGCTCACTCTGCTCCTGCATCTGTAACGGTACCTTGAACAGGTAGCGAGAGGGACAGCATAGCGGACATTAGGACAGAAAAGAGAAATACCCATGGTCACGAAGGTTAAGAACATAAACACCACCATACATGGACTACACATCACTTTCAGTTCCTTGTTTCCACAGATAATTAAGGTTCAATTTTGACAGGTTCTGTTCAACCAGCTGAAGTTAGAGAGATGGACCCAAGCGTCAGAAGTAGCCTGTATTTTCAGTTGTCCTCTGATCTCATTCTTTGCTTCATCAGGACTCTACAAGAAATACTTGGAAATGATGTTTCTATTTGGTTTCACCTCTGCCCTTTGAGAAGGGCAAATACTCAATTTTAATGGTTTTTTCCCCCTCCTTTAAAATGCACCCCAAAGCAAAAAAATACTGCTGCTTAAGGATTTGCCTACTGGTAAAGCTAACCACCAGCTTGCAAGAGGTGCTGATATTACTGAATGCTCACCTTTTGTTCTTTCTTGTTTTTCTATTAAGCAAATGTCTCAAAACAGTAACAACTGTAGTAACCATAAAAAAATCCCAGCAAACCTGTAAATAGGCTTTCTCCCTTTTTTATTTGCAGCTTGTAAAAACATGCTTATTATAGCTGCTACATACATAAAGTTTGCTTACAAAATTCCCAGAAATTAATGTTCAACGTGCTGTATTCAACAGCATGCATGTGCCTATTGAATCTGCACAGCAGGGTAAGGGCCCAAATCACTACTAGATTGGCAGTACATTCATTGAAAAACCACCCAAAGCACAAAACACGCACACATTTCCTCAAGCCACGCTCTGTGTCACAAACTTCAAGGGCCATTCTACCCTGGCATTCTGCGAGGAGCTCTCATTGAAGTCAGTAGGAGTGCTGCACGTAGCGCTGCTGTCAGACCTGTCCCTGAGCATAAATGTTGCCTTGAAATATGCCCTGAAGTTGAACTCTGAGCTCCATGAGACAAATAGACAGGGAATTAATCCCAGAGCCAAGCATCCCTTTCCTCACTGCAACTGTCTTGTCCCCAGCCTCCTTTCCGTACGAGGGGTGACAGTCAGCGGCACTCCTGCTTTCGTGGCATTGGAAAGCATCAGGAACAACCACAGTCCTACCAATACAAAACCTAGATACAAAATCCAATCACAAATTACACAGTCACTGAATCCTGCACAGGACCAAACATTCACCAAGTCCGACTAAACCAGCAAAACCAGTGCCCCTAACCTGCTTACTGGGGCTGAAAGTGTCCTTGTTACAGGGTCAGCTTCCATTAGGGAACAGCACTGCTTTGCTCTTGTTTTCAAGCTCTTTGGACCACTTGACACCGGCCTGTTCTAGAGGAACTGACTCTTCCTTAACGTGGAGACTTTCCAAAGCCGCTGTCATGTGAGCTGAATAATTTTTCAGCAGTGTTGATGCTTGGGTGAGAATAAGCTTTGCTAATGTGCTGAGTACAGAAATATAAAAAAGACCATACCATTTACAGAGGAATTCTCATGGGTCTAAAAACTTACCTAATTTTTCCATTGATACCAAATAGCCTAATTAAGTTACAACCCCCACCTACAGACCCGGTCCTGCCACAGTCCCCTGATCATCACAGTTACAGCCAAACTTCTGTTTCTGATCAGATTTTTATCATTTTTCCCTTACTGCAGGAAAAAGAAAACTCCTCAACACTGTGGAAATGCACAAAGGCCATTTGGGAGTGCAGCTCCATTTAGGACAGCATTTACCAAATGTTTTCATCTCTAGGATTAAACTTGAGCAGGTGCTTACAAGTCATTTAACAGATGACCTGAATAAGCCTGACTCAGGTTCCTATTGTGACTTGGGGCTCAAGTCACATGTTATGAAAATCTGTTTACACATTTCCATCCCTCTCTTTTGATGTCCAATTTGGATTCTTTCATTCTCTTGTAAAGAGCAGTGATCTGCATGTGGCAGTCCGACAAATGCCAAGATGAAGACCGTTCACACAACAGGTTTGTAAAGCAACTGAATCTGCTCAAATGGTAAAACAGGCTGGGGGGGCTTCCCCAGAACATGCCAGACTAACTCTGCCTTGTGTTCTTAGAGCTTGGTGTGGACTTTTTGGCAAGCATCAATGCACAGGCTCTATCATAACTTAGATACTTTGTCAGTATTCAAGAGTATTACTTTAGCATCAGATTAAATTGTCTCTGTACTCCATCTCATTAACAAAGGATCCTTTGAGCACCAGAGGGCTTGAAGACAGGCTTAAACAGCTCTATGCTACATTCAATCCCTTGGCCCTGTAGGGCTATGTTAAATTCTGTCAGAACGTGGTGGTGGTCACAGCTCCAGCCCCCTTGCTGGCTGAGCCAGGCACATGCTGAAGCAAAGCCTCACAGCTCTCTGGATAACACGAGGCAGAACAGAAGGTACATGGCTGAGGTGAAGGGCTGGAAAAGGAGGATACACAGCTTTGCCTGTGCCACAAAACTCTGGCTGCACATGCCAGCCGAGAAAATGCCAATGGAAAGACGGCAGCCTCTTCAGCCTACTCGGCTAATCAACTCCTGCCCTTGGAATTGCGCTAGTGGTACAAAGGGGACTGAGGAATCCAGGATTCTGGCCAGCTGAACAACCCCAGAAGTCACAATTCTTTGCACAGACCAATCCCCAAATGACTGCTTCCACACCCACAAGTGAAAAATCAGCGCTCAAAACCTGACAATGGAGAAAATACACTTGATAAGCATAATTCCCTAGTATCAAACCAGACATGATTAACACTATTCATTTTAGTGTTCCTAAATGTTAATACATCCCAAGGTCCCTTCTTCTTTTTCTGTTTACTCTGTCCTCCTCTCTTTTCCTAGACGTTCTGATGGTAAAGCACTTTTCACTCTAACAAGGTCTCTCTTTGGAATAGCATCTTTAAATTATTTAAACACTCATTTGGTAAACAATGCAGTATTTTTAGCAATAAGGTAAAAATAATGTTGCTTTCTGAACCCATCCCAAAGGAAATATTGAATTATATGAACTGGTTTATTTCTTAATTGATAACAAGGTGTGCTCAAGGAGCTCCATACATCATGACATTATGATTAAAAACAAACTGTTAAATATGTAATTCTATGGAAAAAGAAATGCCTGCAAAAGCTCCCTACAGTAACTGTTACCTATACACAAAGATGCTTTTTTCATAGACTAAATGTGATGAAAACCACAAGAAGCTCTTGCCAAAAATAAGACTCTGCCTTAAGCATCTGCATAATATTTTTTTACATTCCATGGCAAAAGAAAGAAGAAGAAAAAAAAAAGCCTAACCCCTTACAAAAGCAGCCAAGAACCATCCCCATTTTAACCAGTGTTACCAAGGCACAAACTGGGAATGTTCAGCTGACACATACCCCACCTCAGCAGTGGGATGCAGCTCGCAGAGGTTCCTGAGATGCCACACCATAACATCCTATGAAGGAGGGATGCTGAAGAGACATCCCCACCACAAATATCAGCCCAATGGTAATGCAAGACTGTCATTATAAGGAAGAGGGGAAGAACCAAAATAATTTGCCTATGCATACATCCTTGCCAAAGGACTTTGCAAATTATTTGTGAAATTGCATGTCACAGTAGTGCCCCTACTGCGATCGTGCAATCCCTAGCCTGGATGGTGCAGTTCACTTCAAGTGAGACATTGAGTCAGTGTCAAAGCTGAGCGGCACTGAGGGTTCCTGCCTTACTCTGCTCCTGCAGCATCTGGCACTGTCTGCCTGCTTCCACACACAAAGCTCTCATTCCCTGCCCTTTTGTCCTCTTGAAGACTGCAGGAAACTTCTGAGTGATGACGAGTAGTTTTCACCTCTTTCCCCAACAGTATTTTCTAATGGGAAACAGGATGTTACTGAAGTTGCAGAAATGTGATGGGGACACCAGAAGAGACAGAAGGGCTGTTCACCAGTTTCACTAGTACAACCATAAAAATACAGACTTCATTACTGTAGGAAAAGAAAACAGTTACTGCTCTCAGAGTGAGTAGCCTCTGTGTAGGCGTTAAGTTCACTTCTGATGTAGTTGATTTAAAACCTTTTGCTGTGATGGCAGTGTTGGTAAAAGCTTTAACCATAGTTTTTATGACGCTATTAAGTTTTAGTCATTTGTGGGTTTTGCAGTATATGAATACTATAGATGCCACCTTAATTAAAAGGTCTTGTCATCTTGTGCAATTAAAAAGAGAAAATGTACTCTCCTATGAATAGCCAGGAACAAATTGAGCAAGCTGCATTATACACGCTAAGTACACAGCAATTTTGTGCCCCTTCCCGTATCACATATATTCTCGAGCATTCAATACTTTCTAATAACCCTGCTACAATGTTTTATGTATAATTGACTCGTAAAGTACTAGTGCTATGGCATCTCTGACCGTTAATGACAACTAAGTTAAACAAAGTTCTACTCTGCAAATACACACAAAACTTTACATACACAGACTGCAGAAGGAAAACTGCTACATCTCTCAGGAATTTTGTATACAAACACCTCTTAAAAGAGACATTCTTTTCTGCAGAAGAAAATACCTAATGGATAATAACACAGTCTCTTTCCAAAGAGTACATAAGAGAAACACCACTTAAACAGACTTTTAATACCTGTGCACCCATTTAATTGGACAGCATATGCATATAAAGCAGATCATGCACGTAGCATTCACAGTCTACACATGAAAATGCACTTCCACAGCTACCTACAAGGAATTCCAGCAGATGGTTACCAGCATGTGTCCACACTTGTCAGCTGCAAACACATTCACCTTCATGAGCCTGGCTCAGTCTTCCAATTTTGACTCCAGCTCAAGGTCTTTCAAGATAATGAAGCAGGAAATGGTTGGTTGCCCCAGGTTTGTGCCCAGAGGAGAGCTGCCTTCAGGGCCCGTGAGTAACTTCTGACCATAAGAAAAGGGTATGTTGCATCCATCTGCTGCTTATGCCCTTCATGCCCTGGGGCATTATATTGACTGGGCAGCAAGAAACCCAGGACCATCTCCCTGGGCCAGACAGACTAAAACATGCAGTTTACACCATCCGATCGGTCCAACACAGCTGCCAGGCCCAGCAGCTGAAACCCGCTGTAAAAAGTAGAAGGGCGTGAGATTGTACGTCATCTTCTCCAGTGAGGCCTGGGCTTTCGCTTGGACCTTTTGGCATTACTACAACGTATCACACAGTCATGTCAACTTCTCAGGGTTTGCTCCAGACTATAGAGTCAGTAAGATTTATGGCAATTTTTGATAGACATTCCCACAGGTCAATGCGGCATAGCCCTTGTGCCTGGGTCATAAGGAAACTGAACATACTCTCACTCAGCAGTCATGCACAATTCACGTGTGAATGAGGTAGATCATTACCATATGTAAAATATACCAGTTCTGTGGATGCCAGCTGAAGCAGAACCTCCTGCCTTTGGGCCTGTTTTTTAAGCCACATGGCTCCATTAGAGAACTTATACTTTAAAGGTGCTAGGTAAGTTAGGCTCACAGGTATGGCCAAAGGGATTTTACCTCAGAAGTCTCTTCCATCAGACAGTCCTTGACCAGACATTTGAGTGAAAGTGCACCTTGATGTACTTGTGGAAAACACTTTTTTCCCTTCTGTCTTGCAAACCACTAGGGTCTTCTGTTTGAAGAGCTGACACCTACTACCATCGAAACAATAACACAGTGGACTTAAGAGTAGTATCAGACAGCAGTAACTTGGGGGCTGGAAAGCTTACCAGCAGCAGAACAGACAATGCCCTCTTCCCTCTCAAGGAAAACTCCTCCCCCCACCCCCACACCTCCTTGGTGCTTTGACTCACCCAGGAGTTCCCCACACAGCTGCTCTAGCTTCTGGGAAGATCTTCACAACCTGCATAGAGGATCCTGGCTTGCTGCCTTGTCCCTGAAGTGCCCAGTGCTCCGCTACAGAAGGAAACTCCAAAGCTGCTCCTTGAAAGGAGCTTTTCCTCTTACATCCATGCCAGCAGCTACCTTTGGGGCTTAGAGCACCTCAAGCGCCTGTTTTCTGGCTGCTCTAAGCCTGCAGCATCTCCTTTGAAGTGCTGCAGCCTTTGGGGAGCATCCTGGGGCACTGCTGAGCTGCACAGGCAGGCAACAACTGCTGCAGCTTAGACAAGCATATGCTTCAGTGGAAGAGACATATTCTAGACAGGACAATCAGTCATGATCGCAGATGAGGTGAAGAGGAAAGGTTTTGGAAAGAACAGGAGAAATACAAAGGATACAGAAGGCTTCACAGCAAAAAAGAGCAATCTTATTGGCTGTGATGGTGGAAACTAAATAAGTGTAAATAAATTAATAATCCTACTGACAGCCTAAAGAGCAATTAGAATAAATATATTTAGGCATGGTCCCACTTGGGCAGGAGCTGAGCAGCCACTGAACAGCGGGACCCCTGCCAGAAACATCAGGTCCACTGTGCATTGGTGATGGAGCCACATCACACCTACACGCTGTACTGGCAGCACCCTTAGTGCTGATGGTACCCCTGGAGGCTGGTGGCACAACTGGCCTTCAGAGTGCGAAGTAACAACTAAACATTACTTGTATGTTAAAAAGACAGATAAATATGCATTAACATGCAACCTCTTATCAATTCCTGTCACTCTTCCCCTCTCTCAAAGCAGATACGGCTGTAATAGCCAACTAGCACCCAACTGCTCCTCAAGGACCCTTTGTAACACAGCCATCAGGAACCACATCTTCAAACTGTGGGCCTGAAGCTGAACAACATTCTCACGTGGGCAGGCCTTGGAAGCTGGCACAGACTGCTGCCTCCAGACCCTTTCCAGCTGAAGTCAATGACAGTAGCACAGAGTTAGTACAAGGAAAGAAAAAACCTGCATACTGCAGTAAACCGATTCAACAATAAACAGGCAACAGTCACCACTAAGCAAGCTTACCTCTCTGCAGTACTGGTAGAGCAAGCATGCATCTCGTTTACAGGCTGCAAGCAACTGCAATCCACTTACAGTTACTGAAATGCCCACTGGCAACAGGCATACACATGGATATGCTGCTCTTAAACTACTAGCCACCCAAGGACAGGACCAAAGCAAAAAGTTTGAATATAGATTAACAGACTCATAACTTTGCTTAAAAGTGTGCTGCACACTGGGGAGGCTAAGCTGGATGCTACATCAGTCTCTTAGCAGGGCTCCTGTCCATTAAAGAATAATTCACAGGAAATGGCTTCAGAGTGGATCAAAGCACAAAGGAGAGATGGGAAATTATAATTTTGAGAAATATATGCACAAACACCACATTTGGGCAATTCTAGATAGGTAAGCGCTATCCTCACCCCCCCCCCAAAGCTGAGCTGCAGCACCTGTCTAGTCTGAGCAGTATAAGTATCACCTAGATACTAACTATGCCATCTTCTGTACAGCTCTGGGTAAATATACACTACTGGACAAGATACAAACAGAAACGTATCTTGATTTACAAAAAAACCCTTCAGAGTATACCCGAGGTTTGCTGACCATCAGCACTAATCTGTGTTACTCACTACCATTATAAAGCATGAAATAGTCTACAAAAACCTTGAGTTACAATATGGGAAGAAAGATTACTGTATCACTTAATATTTTACTGTTGATGAAGTACCCTAGAACACTTTTGTCCCCTCATTTTACCTGAACATGTCAACTGTGTCCAGCATTCAGACACACAACTTTTTCTTTTAAATTAATGTGTGATCCACAATCCTTTGTGATTCAGCCATTTAAACCAAACAAAAAAAAAAAAAAAAAAAAAAAGAAACCAGTAGAGAGAGAAAAAACCAGCAGGAAACCATGTGGCTTGAAACCCAGAGGCTGGTACCCCACTCTGCACTGTGTGTTCTCATTATTGAGCTCAATTACTGACCCCTGCATACAAGTCCTTCCTCACAAATGATGGCAGGTTCAGTGCCTTCGTTTCTGGAGTATGCTGCCTGGTTTTGAACTTGAGCTGCTGAGAGAGTTTATGAGCAGAGCTGCTGTTTTATTTACTCTCAATTAATCATGCTCAACTGTAAACAAACTGTCTGTTTTAGTTCTGCTGACAATTATCCACTTGTCGACATCTCCCTCAAGTACCTTCAGCATCTGGCAACAGCACAAAACTGCTACATCAAAATGGACATTCTGTCTGAATACAAAGATAGAGGTGTGGCAGGTTTTCAGCTGTTCTCAAGCCCATCAGCAGTCAGGCTATATTGTTACTAATGCAATCAGACCACCTCCCACGGAATATTTATTTACAAAGGGGGAGGGCAGCCAAATTTTATTTACATTAGTAAGGCAGACTCACGAAAGAAACTAGTGGAGTCCCCCGACGAGCCCCTGCACCTCCCCCCAGAGGCAGAGGTGAGCCCCCCCTGCAGCCATGGGCCCCCTGCTCTGCTGGGCAGCCCGGCCCCGCTCCACCAGCCACCTTGCAAGGGGCAGAGCAGGACTTGCTGCTTTACTCTGTGGTGTTCAGCAGCTCCCAGGGTAAATGCAAACCGCTTACCAGTCCCTCCCCAAATACTTTTAGTATGAAAATCTTTCCACTCCTTGCTCCACAGCCTTTGGTCCCCAGAGCTCCCTTACTGGTCTTAATTCTGCCATTTTAAGCTTTTAAGATATAATTGTTCCTATTAGCTCAAAATCCTGCCTGCATTTTAACGCGGCCAAGCCTCGTGCTTAAATTGTTACCTACACGACAAAGTGCAGATAGCCTGGCACCTTTTTGGGTATGGCCAGGTGAAATCAGACGCTCCTTTTCCTCCGAGGGGCCGAAGGGAACGCTGCCAGGCAGCTCCGGGGCGCAGGCGGCCCCCCTCGGCGGCGGTGAGGCTCCAGGCGCTGGGCCCGCGGAGAGCATCACCTCGGACCGCAGAGGCGCAAACACAGCCTGTCTCAAACCCGCAAGTCTGTAGTATTACTTGATACATAATCCTGCTCTCGCAAAGCATCGAGAAAATCTGAGCAACTTCACTGGAAGGCAGCCCAGCGCGACACCTTTTCCGCAGAGAACCGAGCTTTCTTCCCAGGACAAAACACCGGGAGGCGGCCGGGGCCCGATCCCGGCGGAGCGGGCCGGGTCAGAGCCGGGGGGCGCACCGCCGCGGGTTGGCTCGGCGGGGCCGGGGCTGGGGCGGAGGGGCGGCCAGCCGCCCCGACACCAGCTAATCAATCCTTAGCTCCCTAATTGATTCTAATGACCTCGGCGTTCCGTCTCCTTCCGCTAATGAGCGCCCGCAGTCAGCGGCGAGCTCCGGCCGCTGCGCCCGCCCGGCCGGACCGCCAGCCGCCCCTTTAACCTTCTCCGCGCTGCGCAATTAATTGAGATATCTTTTATACTTGATGTGTTGTAAAATTAATGCCTAATTTATGTAATTAGTCAATTAACTATAATTCCAGCATATGGTGCCAAATGCCCAGAAGGTGTTCTTGTTTCCCAGGTACTTATTTTGATGTCATGAAATGCAGCTAATTAATTTTACATGCATATTAATTTCGGATCTATTTAGCGGCTCCCTTTGTGAAGGCAGATTTAATATTTGTCTTTCTAACCTTTTTGGGCAAATTCCGCGCGCGGTGTTGAGGTGGAGGTGACTTTTTAAACACGTTTCCATCGGTCTCCCTTTCCTCTGCGGAGCCTCCGTCGACACCGGGTCGATCCCTCCTGCGTGAGGATGCACAAGGGCTGATTATCTATAGCTTCCCGCGCGTCTATAACTGTCGCAAGATACGGCTATTGAATTTAAATCCGATTAATATTTAATATTAAACATTTCTGAGGGAATTTTTGTTTGTTTTTTGCAAAGCACAATATCCCACGGACATTTTTTTTTAAATAGCTGCTCTTAATACAATGCTCCTTGGAAAAATTATGAGAATTGAAGTATCGCCTAATTAGAAAATGAGCGTAATCCCGCTCGCTGCCTTCGGATCTCCGCAGCTCCTAACGGCGCTGGGGAGCGCGCCCTGCGCGGCCCCGCTCCCGGCCCGGGCCAGCAGCCCCGCTGACCCCGGCGAGACGCTTCGGTCACGCTTCTGCCGCGTTCGGGCGGAGGCGGCCCTTGATTTTGTCCGGGAATCTAGGAAAGAGGAGATTGTTCCTCTTCTTCCTGCAGTTTGTGCAGAGATTAAGGGGTTAATCGCATCGCGGGCTTTCCCGCTCCCCAGATGTTGAGAGAAGTAGAAAAAAAAGATGGAACCCGGAGCCTGCGCTTCAGATTCCCAGCGATCCTCTCTCCCTTGGCTGCAGCAGCACTAACTGCCGCGTTAGACGCAGCTCTGGGCCGAGGGGAGCGCGGAGCGCACCTGGCCGAGGGTGCGGGGCTGGGCGGGCGCTGCCGCCCCGGGGGTCGCTGCCCCCCCAGCGGCAGGGCGGGCGCCGGCTCCTCCGGGCGTCTGCGCCAGTGCTGTGGCGTCATAAAACTTTTATCCCCCTTTCTGGATAAATTAATGAGCAATTTAATTAATAAAATCAGAGAGTAGCGTAAGTGCTATGATAATGAAGTTAAATGAGCGCGCAGTAAAATATTCACTAATCCAGCACATTGGCAAATGCCCCCTTAATTCTGCTTAGCACTAAAAGGGTTTTGAGCACCATAATGAGATTCCTCTGTCTGCTAATTAATTGACACTCTCCTGAATATTCATATGTGCTAG